>NW_023416285.1:7585000-17585000 GCF_014176215.1 Rousettus aegyptiacus
AACGTGGGATGAGCTCCGAGCCTGTTTCCGAATCATGTAGTAGAGGGTGGGCTAGGTTGTCTCCGAGTTTCCTTTCAGTTCTAGAATTATGAGATTTTTGGTACTCCTTGGGTTATTTTAAGCTGAAGTTAAATGTTGACTTGACATAAGCTTGTAATATTATTTTTATTCCGATGAACTCTAGTACCCTATTCTACGTTATAACATTTATCTTCAATTGCTTAACTTCAATCAACAGACTTTACTATTTCTTCTTGGGGAAACATTTCCTGAACGATTTTTTATGTGCTAGGTACTGTAGGTACAAAGCCCTAGAGTAGCAAAGATAAATGAATTGTGTTTCTTGTCCACAGTCTAATGATAAGTGTTAAGTGTGATAAGTACTACACTAGAGGAGTGAATTGAGTGCCCTGGTAGTTCAAGGGAGAGACCGACCGATTCTGCTTTGTGGGGAGCCAGGACAGCTTAGAAGGAAGTGGTATTTGAGTGGGTCTCAGAAGATGCATTTGCCCTGTTGAAAATGTGACTGAGGCAGGTGACTGAAGAGACTCATAGGCAGATGGAGGAGCCCGGGAAGCGAGAGAGAGGAAGTTGCATGGTACTTAAGTGGGACTTCGAGACCGAATTCCAGTTTCCAGGGCGCAATCATAGCAAGTGAACGGTGGGCGAGGCAGGTCATTGACCAGACAGAAGAGTGGGCAAGAATGGTGTCCAGAAGTAGAATGGGGCTCAGGGGAGTAAAAGGTTGCTAGCACTACCTCTGGGGCTTCGCCACACATTGAAGAAGAATTCAGAGTTTTTTCGAACCTCAATTGGGTAGAACAATTAGAACATTGGTCTGTGTTTATTGACCGTTTATTGAGCATTATGTATTAAGTCTTAGTCTCTGTGTCCAAGTCCAATATCCAGGCAAGAACTTTCACCGACATCTTTTTTTTCTAAAAATTTATCTCAGTCTAACATTTGCGGAACAAACATTTTAAACATGTTTTTGTTTAACTATAAGGAAAAGGCTTTAAGACAAAGGATTAAGTTTTTGACAGGGAATCCTAGATACATTTTGATGGTAGGCAGTGTATACTTTAATTACAAAATATTGCATTTCCCCCCAAGTCAAATCATTTCAAGGATAAATGGTCAAGGATAAAATAGGATGATAGCTCGCGAGTTGCTTTTTGTAAACTTTAAAGTTCTCAATTATTTTGAATAGTTATAAATGTCAGAAAGAATATACTATTAAAATTTGTGTCTGAGTCTGAGTCTTCTCCCCTCCCAATCGTGGGGTGGGGTAAGAACTGTATGTCAACTTGGAATCAGACTCTGTTTTGAACCATTTAATTTAGACACGTTATTTTAATATAAGTGCTTCTACTTTGGCAATCAGCATGCCATTTTAATTAGCACTTGGAGTGCAGGAGAACAGGCTGAGGAGGTACAAGACATGGAGAAACGCACTGGTGACGGGCTGCCTGGGGACTATGACAGCATCCAAGAAAGAGGCTTCCAGCATAACGCTCGGCGCTTCTGAGAAATATCTTCACCGGCGCCTCTGCCCTTACGCATTTAATCACTTTAGTGTTTTGAAATGCGAAACTGTTGGCATTAGCGGGTTTGTCATCCACACTCCGCTCAGAGAGAATATTAATTTCTTAGCTTATTCCGATGCAGCAATTGATGTATGAGAAAACGGAAATACTTTCTGCATCTGCCCAGGATTTGCTTCCCCACTTTGCCAGTCAAGCTCTAAGTCACCTCTTAAACCCTAGTACCAACATTCCCGCCATCGTCCTCGCGTCTGCCACTGCAGGACCACACTGCGCTATAATTATTCTTTTAATGCGTTATTCTCCTCGTTGATTCTCAGCGCCACATTTGTGAAAACCTTGTCTCCGCATCTGTGTTTTGGTTGCATCCAGTTAAAAGGCACTGCATGGTGGAAGAGAAAAAAACAAGCACTTTATAGTTAAATTGTTAGGAGTTAAATCCTAACTGCTCTGTACTTGCTATGGGAACTTGAGCAAGTACTTAACTTCCTGGAGCTTTGAAAAATAAGGGTAGTAATGCCTGCTGTGCAGGATTGTTGTGAAGATTAAATAAGATCCATCCATCAGTTTAACAAAATCGTGGAGAGGTTCTATTACGTATTGATGCAAGATACTTGGTACTAAGAATATAATGGTGCACAAGGCATGATCCCGCCCTGAGAACTTTGCAATTTAGCGGGCGAGACAGATAAGAAAACAGACTATTGTGTGTGTCTCCAAGGATGAGTAGGAATTCACTAGCACAGAGGTTCTGGGGGTCAGGATGAAGGCATCGGGATTCGGGGTAAAAGGGGGAGTATGTGCAATGCCTTTAAGACAGAGAGAGGATATCTCTGTAAGTCAAGACACAAGAGAGAGGTGTAATAGGGCAGTGGCCCTGGGGTTGGGGCCGGGGATGTAAATGCCACAGGGGAACTGTGCCGAGTATGTGATCGGTTTGTGTTTCGGAAAGCTCTCCTTCCCTGGCAGCGCGTGGAGATGTTTGAGACAGTCAAGGGAACCAGGAGGACCAGTTAAGAGAATATTGCCTGATGGCATGCTGGCCTCCACGGCAGGAGTTGCAATGGCAATGGAGCGATCAGAAGATGTCAAGAGATTTTTAGGAGCCGGAAAAAGGGTTGATCAGATGTGCTGGTGGGGGAGGGGGAAGATGATAAAGAAGGGAGAGGAAACACAAGATTAGGGTTTGGGGGAGGAGGTAGGGAATAGAAAAGGAGTCCAGTTTGGAAATTTGGGGATATGAAGTGCCTGTGGGGAGTGCAGGAAATTTTAACTTCATCATTTGGAGCTCTTGTATATTTTGGCCCTGCTGTTTTTTTTTTTTTATTTCTTGAACATAAACGTTTCCATAAGGATGATCTCAACACTGATGAATTTTGGGGCAAAGATTTATTTCAGTGTGAACTCCATTAAGAAAATTTAATTCTGTGACCCATTTTTTTTACATGGCATATTTAAAATATTTACAATTATTTCCATTTTCATTTTTACTTCACTAACATTTTCATCAGGATAAAATCTCATGTACATCTTACAATAAAGGCTAGATTTTTTCCACTTATTTTTCTCATCTTTGTCAAATTTTTATAGATTATAGCTTTTCTCATAGTAAGTTTTCTTTTAGGGCCACTATTTTTTGCCATGTCGGATTTACTATGTCAAGGTTTGCTCATATAACCCTTTATCAAATTTTTGATTGTTTATCAATTTAATTTTTCATCAAGAACTGCAGTTTTTACCATTTGCTGTCCTCGCTACTATCAGCAGTAGTTTACCTTTTTTTTTTCTTCTAACAAGCCTAATATTTCCCCCCCCCAAAATTTTCCAGGTTTTAAATTTACCAATAAAACATGATTCTCAAGTCAACTTTTCATCTATAACAAATTTTACTGTGTATCATGTTGGCCCTTGTCAGTTTCATTTTGGTCCATGAGATCAAACTCCCTCAGACTGAGAGCATCGAAATGTCATACTTCAGCCTACGAGTAGCCAAGGGGAGATGTCCAGAAAATATGTCTGTAGTACGTGAATATGGTCTGGTATTTGGAGAGAAATCTGCAAATATAAATTCGGAAGTTATTTGCATCCGAGGATTGAGAGAAGGTCATGGATGACATTGGATAAGAGGGTGTATAAAGCAGGAGAGAAGAGCAGAAGGAAAACCAGGGGAGGGAAGAAATGTCCAGAGGAGGAGGAGCCCGCGAAGGAGAGGCGGAGGTCGGAGGGGAGAATCCCGCAGGAGGGTGTCGTCGTGGAGTCAGGTCAAGGCGGAAGAGTGGTCCGTGATGACCGATGCTGCGGAGGACGTGCAGGAGACGTATAAAGCGTGCCCGTTAGATTTAGCAACAATGACTCATGCCTGTCTTCAGTAAGAGCCATCTCGTGAGTGGAGGAAGAACCGCTCACAAGAGTGAGAAGGACACTTGTACTGCCAACATCGGCTGCGGGAAGGGGGGCTTGCTCGCTTCTCTGTCGACTGGTTTCTCTCTCCTTAAGAGGAGAGAGGCTGGATCACGGTGAAGCGCTGACAAGTTGGAGGGGGAGGATGAACCCACATGGGAGTCGGAGTAGGGTCCTGAAACGCACGTTAGGACCCCAGTCCTTTCCAGGGGGTGAGAACCGACATTAGTCCTGCCGCCTGAAGCTTCGTATCCAGTGAGTCATCGGCCACCACGTATGCACCCACAAGATATAACCATCATCAGTTGGCCTATCCAACTGGGCTTCCACCTTGGGGTCCCAGTTAATCCCCTGACTCCTTAGTGGTCTTGGAGTTCTACGCTGAACTATCATTGTTTGCTTAACACTTAAAATCTTCAGGAAAGGGGACTTTATATCTTGTCTCTTGGCCCACAGTACTATCACCTGTCCTGTCCCTTGACTATTCCTGCTTTTGACAATGTCCTGCTGCCACGTCTAACCCCAAAATCAGATAGCCTCTGATCCTGTCGCTCTCCTGTTGGGGGTTTGCCACATCTACCTGGATCCGTCACTCACAGCTCTGATCAGATTAAAAAAAAAACAGAACTCTGCTACGACCCCGCCCATTCCCTGCTCTTTCCATTTTGCCCTGCGACCGTACACGTTAGAGCAAAGCTTTGGGTTGCCTCACAGATAATGGGACGGTAGCCAAAACACACATCCTCTCTCTATCCACTGAGCTCCTGCTTAGGCAGCCAGCTGTCTCTTCACTTCCTGTTTGTTGGGCAGGTACTGGTTCCAGGCACTGTGATGATCAGTGGATGTTAAAGCATAAAGAGACTCCGTTCCAGCCCTCTGGGAGCTCATCGCCCAGCAGGTGAATTGTTGTTGCAACACTGTGTGAAAGGTGGACCAGGTAAAGAACCAGTTCGTCTGGGTAGGCAGGGACTGGAAGGTTGCCTGAAGATTTGTTTGTTTTGTTTTGTTTTGGTAGATTGTATAGCAGCCTTACGAGGCCAACTGAATATATGAAATGCACCCTTCTTATCCTAATGTAATCATTCCACCTGCCAATTCCACACAGCTAGCTCCAAAGGTAAACTTTGTTTTATGAAGGCGGTTAGGTTTCAAGATTGCGATTGCCTTAGAGAAAACTTGTCTCTGTAGCTGGCGACCAGGACGTTGGCGAAGGGGCATTCTCTTTGTATTCCTTTACGTTTTTCACCAGCACCCCCCTTCCATCCTGCCCCCGTTTGACTGTTTTCCCCCACCCCCCACTTCAGAACAATTTTGCTGGCTGTCCTTGGGTCAAGCATATTTGTTTGACTTCTGTGGAACTGCGTTCTGAACACATGAATAAAATAAACGTGAACCAAGCAGTCACGGTCTGCATCCTCCCTGACAAATCCTCCGAGACCCCCGTCTCTACTTTCCTGACCTCGCCAACATGCCGCCGCCTCTGTGTCTCAGCACTGGCGGCCAGGTAATTGGACAGGTAATTTCACTTTTTGAACATTTGTAATGTTTATGTGATTCCGAAGTCCAGAGACACCCTGCTTTTATTTCCCTGCACCCAGCCGCTATGTCCCTCGGGGTCCAAGTGTGTCTAACAGGGTTGAGAAAGAATCAGAAATAAATTTCATCCCCCAAATTGAAATGTGCAGTAAACACTACGTTAGAATGAACTAGACACCAATTTAATCCTAACTTTAGACTCCCGTCGTGGTCGGCTGTTGGTCAAAGGAAGGAGAAGGAGAGCCTCGCCCCTTCCCAGGGCTCGCTCTCTCTCCCTGATGTGTGTTGCCGTTCCTGGATCCTGTCCCTCGCCAGGGAATGGGTGGGAGCCTTTCTGGTCGTTGTTTACCGTCCCCAAAGTCCCTATCTGCACAGCCTTTCACATGGGGTGGGACTGGCTGTTTCCCTGTCTTGCTCGGAGCAGAGGACTTGGGCCGGGCTGCCTATGGCGGGTCACTCCCGTCCTGAGGTCCTGAGTCTTCTCCTCTCTCCCAGGCACGAGACCTGGGTCCGCTCATTCTCAGCTGTCATCCTCTGCCTCTTCCTCACCCTTCCTGGTGGAGGTGGGGTGATAAACATCGGATGGACAGCTTTCCTGTTCTACCCTTCACGTCTGGCCCCTGAACCCTGAATACACGGGTACCCCTGTGCCCTGGTGGGTGCGGGGCAGGGCACAGGGAAAAAAGAGTTTGGCGTCATAAACGGTGTCCGACTGCACAAGCAAACGTGCTAATAGAAAAGAGAGTCTCTCCCTAAATATTTAAAAGAGATATTTCTAACTTAAAAACAAAAAAAGTATTGGAGAATGACAAAGATTTCCAGCAAGACAGTGGGCGGGGCTTCTGCAGACCTGCAGAGGAGGCGGGTCGGGGGGGGGGGTCCTCCCGTCACTCTCCTCCTGAGCCGCATCGGCTCCCCTCCTCTGTCCACTCCCTGTCTTTTCCCTGCCGCTGTCCTTCATGCTCATCTTGGACCCACCCCGAGACAGCCCTGTAGGGGATTGGTCAGGGACGAGGAGGTCCCCCGACGTTGGGGATTTATTCAGTGGGCCACACGCCACAGTGCGGCTTCTCCCTGTGGACGGCTTCTCTACACTATCCCCTTCTGGTTTCTGCAAGAAATATCTTCATTGCTTGTTTACCTTTAAATGATTTTTTTTTGAGTATTTATAATGTTCATGTGATTCCAAAGTCCAAACTGTACGGTTATTCCCAGGGCACTCTTGTCTCATGCTTGTGTCCTGCACCCTGCCCGCCTCAGCTGTTGACAGGTAATTAATTTAGCTTCTGGCTTGTTCTTTCACTGTTTCTCTTCGCAAATGTAAGGAGATCTATATACATAAAGGGGGCACGTGGCTCAGCAATCCACACCTTGCTTTGTGTGTGTAACAGTTTTTCTCGGTGTCCATGGACAGGCACATTGGGGTCATGCTCAGTTGTCTTCAAGGCCGAACATACAGAATTGTGGGAACACATAGTTCGTAAATCCCTTATTGATAAATATTTGGAGTGTTTCCATCTTCTGCTAATATAAATAATGACACAATGAGTAGTCCTTTTTTTATCTTTCAGTGACTTTTAATAAAAACAACTAGGTGAGCAGACAGGAGGGCAGTGGAACTGGGGTGGGGGTGTGGGGAAAGGAAGAGAGAGAGAGAGAGAGAGAGAGAGAGAGAGAGAGAGAGGTGCTTGACTTTTTAAAAACATAGTCCCTTGAATAGGACCATTTCCAAAAGAAGACTGAAAGCTGTAGGGAACTAGCTGACGTTCCAAAGAGCTCTGTAGTCCCCATGGATTTTGCACCCTGTCAGAGGACCCTCCACCCCCCCTCAAGCCCCGCCTGTCCATCCACAGCCCTTGGATGAATGGGAGACCCTGATGTCTTTGGCTGTCTGCATTTGTCTTGGCAGGTAGCTGGCCGTCATCCACGTAAACAGGGTAGGTTCTTCCTGGTGCCAGGAAGCCTCCCTTCCAGCATGTTCTATTGATTGTCCCTGACTCCTTTGACAGGGATAATCCTCTTATTTACAATCAGAGCCACCAGCAAGAGACCATCTGCTGACAATAACATGTAAACAGCATCTTATGACTCTGGGATGCCAAGTTCCAACGTGTGGGTGTCTTCTCCACACTAAGCAATTCTCGGACGCCAGCTGGGTGTTCCACAGTCCAACTGTCCAAAGACAGAACCAGATTCCACAGATTAAGGGCTCGGTCTCATGAGACCGACCTCCAGTTGAGATGCCAATTACAAGTCCAGGTGGTCGCCTGTGTTTCTGACCGATGGGCTATAAATCAGAGTTGCGATGGCCCCCTCCTTGGGTTCATGTGATATTTCTAGAGCAGCTCACAGGACTCAGGAAAGCAGTTGACTCACTAGATTCCCAGTTTATCAAAAGGATATTAAAAGATCTGAATCAACATCCCAATGAAAGGATACATAGGGGAAATTGCCAAGCAAAGGAACTTTGTCCCTGTGGAGTGTGGGGCCTGGCAGGGTGGCCTGTGGCTGTGTTCGTGTTCCCCACCCGCCCTGGAAGCTCTCCAAACCCTGTCCCGTTGGGTTCTGAGTAAAGCATTGGGCATTGGAGATTGCGTCAACCTCTAGCCCCTCGCCCTTTCCCAGAGGTCGGGGGGGGGGGGGCGGTGCCGTCACTGTTCCAACCCTCTAATCACCTATTTGGTTGCCCTGGCGACCAGCCCCCATCCTTAGGTGCTTTCCAAAAGACACCCCACATAATTTATAAAAGCACCTTTAACATTCTCATCGCTCAGGACATTCCACAGGTTTTAGGAGCTCTGCGCTAGGAGCCTGGAGGAAGACCGAGTAAATATTTCTCATAAAATCAGTGTCACACGTAGCTAGTAGGCACTTTCTTAAGAAGACGCTTGGATAGAGCCAAGGAAAGAACACGTGTGACCGGGTTCCTCCCTTACGGCTGAGGGAGGAAGGAGGCGCCAGAGGTGGGACACATTTTCAGATGTTTTACGAGAATGCCTCCCAATCTCCGCAAACCTAACGCGCCTCGCGTGAAAACTGTGTCTACCCCTGAAGCTGCTTGCTCCCTCTCTTACTGACTCTGATTTCCTTCCTTTGGTTCACTGAAACTAGAAGCCTCAGCGGTCTGTGCTATGTCTTTGCTTCACCTAAGCTCTCCCTGCGGGTGCGAGTTCCCCGTCTCTGCTCCAGCTACCGTCGGCCTTAACGGGACTCCCCAGGATGAATGCAGAATGGGGGAGCAGAAGAGCCCGCGGGCTGAGGAGCAGGACTCCCTGGATTTAACTCGCTCCTCTATACTTAGGAGCTCTGACTCCCTGGGCAACTTACTTAACCCTCTGTGCCTCGGTTTCTTCCTGTCGTTCAAGGCATAGAATAATATTTGTCGCATTCAATTATGGTGAGGATTAAGTGAAATAAAGTGTGAAAAATGCTTGGAACAGTGCCTGGCATATAATAAGTGTCCCAAGGTATACGATATGGGGCCCAGATTATTTTATTAGGTTACTTAAGGAATAATGTTCTCAGACGGCATGGCGAACTTGACAAATGTGAAGCATCAGACATTTATTTTTGATAATCCAGGGACTATTTAAAAGGCCATAGCTATCTTATGTCTGTATGTAGGTCTAGCAGTAACTGACCATGGTGATATGTTACACTTTCTACTTAACTTAATTAATTTATTTGGACTTTGCATCCTGGTTTTATAATGTTTAACCCATATAAACAAGGCGAGTCTAGAAGGCACGGAGATGCCTTTAAGCCCTTCAGTTGGGGAGCTGCTTCGGGGAGCTGTGAACGGAGCCCTGCATTTTCTGTGAGCTGAGGCAAAATTGGGTTAACCGTTGGTGTTATGAGGTTCTTATTTGGGGGGAAAAAAGCAAACGATCATGCAAAGAAGGGCACAAAGCTTTATTGATCTCGTCCAAGAATCTCGAGCCAAACGGCAGGACTTCTTCCATAACTGGGGCAGGATTTGTTTGACCTCGATAGCTCCAGGCATGACTGGCCCTCCCGGAGGTTCTAGGGCCGCCTGCTGTCCTTAGTGTATTTCTTGTCGGCTTTAACTTGGACTCTTAAGAATGGATGATCTCAGGACGCTGGGGGATTGGCAGACATACCCCTGGCCTACTTCTGTGTTGCTACATAATTAAGGATCTTTATAAAGGATGTAGCTTGATAGTCAACTATGTCTGTGGGTCCTGTAGATACTTTTACTATGGTCAGAAGGTCTAGCACTATTGTTTTCTAAAGTTTTCTTTTATCTGGTCTTCGGTGGAAATTCTTATCTCTGCGGTTACCATTTTCTAGGTGCTTGAGTAAGATCTTCCAAGAGTAGAGTTGGTTACACATGGTGAAACGGCTTGAAGGGGCCACATTTGAAAACCTTGTCTTCCGAAGAGTCACTAGATCCTAAGCACTGTGGATATGGTAGTGTGTGGGGGTGTGTCCACGTGCGTGTGTGTGAGCGATTGGGGTCTATTGATTCAGAAGCTGCTTCAACAGTTCTTGAAAATGATCTCTGACAAGTCTATAATTATTATTGTTATTTTTTTCATTCTTTCTTTTAGAAGTCTGGTACAGAAGAAATAATAAACAGTTGATTGAGAGGGTTTGTTCATTTGGGTTCTGGTTAAAGTCAGAGAAAGTTCTAATCTTAGTACTGTTGACTCCAGGAAATAATCTATTAGACCACCCTATAAAACAGCAATATTATTATTAAAGGGCGTTAGCAGAAAAGTAATTTTCTAAGCACAGATATGAATCTTTAAGATATATTTGTGTGTTTATATCTGTAGTGATTTGAATTTTATACAAACCCAATTATTTTGTGCCTGGCGTGGTAGAATTTTTTATTTAGAGAGAAACATAGGAGGTCATATTGGAAGAGCACCTTTATGTAAATGTAAGAATTTAAGCATGCCTTGACTTTGGAAAATAGTACACACTTAACATTAAAAAAAAAAACAAACTGCAATTTAGCAAAGATTTGTGTTCAGTTTGCAGAGACTTGGGGAGGGATTGGATATATTGGCATGAAGATCCTAAAAGCCTTCTGAGAGGAAAGGAATTGAGGCACCAACTCTTTCTACCAAATGCTGAAATTAAGAAAACTTGCCACAGTGGACTGTGGCCTTTGGTGGCCCTGATCAAGTTGCAGTGACAGAAGAGGACACTAAGTTTCCCCCAAGGGACAGTTAGCACGAGAGAAAGGGGAGTCTGGCAGCGATCCGAGCTCCACATGGAGCCCGAGTCAGGGCGAGAGAGCTCCAGGTGGTACACGATGAGCCTGGGTTCAGAAGGTCCACGAGGTAGGAGCTAGGAAAACAAGGGTCTCGCATGCCATCAGAGAGCCACACCGTCCCACGGTGTCATTAGGGCCACTGAAGGCCTCGAAACCAGGCAACGGCTTGGTTTCTGTATTAGAGAGTTCATGCCAGTGACCACTGTGAAGGACATATTTAGGAAGGACAAGAGCAGACTCTGGGAGGCCATCGACGTGGTCCCGGGGAGACGAGCAGGGCCTGAATGAGCTGGCGATCGAAGGAAAAGATTCAAGTAGTGGGAGATAAAGTTGCTATGGCTTGGTAATTGACTCCGGGGGCAGTGCTTAATTTGTTGGCTATTTGTGCTGTTTATTTCTATTATAAATAGTGGGGATTGGAATAAGTGGCCAATTATTCCCTTCCTGATTCCACTTATTTCAGCTGTTGGTCTCTCAAAAAAAAAAATTATGAAGATGGGGCTTTGATTAGCTTCACTTACTTTCATAATGACTGTGGTTTTCATTTCCAGTTTATTGAGTGGAGTCATCGTTTTAATTTGCATAAGTGGCCTTTGTATATGCAAAGATCCAATTACGTTAAAAGCAAGATATCAATTGATATAGGAGAACAGTTATTTAGATATGTCCATGATGTTAAAGAGAACAAATGTCCGACTCGAGAGTTTGCCAACATTTCCATTGAGTTGATTATGGCCGCCGAGGAATGATGGGAGGAAAAAAACATAAAGAAAAGAAGAAATATGATGGTCTTGGGCGAATGATACCTCTGCAGATTGGAAGAATGGAGGGCATGTCTTTTTTTTTTTTTAACTAAAGTATATAAAATTTGAAAACTAACACATTTTTTTTGTTGTAAACCAGAAACAACAATAACAACAGCAATCACCTAAAACAATAAAATGTGTCTATGGTAAAAATGTAAAAGTGTTCCTCGCCATCAAATCCCCTCCTGGCTGGGACCCGGGGAAAACACAGTTAACAGATCTGAGGGGATTCTTCCAGGTCGAAGATGCCCTTACAGGGGTCTTGCTCACCTTATAGACCGTGACAGTGCGGGGTTCATCGAGGTAACCTTCGCCCTGTTTCCTGCTCTGATAGAGTCTGCTCGATGATTCAGTTCATGGCTCGCTGGTTGGCTGAATGCTAGAATTGTTGCTGGCAAGAGATGCCATCCCACTGGGACAGCAGACAGTGGGAATAAGAGAGACCAGACAGAAAGCCAGAAGAAAAGGGTCTGGTGAAGGTTGAGTACAAAAGGCAGAGAGATGCCTGGCACACAAATAGGGCGGGCTTAGGAGGAAGGGCTTGGAGATCCGCCCTCTCTGTCTTCACTTTGAGCACGCAGACCCCTCGCTGCTGGGTTTTACCCCTGCCTTCTCCCAAATTATTCTTCCAAAGGC
The DNA here is from genome assembly GCF_014176215.1 of Rousettus aegyptiacus. Classification (NCBI taxonomy): domain Eukaryota; kingdom Metazoa; phylum Chordata; class Mammalia; order Chiroptera; family Pteropodidae; genus Rousettus; species Rousettus aegyptiacus. The sequence continues at coordinate 7,597,168 of NW_023416285.1, forward strand.
CACCAAGGGATCGTTGGGTCACCACGTTTGATGACCTTCCCTGCATTTTTACCCTTCTTAATCCTGATTGGTGTTTGACATTGCCAACCGGTCTCCTGCGCGAGGCTTCCTTTCCTTGGCTCCAGTGACCACCTGCTCCTCCAGTCCTTAAACATCCTTGACCGTTCTTGCCCTGATTTTCATCCAGTCCTTGAACTGTGGGCACTGCCCACTCTGTTCGTTCCTCACTCCTCTTTTCTCTGCATTTCCTTTTTCTTGGACAAGTAATTCACGCCTGTGGCTTCAGCAATGACCTACGCGGGAGACCTCGCAATAGTAGAGCCATAGTTAGAAACATGAATATGATTCTGGCCTTGACCTTCCCTGGAATTTCGTTTTGTTACCCTCTGGCCATGTCTCATTCATATTTCAGACTCGGCATTTCTGGAACTGAACGCGTCCTCCTCCCATGAACAAAGACCCCGTAGCATGTCCTGGAGGGTCCTTCACGATCCGTTCCTGCCTCCCTTTCCAGTCTCACCCCTTGCCACTCTCGCCCACAAGCACCCTCTTTCCCAGTCACACCTGAATACCCGCAGATCTGCAGTTGCCGGGCCATGTCATGCTGTCACACGCCTCTGTGCTGCTAGCTATGTTCCCTCCGCCTGAAACGCCCCTCTCCCTCCCTGTTTTTCGTTTTTGTTTTGTTTTGTTCCTGCCTGACAACTCCTTTCAACTCTCGAAACTTCTCTGGGACGTCAGCTTCCTGGGAAAGACGTGCTTGACCTGGACGCGGTGCCCTCTGCCATTTCAAGGGATCTTCCGTGAGACCGTCGCATGCTCCAGCATGACTGGTTCTTTCTTTGCCTCTATTCCAACCAAACTGCGAGCCCTTTGAAGGGGGGCGGGGGGCTCTGTCTCTGGCCTCTGCACCCCTGGGGCTTCGCACGGAGTGAGCACTTAATTCATACTGGGCGAGTACGGGGACCAGCTTCTCCCTCCTGGCTTCTCTATTGCTGATGGTGGGGAAGACGTTTCAAATGTCCCTCTCATCCGGACTTCTCCCCCTAACTCCAGCATCATGTACTTTGCAACATTCCCGCTTGGATGTTCAGCAGGTTTATCTGAGATAATGGGCTCGAAGTTGAGCTCGGCATTCCTTTGCCCACAACTCCGCATCTCAGTAACGACACAGCTATTTACTCAATGGTTCAGCGCAAAAACTTTGGACTCGTCCTTCATTTCTCTCTTTTTCTTCTGCTCCATAGCAAATCCAATAAAAAGTCCCTATAAACCTAACCTTAGTCTATACTGGGAATGTGGACATTTCCATCTTCTCTGCCAATGTCGCATTTCTCCAAGCCACCCCTGTCATTTGCCCGGGCCCCTGTGGCGCCTTCTTTCTGGTCCCTGCATGTCCGTCCACCTTTCCGCTCTATAAGTGGTTTCTCCGCACTGTGGCCGGAGGCCGGAGGCCAGGCTCCGAGCCCCGTCAGACTATGGCCTTGGACTAGCCCTCTGGACTCACTTCTTACTTGTGTGGATCCTGCTCTGCCTGCACCAGTCTCTAAGCCATTTCCTCAGCTCACCAGACAGGTGCTCACTTCCGGATTTTCCCTTATTGTTCTTTCTGCCCCCAATACTATTCTTCCAGAACTTTCTGTGGGTGACTCCTTCTCTCTCCCTTCTGGTCTCGGCGCAGAAGTTACTTCCAGAAAGAAGATTTCTCTGAGGGCTGTACTATCTAGAAAAGCACCTCCCTGACCCTTTGTCCTCTTACTCTGATTTTTTTCTTTCCCTTCTGATGTTTTATATTTCTTTGTATAGCTACCGATGATCTCTTCTCACCCGTAGGTAAGCTTCCTGAGGATAAGGTCTTCATCAGCATCCTTGCTGCAGCCTGGCATCTGGACCAGTTCCTGGCACTACAGCAGGAGCTCGACAAATATGTGATGAATGAATGGATTATTCTAGATCTCGAAGGCGGTGAGTCATCTTTGACTCCCCGCTTGCCTTCCTGCCTGTGCGTAGTCACCAAGTCCTTCCTCGTGTTAATTCAGTTAACGTGGATGGATGCAAACTGTCTGTCTTTCACCATGCCTATCCACAATTGCCATATCGAATGAGGTAATCACTGTGACAAGAACTCTGTAAACTCTAGAGCACTACGCAAATGTCATTTGCCTCCCAGTCCCACCGCGATGACACCAATTAAGGTTCCTTCCACTTCAAAACCAGATAGGAGCCTCTAATTGATCTTTCTGCTTCCAAACTCTCCCCAGATAATATATTCTGAACCCTGCCGCCCACTTAATCTTCTTAAAGCATTGCTGTAATTATGTTCCTCTCCTCTTTAAAAAGCTTGACTGCCTTCCAATTCAGGACAGAATAATATACACATTCTCTGGCTCGGAACGGAGGGACTTCCCCATCCTGGCCCCAGATCGCCTTTTCACTGTCTCCCTTCATCCCCCCACAAAGCTCTTGGTTTTAAACCTGGACCACTCACTTTTCCCTGAGCGCAACTGCCGGTCCCCCTCGCCTTCATTCCCACGCTCCCTCTGACAGCGAAGCTTGTGTACGTCTTCCCCCCAAAAGGTCACCTGTTGCAGCCTCAGAATGAATGAACGCCACGATGCTGTCCTCCTTAGGCCTTTTCGCTTCTTAATGATCTTTCTCTTCTCTCTGCATGTTTATAGCATTTACTTCTTTCTACTAAGGGGGAATTCTTATCCTCCATTGTACCTCTCCTTAAAGGGGGAAGGGAGGAAAAAGAATCAAGGAACACGTTTAGCATCTCTGTCCTCTTCCACCACTCTGATTTGGAAGGGAGAGAATGTCTCACTTCCATTTGTCCAAGCTTCTCTGATTGCCCCTTCCTTCAAAATAGGCCATGCGGTTGTCTCTCTCTGGGGTCTCTCTGCCAACAACATGCATGCATTCCTGGCTCCTGCCTCTGTGTGGCAGGGTTCCGGACATGGATTTATTCTGCCTTGCTGAGCTGGTAGTGGGGGGAAGTTGTGGGATGCCTGCATTTGCTCCAGAACAAGCGACATTCTTCAATCCAGCCTTTCTGGATGATAAAACTGACGTTTTGTCCTCCTTGCATCTGACTCTATTTTTAAATTATTTCTGAACTCTGAAGAGAAGAAGTTAATAACCACCCTCCCTTAATCTCAACATCACCCGCATGACCTTTTGTACAAATTCTAGAGTATAGATCTCTATAATGTTTGTTCAGATTTGTAACCCCCTATCATAAGCATATAGAAGGAGAGTCACTCTTGTACACTGTCATTCTTCCTAAATTGCATTAGACTTCAGATTTGTGGGTCAGTATTTATTTGCACGGAAGTCGTAATGATGTAATAAATTTGATGCTAAGAAAAAAAAAATAAAAATAAGGTATATCTGATGAGAAATGGGATGTTTCCCGTTTCTTAGAATGTTGGCTTAAGCCCCAAAGCTAGGTACACGTCTAACAGCTTCCCTGCAAATTCTTCCACAGAGATGAGTACAGGTGAAGGGGTTTGCAGAGCGTAGCAGCCGTTTTCCAACAATTACAAAGCAATTTGGCTGTTTTAGTATCTGAGGCAATGATCAGAAGCAGCCCATCCCTGCCCCCTGTCCCCTAAGATCAAATCCTGCATAACCGGAATTGAAAGGGAAGAGCATATGTACAACGTCTTTTGTTTTTCCATTTTTCGCCCTAAACGTATGAACGAACAAGGGTTTGTTTACTTGAAAGCCATGACCTGTCAATGAACTGGATAAAAAGCAGACCCCGGGAGCTCAGCGTGAGGAGGAAGGGCGCTGGTGGGATCTCGTGCATGTATAAAAGGCAGCCTGTTTTTGGAAATATGTGAGTGAGTTGCCAATTACATCAGCCCTAATGGTTACTGCTCTTGATAATACATTAGTCATCTTTATGCCGACGAATCTTCATCATTCTTAAGAGAGTCAATGCTGAATTTCAAGCCCACTTTAGTAATAGTGTTCACACCTGGCGTGTTGCAGCCCGGCATTACATGAATCAGAGTCGCTTGTCTGATGATCAGTGGGACAGCTGGGGAATAAATAAGCTCCCGGTCATTCCCTGTATTTCAAAAGTGCTACGAATGAGCTGAGGCATAACACACTGCTGGGTAACTTTTTAAAGATTCATATTGATGCACTAGATACCATGAAAATTCAGTGGATTCTGTGGGTTAAGAGTTTTGAAATTACAGTTAGTGATGCCAAACGTTTATGTCTCTTACCAAGTGAAAGAAGTTTGAAAGGCTGAATGAGCTAATTAGCACAAATGACTTCCATGATCCACCTACTGGGTAGCTTATGTGAAAGCACTTTTTATATCGTGTATTAGTCAGGATTCTCCAGAGAAATAAAACCAGAAGAATGTCTCTATCTCTATCTCTCTAATCATGGTTTATATCTTTATACTATCTATCAATCATCTATCTGTCTATCTATCTATCTATCTATCTATCTATCTATCTATCTATCTATCTATCATCTGCCTACTGATATATTTTAAGGATAGGCTTACCCAGTTGTGGAGGCTTGGTGAATCTAAAATCTTCAGGGTAGGCCCAGCAGACTGGAGACCAAGAGAAGAACTGAAATTGAAGTCCAAAAAGAGTCTGCGGGCAGGATTCCTTCTTTTTCTATTTAGGCCTTCAACTGATTGAACGAGCCCCACCCTCCTTATGGAGAGCCATCTGCTTTACCCTCAGTCCACCCACTTAAATGTTAATCTCATCCAAAAAAAAAAAACCTTTGTAGTAACATCTAGAATAAGGATTGAACAATTCTCTGGGCACCGTGGCCCCACCAAATTGACACATACACTTAACCATCATTAAGCGAACGTGAAGAATGATTAATCTTGTTGTTATTTATATGTTTCTAAGAGAAAGCTCTCAAAAATAGCAAAACAACCGCTATTTGAGGAAGAGCTGCAGGTTAAGATGTTAACATGGAAAGGAGAAGACTTAGGGACATATAATAACACAAAGATAGCAACCCCTTTATGTTCTCACCACCCAGAGATATGCACTGTGTGTAATACCTATCCATCTATCTATCTATCCATCCATCCATCCATCCATCTATCATCTATCTATCTATCTATCTATCTATCTATCTATCTATCTATCTATCATCTATCTATCTGTCATCTATCTATCTGTCATCTATCTATCTATCTATCTATCTATCATCTATCTATCTATCTATCATCTATCTATCTATCTATCTATCTATCATCTATCTATCTATCTGTCTGTCTATCTATCTATCTATCTATCTATCTATCTATCTATCAATCATCTATCTATCTATCTATCATCTATCTATCTATGTCCCGCATCTCCAAATGCTCACATGCTTGCTTGTGAAAGACAGAGCGCCGAACCAGGTCCCGAGCTGACTTGCTACTGCCCTTCTGTGGCAAGCTCCTTTCCAGCCCCTCGTAGTGGCTGTCAAATTTCTCTCTTTCCTGTCAAGCCCCGACCTGCCCTGTCTACTTTCCCTCCTGCCACGCAGAGGCAAAAGGCCACCAGACCTGCAGCATCCTCCTCAAAACGCCTCTCTTGTCAGCTCTTCTTTCCTTCTATCTCAATAAACAGATTTCCCAGATTTCCCTCAAGACCAGATTTTCCACTTGTGTTTCCTTTGTCTTTTCCACTGTCTCCAGGTCCTTGCTCGTTGGGTGAAAATACAACTCTTCAGAAATAAATAAGTGATGTTCTCTGCACTTCATATTTTATAGCAATTAGACTCTTTAGACCCAAAGTCCGCCATGCTAGGCTGATGGCTGACAGGATTTTTACTGAAACTAGGTCACGTATGTCATTTACGAAAGCTACATTGGTGTGGCTGGACAAGCGCAGAAGTGAGGATAATGGGAAGTGAACCGGATGTACAGAAATGCGGAACGATGGATCAAAGGGCGAAGCGCATGCAGGTGGAGAGACTGAGAATTCTCTACTATTCGTATCGATCCTTAGTATGTTCTAGTGTGGAAAGATGGGGTATGGCGACCGGAATCGCCCTCATATTGGGTGTTCAGGGCGAGCTGCAGATACCAGCTACATCGATGCAATTCCTAGACCCCCTCCCTGCCACGCGCCCCTGTTCCCATTGCTGGCCCACCCACTCGCTTTCTTTGTACCGAGGCAAAATTTACGTAAAAGAACTCCCCCTTTTAAATCTACAGTTTGGTGAGCTTTGACATATGTATACGCCTACGCGATCACCAGCACGATCAAGACATGGTTTTGCATCCATCGCCCAGAGAGTCCTCTCATGCTCCTTTGCATTTAATACCCCTGACTCCAGTCTCAGGAAATCACCAATCTGGTTTCCCTTAGTGTTATGGACTGCGTGTTTGTGTCTGTCCAAAATGCATACGTCGAAACCCTAACTCCAAATAGGACGGTATTAGGAGGTGAGGTCTTTGGGAGTGATCATATCATGAAGGTGAGACCCCCCACGATGGAATTAGTGCCCACCAGATAGCCATGTATTATGATGCCGAATTTCAGTGAAGATAACGAATCTCGGAGATGTTAAATCATTTGATCCGTGTCATGTATGTGGGAGGCGAAGGACTTGTGGTCTGAGTGCCAGTCCCTGACACCATGTTACATGCGATTTCCATCACCCCGTGCGGCCACATGAATGTTGGTCACATGAATGGTATTCAAAGGCACAGACTCTCTATGTGAGCGTGGGCAAGTTATTTACATTATCTTTGCAAGGCTTTTGTCCCTATAAAATAAGAGTAGAATCCACCTCTTAGATCGGACTTTGGAGACAGGAGGAGAGAATGTGTACAACGTGCTCGAAAAATGCTTGGCAGTGACACGTCATTTTTCCACGAGAAAGGGCAGCCGTCATAACGGTGCCCACATACGTAACGTGAAACTGCACACGATTCGCACCGAGAATGTGCGTGATGGATCGTCCTTGCTCGCCTTGCGTGGTGTGTGGGGTGGTAGCTGTCCATAAACAGCTCGTTACCCGTCTCTAATGAGATCGACTTTAGAAACTTTTATAGCGATCTAACGTTGCTCCAGAGTCTAAGAACGTAATCAGTGACCTCTTTTTATTTCTATTGCATTTCACCAAAGTATCGGTCTGTGACAGACTGGGAGAAGAAAGTTTCTTCACCGCAGATCGTTTGAGAAGCTCTGGTAGAGGGAAGCACGCTCTTTCATCTTGGGGAGCCCCCCAAGATCTAAGCTGCCCGAGGCCAGAGGACGGGGAGAAGAGGAGGTGGAGAGCCAGGAGTCACATGGGGTGCATTTTGAGGGGCACTTTGTTTGCTTTCTGTGGAGATAGATGTCAGGGCGTCTTTTAAAGCAGGGGGTACAAACTGAAACTCCCCAAACAGCCAGCCGGGTAACATAAATGAGTCCTGTGGCCTGGGTCTAAAAATAGTCCACTTTATTTTCATTTGAAACATGTGGGATTTTTTTCTTTCTCTTCAAACTATAGAGCCTTTCCACTTTTCATTTCCTCAAATTTTGATGGAACTGTGTGCATAGAAATAGTTCAATTTCCTATAAACTCCATTTTGAAAAAAAAAACAACAAAAATCAAAAGAGCAAGTTTGATAACAAATGACAAAATGACTCTTAGCCAAGTGCAATAGACAGGATTCTAATTTCTCCACCTGGTGTTGGAATGGCCCGCCTGTATCATCCCTGGGACTGTGACTGTGATGGGACATCGCTCCATGATTAGGTTATGTCACACAGGGCACTTGGGTGGGCCCGACCTAATCAGGCAAGTTCTCGAAGGGCCCTGGGCTCCTCCTGCAAAGAGATCTGAGGCATGAGCGGGCCTTGGTGCCTATGTTCTCCACTGCTGGCTTTGAAGATGGAGGAGGCCGTGTGGTAAGGATGCAGGCAGACGATAGGAATCGAGAGTATCCTGGCTCAGAACCAGTCAGGAAAACTGGGAGCTCAGGCCTATGGCAACAAAGAACTGAATTCTGCAACAAGCACACGGCTCAGAAGAGAAACTCCAAGTCCCCGCCTGGCTGACACATTGACTAGCTTTGTTAAGACCCTGGGCAGAAGAAAATGTAGCCACACCTTGCCCGGACTTCTGACTCACAGACCTGTGAGCTTATCTATGGGTGTTATTTTAAGCTCCTGAATTTGTAGTAATTCGTTACACAACAATGGAAAAGCTAGGAAATAGTAACCAAGAGTATAAGAGAACCAGAAAAACGGGAAGGCTCTCGCTTGGTTAAAAGGAGTGGCCACCACTTGATTCCAGCCTCTCGCTGCGAATGAAAATCCAGGCTCAGTGTCGGCACATCTTCTGAATGCTCCAGAGGAGCCAGGAATCTGGATTTTTGTATGGAACAGCTCAGATGTGAAAATGGGCGATTCTTAAATCTCTCTCTCTCTCTCTCTCTCTCTCTCTCTCTCTCTCTCTCTCTCTCTCTCTCATCTCCTTTCCTTCCCTCCTCCCTCTCTTCTCCTCTCTCTCTCCAGGCCAAGTAAAACCTGATCACGCCCTGAATTTTGCAGCATGCTAATTTGCTACCTGTGGCCTTAAATATCTCAGTTGCATCGGTGGGTTTCCCTAGAGTTAAAATTTTGATTTCGTTATCGGTGGGTTTCCCTAGAGTTAAAATTTTGATTTCGTTTTCTTGATCGGTAATGACGAAGAAAACGGAGGATCCGATTTTGAGAAGGCTTCATTATAGCTGGCTGTTGGTATCTGCTCGAAGTTCTCTTTGCTTAGAAATGAGTTTTCATTTCCTTTAGTGCAATGTTAATGAAGAAAAGATGTCTTAAAGAATCCAACCCTTCTGGCCATTACACTTTTCATCTCAAAAATTTTTACTAAAAACAGAATGTGTGAATGTGCAGAGAAAAAGGATGCCTCCAATAGAGCTACTGTCCTTTAAAGTTAAGCTGAAAAAGCACTGAAGTTCTTCGAATCTTCGTGAGGCTGACACTTGTGATGAAAGCAGCTTTTTACGGCTTTATTTGTGACCTTAGAATATCATTATTTGTTATTCCATGCTGCCACCTAGTGAAATAGCAGAGGGTTGTGTCAATTATTTCCGGTGTGGTTTTGTAACTGAATTTTGGGTCAGTGTTAAACGCTTCTCCTAAATTATAACACTTTAGAGTGAAAACACTGGTATGGGCAAGGTTTCTAGAAAAGAGGAGGTTATGTAATAGGCATGGTCTTTAGGTTTTTTTTTTTTCCCCCCTAACAGATAAAAAGTTACTCTGTTAGATTTTTGGAGGACTAAAATAAAATTCAAGGCAGGCTATATTTTTTAAATGTTTTATCCTTACACATACCTTCCTGTGTTTTGAAAATTGTCATGTTTAATGGTTTTAGAGATGCGAAAGTTCATAAACGAAGGAGAATTTTCTGGGAAGAGAAAAGTCACCATTAGTTTGAGCGTTTGTTTAAAGAGTCTGTTGCCGCCCCACTGGGCTCCAGTCTGGTGAATCCTTTCTCACATCCCTGCCCCCCCCCCCCCCATCGCTCCCCTTCACCACGCCTTCTTGTGCCCAGTTCTGGGGGGCTGTTTGTTTAATTTCTCAGCGAAGCGCTTAGTATGTCAGGTCACCAGTTGCAATAAGAGTCATAGATTCATAGCACTTCCCTCAGCTAGAAATGACCTCAGACTTAAAAAAAAAAAATGTACCTCTCTCACTTTATAGAAGAAACCTACACCCAGGTGGGCCACGCGCTTTCCCCTGGTCTCAGAGCCTCTTCACAGCAGGGCCGAGATGAGGCTGAAGTCTCGGTGGCCATCGCGTGTCCTTGGACACTGGGATGTGCTTCCGTCCCCGACAGGAGAGCTCGATAAGGCCGAGTTGGGACATGCAGTAGCAGGAGCAAGGTGGCCGTGATCAGAAGCGGGAGCCTCGGCTGTGGGGCGTCTGGAATGGTCTGCAGCCAACGAAGGAGTGTTTATCAGCAAAGTCTCGTGCACCCATCCTGCGGGGATTCCCTGTCCCCGCCAGGATATACGGGGCAAGGAGACACCTGACTGCTCATTGGGCATGCATCTGCCCTCCCTCACCTGTGGGGCTGGGCTACACAGAGCCATGCCGAGCTCACCGGCTGGCAGCTGGCTTGGATGGGATTAAGCCCAAACCACCCTCCTCGACTCCTGAAATACCCTTTCTAACATAAGCCGAAAGAAAAAGAAAAAAAAAAAGCTGTCGGAGCAATAATATTAGCCTAACTACTGATAGTCATAATTAATATTAGCTTTCGACAGCAGCAAAATCAAGGTTGAAGATAAAGAAGGCAACCACGTAACACAATAAATTAAGCAATTCTCTAGGAAATTAGGATAGTTCTGAACTCATCGGCACTTAACAGCAGCTTTTCAAAATATTTAAATGAACCGAAAGAATTTCAAGGACACACGGGTATATTCTTACTGTCAGAGAGCTTAACAAAACTTTTTTAGAATCTGATAAATAAGGCAGACAGATTTTTTTTTTAGGATTTAGAAAATTTGAACAATACAATAAAATGGGTTTAGTAGAGCCACCCCGATCTCATCAATAAGAGAACATCTACTCAAAACCAGAGATTATTCAAATATCTTACCAAATACCTGAAAACAAATATACTGTTGACCATAAGCAATAAACCAATACTACAAACAACCCCCCAGAGTATAAAAATATTCTTGAAATCATAGTAATAAATTAATAATGTCTATCTCAAAAAGAAATTATAATAAAAAAATAAAAATATTTGGACTTGAATAACAATAAAAATTCTACAAATGAAAGATAATAGGATTTAAGGATTTTAATACTTTACTTTTGTGGAATGAATACATTTATTAGACAAAAGAAGATATAATAAAACTTAATTAACTCATCAAGTCAGAAAAAGAATAGGAATCATGACTGCAGATAGAGAAGAGATTACAAGAGAATACTGTGAACAACTTATGCCAATAAATTTGAAAATAGTTCATTAAATTTGTAGAAAAATGTAGAGTACCAAAAATGACTCAAGAAGATGTAAAAAATATGAAAAGTTCTATTAATTTTAAAGAAATTAAATCACTGTTCAACAATAAATACATGCAGACATACACACACACACATTTCCTCACTCACCCGGATCAGACAGTGTTAAAGACTCAGCCTGTCAGATCCCGAAAGAAGTCTGTTTACTGCTCATCCAACTTGTTCCTGGGACCGAGAAAGACAGAAAGCTCTTAAGTTTATTATATGAGGCTGGTATCCCCTTGAAAAAAAAAAAAAAAAAACAGAGACAGTGGGAAAACTAAAAACATAGACTAACCGTCTTTCGGAATATACACTTTTAAAATTTGAAATGAGACATTAATACATGGAGTTCGACACTGTATCCACGTGAACAAGATTTAGTAGTTAAGGAAGGAGAACGTATAAATAGCTGGGAAACAAAAACTGCTAATTTGTACCAGCTTAAGTTTTCCAACATTGCTGAGGACATGCTCACTAAGACTGATTTTTACTTTCTTTTCCTCTTCTTACTCCTTTTAGGAAACTTTCTATTCATGACATTTATTAGTTTGAAACTTACCTCAGTTCCTCACTTTGCTATCACAGAAAATGGACCCTTCGCTCATTCATTCATTCATTCATTCATTCAACAAATGTAACTTTTCTCCTAAGTGCCAGGTGCTGCGAGCCCCAGATGGCTGCCCCCAGCCTCTCTACCATTTAAAACCTACCAGCTCATCTCAAACCTCTCATTTTGCCATGGTAAGTTGCATGAACTTCCAGTAGTTGGAGGTCGGGGTGGGGGGGGGGAGACGAGACAAAAATTTTAACTATCGGAGTAAAAAGGAAGTAAAGAAATCCTGTAACAGAAATACAAACAGTCCTCGAGGGCTGAGAGAATTTTCAGTTTTTACTTACTACAGTTCTATATTCCGTTTGTTTGTTTGTTCGTGCGTTTGTTTATTTTGTATTATTTTTAAAACCCAAACCCAAAAAGCAGAGAGCAAAAAGAAAAAAAATGAAACAACCAAACCAACTGGACCGTGGGGATTTGGTGACTTGGGCACAAGGCAGACGTGACTTGGGGGTGAGGGGGCCCGGGGAAGAGCTTGGACCTGGTCTTGCTGGAGAGGGCACTGGAGGCTGGGGCGCATGGGACCAGCCCGGCCACGTGCTCCCGTGCACCCCGAGCGAGCGTGGCGAGGTCTCTCCGCCACAGAGCTCACGAAGCTTTGACTTGTGCTCCATTTTGTGGAGTTAGCTTTTTAACGATATAGTTTATCTCTTTGAATAAATTCGAAAACAATTCTGGGAGAAAAATAAGGGAGACAGGGTGTCGTGACTGTCACCGTGTTCAGGTTTGGAAGTAGATTGAGTCTAACAGGACTGAAGGAAAATGTCCAGTGTCACTAACAGCAGGGGCCCCCAGCCCCCGGCTGTGGGCAGTACCGGTCCTGTCCCGTGGCCTGCTAGGAACCGGGCCGCACAGCAGGAGGTGAGCGGCGGGCCAGGCAGCGAAGGCCACCTGCATCTGCAGCCGCTCCCCAGCGCCAGCATCGCCGCCTCGGCTCCGCCTCAGGTCATCAGGCTTCAGATTCTCACGGGAGCGCCGGCTCCTGGTGCCCAAAAGGTTGGGGACCGCTGCCCTATGTGTCCCTTCAGTGTCCCCCCGAAGACTTGAAACTTTTCTTTGAAACTGTTCTTTCACAGAGATCGTTCGGGCTTTTATCAGACGGGAGGCATGACCCCAGGCGCTGGAGCGAACGTGGTGACCTGCGGACGCGGCCACCGAGCGCAAAGGGAGGGAGGGCAGGCTGGGCGCAGGACGTCGGAATTCCTCCACTCCCGCCCTGGCGTGGCCTCTGCCCAGCCCTGTCCTGTTTAAACACCTGCGTGCGGCCGGGGGTGTCTCTGCCGCTCTTTCCGTGGAATGACCCCGCTGGGCGAGCACTCACAGAGACGGGGCGTGGATCCTGGCGTCTGGCAGTGCTCAGAGCTTCGGACGTCAGCCACCAAGCACTCCTGCTAGCCTTGGGTTAGGTGCTCAGCGCCGAAGCTGTGGGGGGCCATCCACACCACCCTGTCCCCGCCGAAACCCACCGGGCTTGGCCCGCGAAGTGGCCACAGAGGCGCGTGCTGGAGTTCTCCAGTCTGCCTCCGTGTCAAAGCCTGTGTCCCCTGCGCCCTCAGGGACTTCCCTCCCCGAAACTTGTGCTTTCCAGAGCCCCAGCTGTAGCCCTATTTCTGCGAGGCCTTGGCTTATGCTGAGAGTTTGAACCTCTTGTCACTCAGCGAGTGGTTCCCTGGCACCCAGGACACCTCCTGGCATCAGAGACAACCTGTCTCTGAGGCCATAGGGAACCAAACGAGCTTCCAACTGAGAGCCCGGCTAGGGACATAGCTGGCCAGCCAGCCGCCCGACACCTAAAGGTTAGTTCCTGCTGGCGGACAACAGTAACACTTGTTTGCTCTACAAGGCTTGGGAGTGCACCGCCCTTTGGGGTCAGATCATGGCTGGCCAAGGCCAGTTGCTACTCGGCCACTAATATCTCTGCGATTCAGATACACACTGCGATATGCTTGTGCCTTGATTACATCCACCACCGCTACACCTGAAACAAAACCTCTTTTGGCACCGGGGAGGCCTGAATGCAAGCACAGTGTACCCTGGAGCCTGGGCGGAAGAACCATGGATTTTTAAATTTCCTGCTTATATTGGCAGCTGGGAGCTCGAATATCTCACTCAGAGGAATGACAGCGGCACGATCTTCAAATCTGGGACTGGGAAGAGCATTCAACTCAGTAAGACACTGGTGGACTCAAACACGCCCTGGATCCAGCCCCTGGGAAATGGTGACTGGTTCAAGTTCACGCGCATCTAACTCTGGCTACCTTTGGACAGCCTACTAAAGCTCTCCCTCCGGTCAGGGCCGGGGAGTGCCCCATCTCAACCTTGGGGAAGGACCGAGAGGCAGCAGCGGTGGGTACTGGTCAAGGCCTTCGAGGAGAACTAAACAGGAGGGACAGACAAATATCTCTTGGGACTGAGGCTTCCTCAGAAACCACCTGAGACCCTAGCAGAGACCACGAGCAGACTCGAGGTCTTGGGCTGCAGACTTCGCTGTCAGGCAAGTACTTGTGGGGCCTGTGGGAGCAGTCATAGAGCCTCACCTGTGTAGTCACCTGCAGCACTAAGCTTTCAGGCGCGGGGGACGGCAGCCACGAGGGGTTCTTCTTTTTTTGGTGTTCAGCAACTAAAACCCTTTCTAACGGGAACAAAGGCAATCTAACCTTTGAACTGCAAATCTCAATAAAGTTATAAAGGAGAAATTCTGAAAAAAAAAAAAAACTTGAATAGAAATATCGTGGGACTATTTGTAGCCCCAGGAGGGCTATCTTGGATGCTACATAATTCCTTGTACGCCGATGTCAAATCAGTATATTGAATCATTATTTTTAAAATCTTATTTGTCTACCTACATAGGCTGTTTTTCAGTGTGTCTGGTATTTTTGCTGTAAGCATTTCAGCAGCAAACGTTTTCACCACACAACTGATTGGCCATAAGGCAATATTGCCAAGAGAAAATAAAATAACGAAAAAGAAAAGAGGGACATTAAAAAGGACACAGTAAAACATGAAAAGTTAATAAAATTTAAAAAAAGACGGTTACAAAAAATGAAATTATATATAGGTCTCCAAGTCTTTCATTCATAAAATACTTTCCCTTTTTTGCTTATTGAGTTATCTTCTCCAGTGTGGCACTTTTTCTTTTGGCCACATCTTTCTTCATTAAGAGAGGTGTCAACTTCCAACTGAGGAACTGAAAATTCATGCTTTCGAAGACTGTTGTTAGTAGCTGCTGCTTTTATAGTCGCCGTAGCAGGGTTTAGTGTTGACAGCTGGGAGGGCTGATTGCTCACTGAAGGATTTGCAAACTGATGTGTTATCATTTTCTGCTATAGTAGGCAATCTGGCTTGACGCATTGCTTTGCAATCTAGCTTTATACGGTCGTTATCATCTACTGTTTAAAGACCACATCTACCCATCACTGTAGACCACGAGGAGAGCTAAGATTAATATAATGGAAAAATGGGAGTAACTGCGACAACCTCGTTATTGGAGAAATGAAACCAAACTGACAACTAGCTTAAATACATTAAGTCTGCCAAATGTCAACCAAACTGTTGACCAGTAATTTTATCTTTTACAGTGATTGCCTTATGGCCAATCAGCCGTGCAGTGAAAATGCTTACAGCAAAGATGTTTACAGCAAAAGTGCTTATGGCAAAAATACTGGAACCATTTTTCAGAAGTCTTAATAATCACATTTTACATGCTTACAATGCTTACTAGTGTCAGGCTGTGCTCTGTGAATTCTATACATTCACAGATTTCTACTCATTCATGCTCCTAGCCACCGTGGGGGGCGGGGAATATGTTCTTCCTCTCCCCATTTTACCTGTAAGCCAAGGTCAGACAGCTATGAGGTGGAAGAAGTGAGTTCAAACTCATATGGTCTGATTTCGGAGCCTGGTTCTTAACCACGACTACCTCCACTGCTTCTGGTGATATCATCTACTCACAGGGTATTTCCAAGTTTAAATTGACCACAAACGATCTTTTAAAATAGTCCCAAATTTAGCAGAGAATCCTGTCCACTAGATGCTGTATACACCTGGCTTAAGTTTCTTAGGAGAAGGGTATCAGTTAGGGTTCCTTATGGGAAAGGCACTAAATTAAACGCTGGGCAAAGGTCATACAAAAGAGGAATTGATGGAAGGTTGCGTGGATCGGGAACTGAGAGAAGAGGCGGAGAACCTGGGTCAAATAGGATGGGAGGTGTCCCAGGTGTGGTCTGCTGTGGGCAGATAAGCTTCCGGAATGCCGCAGAATTCACCGCTGTTGGAGTGAAGGGCTCCATATTATGTGAGTCTTGGGAGAATGAGTCTGATGGTGTCCAAGTTCAGGTCTTGTGCCCTCCCAGGGGGCGTACGAATGGGACGCAAAAGGCTCTGATGAAAGGAGACTTCCGGTCCTCCCATCCACGGGAAGAAAGTGTGAACCTTCAATAGTGGGAGGGAAAATCCTCATGCTTTACTACAGCGTGGAATGGGGAAGAGGTAAGTGTGGATGGGGGAGAAGGCGGAGCGAGGAGGAAACTGATTTCAAAACCATTATAATAGAGCAAGCAGGTTAGGTGAGGTGGGATTTAAACTTGGGTAACAGAAGGGAGATCGGGGAGATGGCTTACCAGCCATCACCTCCCACCCCAAGCATATTTGGGCAACTCTGGGAATTAAAGATTGTCTATTTCCAAGTCTGTCTGCTAGCCCAAAGACCCTCAACTGCTGACATGTCCTCTCAAACCCGAAATCTCATCTCAGCATCATTTTGTTCCCAGTATTTGCGGTTCGAAATTTTACTTCTAAAAGAGACTGCAGCGAATGGGACTTAGCTTATTAACATAAACGTAATTCCAGAAGCAGACGATTCCCCTTGGTTACAAGCAAAACCAACCCTAACGTTCGTGGGGTACCGTCGATGAGATTTACTTTGCGACGACAGACCGGCCCCGGTGAGCACTGTGGCTTGTCCGCCCTGCAAGGAGCAGGCAGCCCCTTCGGATGCCTGTCTGAACTCGTGCGCGTAGGAGTTACGGTTTAGCTCTGCTGGCAATTGGGGTTGTTTTCCCTCCTGGCAGAGCCGCTCAACGGCTCGCCGATCGCGGGGCAAAGCCTTGCCAGATGGCAGGATTAAGGAAGGATGGTAATGCGCTCCCACCGGACACATGGTCATTTCAGGCTCGATGCCAAGGTCTGTTTGCTCCATCCCTTTTGGCTCCTGCCAGGAAATAGATGGAAGTAGACAAGACTGGCCCTTACCATGTACCACTGTTCTCCACGCCTCGCCTCTTCACTCGGGTCTAGCGCTCTTGGCCTCGTTAGGGAGGAGAGGGATACTTCTTTTCTGCTTAAGCCCAACCAGGAGACGCTCCAGGAAAGCTGTGGGTAGGGACCAGAGGTATCTGCACAAAGGACTGGCTGCCATTTTGCTCCCTTGCCAGCAGCTTGCAGAGCCTGCACCCCCCCTCTCCATCAGAGTGGCAAGTTCTTGGGACAGCATGACATGTCCCCCGGAGACACACGCAATCAAAGACCTCATTAACTGCTTGTCATTTCTACACTCCAGAAGGACAAGGACCTGGGAGGAGAAGCATGACAGGAACACCTACCCCAGCTTCCTCAGAGGGGGACCCCGAGGTCGTGGGAGAGGAACCGATAACCCCTAGGTGTCACGTCAGGGAAACGGAAGTTAGAGGATAAGACAGGAACGGAGGGGCTCCCCAGGTGACCAGGGAGAAGACACCGCCCTGAGACAGGGGGCTGAGCATCGCCCACACCCCACCCCTCCAGCAAGCCAGCCTCAGGGGGGCGAGGCCAAAAAGAGAAAGAGAAAGGGCCTTTATGCTGCAGGGCTGAACAACACCCCCCCCCCCCCACACACACACCCTGACTTTCAAGAGTCTGAGAAAATAATAGATTATGTCCCGGACTGCTATCTTAATCCCTCATGCCAACAATTCAGCCTGAGTTGGGCGGTGGTGAGGAGGGTGTCAAGGGGAGACGGGTTGTAAATAGTGTTTAAGTCTAAAGTTTTAAACTGGTCTGGACCGTTGGTAACTAAATATGTTTAGAAAGTTAGAGAACCTGCCCAATATTTCCCTAAAACATTTCAAAGGACATTCTAAAGAGTATAACTGACGGCAGTGGGTGTAGAGAAGTAGATGTTCTGGGTTTCCATGGTTACCTCCCACTGAAAGGATACACTACAGTGAGTTGCTGCAAAACCGGATGTCACCTGTAGGTGGAGCTGTACGCCTTCCCCCAAACCATATCCTTTCCGTTGGGAGCGAACTTGGAGCAGTTGATATCAAAATCTGTTTTCTTGTTTACCTTTTTCAACTCTTTAAATTTAGCATCATGACAATATGTTACTTGTTCAATAACTTTTTTAAATAAAAAGGTAAAAATATTCACATCAAAGATAAAAAAAAAAAAAGTTTGCTTCTTGGGGTTACCTGTGAGTTCGTAAAAATATAGATTCCCGGGCACCAGAATCTCAGGGATTTTGACTCAGGAGGTTGGCAGTTGTCGCTGGTATGGAGATAGGGTGGGCCACAGGCTGGATTTGAGGTCACCGCCCACTATGGGCTCCTAGCCCACAGGAGACATGTCACCAACTCTGCCTGGTGAGTTTGCTTATTATTCTCCCGCAGAAGCAGGATTTGTTACTTATGTCTCTTCACGACACCAAACAGCATCCTCAAAAACTTCATGCGCTCAGTTTTAGGTTCCTAGAAATTGAGGCCGTCTCCCCTTGTTTGAGGAAACCATAACATGGGTGTTTTGGATTATAACGAGAGAAAACGCGAGACTCCAAAGACGAGGGACAGCCAAGGGGTTTTGATTTCCTTTTGGTTCTTGTTAAATAAAATTTCAGAAACTGTACTGTTCCTGCCTCCAACCAGAAGATGGCAAAGATAGCAGAAAAAAAACATTTCCATGTTTCTGATCGGTTTGGGCTTCCTGAGCAAAGCGATCTGGGACGTGGACTGAAGAACCAGCCTGGGAAGTTACAGCGTGATTGGACAGCCAGAGACCTCAGGAAGGATGGAGAGATGATCTCTCCGCGTGTTTACACCTCAAAAGGGGGGGGGGGGAACCCCGTGGTGACAAACTCTAGTTTGTCATATCTACTTCCTGGAGATATGTATTTCTATTCCAAAGGGTAAAAACCCGGGAACTTTTCCCGAGAGGAATATGTATACACTGAGGAGATTAAGTTTCTCCTCTTCTCGCTGGGGATCCATGGGCAATACGCATATAAGCCCCAGCTTCACATTTTTGGGGTTCCTCCATGTGGTTTGAGCAGCTCCGCCTCTATACCTGCCAGCGTGGCTCTCATCCTATCACTGGGAGGCGGGAGGGGGCGGGGCTGGGAATGCATGTAGCGATTGCCCTAAGTAAGTAGTAATGGTTGTCGAGATCCGGAAACCTCATGTTCATACGCAGGATGCTATAAATAAATATCGCCATTAAAAGCTGATCAGCTGGGAGTCTGAAGAGTGTTCTATTTTGCTCGCCGATGGGGGCAAACCGCAGATGGGGGTGCCTAGACCTACGGCTGGGCCTCTTTGCACATTGTGATGGCGCCTCCGTTGCAGGAGGGACGAGACACATGGGGACCCGTCCTGACTCCGTTCTCTGTTTCCATCAGCACAGAAACGGAAGAGCTCAGAGTGATATCTAATCGCTTTCTTTGTTTGCCTTTTTTGGGGGTTTTGTGTTTTGGGGGTGTGCTGATATCGATTTAACAGCCAGCTCTCTGGGGGGGGGGTCAGGGTGGGGGGATGGAAGCCCAGATTTGTAGTGTTTGCCGATATCTGTGGTGTAAATACTCCCACCGTGGTTGACTACAGGCTGCCAACGTATGTCAACCAGCTTGCGGAATTCCTAAAAAGTTAACAATAGGCTCTGTCAAGCTGGTAGGAGCCAACTGTTCCACGCCACTGGCATATGGCTAAAACAAACAAAACAAAACAAAACAAAACAAAACAAAAGGGAACATACACATCAAAAGAGCAAGCAATACAGGAGAACTTCAGATCTTCTATGTCGATCATCTGCCTTTCTCAAGAGTTGGGGCTTAGGTGTCACGCGGTCCCTTCCCCCTCTCCCACCATCAAGAGCGGGCTACACTCAGTGACTCTTTCCAAAGAATAGCATAGGAAAGGGGGGAAAAAATAGCAACTTTACAGCGGACAAACCCGGCAAACACAGCCCTAACCAGGCGATGAAAGTGACCATCACCATGTCATGCGACAGGTCGCGTGCAAATGCCGAGCGCTTTCTAGTTCCGTGTCATAAGAAGGGAAATTCACATCTGTACGTTTGTGTGGAAAAACGCCCATAACCTCAGGGGAATCGTGAGAAAAACATCAGGCAAACCCAGACCATGGGGGCATTCTCTAGGGTATATCGGACCAGACTTCCTCAAGATGCTCAAGGTCACCGCCACTAAGGAAAGACCGAGAAACTGTCACAGACCAGAGGAGAGACATGACTAGATGCGCTATGGCATCTTGAGCTGGATCCTGGATCCATGGCGGATATTAATGAAAAAAATAGTGAAATCAAACTAACGTTGGTAAAAGCAGGTGACCCTGTTCTGAGGCAGGGGTCTGTCTTTTTTTTCCCATGAGAAGAAAAAACAAGCAGTTGTTTTTAGAGATTTCAGGCCGCACATAGAGACTTGTTTTTGAAGGCTTTTTATAACACCTTCATTTGTTTCGAAGTAAATTCCTTAAATCAAAAGAGCCCTTGCTTCTTCTTGCATTCTTTCAGATGTTTTTGGAATGCATTCATTCTTTATCCAAACAGAAATGTAGACATTTGGGTTAAACCGTATGTTTATAAATCTCATGTTATCCTCAGAGATAGAACAAGAACCTGATTTGATATCATTTCAAATAGGTCATCTCAACTCTCTGTGAACTAAATAAATGTGAGAGAAGGTAAGAGCAAAATGTCTCGGACATCTAGCTTCTTAAGTTCTCAGAGAGACTAACAAGAAATACGATACATACTCCTCTTTCTCCATGACAAGCAAATACTATTTCATAGGGACTTAGGACTTGGACGATCTGACCCCTTGCTTGACAGAGAGGAAAAACAAGGCTCAGTGACCTCCTGCTCCAGGTGACTCAGTGACAAGGGTAAGGCCCTGGACATCTTGCTTCCCGCCCCAGGGTCCCTGACATTACATGCAGCTGTTCAGAGTGCTGTGGGAAGGAGGAAGAACCACAATAGAGTACCAACTGAACAATGACGAAAGGAAGAACGAATGTAGCTATGGCCCTGGAACAAGCATCCTTTTGTTTTCAGTCTGGAAAACCATCATTTATCGATGTCCTAACTTCTCTATAGCTTCTTAGCCTTTCTTGAGCAACAATTTTTAACTCGAAAATATATTTCAAAACTTTGCTTTTAAGTTTTAATTATCCATCCATATGCCTCCGTTGTGAGAATTGTGAAAGCACCTTTTATTTCTTCCCTATATCAGAATTAGCTGCTGAACTAAGGGTTGGCCTGCACACTGAGGTGTCCAGCAAACAACTTCAGGCGAAAAATGATGCTGAGTAGCTGTCAAATGAACCCCAACCATGTCTCCCTCTGTGAGAAATGGAGGACGCAATAGAGAAGGTGGTGGATCTGAGCATGTGAATAAAAACTATAATAAAGTCCCAGAAAGGAAACAATGGCTGGGCCACAAGCTAGAGGAAAAATGGCAGCTCGGCGCGAAGAGCGCCTTCCGCTGCCGAGGGAGGGCGCTCCCTTGTGCTTGCTGCTCTCTCCCTTGTTCTCTGCCAGTGCAAATCGGGAAAAACAGTGGCCGGAGACCGCAGAGCACTGAGAAACGACACACATGTAGTTGAGGTGGGAAGCACATAACAGGTGAGCACGAACCTCTGTATTCCATCTATGACCGCGGAGGAGATGGTTAGATTGCAGAGGCTCAGGCAGGTCTTTCGAAGGCTCTCATAGGTTAAGGTGCGTCTCCCAAAATGCGTATGTTGGGGTTCCGACCTCCAGAACATCAGAATGTGAACTCGCTTGGAAACAGGGTTATTGCAGATATGATTAGTTAAAATGAGTGATATCGGAGTAGAGGTGGCCTCTAATCCAATATCGCCGGTGTCCTTATAGGGCACAGGCTCACAGAGGGAGGATGTCATGTGAAGGTGAAGACAGAGATCGGGGTGACGCGTCTACAAGCCAAGAATGCCGAGGATTGCGAGCAACCACCAGAAGCTAGGAGAGAGGCATAAAAGAGAGTTTTCCTCGAAGGCCTCAGAGGAAATCAACTATGCTGATCCCTTGACCTTGGACTTCTAGCCTCCAGAGCAATAAATTTATTTTATTTAATCCACTCGATTGGTGGTATTTTGCAAAGACAACCCCAGGAAACTGACATGAAGGCCAGCGTCGCCTGGCAGGCGAGGCAAGTGTGGGAGACCGAGAAGAACATCTCATGCCAGGTGCTCACCGTCCTGAGGCACGGTGCCCTCTCCTGCTCAAACTCACTGGGATGCAAATGGTGACTGGACTTTAGCCTCCCCTCGGAAGACGATGTAACCATCTTTATAACAAACGGAGTCACAGACCCCATAAAAGACATCAGTAACATTAGCAGAGACAGTTCAGGTTTGAGTGTTCCTCTGTACCAGGGGTAAAAAACTGGGAAATACAACGAAAAACAACACACTAGTAATCATTCTCTGCCACATTCAGGAATTTACTTAACAAAGAATGCATAGTATCTTTATAGGGTACAATTTAAAGCTTTATTAAAGAACGTAGACAAAAACCTGACTACATAACTGTAAGTACTATTATGCTCACAGAAGGGATGACTTACAATTGCAATAGATTCAAATCTTCTAAAATTGATTTGTCAATTAAATGAATTCAAAAAAATTCCAGCATTTTTTGTTTTTTTGTTTTTGATAAAGTAGCAAGACTAATTCTCAGATTTGTGGCCAATATGGAAAACCCATGAAAAGCCGTGCCAATATTGAAAAAAGAAGAGCAAATAAGAGGGAGTTCCTTAGCCAATATGAAGACAGACTCCCAAGCCACGGCAACAAAAACAGGCCTGGTGCAGGAATAACCAAATATAACGATGGAATGAAGTAGAAAGTTTAGAAGCAGATCCCCATGTATCTAGGAACTTGATGTATGACAGAGATGACAAGACAAGTCCATTGAGAAAGGACAGGTTTCTTAAGAAGCTGACATTGGAAAATGAATCTATATTATAAAGTAAAGTGGGATTCTACCTCACACTCTGTACAAAAGGAGGAACTTTCAGCTAATTCGAGACTTAAATACAAAACATAAATCTATAAGGTAATTTAAAAGATCGAATTTCCGAATGGGATCGGCATCTACAATATACAAAGTACTCCTGCAAATCAGTAAGAAAAAGGCATGAATACGAACGCAATAGTTAAAAATTTGAGCAAGGGTGTCAGAATAGAAAACTCGGGTGCTTACAAGTGTAGAATAAGAGTTCAACGTCATCATAATCATAGAAGTGCTCGATTTAAACAGCAGTGAGACAACACATTGTACCTCTCAGGTGGACAAAATTCAGACCACTGAGGAATATGAATCCGACAAGAATAACACGGATCTGGGAAACAGGAAGCTTCTCATTTCCGCTGGTGGGAGTGGTAAGTGGACCGACATGCTGAGGAGAGATCTGGCAAGAAATATCACAGAGCTCAGGAAGACATCTAATTTATAACTTAAGTAGGTTTTAATGAAAAATATGAGCTTCTAAGTAGAATTATTTTTGCACAGAATGTGGCTGGAGAATAATCAATGCCTGTGTATCAACAGTCTTAAGCATCTCAGTGAATGGCAAGAGGCGGGGTTCCTTCTTGTCTGGGCAGTGTGGTTTGGAGGAATGGACATGACCTTTAGAGCTGGACCCTCTACATTGAGCTGTAGTGCCTTTTCTACTGCACGTGGACAGCTTGCGGGTACTGTTAAAACCATTATCGCCGAGACCGAAAACAGCTATAGCAGATTAGTCTTGCTAATCGTCAGCTCAGACCGAAAAGCCAGCCAGCCTCACAGGCCTACATAAAATAGTGCTTTAAAAATTTACTTGCATAAATAGGAATCATATAATAATGCTTCTCGGGGGAGGCATCTCGATGCCGATTGAGAAGTTTCAAAGATTAGACCTATGAGAGCAAAAAAACTGATTACTTTGTATCTCTAGTATCTAGCTCAGTTCCTAATGTTTAAAGACTTCTTAATCATTTTCCTTCCTTCCTTCCTTCCTTCCTTCCTTCCTTCCTTCCTTCCTTCCTTCCTTCCTTCCTTCCTTCCTTCTTGCTTTCTTGCTTTCTTGCTTTCTCGGAAGAAGGGACACGTCACTTGTTCCCTAAGTCATAGGACACCTTTTTATCTGGAGATAGTGACCTCAACTCCCCTCCCTCCTCTGGAGGTTCTTTTATTCAAGACACATAATTGGACTCCCCGCCCCCTGAGGACTGTGAGTCAGGAAACATACGAGCACATTATATGCATCACCTTAGATCCTCCCAGAGACCCACACGTAGGAGCTGTCACACCCCTGTGCGCAGGTGAAGAAACAAGGCCTGGAAGCTCAACCTTGCTCGTGGTCATAGAGTGAGAAATTATACCAAGTCTTCCAACTTCACAGATACCAAAGGAACAGCTACAAGGTCAGGCCCTCCCTTTAGTATGGAACCTGCAAAGATAAATTAGACAAGTTCTCTTATATGAGGAACGTACCATCTACTTGGTGATTTATAGTCCATGCACAAAATTTAACGAATGGTCTAAGAGGTAACTAAGGGGGAAGTTTAATTTTCCCTGATTAGACGTTGGCTTCTCAGAGATGGTAGCATGTAAGTTGGGCTTTGAATGGTGAACAGAATTTGAATTGTATGAGAGGGCATTTTATGAGATGAAGTCAGGATGACCGAAGGCTAAACTACAGGAAAGGGCAGGCTGTTTCAATCAGGAACGGTGAGGGCAGTTGGATAGGAAGGACTGAAGACAGAAAGGGCCGTAGGAATCTGAGCTGCATCCTCAGAGGTGTGACAGTTACGGGTCAGGGATTTCATGTCATCACCGAAGGTGATAACGTAGCGAGTGTCCTAAACGTAGACTCAGGGGCTTCGTGAACCCCCTAAAATTTTTTGGCAAAAATATGTGAGCATGTACCTGTGTGCGTATGTGTGTGTTTGCGTGAGAAAGAGAATGTGTGCGGCGGGGACGGTCATAGGAGTGTCGTTTTCTGGAACGAGGGACCGCGGTGGGGGCTGACCACCGGTTCTCTGTGGGAGATGTAACCTACGAAAAGGCGAAGAGCCGGTGCATGCAGAATGAGTGAGCAAAGACCAGAACTTAGGAGTTGCATCGGTAAAGTGGATTTGGTGAAGGAGGATGGACGGAAATTGTCAGAGAAGAATCACGGACAGCTACTATTACAGAGGGAACAGGTAAAGCTCGGCCTGAGTGGTCAGCCATGCCTAACGAGTTGGAGAGATCGACGAACATGTGGGTTCTATCAGGTGTGATCATCTGTGCTCTCTTGGGTCATCAGGATGTCATTTGCCAGCTCGAATGGATACTTTGCGTGATGAGGACTAGTCAAGCGAATGCAATCACAAGTGTGAACTAAGCCCTATTTAAAAATGGCCCACGAGATGGCGCTATGGGCCAATAAGTGTCTCCATTTGTTGGTCACAAGTAAAGTATGTTTGCCTTCCTCATTTTTCTTTATCCTTTGCTAATATACCGCAGCTTGATCCCCTGCATAATCTGCCTGTTAAAAATACTGGCATTTGGAAATAATATCCCTAGTTTTCACGTTTCCTGCTTACTCTTTACATAATCCTCAGCAGACTCTGGAAAACCTTCATCTGAATCCCAGTTATAAAACAGGAAGTTGGGTCTAATCCTTAATTTACCGAAAGCCCTCGTAAGGCTGTGCGTAGTCACTGCTGGCGTTTATTGCTGCTTGGGGAGCTGCAATATAGGGAAAAACAGGAAGGAAATAAGAGTTAAAGGAGAGAAAGGGGCTCTCACTTTAATCAGAAAAGCAAAGAGCATAGGCAAGTGAATGGAGTGGTCAAGTTAGCCACGAGGTGCCACACCGCCTTCAAGGATAAGAATCATTATCTTGGGGAGCATCTTTGTTGGAACTTTCACTTAAAAATATGTTTGTTTGTTTGTTTGTTTTTAATTATTATGATGATGTAGAAAGAAGACACAGCAGCTTAAATTAGGCACTAACAAGAGGAGTTACAATGTATCCTTTGGCCAAAAGAAATCATACTATAATTTTACATTTACGTGACACTTCGGCAGTTTACAGAGTGCTTTTAAACCTTCATCGCCTTGTTCGATGCTCAAAACCACCCAGTGAGTGGGCAGGACAACCAACCCCACATCACAGGTCAGGATGCTGAGACTCAGAAGGATTCGGAGCCTTGGGGAAGGACTCGCAGCCACTGACTGGGAGAGCTGGCATGACAATGTGGGTCCTCGATTTCCTTATCTGTGAAATGGGGCTAACGACACTCACTGTTGCAGAGTCGTGTTAAATGTAGCCACACAACAAAGGTCTAGACAGAGAGTCAGCAGATGCTAGCTAGTTTCATTGTTTAGAAAGAATCAGTTAAAATGCCTCTTTCCAGCAAAGTACATGTTAAGGCTCTTTGGTCGAAACGATAAAAACCGATTAATTTGTTAACAGTCTGATAAATTACCACCGAAACCCACTGTCCTCCCTCTCGGACTGTGTCAAAAGGGGAAATCATTGGAAGGACACAGAACACTGCAGAATCAGTGGGAAAGCAGATGAGCTTGGCTCAGGGGCCCCTGGGACTGACCCCCTCGCTCACAGGTGTGCTCTGTGGGGGAGGGGACATTGTCTCCTAGTTTCCCTCTTAGTTCTCCTGGCTGGTCTAATAATCAAATCAGCTGTCAGACACCTGAAACAAATCGAATATCGTATGTCACCTATCACTGAAAAAGACACATTAGAAAAATGGTATGACGGATTAATAGGAGAAAGCGACCAAATTTATCGTGTATAAACATACGGGGGTTCTGTAAGAATGTGGGACTCTCTGGTATCTTGAGCTAGAAAGAAAAGGGGGGTTGTACAGTGAGACCTCAAAGAGGCGGAAGGCAATTCACATGGAGATGGGAAAGCAAATGTTCGGTAAACAAAGCCTTGCTGAGCCAGCTTTAACAGAAGGACACAGAGCGACTTTGATGGAACGGGCCTCGGGCCCGCTAGGTTCCTCCTTGTCCATCACACTAGTTCATGTTCCATTCAGGGCTCTGTGATGAAACTCCCTGCCTGCAGCAGGTTCTCCGCTTAAATTCTCTTAGGCAGCTAAGGGGAAGGTTACGGGTTCCCCCCTGCTCCCAAGTGTTTGTTTCTTAATATTATCAATATCCCCAAGAGGCATATTTTGGGGTAACTCTGCTTCCGTTCAACTCTGTCACTAGGGGAGGCAAGGGTCCTTGGTTGAAAACCCCTTCCAGGGGAGGACGAGTTATCTGAAGGGGAAGTTGGGGTGCCATCACAGAGAAAGAAGAATAAGTAAGTGCCTGGCAAGAAAAACAAAAACAAAAACAAAAAACAAAAAACAAAACGACATGGTTGTCTTTGCGAGGGATATTTCTAGAATGATGACCTCACACATCGCTTTGCAGAGAGCTAATGATAATGACCGACATTTACGAAACACTGACGTGCCCGTCGCTGTTACATTTACTAACTTTTTTAGGCCCATGTTAACCCAATGAAACAAGCGGTATTATTAGTTCCATTTAATAGGAAAGGAAACCGGGAACATTGACCAGCGTGACAAACGTGCGTTTCAAACCCAGCATCCCACCAGAAAACAACAGTCTTCAGAGGATTGTTGTAAAAATCAAAAGAGTTAATATTAGACGGAAACGTGAAATCACTTGTATTTAGCCATTTTAGGCTTAGGAGAATGTCAGTTTCATGTGACTCCACCCAATACACGGATAGCACTCGGAAGAGTGCCTAGGACATAGTGCTCAACCGTATTTCTCATTCTTATTAGATGATCCCGCCTGTCTACAGGCACGTGGGCTTTAAAAACTAAAATTTGCGTGGGCCCTTTAAAAGCTCCAGGAGGGTACCCGGCGATGAGTGCCTCACTGAAGCTCCCCAGGCAGCGAGCTAGGCATGGTGTTAATTCTTCTTCATCAATGACCTCCGTGTGTCTGCCTCCGTTTGTTCCTCATCTCACCTGAGACTTTGGCTGATAGCACATTCTTTGGGACTGGGGGCATGTCATGGAAACACAAAAGCATGTGAAAAAGCCCTCGCCTCATCCTTTGGGGGCTTGACCCCCTCTCCCTTCTCCTGCGCCTCCCCCCCTCCCCCCATACTACTTGCCCTCCAGCAGCTCTGCCTCTGCAACTACCCTGAAGAAATCGAGCCAGGGTTGGTCACTGGGAGCCGCTTAGCTCAACGTTTGAGCTATTTGTTTATTAATACGGAGGAGGGGGCAGCCAATCAAACTGCTGCAGAAAAGGTGGGGAAATGGCCCATGCCTGGGGGGAGCAGCCGCCCTCCAGCCCTCGGCGGAACAATCAATGACCTCACAATGCATGGCAGGTGCCTGAACACAGCTCCACATGCCGCCTCTGAAGCAGTGAAATTAAGTTCCACGGCACAGTTCCGTGCTTCTTCTTCAAACACGAGACTGGCTCCAATCTGTCCGAAGAGGCAAGGCCGGGCAAGAGCCAAGGGTTACTCATTTTCTGGAAAGATACATGAGGACCGGGTTGCAGTGAAACTGATTTCCAAGATGCTGACCCACTTCCTGATTCAATCCTGGCTGCTGCGGCTTCGAGCATATCATCGGGGCACCTTTCCCGCTGTGCAGTCCATGCTGGAACTTACATCAACCCTTCTAAAGGTACAAATAGCTGCATGGCATAATGTAACCTGATGTTCTGACAATCCTACTTATACTCAGGCTAAATTTAAAGGTCACTATTGCGGGGTAATAGTGGCAAGAGAATGGAAGTGCCTGAAACACAAATTTCATAGATGTTTCCTCATTTCGAATCTTACTCTATGAAATAGAGGCAAAATTGCCCGTGAGTTTAACAAAATATGTAAGCGTAGAATCCATTTCTTGGGAACAAAGTAGCCTCAGGATAAACTGTAAAATAAGTAGACACACGTGCGAAGTGATCAAAGTTTGTCTCGGATGCTCCCGGTAATATCACTCATGCCTTCCCCCTACATTTATTAAGTACCTACTATGTGCAAGGAACCGACTGGGTGGACTGAGCCCTGTGGATCAAATGGTACAGAAGACAGAAACTTAGTCCCTGCCTTCACAAAGCTCACAGTTTGTTGAGAAAAGACACAGAAACACATAATTACGCGGAAGGGAGATGAGGGTTGGGAAACAGAAAGTCCATTTGAGTAAGCATGTAGCAGGGGGATCTGTAACGTCTAAACGTGTGGACGGCGCCTTTCCCCAATGAAGCGGTGTTTTAGTCCAGAGCTAACGGGCAAGTAGAATAAAACATTTTAGGAGAAGAGAGAGTGTAATGCAAATAGAAAGAATAGCATATTTAGAAGCTAGGGGAGGAGAAAGAGAATGCCATAGCAGGCGCTAAAGAAATTGTAGAGCGGGATCAGCAAATCAGAGCCCATAGATCGAATCCAGCTTGTTGCCTCTTTTTGTAAATAAAGCCATCATTCCCTTTCTTTAAAAAAAAAAAAAAAAAAAAACTGGATGAATTGAAAATCAATGACTTTTCCAGAACCTATCGGAGAAATAAGATTGGATACATCAGAGAAGCATAAACTCAGAGCAAAATGCCACCTCGCAGTGTCTTGGAAAGACAGAGA
This sequence comes from Rousettus aegyptiacus, assembly GCF_014176215.1. NCBI lineage: Eukaryota > Metazoa > Chordata > Mammalia > Chiroptera > Pteropodidae > Rousettus > Rousettus aegyptiacus. The sequence goes on from NW_023416285.1 coordinate 7,626,683, forward strand.
TTTGCTGACCTAGAGAGAAGCTACCAGGGCCATGAGCTCATGGGAACATTTAAAAGGTAATTTTGACAAATAGCCAGGTGTGGACTATGGACCGATGGAGCAGTGAGAAACTGCTGGGGCTCATCAGTCATCGGCATCGTCAACCTTTCATGGGCTTTTCCTTCAGGAACCCCATCAGGTTCTCACGGTGGGGGCTTGTGAAAAATTCCTCTCTAGCTATGGCAGTCATTGTGCAATAAGCTCGGAGCCTTCCTCACGACGAAGGCCTCTTCTCCTGGGAAAGACTCTGCTGGAGCCTTATTCCAGGTGCCAGAAGGGACTTCCTCCTCACCACAGCCTTTCTGTTCCACCTAAGAGGACAGAAACTAGTTTCCATCAGGCGGCAGGGCTTCGGGCATTAGATTTGGAGTGCTATAGCGAGGCATGGGAATAGGGAACAGAGGGAAGATAATTGTCCCACTGAAGAAACAATGTGAAGGTCACAGTGCCAAGGCTCAGACCCACTAAGAGGCTGAGATTTACTCAGAAGATCATACAATGTTCCTCCCACCCCAACATCTTACCATCACACCAATAGGGCTCCAATGTATCAGTGGATTACAACTGAAAGAACTTCAAGACACAGGCTCTCTCTGAGGGAGAGTCCCTAGGGAAGCCCAAAGGCGAGAGAGGAGACAAAAAGGATGACCCTAGAGGAATTTGAATCCTCACGCATCTACAGCCACGACAGGCATTAAATACAGCCGAAGTCCTAGCCAGACTAACACAGATCATCATGCTAATGGCCTATTTACCCTGGTCCTTGTTACCTGATACAACGTGTCCATCCTTCAACAGAAAGTTTAAAGGCATGCCAAACTGGCTGAATTGAAATTTAAAATGATTATTAGTAATACGTTAAGGAAAAAAAACATATAACAGATGAGAAATGTAAGCAGAAACATGGAGTTTCAAAGGACAGATGAGAAATGTAAGCTGAGACATAGAGTTTCAAAGAAAAATGCAAAAAAAAAATTGCTAGAAACTTAAAAATAAAACAGTGACAAAGATTTCCTCCAATGGGCTCAAAAATAGATTAGACATGATGAAGAAAAGAATCAGCGAACTTGAAGGTAGGTCAATAAAAACTTCCAGAAAAAAAAATGCAAAAAGAAAAAAGAATGAAAAAAACAAAAACATGACATCAAAGAGTTGTGGGGATATCAAAAGGTGTAACATTTATGTGATGGAAATGCCAGAAAGAAAAGAGAGAACAGAGCAGAAGAAATAATTAAATTATTGATGGCCAAGAAATTTTCAAAATTAATGATAGACTTCAAACTATAGATCGATGAAGCTCAGAAAATACCAAGAAAGATAAATATCAAAAATTGAACACCCAGGCATATCATATTTAAAATGCAGAAGACCATAGACATAGAGAAAATCTTAAAAGAAGTCAGAGAAAATAAGTTCCTCACCCATAGAAGAAGTAATGATAGGAATTCCATCAGACAACTCATCAGAAACCCTGTCAAAAAAAAAAAAAAATAGAAAGGAGTGAAATATTTAAGATGTTGCAAAAAACACACACGAATCTCGAATTCTAATCCTGCAATATTATCCTACAAAAGTGAAGGCAGAATCAAGACTTTCTCAAACAGAAACTGAGGAAATTCATGATCAGAACACCTGCCTGGTAAGAAACAGTAAAAGGTTGTTCTTTAGGGAGAAAGAAAGTCCGGGCTGGAAACTTGGATATACATAAAGAAAAGCAGAAGGGCAGGGAAGGAATACCTGGAGGTAAAATAAAATGTTTTATGTTACTTACTCTTAATTAATCTAAAAGATAACAGTCTATTTAAAGCAGCCATAGCAACAGTGCATCGGGTGATGATGGCATGTGGGTAAGTGAAAGAAATGACGGCCGTGTCATAGGAACGGGAGGGAGGAATCAATAATATCCTGCTATGAGTTTCATGCGCTGCCATGAAGTGGTATAGTATTGTGTGAAAGTGAACTTAGAACCATGGCGACCACTAGGAGAGCAGATTAAGTCAAATCGAACTCGAAACGAATCATAGACCTAAATGTAAAATGCAAACTATAAAACCCCTAGAAGATTATACAGGAGGAAATCTAGGTGGCCTCGTGTTTGGCGATGACTTTTTAAATACAATACTAAAAGCGCAATTAATGAAAAGAATTGATAACGTGGACTTTATTAAAATTAAAAGCTTCTGCTCTGTGAAGGGCACTCTCAAGAGAATTAAAGGATAAGTCATATGGTCAGTGAAAACCTTTGTAAAACACATATCTTATAAAGGACTAATAATCAAACTTCACAAAGAACTTCTAAAATTCAACGATAAAAAATCTCAGTTAAAATATCAACAAAATATCTAAACAGACAACTCATCAAAGAATATATACAAATAAGCATATGAAAAAATGCTCAACCTCATTTGTCATTAGGAAATTGCAAATTAAATTGACAACGAGATACCTCAACATGCCTATTAGAATGGTTTGAATCCAAAACACTGGCAACATCAAATGCTGCTCATTTGTTGTTGATGAGAAGGGGTACAGCCTCTTTGGAACAAACTTTGGCAGTTCCTTAAATAACTAAATGTATTCTTACCATATGATTCAACACTTATGCTCCTTGGTATTTGCCCAAATGAACTGAAAACTTATATCTATACAAAACTCGTATGTGAATTTTTTTTTTTAGTAACTTTATTCATAGTTGCCAAAACTTAAAAGCAACTAAGGTGTTGTTCTTCAATAGTCGAATGAATAAGGAAATTATGGTGTAGCCAGGCACTGGAATATTATACAGTGTTTAAAAGAAATAAGCTAGCAAGCCCCCAAAATATGTGGAGGAAACTTACATGCATGTGATATCTGAAAAGGCTATATGATTCTAATATATGGCATTCTGAAAAAAAGCGAAATTATGGAAACATGAATAAATGGAACACGGGGAATTCTTAGGGCAGCGAAACTATGTCAGGTGACATTGTAATGGTGGATGCGCGCCGCTGTAAATTCGTTAGAACTCACAGGCTGTATAACACTGAGGGAACCCTGATGTGAACTGTGGACCTGAGTTAATGAGGTATCGATATTGGCTAATTGGGATGATAAATGTACCACAGCAATGCAATATCCTGAAGGGTGGGAGGAAGGCTGTGGAAGTCTGCTCCATCTGTGCTGACCAGACGGCTGGAGCTGTCTTTGATTGCATCCTCTCCTCATCCAATGATGTCGATTTTTTCCCTTAAGATGTCTCGTCAGTGAATCTTGTTTTCTGCACCTTTTCCCAAACTGCTTTGGTTTGGGCCCCCATCCTCTCTCATCTGGCAATATTAGTTGGATTTCTGGTTCGGTACTGAAACTGAAAGTGACTTAAGTTCTTCGCACCTTAGTTTTGTTGTCTTTAAAATGGGAATAATACTGTCTAACCTCATAGAGTTTTGGTGAGGATCAAATTAGTTAATTTGAGAAAGGAGCTTAGGCTAGTACCAGACATATAACACTATACGTGTTAATTATTATATTATTATTATCTTTGTTTTCAATATTCAACCGAGAATTACTTATAAAAAATTTAAGCACTAAAGCAATGTGCGTGTGTGTGTGTGTGTGTGTGTGCGCGCACGCGCGCGTGTGTTTGCTCTGGCTTCATTTCTTTCTGACTTTATAACGCCCACGCAATTCGACTGCGATAATGTGCGTGAATGCTGACACCGCATCTTTCATTCCTTCAGCTTCCCGATGCCGTGTGTGTGTATGGGGAAGGTGTGTTTGAAAAATAGAATGACCCAAAGGCCTCTTATCGACCCAAAAGGATAACCTTGGGGTTTTTTGTAGCCTGAGCGATTTGTGTGTGGGGGGAGGGGGGAATAGTACAATTACCAAAATGATACCAGAAGAGTCCTGATCTATCAACGGAACGTGACCTGGCAGGGCAGGCAGACAGAGCCGGTGGTGGCGGTCACGAACGGGGTGTCGGGAGCCTGCACAGGTCACTCTGCGGCAGAACAGTTAAGAAGTTAAGAGATTAGACTCTGGAGACTGACAGCCAGAATTCCCTCCTCCGTCTCTTGCTTGCTCTGTGACCTTGACCAAATTACTTAACCTCCATGTCCCATTTTGCCACCTATGACAAAACAGGACGATAAGATCACCTACTTCTTTAGGGTCGTTGTGCAGTTGGAATGAGTTAGCAGGGTAGGCCTGCCACATAAGGAGGACTCCCTGGAGTCAGAGACCCCAGAGAGGTGACTCACTCCTGTAACCCCACTTCCCAAAACTGCTCCTGTGAGGCCACCACGTGCCATTTCGGGATGCTGGCCCACCAACACAAAGCAATCTGGTATATGGGCTTGTCAGCGAAGGGGTCCCCCCAATGCCATCGATGATCGAGCTCCTGGGGCTCCTTCAGTAACAAACTGATTGTGGCCTTTGGGTCTGGCTCATTCTAGCTTTAGAGAGTCCTAACGATTAGAGAGAACCTCCAATGACTGTGGTTTTGCCCACTGGTCAGAATGAACCTGACCTCTCTACCTGACACTTCATCCTAGCACCTGGGGTCAGCCATCGAGCCCCTCTGAGTCTGTCCTTTTCCACCTAAACTCTTGAGCAGTATGAGACAATCAGAGTGTCTGATAGGCTGATTTAAGATGCCTGAAAAGCACACAGTCTGTTTTCTCCAGCCCCTCACCCAAGAACCTTTGTGCCACCGCGGAACTTCAGGGCTGGCTCGACGAAGCGTGGAGCTGTGTGTGTTTGGCAAGAAGGGATGACTTTCAAGGCATTTTGTTAGCAAGTTTGCTCGCCGAAGGGCCTGCACGCTCTGATTTCTTCCAACCCCCTCCAGAAGCTCCATTTCCTGACGATCAGTGGGAAAATCCCCAGAATAGGATTGGTCGTGTGAAATTTCAGATTTTATGCAAGTTCACAGCTAGAACCCATGCACAATTACTGTTAAGAGTTTGATTTTACCACTGTGAAAGCCCCATGGATTAGGCCTTTCAAAAGAAAGGAAAAAAGCCTCCTCTGAACTCTCAGCCCCCGTTGGATATTCCCCGTATAGAATAGTCCTCATACTGCCAGAGCATTTACAATGTAAACGTTTTCTTTTCAAGGTCAGGGTTTAGAGCCCAAGGCCATTATTGAAACTGCAGGGGCAGAGCCGGAACAATTCTGCTGGCATTCTAAAAATAAGAAGCTTTATTTTCAAACTGCAGGATGTGGTTTGAAAGACAGAGTCTCAACCATTTCTTTTTTTTTTTCGACGGCCACCTGGATCCCTTTTCTGTCAATTTGGTATGTAGGAAGGAGGCTGGTCCCATACAAAGGGTACCTAACTTCTCAGTCCTTGTCATTCCTTCCTTCTTTCCATTTCTCGTCCTCGACTGAATGGAGAGATATCCTCCTGTAGCACAAAAATGTCTCCAAGGTATTTGCTAAGAGGGTGCCGTTGACACCCAGAAGACTTACTCATCTCGGAGACGCTGTTCCGCTCTGGATAACCACCTTTGTGCTCTGGGGGTGGTGGGACTTGACCATGCTCGACTCAGGCAGAATGAAGCTGGACCATGAGCGATGGGCGTCTTGGGGGAAGGGAGACAGAGGGAGGTCGGAGATTCTGGAAAAGAAAAGAGTCCAGGGTGAGGGCACTGCCCCCTGAACTTCTGAACCCTGAGGGTGTTGGGGTGGAAACCAGACCCAACAAGATCAGTGAGCCCATGCCGCAGCCTCCTTAGCTGGCTCATGGTCGGTCATCAGGAGGACCAGGTACCTTCTGTTAATGGATCGCACCAATAAGCCCACCCAGACTTTACTGGGGGTTAAACAGTAGCCTTTCACATATTTTTTCATAATATATATCTAACGAAAAAATATATAGATACATATTTTTTTCAGCACCATGTTATTCATAAGACTTCTCTTGAAATCTTCATTTTGACGAGATTGAAGTAACACTTTGAAAGCCATTCTAGCCATCTTCCTCTCTTCCATCACTCTTTGGGGATTTTTGAGTGACAGTTTTTTTTCTTTTAATCATTTAGAATTGCTTTAATGGTGCTTGAGAACCGACTGGCTGGGTAGTTCTCTGAATGGAAGACTTTATATGCATTTGAATGCTTTTTTCCACTCCCTACAACCCTCTAGCTATATCCTTTTATCTGTCTCTTTGCTGGAGTCATGTTACAGATTTGGAATACCTATGGAAGCTTGACACTGGACAGGTAGACTATATATAAAAGAGACATCTTGGTGTAGGGGGAGCTAGCTTGGTGTAGGGGTTCAGGAGGGAAAGGTCACCTGTACGCCAATTACTCATGCTGAGTGCACTTTCAAAAATTAATTTTTCTGAGCCTTTGTTTTCATATCTGTATAATGGGAGGGTTGAGAAGGCTCAGTGATGATCATTTTTTTTTTATACTATTTGTAACTCCCTCACCTCTTCTTTGAATTTCCCTTTGAATTTCTTAAAGTACAGAGATTCACCCTTGAAGGTCGCTGCTCCTTTATGGTTACTGCCTCAAGTCTCCCCTGTCTGGTTCATTTTCATGCTGTAAAGCTCCCAACTCAAGAGTTGCCTCCTCCGAGAAGCCTTCCCGGACTACTCTGTCTAAATCACCCTGTCCCCTATATTACCCTGTTTATATGTATAACGTCATGTATTTCTTTTCTGTCTTCCTTATCGCTTCTCGGCCTTTTGGCTAAGATCAAGTGCGTTTTCTGTCTTCCCCGTGAGGGCTGGGGTCTTGTGTGTCTTGTTCACTGCTAGGACTCCTGAGCTTGAAGAGTGTCTGACACATGGCAGGTGCTCAACATATATGTGATCAATAACTTGTGCTTTGCACAGAATTAGCCTCCCTTCGTCCATACTTAGCCATAATAGCATTTAACGTCTTAATCGTGCCAAGTTCAGAGATGTTGGAGGTAGGGAGAGGACGATGAGTTTTGTGTTCTCGCCAGTCTGGCGTAAGGTCTTCTGGTCTAGGCGATGTGGGAGCCCTGGATCCGGGCACCAAGCAGCGGAGGGGTGAGGTATGGGCAGCTCTTCCAGCTGCCTTCTAGCTGCAGTGAAATACCAGGCAAGGAGGGTCCCGGGACCTTGCCTGATGGAGAAGCCACTGGAAAAGCTCACTGTGGTTCCTATGCCATATGATGCGTTTAAGTGATTCGGAGTTCACCTGTCAGTGTTTGAGGGCAAAGGAAGATGCTAGAACTTCTCACGTTCAAGTTTCATACTACTAAACTGAGGGCTTCCTCAGAGAAAGCTCTGCCTTCTTAGAAACTGTACTAGGCAGGAAAGTATATTAGTCAATCAGCAAATATTTCTTCCACGCTTACTTGCCATGTGAAACATTATGAAGATCTCTGGTCATAACCTCCCTGAACTTAACAGTTGCCAGGAACGCCCTTCGTGGATAGAGGTGAGAATGATTAAATGTGATCCCAAGCTAGGGTTGAGTATAAGTGATGGTTTTATCTACACCATCTATTATTCTTAAATGCTGTCGCAAAGTTGTCACTTTCTTCCTTTAACTTTTCACATCAAATTCCAAAGGGGTTTGTTCACTTCTCGAAAAATTGGTTCTTGAAATGTAATCCCCTGATAGCAGCTTTCTAAGGTCACATGGTTCAAGTATTATAGCAAAAAAATCATAGGCACTCTGGTCTGAGATAAGAGATTAGTATCTTTTTGTAAGCTTTTTTTTTTTTTTTCCCCTAAATCAAATGAGTTTTCTCTTTAGTAAAAGACAAAAACTTGTGCAAACATCAAGCACCCTTATAAAGTTTAGGCTTTAGAGCAAATCATTTCTTAAAAGCAAATTTTTATTTTTTTAAGGAAAAAAAAACTGTAACAAACAATCGGGTACCTTTTCTTTCTGGTACTTGCTGTGTATTATTAGTAGCAATTGCAATCTTTTTTCTAGCAAGTTCACGAGCTCTAAGCAGCAATAACCCAGAGGTTTATAGCTTCAAGTTGGGTAAGGGCTTACTCAACTTCGTGCCCTTTTTACAGGAAAAAGTGCAGAGGAAAATACCATGCAACCTCAGAAATATACGACACATTAGGAAAAACAATTGCAACTTATGTCCCAGACAAACAACTCGTTAGGAAATGGTAATAAGAGAAAGACCCACTGTTTAGAAAACCTTCACTCACTTCTCTTAAATGTCTCCTTTATGCTCACACTGTTACAACCACACTCACAGTCCTGTTGACACTGTACGTGTGGAGATGTGTCTACCCCAGGCAGTTCTGTGTCGGCTCTGACACTATCTGCCTGGAGACAGCATCAGATCCTACAGGTTAAGTAAGGGCTCGGTCCTACAAGACCTCATCCCCTTTACAGATGTCGATCACATGTCCAGGTTATTACCTGTGCTTCAGATGAATTTGTTGTAAATCAGAAGTTCCTACAGCCCCCTCTTTGGGTTCGATTAATTTTCTAGAGTGACTGAAAGAACTTAGTTAGTTTACTTTCTATTTACCAGTTTATTATAAAAGGATATGAGAAGGACATAGATGAACATTCAGATGGAATAGATGCGTAGGGCAAGGTACGTGGGAAGAGGCGGAGCTTGCTAGCCCTCTCTGTATACATCACTCTCCCTTCATTTGCTTCTGCTCACCACCCAGGAGGCTATCCACACCCCACACCACTGGGGTTTTTATGGCTTAAATAATAAATAAGACTTCATCACTCAGGCATGATCACTTATGAAGTCCATCTTTAGCCCCTCTCCCCTCTCTGTAGGATGGAGGGCCTGGAATGGAAAATTTTAAGTTTCTAATCATGACCTAGCCTTTCTGGAGACCAGCTTTGACCCAGGAGCCCATCTAGAGTCACTTCCTTACAACAAAAAGCATTCCTGCCACCCGGAAAATTCCAAGGGATTTAGGAAGCAGAGTCAAAACCCAAAAATTAGAATTAAAGATGTTCCTGTTGCTCTTCTCACTTAGGAAATTATGGGGTTTTAGGAGCTCTGTGCCAGGAACCGGGGGCCAGAGGCCAGCATTATCTCACTCCTACCATCAAAAGACTAATGGACACAGGATGTGGACAGATAGGAAAAAAAGATATAAATGGAAATGTAAAACAAATGATAAGATGTTTCACTTATTCATAAGAAGAGAAATGAAAATTTAAACTACCCAGGAAAGGTCATTATTCACCTACAGGATTGGCAAAGATCCACAACTCGCATATTGCTGGAGCCACAGGAAAGCAAGCACTTTTATATGCACCAGACAGCAGTGCAAATCTGTTCAGCTCTACAAAGGACGATTTAAAGCTGCTGTGAGAGCTGCAAATGCATGCAGGTTCTCTGACCTGGCACTTGTACGTCTAGAAGTTTATCCAACATGTATGCTCCTAGGCAGGAGAAATGAGGTGTATACAAGGCGATTATTTGCATCATTATTTATAATTGCAGAGCAGAAACCACCTAAATGTCCCCCAGGAGGGGATTGTTAAATAAATTTGTATTTACCTACGTAATGAAGAAATTATTCATGTATATCGATGGGAAGATTGCTAAAATGTACTGAGTGAAAAAAGTAAGTCAGAGAGTGTATAGTATGCTACCATTTGTATAAAGAAAGGATTAAAACCTCATATATATACATATATATTATATGTAATATATAATATATTATATATTACACATATATACATTATATATTATATATTACATATGTAATATATTATATATATAATATGGAGGTAGTTAAGTATTTGCTCGTACCTGGGCAAAATGGGTAAAGGTGATCAAAAGGTACAAATTCCCAGTTATAAACCAGGTAAGTCATGGAGATGTAATATACAGCACGGTGACGATAGTTGACACTCTATTGTGTAACTGAAAGTTGCTAAGACAGTAAATCTTAAAAGTTCTCATCACAAGAAAACAATCTATAAACTATGTGTGGTGATGGGCTAACTAGGCATATTGTGGTGATCATTTTATAATATGTACATATATTGAATCATTATGCTGTACACCTGAAAATAATATAAAATATTTTATATTATAAAATAATATAAAATATTTTATATTATAAAATAATATAAAATGTTTATATTATAAAATAACATGATGTTATATTTCAATTATAGCTCAATAAAAAAAGAAAAAGCCACTCCTGTGAATTTGGTGCATTATTCATCTTATTGTACAGATGAGAACATTGAAACTCAGAGAGGTAAAGCTACTTGCCCAAAGCCTCAGTGGCAGAGGTGAAATTTGAGCTCAAATCTGTCAGAATTCAAAACCCATGTTCTTAAATATTTATACTGTTCTGTGAGTCACGACGCCCCTCTGATACTCAGCTTATTCAATTTACTCAACGCTCAGGCAAGGACATGGATCAGTCTCATTGCATTGGTGTGATTAAGGGAAGGTGTGTTTGCGAGAGCCACGCTTGCTGGTTGGTATATAGCAGGAACTCAATAAGTGCTTATTTCTCCAATTACGAAGATCCTAGAACCTTAAGTCTTGGCTTCCTGAGCTGATGAGGGCTTTATCTTTGAATCCTGGCTGAGATGGTTTGGAATATGGTGGTACATTTTTAAAAAATAAACTAGATTTTATTTGAAAAATAAAAAATATAAACGGTAATATATGCTCATAATATAAGCTCATAAGAGAGCCAGGGGAGAGAAAGGGCAATTAGAGGGATCGTTTTATAAACTATACAAACATCTAACCAATGTACTGTCTACTTGAAACTAATAATAAAATAAAATTAAAAAAATAACAAATAAAACAAATAGAAATAAATAAAAATAAATAAAAATAAAAATTTAACGAGATTAAAAAAGAAAGAAAAAAGGAATAAAAGAAATAAAAAGAAAAAAAGAAAAAATGAAAGAAAAAAGAAAAAAGAAAGAAAAGAAAGAAAGAAAGAAAGAAAGAAAGAAAAGAGAAGAAAGAAAAGCAAGCAAGCAAGCAAGCTCGCCCGCCAGCCAGCCCAGGATAATATAAAGCCTGGGAAAAGTGGGAGGAAATTTAGTTTTGGGGCCAGAGAGGGCTTTCTCTGCCTCGTTCTATCTGCCACTCTGTCTCTTGGTGACTTTCAGCCAGTTACTTAACTGAGCTGGACCCATGTTTTCTCTTTTACAAAATGAGATCCGTCATTTTGTGTGTGTGTGTGTGTGTGTGTGTGTGTGTGTGTGTGATTCCCCATGCAGATCAAAGGGGATTCTGTATGTTAAGCGTCTTCGCAACGTCTGACCCCAAACAGGCACTCGACTCGGGTACCTGCCGCTGCTCTCACTGCAGGTGCCACGGCCGGCCTTTCCGGTTCCTCCATTGGAGGGGGCTTTTTCTGTGCCTCGCTCCTTGGCCTTTTCCCCTTGCCCTAGAGGGACCATCTGCTGTCACCTCTGTGCCTCCTGAGCTTAGCACAGTGTGTCCCTCCAATTAGGCGCCCGGAAGATATTCGATGAAATCGACTAACTAGAAAACTTACGAACACTTTTTATGTATCATATAATAATACCCAAACATGGCCATAATCATGGCGGCGGTGGCAATGTACATTCACATAGCTTTTCAGTTTAACGAGGCTCTCTGGCATCCTTTTCCGCTGGATTCCTTCATTTTTCATTTTTTTTTTTTTTTATTATCGAAGTGCATCATTATTTCCCAATGCTCCCACTTAAACAAGGAGTGTGTTGCTTACTGCGTTGGTTTAAATGTTCATAAGAAATGTCGTGCACCGTCTCCCTGATGAAGTTGACCTATAATTTGATTATATAGGAACACATCTCGGCAGGGGCTCCTGCAGAGAAACAGGAAAGAGCACAGGAGGTGAGGGACAGAAAGGGCTGAGGGCGAGATGCTCGGCAGGGCGCAGGGCGGGGGCGGTCCTGCTAATAAAAAGAAGAAGGTTCCTACCTCACCTGAGAAAAGAGAAGAGAGAAAAACAGCGCATTTACACAAGATGATATGATTCGCTCCCATTTATGGGCATAATGGGAAAAAAAATGACTTGAACATTGGGGTTAGAATTGGGTGGAATTGAAAAGAAATGCGGCTGGATGAAACGGCAGAGCTGAACTGAGGTGTAAGGCAGCCTCGAACCGGCGTCGGGCATGCGAGGTGCTTCGGGATGGGTGATTGCTCGGCGGCCCGGGGCGGCCTGGGGGATGCACTCGTTTAAACCTCGCTGGTTTCCAGCCTGCTGGGCAGCAGCTCGCAGAGACCTCGGTTTCACGGGTCTCACTCTGCGCGAAGTGAGCGGAGGGCTGGGCGGGCATCCCGCGGGGGTCCGCGGGAGGACGACGCCGTGCGTCCCTGCCAGCGCTCCTCTGTCCCGGGTACGCCGCGGACCAGTGTAAGATGAAGGCCCGACCTGCCATTACCTGTTCAGCCAGTGGTCCCACAATTCCTCACCGATCCAAGACAGACACCTAGGGATCGCCCCTCATTCCTCCTTTCCTCTCGGCTTCCTTATCCGGCCTATCAGCAAGTGCTGTCGATGTTGCCCCGTGAATAGGTCTCTGATCTAAACGCTTCTCTCCTTCTCCACTCTCAGCCTGCTAGTCCAAGGCCCCATTCTTTACCATCTCTCTGCGCCCTTGGCCTCCTCATGAGCTTTTCATACCCAGGTGCCTAACAGAAGACAAGAGCTCTTAAAACAGAAGTCGCATCTCTAGCGGCGTGAAACCAAGCCTCTTTCTTCGCCCTGCATTAGGAAACTCGTGTCTCTCCTTCCAACTCTTCTACTACCCATCTTCCCTCTCGTCTAACGTGCTCCAGTCACTGGCCTTCGTTCAGGGTTTTCATTTGGCCATGAATGTTCTAGGCATCAGCAGCCGTCTAGGTCCCCAAACTTCTTCACTCAGCCTCACTGGAGTCCGTGTTTACCTCACAGAACCCGAGAAACACTACGAAATGCTGGAGGCTGAGGCGAAGGCGAAGCGGGAAGCGCCAGAGCTGATTGAAAGTCTTACACGGAGAGTAGACCTCGGCACCCCGCTCCACACACATACCTCTTGCTCTCGCCCGCCCTGGACGGGAGGGTTAGTGTCAGGACTTGAGGACGCCAGTCGGGGGAGAGTCCTGGCATGAGGCATCGGGTTCGGCGAAAGTCTGTAGACAAAGGGAGGAGACGCTGGATCTGCCCCCAGCCCCAGCTCCCTGACTTGCTCGTAGAACTGCAGCCAGGGGTATTTCATTCTTGCCATAATATGATACGATACGATACAACACAACACAACGCAACATAACACAACGCGATACAAAAAAATACAAAGACGAGGTGTTAGAAGGTAGAGCAATGTCCTCAAAATTCTGAAGGAAAATTATTTGCAACAAATAGTTTTCTATTCAGCTACCTTTCAATCAAGCCTGAGCGTAAACTAAAGCCGTTTTCAGACAAGAAAGTATTTAAAATGTTTATCTTTCATATACTCATTCTTTTGAAGCTAATGGTGGACGTAGTTCAGCAAAAAGGGTAGTACACCGTGAAATAGAAAACGTGGGATCCAGAAACAGGGAATTTGACAGAGAAGCAGCGAAAGAAAGTTCCAGACCACAGCTCAGAGTAGTCCCCAGAGCGCCGTCCAATCCAAGTTCAAGTGTCCAGCACGGGCTGCTCATAGTCATCAATGCGTGCCTGTGAGGAAACTATTCAAGACCACCCAACGGAATAGAGAATGATCCAGAGATTATATTGAGATGGGAACGATGCCTGTTCCCAACTGCCAAAGCAGAAAACCTCATAATCCACAAGGCATTCATAAATAAGAGTTTGCATCAACAGTGAGGAAAAGCTTACCCTATTTGTCAGTCAATTAAAAATGATCAGTTACGAAAAGAAGCTAGAAAATATCACCCATAAGTAGGGGAACCATCAATCGATTGAAATGAATCCCGAAATAACTTAGATGATAGTTTTAGCAGATAAAACATTAAAAGTTATTATAACTGTATTCCATAGTTTAAGAATCTAGAAAATCTAGAGAAAAGACTGAAATATGAAACAGAGACATAGAAGAGATTTTAAATAAAACCAAATCAAAATTCTAGAGATAAAAGTTATAATGTCTGAGATGAAAAACAAACTGGATAATATTAACAGCAGTTTAGGCACTTTGATAATTAGGCATTGCATAAATTTACTCAAAGATTACCTTGATTATATAATCACTACAATATGTATTTCTAAAATGCTGGGGGAAGCAGTTCTTCTATCTTAATTCTCATTTATAATCAACGCTGGACTTCTCTATTGACAGTACCTATGAGTTAATTAAGAAATAATTTGGCATTGATGTCAGGGAACCTGGCATATCCTTCATCAAAAGACTCTTTTCTGGCCATAGGGATAAATGCTGCCTGTTTAATGATACTAAGTGTTTAGTTTATTAGGTTGTCATGAATAAACCTCCTTTCCCAAATATATGAGTGCCACGTTTTTAACCTTTTATGCTACAGATAAGAGAGTCAAGTGGGGAAGGCTCAGGATTTGGAGGTCCAGTTTTCAATAATATTTGGTAATTTTATTGAATGGGTTCTGTATTCCAGGCATGGTGTGAGGTGCTGGGGACCCACTGGTGAGCAAGGCACAGCACCTGTGTCTTATGATGCTCAAAATCTAATGGCAGGAGACAGACAAGGAAACGTTATTACAACATAGCGTGATAACACCATGGTGAGAAGTAGCGGTGTTAATGGCAGCATGATAGGATGACCTCTGTTCAGATTTGGAGGCCGGAGAGGACTTGCTGGAACTACTCAGGTCTCCTATGGGACCTGAACTGGAAGAAGATGATTCCTGGGAGAGGGGCCGGCACAGGCTCAGAGTCCAGAGAATGCAAAGCATCTTGGGAAACTGCGGGAAACTCAGTGTGGTTGGAATGTTTGATGACTGGACTCGGTGTGAATTAAACCTAGGGAGGTTTTGTTTAGATATTGTTCTGAGGGAAAGGAAAGGGATTGAAGGGATTTTGAACGTGATCATTTTACTGTTTTAAAATATTGACTTTGGATACCGAGTCTGAATCGAAGAGAGGCTGTTGCAATAACCGAGGTAAGATGTGATGTTAACCTGAACTTGGGTGAAGACCTGTAAGTATGGAGGAAAATGGACACTTTCGAGAGAAATTGAAGAAATAAACTTAGCAGAATGTAGTGATTGACAATTACTGCAGAGCCTTAGGTCATTTTTGAGGAACTAACTGTAAGGCCCAATCCCTGGGTCAGTCTAACCAGCTTTCTTCCCCGAGTGCCCACCTGGTTCCTGGCCACTGCCGCATGAAGTCCCGCGACGCCAGGGTGGGTGGCTGTGTTTGAGTTATTGTGTTTTGAGCTCGCCTGAGTCCTCCGTGTTGCCTGGCAACACTTCTGCATTTCTTGAGTCAGCTCGCTTTCTAATTCTCGGCACTGTTTCAAACCTCTCACTCTTCCCAAAGCGCCCACTCAATCATCATTCTCTTTTCAGTTCACAGACCTGCCTTCTATTTTGCTCGAAACAATCAAGTCCAATTAAGTCAATATCCCTTACTTTCTTGCCCCGTTTGTGAATCTATCCCCACAGCTTTGCCTTCAGGAAATTTCCCATGCTCCATTGCAAGGTAAGCCCTTTGCCTATGGACTGTCTCCTTCTCGTCTGCTCAGCCACCGTGCCCTAATTATCTCCTCCCTCTTCAGCTTCCCTTCTCTTTCTCCTTGCTCCCTCCTTCTCTTGTCTCCTCTCCATCAGCATCTGAATATTCCCAAGCCTCTGCCATCTTGGAAAATCTTCTCTTGATTCTTTCTGGCTGCCATAGCTCTCTCTCTCTCCATTATAATATGCCTAGAGACTTGGCCACCCTCTCTCTCTCTCTCTCTCTCTCTCATCACTTCTGACTTCCCCACTGACTCCTCAGCTTTCTGAGATCACCCATGCCCTTTGTGGGCCAAATCCCATGGTTTACACCTAGGCTTGTTTTGGGATCCTAGAGCTACCACTTAGGCTTGGTGACTTGGGCGTGCTCATTTTTGTCAATTGCAAAAGGAAGACAATATTAATTTGTCACTGAGTTGTTGAGAAGATTAGATGAGTTTGAATTCCCTGGCATAGGATTTTGCACTTGGCACTTGCCGACAGCTACTGCTACCAGAACCCAGATATCCTGATTTCTAGTCCAGGGAGTGGGTTCCACTCTACAGAGAATGCGACATAGTACCGTGAATGGAAAGGACGTGGGCCAGATCCCGGGGTGAACTCCCTTGTTTTAGAGCGGTGATAAGGAGCCCTTGCAGTTGGTTCTCAGCATTCTTCTTTTCCAGACCCAGATTTGACATTTGTGTTTTTTTTTTCTTTTTCATCCTGTCTTTACAGTTACTTTTGTAACTCTTAAATTCTTTAGTCAAACCCATTCTCATAGAAGACAGAAAAGGAGGAAAACGATGTGGTTCAAGGGAGCTCGATGCTTGCTCCCCTGAATTTTCTTTCCCAACTCCAACCTCTTCCTGGAAAGTTTCTCACCAACGTGGGTGCTCCATGAAACAGACATCCTGTTTTGTGACGACTCCAGCAAGCACCCGCTTTCAAGAATAGAGTTTGTGGGTCTGAGTCCTAATCCAGCAAATCTCTTGATAAAACAGACATTTCCTGAAGTCTCGTTCCATTACCAAGTATTTTGGAGCTTGCAAACGCAGATATAATGAATGGAGCCATTAGAGTGAACAATCGCTCAATGGCATAAGTTATTTTAATGGGCCCGTCACTTTGAAACTAAACTTCCACCATCTGTTCTACCCTTTAACTGCAAATGCAAAAAGAATACCATTCTCGATGGCATCATAAAAAGTTAGATATAAGTGATTTAAATGCACGTTTTGGTTCTGTATTCAGTGCAATATAGATTTGAAGGAAGGCTCATATTGGATTTATTTTTTTTTATGGCAAAATCAAAATTCAGAGTAGGGGAGTCTCTCTGTTCACAAAAAGAGTGACTTTTTTAGTTGGCATGGAATATGTTCTACCATGTGATTCATTCATTCATTCATTCAGTCAGTCAGTCAGTCTTTTTTCCACAAGTATTTCTGGAATGGCACCGTATTCCTGGCGCTGGCCTAGAAACTGGGAATGTAAAAGTTAACAGTGATAATTGGCAAGACCCCTGGCACCTCCAAAGGAAAATAAAACAGAGCATTTCTTATAAATAAACATAAAAGTCAGATAACAACCCAAACATAAATTTTATGTTCTGCTTCAAAATGTTAATGTGTTGGAGTGAAAATAAGTTTGCAATTAGCCAGATCTCGGTTTTAAATTCCTAATTCCTCCACAGTGCAACCTCTCTGAGTCTGTTTTCTTGTCTGACATTTACTTGGGTATCTGACTCTGTTTCCTTGCCTGGAAAATGGGAACAACGATATCTTCCTCATGGGTCTGCTGTGATTGAATGAGTTATATACGCACACCTGCTGGCCCAGGGCATGGTTTGCTGTTGGCACTCCGTTCTACTTTCCGACTTGCATTTTTTATAGATTTCAGAAAATTACTTTTTTAGACATAAAATGATAGACTCCTAGAACACCAGAGTAGGAAAGAGTCTAAGAGATAGTCAGTTTTACATTCATGTTCTTTATTTTATGGACGATGTAATTTGATCCCAGAGTAAATTAGTACTAGCTCGCTGTCTTGCACTTTGCAGTCATTTCTAAAATATTTTGTTCAGGCACCTCCTGATAAAAATATCTGAGCATTCACTCTCGAGATAGGTATAATCGAATTCATATATATATATATATATTATATTATATTATATATATACACACACACACTATGGTATTAACATACTCATACATTGTAAAAATATACATAATAGAAATGAAAAATGAGCCAATGATAAACTGAAGAATATTTGTTTTTTCACTAGTTGTGATGGCTTCATACGATGCTTAAGGCATCCAACTTAGTCGCTTGGGATGTATTACAAACTTAGGTGAAGTTCATTCATATTATTTTCTTTCTTTCTAAAATACTCTGAATTCATGCCAACAGCACCCCTTGTCAACTCCATCTCTAAGTTATATCCTCACTATCTCTTTTCATATCAATTACGATCATGGAAATGTTGCAGAAAAGATCCAAAATCAGACCAGCGAGAAACCAAGCAGCATTCGGAGAGTTGGGGTACTCAGGTCATTACAGCGGCACACCCAGACCCAGAGGAGAGAGTGCTCTGAAGATCCGAGCCGGGAGCTCAGTTGCAACATTCCTTATATAGTAGACCTTTTTGGAACAGCCTCACTGGGTATTTTGAACTCAGGCTATTACAAAGCTGCGGAAGTTGCTATGGTTGCAGGTAGTTACATTGCAATACAAGGGCCAGAGTTGCTATGGGCTACAGGCAGTTACAAAGTGCTACAAAGCCTGGTAGTTGCTGATGGGGTACAAATAGTTACACTCATTGCTTAGACAGAACAAGCAAAGGGAAGGTGAGCCTTAGTCAATTTCAAGTACAGCCCATGCAACACACACATTTACAGAAGCAGAACAGAGAGCTGATTAGTCTTTCGAATGAAAATTCCTCCTCACTAGTCCAAGCCAATAGCATTTTTCACTTACACTTCTGTATCACGTTCTAACTGGCCTCTGAGCTTATATCCTCACCCTCTCATCCCGTCTTAGCCTATTCCGGTTGCTTTAACAACAATACCGTAGACTAGGCGGTTAATAAACAACAGTCCTGGAAGCCGCGAAGTCCAAGATCAAGGCACTAGTAGATACGGTGTCTGTTGAGACTCCGCTTTTTGGCGTTAACTTAAAAAGCCAAAGTAAGAGGCAATAAGCAGTTATTTTTGATCGCAGAATTGTAATTCTGGCACACAGATTCAGGCAGAAACCCAAATCGTGTCCTGATTTCAGGGTGAAAGCAAGGGTTTCTAATGAGAAAAGGAAAGGCAATAATTATGTGAATAGAAGAAAGGCATTTCTATTGGTGTAACAAACTGAGCGACTTTAACTCTACGTGGCGATTACTGGTTCTGTCTTCAGAGGGAATATCCTTTATCAACAGTCCATGTGGTCAGGATGTCTGCTTTTTTGTTAGCTTTACAAACAATAGTAAGACAACATTGCTTTGGCCCAGCCAAAGGTTATTTTGTCCAGTTCAAACATTTCGAAGGTTCAAGGAACAAGATGTGCAAACAGTTCTTCTGGAATGGCTGCTCTGGCTCTATTTTCAAATGGACACACTTACGTCAACTTTTCACAGGGGAAATGATAAATACATAGACAGGAATACAGAGAAATTATGGCACCCTACGTAAATACATCTCTTTGATGACACTCATGTGTAAATAGAATTTTTTCTTTTTTTTAAAAACAGGGTTCTGATTTTGGATACTCTTGGACTTTCATGCCTAGTCCCATATTGATAACGACACAGGAAAACTTCTTCGTATTTAACAGCACCGTGACACAGAGTTTTCCTATAATTTGGGGAAGTTTAGCGCCAAACTAGAAGAAAGAAGGCATTAACTCAACTCTTTGGCGGCGGGGGGGGGGGGCAGGAGTAAAGTAATTAAGTACCCTTTGCCATCTAATGAACTGGCGTACAACTGCACCCAATTTCCCCTCTGCTTTTCCTTTGACCTCTTCGAGCTTTTTCTTGGTCGAACCCCTTCTGTTCCAATTGCACTAATTTGTAACTCGGCGTTTTCCATCTGGGGTACAGATTCATGCAGGCCCCATTCCACGCGGGGCTAAATTTGCCCGGCACCTGGGCGAGCATATTGGTTTCGGCATATTTACTCAAATTGTTACGAAAACATCCGAAACAGTCGGCTCCTGGGAGTCAAATTGCAAGCCGAGTCCCTGTCACTTGCACTAATACAATTTAGGCTTAAAATTCACCGACAGAAACGCTCCCATTGCCACGCATACCGACGGCAGCCCCCTGGAACCCTGGGTTTGGCATTTAAAGTGTCCTCGGAGAGAAGGGAGCGAGGCAGTTCGACTGGTTCCAGCCTCCCGTTTTATACATATTCTGCCGCTGCTTTTTCGACTCTTCTTTTTCATCTATTTTAACTTTCCCAAGTCTTTCGACTAGCCCGCCCGTGTCCAGAGCTATTGACAATCTCATTTCCTGAGGTCTTTGTAAATCCGGTCTTTTTACCTCCCTCTGTTTGGCTGAGGGATTAGAGCTCCTTATCCTTAAAACCAGTTTTGGAATGCGCGCTGAGGGTCAATGGTGAGGGAACTGCTTCCCCATCCCATTTTTGTCCTGAAGTAGTAGCCTTTTTGATTTATATGTCTGGAAAGCCTTCCTATTGTAGCTGTAGCTGGGACGTGGCCCAGATCCAGCCCAATCCTTTGCAGAAAGGATTCTGGTCCTCTGTTTCTGTCTTTTGCTGTAGAATTCATTATTGTAATGCCTCGTTTACTTACATTTCTATCTGGCGATGATGAGTTTTTTTTTTTTTCCTCAGCCTTTAGGTTTTGGCTGAAGAGGGAAGGCCAAGAAAAAGAGAAAAGATGGGAAGAGTAGAGCATCTTGCTGTGGGACTAGCTTCTCCCATCATTAACCCTTCCAAAAATCGAGATCCGTGGATGAACCAGCCTGCTCTCCTCAGCATCTGGCTGGTGTGTTGGATCGTGAGTGAAGATCGCCACTTGTCATCCCTTCTAAGATGGGGGCGGTGGTCTCGGGATGGCGAGGAGGTCCAGTGCTGCTATAGGAGGGAGGCCTTCGGGTGGGCCTGCTCTCTATCTTCCACGGCTGAGGGAAGCCCCCCTCCGCCCCCCACAAACACACTCAGGAACGGAGCACAGCTCTTCCCCCACTCCACATTTCCCCACGGACCTGGCAGCCTGAGGAAATGAAATCTCGTGTTGGAATACAGACGCAATTTTCCAAAGAATGGACCGAAACTGTATGTCGTCGCAATTTCTAATCAGAATCTGTGTGTTCTCGACGTCATCATTAGCCAGACAGGTAAGTTTTTCCAGTATCCATTCGTTTATTCACCACTTGCTCCTTATTTATTTCTTTAGGCATTCATTTACCCATCCTTGTGCCTAGGTGCCTACTGCTCGCAGGCCGTGTACCAGGTCCCGATGCTAGACCGTCACAATGGTGATCAAAAAGATCAATAAGAATGTCAGAAAGAGCCTGGAGACTGACCCTCCACAGTTCATAACTGGGAGACGTTCGTCACAATCCTGATTGGGGGTGGTGGTGAAGGAGGAAGGGGGTGTGGGGGGACACGGGATCCAATAAAGTAAATTAGACAACAAAATATTTAGTCAAAAAAAGGTAGGGATGAGGTGGGCAGACTTTTGTCCACACAAATCTGTGGCGAGAGTCGAAAGAGGGTATCTTAAGCGAGGGACAAGTTCAGACTGGCATTGCGGAGGTAGATACCAGCTGAAACCCTTGACCTTGGAGCCTCTTTGATAAAGGAGGCAGAACCCAAGAGGGTCGTGCTGTGTGTCGTGGACTGCACGTGAACCCACTTTTTTCCTATCGTATGAGCTCACTTTTTGCTTTCCACAATTCAAATTCACTTTCTGTGGTTTGGGAAGCCCGTGGCTAGGAGTCTCCATGATGACAGCCAGCCGGCCGTTCAGGAGCTGGAGGTCAGATTCTCACTTTTCCCTGCTTCCCCTACAGCCGGTGTTTTGACTTGTGCCTTAGCCTCAGCTAATCAGATGCAACTGCCTTAGACTCTGCCTGAGGAGCGACTGACACAAAGGACAGAGGCAGTGGGGAGAACTCGTTCTGGTGGCCAGCCAAACAGCTGTGCGGAAGCATCCAGCATCTGAAGGGCCTGTGGCCACTGTGCCAATGCAGTCGTCAGGGTCCGGTGCCCACAGCGCCATGGAGCAATGGTGGCAATGTTGTCATCCTCCTTGGAAGGACATATAATTTTAAGTGACTACAATAAATCCCCAAAGAAATAAATAATAGCAAAGAAACCAAGCTCGACAATTAGTGTGATGATGAGATAAACTTTTATTTAACATATGTTTATTGAAGTCCCTATTGTGTGCCATGCATTTTTTTCCGCAGACTTGGATACATCAGTGAACAGAACTGTCAAAAACCCCTGTGTCTTAGTCAAGACTCTCTAGCAGAGCCTGAAATAGGTATTTTCACTCTAGTGATTTATCCTGGAGAAGGGAAGTGAAGGAGGCCGGATAGGGAGAGGATACAGCTAAGCAAGAATGTGGTCCCAACAGGAAACAAGCCTTACTTTGATCTTAGGGGGAACTCTGAAGCACAAATCGTGAAAAGAGCTAGTCTTACTTTGAGACAAGGGGGCCTAGGCTTTTGTACCCTTATGTCAATCGGTCATTGACAGGTCTGTCCCCAGGAAGGACGTAAGAGAGAGTCCCACAGTACTAAGGTATAGCATATGCCCATTTACAATACACGGAACTACCAAGTGCCTTTCTGGGCCAAACTTGTTTTTTCCAAGTCCTATTATGTTGCAGAAGTCATATCCTATGAGGATTAGGGTCTCCTGCACCTGCTGGTATAGCAACTGCTTTCGATGACCGCTGGCTGGTCTATTTCCACGAAGCTCCCAAGTGCCCAGGCTGCATTCTTCTGAGTTCCTTGGTAAAAGCATCTCCTCTAGAGACCAGGACCTCTATACTCATAGAGTCTGATGTTACAGGCAAATGAAGCACAGGTCTCCTAAGTGGCTTACCCTGCTTCTATTCCTGGTTCTCTCACCCATGCGTTCTATCTATCGGACACTTATCGGCATATAATGGCCATTGGCTTAAAGGATATAAAGGATGTCACCTCATCTTTAAGGGTGTCATCTTCAATC
This sequence comes from Rousettus aegyptiacus, assembly GCF_014176215.1. Classification (NCBI taxonomy): domain Eukaryota; kingdom Metazoa; phylum Chordata; class Mammalia; order Chiroptera; family Pteropodidae; genus Rousettus; species Rousettus aegyptiacus. Next base: position 7,649,486 of record NW_023416285.1, read on the forward strand.
TGCCTCCTTAGCTGTACCCTCGAAAGGTTGCCCCATCGCTCCATCAGGCCAACAGCCTCTGGCTGATTTGCTATATGGTAGAATAAATGGGTTGCACAGTTGTGTGATCATAATCATCTTCAAGGTGTCCAGCCAGTCAAGCTGCGTTTGGACTAAATGATGACAGAGAATGGGAGAGTTAACAGAGCCCCGCACGGCACTGCGAACGTGCACTATTATCTGTCCCATGAGCCTACAAACAGCTTCTGATCTTCTTCTCTTATGCATATGGAAAAGAACACATCGTTAGGTCAATAGCCATCAATCTCAGGCCGTGTTACTCTCCCCCAGTAAAGACACTACATCTGGCACAGCACCCACAAATCAGACTGCACTCGGTTAAGTCTGCGATAGTCCTCGAGCATCTATCCTGATCCAGCTGGTTTCCGCACTAGTGAGGTAAAAGAGACCTGACAGCCCAGTAAGGATCTGAGTATGATGCTAATGTCTGCATATACTCAGGGATGAGGGATTGTTTTTTATTTACTATCTTAGAGAGAGGAGCAATTTCAGGGGCTTCCACTTGGCTTTGTTCACTACCATAGCTTTTGCTCTACAGGTCAATGCGAGAGTTCTACCAAATTGCTAAGTGCAGCGATGTAAGTCTGTGGACCCAAAGGATCCATTGTGAGGTGGACCTGGGCTGGGACTCCATTTATTTCTTGACCCTTGTAGACTTGACTCTAACAGGGGCACCAGTAGCATTTGGGGTTTCTGGGTGTTACTGTCTGTTCAAACCCTGCATCTACAGCCCCGGAAAGACCTAGTTATTTGTCTGTCCCCAGTATACAATTATGAAGTAAATGGCCATTATTCTGCTGTTATTTTTGTCGTTGCTGTTGTTTGCTTGTTTCGGGGAAGGACTAGGAAAGCGCTACTGTGTACACTTGCTGTGTTGTTGTAGGATTTGTTTTTCACGGAGATCTTGTCTTTCCATTGTTAGTGGGCTCCGGGTCTGGGAACATCTCCGGTTTGCACGCTAGACAATCGTGACCTTTCACTAGGGCGGCTGACCTGAGTCTTCCAATCATCTATTCTCAGAACTCTTCTGATTATGTGTTTTAAGCAATAGACTTGCTGGTTGTCTCTCTATATAGCATCATCCCTAAGAATGCTATGTTTTATGAGCCATTTCCAAGATACCTATCGGTCATGGACCCCTGGCTGCCATTCCAATCTTGGCGTCCATTATGGCAAATAGGTTCATTCTCTTTCTGATTGTTAAGTGCAGCCACTTGGCCTCTTCTGTTTCAGGCTCCTGTCATCCTCGTTGCTATTAGGGAACCCAATTCTGAAACAGCATCTGCCGTCATCAGTCCCGACCTACAGCAGAAAATGACCCCTCCGTTTTTCACTGCTTGCGACTCTCTCACCAGAGCATCCTTTATCATCTTGGTAAACAAATTGTCCCCTGAGCCATCCCAAAGAATGCGTTTAGTCGGCAGATTTTCTGGTCTCCTATAATAGGCATAGTCTAGCATCCCTGCTTCTGTACGGCTCGTGATTCCTTCCACGGGTTTCCGTGGTTCTGCTGGCATCCCTCCCTCATACAAGGCGGGCCATCACTTTTCTCAGGCTCCCAAGAGTTACTCCAGCAACCTGTTAGAACTATCACGTGGGGCCCCCGTCAGGAAGTTAAATGTGTGCCAGGGAAGTGCCCCGTCCCGACGTGCTCTCCATTTTCCAGCTTTGTTTTTCTTCATCTTGGCCCGGCACGTGAGGGGCCTATTTCCAGTCACACTCTTTGGTCCTGGCAGTACATGTTAGCTTGGCCCTCCAGCTCCTTTGGTGTATAATCCTTTGTTTGTTTGTTTGTTTGTTTAGCAAGATTGGCACTTTTATAATCATGTCCAGCTGAGATCTGACTCTAATTATGGATCTCATGGCCAGCAGTAAAGGTGAAAAAGATTCTGATTGTGGCAAGTATTATATTCTAAGTCGTATGCTTCATTTTAGATCTCTGCATAATTTTCAAGCAAGGGGTAGTCCTATTTTCCAAAAAGACAGGCGGGCCACTTCTACTGGCCCAGAAGGCTCAAGGGAGTCTGGGGGTCAGTGTTCTCATGTGCATCTCTCTAGGTATCCCCATTCCAAGTCTCCTAGTGCCATTAGTTTTGTATTCAGTGGCTTTTTCAATGGATATTTGCCTTGGCTGATCATTCAGACTTCCCTGAAGTTCTATCATTCTTAAGATTAAATCTTGTACCTGATCTCAAGCCATGTCTGCCCTGTAGTTTTAAAGGTCTCTAAATACTCTTAAGAATGCCTGATGGCTCTCACGCATTGCTTTAAATTGCTGATTAACAGATCTGATCCTGTTGCATTCCCCTTTTAATAAAACAGCTTAGAAACAGCCACCTGATTCCACAGTTTTTATAATTGTTATTTCTTCTAAATCTCTTGAGTGCCAAAGCTGGTACACTTCCTTCCAACTCAGCCATCACAATGCTTGAATATGTCAGGAATGATCTATACTCCACCTACAGTGACGGGTCCTCACTATCATTCAGCCAACAAGAAATCCAGTTTGAGAATCCCATCCTGAGAGCTTGCGAAGACCACCCACTTCTGGTACCAACTGTTCCCAGAAGTAGAGTCTTCTCTAGAAGCAAAGTACCCAACCCATGGTAGGTATCCTTAATCCAGTGATTTATTGGAGAAAGGCTTTTCAGAGAATGCGAAGTAAGGAAAGCAGGTTGGGGAAGAGAAAGACCTAAGCAGAAATATACTCTCAGCCGACAACTACCTGCAGTCTGATGTCGTAGCAGTTTTGAAAAACAATTTGCACCACAAAGTTATCTCTACCTCAAGGCAGTGGGCCTGCTTTTTGGTACCTCATGTCACTTAGTCATTGGCTAAGGTCTGTCTCTGAGACAAAAGGCTGGCTTTTGTTGGCTGAGGAAAATTCCACAGAAGACATGGCACAGATGTGACAGAAATTAAGTGGAGAGTAGATGGAAAGGAGGTGAAGTTAACAGAGTTTTTTAAAAAGCTGGATGGATTAACAGCATGTTTTGCTGTTGGGAATCACCAAGTAGAAAATGAAAAGGTAAAGGTAAGTGAGAAGATCGTTGTAGCTGAATGAGTAAATGGCGTTAGGATCTGGTTTAGAAATGGATGGGTTCATGTAAGCTGGAAGCATGGCGTCTCATCCACAACAACAATAGAGGAGAAGTAAGGTCTACGGAGGTGACAGCGAGATGTGTTCAGCTCCCCAGGTATGTATCCCACGGGGTTACAGAGCAAATGCCTCAGCCTTGAGTAGTGCTTGTCAGAAAGGGAAGAAGTTTTCCTGGCAGAAGCCACATGTGATCTGCATCTTAGAGACCAGTAAGAGGCATTGTTTAGACAGAGAAGAAATCAGGGGAAAGTTTATATTTTTGCAGTTCTCTCTTCCAAGGAATTTATATTACTTTTCAAATTAAAGCAACTCCTCTAGAAAGTAGTCTGCAAATATCCTCCTGGATCAAGGGAAACAAAAGAAATGAACATTTATTCAAGACCTACTATGTGGCAAGTCAAACCCAAAGAATGTTGAATATCCTACTAGGAATCACAAAACAACAAAAGACATAGCCCTGCTTCACAATATGAAGACCTATCATCAAGTTGCCTGCTCAGCAACTAAAGTTCTTTACAATTCTAGAAATTCAGGTATCACAAGTTCTTCCCAATACACCCCCACGAAGTGCATTTGTCCCTGTGTACGTCCTATATTAATTGTGCATGTCTTCGTTTTGTTCAGCTGATCGCGTCTTCTTTACTCTGCCTTCGAAAGCCTGTCTTGGGGAATGTGCGTCATTTTAATGACCAACACACTATTGGTATCACGTTCTATAATCTTAGACTTCGTGACATTCCACCAGGTCACACATGAACCACATGCTCGTAACCAAAGTAATTGGGACGGCAACGCTGCCGTTGATGGTGATGGTGAAGCTGAGCGTCATCAAGTGTGTTTTCAGCGCCTGTAATGGTAATCGGCGCACAGTAGGCCTTTCAATTTATTGATTAGGCAGATGGGTGGAAGAAGAATGCATGAATTAACAAGTAGGTGCCCCAGATACAGCAGGCCCTTGGATAATGTTTTATTTAACATCATTCCATTATAATGTTGACAAGATGCTGTAGGAACCTAACTCTTGTTTACACCAATTAGCCTATGGTAAGATTCATTTCCTTATATGTTGTCTCGCTTAAAGTTGCAGAACCTGTCCACGTTAAGGGAGGGCTTACCATACTGTTCCCCCTCACTGGGATATGCTCTTTTCATTATGGAAGAACCAAAAATCTGTCATTCAGCTATTAGCAGAGTTGACCTTCTTTAGAGGTAATTATGCTGCCGGGGGCTGAGTTCACTACTTCCTGTTAGGAGGGGAATTACAATACAGTGAAAAGAATATGGATTTAGAAATTGAAGATTAGCGTTAAAACATAATTCAGTTACTTCTTAGCAGCGCTATCTTGGGCCGGTCACTTAACCTCTCTCCATCTTTCTCCACATCTGCACATAGCGGGTGATAACACACTCTATTGTGCAGGACGTTGGTAAGGATAACACGGGATAATGCATTCGAAAGCGGTTTGTGTGCCAAAGCAACACAGAAACATGAGCTGCCATTTCTCTCTTTGACGCAGGCAGTATAAGCTCCCCTCTCTTTATGAATTCATCTGAGCTTAGCTTTTTAGATATGTTATCTTTTCATTTCTGCCTAGAAAACATAAAGATAATGTGAATGCTGCTAAGCCATAGGAAAATAAGTGGAATAACGACAGCCTTCGCCTCTGTGGACCTGAACGGCTTACACAACGCATTCCCGCACATTCTCTCGTCAGTGCTCACGATGGGCCCAAGCAGTGATGCTCAAGTGCCACTGTCATTGCAGTGGGGCTGTGCCCCTCCCTGACGGCATTGACCATGGGAGCAGAGCAGACCTTGCAGCCTAATTCCCCATGCAGAAAGTGCAACAGAGGATGGGATCCCGGCCGCCGGCGTTGGGGACCTGCTATCTGGATCACTGCTGACACCAGCCGTGACGGTTAATTTGATGCACCAATTTGACTGGGGCATTTTGGTCAAACATTATTCTGGGCGTGTCTGTGAAAGTGTTTTGGGATGAGATCAGCATTTGAATGGGTAGACCGAGGAAACCAGATGGACCTTACTAACGTGGGTTAGCTCTTGGCTAATCAAGTGAAGACCTGAATAGAATGAGAAGACTAGGGGACAGGTGTCAGCACTTCACCCACCTGACTGCTTTGATCCAGGATGTTGGCTCGTCTTGGGTCTCGAGCCTGCTGGCTTTTTAGCTGGTAACGTACACTGCTGGCTTCCCTGGTTCTCAGACCTCTTAAATTTCATAGTCAGCCATTTCCCCAAAGAGAGCTGACTCCTTTTAATAAAGAATTATATTAGCAATGATGATCCGGGGACCAGGTGTGCTCATTGCTATCGAAATGTTACTTTTAGGACTTCTCGCCTGACAAAACAAGGAATTAAACCAAAACCACACCATCAGCTCTATTAAATAACCACCTTGCCAACTGCAAATTTCGGGACTTCTCAGCTTCCATACTTACGTGAGCCAATTCTTAATAATAAATTATATCTATGTGTATCTATATCTACATGTACAGCTCTATATCTCCATCCTGTTGGTTCTGTTTCTCTGGAGAACTCTGACTAATATAATAATTAAGGGGCAAATCACATAGGTGAGAAAAGTTCTCAGTACAGGATATCCAATCGTGGAAATACAGAAAACCAAACGTTAAGTAAAATTCCTGCCATGATGATACACCTAAAAAAGTTGGATAAAGCACCTTAAAGTACTTTATTAATAAGTGTTAGAATAGTTTTAGATTTATAGAAAGATTGCAAAGATACACATATACCCCTATGTGTATGTACCCCACCCAGTTTCTCCATTATTAACACCTTACATTAGTATAGTATATTTGTTAGAATTAATTAACCAATATTGATACGTTATTATTAACTAAAGTCCATACTTTATTCTGACTTCCTTAATTTTTACCTAATGTTCTTTCTTGTTCCGAGTTTCCATCCGGGATACTACATTACGTTTAGATGTCATGCTTTTCCGAGGATTCTCTTGGATGCAATTGTTTCTTGGACTTTCCTTGTTTTTGATGATTTTGATGCTTTTGCTGAAAAATGATTTGGTAGAACTGAATGACTATTCATGAAAAATACTGTTAGCACACTAGAAATAAAAAGACGCTTGTTAATCTGATAAAGAGCAACTACCAAAAGCCTACGGCAGATATAGAACTTAATGATGAAACACCAAAAGCCTTCCCTTTAATATTAGGAATAAGACAAGTGTGCTTATTTCTACAATTTTATTCAACGTGGTACTGAAGTCTCTAACTAGCACAGGAAGTGAAGTTGAAAAAGATTAATAGGCATTAGGATTGAAAAGTAATAAGGAAAATATTATTAGCAGATAATGTGATTTTTGGCATAGAAAATAAAAACTACAGATAAAATATCAGAGTTAATAAAAGCTTAGCAACTTTGCTATATATAAATTTAATTGCATTAATTAACCAAAAGAAAAAAAATACCATATAAAAATGTGGACAGATGGGAACTCTTATATATTGCAGGTGGGAATGTGCTTTGGCATAATACCCTTAAAAGAGTTTGTTATTATTTAATAAAGTCAAAGATATACACATCCTATGACCCTCAATGCTACTCCTAAGTATATGTCCTTTGGACTTTAAAATGGGGTGTGCATATTTCTTGGGGCTCATGATTTTCCAGGGGTATGCAAGCATGGATGGTTTGAAATGAGTCGGTTTTTAGACCGTCAATATCTTGACTTATTTTTTTCTAAAATCATTTTGTCTGACAACATGTTTTGGATAAAAACATCTGGTTGGTTCTTTTTTTACCAACTCCCTTTCACAATCCCCTTGTCCTGTCACTACAATAGAAAACCTCCCATGGACCACCTTCTGCTTCGGTTCATCGCTCTGGGATGTAGATATCTTTGGGGACACCGAATAGGCAACACGAGTCATAGCTGCCCGGAAGCCTACTTAAAGCTGGACACCGTTAACCCGTGTGATTAAAAGCACAGTATTATGTTAGAAATGAAATATTTTTATTCACATTAGGATGCTCTGAATCCAGCAGAAGAGATAGCAGTTTTCATTTAATAACTTTACCTCTTGAAATCTCATATTACTATCTAAAATGCAACATTCTTGTGACTATTAGAGGTCGTAGTGCCTTATTTCAACCAGGTAACAAATTTGGAGCGAGGTTATATCTCTATCACTCCCTTACCTTTCATCCACAGTTCTCTAAGTTGAACAAAAAGTGCAAGTTATAAAAGAATATATACAGTATGATTTCCTTTATCCAAAGTTCAAAACCAGGCAAAACTAAGGGGTTTCCCAAGGTAAAATCATAAAGAAAAGCATGAGAATGAGCAACATAAAATTCATGATAATAGTTTCTTATGGAGACATTTGGGGGGCGAAGCCATCCACCAAACATTTTGCAGGCTTTGGCAATACTCTATTTCTTCAACTGCAAGGCGGATACGGAGTTTTTATTGTATTGTCATTAAAATTATAAATATAGATCGTTAGGCATAAACTATTGTCTAGGATGTATAATATTTTATAATATTATTATAAAGTACACCATTATATTGTTACATTAAAATCAAATTACGTTAAAGTATTGTTCATTAAAATATTATAGAGTCATTGAGAGCCTACTTGGGCCCTTGGCTGTCGGCATGCACCCTGGGCTTCCCAGGCAGGCTGACGTCTTCACTCACTGAGTTCCTGGGTCTGTCCTCAGCAGTGCCTTAAACCCATTCCTTTTGCTTCAAAAATTCCTTTCGTATTTGTCCCTTGCTTATTGTTAGTGACGTACGGGCTTGGAACCACTGACTTTCTACTCTTTCTGCCCCTTGAACTTGAAAACGCACGTGTGAGTAAGACACCCTAGTTTAACCTTGGCCCTACCTAAAAACAGGACTTAACACAGTTTCGCTCTAGCTCTTCCTCCACTTGAGCACTCCATCTGGGAACCGAAGATTGGTACCCACTAATTGCAGTGTCCTGATGGGACCCCCCCCCACTGAGGAAGCAAGGATTGGCCATAAATCCACATTGCGCAGCATTTTCTTACGATGCCTGAAGTGCCTCCTGTGCGAACAGTGGAGGGCTCTGATGAACCTGAGCCAAGAGCATCAACCTGCATCATCCTTGGTGAAAAGTTTTCTCCGGTGTTCTCCTGAGTGCTTTATGTAGAACATTGTTCCTTCTAGTTTGCCGTGCAAACAGAGTACCAATCACCAAAGAGCCGATTCTCCACTTAAAAGTCATCAAGTAGGGTTATGTTTTAAAGGCTCTGAGAAGTTTGACAACAAAGATTGTTTAATCCTGCTTTTGCCAAATGCAAAAGATCATGGGAACTCTTTCTTTCTATCTTCTTTTCTTTCTTTCTTCTTCCCTCCCTCCGACCCTTCCTCCCTTCCCTCCTTCTTCTGGTCCTTGTTTTAAATCTCAAAGGACTAGACTTGTCTAGAATACACTTTGGGTAATGGTGCTTTATCAACATGGTTCAACCCACAATAACAAGTGAGAGGTGGGGCTCACGGCCATTGAGCACTGACCGGCAGGCAGGTAGCCTCACTCACTGGTGCTCTCGAGGAGGCACAAATCAACAAACTCTGTGACATCACTGGAAAGGGCATGTTGGAAGGTCGCCCTGGCAGGTGTTCTTCATTATTAGTTGAGTCGGATGAACTCATTATCCCTAATGAGAATGAATTATGTCATTCCATTGACGTAAGTTTACCAGTAAAAATGTAGATCTAAATACTAGAATGGTCCTTTTGCACATAGTTCTAGAATTTTTCAACATGTTTCCATGATAAATGACTTTACTTAATTGGCACCTTCTGTCATTCTGGTGACATTTTGCCTACTGAGCATATTACTAGTTCTTGATTATTGATGCTCTACAACTAAATCACAAAGTAGGCATTCCTTAACATTATAGGTGTCTAAATCATTTATATGTAATCTCAGAGCATGCTCATTTCTTCTACAAACATTAGGAGCACACTGAGACCATAGTTCTGTGTGAAGTCAGAGAAACAGAACGGAGGAAGACCAATTTCACTTTCTTAACAGAAATTTTGAGAAGCGTGAGCCTCCTACATGCAAAACTCTCCGGCAGGAGGATCTTCCCCGCTCCTTGGGCATTTATTCAGTAGGCATCATTATCTTTGTTTTGCAAATGTGAAGTCTGAGACTTAGAAATGTTAAACTTTCCCAGGGCCGTTTGCATTTGAGAGAAGACTACAAGATACTTGATACAGGCTACACATTGACATAAGGAAATGTTATGCTACTTGAATCAGCAAACTTTAAAAATAATGATGAGGCCCAAATGGTGACTTTAACTCAGCTAGTGCTGCCCCAACCTCTTTGTCCACCGATTTATATTATAAATATTAGACAATCCACCCTCTCAGCAGGGGTGTAACTTAAGAATTTATGATTCTAGACAAACATTCTTTGTGGCCAAATTTAGTCTTCTTTTGGTAGTCAAGAATAGTGGTTTTCCACTTTTTAAGAAAGCAGCACTTGAACCCTTTCTTCAGTCGAAATAGTGCACAGATGCCTAATATATAAACAGCTCGAGAAGGGTCTTCTGAGCCCCTTCTCTTTAGCCTCTCCTTGCCCTTGGCCATGTGGCTCCAGCATGTCAATATATAAGGAAAATATAACATTAATCTTATTGCAAAGAGCTCCAGCCACCCAGTCTTAAATTATAATCAAATAGGCAAGTTTTATTACATATACCTTATTTAGGCTTTTATTAGATTTATAATATGATTATTATAAATGATTATAAGTTATATTATATATAATATAATTACATAATACATGCTATAGCATAGGTTATAGACTATTATTATTACTACAGGCTTTTATTAATATGGGTTATTACATAGGTTTTATTAGATACAGGTTAGAAATAGAATTTTATGAGACTACAGGTTTTTTTAGATCTTGGCACCTAGGCTAACTGGTTAGAATGTGGGTGGATTGACGCTCCCTTCACCAAGGTACCCCTCTTTGTGACACCTTTGTCCCCGAGCCCTCTGCAGAACCCTCTTCGGCCTGGAAGGGAGTTCGGCCAGCGCTAGTCTAGGGTTAGAGCCTGGCCCTCAGTATTGGAATGTGAGACTCCTGTGACCTCGGCAAGCCTCTCTCTCCCCTTGGACACATTATCCACTGGCACAGGATGATTTGGTTCCCAGTCTGTCCTGGCTCCCAGGATTTTCAGAAAACTAGTGAAATTAAGTCCTCAAAGCCTTTTTTTTTTGGGGGGGGGGGGTGAGGTTTAGGGAACAGGGAGATGGAAGGTAAAGAAGAAAAAAGATATTGTTAAATGAAATGATCAGGCCTGGACATACAGGGACGACATTCCTGAATCCAGCCTGTGAGAACCGTTCACTTAGTCACTAGACTCAGAGCCTCCCTCCACTTCGCTCAGCAGCAGGAAAGACCTGAAAGTGATTGACAGTCCTGTCTTTCTTCTTGCAGCTCTTAAATCCACCCTCACCCACCCATCACCTGAATCCAAACAAGATCTTCTGTGGGATGGGAAGCAGGAAGCAGAGGAAGGGCAATCATGTGACCAACAGCTAAGCTCCCATCCTTGACACAAGCTTAGGTGGCGATCAGGCCTGAGACAGGGATTGGGGAGTTGCTGTAAAGAGAAAGGCTCTTCTAAATGCTCAGACTCCCTGGTTCTCACTGCCAGCTTGAGGGATTTGACCGTGAGCACTCCTGGAACCCTCCCCTCCTTGTTCTTAATTAACCACTGAGATTAAAATGTACATTTTAGCAAGACGGATCCCCCATTCTGCCCTAATCAGAGAAAACTGGAAGAGATGTTATTAAACGTCATCCTTAAATGTCGATGATTAATTGATTCATTCATTCATGTATCGAGTGCTGCGCAAAGCAATGGAGAAGCAGAGATTTCAAAGCAAAATCATAAAAATGGTTTCTTACCTGGGCTTTAGATGACTGTGGATCCACTGATAGTGTAAGCAAAACACAGTGTTCACTTATATGTATTTATCTAGAGAGAAGATGCATAGCTTTGATCAGATTCTCAAGGTGTAAGAGCTGCTCATTCATGGGAATCACCTGTTTGTAAAGGCCTTTGTGATAAAGTGTAGAATACACAGATTCAGTCAGAGTGGGTGCTGTGGTGATGGGATGTGCAGGTGAAAATGTGAATTCCAGAAGGTGGCCAAAGGTGGCCCAACGTGACAGCAGTTGGGCACGAGAAGCAGCAACAGTTTCTCCTGGGGCGTGCTTACCTGGTACCTCATGGAAAGGTGATAGCAAACCTTTTGGAGATGAGAAAGGGCCAAATCTAAGGAGAGAGACGTCCACGTGGAGAGTGTGTGTCTTAAAGAGTCTGAGGAGCCTGCCGACGTTCAGGCAAGACAGAGAGCGAGTGTATATATCCCCTGACTCCCCTCCTCACCCCGCATCACCCTCATCAGCACGGAGAGCCATAGCTGTCTTTTGCAGATGCTGTGTTTCATAACGCCTTGACTGCTAAGGGTGAAAAGGTGCCCAACCTCTGGATGTTTGTGGCACCTAATTTGGCATTCAGTAATTATCTCCTAACCTATTTATTGTCTCCCCCACTTGACATCCTTGCAGGCAGAAGCCCAGTCTGATTCGCCAGGGTATTCCCGAAGCCAGAATACAGCCTGGATGCTCTAGACCTTTATATAGCCCCACCCCGCCCCGCCCTCCCCATGAATCATGCATCCCGCCCCCTCACACCTCCCATTGAGAGTTTTGGTCTACCTCTTCACTCCCTGAATACAGGCTGATGAGGTGACTTGTTCTGATCGAGAGAATGGGGTAGAAGTGACATCGTGAAGGTTTTAGAGCTTAAGACTTAAGAGGGAATGTAGCTTCTGCCTTTGCTCTCTCGGACCCCTCCAACCCGTGTTCGGCTGTCCTGCTCGAGGGACCGCGTGGAGGGACAGAGCCTGGGGGTTGAAGGAACACGAGGCAGGGGAGAAACCCAGCCAGGTCACAGCCCGTTGGGTCACCTGAGAAGAGGCACCGGATGTGAATGTGAGATGATCTTGTATGTTCCAGATACAGTTGAGCCGTCCTAGCCAACACCATGTGGAAGAGACAAAAGCTGCCCGGATAGAGCCCTGTCCAAACTGTAGTATGGCAATCAAAGAGTTGTGAATGTTTGATGCTTTACATGTTTCATCTTAATCACTAAGTTTTGAGATGATTTGCTATATTGATATGGAGTGGATAGATGACACTCAGCAAGTACATCTTGATGAATGACTAAAGGAATGAACATGCCCCCCCCCCAAAGATGTGCAGATTATCTGTCAGGGATGCCAGGCCAGTCGGTGTGCGTTGGTAACTGCTTACCTGAGTCTGTGGGGCTGTAACATAGCTACTTCCGTTTGCTCTGTGCCGATTATAACAGTGCTTCCTGGTGGGTGTCTGGAAAATTCCTTCCTACTTGAAAGACGGGGCGAGGAAGTAAGTGGAATGGACAAAGAGCGCCCAGGGGTCCAGGGAGGTGGGGTGAAGGAGCGCCGGCCGCCTCCAGGGGTCCAGGAGGGCTTCCGAGCGGACGGCCACTGAGATGCGGGCTTTCCTTCTCCACCTGGAGCAGTAGAGACGGGGTGCACAGGTGCATCGGCGGGGGAGGTTTTGTAGGATGGGTAGCACCACGAGTAGGTCTAGGGCCGTTTTTATTCCGACCGCACTGAGCGCTCTAAGATTTCACCTGTACGTGAGAGGGCAGCGGAGGAGTGGCCGGGCGGAGGCGATGCCAGGGGAAGCGAGCAGGGGTCTGAGCACGGGCCGTCATTTTAGTGCGCAGAAGCAGAACCTTTCCCCGGAGACACGGGCAGCCACTGCAGGGTTTTAAGCAGAGTTTGATGTGATCCGACAGCCCCCATGTTTTGAGACTTAAGGACTAGATCGGCTTTCCAAGTCTTAAGCTCTGACCTCCGTAAATGGCTCCACTCTCTGTTGGATGCTGTCCATTTCTTTTCCACAATGCGGAGATCTTCAAGGCGTTCACGCTGAGGTTAGGACAGCTGCTAATCCATGCACTTGTTCTTCAGACTTGGCTGTGGCTAACAGACCCCTGGACTAGCATTTTGCTCATGTGATCAGAAAACAAATATCTAGTATCTCAAGTCTCTGTAAATACCTACTTACAGAAAATGAAGCCATAGAAAGGAGAATCTCAAGATAAGGATGTGTTTTCAGAAATAATTTGGAAACGTTTCTGAGTTAGCAAGCTGCGATTTTCTACAATAACTTCCCAAGCCCTTGGAACAAAACATTTGGGGGCTTCTACAGCGGGGCGGATGCCGTTCTGGAAAGCATTAGACTTCAGAGCCCAGGGGGAGTTCGGTTATCTCTCTGATCCCTGGGATTTATGACATTCTTAATCAGGAAGAAGGGTCTGAAAGATTTCTTCCAATTTCAAATGAAGGCAAAATTTATGAGCGGTCGGGCGAATTGGTTGTCTCTTTCTAGAAAAGACCATTTCATTTCCAGCCTTTATTTAAAGTCGGGATTGATTTATCTCCTTGGTTAGAGGCCACACAGTCAGTCCTGAACCAAGGTGTATGTGAGATGTTTATTAGACTGTAGCATGAGCCTGATGGTGTGCCTGCTCCCCGTGGGCCCCGCTGTCCCCCAAACAAACCACCGCCAGGCTGCACGAAGATGCCCTCCAAGCGACACCAGTCCCAAATCAAGAGCAAGTGCACAGCGATTCACCCTTTACCAGAACCTCTCCAAAAATTCCAACCTCACTTCCAGTAGAATTTTTTAAACCTATTTTTCCCTAAATCTTTGCCACATAGATTTTGCTGGCATATTCTACTCCAAACTCTGATTCTCTCTGCACTCCCCATAAAACTCTCTCTAAATGGGAGCACAAAAGATTCTCACTCTTTTCTCTCTTCCCCTTGGCGCTTTCCACTTAGCTATTTATGAGTTCGACCAAGTCATCCCCCACCCCTCGTGATCTGCACTGAGCCAGGCAAAGAGCCGGGAGCATTTCACCAGAATCGTCCTCCTCCGGTGAGAGGGTGATGGGAAGCTCAGGGAGAGGTCTAATTCTGAGCCCGGGCCTCGTGAGGCCTTGCTGCTTGCATACTCTCTGAGAACTCTGTCGCCGTCACAGGAGCAGGCCAACAGAAGCCCGTGGGAGGATGAGAAACCGTGTAGAGAACAGAGGATCCCCAGCTTACACACCTGCTGACCACAAGCAAGTTCAGGGCAGGTGACCCGAGCCTGGTCCAGGTCAATGGACCTGTCCAGCTGTTCCGCAGGGTTATGAGAATCAGTACACAGCTACCGTTTTAAGCCACTGAAGTTTGGGGTGAATTTTCGTTATGCAGCAGTATTGTGGTGATCGATAGCTCATGACAACTGTTTGCTGTCTTAAATGCATCATGATTTAGGTCAGGGTCTAATTTCAATCTCACCTCATCCCACAGAAATACTTTGGTTTACCCCAGCCTGCCATGATTTGTCTCTTAGCCTAATTTTTTTTTTTTTTTTTTTTTTGCCACATAATTAGACATCCATCTTAGCTTTGTCTCGTGACTTTTCCCATTTCTTTCTTGTACAAAAGAGGTTCATTACTGTAGGGGTGGAAAGAATTTTCTTTCTCCCCTTCTAGGTTCTATAGCCTGATAAAGTGACATCAGATTAACAGGAGAAAAACAAATTTAATTTTGTTTATACGGGAGCCCCATAAAAATATGAGATTCAAAGAAGTGACCAAATCAGGAATATTTTATACCTTTTAGACAAACGAACAAACAACAACAACAACAAACAGTAAATTTGTGAAGAATTGACAAGGCAGAGGGGTTTGGTAAGGTTTGTTCACACAGCCTTCTCAGCCCTGAATTTCCTCTCTACGATGATAAGGTTACCTCTACCCTCCCTGTACAGGGTGGGGGGCACCTTTCACATGAAGTTTTAACTCCTTCTTTCAGGGGGGACAAAGGAGGGTCAGAATGTCCTTCTTGCACGAGCCATTTCTCAAATAATTTTCATCCAAAATAATCAACATGCCAAAGTGGCATACTTGGGGGCATACTTTGTTCTGCACCCCTTTACGTTGCTACCTCACCACCCTGCCCCCCCCCCCAAAAAAATAGGTCTCACTGCAACATTTCATGACACAGCATCGGCGTGATGCACAGGAAAAAAAGAACTTTCTAACCGTCCACAGAAAATCAGTAGTATCAATTGTTAAACATAACTCATGCATTTGGTTCTGTGACAGTATAAAGCTGTCAAGATTTCTGTCAATGGAGAAACAAAAACCAAGTAAAACAGTTGAGTGTGACCCAAGGTAGGACTTTGTCCACCAGGCGGGATGGAAGGAGACCCTCCCTCATTTCTGTCCATGTGTGGGAAATCCGATTCCTCTACTAGATCACGAGCTTCCTGAGGTCGGCAGCCTTGCTGTCTTTCTTTTGCATTCTTAAGACCTCGTGAGGAATCAAGAACATAGGCAGACATTAGGACTGCTGACTGACTACCTGATGGAGAGGTTAAAGGGGTAGAAACGCTATGTCCTGCCCGCAGTCCATGGGCACTTTGCACTTCTTGCCTGCTTCATCCTCTCCCCCCCGCCCGCCCCCACTTTTTTTCTCCTTGAGTACCGCCAGGAAGATTTCTCCATCCCAAGCCTAGGGAGTTTATATCATTTCCTAATTATTTTCCCTGCTGAGAACAGTCTTGTTTTGATGTATCTAACCCAAATTTCACCGTCTGTAGCTTCAGGCCATTGCTCCTTAGTCTAAATCCTCTGAAAGGAAGAATAATTCCCTTGATTAATTTTTATTATAATCTCAAAGCTGTTTATACATCGCAATTTCTGCTTCCCCAGGAGTCTCTTTTTGTTAGATTAGAGGAATAAGATTTCTTGCTCTCCATTTCTTCTCTGTACCTAAATTTTTGGTTTACAAATCTCTAAGGTCTTCCTAGGTATCGTATTGAGATATTTTCTTTCTGGGCTGATGTATAATAATTGCTCTCACGTATTGAATATTTACTCGATGTGCCAGGCAGTGGGCTGAGTGTTTTTACGCAGCTTATTTTGTTTGACTCAGAATGAGGCGAGTGACGTTATTAACCCTATTTAATCCATGAGGAAACTGAAGCCCAGAGAGGTTAAGTAATGACTGAAAGCTCCCCCGGCTCGTAGTAGCAGGGCTGGGGCTTGAACTCCGGTCCTCTCGCTCTAAGTGTGAACTCTCAGGAATCTCCGTAAACAAGGCTGCTCCACGTGGTCTTCTCAGTGACTCTCATCAGGCCACTTAAGGACACCACAGTCTCATCTCCAGTTATTTTGTTTTCACGCGCTTGCAGAAATAAGTGCTTTTGAGGAATCAGATGAGTATCAGTTTGAGCACCTAGTGACACTGTGACTCTGGACAGATTACTCGCTAATCCGTGGAATGGGAGAGTAATCGCGTTTACTGTGATGTGAAGTTTTGATGTAGCCTCTGAATCACTAAACCCAATGGAACAACTTGTTTTATTACTCTGTGTGGTTTATTTTTGCTACCATTAAGTGACCTACTTTTATTACCGTTATCATTCATTTTTGAGAGTGAGAAATTGAAGAATTGGGAGCTCGCTAAACCCAGAAGCATAAAAACAGCCCATGCTTTTAGGGCGCAACAGCCTAATCTGGATTTGGAATCGGGCATTCCATCCTTAACTTTGATCTCTGGCGTTAAATGAGCCTGGGCAGTCGCTGGTTGTTTTTTGTTACCAAGTCGCTTCCTAGTGTCATACTCTAGTCTTTCCTGTGCTCAGGAAAGGGGGTATACTCTGCGTTTCTCTGCTCCCTGAGATTTCCTTGCTCTGGGAAGTGGTGATGTGGTCTCGAGTGAATCTTCAAAAGAAGGCACCTCTCGGGATTGGTTTTCGCTTGCAGGGGCAGCGTGCAGGGCTACCCCCATGGCTGCTCAGAGCCCAGGGGGTTGGGGAGGTTGGGTTCTATCCTGAGCGTGAAGGGAGGTCAAGGGGTGGTTTTGAGTAGGAGACTGATTCTTTTTGCTTTGTGCTTTTTTATGAGATTGCGAAGTGCTATGAATCTGTAATCCAGCCCGTAGCCTATTTTTATAAATAAAGTTTTATTTAAACACGGCCACATCCATCAATGTGTATACAGTCTCTGGCTGCTTTTGCACTACAAAGATAGCGTCGAGTCATTGCGATAGAGACTGTATAGGCTACAATGCTGTGCTCATCCCTCACCAGCCCAGAGGGCCCTGCCTAAAATGCAAACCTGAATGTGGCAGACCCTGCCTCAGGTGCATCGGTGGTTCTCCAAGCTCCTTTTCATCCTGTCCAAATCCTTCCTGATCTGGCTCCAGCCTCGTCTTTTACTTCCTGCCTTATAATTTATGACTTGGGATGTCAAACCATTTTCTTCTGTATTTCTGTCTGGTTGTTCCCTCTGTCTGAAATGCCACCCTTCCTTAGGCCCTACCCTAATCAAGTTGGCGCCTACTCATCCTATAAGCTCCATTTGGATGCCTTTTCCCCAGAGAACACTCCCTGGCCTGTCCATGAAACAAACCGCTGTTCTACTGGGATATACTGGTACTCCCCGCCCCCCCCACTTGTCCTTTCATACTCTCCGTATATATTTACCATCACATTTTAAGTTTCTATTCATTTGTCTCCATCAGTTAGAATGAAAGCAACTTAAACTGGCTTAAGTAATGAAGAAATATCTAGACTCTTGCCACTGGGAAGGAGGAAGATGATTGGGTCTCCGGGGCGACCTAACTCGGAGGCTTCTGTTCGGTTTCTCTGTGATTCTTTTGGCCCTGCCATTCTCTAGGTGCTAGCAGCATCTTCAGGTTGGACACGGGATGGCTGTAATGGTTGTACTACGTCGATGGACTGGAGAGAGGCAGCTAACTTTCCCTCTTCATCTCATTGACCTCTCGGAGGTCATGTAGCTGCTTCCGATTCAGCCCTGCTAATTGGAAAGGCCATGTGATGACATGCCTGGGATCCTGCACTGATCACACACTGGCAGGGCTCGGCGGTTTCCCTTAGAGCCACCACGCCCAGTCCTCAAGCCAGTGGTGGGGTCAGCGTGTCCTGGGGACCTACGGCAGCAGAGAGAAGATAACTGAACAAGAGTGGGAGTCCGTTAAGAAGGGGGAAGGGCTACAGATGCACAGTAAGCCATCAGCAATGTCTTGTGCTGTGCTCGAATCCGCCACTACAAGAAGCTCCTTGAAGACAGTGATGTCTCTTTTACCTTCATGCCCCCAGCCCAGGGCACAGCGCCCAACATGTTGTAGTCATTTAGGAAAAATCTGTGGAATAACTGAATTATGATGACATTAACATATGATTTAATTAGAAGAAGGAAGACGACCTTCAGAGGAAGGCCACGCCTCTGCCGAATGCAGAAAATCCGTGCATACTTCACAGCACTCCTATTTCCTATCCTCATAGTCAAGCTCACCTGTTGTGATTCCAGATGATTTATGTCCTTCTAATTACAGAAATGTCATTTTCAATGATAAAAAATTAGGTACCTGGTGAATAAAGGTTCAAAGGACAACGCGTGCCCCTGGAAATGCAGACTGATAGACAGCTCATGAAAAGCGTATGGAGCTATGGTTCCTCCTTCTGCTGGGCGCTGTTGATGGCCATCGCTCAATTTAAACACGGGAGGCAGAAATTCACTGAGTTCAGATAATATCCAAATGCTCTGAAGCTGTTGAGTGAATAATTTCTAGGAACTTAATCACCGCACCCGAAGTCCCTCAGGGGACAAAACCATTTAGACTTAATTAATATCACTTTCGGCAGTCTGCCTCACGCTCTGGGCCTGCAGGATGGTGGTGGGAATCTGTGTTGATCTCTCGTGCCTTCGTGTATGAGTGAGCTTTGGTTACAAGTGATGTGAACCCACCTGGAACCAGCCTAAGACTCTGAAGCTGCTCTCAGAGTCAAAGGAGGAGCAGTAATCCAGGCCTTGGGAAGGAAGGACAAACCTGGGCACCTTGGGAACTAGACAAACGGACCTAAACGCTGCCAAGACTCACTCGTTCTCCCGCTGGTCTTTCTCTCTGTTTTAGGCATCATCTTTCCCACTGTTGTCTGTCCAAGGCTGGCGTCATGGCCCCCACAGACATTTGTTTTGTTTCTTCTTGGGCTCGTCTCCAGAGAGACAAAAACCCTCAGGAAATATAGTGAATGGCCCAAATCTGGGTGATAGCCACACAGTTTGGCTGTGGGCTCAGGTCCAACTATCAGGCCAGCCTGGGGTAGAGATCTACCCTCAGATCAGTTGCTGTGTCTAGTGCGCCAAATTCATGTACCTCCCTTTGCATCATCTGTTGGAGAGGCCACATGAGGAGGTAGACGCAGGCCCTGCAGCTGCTTGTCTTCTGCATGACCTTGGACAAGTTATTTAACCCTCTGTGCTCAATCTGTTCCTAATCTGAAAGTTGAGATGATAATAATAATATGAACATTTTGATATAGCTTACATTATATATGTAAGGACTAAACATTGTGTGTATATACGTATAATTTTCATTTGTCACAACATCAACATTATTATTATTGGGGATAATGAGGATAATTGGAGATAAAAATAGGGATGATAATAATAATACAGACATGAGTACTAAAAATAAATGTATATATAACAAATGAAGTAAAACGTATATATAATAAGACTGCATCTATAATACATATAAGCACTTTTTCTTTATACATATGTATCTCTGTATATATCTGTAGCTATATGGATGAGTATATATATATGTATATGTGTGTGTGTGTGTATATATATAGATATATATATAATGATTATTTGTTCTCATAATGTCACAGTTCTCATAATGTCCATATTATTATCATCCCCATTGCTTAGAACAGAGCCTGACGCATGGTATTATATAAATGTGATAACTTATTAGCTGTGAACTGAGGTCGGGCAGGGAGAAGTGTTTCTCAAGAGAAGCAGGGGATTTGGGACCCTGCTTGACCTGGCCTGTTTCTCCTAATTGCACCTGCTGCAATTGCGGCCCTGGTGGCTAGCCTTGTCTCTGGGGCTCAGCTGTCTGCCATGGATCTCACTGGCAGTGGCCGGATTTAAATCCAGGAAGACTCAATTCCCAATCCTCAGAACCACTCTGTCAGGGTCTTTTCGATCCTTTTGACTACGGTCACTCTTCGCAGGTAGAGTCACCCCTGCACAGAAAGTCAGGTGTCCTCCCTATTTTTCACGTCATTGCAGTGGTTGGCTCAAAAATGTAACCCTAGGTGAAAAGGAAGCTCTTCACTCTGTGGAATGATGCAGCAATATATAACGTGACAGCCCTTCTTGCTTCCTGTCCCTGGGCTGAAGGGTCGAGATTAAGGACAGCATCGAAGTGTCTTGCTCTGTGTGGTTTGTTAGACTTGGGAATCACCATTCTAGGGGGGCACTGCTGTTAGGTGTCAGCCATACTCCTAACTTGCAGTCTAGACAGAATCGGAAGGACAGATCGAGGCAATAACCACATAATATAACATGATACCATTGTTTGATAGAGGCATCTGACACACCCCATTTTTATTTATTCCAGAGTGAGTGGCCTTGTAAGTGAGGCTCCTGCTCCAAGGACTGAGTAATATTTTAAAAACGTAGATGGAACTGAGGCACTTCCAAGCTTATGAAATCCGCGGTGGTTCCCACAGCTCTTAGAATCACCTTGTCAGTCCTACTGGAGCCCATGAGTCTCCTGATCTGCACTGTCCAACGTGAGGGTCTCCAACTACCAGCTGCTAGTTCATTCTAGTTGAATTAAAATGACTAGTTTCTCAGGTGTGCTGACCCCAGTTGAGCTGCAGAATCGCCACATCCGTATTGAACAGGGCAGATGTACGACATTGCCATCGTCCGGGGAGTTCCATTGGACGGATGGGAATGCTCACCATCCACCTACCCTATCTCGTCACCTCATCATGGGACGCCTTCCTGCATGTCAGACCGCTTCTTATTTTCTCCAACGCACTCAGCTCTTTTCCACCATCGCCCACACTTCTCACCTCTCTCCTCTTTGCTCCTCCAACTCATCGGGGTTCAGGTTAAATGTCACTTCTTCACAGAGGTCTTCCCTGATCCCAGTCTCTGATTTACGCTGGGTCTCGCCATTCGCGTCTCTCACAGCTGCCTCTGTTTTACTTTCGTGGTCTGTAGATTTATGTAGGTATTTCGGTATTTTCGCGAGTAATGCCTAATGTCCCCTTTAAGCTGTAGGCTCATGAGGGCATCCATGTACTGTAACCCTAGTGTCCAACACATAGGAGGTGATCGATAAATATTTTCTGAATGAGTGCATAGTTAAATGAGTTCTCCTATGTGCCATCTTTACATGACGCATTCTTTTTAGTTTCCAGCTGAGACAAAGACTTCAATTTTCTCTTCTATGTCCACGGGTCACCTTCAGATTCTCCCGGGATTTGGTCTTTCGAGGCAGCCTGCGAAGGTCCGTCTCTGTGGTGTGTTGATGCCATAACCACTTTATTGGGATGTACAGTATCCCTGGGAAGAGGAAAGGTAAATTGGCGGAGTAAACTAAACTTTCTCGTCCACCGTCCATGGCTTGTTTATTTTTCAGAAAATAATTGGCAGGGTAAAATATTTTAATTTCCTATATCTCCGTAATTAATATGTCCACATTAGAAATCAATTATCCTTGATAATTGCCACTGGTGCTATGGCTCATAAACTGAACACTAGTCTTGCTAACGAACTGAATGAGACGTAATTTCTTGTTGTTCAAAGAGACGATCAACTCTAATCAGCGGTAAATTTAATCAAAACTTACTGGCATCAATTGAAATCATATTAGAGTTTGTAAAAATAGGATAATTATGCTCATCTTGTAAGTTGCAGGTATTGTAACAACTCTAAAATGTGGGCCTATTTGAAGAAACGCTTACGTCTGTCGGCTCTATGCGAGCAGATGCAGAAACATGTAATCTGCATAAATAAATCAGGAGTCTTTCCCCCCCCTTCATAGCTCTTTAGTTTTGTGGGATTCAATTAATTTGACTTCTTTTTAAATGTAACGAGCTCAGGATAGCAGGCTGAGCAGGTGCTAGTGCGTGGGGCACCGAGGCAGGTCAGCCCATGGAGGACGATGGATGGATACATTTCATTTAATAAAACGCAGACCTGCCTCAGCTTGAGAGGCTGTGTGAGAGCCTTTGGTAGGCCTGATGATGTTGAAAGACGCAGGATCAAGTTAAATTCCCCGTAAGCTCCTATTACAACTTCAGTTTCTTCCCCTCCTTCTCCCTCCTTGAGGGTTAACATTGTTTTTCTGCATGAGAAACTCCAGGGGAAGAGGATTGTATTTCTCTGTGGAGTTTAAAGGAGATTTGCGTCTAACTTTACCCTTGTTCTTATCTGCAAGCAATAGAGATTTTGCAAGCAAACCAGCCTGTCTTTTTAGACTGTAATAGAAATCCATGGATGTCCCAGCCTGCTTCTTACCCGCCCCAATACCCAGTATGGGACTCGGAGGAGCAGTCCTGGGCCCCAACTCCTCATTGCCTGTGCTTGCTGGGGTAGAGGACCCCATCACAGAAGAGTCTGATTGCAGAGAGGACTTTCCCTGACTCATCTCTTCCATAGAACACATCTTTAAAGAGAATATTTTAGGAAGAAGAATGGGTTAAACGGGTATTCGCTGGAAGGCAGATGATGATCGAGTGATGATCTCGTGACACTCAGTTATCTCATCTTGCAGAGGCCACAGCGTCATGATCATGCTTGCCACCTTCATGAGCACCTGCTTTGTGCAGGAACTGGGCTGTACCATTGCCATTGACTATCTTATTAAATCCACATGGTGCTCTGTGAGTTAGGTATTATTGTTCTCGTTTTACAGATCAAGAAACTGAGCCTCAAGTTGGTGAGGACTTGCCCCAGGTCATATGGCTAGAGGCGGAAGTGTGAGGTTTCAGACAAGGTCTGTCCACCTTCAGAGCCAGGCCAGGACAGGCTGTAGGACTGGATCCATGCTGAGTCCCCTTCTAGCTCCAAAATCAACACTACCGATGCTAACTGGATTTACAAAAGCAAACTTGATTAAATGCCTTTCGCGAGCACATTTTGTTCATTACAGTTCTCCAAATGGGCACGCTTTTGCTAAAATTATATAGGGAAAGCCATGAAGGACCGGAGAAGGCGGACTCCTCAGCAGCCTTCCTAAAGGGCTCTGCTGTTGGGAGCAGACAAATGTCCTGGGAAACACTACGCTCACAAAGGCCTATCACATGTCCAAGCAGTACTAACGAGACCAGTGAGCCACCCTGTGGGATCTGTTGTCCCCAAACAACTCCTCCAAAGAAAATTACCTTTCCGCGCAGTAACCCGGACTCGCTTTCTCACCTGGTAATCTCATCCTTCAAGAAGCAGCTCAGCTGTGCTTTGTTCTATGTCTTTTTCATCTCGCATCCCTTTACTACCCTGGAAGCCTTCATCATTCCATTGCTGAGCTTCTATAGCATCCTGCGGCCTGTCCGTGGAGCCAGGACACACCCAACAGAGCAGCTTTCGGTTGTTAGGAGCGCCCCCGCCAAGGGTTCGGAGCATGCACGGGAGGCCCGCACCTCCCACCCCACGCGAGCACTGTTGACAGAGGAAAAACATGTAAATGAGCAACTCACTCTCTTCCTTCGTCTTGCTTCATTCCTTCTGCACTACAAGATAGGACATTGTATTTCTAATTGGCCTGATTTCTGTAAATTCAGAAAATGAAAGGCAATCTTATTTCGCTAATGATTTGAACCTCGGCTTACTAGATTTTGCGAAGGGATTGATGTAGGGCTAAGAGGGGAGGTGAGTCTTTGAGATTAGGAGATTAAGGGGGTACGAGCAGGAATCCAAGTGGGGAATGGGCAACCATCTTATTCTCTGCCTCCATCCTTCAAAAAGAGTTCTCGCTGCCTCCTGAGTTGCTGGGGTTTTGTGTTGTTGAGGTAGAAACATGGCTGGGAAGGTGAGGGGTGGGGGGATAAAGTGAAGCAAGGGACTTTGGGGTCTTGGACTTTGAAAGTATTTGAACAGAGAGTTGGCATTGGAGGTTTTAGGTGTAGGTACCGGAGGGATGTGATATGAGAGTAATGGAGAGGAGAAAAATAACTTTAAGAAGCATGGAAGTAGGCTGTGACTCTGATCGTCCTTCAAGTTCTTTAAGAGATTTATAACCGGGATTCGACCGAGCTGCTCTTTGCAGCCGGAATGCGTTTGTTTGTGTGCGACACTGAGGCTGGAGGTGTGTGCAGTTCACAGGAGGAAAAGGGTGGTCCGTGGGCATGAAGGAGAAGAACGGGTGGACTGAGCCTGCGGAGAAAGGCAGAACGAGACAGCGTGAGCCGTGGAGAAGCCAAGAGATGGAGCGGGCAGCCCGCCCACTGGCTTTGTTTGTTGGCGTGCAGATTTTATGGAGCAGGTCTTTTAACTTAAAATTGTTAGTTTCTCCATGATGTTAACTCATTCTCCGTCTCTCCTGGGCTCCTTCCTAAATAATCAATGAAGCGTACTACTCGTGTGTGCTCACACGTATTTTGCGTGAGATGCTTTATTGTTGTCTTTTGCTGCTGCTTTGAGGAAGAGTCTGAATTTCACCTCTGATAGAGATGCCGCTGAGCACGGTTTCTGCAGAAGCAAGGTCTGGAAGGCGGAGAAGGCCACGGGAATCCAGCTCCCCCAGCCTTCCTGAAATGCTGGCAGGAAGCTTCGGGGTGCTTATAGGTCATAAAATCAAGCTGCCAATCTTATCACGATTTTGAGAGTTTGGGTGACATCCGCAGACATTTCTGGTTACGTGTCATTGACGAAGTCTTCCCTCTCTCCCCCTGCCTCGCCTCCCAGCTAGCTGCTCACTCTCTCATCTTCGGCCTGTGTTCGGGAATCTACGTGTAAAGCTATAAGTAGGTTGAGAAAGATTTTATAAAAATCCTTTCCAGGAAGTTTTGCTCGCCAACAGGATGAAGGGGTATGGGAAGGCATAAGTGGGGAGGACTTTCTCTATTCATTGCTTTAATAAAATAAACCCTCTGAATGCTCTATTATGGACACAATTTGGGGTAGAAAGTCTCTATACTGGATATGACACCATATAAACTAGCACATATATAGTATGTACCTATATAGTTTATCTTAATTTTACAAAAAGTTTTATTTTACTCTCAAGGAGGCCATAGCTAGCAAAGGAGTTGGTTTTAAACCTCTGCTCAGGACTGGGCATATATAAATTAAGTCTTCCAATGAGTTCATCTATCATTACAGGCTAGGAGTTATTCAGCGTCATTTACTGCTCATATAAATTACCTTTATCAATATCTTTCTTCACATTCAACTCTGTTAACCCCCGGGTGCCCGTAGCATGTTGCTGGTCTTGGAAATGCACTGTAATCTTTATGGCCGCGTTAGCATCTAATCTGGCCATATATATTTCAGGCTTTTCTAGCTGTGCTTGAGTGATCTGGGTGACTACCGGAAGCTCCCTGATAAAATACCGCCTGCTCTGCTGTAGTAAGCTTAGAGTTTACTTTGAAAATAACTCACTTGAAATTTAATAGGAGGTTTTTAAAGCCACATCTGATTTAAACCGTGTAAGTCCTAGCTTTTGAGAACAGCCTCGGCACATCAGCCTCAGGGTTTTCCAAGCTATTGAGAGGAAACATCGGCTTGTCATTGTGTTGTATTTTGTTACTTTGAGATATATATATATATATATCTCAAACGGAAACAAAACAAAACAAAAACAAACTGGGCAGCCTGTTAGTAAACTCATTGACACTTAATAAATAACTGAAGAGTGTCTAAGATTGGGAGCAAATCTTCAGTTTATAGGTAAAGTGTCGGGGTGTCTTTCTTAGCAGAAGAAGAGGAAGAAAACTCACACTGTTTAGGATATTAGCTTATTACATTCCAGGATTTTTACAAATCAAAGAAATCACCGGATCGGTGGTATTAACTTTCCAAGCTCCAACGTAAAAATACAATTGGGGTTTTTGGTTTCCTTTCTCTGCGAATCTAAGCTTCCGTGAGGAGGAAAAGGAAAAAGGCTGCTAGGCGATCATTCAAGGGAGATGCCGAGCGGGAAGCCTTCACGGGCGTCCTCTCTCTCATGTCTCATAGCAACCCTGCACAGAGGGGGTCACTATTCCCACTGGACAGATGTGGGAACTGAGGCCCGGGAGGTGGAGGTGGGGCATTTTGTCACACACTCTATGTGTCTGGCCCCCAAGCCCATCGCGTCGCTGGGCTGCCCGGTTCCTCCTGTGTTTCCTGGGATGGTTCGGGTGTCTCAGGCTGGCCCCGGACACCTCTTCAACACTCAGGAAACCCTAGAATGGACTTTCGAGCAGTGCGTCTGCAGCACTAAAAGGCGATGCCTGGATGAGCCTTTTATCCTTGATCAGAAAATAAAGAGACAAAGTAAGAACTAGCTTACTGCTCCAGTTTCTTCGCAGAAAAGCATTTGTTTTCTGCACCCCGTTTGTTTCATAGCGCTGCCCCGGGGGGCGACCCGGCTGCCGGTGTAGCTCCTTCCACTGTTCCCTTTCGGGTTTCCGCTTTAAGGCCTTCTGCGGAGAGAGGTCTTGCTTTCACTGATACAAAGAAAACCTCCCTATTCTTAACATGGCCCTGGTTCAGGATGAGAGAAACAGTTTGCATGGCGGTGGCAGTGAGCTAGCGGGGAGAGGCTCTCGTTCTGCGCGGCGGGTCTGCTCGCTGGTAAAACTGTTTTGCAACAGAATTGCAGAGGATCTGTTTTTATTTTTATTTTTGCTAAATTTTTAAATTATTTTTTATTTTTTAGGCGAGGCAACCCTTGTCAGCTTGCAAGGACCTTGTCAGCTTACATTTATTTATTTGTTTGTTTGTTTGTTTATGCCTGCAGCACCTGGTCTTCCTAGGAGAGGATCTTTGAAGTTTGCCATTTTCTGCATTTCCAAGAAATTTGTCTTAAATATAAGAATCTGAAAGGTAGAAACTACTTCGTGCACAAAGAAATTGACTATCAACTGTCCGACAACTGGATAACGGTTGTGCGAACACAATGCATCTACTAATAAATGTTACGGAAACATTAAAAATGATTTATGGAAGTTTCAACTTCACGCAACAAGTCATGTTTTCATAATTTCTTCCCCAGATCTTATTCAAATGACAGTAAAGGGATTAGAAAAAACAAACACCATAGAGTCCAAGAGAATGAGAGAGGAAACTCAAGCAAACGGGAGGTATGAATACATTTTTAAAAGTCGAGAAGTACATTTACTGTTGGGAACTGGATTGTGGCTGAGAAAGCTGAACCTTCAGTGCCCACAGGGCTAAAGATAAGGAAACAGATCCATGTTATGGAATACCGGATGGGCTCTGAGACTCAAGGCATTGGGTAGCACTGAAGACAGGGAATGCCACGGGCCGAAAGCAAGAAATGTGGTCGAAAGTTCTCACGGAAGCAGTAAGACCCCGATCTTTTTCCCAACTAGGCAACTATCCTGCCTCATAGAGCAGAAAACTAGAGGTTTACTCTCAGCGGAGGTGAAACAGATAGACTCTGGTCCCTGGGAGCCGAGACCCAAGACAGGAAAAGATAGGAACACAATAAGAAAACTTTAAAAGGAGGCTGAGAAGACTAGCAGGCAAGCCCATAGCCCCTGGTGGGAAACTGGAGGATCGTCTGGGTGGAAACTAGCAAGCCTAAGGAAGAAAATATGCAGATACCGATAGTTACAGAGAGAGGTTTCACACGCTGGCCAGATCCGAGTCCTGTCTCTGTATGGTGAAGTCCCTTACGTAACCATTCCCGAACACAGGGGTCTCAGGCAGCTTTTAATGCCTCACTCCAAAATTGGAATGGACAACCAAGAATCATCTGACACTTGCAGAAAGTATATGATATGAGAAATAGATGGCCAGCCAAGCTATCAACGAAAGGAGATCCAGAAGAAGAAAAAACAAAACAAAACAAAAACAAATAAACAAACAAAACCCAACAGTGCGGTAAAGGAAAGAACATTTACAACACAACGATTAAACATTCCTTAGGAAGATAAGACAAGATGTCATATCCGTGAAAAAAAATGTTAAAGAACTACTTTACAATTAAAAAAATAATTAAGTCTTGAAAAAATGTGATATTAGAAATGTTAAAAATTTAAAAAAAATGAAACAAGCTGAAAGGTAAACTCGAGGCGGTCTTCCAGAAAATAGAACAGAGAGAGACAAAGAAGAGGAAAAAGCAGAGACAATTCTGGGAAGGGGAAACAGAGAAAAATGAGGGGAGGAAACCAGCGAAATAATGTAAGATTTCTCAGCTTTTAAACAGTACAATACGAAGCATAATAATAATAATAATAATAATAATAATAATAATAATAAAAGACCTTAATCAAGGCATATTCGAATGAAATTTCCCAACACTGACAATAAAGCGGATCCCAACATCTCCCAAGGAGAGAAGCCAGGGCGCGTACACAGTGCGGGAAATCGCGGCGACATCAGACTTCTCAACAGCAGCAGGGAAGCCGGGTGACAAAGCAGCAACTTTAAATTCGGAGGGAAAACTACTTCCATCCCAGGATTCTATACACGACAAATAATATTTTAAATATGGTGCTAAACGGAGACATTTTCAGCCCTTCGAGGTCTCCAATATCTTCCTCTGCAAACTCCCTTTCTCAGAAGGTTGCGGTTCCCTACAAAAGTGAAACGAGACTAGAAGCTGGGAGCTGCAGGATACTGGAAAGCGAATCTGACGCAGCTGAGCAGGGGAGGCATTCACAGGATGATGGCAAGCGACGTCCTGGAGGATGGCTTTGCAGCAGCCTTAGGAAGCGCCCCATCCGGGAGAGGCTGGAGCCCAGGGAGCTATGGGAGACGAAATACGGCTGGTGGAGGTGCTGAGAGGGTCCTCAGAGGGTTTGGGAAGGAATCTGTTATGGGTACGCAGAACATTTAGCAAATTAAATGTAAGGCAATTATTAATTTGAGAGAAAATTAAAAGTTTCAGAAGAGAAACCTAATAAGCTACAAACAACATTCACAAAAGTCAGTCTGATAAACAACAAATATTGAGATCAAATATTGCCATATAACTGCATTAGAGAGAAGGAGGAAGAGGAGGGGTGTGTGTGTGTGTGTGTGTGTGTGTGTGTGCGCGCACGCGCGTGCGTAGGGAGAATGAGAGCTAAATTCCTAGAAGGAAAATAACATCTAAAACTGGAAAATTAAAAAATAGCTGAGGAGCATTATGGGAAGCTATTCTTTGTCATCCAATATCAGTTTCCTCTGCAAATTTTTAAAATTTGGATCTGCAGAGATATGGAGCTCAAGTCTGGGGCAGAGCCTGCCGAGTCCTGCCAAAGGAGTCTTGAGGGCTTAGATGGTGAATACATCACAGCCTGTGGACCAAAGGTCAGAAGGACCTCCTCGAATGGTCTAGACAGGTGAACCTCTCCTGTGACATCTGCAATCAACTTTCTCAACAACAGGTGTAGGGAAAGATCTGAGGTACATTTTTATTTGATATGCAAAAAACAAAAAGATCCTTCATGAACCTCAGGATTATGATGGAAATCAGACCCACTAAAATAATGAATTGCAACGCCCAGCACTGAGGGCTGTGCCACAATGAAGCAAGGAGCATTGTGGAGACAAGGAGGTAGAGCCCTCCCAGCCTCCAGGGAGGAGTGCTGTGTACACAATATTCCCAGCCCCAGCCTGGAAAACAGCTCTCTCCGAGGACCTGAGAATGTCAGTGTTACTCCGTGAAGTACCATGGGTGAAAATAAAATCAGCATCGAGAAGTGTTCGGATATATCAGCAGGTGGCAGTTCTGTAAGTGAGTATTTTGAGAAGAAATGGAAGATGCGTAGAGCGCCTTTCCTTATGAGAGTTGCAGAAGTGAACTTCAAGGGCGTGCACCTGTATTTAAACTAGACAGCCAAAAGGACTCCAGGAATGCCAACAAATTAGCCCTTGTTGCCACTGTCAGAGTTGGAAATACAGACTGTCACCCGCTGTGGACACGGAATCACAGACTTTGTGTCAGAAGAGACTTTAGGGTCTTCTACCCAGCCTGACCATGCTCAGTGGGCTGTAGCTCCATTTAGCACTTGCTATAATACTATATATATATATAATATATATACACATTATATATATATAGTAGACATTATATAGTAGACATTTATATATATAAATGTCTATAATATACATATATAAATATATATGTATTTATATATGTATATATATAAATATATATGTACATATATACATATATATTTATATATGTATATGTATACAATATACAATATAAATATATATATATAAATGTCTACAATATACACATGGAACGCTGTAATACCGTCTTTCCCACTGTAACTCTTTGGAGGCAGGTATGACCCTATCATCTGTACAATTAATTCTAGGTTATCAAGCAGGAATGTGAACAGTAAGAATAGGTTTTTGGTCTCTTTACTGTGACGTTCTCGGTCCCTTTCTCTCCTAGCCCAGACATGAGAAATCTAGGTGTTTGTGAAGTTTCTTCTGGAGAATTACTGTAATAAAGGGCAATGGAAGGAAAGCTGAAAGTGAGTAAACTATATCCCGTAAAACAGGTGGTCTAGATCCATCTCATTCTTTGTGTGGATTTCCTTTTGTTCTGTCCTGATCTGTAGTGAAGTCTTCTTAACGGTTCCTGTTTCGTGTCACTGTGTTAGGATCATCAAGACGAGGTCTGGATGACTCTGATCAAACTCTTTACTTTACCAATGAGAAAAGTAAGGCATAAGGTATAGAATGATTAAGTGTTCCTTCACGGTCAGCCAGAGCTTACAAGAACAAAGTCTTTTGTCTCCCTGATCAAGCCTCTAAATCGTGAAGATTCTTGTGGTTTGAAATAAGTGGATCATTTACCATGAAGGTCTGGTGCCTCTGAAACTAGAGTCTGAGAACATTCTTGGACTCCAATTTATTCATTCGTAGTCAGTGTATTTAATCAACTCTTGCCAAGGTTGAACTATGGCCTATTTGATTATGCATGATTCACATCAAGTACTAAGTCAGCCAACAAAACCAGATAATTTATGTAGTAGTCTATTCTATTTATGTACATGAATGTAAACTCAATCTTGTGGCCATGAACATGAACAAGGAAATTTTTCCTTTCGGAGTGGTTTTATATTATCATAAGATAGCCAATGACCCAGGTCACCCTCAAGAAGCATCTGACTTTAGAGCAGGGGTGAGAAAGTTATGACCCCTGGGGCAAATTCAGCTCATAGCCTACCTTTATAGATAAAATTTTATTGGAGCAAAGTCACTCTCATTGTTCTACGTATCGTCCATGGCTACTTTCACAAATGACAAAGTTGAGTAGTTGTGACAGGGACTAAAATTTTTTATTACCTGATGCTTTATAGACATCTTTGCCAGCCCTACAACAGAACATGCTTTCTTGTTGCAGAATATGGGTATTCCTCTAATGCTAATTTTTAAATCATCTCTTTCTACAGTCTTTTTTTTTCAATTTTACCTCTCTGACTACAGAAACATCCAGAGAAAATAAGGTACCATGAACAGAAATTACCGAACATGACTGGTTAGATTTACTCAGGGAACATTTACAATAGAAATTTCTGGGCCCATCCCCAGAGATTGTGTTTAGAGTCTGAGTAGGTCCTGGGACACTTACCTTTAATATAAATGATTCTGGTTCACAGGCAGGAGTGAGAAATCACAGGAAAGCACATGACATGGAGACGGATTGTACAGGATGAGGATGCTGTTTCGGTCTTAGTGAGTGTGTGATCGTGGGCAAATCGTTATCTCATCTGTAAAGCGGGAACAACTGTTCATCCTTCTGCAGGGCTGTTCTGGGGACCACACGAGGTAATAGTTTAAAAAGGTCCCGCACTGCGCCTGCACCTTAGATGCTGGCTTGGCGTACCGTCCTTCCCTCTGCTGGAAAATCCGGTGCCTCGGAAAGCAAACCTGGCAGATTTTCATCATTTTGCCTTGTGTGTTACACTTCCATCTCTGTTTATGTTAATTTTGCTCTTGTCAAACTATTCCCTAATCCACAAGTCCTTTTTCATATGTAGTAAAGCTAGAGGCGGTTTGTACAAACTTGTTTCGGGAAGCACTCAGGGAGTCGAATGGCCCTAAATGGCTTGTTCGCCACATAGCTGCCAAGGATCTTGGGTAATTCTGCTAAAACGTAATTAAGCGCCGGCTTTTCTATAACCTTTTGATTTCTGTGAGAAATCTTGATATAAAATGACGAACCTCATAAATTTAGAAGACTAACCACTGAACAAATTGGGAAGATGTCTAGTTAGAATCTCTTTCCTTAGAACTAGAGAGACTAACTTTGCCCCTTGGCCTGGGCATTCTCTGTGGCTCCCGGCAAGCAGTCTGCGGGGCGGGCACTGTTGACCTTTCACCCACATTTGCTCTTGCCTCACCTGAGTTTATTAGCAATCCCAGGACACCTGCCAGCACACTGACACGTTTCCACCTCAAGGAACTATACATCTTGAATCTTCCGGTGACTTTCTCTGCATTTCAGGAGCTTGCTCCCAGCAATCAGATGCGATCTGAAGGTAAGGAAACCCGTGGAGGGTGAAGACGGTGGATAATTATTGCAGATTCTTTGATTCCGGAGAGACAATGCTAAGGGGAATTCTACATTGTTCTTCAGAGAGTATCCAATGGGATTGAGTTGCTCAAGGTGGTTATCCACTCTCTAATGCACCTCTCACTGGCTTTCACCCTTTCCTGCCTCAGTTTCCCCATTTCCACACTTGGGCTTCATGGGGTCATCTCCTGGATAAACAACCTGATCCTAAGTCCTTTTCTCAGGTTCTGCTTCCGTTGAGATCAAAACTAAGATTAGTTTGGAGCCAGGACTTAACAGCGATCATGGTCTGACTCTAAATGAGCAACTTGAAGTTCATCTGTGTATTTCTAGCTTTAGCTCCTTTCTACAAGGAGAGCTCAGTCATTAGGATCACAGCCAAGGTCCAATATATAAGGAAAATGGCCTCCAAGCTCCAAGTCAAATGCATGCGCTGCGTCTCTTAGACTTTATTCACGGGTGAGTATCTTTAGGCCTCCCTTGGAACCTGTTTATTTTTTCTTTTTGCATTGGTATAACAACCTTGGCTAACTCATTCCCAAATACATATAGACTATTAGTCAAGCAGCAAATTACAGAGAATGCAGAGGTTTCTCTAGGCTCTAGGCTGTTACTAGCCTGTGGCAAACAGAGATGTGAATTGCTCACAATAGAAAGCAAACTAGCTTGAAAATAGAGTGTAGGGATGAACGACCCTACATAGAGGCTCTGAGGGCCTCATTGTATTTTAGCCTGGTATGATAATTAATTGTGATGGTTAATTTTATATGTGAACTCCGCTGGGCCATGGTTCCCGGAGACATGGTCAAAAATTACTCTAGATGCTCCTGTGAAGATGGTTTTGGATGAGCTAGACATTTAAATTTTGATTAAAGCAGATGGCAGTGTCTGGAGATATTTGTGGTTGTCCAAATGAGGGGAAGGATACCATGACCTCTAGTGTGTGCGGGCCAGGGATACTGCTAAACATCCCGCAAGGCCCAGGACGGCACTCCACTAGAAAGAATCATCTGGTCCAAAATGTCCATAGTGCTACTGTCAACGAGCTCTACTCTAAGCTTTAGTTCTTTTCGGAAAACTGGGTCTCCCTTGTGGAGTATGCGTGAGGCTTCACTGGGTAGCACTTGTGAAGGATTTAGCAGAGAACCTGGCCCCTGGTGGGTTGCAGACCTGTCTTCGGGGATTCTTAATCTCCTTGCTTTGCCTGACTTCTCTAGATCTGTTTTCTTGTAACCTTTTGTTCACAGTACATCTGTCTCATAGGAAAAGAAAATGAAGGGAAGTAAATTTTATCAAGGAACTGGTAGATGCCAGGATTTTTACATAAACCATTTCACATAAACGTCTCCAAAACTCTGTGAGGTCGACATGACTGTCCTCTGTTGGCACATGAAGCAATGAAGCTCAGGAGGTCTCCCGGCTTCGTCCTACAAGTAGAGTTAATCAGCAGGTGACTAGGGATGGTGTTTAGGTTTTGACTCTGGCACCCCTGGGCCCTGTCACTTGGAAGGCCTAGGAGGTTAGGGAGAAGCAGAGGGGCTTGAATGCTCTGGGGGAGGGGGAACAAGGCAAGGGTCTGGAATGGAGTGGGAATGTCAGCGAGAGTCACACCTTTACCTCAGGACTGGCTGCCGGCAGTTTTTACTTCCACCTGTTTAGAAGCCTGGGCCATGTTCTCTTGTTTCCATGAAATGGCAGGCAGCCTTATCCATTTTTTTTTCTTTCTCTGGTTAAATCCTAGGAATTAGGATATGTATTAGTTACCTAGGGCTATTGAAACAAATCACAGTAGAAATGTATTCTTTACAGTTCTGGAGACCAGGAATCTGATATCAAGGTGTTAACAAGGTACTTTGGAGGTGTCTAAAGGCCCTAGAGGAGAATGCTTCCTTGCCTCTTCTAGCGTCTGGTGGCTGCCAGCAATGCTTGGCATTCTTGGTGGCAGCAGAACTCTGACCAGTACCTGCAAACACCTGAATCAGGTCCCATCACAAGCACTGGGGGTCGGGATTTGAACAGAGCTCTTTGGGAGACGCAACTGAACACATTGCAGAGTTCAAACAGTATTTTAATGGCTAAAAGCAAAATCTTAAAAGATGTCAAAACCTCCAATCACCCAGAGGCAGTTTTGGACATTCGAGAGGGCTCAAAATACACTTCCAGCATCCTGGCAATGTGGACCTTTCTCAAGAGAGGAGGCTCCCATCCCTCCGCCTGATGGAGCCTTCTGGATCCCTACGGTATTTCAATACAAGCAAAAGACACGAAAACTCATCCTAGAGATTGGGAAGACTATTTAAGAAGGGCAACAGAGGTGGGTATTTGTCTCTACTTATGGTTTAGGAGTACGCATGAAAACAAAAATACAGATTAGGGTGAGAGCGCTTTAATTTTTGGAGGCGATCTGAGAGCAGGAGCCCTGTCTGGCTCTGGCCTTTACGTGGTGCGTTTGAACAGACAGACTTAATCATGCTAATCAAGGCGACATCCTCGTACAGTGAACTCTACGTATGTCTTCCCTTCAAGACAAGGAAGAACATTTATGCAATTAAAATAGGCTGATTGAAAAAAAAATGTATGTCAGACATATACTTGAATTTTTACTTTTGAGAACAAATGACTATGGGGCGTTAAAAAAACTGCAAAACTGAGCAAAACAGTCCTTTTTTTCAGCACGTATTCTGAGAAGGAAAGAGGAGTTGTCTTTCCCAGGATTCCACAGCCGGGTTCCCCTGCTCATTAGCCCAGTGCAGAGCTGGGCTGCTCCCTCAGGCCCTAATCAGCTGACTCAAATAGGCTGTATCATCGATCTGACAGCTTCTGAAGAGGAGTCTGGAGACGGGGAGGGGAGGGCAGGGAGAGCTAAGACTTTGGGAACATGGAATTCTGTACTTTGAAGGATATCACCACGTTTGCCTCACGTCAAGGAGTGTGACATTAGCGGAGGCTTCTGATCTTTGGGCTATGAAGTAGTTGTGACAAGAACCCTATAATGTGTGCATGCCCGTGTGTGTGGGGAGGGGTGGGGAGGGAGGTGTTTTTTGAGTCCTGGGCTTGGAAACCCTTATTCAAAATGATGGGGGAGAAAGTTCTCTCTGATTTAAGCTTGCATTCCTTTGACATGAAGAACAAAGGCCATTAGCATTTGTTGATCATTCATTAAATGTTCGGTTTTTCCTTTTAGTCACCCTATAACCCCGAGGTTGGCATTGTGACACCCTCATACAGATTAGGACATAGGGACTTGAGAGAAAGAAGGATACTCAAAATATTTAACAACCCAAAGAGCATGGGCATTTTGCGAAGAAGCCTGGGAAAAGGGGCCTCAGCCACCTGCCCTAAAGGGTGAGTGATGTTGGAGCTTTTCTATTGCCAAGGTGATGGAGACATGTTCTAACTGCCGAGAATGTGTGACATGTGACGTGAGGGTAGGAGACAGTATTTTTAAAGGGGAGAAGACACTCAGAAGCAGAGCTGGATTACCGCGAACAAATATCGCCAACATCTGTCATTTTCCCCACGGCTAATGCTTCCTTCATGTGTGGAACTAACCAGGTGTGGGGCCGAGGTGCTCGTCGGGGGAGGCGTGGTGTTCTGAGGCACCACATTGAGAGAATACTGTTTACAACTTCAACGGTTTTGCTAAGCATATTTTGAAAGCTTCAGTTAAGAGTTTGGTTCCCCAACACACGTAAGATTATGTTTGGAATTTAGCAGATCGGTGGTATTTATTCCCTGGCTTTTTCTTTCCGGGTCTGCGTTAAAACCTATGCCACTCATATACATTCTGGTACGTACATCAAGACACGGGCAGTTCTTCCAACCGACAACTCAGAACTACAAATGAAACCATGTTGATGGAAATTAAAGGAGAATGCCCTCTCTCCATCCGGTTGAAACAGAAGAGACATGTAAAATCCTCTCATTGCTTTTTTCAAGTGAAAGGAAAACTAATATTCCTCTTCCAACACAAACAGAAATTTACTCACTGGTTCTGAAAATACAAGCCCAGAAAGGACAATTTCACCTCTGCAGGGGCCAGCTTAGCCGTTTTATCTCTCTTTAAAAACCTTTGAACTTATGCCTCCTGCTGCCCTCTCACGTTTTTTTTTTTTTTTCCATTGCATCTCTCTTGCTCTGCTGTGTCTTCCTCACTGAGCCCGTACCATGCCTGCCTTCCTTCTTACAGATCCAGACCTCTTCTGCGATAATCACAGAATTACAGCCTCCGAAGGCAACTCCCAAAGAGTGGTCTGCCCAGCCTCGAGGTGAGCCAGCTGATCGTAAGCAATGAAGGGGCAATTACCTTTCCTTATTTCAATGGTCATGCATTCATTTTTAACGAGTATCAAAGCATAGAATTCAAACACCAAGCTGTGATTGCATAGATATTATTGCCTCAGACCAGGCGAAGCTTCAAAAATGAATCTATTTGTAGTCAATTAAAACGTGTTAAGAAACTAATGGTACAAGCAGTGTGTGGATGCAGCAAAGAGCGTGAACTGTTTGGGAGACAATTCTATCAAGGCCTAAAATAGTATTCTCCAGCATCGACTCTGTTCTTAGCAGATGAACTGGCCATTAGGAGAGGTGATAATTGCAAGAGTGAAATGTGAGTGGAGAGCTGGGCTTTAGGAGCTCAGTTAGCCCAATACGCTGTTCTCCAAATGAACTCAAGAGCCCGCTCCCTCTACTTGCCTACGTGAAGCTCGCGTTTGAGACTCAGATCTTACCACTCCGATTTAAGGAAGAGCTATATTTCTACCTTGGAGAAAGAGAAGGACATTTGAGGGCCCTGGTTCAAGCCTGACTGGGACAGGCCTCTCTGCGCTAGGAGGCCCAAGCAGTGGAGAGAGAAGGCCACGGTGCTGACCTCAGGCAGGCTGGTGCTTCCTGCGTGTGAGAGTAGAGGTAGCAAGAGGTAGGGGGGAAAAAAAAGAACCAATGAGCTAGCCATCAATCAGCTGCCAGCCTTTGAGCAGAGGCTCCCAGGCCCCGGGCCACAGACCAGTGCGCTTATATTTGCAGCATCTCCCCAGTGCTAGCATTACCGCCTCAGCTCCGTCTCAGATCATCAGGTATGAGATTCCCATAGGAGATTCCCTATGGGAAAAGGGATACGTATTTTTGCTAAGGAGTGACTTCTTGATGCTATTTGGTATCTTCAACATGATATTGCTTAAGACTAAATCATTTACACCTTAGAAAATGGACAGCAGACCGTCGTGCTTGTTTCTGACCTGACGGCGGAGTCCATCCTTAGTGCCGGATAAATTACGGAGAGGTGTGTGGCGTGAATTTGTGCAGGCGAACAGGTTCCGGGCCCAGCACAGAGCTTGCTGCTAGAACCTGTCCTCTCCCAGGGCCTGCCTTGGGAGAAAAGAGTTGGATAAATGAACTCTTAAACCCATCTCGGTTTCGCCTATCACCTCCATAAGGTCTTTCCTAGCTGCATCTTACTCTTCTCCTTGTTCTTTAAGCTCCAGTATCACACTACCTGGACAACGTGTAGGTGCCCCGCTCATTACATTTTTGTCTAATCCACTCATGCTCATCTGTGTACTCGGCGCAAAGTCCGGCTCTGTGTTTTGTGTAGAATAGCAACCCAGAAAACGTGAACACGGAATTGGGGAAAAGAGAAGAAGTTTGGAGATGGTGCCAAACTCAGCAAGATAGGGCCATGTGGCCACAGGACTTCCCAGGAGACGAGTGAGGCCACGTGCTCTGAGACAACATTTGCTGAGTGCTTGGCAGCCGAATACTGCTGAGCGGGGAGGGAAATCCCACAGTAAATTTGGCTGTTCTAGATTTATTTGCCTGTCACATGATTGCAATTGAATGCACTATTATTCAATGGCAACTTAAACAGACTCCAAAGACACATCAAGCTAAACCCTGTGTTGAGAGGTCGACATGTCCTTACTCCTTGAACTGGACCACGGGTGATAACAGTTTTCACATCTCTGTGGCTTTTGTAAAACTCCAGCGGGTTTGTTCACGTGGTAATAAATGACTAACGGACCCTGGTGACAGAGCAGGTGCTGGATGCTCGGAAAAGAAGCAGATGACATGTCCTTACAGGTCATGGCCTGGGGGCTTGGGGTCGGAGGGCGGTGTCTGGCGCCGTGGTGAGCAGCATAATGAAGTCTGGAAGTGTGGTCGCTGCTGTCGACAGATGGGGTTCGGATCCTGCTTTTGTCACATGCTACTGTGTCACCTCGGGTGAGTTATTTCACCTTTTTCAGGTTCAATGTCCTTCCATTAGAAATGGATTTGAACCCAGTTGGCCCAGAGTTCAATAAATAGGGCCTGTTTTAATGGCCAGTTTACTTCTGGAGCTCGTTTAATCTTATAGCACTTTACGAGTGCTGTAGCAATATCTTCATTTTGTAGACGAGGAAACCAGTAAGGCAAAGGAGGCTTGGAGAGCGTAAGTAAGTTGCCCGTAGCCACACAGAGGTGGAGGTGGACTTTGAATGCAAGTCCCCAGGCCAGTGACTGATTCGACTCACTCACATGGGTAACTATGAATGCTGGTAAATCATATTCCATGACAAACATGCTGGATATGTTTATGTAAAGAGTTGTCAACTGCCGTTTTCTTGCAAGATAATGGAGAGACTCATGAATTGAATTTGTGTCCCTGCCCTCTTTAGTGGCGCGTCATACTGGGTCAAAATCCAATAACTGCTTGAACAGTTAGTTATCCACTTCTGCCCTTTTGGCCTCGATGTCTTGCCTGATAAACAAGGGGGTTAAACTCTGTAAGGTGACCTCTCTGCTCTAACATCCTGTGGAATGCACACGGCAAAGACGCTCCACGGGGAAAAAGGGGAAAAAGCTTGTTTGGATCAATAAAAAATAAGTGACGGGAAGAGGAAAACAAGCAGAGCTTGAAAGATAGGGGCATCTAAGACGTAATGTGGCTGGAAGGAAGACCAGGATGGGTAGGGAACATGGTAGGAGTTGAGATCTAGAAGATTTCCCACAATTCTCAGAAAGCTTAAATCAAGAATAAAAAGGAGCGAGATTATTTGACTTGGCAGAGTGGACAGGGTTTTTGCGTGTGTGTGTGTGCGTGTGTGTGTGTGTTTTGTGAGCGTGTGAGAGCAGATTGGCAAAAGTTATGTTATAAGAATGAGCCAGAAAGCAACCCTCTATTCTCCTTCCTACAACTGCTAAGAAACACATGAGTCCCTTTTGGGTTTCGGTTTCAAGAATATAAATGGGATTTGGATTGAGATCGAGGGCGGGTGGAGGAACTGGTGAGAATGTAATAGATGCGTTGTGTTTATGGGATCCGATATGAGTGGTTGAAGCTGTAAAGGCAAGAGACGAGTCGGTCTCATTTTCTGTGATTCTCCCAGTTGCCCCCGCAGGGAAGGAGCGATGATGGGTACATCCAAGCCAATAAATAAGTAAACACACACACATTTTGCCATGATTGCTTTCTGCCAATATTTAATATACCTCCCAAGTTGGAATACGGCGAACATTCCCTCACCATCTCATCTGCTCTCTTCTCCCCAGACCCTCTCTGTCAAGGCTGAAAGCTTTGTTAGTCAGCGGAGACACTGCTTCCCACACGATAAAAACGTGTACTCGCTCTCTCAGTGACGCCTTATTCCTGATTGTGCTAGTAGAGCCTCCAAAACTACAGGCAGGGACAATTTTTTGTTTGTTTGTTTAAATGTTGAGGGCCTCACAGAAATTGCAGAATCAGTGGGGGTGCTGAGAACTGGGGGAGAGCAAACTTCTTTGCCAATTTACGAAGAATTGGGGGCGAGAAACAGTGAAGAGAACCCCCTGAATTGCTAATATCGTTCAGCTGGAGTGGAAGAGGAGGGTTTATTCTTTGTAAACCATCCAGATACGTTTCCATAAATGTTGAGCTTTGGGACTAACACAGGGTCTTGGCTTTACTTTTCCTCCAAGTGGCCAGGGAGAATGGAGCAGACATCGGGTACAGAGGAGAGAAAACCTGGCACCCTGCCTAGAACAAAGATTTAGGTTTTAGAGAAACGACTGGGCAAGGACATCCCACAAGAAGCTGTTGATCAGTGAAATGTGCATTTGCTCGAAACATGCTTTCGCAGCTGAGCCCACCCCTGCGTCCCAGATCCTCCTGGCTGGGTCCTGCTCACGGGGCTGCCCCGAGCCCTGTTTAGGACAGTTTCTAGAGGATTTTACTCTGAAGAGTTTCAATGTAATTCTGCAAATGCAGGAGTTTCTCCTATTTCATGGATCTGAAGGCATTTGAAATCTGTCCTTTAGCGTGGTTCAGAGCAAGGGGGAAAAACAGGCATCGATAACAGCTAACTGACTTGACTACATGCCAGACCTCTTCGAAGTACTTTAAAAATATTAACTCATTTAAACCTCACAACAACAGCCCTTTGAAGTGTGCGCACTGTGATCCCCGCTTTTAGAGGCGAAAAAAAAAAAGATAAGTAATTCGCCCAAGGTCACATCCCTGATGAGTGACGGACCAGTGTTCCATTCCAAGCTCTGCCTGTGACTCCGCAGAGTCCACGTGCTTCAGCACAGCCCTCTGAGAGGAACGACACCGACTTCCAAGGGTTGCTCTGAAGGTCGAGTGGGATCATCAGTAAGGGTCAGCTCTGCCGATCTAGCATAAGAAAGCTCCAAGTATTTTTAAGTGGTACTTCTGTATATGCTTCTGACGCAAAAATCACAATGCCAAAAACTTGTATTTCTTTCTTTCCTCTCTCCCTCCCTTCCTTCCCTCCTTCCTTCCTTTGCTTCACCCTTCTTCCCAGCCTTCCACATTCCGAAAGGCTTCTCCGTGGGATCAAATATGTAGTCACCTGTGGCGCTTAGTAGAGAACGGAAAGCAGGGAAGAAGGAAAGAAGGAAAGGAAGGAAGAAGGCGGGCAGGTGGGCAGGCAGATGGCTCTCTTCCCTCCCTAGTTCTCCTCCCCTCCCCCCACTTCCACCCCCTGCGCCCACACTTCCAAATAAACTTCTCACACATAAACAGTCGTCTCAGACTCAGCTTTCAGAAGGACCCTCCTTTTCTTCCTTCCCAAGTCTTTCCTTTTTTTTTTTTTCCCAAAGCGATATTGATTTGTTTTCTTAGATAAAAGACTATTTTGATCTTATTGAAGTCATCTGGTTGGAAGACCAAGTTCAAATGCGGCAGATTTGGGGCCCGTACTCTGTTGGTATTATAGCCCAACAGCTTGGCACATAATCTGCGTTCAAGATATGTTTATTTGAAATTTTTTAAAAGTGTGGGTTAACCCACATTGCCTAATCCACCAAAAAGATGAAGTGGAAAGTATATTTTACGTTAACAGGTTTTCTTTTTTTCTCGCTTTTCACAGCAAAAATCGTTAATCTACATTTGCTCTTCTCTGAGTCTTACATCACATGTGAACTTTCAGTAGTTCAAGAATACAGGAAAGGGAAGGGAACACTTTGTAATAACATTGACCTATTCCCTATTCATGCCCCTCCAATGGCAATTTTGAAGGTCACTGGCCCAACTGATGTTTCTATTGCTTTAAGTTCTTCATCCAGATCCACACCTTAGAATAAACATTTTCCAGGGGAGACTGTGAGCCAGTGAACTGGGAGATAGTAAGGCACAAGTAGGTACGGCTGGCAAGATTCTGACACGCGTGTGTGGTAAAATGAAGTCATCCCACTGGAAGATTAGAGGTGATAAATAAAAAGCAAAAGATGGAGATCTGAACAGAAAAACAAGGTAACTCACTGATTGAATATTCCATCGTGAAATCGTTTCTCAGTTCACACCAACATGTTATTAATTCATATTCGTGTCCTAGGGCTGTGGTAACAAATTACCGGGACGTGGGTGGCTTAAAACAGCAGGATTTCATGCTCTCGTGGTTCTGAAGACGAAACGTTCAAAATCAAGGTGTCGCAGAGCCACGCTCCCTCTGAAGGCTCTGGGAGAGCGTCTGAGCCACGCCGCTTCCCAGCTTCCGGTGCTGCCAGCCACCCTGGCATTCCTGGGCTTGTAGGTGTATCATTCCAGTCTCGGCCTCCATCTTTACCGCCTTCTCCCGGAGCGGTGTCTCAGAAGGACACCAGTCACGTTGGATTAGGTCTCATTCTAACTCAATATGACCTTCTCTTGACTCGGTTGCAGGTGCAAAGACCCTGCTACTAAATAATTCGCATTCACAGGCGGGAAGGTTAAGACTTTGACATATCTCTTTGGGAGGTATTATTTAACCCATGACACCGTTCTCCTGAAGCTGAAGAACGGTTGCGATTCTTCGCTATTCTATGTGCCACACATTTAGCGTTTTCATTCAGAGTGTTTTCTACATCTAGAATTATTTACTTAGGATAGATTCTCAGAAGTGGAATTCCTGGGTCCCAGGATGCAAATGAGCATTTTAAAGTTCTATAAATTGCAATGCTTCTTTCCAAAACTACCAAGTTAAATTGCCATTGGTAATGTATGAGGGTGTCTCTTTCACTACATTCTTGCCATTATTTGGCATTTTAAGCTGTTTTTTTTTTTGTTTGTTTGTTTGTTTTAAGACATACACACATAAAATGGCCGATCAGGAAAAAACAGTATCCCAATGTGCATAGAGGTTGAACATTTTTTCATGTTTTATTTGCTTTTCTCTTCTTGGGGAATTTTCTCTTGCTTTTCTTTGCTGATTTATCTATGAGAATTGTCATGCTTTTTGAAAAAAATCTGTTTTTCGCATTTATTTCTCAGAATTATTTCTCTTAGTCTGCTGCTTACAATTATATTTTTGGTTTTGCCCTGCAAAAATTTTAATTGAAACCTAATTGTCTACGAGAGCGATTA
This sequence comes from Rousettus aegyptiacus, assembly GCF_014176215.1. Classification (NCBI taxonomy): domain Eukaryota; kingdom Metazoa; phylum Chordata; class Mammalia; order Chiroptera; family Pteropodidae; genus Rousettus; species Rousettus aegyptiacus. The sequence continues at coordinate 7,693,166 of NW_023416285.1, forward strand.
TCAAAATGTAAACAAGTGTAACAGAGTACCAGGATCTGTCTGTCTAAATGCCCCTCTGCGAATCACTTTATCATTCTTGAGAACAGCAACCTTTCTCCCTCCAAGGCAAGGGAATTCAGCTGAATCCTCTTCTAATTTATATTTATATATGTTATATTCTCTAATCAATCAGAATTGTCTTTTGGTATATGAGATGAAATAATTATTTAAACATATTGTGTTCCAGATTGTTAGCTGATTGTTTTAATCTTGTTTTCTGAAAAAGCCCAGCTTTTCTGGGAATTGACTTGTGATGAATTCTTTACCATATATCAGAATATGATATATAATGGATCCTTTTTCTGGGTTGTTATCCCCGATGTTATTTTTGCAGGAGTGTCACATTATTTAAATTTTTATAACTTTATGAAATGCAGTGTGGCTTCTCTTTAAATTTTAAAAAATAATCTGTTTATTTTTCTAGGTTACTCATAGAATCCTTTAGTCAAAGTCAGGTTGGGATATTTATTAAAACTGTGGCTATTTACACAGTAATTTAAGAAGAATGAAAACCTTTGTGATACTCAGCATTACCATGAGGTCTCTCTCCGTATATATGAGCCATCTTTTTATCTCTCTTTTAAGTCTTATAGCTTTATTTATATAGGTCACAAAGTTTGATCAGAATTATTTATATCGCTTTTGTTGCTACTGGAAATAGGATTTAAAAATTTATTTTATACATTATTTTTGGTAATCTTTATTTGCTTATCTTGGATTCAAATTCCTAAATTTTATTAAATGTGGATAGTTTCCACTCCATTCCTCCTGATTTTATTGGTATATAAGTACATAACCCATAAAAAGTAAAATTTTTCTTTTTTTAAATATTTATCGTTTTTTATTTCTTTTTTCTTCGGTCAGAATTTCTGAAGCAATGTAAAATATAAAGATAAGAAACTTGCTTTTCTGGTTCTTAATTTTGATATTTCACATTGAAGTGACTGTCAACTATCACCGTAAAATATATTTTCTTTTTGTGGTAAGCAGCTTTTCTTATATGTCCGCTCGAATTTTTAAAACAGAAATTAGTCACAAGTTTTATAAAGTGACTTTGCAGCATTTACTTAAATGATTTATTTTGTGTTGCCTTTGATCTATTGCTGTAATATATGATAATAATAGCTTTCTTATTTGCAAACTATTATTGAAATCCTATGTTATATCCCATATAGCCCTGATCTTGGTAAATGTTTAAAAAAAATACAGTTGAATTGTGCTTAATATTTCACTTTGTTAATTATTGATGATAAGTTTATCATTAATTACTAATAAAACACCAGCAACTGTTTACTTTTGTCACATAGACTTTACCTCACATAAAAAAAATTTATGACCCAGAGAGTTGGTCTAGTAAAAATCCCGGGGCCATTCCAAGATCATCTTTATTTATTTGTTTATCGATTTGGATACCCATTTATCCTTTGGATGTAAATTCGCAAATATTTTTTGAGCAGTTCCTAGGCCGGGTAAAATTAGATGTTCCAAACTCAGTCTCTGCTGTCAGAAATACTGGAGTTCTCATCCTGGCTCTGTTGTTTACTGACAACATGAACTTGGGCAAGTTACCTAAACTTGAGAAGCCTCAAGTTTTCTCATCTGCAACTTAGGTGTGGTAAACTGCATTTGCTAAGAGCAGCACACTGTAAGTGTCTTAACAGTGCGAGATGTTATGGTATTGTTCCATCCTGGAGACAACGACAAATGGACCTGGGCCCTCTGCTGGGTGGCACAGGCTATGCGCTGACCGCTGATCACCTAGTCCTCTACTTTCGGTCCCCTGCGCCATGATAGCTGATGCTCTGGGCAGTGGCGGGAATACACTTACGGCAGCTTTCTATCAAACGTCCTGCAGGTCAACCCCCTGGGCGCTCACTGCCAAGGGTGCGCTCACCTGGCCTTTTTGGCGTGCATCAGTAGCCTCCGCTGCAGGAAAGATCTAGGACTTCAGGCAGCTTCGCTTTTCCTCAGTGCCATCCTGATGTTCCCTTAAGTTTGAGAGGCCTCGGCCTCAATGGCCTTCTAACAAGTGCCCTCCGCATTGAACATGCTCCGTCGGAATCGCCAAGGAGGTCCAGCTGTGATTTTCCTGGCGATTGGGATGATTTATTGTATTTCGCAAAAGCGACTTATTGTTCTAACCTCCCCACCTTTGGAGAAGCTTAGCTAAGTTGACTCGCCTCCTCGCCCTCTGCTTTAACCCATGATAATAAGTTGAATTTCAGAGGGCCCGCCCTGACCACCCCTCCTTCCCTGTGGGTCATTTAGATTTCTTGAGTCGCTGACTTGTGTCAGCCTGGGAGACTAGAGGGTTGTTATGCATATTGTGTCAGCTGCAGACGTAATTCACTAAACCACCCCAGACACAGGCTGTCACCAAAAGATGCTTCAATTTATAATTGCCCGGAGCTCATGTTGGCAAAGAGCGCTGAGTGGGAGCGGGAGGATTTCAGAGGCTTGGGGCCTGTTTTTCGGACCCTTGGTTCCTGTCCATCTCGCCTCCTCCACCTTCGCCCTTTGGTATAGGGTTGTGTTGTGTGCACCCAAGATTTCTAAGGCCAATTAACAGGTTAGAAACTGTCAAGTCATATTGACCTGCAAAATCACCGTATTTAGCGTCACCATAATTTCTCATAAGATTGAAGCTTATACAGGCAGTCTCTATGACTCTGTTCAAAGCCTACGGGTAAGAAGGTCATTTGTATATTGTAATCAGGATTCTTGAGCTGCACTGTGTTTTAATTATGGCTCAGGTAGTGGGAGTCGGGCAGTTTGGGAAAGGAGGCCAGCTGGGAATTAGCATCTCTTTGATCACAAGGCTGAATGACTTGCTTTGATCATAGAGACAATAGTTCACGAAGGAACTTTGGTGTCTTCCTGAAATTTGCAGGTAAACAGAGGGATCATTTGAAGTGATTAGGGAATGAACAATTCAGATCCCAAACAGTGGTCTTCTTTGAACTGGATTCAGAAGCCTGTCGATTAACAGAGCAAAACGAATTGGATGTCTGAAAAGGACCATGCCTTTCGTCTCTGAGAAGGTGCATCGAGAAGCCACTATGTCAGTCCTCTTGTGGTTGGACTTCCAGGTCCTGCGTGAACCCTTCTGCGGGGCTGGCATGGTGTTCAGGAAACTCAGTATGAAAACGAACATCACAGGTGACCTTGAAGGGAAGAAGAACTCATTACGCAGAAGGTGCTTGAACCGTAGAAAGCTCGCAGGTTTTGGAGTCAGGGAACCTGAGATAAAATCCTTGCTTCTCCATTTGCTTTGTGCACACCCAGGGGCCAGTTGCTAAACCCTTCTGTGTCTGAGTATCTTTAGCTGTACCAAGTGGACATAAATACTTCAGTGGTTATTTTTAAGGTTTAATAATGTGCCTTTTGAGAAAGGAGCCAGCACTAGGCATTTTAGGGGAGAAGCAAATACCAAAGTGTCCTCCGAAGCAGGACCTGAAAATCCTCCTGCCCTATTTCCATGCTACTAAGAGGAAGTTTTGTAATATTTTCTCCATATGCAACCATCATCTTAATAGAATATTTGATTTTTTCCAAGCAAATTGTTTTAAAGTGACATTTTGAGTCGTGTTCTGATGAGACTTGTTTGAACATTTATATACAAGAAACGCCATTTGTTTAGATTAAAGCGTTTGAACTTTTTGGGGGTTGTATTGGGTACTGCCACATGGGGGAACCATATAACCATCGGTGGTCAGTTTCGGAACTATTAGCGAGCAGAGATTATGTAGCATTTGAAGCATTTAAATTCTGTTAGTTGTGAATCTGGCTTTTGTGGTTTGGTTGGTTTGCCTGGTGCAAGTGACCTCATAACGCCAGTCAGTCGCCGTCTGATTACAACACAAAATGAGTCACTGAGATCTGATAGCCACCATAAAAAAGACATTGGTTCTGAGTGACCTTGGGAAGAAAGGCAAAAGTCCAGGGTCCCCTGTTTAATGCCCGTGTGCCTTGACACTGCTCAGACACTCGGTTCCTAGGGAGAAAACGCCATCTGCAGCGCGACCCCGTAAGACTGCCTCTCCCGCCCCTCTCTGCGCAGCTACCTTCAGCTCTGCCTCCGGCAACTTGTGTTTCTGTGCCGTGGCCAAGGCTCCTTCATGGAAGGGGTCACAGAAGCGAGGGCAAGGTGACCACGTGCGGGAGAGGCGCCTAAAACGTCCTGCCACGTCAGAACCACAGGATGACAGGGCGTGGAACTCCAAGTCTTTAAGGACACCCAGTCTGCAACCCTATTCTGCGACATTTCGGCGCGTCGTTATTGAACATCTACTGTATTCGTTCGCTTGCCCTCCCATAACCAAATTCCACAGACGGGGGTTTAAACAATATGAATTTATTTGCTCATAGTTCTGGACAGACGTTGGAGATCAAGCTGTCGACGGGGTCGCTTTCTTCTGAGACCACGGTCCTTGGCTTGCAGTTGGCCCCTTCCTCACTGCGTTTCCACGTGGCCTTTCCTCTGTGTGTCCACGTGTCTGTGTTCGAATGTCCTCTTCTCATAAGTTCACCACCCAGACAAGGTTAGGGCACGCCTGATGACTTCGTTTTGCTGCGATCGCCTCTTTCGCCGTGAAGCCCTGACTCCAACCCAGTCACGTTCCGACGTGCTGGAGATTAGGACTTCGACCTATGGATTTGGGGGCACGATTCAGCCCACGATGCCTACTGTGTGTCAGGCACTGCGTTAGCCCTTGGGGTGCAGTGCAGACCAGACCTAATTGCTGCTCTTCCCGCCTCAGACTCAGCCACTCGGTGAGGCTTCCCGCCGAAAGCCAGACCAGCGTCTCCATGTCGCATCATCCACTGGACACTACAGTCCAACCTCCTCCTTCGACGTTTCCTGGCAATGCCGGACGTCACTCTGCGTCCAGCCTCTGTGAGTCCTTGGCTCTGTGAGTCCATTCAAATCCAGTTCTTCTTTCACTCCTCTCTCCATTTTATTTCTCTGTCTTCATGATCCGGTTTCTGTGTCCAACCTTTAAAAACTAGTGTCCCTGCGGGTATAGATGGTCAACCCACTGCTTTTTTCTCTCTGAATATTCTTCCTCGAGGCCTCAGACATTCCGCTGCCTTTGTTCCTTAAAAGGTGGTCTGCCCACCAGCAGGCCAGCAGCATCGGCATCAGCTGGGAGCTTGTTTGAAATGCTGAATCTCAGCTCTCATCTCAAATCCACCGAATTGTTATCTAGATTTCTGGCGACATCCCCAGGTGATTTGCATGCTCATTAAAATATAGGAAGCGTGTTCCACTGTTATCGTCTGCCATTGCCTACGGGCCACGTGTCAGCCTCTTGTATTTAGTGTTCGGGCTTCTATGGGCTTCCCACTCATGTGGGTAGCTGCCTGTTGAATCTCCAGTGTGTCCTGTGGGCATGATCAACCTAGCGTGTCCCACTGAACTCATCGTCCTGTCTTCCTCTGCTGACCCTCGTCCTCATTTCTCCCTTTAGGGGTGGAGCTGCAGTCTACCCAGCCCCCCCGCCCCGCCCCCCGCCGGCCGCCGGCAGGTGATCTCCTCTGTGTATTTATTATCCTTCTGCGTCCAATCAATCAGTCTTGCTCGTGTTTTTTTTTTTTTTTAACTATTCCTTATTTCCTTCTCTCCTCTCCTTTTTCTACTACACCTACTTTCATCTTCCACCCTCTGGATTAGTAAAAAAAGACTTCGAATAGATTTATTGGCATGCAGCTTTTTCTCCGTATACTCGCAATGCCTCCGCCTGTAACTGCTCCTTCCGCCTGTTGCCTGGCAACGCTCACTCATCCTTTAAGACACAGCTCAGGAATCATCTCCCAAACCGTTTCCTCACCCTGGCACCCACCCCAGGAATCCTTCCCTGTTTCCTGAGCAAGTCTGTGTCTCATTGTCATCACCTGTGAAATGGGATGAGTGGAAACATTTTAAGGACTAAATGAGTTGAGTTCATAGAGCAGACACAGAGCAAACGCTGGATAACTGTTGGCTGTTATTTTAGCACCATTTCAAATTCCTGACAGGGGGGCTGAAAATTTTCTTTTCCTCTACGGGAGCCATGATTTCTGAAAGAGTGAGCAGGTGTCCCCCAGCATCAGGGCTGTCAAGGGCGGGAAGAATCTGAGGTGGTCTCTGGTTTGAAAAGCCCAGCTTGGACATGACCTTGTGGGAGCGAGAATTATGTCTGAAGCTGTGAACCCCAGACCCACCCCTACTTTTGAGCCCGTAGCGGGTGCTTCTCGAATATTGACCACACCAGGTGACAGCTGGAAATTTTAGGTGGAGGAGGAAGGAGATGTTATTCAGAGTTCGGTGTATTTTAAGCAATGAAAGCTACAAGTGGCTTGGGGCATTTTCTAATCGAGGAAGCGAGGAGAAGAGCACTGTCTGAGGGGCCGATTTACGGCTTTGAATTTGTGCCCAGAAGCTGTTTGCAGAGATGGTATTTTTAGAACGCGAAGATAAATACAATTAAATTAGAGAGATGTGTCGAGTATTTTGTTCCCTTGTGTGGAGACTGTCCCCTGACCCTCGCAGCTTAGGTAATGACAACGCTTTGAATAACGGCGCCGTATTTTCTAATTAAACAATCAAGTCTCTCCAATCACTTCTTTAGTGAAGATAGGGGTCAAAAGCCCAGGACCTACAAGAAATTTTAAATGAACAGAAATGACAATAAAATGGAAATATTTTTCCTCGACTCTTCCTGTATCTTATTAACTCTTTGTGGCCTGAGTCGATGCGTATCCGCACGTTTAAACAGGGCTTTCTTTCGATACTTGATGAATCAGTCAGCCTATACAATAGAGAACACACATGCACACACATGTACGCGCGTGCACGTGCACACGCACACACACACACACACGTGCACGCACTAGAATCAGGCAACCTGCCTAGGTTTGAACCCTGGCCTACTACCTGTGTGGCCTTCAGCAGATTACTTAACCTCTCGGAATATCAGTTTTTCTCTCCTTCAGAATGGTTTTGGGAATTAAATTAGATAATGTATGTACAATGAATATGCTTTTGCTCCGTCACAATCAAGGTGTAAGACATGTTGCTTTAATTTTTTTTTTTTTTCTGAACCAAATCGAACCTGGCTCAATCAGTACATACCAGAAGTGAATGAAAAAAGAAAAACAAAAACCCCTACTTTTAGTGACTCCTTCCTAGGGTTCTTTCGAGAGCTGGGCGAACAGTTTTAGGGGTTTCTCGGGCTGGGGACACTGTTCTGAGTCTTGCCTAGGACAGCGCGGTGCAGAGTTGTGCCCACAGTGCCGTCTTCCTCCTTCAGAGCTCAGGTACCTGTGGAGTAGGTTGCCTCAGCATCCACAAACCTGGAAATAAAGGCGCCATCTCGGGCGACTGGGCCATCAGGCCGATGTGAGGTTTTGCCACTGTTGGTTACGACACCTGGAATGTACTTGATGGAACTTACGCCTCGGAATACAAAGTGCGATCCTGCGTGTGTGCATGTGTGTGTGTGTGCGTGCGTGTGTGTATTAAAATTTCACCCACATGCTGCTTGCCTCCTCATCAAGAGAGCACACTCTGGCGGAGGCAGACACGGTCGTCCGCTATCCACATGGGATGAGTAACTTGGGCTTTTCTGAGTAACCGAGTGAATGTCTGAAATGGTTTTTACTGGTGAAATTAGATTGAAAACTAGGATAACACATAATAAGAATGGACTCTCAACGGCGACGTGAAAGATAAACGGATCGTCTAGGACACTCTGCAGCCACCCCCGCCATCCCACGAACCCCACAAGCCCCTGGCCAGCGTCCTCCGACATCATGCCTTCGGCCATCATTCGCTCACTCTGTCCATTCCTGCACCTCTTAAAGAGTTAGTTAGCCCAAAGCTTCCTCCTCAGGGAAGAATCATGCGTCCATGTCCTCTTTTCTGCCTGTGCTTGACCAGCTCACAGGTATGGAACTGCTACCTGACAGTTGAACATCAAACATGCAGCTCCTACACTCACCTCCCCCAGCTCCCATTGCTGGCCTGACAGATGGCGTGACCTGCATGCGTCCCACCTTGAAAACCATGCCTGGTTTTCCGTGCGCTCTTCTTGGGTCTCTGGGGCTGCTAACTAGTCTTGGGGACTGCTGATGCTGACCCTGAGTTGGCTTACCCTGGGACTCGAGCAAGGCGTTTAGTCGCTCTGAGCCAGTTTCCTCACTTAAACAGTGAGGATATACACAATAGAACCTGTCTCGTTAAATACTCGGAATATTTAACAACTAGTCAGGCAAAAAATCCCATCTCTCAGTACGAACACCCCGTGGAAGTCCCCTGCCATGCTAGACAAACCGAGGAGGGCAGCTCTGGGGGTCTCTGGGGAGGGGTCAGGGCAGTTGAGCCCTTTGCCTCCAGTTTTTGAGTTTCCCCACAGAGGGACTGTGGCTGTGAACGTGGAAAGTTGGTGAGAGAAGCCCACTTGGGAAGATCGTTCCTTGAATACCTAAGAGGAAGCTGCAGTGGAAGGCAATGAACCAGAGGGAGGTGAGGAAGCTGAGTTTACCGAGCGGCCGCTCTGTGCCGGGTACTTTTTAGAGAGCTGTCTCTGGAGCCAGATGGCCTGGGTGGAATCCCCACTCCACCACTTACGAGCGTTTGAAGCTTGGGAAAGTTTCCTAACCACTGTGTGACTCACTTTCTCCATCTGTAAAATGGGGATGGTAAGAGTATATACCACATTTTGATGTTGTGAGAACTAAGTGAATTAATCCAGGTTAAGGACTAAGAACAGTGGCTGGTAAAAAATTGAACTCTCAGTAAGTGCTGGCTTATTAATACTATCATTAATATTATATTTGAACATTTTGTTTCATGTTATTAAATCATAAACTTTGGTTACGGTTCCTGTTTTGTAAATTAAGACATCAAGGTTCAGCGAGGTATGGTAACCAGCTAACGATCGCACATATTGAGGGTCCGATTCGGGTGTAGAACCCAAATCTTTTGGACTCCAAATTCAAACTTTTTGTAAGTCCTACTTGGGAACAAAGAGGACGGTCACGTTCCATGAAGTGAGACAGTGACGGAAGGGTTCTAGTGACATGCGACAACAACTTCGTGGCATCTAACCAGGTGTCGTTAACTGAAAACAAAACAAAACGAAACAAAACAAACCGAAAAACAATAAACCCAGCTAAGCACCGTGTACTACCTCTTGTGCACGTGGGGGGCGAGGAGACAGGTTGAGGTGTGCTGGAGGCAGCCGATGATCTAACAGTTAGATTAGCAGGAATTTTGCCAGCCGGCCGACATCCACGTGGGGGCTCGATATTGGCCATGCTAAGATATTTACGCCATGGAAACTGGCAAACATTATATTGAAAAGGTAAAAGCTAACACTACACACACACACACACACACATATAAAATAAATAAAATGTTTGTGTATGTGTATATATATATTTATATATATATATATTTTAATTTAGAGTTAAAAGGAAAGTTCATTAGAAAAGGGCTAACACTGCAGACAGAGTATGGTCTCCTTTCGGAGGCAGAAAGCGATGGGGACCCAAGATATTTAACTACGATAAAGCCAAGAGGATGGAAAGATAAGGAGTAGAAGCAAGATTTCTCCGGAGAAGACTTTCTACATTGTTTTGATCTTTAAATCACGCAGATACGTTGCCATTCGAAATAATTCTTTTCAACTCTTAAATTGAAAATAAACAAGTGAAAGAATCTAACCGTATGTTAAGTTGGCAGCCAAGCCACGCAGAGGACAAATTTATTTCACAGGGTTTAGAACACTGTAATTTTTAATGGGGATTATTCTAAGGATGAAAAGAAGTGCAAAGAAATTATAAACTTCCATCAATGTTTTTGCTTATAGTAATGTCAGCAATAATATTCTAAACTATTTCTTTACGGTTTCGGTTAGAGCCAATGAATAATCATGTTAATGCTCTTAGAAGTCATCGTTTTCGATGTGAAATACAATTATAAAACTTGTTAAAATGGAATTGAACACACGATGTTACATACACGCACACACATTCGTGCTCTCCTGTTGTTTTCCCTAGCTCTAGCCACACTTTTAATTCAATTAACCACTAAAAGGAGTTGGAGATTCTTAGAAAAAATGGTAGATTCTCGATCTGGGGCCAAGATGAACTAGAAACATCTTGTTCCAAAAGCAAGGAGACTTTCAAAGTTTAATAGTAGAATGTAAAAAAGACCCAGGAGTCAGCTTAAAAAGTATCATAAAATGTTATGAGAATTTGAATATAAAAATCGTGATTATTCTAGTAGATTAAAACACTTAATCAATAAAAATCCACAAAACTGTAATAATAGTTGAAAACAGAGGACAAAAACTCTCATTTGTTATCATTTGAGGCAGTTTTAAAAATAACCGATTACTTTGAAAATTGGTAATTATATGGACAGGGCTAAACACTTATCCTACATTTCCAGTAGGACCTATGTTTTAGTGTTACCAGAAAGCCCTAGAAATTTCTATTTTATAAGAGAACATTAGCTAATAAATAGGGACTAAATGATAGACTTTAAAAATCTCATTTTATAACCTTCTTAGAAATAATGATTGAAGCAAAGATTTTTCTATTGGTATTAAAACCATTAAGTGCGTGTTTGGTGGAGAACTGAATATCTGAATAGTGCCGAAGAAAGACCTCAGAAGTTGCTTTCTGAATGCAAGCGATAGATAATAATTTGCAGTGACTTAGGTAGGATTCCATCCTAGCCTCCCCAGTGATGGATGTGTTAGTTTGCTCAGGCTGCCATAACAAAGCACCATAGACTAGCTGTTCTAACCAACAGAAATTTATTTTTTGACAATTCCGGAGGCCAGACGTACAAGGCAAAACATCAGCAGGATTAGTTTCTTTTTCTCTTCTCGTCTGTTTTTTTGCTGCATCTTTAACTGGTCTTCCTTTGGTTTCTGTCTGTGTCCTAGTGTCCTGGATTAAAGCCCACCCCAAAGGCCTTATTTTAACTCAGTTAGCTCTTCGAAGGTGGTCACATTATGAGGAATTGGAGATTAGGACTTCAACATATGGCTTGGGGGTAGGGGTGGGGGAGAAAGGGACACAGTTCGGCCTATAACATATTTTGCAGATAGCTGCCTTCTAGCTGTGCTGTCAAAAGGGATTGAGAAGGGGGTACAAGAGAAGGGAAAAACAGAGTGTGAAAGCTCGTTGGTGTCTCTTCTCACACTGGCACTAATCTCGTTTCGTGCCTTCCTCCATCACTTCATCTAAACCTAATTATCCCCCAAAGACTCCCATCACATTGGGATTAAGGCTTTAGCATATGATCTTGAGAAAGGGGACACAATTTGGTCCACAGTGATCTCTTTAAAAGATAATTGTGGTTTAAAAGATAAAAAGTTCATGTGTACGTGAACATACACATGCGATAAAATTGTGTAGAACTAAATACGCACACATCCACACACCGGTACGAGAAATACTGGAGAAATCTGACTAAGATTGGTGGTTTGTATCGATGTCTGTATCCCAGGGGTGATATTGTATTATAGTTTGGCAAGATGTTCTCATGGAAAGAAATTGGATACAGGGAACTTGGGATCTCTGCATTCCTTCTTAAATCTACAATTATCTCAAAACGAAAAGGTTTAATTAATAAATGATAATTCGTTGTTTAAACAAAACTAGTAACGAGGTAGCACGTGATTTATAACATCACGTAAAAGTAAAATGTGTAAGAAGAAGGGCATGGAGGTGGAAGGGGAAACAGAGAGGTGAACTATTGTTAAGTTTCTTATAGTATACATGGATTGTATAATATCACTTGAAGGTAGACTGTGATAAGTTAAAGTCGTATATCGTAAGCCCTAAAACTACCTCTATGATAACACAACAAATGTCTGTTGCTTATATGCCAAGAAGAAGATACAATGAAATCATGAATATATTTAATCCAAAAGTGTGCAAAAAGGAGGAGGAAGAATGGAGCAAAGAACAGACGAAACAAATAGAAAACAAATGGAAAGGTGATTGGGATAAAAAAAAAAAAAAAAGGTAAGATCCATCAACATTCCAAGTACATAAACTCACTTTAAATATAAAGGCACAAATAAGTTAAATGCAGAAGCACGAAAAAAGATATAAAAAGCTAACACGAATCGAAAGAAAGCTGGAGGGTCTATGTTAACATCAGAAAAAAATAGATTTCAGAGCAAGAATCTTACCGGCTGTAAGAAGGCCAGTTCACAGTGGTAAGGGGGTAAATTCTTCAAGAGATCACAGCAAGATAAAACTTTTAGGCCACTGAGAAGAGAGCATTGAAATACACGAAGCGACAACTGATAGAACTGGCGAAGATAAACAATCCACGGTTACAGTTGGAGATTCTTTCAATAATTAATAGGACCAGTAGACAGTTGCTAAGGATGCTGCAGACTTGAAGACCACACAGAGGTGGCAGAGGCAGAAGCCAAAAACCCTGCTGAAACACCCTGTCTCGCGGGGCCATGAGCCCGCCTGGCACAGGCAAGTTCTCCTGCAGCGGATAATGACGTTAATGTTCTCCTAAGCTTGGTCAGTCTCCGCGTGAATTATTTTCTTGGGTGACTCACTCTGATAGTAAAGGGTACCTCAGAGCGATTCACAAAGCATGCAGAGCGAGTGTTGTGGGCAGTCTGAGCGGCCTGCTTCCTACAACCCCCCTGCAGGTCGACAAACTTGCCAGAGGCCCTTCTGCATCTGGTCCGGCCTTTTGCTTTTAATCTTCGTACTCTGAAAAATTTCCATCCTTGAGTTTTAAAGTGTAAATGTCCCTCAGGTTGATAAGTTGGGGCTTATGACCACATGGTCTAATACACTGAACTGCGCTGGAAGTTCAAATCCATTGCTCATTAGATAGTCATTCAACTCCCCTGAACCTCAGTTTCATCTCTTTTCAATTGGGCCCCTAAAAATGGCTGCCGTGAAAATTGAATGAGATTAGGTGTTTACTGCTCCACACATACGCACCCAGCCCTTCCTATTGTTACCTTCCTTCCTTCTTAATGAGCAGAAACAGCGAGGAGGGGGCCCAGAACTAGGACACACAGAGCAAGAAGGAGCTGGCAGGCCATGTGAAAGAGCCGGTTTTAGTTATCAGAATGATTTTTGGGAAGAACGGCCCAGCACAGAGATTTCGCAATATAAATCATACAGATCGTAAGCTGCTTCGTGTTTTCTTTTTTCCTGACAGAAGCTAGCTACCCAAGTCAATGAGATCAGCTGAATTTTGTTTTGTAAGATGCTGCAAAAAAAAAAAAAAAAAAGGCTGCCCTAAGTGACAATCTTCCGGAATATTGCAGAATTCAGTCTGACTTTATTCTGGGCATTTAATCTTGGAGCAGAAAGGCAGCAAAATGGAATTGATAATGCCGCTCATCTCTTAAAGCAGCTGAAGAGTTAATTAACTCAGTAAAAATTTAAAAATAACACCTGAGTTATTTCAGAGCCATTTTCCCAAAGAGGCTGGTATCGCTGCTGAAACAATGTTCTTAAAAGCTTTTTCGGTCCTTCACCCACCCCGGAGATCATTTAAGGGGAAGAATAAAACTTTATGTGGCGAAATGAGAACCAGAGGAAAATATGATAAGAAGCGTTAAACGACTGCATCAAATCGAGTGTTTGCAAAAACGCGTTGATGAAAGAGACACCTTGAAGGCCCACACGGCCACTCAAGTGAGGGGGTCCTGACCGGATCAGACACGTGTGTGACATTCAGAGGCCACACTTTAATGAAAGCGGTGCCAGAGAAATACTGTCTCCAGAGGAGCTGTGGCGATGCGATGGTTACTCACATTCTTAACCTATCTGTGTTGCACTGTCATGATCTGTGTAATGGGAGCGAAATTCGTACTCACCTCAAAGGGTTGCTATGAGGATTGGATGGAAGAATTGATTGAAATGTCTTAGAATCCTCCCTGGTATACAGTAACTGGTCAATAAAGTGGCCATTTTTAATCTTAATAATTTTTTTTTTTTTTTTTTAACATCCAACCTGCTGAACCTACCATGTGCAGGGCACTGTGGTAAGATGTAATAAGTGTTGTGGCCCATTCACATCTAAGACCCACGGAGCCCATTGAGATTAATTATGAGTCTTTCTTAGCCGGCTGGCGACTGACTCTCCCCTCTAGAGAATCAGCCCTGAGCTGCAGAAGGCAGCTTATAAAGCCTAAAACTATGTCTTGGTGGGCTTCGATTACGCAAGCAAGCAGATTACAGAAGCAGGTGTTGGTGGTTAGGTTTGTTATCTGTACTCTGGCGGCAATATTGTTTTATTGTTCTTCTTAGGAGCCTTGGGAGCTATTTTTCTCCTAGGCAGCTGGCACCTGGAGATATCACTCTCTGCCCTGTCCTTGGGGCTGACTCACTGAGGAATTGATCCCAATAACCATAACAACATATTTTCCAAAGTAGTCATGGCCAGAATAAAGAGGGGAGATGTGAACAAGGAAGATGTTATGGAAATGTACTTTTTTTTTAAACTGTTCTAATAGGCTTATAGCTGCAAAATGATAAAATCTATTCTTGATAATCTAGGCAGAAAAAGAATTTATCAAAGGATATTTGGCAACTCGCGGAATCTCCGAAAGGGCCACCTGCTGGTTAACACCTGCAGTGACGATGCCTGTTTCTTTCACGGGACTGCTCCAGCGGACCCTCTGCTCCGGCCCCTGGTTGTGGCTCCTCAGCCTGCAGCCATTGCCGGAAGTCAAACGTCCATCTTGCTGGAATGGCTTCTGCATGGTGCCCCTTTCTTCAGGATACGACATCTGAAATGAAGTCTTTTTGTGAGTTCTTCTGATTGGAGGAACCCAGGTCACATGCTTTGCTGTCTTAGCTGCAAGGGAATCTGGCAATGTGAGTCTCTGGATTTTAAATTAAGGTAGGATTCTTCAAAAGCCATCACACTCATTCATTAGTCTCTGTCTTTTAAGAAATCAGACTAATGTTGATTTCAAAGATATTTAACAGCAAAATTATTACAACATCAGGAGCAGAGAAGGTTGTATTATTATCAGTGTCAGTGTAAGAAATGTCCAAACCTGGAGAGAATTTATATGAGTGTATTTGAGCCAAGGAGATGACATATACTGGGGAGCAAGATCTCAAATGCTCTGGAGAATAATAGTTTTGCAGCTTCTTTATGCATTTGAAATTAAAGGGGAGAATGTAAGGGAGATGACATTGAATTGGGAGAAGCAAGACGGGGATTGGATTACAGGATACTTAATATGATCGTGTGCGCTCTTGAGGGTGGTTACAACTTATTTCAAAGGTGTGTTAACCTAGATGCACAGAAACAATAGACCTGCTCGAGGCAAAGATAAATCTCCCCCTAAAAAGTTGTATGCCTGGGCTGTGACTGCCCACCATGGCCTGACCAGTTAGAATGTATGATCAGATCACCTTGAGGTTGCTTTCCATAGAATCCCTTCTTTTTTATCCACTTCGGCACTCATTCGCTCTCACTCCCACAGGCAGGAAGTCTGCTTGATGCTAGGCTTGGTGATGTAGCTTGCTTCATCCATAAATTGTGGGTGGGCATGATGGTTTGCCATACTCGAGCAGAGGTTTTAAGGAATATTATTGCAGATTTTCTCTAGCTTTTCTTTGGGGTTCCCACCCTCTACCCTGAGAACTTCATGGTTCTCATTGGGAGGTGGCTCCTCACCCTGGGTCCTTGAATGAAAAAAAAAACATGTGACTCAGACGCAGCCCGGCAGAGCCACAGCATGAGCAGGTTAGAAGTATCTGCATTTGTCAGCCTTTGCGATTTGGAGATTGTTTGTTACACAGCCCTGTTATCTACAAAGCTGACTGGTACGAGGAGATAAAGCAGATACGGGAATAGAGCGAGTGCTGGAGGAAACCCCGGGTATGAAATAAGGAACCGGAGACCCCAAAGGAAGACCTCGCGAAGGAGATGAACTGCTTGAAGAGTTTCAGAGGCATTTAGGATTTCCGCAGGTAGAAAGGCGCAGGGAGGTTTGTTTATGTCGAGATGATGTATTCACACGCAGAGGCACAGAGAAGTGCGTGGTCAAGCACGTTCTGGGAGACATCCCAGCCTTTCCCAAATTGTAGTAATTTAAGTATCACGTGTTACATCTGCGAACCGCTAGTACGATTTAACATTTCCGTGTAAATCCATTTACTTTCTTGCCTTGCTATCTCCCTTAGTATCATTATAAACAGAGATATTCATAAAACCTCGAATTTGAAGTATTAGACATTTTCCCTTATACATAGCAAAATAAATACTTAACTATTAAAAATTAAAAAAAATAGTTTTGCAGCATTACGTGTGCTGTGTTGTGTCCAACAACTGCTAGTAGTGCCTGTTTTATCGCTAATGGAACCCCAGTTTGTTTGAGGCGGCGCTGGGCCCAACTGAAAACGCTCGCCTCTCCACGCTCATCTGCAGACAGTCCCTGGGTGCCCACGTGATCTGGTTTTGGCCAAGGAAATGTAAATCTACTGGGTGGTGGTTTGGGGAGGGCTATTGTTTTCCTTGTTCTTTTCTGGAGCGTAGATTCAGCACGTAGGAGCACAGCAGCCACTATGAGCCCATGAGGATGAAAGGCAGATGCTGAGAATCGCGAGCCGGCAGCTGGAAGGAGCCTGGTCCTCAACGCTTTCCTTCAGCGTCCACACTAACCGCAATTCTTTTTCTGGCTAAACTGACCTAGGTGAGTGTCTGTCAGATACAGCCAATCACAACCCAGCTGATATATATGTTCTGGAAACCCTGGGGGTAGAGCATAGGGTTCCAGTGCGGGAGGCCAGGAGATGATTCCTCAAGGGGAGACAAGGACCACTTCTCATTACCCCCTGCGGAGAAGGTGAGCAGGTGCAGAGTTTATTCTGCAGACAGAGGGGTGGGACAGTTTGGAAGCCTGGCTTTTGAATCAAGGGCCTTGTTTTACTCCTGAGGGTGATTCCCGGTCTAATCATCTGGACTATTTTTAGCCCTTCTCCGATTGTCATGGAAGTCACTGAGCAGCCGGAAGTTCTTGTTTCTAGATCAAATTACATTAACCATGAGCTGGGGAAATCGTGATGCTTCTGGACTTCCATTTTTTTTTTTTTTTTTTTAACTGTGAAATGCCACACGTGCCAATATTCGTTTTCCGGAGCTGCCATGACAAAGAACCACAAACTGGGGGGGCTTGTATAATAGAAGTTCTGGAAGCTGCAAGTCAGAGACCAAGCTGCTGGCAGTGCTGGTTCCTTCTGAGCTGCGAGGGAGAAGTTGTCACAGGCCTCTTCCTGGTGTCCTGGGTCCCCAGGCATCCCTCGGCTTGTCGTGGGTGTACTCTCTGTGTCTTCACATCCTCCTCCTTCTGCAGGCGTCTGTCTCTGTGTCCAAGTTTTCCCTTTACATAAGGACACAGTCATATTGGTTTGGGGCTCACCCTTGACCACGTCTTAACTGGATCATCTGCAAAAACCGTATTTCGCAGGTGCTGGGGGTTAGATCTTCAACATCCTTTTAGAGGACATAGTTTAGCCCACCCTAATGCCCATCTCTTATCGCTGGTCATGTCACATGTCATGCTTTGATATGGATTGGGAAAAAAGGGCCTACGGGAGGCCGCATGCGATGGTACTTTGGTGGAAAGGAATGTAACAGTCCGAAGAAGCGGAGACGCTCTGGGTCATGAGTCGAGACGCTGTCGTCACCAGCTGCTGTCTGGACAAGCCACTTCCTTGCTCTCGCCTCAGGTTTCACGGGTGCGTGATACACGAGCTGAGCTAGTTCTTCTTTGCCCCCTTTTGGGTGTTGCCAGACGGTCTGGGCCAGCCCTTCGAACTGGCGTTGAAAGTTTTCATTTCCCAGGCTTTCTGACCTTCAGGCCCTGACCTTAGCCAGGTGGGCACTTGCTGAGGTCTGAGTATCAACGAGTACAAAGGTGCTAATACAAGTAATAAGCTTATCATAATAATAATAAAGCCAATCGGGCCGCCCTTGGAAAGGTCTAAGATATTATTTATCTAGCTGACGGGAGGATTACCTTGAACTGGGAGGGTTTTCTGTGGAGCACAGCAGTTGATTAACTTAGATGCCAGGGAATTCTCTGCAGCATGAACTCTGTTTGTTGTGAGAAAAACCTTGAGTAAACAAGTGATGAAAATGCAGGGCAAGCGGTTCCATCCTTTACTTCTAGAAAAGGTGTCCTCTTTTTCGTTCAGTGTCTTTAATTGCTTTATGAGGAAGATTTCTTTCCCCTAGAGTAAACTGTTTTATATATTGCCTGGATTTAAAATTGGTTAAGGAGGTTAGCACCATCTGACCCAGCTTAAATTTCCAAAAAGCCAATCACAAGTATATTGCACATAGACTTAGCTGGCTGCATGGAGAGGATTTTATTTCCTAGATGACAGTTTCATTTTAGTCCATTTCATCCACACTTAGAAGGGAAGAGGGTTTCCTATGAAATTAACTGAGAACAATTTCTTATTCTGCCTTCACTTTTCTAATTAAAAGTTCAGGTTTGTGACTGTTTTGCTAGGCAGGTTCTCTCTGAACTCGCAGGCGCAACTGTTTGGAAATAGAACTTGGTCTTTGGAGTTCACCGTTTTTCAGTTCAAGTCCCGGGTCTACCCTCTACGAGTGCTGTGACTTTGGGTACTTCATCTCTGGGATCAACTGTAAGGCAAGGGCAATAAAATAAAACAGCAAGGTCAAGCTGAACTGTGGAGTAGATGCTCTGTACATTCTTAGTTTCCCTTCATTTCCGTTTGTGAAATCTTCTGCCTGGGATCCCTCTGTACCAGATGAAGCTCTGAACCTACTGTAGTCATCCATGTGCCTGTCACCTACCTATATGTCTGTCTGTCTAGCATCTGTCTGTCTGTCTATTATCTATCTATCTATCTATCTATCTATCTATCCATCCATCCATCATCTACCATCTATCTATATCTATCTATCTATCTATCTATCTATCTATCTATCTATCTATCTATCTATCTATCCATCCATCCATCATCTACCATCTATCTATCTATATCTATCTATCTATCTATCTATCTATCTATCTATCTATCTATCTATCTATCATCATCATCTATCTATTATCTATTCTCTCCTTCCATCATCCATCCATTCATCCATATTTTGACCATCCTTTTTTCTCTTCTCTTATTCTTTCTGTGTTCTGTCCCAGTAAAAGCCCCCTGGACATCTGAAACTTATCAGATAAACCATTCCATGGGAGTGTGTATAGACTCAGAATGAAACATTTTAAAGCTAGAGAAGTCATGAAGATTTTAGTCTACACCTCTTAATTTCCTTATGAAGGCAGGTCGCGTAATGTGGACAACACTTCATGGTCCCGGGGCAACACTGCACTAATTTGTCGGGTTCCCCTGGCCTTAAATCCAGTGAATCTAAACAGGTGAAATATTTTTCCATGCTCGTGTCTTACCTTGAGGGAAGATAATGATGATAATGATGATGGTGGTGAAGATGCTGATAATCACATGCGTTCCGTTGATTCCTTATGCAATGTGTTAATGTATGAGCCAAAGGTGACGTGTACTACCTCATTTTATTCTCCACGAAACCCTTTGAGGCATATATTTTGATTTTATAGATGAGAAAACTGAGGCTTACAGAGGTTAAGTAATTTGCCTAAGGTAATACAGCTGGTGAAGCAGAGGAGTCAAGATTTGAACACTGCTATGTTTGAATTCAAATTCGTATTCTTAGTCTCTACCTTCTGCTGGTCTATTCCGGCAGGGTTAGTGACTGCCACCGAGGTGACAAAGATAGGAAGAGGAAGGCTCCAGGAAGGTGTGTGTCCTTTCTTCCTCTTCCAGCCTTCCAGAGTCTCTCACACTTCTTCTTGCCAGAGCCTAACCGGGGACCAGCTGGCAAAGAGAAATATTTACAGTTCCAGCTGCAGCACCATAGACCGGAGTATGAAAAGATGGACTTGGAGCCTATGGTTTAATAACTAACGTGCCTGGCATTGTTAAAGCTACTGATTTTCCCGTAGAAGCGAGAAGTCTAGATTTTTGTTTTAAATGATAAATGTTCCTAGTTCTAAATGTTGCTAATTAAATATTTTCTAAAACATCACGCATCAAACGAAGTACATCTGCAGGTCAGATTGCGTGTGGGCAGTGATCTGGGGACCACGGTCTAGACGTTCCTAGATTCTCTCCAGTTTGGCTGTCTGTGGTTCAGTGGGCATTTAATGGCATGTAATAAAGATAATGGAAGCTCCACGGAGTGCCACCGCGATGGGCTATGGTCCGGGAAGGCTTCCTGGAGGAGGAGAGGCCTTCGGTGCGGCTTTGGATATTCTTTCTTGTAAACAGCCCCTCCTACAATGTTGCCAGTCAGTCATTTGCAGCTTTCTCATCTGCTTGTTGGCATGGGACTGCACGTACTAGTCCCAGCATTATTTATACCCAAGTGTGAGATTTATCTGAGCTCCCGATCATGGCCCCAAACTTTGACAGCTTCTCCCAGAATGCCTCAGAACCGAGTGATGACTTTCAGGTGAGGGCGGGTGGGGGAGTCTCAAAACTTCTAGGGAACAGAGGCTCGTTGTTGAGGATTTTTTTGTTCATATTGAAAGAGGTGAGTCTCAGAGACAAGTGTTTCCATTTCCAACTGTTTGTTTACTGATAAGGGAGGAATAATATCATATAATAAATCTTTTAGAAATTAAAATGCTAATGCTAATCTTAAAAGTTTCATAAGGAAAACCTTTAAATGTGTTTGTGCAAATATAATACAGAATAATTATTAGCATTTTAAAATTCTGAAAATTATAGCCTGGTTTGCAATATTGTTCAGGCCGAGGATTTCTCTCCAGGGAAAACACGTTGAATCTCACGGTTTACAGGGGAAAGACGTTGCCGATACACTGTGATCGGTTCATTTCTGACTTTGGCTCCCAGGTCTCACAGGATCCCCGCTCTCCGGGGCGTTCGCTCCATCCAGCCATCTCCACTGGAGCCCACTGAAGGCTCCCACTTGAGGAATTCCTGCAGCTGCTAACGGCTGGAAATTCATCAAGCTTCCCTGTGTGTGTTTCGGTTTGTATCCTGTGTCCGCAGCCGGTCAGAGGTGACTCCCGAGCTGATTGGAATAGGCAGATGGTAGAACCCGAAAAGACGCTACAGTCACTGGACTTTGTCCAGGAAAGTGCTTCTAGAGGCGTCTCCTTTGAATACGCTGCTGATTCGAGGCTAAAGCCAGCCTACTGCCTGAGCTCCAGCAGTGGACAATGTGTTAACGTATGAGCCAAAGGTGACTGACCTTAACGATTGGCCGTGGACAGCCAGCCACCTCTGAAGTAAGTTAAGGTGAACTCTAGCTAAGAGCGGTGCGCCATGTTGAGTGGTGTTAGCATCAACTGACCAATGCCTATCTTTGTAGAAATATAAATTCAAGATGAATAAGAGAAGGTACCTCCTTCAAGACTCCTTTTTGAAACAATGATGAGTTTCTTCTTTGATTTTTTGTTGATTCTCCGGCATACTCTAGTGTCAAAGTTGCCAGCATGCTGTTGTATAGTTGATTCACCCTTCCATTCATGTATTCATTAAAATGTCTACTGTGGGACAATCGCTTTTGTTAGACACTGAGCATATGACCATCCACAAAAAAGGTCTTTACCATCACAGAACATAATCCCTGCTAGTGGGGGAGGAAAACAGTAAAAAGATAACTAGAAGACAGTATGTAAGTTCTGTGTTGGAGGTGAGCACTGGGTGAAATGTAAACACAGAGAAGAGGCAACCAGCCTGGTCTTGGGGGGTCGGGGAAGCTTTGGAGGGTGGGCGAAGTTAACCAAGAACTGAACCATGTCACCTGAAAGTGGGACTTTCTACGTCGGCCTGAGTTTCTTGCAATAAATTTCCATTTCTGAAGGTTACCTGTGCACGACCTTGGGTCTCAGGAATTTTGCCCATTTCAGAATTTGAAACTTAGCGGCCTTAGACGATAAGTCCTGGACCTAGAGAAACTCTGATCCAGGTTTCCCGTGTGCCCCCACGCCCATGTGTTGGATTTGATTGGAACGTGTGATGGCATGCCCACAGCTAGTCGCTGTAGAGAAGTCAGGAAAAGGACAGTGAGAAGCTTGGGCCCCTTTCTGACCTGTATGCGTAGAACTTCAGGGCAGGATTAGATCTTAGAGTGTGGAAGAGAAAGAGGTGTGACTCTGAACAGCTCCCTTTCTAAATTAAATTTGCCCTTCATTAGCCATGCACTTAGCTACGAGATGTACCACAACCTCAGTTCTATTCAGTGCTTGCCCTTACATCAAGGCTTAATTCAAAACTCATCTCTTCTCCAGGTAGAATGAATACCTCCCTGCTGTATTCCCATAGCACATACTCTCTGTTCTTTAATATCCTAGTCTTTAGTCTGCCTTCTGCTCGGGGCAAGGTAAGGGTGGCTTATGGATGTCTCTGAAACCCTAAGTAGATTGAGCATTCCTGGAAAGCAAGCCTCACTTTTCTTCAAGACCTACGCATGGTAGGAATTCCAAAATAACATTCGAAATGAATCGCTGAGTTGAATTTTACTTAGAAACACAGCCACCGTCTTCCGGATGATAACTTGGCTTAGGCGCAGTAGTCATGGTTACTGACATTTGGTTGGGAAGGTGTCTACAGATGAAGGAAATGTTGGAGAGAATTTGAAATTTCAAGGATTCAACACATATCATCTTCAAAATTTTCCCGGAGACCCACAAGACACCTGTCACAAAGAACCTGGGCTTTGGGGGGTTAAACCCTGTTTTGTTCTGTGACCTGTATTGCTGGCTGTGATGTTTTCACAAGGGCTACTTTCTTTGGTTAATATTTTAGGTGACTCATAAGAAGAGGGCAAGGGCAATTATAATTGAGCCTGGCAAAGAGTATGCGCTCATTAAATGCTAATTGAGTTCTTAGTCTTATCTCACAGATCTAAAGAATGGGAGTCTCTTCGATGAACTCAATGGCAGACTGACCACAGCATGATTTTGAGCTTTTCTCCTTGTTCTTCTGCTCTGTACCTCTTCAGTACCGTGACCCTCTGAAACGTCACCATTAGTGGTTCATTCCCTTGAAACTTACACAGTCCTGTATTAAAAGACATATTCCCTCCATTGTAGGAATAACTATTCAGAATCTATGAATGAAACTCAAGGAAAATTTTTGTTGCTATCAGTATGAGGGCCTTGGTCTCGAAGGGTGTGGAAGGGGTACATTGTTTTGAAAGGAAATTTAGATCATAGTATTGGGAATTCAAATCTCAGTGCCAGGAAAATAGTCTTTTCTAATTTTTTTAAATCTTGAAACCCTAATGTTGGAGTGGTGGATAATGGGATATGTTTGTCCCATTGCTTGTGGAAAGAAATCATCTAGCTTAGGGCTGCTGACCTCACTCAACCCTCTCGCCTGGTCAGTGGGGCATCTTACTGGATAGATGATTTTGGGAAGGGAAAGTAGATGCAGCTCTTCACCTTCTCCTTGCTCTCGTGAAGGATTCACACGTTTGGCTGGCTCGGCTTGCCCTCGTGTAGTGAAGCAGCCTCCCTGGGAGGACTTCAGAGCTCCAGGGGCCCTGACTGGCTGGCTAAGTCTCTCTGATTCATTTTAGGAAGGTTGCACACCTGAAGATGTGAGCCATGTCTCCACATCAACGTCATCTGTGGTAAGGTGATATTTTGATATCAACATAACAATCTATACCCGACTCTAAATTGATTCAGAAGTTGGTCAGAAAAGGGGTTTCTTTTACTAATTAAGATCCTTCATACTCTGACATGTAAGAATCATTGGGGAGGGAGGGAGCAATTTGGAGGATTGTTGTATGAACAATATAGATGTCCAACCAATGTACTGTATACTTGAAACTAATTTAAATAGATAAATTTATTAAATAAAAAAGAATCATTGTTCATAATTCCCCTTTTGTTTTAATCATCAGAAGATTTAGACCCCAAATGGTAAGATGGTCAACTAAGTGTAATAATATACAGCAAAATATTAATAAAAAGGTAACTAATGGTAATAAAATGACTTTTTAAAAATAAAGTGGCAATAAAATGCCTTTTCTGCTTTTCTTATATAACGAGCTGGTAAAATCACTTGGCCAGTTGTGAACAAAAGAATTGTCTTTATTTGTTCTGGTCCCAATTTCTGTTTTTTTTTTTTTTTTGCTGTTGTTGTTGCTCAGGTTTTGCTGGTTCTCACCAGTTTGTTTGCCATAACTTTTGTCCTGGGTCAGTCACCAAGGTGTATGCTTTTCCTTGATTATTGATATAATGTCAGACTACAGAATAAAACCTTGATTTCTGCATATTCTTGCTAAAAAATAGTTTAAATATAGGCGCTTAGGGAAAAATGTTTTTGCAAAGACACGTCCCAGGGGTCACATGTGCTTCCAGGGGGCCCTGCATTGGTATCCATGAGGATTCCGTACCTGCCTGCCTTCCTTTTGAGTCTGGTAGGCAGGGTGTTTACGTCCCACTCCTCTGGGCAGTAAAAGCAAGCCTTCGATTGGAGTCTGATCTGAAAACAGATTCCTTTTTCGAGCAGAAACTCAGATGCTGTAAAAATGATTAAACATGTTTGCTTCTCTCCCAAACACAGCAGCTAGACTTTTATTGTTTAACCACTTGGTGCCCACCATAATGGGCACCAAGCTTCACCACCCTGGGCCTCAGATTTTTCATCCATTACGAACCAAATATAGGTTTTCTGGCCTCTGAGTCCCTTATTTTCCTTTGCTTCGTGTCTAAGTGAACCAGGTATCCATGGAAACCACTGAAGATTAATATTCAAAATAGACAATCATTCATTTCTCTCTGAACAATACAACAAAAGTAAAGATTGCGTTAGGAACAGTCTGCATTCTTTCAACAAATTATGGGGTCCTATTGTAGCACAGAGGTGGAAGAGAAGAGGCCACCCCTCTACACATTTTTTTGAGTGTGAATATAAAAATCATGGAAAGCCAGAAACAGCACATTTATACAAGGGAGCACCCAGTGTCATGAGCACTGTACTTTGTCCTTTAATGAAAACCTCCTAGGATTGGGTCTCGCTGAACTCTAATGGAACTGAAGTGCCGTCCACATTTTTATGATAGAGTCGACCTAGGTCATGCCCCCTAGCTAGACAAGCTGTAGGTGGGCTCTAGCCCACTCTCTTGTTTTGTGTTCTTGGTGGCCTCGTCGCCATCTGAGATTATTTACTTCTTTTCTTTCTCTCCCTCCTAGATTCCCTGGGAGCGCTACGAATGATCTGTCTGAATCGCAAGCAACGTCCTTGGCTGTAAAACAGCAGAACACCTTGATTTACAGTCCTACAAATATTTCCCCCAATAGAGAAGTAAAGGAAATTATTACTAGAATAAAGGGGACTGGATGTTGCAAGACTAGAAGACGACTTATGTCAGTTATAGTGAGAGTTAGAGCAAATGCAGATGTAGAAGGACTGAGTCGAGCCATGACGGAGGGAGGCTTGTGGTTCATGGAAAGAATAGGGAGTACACTGGACTTCCTCAGGCTACAAAACCGGGAGTTTGAGTCTAGTTAGGTGACTGTACCTGACATCTACGATACAGGTCAATGGCTATTGCTAGAGTTTATATTTCATTGGTTACTAGTGGGTTGAATATTTGTCATATATTTATTTATAATTCATAATTCTATACATTTTATCATATCTTTGTCTATTTTTCTCTTAGAGTTTTATTATTTTTCCAATAATTAATAAGGCCTTTAAAAAAATTTTTAATAACAATGGTAATCATTTACTTAGTAGATTTGTGATACTTAATTTTTTCTAACAAATGATTTCCATTTGATTTTCATGTTATGAAGAAGTTTAAACTTTTTACAATATAAAATTTTATGAAATCTTTTCTATTGCTTTTATACTTGGGAAGTCAGTCTAAATCTCAGATCAGACATACAATAGATTGATATTTTGTTCTTATTTTATGCTTTGTTTTACACATTTATTTCCTTGTTCCATATGGAGTCTATTTTTCTCTCTTGTGAGTGCCGAGTGTTTACAATTATGTCCTCTTCCCATAGTTAGATAATTGTGTAAACATCATTTATCCAAAAATTTTTCCTTGCCTATGGATTTGCGATACCATTTATGTCATAAATGAAATCCTTAAACATACTAGACTTTGTTTCTAAGCAATCTATTCTGGTTCACCAATCTGTCAATTGTCATAAGCATGATATTTTTTGAATTTTTGGTGCTTTGCAATGCATTAAAGAGGAAAAAAAAGAACTCTCATCACCAATTGCTCTTATTTTTCAAAAGACTTTTCAGCACTTGTGCCTGATTGTATTTCTTAAAGAAATTTAGAATGAAATTTGTCACGAAAATTATTTTGGGATTTCGATTAAGTATTTATGTTTACGTGAGATGAACTTGCATCTCTGTAGAAACTTAATCATAATAGTACTTGGTGTATAACAAATACGTTTGATGT
Organism: Rousettus aegyptiacus; assembly: GCF_014176215.1. Lineage (NCBI taxonomy): Eukaryota > Metazoa > Chordata > Mammalia > Chiroptera > Pteropodidae > Rousettus > Rousettus aegyptiacus. The sequence continues at coordinate 7,719,690 of NW_023416285.1, forward strand.
TCTAAAAGTGCTACATAAATGTTATCTCATTTAATTCTCAAAATAATCTTATGGGGTAGGTACTATCGTGGGACTCATTTGACAAATGAAGCCTAGAGAAATGATATGTCTTTCCAAAATCACATAGCTGATTAGAAGCAGGATCAGGTCTTGAATTCAGAGCTGTCTCTGGTAACTGTGTCTGAACTGTTCCTTTAATTGCTCTGTGTTCATTTTCTATGTTTTGGTAGAGTTTTGTTTCCTTTTTTGCAGGTTTTCTACTTTTAAAATTACGATTATTCCTAGGTATTTTATATGTTATTTTTGTTCATTCTATTTCTCAATGGTTATTGTTGACATATATGAAAAATGCTAATTTTTATATTGATAGAGTACCTGGCAAACTTAGTAGTCTGTTAAAAATCCTCTCAGTTGGTTGTTCTAGATTTTCACCTGCAAAAATGATAATTTTCATATTGTTAAGATGGCAATTCTCTCTAAATTGATCTACAGATTCAGTGCAATCCTTGTTAAAATTCTAGCCTTTTTTTTTTTTTTTGCAGAAATTGACAAGCTGATTCTAAAATTTGAATGGAAATGCAAAGGACCCAAAACAGCCAAAATAATTGTGTAAAAGGAAAAGAAAGTTGGGAAACTCATGTTTTCTGATTTCTAAATGTACTACAAAGCTACAGTAATCAAGACGGTGTGGCACTAGCCAAAAGATAGACATACAGATCAATGGAAAAGAATCAACCGTCCACAGAATAGAACAACAACAAAAACTCTCACACTTTAGCCAACTGATTTTCAACAAAGATAACAAGATAATTCAATGAGGAAAAAATCATCTTTTCAATAAATAGTGCCGGGACAACTAGATATCCGCATGCAAAAGAATAAAGTTAGATTCCTACATTATATCATACACAGAAGTTAATTCAAAATGGATCATAGACCTAAATGTAAGAACTAGAACTATAAAACTTTTAGAAGAAAATGTAGGCATAAGCCTTTGTGATCTTAGGTTTGAAAATAGTTTCTATGAATGATCAATAAGAACATGAATAGCTCATCATGCTTAATCACCAGAGAAATGCAAATCCAAACCTCAATAAGATAGTACTTTATACCTATAAGGATGGGTATAATCAAAAAGAGATAATAACAAGTGTTGACAAACATGTGGAGAAATCAGAACTCTCATCTACCGCTAGTGGAAGTGTCACATGCTACAGTCACATTGGAAAACAGTCACATTGCTACAGTCACATTGGAAAACAGTCTGGAAGTATTTAAAGATTAAATTTAAAATTACCAAATAATCTATTGATTCCACCCCTAAATATATACTGCTACAATATATACTGCAATGCTAAATATATACTGCAATGCTACAGTCACATTGGAAAACAGTCTGGAAGTATTTAAAGATTAAATTTAAAATTACCAAATGATTATTGATTCCACCCCTAAATATATACTGAAGAGAAATTCAAACATCAACACAGAAATCTTGTATCTGTACAGCAGCATATTCACAATAGCCAAAAGTGGAAACAACTCAAGTGTTCATCAACTAATGAACGGATAAATAATATATATAGCCATAAAATGGAATATTATTTGGCACTAAAAAGGAAGGATGTATTGATACATGCTATAACATGGGCGAATTTTGAAAGCATTATGCTGAGTGAAAGAAGTTAGTCACAAAAGACAATATATTATGATTCCATTTATATGAAATGTTCAGAATAGGCAAGTCTATAGATATAGAAAGTGGATTAATGGTTGCCGAGGGCTGGTGGTGGGGTGGCTGGGGGCAAGGGGGAGTGGCTGCTAATGGATATCAGGTTTTTTAGGGGCGCGATAAAAACATTCTAAAGTCGACTACAGTTATTGGTTGTACAATTCTGTGAGTGCATTAAAAATATTGAATTGCATACTTTAAATAAGTGAATTGTATGCTATGTGAATTATACTTCGGTAAAGCTGTTGCAAAATAATAATTCTACGTTCTTTCTAATAGGTATACCTATTATTTTATGTTTCATTATGAAAGGCCATAGACACAGCATGCATCACACATGGAAACATGCGCTTTCATGAACCCTGAATCTGATCACTTAATAAAAACCTTCTAGGACCAGATCTTGCAGGACTTCAATGGAACCAAGGTACCACCACGTTTGATGAGCAAAAACTTTAATGATGGCTAAATGTATTATATTTTTATTATATGCCTGATAGCTTTCGAACTATTTTCTTTTACTTGTATTGATTCATTTAATTTCCAATTAGTCTCATTTTAATTTGTAAGCAAAAATTTTTAAGCAAATTTAAAACGTTGAATAAAAAGTTGGAAGAATAATGACGGGTCTGTTTCATCCTTATAGAAATTTTACGGATCTTCGAACACTATAACTAAAGAAAAATTCTCAATTTCAAATTGTATCATTATCAAGTAACAAAGAATAAATATTAAAAAGTCGAGCTTCAACTCAATGAATCCCCGAAGCATACTTAAATAAAGATAAGAAAGACAAAATAGGAAATACTAAAAAATAACAACATAAGTTAATTCATTCATTTTTATATTAATTTGAAATGAAATTACATGTCTGAAGAAAACTCATAATAGTGCTTTCGAAAGCACTCTGGGGGCATAGGGTTATACCTAACCTATATAAACTATTACAGAACCCAGAAAAGACAGGACACTTTCAACCTCATTCTATGCAGATAGCATAATTCCAAGAGCATAATAGGACAAAAATAGAACAAAGGAAAAAAGCAATACCCTAGTTCTCCTATGAACACGGATGTATGCAGCATAAATGAAATAATAGCAAATATAATGTAGCAGCGTATTACGAGAATAATTTACCATGACCAAGTAGAGTTTAACTAGCAAAGTTAAAAAATAAGTCAACAAAATTTATCTCATTTATAGCACAAATGGGAAAAGTACGTTTGATGATCTCCTTAGTTGTCAAAACAGCATTTGCTATAATTTAATTTCCATCAATGATTAAATAAAAAATTAGAAAATCTTAGAAGATTATTTCTTTTACATTATAGAATTGACAACATCATATTAAATGAGGAAACACACTAGAATCAATTTTATCGAAACCAGGAGTCACACAAAAATGCCTGTTATCACCACCACTATTTAATATAATTTAAATTTTAGCCAGTGCATTCAGCACAGAAATGAAAACAAAAGATGTGCCTATTGGAACGGTTGCAATAAAGTTACGGATGACTTAATTATATACTTTACAAAGTCCAAGGGAATGAAATGAGAAACTAGTAGAATTAGTGAAGAATTCGGTAAAGTTGCCCAATTAAGACACTCGTGTACAGAAACTACCACTATTGGTTTTATGAGCATCGTTTTCAATTTCTTCATTTCAAAATAGCGTGGACATGTTCATTTTATTTTTCCTTTGACCCCAATAGTTATTTAGGAGAACATGTAAATTTTTGCAGTGGTTCAGAGTATCCTTCCCACATCTCTTTGTATTATCATATTGCCATCAAAGGATGCCCAGCTCGTGCAGCGGTATCTGGACTCAGTGCCAAGTGGCCACTGATGTTTCTAATGGTCTCTCACCTGAGCAGAACCCCAGGGGACTCGTTAAGACAGGCCGGTTTAGCCTCCATTACCGTGGGAAGGGGGGTTTTCATTGGGCCAGGTGAAATAATCCTTAGCTGAGCACGTTGTGCTCCTGATGTCATTTGCCTGAATACTTTCTAATCAGCCGACTCCTATAGCGTGTGGTGGCTCTTTCAGCCGGTAGCGTGATTGAGTCAGCGGAGTTCTGATGTGAGAGGCAGGTGTGTGCCTGGCTTGCACAGCCAGGACTCTGGTTCCCCAGGAATTTATGGCTATCTTACAGTCGTTGATGCTCGATTGCTCCTCTCAATCAACTTTACATGGTGCACTTGGATAAAAGTGCAAAGCTACGGGCGTAGCAAGGAGCACACACAGGCTGTGCAGCCGGTCACACGTAGGACTGGATCTTAGCTCTGTTGCGTATTAGCTGGAGGTCCTTGGGTGTCTCGGTTCTTTGCCTCAGTTTCTCTACCTACAAAATGATGTTATTAACACCTCCCCGCCCCCAGGCGGGTACACGATTTGTGCAAATTCCCTGGAATGCAAAAGATAATAATTAGTAGCTGTCATGATTCTGGGTAAGTCTGCTTTGCTACAGGCATGAGCAGGTTTGCCTGAAGCTGAGAGGTTTGCAGGATGAGGGATGCTCAGTGTTAACAGTGGGACAGTCTCCGGAAAATGGGGTTAGTCACCCCCTCGTGCGGAAACAATTGCGATGAATCCCACAGGCCTCTGCGTCTGCCACGCTGATGATTTAGGGTAGAGAGGTCACCGCAGCGCTGAGTCCTGCCTCTGCGCCTTCGCATGGCAGGAACTTCGGGGAGTTCGCGGCTTTCCTCTCTCCCAACCAGCTGCTTGTCGGAGGATTTCCTAGCACAGAGGCTCAAGCTGCCACGGTCGGTCAGAACTGGCAGAGGACACAAAATGTGTTTGCTCTCTTAGAGGGTGCCCAGGTTGTCCAAAATGCCCTCTTTCTACAAAACGTAAGTTTTCATTTTTGTGGCAAGAGACTTGGGCTAGGCCACAGGAGTTAATTTCACACCCATTGGTTAATTTTTGCAGATTTCCCTTAAAGCATAAACATGTTCAGTAGGCCATGACAGGAGGATTTGCAAACCCCTCAAAGAATAAATAACTACTCTTAACAAGTTAAGAATTAAAAAGGAGAGAATTATTAAATTATTGAGAAGGAACTCAAGACACAGCATGTCAGCTCTGGAAGACATACAAAAAACTTCCTCCGGAACAGGTTAACTCAGGAATAAATATTTTCTGGAGATTCTTTGAAGGCAAACGAGAAATGTGTTTGTTTGTTTGTTTGTTTTTGTCCAGGACGGTGAAGTCCTGGAATGAATAGGAACTGAGGGGGGCGGGGGTGGGGGGGACCAGGGCTGAGCAGGGCCTAGAGATCGCTTCCCCAGCCCCCTCAATTTGTAGTTTTAATGACCTTTCAGTGTCTTTTCCAGCTCAAGGGCTTCAAGTGCAAAAATACCTTTATGTAAACACCAACAGCGTCAGTGCCTTAGTTCGAGACCCAAACGTTTCAATATTCCCATTGATCAGAGGCACCCTCTGATCACTAGTGATGGATAAAGGGAGGCGAGGCCAGAGGTGAATTCTGAGAAGCTCCCGGCCCCCAGAGGCGCACACGTGCATCCAGGCGTCACCTCCTCTGCTCTGTCCGAAGTCTCTCCTGCTCACACTCGAGGTTTTCCCCAGGGGTCGCCTGTGGCTCACCAGAGAAAAGACAGGCTTCGGAGTCACATGCTGACTCACGTTTGGCCTTGCTATTTTTTATCTGTGTGACCCTGGGCGTGTTATCCGACCTCTCCGAGCTTCACGTACAAAACACCTGCCTCACCTGGTTGTGACGAGGACTAGATGAGATGCAAAGCACGACACGGTAGTATCCAGTGACTGGAGTTCCTTACCTTTAGACTCCTGGAGCTTTTCTTCCCTACGTTTCACTGATGCTTTGAGTACATTTAACCTCATATGCTTGGATAGCATCGTATGCACCTGTCTTTCCCAAGCGAATTGGAAGCACCTGGAGGGTGAGACCAGGTGCAGAAATCCCTTACCATGCTCAGCGTGATGCTGGGCCCTGGCGAATACCCCCGAAATGAATTTTGGCTTAACAAACTCTTATCCACCTTCAACCGGCTTAATAACAATTATGAAATTCTACCGAGACGTAAAAATAGGAGTTGACCAGCCATAAATAAATGGCTTAATACATTATGGTATATTCCATTAGTGGATCATTATATGGAAATTAAAATCATGTTTTTAATAGTTAACGAGGTGGCTCCTAATACAATGTTATATGAAAAGGGCAGGATATGTAATCGTCTAGTCTGCGTGTTACCAAAATTATAATATCTGTGAGCCAAGAAGAAAATTCCGGAGGGATATGTATCACAATATCAGCAAAGGTTATATGAGGGTAGGGGATTTTTTTCTTCTTCTTGTTCATATTTGTTCAAATGATCTACGATGATCTAAAATTTAACAATCAGAAAGAAAAAAAAAAAGCCTAGTAATTGTTTTTTTTATGGAAGCCAGATGGCGCATATATAACGAATTTCTCAAGGACCCTGCCGACCCTGCCGTAAGGAATTGGGAATCGTGTTGGCCTCGTTCCTGCTCCATCCCACTTTGTGTAATCTGAGTGTGGGTTGTGTTATCCCACTGCGTTACATGTTCGCCGCAGGCGTGAAGAGAGATGGAGAGAGAGCACATTTCCCGCAAGGACTGGGCCGCTTATTTAGAAATCCCTTGTCAGAGACCCTTGAGCGTTCAAGGTCCTCATGGGGGTTTCCTTGCTTTGTTCCATTACGAGGTACGTGGTGCGTCTTGATCTCTGAAAGACTCTTTGACAGCCCCTGAAAATATATGGTGAATAGGGGAAGGGTAAATGCCAGAACCCTCTCCCACGTCAGGGAACACCTGAGGGCCCCCAACCTGAAGACTATGCCCCCGGCAGTAAGTCTGATAAAGCGGCTCAGAGTCAAGGTGACGTGATGCTGCCATGCATGAGCTCTGTGACCTTGGGGAAACCGTTTAACTGTTCTAAGTCTCACCTGCAAAGTGGGGCAGAATAATCTTCCTTCACCCGCTGGGATATTGCCAAGATTCGATGCGATCGTGCTTGCAACGCTTCTAACCCAACCCGTAGAGGGTAATCACTGTCGTGACTCCTATTAAACCAACGTGATTTGGTGCAAGGAGCACAGGCTTTGGCCCCGAGGACCCGGGTGCAAAGCCTGCTTTGCCATTTATTAGCTATGTGACGAATGGGGTTAATGAACCTGTGTGAGTTTCAGTCTTCGCATCTGTAAAATGGGGCCTATACTTCCAACTTCCGAATGCGGTTTTAAGGAGTGGCGAGGCTGTGGATACAGCAGCCTATGCAGCCAGGCAGGTGAAGTGAGTGAATGCAATGGGTCGAGTGGGACAAGCTGGAGAACATTGGAGCAGGGTACTCATGACTCCGGGCCCGCCGGCTGTTACCTCCGGGGGCTTAGAAAAGCAAGTCTATTGTGGTTTGATACGATTCGTTAAGAGCAGCAGGAAATTTTAATTCTCATAGGAAATTCCTTGGTTTTTAAATCTTGGCAAATAATTAAAAGTTATTCAGGCAACGCTGTGTAGGCCGCCAGTGGTGGGCTGGATTCACACAGCTGTTCACGCATACGTTTTGCCGTGTGATTCTGCAGGAGGCGGTATATATTTCCCATCTTACCGAAGCTGGGCTTGTTTTGTGACTTGCTTTGGCCAATGCATGCAGCATGAGTAGATAGATGCGTGTGTGAGTGTGTGTGCGTGCGCGCACACACGTGTGATCCGGCCTATCGTCTTTCACTTCTTCCAGCATCTGCCGAGAGGAGAGCATGTCTTGGGGGAGCCACTGCTTCAGAAAGAGACCCAAGGAGAAGACCTGAAGCGGAGTTACCCCAGGTGACACACAGTCCCATGAATGAGAAACACAAAATGTTTGTCGTCACAGGCGCTTGAGATTTGGAGAGTATCACAGACCAAAACTCAGCTCACACGTCGCTCTTTGTTTCCCAGTTCGAGACCACCCAGGTAAAGCACCCAGCAGGTGAACGACACATAGTGTGTACTCAATAAACCCTTACCCTTAGGATTGTTCTAGTTTTAACAAATCTCATGGGGTTTTTATAATAGAAGTCAGGTTTAGGCCAACGCCTTGTAAAATATTTGTTTCATGCTGATTTGACCTCTGAGAAACTTTACATCTTTACATCCATCACTCTTATTTACCTGTGGGGACAAATGTCACCCTATGTTGTGCCATAGAGTTATAGACTGAATGGTAAAGAGTGGTTTTATGATTTCTTGTTTGGGAATTTTTAACTGCATATGTTCCGCCATAAGACAGAGTTTAGATATGAAGACTCCTCGGACCGAGAAAAGAGTAGTGAGATGGTGTGGGGTATTCAGCAACAACAACGAAAGTTTATAAGGGAAGTGTGAAGGGGCCAGCAAGAGCCTAAGGCTCTTGGGCCCCACAAAAAAAATGCTAGACTCTGACCCGAGCTGGGGAGGCATCTCAGGGGACCCCAGAATCAAGCTGGGCTGTTAAAGGTAAATGGCTTTGGTTATGTAAGGAGGTGGGGGTGGCATTCTAAGAGGGAAAGACAATTGTGACATGAGCCCTTGGTGTATTTAAGGAGATGGGGAGGGGTCTAGGTAGATGATAAATCAAGCACACGAGAGGAGAGGCCAAAGATACAACTGTAAGCTACGTGAGGACCAGGATGTGAACTGCATTGGATAATGTAGATGTTTGCTCCCAAAGATGGCTGCCATCGGTTCCTCCCTTCTCTGTAGGCACATGCCATTCGTCCATCAAGGAGTCGAAGGCTGGGTTTTCAGGCCTTGAATGTGGGCTGCCTGGATGAATAGCCTAGAGAAGTGATGCTGCTTCGGTTCTAGGCACTGGTGACCTATGTTTCTCCTCTTGGGGTGCTGGCTTTTGGAACACTCCCTCTCAGAACCCAGCTTCCATTCTGTGAGAAGCCCGTGGAGAGGCTTCTCCACCAGCAGCCCTGGCTAAGCTCCTACTCAAGAGCCAGCCATGTGAATACACCATCTTGGGTGTCCGGCCCCATCATGCCTCTGATGACTCCAGCCCCAGCCAGCATCTGGGACTCTAACAGCAGACCATCAGAGGCCAGTGAGCTCCCAGAATGGTGACTGATAATAACAATAAATTGTCCTCTTGAGTCTCTAAGTTTAGGGCTGATTTGCAATGCGATAGACAGCTGGGACAATTGTCAAAGAAATTGTCCTGGGCATCATCTGTAATGACTGCATATTGGTGATTTTAAAGAAGCAGTAAAAGGAAACCTAAAACGATGGGGTGGGGTTGGGGACAAACTGGAGATTCTCTTAGCAGTGGAGAAGCTATAAGTAGCTGTTGCCCTGTATTTCCTTTGGCTCTGTTGCTATCGTTCTGCACATTTTACTCAAAATGTTAATCTTCTAGGGAAGCAGTGTGATGTTCTAGAAAGACCCAGCCTTTGTAGTCAAGGGAGGCCCAAACTAAAATCCCTACCGTCCCCCATGAGCTATGAGATGGGGCGAGTCACTTAACGAGGCATTTTTGCCCAAATGCCCTTTCTGAGACCAGCACGCCCATGCCTTCTAGTTGGCCTCCTCTCTGCAAACGTGTCCTTGGCCGATGGGATCCATATTGTTCTGAAGGTCACACTTCCCTGCACGCTGCAGGGACAGCCCCAGCCACTGTCTGACCGGTGCAGGTGCACGAGAGTCTGGTGGCCTGGCTTAGGAGGATAACGCTGCAGTGAGCTCTGTGCTCTGAGCTCTCTCCACAGACACTAAGCCCAGGACGTAGACTGCCTGAGCTCACAGCTTTTCTAGGCTCCTCCTCACCTATCTTGCTCCTTCCGCTCCCTTAGTTTGTTTGTTTGTTTACCCCGAAGAACACTTCCTCAATGAATCTTGTGTCCCAGAATTCCGGTCTCGGGCTCCGCTTCTAGGCATCCCAAATTAAGACCGATGCCCTTCCTTCACGTCTCCTTTTCAAACCTCTCTTTCCAGAGAAGTTAAAAAATTACCTGGCCCTTAATACACACTCAATAACTGCTAACGGATTTTCTGTCCCATCCTCTTCATTGATAAAAGTGGGATATGACTAGGAAAGTTCTCTAAACAAAAGAAGTCCTCGAGTGAATTTTCCATACTGCCTGGAATAGCAAAATCTTTAAGAAAAAAAACAAGCGAGTGAGGTACTGATGATTCAGATGGGGATATTAATGCTACTCTGTGGAGTTGTGAGAATTAGCTGAAATGCTGTCGCGCGGGGCAAAGCAAGCAATGGGCAGGTGGGGGCCACCGCTCTTCCGTTCGGCCAGCCCTGGTTCCTCATTGCTGCGTCCTCGGCCAGCACGGTGACCCACAGAGGGAAGGCACCCCCGTGTCTGCTCAGGCCAACTGCGGTGAGTGGGGACAGAATGCTCACTCTATAAAAGATGGCACAGGTTTTACAAGTCCACTCCATTTGGAGCCTGGCCGATACATTCGAGTTCAACACTTCTCCTGACTGTGGGCAGATTTCTCTGCCTGTGCTCAGAAATAGCCACACTCACCACTTCGGTAGTTAACACAGTTTATTATTGGCACACTTATCAGTAAAGCATACATAAAATACAGCTGTTTTATAACACACGGAGCCACTGTGTCTTTACATGTGTAGAGGAACATATTAATATGCAAATGGAAAAATTAGTTCTCTTATAAAGTTTCACATAAATACACTGGTATTGCCCCCAAAGAAAAATCCCATTAAAGAACTAGGTAAGGGCTTTACAAAATATTATACAAGAAAAATACGATGAAAAGAAACAACGGTCAACTCAGATACAATAAAAAAAACACAAAAGAGTTTCAGATTTATTAAACTGCCCACAAAAGTAATGGATTACATGGCTTGAAAATATTTGGATCAACAGCAATTTCATAAACGCATAAATTCTCAAGGGGCCAAGTGTCTTTCTTAACACAAAGATCTGCCTCGGTGTCTCTGATGACAGACATTTCTTGTTTCAGCGCTCAGGCTCAATTGAACTGACTCGGGCTGGAGATCCAATTGGCATTAGGTCGCCCAGAAATTACCCTGCTGGGCCCTCTTCGCTGTTACCCAATGAAAGAAAACGTGAAAGGGGTGGGGGGAAGGTACATTTAAATTCCTTTCCAAAAGCTGGGTTTTTTTCCTTTTCTTTTTTTACTGAAACAAGAAACTCTCAGATGCACGTCAAAAAGCAGAAAATATTTTACAATATTAAAAAGTCGTCTGTCGTTGGGTTCGGCACATACTGAGATCCTGAGCACGGAGGGCTCACTGACAACTTGGCCTTCGTCTGCTGCGGGGGGCGGGGGGCGGGGGGCGGGGAAGGAAATGAACGAACACGCGGTGGACACCGTGTCGGGAGAAGCGCTAGCGTCTACTCTCGTTTTGATAAACCATCAGCGCCCGCATCTGCGCTACCTGTGAAGGCCTCCAGGGAAGGGTCATGGAAGTTTATTTGGAATGATCCTCTCGATTGAAAAAAATAAAAAATGAACAAAAAACAAAAACCAAAACAAACAAACAAAAACAAAACGAAAGGAACTCAGATGATTGTTGTTTAGAAATAGGTATCTGCGTGGCAAAGTTCTTATGTCTCCTCCTTCCTCTCCTGTAAGGATCTGAATGTGACCCGCTGACCTACTGACAGTGGATTCTGGCGCTGGTCAATCTCACTGGGAAGCCTGGGGCGGGGGGTTTTCTGATTTGGTCTCTTGAGTGGCAGGAGGTTTACTGTTCCACGGGCTGCTGTTCCCCAGGGCGGGTGAGCTGTTGAAGTCTTCCTCGTCGTCCATGCCGTTGGCCGCATCATACTGCGTGTTTTCTAATCTAGTGATTAGCCTTTCGTCCTCGTCCCCAAACTCACCTCCCATCAGAGTTGGCTCTCCTACCACCATCACATCCTGTGAACAGCAGCTGACATTATTACGGGGGAAACGTGGGAGAGAGACGCTCAGCTTAAGACACTAGTGGGAGCAGCTGGGGGATCTAGGGCAGGCACCCTCGTGTCCTGTACACCGGGGCCAAGTCTCAGTGTTGGGGGCCGAGATGCATGTGCGATTTCTACAGGAAATAAACATCGCCTCCTGACGTGTAACGACCACGCGAGTTTATGTCCCGAGTGCGCAGCCTGACACCGGAGAACGAGCAATGCTAGCAATCTGCAGAAATAAAAAAATGGATTTTTCAAAATTAAAAAAATCCACGCTTCGACTTGCCGACATTGGGGACTTTTGGGAGGGCTGTGGGACCTTCTGCTGGGCGCTTTTCGACACCTCTGAAAATCTGCCACTTTCCAATTAGGGCCTCTGAACGGCTCTGGGAACCGGCGGCAAACTCGGGCAGGACGCCGTTCCGCCACTCACGCGACCCCTTTCCAGTGGCATCTTCTCTGTCCCAAGGATGCTATGTGTTTTAATTGAAGACAGAATCTCTTTTCTCTGCTCAGCCAGGCCCTTTTTATGCAGCCAATATCCTTGACATTCTGCTACTTAATTATGGTAATTAATTTAGGTAAAGTTTTCGATAAAAACAATGTTCACACTGATTTGACAATTTGCATAGCTAATTAAGTCATTAGCAAAAACCTGCTGATTGCCAACAAGCCCTGAATTTACCATCTGTTATTTCATGGTGCCTGTCACCTACCCCCACACAGGCAACCCTGCCACCAATCTGGGCAGTAAAGAGAACCAGTCTGTCCAGCTGGTGCCGTAAAAGGAAGATGAAGAGCGCTAATTATGATTACACTGATGAAGCCGGTAGTCATCAGAAATGGAAGCGTGCAAGAAGAATCCATCTAATTACTCCTTTAAGTACAAATTGTCCTTCCATACAAACAAGGAAGCCACCTACTGTAGCTGGGAGCATCGTGGAGGCCACTGTTGGAGAGGCATGGGGACAGGGGAGAAGGGGGGATGCACGGGGCACAGCTCCAGGCTCTTCGTTCACGGGGTACCATATGGGCTTGGTGAGTGACCTGGGCCTGGGATAGGATGCCCGTCAGGTGGATACTGCTGGGCAGGCACTGAGCAAGGGTCTACCTAAAAGTTCAGTGACCCCAGGAGAGTGTCCGGCTGCGCTCAGCCTCGACGAGGCCGGGGAAAACGGGGCTGGGCCGGATGCTTTCGGGGACGTGAGGGCACGTTCCCTGAGAAAGAGGCTAATTCGATGAAATGCTTTGACGAGTGGGCAACACTTCTCTTCACTGGAGTAAGAGAAGGCTTTCCTGGGGCCGTATCTGGTCAGGAGAAAGGCCAGTGGGTGCTCCACGTCCCTTCGAGAATTTTCGAGGTGCCAATTGAACAAATCCCTTATCGCTTGTTTTATTTTAGAATGGAAAAATCTCATTCGATCGAATGATTGATTCCCCCTAGAATTATGGGGAGATAATAGGTTTTCAAACTATGTTTCCTGGCTAATCGCTGTCGTGATCTGATAAAAGTGATTTTAAAGAGAAATGTCCCAGATGAAGTAAATGCCTAAAATATGAACTGGATACACCCAGCAAAATAGGTACTGGCAGGACAATAAGCTGTGTGCTTCCAAGAACATATTTTTTATGCAACAAAGAGCCAGACATGACACCGACTTACAAGGAGGCTCATGAGGACTCTTAAGGTGAGAGGCAAAAGACAGAGACTGTGACCGGCAAGAATGCCGACAGGATTTAGATGGAGAGTGGCCTCCACAGAGGCAGGAACGTCATCCAGTTAGCCAGGGCAGCTGCCACATGACCCGCTGGGGGTATTCAGGGTGAACAGGTGCCCCTTAGTTACAGGCAATTAGGAGACTGAGCTTATGATCAGAAACAAAGGTCGATGGAAAGAAGAAGCCAAGACTGGGCAGAGGACGACATGAGGGTTAATCTGATTTCATGACCTGCGCGAAGCACGCACTCTGAAGGGCTTGGGGAAACGCATGCGTCAGTGGTCACCGGGCAGCAGAAGGACGTTAGAACCAACCGTGTGGGTGAGCATTAGTACTGTGTGTCTGCGGTCGCTGAGAGAGGCTGAGAGAGCGTGAGGAGACGAGTACGATTTGGAAAAAAAAAAAAAGAGTTGAAAAATAAGACGCCAACTTAAGTGTGATATTAGGAAAAAAGTTCCCAACACTTCCAGATGCCCTCATCGTATCAGAAAACAGCAATGATTTGAGAAAAAAATTGTGATTTGAATCCCTTCGAATGGGGCTGATCTAGACTTCTAACGTGTTTGGTGGATCTTTGTTCTAGGAACAGCCGGAAAAGGTGGCCGGGCATAGATATTTTTAAGCATTCTAAATTTCAGAGAGATGACACATTTGCCTTGCTGATTATAGAAAACACTCTTAGCCAGATACGTAAGCGTACATGCACGTGTGTGCACACACGTGTGCCCTGTGTGAGTGATTAAAGGATGGCAAGCTATACAAGGATGTCATCTGCACATAAATACTGAGGCCACCTACGACCCTGCGCACACGCCTCGCTCTGGTTGTTTGAGATCTCCAGACTGGGGCAGTGGTTCTCTGCTCAGGCGGTCCAGAGCGGTTATCCTCACACTGCGTGAATGGAGGCGCAGTGCACATTCCGGGCTGCCCCTGACTAGGGGATGTCGGCATCTTTTTCCCCACCCCCACATCTTTCTCCCTCCCCCCGACATTCAACGCTGGTAGCAAGAGTTCATTTCCTTCCCATCTCTGCTCCCTGTGTGTCCCGCAAAAGACAAGACTGGTCCATCTGAGGGTAGCCCATCTGCCCTCGGCTCCCCGCGAGGCGGACCTCTGCTCCTCGCCGGAGGCCTGGAGGTGCCGCCAGCTCTTGCCCATGTCACACCTTCTCACTAATCAACCCCCGTGCAAGGACCACCAACCTCTGAGGAGGACTGGAAGTGACTCCTTTCAGGGCCCTTCAATGCTTCTCCTTAAATTGGCCAGAAGGGGTCACTGCTGTTGAATGACACAGGTCTCCATCCCTCCCAGGGTTGAGGCTGCAGTTCGGGGTCGCTCCTAGCCCCTGCTCATGGAGTGAGAAGCAGAATCCAAGGATTAAACCCTAGTCCTCGCCAGACACACCCACTGCTGCCACGGCGGCCACGCGGACCACCGTAGGGGCCGTGGCGGCATGCCGAACTTGCTTATGCCATTGGACGAGGCAGCCACGCCTTTACGTCGCATTTCTATTTAAACAGTAAAGTCACGCTGGTAATTCAGTAGACACGGTTAAAAGATGCGGCCGCTGCGAGCCAACGCGTATCCGTTTACATCTGCTCAGCTGAAGTACACTCGGAAGTTTGCACGTTTCCCTAACCTGGTTGCCTTCCCTGCCTCTCTTGACCATCTGTAAGTTTTACTTGAGTAAAACATCTTTAATTGCGCAGTGTGGGGATAGGGCTAAAAGTCTACTCTCACTTTCTAATGGTGCCTTGTTCTCACGAAGTCCAAAGGGTCTCGACTCATTAAAAACCCTCTCGACACAGATTCGGTTGTTAGATTGGAGGACGGGAGCAAAATGGAGCAGAACGAACGATGTGCTCTTTAAAATAAAACTGAAATAGTTCCGACTAGGCCAGGCACGTCAAAATACACGACGTGTATGTTGCTAGTCCACGCCCGTGGCAGACATCACTAATGGATGGCCCACCGAACCCCGTCTAGATCTCTGAGTCCTGCTCAACACTGCACCCTGGGAGCTGACCCCGGGAGACCGAGGAAGTCTCTCTGCCACCCCTCGATTAGACACTGAGCTCTGCACTGACGGGACCTATTTTCTTGTTATTTTTTTCTTTTGTTTTGTTTTTAATCTTAATAATGCCAGTGCCTGATATTCTGTGGAGCAAACAGTAGGCGCAAACTGTAGGAGCTCAGTGTCTGACATTTATTGAACCGATCTGAATTCTTGCAGCCACTGTGCCTTTAAATACCTTTGTCACAGTTCCAGAATTGTCTGGAATGCACTTCTCTTGCTTGTTACAGGAATCTAACAAATGCAGTTGCTGAAACTCCAGGATTAGATGAATAAATGGGCTACTTGTGTGCGCTTTTGGGGTTGATTTATTCAATACCAGACCATTTTCTCTATGCATTTCCCAATTTAGCGAGGAGTGGGTGTAATTTATTGGCACCTTAATAAAAATATTCTGTTTTTCTCCTTTGATATTTTTTTCCCCTGACTCTTCAGGAGTGATAGCCCCGTTCAAAAAACCAGAGGTGACTCTGACATCACTTAACGTGTAGTGATCTTAACAATAAAACGGTGCCTTCCCCACAGGCTGGCCACTCTCTCCACGGCCCTTTCCTGCTAATGAATGAAAACCTCGCCCTCTGTCTGTGGAGAACAGGGCAGTCCCAGTGGCCCAGCTACCAATGGGTTGGTCTTAGCCAAAGAGAACTGACCCATGGAAAGCGAGTAAGAATGGATGAGGGACAGCTTAGAAAGGCATGTTTGGAAGAGGAGACTCCCTGTGAAAGAAGGGCCCACTCTCACGTGGAGAGATGGAGCAGAATCAGAACAGAAGGAGAGAGGACGACAGACCAAGAGTGGGGGGGGGGGGGGGAAGGGGAGAAAGAAGGAAAAGGTACACGGGCATCGGTGGCAGGGCGGTACCGAGAAACGGGGCACGCTTCCAAAGACGGGGCATCTGGAGGGTCTCCGTGAATCACCCAGAAAGTGTCGGGATTCAAAGGGCAGTCGAAGGCCTGCGGGAGGGTAACGGGGTAAAGGCAGCAGAGAAGGACGTCCTCGCAGGGCAGGGGGAGAGGCGGGAGGACACATGCTTAAAGGAACGCGGACATCGTAAAGTGACGGATGGCCTCGCGTCGAGCTGAGGGAGTAGGAAGGAAGAGAGAGTAGGGGATGACGAGAGTTCCTGCCGTGCACACTCGGCTGTGAGCTCGGGCCTTCCAAGAAGCGCCCTTCCGCGGGGCTCTGGTCATGGCCCAGGAATAACAGAAAGGGGTCCAGAGGCCAGCAGAGTGAGGACCACACCAGGGGCTGGCTGGCCACCCCCCCTAGAGCTAGTGAAACGGGTAAAGTGAAACCCACTGAGCTGCGCTTGGAGTGGCTGCGAGTTAAGAGTCACCAGTGCCCTGGCGTGAGAGGGGGCGCCCGCGTGGGGGGCGCCCGGGCGAGGTACACGGCGGAGCCCCAGCGCCAGGAGCTGGCTTCCAGGGGAGCACGGGGTCTCGGTGATGGTGCCAGGAGCCCTTTATATGCCACCAGGCACGCCGCTAAGTGATATTTTAATTAAACCCTAAGTGACATATCTCCTGTCTGTGGCTCTGACGGCTTTTTTTTTTTTTTTTTTTAAATTCAGGTCCCGTTGCAACACAGACTCTTAATATTCCTTTCTAATTCCCGGTTGGCAGGGGAAGGTTTCTATGGCAGAGTTCCTCCCTCCCATCCCTACACCGGCCGGCCTCCCCCTGCCCCGCCCCGGCGGCCCGGAGTGCATTCGCAGCTAGACGAGACTTCAACGTGCTCCGCCCCCCCAATGAAAAGCCAGGCAAAGGCAAAGGCGGGATTTCAGGCCTAAAAGGAAAGCGAGACTTACAGGTACCTGACTGGACAGACTCAGGTTCGCGGCCGGGGTCTTCTTCTTGCTTCCGGCGCTGTTCGCGTTGGTCCCCGCGCTGCTGTTGGAGGTGCTGCTGGTGGAGTTTTTCCTTTTTCTCCTCTTGGTTGTCGGTTGCCTTGTGGGTTCTGCTGCAATATGACAAATGGATGGAGGATCGGTTCCGGGGCAACCATCGGATACCCACGCCCCTCCGATGAAGCTGTCTCGCCAGATAAAAAAGAGTAGACGGCATTCCCCACCCCCCTCCCACCCCCCATTTCTTTTAACTTTACAAAAAATAAAGGGAGAAAACTACTGGTTTACTTTCAGCACCGGACGTGTGCAACTCTTTCCTTTTGTATCTAGATCAAATGATTTGTATTTAAGCGTTCTTTCTAATTCCAGACATATGTCTATAATCTATTAATATACTTTAGGGGTGAGTAACAAATACCACTCATAGTTGAAGTTAAAAGGTTGTTAGCATAACAAAATTTGGGGGAAATTTTTTCTCTAGTTTACCTTTTCTTTATGACAAAAGGAGGACTCTGGGATCCCTAGGGGGCCTCCACGGTGTGAAAGTATAAACTTAGTTAAATTAGTGAGCCAGTAGGTAACCGCGGCATCTACTGGCAAAGTGCCATATTGCAGCTCAGCTCTATTATAGCTTGAAATGTCATATTGAAGCTCGACTCTATTACAGCTTAAAATGCTCAAGTAAAAGAAAGAGGAAGTACCAATTCTACGCCCCGTGAATATGGAACATAGAGAATCTCAAGCTTAGTGTGGTTCCTAACTTCCATGGTTTGGACCCTGATATTTAAAAAATGCTACTAACTTCAAAATTCCTAAGTAAAGCATGACTTAGTCTGCTACAGGGAGCATATTAATGAAGGAAAATTAGACTTTTTCAAGAAAAGCCTGTTTAGAAATAGAGGCAAATATTTTTCACCTGAAGGATAGATAGGTAGCATCTTAATGGAAATATAGGGAAAATGTGGTAATGTGTGTTAAGAGGAATATTATTTATCTATTATGCCCTGAGCAGTTAGTTCTCAAGGCTTTCATATATAAATCTTTAGAAGCCTTTTCCAGGCAGATATTACATAAATTGGAAATGGCAGATAAAAGCATCCTTTTTGCTAACCCTGTTCTAGATCCAGTTCTGATGGAGTGAAGGTAAGCCAGGGCCACAGAGGACTAAGTGAGAGGGCCTTGCAGGTGTTTCTTTAAATGTCTCTTCTGCTTCTGATGGAAAATGTGGAGGACCTCTTTTAAGGCTCATTTCAAAGACCACTTAGTTCAAGTTATCTCTTAACTTTTGATGAAGAAGAAGAGGATTATGGTTTTCTTTCATCAACATTTTGTTTAGTATGTTCAAAGATTTTCACCAAAGGTCCCAACATCTCTACCCGTAGAGAGTTATGGCTGCTTCTTCTGAAGATTATGCAAACAAAGGAAGAGAATCGTTCCAGCTCAGGGGACTGGAGAAGACTTGAGAAGCACATTCTAAGGTCAAGAAAATACCCAGGTTTCCCCTAACGAGCATCTTCTTCCTTTGACTTCAAGAATTGAAATCTGATACCTTTTTTTTTTGTTGTTGTCGTTATCTCTACTTTATTCATGAAATCTGGGGAAAATATGTCTAAACTGCCTACTCTGCATTACTTCCACTGATAGTAGGTTGCTATGGTAAGCGTCATGAATGTCAGAGACAGAAATCCTGTGGGACACGGGCTTCCTCCCTTGGTTAGTTAGGAGACCGACTGGCAGACTTAAACCCCAGACCCCATTACATACAATGGGAATGATCATAAGCGGCTCGTAGGGTATCGTGGATTCAGTAAGAGCACGGAAGGTCTGTGAAGGCTGGGACTGGGACTCGCATTCAGTGTTTTGTGCCCGGTGTCTGGAGCAGTACCTGACACCCGGTACGGGCTCAGTGAATGGCTGTCGAATGAATGACTGAATTCATGAATAATATGCGAATTATACATGCATATGTCAGAAAATACAGATGCTCAAAGCATTAAGTGGGTGGAATCTTTTTTTTCCCCCATAAAGTCTTATCGATATTGAAAGAGAAAATGAAGCCAACTTAAGCACGTGTAATATATTTGAAAAATAATTTTCTAAATGTCGAAAATTCCCCTAAGATGGCAATGCGACCATTCTATGTAAAATAATACTCATATTCTCAGCTTTCTAAATATGCACTTGGTTAAATCGCTATATTCATTTTATATAAAACCCCTGGCCAATTACTAGTGGAAGGTGACCATTATAGTTTGTGCTTCAGAAAGTTATGTGCCTCATGTTAGTAATTACTCTTTATAAAAATAATTTTTAGCGAATAGATACATTTTGCTTTTATGATCAATGAGGCTCAACACACGCCCGGGAGTGAAAATGTAAT
Source organism: Rousettus aegyptiacus (assembly GCF_014176215.1). Classification (NCBI taxonomy): domain Eukaryota; kingdom Metazoa; phylum Chordata; class Mammalia; order Chiroptera; family Pteropodidae; genus Rousettus; species Rousettus aegyptiacus. The sequence continues at coordinate 7,739,360 of NW_023416285.1, forward strand.
AGATAGAAAGACAATTAATGATGACTCGAAGCAGTAATTTCAGAACCCCAGCAGGAGACTGTAGTATCTACACTGCATTTCAGGGAAGCGAGGGACTGGACTCTTATGCATTCCCTTCGTGATCAGAGTATCCTTGGTATTACACATCTAAAAAAATAGAAAAAATTATCTTCCTTCCTTCCTTCCTTCCTTCCTTCCTTCCTTCCTTCCTTCCTTCCTTCCTCCCTCCCTCCCTCCCTCCCTCCCTCCCTCCTTTCCTTTCTTTTCTCCCTCCTTCCTCCCTTTCCTCCTTTTCTCTTTCCTTCCTCCCTTCCTCTTTTCCTCCCTCCCCTTTCATAATTTTGATCACTTCATAAAAAAAAGAAGCAAACAAAAATAACAGTCGGCCGTGAGAAGGCAGCGGTCTTGTCCAACGGAACAACCACTGAACTGAGAGCAATAGAAACCCTGATTCCGACGGCAGCTTTGCCATTGATCTTCTTAGTGACGTTAAATAAATCACTTTACTTCTGTGGGTTTCAGGCCCTAACCTGGCAAGTGAGGAGATGGCAGGTGACACCTGAGCGTGTTTGCTTTTTGCCAATTCAATGTCTCTAAGTCCAAAACCCTGGTCAGAATACGCCGAAGAAAGCTTTTTCCTGATGGATTTATGATCCCTTTCTTTTCGTATCACTTCATACCCAGAAGAAGCTTCAGAATTTTTTTTTTTTTTTTTTTTTTTTTGAGAGTGAAGAACAAAGCCGTACTGTACCTGGCGGGGCCACCATCCGTTGCCACTTCTGAAACAAGCAGGTCTTCAGGCAGTCTCGCGGACTGAGGTTGTAAGTTTTATGTCTCGACATCAGTTCCTGCATTGGCTCCAGTATTACACACAACTGCAAGGAGTTCAAAGACGTGGGTGTCTCACTACTTGATCATAGTATTTGCAATAAATAATGTTAACAGCTGGAATCAATTAGGAAGCTTAAGGGTACTTTCCTTTCTCTCCTCCCCGGCCCGCCCCACCTCCCACCCCCGGATTTGATTTTCTCTCTATAAGTTTGGAAAAGAAATATTGCCAACAGTTGATAATGCTTACTTAATTTACTGTCATTTATAATATATTATAGCCGAATGAGATTTGCGCACGCAGGCGCACACACCCACACACACACACACACACTGTACAGACTGTCGGGTGGACACACGTAGCTCTATTCTGAAACCACATGATCCTCTCCAGTTAGAGAACAAAGCTCTCCGCCGTGGAGCGCGGCGTGCTCCGACTGCCACTCTGGTTTCTGCCATTGTGGCTGTTTGCGTCACCGCACACTGTGCGTTACGATGCCGGTTTATGCAGATCACGTGGTGGTGAAAGCCACCTTTTCAACTTGGGAGAGCAAAGTGGCAGCTACAGGTACTTTTCGATCCTAACTCTTACAAAAGGCCCACGAGGAACACCATTCTGTTTTCCTTCATGTGCTCATTCGCATTTTACACATGATGACAATGTCGGCGACACAGGCCAACACTCTTTCAGTGTGCGAGCTTTTCCCGTGGTTCCGCGCACGGTCTTCTCCCCTCTTCCGGTTATAGGTTTTCCAGCTTTACTTTGGTCCAAGTCATGTGATGACAAAGATTAATGAAAGAAACAAGAAGGTAAATCCATTTAGGATTGCCTTGGACTGTTCTGAATTCCTTCTCAGTTGGAGGCTTATCAAAATATTGCCGCATCGAGAGTATCTAAGAGGACAAAGACCACAGCTTGGAACGAGGCATCCACTGCTGCTGCGATTACAGCGATATACATATCGGCACTGCACCTTCTCATGTGGACGGACGTCATTTTATTATGGAAGGCAGATGCGCCATCTCCACCTTCATCGGCCCGTCTCTGCCCACTTCCCTTCCGCTGTCCTATTCTTGAGGACTTCTCTAGGGGCCCCATTGCTTTTCGTCCGCTGGGTCCCTTCTACCTGGAATTCTTCCCTCCCTAGTTCCTGGCTAACGTCCACCATCCTTGAAGATGAAGTTATTTCTTCTGTCACACCTTTCTCGCTGGGTCGTGCACCTCTCCCTGTGCAGGCTGAGCTGGGTGCCTCTCTACAGTTCTCCCATAGCACCCAGGCATGTCTGCTCTATGAACTCACCCATTCATGCTTTGTAACCATCTGTTTCCAAGTCTCTTTTCCACTTGACCTTGAACTCGGTGAATGCCGAGACACTGCCTTTTATCTCTGTGTTCCTAGGTTTGGCTCAAATGAATGGATACATTTAAGGAGCGATTCTTAGAAAGACTGGAGGATTCTTCTATGCCAATATTCCTCAAAATACACTCTAAGGGGCACTGTCATCAGAACCCAACGAGCTAATGATTAAAATGCAGACTTCCAGGCACTGCCCCTTCCGTTTCACTGGGCCTGGTGGCGCGGCCCTGACGTGCATTTTTAAAAAGCATCCTCCCAGCTAATTCTGATAAATACTGCCGAAGGTTGAGGCCCACTGTCCTGCACACGCTGGGCTTCAGATAGATAAATACACACAGCAAGATGAGCACAGACCCTGTGGTTTTCAATCTGAACTCCACGCTCTTCTCACCCTACCCCTTTGTCCCGTGCTGCTCTTCCCCTCCCAAGTCTACACATAATAATCAAGATTACCTTCATCTAGAAAAATCCCTCAGCCCCTTTTACCTATCGACGATCTAAACTTTGCCTAAGCCGCTAACCCCATGTAAGGGCCAGCTGCAATCTCCTTCCACTTGCAGATCCTCCGGAAGAAGACCGCGAGACTTCCAGGCCAGACGACACGGTGTGGCGTGAGCGCAAGTGACCGAGCCGCCCCACACCCCCAGCGAGTCGGGCTGTGCAGGCGCGCGCTCCAGATTCGCTCCGCTGCGTCTTCAATCTTGGCTGTCTTCCCGCCTACCTTGGACTGCTTTTCGAAATCTAAATCGTTAATAAGGAAAAACCTGTGAAAGGAGGTGGATTACTGTGTAGCTAACTCCGTATTCCAACACTGCGAAGACTCCGTGTGTGTATTTCTCTGTTAAGAATCCCTCGCTGGAAATCCGAGTACATACGAGCTATCGACAGCCTTCAATCTTTCTCCGCCGCTGGTGCTCACAGGGCAAACGGAGTGGAGGATTCCACAATCATCGCTCTGAACTGAGCCAAGAATGGATTCTCCATCAGAAAGAAACCACTGCCGGATTCAGACAGGCTCAGACAGTGTTCGTATCTATTATTAAGCCAGGAGAGTAAGAAACACTTCCAGAGACACTCTAAGGACTGAGAAAACATATTTTTTTAAAATTAAAAAGACAAAAAGAAAAAGTTTGCAAAGTTTTCGAATCATTTCCTTTTGGTCTATCTCCCGTTCTTGAGCAACGAGATGTAAATGGGTCCATAGCGCAAGGATGTCAATCGCACGGACGGAGTGGAGCGAGCATGAACTCAGAAGCCGAGAGGTCCAGGTGTGGACTTTGACTGTGCCTCTCGTGTCTTTGGGCGAGGCGCTTAATAATGCTGGTGCCCGTTTCACCGGTAAAACAATACCCACCTTATCTATTGTCGTGAGAATTTGAGAGCTCAGCCAAGAGTAGACATCGCGATTGGATATTAGCCAGCACAACGCCGATTGCAAAGCAAACCGCATTTCTTCTCTTACTTTAAATCAGAAGCATTGATCGAGCTTTCTCCTAAGTGTCAGGCGTTCTGCTCAGGTGCTGGGGCCATAATGATAAGACAAACGCAATCTGTGCCCTCAGAGAGTGCTGGACCCCCTTAAAAATGACTTAAGTACATGAAGAAAATGGACCTGTGTTTACTCTTCAAGCATCTCAGAAAACCCCACCTTTCCGAAGCAGATATTCTCATTACATAACAAGTCAGATGGCAAAGACGACTCGTTTGCACCTAGAAAGGGCTACAGCATTGAACATACCAAGAAATGGGAGAGTCACATCCATTGTGAGAACCTGCGAGCTCATTATCTTTCTTTTTCCCAGTGCCTTTCCTCTCTGGGTTTCCGGCAACACTTTCTTCAGGTGCTAATCCTCAGGATTTATCCTTTGCCCTTTAATGTAAAAATAGCTTCCCAGCCCAGAGGAATTTACATCTCTGAATACTAATCAGGAATCCCCAAAGCCATTTTTCTTCCAGTGGAGGGTTCCGGGCTGGAGAGACAGTCCTTCCCCCTTATCACCTCTGCGAACCGGGAAGCCTTCGGCTCTCCTGTGGCTTTGCGGGGCTGCGTGCTGTAGGTGGCAGGACTCACCCAGACAAGAGCCTGCCTCCTGCGGCAGCAAGCCAGGCCGTCCTGGCCACAGCCAAGGCCTGGGGCGTCGTGAAATGAGATAAAAACGATGGCTAGGGCGGTTGGGTTCCCTCAGTCACTAGCCAGGATTCCTGCCCTCCCTGAGAATCTGGTGAAGGCTCTGCAGCCTGTCTTTCCCATTTGGTATAAAATAGCTGGAGGTTTATAAACCCTCTGATACTTCTGTCCAGTAGACTCCAGATAGAGTCCCCTGTTTATAATAAGTACGAACCAGATCACAATATATATGCCTTTTCACACACACACACACACACACACACACACACACCACACCACACGCACGCGCTCTACTCAAACACATATTAAGGAAACTAAACATGGTTTAGTTTGATTTTGAAGAACAGTTTTATCTGCAGGGTTCTTTGATTTTGAAGAACAATTTTATCTGCAACGTTGGGCCTGCTACAAAGTTGCCAGTGGACCAGTCCCTTTGCCTAAAAGGAAAGGTCACGAACAGCACGTCTACGACATTAACAGCACCCACAGCAGCCTGCACGCAGGGTTGAAGGTTAGTCTGGTGGCCTCCTGTGGTGGATGGAGGGCAGAAGGGGTCCCGGGCACCATGACCCAGCAAGGCCTGCGGTCTCTCTTTGAACAGGAAGCCCCTAGATGTGCAGTCCCTGCTGGGTCCAGTTAAGGCCCCCAAAGGCAGTCACTGCTCCCCGTGGGAAAGCTCCGACAGTGTCTTTCTGTAGACTTAGTGAAAGTTTTAGGCTGGGATCACACCCCCGGTGCTTCTGGTTTCTTTTTCTGGGATTCTGGCCTCGGCACTGACCCTTTGGGTACGGAACTAGAACCTGTAACCACGACAGTGACTTGCTGGGTGAGTGGTTGGATGGATGGATGGATAGATACTAGGTATCATGGCCAGATTTACAGCAAGGAGTCATTTGCTAATGGCAGACAAATCAAGCATTGTCCTGAGGGCTTAGAGGTGATGACCGTGTCCATCTGATAAACAATCCATCGCCTCCTCAGGGCAGAATGCTTCGTACAGATGCACACATATATGTACCGATCACGACACGTCCCGGCTAGGCAGGGAGATCTTAGCTGCGTCCCGGGACTCCGGTCTTTTCACAGTAACAAGGGCCTAGCAAATGTTTCGCTTTGTTTGGTTTTCACCTGACAACTCTCCTGGAGGAACGTGATTCTCCTCAGCCGCATACTCGCACTCATTCTTCTTACTCGCCTCCTTGCCCACACCCAGGAATAGGTGATGCCTGTCAGAGTTGGCTCCGGCCTGAAAAGTGATGCCCTGGGCTTGGCATTTGGCCAACTCCCAAACCCAGGCCCAGCTGCCCACTAACATTTTAACTCAGTCTTCTCCAGAGGATGGATGTTGTCCTCTGAGCTTGAACTACCTACTCTTTGTCTATAGGTGGGTGTGTCAGGGATTACTACATCAGTTCGAGGCTAGACCTTTGCTCAGGTTGTTTTCCTCACTTAGAAGACCTTCCTCTGTCCTTCCCGGTCATCTCAACCAGGAGTTGGCAAGGTATGGCCTGAGAGCTAAGTGTGGCCACACCTAGGTATTGTCCACAGCCACTTTTATGCTACGACACCAGAGTTAAATAGTTGCTCCAGATTCTATATGGCCCACAGACCCCAAGATATTTACTATCTGGCCATTCATAGAAAGCCTGTTGACCTCTGTTCGGAATCACTGCTACTCACAGGAAGTGGTCTGCAAACTATCTGTTATGTTTCCACGGCAGGATAATGCGCTTGGGGCAGAATGTAATTCAGTTCACTGCTTTCTTCATTGAGAAAGTCTTGCGTCAAAAAAATGTCGGATGAACTAAACAATGTGTTCAATGATATAGTTGATTTCCATTCCAGAGAGAGCTCCTGTCTTGTGGTTTGTCTAGAGTTTGCAGGTTGGCCCTGGTCTCATTTGATAACCACCCATATGACTATTAAGGTCCGCCAAGGTCCAGCTCAGACCTCACATCCGTCTCTGACCATCCCTGCCCGCAGGGACCCCTGCTTCTACAGCGCTCATTACGAGTCTATGTACATCCCCATGTTTTTATTTGCATTGGGAATTTTCCTTTCTTGTGGACTTGTTTCATCCTCTTAGATATAACAAGGCATATTTACTTTTTCTCTCCCTTTTATTCAACATAGTATCAGGCAAATTCAAGTATTTGTTGAGTCATAATTTCATCATCACTTGGAATATCTAACCTATGTCTGTCCCCAGAGTATGTACCTGAGATATATTATATCATTAAACTTCACCACCTCCTAGCCCTTTTACAGGTGAGCACCCTTAGACTCCAAGCCATTAAGTCATCCAGAGCTGGTATTAAAAAATTGTGAGTCTTATAACGTAACAAGGTTATATAGCCATTTGAAGGGCAGAGAAGAGGTTCACAGTCAAGTTTGCCTGACTCTAACTAACGCTGTGCTCTTCACCTGCTCTGCTGTCTACCTCTTGAATATGATGAGTGGTTAAATTGTTGCTGAGACGCCAAGTTCAAGGGCTGCCACTGTCTGTGTGTTGCTCTTTGCACATGGTATAGATCTGTACACAGAGAGGTGGGCGATACATGAGCGGTATAGGCTCGGAAACCAGATTCATCTGGGTTCGAACCCCCGAACCTGCCATTTACTACCTGTTCATTCTTGGCCAAGATTTTAAACCTCTCTGAATCTCAGCTTCCTCATCTGTAAAATGGGGATAATTACGCATGTCTCTGATGATTTGAAACAACACATGCAAATCCTTAATGCAATGCCTGGAGTATGGCCAGGGCTCAAAAGGTGGAATTTGGTATCGTGATAAATACTGGTGGCATTGGTGGCCCAGCCCCACTGAGCCAGGAGACCACGGTGTGATGTGATTGGTTCGCTACTCTGGAAAGCAAATCACTTGGTATCCTTGAGACTTAAGGAGTCACTTGAGGTGCTCCAAGGGATAGTAATCAGGCCAACAGCACATGGCATTTTAGTAGCTAATGTCTCTGATAATAATCCATTTGTAGAATTCAGCCATAAATACGAAACGTTCAGATCCACAAACCAGGGTCCTCCTCCTACCCCTGCCTCCTCTTTCCCTTAGGACTCTACTCCTCTGGCTAAGTCTAAATTAGAAAGAAATTAGAAAGTGGCAGCGATTAAGAAACAAACTCTTATATAAGGGTGAAGGAGTCTTCCCTAATTAAGAGACACATCACCAAAAGGGATCTTACATTAAAATAACAGAACAGCATAACACGGGGAATCTGAAAGGGAAACAAAATAAAACAAGCAGATAATCCTACCTAAACACAGATAACGATGATGGACGGCAGGCATCCACGTGAGTAAAACCCACTCTGCCTCAGAGGATGAAAAGCAGGGGAGAGAAGGAACCGCTTCTCATTAGAAGCTATGCGATTCCAAAACATCAGATTATGGTCTGTGTCTATTTCCTCATAGGATTAAAGGTAGATTGGTTGTCAAATTCAAAACATCCTCCTTTTTATCTGAAGATTCAACCAGGGAAGCCTCTGCCTTTTCTCAATTGTTTTGCAAATTGATTACCCCGGAGAGTTATCACATCCAACCCAGAGAGGAGGGTGCAGTGGCTGCCACTCAGATGTTGCAGGGAAAATTCTTCCTCTGGAGCAAGCAGGCCACGCATGCGCATTTCGACATCAATGTCTCGACCTCGATTTTGAGGCTGCGAGGAAGGATGCCTACCCATGGCCGGCGAGGCCACTGGCTGCTTTACTGACCTACGGAGAGAGACCCCAGCAGACTAGCCAAGTTCAGGGTTTCTGCCGTACCAGTCGGGACTCCAAAGAGACAAGTCAAGGCCTCTGATGTTCATTCTCTTTCCTTCCGACTCCGTGGACGTAATTCTGCGCGGTGTCGTTTGGTCCCGGCGCCCTCTCCCATGGTGCTCTGGTGATTCACCTGCTTGCACTTGCACCCACATCTTCCTCCCAGCCCAGTACTGCAGGGAACAGACCTCGGCTCAGTTTTCCAGCTGTTTTTGAGACTGGCTTTGGCCACTGCGAGGCACGGGAGATTGAAGGGAGGAGGGTGGAGTTAGTTTCCTAGTGGGTTGGAGCTGCCAAAACCAAATAGCATAAACAGGGGGCCCGAAACAACGGAAATGTATTCTCTCTCCATTCCAGAGGCTAGAAGTCTGAAATCGAGGTGTTAGCCGGGCCGCGCTCACTCTGCAGGCTCTGAGGAAGAGTCTTTCCTCGCCTCTTCCAGCTTCTGGTGGCTCCAGCTACCTTCGTTGTTCCTTGGCTTATAGGTGCATCTCTCTGCTCTCTGCCGCAGTCCTCACCTGGCCTGTTCTCCTATGCCTCTCTGCCCCTCCCTCCCCCTTCTCGTAAGGACACTAGCCATTGAATCTTCAAATAAGGTCACATCTGAGGTTCTGGGTAAACATGCATTTTTGAGGGTACCTACCACAGGGGTGAAGAAATAAGGAAGAGTATTTCTGATCCTCTCTGTGTTTCAGATGACCTCAAGAGCTGTCACTGTGGAGCCCTATGGTCCTAGCTTCCCAGCTTCTACCAGGGCCTGGCGGTAACATCTCCTGCCTTTTGCCCCAGAAGTGTCAGTTGCTAATCCTAGGGCCGCCTCGTCTTCCCCACCTGCTTTTCCATATTTGCCATATTAAATTTCCTCTGTTAAATTACCCAGTGTGGATTTTGTTTTCCCGAATAGACTCTGATTGGCGGGCATGATTTGTGAGGCATTAGGCAACATCTATCTGAAAGATGAAGGACTCTGTACATCATGGCATCATGTGTAGTGGTCGAGCATGCACGCTTGGCTTGGGTTCACGTTCCGGCTACTTAATAACAGTGGGACCTTGGGCAAGTGACTCTGTCTCTCGGTGTGTCAGTTTCTCCATTAGGGAAGTTGAGAGAGCAATAGTACCTAACTAATTGGCTTGTTAGGAGGAACGAGAAAATCCACTTAAAGTATGTACCTGGATCTTAACGTGTGGAAAATGCTCCCGACATCTTTATTATGATGGGGGTGTAACCAAGCCTAGGGGCAGGGAAGACACTGTGAAACTCATCAGGACATAGTTGTTAAAATGTTACAGATGCTCCCTGACACACACGCGCGCGCACACACACACACACACACACACACGCACACATATATATATATATATCCTAAACATTCAATTTGGGTGATACAATGGACATCTAAAATGTTTAGTCAACATGTCTTTCCTGTAAATACCTGTTCTATCTGACCACCAGGCCAGTGCCTCAGATACCTTGTCTTATCCATGCGTTTACCAGCATCTCTAAGTTTTAAGCGCCGTAGCTTAAAACTTAAAATGTTTCACAGATTGTGGAAATACCCTACAACGATTAATGGACAACCAAGGAGTGGTATCACCTAGAGGGCTACGAAAAATTTTCAGGTAAATTTAAAAAATTCTTAGTTACCCATTTTTGTGCCTTTAGATGAGTCAGGCACTAAAAATGCAGACTGGCGGCCCAGGATGACTCTAAGTGGCCTCAGACAGACACTGGTTCTTTACTGTCTTGTTACTGCGTTAGTCAGGGTCCTCTAGACAAACAAAACCAACAGGATATACATGTATGTACGTATGTATGTATTTTGAGGACTTGGCTCACATGAGCGTAGGGGCTAGCAAGTTTGAAATTCACAGTTTCTACAGGCTGGAAACTCAGGCAGGAGTTAACACTTTAGTTTTAAGACAGAATTTCCACTACTGTGGAAAGCCTCAGTTTTGCTATTAAGACTGCAGACTGAATGGAGCACACCCAACAGTCATCTGTTTCCCTTAACGTCCACTGATTATATATGATAACCACACCTGCAAGAAACCTTCATGGCAAGACCTAGATGAGCGTAACTTAATTATTATGCCCAGGCGTGTGAACACATCTCTATCACTCTGCATTATAACGAGCTGACTATATGTCTGCTCCCCTAATGGGACTGGGATCCTAGTGGCATCAGAAATTGGCACTGGGTAGGCAAGCAGAAAAACAAATTAATATCGAATGAATGAATGAGTGAGTGAAACGTCCTCTCTGAGCCTCGGATGTAGATGTTTCGGTACCAAAGGACCGATGAGGCCAGGCCACAGGTAGAGTTGGGCTCTCGTCCCTCTGTCCTCAGAACCAAGTCAGGAAGCGAGGAGGCTGGCCTTTGCTAATTTTTCTCTGCAGTTACACGAAACCTTGAAAATGCATTGCTTCTAATTTCATTGCGCGTATTTTATGCAAAGTATGAAAAGTTTGGAGAGGGATCACAGATCAAAGTTCTTTTAAAGCTGCTTTCCCCAGCGACACACGTTGATCGTGTTGGAACTCTCTCTTCCTTCCTCATCTTCCTCCATATGTTCATCTCATCGTGTTCCTTGTTCTGTCTTTGAGAAGCATCTCTGGGTCCTGGGCCCTTGACAGAAGAGGTGTATGCGATGTTTGATAATCTGCTCCTGTCCTACTTAGTAAATGGAGGCAAACACAGAGCGTCAGGCTCCACTCTTTTCTGGGTGTGTGTGTGTGTGTGTGTGTGTGTGTGTGTGTGTGTGATGTTTAAAAGAGTTCTATGCTTCACATCAGCCTGATCTTGCCATCTTATAGCACTGAATCCTTAGATGAGACAGAACGGGTTCTTCAGGGCCTCTGAGAACAGCGAAGAGCTTGAGGTCAGCGTCTTTGCTGGGCCCGACCGACAGGACTAACCTGAGTGCCCTCCATGAGATGGACAGGAAAACACAACCACAGGTCGACTCGAGGCTCCTGAGTTCGGCGGACGCTCAGACTCTCCAATTCCTTTAAGCCGGCAAGCAGATGTCACAAGACGCCCCGGATCACAGACCTGTGAAAGCTGGCCTTCCCTGGGACGTGGTTCCAGCAGCGGGGACGGGAGCTCACGGGTTTAACGACCTTCCCGATCTCACACCGCTGAGCCGGGCTCGGCCGCGGAGCTGTGGGCTTCTCTCTCTTTGCTCGGGGTCTGTCCCCCCCGTCGCACTGTGATGCTTAGAAAGGTGTCCCCCTTTCCAAATTGGACATTTGCTCTCAGGAGGTCGAGTGCCCGTTCTCTTTGCCAGTTCTTGAAAAATTCTTACCATCTGTAACTCTCCCATGGCACCCAGGACTCCCTGTTTGACAACGCTGCTAGGTTGGGCACGTCTCAGTTTGGTCGCTTTACAAGGTAAGTTCCCTGGCAGCATACTCAAAGGGGGTCCCCCTCCATGCTCTGCGCGATCGGTGGCAGGACCTAGCACCCCAAGTCCTGAAGAGAAGCTGGCCCATTTCTGGTTTTAAATACATATTCGTGTGACAGGAACACAGACAAAGTAGGGGTCACCCTATATCTCCAACTTTCTGGAATTTTTTGCACGTGAATGTAATTAACCTGTGCCAGCACAAGGAATCCTAACGATGCCATCTACTCATCTGAGGGGCTGGCACACATCTAGTCGCTCTGCCCCCTCATTTCAACGTCACAATAACCCTAGGACATAAGTATTATTATCTTCATTTTATAGATGAGCGATCTGAGGCTGAGAGATTTAGCTGACTCGTCATTCATCAATTATCAAATTTTATCTTCACAACAACATTATGGGTTAAGATCGATTATTCCTCTTTTCGGAGGCTACCACCAGATTTTTCGAGAAGCAGAGTGCTTCGTCCCCAGGCCCACAGTTAGAAAGTAACAGAGTCAGATTTGAACATAACTCCTTTTAATTCCGTCCCCAGAAGAGTGCTCAGCAAACATTAGGGACTTAAAGCACATCTACTGAAGAAACGGATTATTCCGAAGCCCACACTCTTTCCTCTCCCCTCTATTATTGCAAAGTTATCTCTTCCTCTAGTGCGTGGTTTGGAAATCAAGGCTGATTAAAAAGTCCTTCTGCCAAGCCTTCCTTCCTCAGGCCGGCTTCGGGCTGCCCGCTTCCTCTGTCACCTCCCCATTGCCCTTTGCTCCCAACGGTATCTTTCGGAAGCAGCCTAGGAAATGACAATTTCCCAGCCCACCATCTCTACTCGCTATCTTGTGCGAAGTTGCGGAATGACATTCATTTCCTTCTTCTTAATTTCTTCAAAAGGCGCACAATGCATCACTCAGGAGTTCTGCGTCAAGTCCCAACACCTGATACGTCTGATATGCAAACCGTTCGCTCTTTTTTTTTTTTTTTTCTATTTGTGCAGCAATGAGATCTTATCGCTGTGGCTGCTCTTCATTTCGATCAGTCTCCACCTGTGTCCTTGGCAGCTCCCTCTGGTTCACGCGGCTTCTCACGTGCTATTTGTCTTGCTTACGTTCTTCTGGATCCAAAATAATCATGGATTTAGAGAAATCATCACTGCGTCATCCGTACTTGAGTGCTGGCATGGATAGGCGGGCAGGCAGACATAGTCGAACCAGGGATGAGGTTCAGGAAAACCTCACTATTGGTAATGACAATTTTTATCGAGGAATGCTCTGTCCAAAGGCATTGTCCAAAAGGGGTGTTATTTTACAAGAAATATGTTCACTAGTTTTCCTATGGACGCTTCACAGTACAAACTGATGGGGAAAAGAAGACTAGGACCTGAGATGAGTTCAACACAGTCTCATTTAGGAAACAAGGGCTCTAATAAAAAAGGTTGTTTCTCAGGTTTCATTCTACCTTAACGTGATCATTTTGTGCACTAGAAACAAACAGATTATGCATAGCTGAGGTCCTGGGAGGGAAAAAAATCTGCTTTTTTTTTTTTTTTATCATTCTCTCCTCACGTTCTCTTTTAATTTTTTAATTTTAATGTTTGATAGGCCAAAAAACTAAGGTTTTCGGGAGCATCAAATTATAGATTTCAGGCATTATGTTTTCTTCAGGTGCATGCGCGCACACAGATACCCACGTTTCTATACCATGGCTAAAGCATAAATACAGTGTTTTTCACAGAACTGATGCTATTTCTAATCTGAATTGTAGGACGTCTGCAGCATTAATACATGGACGAGAAGCACGGAATCACGGTGGATGGTAGGTACTATGCCAACACGAAAGCCAGCTTGGCCCTCAGCCAGTGAACTGTGGGTAGATGTTGTAGCAAAGAAAGTAAAAACACTGCTTACAAAGACGTGATTAATAAGCTGACAAACTTCCAGGCGTTTATTTCCCATTCTTTCATGCCAGCTATATTAATACTAGCATATTTTCAACTTTATTAGTGAGTCTCGCAGCCTGGTACACTTCGGTGTGTTCGTGAAGGGCTTACTTAAAGCAGCTGCAAATTATTTGAGGAGGTGACCATTTGATAAATTTTGCTTTTGTGTCTCTCGCCCTCATTGACTCAGTCTGTTTATTTGTCTCCATGATACCTTGGACCGAACAATAAACGCGACGTTCCTCTAAACGCAAGGCTAGAGATCTCCGACAGAAGTATTGGCATCTGGTGGTAACTGATCCACGGGCCATTTAGTGTGACTTTCTAGGTCATGTTTGTTTCAGGGAGGTTCTGTTCCTCACTGTGGCAAAATGTTCCCCCGTGTGTCAGTCAGTATGACATTCCTTGGATGTCAGCCTCTTCCTGGGGAGGGCGCCAGTCAGGAGACTTCAATCCCCTTTCTGGGATAAACTTGCAATGTTAGTGTTCTGGGAAGATGGAGTAAAATAAAGAATTGTGGGATGAAATTGAGGTGACCAACTTCTTCTGGTCTGCCTGGGACCGTCCCTGATTTTAAAACCAGAAGTCCCACATCCCAGGAAACTCCTCAGCCCCATTCAAATGAGATGAGTGGCTACCCTAGGTGGAAGAGTCATCAACTTGACCCTGAAAGAAGCAAGGAAGAGGCTTGGCTCTGGAGTCAGACGCAGGTTCGAATCCCAGTCGGGCCACATGAGCCGTGTGACCTTGGCAAGGCTTGAACCTCCCCAAGCCTCAGTGTTACCTCAATGGGGTTAGTAAGGTCTGTCTTAGGTTGTTCTGAGGTGTAAATAAGATAAGGTCTTTAGGCTGTAGAACACAGTGCCCTCCGCTACCCCCTCCAACGCATCATTTCCGGAGTCATAACACCGTCCCTGTCTGCGGAAATGGAAATAATAACCGCTGCCTCATGAATCGGGGAGAACCGGGCCACGTCACGTGTGAGCAAGTATCTGCACGAGCGAGCGACGGTCAGCATTCGAGCGCGGCTCAGCGGGCTCTCAGTGGCGCGTTCTAACGCCACAGCGGCCAATGCCAAAGCCAAGCCATGCCCTTCATTGTGCTTCCTTCCTTTTGTCTCTGAATAGGGTTTTAGTCTCGCCCAAACAAGGCTGGAACTTTTCCCAGGAACGCAAGACTCCGGCAGAGAAGGCACCCTTCTTCTCCATCCCCTGGCATCCCCAGAGGTCTGGCCCGAGGGATGTCGCCTCGGCTGGGCAGATGGATAACTTATATAAAAGACCTTGCCCTGCCATAAAATTTCATTTGGGGGTTATGTAAAAACAACAATTGCTGGGAAGTCAAAAATTTTAATTAAATGTACTGAAAGGGAGTACAGATTCATGCCCGTAAGCAAGAGAGTATTTAATGCTCACGGGCCAGCTCGCGCCTGCTGCGGCGAAAATCTCACTGCCAGCGAAGCTTTTAAGTATTGATATTTCCTGCATTAATAATACTCTAAATCACATTCATAACAATATAATTAGCAACACAATTCCTATCGTACAGCACGCGAGGACTCTGCATTATTAATTACGCCAACAGAGGCTTTGTGTCGAGCGCCATGCTCTAATGTTAGCTTCCAAGGACAATGACCCTGAACTTGGTGGGGGTGGGGGAGCCTGGCGGGGAGCGACGCCCTCCCCACAGTTCCCCTCCGATGGTCCTAAAGAACCATGGATGCTCTGTGCATGGTGCTTCGGGGGTGACACGTGTTTTAAAGTCCAGGCTCGAGAGAGTCTGGCTGCACCCCCAAATCTCCCATACGGTAAAATACGATGAATGTCCTATCGGTTCTCATTCTATCTCTGATTCCATCTTAAAACCCGCGGGACGTCATGATGCTGTTACGTAGATGAGACGAGCACCTTATTTCGGGTCTCGGAGGCTCCGCCCCACAATCTCCAGCTCCCCTCCTTGGACACTCCGGGCTGGTTTTGCAGGAATTCTCAGCTCTAGAACGGGGAACACTGAGGTAAGGGCCGCGCCTGGCTCCTCGCCAAGGAAGCGGTTTGCCGAAGGCCTATGCTAGTCCCGAGCAAGAAAACGAAAGGCCGAGAGAAACGTCGTTGTGCCAGGTTATCTTCCTCGGGCCGCTCACGAGGCCGCCCGTTTTTGTGCATCTTCATGATCGCTATGTATTATCATCTAAAAAATAATAATAAGTCTACCTATTCGATAGATGAAAAATGATATGGAATCGCTATTTTTATTTCCAACGTGAACGTTGAAGAGCACAGCTCAGTGGACATCCCAGCAAGCAGGACGTCACACCCAGAAGGGATCAGGACACGTTCAGATGAAGCTTCCGGAAGGGTTTCCCTCTGCTCCCCGCCCATCCCCACGCTGCTCTGCATTGCTCGCGAAGACCTCGCCCACACCCCCGTTCGCCCTGAGGCCACGCGGCTCAGAGCACCCACGATCGGCGCCCCTCCAGCACAGACTAGCACTTCATCGTTTTCTTACTCATTACATTAAAGTCAAACAAACAATAAAAGAAAAAAAAAAGTGTTTTTTTAAGGATCTACTGGACATTGGATGGCTATTGCACCAGCTTCTGGAGATGCTGAAATAAATAAGCACTGCTCCCTAACCCGGAGGAGCTCAGAGCCTAGTGAGAAAGATGAACGACCAAAAAACAATTATGATTCAGCGTGAAGAACAAACACAGAAACAAGATCTATGTCTAAGGGATGAAGTGCTTATCCTATCCCACTCGCCCTGCCTTATAACGCATAAGCAAGGTAAGCCGGAGACAGCGGCCCTCACTGATCGGAGCCGGTATGAAGAGAAACCTCTTGGCGGGGGGTCTTACTCGCTGGGCGAGACCCCTGTGAGACCTGGGTCACAATGATGTGTCCCCTCTCAACACGGAGGGCCGGTTTGGCTCAGAGAAGGGGGCTATTCCCTTTGCGGGCCAGACAGGAGTTCTCAAAGAGGGCGGTCTACCGAACTAGGCGTCGAGCGGGAACGGGATTTGCCGGAAAGCCGAGAAAACACGTGCCGCGTGCAGAAGCGTGGGGGACGCGGGATGTCTGGGGACGCCTGGGATTCGCGGGGGGAGGGGAGGGCAGCAGAAACGAAGAAGCCGGGGCCACTCAGCGTGACTCACCGATAGTCCCTGTGGTGTATTTTGCAGATATTCGTAATCATTAGGGCAAAGAATTTTTAAAATATCCCAGGTTGAAGAAGTTTGAAGTAATATATTGAAGGAAGTAAAATTAAGGAATTTTTTTTTTTCTCCTGCAGGACTTTCTAGAGCCTTTAACTGAATTCCCAAGAGGAAGATACAGGGTTGTCCAAACTTATTACTAGGTTGGACCTTTTATTTTTTATTTTTTGTAAATTCACATCGCCACTTTTGTAGATCAACAACAGATGAAGCAGAGAGGGATGAAAACCCGATTCCAAGGATTTAAGGGTCTAAAGCATGTTGGAAGAAGCACAAGCCACAAAGGGGGACATATTAGCCACCAGAGGACAGCTGGTGTCTCCCCGGCCACTACCTTTGTCTCCTCTCCTGGACGCCAAGAGACGTTTGGCAGATACAGAGGATGCTCATGCATTTGGTTTGTGCAGGAGCAGAAATGACCAGCACGAACCCTTTCTCCCCCGGCTGGACGTGATCACGGAGGCAGAGCTGCGTGCATGCTTCAGGGTGAGTGTCTGATGGCTGTGGCTTCTCTAATGGCACGTGGGGCACCCCAGCCACACTGCCTCCCTATGCCACCCTGGGGTGTGCGCTCAGGCATGTTGGACAGCTGGTCAACTGTCCAGGTGACCTTAGCCGCTGCCCAGAGCAAGAGCAGTTGGTGCCACTTCAGAATGCTTTTGCCTCAAGTGATACAAAAAGCCCAGATGCTTGGGTGAGAAGAAGCCAGTGGGGTGAGGAGCAGGCATTTGCGTTAACTCAAAGTGTCCTGTGTGTAATGAGGACACTCGTTCTCGTAAAAGGAGGTTGTCCCAAGGTAAAGGGAAGCCTAGTCATGTCTTCTTCAGAATCACGCGACTCAGATGGCTCAGCTGATGGAGAATGGCTAGAGAAGGAGGTGACAGGCTGCTGGAAGCCTCCTGAGGGTCTGAGGGATGAGGACGAAGGCCCTGAAGGATGAGCACAAGTTGGCTGCATGTCACACAGGCCTGGCCATTAATCTTCGCCCCCATTTGTGGACCGTGTGGCCTGAGGCAGTTATTCAGTCTCTTTGTGCTCAAGATAAAGCATCTTTCACAGGGCTGATAATTAAACGAGGTGACGTAGGTAAAGCACCGTGCCCCCTACTGTGCGTGCACATAGTGGGTGCTCTGTCGTCAATCACGGCAAAAGTGAATTACTCACTTCAGCTGTTCTCATTTTCTGAAACCATATTTATATGCTGCCTTTTTAGAGATTTTTAAAAGAAAGGTTATACATATTTTGCCTGTCAGATGCGTGTGTGTGTGTCTGTGTGTCTGTGTTCTGTTTTTGGAGAGAGGGTCTTTCTGTCTCTTTAGGTTCTTCCTTATTCATGTGGAAAGATTGTTTTAAGAACTCAAATTCTTAGAAATGTCCCTTTTCTTTTTCTTGCGAGTGCCAAGAAAACTATGGGAGAGTTTGACTGGGAAAGGGAAAATACGATTTAGTTTTTATTAACAAACAATTAGCTTCCCTTGATCTATTTTCTTTTAGAAGAAAATGGATAGTTTTCCTTAGTTTCTTCCTTCTGCATAAAGACCTAGTATAGATATACTGCTTCCTGTGAAGGGATAATTCTTGAAAAGACAATGTGTATGTGAAACACATATTCCAAGCAAAAGCCCGTTTTAAATTCACAACATCTTGGTAAGTCTTCCATCCTCCCCTTTTGACTGATAAGACTGGGAGCCCAATAAGTTGTCGGAACCCAGCATAACAGGGTCTGAGGTCAATGCCTGCCTCTCTCTTACTGTTTTTGTGGATATGAAGAATAACAGTTTACGAAGAGCTCTCACGGAGGACAGGTTATTATTTCTAACATCCTTCTAACAATGTCAACAGAAGGGTCAGTGAGGGACCCCCTTCCTCCTTTTACAGGCACTCAGAGCAAGGTCAGTGCCGGAGAGGGACCAGGATCTGGGCCCTCTGCCGTCTGTCCCTGGCTGCTCCTGGTTTCTGAAGCCTCCCATTCCACTTAGGAGTAGCCTATTATATAGGACGAAGCAGTCACTTATTACTCACAGAAGCTGCCACCAAGGGCAAGACAGTGAGCCACACTGTTGAGGATGACAGCTTCCTTTAATTTGCATCATGCCACTATGTCCCTTTAGACATCAGGGCTTGGGACGAGGGGCTTGGGCATGAGTGGTCAGCGCTTTGGTGACCGAGGAGCTGGACTGTGAAAGTGGCTCTGAGAATGTCGACTTCCGGAGGTGGCGCTCAGGGTTCTCGTCGGTCTTGGCAAGTCACGCCCAAATCTCACACCTGTCTGTCTTGTGGTCCTGGGACTCCGCGTCTCCTCTTTTAATGCAGCAAAAGAGGAAAGTGTCCTCACTCTGATGGCCCTGGATGGAATTTCTCAACAACAAACCCTGCGCGGCTTCCTCCGGGCATGGGGAGGCACTGAGAATAAACACTGACTTCGGGAGCCGGGCTGCTGAGCTTTGCAGATGACCTGGCGGTGGAAATCCCCGCGCTGCACCCAGCAGCCTCCGGTCCTGCTGCATAGGCTCTTTTCCTTTCCTGTCTGCCAGAAGCAACCAGAAATGTCCAGCAAGCAAAAAAAATACAATCATAATAGTGCAGATCCAGCAGGAGACGAGGAATGCTTTCCTGGGGCTTCATTCAACGCGCCCTCTCCTCTCCATTCTGATGTGGGTTCATCAATTCGGATGTTTCTTTCACCCATTTGTTGAGCATCCGCTATGGGCCACGTACAGCTAGTTAGATGAAGAGTTTCTAGAATCATCCAGCTCAAACTAGCGGTATGACCTTGAGCAAAAAACCTCCCCGAAGCCTCACCTGTGAAATGCCACCTCATGAGACTGGGCCAGTTAATCACTCATTCATTTATTTATTTATTTATTCCCTCATTCACCCCCTATTTATTGAGCCCCTACTATGTGATGGACATTATTATTAAACACTGTGTGTGTTTTTTATTCAATCATCATGACAGCCCTGACGTAGCCCTCCCCCCCCCCCACCCATATGTTACAGACCAAGAAACTGAAGCAAAGACAGGAGAAATGAAATGACTTGTCCCAGAGCAGCACACCCAGTGAGCGGGCTGGGGTTGGAATGCATGCCGTCTCAGTCCTGAGCCTGCTCTGGCGACTAAAGCATAAGACCCAGTCCCTGATCTGAAGATGCTCATAGACCGACATGTCAGTGATTGGGTGACATGAAAGCAAAGTCTCACAACAGAGATATAGCACAGGGAAGAACCCCAAGCTATCTTAGGGTGAGGGCAAGGATACCTTTACAGATTGGGGGATTTCACGTTAAGCCTGAGGGACACATGGGTATTTTCTGGGTAAGGGAAGGGAGGGAGGAAAGGGAGAAGGAAGGCGATCCAAGCAGAAGAAGAAGGGTGTGCAGAGGTACAGGAAAGATCAAGCATGTTTGGGAAGTTGTCAGGAGTTCAGCAAGGCTGGGGTGCAGGATACTTAGAAGAAAGAGGAGTGAAATGGAGCTGGAAGGATAGGCAGGGGCTTTACCGCTCTCTGGTCACACACACAGACAGACCAGGACAGTCTCTGCCCATCCTCACTTTGGTAACCATGGTGATGAGAGTGGTGGTGATAATAATATGTTAGCTTTGCACAACAACTAGCAGTTAATGAAACACAGTTACATGTATTATAGTACATCATTTGATCCTATGTATTTTTAGCCCTATGTTATGCATAAATAGTTTAACTTACGCTCATGTGTGTTTGTGCTAAATTTACTCAGCCACCCCAAGAGGCAGTGGTCAAATAATGTTTTTTTTTCACTTGGAGTCCAGGAGTCCATTGCTATTTCTCTTATCCAGTAAGAAAAAAAAAAATTAATTAGATTCACTCAAAGCTCACCATTACTCTGGCAGTTAGTGCAAACATCTATGCGCTCCCAAGCATCTCCCAGCCTCCCTTGCAGTTAACTGGAAATCACATGACTAGCTCTGGCCAATGGGCTGGGAGTGAAAGTGAAGTGTCATTTAGACTAAAGTCGTCTAGTGCTTTCTCCTAATTGCTTTTCCACTGACACAGCAACCTTAAGACATCGTGTTTCCCAGAAGGTATAGTTTCAAGACGGAGTAGGGTGGCCAACTCAAGCTGAATTTTCAAAGCAAGAAACAAGTCCTTATTAGGTTAAGCCAATTGCAATTTTGGGTCTTATATTTACTCCAGCATAGCCTATCCTATCCTGACTTTTCAATATGTTGTTTTCAATATGTTGGCATCTCTTCCTTACCTTCCTTTTCTCAGTCTTTATCTCAAAATGACGCATGACTTGTGGAGAATATAGAGGAACAGAAATAGTCTAGAAAACATCATAGAAAACATAGTTCTACTAATCTCACAGGCCTGAAGACCAGCTGATATCACTTCTCTTTCTTGGTTAAAAGTCTTCAAAGATTCCACTGCTTTAGCAGATAACATCTGAATCACTGAGCCCAGGATGTAAGGCATCGGGTCATCTCCTTGTTTTGTATTTTGCTTCTCACCAGCTCTCCCTCCCCAATACACTGTTCAGCCTCCCTGGACCACTTAGGTTCCCCAGGTATATATCCTTTTAAAATTATTTATAGATAGTTTCCTATTTTCCTACGTGATCATAAGTTCCTTAAGAGCAGAGCTGTGGCAATCATTTGGAAGAAGAAATCATTCACAGGAAGAGCCTGGCACAAAAGAAATGTGCATCGGATTGAATTTCACTGAATAAAGATCTATAAGAAAGAACCATTTTATATGGGACACTTTTCAACTCTCAAAGCAGTTTAGCTGATTTGAGTAATAATATCATTTGATGTCAGATGATTCTCTAACTAGGTTTTTCAGTCTTAAACAATTTTTTTTATCTTTACCCCAAATTAAGAAAATACAAAAGTTGGCATAGAAGTGCCTTATCTTTATTCAACAAGAGTTTTATGCTTTACCTGAGAGGCCGGGTAAGCTACAGACGAAAAAAATAGTGATTTCCACCAAATTGGCAGCACGAAGATTGATTAAAATAATGGCCATCCATTAAGCATTAAAATTGTGCTTACTGCACAATCGAAGCGGAATATTTGCTTAGTTACATGTGGCGCAGGGAAGTAGCGAAATCTGGGTTATCCCCATGGTCGGGGCCTAAATCTTTTCTTTCTCTTCTGTGAGAGACATGAGGGATGACAATCGAGTGTGTGTCACCTTCCTTGGAGCATCCCAGGTTGGGACTGGACAGCAGGCAAGAAAGTCTTTGCGGTACGTGCAACTTGTATTGCACACCCGTTACCGCTTTACCCCTCAGGTCCACGCGAAAGCGAATCAGAACCCGAGAGAAGAGAAGGATGCGACGGAGGTGACTTAAATGTCACCTGATCTATAACGTAAAAGGTAAACGACAGGTTTGGTAACTTGGCCACCACACGTGGCACCTCCGTCGACTGAGAGTGGCACACGGGAGTTGGGAGCTGCTGCTCTGCGATGGCGTGGGGAGCTTCTCTTTGAAGCCTTTTGTTCAGAGGAATGACGAGTCGGCGCGTCGATTTGCTAGGGGTGTTCCCTTTCCAAACCAAGGACGCCTCGGTTCTTTCCACTTCTGGGGATACTTTCTAACAAGACCATCGCAATGTCATCCGTTTCCGGGGTGCCCATCTCGCGGCCGTGCACATAGCAGCGATTTGGCAAATGTCCATCATGGGTGATGATATCAGATCGGGACAGGAGAACACCAGGGAGGTCAGTGTTTCAGAAGTCAGCCTCGTGGACTGAATTTCACTAAGTCACTAAGCATACAATGACAGAAAACCTACTGTGTGCCAGGCGGAGATGGAGGCACTTGGCGTACAGCAGTGAGAAAGACAGACAGAGGCCTCCGCCCAAATAAAGCCCATATTCTAAAGGGGGAAGACCGGAAAGTAAAGAAACGAAGAAGACATTTTAGATATGGACAAATGCCATGAAAACAGTAAACCAGAGTTAGGTAACAAATGATAAGAGAAGAGGACAGCAGGTTTGGCGAAAGGCTTCGGAGATGACATTTGAGAAGGGCCCCGCCATGTCGTGGTTTGGGAGAAGAGCGTTCCAAGTGGGCTGGAGGGAAGAACGGGTTTTGTTTATTAGATGAAGGCTGGAGTCACGTGAGAGAGTGGGAGAGAGGCAGGGGCCAGATGATGGCTATCCTTCTAAGCCATGCCGAGGAGTTTGGATCTTACTCCTAGTGCAAAGGGAAGCCATTGGAGGGTTCCTTTAGGACATGACCATCAAAGGTTGAAGTCTCAAAACAGCATCCTTTTCATCAGTCTACCCTTGTTACCGAAGTTTAGGTAATTTTCAAAAATGTTTTTTTCTCTCTCTTTCTCTTTCAATCATTCCCTCTTTTTTCCTCTCAATAATGACCCAGCCCCTAGTCGATACCAAGTATTCTGCTAGACTTTGAGGACACAACAGTTATAGAAATTAAATTCCTGCTCTCATCAGTCTTACATTATAATGGAGAGAAATAAATAATAAACCGACAAACATATATAATGCGTTAGGGAATGTTAAGCTTTATGAGGGAAAAGGAGAAGATTATACGGAGCGGGAGAGCCACACGCTTGGGTGCACGCCCGTTTTCAGTAGAGAATCAGGGAGGACTTCTTTGGTGGGGTAAATGGTTCCCCTATGAACACCCAGGGGAAAAGAAGTGGGAATAGCAAGTTCAAAGGCCTATGGCAGGGAGCAGACTGGTGCGTCTGAGGAAGAGCAGGGGCTGGACGGTGGAGGAGGAGAGAGGTGAGGAAGGACGGTGGGGGCAGCCGGAGTCCAGACCACGGAGCCCCTCAGGGGCCAAGGGCGACTCGGGAGTTTCCTGAGATGAGGGATCACTGGAGAGTGATAAATCTGGGAGCTGAGCAGAGGATAGACCTAGTGGAAACAGGGAGAGAAGTTGGACTGGTTTGGCCATGGAGAGGTGAAGAGTCATCGGATTCAAGGTGTAGTTTGAAGGCGAACCAACAGGGTTCCCCAACAGGATGGACTGGGGCTGTGAGGTAAAGAAGGGACTAGAGAAGACACCCTCGTTATTGGTCTGAGGGTGCGCAGGAAGGGCAGATTTGGGGGAGGGTGGGGAAATCGGTTCAATTATGAACAAGAGGAATTTGACGCATCTGTTGGACCTCCATGGGAAAGTGCTGAGCAGGCCGTTGGGTGTACGGGGCTGGAGTTTATGAGAGAGGTGGGGGCAAGAAACAGGAATTGAGGAGTTGTCGGCTTATAGATAAAGGCCTGGGCCTGGATGAGACTTCCCAGGAAACAGGTGTCAAGAGACAAGAAGAAACCTATGCACTGAGTTCTGGGTCAAGAGACTGAGAAAAGGCGGCCAGCATGGGAGGAGAGAAACCAAGAGACGTGAGTCAAGAGAAAAAGAGGTTTCAAGGAGGAACATGAGCTGTATTAAAGGAAAGGATTACTGAGTTTACCCCCCCTCCCTTCCTCCCTTTCTCCTCCTTCCCATTCCCCTCTCAGACTAACAGGCCTTGTTAGTCTCAGATCCTGCAGGTTACATAGTTCCTGGTCCCCTTCATGAAACTGAGGACTCCGGGGTTCTTCCTGATACCACTCCCAAACGCATGCGAAGACACAGCAGATAGAGAGACAATCACAGCTGAGCACGAAATGCATCTCTTGCACTCTGTCATGATATTAAAGCACTGCTGGTACTTTTCTTCCAACTTTTGCCCATGGAGAATCGTCAAGGCACTCCAAGTGAAGCTTCGGAATCGTCGAACTGTGTACACGATCCGCATAAATGTCTCATTCTAGATGAATCCACTTCATTTATATATTTAATTCAGCTCCCCAAAGGAGGGTTATTCTGTCTTCACCAACAAAAGTATTTCTGATACCCTCACGAGGATGATTTCCCTAAAATTCATGCAACTCTTTTTTTTTTATATATATTAATGCAGAAAAACTTGAAGGTTATTAAGTCCATGCTTCTGACAGCCTCTGCAGTTACAAATAAGGCAGCTAATGAGAAAAAAAACTGCCCCTACCGCCTTATTCCCAAAGCTCCAGCCATCTTTATGCAAGAATGCTGTGACAAATGATACTTTTCACCTCTCTAACATGGCCTTTCTCCGATTATAGATTTAGATGGATAACATGACTACAAGAGTTAGGCCCCGAAGCAGATGATTGCCTCTGGCACCCGCCGTATGCAATTTGGGTGAAATTTTCAAGAGCCAAATGAAATAATTGCAACAGGGTAAGTCTAACTCTGCAAGTAAATTTATAAAAATTAAAAGGTCTGAGAGGTAATGCTTATGGACCCATTTGTCTCATTTTTCCTCATTAAAAATTTAATTGAAATGAACTCTGGTAACTGTAAGAAAAGTTACATTCTTATTTTAGACTAGCAGATAAAAGAAGGCACTTTTTTAAGCAATCACATTCTGCTTGGGATCAGTTCCGTGCACTGTTATTTCAGTCAACACTTGTGCAAGCAGACTGGTGAAATTCAAAATATAGGAAATATCATTTAATGCTATCAAAAACAGTCTTGACATTTCGGGAGCCTGGGTATCTCTGTTTGAAGGCACAGTTAAAACAGCTTCTAAACAAACTCTAGAATGTGGATTGACCTCCCCCCACCCCACATCACGTAAAACTCCTTTAGAGGAAACAAAAAGTCAAAATATCGTCATCTAAAGTCATCATCTCACACAGACAAGATCACTCACGTCTCTGCACGTCCACATGCTGTGTAAGAGAGGACCAATGTGAAACACACTCTCATGCTCGCGTGAGAGCACGTGGGCGGGTAAGGGTGTGAGAATGTGCTCTTCGGTTTTTCTAGGCTGCTAATGTGTGTAATGCCATTTAACAGCTTGCAAACGATGTGACAGCGCTGGATCCTGGGAATTCCAGCTCTAGGCTTCTCCCTTTTCCTGGAAGCGCTGCCAAAATGGGGGGGAAAAAAAAAAAAAAGTCTTGCTAAGGTCACCTGAAACCGCCTCTCTGCTAACCACTGCGCCTACTCCACGCTTCTCAGGCATGGCTGACTCTGTGGCCCATGCCACCCTCTTAATAGACAACATCCGCTCCTTGGGTTTCCGCATTTCCCTCCTGGTCCCTCCTTCTGTCGCTGATCAATGGCTTCTTCTTGTCTCCTCTCAGGGTTCTGCATCCATCTCCCCGAATGTTGGCCCTCTCCCGCAGTTCTGCTCTAGGTGGGCTTACCTTCTTGCTCAAGACCATCCCAGTACAAGCTCCTGGGGTTAAATAACATCCCCCAAACAGACATATGTGAATCCTACCCCCCCGGAACCTGCGTATGCGAACTATTTGAAAATAGGGTCTTTGCAGACATATTCGGGTTAAGGATCTGAAGATGATCCCACGTTGGACTGAGGGTGAATCTTAAACACAATGGCAAAAGTCTTCACAAGACGAAGAGAGGACACCCAGACGCACGAGTGGAAAACAGCCAGAGAAAGACGGGGCCAGAGGTGGGGGTGATGTGGCCACGGGCAAAGGGATACCAGGGGCCAGCAGAAGCTGAAAGAGACAGGAAGAGTTCTTCTCTAGAAACTTCTGAGGGAATTATGACCTTGCTGACTCTTCGATCATGGACTTTCAGCCTCCAGAACTTTAAGAAAATACATTTCTATTGGTTTAAGGCCTCAAGTTTGTAGTCATTTGTCACAACTGCTTTCATACATTAGACCCATAATGAGAGCTTCCTGGCCACCTTTATGCTAATGATTCTCAGGTCCATAGCTTCAGCCAAGACCTCTCTCCTGAGCTTCACACGCTCCCAGCCTCGGGACCTCGGATGGCTCACTGAAGCCTCCTCTCAAGATGCATCTCCATCGTATGTCTCCTGCCTGCTCTTTGCTGATTCTGCTGCTGAAGCCAGAGACCTGGGACCTACATCGTTCTGCAAGAGCTACCTACACAAACAACTGCACCCTAATTATAGATGCAGTGGCAAGATGCACGCGCTAACATCGTGGGCTCTGGAACCTGAATGCTCGAGCCCGAATCCCTGTTCGGGCATCCACTAAGTGTTTCAACTTGGGCACGTTTTCTATCTTGCTGCCTCCATTTCTTACCTGTAATACAAACTGATAACAGTATTGACCCCTAAGGGACATTATGAAGATGAAATTAATTGCAATTTGTGAGGCGCTTAAAGCACTTGCTTAGCACACAGAAAATGCTATGTGTTTATTTTTATTTAAATAAAAATTTTTACAAAGATCTAGAGACTTCTTGGTTTTTGACCTAAACTCAGGGTCCTCAAGGCCTCCTCCTCAGCCAGGGAGGACAACCCAGGCATTGACGGATGGCGCTGAACAGTGTCTCTACGCCCGGCCAGGTGTGTGCCGGAAGCCCGCATTCCACAGTGGACTGTCCACCTTCCTCCATTTGCCCAAAGTTTTCTACCCCAAATCCATTTAGTGCACTTGAAATGCTCTTCCTTCTCCCCTCTATTCTTTCCCGTTTTCCCACCTTTCATATTAAGCGGGACTCAGCTGAGACGCAGCCTCGGCCTGCCCCAGACACTGTCCGCTGATCCCATGGGCTGAGGTGTAATGATGACGTGTTTATTAACCTGTCTCTGCTTTTCGACGGCTACCACTTTGAAAGTAGGAATCGTGTTTTTATTCCTACCTGCACCTGGAGCGCTAGGAACTCTGCCTGTGTATGGTGGGGACGCAGAGAATTTTCATGAACTAAATAATTATTTGTTTAGCAGCATCTGTATTCCTCCAGGTAGCGAATGTCAGGGGAGGCCTGAAAACAGATCTTGGCTACCAAATTACAGCCCTAAAATCCCGTTTTAACAATTAGCTGAAAGCCTTTGGGGAAATGTAATAATTGCTCACTATTTAGATTCCTACAAAGCACAACATCCTAAAGTCAACAGATTGATTATATACAGAGTGTACTTCACAAGGAGTACAGCTGAATATGCCCATGGCAGCAGGCTGATACCATGGAGATTAGAGGCAAGGAATAGGATTTCTAGAAGATTAAGGGCAGACGGCAAGACCCAAACACCTGTGCCCAGAAGCCCATGAAGAAAATAGAAGCATGGCGTCCCATGCCAGTAGGAGGTATGGGTGTCCTGGAACCGACTTCATTTGGTTATGATCTAGGACTGACACAAGAATTTGATATATGCCATTCTATTCAGAACTCTTCCTAGATATCATGGAGCTAATGAGAAAACAATTTCTAGGAGCATCTCACAACCTTAGTATCTTCTCAAAGTTTTTTTTTTTCGAGTTTTGTCTACAAGCCCAGCCCACTGCTTTTAGGGAGCTTGGTGGTGGTGGAGGCAAAGCAAGCATCTCCCATGGGAGAGGACTTGCAAAATTGCATCAGGTGCCTGCTCTTACTGTGACCACCTCCACTGCTCCTTTGGGCAACCTTCTGAGGCAGGAGCAGGAAGACGGGAAGGGGCTTCCCACTTTCTCATAAATCTCACACGCGGTCTGTCAGGAACTCTGTGATTTATTCCTCCAGAGAGAGCCAGAGCCCCATCCCCGCTGATCACCCCGGTGAATCCCCACCACCTTCTGTCTGGAGTTCTGCAACAGCTTCCTGACTGGCCTCCCTGTGTTCAGCCTTGTCCACCTTCATCGATTCTCAATCCAGCAGCCGGTCTTCTTGTTCAAACTAAGGCAGACCATGGAACTCCTTTCTTCGCTGAAGCCTTATGATGTCACTCAGAATCAAAACCCTGGTCTACATACAACGTGCCCATGGAAAGGCTTAGAAAAGTTGGCCCCTCATGGCCTCAGTTCAATGAAGCTCAGATCCGAAACAGAAACATGGCAGGCTTGCTGACGTAGCGATCCCTCTGTAAAAATCACACCATATTTTGCTGACAGGCAGCAAAAATTGATAGCAGGAGGGTTGAAGTCAACTGAAAATTCAAATGATGCATAAGTCAAACCAGACGTCTCAGCAAATCACCTTGCGTGAGGCATGCTTTTTGCCCTCTTCAGAACTAACCTAATCTACATCCACGGGTCTTTGGTACCAACTGAGACTTCAGGATTTTCTTAAACAATGTGGCATCCTCGGCTGTCTCTGGCACTGGAGCCAAGGTCTAGGTTCAGTTCTTTCCTCCACCATTAACTTATCCAAGTTTATGATAAACTCTCTAAGCCTCACTCAGGTGTCAGACAGGAGAATAATACACCAGAGGACCATATTCATTCAATCTTATTTACCTTGAATTTTGCTGAAATATCACTTTCTGCAGGAAGCCTGCTTAGGTCTCTCATAGAATCAACCTCTCCCTCTCCTGCAATGTCTTTCTCTTTTTGTCATAAACTATCGATGTGTTTATCACCCCTTCTTATTTGTTTTGTGTGTCTCTGCCTTCCTCTCAAGAGTCACAAGGAGTAGGACTTATGCATCTTTGTATTCTCAGTCAAACTGGTGACACTTGTTGAATGAATGAGTGAATGAGCTCTCATACCCAAATCTCCACGCATTCTCTAGAACCACGTCAGAGCAAGAGCAAAGGGAGGGGACATGTCCTGTACACAAGTTTGGCATGATTTTTCTATTTCCAAGAGATTTTTCCTTTATTACATTGGTAAATGATCTCAGTGTACTGGAAGACAAGGCCCCCTGTGGTGTGCAGAGAGAAGGGAAACAGTGAGAAACCATTTCCTATTAATAAGATTGGCGAAAACCCCAATATACACTGTTGACGAGATGGGAGAGATGGCATTTCTCACGCACTCGGTGGGAGTAAATTGGCACAAACTTTTTGGAAACTAAAGCTTCAGATGTACATGACATTTTACCAGTTCTCCTGGGAATATGCCCTTGAGGAACTGTGCACACTTAAACAAGGGAACTCATGCAAGAGTAGTCATAATAGCACAATTAGTAATAGCAGTAAAATTGGAAACTATCTCAAATGTTCATCAATAGGAAAACATATACATAAATTGTGACATATTCCTATGACGCAATCCTTACAGCAGTTAAAATAAATAAATGAAAACTACATGTATTTACATAAATAAATATCACAATCATCTTGTTGGGAAAAATAAATTATAAAAGGATATGTACTGTACACCATTTATATTTTTTAAAAATAGAAAATAAAGTCATATTTCATTTGACATACGAACATGTGTAATATAGTATCAAATCATACAGTAATGGTAGCCAGCAAGTTTTGAATGGCAGGGGATGGGAAGTAAAGTGGAAATGAGTAGGGGGTCTTCTCATGCAACTATAATGAAGTTATTTCACACAAAAAATCTTAGAAAATATGCCAGGACTCTAAGGTTTTAAAAAGTTATTTTAGGACGTGGTTCTATAGTGTAGCGGTTAGCACGTCTGCTTTACATACAGGTCCTGAGTTCATGCCCCAGTGGAGCTATGCTCCATGGTCTATAGCCATGCCACTCTGAACAAGCCCGATGTCTGATTTCAGAAGCTAAGCAGGGTTGGGCCTGGTTAATACTTGGCTGGGAGACCACCTAGGAAGACCAGGTATGCTATAGGTATTAAAAAAATAAAAAGTTGTTTTGGTAGATACACAAATGCTCATTATATTCATTGTAAAACACTTTCACAACATTGCTTAAAAGAGTTACGGGCGAACTGAATCTTAATTATGAAAATTGCATGTCAGCTAATTATTTTCAAGGCACCTGTCTGAGACGGCCTTCGTTAAGTTTCTTTAGTATATAAACTCCACTGGACAAGTTCCAGAATGGACCAGCTCCATGAAAAAGTCCTTTGTATGTATTTGTTCTTTCATTTCCACTATTTATTTTCTCCTCATATTTTTGTAATGGAAATAGTTTGGGGGCATAATGTACTTGAGTTCCTTAATGTTATTACATAATACATGATTTGCAAATATCCACTTCATTCTTTACAGAATCATTTTCTATTCCTCCTTGCTTTGTAACTCTTACATATATAGTTATTTTGTTCATTCATTTATTCATTCATTCACAAGACAAGTATTTGCTAAGCCTGGACTATTTATAGCCCTCTTTCAGTTCCGGGGTAGATTGTTTAAAAAGAGATGCTCCATTTGATTTGGTCTTTGCCCTTAACTAGCTTGTGTAGTTTTTGTATCTGTTCAAATTCCTTGAAGGCAGCAATGGTAAGCTTTTCTTTCCTTTCTGTATTTAAGTACAGTTGGAAAACAATATCATATTAGTTTCAGGTGTACAATATGGTGATTTGACAATTTAATACCTTGTAATACGATCACCCTACTAATTCTAGCAATCACCTGTCACCATGCAAACTTATCACAATATCATTGACTATGTTCCCTTCTGCCTTTCTCAGCCCTGTCCTCAACCCACCCCCCCCTCAACCTCTGGTAACCATCCCTTTGGTCTCTGTATCTATGAGTCTGTGTTTGTTTTGTTTTGTTTTGTTGGTTTGTTTGTTTTATATTCCACATATAACTAAATCATATAATACTTGTCTTTCTCTGTCTGACTTACTTCACTGGCATAATACTCTCTAGGTCCATCCATATTGTCACACATCACGGTGTGTCTGAGACATAGTTGATGCTCAGTAAATATGAATATTAGTTGAATATGTCAATGAATTAATTAATATATTTCAGATGATGTTTCAGACTTAAGAGTGTGTGCAAAGCAGCAAAATATCCCAGCCTTTATTATTCTAATTCCTCTGAGTTTATCTTATTGACAAATTTCCCAACTCTTAACTAATATACTCGATTACAATTTTATTAGTAAAAGTTCTTTTTTCTTAAAAAAAAAAAACTTAACAAACTACAAATATCCAAAATTTCTTTTTCTTAGCATCCAATAACTCCTACTGCTTAGCACTCAGACATTTTCCCTATTCACTACTTGGCATATTTGTGAAACAGAAGATATCCATCCACTGGACTGAAAACAGTCTGTTTCAGAGAAGGCTCAAAAATGATCTTTTCTGCTCTTCTCCTCTTCTTTGCCCCATCCCCACTCACCCAAATATCACAATTACTCCTATTCCAGAAACTACGGCTTCTGCAACACCAAGTTCCCAGCACCGAACGGCTTTAATACCAATCCAAGCAAAGTCTCAGGCCGCTCGCAATGATCTCTGCACCGCAGCTCAACTGACATTTCCTCAAACGTTTCTCGTTGATGCTTGCTCCCTGAACCTGGCTGGTTGAGAACAAACACGGTGAAGTACAGAAAACCGAACAGCTACAAGGACGGGACCTACACAAGCAGGCGATGTGAGGCAGGCTGCGGAGGGACACCCGTAACATGACGGCCTGAGACGCAGGAAAGGCTGCGTGGGCGACGGCCCGGGAGGCGGAGCGCCCTGACTCCGCCCCAGGGCAGGCTCCTTCGCTGGCCCGAAGTGGGGTCAACCCCCAGAATATCAATCATTCTCACACACTCATATAGAGAAATGTCACCCCAAATCTCCATGCTTTCTGTAGAACCACGTCAGAGCAGGAAAGAAACTTTCTCAGGCACCAGGTCAGCAAAGAGGGCTTTTTCTCTTGGTGGATTTACTCTTCCCAGTAACCTGAAAACAAGGTATTTTATGATCTCCATTTTACAGGTGAGGAAACTGAGGCACAGAGTGGCATTTTCATTTTTGAAACTTGACCAAGCCTACCCGGCCAGTAGAGGTACAGGTGAAGCTGGTATCCCAGGACCTGAGTGTATGAGAAAGCTTATTTTCCTAACAATTGCCTTAGGTTTGAGTGCTTTCTTGAAAAATGCCCTGCTCTGCCTCTGCCTCTGCCTCAGCTGCTCTTAGCGGTGAAGACCTGACATTTACAAAGGGCATCTGATATGTCGGATTCTGTTCTAAACCTCTGCATGAATTAGCTCATTTAGTTCTCATGACAAGCTAGGCACTGCTGTAGGCACACCTCCGAGGCACTGCGGATTCGATTCCAGACCGCGGCATCGAGGCAATTATCGCTCGGTTTCTCAATGCATCTAAAGGTTATGTTTATACTATTCTGTAGTCTATTAACTATGCAATAGGTTTATGTCTTAAAAAGCAATGCACATACCTTAATTTAAAAATAGTGCTAAAATAAAGCTCATCATCACCTAAGTCTGTAGCGGTGAAGACCTGCTCATCCTTATATTTCAGGACCTATCTCTGTGCCTAGCACCAGGAAGGCATCCTATAAACATTTGTTGCAAGAATGAATGAATGCCCAGTACATAGTACTCGCTCAGTATAAATCGGTTGTTACGTACTGCTAAGTTTGGTGAGAACAGGCAATACATCTTCATTTTTATAATCCCCAGGCTTTGGAATATAGCGGGCACTCAGTAAGAGCTTGTTTTGTGTACTATCAAAGCTAATGACTATCCCTTTGACTTCATCTAATAATCAGCATTTTAAGTATATCAAAGTATTTTTCTCCATCATAAAACCATGGACAACAAAGACTGTTTATTTACATAGTTATTGCCACAGCTAGAAATTGCCTAAAGCCTCTGGGAAATTAATAAGAAAATAATGGTTTCACAGGGGTGAAAGACCTCTAATAAGAGAAAACCTAAGTAAACATATGTATTTAAAAGTTGAATCAACTACATGTAAATATGGTTACAGAAAACAAGGTTGCAACTCCTTTTATTTAAATGAGGCAGTCTCCTTACCAATTTAGAGTTAAACTTAATAAAGTGAGCCTACCAAAACAAACATTTTTAAGAAGGAAGAAATAACATTGGAACATTACTTAGGCTCAAATTGGGGGCTAGGCAGATTCTAAAGTTTTCTAGAAAACTCTATATCCAGAAAACCTAAGTTAACCTTTACTATAAAAATTTAAAAAGTAACTCTAAGTATTATCATATTCAGAGATTATTCCAGAGAGTCATAATAAAACTGTGGAAATACTTTCCTTCCAAAGGATTTGCAGAAATTTCATAAGCAGACAAATCTCCCTTAGGATTCCAGGCCTTGGCTTCTACACATGCCTTTGAACATCGGAACATTTTTTTTTTTTTGTATTAAAACCCTCTATGTCATGTTTCTAGGGGCTCTTTGGGTATGCACACCAAATTACAAAGCACAGTGTTATTAAAAACATTTAAATACAGCCACTCAGATTCTAAAACAGTGTAACAGAAAGACCAGAAGACAGTCCCATCACTTTAGATCTGACCTTGGACACCAAATATCTCTTTAAGGAGAGACACCCACAGAGGCCCTGAGTCCCCAAGCCAGAGCTGTTTTTTGGAGGGACTCCAGATATTTCTCTTAGAAGCCACAGAAGGCCTTGGAAAAGAATCTCAGTGAGTAGCAAAACAGATCTAATGCCCAAAATGATGGGACTATCCCAGCATTAACACTCCTGCAGTGCTATGGCTGGGCCCCAGGGTCTCTTCTCGTCCCTCTTTTTCCTTTATTCTTAGGCTTCAAACGTAATAACAATCTTCAAGGTTTTAATTACCAGATATTCAGAAAAGGGAACCCTTGTGCACAATTGGTGGGAATGGAAATTGGTACAGCCACTACGGAAAACGGTATGAAGGTTCCTCAAAAAATTAAAACTAGAACTACCATATGGCCCAGCAATCCCATTTCTGGGACTACAAAGGAAATGGAAGCAGTGTGTGTGAGAGATGTTTGTACCCCGATGTTGCTACCAACAGTACTTACAACAGCCAAGACATGGAAGCAACCCCTAACCGTCCACTGATAAATAAATGTATGAAGACACTGTGCTACATAGATATACTATATGTGTATATTATGTATACATATACACATTATACATATATTGGAATATCATCAGCCATAAAAAAAAAGAGGAAATCCTTCCACTTGCAACAAAATGGATAGACCCTAAGGGCATTATGCTAAGTGAAATAAGTCAGACAGAGAAAGACAAATACTGTGTGATCTTACTTATCTATGGAATCGAAGAAAAAAACGCCACCACCAAACTGGTAGAAAAAGAGATCGGATGTATGATCACCAGAGGTGGTGGGTGGGCGGGGGGTAATTTAATGAAGGTGATAGAATGGGGCAAACTTCCAGGGACAGGTCAAATAGGTACTAGGGATAAATAAATATGACGAGAAGATGGCAGTTAATGTTGCCGTGTGATGTATGTGAAAATTGTTAAGAGAGTAAATTTTAAGAGTTTTCGTCACGAGAAAAAAATATGTATTTTCTTTATTTATTTTCCATCTGTATGAGATGATGGATGTTAACTAAACTTATTGAGGTAATCGTTCCACGATATATGCAAATCAAATCATGATGCCGTACACCTTAAATTTATACAGTACTGTGTGTCAATTATTGTTCAATAGAACTAAAAAAAATTTTTTTGAGGGCAGAGCCATCTAAACATACCAATAACCTAGAACTAATAAAGAAAATTTATCAGGAAGCCCCTCTCAACAAAAAACAAATTAACAAACAAAAAAACTCGGCCCAGGTGGTTTCAAGGGGAATTAGGCACAGATAGCTTCATAGAGGAACTCCAAAAAAACATTTAAAAGGCAAATAACAGCATGATCATTCAAATTAGCATAAAAAAAAGAAAAAAAAGAAAATGCTTGAAAATGTTCTCGAAGCCAGGGTACCAATAAGACTAAACACTGACAAAGACATCATAAAAAAGAGGAATTAACTAAATTTTTCTTTTGAATGTTGATGCAAATATTATAAATAAAGATGAGCAAATGGAGTCTATGACCCAATAAAAGGAGGGCATTTACTGAACAAGTGGGATTTGTCCAGAAATGAAGTGATGATTGGATATCGAGAAATCTATCGAGACGAAACATTACCTCGTGTTTATACTCACGGACTCAGCCTAGGTCTCGGCCTTGCCACTTACTGGTTGTCTGATTTTGTTCAAGTTACTTAACCTCTGTGACTATGGGTTTCTTAAGTTTGAAGTGAAAATACTAATACTACTGAATTCCAGATTGAGCCAGGATTAAATTAGTTGGTACATGTAAAGAACTCAGGATATTGCCTTGAATATCAATTGCACCAAATAATCATCAATTATTCTTATTAACATACTCAATCATCATAAAAAAAAAAGCATCATCTTCTTGGACACCAGAAATACACCGGATAAAATTCAATATCCATTTTTTTTTTTTACTTTAAATAGCTCTTAATAAGAATAGATTGATATTACCTTAACATGAGAATAATCATAAGCCATCATCCTGCTTAATGAAAAATCTAGGCATTTCCATTAAAGTCAGACACAAGATAAGGATGTTAATTATCCTCACTATTATTTAACACTTTTCTGATGGTCCTAGCCAATATAATTAGACAAAAGAAAGAAATAAAATATAAAAATTGGAAAAGGCTTGGCAAAACTGTCATTATTTGCAAATGATATAACTGAGTTGGAACACCCAAGAGAGTAAACTTTAAAAAAAAATCTGTTATAAATATTAAGAAGATTCTGTAAGGTGACTGGGAATAAAATTAATATACAGAAATCAATAACTTCCAGAAATGCAAACAAAACCGATTAAAGTATAAAGTGGAAGAAAAGACCACATTTATGGTTATAAACAGAAATAATTGAGATGCAAAGAGATCAAGAAATGGAAAACATGTATGTGTCTCTATTTATGTAGAAAACCACACGTACGAAGGTACACATACATACATAGAAAAGCCATCAAAATATTACGAAGGGACACAAAAGGGGTCTCAGCGGAGGAGAGGCTACAAAGATTAATGATGGAAAGAGCAATCATCATAACTATAGTAATCCTCCGAGCCCAAATTTGTAAATTTAACAGAATTCCAATGGAATACCAATGATTTTTTTTTAATTAGATAATCTAATTCTAAATTTTAGATAGAATCCTAAAAAGAAGAAACATGCTATGATGCCAATTCTACTAGATTAAAATATATTATAAAGCAACGGTAATTTTTAAAGGATGAAGAATATGAAGATAAATGAATAGAACAGGAATTGGAGTCCAGAAAGGAATCCAAATACTTAAAACAACTGAAAATATGCTGAAGTGGTATTTCAAATCAGTCAGAACAGTGTATATCGATTAACAAATGTTTGAACAACTAGATAGTTAAATAGGTTCTTCACACTTTTTACCCCAGAATTTCACATGGATCAATTATTTAAAGTTTCAAAAATACCCCAAAATTTTATAGTGGTATTAGAAAACATATAATAATATATTTTACTATTATTAGCTCAACAAGAACTAATACTAAGTGTAAAACATAAAATAGAAGGCATAAAGAAAATAATGCTTCATTTAACACACATGCACAAAAGAAAAACAAAATACAATGGATAAAGCAATATTATGCAAAGTTAAAAAAATAAAACCATAAACTTGTAATGTAATTTCAATTATGTCACGACTAAGTGTGTGCTTCTTTAAAATGCAAAGACTTACATATCTATAAGATCAACAACCTGATTGAAAAATGAATAAATTATATAAACAATTAATTTATAAGAAAGTAAAAACAAATTGCTCTTAAGAATATAAGGAGATAATAAATCTGTCCTGTATTAAGAGAAATGGATATTAGAATGAAAATGAAATACCATTTTTCATTTAGAATATTGGAAAACAGGAGGAAAATTTGATAACCTCTAGCTGTTGAAAAGTATGAAAAACAGTCATTTTATATCCTTCTGGGGAAAATGAAAGTTGAACAACCTCTACGTTAAACAGCTTGAAACTATCTACCAAAATTACAATGTACATGTCTTTTAACCTGGCAATTTTACTTCCAGGAATTTCTCCTACGAATTTTTTTTTTTTTAATTTCTCCTGTGCAAAATCAAATATGAAAAGGTATTTGTACATCATTGTTCATAATAGAAAAAGATTGGAAACAACCTAAATGGCCATCAGTAAAACATATTACTGCAAAATAAAATAAGTTATGGTATATCTCTAGAGTAAATCTCTCGTTGGGATGTATCTCTGCTGCTTTTGTAAAGAATGCCATTGCTCAATGCTTAGAATCGTGTGCATAGTACGTTACCATTTGTGTGCACGTGTGTGTGTACAGCAATACATACTTGTATATGCATTGACCATCCCTGAATGAAAATGCAAGAAACCGGAAATGCTGGTTTGCCTCTAGGAAGGGGAACTGGGAGGCTGGGGGCTCGGTGTGAAAGGCATACATTTTAAAGGTTTTTACACTTTCAAAATTTTGCACTGTATAAATAAATTATCTGCTCACAATCTAAATAATAAGTTTTTAAATAAGATTGTGAGAGTTAATTAAGCAATTTGCAGTGCCTGGCGCAGAGTCACCAGCAATAAATGGCTGTTAATAGTTACCGTTATAATGCTGAATAGGAATTGGAAGACAATGGTGAGAAATGGAAAAAGGATGGAGCCAAATGACTGTCTATGTAAGATATAAGGTTTCTGCCTCTTAAATATTAGGATAAGCCACGTGAAACAGCCAATATTGAATAATGCTTGACCTGCGAAAACAGTAATTTCATGTGATTTCACCCCAAATTATTTTCTTCTGTGTAAATGAGACTGTAAGGTGACAGTGACAGTAATGATAGCTATTAGTTCAATTATTTCTTGCCATCTGAACCTATGTGTTTTCCAGATTTGCAGAGAGAATTCAGAGAGTGAGTTGGAATAATGGAGATGTTGAAGTAAATGCATCGTTTTGGTTTCTGAGTTTGGGATAGTGAGTAGCTTGAGCTATTTTATTTATTTATTTGTTTATCTATCTATCTATCTATCTATCTATCTATCTATCTATCTATCTATCTATCTATCTATCTGAGGGTGTGTGGAAGTAAGCGCTATCCCATCCTCAACCCCATTTGACAGAAGAGGAGCGGTTTCTGCTTTGAATGGCAAGCCGGAGCCAACCAATGCCACACAGTTGGCATGCAGGGAATCGGCAGTGGACAAGGCCCGCTGCACCGCCAGGGCCCGGCCACGGTTCACTGGTAAGATTATATCTCACCTTCTCTCCAAAGCAAACCCTGGTCCCTCCCGCCTCCCATCTGTTAGTAAGACAGCGTTAAGTTCCG
Source organism: Rousettus aegyptiacus (assembly GCF_014176215.1). Lineage (NCBI taxonomy): Eukaryota > Metazoa > Chordata > Mammalia > Chiroptera > Pteropodidae > Rousettus > Rousettus aegyptiacus. The sequence goes on from NW_023416285.1 coordinate 7,778,015, forward strand.
AAGCTCAGAAGTGACGTATAAAATGGTGAGGTCGCCACCATTTTCGTGTATGTTTGTAAATTCTGTTCCTCGACATCCCACAAGCTTTCATTTTCCCACTTGACATTTCCACTCATGATAAAGCTGTTCGAGAATACGGGAGATGGCCACCGATGTCTTCAGCAGGTAAAGCACAGGTGGCGTTGGAAAAAAATGAAAGAAAAAGAACTCTGATTAATTCCTAAGGCTGCAGATACTTTTTTTCTAGAAAATCCATGCTGTAGATTGAATGAGTGTGATCGAATCCAAAAATGGAGCAAACCAGGCAAAAAGAAAAGCAGAAGCCATCCCATACTAACAAGCAGATCAGCCTCCATCCAGCCAGAAGCTCTTGATTTCGATGTCCTCATTTTTATCATGGGATTTATTAACCCTTTATTTGTGGTATCTGTTAATATTTCCATTTTGTATTTCTTCTCTTTAAAATGCTTAAATAGAAGGCCTTCATTTCCCCTGTTTTACAGATAAGGAGCATTTATCATTAAAGTTAATGGCATTCCTCACCAACAAGGTGGTTTGTGAATCGCAAAGAAGAACATCTAATCCTTCGAGGAAAGTGCTGCAGGCATCAGCCTCTGATGTCATGATGGTTAACGGCCTTCACACAGGCGGACTCAAGTATTCCAAGGCAACACTTGAATCTGGGGTTTTATAAATGGTTTGCTCTTTAAATCTTCCAACTTTTCAAGGAGCATGTCTCGAGTTGAGTAAACTGAAAATTATTGACTCTCTATTCCCCGCTGGGAGGGAGGAAGAGACAAGATTCCTGCTTTCAAAACATTTATGACCCAGTGACAGGAATGAGAGGCAGAGAACAAATAGATGGGGACATTAGATTACGCAAGATAATTCAACTGATGAAAATGCTACAAGGATAACAAGACAGGTAAAGAGGGGTGATAGAAATTACTGGGGCGGCAAGGTCACTGTAGATAGGCTAACCAGGAAAGACGCCTCGGAGGTGGCAATGTGTCCTGAGATCTGAATGACAGTGAGCCAGCCATGAAAAAGGTCAGCCAGGGTATTCCAGGCCATGGAGATGATGATGATGATGATGATGATGATGATGATGGTGGTGATGATGATGGTGGTGATGATGATGGTGGTGATGATGATGGTGGTGGTGATGATGATGGTGGTGATGATGATGATGGTGGTGGTGATAAAACAGTGAATATGAATCAAGGATTTACTGAGTGCCAGGCTTTATTCTAATTACTTTACTAGTACCATTTTATTTTACCCTCTCAACAATTCCTCAAGGTAATGAATTATTATTACCCTCATTTTACTGATGAGAAAATCAAGGCACAGAAATTGCCCAAGGTTCACTCGCTAGATAAGCGGTCCGCTACAGCAAGGACAGAGGCTCTGCCATGGGGAGGAACTCAGTATGTTGAAAAAGTAAAAATCGGACCAAAAAAAAAAAAAAAGGGAGATTGGAGGCTGCTATGAGATGAGGTTGAGGAGGTCTGCTCCTATAAGACCTTGCAGGATTTTCACCGGATGGTTTAGGCAGGTGGTTGTAAGGTCCACCTCAGAGAAATGACATGACGTGATCTGTTTTAAAAATATAAGTTCAGGCCCTAGGGCCAGCAGTCTGGGGGAAGGAGTAGAGATAAAAGCCTGCGGGATGAGCGATGAGGCCTGGGATGCTGGGAAGGTCTGAGACGATCCGGGATGCGAGACATCGCGGGATGAACCCAGTCAGGCATCCAACCCTGCTACACTTCAGTGTCCAGAGACCTCCACCCACTGCATCGGCTGACGGTCGCCTGTTGACGACCTGGCAGAACAGCGCATTCACCTCAGTGGAAGTGACTGGCCCCATCCAGGTCTTCGCCCCGGCCCTGGTTAGGTGACGCCCTTTCTGCACATGATGGCGTAGCGAGGGGATCCGGCCAGTGCGGGATCCAGCCCCAGCCTGGCGGTTTGTCACTGGAGATTGTGAGGTGAGTCCCGGGGCCTGGACGAGCCTGTTTCCTCTTCTTCTTTGGGAGTCATTAAGACCTACCTCCCAAACTCGTTGTGAGGATTAAGTAAAACCAAGTCTGTGTCTTGCCTCTCGGAGTCACTCGATGATACCGGTTCACTGCCCTCCCTTCTCCGTTCAGAGGCAATATGGAGTAGATTGTAAATTTGACTTGTTTTCTCTTAACTGTGGTACACACTGACAGCCATCGTCAGACTCATTACATAGCTCTAGACCAACACGTTAACCTCCTCTGCTTTCATGTATGCATTTATTATTTACCTAGTGTGTTCCCTGGACTCCGCATTTCAGAATACTTCCCTGCCTATGGCCTAAAATTAAATCCAGACACCTCTCCCCTTGTCTCCTTCCCCGCATTTTCCTGATACGTTCCCCTCCCCCCCGCCTTTACCCATTCTAGACAACGAGGAAGCCTATTTCTCAGGACGATGAACTCTGGGCTCTACCTCGTACTTGACTTTGCAATCCCTCAACTTCCCCCCATCCAGACCACAAATTTCCCACCTTCCTGTCTCCCTTGATTTCGAACATCTTGTTAAACAACACTTTCTCTCTCTTTCTCTAGTGCCCGAGACTGGGAAATTACTTTCTTTAATCCGGGCCCTATTTGTAGTTTTAAGGCCAAGAATTTTAGAAGCATCTGTGGCTCTGAAATTGTTTTCCGTCAGGACTGCTCTATTGGAATACTCTGTGTGTGTGTGTGTGTGTGTGTGTGTGTGTGTGTGTATTTTTAATGTCCTGCTAGCCATTCCCTCTGGCTTGACTTTAGAAATCACTGTTTTCTCAACACTGGGATGTCTGTACGTTAAGGTTATTTCACTTCTTTAGGAGTTCACTGCTTTCGCTCACTTATGATGCAGTCATATGTACTACTTTTCTATCTCCAAATACGATTAAAAGTGCCCTTCGGGTTTTGCAAGCCATGATCATTCAGTGCACGGAGCCTTCTCGTGGCTTGGAAGGACTCTCTCTGCCTTCTCTCTGAGGAAGAGGAAGAGTGGAAAAGTCAGAATGAGGTGTGGCAGCTTTGTTTCAGAGACCAGATCCCTTGCTTTTAAATCACCGTCTCTGCTCCATGGGCCCACATCCAGCAACCAGTCCTCCCCAACGGTGGGGTGTGTAGCAGGCTCAGGCAACAAGTCAGACCTGAGCCCAGGAAAGCATTGGTGCCCTGGGCTAGCTTTGCGACCTCAAGCGTCAGTAAATTTTTATGTCAAATGGTGATAATAATACTTATCCTTTTATCGAGAACATATAGAATTTCTCTAATACCTAATGGCATCATGATGATAATTATGATCCTCAGTGGTTCTTGGATAGACTGGAGCTTATCTTTGAATCAGACTCATGACACAGTGCTCTATTCCAGTGCTCGTCAAATCCCCTATGACATGTGCTTCTCCAGCCTTTGACCAGTGGCCGCTCACCATGTGGGTTTGATAAACACCTGACCTGCTCTATATCCTGTGCAGTGGGAGGAGTTCACTGGATGAACTTGGATGAACTTGAATGCTCTGACAATGTCAAACTGCTATCAAAGCTTTAAGGTTCATACTCTCATTTCTGGACTTATCACAGACCGGTAACAAACACTTTGCAAACTCACAGTGACTCATGGACGACACCTTGAATAGCATACTTGAGGCTGTGAGCCTTTGAAAGGTCTGTAACATGCAGGCACTGTGAGATGCACAGGTATTTGGGCAGGAAAGGGGGCTGCTTTGTAATCACTTCTCATGCATAAAGCCTCACAAATATAAAAAACAAAAACACCTCGGCAGGATTCCAAGTGCTGACTCCAGCCATACTCATTCTCCTTAGAGGCCACTTCGTGTCATTCTGTTGGGGGTCATTGTCCAACGATAATTACCCAATTCTTCAGAGGCATTGAACTATCCACCTCTGCTATCAGTGGAAGCTACAAGCAGGGACCAATGTGCTTTAAAGTATAACAAGAACAACAACAAAAATCTTTATTCGGGTGGGAAATTAAAGGTACAGGATCAAAAAATATTACTGTGAGACCTAAATGCTTTCACGTCCAGTAGACGATACTGCTTATTTGAGGAGTTAGACTTATTTAACAATAACGAAAAGCTTATAGATAACATCGAAAACACCCAGCGATGATGATTCTACATTCGTAATAACATTTGCATTGGGAAGGGGTGCCACGTGTACGGCGGACATCATTAATCATTGGCGTCTCTCTTTTTCTGATCTGTCGTTTGGCTTCAGGATCTCGGCCAAGAATTCAAGGCCATGACCAACGTATAGGAAATGATAGATGAGATGGAACTTATCTGGCTTCCTGGTGCCGAAATTTGGAGTTAAATGTGCTCTGTCCATGCATTATCATTTTAACCTTCACCTGTGATGCACTTACTGTGACTCGCGATATGCATAATCATCCACGCATGAAAAAACTGGGGCTCCAAGAAACTCAGGCAGTTGATCAATATCACATAAGAAGCTGCGAAAGTGAAAGTTGAACCCCGTTCTGCTCTCAGATGGCACAGGAGGCGGGTAGCATTTAGTATGCCCCTTCTGTGTGCCAGGCTGTCATAAATTCTTACTCGTCTCATCTTATAAATCATGCCAACCTGGGGAACATTATTCTTTCCAATTTTTAGATAAGAAAAGTGGGATTCTGAGAGAGTAAACAACTTGTTCAAGGCTGTCATAGGTAGTAAGGAGGTTGGGATTTGAACTCGCCATTTTTCTGAATCCATAGTACGTTTGTTTTTCTCACCACACAGCCTTCCACAGCTCAGCCTTCTGCTTGCAGAGAACACCACCCAGAGCAGGACATGGCAAAGGTGTTTAGGGGAATGGTATTAACAATGACAGAAGCAACTTGAACATGACTTCAGTGCTGACATTGAGAGAAATGATTAAATAAGCATGGTCATAGCACCACACTGGAACAGTTGTGGCTGTTAGAAATGGTTAGTAAGAGGACTTTGTAGAAACATGCAAAAGTGTTTACTGAATAACATTCAGAAATTGTATGTATACTGATTACGTTTATGCAGATATTATACGTAGATAAAATATAAGAGGAAAACAAAGAAAATGTCTTTTGATGGGATGCAGGATGTTTTAAAGTCATGTTAAACGTAATGCTTAAAAAAAAAGTTTAGTATCCTAGCATTAAGAAAATCTGGCCAAAGAAAATAGGCAAAAATAATCACCTATTAAGAAATTTGTAGTCCAATGAATATTTTTTGGTATCGTTCAAAATCTGATCTTCTATTTACCAAACTCCCGTCTATCAATAAAAAGAGACATTTACTGGTGCTTTGTGATTTAGACCTCGTAAGGCTCAGAAATACAAGGTGATCAATCCGTCTTTAGGAGGCAGATGAGAGGAGTGAGAATTCCTTTACAAGACCTACTATGTAGAGCCAAGCATGAACCCAGGAGCATGGGGAGGGGCGGCTGTCCCAGCTGAGAGTCAGAGAGAGATTCTCAGAGGAGGTGATGGATGATGAGTCCTGAAGGCTGAGAAGAAAGTAGCCTGGAAAATTGGATGGGAAGAGAAGGGTAGGAACGGTGCTTGAGGCAGTGAGCCATATTGTACCAAGGCATGGAGGCGACAAAGCATGACAGATTCGGGGACCTGCAGGAGGTCTGCGGGGGCTGGAAGATGACGTGCGAGATGGAGAAGGGGTGTGGGGCGAAGCCGGGAAGCAGCAGAGGCCTGATCACAGAGCGTCTGAGTGCCAAGGAAAGAAGGCACGGTGAAGGAGAACAATCAGCTATGGCACCGGAAACTGCAAAGAGTCCAATTTAAGTCACCTGCTGAGACCGATGAGAATGGAGTATCCTCGAGGATATTAGGAAAGGAGGGAAATTCCGAGGCGACATGAGTCCCCAGGTGAGGTTGGAGGGTGTGACCAGGAGGTGGAGCTACTTGTAATAATATCTTCAGTTCCTTGGGGAAGGAAAGGTGCTTCGTCCGTTCTTGTAAGCACCCTGCCTCGGCGCTTTTGTGTGTGGCACACAAGAGATGCCACCCAAGTAGCTCCAGGTTAGATGATTGACTGAAAATTTAAAAACAAAACCAGACTACCCCACGTCCTCAAGGAGACAGACAATCGTATGAGCCAGTGTTGTCTATGCAGCGTGTCGAGTGTGCGAAGATTATCCACTAAACCCTACTGTTGATGGGAGATGAATGAAATGGCACACGCTGCTCACGGCCATCCTGGAAGCTTCTGGAGGTTTCCTTTAGTTGCACTTCTGCATTGCCCAACCCATTCTCTTCATGGGATGGGAAATGAAATAAACATCGATTATGCCTTTTTCAATTTAAAACGTCATTCATTAAAGCCATTTAAAGAAACGTCACTGCCTACAGTAAATATTCACATACAAAAATTGCATATAATAAATTTACTATATACAATAGACTATTACTCAGCCATAAGAAAAGATGAAAAACTGTCGTTTGCGACAACACGGATGGATCTTGAGATAACCATGCCAAGAGAAGTAAGTCAGGCAGAAAGAGTTGAGAGCCATATGATTTCATTCCTATGTGGGATATAAAACTGAAAACAACAAACAAAGAAGACAAACAAAAGCTCGTAGCCACAGACAACAGTTTAGTGGTTACCAGAGGGAGAGGGCGTGGGGGGGCGGGAGGCAATAAGGGGAAAAGCGGTCAGACGTGTGGTGACGGAAGATGTGACTTTGGGTGCTGAACACACGGTGCAGTACACAGATGACGGAGTATTGAACCGTACGCTTGAAACCTGTATAATTTTATCAACCAATGTCACCCCGATAAATTAACTTAAAAAGCATTTTAATGAAAAATCTAAAAAAAAAGAAAATAGAAAGAAACTTGAAATGATGGCAGTTTCAAGCCCTGAGTTCGAAAGGGCTTTCGCTCCGAGGGAACAGAGGTGGGAACTGAGGAGAAGGACCGGGCTCCCAGGTGCGCTACCCATGCGATGCCTCCCCACAAACTCTGAGCACAGAGGACCCGGCGAGCGACGCCCCTCGACCCCGTGACCCTTACAAAGGTGCCCGTGGCAATGGAGAGGTGAGACCCCCCCATGAATTTACTCACTAGAAATACAAGATAACCAATCTGTCTTTAGGTTGGATGAGTCTAGTAGGAGTATAACACCCCATTTAGGGACACCCAGGCTCAGGGAGGTCAGGTAATTTGTCCAAGGTCACACGGCTAGCAAGTGGCTATCCTCAAATACACACTCTTATCTATCCGACCCCAAAGGCCAGGCCTCAGCTTGAAGTGCTTCCCCTGACCATGCTGTGTTCTGGCTGAAACAGAACTCTCTAGAACTATAGCACTCAGCTAGGCTATGCACCGTAACACCTACCTGTATCAGTACATAAGACAAACCCCAAACTTACATTCTAGCCAGGCAAAACTGCCTAGAGTGCCCCGAACCCACTAACTTTCTCCATCCTTCTGTGTTTCACTTAGAGTAGACCCTCCGTCTAGGCTGCTGGGACAACCTACTCACCCTTCACAGTCAGTTCAAGGGCCGTCTCCTCCTTGAAGACTTAGAGCCTCCCCCGCCCATCCTTCGACCTCTCCCTGCATCATGCTTGGAATAAGACTGTGGGGTTCGAGACCCTACCCTGCCACTTCCTGGCTCCCTGACCTTGGGTAGCTACTTCTCTACCTCAGTTTCCTCGCCTGCAAAACAAGACTGAAAAGAGTCTCTACCTCATAAGGTTATTGTATTAAAAACAACAACAACAACAACAACAACAACAACAACAACAAAAGACGCCCTGCTAAGTGCCGAGCTATGGTATCCGGCGCCTAGTAAGTGCTCAGTAAGCGTTAGATATTAAGTGTGTTATCACATCTGGGGTTGTCTCCCTGTGTATATGTATTTTTTCTCGCCTACTATGCAGTGATCTTGAGGGCAGCAGAGACCTGGCATGAGGAAGGTGACAAAGAAGTGCTTGTGGAATGAATGACAGATAAATGGGCCAAGCGGCTGGTGGTAATGGAAAGGGCTCCCAAGCCAGGCCTCACGCACTTGGAGGCCCCGTGTCTGTCCGGTCTCGTCTGCCTTACTTACTTACTATGGCTGCTGGGCTGGATTTTGTTATGAAATGCCAGGGGCACAGCAGGTCTGAGCGCTTTCCAAAAAAAAAAACGTGGCAAAAGACACACTCTGAATTCTTAGCTTCGCTCCTTCTCCCCATTCTAGGTCTCTACTTTCCTCAGTGGGATGCACTGACTCCCCACATTAGGAGACAAGCTTTCTCTCCAGTTTCTGGAAGTACCTAAAGGTGACAAGGCTGTGACTTCCTCACTCTGCAGGCCTGTTCCCAGCCCAAGCCTGGACAACTAGCACAAGGACACCCAATCGGCAAGCTCGGGCTCCCAGAGGTCAAGGGGCGTCCTCTAGAGGAACTGTGAGCATGCCTCCTCGGGGCACGATGTCCCCTCACTAACCTCCAGCTGCTGCTCCGCTGGGACCAGTGAGTCAGCCTCCATCACACCTGTCTGCACAGAGCACCTGCTGCCTGGTTATGCGAGGAGGCGATGGGAAGCATCGGCGGGTAGATGGACAACTGGAATCAAATGACAACAGCTCTAATGTTGTTGCTTCAAAAGCACCGGGTCACCGGAGCCCCCTCCAAAGTGCTTCCAGGTGAGCCTTCAGGTATAGTGCCATCGTCTGCACTCAGAAGCTCCAAGGGCCACTGTCCTTCAGCCACTCTTTCCCCCAACGACAAGAGCCACCTCTGTCTGCTCTGCATGTGCCCTGGCTGCAGGCTTCGGTGACAGTGACTCAGAATTCACGGGATTAAATGAACTTGTTTTGGTGAAGCTAGATGGCTATGATTGCTTAGTTTCTATACTGTTTCACTTTGTTTCATGAAAGACACAAGCGTATCGAATCTTCGGATGTCTGCAGTATTTAAAATCTCTAGCTATCTTTTCCAAAGCAAGACCATAGGTTTTAAAAATTCCTTTACTGATTTAGAAGGCCTGAGATTAATATTTGCCGACACCTCTGTCTGACCTCTTCTTCTGCCATGAGCGTGGTTATGGAAGCTCCTCCCTCATTAATTCTATTTAAGCAATACTTCAGATGACCTTCTGGGGCTTGAGGCGAAGGCCGAGTTTCACAGAAAAACGGGGGAGCTCCGGGTTTAGAGACATTTTATAAACGAATGCATTTTGTGACTTCTCAGCTGTCTTCAAAATATTAGATGACGAAGCATTAGGAAAATCTTGGATCGCAGGTCTATACTGAAGAAATAACCTTTGTCGTTTTGAGTGACCGCTGACTGGGTCAGGTCTCATCGTGCAAGTCCATGGGCACTGGGTTCGGGCACGAGTTTGAGATCCTGCTCGGCCGTGACCTGCCCGGTGGTGCACAGCTGCGCGGAGGGGCCGTTGCTGGGAGGGCCGGCTTCCGCCCTGAGCCCTTCCTGCGACCCGAGCGTCCCTCCCTTGCAGATCTGCCTGCGTCGGCACTCCGCGCTGGACCTGCAGCTGACCACACCCTACCTGCCCATGGGTGCCACCTGAGGAAGCAATCGATAGATGGGCAAATGACTGAGTGACTGAACGAAGGAAGGAATGGAGGCAGGGAGAGCAAAGAGCTGCCGAGCCGGGATGCAGAACCCGGGGAAATAAGGTCGTGTCAGGCAGACCCAGAACGAAAGGAGAGAGCTGGATGCCGTGTTGCTCCAAGTGGTTCTGGCATATAGTAGGTGCTCAATAAAATATGACAGCAAACACTCGCTGGGCACTTTCTGTCCCCAGGTCCTGTGCTAAGCCCTCTACATGGATTTCCTCACTTAACCATCATGCTAAAGACTGCAAGGAGCTATAATTACTCTTGGCAAAGTGGATTAAGGACCCACTAATAGGTGATGACTCCCCCATCAAGGCAAGAAAGACGTGACTCGATTCTTATCAATGTTAGAATTCTATAGTCTTACTGGAGAAGCAGCAGAGTTTAGACATGAGGCACTGGGCAGAGCCAGACCACCTGCCTTCCAGACCCGGTCCTGCTCCTTGGTGGCATCAAGCTGGGCGACTGACTTCAATTACTCGCCTGCTCTGTGCCTGGCTAGTGCACATGGGCCACCGTGAAGACTAGTCAGGACATCTACGCGTGGGGCAGTGTGCAGCGAGCACACACTCAATGGTGGCCTTTGAAATGCTGCTCTGCATTGTCCAACCCATAGATGGTTTTCACGTCTTATTGTCGGGAGAGGTGCTGGTGGTATTGTCACCCCCTTGCAGGTGTGATCACCGCAGTCTTCACGGGCTAGACTCAGAAAACCGCAGGACCTGGGGACCAAGTGGGCTTCACTGACCCCAGGGTGAAGGTCACCATTTTACAATAAGAGGAGCCGGAAGGAAGGAGGAAAGGTAGCATTCACGAATCTGTGTGAAATGCAGCTAAAAGATCTAACGAAGAATCTGTCCAAGATCGCGCCAGGGGCTTGGCGACCTGGGCTAGCATAGACTCCAAAGCTTCAGGGTCCTCGGTGGGTCAACTAAGGACGCGCAGTGAGAAACTTCATCTGCTGAGGAGAAGTGTTTTTAAACCAGACCTCTCAGGGTCCCTGACAAGATAAGATGCCCAACAGCGTGGAGCGGCCTCCTGAATTCCCGCGGACACTCACTTCCCCACACCCTGCCACCCACCTCCTCTGTGCCACTGGCCCCGCAGGGGGGCCGGGTCTGAAAGCAGAGCCTAGAGCTTTGGGAGAACGTGGCTCCTGCGACCCTGGCTGGGAGCAGTCGCCTGTCGACGCCCACTCCTGGGCAGACCCTGGTTTCCCGCTGAGCAGGGCCCACGGGGCTGTTTAGTGAAGAAGGACCTGTTTTGGGTGTGCAAAGTGGACGAGGTGAGGCCTGAAGCTGACTCTGGCTCTTGCCACACTTAGATTTGGCTCTGGGCATTTAGGCTGCAGAGAAAAGGTCCCTTCTCTCTCCACCCGGGAGGAGGTCCCTGCCAGCCTCGTATTTAATCCTTCCAGACGCTCCCAGCCCAGTAGCCTGGCCAGCCATGGCTCTAACGAGCAATTGTTCCTGCCCATCGTGGCTTCTCACTCCATGCCCCAGCATCATCTGACCGCTTGGAATTCTACCCCCCGGTCCACGCTCCTTCTCTCCCCTCTGACGGAAATGGCCTTCCCGCCCCCTTCCTCGGCTCACCTTGATTCATTCCTTCGCACTGAATTCAGGCATCGTCTCCTCCACGGAGCTTCCCTGACTAACTCTTCTGAGACGTCCCTGTTTGGTACTCTCCCAATCCCATCTGGAACCTGCTATCATGGCATTTACCATTTTGTATATAACGCTCTCTCCTTATAGTTCCGACCCTCGTGGCAGGGAGTTTCTCGACGGCCGGTACCACGGCTTTTGAACCGTCGGCATGGAGCCCAGCTCCTGGCGCACTCTGCAAGGAGGACGTGACTTGGAAGTATTTGTCCAAATCATCCTTGAACCACAGAAGGGAAAGTCGGCGAAAGCGTTGCAGCATCTCGGTGGAAGCGAAAAGGATTGTGCACAGAGGATTGTGAACACAAAACAAAACCCACTAACTCGCGCGGCCCTTAAGGATAAAGAAATGGTAGGGTAAACTTTGCGGGGGAGGCGGGGCTGGAGAATTGAACTACAACACACCGACAATGAAGCGACTCAGCGACTCGGCCATGTGGACGGTGGCCTCTGCCTTCTGGTCCATTCTGGGCGGCAGAATTTGATCTACGAAGGGCACCACCTCCTCTGCTTGCAACGGGACCCCTGCAGCTACACACTCACAATTGGCATGAAACGCCAAATACGGAGACATATTATGCGGGCAGAGAATTTCGCCTAACACTTAGGTTTTTTTTTAAAAATAAAATCTGATTTTATAACCAAACCAGAAAATCTGTTAACGTTTTACACAGTCCCTAAGAAGCCTTAGAAATATGCCTCTGTGTGATAGAGCTGGGTTGCTTTCCTTCAGGGCACCTCTCTGGAGGCACGTTGAGTCTCTTCAGGGCTGACTGGTCCCTGGGTGGAGACCCCAGAGGCCGTGAACTCCACAGCAGCACAATAGAAACTTAAGAGGCAACCGGAGGGACATAATACCAAGGCATTTTATGAGACAGACGTTGCTGGCTTTAAAATAATTAATTCCAAGTATGATACAAATGTATAGAGGAAACTCAACCCTGACAAAGTCTGCATTTGCTGCTTGTTAATTAAATCTCTTACGTGCGTGCACGCGCGCACACACACACACACACAACATATACACATGCCATGGTAAAAGAAATATATATTGTGCTATCTTACCTCATTTTAACTCCTTGGTTCAAGATATATATAAACCTTTAAGTACTTTTCAAACACACCAGGAAATACAATTAGCACATTGCTCTTACCCTGAGGTAGTTGAGGGTGAAGTTCGTTAGCCCCATCCTGGTGATGTTCTTGGACAGCTGGTCCAGAACCTGAGGGTCTTGTGCCTAAACAGGAAAGAAAAATCATGTATTTTATTCCTGCAAGACGATTTCAAGAAAGTCGCAGACCGTGCTACATCTGCTAAGAAACGCAGCCTTGACAGTGTCGATGGCTCTCAGAGGGCCAGGCTGCACGAGAGAATTTAATTTGCATCTGAAGACACTTGCCCATAATGCTCAAGGACACTTGTGGATCCATGGTGCAAGACCCCTGTCCAGGGAGACCCAAACTGGATCCTGTGCTTGGGAGAAACGACTTGATTTACTCTGTGAGAGGCCTGTGTCTTCAGGAGGAAGGTCATTAAGCCCTGCCAGGAAGGACACCTCTAGGTCTCTGGCACTCATCGGAATGGGCACAGCCTCTGGATTTGGGGAAGCTACGCTTGTTCCCTGTTGTAACAGTATGTTTTAACAGCGTGGAGTCTAGGACTATATCTGAAAACTTTGCAACTGCCATTCAAGCATTACATTTTCCAGAATATCAGCCACACTTAAAAGAGGGATGTAACATTCCATGGGCCACCTTAAACGTTCTGTTTGGCCAGAAAAAAAAAAAAGTGATAATTCTTTCTGGATTCTAATTTGAGGTAAATCTTTTGGATGATGATCTTTTGTCCTGTCTTCCTTCTTTCTTAATCGGTTTGAGTAAATTGATGCTTAACAGAGGGAGTCTTAAGGTAAATATCCCTTTCTCTCCACGTCTGCGTGCATGAGATTATCTAGGTCATACTAACGCTTTATTCTTTTCTGAAGAATTTGCTCTGTGTGATATAACCAATTGGCTCTGTGTATATAAATAACAGAAAATGTAGGAGAAAACAGAGTGTCACTTTCATGTCAATTTCTGGAAAGAGAGTCCTCTCTAGACACGCAGCCAGTATTTCCTGAACCTCCCACACGCCAGGATGGGCTGATTCAGGGAGATGCACCAAGCAGTCATGCTGGACTTCCAGGAGCTTCTATTATGGTTGAAAGACAGGATAATAATAAATGAATGGAAAGACGTCATTGCTGCTGCTGCAAGCCAGTCACCAATATTTGCAGAGGACCTACTAGGTGCCAGGCACTTTTCTCTGTTCTTGACAAGCATTTATTCAATCTTCAAACTAATCTTCGGATGCAGGCTCTAATACTGTATTACTGATTTTATAGATGACGGACTAGAAGCACAGAGACGTCACGTCACCAGTGCCAAGTCACACAGGAGACCTGCGTGGTTTCATCGCGGGGCCCGAGCTCCTGACCATCGCTCTCTGCTGCCTCTCAGTCTGTTCGGAGTCTAACGAGAGTGGCTCCTGCAGACCGTTTCAAGGAGAGTGGAGGATATGCATTGAGCTTTGAAAATGGAGTGGGACTTGGGCATCGGGGGGCAGAAATAACGGAGCGGGAGACCAGGGATGCCACGGGAGAAAGCACAAGGGCAGAGAGCGGGTCAACCAGTGGGGAGAGGGCAGAGGGCCAAGCCTGGGAGACGGCTGGAGTGTGGCTGGGAGACGGCTGTCTTATCGGCCTGAGTGTTGGACTTAGAACCAACTGAGTTAAAAATCTTGATTTCGCCACTTTCGGGCTGAAAAACATCGAGCACCTTGTTGAACTTCTCTGAGCCTTGCTTTCCTCACTTCTAAAATAGGAATGATGATAACTCACCTCTGCGAGTTACTTTGGGGATTAATTATAAGCGTGCATAAAATGTTTAGCACAAGGCCCTGCATAGCAAACACCCAATAAATGCCAGCTACTGTTATTTAATTCTCTTCTGATTATATTGGGTCTTTAAAAAAAGAAAAAAAGCTCATTAAGTCTGATTTTGCTCCAAAGCTTTTTCATGGAAAAGCCCATATCATGCATGGTGGGGGAGGGGCTTATTTAAGTCGATGGCTTTAAATTCCTTCTTAAGAGACTGCCCTTGACCGGTTTGCACCAAGTCTTATCTTTAAAACATTAGCATCAAATCCACTCTGGCACCTAGTTGCTTTTCAATAAATTGGATGTGATTTATGTTCAAAGGAAACCAAGAGAACCCCAAATACTCTAGTTCACTCCAACGCTGGTCAGAAAGAGCCAACTCCTGTTAACACAGATCTGAGGTCCAGGTGGACTTCGTCTCCTCAGATGGTTCTAATCAAAACTGGAAACTGTTTTTCTCACTTCCTGTTTTATTTCTTTCCCCGGTTATAAATAACAGGTTTATTAGCCCAGGCAGAGCAGTACTAGATAATGACTGAATGGAATTTAAGAAAAGTACAAACTGTTTATTGAGGTAACCTCAATTTAGAGTTTAAAATAATAAAGTATCACACACAAAAAAAGTCTCAATTCACCACACTCAGAAACAACGGAAGGGAGGAAGGGCCTGTGGATTAAAATTGTTGATGGAAAGACTCAAAGTTTAGAGTTAATTATGTAAAGTGTAGAGACAGCTGGAGTTCTTTCACAGAGAAACTGCTTTTCCTCATTGAATAATATGTGGGGATAATAGGAACGAAAGTGAAATAAAAATCGAATTACTTACATGCATGGCTAGAATGCTTCTTGGGACTAACTCTCTGTATTGTCTAATGGTAAAGTGCCATGTTTTTATTCTCATGAGATCATCAAAGGTGAACTCCAAGATCAGTCTGCCTTCTGTACACACCTAGAAGTGACAAACAACACACTCATTTGTTATGCACTTTGTGAATGCTGCATTTTTTTTTTGTGACTCAAATGTCAGCTACTCAGCATCATGTCCCTGACTATCCTTGGGTGGCTCTGGATCTTGACAAAATAGGACACAAGTGGCTTATCCATAGCATACTGAGACAAATAGAAGTATAATCAGTGGATCCAAAAGACAGCTAGCCATGAACTAGTAGAAACTCTACCCGTTACAAGCAAAAGTCTGTGAGCCTCCATTTTTCACTTGTAAATATGGACACAAAACCCCTTTTCACAGTGATGTGATGTCAAAAACGCCTGGCATACATATGCATCCCACACAATGATACTCTCTCCCATACTTTTTTTCCTTTTCATCATCTTTCTACCATAGGAGCTTGAGCTCTTGTTTGAATTTTGGTTAATCCCATTCTGGGGTAAAGTGCCTAATGAAATTATTCATGCTGAAGTACAAAATACTACAAGGTTACTCAAACAGAGTTTCTTATTTTCCAAGAGAAATTCCAGAGGACAATGCTTAACCCAAAGCAATAGGTATCAGTTACTGAGATGTTAAAAACAGAGGCATATTTAGAGTATATTCCTTGAATCACATTGTATTGGCCATGCCACATTCTGCTTGCATAAAGGGCCAGCCTTTGGGGGCTGGGGAGAGGCAAATTTATCTAAGAAAAATATGTATTACTAATTAAAAAAAAAAGAATTTCTGAGGCTCTCTTCCTTGATAGAGTGATGCATGATGGAGTAATTTTTTTACCTTTTTTGATATTCAGATTATTTGTAGCTCATAGTTCCTATTTTATTTCCCTTTTCACTGTTAATGACTTTGAAATGGAAGAAAATACTAGGCCATCACACGTCACCCAGCCTATCTCAACTATAAGATAAGTAGCCATGGTCGCACATTCGTCCAGTTCGAATCATCACTACTAATCATTCAGTTCATGCTAGCCTTAAAAATATGGTACAAGTGATGGATGGAGGCTTTGGCATCAGAAAGTGCTAGATTTGAATCCTGAGTTGACTTTTCACTCATTTTGAAACTGTGGGAAAAATCAAATAAATGCCCTAAGTTCCAGGTTACTCATCTGTAAAATAAGGGTAATAATATTCTTAGGAAGGGTTGTTGTGAAAATATATTTAAAAAAATTATGTCTGTAGATTGCCTGGTATTGCACCTGGCACATAGTAGGTTGATAGTAAATGGCAGCTCTAAAGATGAGAAATTAAATGCAACCTGAGAACACAGAACCCTAGATCACTGGTGCTATCTGAGACCCAAGGGTTCAGGAGAGGTATCTTGGGGGCTCCGTTAGGAAGAGCTTGGCCTCTATGTGGACTCGGAGACCCATCTCATTTCCTAGATTTAACCAGATCAGCTTCAGTTTTATCTGTTTTAACATATTGGGCTGCTGGCCAAACTTTTTTGGAGGAAGATTTCCTATGCTAAAAACAAACACACAAAACTTTGGAAATCACTGCACTATACAATATCTTAAAAAATCATAAATTACAATTATTTCAATAAGTGATATGAACATTTCTAAAACTATAGTCTATAAAGATAATTAGCAATTTATATCAACATTTTATGAGATATTAATATTCATTTCCCTCTTTGAGAATTTAATACAAAAGGTCACCACTTACTGAGTTCCAACTATGTCCTGGGCGCTGGGGTTAGGTGGTTTCTAGTCCTTCTAATTTAAGCCACAAATACAGTATAGGAGAATTAATAACATGTGTTATTAATAGGGTACTACTTAAGAAAGATGCTATTAATGTCTGCCATTTTCATTTTATCAAAGGCCTCAGAAGCACTGTAAGATAATTATTGATAATCTGGGTGAAGACCTCTAACTCAAAACCAATTAGCAGAATCTGTGGGTAATTTAGGCATTGGGCCACCTTGCCCCCAAACTCCTCAGCGGAGTGGTCTTCAGAGCCTCGCTTCTCATCTCAGCCATGGCGGTTGAGCACAATGACAGAGGGGAAGATGTCAGTGTCCCCAAGCCACTCATCCAGAGCACCTCGGCACTGGAATTAATTTACCAAGGTTTTCAAAAGAGTTGCATGGAGATTAAGCCACACTTTTCTCCCTGGGGCGTTGGCATGACAGAAGCCACATGCGGCGAAGCTTTCACAAAAGGGAGGTAACTATAGCTAGCCAGTGACAATGAAATGTCTTGACCATACTGGATAGGTATATTTGCATGCTATAACCCCACCCCACCCCCTTTTTTATTAACAGAGGATTATTGGCTGTTTAAACAAAAATTAGCCTAGTTAAATGTCATGTTTTATTATTATTATTATTATTATTATTATTATTATTATTATCTAATCTATCCATTTTGTGTTTTATGAACCACAAACCCAGGGCAGATGGAGATTCTGGTTTACTTCTACTGGAATAGAATTTCGTAATGGGAGGGCCTGGATGCGGACCTTCTGATGAATTACTCAATTCAAGCATCTGTAAGGTCAAGTTAAATCGTGTCCTTTATTTGCTGTGGGATAGCACCTCAGTTGAGGAGGCTTCTTGCCGTCAGACTGTCACGGGGCTATGAAAGGGAAAATTATAATAAGCCTTGGGCTCTTCCTTTCTCAGCCCAAACCAGGGAATCGGCTTATCCAGGGCATATCGTGTGTAAGAGTACAATCCTTAGAACTGAGTCTGAGTTGACTGTGTTGGGTGTTTTCTTAAAAAAAAAAAAAAAAAAAAAAATTAAATGACTCCCTTAAATGAAAGGATGGAGGAGAATTTGGTCAGCGCTGGTCTTCCCCAAGTAATTATACTCACAGCTTCCTCCCAGGTCCTTTGAAGCCTCCCTGCTCCCTGCCCCGACCTTGGAAGTTAAAGGAAATTAAAGGCTTTATAATTTATTTTATATGCAACAATCAGCAAATGGAACAGAGGTGCTTAAGAAAAAGGAATATATATATATATACATAATATATATGTTTTGGAAATGGCAAAAAATGGGCATAGCTTATAAAGGAGAATTAATGTTTTCTCTTTCAGAAAAAATCTGTGCATTCCTCCTAATCAATACAATTAATGTAGCTTTTATCTAAAGTTGCCCTTTTTTTTTTTAAAGCTGCCTTTCACTTGGAATCCAAAATCAAATGGGTCCCCAATTAAGAAAACATTTTCTGTTGTGCTGAATTCATGTTACCGTACTGTGAGCTCTGACATTTTGTTTCTGTGGTAACCAAAATCAGCTGATTAGTTGGCATGGCAACAGAAAAGATGTAATCCCGGCAGACACACTCTAATCAATGCCCCCAGCACAGATGGTCCCCGGAGGATCAACAAGAAAGAGGCTGGAAGGCATTCAGCAGATCACGTGCTAGCTTGAGACTAGGCCAGGGACAGGAGAACTAAAAAAGAACATTTCTCAAACTAACCGGTAGCTTTTTAACCCTTTTCTTTCTTTGACTAATTGTGAAGCAATATTGACCATGTATAAGACATTTCTCATACAGCTTTTATGAAATAAAATGTGTCTTTTAGGAGAGAGTGTTTATTTGTCTTGGTCTTTAAGCCTGGAATAGTATTATTATTGTTGTTGTTTTAGTTAGTAGATTACTAGCTTACCATATAAGGAATACGGCTCAGGAACAGCCAGATGGACAAGATAGATGCACAGGGCAAGGTGTGCGGGAAGGGTAAGGAGCTTCTGTGCCCTCTCTGAGCTTGCTACTCTCCCCAATCTCTATGTGTTTACCAACTAGGAAACACGGAATAGTGCTTTTAGATTAATAGTTGCGTAAAATGCATCGTATTTTACTTAGAGATATTGTATATGTAAATGCATGTGTATGCACACACTTACACTAGAGCAATATGATCATCGATGCCATAATAATTTGGTTAGAGTCAGGGTAAGAGTATAAATGGATAAATTCCAGAGTAAAACATGGTATACAGGCGAAGGTAAGAATGATTAACTGTCAAAGACATGAATGTATATCCATACAGGAAACCGGCTGGTACACTTCCATGGTACTTTTCTATAGTAGTAAACCATTTTATAATAAATAATTGAGGCCAGAAAAAAATAATCCTGTGTTTATAGAAGTGATAAGGGTGTCTGTTAGTGGCTGTAATTGTTGTTCTAGTTTGTAAAACCTAAAAGTAATCCAACATGCACCCCCGAGCGGGCTCCTTTGAGCATTTGCCAGTATTTGTACCCTCAGATATAATTCAAGGGTCTTTGATTCTGAAAACCTGGGTGATTGCTCCTCTGATTATTAAGCCTGTTTTCAATTTGATTCAAAACTGAATACAGAAAAGAAAGGCTTCATAATGTGTGTTTTAAAACTCTAATTACATATTTATCCATAATCTATAATGTTCCTAAGATTCAGGAAATTGCAAATGTGCGTTATACTCCCGAGAAATATTAAATATTACTTTTGATTAGGACTGCGGCTGATTTTTGATTCACCAGTTGGCCAAATTTTCATAAAAAGCAACTCAGAACCACTGGGTCAAATGCTATTTGGGGAATTACAGTTTACTGATAGTCTAAATGAGAATAAAATGATACTGTCCCCACATATGTGCTAAGTTGTAGCATGTACTAATAGCAAGCTCTCCTTTAAAAATAAAGCATTGGCTTCCAGGCTATTTTTCTTTGTGATACAGAAAGGTTATTAGCCCATAGTTTTATACTAAACAGCCATACTATTTTCTTACACAAAGATGAGTTATTTTTAATTAATAGAAGAACAAAAGAAAAATTGTAGAGATTCTATGGGTTGCATAATTATCACTGAGGAGAAAAAAAAAATCCTTTCAAATTTCCTAAAAATAAATGTGCATAATTAGTATCTGGACTAAGTCCATATAGCTAAGCTACATTTCCCAGAAAGGAATATTTTTCATCACAGTATGGAAATATTCATTACAAGAGTTGGCAAATTGTATTGCCACAAAGTAGAGTCAGATGGGTGATCTAAATGATTGAACCTTAAGGCTGAGAGAGCTGAATTGAGGAGAATGTGCAGGTCTTTTTGGTGTGTGTCTTGGTTGCCTGAACAAGCCACTCGGCCATCTGAGAGAGGAGCATTCCTGGACGAGGAAAAATGCAATAGAGAAAACCCTAGTTTCTTCATTTGACTAAAAAAACAATTTATCAATTCATCAGAAGAATGGGGTTCCTTTTGATTTAAAATCAGTCCCGAATATAGACAGCACTATATCCTCAGAGCAACTGATTATTATCATTTACGGAAATGTTTTGGCCTGAGAAGAAAAAAAATGAAGAAATATATAAAAGGACTACTATAAGATGAAGATGCATTTTTATTTTCAACGGCCACTGGCTCTCGAAGTAGCTCTTTCATTATGGCGAAGTTTTATTTACTTATCATGCATTTTTTTTCTACCTTTAAAGCATAAGGAATTTATGTGTTTTTCTTGAATTACCTGAAAGTAACACTAAGTCCCAAAATACACACACACACACACACACACACACACACACACACACACATATACATATAAAATGAAGCAGTAGAGAAAGACTTTCTCTGCAGTGCTCAGACTTGTATCTCTAGAAATGAATTGTGTATCCATCTGATCTAAGATTATGGAAATGTTTTCCATCTCCAAAACAAAGTGTGACATGGACAGATTACACTGTCATCCAAGCAATCACTCCTTTCCACCTAGTGAAATACTCTTCCCAGCACAGACTTCTGCATACAGTGGGGATCTTCTGTTAAAAAGGAAGACAGAGAAAACCCAGCTCCTGCTCCACATTTAAAATGTCTATTGACGAAGTCAAGAGACCACAGAATCAGTGGCATTTGATGATTTGCTTTTGCATTATATAATCTTTGCCTCTGGTTTTATACATCATCGTGGGTACCAGAAAGAGTTGACTGCACCAACAAGATCAAAGGATACTTTAAATAATAAACATTTTATAATTATTCTTTCAGCAGCGTTGCGCATAAATAACACACATATCTTCAGTTTTATAATTTGGGTTTTTGAAATTACCCCTGATCATTCAACTTCTCTTTACTATAAAGAAAGTGTTGTCATTTGTGTTTCCAGCTAAAAAAGATAGCTGCTATCATCAACCTTACAAATTAATTTCACGTTGAGTCTTAGTCACAATGCAATGAACTAGTGTTCATTAAAATAAGCTTCTGTTTGCCAGATTCTATGACTAAATATTTGTTCTTACTAGTTTTTCCATGTGGAAGAAGACATAGGGATTGTCCATAATATTCCAGAAAGGTCTTTACCCAGAGGGAATACTCCTTATGTCAATCATCTGTGTTTGGGAAGGATCATAGGTGTAGAATGTATAGAAGGTGCGGTTGATTCTCTAACTCTTCTCTTTTTCCTTCCAAATCCTTCACAGCCTTGAATTCTGCCTCAAAGATTAATCTGTGATTCTCGTTCTCTCTTTTACAACTAACTTCGCTCACTTGCTGAGCCACCAACCATAGAACTTCTTAGAATTTGGGGAAACAAACTTTAAACTCTGAATTCCCTAATTTCACTTATATTTTTATGTTTTTATGTTCCTATAAAGTTACAGTGAGTTGAGTTCTGGTTGGGTGGATTTCTCCCCTGTCCTGTTTGTTCACATTGAATTTAGCTTTATAAGGTGTTTAATTTTAGTAACATGTGGATTTTTTTTTTCAGTAACTAATAGTATTATGGTGATAAGTATGATTATAGATGGTCCTTGGATAAACCAGAGTGTATCTCAGAATCAGACGATTAACCATGGATGAACATCTTTTTAGCTATAGAAGACCCTTTGTATTAAAAAAAAAAAAACCCCACAAAATTCTAATTTAGCAACCTGAGTTTAATAGGCCACCAAACCTCTCTTCCTCTTAGTTTTGAGGCCCTATCATGTTTGACCGTGCCCTTTATCACATGCTCACAACTTAGAATGGTGTTCTCCAAAAGTCTAGCCATATCACAAACAAGATTGTCTCACAGTGCTGAAAGTGTTTAAGATTGTGAGAAATCAGCTCAAAGTTCCAGAAGAAAGCTTTAGTTAGTATCCTTCGGCATACCCAAAACAACAAGCCATGCTACCCATCGCCCCATACCTTGGTGAACATGGGCTTCCCGTGCTGGGTGACCATAGCACACTGGTCACAGTCCACTGTGATGGATGAGTTGTGGTATGACTCTTTTGAGTGTTTGAGAATGTAATACAGGTCAGTCACCCCTCCTTCAAACACAGTGCTAAAGTAACGAGGGATGAGGGTCCTGCCGATAGCTGGAAGAGAAACACAAAGAAACAAATAATTAATACAACTATCTGACTGGTCCCCCACACCCTACATCATCACCAGACCTCCAACTGGATATAAGTCATCTCAAGAAACAATACCAAGAGGCATTTTTATTTTTTTATTTTTTATAAATAGCCATGACCCTTCTGGGTTATAGTTAATAAAATCCCCAGCTATCCAGAAAAAAGTGTGTACAGTCATCTCTCCAGGTTTTGTGTCCCATTGAAGGTCAATAATAAAAGGGTTAGTATTTTACAAGAATGGAGACAAACATATTGAGTACTTTGGACCTTATGTATGTTCTCTAAGCAAACACATTTTCAAAAAATAACACATCCAACCTACTTGGATTTTTCAATGGAATGTTTACAGACAAATTATCCAATCATCCAATCATGTTTTAGAAGCAGTGGTAGTCATAAGAATATAAATGTTAATAATGGAGTGCTTTGTAGTGTGTGAAGTAGTTTGGCATTCCCTCATTGAACCTTAAGAACAACCTTAAGTGTGTAAGGGACTGAGATCTAAAAAGGTTTTTATGAAAAAAAAAAAGTTATTAGGAACGTTTCAAAGTCACATAATTCAAGAGTAGATAATTGGTGTCTCTAACTCCAAATCTGCAAACACCCAAACACTACGTCTCAAACTGCTTTAATGAATGGACATCTTTAAAAAGTAATCCATATGCACATATACAAAGAGACTGATACCTCTGTAAATACTGATTATTCCGTCTGTTTCTGGAGTTGGATAGGGTATCTTTCTAGAATAAAAGGTTTATGTTAAGAGAACTTGATACCTTCCACTTGGTCTAAATTGGTCTCTTTTATTCCTTGTGTTCTGTCCTGCCCCATTTTAGTTTGAGCGATTGGTAAGTAGCTGGGTCTCTCTGATATATGATGCTTAGAAACAGCTAACAAGCCCTTGCTTTAGCAGAGATTTTAAATCCTCTTACACTGAAAATCCCAACTCATAATATCAGGAATTTTGCCTATGTGCAGATTTTGAGGCAAAGTACGAAAGCACTCTCAGGAGATCCAAGGTTTTTAATAAATCTCTTACATTCACTATATAATGCCTCCTAAAAGACAAAAATAATATTTAAAATAAATAAATTACCAAAGAGAGCTTTAGTAGAAAAGATCATGCAATCTTCACTTGAATGTTTTAAAATATCGAATTTCATTTGAAAAGAATCTGTGTTAATCTATTCCATATGGATCTGTATATTTTTTGTACATGGATTTGGAAAAAATAACTATAAAAAGAATATCCTGCCAAACTGATTTCTGAAACAATCTCTAAAGAATCCCGATGTGGATGACTAGTCTTTGAATAATTTATATAGCTGTTATTGCTTTATATTTACTGCAGTAAAAATCAATCAACAAGTGTGTTCTACATATTCCAGAATCTTTGGCAATTCCATCCTAAATAATCCTTATGCATACATTTCCTAAATCCTGCCTAATCCTCAATAGTGCATGTTCATTCACCAAATATAAAATGCACATGAGAGTAATTTGAGTCCACCCTATCCTTAAATGTATTCATGGCTTATATTGTAAAGAAAACTTTGTTAATGAGAAAACCTTATTGTATTTTGCTAAACAGATAAAGTTAACTTAATGCATTTCAAATATCTTACAACTACCATAAAACAGCTCTAATAATTTGCCATTTTGGAATCTAGAGTAAGTACGTACAAACCATAAAAATGTAGATGTAGGGTAAAAATATGTCACCACATTATCTAAAAAATTGTCACATTAAAAAGGTTACTGCAAATAAACACCACTGGATTAGCCACATTACAATTTATTCCTCACAAATCCTGCACAATTTAATTCCTTCGCAGTAGTGTTTGCTATATATTATCATCATTTTTCATTTATAGTATAAGAAAAAGTAAATGGAGAAAAAAGTTTGAGATTCCTTAACTTTAAACCTAAATTTTTAACTACTTCTCCAAGTCCAGAAAATATACAAACTATATAGAAAATAGAAGGAAATGCAACTTTGCTTCACTGAATACTTTCTAGCACTCTAGGAAATGGTCGTTATGGCCATCTGAGGTTTGTTTCCAGCCCTTTTCCTTTGTGGGGCTGCCCCTACCACTTCCTCCATGGTCCTATTTGGACCATCACTCACAAAGCTTCATTTTCATTTTGTGCTAGGCTGCTGCTCTGGCGACCCCAATGAACCACGGCAATGGCAATCATGTCCCTGGGTATGTTGTCTCTTCTCCTCAAATATGGACTGGGCCCTGTGATCTTCTTTAATCAGTAGAATGTGTGGCACAAGTGACCTTATGCCAGTTTTGGGTTAAACCATAAGAAGGACCAGCAGCTTCCACTTCGTGCTTGGAAGTCAGTTGCGAGGCACAAAGTCGAATGACTCTAAGGCTGCCACAGCGTGAGAAGCCCGACCTCGCCACGTGGAGCGGTCGTGTGAAGGAGAACAGCATCTTCCGGCCAACAGCCCCACCTAAGCTCCCAGCCAAAAGCCAACACAAACTTTTGTGAGTGAGGCCATCTTGGAAGTGAATCCTTGAGCTCCAACTGATGTCACATGGAGCAGCAATGAGCCTGTCTCCCATATGCTTTGCCCAAACTGCAGAACCAAGAGTAAACAACAACAACAACAACAAAATGTTTGTATTTTAAGCCAACATGTTTTGGAGCAATTTTTAATGTAGCAATGAATAATCATAACACTCTTCCAAACCCCTAGGCTACGAAGATGGGCAAATTAGTGTTTTGCTTTTTTTTTTCCTGAAGGAAAGAGGGCAATTTTGCTACTAAACACAAGTGAATCACGGAAATACGGAATCTTGCAAACAGAGGGAAGCAGATAAGAGAGACAGAGAGTCTTTGTGGACTGATTTGAGCCCTCGACTTAGCTGGGGCTGAAGCCAACTCTAGAACTCGAAGGCCCCACTTATATGATGAGATATGCCCGTCTCCCCTCTTTTTAAAAATTTTAATTTTTAAAATTTTTACTTGAGTGAGTTGGTGTTATCTTTCTCTTATTTGCAGAAAGGGGACTCCTGATTAATTCTGTCCTGTTCCAGCATGCAACGGGGCAGCAAACGCTGGCATAAAATGAAGAGGCGGTGATGAGAATGAGAATCTGCAAAAGGCATCGGAGCCTCTCTCTGTGCAACCTACTGTGTCAGAAGCGGAAAGGGACAAACGGGTCTGTCAGGGACGGTATTAGTTTTCTGCTGCCACTGTAACAAATGATCACACTTAGTGGCTTACAACTCTATTTATTATCTTAAACACGGTTCTGACAATCTGACATGGGTCTTGCTGGGCTAAAATCAAGGTGTCATTCGGGCTGCATTCCTTCCTAAGGGATCCGGGGGCGGGGTGGGGGCGGGGGAGTCTGTTTTCTTGCTTTTTCCAGCATTTGGAGGCTGCCGGCGTTCTTCACCTGTAGCTCTTCCTCCATCTTTCAAATCAGCAACACGGATGGAATTCTCACAGGACATCCTCTCACCTCTTCTGTCTCCCTCTTCCATTGCTGAGGACCCCTGTGATCTCATTGACCCCACCCCAATAATCCAGGATAATCTCCTATCTCAAGGTCCTTAACTTAATCATATCTGCGAAGTTCCTTTTGCTGTCTGAGGTGACATAGTCACAGGTACCAAGGATTAGCAGTGGACATCTATGGGGGGGGGGAGGGGGGGAGGAGGGGCATAGTTCTGCCTTGCACAGAGAATATCTTTGCCAAAGAGCTCTGCTCTTCAAGGGAGAATAGCCAAAAGTATAACATAGACACACGCACAGAGACACACACACTGAGCAATATATAGTGTGCACTGAATGCGACAGACAACCAGAAAAATATCCCATGTGCTTGAGGAAATCACTATAGCTCATTCATTGATTTCTTCTGTAAACATTCACTGAGCCCAGAGTAGGTGCAAAGCTCCTTGGTAGCTGCTGGAAACACAAAGGTAGATTTTTGTCCCTCTCTTTCAAACACATTTCTAACAAGAGAGCTAACAAGCATCTAAGTACCTATAACACAGTGTGGTAATAAAGTTAAAAAACGAACTCGTGATTTTGAACTCTGCCAGTTTCTTCTGAATCCTGAATTCGATGTATGGATGTATTATTTTTGAAGAACTAAGAAGATTAAAATGTCCTTTTAATTTAGTAAATCGTGCCACCACACTGCACAGCCTAATACAAATGACTTTAAATCAGTGCACATTTCAGATTTAGCCACGCCGAGTCTGAATCTATTTAAATTTTACACTGTCACACTCCTATGCTAGACCAGCAGTTTACATTTAGACTTTAATTCTTAGAATTACAAATAGTTTAAATATTGATATACGTAAATCCACATGGTGCTCCCTTGAAAAGAGATTAAGACTATAGTAGATTATAAAAGAGATTCCAGTTTTCTAACACATTAGGTCAAAACTCCGAAAGTGAGGAAAGGGAAGTATGGTGAGCAGGAGAGCCCAGGAAGGTTTTCTGTGATGTGAGGTGAGGGGAGTTTAGTATACATTATTTATGTATTTATAAAAGAGAAAAGAAAATCACAGATTAAATTATTCAGGAGCCTGAAATGTGCATAAGGAATGTCTAAAAAATACTCTATGGGTAAACATGATCAGTCCAGAAATAGCTAAAAACTTATTCATAGCTAATTTAGATGTTGAACTCTGAATTCCAGTTCCTTGAGAAGGTTTTTGTTGTTCTATTTTGTTTTAAACCATTGACCCTCATCACCCCCAGAAGTTTCTGCTGTTGGAGCTGGTAAGCTGATGGTACCATGGAGGCAGAATCCAGGTTCCATCTTTTCTTGTAGGTATGACTTGCAGATGTCAGGATATGTACAGGGCATATCCTGTAGATACAGGATATCTACAGATGTTAGTTGACTTTCTCCTCCTTCAGAAACCAAATGGTACACATTAAGAATTCTTAATTGTTGAGAAGATATGAATTATTGTGCATTGGATTTTTAGGGCATTTCATCTCTACTGTATTTCATCCCTTATAGAGCTTTTCCTCTAATTTCACCTCTATTCATCTCTATATATGTTTATGAAATGCTTTCCTTAAACTCTTAAAAGATTTATAGGTAACACATATGAAAAAAATTGCAAGTAGAAAGTAATCATTTGGAAAAACTGTTCAACTACTAATCAAAGTATAAATTAAAATAATGATAAAAAAGATTAAAAAAAAAAAAACATTAACCTGGCGAGGCAGCAGTGAAATAGGCATACTCAAAGACTTCCAGGGAAATCAATATAGCAATGACTCCTTACCTTGAGAATCTCTAATTCTCTGATAGTTTATTCGGTGTGACTCTAATCTCTTTGTAAATACACTTGCCAAACAATAATTCTAATGTCCAGATTTTAAGTGCTCTGAAGTTCTTCAAGTTCTTTAAAACAACATTGTCTAATTCTAAGACTCTTCATCTGGGGATCATCATTTACTATTCTAAACTCCTGTGCTTTCTAGCTTTCAAAGACGATTCATTCAAAAAATATGAAAGAGACTGAGAACCCTGATTAGAATGTGGAACAAGAGGGAGGTTTGTAACTAAAATATATTAGTACCACTCAACACTTGACAATTAATGATTTTCCTCCTCCCTGAAGAGAGAAAACCATGATGACATTTGTGCTTTAATTTGGCAAAGTTAATTATAATAAAATAATTGATTACTATGATTAAAAAACACTTTTTGTTAACATGATAATGCAGTGGTCCCTAATCTTTGTGGCACCAGGGACCGGTGCTCCTATGAGAATCTAACACCTGATGATCTGAGGTGAAGCTGAGGCAGTGATGCTGGCGCTGGGGAGCGGCCGCAAAGACAGATGGAGCTTTGCTCACTCACCCGCTGCTCACCTACTGCTGTGCAGCCTGGTTCCTAACAGGCCACGGACCAGTACCGGTCCACGTCCCAGGGGTTGGAGAGCCCTGTGATAATGCACACATTGGTTGTCTGAATCTAAGCAGTTTTATATGGTTGTTCTAAAGCTGTAGGACCTCAGAAATTTGATGGCAATTCTACCACTGAGGCATTTAATAAACACGAAGATTCATTAGACTTGAGACTTATCTGTATTCAGAAATCCATGAATGCATTATGCTAACATGTAAATGGAGATGCTCCTAGGAATGAAATAAACACTGCTGATGATTTTATTTATGGTAAATAGCCAACATAATTAGCCAAAACAATGGAAATAATACATGCTCAAACTTCAACGGGATGACAGGTCGCTTTGTCTTGCTGAAGAGAGAGCGGGTCAAACTAACTTTGCTCCCCTAAATTGTCAGCATTTTCACTCTAACCTGCCTCTTCCTCTTTTCTCAACCAAAGCGATTTGACTCTCTGCTGACGTCTCTTGCTATTTCGAAGATTTGTTCATTGAATATGTGCTTACTAAGCATCTACTATGGGGCCAACGTTATTCCAGGTGCTGGAGACAAATAGCAGACAAGTGGGGAGGCAGAGGATCTTGGTGCCATGGGAAGGCAGGCGAGTGTAGTCTGGCCGGCCTGGAAGGCTGTAGTGAGGAGGTGCTGATAAAGCTGATTTCCGGTTGAACAGGGCCGTGTGAAGACCTGGGAATGGCGCAGTCCAGGCCCAGGGGCCACCAACAGCAAAGGCCGTAAGACAGGAACGAGTCCTCTTTGAATGAGCTTGGTGTGTCCCAGTGTGGGAAAGAAAGCAGTATGGCAGGAGCACAGACACCGAGTGAGATACTAGATAAGCTCAGAGAAAGAGGCAGGGACACATCACATGGCTCTTCCTGGGCCGCGGCAAAGGGTCTGCATTTTATTCTTAGTGCAATGAGCCGGGCATTGGAAGGTCTATGCCAATGATCTGATCTGATGAACCTACTCTAGTCTTCTTATATGTATTATGCATCTGCCAACAAGGTCCCAAAACACCACAAAATTTTCCGACCCTCCCAGATAGCTACTAGATATCTTTTCTTACATTTTTTACCTACCATTTTTTCTTTTTCAGGTGAAGCAACCCTTGGTTGACCTCACAGATTGCAAGGACCTTGGCAGCTTACAATCCCTTGTTTTTTCCTTTTTACACCTTCAACACCTGGTCTTCCTAGGTGGTCTCCCATCCAAGTACTAACCAGGCCCGACCCTGCTTAGCTTCTGAGATCAGACTAGACTGGGCTTGTTCACGGTGGCATGGCCATAGACCAACCTGCCATATTTTCAATAACTTGACTAAGACTTCTGCCACACCGCTTGTATTAGGTGCTGGGGAAATAACCGTGACCACGGTGGACCCCATCCTGCTCTTGAGGAGCTTCGATTGAGCTATTCTCACAGCTTTCAATTCACTAGTAAGACAAGAGCGATGGCTCCATCCGTTTATACATTGCCTGATATAATAAGGACCCAATACATATTTGCTGAATGAGTCCATGCAATTCATAAATGGATGTTCAGCTCCAAGGTGTAGGAACTCATGTGGAAAGCCTGCCTCATTTCATCTCATTCAGCCAGTGCTTCGGCATAGTCAGATAATTCTGGATCCTGATTCTGTCAGCCACACCACAGGCTGTTTTCAGGATGGGCAAAATTTCTTCTTCCTGTTTTCCAAGATACTGACGATAACACTGTGCTAGAAAGGCCTATCACCATGCACGGCTAGACTCTTACCATGACTCAATACCCTCTGAGTCTGAACCTGAAATCTTTTACTGACTTCCAGAATAAATCCATGCTCTAGATGCTTCATAGACATGGGGCAGGGTCAATGGGGAGAGAAGGAAGTATCAGAGAAAGATTTAAGTGAAAGGATGAATGGACCCCAATCAGGCACAGGAGACGGGGAGACGAGAATGGCCCAGGCTGCGGCACACCGTGTGTTAGGGAGCACGGTGACTTGGGCTACTGTCATGACCCAGTCTAGCTTGTTTATACCTTAGAGGATCCTGTCGGGATGAACGACTTCATTAAATCGAGCTCTCTCACAGTACAATACGCTTTTTAGTTCTTCGAAACTTATAATGCAGTTCACATCTGCTAGATTTATTTCTGCCCTCTGTATTATCTTGACTTCAACATTTTCATAACTACTATATTCTTCAAGATGAACCTTAAGATAATGTTTTCGACTCTCCCTGCCAAACTGGGAGGTTTATTTAATTAAATTTAATTTACTAAGAAAGAGTTAACATCTTTAAGATGTTTCATCTTCTCATTCATGAACATAAAATGTCCATTTGTTTGTCTTTATTTCTACCCCAAAAGAATTCTGAAGTTTTTTTACATATAACTACCTATCATTTTTGGTCAAGAAAATTCTTGTCTATTTCAGTTATGCTGAATGATTAATATTTATTATTATACATCCATTTGGAACCTAGACACTTAATGCTTTTGTTAATTTTTTTGTTAAGTTTTCTTGATGAAAACTATCAAATACTGCTAATATTTTCCGTCTTTCCAATATATTTACATATTAATTTCTCAACTTATTGTGATATTAAAATAGAACTTCCAAGGGAAAAAAAAAGATTAAATAATGAGGAAAGTTATAGACTTTTTTCTCTGATTTTTTTTTTTTTTTAAGAAAATGCCTCCAAGATTAAGGAAGTACTGTACATTAATTTGACATTGTGTTATTTACCATAAAAAAAATAAAAAAGAAAAGTGAATTATTTTTCTAACCTTTGTTTTTATGATCTGTTTTCTTTTTTATCCTAATGGGTGTTTAATTTGATCAAATGCCTGTTCAGTAACTATTGATTGCCTAATTTTCTTTAGAAATCTATCTCTGAATATATTTCCAATTATGGAACAACTTTTGTATTCAGCATAAACCTCACTCTCTCTTGTGCACACACACATATTTTTGAATACATTTTTCCCTAAATGCAACTTATGAATTCATTCATTCCTTTAACAATATTCATGAAAGCAGTCCTCCATTTGAGGCGCTATCCTACATGCTAATTTAGAATGAGAGAGCCAGAGAAGACCCCAAGCTTAGTTTAGTGATTCCCATAGCATTTTCTAATCCCAGTGGGTTTCTGAAGATCTCAAAATGCACCCCTCGCTAGTTCTGTTTTTTTTTTTTTAATTGTTAAAAAAAGAACGTGTTTTGCATGTTTCTCTGATTCGAGTAGAAATGATCTCAACTCATCGTAATGCTGATTAGCTCTTGATTAGTGATGATGAATAGCACTTTACATAGGTGGAAAAAAATATAATACAAAATACTAACAATTATTTAATAAATGTAATTGGGTTATCCATGATTGTATCCCACACCCTCATTTTACAGAAGTATCTGATGGCCAGAGAAATAAAACTGTAGAGCTCCTTGGAGCCATGGTGGAATAAAGTAAAACACTTGTTTTGAATCAAACAACATTGATTTATCTCTATGCCCAAGTTGGATTTTTATTAATTTTTAAATTACATAGTCCACGTGCGAAAAATTTAAGACAGTGATGTCACGGAGACTCACTAACTATTCACTAGGTCTGATTTCTTTTTCTAATCATCAAGCTAGGTAGGCATCATCTCCTAAAATCTCTTTCTGGTGGCTGCTGCCATGTAATGGAGTCGTAACCAATGTCCAATGGACATTTCCGTTGCTTTTATTTTTTTCAACTAAGTAGACATAAAGAAGAAAAACTCAGCGTTCAGACACGATGAGTAAACTCATTCTATGTGCAATCGGCACATAGAATTTTTGAGGCCTCTGACACCCAAATACTGAAGACCCAGCGGGAAACTCCACAGAGCCTCCCTCCCCCAACGAATGGAGGACCAGGAGATGGGAGAAGCCTGGGTCCCTGAAGTACCACCAGGAATATAGCTGCCACATATCGGGAAAATCCATCAGGACTTCGGAGCAAATTATACCTTTCTTGTGTGTTAAGCCATTGGAAAATGAAGGTTTACTTTTTTAAGCAGCAAAGGTTAACTAATACATTACTGAGAAGTCTAAAGTTGCTCTGACTGTGCCGTACTCACCCATGGCAGTACCTTCGCCCTCCCTCACGCCAACTTTGCCCTCAGTATGTGAGATAGCCTTTGAGATTTTTAAATTACATGTTTATCTCCCTCTGTGTGGCCCCATAGACAACACGTATCATCTTGCGTGAGTGTCTTTTGTTTTGTTTTACATAAAAATGATCATATGGAGTGTGTCTATCAGGAACTTGTCTTATTTCACTCAAGAATACATCTTTGAGTTCTAAGGCTAATTCCCTTCTTCTAATCATTGCATCATATTCTAGAGTACGGCTGTTTCTGAGATGTTACAGAGACATCTCCATGCGTAGGGCCGTATAGATGATTTTATAATTTTTTCCAACAGGCTAGACACCGAATAAAATACATTTTATTTCGCCAGGCACCAATAACCGCCCTTCGAAGTGCTATGACCGGTTTACGCGCTCGGCAGCTCTGACAGTGCATGTTCTAGTCACGGCTTCGTCAGCACTGACTATCGCCGGCTTTCCCACGTCTGTTGTACAGATCCCACAGAGCGGCGGCCCTTAAACACTCAAAGCTTTGCCGACGTGGAGATGATGAAATGAAGCGATTAATCACGGACATTCTGCTCGTGTGGTCACTGCACCGAGCAAACCAACCACACACTTGACGTTTTCATATAGTGTACAGTTTTCTGAATTTTTTTTTTTTTTACCTAAAACCCATTTGCTTGGCTAAAGGGGAGGGTGGGGCGGGGCGGGGGGGGGGGGAGGAAACTGCTCCAGCCTAGAGAGGTGAGAAAATTCTATTCCTTGATTTTTCAAAGGCGCCAAACTTCACGAATTCTTATGGAATTATTTCAGTCTGATTTATTGGGCCTTCTCAAACTCAAAGCCATGGGAACACCATAAGTCATTCGATTTTGTGTTTTAATAGGAGCACAATTCAACTGGGTCGGAGAAACATTGCCAGAGAAACAGAAATATGTGTGTGATTTCAGACTTAATGGAAACCAGGACTCAGCACCGCTAGCGATGCCAGGAGTGGGGAAAGAAGTGGCTTCCTCTCTGGAGAGGGACAGACTCGGGTAAAACTGGGCCGACCCCCCGGGGCCGGGTACTATACAAGATGTTCCCTCGAAGGTGTTAAGTGGTCATTAAAAGAGAAGCTAATA
Source organism: Rousettus aegyptiacus (assembly GCF_014176215.1). Classification (NCBI taxonomy): domain Eukaryota; kingdom Metazoa; phylum Chordata; class Mammalia; order Chiroptera; family Pteropodidae; genus Rousettus; species Rousettus aegyptiacus. The sequence continues at coordinate 7,811,613 of NW_023416285.1, forward strand.
AAACAGGACCCTTGAACGTGGATTCTGAAGTCACAGGAAAGGTTTGTAGAATTAAAATAATAAACTGGCCGTCCCCACCCTCCTTCTCGCAACTCCATTTCAGCCTCGCCCACCCCCTCAGTGTGTCCATGCCCTGCACCCCTCAAAGCCTTTGCTCGCACGGCATCCTCTGCCTGGGGGCCTTGTCCTGCCTCTCCTGTTTCACGCTAAGGCATCCTGAAATCTCAGCGAGAACACCATCCCCTCTGGCTGAGCATTGCACGCTTGTCCTTCGAGTTTTCTACTTCTCTCCATTCTATTCAGAGTGATTCTAAACCCGGCCGCTGCAGGGAAAATTCTGGATTCGGATGGCTGTGTCATTTGCTCACCTCGTGACCTTGAACAAATGACGCATGCTCTTTAGACCGCCGTTTCTTCATCTGTCAAACGGGCACGGACTAGTCACTAATTCAATGGGCAGGTACAAAGGATTAATAAAATCACGCATGCAACGCGCTTACACAGAGCCTGACTCTGCTAAGCACTTAATGCACGTCATTACTCCCCGAACACCCTGTATATGCACAGACTATGCAACTTACCCCGCTGCATTGCAATCGTCAATTTTATTGTCTTTCCTTCAGTGACTGTAGTTCCCTGAAGGCAGAGAACATTTCTCAATCATTGCAGTATCACAGCACATTCGTGATGTAAATAGCTACTTAAGAGATGTTTGGCAAATGGATGAATGCGGACTTGGCATGTCTATTTAGACAGTCTGCCAGCCTCAAACTGGTGATGCACGCAGCTTTCTAAGGCAGAGGAAGAGCCATTTTTACAGTTCAGGGCTGGAGAATCGAAACCACAAGAAGAAGAAAATAAGGTTTCGGGAGCCCCACACCTGGAATTTTCATGTCTGAATGTTCTAGTTCAGATAATTAAGGATTAGAGACTAATCATCTTGAAAGCTTCATCCTGAGATTAAAGTTAATTTTGAGTTTTCCAAGTAAAAAAAAAAAAAGCATCCCATCTGTGACTACTTAGCTTGAAGGGGCTTCTCCCTTATTTTATCTGTGTACAGAAGTCATAAACGTCCTTCTCTATAAACAAAAACATACTTCTTTAAAAAAAAATAGAGAGAGAGGAGGGAGAGAGAGAGAGAGAGAGAGAGAGAGAGAGAGAAAGAAAGAAAGAAAGAAAGAAAGAAAGAAAGAAAGAAAGAAAGAAAGAAAGAGAAAAGAAAGAAAGAAAGAGAAAAGAAAGAAAAAAAGGACTCCATTTGCACGCCAAGTCAGCATTCCAGAGGCACTTTACAGGGAAGTAAAAATGCTCGGAAATAAGAAGTATACTAAAAGAGGGTCGACTTCACATTCCACTGTAGTCCACTGGGGGCTGTGCTTCTGACCCTTAGATTGTGTCTACAAGAAAAGGAACAAGGGTTCTGACAGTGAATTAAATGTCACGTAGACTTTCTGACAGCAGGACTTAATAGGCCAACGGCACCCACACAAGTTTGATAAAGAGGTGTGGGTGCCAGTTGTTGGATTCCGATGTTCTGTGTGCAGACTTTCAGAAAAGCCCGAGGATGTAGGCAGGAGAAGGCAGCCTCTGGGCATTCTGTGGGCTCTGGAATGAGTCCGACTTGCCCGAGCCTCGGTCCCTGGTTACCGGTGCTGGCACACATTTGCTAACATCCCTTGGGGGTTGAATAGCATAAACACGCTCCTCGCTTTTCATCGCTATCTGACAGTCCTGTCTCTGAAGCCGCCCCATCTCTTTCAGATGAGGGGACAGGGACTCCATTCCTCAAGATGCAATGACACTTCTGGCTTCTGTATACGCTTGGATGCCTCCGGGAGCAGAGGTGACCCACTTGTTGGGAATGAGGAGCACCAGGCACCTACTGGACCACGTGGACTGGGAGCAAGGTCGTTCCATCTGGCCTCTCTGTGGCTCTCCTCGTTCTCCTCTGTCACTATTAAGAACTGATAAGGTCCAGGGACCCTCCTGGCCTTGCTCCTCCTGGGCCTCACCAGATTTGACCTCTTCCTAGGAGTGGGCCATGGGTTCAGGAGCATGGACCTGGAGCCGCCCTGCCTGGGCTTGAATCCCAGCTCTGTCCCGTGGCAGCTGTGTGGCCCTGGGCAAGTTACTTAATCATTCTGCTGTCAGGCTTTCCATCTGTCAGATGAGGATGAGAACAGTGCTAGCCTCATAGGGATGTCATCCAGAGTACCTAATATCATCCATGAAATGCTCTAACTTCTGGCTAAACTCTATCCTTGTACCCTAATTTAGTTTGCTTCATAACGTTCATCACTACTCATGTATATTTTATCTGGTTCCCCACAAGGATACAAGCTCCAAGAATGCAGGAACTGTTTGTTCCTGACTATATTCTCGAGACCAAGGGAAATGGGAAGCATGCAGCAGGCACTCAGTAAATGTTTACTGAACTTTGCATTGGTACACATCCAGACGCTGATAATCGTTTTTTATTATTTTATCATTGTTATTATTATTAGATTGCCATTGTGATTAAATAGTAAAGAAAATACCTGGATATTGAGTGTGTGGTCAATACACAGTGAATAAAAGTGAGAGAAAGAAAGAAAGAGAGAAAGAAAGAAAGAGAGAAAGAAAGAAAGAAAGAAAGAAAGAAAGAAAGAAAGAAAGAAAGAAAGAAAAAGAAGGAAGGAAGGAAGGAAGGAAGGAAGGAAGGAAGGAAGGAAGGAAGGAAGGAAGGAAGGAAGGCGTCTTCCCAGACAGAGGTGTTGACAGGAGAATCAACTTAATTTTGGGGGAGGCAGCGAGGGAAAAGAATGGTCAGCGTTAGAGGGAGAAAATGGGCCAGGGCCCCTCAAATCCTTGGCCAAGCACCCGTGCATGAATGAAGCCAGAAGGCAGGGAGGCAAGGTCACCAGGAAACCCTGTGTGGTGGGAGTGACTCGGGCTGCCCCGGAGCTGTGTGACTGCCTCACTGGGCAGCCAGGGGCATGTCCTGCACCGGAGATGGCATCTTTGCGATCTCCCGGGACCGTGAAATCAGAGATGGCAGCCCTCTCTGCCAGACTTTCCTGTAAAGTGAGCTGGTGCTGCTCCCTTCCCCTTCTCTTACTCGCCAGGTGGTTAGAGAAGCAGCAGCCCGGGGCAGGGGAAGGGCCGCAGGCTGTGGAATCAGGCAAACGGAGCGCGTCCCAGGAGTCCCACCTCTGCCCCTACAGCGCCCCCCGGTTTACAACAGTGAACTGGAAGGGAGGCGCCTGCTCTTTCTATCCGCAACCTGCCCGCCTCCCGCACATCAAAACACATTGTTACTAGTCACGTGCTAGTTACGTGGGGGATAATATTACTTTGTTTCCAGATGACCTTGAGGATGAATTGAAGTAGAAAAAGTGCATTGAGTGTCTAGCAAATCTCTTAGGATGCAACAATGTTCCCTGGACTCTGTCTACCAGCTCGGGATGCAGAGCTGCAGCCTTGCGGGCAGCCCGGACGCAGTAGCTGCTGACTGAAGGTGAGAACGAAGGTAAAACCGCAGACACCACATCAAAGACCGTACACACCTTGTCTGCATCCCACTGTCTAACCAGGACAACAAGATGATTGCAGCATTTTCATAAAGGAACTTGCCAGATGGTTGCCTTAGAGGATTCGGAGAAAGCATTGCAGGTCCCCGCCCCGTGCTTTCCCCGTTTCCAGCAAACCCAGGACTAACTTCATTCGCTAGACCGCGGTCCCCAACTTGTCCAAGATTCCAAGTATAGAAACAGCAGGCCAGGGTAAGCTAGTATATTTCTCCTGCTTGTCCGCTATTGCTTTCTCAAATCTCTGAAAACTCTGTATTCTTTTTGTAGTTTACATTTGAATGGACTGCTAGTGTGTAACTTGTTACTTTAATAACATTCAAAATTTTACTACCGCCTTCCCTCGCCCCCCCCCCCAACTTCCCTCCTCTCTATCCTCTCTCTCCTTTCTCTCTCTCTCCCCCTCTCTCTCTTCTTTCTCCCAAGGCTTTTGTTACCCGAATTTCAGCCTCTCCTCAGAGGGAACATTTTAGCGGCATGGGTTTATGGCTACCGTAAAGAAGAAAGTTTGAAAGGCAAAGCCAGAGACGTGATCCTCAGCTTTATAACAAACTCCTGTCAAAACATAACAAACCACAGCCAGACATGAGCTGCAGTGACAGAATGCAAGACCATAAAGATGATGGAGATCAGATGGGACAGGCACTTTATAGAAACAAACACCTTCCTTGCAAACAGAGAGAGTGAGAGTAATACTGAAAAACCCTTTCTGAGGAAGGGGAAAAAAAAATCATGGTCGGAAGAAATAAGGACAAAAACATAAAATTCAAATGACAATCCAGCCCAAGGAGATAAACCCAAGGCACACAAAGAATCCAATTTCACTAAATCAAGCGGACATCTCCTCCTGACTTTAATTGACCTCTGTGAGCTGGATCCTGAGCAAACATAAAATTAAAAAGTGGGTACATCCAGTGGAGAAATGGACCATCAGCGAGTAGGTGTTCGAAGCTTCAGTGTCTCAGGACATTCTTGGTTCTGTGTAGGAAACGTGAAATCGGCCATTCCCCTGTAGCACCTAGCACGAGGTCATGGGCTCAGCGTCTCTGCATTGCACCACCTGGAAGCTTCCATATCTGAGGCCAAGATCCAACAATGTGTCCAAACATCAGTGCAGGTTTCTATGGTGTTGTTGCATTATTGGAAAGAAGTAAGCACAGGAAGCGAATCCAATGTATGCAAGCTTATCAGGATGCCATAGAAAACCTGTCTTCTGTTAAATCAGAGACCTTACAAATGGAGGAAGTACCACACTGGTCTCTGTTTGCTGGAGTCCCTTAGTTACTGAGGGTGGTTTGTTTTGAAAAACCTCCCCTTAGTCTCTCTGGCTTTCCTCTTCTGGACATTCTTTCTGACCCTTTCTCCTTTCTTATTTATTTATTTTTCTGGAAAAATCTTTCTCTTCTTTCACTTCCGGCTTGAGAACTGCTTCCTCAGGGTGCCTTCTCCGATTTCCAGAGCTCGAGCTGGTTGGGCAAATTCCATTAACAATCTACACGTCTCTGTGACCGTGTTTATCATACGTGGTGGTCCCCAAACAGACTACATCTGGGGAGCACGCTGAGATCGAGCCTGCCAGGCTTCACCCCTCAACGCATCTGTTTCAATAGGACTGCAATGGGGCCAGGCTCTGGCATTTTCAGCAAGTAGCCAGGTGCTTTGAATGCAGGTGACGCCTAGACCGCATTCAGAGACACTCATCTATTTGAATTGCCTCTATGTCTTCTTAGTATGATGCTCCCATGAGAACAGTCACCATATCTGCCTCGATTCAGAGCACCCAGCACCCAATAAGAGCCATTCCCACTATACATGTATATGCATGCATGCATGTATGTGCGTGGGCGTGTATGTGTGTTTGTATGTATGTTACACACGCGCATGTGCACGTATACACACACATAGAGTTACTGAGTGAGTGTGACATGGCGTGTGTTTGGGATGTTACAGAGTTTGCTCTGTTCCGCAGAGATGAGAATAACTGTGGCATGTAGCTGAGTGTAGTAGCTCATAGCCTCCAGGGCTTATCACACGTTTCCTCCATGACGAGCTGCCAGGAGAATGAATGGGATTCTTGGAAAACAAAAACAAAAGTAAAAACTTCCGCTAACTGCTACCAACAAGCACCAGGTGACACACTGGCCGCCTCTATCCTGCCAAAAATTCTCACCCTGCTGATTCCTCCAGGGTGCAGGCTCTGATCGGGGAGCTGGGTGCCCCCACGCAGGAACCTCCCCTAGCGGCACTTCCATTGAGAAGACAAACGCTACAGTTTCAAACGACCCAGACTGCGATGGGGTCACGTGGTGAGACAATTGTGGGAAACAGATCGGAAAGGTGAAGTCTCTTTTCAAACGTTCCCTACCTGTTATATTTCTAGACAATCGACGCTCCACTTAACATGCTAAAATACAATTGAGCACTGAGCTTTATACCCAAGGTTCATTAGAGCCGGGACTTTGCATGATGAATTTGCTGGAGATGAGGGATTTGCAGCAATCTACGAAGGTAATTCCCGGAGCCACCGGGCCATTGTGAGTACGTGTGAATTGATAACCAGGGCGATCGTTCGTACATTTTCCGGCTGTGGAGATATGAACCATATCTCGCTAGTGGATAATACCAGTTGTCAAGCATATGCTTTATAACCCACAGAACTCCCTCTTGTTTCTTCAAGCTGCCGGTAGATATCTTTGATTTTTTTTTTTTCTGGCTGCAGAGAACTTTGGAAAGGTTTTATTCTTTTCTCCTTCCTTTACCAGACAAGTTGATGGTAGAGACAATTTAAAAAGAAAAAGATCGGTTTAGATAAAAACATTATGAACAACCATTTCGTCGACACTTTAAACACCATTGAAACAATTCTAAATACATATGTTAATTTCTGTATCCAACACAAGCGGGATCTTGCAAATGTCAGATGCACTGCTTTCTCTGCCTAAAGAATTAATAAGCTTGGGATGGAATCATCTGCTACATCCCTCTAGCCCTGATTTGTTCGAAAGTCCCATAAGGGAAGGGATCATATCTATCTAGATCATCTCTAGATCGTGAATGTTTAAAAGAGTGCCTGGCACGGCTGCGAAATAATTACTATGTTTGCTCATTACACTAGGTTTCTAACAGCTGGAAGACAGGGCTGATCAGGTAGACTGGGATTGGGAGCCAAACTAAGCATATATAATCTGGGGGCGGGGGGGGGGGTGGGAATGAGCTTTTGTGAAGGTGTGAGCAAGAGAAATCAGGCAAGAGGGACGTTCTGAGAGGTTAGAATGAAAAGACTCGAGGGAACTAGAGTAGGACACCAACAGCGAGTTGAGACACGCAGGAAGGCCACGGGCAGGAAAGGGGCATGAGGCGTGGCCCAAGTCAACGGAGGACTGGCATTGCCAGCGAAGGCTTTTCCAGACCCTCGAGGGTTCTTTCTTGGGGAAGGGAACCCCACCAACGTGATCCTTCTCACCTCTCTGCCTCTTCGCTTGCTCCAACGAAGGAAGGGAGGGAAGGAGAGTGAGGAAATCGTCTCAGAGAATTGAAAGTTTAGGAGAAATCGGGCATGTGTAGCCCAGCCCCATACTCTCCCTTTTCTTTGATACAAGCTCTGCTGAGAATACGCGTTCTGCTCAGTGAGTCTGGGGCAGACCCTGTCCTACAGGGCGAGCCAGCAATGCTGGTGACTGGGCGGGCAAGTATACTTGCTCTTGGATTTAACGTTAGGAAAGCCGTTTGTCTGCATAAGCCATGTTCTCCGATAACTGTACCAGCATTATGGATGGTGTCTTTTACATCTGCCATCCTCTTTGCCTTATTTCTCAACTGGTTCAGAACTTAAGGGTTAAAATGCATCATTTATTGAAATCTCAATGCACTGAAAAATAGTTGGCAGGTAGCAAACAAATTTCAACCCGATTCAATTCCAAAATGCTTTTCACATACCTACCATGTATACAGCACCATGTTGCATTTCAGAGTGATTATAGCAGTTACCAGGATAAGATTTCAGGTCAGGGTACCTACGAGATGTTCTAGACTCAAGACAGAGGAGCATGTCTCTGATGTCACAACTTAACAGCTGATTCTACGACAAAAGCCACCTGCCCTGTGTCTAGGTTTAGATATCCATACTTTCTAGCTAACTTGGGACTTTTGCAGCCCCAAGTGCTTCTTGGGACCTGAGCCCTCTTGAAAGCAAGAACTCTACCTTAGTCCTGGTCCCAGGGTCTAGAAGAAAGCTTAGTAAAGAGTATCATGGGATGGTTGGCTAGATGCATGGATAAACGAATCCTGCTGAAGATCAGAAGGTGTGTGTCGATAAGAAGAGAAAACTCACCTCCGTGTCAAGTGATCAGAGTGGCAAGTTAGAGAGGGTTTGAGCTCTCCTAGCAATTTCCCTTCTAAATAAATGGTGTACATTTAGAAAGATGCTTTCAAAACTACTATAGTGGGAATTCTTCCTAGATTAAGAATCATATTTCAACAGTACTAGTGAAGGTGCTTAAAAATAAAGACAGACAACGGCTGTTAGAGAGGTGGAAAACAAATCTACACAAAGAAGCTCCCACCTCTTCTTTCCTGAGTTCTTTCTTTTTCCCATATGGCCAAGAAATAATCAGTGGAACAGTGAAACTTGCTTTTCGATAGGGAAGACTACTTTGATTTTCTAGATGAATAGGCCAGGCACCAATTGGAGAACTGAAAGTGAATGATTATTTAGATTTAGAAATCACAGATTGGATCGTATATTTCGAGAAAAACAAATAAAGAGAAAAACGAAGACTAGGAATGTCTGGTACATAGGAGGCATTCAACAACTATTGGTCGAATGACATAAAGGACCCAGATACGTGTTAAAAAGAGAGCCAGAATGGGTACAAGTCGAAAAACACTGAGATGAGGCAGTGGCCCGAGGTGTGGGCAGCAGCTTTAGTATGACTTTCCCTTCACACTCAAAGTCCCCCAAGTCTTCGGATCTTAGGGATGAAAGAAAAGATATTGAGAACAACAGCTCTTAGCTGATTCCATAAGGCAGTTTTGAATGAAAAGCTGTAGAATTCAGCTCTTACTCTGCAGGCAGAAGTTTTTAAAGGGTTTGAGCAAAGCAGGAACAGGTCTGGATTTCAATATTTCCCAGCTTTAAGTTTCGATAATTTTTTTTTTTTGTAACAGCCCAGTAATGTTTAGTTTTCTCTGTTAATATTGGTATCACATCATTGAGAAACTAAAAATGAATTTTATAGATCTGATATGGGGTGAATGCATGTGTTAAAGGAGAAAACTTGCAAATCTCTATGTGCAAGAAGAGTCATTTTAGAGCCTCAACCAAAACTCTACAAAAACATTGTCAAAAAAAAACTATTGTCCCAAGGTCTGAAATCCTGTATACTGGTCTACATTCTGATTGATTTATTATTCTATCAATGTGCAATTTTAACATGTTTACTTTTCTATACCTACACCTCTAGATGCTTTTCACCAACTCCCAAAGATGATCACTCTTCCACCCCAAAGCCAAACTCATGAGTAGGATGTAAGTTCCAAGAGGTGGGCCCCTGCCTTTTCGTTCATTTCTGTACCTCCGGCATGCAGCCTGTTTCCTGGCACAGAGCAGACACTCAGTAAATACTTGTTGAACAGATAAATGAATGATGACTGGTATGAATTTAGCAAAGTAATACTCATCGAGAGTAACTGAAGAAAAGTGGGGGTGAGGGGAGGATGTTCAAAATAAATAAAAGGACAAGATGGTCTGCAAAGAAAGGCCATTTTATTGCTTTTAACCACGCTCTTTAAAATCAATGACTGTCAAGTGCTAACGATTTAAGTGATACTTGGAGATACTTGAATAAATCGATACAGCCACATTTATAATTATCACAGGGCATACATGCCCAGAAAGTAGCTTAACATACTTAAAATGTACATTAAAGAGTCTAACATCCTCCCTATATTCTATGCTATCACCGGACTCTCACCATTTGCGAAGCAAATTTCTTTTTTAGTTTCATTGAGAAAAGAATTTCAGACTACAGCAAATGACCATGATTCTGCAATTGAGGTGTCCAAATCTAAGAAATTTTATTGCAACTGGTAATGGGACAGCAGTAAGAGCCTCTCATTGCTGTTACCCAAAGCCTTTCTGCCAGCTCATGGCTACTGCTACTACGAATGATGTTAACAGCCAACTAAATTTAAGTTCTCATCAGGTGCCAGTCATTTGACTAAATACATACTTTTTACCTATACTCTCAATAACTTTACATAACAGGTAGTACTATAATCCCAATTTTACAGATAAAGGGACTGGGGTTCAAAGACACAAAGGTCACGTATCTAGAACATCAGAATCCACATTCAACCAACCAATAACATATCTTGTGTAATATCTTTTATTGTGAGGATGGTTTTGTGTCCCTTGCATTTTTTAAAAACTTTATGCACAACTCCAACATATTGTCATTTATATAAGAGGTGAACAATACAAGTTTTGCTACACTAATGCCTTTGTGTGAATAAAGGCTACAAAAGTACAACTGATTATTTAAAAATTACTAAAGAATTTATTTTTGTGGATAGCATTTCAAAAAGAAAGCATAGTATCTGTTTGGGATAATTTCAAAATATATAGGGACCTCAAAGATCACCTAGTCTAACCATCTGCCAAAATTATCTGGCCAAGTTCAATAGTCTTCAGAATCTTTCAATGGCTGCCCCCATTGCCTTCAAGATAAGGTCTGGACTTTAACATCACTTGCAAGGAGCTTCCATGACGTGGTCCCTGCTTATCTCTTGGATATCACTGCTTTACTTCCCTGCCTCTCGGTTCCTCCTCATCCTCTCCTGCCTCCCTCTCGGTCCCCACCGCTCACTCCACATCACAGACAGACACACAGTCTTGGCTCCACCAGCAGAGAACTTCTCACAGCTCCTCTCCACCTGACCAGTTTCCCTTTCATCGGCATTTTGGTTCATGAGGTTCCATCTGCTTGGAATGCCATTACCTTCCTCTGGTTAATTTATCCTTTAAAAACCACCCCCAGGACATTTGCAGGAAGTGTCTCTTAGCAGTGCTTCTGCCATTCCTTCTGCTCTCTGTAAGAGCACGTCTCACGCTGGGGTAACAGCTTACTTGACTTCCCCGTTAGCTCTGTGAAGGTACGCGCTATACCTGTCTCATGCTGTATCCTCTCAGTACCAGGGACAGATATATATTTATATCTGGTGAATGAATTAGACTAAGAAGGCAAGATTTCCGATGCCCACTGAGTGCTCTTCCATGAATATATCAGCTTATCAACCAGGAAAAACACAAATGCAATGAAGTCTTTGTGCACTACGGTCTTCCAACTACTGGGAACTCACAGAAGCTTAAACACAGTCTTCAAACCCGTTAGCTCTGTGGCTTTTATGAACACTGGGACGCGCTCCGTGATGCAGGCATGCTGTTTCTCCTGGGATAGTGCCCTTCACTGTAAAGAATGTCTCAAAGCTCCCTGAGAAGGCGAGTCGCCCTTGCTCTCCACAAGGCCTACAGGGAAGCTGCAGTCCCTTCTGGTCTGGCCGGGGGTGACAGAATGGCTCAATAAGAAAGATGTGTGCTGGAGTCAGATTAATTAAGGAGGTAAAGGCCTGTTCCTGGAAAATTAGAAGTCATTAAAAAAATAAATTGAAGAAGATACAAGTAAATGGAACATAAACCGTGCTCACAGGTAGGAAGAGTCAACATTGTTAAAAGGGTCGTACTACCCAAAGCAACCTATAGATTCAGTGCAATCTCTATTAAAATACTAATGTCGTTTTTCAGAGAGTTAGAACAAATATTACAAAAATGTACATGGAACCATAAAAGACCCCGAATAGCCACAGCAGTCTCGAGAAAGAAGAACAAAGCTAGAGGCATCACATTACTTGATATCAAACTATACTACAAGGTGACAGTAATCAAGACAGCATGGTACTGGCATGAAAACAGATACATCAATCAATGGAACAGTTTAAAGAATGTGGAAATATATCCACACCTACATGGTCATTTAATCTATGACAAAGGAAGCAAGAATATCCAATGGGGGTAAAGACGGTCTTTTCATTAAATAGTGCTGGGAAAATTGGACAGATACATGCAAAAGCTAAAACTAAAACTGGACCTCCTTCTTACATCATACACAAGAATAAACTCAAAATGGATTAAAGACTTAAATGTAAGACCTGAAACTATGAAACTTCTAGAAGAGAACATAGACAGTAAATTCTCTGATACTGCTATTAGTAATATTTTTTTCTGATATATCTCTTTGGACAAGGGAAACAAAAGGAAAAATAAACAAATGAGACTATATCAAACTAAAAAGTTTTTGCACAGCAAAAGAAACCATCAACAAAACGAAAAGGCAATCTGTTGAATGGGAGAAGACATTAGTCTAAAATACATCTGATAAGGTGTTAATATCCAAAAATTTATAAAGAACTCATATCTCAGCAACAAAACACAATCCAATTAAAAAATGGGTAGAAGACCTCAATAGGTATTTCTCTGAAGAGAAAATACAGATGGCTACTAGACATACGAAAAGATGTTCAAGGTTACTAATCATCAGAGAAATGCAAATTAGAACCACAATGAGATATCACCTCACCTCGGTCGGAGGGCCATCATCCATAAATCAAAAGCAACAAATGTAGTCAAGGATGTGGAGAAAAGGGAACCCTCATACACTATTGGTGAGATTGCAAATTGGTACAGCCACTAAGGAAAATAGGTTAGAGATTGATCAAGAAGTTAAAAATAGAACTACCTTTTGACCCAGCAATTGTACTTTCGGGCATTTATCTAAAGAAAATCAAAACATTAGTTCATAAAGTTTTATGCACTCCTATGTTCATGGTAGCACTATTCACAATAGCCAAGATAGGGAAGCAAACTAAGTGCCCATCAGTAGATCATGGGATAAAGAAGTGGTGGTTCATTTATACGATGGGACATTAATCAGCTATTTAAAAAAATGAAATCTTCCCATTTGCAACGACATGGATGGACCCAGAGGGTATGATGCGGAGTGAAATATGTCAGGCAGAGAAAGATAAATACCATAGGATCTCACTTACATGTGGAATCTAAGGAATTAAAGAAACGAACAGACTAAATAAAAACAGAGTCACAGATACAGGGGACAAACTGGTGACTGCCAGAGGGGAAGGATGTTGGGGGGCTGCGTGAGAAAAGGGAAGGGATGAAGAAGCACCAATTCGTAGTAACGAAGCTGTCCCGGGGATGCAGAGCGCGGCGCGGGGAACGGAGTCACCGGCACTGCAATGGCTGTGTGCGGCGCCAGGTGGGATCCGGGGCAGGGTGGGGGATCGCTTCACGGACCCTATAAATGTCTCACTTTTTAAAATTTAAAGTAAAATAATAAAAAAAATAAAGTGGTATGCAACGGCCAATTCCGAGACAGATTTGTGTGCCTGCACATTAATAAAGACCGGAAGATAATTTACACACACACACACACACACACACACACACACACACACACACACGAATTCTCTGTGGAGACCATCGTGTCCAACAGAGAAGGCATCTGTCTCATTCTGATGTAGTTTGACATAGAATCGGGAGCTGAAATCTTGAAAGGCCACCAGGTAATGGGCGGCACGCTTAGTATTTGAACCAAGGTTTTGTGCATTATCTTAATCGACCCGCCCTTACGAGGTAGGGACTATGATTGACCCATCTGTACAAAGGAGGGAGGTGAGGCTGCCAGGTGATGAGCGGCTGGTCCAAAGTCACACGCCGCTAGAACAGCTCGCGTTCGACCCCCATCCACTGCTCCAAACCACCGCGTTCATCGGAATACACGCCAGTTACCACGAGAATGCGAGACGACCCCTTCGTCACCCATCGGAGGCCTTGGGTTTTCATTTGCTCGTGTCTCATTCTTCCTCTCGCTGTGTCGCAGTAGCAGCATAGTGCCAGATGCCATTGTACCTGCTCCCAACGTACTGCCCTGGGAGACGCGCCATCCTAAAGCCCAAGGTACGAAATTGGCCGTGAGTGGCCGGCATTTGTTGATAACTTTGAAAAGATCTTATTCTTAAATCCTACTAGCTCGACGCTGCAACCCAATACACTTGGAACCCAGCCAGGTACTCAGGGAAAAATTGGGCGAGTACAACTTCCACCTTTTTTCCGGCGGTCAGCTTCCGGGTAAAGCTTCATTTTATCACGAATCATCACAAACATCTTTTCCTTTACTAACTGTGTGACTGTGAGGGAGCTGCTTATCCTCGCTGTGCCTCAGTTTCCTCATCCATACAATGGAATGATAATGGTGTCTAGCTCAAGTGCCTGTTGTGAGTTTTAGACAAGGTAGCTTAGGTAACGTCCTCATAAGAGTGACTCTCAGTGACTCGCACGTGACTCACATGTGAGCCTCAGGGGAAAGCCTTCCCTGCTCTGTACTCGGAGAGGATGATACTGCCTGGGTGACACTTGGATGGCCATAAACCGAGACCTGGACGATAGACAGGATTCTCCAAGAACCGCGAGAAGATAGCACGGAGAGCTCCAGCTTAGCTGTATTAAAAGCTGCTGCTGGTATTTAAGGAAATTCTCCCGGGGAGGCTGTATGCAAAAGTGTCCACGCTTTGTAACTTCTCCTTCCCTGAGGGCTACATATTCCTGGTCGGGGCTTCTTGGCAGCGAGACACACTCCATGAGTCATGTTGGGAGGCCGGCGACTAAAGGATTATTCCGTTCGGTGTCACGCCTACCCCACCAGAATTCCATTTTCCATTCACCATTTCGTGTGCCTAACGCTTCTGGAAAGTAAATAATTATTGAGGGTACCAGAAGTATATAGGGTGGTTACTGGTGTGGGCCATGCTATGAGGCAGGGAGCTTCTGTTCTCCAGCTTGATAGAAAATGGGTGGTAAATGTTAAAAATATTACACTCACCCACCTAGTCCACCCTTTGCTAGGTGCTCACAGGGACCTTCCTCTACCTTCTGGAAAGAAGGGAAAACACTAACATTCATCATTAAATCATCATCATCATCATCATCATTTTTGGTTTCCGTTTATTATGTATTAAGTCCTTTACAGTAACTTTCCCTATTTTACGGATGGAGAAATCAAGGTTAAAAAAGATTAGTTTAGTCCTCCAAATTCATACAGACATTAAGCGGCAAAGAACTGGGATCTCGAGTGTAGCAGGAAGCCTCCGACACGGCCCCGCCATCCTCGCCTCCTGGAATTCAAGTCCTTGAATGATCTCCTCCTCTGCAAGCAGGGCAGGGTTTGGTGACTTGCTTCTAGCAATACAATGGAGTGTGGCAGCGGTGCTAGGATATCGCTTTCAAGATTAGGTCACAAAAAGACTGCGGCCTCCATCGTGGCTGCCCTGTGTCGCTTGCTCACCCTGAGGAAAGCCAGTCGCCATGTCGCAAGCTGCACTGTATGCCAGGTACTTCCAGTTTGCAGACACCGAGGACCTCTGTTGTCTGCTAACAGTCATGAGATTAAGCTTGGAAACAGATCCCCCCAGCCAAGGCTCGAGATGAACACAGCCCCAGCTGACATCTGGATTACAGCTTAATGAGAAACCCTGACCTTGAGGCACCCAGCCAAGACACGCCTGGATCTTTAAACCACAGAAAACGTGAGCTGTTAAATGTTTGCCCTTTAACTACTACATTTCGGGGTGATCTGTTACACAGCAACATTTAACTAATACACCTACTCGGTTTGGTTGACTCCATGTAGTCATGCTACAGTGACCTTGAGACAGTTCGTCTTTACTCATGTTGCTACAAGTCAATATTCTGGAGACCCTACCCGAGTTTGCCTCTCCAGCCTCATCTCAAAGACGGTTCACAATGTGGCCTGATGCGATAGGGCTGCGAGTTGGGTGGGAGAGAAGAAAGAGTTGGAGGAAGTTGGTTTGGAAACCCTAAGGCTTGACCTTTCCATTCTCCACCACTGCTGGGCTCTAAGGAGGAGACTCCCAGGTGCACACGGGTCAAGAACTGAGAAGTGACGAGTTTAGTAAGTGCTGTAGCAGCTCTTCGGGGCTAGATTTCAGCCAAGGTGTCACGTACACTTTGGGCACTGTACAAATGTACCCATGGGCGAGTGTGAGCTGAAACTGGCCATATGCATCCAAAGGGGGCACCTTCTAAATCAACGTGGGCTCCCAGTGGCTGTGATTGCTGCTATGTCTCATTAATAACAGGTGAACTAGGACAGGTCTTGTCAAGCCTGGGAACAACCCCAATTATAGTAGCACCAGGAAGCCAGCTGCACCATGTCACTCAAATGAGTTTCTCTGTTTATTTTTCATTCATACCTTCTTGTCCATTTGGTGAAGTTTTGGTGAAAATCCAAGGCTATCTCAAAGATGCTAATGATGCTAACCAGGACCAAGACAGAGGTGATTTTTTTTTTAAGTGTGTTTTTAAACCTTTAACTGGCCCAAAGCATTAAAGGGTGACCTGGGTGGTGTTCCTTTGGGGTAGCCTGACAATAGCTGTGAGTGGGGATCAATGAGAGAGGTCCAAAGGAGAATAGAATAGTTGGAAAAGGGGGCCGCCTACGCAAATTCTCCATGACGACGCTCAAGAGAGGGTTGTGCCCATTTCCTTCAGGGGCAGAGAAGATCCTGGCTGCAAGGGAGGGTGTGAGGCTGGTTCTGTGGCACACTGGCTTGGGGTCCGGGGCACGTCTGGTTGGGTTGTACGTTTGGGAACTGCAAGAGAAGGAGGCAGGCTAACCCTGGGGCCCGAGGAATAAACAGGGGCAGTGGCCAGACACAGTTAAGTCTGTGCAGTGTTGCTTGTCTGGGCACCCCCACGTCCTCCACCCAATCTCCTCATCCTAGATCCACATCCATGTCTCACCTCCGCTCTGAGCTTTGAAGCATCCTTCACATAACGAGCACTATCAACTCCTTGGAAGCCATGGAGTCTTAGGGCTTCCGAGTGGCACGTGGGGGGCTCTGCAAGACCCGACCTGGGAATATTTTCAAGCATCCCATGCTTCCTTAGGCCGCAGAGCTTTACCTGTGCTGCACCTTCGCCAAGACTGCTTTCTCTTTTCATCTCCCCTTTCTCCTCCTCGCAATTATTATCTTTCTGGTAAACTCCTATGCGTACTTCAAAACCCAGCTCACAGACCATTTCTTTCAGGGGATCTTTACTGGCCCCCAGTGACCGGCCTCCATGCTAGTACCTCAGGCTGTGTGAGAGGAGCCACCTCTGTCCTCCCATAACACTAACTATTTCCTCTCACACGACACATACGACACTGTGTTATAATTACCTGTATCTATGTCTTTTTTCTCTATTAACTGAGAGTGCTTGGAGGGCAGGGCCTATAGCATGCATTTCTATATGCCAGATGCATACTGTAGGGGGGTCAAAAATATTGTTGAAATTAATAAATAAATGGGAGCAGAGCGCATGGGAGGCAAAGCAAACCCATGCTGAGAGACACAATGCTTTGACCCACGATGTGGCTCCACCAGAGGAACGATGCTGTGGCCCTCTCGGTGAATTACAACACATTCCAGGGAAGGGTGAGACTCGGAGGACTGGCCCGGATACCCACCCACTGCAGACGCGGAGGGCCAAGCAGCTGAAGGGAAAGGAACACACATCAGTAATTTACGAGCCGGATTCTGCCCCTTTCCACTGTGCAGACACCGTGAACGAAACACATGCTGATCCCTGTGTGGGTAATAAAAACCCAGAGAAGATTAAAAAGGTCCACGAATGGCCAAAAAGTCTCCGAGCTTTGGATTAAACACGAGGAAAGGAAACATAGGCTCTGTTTCAAATGTTTTGGGTTTAGTGAAATTGGACAATACATCTTGCCTAGCACCTCTTCATCTAACTCCTAAACCCTCATAAATTCTATGTGAATCAGAAACATACGGGCCGCATTCTTCTGACTTAATTCATCAAAATATTGTTTTGTAAGAATTATGTGCATTCCAGGGAACCCTTGAAAAATGGCATTCCATTATCTCATGCCCAAAAAGCTCCAAACAGAATCCTCGCAGCTTAAGAGGAGGTCATTGACTTGGAACCTCTCCAAGGACGGTCACCTCGCCATTGGCTCCTCCAGAAGCCCTGGCCCCAAGTAACTGATTCTACCCCAAAATGATAGCCAGTAAGTTTGCCTCGGATCAGTTTGCCACGCTCCATCTTCTCACTGATTTTAGGATGAGAAAAATATCTCCGGGGAAGGCCCTTCGCAACTTTCTAGCTTGACAAAAATTCTGCTCATCCTTCAGTGAGTCAAATATATTTTTCCTTTACCATCCCTCCCCATTAGAGAAAACGTCTCTTACATGTAGTTACCCACATCCCTGTCCCTTTAAACATTTGTCTCTTACACGGAAAATGTAAATGAATTTCAGCTCATGGATTCAGTTCGAGGGACTGGTAGATGCTGCCTGAATACTGACTTGACAAAGATTCTGGAGCCGACATGAGGATGTCTTGTATTGAGAGTATTAAGACTGATCTTTGAGGTCTGCTTCGGACAAGGCGGGGGGCATGCTGGGATGCATGCCATGCCCTCGCTGTCCCTGGGTTCTGCTATAATGCAGTCATGACCTCAAGGGCTACTGAAGGGTGTGTGGGGACATTTGGACCACAGACTTTCTGCTTTTGAATTCTTGTGTTGGGGAGAAGAAAGGGAAAGAAATAGATTCTGCGTCTCCTCCTTTGTCATATCAACGCCTGACCCTTTTGAGTCGGTTTGCCATCGGTATCAACTCACTCTCTTTTATTTGCTCTTTCTAATCTCCCATCAATTAGAAAACCAGGTAACCGGGTCTTTTGAAAATGTGTAAACAGTCGCTATGGCTCCACAACCAGGCTCCCAGGCTCTGGGCTGTGTCCAATACAAGAGCTTTGCTGCATGGAATTTGTCACTCTTAGTTTGGGGGCTCTGATCTTCACGCTTCATGTCCTAGTTTCTCAGGTATTCCAGACAAGAGGAGGTGCTCACTCAGTGTTGCCTATAAATGGGAAGAAGCCATAGATGACCACATAGAGGTTTATCCATCTAGAACTTGTGCAGGGTTTAGGATTGTTTTCTACAAGGGCGTTTGTAGCATAAAAGGTCATCACAAACTACCAGAGCCTCACCTGAGTTACATAGAGGGTCAAATCCTCAATGATATGTTACCCCCATTTCACAGATGAGAACATCAAGGCTCAGGGAGCTTTATTAGAGGCAGAGCTGAAATCCCAGTCAGCCTGAGTCCATGGGGAATGTTTCATATATATATATATATAAAGCTTTCCTATTCTCTGCTGTCCCACCCAGCCTGCACTTGGTCTTCATCTCCCAAAGTCATCAGACCAAAGAAACTAGAGCTGGACATGCAGAGATTACACTTAACAGGCAACCAATTGTCTATTTCATGTCAATAAAGCCGAGGGAAAAAATAGGCAACAGGCCCCAGGTATCCTACCCGATGCCAGCCTATGGGTGTAGGTGCAGCTGTCTGCGGGGTGCTTTGCTTCTGCTGGGGTTCTGATTATCCGGGAGAGAAGCGAATCCCCAGACAATAAGATTATGTAATTCACCTGCAAATTCTTCCAGCCTCATGACAACTTCTATTCATGTATTTTGTTTTCAACTCTGCATCTTTATTCTTTGAGGTTAATAGGAACCATTTGATTACAGTAAATCCTCTTACATTTGGATAAGGGAAGTGCGGGGGGCAGGGGACGGGAGGACGGTTTGAATGGGCGAGGAACGCAAACCATGTCCTGATGTTAGAGAGATGACATGTTTTTAAAATTTATGATTTATCTGCCAGCTAAAACAACACAGGAACACAGAGCTCCGAAGCAGCTCGGAGCATTAAAGCTCATATACGTCAAAGCGGTTCAAATCGGATTTGCAAAAAGGAGAGCCGAGAAGCCATTTAGGAGGAAAGGCAGTATAATTGCCCTAAGACTTTGGGAAGCGCTCTCCCTGCGTTGCATTAAAATTTACTCTGTAATCGCGCTCCCCGAAAGCAAAGAATTTCCAGGTAGGAGTCAGGCTGCTCTGCTTTAATGGGAAGCGGAAACCTCTGTCTGATCACAACCATTTAGATGCTGAGATTCCTCAAAACCATGTGCTTCGGGAAGAAGAAAAGCTCCTACCGCCTTGTGGTTGTAAGTGGTTGGCTCTGAAAAGCCTTCCTTCTGCCCCGCCCAGCCCAGGTGAAATACTCACACACCCTCCAGTCATGGAGTGCAAACCTCAAGCTCCCAGAAGAAGCCCCCGTTCTCCATGAGGAAGGCTTGAATGCTCAGTGAAGTCCTTTTCTGAGCTGATATTTTTTTTCTACAGCTCATTGCCTTATAGCATGGGTAGCTTCTGATAGAAAGATAGCTACTCATGTAAAGAAGTATGTGGGTGCCTAAATCATCAAAAGTGTCTGCTTTGTAAAGTTAACGATGCCTTATTCATTCATTCCACAAATATTTGTGGAGTGCCTACTCTGAGCTAGCTGTGGTGCTGGCTACACGATCAACCAATGGCCCACATCTGTCCTCGTGGAGTTCACTATCTACTTGACAAAAAGCAGATGACTGCACAAATGAATGTGTAGTAATACATGGTGAAAAAAGCGATCGAGGGAAGCCTCGGATGTTCTGCGAGCGTATAATGGGGAGACTTAACCAAGGGTGGGGTGTCAGGAAAAGCCATGGAAAGAAGTCTGGCAATAAGAGAGTGGAGATAATAGCATGAGAATGAATTATTCTCTAATATCTTAATTGTGGAGCTTTTGTCTTCCATTTTTTTACTCAGAGTCAGCCTAGAGGTAGTCACTGTGGTAGATACTTGAGATAAAGGTTGAACAGACCACACCATCTGTCAAAGGAGAAGGGGCAGAGCATACTGGACTCTGGAACCTGGTGCCAGGGTTCAAACCCTGGCTCTACTACTTACCAGCTGGACAGCTCTGCCAAGCGAGTTCACCCAACCCTGCTTCATTTACTCTTTTTAAAAACGGATGTTAACAGCACCCATTTCAGGGGATGCTAGCATTATAAGGATTAAATAAATAATATATGCAATGTGCTTAGACTAGCCTTTGGCACATGAGAAGGGCTCTGTGTTAGCAAATATATATATGGCTTTTGAAACCTGTGGGGAGGGACAGTTACATTAACCACTAAAAGAACATGACAAACGTCACGTGAGTGCAAAGACAGAAACACCGTGGATTCTGCTAGAAAATGTACCTATAAAAGGCTCAGCTTTGCAGAAAAATATATACCATGCCATGCAAAGAGAGCTCTGTTCTTTGGCTTCATTTTTTTCATCTGTGTGATGGACAGCGCAACCTCCTCGGTTGCTGTGGCTGCAGCATGCTACCCAGTGACAGTTGTCTGGGCTGTAGCACGAGGTGGCCCGCAGAAACACTCCTTGAATATTTGCTGAATGAACACCAAGGAGAGCTCAGGAAGTCGCCTCGCCCAGCTCAGCCACATCTAGCTCAGCCTTGCTCAGAGAGCAGGGAAATGCTGAGGAAAGAGGGACTCATATTTTAAACAAAACTTAAGGGACTTCCTGAATGAAAAGGAGGTGGGCTCCACTTTAGTGATATCCAATGTGACAACCGTTTCTTTTATTTTCAAATAATCTTTTTTCTCTTCTGTGTTTTTCCAGCTTCTTTCCATACCGTACTTTTAAAGTTTATTCATTCATTCAGCAAACTTTTAGCCAGTGAATTACCTCTACTTGCCAAGCACTGTGCTGGGTATTCAGGTGTCAAGGTAAGGCAACTTACACTTCCTACGTGCGTGGTCATCACCTAGTACTCTGGTCATCACCTAGTACTCAACACAGACAGGCAGGGAGGGTTGTTACAACATGACAAAATCAAGGGCTCTGTGACTGAAACCAGCAGAGGATTTTGTGGACGCTCTGGAGAGCCAATCTCTGATTTGCAAGTTGTAAGAATGTATAACTGTTTAAATGCCTTATTTCCTCATGATGGGAAAACACATAGTAAACTTGGGCTTCATCAACTTTGGAATAAAGTTTCAGAGAAGAGTTTGGGAGCTTTGAAAGACTGTAATAAAGTTTTCAGAAGGAGGAAAAAAATTATGTAAGAATTACAACGCTTACTTCATTTCAGATTTCTCCCTCTGAAAAATTACATGTAGAATTAATTCTAGGAAAAGTGTTTCTAACATTGTCTGGAAAAAAAATTAAAAAGGCAGCTCCCAAATGTCTGTTGCCATGTGAAATAATCTAAAAGTTAAAAAGCTAATGGTTCTAAATTGGGTCCCTAGAAACTAGGCATGGGCATGACTTGGCTTCAGAACTATGAAACAAAACCAAGATAAGTATAACATTCTAAATACACACCTGGCAAAAACAAACAAACAAAAAACCACAAATCCTTTAATAAGAAAAAGACAGCAATTATGATAAATAAAAGAAAATAAATGTAGAGGAAGCTGAAATCAAAGACATGATCCCTTTTTGCAAATACTGAACGCAGCTCTCATTCACATTACATGAATTCCTTCTAAGAGTATGTAACCAGGGACCCAGCTGTGTGAGGAGCAGGAGGCCCTGAAGGGGTGGAGAGGGTGCAGCTCTGCCTTCGGGACTCTGGCAGGCCAGCGACACACCCACAGAAGACGAAGATGACAGCCTGCATTCACGTCCATCTAGTTCCAAATGCCTCTATAATAGTCTCGCTTTGCTGGAGTTGGTTAAGCCCCACACATTTTCATCTATTTATCTGTTCATTATTTGTTAACCATCTACCGCGTGCCACCCTATTTTGTATGTTTTTGCAGTACTCTAGACTTCTCCTTTATATCCCGAATGGAAATGTATTATTTACTAGTGTGAGCAGCGGTTTACTGTCTTATTACCCCTTTATTCTGAAATATGAGGGCAAGTGTTCTATCTTGTGGGTCTGCAAAATAATTCTGCAGAATTAACAAATAGATGAACGAATAGACTAGTGAAGAAGCGATGGGTAAATGGAGAACAGTAATATAGCCTAGGAAGTGTAATAATGGAAACTCTTTAAATGGAATGGGTTATAAATGGTTAGCAGAAATATAAAGGCCCTCCTAAGTGTGCTGGGCCATTAGAGAGATGGTCCCGACGAGGAAATATTAGAAATATATATTCATCCCTTCTTTCTCCCTATTGTTTCCCAGATCCATGAGATACAGGCAGATAATAATAATAACTAATGCTTTTGACTCTTAAAAATCACTTGTTAACTAATTAATCCCCACAACAGACTCCGTAAAGTGGGATTATTATTATCCCCAATCTACCTATAAGGAAACTGACCAATAGAGTGGCGAATTCACTTGGCTCAGAGCTTACGGCTAATAACTGACACATACAGAATTCAAACCCAGATAAAATTTCTCCAAAATTTTCCTCTGGAAAGGGCAAGTTTTATTCTAAAGGATTCCTGATGAACTTTTTTTTTTTTAATTTTTATTTTTTTTATGCCTTGTATCCATGGTAAGATTCATATTTAGAACTGGTCCTTATTAAGAAATATTGCCATTTTGGGTTTCATTGAAGTCGGGTCCATTTTCCTGTGAGGCTCACAGTTCTCACCTCCATGATGCCATGAAACAAAGCAACATCTCCCCATTCTCTCGGTGGAGAGAGCCCAGTGCCAGCTCTCGACATCAGGCAGTCGATACGAGTACAGCCTACGCTTTTGGTTGAAGATGTGTGTAGGTGCGTGTACGTGTGTGCGCACACGTGTGAGTGCACTGAGGTTACTTTGTATCACAGGATTGCACACGTAGGACAGACAGAATACCAGTTCCAACTGATAGTAGGAAGCTGAAAACTGTAAGAAAGAGAAGAATAAAGCTGAGCAGATGGGAACATGTTGAATTTGGATCTGACTCAAAGAGTTGGAGGTAGAGAATAGGGAGATGGTGTTTCTCGGATGGGTGGACAGCATTTTAAGAGAAAGAAGCAAAAAGGGTATTGTAGGAGAAAAAAACAAATCATTTCAGGAAGTGGAAAGTGGGCAAGTTGGCATTTGAGGAGTATCCAGAGTAGTCAACACAGCGTGACTTCCAAATCGGTCTCATCGACCAGAGATCAAACTGCCCTGGGAAAGAGAACTGCTTAAGGGGGAAATCATAGCAGTCTCATAGGAAAGAGCAGAGTTCATGCCTACTCCACCAGGCCAACCAGGAAGTCTGAACCGCCCAGCGTGATTAACAGGACAACGAATTACCTAGTAACTATGGAAATATAGGAAAAATATGTTTTAAAAAAAGAAGAAAGTATTTTAAAAGAAGAAACGAAGATATATGATAGCATAAAAGCCTGCTTTTAAGAAAAAAAAAAAAGGAACTAGCCCATAAAAGCTTCATGATAAAGAACAATTTAGTAAGAATTCCAGTAAATTAAAATTTCAGAGACAAGATGAGAAAATACCAGGAGGAGGAAGATTAAAATTTTTAAAGAATAAAAAAAGGCCATCTAATAAAACTACATTAAGGAATAAAATTATCGCTGAACTAATAACAACCATTGAGACCTCTTTTCCGTGAACCCAGACTGAGGGTCTGTTTCCTCCTCGGTGACAATGACCCTCTTTCAGGTGGCTGTGACAAGCCACTTGGAGGTGGTTCTTGCAAGGAAACCCATGGGCCTTTATTTCATATTGTAATTATGGGTTTAATTACTGGCCTATGTAGACGGCGAGCTCTTGAAAAGCAGACATTCTCTCTTACTACTCATCACATCCCCATGGATGAGTGGAAAACTGAGTAGAAAGTCAGTGAATCAATGTTGAATCAACGGATAGGTAATTGATATTGCGATCGACACAGTATTTCACTCAGGCTTAAGCTTGAATAAAAAGGGGGAGAAATGGTAAGAGGTGAGAACTTTCTCGTCTTTATTTTTCCTGGAAAATAAGAATGTTCTCTTGCCTTGAACTGGAGGATTGGCAAGGAGGCTGGCGGGGCCGCCTGTGAAGAAATACCTTTCACATCGCATCATGGACATCACAGATATTTGTTCCAACAATTTTCCGGTAGATGGCAGTAAGCCGTCTTGGTCTACACAATTAGTTTATTACGACAATTTTCTAACAGATGGAGATAAAAGTGTCTTGAGGGAGAGGCATTTTTTTCCTTATTCCCATGGTAACTCCGTGTGTGCTAACTACAGTGGCCAGGGCACGGATTCAGACATACCTATGTTCAAATTCTAATTCCACTGGTTACCAGTTACATGATCTTGAAAAAATAATATGACTGCTTCAAGTTCAGATTCCTTAGCTTAAAAAAAAAAAGTTTGATAAAATTCCTTTCTCATGAGATTAGCAGTGAAAAATGGGTACCCAGTCTTTAAGCAATACAAGTAAAACATTCAGCATGGCTACCTGGGACAAAATAAAACCTAAATGTTATTTGATATCATCATCATCATCATCATCACTATTGTTGTTGCTGTTAAATGATGCTAAAACCCTGTTTTCTTTAAATTTCCAAACTAAGAAGGCAAATCACTCTCAAAATAAGAAGAGTATGCAGATCGTGTCTGAAAATATAGTAATTATTTCAAATTAATAACATTTTATATTTTAAGCATTTCAAAGTATTTTGACTATTCCAAGTATTTGCATATAGACATCTAAAAATAACTTCTATATTTTGATCTTGAGCAAAAAGTAATTAATGATCTTTAAACAAGTTTCTTTAAACAAGTAATATGCTGCATTTCACAAATAAAGTATAAGAGAGATGTGTATGTATTGTATTACAGTGTATTATATTATTTACTGAATGTTTCTTTACAAATAGTCTTGAGATGCATTCTGAGATGCATTCTGTTTTAGTGCAATGGCAGATATAGTATCTTAACTTGTTCTTTCTCTGTTTCTTTGGTATCTCCTGAACAATAAACAACCTTTCCCAGTGCTGCTTCTTGAGTAATTGTTCTTCGTCAATGTTTTGTCAACTTGTCAATTGCTCACACACAGTTTATGAACATTCTCATGGCACAGCTGTCTGTGTATGGTCTGACAGAGAAACCCATCCCTTTGGAATGCCGTTGAATATGGCAGCCCTGTTTGAGCGAGCTCTGTTTATGCCTAAGGAGAGAGAGAGAGAGAGTTCATGGGAAATTTATTACTGCCTCTTTGACAATTCTGATTTTGACAGAATTTCTTTGAATACAGAATGCCGACCAGTGTAGAGACACAAATGAGTGGTGCCTGGGCTTCAATATTTCATTCAAAGTTCCAGATGTTTCCTTGAGGAAGGGCTGATCTAATGGCCTGAGCTCCCACCTCCAGCAAGGTGCCCATTTTTCATTACCAACTCATCATTAGTCTATTTCACATGAACCGGTTTTGTCCTATACTTTATGATAAGGCTATACTGTCTTTTATAATTCCACCTTTTAGATTCCAATAGTCCTCTCTTGTTAAGTGATATCTTTTTTGTTTACTTTCCCTATCAGATATTCAGTCCAATTAGCCTTTCATTCCATTATTTTTTCCTTCTTCCACCCTCAGCTTCAGTCTGTTACCATTCCAGGTACCTTCTGATAATCGCATTAGCTTTCAGTGGGCCACTGATGTAAAGACATAAGTATAAACATTTAATTTGGGTAAAGAAAAACAATCCTAGTAATGTTGAAATAAAACAACTTCCTGCTCTGTATATCCACTGTGTTCCATTTAGGCTATGGCAAAAATGGAGAAGTATGAATAACTGAAGGTCATTGATAAAGTACAAAATCTTTTGGGCAATAGATTAAATCCCAGTGTTTCAGAGGCCACCAATTCAGAATCAAACCTAATTCACACATAATTAAGATTTCCTTTTACAATAGCTGTGATAAAAAAGAAAGGATCGATTAGATAGTTTCCAAGTATAAGCGAGACTTTAAGAGGAAAGTTTTACCTACTTAAAAACAAAGAAAAACTAGAAAAAAATGAATAAAAGGAGGTAAACTCTGGTAAAAAGAGGCAGATTCAGAATCAAAGCAAGTAGGAATTTTTCTATCTGGTAACGTTGAGGGTTGTAGCTGCCCATGTGGGCTGGGAGTCAGATCAGAGCTCCGAGTTTAAATTTCAGACCTGCCACATGGTAGCTGTGACTCTGGCCTTGAGCTTCCTAAGCATCAGTATCAGTTTCTTTGCTCGTACAATGGGATGGTAATTGCACGTACCTCAAGGGCTGTCTTGAAAATAAGTAGAACGGAAATAATTATGGGAACCATCCGGGGTGGCTTGCAGGGGACCAAACTGCCTCAGAAAGTGTCTGACATCCAGTCTGGAGCCCAGGCTTCCTTTCCAGTGATTCTACAGATTGAATGAGATGTCCCTTGAGGCTCTTTCCATCCCCAAAGTTTGTTATTCTATAAAGTAATCAAGCATTTGAGGGTTCCTTGACTACGGAAATGGAATATGTAAAATCAAGAGGCTAATTACAAATACCTTCACCTTTTATTAAGGCACATCTCCAAAGAATGGCTTCTAAATTACTATCACTTCTCACATTTTATTTTTTTAAAGGATGCTATGATTTGAAAATCTCTTTTCCCTTTCTTTCTTTTTGTCTACTTCCTTGATTACCATCTTGATTTAGCAAAAACTCAGTTTAAAGCATTGTAAATTCCATATTAACCATGAAATATTAGCTCATTCTTCCCTCCTTACTCCATTCTTATAATTATGTAAACACACACCTTTCCAATGAAACACTGCAAATCCTCTCAGAAAAATAGAGAAAACTTCCCCACACCATTAAATTTTGAGCTTAGCTGTGACTTGCTTTGGCCAAAGGAATATTAGTGGTTTGACATGGCCTCTAGTCTATCTATCATTTGCCACATTAAGTATATGGCCTCGATGGCCACTGGTATCTAAATGAATCTGACCTTCAGACTGCAATCAAACCCTACAAAATCCTAGTAGAGCCAGAAGAGTTAGAGCTGACTCATAGACCTAAGAGCAAGGGATAAATATTCGTTAGTGAGAGTCACTGAGATTCTGAGTTTGTACTGCAACATTATCACGATAATAGTTAACTCACTCCTTCAACGATCGGCAAAAAAAAAAGATGGAATTACTTTGTATCTCCTTCTTGCAGTTCAAACAATAGACAAACAATAGACGATACATCAGGCATTAAGAAAAAAGGAGGAAACGGTGCAGCCACTCTGGAAGAGTCTGCCAGCCCCTCTAAAGGTTATACAGAGTTCCCATGCTCCAGCAATACCACTGCTAGCTGTCCACGCGAGGTAAATGAAAACATATGTCCACATAAAACTCGTCCGTGAATATGCATAGCAAATTATTCATAATAGCCAAAATGTCCATCAAATGTGGAGCGAATAAATAAAATGTGGCATAGCCATACAGTGGAATAATATTTGGCCATAAAATGGAATAAAGTATTACCGACACATACTATAATGTAGGTGAACCTTGAGGACATTATGCTAAGTGAAAGAAGTCAGTCACAAAAGACCGCAATATGATTCCATTTATGAAATGGATAGAACAGGCATATCGACAGAGACAGAGACTAGAGGGGTGGTTGTCAGGCGTGGTGGGAAGGAAGGAAGGTAACTGCTGATGGGTGTGGGGTTTCTTTCTGGGGGTAAAGAAAATGTGCTAACACTGATCCTGGTGATGGTCGCACAGCTCAATGGATATAGTAAGACCATTGAATTGTGTACTTCAAATAGGTGAATTGTATGATATGCGAATTGTATTCCAGGATAGCTGGTGTGTAAGAAAAGCGAAAAGGGAAGCCTCATTCCTGACTAGTGCGCCGAACACGAGATGTACAGACCCAATGGTAAATGATCACCTTTGTGGAGCAAAAGGTCCTGGGCTCCTCCTCACTGCAATGGTGCTGGTACCCCCGCCAGATCTGATCCTGCCTCTCCCCTGCTCAGGGTCCTCAGCATGGAGTCCATTTTCCTGGAAAATCAAGTTCCCCCTGACCCTCCATGCTTCAGCCCAGCAATACCGGTCATTCCGCTCTGACTGTCCCCACGTCCTTGCTCTACCACCACCCATGTGAGCGAATTTCTATTCAAACACCAATTCTGCGCTCAGATGCCCTCAGTGAGACCTTCCCCGAGTCCTGGACCCACCCAGAGAGGGATCAATGCATCCTATTGTTTGTGTTTTTTGCAGCCAGAGTTAGTACACCTCACAGAGCTTACTCAGCTTTCTTTTGCACCAACCCAAAACTGTTTCTGTTGTTTTATTTCTCATGGTGTGCTGTACTGCTCACTAGTCTGTCTTTCCTAGTCAAAGATAAATTCCTTGAAGTAACTCTCTCTTGTACCCTCAATCCTTCACACCGCATCCCAGCAGCACACATCCGGCATTCGAGGTGCACCTGTAATTAAAGTAGCTGACCTCACTTGCCCTCCACAAGAACTTTAAAAGGTGGGTGGATGTTTTTGTTTCACACGGGAAGAGGCTGAGTCTCCGAGAGGGCTAGGAGAGTTGCTGGAGCCCCAGAGCCAGTTAAGTCTTACCACCAGGGCTGAAGCTCAGAGCTCCCACCTCGAAGTCCAGCTCCTTGCGCTCCCTCAGAGAAGTGAAGACATCTCAACAGGAGCTTCACCGTACATGACAGTGCTTCCCAGCTATTCACGCCACAGATTTCTCGGGGAGGAAAACGAAGTCTAAGGCACGTGTGCCCTCAGGCAGGCAGGCACTGTTCGTTCATCTTTGTCCCTCTCTGTCTCATCCTTCCCCGCGCCCCAGCTTGGTGAACCTTCTTGCCAAGGGATACTGGGGAAGAACTATAGGACCTGTCATGTGGTCGCCCATCACAGTGATTAATGTCCACAGCTTCCTTTCTCGTGTCTGCAGGTCAAGTGAGAACGATAGCTGGAGTCTGGTAAACATTGCAAAATTCTTTTTTACCTTGACGGTAGGGTTTACAAACCGATCTGCAGAATCTTAGGAATAAAATCTATGTACCGCACAAGCCCAACGTTTTAACGCAAGAAGACTATATTTAATCATCCCTCTCAACGACCTTTTTTCTTCCTTAAAATTTCTCAATTTTTTTTTTAACTGAAAACTCCAAACCAAATCGTTCTAGTTTCTTTCTTTTTCTTTCTTTTTCTTTTTCTTTTTTTGAACCCGGCCATGGCTGGAGCAATTTCATTTATATTTATAGCTAAATTCCAACAGCATATACTCCACACATGATTAATTCACAGATGAAGGGTTCTGAAGTTTGAATGTCTGAATAAGTACAAAGCAGAGCAGAGTTTAAAATGGTAGCTGAAGCCAATAATTTGAATTTATAAAAAAAAAAAAAATTCAGAAATCACAGGCAAGCCTCTGGTTTAAAAAATTTATGATCCCTTAGAAAACTACTATTTTATGTAGAAAAAGAAAATATTAATCTTATCTTAACTAGACGGTGGCAGGAAGCCAAACTCTGCTCCAAACTTTATTCTTTATATCTTCTCTTGGCATAACCGAGGAGGAATGTAACCAGCCCGGAACCCTCTGCAGTCAAGAGGTGCCCGGAATATTTGGCCTTCAGAGTTAGCTGAAGTAAGACTTTCAGGTCTGGCTAGGTTTATCCTGGAAATGAAATGCTTCCATTTCTCATGATAAAGTATAAGTTTGCCCCCAAATGTTCCCTGTAAAATATATGACCAAAGTCTAATTGCTCTAATGTGTTATAAACTTTTCACTTTCCTTATTAGGTTTCTGCATCCACAGACAGGTTGGCATAGATTTTTTTTTTAAAGAAATGTTTAAAGGATTTCTCTTACACAAAGAGCAGCAAAAGCATAGCATGCTGTCTATATTTGGCTGAGTGTTAGTCTCCAGGGTGCATTCTTTTACTCTTTCTTCATTTCATGGGCCCCCGAGGGATCATGGGAGCAGCTATAGTTCCAGAGTGCCTGGATTTCAGCTTCACCACTCACTAGTTCGTTTCCTCATCTGTAAAATGGGATGCCAAGGATCACGTCTACTGCGCTAAGTCTGTGCAAAGGGCTTAGAACGGTGCTTGGCTTCTAGAAAGCATGGAGTCAATACTATTATCACTATTATTATTATTAGTGGAACGAAATACTGACAATTAAACTAATAACGAATGCCATGCTTTCAAAGTACCTCAGAGGCAAGGGCTATTTGGAGCAGTATTTTAGTGAATTTATAAAGCTAGTAGGTATAATTAAAAAAAAAAAATTATATATTCCCTTTACACTGTAGATTCCCAGTGGGGGTGGGGGGAAGGTGTCTCATTCTGCCCCCAGTTCTGCCCTCAAGGGTGGCTCATTCCAGGATCTTTCTGAGATTGTTCATTGATCTCAGAAAATTCTTTTGGGATTTTTTTTTTTTTTTCTGTTTAATCGAGCTAAAGAGTGGTTAGAGAAGCGTACTCTCTGGAACCAGCCTGCCTAATTTCCGAACTTGGCACCACTATTTACAAGCTGTGCAACCCTGAGCAAGTTTGTTGACCTCTCTGTGCCAGGTTTCCTATCTGTACAACGGAGATCATGAATGATAGAACCTACCTGATGGACTGTGCCGGACTCAATGAGTTAATACATGCAAGGTGCTTAGAACTGGGCCTGCAACATGACAAGTTCTCAGCAGCACGTTTGCTATCATGATTATTCACCTTCCTTATGGCTTTCATTCATCCAGTAAATATTCATTGAGGGTTAACTAACTCTATGTCAGGGTTCATGTGCTATGTGTTGGAGTTTGAAAGAATCTAAACTCAAGACAATTTCTCTAGGATAGATACACATTCGGAAGGAGACATTTTTTAAAAAGTTTTTTTTCCTGTAATCATTTACATAATTTAAAAACAAAATGTTCTGGAACTCGACATTCAAAAACTGTAAACAGATTTGTGTCTATGTTTTAAAATACCAAAGCGGTAATGTATAGCAACATCAGACATCTTCCTTGGAGCACTGGATTAGGACAACTCTGCAAGCGGAAGCATTAGAGACCCCTCCCCCGCAGGTCATCGGCACCATCTCGATATGGCCCCTCCTGGTGGTTTAATTCATGCATTCTGATAATCTTGTCATATAAAGGTTCACTCTCCACTCTCCTGGAAGAGACAATACTTCCCTCTCCAGTCAAGTTTCCATTTCCCAAACCCAAATCTAAAACCCTGTCTATAATCCTGCTCCTTCGTTCCTAATATTTATGGGTTATCACATCCGCAGACGGGTCGGTTTTCACCAACTCTCTTCCCACTCGCTTCCTATGTCTCTGTATCCCCCAAAGGGTCACATATTCATTTTGTCAACAAGATGGAAATAAAATCGAATTACGTCTGCAGACTTTGGAAGGATTTTGATGTCTGTGATGTCGCATAGCTCTGAGAATGAGTGTGTTATCTAGGAGGACACCCTCTTTCTTTCTAATTCCCCCCGCGGAATCGGTCATTCGTTCACTCGCGTCTTCAGCATCCACCATGGGCCAGGCATGACTCGTCTCACGGTCGTCATGACGGGTCAGGCGCGGTGAGTGTGGGATGCGACAGCAACTAAGGCCGTCGTCGTCTGTTCCCCGAAGGCTTTGGCGCAGCTCCAATATCGGCACTAATCAGGTGTGTGTTTTAAGCACAGTTTTCTGGTTTTCCTTAAGTCGGAACTGCTCGTGAATAAATTAAAATGCTTTCGGCTTTCCACAACTATTTTTACATGCCCCTCCAGGAAACAAATTTATTTGGTAACGTGAGTAATGGTTGGCAGAGGAGCCTCTTCCGTTTCCAGAGCGAATACAGAGACACCAAGCGGGAGCTGCCTCACTCCCTCAGTGGGTCCTCTTGGAGCACGGGGCTGTCTTTTTTCTGTTTTATACACACACACACACACACACACACACACACACACACACACACACACACACACACACACACGTATGTATATATATTGGACCTGTAGTAAGGACCTATCATAAAATGTGAAAGCTGGAGATATTTTCCCCAAAGAACGGGATTTAGAATAAGAATGTGGCCTTCCCTTGGCTTTGCCATAGGTGGATTTAACCGCAGCCTGTGTTCTCTTTCTCTTGGCCAAGACATCCACATTTTTTCCCCCTAATGAACATGGGCACTCGATTCTGAGGGAAGACTATCGGCAAAACCCCTGGCTTTTCTTGGCTGGGAGATGGCATGCCATAGTCTAAAAAGGTGCCATTAGGTCACTTGCATGTCTGGAGACCTCATTAGCCGCTGTGTCCAAAGAATGCTATAAACGCTGCACTTTCTATTTTCTCAAACAAAAAGAGTAATTTATTTTGCTTGCTGGCAACACACACCCAAAGCTTCTGAAACTAATGAACCTCGAAGAAACAAAGTACCCTCTTCAGAACTTAAAAGCCACTTAAACAGATCGATTTCTTCCAGGACCAAGAACTAGAATGTCAAGTTCGAGCCCAAAGACAATGCTTTGTTGCCGAGTGGGAAACCGTGAACAATTCTGAACGTATGACGGCCAGGCTGCGAGGCCCTCACCCCACCCTGGACCTCATGGAGGCTTCAGCTCTTCCTGGGGGGCTGATGCTGAAGGGGCGCCGAGATGCTGAGCCAACCGAGTCAGATCTCAAGGACCCCTTCCAGGGCGTCCCCAAACCTCTGCCTGACTGTGGGCTTGAGAAAAGAAGAAACGGCTTTGATGAAGCCATATCCAAACTACAGCAGGTGCGAAGTGGGAGGCCTCAGGGACGCCCACTTTTCGAGGGAACGGGGGGCTACTTCGGTGGCACTTGATTATATTCAGTCATTCCCGCAGCTCCCCGGGGACACGGTTTTTATTTTTAGAGGAACCTCTATTTGCTGACTGTGAGGAGGGGAACACTCAGGAGTTGCTATTAGCAGCCACTTGTTTCGGTAAACATTGAATGTAACATATGCCTCTCAAGTAATGTGTATCCAAACATACAATTTACAAATAATTAACATCATGTTAATTAGTCACATTAATTTATGCCACTTTGTGGAATTATTTCCTCGGAGTGTTTAGGAATGCTGCCAGGAGTTTGAGCCA
This sequence comes from Rousettus aegyptiacus, assembly GCF_014176215.1. NCBI lineage: Eukaryota > Metazoa > Chordata > Mammalia > Chiroptera > Pteropodidae > Rousettus > Rousettus aegyptiacus. The sequence goes on from NW_023416285.1 coordinate 7,845,226, forward strand.
AGCAGTGTGAAAATGTGCTTGAAGTTGACTGTTGTGAGCGGCTGTGAAACACAGCTTGAGCGAGCTGTCGCCCGGGCCCCGCAGCTGACTGGAAGGCTCTGCCTTCCAGCTGCCCGGCCCAGTGAAAACCCCGTCATGCCCGCGGCCTCATCGCCTTCCCTGACTCGCACCCTCTTTTCCATTTTTAGGTTTCTGCTGATCACTGCGGACTGTCCACTCTCCCCATCGCCAAACACCAATGACCAGGGACACACAGGTGGGGTCCAGCTGATGAACTGTGATAAGATTTAAATGTGCAGTGATCCTGTGCTGACAGCTGGTGTTTACTGGTTAAGAAACAAAATAAAAACTCTAAATTATTTCCTGTAAACAAAGCCCTGAGAACACAAAACGGCCAAAGTAAAGTGTTTCATGTTTCAAGTAGAGAGACATCTGCGGACAGTCTTCATCTATCTTTAAAACGGTGGCCGCTCACAAAGAGGGAACCCCCTCTTCTCAAAGTGCTTAAAATCAGGAGAACGGGATGGCTAAATCTAGCTGAGAAGGTGAGGAATAAGAAACAAAGAAATTCAGAGAAAACAGACTTTACAGATTTTGCAAACGGAGTGCAAATTCGGTAGGCAAAGCACACGAAACCAAACAAAATTAAATCAAGGTAACAGACTTTGGTCCATTTTGGTGGGCGAGTCACGGGGAGGACAAGAGAGCTCCCTGACATCGCTGGTCGCCACAGGGTAGGAGTCTGTGGCATATGCCATGACTGTGCCTTCTCACATCTGGGCACCATCGCTGACGAGCCCCGAGGTGGCTGTACCTAAGGTTTATTTTATTGAGGCAGCAAGTTGATCAGAAGAGACGAAATTCAGAGCGCATTTCTGAACTTCACAGCATAAATTCTGGAAAGCCCAAGACAAGCCATGCCGTCGCCTTCATCACTCTCTTTCGAGTGATGGCATTCCCAAATGGGTTGATGTTTCTAAATTAATCATAGAGAGCACGACTAAAAGTCTACAATCAGGTTAGACTCCTGAGGTCCAAATTCAAGTGCAAAGAACTTGCATGAAAATTTAATGCAGACGAGGATCCGCGTGTGAGAACACGGACCAATAAAAGGAAACGATGAATGATAGAGGGGACAGAAACCCAGAAACCCTTCTCGAGACTCCGTACATTACTAAAAACAAGGTTAGGGTTGGTTGTTAACATAATTGCTCCCCTCCAAATCCCTATTTATCGACTTCCTTGCTGAATACGTCCTTATAAGCTGTATTCCCCATCTGAATCCCCCTAAAAGTAGAGTAAGTCAAGGAACAAAATGATGAAAACTCCAGAGGGCAATGGCTGGAGAGGTCCTGTGAGATACAAACACCCAACATTATCCCATCTTCATGGAGTTTAGCAATCTAGTGGGACAGACAGGTGTGTGCATGGAAAGCGATATAAAATATGAGACAAACACCAATCAAGTAGGATGTAAATGCCAAAAATGAGGTCCAAAAATTGTGTTGTGTGACACAAAGGAAGCCACAGTCCATTCGGAAATTTAAGGAAATTTAGCCCAGAGAAGGTTTCTTCCCTGATTTCTGTTCCTAACAGTCTAAAGATATGAAGTCTGAGCTTTATTTCCACTGTGGACACACTGATATGTACAAGTAGAGAGTATTTCTTTTCCCCACAAGAAACCCTTGATTCATCGGCATGAGAATCACATTTAGTCTATAACGTCCCCAAAAGTCTTGATTAGTAACAATATATTTTAAGCGTCGCTTTTTAAATTTTATTTAGGGCCTATTTGATTCACTTTAACTCTGATTCAATTTGGTTCTCTTTAATATTTATCCAATAATGTTTCAGAGTCCTAGAGATGTGAATACATGAAAGCTCTTCCCTAATGTCCAGGAAACTATTGAGAATATAAAAGCAGCAAAAAATCATCCTAGGGTTTAAGGATGTTCTGAAACTTCAAAGAGACTCGCGTGAAATCTACACCTATTTTGCCCAATCTGAAATTGCACTCGGCGGGAGAAGCACTTCTCCCCATGCAGAAATCTGAAAATGCATTTGAAAAAACAGATCCATATTTTAATTAAAAGGGGCCATTCTGAGCCCAGCATGTGGAAGCATGGCATTAATATTTGTGACACTAGCCAAGGGGGACAGGGGGGCAAAGAGGGTCTTGCATCAAGCAGCAGGAAGTCAAAGTTGATCCTTCTTGAAACCCAGATTCTCACAGACATTAAGGGGTCTGTTTTTGCTTCAAAGTATGACCCAAAGACAAGGCACATTGATGGCGGGTCTAGAGAGCCGTAAGGGGAGAAAGGGACTGTGGTGGGATCAAAGTCAAAGCAGGATAGCGCTTGTGGAGAACAGAAATGCTCATGATGTACATGACTGCAAGACTGTGTGCGTGTGCGTGCGTGTGCGTGTGTGTGTGTGTGTGTGTGAGAGAGAGAGAGAGAGAGAGAGAGAGAGAGAGAGAGACAGCAATGACTCCACGCCTATCATGTAAACACATGAATAAGTGTCAATCCACAGTCGTACAAATTTTAAAATGAGTATAATTTGCTCAGCAGACTTCGTAAGTGTTATAGTCTGTTGAATACCGATGGCATTTATTAGCATTATTTGTTTGAAGGAGTATGACAGCTGTCGAACAGCCCCAAATTTGGCATTTAACAAAAATCCACATTGTCAGCCAACTTGTGGCAGCGACTCCTCATGCCATCGTATGGACACCAGCCATCATGGCTGGTGGCCAGTCCTGGCATGCTCAATGCTGCTAGGTTTGTGGACATGTATATTTAAAATGTAACCAGTTCAAAAAAATTCTATTTGTGTGCGTGAATCCATTTTTCTATGTCAAATGGATCATTTCCTTCTCCTAAAGAAAATGCTCATTGTTTTGTGAGGAAAATGTCTTTGAAAAAACGTAATCTGGTTCCCAAGAACTCGATTTCACGTTGTCTCGTTTATTAACTGAATGCCACAAGCACACCCTGATATTTCTGTTCTGAGCACCGCAGAGTGGAAGGGCAGGGAGTAAGCAGGAGAGCATGACGTTTAGAGCTCCTGTCACCCCTACCCCCCTTCTCTGCTCGGTGAGGAGCAGGCCAGGAGAGGTAAAGGCGGGAACCCTTAGCATAGAAGTTCACGAAAGCTGCCCTGCCCAATATGGCAGCCGCCAGCCACAGGTGGCTACTGAGCCCTTGAAACGTCGCTCGTGAGACTGAGGAACTGAATTTGAAATTTTTATTTAATTTTAATTTATGTGAAGTTAACTTTAAAAAACAGAAGTGGCGCAAAATACTTTTCCATCAATCACATTTATGATATTGGTAGGATCGCGTTTCCATATAACTACTGTATCACTTACTATTGTCTTTTCGCTGTGAGGCGGGGTATGTGTAGACCTCATTCCCACTATGACACATAAACATAGCAGGTGATGTGTATGTGTCCCTGTCAACAGATTGATTCAGACCGAACGATTTTTTCTTTGCACCCTATAACATTGTAATGTGGTTATTTATATATTTTATGCAGTTATAGGGTTACCCACACAGGTAACCATAATTTGGATTCAAGTTAATTGTTCTAATTATAAATGAATAGATTCACTTCTAGTTAAAACGAGTAAATATAGATAGATTTTAAAAATGCAAAATGATAGTATAGATGCAAAAACGAGGAGTGGATCACAAACAGAAAACTTAAGAAAAAAGAAATTTTAAAAAGGGATATGACAACTTACAGGAGGAATGTCGATTGCAATTTATGCAGCAGAACAAAACAAAGGTATTTGTCGTGTAAAAAAATAAAATAGAGTTAACAAAGCAGACAATATAAAAAAAAATACCAGCGAATATTGGTAATTTTGAAAAGCACCTTTTTTTGCCCCCAATATTTAAACCAAAAATGTTGCTGCTAGAAAATTTGGTTCCTAAAATATAGTTACTGAAATATTTAAAATGACACATGTAGTTCTGCCTTATCTATGTAGTGACCACTGGGCTGACACAATCTTTTGTCAAGGTCCTTAGTCCCGCCACACTCGGAAAATTCACAAAGCCTGCCCCAAGGCCTGGCTAGAGAGCCCGCACAAACCGGCCTCCGTTTTCATTTTTAACCACTTTCTCCTCCTCTCCTTCAACCACCCTGACCTTCCTTGTTTCTTAGAACTTATCCGGCTCGTTCCCATCTCAGGGCCTTTGGACTCACCGTCCCGTGTCTAGAGCATTCTTTCCCAGCTCCGTGTGTACCTGTCGATTAGATAAATAGATGTGCGGGGAGGGGTGAACGGGATTAGAGGTTAACATTCCAGCCATCCCTTTGCTGTTTTATCCACTCGTCCACTTATTTCAGCAAACAAACGTTACTTAGTTCCCACTATTTTCCAGGCACTAAACTAGCAGTTGAGAAGCCAGATGTTTTTAAAAAACCTTCTCTCTATAGGAAAGAAAAGGAAAAATGATTCTGTTTGTGTTTCCTCTTCTCCCGAATTTTAGGAAGACTAAGTTTACCTACAGATAACTCATTCCAATGACTTTATGTTATCAGTATATTAAAAAAAAAAAAAGTGGGGATTGACTTGATGTCATAAGCAGAATATAAAAAATTAATGATGTTATGAGTCTCGGCTCTGGTTGGAAACAGAAAACAGAAACTCCAATCCAATTGACAGGATGGAAGAGGTCAGCAGAGCAGGTTCCTCTCAGGCAGGGGCCGTATCTTATTAAGTTTTGTATCCTCGGTGCCAGGTCCACACTAGGAATTCAATAAATTCCTGCTAAATTGAAATCATCGCTTACAATAAGCCCTTCATAAGACTGTGAATTCCTTGAAGGCAGGGTCTACGGCGATCTCTGCATCCTCGAGTCTCTCCATGTACTGGAGGCTTTGCAATTGTTTATGTGCATTGTGGCTAAAACTCTAAGTCCTAAACCTATCAGACGTGTGACATTGACGTGTTAAGCAGGCCAGGTGCAAGACATCAGAGAGAGATGGAGACTGGAGAGAAGCTTCCCTGTGTACAAGGGCCGAACATTGCCAGATCTTATTTTTTTTTTTCCCCAAACCCTACAATTTAGATTTTTACTTGAAATCTCTGTTTTTTGTTTTGTTTTGTTTTTTAAATATTGGCAATTAATTCTGAAAGTTCGAAAGCACTTTGTAGGACAAACACATGTGCAGGCCACACTTGGTCCAAAGGGTGGTCAGATGATGACCTTGGTAATAAGAGAACAGGAATAAATCCTTTCTAAGTATCTATCGTTAGCAAGCACTGCACTAGGAGCAAGCCGTTCTCCATCTCCCTATATCTCCCAGCTTCCCCAAATAATGGATTAGCTCCATTTGCAGAAGAGGACGATAGGGCTCGGAGGGTTAGGTAGTTCATCCAAGGTCATATGACCAGTATGTTGGTGTGGTAGGGACTGAAAGTCAAAGCCACCAATCTATCCAGCGTCTTGGATGGCCTTCTAAGTGCAGACACCAGATCAATTCTTAAACAAAGAAGGAGAGAGGGAGCGAGGGAGAGAGAGAGAGAGAGAGAGAGAGAGAGAACAGTTATTTTAATAACAGACCCACAAAACAGCCCTGAGTTTGAGGATGGGGTCATCTGTGAAACATGCACAGGAGCGGCACCTGGGAAACGTTCTGCAAAGAAAGACACATTTGTATGTACGCCAAGGTTCTGCTGTACCTTCTTCATGCATATAAAGACCAAGACTGCCTTTAAACGCGAACGCTGTATGTATGGAAAAGGTCTAAGATAAACTTGGCAGTTTGATCTTTCTGCCTTTGGTTTACAAAGGCTCATTTTGCAGACATGTGTTTTTGCTTAGAAATGCACAGAGGTGGATAAATCACTGGATCGGCGTCCCTGGAGCCAGCTCCATTAACTTTCTTGGCATGATCTCACCACTTAAGTCAACATGACTTAAGAGTTTATATAACATTTTATTAGGCTTTAATTCCATACTTTCCCTGAATCTCCATGTTCATCTGTCGGGTAGAAAATAAATGTTACTCATGACTCAAAGACCAAAGTTTTCTAACTTCGATTCGTTTTTACTTAATTTATTTGGCTAATTTCAATTTCATCAAGGCAGGAGGGAGGGAGTTATGAACACTTCTGAAGGAAAAAAATCATATTTTATATATATATATATATATATAAACACCAATCAGTCTTCTATGAAGGGTAGTGGGCTGAAGTTCAAAGTTCAACATAAAAAAGAAAATGGAATCAGTTTACTGTGACTATGAGTCATGTGACTCTGGTAATTATACTCGACAGGCTTAGTCTTCTGACTCCTGACTTCTTGCTTTCTAATCCTTACTGGACTTTTAGTAACTATATATCTCAGTGTTCTCATTAAACTAAGAAGAAAAAAAGTAAATAGTAGCACCAAGACTTAATTAATTAAAAATTTACTGTTTGGACAAAGTCATTAGCCTGGTAGATGTCAACAAGGGGCGATTTTGCTTCCCGGGAGACCATCCGCAATGTCCGGTGACATTGTGAGTCGTCATGACTTGATGAGGGGGCAGGGTTGCTACCTGAATCTAGTGGGGAGCTGCCTGCCACAACACACGGAGAAATGCAGCGCATTGCATTGTATAGAAAAGATACAGAAGACGCCCGAAGGACAAAGAGGTTATGTGGGCAGCTCTCATCTCAAGAGAAAAGAAGGTGCACGTTTCCTGCTTCTCTGACGCAGAATCTTAGTTTGCAGCTGGGTATCGGCGGTGCCACCCGCAGACGTAGAGAAGGCACGAAATTTGGGAAGACAGAGCCCAAGGTTCCATAGGCCACCAAGTGGTCTTAGGCAAGGTACTCGAGCGTGTTGAGACCCAATTTCCTCATTTATAAGTGGAGCTGAAGATGCTGAAGATGCCTGCCCATCTGATCTCATAGGATAGTGAGAAAATTAAATGAGATCATGTCTAGAGGGGTGTACACAGGTGCCGTTACTCCCATCACCACCATCATCATCATGCAGGAGAATTGGCAATGACTACAAGAAAGTAACATAGTTTTCTTTTTCATTCATTCATATTTTTCTTTCATTTATTCAGCAAATATTTACTGTGTACCTGCTGCATGTCAGGCATAGTACCAAGTTCTGAGGTTATAAATATGAGCAAGACAGTAACAGATTATCTCCTTAGGATATCAATTTCTACTTTCTAATTTAATTCCCTTAAGGATTTGTTAATAGACTTCCATTTTTTTTTTCCTTTCCAATATTTCTTCCACCACTCAGTAGGAATTACTCTACCCCACCTCCCAACATTCACAGCGCCCATTGCAGTGCTTTGAACATGACATGTCACATTATACATGTATGCGTGTGTGCACCCACATTTGCATATTTAACATATCTGTCCCCACTGCTAAACGGTGAAATCAAGGAACAAAAGAAGTGAACAGTTCTCGAAAAACAGCCGACTATATGCCAGTTACTATCACGTGCCAATGGTTTTAAACTTCAGAAATACATCAAAAGCTTTGGGAAGTTTTACAGACATATGGAGGCTATATAGCACGGTGGTTACCAAATAGGTGAAGGCCAGCTTTTCCTTACTAGATATGGACCTTGGGCAAGTTGCTTAAGCTCCCCATGCTGCAGTTTCCTCATCTTTGATGGGGAAGATAAAATCACCTACCTCACAGGGTTGTTATGAGGATTAAACAAAGAAATTTATGCAAAACAGAACAGTGCCTGGCGCCTCATAATTGTTTGCTGTAACTGCTATTCCTACTGCTGTTACTATTTTTATCATCGTCACCATCATCATCATCATCACTACAGTGGGCCTTGGCTTCAGCCAAAATGCATCCCATCGGTTTCAAGGAATTAGAGCCCAGGCATTGGTGTTCTTTTAAATGCTCCACAAGGTGGAAAACCACTGCCTTAGTATGCAGTAGACGCTCCACAGCGATTGAAGAATAAAGGATTGCATGGAACGAAGACCACATGCCACAGCAGAGATCCAGAGCAGACAGTGAGTCAAGAAAGAATGAGAGCCAGAGGGATTTCTTGTTAGCAGCAAGTCAGACTCTGTGGGACTCTGCTAGAAGAGCTCACAGAATCTTCTCTGGGAACTTTAACTAACTTGCGATGGTTTGGTTCCTACTCCACGCAGGCCATTCCTCATCACCACCCATTTATTCAGTAAATGCACATCGGTCTCTGACACATCGCACCTAATCCTGGGAATTGTTATCTTAATGATCTTTGCCCTTAACCAAACCCAGCACAAAAGGTGCTTAGGGATCCTTTGTTGAAAGATGCAAAGCTAAGAGCAGACGGCAGCTCAAAAGCAAGTACAGGACATAAATTTCTGATCTCCTCATCCTCCGGTTCCTGCTTTGTATAAAGTCCACCATCTCCCACTCAGGGCCTTGCATGAATTAATATGTGGTAAGAAATATATCGTCCAATTAGGATTCAAAGTGAGGAATATTTTAAAACTATACTTCATGCTACATAGTTCGATTTCATTGAATAAGAGGATGATTTGGAATATCATAACAACAAGAAAGAGGACTCCCCTCCCCCCAAGATACGCTACTGACTTGCTGGACCCTGGAAAACAAATTGAACCACTCTAAGTATTTGTTTCTTGGAGTCAAAGAACAAAGAAAATAAAGCTGAGAGCTCAAGGCGCTTCCTCCTGTGTGCTTTTTGGGTTCTCACAGTTTCCCTTAAAAGCACGTGTGATTCTTCTCGCCGAGGCACAGAGATGCTAAATGGTTTGCTCTAAAGTGAATTACGAGTCAAAACGAAAGCGGGAAGTGCCATCTTGACTTTGGCGGTACGCTGGGAAATGCGTAGCAACCGGCTTTCTGGAAACAGAAGAGCCCAGCCTTGCAGCGCTCACCAATTTCCGTGGTGTCAAGACTCCCACGGTGGCCGATTGCACGCCACAGCTGGATGTAGCTGAGCACGGAGCCTGAAGAAAGGATCGCGGTCAGCTGCCGCAAACTGTGGACAGCTGGCCCCAGCCCACCACTGTCTGACTTCCCAGCCCAGCACCCCATCGCTCACAGACGTTAGACGGTGGTGACTCCCACCTCCCAATACCACCTTCATGGCGTGTACAGATACAACTTTCGAAGCTGTTATAGTTTGAAGCACAGTGTATCCTACCAGGAAGCTAAGGAGGCATCCCTGATGTTGACCATGATGTAGCTAGCTAGCCAGTAAAGAGCTGCTTCGAAGGAACGTATGCATTTGTCATTTGAGATCCTTTGGAATGAAATTTATCAAGCCAGAAAGAAGGTCTCATTATCATGTCTGCTTAGATATGTTTAGATTGGCCCTATTTTGCCCTGAGGTACAATCTAGACCTCCCGGACTGTCAGGTCAATATGAGCCTATTCTCAGGCAATTCCAAGGAGCGAAGTCCTTCCTTAAGGAACACGCATTTTCCCCGAGTGACAGCTACCACCCTGGGAAAGACAGTCTAAGCAACCACCGCCATATTAGCACAGATGGGTGTAAGTTACTGACGGATCGTCCGACATGCTTGGCGGGCAGGTACGGGTTGGAGGGGCAAAGCGATGTTACATCGTGATAAAAGTAGGGATTGGAAAAGATGTGGAGCATTAACTAGGGGCAGGGACGGGGCGACAGGGGCAGTGGGACACTTGAAAGAGTCGGGAACAGGGAAACGAAGAGCTAGGTGGGAAGCAACACCCTCACTGTCGATCCGAACTAGACGAGTGTTCCTGAGCTTTCGTTTTACCCTTTAACGAGGTTTGGTTTTTGTTTTATTTTTATCAAGAAAGACCACCCTGTACCTCATCACTTTCATAGATGTGATTTAAAAAAAACACATTCGAGTTCGCATTCCTGTAGTAACAATCTTTCCACAAGGCATAAACCAACAGCCCACATTTAATTCTCTCCTACCTCTGCACCATCCTTCAAGGGCCCGTGTAATAACGGGTGCAGAATCGACACACCCTTGTACTTTCTGCGGGATTCCAGAACCTTCAGAGTGGGTGCTTTGCAGAGACTCACAATCTGCTGTGTCGTACCCTCCTCATTTTCAGTAGTGAAAGTGAAAATGGCGGGAAGGACTTCGTTGCAAGGATGCCGCTGAGATAACCCACATAAATGGAACAGGCTCTTTGTTTTTCCATTGCAACTGACGGGCTAATGCGAAAACTATGTAGTAATGCGGGCGGAGGATGGTAGAAAGCCCCTGTGTGCAGACCGATGGAGCGACCAGAACGAAAAGATTAAAAGAAAAAAAAAAAAAAAACGAGAGAACTGCGGTCTCCATGGGAGTCCTCACCCTTTTTCCAAGGTGTGGGTTTTGCCACCTTTCGACCCTGAGCCTTCAGAGGGAAGCTTCAGGGATCTGGAGGTTTTTGGAGTGTATTTCTGGCAGTTGGAAGAAGCAGAGGACTGGAGGCTGACCCGCCTGAGAACGTCAGGGTCAGGGACCCGAGTACGAGCCCTGAGAAGGGGCAGAGGAGGCCGAATGCCTATGGGAGGCCAGCCAGGAGAGGCCACTTGGCGGGGCTGAGCCTGCATTCCGGAGGCGGTGGGGGCAGCTGCCGTGAGCCAAATGTGCAAAGAGAGTGTGGGCAGGTCCAGGGAGGCTGCTCTGCAGGCACTGGCTGCATGCCAGGGCTTAAGCCCAGATGTCTCGACCTGGGTCAAGGGAACTGCAGGGGAGAGAGGACCCAGGGGAATGCACGGGAACCTCCAAAGCCCCCGTGAGAGGATGGACTCGCTGTCCTCATCGCCTAGGCCTGTGCGGGCTCTCCTCTTCTAGTATCTGTCAGGTCCAGAGAGCATGAAGCCACCTGGCCAGGGCGAACGGACCTTACACTCCCACCTCACTCACCCGAGACCCTGAGAAAAGAGAAACAGCAGCTCCGTGTGGAGGGCAGGCAGGAGGTGAGCAGAAAAGAGGAAAGAACAGTGCCTCCCTCCCCACTGCCTTCTGTAGCCTGAATCGGCTCTGAGCTGCCAGGAGAGAAGATCTAACTCGAGTTCAAGCTTTGGCTGTTACTCAGTGTTGGATATGCTAGTTATTAAATTGAGACCATGTTTGAAACTTCGAGTGGCTGAATCCCACCTGAGACGAGCAGGAAAGGTATGGCTAGCATCCTCCAGGGACAATGAAGACAAGCCTTGCGGTGGGTTGAGGGGTAGCTCCCCCAAATTACGTTCATTTGGAACCTGGAAATGTGATGTGATGTGGGAAAAAAAAAAACAAACGTGTGTTTGCTTGCCGGTGTCATCAAGTTAAGGAAGGATCTTGACATGAGATCGTCTTGGATCAGGGTGGGCTCTAAATCCAGTGAGAAATAAGAAGGGAAAGAAAATGTAAGCAGGGCAAACAGACCAGAGACCCGAGGAGGAAGGCCACGTGAAGACAGGGGCAGACATTGGAGCGACGCGTCCACGGGCCGAGGGACACCAAGGACCGCCGGCCGCCACCAGAAGGCTCGGGGGGCGGGGGGCGGGGGGGCTCGGCACGGATTCCGTCTGAGCCTCAGCGGCCCTGCAGACACCTCGATTCCAGACTTCTGGCCTCTGCAGTCGTGACAGAGTACATTCCTGCTGTCTTAAGCAACCAGGGTATGTGGTAATTCGGTATAGCAACCACAGGAAACAAATACAGCCCTACGACGTACTTTTGCAGAGATGATGGAAACACAAAATAAAGTCGTGTGTTGCCGTAACCCCCGGGACAAGCTTGGGCCATACACGCATTACAGGCGGTTTGACTCGCCCTGCTCCGGCTTACATGGGGCAACCATTGAGAGATGCTGTGACCCCAGATTGCTGCCCCGGGCATAATCAGGAGGCAAGGGGAGGGTGGGGGAGGGGAGGGCTGGGAAGCAAAGGAAGCCCCCTGAGCTCGCGTCAGAGTCCTGACTCTTCTCTGCAGCCACTTTTGCCATCTCTGGAAGAAACCAGGCTGCTGCTCCATGCCAGATAAATACCAACGAAGGCGGTCTCCTGCCATCAGAAGGACTCTCCTCTCTGCTGGTTCTCTGGGCCTCGCTTCCTGGGGGTGGAATTCCAGTTTCCACCAGGTTTCTATGGCAGAGATGTCTGCCGAAGCTTGGCTTTCATGCTGACTGTGGTTTACCCCACTTACCTACTGTTAGGTGACAGATTTATGGAGATGGGCCCTTAGGGGGAGAGTCCACACTGTTTGGCAAAATCTGAGGAATGGAAAGACTTGGGGATTTCGAGCGGTGGCAGCCTGGACGTGGGCCAGGACTGCGATCTCCCCGCGTGGCTCCGTTTCCACAGGACAGGCCGCAGTTGTTCTGACAGAGCCTCATTGTGTTTTTAAAAAATGGGAAGAAAAGGCAAAGAAAAGGACCTTATTCCATTCACGCTGGTGTCTTGGGCCCCCCCTTCTGAGAGGGGTGGGCGGGCTGAGGAGCAGCCAGTCATATGCGGAAGATGGTCCGTTAGTCCCCTGAACATCGCGCCTGTCTGTCAGAGCAAGGCCACCACTCCGGGGCATCTGGGAGCATCAGAGATCACCTAACCCCATTTCACTCGTGTATGGAGAGGAGTAGAGTGAAGCGCAGAGAGGGCGGGTGATTCGCCAGGTGACACCCAGAGACAGGGAGAGGACTTGCGTCACAGCCCAGGACTTTCCTCCCTCTAGGCTTGGCCCGGCTGAGTGTGATCAGGATGACCCTGCACTAGCGTCTTACAGAGCTAAGAAGAGGCATTTCCTTCACACGATGCAGTGGGGGGCGGTTTTTGGAGGACTGCTGGGAGGGGTAGGGCGTTAGCTTATCTTGAGTCCTTGTGTGCAGGGTGCCAGTCTGGGCCACATGCTTTACCTGGGGTGTCCCCCCGTGTCCTCCCCCAACAAGCCCACAGGGGGAGGGCACTCAGGTCCACACGGGGGATCATCCGGCTGGTTTCTGCAGCCCTGGGATCTCCCGATTCTTAATTCGATGCTCTTTCTGCGACGCCTGCCCTTCTATCTCTGCCTCATGGGCAGCAGGAACTCTGTACTCATATTTGGGTATGAGCCTTGCCCTCTCTAATTCACGAGCTCTGCAACGAGGGGTACGTCTCGCAGCCTCTGTCAGCTTGCTTTCCTCGCTGTAAATGGGGTGGTAACACATGCCACACTAGGTCATGCAGATGATCAAGCAAAATTACAAGTGCAAAGAACCTTGCATACTGCCTAGTGCACAGTAAGCACTCAAAAATGTTATTCAGTGTGTCTAATGTTATCTGCATTAGAGGAAGATTTCACTGCTGTGAAAATAAAAGCAACAATACAATCGTGGTGAGGAAAATCATTACAGGTCAGATTCACATGGGATATCAACAGAAGAGTAAAATATTCAGGGCAAAGAAGATTCAACTTATTTAAAGCAGTGGTCCCCAACCTTTTTGGCACCAGGGACCAGTCCTCCTATGAGAATCTGATGCCTGATGCTCTGAGGTGGAGCTGAGGCGGTGATGCTGGCGCTGGGGGCGGCTGCAAATGCAGATGAAGCTTCCCTGGCTGGCCTGCTACTCACTTCCTGCTGTGCGGCCTGGGTCCTAACAGGCCACGGACCACGAAGGTCTGCAGCCTGGGGGTTGGGGGGCCCTGATTTAAAGTGTTCGTGACGTCAGGGAACCCTTGAAGATTGACTGCATGCCGGAATGGAAGGACATAGAAAGCCCGGGTTCTGGTTCTGGGACTTGGGGACAAGACTGGCGAGACGTTGTCCCGCCCCGCCCACCTGGAGCAGGAGCAGGGCTGCTCTTCCCCAAGAGCTCCAGCTGTCATCCTGGGCGTCGTTCTCACTGGCCTTGTGTGAGTCCCATGCTCACCCTAAACCAGCAAGTGGGGTCAATTCCACAGAACTTCCTAGTCTGAGCCGGGGCTTGGGTGGTGCCCAGAGGTAAACTAAGAGGCACAGGGGGCGGAGGGCAGTTCCCAGGAAAGAGGGAATGAATCGAGTAGGTCGAACTAATTCTGTAAGCGAGATACTCTCCTCACATGTGGAACTGAAGGTCGGAGGCCTATGTAAGTAGACTGAGATCTCACGACCGGGAGGTAGAGGCGAAAGAGCTGGGACTCTAGCCCGCAATTCTCAGTCCGAGTCCTTTGCTTCCTTCCACGCTGCTTTGACGCCCGGTTCCAGGTTGGTCTAGCCTGTGGACTCTGCGCACCCTTCCTCTCCACTCCCCGCCCCCGAATTGTGCAGACGGAGTTGCAGTGGCCTGCGGATGAGTCAGACCACACGGCCAGCTCGTCCCGTGCTTTCAGCCAGCTGAAATCTGGCCCCTGATTTTTAATCCCGTTCTTCCAGCCTAGACTCCTGTTGATTGCCTTCTAAAAGACAACTGGAAGAGTCTCGGTCCACCTTTTTGTAATTAAAGTTGCATTTGTACACATGTTGATATAGCGCCATATATGATCTTTAAATGGATCCTCAGAAGAAGGTTAATATTCCCTATTTTATAGAAGACGTATGAGAGATTCAGAAAGGTTAAGTGGCTTGGGTGATTTGTCAGAGGGAGGCGGACCTATTTAATGATACAGCTTATTCATAAAAGAGCCAGAATTTCAGATTTTGGAGTCCAGCTATTTAGATAATTTTTAATATTTCATACCTGACATAGTTTTGGACCATCAAGAACCTTACGAATCTTCATTTTCCTCGCCCAAATTTCAGCTAGCCCCCTTTCCCAGATTTTTGCCACGATTAGTGTAATAACTCTGCCTTCTGTGTCTTCATCTAAATCGGAGGTCGGCAAACTATGGCCTGAGATCCACCTTCCTTGACTGATCTGCCACCTGTTCTTATAAATAAAGTTTTATTGGAACATACTCATGCACATTCTTTTGTGGATCTCCTATGGATGCTTTCACGCTACAATACTAGAGTCGAGCAGTTGCGACGAAGACCTAATGGTTGGCAAAGCCGACAACATTTACTACCTGGCCCTTCACAGAAGAGTTATTCTGACCCCCGATCAAAGTCATTGATGAAGAAGCTGAGTGGGACCCAGAAGCTGATCTGCTCTGCTGCCCGCTACAGGGGGGCTCTGCCGGGTGGCCGGCGGTCAGCACTCCTTCCCAGTCAGTGCGTGTCCAGAGCCGGGACGAGGGCCGCTGACCGACATACGCCGGTGCAAGCACGTTGGCAACCCCCGCGAGAGCGGCCGTCAGTCCGATGGGCAGTGCGTCTCCACCGGCCGAAGCCAGACGCGGCCGAGCGGCACTTCCGCACGGCCACCAGCACCAGCTCCTTTTGCTTCGGAAGACATCTCCGTCCTCGCTCCTGCGAATCTCCGACTCCGGAGGCTGACGGCCATGCTCATCCACACGACACGTAGGATAGTCTCCGGACTGTGCTCTTTGCTGGGCACCAGCGGGAGCGGCTCTCGGGGGTGAAGTCACGGCACGGTGGCCCCACAGGGACCTGTGACGCGGCCGCAATTAACTTGCTAATAACGATTGTTCAAGTATTGAAGTTCAGGACTAACCGACTATTAAATAAAAAAACCAGAGCCAAGTCAAGTTCACGGCAACACATGACACAATGCACAGAAACCGTTAAAGCCTACAGACCCTGGAGCAAATCAAACCTGCCTTCGCCTTAATTCCAGTGCCGCTGCCTTCCACCTTCGTGGGGTTGGACACAGTCCTTCCCTACCCTACGCCATGATCTCCTCGTCTGCAAAATGGGGGTAAATCTTATCTGGAAAAGCTGTTGTAGAGACTGCATTAGTGAAAATACGTCCTTCCGTCGGAGAAGGGTTGGCATGTTGTAAGGGCCGTTTTATTTAATGAATGTCTATAATGTGCCGTTGCGTGCTAAGGGCTTTGCATGGGTTACCTTGAACCGGTAACCCTGCCGCTGTCACCTGATTTATGGCACGCTTTCATGTGAGAAAGAAAGGAATTAGTTTCAGTTGATGTGTGGGGAACTGTGAAGAACCCACAGCCTGTGTTATCTGCGCCATATGCAGAAATAGGTCTTTAACTGGATGATAACATTACTCAAATGCATAGAAACATTATTTTAAAAATAGCACATACAAGAGCTTAGAGCTCAAATTCCTCTTAAAATTTTGGAAGAGGGCTTATTGAAATCATAGATGTACCCCTGAGAATACGTCAACCATGTGACTATCATCTGTCAAGGGTCTCCTAGAAGAAAAATTCTTGCAAATCCCTATTCTGGGGTTCTCAGAAGCCCATTCCCCTGTCAGTCCATCATGAGTTTCTTCATCTGTAAAGCACGAGGCTCCCTGGTTTGTCGGAAGGAAGAAATGAGAAATGCCACATAAAACCTGCTTCACACGTTCCTCAGCTGGGAACACGTGGGCTCTGCCAACACCGGAGACCTCGGCTCACCTGCCCTCGGTCTGGGCTTCCTCACCAGCCAGAGCGCAAGCACACTCCAGCCCAGGGGCACAGCCAAGGCCGTAGAAAAGAAAAGAAACCTACGATTAGTGCCCGGAACTAAAGGCGTGCAAACAGGAGAGCATCCCACGCCAACACTGTCTGCAAACTCGGACGGTCAGAATTCCAGACTCTTAAGAGTCAGAAGGGCCCGGTGGGTGAATCGTGGAGTCCAACCCCGCCCCTCCTGCAGGCTGGGTCCACGCCAGAGAACTGCAGAGGAGCTCGGAGGGCGTGGCACAGCACAAAGATGCAACTACATCCCATAAACCAACTATAGAGACTCGACCACGAGCAGCTGGGTGGCTGGGATTATAATTAAGTGACACGAGCCAAGTTCGAGCAGCACTAGTTGCTCTCTGTGCAGGGCGAAAGTGGGCTGCAGCCAGGTGCTTTCATTTTAATAATTCACCATCTTCTCAGTCTCAGCAGGAAAATGGTGCCTGGAGTGCTCTGGCATGCAATTTCCAGAGCCACTGCTTCCCAGGTCCCCAGCCAGGGGCGTCTAGAAGACCTGGACTCCGATGACCTCACCTACTGGTGCTAATGACAGCCGCCGTGACCATCTACTGAGCATTTACCAGGTGCCTTGGAGATGTTTCCTCATTTATTACTCAGAGCAACCCCCTATGCGGAAGGTACCATTATCATCCTCATTTTTATAGCTCAGAAAACCAAGGCTCAGAGAAGTTAACCAATTGGCTTGAGGTCACACAGCTTGTGAGGGGCAGAACCTGAATAGAAGCCAATTCAGTCTGGATTCAGAGCCACAAACCTAACCTATAACGCTAGCGCCTCCCAGGATAAAGGCTTCTTCAACACCAACGTTCTCCTGTGGCCAGTCACAGAAGGAGGGGGACGGAGGGGAGGGAAGCTTGGGGCGGGGGTGGGGGTCCTGCCCAGAGCTCAGTGGTGCTGTCTGAGCAGAAGACAGCCTGGGGCTCGCTGCCGGGGAGGCGAGAGTTAACGGAGTGGGAACTTTGCCCTTGTTTACTTGTGTTCTAGTTTCTTTTTTCAACTGCACTATTGGGAAGGACTATAAGACTTTCCCACTCCTTATTAAAAACAGAAAATCTGTTTAGGCAGCAGCTACAGCACAAAGGCAGATATATTTATTACGGGCAAAAGGGAGCCAAGCTGCAGGCAGGCCAGCGTCAGTGGGGGTGGTGCTGTGAACAGGCCTGAGGATCTCTAATTAGACATCCTGCCCCGCTCGGGGTCAGGACGAGAAGGAGCAGTAGCGATTCTCATTTCCTACAGCGACGGGAGAGAATGTTTCCTTCGAGGGGGGAAAAAAAATAATTGCTACCATCCTTTCTTTCTTCCTTCCCTCCTTTCTTCCCTCCTTTCCTTTCCTTTCCTTTCCTTTCCTTTCCTTTCCTTTCCTTTCCTTTCCTTTCCTTTCCTTTCCTTTCCTTTCCTTTCCTTTCCTCTTTCTTTCCTTCCTTCCCTCCTTCCTTCCTTCCTTCCTTCCTTCCTTCCTCCCTCTCTTCATCCCTTCATCCCTCTCTCTCTCCCTTCCTCCTTCCCTTCTTTCCTTCCTTCCCAAGCTCATCATTGAAGATTCTGGGTTGTGATGGAAGGAATTGCGTTAATTGCCACCCTCTTCCTTTTCAGAGGAAAAAGCCTGACTCCGCTTCACAGGAGACAACTTCACTTATAATCTGTGAACACGAAGGTTGTATTTGATGCAATCTGCCTGTAATAGCACTCCAACCTCTTATCTGGGGGAGTTCTAAGTCCCCAGAGCATCGGTCACATGGATCCCACTAAGAAATCGTATTAAAAATACCTGTGTGTACTTACTAAAGAACTGTTGAGTGAATAATTGAATATGAGAAGTAAGGGAACTCCAAAATCGAGATTACTCCTCTGGCCCCAGTGTTTGTCCTTAAAGCTGGAATTGTGCGTCACTTAGAATAGGGAGCAATGGGAAAGGCTTGGGTCTTCTCGCATGCGCTCTCTGTTTGAGAATAAATTTCAGCTGGCTCTGAAAATCGTTCCATTAGCTTTTTAGAACTGTCAGATTTTTGCAGGGGGTCTGGGGTTCCTTATGCTACTGAGTGTGCTATTTCTCCTTGCCGTTATTATAATAAGTAACTTCTGGAGTGAGTTACTTATTATACAGGAACATTTGGCAATGTCTGGAGAAGTCTGGAGATATTCTGGCTGCCACACGTGGTGGGGTGTAATTGGCATCCATTGGGTAGAGGCCGGGGACGCCGCTGAACATCCTCAAATGCACAGGCAACCCCTTTTCCCCATCCTGCAACATAAAATTATCCACCCGGAATACCCATAGTGCCAAGGTTGAGAAACTGGGTTACTCTGACAAGGGTCTGGATGAAAAGGACTTTTTTTCCCCCTCTTTTACATCTCCTCCCCTTTCTTCCCCAAGGTCCATTAAATTCGTGGGTTATCTGTGTCCGGAGCACAGAGAGACCCCGTAGGGAAATCAGGACAGAGATCAATAACGGCGACGGCAGCGACGACTCACATCTGTGTATCGCGTTGCTGTTTAACGGTTTAAAACAAATTAGAAATAGATGAAACGAAGTACCTTTGGTCAAACAGAAAAGCAATTCCACGATAGGAAATTGTAATAACCTATCGCAGGCATCTGCTTGCGGATCCCAGGGCTGGGTGCGGTTCCCGCTGGCACCTGCCATGAACACGCAGGGACAGAAGGAGACGCCAAGATAAGAGCGCTCGTTTTCGTGGGGGACGCGGTAGGCAAGGGGACCCCAGTGCTCCCTGTGGTCATTCAGGGGCACCTATCATTTGTCGAGTGCCCACGTGAGGAGCTGAACCGGGCCTTGGGCGAGTGGGCGCTTACCTCCCCTCATTCCATTTCTGAGAGCCGTACGTGTGCAAGGAAAGGGTTGTCACTCGCCCACATCTGATGATAAGGAAACTGAGCAGTTATACAACGACCTCGGAGAGCACGAGAAAGAACTACTGGTGAGCCAGGATCTGAACCGGGTTCTGGCTGAAGCCCAGTGCGTGCCTCCTCTGTGATACCAGCTAAGAGCCGTTATTACTGTCATTTTCCTACAGAAAATTAAAGGAAACAATGAAAATCTCATCTATTAACAGCACGCACACACACATGCATACACAGACACACACACACACACACCTTCTTATGTCTTCGGTGATCTCCTTGTCAATAATGAGGGAGCAGCACATGGACTCTGTTATTATTCGGCGCTACGATACCAAAATGCCTGATTTACTAACCAGGAACCGGAAGGGGACGTCCTCATTCACTCCCAGGTTGAGATGTGCGGGAGCTCTGCCACGGGTGGGATGCTCGAGTCGCTAACTCGTGTCTACGGTTTTCAGTACTGTCACTGAACTCTCTCTGTGCTTTGGATATACTCGTTTAAAAAAAAAAAAATTTATTTCGAAATAATGGTAGGCTCACACACAGTTGTAGGAAATCTTACAGAGAGAGCCCAGACATTCTTTACTCAGTTTCTCTCACTGGCATCATCTGCCTTAACTCTGGTGCGACGTGACCACCAGGGCACCGTCACTGGCGTTGATACGGCGGCCGCGGCTCTCACCCCTCTCGCGTGCGCTCACGTGTGTGTGTACGTGTCCACTGGATGCCGCTGTGTCACACACGCACTTAGCTCACGGCATGGCAAGTACTCTTTTGTAACTTTAGTGTAAATCGAATAGTCCAAACAACGAGGAGGACCATTTCTAGTGCAGACACAGTAACTCAATTGATCGAAGCTATGCCCTGTCCCAGGCACTTTTATAAGACAAAAAACACTAGACAGGAAGAGAAAGAAAACCTGGCCTCGCTGCCGTGGGACTTGGGGTGTCTTGGGAGAGGCAGGAATGCAGATAACAACAGGACCCAGTGAGTGAGCGCAAAATGAAAGAAGCCTCTCAATTAATTGCAAAGAAATATAGAGATGAATCAAACTGCATACTTTGGTGATTATTATATTGGCTTTGATCCCAAAGTCACTTAAACCCTTAAAACCCTTAACACTTTATGTATTTTCATATATTAATAGCACTCAGGCAACATATGGTTAACATTTAAAAATATTAGCCCTAATGAGCTATCAATATGGTGTCTGTGTATCTTTTCCCATTGCAACAATTCCATTCAATATGTTGAAACATAAAAATAAATCGACTCCAGATTCGCGTTATTCATGCATAGATTTCCCCCATTTCTTCATTATAAGATTATTTAGAATTCTATAAAAC
This sequence comes from Rousettus aegyptiacus, assembly GCF_014176215.1. Taxonomy (NCBI): domain Eukaryota; kingdom Metazoa; phylum Chordata; class Mammalia; order Chiroptera; family Pteropodidae; genus Rousettus; species Rousettus aegyptiacus. Next base: position 7,865,878 of record NW_023416285.1, read on the forward strand.
ACATATATCTGTCTGTGCTTGATTAAACCAAGATGCTTGTCAGATGAGAAGAGACTATTTGGCATATCGGCAGGTGCTCTTTAAGCTTTTATAAATAATAATAAGAGGAACAGTATTTCATACCCACATGAAAAGCCTCTACTGGGAGACGCCAGAGGAAAGTGTTTTATAACTGAGGAATATCATGTCCATACACCTGACACAGTCGATTTCCCATGGGGGTGGGGAGTGTGCTTAACGGGGTGTGTGTGTGTGTGTGTGTGTGTGTGTGTGTGTGTGTGTGTGTAAAATCACCTCGCCTACAATGGAATCCAAATGCATTTTTTTCCTTTGTTGCTAAATCTAGCCCACTTCCTCCCAGAGCCTGTTCCCAACTCCGTGCTCAAGAGCCATGTGAAAATCCTGTAAGTTGCTAATGCAGGAGAACGAGAGAAGCCTGCAGAGCGGTTTGTCGCTTCCTCTGCTCCATGCCTGTTCCTGGCACCGGGTGCAGAGCTGACCCAACTGTGTTTTACGTGGGGAGGACCCGACGTGCACGAAGGCGCAGCCTCCAGGCCGGGGTCGCGGCGCACGCTGGTGAGCGGGCCCGGGTCGGAGCGTGCGTTCTTGTATCCCTGATTCGTGCAGGGCACAGGGACAGGTGCTGCGGGGAACTTCACAGAGAGTAAAATGTACCGAGCAGCAAGTATCACACACCACCTACTACATACGCGACACAGGGATCAGATCCGGAGACACGATCGTCCCTAAGACATCATCCCTAAGACATCATCCCTAAGACATCATCTCTACCACTGAAAAGTACACAGTCTAGATAAGCAGCCCGAAATTAGCAGCATTTCATGGATGACATGAAAATAACATAATACTTGATTTTTTATAAAAGCACATGGTCGAAGCTACACACACTGTCAGAATATCAACAGGAAAGGAGGGACACGAGAGCCAAGTCAAGAAAGGATTCTTGGATACGGCGAAGTGCGCCCTTGGTATTGGAGGTGAGAGGAGCCAGGAGCCAGGTGGCTGGGCCCCAGCAGAGACTCCGCCTTTCCGTGCTGGGGTCAGGCCGGCTGAGATTCGATATCGGTCTGAGGAAGTTTCTTGAGCTCCCTGAGACTCAGTTTCGTCTGCTGTAGGGATGGAAGGACATGTATGTGACTGAATTGTGGCGGGGACTGTGCACTGACACCTCTGAAGCATCTAACATATTCGATAAGTGTTGGAGGAAGGCAGCCCCCGGGGTGCAGGGGTGGTGGAGAGAGTGGGGAGAGGGGCGGAACGAGATGCAGAAATAAAAGGATGAACAGAGTTCAGGGGCGACCTGAAGCCAGGCAGAGGAGCTGAGGTTCCATTCCAGGTCACGAAGGGTCTTCTGAGCTAACCTGTCTCACTGAAAACAATTACGCATATGCGCATAAAATACATCAACGAATAGGAATTAGTCACAGCCAACAGACAGGAGGGAAGATAAACAGAGGGAGGGACGACTGGATTAGGCGGGGAAGCCGACCAGAGCTGAGCGATGCTCACTCCCTGTGGAGAGAATGGGTTACAGTTCACATCTCCCAAATTCAGAGTTTGCATTTAGCGGCCCGGCTTTGCTGGGGCCCTTGAGACAAGGCCTTGCTTTGGGAAAGGATCTGATATCTTACCAATCTGAGGTTCTGGCTGATGCCATATAGCTCCGGAACACGTTTTGTTTTTAGGTCAAATATTTTCTTCCATATAATTAGGGCGCTCATTTAGTTTATTCTCCAAACTCGGTGGCTTTTGTTCTGCTAAATGCTAAACCAGATGGGATGCCAAGAAAACGGAGGTAAACTGGACCTGTCCAGCCAGACCAGAACCTGTGCTCACATTCCACACAACCTGCATAAACGGTGTTACATTTCTGTTTGTTAGTCTATCACAGAAACACTGGGACTGTCTGCATTAGAATGCAGATCTCTGTAAAATTTATACCAAGGGGTCTGGGAAACACCTCAAAGGTGTAGACAGCCATTTCCTTCAGCATCTGACACTAATTACAAGAAGTCCCTGGGATGTCCACATGGGAGAGAGGCCTCCGTATTAGGACCAGCAGTGGACAGAGAAAGAAAACAGTGATTTCAGAGCCTGGCCTCAGACCAAAGTCCCCAGGCAGAATGGCCAAACCTGCAAAATAATGGCACCCAGAGCCTAGACGTCACTTCCTGGGTCTGTAGCTCTGTGGAACAGTTAAGGAGGACTCGTTGTGGCATTTATTTTCTCTACAGTGACACAGTAAAGGTCACCTCAAGAGTTAACGGAACTTCCGGTCAAGATGGCAAAGCAGGTAAGTGCTATGCTTGTCTCCTCCCATGACTCCATCAAAATGACAACTAAATTACAGAACAATCAACCCAGAACACCACCGGAAGACCAGCTGAATGCAGCTCCTGTAACTGAAGGTATAAAGAAGAGGCCACGTCGAGATCAAAATTTTTTTTAAAAGTTAGCAGTTGTGGATCAATTATATTGTGCCAAGCCTGCTAGAAAATTCTTTGTAACAGCTGAGCTGAAGTATAACCGAACACAATAAATGGAACATATCGTTGGTTCGAGGGTATTCTCATTCTCATTTGGTCAAGTGTTCAATCTGTGCGCGCCCCAAATCCATGGTGTGCACAGTGTAGCGTTGGTGCTGGTGGGGTTTGGAAACCCGGGGGTGGGGGACTCCTTGCCCTAGGGGTCAGGTTTTCCGGAAGCTTCCTTAGAGTAATGCTCAGGGCCTCTCTGGGCCCTGCGTCGCTCTATCTCAGGAGATGTGGAGTGAGTTATTTGGTAAATTCTGGAGGCGTTAGTCACTCATTTGATCCTCACAGCGATGCTACAAGGTAGATGCTACTGTTTGCCATGTGAGTTTCAAAGGTGAAGAAAATGAGGCAAACAGACCCGAAGTGGCCTGTTTGCAGTCACATGACCAGTAAGGGGCAGAGGCAAGATGTGCACGTCCCTGGACTGCCTTTGGCCCCTGTGCTCCTACCCTTTGCATACTCTGTAGCCACTGACCACCGATAAGGGGTCACTGAGAATAGGTGGTCAGTGAAGGAAGTGGGGAGAAGACGGGTGGAGAAGGGACATGAGAACATTCCAGAAAGAGCTGATTGTGAATAACAGGCCAGAGGCGGAGCAGACAAAGGACCTTCCCCAGGACACCTGAGAGCCAGCCTGCCAGAGCCGAGGGTCTGTGCAGGGAGAGGACATGGATTATCTCTTTTCTACTTGGAGCATTTTTCTCTTTCTTGTTCCTTTCCCTCAATCAAAGCTAATTTCAACTTTTGCCTTCCTCTAGATTCAGTGAAATAAAATCACGGAAACACGATCTGTTCCTGTCTTATCTTTCTTTTACCAACTGCATTGAAAGACCACCTCTGGGAATGGGTACCACGACTTGTTTTCCTAAAACTAGCTATGTGAGCAATGAAAATTATCACCATTTATAGGATCCCCACAATACGGAGAGGAAACACAATGAGGACTTCTTTCATTTACTTCCAGCAAAGATCACTTAGGAGGGCATCGTCTCTAGTTTAGAGATAGGACATTGGGGTTCAGAAAGGCTAAGTATCATGCCTAGTGCCAGACAGCAAGTGAGTATAGAAGTAAGAATCTAAATTCTGATTTATCCTATTCCAAGGCCATGCTCTTATCCACTGTTGTATATTTAACCCTTATCTACCTTTTCAATAAGTGGCAAAGGATATAGAATTGGGAGAAGGACAAAGGCAAATGAAAGCAAAAACAAAGAACCCCTCATACAATCCGATACAGCTACCTTCTTCTATCATGCTATTTCGAATCAATGGTCCCTGATTCTTACACAAAATAATACATCCACGCACAATTCAGTTAAATAGTAAACTTGGGAATTGACCACGAAGATGAAAAGTCACAGCAAATAGCATTTTGGCGGGTCAAATTCTAAGATGGCATCACAAGACTCTGGCTCCTGATTATTCAATGTAATAATCATCTGAGTGCTGCTGCAAAGGAATTTGCAGATGTAATTTAAAGTCCCAGATTAATTGCCCTAAAATAGGGAGATTATCCAAGTGGGCTTGACCCAATCACATAGCCCTTTAAAAGCAGAGCATTTCCTCTGGCTGGTCAGTAGAAGTCAGAAAGATTCAAAGTGTAGGAGGGACTTGGGGCGAGGGGAGGATCAGATGTAGGGGATGCGAGTGGCTTCCAGAAGTCGAGAGCGATCCCTGGCCAATAGCACGCATAAACGAAACAAAACAAAACGGAACAAATCAAATCAAAACAAATCAAATCAAAACAAAACAAAAAAATAATCAAAACAAAACAAAGCAAAGCAAAACAAAACAGCAAAAAAAAACGAGGACCTTAATCCTACAACTACAAGAAATTGAATTCTTCCAACAACCTGATTGAACTTGGAGCCCAACCCAGCCGATACCTTTACTTGGGCTCTGTGTGACCCTAAGCTGAGCCCGACTGGATGTCCGACTTACAAAACTGAGAGGAATACATGTTAAAGCCAGCCACTGACTTTGTTGTAATTTGTTACACGGCAATAAAGACTAATATAAAAATTTCACTGTAATAACGTGAATTATTGCAACGCATTCTATTCCTTATTTTAATAAAATGTATGCATCCCAGTTCTGCAAACTTGAGAGCTGGGCAAATCTTTTCAACTTTCGGTGGCATTAAGAAGTTTAACCATCCAGAGGACGTATGAGATGGGTGCCTGTTGACAAATGAAGATCCACAGTAATGTGCAGAACTGACCGACTTTCCAGGCAACTATGTACCTTTTAAATAAAGTTTTAGTGTCATTTTGAACATTACTCTTTAGCATGTTTATTTTATACGGAGAGAAGATCATTGTGTAAGACAGTCGATAGGTCTTGCGTCTTAAATAGGTAAAAAGCGCATGTCCCCACATTATAATAATGTTTTTTAGTCTGTCAAAAATAAAAAAATCTTAGAAACAAGTCAAAAAGTAACTTGACAAAGAAATAGTTTAGGTTCTGCCAGCCCTGAAAAGTGGGTTATTTCATCTCTCTGACGATGAAAGTGAGAGGCGGAGAGAAAGTACAGTAATGTCCATAGAAAGAAGGAGAGAAGGACCAGCTTCACCAGCGGCTCCTCCCTCACTTAGCAACGGGAAGCCCTGCCTCCTTGCTGGCCACTGAGCCATCGCGAGATGGCTATGAGGACAACCAATGTTACTTTGTAAAGCACTTAAAATAATGACAAGTATTGGTAGGTACCCAATAAATCGTCATTCTTGCCCCTCTGGACTACTTATCGGTCGGTTGGGAACACCGCTTCCCCGTGCCCGGTGGTTTTTCTTCCTGTGAAGGCAGCTGGATTCTCAGCTCCTCCCTTTCTCCTTAAAGAAGTCAGCTGTCCCTCCAGCTGAGCTCCTATAGAAGGCGGCTGACCGAAGACCAGCTTTGCCTGCACCCAGTTCTGGGGTTCAGAATAAAAAGCCCGCTTGGCCGACAGACCTCATGCCAAGTCCTCCAATCTGGCCTCTCTATTGCGAAGCTGATATTTCCACCTAATCCTTGATATTCTGTTTAATTTTTCTACGTGTTTTGAACGAAGATGGAAAATGGGGTGCTGGTTATTGAAACTTCTCTTCTGAGATCCCAAGGAACTTTGACTTATTACCGTTTTATTTTGACTTACATGATTGAGCTACCAAAAGCCCAGCCTCTGATTCTAGGATATATTCCTTAGTGCATCTCCATTCTTATTTACAAATTTCTCTACATTAAGCAGTTTTGTGCCTGACAAACTCACCCAACCTGGGAACTCTCTATTCCAGAGATAAATGAGAAGTAAACTCTAATAAATGCTTATGGGGTCCAGAAGAAAATAATATGTCACTATTATAATCTATTACAACACAACAAGTATATTTATCTCCAAATATTTTTGTTTTGGGAAATTCCACTTAGAGATAACTGTACAGCTGGAAAATCTCACATAGGCTTACTTCCTGCCTTAATACTAATATTATGTTTTCCTCATCCCCAAGAGCTAACATAATTTCAAGCATAAACTAACATAGACCAAAAATGTATACCATGGTGATGTTAAAAAATGCAAGCTGAATATTTTTGGAATTAGGACACCTGAGCTCTAGAGCTTGTGCTACCACTGATTAGCAAAGGGACCTTGATCAAATTGCTTGATGTCAGTTATTAACTTTGGTTAACTAATCTGTAAAAAAAGTTGTTTGTACTGTAATCTACATAGTACGCTCCAGCTCTAAAATCGTGTCCTTCCAAGGGCTTCTTAACTGACAGCACAGGAGTAGAATTAATCGAAAAGGCAGGGACGGGTCCACCCAGCAGCGGGTGAGTACCCTGCCGTCAGAAATTGTTCCCGTTACAGAGGCGCCATGACAGAAAACAAGTAGAATTATGGATTAAGGTATCCATTAAAGTAACGTTAGCTGCTGGAACAGATAAAACTCCCAAATCTCAGTAGATCAGCACAATAGAACTTTTTTCCTTGCTCATAGACTCTCTGGCGTGGAGGTGACTTCAGGACCCCAACTCCTCCTGTCCTGTGGCCCCATCATCCACGGGGCCTCTAACGCTTCAAACCCTGCCAGCGCAGAAACACAAGCGAAGAAGGCACACCTGCGTTTTACCCACTCGTTACTTCTCTCATGTCCTATTGGCAGTGAAGGGTCAGAAGACCTTTTCTAGATATACAAAGGTGAGAAGGAAGGTGTGGAATTATAGTTCCTGGCCGGGCACCCACTCAGCAGCAATAACTTTCGTCTGTAGAAAATGGAAATCCACCTTTGGAAAGCAATAGCCCCGTTTTGCACGGTAACATAATGTGCTCCTCGTAGATATGAACTTTCTGTTTTCTATGGCGACTTTCACATTAGCAACTAATTTCTGCTTTATCTGGTTTTAATTATGGAATGCAAGTGTGCCAAATAAAACATCGCCACTCGAGACTAAGATCAAGCCAAACTCAACTGAAGTCTAGTGCATGTTTCGCTCTGTGTACCTATTTGTTTTCAATGTGTGCAAGCAGAAATACTTGCCAGATGACTGTGAGAGGGGAAAACGTGCCTAGTTATTTCTGTCCAACTGTAATAAGAACGAACACATGAAGAATGGCTGGATTTAGGTAGAATTCAACTCATCAGGAATATTCCACAAAATATGTATATACTTCTTGATTGCTCATTCATCATATTTTGGCTTATTGAGCTGCTGACAGAGTTATATTTCTTATTTTATAAGTGAAAAAACACTTTCAAAAAGTGTCATGTTATTATCTAGATGGCTAAACCTCATTAAATATGTTTTTCTCAGGCAAAGAAAAGTCTAGATTTAGTAAATGCAGTCTTGTGCCCAGTAGAAACCTTTGGAGTTTTGATTTTGTGTTTGAGAACAGTACCTCCACACTCTACATGAATGAAAAAAAATTATTAAAAATATAAATTAAAATCTCTAGGCCAAAACGAAGTATCAACTACAGCATAAATTGGAAAATATTTTCTGTAAAGGGCCAAACAGTAAATATTTTAGGTTTTATGAGTCATTTAGTCTCCGTCCCTACTTCTCAACTTGGCCTCTGTAGCAGGAAAGCAGAAAGTAGTCATAGATAATGTGTAAACAAATGAGCATGTCTGTGTTCCAATAAAACTTTATTTACAAAAACAAGTGACGAACAGTATCTGACATGCAGGCTACAATTTATAGATCCCTAAACTAGAGACAAGATGGCAGAAAACACAAAATGGACAACTTTCTCACCCATGGCTGGAAAAGAACCTCAGTTTTTTTCTTTTGGAGCTGGATAGTTCAGGTTTGTTTGAAACCACTTGCATAAAATAAATAACTTTTCCATTATAAACAGGTGATGAAGGGGAGAGATATTTGCCAGCTGCTAACGAACAGAGTTTGAGATCCAGGAGACCAAGTTCTAATTCTGGTTCTGTCAGTATGGAGCCTGTGATCTTACTTGCCTCATTTAACTTCAATAGGGCTTTGTTTCTGTTTCTCTAAAATCAGGGAGTTAGGCAAGATTATCTCAAACGTCCTTTACATCTCTTGAGTTCTTTTTAAACTGGAAAGCCAACTGTGCTGGAAAAATACTTTATACTTGGACTCAGAGCACATAACCCTACAGCTTGCTAAGTATGTCTCCTTAGATCAGTTACTTAAACTGCATAAGCCTCCATCTCCTCAACTTTGCAATGGATCTAATACTGGGCAGGATTCAAGGAAATAATATATGCAAAAGCAAGTATCAGGGGACTAGAAGCAGGTTTAATGTATCAATGTGAGCTGAATTCAGTGCGGATTCCGTGACTAATTTAAGGAAACTGTCTTCACTAGAATTATCCTGTTATAACAATCAAAGCTTCCCTAACCCTTTAGAATCTAGAAGCATTCTTCAGCAAGTGATCAGCAAAAAAACAAGTAAAAGGCAAAAGATATAAATGTGGCAGATCAAGGCTAATCACAAAATCTCAAAAATTTAGTTCCCACAGGGCAGAAAGCTCCAAGCAGGGAGTGGCCATAAATGGAGATTCTCCCAGCTCCCCATCATTAGATGCTCATAGAACTATCATCCAGTTTCTCCTTTCTCGTGGCTGTTTGTTGTTGTTGTTGTTGTTGTTATCACAGATTAAGCCATTAACGCACATCCTAAAAGAGGGCTGAAGAATGCACAATTAGGATGAAAGTTTATCACCTCCCTCGTGCCAGTCACCATGCTGGCATCTTAGGGCGTTTCTTCTCACTGCCTTTACAGCCTTGCTCTGCGGCTGGCATTACGCTTCTCATCCTCCCTGACGCAGGGCTGAGGCTCCTCAGGCCGATCGGATGTACTCAAAGGCAGAGCCTGCAGGGAGCCACAGACTGCTCTCGCTCGTAGGCGTGCATCTTAAGAGCGCGGAGAAGAGAATCTTTGGGGCAGAAATGGTAACACGTCGAGGCAGGGAATCAGAAACAAACTTTCTCGTGAACCTGAAAATCAGAGACTGCGCCTCCTAAACCACTAACCTCTCAGAAGACAGATAAAGCGGGGAGGCCATCAGAACAAATAAGGAGTACCGGATTGCTCTTGACATTGGGACAGAATCTTGCCTGTGACAAGCGAACATTATGTGTTTTTGAATAAATGAATGAATGAATGAATGAATCAATCAATCAATCAATGAAAGATTGGCTTCTTATAGTCGGGTTGCCAGTAGTTTCCTGGTCCATGGATACAATGACAATTTTGATTTTTTTGTTTGTTTGTTTTCGTCTTTGGCGCATGTCCTTGTTCCTGCTACAAATTACATTTTTGTCCTTCGTGCCGCTTTCACCCTTCCCGAGCGCGACCTCCTATTTTCTTTGGTCTCATGCTCTTCTTCCCTTGCTTCTACCTCCCGCCTTCCTTCATCTTCGTCCCAAATGCTTTCAGCAAGCCAGCTTGAGAATAAGTTGTTTTTTCTTTTTCTTTTTTCATTGATGAAATATGGGGTAAGAGGGGAGGATTTCCAGTTTTTAGATCATATGATTTTCCTCTTTAAACTTGAAAAAAAGAAGCATTAATTTCATTAATATACTGCCACGTGCTTCTTGTTAAGAATCCTATTTTCAATCACGGGGATAATAATAAATAGGAAGAGGGTGTTTTAAGGACTATATAAGTAGGTCTGGATTTCCTTAGCAACCAAACCAAAGCAGACTCCACTGGGAGACGTACCTACCCACGGCCAACTAACGAGCATGAGTCCTTCAGGGAACTCCTGTTCTCTGTTCTCTCCTGGTATCTGTTTTATGCAGGGTACTGTGTTAGGCCTGGATCAGAGTCCAGGGAAAAAAGTCAAAATGTGAGAACATGTGATTCTAGGAACTATCTTGTGAGTTTTTAGGATGGAGACATTAGCATGCCTTGCACCTGAAATTCACCTTGCTCATTATAAACAAAAGTGTGGGGAGTAACTGGTGGAGAATGAGCCCTTATCCAATCCAACACACATTATCGACAGACATACCGGGGAATACTATCATGCTCATTCAACGTCGATAAGTGTCAGGTGCTGGGCTAGATTTCTTGATATAAATCTTTGCTTCAGAACCACTTTAAGAGTCAGATGAAAAAAAATGAGGCGTAAAGACGTCCATGAATTGGTCCAAGTTACAGGATGCGGAAGCGCATGAATGAGGATTTGAACCCGAGTCTATTGGACCCTAAAGCCCTTATTGCTTCTGCAATGACTCTGCATACACGAGCGGCCTGCACCCAGCACAGTTAAAAGAACCCGTTCAAATATTAATAAAGAGATGGGTGTGGGCTGGGACAGAGCAGCTAACAAGAGCAGGCACGTTCACCGCGGCAAGGAAAAGCGTGCAGGAACGTCACGCTGGCCTGCTTGATGGGGCGCACATTGGGGCCTGTTCCAGACTGCTCGGGCCGCTCGCTGCTGGGTCCATGGGCTGGGCTCTGCGTTAATCGGGTGCGTGGCTATTTCTTTGGGAGGGGGAGAGGCAGACAAGAGGTGGAAAGCAGCGTAAGGAGTGCGTGTTGGGACCCCTGAGGAAGTTGAGAAAGGAGAAAACCTCCTTCAGTCCAAATGAGGAAATCAAGGACATTCTAGTCGTTCCTGAGCAGGGGTGGGGAGATGCTTCTCCATCACCTGCCGGAGTGAGCAGGTGCCATACACCGGTGCAGGTGCGGCACTCCCATCTTAATTTACGGGACGTGTAAGTGTTTAAGGCTGCTTGAACAGCAGAGAGTGACAGAGGCCACAGGATCTGTCCCCACAGCCCACGCACCAGACCGGTAAGAAATCATCGGCTCTCGCTTTCCCTGTTAACTGTTTTCTTTACAAAGCAGAGCATGGCATTTTGCTCTGTAGCTGTCATGACTATTATGGCGTTAGATTATAATATGGGATCCAATGATGATTTTTTTAAAAAACGGTATTATGTAGCTTTGCTTCTCGCAGCATCTTGAGTGACTTGTCCAGGAGACCTAGTTTGGGGCTTTTTCAATTTGACTGTGTCCAAAACGGATCATGGGCTGAATTTCAATGAGGTGTTCACCCTATGTAAGGTTCTCCACACCACACCTGCAGGTTCAGGGTCAAGAACAAACAGGCTCTTATAGTCCATATTCAGGATCTCTACCTCCTACTCTTGCCCCTAGCAAGCCTTCTCCTCTCCTCACGCAAATGTCCAGGTCCAGATATTTTCTTTTCAATACAGTTTTTTAAAATATGAAAAAATTCATTAGTTTTATAGTTTTGGGTTCTGCATCAGGCTGGGTCCAGTCAAATAAACAATAACAACAACGACAACAACAACAACAACAACAACAAAAACATTTTAGATATTTTCAAGCAGAGGAAATACAACACAGGGAATTATTTTCACAGACGGTGTTTACTGTCCCCGATTTGAGACCACGAATTGGGGACAGTAAGCAATATCGAAATTACCCAGAGCAGGAAGCTGAGCACCGTGGAGCTTCATCTGGGGGGTGCTGAACCCATCGTGAGTGGGATAGGGAGGGAGGGACCACCCCCGAGAGCTGGGCACAGCCTCTCCTAGAGATAACACCCAAAAGAGAGGGTGGGGGATACTCCAGCTTCTGCCCTCCTTCTCTCTCCAAATATTTTAAAAATTAAATTTTTTTTTTTTTTTTACTGAGCTATAATTGACATATAGCTTTATGTTAGTTTCTGGGATAGTGATAATGACAGCCTCGATTTGCCTGTATTGCAAAATGATCACCACGATAAGTCTAGTTAACATCCGTCACCGCACATAGGTACAAAATTTTTTTTCCCTGTGATGAAAAATTTTTAAGAGCTATGCTTTTGGCAACCTTAAAATGTGCGATACCGCACTATTTACCATCGTCACCGTTACGTCCCCCGGACTTACTTATTTCATTACCGGAAGTGTGCGTCTTGTCACCACCTTCATTTTTAGCTCCCGCCTGCGCCCCCGCCTTCTCTAGCGACCACCAGCCTGGTCCCTGTATTTGCGAGCCGGGCTGTGGTTTGTTGGTCCGCTTTTAGATTATGCACAGAAGTGAGATCATACGGTATTTGTCTCTGTCTGTCTTATTTCACTTAGCCTAATTCCCTCAGGGGCCATCCATTTTGTCACAAATGGAAAGATTTTTTTTTCTTTTTTATAGTCGAATAATATTCTGTGGTGTGTGAGTGTGTGAGTGTGTGTGTGTGTGTGTGTGTGTACAGATGCACAATGTTTTCCTTATCCATTCATCCATTAGCGGACTCGTACGTCACTGCCATATCTTGGCTACTGTACATAATGCTGCAATGAATATATGGGTTCAGATATCTTTTTGAGGTAATGCTTTTATTTTCCTCACATTAATACCCCAAAATGAAATTGCTGAGCTGTATAATGTGATAGTTCCATTTTTCATTTTTTGAGGACCCGCAGTGGCTGCACCAATTTACACTCCCACCACGAGTGTACGAGGCTTCCCTTTTCTCGACGTCCTCGCCGGCACGTTTTGATTTGCATTTCACTGGTGATGAGTGATGCTGAGCTCTTTTTCATGAACCTGTTGGCCATTTGTGTGTCTTCCTAGGAAAAATGTCTATTTAGATCCTCTGCCCATTTTTTAATCAAATTGTTTGTTTTTCTGCTATTAAGTTCTTTATCTATTCCAGACTTTAACCCCTTATCTGATATTTGAGCCGTAAACATTCTCTCCCATTTGGAAGGCTGCCTTTTCATTTTGTTGATGGTTTCCTTTGCCATCTAAAAACTTCTTAGTTCAATGGAGTCCCACTTGTTTATTTCTGTTCTTGCTTTCTTTGCTTTTGGTGTCATATTCAAACAGTTATCACGAAGACCAATGTCAAGGAGCTGACCACCTGTTTTTTCTATGTGTTCTATGGTTTCAGTTCTCACACTGAACTCCCTAATCCATTTGAGTTAAATTTTTTGGACAGAGGTTCAGTTCCATTCTTCTGCATGTGGCTGTCCAGTTTTCCCAGGACCATTTACTAAAGAGACTGTCCTTTCCCCATCGTATATTCTTGGCTCCTTTGTCATATCTCTCCAATTTTCTGTCAGCGCCTGTCCCTCGTTGGACTTGCCTGGCCCAGAGAGGGCAAACAAAACTGGGAAATTCCTAATGATTTCTTAATGTCTGGCTCACACGCTACTTCTTCTATGAATTCTTCTCTTTAGATTCCCCATTCTGTCCTTTCACATAAACTTTCTCATGGTGCCACATTGACTCTGTATTATAGTTATGTTTGTATAACAGCCTGCGAGCTCCCTGAAGATAAGCACTAGAGAGGACCTTTAGACATAATAGACACATGTCTGATAGACCTGGGTTCAAATCCTGGCTCTCCCACTTATGATATTTCTGACTCTTGTTAAATTCCTAAATCTGCCTCAGTTTTCTCATTCAAAATACGGGGGAAGTAAACTCATCCAGTTAGGACAAGTGTGATGATTAAATGAAATAGTAGTTAGGCCCCGCTGAGCTCAAGAAATGAGTAGTTTTTTATTGTAATACAGTCTTGTCTAGATTGCAAATGAATTATGATGTATTTGGAGAGTTAATGGTTTCTGTTTGTCCTCTCCCTAAATCATGCCCTTTATATTATACAACCTAATAGAGTTGACTGTTAGAAAGTTCTACGAACAGTTGGGCCTTGAAGCTGCAAATGTGAAAATCTCTTGGCAGAGCTCGATCTTCCTTAGTATCACACTCAGCGAAAAAACCTCAGCAGAAAGCAGCTTCAGAAGGGGCTGTAGAAAGGGTCAGCCCAAACTGGGTGACAGCCATCTGTGCACCCAGTCAACTTAAATAAATCAGATCAATAAAGATGATTGAGCTAATCTCCACTGGCCATGATGCTCTTAAAAAGAGAGCACACTGTCTTCACTCTGGCTCAGGGAGAAGTTTATCAGACAGATGCATGGTATGAACAGTACCACACCTGCTGTAGCCAGGATTTCCCAATCACATACCAACAGATACTTGGAAGGTCTATGGTTTTTCCCACCTGCTAGAATGATCTTAGGAGCTGGGACTGGTCCTCCTTATCCAAGGGACAGTCTTCAGGCTCAGAGGAAAGAGGACAAACACAAATATAAATCCTATCAGCTACATGTGATTAGAACCTTCAACTTGAGAGTTGAAACATGAGAAATTTCTGGGGGATAGACTCAGAATTAGGCTTCGGTAATTTAAGGCATACTGGAGTAAAACTTGCTGAAGTTTAAAAGAATGGCATTCTAGAAGTGCTTTAAATATAGTTTAAAACCACTAATCGACTCTAAAGAAATTAAATTTGATTCAGATGGGAAGTTTCCCCTAGGTTTTAAAAAAGCTATCATGGATTTGCTCCCATACCTCTTAAAAATAAGCCCCCCTACCATTTATTAATTATCTATTCTGAGTAAACTATTTTCAATAATGATTTCTAAGTCTTGTGGCGTAACTACACCATTATCCAAATTTTAGAGATAAGGAAACCAAGGAGAGAGAAGTTAGTTAGGTGGGTCTGCTTGCCTCTAAGGCTCTGAAGTCTTTCCTCTTTCAGCTGGACCATGCTACATTTCTTCTGTGAGAAAGTATCATTCATTCATTCACTCATTCAACAAAGAGTTCATTAAGTCTTACCATGTGGATGGAATTGTACTAGATTCTGAAACTACAAGAATAATCATGACACAGAGCAGCTTTGCAAGTATAAATTTTCACAATAACTGTGAAGTTCTCTACCCTGAAGGAAAATAGGCTAGTCTGTAAATAAGGACTGTGTGTGCTATTACAGGCATTTACAGGATGCTGCCCATTAGGTGGAGACTTGTTAGCCACAAGACAGAAAGAAGGAGATGAAATCAGGAGTATAAGAACAAACACCATCGTTTCTTGTACACAGGAACAATGCACTACTTTATTTCAAGAATGAGAACTTGGCTTGCATGTCTGAGGTCTCAACCTGGCCAATCTCAACCTGGCCAATCGGCTTTGGCGAGTTTTGCTTCAGACCTTTTCTTTGGGGAATCGAGGCAATCAACATCCTCTAAACTCTGATTTTACCATTTTTTCATCCTAAAATGAAAGGGAGAAGTTGACCCATTTTCTTTTTGTGATGATGATCATCAAAGGGAGTTTGGGTGTCTGACATGTACAGGTTTCCACTGCTTCTCCCACGGACTCCCCTCTCTGCTTAAACTAATTAATGATCTTTCGAGATGCTGTTTCCTGCCCTGAATCTTATTTATATCCTTTCTCTACTTGCTAATTACCAATGCTGTTTGTGATGACATCAAGTTGGTTCTTGACTTTTCCTCTGTGATATTCCAGTGACTTTACTGTGGCAATACTGTGGTGATAACCTGAGAACCACAGTTTTGAAATATCATAAATAAAATGTGGACATAGCACCATGTGCTTCATCATGAGAGGTGAGAACATGTACTTGGAGGGGAAAATTCTATATAAAAAGAGGTTTCATACAAGCATCAAAACATCAAAATATATAGGTGTGTATAAACTTCCTTTGTTCTACACCATAATTTGATGAAGTAGAATTTAAATGTAAATACATTGACACATGCCTGGAGGATATAAAACAGATAACCATCTTCGGTTAATTGCTGAGACCTTCGAAATAAGCATAGTTGATGTCTTATCAAGTCTCTTGTTAAAACACACAAACGAAAAGTTACATGCAAGCTTATCCTTAGCGATACGGCAGGTATAAAATCCAACACCAGCAGAAAAAGGGTTACTTCCAACCTAGCCTTGGAACGTGGAGATATACAGGTACTGATGCCCTGAGCATGTAATATTTATAACAGTCATACAACTTTAATTTTTTTTTCTTTGCTGTGGAAAGAAAAAAAAAAATACTTTTTTTTCCTTTTTTTTTTTTTTTTTTTTTTGGTAAAGCTCAGCACTGCAGGGGGAAGGAAAATAAGAACCTCTTCCGTTTGGAATTTTCCACCATCTCGTCGGTCCAGTTAGGTGAGCATAGTGGAGACACAGAGCCAAGAAGAAGCTCAGGGACAATGGTTTGTCCTGATGAGTTTCAGAAACGCATCATGGTCCACAAGGCAGATTTTACCTGTGCTAAGCTGGCAATTATGCCTGATCCCCTTTTGCTTCCTTTGTGCATATGTATAGTGGCCATATGTAGATGCGTGAGGACTGACGTCTGCTACAGAAACCCAAAGTGATTTGTTCCTTGCTGTGACCGTTTTCATTAACTCCCATCTTCCTTGCAGTTGAAAACAGTATAAAAGTATTCACTCTCCAAACTCCCTCTCTCCCTCCACTCGCCTCCAAGTCCCATTTATTTTTAGAGTGAGAATTAGGTAATTATCTGGACCAGTCTCCCTGTAATTCTCATAAAAAGCAAGCGAATAAAATGAGGTTCGGGGGCCTTTGCCTCGTGTAAGATATTGGCAGCAAGGACCATGTCATGAGATGTGAGGGAGTGAGTCCCAGAGGAGAACAAAATGTGAATCAATAACCTATATATGTCTGAGTCATCATTTTATGTGAGCCTCACGAATTCTGGTACCTGAGAATCTTTAGCGAGAAGAGCAGGCGACTGTTATATCCTTAGAATCTTCTAGTAGGGTCGTGCCCTTGTACTTACAGGTTACCTGCAGAGCCATGATTCTTATGCTTTTTGTGGCCTGCGTCCCTTTGGGACTCTGACAAAAATCTGTAGACTCTGTCCCTAGAAAATGCACAAGCACACTAACATATTCAAAATTCATATGTGTTTTCAGGGCACTCACAGGCCACCAAGGCCCCCTGTTGGGGTCCTCTGGACCTCAAGTTACGAAGCCATGCTGGAGGAATCTATGAAATAATCGAAGCTCATGGCTAAACAACTTGCACAATAATAACAACAATAATAGTCACGGGGAGCTGGAATATGGAAGGCAGAGGAGAAGGGAAGTACAGAGACTCCCGCACAAGCAGTTTCTGTTCCCCCTTCTCTACCGATGCCAAAAACATAAACTTCCCGCACTGATAAAAACAAGAGTTACAATCATAACTTTCTAGTGTTCATTAAATGCTGATTATATTCTTGGCATTGTCCTAAGCAATGTTAGCCGTATCAGCACTTTAAATCCATGCGGGAACCCTGGAAGGTAGGTAGGTGCTTTGCACATGTGTAGCAGATATGTGCACACTGTGGCACAGGCAGAATCCAGCTATAAATCTAAGCCATCTGGTGCTACGACCTCCATGATAAATTAAGATGCAACCGGTTTCCATGCAGAGTTTTTGTCTCCGTGCTAGAGCCTGCAGCACACACTCCACTGCAAGGTTCAGTCCAGGTGGGCCCTGCCGAGATCTGGAAAGGCTCGGAGGGGAGATGCCTTACAGGACGTGCTGCAGGAGCCAACTTGGCGGCCCTTCCCCAGATGTGGAAAACGCAGAGGCCTAGTGCAGTGTTCTGCTTTCTTCGCAGAAACACCCTCCATTAAAATAAACATGAACTCCGACGATCCTTCTCTTTCACGCAGCGAGGATTCTCTCCGTCATCTGTTCTACCCCCAGCTGTGATCAGTCAGTGTTCTTAAAACCGAGGGTAAAGAAGCGTGGGGAGAAGGGGGTGGGGTCCGGGGAAAGCCCCTTCTGAGTTTCTTCTCAAAATCGGAGGCAAGTGTGAACGTACGAGTAAATATAGCAATGTGCTTGTAAAATGCTGTTTTCACAAGCAACTGTCGGGGTCAGGAATCCATTAAAATCCTTCCAGTAAATTATTGCAAATGTGAGGACAAACTCCCAGCTAAAGAAGCATCCTCACAGTGTGCGCATTCAGCTAAGTTCTGCACCTTTGAGGCAGAATAAAATAAAACCAGCCGCAGACTGCACGGGCACGCGGGAGCTGTGCTCTCAGCTTTTGCTCAGACTCGGTGGCTCGAGGGGACCAGCCAAAAGGGGCAGCAGTGAGCAACTTACACTGTTCAGAGTATGAATACGCTTCATTTTGTGTAACCACCGAAGGTTATCCCCAGAAATTTGCATCCCAGTTTGCTTCCTTGGGACGGAGAGGAAAGGCTAATGTGTCAGGTGACCTGATGTAATCGCGCTTTGCCCTGATTAGTATCAGCATGGGCACATGTGCCTCAGTAGAAAGGAAAAAAACAAAAAAACAAAAAAACACTTGCATTAATGGGAACTGCCGCGTTCGCTTTACGCGGGGGCGTGAATGCACCGAGGGACGGAGGCGCTCAGCATCGCCAGTGCCCTCCCCAGGCTCTCTGCGGCAGTCGGGAGCTGTTATAGAACTAGAGACACATTCCGATCAGATTTAGCGAGAAGTTAGCGAAGCCCGTAAAAGAATAAAAAGCCTTATAAAGCATGGCAAAAAGATGATGCCAAAAAACTGCAATGCTTTATAATGCATCCGAATGGCTTTTAGCACGAGCACCATCTCATCAGAATGGATCAGACGGGGATCAGCAAACTTTTTCTATAAAGGGTCAAATGATAAATATTTGACGTTTGGTGGCAATCGGGTTGCTGTGGTGACTAATCTGCCCTCACAGACCGAGAACGGCTATCGATGATGTGTAAATAACTGGGCATGGCTGTGTGCTAATAACACTTTACTCACGGGCACTAAAATATGAGTTTAGTATAACTTTCGTGTATTATGAAATATTACTCTTCTTTTGATTTTTTCCCCCTAAGATTCTAAAACATAAAAACCATTCTTAGCTGGCAAGCTGCACACAGAAAGGGTTGGGCCTGCTTTGGGCCTCGGGCTGTGGTTTGACAACCCCCGGGGCTGAATCAGAGGGTATCAGAGCACCGGGACCCTGAACTTAACCCTCAGGCAGTTATAGAGTGACTCTGGGGCATGGAAGGCATCAGAGAGCGAGGAGGGGAGGAAAGGAAGGTGGGTACAGGGACCTCTCAGCCCTTCTGAGCGGCTGAGGGGCACTCGGGGTTTGCACCATCATTCAGCTCCTAGAAGGGCAGTGAGAGTCTCTGAGAAAGAATGAATTCTGGACCTGGTGGGATACGGCAGCCTAGATGCAAGCGGTCCCTGTCCTTTTTGCAGTAAGTAGCCAGTGTTTCAGTACTAAACTATGGTTACCCTGTTTGACAAAGTTAAACAAAAATTACTGAAGTTGCCACTTACGATTAAGAAACTTTTCTGGGGAAGGAATTAATCTATGGGAAAAAGAAAAGAAAGAGTCAGCCCCAAGAATCAAAATGGGTTGTCTCTCCACAGCCTGGTGTTAGCCCTTGAGAAACCCGGGCTAAAAGTCCAGGTGAGAAGAGCTGAGAGAACGGGGGTGGCCAGAGACATTGGATGCCAGCAGACTGACAATAGACCCCCATTTCTCTCTACTATAAATTGGTCAGGAAAGAAGGTACATTTCCTGTTTCTGCACATTAGGGTGTCATCTTTGCGATTTGTGGTTGCAAAAAACAGGTTTTTAGAGACGCTATCCAGCCCGTTCCACGACGGGTCTAAACGACGGCTACTAACAGGCAGCTCCCACAGTTTAAGTATCCATGTTAGGCTCGCGCAGACCTAAAAAACGCAGATGCCCACGGGCCGCCCGTGTTGCTGCTGATTCAGGAGGTCTGGGGTGGTGCCTGGGGACATCCATTTAAAAAAAGGCACCCGGGCCGTTCTAACATGTCATGTTTGGAGCTTACATCTTTAGTCCGCAGAGCAGATCAGCTGCTGGGGGGAGGGGAAGGAGTCCTCGTGGATGCCATGATGACCAAGCGCAGAATGAGCTTCAGGGACTGAGCAGTGCTATATTTTGGACTTTGGTAACATGAATTACAAGTTCCTCGAAAATGTTGTCTTTACTAAATCCACCATGCCATGAGTCTGCCTCGGTAGGACTATACCCTCCCAAAATATATTCATTTATTCACAATTTTTCTCAAATATATGACTTTGAATTCGAATATCGAAAAGCCTCTGTTGAGCATAAACTTTACGCATGACTGGCAGCTACCTGTGGCCTTCACCCGTGACCTCAGGTAACTTTTCTTCACATCCATAATCACATGCTACCCAGAAGAAGGTTGCATCACGAGGATGCTTCGCACCTCAAGGCTAGAGATATGCAGCTCTCACTACCTGGATTGATTGCCACTTTTTCCAGTTGAAGTAACTAACCTCTACCTATCCTTCTAAGTCATCTAAACAAGCATATCCTCTGCTTCGCTCTCCCAGGGTCCCCAGCATCTTCCTGGACCACGGCAACAGACTTGACTGCACTGCCCGCTGCTCCTCTAAAGCATCCTTCACACAGCAGCTGAAAGGATTTGAGGAAAATGTAAATCGGATCAAGTCACTCCTCTGCTTAAAAGCCTTCTACGACTCCCTATTACACTTAGAGGATGACGCCAACTCCCCGTTACCGCCTTGGAGGCCCTGTGGGATCCGCCCTCTGCCCCCTTGCCTGCCCCCTACCCGTGTCTCCTTGGCTTTTCCTCCTCCACCCTCGCTGGCCTCCCAGCTCCTCTCAAATCCACCACCTGCATTCCTGCCTTAGGGACTTGGCTGGCACTTGACTTCCGTCTGTCTGAACCCTCTATCTCTGATCCTGATGGAGTTGGAGTTGGCTCCGCGGTCATTCCCATCCCTGATACACAAGATGGACCAAGTTCTTGCCCTTATCGTTGACGCTCTAGTAGGAGAAGGCAGATAGAAGACAAAACATTTATAAAAATACGATTGGCTTAGGCAGTGGTAAGAAGAGTAAAGAAAATTAAAAACAAGATGGCGTGATAGAACTTTGCTCACCATTGCAGTGCCAGCACCTGTGTGAGTACTAGGACCACTGTAGGCTTTGAGTCTTAGCTGAAAAATAAATTCCCCTTTGCCGCTATGTACTCCTTCTTTACATTGAAACAAAACGAATCATAATTTATGCACTCTTCTATGCTGTACTTTTTTTTTCTATTAATAATCCATCTTGGAGAGTTTTCCACGTAAGCACATGCAGACCTACCCTGTTATTTATTGTTTTCATACAACTGACTTGCACAAACAGTTTATTTTTATTTACCTCGTATCCTGGTAACTGATCATTTCCATTTTTTTTTAATGTTTTGGTAATTACAAATAATATTTCACCAAACATTCCAGAATATGTCTTGATACACTAGGTACGACTTTAGTAAAGAAAACTCCTGAGGGTAGAATTATTGAGTCAAAAGAATATGAGCAACATCGTTTTGATAGATATTGCAAATTATCCTAAGAAACGATGTTACCATTTGAACTCCCAAGCACTCCCAATGCAGACAATGCTTTCCAGACACCTCACAGGTTCCCATTATCATCAAACTTTTTGGTAGTTTGTCAATCTGATAAATTTCTCCTTGTTGTATTTGATTTGCATTTTTTAATTATGAATGAGATGGAGCATCTTTTCATATGTTTATTGGTTATTTGCATTCCTTTCTGAACTGTTTTTTCATATCCTTTGCTCTTTATTCTACTGGGTTGTTCATTTTTTTTTCTTATTCTTTTCTGTGGGTTCTTTGTAAATTAAGGAAATTTGCTTTATGATTCATATTGCAAATATTTCTTCCTGGTTTTTCAGTTTTCTTTTCAATTTATATTTATTTATTAGTGTATTTTTATTTGCCACACAGATGAGTTTTTAATTTGTATAAATGCAGATTTATTATTTTTGTTAATGGTTCCAAGGCAATGATTTATTTTTCATGTAATAAGCATCTCAGTGATCTCATTAGAAACAAAGTCATTGTCTTAGTTCATTTGGACTGCCATAACAAAATACCACAGATTGGACCATTTCTTTTTTATAGTCCTGGAGGCCTGGAAGTCCAAGGTCAAGGCACTGGCAGATTCGGTATCTGGTGAAGCCCCCTTCCTGGTTCGGAGACAGCCAGGTCTTCTCACTGTGTCCTCATGTGGCAGAAGGGGTAAGGGAACTCTCCGTATCTCTTTTCTAAGGACATTAATCCTATTCATAAGTTTCCATCCTCGTGACCCGATCACCTCTCATAGGCCCCACCTCCAAACATCATCACATTGGGAATTAGTTTTTAACATATGAATTTCAGGGGCACGCAACCTTCAGTCAATAGTAGTTACACGGAAGACAGAATTCCTAGAGTTTTGACAATAAAAGAGCCCTTAAAGAAAATCAAGGAAAAGTTGCCAGTCACCGATAGAATCTCCCTCATGACAGGTCTGATGTAAGACCAGTCAGGTTCTCTGTCAGCCTCCCATGGAACTGAGATTCCTATTTTAAGAGGCAGCCCTTTACACTGTTAAACAACTTTTTATTTATTTGTTCAAATAAGAGGTAGAGGAACTGTGGTCTGGGCAGGGGAGCGGCACACACAAGGGTCAAGGGCACGAGATGATGGCATCTTTGGGGCCTGCACATTCTTCACCTTAATGTGAGCTCGTTCCTCCTAAGACAGAGCCCAAAGCTGTCTCCCAGTGCATTCTCATGACTTTGTAATAAAGTGAACACATTTGAAATAAAAGGTTCCACCAATCTTTTCGATCCATGCTACAAAAATCAAACCAACACTACACGATAAGGATCATCACTAACTAATTGTGTAATAAATCCTGGCACAGATTTCATTGTCTGCTGATATTATCAAGTAAAAAGCACTTTTTTTTCCCCAGTGCATGAGAATAAGATGCACTTCTGTGAGTTTGCCTTTAAACTAAGTTCTGTATATCAATACTATTTTCCATTGACTTTTATTATGTAATTAGGCACATGATGGCCTTGTCTCAACATCCATTATGCAAATAGAGATGTGTTCCCATGAAGAATATTTAAGATGAAGAGGCATATAGAATATCTAGACATATATAGAAACTACACTAATAACGGTGAGAGAAATAAGGCAATAACTCCAACTTCCAAAAAAAAAAAAAAAAGAAAAACTTATAGAAAAGAGGAACAAGGAAGAAAAGGCAAAAAATAGATTTATAGCTTTGAAATAATCATTACTCCAATAAAAAACTTGAGCCTTTTATTGCTTCATTTTCCTCCTCTCTGGTTGAGAACAGAGAGGAGTGCCTGAGAGGCTGGAAGTCCCATGATGCCCTCTGTTCGCAAGATGTCTGATGCTGCCTCTGCTTAGAACCCATAGGTGGTTGGGCTGCCAGACTTCCCGAATGAAAGTACAATATACCCAGTTCAATTTGGATGTCAGATTTCCGAAAAATGAAGACATTTTGGTGTAAATGTGTCTTGAATATTGCACAGATACCCTGAATTCTAACTGGCAACCCTAATGGATGACCGGGTTCTCATTTTCCTTTTGGAAATTCCAAACTCCATACAGGTGACCCTTGAGGTAACTCAAAACATACGAGCTTTTTTTTATTAGATGTTAAAGATATTCGGTTACCATGTTAGAAGACATCTGGGTCCTGAGAAGTGCCAAACGTCTTAGGGAAAAAAACCCAGTCACACAATTCACTTGCACATACACATGTTCCGACCTGAGAAACAATCACCACTTGCTTTACCACTGGAAACTGCCAGTGGGTTAAAAAAAAATCTCCGTACTTGTTCTATGTCGAGTGGACTTTCCTATGTGATCACATCATGTCTTCGAAGACCATCTCAATTTGGAGTGGGACGAGTTAGCCTGGGCAGAAGGCAGGCTGTCTCATGAGAAGCCCCTCGCCTGTGCCTCCTTGTAAAAACACAACGTTGGAGGCCTGGACGTGAAAACTAAGTCTCATCGAATCATAAGTAAAAGGGATCACTTCCGACATCTCCTGCACCAGTTCGAAGACAAAAAAAAAAAAAAAAATGTTTAAGTAATGACTTCGTAAAGAAAGTTAAAGCCCACTACTGAATAGAAAACAATAAATGTCCTCATCAGCTAACACAAGTAAAGGGACAAATGACTGAGCAAATCACAGCCTATATCGAACCACGCTAATATAAACAGGCCTCATTTTGCTTTAAGTGTGTTTTATATATATTAACTCATTTGTTACTCAGAAGAGCCCTGTGAGAGAGAGGCTCTTATTATCTCCATTGCGCTGCTGAGAAGCCTCAATCGCAGAATGGTTAAATAATGAGCCAAGGATACAATGCTAAGAGGTGGCCGAGATAGAATTCCAGACAAAGCAGGGGATATGATGTTTCCTTCCTATGATGCCGCTTGGTCCAGATTATTTGATAAGCAAAAGGCAGAATAAAATTTTGTCAACAGCCACATGGAGCAAATCCATTGGCCTCTGATTCTACCAGAATCTTTACTGAACAGCTGAGCTTCACAACAAAGACCTAAACTCACAGTGGGTACTCTTCTAGCAGATGAGCACGGCGTTAATTAGACCAAACTCACCACCCATTACGCTCCCAGAAGTGAAGCAAAGTAGATGGATAAAGGTTAGAAAGGACCGAGTGAGATGTGCAGCCATGTAACTTGGGACAGGTCACGGACGCCAACTTTGTAGTGGTTTCCTCACCAGAACTGAAAATAATACCATGATAAACGGTGGTCAGGCTAACACGAGTTCCTCGTCAAGCACGAGGCTGGGCACTTGGCATAGATGGTGTCGAGAACACTGAGATCATAGTCTCCATCGCTGTCTTTGCTGCGTAGTTGAGGAGATTGAGACACAGAGGAACAAAGTCGCCTTCTAGAAGTCACACAGCTAATTAGAGGCAAAGCTGAGACTCGCATCAGGTCTGCTTCGCTTCCTGGGAGCAGCCTAGAGGCTACACGCACAGGTCGTGCCGTTCACGCTGCCTGGGACCTAGTGCTGCTCCGACACTTACTGTTTGCTGGGTGATATTATGCAAGTTATTTAACCTTCCTGTGCCTTCTTTATTGCTTCTGCAAGTTGGGGAAAATAGTTTCTGACTATTACTATTACTATTGTGATTATTCTTTATGCCCTTTCTATTTCAACACACTGTTTCTGTCTCATAAGAGAAAGGATTTACAGTTTCGGAAGGTTCATGATTCCTTAAATTCTAGAAATATGGAAATGAAAGCAAAAAAAGAAAAAGAAAAGAAAATTAAACAAAGACCAAAGTTCCTTCGGGAGAAAAGAAGTCTTTCTGAAGGGCTGCTGGGAAAAGATCAAAAGGAATAAAGATCTGAAATATCCAATCCTTTGAGTTTCAAGTATTTTATTCCCCTTTGGTTCACGATATTCAAGTTCCAACACTTTGCATGAACTTAGAAAGTTCTCTCCTTGGTTATCAACATATCTCTTAAGGAAGATCCATAAAATGAAGCATCCAAACTGCACACCCTGAGTCCTGCCTCACAGACTCACCCTGACGGCACACACCCCGAATCACCTGAACACGCACTGCGTGAAGAGCCAGCACCGAAGATTCCACCTGTCCTTCCTGCTCGCCTCTTCTCTCCTCCGGGGTGGTTTTAAGTGGTAAACGAGGTCTAAGTGAATTGAAGGTGGAAACAACTCCTACTGTGTTCGGGGCTTCATTTCTTGCCCAAGCGCCTCTCCCTGCACAGCGTGTGATGTGGGGAAGTGGCATCTTCCGCTTATGCTGCTGAGGTCCAGATGCCTTGCTGGTCTGCCTGGGGAGCGATGAGTGAGGTCCAGTACCACCAGTGTTTGCACAGACACATGGGAAACACTGGCAACACGACTAGACCTTCACTCCTCACCATGACTTACACGACGGCAAACGACCACCCCTGATGACCTCTCATGCCCCACCCTCACCCCCACTCTCCCACACTGATGGCTCCAGTCCTTGAATACCCCATGAGCTCTTCCTCCCCTCATCTGTGTCTCATGCAAACAATTCTTCTGCATGGAAAACTCTCTCCCCTGCCCTCCTCACCTCTGCTCAACGTGAATGGCCATGTTTAAATGTGGCATCCTCTAGGGAGCCCTCCTGATCACCAAGTGTGGATGAGTTGTTTTTCTGTGTATTTCTACACCCTGAGTGCCTGTCAACCCACGTCTGTTCAACATCCTCTGTGTGCTAAGCTCTGCTCGAAGCAATGGAGAAAATACACGTTAAACGAGTCAACGTGGGAAGAGAAATGGCAAGAAAAGCGAGGCAATTCCGGCAGGAATAGGGGCCATAGGAGGATGCTGTGGTTAGGGCAAGTGGAGGCAGCTCCATGAAGTGGGGACATGGGCCTTCTAAAGGAGAAAAGGAGAAACTCATATTTAAGAGAGTCTTGAAGGCAGAGAAACAGCCAGCTATAGAAGGAGCTGGGGCGGAACGTCCAGATGAAAGGAGCTATGTGGACGTTCTGAGGCAGGGACTCGTTCGGCATCGGGGAGGGACAGATTGCTTCCTGGGGGAGAATACTGGAGCTCTGTTGCTGTCAGTAGACTCACCAACATGGAGGTTTACATCCACCGGTCATCTGATGAGCAGAGAGCAGCTGGACATATGAAGAAAGCTTCAGAATAAAAGTCATCTCTGCCACTTACTGGCTAGTGGCCTTGGGAAAGGTATTAGGTCCTCGGATCATCAGCTTCCTCAGCACGTGACCATGTTCCAAACCAGACGTTAGGGTGAGTCAGACAACTGCTACATTGATAACGGGGTGGCAAGGTATTTAACTTTCCTGAAGCTCATTTTTTGTTCGTTCGTTTGTTTGTTTGTTTGTTTTTAATGTGCGAAGTGTATCACACATGAAGCCTGGCATTTAGCACACAGCCAGACAGGGGACACAGTATCATTGTTGTTACCCAGCTATGTGGAAGGAACGATAGCTCCAACTTGCAGATCTTTTAAAAATTAAATATGAATTATATACAGTGCCCAGGCTTAGTAAGGATTTGTCATGTTAGTGTAGTGACCGTTCCTTGTTTTGCATTTTCCCAGCAACCATCGTCCCAGCCACCACCATCCTGATTTCCTTCAGGGGAGAGAGGACTTCTTCTATTTAGATGTATTTGGTGGGCCTGCTCATTGGCCGGCCTTCATACCCCCAGCCAAGTGACACACACAAAGCCAAGCAGAAATGTGAATCTTGAGCAGAGTCAACAAGACTGAAAAAAGATGATATTAATTTATTCTAGCGATGGCCCCTCAGCAAGTTTCTTCCTGTATAAGATCATTACTGTGGCTTCTGTTTCCTCTAGTCTCTTTTAAGGTCTGTTCTCCTTTTCCTATCAATCCTAGAAGTTCCTGATAGCCTTCCAATACATTCCCTTTTGCTTAAATTAATCAGGCTTATTTTCTGTTGTTTGCAACCAAACGCTGTAATCTATCCATATAGCTATATTGTTGTTATTGTTATTCTTGTCATTATGATTATTAGAAAAGTGGATTTAACTATTATTATTGTTTATTATTATTTTTAATGGTATCAGGGTATATAAGTTGTCCACAAATTTTCTGCCTAAATCGAGAGTCAAGAATAAAATCAAAAGCAAGCCACATAAATCTCTACTCACTTTCACATTTATACCACACCCTCTCTTTATGTAAATCCTTTCACATAGTTTGTGTGATTTGTAGTTAAAGACCCAATCTTGGCTAAAGTTCAAAGCAAGAAAAAATTTACAAACAATAGAATAGGCTGCTAGTTTAATGTCCATTTTCAAGGTCAATGACATAGTCACAGAAAGAAAACTTCTAATCCAATATGAGTCGAAAATGATGCTTGTGGGGCTGGGCTCTCAGTGGGGAGGTTAAGGCAAGTAGGAAAAAAAAAAAGTGAACAGGTAGCATTCCAGGAGACCTCGGGAGGGCCTGTGTGTGCCCTCTAGGCCTGTGGTTCTGTGCAGAATTTTACTGATTTTTTTTAGTATGAAGGTCATTGGTTTAAGAGGAAGTTTTACCTGCCTACACTATAATCTTTAACTTTAAGTTTCCCGCTTCTATAATAAAAAGAAAATGACTTCTGTTATGGTGAAATCAGTATGCATGCTTTTTTCACGGTTTACGTAATACCACCATGGGTCATTTACGAAGCAGTTGTGAAGACTAAACACAGTCCTCTGCTTTTCCTGCCCCGTCAGAGTACATGGAATCTGTGTCCACACTTCTTCATGCCCTACCTGTATTAGAATCACAAATCCATGCTGTATGACATCTGACTTTGCCCTAACTCCTGTTAGAGTGAAGGGGTACAGTTTCCCACTCATTGAAGTTGGGCGTGACCTTGTGACATCCTTTGACCAATGGGCAGCGGGCAGAAGTGAAGAGGTACCCGTTCGTAGCTGAAGTCTGAGGAGGCAGAGTGCATTTCCACCTTTTCCTCCCTCTCGGGCAATTTGCAACGAGAACGACATGACTCAAAGTTGCTGTTTCAAGAAGAATGAGGCCCACTAAACCCTGCTAGTGGCCCGGAGCCAAGCCTAGCTGGCCTGCAGCCTGACACAGATCTGCCCCAGCCTACCGTGGACCCATAAAGCAAAACAGGATGTCTGTTGCTTTAAGTTTCTCTGTTTCAGCATCATGCAGCAATATAGCAATAATAGCGGAGCCATATTCCAGCCTCCGTCACACATATATCACCCTTCGAATGAGTTTAAACTCCACAAAGTCAGGGTCAGTGTCTGCGGGGTCCACTGCTGTTTCTCTCACTCTTTAGGACAGTTTATAGTGCACAATATTCAATAGCCTTCTAGTCTATTTTATGAGTTTCTTACACTAGTCTAGTCCCCTCTCACCAATCAGATGTGAATTTAAGAGAAATCCTATTTTAAAAATAATATCCACAAAATACACATGAGATTCTTTTTTTTTTTTTTTTTTTTACTTTTCCTGGTAACTGTATAATCATTTTTTTTTAAATGAACAAAATAAAAAGACAAATCTTGTGGACAATAGCTCAGATGCCATTTAAAAAAAAACTGTTAGAAAATATCTACTATTTCTTTGAACAGTGAAGGATTCCACAATGTGGGTATAAATAATTCTTAATTCGTGTATTTCTTTATTCACTCGACAAGCCTTTTGTTACAACCTATTTTGTGCTAAGCTTCATACTAGGTTCTTGGGATATGGAGAGCAAGCTCATGGTTCTTGGCCTAAGTCATCTACGCTATCATGGGAGACACGATTCCATAGATATATAAAGATTAGTGTATTAACTTTTTGGATAGATAGAAAGAGGGTTCTTTCTATGGGGACATAAAAGAAGTACCTAACTTAGAGCTGGAAGAAACCAGGAGAGGTCTATTTGAGCAGGTGACAGCTAACTGTATTTAAAGTGGAAATAGCTGAGTGAATAACAAAATTGATAAAAATAACAACTACAGCAATTCTCCTCAGAGATACCACAGCGGATAGGATAATAAGGATTTCTCCAGTAGGAAGTAGCTTACCATCGTAAAGTTTCGTGTTTGAGTGCAGTGTTTGGTCAGTCTGCCTTTACTGTCCACAATTCTGTTCCTTCCACATCCCCGATCCTCCAGGAAAATGATTATTTTCCAGTTCGGGAAGCAATCCAGGGTGAAACAAAGTCTGCAATACTTTTAGGCAAAATATTCACTATTTCAATTTATTTGATATCCGTAATAAATTTAATAATAATCCTATTATACTTAATACGGAGGGCAGCTGCTGCATATGGAAGTCTAGGAACTAATTGAATGATCTAAAATCTGATAATTTATGAATTATCTCATAACTCAAAAGACGATGTTTTGGGTCATTTTATGTCACTGAGACATATAACATGACCGCTATCTTTCTATTATAAACATTTTGGCAAATAATCGAGTATAACAATGAAATACAATTCTAATTTTGTGCCCCAACCTTTTAGAAGGAACCTCTATAATTAAAATATTAGACAAAATGATCAAATGGACAAAGGGATAATGTAAAACAAATCCCAGATTTTAATAAGCTTTTTAATCATCGCTAGTTAAGACAATTGGTTGGGCCGATTATTTTCAGTAGCAAGCTAAAATCATTTCACGTGATAATTTCCAGGGTTAATTGTTGCAGTTTATTCAATGCAATCTTCTCTACTGGCTTTATTTTTATCTGCCAGTACACCAATATGCCATGATTAGCATAAATTAAACTAAATGAGTTCTGTGGGTTACTAAATTATTTTATACCAGTCTTCTTTTTTTTTTCCTCTCCAAACATTTACAGGTTAGGGAAGGGTAAATGGTTTGATGGCAAATTCTAACTTCCAGCTGCTCTGCCTCAGCTCAAAAAGAAATGCTTAAAAACTGGGTGATTGATTTTCAGAAATCTTGGATAGAAAACTACATCGTGAAAAATGTCATCAGGCATGATGTTGTGTCATTATACCCTGACCTTTTATATGCCTCACGGCTGGAAAGCAAGGAACTTGACATGCAAACTTAGATAATGCAGAATGAGAAAGATTCGATCGTGCGCTGCAAATGAGCAATTCCCACTGTTCAAACTGACACACAGTGACCTCGGGTGGCTCTGGTAACGGTTATGCTTAACAAAGTGAGTTTTATCTAATTTGGAAGCTCTGTTCCTTTAACCTTCCCTTCTTGGTGGTAACTCATCTTTCACTGAGAAGCTCACCGCAGGACCCCCTGCCTTATACCCAGCTTTAGGAAGTCTCGTACAGAACGGTCCGTCCACTCCAGAGCCTGTTGTCCATCTACTTTGTCACCATCCAGGACTACACTCCGACAGGACACCTCCTCCCCTCCCTACTTGCATTGCCCAACAGACCTTCCTACCTACAGACACTCCTGCTTCCTCCTCGCTGCCTCACTCTTGTGAAAATCCACGTACCATATGCCACTTACCACTCTTCTCTACTGAACTATGGCCCTGGAGAAATTCTTCTTCCTCATTCATCACCATTTACTATGCACCTATTATGTTCCAGACTCTGGCCCTGGTGCTAGGGATACATGGTCTTGGACAAGGTAGAAATGGTCTCTGCTTCATATAGTTTAGAGCCAATAGGAAAGACAGCAATCACAATAAAGTTATAGACATACTATCTTTGGGGAAAAACAGGGGCCTCTAAAAACAGGGGAGCTTCTCTTACTCCTCCTTGAGCTTCCTGTGTTCTCTGTGGAAGCTGCGTCTCCCTGACACACCTGCTTTTCTCCTGAATGGGAAGGTTGGACGGGCGACATCTTGGCTTTCATTGGAAGAGAAAATGTTATAATGACAATTTGCTCCTCACTCTACTAATCTCCACTCTGCGAGCCGGCCCCTCTTGCTCTGGTGCTCTGGCCTCACTAATGCTTCGGAGGCAAAAGATGACCAGTCCTTCTTTACTCTCAAGCTAGGGGTTGGGACTCAATAGAAGCTCTTGCTTGCACCATACACTTAGTGTTCAGGCCCGTGTGGAAGGCTTTGCATGAGTTGTAAGCTATCTATTCTGCCCATCGCCAAAGTCTCATCAATTTGCCCAGTGTCTCATTCATAATAGGTGCCCGGTAAATATTTCTCAAATAAGTTAAATGAATAAACGCGTGATAAGTTAATGATTGTTTTAAGAATCGTGGTATTATTCAAATGTGATGAATGATGTTTGAGTAGAAAGGTATGACTGAACAAAATTATTCTGCAGAAATAATAACATAAGAGAAGTTCATAACTACATTAGGTGTGCTCAAGGCCCACTATCATGTGTGAACCAACTGGCCATCCCAAGGAGCATCGAGCCCCAAACACCTAAGACTTCCAGGTCCACGAGCACATGGGGTCTACCTTATCCAACACTGAGTCTCTTTACTTAGCACACAAAAAAAGTGCTCAATTAATATTTGTTTAATATATGAAATGAATGAGCTAAAATAAACTCTCGACTCATAAGACATTGGTATGTTAAGGATTTCTGTAGATGAGTTCATCCACTAGCAGCCTGCTGAAGTGTTTTGTTTGATCTGCACATTGTTTTTCTAAATTGTAAATTTTTTACCAACACGAAGAATTTTAATATAAAAGCATGTCATGTTTAAAATGGTTGACATTCACATTTCTTTAAAATATTGGAGGACCTAGAAATAGTGTGAGTGGGAATAATGCTGGTGGAAATTCATCTGGAGCCTTGTGGACTATCTTGTTTGGATGGGGCTTAAACTCCCCATGTCACCACAGTTCCTTCCTTGCCAGATACATGGATCTTTGAAACTTCCCTGTAGATATTTGACTTTGCGACCCTAACCTAAACGAGCATATAAGGAAGAAGCAACAGAGACCAGTTGAGAAGTCTCTTTTAAATTCTTAATAATGTGTAGCTTAAATCTTTTGCTTATTTTTAACTGAGAATTTAAAATGAAGAGTGATGGGATGGGAAGAAAAACATCTTTAAAAAATATTTCTGCCTTCATAAATAAAACAAAAAAATCTCCCACACCAGCCACGCAAGCTGGAAACGGCAGGGTAGGCTTAGTTCACCTGCTCTCCACACATTCTCTGCTGGCTTGTGAGGAAGATAAGAGATGACCATGGATACACACAGTTAGAAAATGTGAGAAGAGTCCCTCGTTTGACAGTAAGATCAACTGGCACCTTTAAAAAGTGAAGTGGTTTCATTCAGAGTCTGGCATCTGACAGTCAAATTATTCTTCCTAGGGTTAGCCTCGTCAGTCACATAATGAAGTGAAAATTACTGAGAGTCTGTGGAGGATCCAGGCTTCCTGTGAAATCTGGAGTTATTTATATGTGGGTAGAACCCTAGAAGGTGACATGAAAGACAAATAATAGCTATTGAGATGGGATAAAAATAGACTCCAAAAGTAGAAAACAGCCTTAGAAAGCCATCGCCTAGCAGCTGACAGGAAGGTCTTCCTGAGCGCCTCATCTGAGGGGGACGGGGAGCATCTTCAGGGATACACATGTGATTTGCATCGAGACCTAACACTAGGCAATTCGTCCTTAAGCAATACTCAGACTAAGCTTTACCATTACGCCAAGAGTTGTTCTTCTTTAATTCTTTTTTTTCACTCCTTTTTGTTTCTAGCCCAGTAGATTGGCCCAGACCCATCTCATGATAATAATTTGACTCAACAGCAAAAGATGCAGAGCTGAAGGGTGGGGACTGACGGGCTCCGAGAACTGCCAAAAGGAACATGGCTCTGCCGTTATTGCCTAAGTCCAGGAAACAATCTTATTTCAATTAGCAATGGATCCAGACTCCACTAATCTTATGAGGTATCTTTGGCTAAGTAGTCTCTTTCCGAAAAGCTCTGAAAAATAAATTTCAACACTCGGCAATGTTATTGAGCATCAGGCATCATACATAATGGACTAATGCTGAAGCCCTTACAATCTATGGGGCTGGAAAAACATGCAAACACATAATTATAAAGTAATATGGTAAAGGATATGGAAAGGTATTTGTAGGACGCCTAAAGTACATGGCAACGGGGAAGGACTTGGTTAGGGACAAACTCCCGGTAGCAGTTAACCGGTTAAAAGAGAAAGGTAAATAGTGCCCAGTCAATGACTGCAGTACTCATGGTTCGTTCACCTTACAGAACGGATGTCTGCTCTGCGCCAGGCACTGTGCTTGGCTCCAGGCCAGTATGCTGCGCTGTGGTGCTGAAAGGTGCTGAAGCATATGGCGTCACTGGTCAATTTGAAAAGCTGAGTCATGCTGGAATGAAGAAGTGTGAGTGAGCGGGGGCAAGAAGTAAGGACGAAGGGATAGGCAGAAGCAACATCGCCAAGGCAACGTTTAGACTTTGTATTAAAGCTGAGGCAAAGGAAAGGCTATACACAGAGATGGGAAGTCAGACCTGGGTCTGAGTAGGATCTCTCTGGATGTTGTATAGAGAATGTACTACAACAGGCAAAAGTGGAGGCAGGGGACCAATTACGAAATGGCCTAGTAACCCAGGTAAAAACAGAGAAGGACCTGATTTCCAAA
Source organism: Rousettus aegyptiacus (assembly GCF_014176215.1). Lineage (NCBI taxonomy): Eukaryota > Metazoa > Chordata > Mammalia > Chiroptera > Pteropodidae > Rousettus > Rousettus aegyptiacus. The sequence goes on from NW_023416285.1 coordinate 7,899,670, forward strand.
ATTACTACAAAGCTATAGTAATAAAGACAATATGGCTCTGATATAAGGATAGTCATGTAGATCCATGGAACAGAACTGAAGGGCAGAAATGAATCTTTACCCTTAGCATCAACAGACTTTAAATGAAAAGAAAGCATTTTCGATCAATGGTGCGGGGGTAAGTAGATATCACACACAAAAGAATGTATTTGAACCCCTCTATCACACCAAACATAATAATAAACTCGAAATGAATCATAGACCTAAATGTAAAAGCTGATGTAATTTAGAAGATAATATATACTTTGGGTTAAGCAAAGGTTCCTCAGATATGGCACCAAAAGCAAGTCCATAACAGAAAAAAAAATCGATATCTTGTACCTCTTCAAAATTAAAATTTTTCGTGCTTCAAACAGCATCATTTAGATAGTGAGGAAAAAAAGTCCACACAGAAGAAGAAAATATTTTAAAATCTTATGTCTGATAAAGGGTTTGTATCCAGAATATATAGATAGCTGAAAACTCAACAATAGGAAGATAAATACAATTAGAAAAGGTGCAAAAGTTTGAGTACACATTCTTCCAAAGCAGGTAAGTGAATGGCCAATGGGCACAGGAAGAAATATTCGACATCACTGGTTGCTAGGGAAATACAAATGAAAACCACAATGAGCTACCACTTCGGGGAGGACTACAATCAAAATTACAATCACAAATACAAACCATGTGGAGGAGCTGGAACCCTCCTGCACCGCCAGTGGGAATGTAAAATGGCGCAGACACTTTGGAAAACAGTTTGGTAGTTTCTCAAAACGTTACACATAAAATTACCATGTGACCCAGCTGTTCTACTCTTGGGTATCTACTCAAGAAAAACAAAACAAAACAAAACATATTGCTACACGAGGACTTAAATGTGCATGTCCAGAGCAGCATCGTTTATAATAGCCAAAGTGTGAAAATGACCCAAATGCCCATTAACTGGTGAACGAATAAACAGCTAGAGAACTACATGGTGACAGACAGGAATGCAGTACTGAGACATGCTACGACGTGGATACGCCTGGAAAATAGCATGGCAAGTCAAAGAAGACGGTCCCGAAAGACCACATACTGGATGATTTCATTTTTCGAAAAACGTCCCCGCAAAAGTAAATCTGTAGATGCAAAGTAGATAGGTTAGTGGTTGTCTAGGGCTAGAGGCCGCAGCGGGGGATATACAAACGGGAACGAGAGAGAGCGTGATGGGAATATTCTGAACTGAATTGCGCTGACTATGAACTCGGTAAATACAATTTAAAAATTACTGAATTGCACACTTCGAATGGGTGAATTTTATGATATGCATAAAATAGACAGTAAAGCCATTAAAAACAAACAAACAAGAAATAAATAAGAAATAAAAGGACATGACGTGAACCAACCATAAAGAAATAGAATCGGCAGAACTTGAGGACCAGAAGAATGTGCGTGGGCGGCGAAAAGAATTCTACGATTAAAAGCAGGACGATGCTGATGGTTAATCTTAATTGAACACCGGTCCCAGACACTGTTATCTGTCGAATATGAATCATTGTTAGGTTACACAAAAACCTTATTAGGTTAAGACTATCATCCATGTTTTACATGGGAGAAAACTCGGCTGAGGCACAGAGATGTTAAGATAGTTTCTGAAGGTCACACAGTTAGTAAGCGGTGACCAGGCGAAACCATCTGTGGAGTTAGTAGGAAGAGAGGAGGGATGGGTTTCATGAGCTGCCCTGGGAATTTATTATAAGGCTGGACAATCTCTGCTTCCTAATGTTCACACAGCCCATCTCAATCCACCCAGGTAAGAACATTCATGTCTCTTCTTTTCTAGCTATAGATTCTGGCCAGAGCAAGTCGAGCCCAGCTTTGCCATCGTCTGCTGTAGGAATGTCCTTTCATTGATAGATTGATTATTTCTGCCTGAAACCATCAGAAATGCCAAATGGCATATCAAAGACAATAGCCAGAGAGAAATTAAGAGCTGTTAGGGTTCACTCACTAGGGAGAAGATATTTAAAAGGCAATTAACAGCTTCCTTCTGACAAGTAGCCAGAAATAGCCACGGAAAAGTCACCAGGTGGAAATCTGCTTCCTCCGGGCAGAAACCGGATAGCCATCTCATACTTGTTTCAGGCCAAGAAGTTTGTCGTGAGAAACTGGTTTTTCTTTGATCACTATTCCAACCTGGGTACGATTTTGTTTAGAAGGTGACACGGGAAACGATAGGTGTGTGCATGCTGTGTTGCTTCAGCAGGAAATTTACCTGTGCACGAAATGCAGCAGGTGAGCATTACATCCCTGTTCACTTCCCAGAGGCCTTCTCTGCACTGTGGACCCTTTTACTCCTCGGCCACTTCTCCGCATGGCCTTGGGTGAGCCCCGTCTCCCCTCTAGACAGAAAATGAGGAGACTGGAGCAGGTGGTTCCGAAGTCTCTTCTATCTTAAAAGTCCTTCTCATCCACTTCGGTCTGTGAAATCGTTACTAATCGGGAAGCCTACCAGGTGCCGTGAAGGCCGCAAAGAATAATACAAGGCATGATTCCTCCCTTCATAGTTAGACGAATGCTTTGGTTTCCTGTGGCTGCTGTAACACATGACCACAAACTGGGTGGCTAAAAACAAGAGAAATTCATTGCTTCACACTCATGGACACCAGAAGTCCAAAATCATAATGTCAGCAGGGCTGGTTCCTTCTGGATACTCCGAGGGAAAGTGTGTCACGCTGTTCTCCCGGGTTCCGGAGGCTGCTCTCAACCCTTGGTGCTACATGGCTTAGAGACGCAGCACCCCACTTCCTGCCTCTGACTTCTCATGGCCCCCGAGGCATTCCACCCTGTCCCAGATAGCCCTCTCCTTCCTTTTGAAGGAACAACAGTCACTGGATTTAGGACCCGATCTAAATCCAGGGGAATCTCATCTAGAGAGCTTGAACTCAACCACATTCTGCAAAGACCCTGCTCCATATAAGGTCACGTGCACAGGTGCTGGGGGTTACGACTAAGGCATATCTTTTTGGAGACAGAATCAACCTGCTAACTAACAAATAACTATTAATTAGTGAGATTTAATACGTACCCAGCGTGTTTCTAAGTGCTTCACATTTGACCCATACAACAACCTTATGCGGTAAAAACTTGTATTGTATTGTATGCACTTTGTAAATAAGGAAGCCAAGAAGTTGGCTAACTGGCCCGAGTTATTCAGCTACTAAGCCAGGCACACAGATGCCTCTGGAGGATACACTCGACCTAGGATTACACGCTGCCTCCCATACAGGCATAACCACACAGGGCCCAACTTCATGTAGATTATAGGTGCTGTTAGGTTTCATTCATTCATTCACTCACAAACAACACAGTAGGCACTCAAAACATATTTATTCAATTAATATATTCCTGCAATGCCACAGACTGTGTTGGACGCCAGGGTATAGATGTCAACTAGATTTTATCAGGTCCTGCCAAAAATCAGAGATGGTTCTTCTCTAAACTGGGCGTAATTTGGGGTTGGACTAGAACTAGCAATAAGACAAAAGAATCAAGGCTCCAAGAGTCAGAGAGGTGACCCCAGACAGAGGGTAATTCCTGTATCCAGTTTTTTCCTCTATTAAAAAACATAATCTAACTTTTACATATTACCATATGAGTTTTACCCCTTTGCGAAGTTTTTCTCACTCTCGTTCCTCTCTTATTAGGGCTTCTCAACTTTCTTTCTTATTTATTTTTGTAGGAGGAGGCTAATCACTAAGTTTCAGCCACCAGCAGGGGAGGGAGGGCTTCAAGGAACATGGGTGTGTGGAAATGGGGTGGGAGCTGTGTTGGACCTTTTTCATAAACTTTTCCAGGCAGATTGAGTGCCAGGTGTGCCATCTAATCACATTCTCTTAGTTCACTGAAGACAGAGTTAATGGCTGGGACCTTCCACTCGAAAGGTAATAGAAAATGCCACCCTAGAATATACCATTTACATGGAAGGGTTATTTTGAGCTAAAGGCAACTGAGAAGAAACTGGTACAGAAAAAAAAATCTCTCTGCTCTCTCCCTGTTTGTCTAAAAGTATATATTAGACGTTTCTTAATCATTCAAATTATTCAAAGGAATAGATGATTAGGTTCTTGTGGAGAAAAGGAAGGCTCAAGACCAAACCATAGTTTACTTTCTTCACTTTTTTTTTTTGCCAAAGCTGGGGGCAAATAATAATAATAAAGGTGATGATGATAACCAAATCCATTTTGCTCTTTTTTTCCCAGTTCTCTTTCTACTAGGACTGGACATGGGTGCACAGGAGATGACTCAGCAGAAGAAACAATAGCTCTGGACATTCTGAAAGCCAGAAAAACTGGCCTGGTTAATTAGGTGTTAGCTGGAGCAAACTGGATTGTTATCTTGAATACAAAACATACCCTGACCGGGCCCTGTGCACACTAGATGCGTTCTGGAGGAGTCCAGGGTAATGCAAATAGCAGCCTATTGAGTCATTATTCATTGACTTGCTTACATTGGCAGAGAACTTTTCCCAAAGGAAGACAAATGATCCCCAACTATGATTAAAATGCATACTTTACGAATCTTAATAATCATATCAAAAAGCCTTCTGTAGTTTTCAATGTGTGGGCAATTAGCTACCCCACAGCCCTGCAAATGAACAATGAATCCATGTGATCATTTTACATTCAGTTACTGAGACAGTTCTGTTATATGCAAATCTCTTATTGCATAAACACCCCTCCCCTTGGATGGACTGATTGTGTGGCTTGATATTTTGCCCAAATGATCACAAGCGTGATTTTTCATGTGCATTTGTCCCTTTAAGTATTTCTGAAGGTGGTATTGGGGGCCTCTGAGGCTCAAAGCACCTAAAACATATCAGATACGGCTGTCAAGGTTAACTTAAAATATCAAATTTCTTTGCTTTAGACAGGAATTTAGAAGCTCGGGTAATAATAGTGCTTATCTCCTACAATCAGATGCTCTATCTTTTAATAACAAACAATGGGAAAACAAGTTTTTTTTTTATGTAATACATTCAGTTTGGTAGCCAAAAATCTTCAAAATGTGGGAATCAGGGGGGATTAATAAAAGATTCCCACATAAAACAACAAATGCAAATAAATAAGAAACATGTCCCCCTTGGAAAAAAACTGATAATGGTGAATCGAGGGGAGGGGTATAATTACCCACCAGATAATTATTTATTTAAATTCTAGGTGCTGGACACTGTACCAGAACCCAGAGAAATAGAGGAAATAGAAGGAAATAGGACACGGGTCCTGTCCTCAAGGGATTGCCATTTTAGACTGGGAAAAAGTTTAATATGTACTTATGTACATGTGACACATTTTTGCACATATGTTATTTAATCCACTTAATAAGTTGAGTCTATTGCAATGAAAGGGGGGAATGAAAATAGTTGAAAAGAATTTTCAAGATAAGATTGGGTCTACGAGTTTAAAATGCTTTTAAACCAAAAGCTATTCTGTTCACTTTAGACATGACACATGGGTAGAAAATGAGATCTGCATATTCAAGGCAGCCGATGTGTGTAGTGCAGTCATTGACCTAGTGGCTGCTCTATCATTAATCTAAGTATATTCTGCAGATTATCATCCCTTGAGAAAAAAATCAGAGGGGCGGGGGAGTGGGGCATGATCAACTTAATTTAGGAATGGCTGAAGAATTTCTCTCCGTCTTAGAGATTCATGACAAATCTTCACATATTAAAAGCTATATGAGGTATATTGCATCCAAATACCTAGTTTAATTTATGAAAAGCAGTCTATCCCAAACTTACTTGATCATGGATGGAATAGTCTGTGTATCACCTACTGATACCGCATGGAAATAGTACTCCCCAGAACATTCTCTTGGAAATGCTGCAGTAATAGATAACAAACGGGTATCTATTGCTCTTAAAAGAATATTTGTAGACCACTTGGACTACTGACCTCAATGATACTTTGCAGAGATTAAACCGTCAAACCCTGCCGTGCACATTTTCAGAACCTGATGTTTGTATGTTGAAGCAAATTGTGCAAGTTGAAGCTCAAAATAACTAAGTATATAAGAAAGACTAACCTATAGTATGAAAGTTTATGAGCAAATGCAAAAGAGAAGAAAAGGTTTTATACAGAGCAGCCAATCTCTTGTTAAACGATCTTTATGAACTGCTTAGTTTTCTTTCTTTCTTCTTGACATAAACATGATTCAGCTATTTGCATCAATTCTTACACGATCACTTTGTTAGCTTCAAGTTGTACATTACCCCTTAAGAGAAGGCTGGACTAATTTAGCAGGAGACAGGGTCAGCCAAAGGGAGTCATGCTCTTTGGTTATAAAGAAAGTACCTACAGAGAGCCACAGGGAGTTCATTAGCTTTGATGGAATATATTCGTAAGATCAATGAAGTTAGTCAAAATAATTATTTTTCCAGTATGTTAGGGCTCCACAAAGGGTATCCCTTTGGGCCTTTGTCTTTGATAAGGTCTTTGCAGCATCAAAAGTCAGTTAAACACAGACCTCGTTCTCAAAGGTACTAGTTTCCAGTTATATAAGATAAGTAAGCCCTAGGATCCTCTGTATGGCATAGAGCCTACAGTTAACAATACTCTATTGTATACTAAAAGTTTGCTAAGAGGGTAGATGTTATGTGTTCTTAAAATAATAATAATAATAATAATAATAATAATAAAATAATTTAAAAGGGCAGGAGAAAACACTTGGAGATGATGGATATGTTTATGTCATTGATGGTGGTGATGGTTTCATGGGTAAATGCTTATCTCCAAACTCATCGAGTTGTGCACATTAATTATGCACAGCTTTCTGCATGTCAATCATACCTCAACAAAGTGGTTAAAAAAATAAATTGATGCCAAAAATAATAAAATGTAATATATACCTCATCCTTCATCAACTATCCCACTGACCTCTTTTAAGGATGCTAAGGGGTCCTAGACGCCTACCTTTCTTGCTCCCAACCCATGGAGGTCTCAGTTGAAGTTTACACATTAAGATGATCACATTTATATTTATAGTTATTAATGTTACTATGAGTAATGTTTGCTGTAGCTCTTAAGTGAGATAGTACAGGAGATGCATTGGTAGCAGCATCTGCTCAGAGAAAATGTTCCCTAAGTGTTGGCTGTTATTATAATTTGCCAGTAATTTGAAATTCAATCTCTCCCTCATTCTTCACAACAACACTATTGAGTTGATATTCTTGTTCCCCATTTTACAGGTGAGGAGACTGAAGTTCAGGGATATTAAACAACTCGAGGCAAAAGCCAACCAGAAACAGATCCTGGAGAATATTCTGAGCACAATCAAAAGCCAATTTAAGTACCTTATCTTCTTGACATTCATTAAACTCCAATTATTATAATCCTCCTTTCACGATGAGAAAAATTAAGCTCAGAGGGGTTCCACAGCTCACTCAAGGTTGTATAGCATCAGTAGTGAAACCTGGTATGATAGTCACTTTTCTGTGTTAATTTGTCCAGGCTCTACACACTAATCCAGTTGGCCCTGCAAAGGTATTTTATACATGTGAGTACAGTCCAAAATCAGTTAAGGCAGATTATCTTAGATAGTCTGGGTGGGTCTGATTCAACTAGTTGAAAGGCCCAGACCCTAGAATCATGTAAGACAATTCCTCACAATAATTTTTTTAACATATATCTCCTACTGGTTCTGTGTCTTTGGTGGAACACTGACTGATACTCCTGGATTCAAACCCAAATCTCTTTATCTAGAGACAGAGTTCAGCTCTGAACTGCTAGCAGCCGGTAACCATCGAAACGCAACTAGTTATGTTGGATGGAGCCCCATTGACTTAATTAAGCAGCTGTAACTATATACACCATTAATATACAAATGCTCTTTTATTTACTGAACACTACCTCTCTTCTACTATTTGTAAGACATTAATAATAATGCTAATAATAATTAATGTTTAGTAAGGAATTACTACCTTCCATCGAAGGACAAAGATCTTTGAATTCATTATCTTATTTAAAGGATATAAAGAGGTAGGATTCCTCTCAATACAAGGAAAAAATTCCTGAGCATCAGAACAACCTATAGATCATCTGACTGATCCAAGAGCTGGAAAGCTCTCCATCTGTCAAGGTATGCAAGCCCAAGTTCAAGTCACTCTACAGAGAAGCTAAGATGGGAATTCAGCATTGGATGGTAGCTAAAGATGGCAAATGCTAAGCTCCCTTGTTCCAAAACTGTCGCCTGGCAATTTACAGACTTTGTCTGCATCATATCATTTTTAAACTGCTGATAAAACTGTCCTCAAATGACTGAGTACATGCATAAGTGGACTTTTTTTGCAAAATTATAAATAAATCAGTGATCTTTGACTTTTGTTCTGTGGTCTCCCACAAGGGTAACTACAAAGATCTATAAACAGGCACTCAAAAAATGCAAGTTGAATCAGAGTCAATTCTTAATTATTCACATTGATAGTTGGAGTAAAAAGACAAATGATAGCAAACAGCAGATAAGTTCTAAAAAGTTTTTACAGTTGGCCTTTAACTTCTGCACCCCACCTGCTCCATGATCAAAAAGTGACTAATGGCTGAAAAAGTATTCACTTCCTTGATAGAATTCTGGCCTCCCTGTTTATATATCTCTAGATTAAGTTTATTAGAATTCTTCATTCTTAAGTAAGGATTAGCATCAATATACTTTTTAATTTCCCCTGTACTCTCTAAAGTTCAGCCCGTCTGAGGCAGAAGAAACCAAAATCATTGCACACAAATCTTTCCAAAGTCCACGGACTAGGAAACCTAAATTGTGAAGCCGATTCTTCTGTCATAATCAAAAAGTGCTTGCATTACACAGGCAGCTCTCGCCAAACCTACCCACAGTGGAAGCCTCCCCTTATCTTATCTCGACCCCAAAACTCTTCATTTGCTTTCTTCATAGGGCTGGACTGCAGGCCAATTAGTTTCTAGATGGTCTAAGCCAAAAGGCTTGAGAGTGAAGGGACAGTGATCTTAAGAGACAGCTTCACAGAATTTTAGCAAACTAGAGATCAAGCATGAATCGACCACACTCATTACTTAAGTTGTGAGTTGTGGCTCAGGAAAGTGAGAAAAAGCTTCACTTTCCTTTCTGTTTTGTTTAAGTCAAAAATGATCTATGGCCATGCTACCCTGAACAAACCCGATCCTCTTGGATCTTGGAAGCTAAGCAGGGCGGGCCTGGTTAGTACTTGGATGGGAGACTACCTAGGAAGACCAGGTGCTGTAGGTTTTTTAAAAAATTTAAAAATAAGGGATTGTAAGCTGATAGGGTCCTTGCAATCTGTGAGGTCAAACCAAGGGTTGCCTCACCTTAACTACTTAATTAATTAATTAAAAATAATTTTTAAAAAATAGAACACCATGCACTAATTCAACACAGAATGAAATGCTGTGTTCAGGAGAGAGTCCTAGACTAGAAAGTAGGTTTGAGTTCCAATTCAAGTCTGTCAGCAATTATTGTTTAATTTCTCGGGGCCTCAGTTTCCTTGTCATAGCAATAGCTACTACTTGTTGAACGCTTTCTTACACTATGTCCTGGTTACTTTTTCTAAAAGCACTTTTGCATTTCAACTCATAGAATCCTCCCAACAACCTGATAGACTAGGTACCATGAGTAACCCTATTTTCCAGATGACAAAAGTAAGGCGTTGAAAGTAACCTGCGCAGGGCAGGGTCCCACAGTGGGGTCAAATAAAATTCCAGCCCACGCCCTTCACCATCATGCTCTAAACTCTCAGCTAGAACATATGAGAGTTCAAAGAGATGTTCTCTCAGGATCGTTCAGCAATTTGTATTCGGTGATTCTATGATATAGCAAAAATATAGATTAAATAGAAAATCGTAATGGACTAGCCTCAGAAGGAATGTCCATTTGAAGAAATATTTATCCTTCAAGACCCAGATTTAAATGTCAGCTCCTTTATGCCCTAGGCTTACATGCTGGTATACCCAAAGTGAGATGTGCTGTGTTTTAAATCCTGCTTTTGGGATTCATAACATTATGATACTGTCATTAGCTTGTCTTTCTTACCTACTTAGCTGACAACTTCTAGTTCAAGACCATGACTTATTCACCTTTGTGTGACCCTAGAAGCTAGAACATGCTAGGTGTTGAATAGATACTGTATTTACTTCTAAATACTTCCTTAATAGCATACGAGCTGCATAGGTCTTAAGACACTTCCTCGTTGTGACACGACTGGGGGCAGAAGAATATTTAAGAAGAAGGTATGAAAACAATCCAGCCCCTCGCTGCCACCCGTGAAATCACCTCATCCTACACCTTCAAACCGTATTCGTTTGGTTCTGTCCCCAGGACCTAAAATTTGCTGTTCTCTTGTCTGAAAGGCTCTTCTATCAGGTCCTCGTGACTCACTTCAGATCTCTGCTAAAATGCCAATGAGTCAAGGAGCCGTCCGTTGACCACCTGCAGGAGGGAGCAGTGCCCCGACGCCCAGCTCCGTCTGCACTGACCACCCCTTCCTGTTCACGGCTGAAACAAGGACAAAGGAATTTCGATACAACCCGCTTTTCCTCCTTTCAGTTCGAGAACCGCAAAGTTAGAATCTTTCATCTATTCATCAACTGCTCTATCCTCAATGCCTAGAAGGGAGCCCAGCACCACGAAGCCCATCAAAGAGCATGTCGATGAATAAAAATAAATGAATGACATCCTTTCTATCACGCAAATATTGAAATTGCCCTTTAGGGGGTTTATTATGATAGCGATACATTTAAATGTGACACACTGGGCTAATAACCTAAATCCTCCCTCTGGTCACTTCTCTGGCCTGTGTCTTTTTTATAAACATAAATGTCTTTAACAGATGTTAAGAAAACCGCCAACAGGACGTACTGCTCATTTCTTTGCTGCGACGTTTGGGGATTTATGCTCAAACACTAAGAGGCCATGTGAGTAAAATGGGTGCCTTGGCTACAGGGGAGTTTGTGGGCCCCTGGGTGAGGGAAATCACCTCGGCGAGGGCGGCTCGGTCGTTGTGCTATGGAAGATTTGTTCTTCTGTGCGTTCCTCAAGGTCGCAAGTCCTGTCTCATTCACCTGAGCCATCAGGGATGGGGCTTGGGGGAGCAGAAGAGGCACTTTCCATGCTCGTTGAGTGAATAAAGTCAGCGCTAAACTCAGAGGCCCTGTTTCAAGTTTCCCACGCCTGGGGTGGACCCTCAACTGGGCCGTGGCAAGGATGCCATGCCAAGTCTGCTCCCCTGGGACACTCCCCTCCCAGAACCATGTTTACAATCTGGGGCGCCTGGCCCATGTCAACCTTGTTTAGATAGTTCCCCATCTGGTTACTTAGCAAACCCAAGTTATGATGAAGCTGGGGGACCATGTCCAAGTTCGAGGCCATGCCCTCTGTGAAGCTTGGCATTAAAAAGTTAAATAAATTAATAATAATAATAATGAAAAAAAGGCACAGAGAAGCTTTCCCACGAGGGCTGAGCACATAGGAGGTATCGGCCAATGCACAGACACCTTGTCCTTGTCACTTAGTTAGCTGATAGCTATAATTTAGGGTTTATATTTTAGAGGCATGAAAAAGAAAGTCCAAAGATATGAAACGATAATGACACATGCCTTTTGTAGAAGTGATAGTCTGGAGTCTGCTTATTCTGCCTGAGAAATCAGAAACTGCTATTTTAATAAGCATTTTTCTCTCATTCTCTCTTTTGCGACTGCTCGTCCATGTATAGGAGAAGCAGAAACACTCCTTGGATAATTCGAGGTCACTGCTATCTACTCACTGGCATGAACTTTAGTTATTAGTAATGATAAGCCATTAGTATATAAAATATCTAAATGTCTACCTATCTGGATGGAAGATAGATAGATGAGAGAGAGAGAGAGAGAGAGAGAGATATTTTGCGTGTTCACATGTCTGTTGAGAAAGAGAGAAGAGAGAGGGACTGAACACACAAATGGACAATAGTCAGACCATATATAAAAGTAGAACTCTGACCTGCAAAGTTTCCTGCAACAACGTGCCCAGGAAACTGCCCCCCTCATCTGCAACGCACCTGGGAGCCAGCCTGCGTAAGGCGAACTTGCAGAAAGTCAGACTGCTACCTCTAGTGACAATCCAGGAAGCTGAACAATAACCTCTGTAACAATCAGCCTTAATGGGCCAGAACTTGATTAATTATTGATTACTTAACTAGGTTTATCCCTATTTCTAATTTTGGGCCAACCAGAGAGCCAGATATGGCCCCTAATTAAGCACATAGGATGCTCCACTTCTAGTTATCCTATCTCTAGCTTCCCTATGTCAACAGCCTCTAATCATTATGGGGTGTGTGTGTGTGTGTGTGTGTGTGTGTGTGTGTGTAATTAGTATATAAAATATCTTTCTGTATACACATATATATACGTATAATTTTGTGTGTCTATATATATATCATCCTATATAACCAATAAATCATTGTTTAATATTTTTCTTTAAATTTATTCTTCATAAAAAATTTTTAAGAAATTAATTTTCGCACTTCTATCTTAAACAGAAAAATAGTAATTTTATAATATGTACTAAAATAAGTGCCTATTAAATTAGTCACCTAAAAATATTTTACATTCTATCAATATTTAAAGTATATATCTTGGCTGACGCTAAGTTTAGGAATAAAAATCTTGTGTTTGAACTTGGCTCCACCACTCACCTACTGTGTGGTCTAGGGCAAGTGATCTGGCTCCTCCGAGTCTTATGTCCTCATCTAACATATGCAATTCCAAACCAGTCTAGTTATGATGAAGGGAACACAATGGTACTCATGAATGCACGAGGTTAAGGACGGGTGCTCAATAAACGCATTTCTATTTTAACAGATGCAAAATAACAGAAGGCAAAAAAGATGAGAAAACATTGCAGCAGCCGAATGGAGGTCCTTGAGTTTGTGCAAACCCAAACGAGTATCTGGAGGACACCATCAGCCAGCTTATCCACATTAAGTAAAGTGCTGACGACTAGAAGCTATTTAAAGCACCTTGGTTGAATCACAAGATATTATCCACAAGGGGATGGAGAGCCGGCCCCTGGCCCTTCGCGACCAACGCTGTCATTAGCAACAACCAATGGCCTTTCAGGGTGTCTTTGCATGTTGGTCAGAATTAAAGCAAAGAAAGAAAAATAATAATTCAGCAGATGACAAAAGAGTTCGGAATCCATCTTTGCACAAAAGACTGGGGCTCTTTCAAAAGTTTTAAATAGATCCCAACAGTAAGAAATCTGGAACATGGAAAGTACATACGTATGTTATAGCTGTGTGAGCATACTTATTTTTTAACAATGTTTACGGTAATATGGGTCATGTTGCTTTTTAAAAAATGGTGTCATTAGGTGGTTTGATAACAGGTAATTTCATAAGTAACTCGTGGATTAATAAATCAGCTGAAATGCATTTAAGTGATGGGCAAGGGGGCTCGGTTTTCTCCTGGGATAGCTGAGAAGCCAGTAAGTAAGGCAGAGTCCCCCAGGGGCACAGCTTCCTGATTCATTGACCCAAGAAGAATGCAAAGTGCCAGCTCACCAGAGGATGGAGAACAAAAAAGGCAGTGTCACCAGGCGGTTTCTCCAAGGCAGGAGCAGGTGAGGGTCTCGTCTCAGAAGAAAAGGAATTCATTTGCAGTTTGCAAACTAAACAGCTGGTGTACTGGGTCGATATTACAAAGCAAGACCAGAGGTTTCCTCTGTCCAAGTTCATGCTGAAGTGCTCTCCACACCCCTCCCCGTGGGTGGGAAAATCAGTCAAGAAGTGTCTCAGAACCTCTTTCTTCAAGGCACTCCTCACCTGGCGTACCCCTTCCCACATCCTGAATTGTGTTTCAAACACGAGATAACATCTTGCTATGAACGAGGCAGCGTCCAGCCACTTATGAAATACTTGTTTTGCTCTATCAATATCACTGTCTATTTTCTTGTATCTCCTGCAAACTAATTTTCATCCAGCAGCCCACTCTCCCTGACATTAAACACCCTACAATTTCCAAAGTTTGGCTGTCTTCATTTTCCATCTCATTGTTTTGTTTGACAAAGTGGGAGCCCATCCAACTGAGTTAAGTAGACAGAAATTTAATAGTAGAATGCAAATGTAGGGAGAAGCCCTCCTTGTTACCTAGCCCAAGTTTTACAGATAAATAAATGGAAACTCAGGAAGGTTTACTTTCTAAACTTTCTCGAGGCCATAGAATCAGCTATCAACAGACTCCTCTTACTACAAATCATCCTCCAGAGCTGGGGAGAGAATTCCCCTGGGGGAATTCTGAAAGTTGTATTTGTTGCTTAATGTTGTACTTAAGAAGCAGAAGACTTAGTTAAAAGGAATAAGGAGATGGGGTGGGGTGAGGGAGAAGGAAAAATAGCAAGGCATAATAGGGAAAGAGGAATAAACAATAAAACGCATTTGAATAGAAAATCAAGGGAAAACGTGGGGGCCGAGACAGGGCAAATCCTCATGCAAGAAGACTCGTCAGGAGCAGCAGAGGAGGCTTCTTTCAAAGTCTTAAAGAAGCCAGCTTACCCAGAAACTTTGCATTTTAGTGTATGAGGTCAGTGAGGGAGGAGAGAGAGGAGGGAGAGAGAGAGAGAATTAAATAGTACAGATAGTATCAAGTATCGGGCAAAGCATTATTATGGACTTGAAATATGTCTAAATCCTCAAAAATTAGCAATGTAAGAAGCGAAAAACTACAATTTTGTTTTGCTTATATAAACAACTTAATAACAATAATGATCTATGTATACATATATTTGTATATATATAATATTTTATTAGAGACTGTATATACATTGACTATGTAATTAATAGTCAGTGAAATATTTACCATTTAAGCGTCCTTATCAAATAGCACAGTAACTAATATAATGTATTTATCTTTCGTACGCATGTAATTTCTAGCTGCCGCAACATGAAGACATCTCTGTACTTTGATCTCTGTGGATGGCCACCTAAATGGCCTCCTTTCGAGGGCAAGGGCCTCTTCACGCGCATCTCTGTATCCCTCAACAGGTATCACTGTGTGCAAGATGTGAGCGCAGTGAATATTTGTTACATGGCAAAATGAGGAAAAGTGATGCTCTCACTAACGAATCAAGGAGAGTCAGGATTCTAAAATGAGATGGCCACACAGCTTTTTGCCCTGGCAGCTTGCATGCAAATAAAGTGCTAAACCCTGTCGAGAAATTAAAGTCATATTTAAAAATCGAATGAGGTCTCTTTTTCATTGGCCGTATTTGGGTATGGACCTATGGTCTGCTAATGCATGAAAGATGGTCCCGCAGTTCTTATCAGCCAGATCCTGAAAATATGGATGATGAGCCCCTGAATGATGCAGAAAAGGCCAAAGTCTTTGCCTCACCGAAAATTCGAGCGCTTCTCTTTTCTCTTTGTATTTCGGATTATTTCCGATTTCAAAGCAAACTTCGTCTTTCACGTTAGAAACACAAACACTCCAGCCCTTTCTGCTCATGCTGTGAATTGTGCTTCTCATATTAAAAGAGTTTTTACAAGTTCACCCTTTAATTATTCTATAATTTATCGCAAGGCTCCGCTGTTTAAGGGAAAACACGTTATTTGCTTACAGAAGATCAGCCCAGGTAACGGAGGTGGGTTACTTGAAATTCATTCCAAAATTCAAGTTTAAAACTTACCATTTTCTCTTGGAATGGCAGCTGAAAGGAAAAATACAAAACAGGCCAGCTCAGACAGCAAAAAAAGGAGGGGGAGGCGGGGAATTAGCAAATCTCTGAAAAATAAAGCTGCATAATCTGCTATATTCCAGGCCGCCTTTATCCTCCAAATCCCCCCATCTTTGTTTAAGCTACAAATGAACTCTATAAAAATCAGCTCACTGGCCTCCACTATTATACACCTCCCTGCACAAATCAAATGAAGTTTGGGTTGAAAAGCCGATAAAAAAAAAAAAAAAAAAAAAAAAAACACCACCGCCGGACGCATGAGCAAGCCGATGTGTTTAAAAAGTGATTATCATTTCTAATTCTTCCCTTTCTCTCCAGGGCACAGATCATCGTTCTGAGGAGCACACAAAACGCGCTCGGAGCACACTTCACCGCCACATTTATTTTGAAAAGGGATTTTCGAGAATCACCCGCCACACAAAGTGTTTCATCATTAGCATCGATTCTTAACACCTTAGGAGTGAAGCAAACAGTTTCGCGGTGTCACTGTTTAATATCACGGCGCAGCCAAGATCCCCTCCTAATATCTGTTCTCCCGATCCGGCCCTCCCCGGAGACACACGTGCTTCTCGCGTGGAAAACAGCGCGGGCACCGTGTCATCGCGGTACTTCGAGTCCCTGCTGTTCTGTTTCTTTTTTTTGTTTTTATAGCGTATAATGAATTTTAGAATCTGACCGGCAGCGTCGGAAAGAAACGTATCCTTCTTGGCTTTTTTTTTTTGTCCTGGCTTTTCTCCTGATTTCCAGCATCGGAGGGGGATCCTGAGATGCCCAGAGTCCGTCTCCTTCGTGGCTCTGCTCCATGGTGTCCCCTTCACGCAGCCACGCAGTGCCAGAAGTCTCTGCTTCACGGTCATTATCACAGCTACTAGTGTATATCGTTTAATCTCCGGTCAATGCCTATTTCATCTGTGACACTGTGAATTCCATGATGAAAGAGTCTGTTATTCATCTTCAAATTCCCCATGCCCAGCCCAGTGAGCCAGGCGCGATAAAGACTCGATAAGCGTACCACTTAGCACGTTATCGAATTTTCGTGATACTAATGTCAGCTAATATTTACAGAGCACGTCCTATAAAAGCACTTCACACCTACTCTCTCATTTATTCCTCCCTCCAACTCTATAAGGTGGCTGCTGGTACCATCTTCTTATTTTTTAGATGAGAAACGGAGGCTTAGAGAGGCTAAGTCATTTGCCCAGATATTAAAGCATGGGAGAGAATCAGGGTTTAATTTCACATAGACTGACTTCAGAACACAAGGCCTGATGCAGCGGATTCATCTTCTGTCATAGTTACTTCCCATCTCGGGCCCAAAAAAAAAAAAAAATCACGAGGATAAGATGGTCATGTCTCATTCACCACTGTACTGCCTGCTGCGAGGCACCAAGCCCCGTGTCCTGAGACATGCCTAATACAGACTGCAGCCTTCTCTCGACTCCTGCCATTGTTCTTATCCTCGTGGCTGATCAGGAGCCCCGTGACTTGGGGTTCAGGTGATGTCTCTGAGGCCTTAGAGGATGTAAGGGGCACGGTTTAAACTCATGTTTCTTGGACAAAGCTTTCCCAATGTTTCCACAAAGGAGATGGCATTAGAGTGAAGGGTGGGGTGGGGGGGAGGCGGAAGTAGGGAGAAAACAAGTAAAGGGATTGCTCTTGCCCCCCAAAGGAATAGATGGGAACAGGGAAAGGATGTGCGCAGGAGAAAGGAGAGGGAGGTGACAGAAACGGCGTGCTGGTGTCACAGGTGGGACTCGACGGGGCATCCGTCGAACGAGCACGGAGTGAAATGGAACGGAGGGGAATGAATAGAGCGGAGAGGAGAGGAATAGATTGGAATCAAATGGGTTAAAATAGAATGAAATGGGACATATTGGAACAGAATGAAGAGACATGGCCAACTTGGCACTTTCCCATTTCTTTTCTTTTTTTTTTTTTTAACTTTTATTTTCCAATTAGAGTTGACATTCAATATTATTTTATATTAGTTTCAGGTGCACAGCACAGTGGTGAGACATTTCTATAGTTCACGAAGCGATCCCTCTGATGAGTCCAGCACCCACCTGGCGCCGTTCAGCATTATGGCGGTGTTACTGACTCTGTTCCCTGTGCCGTGCTTCACATCCCCATGGCTGTTTTGTAACTACCAACCTGCACTTCTCCGTCCCTTCGCCTTTTCCATCCGGTCCCCAACCCCCCTCCCTTCTGCCAATCACCAGTTTGTTCTCTACAGCCATGAGCGTGTCTAGTCCAGCTCTGGCCTATGGATCTACTGAATAAAGTCCCCTGAAGGTCACCTGCTAAAGCCCTAACCAGGGCTTCATCGTCACCAGCTGTGCTCTCGTCAGGAACCAGACTGCCCCAGCTTCAACATCTGGGCCAACGACTTAGCCTCCCTAAGCCCCTGCTTCTCATCGAAAAAATAAGACGACGGTATCTGGAGTTGAGGTCTTTAGGAGGTAATTAGGATTGGAAGAGGCCATGAGGGTGAGGGTCCTCAGGATGGGATCAGCGCCCTTATGAGAGGGGGCACCGGACAGCACGCTCGTCTCTCGCCTCTCCTCCCGCCGTCTGCCCGCACAGGTGAAGAGCGTTCGCGTGTGTGCCATTCGCGCACACGGCAAGATGCTAGCCACCTGCAACCTGGGGATCGAGCTCTCGCCAGGAACCAGACTGGCCAGAACCTTGACCTTGGACTTTTCAGCCTCCAGAACAGTGAGAAAATAGATTTCTGTTGTTCGAGGCACTCGGCCTACGGCATTTTGTTACGGCGGCCTGAGCTGATCAGAGGTACTCGTACGTTCCTGAGGGAGTCTCCTTGGCCCGCTTCAGCTCCCAGAACCTTGCTTTGGACTCCGCTGACTTGGGTGCGTAACATTCTTTGAGAATTTTTTTTCCCCTCTCTGGGTCTGCTCGCTCCCATTCTAAAGTAGTCACTTTAAGAAAGTGAACCAACACAAATCCAAAGCTATCCGAGGCGAATCCAACCCCCTTTTCAATGCCCACCGAGGTGGTCTTTGGAGCTGTGGGCGAGATTCTGAGAATGCCCCAGCAGGAATTCGCAGGCCTTGCCTGGAAGGTAGATCCATCCCTCTCAAGCAATTTCGTGTAAACAATTTAGCCTATCAATCTCGAGTTGCTCGGATTCCAATACGTCTTATTATGTATTCAAACCAGCCGCCCAGAGAAAAAGAAGTCTCCCTCCCAAAGAACTGTGGTTTCAAGGCACCCGGCTTTTGATTTTCACCTCCCAGCCTTGCCTTTTCAAAGGCGCTTGGGACTTGGTTGGAGCTCCCTTTTATAAATGCAAATACAATTATTACTTATGCATTTCGGGACATCCTAAAACGGTAAAGGACAATACTGTGGCACTCGCAATAACAATACCTTCCTTTTCATCCCCTGCCGAGCTCCAAATGTTACTTCATTAGTGTGGATTTGATCACAAGGCTCTTTTCCACCACAGCCCAAGGAAGCTGCAAATGCTATATAATGTATGACTATTAACCTATGGCAAGCAAATCACAGTGGTTCAATATACTATTTTTCTACTAATTCAGTCCTTCATTAATAACCTTAATTATTATGCATGCATAGAGTCGGATTTATATAATACAGAAACCTAAAATCGCCATGGCAAACCCATTACCATCTCCAGCTAGAGTTCTATACAGAAGTCAAATTGGAAAATGTAAGAAACTGCCTCATACGGGAAGTTGTATTTTGAGACGGTTTCTCATCTGTTTAGACAAATATACTGAAGTATGAGCTGTTCAGAACCAGGATGGACAGTGGGAGTAGCGTGTGTGGGGGGGTGCGGTCTTCCCTAAAAAAGGGGTTTGGCCACAAAGCAAAATCAATGTAAGTTTAAAAATGAACACTCTGCACTTAGAAAACCAAATTATGCAAATCTATCCGCTTCCTACTTAGCTATGAATTCTCTGTGTTCATTGCCTGACTTTTTAAGGTTGGAAAGAAAGCAGAGGGGGTGTTTGTAATCCACTGGGTTAAATGCTGATGTTACACGAATCAAAGCCGGAGAAACTAGCCTTGGCTGGAACAGGACACACATTTTTAAAAGCCACCAGAACAAAAAGGCTGAAACTGTGAGCTAGGACAAGCGTCCCACTCAGTGCCCGTCTCAGATGGAGCATTCAGATAAAATGCAATAGCACAACCGAAGAGATAGTCTAAGATCAAATAAGGCCGCTTGTTACCTCGACGTAGCATATTTCCCTACCTTTAAGAATGCAAGGCAGGAATGAAACGGGATCCAACCCCGTCACTCATAATCACAGGGTGAACAGGAGTGGCATAAAACTTAAACTCGGGGAAGATGCCGCGAGCAGCATTAATCCAGGTGAATTTTAACAAATATCCAGCAACCGTGCAGGAATACCGGGCATCTGGTCCTTGGCCAGTTCCGGGAGTTCCTGGCAGACGCAATGTGCACACAGGCGGTGTCGGAATCGCTCTGGGAATCGGGACTCCGGCTGCTGACAGAGCAGGTGAATGACGGGGTTACAGAGCCAAACACCTACGACGTGTCCCAAAGGGAAGCTTCGGGATGGAATGAGATCGCAGAGGAAGCCTTGTGGAAACAGCGGCCCCGGGTAAAAATTATTAGTGTGGCCCCAGTGAATCCAGTCTTTGGTCTCTTCCCAGGCGTCTGCTGAGGGGGCCAGGCACGCAGAAGTGCTGCCTGCCTTCTGATAGGACGCTCGGCCCTGCCTCAACTATGGCACGCGAACCACCTCAGTCATCAAGGCAATAATTAACTTCATTTCGATGTTGCCTAATTACCATGTTTGCTTTTCACGCTATCATCACATATTGGCTTATTTTTTTAAATATTGTTATTAGTGGTAGCAGATAAAATAAATAAAAATCTCGCTACTTGAGAGAGATGAAGCCGCAGGAGATGCTATTGTTAGGGGGGCAGCTCGCGCAGTGAAAAGAGAACAGGGTTTGGATTCAGGAGGAAAAAATAAATGTCTGGGTTCAAATTCTGACTCGGCCTTCGTCCTTCCTGATCAATGGGAATAGTAAATTAGCTTTTGAGAGCTGTCTGACAGATCAGATCGATGAGATGCTTGATGTGATAGGGTGAGGATGGCCAACGAAAATGGCTAGTTGTGTCAAATCTTTGGAGCAAAATATTTGAGAACCCATACACTGAGGTAATTTCTCCAACAGCTATATATTTAATCCTGTTGATCGGTATGTAAATAAGTGAATGAAAAAACGAATGAATGAATCAGTAAGTCAATGAATACATGAAAATTTTAGGAACATGCCAATAGTACTAATTAGTAAAATTTTCAGAAACTGACTCTCTGATCCCGAGAACAGTGTCTGGTACTCCGAACCGGTCATAGTGAATGAAATGAAACTTTATTTTTTGAAATTCCCAAGTGAACACTGTCGCACTGATGGTCACCATGACCTGGCCTTCCACCTCATCCTAAATGAAAAAGTTCATCCTCACACAGCCCTCTCTTGACCAGCCCCCTGTCCCCGCTACCATGACCGGTCCCCCCTCCTCTCCCTGCCATTGCCTACGTCTGAGAGGCCCCATCTTTCTCACTGCTTCTCACAAAAGATGAAGAAGAACTGCTCTTGTCTTCTAAGGATTCAGGTTGTGAAGTGAAACGCTTGGATACAAAAGAATGAGAACACTCGTAATTCCTCAGATTGGGGGATTGATCGAGTATCTATGTGGGACGTCAAGCTATGAACGAACGCCTGTTCCCCTTGAGGCCTCCAGGCAACCTTCTTCTCCTGCACCACTCTGCCTATGCTCCACTAACATGGAGGGGGCATAACCGAAGGACTAAGAAGATACCCTCAACCTGTCTCTCCAGGAAAAGCGGCTGCTCTCGACCTCGAGGCCAGCTGAGTCCTCCCCTCACCTTCTCTGCCTCTCTCTTCAGTCCTTTTAAGAGACAAGTGGCCGTCGATGGAACTGGACCGGGAGGCAGGTGCAGGCAAGGTGACATCGCCCCTGGACAGCAGCCTGAGTGTATCTAGCGACACCAGCCATGGCAGATGGAGGCCAGTCCCCGCCTCCAGCTTCTTGTCCATTGCGCCTCCCATTCTCTGTGCCCCTGAACCTTGGGTCTGGGCAAGAATGGTCACCTCTCTACCTACCTGCTCCCTCTGGTCTCAGGCATACACATTTCACAGACTCCGACTCACATTCAATTTAGTTTAATAATTAAGTTTAGTAGTGAAAGTGACAGATAGAGAGTCAAAAGCACATGATTTAGGGGTTCTGTTTAGAAGGCCCGGCCAGGAACACTAAACTCTGATGCAGCCACTTACTTAGGAGGGATCAATAAATGGGATGTGTCACTCAGGTAGAAGAATATCAGGAAAACAAAGTTTAGGGATTTCATTAGCCCTGTCATTGGGTACTGTCCCTCACCTACCTCCCCACCACCCCAAGAGATGGCACAGCTTTCATCATGGTAAGACCACAATGATGACAATATGGTGATTTTTTTTTTTAAATGAAAACAAGGAAGAAGGAGAAGGAGGGAGAGGAGGAAGAGCACTTAATGATAAAACATACAAAGAGCTTTGAATACTGGAAATCGTTTTTCTGCAACCTTCATGTGATACATTGCCCAAGACTAGAAGCTATCACCTAGTCTCGATGACTTTTGATACTAATTCCTACAGTACATAAAATTAATTTATATTTTGCTATACAAAATCCATATTACTTATGCCAAAAGGAAAGACACACTTTTACTTTCAGGCCATCTGTGAAGATGTTTAAAGCTACCAGAGAGGTGTCCTCAGAGAGAAGTAAAAATCTGGTTCATCTGTATTAAGTACAAGGAGACAGAGAATATTTTGCAAATGAATAAAGAAATGTTAGAGATATTAAGTGTAGAATGAATGAATATGTGAAGAGATGAAAAAATATTGCAGCCCCATACTGAATAAATTATTATCATGAGATTGTTTACCCATAGTTTATGCAAATCTTCTCAATTCCGGCTGGTTGATGTTTCTAGTAATTTGGGGTCCTTTGATAAAGGGGGGCAGTTAAAATTTCTAGACCTAATTTTTGTAAATTGGAAAATCCCTATCATTTTGGAATATCTGTCCCAAAATTGTTGTGATAGAAGAAGAATTAAAAGTTAGAGAGAGAAAGAGAGAAAGAAAGAGAAAGAGTGAGAGCTTGAAAGAGAGAGAGGTTCCCTTCTAATTCCAAACAGAACTTTCACCTGGGCTTCTGGTTAGAAAACAAATCCAGGACACTCTCAGAATCTTGAATTTTGACTACACTATTAGTTTCTGAAACTCTTTTTGATGATATAAGTATTTTCCTTTCGTAGATTTTTTTTCTTTTCTTTCTTTCTTTTTTTTTTTTTTTTTTGGAGAAGGAGTAGACAGCAAGTACACAGCAGAAAAGAAGAAAAGGGTAAGTTGCTATGTCTTTACAATACACTAAAGCAACTTATTTTTTAAGAAAGAAGATTGCATTTTACATCTGAATTCCAATTAGCATACTTTTAAAAATTACAATTAAAATGCATTATAAAAGCATGTGTTCATTTGTTGGATTATTTAAGGGAGGGTCCTTGCAAATAAAATAAAGAAATCATTGTTCAATTCATATGATTAATAGAAATAAATTTAAAAATTTAAACTTATAATTGAAGATGAAAAAGAGACACCACAGATTTTATTATAAGACCTCAATAAATATTTCTTGGTTTTTTTTTTTTTTTGGTTAGCACTAAACTATGACATCTTCCATTTGAAAGAATTCAGCTTTGTTTTTAATTGTCTAAGAGATGATCTTCATCATTGCTTCTCCTGGCAGATGTCCAACTGTTTAAACTCTTCTTTCATCTTGTTGTATTTGGTGACATCCCCAGTTTACACTGTCCTACACAGACAGAGCACTTATGAGCCTTGGAGGAAGTTTCCGAGTGTCTATCCCCATGCATTTTTGGTGACAGTTGCTTAGTTACATTGCAAATCTTTTGTTCTTTGCCCATCTTTTGTTCCTTGGATCAATCCTACCAGGCCTCTAATAGTGTGAGCTGGTCTTTTGATTGTCCCTCCTCACCCTTTGTCCTTACTGCTGCTAAAAGAAACATGTCAAGTACTAATGCTCGAACCTTCTGCATTGGTTGGGTTTTCGTTAAGATGTTAACGTGGTACTTGTCTAATGTAACTCATGGACTTCCAGGGCAAACCCTCCCTGAGGCTTCTCTCTGCCCCGGGAGAACTGTGTTCTTTCTGGATGACTTTTAATGGATATTTACAAACATTATTCTTCTTCTATTCTAAGTGACACAATTATCCTGTTTGTCTTGATGCATTACTCTGTCCTATGGGCATATTTCATTCATAGTTCAATGAACTTTGTAGTCCTAATCACCACTTGGAATATCTCCTTAATGTAATCCATGTGTCTTATTTATAGTTAAAATTTTGTCCTGCATACCACAAATGTAACAATCAGTAATGAGACCAAAATACATAGCACATCTCAGAAATATATGGCCAGGAAACACTCCCACTTAGAAATGCTACTTGTGAACCCAAATTAAGCTCTTTAAAAAATTCATTAACTTTCTCAAGTAATCAGGATCAAACACATAATTTGATAATTGGTAGTAGTTATAATCAAGTTTTTCAAATTCTATTTTAGTTCTCATTCAGATATACAGACTTATGGGACTTTTGTCACCTCCAGGGATGGTAAGCTCTGCCTCCCATTTCGAGGCGGGACCATTTCATTTCGGAACTGGTATTTCAAAAGATCTTCCTTTTAAAGCATGACAGTCAATCGACATGTTACTCCTATCGCTTCCGTCTAGTTCTAGTTTATTCATTCAACAAATAGTATTTAGTGCCAACTGTGGTGTTGGGTACAGTATCAGGTATTGGAGATGAAAAGGCTATAATCCCTGTCTGAGGACATCCCACTGAGGTCTCAGCTGAGCACCGTGAAAACACATAACCATCAACTAGGAGAGGTAATAGATGCGGGTACCACGTGCCTCCCACACAGAAAGAAGGGATCAATTAATTCTCCAGAGAGCTAGGGAGAGAGGTGAGCTGCGAAGAATGAGAACTGGGGAACCAGGTGAAAAAGACAAGGAAAGCCTCCAGGTCGATGTCCTATCCCAAACCGGAAACTTCTTCTCCCTGTCTGCCCAATAGACACATGATAACGCCGAGTTCTCTTTAGCTTGTCTCTTCTCCCAGGCACATTGATTTTCCCAGACTTTTTCACCCTTTATACTTCCTCAGACAGGTTTGGCTTGATCCCCACCTTCGCACTGCCGCCCCCCGTAGAGATTGGTTTAAGCCCCTAATTCGCTCTCACGGCATCCCATACATTGGCGCATCACACTTATCACAACTGAAATTAAATCATAACGAGTGTATCTTTACTTGATTAGCTCTCTATCCCTTGAGACTCTAAAGTCTGAATGATCTAGACTTGTCTAGAAGCTGAAGCGTGGAAGGTAAACCTCACGAGGGCAGGGACCTCTCGCTGACTGTGTCTCCAGGGCAAAAGCAGATTGAAGGGCAGAAGGACACAGCACATCCTTGTCCAACGGGCACGTGACTGGACGAGTGCACGTTTCCTGCACCTGATTTTGGATTCTTTTACCTACGACAGCCCCCAGCGGGTTTAATGTGCAGCTAACAGCCCTGCACCCGCGTTTGCCAATTTGTCCGCCCTGATTCCAGGTACAGGGGCGAGGCCTCCAGAGAAAGGCACTTGATAAACCACAGAAGCCTCGGGCTTGGAATTCCCTGTCAGAAACGGTGCAGGAGAAAACTCTCCTAAGACCCTGTAGGATGACCACAGAGAGAGACTTCAGAGCCCCATAAACAAAGGACATGTGGCCAGTACATTAAAAGGCAAAGGACCCTCATGGAGTCAGACAGTCCCCATGGGTTTCGTATCCTCGAAACCCAACAGTCCCTTAAAAACATCAGAGCAGTGTCTAGCCAAGCCGAACTGCTATTTTTCCAAATACCCTCTTTGCCGTCTTGGGACGCGCTTCTTCTACGCTATTGCTTCCTCGCCGCACCCTCCCATCTCTACCTCTGACCCAGATTCTACCCACGGTCTCTGCCTTCCCTCCCGTACCCCACAGCAGGAAATAACCTCTCTTCTCAAGCTCACAGGGCGCTTTACACTCATTTGATAATACTTGTCAGGAAGTCTTGTATCATAATGACATACCTGTCCTGTGTCCCTGGTAGAGAGCATTCCAGGATGGCCCCCAGGATTCTCACCCTTCGATGTACCTACCTGCATAATCCATTTTCTTGAGGGTGAGGAGGCCTTGTGATTTTGTTGAGGTAAAACTCCATGATTGTGTCACATTAGATAGCAGAGAGACTGTGTAGATCTAATTCACATCCCTAAGCAGATGACCTCAAGTTCATCAAAAGGAAGATTATCCTGGGTGGGCCTGACCTCATCAGGTGATCCAAAAACGTCAGAGAGATTTGAGGGGAGAGAGGTTCTCCTGCTGTTTTTTGAAAGAGCAAGCTGCTATATGGTACAGGAGACCACGTACCAGGGAACAGAAGGAGGCCCCCAGGAGCTAAAAAGAATCTCTAGTTAACAGCAAGCAAGGAAGTGAAACTTCCATCCTACGACTGCAAGGAACTGAATCGTGCCAACAATCCTGAGTCTTCGGTGGGATTGAACTACCAACTGGCACCTCGATTTCCGCCCTGTGAGACTGGACAGACGACCTGGGTAACCAATGCCTGGATGCTAACCCCCGGGAAATGCGAAATAGTGAACGTATGTGGTTTACAGCCATAAATGTGTGGTAATTTGATATGCTGCAATAGAAAATGAAAACATCCATCAACTACTTTGTCTCCAAGTTTTGTACATCATTGAATTCAATGAATTCAGTGACTGCATATTGCACTTGGCTCTGATTTTGAAGATGATTCAAAGAACAAAATTAAATAATATGTGGTCCCTAGAAACTATGTTATTTCTAGACTATATTCAATTAAAAAAAGGAGCCTAGAACTTTACTAGTCACTAAGTAGCATCTTGTGTTTTATAAAGAATTGAGAATTCGAATCCCAGCTCCATCACAAATTAGCTGGATTGCCTTGAACAAGCCAAAACCAAGACTCTTTCTTGATATATTATCTATAAATAATCGCTAGAATAACTACTCTTTGTTGATAAACTCCCACGTATCAGGGGCCATATGCATACGATTTACAAGGACCATTATACCATGCCAAACAGACATCATGTTCATCTTACAGATGAAAATAGTGAGAGATCGGGTATAACAACCAAGGTAATGCAGTTACTGCAGGACAAGGCCATAATCTGAAGCTTGTCCATCTCAAGGCCTGGGCTATCTGCCTTTAAAGTGAGGGGTTAAGGTAAGGTCCTCTCTAATCCAGTCATCCTGGAAATGCAGACGAGTGTGTCCCCCCTGCCTTACCCCCCCACCTCCATCCAGCACAAGGCAAGGAGAGGACCCTCCTCTCATGCGTCTCGGAAGTGAGTCACATCTGAGTTCCCAGCAGTGGAGATGTCTCCAGGCTGAGACAGTGACAGTCCCAGAGCCCAGGCAAGGAGGCTGACGGATTTAAGATCTCGCTCCCTTAGAACAGCGGGAAGAAAGTCAAGCGTGAACTTTCTGAACCCCAAAGATATTCTCAAGGCCCGTTTGGGAATAAGCATAAATCTTCAAATTTATCCAAAGTTTAGCAAATTCACAATGACAAATGTAACAGTTCCTCTAAATTGAAGTTTATCTCTTGGCAGTTTTGGAGGCCTGGAGAAAATGCCAGCAACGGGGACTTGGAAGGAAATAAATCTTTAGATTCCCTGAAAACATAGATAGTTATTGTGAAAGACATATGGAGGATCCCATACTGCTTTGAAAAAGAAAATTTATAAATGTCAGCTTTGTAGCAGGAACGTGGGAGAGATTTAGGCCATCCACACTTACCTATGATGAAAAAACTATGCGAAGACACATCTGTCATTAAGAACTAAGAATCCTTAACCTGTGCTGCTTTTAGGGCGCGAGGATGAAGAGAGAAAGTGGGAAGGTTCCAGAAACTAGAGTGGGAGAGTAGAGTCTTTTTTTACCCAACAGGTAACAGTTACAGATTCTCTATTGTTTGAAAAGCTATTGAAAACTGGGGCGGTAAAGGGACCACAGTATGGGAATCTCCAGCAGAAGAGCCAAGTTCTGGCTCTCTGGGTCCCTCAGTGTCTTCACCTCTACTAAAAAAAAAAAAAAAAAAAAAAAAAGGTCAATATAACACCTGCATCTGGGCTCACAGGACACTGTCGCCCAGTCCCACTCGGCAAACATCAACCCCGGGCTCCTTTCTATCCCTTATCGTGGCAGGCACAGAGGCTGCAGAGAAAAATATGACAGTCCTCCCCCTCCGTGAGCTTACAGATGGTCCTGATTTATGAAAGAATTTTATAAACTGCAAAGCACTATCAGAATGCTTGTCATTTTAACTCATTAACCAACCCACGAGGTTATTGTTGGACACGTTTGAAAAACTGCCAAGACAAGAATCCACTAAGTATCTGACTCAGTTTTTCCCCCCTCAATTTATAACACCATAGCAAGAATCACTTATTTTGGACTAAAAATTAGAATCTGCCACTGTGTCTCTTTCTAGACAAAACCACAGTTACTATTAGAGGGGCTTGAAAAAAAAAATGTTTTTTTTTTTCTCCTCCTGTCCAAAGGGAAAGAAGTAACAAATAAAATTGCATTTCAATACCAGGGACCAGTACGAAGAGGAAGAGGAACAGTATCCTGTGAGTTCCTCATTTCCCTGGGGATGGATCGTCTTCCCTTTTCCTCCTGAAGGCTCTGAATGAAGATCGCGCCAATTAAACAGCGCCTGCTTGGCAACAGAGCCCAGAGCTAAAACTAGGAAGAACACAGGGGAAACACCAAGTGTCTAGGGGTACAACAGGACCTCAGGAAGGATATTACAAACATCCCAGAAGAAACAGACAACTTTTTAGAACTTCCATAAGCAATGTCACCAAACATCCCAGAAGAAACAGACAACTTTTTAGAACTTCCATAAGCAATGTCACTGAGGCAGTGCTGAAGAGAAGCCTGGATTCAATGAATCTTTAATATTTCCACGGCTGGACTTGCTTACACAAACTGCTGGACCATTTTCTTAAATAAGGCATAGCGCTGACCTGACGTTAATTCAGCACGGTAATTATCAAGTGAAAAATGGCTGCTGCACTACTGTGAACCTGAATAATAACTCTCATAATTACTGGTTGTAGGCCCATCTTTAAAAACAAAAACGAAAACAAAACAAAACAAAACAAAAAAACCAGGAAAAAACCCCAGGGTTCTAAGTACTAAATCATTTTACAGGAAATATATTCAGGTATGGTATCTAGCAGTATGGAGAACTATTAAGGATATAATTAGCAGTTTATTTACATAATCTACCAAATATCATACATCATTTCTCACAGTTCTATTGAAGAGAAGCAAATAAGCATGGAGATGTTATTTTATGCAGGCAACCTTGAAAAAGTCCATTGTTATTGATTTGCTTTTTAAAGCTTGAAAGTTGAACTTTTCCTAAATGTCTCAATTGAAAACTGCGTAAGTAGACTTTATCAAATGCTAGTACTACGCACGTATAGGACATGACAAACATTTCCAGAGGAAATTTTACATAGACAAATGTATTTCTCAGGTAACTAAATTCAATTTTTGGAATATTTCAAAGCTTGCATTAATTCTGCAACATACACACATACACAAATAGTCTTCTTTCCACCGAGGGCCATCTCAAGTGGTTGATTTTGATCTGGAATAGAAGATAACATGGAGATACCACGTGGATCTGAGAAAATACCCTCCCAAGCATTACGGACAAGGCTTGCCTCAAAATTAGATTCTAGAAGAGATCCTTTGTTTTCTCATTGTTCTCAGTGTAACTAACCCACTCTGGCATAGCAAATGATGTATTTTCTCAAAGTAAAACAAAGACAATCGAATTGCAAATAAAATTATTCAAAGGCAGGACTAAGTGAGATGCATGTGTCTTTAACAAAGTCTATAAAAATAATGGAATACTCTTTTTGTTCCAGGTAATATGGACAACTTGTGTCATAAAAAGGAAGCGGCTTTATTACTGCGCTCCCACATGACCTTGCTTCCTCCTCTACGGATCTTCAAAATGATTATTAGTGTCAATTGTCAATTTCAAGTCCTCCTGACTTGTTGAAAAGCCAAAGATACATGTTGCATCAGAAAAGTTCCCATCAAAAAGTATATTAAAGATCACATCAATTGGGAAAGGACCAACTTCATAAAAATAAATAAGCACACTGTAATCGTGTGTGAAGCTGATTCCCTTGAAATGAATAATAAAAGCAAAATACATGAAGTCTCCAAGTTCTGTATGCTCTTGAATTTGAATATTCCAATATGACTACCTTGATTAAACAATAAATAATGAAACACATCCTGATGGGTGATTTTGTCATGAACCCTCTACATTCTTAATGAAATCCACCTGAGTACTGCTTAATCTAGTTGTAGAAGAATGCTAATTTAAACTGACTTCAACAAATGCTTTATTTTACCCCACTGTATTTTTCACAAATACAGTGAATTCGCAACCCAGAAACATGACACAGAAGTAAAGATTAAGCTATATATTGGCTTGTGGGGAGGATGCCTCAAATTAGCTCTCCTCAATAATAAGAACACCATAAGCCCATATTATACAAAAGAATTACTGCATACATCGCAGCTTAAAACTGATTTCTCAAAACACTTTGTTAAAAAAAAAAATGATACCAGTATTACCTTTGGATATGAAGTCTAAACACAGCCTGGTGGTGAGCGTGATAAAGAACAGCTCAGAAACAGAGGCAGAGGTGCTTTTATGAAAAGATCTGTATGAAAAGTCCTAGAAACAATAGCTCTCTAGATCTCTAGCTTGTCTAGGTAAGAGATTTTCTGCATTCATCTTCTTTTCCCCAGGGTACAGAAAGATAACACACGGACAGTCCTTGGGAAAGTTTCGATAAACAAATTGGTGTTTCCACTGAAATTAAGTCCATTAAGATCCGTTCAGTAAAAAAGATTCATGTACCTAGTTAACCAATGCTAAGGACGACTAAGTCTATGAAATTCGAGGACAGAATTGGACTTACCAGAAGGCTGGCAGAGTAACTATGTAGTCAAATGTTCCATCAACCCTTGGCCCGAAGCATTAAAGAAAAAAAAATCAGTCCTAGTGTTGTAGGTTGGAGAAATGTGATTTTAGTTTGGTGTTTAAAATGTCTGAGTCCCCAGTCCTGGTTCTGTTTGTGAACAAATTTCCAAATTGCTCGGTGACATTTCTGTTACTCAATAATACAAATGAGTTGCTACGATTTGAGATTGTGATGAGAGGAACTTACTAATAAATGAGAAATATTATATGTGCAATAATGGGCCTATGGGCTAATTATTCAGATGCCGTGGGTCACATCTGTACTATTTACCAGTGCGACATCATTTATGCAGTCCATACATCTCCACTGAAAGCCTTGTATTTGCAAGGTATTGTGGTAGTTGTTTTTTGTCATGCCTTTAGGAAACTAAAGATTTTAGAAGGTTAGAAAGAAGTCTTTGACAGCCTAAGTCTTTTTTCCAGTGGAAGCAAATGTGATCACTCCCTTCTCAACGCCCTGCAGTGCTTTGCTCGCCCTACTCTTCCAATGTCGATGCTATTGCATTAGAGCTCATTGTTTATGTGTCTGTCTCTCTTGTCAAACTGTAAGCTCCCTCAAGGCAGGCAATATATCACACTCGTGTGTGTGCTCAGCACCTGCCCAAACGCTGGCACAGTCGACTGTGGAAGGCTTGCAATACGAACTTTGGATGTAAATTCGGGAGAGCTTCAACCTGTACCCCTCTTCCACCCTCTGCCGTGGTGTTTCATTCTGTAGATGGGACTCATGAGTATAGTCAGTAGACATAAACAGAGTCAAGACTTCTGCAAATAAGAGGACTGCGTAGACCACTTTGGTTATTTGCATATAATGTGCCAATTTCATATAATTATCAAGATTTCATATTCGAGCATGAACAGAGATCCTTCAAGTATGATTGCCAGATTTAACAGAGAAAAGCATAGGATGCTCAGTTAACTTTGAATTTCGGATGAACAACAGAAAATTTTGTGGTATTATTACATTTTATTTTTTATTACATATTATGTAGCAACCTTACGTTCAAGATGATCAGGAAATGGGAGTAAAGAGGATCAAACAAGATGTATTTCAATTATTTTTTTCATGCAGATCATTTATTTTTTTCCAGCCCCCAGACAATAAATTTTAGTAGCACCATCTGTTGTTTTGATAATAAAAAGTTTGTTGCAATTATTCTGTTACCTACTGTGGGGTAGTGCCATCTTTGTTTGAAAACCCTAAGAAAGATATAAGAGTAGGAATGTACTGCACGAAACCGAGAGTCAGGAAATGGCTTGTGCCAGGACCCCATAAATATCACAGTCACACAGTCTCAAAAACAACCCGTAACGTCAATTCTCTGGTTAGTACATCATTCAGACCGCAACTAGGCTCTTAAGGGCAGTTATAGGCCTGACTTGCTCAAGCCCGTATACGTGGCAATGAATTTTATCCTTCTGAGAAATTCAACAATCCTCCCAGATTTGTAACAGCTTGCTTTATAAACAGAAAACAAAAAGTCATCACATCCTAAAGACCAATTACAAATACGGTGATAATTGCACCTTCAACTTGTAGAGCACTTTAAATTTATTCAAAGCACATTTATGTCCATTATCTAATGTAATCATTAGCACAGTATTTATTAGCGATGAGAGAATGGAGCGTCTGCTCAATCTATTGTTATGGCCAATTTGCAACTCTGGATATCATCAGTTTGAAACCACAGATGGGAATGGATTCAGTCTCCTTTTTCCTCTTTAGAAGTCAGTCAGTTCACTGATCAGTTGTACTCTTTCTCTCATCCTTTTTTTTTATATATATATAACCTGTCCCAAATTTTGTATTGCTGCAAAAATATTTTCTTTTGGAGCTACTTAGCTGATTACATTCATTCGAGGTAAGAGTTTTAAATAAAATGAAATCAAAAGTAAATGAAAAGATGTGTGAGGAATGGCCTTCCTCTCAAGAAACTTTCTGCCCTGCGGTGACAACATTTGACAAATAGCAAGAAGTCAGTGAGTTCTGAATGAGTGAATCGATGAATGAGTCCAGGAACCAATGAACTTCAAATGACGGTCTGCTTTAATCTTAATTTAATTTACTCCAAATCTTGCCAGCCTAATGAAGACTGCTGTTGAAAAAGGGTCACTCACTAAAACCACAAGTTCAGAAGCTAGAGTGATCTAGACGCCATTTAGTGCCTTTCCATGGAAAGAAAAATCATTTTCTGGAGTCACTGGAGACAAAGGCATCTCTGTCATTATGCAACAAAATGCCACAGTCATCCAGTAACTAACCATCAGGGACTACTCTGAGGCGGTGCATTCTTTTCTCTGAGATACATTTTTTAATGTAATCGAAGTTCATTTCCCTTTATTTGGTCCTTAGCAAACAAGCTTTGGAGCCCAAGGTGCCCAGCACAGTGGCCAGCACTCAATAAGGTTCAATAGCTCCTTGTTCTCTGAGCACAATGGAGGACAGAAACCTCACCCTCTGTTGGACAGGGGTCGTAATTTCAATATAACTTGGGACTTATTTGTTTAAATCACCATCTTTCGTTAATATCAGGTTTTCTCCCAATCCATTAAGAATTAAATTCTTAAGCTGTCCATATAGAAAGAAGACAGGTCTGATCTGGCTTTGTCCACAGCCAGAGATTTTCCTGCTACGTGCCAAGTGATCGAATGAATAAAACTAGCCTCAATTTTAATTCAAAGTCACTGGTGGCATATCATACATTTAACTCATTCTCTTAGTCATGTATCCATTCATTCACTTGTGCGATAAGTTTATATGATGTGCTTTCTATGGGCGTCACTAAGTTGTACGAGTTACTTGATCGTATTTAATCGTCACAAGTATCCTAGGAGGCTGGTATTACTGCTACCTGGAGGTTATGTGTGAAGAAACTGAGGCCTAATGTTATGTCACACGCCTTGCATTGCACAACGTGGCGGAGCAAAGACTCAAAGTGAATCTGGGTGGATTTGAAGGGCATGATTTCGACCTCTACTCCATAAAAAAAAATAAATAAATAAAAAATTAATGAGGAATTTTCAGAGGAACAAAGTTACTTTCGGGAGAAAGAGTCCCCAGGACCAGCTGGCATATGTCTCTTGAGGAAGATCGGGGTTTTTAAGCACTGACCACAGAAACCTGTGCCTTTCCAGGTCTCACGTGGACTCCCTCGAGATGGGATTCACACAAAAGACACATGCACAGAATCCAGCCTTGTGAATCCCTTCTCCCGTG
The DNA here is from genome assembly GCF_014176215.1 of Rousettus aegyptiacus. NCBI lineage: Eukaryota > Metazoa > Chordata > Mammalia > Chiroptera > Pteropodidae > Rousettus > Rousettus aegyptiacus. The sequence continues at coordinate 7,933,910 of NW_023416285.1, forward strand.
TGCGACACGGCACGCTCTTCGCATGGTATCTTTCTAATGGCCACATCCTGCCACACTGGTTGAGTGTGGTGTCAGAGCGCCTATGCACACAGTTAAGGAGTGACGCCCCTGGGCATACATATTTTATCGTAGACTGTGTTAGAAAGAGAGAAGGAAAAGAGAGGCGGGGGTGCTTTTGGAACCGCTCTATAGAGAGCACAGTCAGGACTCAGCTGCATGAAGGGAACCCATAAAAAGCAGGAGAACAATAGTGACCAGAGACGGTGGAGCTACGTGGGCCTCTTAGACATCTCTCTGCCGCAGAAGGACACATCCCAACGTATGACACACAAAAACGCACGTTACAGGACAGAACTGAAGAACTTAGTCAATATTTCAGTGCCATCAGAGCTTGAGAGAGAGAGAGAGAGAGAGACAGAGACAGAGAGAGAGAGAGACAGAGAGACAGAGAGAGAGAAAGAGAGAGAGAGAGAGAAAGGTGGAAAGAAAACATAAAAAAATATAAAAGAGAAACAGAAAGTGCAGAAAGGACTCCACAGAGGGACTGATTTGTGGTTCTTCGGATTATGTAATAGGACTTGATGACTGAGGCAAACAGAGGAATGAAAAGTGACGACATGTCTTAAAACGACTTTATACTTCTGGAGAGTAAAATGTCTCCCCAGTAGACACAGGCCGGGGGGGGGGGTGGCGGGAGTAGTCTTTGGCTTGCATAAGTATGAAGGAATGGTCGTGCCAGAAATCCTTATTCCAAACAGAATACAGAAGTCAAGATGGAATAACAAGTGTGCGAAAGAAAATTACTGAAACCCGTCAGCCTCGGAATTCCAGATAATAGTTATAGGTTTGATGACAATTGTATCTGGACCGATCTATAGGCAGCCATGTGCTCATGGAGTTTCAATCGAGTAACAACAGCCGCTCAGAAGCATTTACATGGTACCACAGACTGTGTGAGAACTTTACATGCATCATGTCATCAAACCCTCGCTTTGCAGCTGAGACCACTGATGACTTGGGCAAAAACGTACCAGTCGTGAAAGACAAAGCTGGATCTGAACCCAGGTACCAGGCCCGAGAGCCTGCCTGAACCACACACCTTTCCCTAAAAAGCAGTTCAATAGGAAGTGCCCCCAAACAAGACGGCATTTTCGTAGTCATATCATTTTTTACCGTAATTTTCAAGCGATGCCAACCTGGACGTGTTCCACTGTGTGTGGGAGTCCTAGCCCTCTAGAGGATGGAGCCCCTCCCGCACTCCGGCTCCCTCCTGCCTCCCAGCGCCGACTCCCCAGGGCTAGAGCTGGTTTCTAGGGGTGAAGGCCTGGGACGAGGTCGGTGCTGCATTTCAGCAGGAGCCGCCTGCACACTGGGGACGTCCTAGGGGCTCCCGGCTGACCAGCGAGGCTCTGCAGCCAGCAATGCACACCCGGTGTGCTTGATGAGCGCCACCGAATGGCAAGCCCCTCCAACGACACACAGAAGCCACGGCGATGCCAAGGCCAGGCCCTGTCCACAGTGACGACAGTCAACGCGGACTGCTGCGTGCTTCGGAGTCCAGGGGTTGGTTTTTTTTTTTTTTTTCATTGTTTTATCTCATTTAATTTTCACCACAAGCCAGTGGGAGTAGTAGTATGCCCGCTTTCCAGACGAGGAAATGGAGCTCTGTGTACCAGTCCGAGCACAGATTAAAAGCGAAGAGTGTTTGAATTGCGCCCTCGTGCCCTTTCTACTGCGCCAGCGGCCCCCAGCCTGTCCGAGGCCACGCGACGCAGCAGCAATTTCTCCACGCGCCTCTCCCCGCAAAGAACTGCTTCCTGAGCTGGAACCACGAGTTTCCTGCAGACGGGGAACACGGCCCGAGTGGATCCGGACATGGCCAGAGGGTGTCACCAGTCCCTGTACGAGGACGGAGAAGAGTGCGGGGCACAAGTCTGCTACCTGCCTCAAAACGAGGGAGAAGAAAATCAACACTTGCTTGAAGCTAACTGCAAGCAATCAACCTCAGAATGATCTTTTTGGTGCAAGACAGGGAAGGAAAATCACACAGACAATGGGAAGTAAGTGTGCAAAGTGAGTGTGCAAAGTATGAGCGCAGAGGGCTTTCGGGACTGCACGCCTCTGCTCGCCCGGCCTTGTCTGTCAAACAAGACATGGTAATTGTTTGTGACTTACGTTCCTGGAGACGTGTGGACTGCCGAGTCCATTTCTTTCCCCTTAGCTATGGGAGGATGTAGGGGTAGGATGAGGGCAGAGGAGGGAGGACAACCTGACTTTGACTTTGAAGTCAGTCAACCTGAGGCCCAGTGACTCACCAGCTGGAACTCCGGACCAAGTTTCCATTTTCTGAAAAGGGGCTTTTTGGCTCTGATGGTCTTTAGCCACTGGCCTGCTAACAATGAGAAAATCACCTTCTCAATTCAAGGGTCCACCTACCCCAAGGAGAAAATTATCTCTCTAAAACTCCCAGCATCTCTAGCTGCTGGAGGAACACCTTCCCGAGGCTCCGCAAGGTGGGGGCCGGAGGGGGACCTCAGGGTCATGTCGCCCAACTTTTAACATGTTCTATAACCTGGTCTATCTGGTGCCTCTCACGCCAGCCACTCCCCGCCCCATCTTCTAGTAGGATGTAGGCAGTCTGCATCTCACCCCATCATGCCCCACCTGGGGAGGGGTCACACCCCATCGGGAGAGTGGGGACTGGGGTGAGTGGAGAAACACAATCAGTTCAGAGGCGCTCTCTGAAAGGTGACCCCCAAAGCATAATTATTTCCTGAAGTATAACACTGCTCCCTCCGCCTCACCGCAAGTAGATCAGACGACATCCTAGGGCTCATCCGAAATGCCAGCAGAACACGGAGATTCAATTCCTCCAGTTAAAACAGTCCAAAGATCTTGGTAAAGGGGTTGTTTTGCCAACATTCTGTTCGCTGACTTAAACTTTTCCCCCCAATGTCAATTCATTCCTTCGATTATTTAGTCGGCAAATATTTATCAAGCACCTATTACGTGCGGGTCCCTGTATTCGTCTGAGAATTCAGCAGTAAGTAAAATAAAGTCCCGGTCCATATGGAGATAACATTCTAATAGTGGGTGACAGACAGCAACTATATAAGCAAACACATATCCCAGGATTCGCGTAGCTTAGCGATACGATTCCTTAGAGCCAGAGGGACCCTCTAAAAAACACAGAGGTAGCGAAGGAGGAGAAACAGGTTGTTCCAATAAGGGCTGAAGAAATCTCATCTGGAATATTTTTTGGTACCTAGAATGAAAGTAATGTGGGGACATGTTTTACATATACAAATATAATAGCCGAGTCTTATTTTCTTCCTCAGAAATGCAAAGCTCTGGGCTCCCTGGGAGGTCTCGAGGAAGAGCTGCAGCCAGCAGCTGGGGCCGGCAGGTGTTTTCCCAGCCTGGCACTGTGTGCCCGGACCGCGAACGGGTTAAGGCGGCAGCGCCCGTGCTTGGAGCGCTGCAAACACGGCGTGTGTCCGGCGCTGTAAGCATGCTTCGTCTTCCCTCTCTCCCAGCCCCGGGCTGTCAATCAGCTGTCACTCGCCCGCACATCAGCAGCGTGTGCACATCACCAGGCTGTCAGCAAAGCAGCTGATGAGACTCAGCTCCGAACTGTCAATCATCTTTGTTTCTCTTCTCCACTCGGGAAATATTTTGGCTCAGAGAAACAAAGAAACCTGGGCGATAACGACTCAGTCAGGCATTCCTCCCGTGCATGGACATCAGATCTTAAAGAGGCGCTGATCATGCCTCGCCTCCAAATGATGTTGGGGTGGGGATGGACAGACGGAAGAGCGAGAATCTGTTTCATTAGTACAGGCTTTGAAACTGTAATTCTTAGTTCCCAAAGCAGACCCTGATGGATTCCCAAACCAAAACAGAAAAAAAAAAAAAAAAGAAAAGAAAGCATAAGAACAACAAAAAAAAAATGCAGTAATGATAACTTGCAGTTATCTGATCTTATGCCTCAGGGGAAAAAAAAGAAGAAGAAGACACAGGATAAATGACTGCTTGATTCAAAATTTTTCGCCATTGATCAGGCAGGCTTTTGGGGAGAGAAACTGTTGGATTGCCGAGTTCATTTATCTCCCAGGGACTCTTCAGAAACAGCAGCTTCTGAGCCCAAGTCTCCTACTCTCTCGCATATGAGGTTACGTGGGGGCACCCACACACTCAGGAAAGCAAGTTAGCTCATCAGGACCCCCCTGAAGCCGGCTTGCCAGTGCTTGCAGCAGCATCATTATGTGGAATAAAGATACTCGAAAACAACCAGTCGTCTGGCATATTAGCTGTCCCTCACACCCAAAATATTTATTAAAAATGTCCCACGCCTCTAAAAGCCCAAAGTACACAAATCTAGAGATGCTCCTGGCAATGAATTTCAATAGGGTAGCAACTCCAAGTTCTCCTGCTGGCCCCGGTTTGCCACTATTGCAAATCACTGTGCATATATTAGCATAATTAACCAACTCATCATGCAATAGATCCAAATCCTACTATGTTGTCTAAAGTCCCCTAAAATTAAAAAAAAAAAAAAAGAAAAGAAAGAAGGAAAAAAGAAATAGTTGTTGTACTTTACGGCTTTAAATAAATGTAGCATCGATTAAATGTTAATCATATTTCTCAAGAGCCCTATTGTCCATCAACTGTGCTACGCTCTGAGTTGACCCATTCAAACGTACTATGGCTGGCTCCATCATCATCTCCATATTTGTGACATTTGGAATGTCTCACCCTCTGACAGACCCTTTCCTGTGTGCGTCCCTGATTCCTGAAAACACATCTCTCTCTGATCTAACCGGACATTAATTGCTTTTGTGCTGATATATCCGTGCCTCTCAACCTTATAGCAGAAGTAGCAAATCTGATCTCTGACAAGTTGGCTGAGCCTAATCAGGACAGATCAGCTGTTACCCAAGGTGCCACAGGCTGTAATTCGAGGATCCTTACAGAGTTATCACTTGGCGGAAAGACAAGGAACTATAATTCTGTCAACGCCAATCCAAAACTGTATGTTCAAAGCAGCTGTGGCCTCCCCTGCCCCCCAGAAAAGATAGCACTTGTCAAATAAATACCTGAGATAATTCATAAGAGGGAATTAGAAGGATGTGGCTGAATCAGTGACTGTGAGGGATTTTTTTTTTTAAGGAACCTTCAGAAGCAGAACATTGGGTATAAAGCGTAAGCTGTCAAGGATAAGGGAAGGGTGGGGGAGGTACGGGGAAGAGATGGATGGAAAGTCTCCACAATTTAGCTCTACTTATCATTGAGTGACTTGGTTCATATTTGCCTCGCTCGCTAAACACGCAAGTGCCCAAACACTCTGAGCCTGGAAGGAGCTCTCTCGTGGCCAGCTCGGGCTGCCATCAGTCGCAATGCCTTGATCAGAAGCTAGAGCATCACCAGGGGTGGGGGTATTATGGTCTGGCTGTCAGCACCATCCTATTCTCTGAAGATCCCTACGGTTTTTCTCGAGCGGCGCGAAAGGATGGAGTATCAGAAAAGTAAACTTCGTTCTTACTGTATCGCTTTGGTCCATCTTCCAAACAAAATGAAAGGGTTAACGTGGCGTCATCTTCGAAAAACTCCGTGGCAAACGCGTCCCACCAGAGGTTGTCGCTGTCCTGCAAAGACACGGGTCATGTATTTAACTTGCGGGAGCGGACAGTATCTCAAAGAGGAGAAGCAAAGGGGAAAAGAAAGGACGGCCAGTCACTGCTTGCTTGTTCCTGAGCATGTGTCCAGAAGGGGAGCCGTGGCTAGGTGGCCACGCTGCAAAGTAATTGCCTCGAATGGGAACCAAACTCCAAGTCAACAAAGGAGTTAATGCAAACCGAATGAAAATTAATTTGGCAGGACATATTTGGGGAGATTTAATAAACTTAGTACGGAGCACAATGACTTTTTAACAAAAGGGTTTGTATTTAACGCAAAGGACATTCACCTTTTTTTTTTTCTTTTTCGCTTTGCTCTTTTAAGAGTCCAATTTTACAAACAGAAACCACAATATTACAATGAGGTTAAGGAGAGAAAATATTTAAAACGTTATTTATTCCAAAACGGTGTGTGTGGCCCATAGCCCTACTCTATGCAAATGTTCCTGTAAGAGATACAGGTATACAGCTACATGGATGTATATAGATAGATGTTTATGCGCAAGCAACCATCGCATGCATGTCCATTTTTCTCGAGGATTGCTTTAAGATTATGGCGATCGCGCGCATGTTATTAAAACAAATATTAAAAATGGAGCAGTTCAGCAGAATTTTTAATTTCATTTGTTTGCCTTGGGTTGAGCGTTTCCCTTGATCATCCAGAAAACACTTTGGAACTGGCCCAGTTCTAGGTAGTGAAAAATCACTGCTTCTCTCCCTGGGCGGGGGCAGGCATTGCCTGTAACAGGAACTAGGAAGGTTCTGCAGAGTGTCACATTTAAAAGGGGGAATCCACCCCCCGCCTTGTGCTCTGTATAGTGCCTGATTTGCCCCCAAATTCTTAAGCACAGTCTTTTTCCAGAGAATTGTTGGTTAGTGCCAGACTTCAGGCTGAGTTGTTTCTCAGCTGCCTGTCAGAGGCGGGAGGTGGGGACAGAGGGGGCCTGCTGCCCCCCACTCAGCGGTCCCACAGCCCCGTCCCTGGCAGAGGTATCACAAGCCTCTCTTCTTCCCATTAAGTCATTCTGCTTATGACAGCATTAAGTTGTTGTCACTGGCAGGCCTCAAGAACAAGCCTTCAGTCCCGGCAAGAATATTTAAGGGGCCACTGAAGATTGATGCCGTCTTCTTTCCAGAAAAGAAGAAAGTCAGACAAATGTATTTTTTTGGTCTCTTTTTCTCTGGCCTCTTCCCAGTCGCCACACCAAAAGCCAACACTTTTCTTAGTAAAGACACAGTAAATATAAAAGCACTCAGGGGTAATTCATGGCTCTGCAAACAAACTCCACATTTTTTCTCCTTTTGAAAATAAATATTAATTGAGCACTTGTGACGTGCAGGCCCTCAGAATATACGGCTGGATAAGAGATTAGTTTCTACCCTCAGAGGGATCCAAACCCACTAGCGGGACTCGGCCAAGCCAGCGTCTACCTTGCTCCATACCTGAGGCCACAGGACCAGGCTTGGGTGGGGTGGAAGCCGTCAGAGCTTCTAGAAAAATCGGGGGGTTTGGAAGGGGAAGAAGCAGCTGGGCAAGTAAACCCTCTTTGGGAACCTGGATGCATTGACTTATTTTACTTCAAACTGTTACTCGGCTGGATAAAGAATAATAGTTAACATTCACCGAGTGTTTACCGCTTGCCAAGCACTATTCTACGTGCTTTATGTGTATTTTCCCACTTACCCTTTCCCACCGCCTCCCTGTTTCTTGCTTTGTTTTGTTTTGTTTTGTTTTGTTTTTTTCTTTCTCTCTCTCTACAGGATAATATAATTTTCTTGTGAGCAGGAGTTCTGTTTCGCTTAGTGCTCTACCTCCCAGGTCCTTGAACTGTGGCGAGCCCACGGTGTTACTCAATAAAAGATGTTTACTGTGTGAATAAAGCTGCTCACCTTACCATCCCTACTTTACAACTGCAAAAGCCGAAGCTTAGGTGGTTCACGTGAGTGGCCCAAGGACACTCAGCCAGTCAATGATGGAGGTGGGGTTTAAACTCGGATGCTCGGACATCCGAGACCTGCCCCAGCCTCTGCCTGGCTCACTCCTGTGTGTTCTTGGGGAACGCAGGGGTAGAACTCAGCTGGAAGGGAGGGAGAGCTGAGACGGAATATTCTGTCTCCTTGTCTCCAGCTGCTTCTTCCTTCCAGCTCCCTGCTTTACTGCCCCGCCCCCACGTCAGGACGCAGGGCTGGGAGGACACCTGGCTCTCCCCGGTGCAGCAGGTGGTCCCACATCCCCGGTGGCGTTTGCCCCTGTTGGCAGCCCTCAGAACTCGGCTTCGTCCCAACGCTGCCTCTTCCCAGCTACATGAACTTGGAAGACTTATTTAACCTCCCTGAGCCTGTTTCCTTACCGGGAAGTTGAGGATACTTATCGCAAAAAAACACCAACAGCAATAACAATTATACCTTGTAGGGTAAATGTGAGGATTAAATAAGCTAGTGGGCATAAGATGTCCCGCAGAGCGCCCAGAGTACAGTGAAGAGCAATAAAACGTCCTTTTCCTGCCCTTGTCTACCATCCTTAATACTATTTCTAAGGAATGAGACATTCCACATTATGAAGAACTGCCTCAAAAACACACTTTATAAAGCAGCCCGTTCATAAATCAAGCACATTTCCCTACCGTGTCAGCTGCAACCCATTTTCCTGGCAACCACACCTATCTACGACACAGGTAAAGCTCTGAACGGAAATTTATCAACCCCTTTTGCCCTGCCGATTGTTCAAAGGCCCAGTGACTAGATGGAGTCCTCCACCTCCATTTTTCTGTAATCTAACTCTTGGTTTCTAGCATTTTTGCTAGTAAATGGAGCAGTGGAAGGCAAAAGCCCTGGAGAATCCAGGGTAACCTGAAGTTGGTGGAGAAAGGAAAGGCCTTTGGCTAAAAGAAGTTTCGAGAACTGTCCTCGAGCCGTCACAGGGCCTAGGCAAGTACTGTTGTCAGAAGCAGCGAGAAGCATAATGACCCAAGAAGGGAAGATGTCATTTGGTTCAAACTGACTGCAATAAATCATGAGCCGAGTCGATGTCTCAGAAAACGTCAGGACAGGTTGGTAGGAGAACGTCACATCAGGTAACTAGACGCACACAAAATAAAACCAACTGGCTTTGGTCACAAATCTTGGCAGAACATTCCAAAAATAAAAGTGTAATATCATAAGTTCACAGTACCAGACACATTATAAGTGTATATACATATACATATATATATGCACCTGTAATATATATATGTACCTATAATATAATATATATACACACACAGATATGTGTGTGTGTGTAGAATGAATGAATGAATGAATGAATGAATGAATGAAATTCCATCACCAACCCAACTCAAAGTTGCTCTACAAAGTTTTCGAGAGATCTTAGTTGTTGACTCTACTTTGTCTCTTGGTCGATATTTTTAAACTGCCATAAAAAATTTTTTGGATATATTTTAAAATTAAAATTGTCAACTGCTCCCTAAACACACATATCTAAAGCTTTTGAATTAGTCCTAAGTTAAGAGGTCAAATGTTAATGCAGGAAAAGAAATAAATGGAGTAGTGCTTTAAGAAAAAATTACTAAATGTCAAACATAGGCTAGTTTTATGTAGGCTGTATGTAAGGAAGCAGATTATTGAAAGAACATACGTTTGGGCCCCTGGGGTAATATTCATAACCACAAGCTGATATATTGTAAGTGCTTCACATGAATTGAAGCCTCTCATATTCACAGCTACCCTAATTGTTATCACAGGAAGGAGCAGGCAGCCTTAGAGAGAATGTACATCCTTAGCCTCTGTGTTACATTGACTTCCACATATGAATGCTGCCTCTTAATAGCCGTATGACATTAGTCGAGTCCCCTAACTTCTTTGCATCTATCTGCTTGTTTATAATATGGGAATAATAATTCAGTAGATTGTGAGAACTAAGAAGTAACTGCCCGGCACCTAGTAGCTGTTCAATAAATGGCAGCTATTACTCATCATTGTCTCATTTGACCCTTAAAATATTTATAAATAGAGAATCCGAATTTCAAAATAAAAAACGTTAAACTCCTCAGTAATGATCAGGCAGCTAGCTAGAAAGGGGTAAAGTTAAATTTCGCTTATAAGTCTGCCTCACTCCAGTCTATTTCTTAAAATCGATTTCATTTTCTTTAGAGCAGTTCTACGTTCACAGCAAAATAGAGAGGACGTGCGGACTTCCTCTCCACCCTTCCCCCACACATGTGCAGCTTCCCTGCCCCCATCAACATCGCCCATCAGAGTGCTGCCTTTGTTACACCTGATACACCCACCAGCCCGTGCCCCGCCCCCCACGACAAATAATGCTTATCATGTGATTCTCCACCACAGGTTGAACACAAAAATAGTTCGCAAGAGTAGGGGAGGGAGGCACTGGCCTGAGGACATTCTGCCCGAACAGACCTCCTTCTCCACCCCGTCCAGGTTTGGCACCCTTTCCCCCACCTTCGTGTGATTTCCCTGATAAGAAACTTCCCCTCTGAACACATTTGCTTTCCCTGCTGCTGCCTAGTATATATAGTTCCCAGGATCGGTTAGGCAATTTTATGAAAGAAATTTGCCTAATAACAAGATTCGGAGTCCAGGCAGTGGGTGTAATGCAGCTACAAAGACCTCTGCTGAACCAAATAAGAAATGTCTGGCACGGGATCCAACACTCCTGACGGGTGGAAGTTCAGCTCTTTGCCACACAGCTACCTCGCGAGCTTTGAACAATAATAACAACAACAAAAAAAATCAGTCTCTCCATTATTCAATATCTAGTTGTCAGTCACCTAGAATGGTCTGAGCCCTGCCGACAAAGGCTATAAGCTCTGTGCATGGGTGTTATGCAAGGAAGAGAACGGGACCACAGAATTACAAAAGAAAATAGGTTAAGGTTCTGCAGTTCTACCCACAGGCCGGCAAGTCCTCCTGTTGATTATAAACGGTGCCTCTATCACAAAATTCACAGTTCTCTCTCTGGGCAGGCAACATAGCCAAGTTCAGTACATTGACTAGCAGGAAGCCACGTGAGTGGGGTTCCCAAGGCCATTTTGAAGCAAGGATTCCAAAGAGAAGCTCACTAAGTCTGGTTCCCCCTAAAGTCTGGAGGGGAAGTGAGGTGCCCTTGACCTCACTCCATGCAAACAACCACCTCAAGTCAAACTACCTGGGACATTAACCAGGAAGTGCCTTGAGACTGACCAGCAGGTTGAGATTCACCATTTGGGACTCCCAAGTGAAGGTTCTGGTAAAAACCCTTATAAACAAACCAAGGGCCTGAGGTCTTATTCCTAGGTATGTGATGTGGGCATGCGCGTCAGATATTGGCAGATATAATAGACACATTTGCTGTGTATATCTTAAAAGACATTCTATCCAGGGACAAGGCATTCTTTCCACACCGGGGAGCAGCATAGTCAGGAGTTTGCCTGTGGGTACCCAAGGGACCCCTGGCAGTTCACCTTTCTGAACCAAGGGATCCTGGTTAACCATCTCTTGCCTCTCTGTCTTTTGCCTATGTTGTTCTTCAGGCCTGGGATGTCCAGCAAACTAGAGTGTCGATCAGATTATAATTGCATCACCACCTTGCAATACGCATTTAAACGTCTGACTGCCGCAGTGGGTGGTGAGATGTTTGAGGATACGGACTGGGCATTAGGCATCTCTCCACCCTCGACAGAGCTCCCACCTGTGGATTAGCCCATAAAGGAGCAGAACAATGGAATGAACAGATGGAGAGGCCAGACGAACACAGTGAGCAAGTTTCTTCCTCAATATTGTAGGAATCCTAAGAGTCTAAACTCAGTGGCTGGGGACCAGGACGATGTGCAAGCTAAGCCTCCCTCTGTCACATCATTGATACCTCGCCTTCCATCAGTGGCATGCACGGGCCACGCATGTGAGCAGTTCATGCTGAGGCAGAAATTTTAAAAATGATCTTACACCTATCCTGCCATTCTCCTGAGCCACCTTTGGGGTATTTTTCTTGTCTTCAGCAAAATATTGATTAAGCGAATACACTTTACTAATTACAACTTAAATAAATGAGGTTTTACTTTATTGTTTTTTAAAAACAGAGAACAGAGGATAATATGGCGAAGGCCCATGGACCCATTATCCAGAATTAACAATTATTAAAATGGTATCTTATTTTCCTTTTTAAAAGGAATTAAAATATTATAAATAAAAATACAGGTCTTGGGTCTCTGTATTCTGCTCTGTTTTTCTCTCCTCTCCCCCAGAACCTCATAAACAACTGTCTCATGGAAACCATATGACCCTTCCTAGCCCATCTTTTATATTTGTGTACATATAGAACTCCATTCATATATAGTCTGATTTTACTTTTTAAATATCTTATTTAAATGGTATTATGCATTGTGTTGCCTTCCTTAATCTTGCTTTTTTTTTTTTTTTTTTTCATCTCACAATGCGTTCTGGAGACCTACGCATTTTATACACTGAGGCCACTTCTTTTCCATATAAGCTACACGGTACTACACTAAATGAATGTAATAGAGTATATTTCAGCATCTTGCTACTAATGATCTCCAGGCAATTTCAAGTTCTTTGCCGTTACAAGAACGCTGCGGTAAGTACCTTTGTAGTGGCCCTTTGTGCGTATGTGTAAAATTTTCTCTAGAGCGAATGCCGCAAGTGGCAGTGCCAAGACATAGGGACTTTATTCGTCTATATTTTGGCTCTTCCATGAGGATGTCCCTGCGCCTCCAGATGGAACACTCCCGCTCTGACTGATGCGTGGATAGAGGCGAAACAAAGACTGTCTCTAAACGATGTATTTTCACGTGAGCTCTAATAGCAGGATCAACGTAATTACAAAAACAGAGTCCAGCCCTGCCAGGAGAAGGATGCGCATCTAGAAATCCAAAGAAGATGCGATAATGATATAATAATAAAAGTTTGTCTATCATTCTCTTAAAGGCAGAGTGTATTTCAGGGGCTTCATGAACCCAAAGGAGGATTATTTCTTAACACCGACGCAAGAAAGACAGTCCAGGCTATCTGTTCACGGTCCACCAGAATGCCTCATGGCTGGGAGGGAGGGACGAAGCTGGCTCTGCGCACCCGCCACAGGCTTCATTCAGATCCAGGTCCTGACTTTTTCCAAACAGATATGTCCTTCCAACCCTTGCTCTTGTTTATCACCCGGCGCATGATTAGTGTTCAGTGAATATTAACAAGTGAAAAGTGGATTCTTTTCCCAAAGCTGGGAGGTAACAATAGCACAGAGCAGCCTCCAGGTAAATAAGGATGAAATTAACTCAGCCTAAACACGGGCAGAGAGAGTGGTGCCGACGATTCTCGGCTATTTTAATTAGGTAAAAATACTGCTGAAGCTTCCCCACTCTACGTAATCCCCAATATACATTTCTACGATTGAAATCCCCGGTCCTTTTGTCCCATCTCACAGGTGAGCCCCGGTACCACTGGCAGCCAAATCATCTATCGGGATGAGAGGCGCACTCAGGTCAGATAGCAGGAGAGAGTCTTAATTATATTTAAAAATCCATAAAAGCGTTTTGCATCTGCCCCGATTCTCTCCTGCTCCCTTCTCTGTCCCTCTCCACCAAAAACAGGATCCCGGTGCCAGGGCTGCCCCCGGCATCTTCAACTTAAGCACTGACAGGTTATATGGGATTTTTGCCAGAGTAATTATTTTTCAATTCAACAATAATGAGAAATTACCATGGCAACCACTTGTCACGTGGCATACATACACCCCCTCCAAAGAATGAACCGTACATAAAGCATCTATTCCTTGAAAAAAATGTGGTGTCTTTTTATTATTATTATTATTATTATTATTATTATTAAAATAAACTGGTCAAAGTGGAGGATCTGAAAAGAGGAAGATGAGAAGGGCACCAACTTCCTTTAGCATCTTGAGGTTCTATAGAAAATAATAGTATCTTAAACCCTACATTCTTGCACACACACACACACACACACACACACACACACACACAAGCATGCACGCACACACAGATAGCACTCTATTAATTTGTATCTCATCATTTCGGTCACTCCCATTCTACACATGTCAGCTACCCTCTCTCAGAAGACACTGAAGAAAGAATGAACGCCTCTCAGTGACGAAGGCAGAAGCCCACTGAGCCATGTTTGCCATTCCTAAATTTCTTTGCCTGTCATTATCATATACTGAGACAGGAAACAATAAAAAAAAAAAAAAACCCAAATCTCATGACTTTCCTTTTCACAGAGGTTCCCTCATAACAAAGGGAGGGTGGGTCATATAGTTTCCCTAACTACAAAAGTCTTTTTTGCTTCTTTAATCTCTAACCATCCCTTCTCTAAACATGGGAGTCTTGGATCGAACCATGTTTATTCTGAATTAGCTGCACCGAATAATAACAGTTACATAGCACTTACTATGGGCTAGCTACCCATGCCAAACTCACTGAATAGCATGAACCCCTTGAAACCTCACGACGACCCCACGAAATAAGTCCTATTATCATCCCCATTTTATAGATAAGAAAACTGAGGCTCAGAGAGGTTAAATATTCACTTATGATTACACAGCTATCAAGTTGCAGAGAACTCAGACACGAGGAGGCTGCTCATAACCCCTCTGAAATGATGTTCCTTTATCCAGAACACTCTCCAAATACCTACTGTCTTCTTAGTTTCTTAACGTCCAGTCAATGCTAAGTGACTGAACGTTTGGGGATCCCCCTTCCTGAACAGATAGCCTGAAGCAAGGCTTTCCACCATGCCTCTGGACTTCTACATCTAGATGCAGAAATAAATACAATGACATAGGGTCATTTGATCTTACCAGCTGCTAACTGCAGGAGCAGGGACTGAAGGCAGGGAGAGGACTTTAAATCCCACCTTTTATTTATTGTTATAGGGTTTTTAAAAAATCTCATGTCCCAGGGGTTGTCTTTTTCCTTCTCTCACTCTCCACTATGATTTTGTTTATTTAACAGTAAACATTAGCTTTCATTTTAACACAGAAATTCTAAAATGGCATGCTACCAAGAGAAGAAGTTGTGTGTCTTGAAAGAACATCTCAGGGTTTCGCTCACAATTGGAGGCTTCCCTTTTTTAAAAAATGCCTACTGGACTTCGCTCCCTGGTATGAGCAGACACTGCCCCGGGAAAGAACCACATTAAAACCAACAGAAAGACGACACTGGGCATCCGACAGACAGGCCTCCTCAGCAAATGATACGTCCTTGTCTTCCTCCCCAACACACCTGAAAAGTTGATATATTTCAATCTCCAGCCTTGACCTACCAAATCTTTAATTAACTGTAAGCATTCCAAAGAGAAATGCTATTGTCCGCAATCTAAAAATAATGACTAAAACGTACACATGTGTATGTGCCAAAATTTGAGCTTCTCACCACTGGAATTAAAAAGAAAACTATAATGAAAGAATTTTTTTTTGTTTGTTTTAAGCTTGGATTTCTCTAAGCTTTCTAAGGACAGGAGGCACACCCACATCTTGTGCATCCTGCATCCTGCACGTACAGAACTCGACACTTGGGCTGGCCTGGCACCCGAAAAATAAGGACTCGATTATCTGATTATTTAAATAATTTAACAAATAAGTATTTACTTAATTCAAACCAGTATATTCTCAAAAGCCTGAAGGAAAACAAATTTTTGTTTTCATGATGGTCGAACACTTCCACTCTCTTCCTGCTCACGTGTCTGTTAACCAGGAGTGTTAAATATTTTATGAGTAAATCAATGATAGTGCCAAGGGTTTCACAATAGATTATTTCCTAGTCCTCACAGAATCCCTATCAGGTCAGTACTTTTATTATTCCAATTTAAGTGGGGGGGAAACTGAGGCCCCAGGAGGTCAAGTAATGTACCCAAGGTTATAAACCAAAAAAGAGGCAACACTGGGATTTAATTTCTGAATGTTTTGGTTCCTAGACATTTGTTTCTATTTCAAAGCTTCACTGCTTGTTCTAATCTACACAATTCTGGTACGAATGAGAACTAGTATTTTCCTCATAACTAAATTTCATGATTTATATTCTGACATGAAGACATGTACTATCGCCTATTAAAAATAATATACTAGAGACCCTGTGCAGAGCCATTTGGAAAATGACGTCGTGAGGCATTACTCCAGAGGCACGGGTCTCATCGGTGATGCTTTCGCGGTGGTGAGCACCATACCTCATGTTAGATCACACCCTCTGGGCGTGAGAGGTCCTGAGATGCAGGATAATGTTCACGGAGCAGCAACTCATCTTGAGAAAAGCTCGCCATAAACTCAGGCGCAAATTTTCTGTTCCAACATAAACACGGCAGAGGAGGGAACGTTTCTGGAAAAGCTTGCGAGATGCATAAGCTTGTTTTTGTGATCCGCCCAAATGCATCTGAATCAAATAACAGGAATAATTCTTAAAGTCGCCACTAAAAATTGGAAGACTGTGCCAGGACAGAGCAAAGTATTAGGGAGCCACTAGAAAAGAAAACTCTTGTTTCTCTTTCCGACTTGGGATAAAGGGAAAAAAAATGTTTTTGTTCACAAAGATAAATATAAGAAACCCAGTATATTCTAAAAACTCAGATGGAAAAAAATAGGTCTCTTTTCTGTGTATTCGCCTGTTTATAAAACAGGGGACTTAGATTGTCTCCAATTTGCCAATGACCCACAAGTCTGTACCACGGCTCCCACCTTCTCCCCAGGATGTCAGAACCGGGGCTCCAGTGGCCTCACTGGGCTTCCTGACTTGTTAATCAAAGAAGCATCACAGGTGGAACATGGCCAAAGCCACCCCATTTCCACCCGACCCCAAGCCTACTCTCCCGACTCCTTTCCATCTCGGCAATGTAATTCCAGTGTCCCAGTCCCTTAGGCCGACCTTTGAGGACAAATGTTTGCTTCCTCTCTTTTTCTAACCCCACACCTCCAATCCATCAGCAATTCTTAGGTATCTACTTTCAACAGATAGCGGAGCCCACTCACGCGAGTCTACTTCTATCACCGCCCCTCGTCTGAGCCTTCAGTAACTCCAGTCTGGACAACCGTGATAGCTCCTTAACCCTTCTCTCTGTCAGCACCCCTGTCCCCTTATAAATTTTACTCTAGAGAGACGCCTGCATGATCTTTTAACAACGCCCACAAAACTGCATCCCCCGTTTGACCCCATCCCTGCTCCATGGCTCCCCATCACTACTTATCTCCATGGAAACACTGCCCTAGGCGGCTGGACTCAGTCTTCCTCTTTGACCACTTCCAGCACAGAGACCTTCCCTGGGGCCATACTCTGCTCCACCCTAGGGTGCTTTCCACCAGTCTTTCCTCCAGTTGGCTTGGCTTTTTCTCCCTTATCATGCAAGTCTCAGCTTCAACATCACTCTGACCCTCCAATCTTTAGGACCCAACTTGCTAACACGTCGGGCTATGTTTTTCCTCCAGGAAGCACTTATCACTCGATTTCATTTGTTTATTGTCTTCCAACCTAACTAGATAACATAAGTTCTCTGGGAACAGAGGATTCTGTTGCTTGCTTTATTGTGGAGCCCGGCACACAATAGGGGCTTAATAAATGACTGCCTGCTTAAGTGAATATACAAAAAAAAAATGTGTTAAACAAACAAGAAAAAAAGAAAAAATAAATCCATCACAGAAACCACATTAATCTCTCTCCTGAACTGCCACAGGGTGGCCAGTCCCAGATATAGACTTGTCACAGCTCAGTAAACTGCAACCACACGGCGGACTACTAGCAACTTCCCAGACTCTTTACTCACTTTAATTTTTTAAATAAATATATGCCATGAGTTAAAAACATTAAAAATATTTATGCCCTTTGACTCGGTAATTCTATTTCTGGGAATCCATCCAGAGAACATAATCCAAAAATATGTAAAATTCTTTATACACAAAAATGTTCACCATAGGAGCATTCAAAATAGAAAAAAAAAAAAAAAAAAAACAAACCTAGGACTAATGGGCTGCCTTACAACAGAGGAATGATTCAAGAAACCATGATATGTCCGCTAGGAAGAAAATAGGAATATTTAAAAACAATGTGTAGCCATGGTTTCAAGGAACACGAAGGCATCCTTGTGTTAAAATGTGGAGAAACGGCAGGAGGACAGAATGCAGGGCTGAGAAACGGAAGGGTGTGTGCAGGAGCTCAGGATGCAGCAGAGGGGGCCTTGCTAGACAGTAGGGAAGGATGGGCTATTTGCGAAGTAGCATTGGGACAACCGACTTTTCAACGCGGAAAAATAAATTTGATTCTGCCTTATAGGACCAAACATAAAACCCAGATGGATTAAACATATACATGAAGAAAAACAAAATTTCAAACTATTAGAGGCACAGATAGAACACGTTGTATGACCTCTGAACTGGGGACATTTTTGTAAACAACACATTAAATCAAATGAGAAACAGGAGATCCATCTGAATGCATCAAAATATAAATATTTCATAGGACAAAAAATAATATAAACAATGATACAATTAAGTGACCAGCTGAGAGAGGATCAGTAACTAGACTATGTAACACGCGTTTACCAATCAAAAATCATTAAAATATAAAAGCACAAAAGACGTGAAGGACCATTCTCAGAAGATAGTCAACCAAGTTATAAAAATATGTTCTAGTTCCTTATAATCAAGAACAGGTAAATTAAAACTAAGTCATTGCGCCCCCAAGAGAGTGCCAAAAAATCAACAAATCACACAATGCCACATGTGCTGCTAGGAGGCAGAGCTCTCGTACCCTGTGGCCGTTCCTCGCTGTGGTCTGAATCCTCCAGAGCACTGGTCCACGCCCCGCTGAACTCCCCAGACACGGTTGCAACCTGACGAACGTTTCCCTTGAGCACCATATCCCTTCACTTGCGATAAACTCTGCACCCCATATTCTCCAACTCTTTCCCAAGCGCCCTGGGCTCATTCTTTAAGACCTCCACCCAAGTCTTGCCTCCACCCAGAGCGCCCCCGGCCTCCAACCTACAGAAAAGTATCTATCTTTAAACTAACATACATCATTATTTTTTTTTAAATTTTCAATTAATATAAACCTCATCCGACTACTCCTGTAGTATTACATTATTTTATTTTATTTAACATAATGTCTAGTCGTTATATTTTCATGTCTTGGTAATTAGACTAAACTCCATGGTAGACCCTGTCTGTTCTTTGGGTTGGGTTTTTTTGTTTGTTTTGTTTTGTTTTGTTATGTATTCTTCTTCCTTACCTGGCACACATGAACATGTGTTTAATTATGAACCAGAACACCGTCCTTTATATCAACCCTTTGAACATTATCAGGTAGCTACCATTATTATCCTCATTTTAAAGGTGAAAAAAACCCAAACTCAGAAAAGTTACTTAATTTTCCCAGCCACACAGCTGGTACATGTTGGAGTCAGTGTTTGAACACACGTTACCTGGTAATCCAGGTATGAGAGAGAGAGAAAGGATTGTGGGAAATGTTAGTAATAAAAGGTCATATGCAAGACTCATGCAGGAATGTCTGCAGCTTCCTTATTTACAATGGGTAAAAAATGGAAATGATTCAATTTTCCATCAACGGGCGAATGGATAAATGAAATGTATCTCCATATAATGGAATGCTGTTGGTCATGAAAGGAAGGAGATATTGATAAATGCTATGACATGTGCCTCATAAACTTTACACTAAGTGAAAGAAGCCTGACACAAAATGCCATCATTTTGCACGATTCCATACTATATATGCAATACCCACAATCCCGGCTTTACCGCTCACTAGCTGTGTGATCTCAGGCAAACTACTTAAGGTCTCTGTGCCTGTTTCATTGCATGGATACAATAAAACCTCACCTTTCACTGTGAGAATTAAACTAGATAATACATGACCCAGTGACCAGGACACAGTAAACGTCCAATAGAGGGCACTGTTATTAGGAGGTGGAGAAAAAAAAACCCAAAGCCAATGTTGCTGTAGATATTAAATAACGTCTATCAGAAACGCATCTGACAGTACGGCCCGCAGGCTGTATAACCAGAAGGCCTGGGTCTAGATGCCGGAGCCAGCATTCCTTTGCTCCGTAACTCTGAGCAAGCTACCTCATCTCAGCTGCCTTCACTGTGAAATGGAGATAATAATGGCAGCTACATCGGAGTGCCGTTCTGAGGATTAAATGATCTGCTAAAGTACTCAGCACTGTGCCTGGCACAAGACAAGCCCTGGTTACTTTTTATCCATCATTATTGTTCTGGCCACCGGTGTTAGATGGTATAAAAGACACCAAGATAGAGTTACCTATTTGCAAAAAAAAAAAAAAAAAAAAAATGCGTCATCCCCTCAAAGGCAAGAACCTGTGTTTTATTTTTCACTGCATCCCTTGTGCCCTGCCCAGGGCTGGCCTGGGAAAGCGCAGGACAGCACCGTCTATCAAGGTGAGCTTTCAACGCAGCGCTACAGAAGCCGAGCCTCTATTGTGCACGCCAGCCTCATATCCACGGTTGCATGTGGTCCAGGCTAATTTGCATCTCAGCATCTCAGAGAGCTCTGCATTTAGCTATTCATTTTGCTTCCCTGTCAAACTAGAGATCACAACTTGCAGCGAAGAGAGCTTTAGGAAATTGGGGCTTGCCTGCCAGCTCCCACATTGGGTCCTACAAATTTTTTTACTTTCCCTTTCCACCTCCATGGGAGGCAGGGAATTTGGCTCAAATTCTGATCCTGGTACTTCTTTGTGGGGTGACTTAACCAAGTACAAATCAAAGCTACTTAAGTGTTCAAAAGGACCTTTGAGGATGTGCTTGGGCCTCAGTCTCTCCATCTGTCAGATACAAGGATGGTTCTAAGTGTCCTTCCAAAAGCATCCTGCCAGAACACTCACCTTTTCAGGTATTTATTGTTCACTGAAAGAACCTGCCCACCTGCCTCACTCTCGCCTTCATGGAAAACATTTTGGGATTGGAGGGGGTGGATCTTGGCCAAGGCTCAAGTGGAGGCAACATCGCCACAAAGAATGTAAAACGGAAGATTTCTCAGCCATCACCTTCCAGGGTCAAAGAATAGTCTACATAGAGATGGCAAGTGGCCTCTCTAAGGGGTTAGTGGCGGTAACCAGGGGACTCTGCATCCATTCATACCTGCGACAAATATTTACTGAGCACCCACTGTGTGCTAGGACTGCTCTGGGCACTAATGATAAATCAGTGAACAGAAAAGACACAAATCCCTATCTTCAAAGAGCATATCCACTAGTGGCAAATGATAAACAAGATATGTAAGTAAAATATACCGTCTATCAGAGAGTGACAGGTGCACAGGAGAAAAACAATAAAGCAAGAAATGGGACATGAAGAATGAGTGGGGGAGGGACGGTGGCATTTTAGGTAGGGATGCCCCAGACAGCCTTGCTAGGAATGTCTCTTTAGGGTCATATCCAGGGCCAGATAATTCACTGTTGCAGGTGCCCCCCTGTGCATGGTAGGATGTTTGCCAGCATTCCCGGCCGCTACCCATGAGCTGTCAATAGCAACCCCCTCAGTCGTGACAAGCAGAAATATCTCCAGACCTTAACAATGTCCTCCAGGTTGAGCACCACTGGTTTAGAGTAAACACCTGAAGAGAGAGAGGGAGCCACACCGAGATCTAGAAAGATCCTGAGCAGGCACTGGAGGTAGAGAGTTCAACAAGACTGGCCCAGCCCCCGCCCACAGGCAACTTACATCAAACAGGTATCTTCTCAGGTACGGTGAGGAAACAGCAAATGCTCAAGCCCAGGGGTCAAACGACAGTGATGCAGTCAGGAGACTGGAAGGGAGGTGTCTGAGCCAAGGGCTGGGAGCCGGGAGCAAGAGGCCGAAGACGAGCCGGGCGAAGGCGTGGGGTCTCGTCCTACAGGCAACGAGGCTTCACGGAAAGGTCTGAAGCAGGAACGTGTCACGATCAACTTCACGCCCCAGGTTCCAACGACCGCCTCTGACAAAGCCAAGTAACCCTACTCCTGAAGGGCCGCATGGCCTCGGGTGGTTTCCTTCACTACCCTGAACCCTGGTTTTCTCTTCTGTAAAACGGGAGATGGGGACAAAGTACCTACTCCATGGGTTTCTCATTAGGGTCAAACGTGGTAACACGTGCCAACACACAGAGCTGAGCCTATCTGCCCGACTCCCGCCCCTCTGCCGACCATCACTCCTCTGTGTCTACTGTTTTCCTTCCCTTGGAAGCTGGCCTACCAGCTCAGCAGGGACACACGTTGCTCTCCGTGCTCCTTGTCCTTGCCCTGCCTCCCGCCCCCACCCCTGCCCGCCCGCCCCCCGCCCGGCCAGCTCACACCTCTGTTCCCAGGACCCTGCATTTCTGCTTCCACTGCACCACCCCGTCGCCAGCCTCTCTGCGCCCCTGGACTTTACATCCTCTATCAGTAGTCTTTATTGGGGCAAATAGTCCCACTTGAAAACCAGTATTATAGTTGCTTAAATACTTGAAGGCCCTATATGTGGATGGTAGCTCTCAATCCCGTCTTGAGAATGTGTTCTAAAACAATCAACTGTCACCTTTGAGGGCCATCGAACCAACTCTACACACCTAGTGACAATAGGCCACTTCCTTTGAAGCACTAAACAGTGGCCCCTCTCCGCTCCGGTCAGTGTCCTTTGGAGGGGGCGATGCGTGCATAGTAATGTCACGTGCTTCATCTTGTTCGGTCCTTCTATCAAGCTAGTGAGATTAACAGGGCGGGTATTCCACACCTGAGAAAAGCAAAGCCCAGAGGGGCTGAACGAGTTGTTCAACGTTGCTCAGGAAACAAATATTAAAATCATAAACTACATATAAATTTTCTAACTTCCAGTGACTGGACTTCTATTTTGAATAAAGGAGCCATTTGCCAAAACTTTTCATAGAAGTTCAGACTCAAACTATGCAATATAAATATACACATAGAAACACTTTCTATCAGTTCCTAGACTTACGGTGATCGTCACAATAATGAGATGGTAATAATGAAATAGACGACAATCACTGAACATTTCCTCTGGGCGAGGCAGTGTACTAAGTACTTTATAAAACTATCTCATTTAACTCTTGTAACATTCCTATGAGATAGATAGTACTGCTTCTGATTTATAGATTAAGAATGTAAGACTCAGGGAGGTTAATTAATTTGCCCAAGGCCGTGTTACTAAATGATAAAGACAAAATTCAAACATAGGCGGTTATGGTGACTAATTTTGTGTGTCAACTTGCCTGGGCCACCAGGTGCCCAGATATCTGGTTCAACATTATTCTGAATGTGTCTGTGAGGGTGATTTTGAATGAGTTTAACACTTAAATTGACAGACTGGGTAAAGCAGACTGTCCTCCCTGATGTGGGTGGGCCCCTTCTAATCAGTTGAAGACCCAAATAGAAGCAGAAGACTGAGTGAGAGGGGACTCTGTTGGCCTGAGCTGGCCATCCGTCTTCTCCGGCCCTCCGACTAGAACGTATACCACCGGCTCTCCTGGTTCTCAGGACTTTGGACTTGAACTGGAGCTACATAACTTGTTCTCCTGGGTTTCCAGTTTACCAGCTCACCCTACAGATCTTGGGACCTGTCAGCCTTCATACCTGTGTGAACAGATTCCTTGTAATAAATCTCTTTACACACACACACACACACACACACGCACACACACACACACACACACACACACACACACACACGTACACATACCCTATTGGTTCCGTTTCTCTAGAGAAGTCTGATACAGTGGTAGACCACCTAAGCCCTAGGATGCTACCATTCTCTATTGTATTAAGTAAAAATAAAATTCTTTTAACTCCAGGTGGAGAAGATGCATTAATTATCAATAGTATGTGGCGAGGGACTCACTAAAACATTTCACCAGATGTATTTTGTTTTGTTCCAATGTCTCAGAAGAAGCTTTTTTCCCTGCGCACCTATAGTTTAGGAAATCATGCCACAGATTGGGGTCAGACAGATGGCTTTGGATTCCCAGGAGCTTTGCTGGCAATTTTGGCTCCGACATACTGTGTGCGGTTGACCTTGGACGAGTCATTCTCTCTCTCTAAGGAGTTAAAACATGGATTACTTACACCTATGCGCCCCAGGGTGCCACGAGGCTTAAACAAGATCAGGTATTGATCATTTCTAATTTCATTCTTTCCCAAACCACAAAAAAGTTAGCAAGCGAGGGGAACCTCTGGCTTCAGGAGCAGTGCACCGTGCAAAATAGATACTAATTCCATTTAATCTGATTCTTGTCCAGTCATCTTATCTGAAGGCTAAAGATGATTCTGCAGTAATAAAGGGAATTATAATACATGATTGTGGAAGCCTGGAGAGCAATTCCAGCACAGAAGCAAGTGATTATACATTGCAACAAATTAAAAACTGAAAAAGAAGAGGAGGGGAAAGAAGGAAACCAAAGACCAACTCAAATCCCTCGTGAAACTCTATTTAATAAAGCAAACTCTATTTCCCGTAGAATTCCAATCAAGGAGCATTTTTGGCCACATGGAAGCAATTAGAGGCATCTATGATTTAATGAAAATGCAAAAATCGAGGACAAGCAAAACAAGAGAGTAACGGGAGGTCACTTCTCACATCTCTCCCACCGAACTGCAGGACACAGAGTGGCCGAAAAGCTTGAACCAGTGACACACAGCTAAAATCAGCCAGAACGCGACCCCTCAAAGTCAGGTCTGCCTTGCCTTCTGCTTGGAACACGAGGAAAACAAAGCTTTAAAGCAAAGCAAAGTCCAGGCATGAACCGCTTGAGGGAGGGCAGCCTCCACGGGTGGCCACTCAGACCCGTGATCTCATGAGGAGAAAATGTGAGGTCTGGCTTCTCCCCTCGCTGGCCTTGGTGAAAACCTAGTCCCGCTCTTTATGCAAAGATTTGATCATCCTTGGGGCTCCCCGTTGCCAGCCATTAAACAGCAAATGTAATTTTGATTTGAAGCAAGTTCCCTCATCCCGGAAACACATCGGCCACTCTCCTGCGAACGGGAATGCTTCTGGCTTCAGACAATGTCCCCTCGACGTCACCCCCTACCTCTCGGGCCGGGCGCCTTGCTCACCAGCGCTCCCATGGCTCTCCAAACACCCTTGTTAACTTCTGCTTCCTCCTCTGGAGGTCTTGCCCTCCAGCTCTTCGAAGACCTGAATCCTCCTTATTATTTAGGTCTCAGCTCAAATGGCACCTCCTGGAGAGTGTCCTTTCCTAGCACCACCTGAGGAAACTCCAGTCCCCGTCCCCATGATTCCATCTGACTTTCTGCGGAGCACTTACTCCCATCCAAAGCCACACACTCTATTAACGCGCCCATGTGCTTGTTTGCTGGCTTAACCTGTCCCTTTCCCCAAACTCTCCTCTACATAATAAGCCCCGAGAAATCAGAAACACTGACCTTTTATTTGTTTACCACTGTGTTCCCGACTCCTGGCATAGTTCCTGGCACAGAATACGCACTTAACAACATCAACGGAGTGAAAACATAGACTGGTGGGTGGTTTGGGATGCCTGAGTTTTCGGAGAGACAGCTTTCGCCAAGAAGTATTTATTTTATTTGTTCATTCTTTCAACATTTATTGTCTATTCCGGGAGCTGGGGATACGGCGATGAGTTAAATCTTGGGTCTCTGCCCACACAGAATTCAGAGCGGAGATGGGGAGAGAGAGAAGCAGCCCAGGGTGGCGGGAGGTGAGGTGAAGGACACGTCAGGACACAGAGGAGCGGCTGGCGCTCGAGAGCCGGCGACGCCGCCTGGCCCGCCGTGTGGAATGTAAGGGGCCCTCACTGTTACGGAGGCAAGGGGACCGGTTTCCTGTGACGAACTGCCACACGCCGGTGCCTTAAAACAACACGCTTATTCTCTCACGCTTCTGCGGCCTGAGGCCTGGAATCGAGGTGTCGGCAGAGTGGGTTCCCCCCGGGGGCTTGGGAGGGAGACTCTGTCCCACGCTTCTCTCCCAGTGTCCGGCGGTTGCGGACAGCCCTTGGCATCCCTTGTCGAGTAGCCACATCCGCCAATTACGTGCCGTTCTCCCTGTGTGTCTCCATTTTCTCTTTTCATAATGGGTTTGAGACGTTAACTAATCACATCTGCAAGGACTCTGTTTCCAAATGAGCTCATGTTCCAAGGTTCCAGGAGTTTGGGGGGAGGGAAGGTCGGGGGGGACATACTATTCGAGCCAGCACAGTTGGCTACACCTTAGTCTTTGATTCCGGGGGACATAAATTCGCGTTCACAAGCACCAATTGTGTGATGGACTTAGGAGGACAGAATGTCACCGTCTGCTGAACGCATGGGCGTGCCTCGGCGTGAGGAGCGACCCACACACCTCTTCTTCCCCTGGTCTATGAAATCGACTGGAGGAAAGAGGAGCGAAGGAGGTCCGCGGCTGGCTGCCGACTGCACCTGCCGCCGAGGCCTTCTCCCCGCCGGCCCCCCCGGACTGAGGGCCCCGGCTCTTCCACTTTAGTCTCATTCTCCAACTCACAGTCTGGTCTGTGCTCAGCCAAGGCAGGAGCATAAGCCCAGAGAAGGGCTCCCTCTTCAAGACACGCTGTGGGAAGACTCGTTCTGAAGCGCCCAGGGAAGCTAACGAAACTGCCTCGAATTGCAGCTCCTGCTGTGCGGCCTTCCCAGGCCTGGCCGCGCCCTCTGCTGCCAGTTCTGGTTCTTCGGCCCGGCTCCTGACCTGTTTGCTTCCTGGTCCCAGTCCATTCGCCCCAAGCTTCCTTCCAAGTCACAGTCTTAGCTCCTCTCAGTGATGGGAACCAAAGTTCCAGAAGTCCAAATACTGGGCCGCGGTCATGGAGACAGGTGACTGGGTCCCTCCGTGGAGAGGCTCCTGGCCATATCCAGGCGACCTCGAACCCCAGAGATGTCCAGGAGGATCCACAAGGTGAGTGTCAGCGGACAGATGACAGACATAGGAATCGAGTAGCCCAGAGTCCAAATCTGACCCCTAACCTTTATTAGGCATCTCACTGTCGACCAGCGGCTTATGCTCCTTGGCGGCCATCGCCTTACTGATGTCCATCCCAACCATGCAAAGTTAACATCTGCATTTAAAAGTAATAAGAATGCACGTAACACGCGGAATGTGCTCAGGAAGTGTTTTGTTTTGTTTTTTTGTTTTTTTTGAATTGCACCAAGAAAATCAAAATTCCCACTCTAGAGCTAAATAAAGCTGTGAGAGGCAGAGGGAACATCCCGGAGGAAGTGTGGAAAGAAACACGTGCGTTTTCATTGGTATACAAATATAGATTTTCCTTCATGGCTCCTCGTTCTTCAGGCAACGTAAATGGCACCTTCTCGGGGAAGACTCGTCAAGCGAGCTTCATACGAAAGAGGACATCCCTCCTCCATTCACTGTCGGCCCATTTTCCTCATGCCGCTTCTCACAAGTAACGGCTGAGGTGGAGGGTCCTTTGCTCATGTGTTTATCGTCTGTCTCATGCTCTAAACGTTTCGCTGCGTGAGGGTACTGACTGAATTCATCGCGATCTAATCCCAGTGCCTGGCATGGGGCAAGACATGTGATAAAATGTGTCAAAAGAGTAAATGGGTAAAAATAATCATCATCATCATCATCATCATCCTATTAGTTTAACTGGTAAAAAAAAAAATGGGAGGGAATTGTGCGTTTTGGAGAGGAAAATGAACGACGTCAAAATGATACCAGTTTTAATTTCTGCTGCCGGGATGATCGTAGCGGGAGTGGCAGGCACCTTGTCGGAAATCTAGAGCAAGCTTGGGGCAGCTGCCTGACATTCGCGGACACTCCCGGCTGCCGTGTTCGGTCAACTGAGCTGAAACGAGGAGGGGGAGTTCAGAGGGGGAGGGGGGTTCGGTTGTGCCAGTCCCCTATTTTTCTTGACAGCTCAGCATTAGGGTTAGTTCACCATCCGAGGGTCCTAAATATTTGTCACTTCTTTAAAAAAAAAAAAAATGGCCTTCAGATATTTGAGGACACAGCCTTGGCGGCTGAGGCCCCTCCTCTTCTTCCGGCGAATCGTCCCTGTGTGTTTCGGCGCTTCATCGAAGGGTAGGGTTTCATGTCCTCCCATTGCCCCCAAGACGGTGGTGCCGAAGTCAGAGAGACCTTTACCGGGACACCCAGGCTCCTTTCTGTGTGAGCACAGCCACGTGAAAAGGAGACAGGCGGATAAACCCGGGCCGCCTGTGCTTCGAAAGGGCATTCAGACTGCCGCAGAGCCGTAGAAGGTTTTCGGGTGACACGTTCGCCTCAAGAGAGACAGATTCTCGAATGAGAGCGATTTCAGGAAGATCGTGCCTCCCGTGGCGCACTTAGGGCGAGAGAGCAAGTTGCATGACCGTCGCTCATCTGAGCAGCAGTGAGAAGTCCCGCCAGCGGAGGCACAAGTTTGAATCCCCAGACCACCTCAACCGGGTTGTGCAGAGCCTCCCCCCCAGCTCAGCAGCAGCCCCCCACAGCTGGACAGCCAGGCTGGCTCATTTGTTCCACCCCGTTTCCTTGAAAAAGGGAACACGAAAAAGAAATAAAGTAAGCTTTGTGAAAACCATGCATTTGTCCTAAAATTCCCCTCCTCTGAGCAGTAGGGAGACAACGAGATGGAGAACCTGGGAGTCAGGTTCTTTCGGTCTCATTTTAGAATTGGAAGGACACTTAGGCATGCGCTAGTTCAAGTCTCTAATTTTACATTCAAGGACGTCGAAACTTATGCCACCTTCATTGTGTATGTCCGTGCGACCTGGAGCGAGTTGCTAAGACTTCCTGGCCTCGATTTCCTAATCTGTAAAATAGAGATGATGATAACACTACCCACCCTTAAACCATTGTGATGATTAAATTAAATGGGCCAATTCACGTAATGTGCCGGGCAGGGAGAAAACGCTCCATAATGACTAGCTATTATTATGACTAGCCATTATTATTTTTCCTTCAACAAATAATAATTGGGCTTCTGCTATATGTCAAACACTGCTCCAAATAATGAGGATACAGCAAGAAATGAGATAAATGCCGACCTTATCCTCCCGATGGCTTCTAGGAAGATCGGGATTTGAACGTAAATCCACAGCTGCTCTCGGAACTAGAATTCAGTGCTACCGGCTTGGAGATTTTTAATTTTCCTGAGTGCTGTTGTCACCCAGCCCACCTTCTTCACCTGTCCAAAGAGGGAGCTCGGCGAGACAGAACGGCAGGTGACGTTAGGAGAAGGCCCCTCTCCTCGGTGGTGGTGAGCCTGGCTGCAGCACTAACCGGGCCTGGGGGAGCTCCCTCTAAACGAGGCGTGGACGGTTTGGAACTAAGTCTGTGCACCAGGAAAGGAAAACGATAGCAAATAAGAAACCGTTTGGACATGGGAGAGGAAAAACAGCGCTGGTTTCAGAACCAAACAGTCCTTGTTGTCACCCAAACTCGATTATACTGTTACAAGCTATGAGTCCTTCGGCCAATTACAGAATCTCAGTTTCCTCATCTGTAGATTGGGGCTGGTAAGTCCTATCCCACAATTTTTGTTTAAGACTTCGGGAGGAAAGTGTGCATAAAGCCCTCACCATAACAATCCATGCAGTGAACATTCATTAAATGCCGGCCGTTAGTAAGAAAAAGAGGAGAGTTAAAACGCAGAGGTTTACAACACAGATCATGTCCCTTTTCTGCTCACATTGCCCAGCAGCTTCCCAGCCAACGTACTGCAAAGCGGCAGCCTTTAGAGCCGCCCCCGAGGCCCTCGGCAACCCCAGTGGTCCCATCACGCTCCTTTCCTTATCTCCTCATACTCCCTCGCTCATTCTTCTCCAGCCATACCTCATTATGCTCTGAACACACCAGTCACAGGCCACCTCGGTGCCTTGGAACTTGCCGGCCCTTCTGTACAAGGCACGGAGCGTAATGATTAAGAACCACAGGAGCGCAAGGGTCAGACCCCTGGTTTGAATCCCAGCTCTGCCGCGTACTTAGTGTATGATTGTAGCAATGTGTATTTCAACTTTCTCATTTGTAAAATGGAAATGATAATTAATAATAATAATGATACCCATCTCACAGAACTTCAGCTCTATATGTAGGCAAACAAAGAACGAACGAATGCAATTTATTGAGTAGTGACTGGCTGCTTGAATGTCTGGCTGACATATGGTACCGGCGGTCTGCACACCTCACATGTAATTCCCACAATTCCAAAATAAAGCATCCCTGGTCCATTTCACACACAAGGTAACTGAGGCCACGTACAGCTAAGGAACACCTGGGACTCAGACCCAGGCCTGGCTGGCTCCGGGGGTCTTTCTATTCCTTGTGCGCCCGCACATCTGCTCACACCCTCCCAGTGCAGCTTTGGGTACAAAGTCACTAAAATATGAGGTCTCCAGGGACACACGTTTGAGTATTGTCCCTGTGGGATCCTACATCTTTTTACTTGTCCAGGAAGCACATGTGAGCTAGAACAGGGGTCCCCAACCCCCGGGCCATGGACCACTGCTTGTCAGTGGCCTGTTAGGAGTTGGGCCACACAGCAGGAGGTGAGCGGCAGGCCAGTGAGTGAAGCTTCATCTGTATTTGCAGCCGCTCCCCAGCGCTGTCATTACCACCTCAGCTCCACCTCGGTTCATCGGGCATTAGATGCTCATAGAAGCCCCAATCCCTGGTGCCAAAGAGGTTAGGGACCACTGAGCTAGAATACCCTCTTTGATCCTGCACCGCAGAGGCCAAGTGGGCAGACCCCACCAGACAGGAAGAGAGCTCAACTCCCCTGGGACCCTTGCCGCCATCTCATAAAAAAGTAGGCAAGACCTGAAAACGTCTTCAGTGACTTAAATCTCCCGAACATTACTGAGCACCCAGCCCCACAGTGAATGTCCACAGAGAGCATAGCACGTTCCTGACAACTTCGGATCTTATTTTGCTTTCCTTCCCTGGCCAAGCGTCCATCGCCTCCATCCCCTCTGCCCCAGGCAGAACCTGAGGGGCCGCCGCGCGCGTGGGCACGCGTGTAGATCACGGGCACGTGCAGCGCTCGTCCGGAAAGGCCCGCTTGCTGGGCCCGGGCTTGCGGGCTGCCTCGGAGTGGGAAGTGTTTTATTGCCCACTCTGCTGACCGGGTGGGAGAACGCGAGAAGTTACGATGCTCAGAGGCAGAACCAGACGCTGCGCCTCAAAACAAACCCACATCCTAACTCTACTTGAAACATGGCCCCATACAAAGAGAGTCCTATTTCTCTACCTGGGGATGAAAGAAATCAATAGGCTAAATCCACTGCAATATCAAAGAGACCAGAGCGGGAACAAACACTTCTTCATCATAACCCAATCATGAAGTGCCCGTGGCCCTCACTCAACGGGTGAAAAACCGAATTATTCCTTTTAAAATCCCTGCCTTCTAGGGCCTCGTGATGGAAAATGTTGAATTAGGAGGATTACTAGCAGGCAGGGAGATAGTCTTAGGGCCTTGTTCCTGGACCAATGCTCGCGGCAATGACTAAAGATTTAAGATCTGCCTTTTACTAGCCATTCGGCACACTTAGATTTTATCAATACCACTAACGCCACGTTACCGGCACTACAGAAATAACAACGATAACGACGGTGATGTGATGAAAAATGGTGATAACGGTTAATGTTACCAGAACACTTTGGACATGTGACAAGCACCGATGCTAAATACTTGACATACGTTGGGGCATTTAAACCCGCCAGCAATATTTTGAGGAAAGTGCTCTACTGTCCCATTTTACAGATGAAGACGCTGAAGCTTAAAGAGACAGGCAACTCGTCCACAAAGACATGCTCTCACGACCATTACTGTTTCACTAATTTATTCTACACCCTGAACCTGGTGTTTGGACCTGCAAAATTATGTGGTTGTGCAGCAGATGAAGTGATTTCTAAAGGAGCACATGGTGCTCACTTCCAGACTCCCAGCCCATCATCTAGTCTTCAGAGGAAGACAGGAGGCCCCACCTCTTTCCAGGGTCTCAGAGGTTGGTCCCACCCCTGACGGTCTGTGTCAACACCCTCAGACATTTCCTTCTTCCCTGCCATCACAAGGAATGTCTCGGGACTGGACAATCACTTCAGAGGCAGAGATGGCCCAGGGCTGTGTGAACCAAGAACTCTGCATTTCCTTAAGCCTTCAATCGGTCCTTTCCTCCACTGGTCAGAGTCTTGAATGGAATCTCCTACCCAGAAAGTAAAGTTCAAATTTTCTAGTACTCCATTCCCCAGGGTCTAATCTCAACGTGTTCTTCCAACTTCTCCCATTGACTCTACTCCCGGCCTATTACATGCCCGTGTGCTTCTGCACCTGTTTCTAGTCTCTCTGAAGTAGTGACAGAAAACAGTCACATAGTAGAGTTAAAGTAGTTAAATCCATATGTCATCACCTTAATGCCCGATGTGATGGCATTAGGAGGTGGGGCCTTTGGGGGCTGATGAAGTCATGAGGGCGGAGCCCCCCAACACGGGATGAGGGCCTTACAAAGAAGACCCGAGAGAGCGCCCCAGTCTCTTCGTCCTTCTGCCATGTGGGATTATAGTGAGAAGACAGCACTCTGCAACTGAGGGAGGGCCCTCACCACAACCTGAGCGCGCTTGGGCCTGATTCTGAACTTCCAGCCTCCAGAACTGGGAGAAGTAAATGCCTATTGTTTTCAAGCCGCCCAGTTTATGGAATTTTGTTACAGCAGCCCGTATGGACTAAGACAATGGGTACTGCTTTATAATTGAGGAAGAGAGTTATTTTTTAATTGTTATCATGGCATGAGAAGATGCTTATGATATAATAGCGAATGAAAGAAACACAATATAAAGATATATAGAGAGAGATGTATATGTATATTTAATGACCTAGTTTTATAAAAATACATTTATTAAAAAAAAAACTGGAAGAAATTCTCTGGGTGGTTAAATTAAAGATAACACAAAGAAAATGTCTGTTGGCTTGATAAACATGGCTCCATCAAGTCCCAGAGACCCCAGGCCACAATGCTCAGAAACGACAGGTACAGAAGAAAGAGCACACGAATTCCCACCTTTCCCAACTACTTTCTGGGTCCCGGCTCTACTGCAGGTCAGGCCAGAACAGAGGAGGACAAGGTCAACCTCTTGCAGTACGCCGTGCTCTGCCGAGACACGTAAGGGCTCGGTGGTGAGGGCTGACAGGCACATCGCCAGGACGCGCAGCTGCAAATGCCCACTCTCGCTTCCCAAATAGGCCCGAATGTAAGACGCGGGCATTGCCTATCGCGACCTCGTGACTCCAACGGCAGGGCAGCCACCGCATGGGGTGAAAGCAGAGGAAACAACGTTCTACAATGTTCCTGTGATGATAAGCTCCAGGCACGCATGGGAGGAGAGACGTGGTGGATAAGCAGGTCAGCACGGAGAACGTACTTGCCAGCCGGCGTGCGGGCTCACATTCGCTGACAGACTGCGCCCGCGCCCTCCCCCTCCCCCTACGCGCGCACGCAGCAGGAGAGAGTGACCCAGGTCTACTGCCAATTTTCAAGAAATTCGCATTTCAGGGTCTGTTCCTGGAATCACATCAGGCATTTGGGCTTATCCAGAAAGGTTAAAAACTCTTATGACCCTAAACCAGCTTCTTCTTCTTCTTCTTTTTTTTTTCCCCCTCAAGTTTTGAAAGCAAAACTCAAGGGACTTCCACCAAAATGAATTATGCAGAAGATATGATAAGATGAGATTCCACCTGCTGCTAAGGGACTCGCCGTAGAAAAATGTAATCAGACATTCATTTCCTGATATTAACAACCACTAAAAGGGAGCTCTGATTTCTGGAACAAATACCTTAAGAAGAAAGTTTGAACATATACATTTTAATTGAATTTCTTCCCAGCCAGAATGTAATTGACAGAAGCCTGCACCCACCACGATCCGTGGGTTTCTGTAACTCATAAATCAGCCAATATACTAGTAGGACTTATCTAGGTTCTTAATCCTCTTATCAACCACTCGAGTTTCCAGGGAGACTCATTAGCAGAGCTGGCAAGTGCTGCAGTCGGCATCATTACCAACCACAAAAGTTTTGAGCATCTGCTCTTCTCCATGTTTGTTTGTTTATGGTCTGTCTTACCCCAGCTAGAATATGGGCAAAACAAGGCACACATTTTTATCTGTTGTGCTCCCTTCTGTAGCCCTGAACTGCCTGGCACTTATGGGTCCCCAGCACATATCTGCTGACTATCGAAGGGGACAAGAAAGAACACGACATTCCAAAATATGTCACTGTGGCATGAGAATTAATTTGAGCGAAAGACGATTGAGAAGAAGCAAATACAAGAAAACTCTCTGCTCTCTCTCTATCTGCCTAAAAGCAGGACATAATTTCATAAAGGTTTTCCTCCTCCCCTCTCTACCAGGAATGACAGAGACAGACTCGCCAGAGACAATCCCAGAGAGAGTTCCAGAAGGATCCACATATCGACTCTGCTAACCAGCCCCGACCTTCCGTTAGTTTCCCATGTATTTACCTTCCCGCCATTTGCCACTCCTACAAACTCATTTTCCTTTGTCTTGTCACCTCTCCACAAATTTATTGTTCTTTCGTTAAAATGCTACAGAAGCCCAAGTTCTCGCCACCTCTGAGTCGCTCATCACTGGATGCTCCTGTGTGGATGCATGAGGCACATGTTAATAAACTTCTCTTGGTTTTTCTCTTGTAAATCTGTCCCTTGTAGGTCTGATTTGTGAGCCTCGGCCAGAAAATCCAAGATGGGAAGAGGAGAAAGATGCTGGCGTTACGGATCTCTCAGGCACTGAGAAATGGGAGCCTAGGGATGCGAACAGGTCCTACCATAAAATAACTTTTAGTCTCCATAGCTGGGTGGTGACATGAACACATCAACGCACATTTAAACAGAGGAATCACAGCAACATGTGGTGGGAACAGACATTCAGGGCTAAGCAAGGAGGAGGGGCCAAGTTATCAGGACACAGGACGTCCTGAGCTGAGGTAAGACTTAGAACAACTGGGAACTCCCCAAATGGCTGAGCCCTTCTGTCCTCGGAAACACAGGCACAGGTGTCACCCCAAACCAGGGGCCTTTCCTCTCCACGCCACTGGGCCCCAAGGCTCGCAGACCCTACCCCTGAATCGTCCCTGAATGCAGCCCGGCCGTGGTGGCCCAGCGCACCTTTCTTCTCTCAGCTGCATTTCCTCAGAGGTGGACTTACTTGTCTTATGGGCCCTGGGAGAGAGGGGACCCACTGTTGATAGTTAAATAAAGTTAAGTCACAAAATGGAAATGAAATCCTTTCCTGCAGATAAAGTTTTAACAAAACTTTTTTAAGGCTGTTGTAGAGGAAGGAAGAAGTACCAGGTGCTAAAAAAAGATTCATTTGTTCCCTCTTTTCTTCAATAAATGTGAAATGAACAGCTATGCTATGTCGGGGATCGTGCTAGGGTTGGGGGACGCGCAGGAACCCATAAAGACACAGCCGTGTGTCATAGAAGGTATAGCTAACGGAGAGAAGACACGATAATAAATAGGTGACAAAAACAGGGTACGATAAGATTTATTAGAAGCAAAGCGTAGGGTGCTATGTAGTAGTGAAATGACAGCAAACGTACGTTCAAACCCCAGTTCTGCCTCTCAGAAGGCGTGTGGCACTAGTCACTTCCTGTTGTCGAGTCTTGATCTGTTACTCAAAAACTAGGGAGGGACCCTTTCACTGTTTTTGCTGGATTGGGACAAAGATTCGACACATCTCCATGGATAAAGGGCTTAACAAAGTGCCTGGGCCCCTGCAGGCATCACTACGTTGTCAATATTGTTACTAGAAAGGGCAATGTCACAACCCGAATTCACTTCTGTTTCCCACTGCTTAGCACTGAGTGACAGACACTAAGCTTG
The DNA here is from genome assembly GCF_014176215.1 of Rousettus aegyptiacus. NCBI lineage: Eukaryota > Metazoa > Chordata > Mammalia > Chiroptera > Pteropodidae > Rousettus > Rousettus aegyptiacus. Next base: position 7,969,432 of record NW_023416285.1, read on the forward strand.
GGACACGGCTACCTCGTTATTCCCCTTCTTCCTGGCCCCTGAAGTGCTTCTCTCCTCGATGTCTGAGGGGTGTATGGACGTGTGGGTGTTGGGTATGCATGAGGCATCGAGACCCTGACAGCTGTGTGATACCTGGCTTCAGGTAAGTTCCAAGAGCTTCCTCACAGCCTTCCACCTCTGGCAAGGGGAGCCAGGGAGCTGCTACTATTCAATTAACAAGAGACCCTAGTCTCCCTGGGGGTGGGATGCCAAGGGACGGGTGAAGAGGGACTTCTGGGGTGGAGACGGAAAGACGGGAGGGGACGTTCTGTGTAATCTACATCAGGCTCCCCCTCAAGAAACCTAAATAAACATAAACTCAAAGTCAAAAGAAAATGCTTGCTTGCTATGCTAATTCTTCAAATGTCGAGGCTTCCTATCCCTGGGTTGGAGTCCACACAGGTGTTTAAACAGAAACCAGGAGGAATCCAGGGCCGCCTTAGATCCTAGACCCATCTTCCCAAAACTATAGGCCCCCAAGCCGTTCCACCCCAGTGGAGACCCCGGGACCAGCTTCTGGGATCTGCTGCAATTCTAACACCCAGCACAGTGCCTGGCATAATAGCAGAAGCAAATAAGCATTGGTAGATGAAAAAACGAACGAATGAATGAATGAATGAGCTAAAGAACAAATGAACCAAGGAAGGAAACAGCTTGGGCTTGTGAATGGCGTTGGGTCAAAGGGCACTAACGGCGAATCCTTGAGAACTGGCGAATTTGTAGGAGGGACGCTGTTACCTTGACGTTCGGGTTCGTGGCCGCGAAGGGGTGCTATGCAGTTAACTCTCTCCTGACCAAGCGAGGGGGTGAGGGAGCAGCGCACGGCCTCACAGCCATGACGCCAGCACGAGGGGCCCGAAGAGCTGCCAGGAGGTGGCTTTCATTTTGGAACGCGCTCTAGGATTTTTTTTTTTTTTTTTTTTTTTTTTTTTTTTTGCTGCTCCAGCAGCAGCAGCAGCAGATTTACTCTCCTAATTATGTTTGGCTTTGGTTAAATTAGTTTGCATTCCCTGTGCACACACTGGTGGGGGGAGGAGGTGGCCTGAGAAGATGCAGAGAGGTGGAGGGACTCTTCTCAGAGGGTGACGGCACAGCAGGACAATCAATCAGGCATCAGGCAGACGGGGCCACTGAGCAGTGGCCCGCGGGTCCCAAAGGGATGGAGGAAGGGGTGTTTTGCCTAAGGCCTCCGTCCGTCCATCCGTCCATCCATCCATCCATCCATCCATTCGTTCATTCACGCCACCGTACTGATCTTGTGCCCGGGATGAGTCAGACACGAACTAGGAAGTGGAGGAAACTGCAGAGAACTGGACGAGAAAATGCGTTCTGGCCACAATCTAGAAAGGGAGCGAGATAAGGAACAGGCAAAAAGATAAGCAAAACTTCCCAACGCTGTGAAATGCAGGCAACAGAGTGACACACACGACCTGAGGGAAACGCGTCATTTCATTTCTACGCGTAGTAGGGTCCTCAAGCGGCAATAACGAGAATAGCACAGCTACCGTTAATCCATTTATTCAGCGCTTACTACGTTCCAGACACTCAGCAAACGCTTCGTTCAGTCGTCCCCGAAACTCCACGAGAAGAGCTTGTTAGCCCCGTTTCACAGATGAGGAACCGAGGCGCAAAGAGCGTTAGTTATCCACTCAAGAACACCTAGCGGGTGACCCCAAATGCAATGTCGCCCCTTATGCCCTGTGCGGAGTTCTACGATCAGTAAGAGGAAGCGGTGATTAAAGCGCCCACTACGTACGGACGCGGAGTCCTCGCAACACGTCTTCTACGTTGCCCTTCTGGTCACATTTTACAAACTGAGACTAGGAGCGCGGGCCGGTTTCACCAGCGTGATAAAACTATGAAGAGATGAAGGCAGGATTCACACTCAGGTCTGCGTGACTCCTCAGTCATGCTACACAATACAAAGCAGAATCATGGAACTAATATCTTTTTTCCTCGCCGACTGGGTAGAAAGTTTCAGAGGTTAGAATGCCCTGAATTCTCAGTTTGTAGGCTCACTGGATGGTAGCACAGGATATATTCATCCTCTGAGCTATCTAGTTGTTGTTCTAGGTAACCCAGAGCTAAGCTCAACACTCGTGCAAAGTTACTTTGGAGAATAAACGAGAAACATAAAAATGCCCAGAACCTAAAGCAATGCGGCAACCACAAAAGAGCCTCTTATTAAACTGTGGGACCCTCAGCAGGGACATGAAGAGGAATCACAGGCCTTAGAACCATGCGTGGAGAGAGCACCAGCCTCGTCTCACCATCCTTTCTGCTCTGCGGACTTCCGTTCGCTATGGAGGCCCAAGGGCCTGGCTCCAGAAATCTATTTACACATCCACCTGCCCTGATCATCTGCTGGGGTATCCTGCTCCGCGGACAGCCAAGCCAACATCTCACACCACCCCTAAGGTGCAGGGCGTTGTAGGTTTTTCCATGATACAACCTCTTCTTTGTGTTTTAATGTTTTGCCTGGCTTTCACATTTGTAGTGAACTCAGATCTCGGAGGAGGATTGTCAAATCAGGATTCAATAAAAAAAAAAAAAAAAAAGTGCCATTACGAATAGAAGCAGCTGCTTTTGATTTATAAACACTGTAATCTTCCCCAGGCCTTAGATGTTGGGTGGTTTTTTTTTTTTTTTTTTTTTTTTTTTTTACAACATCCAGATCAGAACCAATTTAATTTTGAAAGACAGCTAATCAAGTAATTTGTTGTAGCACCTCTCTCGTTCCTGCTGTTGGAAAGGGGGTTGGGAGCTGCATAAAACCAACACTTTATTGACGATTACCAATGGACCCTTCGGGTATCAGGAAGTGCTTACCTGTAACCTCTAGAAACACAATAACTTCTATATGTTCATCTCATCAACTACCTCGAGTATTTCAGCGAGTCACGTAAAATGGTGTACACGTACATGGTTAAAACTTGAAGCTCCTAACATTTTTGAAATAACAATAGTTCTCTCTTAAATTTATTGATTTATTTTAGAGACTTAAATAGATGAATTCTCAATTTTGGAGAAGAGGAGCTGAACCATCTCAATCTTGATTCTGCAGTGTTCTGTATTCCTAACGCCTTAACACATACACACTTTGTGAGAAACAGAATGGGTGTGAATTAGAGAATTTGACATATTTCGAAATCATTTTAGTTACCTTGAGCTGTTCATTCACCGAAATTTTATTGAGCAATTACTACATGACAGTGATATGTGCTAGGAATTCATGTTCCAGTAAAAACCAAGCAGGACAACCCATTGCCTGTACTTAACAAATACTTACATTCCTACTATGCGCCAGGCCCTGTCTTAAGTGCTTTGCAAATATTTAATTCTCATAACGACCCTATGAGATAGGTATTGATGTGCCCCTCCCACACACACACACTAATTTTTTATTCTTTATATTTGATCTGACTTGAGTCCTAGCTATGAGATTCTATTTCTCTTCTGCAGTATAGGAAAGACATATTCACCACAACACATAGGAAAATTCCTTAAGAGCTGATTCATATTCTAAAGCAGATGAAAAGTGTCACGGAGTTGAAAACTGTTCCTGGTCTAGTAAGTCCCTTCCTCAGAACCAATTATCTAATTACTTTTTCTAAGTGACTTTCTCATTTTCTTAAAAAAAAAAAAATGCATCATGATTATCAGAAAGTACTGAGCCTATAGATATTGCCCTGCCAACCTGGGCAGATAAATGTGAAAATCTGGCATCCCTCCCAGTAATCCATGTCCCCTTCTCCTAACTCCGGCCATCTCTACCATTAAAATAACTCTCTGCCCTGTGACTTGCAGCCAAGAATTATAAAAACTCTTGCAAGAAGTCCTAAAAAGGGAAATAAGAGGAAGAAGGTTATGATGCAGTCTATGAATACACTTTAAAAGTGTTTTCCACTAGCTGTGATAGAAATAAGCGTGGGTTTGGGAGTTCAAATCTCATCTCTATCCCATACTTGCTGTGTGACGTTAAGTAAGTCACTTAACTTCTCTGAGCTGTTGCCTTGTCAATAGAAAGCCTATCTCCTAGATTTTTATGAAACCAGGTAAATTTCTGTAATACGATCTAAATATAATGGCCCATCATGGTTGCTCATGAATGAGGGTCCCTCCTCAGTTCCTCCTCCTTCCATGTATAGTAATCTACTTTGTCTTTCCAGGGCATCCTGCTACTGTAAGTACCACAGAATAAATAACAGATAAATGTGTAAAAAGAAAAAAGACCCTCCCCACTCTGAAACCCTGGAAGGAATGTGTTGTTCCTATTTTACAGATTTGTCGGATGAGCTGATTCCCGCCTCGGACACCCATTCTGGCCCATTTTGCTGCCTCTGAAGGGATCTGCCATTTATTTCTTCATATATTTGCAAGAGAGCAAAAGAGTTGCCTCAGTGCAGGAAGACAAGCTCTGATCTGGGGATGGGGTGTCCTGATTTTCCCTCTCCAGATGATAAGCCTTCCTCACATCCCAAAGGAAAGGCATTGAGCCCCCAAGGAATAGCCCACCTTGACTGATGAACATTGTAACAGGATTTCGGGTTATATAAGTCAAGGTCAATGGCAGCTGTTTCCTTTGTACAGCTCACGCATTTATTTTCTGAATCAGAAAACTTTATTTCTAAACATGTTCCATAGTGTCAACAGGTTTCCTTCAGCTGACAAAAGGGACATGGCTGAAAAGTGACCTATGTGTTTCTTTTGTCCCCATTTTTCCTGGACCTTATGGTTGAGATTACACACATCTCCTGCCCCCGGAGGCGAGAACAGCTCCAAAGCATCCTCTAGCCAGGGCAGGACGTGCCTGGTAACTTCAGAGCCTCAATTCTGAACATTCTGGCGTCTGTAGTTTAATGTCAGGTCCTCAGTGTTCCTTCAGGTGGGGTTTTGCATGTAATTATACTTAGGAGGTGGAATTCCATTTGAAGCCCAAGCCATCAACCCATCGGCTCCAGGGGTTGTCATTTCAAGCTTCTTAGTTCTGATTACTTGGGTCTTTATCCAAGATGTGTTTTTGCTCCAGTTAAAGGGATTTGTGTCTAATAAGCAGTCATTTATACACACAAAAGGCAGCATGTTTTGTTCATGGAAATAGAAACATCTGAACAGATCTACATCCTGCATGTAAATAATTCACAAATTGTTACAAAGAGATTTATAATGATTCCTATTTGTAACCTCCCTTTGGGCAGAATACACAACATGTTTTTGGAGCGAGCTGTGCAGAGCTCCAGTCTGAATCATGTGTGGTGAGCATCTGGACCACAGTGGGGGCAAAAATCACCATGTGGACTGGAGATTCGGGGCGGCCGGAAGGAGGCGGAGCAGGTGGGTCATGCACACGTTTACAGATGTCGAAGCTAACTGAGGTCTTCGAAAATCACCTAGGATCATTGGAGCGATTAAACCACTTGTCTAAGACCTGAATCTCCTTTCCCAGCAATCTCAGTAAAATCTTAGATTTAATGGCTAAAGGCCATGAAGCCACATTGCCTCTTTTAGTAAATATTACCGTATTCTAAATTTGTTTGCATACTTCCAGGAGAAGAGCCTTGTCAAAAGGGAGAAGCAATCCTCTCTCTTGCCAGAAAAGGACCCTTTTGGAATCCACTAAAGACCTGAAAGCCAATAGCACACAGCACAAACATATGGCCTCTGGTGGGTTACTCAGTGTCAGACCAACACCCTGGGACAGAGCTGGGAGGGTTTGGCTTTAAACCCTTAAAAATGCCAGGCTGCTGCCTGCACATCCTGAAGGCAGACCTGTACGACCTTGGTTGGCAGAAGGCAGAGGCCAGAAGATGCCCTAAGTGATAATCTCAAGACGATCACCTTGATATGGCTACAGCTCCTCCCCAGCCATCCCTGTACCTCCAGTCTGTCCAACAGATCTCTCTGAAAAGTGCATATCTCATTTTCTTAGAACCTCCTTAAGGCCCCTCCATGTGTCCCACCTTCCTGGCTTTCAGGATTTTGGCTAAGGGCTCAGAGTCCTGAAGCAGGCATCCTCAGCTGGAGCCCTGGCTTTGTTATTTGGCTGCGTGACATTGGTATGTTACTTAACTTCTCTGTGACTCATTTGCTTCCCTGGTCAAATGTAAATAACTGGAGTGTCTTCCTAATTGGTTTGATAACATCGATAATGATTGAATACATGTAAAGAGCTTAAAATACATACTAAATATTCAATAATGTTAGCTATTATCAGGTTGACCCTTATAAATATTCAACCATTTTTGACTTAACAGAAATTACAGTCTCATATGGATCAACTGGTTATTAATGTTCTCAGGCTTATGGAAGCCTTATCTTTTCACCTCTTGACTTAACTCAAGCCTTATCAGCCCCTAAGAGTCCTCCGGGATGCCTAGTGTGAATACGTTCCCCGATACATTCATGTGTTCACTCACTCAACAGTAGAGTATTGAGCAACACGACCAAGTATCAGGCACTGGGAATTAACGGTGAGCAAGGTTGCTTTGGTTTTTCCATCAAACAAACCCAGACGGAGAAGACAGTCAGCCGAGCAGACGAATCAATGTAGTGAGTGCCTCCATGGGCCAGTAGAGGGCGCTATGGAAAGCCATACTTGCAAACAAGGACTTGAAGGAGAGCAGGAGTTGACAGCAGGTAAATCTCGAAACAAGAAACCTTTACTCAAAACCTGCGGAATGAGTAGAGATTGGTCAGATAAAGAAGAGAAGAAACGTTGTTCCAGAAACATCTAGAACTTTCAGTGAAGGTCCAGAAGTGAGAAGGAGCCTGGGGAAGACAGGGATGTTAGGTGTGGCTACGGGAAGAGAGGGCCCACGGTGAGGGGGCAGCTAGAGGGAACACAGGAAGCGGAGACTCGGTCGTAAGAGGCCTTGCCGTAGGTCACCTCGCGAAGTTTGGGGGAAACGTGAGGAGGCACTCACCGTCAGGGCCGTTCAAGCGCAAGGTCATGTCTGAGAGCAAACGCCTCCTTCACACCTGTCCCCGAGCTTCCTTGCCCATCTCCTCGCCCAGCTCACTCTCGTTCTATCCCTTTTTCCTGGGGCCGATTAAAAGCCCTTGAAGGGATATCAGAAAGAGAGAGATACCTTCCTAGGAGCATTTTAGGTGGCTTGCTTGGACTGGGGGAGGTCACGTGGAAGGCAGAAAGCTGGGGCAGTCATTTGGGCAGTGCGGGTCCTCATACGGGTGCCCAGAACTCGCTGGCTTTCTTTCTAGTGTGTCACTTACGATGCTGATATCTAATTGTTCCTTTGTTAGCTTGTTTTCCACTGGACTCTGAATCTCTTGAGAATAGCTAGAGGCCTAGGAGTCTATCGTACCACCCCACCGTCCAACCAGCACTGTGCCTAGCTAATAAGTGGTAACTATTATTACGACTGTAGCTACAGTTAGTAATACTTGTTGAAATCCAGATACATGAATGCTATAGTACCATGTGGTGCATTGGGATTCCATGGAATACCAATGTTCTGAGAAGTGTGAAGCAATGTTTGGGGCATTTGGGGGAGGCCTATATCGAAGGAAGTTTGGGAAGCATGTGATTAAAAACATTTAATGGGGTTACTCTACATACATAGATTTCCAAACTCTGCTGAGAGGATCCAAAAGGAGTAACATTCAGTAGTAATGACGACACCCACCACCCAGATTCTCCGAAAAAGGAACCAGAGATCCATAAAAAAAAGTCTAATTCCAAAGCTGGGGCAGGGAATATATCAGATGAGCCGGGAGTACCCTGTAGTGTCAGAAAGTAAGGAATGCCCAAACACACACACGCACACACACGCGCGCACACACACACACACACACACACACACACCGACAAGGATGTGGGACACAGGAGCAAACGGAAAAAGCTTCTAATGGCCAACGGAACAATTTGAATAAAGAGATAAATAACATCATATTGGATGATAGCCCAAAGTATAAAACGAATATCCATGGATTCACATGAATATAAACAAATGGTAAATAAATAAATTGTGGAGAAGAGATGATTCTTCACGCAGGCAAGTTACAAATAATTTATGTAGATGCCCCTCTTGGAAAAGGTGAAATATAACTTTCCACCCCCTAAGCGTGGGCTGTGCCTAGAGACTCCTTTCCAAAGAGTACGGTACAAAAAGAGGAAAAAAGGATCATTTTATGGTGGAAAAACCTGACAAATACTACAGGTGATCAAGTTGACATCATTGCTAATAAACCATGTTGATAATATGTACCGTTGATACAATGTGATGAGAACGGCATTCTATCTACATCTGCAGGCTTTCTCCTGAAAACCACTGTCCCTGTCTAACCATGAGAAACACAACCTACGTACCCACAGTAAGGGGCATTCTGCCAAACACCTGACCAGTACACATCAACGTCAAGGTCATTAAAAACAATAAAAAGTCTGAGAAGCTGTTGCAGCCAAGAGAAGCTCAAGAAGACATGATGACTCGAGTTAATGTGGAATCTTGGATGAAAGCCTGGGAACGTTACATAAAAACTGAAGAAATCCGAACAAAGTATTGACTTTGGCTAATAATAATTAGTTAATATTGGATAGTTCATTGTGACAAATGTATCACAATAACTTTAAGATATTAATGAGTGGTACATGAGAATTTTCTGGACTATCTTTGCAACTTTTATGTATACCTAAAAGTATTCTAAAAACAATTAGGTCTGTTTAAAAAAATTAAATGATGTCTTTACTCTCTAACTTTTCATATACTTTAATATGCTGAGATATATTATGAATTTTCTCAAATTAATATGACTAAGGAACTAAACATCTATTGCATTCCCTTGGATTCTAGTGTTCTACAGAATAGTTAGAAATAATAACAACAACATTTTTAGAGAGGCTCTGAGCATTGTGGTTAATAATGTAGCCCCACGAGCCAGAATGCCCATTTACATAACAGCATCAGCGCTTAAAAGCTATACAATCTCAGGCAATTTTATATAATTGTGCCTTGGTTTCTTTAGCTGTAAAATGGGATTAATAAAGCTACCTCTCTCACAGGGTTATTATGAGAATTCAGCGTGTTTACAGAGATGGTTGTGTAGTCAGTAAATCGCTCAAGATAATACCCTCTGTGACTTCTTGAGGGCTTTCCATATGTCATTTCTCTACAGAGAAAATATTATCAAATGAGGTAGTAACAAGTTACCATTTTATAGAGAAAAATAAAGGAATTTAAGTACCTTCCCCCAGGCAGGTCCTGCAGGAAGAGAACTATAGAAGAAGGCCCATCTGGGAGGAAGCTCAAGGCCAAAAGACAAGACTTAGGATCTTGAAAGAAGGACTAGGACCCTGAGCACCGAGATTCTGGGAGAGGGAGAAAATTCTAAGATAAGAGAGAGAGAAGGCAACTGGAAACATGAGGGCACAGCGTCAACACTAATCCTGGTCTACTCTGCTATTCTACTTGTCTGGTTATTAACAACCATCTCCCAGAAAGTCTTGGTAGACAGACGACCTCTGCTACAGCCACAAACACCCCAATCTCTCTCTTCCCACACTTCCGAAGGGCCAGTCCCTGGTGTACCTTTTACTGCCTAGCACTTTATTTGTAAAGACAGAATTTACCCCGGCATCCAATTCCCCCTAAAATATGGAAGACTTCCTGTGCACTTTTTTCTCTCTGTCTGTGGCCTGGGAAGCTGGACTCACTCAGTAATTTGCAGTCAACTGAAAGCAAGTGACAACGATTCTGCCATGTTTATTCATCATAAAACTAGGGTTTTCATCTGCCAGCCAACTGCATGATTAGGGAAAAAAAAAAGAAAAAGCAATTCCATGCAAAGCTATCCAGTAGGAATGATTAAAGCTTATAGAAGTCTGGGAGACCCAGAAATGGATCCCCTCCTCCCAACCCCACCCCTACCTGCCAATTCACAAATATGGGAATCCCCAAACACTCAACATGGCGCCTGAAGCACCTGCTGGCCTCCAGCAGACACAGGGTAGCCTAAGGTCCTACGGGGAGCTGGGTGCTAGTTAGAGATGGAAGTCTTCTAAGGCCAGTGAGGAGCCACCCCTGTGACACGTGAATGTCCAGTTTCCTATCCCATGACAAGCATCTACTTGCCAGAGCCTATCACCTATAAACATCGAGTGGTAGGGAGAGAATGAAAAATCCTCTCTGCAGGCTGTTCCCCTTCCTTTCCTCCCTCCCGCTCTCTTTCTTTTCCTTCTAGAACTTAGATTTCTGCCAACCTGAGCCTATGCCCAAGTTTTGTATTAAACCTGATTTCTTCCCTTACATCTACCAAGAATTTATGATGCGAACCAAAACATCAGTCAAAACGAAAGCAAAAAATGAGGAAATGCGTCCCTGGTTTTTTGAGTCTTCTCAAACTGACCTTCTCTTCTGGATTATGAATACTATAGTCTAAAGCACTTGCTTAACCCCCGGCATACAGATAGGGTCAGATAAAATATAGGTTGCTTGGTTAAATCTGAATATCAGACAAACTAAGAATACTTTTTTAGTATAAGTATGCCCCATGCAATATTTGAGATATACTATTGGATGTATTTGATATTTATCTGAAATTGAAGTTTAACTGGGCAACCTGTGGTGTTATTTGTGAAACCCGGCAAGCCTATATGTAGCATAAATTATTTTTTTAGCAGATTGCTTTATTCTAATGGTATCACACACAGATACCCAGTATATAGAAAAATTAAAAGGAAAAAAAACTGAGGTCCGAAGCAGAGAGTGACTGGACTCTTTTGGGTACAAATTAGAACAGCGGCACTCAGAATGAAGGCAGCCTTCCAGAACCCAAGACACGTGTTTCTTTCATGTCATGAAAAATCGTAAAAAAATACTCTGAAAAGGGGCAAAAAAAAAAAAAGATTCAGGAGTTCCCAGCGCATCTGGAGTACCTCACTGTGTATTGTTTTGGAGCTCTTCTATAGCTCTGTAAATTATAGAAGTGATAATAATTATAGAAATGACTTTCATCCATAGAGTAGATGCGCATTAGTCGTGTGAGGCGGGTCGCTGTGCTCAGGACAGACCAGCTTCCGCAGCCGTTGATCAGGTACTTCAGCGTTCCTTCAGGGCTTATGGACACGTGGCCCTTTGAATTCTCCTTTGAACTTCTTGTAACGTTTTACCAGTTTCTTCATTAATTAATGACTTAAATTAGTCTTTGATGTGTTTATTATATATATATATATATATTTTACCTTTTATTAAAAAATTGTCTTTGGCACTTTGTCATCCTTCTCTCAACAGCGAGCACAAAAGGGAGTCTGAAGGGAGGTCGTGCCTGCGTAGTTGTAGGGGGTGCCGGACCATCGTGAAGTAAAACGGACTGACTGGGTGGGGAGAAATGGAAGAGAACGCATTTCTAAAACATAAATCTGATCACAGCCCGCCCTGTGAAAAACCCTCCCCAGACTTCATATGCATGAGCCTGAGGACAAATCAAAGCTCCTCCCCTTGGGGAGGGTGCTCCCTGCCCACCCAGGCCTCTGCACATTCCAGGAACCCGCTCCCACCCCGCTCCCCGGGGCTCGCTCCAGCTCCTCCTTGAGCTCGCTCTCAGTCTGGGTCTGGCTCGGATGGATGCCCATCCTGCGGGCTCCCATGAGCCCTTTGCATTGCAATTACTGTTTAATTGTCTGCAGCCTGCATTAGACTGTGCTTTGTGAGGGCGGAGACCAAAGCTCGCTTTTGTTTGTTTACTTGTGCATCCTCAACTCTAGGCGGAGGGTGTCCGCTCCCAGTAAGGCCCCCCCACCAAAAAAAAGTGCTGAATGAATAAATAAAACTGTAAGGATAACAGGGTCGCATACGTACACGGGAAAGGGAAGCACAGGGCGTAAGAAACTCAAGAGGACTTACACTAGCTACATTTTTCTTAGCAAAGCACTTTGGGGGGCCCGTCACTAAGACACCTGCCTCCCCCAGGGACTGATTCTCTCTCGCCCAATGATTTCCTTCCATTTAACCACACAGAACTAATTACATTATTCAAGAGCACCACACAGTAATTTTCATCACTCTTCATATGAAATTGAATTATAAAATTGGACAGGTCCTCTTCGAATCTTACAATGGTTTATCGTCCTTCTTTTTTTAAAAAAAAAAAAAGTAAAAAAAGAAAAGTTTCCTATTTAAAAGGAAGAAAAAAAAATTTTGAACCCCACCTGCCTGCAATTTGGAAAAAAGCCAATCCATTTAGAAAAGGTGCTTCCGGGAAAGAGGCAGGCTCCCAAATCCTTTCTAATGTGCGGCCCCATCTCTACCTTCAATTACCAATTAAAAGCTGCTGGATAATTCCAGGATCCTGTAACTCACCATTCCCCCAAGGCGACCTGATTTCCAAGCCCTCTCTCCAAAGTGACTCACACCGAGCCTGTGGTTTCCATTTGCAGAAGCCGGTCCCTTTACAGCCGCTCACAGGTGAATTAGCTAGATGGTGTTTACTGCAGAGCTCAGTCTCAGCGTCCAGGCTGGCGCTCACCTACACCCCCGGCCCCCACCGCTGGCCTCGCCGCTCCACTGCGGAACAAGCCGATTCCTCCTCGTGGAAGGAGTGAGCTGAGACCAAGTGCTGCAGGCTCCATCCGCCTCTATGGCGGGCAAGGCCTAGGGGACTCAGAGGGGCAGCAGCCACTAATGAAAGCCTGCTGTCCCTTTGACTTCAACGGCTATGAGTCCCTGCCCCTCCTATAAATGCACAAAACTTTCTGGGAGAAGAAGTTCCAGGAAAAGAGGTGAAGGCCAGCTGGAGTCAGAATGGGAGGGGGAGGGGTGACCCTCTCTGACGGAGCCCTGGGGGTGGCCCGAGGCTGGTTGGTGGGTGCCAGGGCAGGGCTGGGCGCAGGCCCCGGGGACACAGCTGCATTCTACTGTGAGTCTCCTGTGCGCGTCTCAGGAAACAGATCTGTTTGGAGAGATGCACTCGGGTATAAAAAGAATTCTAGAAAAGGACAAGAGCGAAAATAGACCGACGGCTCACCACGTGCCAAGCACGGTGGTGAACGCTTTGTACGATTCTCTTATCGGCTCCTCCCCAGGCTTACGTGGCAGTAACTGTCTCCATTCCCATTTCGGAAATGAAGAAAACGACTCTTGAAGACGTTGTGAAACCTCCCCAAGGTCTCATAACAAACATGGTGGCAGCAATAGACTTCGAACAAATCAAACAAATCAAACGTCAGGGCCTAAACGCGTAACAATTAGGGCCTATTTGTTTGGAAATCAAGTGCTAGGGTTTCTATTTACACCATCTCATTTATCTCTAGACAATACTCTGAAGTAGTTGATTACCTCACAAAGAATAAGGAATGGAAGGAACTTGTCGCAGGCTTTGCAGCTAGGAAATGATGGGGCGGCTTTGACAGACGTCCGCCTGCAGCCAGCAGCCCAGGGAACTGAGGTGGGTATGGTGGAGAAAGATAGGATGCCAACTCTGAGACTTATGCAAGAGGCTAATAACTGAGTGCTAGCTCCAAATCCCAGGTGGCACTGATCTCAGGCCAAGGTTTGAAGAGAAAAGTCCTCTGGGCTAGGACCCCCTATTGTACGCGTCCTTGAGAGCTGAGCTAAGTCTTAGGCCAGTCATCAGGCCCAGAGGGCCCCTTCACCGGGGTCTGGGAACGAATATATTTTGCACCTCACTGCTGGCGTGCTACGGATATGTACCTGAAGACATGCACCAGGTACAAGGACCCTGCCCGTGGGCCTACATCGAGGGTAGCGCAAGTTACTTGTGCATTGGGCGAATGTCACCAGTTTGTTGGTCCCTTCTGTCGATTACTCGTCTCTTATCCCCTTTTCAGTCTGAAAGTACCCAAGCACATTTCAAGTCATCGACTCCGAGGACTGAATTCATCAATTTCTTAAGAATCAGATAGGAAGATATTACTGTTCTGAATAAACTAGGAGGAGGCTGACTTCCCATGAAAGCTGCAACATTAGAAATACTTTGTAAGAGCATTTGTTTGGGAGAGAGCAAAGGTAAACTTCTATCATTTAAGAAAAATGGTTCAAATTATAAAAGAAGGTTTGACCTCGGGGCAAGTTTTGTTTTTACTTTAAAATTAAATCGAATCAAAGCAGCACACACTTCATTAAGTATGTGAACCCACCAAATCGTTAACACTTGATGAGAAAGAAACTGTATCTATCTCAGCTTCACCTATAACCAACAATTTTTCAACCACACAATCATGCGAAAATGGAACAAAAGAAGTAAGAATTGGGCTGGAGTAAGAAAATCTGGATTGCACTCTATGCTTATTTCTAAAACCCCCTGGGTCTTGATTTCCTCATCTGTAACATGGAAATAATCATACTTATTTTAGGTTTGTTCATGTACTAAATGAGACCGAGAGAGCAATTAATTTGGCACAGTGCTTAGTACACTGCCCACATAGATTTATTGAGGCTGATCATAAATATACATATGCTACTTTATTGCGTTTCATTAATGCATTATAAGCAGTGGTTGGTCTTCAGTGAGGTGTGTTCTCAACAAAGAAGATTCTAAAGCAGGAACATAAAGCTCAAATGACTACACTTGTCTCGTAGGTCATGTACAGGTACAGGCTGCTAGTTACAGCAGAGGGAGGCAATAGGGATCACTGAGGACTGCAGCCAAGTGGAATTCCAGTGGAAGAGGGCCAGCCTCTACCCAGCTCCAGGCAATTGTTGCCACGTGAGAGAAAAGCCAGGTACTGGTGAGTTTTGTTTTATGTTGTTTTGTTTGTTGTTTACTTGGTTTTCTTTATCTATTTATTTTCTCTTTGTGTAGAAGCTATAAAATTGAATGTATTAGTTAGCTCGGGCTACTTCAGACTAGGTGGCTTAATAGAAATTTATTTTCTCATAGTTCTGCAAGCTGGAAGTCCAAGATCAGATGCCAGCATGGTTGGGTTCTGGTGAGAACTCTCTTTCTGGCTTGCAGATGGCTGCCTTCTCACTGTGCCCTCATGTGGTAGAGAGGGTAGGGGGATCTCTCTGGTGTCTCTCGTAGAAGAACACTAATCCTATCATGACGGCCCCACCCTCATGACCTCATCTAACCCTGATCACTTCCGAAAGGCCCCATCTCTAAACACCATCACATTGGGGTTAGGGCTTCAACACATAAATTCGGGGGATGGGAGACACAAACATTTAGTTCACAGCACTGTGTTAAACATTTTAGATGCCGTCTAGACCAACAAAACTCACTCTATGTCAGCTAGTGCTTATCTGGCTCAAAACTAAATTTTACCGACCAAGCTCCACCATGTTATGTTGCTTTAAAATCACAACTCATTCTCTCTTTTCCTTTCTTTTTTTCTCTCTCTCCTCTCTCTCTCTCTCTCTCAGTCTCTCTCTCTCAGTCTCTCTCTCTCTCTCCTCTCTCTCTCTCTCTCTCTCCCAGTCTCTCTCTCTCTCTCCTCTCTCTCTCTCTCTCTCTCTCTCTCTCTCTCTCTCTCAATTCTGTCAAATGCTTATGCAGGGGGTCCACCTTCTCCTCGGGAAGGGTGGACGAAAAATCATGTACAGAAACCTGAGCAGCTTGCATGATTGGACTGGAGAGGAAATCCAGGGTATGGTGAGGGATGAGACACGGCTGCTGGGCGCAAGGGAGGGTTGAAGTCTGGGATCAATTTGATTCAGGCTGATTCAAGAGGCCATTGGGAATCACTGCCTAGTTCTCAGAGGGAAAATGCTATGACAGCAATTACACAATGGATGAGGATCCCTCTGACTGTGTGGAACTGGCCAGAGCAGGAAAGGCTGGCTGAGGGAAGAGGCAGGTGGCGCCTAGGGCCATGCAGCATCTTCGGGCTGTGCCCTGGAGAGAAGCTCTTCTGCAGCTCAGTATACGCTCATTTCCGGCGTGTGAACTGTCCTTCTTCGCTCACACACTCTCTTTTCTCTGCCCGACAACCTGCATCGACAGCAGTGCCGCCGTGGAGTGTCACAACCTCCGTGAAGCTTTTGCGATGGTTATTATTGATATCATTACACTCCCCACATATTGACGATGTAATCGATTTTACATAGTCACCTCTCCCATAATCCTTAATGTAACCCCAGGACGATTATCACCCACGTGTGCCAGGGTAAGAAACTGAATCTTAGTGACAAAAAATAACTTTCCTACTGTCTTCCAGGTACACAATGAATGACCTAGCCATGACCTGGACTCAGATCAGATTCCAGCTCCTGAGCAGTGGGGTAGTACTCTACGGCCTTGACCCCGATTTCTTTAGCCCAAGTTAGTCCCTCCCATCTCCGGCTCAAGGAGAACTTTGCTCCTACCTCTGTTAGAGCACTTGCCTCATACAATAATTACCTGATGCCACATCTCTCTCCCCTTGAGGCCCTGATCTCCAGGAGGACAAAGACCAGAGTGTCTTTGTATCTTCCAGAGCTCAGGGCCAGGCCCACGGTGGTCATGCATAATATGGCGGATGAATGGAAGAATAAATGCCCATCGGGCTGGTCTTCAGGGCACCGAGAGGGGCACCTGGATGCTGGACATCTGGGGAGTCTCCCTGCTTAAGGGAAGGGCCTGTTGCAAAGGAACTGCTGTGTGGGTAATTTCGTTTCTACTCTCTCCGCAAGAGTTCCTTGGGACTCAAGAGAGAAGACTGATAAGTTTTGAATCTGAACTCTGGGTCCTCGAGGCCATAGGCACAAATTTGGGGCCTGACAGCTGTTGGTATTGAGAGGAAGCATTGCATGGAGGTCAGGCACATGGGTGCTGCGGGCGAACGGCCTGGGCTGCAGCCCCCTTCCCTCGCGGCTCTGTCGTTAAGGGTGAGCTACTTAACCTCTATTTGTCCCCACTTTCTCATCGATATAATAGCGCTAATAGCAGGACCTGTCCCACAGCATTGCTCTGAAAGTTAAATGAGTTAATATACGAAAAGTACTTAACAGAAGGCTATTTACGCGTTAGCTCTCACAGTATTTCTCTATTTCGAGTCTCCTTGGTAAGAGCGCCATGGACTGAGAGCTGGAAAAACTGTTTTGTGGCCAGTATCCTTTATCCTAGGCCTACATCGATCAGCATCTCTCACATGCGGCTGTGGCCCCGTTGTAAGTTCTCACCCCTGAAATATAAGCCTAAAATATGTGTCGTATTTCACCGTCCCACCTGTAGAATGGGTCGTAAATTCTGCCTTGCGTGCTTTCCAAGGTTAAAACGAAACGTGATCATGCCTTTAAAAATGTAAACAGTGACGGTCTTAATAGCGGTACATGCACATGCAGAATATTTCAAAAGCCGCATGGCCCTAATTAATCACGGATAATAACCTAAGTCGTTCTTCCAACCAGGAATAGCGCTGGATGCAAAACAACATCCTATACACGAGGATGAAATACAAGGAAAAATCGGTGTGTAGGAGCTGGAACTATGTCCCCTGCCTTCACTCACTCTCTCCGTGTTTCGCACACCCCCTTCCTTCTTGCTTTCTTACTATTACTAGCCCAGCCCGGCATAAATTTCCCCAAGGAATGGTAGCTATTGGTGAATCACGAAATATTATCGGCTGCTTACAGCTAATGAGCAATTTCATTTGTCACACTGCAGAAAATCCACCAGATTGTTCATTCTCCTTCTCATGGCCAAGTGAGCTGTAGAGAAACGCAAACCTTCCCCTCATTGGTGAACTCTTTAAATGTTGTATTTGGAGAAACGACTGTGGTTAAAAACTGAGATGAAGATCAGTTAGTTTCCTTTTTTTCCCCACATCTCACCTTGCTTCTTCCATGTTCTTCCAAGTATTAATTTACCTGTCATCCCCAGCACATGAGAAATTGCCAAAGACTTTAAAATATGGCAAAAAAAAAAAAAAAAAAAGCTTAGGAAGTGTATCTTTTGCCAGTGGGCACTTTCCTCCTTAATTTAAATATTTAGGTTCACCTACAAAAGGTGAAAGTAGGCTTTTTCCAAAGCATTTTATCTTCTGCCAATTCCATATGACAAAGGAGTTTCTAGGTTAAGAAAAAATTATTAGAGAACAAAAGAACAGATACCTTTAAACATTCAATGTAGTTTGTATAATCATTAAAAAAAATGAATAAAAAGGAGGAGAGAGAAAAGGGGGAAGGAAGGAAGGAAGGAAGGAAGGAAGGAAGGAAGGAAGGAAGGAAGGAAGGAAGGAAAAAGAAAGCCAAATAAAAGTCAATCCTAAAGTTAGTGGATATCGCTTTCTTTACATATGGCCCTCTGGAAAACGTTGGAATCTTTAATTACAGCAAAATGCCAGCAGAAACTTCTCTTTGTTGTTGGATCTAAAATATGACTCTGCATAGAGATCTCCAAGAGAATGATAGATATAATTTTATTAGTTTCAGCAAGACACAGATATGGCTGTTCAGCAAAGACTTTCATAAGAGGCAGAAAGAAGTCAGCTGCCAAGAAAACTCTGAGACAAATAGAAGTGCAGGCAGATTTTATTAATGACCAGTAGGACCTGGAAGCCTGAAAGTTTAGGGCTGTCATTCTTTTGAGGTTATATATTTAAAAAAAAACAAACAAACAAACAAACAAAAAACGAGAGAGAATATGTGAGATGATTACGAACTCTTTACTCTTCGGTATCCCTTAAAAGCTGTTTAACTGCTTAACTTTAAAAGCAGAGGTGTACGGCAGCCCATAGAAATAAAGGCTATCATGATTTAGGGGGTCTTGCCAGTGAGATTAGCAATGATACGAAAAGCTGCAAAAACTCTGATGCATAGGGCAGATGAATGTCTCTCCTACTTGCTAGCAAACTTTGTGAAGTAACAGAACGTGTATTGTCCACATCTGTATCCCGCACACTTGTCACCAAAGCACATCGCAGGTCCTAGTACATACTCATGGCTAGCTCTCCACCGAAAATTTATGTTCCCCTCACACAGAATGGGATTGTCATTAGGTCAACGCTGACAAATCTCTTTTTGTATCTCGTGGTCCTGTTTTAAGTTCTTAGAATATAAGCCTAAGAAATAAGTATCATTTCTAGATCTGGGTTTTAAAAAGTGGATGTGTTTCTCTTTCTCTCTTTTTTTCTTTTTTTAATTTTTATTTTTTTATTTTCTAGGAAGGAAGGAAGGAAGGAAGGAAGGAAGGAAGGAAGGAAGGAAGGAAGGAAGGAAGGAAGGAAGGAATGCTGAACAACAAAGATCACTCAGACTCGAAGATGTCAGAGCTACAAATAGAAGGAGTCCGGGTGCCCGAATCATTACGTAGAGGAAAATCCCCCACTGTCCAGAAACCCCATATTACACGGCAGATGTTGACATTTCGAGGTTTGTTACAGTAGCTGTCCTAATCCTGACACAGTTTTTGTATACGAACTTAAATTGCGAGTATTTTTGCTCAGCATGAAGGTTTAATTCTGCTCGCATAATAACAAAATGTAAAGCAAAACGTATCGATAAACAGGTATCGCATGCCCTTGCTATAAGCTGTCTAAGACTAAAGGGGCGGGAGAGCTGGAAGGTCTCGAGCTTTCTGGGGGACAGAGAGGAATCGGAGACGAGGCCAGCACAGGCGGAAATGACTGTGCGCTGAGACCTTTAACCCCCCTTCACTTCCGAAGGTGGCCGCAGTCATCGGGACTACCAGTGAGTGGGTCTCCCTGCCTCTGAAAGGATTTACAAAGATCCTTTGAGCAAAGGCCTCTAATTGAGGTCGGCGCCTCCAGGCACAGAGACTGCAAGCCTTGTACCCACACCACGTCGGGTCTCCTGCTCTGAGAAATGAACTTAAACCTCCGCTGGCCTGGAAAAAAAAAAAAAAAAAAAAAAAAGAACTACGTGGGAATCGCTGATAAACTGGTATTGATTTTCACAGATCACTCCCGTCCAAAGGATTTATTGAAGTGTCAATGCATGTTGTCGAGAGGATCATAGCAGGATGGCTTTGAAGGATTTATAAGAAATCTACGAGCTTTAATACACTCAGTGGTAAATAACTAACAAGTACTGCACATATCGATTCTTGTCATGTGATCAATGCAATCTTTAGCCCACTAATTGTCAGTATTGACAAACAGTTCATGGTCTACATGAGCAGCTGGGCGTCCCGCTTGGAGCGGAACACGTCCGGACAGCGTTTTCCTTGCTCTTCTCTGCCTAGAGTTTGTAGAGCGGCCTTGTAGGTAACCGGCTCTAGGGAGAGGGCACCGTGTGACTGGTAACTCCATCCTGGCTGGCAAATAGCGCTAGGAGGAGGAGAGGGAAGGAGGAAGAGTCCGGTCGCGGTACACAATGCTGGAAGCCAGTTCCACGACCCAAGTACAGTGACAGCCTTCAAGGGGCATCTCAAATGCCTCTTCCTAGGAAAAATCTTCCAAAATCGAACCACGCACAGGGTTCTTCAAACCCTATATCGTTTTGAGGCGATTAATGACACAATATCTACATTGAACTTTACTTATTTATTACCTATTGTGTTATGATGAAATTTAGTTTGTCAATTGCATATGAGCTTTTCACATGTGGGAGGAAGATGAAGGATTTCATTATGAATCTCATAGAAAAGTTGATAAAACTATTTGCGGTCTCTCTAGAAAGATTTACAGTCGAATTCAATAGTTCTTTTTTGGGGGGGGGGGGGTGTAGGAAGGCAGTCCACAGAAGGTCTGGGGAGTCCATGAAGCCCCAGAATGGATGCAATCAAACCCAGGTTCAAATTCCAGGCCATTACCTCCCAGATGTCTGATCTCAAGTAAGTTTCTTAATCTGTCAGTCTATCCATCCTTAATACAAGAATGATCAGTTACAGAGCTGGTAAATTCTAAGGATTAAGTGGACTGATCTGCAGATGTTTTGCGCAAGGTCTCTATTCCCTCAAAATCGTCGGTCTCATTCATGATTTCTAAGTTTATTTCTTCTTTCATGTTACATTTGTTGAACACTAATCAGGGGTCAGATACCAATCCATTGCTACGTCTCAAAGTCGATCCATCCAAATCAAGTAGAGCCTCTTGCTCATCGCAACTGCTTGCTTAATGCTTTTTAATAGATAGATTAGGATCCTTACCAATGAATGAAACAGACTTTAAATCATTCAACTATATTATTTTAATCAAGCATTCAAGTATTTCTATTCACTAAATTTTTAAATAATATATTTATTATAAGCTTCCATTGTGCGTTCATTAAACTTGAAAAAATATTTTAGAAAAAGGGCGTTTATCATATAATATTTTCTATAATGATCATCTAATCTATTACTACTATGGAATTATCTCATATTTTAAATACAGTTTATTCATCCCCAAATGTATACTTGTTCCTTCTTAAACATATAAATTTAACAGTGTAATTATTTCATTTATTTTACAATACAGACTCATCAACTTATACCTAGATCTGCTGCAAAATACTTTGTTCTATATGAAAAAGTTCAATAAAAATGCAACTAGTATATGCAGGTAAAAAGAGTGAGACAGGTCCATGCACAGGTATACTTGTCCTTAGAGGGGGCTTTTTTAAACTTGGAAGACTGACTATACATAGAGAATATTTTGTTATTCTGGTCAACAAAATTATCAAAGCTCATTCAAGGTCTTATGGAAATTGTCTCAATTATTTTATCGATTCTTTTTTTTTATAAGTTCCCAATCCTGCCCCATCATGCTTTCATCTTTATTTTGCTAAAAGGGGAATTTGAGATTATCACAGATAGTCTTAAAATCTATCACCTGGATGAGGTCTACTGTCCCATCTTTTATAATTTCTCACTGTGTTCTCTGATAATGGAAGGTTAGCACGTTGACATTAGCAAGCCACAGAGCCCCTGCGTCTAGAGATAATGACTGACACTCTGTTGTCAGAGATGTAGCTTCTTAAAGAAGTGATACCCTGTCCGATCTTACAAATGTCTCCAATGTCCAATTATCGCCAGTCATTTGGGTGAGTGACAAGATACCAGGGGGAAATTCTTTCCAGATCACTTTCTCTCCCTCTCTCCTCTCCTTTTCCTCTTTACACGAGAAGACTTCTTACTATGATCTAAGAAGCACAGGCATTGACTCTGTGGTTACAGTTTAAGTTTTAACCTAGGGTTGCTTGTTTATTTCCCAACATCCAAATCTGATTATCTGCTCACAAGGGTTGGATCTCTTGCAGTCCTAGAGTTCTGACTCTCAAGGGAAAAATGAGTAAAAATGATAAATACTTAAGAATGGAATCGATAAATACACATATTTATAAATTAAGAGAAAAAAACTTAAGAAAGGCTAAGTGCTCTGAAGTCTTTGGCTTTGAAATTAAGTTGATGGCAAGTTAGGATTGGAAAGATTAATTAAAAAGAAGAAAAGCATAAAATGCTACTATATTTCATATTTCATTATTATGAAAATGCACAATAATTGCATTCACCAGACGCTTTCTTCCAAGAACACTAAATGTTATGCCAACATCTCCTCATTAATCTTCCTCAAACGCTTGCAAGAAGGTTTAAGAAACAAAATTAGTGTTCAAACTTTACGAACGGGATATAGAGTATAGAGTGAGCTATTGATGACAGGTATACTTCTAATTCTTCGGTGTGCCTACGTTTATTCATTCATAGAATAAGAATATTCATAGTATTTAACGCAAAGGGTTAAATGACCTGGGACACAGACAATGGCTTCGATGAGATCCCAACACATAGTGAACACAGGAAACGTGAGAAGATATTATTATTACTGTTAGAATGCATGATGTGAGTAAGAGAGAGTCCCCCTTCTCATTTGATCCAGAACTCCATGCTCAAGAGAGGAACAAACCTAGCCATTGCATTGAGCAAGCGCCTACTGAACAACAGTGCTGCTGATAGCCTGTCCTGTCCACTGGTACCCAGCTCTCCCATCCTCTAAGCGGCCCCGGTAATTCTCCAGGAAACTATCTCGTTAAGTTCACAAGAGTCATGTTCCGTTGCCCTGCATCTGAAGAGCCCAAGCGGATGTAGCTCTTCTGCCCCTTGGTCTCTCATCCGATCCATCAACAGACGCATTTGAGAATTTACCAAGTGCCGTCTGCCATGCTAGAAATTGTGGTTTAAAATATAATCAGGACTTTAAAAACATCAGCACTTAAAGAGAGTGAAATGGGGATCTACATAGGAGTGCCACAATCATGAGTGCCAAGGGATGGGCATCAGAAAACAGGCGGATCAGAGCTAACTAGAGAGGGAACACGCTCCGGGTCTTGAAAAAATAAGCAGGATTCGCAAATATGCAGAGCCTAATACTGGGAAGAAAAATTTTGGTGGTCCCTTCAAAAGCAAATTGGTTTTCCTTCTCAGAAGCAGTGACTGATTTATGGCGAAGAAGAGCATTCGCTGAAACACAATTTCATATATTCAGATCATTCCGAGGTGCTATTGAGCGTTTGTTCACATCGAGCCTGAGAATTATCGCAGAATAGGAGAACACAAAATTTAATAAACATTTTCAATTGCAAGTCCAAAGCAAAGAAAGTATTGTGCTTTTCATTACATTTCATCAGGTTTATCTCTGTGATGACGCAGTAAATTTCTGCTGGGTTCAGAACCACGTT
The DNA here is from genome assembly GCF_014176215.1 of Rousettus aegyptiacus. NCBI lineage: Eukaryota > Metazoa > Chordata > Mammalia > Chiroptera > Pteropodidae > Rousettus > Rousettus aegyptiacus. Next base: position 7,992,981 of record NW_023416285.1, read on the forward strand.
TCCCAATTGAAAGCTGTAATAATGCTGTTGCTCAGCACATTAATTAGATTAAAGATTTTAAGATTCCAAAACCACCTATAAACTATCCCTGATACTAGTGACATCACTGGGGGTAAGGAAGCAGAGAGGGGCTTCCTTTAGCTGGTTCTCCTACAACAAAAAGGGTTTACGCCAGCCAAAATGTCCCACCGGGGTCTTAAGTGTCACTAAATTTTTGTTGAGGTTAAATAAAATAAATCCACAGCATTCCTATCTGTAAGGTTATATGGTATTTATTGAAATCGAGTACCAGGAGATCCTCTATGTTTTCCAAAGTTGGTTTCATAAGCTCCAACTACCACAGGGGCTGGTGCAGGCTCTGCTTGGTTTTCGTCTAAACCGCCCTCCTCGCCCCTTCTCGTCCTGCTTATGTAACTCATTCTTCAAGCTTCGAGTCGAGTATCATCTTTTAGAGAGGAACCCCTTAAGACAGCCCCCCCAATACTAGATCCCAGCTGCCCTCTCACAGTTTACTTTGCTTTTGCCTCATAGGGCAACAAAGTTATGATCATATACTAACATAAATATTTGATTAAAGATCCCCTTCCCCCACTGGACTGTAAGTATTGCAAGAGCAGTGACTACATATTATTTCCATTGTATCCACTTTGCAGAATGAATGGATAAAAAAACAGAGATTTCTAATATATTTGGCTTAAAATCCTATTAGTCCCAAAGACAATTGAAGATGTCCTCTATGTGGATATCAATGAAGTTTGTTTTCCTTTCCTCGGTGTATTTTTCCCAAGTTCAAAAACGTTTTATTTCACGGATCACTTTTCTTTAATTATATCTTAATTTTTAATTCTCATTTTCTTTGATGACAGTTTGTAACTCATCCTATTTTCTTTCTTTCTTTCTTTCTTTTTTTTTTTTTTGCCCTTCACAGAAAGAAGGACACAGCCAAATCCGATTCTCAACTATAGCTTGTGCACTTCTATTTTCTTTCCTTTTATACATAGTCCCAATTTCCTATTTATATCTCTGGTTTTTACATCTTTTGTTTACATGGCCATTGCTGTACACATCAGCCCAAGCAGACACATTCCCTCCCTCATCTGTATGACATCTGTATCCATTTATTCTTGCACTCAATACCCTGTATTGTTTTTATTGGTTTCAGTCTGCATTGTCTAAGCGGAGGTCCCCAGTTCCCAGGCTGCAGACTGGTACCTGCCTGTGAGCCACCAGGCCGCAGAGCAGGAGGTGAGTGGCAGGCAGGCAAGCAAAGCGTCATCTCTATTTGCAGTCACTCTCCATCACTGCCTCAGCTCCACCTCACATCACCTGGTGTTAGATTCTCACAGCAGCACTGGTCTCTGGGACCAAAAAGGTTGAGGACCACTCGCCCACAGGACCATAAGCTCCTTACAAGGAGGGACAGTACTTATTTGCCTAGAAGTTCCCATTTTTTGAGCAATACTTGTCCAACTGAACTATTTCAATCATTACTTTTTGGGGAAAGGATTGGTATATGGACAGATCCAATTCAAAATCTTGACCTTGATTGCATTTAATCTTACTGTTTCATTTTCTTCCCAGCTGGCCTTCCTACTTTCTCCTGATATAGAGATGTAATCCCTGTTTTCTCCTGTCTTCTACATGATTTGATGTCACAAATATGATTAATGTGCTACGGAACCTCTTGTCCACATCGCTAATAACAATGTTACAAACACTGCACCTGTTATTAAATGCTCTGAGCCTTGTTTACATCTTTTTTATCTCTTTTAGGGCCCATGGGGATAGTCACTTCTAAGGACAATTTGATTATTTTGCAAGTCAGATTTCAAGAGATCTGAAGACCCAGGACAAATGCCTGTCTCACAGTCCAAAAGCAGTTAAACCCCATCCTCTGAATTACAATCTAAAGCAACATTCAAAATATATTTCCTTGCTCTAGAATAATAACATATTTGCACAGCACCGTCTGTGTGCAAGGGCCTGTGGTAAGAAATTTATATGTACTGCTTTTAACTTTGTTTAATCCTTAAAGTAACCATATGAGGAGGGTAGTATCATTACCCCCACTGCACAGCTGAGGAAACTGAGGCACAAAGAGATCCAGCAACTCACCCAAGGATTCAATCATGGCAGTCTTACTCCAGAAATGGTACCTTGCTGTATTGTCTCCACAAGACGTCTTACCTGAACTATTTGTTGCATTAAGATACTATCCCAAAACCTAGTGGGATATTAAAATGGTTGTTTAATCAAACAACTATTTTATTAAATCTCATGATTCTGTGAGTCAGTGCCTCTGCTGGGCGATTCTCTGTTCAACCTTAGATCTAATGCATTCTAACAGGGTGGGTTCAGGTGAGGTCCAACTGACCTGGAGGGTCCTCGAGACTTTATCACCTGCCCTCGGCAGGGACAGTTGGAAGGCGGGGTTCTGCTGAGCCCCTTTCCTTTTCCCTGTGGCCCTGGGCCTCTCCGTGCAGTCCCTTAGCAGGATAATCTCACTTCCCACAGGATAACTCAGCACTCAGAGGGACCAAGGCAAAAATAGTCAGTCCATTTAAAGATGAGGTCCAGAGCTGGTACCACATGGCTTTGCAGGCACAGGCCAGCTTGGACATAAGAACAAGGAAAACAGCCCCCGCCTCTTGATAGGAAAGCTGTCCACCAAAGTGTGGTCATCGTAATCTGCCGCATCAAATATTATAAAGAAGGCTGGCTTTTAGGCAGTCGAGCCAAAATATGATATCACATTATTTTGTTTCTTATTTTGAATTAATATTATTTCAGGGACAGTAAGGTAGAAGAAGCCGTGAATTCCATCAGGAATTTCATCCATGCTTTCTCAATAACCACCTAACAGAGCTATGCTGAAGCTTATTATGGTGAGGGTTTAAGTCCCTATATTAAAAAAAAAAAAAAATGAGTACCCCAAAGCTCTAAGAGGTTAGGGAACTTGCCTGCTGAGGACTTGGACTTAAACCCAAGGAATATGTTATGTGTATTTTTTCTTTTTCACTAAACTGCCGATTCTACTTACGATTTTATAGGATCATTGATCAGAAGGAAAGAGAAGATCCAGTATGCTGACTAACGCAATTTAGCAACAGGATTTTTTAAACTTGTGTCCTCTCTCTGCACCTTTTTCTTTCCATTTGTACAGAAATTGGTTTGGGCCATATCAATGTTTTCCAAATAATCTATATTTAAATCAATGTCTAAGAGTAAAACCAATCTTGTTTAAATGAAGTGGTATAAAATAAAAAGCAGAATACACCTTATACAGGGAGAGGGAGCACTGTGAATTTTTAGTTTCAGTTATGGGTATGTGTGTGTATGTGTGTGTGTGTGTGTGTGTGTGTGTGCGCGCGCGCGCGCGCGCGTGCTGGATCACACCAAAAAAAAAAAATGTATTCGTTACTGTAGATGACAGAAAAGTTTTAAGTTAACCTTTTATGATTCCTTCCAGATGAAAAAGATATGATCCTGGGATGGTCATGATTTCAACCATAATTTTGTATAAAACAGAGGCTCTATCTAACTTTCTTTGAATAAGACCCTGAATGACATGACAATTTGCTATAATATTCTTGGCATATTTATCAGCTCATACATTATCATTCGAATTCAAAATAACATTCTATACTTTAGGTCAAATTTTGGTCAAGGAAAAAAAACCAAACTTCCCTGTACCCAAGCCACCTACCCTCAGGACAAAAACTCTGCAAAGTAAATATTCCCAAGCAGCAGCTCAAATATTCAGTATTTATTCCAAGCATTAATTTTTTTAATGAAATTATACTACCTTGAAAGCATTAGGACCAATTCTTCCAATTTGGGATGTAACATGCACAATTCAATTTTTCTGAAATGTAATGATGTCTAGAAATGAAACCTCGAGAGAATATTTTAAAACACAAGTGTGAGCGATATCATATCAATGCTAAATTAATTCAGAGGATATAATCTGCAAAATTAAAGACGTGATTTAAGGAAACAAGTGTCAGATTTGGGGACTGGATGAACTGAACGAACCCTGAGTCTCCTTTATACTATAATTCCATGATTCAGCAGCTCTACAAATGTTGACAGGCACATATTCTGAAGTATTAAGAGTCAACATGAATTGCAGATGACCTTGTTTCTCTGGTCTGCTGGATTCTGTTGGCCAGAATGTGAGACCTAGTAATTATTCTCTGAAATATAAAACAATGTAGGTTCTTCCCTGTATATTCAGCTAATAAGCAAGATATATATTTTACTCTAAATACAGAGGCATTTATTTTGGAAAATATTGATTTCCTAAACTTCTAGAATTTGGCAATTGAGTAAATAGCATATGAGAAGTAAAGTTCAAATGCACTTTGGGGAAAATGTATGATACTACTTCTTCAAAAAATTTATTACTGACATGACAAATATCATCTTAGGTTTTTTTTTTTAATTTCCTGATTTCAATTTCACACAATAATATATGTATATGGCACTTTACTCATTTTTAAAGCACTTTTTTTATTCACTTATTCAAAAATATTTATGGAGGGCCTGCTTTGTGCCAGGTACTGTTCTTGGCATTGGTGACCAGACAAGGTCCCCTGGAGTTTACAGCTTAGCAGAGGGGGATGATAAGGAACAAAAAAACAAATAAAGGAACCAGATCGTTGCAGATTGTTTTAAGTATTATGGAAAGGGAAAAAAAAAAAAAAAAACAGCTCGTGATAATCAGTGATGACTTCAGATGTACAGGTCAAGGGAATCTCAAAGGAAGTGACATTTGAGCTGAGATCTGAATGGCAGGAAGGAATCAGCCCCATGCAAACTTGAGGGCAGAGTTTTCCTGGCAATGAACTTCCTGGAGCAAAGCCCCTCCAGAGGAAATACGCCTGGCATTTTCTCCACAAGCAACGGGAAGGCACAGAATAAAGACTCCCACATCTCCAGCACTTCCTCTCTGTGAACACACTGCATTTGAAAAGGTTGTTCTGAATCCTTCTAACCCCAACCGCTATTTATTTTACATTTTGAGAGAGAGGGAAAAAAAAGAGAGAGAGAGAATCTAAGGAAAGTAGTGAAGTTTTACTGCACGGCACACACTCAAAAAAGTCTGATAAATTTTACCTCTTATTTTTAGGACAAAGATCTGACTGATAATATTTAATTGCTTAGGAATATTTTTCTTTCCCTTGAGCCTGATTTCTCTAAATGCCACGTTGCCATTAGCAGTGTTCTTGTCACGTTCTAAATATTTATAGTTTTTTTTTTTACTTCTTAATGTTATTTGATAATTTAAAAACAGGTTGACTAATCACCACATGCTTTACAGCTGCAAAAGAAAAAAAACACTATTTTTGTTAATGTGCAAAGCTGGAGTCGATTTTCTGCAAATTATTTCACCCACGTGGCACCTGCCCCCCTTCTCCTCTGTCACAGCTCCCACTCATTCACTGGGCAGCGAGGGGCTGCAGGCAGAGTCCTGACTGGAGAAGCCATCATTTGGGCAATTCTAGGTTTTCCAGTGCTGCGTGTCGATGCCAAGAGTGCTGGTTTTGTTTCTGATTTTCAAAAAGGCTGAAAATAAACCCTGGCCTTCAAACCACTGGCCTTTTACAGGGGGTATTTGAAAGAATTTTTTTTTTATCCATAGTACCTGAGAATGGAAACCATCCCAATTTTAAAAAATAAAAACCAAAACCACAATAAGAAATTTATAAGGAAAAAAAATCACTGGGCAAATCATCCAAGTTCTCTGAGTTTTCCGCAGTGAAACTCATGGCCTGAGAACCCCTTAGAGAACGTTGCGAGGAGGCCACTTTGGCCCCAAAGAGACATAGGCTCAAATCTCAGCTCTTCCTTATCACTTTGGGGCTCATTTGTAAAATGGGCATACAAGAGGGTTTCCTGAATTAAGGAAGGAAGGAAGAAGGAAGGAAGGAAAAGGAGAGAAAGGAACGAAAGGAATGGAAGGAACGGAAGAGAGAGAGAGAGAGAGAGAGAAAGAGAGAGAGAGAGAGAAGGAAGGAAGGAAGGAAGGAAGGAAGGAAGGAAGGAAGGAAGGAAGGAAGGAAGGAAGGAAGGAAGGAAGGAAAAGAAAGAGAGAGAGAGAGAGGAGGGAGGAAGGCAGGAAGGAAGGCAGGAAGGAAGGAAGGCAGGAAGGAAAATGAGACCATCTAAGCACACTAGTCCACATAAGCTGAGCTGCTGTCTGAGCCTAGGATCTGCCCCATGAATATTAACAATTTCTTTTACAGTAGATGATCTTTAATCTGGTATAAGAAGGCTTGGTAGTTGGTTGTTAGGTTAATAGAATATCAGCTAAAGCAGAACAGTGATCACTGACCATGAGCTTTGGGCATCAACCAGTATGCGTGACAGAGAGAAGGAAGCACATTGGCTAACCTGGGGAGCACAGTAAGGGGGAGACGTCTTAAGATCTTCCACTGTCTTTCTTTTCTCAGGTCACAATTTAAAATGTCCTCTCAGAGGTCTGGTTTTCCCATGCCATCTATATAATCTCAGTTCTCTCAGTTCTCACTAGTATTTACTGAGCACGTACTATACACAGGCAATATTTTATGCATTTCATGACAGCCCACTAATCAGGTGTTGGTGTTTCCTTTAAGATCGCGCCACTAGGAGTATCGGTGATGGCTGCGACACTAGCTCCAGACTTCACGCAGCAAAGTGCCGTAGCCCGCCACGCCCCGCGCTGTCCATCAGGGTGCGAGCACCCTGACCTACATGAAGTGTGTCTGTCTTCCTGGGCGGCTGAGCTCCACGGGCGAGTCCGATGCATGACAGGCACTCGCTCCATGCATCCGGGGACTGACTGCTCCCCGCCCTCATTGTTACAGATCGGAGAGTGAGGCCAAGAGAGGTTTGGTGGCCTGAACAAGGGACATGACTGACATTAGGATGTGGCTCCACCGGGCTACTTCTTGTGTTGGTTTCCTGGCTCATCTTCCTACTCATTTACCAGCACCTCGTCGCTGAAGTCGTGGCCCCCAAACCCACCCCGACAGGTCCTAAATCCAGTTTCCCCGAACCTGATTTAAGGCTATGAAACGATAAGTATCATAGTATATCAAAAAACAAACAAACAAACAAACAAAAACATTAAATACTAAAACATTCAGAGAGAAAGAAAACACGGACTCCTAGATCAAGCAGCTGTGCCCCTGGTACCACCCTCGCCCACTTCGTAATAACCTCTCTGGCTGAGGTTCTGCAAAGCCCTGCCTCGGAACTAAGAGAGAAAAACAAATACATAGATAACCGGCTCTGCTGATTAGCAAGGTATCGCAGCTGTGGGAATACGCTCCCGCATCTAACTTCTCCTCGTGTCGGCATCCCTGATGTTTGCCGCTCCTTCCAGCTGAGACGAAGAGAAAACTGAATTGTGCTGCTAGTATACAATCTTACCTAATTATGCCAGCTGATCACTGAAAAGTGATGTTTGCACACAGATCGGGAAGATGCTTACAAGAACCAGCTGGTTGATAAAGGCTATAAGTGAGGATCCGATTCCTCTTCAAAGAAGTGTTAACTATTTACATCTATGTTTAAGCGCCGCATCGCAACGCCAGGTACCGTGTGTGGCACTGTGAAGGGGTGCTGTACTCATGTCCCACGGGGGCGGGCAAGCTCAGGAGCGAAAGTGCCCACCGCCCAACGTGTGAAAGGTACGACACTATCATTCGTCGCTTCAAGACATCCATCTGAAGAAGGATTAACTAGTGTCTCTTGGCTTTTAGACTCAAAGATTAATAAGAGTAATGGGGGGAGGGGGAGAGGGGTGAGTGGGAGAGGGACAGAGAGAGGGAGAGAGTGTGTGTGTGTGCACACGCACGTGCGCATGGGAACACATGTGCTTTCTCACGAAGCAGAATGGTACTAGTTAATCGCCACTGGTTTATGAACCACCCACATGCCACGGCCGACTTATTTCGTGGGCAGTTGAGATGAGTCCCCGTGTTAAGAACTGTCTTAATTAATCCATACAGCGCTGTCTTCTTTAATCCACATAACGACCTTACATGATAGATTATCGTTACCTTTATTTTTTAACTTGAGAAACATGAAGTGCCTCTTGTCCAAGAGGCAAAGTGAAATTCGAACCTAAACCCGTGTGACTTCAACTTTGTCTGAACCCAAAGCCCATGTTTTTTCACATCGGTTCCCTATGTTACTCTCCCCACTCCCTCACGAGCCAGTTTTGGCATCTTTAATCCATCCAATTTCTGAAGCATTTACTCACAGCAAGGATATTCATAGCCATGCTTTTAAGACTAACGTAGGCGATGTCCTGAACCCATGAGAACGTGGCTGAATGCCAGCCATGTCCCAGCATGCACCTGGGTGCTGGGGACATGAGAGGGACCGTGGGCATGTCGGTCTTCTTAGAACCACATGAGGGAGGCATAAAAGAAAGCAAATGCTATTCTGCAGAGTGACACTACATGCTAACGGCACCTAAAGGCACCTAGCATGGCTCTAATACACGCAGGATAACAGAGAAGCATTTGCAATGCAATGGGAGCTGAGATTCTGACTGTGCCTAGGAAGTTCAGAGAAGGCAGGCTTCCTGAAAGAGGTGGCTGTAAAGAGATCCCCTGAGGATGAGCCGTCACCAGGCAGGTGACGTGGGAAGGACACTCCAAGCAGAGGAACGAGCCCTGCTTCATAGTATAATGAGTTTTGTTAGGGACTTGGCGTAAGTAGCACCAATTATTTCTTCTGAGATGTGAATTCTACACATGGGTCAAAAATGTATAGGTCATTCATGGCATAAAGATAAACCAGAAAGAATAAATCAATAGAAATAGAAGCTAAGGTTTTCCAGATTAGTGACCCAAAGTGTGAGGAACACTCAGAGACCCTGTCCTTTCCTCGGACTTCGAGTCCCCAAGGCAAGCATGGCCCCCTAAACATCCATTCACCACATCCAGTCTATGACCCATGTGGCGTTTTGGGTGACCATATGACATCCGAATCAAGACCAATGCAAGACCTTGAGGGTAAGGAAGTAAAGCGTTCCTTCCTAAAGGAGCTGAGGTTGACACAGGAAGCTCTATAGTATGACAGAGGGACCGTAAGTCCTCAGACGCACATGAGATGGCCACTCTTCCCTCCCGTACCCACGGCCAGTGTCGCTGCTTGACCGATTGCTCTCTTCTAGAATGTAAGTTCTTAAAGGCAGGGGATTTGCCTGTTTCTTCTCCAGTATTTTCCCAGTATCTAGAACATCGAGCACATTGTAGGTGCTCAACAGATATTTGTGGCATGAATGACTTGATCGCTACTTTCTTCTTTTTTTTTTTTTTTCAGTTGAGCCCAGGGTCACAAAACTTCCAGCAGCCAAACCAATCTACAGGAGGGGCCTTATGAGATGAAACTGACTGGCCTCCCTAGTGAACCAGAAAAACACCCAGACCCCGGCTCAGCACTTTGGAGCCAAATCTTTCCCTCTCTGTGACTTGGTTTTCTCACATCTGCATCATGGAGTTGTTTTGATTCAGCGATGTATGAAATGTGATATATGGCAAATTCTTTCCCATGGAGGTTAATAGATAGCAATTTTCTTTTCATTTTCTCTAGAAAGCCTAATATAATTAAAGCAGTTCGAATTTAGTTTATTAATCACCCATAAAACTAATTTTATATATGTGTGTTTATGTATATGATATACACACATACATATTCATTAGATATATTATCATATATAATCATTATGTATATATAAACCATTAACATCAGTAAATTGGTTTAGCTCTAATGTTCTATCTAATCTATTTATGAATTATAGATTAGATAGAGAATTATATAGATAGAAGTTGGATAGACGGTGGAGACATAAATAGAGCACACCACCCAGCTATAGTGTTAAGACAGAAACAGTATTCGAATCATAACTGGACAACTGATTTTAAATCACACACTTAACACGAAATGAAAGTCATCAGAGTGCATCTATTACCGATAGTTCAGGATCTATAACCTTCCTGGCTTTATTTCATAAAAGCAAACGAAAAACAAAACTCGATTTTGGTGATCCTGACATTCAAAACAAAGAAATAAATGTAACATTTCCTAGATGCTGATCTACATTTCCTTATTCTACAAATCTGTAAACACTGAATGCAACTTAATGTGACTATTCACCAGCAAGTGGGTGAGTTAAACTGTTATGCAAAAGACATTGTCTCTGTGGTGAGTGGCGATTCCCTTCACCTCACCCTGGTGAGCAAGGCTCCTCCCGTGGACGGTTTTAGAGATGAGCGCGTTCTTCCACCAGCATTTCCCACCGCCGCTAACCCTGAGCTGTCACGTCTGCCGTGAAAAGGGGAAATCCTCTTTCTAAGCCCATTTACAATGTATTAGCTTATTCATTTGACTGCAAGTGCTTGAGAAAATCTGCTTTTTTGCAACAAGCTTAAACATTTTGGGAAGAGCCGGGATGAAAAAGGAGAAAAGAAAAGAGTGGGGAAAAAAAGAACAGAAAAGGTATGTTCCATGGAAATGATAAGAGCTCAGGGAGGCTTCAAGACTGACATTTGCAACCGCAATGGCGGGGCAGGTAGTTCGAGATTGATTAAGTGCCGAACGAGGCTTGATTGGTGTAGAGGTTCAGTCGTAATCAGGATTCGAAGACGCAACCTGGAGAGGAAGGTTCCCTGCAGGATCCTCAAGTGAAGAAAGTGTGCACTAGGCCCAGAGATGCACTGAGCGAATTCTCATTCGTTATTCGTCTTTACCTCCCACCGCTTCTCATCAAATAAAAAGATCTCCCCCTCCACCACCAGGAAATGTGAAGCCAGATCAGGAGTTGGCCCTTCGGACACCTCCTCGAAGGCACCAGCTGTCTCCCAGGTCGGCAGAGGCGGCGGCTCCACTCTGGGTAGCATTACAGACTCAGCTGGCGGGCAGCGTCAGAATGAGAGGCGATGTGGAGAGGCTGGATGCAGGTTTATTATTTTTAAAAGGAATTTGGAGTTGTGGAAAATGAAGGAAATAAGTCACTAAGATGCATCGAAAAGACGCCATTCCTTCCTGCTCTTCGGCATGGTCAGAATTTTCCTATCCTCCTTGGGAAGGAAATAAATAAATAAAAGCCAGGATGGGAACAAGGATAAGAGGTTAAGAAAAGTCTACAGTGCTGACAAGCTTGGCAACGGGCTTGCAAGGCTTTTGATTTAGTTCATAAGATTTGCTAAGTAGATTAGTACTGGAGAGTCCTCCTTTTTGACGATGGCCAAAAAAAAAAAAAAAAGTAATCTGGAATGTGACTAGATCATGAAAATTCTCTTGTCTGCATACAGTTCAATACTCACATTTTGCCCAGAACTGCAAAATCAACAACATTATCTCATTTTTCTTATTCCAAAATTCTACACATACGTGTGCGCTTTGATAACTAGAGAGGAAGGAAATCGGAGCAGGAATCACAGATTCATGGAAAAGCCCAGCGTTATCAGCATCTGGGATGTCACCCTGTCCATGTGACTCACCCTGGCTGGGCCGGACCTCAGAGACCTCCGGGGATTTTCTAGCCTCTTATCTCCGAACACAAACTCACAAGTCCAGCTGGGTTCTCCGCCTAGACTCTGGGGTGTTCCACTCCTCTACCTCTGGTCTCTTCCTGGAATCTTTCTCTTGCCCTGCCCCCTTTCCCTCCATCCCAAAGTTTCACTTCCTCCCTTTTTCTCAGGATCTCTCTCTCTCTCTCTCTCTCTCTGCCTGTCTGTCTGTCTGTCTGTCTTTCTCTGCCTCTTCTCTCTCATAATACCCAGACTTCTAATCAAACGTGTAAGGCCTGCCTCCACCTGGGACCTCGCAGGATTGTGACATTCACACTTCCCTCTGCCTCACTGAGCGTACTTTTCTGGATCCCCCTGCGCAGGAGGGGTTTTCACCTCCCTTAGCCTGTAGCCTGTCTCCTGCATGTGTGTTTGTGTGCCCACGTGAGAGCTGCAGAATCTACCGGCACGGTGCGGTCAGGGCTAGACTCCGAGATACTTGCGGGCAGAAGCCTTGAAGGTTTTCCTTGCATTTCTCAGTGTGGACGGAACGTGACAGACATTGAGAGGCTGCATAAGGGTACTGGGAGGAGCAAGCCTAGAAACCCATTTGAGAACTGCGGCAGGACCGCGTGCAGTTTTTTTAAAACTTCATCTGAAGAGACAGAGAAGGAATAGAAAAGGTGCGACTTCGGGGGTCAAAGGAAATGGAAGCGGTGAAATGGATGAGATATTTCGATGAATTTATAGATGATAGAATTAGAGGCGTAATCCTACCTTTATCGAAAGTGGAGGTACCTAGAATGCAGCAGCCTGCAGGAAAGGATACGGAAGAGCAGCGCGCGGGGTTATCCTACAGGACCACAGGGAGGCTCGGGGGCTGGGTCCGGCTCACGAAGGTGAGCGAAGCACAGAATTAGAAACAGGGGTTCCGAACAGGGAGCATTTACCAGCCCGGGCCCCCTGACCCGCCCATTTCCTACCTGCCCCAAACACCTAACTGCCACCTAGCATGGCAGGTCTCACAGGCCCTAAGCAGGGAGCTGAAAAGTTCTTGCCTGGAAGGAACTCTAGACACTCATGAAGTCGCCTTGGGGAAAACGCAGGCTGGCCCCCCAGGCCCCCGTCCGGAGACCCTCCAGCCAAAAGCCTGACTCATGCACTCAGAACCTGTAAGCGACCTCGGGCAGCACAGGCTTAAAGTGACAGCCTAGCCAGGGGTCCTCGGATAGAAGCCGAGTTTCCGACATGAAGCAGAGGAACAGATACAAATAAACAAGAGGCGAGGAAAGAGAAAGAGACAATGCAGGAAGCAGAAGAAAACTTTTTTTAAAAAATGTAGATTTTTAAAACCATGTATCTCTATGCTGCTTTGCTAAAATATATGTCAGTATAAAAAACAGAGAACATTCTCAAGAGGATAACAGACTTGGGTTTAAAATATGAATCCCATGCTCGAAATCTATGTGTGATATTAAAAAGAAATTAAATCTTTGATCTGAGTTTTTGCATCTGTGAAATTACCATGGAAACGTACTAACTCATGAGGTTGTTTTGAGGGAATAAGGGAACAATGCAACCCAGGGTGTATCTTCTGCGCCACGTAAATGACAGGCATCCAGGGAAGTTTTTATTGCCAGGAGTTGTCACTGTGTTCTGGAGTGTCTGTCCCCTCAGAGAACTTGACAAAGTCTCGGTATCCTCTCACTAGGAAACCAAACACCGATGTGCACACCGACACGATTTTACAAGTAACTTCAAGAGGGTCTGAGTCTCTGAAGCCCAAACTGCGCCCCACTCCCCAGGTTACGTAATGGAACTGAACGAAGCCGTCTTTGAGGACAAGGGATTCCTTCTTGTTCCTTTCAAGTCAACAGCGATGCTCAGCAAAAGATGCATCTCTGTGAACAAGGTAAGAACTGCATCCAAGGTCACTTGTGGCAACAGATGATTCTGCATGAATAACAGCAGAAGAGTCAGCTGGCCTGCAGAGGTCCGTCCTTAACTCCCAAGAGCATCATTCCATCGGGTCCATGACAGGATGATGCCTGATCCAATTTGCCTGCATGGGCCTCGGGTCCAAGGGGCCTTATATGTTTCTTTAGCTACGGGCTTTAGAGTGGGGGCTCCTAACGGGTTCTCGGAGTGACAGAACCTAGAGGATGTTTTCTCCTGCAAAAGAATTCGTGGGTCTCCTAGAAATACTGAGAATTGGTAGAACTGGTAGAAGACAGTCCTTTACCCCAAAATGGACTAAGTGCCTCTATGGAATGTATCACTGAGCAATCAAGCATTCATCAAGCATTTACGCAGTCGGGTTGAATACGAAATACACAACTTGTAGTCAGACTGAGCTGATTTGGGGTCTTGGCTCCATTACTTCTAAGCTGTGTGACCTTGGGCAACTTACTCAGTCTCTCTGAGCTTGTTCTTCTATTTTAAATGCAAAGAGGATAAGGAAAGATGAAGCTCAGGGGCACAGGAAGGAGAGTGAGAGGCCCGTGCGGCTGGAGTTCGGTGAGGAGTGAAACGGAGGCAAGGTCGGAGTAAGAGCGGAGAGGGGTCTTGGAGACCTCGACGGCCATGGCGACGGTCTAGACTTTGCTTCTGAGTAACGTGAGAAGCCACTGGAGGGCGCTGAGGAGAGGAGAGCCGTGCTCTGACTCACATTCTCAAAAGCTGACTCTGGCTATTGCGCGGGAAAGGCCCTGGGGACAGGAGCCGAAGTCCCACTGCTGGCTGCTACAACAGTCCTGGGACAGAGGATGGTGGCCTGGACAGTGGCAGTGAGAGTGACAGTGCCGATGATGAGAAAAGTCAAATTCAGGATATCCAGGGTGCATTCTCGCATGTTCTAAGACGAAATAACGGAGGAGCCCAAGGATCTAGGACAACTTCACAGAAGAATATGACAAATGCTATGAAGAGGTGACGGGCGCTAGTTGTCTCCTTTTTCTCTCAGTATTGGACCCTGGATTTTAGCTGAGCACATGACGGCCCAGAAAAAAAGCGAGCCCTGCAGATTCTGGTGTCTCTGGCAACTAACTACCTGTGACATATGACCACATTCAAGTCCATGGGATGTCAGTTCAAGTACCGTGTGCACCGACTGGGGGATGCTGTTCAAGGACGGGGGCACACCCTTCCTTTTTCATTTCCTTTCCTCACGTTGATGCGGACACGACCAGCCCCGGGCTGCCTGCCTGCGTTCACGGAAAGAAACAACAACGAAACTTCCATCTTGTTCAAAACACTACGATTTTTGGATATTCCGTTGCTCACAGTTGAACCTAATTCTAACTGAGCCAGAGGATAATAAATAATAACTATTAATGCATTTGTTACACGCTTGCTATGTTCCAGGTAATGGGGAAAGTGCTTTACACCACATATCACGTCCTTCAATCGCCGTGATCCCAAGATGGAGATGCCATGATCATCACCATTTTACAGAAAGAAAGCTTGTGCAGTGAGATGTTAAATAACTTGTCTAAGGATCACTCGCCCAGCTTATAATTAGGAGAATCAGCTAAAATTTGATGACTAGAAGGAAAGGAGGAGGACAATACTAATAAAATTATAGAGAAAGGAGAATATTTTTGTTATTCTTACCTTCTATGGCATGACATATAAAGGAATTCCAATTATATTCATTAACTAGATTAAGTATTTACAGTATGACATTCTTTAAAGAAAACGTTTATGATTTTGGTTATTTGCTACGTACATTGATACTAACTCTACTTTTACAGTGTAACTTCAATATTCGATCAGGATTTCCGGATTTTCCTAAACATCAGATCTGGCTTGACTGGGCCATTGTGCTTACGAGACGTGGTCTCACGACAGCAGAGCGGGGATTCCTTTCTTTACACAGGCGCATGTCCTGCAGTTTGCAACTCGACCGCACCGGCCTGCTATTGTCTTCCCTCTAAGGGCACGTGGCCCCTAGAGGCACTAGCTTTAGAAGGTGGGATCCAAGAGGGCAGGGGAGGGTCTGCCTCATCCACTCGCCTACCGCAGCCATGAGCACAGCTACTGGCATGTGGGATTATTAGTAAATAGCACATGGGATTATAAACGAATATATTATCCCTGTGCTACAGAAGAAGAAGTTGGAATCCAGAGAGGTGAAGTAACTCTCCCCACATCATAAAGATGGTACACAGTGCAGATAAAATTTAAACCTCGGATGGCTTGATCCCAGGTGCCTGGTTCCTGTACCACCAAGGCAATGAAGGGAGTGTCTGTCATTTGAGGTCTCGCCTACATTCAAGAACATGGGCCCTGATTTTTTAAATCAAGCTTGTATTTATGTACCATGAAATGCATAGATCTCAAGTTTACAATTTGAGTTTCAAAATACATATGTACCTGTGTAACCACCCTCCTTATCAAAATACGAACATTATCTCATTCTAGAAAATTCTCTTAGGTTCCTTACCAGCCAATCCTCCTCCCCCACTTCCCCAGAGGCAGCTGATGTTTTGGTCAGCCCACATAGAGAGGCTCACCTGTTCTTGAAGTTCATGTAGATGGGCTTATCACAACATATTCTTTTGTTCTGGCTCGTGTAACATACATTTTGAGATTCTTCTATGTTGTTACTGATAACAGTGGTTATTACTTTTTATTGCTGAGTAGTGTTCCATTCTGTGGACCAACTCACCTCTTCTCCTGCCATGATTTCTGGCCATTATTTAAAAACAAACGAACAAACAAACAAAAAAAGCTGCTAACATATTTTTGCACAAGTCTTCCTGTGGACATACGCTTTTATTTATCTTGGGTAAATACCTAAGAATGAAACTGCGGGGTCATAGGGTAGGTTTAAGTTTCACTGTATAAGGAACGGCCAGAGTTCTCCCAGGTGGTCATGCCACTTTATACGCCCATCGCCGATGGGCGAGAGTTCTACTTACACCTTCACTAACATCCGATGTCGTCGGTAGATAATTTTAGCCATTCTTTACATGCGGTGTTTTGTTTTAAGGCGATTAGAAAAATTTACCAGAGATAGAATTCTCCTCCCAGTTACACCAGCTAGCTGTCCTCACCCTCAAATCAGTGTGCCATAGTGATACGTGAGTAAATGTTTAACAACTGGAACTTCAGGGGTGGCGGGATAGAGAGCCCTGATTTGCAGTATTTGTCAGTTTCTGTAGAATAAATATTCCCACCGAGGAAGATTTTAAGCTACCAAACCGAAATAGAATTGGGGGGAAACGTGCACACTGGGTTCTTGCGAGCCGGCTCTGAGGTATCGCTCACTGTCTGGTAGTTCACGGTGACGTCCAGTCAGTAGGAGAGAATCTGCATTTTCCAATGACAACAACTGTGTGAATAAATGTGCCCTTGGTGTAAACCAAGGTCATTAGCAAAGAAGAGAAAGGTGGATTGCCTTTCTACTACTGGCCCCTCACTCAACGGTTGAAGAAACTCAAATCATTGACCTTATGGATCTCAAATCTAAAACTCGTTTGAACCGATCCAAAAGCTTGGCTGGATTATTCGCAGTGTCCAGGACATGAGAGCAACTGAAGTGTCCTATGATAATGACTGGATAAAGCTGTGGTACATATATACAATGGAATATTTCTCAGCCATAAGAAGAGATGAAATACTGCCATTTGTGACAACATGGATGGACCTCGAGGTAATCACGCTGAGTGAAATGAGCCAGACAGAAAAAGATGAAAATCACATGATATCACTTATATGTGGGATATAAACCTCAAAGCAACAAATGAATAGGACAAACAAACAGAGATTCATGGACATGGACAATAGACAAGTGGTTACCAGAGGGTGGGAGGAGGCGGGAGGTTGATAGGGTAAAGGGCATCAAATATGTGGTAACAGAAAGAAATCTAACTATGAGAGGTAAACACACACACACACACACACACACGTATATATGCCTTACTGTTAAAATGTACAGCTGAAACTTATTGGATTTCGTTAACCGATGTCGCCATTTAAAAAATAATATTAAAAAAAAAAAAAACAGCTTGGCTGGGAGAGTGAACTTTTGAAGGTGGCTGAGTTTGAAACCAAACGCACATCTCAATTACGCCCGTGTCTCAAGGCAGTCCACAGGTCTGCCAACTCAGCAAATTTACTTTCTCTGCCTGGACGTCCAGGCCCTCCGAACTTGGGTGTTATGTTGTGTAACCATTGCTGCTTTCTATTGATCTCTGCTATAAACTGGACGCTTCCTCTGCTTGGATGGAGTCAGGGTCATCCCTGCCGCCAGACCTTCCCCTCTTCCGGCATCGCCCTCCTTGCCTAAAATGCCCTCTCCCTCTTCCCCTGCCACTTCCTCTACAGGGCATTTGTGCCCAGTATTTATTGACCTCCCTCCAGTCCCTCTAGGTACCAATGTTGTGTTCAGAATTTTATGTACATGGAATCATCTAATCCTTAGAACAATTTCCCCATTTGTACCTTCTCTGTGTCCCCCTAAAACTGAGATCATTGAGGCTCATAAAATTTAAATAATAACACACTAGAAGTAGCATCACCGGATTGGGAACTTAGGTCTTTTTATGGCCAAAGCACAGTGCTTCCATTTTTGTATATAGGTCCAATTAAAATCCTTCAAACTTACTGAAGACATTTCTCAATCATTAGTCATTATGGCTGATCAACCTTTACAAACATTGAGCTACAACACAGTCATTACCTGCCCGACACAATTCCATACCTCGCCTTTTGTTTCCTCGATTGCTGCTGGACCAGCCCTGCATCTTCACAGAATTGTTCCATTCGATGTAAAAATCCTGGCCGTTTCCTCTTTGTATGACCTTAGGCAACTTAACTGACGTGAGAACATTTGGAATAATAAGATCTACCTTGAAGAATTATCATGCAGATTTAATAAAATAGTGTATTTGAAGCATCAAGCTCATACTGAGAACATAGGAGATGCTAAATAAATGAAATAGTAACTGTTAGTACTTAAGCCAGAGACTGTGATTGTTACCATAATGGCCCCAATGAATGATGCCCCCTGTATCCATGTCTTGGCATAGTCTCTTTGCGTGTGGACTCTGGGCTGGGCTGCATGACTTGCTTTGGTCCATGGAATGCTAATAAACAGGATGTAAGTAGAGACTTGGAAGTCACTTATACACTGGGATTGCTCTCTTGGAATGCTGCCTGACCACAAAAAAGCCTGGACCAGCCTGCTGGAGAAACACGTGGCCCCACCACCACCAACACGAACTGCCAGACATGCACACGAGGCCTCTTGCAACCATCCAACTCCAAAGGAGCTCCCAGAAGACTGCAGTCACATGAGTGATCCCAGGAGAGAACAGCAGAATGACCACCCGGTTCAGTGCAGTCAAAGTTGTTAATGCGCTAGATTATAAACAAATAAAATGGTGGTTGTTTGCTAGGCAGGAATGTGTTTTCCCATCTGAACTTCCCAGCACTTAGCCCTGTAGCTCACGGAAGGCTTCTGATCCACATTCACTAAGTTCTATAAAGCGGAAAACTCGTGCACGAGACTCTGAGATCTCTGAAGGCAGAGACAAGGCTTTAAGCTTCGATGGCCTCTCACATAGCGTGGACACAAAACGAGGCTTCCGCAATAAAGAAAGCTTGACTCCACCTTCACATATAAAAATCAAAGTTTCGTTTACCTAAACAGTTAGATTTTTTAGAACTCTTCTTGAGCAACGACCTCTCTTAAAATGTGGACTTTTCCTGACACAGAAATATATGAACTAAACGTGTCATCAAAACGCACATTCTAGCTCCTCTCTCCTGGAAGAAAGTGGCCTGCCTGGTAATTAGGGGAACTCAGAGGAGCCATAGGTACAGTGCCAAATGAACCTGCCTTTCCTCCGTCCAGGCCCCTTACCTCAAATCCCTGGGCACACGACCACGGGGCCGCTGTTCACCATAGCTATATTGGCATTTCCGTGGCTCCACATCTGGAAAAGTAGCTTTTAAACTTGATTTCACAAGCACGCTTGTGGCTCCTTTCTGGCTTTTAAAGACACAAGATACACATCTGTGAAACCTATGGCTGAGAGCTTTGCGCCAACACTTAGGAAGCACGCTTTGGATGTTAGAGTGCATCTGAGCGGAGTCCATCCAGAAGGACACGTTGGGGGAAGCACCTCGCTGCAGAGCTCCCAGCACACGCTAAGAGCACAAACTCGGCTCGACCACTTCTCTGCCTGGCAACGCAGGCGCCTTCCAGCGTGAGAGTGCGAAGAACATCAAGCTGTTGTCCATTATTGCTAATAAATGACTCAGCTTTCCATGCGCTGAGTAAAGAAGTCGAGAGGGGAACACACAATAGAATATACGGATGTCACAGTATAAAGCTATACGGCTGAAATTTATATAATGTTATTAACCAAAGTTGCCCCAATATATTTAATTTTTTTTATTTTATGCCTAAATTTAAAAAAAAAAAAAAAGAACAGGAAGCAAAAACATAGTTCCATGTATTTCAGAAGGACTCATTCTAAATGTCCAATAGCCAAAGCCAGATCAGCAGTTCAGCCTCAGAAGCCTCCAGCTGCCTTTGTGTTCTAAGCATCCTTCCCTGGGAGCCATGAGGAGCTGGAATGGTGCTGCGTGTTAGAAAGTCCCACAAGACAGAGGAGTAGCTTTCCCAAGTGTGTCCTGCAGGCAAAACTCAAATACGCGCTCCCAGCAAAGCAAGAGAAGGGAGAACTGTTTTTTAAGTTTATATTCTAGGCACTTACCATGCACACTTATATTTAAGCCCAACCATGACCCAGTTGGGTGAGGACTATCTTCATTATACATAAGAGGAAACTGAGGCTGAGAAAGCTAAGTAATTTTCCAAAGTTAAGCCATATGTCACGATGTAAGTAATTTGTCCAAATTAAGGAATTCGTCATGATTCATAGGGAGTAGGGGTGGCCAGCTAATTAACGGGAGAACAGATATTCAAAACAAAGCCAATCTATGTTCTTTATAAGAAATTTTGAACCGAAAAAGATACTATTCCTGAGTTTCCCATACACCAAGTACTGGTGATGAGCTTGTTTCTTATTTAAATTATGAGGAAATTACTGCTCTTGATGTGTAGATGAGGAAACTTCTCTGTATGAATCCAGCTCTTTATGAACAGATCCATTAATCACACACACATGAGCACATGTGTGCGCGCGCACACACACACACACACACACACACGCACACGCACACTTTGGTCCCACTTTGAGAAGACAAGGAAGGAACTGCCACCAGGAATACATCCCCGATTGAGAGCATCCAAGGCTATCTGCTTGGTTGCAGCCGCGTCCCCCCGTTTCTGCATGCACACCCAAACCCAGGTTCCACGAGATAGACTGCATTTCATGCAAACTCATAACCTGTGAAATTGTGTTTTGATTGGGTACACCACATATGCCTGGCCTTATCTACCCAAGTCCCTAAGGAAAATTATAGAATACCATTTTTTTTTCCTAGCCCCCGTCGAAAAAGATTCAGTTATTACATTTTTTAAAATTCAGGGCAGGCGTAAGCATAGCTAGCCTTGACATTTCTGAACAGACCTGAATTTCCAGGGAAGGCATAGAAAACACAACCAGTATACCAAGGTCTATTTTAGAATGTAGAAAATGTGAGTGGATTTACAATATCCCAGAAAAATCAATATTTTCCTTTAACTATCTGAAGCAGATGAACCGAATATTTAAATTAGGTGATGACATGAATTATTTGAATTCTCCCACCTGGTGAAACCACTTTTCAATGGCATTATGCATCACATGTGCGCCTTAACAGGTGTTTGATAATCCTTTAGAAGACGTTTCATGTGAGTAAGATTCTAATTCTCACATAGTTAGCTTTGAATGAGAACATTACTTTCCATCTCAACAGCAGACAACACGCAGAAAAACAGCAGACCTGTTTTATATTATGTATTTTACCTAGATTTAAGGGGGACCTCTTTACCCTTTTTTAAGATGGGATGGAGTGTGTGAAAAAGTTTGGGAAACTCTGAAGACCTACACAAATGCCATGTGTTGTGCTGAAAATAAACTTTGCATTTATCATAGATTTGGAGGACCACAAAAACTTCAGAGTTGGGAGGAAAGCAGGAGGTCACAGTGTCCAACCTCCCATTTTCAAGGGGGCCCCTACAAATGAAAACCAGATGACATTTTCAACAGACTACTTTCAAATGAAATGTCAAATGCCTGTGATGCAACCTAAAACATCGTAAACTCTTAGAACACAAAGCTCTTCCCCATTTTCTCCAAAAGGCCATCAAGGCTCACGTGGAATTCATATATTCCTTCCAGAAGTCTATAAAGGTATATTGCCGGGTACCTCGTGGGGGAACTCATCTATTTTCATGGCTTTGGTGAGCATGTTGTAAGGTTATAATCCTTCCACATGCTTTTAGGAGTCACCTTTGTAATTCTACTACACATCTTATTTTTTTACTTATAGTCAGAAGATATAAAGCTTAATAAAGAAAACCTCAGGCCAGAATCCCAATTGCTGGTTGGGAATTTAAACCTTTGGCTGACAAATACCTCCAAAGTACAAATTACAGCAGTTTCTTGACCTAGAAGGGGCTTGTTCCAGGAAAGCCAAAGAATTCATACAAAGGGCGGGACTGAGAATGTCTAAAGGACAAGGAGAAAGCGTGAAGAGAAGTTGACTCAGTAGAAGAGTCAAAATAGACCTTATTCAGTATAGTTTTTCATCGATTAAGAAAAATCCATATTCTAAACAGTTATTTAAAATACATAAACTAGCTGATTTACCTTTTCATACGCAACGAAATGTGCTTAAAATTACGTAATATACACATTTATTAAGGCACTCAAAAATATTTTGCAAATACGCCATAACCGCCTTTTGAATGGAAACTTAAAATTTACCGAAAATGTTCCCAGACATCATTGTATCGGATACTTTCTGCGGCAGCCTTTGAGCGGTGGATATTATTAAGATCTCCTCCACCTCATCGACAAGATGTAAGAACTTGAGCTTTGGAGACCACTGCCTGGATTTGTACTTTTAAAGCCAGACCAACTGATCTCTCTGAAGGAGCAACTGATCAGGGCGTTAAGAAGTCAGGTTCTGGAATTGCTGCTTCCGGGTTTGAGCCCAAACTCTAAGACCCTCGGCTCCCAGTTTCCTTACCTGTAACGCAGGGCTGTTGGGAGGACCAGAAGAGCCAATGCAGGTAAAGCTCAGGAGGCCTATGCAGAGCGACTTTACTATAAAGGGAAGCTGTTACCATCAAATTTCAACAAAAAGGAAATATTGCAGAGAGAGAAAGGAAGTCCATCCTAATTTCACCACATGACCCTTTGATTTTTTTTTTTTTTTTGGCTATACTTTTTCCTTCCTTCAGAGTTAGCATAATTATAACCATTAGGTATATACAAATCTGTACTGTCATGTTTACTTAATATAGCGTAAACACTTTTCTCCTGAACACCATGTTCAATATCTACAGCCAATAAATTTATTATAAGTAATCATTTCTTTAGTTTTTAAACGGAGAGGCTGTTTCCAATTTTGGTGTTAAAAATAATGCTGTAGTAAATGTCTACATGAATTTAGCATTTTCCACATACTGGATTATTTCCTAAGAAAGTACTTTTTATATGTATGCTTCCTACAGGCAGGAACCGTATCTTTCCTTTTTATCGTTAAGTCTCCAGAGAGTAACAGAGAGCCTGTTCAAGAAACCGTTGACAAATGAGTAAGTGAATGAATGAGTGCATGAATGAATGAATAAAGAATGACTTCGACAGATTTTTTTATGCTAAATAATTGGGTGTATGCTATACGTCATTCATTAACATGTAAATGCCAAGTGCTAAAACCTATAGGATACTTTCATTCTATGCATTATTCAAGGCATTGTCAAGTAGCACACAAATGAGGCCACGTTATTTTTTTAATTTTTATTTCTTTATAAACAGAGGTGTTTGCCTTCCCCATTAGGAGCCATTAACAGTGGGTCTGCAGGCAACAGGTGGACAGGTGAAAACTAAAAGCCTCGCTCCTCTCCATCTCCCTGGGAGCCTCGTTTCAAATGCCTTGGCCAACGCCATCTTTTCCCTAAAAGGACATCCTTTCACTCAAGCTTTGTTCACATCTCTGCGGCGCCACATCTGGAAAAGGAACTTTTAAACTTTATTTCGCGAGAACGCTTGTGGCGCCATCATAGCCATTTAAACGGTAAAGATATTAAAGATGTGTCTGTTATTTTGCTATTTTGCTGGTAAGTTTTTTTTCCCCAAAAAAAATCTGGCTTTTTTTTTTTAAGATGTAATTGGGATGTGTGTCCTTGAGGCACAGAAGTTTTGTTTTTAAGAAATCGACTCAACTCTGCGTTCAAGCGCGTATGTCCCATGCCTGTGCTCACCTTGAGTCTTCCTGTCAATGACTTCTTCAAGGCGGCGTTCAGAGTCCTGCCCCCTGATTCTGTCGTTTCTTGGCAACAACATCAGCATATTTCTCTGCACCCCTGAAGATGCGGCTTCTCCCTGACCTGTGCAGCTTCCTGTCTCTTTCCGCCTGCAGTCATTTGATTTCGGGCTTGATACCGTATTAAACATTAAAGGCGAATGGAGGAATGCGGCCTGTGGTTAAAAGGTACAAGAGGGAAAACTACATCGCGTGGCGTTTCTGCCAATGGCAGGTCCGGAGCAAACGCACAGCAGGTGCGAAGTTTCTACCGCCCACTGGGGCAAAGGTCTCTCTGGCTCTGGAGAATGAAGAAAGTTGAATGGACATCTCAGCCCAGCTTCTAGTTAGTGGCGACTTATTTAGATGGGGGGGGGGGGTTGTCTCAATTTCACCATGCTAAAACTGGAGGGTGGGGGCCATACCAGGTCAGTGGTCTTTGTTCTGTGATCTAGAGGGCTTAATGGGAGAAAAGTGGGGTGCAAAGAAGTGAGCAGATCCCCTCATCCCGAGTTTACACAAGGAGACACCACAGGAAAGAGCAGCATTGGTAGCCACCTCTGCCGGGGACCAACGTCCCATCTCAGCTCTGCAGGTGACCATTCTGTGGCTACACCTGCTTCCTTTGGGCATGGGTGGGTGTGTGAGCCCTTTCTGTAAGAGCCACCCCATCAAAGAAACGCAGACAATGTGGCTCGGGCTCACTTTCCTCTCGCCCCTTCTTTTAGCAGCCACAGGGACCCGGCACATGTTAGGTGACAAATAAATGTCTGTTATGGTTGCAATATTAGTTATAATATAGGCTATTTAAAAAAAAAAATCTAAGGTTACTTATTATCCCACATCCACCGTTTTTTTTTTTTTCTTCCAGCAATATTCTATGATAGTAAGAGTTATAGGTAACAATAATTGTACCAATAACAACAGCATCATGACTTATGGACTATGTGAAAAGGGCCAGGGGCTCTGCTAGGTGGTTGATATATACTATCTCGTTCGAGCCTGAATTTCAGGCCAGGTAGGTATTATTAGTCCTAATTCACGAGGTGGTTTATGAGGAAACCGAGTGCCAGAGAAGCCAGTTTACTCAAGAAGAAATGAGCCGCTAAGTGGCACACTGCGCTCCGAGTCCAAGTGTGTCCCATGGCAACCCTCACGCTGTTTTCTGCACACCGCGCTGTCTCCAGGACGGTGGTCCTTCCTGTCGTTCTTCATACTGCCTTACACACTTTCGGTTTGCCGAGCATCTGTTAGCTAACACATGAGACGCCTCCGCTGTAACAAGGAAACCCAGCAAGATGGCGACTCAGCTTTTCTTTCTTTTACTTAATTTAAAAAATTTTTCTATTCTTCAGTTACAGTTGACATCAGCTTTAATAATTTCTAACCGTAGTTGAAATCGCAGGTTTTAGAAATCAATAGCAAAGCATGTTTGTTCTCTCTCACGGAAAGCGGAAGATCAAACTCTAACGGAACTAGTTTCATTTTAACTGATCGGAAGAGAGCTGAAGATTCCGTCTATAGATTTTTTTATGGCCTACATGCATAGAAATCAGACTTCTGAAGGACGTTTTCTTACCTTTTGCGGTAATTTGAGAGAGTGTTTCTAGTGCTATCAGGGCACTGAATATGCAAATTTTGGAAACAGGTACATGTTAAAAATACTGAAAAGCAACTATGTGTAAGCCCGGCTGAAAGCAGGTAGGAGGCAAGGCCGCATTTGCAAATTAACTCCCCAGAGCTCTTTATTAATTCTACCATGTTATTTACATGAAAATAGGGCCCTCCTTTGTGTTAGGATGCTAAAGCCACATCACAGGGACAATGAAAATGAGTCAGCAAAGAGGGCTTTGTCATAAAAATGTGGAACTTATTTCAGCAGTTTTTCTGGATTTTCGATATCAAAGTCTCTTTACGACACTGACAGTCATCAAGCGGATGTTTGTCAAAGTACATTTCCCAGATGTCTAAATAAAACAGCTTTTGCTTTGATGAGTTTTATACTGAGAGCTGGAGAAAGCCTGCACTCTATTTGAATTTCTCTGCTCTTTAGAGTATGTGTCATTCATTTCTCTCTTCATTTTGCCTCTCACCCAAAGTTTGAGTACTTAACGTTCTAGTTAGTTGGAATCTAGTTCATGAAAAATCTCCTATAAATGTTTTTATAACAAGATAAGGCAGGGAATAATGATGTGAAGGGCACATCATAAAAATAACAGATTCAACTGATAAATGGGCAAAAGCAAAAATAGACAATTCGGAAACAAGACAATTTAATGACTAACAAACATGTATAAAAATATTCATCCTCACTAGTAAGCCACAGAATATAAATGAGAATATCAGCACCAAACGGGTTTTCTCTCTCAAATCAGCAAATGTTTCTTTTTATGATATAATTTAACAGAGGGCTGAATGTGGTCAAATGGCCATGCAAATTTGTACTAATAAGAAGGTCGATCACATCACCTTGTTAGAATCTAGGTGTTATCGCTTTCTATGAAGAGTCTCAGAAATGACCACGCTCTTTGATTCTGTGACCCCCCCCTTAAGGATATTACTCAAATTATAGAAAAATCCTTGTAATCAAATCTGTTTACCATAGTGGCATTAAAATAACAACAATCATTAAAACTCTAATAATAAATTAAGTCATCTATGGACTGAAATACTCAGCAAGTATTGTGAGAATATTCTTTGAGAAATCCTTTTAGAGTCATATTTCTAAACGTTTATTACAATGCAAATAAAATATATATATAAATGTATAATGCAAACACCATCCTTTGTGAAAAAAAGTGAAAGAAAAAAATACTGGAAAAAAGTAAGCCAAATACTTCAACGTCAAGGTGTTTGGGTGGTGAGATGCTGAAAAGTATTTTTTTTTTAATCTATCTACTTATTTCCATTTTTCTTATACTCTACAATAAGCATATACTACATTAAAACTAAGGGCAAAGTTAATTATAAATAGAAAAAAAAGAATCATGTAAAGGGTCTTGGCGACAAGTCATCCCAAGGCTTAGCACTTCATTTGAAACCAGGGCTACATGAGATGGTTCCACGAAGAGATTAGTCGGTCCGTCTGGAAAAGCCCATGGAAACATGCTATGATCTAATTAATGGCATTTTTACTCAAACGAATTTGAAATTTTAATGTGTTAAAACAATGTTAAAGACCTCGGTATTCAAATACTTGGCAAAACTTTCTCAGAAGACAGCAGATGTGTTCCATGTGTTTCCAGAGAAACAAGAACGCACGCTCGGTTCGGAGTTGTCTGGAGTAGCACGTGGAAGGATGTTTCGCCTTTGGAGACATCCAACAGCAGGGGGCGCCGCCTGGCCCCCTCGGCTCGGACAGGGCTCAGCAGAGGCTGCGGGGCCACGTGCTGGGAGGTGGGAGAACTCGTTTCCTCCCCATCCCTGCTGCCACCACCTCCGAGTGATCCCCGTCTCAGTAAATGGTGCCAATCCCCACAGAGCTGGTGAAGACGAACATTTGAATCTTCTCTTTGCTTTACTCCCCACGTCCGGTCCCTCAGCAGAATCCATCTCAAAGCCATCCACTTCTCCCAACCCCTCTGCTGCCGGTCTGGTACATGCCAGGGTCTTGTCTCCAGGGGAGCTCTGGAGGAGCCCCCGAAGCCTGCACACTCTTTTCCCTGCCCCCCGCCCCGAAATTCACTCTGCACGATGTGCCTACCCCACCAATCAGATTATACTCGCGGCCTTCCAAAGGCTTCCCTGGGAAGCAGCCCCAGCCATATTCTCTCTCATCACCCTCTTTTATTTCTTCCTACTGCCCAGATCACCGCTGGCTATTTTATGTCTCTTCAGTTGATTTCCCCCAACGCGAGCGCCATGAGAGAGGGAGGACTTGCCAGTCTCGAACACGGCTTCATTCAGAACGCTCAGCGTAACGCAGCTGCCTAACTAACCCAGGTGGAGTGGATGTTAGGTAAGCTGCATCGTGACCGAAGTCCACGCAGGGGGGACACGAAGACGCTGCCTCAGGAGACCGGTGGCTCGCTGGGGAGCCTTCTTAGAGAGCTGCGTGACTTCCTTCGAATCCCTCTGGCCCAGTTGATGCATTAATTCTTTGGAAGCTATTTAATAATGCAGTGACTAATGAAGCCTCAAGCGACACTTCATGACGTGACGGTTCCCTGATTATCAAAAATAACACATTCTTTGACGTGTAGCTGTGACAACACCCATCGAGAACACACGGGCACACGTTCCTACGTCTGTCCTGTCAGTCTCTGACCACCTCGAGGGTGGCGTCCCCGTCTCCCACAGGAGAGTCGTCACCATGAGGGCAGGCACCAGCTCTTAGCCTGACACTTGGTCCCTGTCACACTTTGTCCCTCCTACTGTACAAGCTGGTCAGATAGTTTGCATTTGCATACTCATGAATAACTTTTTAACAACTGCAAAAACCATGCTTTCACAATGCTCTCCAAACACTCCAAAAAAATACTAATGGACTTTGCATCCACCCGCTGAGGTATTTCAGTGGGTGCTATGCTACGTAGGTCCTTTGGAGGGCAAGCCAAGTTGAGATGCGAGAGAGAACATGAAGGCAGCGAATGAGGGCCGCTGGAGCGCCTCCCTGTGGGGAGGGTAAGAGGCTCTTTCTGTGAGTCTGTTATGGAAGATGTCAGTGACCAGTTTCCTGCACGCAGGTGCACCTAGCTGGAGGCAGCACGTGGTAATGAAAAGACCCCAGGCTTTGGAATCCAACAGGCGTATTCAAATCATGGCTCTCCACCTATTGCCTGCGCTCCTTGAACAAGCGGTTTATTTTAGCTAGGGCTCAATTTCTCTTGCACGTGAAAGTATGATGGTAATATCTATGTCGCAGAAGTATTTAGAAGAGTAAGTAAACTTATGTATGGAAAAGCTTCTAAAAGTCTTGGCATCTACTCGATGCCTAATTTACATGAATTTACTTCCTCCCTTTCGTGAGTACAGAGGAGGATGCTGTTTTCGCTGCAGAAATTCACAGGACCTAAGGATCTCAGATTTCCCACATTGCAGAAATTAGAACAGTCTAAAAATCCAAAAGAAAACCACACGCTATCCAAAAGCACCATTTCCTGCATGTTACCACCCAAGAACTAGCTCCTAGAATGAGTGTCCATTTCAACGACGTCTTCTGGGAGCTCAGCAGAGCTGAGGAAACAAAGGTGACGCCCAATTTCTGGAATGGGTGGAAGGTGGGCGGTGGAGGCATTAACTAAAGGAAGGGACGCAGGGAAGGAACAAGATGGTGAGTTCAGTTTGGGATCTGGTGAACTAAGGGTGTCTGTTCAAAGATGCATTTTCAGGAAGTGTTTGGCTGTACAGATCTGAAACTCTGGAGTGGGCTCAGGTCTGCAGATAGATACTTAGGTATAATGTAGTACAGGTGACAGTTAAAACCATAACTCTGTGGTGTGTGTGTGTGTGTGTGTGTGTGTGTGTGTGTGTGTGTGTTGGGGAGGGAGAGATATCACCCAGAGAGAATGTGTCAAGTGAGGGGAAAGCTTGTTAAGAATGGCTACCCTAGGAAATACCCACATTATGGGTTGGGTCAGGGGATCGAAGAGGTGGGGTATGGGTACATGTTTAATGTTCTTGGGGTAGGAGAGGGTCTGATTTTTAACATCTGTCAGTTTCTATCATGTAGCTACACCTCCATGGCCAAGTTCAAGCTGTCACTGTACATCAACAGGCTCACGAATTTCTTAAAAAATTAACAACTGGCTTTCACAAGTTGGTAGGAGCCAACCCCATCATATTACACAGGAAGATGAAAACGAACAACCAAACGGTCAGAGAACCAGAAGAAAAAAACTAGGACAACAGTATCATGAAAACCAAGGGTCATGAGTTTCTCAGGAGGGACTGTGGCAATCACAACAAAAAGGTCCAGTAAGAAAACAAAAAAATATATGTATATATATATATCATGCGATTTGCCGGTCTGTAGGTGAGTGACGCCTCCGAGAAGCAGACTCAGCAGAGGGATAGGAGGGGAAGTCCGCGGCTGTGCCTCATCAGGGAACAAATGGAAAGGAAATGGAGACGAGTTTAGACAATCTTTTCCAAACACTGGCTGAGGAAGGGCCGGAGAGAAATACAGCAATGTCTACAGTGCAATGCAGGGTCAAGGCCGACTTTGAGCCTCAACTGAGAGGCATGAGACACTCGATGGAGAAGAGGCAGCAGCCAAAATATGGCTGAGGATGACAGCCACCCGGTCACCAGGACAAGAAGCAGGTCGAACGGTAAGGAGCGCCACTGTATGCTAGAGAAGGAGATTTCTGAGAAATGAGTCTCCACCTGCTCTGTTACCGCCACCTCTAGCAGGAAAGAAATAGTGATGACCCAGCTTGATTTCTAAAGTCAAAGACAGTTGAGAGCAATCCTGATTCTGCCACAGTCTGGCTTTGTGATCTCAGGCAAGGCTCAGTTCCTCAGCTATAAAACGAAGAGGGTAACAATCTCTCCTCATTGTTGTTTTTTTATGAAGATGCGATTACCTAAAACATGGAAAGGACAGGCTGGAGTACCTGACACAGAGTGGACAGACCCTTGGTACATGTTGGTCTCTTTACGCCACCCCTTATCAAGAGCATTAAGGCGTTTAAGCTAAAATTACAAAGGTATCCTGTGTTCCATCCATGATCGGAGAGGAAGGAAATGTTCCCCTCTTGGCTAAATCATGCCGCTCCCGAGGCATGAGGAGATAAACAGGATGGACCTGCCCGCCCGCCCTGCCCCCCCCCCCACACATACACACACACGCACGCACGCACGCACGCACGCACGCACACAGACAAGTCTAGAGCGCACCGAAGTGGTCAGCTTTCATATACATGGGCTGAGGAAGGCACTCGTAAAGCACTTGGAGAACCATCTGGACAAAAGATGTTACATGAATACCTATGATCATTCTCAATTACATGTTCTCTCGGTATGAATCATGGGGAGATATGAATCATGGGACGATATGAAGGACATTTAACTTCAGAAGATAATACCTAGGAAATTAACTCACTCCAGCTTTTCCTAATGTGACATTAGCTGTTTTTAGGATTTTATGATCTCATGTCTTATATGAACTCAATACAAGAGTAACATTTGTTTTAAATCCCTTAAATGGTACCTTTGGGGCTAAAAACTTAACTTTATTTATTTTCCTATGGTGAATATAAGAAAGTTAGGCAGTTACAAAAGTGTAAAATTTAGTCATTAATATTTAAATCAAACAAACTGAACCAAATATTTTAAGTTAACAGTGGTTACGATACCCTGGATTTTATATGAATGTTGAACCAGGCTTATTTCTATTAGTTGGTCGAAATTTGCAAATGGAAAAAAGAAAGGTCACTTTAAGTTTAGTGAAAACTTTGGCCCACATCTACTTAGCAACGAAGTAGGCATCACTTGTCAGTATGGAGCGACCAGAAGAAAGCCCTCCAGCTTCCAGAAAACAGGATTGTTTTCTCAAGTGTGAATGTGCTGTTATTCTTTCTGTCACATATGAAAATCCTTCTCCCTTATAGCATAATGTGCAATATTATGCTATAAGGGTCAAGAAGCCATGTTTCTATATTTTTTTAAAAGTTATTCATTTTAATTAATAAAATCATAAATACATTCACTTAGTAAAAAAGTTAAAATACCAAATAATTAAAAGTCACAATCAATGTAACTTCCTGTTATGAGTCCTCTCTCTCCATCTAAAATAATGGTTATTATTACTTTGTGTTCTATTTTGGGTGTTTTTCCATTAAGATAGTGTTTATCTTTGTGTGTATTTAACATACATATTACACATATGGTTTATTTACATAACATATATATATGTGTCTATAAAACTTTTATATATAACAGTTATAAAATGTTATATATATTTATATTAAAAACTGTTTTGTGTATAGGAGATAAATTTATAAGTAACACACTCCAGATTTTCTTAAACTTGCCATTTTTTACACCAAACAATATCTTTTAGGCCTTTCTAGGTTAGTAAATTCTGTATCATTCCACGCAATGCAGTGTTTTACTATATATAGATGCACATAATTATGTAGGCTTTGCCCTATTGGGGAAGAAATATTTGCAATGCGTGTGTCAAAGAGCTCTATTCTCAATATATACATCACTTTTAAAAAATCAATAAGAGAAAGACAAACAACCCAATAGAAAAATTGGCAAAGGATATGGAAAGCCAGTTTGCAGAAGAAAACAATAAAACTATGCTCAACCTTAGTATTATCTAGAGTAGTTGTCCTCAACGGTCCCCAAGATCATTTCCGGTGATACACAAGATCAAAACTATTTTCAACACAAGTTTACGTTATTTGCCTTTTTCTCTGTGCTGACATTGCAGCGATGGTGCATAGCAATAGTAAAAAAATAAAATAAAAATAAAAAAATTGAGGAAACAGGCTCAAAACAAGGCAGCGGTACCAAACTGTATAGGAGTAATTGTATTCTTCACTGTCAAGCACTTAGAGCTTAAAAAAAATTCCTGATGAAGCAGTAGAAGTTCTAAATTGTATTATATTTCTACCACTGAGCCCTTGCCTTTTTATTATTCCATGCGGCAAAATAAGAAGTATGAACGCTATCTCCAGGAAAGGCACTTGTGTGATTGTTGTGAGCTCAACTACTGACTTATTTCACTCAATAACACTTTTGTTGAAAGGACAATAAGCAAGCTATAGTTATTTAGAAGTATATCTGGCAGACATACTCTCAAAAATAAACAAAATAAGCCGGTCACACAAGGAGAACAAGTGATGGGATTTGTTGCCAATGATAAACTTGGAGCTTTCGAGCAAAAATTAAATTATGGTAAACTTATACCTACCACTGTGAACTTGACAGCTTCCCGATACTTAAAACTTTTCTGATGAGATTGATAGTGATATTAATAACTGTGATTTTTTGCTCTAGCATAATAAAAAGTGTCAAATTTGGAAGATTTGCAAAATTTAGTGAACCAATATTTTTCAAACAACCAATGCATGATATTACAAATTCATGAGTGGGTAAAAGATCCACTTGAAGTGCAAGACAGACTAAAGAATTTTAATATCACAAAGCATGAAAAGTTCAATGATATGGTTTCAGAGTCCACATTGAAACTTAGCTTTAAGAAACTACCATTTGTAGATTTTGGTATAGGAACAAAGAATGCCTTCAAAATGCTATTAGAATATTTCTGACTTTTCTAATGACGAATCCATGCAAGGCTGATTTCCTACACACTTTCTTCAACCAAAACAACGTATCAGCATATTGGAAGCAGAAGCTGATGTGAGAATCCATCTATCTTTGATTAAGCAAACATTAAAGAGGTTTGCGACAATGCAAAACACTGCCAATCTTCTCACTTAACTTCTAATTTGTTTGAGAAAACATAATTTTTTAATTAAAAAATGTCGATTGTGTTAACATGTAATAGGTTTATTATTGCCATTTTAAATGAACGGTAATTTTTTTTTTTCATTTCTAATATGGTGAATCTTGACAGCTATTACCCACATATACAAAAGCTTTTAAGGGCCCTCAAATTTTTTTTCCAGAGTTTCAGGGGATGCTGTGACCAAAAACTTTGAGAACCTCTGGTCAAGGAAATGCAAGTTCAAGTTAGATACCATTTAATATCAAGCACTGGTGAGAGTACAGGAAGTAAGGGGTCTCATACCTTGATTGCTTAAGGGGTTATAAATTACTATCGTTACTTCGAAGGACAATTAGGCTGTCTGTTGTAGGGGTTTGGCAAACTATTTTTACGAAGACCAGAAAAAAGGGGAAAAAAATGCTTTATTTATATTTAAAGTCTTATTTATGTTTAAAATGTGTCTGCTCTATGCTTCAGTTACTCTGCTCTCAGTACCTGCTGTAAGACGATGCTCACATCTATATACTATGTTTAATAGGCCCTGGGCACTGTTTTAATCACTTTATATATATTAAGCCATTTAATTCCCACAACAGTCCTGTAAGGTAAATATTGTTAGTTTCTCCATTTTACAGATGAAGAAATTGAGCCTCAGAATGGTTGAGTAACTCACCTACGACTCACAACTATATACAAGTGTTTACTACGGCATTATTTTGTGTAGCAAAGAACTAGAAATAACCTAAATCTTGTAGACTTTAAACATTATGTTTGGCCTGGTAGGTGTATTTACTTACACAGCTCTCTCAAAATTAAGTGACTTACCACCTTCATTTCTTGGCCTAGTCAAACTTTCCTACGTGTATGTGACATCCTACATACTCACTCCTTAAAGCTTCTGTTGACCAAGCCAGCTCATGGTGATATCTGTTTTCCTTAATCCCCACACAAGATCATCTCTGTGGTCTAGTGTTTTCTTGGCATGGCTTCTGCACCCTGGTAGATCAGCAACTTGTGAAGGATTGGGAATGAATGAATTTTACGCTCCCTTTTTATTCCCTGCCTTCTGTCACCATCTCTACCACCTCCACTGCTGCCATTCCCATCCAGGCCACCGTCATCGCTTGTCTGAACTGAAAGAGTCTCCAGGTCCGTGTCTCTACTCCCATCTTGCCTACCTGCAACCTGTTTCCTCCACAGGACTTAGGGTCTGTACGAAGTTTAGTTCAGATCAAAAAGTCAGCTCAGATGC
The DNA here is from genome assembly GCF_014176215.1 of Rousettus aegyptiacus. NCBI lineage: Eukaryota > Metazoa > Chordata > Mammalia > Chiroptera > Pteropodidae > Rousettus > Rousettus aegyptiacus. The sequence goes on from NW_023416285.1 coordinate 8,027,581, forward strand.
CACTGATGGCCTCCCAATGGATAAAATCACAAATCTTCACCAGGATCTCAGAAGCCTGATTTCTTTGACTTGACCTGACCTCGTCTCTTACCGCTGTCCTGGCTCACTCTGCTCTGGGCACCCACGGGTCCTTGCCATTCCTCATGACAGACTGAGTCGCTCCTACCGTAGAATTTCTCACAGGCTGTTCTCTCAGCCGGAACACTCTTCCCCAAGATGCTGGTGAGGCTCATTCTTCTACTTAATGGAGGTCTCTGCTAAATTGTCCCCTCATTGGGGACACTATCCCTGACATCCAACTCCTTTACTCTCTCTTCCTTGCCTCGGCTTTACCTTCTTCATATCACTTACCAGAATCCAGTGTATCTTATATTTATACATGTGTTTGCTTATCATCCCTCCTCTTGGCCCAACCCCTGGGACATGGCCGCTCAATAAATATATTGATGGAATGATCCTCAGTAGCCTTATTTCTAAAATGGAGACAATGCTCTCCCTCACAGGATCATTATTATTAATCACAATTACTATTTATTTAATTATTAGAATACAACCAGCAATGCCAGGTACACTGCTAACCATTTTGCCGGCATGATCTCACAGATCCCTCACAACCACCCAGTGAGATGAAAGTGATCTTGATCTCCCACTTTACAGATGAGGACACTGAGGCTCAGAGGGGGTGAGTCATTTGCCCAGGTCCACGGCTCCACGGTAAACCGGGGGTGGGGGGGTGACAGTCAAAGCCAGGAACCGCCCCGGAGCTCCATGGAATGAGGAACGGGCAGGCACAGTGAAAGCGGGGAGCGCTCTGTAAATACGAGAAATGACTATCTACATCACCACTCCCGACACGGGCTCGTGCAGGATGTGATAACGGCCCCGGAGACGGAGGTGTGCCTGTTGACAGTCCGGGTGAGCTGATGCTCCGTGTGTCACTGTGACTCAGAGGAACCACTCAGGTGAAAAATAGGACTTTTCCCCCCACCGGGGACTTTCTTAAACACTGTTTGGGAAGGGTGTTTGCTCAGTTCATTTTCTGATCAGATAACAATTTGACACTAATTCTTCTATTTTCAGCTGGCACCAAACCTGGCCTGAGACTTTATCACCCATCGGTTATCTGTGTCGCAGGGAAGGAACTCTGGGTATGGTACAGGAAAAAGGTGGGGGTATTGTTGGGGTTTCCTGCTGGCCAGCACACTGGCCTATTGTTGGGTTTATTTTTTTTAGACTATCGCATCACAATTATTTTGGCAACATCCTTTTTCCATCCTGGACCTGATACAATATTTATTGACCTATACAAATTGCGTCAATACACGATTCTCTCTGTATTGTTGCCCACATTTTTTAGGGTATTTTTTTTTTTAAATCCATCTAATGATTTTGCTAATTGCCATGTGATCGGCTCACACGGCAAACCTGAAATCATAAATGTTTAAACAAAAAGAGGCCTCAGAACTTTGCTCCATAACTACACTTTTCAAAAACAAATAACAACAAAATAGCATTTCTTGAGACCGCGGTGTGTCCGGCACTATCCCAGGCATCACGTCATTAAAGGACTAACACAGCCCATGACCGCTGACACCTCCACCTCCCAGGTGAGGAAACTGAGCTAAGGACAATGGTACACGTGCACTCCCAGTCAGTCACAAGTGTGACTTCCAAACCTGGGAGAACTACTCCAGACCTGGAAGGACACTCCACATAAGACAAGCAACTTGTTCTTGAAACATTTCGCCACTTTAAACTTGTGGTGGACTGAGCACGGATCCCATGCTTCTTGTCAAGACTGGCGGTATCACGTGTACGTGATTCGTTGGGTGCCACTTAGGAAGAGAGCCACTTAGCCAGAGAGTAAACTGCGTTTGAAAGCCATAAGCCACGTGGCGCTCCTGGAGCACCCACGATGCCTCGATCCTGTGCCCCCCTTGATTGTTTCTGTCCGAGCGCAGCTGGGAGCTTTCACAACCCGATCTGCATCGTGAGACGTGCGCTTTGCATCCTCAGTAAGTTCACGTCGCTTTTCCGCACCATTGTCACCTTAGATCCTTTAACTGCGGTGTGAGCAGAGTCACGGGCTCAGAGACTCACTGCAGAGAACAGGCGGAGTTGGCAGAGCTGTCCTCACTTCCTTCAAAATAGGAAGCTGAGGCCCCTTTTGTGGGGGGAGGGTGCATTTTTCTGGGCCGCAGAGTCACTTGGTGGCAGAAATGTGACTCAAAAAGAGAGTGTCGTTTATTGAAAATCTGCTCTGTGCCAGATCTAGTTCCTAGCAAAATAACAATAATAATAGCAAAAGTTAAATAACAATAGCTCATGTATGTTGAGCTCTTCGAATTTGTCAGGGACTATGCAAAATGCTTAACGAGATTTAAAAATAATTTAATCCTCTCCAATTTAGAGGCAAGACTGTTGTTATCCCCACTTGACAGATGAGAAAACTTTTCAGAGAGGTTAAGTCCACTGTAGAGATAGGATTCACAGAGCCAGGCTTGTCTGGCACTGTGGCCCTTATTTTACTGCCGACATAAAGAAAATGCATACAGTGCAACTCTCCAATGCCCAAACGTAGCCAAAAAAGATCTTCCTGACACAGATTTCTGCTGAGACAAACACTGAGAAAGACAGATGAATTTCGGTAGCCCGGAAAGTAATATTATCCACCAGCCCACAGGCACTTCCCTTTACCTGTACTTTTCTGTACATTTAAATACGAACGAGACTTTTAAAATGTATCATTAAAGCATGCCCAGCCCAATTCAGAGCCTTGATCCTTTAGGTATAAGGAAACACACTGTCACAAAGAATACAAAGTGATCTTATATGAGCAGATATACATTCCTCTCAGTTCCGTGAGTATCACTGAATTAGAGACCTTTAGGTCCTTCCCTGCTGAAAATGGAAGAAAATGACGCCTGGTCATCTATGAATACAGAACTCCAGCGGCATGAGAGTGGTCTGTCGGTAGTGTCTGTGGCCTTATAAACAGGGCCTACAGGATGCCACCCATCAGCTGCATGACCTCGGGCAAATTGCTCAACACCTCTGGCCCCTAGTTTGTTCATCTGTAAAAGTACAGGTGGACTGAACAAAACTGGAGGTCTCGTGCATCCAAACGTTCTGTGGTTCCTTGACAAACTGTTCTAAGATGATCTCATTCAACGAGCCTATTTAACGAGAGACCACACTGCTGAAGCGATCTTGGCAGTGACCCACATTTGTGGACTAAGTCACGGCTGGTGAATTTATTTCACTTCCAGCAATATATTGACCTTGGCGACACTGTAGTTCTTTCCCACACGGATCCATATCTGCCCAGTGAAAAAACTGGATATCCCAGGGGCATAATTATAGCTACAAAAAAAAAAAAAAAAAAGAAGAAGAAGAAGAAGAAGAAAATCAACCTAAGATAATTTACCAAAAAGGCAAGCATTGGCCCCGAAACAAGGATACTGACTAAAAGGACCTTCCCAAAGCAATGTGTTTCACTGGTATATGGAGGATTTCCTTACTTGACTGTGAGTCCATAAAATAATCATTGGAAAGTTCATAAAATTTTTTTGTTCTACCACTCAATTCTTTCCATTTTCTTCTTACGCCAACTGGACAGATAAGGAAACTCGAGCACAGACTCACTAAGTTGATCAAAAGGGGCGAAAAGGAATGTGGGGATCGTGACCGTCGGTCATAACACAGACAGTTACACCCAAATCACTATAGGTCAGCCGGGGTTTCTCCATCTTGACACCCGGGATATTTCGGGTCGGATAATTCTTCGTCGTCAGGGACCACCTTGTACATTGTCTGATGTTTACCAGCATCCCTGGCTTCTACCCGTTAGATATCAGTAGCTCTCCCTTCCAGCTGTGACAACCAAAACTGCCTCCAGATGTTGACAAGTGCTCTCTGCGAGGCAAAATCACCCCTGAGTGAAAGCCAGTGCTGTGGATGTTCGGAGGGCACAGGATGGGGTGACCTTGAGGACTGAACTCGAGCTCCCCAAAACACTCCATTCACTCTTCAGTTTCTCACCGAGACCAGCCCTCCTTTGTATCATTGGTATTATCATGTTGAGCCTTCACTTTAAAATACACAAGCCTTTTCTTCATTGGCTACGGAACCACATAGACAGCTTTGTGCGGCCCCCAGGCATGATTTCAGCCCAGGCCCTGAAACTCCCACCACATGATAGCAGCAGACAGTCCCCAGACACACTATGCATCACTATTCCTCCTTGGCATATACTCTTCCCTCCGCCTGCAATGCTGTCCCTGATCTCCCAGACGGTGTGAATTCTTGAACCCATATATGTGCTGTGAACACCCCCCTTAGGTGCCCAAGAGCTAGCTATCTGAATTGAATTGAATTGAATTGAATTGGATTGGATTGGATTGAGTTGAGTTGAGTTGAGCTGAATTGAAATTGAGTTGAACTGAATTGAATTGAATTGAATTGACTCAACTCTTTGCTTAGTTTCCCTAGCACCAGACCTCAGTCAAGCTACTCAACCACCTTCAGCTTCTTCATCTGTAAGATGGGCACGATGATGCCTTATTCACAGTTATGAGAAATAAAGGACATCAAGAGGCTTCCACATAAGAAGGTCTCAATGAAAAGTTCTTTTATCTCGCTGTTCACACTTCTTTCAATTTGTGAAAATTATTTTACACACATGGTTTCCTCTCTAGGTTATAAGATCTGCATACATTTGATATACAGAAATAGAACTAAAAACCTTAAACTCTCTTTTAATGCATATACCATTTTTGATACTTTTGGTATTGAGATTCTTCTCATAAATATTTGGAGACAGGAACTCAAGTTTGATACCACTGTAACTATAGAAACTGCCCTATCTTGTGTGAATCAAAGAGCCCTCCGGCCCTGGACCTGGGCGAGTTCTCTTCAAACAGTGCTATCTGCGACCCACACTGTTTGCAATCGTCAGTAGTTCTAAAAGGCTTCCAGTTTCCCACGGGAATAGAAGGAAATTGGAATTATGAAACCGAACGATAACAGCAGAGACAGGAACAATGCCACGGTCCTCCGCCCCTGATGTCCAGCAAAGTTGAAGTTCTTTGTGTAACACTTACAAGGATGCCAAGCCCTGCAGAGATTGGTCACCAGGAAAAGGAAGAGGACAAGGAAAGGGAAGAGGATACGAGGGTCACAGCCAGCTGAGCAACGGAGCCAACCATGACCAGCACTGACCGGGCAGCCTGCACGTCCCCAGTCAGGGAAGGCACCGGCTCCGGCCGGCCAAGGACAGAGGAGAAAAACAACCTTGGCTTTGCTTTATTAGCTAAGTGAGCAGACTCCTTAAGAGCATTGATGTATTGACTAATGATTCCGACATCCAGCGTGCTGGGAGCTTACATGTTTAAGGGGCAAGAGTTACAAATCAACAAGTTATTAATTCAATTCCACTCTGAAAATGTGCCAAAGGTAGAGAAAGCAGAGTGAGAGGAGTATTTATCATGTTTACTCCAACAAACAGATAAATAAATATCATGTTTACTTCACTCTCTACTTTATTAGCTAGTGAATCTTAAACCTCAGGATATGGCAAGCAGAGGCTGGTGCAGCTTATTAAAATGCAGATCCCTGGGCCCCACATTCAGCTGTTCTGCTCCATTAGGTCCTTGTTAGGGCCAGAGAATTTTCATTCTTAGCCATCCCCTGCCTATCCATGTGGCTGGGATGCAGGTGGGCAGCAAACCATCACATGGAGCTGGTATCTGAGTTCTCTCTTCCTCGACAACTGTTCCCAGACCATGTTTTCCATCTCTGCTGCGTGGAGTGGGAGCCATGGGACCAAGGTCTGTCCAGGCTTGACTCCAAGACCCCCTGTACCACCTCAGACACTCCGTGGTTGTGGCTGGTTGGATGCAGAGGCCACCTGCAGGAAGCCCTGGGCAGGGCGGGGGGTGGAGCTGCTACAGAAACAGGTACCTGAATGATTAAGTAAAGCCGAGTCCCATCCCTACTGCCACCAACATGAGTGAGAGGGAGAGAGAGGGGGTAGAATACCAACTTTATTTTACTAAGGCACGAAACTCTGAAGTTTTCCTTACAGTAGCTAGTCCAACCTGATGAATATATATTACTCTTTTCTACTCTACAATTTCATTAGATCTTCACTCTAAAGATCCAAGGTAAATGTTTTCAGGCCAGCACTGGTACACAAACAGAGGAAAGTCCGAGAGGGATTCATCAATCAAAATCAATCCTCCCCTCGGATATGAGAATGAAAACTCCTTTAAATATGATAGGTCTCTTGGACTTTCTTTGCTCATCCAAAGTTAGGCTTAGATCGTTAACCCACCTGGCTGCCAAGTTAATATAGTAAATATCAGACTAAGGTAAAACATAAAGACTAAAGATTGGGGTGGTAATTATCTCCTTTCGGGGTACCAGCAATACAAAGGAATCTGCTGTAAAGACAGGAACTAGGGAATCAAAACCATCCCTTATAAAGTGGCCCAAGCCTAGAGTCCGGTTGGCCACATCGAGACCCCCTTTGCCTGCCCTGAGTGGGATTCAGAAGGCCTGCCCTCAGCCCTCCACAGGAAGCCTCTGCACCCCACACGGGAAGGGATCGCTGTGACTGGGCTCGTGTTTCTGATGCGTAGGGACTCGGGACTGCCCTGTAGGGACTCAGGATTGGCCCGGCAGCAGGCTCAGCTCCACGAGCCATGCTGGAGATGCAGCTAGGCATGTCCACAAGCCAGCCCCAGGACAGCGAGGATACACTGTGGCCTCCAAGAGAAGGCCCATTTTCCACCAGGTAAATGCGTCCTCGCCTGTGAAGCCAGCCCACCAGATGGAGGGGTGGCATCTCCAACTCCCACCTTTCTCTTTACGCCAAATCAGCCCCACACCAGAAGAGCAGGAGACCAAGCATGGATGACTCAGCCACGTAGCAGATGACAGCCACGTTTGAGAATGACCCAGCTCTACTCTGGAGAGGAGAGGACCAGCGACGTCCACCCATCCGAGAGAGCTCAGGGATGGACTCTTCCCTCACGCCTCCAGCCACACTGGCCTTCTCACTGCCCCGCGAACACCCGAACTCATTCCTAACTCTGTGTTGACTGCCCTCTCTGCCCAGAATATTCTTCCCTCGGACCTTAGCGAGGTTCACGCCTCCACTTTCTGCTCCGCTGTTCCCTCGGACAGACCTTCCCTCGTCGCCTTTCCTGAATCAGCCACCCCCACCCCAGTCACTCGCCAGCCCCGCGTCTCGGTTTATTTTCTCTCAAAGGCCTTATCACCACGTGGAAGTATAATAATTGTTGTTCTAGACTAACAGGATATCTACAGAGGACCGGTTGATAAGAGCTGGAGGAAAGGAAGGCTGTTGTGCAGAATTTTTTTTCCTGAGTGCCATTTAAAAACAATCTATACACAAAAAGGCATCGGTACAGAAAATACACGTGATATAATGTTACTGAAAATGTAGGGTGCAAAGCAGCATGCTTACGACTACACTGGGAAAGACTGGGATAAAATAGACAAAAATGTGAGGTTTAGGTGAGAGGATGACAAGTAATGGCTCTCCTTTACTTTTCAAAATTCTGTACACTACATTACTTTTTTTAACTTAATAATGCATTTAATAATGAACATTTAATAATTAAAATTAATACATATGTAAATAAATCAACTAAATAATAACCAAAGACTACTGTAACATTAAGAAGGACCGTTGAAGCTATCTGATCTAACATCCTCATTTCCCAGATACAGAAATTGAACCTCACAGGGAAGCACACTGCCCAAGGTCATACTCAAGGTTAGTCAATGAAGAGACAGAATAAATAGTAGAACTTGGACTCCAAGCCCAGTGCTTTCCCCATCGCATTATGTTTCATAGTCGAACAAAAGAGTCTTTCGAGAAGGGAAAAGTCCTTTTAAAGGATGATGATCAAGACGGTCGGAACCACGCGGAGTGGAACATGTAAGCATTTCTTGTTTACACAAGTACCGACTGCCCAAGACCTTGACCTCAGTTCTGTTCTTTAGCCCAGTCACTTAACCCCTTTGAGGTTCTGCTTCCTCGCATGGGATGATGATGATGATGATGGCGATAAAGATAATGACGATAGTGTTGCTGATGGTATCGACGATGATGTTATTGATGATGATAAGCTGGGTGACGATGACTGTGCTACCATGTGCCGGCACCGTGCTGAGCGCCTCAGTGCCTGGCCAAGCCAGGAAGCATGCCTCACTAGACAGTACACCTGCCAGTGCCTTGATCTTGGACTTCCCAGCCTCCAGAAAAATGTGAAAATAAATATTCGTTGTGTAAGCCTCCAATTCTATAGCATTTTTGTGATAGCAGCCCAAAATGACTGAGACAGGGGTCATTCTAAAGAGAAAATGAAATATGGGACTTCTAAAACTGCCTCGTTATAAGAACACTCTGTAACATCAATAATCCATCTAATTCCAATAACATCCTGCCAAAGTGGTTACTATTACTGTCACCTTTCATTTCAAAACGAGAAAACTGACCCAGAGTCACTTAGATAACTGACCAAGGAATGGCTGGCCTAAAATTCAAATGCAGAGAGTCTGGTCCAAGGGCCTGAAATCTTAACCACTACCCTACGGGTGTTTCTAAAAATTATGATCATTATTGAGGTGGGAAGTTCCTTAGTCATGAGGGTACAGTTCATGTGCTTAAGTCTGGAGCTGATCACAACCAATAGGTAGATGTTCACTTTCTCCAGTGACAGCTTCGTCCTAACAATCTAAAGAATACCCAGCTGTTTTCGGTCCCTGATTTGGAAATGGTCTAGCGGTACACATGGAGATCTGAGTACCGCCCTTAACGAGTTCCTTCCATCTGTTTCCCTATGTGCAGGCTTCTCTCGGTCAGGCATCTCAGTTTTGGGGGAGGTGTTCAGAGTGACAGTGACCTGAGCTGGTGTGAGCAGATTCTCAAGCTGGGACACCAGCCAACAACAATGCTCGACATGAAGGGGGTTGCTGCCCCCCGCCAGGCCCAAATGCTTCACCGGAAAAAGCAGAGTCGCCGAGTCTTCACACGAAAGCCACCGAAGCAGGCCACCAGATTTGGAGGCAAGTGGGAAATGCTGAAGGTGCAGTGAATTCTCAGTGTTGGGGAAACTAACCATCACCATACCCACGTGGGGAAAAGCTGAGAGAGTCCGGGAGCCTCGGCACAGACGGACAGGAGGTCACAGGACGTACCACATTCGCTAGAAGAAAATGATTTGAAGCCTTATCTAGATTCAGAGATTGTGAGAGTCGAAAGGAAGCTTGACCATCACATCAGTCCAACTTCTTCATCTTAGATAAGAACGGTGACGGCCGGGAGAGTGGGTGCCTCCTTCAAAGTTGCATAGCTGACTGGGGCTCTGCATCTCTGCCAAAGAGGACATGTGAGGGGAGGGTGGCCTCACCCTGAGGGTGACGGAGTTCTGTGCATCGCTCCGTCTCCCCTTAAAATGACCTGTCCAGCAGGTCCAAAGACTCATTCTGGCCTGACTCCACTATCTCTGCTGCCCGCCTCCCTCCTCATGTCCACTCTGAACCCGCGACCCTGACCTCCTGGCTTTCCTTCGACACATCAAGCCTGTGCCTGCCCGAGGACCTTCCCACACACTGACTGCGTCCTCTGCCTGGGACAGTCTTCTTTCTAATAGCCACATGTGTCACTCTCCGGGGAGCTGCAGCCAGCCCAGATCAGCTCTCCTATTGTTAAATTTTCAGAACTGTTGTGAGACGGCTATTAATGGACAGTTAAATCCTTTAGATTTTAAGACACGGGTAATAAATACTCAAGACGCCCTAATTATTTTGCTCTGTTTCGCTGATACCTGTGCTCTTGAGGCGACTTGGGTCTGTTGCATCTTGGTGCTGGAACCAGGGCATAACGCTGTGGTTCTGCACACTCCACGTGCAGTGACTTCATGCTGGTAGCTGCAAACTGGCCCCGGTGGGAGCATTTACACTGCAGAAATTGGCCAACGCTACAAAGCAGGGCCTGATATTTTGTTTCGGTGATTGTCTCAACTTGCAAAAGTGATGGATAAAAAACACTAATAATGGCAGGGTAAGCGTAAAAAGTGTATCTTGTCTGTTGCTATTACATTGCAAATAGCACATTTGAGGGCATGTGCTTCCAGTATTTGAAACTATTATCCTAGTCAGAAGAGAAGTAACTCATGCTATTGATGAATGAGAGAAATTCAGATATTCATCTCTGTTGTTTCATTTCTTATTCATTATTGTAAAATAAAAAAAAAAATCAGCCCCAAGTCACGTCAGAACTACTTTTGTCAATTAAAATTACAGTTTGGTTAGGAACACAAAAGTTCAGCAATGAAAAAATCAACGAACGCATTTTGAGAGAATTAATTGGCTGTATAGAATTTATAATAAAATGTATTGTATATTTTAATAATATTCACAAACCGAACTATATATCTTTCTATTAGTAAAATTTACATGTGTATACATGCTTCTTTCTTTACATATTTTTAATTTCTTTTCTGAGAACCAGTTGTTAAACAGTTGCCCACACGCCAGTGGTTTCCCTCCTGTACTTTATCTGGGTCTCTGATCGAATGCCATCTCCTCCGAGAAGCCTTCTCTGACTGCATTAATGCTGTCCATCATAGCTCTCTATCCCCTGACTCCACTTTGTCTTCGCAGTATTTTATTGCTATTTATTATCATATTAGCATATTATATATGCACCTGTTTGTCTGTTTTATGGTTCCTCCACTGGATTTTAAGTTCTAAAATGGCTAAAATGACAGTGTTTCAGACACTGCTTCTTTTGCCCTTGTGCTGAGAACAGATGCCCGGTACATGGCAAGGGCTTACATATTTTTGGAAAAACTAGTGAGTGCAGCAGGTCTTCTCAGATTCTTAGGTAAATTCATGGCACCTTTGTTATAAGTAAATGTAGGCTGGACTCTAGACACCTCTTATAGTGTTACAATCAAGAAGACATTTGCAAGCAGTCTGGAAAAGAGTACAAGAAGTTAAAAGAAAAAAATCCCGGAAAAAAAGATTTCATAGTTTCTGATCAGTGTTATGTAACTAGCCTCTGACTATTAATTTCCAATATTTTTTTAGCAAAAGATGACAAGATCTAAAATTATGTTTCTTGTGTCTTCTGGAAACAAAGTAAGGAAAGCAAAAGACCTACCATATTCAAACCAAGACTGCCCAGATCACCTGTGTGGGACCTTTATGTTTCTAAGATGACATTCTAGGAATCCCTGTGACAACCCAGTGGCCAGGGAAAGCAATCAGGCAAGGGAGATGCTCGCTGTCCGGTGGAGAGTCAGACAAGGTAAAGAGGTAGGTTAGTAAAGATGCTGCAAAGGGAGATGTCACCTCCGCCTAGAGGACATCACAGCCGAGCCCCCCTGGGAATATGTAGCCCAGCAATAAGAAGACCCAGAGTCATGGGCTAATTAGCTCCCAACATTTGGAGGGGGTGGTGGGTTATCCTACAGAAGAGAGAATGAACATTTTCTATACCAGCTCCAAAAATGACGTGATTGAAAGTGACTAAAAAGGCTGACTTGAGTTTAATTTTTTATATTCCTTTTAACAATTGTAACTCTATGACAATTGGACAGATTCCCTCAAAATGAGGGGGGATTGCCCATCACTGAAAAGTTCTAGAGCCCTGGACAGGGATGGATGCGAAAGGATGGAAAAGAGGATCTGATAATCATCCTGTGGTTAATCTTGATAGCGTTAATGGTGTCTTTTCACTATGGGACTTTGCGGCAAAACATGCTCTTTGCCCTTATGCTTTCTAAACTTCTATCTCAGGCCTTAAAAGAAAAAAGAAAAGAAAAATAAATTACTTGACTTCTAGAGAAGTTTTCTGAAACAAATAATATTTTAATATTATTTTAGAATATTTAGCATATGTTTCATCTTAAAACTTAATATCCTGGGAAAACAGCACTGGGGAAGAATAGTTTTTTTTAATGGTCTATTGAGGTATAATATGCAAGCCATAAAATTCCGTGTTTTCATTTTTAGTAAATTTATCAAGTTGCATAATCATCACCACAACTGGTTTCAACACTTTTCTCCCGTACCCATTGCAGAAACTTCTCTTCCCGCCCTGTCCCCACCCACATCATCATACAATATTTGGTCTTTTGCGACAGACTTCTTCTATTTACCATAACGTTTTTGAAGTTCATCCACGCTGTAGCATGTATTAGAATTTCGTTCCATTTTTATGGCTTAAAAATATCCCATTCTATTCATTTCGTTTATTCATTCCACAGGTAATGGACATTTGGGTTATTTCTTTTTCTTTTTTTCTTTCTTTCTTTTTTTTTGGGGGGGGGGCTCTTATAAACAATGGTAGCATCATTTGTCAATATCTCCAACCTACCACATAAACCAGAGCTATGCAGGAAAAAAAAAAAAACATGGAAAACTTCAACAACAAAATTAGGCGGCGAGATCGAAAAGGCACCGGTTACATTTATTATGGGGATGCACAGGGTGAAAAACAGGCAGGTCCCTCAAGTTTCACCTCGCATTTAATGAAAAGATGTTTAGAACACATTTTAAGGGGAGAAAAGCAGATTACAAAATTATAAGTGTGGGGAGGAGGGAGGGAGATATGGGTAAAGGAAGCCCAATACACGGGGACAGAAGGAAGTGTAACTCTGGGTGCTGAACGCACAATGCGAGATACACATGATGTGTTAGCGAACTGTACACTTGAAACCTACATGATTTTGTTAACCAATGTCACTCCAATGATTTTCATTTAAAAAAAAAATACAAAGTGCAGTAGAATTCTAAATATCTATACCTCTGTATAATCTCGTTAACTCTAACAGGTACATTTCCCCCAATAGAAATGGCTCTGGGCTCTGAAGTCTCAGTGTGTGTTTTACAATAAGATTTTAATTTAGTATCTCTGCCAAGCCACCATTGCCACTGCACACACGCAAATGTTAAAAACAGAAGCATCGTGATTTGCAGAATGGGTGGGAATGATGACTTGGAAGAAAATGGCAGACGGAAACAAATCACTAACCTCTCGAAATCAAATGGTTCGTGGTAAGAGTTAGGAAGATTGTGACTCCGACAAGGTTAGCCACATTCCCAAAAACTGAATTTAAATTAGGCCAGCTCTACAGGATGCAAAGCCTGCTCAGAGGGCAGCATCGATGGCTTTTTTTTTTTCTTTTTTTTTTTGAAGAATGCTGTCTCATCAACACTTCTGGTGGCACAGAGATTATCCTGTGTGGACAATGGTAAACAGTTATGAGTCAAAGAACAATTCTGAAAAGTTAGAACCCAAATATGAAAAGTCTTAGGAATACCTAACCAATTTATTTCATTTATATTCTAGTCTATATATGCACAAGCGTGATATTGGATTAAAAAATGCTGAAGTCTAAAAGGGCTTTTTCGGTAACTATAAAATAAAAATTCTACATGCTAAGAAAAGGTGACGTGAACTCCAAGATGCCAGCCACGTGGGACAGTTCCCCGACGGCCGCAAGACGTGCACTTTATCAGAGTCTGAGCTATGAGAAGCAGAAGGAAGCTGTGGCTCCTCTGATGGACCAGAAAATAAATGAACCAAAAATAGCCAACAGGGAGCCACCGGAAGTGAGGCGGGCCCAATTAAAAACAGCTGAAACTGGAAGGAAAAACACCAGAAAGTTACACCTTACACCGAGAGAGGCCACTGACACCCACAATGAAGCGGGTTGTGACGGCCCCAGGGATGCTGGGCTAGTGGCGAAATTCTGACCTGGGTCATAGGCAGATAACTTCATTCTAACACTAAATTCACTGATTTCAAACTAATTATTTTACAAATTACCATGGTTACTTGATAAAAAGGAGATCCTGTGCCCTACTCGAGACTTTCTGTATCAGAGAGTTTGAGAGCAAAGTCAAGGAACCTAAAAGACTGTTAACATTGATGGGGGAAATAAATCTATAATTAAGTTTATTTAAAATTATTTTTAAACTTCAACCGCATGTTAGAGTGAATCATATGTTTAGTCAGTACCAGCATTTCTTCCGATTTTATAAAAGAAAATATTTCCGATAAAAATGTCTCTATCTAGAGCCATCTCCTGATCTAGACTGATAACAAAGGGGCCTGTTTCTGAGTGATGACTCAGAGCTCTTTACCAGAAGGGCGGGGAAGGCCTGCGGATTGAGGAGACAGACATTCTGTTACAGGAGCCCATGGCCAAGGACAGATCTCTTCAGGGAAGACGGTCAAAGGCAGTCTGGGGGTGGTACCTGCTTTATGAAGCAGCTCGCACACCAGCGATCTCATCTCCAAGCAGAAAGCTTTAGAGTCTACAAAGTATCCTGCATTCCCCTCCTCCCACTCCCACGTGAGTCATTGAGAACCCTCAGTCATACGTAAGGGATGCATTATAGGAGGAAACTGAAGTCCAACGAGGGAGGCCAGATACACAGAAGGGCTGAGCTGGGGCTATAACCAAAGTCCTGCCCCCAGAGCTACCACCCATCTTTCCACTACCAACTCAGAGCCACGAAACCATGTTGTGTTACCTTGTTTCAGAGGCGCTAAAAGTGTGTGTAAACCAGCTATGAAGACAGAAATGCTTAAGTATCCTACTTGCGACAATTTCCTAAGCATTTAGTATTCTGGGTCTATTTCTTTCTCTGCAATACCTACCGAGTTGATTGATAATTTATGCAAGGATGATGTTCTGCTGCATTTAAATCTAGGGGTGCACATCTCTGCCCTAATGTTGCCTCTGATTTTTCCTACCTCATTTTCCTTCAAGGAGTCAAAACTTGGTAGATATGAAAGAGTTACAGCGGCTAAAGCCTGGAGTTTAAAAGATAAAGAGCTGCTAGGGTCACCTGAATGGATCCATATTACACCTGCTCTATACAGGATCTTTCTCTACTAATAGACGATTAAATGTAAATTCTAATGTACATTCCATTTTACATGCAATATGGGTTAGTTACTGTTGCTATGGAAACCTTCACTTTTGCATTTACTGATTTTAATTCTGTGACATTTGCTGACTTTAGTACAATGTAAAGTTTATAAATATAACATACAGGTTTGTGGAGGGCTTTTTTAAAGAGTTCAATTTACATAGATAATTCCATCACAAATCTCAAGGTACATTAGGGGAAAGGCATTAAACTGACGCCAGCTAACAGTAGTCAGCAAACAACAGGCTATTTCCAGAAAAATATATATATATATATTTCCATCGATCCTCAAAAATCTCCTTCTACTAACCAAATGCCCAATCTAGTGTATAAGACGTCTAACCACTAATTTGGGGATAATTACTGAATGTGGAATTTATAAAGTAATTTTTATTTATTCAAAACACTTTTAAATCTGTTACCTCATTTTATTTTTAATGTTTACCTTGTGAAAGAGACAATTCAGACCTGGATTGAAGAAAGAAATGACACCTCTCCCTACCCCTCCCCGTTAGGGAGTGCTTCCAATCCAGGGCAAGCAGCCCTCTCATTTCTGGCTAGAACCTCAAGGGGTTCATTGCAACAATCACCTCTTTTCCCAATTAGTCCCAATCTTAGTCACCCTTGCATCTTTGGGACCTAGCGCAGTTCCCATATGTGGAATAAAGGCATACTCTCCAAACATCCCCACATTTTTTTTTTTTTTTTGGAATTCCCTGATCATCATCACTTAACAGAAACTAAAAACTGTAATCATTATGCAAAACCATCAAAAAATCATCTAGAAACTCATTGGGAAAGTAAATGCCTCGATGAGGATTGATCAAACTGATGCACGTTTACAATGCGCACCCAACGCATTTGAGTGTATTCACACAGGCAGGGGTGACCACCTCCCACACTGGTACGGAAGCACAGAGAAATGTTATTGCGTGAGTCTCCCCAGGGAAAGCGTGGATTCAGGTAGCTACACACATACATATATTGATAAAAATATATATATATATAAAAGAGAGCATGTACAAGAAGCTCTTTTAAGTGGTTCCATCGAAGTCTGCACATTCAATAAGAGGAGCAAATTTAACCAATATTTATTGAGCTTCTGTATTGTGTCAGACGATCTTAGAGTACTGCAATGTCTACAGTTATCTCTGAAGGAGGGGAGAGGGAATGAAACAAAACCATAATGTCACAGTTAAGGCTTATAGGGACAAGGAAGACAGGCCGACGAAATGGCAAATGGGCTTAAGAGAATCACAAGAGCTTTTCAGAGACGAGAGGCACTTGAAAGAAAACAGGACCACTAATAACCAAGAGGAAACTTGGAAATAATCAGACTCGAAAACAGGGAAGAGGATGAACTCTTAATCAATCTTGGCTTTAAAAAAAAAAATAAAAAGGATGTTGAACAACCCGGTAAGTAATAGAGATGTTGTAAAATTAGAAGCTAATCAAAGCAGGCAAGGGGAAGGGGCTCGGGAAACGCACAGGTCAGGGGGCTGCGGGGTTTGACGGAACGGATGGATGCTGTCACCGCTGGTTCGAGTGGATCCCGGGAAGCAGGTGAAGTGAACATCACTCAATTGTACACTGACTTGAGGCTTCAGAACACAGTTACATGCTATCCACATGAGTGGATCGAGATGGATCCTGGGAAAACTCCCAGTAACCCTAGAGGGAGGTTGGGGACCTCTCCTACTCAAAGCCCTCCATAGCCAATTCACCACCCACCACTCTCCCCTTAATGACCAGCCTAGACCCTTGATCCAATTTACGGTCACCTTTGACCTGCAAAACTGTCACATTCTCCTCTAACTTGTCTTCTTGCATCTGCGAATCAGTCTTTCCAAATCACTCTTCACTCGGCGGCTTCGGTCACATTTTCAGAAGGCCCTTCCAATGATGTAGCCTCTTGTAAACCTCTACCAATATGAGCACACTTCCCATTCCTCTTGGGGTGATTTATTTTTTAAAGCCAAAGTCCTTACTGTGGTCTATCCACATCAACCCCAGATTGGCTCTCACGTCCATCTTCGGCCTCAGGTTGCACCTTGCATGTCTTTCCTGCTCTCTGCACTCCAGCAACCTGGCCCACACCTACCACAGGACCTTTGCACTTGCCATTCCTCTTTCAGCATGCCATCTGGGCACCCCAGGTCCCAGCCTGTTTTTCTAATTAAACGTTGTCTCTGCTAAAATTTGGCTTCCTCAGAGAAGCCTTTCCTGACTGCTGCTCCCCCCAGTGAAGGTCAGGTTTCTTATCCTTTGTAGAAACACGCTGGATTCCTCTGGAGCGTTTATCTAGTCTGCTAGCTAGTGCGCATTTATCCGCTATAACTATCTATCAATCAGTATTAGTTCATTGCTGTACATCTCTCTTACTTGGTTGTGAGTATCCTACAAGAAAGGCCCATGTCTGCTTTTAACCTCCACTGGATGCTAAGCACCCAGCCTCTATTCATTGGAGATACACCTACGGAAGAAATAAGTAAGATTTTAATGGATCTGCTCATTAACACATAAAGGTTCCTTGCCGCTGTAAGGTCATAGTCCCATTCCTTGGCCAAGCATTCAGGGACCTCGAACGGCATCCTCTATTATACCTGAGATGGCAAAACTGGGCCAGGGAAGAGTGTAATGGTTCAGAAGACATACCTGTCCAGAAAGAGATTTGTTGGCTGGTCTTAGTTCATATAATTTTGGAGGTCGGGCCGCTCCATGATCTGCAGTCTGCAAGCTGGAGACCCAGGAGCGCCGGTGATGTAGTTTGGGAAGGTTAAGGGAAGAATGTGAAGGGAAGAGTTTAGTGGTTAATTTGATGTGTCGACTTGGCTGGGACATGGGACACCCAGATTCTGTTTAAACATTATTTCTGGGTGCATCTTTGGCATTCCCCAAAGAGATGAGCATTTAAATTGAGTAAAACAGATGGCTCTCCCCGACATGAGTGGCATCACCCAGTTGGGTGAGGGTCTGAATAGAACAAAAAGGTGAAGAAGTTTGAATTAACTCTGCCTGGAATATTGATCTCGTCCTGCCCCCAGGGCCCCTGTTTCTCAGGCCGTTGGATCCTGAATAGAATCCATACCTTCGGCTCTCAGGCCTTCAAACTACACCACGTGCCTTCCTGGGAGTCCAGCTTGCAGACAGCAGCCCGACCTCCAAAATTACGTGAGCTAATACCGTCCAGCAAATCTCTTCTTAGACAGGTATGTCTTCTACTGGTTTTGTTTCTCTGGAGGACCCTGACTGATACAGAGGGAGCAGAGAAGAAATACGTCTCCCCCAGAACAAGGAAGCTAATTTAACAACTTCGTGAAACCCCATTCGCATCGTATTCTATGGACATGGGGTCAAGCATGGAATACAGTGAGAATGGTTCCTCCTTCAGCTATGCAACTCATCGCATCTACAGACTTCCCCGAGCAGAGGTCAGGCAACCACATCCTATTCCTGCCCCAGGCCTTTCCGCATGGAGGCATCTGAGGCGTTGGTTCCCTCTAGCCAGATGCCCTTGTTTTTCCCCAACAAATCCAAACTCTATATTGCTTTATAGAACCAATTCAATTCCAACCTGTTCCATGACCCCCGGCTCAATAACTCCACTGTGTTCACTGTATTCTAATGACAGAAGATAATTTAGCACTGTTCTTAAAATTCTTCATGTGTTGCATCGATATTTAGTCAAGATCAATCAAATTCTAGGTTCAGTGTTAGACTCTGGATGACTAAATTAAATAAAAACAGTCCTCCGGGTACAGCTGGGCAGTTTCCACACTGCAGAAAAAGCGGCTAGCCAAGGGGATAGGAGGAGAGGGCTGAAATCCAAAACACTTAGCCAAGCCCTTTGGGGCTCGTGTCTGCCAGGAAGACCAGAAAGCCTTCCCTTTGCACAAAGGTCTGGAGGCTGACCAGAGGGAGCACCTTTCAGCAGCTCACATAAATGCATCCTACGGGCTGCCATGCCTGAGGCTTATAGTCAGCTGTGTTTGAGCATCTTGGCCTGCTACTTTCCTCATCTTCTTTTTCCAGAGCGTCTCCTCTGCACCTGGCCCTGTGTTCTGTGTTGCTGATACAAAGATGAGCTAGACATGGCCCCTGACCTCAGGAAG
Source organism: Rousettus aegyptiacus (assembly GCF_014176215.1). Taxonomy (NCBI): domain Eukaryota; kingdom Metazoa; phylum Chordata; class Mammalia; order Chiroptera; family Pteropodidae; genus Rousettus; species Rousettus aegyptiacus. The sequence goes on from NW_023416285.1 coordinate 8,046,678, forward strand.
GCCACGGCGATGAGACTCTCACAGTGGATTCTCGGTGGGCACAAGCTGGTTCCCACTGAGGAACCAAAGACAAAGTCATCGACCAATGATAAGGCTTCAGTCATGCCTTAAGGTCTGACCCAAGGCCTAGTTGAACCTCCCCGGGCCTCAGTTTCTCCAGCTGTAAAATGGTGCACTGCTTGGAGACTCGGTAGAATCAAGATGTGAAGGTCAGCTCTGAACTTGGGCACACTCAAGTTCAAGCTATAGTGACTCTTGCTCGCTGTGAAACCCTGGGCTAATTATAATTACTAAGCCTCTCTCAGCCTCAGTTTCCCCATCTGAAAAACGGGGATAATATGACCGCTTACCGCACTGGCATGTGGCTTACCTGAGACAATGATGTAAAGTCCTCACCTGTGAGACTGGCATGTAGCAAACGCTCGGTACATGTACAGTGTCATTATCATTGTTCCTACTCTTTAATTTCCGAGGTTCTGCTTTTTACTCATCCAGCCCCCTGCCCCAGGCCTTTCTGCTTGGAGGCATCTGAGGTGTTGGTTCCCTCTAGCCAGTTTTGTGGATTGCCAATCATTCCAGGCTTTGCGTGATCTGTTTTCTTCCTAAGCTTCTCTCAATATTGTCTAGCTAAACATCAGAGTTGTAGGAAGATTTTTTTTTTTAAGGTTCGGTAAATAACAACCTGGAAGTTTCACAAAAATTACTATTCGACTTCTGGGTAAGCATGAAATTTTCTACCCTATACTCGGATAATTCCTCACGGCCTATGGGGGGCGGGAAAGGATAAATTTTGTCACATCTTGGCTTTTAAGCAGGCTTAGAGGAGTAGCCTTATTTCTTTCTCCCTCACCCAAGTTAGGGGACCTGGCTGCAGCCACCACTGGTATTAATGCTGCGTGGCTTTATCTCTGTTTTTGGATATTTAAGCAGCTTAACTCCTCTAAAGATCACCAGATATGCAGCATCATCAAAAATTCAGAAGCATCCTAGACTAAAAATTACTAGGAATATTTGGGTCCCAAGGTACTACATAAGAAACGTCAGGTGTGAGTGTGCACGTGTATGAACACGTGTGCATGCGTGTGTACATCTATGCATGCGTGTGTGTCAGTACCACAGTTCCTGCTGAGGTAACCGATCCTCGCTGCTCTCAACAGCCCAGGCTGAGCCATCAAGCCACTTGTCACCCTTTGCCATAAGTACATGTTCAGCTGGCTGTCCTCCCTACATCCTGTCCTCCCAGAATGCTCCAGGCCGTGAGCATCCTGAAGGCAGGGCTCTCTTGCAGCCCTCCATGACTGAGCACAGAATAAAAACAAAACTCAGCAAGTTACTGAGGGACCAACGAGCCACTGCGATCCCATCGTGGATACCGCAGGGTGCCAGAGCGAAGGCTCCTTCTTTAACGGTTTTAAAAATCAAAGCCACAATAAAGGTAACAGCAGAGTCCTTTCTTTTCTCTCCTTTCCCCCCTGCCCTCCATAAAAATAAAAATTAAAAAAAAAAATCACAGGAAATGCAGAATTAGGCCTGGAAACCATTCCCCACCCACACGCCCGCACCTCCCCCATTCTCCTGTTACACCAAGAGTATCTGGTGTCCCTTGCAGGCTCTCTCGGGAGACCTGGTAATGTTATATATGGTTGAAAATACAATGGAATGAATTAAGGCAGAGATTTCAGTTTCTAACTATAAATGTCTTGACAGATTTTCCTTTCAGACAAATGCCTGGAAGTACAATAAACTATATTTTCATGTTTATTTGTTTCAAATACAGTATTTTTTTTTTCGACAAATGTAAAGCTTTGAGATTGGGGGGGGGGGGGGGAAACAGGTTTAAATCACCATCCCAGCAAGCAGTTTTTAAAACAGTATGCAGAAGTGATCATTTCAAAGCAGTTTAATGCACTTAGCCAACAGGCATTAACAGTGTTGTCGGAATAACCTAACACCTTAAGCTTATTTTCTAGTCTTGGTGCAGATAAATTTTAACCTTTCTTAAAAAAAAAAAAAACAAAAAACTGATCTTAGGGGCATACACTGAACTCTGTAATTTTACTATATCCTACATTTGCATTCTGAGGTCCTTTTATGATGCTAGGGAGAAAAAAAAAAAAAAGACGATTCCGGGCCTTCTTTTATGTGCAGGTTTTAAGACAATGCGTTCTGCACAAAGCGTGAGGAGGCAAAGTATGGTTCTCCAGCTCCAGCCAGTCTGTGTGCAGAAGCAAGACACGGTGACTCAGCGAGATCCCCTCGCTGAGAACGTAGGACAAAAAGAGCAGCCGGAGGCTCGATGCAGCCAGCCAAGGACACGTGAGTTGCCTTGATTTTGTTTTTAATGTGTCAATTAAAACAAGCAAACGGTCCATCTCATGGGAATCAGAGACCCTGGGGCCCACGGGAGAACCTGGTTCACACCTCCCCTAACCCAGAGCCCTCAGAATTGGGAGCGGGCTCAGGAAAGGGAAAGATGGACCCAAGGACACAGGCCGCATCCAGGGTAGGGAGGGAGGAAGTTCAGCAAACACGGGGCTAAGCTGAACGAGTCTGTGCGCCTCCGATGAGACATGAACTGCCACGCGGAGGAGGGAAGAGCGACCCGTCTTGATGATTTACCGCCACGATCCCATTTAGGGTTTCGAGACGCTCCTCTGATGTTGACATATGGCTGCTCCCATCCTACCACTGTGGGAACTGAGGCTGGGAGAGTCATGCTACCTGTCCTGGATGGGGTGGGATTTCAACCCTCCTCTCGCCCCTCTGACTCACTGACACCTCCTTTTGGGGTCCTTATGCCAGGCTGGCTGGCAGCAAAGGGCGTTTTCCCAAAAGCCACAGTACATCCCTTTCTGGGTTCCCAGCTCTGATGGAGCAAGAGGAGAAGGCAGGGCTGGGGACCCTGGGGAGCCGTCCTCGCCAACGGCTGCTGAAAGTTTCACGGACCGCACCTGGGCCTCACTGGTGGACAAATACAGTGTCCCTAGGCTACTTACGTAACCTTGGCTTGTGGCAATTTTGCAACTTTAAGAAAAAAATGCCATGAAAAGCCATTCTTTGCTTTAGACACACTGGGCTAAAAATAGCTCCAGCCAGCCAATAAGCGCGGGTAATTTTCCTCTGTGCATCTCCCCATCCACTGCTTCCTTCCTCCCAGCAGACAAATGTGCTCCAGGACAGATTTCCAGGCCGCCCTCCGCAAAGTGACCGGAGGCATGTTGCTCAGAGGCAGATCAAATTGTTTCACTCTCTAGGCAAAATAATAATAATAATAATAATAAAAAGACAACTTTATCAGTTCCCTTACCCAATAGTAGAAGCTAATGCTACTAATGTTGACTGCATCCTCCACAGCAGCAAGGTGCATGGGCCAGGTGCTCGTCCAAGGGCCCTATCTCATTAAGTTCCCGAAAGCAACCCTGTGAGGTGAGGATGACCGGTCTACGGCTTTCCAGGTGAGGAAACCAAGACACAGAGGCATTAAACGATCACGCCAGGAGCCTGTTTGCGCTCTCCATGCCAACGTTCACTGGTCTCTGAAGGAGAACGACCCAGGCCTTCGCGATTCGGTCCCCACTTCCTCTCTGGGCTCATCTCCCACCGCCCCCCACCGAACCCCACTCCGCACGTGCGTTCTCACGCATCCGCCCCAGGCCCCAAGCCCCTGCCCCTCCTCCAGCAGAGCGCCCCCTTCCGAGGCGCAGCGTCTTTGCACGTGCCGCTCCTTCTGCCACAAACGCCATCGCCTCTCCCTTTCTCTAACCGGAAAACTCCCACTCCAGACCCGCCTCCCCGATGAATCCTCGCGTCTCGCTAAGCGTGTGCAAGGCAAGGACGCTGCTTTCTTCATCTAGACCAGGAACACCACATACATGGTAAATGCTCAATATCCACTAAGCAAATAAACTGTAAAAGTAAAAATTAATACGTATAGGGCGTAGGCACTACGCTCATCACTTGATAAGAATGATCTCGCTGGAACCTCGTAAAACCACTGACAGAGATGCCCCCACATGGCCCCTAAGGTGGGTAAAGTAACTTACCCGAGCTCACACGAACAGTCAGCAGAGAACCTCACTCCAGAAGTGAGTCATTCAGCACCGACGTCATGGTGGGGACACAGTCTTATTTCGCACTGTGTAACAGAAGCGTCTGTATCTGAGGCTTATTTATAAAACGCACACTACCCATTTAAAAACACTGAGAACTCAGCATCTGGGTACAAAATGGCTGCCTCTGTGAAATGTGCCTTTAAAAAAAAAAAAAAAAAAAAAAAGACTGCTCTTGGCCACAGAAAATGTCGATTGTCGTGAAGGATACGAACATGGATAAGATAGTGCCTGACCCCAAGATCTCTTCGATCCAGTGAGGAAAATAAGATAACACGGCATACGATTCATGACATGGCCCACTTTTTGAGACTCCACTTTTCTCCTTGAATCGAAGATATGTCCTCCCAATGCCGTCATACATTAACTGGCTATATCCCAACCTACTGGTTCTAGATCAACATTAACCCTTAACAGGAACTCAAGCTCCCTTTTCCCAGCATGCACTGAGCAAAACTCTTATGATTTATGGACCTCGTGCTAGGTTGCATGCAAGCTGCCTCTGGACTCAGAAATCATACAAGAGAAAGAAAAATAGGAAAATTAAGAAAGCATCTGCCCTCAAGAGAAAGGGAAAATCTTTCTTAAAAGGAGACAGAGAGCCCTGGGTGCCAGATCTCTGACTAGTATTAAAGGCTATCGGTAATTATAACAGTCACCATGGCTAACTCCTTAATAAGAGCGTCCATCCATCTTACTGGAGACAAGATTATGAAGAAGACTGCTTCCCTGAGTTCAAATCTGGGTACCAAGGAGCCAAATAATTTTTAAATATCTGCATGGTGTTAATTTTTAAAACATAAATGTACGTGTAAGTAATTCAGGCAACTCAGAGTTATATTTTGAGAACATGGTGAAATACTCATCTAAAATTTTAGTTAAAAGAGCTGTTCAAAAGGGTGCTCAATATGTTTCTAAGCATGTAGACACTGATGAATATCTTTGTGTGAATTAGATTTATATACTAAAATGAGAATAGCAATTTTTTGCATAGTAGGATTATAAAGACAGTTTATATTTACCTCTTCGCACACTGTTGTACTTTATAAATACTCTGTACTGATATAATGCTTCATGTTTTTGAAACCAGAAAACCTATACGTACCTTTAAAGCAAAAGCAACGTGGTGTTAAATAAATTGGCAAGAAAACCAATCCCAAATTCTAGGACAGCGAAGGTTAGCGATGTGTTTTTCAACATCAACAGCACATGTCTAAGAAATGGAAGACGTGGAAAAGGAGAAAGGGGTTTGGAACACAAAGGTTGTGTAGAGTTGAAGTGCAAAGCTGATGTTGGCAAGAGTGTTTAGTCTGGCCAGTACCTGGTTATTACCTTGGTAACTAGTGCTATGACTTGGAAAACCCGAGTCCGCCTCTGCTCCAGCAGCACGGCGCAGACCAGGTAAGCCTCACCTGCATCTGCTTCTTCACTTCTAAAATCAGGAGTTTGGGCCAGACGATCTCTCTTGCCTATCTCAGCCCTGACATTCTAGGATTCAGCTAATTCGGGAGTGGAGTCTCCATCCAACGTTCTCCATCGGAACACATCAACGGCAGGTGACATGTGCCAACCGTCTCATTTCCGTCTCAGGCAAGAAATGCGAGCCAACTACAGGGTAATCACGGCTAAAAATTGCAAGGGGTAAGAAGAGTTTTTTGTGTGTGCACTGCCACATGGTCAGCCTTGTTTATTCGTTTAACTTCGGCTTTAGTCTACAGCGATTTTCGGCCTCCAGATAAAATTCTCATGAGTCCTAAGGAATGACCCATATCAGGAAGGAAAATATAACAAGCCCTGCCCTCTCCAAAAAAGTGTGTATGTGCACACGCACGCACGTGCACACACATGTACAATTTAGTGTTTGAGCTATGTTAAGTTATTTTTCTAGAAAGGTCGATTTATATTTATGATTAATGTGGAACTCTAGGTAAAAATCACAGGTGACCTGGTCAATGAAATAAAAGCGTAGGCAGTTCTGTGTAATTTAAGAAATTCAGCACGAAAAGTCGAGAAGGCCCTGCACCGAAATTAGTGGGACGAATCAGCACATCGTAAGGCCCAGCTGCGTTTGTAAGGACGACAGAGGCAGGTAGAGTTATTACCCATCCGCCTCCTCCCTCGGGCCAGAAAGGCACCGCGCGGTGCCGCTCAGCACATCACCGGTCTCACCCATGTGCATTTTCGCCGCGTTAAAGAGTACGCCACGAGGTGTCAAGCGGCTCAATGGACAGTGCTGTCAGCAGTCCAGACACACAGGTGACGCTTCAAGCGTCCGTCCAGTGCTCACACAGCTCTCCTGGAGAAGTCCGTACTGGGCTGTGTATTGAGAAGCGAGCCTCTCCAGACCAAACGGCCAGCCGAGGCCATCAGGAGTGTGCTCTCCAGCTCTCCCTGGGGATCCCCACTTACATGGTCCTGCAAAGGCGCTAGTGAAACGTTTCAATGTTCTGTTGTCACACGGGGCAAACCTCAGATACAGCTTTTCCCAGAAAGAAGGGAGGGCACGTGTCCCATGTACTGGTCAACCCTTCAGAATTAACCATAGGTATATCTAAGAGATCATTGTAACCTGGACTGTGGGGGAGCTCCTGGCCACACACACGGCTACGATGATTACACCATCGCTACGACAGAAAGGTGAACAGCCCTGAAGGCATCACCACATAATCCTGAGAACACCAAGCCGCCCACGAGTCCTACGACGTGTCATTGCAAGTGTTGTTTATCAAACTGAGATAAGCTAGTGCAAGCCACGTAAAAATATTTTAAGATGATTTTAGGGAATCGAATAAATTTGTTCGTTACTTACACTCCTCAACGTGCCGACAGAACAGAGAACAAGGGCAGCAGAATCAGCAGCAGCAGGAGCAGCAACGTGGTCCCCACTAACTGGGCACTTGCTTAATACCAGGCATTTTACATGCATTAGCTGTTCACTCCCAACCCAAAACTCGGGCTAAGAAAACGGAGGATCGGAAAGGTTAAGGAACTTCCCTGAGGTCACATAGCAATCAAGAGGCAGAGCCAGGGTTGGGATCCAAATTTGACTTATTGTAAGTACTTCGGTTCAGAGCTTTACATCCAAGGCATGTCACCCTCTTTGTTCCAAAGGAAAAAAACGCTGGTGGAAAAATTGTGCCTGTTTCCTAACCAGAAAGTGCCCACAAACACAGTCTGATGAGAAAAGTACCTCTCACATTTCTCTCTCTCTCTCTGTCTCTCTCTCTCTCTGTCTCTCTCTCTCTCTGTCTCTCTCTCTCTCTCTCACACACACACACACACACACGTGTGCATGCACACGCACACGCGCACACACACACACACCACCACCGCCATACAAGCCATCAATTAGCAAACACGAAGTGATTATAGACTACATCATATACTAACATAACTTTCCATATTTTCTGTTGCACAATTCATTTCAAATAAGCTAATCCACGGTCCTGAAAGCGCTTTCCTAAAATGCAAAGCCCTCCAGGGGCTGTAAGGTCCTATCCTGATCCACCTCATCACGCATGGCTGTGGGCCCCAGGTAGATAGGCGTGAAGAGAGAGGAGGGGTGGAAATCACAAAAGAGGGGGCGGAAAAACGCTGCAGTACAAATATTTGAAATCAGAAGTCAGGAGTTTGCTAGCAGATTCACAGCCCCCAGGGGGCAAAATTCTCAGGGCAGCACTTCCTTCACAGAACAAACTCCCCCTTCCAGGCTTCCTCTTCCCTGCAGGTCTGGCCAAGCCGCCCATCCGTGAACGCTCACCTCGCTGCCAGGCTCACAGATTCTTTCCGACCGTAACTGTAGGTGACGTTGGGTAAGATTCAAGGCAAAATCCACTGTCCGTCTGCATAGCACCCATACGACTGACCTTGCTTTATTATTTAACATACATATTTTGCATGCTGACTGCGTGCTATGGGATGACAATGTGACCAAGGCAGAGGAGGTCCCTGCCCTCGTGTGGCTTGTGTCCTATCGAGGACAGGCAGACACTTAAGAAGTAAACTACAAGCAAGAAACTATCAGCTTGCTATATTCTATGAAGGAAATTACCAGGGTGGGGGGAAGGAGGAATGTTAATCGATGAAGGAAGGGCTCTCTGTGAAAGGGAAATTGAAATTGATCACTAGAGGACCTACTAAGTGCTGGGATTCATCCTTCATTGCTGTTATTTTCTTTGAGGCATTTAATTGATGATGTGCAAATGAAGCCGAGGCCGTGCCAATTCTAATTTAAAGTAGTGCTCTTAATGCTTATATGGGTTATTCTGAGAGATCTGTACATCCATTCTACCACTGAGGGTGAAGGTACTGAGATGTGAATGAGTTTGGCAAGTCAATGGATCCAAAAGAAGCCCCTTGTGGCTGAAGTCTGGTAAAAACAGGGGAGGAGATAAGACTGGGCCATCAGGAAGAAACAGACGAATAGAACCTTACCGGTAAAGCAAAGAATTTTTAGAGCTTATTCTAGATGTAAGGGGAAGCTGGAGAGAAACAATCTGATTCACGCTTCAAAAACACCACCTTGGCTGTTTGTGGGGCTTACAGGTAGAAAGGGAGCAGCTAGGAGGCCGTCCCAGTCCTGAAAGGAGGGGATGGGGCTTTTGATGTCACCACAGCAGGGCGGGTCCCTCATCTTCAGAAGGGTCTGCCAAATCTTTAACTGGAAGCCCTCTGTTTTTAATTGCAAGACTAAAACTTCAGATTAGGCCAGTCAAAGTGGTAGCAAAGTGAGGGCAAGGTGCAGCTGTCGGGGACTCACCATGGCCGGGGCAGCCTTCACCAGCGTGCTTTGGGAGAGAACACTGAATGGGCCAGGTAGAAGAGCCAGCGCTTGGAGAGGTCCACGCAGCTCCCTGAGTCTCAATTTCCTCATCTGTTAAAGGAGAGCCAGGATGCATGCATCTCCAGCTTGGGGGAGTCAATCAAATGAGGAGGTCCTTCTTATCTCCAGTCACTGGTAGGCATTTACTGTAAAGACAATGGCCTCACAGGCAGCTAACACAAGCTGCCAGGGTAGGAAGGAAACATCATCCCCACACAGAGATGCAGAGGCACGCGAGGCGGAGAGGTTGCCCCCTCAGAGGGGGTCAGACTAGGACAGTGGGAGCCGAAACATGCTGGGAGTTCTTTTCCCTTTATACCTTCATTTTTTTCGAAGATCCCTGTTTGATTACCCACCATGGAAGCCAACACCGTGCTAAATTCTAATTCTAACTTAATCTCCTCATACTTATATCTGGAGACTGGGTGGCTCCACTGAAAATGAAATGGCTTTTATACCCACCCCACTGCTGTTTTAAAAGATTAAAAGACCATCTTCCACAAAGCGCATATGACAAGAGTCATGCCCTGGATGGAAAAGGAAGTATTTTTAAGTAAAATAACTAAACTTTTAGATGACGATGCAAAATATTCCACGATAATTCCAGAGAAGGCCACTTCGGCGAATATTTAAGACATCCGCTCCTCAGTAGAGAGTGTAATCTTATTTCTGTCAGTAATCCCGGTGTGTGTCCCATCGTTGGCCCCCTCCTTTGGAATCTCACATGGTCCCTTTTGAAATTAGGCGTCGGAGAGACAAATAGTTGGACCACGTGAGGCGGATGGGGTCAACCTTCCAGCCACTGTCCAAGTCAAGCTGAGCTAGGAAAACCGAATGTATTCACCTAATGAATGTCTGCAGGGGAAGCTAGAATCCTGGCTATCACTTCTTATCTTAGGAGAGGTGCCAGAGCCCAGCGGTTAACGGCACTACCTCTGAAACTAAACTCCCACCTGTGTGGCCTTGGACAAGGTACTTAACCCTGAGTTTCCTCATGAGTGAAAACGCGGATGTTGGCTGTGCCTGTCTGAGGGGGTGATTATGAGGGTTCCGTGAGCTTAGCACCATGACCCAGCAGATAGTAAATACTCCACAGGTGCTACACAGTATCACCTGACCCCCTCTCAGAGATGTGTATACCTTTCAGTACACGTATATGTCCATACTACACCGTGTGCTGTCTATCGCAGCACCTACTTGTACAAGTTGGTTCGTATGCCTCCCGTCATTAATACCAAATTGTAAGCTTCCAGATAACAGAAAATGTCTTCGTCATCTCTGTACTTCCAGACTCTGGTATTGTCGTCGCCTGAGGTATGGGAATTCTTGAAGGAATGAGTGAATTTTGTTTTAAATGTTAACAATTACCTCTGTTCAGATGTACACTGCTAAAATTTAAATTAAAAAAAAAAAACCTAGAATCAAACTGATAAAAAAGAATGAGAGGAAGAAAGAATGAGAGGAAGAAAGAATGAGAGGAAGAAAGAAAGAAAGAAAGAAAGAAAGAAAGAAAGAAAGAAAGAAAGAAAGAAAGAAAGAAAGAAAGAAGAAAGAGAGAGAAAGAAGAGAGAGAAGACTAGAAAGAACGACTACGACTAAAGAAGACCGCACGAAGAAATCCGAAAACTCCCCACGACCCTCTCCATCCTCCCTCCCTCCCTCCCTCCGCCACCCTCCCTCCTCCTCCTACCTCCTTCAGCCGATCTAACGGAAAAAAGAGAAAGGAAGAAAAGAACTAAAAAAGCAAGCACACAACAATACTTTGGTCAGGAAATAACAAAGGACATGTCATATGTAGACCAGTGGAATATTTTTTAAAGTTCTATCGTCAGCCACTTTCAGAAAGAGATTGTTTTCCCAGATCAATTATATTTTGAAACCCACAAACCAAATCCAAATAAGTAAGTTTATGAATCTTGTTCTTGACGATATATAAAGTTGAATGTTTGAGGTTGCTCTATGTTATGTTTGCTTGTTCAGAAAGGGGGTATTCTGTGTTCCTTGTGAAAAATGAGTTTATGTGGACAAATGTAATAAAAGGAGATTTATAGCCCTGTTCTCCATACAATTTAAATTAATTTCTTTCTGAAACCCAAACAAAAAGCTAAATGAGTAAAAAATGTGTACTGTTTTATATCCTATATCATAATTTACACACCAAAAAGAGAGAAATTTAAATGTGCATAGATTTTAGGCAGATAAGAATCTGTGTTAATGTGAGTTGAGAGGGTTTTTTTTTTTTCTTCCTGGCTTCCTACGAATAGTTTGCAGCAATTTTTAATTAAAAACAGTTCTCATAGTAAGAAAATGGAAGGAAAAAAAAAAAAGAACCTCAGGAAAATAAAATAGGTACAAGAGTCGTGCAATTTGTTTTCTGGGGCCGTGTAGAGATCTTGAAAAATAAGAGAGTTTGGAAGTCCTCATTTTTAAAACTGCCCTTTGGTTTCATTTAACATTTTCAAAATAGCTTTCCTTACCACTACCAACCCCTCCTCCCCCCACTCCTTCCCAATCCCCTTCAAAAAACTTGGAAAGTTCTGCGTTTAACACCGAAAATCATTCATATGCCTCAGTGTAACGGCAACGTTTTTCTTTCTAAATTTCTAGGAAAAAAAAAAAATTTCCAAATTATCACAAAGCAGTTTTCGTTTTTTTCCTTCCACCTATCCAAAATACCTAATCTCTTTTTAACTGGACTCCATCTGAACATCAATGATACTAAGCTATGCCATGAATAAACATGATGTTACAACTTGAAACCCTGTGACCGAAGTATATAAAAATGTAGCAGAAAGAAAAGCCTGAGAACCCCCACCCCACCCCCTCCCACACCCTCCCCGGGGAGCTGGAGACTGAGGCTGAGAAGGGGTGAAAAGCTGCAGATTTAAATTTCAAGGTCTTCAAACATTTTTAACATTCATATTAAAATCCTGTAAAACTAAAAACTGTAATCCTAATAAAAACCTTGTGTGTGCAGCTTCCAGTTGTAATCAGTTTTTTTCTTTTGGAGTGGAATGTGCAATATTGATTTAAAAAAAAAATCTTAAAACAGAAGAAATGCATAATGGAACTCGCCCTGCCCTGATGTTTGTGGTTTTTTATTAAAATGAGCGTACTGCCAACATGGGGAAAACAAAAAAACAAAAAACACACACTTCAAAACATCTTCATTAAAATGCAGACATTTTTGGTCATTGAATGAGGAAGCAAGGTATAGGAAAGTTGTCTACCCCGACAAGGATTTTTATAACTTTACTTGATAAAGTTTCTTAAATTCTACAACAATCCAACATTAGTTAACCCCCCTCACCAAAAATGGAGGTCACTGTGATATGTCTCACATTTTCTCTACGTTTTCATCTCATAGCACAGACCTCAGGAAATGAAAAAAAAAAAAAATCATTTTTGTTATTCTTGAAGCTTTGTACAGAACAAATTCTGTAGTCTTTGGAACATGTTTTTACATCCTATCTGACTATACTCAGTGTACGATGTGAAATTATATAATTGTGCAGTCGTGTTCTTCCAAAATACATTTGGGACAACAAGACCATGCAAATCAGTGAATTTTGGAAGCCGTCAGGTCAATTCATGGTAGCGTGCCCAGCAGAAAATGAAACCCCTGTCCCACTGCCTGGGAATTACAGTGACCAATAGCGACGTAAATCTCCAAGAGTTTCTCCTAATTTCATTTAAAAGTAGGGGAAACACCCACACTTTTCTTCATGAAATTCCACTGAGATTCTGATGTCGCAAATAAATGTTATTCTCCAGAACAGCCAACAGCATTTAAAACATGTTTTTGTTGTTTTGTTTGTTTGTTTGTTTGCTTGGTAATGCATCTATATTCCTTTAAAGAGAGTCGAGGTCCTATTATCTCTTAGACCCTTGGTTTTCCTCTTGCCACAAAGATTAGGGATCTAAAGTACCTCATGACAAGATAAATGTGGAGAATGTGGGGGGTGAGCACTTTTGGGGTGTGGGATTGGAAGCAGGGATGTCCAAAGCTGCAGGCTCCCAAAGGCATCAAAATTGTGTTTCTCAGGAAAGGCACTAATTTCAATGACTTATTTCTCAAACTCTCTCTCCTCTTTCATCTACGGATTCATTGAGAGATGGGCTAGTTAACAAACATTTATTGAGTACCTACTTTGTCCCAGGAATTCCTTGCTGCAAGGGTTAGCTTTACGTAAAACTGGCAAGGTTTCTGCCTTCCAAGTTCCCACCACTGTTCCCCTATTATTTGAGTGCCATTTGTGATTTTAAACTAAACACCATGAGCAAAGAAATAACGCCTGCTCTTTAACTCACCATACTTTCTCATACCAAAGAAAATCAAATACCGGACTCTTGTGGAATCTGAATTTTTAAATTAAAGAGGTGATAGAGGTAATTCACAGATGAGGAAACAAGATCCATGCCAACTAGTCACTAAATTACAGAAACAAGTTAGAAACAGGATTAATGCCCAATCTAATGCTCTTTAAACTAAAACTACCCAGTTTCTGAAGGGCTTTGATTTGATTTAATTGGAAGAAATGCATAAATCCCCACGAGAGAATGCCCCAGGGGTGAGAGATTGAAGGAGGTAGGTAAAACACCAGGGTTTTTTACTACTTTCCATAAAGAAAGAAGGTCCTAGGAAATGTCTACAAACTTGATTACAATGTATTCATCACAAAGTGATTTGTTGCCATTCTTTCCAGCCAAGTCTAACTTCCAAAGGAATGGGAACCCCTGCTACCGTTCTGCTACCCAGATGCATATGTGAATGTGTGTTGTGTTAGAAATGAATGAAATGATACTACGGAATACAGGATGAGGAACCAGGAGCCACCCACAGGAAAGGGCGAGTCTCTTGTACAAAATGGTTGGATGCATTGGTTGAATTCGAAAAGTAACTGTTCATCCATCTTTTCGATTTTGTGTGTGAAGGAACTAGTAACTCTTGCTGGTTATTATTGTATTTTATCTCAATCAATCCCTCCCTACGGCTCAGAATGACTTTATCATAAATAATCATTGTTGGTAAAAGTATAATACGACTTTTTCACAGTTATTTTTTCTCAATATTTTCTTTTCTAATTACAAACCATGACCAAAATTTAATGTTAATATTTAAATGGCTTAGAAGCAGTTATTTGATTCTCTCTCTCTCTCTCTCTCTCTTTTTTTCATATGAAATGGGGGGAAAAAATGAATGGCTTTGGGTACATGACATTATTTACTACTTGGCAAAGAAAAAAGAAGTGTCAGGGCAATTATTTGGATAATTATAAAAATATCTAATTAAGAGGGGACATGTTCAAGGTTAGCTGTAGAACACACCAGAAGAGTTCATATTGCCTTTTTTTTTTTTTATCACAGAGAGATTTTAACATTTTTTAAACAATTTGTCATAGCAAGCTTTCCTCTCCAGGTTCTTAAGTTATGAAGCAGTTTTTTTCTACTCAGAGGAAAACCTTTAAAAGTAACAGCCCATAATCTAAAAGTTTGGAGTACCTGAGTTGAGCTCTCAAAAGAGGTAATAATGTGTCATTTTAAGAAACATAGCCAGAATGGGGAACTTTTCAAAGGTTTTTCTCTCAAATGTGAAACAAAAGTGGGGAGCTTGTTGCATCGTGCAGATTTTTATGAGGCCAGGACAGAGAAGTCTCCCAGATAAACCTCAGCACTGGCCAAGTGACACTTATGAGCACAAGTGATCCAGACCCCTAACTAAGGCGAAGGGGAGAAAACTTCTTTCCACACACCTCAAAAACTTTCTAAAATATAAGTAAAGTGGACGCGGGTTACTATTGAATCCTGTTGCTGTTTTTAAGAATTGAGCCATAACGGCCCCTAGTCTCTTTTTTAAGCTAATTGTATTTTAAGACATTTTTTTTTTTACCCCAAATTCATATTGTGATTAACGTATACTCGAACTATAAGACATTTTCTGTCCTCCTCATTCAGAAAGCAGGCTACCAAAACCAATAGCTTATGCAGGAATCTAAGACCCCAACACACAGTTGCAAAGGTCTAAATGAAATGTCCAAACTGTAACCCATACACACAACCACACACACAACACAAAACTCATTCACTGCCAACAGCTCACCACTCAGCAGGACAGAGTTTACACTCCTGCGAAGCTACTGTCTTCTACAAAGAGCAACAGTAGCATCAGTTATATTTAACTTCTATAGTGGTATTATCATATCAAGAACATAGCAGTGAGAGAGACAACCCAGTTTTAAAAAAAAAAAAAAATCAGCCCTTGTCCAGCAGTTAGCCAATCAGAAAGCAGGTCACATCTTGTTAGCTGTATTAATACAGTAAACGTCATGAATTCTCCATGGTTCAGCTGACAATTCAAGCAAGTGTGTTTTATTTGATCACACAACCTCAGCTGAGTGCCTTGCCAGAGTTGAGAGGTACCCTTCAATCTAAATTCCACCAATGCCAGTCCCTAAAAAGCTCTTAGCCACCCACCCTCAGGGTATCTGTCCTCCTACAGGGGAGCCCGAATTCCCAGGGATTTCTACTTCCTAAAGTGACTCTGCTGCTCCTAGGACAAACTCCTTCTCACAACACTTCCGACACAAAGCCCAACTTCAGGCAAAGGGACAGCCCAGCAGCAGGACCCGCCGGCTGAGCCAGCACAGAGGAAAAGTCAACGGGCATTAAATATTTAAATTGCAGGAGGCAGCCTGGAGTTTTGCGTTTACAAAGTTCTCAAAGTCCTGTTCTCTCTGCTCCCAGTGTCGCTGGCCCCGGAGGTGGAGGCTCCCCCTCTCTCTCAGGCACAAAATCACAAATATGCAACAACTTGAGCTGGCTGGACTGCGGAGCCAGCCCTGTGGAAGGTAGAGCCCAGGAGAGACACTTGGATCTCAGCAGGAGAAAGTCAAGAACCCCCTCGCCCCAGGCAACTGGTTTCTGAATTTAACACAGAAATCTACTAACGTCTCCAGGGCTGGTTCTGAAAACTATTGGGGGGTTCCTCCTCTGCCCCCTTCCCCTCGAAGCTGATCACGTTGAAAAGCAAATGCAGGTCAAAGCAGACTTCCTCTGGGATTTGTTTTTTGTTGTTGTTGTTTTTTTGTTTTTTTTGTTTTGTTTTTTTGCCAGATGCAAATGATCACAAAATCCCTTGGAATTATATCTCAAAACACACATAACGGGACTGACTCCCAGCTCGCACACCCCCCCCCCCCGAGCTCCAGGGGGACCTCCACGGCTGAGGACCCCCGCATGCAAGTCAAGTGCGGGGGTTGTCTATTTTAGGATTCCAGCAGAAACTGTCCCCAGCGCTCAGAGTTGCTGTGCCTGGAAACCCAGCGTTCAAACTAGTGGCTTCCCCCTGGCACTCATTCCCACATACGTGGTACTATCTAATGGGACACTTCCCTCAGAATTCAGCCAGCAGCCCTAGGAAAAGCCCATGCACAGCTTTTACACACACACACACACACACACACACACACACACACACACACACACACACACACACCCAAGGTTGAACTACTCACCTCTGTGCGAGACTGCAGTCTCTTGTTCATCTCATAGATTCGGTACTCTGGCTGTACCATGTATGGTGTGTGTCTCCTATAAAATGGGCCGAAAGGAGAAGAATAGAAGGGGTCATGTGGCGTGCTGGACATCTTGCCTGCGTGTCGAAAATCAAGCTAAACAGAGTATCAGTAACGTCCATGCAGAGCACATGGGCTGCGTTCTTCACAGTACAAAGTAGACGCACGCACACGCGCTCACACACAGAGGCAGGCAGGCAGGCAGGCTGCACACACTGGCTGGGAACTGCTCTCGGATCCCTCTATAGCGAGAGAGGAGAGGGAAAGCGGAGAGGAGGAGGAGGGAGGGAGGAGGGAGGGAGAGAGCACGGGAGAGGAGGGAGGGAGGGAGCTGGAGCTCCAGACAGGAGGGAGGGAGGGAGGATGGAAGGGAGGGAAAGAGGGAGGGAGGGAGGAAGGGAGGGAGAGAGGGAGGGAGGGAGGGAGGGAGGGAGGGAGACAGGAGGAGAGAGAGAGAGGGAGAGAGAGGGAGAGAGAGAGAGAGGGAGAGAGAGGGAGAGAGAGAGGGAGAGAGAGAGGAGCTGGATGGCTTTAGGCACCACTGCTTGTTTTTAAAGAAGCAGTTGGTGGAGAGGTCATTTCCTGTCCACACTGTAGACTAGTTCAAAAATATAATTCTCCTCGCAGTCTGACAGAGGTCTAAGGTTCGGTTTTAATTTTTTTCCTGCAGCCAGGACCCTTCGCAACCTGATTGCCAAGCTTGTTAGCATATAGGTGGTTTAACGGGTTGCCTGAGCCACTCACCCCTGACAGCCACCCTGTGGTAATGTATCAGAAACATGATTACTACAAAATAGAGCGGCAAGGGCACCGTGGTCCCCCACATGTGAGCTGGCGACGCACTCACGGGCAGAGATGTTCCTGTGCACTCATCCTCTGTAGTTTGGGTCTGTCTTGCTGTTGTTCCAGGAGCTTGTCAGTCTTTGCATTTGAACTGCCCCCCCCCCCTCACCCCGACCCTTCCCGACATTCCTCTTCTGGGCTCCCTACCCTCTGCTCCCAAGGCCCCCTTCCTCCAAGCAGGTCTAAGGCGGCCTGGATGCCTAGTACTTTCAGCTCCATGACAATCACTGGGAACGTGGAATGCCTAAGATGCGTCCACAGAGCAACGGTCTTTTCTTCCCAGGATAAAAAAAAACAAAAAACAAATAAACAAACAAACTCCAAAGCTGAACTCCCAATAGGATTTAAAAAAAAAAAAAAAAAAAAAAGGCAAGGAGAAAACTTCCACAAAAATGACCATGGAAAATTCAGTTGAGTAGGAAATTGCAGAATTGCAGATAATTGAATGGCTCATCTCCAAATAACATGTCCAGCTCTGAGGGAGACGGGTCTTGATTTTCGAGACTGGTCAAGTATATAAACCTTTTCCCAACTGTGCTACATGATAACTGGAAGAAAACAGCCAGAGGAGGAGAAAGAATCTCTATAGAGAATCAAGTGACCTATAAGACAATCAAATTCTGCCGGAACCAACGGTAAGCAGACATATATACCCCGTAGACAAACCCCGGACACAGAAAATGTAGATGTAGTGAGCAGATACCTCGCCGGGTCGATGGTATCAAGGAAAGAAAGCAGAGCCCACCAAAAGCATGACGCACAAAAGACCTGAATGTAAATGCATGCAAATGAGACATTTCTCCTTTTTAATAAGCAGATTAATTAACTCTCTGCCCCAGCCATGGCTTGGGGTATCTCCAAGCCACTAGCCAACAGGGGATAAGGTATTGCTAATTCGGCGATTTACACTCTTGAGAATACTGGGGCATAGAAATGTCCCCAAATCACTGTCCTCCTCAGTCCTTTTCCGTATTTGTGTGAAATGTTTTCAGAGTCCACCCCAAACTTCCAGTGACTCCCAAAGCGATGATGTCATTGGCCAGGATGAGAGTAGGGGAGGCACTGCATTCAGGCTGCTCGGAAGTTCTTTGAGGAGACCCCAAGGCAGGCCGGCACACTTGGTTTCAGGTTTCCCTACAAATCCAAAAGCTGACCAAATTTGCTGTAAGGTTTGTCAAAACACGCAACCTTCTGAAGACAGGATTTCAAACAAATTTGGCATGATTTATGTTTCGGAATGACAGCCACTACAAAACCTAATGGTTCCTTGTGTTTAAATTCCCAAACCAAAAACCTTCCAAGAGTTTAGTGCCTGCCTGAGTTTGTGTTTACACGGCTATTGCAGTGCAAGTATCAAAGTAACACTTAGCAGGTGTGTGCAGCCCAATATTGATCAAAAAAAAAGGAAAAAAAAAGAGGGGGAAAAAAAAAAACCTCAGAAATACATTTAGGGAGCTCCTTTCTGAATAAGGTTAAGTTTTGCTCTTTCGGACCAGTCTAAAATATAACTGGAAATATAGCGGCCCGTTAATGCCTGAAGACTCCAGATTCAGAAACTTTATAATGCTTGATCCATGTTGCTCCTCAACCTTCCTTCTTCAAGAGTCTATAGGCTGCTGTCCCTACTCACAGATTCACAGGTCACTTCTAACTTGTGATAAGTCCTTATCTTAATCAGAACGTTGACCGTAGAACAAAAAAATTGATCGAGTTCCATGTTCTCCTTTCAATGTTTCTCTGCCTGTAGGAAAATGTTCGAACTCCTTGGTATGGCACAGAGGGCTGGTTAAGACCTCCAATCTCATATTCATTCTCATTCTCATTCTCTCTCTCTCTCTCTCTCTCCCTCCCTCCCTCCCTCATTCTGTCTCTCTCTCCATCTCTATCCAACTCCCTCTTTGTCTCTCAAGCAAGCACATCGCACACACAATTAATGAATCAGCTACACTCGGTCTTTGTGAAGCCACACTCGTTTCACCCACGCACACATTTGTACCACGCATGCTCTCATTTGTACTTTCATCCCCTGTTTACCTGCAAACTCCCACTCATCCTTCTATCCAATTAAAGTGTCTCCTCCCTTATGAACATTTCTCATTACCCACTCCTTAATTCATGTATTCCATGGACAGTCCATTCCCAGCGGATGGGGACCCAGGCCACGGCACCAGCCCAGAGCACATTTTGACCCTGGTTCTACCACTTAAGCAGGTGACACAACCTCTCTTTACTCCAGTCACCCCGTTTTTAAAATCGAGGACAAGGAGAATGACAATCCATAAGATTATTGCAAAGAATTAGATGAAATAATACACTAGAATGTGTTAGGACCCCCACGTATAAATGGTCAAAAAATGTTAGAATTCTTAATTACCTAACACAGTTGAATCTTGAACAGTTTCGGTGTTAGGGGCACAGACCCAGGTCCAGCTAAAAATCCGCAAACAACTTCTGACTCTACAGTAGGCCCTTTGCTTCTGCCAACTCAACCAAATGCTGATGGGAAACGATATTTTCACATTCGCAACTGCAGATTCACAACAGCGGGTAGAAAATACTGGTTGGGAATCCACAGATTTGAAACCCACAGTGGTGAAGAGCTGACTGTATTCATTGAAAAAAATTTTTAAAAAGCACATAAATGCACCCATGCTGTTCAAACCACTGTTGTTCAAGGGTCAAATGTATATACTTAGGTGCTAAGGGACATCAGGAGGTCGAGGGAGACGTAGCAGGGAGACTCCCTGCCTTCTTGCCCCTTGTAATCTAGGAGGGGGGACAGGGTAGAACTACTAAGCCTTTGGGAACATGAATTCAAATTGTAGGCAATACATTTAAGGAAGAGATGGAAAATCATTTCTCCCTTTGGGTCCACAGTGTCTCCTCTATATTCTTCTATTACAGAATTTACATGGAAATATAGTAATTGCTGCCATTTGTGGGGTGGCAGACGCTGTGCTGAGTGGTTTCCACAAATATTTGTCATTAACGTCACAATAAGCCCATGGGATTGATCTGATGGTTCTTCTCATTTTATAGTTATGGAAACTGAGGCTTCGAGAGGCTAAGAAACTCCTTCAAGGTCATGCAACTGACAAGCGACAGGGACCAGATTCGCACCAGTCTGCCTGGCCTGGGGCTTAAGCCCAGGTCCGGGGCTCCTCTGTTGCCCTCAGTGGCCAGGGTGGTGCTGAGCCCACAGCAGATCTCAGCCCCATGCACTCAATGAAATGGAAGAAAAGGCAAGAGGATGAAGGAGCTCCGATCGCCAGAATCTTCCTTTTGGTCTTGCTTAATTTCAGACACCCACTCTCTGCTTGCCCCTACTTCTACCCACGCCCCCTGAAGCCTTGCCAAAGGATCCCAACTTTTTTTTTTTTATTTGTCCAAAATCTTCCGGGAGGTACTCTCAGAGCGACACTGTCAGCTGTTTAACCCTTCGTTCCATTAGGTCAGTCGGTTGGTTTTGCCACGTGTATGTCTGTCCTACTTCCCTGATCCGTGAAGGACCAGCAATGACTCTTCTTCTTATGGCCCCGGACTGGGCCTGAGAAGAGAAAGAAATGAAGCGTTCAATTCAAAGCCCGCAAATCAACTCCTTCGGGAAACCATAGGGAAATTCGATGAGCAATATTTGAATATCGTAAAAGAATGAACAAGCTCCTAGCCCCCAAAACTGAGTCATGCTAGGTCACATATAACGTTGTATTTCGAGTCTTGAATAAGTGCCAAGAACCCTCACAGGGACATTCGAGAGGCCCTAAAAGCTAGCCCGACCTTGAAGCTCGGACCTCATTTTGCTGTGCCCAGTTTAGGTTTTACTCGCGGGGTGTTTATTTTTCCTTGAATGTGAAATACTTGTCGGCAGTCTACAAAAATAAAGAATTTCACGTCAAATGCAGACTTTCATCTCCTCTTGAAAAGCCATCGGCTCTGGTGACCCTTGGCCTTACTCAGCACTCGTCAGTTCGCCAAGCTTTTCGTCACTCTGTGGCCTTCACCAGCCAACGTCCCTAATTGTCACCGACCTGCCTGGTCTCGTTTGGGATCTAAGTCACTGTCCCTTTCCTTGACCTACCCCATCGCTCCGTCTCCGGTTCCTTCTTGCAAGCTCCACCTGTGTCAGGAGGCTAATCTTCTTTTTACTCCCCAGTGCCCCCTCTCAGCCCCTCCTTACCTATTTCTGAGCCCTACATTCTTCTTTCTGCCTCTTCACTCAATAATAAGCATTTAACCAACAGGTGTGTGGCAAGGTACAGCCAAGAGGTGGCCAGAGGGTAAAGGTAAAGAACCGTGAGGCATGGTCTCTGCTTTCAAGTGACTGACGCATACGCAAAAATATGTTTCCTCGCAAGTGTATACTGAGCTTTTACTTTGGAGTAAGCGCTGTGCCAGATGCTGGGAATACAGCCCCAGGGACAAAACACAAGCAAACACAGAACTAGTCTCCAAGTCCAGGGGCTTTGCAGTAGAGAGGCGGTTCTAGAATGATCTTCAGGAGGACAAACTTCGAAGCCTCACTGAGTTAGCTTGAATCCTGAACCCTACATGTAGCTATGTGTCCTTGGGCACTTACCCTCACTGTGCCTCAGTTTCTCATCTGTAAAACGGCGCTAATAACAATCCTGTGGTTCTTATGAGAATTAAATTAATACATGCAAATTGACTAGAACAGTGCTTGGCATTTAGTAAGTACTCATAGCTGGTGCTGTTTATTAGAAGAAGTCAGAGGTCTTACCAACCTCAGAAACAAATGTGAAGCGAGACTGAGAAGTGTGAAGAACAGGCTGGGAAAAGGACTGGATAGGAAGTAGGCGTTAGCAGTAAAGACAAGACAGAAAAAAAGCCTAGGGCCTAAAATATTGCAGGCATCTTCAAACTTATAAATGCAATGCTAATTTACAAAGAGTCTTCAAGGAAGAAGGGACGCATTCAAACTCGTTCAATCGAGGAAGGCTTCACAGAGGAGCTGCCATTTGTGTTTACCCTCAAAAGATGCTGTCATAAGCCAAATGGTGATAATAATGCTAATATCAGAGTTATTATGAGAATTAAGGAAGAATTCTTTCCTCAATAATGACAACTAACTTTATACAGCTGTTACACAATGTCACGCATTGTTCCAAGCATTTTACAAATATTAACTCATTTAATCCTTACAATAATCCCATAAAATAAAGACTGTGTTTGCTCCTATTTTATAGATGAGGCGGCATAGGCCCAGAGAGGCTGAGTAACCTGCCCAATGCTGCCCAAGTGCTAATTGTTGGGACAGGAACTGAAGCCTCAGTTGATGCTCTCGACCGATGTGCCCACGGCCTCCGTCCATCTCCACACTAGGTCATGAGCTGCTCGAGAACAGAGAACAGGCCCTTTCTAGTAATATGGCCACATAGACAAGCAACATACTTTGTCCTGAAGAAAAAAATATATATATATATAAAGGAGAGGACACAGTGTATCATTTGGGACTCTTGTTTGCAGGGAAAGGAAAACCTATTCCCAACGTCATAAGCAGAAAAGAAAAGAAGAGAATGTATTAGCTTATGCCACTGGAAACATCAGAAGTACCTGAACTCAGGTACGGTGGGATCCAGGGTCTCAGTCAAGCTCGGCAGGCTTTCCTCCCCAGGGGCAGGCTTTGTCCACGTGGTGACTGCAGGCAAAACTGGCCTTGCGTCTGTCCAGCCTTGCCCAACAGAAAGACAGCTTTCCTCTATCAGATATCCAATAAAAATGCCAGCATACAATCTCATTGCCTGGTTTGAGCATAAACGCCCACCTCTAAATCAATCACTGTGGCCAAATGAGTATCCGGGCCTGGGTCACGTGTCTACCTTTCCGGCCTGGGCCAGAGCTGGTCCTCCTAAATCAAAGGACCTGAGCGAACAGCAAGGTCCTTACCAAAAGGTACATGTAGTGCGTTGAACTGTGTCCCTCCAAAATAAATATACGTTAAAGTTCTAACCCCCAGCACCTGTAGATGTGGCTTTATTGTAAATAGGGTCTGTGTGGAGGCAATCGAGTTAAAATGAGGTCTTACTGGATTAGTGTGGGCCTAAATCCAATGCCTGGGGACATAGGGACACAGACACACACACAGGGAAGGTGGCCGTGAGAAGAGGGATGCAGAAACCGGAGTGATGCTGTCATAAGCCAAGGAACACCAAGGACCGCCGGAAGCCGCCCGAGATAAGAAGAGGCAAGGACGGATCCTTTGCTAAAGACTTTCAGAGGGCGTGCAGCCCTGCTGACTCCTTGATCTTGGATTTAGAGGCTCCGCACCTGTGAGAGAATGTATTCCTGGTGGCGGAAGCCCCCCGGTTTGTGGTGCTCTGTTGCAGCAGCCTGTGCACTCGGACAGAGATGGGAAGCGGACCTGCAAAGCCTCCCAAGCCCGCTCGCGAAGATGCTGGCTTAGCTCAAAACAACCCGAGCCGGAACGGAGCGCGTGGAACCCCGACGTGTTGTCTCTTCCTATACTAATACGAGTAACATTAATAAAATAATAGTGTCGTTTACTGATTGCCTACTAATTGCAATGCAAATGGAGAGCCGGGCGCTTTGCATAAAATTATATCTTTCACAATGCCCTGCTGAGTTAGACATCTTCTTCTCTATGCATGAAGAAGCTACATACACAGAATTGGTCCTCCTTCCTAAATTATGGATAAGATCCCTGAGGGCAGGTTCTACATCTTACTAATCTTATATGACACCCTCCCCCTAGATCTCACACACACGCTGCGCCACACCACTAACTGCGCTTGCACCAGAGAAAGTGCGTGACGAATATTTCACAAATGAATAAATGACAGCCTGGGCTAACTAAATCTGCGACTGTTGCACAAATCTCTTTCTAACGTACTGAAATGATTATGCGTGATATCACCTTTGTCTCCTCGTGCTGTTTTATCCGAGCTTACTTTTAAACAAACAATCCCCCTCCACACACACACACACACACACACACACACACACACACACACCCATCTCCAAGCCTCTTGCTTCTCTCTGGGAGACTTGCAGATTTGCTGCTGACACCACGGCTCTCTGAAGGCTGGCGGGAACAGAGTGTGGCCGCACGAAGTCTCCCGCCCGCCAAGGACGAACTTCTCCAGCTCCACACGGACCTGGACAATCACTCGCTAACAAAGGCGCCTCGATGCCTGTGCCAGCCCAGAATTGACTCCCGAGTCCCTCCATTATTGGGACCGACATCCGAAGTGTGTGTGTTTTTCTCTTAGAAAAGCCCTACCTTAATCCAAGATCAAACAATTTATTTTGGAAAATAACTGTACAGAATAGTACATTTTCCAGAACCGGCCAGGTTTCCCCCTGTCATTTGCCATCGCCTTTGAAGTATTTAATAGCCGAGGGAACTTGGAGAAACGACCCTGCTCTTGAAAACAGCACTTAACATCTCTGTTGTTTGCGAGGGACTCGGCGCTGTCGCACTGGCTTCTTCCGTCTGCTTTGTTGCTTTTATCTGCTTTGTTTCCCAAGTGAATTGTCATTACCTGTTTTCTACACATTGTTTTTAAAAGGGCTGTGGAGGATTTTCTTATGTGACTGGACCTTAACAGACTTAACCTGTCCCCTGGAGTTAACATTTGCACTATTCCCAGTGTTTCTCCCTTGCAACAATCCTTGAATGAAGATACTAATATCTTTTTCTGCTTTATTGAGGTATTATTGATAAAACTGCATCTATTTAGGATGTATGATGTGATAATGTAATATGCCTACACTTGTGAAATGACCACAATCAAGGTAATTAACACCTCTCTTCGTACTTACCTTTGTGTGTGTGTGTGTGTGTGGTGATCTCATATACTTTTGAACACTCGCACTTATCCACAACGAAAATGTAAAGGTAACGTTATTTTAAGGCAAAGGGATTGCACTTTGTACCCCTTTAGTCACATGTTACCGAATGGCCCTATTTGTGAAGGAGATGAAGATGGCCCCGCCAGCAGCTCTTAATCGGGACTTAGTTTTTACGTGGCTAAGCATGATACATGCTTGCGAAGGAAGTTCACACAGCTCTTCAAAGGATGAGGTAAGACGTGACATGGACCTGGTTTCCTCCACTGTCTACACTGTGGAGAAGGGTCCTGTGAGCATGTGTGATGCCCCCGGCCCCCACCACCCAGCTGCCGCCCCCCACCAGGAGCTGGTGCGAGGGCTCCCACTTTATAGCCCTGTGGGTGATAAATCCCTATTCTAATTATTCACAATGGTTGGGCCAAAAAAAAAAGAACAGGGCAATGAAGATCTGGCATCCATCCTTCAGGTCTGGATGTAAAAATCACTTTCGTAGGTGGCCCGGTTTATATTTCAACTTTTTTTTTGACTCATTAACTAGACTAAGAGTCCCAGAGCCCTTTGCATAGAAACATGGTATCTTCTACTTAGCACATCGTGACAAACCAAATTTGGAGGCATTTATTGATGTGTAACGAACATTCCAAAACACACGACATGCTGTGAGATTATTGGTTGCAATCTAATGTCAAAGTGGATCGATATCTTATATACACAATGACTTGTACGCCCAGTTCAACTGAACAAATGTTTGTTGGCGTCACAGTGCATCAGATACTGGGCAACAGTTGGGGACTACGATGGTTAATTTTACACGTCAACTTAATAGAACTACCTGGTGCCCAGGTCGTTGGTGAAATATTCGGGATGTGTCTGTGAAGGTGCTTCTGGGTGAGCTTAACACTGGCATGGGTCGATCCAGTAAGCAGATTGCCCCCTTAATGTGGGTGGGCTTCATCCAATCAGCTCAAGTCCTGAAAAGATAAAATGCTGACCCTTTCTCAAGGAAAGCAGAATTTTTCCTGCCTTTGAATCGGAACTGGCTTCTTCTCGGTCCCGAGCCTGCCAGCCACCAGACTGGAACCACGCCGTCCGCTACCCTGGGTCTCCGGCTGGCCGACTCGCCCTGCAGACGTTGGGACTTGTCAGTCCCGCGATCAGGTGAGCGGATGCCTTGTAACAAATCTCTTTAGATAAAGATGGAGATACAGATGTCCATCCCACTGGGCCTGTTTCTCTGGAGAAGCCTGACTGATACAGATGTTGGTGTTGAGAGTGGTTCTAGAGGAACAGTTTTGTGTTTTGTTTTTTGTTTTTGTTTTTGTGTTTCTAGAGGAACAGTTTTAAGGATGAGTTTTCTGAATTGGTCTTGTGGTTCCTGGGACTGGCTCTCTAACCTGACTGGATTGAAAGATGCCGATGACTCTAGTTTTAGTGGTAAGGAGACCACCGATAGTCTGAGGGATGACCTGGCAATATACACAAAATATCACCATTGGATACTATTAATTACTCACTTATAAGAAGCAGGGATCTGGGTGACTGCGTATACTTCACTTTTAAACATTTTTTGTCAAACTATCAAATATAATGAGATTGGTCGCTCCTAATGTCACTGAAAAAAGTGGAGAAAGAAAGATGAAGTCAGGGATTTGGCTTTTCAACTCTAGCATCTGATCCAGAAGCTTTTACGTGCCTTCTGAAGGAAAGGCTTATCTGCTGTCGTCGAAGGGCTGAGATCGCTGAGACCAAACCCAGAAAGGCCCCCCGTGACTGGCTGGGTTGCCAGGGGAGATGCACTTCCAGCCTTGCTATTAAGCGGAGGATGCTGACTGTTAAGGAGCGGGATCTGGGAAGCTGTGATGGGAACGTGTGGGGAGACCCTGATGATGCTGAGACGTGGAGCCCCTGATTTCCCATGAGCTTCTTTACCAGCGAGCGAGGTCTGCCTCTCCACTCCTATCTGCGGGGAAATAACCCCACCTCCCCGAGGGCGGTCATTGCGCAAGACAATACGGATTCTCCTAGAATACTCCTCCTCCTGGACCTATAACTAGACTCACGTTCCAGCAGGTCCTGAAAGGTGAAGTACGAAGTGTGACCTACAAGGACGGGCACCGAGCCAATGAAGAATTACTAGAGTTTTTCTAACTTCTACAGACACGGATCGGGGGTTCAGGAGGGTCTCCCACAGTTTGGTTGGTTGGTTGGCTGAAACACTGATGTGGAAAAGGTGGTCCCCAGCGAGGGAGTTAGAAAGGCAGGACCTCCCTTGGTTTAATGTAGACGGAGGGATTTAAAGGATTGGAGAAACTGGAATGTTTGAGGATTTGTCATTTAAGACCCGCTCACCCACACTGGGAGGGTCCAGAAGACAGACTCTCACAATGCCTGAGAGAAATAAACTTGAGAGCTCAGCGCTGGCGACCTTGAAAAGCTCTGTGACCAGCGTTCTCTGTAAGTCACACCTGATAGTTGGGGAACTTACACACAATGGGGGTGACTGGATCCCAGGCTGGTAGGGGCCACACAGAGGTCCCTCCGCGACTGCCCAAGGCAAGGTAGATGTGGATACCCTAGGGGACAGCAGTCGGAACAGGATGGATGCCTTCTTGGCGATTTATGACTCAATTCAACGACCCAGGCCTTCCTCCAGTGCCTACTATGGTTAGAGCAAAGCACTAAGCATTGGGAGTGACGCAACATGAAAGTCCTCAAGGAGCTTGCGAAATAGTCTGCGTGTCTGTAATGTGGTTCACAGTGAGAGCCAGGCAGGCAGGATGGAAGTGGAGAGCACTGGGCACCCAAACCCCTCCGACCCCCGGACACCACGAAGTCTTCCCATCACAGTAAACGTGACTCTGTGGGTCATGTCACATAGTGATCGTCACGCGGTACTCTTTTTATTGACGAGTTTCTTCTACTAAAATACCAGCTTGCTTTCCTGAGAGTTATACATGCACTAGCCAAGAGTAGCGAAAGGAATCAAGTAAGATATCACCTGAAAATGTAGATTATAAAATTCAAATCTCCCATAGACATAGCATATATTTTTATGTATCATATACATAAATAAAACCAAAGGAGCAATTTTTTAAAGTTGTGAAGTAGTTTTCCAATTATAACTGTAATAATGATTATTAGAGAAAATTTTTTTAAATTAAAAAAATTAGAAGGAAATAAAGAGGAAATTGAAAACCAGTAATTCTACCTACCACCCAGGAAAATAATCACTAACATTTTGGCATATTTCTTTCAACAAATTGTCTAAGCATACATGGATGATTTTTAAATATGACTGTGGTAACATTATAAATAAAATTTTATATCTTTTCATTTTATATTTTATACACTTTATACATTTTCTGATATATTAAAAACAATTTTAAATAACTGCATAATATTCTAGTTTATGAGGATACCACGATAGATTTAACACTATGTTATTGTTGAATTTTTTAGGAAATTTCCAATTTTGTGCCCTTTGGAAAAATACTGCAATGAATATTCATTGCAAATCTTCAGTACTATTTAGTAATGGTACCTTTGGAGATACATTGGGTCCTGTCCTCTGAGCCATAGGCACAAGACAGGATTAGAAACACTAGCAATTTATTGGGGAAAGTGCCTGGGAGGGTGGGGAATGGGGAGGGACCTGGGGGAGGCTGGAAGAGCTGTGCAAGCAAGACGCAAGTCTAATCCCACCCCCACCCCCTACACCCCCGCCCTCCTCAACCCTGCCCGCCTCCCCCCCTGTCCCCCGCCCCCTCCCTACCTCAGCCCTGCACTGGAGGAAGTTTGGGTGGAAGAGTCTTAGGTCCAAGTGCGGTTCCAAGTAAATTCCAGAAGTCCTAATGGGAGCACTCCAGCCGAAGTCACCCACCCGGGGAGTCGTGCATCCCCTGGCAGGCGCATCCTGCCTAAGTGTCTCTGCCGAGAACAGCCATTGGCTGCAGCAGCCGGAGGCAAGAGCCGCCTCAGCTGGACCGCAGCTGGGGCTGTCAGCCCATTTCGCTCCTGGCATTCAGAGATCTGAGAGGCTCGTTTTCATGACCGCCATGGGAGAGATTCCCATCAACGAGATTCTAAGTTCTAGAATCAGAACCAATTTGGAGGGTTTTGAATAATATTAAACATTCCTTTCCTATTTGATACACATTCTAACGATTGTGAATATTTCTTTTTAATTAAAAAAAAAAAAGCCTCACAGTCTCTCTGGTCACGGGTCCATCTCAGCTGGGTTCCTTCTCAGCTGGGTTCTTGATCTCTCTTAAAAAACCTTTGCCCTCAGGTTCCGATCATTCTCTCCGCTTCTGGGCACCTCGGCTAATCACCTTATTCTGTACTCCACTGCCACAATAATTTTACTAAAACTCAATTCTGACCTGCCGCATCTCCAAAATCTTCCAAGGGTCAAAGAAATATAAACCCAATACACATCAGTTTTCTAGAGATGTATATTATGTACGAAGCTAATTATAGGTGAATGCTAATTATTCATATATACTGTAAATGTATTTTTAAAAATATGATGTTTTGACATTTTAAAAAACTTTTCTGATTGAGAGAGACTAGCTAAGACTTAGAGGTGACAAAGGGCCCAGACTGGGGGTGCCTTTGGTATGCAAACTAATGGATCCAGAGCCCAGCCTCCCCAGGAAGCAATTCCTCTGACTGCACACCACATAGCTTCGAGTCCCCCAGAACATCCACACGAGCAGGTCCTGACCCGTTTGCCCTGCCCTGCCTGTCTTCTCCTCGGAAACCCCAGTGAAGGTCATGGCCCAAGCTCCACCCACCCTGTCTTCTGCCTCCCGACCACCTTGGTGTCCTCCCACGTGGCCCCGTGGGGCCCCGCCTCCTGGCTCTAGGACCTGGGAGTACGACGAACTTTGTTTTCTGAGCCTCTCCTTTCTCCTCTTGTGAGCACACCTGACTGACCATCTCATAAAAGAATACAAAATAAGCGGCCATAACAAAACATTACAAAATGAAGTAACTTACAAGAGCAGAAATTTATGTTTCCTAGTCCTGGAGGCGAGCTGTCGAAAATCGAGGTGTAGACGGGGTTGGCATCTTCTCGGGGCTCTGAGGAACCGTTCCCTGCCTCCCTCCCAGGTTCGTAGCCCTGTGCACTCCTCGGCTTGTAAATCCATCTCTCCCACCTCTGGGTCCACATGGCATCCTCCTCCCTGCATGTCTTCGTCTTCAGTCGGCCGTTCTTCTTATAAGAACGCCAGTCACACTAGGTTAGAGGCCCATCCTAGTCCAGTATAACCGCATCTTAATTCAAGTAATTACATCTGCAATGATACTATTTCCAAGGTCACATGCTAAGGTACCGGGGGTTAGAACTCCATCTTACCATTTTTTTTTTTTTGGAAGAACATAATTCAACCTATATTATTGAGATACTATAGAAACTTCTCCCAGTAAACAGTCAGACAAAAGAGACAATAACATAGGTTTTAAGTAAAGTTAAGCATACTCCATTTAAAAGGATATTTTATTCTAAGATTATATCCTCCCTATCCTTTTAGTATTGAAACGTTCTTTGTTTTAATAAATGATAGTGACAGTAAATAATATAGGATTTTTTTTAAGAAAAAAAAATGAACAGCTCGCCACTTTTGGAAACATTTTTGAAATTTTACTTCTTCGAGAAAATGTGCTCCATAATCATTTGACTATACATTCTAATTAGGAAATCAAATTCAATAAGTGCCTTAAAAATGTGTTTTATTTGTTTATTTATAACTTATACCTGAACATTAACTATTCCCAAAATGGGAGTTTTAAAAGATGAAAGATGATACAACATTTTATTTATTTTGTAATGATATAATTTTGGAAAAATTTTACTGAAATTATTATAGGTAAATGTTTAGTGATAACAATGGGTTTGATCATCTTTATTTTTGTTAATCATAGTTGAACACAGGGATATAGTAGTAAAAAACAGATTCTAGGGCCTCTAACCTAGTTTAATTTATTTCTTTACTTGATTATCATAGTTGTCAGGACTGAAAAATTACCTTGGAAAAGCACACATTATGCAATGAGTACTTAGGAATATGTTTATGGTTATTGATATTGGATATATAAATTTATGTTCTAAATACCCCTCTCAGTAATGTCCAATTTGAAATCTTACAGATCAGCAGTTTTATTATTTTTATAAACCCTACGTATCTTGATTTATGGATTCGATGAAGGCAGCGGTATAAATCCAATTAAATATTAGTAAAGCTAAACTTTTCTTCTTGTTTTGTGATAAAATTAAGAAATCATCTTTAGGCAAATACCACAGCAACTACTATTGCAGGAGAGGGCCAGTGGTGGATGCTAAACTTTGTGGGCGAAGGTAGGATGAGAATAGGTGATGCGCATAGTTTTAAATCTCTCCCCGTCATAAACGTTTTAATTGTTGAAGAGAAAATAGTAACTTTACTATTGGCAGGTAGTGGGCCTGGAAGATGCCATCTTAACCACGTCATCAAAATTAGCACTACCAAGAATAAAACACACTGACATTATGTACCAACTGATATAACGATGCACTTGGAAGGGCACATCACTTCTCTGAAGATTTTGCAAAAAAAAAAATCCATGACCTCAGTGAAATCATGAGAAAGCATGAGACAAACCCCAGCTGAATCGCATTCTACTAAGTAAGCAGCCACTAGTCCTCAAAGATGAAAAACAAAAACTAAGGAACAATTGTAGATTGGACGACACAAAGGCAACATGACAAGTAAATCAACACTAGATCCTAACTTGACTTCGGCATCAGAAAAAGGATGTCAGCAAGAAAAATGGCAAAATTCAAATCAGGTTCATATAGATTAGTCGACGGTATTGTATCGGTGTGAATTTCCTGGTGTAGAGCGTCGCAATGTGATTGTGTAAAAGTTCACATCAGGCGAAGCTGGGCGAGGGTTGATGAGCATTCTATAAGTCTAAATTTCTTTCAAAATAAAAACATTTCAAATATTTTCCAATATTTCAAAAATTTCAAAAATTTCAAATATTCTCTCTCTAACAGCATGTGTAATGTTATCTTCCTATGCCTGGCGATCATCTAGCCCAATCCAGGTTACAGGCCATGATCTGCAGAGTCCTCAAACGACACCGTTTGCTCCAAACTGTGCTTCCCCGTTGCTACGCTTTTGCTCTGCTGTCCACTGGGAACCCGCTCCGCAGTTATCTGAGGGCCGCCTCCGCATAGAGGCAGCCGGCGTCTGCAAGTGTTGCACGGAATCGTGGCCAATCTACCTCTCACTATAGGCTACAGAGCATCCCTCTAAAATGCTCTCTCAGATGTGTGATGATTCCAGGTGATGCTGTCGAAACCCAGAGGAGAAGGACAGATACTATATTCTCATACGCCTTTTATACTAGAAGAAAAATTCCAATGTGTCAGGAAGTGGCCTCAAGCATGTCTGCCTTCTCTTTAGCCACAGTGTTAGATTTATTAGATACGAAATCATCTTTCTTTGATGAATGCGTCATGTTGCTCAAGCTGAGTCGTCTCGATCTCAATGCTGAAGTCCGTGGAGAAGTCTGGGCTGAATGCGCTCTCACCCAAGGGTGTTCTCCGTAAGTAGGTCATTCTGATGGTTAATTTTATGAGTCAGTTTGAATGGGTCGTGAGATACCCAAATATTTAATCAAACGTTATTCTGGGTATTTCTGCAAGAATATTTTCGGATGAGACTAATGGTTAAATTGGTGGACTCTGAGTAAAGCAGATTGCCCTCCGTGATGCGGGTGGGCCTCATCCGATCAGTTGAAGGCCTGAGTAGAATGAAGGCTAGCCTCTGCCAAATACGAGAATTCTTCAACGGACTGCCTTTGAGCTTCGTCTGAAACATCGACATTTTTTCCTTGACATAGATATAAACAAATGTATTAGGGCTCTCCAGAGAAACAGAGCTAATGGGATATCTATATATTCTACATCTCTATCATATTTCTGTATCTACATCTTTATCATCTGTATCTATATCATTTCTCCCATCGGTTCTGTTTCCCTGGATAACTTTAACTGATACAGTCATCTGATATACTCCTAACATAAGTAGGCTCTCTTGTTATTTCTCTTGCCCTCAATAGTCATTTGAGGGAGAGGCCAAAGGGCAGAATAGTTGGGGTAGTTTCAAGTCTGATTGTAATTTTCTTGCAATACTCTCAATTAACTTTGAAGCTTCTCCTCGACAATGTAAAATATATTTCAGCATGCAGGGAAATGGCTGGAATATTCGCTAAGATACTTTAAATACCAACTCCTATTGGTCTTTCACAACTATGTGGGCTATCTGCATACTCATTGGTAGCCACGTTTAACAGGAAAATACCTATTTCTTTGCTTTATTTAAAAAAAAAAATAATGACGCTTATGGTTGTCGTGTATTTTTTCAGTTCCAGGATACGTATGGGTTGCCACCTCTCTCCCAGTCATTGGATAATTTTAGTTTTGCCTTTGGAGTATTTATTACAGTAAACTATTTCCTGAGACGAGTTAAAAATTTCCCTGTCCGTCGCCATGTCGTCTCAGAATTCCACGGAGTGCCAAGCTTCAGTAGTCACCGTGGTCGGTGACCCAGATCTTAGATCACATGCCCTGGAGGGGAATCTATTTTTCTGAGCCTAAAACGTTGAACGCACTTCTCTTTTGCTGTTAAGGTCTTCACACCCGCTCCTTCGTTTCAACTTCTGCTACGTTAAAATCTAAGACATAATCCCAATTATTTGGCTATACGTGAATTTAGATGCATCGGTTTCAGTAGTTTTCAAAATGAGCTCTTGTCATCTACTGGCACCTAATCTGACTACACATTTTTCTTTCCAATGTGTTTCGGCTATGCGTTTTTGCTATTTATAGAATTCTGCTCAAAATAACAGGAAAACTGAGTAATTACCCGAGATCCAGACCGTAGGGTTTGGGGAGGTGATGGCAGTAGTGGCCTGCAGGTTCCTGCTTTAAAACGAGACGATGAGTCAAGAGGGATAATGGTTGGTGTGGTCAGTGTGTAGTAAACAAGAAGCAACCCACCCGCCCCCATATCTGGAATATGATTGCCTATTTGGGATTAAATTATGAAAACCAACAAACGTAATCCAACACATTAATTGAGTATATGTAAGGAAAGACTCTGTCAATCAAGAAGGGGTATTACCATAGGATGACAGCTCCCATTTGACAGTGTTTGCCTTGTGTTGGTGCTGGGTCGAGCATTGCGTGGGTTACCTCATTTAGCTCTACAATGATCTCAGGAAGTGAACCCTGTTGTCCCATCAATCAATTTCAGGGAGGAGAGATGTAAGACTCAGATAGGTTATCACTTGCCCAAGATTGTCGAGTTAGTGGGTGACCGAGCCACCATTTCGACTCACTCGCTTGTGTTATTCCAACACCTGCTCTCTTAAGCAACATGCTAAGTGCCATCTGCACAAAGAGAGTCACTAAGGCGAACACTGGCTGTGCCCATTGAAGAACCGCCTGCTGAGAAGGCCCCTCCCCCCACTCCTGTTGACCTGGCAGCTATCTCGGCAATGAAATTCAGAGCCTAACACCACCGAACGCTGTCGCGTTTCTTCATTCACCTCTATTTTAGTTATGCTCTGCTCACCAAGCGTGCAGCTGGCCAAGATTTGACTTCCAGTGTTGTTTTGTTAGGGGAAAGCGGTACCAGGCCATGCATACCTATCAGACGGGGTTGCTGTCATAACCTGGTACCTGGCTACCTTGGCTTATAGATCTCGGGCTCTCTGGACGTAGCTGAACTAGGTCACCCTCTCTTATCTTAACTGCCTTGGGAGCACTGATAAAACACCCAAATCCCAAACTTGCTGGGCTACAAGCCAGACCTCCTGGAAAAGTCGCCAGTCCCTGCTGCACTGCAAGGTTGGCATGGCCACCCACAAGCCAGCCAGCTGGTGAGTCCCGAGGATACACCTTTCTTCAGCTGCTACTAGACATAATCTCAGAAATTTATCTATAAAAATCCCTCTGAGACCCACCTTTTTTTAATTAAACAAAGTTTCTGGTCTCTTAACCAGACAGTCTTTTTTCCTCTGGACCATTCCTTTCCTTTAAGCAGGTCCTCATTGAAGGTTATTGCCACGGGTAAGGATGTGAACTGGAGAGCTGGTGGTTTGACTGCCCCATCTCCCTCTGTCTCCCTCTAGTGGCATCTTCGTGGAAAGCAGGCACACACATGTAAAGTGTAAATCATACCACATGGTGCCCTTGTTTAAAACCTTCCAGTATCTCCTCATCACTTAGAGAAAAAAAAGAAGCAACTATTTAGCAGGCTCTATGAAGTCAAGACTATCTGGATCCTGCTTACATCATTGACTACTTCCATCTCTTTCCTCCTCTCAATACTTCCACCTTCATTCTGACTTCGAATACGCCAAATTAACGCAACCCTTAGAATCTTTGTGCTTGCTTTTTCCTCTCTGGAGTTCTCCTCCTCCTCCAAGATTCTTTAAGCCTAGCTTTTGCTCATCATTCAGTCTCTGCTTAAACATTACATCTTTGGAGGAGTCTTCCCGAACCACCCAATCTCTAGAAACCCTCTTTTTTCAACACATTGCCATTGTTTATTATTTCTTTATGGTACTCAACATCACCTGACATTTTCTTGTTTATTTCTTTCGCAACTTAAGTGGAACCTCCATGCAAGAATAGTGTTTGTTTTGTTCAGCTCTGTACTCCTAGTGTTTAAATTAGCACCTAGCACAGAGTAGGGAGGGGCTCGCTATGCATTTATTAATGGATTGATTCTGCCACTCTCTCATCCAACACCCACAGCAGATAGAATTAATCAATTGTGGTGCCCTTTCCACTCTATATTACAGCATTGAGAGGACAATTTGCTAGAGATCCCGAGTTCAGCCCATAGCAAAAATAAACCTCAAAGAGCCACATGTAAAGAAACATAGAGACGATACTTAAAGAAAAGTATTCTTACAATATTGCAATAGGAAAAAAAATCTCAATGGAAAAAATGTTCTAAAACTAAGAATAAGACCCAGGAACCAATAAAGAAAAGACTGACAAATCTGGCAATAAAAAGGCTAAATGCTTGTAGGACACAGTAAACCAAATTACAAGGTAAGTGAAGCATTTGGTGAAAATGTTAACAAAATGAATAATCAAGGATTAATAACCTTAGTTTTTTTTTAATTTTAGAACTCAACAAGAAAAAGCAAACAATGCTACACAAAACGGACATTAGATATCCACAAACAATTCACACGGTGCAGATGGCCAATGAGAATGTGGAGAGGCATTCGACCTCTCTTACAATCAAGAAAATGAAAACCAATATAGAATTTTTTTCTATTAGATTAGGGAAACTGAAAAGATCCAAAGTTTCATGGGTGTGGAGAAATGGCCGTCGTTATCATGGGGCAGAGTGTAATGAGATCTGTCCTTTCGGAAGGCGGTTTGTCAGTCTCTGCTAAAAT
Organism: Rousettus aegyptiacus; assembly: GCF_014176215.1. Classification (NCBI taxonomy): domain Eukaryota; kingdom Metazoa; phylum Chordata; class Mammalia; order Chiroptera; family Pteropodidae; genus Rousettus; species Rousettus aegyptiacus. The sequence continues at coordinate 8,083,331 of NW_023416285.1, forward strand.
TTATACTGCTTGTGCACAATGATTTCACTTTCAGGTATTTAAAAACAGTTGACGTTTCTTTGCTACAAATGAGATGAAGTACTTCTCATGTTAATTGTTCATCTCTATATTTTTCTATTCTGAACTTGCCTGTCGATGTCCCTTGCCTGCTTTCCTGCCATTAGCTTGTTTGCCAGCAAGATTTGGCAATGCAGAGAAGCACGTGAGGGCACGAAAACTGACTTTATCCCACAAGGGCTGCTAAACTCCTTTATCATTTCACTCTCCATAGTGGAGCCAGTTGTTCTGAAACGATGCTATGATTACAGTGGTTTCTCAGCAAGGACCCCACTCCCAGAAACGTACCTCCCTCATAACTTCCTAAAAGGATGTAATCATCGCACTTACATGTTTTTAAATGTAATTTATCATGCATTCTTTTATTCAGTTAGCAAACACATATTGACTACCTGCATTTGCCAGGTACTGCTTTAGCCATCCTTCCTCAACCTTTTGCTCTGACTTATAAAATATGCACGACCCCTTAAGAAGCAGTGGGAGGAGAGTCAAGGACAGCCATCAAGGTCCACAGAAAAGATGCCCAAGTTTGCAGCCATGTCCAAGCCAGAAGGAAATTCTGTTTCTAAAGTCTTAAAAGCCCAAATCTCAAAAATTTTAAATTTTTTCATGTATTGGTAACTTAAACAAACAAGTTAACAAAATGCTGTGTATGTTTCCACTTTTGCTAAAAAAAAAAGTATATGTATACTTTTATGCATATTTATGTACGTATATTTACATGAAAAGTTCTGAAAGTATTTATTCAGAACTTATTTTCTTAAATGGTAGACTTTCAGAATATTTTTATTCCTGTTTTCTTCTTTTTTTTCCTAAATTCTCTGTCACTAATATATACTATCCCAATAATCTTAGAAATGACAAATAGTAAACTACAGACTAGTTAAGTAACTTGCAGTTAATAGTTAAATACATACATGCAATAGTTAAAGTAGGCTCCAAACGTTTAGTTTCTTTTCAATATTTTTCTGTCACTTCCTAAAGTTATGAATTAGAAAGTTAGTTTTTAAAAGTTATTTAGCTACTTTAAGCCTTAGTTTTTTTCACCTGAAAATAGTAAGAATCAGTCATTACCATCCCCACAAGTTCCAGGTTTGAATTAAATGATAATAAGTAAGAAAAGCCCTTAGCACGGAGCTTTATGCTTAGTAAATAATCTCAATGTTAGTTTGTCTTTTCTTCCCTTCTGATGTGGGCAAAAGTTAAAGTCAATTAAACATTAGGGAGTCTGTAAAAAGCTGTAACTGTATACCCAGGAGGTGTCAGAATAATCCTGGTTCCAAATATCTCCTCTTATTGCGAGGCCACGTGATTTCCGGTACATGCTTTTCATTGGGCTCATGTTCCTTTGGTCATCTTTTCATAACATCTAACGGTTTTGAGCACTAACTATGTGCCATCCAATCTTCCCAAATGAGAAAAATAGCTCTGAGCGTCTGACACGTGGCTGTCTGCAGCTTCAAGCCTCACTCACAGCCAAGGCCTCTTACACGGTCCACTGAGATGTTACCTGCCTTCCCGAATGGATAGGCAACCTCAGCAAATTGGAGTACTGAAAGTGCTTCTCAATCCCAGTGATTTTAAGGATTAAATATTTAAAAAAATGAGAAAGAGTCCTAAATTCACCTTATAAAGCAAATAAACATTGATACTACAAGTTGATAGAATTGCACTAAAAAAGAAAACTGCAGACAATTCATACTAATAAATATGTATGCAAAAATCCTCAGTAAAATATTAGCAAATAGCTTACTTAAAAATATACATTAAAACCATGTGTTCATTTTTTGAGGAACGCAAAAGTGGTTCAGTATTAGGAGTTGTCATTATATAATTCATCATATTAATAGACCTAAAGAGAAAAATCACATGATTATTTCCAGAGATGCAGAAAAGGCATTGGCTAATGTCCATTTATAGATTTTATACACTTATGTAAAAAGAAAACAAAGTAAGAATTAATAGATATTTCCTCGATATGTATAAAAATTACATATGTAACCTTAATAACTAAGCCAAAGATTTTCCCACTAAAATTAGGACTAAGAAGAGTGATGTCCATCGTCTCCACACAAAGATGCTCATGAAATCCTTTGTTATATAACATCTGCAGTGATTAATATGTCCAACAACATGTTACATAGCAATGGAGTTCACATTTCTTATTCCTGATTTTAGTGGAAAAGGCTCTGGCTTTATTGTTAAGGTTATATATGCAATGTTTGTATTAATAGAATAAATTAGAATAGTAATTAACATAATTACTGTAATAAAATGTATATAATTAATATATGTTAATATATTAAAGAAAACTCCTACAAGACCCTGAAGGGGACAAAGAGAGTCATTCTGTGTTCCTGGACAGAATGACTCAACATTATATAGATGCCAGTTTTCCCTAAGTTAACTTACAAATGTCCTGCAAGCCCAATAAAAATACTGCCAGACGTTTTTTTGGTCCTCAAGCTAGACAAGTGGATTACAAAATTCATTTGGAAGTAGATTTTACAAGCAAGAATAACCAGGAAAAAAACCCTTGGAAAAAAAAAGAAAGTAGGAGGGAAACTAGCCCTATTAGATATTAAAACATACTGCCAACTGTTTTTTAAGTCTAAAATGTGGTATCGGTGTGTGAACACACAAGCAAATCAAAGAGTACAACAGCAAATTTAGTGTATGATAAAGGTGTCTTCTCAAATACGTGAAGAAATGTTCGGTTTTTTGACAAGTAACATTGGGATAACTGGACGGTCATATGAAAAAGGTAAAGTGTATTTGTTTCTTACACCAGACACCAAGATAAATTCCCAATGGATAAGAGATTTAAGTGTGAAAAATTAAAGCACAAGTACTAGATTAAAATATGAGTGAATTCCATATAACTTAGTCTTAAAAAATTTTTTCCTATTACTCAAAATCCAAAAGAAAGAACTATAAGAAAAATAAACTATGAAAAGAAAAAAAAAAAAACTTTCACATAGAAAAAGATACCCTAAGAGAAAAAAGGCAAACTGGAGAAAATAATACCACCTGCTATGATAAATTGTGTAAGTAAATATCCCTAACATATTCAGAGCGCCCCTAACAATTCTTAATACCTACAACTATATAGAAAATGGAGAATAAATAAATAGTCCACAGAAAAATAAAATTAAATGACTCAATCATATGAATATTTGTTCACCTTTACTTGTAATGGAAAAAATCTGCTTTGGATAGAGATATCATTTCTCATCTATTAGGTGGCAAACCCAAACTGCCTTATTTGTTTGGCAAAAATCCTGCAGGTGAAGTTTTTTTTAAAAAACAAGTAGGCACCTTCATATAAGGCTGATGGAAATGCAAAATGGTAGAATGCTAACAGAAGGGACTTTGGCAATTTCTAACAAAATTATATGTGAATTTAAACTTTGATTTAACCAATCACACTTCTAGGAATGTATTCCAAAGATACACTGGCAAAATAAAGAAAGGAAGGAAAGACAAGACAATGATTTTAAGGTTATTTATTGCCGGATTAATTATAATAGCAAAGAAATGACCCAAATGTCCATCAATAATTGAATCAAATAAATACTGGTACAGTCATGCAATGCAGTAACATGTAGTTTTATAGAAGAATAAGGAATATCTCTATCTGTGTCCTCCCACAGAGTGATGCCCAGGCTATATATTGTGAATAAAGCAAGGTAAGAAAAATGTGAATAGTGAGCTGTTTTTAAGCAACGGGAGTGTAGATAGATGTATATGTCAGCTTATATTAATAAAAAGCAAATGACAGGAAGATAAACCATGAAATTAAAAGAAAATGGATACTCAAAGAGGACCGGTCATTGATTTGACTTTTTTTCATAGATTTGACTTTCAAATTGTGCAAATGCTTTGCATAATTTAAAATAAAATTAAAAATTTTTAATTCAATTACCTATAATGTTAAATAAAATGAAACAGATGAACTTTACTCTGTATGCAGTTTGTGTGAAATCCACAAGAGGAAAGAATTCAAGTGATCGTAAAACAGCAATTTGACTTTTTATCTCTCATGGGGTGTATCCTCAGGACAAAAAGAACTGTCCCTGCCCCCTCCACCATCCCTCCCCCCCTACTCAAATACAAAACTTTAAAAAGTAATCTTATTGTTTATAGCGATGTTATTTTGACACTGCTGTGTTTCCACTGAGAAATAATACAATTGAGTAATTATGTGAAATGTAAATTTCATCATAACCGTGAAGAAAGGATTAGGAAACAAATGACCCATTTTCTTCAATATAAACAACTTGTAAGAGAAACAACCTACAGATTAAAATAAATTTAAAACATGCATTAAATAATTGCACTACATGACCTTATTGATTCTGATTCAGGCAAACAAAAATTTTTTAAAAGGTGACATTGGTGAGACAATTGAGAATTTAAATTAGACATATTTAAAATTAATAGCTTATTGCTATTTTGTTTATATATGATGGAATGAGGTATGTTTTAAAAAGAGTTCTTACCTTTTTTTACATACATATCAAACTATTTTGGGGTGAAATAATATAACGAGGAGTAGCTTATAATAATAAGAGGGAGAATTGGGTGGAAATATAGTTGAAATAAAATTGGCATTAGTTAATAATCATTGAAATTGAGTGATCAATACAGGTGGCTCTATTACATTGATCATTCTGTTTTTATGTAGGCTTGAGGATTTCCAAAATAAAATAATAAAAAGTCGACATTACCATATACAAATAAATAAAAGGATTGCTAACATTTGCTGGATTATAAATGAAACATAAATTTATAAGACATAACTAAACTCCTAAGGAAGAACTAGACTTTTGTTACTCCATACCTTTAATAAATTGAATATTAATTGTTTCAGGCAAAAGACAACTTCTGAATAGTGTTTTCTAGGCCCCCTTACCAATCCTGGGCACACTAAAACACACACTTAACAACTGAGGGGCTGGGCTCTGGAGGAAGACAGCCCACACTCAATTTCCCTCTCACTAAGAACCTGCGTTATAAAACACACAGGACGCTCAGCACAGTGACTGGCACATAGGTACCACTGAGGACACTTCAGTAATCATCGTCATCAGCCCGGACAGTGGAAAGAGAGCAGACCCACTTCACACCTTGACCCTTCCCTGTTTGAGTTGTGGACAAGTTATTTGGTTCCTTTTAGAAATACATATGGAAGTACCTTCTGTGTGCTGTCCCTGAAAACCTGGCTAGTAAATAATCATTGAAACTAAGGGATTAGCACATGTGGATTTACTCGATTATTCTTTCTATTTTTGAACGATATTAATGTATCATTCATTCTATTGTATTCATTCAGCCTCATGAAACGGCAGATTAGCTACAGTCTAAAGTCGATCTCTGTTTGCCCCATTCTAAAGTTGGGATTCTGATAGCCACAGATTGTAATACCGTCGCTGAGTCGGTTTGCAAATGCCGTCAATAGGCTCCAATGATCTAAACGGAAAAATCCCCCAAATACAAAAAGGAACCCCCATTTGCAGCACAAAGAACCCTGAACTCTGCTTTTTTTCTTTGCCCACCACGCTTACTGCCGGTGTTGATAAGGTCTCTGCAGGGACCTGCCCGCTGCCCTGTGTTCCATGAACATTCATTCGCAAACTGTGATCTGGATTATAAATCAGGCCCTCGCCCACTTTGCTAATGTGAACTGACTCCCAGGAATCCAGCGCCCGTTCACCTTTCATTTGTGCATTCATTCAGACACGTAGTTTCGAGTGTCTGCTACATCCAAGGCCCTGAGCTAGGACTTGGGACAATCACTAAAACGGACACAAAGGAGGTTCTGTTTTAGCAAGAGGAGAAAGGCAATAAGCAATATGCTTTTAAATGAATAAATTATGTAGTATATTAGATGGTGAAATGTGCCATGGAAAAAATTAAGGAGCAGAGAAGTATAAAAGAGGTATTTGAAAATATTTGCTGATGTTTACATGTTTTAATATTTGACTTTTACTGGCCTCTGTAATCAATAATACTTTCTCCTGACGCTTGACGAACAATTGTTTCTGCTGATGTCCACTTCGCTTATCAATAAGCAAAGAAGCAGGGACCCAAGTGTATGCTAGGAATTCTAGAAGAAGAGATTAGGGTGTGTAGCAGCGCTGGAGCCGAAGTGACGCAGTCTCTGCTCAAGCACTTCCAGCCGGTTTCTTTCTTTCTTTGAGTCACTTTAATAGTTTTCCAGAATTGGGGGCCTGTCATTTATTCATCGATGCCCCTGTGCCCCAGCCACGATCACTCCTCCAATCAGTAATAAGCAAAAAAAGGCCCAAGGCAGTCAGCCATGGACCGGACATCAGGCGGCTGAGACGATGGGGTCGTCTGCTGCCACTATTGAAGCCAAGGGTTCTTATGACTTTGATTAAATTTAGCTTTGACTCCCCTTAGCTCTAGAAATTGTATTTTTCTCTCTCTACGCCCCTCATAGACCCAGCCTCTTCCCTGGATGATCAGCAACCACCCTCCTTCCCTAAGGCGGTGGAAGACAATAGAGTGAATCTGACTATTGTTCCAAGGTCTGGATCTCTGGCAGGCTAAAGACAACATCTTGATCTAAGTTATATTTCAGCTCCTGAGCCCTAGGGTGGAGCAACTCCCTGGCTACTTTCCCACGAAACCACACAGAGGGACACTTGGGCAGAACTCAGAGCTGTCCTCAAGACCGGAAGAGATGATCCATGACCCTCACCTCACCTCTGACCAGTCCATCCCCAGCACGAACCTGATCAGTAAGTGACACTCGGCAGGGAGGTGGGTCTTTCAGAGCCTTCGCTCCCCCTCTGTGGCTTGGCCAATTCAATATGACACTATTTTCCTTTTTACACTGCAAACTCTTGCTCGTGCATTTCTCCGGGTCGGTGCACGCAGACAAGGGGACTCAAATATGGGGGTTCGTTACCACTCCAGTTTGATTAGCACCACTGAGCCGTCCAAGGAAAGGAAGATACTATTATCTGCATAGTATACAGAACAATCTTTCGCAGTTCTTTGTATTCTGCTGGATTGAGAACCTGAACTGTTTCCATGGTTACGAAGGCCACTTAATGGGGCAAAGGGTGGAGTAAACATGGCATCAGGGCATCTAAAATAACAAACGTCAAGCTTTTTTGTGGGGCCACATGCTAAGGAAGCAAAGTGGGACTTGTGAAGTCCACTTTAGGCTGGAAGAACAATTTCTGGAAAATCTTTTTGCACAAAGGTGCTAAGAACTACACACTGGGCTGAAAATCTCTCTTGGGTAAACTCCTTCCCAGGCTTGCCATTGCTCAAAAGGTAAAGCCTAAATTCCTTGGTTTGGCATGTCAATCTCTGCACTGCCTGTTTCCAGATATTTATGTGTCTCTTCCTTTAGACATGCAGGTCCTTGGCTCAGCCTGCCCTCTCCACTCTCTTTCCTTTGATTGGCAAACTCTGCTTTTCCCACTAGAGCCAGCTCGTGTATCACTTCCTTGTGGCCTCAGTGCCCCTACCAGAATTTATGTCCCCACCCAAACCCTCCATGGCCCTCACACAATTGTATCGATTGGTTTACATGCTTTTCTCCCCTATGAGGCTGTACGATCTTTAATGGCAAGACTATGATATATTTTATTTACCTTTGCAACTCCCAGAATTGAGAACATGGCACACGCGCGCGCGCGCACACACACACACACACACAGAGATGTGTTTCAAAATAAATGCTACCACCTATGAAGTCTTCTTGCTTTAAAAACGTTGAACATAAACCAGAGTCTTTTGGACCTAACTTCTCGGTCAAAGAAAAGACAGAGATGAAGGAAGAAGGAAAATGATACTATCAGGAAACAATTATAATGTGGATTCTTTGGGTATCTGACCTGGTTTCTTTCATAAGCAATAGCATGGAAAAGAAGGGGAGAGGGCAGGGTGGGGACTCTTCTAGAATAAGAGACTTAAAAATAGATTACAACCAAATGCAATGTATATACCTAGTATACGATTTTTTGAGATGATTAGGGAAACCTGAGAATGGAGAGAGCATTAGATATTAAGTTATTATTGTTCATTAGACATGAAAATAGTATTTTGGTTATGTATGAAATGTCCTTATTTAAGGATAAAATAATGTGATGTGAAGAATTTTCTTTAAAACGGTATGGAAAACTAAATATAGATATTAATTAATTAATTAAATTGAAATAAATAGAAAAATGATAAACAGACAAATAAAGCATTCTTGGGATGTGTGGTAATAAAAATATAATAATAAATATACACTTGATCTTTGTCCCCTGTTGCTGGCACAGAGTTCCTACAAATGTTGGAATTTCCTGAGAGAGAGGACTGTCTTTTGTTATTCAGGAGTTCCTTTCAACCACACCTGAACTTATGCAAATGAGGTGATTCTTGGGGGCACCCTTAGATGGCTTCAGGACTGGTGCTGCACACCAGAGGGACCACCTTGTGATTAGAGGATTAGAACATTTGGCTCCACTCCCAGCCTTTGGGGAGGGAAAAGGGACTAGAAATTGAGTTCAATCAATGGCCAGTAATTTAATCAATCATGTCGACATAATGAAACCCTCGACAGTATGATATAAAACCTAAACAACGGGGTTCAGAGACACGTTGGGGGTGGCGAGCACCTTGGCGTGCTTGCCGGGAGACCGGCCTCCCTGCAGCGGGCATGGAGGCTCTGCTCCACCCCTCCCCCATGCATGTCACCCTGCATGCCTCTCCCATTTGCCTGTTCCAGAGCCGTATCCCCTATAACAAAATAGTAATCGTAAGTGAGGCAGTTTCCTGAATTCTGTTTGTCATTCTAGTGAATTACCAAACCTGATGGGGACTAGCCTGGGAACCCCTGAACTTTTACTTGACCGGACAAAAGTTGTTCAGGTAACCTGGGGACCCCACTTGTGCCTGGCATCTAAATGGAGGCAGTCTCATGGGACGGACAGAGCCTTAGACTTGTGGGGTCTGTGTTAATTCCAGGTAGTTAGTAGTGTCAGGATGGAACTGAATCGTAGGACGCCCAGCTGGTGATGGAGAATTGGACAACTGGTTGTTATAGAAAAATAACATAGGATAATGATGGCAAAACGTAGATAATAGTTGAATCTGTGGGATGGGTATATGGTAGTTCATAGCACTACTCTTTCTTCCTTTGTGTGTTTCCAAACTTTTCTAACAAGAACATTAAAAACTTAAAAGAACAGCTTTTCTAGATTCATTTGCCTGGTAAAGAGAACACTTGCAAAATTAAACATCTTGGTAAAATGTAGTGGTATCTCACAAGGGTTTTAATTTGTATCTCTTTTTTGACTAATAATGTTAAACATCTTTATATGTGTTTCTTGGACATCTGTATAATTTTTTTGGCAAAGCAAAATTCCAAGGCATTTTCCCAAAGCAAATTAATTTACCTGTCCACACAAGTGCACAAAGGTTCATGGTAGCTTTATTCAAAATACCAAAAAGTAAATAAAATAAACAACCGAAATATCTCTCACCGGGAAAACAGATTTTAAAAAAATGGGTGGGAGAGGGGCATGTTATATAATGGAATATTACTCAGCATTAAAAAAAAGAACAAACCATTGTTACATGCAATAATAGAAAATGAATCTTAAAAACACTATGTTGAATGAAAGAAGCCAGACACAAAAATTTCATAGTGTATGACTTTGTCAAGATTTTCAAGACCAGGCAAAATGGATCTGTAGGTACAGAAATGAAAACAGTGGTTGTCAAAGGAAGATGAATGGAAAAGGATAGGGGTGAGCTTCCTAGGTGACAGAAATAGTCTATCTTGAGTGGGCTATTGGTTAACAGGTATATACAGGTGTCAAAACTCATCAAATTCTACACTTAAGATCTGTGCATTTTACCCTACATAATTATCCTTCAATTTAAAGAGAGAGAGGAAGAAAAATACCTCACACACACACACACACACACACACACAATATGTTGCTGATAGTGGAATTTCAGACATTACTAAGGGAGGAATTTTAAGGTGGAGGGGCACAGCTTCGTGGTCTTTCTGCCAGGTGTGAACCTGTGACTCAGGACTCTTGTGGTCACCTGAGACGTCTGACTTCTCCTTTGCTTAGGCATCACTGCAGAGCAGCCAGCCACCCCTGAGACCCGAACTCCTCCTGCTGCAGCCACACTCCAGAATTCTCAGTGTGACACCATGGAAACAGCGCTGGCTTTCTTCATACGCCACACAAGTGACCTGACTGACATCCTCCTTGGATGAAGCAGCAGAAATATTATTAGCGATAAGTGGGCTGCATTTGACTGCAAGGAACACGGTGCTTAGGCATATGCTACTTTCCAGTTCTAAGAGTTTATCCCACGGAGGTCAAGGTTCTCAGTTCACAGAACTTAGAAATGAAAGCTCAGTAACCGGAAGGGTTGGCCAAATGCAAAACTGTCACTTAAATTTTGAGATGGCTCTTCAGTTTGCTGTTTATGCACCAGAAGTATACTACATGAGTAATAATTGTCTGGAGTACAATAAAATGTGATAATCCTCTCCGGGTATATTAGTTTTTCTAGAGCTGCTGTAGAAAGTACCACAGACTGGGGGAGGGGGAGGTTTCAACAATTGAAAGTTATTTTCTCACAGTTCTGGAGTCTAAAGTGCCCAGACCAGGGTGTCGGTGGGGTTGGTTTCTGTCTGAGGCCTCGCTCCTTGGCTTGCAGATAACCGTCTTCTCTCTGCATCCTCACCTGGTCTTCCCAAACTACCTCATTTTAATTTAATTAGCTCTTTAAAGACCCTGTTTCTCTATACGGCCACATTTTGAGGTCCTGGGGATTAGGAATTTAATAAGTAAATTTGGAGGGACACAGTTCAGTCGATAAAACCAGGTGAAGTAGGTATTGTCCCCCCATTTTGCTTATAAGAAAAATGAGCCTCAAGAAATTAAGGGACTAAATCAAGACCATTTAGCTGGTAAGTAGTAACGATGGGTGTGGTGGAACATGTCCCTTGGACCTCACCATTGGCATGTGGCCGGGCTGACCTCTACTCGCCGGTGTCTGAACCTCATCCATGGCGGGCTTTCTCTGAAGCTTGAAAGGGCACTTTGCCTGCCTCTCAGTGAGAGGTGTTCAAATGAACAACCCCAAAAGGAACCGACCACTGATGGGAATAGAGGTACACATACCTCAGCCCTCACGTTCGGTGGGAACCCTCTGAAATGAGCATCCACACAGACTGCCGCGTTTGCCAGCAAGGTTAAGGCTTTGCTGCCCTCTGTAGCAGTTGGCTTGACAATGTGCCCTTTACGGGCCACCTTCCTTTCTCTGTGTCATCTCTGCCACCAGCACGTCCTTCACCAGCCAGATAAATTCCATGGCCTCGTCAGAGTTTGGTTCTAGGGAACTCAAACTAAGATACTGAGATTCAAACCTAAGGTTTTCAGCTCCCTAATATGTTCTATTGATATCTGACCATTTTTTTTTGTAAAAAAAAAAAAAAAATGGCAATATCATACGATGCAGCTCAATAGAAGTATATGTATATACATATACATATAAATAACTACACGAATATGCACACACATAAAAAACACACAAATGTACATGTAATATAAACATGACATACTTCTTGCCGTGTAAGGAGGCTGGCTACCCACTCGATCTTTTTACAGTGAAAGTCCTGTGTCTCCCCTCTTCATTAAATCCTTTAGTTATATCATCGCCATGGTGGAATCCGAGTTTCACACAATGGTATTGTTTTCCCATCAGTTTCTGGCTCCACTCTCTTAATCCTGGCCGTTCTCTGCCCTCTTAATTTTATTTTGATACCACTACGCTGCATACAATTAAACAACATAAAAAGGAAACACTACTGTTTCATAAGCCTTTGTCCTTCCCGCTGACAAATGCTCTTTCATCCTTCACAGCTCTGACTCCCTTTTTCCAGATTGAGTCCAGCCCCGCCCCATCTCTTTACCTTGGATATAAATCCATAATTATATTAATTACCCTGAATTACAATGTTTCTATCTGCTTGACTGTCTCCCCTCTCAGAATGGGAACTCTGAAGGCCAATGCCTGGTTTTGGTAATCTCTGTCTTTCTAGCATCTATCATAGAGCCATGTGCACAGTAGGTGCTCGTTAAATGTGGCTGAATGAAAATAAAGTCAGAACTTGAACTTTGTTATCTAGGCTTTGTAAAGCATTGTGTAGAATGTATATAAACAATGCCTATTTCTTTACACTGCATAATGACTAGATATTAAGAACACAACAATAAAGTCATATGACCTTCTGATAACATGGCCCAAAAACAGATTTGAAGTATCCAGAAAGACAGAGCATTGATAAACTGTGAAGTCTGAAGTCAGGCTGCCTGGGTTCAAACTCTGGCTTCACTACTACCTAATGGTGTGACCTTAAACAAGCCTTTTAAACCCTCCTGTGCCTCAGTTGCTCCATCCGCAAAGAGGGGTAACAAAATAATCCACCTCTAAAAGTTGCTGCAAAGATATTTCAGCCCTGGCAACAAATTTAGGTTATAGATTGCTAGGATGTTAGCAATTCTATAGCATTTAATCTGGGGTTTCGTGCAAACGCTGAACCTCAGTCCCCACTTCTATAATTTGTTAATTCACGTAATGAGTGTTTCTGCGTCTGCCATGCCCAGCACAGCGCTGTGCCTAGGGAAACAGCAGCAATAAAGATTGACCCAGGATGTCTCTTCATGGAGTGTTTCCTCGAGTAAAGTAAAACAAACTGACAACTCCAGTCTAGTGTAAAATGTTGGGGCCAGAAGAGTCTTATGAAAGCCACAGGGTGGATAACTGGCCTCAGAGAGGGAAGTGGCATTGCCACGAGCATTGAGAATCGATGGTGAGTTGGGTTAGAGGAAAGCGACAGAGAGCTGGGAAGCTCTATCAGAAAGTGTGGAGACTTTATGAAGAGCGAGCAGTTTTGATCCAGAAAGGAGACTGATCTGTGTGTGTCCTAGTGAGAGCATTTGGGTGGCCATGTGCCAAATTGAATTCAGTGGAGAAGCAGAGAGGCAAGGCAGGAACAGGCGGATCTCTCAGGCGGCGTTTGTAGCCAGTCATCCCGGCAAGAACAGACGGTAGCCTGAACTAGAAAAATTATGGTGGGCAAGTGTATTAGCTCCCAGGGCCGCCATGACAAAGCATCACAAACTTGGTGGCTTAAAACAAGAGAAAAGACTCCAGAACCAAGCTATTGGCGGAGCCATTCTCTCTCCGCAGGCTCTGGGGGCGGACCCTTCACCACCTCGTCCTAGCTCCTGGTGGTTGGCAGCGGTCCTTGGTGCTCCTTGCCTTGTAGACCCCAATTTCTGCCACCGTGGTGACAGGGTATTCTCCCCACGTGCCTCTGTCTCTGTGTCCACAAGTCATTGGATTGGGACCCAGCCAAATTCAATACAATCTCATTTTAACTGCTTACAGCCGCAAAGACCCTCTTTCTAAATAAGGTCACGTTCATGGGTGCTGGGGTTGAGGACTTTGAACGTATCTTTTTAGGAGACAAAATTCAACCATAAATGAATGGAACCAAATAGATGAATTTGGGAGATACAACCTGGTGATTGATTCATTGGGGATGGTGGGGAACATAAAACAAAACAAAACAAAACAAAACAAAGATAATGCTCAGAAAGCTAATTTGGGTAAATACTGGGTGACTAGTAAATACTTGGTGAATGATGCACCTCACCTAAAAAGAAGCCTGAGAAAAGAGCGAATTTCAAGGGACAGATGATGCCCTCAGTTTGAGACATGCTCCTGGAGATACCGCCTCTGTCTACGCCTCAAAACTCCTTAGGGCCAACTCTCTGGGGGAAATTTAAGAATTGCGGAGATTGGGTTTCTAGATGGTAGAGCTTTAGCAATAAATACTAAGAAGCAAAATTTGAGATGATGTAGAAGTGAAATGTTTCAGCGGGTTTGAAAGAGCATGAAACGTTGACGCATAAGCCTTGTATTCTGAGTGCTCGGAAATTACATATGGAAGAAAATCATCTCTCGTACGTCTAGGATCGCCGACTTTCTAGATGAACATGATGATGACTCATCTTGATATGTGAATAATACTTTAGTTTATAGAATCTCAGCACACATAAAAGTCACCCTCCTTAAAAGAAGTCCATGAGAATATACGGATTTAAATCCTCTGTCTCTCGCACTAATATTATTTTTTCAGAAAAAGGAACAATGGGTCTTTGAAAGCAGCTTTGTGTTCGTAGATTATAAAACACTATACGAAAGCAAGGAAATGACTGCCAAAGAGCACTAAACAAATTTTTGAATCTAAAAATAAAATTCCAAATATGGCTTTTAAAATTTTGGCCAAATTAAAATCAAATAAAATAAGAGATTTGTCTCCAAACATTTTAAAGGAAAGGAATAACCTTGCATTTTTAATACCTAAATGTTATTGTAACAAAAAACAACTTTGGGGAATTATTTAATAACAATTTCCTTTGTCTTGGATTAGCTATATTTAATTCAGTGCTTCACAAAATTTACTTCCTAGATGTAAATAAATATACTTTCTTAAAAAAGAGGGGGTGATGGTGGGAAATCTTGAAGTTAAATGGATTTACTTATTGCAGAACTTCTCAGGGCCTTTGATATGCTAACATAGATACTGCATCTCTAGGAAGAGATAGGGCATGAATGAATATTTGCTAAACTTGTTTGCTCATAAAACCTTTTCATCACACAAGATCCTGAAGACCAGTGGCAGATCATAAAACATACTTAGAAAAAAATAATTTAAGTAATCAAAATGGGAGAACATTTGCCTAATTTTGAGATTCAATAGACTCAGATATTCCTGAGTTTCTTTAAATATCTCTCTCCTATATTTAACTTTAACATCAGCCACATTTTAAAAAATATGTGACTTGAATTTCAGCTTCTACAATGCAAATGCTATTCAGTCAAAAAGTATTTACTGAGAATTTGCTGTGTGCTGGGCACCATTCTAGGTACCAGGCTTCTGACGACACGTAAGTCATCAAATACGTCCGTAAAGGAATGTATGTGTCCTTCCTAACATGAAATTCTTCTGCTCACTCATCCTTCTGAATTCTGCATTCAAGAATTGTGATTATTCTTTCTCCTTATATAATTAACCTGAACCCTCTACGCAGTGTACTGGGCACAGATCTGAGATTCTGTGACTTCAGTGTTCCCATTGTAAATGAAAAGAGTGACACAAGAGATGAAATAATTGGTCCAAAATGACAGAGTCGTTACAGATGGAGGTGAGATCAAACTCAAGACTAATCAATCATCTTATTTTCACTGCACCAGCCTGCCTTCCCTTTGCTCAGTTCTGAGCCCTCAGTGAGTTACTCGACCTCAGGTGACAGAGTTCACATACTTAGAATAATAATAGCTTGGCTGTTTCTTAATAAAACGCAAGGAACTGCTTGCAGTCTCCACATCCAAAACTTTCATCCGTGGAAAGTGGCTGGAATGGAGACAAGTATGACATTACATCCTGCCTCTGCCACTAGCTAGCCATGAGAATTGAGACAAAGCTCTTAACCGATCTGGGCCTCAGTTTATTCACCTCTTAAATAGGAGCAACACCCACAAGAACTGCTATAATAGTAATGAGGTTACAGAAATGAAGCATCCAGCCTTAAGGCGGCACTCAACAAATACCGTTCAAACTAAATGTTCATCAGATAGTTTAACAAGGTCACTAGGTGTGATCTCATCCCCTGTGACCTTTTTTCTAAGGCAAGGTTGGCCAGTACATGGCCTGCAGCCTCCTCTCTCCTCAACGGAACCTTTCCTGAGGCAAGAGAGCAGAGAGGTTTCAGGCAACTCCAGGAGGAGGTGGGAAATAGGTGAAAATAAGACATAAATTAACATCTCAACGAGCTGTCTCATTACGTGTGTGTGACATATTATTTTGCTCTGTAGTTGTATACATATCTTATTTTTAAGCCCTTTGATAACAAGGAAAATGCTTTGTCCTTTTGTATCATCCAAGCACATCACTTAAAGCAGTTCTTAATGCAGAGCCTCCCCTATGCTAAGCACCTAGTGCCTACAGGCTAGACGCGGGAATAAATAGACGAAAGCATGAGCCCTATGGCTTTCCCACTGGGCGGCCCTGCTAAGTCTCCTTTGTGTTTGCCTGTGGTCTCTTACCAACGAGAGCTCCCACTTGCCTTTCCGTACCCATCTGTTTCCATCTCCTATTGGGTAGCTTTGTTTTCCTCCCTGAATCAAACCACCAGCATTGAATCAAGATTTGCTACAAAACAATCCAGCCGGGCGACACTCGGGCAAAGAATTATCTACCGCATCTTAGCAGATCCCAGCTAAATAAAGCACATCATACATTTGACAAAGAAGCAAGATTGTGACTATATCTCAAGTCAGGGTGTCGAGCAGGGCTTTGAGATATGAAGAAGAGGAGAGAAAAAACTACTCACACGCTGCAGACCATTAGGCCAGAAACTAGAAAACGAGAGTGGTCCGCTCGCGTGGGATGTGACATACCAGAAGTGCCTGCTGTCAATGAAACATCCATCTTCAGATCAGACTCGTAGTGTACGAGGAAGGCTGCCAACCCCTGCCATCTGAGTCTCATCACTGACACCTGGATGCTGCTTTCTCTACTTTATAGTTTATGACAAAGTCTCCAATAAAAAGCCTCTGGGACTTGAACTCCGAAGGCACGTGTCTGTAATTTCTCTTGTAATCTTCCGGGAAGTGAAGACAAGGCGTGGTCACTGTCAGTTGAACTGAAGCAGGACAGTTCTTCAGAGAGATGCTTCAAGGACAGACGTTGGTGTTTACAGGCTAGCCGGCAATGCAAAGAACGAGTCCTCTCTTTACAGAATCTTGCTGACTCAACCCCGCCCTGCTGCAGTCAGTCATTCCCCTGCCACACTTACACAGCGGGTCTGTACCAAACCATTACACACTTGTTTTACTCACCCTTAACCAATTGGTTGTTCTGTGTCTATAATTATGATCCAGCAAGGACCACCTCCTCCACCAAGCCTTTCCCAGAGCTGCCTGAAGCGCTGGCCTGAGTGACCTGCGTTGCCCTGAACATATATGTAGATGTGGGATTTTGAACTTTGAGATCGGGAGAACTTGAATTTAAAGGACAGGTCCAACACTAATCATCCCAGACACTGAGCATCCCTGTCTGTATATGTGGGGGACGATAATCTTCTCCAGGCAAAATAATTTGTGATGTAATGAAATGATTGGAAATAAGCCAATGTCCCACAAGGGCTGGTTATATAAACCATGGCACGCCGTACCTTGGGAGAGCTTCCTCCCCATCCCTGGTGTTTCCTTTGCTGTAGAAAGAGCTCCACTGGCACGATCTGTCCCTCTCCATCCCCTTTCTTACTCTTCAATAGGAAAGGAGGAGCGATTTTTCTAATTGGTGAGTTTGGGCAGAATAAACTGGGCAGGCTTAGCCAGTCCTTTCTTCCTATTTCTTGGGAATAAGATGTTAGCAGGAATCCTTCTTCACAGGGCGAGACCTGCCTGACCAGCCATAGGGCTGGGTAGGACATTCTGTGTAATTCTGAGGTTTAATATTAGAAAGCCTGTTGGTCTTCAGCTACTAGCCGATATGTCTAATATCAGCTTCATTAAGGATGCAGGATGATTCTTATTTCTCAAATAGTTCAGAACTCAGGTAGGAAAGGTGGTGGCTATTTTGTAGGTACTCTCAAAGTCCCAACATAACCCCAAGGAATATCATGCTACAAGTTTAACACAACTTAATAGATACTTGTTCATTGACATAGAATAATGGAATGATGTTTGTCATATATTATTAGAAAGAAAAGATAATGAAAGAAAATGTATGCAGAGATTGTTTTGTTTAAAATGCATATTTTTACTTATATGTAACATTTAACAGTAGAAAAAGTCTGAAATGGCAGCATGAACAGCTAGCTATCTTGGAGTGGTGGGATGATGTGTGTTTCTTTAATATCATTCTTTTAGATTATGTGCATTTTAAAAGCGTCTACAACAAAAGTACATTCCTATGTTATTGATAAAAATGCCAAAGTTATTTATTTTCTAAGAAATAAAAGTCATTTTCAAAATTGTCAAAAACACAAATGTTTCACAATTACCTTTTCATGAGTTCATTGCTTGGTTTGTTAGCTCAAGTCAGAAGTAATTATATATTTGGTTGGGGACCATCTGGTGTCACTGACTTTAAATGGGCAAGTTTCCACAGGCTGTAAATCCCTTTGAGTTTCAGAATAGTAAGGAGAGAGAGAGAGAGAAAAAAAAAAAAGCTACTTTGAAATTTGAATAATGCTATATGCTCGGTATGTTCCAAATAAAAAGGAAGGGCCAGAGCGATTAATAAACAGATCACGTACAAATGTAGAATTTTCTAGTTAGAAAGAAACTTAAGAGCTGCTGCAGCCCACCAGAAGGAAACCACGGCATGCCCCTCCCGTCTGCTTCCCCACGGCAGACACTGGGAGCTGATGAAGACCTCTTTTCCTCTGTGCCTGTGTGTGGCTCAGTCACATCCTCCCACACAGCCTACGGCTTTTACAGGACAAATGATGCCTTCGGCCTACCCCTCCCTTAACTAAACCATTTATTTCACAGATGAGGAATCTGAGACACAGGGTAGTTAGGTGACTTTTGAAGAGTCACACAGCTAACCACAGAGCCCGACGCCCAATCTTCAGTACACCCAAGGAATAGGCTTTTATTGAGCCCTTTGCATGAGCAGATCACTGTCCTAGGCCATGGGCAGCCACTTAAACGAATAGGATATTCACCTGACCTCAAGAGGTTTACACCGTACGGTCAGCCTCCCTTACCCATGCCTTACGAGAACCCCAGTGGATGTCTGAAACTGGGCATAATACCGGACCTTATGCCTACAGTTGGCCCTTGAACCACGCGAGGGTTAGGGGTACTGATGCCCACACAGCTGAAAATCTGTAACTTTTGGCCCTACAGTTGGCCCTTTGCGTCCAAGGAGTCAACCAACTGAGGATCAAAACCAGCATTTTTGATCCATAGTTGGGAATCTGCAGCTGCAAGTGTGAAAATACTGTTTCTGATCCGCGGTTGGTCGAATCCATGCACGTGAAACCTGTGGATAAAAAGGGCCAATTGTATTTACTGAAAACAAAAAAACGTGTGTAGGTGGACCCGCACAGTTCAAAACTGCGTTGTTCCAAGGTGGACTGTATTGTGTTCTTCTCTATACACATACCTGTGATGGAGTTTAATTCATAAATTAGGTATAGTGAGAGATTAACAACAAGAACTAATAACGAATATGAAATAAATATTTTAACGATGTGCTGTACTGACAGTTTTGCGAATGTGGTCTCTCTGCCAAAATATCTTACCGCACCGTCTTCACCCTTCTTCCCATGACGTGAGATGATGAAACACCTGCGCGATGAGATGAAGTGAGGGGAATGAGGCATTACGAAGCACAGCAAGGATTAGCTGAACACGGCACTGCGATACGGTGACAGTCGCTCCGATAACCCAGACGGCTGCCGAGTGACCCCGGGTGGGGAGCGACAGTGCGGAGACACTGGACACAGTCTCGGGCAGGACAACGCGAGACAACGCGAGACAACGCGAGATGTCATCGCACTGCTCGCAGGTGGGCAACTCGAAACGTAGGAATTGTTCATTTCTGACATTTTCCCGTTTAATATTTTCAGACCGCAATTGCCCACGGGTAACTGGAACCAAGGAAAGCAAAACCATGGATCAGGGGGACCACCGTACTTGGAATATCTGGGACACATGGCAGAAGGTAAGAAAATCACACGATACAGGAACACCTGACGCTCTGTGGGAGGACAGAGGCAAAGTCGTTTTTGTGTTTGGAAAGACTGACAGCGAAGCCTGGTTCTCGATCCACTACACCGTGCAAAGGTATACACTACAGATATAAGCCTCGCCCATAATAGATGCTCGATGAATGCTAATTAAGCAGATTAGCAAATGCATTTTAAAAAGAATATACTCTATTAGGATAAATACATAAACTCCAAGATAAATAACCAAAATAAAAACACTGCGATAAGCGCATATACACATAAAAACAATTAACGATCAAACTAAACGCAACTGCTTCCAAATTTTCTCTTCCGGATGTGTTTGCCGTCCTTCATTTGTGTTGTCGTTTGCTAGCCAATAAATTAACGAGCTACAAGAGAATAACTAAAACTTAAGAACATCTATCTGCTAAATCATTTCTTATTCTTTATGAATGAGAAAAAAAACTGTATTTATTTGCTTTTGAAGTATATTAACTCGACATTTACTTGGATTTTATTGGTCGTTAAAATATTATTCAGAATATTTTTAGTACTATAAACTTTCGAGGGATATGTCATTAGAAATTTTGAAGCAGTAAAGGTGTTGAAAATATAAATAAGATTTGAGGACTAAAGAAAAATTGTGAGAAAATACTTACAAAATGGATAAACTACAAAGGCTCAGAAAATTTTAAAATAGAACTTCTATAAATTGATAAGAAAAAAAAGATTTTTTAAACATGCAAATTTTAAATAAAGAAATAAAAAATGCCATCGTCATAAAAGGGATGTAATTTCAGTATTAATCAACTAAATAGAAATTAAAACAATGAGATATATCTTTTCGTCTACTCATATTTTCAAAGACTGATAAATGGGCATGGAAACGCAATCTCACATATCAGTGGGAGATTTGGCAATCTGTATCAAAATTTTTAAATGTGCATATGTTTTGATCTAGTAATTTCACTTTTAAGAAGATTCCAAAGGGATCAATTAGGATTGTATGAAAAGATGCTTAGTAGTAATACTGAAAATAATAATGAAACGACAGCTAATATTTATTGAAATATCTACTAGTTTCTGTGATAAGCATTTTACATTCATTAATTGCTTTAGTTCCTAAAAAAAATAGTTAGAGATACCTACTACTATTATCCCTATTTCATAGTTAAGAAAACTGTTTCTTGGAGAAGTTAAGCAGTTTAACAAATTTCCTTGGGGACTGTGAAAGCAAACTTATTGTACCATTGTCTATAACAGCAAAAACTGAGGAACAACCTAACAGATTTGGTGATTAATAAGTCTATGTATAGTGACATGAAGTGACAATCATAATGCACCAATATATTATTAAATGAAAAAGGAAGGTACAGATATTGTATATATTATTATTTAAATATACATAAGCATGTCAATTATGTACTCTAAATTTTTCACGGCAGTCATCTTTAAGGGGAAAGGTTATGAAGCCTGCTTTATGAAATGTATATTATTTTTAGTTATAAACATGTGTCACTATGGATGTTCTCCTGGAAAAACACAACTCTTCTCTACCAATTGAAATAAATTTGTGTTGTTTTAAGCCATTAAATTTGTTAATTTGTTACAGCAGTAACAGGAACTAATATCCTAAAAATTTTAATAATATATTTGCATATTTACAAAAAGCAGAGGCTTCTATGAACTATAATTATGCAAAGCGTTAAGCTCTACTTAAATCAGTGAATCTACTTCTTTCTCAGATTCAGCGAGATCTTATTTACCTGGCAGAATAGATAATAGGAAAAGCATGTCGCTGGATTGTCCAAATATTGAAACTGCCTTTTAAAGTGCCCAAAGTTCGACATTTAGCATTTGGCTCTAAATTTCTCTTAAAGACTCACGTATTCCCAGTCTTTTTTAATATACCACCCTGAACAGATAGATGTGAGTCTTCCACTTTGTTTATAACTCAGGGTCATTAAGTGTGATTATGTAAGGTTGGATCCCTGTATCAAATGTCCTTAAGGTATTGAGATGTCTTAGAGGACTGTTCTGTTTAAAACTGTCCCAGAAGTTCGACAGTGCCTGAATTCTTTAGCCAGATTATTGCCATGGTTCCGTCTGCCTGCTTGCTCTTGGGATGCCTGGTAAACCTCCATGCTGCTGCCTGTCTGCCTGCTCTTCACAAGCTCTCGCCTTTCTTACTTGCTGCTTCTTATGTACAACTAAATGGGACATCAGAAAACTAAGCATGTAACAACCGGTTCTGAAATAAATAAGAGCTCGGCTTTCTAAGAAGCTGTCTTGTGAGTAATACGCATAAAGCACCTTTTTGCATTGGAGACAGGCTGGCTATGAAAAGGCCGAGTGGGCTAATTGCCAGTATCTGAAATGATCTGTCTGTCAGGCTCTGAGCTCTCTGAAGGCACAATTTGTATCATAACAATAAAACAATAATTATCTAATGTGCACCTACTATGTGCCGGGCACTATGTAAAATACTTTACGAATATCACTTAATATACACACACATAAGATATTCTATTCCTAATTTTACTGAAATGGAAATTAAGATCAAGAGATGAAGTGATTTGCCCAGAATTGATAAGGAAGTGTTTCTAGGCTCTAGGCCACCCAGTAGTCCCTCTGAATGAATGATATGATTCTTGGCACTTAGTAGGTACTCAGCTAATGGTGTTGATGAGATGAACCTGCTTCCCGGCTCCTCTCTCGAGGGCAGACTGTGTAGAGTGCATTCGGCAGAGTGCGTGGCACGTAATATCCAACTCAAATGTTTGCAAAATGAAAAACTTGAATCATGCCTGTCACTGCATGCATCTCCCTCAAAGAGTGCAATGAAAGGGCAGAGCCTTCGCCGCGTGCACTGCCAGGAACAGAAACCGCTAACAAATGTATCTTGTTAGTCTGCTGTCAGGAGCAAGATTTTTATCAGGAATGTTGTATTTCTGAAGACACCAGAATAATTTCCTCCTAATAAATTTCCATCTTATTCAGAGAAGCTGAGATTCTGCCAGGAGTTCAGAGCCTCCTGGGGGTAGGGCTCAGGCAGCTTCCGTACGGCAGGATTGGATGCGTACTCACAGCTCCCAGGGGCAGGCGGGAACCCAGCCTTCAAGACACACGGGGCATTCGCAGCAGCAGCAGCAGCAGCAGCAGCAGCAGCAGCAGCACAAGCTCACGTGCACGGTCGGGGTGCTTTTTGAAAGGACCTGAAACGTGGTGCCAATGGCTTTCTGTCCTTCCAGTAGAGAAGGAAGTGGGTTTGTTTGTCTGTTCATTCTTGCAAAATGAATATTTTCCTATATTCATTTCGGATTTGCTTCATGGAGGACCGAAGCACTGTTAATGCTGCATATTTTGAAATTTCGTCATAAATTCTCCATTTGCACTCAGTCCAAATGTTTCAAGAACACACACTCAAAAAGAGAATTTCTGAAGGTCCTAATGGATTCGTTCCTGCAAAGGGTGTCTGATTATGAAAGGTCTAATTGTTTACGTGCGGATGGCATTTCTTTAAATAGAAAACGAAGCTCAGTCTCTCGCTTCTTTCCTCTGGTTACAACTTCTCCCTAATTCTTTAATAAAAAGAAGTTGAGTCTTAGATTCTTTTTCCTCTTTTTACTGATCCCGAACTACATTTAAATCCCAAATTCTTTTCTTTGCTCCCCAGGGATCACCAAGCAGGCTTCTTTGAACAACAATAAATGCAATGAAGAGAAATGGTGTGGAAATTTTTTTTTTTTTAAATAACATTCTAGCCTGGAAACTCATTCCATTTGTGATTTAGAGGGACACGGCACCTTCCCCTCATAACTTCCCTGGGGAAAGGATGAATGGCCACCTCAATGTTCCATAAAAATTAGTATCGGGCCACAAATTATTGGACCCTATTAGGGTTTTCTTTTAAGTAAATTAAGGTTGTACATCACAGTCTTCCAAGAGGCTTGGGTGCTCTGAATCCTCCAGATTAAGAGGACCTTTAAGCTTTCCTAAAGTCTAATAATAAATATTATTAGAAGACATGGCTGGTTGTTGCAAACACAGCTTCTCCTTCATGGCAGGCTCACTTGCAAAAAAATGACAGAAACGAGATGATGGACCTTATAATGGAAAGATTTTCAGCAAAGAAAGGGGTTATATGGTTAGCAAATCATACATTCTGAACTCATCAGGTCACCAGGAAACTTAGGTGCTGCTGTGTGTGTGTGTGTTTGCATGTACATGTGTGTGCATTTGTGTGCAAGTGTATGAATGTGTGCATGTGCAAGCATATACACATGTGTGTGCACATGTGCATGCACAGTGTGTGCATGTATGTGTGTGTGCATATGCAAGCATGCATGTATTTATGCATGTGCATTGTAGGCTACATAAGGACAGTTAATATGTCCTCCATCAAGCATATCTGTGGTTTTATGTTCCATGTCTATTTCTTCAATAATCAGGTTTAAGTTGAATTTTACTGTGTTTTCCACATCTTTCAAGTAGCAAGTTGATATTAAACCCTAGTGTTCAGGCACTATTGAGTAAATCTATACATTACTGTCCTGCACAGTGACTACACACTTTACATTCATCTCATTTCAAATAAAGATTCAGCCATGTTTAGGTAGAAAGGCTGTTTCTCAAGACAAGTGCCTGCCTTATGGATGTTCTCACCTACTCTGCAATGGCTCCCTTCCAGGATCATCTGTACTCCATTCTCCTGGCCATGCCCCCCCCCCCTCCATTCTTCTGTTGAGAAGGTCATCAAGGAACGTGGCCTTCTGCTTGCAATTCAGGCTTCAGTTATAAAAGGAATCTTGTCCTTCCAGCTGCCTGCACTGGCAAAAATTATTTTAAAGGCGATGAGGGGTGAGTGTAATCAGATAGCTCTAGCAGTCTCTTCTCTCCCTGGATGACATCAAGGCTGAGCCCTGAGTTCTGTCACCAGCAGGATCTCACAGGTAGCTGCGCGCCATGCTCAGCCCTCCGTGTGTGTTAGCTCGTTTCATCCTTTGGGGGCCCTAGGAAGTAGCCATGAGTACTAACCCTAGTTTAGATCATAAAACGAACACACTGAGACAGTCAATGATTTGCCCAGTGGCGTAGCTGGGGTTTGAACCCAGGTGTGTGAACCTCATGTTGCTGACTTGGAATGGATGGCCCACCGGCCCTGATGTCTTTGTCTAGTAAATGAGACGGCTGACCATTCAACCTCACCTCCACATCTCCTTCCCGCTCTAATGTTTGATGACATCTCCATCTCTCTAGTTTGCACGTCAAATTTTAAAGAGGACGCCAAAGACCTTGTCCTTCTTTGACGCAGCTCCCTGCTAAGACGGAAGCTTCTCAGTGGCTTGATATGTATGCTCAAGCACAAGACGTCAATGCAAATCCTAAACAAAATGGGGGATTAAAAAAAAAAAAAAAAAGCCCTACCCTCCACTGAAAATATTCGCAGTGGGATGACAGATGTTCTTGGCTCTTAATTTCTGCCTGCTGAAAATACAGACCACAGTTGTAAAATGTTACTTTTTCTAAGTATTCTCCACTACAAACTTGTGTGTGGTATTCATTCATTTTGCTAAAAAAAAAAAAAAAAAAAAAAAAAAAAATTTAAACAGACAAATAAAAAACTGGGAAGATATATAGCAAGTTGTTGACATTATCTTTGGGTGGTCAGGAGCTTAAAACCCTTTTCGTTGTCGCTGTTGTATCTGATTTTTCTATGTATTCATATAACTTTTATTTAAAAAGAATAAAAAACAATAAACTAAAAAACTAAAAAAAAAAAGGAAAGGAAAGGAAAGGAAAGGAAAGAAAAGAAAAGAAAAGAAAAGAAAAGAAAAGAAAAGAAAAGAAAAGAAAAAGAAAAGTCTACACCTTCCCCTCCTTGAAAATCCCTATAATTTCAAAAGGTGGAAGGAAACACGGGCTGGAGGTGGGGGAGGGGGCGTGAGAAGGAACCTAAATTGCACAAATTCCGGGTGCCTGCAATCGAGGAGTGTGGTGATGGGGAGAGAGGGTCTTAGGGAGCTGTTCTCCCAGGATTTCTCTGGAGGATTTTTTTTTTTTTCTCCAGGGCAACTGATTGCCTGGAAATAAGATTGTAGAGCCTGTACCTTCTTTTAATTATACACTACAGCTTCACAATCCTTTCTCTAGAACTCTGAAATCCGACACTCTGAAAATTGGAAGCTTTCTTCAAAAATTTGGCTTGCAAAACCTAACCATTACTGAAGCATTTATCTCACTTCGTGATTTTTAATGTTTTTTCCTGCAGAAATAGTAAGGCTGGAACACCAAGTGCCTCCCAATACCTTCTGCTGTGGGCATCGTACAACATATACCTAATGTAGACATTGGGTTCCTTTGCTAAAATGTAAATGCTAAGTTTCTAAACACATCCGGTCCCAGCCGCTTGGCTGAAGGCTTTGAGACCTGTACGTAACATCTGATGCTGTTTCGACCTTACAAGGGACACATCGCTCCACCATGTACATGCAGCCCCCTCTCTTGATTGCCCTGCTAAGGCCATCCCTTGTGACACGCGTCATACTGGATTTGCTAAAGGAGCATGGAGGACAACCTTGCGAGAATGGGACTAGGCAGAAAAACTGGGGGACAAAGTAAAATCATTGTCAAATGGGCCACTTTTTTTTTTCATCTCTACCCAGAAAATTGCCCTGCACTTCAAATCAGAACCGTCTTTATGTGTTCTTATTTCAAATACATTTTTCTCTTATTGATAATTTTGTACATGGATAGGATACACATAGAGGATGACAGAATTGGGCATATTTTTATAGATCGTGCTCTAACCTTCATAAACATTCCAGGGGATTACATTCACTAGGATGCCAGAAAACACATCAGGAAGAGAAATCACCTTAGGCAACCTAACTTGGGTAAACGAGTCTCTTCTATCAAATATTTATTTTTTCGCCTTGCAGCACAAATAAGGTAGTAGAAGAAAGATGCTTCTAAGTTAGTATCAATATAGGACAGGCTGTTCAAGGAGACGCAGGCATTCACCTTGCAGTCAAAACCTTTAATGAAATTGATAGACCAAATTCTTGGGCATTTTATCCTATCATATCACAAATTCATCAAAATAATTTCTGATCTCAGGCACAGATCCAGCCAGGGTGGGACTCCTGCTCATCTCAACAAGCTCTCTGTAGCTTAGGACGGATTTCTTTTTGAACTAAGCAAAGGTCCAGTTTGAATCATTGAAATTGGCCAAGGGGATGGTTATGGACTGAATGTTTGTGTCTCTTCAAAATTCAAATATTGAAACCCTGACCCTCAATGTGACGGTATTTGGAGGTGGAGCCTTTGCGAGGTAATTGGGTGTAGATGAGGTCACGAGGGTGGGGCTTGTGACATGGGATTAGTGCCCTTATAAGAGAAAGAGAGACTAGAGCAGTCCTCTCTTTCCTTCAGGTGGGGACAAAGCAAGAAGGCAGCCTCTTCAAGAGAGCTCTCCCCAGAAACCTCACTTTGATCTTGAACTTCCCAGCCTCCAGCACTGTGAGAAAGAAATGTCTGCTGTTTAAGCCACTCAGTCTGTGGCATTTTGTTATAGCAGCCCAAGCTGACTAAGACAAGGACTGACTACCAAGCTCTGCAGAGGTAAAAACTGGGAAACAAACACATGAAAATTATATCTTCATTCTGCTACTGCGTCTCCAGATTTCTTTTGATTCAGAACCCACGTATCCCAGATCATGGCTTAAATGCAAAGTCTTATGTGCACAGCTCAGGTGCAGTTGTGTGGGCACAGAAGCGTGGTGAGGAAAAAAATGTGGGGGACAAGAGGAGGCGCCGGAGGCATCGTCAAAGAAAGAATATTGAAGGGGAGAAGGCAAAGGCAGGAGCGTTGGAATTAGGAGGGCCCGGCTCGGAGACATGAATGCTGTGTGTCCTGGGGCTGGTGATTCATACCCTCTGAGCTGTTTTCTCATATACGAAATAAAAGCGTTCAAAATTGCATGCTGCTGTGAGGATTAAATAGGATCACATATGTAATGAGTTGAGCAATGTGCCAGGTATGTAAGTAAGAACTCAATAATTGTAGATTTATCATTCTGCCTAATATCCTAATCTTACCTACTTCCTCACACCTCCTGCCTGGCACTTGTAAGATTAAAGAAATGGCAAATCATGGTTTCGAGCTTACATTTGTGGATAAGCAGAAGCTATCTTTCTGCAATTCTCACAGAAAGCCTTACAATTAAAAACTAAAATAAAATGTTCCCTCTTCAGATTTTATTCGAACCAGCCCACAAAATTTTTTATCTCTCTTTGCCTTTCAGAAACCCTGCAGCTGATGGCAGAGAAGTCAGACAAGCAGCCTTTAGATGTCTCGGATTCTTGAATTTTCCACTGCTTATTAAAATTCTGTCTTACCCATAGCCTGCTCCCACAGGCCCCTGACTGCAAAGCCTGCAGAGCAGACCCGCTCTGGCTTTTTATTTTTTTTAGTCATTTATTCATCAAGCATTTATTGAGCATCTTCTACATGTCAGACACTGCACTAGGCCCTGGATCAGTGGTGAATAAGACAATGTTTCTCTTCTCAGAGAGCTCAGAATCTAGAGGAGAACCAGACGCATAAAAAAAAAAAAAATTACAACACAATGAAGAGAATGCAATGATCGAGGTTAACCAGGAAGCAGAGGAGAGGACTTATTGCCTCCCCACCTCCATCCCCCATTCACGGGGAGGCAGGGGGAAAGGGGGAGGAGGCAATAAGAAGGAAGTCTACAGGTCAGAGTTCACTCGGCACATGGTTCGAAGGGGCAAGGCTTGCCAAGACGTCCAAGAACACAACCCTCCTTCTCTCCCCCTTATCATTTATTAATAATCACCTCTCCACCCTTTTTTCATTCACTGCTGTTATCTCTAGCACCTTAGAACAGTGTCTGGCAAATAGTAGATACTTGCTATGGGCTGAATCGTGTCCCTCCCAAATCCGTATGTTGAAGTCCTAACCCCCAGTATCTCCGAAGGTGACCGTATCTGGAGAGAGAGTCTTTAAAGAGGTAATTCAGGAAAAATCCGCTCGCCAGGACAGGCCTTAAAACACTCTGACTCATGTTCTTATAGGAAGAGGAGACTAGGACACAGATATGAACAGAAGGACGATCATGCGAAGAGACAGGGAGAAGAAAACTATCTGCACGCCGAGGAGGGAGACTCAGAGGGAAGCAACCCCACTGGCACCTTGATCTTAGACTTCTGGCTTCCAGAATTGAGAGAAAATACATTTCTGTTGTTTCAGCCGGCCAGGCTATGGTACTGTGTTACAGCAGCCCTAGCCGACTAATCCAATGTCACAATACAGTTGTTGAATAGATAGATGAATAATGTCTGCATTATAACTGAGAAATATCTAGATAATATAGACAGATGGTTGTTAGATGATAGATAGATAGATACATAGATACATAGATAGATACACAGATATATACATAGATACATACATAGATACATAGATACATAGATAGACAGACAGAAAGACAGAAAGTCAGACAGGTGAATATAGATATATACTCTTTCCCCGCAACCAAACGGTGGAGTCCTGGCAGGCTGCTAGCTTATTAAATGGCACCTAGAAGTTGCTCGATAAATGTGTGCGAGTTTAATTAACATTAACTCATTCCCGAGGGTCAGATTTAATGTTTCGCTTTTTTTTCCAAAGGTGGGGCAGTTCTGTTCACGTTTGACCCCTTGACAAATAAGGAGAGCAGGGCGGGGTGGGAGTTAGCATTTACTAGTCACTTCCTCCTGCTGCTCGCTGGGGAAGGAGCTTCCCACCGACTACTTAGTTTGATCCTCGCTTCGATCTGTACTGCAGGCATGAATGCCCGCCTTTGACAGAGGGTGGGACTGAGGCCAAGAGAGTTTTAGTGACTTCTCTCTTCCCCGAACACTTCGGAGTCTGTTATCTCGTCGGCTCCTCTCGGCAATTCTGTGATTCAGAAAACCGAAGCTCGAGATAACGTACGTTTGCCCGATTTATTTAAAAAATCGATTCTGCTATAGAAAGCGAAATCCAAGAAGCATGCAGGTGATGAGACACGTGAGCCATAGGAAGAGTACAGGTATAAATAGAAATAAAGTTCGTGTACCGTGATCTGGGCGTGAGGGGCAATCGCACCGGCGGTGGGCTAGAAGCGCGCGTCTCCCTGAAGGACACACGCCCCTGTCCCCACTGGTAATATCCGCATGGTCTCATTCTGGTTCTACGTACGTGTGCTCTGCCCAAGAAATACAGATAAAACCCGTAGCTGCTCTGCGGATATGGGCGGCAGCCTCCTTGTCCAGGCATTCTCACCCCCCGCCCCGCCCCCGAATCTCTCCACTGCCATGCCCTTCGCCCCGAGCTGGTCCTCGAAGCCACACTGCAGGGAAGACCAGAGAGGGGATGGAGGGGTGAGTGGGGAAAGGGAGGGCACCCGAGCACTGGCTAAGCCAGAAGCTGGCTGTCGGGGCCCGTCGGCTGCACCTGCACCAATTCGAAGTGTGCTAACCTGGACCGTCTCTTTTTCCACGGCATCTCTCTGAGTTTTTAACATTGAGCAAATAAAGGGATCTCGGTGTCTTCATTTGGGTGATGAGCCTTCCTGTTTCATGACCTCCGAGACCCTTCGGGTCACCATGGCATCCAGGTAATTTCCTACACAGCACAACACCTACCACGTGTCCATCTCACTCCAAACCCTGCTTCCTCACTTCCTCGGCTCTGTCCCCGGGGGTGCCTACTAGAAAGGAATACCTTTCCGAAAGAGAAGACTCCTTTCCAAAAATAACCCCGGCTTCTACACAGTCTGATTTCAGATCTTCATTTGCATCAAAGACACATAAACCTGCATCAGTATTTAAATCACACACACAGAGTTACCTGCACCGAAAAGTGGTCGGGATTATGTGATTCCTTGCTCCATCTCTACAGCGCCTCTGTGAGCCTCAGTTATGACATCTGAAAACTGGCCATGACGAGAGGAAGAAATACAACCAGAGCTAACTGCCTCCGGCTCCAACCCTGTGCCTGACACTTCTAGTTCTTGCAACCGCCCTGTGAGGTAGACACTAAAATCATCCTCACTGTACGGAAAGGAAGACCGAGTCACTGAGAGGTTAAATGGCTTGCTTGCCCAAGGTCACAGAGCAGGATACAGGCAGAGCTGGGATTTGAACCCAGGTCAGCAGGCTCTTTAGCACAACCCCTGGTACCTCAGTGCCCGCGGGAGAGAGCTCCGTGAGGTGGCACGCCACCCTCCCGAACCCTTCTCCCCCTGACTGCTTCCGTCCTGCGAGGTGGCCGAACGAGCGGAGTATAACAGGGACAAATAACTGGGCCTTAGCAAGTTCCTCTGAATGAACCAGCAAGCGGCAAACTGAGCATCGCAAAATCTAGAGGAAACTGACGGCCTTTGCTGGGGTGAGAATGAGAACAGGTCGCTGACGACAGAGGATGGTCTTCAAGCAGCAGCCAAGGGAAGGAAGGGCGAACTCTGCTCCACGGGACGGAAGATGCCACTGTCGACAAGCTCCTTGGGAGACGCTGGCTCTGTCACTACCACCAACCGTTAAAAACGTGCCTCGACGTGGCCCCACACCACTGCCATGTTATTTTCCCCCCATCTATACACCGCCCCCCAAATTCTCCTGTTTTTGAAGGCAGGCTATTTTCACTCTGTCTCTTGTTTTCTATGGCTAATCCAGGCCCTCGGGGCTTTATCCCCAAGAGGTTAATCAAAGGATTTTCCTAAATAAACCAACTCTCCCCTAAGACAAATTCTAGTGCCAACTGCCGACAATGCTTTGGCCCGCCCGGGTGCATGAGCCTTCTTCACAACTGCTGATGTTCAGTCCACACATGTCGGCTTTGTCTCCTAAGGTCCAGCTACAGCTTTTTAAGTCTCAGAAGAAAGATAAAACCTCTTAATCTTGGGGGCCTGATTTGAATGGCTCCCTCCTTTCCTGGAAATGCCCAGAGACGCCAGGCTTGTGCCGAATGCGGAAGTCCAGCCAGTTCCGCTTCTCAGAAGAGTCAGCCTGCTACCTGCCACACAGGTGACCTGAGAACAGAGAAGCTGCGCAGAGACACTTGCGGAGACGGCAAAGCAAGGGCTGCCCTTGGGGAGAATTCCGGCTGGAAGTTCCCACTCTACAAGGGGCCTTCGAGGAAGCCTTGCTTCCCACACACCAACGGGCAGCGAAGGGGAGGGGCGGAGCCTTGAGCAGAGGTCTTCGGGGGGCAGGACTCTGAAAGTCACACCGCCAGGCCACCGAGACTGAGACTCGCTCCCGTCTCTTCCAATGCAGCACAGCCAGGACTGGCGAAGACGCGGGGATGTCTACGGCGGCCCGGGAAACCCAGCCCGCGCTGCTCGGAGCCGTGATCTCGGCCTGGCACGCCCCTTGTCTTTTTCAGGCTTTTACCCTATTTAACTTTTTCTCTGCATTTATGGAATCCTAGATTCCATTTTTTTTTTCCCTGTCACACTCGGAAATAACTTAAGGAATGTATTTTGTGGCAGGAATAGCCCAGAGAGGTAAAGCGACTCACTCAGAGCCACACAGCCAGGAAAAGGCGGGGCCGGGACCATGGTGTCCTGACTCAGTTCAGGTCTCTCAGGGACTGGGAACCTCTGACTTAGCTTCTCAGAAAGAGTAGCCCCCTCCCACAATGGGGACATCGTAAATACCCGCTCCTTCCAGATTTCGCGAGTCTCTTCCCTTTGACGCCCACACCCACCTCAGAGCAAATTCTCACCTTCGCTCAGACTCAAGATCAAGGTTCGAATCTGCTCCGAATCCGTGGTAGGATGAATGAAGGAGCCAGATGGCAAGCACGGGGAACATTCTCCAGCCCCGCGCTGAGGTCCTGGTGTCTTCTGAGACCAGGAATGTCTCCTTCCTCATTCCCGCCCTGCCCTGCCCTGACGTCCGGTAATCCCGCCGTAGCTTCCCTCTGGCTTAGGTCTTTTGCTGCTGATACCTGACCCACACTGAGAAGCAGCACTTTCTTAACTTCTGCTTGCGAGGTGCCTCCCCAGCCCTCTGTCCCTGCTTGGCTGTCACACCTTCTTGCTTTTAAACCCATCCTCCACTCTCCAGTCAGAACGATCTTTCTAGAATTCACTGCCTCAGCTTCGACCCCTACCATGTCCCCCTTTGCTCCAGGATGGACCCCCCAAAGGCCTTCCTACGGTGTTTGAGGCCCCAACAGGAACCCCTGCAAAGATCTCAGACTGTAGGCTCTGCAGAATCCAGCTCAGAGATACATTTTTTTTTTTTTAGCACATAATGCCCTAATAATTCCTGTATTTCAATTGAAAGGTGAACATTTTTAGTTTCTCTGGAGAAAAAATGTTTACTCTTCATGCCTTCTTTTTTTCCTCAGCATAAACTTACTTTCTCAGTAATAACACAAAATAAATAAACCAGTGCTTGACGATTGAATGTGATGCTATTAGTATTATGATGGCCAACGCCCTCGTCCGCTGGAGCTGGGAAGTGGCGGGTCACGTCGGAAGGGCAGGAGGGTTCCCCAGCCTTCGCCCCTCCTTACGACATCCCTCACTTCAGCTACCTGTCGGGCCCCCGGAGATGTTCGAGTTTGTGACTCCTGATAGAGTTCCCACCTATCCCCAGCTTCCCTTCTCTCCATTTCCTGTCTCACGTACTCAAGGAACATTAAACAACTTGGGTTTTTCTTTATATGCTTTTCAGCCTGATTCTGCATCTTGCTCATCATTTACAACACCTGGAACATGTACTTTGTCTGTTGGCCCCACTGGAGAATAATGCCACAGCCCAGGCCAGGCAGGGACACCAGCCTGGGATCTAGTGATGAGCACAGGGAAAGTTCATGAGGTGTCTTTAGAAATATACTAAACTGAGGGGACTCACACAGCTAACCACTGATGTGGATTCACATCCTCTCTTGGCTTCTGAAGAGACTGCACTTTTAACCGGTAATACCAATCTAAGTCCTGTCCCAGAAAAGAGCTTGAGCATGGAGTTAAATCGAGTTGAGTTCAAACGCCAGCCATGTCACTTACCTGTGACCTTGGGCCAGGTACATAATCTCTCTGAGCCATAGTTTTCTCAACTTTCAAAAGGACAGAACACTTATTCTTCTCCCAAGTATTATGATAACACGTATCCACACAATAACTTGTATGTAAATATATGTAATAGCTTCATTCACAATAGCCAAAGCCTGGGATTAAAATAGTGTCTAGCAACAGGTGCAGGGATAAGCCAGCTGTGGTG
Source organism: Rousettus aegyptiacus (assembly GCF_014176215.1). Taxonomy (NCBI): domain Eukaryota; kingdom Metazoa; phylum Chordata; class Mammalia; order Chiroptera; family Pteropodidae; genus Rousettus; species Rousettus aegyptiacus. The sequence continues at coordinate 8,117,488 of NW_023416285.1, forward strand.
TAAGTCCTGCAGTGGAATAGAACTCGGCAATGAAAAGGAATGCACCACTGACCCAGACGACAAGCAGGAATCTCAAGGTCATTACGCCAAGCGAGACACCACATGCATGTATGAGTCCATTTATACGAATGCAAAATGCAAACCGATCCATCCCAACAAAAAGCAGTTCTGTGATTGCGTGGGGCCGGGGTGGAAGGAGAGAGAACTCTAAAGGAACTGGAGGAATTTGGGGGCGGAGGGGGGAGGATGATGGCCAGGTTCCAAATCAGGATTGTGGTGGTGGTTTCAGGGGCATTTGCCACTGTCAAAACTCATCGAATTGTACACTTTAAATACATGTAGTTTATCGTGAAAAAATTATTCCTCTACAAATTTGAAAAGAAAAAAAAGAAAGATTAAAACCATAACCCCTGCAATGTTCAGCAGCATTTAATAGTAATGGATGAGATTCCTCTGTTTTTTTTTAACTTTGCAGTGATTCTCATTTTAAATGTGTAAAAGAATTAATATTAAGATCTGTCATCCTAGGGAAGAACCGTACAACTTTGTTTTTCATAGCAATTATTTGACACTTTCCAATGCAATCTTACAAAGTCCATTGTAATATCGAATTTAGTACAACAGTGTTTATATATACACATGTGCTTAAATTATGTGTAAGCATGTAATAAAAATATTTGATTAATGCCTTAGTTGATGATGAAAGGAAAGAAAGGTGCAGGCCAGAGGCCACGTGGCTTGGTATGTGGAGTAAGTGTCTAGAGCCCCTGGAGAGGGGACAGGGGTTTCCTCAGGAAGCCATATTTACCAACCTGTGGCAACAGGGACAGGCCTGGATCCCAGGAATCCTCATCACCAGCTCATCTCTCATTTTTGTTCCTCGCACGCTTGTGGTTCTGAGAAGGGCCTTTCCTTTTGGTGCGTGCTTGTCAAACACTAGAATCATCACTTCCTTCCCCAGATTTTCTCTCTAGTAGACAGAGTTCCGCTAACAAGGGCAACGAGCAAAGACTTCATCTTAAAAGATAACTGGGGAGAGTAGGGGAAGTGTGGGAGTGGGTGCCATCCTTTATCTTACCAAATACCTGCCTCCCACAGTCTGTTCTTGGCCTTTCTCTGCAATTTCATTCAGCTCTTTGATCATTATCTTAATAGGCATGTACCCATCATTTACCACAATGCAGTAAGTGGGGTGATCGTTTTTCTACAGGTAAAAATGACACCTCTATTCATTTTTTCTCTTCCTCGTAAAGCTGATGCTTGTCCATTATTTTAACTCTAACTCTTCTTGGCTCTCTAGGTTGGCCTAGTGCTCTGGCTTTGTCTGTAAAAACTGGGGAGACAGAGAGTTCAATCATCAACTAGAGAATTTGGTCGCTGCATACCTAGACTCCTGGTAGCTCACTACAAGTGGAAATAGCAAGTTTCTTTTAGTCTTAATTATCTGTGTAATTACTTTGGCCCAGAAAGATGCAGTCTCAGAATCTCAAGAAAGGAAGCTTTTTTTTTCTCTCTCAATTCATCAGCAGTATAGTCAGCAACATTCATTATGTGCCAACTGTATGAAGCGGTACTAGGGTAAATATTGAGAGGTACCTAAGAGACCTGCTGTAGATGGTGCTCATGAACCCCTAAACAATCTGACTACAGAAACAAGACCATTGGAGAACCTGAAGTTTGCCAGGCAGCATGCCAGCTGCAAGGACCCACGGATATGCAGTAGGTGGACTTGAGGACCATATTGCCTGGTAGGTCAGAATAAGCAAGCCAAAAACAGGCGAGAGTGCAGGATCATTCTTACGATGCTGACTCTTAAGTGTAGCAGGAGTTTAGGGATGAAACAAAGTGCAGGACCTGTCAGCCCATGTTTAACGGACGTGTACCCTATGCCAGGCATTACCTCTTAGACTTTTGCCCACAATCATCACAGGTTTTTACAACTCAAATGTCACCTGTTCCATGAAGCAGTCCCAGCTCCCCAAACAAAATGGTTCACTCGTTACTCAGTAGTCCCTTATACCTGTTTGGCATTGATATCATTCTGCCCTGTGTGTAAACGAGTTGTTTGCAAGTCTGCTTTGACCACTGGATCCTTCTTGTGGTTTAGAAGGTCTGTCTTCCTTACATGTTTATCTTTGAGAACATTCATGACTATGACTTGCACAGAATAGTTTTAACAGTTCCCTATAATAAAGAGATGTGATCAAAGGTGACGACCTTGACCCCCTTCCAGGAATCCTCACCAGAAAGCTTTGTCCTGTTTAGCTTACACAGGCACTTTGGGTTCCAAAATTTGATTTCGATAATGTCACTGATAGTGAGAAAATAATAAGGTCAATGACTTGGGGTGTTGATGAAATCAAATAATTGCTAAAATGAGAGTATGGAAGTAAATACGTTAGAAGGACAGGGGGTGGTTAGAGACACATGCCTGAAGTCAAGGCCAGAACGAGGTCTAGAGCATAACTACAACGGTGGGAGGTAAGATGGATGAAGAAAAAGGATCATAAAGTTCAGGAGGCTGAGAAACCAAGAGACTAACAGATGCGTGGTCAATAGGAATATTAAAGACATCCTGAATGGGACAGGAATAATGCTGGAAAAGAAAATGGTGGAAACCAGTGAGCAGTTCAAGGCTTTGCTACTTTCGTATGTAAAGACCCATCTGGCCCAACCCAGCAAAAACTTGTAAGGAAAAGGTACTAGAAGGAGAATTTCGCCAGTCTCTAAATGACTCCTTCAACTTCAGTTCTTCATTCTGGAGCAAGAACAATCTATTAAGTAACCCATTTTGTCACTTTAGCATCCTCTGCTAGCAACCATTCTAATACTCTCCTTTGCCATCGGGAAAAAAAAATACAGATCCTTTAACATGATTTAGAAGGTTCCTTAATCTATGGTCTCTGTCACAATTCTAGATTCGGGTAGTTTCTCCAAACTCTTGATCATATGTCCTTACCAGAAAAAGATTTTGAAAATGCATTCCTAATGTACATCTATGTATATACTACTATGTTAATATGTTATTTTATCATAAAACATAAAACAAATAAGAGAAGTTATATGTGTAGCTATAATGCAAAAAGTCAAAAGGGACTGTTTGAAATAAACAAATTTATAGTTATAGTTGGAAACTTCAACAACCATTTTTCAATAATCAGTGGAACAACTAGACAGAAAATCAGCAGATATAAAAAAAAAAACTCAACAACACTATCAAACTGTAAGATCTAATCAACATTAACAGGACAATATCAGAACACTCATTCTGTTTAAGTACATGGAGAACATATATCAAGAAAGATCATATCCTAGGGGCACAAAATAAACTCCAAAGGACTGAAATCACACAGAGTGTGTTCTCTAACCACAATGCAATCAAACTAGATGTCAGTAACAGAAAGAAAACAGAAAAAGCTCCAAACACTTGGAAACTAAACAACACACTTCTGCATAATCCATGGGTCAATTCAAGTCTTAATGGAAATTTTTCAATATGTAAAACTGAATGCAAATGAAAATACAACACATCAAAATTTGTGAGACACAGCTAAAGGAGGTTTCAGAGGGAAATTTATAGTGCTAATTGTAGACATTAGCAAAGATAAAAAGTCTCAAATAATTTAAATTTCCACATCAGGAAACTAGAAAAAGAAAGGCAAAATAAACCTAAAGCAAGCAGAAGAAAAGTAATAACAAAAAGAGCAGAAATCATTCACACTGAAAAGAGAAAAGCAATAAAGAAAATCACTGAAACAAAGAAAAATCTGAAAAAACCAGTAAGATCAGCAAAACTGTAGCAAAACTGACAAAAAAAAGAGAGAGAGAAAACACAAAGTATCAATATCAGGAATGAAACACAAGGTACTATAGACTTTGCAGACATCAAAATTGTAAGAAGGGAAAATTATAAATAAATCTATACATATACATTTATGACATAGATAAAATGTACTAATTCTTCATACTGTACACATAATTAATTTGAGATGGATTATATACCAAAACATAAAAGCAGAAAGGTAAGTCTTCTAGAAGAAAACAAAAGAGAAAATCTTCATAACCAAGCAAAGATTTTCTGGAGAGGATACAGAAATCATGTATTATCAAAGAGGAAAAAAAGATAAATTATACTTCATAAAAATTAATATCCTCCATTCACCAGAATATGTCATTAAGAAAACAGTCAAGATATAGATAGGGGAAAAATATTTCCCTACATATATCTGATAAAGGAGCCCTGTCAGAATATATAAACTCTGTAATGAAAAATACTAGTGAAAAAAAAAAATTGGTAAAAGTTGTGGGGAAAACTTCACTAAAAAAAGACATAGGGATGACCAGTAGGATGTGGAAAATGCTCAACTGATTCTGGGAAGCATAAATAAAATAAAAATTGTAATGAGATACTACTACATAAGAATGACTAAAAAGAGACAGAATGACAATAGGAATGTTGGTTTGGATGCAGAGCAACTAAACACTCAAACATTCCTGGTATCAATACACAATATACCACCACTATAACAATGAAAGTTCACCTATTGATCCAGCAATTCCTCCCCTGGTGTTTAAAGAAAAGAAATAAAATAAAATTCCACTAAAACTTGTATGAGAGTATTTGCAGCAGTCATATTCACAATTGCTAGATACTTGAAACAACTCAAACATCCATCAATAGGTGAACTGAGTTTAAAATTTGTGTTCAATGTATATGGTGAAGTACTATTTAGCAATAAAAAGGACAAGCTACTCATAGAAGAAAAAAAAAACAGATGAATTTTATAGACCTGTTAAGCAAAATAAACTAGAGAGAGACAGAGAAAGAGGTTGAGCAAGAGACAGAGAGACAGAGACAAAGAGACAGAGAGACAGAGACTACATGATCACATTTATATAAAGTACAAAAAAGAGGCCAAATCACCCTATGGAAATAGAAGTTAGAAAACAGATGAGTCGAGGTGGAGGGGATTGATTCAAAGGCACGTATAAGGAAATTTTCTGGATTGAAAATGTCCCATGTTTTATTTTGGGTGGTTATTATGTGATCGTACAAAATCATTCAAAACTCATTGAACCAAGTATTCTAAGATTTGCGCAATTTATTGTCTGTAAACGATACCTCAATAAAAAAGAAACTAAGATAAAAATTTCAGTGAACAATATTTAAAATCTTCTTCAACATGATGTTCCATGCCATTGGTTTGCTAACAGCGTGAGCATAATCTGTTTAAAACTGTTAACAATAATTGCGAAAATTAATTTTCAAATAGTCTTGACAATTGCAATCTTATCTTCTTACCCCTAAACCTCCTTGTCTGATCTGATTACATTCTTGTTTTTTTTAGGAGGATGTGAAATATCAGCTCTGCCTACTTGTTCTTCTTTTATAATGGTTTTAACAGTGTTATCTTTAATACAAGTCGGTTTCTTTGGCAGAAATCTTTCCAAGTGGCTTGCTCATTTTGCGAAGTTTAATTTAGTTATAATGATTTAAAAACAGGGCCCTTGCACAAGGAAACAGGACTTTACTATTTAGGGTGGGCCTAGGTGTCAAGACACCGACTTAGAAAACAGGGTTAAATACATTCTTTAAATCTTCCTTCATTATTTATTCAAGAAATTGATATTGCTAATTAGGTTCTGCATACTATGATAGTCTCCGGGAAAAGAAGAAATAAAGGCTGACTCCCAGGTTTCTGTTTCTGGCTCATCAGTGAACAGTGGTGCCCCTTAGGGAGGTGAGGAAGCCAGGTCAAGAGGTCATGTTTGACACGATAACTCTAAACTGTTCGGCAATAAATTATGGTCACCCCTTTTGACTTTGAGGACAGTCAGGCTCAGGGAGTCTAATTCACTCATTGCAGTAGATTAGATTGTCTTTGCTGCCCCAATGCAATGTGACTTTGCAACACCTCCCATCAAGAGGGGGAGTCTATTTCTCTGCCCTTGGGCTTAGATGTGTGACTCGTTTGGGCCAAGTCAAGTGTTAGCAAGTGTGACACAAGCAGAGGCTTGGAGAGTCGCCTCGACAATAACATCCATAACCACTGTGATGGGGACAAGCTGAGTTAACCTGCTGGAAGACAAGAGACGCGTAGCCGAGTTCCCCCCACGCCCCAGCTGACATCACGCCAAGCACCAGACACGTGCGTGAGGTTACCTTGGACCGCCCAGCCCTGTCAGAGCTGGCCCAGACCAGAATGTGAGAAACAAACAAACAAACGAACAAAATGCGTTCGAATCACTGAATCGTTTCAGCAGAACTGAACTGATACCCTTGCCCCAAACCCAGAGCTGGGGACTGGCTGAGTCAGGAAATGTGGCTTTTTCTCCTATCATTGTTGTGTCTCCGTTATTCTAAGACTAGTGCCTGCAAAGGCTAGGTCGTAGAATCAGAACCAGGAACGTTTGGGGGCCACGTCCTCCGAGATGCAGTCTTAAAGCAAGTGTGTATCGAAAGCCATTCCATTTGTAATGTGCGGTCTCCCTCTCTCTCTCTGTGTCTCTCTGTCTCTGTCTGTCTGTCTGTCTGTCTCTGTCTCTGTCTCTGTCTCTCTGTCTCTCTCTCCTTCTCTCTCTCTCCCTCTCTCCCTCTCCACCCTCCACCCCTGCTCCCGCCCGCCGCCCCCCTCCCAGCTTGCAGAGACAATGTTGCTGTAAAAGCAACCAGCAGAAATCCAATTCAATCTCTGGGGAAATTTATAGAAAAAAAAAATCTTGCTATGCCAGTGCTTTTTCCATGGCAATATGAAGCATATGGGATCTCAGAAGAAGCATCTATCACAATATGTTGCATTGCGGTGCAGGAATTGGCATTTTCTCCAATTCCTCAAAGCATAGCTAAGAGCAAAATAAATGTGAAGGTACGAGGTCCAGGCTACAGCCGATACGTGGTCCCTTTCAAAGCATTCTACCTGTTTAAGGAAAAGAAATGCAAAAAGCAAAAAACAAAAAAAACAAGGCCCTCGAATGTAGCGTACGGTTGGTTCTGGAGGTCTCTGAGCTGAAACCCCAACCCGGGGCATGTCTGAAGTTGGAAATGGTGTCCTGGGATGCAGCCACTGCAGGCCAGACCACAGACAGGGGACAGAAACACAGCGTTCTGGGGCCCCAGATGAAACAGGAAAGAGAGTCTAAAACTACCCGAGCTGGCTTCAGAAATGAGGAGTCCCAAACCCTAGCCCTTGCTTCATCATCGCCATGCTCATGTAGGACTGGGGATGAGTCTTGTCGTCTCAGAGATGACCCGATAAGTCATCATTACCATGACCACATGAGCGCAGGACTCACTGTTTAGAGCTAGGGGTGAGCAGAGGGCAGTGCCCCAGGGCAGTGGACACGGGACCAGCAAGTTTAGATATGATGAGCTGAGAGACAGGGGTGTCTCGGGGGCCTTGAGAACAGAAGGAACCGAGGTATCCCTAATTAGCCGGAGAACATGGAGCGTGTTGGGTGCTTGGAGTTGAAATAGGAGGAGGACCGTGGGCCGTAAGGGAGAGCCCTCCTGCTGATGGCGCCGTTTAGCGGTGGGCGACTCCCGTGAGAGTTGCATTCGTGGTGCAGGCGCGTGTGCGTGGGTCTGCTGGATTAAAGCTGACCGCAGCACTGGGGCGGGGGTGGGCGCTACTGGCTTTGCTTCGTCAGTAAGGAAATGGAGACAAAAGGCGGGAGGTGACTTGCTTCGACCTCACGGCCACTATGTTTTGGAGCTTAGACCTAAACCCAGGTCTGTCTGCTGCTCAACTCCATGCTTCCATCATTTTAATTTTCTTGGACTATGTGACTTAAAAATAACACCTGCGACTATAATCTGAAATAGTATGGGAAAGATAACATGATGCTCTCTGGCAGAAAACAAAGAAAAAGTGGTAGTGACTCCTACAACACAAGTCCCGTTGATACAGCAGCTTCTTCCTCTTCCTGCTCACCTCCACCGAGGCTCACACCGCTTCTCTTCCTCCCCGACCCCTGGCAGCGAGAGTGGGAGAGGCACAGCGGAAGCACAAGGGCCCGGAACGCCAGACCCTGCGTGGTCCCTCGGCCACGGTCACGGACGTCTCGGGGATGCAGCGCGTGCAGGAGGGGGCCGTACTGCCTCCCGGGGCCTGCGAGGTCGACCCTGAGGTCTCTCCCGCAGGGGAGAGGACATGCCCAGAAATGGGCTCTGGCTTTTCAAGAGGAGCCTCCGTCTGGCTTCCAAGTCACTTAATCAAAGTTATGTTCCTGTGCCTCTAATTTAATATTTGACATTAGATGAAATGGTTTAATTCCACCATGTCTGGTGTGTTTTGCATACCTCAGATGAAATGGAAATCATCGGAAACGATTCTAGATCCAAGAGTTTTCCCATTCAAAAAAGAGTAATGGCAATTTGCATCCCCTATGTGGGACACACAGAGAGGACAACTAATGAGATAAAAATCACTTGGTGGCAGCTGGAGGCCATCAGGATCTAAAGAGCAGCCCCACTGTGGTGTTAGGATCGGGGTGGGTGCTGGGAGGTTGAGGAGGGTCTGCCAGGCGTTTCTAGAAATGGCAAGTTTACAAATACAATCGTTCTCCCTCATCAATTGGAAATACGTTCCAAGACCCCCGGTGGGTGCCCAAAACCACAGACAGAACCAAACCCTATATGTGCTGTGTTTCTTCTAAACATACGTGCCTACGATGAAGTTTAATTTATAAATCAGGCACAAAAAGAGATTAACAACAACAACTAAGATTAAAATAGAACAAGTATAACAACATACTGTAATGATGGTTATGTGAATGGCTTCGCGGACATTTTCAAGTAAACTAAGGCTCCTTGAACGCGAGTGCCGTGCGGACCCTGGAGCCGAGACACCTCGAAGCGACTCGAGGGTGGGACCATCCACAGCTCAGGGACACTGGGCTAAGGGACAATCGACGCCCCCCAGCAAGAGGGAGATGTCGTCACGAGATGTCGTCACACTATTCGGAACAGTGCACGATTGAAAGCGTAAAAATGGTTTATTTCTGGAATTTTCCGTTGACTATTTTCGGACTGTGATCCACCGCGGGCGACTGCACGGAGCGAAACGGCGGGTAGGAGGCGCTACTGCAGGGCGAGGGCGGGCGGCGTCCCCAGGGACGCTCAGGGGGATCCCAGCTTTGCCACTTACCAGACTTCGGGCGACTGAACTTCCCCGAGCCTCCGTTTCCCCTCCTGACCACGCGAGGAGGAGCGGAGGTTCTTACTTGCCAAAGGAATTAGAGACGCGGATGGGCTAAAGCTGTTTTCCGAGCTCGCCTCGTCAGCGAGATCATCTGGAAGGGGCTGTGCAGACGTGGCTCCTCGGGTCCCTCCCCAGGGGCTCCCAGGGACTGAGGCCGTGCTTTCAACAGGTGTGTTCCAGCGGCGAGGACGTCAAGGGAAGGGGCTGGGTCTGGCCTGGACGCTTCCCTCTCCCCAGCGCCTGCTTCCGTTTCGGTCACTCCCAATCAACACAAACGTGTTCACTTATTCTTTTTTTTTTAAACTCTTCACTTTAAAATAACTTCAGACTTATTAAAAAAAAAAGTTTCAAGAGGAATGGTGCAGTGAGTCGCCTTATACTCTTCGCTCAGCTTCTCCAAATAGTGCCGTCTTACCTAACCATCGCACAGTGATCGAAATCAGGACATCGACACTGACCCAATACGCTCCACGAATTCACCGTCCTTATTGAAATTTTACCAATTGTCTCACCCGCGGCCTTTTTCTGATCCAGGGCCCAAATCGATTAAACATAGTATGCTTGCTAGACAAATGCCTTATCTGAAAAAAGTCCCCGACAACCCTTCTAAACAGATGGATGCCTCATCTCCATCTCACGTGGATGATTTAGAGCTGCCATCACACCTCACGTGATCCTTATAATCAAGAAATTTGGATAAACATTGAGATAACGATTTCGATGCTCCTGGCACAGGTTAGTAGGGTAAGTAGAAGCTCACTCAAAACAAAAATTCCACATTCGTATGTAAGGAATCAAGAAAAGAGTGATGAAAGGCAGGCAGAAGCCTTTGTAGAGAAGGGCTCGAGACACTGAGACCGTCGAGATGCTTGTCCTTGCTTTTCCCTTGAGCAATGCCACCCCCAGCCATAACCACCAGCACGACCTCGCCTGTCAGTCAGGGTCCATTAAATGAGAAGATGTATGGAAAGGAGTTAGCTCAATGAGCACACAGGGAGGACTCGATGAATGTTGTTCATCATTTGTGTTACTCTTTCGGCAGCCACTCTTGCGAAGTCTCTCAATTCAGACCATGAAGTGTGATAGTCCCAACTTCCAACCCCCTTCCCGGTCTTTGAAACTCTCACGTAGCTTGGAACACTTGCTGATTTCTATTGTAGTTATCAGTGTGCTTCTTTATCTTATCCCCCCTACTGGGTTGTAAATTCTGATCCTTTCACCCCCTGTGGAGGCTTTCAGAGCTTCCTGCAGCTCACACTGCCAGGAGCTGGCCTCCCAAAGACACCAGGACACCCCATCTGCAGATCCTCTAATTGAATTGATCACCAACACTTTAAGCGTTAACTTGCTTTGAGCATCTTCTCATAAAGTTGCTATTGTGCTCAACGGGAGGAAGCATCTATTCTAAACTTTTGAGAGTTGTCCCCTCTTCATGATGAAAAGAAATGCCCTTATTCAGGTGACCTACTTATTGATAATGAGGACTTCGGGGCACAATCTATATTTTGGATACTGTAAATTGCCTTTAGGGAAGAGAGACAAAGAAAGTTTAAAGAGGTTGATGACACTTCCTAGGGCTTTGGTTCTCCAGATCTTCAAAGCACTTTACACAAGTCAACTAATGAACAATTCATCACTCAGCATGCACTCGGCCCCGCCCCCCACCCCAGGAACTGGAAGGCTCCGGGCTTCAATCCTGCAGCCAGACTTCAAAGGTCTGGGCAATATGCAATTAACAATTGCATTTATATTTCGCTAACCTAAAAGAGAGACTGTCAAATCTCATGCCTTTCCCCAAGTGAGTTCTGGCTGGATATTTGTTGACTGACTAACTAAATCAGGCTGATGGCAGATCATTAAATGAGGCCCTCTCGCTTCCTCAGGCCTAATAGATAAGGCACAGGCCAAGTTTGTTCCAGGAAATTTCTTCGCAATGCTGCATTAGATCATTTAATATAAAATGTTTAGGGCTGAGTCCCTTGTAAAATTAGTTGAAAGTTATGGACCTCATCCCTGGGAAAATTCTAAGTGTACATCTAACTGCTGAAAACATTTGCATGACTTTTCAGAGCCCCCTTTGAAGCCCAGATTAAGACTCTGGTATTGTTTGGAGGCAGCCAGCTTAAAAAGGATCACCTATGTCTAGGTTCGGGAGAAATAATTTATTCTGTCATGAATACTTTGGTTTCACTGGTTCAAAAGTAAAATTGAGAAGTGCAGTTGCCCTTTTCAGATTAGGCATCAAGAATATTTTTAAATGTTATATGAATACGTTTTGTTTTAAAATTGTTAAATGAAATAGTGTGCCCTCTGGTCACAGGCATTCGCAGTGACTTTAGGAACTTGTCTTTGTCTTTCTTAGGCTCGTTTAATGACATGGCCTTATATTTGTGAGACCAGGAAAAGTATTGCTTGTCTTCTCAGTAAGCGGATGCGTAGCGGCTACGCCTACAGCAGTGTTAACTAAATCCTCTGTAACTACCCCCTCTCCCCCAGCAGAACTAAACGAATCACGTTAGGAAAACCTGACACCCCAACACCTAATTCCCAGCCTTATTGAAAATCAGAAAGAAAAACGGTTCGTAGGCAACCGATGGAAAAGAGCCCCACTTTCTAGGAGGAGTGAGCATTTTGAGAAGCAGGCTGTGAGTACCAAGGGAAAATACTAAAGAGAGTGGAGGGAAAAGATTAAAAGGAAGTTGAAAGCCCCTTGGGAGTGGCCCTCCAAAACCAAGAGCTTGCATTTCAATGGCCGGCCTTGAAATGCAGAAATCTAAGATTCCTTCTGAAAAGACCTGTGATATTGAAAACAGCCCAAATCTCAAAGAAGCTTAGGTAGGTCTGTTTACCCTGAACGCAAGTTTACCAACCCCTGCACCCGGGGATGGGGCCTCATTTCCTGCTGATGTTTTTTGGAAAAAGGAAGGAATTAGCAGGTTTGGGGCCAAGAGAGAGGATTCACGAATTAAAGCCAAGGATTAAAGGGTTTTCCACAGGTCTCACCAATTGATGCACAAATCTGCACTTCTGCTGGCCCAGGGGTCCTTAAGTGACTGTTTCAGATGTAACAGAAATTAAGGAGTTCAAGTCTGTGGTTTTTAGCCAAAGTGCTCAGAGGAGAGAAAACCAGCCAGGAGGGTTTATCCCCTCCCTGAATTTCTTGTCAGCTTCCTGGATTCTTTCCTTCGACCCACTGCTTTCTTTCCTGGTTAAGTTGCCTGAATTTGATTTCTATATCTCGCTCCACCTGCTCTTTTTATAACTAAAAGGGACAAGTAGCAATTATGTCAGACTTGTCTGTCTATCCACCTTCCTTCTCTGAGACCCAGGGAGGTGGTGGGGAAAGGCTACTGCTGAGTTGTGCTCCTGCCCCAACCTGAAATTGAGAGCCACAGGGTTGGGTTTGGGGTTGAATCCTGGGTTTGCCACCTCCTGGCTTTGAGAAGCAGGCAGCTTACTTAAACTCTTTAACTTTTGGTCATTTAATTTATATAGGGGACTACCATGCCCATTTCATAAATCTGTGGTAAAGATTAAATGAGATATTTAAGTACATAAGTATATTCTGCCTCGATCCATAAAGAATTTGTAGTAGTACCTCCCCTCCGACACACACACACACACACACACACACACACACACACACGGAAAAAGGAAAAAATTAAAATACTAAAGATTTCACCAAATATGCTTTTCGATAAAAATCACTGTCTACAATGACACTGGCTCATTTTTAAACTTGAGGTTTTTGGAATACGTTCATATTTTAGAAACCTTTTTTTTTTTTTTTTTTTAACTTCAGAGTAAATGTACAGATTGAAGAAAAGAGAAGACATGAGTGTTTCAGTTTACATTTCAATTTCAATTACTTCCTCTTCTTGGACAGGAAGCTGAGATATCATCTGTCTGGTTCTGCTCCCAGGATGGTGACAGTCAGGTCAAGATGCCAGAGGGCGCAAGGAGGGGTTGGTCGATGCCCTGCCCCCCCCCCCCACTTCACCTCACTAATATCAGACGCCTTGCATCTGAGTGGCGCTTTGTAAAATCCCATGAGATACATACAAGGCACAGGAATTTTTATGCCCATTCTATAGATGAGGAAATGGGTTTGGAAGGAAAAAACATGGCTTTCCCGAAGTCATACAGCTAGTTCGTGGGGTTGCTAGCACTCTACCCCAGGTCCCAGGGTCACTCTGTAGAGTGACATAAAACTTTTGAATCTCTACTTCACTAATGTTCTCTACTTTGCAAAGTTTCCTTCCTTGCTCCCTACCCAGCTATGCCTTCACCTGTGGTCCTGTTTGGGATTAATGAAATCTTTATTTTATCCAAGGATCAAGATATTAACCTCCTGGAGTGAATCTCCCTAGCAACCCGCTGCCAAGGAGATAAGGAAACACATCCTCATCTATGTCTCTCAGCTCAGCTCTTCTTCCTACAGTTAGATGCCCGTTGCTGCCAGTTGCAAAGAAAGGTTGCTTCCGATGGTCACTCCAAACATATGAGTGACACATTTTACCGATGAAGCAAAATTCTTAAATTCTGGGATTTCAACATAAATGAGAATCTGCAAGCAATCCCAATGCTTTCTTTTTCCAGGGAAGAAGTATGGAACGCCATGCTTAAACATAAATACTACTGATTTTCCTCTTCTGTCTCTGGTGTCAGCGCTAGATGATGCCGAATGCCAGGCACTGTGCTAGGCACTTCGCCTGTGTTACCTTGTTAAGCTGCACAGTAGCCTGTAAGATAGGCGCCCTTCCTGTCCCCAGCTTACTGATGGAGAGCTGGGGGTCGAAGGAGGTTAAGCCACTCAAGGTTGTGAAAGTAGTAAGCGCTAGAAACAGGATTCAAATTCAGTAGCTTCTTAACCCAAAGCCTGGTCTCTCTGTCCTACTGCGCTTTACTGCTGTCTCTCTCTGCTCTATAAAAAGAAACTACTTATGATTCTAGAAGAGTTGACAATATATTGGTTTTCATAATCCAAGGTTTTGGTGACAGTGCAGGAAATGGATACACAGAGAACCATATCATTTTAGCCTTCTCTTTGGAAAAACAAACAAGCAAACACACACGCACACACACACACCCTCTAAATTTATGTATTATATGCCAGGCACCAAGGATACCAACATGACTGAGATAGAATTTTTAAGAATTTGGTTTAGTGGGGGAAAAGAAAAGCCAAAGATTATACCTTTCTTAAGGAGTTATGACGGAGATGTGATTACATGATGTGATGACATAAATAACAAGGATGTCAGAAAAGGCCCCTTGAAGAAGGAAGTACCTGCTTGAGCGGGCTTCAGAGCATGACATCCTTCAGGGAAGGGCCATTTCATGGAGAAGTCTGGGCAAAGGCCAAAGTCTGCAGTGCTATAAGCGCATGGCATGTAGGGATGTGGGGCAGGCGGGCAGAGATGAGGCTGTGGAGAGGTTGGTGGGCATTGGCTCATCTTTCTCACCCTCTGTCTTTATATCAAGTCCCAATTCAGCTCTGCCAGGCCACATGTCCATAAATGGTGGTTTCATTATTCTGGGTTCTCCAAAGGAATAGAACCACTAGGATTTCTATTGTAGTGTAGTGTAGTGTGGTGTGGTGTGGTGTATTTATTGTATTATTACATCATATCATATTACATTAACAAAGAGATTTGTCATAAGGAATTGGCTCACATGTTTGTCTGCTGTTCCTTAAAGGGATTAGATGTTCCATTCTTTAAAGGCCCACCTACACTGAGAAGGGCAATCTGCTTTCTTCAGTCTACCCATTCCAAGGCTAGTTCAAAGCAAACAGCAAGGGCCGACTTCCTACTATGTCCTTCACACCGAACGCCGTCAGTCACCACAGGAAACCCCGCCTAGCTTTTTTCTTCATGCCTATCTTTTCGCTGCCTCTGCTTTGAATGGCACCCCGGGTTGGCTTTCCTGGGAATCGGGCTCTGAAAAGACAGTTAGCAAGCAGGAAGTTCAAAAGGAGAACTGTCATGGAAATGGGCAAAGGGGAAGGCTGGGCTCCGGTGCTAAAGGAAAAACTCCTTTGTCTCTACGCTCCATACTGCAAGGAAAAATTTGTTTTCTTCTACTCTACCATTCACACCACTGCACTTCCGGCCGCCAAATGGGCAGGGTTTCCATACCAAGCGATTCTCTAACGTACGATTTGATTCTGACCTCACCTACCTGCAGTGAGTGCTCACGCCAGGTGACTGGCCCTCCCACCCCACTTCAGACGCCAAGTGCAAGTCCAGGTCGTCATCTGCTCTCCTGACCAACCAGCCATAAGTCGGAGGTCCTTATGACCCCTTCCTCGGACTCAACGCTTTGCAAGAACGGTGCGCTGAACTTAGGAAAATGGTTTACTCTTTATATTTCTGGTTTCTTGTGAAAGGGTGGGACTCAGAAGCGGCCGCCGGAACCGATGCACGGGGCTGGGCACGTGCGAGGGGCGCAGAGCCTTCTCTGGCCAAGCCGGCACAGCCGCCAATTCGAAAGCTCTCCAAACCTCATTCGTCAAGATTTTTAAGGAGGCTTAATGACATAACTGATTACATCATTGGCCATCGGTGATTAAGTCAACCTCTGATCTCTCTTCCCTTCCCCAGAGGTGGGGGGCGGGGCTGAAAGTTCCAAACCTCTGCTCACTTGGCTAGTTTCCCTGGCAACCAGCCCCCATCCTGAGACTATCCAGGAGGACCCTACCACCAGCATCTCATTTACATACAAAGAGACGTTATTACTCCAAATGACATTTTCGCTGTGCAGATTCCAAAGGTTTTAGGAGATGTGTGCCAGAAAGTAGGGCAAGGAGGGCAGAGGCCAAATGTATGGTTCTTACCACGTCACAGGTTCGGTCTAACAAGGCCTCAGCCAACCCAGCAGGAGCTCTAAGCTGGGATGGCCCTTCAATATTGTCACAAATTGGGGTGAGGAGCTGGCCCTTTATATCCCCACGTCAGTCAGCCATAGGGTGGGGACACCCCAGGGAAGAGGGGCTGCTTTGGGCTAGGTGGCTCTTTACTGCTGAGGGCTGACAGCTGACATCTGTGACCACCTGCCCAAGATGGGTACATAAATCCTTTAGGCCTGAAGGGGACCTGGGCAGGGACACAGCACAGCATTCCCCACGAGTGTGCCCATTCTCATATGCTGGCCAAACCTATTTCATACCTGTTCTTATAAACTCCTCTCAAATAGGATCGTTAGTGCCCTGCTGATTTCAGCATCCTGTCCTGAACTTTTATCTGTATTTTTTTTTTCTCATTATTTCTCAACGAAAAACCACGGGAACCCACCTCTGCGATAAGCACTTCACCTTCGTCATCCCGTTTCATAATCCAAAGTACCTTCAGGGTCAGGACTATTCTGCCCCCATTTAACAGATGAGGGACCTGAGGTCCAATCAGGTTAAATAACTTACCCACAGTCACAACCGCTAATAATCGTGGGTTTCTATGATCTCCCATCCAAGTACTAACCAGGCCCAACCCTGCGTAGCTTCTGAGATCAGACGAGATCAGGCGTGTTCAAGGTGGTATGGCCATAGACTCATGAGTTTCTAAACACCAGCAGCACTGCTTGACACAGACAGACAGCCAAGGGCAGCCTCAAAGTTACAACAGGGCAGTCAGAGGGTGTCCGTGGAAGGAGAGAGTGGTTAGTAAAACGGCAGCCCCTGGGAGTGGCGAGGACCTGTGTGGTTATGTCCGTGTGTATCCATTAGCCCGCTCCCAAGCCACCCTAAACCGCATAGGCTCCAATGAAAAACACATAACCTTTGATCATATCTCCCTGTCACCTCTCTTACTTAAGTCCCTGAATATAAAATTTCTCAGTCACCACTGGCCAGATTCCTGCCTGTCCCCTTCCTCATGGCTCTGAAGGTCCCATTGTTCCGAGTGGAAACCACTGCTCAAAGGTGCATGAATACTGGCTGTCAGTAGCCCAGAAAGTGAGGGGGCCCCAAACTCCTAGCTACGTGCTAACTTCACTGTGTCACAACTCCTCTCTGCCTAAAGGGGCATTTAACAGAATATCACTATCATTACCATTTTAAAAAAGTCAGATGAGTCTATTCGTAGAACTAGATGTCGAGGACAGACTCATTCCTGCCTCCCAACTCTGTCCCAGCCGTGGAGTTAAAGGCAGGAAGGCAGTGGTACCTTGAATCTCTAGTCAGTGCACTTATTTTTAAAAGGAAGAAAAAAGAAGCCTAAAGGATGCTATTATGGCAGCTAATTAAATTTCTTCATCGCTGTTACTACGCATTCATTTCTGAGGATCATTACTTTCCGCGCAGTTTCTTTCAAGAGCGTGGTTTAAGGTTGGAAGTTAAGGCAACGGCAACGCGAGGCTTAGAGCCCCCCACCACGCTTGCACCGATGGGGATGTGCGGGGCGCCCAGGGCTGCCACAGGAAGAGCAGTGATCGTGGAGCTGCCGCGCCTTCTGACGCACACGAACCGCACAGAGGGGGAGCAGCTTCTGTTCATAGGAGAGCCGCCGAGTTTATAGACGGGGGTGCGTGTGCAGGCAGCTCTTCGCTGAGGCTCAAAATTCAGGGTGCTCATGTCCCGCTTCGTCTTCGTTTATTCACAGGAAGGCTTGAGCTGCCGTAGGCGCGCGGACGCTGTCGCGTGTGGGGGGTGGGGGGAAGAGGGCAGACAGCAGACGAGGCTCGGAGGTGGCCGGGCGCCGGAGGCGGCCCAGGAGCTGGACCCAGGGGACTGGCGCGGCGGCGGCTCCCGCGGGCGCGAGGCGACGGAGCTCTCCTTCATTCTGCCTCTATCTTCAGTCTCATTTTGTTCCTGGTTTGGAACTGGCCATCATGGGATTCTCTGCAGCGTGGACGTGACCAGCACCCCAGTCAGGGCTGCTTCCCCCACCCTCCTGGAGAGCCAGTGTCCCAGCGCCACCCGAGCCGGACCTCGCTCTGCAGAGGAGAAACTGAGGCAGAAAAAGGAAGGGCGTTCATTCTTTAGTGTACCAACACACACTCTGGCACGCTCAGTAAACACTCACTCCCTAAAATGCAGGCACGCGACATTTTTTTTCCTCCTCCTCCGAGTTGTTGAGAAATGCATGTGAAAGTATAAAAGACCATGCGGTTGATTATACTAAACTAAAAGGCGGTTGAAGAAATATGGACCAACCCTCAGAAAATGTAACACTGGGTGTTACAGAGAAAATAAACCACTAACATATTCCACCAGAGCAAGCTTTCGGCGACTTTTTTTTTCCCCTTTCAAATTAGATACTTGAACATGATCCTTTCCAGAGCTGCAAAGTGTGGCCCAGATCTGCAAAGCCATTTTTGACTGAGGCTTCCCGTTTTAAATAGCAAAAGATTTCATTCACGAGACAGACTTTTCAGGCGCTGAACAGAACAATCCAAAGTGAAACTGATGCTTTGTACAGCCAAATAGTTAGGGAAAGGCCAAGCCCAGTTTCAAGAGAAGATACCTACAAGTTTAGAAAAACAATCTGCTGACATTCGGAAATGTGTATTGGCCAAAGTGAATAGGAAATGTGTATTGGCCAAAGTGAATAATAATGAAAGTATGTTTTCCATTAGAAAAAGATAGGAGTCGGATATGAGGCTCAAATGATAAGGGGCGCCCACCCATATTAAATAGTTTGTTTTCAGTCTTACCTTTTTCAAAGTACCCTTGGAAAAAAAAAAGAAGAAAAAATTGCCGGTGATATAGAGAAATAACACAACAATAGCTACTCACCAATACTGTACTGTGAATGTCCAATTGGAATTTAAAAAAAAAACAAAAAAACAAAAAAAATGTTCTGAACCCTCAGTGTATGACTTACATTCCTCTGCTTGCCACCCCACCCCCCACTTCCTCCCACCCCCCACTCTGGTAGTGATGTGAATGCTCAAAAGTCAAGACTGGGTTAAGAGGGGACCAAAAAGAATGTTTTAGACGAAATCAGATGTGACCCCTGGAATCAGGAGCATTTGCTGAGCCTGGTTTTAATTACGGGGCTCAAGCTAGCTTCCAGAGACCGCTCTTTGCTGCAGCTTGGTGCACCTCTAAAACTGCACAGCCTGCCAGCCCGCCAGCAGGAAGGGTTTATAGCCTCGCACTCCATTAAAAAAATAAATAAATCAGAAGCCCCCGAGGCAGTCGCATGTTCAGAAGCAATGAAATTGCAACCTGTTTACCTTTTCTTAGACATTTACATTCCCGGTCCAGGCACACACAGCCTTACTAGCAAAGACTAAACCTTATTATGAAGGAATTAAAATTCTTTTGCTCTGATGCAGTCTGACTTACGGCATATGGCCCGTAGCTGGAGCCTGAGGGCTCATCTTGTGTTTTCTGAGGTCTCATAAAATTGTCAAGGACTGATGGAAGGGAAAGAGGTTTGCATCTTAAAAATGTGTACTCACTTCATTACGAAACCAAGTTGTTTAAACAGGGCAGTGAGCTGAACTCTGAGAGCGAGGCCATTTTGAAATGCAAAGGAAATGAAGTCGATAAATGAGGGAGTTTTGGATCTCACATCACTGGGGGGTTGGGGGGAATGTCTAAGTTACTAAAAAGAAAGACACAAGAGAGCTGGGGACTGAAGGCAAAAGAATCATGAGCCATGGAGTGAGAAGGAGACTATGAAAATACTTAGCTTTGAGAGTGAAGAGTGCCAACCATCAAATTTTCCTCTTAAATAGTTGAAGTGTTGGCGTGATAGTTAATTTTATGTGTCAACTTGGCTAGGCAATGGTGCCCACTTATTTGACCAAACGCCAGTCTAGATATTGCTGGGAGGTGGGGGTTTTTTTTAGATATGATTAACATTTAAATCAGCAGACTTTGAGTTAAGCAGATTAGCCTTCATGGTGTGGGTGGGCCTCACCCAAACAGTTGAAGGCCTTAAGAGTAAAGGCAAATTCCCTGAGGAAAAAGGAGTGTGTCCTTCAGACCCAAGGTGACAGGATCTCCTCTCCCCTGAGTCTCTGGCCAGGGGGCTGCCCTGCGGATTTTATACCAGCCTCCATAATCACATGAGCCAGTGCCTTGAAATAAATCTCTCGCTCTCTATAAGTACATCCTGTTGGTTCTGTTTCTCAGAACTCTGGCTAATATAGTTGGTGTGTAAACAAGAGCAAGAACTAATGTTTGGTGTACCCACCAAACATTTCTCATGATTTCCCACTCATCTCTTTAATCCTTGTAAAGGATCTTGCAAAGTAAGCAATTCCCTCTTTTTCTTGATGAGAAAAATTAGGTTTTGATCTGGCCCAGCAGAATCAGGAATCAAGCAAGTGGAGGATCTTAAATTCACGCAAGTCTCTCTGTCTCCTATGTCCAACCCCTTCCAAAACATCGCTTGGGCTCCATACAAGGCGTGTTCTGTGTTCTTTCAGAACACAGAGCAAGGCCTTGCGCCTCTGCACAGACAAGTTGGTCTGAGAGAGAGCAGTTGATCTGCAGAGAGAAATCAAGGTGAGCTGAGAGGAAGTCCTCATGGGAGGCAACACCTTGATCTCGGGGCTTTCTGAGGCCACATCCAGCCGGACTCTCCACTGCCAGGCATGGGTTTTGTTTTCTACCACCACGTTTATTGAGATACAGTGGACACGATAAATTGAGCATATTTATATTGTACGATTTGATGAGTTTTGACATATGTATATATGCCCGAAAGCAACATCACACACAGGAGAGTGAACGCACCGTGTCCTCCGCAGGCTCCCTTGGGCACTTTACAGTGCTCTTCTCCGGTCCTGCCTCCGCTCCCTTTAGCCAGCAACTACTGATCTGCTGTCGGTCACTATACACTGCTTTGTACTTTCTGAAATCGTGTATATAAATGGACTCTTACAGTATGTACTCCTTTTTGGAGGGGATGGGAGAGGGGTCATGGCTTCTCTCATACGGCGAAATTATGTGGAGAAACATCATGTTGTTTTGTGTATCGATCATTCATTAGTTTTTATTTCCAAGTTTATTCCATGAATATATGGATATATGAATATATATCACAGTACATATGAATATAGGGTGTATATGAATATACCACAGTCTGTGTCTCCATTTCTCTGCCGGCAGAAATTGGATAGTTTCCAGTTTGTGAATATTACAAATTAAGCTTCTATGAGCATCCAAGCCTTTAAATGGACATCTGCAGGGCGCGGCAAACTGCGGCTTATTCTGCACTTCCCACAAACTTAGCCAGGCGCATTCACTCCTCTAGTCATATTGTCTATGGCTGCAGACAGAGTATGTAGCATCTTGCCCTGCAAAGCCTCAAATATTTACGTCATCGTTTCCAAACCCCCGCTCTTATATAAATTCCTAGAAGTAGAATGAATGGACTTAGAGTAGGTGTATGTGGAGCTTTTCACCGAAATGGCTAAACTGTTTTCCGAAGTGGTTGCACCACTTTACATCCCCACGGCAACGTACGAGCACTCCAGCCACTCTGTATCCTTGCCAAAAATTAATGTTCTTTCTTTTAACTTTTAGCCATTCTAATCAATGTGTAGTAGGATCTCACTGTGATTTTAATCTGCATTTCTCTGATGACTAATGGTACTAAACCTCTTTTCATGCACTTATTTTTTTGTCTCATGTATTCAAAGCACTGTTGTCAGGCACATAAACTCAACATACTTTGGTATGTTTGTGATTTTAAAAAGTCAGACAGAAGGTCTTCTGGCCCCACCTTGCACCCTCGCACACTGCAGACGATACTGAGACCTTACCCCATGCCTACATGACTCGGAATAAACAAATATCTTCCAAACTAAACTGCTTTGGAAAAGAATAACCCAGAAACATTTTTTTACAGTAAGTGTTTTCTTCTTCTTACAGTACTTGACATCTCATCGGAGAAGCCAACCCATGACACTATAGCAAACGATGCAAGCCTATTTATTATTGATAGTCAGATCTGGTTCAGAAATATTCTGCAGGATTCTGAAGGGGCTGGAGTTTAGTCAGCATTGGGGCTTGTTGGGTGTGTTCTCTTATTCATTTATTCTCTCTCCCGTCTCTCTCTCTCTCCTTCCTTCCTTTCCTCTTTCCTTCCTTTCCTTCATTTCACATTTACTTTGTACCTAATCTGACTCTGTTCCTTTGTCAGAGAGGACATAGCATTGATTCAAACAAGGGAAGCTGGCTTGGAAGAAGGGGAACTTGAGGTGGGCCTTCAAAGACAATAGCTGAAGGACATCTTCTGTAGGATGAACACCAGATTTGACATCCGTTGTACAACGAATTCTGTGCTTCTCTATAAAACTTGAAATTTTCAACTCTTTTATTTGATCGTTGTTGGTCAAAAAACAGAGGTGCTCATTTATATTTTTTCTCTCTACTGGTAACATCACCTGCACTTAGGCAGTTTGGAGGGGCGGGAGAGGAGAGACTAAATGACAGGGAAATAACCTGTGTGTCATTACTGTCCCTAATCACACCATACGTATATCTAACTACTATAGACATTTTGCTATTTTTTACTGTGTATTAAATATAACCATTAAATTTTATATCTTGATTTTTTTTTTAATTTTCTCTCTAAATTTTTCTATTTCATTATGATTTTGGTCAACACCTTTTTGGTCAACAATCTTTAAAAAGTCTAATCGTGTGGTCAAACAATAACCTACTTCAAAATTTTCCTATTGTTTTATATCAAGATTGTTACCAGTTTTTCCCTTATTAAAAATGTTCTGCCAATAGATTTTTAGAAATCCTATATTTATGATTTTAGTGTTTTATGGGTGAAAAGAACTTTTAGGGATTACCAAGTCCAACCACCTCAATTTTCAGACAGGAAAATTAAGTATATAGATATTTAAGTTCTTCTGAGCTATGCTTCTCAAACTTTAATGTGTTTGGGGATCACCTGAGGATCTTATGAAAATATAGATTATGATTTGATAGATCTGGAGAGGGGCCAATATTCTGCATTTCTGGTAAGCTCTCAGGTGATACAGATGACGCTTAAAAGATGAGTCATGAATCAGGTGAAGGATTTGAAGCCAAATATGTTTGTCAAGCTTAACCAACTCTATACTTATTCTCTTACCTACAATAAGGCTACAGGAACTAAATAAGACCAATGGGCGGAAACTTTCAAATGTAATTGAAATATAATTTCATTATCTTAGTTTACAGACATCTTTTTCACCAACCAGCAGAGGTATGTAAGCTCTGGCTGAATACCCAACTGGTAAAGAGTTTTAATGGAAATTCAGTGATAGAAGGGATCTTCTAGTGATTCTGAAGGGCCTCCCGACCCCCAGGTTAAAGTTTCATGTTGATATGGAATATTTTGAATGTTTATCTGAACAGCTAACTCCTCAGCCATTTAAAATTCAAGGAGCCATTTTGTGATAGAAGTCACATTGCCAGGCATAAAAATCAGGTAAAATTGTTACCCCTTTTTTTTTTTTTTAAACCAGACTGCGTGGGAGTTAGAGACCCAGGAAATGGCCAGAGTTGTCAGAGCTCTCTCTCCCCCGCCCCTTCTCCTTCTGAAAAATAAAATCTCACTTTTGAGAAATTGTCAGAAATATATTTTGCATTTGAAGAAAATGCCAGAACTATTTAACACAAGATGGGACGCAAAAGTGAAAATGTAAATGATTGGGGTCTCTTTACAAAAGGAAGATAGTGTCGCTGCTTAGTACAGACACATTTCTCTTTACAAGGTTTTCATATGATAATGTTCTCCCTGAAACATGTTAAATGCCTGAGTTGTAAATTTCAAATTGTCACTGCATGATGAGCTCGGGCATGGGAGAGGAGGAAGGGCCTGCTTGTTTTTCGTGTGAGCTACATTAAAACTCCTGCGAATTCCCCTTGAGGTGTTGACTTTACTTTCGTTTTCCAGAAGGTGGAGTTCCTGCTTGGTGACACACAGGTGTGTGGATGAGGGAGAAAATGTCTTAGAGATGCCGCCCTGTGTAGCCCATGGCTGTGACTTGCTTCCAGTGTCCCCTTCTCAAGGACCTGTCAACATCTTACTGTGGGTTGGACACTTACTGCTCTGCCTATAATAACTAAACTCATTAACCACCTTCCCTGCCAGACCAGGTCCTCCTCCTGATTCTGAAAAAATTCATTTCATGTCACTCTGCGCTTCTCAAAAGCACAGATTAGATCCTCCAGCACCTGATCTGCACTCTCAAGTCCTGTAGATGCCCCTGTTTCAAGTGGTCCAAAAATTTAATCCCCAAGACCTCCATTCAAGTTCTTACAGTCTCGGCCTTTCTGATGCATCTTCCGCAGTAATGCCAGATTTTTCTTTTTTAAAGGACACACATTATTCTCTCTAAGTGCTGTCACTCTTTGGTCCGGAATCATCAAATAAGGCCTAGAGGACACATTTCTTCATCTGGTAGACTAAGCCCTCTTTTAACTAACCCTCAACGTCTCTGTTCAGCCTCATCCCCTCTTAAACTACAGTTTAGCCACACAAAAGATTGAGCCATTCCCGAAAGACACATTTAAGAAGGTAACTTTGCATAGCGGTTATAAAACTTTGCATTCAAGTCCCATCTTCATTCCTTCCAAGCTGTATGGGACCTTGACTTTGACCCTGAGCCAGTCTCTCGTTGTTAAAAATAAGATGATAATAGTGCCTGCCTCCTACGGTCGGCACAAGGGTTCACGTGAGAACATAGAACAGACCTTCCAGTGTCGACTCAAGCGCAGAGTGGTAGGAGGAGATCTTTTCTAATCTTAACCACGAAAGGAGCTGAACAGACTCCAAGTTCATGAATATCCTCTAGTCAAAGACCTGAGGTCACAGGACAATGGACTAGCTCAAAATCTAAGGAGAATCGTGCCCCCTTCAAAGAGAGACGGGACAGGAGCGCTTGCTTACTTGGGGCAGATGTAGCAGGACACTAGGAAGGAGGAGGCTGGTGAGAGCATGGAGACATTGCGGGGCACAGATATCAGGCTGGTCTGCACACCTTTGTAGACTTTTTCTCCAGGGACAGCAGCGCTAGGAAAGAAACTTACGAAAGTGACCCTCATTGCTCAGGACTGAGATTGGAGAACATCGGCCACTGCAAAGTGGACATACACTATCACCAGGACCCTTTGCACAAAAGAAAACCTCACCTATTGGGGGACATGATGACTTTGTGTTTAGAAAGGGCTTGTATTCTTTACATTGAAATTACGTATTTAAAGGCAGGATTTCCTAGAGCTATTTTTTTGTTGTTACTGTACGTCTGTTTGTTGTTGTTTTTTTAATAGGTGGAGAAAATAAATGTCAAATAATTAAGTTTCTCTCCTAAGGGCACACAAGTTTCTTTAGAGGTCATACAAAAATCATGGTCAAACGTTTTTATTCAATGAGTCCACTTGCTGGAGTTGGTAGGAAACATGAGATGTTAAAGGTTTTATCGTATGTAAGCTCGTGTTGTACAACACTGTTATCCTGTCAGTTAAAGTAGGGTTAAAAACCCCATTTTACAGATGAGGGAATTGAGGCTCAGAGAGATTAAGGCTCGCCCAGACCAAAGAGCAGTACTGCTAAGGTGAGGCTGGAAAAATAAGAGAGCTGGGGGGAGTAGGGAAGGAGGGAGGCAAGCATTCAGGATCCAAAGATTTTATCCCAGGAGCGACTTGAAACTGTAGTTGTATTATAAGAGCACGCGGGTATGATGGGATGTGGATTTTGATGTTCCCTTTTCAAATGATGAATCCTCTTTTTAGTACACTTTTTTGCGCTAAACCCACTCCCATGCTCTCTGGCAATCATACCCCACGTTAGTTTGGAGGAAGCTGCCCCGCCCCTACACATAGCCCTGAAGATTCCAGGGAGAATCACATGCCAGGGTTCGAGTGCTGGCCACTGGCCGGCTCGCTGTTGGCCACGTGTCCTGTGTGGGCCCGGCCAGGGCCGACGTGACTCAATGCTCAGGTTTTTCTTAGGCCACTGGTTTTATTGGACTGTCTGTCCCCTTCTCTGGTATGGATGCTGAGATGACACTGCAGAAAGCACCCAACTCAGAAGCAGCCAAATCCAAAAACGAGTCCTAGCGATGTCTTTGAACTTAAATCAAACTTTACTTCAACAGAAACCTACTGGCACTTTGCAGTTACATGAGCCATCAATCTCTCCCTCCCTTGCCCCTTGCCTTCTTTCCTTGAGCTGTTCGAGTTGAGTTTTTTAAAGTTTCTGTGGAAAGAAACCTAACTAGCATACCATTTTATGGCTATTAAATGAATAAAATTGTAAAAATAATACTGGGAAATAGGCTCTCTCCTACACGTCTCACATAAATATGAATTATCACATATACGTATACACACAAACTCAAAAATGTGCATACCCTAGCACTTAAACATTCCACTTTAAAAACTTTATCTTAAGTAAATAATCAAGAATATGTGAGACAAGTTAGTGGGAAAGAGTATCCACGACCGTAATTTATAACATTACAAAATTGGAAGTAATCAAAACATACTACAATAGAAGGTAAATTAGATAAACAGTGATACATAAATACAACACAAACTAAGTATTATTTAAAATAGTATTGTGGGATATTGACATGTTAAAATGTTCATAAAATATCCCTGAGTAAAATATGTACTGTAAATTATAGGCACAGTATGATTTTATTTTTGCTTATAATAATGAAGATTTATATGCATGTAGAGAGAATAGGGAAGCCGCACCCTTACTAGATTACCAGTGGTGGGAATACCAGTAAATTTTTAACTTTTCCTTTTTGATATTTATTTTTAAAACATATTTAATTATTATAAATTACAAAAATAATATTTAAATAAGGCTTCTTAAGGAAAAATGACAGAAATATTGCACTACAAAAAATTTAGAAAAACAAAGGATAAGACTCCGCTCATAATTCCATAACTGATACACTCATTCTCATTCTCCTGTGCATGGATACCTTTCTTTGCAGACTTTCTCTAGCTATTGTTTTTCCGTTGTGTTGTGGTATTAGTGTATGCATGCAGTCCTGTATTATTTTTGTCACTTAACGTTTTGCTGATGTTTACAGTTTCCACATCATTATTTGATAGTTCTACCCAGCATTCATAATGGTAACATCCCATGTTGGGCAACATTCCATGCATTTATTGGACTTTTCCTTCTTTAACCGTTATATTTTTGTGGGACATTTAGCCTGCCTAGTTCTTCAAAAACAAGCTCTGCATTCACTGCTGTGTATTTGGGGTGGTTTCCTTAGGAGACATCCCCAGAAGAGGACCCATTTTATCCATTTCACCATTTAAGAAAAGACTCTTCCAAAGGCACTGGGCAAATGACAGCTATTTGCGGGAGAGTCATCTTCTGTGCACCCTGACTGCCTCTCACCAGAATTCCTCCTGACTAGAGGGTCTCTGGGAGCAGCTCCCACTACCCACGCCATTGCCAGGCCCATTCTTTCAAGTGCAGGGGGAGCAGAGAGCTTCTGAAGCCATGAAGTAGGCTGGGCCCAGGCCAAGGGTCTGCTGGGGAAAAGCTAAGAGGCAGGGGCGGGATAAGAGCTTTCCAGTTACTTCTAAGTGCAACTTCGGGCTTAGTGGCCATCAATTGAATCAATATCTGACCTGGAGCCTGGTTGACCAAGGAGTGGAGTCATTTCCTCAGGTCCAAGGCTAGAAAGTGGAGTCTCCGTAATGGACAGGGAGGGCCCTGACCCGGTGAAGGAGAGAGTGTAATGGAGTGAGGCCGGCCTTGGGTCAGGAGGTCTCGGCTCCACCAGTCGGATATGTGACTCTGAGAAGGTCTTCCCGACAAAATGGAGCTAATAATACCTGCCTGCCTGGAAGGCTCAGAGCCTTCAATGAGAAAATGGATATGAGAGTCCTTGGTAAATTCCGAGTGCTGTGTCCTCGTGAGGGATTAAGATCTTCCAGGCTTGATAAGAGTAAGGAAATGACAGGATGCTTGCTCATGGTGCTTAGTGTCTGACAGTAAAGAGGGGCAGGTCTTCGTTTACGCCACATCTACTGAGTACCTACTCTGTGCCAGGTCAAGACAGACGAGGCCTTGTGGGGAATTTTGCACCCCAGTGGGTGGAGACAAACAGCATGGTAAATTAATAAGTAAACACGAGAATTTCAGAATATGGTGTCATGAAAAAAATTAAGTGGGGATGATATGACAGAGAGTGTAGGAATCAGGGCTATTATTTTTTTCTGGGGTGTGAACGAAGAATCTCCAGAAGGTGACCATCGTTCTGATGCCTGAAAGGTGAAGAGGAGCGAGCCACCTGGAGCCACCCGGAGATGTTCCAGGCAGAAGGGGCAGCGAGGGAAGGAGGGGGGAACAGGCCGAGTGTTTGTGCTCCCCCAAGCCGATCCGCAGAAACCTAGTCCCTAAGGATGGCATCAGGAGGCGGCGCCTTTGGGAGGTGATTGGGTCATGAGGGCAGAGCCCTCAAAATGAGATCAGGGCTCTTAAAAGAAGAGACACCATTAACTAGGTTTATTGTGGTGATCATTCCACTGCACATACATGTGTTGAGTCATTATGTTGTACACCGGAAATGAATGTAATGGAAGAAGAGTCACCTTGAGCTGATAATTGATGGAGGAGGAGGAGGAGGAGGATGGGTAATATAGCAATTTACATATGCCATCCCCTTTACTTTGGTATGTGTTTGAAATTACCCAAAATTGAAAGTTTGAAAACAAAAGCTTTATAATAATAAAAAAAAAAATTTAAGAAGAGCCTCCAGAGTGTTCTCTGACAGGTGAGGACACATCTACAAGCTGGGACGAGATCCCTCACCAGAACCTGACCATGTCGGCCCCTTGACCTCAGACTTCCCAGCCTCCAGAACTGGGGGAAAAGAAATTTCTGTTGTTTAAACTACCTGGTCAATGGTATTTTGTTGTAGCATCTCGAGAGACTAAAACAAACATAATGAGTCCATAGGTCTATATAAGATGGTTTAAGGCAAATCTCACAGTTGCTTGATCAGTGAACTGTCTTCGGTTAGGCCACGGATTCTCGACACGGATGATATCGTCCCCAAGAGAGCAAAAATTGGTTCTTTGGGAGGAGGCACAGAAAATCTTACACATTTTATGTATGACGCACAAATAGATATGTAGTATTTAAACAAATACACAGTATATCTGTGTTATTAAAATTCCATGGTATGTGGGGCAGGGGCAGTGGTTAGGAAACAAATATCTAAAAAGGATCCTTTGAGAGTCAATAGTGAAAATAGGTTGAGAACTGTTGAGCTAGGTCCAGCCAGGACCTAGCACTAGGTCACTCAAAGCTAAGTGAACAGTTGTCCTTTGACAGCAGAAACTTGGAATGCCAAAGCCTCAGATGCTGCCCTTCCGCCTACCATGAGCCGCCGAGAGACAGAGAGAGAGAACCAGGAGGAAGAGGCTCGTTGTTAGCTGAGACTTTGGTCATCTCCACTCAGCTGTGTCAGAAAACGCTCCAAAAAAGTGCTTCAGTAAGAGAGAACTTGATTTTTCTCTCGTATTAATCCCAGAAGTAAGCAGTTCGAGCCTGATATGGCAACTCCAAAATGGCCAGGGGCACTGGTTCCTACCTCATAGTCTAAAAGTGGTTGCCTCAGCTCAGACATCATGTCTAAAGTCCAAGTAGCTCTAAGGAGGAGGAGGAGAGGCACAATCCTTCCCTTTGAAGACACTTCCAAGAATTGGTACACATTACTTCTACTTACATCCCATTGCCAGGACTCACTCGTGCGACCCTACCTGGCTGCAAGGGGACGTTGGAAATAAAATTAGTTGTCAGGGCACCAATGAGCCCGACTTAAAGTTGAGGGATCTCTTATTAAGTATGAAGGAAGAAGGAGAGAGCCGGTGCTGGGGACCACCAGCAGTCTCTGCCACAGTGTGTGATCCCACGGGGACCCTGGTGATCTGACCTATTTGGTGCAGAGTCAGGGAGATTCCTTTAGCCTGGGCCTGCATGGGTTCTTTGTTCTGGGCCTCACTCTGGTTTCTACTGGATTTTGGAAGGCGGCAATAAAACAGGAGAGACATGAAGGGCATGGCTTCACTAGAAGAAGGATACTCAGCCGCCATCTCATTTTAAATGAGAGAGAGAGAGGGAGGGAGGGCGGGAATGAGGGAAGGAGGAACTGAGAGAGGGAGAGAAAAACCATCCCTTATTCGGGTTTACTTATGTTCCCTAACACTCTATCCCCCAGTAATGTGGTTCGATTAACATTCTAGAACCTGACTCATCCTCCACAGTCACTATTTTTCCTTCCAGGAAGTGGGGGAGGATCTAGAGGAGTTCTGGCTTTCCTTGACCCCACTGGCCAGTTTCTTCCAAAACTCTCCTGAAGCAGAAGGAAGATAAGGCAGGAAGATGGGATGCCTCCAGGGAGAATGCCCATGGGGCAGGCCTGGGAGAACAGATGTGTGGAGAGCCTACTCTAATAGAAAGCAGATTCCTAAAGGGGTCACTTTCGCACAGTGTGCAGAGTGCCATCACTGAAGTGTGGATAATATGGGGGGAGGAGGGGAAGGCGCCATGGAAACCGAGTCACGATGTTGGAAGTGCCGGAACAGGAAAGAGGCATTCGAGGCAGAGCGAAGGCCCCCACGGGTAAGTGTGGGAAGCCGTTTTGGGGGATGTTGGGTAGTTTGTTTGAAGGGTAGGCTGTGTGATGCTGGGGGTGGTGGAAGTGGAGGATGAAAGAGGAAAAGACGTTGGAGATGCATTTATTTGAGGGGAAGGACTGGCAGACATAACTCTAGTTAGTTGGTTCTCAACGTGCCTTGTGAAGGTAACAGATTTTGGTCAGCAATAAAGAGCCTGAACTTAGGAGTGATGGATAAGAACCACGCCTGAGGAGGCTTTGGGGCCATACCCCACTAATCCTGAGAAGGAACTAATTTGACAGCTACGGGACACAGGGTGGCCAGATGCCTGCCTGGAGAATCTGCTCCAAAGCGTCGTGGAAACCCCAGCTATGCTGGGCTGTATAGTGCCCCCCTACAATTCACATCCACCCAGAACCTCAGAATGTGGCCTCGTTTGGAAACAGGGTCTTTGCAGCTCTAATTATTTCAGTTAACTTCGGTTCATACTGGATTAGGGCGGGCCCCAAATCAATACGACTGATGTCTTTCCAAGAAGAAAAGCCATATAGAGACGCACGCAGAAGAAGCCCATGTGATGCTAAAGGCAGAGACTGGAGCAAACACCTGCAAGTCATAGGGCACCTAGGACTGCCAGTGCCAGCAGAAGCTGGAGGAGGAGGGAGGACCTCCCCCACCCCTGCCCCCCCCCCCACCCCGGGGAGCCTTGGGAGGGAGCGTGGCCCTGCCCACACCTTGGTTTCGGACTTCTGGTCTCCGGAACTGTGAGAGGCTAAATTTCTGTTGTCTAAACCAGCGGTCCCCAGTGCTCCCCTGAGAACCTAATGCCTGATGATGTGAGCTGGAGCTGAGGCGGCGGTGCTAGCGCTGGGGCTGCAGATACAGATGAAGCTTCGCTTCCTCCCCCAGCTCACTTCCTGCTGTGCGGCCCAGCTCTTAACAGGACAAGGACCTGTACCGATCCGCGGCCTGGGGGTTGGGGACCCCTGAGCTAGGGAAATGGGTGCACAAAGGACATCGCAGAAGGACTTTAGAGCTTCATCAAAAGAACCCCTCACATCGTCCAAATACCGAATTCTACTTTTTGCCTATCACTTTTCTCAAAATAGTATTTATAATGGTAGTAGCTTATGTTTATCAGCGCCTGTTCTGAGTCAGGCCCTCTTCTAAGCACATCTGAGTTTTTAAATCAGTTACCCCTCACCTGATGTCTATCAGGTAGGTACTGTGATCTCCCCATTGTATAGCAGAGGACATTCGGATACAATGGGGTTTAGCGGTTAGCCACAAATGCTCTTAGCCACTAGTCTGTCCGATCAACGCCTCTCCTCAAACCCTCACTGAGAACCAACTGTGCTAAGAGATGCAAGATTTGACGTTTTCCAAAGAAGAGTTAAGACAATCCCTTGCTCCTGAGGGCTGCTGGGTAATCGCAGATTTCTGGTTAGAAGGAAACTTCTCGGAGATCTTATTAAAATAAGTAGCTTCGTGGGTCTCTTTGGGGAGAGTGATTCTGGAGGTCCGAGGTGGAAACCAGCTTTACTGCATCCCCAATGGCATGGTCTGACCACCGTTTGGCTCCACTGCTCTGGATCAGCAGATTCCAGTGGTCCCTTTGGGCGACTGACCACCCAAGGTCACACCAGGGTTTTGGCAACTTATTCTTATCTAGAGAAAGTGTTATTCTCTTCAGCAAACTTTGAATTTTCTTTTCTTCCCTTCATTCCTGGTGAACATGAGCTTTATTTTATAAGAAAAATGACTCAACAGTGACTCACACTGTCTTTACCACCCACCTCTTTATTCCTGAACTAATTGGGGCTCTTTTCATCTCTTCAACCTACCCTGGAAAAAAAAAAAAAAAAAGAATGATGGGCAGAACAGAGGATTTCTCACGGGTGCTTCTGCTCCTCAATTTTACAGACATACAACAAAATGCTTATTCTGCTTCTTTTTTCTACTTAAGGTACCTAAGCATAAAGCTCAGCTCCTCATCCAAGCTTAATACATGTTAATCTGCAAAGCATCCTTCTACAAACTGATGGGAGTCTTTGCCAGGGAGGGTCATATTTACACCCCAAAGTAACGGCGCTATGGTATAAATTCCAGGGTTAAATGCTCCCAGCTTCCCTTATCCTCCAGGCTTTCCGGGAGACGGGCAGGACCGCTCCCTCGGTCGGTCGTGTGGATCCCAGAGGCGATCACACCGAGGCCTTGGGCTTGCTTCTCCACCTTCTGTCTCTCTCTCACTTGCATTCCGGCCCTCCCTTTCTGGTCCACGGCTGCTGTTGCCTGGGTCCCAGGCTGCCTCGAATTCAGAGAATTCTTCTTTCTCTTTGGGGTGACACCCTGAATCTCTCTCTCAGTCGAACCTCTCTGCCCGAGCTCCAATGTCCTTTCAGTAAGCACGCCCTGCTGCTGTCGTTCCAAAGAATCCCCTGACACCTCCAATTCCTCACGTCCCAAAAGGAACCGCCCAGCTTCCTCCAGACACCTGTTCCCCTTCCCTGCCCACTTGCTTTCTTGTGAAGTTTTCTTTTTTTTCTAAAGTCCCGCTCTTTCACCGCGCCTCCTATGCCCACGCCCAAACACAAAGGAGCGAGGCTAGTTTACAGTGTCCCCTTTCAAGTCCCCAAGGTACACAGCAGCATCGATTTAATAAATACTGACTTGGAAGAAATGCACTTTGCGTAAAGTTGTTCGAGAATAGAAAAAAGGCAAAGGATTATTCTCCTTTAATCTTTATTACAATTATCACTTTACAGAAAATTCTTTACCAATGACAATGCACGATCTTTGTATATAACGTTGCAATTTAATTCTTCTCCCAACAGTAGTCTAGAAAATGCTCTGAGGTCAAAAGGTCAGAATCTGAGCCCCCCCCACCCCTCACTTTATTTCTTACCATCTTACTAAACTTCAACATGAGGCATAATCTCTCTGAATCTAATCAGGGCAATAATAACTCAAGGGTATTTAAGATTCTAAAAATTATACCCTTTGTGTGAAAGTATGTTTTAAGCCCATGGCCTCCTCTAAGACTCTACCTTCCATAAAGTTACCTGGTAGAGGTGACAACTTTTTCCTTGTGATCCTACTGTGTGTGACTTATCTCCTAGCAGGCAGCTTTAGAATTAGCCCACCTAACCTGAATTAATTTTTTATTAATTTCTACAGTCTCTGAGTCTGGCACAGTTCTGTTGCTCAATAATTATTTCCTAAAAGAAAGGATGAACTTTTAGCAACTGTGGTCATTGGGATCATATTTACATGTTTATTTTGATTCGGGGTCTCCATTTTTAATTGAACTCTGATCAGAAGAGAAGTGGGATTAAATTTGTAAGAATACTCAGAATACATCTCCATACACCTTTTTGGACATTTGCCCCTAACAACAACATAAATATATGTGTGTGTGTGGAATAATGATTCTGAGCAAAACAGAATAAAGAACTGAGTCAAGCTGAGAAAAAAAAAATGATCCCTTGTTACTGAAATAACAAGAGAGCAGATACCTAATCAATTTGCCAAGAGGTTATTCGTTGTTGGACATTAACCTGAAAGTTGATCTCTAGTTATATACACATGTGGCGCGAGATGAACTGTGAGGTTCTGGGTGGTTTTAGGCATCACTGCTACTTTCCTCCTTCGAAGAAGTCCCCTAACTCCTACACAGGTCCAGCTCCTCTCACTCATTGAAAGGTAGTTGATGAGGCCCACCTCCGTTCGTAAAGCCGACCTGTCACTGTAGCGAAATAACTCAGGACAAGGGAGGAGGGGCGTTGGTGGCGCAGGGGAGAAACCAACCGAGAAGCCGGATGAGAAACATAACTGGGCCCAACGTGGCCCGTCACTCGCCAAGTCTCCACCACTCACTGGAGGCCCGACTGCATCAGGCTCCTTCCAGCCCCGCGGAGCCAAACGCTTCACTCATAGCTGCTCGCACCAGTCGCCTGCTGACCTTTTATGGGCTGCAACCCGTGTGCCCGACGCGCTGATTGGATCCAGCTGCAGCAGCTATGTTTTCTACCTTCCTTGTTACTTAATTGATCCTGGCTGCGCCTGGTCCTGCAAAGGAGCCTTGCTGGAACTTGCAACATATGCTACATTTCCTGTGTTCTGACGAGGAACATAAAAATCAAAGATGGCGAGAGACACGGGGAGGGTGAAGTCAAATGGACGAACATAAATGCAAGTCACTTGGCTGGCCTCCGTGGGTCTCCCGACCACTGTCCCTCACGCCCTGGACCAAACTGACGTTCTTCCTGCAGACGGTACCTCTCTCGAGACTCAAACTTCTCCACGTGTCTTAAAAACTACAACCATGCACAGACCTTTGAAGGAAATAGAAAAAAAAAAGAAAACACAGGACAGCAAATGATTTCTTCCATCCATTTTTTGGTGCTTTCCACCATACGTTTTTAAGTCTCTGCTGAGTTCTTGGCTTTACGTGAACGGGTTGCTGCCCTGCTGTAGCTCAGTCACACAGGAGACGACAATACAAAAACCAGTGGCAAGAAGACGGTAGGACAAGCCCTCACCTGGATCAGGTTCTCAGCATGTGGCTGGGGACCCCTGGGTGTTCCCAAGACCCTTTCAGAGCCTCCTTAAGGTCTACACACTTAAAAAATAAAATAAAATAATTTTCAAAAAGAGTATCACATTATTTGCATTTTTTCACCCTCGTTCTCTCATGGGTGCCCAGTGGAGTTTTCCAGAGGTGACAGGACATGTGAAGCCACAACAGATCGGATGCAGAAGCAGATAGGACGAGCCGGCTGCCTTCCGTGGAGCTAGCTATTAACGAGGTTTGCAAAATGTAAAACAATGCCACTTTCCTTGCTATTGTTTGTCTTTGGAAAATGTGGTAATTTTTCATTAAAAAAATGTATTTGTTATGTTCATGCGAAATTGATTACTGTGGCTTTTAAATTAATTAATAAATAAACATGTAACTAAATCTCAGAATCAAGTTCTAACACAGTAAGTATCGACGGACAGCACATATAAACAAAAGTTCTTCAGGGACCTCGATGGTATTGAAATAGCGTCAGAACGTCAAGAACTGGGCACACAGCACCACCAGATCCTGTGTATTCTTTGCCTGGTTTCCCCCCAGCGATGACACCTTATACAAATACGGTACATTGTCCACACCAGAGACCTGATATTGGTTCGGCACTGTTAACTGCAGATCTCATGAGTATCTCACCAGTTTCTACACCTCTTGTGTGTGTGTAAAGGTCGGTGAAATGTTATCACACACAGACTGATGTAACTAGAACCTTGACCAGCGTACAGAGCTGTCCCATCCCCACAAAGTAACTTCCTTGCGTTCCTCCTTTATTGTCACGCTTGGCTTCAGACACTAATTCCTGGCAACCGGTGATCTTTGTCCCTGTAATTTTGTCACTTCAGGAACAGTATGTAAGTGGAATCATGCAGCATATAATCCTTTGAGAATTTGTTTTTTCCCTAACATAGTGCTTGTGACATTCATCTCAATAGTTGTGTGTATCAATAGTTCATTTCTTTTCATTGTTAAGTAGTGTTTCATTGAATGTATGTACCACAGTTTATTCATTCATTCATTGAAAGACATTTGCATTGTTTTCAGTGTTTAGCTATTACAAATAAAGCTCCAAATGAAGAACCTCTGTGTACAGATTTCTTTAGGTAAAATATTCTATATTTTCTGGGTCATGTGCGGAATATGTTTAATTGTATAAAAAAATTGCACAATGTTTCCAGCTTGGCTATATAATTTTTCATTCCTGTCAGCAATATACTAACAGGAATATACTGACAGATGCAATTCTCGATGTACTCACCAGTACTTTTTATTGTTAGCATTTTTATTTTGGCCGTTCCAAAAGGTATATAGTGATATCTTGTTGTAGCTTTATTTGAATTTTTCTAAGAGCTAATGATGTTGAATATCTTATATGTACTTATCCATATTTCTTCTTTTGTAATGTTCAAGTGTTACGGGATTATTTGTTTTCTTACTGTTGCATTCAGAGTTCTTTATATATTCTGAATACCAGAATATCCTTTGTCAGATATATGATTTGCAAATATTTAA
Source organism: Rousettus aegyptiacus (assembly GCF_014176215.1). Classification (NCBI taxonomy): domain Eukaryota; kingdom Metazoa; phylum Chordata; class Mammalia; order Chiroptera; family Pteropodidae; genus Rousettus; species Rousettus aegyptiacus. The sequence continues at coordinate 8,154,329 of NW_023416285.1, forward strand.
TCCCGGTCTGAGAGGTTTTTTTAAATCATCTTAATAGATCTTTTGCAGAGCTAAGGTTTTAAATTTTGATGAAGCCCAATTTGTTGATTTTTTTTCCCTCTTTTATAGATAGTGCCTTTGGGATCAAGTCTCAGATCTCTTTGCCTCGCCCTAGGCCTTGAACATTTTCTCATAAATAATTTTTAAGAATGTGAAGTGTTCTCAGACCAAAGTTTAAGAAATCTGTGTGCATGCTCAGCTCACTTTCTGCAATTTTCTTTAACTTCCCTTTTCCATCAATAAATCTAGTTCTTTAACATCTCCCATTCTTTACTCCTTTCTTCCGACACCTGTAACTACTCCCTGTTTATATTAAACTTAAATGTGAGACCTGTAAAGAAACAGAGTGCCGCTCTTTTTGAGATAGAAGCCCATGTGTTTGTGCCTTTACTCGTCGATTTCGCGTTTATTGAACATCTATTATCTGCCTGCTACTGTAATATGGGAATAAAAAGATGAAACAATGCACCAGGGAAAGCAGTGTGTCACTCAGGGTCCTGGCGGGAACAGACCGAAGCGACCACCCACAGAGCAGGGCCAAGGAACCCACGAAAGATGCTGAAGGTCCAAGGACCAGCAGCAGCGAAGCCAGTGCCACTCCCAGGCAGTGGGGGTGGGGAGCAAGAAAGGAGTGGGCTCTGGGGCCGTGAGGGTGGTCCCCCACCAGGGGATGTCGTCATCAAGGCTCCCGGCCATGGCTGGAATTCTGGCATGGTGCTGGAGGAAGAGGATGGAGACCGTGCTTCCAACGCTCCCTTCGGCAGCCTCCCATCTCTACCCAGCACCTGCCACCGGCCAAAGCCAACCAGAAACCAGAGGGCAACGGAGCCTCGGGATGGAGTCCTTGGGACATAGAGTGTCCCTGTTACCATGTTTTGTATCCAAAATGCAGCCACAGTCGGTGCTGAGATTTATACAGACATGAGGAATCTTAGTTTAAAAAATTTTAAGACAAATAAATACCTAGTAATACACAGTGTTTAGATCAATATTACAAACACAGGTAAATACCATTATAATAAGCCTCAGGTTGGTTAGTTTTTTCTTAGTGTTTAGGACTTAGATGCGTCTTCCTATTAAGCCCAGGGATAGTTGTTGGGTTTGGTGACTGGTTTTGGAGAATTCAGCTGAGTTTTCTTTCATGCGTCATATTATTAGGTGAGGGAAGGCAAGGGGCATCATGCTGATGAAAGCACAGAAAGATAAAGAAGGAAAATATTTGCTTAACACTTATTATGTGCCTATCATTTCACTTAATCCTCACAACTGCCCTCTATTTTTTTTCACACACTGTAGACGACATGACATCAGAAGCTCATTGTGCAACTAATAGAGGCAGAATTCAAAACTAGACCTTTCCAATGCCAAAGAGCATCTTGTTGTCATACACACACACACACACACACACACACACACACACACACACACACACACACACGCCATGAAAATGTCTTTGTATTAATATGCCATGTGGTCTTACGAGCCAAAGGTTCCCACTGGAGAATGGGAAAAATATGTTCTGCCACTTTCCCTCTCTCTCTCTCTCTCTCCTTTTTCTTCCTCTTCTCCTCCCTCCCTCCCTTCCTTCCTCATCCTTCCTTCCTTCCTTGCTCATTCTCTCTCACTCTCTCTCTGTCTCTCTGTCTCTTTCTCTCTCTCTTTCTGTTGATCACCAAACTCCACATATCACAGGCAACTTATAACTTTAATTGTTTGAATAACTATTAAATGGATCAGCACCACAAGAACACCTTTCTATTGGGTCATTTCTGTGAAAAACTTGTATTAAAAGATAACGAAAGTCTGCTTGTATAGGCTCCTAAGGAAGAGATTTACTTTATTATAAAGAGTTCCTTCTCAGGAATTATACCCATGAAACATGACCTAAAAAATACACAATAGGAGGTATGTGAGTTCTATTTTACCTGTTCTGGTTCAAGGGATATTTGAGTTTTAAACTTCTGGAAATTTTTATCTCCCCTGAATTCGTGTTTTGCCATGGAATCCAATTCTTCCTCAAATGCTTCAAATGAAAAATCATCAACAGAACCATTATGGCAACAGGGAACAATCTCCACGCCTTGATGATTCACACTGAGATGATTCATGCTGAGGGAGTCCAGTTTTAAACAGTCAGCTCAGTGTTAAACAAATCAGAGAGCTAAGACCAGAAGTTTCCACAGCCTGTCCCTACTTCTTCATTTATTAAAGTCCATGCTGTAAGACCCTCTGAATTTCCAGGTACTCCATGAAGCATGGCTTGCTACACAGGCGCCTACTGAGCACTTCTCCTTAAAGCTTAAAATTTAGAAAAACAGACCCAAGTCAAGAGCTGAGGATTGTGCCGAGCACATCGCAGGGTACCAACAAGTGTGAGCCTCTCTTGGCACTCCTCTCCCTATCACTGCTGCCAAATAAAGTCTAATAGCCATCTCTAATAGCTGTAACGAAACTCGTATTTCAAGTCTCTTCATGTCGCATACATTTCTTTCCCATCTGCCACACTCATTCGGTCAGTCATCAAACACTCACGGTAAACTTCCCGAGCCCATTTTTCTCTTTGCACTCAGCTTCTGGAATCCCCACGTCCAATTCCAGGTGCTCTGAGCCACTGTGGTCCTCGACGAGCCCCTGTCTCTCAGAATAACTTTCGGTCTTTGTAACAGGTATCGAAGTAGAATGTTGATACCCTCAGAGTCAGATAAATCGAGATCATCGATTTGACAACATTGAGAGGGTACTAACGACACACACCGGCACAGCTCTGTCTGATGGGGGAACGGAAACCTGTCTTTCGGATTAGCGCTCCGTCAAGCATCTGAGCACGCGCGAAGTTTCGGTGCTGTCTTTAGGGCTTTGCCAGTGCTGTCACCTCAGGCCATCATGCCGTCTCCCAACCGCTTTCGCCCAGGGACCTGCTAAGACCCAGCCTCCTCCAAGAATCCCCTGTTTCTATTTTTCTTTGGAAAAATTTGAACATATACAAAAGTAGAAAGAAGATTGTAGTGAACCCCCGTATACTCATCAACCAAATTCAATACCGTCATCTGAGTTCAGTGCTGTTTGCTCTGTGGACCCCGGAGCGGGAAACAACTGGAGAATAAACCACGCGAGGAGTGGAGACTTAGCCAGAAGGACAACAGGGAGACTTGATGGGTTTTAAACAGGGAGATGGCGCAGTCGAATCTGCTTTTCAGCAAAGTGCACTCCGATCTTAGAAAACGGATTAGAAAGGGACAAGACTGAACGTGAGGATGCCAGGATGACATTTCCGGAAAGTGGGTAGAATCTTAAAATGTGATGGCAGAGGCATCCACTGCCCTGACAGACGGCATGAGCTTGGTCACGTTATGGGAAGCCTGGCGCAACTCCAGCGGGGAAGGGGAGGAAAAGTTCTACCCCTGCGGCTTGAGAAGGCTTCTTGCAGAACGGTACGGTTCGAGTTTGTCTTGAAACTAAATGAAGACACGGAGCTGTAACTGTATTCCAGCACAAAGAGAGTTTGCCCGGCAAAGGGTGTTGTCTGTGGCGCACTGAGAATTAAACATGACCCTCGTGTGCCGCGCTCCACCGACCTGCAGTTGGAAGGACCTAGCATGTGCGCGTTATTTTAATGAACTACCATCCCCCCGCCCCATGCAAATCCCCAGCAAGTCTACATGGTTCTTGAGCAGTGATTTCTGTGGGCGCTCACACTTCCAGCATAAAACCTCAAATAAACGTTTCTCACAACCACTTTGCTTTCCCATTGAGGCTGTTCAAATGTCAGTGGTTTTAGCACTGAGCTTAACCTTTACACATCTTCACCAGAGTTTCAGAAACACACAGCCTGTGTTGGATTTCCCTGACGACAGTGGGTGAGAATATTTTACACACATAGTTATAAGCCAAGAATTCTGCCAGTGCCATCAAACTGCCTTCAAGACATCATACATGTTTGAATGCTTACAATAAGCCAATGGTGCGTCATCACATTCAAATACCAAGCACGTGATAGTTACTCACTTATTCAAAAATATATGTACCAAGAGCCCTGGATGGGACAAGCACTCTTAGAGGCAACGGGAGTATAAGACTGAACAAAACCAAGTGCCTGTCTTCATGGAGCTTACATTCTAGTGAGAGAGATAGATCATTAAACACATAATGAACCCATGGTGAGAAATGCTATACAAAACTTTAATCATGGTAAGAAAACTGGGAGGAAGCTATATGGGTGGGAGCTATATTCATTCCAGGGGATTCCGATGAATGGGGAGACTGCATGCTTTGTGAGTGCTTAGAAAAGAGTCTCGGTTATCTTTTTAACTTTAGAAATACTGGACACCAATTAACTTGAATATTAACATTTTCATTATTTGTGGATTGCACATTTGGGAATTTGCCTGCTTGCTAAAATTTGTTCGTAACTTCAGAATTAATGACTGGCATATTTTCAGTCCTTTGTAGATCTGTGCAGAGTGGTAAAAATTTGGGGTCACCCAGTGTTTCTGGCCAAGGTCTAGTAGTATTGCTCTGCGTCCTTGTTCCAGTTCTCATGTTGCAAACAAATGTCCTTTTTGAGGTCTATTTATTGCCATGATTTTCACATTTGTGCTTTTTGTTGGTGATTTGTTGTTAAAATCACTATGCTGCCCAAGCATAGTAGTGTTGAAATTCTATTTTGTTTTCCTAAGTTCAAGAAGATTGGGATGTGCCTTATGGAGAAAATAAGTGTTTTGGATAAGCTTCGTTTATTTGCTGTTGGTTGAGTTCAGTGTTTTAAAAAAAAAATCAACGCTATACATTAAATAAAATGTCTTTAAACAAAAAATGCACATAAAACAAAGTTATGTATTGATTAGTTGACAAAATAATTACCACAAGACGCTCACAGGAAATTAATTGTATATGTCTCCTAGAAGAGATGGTTCCGTATTTGCTCATGCGGTATTCACGGAGATGTCGAAGGACATAACTACAGCAAAGAATGATAATTGATGGTATTTCTCCCCTTTTTTCTTTCCACAACCACATACAGAGAGGCCCTTTAGTACTGAAAAACCATGGTCATTAGAGTTAAACAGATCTGGATTTTAATCCCGGGTTCATCACTTATCTCTGTATGATTTGGGGCAAGATTATTAATCTCATTGGGCTTCAATTTTATGATCTATAAAATGGTAATAACACTTATAGGGTTGTTAACAGGGTCGTTGAGGATTAAATGAAATAACAAATGAACACCAATTATTTGGCATATAATAGGTACTAATTAAATTGAAGCCACTTTAAAAATAATATCCAGATTATCTATGTTCAGCATGTCTTGCTAGTGAAAATTTTACAATGAAAAATAATCATTTGAAGATATTTTTAAAATAAATTAGTTTTCTTAATTGAAAAAATATTGTATGAATATGCTAAAAACTCAAATGATATAGGCTCAGTTCTTCTGAGAGGCAACCATTGTTAATCGTATAAACTTCTAGAAAATTTATATGAAAATGCAGGTATTCATGTATAGAAACACTTCAGGGAAACAAAACCCTCTATTTAAAAAATTAGAAGTTCTTACAACTCTTCAGATTTTAAAAGCAATGGCTATAACAACAACGCCAGGTTTTTGCTCTGTGATTCACCCTCTGTTGCTCTCAACAAAGGATTTTGCCCCGTTCAGTGGAAACGCTCTGATAGACACGGTTAAAGAGTGAGTCACTTCATTACCAAAGGATAATTGCCTAGTTCTGGCTTCTCATGTCCCTCACGCCCCATCCCCGCCACCTTGGCTCCGCATCTCAGCCAACACAGTTGATTACCTACTTGCAGCCATGACCCCATGTTTCCTTGCTATGAGAGCACCCATCACTTCAGTTACGAGCTGGCAATATGTTCCAAAGGATGACTTACGATTGGTCTAAAATAATCAGTCTACTGTGCCTCTCATTTGCTAAAGACTGGGTTCAAAGTGGCCCTATGACCCAGTTCCCCAATGCAACATAAAGAGGACTTTCTCCCCCTTCTTGTTTTTGGAGATCCCGGTGTGTGAAGCTGCTGCAGTCACCTTACATGTCTCCATAAGGGGAAGCATTGTCAACCCTCTGGGGTCGGACAACTAGAAAGATGAAGAGCACAGACTCATGACATCGTCGAGCTGCTGAACCTTTAAAATTCCCTACCTAGTTCTGGGCACAAGTAGGCAACTCCTCTTTTAATCATTTTTGTTTGTTTGTTTAATATCCTGTTACTTGCAGCCAAAAGCATCCTAAATAACAGCTCCAAAATTCATTCCAAGATCTCTTTTTCTAACAACCCACTTGGATGAGTTTCTACAACTGGACCCTCTGCATTTCCACAGCTTCTAGCACCATATCATCCATCTTTCTCTGGCTGTAGCCCCACAGCTCCCCCAAAATACACCCTGAAATCAATCCAGACATCCAGCTTCCTTCCTGAAGGAGCCGTCAGACATCTGGGGAACATTGCAGAGTTTAGACTGATAATATAACCATAATTCATCCTCCAAGGCGTGTAATGTTGGATTGATTGACATTCATTCATTTTTCATTTGTTTATCAAGCATTTCCTAAGCACCCACTTGTTAAGGACCAGAGACTGTGCTTGATACAGAAATATAATTACAAATAAAAATGTTCTCTGTCCTCAGAGAGTTTATAGTAGTCTATCATGTGATCAAACAATCGTACAAATTAAAATATTATTGCGAACTATGGAAAGGGCTACGCAGAGAAGCAGAGTGCTCAGTGACAAATGAGCAGGTGGATGGAGAAAACTGTCAGGAGGAACGGCTTCTCCAACTGGACTTAAAATTCAAAGTGGGGGGGCGGGGGAGGAAGGGAGGGCTTGAACTCAGGAAATACAGCTTTATCTTCACTACCTTCCAACTCAAATTTAGCATCTCCTCCAATTTATAAATGTGGCCAGCATATCCAGTAGCAGTACAGTAGTTACGGAGATCTTGAAATAGTGTTTATGCTCATCGGGGCTTTGAAATTATTATAGTTACTATACCTGCCACAAGATCCTGATAGTTAATACATTATGACACCACAATTAAAGAAAAATTTGATAACTTGTTTCAATAGGATTGTGCTCCTGTGTAGAGTATGGATTTAAGAACATGATTCTGAGAAGAGGGTACATAGGCTTCATCAGACACCCAAAGGGACCTTTGACATAAAAATGGTTAAGAATCCTTTTTTTTTCTTTCTTTTCCAGTGATGTAACTATGTCAGCACCTCCTTCCCCTACTACTACCCCCTTTGCAGGACCATAGGAAGATGCCAAGACCCAATCTCCATGGGCAAGCAGTCAGGCAGTGTGCCCAGGGGGCTAACACCAGGCGCAAAAACTCCCAGCCTCAGCACTGATACCCATGCAAAGTGTGGTGGAGAGGAGTGAACTTTCTGAGCTCGGACAATGAGCATTATAGCAGTGACCCTGATGTTCTGAAGACCAGAGACCCTCGACATTGTCTACTCCCTCTTCATCGAAATTTTTTTTGAAACACAGAAATGGGATTTCTTGTCTCCCTAGTGAGCTGGGCATAGAAATCTTGTTTTTTGAAGTAAACAATGTGCCATGCTTTTTCCACCAAGTGTCATAGTTGCATATGATTGATACCTGCTTTACTGAGAGCTGAATGATGAATAAGTTAACTTAGTAAGTTTGGTAGGAAGAGGGCTGTTCTTGGCAGAAGACAGAATATGCAAAGACCCGGGGATGAGGAAGAGCAGGGCACTAGCAGAAAGCAAAGTCAGAGCACCTCAAAGTAAGACTGGACAGGAAGTGGGGGCCTGTGACTTCGGAGCCTTCTGCTCCAGGCCACGTTGTTTCACATAACCACCCCAGAATGGCTTCAAGTGTTTAGGCTTTAAGTATGTGTCTAGAGTGGGAAAAGCAGAAAAGAAGGGTGGGAAATAATTAAATGTGCATTTTACATAAATCTCTTTGGCTAAAGCCTTTTTAGAAATCTACTGCAATTGTCTGGTGAGAGTGACTTGGACCAGAAAGGAGGAGATGGGAAGAAGAGGAGTGAGGGGATTCTAGAAAGAGGGAATGAATCTGATGGGATTTGGGGGTGGATCTGATCTCAGGGCGAGACATGTCGGAGTGCTTGGTTTGTAAGTTTAATGGTACAGCACTCGTTGAAGAAGTCTCGACCCTGAGATAAGGCAGGAAGGGGAGAGGAGAAATCAGGAGTTTGGCTATGATATTATTGAAAATGAGGCGATTTTGAGACATAGCAGCTAAGGCTGGATAAGTAGTTGGATGTATGGGTATGAGAGAGGATTTTCCATTAACCATGCAGAGTCGAGCAAAGATCTTTAAATTTTCAGATTTTAAACCACTTTATTATTTTTAGCCCTTAAATGTGGCGATGGTGATGGTGATAATAATAGTGATGGTGACGGTGATGACGATGGTGGTGGTGATGGTGATGAAGAAATGCTCATTTACAGTTACTTTGTTCTATGTATTATTTTATTATTTTAACAACGCTGTATGTTTGTTTTTTTTGTTTTTTTTTTTTGTTTTTTTTTTTTTTTTTACTATCCCATTTTATGGTTGAGAGAGTGAAGCTCACGATTGGGTAACAAATCAGTGCCAGAGGTATGATCCAAACTGAGACAATTTGTTCTGCAAAATGGGGACACCAATCATATTCATCTTATAAGGTGTTGTGAAGAGTGAATTTTTAAAATGAATGATGATAACTGATACTTATGAAGCACTTCTTATTTGCCAGACGCTGTTTGAAGTGCTCCGCGTAGATTAACTCTTTTCATCCTCGCGACGACATTCCGAAGTGAATGATATTGTCGTTATCCTCATTTTAGCAATGAGAAAGTGGAGGCATTAGTGGGCTCAGATCACGTGCTTGTAGCTAAGTCAAAGCCAAGATTAGGACCCAGGAAGTTTGGCTCCAGAGCCGATGCTGTTGACCAGTACGTTATACTGTTTCAGAGTCACAAAATGTTTAAGGCAGTTCCTGCCACATGGCAAGCATTCAATGCCACCGTTCAAGGAATTAAAGCAAATTTGTCTCAGGACATTGATGCTTTGCCAAAAACTGAGGAGCTAAGCCCACATTCGCATTAAAGGCTAAGGCCTGAAATGTAAGGATAACTGTCACAAGGTAGATGCTCAATAAATATTTGTTAAATCCATAAATGAATAAACCTAGGGTGAGTATAGTAAACTAATCAAAATATAAGTCTTCGTCTGCCACCGTCTCTTGAATTTGTCTCTTGGAAATATTCCCTCTTTTCTTGGGTCTCGTTTTACCCATCTGTAAAATGTGCTGGTTGAACTATTAGAGAATGCCGATGGTGCACACGTTACCTGCTACCATTTCCTACCTCTGCCCCCTGGACAGACTCTGCTCGTCGATCACAGTGCTGCTTCCCACTGTGCCCAAGTCCATCTTCAACGCTGGGCCCTCAGAAATCCCCAGGGTCACCACTCGAGAACCAACCTGTTAGCACACCCGGGACTCCATGACATCTGAACGCCCTTCGAGCTCTGCCATCTCACCGCGCTCGGCGATGAAGTTCTGCTTTCCCCGGACCTTCTTCTGCTCTAATCCGCCGCTTTCAAACGCCTTCACTCAACCCCGGATCTGCACCCTTGGCTCGCCTGATGGGCCTGCATTCTCGTCAGACCTCAAGGGGAGTCTACGAACCGCATGCTGAAAGGACTGCAGTTTGTTCGCACGTCTGACTGGTGACGTTCGAACTGCCGCGGCGACCGGAGGCCACGCGCTGCTGTCAGCGGCATCCTTCAGGAGGGGCCTGCCCACGTTTCCGCGGCTTCCACGTTTCTCGGGAGCACTCGGCTTTTTCCCCCCTTTTTTTTTTGCAAGAATTCTGCTCTTCTTAAATTTGTTTCCTGTCGGCCTGTTCACAGCTGCTGTCTACAAGCACCGAGCGAACCAGAATGAAAGGGCTATTGCTGACACCCTCGACCTCCCGGTACAACCCCGGAGAAATACAACCCTCTCCTGTTTGTCCACCCGCCTCTGCCCTCCCTCCGTCTTCTCCCTGCAGCTGTGCTCTGGGACTTTAGAACGCGCTATTGACCGGATACACTTTAAACAGCTTGGGAGCTATTTTTCACCACCTGCTTTTAAGGACCAAAACTGACGGCAAATGTCTTTGAGCATCATTTTATATTTCTCTCACTTCCCTCTCAAAACTAAATCAAGACCTATCACCAACTCTAACTTGGGCTAGGGGATAACAATATTTATGGTATCACTGCGTACGTGCAGACGCTGAGCAAACCAAAGAGCTGGACGCCTGCCATCAACCAGACCCCAACGAACTGTGTGGATTGGCCATGAGGCGGAGTCTCGGCGGGAGAAGACTAGGCCAGAGGTCTGAGCTCCCGCTTGGCTGCCTACTCACTGGGCATGACCATGGCAAAGTCTCTTCACTACTCTGAGCCTCAGTTTCCTTATTTGTTAAATGCACCATGCTCTGGAGATAGGAAGTGTGACTGGCAAAGAGAAAGGGCAGGAGAACGGGGCTGTAGGGCCTCTCTGTCTCAAATGTGGCTGGAAAAGAATGCTGGGGAAAGGAATGCAGCAAAACACCACGTTTCCAAAGTTTGACTCTCCCCGTAGCTCTGCTAGCTGGTGAGTGGGGTGGGGCACTTCCTGTCCCCAAGCAGGAGGTCAGTGCTGAGACTGGGTCCTTCCAAATGAGCCCAGGAAGAGACTTGTAAACATGGAGCAGTGTAGCAAGACCCCTGCATCTTCTTGTGGGCCTCCCACGGGCCATCTACACTGTGGCGACTTGCTTCTCCAAAGCCAGCAGGAGACTCCCTCACTCCAGTCCGCAGTCTTACATAATGTAATGCGTGGGGGTGGTGTGCCCCCACCTTTGCTGTAGTCTGCTGGCTAGAAGCAAGTCACGGATTCCACACGCACTCAAGGAGAGGTGATTATGCAAAGACATGACTCACTGGGTGTCGACTTAGAATGCTGCCTACCAGCAGCAGCAGCTCATAGTCTCTCCTACACATGAGCACTTTGACCCTTCAGCAGACAGTATCACCCCAGTGCAGGGGCCTGAGGACATCGCCCAGCTTCAAAGGTCCTGATCTAATCCTGCCTTTATACAGTATATTTGCTAATGAGACAGTTCCTATTAATAAATATGCAATATTTATTGACAATATACACGGAAAGTGTGAGGATTTAAAAATTATAATAATCATGATAGTAGAAGCATTTATGATGAGTTTTACAATTTATAAAGGGCTTTAACGCGCCATCCTTATAGTAGCAGATAGCGGAAACACCATTATCCTCATCCCAAGGTCATCCTCGGGAAAGTTAGATGACATACGCAAGATTACAAAGTTAGTAAGTGGCAGAATCAAGCATCCTATGCGCTTATCTCTAAGAAAGTATAAATGTGTATTTTGATGAAAAATCAGTAATGATAATGGAATATGGAAGCAGAGCCACGGGACCCGTGTGGTCTTGAAGGGTTTTTCGGAAAGGCTGGTCTGGCCCAGGAGGTTTTCATAGAAAAGGCGGGATAGGAATTAGATCCTGAAAAACAGGATCTATGTACTTGATAGAATAGTTAAAAGATGGGCATTCAAGCAGGAGAAATGGGGCAAATAAAAATGGGAAGTAGAAAATTACAAGAGTGTCCGGGACACCGGAGGAAGACGGCCCAGCTAGAGCCAGACAGGCTTCCAGAGGAGAAACAAACAAACGAAAACAAACAAAAGACTGGAAAGGCATTTGGAACTCCAGAGATGTCTTTGGAGATTTAAAAACTGTGGTAACAAAGGGTCCCCAAGCCCCAATGGCCTTCCTCAAAGCTCAAGCCTAAATAGCTGCCTGCAGACCTGCCCGACTCTGAGCTACCTGGGGCAGCACCTGGGCCAAGGCGGAAGCCTCCGCTACCGCTGAGACCAAAGACACCTGGCTGAGTGGAAAGAGCTGGGCATGAGTGGTTCCCTTGCAGCTTCCCGGGTAGGTGGCTCTGATCTCTCTGGGCTTCTGTTTCTACCTCCACAAATGCAGGCTGAAAGTATCTACCTTGCACTCGCTGAGTAGGAAAAAAAAAAAAAAAAAAAAAGGAGGTCATAGCTACAAGGTGCCTAACTCAGCATATTCAGTAAAGAAGAGCTGTTATTATGAAGCGACTTAATCAATCAGCTGGGGTAGTACAGGGAACACCCCTGTAGTCCCAGACACACATTTCACGTATTCTACATGCCTCTTCCTCTGTCATAGGGCCCCCAAGTGTCTTCTCTTTGTTTATGTTCGGCTAAAAGATAATTGATATTTTTAAAAATTGCTTCTTTTAACTTTTGGTCGTTGGTGATAAAAAGCAACCAGGGGACCTCTGACATTGCCTGGAGACATTTTTGGTTGTCACCGCTGGAGGTTGCTATGGCATCCAGTGGGTTAAGACTAAAGATACTTGTAAACATTCTACAAGGCACAGGGCACCGGCCCCCACCCACACACCCACACACACCCGCACACATACAGTAAATAACTATGCAGCCCAAGTTGTCAATAGTGCTGAGGTGGAGAAACCCTAGACCAGAGATGAGGAGATCTGGGTCCTGTTCTTAACTCTGTCTCAAATAAACTCTGTGATAACTAAGCACTAATCTGGGCTTTGGTTTCCTTATCCAGAAAATAAAGACTTTGGCTTAGATCTGTCTGCGACAAAGTAAAAACAATTAAAAGGTTGTAGTAAAGTTCTCATAAAACTAAATGTATTCACTTTGAAATACTGTCCTTCTTACAGATATAATGCTCTGCTTTGCTAGAGAGGGATGTTCAACGTCCTTTCCTTTAAAAATGATTGCGATAAATAACTTGAAAAACATCAGAGTATTCTTAGCAGACTAAAAATTGCAAATATCATGTCAGCCCCACAAACTTTGTCAGTGAAATCCAAATTTCGAGGAACTATCAGCCAACATGATCTCAAAGGTCTTTTCCAGCTTCAACAAACTATGGTTCTATAAGAAACAATTAAACAAAATTGCCAGAGGGGTGTTGCTTCATGAAGTGTTATGCTTTTCTGGAAAGCATAGTTTATTACCCAAGGTCCACTCAGTAAACAGGAAGCCGCTCTGTGAATCCCAGATACGAGAACTAGGGGGATGTATAACTGTTGGAAGGACTGGGCAGTAAAGGACACGACTGAAAGTCACAGAAACTCACACGGAAGTCTTTAGCCCGAAGCACTGAAGTAGGTGGTCCCCAGGCATTTGCGAACTTCGCCGCCATGCGCGCATCCACAACAACTGCCTCTGAGGAATCGTGGCTTCTGCTCATAGCCTTCCAAATCTTGTGCAAGTCCCTCTCACTAGCAAATCAGGGGAAGGGATTTGGGGACATGGAGTCTCCGCCGTGCCTCTCCAATGCAGCGGGGACCTGAGAAGGGATGTCAGGATGACCAAAACCCAACACACACACTAAAGAGATACCACCCCACGCCTCCACCCACATCCATCCCTACACCGGTGCGGGAAGTAAACCAAACCAAGCCGTGGGCAGCTTGCCTTCGAATGGGTACTCTATTTCAGAGGAGAGGAATCTGAAAAAAGGGGGCTACAATGAGTTAAACAAATCAACAATGTTTACAAAATATCTGCCTTTTTGAATAATTTCTGACCTGATTTGCAAAGCTCGTTGAGATGTTTTCGGAGTTTTCCATTCCCCATTAGCATTCTGTAAGCCAACAAGTCTCCGAGATTCAAATCCTGTGACCATCACATTAAGCTATAAAACACTGTTCTGCTGATGCAGTAATTGCTTGACATGGCTACCTGGTTTGAACTCGTGCTTAGTATGCAAATCTGTTCCAAGAATGCATTTGACAATCACTTTTCTGTCCACGGAAACTGCCCCTTGACAGAAAATGTATTTTAAAAATGACTTTCTATTTTTCGCCTTTAAAACTAAAGCTCGCAAGTCCGATGGCAGCTGAGAGCAACAGCATATGCTTACAATTACGATTACCATCGGGGAATTCGGCCGTACTGAGGGAAGGGAAGGAGGCCCAGCGAGGGGAACCGCAAAAGCTCCGAAAAACGGCAGAGAGAGCGCCCCCCCCGCCCCCCCCCCCCCCCCGGGCTTGGCTATTCCTGGGTAATGGGGGAAACTTGACTGTGGAAAGACATGCTGGTTTCACTCCAGACTCTACAAGAAATGTTGCGTGGGCAGAATGAGAAATGCTGACAAACAAAACCAAGCATTAGGGATCTGCTTTCTGTGGCAGACTGAAGGAGCCCATCACAAAAGGCCAGCCGGCCCCAAGCAGCTGCCCCCGTGTGGACCTTTAAACCAAGCTGGCCACTTGTCCCAGCCCCACATGGCCCAGACACCATTCTGCTCTCTGGGAGGGCTTTGAGCTACCTCGATTTTCTCTGTCTCTTACTCTGGTTCTCTCTTTTATTTCTGGATTCTAAGCATGAGTTTGCATTCAAAGGAGCAAGCCTTTGAATTCCAGCTCTCGTACTGCACGATTTGAGCAGTTGAGGTAACGTCAGCCTTTTAAATGGGATGATAATGCCCACCTCATAGCATCATTATGAGAATAAATCAGACAATGTGAAGAAGTGCCTGATGCCCAATGGACACTCGAAATACAATGACCGTTATGAATCGTTGCTTTCTTTGGTTGGCTCCTGAGCTTCTTCGTGTTGACTGCTATTTTTAACTTCACGGTTTTTTATTTATTAAGTAATTTATTTGACAATCATTTATTGAATATAATGTGTGCTGGGCACATTGGAGCCCAATACTATTCAGGACAAATATGGTCCCCATTTACTGTCTAGTAGGGGAAACAGGTGAATTCATAGGACATTGCAATAAGTTGGATGGGGGGAGCCAGGAATTAGAGAAACAAGGAAGAGGGAAGTTTTATGCAGGCTTGGAGACCAGGGAGGCTTCCTGGAAGAGGTGACTTATGAATTACACCTGAATGATGTGTCGGATCAAGTCAGATACAGGATGGTGTACAGGAGCAGAAAGAGGGAAAGAGATACAAAGATTTGGGTCACAATAAGTGCAAAAGCCCACAGTGACAGACAGCATGACATGCTTGTTAAGTGAGCTGAGTTCAGTGTGGGTGAACAGGGCAACAGACAGCTAGAGAGGGACCACCACCTGCCCATGGGCCACATGGCCAGCTACTGGACAAGCAGGCTTAGGTGTCCCTACCCTCTCCCAAGACTGCATGCCTGTTATGTCCTTGACTTATCTGAGTACCCCCCTTCTTTCTGCTCCTCCATGCCCTGGTAATCTCATCATAAATCTGGCGGAATCTTGTTTTCTGACTCTGGGAAAGTTGTTTCATTCTCTAAGCTTATATTTCCTTGGCTATTATGAAAGGATCAATTATCACCCTATTTTTAAAAGTATTCTGAAAAATATGAAGTGGGTGACTGTATGGCACTGGGACCAGGATCAGTCATCTATGGAGAGAGGCCGAGGAGCCTGGAGGCAAAATGCCCCTTGGCAGTAGATAGCTGAACCATGAAATTCACTGTCCACTAAATGTGTCCAAAGTTCCACAACCCTCATCACAGCCTGGAGTCACTTTAAATAGTTCTCTTATGCTATGAGAGCAGTAGGGTCTAATGCCTTTGTAATCAGACAATCTGGAATTGAAACGCCATCTGTAGATGGTCAATGTCAAGTTATTTACCCTCTGTGAAGATTCTGCATGCATATGAGATGACTAACTTACCTCACTGTGTTGTTAAGAAGACTAAACTAAGTAGGATAAACATGTAAAGTGTCCAACCTATAGTAGGCACTAAGTAGATGTTAATCTCTTTGTTCTTGGTTCTATAGTAGGTGAGTCAAAGAAAATCACTCAACACACAATGCCATACTTAGTGTGAACTTTAAATTCACTTTCTCCATCATCTCCCCTAATTAACTTTTTCTTTCCCCCTCCCAGCTCAGCATAATATCCAGTGTAAATGTTCCATTTAGCTTCTCAGTTGAGGAGGGCAGAGTTTGCTCAGTTGAAGTTTAGAAATGAAAGTTTCATGTAAAGGGTATGTGTAGAGATAACAAAGCAGTAATTTTGACTGTTTAGCCTAGTACCATGACAAGAAAGCAGGCTTCAAGAACACAGGAACAGAATTTGGAAAATAAAAGACCTTTTAGAATCCAAAAATTGCTTTGGCCCTGCTGTTTCTCACCAGCAGAGGACTTCACTAATCGTCTCTTAGAGCTCATCCATTATCGTAACTTAGTTTACCCTCTTGGTCTCTTCTCTCCATATGTCTTTTGACATCTACTAGTTGTCCAACTCTCCTCATCTCAAGTTCTAACCCTGTCAGAGAAAACTGTGATTGTCCTAATTAGCCATCGTAGCCTCTGTTGGACCTAGCTTTCAAGCCAAAACCACTCAGAAATCCCTCTCCAGCCTAGAGATTGGATACTCTTGGGACCACTATCTACTCTAAATTCTGTGGCCAGAGGGCAGCGCCACATGGTCCTAAACTAACCAATTCATCATAGTTTCCCTGAAACTTTCCTGATTTGGGCACCAAGAGCCCTACATCCCAGGAAATCTTTCAGTCAGTTTTAAAATGATAAGTCCCGTATCCTGGGAACCCCCTTAATCCAAGGCAAAATGGAACGGTTGGTCATCTCTCTGGTCACGGCACAGAAATTTCTGCAGAGGAGGTGTGGCTGAGGATGACCTCTCACATAGGAAGAATCAAGTAGTCTGGAAAATCTTGACATTGGAGAGTCAGTCTTTCTAAGGTATGTAGGATTCCACTGCTTTAAAGCAATGTTCAAAATAAACATTCTAGAACCAAAAATCTCTCTGATCTGGTGATTTGGAAGTTTTCATCTTTAAAATTTTTATGCCATCCTCCAGACTGCCAAGACTGTTCAAGACTTCTAATGCCAAATGCAAGTTTAAGAATTTCTCAAAAGTATTCTCAGGTTTGATAATTTGCTGGAACTCAGAACTCACGAAAAGCTGTTAGACTCACAATTACAGTCGGTTACAGGAAAACGATCCCTTAAAACCAGACAAGGGAAGAGACACATAGGTAAAGTCTTGGAGGGTGAGGGGAGTGAAGCCTCCCTTGACCTCGGGATGCATTTCCATTTCCCTCCAACATTAATGTTTGACATTCACACTCTTGTCATCAGCCTAGAAGATCACCGAAGCTTTAGTGTCTAAAGCTTTCTTTTTTTCCCTAGAGCTGCATTTCTCAGGCATGATTGATTGATTGATTACTCATGTGGTTGGATTCGGTCTCGAGACACCTTCCCATAAAGGTCAGGGGTGATCTCTTGGGGCTTGAGGGGCCCAGCATGAGTCACCTCATTAGTGAAATAAACTCTCTCCCATCACACAAGAAATTCCAAGGGTTTAGAGGTTACCTCCCAGGAGCCAGGGACAAAGGCCAGACCACTCCCTGGGCAAGAGCAAATTTTTTACTATACTATGCATTACTATACATTACTAAACATATGTGATGTGCACTTTCTATTTATCATCTCATTTAATCCTCATAAATTGGTAGTAAATATTATTATTATTCCCATCATTTAATGAAGAAGCAAAGGCCAAGGGTAACTGGCCCTCTATGAGGTAAGAGTGTTGTTGGGATTAGCACGAGTTCTTAAGCCTGAGCTCTTAACCACTGAATAGTGCAGCTACCAAAAGTCCAGGATTTGGGCCAAACTCTGGAGATACCAAAATTAAAAAGATGTAGTCCCTGCATCTATCTGGGGCCCAGCAGCAAACAGATGCACAACACATACCTGTAGTTAAGGAAACTTATAAAGGGATCATTTTCAAAAGTGAAAGGAATCTCATGGGATGGTGTAGCACCCTTGCTGGGAACAGTGGAGAGCTGTTATCTCCCTTGGGTCTGAACGGACAAGAGGAGCCAGTGATCACCGGATCCCAGAGATAGTAGGTGTAGTTATTAGATGGGCCTGTGGCCTCCGGTAGGGGAATGCAGATACGGCCAATGCACAACCCGAGTGGGGCTGGGGAGAGCTGTAAGAAAAATGCCCCTGTCTCACTCTCCTTCCTCTCGCGGATTTCCCACCAGTATCTCCCATTGGCTGAAACCGCCCAGACAGCTGGGACAGAAGATCTCATGGATGCGCATCATACACAGACCTGGACACAGATCAGGGTAGAAAAGTATGGAGAATAGATATGGAAGGATAAATGGAAAATATCCCGCACCTTTTTGTTATCCACGACCTCTTAGCACAATAGGACAGAGAAACATGTAGACCCATAATCGAAACTCGGAGATTGAATATCATCATTAACACAGAGAGAGGAATTAGGCTTAGTGGAGGGACCAAAGAAACCATAGACTAGGGAAGAGGTGCCAAGGTTTCCAGTCAAGACGGCAGGCTTCATCTCCTTTCGGGACCACATTAAGGTTATAACCAAGTTATGAGACAAACAACGTGAAGAACCACCTGAAGTCTAGCTGATCATAACACGTAGGTCTCAGGATATAATGAAAAAGCCACACCGACATCAGTAGGAGGGGCAGAGATCAGAGAGGGCTGCCCCTGCACCGGCGGGAAAGCCTGGCTACGGAGCCCCCCCCCCCCTCCTCCGAAGAAGCGAGGGTCCCTAGCCCTACAGGGCCTCTCCAGCCCAGGGCTTCAGTCCCGGGGGAGGAAGTCCCACAAAATCTGACTGTAAAAATTAGTGGAGATTCTGGCCGTTTGGGTGAGGTGGAAAATACCTGGAAACCCAGACACTCTCCAAAAAAACCCGCGCACAGACTCTCTCGCTCGCAGACGCTCACCTTGGGCTCCAGCAGAGGGTCAGCAGCGTGGGAGGCGCAAGAAACATGTGGGAAAAGACTGAGTTGTGTGGCTCCAGGCGAGGGCTAGAGGGACAGCCACCATTGCTCCTGAGTCAGGCCCCACTCGGGGGCGTCTGCAGACGGGCGCCATCTTGCCTGCGTGAGCCCGCCCCCCGCGCCCCGCACGGCCAATTACAAGGCTACATTGGCCAGTGAGCTCGACCCGCCCCACGCCGTCTCCCTGGGACCCCGCCCCATCCAACCCACAAATTACCCATGGGGGCCCATTGCCAGGAAGCCAGTGCTAGTTAGCACTTTCCCTCAGCTGCACATTTATGGGAGGGCAGAAGCCCTTAGCTCTCGGAGCCCCTGCGCAACCTGCACATTTTGGGGGAGACTTTTGGTGACAGGCCACTGGTACCAGTCCGAGTGGCAGTATCTCTTGGGTGGATCATAGGAGAAACTTTTGGTGGTGGGCCACAAGCCCTGCCCCGAGCTGCAGTACTTCATAAATAGATCTCAGGTGTCTGCAGGCCTAAGGCTGCATTTAACACTTTTATAGGAAGGTGCAGACCCAGCCCTGGCATAAAATCTGAATCTGCACTGGCCAGAGGAAATCTACTTGCTTTACCCCAGCGACTCCCTGGCTTCTCACCCCACCCAACTCCCGTACCACCCAAAGGCTCTTCCAGCTCTGGAGTCTTATGGGCAGCTGGTAGGCAGCCTCAGGCCTTGAGGTGCACTGGTCCTTCTGCTGAGCTGACCTATACCAGGTACTGGGGGTAACTGACCTCAGCTCACGGTGTGGGGTCTCTCCCATTTGCCTCCAGGTCCAGCATAAGCAGCAAACATCCCCTGGTCACTTTGTAGCTCCTACCAGGTAGCCCTGAGTAATCAAAGGTAGTGGTTGACCTTGGCCTACATGGAAACCCCTCCCAAGGGGTCCCAGAACCAACGCACATAACGATCGACATCAGACCACAGCAGAGCGCCAACCGACTAGCCCCATAAACAGAATACCCAAAGGGTGGTCTCAACAGGCACACGAGCCTGCTGGGCCAAATCCCACTCTGAGGCGTCAGCCCACACACAGCAAGTCACACCCTGTGAGCATGGCCAGTCCCCATAGCCGGTCAGCCCGAGAGTCAGTTCCATCCAATGATGTGTTAACAGCAATCAAGGCTTCGCTACAACACAGAACACACACAACCCCCACGAGCAACACACCCAGAGCCCCCAGCGCAGGTGATCAAGGAGATTGCACCACTGGGCCACACGGGACACTTACCACAGCTGGCCAAGCTGGAAGATGTAACAAATCTTCCTAATATGTAAAAATGAACAGAGAGAGGCAACAAAAAATGAGAAAACAAAGAAAAATGCCATAAATGAAATAGCAGGAGAAAACTCCAGAAAAAGTTAAACAAAATGGAGGCGAGCACTCTAAATAAATCCAAGCCTATATAGGTCATTTAATCTATGGCAAAGGAGGCAAATGTATAAATAGTGTAAAAACAGTCTCTTCAACAAATGGTGTTGGAAAAACTGGACAGATACATGCAAAAAATAAAACTGGACCACCTTTTTACACCATATACAAGAATAAACTCAAAATTGTTGAAAGACTTAAATGTAAGACCCAAGACCATTAATTTCTAGAAGAAAACAGACAATAAATTATCCGATATTTCTATTAGTAATTTTTTTTCTGCTATATCTTCTCAGGCAAGGGAATAAACAAAAATAAACAAATAGGACTATGTCAAACTAAAAAGTTTTTACACAGGAAAGGAAACGATCAACAGTGAAAGGACAACCTACTGAATAGAAGATATTTGCCTATGACACATCTGACAAGAAATAAATATCCAAAAAAAAAAAAAAAAATCCAGTTGGAAAATGAGCAGAAAATCTGAACAGATATTTCTCCAAAGAGGACATACAGATCACCAATAGTCACATGAAAAGATGTTCGAGGTCACTAATCATCAGAGAAAATAAAATTAGAACTACAGTGAGATATCACCTCACATCTGTCAAAAAGGCTATCATCAATAAATCAAAAAACAAAAAAACAAAAACAAGTATTGGTGAGGATATTGAAAAAAAGGGAACCCTCAGACACTGTTGGTGGGATCACAAATTGGTATAGCCACTATAGAAAATAGTCTGGAGAATCCTCAAGAAATTAAGAATAGAACAATTTTGACCCAGCAATTGCACTTCTGGGTATTTATCCAAAGAAAATCAAAACACTAATTCGTAAAGATCTATGCACTCCTGGTTTCACAGCAGTATTGTTCACAATAGCCACAATATGGAAGCAACCTAAGTGCCCATCAATAGGTGACAGGATAAAGAAGTTATGGTATATACATACAATGGAATATTACTCAGCCATAAAAATGAAATCTTACCATTTGCAATGATATGGATGGACCTAGAGGGTATTATGCTGAATGAAGTAAGTCAGAGAAAGATAAATAACATATGATTTCACTTACATGCAGAATCTAAGGAACAAAAGAAATGAACAAACTAAATGAAAACCGACTCACAGATACAGAGAACAAGCTGGTGATTGCCAGAGGGAAGCAAGGTTGAGAAGGTGGGTGAAAAAGAAGGAATGAAGTACAAATTAGTAGTTACAAAACAGTCACAGGGATATAGAGTACAGCACAGGGAATATAGTCAGTATTATTGGAATGGCTGTGTGGAGTCCCAGATGGGTGCCGGAGTAATTGGGGGCATCGCTTCGTAAATTATATAAATGTCTAACCACTGTACTATGTACCTGAAACTAATATAAAATTTTTTTAAAGTAATTATCAACTAGAAAAAACACTTGATCTTAACTTGAAGGATGATTAGATCATCATTTAGGCAAGAGAAGGATAGGCATGCTCAAAGAATTTTTTTTTTTTAAACCAGCAAAGACATGGTGATCTGAAAAAGCACAGAGACCTATATTTAGTTCATCAGGCTTAGGGTAGACTCTCCAAGGGGAGCAGCCAGCGATGTGGTTGTGAGGTTAGACTCGGGCCTGGCCATGGAGAAACCTTCAAGTGCTTGTTAAGAGTATTTTGTTCTCCTTGGGGCAATGGGGAGACATTCGATAATTTTATAATAAGATTTTAATTCAGGAAAGCTCCTTCTAGCAGTTTGGAAAATAGGTTGGAGAATATGATTTGGTGGCAAAAGATCTGTTAGGTTTATTAAGCTTTTGCAAGCGTTTCGGTGAGCACTAAGGAAGATGCAGTGTAGGAAAAGGGTCTGATGAGACTCTGGATGCAGAGGAAGAAAGTGTGAAGCCCATACGGACGACCATCACGACCACTTTGGAGGCTGAAGACACAACGAAAAGGAAGGTCATTGCTAACAGCCTGTGGTGATAGCATCGTTCTTAGATCTTAGGCATTTGAAAAAACAACCATTTTCCCAGCAGCACCGCATCATAAGATATTTTCTTATCTTCTGAGAGAGAAGTCATAAAGAGGCCATTATTAGATAGGTGTTTATATAGACATCTGAAAGCTAAATGGCCACAGATTTATAAAATTGGAAGAGTAGAAAAAAGAAAAAGCAACTAGATGATGGACCAATATACAATGAATAAAAGTTAACTGCAATGGCTGAACTTTCAAGTCGTGTAAAAGCCTACAAAGTTTGCTCTATTCTTGAGTGAAGTCAGTAGTTACAGACTTAAAAATGGAAAATTATCTTTAGTGGTCCTATAAGCATTTAAAGAAGGAAGCTGCCACATTGACCCAGTTTGGGATTTTTTTTAGTTAACAAACCCTGATCTAACTCTTTGTATGCACCAGGCATATCATATCATATCATATCATATCATCATATATCATATCATATCCTATTATAATATCTCCTTTGATCCTCATAAAAACTTTATTACCATTATTATTACTATTCCCATAATATCGAAGGATTCTACTTCCATCACGTACCCCCTGTCCAGGCCAGGTTGCCATAAACAGTGATGCAGTTTGCTCATTGCTCGAATATGCATTAGGCAATGAATCGGAGGCAGAATCTCCCACCACATGGCGAGACCTGGCTCAGGCTGACATCCACCTAGAGGAAGCACATTTTGCTGTCATCCACCCAGGAAAGCTGCCTTTTTCTTAATTCACACGAAGGCTGGAAGCTGACCCAAACTCAAAGTCCCATTGAGACCAGGACCCAGTCCAGACTACTGGCCTGGATCTCCACAGCCTATCTAACCCTCTCTTGTAAATCAGAACAACCCTCCATTCCAAAGTTCCAAGGGTGGGGGATCTAGTCTCCTGACTCCTGGTTGACCTTCTGCTCTAAATAGGTTGACCATCCCAAATCACAAACCCACCCAGGTTTTTCTGGTCTCTCCTACTCTCTTGGAGAATTTATGCCATATTAGGTGATCCCATGTCTTCATTGCAAGGTCACATTTGAAGCAGCCCCCTGGGTCAAGGAGAAGAGATTTGGGTAAAAGAATGAAACTTTTCACCAGAAATCAATAATCTGAAATCACTTTGGAGGGAGGGGTGAATCCACCAACTGTCGCCCTAATTTGTCCTCTTCCTGGGTTTAGAAAATCGAAGCATAGCCAGTCAGGACTCCTGCTCCCAGGAAGCTAAGAGCCAGACTGCAATTCCTCACAGAACCTGAGGCTTCCTGGAACCATCTTCACAAAATTACTTCCCCCTTCCCCCCTTGGCCTCTGTCCATACTTCCGCCACCCCATTCGGGAGATTGGAACCCTTTCTAGCGAAAGGGTTCCGAAATTGGGTCCTGATAAAAGAGACTCACCATCTGGTGTTGCTTCAAGGTGTCTTTTCTTAGAAAAAAAATGGGCAAGATCAAGATAGTCATCTTAGTTGCATAAAACATTAGTGAAAAATAAGTAAAATCCTAAATACATGGGTTCGGAGGTCAGACAGAATTGAGTTCAGTGCTGGAATAGTCACTGATTAGCTGTGTGTCCTCGAGCAAGTTATTTCACGCCTCTGAAATTGAGTCTCGATTTCAAAATAGGTAATATTGAGGGTGCCAATAATTGCCAACAAGGATTGTTGTACAGATGAAAATAGGATTCCCTATTAGGAATGTCTACTGTAGGTGTAAACCATAAGTAATTAACAAGGCACTCGGGAGGAATGGGAGGAATTATTTCCCTGGAACTAGGTACCCTTGAGTTCAATGTCTGGCTCTACTTTCCATAGCCAAAAAGAGCTTTCCCTCAGGTAGCAGGACAGGTGACACAAGAGAGAACTCGTTGGTGAACATGTACCCTGACCTTGCCCATGGAACACTGAGCCATAAAGTACTAATAATACTTACCATTAGGTGTGCTCGAAAGACCATCGGCCATCAACGTCAACACGAAAAACCTCTTGGATTCTAATTCTTTTTAATATGGGTTGAATTACCCGACCTTACAGAGTGGAGAAGACTTTCCCTGGAACGAGGTACCCTGGAGTTCAAAGTCTGGCGCTACCTCGAGTAGCCATGCGACCTTGGGCCAGTCACTCTCCTCTTTGGGCCTTAGTTTCTCCCTCTTTTAAGGGGGCCAGTAATCGCAACTTGGCAGAGCAAACGAATCATTTACGCGGGATACAACACAGACCAAGGCCTCCGTGTGCTGGAATTCTCTTCGTTTCCCTCAGAGACAAGATTAACACTGCCATACATACATCAAGATGACACCGCCTGTACCTTTAAGGGGTGTTTATAATCTTTTATTATTTGGTATGTTCGGTGGGGATAGGGCTTGTTGATATTTGGATGAGTTCACAACATGGTTTTGTTTTACGAGCTGCCAGGAGTAAACATTGTCTCTATGCATTTTCACGGTCTTTTCATTGGAGCTTTTCCAAAAACTTCTCTTCTGTGTTGATTTGACCTTTTCAAGCCCCTGTTCTCCAAGCGTTTGGGACAAGATGAGGCTATGTAGAGTGATGAAGCTCGACTCACGCCTTTGTATGTCAAGACGAAAGCCGAGTCCAGGCAATGGCTGCTATGCCAGAAAAGCCTATTAAAATATTAAATGAGGAGTTAGTGACAGGTTTAACTAGCCTCTCGTGGCAACCCTCCAAATTTTAACTGAGTAAGGTTGGTTTGGGCTGTAACAAACTAGCTGTCACAAGCTGTGCAAGACCATTAATTATGTGCGACAGCGCTGATAAATTAACGCCTAATGGCTGAAAAAAAATTAGGAGTTCCTGTTTGTTTAATGCCCCCTCTTCTCTCCATTAAAAGAGTCCCATAAGAAGATGACATTTAATTAAGTGTGTAGAGGTACAAAAGGTGAATAAAATGAACAGTCACAAAATGCATGAATGTAGATCTCATGTCTGAAAGCTGGATGGTGACCCTCGCAGGCAATTCTTGCGATGGAGCACCTTTCCTCCCTGGCTTGCTGGCATGTGATATTGCTGCCCTGGGAGACCATTCTTCATGGGTCAGGCAGGCTTATAATGAAGTCTTTTTTTTTTTTTAACTTTACTAACCAGGGAACTTTGGATCTGCTTCAAAATATAGCAGCTTATTCTGTTTATCTGCACTGTAATGATAATAGCTATCATTCGTTGAACACTTATGAAGTGACAGGCAATTGCAAAGCTTGGAGATTGTTCTTTTGGTTGAAATATGATGTTAACAAGATATAAGACATGAAATGGTGCACTAAGGTGGGATATTCTGTAACCTAGGTTTGAGAGACACAGGAGAAGAGAGGAGTTGGGGTATTTCCATTTTGTGCTCCATGTCCCTAAGGACCAGCTGAATTTGGGCCACTTCTGGCTGACCCAGAGACCCTTAAGAGACCAGAATTCTCAATTAGGGGTAAAGGAAAGTGGTTCCTGCTACGGTGTTCCTACTTATTATTAGAGAGGATAACCAGCGGTGGTGGGTGGACTAGAAAACAAGCCTGCTACGAATTGATTTCATAGTAAAAATTTGGAGGCCATGGGTAGGTTGATTGTAATAATGACCCTTTTTTTTTTCATTCCTCAATGTACCCGTTTCCTTTGCCATGTGACTTGGAAGTTCTTCTCACTAAAGGAGTGAAGTCTAATTCCCCAGTGACAGTTACACATATTTATCAATATGTCAGGGCATGTAGTTTAT
The DNA here is from genome assembly GCF_014176215.1 of Rousettus aegyptiacus. Taxonomy (NCBI): domain Eukaryota; kingdom Metazoa; phylum Chordata; class Mammalia; order Chiroptera; family Pteropodidae; genus Rousettus; species Rousettus aegyptiacus. The sequence goes on from NW_023416285.1 coordinate 8,180,306, forward strand.
GAGCAATCTGACTACACAATTATGCAGTTTAATACAACATGACAGCAATTTAAAAATGTGTTTAAATTGTTCTAGCTAATGAGTAGCATCAGTTCAAACAGTTTTTAAGATTGAACGCTGAACAAGAATACTTAAAATTCCTGAAGATATATATCTCTATATGAAAGAAACTTAATAGTGGTTTTCCCAAACTTTCCAATATTCCTAGACTATTTTCATATTATCAGTAATGAGCTGTGAAGCTGGAAAAAAAATTTAAAAGATAATAATAAAAAACATTTTGAATATTTCTACAGGAAAGACCAAATTTCTTTCTTAACTTTTTGTAAAGAATGATGCTCAAAAATTATTAATATATGAAAAGATCACAAAGTATGTTACCGAGAACTATAGAAAAATGTATTAAGGTAAATTATTTAGTTGAAATATTATATTATTTACCTGAATTTTGTAATATAGGCATTTGCGTTTAGAGTTTGTATTTGTAACTTTTTCTTTTTTCATTCCAAATATGCATTTACTTTGCTAATTTTCTTTTTGTTTTGACAACTTGTATCTTTTTTTGTAAAGAGGGTGACCAAATTGTTTAAGCCTTGACACCTGATAAATCAGAATCCACTTTGGCTCTTACATGTGTGTTCGTGTATGTAAATATACACATCTGCATCTTATGGTATTTGTTTTGTTTTAGATTTTCTATTTCTTCTGGGGTCAGTTTTAGTGATCTGTATTTTCCTAGATAATCATTCATTACATTCATTTTAGTCACCTTTTCCAGTTTATTTGCATATTGTTAAACAAGTACTCTTGTTCTTTCAATTTTTCTTTCTGTAGTTATTTACCTCTTATGATTTAATTTATATGTTCTGGGTTTTTATTTTTTCCTGATTAGGTTATCCAAGGGAGTTTATCCATTTTTTGTACCCCAAAACTCAGCTTTTATTTATTAATTCAATAATTGTTTTCAATTTATTATTTTTTGCTCTTATGTTTATTTACTCTTTTTTGTTTGATGCATCTTTTCTAATTCTTTTATTTTCACTGATTCTTGTCTCTTTTCTCAACATATAATTAGGATTTGCTCTATAATCCAATGGCATTTTTTAAATCTTGGTATTTGACCCATTTACAGCTATGGACATGTCAGCTATGTTTAGACTTAAAGCTAACATCATGGTATGCTTTCTGCTTGTGTAGATTTTCTTTATTTTTTAAAAAAAAAACCCTTTACTATATGTATAGTGTGTTGTATTTGTTTTGATCATTTAGGTCATATTCCATCTAGATAATTTCTTTTTAATCATAAAAAACATAATACATTTAACAACATAATACCTTTAAGCCTTTCTTTTTTTGCAAAGTGTCGATTGAATTTTTATAACAGTGACAAAATTGATACATGTACATATCTTCCCTTGTCCAGACTTCTAGTTTTAGTTGATTATATGATTTTCTATGCAATGGTATCTTTTACCTCTGCTTATAAAAAATAAAGACAAAAGCATACTTACACTCCCTTTATTTTTCCTCACCTTTCTCTCCCAACTGTTGTAATTTTGCATAATTTCTACATTGTTAATATTTATAGTATTTATATTCTATTATTATAGCTAAAATAGTCATATTTATTTAGTCTTTCTTCCAATTCTGAGTATAATACGATCAGTTTCCTTTTATGGATTTCTTTGATTTCTGCAATGGGCTGACATCACTTTGTTGGCTAAATATCATACTTCAGGAGGGTTTTCAAGAAGGGTTCATGGGGACTATACATTCGAAAATGTTTTTCTGATTTTTTTTTGTATCTGTGCTAGGTATAAAATCAATGGTTCTTATTTTATTTCCTTGAAGACATTATCATCTTTAAATTTTAATATTAGAATTTTTGATGTTACATAGAGAAAATGTATTTGGGAAATGGAATTCCCAAATTCAGAGTCTCGGAAATTAAAGCCACTGAATTGGTCACTTTTTCTCTAGATAGATTGAAAACAGATGCCCTTTGGTTTCTTCCCCACTGATATTCTACAATCTGGGTCCAAGCCAAGTACTCTTTTTTAATAATATTAAATGAGTTTACTTAACAAAATGCATACTTGGCAGAAATTATTTTTTTTAATTGCTCACTTTTTAAATTCAATATTTCCTAATCAGGCCACATAGCACTAGATTTATGTTTACTCATTGAATGAAAAAATGGATGAATAACTCTGGTTCATCTGCTTTTGGTCATAAACCACATCAAATATGTTTCAATAAGGACCTTGGTTACATCTTTCAAGGTCTTTTATCTTAAAGTTTATGATTCATCATTCCACTACGTAGTCTTTCTGATCCAACAGCCATAAGTCCTTACTCATGCACTTTGCATTTCCTCCCTTACCCCATTCCCAAATTGCTTCATAAAACTAGACATCCCAGATTTAATATGGTGGCATTGCCTTTTCCCTGACTCTACGTTTCCTGCAACCAAAAAACCCATGTGTATGGACAGCTGCATGCTTAACGAAGGTAGGGCCTGGCAGGAGTCTTGCCTTCTTTTCCCCTGATGCATCTGTGTTTTGACGTTCGTATCACTCTTTACGGCTTCTCTAACTGGCTCCTTCGCTTTCATTTTCCTCCACGTGTCATGTGGTTTCTTCGAGTAGCTAAACTGCTGCTTTCCTATCCTCCCTGGAAAAGGAAAACTGATCCAATGATTTCATAATGAAATGCATTTTCTCTTGTAAAACTGATTAATTTCTCAACTACACTTAGGAAATGGAAAAACAGATATCCATGGCAGCAATTACTAAGCAGCTATATTTCCTAGGTCCCATTCTGCTGTAGGTGAAAACCACTGAAATTGGAGAAAAATGATTTGGTATTGATCCTGGCTTTATCACTTGCCCATCATGTTTCCTTAGGAATGTGCATCTTGTGGAATTTTATGGCCTCATTGGAATTAATGATTTTTGTCTCATTTGCTTCACGAAGTTATCATGGGGATCAAATAAATTAATGAAGGTGAAGCCATTTTAAAACTTTGATGGATTATACAAACAATACTTCTTATCACATAGGAAAATTCAAATCAAATTTCTAACTTCTATTTGTTCTTTTTTTTTTTTCATCAATGGTTGTTATTTTTTTTTTTTAAATAGATATTTTACGTACTACCCTTTCAGCAACAAAATCAGTGAAGGCTACTATTTAAAGTTCTAATAAATGTTGAATTCAATATACCCCAATTTTTGCTGAATCAATTTTGACACACCCTCCCTCAATACCACGAAGTGAGATTTAACAGTTTTGCTTAGTCTCAGAAATTTCCATGCCATGCTTCTGAGACAGAAATGCTAATACTGCTGTCCATTTACTTCTTCAAGTATAAATTTAGTAATGAGCTTTCTAGCTGTGGCCTATAATAAGCTCTGTGTCTGGATCTGGATAAAGTTCGACTCAGCCTTGTCACAGTGGGGCCCAGGAAGTGGGTATAATTTGTCTTCTGTTAGTTTCCATCACAAAGGCCCATTATTAAACTTTGGGTTCTTTCATTCAATAATGATAATTCTAATTAATGATAATGATTGTTATTTTTAAAGTTCTTCTAGAGCTATATGTTTTTATAATTAAGGCAATTTACATGATTTACATTTAAAATGAATGTCTCATGGTCCCACTACATAAAACCTTAGGTGTATTTAATATCTACCTTTGTGTATGTGTTAGAATCACCTTATTTTTGGTATAGGAAATATTCTTTTTCCTTTCTTTGTTAGATTTAAATTTTTCCTGAAATCCCAGTGATCTCTTGATTCATTTCCAGAAAATAAATATTCATTGCATAATATTAAAAATACAAAAACATGAAATACCTAATAACATTTATAATCTTAATTTTTATAATATTAAATTTTTTATATGTTCTTCCAAATAAACACCCACACACATCTGTACACACATTTTTTAAATGAAATCTATATTAAATCCTTTACCTGAGACTTTAAAAGAATTTTTTTCTATTTAAAAACAAATATGTGTTTTTTATAGAAACTTTTATAAGAAACTTAAGAGGTTTTTAGTTATCTATCAAAGACACTGCAAAAAAAAGTAAAACAAATTATCAACTAGAAGAATGCATTTTCAGCAGAATTAATTGACAGATGACTACAATAAAGAATATATGAAGGGCTCCTTTAGATGCAAAAGAAGGCAAAACTCAAATAAAAAAGGGATTTAAAAAGTATGAATGGGGATAAAATAGAGGCAGAAATATAACCTGAAAACAATACAAAAAGATGCTTTATCTCCATAGTAATTGGGAAAATGTAACCAAGGTAAAAATATTAAAATATTTTATAACCAATTGATTGGCAGAAGATTAGTTTTTTGGACAAATTTGTAATGGACAAAAATTGTAAAGTGTAAACGATGCCAAATTTTGAAGATGTGAATCAAAGGGGACTCTTACACATGCTGCTAAGAATTGAAACTGGTATAACAAATTCATAAAGTCATTTGACATTCTCTTATAAAGATAAACATTTGCATACCCCACCAACCAACAATTTCCCTTATCGGCATATACCCAAGAGAAACTCTTCCACTTGTGTACTAGAAGATGTGTACGAGAATAATCTTAGGAGTACTAATCAAAATAGAAAAAAAATGGAAATAATCCAAACATTCATTGCCAAGAAAATGAATAAACTCTGGTATAGTCACAAAATGCACTTTCGAACAGTAGTGAACATCACTGAACTAAGTCTATAGACTATTTGGGTACCTTAGACTATACCACATTTGGGAGGTACAAACCAGAAAACTGAGGCAGCAGCATGAAAAAGTAAACAAATAAATAAATAACCATGGTCCCTGCAGAAACCAGGGATGATAGTGTGATATAAACCAAGGAATATCATCAACCCACTTTTGTGCGTACTGGGAACAAATTTTAAAGAGAAATTACCTCTTTTATATATAAAGAAAGAAAATTTAACTTTCACTGGTGGGATTTCAAGATCACTTACTGAATACAGAGACCACTCGCCCCATGTTCCTTGTCCTGGATTTTTATGCCTCAATGCTACTTGCACCCAGATGCCGTAATTTCCCCCAAGTTGCTTCTTCCACTAAATGTCTACTTCCTTCTATTCCCTCTTTCCCTGTCAAAGTCCTTATTCTTGAATGTCCAACTCAACATGTGGATAAAAACTTTTTGGATGAAAATCTACCTTTTTTACTATCCACACAAAAATTTAATTAAAAAAGAAGAGATGCAGAGACATATTAGAAAGAGCACAGGAATTAAATAAACACGAGATTGGATTCACGCAGATGCTCCAGGATCTCATATATAGTTTTATTCAAAATTTTCATCTCTCCTTTCCCATTTCTTTTCTTCCTTTGCATGCTTATAAAATGTTATTAAGCATGCTTTAAAAAGAAGATCTAAGCTATTTCTATTAAGTTCACCAATATTTTTCAAATTGTAAGTACCTAGAAGGCAAGGACTATTCTTTTAGTGGATGCTGTTGGTGCCTCACCAGTTTCCATGGCTCCCTTTTACAGGCTGAGTATGCCCACCCCACCGGCTGCTGGAGACTGCTCTTGAGTCCTTGTCACGTGGGCCCTTCCAAAGGCCATCTCACAGAATAGCAGTCCAAATCTTTTTCAAGGAGGGACAGTCTTTTGCAAGAGGTCACCCAATTAAGTCACACTCCCCTCAAATAATCTCCTTTTTGATTACCTTAAGGTCAACCCATTTGGGACCTTAAATACATTTGCAAAATCCCTTCACCTGTGTTGTATGACCTGACTGCGGGAGTGAAGTCCATCATCTTCCGTCATGCCCACTCTCCAGGGGAGAGCTCAGATGCCAGGGCTGTGGAAACTTGGCAGCCATCTTTGAGTTCTGTTTATTACAGTAGGAGGATCAAATATTGTCTAGGACACCAAGTTAAATTTGAATTTCACACAAACAACTAAATTTTTAGTATGATTTTCCTCAAAAACTAGTCTTTGGGATGTTTGGGTGCCTAAAATGTGGTCACAAGCTCAAATGTTCACAAGGGCCATGCAGGTGATGTAAGTGAGTAGAGCAGGCCAGTGGGAACTGTGGCGGACTTGGGCTCCACGACTCCAGCTGTCTGTTGCCATGAACACTCACAGGCCATGCGGCCTGGACTTCTGGTGGTTTCTCAAGAGATGGCACTTTCACATGAATTTCTACTTGAATTCTCCCACTGGTGACAGTAATACAAAGTTTAAAAAAAAACATGTCATGATCTACACAAAACATGTTTATGGGCTATATTTTGGCCCTTGGAAGCCAGTTGGCTACCCATAATCTAACGTCTGTAATCACAAAAGGAGAAAACTGTAAAAACCTTCCCTCTCCCAGGATGCAAACTGGGTTTTCATTGGCCCGGCCCATGACACTCTTCCACCTAAAGCTCACGGTATTTATGTCCCTTTACTTCTCCACTTCATTTAGCCGCTGAGTTCGTCTCTAAAACAAAATTGATTTGTCACATCAGAAACCTGATTTACAAGTCCTACCAGTCAGCCATAATATCAACAAATCAAAAGCCAGATTTACAAATCCTCCAAAATGTACAATAAATGCCATATAAAAACTTTTAATTTACCAAACTTTATTTGTAGGGAAGCATAAATCAAGATGAGGATGTAAAGGCACGGTTAAACTTTTTTTTTTTTTTTTGGTTTCTATTTCCTTTCAAGTTTGATCTTGTATTCATAAGTGGGCTTTAGATTTTAATGACCATTTAAAAAGAATAACCTTAGTTGCAGCTTACAAACAAGTCTCGGCTGATGGAGATTTGGCTTAGGTGCTGAAGCCCATAGTATTTTTAATTTGGAAATGCCGTAAGACCTTTTGGGGATCCTTTCTGGCCAGATTTTTTTTATACACCAAGAGGATGTCCTGAACATCCCAACCTGAAGTCTTTTCCCTTCTTTGGTTTGTTTTCTCATGACATTTACTATTCCCTCTGTTTTGCAACAGGGCTTGACTTTAAAAGGCATTCCTTTTGGAAAGAATACCCGATTTTTGGCTCAGAAGCCATTAAGGATCTAACTTCTTCTCAGGGCAAAGTGAAAACATTAGAGGTGTAGGGCACTCTTGGGCGATGTGGGGATCTTGGGTTGTGACAGGGACTGGCAGGTGCTTATTTCTAGAACTGCCCTGGACATCACAGAACAAGGAGCCTTTAATGTTTCTGCCTCGGCTCTCTCCTCATCATTAGAAATGGTGACTGCCACGGCATGTTGGTAATTGCCAGAGGCTTGGGGCAGCCTATATATCAGCTTTGCCAAAGTGAAGGAAAATGGCAGACCGAAGAGATGTGAGGAGCCCACAGCAGGCCTTGCCCACTCACCCGTCTCAGGCACCTCACAGGTAAAAGCCCATAGCCTCACGGCAAGGGGATCACAAAGAGGATCTAAGCCACCTTTCTACCCACTGTGCTATCTCGGGGGAAAAGGAGTTTGGGATTGAGGCCGAGAAAATCAAGGCGGTGGTTGAAGCATCAGGACTCTGGGAGTGAGGAGGGGCCAGGCAGGGGCTCAGGGAAGGGAAAGGAGATATAGGCAAGAAGGAGGTGTGTTTAAAACAGTGGGCCCCAAACATCCCAGGGTGAAGATTCTCCCTTTTTGTAAGGGGAGGAAGGGGAAACTTCCTATGTTAAAATAAATAAATAAATAAATAAATAAATAATAAAAAGATAGTCTTAAAGTAACTTCTGTTCATTACAGAAATGGAGAAGAGTGAAAAAGAAGTCCACAAAATACATGCTCATAATGTGTTCCACTCAAAGATGTAGCCATATGGACCTCATTAAAGGATTCAGATGTGCTAAAGGGATATAATATCCTATATCATTTTACCGTGTCATACTCTCACAAAAGAAAAGCTACTTTGTTACTGTTTATTGATTGCAGTCAATCGATTTTAAAAAGTCGTAGTGGGTGCATGTAAGCGACTTATTCGGACTAGAGATTAAGTTTTGTGCATGTGTCTTCTTACCTCGCAATACCCCCTCCCCACTTACCCGACCCCCATATGATCAGTCATTTCACTCATACGATGAGAACGCGTAGGTGAAATTACTTATTAAAAATACATACCATGCATCTACTATGTTTAAGACACCACAGTGGGCTCACATTTGTGAAATTTAAAAAAGAAAAAAAAAAAGAGATAACCTATGTTTTCCTGGAATTTTTATTTCAGTAGCAGAGAACTGACTCAGTTATGAGATGTTCCGCATGTAATTTTTACTAAAGCCTATTTTTTTCAACTTGCAAATGATTCTCTTTTAAAATAATAAACTGAAATGGATTCAACTTTATTTCTATGATAATATCACTCTCTGCCATTTGGAATTTGCTGCCTTGAGTGAGAGGGAATGGGATAGTTATGATCAGCATTTAGGAAATTGTAGATAATAACCTATGCCTCTCCAAGGTAGAGTATTGCATATATGAACATTTTCTGCCATTACTTGCTATTTTCATGGGACCAGGGAAAAAAAAGCAAGAAACACTGCTTTGCAGAATTCACATAGTAGGTGGTTCTGTGGACAGACATAATACTCATGAAATGAGCTACAGACCTTCTACAAATACCTATCATTGCAGTTCTTCAAATTAAAATGATCCCCATTGCTATTGGGGAAAAAAGAATGAAACAGATGTGACCGAATACGATGGTAAACGTACTGCGAATCCGCCGAGGGGGTCCTTGTGTTGGGCACGGGGAAAACAGATATGAATCAGATTGCCCCGTACCTTGTAGGAGCTCGTGGATGGTGAGAGGTAGAGAGTGGATGAAGTCATCCACATATGCAGCACGACATGTCCAGCTCACAGTTACATCAACCATTTGAAGGAACAATAATCACTTTGCAGAGTTTCGCCAAGGGGGTGAGCATTTAAGGTAAGGATGGCTTGTCCAGTAAAGGAGAAAGTGGGAGGACGTCATTCTAGGCTGAGCAAGAGCAGGTGCAAAGCCACATGTGTATTTGTGAGGAATTCAGGGAATCTGGAGGAACAACAGGAGAGGGACAAGGACAGAGAGGTAAACCAGGACCAGATCAAGGAAGACCGTGCAACAGAGAGCATGCGTGCGCTTGTTGGCACACCGGGTCTCTTTAGAAATACTTACAATCACAACTTAACTAGTTTAATTTTCCTTTACATTTAATGGAATGGGGCGGGGAACCCTAGCAGGTAGAAATTGAAATTCAGTGAAGGTAAGTGCTTAGAACGAGGCTAAGTCTTTAAAAGGGAGTAGGTGAATTCAAAGAAAATAGTAAAGAAAGTGTTGTGAAGATGATGCAAAAATACAGCAAAAAAAAATTGTAAAGTTGGGAGGCAAATGATGGAAGTGTGAGGAATGCTGTCATAGAGCGAGACGTGGGGGCCGCAGGGCTGATGGGAGGGGATTTGCAGAACGCTTTGGGCTGTGTGGTGCTTTCTGGAAGGCCGCTCAGGCAGCGGGTGGAGGATGAGCTAAGGGAAGGGGAGGAGGGGGTGCAGGTCTGGGTTGGGAGACCCAAAAGTGGTCCAAGAAAGAGAGCATGAGGGCTGAACCTGCAGCAGCGACAGTGCTGAATGAGACGACGGACAGACTGGAACACGCTCTCCTCGCTTCCTGTCACAAGAGAACGCAGCTCGGCAAACAGGCAGGAAATGAGGAGGAGAAGATGCCTTTTCCCCAGATTATTATCATTTATACTTCCTTTCCCATTTATTGGCATTAAAATCATCATGTCGCGTGATGACGATGTTTTCTCCCAGTGCCCGGAAGCTGCGGTTCTAAGTGCTCATAAATATCCTTGGGAATGGAAGAGCCGGAGTATGAAAATGGACTTTCCGAGTTAGTCATTACAGCATCTGGGCTTAACTGCCAGCCGCCTATGGCTGGCCACGTGCAAAGAAATGCCGCCTTGAAGTTCCTTATTCTTCACGAAATATGAAACAAGAGTGAATTTATACCAGGCGGGTTGACAGTTCATTTGATCCCTTCCTTCTGATGGCCCAGGTAACTCGAGATTCAATCGTTCCAACAAACATTGGCAATGGTGGGGAGAGGAGGGAGGGGAACGTGCCGGACACCATTTCAACTTTTCCTGCTCGCCGTCTATCTTCATTTCCTCTCCTCTCTGTACTGAATTTTGTCCTTGAAAAGCCACCGTTCTCCCAGTTTAATCCTTGAATGTGGATGGATCTAACTCCACCCCTTGTCTTGCAGCCAGATACAGGTCTCAGGTTTGGCACAGAGGATTATTCCATCCCCGTGGCCAAAGTGACTGGTTCATAAGTAGGCATTTCACACAAGCCTTGTCAAGGAGATTGGTCTCAGCACAGTTTTTCTAGAATACTACTACTTAGATACAAACCTGAAGTGCTGGAGGGCCACTGTGGGGGAGGGGGAGGGGACCCCACCCAGAGAGAAACAGACCTTTGGGAGACAAAGTGTCTATGTCTTGATGCTTTGGTTCTTTGGATAATTTTTCTCCCTGGACTTGGAGGTTTTGTGGGAAAATATATCCTACCTCACCTGTTTTTTCTTCCTTGGGACGATTTGAATTGTTTTTTTTTTTGTCACCTATGGCCAAGATTCATTAGGTGGTCCCTCTACTCTTGATTTCCTAAAAATCCCAGCTCAGTAAGCCCCAGTGCAGCTGGGGTGGGATGGGGAGCAACAGTGGAAAGGAGGCAAGTATCACAGGGACGAGATAAAGAGGCGTCTTAGCCAATTCTGCGAACATTTATTGAGGGCTTGGTATGTGGAAGGAAGTCTGTTGGGCAAGGTCAGAGAGAAGAGAAGACACACGAACACGTATGAAAATGGTCTGTGTCTTTAAAATGATTATAATCCAACCAGGTCAGAGCAAAAGTAGTGTTAACCTCTTTTTTGCCTCTGCCTCTACCAAAACCCATGCCACTGCTACCTTCTCTCCCCCTCTCTGCTCGGGATGCTATCTCCCATCCCACCAAGAGAACGGACACCATCAGCTAAAAGCTTCCTCAACATCTTTGCCATTGTATACCCAATATCTGGACAAAATTAGCCCCCAGGAAATTACTTTTATAAGTATATATGAAAAAAAAAAAAAAGAAACTAAACACTGAAAGGTCAGTGTGCAGATTGAATGATAAACTATGAAGACCTTCCCCACAGAAAGTCTATCGTGCTTGTCCCTCTGGCAATTGTATTTATCTCAATGCATAAAACTGAATATTGTCTGAAACATTTTGAAGGAAAGAAGAAAAGATTAGAAAGTGAGAAGATAAAGAAAGAAAAGGAGGAGGGGAGGGAGGGAGAGAGGGAAAGAGAAGGAAGGAAGGAAGGAAGGAAAGAAGGAAGGAAGGAAGGAAGGAAGGAAGGAAGGAAGGAAGGAAAAAAGGAAGGAAGGAAGGAATATTGGTTTCCTCTTGGAGTTTGTTGGCATGGAAACACAGATTCCAGTACAATTACAATACTATTCATTGTGTATCAGTCCAACAAACCACTGGGTAGGAATCACAAAACAAAGAAATACAAGTGGAAGGGGAGCCTGGATAAAAAGTCGAGAAGATCTTCCCTGGAGACCCACAAAGAAGTATCCAGGCTGGAAGTTGAAGTCACAAGCGAAGCTCCAGCTCAGCAGAGCCTGTGGAGGCTACTGTAGCCTTTCCCTCCACCTGCTTAGCCAGCAGAGGTCAGGTCGTTTGCAGATCTTGCCCCCCCTTCTATCCTGGAGTGAGAGATGTACTGGCCATTTGTCATTTCCGCCTGCGCCAAGGACTCTTCTCCCTCCTGGTTTCTAAATGAAGCGACGGGGTCTCCATGTGCAGCAAGGGCTCGGCGTGCGCACATCCGCATCCCCCGTCCGTCTTGAGTCTGTGGCTTTGCACCTCCTCCTTCCTGCCTTGCAAAACCTTTCTCTAGCCTCCCTTGCCTGGCTGCTGAATCCCAAGTCTGCCTTTTCACATTGAACGACACATATTTACGGCTCTTTCTCTAAAGCTAAAATCCGGGATAGGTAACGCAGATGGGGAAAGGAGGAGTCCGTCAATCTCGAACATGCTGTCTAGTGAGTCAGCAAGCAGCCCGGTTTGCGGGAAACAGTCTACAATGTCTGTGAAAAACAAGAGCCGGGAAATAAAATAAGGATGTTTGCAGTACTCGTTAAGATTATGAACCCACAGGAACCTGACACGGACCATCCGACATTATCATCGGGGAGATAATAATTTTGATAAATTAAAAACATACAGTAGCCACCTAAAATGTGGGGTTTTTTTAGAAGTAGGAACATATCAGTTGTAAGTTAATAGTAAACTTCAAATTCGCACGTGCCTTTATAAAGACTCGTCAGCAAAACTACTGTATGAGCCCAGACAGATAAAGGCATCCGATCGCTACAAACCAGCAACGCCTGGGAATGGAATGCACTGCCCTGCGAAGGATGTGTCAAGGGACAGACGCAAAGTCCCCAGAGGCTGAGACGGTGGTCATTTCTGGAGGGAGGCCAGTCCCGGGGCGGGGAGTCATGCAGACTGTTTGGGAAATGGTGATTGGTCCAGGGATCAAATTAAGCGTAGGAGATACGAAGAATGGCAGAGAAACCAAAAAGGTAGTCTGGGTTCATCAGGTAATGCTATTCTAGGAAATTTAAACCTTACTTATAGATGGTGGGGAGCCATGGAAGGTTTTAGAGCAGGAAGTGCTGTATTCAGATCTAGGCTTTTTGAAAAGTCACTTGTAAGACTGAATCTTAGCATACAACCCAGAGTAAACACATCGGGTAATGAAGCTAAGATGATCTGTTCTAAATAAACTTTTATAGGAAATTCGTTATTATTTGGGGTGTGGCAGAAGCACCAAGGCACCTTCGGAGGGAGGACCCCTTCGCTCCCACTCTCACATTCCCGTTGTTCATGTACTGGCCCCGGCTCATCAAAGAGGACAGAGGTCTTCGCTGCAGACCCACCTTAGAGAACAACCTCGGCCATGCCCTGTCCTCTCGTCTGGAAAGAGCTGTCAGCGTGTCTTTCCAGAAACTCAGAGACCCGTTGCTAGAGAAATCAAAGCTTCCTCCCTCCCATAGCCCCCGTAAGAGGTAGATCAATTGATAATAGTATGAAAAATTTTAATGAAGGGGGGGCGGGGAACCAAACGGCTGCTTTTTGTTTTAGTGTAACAGCATGATACAACATTGCTTAGGACCAGATTCCAGCTTCTGTGACCTCCCTCACCCTCAGCTCAGGATCCCAGGTACCTTAGTCTGTTTTGGCTGCTGGAACAGAATGCCACAGACTGGTCGACTTAAACAGCAAACATTTATTTCTCACAGTTCTGGAGACTGGAAAGTCCAAGATCAAGTGGATCTGGTGTCTGGAGAGGACCCCCTTTCCGGTTTACAGATGGCTGTGTCCTCATGTGGTGGAAGGGACTGGGGAACTTTGTGAGGTCTCCTTTATAATGGCACTAAACCCATTCAAGAGGGCCCGACCCTCACAATACAATGATCCCCTCCCCAAAAGGGCCCCTCCATCTCATTGGGGATTAGGTTTCAACACATGAATGTGAGGTGGAGGAACCCAAACACTCAGCACTGGTCAAATCCTAACCCCTAGTTCCGTGACCCCGTCGACAATGATAAACTCTATCTCACCTCACTGAACGCACCACTACGGTGGCTTCATTTTAGTCCTCACACACAGTGCTTCTGCGCCCTCCCCTCTCCAGCTGAGGTTCCCCTGCGCCATTTCAAAAGCTTCCTCACTTACCCTCACCTACCTGCAATTACCCTTGTCTCCCTCAATTGTCCTCATCTATCCTTGAATCCTTTACCCACGTGACCACCCTTTCCTTCTTCTGTGACTCTTCAGCATTCATTACCACTCTCATATCTGTCCCCACAATATGGTAACAACAATAGCAATCACAATGCCCACTGTGACAACAGCATGTCTTCTGCTCAAGAAATATCTTTGGAATGAAGAATTAACACAGGTCTTATCATCCTTTGTGTTTACCAGCGACTTAGATCGTCAAAGCCATTTTGCATGCCATTTAATACTCATAGGAATCCTCCAAAGAATGTGAGATTTTCCCCAGATAAGAATTTCAGGGCTTAAGAAAGTAAGGTTACACCTAAGTGCAAAAATAAGGTCCAGGAACGTACCACTCTTTCTGTTCATAATAATAGATACCACCTTATGTCACCTCGGCAGGTCCAGTCGTGTGTGAGGTACTTCATATGTGTGGTGTGTTATCCCCTCAATCACAGAAGGAAGCATCTTACAACTAAAGAATCTGCAACTCAGAGAAAGCCAGTGACCTCCCCAAAGCTACTGAGCCGGCAGACGGCAGAACTAAGGCAGGAGACCAAAGTCCTCTAACTCTGGCTCTTTCTTTGCACCAGAAATAAACTTGTTCACACTCTGTCATATGCCTTTTTCCTTCATAAACATTTACATTTTAAAAGAAAAGTTAATGCTTAAGGTAACGAAAATGTTTTTCTACTGGAAGCACTGTCTGGAAAATTATATCAGAATGATTAAAGTCTCCATGGTCCCTCGAGTTATACTTTGCACTTCTAAAGTTATAGCAGTTTCTAACTCCAAAAAGAAAATAGGTCAGATATTGAAGTTATCTCCCTTCTACTACAGTCCCTGCTATTTTATACCTCTTTCTACTACTGAGCATTTAGCTCTCTTGAGTTAAGGCGCAAGAAATGTGAGCTACTCCGGTATGCAAATCACAGGGGAAGGAGAACAGGAAAAAGGCAAAATGGGCTGTGGAGGAGATTCTTGAGTCACTGGGCTTTAAGGTAAATGGAAAGATTAAGCAGTGACCTAGTTCGACCGTACAAGCAGATGAAAGACTGTGAAGAAACTGTGTTATGAAGAAACACTAGGAAGGGACAGGTGTGCAGAGGAAGGTAGATTCCCAACTAACACAAACATTATAACCTACACAGCCCTGTGAGGTAGACGTTAAGTCTTGTGTTTCAAAATGCAACCCCGTAGACATAGTTTTCTTCTTCCAGGGACGATGGGTAGCCATAGACCCGATGGTAAGACCCAAGGCCAAACATTTTGTTAAATTTAAACTTGAAAAGTGTTTGAATTCTCTAAGGGAATCTAATTCTGATGTATTTTCATCTCGCTAATCCTTAAATGTGCAAAGTAATAGAAACTTTGTAGAAATGTTTATGACATTTTGATTTTTACTATGTGTTCTTGATTTTATTACCTTTCCTGACGAAGGATAAACACACATTCATTTAAGAAAGAAAGATAGGATTTGGGGAAGCAGGGAAAGGGAGAAAGCGGGAAAAGCATTTTACAGCTGAGTTTCCTCAAATTAGGTGCACATCAAAATTAGCTGGGAAGCTTGTTTTTGAAGTAGCTTTTACTGAGGTATAATTTACATACCATAAAATTCACTCATTTTAAGTATATAATTCAGTAATTTTAAGTAAATTTACACATTTGTGCAACTATCACTACAATCTGGTTGTGACATTTCTGTCACCCAAAATATCCCCTCATGCCTGGAAAGCTTTTAATTTTGATTTTGACTTTAAATCACTTTATTCCCAAATTACAGAAGAAACCACTGTTAACTATATGATGTATATTTCCCCACACTTTTATCAGTGCCTTTATACGCTTATATACATAAGTAAATAATAGCTACCTGTGTGTCAAATTTTTTGTTTTAAAGTAAATAGGATCATATCAATACCATACATTCTCCTCTATGACTTGCCTTCTTCAGTTAAAAATGTGTCTCTGAGATCTTTTCAAGATGGTTTGCTTTTCTCATTCTCTTGTAACGTCTGCCTAATATTCCAGAGTATAAATATAGCTTAATTCTTTTGGTCACCATCCCCCCTTTAAATGAAAATGTAGATTGTTTCTAATTTTTTTTATCTTAAAGTGGCAGATCATCTACATATCACACCCACGTGCATCTCTGCATTATTCCTCTTAAATCTCTCTCTCTCTCAAATACTGATGCAAATTGTATATATGAGGAAATGATCAAATGTTATTATTGTTTATGTCTCCCACATCATTGGCATTATTTCACTAGTTCCTTCACTTACTTATTTGTTTATTTTTCAAGTAGGATTTTCTACTATGTACCAGGCACTATGCTAGATATATATAAAGATTAACATGATATATTTTCTGCCCTTTTGATAAATGTCAGTGAGACAACTGACTTTGCATCTTTTCTCCTTGAACATCTGTAGAAATAGAACTTCCCTAACTGTTCTACATAGCTAATTCTTATGTTTAACCTCTCAGTGGATTAAGAAATTCTTTTTCTTCAGCCACAAACTCTCCAGTTTTAATTCAAGCTCCTTTCTTACTCAGCTGCCCATGAACCTAGGGAATAAAGCTCAGCATTGTCCTCATAAAAATCCTTCACAAAGTTAAATTCAGTCATTAAGTCAAGGGAAAAAATTAAGCCACTTTACATGTGCTGAAGATTTTATTTTGGGATATCTCTGTGGGAAGGAATGTTTGGGATTAATTGAGCTTTCTGGGTGTCTGCACATGAGCCCTGGAGTTTTATATATAGAAAGAGAACACCTGATCACAGCACCTGCAAAGAGAAATTACTCATTTACCTCCCAATCTCCAATCAGAGAGAGTTGGGGGCTGAGGCTCTGATGGAAGGCCCTGCGGCTGGGGTCAGGTCCGAGTCAGGGTGTAAGAGGGGAGTTCCAAAGATTCCATCTTGGGGCTCTTCTTTGCCTTTAGTCCCTTCCCCTTCTTCCTCAAGGTCACCCATGTCCTGCTCGAGGTCCAGTCTCAGGCCGGGTTCTAACTCACTCAGGCATACGCCTCTGCTCCAATGGCTCCAGTTTGATATTCTACGTCTTTTTCAGGGATTGGTTTTCTAGAATTTTTTTTTTAAATACTAGAAAGGAAAATCTACTTATCCTCTTCATTTTTCCTGCCATTATAAAGCTGAGAAAATCATTGCCCTGCACAGCTTTGATAGATACAGGCATACCTCAGAGAAATCGCGGGTTTGCTTCCGGACCACTGTAATAAAGCAGGTCACAATGTTTTTGCTGGTGGAGGGTCTTGTCTTTAATTTGTAAAAAAGAGTAAGACTTATGTAGAGCAATACAACAAAGTACAATAAAATGAAGTATGTCTGTATGCACTTCCCTCTTTCAGCAGTTTTTAAAATGCAATTAACTTTAAGTCCCTGCTCTACACTCACATTAAGTAGAGGTCATCCCTGACCCGCCTCTGAACTTGTACACATGGTCCTGAGTCCCCAGGTCCCTCTGACTCCCCGTTCTTCTTCATGGTTCTTAACATCTATTGACTCTTACCCACTTGAGTATGTTTTTTTAAATCTATTTCCTCCACAAGAGTTTGTGAGATTTGTTATTCGCCTAATTAAAAAAAAAAATTTTAATAGAGTTCTATGAGTTTTCACAAATATATCATCAGATACTCGCTACCAAAATCAAAATATAAAACAGCTCTCTCACTGCTCCTCCCCCCAAAAAAACTCTGTGTCCCTCTGAAGCCAGCCCCTCCCCCAACGCAGTCCCTGGCAACCACTGATCTGTTTTCTGTATTTCCCGGTTTACCCTTTCCGGGATATCATAAAAATGAAATCATGTAGTCTGTAGACTTTATGGCTTCTTTCACTTAACATAATACATTTGAGATTCATTAATGTTGTTGCATGTGTAAGTGATTTGCTCCTTTTTCTAATGCTAAGAAGAATGACGTCGTGTGGATTAAACCACAGTTTGTTCATTCATTCATCAGTCTAAGGATATTTGGGTTGTTTTCAGTTTTGCATTATGGCAAATAAAGCTGTTATAAATATTTGCATGCACATTGTTTTGTAAACATAAGCTTTCATTTCTCTTAGGTAAGTACTTTTAGGAATGAGATTGCTAGGTCATATAGTAAGCGTATATTTAATTATATAAGAAAACACCAAATTGTTTTTTCAGAATTGCCGGACTATTTTGCACCATCGGTAGCAATGTATGACAGTTCCAATTGCTCCACATCCTCACCAGCACTTGGTATTATCAGTTGCTAGTGTTTTTGTTTTGTATTGTTTGCCATTCCAAAGGGCAAGTGAAGGTATCTTGTTGTGGATTTAATTTTTATTTTCCTAATGACAAATTATGCTGAGCATCTTTTTATGAACATATTTGCCATCCATTTGTATTCTTCGGTGAGATGTCTATTTAAGTTTTTTGCCAATTTGTTAATTGAGGTGTTTATTTCCTTATTATATGAGTTTGAGAGAATTCTTCATATATTCCAGATGTAAGACTTTTACTAGATATGATTTGAAAGTATTTTCTATTCATCTGTAGCTTGTCTATCATTCTCTAAATGGTGTCTCTCAAATAGCAGAAGTTCTTAATTTTGAGAAAATCCTATTTATCAGTTATTTTTATGGATTGTTTTGGTGTTATATCTAATAAATCTTTGCCTAATCTAAGGTGAATAGATTTTCTACCATGTTTTCTTTTTAAAATGTATAGATTTAGGATATAACTTTGAGTATCATCCATTATGAATTATTGTATTTGGCACAAGATATAGATTGGGGTTCATTGTGTGAATGTCCAATTATTCCAGCACCAATTGTGACTAGAAATTTTTTCTATTTATTGGTGTACCTCATTGCTTAGACTTGTGTCTGACATATAGCAGGCATCCAATAAATATTTGACAAATAAATGAATCTAATTAATTTTAAATATATACTTACCTCTTTATCTAGAATTTGTTTTAGTATACTGTGAGAACTATGAATTTAAATGGATTTGTCAAATTATTTCTGTTATGCTAACATTATATATTTATACCAAGTATTCATCTTTGAAGCAGAAATTATTTAATGTAATTTTTTCATTTTTCATATAAACTGTGAATGAGGTTAACTGAATTATACACTTAAGCAAGAATTCTTTTCCCATTTTGGTGATGTCTATGGATAAGACATAATAATGTCTTAGAATAATATATTTAAGTGCATACAATAAAAACAGGATTACAAAGGAAACCGATCATATTGAAATACAGTTTTCAAAATACTTCTTAAAAAGTGTGACATGGTAATACATGTGTTTCTTTACTTACACATCGAAACACACATCTAGTAGCATGTCTAATATCTACCATAGTTTCAGAGTGGTGAATGTGCCTAAGCTATTTTGAGATGTCTGCAATAACCTGTAATGTGATATAAAAACATCTGGGATTTCTACTGGTGGCAAAGTCACAGGTACAATGATTCTATCGTGGCTGTTGTCTACATTCATGATTGAAGGACATGCTAAATTTCTGTTAGAGGTTAGTGAAAATAAAGATGTAATCTGTTTCTATTCAAATTCTCAGCCTCCTGAATTTCAACCCTGGTTTAGGACTCCTGAGCTGCAGAAATACACAGATGAATAAAATGTGGTTCCTGCCCCCAAAGAAATTACATTCCAGCGAGAGGCAAAAGACACATGAACGAGAGATTCTGTGAGATGCCAAATGGAATTGGACTGGCTAAGAGAGTATGGCAAAAAGTTTACAGAGATAGAAATAATGTTAGTCAGCCCTAGAAGGACACATTGAGTCCTGTGGTCACATAGGGACAAATAATAAAGTCTGTGTAGTAGAGAGTAGCAGGGGGGTGGGAGGAGGCAGGGGGAGGGGGAGGGAGAAGAGAGAAAAAGATGAGAACCTCAGTGACCAGAATAATTTCTCCCCTACCCCCCACCACTAAACAATCAGAAATAGCTCTGTTTTTAAAAGCTTGGCCACTGTTAAACATGGAAACATTGGGAAAGATGATATAGCTGTCTGGGGTAGGTGGTGGACTTGACATATAAATTCTTTTCCAGGCTACAGAAAAATCTCTTCTTCCTAAAGAATGAAATGATACCCAGGAGCTATCGGCTGAGATCTGGTCTCCTGCCTCATTCATGGGGCTTAGGCTGGTGAGAAAGGTCATATGAGATGATGGGAAAAATAGAATTTTGCATCAAACAGACCTGAGCCTGAGCTGGTCACTTACTTATAGGTTTTTAGTAGGTGACATATTCTGAGTCTCTACTAAAAAGGATGGTTTCATGCATTAATTTTCACAGAGGAGAGGGGAGCGAAAGGCTGTGTTAGGGACAGTTTATTGAGCAAAGATCTCAAAGTTTGAGAAAATCTGCCAGAGGAAAAGTGACTTAACCCATTAGTGGTGTCATCGGCTGGGGACCAGGCCTGTGTAGCTCTGCTCCTTTGTGGCTCCCTCTTCCTTTTCAGAATAGGAGAGAAACCTACCCCCCAACACACACACACATTGTCCTTCTTCCATGTGGCAGGCTCTGGAATTGGGGGATGGAGGGAGAAGGTATGCAGTTGTTTATCTGTTCTGCCTGCTGTGTGTGTGTGTGTGTGTGTGTGTGTGTGTGTGTATGTGTATGTGTGTGTGTGTGTCAAAGTGCATTCGGCGGACAAAAATCATACCAGTTATTTGAAAAGAGAAAATCTAATATAAAAATTTGTTAACTAGGTATAAAGTTGTTACCTAGGAAACTGGAAGGATAAAAGAGAACTCAAGAGTATCACAGTCACTGCCAGAAGCAGTTATACCAATAAGGCTGGGGGGAACAGAAGGGAAACAATGGAATTATTGAAACTTAGAAGCTTAGTGGGGGGCCCACAGAGCTGGGACCCAGACCTCTGGAGAGGAGGTCAGCTAGGCTAGTGGTGCTGGGGAGGGGCATGTGAGGGGTGAGGGAGGGAGGTGGGGGCAGTGTGATGAGACCGGTTCTGCAGGTTGGAAAGGTCCAAGCTAGATTCAGCTGCTGCGTAGGAAGGCCCCACCATTGCCAGGGTGAAGAAGGGAGGCCGGGTAATGCTCACAGGACTAGATAGACAGAAGTCAGGAAGCCAATAAACAGGTGCCTCCTCTTCTTTCCTGTTTCCTACCCTATCTCTAGTGGCCCCTAATGGCCCATCCTATCACGGGCAACTGACACAACAAAAAATGCGGAGCCCCAGCCCCCGGCATCAAAGCACCGAGTATAAAAGGGTGAATTCGGAGGCAGGAGACAATAGCGTAATAACTGGAACAAGATGTGTGTGTGTCTGTCTATTCGTGTGTGCGTGCGTGTGAATTAGCAGCAAGGGAGAGGAACTTCGCCTCTACTTCTAGTCCAATTTTACCATTATGAAGTCTTTTGATTCTTATGTGACTTCTATATTTCTCAATTGATTAAAAACTCGACAGGAAGAAGAGTTTTTTACTATACCCATCACATACCCTAATTTTCTTTACCTGAAATTGTTTGCTACAAGAATAATAGTAGAAAATATGAAAAAGGTCTACTATAGTCCCTTGTACACAGCAGGAAAACAAAAGCAAATTCTTATTTTCTGACCCCCTGTTCCCTATAAAACTGATATACCTGATAAAGTTCTGCCAATAAAATGATTATTTATATCAATAAAAAATTAAACAGTTGATAATTAATTTGAACAAAGTTTTCACATTTATTCCATTTAGTCCTCACAACAATCTCACAGGCAAATTACTTATTCCCATTTTACAGAGAAGAAATCCATAGCTCAGAGAAGTTGATAAACAGAACCAAGGTAAACAGCTGAACTGCCTACCTAACTCCACACCAGAGTTTCTGAAGTGTGGTCCTTTGACCACTCGACTCAGAAACAGTCCTGGTATTTGTTAAAATACATATTTCTGAATCTCACCGTAAATCCATGCATTTACGATCTCTGGGCTTCTCCAGGACTTGGTATCTTTCCCAAGCTCCCCAGACAATTGTGATGAACAATGAAGTTTGAGACTCATTGTCCTGCCCCGTATGTCTCGCTAATTGGTAATAAAAATGTGTTCTGTCACAGGTCATTTAATTGATTCCCTGACGGTTAAGATTCTACTTCTGACAGGATTCTTTGTGATTTCAATATCTATATATAGATCGGTAATTCTCAGAGGGTGGCCCTGGAAGAGCAGAGTCAGGATCTCGTGGGAACAGGTGGAGACTGCAAATTCTTGGACGACGACAGGCGTTGGGTAGAGACAGGGGGAGGGGAACAGCCTTTCAGGGGACAGTGCCGCATGCTGAAGTTCGAGAGCCACAGCTGTAGATGCGTCTTCCAATTGTCCGGCCTCTGAATTCCTTGACCTAGTCCCCTTCTATAATCAATCACCCCACTCTAGTACCTCGCACCACTGGTCAGACCCTCCTAGACCCTGTCCTCGACAATAATTGTACCCTCTTCACGATCATAATTTCTCTCTCCCATTTTCTAGCTTTCCAGATCATTCTCTCTAGTACTCCATCTCCAACAGCTCTACAACCCTTGGGAAACTCCAATCCATCGATCCCATGTCTTTTTCATTCTCCTTCACCCTCATATATTGGCCCTCTAAGTTAGATACCATAGTCCATAATAAATTCTTCCCCTTGCATATTCCCTCGATTTCATCACGTACTCTCCTTTCATTGACTTAAGTCTGGTAAAAACCCCAGTGCTGGTTACGGCCAGTGCTCTGCTTGCTCTAAGCCTGCACGCACATAACCGAACATTCCAAGAAAAATATAACCACGTCGACATGTTTCACACTGAATTCATAGCTCTGAACCTCGATGAACTGCTAATGCAACGTGGCAATTCCCAACCATGCCGACTGTCACGGGACATTGGAGTGAAGAAGTGGTGGCTGCCAAGGGGACTTGGGGCCAAAACTGAGGTGGGGCCTTGACTGGCAACATGAGAGAACCTCAGCTCAGCGAAATCTACTCTTTAGAAAATACTTAATGTCTCTGAGTCTCAGTTTTTCATCTGTGAAAAATAAGTGAAAATATTTTAAAAAGCGGAAAATAAGAGATGTGAGATTCCATGAAGGAATGCACGCACAAGCCCTAAAACAGGTATCAGCATGGGGTGAGATCTGGGGGCGGGGGGGCCAGGGGCTACCTTCATGATTAGAAACTTGACATACAATCCAGAAATTTTACCTTTAACATTTGACATTTCTGTGTTTTACAATTTAGGAGAAAGAAGAGCAGAGAATCAGGCAGTACCTAGTTTTCTGCACCCCGCCCAAATCCTGATTTTTGTAAGAAGAGCTTTAGGAAACGTCACCCAGGGTTCTAGGACCCTGATCCCTCGCTGCAATGGGAAGTCTCAGCCCTATCGGATTCACTCGAGTGCACTTAACATTTCTACCTCACGAGATGTGATATAGACGTAAGGTTGTCCTGAAATTATAGAGCTCGACATTATTAAAACGTATTCTTCTTGGCACATATTGGCCAGTGGCATGAAAGAGGTTGGAAATTCTGGTGAACCAATCAAGTGATATGAGTTGAGTAGATTTACATGTCATGGTTCCAACTTTGTGTTGCTCGTGATTCCCTGAAATACACAAAGCCATGAGCTGATAGAAGAATGATACTCAGTCCTGACATGTGTTAGGATCACCTGGAAAGCTTTTTAAAACTTCGACATCTGAATTCCAATCTAGAGTAAATGTAACAAAATATTCAGGGGACAGGGTCCGGCATTACTAGCTCTTCAAGTTTCCCAGATGATTCTAATGAGCAGGCTGGACGAGAGCCACTGTGGCAGACCAGTGCTTCTCAAGTGAGGTTTCCTGACAAACAACATCAGCGTCACCTGGGAATGATTAGAAATGCTGATTCTTGAGTTGGACCCCAACCTACTGAATCAAGACTCGGGGGGTGGTGCCCAGCAGTCTGTGTTTCAACAATCCTTCCAGGTGATTCTGAAGTGTGCTCAAGTTTGAGCACCTTTTGCCACTGAGTGTATCAGCAGACTCCAAACTTCCATGTCCTCTCAAAACACCACACTGTTCCATCTCTGGGCTTTTATGTGCTCCTGTTCTTTACATTATTCATCTAGAAAGTTATGTATTTGTAGAGACACAGCACCCATGTCTAGAGAGGGAAATCAAGGAAAGTTCTCCGTGCCCTACAGTTCTAGCTTAGGCAGAGCCCGGCCTTGCCTTTGTATACACCTGTATACAGAATCCATCTTGCTTCATTAAGCCATCTGTTCATAGTCCTTCTCAGGCCACGAGACCCTGACACTCTCAAGGGCAGAGATAATGTCTCACACATCTTTGGTGTTCCCAGCACCCAGTAAGGATTTGGCAGTAAAACAAAAGTGAGTCAATAAACGAATGAGGCAATAAGTGAATGATGAATGAAGTTCTCTAAATACAAACTATTACAGTCATCATAATTGTTTATTGACCACTTATTCAAGGAGGAACATTTTCATCATGATAACCTTACATCCATGACCTAGTCATACTTCCCCATGACACTGAGGTATCATTTTTACAGAAGGGAAAGACAGAGACTTTGACAAATTACCCAGGATCACATGACAAATAAGTGACAGAATGGGGGCTTAAAATCAAGGGTCTGTAGAACCCATTTTAACCACTGCACTGCACTGCCATAAGTGGTAAAGATTTAGATTCTAGTCCTGGCTAAGCAATCACTCTCTTAGCAACCGCGGACAAGTCAGTTCCCTCTGGTTTTCAGTTTTGCCATTTGCTAAATGAATTTGTCTGATCATACCCATATGGCTTTAACCATGGGTCTCAAATTCCTGGAAGTCATGGAATTACTATAAGAAATCAGAAAATCCACCATATACCCAACATTGTCTGGGGACTTGTGCCTATAAGCAGTGCTATTTTTAAATGTACGTAGAAAAGTGTGTGAATCATTTGCTTCTCGACAAACATTTGCCGAGCACTTACGGCAGCTTATACCCTCTGCTATGTGCTCAGGGCACAGAAGACAGCAGTCCAGTCACCAGCCCTTCCTTCAAGGACTTACCCTGGAGAGCAGGGGACAAACAGGAACACATGGGTAAGTGTAGAAATTGAAATTGCTATAACTGCGATGAAGAAAGTCATCCCTCTAAGAGCGAGACTGAAGCACAGGGAGTCTATTTTATTAGATTGGTGATCAGGGAAGGCCTCTCTGAGGTAGCATGATTAAACAAAGGCCTGAGAGATGACAAGGAACCAGCCGGCTGAGTGGGAGAAGTGTTCCCAGCAGGGAAAGCATTGAGAATGCCCTGAGGCTCTTGAATTTAAACATGTTTATTCTTAAACATTAAAAATAAAACTACTATTATTTGAGGGTCAAGGATAACTTTTGAAGATTTTTTTTTAAAAGCTATACACCTGTTTTTTTAGGGTATGTAATGCTAGTTTCTGTAATAAACCAGCCCCATCTCAGTGGCTCAACACCGGGTTAGTTTATTGCTCGCTCTTATCACAGTGCGATGTGAGTCCACAGGGGGCCTCTGCTCCACAAGTCATTCAGAGAACCAAGGCCCCTTCCAATATGTGGCTCCACGGTGCCAGGGCACACTCACTCCTAACCGCCTCATGCTGAGAGGTACCCATTTCCTCCATTCACATTCAATTGACAAGAAACAGATACTCGGCCTTGCTTAGAAGCAAAAGACCTAGAAAATGTAATCTAGCACATTATTAGAAACGTCTGTCTCAACATGCAACCTGACAATTTGCAAGAAAAACACAAATGGTCAGTAAGTATGTGAGAAACGTTTACCCAAATGGAAATCAGGGGGAAATGTATATTAAGATAAAGGTAACGTAAATTTTTCTCATGTATCAAATTGGCCAGTTTCTTTAAAGTTAGAAATAATAAATATATGAAAACTAAATGTCTAATAATAAGAAATAATTTTAAAAGATCGTGACACATCCCTTTTGTAGGATACTATATAATTGTTCAAAGAATCATCCATACATACTATCATAGAAAAATGTTTGAGGTATATCATTAGGTGAAAAAAGGAAAGCAAGGAATAGTGTATATATCGTCTGATTCCATTTCTGATCAAGTACATGCAATGGAAATGCATAAGAGCATGCTCCGGAAGCATACCTACTGAATTTTAACAGAGGCTCCCTTTGGAAGGGAAATTAGATGGAGGAGTCAGGGGAAGAGATACAGAAGAGGAAGGGGATTCCTTTGTCCTTTTTCTCCCTATAAATCTGTACTGTTACTTTCTTTTTGTTTGTTTTTAATAAGAACATGGATCATATTTGGAATTAAAGGGGAAAAAAAACAACCTAGAGATGGGAACAGTGTAGAGAAATTGCCATTATCATTTCCCACTGGTGGAAATATAAATTGGCATGATATTTCTAATGAGAAATTTGGGAATATATGTGTCAAAAGCTCTAAAGACATGCATAAGACCTCTACAAATTTAATCTGAGAAAATATTACACACAAGTTTAGTCCCAAGGAATAAAGAATAGTTTTACAAGATTGTGGTGCATCCACTCTCTAGACTGCTAAGCAACTCTCAAAAAGAATCATCTGTACGTACTGTCATTAAAAGAGGCTTGAGATACAATGTTAAGGGCAAACAGAAAAGCAAGTAATAGTGTCGCTTGTAAGAGCAGAATATCGGAAGTAACTGCAATATCCAACAGTAACCTATCGGTGGACTCAAATACTAATCAGGTATTTAAAGTAATGCTGTAGCAGTAACCTATAGTTCCCTTTAATTGAGTAGGTTTTCAATCGAAATCTCCTTTTTGTTTAAATATAGTTCTATAAAATATGCAAGTAAAATACTTTATATATATAAATGGAATATACACATATATGCTTGCATATGTATGTATATAATGTATGTATATATATAGGGAGAGTATATAGAGTATATATAGAGCATATATATACACACATATATATAAAAGAGAACACACACACACACACACACACACACACACACACACATACACTCTATAATTACATGAGTAAACTCATGTCAAAATGACTGGACAGACAGACACCAAATAGGCAGTTTGGTCACTCATAGGTAATGGGCCATTTCACCTAAAACAAATAAATCATCCTAAAGACCAATTCTCTAAATAACTAGTTTGCTAAAATTATCCCTCTTTCAGATGAGCCTCATTACTTATAAAACATTGCGATTTTGATAAATCCTCATTAAATTTATAAAATATGTTAAAATTGCTCTTAGTAATGTGTTTTTGTTAAGAATACTTAAATGTCAAAAAGATAGAAGGACAAAGAGTGAGATCCAAAAAGATGCAAATGATATTGAATTTTAGACAAACATGTGAGCTGGCAACTGACTCATGGACAAACTTGTTTTAGGCAAATCAGATTTAGGCAAATTGATCTATTTTCTTCTTTCTACTCCTCTCGTATATTTAATTTTCTTCTTTCTTATTTCCTCCTTGCTTATCTATACCTTCTAATTTTTCTGCAGAGATCTGACTTTAATAATAAGATGGAAAAAAATAAAATTTCTTCTTTAAATAATAAAAGGAGATGCTCATACTCATCAGAGGCAAACCTGGACTCTAAGGTGTATTACACAGTTAGACGTCCTTTTATGAATTCAACAAGCACGCTCCATTCAGTACCTACTGTGCACTAACGTTGAGGTCGCAGTCATCTGAGTACACCCTCATTGCCACATGTGGCAAATCCCCTGCCCACAGCTGCGAAGTCCTGGGGAGTGCTAAGTCTGCCCAGAGCATCCATTTGGTTGACAGCATGCTGACTTCTACAGCTTCTAGTAGGAATCTGGGAGTCATTATACACCCCTCATTAGCATCGAAAAAACATCTGGTGGTCATTAGAAAGCAAACATTACATATAATACATTAGGCCCTAGAAACAATTTAATTAACATCAAGGTCTAGTCAAAATCCTCCAAATAAGGGGGATTCCCAGATAACAGGCAACTTTGCTTTTCCCTTTATCCCTTGAACAGATGAGGAGTTTGTCAGGCTGCCTTCCTGCCGGCCCCAGGCTGTGCCTCCCGCAGATTCAATCAGCTCAATCAGAGGTCATTGGCCAAATAGCCATTCTTTTAGGAGTCTGTGAAGTTGAATTTTTTAAACTTTCGGATAGTTCTGTTTGTGAGTGGAACAGTACCATTTCCCAGATACCCTGAAAATGCCACAATGAGGATACAATTGCACAGTCCCCACACCGGCACACAACGGCTTTTTACTCTGGGACTTGGTGTGTTCCAGTCGATAAAGCTCTAAATTAGGGAACAGTAAATTGTATCCACTCGGTGCAGCTTGTTCTCTGTGTGATTTTAGGCAAGTTGCTTAACATCTCAGAGTCTTTTCTCTCCTCCGTCAAATACACCATCTCACAGGGGGTTGGTGGGTTCTACTCGATACAAATCATCAAGCCAGTATAGGGCCTTTATATTAATGAGCCTTTATAAAATTACAGAGTCAAAGGAGTTCAGACTCCATGTACCTTCCACAAAGTAACATCGCAGACTGTGATGACTGGCCTTGAGAAAATAGTTTGCACTTCACTTTGTTTAATGACCTAATCCAGGGGGTACTTCCTAGCATCCACTTTTACGGAGCATTCAAATGAAGTTATCTTGTCTCAGATCTGTGTGCTACCTCTGTCCTCTAGACTCTGATCATGCTCGCCAGTGATTTCTTTTGGGGTGTAATGCAGTCTAAGGACACAGGGCAGACATCAGGCTTGACTTAAGAATCCCATGCCTAACTAGCCATCAGTTTCCTTTGTGACCCTACACAAAGGTCTTTAACTGAATTCATACTGGTGTTTGCCGATCCTCAGGCATGAATCCTGGGCCCCTCTTAAAGAATTGTACTCTCTTCTTACATGTCCAAAAGGAGTTTTTTGAACAATGACGTTGTGCTAGATGCTATGCTAGAATCAAGAATATGGAGGCTTAGGACATGGTTTCTTTCCTTGGGGGATTTACAGGTTATGCAGGAAACCAACAGATTTCAACCAACCGCAATAATTACTGAAATAGAAAAGGCAAAGTGTGCTTCCATCCCTCATCTCTCGAAGTGTGGTTGTAATGAGCAGGACCAGTAGTGGCAGCATCACCAGTAGTCTGTATTTCAACAAGATCCCAGGTGACTCTTGTCCACCTGGGTCAAAACCATGTGTCCAAAGTCATGTCTGAGAGCAGCTACGACAGATGGCTAAAGTAGGTAACCAACCATCCTAATTTATGTGAGACTGAGAAATTTCCTGGGTCATGGGATTTGCAGTGCTAAAAGTCTCAGGCAAACCAGAACAGTTAGTCATTCTAAACACAGGATCACTGAACTATGAGCAGCTTTGAGGGACACATGGAACCTGAGATAACCACTCGGAAGTCAGGCAAATAGAGAATGCTGATGAGGGTAGCAGATGTGCCTGGAATAGGTTTTAACCTTATCCCTAGAGGTCTAGCTTAACATGATAATGCCTCACTGGCTTCATAGGGATGAGTGCTTAGCACCTGACAATAAACTCAAAACCTTCTACTCGGTTTCTGAGTCAAGAAGGCAGACGAGGTAAGGGCGGGGTTTTCCTCCGCCCAGGACCACATTAAGATTGCAACTAAGTTATGAAACAAACGACATGGAGAACCACCGGAAGTCTAGCTAATCATAACCTATACATCTCAGGATATAAAGAAAAAGCCACATTAACACCGGTAGGAGGAGCAAAGATGTGAAGCGGGTTGGCGCCTTCCCAGGTATGGCGGTTCTGCACCATGAGGGAGGGAGAACATGGCTACAGAGGCCCCCCTGAAAGAACGAGGGGCCCTAGCCCCACTCACAGGCTCCCCAGCTCAGGGTTCTAGTCCTGGGAAGAAGTGTTACCAAAAATTCAGACTGTAAAAATCAGTGGGGATTCTGGCTGTCCACATGAGATAAAAGGAACCTGAAAACCCAGATACTCCCTTAAAGGGCCCACGCACAGACTCACTCACTTGCAGACACTCACCCTGGGCTCTGGTGGAGGATTAGGAGCTTGGGAGGTGCAAGAGACATATGGGAAAAGACTGAGCTGTGTGGCTCCAGGTGAGGGCTAGAGGGACAGCCACCATTGTTCCTGAGTCGGGCCCCTCTCTGGGGCATCTGCAGATGGGCGCCATCTTGCCTGTGTGAGCCCTCCCCCACCCCCGGCGCATGGCCAGTTATGAGGCTGCATTGGCTGGTGAGATCCACTCACCCCACACGTGTCTCCCTGAGACCCCGACCCACTCAACCCACATACTGCCCATAGTGGCCCATTGCCAGCCATCAGCCCCACACTGCACCTTCCCTGGATCGTGCATTCATGGCAGGCAGCAGCCTCATGTACATGCCCACACACTTCAGGGAGAATTTTGGCAGCAGGCAACTTGTGCCAGCCTGAGCTGCAGTGTCTCTTGGGCAGATCACTGGGGTCCATGGGCCTGAGGTGGATGGCAGCAAGCCTTGCTGGGATCTGTGACTTTAATTGGAGCCCAAAGGCTCATCCCTAACAATAACTCTAAATCTGTGTTGGCCTGGTGGAATCAGCTCACTCCACCCAGTGTCTCTCTAATAGCCAGCACCACCCAACCCACAAAGTGCAGCCAGCCCCACCCTGTGCTTTCCCTGGGCCATAAATTCGACAGCAAACAACAGCCCTCGGCTTGCATGGCCAGCTCAAGCACACAGTCCATGCATCCTGAGAGAGACTTTTGGTGGCAGGCCACAAGCCCTGCCCCAAGCTACCAGTATTTTATAAACAGATCTAGGGTGTCTGCAGATCTGAAGCAGGCAGTGGCTGTCCTTGCTGCGATCTGACATTTTTACAGAAAGCTGCAGATTCATGCCTGGCATGAAACCCAAATCTGCATTGGCCAAAGGAAATCTGCTCACTTTACCCCAGTGACTCCCTGAGTCCCCGCCCCTTGCCACCCAAAGGCTCTTCTACCTGCGGAGTCTTATAGGCAGCTGGCAGGCAGCCTGAGGCCTTGAGGTGCACTAGTCCTTTTGGTGAGCTGCCCCAGGCTCAGTACTGGGGGTAACTGACCTCAGCTCATGGCATCAAGTCTCTCCCACTTGCCCCAGATCCAACACAGGCAGCAAACATCCCCTGGTCACTTTGTAGCTCCTACCAGGTAGCCCTGTGCAATCAAAGGCAGTGGCTAACCTTGGCCTACATGGGAACCCTTCCCAAAGGGGCCCCAGAAGCAGCACACACGAAGGTTGTCATCGGACTGCAACAGAGCACCACCTGATTAGCCCCATAAACAGAATACCCAAATGATGGTCTCAACAGGTATAGGAGCTGCTGGAGTGAATCCCACTTTGTGAGGTCAGCCCCAATACAGCAACTCATACCCTGTGGGTATGGCCGGTCCCCACAGCCAATCATCTCAGGAGTCGATCCCATCCACTGACATGCTAGCAGCAATTGAGACTTAGCTACAACACAGAACACACACAACCCCCACAAGCAACACACCCAGAGTGATCACCCAGCGCAGGTGATCACCCAGCGCAGGTGATCAAGGAGATTGCACCACTGGGCCACACGGGACACTTACCACATCTGGCCAAGCTGGGAGATGTAACAAATCTTCCTAATACACAGAAATGAACAGAGAGAGGCGACTAAAATGAGAAAACAACGAAACATGCAGTAAATGAAACAACAACAAAAATAAAGCTCCAGGAAAAAATAAACAAAATAGAGGCAAGCAACCTAAATAAATCCATCCCTGCACGGTCATTTAATCTATGACAAAGGAGGAAAGTATACATAGTGGGGTAAAGACAGTCTTTTTAACAAATAGCATTGGGAAAACTGGACAGATGCAAGCAAAAAAAAAAAAAAAATGGAACTGGACCACCTTCTTACACCATATAGAAGAATAAATTCAAAATAGACAATAGACTTAAATGTAAGACTCAAGACCGTAAAACTTCTAGAAGAAAACATGGGCAGTAAACTCTGAAATAGCTATTAGTAATTTTTTTCTTATGTATCTCCTCAGGCAAGGGAAACAAAATAAAAAATAAACAAATGGGACTGCATCAAACTAAAAATTTTTGCACCACGGAGGAAACTATCGACACAATTAAAAGATGACCTATGAATGGAAAAGGTATTTGCCATGATACATCTGACAGGGGGTGAATGTCCAATATTTATAAAAACTCATACAACTCAATAACAACAACAAAAACAAACGATCTAGTTAAAATATGGCCAGAAGACCTGAATAGGTATTTTTCTAAAGAAGACATACAGATGGCCAATAGAAATATGAAAAGATGTTCAAGGTTGCTAATCATCAGAGAAATTCAAATCAGAACTACAATGAGATATCACCTCACATCTGTCAGTAGGCTATCATCAATAAATCAAAAAACAACAAATGTTGGTGAGGATGGAGAAAAGAGAACCCTCATACGCTGTTGAGATTGCAAACTGGTACAGCCACTATGAAATATAGTCTGGAGAGCCCTCAAAAAATTTAAAAAAAGAACTATTCTTTGACCTAGCAATTGCAATTCTGGATATTTAACCAATGTAAACCAAAACACTAATTAATAAAGATCTCTGCACTCATATGTTCATGACGGAGCTATTCACAATAGCCAAGATATGGAAGCAACCTAAGTACCCATCGATAGATGATGGAATGAAGAAGTTATGGTATATACATACACTGGAATATTACTCAGCCATAAAAAAAAAATGAAACTTACCATTTGCAATGACATGGATGTACCTAGAGGTTATTATGCTGAGCGAAATAAGTCAGAGAAAGATAAATAACATATGATTTCACTTTTATGCAGAATCTAAGGGACAAAAGCAATGAACACCCTCACAGATGAAATAAAAAGAAATGAAAGCAAACTTATAGATACAGAGAAATTGGTGATCGCCAGAGGGGACCAAGGTTGGGAGGCTGGATGAAAAAGGCGAAGGAATGAAGAAGCGCAAATTAGCAGTTCCAAAACAGTCTCGTGGATGTAGAGGACAGCATAGGGAATACAGTGAATGTTATTGTAATGGCTGTGTGTGGTACAGAAGGATGCTAGAGTAATCAGGGGATCACTTCATCAATTATATAAAGGTCTAACCATTGTACTGTATACCTGACACTAATATAAAATAATTTTTTTAAAATTTTAAAAACCTTCCACTTACTCTTCAATGAAGGTACCATATTTTTAGTAATTTATTTATATATTGGGGGTTCTGTTACATTGTCAAGTATATACATCCCAAAGTACTAAAAGTGTTAAAAAAAAAAAAAGTTTAAAAACCTCTGTCGTAGGGGGAAAAGTAAAGCTTTATAGCCAGGAAAAACTGGGCTTAAATCCTACTATTTTGTTTGCTGGCTGTGTGATTATGAGCAAATTATATAAATTATCTGAGCTTCAGCTTCTCATTTGTAAAGTGGGGTCCTGTTGAGGTCCCCAAGACCATATTCAGGTTTAATGATTCACTAGAAGGACTCACAGAATTCAGTAAAACTGTTATATGCATGGTTATGGTTTATTACAGTGAAAAAAATAGAGTTTAAAGTCACCAAGGAAAAAAGGTACTTAGGGCAGAATATGGAAGGGACAAATGCCAGGTTCCAGTTGTCTTCTCCCAGTGGACTCTACGGACAGCACTTAAATCTCCCAGCAATGATGTGTGACAACATGTGCAAACTACTGCCAGCCTGAGAAGCTCAGCCAAGCCTTGGTGTCCAGGGTTCCTATTGGGGGCGGGCGGGGAGCAGGCATGTAGACTAACATTAGTCATGAGGTACCCATGTGACTGACCTATAACCAAGAACAGGGCAACAGGCAGATAGTCTTAAATAACTCACACAACTCAGGAAATACTGTACCCCTGAGCTCTTACTGAAAAAAAAAATTACTTGAAAATGAAATCAAGACACTTATGAGATGAATTAAAGTATAGAACTCAGGAATGGAGGATGTGGTAAAAGTGAGCATTGAGTCAGTTTATGGCTAGACCTGACACTAAATAATGGTGGGAATTATTCAGAAGACGCAGCATACAAATACTACAAACGTTGACAGTGAAAAAATGATGCTCTAACAAAAATTGGGAGGTGTTGGGAGGAATAGTGCGAGGCAATGTGAGAGTGTGCTAATGGCTTCATCATGGGAGCCAGTCAATGTTGCCTAAAATTGAAACCCGTAGTTTCACCAAAGCTTGGCTGAATATCCGTCGTCAGACCCCCCAGAGATCAAACTGACACCAGATAGGCCCAGCAGAACAAGAACAGGTGTTCACCATAAATTGTGTTGTTAACATAAGCAATCTATACCTGGTGTGGGCCAAAGGCTAAGTACAACAAAGATACTCTTACCAGAAAGGATATTCCAAGGATTCAGAGATTATCTCCCAGGAGCTAGCTGAGGAGCTGTCATGTCGTTTCTCTGCAATGTATAGGATTTGAGCACCCTAAGTCTGCTGAAACCCCCTTACCACACATGAGGATAACAACCTTTACCTTGCAAGAGACAGGCGATACACACACACACAACACACGCACTCATGTGTGAGTGTGTGTGTGTGTGTGTGTATAAACATATAACAGGCATGAATATGAGTTTTTATTATTCCCTGAATAAAAAAATACCCATGTTCCTATTTTTCCTATATGATTCCACAGCTTCATACATTTTTTTTTCTTTCCTCAGGCAAATCCAGCTCTTCCCCACTGGTAAATACTGTTTAAAGCCCCTCCTCCAAGCAGACTTCCCCACAGACCAATTCCACAGTAATCTCTTTTCCACTCCTTGTGGCAGCCACTTGCAAGCAGTTTCTCATGGTTACATTTTAAAAAAAAGAAAATGCTATTTTTTTGGTAAAAGTAGTGCATGCTCATTGTGAATTCAAGCAAAGAAGAAAGGCATCTATATATATATATATATGTTAATATACATTTGTGTATATATATATAAATATATATATTAAAATACTGCTTCAAATTATCTAACCCAAAATTGACCATCAATATTTTAGGTGAATATCATTGCATATGTTTCTCTTTATAAATATAGATAGATGATAGATGTTTTTCTGAAAATAAAATCCTGCCATAAGTACTATTTTCATTAAAAGAAGTTAATTGTATTTGAACTTGCCAAAACAAAAATCAAAATAAAATGGGAGGAATCGCTTACCCTGAATCTTTACCCTAATAGATTTTTTAAATACTCTGATGTTAAGAAATAAAATTGTAAAGATCCTAATTAGAAGCACTAGGTGTTTTTAAACTACGAGTTTCAATTTTAGGCAGCATTGACTGGCTCCCATGATGAAGCCATTGGCACACTCTCATAGTTCCTCCCACTATCCCTCCCAACACCTCCCGATTTTTGTTAGAGCATCATTTTTTCACTGTCAACGTTTGTAGTATTTGTATGCCGCTTCTTCAGAATAATTCCCCCCATGACTTAGTGTCAGGTCTATCCATAAACTGACTCAGTGATCACTTTTACCACATCCTCCATTCCTGAGTTCGATACTTTGATTCATCTTGAAAGTGTCTTGATTTCATTTTCAAATAATTTTTTTTTTCCTAATAAGAGCTCAGGGGTACAGTATTTCCTGAGTTGTGTGAGTTATTTAAGACTATCTGCCTGTTGCCTTGTTTTTGAACAACATCTTGGTTATACCTGATATTCCTGAATTGCAGTTTCCTCCAGAAAAAGTTGACATTGGTCTATTACCTTCAACTACTGAATAATGCTGTGGTCAGCCTTCTGTCTTCTTCCTCTGTGACTTACTTATTCTTCCTGGATGCCTGAAAAGCTCACTCTTTATCCGTGAACTTCAGCAGCTGAACTAGGATATGTCTTACATTGCACACTTTCTGCTTAGGTGCTCTGCATCAAATTTTCTTCAA
Organism: Rousettus aegyptiacus; assembly: GCF_014176215.1. Classification (NCBI taxonomy): domain Eukaryota; kingdom Metazoa; phylum Chordata; class Mammalia; order Chiroptera; family Pteropodidae; genus Rousettus; species Rousettus aegyptiacus. Next base: position 8,216,102 of record NW_023416285.1, read on the forward strand.
GCAGAGCAAGTTCTCCTATTCTGCAGACTCATGGATTTCTTATTTCATTACACCCTTGAATAATTTTTCTGTTCTAGTTGTTGAGTGCTCCATCCCAAGGACTTTGACTACACACTGGCAACTCATTCATTTTTATCTTTAATCGAGACCTCTCCTTAAAATTCCAGAATTATATATCCAACCGCCTCCTTGGGTCTTCTCTTGAATTAAGAGACAAACTTAACACAACCAAAACCAAACTTGGGTTCCCACTGCAGACCTGCTCCTACCACAGTCTTCTCAATCTCATAAGTGAGAACTTGATCCTTCCAGATGTTCAGGCTCGAAAACTTGGAGTTATCCTTGGCTTCTCTTGCTTTAATACCCTGTATCTGACCCTTCTGCAAATCCTATTATCTCTATCTTCAATACTTTTAGAATCTAATTACTTCTTACCAATGTCCCTGCCTACTCTGATCTAACCCACCATTATTTCTTGCTTCAACACTGCAGTCACCTCTGAATAGATCTCCCTGTTTTCTTTAACCTTCACGAGTCTATTCTGAACAAATCAGCCAGAATGATTCTGTCCCTCCTCTGCTCAAAACAATCTACACAATACATGTCCAACCCCCCAGTGATGTCCTTTAAGGTGATGCAAATCGTTTCCTGCTACTCCTCTGGCCTCGTCTCCTAGTATCCTCCCACTGATGACTTCATTCCAGCCCCATCGACCCCCTTGCTACTCCCCAAATATATCAGGCCTGTTCTCACCTCACTGCCTCAATGGGAATTTGTGTTGCCTCTCCCTGGAACTCTCTTCCTCTAAATATTTTTGGAGCTAGCTTCTTCCCTTCATCAGGTCTCTCCTCCAGGGTCACTCCATCTGAGAGGCCTTCTCCGATCGTCCTTTAGAAAATAGCAGCACCTCCACCACCACAGTCACCATTCCGTTTCCCTTACTTTCTGTTTCTCGTTAGCACTTATCTGACATATCGACTTGTTTATTTGTTTATCGTCTGTAAAGGCACTGAGGACAGAGATGTGCTTCACGGAATTTGTTAAACAAAATAAATGTTAGATTTATCTTTTTCTGCTGTCCCTATATAAGAGCATCTATCTGATTGCTTTCTTTGCTCTTTGTAATATCCATTCATTGTGTTATTTTCAGGTCTTTTCACATTTTCAACTGTTTGTGATCTTTCTTTTTAAAACTTTACTTTTTAATTCTGCAATGAAAGTATTCATTTCAACATTTATTCAACATTTTTCTTCCTTAGAACTGCAAGGTCCCTTTTCATCATGTTCTACTGCTTTATTGTCTCATCTTTGAGGACTTTTTTTTGTTCATTTGCTTGTTTTTTTTGAATTCACACTCTTATTAGGTTGCTCAAAGAATAGAAACACCGGTGGGGGGTTGCCTTCTAATCCTTGAGTTACATTCTCTTCTAGACTGGGTTCTTTTGTCTATATTTTGCATGCATTCTTCTTTCTCTTTATTTTGTTTCTGTAGTTTTTGTAGTTGCCACATTTATTTGTTTGTTTGTTTGTTGTTTCTTTGTTTCCCCTTGCTCTTACTGACTAGCTCTGGACAGAACTTCTCTTTGCTCTGATATTTTACTAGTGACTTTAATTTTTTGCCTCAAAGGCATCCCCTGAGAATAGCTATAGAGTGTTCCTTTTGATGTATCTTTTCAGGATCCTGAGGTCTGGGATGGTGATGGGCAGGGACAGAGAAGAAGGGAGCTCGGCTGACCTGTGTGCAGACTTCTATTAATCCCACCATTGTTAGAATCTCCGGTAGCTGCTCATAATTCTGAGGTTGTGTTAAATGTCCTCTTCTGGTATTTACTTACTTGGAGGGTGGGGGAGAGTAAGCTCTTCCAGGGAGAAAGGACGTACCTTTTGTTTCATTTATCCGATTCAGTTTGGAGTTTCATTTCATAGAGCACATCACTCTCCCTGACTCCTTTATTAGCCATGTCTCACCAATCTCACCCTATAAGTTCTTTCTACCAATTTCCAATCAGAGGAGGAAAAAGATAAAATTAAGTTTGATTCTCCCAAGGTTCAAAGAGTCTGTATGGAGCTCTTATATTAATTTCTAGGGCTGCCATAACAAAATACCACAGTCAAGGTGGCTTAAATAATAGACACTTATTTCCTCACCATTCTGGAGGCTAGAAGTCCAAGACTAAGGTGCGGTCAGGTTTGGTGTCTTCTGAGGACTGTCTCCTCGGCTTGCAAAAAACTGTCTTCTCACTGTGTCTTCACATGGCCTTTTCTCTGTGCATGAGCATCCCTGTGGCCTCTTCTTCTTATAAGGACACCAATAGATTGAATTAGGGCCCCACTATAATGACGTCATTTTAACTTAATCACCTCTCTGAGCACTTTATCTCCAGAAAGGTCACATTCTGAGATACTGGGGATTAGGGCTTCAACATATGAATTGGGGGGAGGGGGAGAGATCGGGGGACAGTCATAATTCTCAAGACTAAGTTGACTTCCTGGTTACGGCTCTTGGGATGAGAACCCAGTTAGGAGTTCTATCATGGGGCTCCCTCAACATGGCTACCCTCCCGAGTTTCTGTTTCTTTCTTCAGCTCATGTCATTGGGCTGTGGTTTAATTGCTTTGACAATATGTTTATTTTGTTAGGACCCCAGGGTGTATGAAAGGGATTTTGGGCATTGTGAGTTCTGATTCGAGATTTATTTTCTGCTCAAAATCTGCTTCGAGCACCCACCAAGGACCAGGCTCCATGCAGTCATGCTAGGTGCTGGGCCACAGGACAAAGACCAGCACAGTCTGACACCTACCACCCACATTTCCTTCCTGACATCTCCTCTCTCCAACCTAATCATGACCTATTAGATGGAAATTTTCACATCTACCTCTTATTCACTTCTATGCTTAGTCTTGTTCTTTGCTTAAAGCTGTGAGTGTTCAATACAAATTATTTAGAAAAAGAAATGCGTATGAAAACTTTAAAAGGTATTGTCATCATGTTATTTGTTCTTAACTCCCCCAAAAAAGAAAGAAAAAAACCTGCCCATTTTTTTTTTCTTCTGATTTCAGAGGAAGGGTAAAGAAAAGAAAAACTCACATCTGGCCAAGTTTTAGCTCTGAACATTTTGCATAATCAGTTAGAAACTCTTTGTTAGAGGGCCAGATGGCTGCTGCACCCCAAAAGGAAATTAAATATGTAGGCAGTGGCAGTTGAAGGGAGGAATTAGAAATTCCTTTCTGAAAAAGAAAGGACTTCATCTGGAGCTGCCCTGTAGGTGTGGTTAATAGTGGCCATTGGTTTCCTAGCAACCGAGCCCTTTCCCTTTTCGAAGTATTGCTGCACTGTCTGCAGATGCTCTTCATAGACACTGGAGGATGAACCCAGCTCCCATAATGCCTTTCAGAGAAACTGGAAAGCCCAGACTAATGAGGATGGGAAGGGATTGCCCTGCCCTCCTAGCCTGGTTTACCTGCTGCCGCTGATGCCCTCACATGTGGGACCAGTCCCCACACGTCCTGTCCTGGCTTGTGCAGGCTCCAGAGTCCAAAACTCAGAACCCTGGAATTCCTCTTGGCACATAAAGAGTGTCTAAGGCAAGTCTAGGAAACTTTCATGCCCATAATTCAGAGTCACAGTTGCTCAGCCTTCGACATCTCTCTCCTGGATTACCGCAGCCACCTCCTCACTGATTTCCTGCCCCTGAGTCTTTCCTTCCTCTAGTTCATCCTGCTCATTGCAGCCAGTATCATCTTTGTAAAAGGAGATTCTAGCCGTATCTGTCCACTTCTACTCATTTCTGTCCCATGAGCCTTTTGTGATCTGTTTCTTGCTCACCTCTTCAGCTAGTTCTTGCTTCCACATGCTTTTTTTGCTTTGGACAGGCCATATTATTTTAGTTTCCAGGACACACCAGATTATTTCACACCTTATCCTATACCTTAAAACACACTTTTTCTTCTGCAGATTATACTCTAATCTCACTTAAAATTGAGCAATTTTATAATTCTTCTTTGTCCTTGAAAAGTACAGTATGTCCTCATTTAACATTATTGATAGGTTTCTGAAACGACAGCAATACAATACCTAACAAAACCAATTTTACTAAAGGCTAATTGATTAAGTTCCTACAGCTTCTCTTCAACATAATAATGAAACAACATTGAATGAAAGGATGTTATTCGAGGACCTGTTCCAGTCTTTTCTGGGAAACCGTCCATAACTGTCTTTCTATTCCTAAGTCTGCTTCATATGCTTTCCCTCTCTGCTTCTACAACATTCCGGGCTTACAACTGTCTTAGCACTATGGGAACTATGCTAATAATTTTGGGGTTACTTATCTGTGTCCAAACTAGACATGAAATCTTCAAGGACAAGGAGCTGTGTTTTGCTTTTTCCCATATTCTCCATACCCACCTCAGGGTCTAGTATAAAGTAGATGCTAAGTAACCGTGCAGTGAATGAATGGGTAAATAGTGAAGCATACAGCGTAACTTGGCACCAGCCTCAGGTTTCCTATATCGGTTTTGGTCCCTTTCTAGACTGTAGTTCTGCTTCTTTGACATGTCAGCAGACTAGTATGAAAAGAAATATATGGAATAGCTTAAAACTCCAAGCACGTCCATACAAAAAAAAATATTTTCTGGGTCCTTGATCTATAGGAACTCTAAAGAAGGAAAATAACCAAAAATTCTAGAATCTGAGCTTATTTAAGAAACTTGAGATACCATCTGAAACAATCTCTCATTAGAAGAAGAATAGGCTCTTTGTACATCATCCCAGAGATATGTTTAAATATCTTCCATATCATGAGCACGGGACCCACTAAGGAAACCCATTCCATTCCTGAGCATGCCTAATTAGAGCTTGAGTCAAATAATTTAGATATTTATTATAAAATCCAGTCCATTCATGTACATTACTTACAGCCATTTACAGGTGAGGGTGTCTCCTTATCCTTTGGCTGAAATCTGCTTTGATATGTCTTCCTCGTATTGGTTTGAAATATGTCCTTTGTAGCAGCCCAGGCAAAGGGCATTCGGTCTTGTACATTATCCTTCACAGGACAGAAACCATTGTCATGTCCTCGTGGTCAATTCTCCAGGCTCACCTTTCCTGTAGCACCACCACGATGAGGTAGGATCGAGCCCTAAATGCCGCCCTTACAGACCCTGCAGTGAGCCACCCTGAAGGCTTTTCCTCCTGGGGTGTCTCTGCGCCATCATCTCCCATGGGTTTTTCCAGACTGAGCTCCAACCTCACAGCTCAAGGAAACTCTGTCTAAACACCCAGTCCAACCAGGGATCCCTCTTCTGTCCTTGCTTCTCTCGCGCATCTTTCTGTTCTCAATTGTAATTGCTGACTTATGATGTGTCATGTTTGATGCTACGCTCCTTGAGGGAAAGGAATCTCAAATTTCATCTCCATATTTCCATTTCTTAACACCTCATGGTAGGTGCTCAATAATATTTTTGGAAGAGTAGATTAGAAAATGAATGTGCGAATATATTACATTTGAAGATTTTGTCTATTAGCAGGAAGCATTTGAATGTCTTCCTCTGTACCACTAAGCAGCTGCTCTAATCATACTGAACACCGTTTACTTTTAGGCTGTTCAGAATATAATTCAATAAATTGTTTTACATCTATGCATTAATCAACCACATTTCAAAAAGTTCACACTGTTACCGTCCTCTAATAACTTCAGTATCACTAAAATTGTCTTCTTGTCTCCCTTTTTCTCCTAAGAATCAAACCCACTCTTGTTATCCCAGGAATAATTGTGTATTTCATGGCTAGAGGAATCCACTTAAGAGGGGTGAGCAGACCCTGAAAACACTGCAGAAATACAACCTTTCCTTGGGTGGAATTGCTCTTGGGCTACTTTACAAAGAACTTAGATCTCTGATGTCTGTGATCATACTTATACATGGAATATTTAAAAAAAAAATAATAAAAATAAGCTGAACTCATAGTAACAGAAAGTAAAGAATGGTTAACTCATAATAGTGTAGTTACAGAGGCCGGGGCATGAGGAAAAGAGATTTTAAAAAAGAGTGGGAGTTGTCAGGGTTGTGGGGAAAGGGTCACGGGGCGTTATTTAACGGATATGGAATTTCGGTTTGACAAGAGGAAAAGAGTTCCGGAGATGAATGTGGTGATGGTCGCACAATAATGTGAACGAATCAATTAAAATAGGCTAGTACATTTCATGTGATATCTATTTTATCACAATAAAAAAAAATGAGGGAAAAAAGTGAAATGCAAAGGCCTTGGCCACCGTGTTAAATGGCTAAGCAAAATGCCCTGAGTGAATACTGCATGACAACGTGTGATGCTGGTTTTGATCTTGATCAGTTCAAAAGCCGACCCTGAGACGAGGATTTGAATGAGACAGTTGACATGGGATGCACTGGGAATCCCAGTGGGGGAACCAGAACAAATACAAGGAGGAGAAGGTGGTCCACAAAGAGTGTCAGGCCAGCTATCCCGGTGGGTGACTGGAGCTTCATCCCAAGGGAGACTGTGGACCATGACACAGAACATGTTCAGCACAAATATCCAGCTCGAGAAGGGAGGGAGCTGGGGTATTGATGTAGCCACACCCAAGAGTCACTGATGGAGCGCAACATGGGCTGTTAATTTCTGGGCACTTCACACTTGTCTCTCACTCTGACAACTGCACCTGGGAGAAGAAGGGCACGATCCCAGGCACTAAGGGAGATGCAGGTGCTGGTAGGCAGGCAGATGGAGAAGGACATAGATAGGATGCTGACAATGTCTACTATGGTACCATTGCTTAGCGAGTGTCTTTCCTGGCTCTGAACTACGTGGGGGTCTGTTCTAAGCTCTGAACTCAAAGAGCTCTCCTACCCAACAAATGAGACTCAATGCCCACCTACTTTGGCCCATGTGACAGTGAGCTCAGGTAGGACCCAGGCTCAGGTTAGGAGAGGGCTGCAACACCAAGCAAGCAAACAAGAGCCCTCCCCAGAGTTAGCAAGAAAAGCAGGCACCCCGGATTTTACAGAGTGTATCGAAGGCAAGCAAAACTGCAATAAAAACAATCGATAAAGAATTTGCTTAAAGTGAACAGTGATGAACCGCAGAAGTAATGGCGGAGAAAAAAAATATCAGTGGGACAAGATGGTATAGAGCGCACATCTGGAGATCAGCTGGAAGAGAGGAAAAAGCAGAGAAAGGAATCTCGGCCAGGCTTAGATTAGAGATGTTTTCTTGGTCCAACTGGATCAGGGTTACCTGTAGTTTCTTACAGAGAAAGACTTGGGTGTTCACAATATAACATCATACTAATGGCTGCTCCAATTACTTTTGTCTAATCACCTGTGTTTGATTCTCTTTCCTTGGTAAACAATTAGTCTTGCTCAACTAATCCTTTTGTAATCTTTATAAAATCCTAGAGTAGAGAACTTATCCAGGTACTGTTGTATCCAGCTGCCAGCCCGGGAAGATCCTACACAATTGTTGCTAGCTTAAGAGTTTAGCATCCAGAATGTGTAAACCATATAAGCACCACCCCTCCAGACACACACCTCCCCGACATGTGGGTTTCTGCTGGTGTGCTGGCCGCACATCACAAAATGTCTTCTGAACAGCAGGGATTTTAATTAAATCAGGAGAAATCTAATTTGCCCTAAATTGGCTTGCAACAAAAGGTGTTAAGAGGATCAGAAATTGTTCTGCAATATAGATCTTGGTGGAAGGGACAGGCTTCAATCCATTGACAACGGTGATGAAAAATGATGTTGAGAATATGAAGCCTACTGAAGAAGGTAGAAAGCCTAAAAATGCTAATCTATGATAATCTGACTACAAAAGACATTGATTACAAACATTCACTTCTGAAACTGATCGCCTTGAAGGTACAACAATATTGTAGGTTGATCCCGGAAAACCTTGGAAAGAAAATAATGGAGAAAGATGAGGAAGAAAAAATGAGTGTAAACCACTTTTTACTTGCATAGCTTAGAAGAGGACGTGGAAGAGCAACCCAATTTGGATGGAGAGAAAGATAAACATCACCTTCCTTCTTTCGTCTGAGCAGTAGAATTTACTAGACTGAGAAAAGGACCCTTGATAATAGGAATGAAAGGATGACCAAGCGGAAGTACAAACGTCTAGCAAAAGGATCAGAAGGTAAGAAATTTGAGGGTATCGGCCACGGCTTTAGGGTTGCACCACGGAATCTAGACTGGGCAGAGAAGAAAGGGAAGAACTAAGGGGGAGCAATGGGCCATGTGGCAAAGGAAAGTTTGGGAGGACAGTGGTCTTGACCTAGTGAAGAACCAGAAGCATTGTAAAGGAGGAGCAAAGCTAGCAGGAGGGGATTTTAGGTCATTGTGGGATTGGAAATTTACATTCTTATTGATGGAGGATTCTTGGCAGTAACCACGGGAGTAAGGGTCCTGGGGAGTCACAAAGAAAATGGAGCCCCGAAGTCTGGCTGTTGGATGGCTCATCTCCACATATGTTGCCCATGACAACTGAGGAATCGGGGTAAAGAGGAAAATAGCTCCTCAATTGCCAAAGTCTTCAGTGAAGAAGGTAGGAGTTCAGGAGTTAAGTAGATAAAAGTATTGAGAAGTAGTCACACGTGGGAGGATGAATATCATTAGCCTTAAAGGAAGAGTGCTTTACCTGCCACCTGGATCAAAGAGTAATGGTCTGGAGGCAGCTAGAAGAACCTCCCCCAAGCCTGCATCCCCAGGAGGCGAGACATGTGCCAGAAAACACTCAACCTCCAGCCAAGGGGGAAGTTAGTGTTCATTCTAGGTCCAGCTGCTATTTACACAAAGTGGTGTTCCCAGCCGTGCCCCACACAATAGTAGCTCCCCTAGATGTTAGCGAGGCACAACCAAACAACGTCAGATAAAAGCTTTCATGATCAGGTAGGTTTGATATATACTGTGTGATGCATCCTCCTGTAAGAAAACCATATCACAAACTAAAAACTTCAGGAAGTCCTGTGGGGTAAAAATGTGTTTCATCCTAATGTTTTCATCTGGATTTGACCACTGAATCATTATCATGGAGGCATACCTGGTAACACCTCACAAAACAGATGTTTTTAGGGAGGGGTAAAGCTGAGTTAAGGAGTGAGAAAGAGGCTTCAGTGAAAAGGTAAAGAGGCTGAATATGTAGAAGTAGAAGGTAGGATCCAAAGTCAGCCTGCCTGGTTTTGAATCCCAACTCAGGCACGTCCCAGCTCTATTACTCGGGCAAACTGCTTGCTCTCTGTGCCTCAATTTACTTACCTATAGGAGAAGAAAGTGGCACAGGAGAAGGAAGAAAAGAGATATACACTAGGGCGGCAGTCACAATTAACACGGAAACGCCTGGTACGTGATGTGCGCCCCCCAAATGAGAACTGTTATTGCTGCAGAGTTTATTCGCAATGGGAGACGTGTTCCAAGTGACAAACTGGTTCCAAACAATGGCAATTGCCATGGGAGGGTCATCCCAACTCCAAAGGAAGAAGGTAGGAAAGATAACTCTCAGATGAACCTGAGTTGGGTTGAAATGTGGATCTAAAACGCGCTTCCCCAGAAATGCTGTTTAATATCCTATCCACCTGCACATCTTAGGGGCTTACAGTTTAACCATTTCCTACCCTCTGCTGTGTGGACTGCATAAGACAAGATGAACACTTCCTAGCACATTTGCTATTTAAATTTCCTCCAGTGTGAATTTTTCATTCATTTCCCTTGCCCATTTATATATTAAGGTCTTATATGATTTTTCATCCAAATGTAAATGCAGGTAGTCCTTTCCAACCTCCCTCTCTGCCTCTTTCCCTTTGCCTGACTCTGAGAAAAATCCTGAGCCCATTCTATTCATACCAGGCATGTAAATGATCCTCTCATTGAAAATATAAAGGAGCATTATCAATTTATTTTTTAATAAGGATAATGGGTGAGAGATACAGACTCCTTTCTGATTGGAGCCCTACAACTATTTTCTTCCCTTTTCACTCAATATCTTTTCAAATTACTAACCCAAGACTTCAGTCCTCTCTTTTGAGCTGACAGTTTTGAATCAGGAATAGTGTACCAGGCTCACATCTCTGAAATCTCATAAGATAGAACATGCTTCCCCTGCACTGTGAGCGTGCAGAGAAACAAGTGGAGGAGGATGCTCTAGGCCACCTTCGAGGAGGTCCGCCTCTTTCCGATGTCCTCCCTGGAGGAAATGACAAGGATGCTAGCTTATTATTCAGGGCCCAGACTGAGAAAGCATGGTGAACCAGAGGGGATCAAAAAAGCAAATTCAAACCCTCAAAAGATTCCTTGCTGGTGCCTTACACCCACACAGGATGCAACTATTTACAAAACTAGGTCATCTTCCCTTTGATCATTCGCCACAATCCTGCCCCCATGGGCAGCTCTATATTGATGAGGCAACACGTGGTTTTGGTATTTCTCTCTCTATATGAAAACATCGGATATGGAATCATATACACCCTGAGAAAGTCTGGAAATGTTGTACTGTGTTAGTCATCTGTACCAAGGGCAGTACGGGGGGGCTTTTTAAATGGGACTAGAGGAAACCATAAGAGGAAGAGAAGGAGGATGTAGTGGAGGATTAGAGTGGAAAGAAGAAAAGAAAGGTTTATAGCCCAATTCCTAAACTTCTAGAAACGGCATCCTTAATCTACCCATCTCCTCTTCAGTACATTTAAGGCCAAATCAGCTCTTTTAAACCTATGTCTGCTCCCCAAGTGTGCGTGTGCGTGTGTGTGTGTGTGTGTGTGTGTGTGTGTGTGTGTGTTTTAAACCAGGACACTGTCAATTTTTCTTTCTCATAGTTACCTTGGTTTTAGACCCTGGACCTCTCTCATGGCACACAACATTTGAGGACAAAGGATGTAGGACAATAGAGACCTTGTCTCACTTTGAAAGATTAAAGCAACAACATCAATGCCAATATCTTTGTATTATCTCTTTACTTCCATTTTGCAAACAATTCCCCATTTCGGAGATGAGGCAGCTGAGAGTCACTAGACGTAAAGTGGCATGACTAAGACCTTCACCTGCCAAGGCTTTGGGGAGGACTCCATCCTAGTTCCTCTGACTCCTAGACTCCCGTCGCTCTGTGGATAGGGTATAGAGCGATGGAAAGGGGAACACTCTGGACCCTCTCCCTGATTTCAGCCAGAGCGGTTGGTTCAGATTGAGGGACTGACAGGCACAAACAACGATTGGGTACAGTAAATAGGGTCCATTTACTTTAAAGATTCAGGGGAAAAAGTTAATAAGTCAGGATTTGGGATAGGCGTATTAGCAACATTCTCCAGGAACAAATGAGATACAAGCTTCTAGACCAGAAGTCCTCTTTCCGGAGCCCCAGATCTGAAAGAGAGTTCGGATCTCATAAGAATGTGCGGAAGTCCAAATATATCTCTTTAAAGAGTCAGCTTTATACGCATAAGTTGTCCTGTGTGTAGGCTGGTCTGGATGCATGCCAGAGACCCTGTCATTGAGGGCAGATTCAACTCATTAATCTCAATGGCATACACTAGGCACCACTCTTACAGGGAGCTGAAAAGCTCTGTAAGCTCAGGGAAATGGCCAACAGACTCTGAAGGGGCCCTGCTCAACTGGAGTCATAAGACACCTACGTCAAGCAGGACTGTCACCTCCACCAACACAGACACTTGAATTTGAAAGGGCGAGAATGAAGTAGAAGCCAAGGTTCCAATTCAAACTTCAAAATTCCTTGCTGAGCAAAATGGGGTCAAGTCCTATGATAATCGAAATGCACAAAGTTCTTTTCCTTTCTTTTTCTAAGAACACTTGTGGCTGACAATAAAAAAAGGTCGTATCTTAAATCTCTTTAGTGACAGTTGTTCACATGCCATCAGAATGCACTTAACTCCATCTATCCTTTCCTTGTATCTCCTTAAGAGGAGCAATGCGATTGTAATCATAATTCAATCACACGAATTGCGCACCATCTTATTGGAATGGGATGAAAATTAAAGACTGTCATCTCAAACAAAAGTTTAAAAACTTCTTCTGCTTAAGGACCTGAGCAAAGTAGTACAAAAAGAGATAGGAATAATCAAAAATGGAAAAGGGGAAAATTTAAAGAACTTCATTTTCTTAAAAGGCCCCAAAATCTGGGCTTCAAACAGTTATAGATATATAATATACGTTTATGGAGGAAAAGAAAATATATCCAAAAAGTTTATTTGTTATTTTTCAAAAAATGTCATAACTTGATTTTTTTACAGTAACATTTGCTCATTGTAGAATATTTAGAAAATGAAGATAAAGAATAAAGAGAAAATTAAAATCATTCATAGTCTTGCCACCCTGAGAGACTGATTCCCTGTTGACTCTATATATGCATCCGTCCATGTCTATCTATCCACACAGACACACAGTTTTTACAAATTGTGTTGTCATTTGAAACTCTTAACAATACATCTGCATGATAAGCAATACCACTATTCACCAATATCCAGTTCCCTTCTCTTTCATGACCACTACCTGACCTACTTCTCTGTCCTTTGAGATTGGATGTGACCCTTGTCTTTGGCAAACAAAATATGAGTTAAAGTGACACGTGTCACTTTGGGGTGGAAACATTTAATCTACTCTTTCTCCGCTGTGATGTGGAGGTGTCATAAGATAGAACTATGATGAAATGCTAAGCCAACACACGAGGCGAAGTGGCCCCTGAGAGTCACTAGCTCTATATGGGTCCTTGTGTAAGATACTGAAAACTCTGGGTGCTGTTACTGCAGCACCATCTAGTTTATTCTGACCTATACGATCTCCATCATGGTTCTGACATTAAACATTTTTCTACAAAATCATAAAAAGGCTGACTTACATTTCATCATAATTTATTCTTATTATCGATGTTAAAATTACTTCCAAATTATAAGCAATCTTGTAAAAAAACATATTTTAGTTAAATTTTTGCTCATATTCATGGTTGTTTCCTTAAGGTGTAGTCATAGAAGGGAAAATCATAGTTCAAAAGATATATAACAATATATAAAACCATAAGTTTTTTTAAAAACGCGATGCCAAAATATCCTACAGAAAGACTGTTGACAGAATCATCGATGACATAAAGAATAAATGACTTCTCTCTTAGATATAAACATTCTATCTCTCTTTTAAAGGTGAAAATGGCCCCTTATGGTTTTTAATTGCAATTCTGAGTTAAATATTTCTTCAGACTTATACAGGTTATTTGCATTTCCTCTTTTGTTAATTACCTTTTCATCATTTTCTTATTGATTTCTTAATGTCCCCATATTTCTTAAGTACATCATAATTGATATTAGTGAAACAATGATACATTCATTAAAAATTAATTTTTCTTATATGCACTACACATATTTTTTTCCAACCATCAATTCGGTTGGAAACATTCCACTTTTATATTTTTTAATGTACAGATGTGTTGATTATTTTGTTTAGTTTTTAGGTTATCAAGTCTACTGATATTTTTCTTTAAGCTTTTTTTTTTTGCCTCTAGTAGCATTTTATAAATATCTTCTTCATCCCCAAATATAAATACCCACATATTTTTCTAGTACTTTATAATTTTGTTTTTATATTTAAATCTTGAATCCATATGGTATGTAAGATGTACATGGCATAAAGTTCAGATCTATTTTTTTCCCCAGATGCCTGGATTTCCTAACATAGCTTATTGAATAATTCTTCCTTTTTATACAAATTTTAAATTCCATGTTTAGCCATATACCAAGTCTTTGAAAATACTTGAGGTAGGATTTTTCTTCTGTCCTGCTGATCAATCTGTCAATGTCCAAATTGGTATCAGGCTGTTTTAATTACTATATCTATATACTTTTCAAAATATATCCTATATTGGGGGGGGGTGGCATTTTTCTTGCCTATTTTTAAGTATTTATTTTTTAAGTTGAACTCTAAAAAATTCCACTGAGATTTTCGTCTTTTCTAGGAATGGTATTTGAGCCTTATTTAATGTCCTTTTCTTCATCGATTCACTCATGAAATAATTATTGAGCACTAACTATGAGTCAGGAATCATTCTAGGCATTGGGGAAACACTAGAGAACAAACGGAACCCCTTGCCTTCATGGAGCTTAGATTCTACGCAGAGAAAAGACAGACGATGAACAAGATAAATAAGTATAGCAGAGCTTGTTAGACAGAAGAGTCAAACAGATCAATAAACCTGGGAAGGGGGATATGAAATATCATCGTTGATGGTTTTCAATCAAGTTCTCCTTAAAGCAGATGATAAGAAGGTCAGACTTGTAAAAGACTTCCTGGGAGGAAAGTTGGTGATGGGTAAGGGGACAGGAGAAAGTGAATGGGTGACAAGAGCCTCTGACTGCTGTGCAGCTCTGAGAGAGGCTCAGCCTGGCCAGGGGCAGCCCCAGAGCAAGGAGTGCACATTAGATCGCGGCAGCCCCACCGCGCTCGCTCATTGGCTAGATGCAGCCCCGGGGCCCTGGCCCTTGCGCGGTGGACCCTATTGGAGCCAGAGGTGTGACAGCGGCTGACTTCGGCTTCCAGGGTGCTGAGGCAGGGGTGGGTAGCGACCCTCCGTAGACACCTTCATGGGGTAGAAAGGGTTAGCATTTTTAACAAGTTGGTTTTGAAGTTTAGCATGTAGGCCTTGTAATATTTCCTATTTATCCATAACTATTCTAAATTTTTTAATATTACGAATGGGGGTGTTTTTTCCTATGTCATTTGAAAATTAATTATAGTTAGTATGCAAGAAATCTAAATTTTGAATATTTATTTTCTAACCTACCACCTTGCTGAATTCCTATTAATTTGGTTCTTCGGTCGAGATCCTTATATTTGTAAGAACATCCTCAAGAATAGTTCCACCTTCTCTGAAAATTCTGCTTTATTTCTCTTATCTTATTGACAAATCAAGGTTGAAATACAGTGACAATAGTGGATATATTCACATTCATGGGAATGCTTTTAGGTTTTTGCCTTAAGAATTATGCTAGATGGTCCATGCCAAGACATGTGGGGAAAAATATTCTTAGATCAATTTCCTAAGAAAATCTAAATTAACAAAATTAACTTAGGCAGTTGATCTAGGAACATGGTTTTCACGTGTCTGACAATCGAACTGTAGATCAAACACATTTTCTGCCTCCTCCCTATCTGCGAGCCTATCTTTGCTCATTCCTAGTGTTTGTGGTGGTGCTTTTACTCATTACTTTTCTTCATTAGGCTTCAAGAAGTTTTCTTCTTTTATGGGTCTCTTCAAACAATCAGTTCTTGAAGAATCTAACATTTCTGCACCTTTTTTCTTTTCAAATTCATTAATTTCTGCTTTTATTTTCAGGATTCCTTGATTCGTTCCTTACTTGATTCGTTCCTTATTTTATTTTTCATAGGCTTTTAAAAGAGAAAAATGTGGTATATGTTTGTACCTTATGTAGTTAATGCCAATCCAGCTGCATTTTTAATTATAATGTTAAAAACCACAGACAGCATGAGATCGCGACCAAAGACGTAGACTCCAGTGCCAATTGCCTGGGTTCATATCCCAGCTCTACCTTTGCCAGCTGTGTGACACAGACAAGCATTTCCATACCTGTAAAATGAGGATTGCTATTATAATACAACTTACCTTGTAGGGGTTAGTGTAAAGATTACTTGAGCTAATATTTGTAAATCTGTTGAAACAGGGCTTGGCTCACAGTAACGGCTATGTAATACATGAATAAATTTACATTTAGGCAATCCTTTGTAAAGCATTTTCACATTAATTCTCTTCCTTAGTTATTGCTACATCCCCATGAGGCAAACAACTGTCCTCCCTACTTCTCTATGAAAAAACTGTAACTTCAACAAGTTGTCTTGCAGAAGACCACTAGTTAGTGGATAAAAGAGTCAGGTCTTATGGTCCTGTAATCAGTGTGTGGCTTACAGCTCCAGTGACCTCTTTTGTTTCGGGAGCTTAGATGGACATAGACAGAGAAATACATGTTTGGTCCAGCTTTAGGCCACTGGCAACAGTTGGAGATTTTGAGCCCTTTGACCTGGTAACAAACTCTCCAAGACTGAGACCAGAAGTTTGGTCAACTGTCATGAAGAGCCTCTGGACAAGTGAGGACTCTAGCAGCAAGTAGAGGCCAAACGAGAGCTGATCTAGATGTAGTAGGAGATGTAGGTTCTATTCCTGGTCCTGCCTCATCTTCTTTGTGAGCATGAGCAAGGTAGTTTGCTTTGCTTTCCCCCGATTTTCCCTAATACTAGGTAGGAAAAATAACATTTGTCCAGTTTGCTTCACAAAGGTTCACTCTAAGGTTCAAAATATGTGAATGGTAGTGAAACATTTTGAAAACCTAAAAAGTTTTCCACATACACAAGATATTATGCATGGTGAAGGTATCTACTCTACTACTTTCTTTGCTTACACAACTGGGGAATAAAAAGCAGAAGTGAAAGCAGCTCCCAGACACCGTGCTGGACCCAGATTTTTATGCCCAGGAAATGTCCTTCAACATTTACACCAAGAACATCATTAGCTTTGCGCTGGAAGAAAAAAATCTATACAAATCTGAACATAAATTTAATTTCCAATTGACTTCTTTGGAGTGAATCTTGGATCACAGAACACAACAGAATTTTCCACAAGCACCGCTTCCCATGGCACACCCAAAACCAAGCAGGAAAGAGAGGGACCCGAAAGCTTCCTCTGCAATTAGCTCTTCCTCATGTTGTAAGAGCGTGAGCCACCTGGAGACAATAATCATACTAGGAGGGAAGGGAGACAAATCCAATTCTGGGTCACATCACCCGAACTGTTTCTCTAAATATATATTTCTCCAGATTCTAGAAATTGTCCATTGAAATCTTTTTACATTTTAATTCATTGCATCTAGATTTCATTTTTTTGCCGGTGAGAACTGAATCTGTTAACTACCTAGTCTTTTCTTGATAAATAGCTCCTTGTGATTTTCCTAAAGTTTACAAGATAGAAATTGGAAGGAGGTGTGCAAATCACAACTACGAGATGGGCAGGTGAGTGTGGGAGACTGTGACTTGTGTTCCAAATAGAATTCCCTTTAAGCTCAACCAGGAGATGTGAGCAGCTAGATTTTAGAGTCCTGCCTCTGCAGGGGGGAGAGGAGTTGTTTACTGAGTGCTGGCAGGCTTTATCCTTCCTGCCTTCCATTTCTCTCTTGCTGCATGTGTGGGGGAAGGAGGCAAGGAGAGAGGAGAGACAAAGAAACCAACACTTAATGCAGATGCAAGAGAGGACCCTGCTGGACTCGCCATTTGAGTGGAGGGCAGCAATAGTCAGTGAGGCCCCACTCAAGCCAGGAAGTACCCCCAGGGCAAGAGAAGTGTTTCTTAAAAACTTGTGAATTAGGGTGTTCTTCACCAAACTCAGTTTGTGTCGCTCACGAGGAAGTTTATTGTCAGGTCTGCCTTGTCAGACCGCACTGGAGCAGTGCACGGAGTTGAGGGACAGCAGGGGTGGAAGGGAACTAGCAATTACTGGGTATTACTGTGTATTGGACACCTTTTCATGAAGACGCAAGACTGTACGCAAATAAAATCTCATTTAACCCCCTAGAAAGTTCCACGAGAGCAAAGGTTTTTTTCTTGTGTGTGTTTTTTATTGTTCTACCCTCATGGCCTGCACGTGGCAAGTATACAGGAATACTTGTGAGATGAATGAATGAATCTTCACGACTCAGTGGGAGCTGAATAATGATCGGTTTTGTCTTAAGATGAGAAGCTAGGTTTCATGGATATTAAGGAGTAGATGAGACAGGATTCGCCCCCTGGCGTGTTTTAACTTCATAGCTGATGCCTTTTCAGGATTCTACGTTGTCCTCGCATAACAAACTGGAATGTGTGCAGAGGAAAGCGTGGACAAGGAACTACAAATCACATTCTATAACGAATCATTGAGGAACTAAAGCATTTATCTGAGTAAGGGAACAGTTCGAGCTAACAAGCTCTAGAGAGCCCACTTGCCTTTCTGGGCTTCTGTTCTTCACCAGGGAGATGAAGGGATTAGACCATGCCAGAGTGCGAATAATTGGTGTGTTTGCCACTGCTCCCTACTTCATCTCCTGTGACAGACGTTACTCATTGATCACAGCCTTCTTGCCCACTGAACCTGGGTGCAACGTCATAAATATTCTTGACATGCAACCCCACCCACTGATTAAAGTTGGCATGCATGAGAAAGGCTCTTTAACTTCTCTAGTCCAGATAATCTCTAATGTCCCTCAAATTTATTTCTGCCCATAAATTCATCACTGTTTCTATCATGCTGTGAATTTATTTAGCACACCAAGCATGATGAACAATAAAGCTTCCAATCTTCCCCGAAGGCAGAAGCATGAAACCTGGTCCCCTCGCAACTCCGGGTTTACCTTTATGGAGTCCTCTATTGAAACTACATTCCAGGTAGGGGGGAAAAAAAGATATCTTAACAACAAATCATCTAAATATTGTTGATAAAAAAAGATGCCCTTTTCTAAGACTAAGACAATACTTATTACAAAGACTGTATTCCACAGTGAGCCAAAGTGAAAAGTTGGGACAGATCTCAGATTTAAAGTGTTGGCCTCAGGGATTGGCTTATAACCAACATTTTCTTGAGTTGCACATACAGTGAGGATTGCCATGAAATGAAGTGAACACATTAAAAATAACATTATCCGGGCAGTATCAAATCTGGATTTTAGCAACTTGAAAGTTGTTGTTGTTGTTGTTTTTTTTTTTTTTATGGTAGTACCACAGCTGGATATCTGGCTTTTAATGGTTTAGGAAGAAATGATTTCATATTATTTTCTCAAATTTCTGACAACACAAATAATCTTTAGTAGCTCATGAGGTATTTCACCAATGCTATAACAGTAAAACAACTTAAATTTGTTCTTTATAAATTCTCATATTTGTTGTTCTACCATGGTCATTTTTTTGCAAATAGCAAAAAATCAACTCTGGTTGACATGCATAGGAAAAGAATTTACAGGAGAGTATTGGGACACTCGAGGGATGGGTCTGAAGGCTGGAAACTAGGCTCAGAAAGTACTACGGGAGCCTGAGCACAGCCAAGATCCTGCCCTGTCACTACAAGCCACGTGCGTCCTGCCATAGGGCGAGACTCGGGTGTCCTGGGCACTCAGTCTTGCACCAATAAACTCTCGAGTCCGGCAGAGCTGCCATGAACAATGTCTAACTGTTCCTGTTTCTTTTATCATTTCCTCATGCATTAAAGTCCCAGGCAGGAGCTTCTGCTTAGTCGGACTCATGTTTTGGTCCAGTATCTAGCAATAGATACTGGAGATAGAAAACCTGCTCCCTCCCCGAACTTCTGTTCAAATAGAAAAGTGTTCAGGAGGCAGGTAGGTAATCACGATGACTAAAGCTCATGATCTGCTAAAATGAAATGCCCAAATCAATGCAAAGTCATTTTCATATCAGTGAGACACCCCAATATCAAGTAACTATAATTTATTGAGCAGCTACTTTCTTCCAAGCAATGCACTGGGTACCATATAAAATCTTCTTTGTTTCATTTCATCCCTCATAACACCACTGGTAAGACGGGCATCATTACTCTCATGTTAGGGGTAAATAAAGAGTAATTGTCCAGGGTCATACAGCTTAGAAACATCAGAGCCAGGATGCAAAGGCAGGCTTTTCTGAAGCCAATACTGCTGTCTCCAACCATTAAACCACACTGTCTCTCCACGAACAATGCCACGGTGGCCTGAATCAGAGCTTGCCCATACCAGCTATATGATGAATGCTTTTTGGCATTTCTTTCAGCAGATATTCATTCATTGGGTGTTTATAACACATAAGCCACCATCATAGGCGTCATGGGGCAAATTTAAAGTAAAGAAAAGTACATACCAATCTCTAACTACAACTTGGAGGTTAATGAAATACTTGCAAGAGACAAACGCAAGATACGTCACACCCTGCAAATCACTTGAAGACAAGGACTGTGTTATTCTAACTCACTTTATGTCCTCAGTGCTTCACGGTGCCTGGCCCATAGTGGAGTCTCAGTAAACATTTGATAAATTAATAAAAATAATAAATAACTAATATTTACCAAGCACTTTCCATGAGCCAAGTATTCTTTCAAGCCCTCGAGAGATAAGGACTGTTACTATCACCACTGTGAACACTATGGCTTAGAGAGGTGCTTTGCCTAGGATCACAGGCCTGGGCAAGGCACGCAGCCTTCTTCACCATTTGCTTTCAACCTGCCTTTCCAGGCTTCCCTCCACTGCACGTCCCCTGTTCTTTCTTCCTAGAACTCTTCGCTCTTCCCTGAAAGCATGGCTCTGTCCATCCTTTACCTGTGCCAATGCCATCGTGTGCTGGGAGAGCTTTTCACCACGGCAAGAATGGTGGGAGGACTTCACTGAGCACTACTACACACCGGTGTCCTCCACAAGTAAGGTGCTGCTGGGGCTGCAATACCCAGCATCTCCATCGCGGGGCACTGTGAGACTGTCCGCACTGGTCAGCCTCTTTCTGCCCTCAACCTCAGGGGCCAGGCCCAGCACCTGGGAAAGCAGGCAGCGTGAGACTAAAAAAAAAAAAAAAAAAAATGAGGTGTGAATGAACCCTACACTTTGAATGTGATACACTCTCTCAGCTTCGAAGCTTTTCCTTCCTAACCCTTAGCACAATTAAAATTACATATCCATTGATACGATCATTTGCTTGGTGTCCATTTTCCCATAAAAACGTCTCTTGTTCACCTTGGCACCTATCACAGTATCCGACATATTCCAATCATTATCTGTTGAATGCATACAACATCCAGTGTTTAAAGCTGCCTAAAAACTGCACACACTATTTTTCCCCATCATCTGTTTCCTTCATCAAGGAAATAATATTGCTCGTAGGAACAGAGAAGAAATCTAGGCTTTATTCCAGACATCTTTTTACAGCTATGGTTGCTAGAAAGAGGCAAATATCCCAAGTCATATGATTTCGTATTTAGAATATTAATTTTCCCTAGGTCATGCAGAAACAGCGATACTTTCCTAAATGAAATGCTCTTGTACTAATTTCTATTTGTATGCAAAAGACGCCATCAGTTTAATGCAGGGAGACACTCTCCCCGACTCGCATAGCCATATCTGCATAGCAGAAAAAGGGTAAAGGCTTCTGATTTATTACACATAAACAAAATGAATAAGATAACATTTTATTAGTTAGAAACCATTATAAAAACAGCAATAAAATGAAGCTGTACAAGTAGAAGCCGCCCTTATCAATAAATCCTTGGAAGTTTAGGGCCCTGGTGCATGTTGTAATAATATATATATATAAAAAAAAAAGATCATTAAAAGGATCGAATTCCAGAACTTATCATTTTATCAAGAAGCCTGACAACAACAGAAAACATCAGGCCAGTGAATTCACAGACCTGCCCATCTCTAACATTCGTGGAAAAGAAAGGTGTTGGAGGTTTGAGTTGTTTTAGCTCATGGGATAATCCATTTCTTTAGGTCGTGTCATACTGAAACATTCAAATCCAGGCAAGAAATGTCTCTCCTTAAAAATCGGTATATTCTTAAGTCTCGTTTCTGGTGGCAAGAAGTAAATGGCTTTAATTAATTAGCCAGGTCCAGCTTATCGATTACAGCTGATATTATAATCAACAGTTGTAGGTGACAGTCCCGTTACTTTTCCTCCCGGAGGCTCTTGGTATTTCTTCCCTGGACTGAGAATCTTCATTTTATTCTAGAAAATCCTTATGACACATTGCAAATACTTTTTTTATATGAAAGCATCACAACAAAGCACTGAGACTTCAGAGGTTTTTCATTTCCCAGAGAGGCTTAGTCAGTTTTTAGAAAGTAAATTGTGTTCCTACCCTTCCCCTCCGTCCAGGGCAGTGCTTCCCCTCCCCCATCCTGGTCAGTTTAATATGAGTCACTGCCTGGGCTTTGTTCTATGGAATAACATTTTCTCCTGGGAGTCGGATCATGCAAAACACTCCTCGCAGAGGGAATGGAAATTTACCCATAAGACATTCTTCCAGCAGCAAGACCCTGGAGGAAACCTGATCAGAATGTTTAAAGGCTTGACTAGCTTATTCTCCGAAACTCCCCCCAAATTTCTCAGAGAGAAAAATAAGTGAACCACATATTTAAGGTTTACAAACCTGGTGACAACAGACGCCCTAAGATACGGTCTAATTCAGACAGAAAACTGAAAATGAGTAGATTGCTCCTGATATTTCTTCTGCTCCTCTCTCCCACTACCTTCTCTACTCTCTCTTCCTCCTTTCGATTTTGGTTTATTGTCACCCCGCAGCCATTCAACTGATCAATGCATCAAGCATTTAAAAAAAAAAAAAAAAAAAAAAAAAACTGCCAGATACTCAATAACTTACATTAAGCCAAGTAGCTATTATTTGGCAACATTTTTATAAACTCAGGTATATTTTCTGTAGTGCAAGTGACATCGATTTACCAATAAAATAATGCATGTGTTCATAAATGGCATAAATCAGAAGAAGGCTTGGTTGTGATTGCTTGATAAAAAGGGTTGAAGCAAGCTCATCTCTGTAACATAATGTAATTAATGAATATAATGTAGTATCTATACATACATATGTGCATACCTATGTATGGGCATATACATATACATATATATGTTTTGGGGGTGGGAGAAGTTGAAAGAGTAAAACTAATGATCATGGAAGACATGGAAAGTAGCCCAGCCCAAGATCTTTGCTTCTCCCTTATTAACAAATGATGATACGGAATGTTGGAAAGAATATAGCATTTCACCCAAGGCAGCTCCCATCCTAGAGAGGACCCAGACAGAACTGGCAAGCACTGGCTGACTTGAAGCATCTTTTGCTCAATCTCCTAGGAGAGAAGGCCTCGTGGTCCCTGAGCTAGACAGTTAGTCATCTTTTTTCCTTATTGAGAATATTGTTATCTAGTTTTTCAAAAGTGCACTTATAATACACTTTACTAAATAGTATGTAGAGTTGTACAATGTATGCCTGTACAAAAACCCTGTTAAAAATTTCAAAGTTTGCAAACTGGAAGAATAAGTGAGTGGCTCATTTAATTTATTTTAATCAGTTATATCAGGAAAATGCAATTCTATTGAAGGGAAACCTTTGCAGAAGCAGAGAGCAATTATGTTTTGCGCACAGAGTACTCTTTTTAAAAAAGACCATGTGTGCAGCATGAAAAAAAGCTTAGTGATGTCAATCATCTCGATTTTAAATTCCTTCAGTGCAGTTCTTAAACAGTGCAAAAATTATAGAAAGCAAAAGCTATTTCCTTCAAGATTCTGTGCAGCTGTTTTCTGAAATTCTTGAACATTCTTGATATAAATGTGTTTTCAAAGGTACCTGTTTATAAAAGTAAAAATTATTATAGTAATGCTTCTAACCTTGTTTTAAATAGATATTCTTATACCTTACCTCAAAGAGAATAACTCACCAGAGGCCCCCTGAGTGAGCTCAATTTTCACTAAATTTAAGTAATGTGGCTCCCCCCTCCAATAATGAACATCACGCTATGCAAAAAGAGTGGCTTTGAGGCCGAGAAGAGGATGATGGGGATGCAAGATGGCAGCCTATTCAAGGGACTTTATTACACTGTTGAAGGTATTGGTGGGAGGAAGGTAAGGAAATTTTGCAACAAGTACTGTACTTCCAAAGACACATCTCCATGCTGTCCCTAGAGAGAGCAGAGATCTCTGCTTTCAGGGATCTCGACAGCTTTAAAGTGAACTAAATGCATTTCACAAGTAAAAACAACCATGTTTCCTTTCTACTTAATGTAAGTAAATCAACTTTGAGCTCAATATCGAGTCAAAAATCTCTTAAGATATAGTGACTCATAACCTGTCTCGATATGATTAACTAAGACCTTTGATTAAAAATGGGAGCATTGATGGCTTGTGACAGGTAAATCTCTCAAATTCGGTGTGCAAGTTTCATCGTTTCATATATTCTTAGATTTGGGTCATTTTCTGGCCTGTAACACTCGGGAACTTGTGTAGATTTCATTATTATTAGAAATTCAACCAGCGGGTTGAAATTTTGAACAAATACTTCAAGTCTCTTGGAAGAAATGAATAACCTAAAAGTACAGTGGCGGTTTCATAATACCGTCAGCCCCTAGCTTAGAAAAGGGCTGTGTTCCAAAAGTTCATTGGTAAGCTGATGGTTTAGCATTCAGAATGCATTTTCCAATAGAAACAGTTCCATCCATCTTGGCTGGTTTCCTAAGTTAGCAAAAAATCCTATTTAACTCATAACGAACCAGAGGTAGGTGTTGGAGTAGCATTATTTGGAATATATCATTTGAACACTTATGATACTGTAATTGGAGAGAAATATATTTTAATGTTGAACTCAAACTAGTGAGAGCAGCTGCTCCCACGTTGCTCCCCTAAAGCAGTGGCAAATTATGGAGCATCAGGAAAGAACTGCAAATCTACCTAGATATACTAAGAAATTAACTCTTAACAATTCTACCATTGCAGAAGGACAGGCATTTTTTGAAATGTTATTCATCCCCCATTTATTTTGTACCGGGTAATAAAATGATTGTGTATCTCAACACTCCTCAGCTGTGTGACGTGACTTACTGATTCGCTCCGTGCCTCAGAGGGTTGTTGTTTTCTGCAGCGGATGCTTGTTCTTTGCCTCACCCACTCTCCACTCCTCTTCCTCAAGCTACATCCTTGATTTTCATTGGAGAGTTCTCTCCCCACCCAACTGTCGCCCGGATGGCATGAGTGGGGCCTTATCCCCATCCCTGGGGCAGAGCACATGACCTGCACCTACTGATCAGAGGTGGCTTCAGGGGTGACTTCCAAGTGGCTGATTCAAGGGTGGGCCACCTGCCTGAGCAGGTCCAGAAAGACTGTCTCCCCCTGGGAATGCCAAGACAGAAATACTTACTATTCTCTGCTGGGTTCGTATCTGGAAAGATCCAGTTTCAGAAGCACCGGGCAGCCATCTTTATTTATCCTAGAGGTTCTCATTAGAGGGGAGGAAAGAGGTGTCACCCTCCTCCAGACACCCTGCCTGCAGGGGACATTCGGCAATATCCAAAAACATTTTTGAGTGCCACAACTCTGAGAGTAGGGGTTGTGCCATTCTCATCTAGAGGATCGAGGCCAGGAATGGTGCTAAACATCCTACGACACACAGGATGGCTTCCCATGACGAGTCATTTTCTGTCCCAAAATGTCAGTATTGCCGAGGACGAAAAACCTGCTGTAACTACGTGGTTACATCTAACAATGTCAAAGAAGCAGTGTTGAAGAACAGAAAAACGGAATCCTGGCGATGTCATTTGAATCCTGAATCGATTCCCCTCTCATTCAATTTTCTGTCACTTAAAAAATTTGAGTATTTTTCTTTATTGATAAAATTGGTAAGTATGGAACATAATGCATGACATACAATAGGCCCCCGATAAGTGGTTGGCATTTTCGTTAGAGGTTATCAGTCACAGGACAACCAGGATGGGGTATCCAGAATGATAACTTGTTTATAATCAAGTGCTCATGGGGCAGATGCTATCTACATAAGAATTACATGTTTTAGCTCCTGCCAGCACACACCTAGGCCCTCTACTGTAGCGGTCCTCAATCTTTCTGGCACCAGGGATCAGTTCTCCTATGAGAATCCAATGCTCGTTGATCCGAGGTGGAGCTGAGGCGGTGATGCTGGCGCTGAGGAGCGGATGAAGACACATGTGAAGCTTCGCTCATTCACCCGCTGCTCATCTCCTGCTGTGTGGCCCAGTTCCTAACAGGCCACAGACCGAGGCCCAGGGGTTAGGGACCCCTACTCTATTACATTCTCAAAACATTTCACGTTTCTGATTTTACTCGGAAAAAAAAATGCAGCACTAAAAGATAATGCCACTTTGTCCAGAATTTGCAGTTTTCCCCGCTGGTTTAGATCTCATATTATCGAGAAGCTCATGTTTCTGATAGGAGACTGAAAAGTAAAACGGGTGAAAGATGTCTACAAAATCAGTTTTTCTTTTAAAAGTGACTACAATCTAGTCACATAAACCAGGATGGAAGTTTAAAAATTGCTTCATAAAATTACATTTAGGAGCAAAAATTTATCTTTTATATTCCATATTTTTCTTTTTAGTTCTTGTGCTTTTAGAATATATCATGAAAGTGGACTGGGTGGTATTATATTCTAAACTATTGACAAGAAAAGTTGAAGACCTTTTTCCTTATTTTTGATGGGGCCCCCTTTCTTCAAAGGTGGTTGAAATATATATATGTGTGCATATGTAGAGATTATATACATACACCATTTGACCAACTAAAATAATTATCACATTTTTTGATTTCACAATTCTATAGCTTTAAGGGCATAAATTTCACAGTATTTTTACTCTATTAACAGTTTGTGCATTTTCATTTCTCTGTAAGATATGAATATATTATACTAAAAGATATTATATAAATGAGACCATTATTCAAAGTGAGAATCTCCTCTACTAACAGCATCACTATTTGTAGCATATAAGACTAAATAAATGTCTCCCATGAGTGACTAAATGCAAAATAAAAAGTAACCACTCAACTTTAATAGTTTAAAAAATGCTATTAAACATAATGGCTGCTTGACATTCAAGTAGCACTATGTTTTAAGTGATCTTCATTTTTTAAGAACTACTTTATTTTCATTTTAAATATTGATGGCAAATCAAGTTCTCCGGAGTGAGGAACTAGAAAGCTCCCCTAAGAAAATAAATTCCCACGAACTCTGGAGTTCCCGAGGTCCAATTTTTTTGTTTTTGTTTTCGTTTGATTTGGTTTTTGTGTTCTCCTAAGGCTATGTAATAACACCATATCCGTGAACAACGTGGGAAACTGACGGCGCAATCTTATTTCTCCAGATTTTCTTCATTCTCTACTGATATGTGCTTCCGATCACGTCCCCGCCTTCCTCGTTTGAACCTTAAGGGGGCGCCCTAATCTCCATCAGGGCACATGAAGGCTAACACGACCCTGGGCCATCACTATAGAATGAAGCCACACGAAGGGGATGGGAGAGGCAGAGGAGGGAGGAGGGAGGAAGGGCAAGTGGAGCCTTCAAAGGAAGCAGCGACCCCTTTCCTTTCTTATCCCTCTGCAGAAGGTTAGCACCAGAATCCAGCTCCACGGGAAAGAGAGCAACTAGGATGTGGTGGGCGTAACCCAGACCTGATGTTAGCCTAGAGTTATGTGAAGGGCACCATTCCAGTTCATCCGTTTAAAAAGAAAAAATCCTGGCTAGGACTATTGTGCGTGCGTGCGTGCGTGCGTGCGTGTGTGTGTGTGGCTAGCATTTCCTGAGTCATATTGCAAAGACTTGGTGGTATCTGACCAGGTAAGGATACGGGGTGAGGACCGGCGTGAGCATAGCTTAAAAATGAGTAACATGTTCCGCTAATTATAGAATGATGCCAAAGCAAAGATTCAATTCTCTGCCTGCTTAGTCCCTAAGCTCTCTGGGCAGGGCCTGGGTCTGTCTTATTCCTCACAGTGATCCCAGTCTCTGTAATAGTGCCTGGAACACAGCAGTTATGCAAACCATCAACCACTTCCAACAGGAAAACAACATGACATCTACGCTTGCTGAAAGATTTGAGCAACTCCTCTGGCCTTCCGGGAGTTTAGTGTCCTTACGACCACAAGGGTAAGTGATGCAGTAAGTGATTCCTCTGCTCCCTTAGAGCCCTACAAAATCATAAAATGTTCCCCTAGGATTCAAGCATACCGATCACAAAATTTACAGACATTTGTCCAGAAATATGATGGCCAGCTTTTCCTCGTACATATCACTTGAAGCCGCAATTGAGAAAAATGAGACACGTGAAATTATTTGTCAGACTAAGTATCTCTGTCATATTCAAGGCAATACCACCCCATACCACCTCTAAAGATATCTTCATTCTGGCTACCATCCACCTGGGGATATCTTCATCTTGTTGTGGTCAGTACCATTATTTGTCCAGAACTCTCAGAGATTTTATTCTTGGCTCACTGCACAGCCATATTCAATACCATGCAACAGAAGAAAAATTGCCAAACCACAAAAGTCCCACAGAGAACAAGTCCCCTGTGAGTGTCACAGCAGCTATACGTGCACAGGATTTGGAGTCAGATGTATGACAGCATGAACTCGAATAGGACACCTGACTTCTTTGAACAACAGTCTCCTCTTCTATAATACAGCAATAGCTCCTACGTCATTGAGCGGAGAAGATAAAAGGAAATGATGTATGTGAAATGTATGTCCACAGTTAACACTCAACGAATAGTAGCAATTGTTATTGTTGAAGGCCCCTTGACTTGTTCTGAGACATCAAGAAGGAAGTGAATTAAGAAATAAAAAAGTGGGTGATGAACTCTCTTCGGAAGACGGGAAATGAAAAGAACTGAGAAAGAAACAAATTTAGAGTCAGAAAGTCTGGAATACCTCCCCTACTTATAGGATATATGATCTCGGACAAGTCACTTTCTCTCTTGAACCCAGCTTCCTCTTCTGTAAAACAAGATTAACCACGTGCCCCTAGAAAGCACTCTAAATTCTAAAGTGCTATTTAAATGTTCCATGCTAATATCATTATTACAGTAGACAAAGTGGTTCAAGGACACAGTAATAGCACAGGCTTACAAAGCTGTGACATGTCTGTGGACAGATGGGAAGCAGTAGCTAAGAATTTGCCACGCTGACATTCAAGAACTAGAGAGTGATTTTTTAAATCTTTTTTTGACAATCGGGCAGCAAAAAGAGTAGAATTAGAATTACAACCAGTTGTAGGTTCTTCCAAAGTAGTGGCAGCTTCACCAAGATGGAGTAGAGGAAATTAAACATGCTTGTGTTGTACTGTATTTGGAATTAGTTCCTTAGATGCAGCCATAATGCCTTTGATTCCAAAATAAGCTCTTTTTATGAGTCCAAAGTGTTTTATGTCCATACATGTATTTAAGAAAGGCACCTAGCAGAAGAGAAGAGAACAAAACTCCCACAGCAAAGGAATTCATCATTAGCCCCTTTAAACCATCACTCTGAAATGCGGAACAGAGGAAAGCAAGCTCCCTTGAGCATAGCAGAGTTCACCTCTGAGGTTAGTTAGGAACCTGTCTTCATCAGAGATGTCAATATTGTCATGAAGTTTTCAAAAATCCACGAATCACTATTCACAAACCAGTCCTCACCAGGTTTGACAAATACTGACATTCCTTAGCAAACCAGAGTGAAATGAGAGGTACTTTTCAGGGGATGAATGACAAGTTGGGAGGAGTTGATAGTCCACGGAAGGGGCAGTTGAGGGCCATTAAGCCTAGCCAGTCATTAATCTCCAGGAAATGCTCAGAGCCAAGGTCGTTATTGCTATTATAAACTAAAAATGAAAAGAAAAAAAGAAGGCACGTACTCTTTTTTATGGCTGATACAGTTTCAATTGGCACTATTGAGCATTTCTAGAGATTTAATTAAGCAATCAGATTGCTTGAGTGGTCTCAATATTCAGTGCCTTTTATAGAGTTCTTTAATGACTATGCATAGAATTATTCTGGATACTTTATGGACCATAGCAAGTGAAGTTTTATGTTTTCCCAGAAACCCAAGTGAGTCTTTGCACTATTCCTCTAGCTTAAACAAAGGTTTTTGTTTCCGTTGTCATCGTCCTTGTTTTGAGGTAGGGGGATCTCAGGTTTGCAACCAAAAGAATTAAAGTGAAGATGTTTACTTGAACCAAAAAAGCATTTGACTTTGCCTCTTCGTGATTTATTCTTGTGAAATGTAGTCCCAGTGTCTAGTAAAACGAGGAGAGGCAGCATGTTTAATGCTGTAGTCATTCATTTTCTAGGGCATAGAGATATAAATATTTTGGGAATGAAGGATATAGCAATTAACATAATCTGTAAGAATCACATCTATACATAGAGCAGCACAGCAGCAATTTGGGGGAATGACTTTGGAGGCTACTACTTGGATTCAAATCTTCATATATTTATGTACAAGTTGTGAAACTTTGGGCAAATTACTTAACTTCTCTGTGCCTCAATCTCTTCACCTTTAAAATACAGTTGAAATAGTTCTTTCCTCTTTGGCTCTTGTAAAGATTAAGTGGGTAAATACACATGAAAGCACTTGGAACAATACACAGCATGTAATAAGAACGATATAGGGGTTAGCTATCGGTATTATATCCTTGGGCACAGAAACAAGTCAATATGCAAGGGAACAAATCAATGAGCAAGGTGTTTATAAAGATGGATAAGCAGTATCTAAAAATAAAATGATGCAATTGTGATTGGAGTGGGAACGAATTTATTGGGAAATTTTTCTCAGAGAGGTGAAATATGTGCTTAGCCCTGAATTATTAGGGTCTCTCACGTGACAGCTGGGGGAGAGCCATTTTCGACAGAAAAAATACCAAATGCAAAAGGCCGTGAAATGGGATCGAGTTTGTTGTGCTTGAGATTTAAGAAGGCCAGGGTGGGTAGAATGCAGTGAGAAAGTGGGGACGGACCCACGTGAAGTTGGAGACGTGTCAGGAATCATACAGGGCTGTGTAGACCAAACTAAGGAGAGAAATCTAGTTACATACGGATCACCATCTATAATTTCTTTTTGAATATGTCTGGTCATATTCAATCATTGGACTGGCAAGAGTTTAGATACAAACATTCCGAACTCATAAGGCATTTGGATTTTATTTTAAATACAATGAAAACCATTGTAATAGAGGAAGGGAGTCTATGTCTGATAATTAAATTTTGTGTGTTGGAAAGCTAACTCTAGGGGCTATGAAGAGAATAAACTGAGTGTGGGGAGGTGTTGTATATTGGCTTGTTATGATTTCAAATCAACTCGTTAAATGAAGTCATTTTGATCTGAGGGTAAATTTGTTTACATCGGGGAGGCCATGTCATCAAATTGTTGTGCTTATCGATATGAACCTATGGAGAGGCAATTATGACATAATGTGAGGAATTAGCAGGAGTTCAGTCTGGGCAAAGCTACTCTTTGCTGATCTAAATAGCCCTCTGCAGGCCTTGGTGCATTGGCTCCTGCCATAGCAAGGCTACTCTTTGTTGGCGGTGGCAAAAACTGTGCAGTTGTCCAGTGAACATGACCACCTTGCTCACCAACACCAGTGCCCTCGCTCTGCTAGCATCATTCTCTAGCAACAAAGGACTTTTGATTTGCCCTGGCAGCTGGACATCAGCTCTTGGTGGGCCAAGCTGACTCTTCTGAGCACTAACTAGTAGAAAGATACACCTCAACTAAATCAGGACTTTATTTCTCTCATCTCCCCTTTGCCTGGAACAAAAGTCTAATTAATCTATCCCTGGTTTGTAGTATGTTATTTCTTTATTGGCTTATTATGAGACAATATCATGTGTGCTATTGGCTTGTGAAATATTATTACTATGAATTAAAATTCCTGCAGTGAACTTGTGTTAAATTATTGGTAGGCAGTCTCAGTCTCTGAGCATAATTTGCCACAGACAAAACCAGAGGGGCGAAGAAGAAGGGGAGGAGAATATTGGCACGACCAATTCAAACTTGTGAATTATGTGACACTAACCAATTTGACCGATTTGACCTTGATTAATTTAACTCACATTTACTGAGTGCCTACTGTGGGTGAAGTTCTGTGCTGGGTGGGAGAAATACAAAGTTAAATAAAATAGGTTCCTGCACAAAAAAAGAGCCTTAATTCAGTGGGGAGTTGACGATAAGAGTGATAACTGGTTTTGTAAGTCCTGGTGATATGTTCTCTCTATGGAAAAAAAAAAAGTTAAATCTGTTTGAGAAGAATAGATCAAGAAAGGTTTCAGAAAGGAAGTAACATTAGACGTGAACCTTGAAATATAAAGTGGTAGAAACGGAAATGCTCATCAGAGGCTGCAGAGTGAATAGGGAAATGGAGACATGAATTTACTTGTTGAGTTTGGAACTGCAGAGTGTTGAGTGTAGTTGAGATTCGGGCCGCCTGAACAGTGTGACAGACGGTTCAGCTGGAGAGGTGGGCAGAGGTCAGACCCTGAAAAGTCATAAATACTCCATTAAAAGTGTGTTCTCCATCCTACTGGGCTTGCCATGTACACTGGGTTGTTCTTAAAAGGAACTGAGTTTGGAAAGTTCGTTCTTGGCATTCTGCATGATAGACTAGAATGGAGAAGATTAGTAGAAGGGCTAAAGACAATAGTTAGCGAAAGTCAAAACTAGGGCAGTAGCCATGAGAAAAAAGAGATGGAAATGGAGCAAAGAGATTTGAAGGGAATTGAATCAAGTGGACGTAATCTGCAACTGGACCTGTAAGGAATCTCAATGGTTCTGCACATAAATATTCTTCGAATCAACGAACGAGTGGATGATCATCTCTAAGTCTGTCACTTGGATGGCTGCATAGGGTGATCTTGCGAGGTATTAAGCCTTGTAAAAATCGAGGAAAAGTGAGTGACACGTGAATCCTGCCCTTGACTGCTGCTTATCATTTTTTGAGGTTCTTATAACAGAGGTATTGATGTCAAGGCCTTAAGTAGAACAGATAGCTCTAGAAGGGGAACAGACTGTACAGACTCAGGAAAACTTCTTCAGCTTAGACAAGAAAGAGAAAAGAGGTTTCTTTTCCTAAACTTTTTTCTAATTCCTTTTTGCATTGTTATCGTTTAGGGATGGGAGGTGAGATGATCACTTCGCATATATGAAGAAACTCCAGTCACCACCATATTGCATCTCCAGATACTTGGAAGACGCTGCAAGTGGAACTGCATTTCCCCCAAATTTATATGTTCGCATCCTAACCCCCAGGACATCAAAATGTGACCTCATTTGGAAACAGGGTCATCGTAGAGATAATTAGTTAAGGCACAGTTGTACTGGAGCATTGTGGCTCCCTGCTCCAATATGACAAGTGTTCTTATTTTCATATGGACCCAAAGACAATCTGTTGGGAAGATGATGTAAAGAGACATAGGAAGAAGCTGGCCATCTACAAGCCAAAGAGAGGAGTTTGGAACAGATTTTTTCCTTCTTCTAGGAAGAAACCAACCCTTCTTACACCTTGATCTTGGACTTCTAGCCCCCAGAACTGGGACACAATAAATTTCTTTTGACTTAGACACCCAGTTTGTGTACTTTGTTATTAGCCCTACAAGCTAATACTAACAGAAGGATCAGCGGAAAGCCTAGATGGCAATGTAGGGGAGGATAGCCAAGCTTTCCCCTAAGAAGAGATGGCCGGGCTTTCCCCTAAGAAGGACTAGACTCAGTGCTCTCCTATTCGTTTGGTTCCAAGTAGAAGGAGCTTTCAAAATAAAGACCATTCCAATGAGGAACTGGGGTACGTTAAAATGCCTTGGAAACTGATCTACCTATAATACAATTACTAATATTATTATTACTAATCTTACATAATACTACTATACTAGGGTATTTCCTGGAGTCAAAGTGGGTGAGAAAGAGGGCTGGTCAAAAAGGCCAAGAAAGATCCATGAATTTCCTCTAGCTGATAACAAATAACTTGCGGAAGTTTTAAAGGAAAAATACCCTCTCACTCATTTCCTCATTTGTGAAATGAAGGGGTCATCTTGCATGATTTCTAAGTTTCTGGGATTCTAAATCTTCAGGATTTATATCTTAGTAGAAATGAAATTCGCGACATTCCCAGAGAAATCTCTCCACATACAAAATTTCATCTTTAATTTCTGCTTGATATGAGCCCTTATAAATATCTCTGGCCACGTGTGCACAACTATGTGACTATCAAGTTTAGATCTGAATTCTCCTAATTTACAAAGGCTGCCACTGGTATGTAGAAAAAAATAAATATACTTACAGGCTCATATGTAATTAAAGTTCTCTAGTCTTCTGAGCGAAGTGAGAAATCACATCACGAATGAGCAATCCTTTGCTGGGCACTTCCTCTGTGGAGCACTTAGCTCAGCATCCTGCACGAGTAGGTGCTCAGCTCATATTTGTCAGTGATAAAAGAATACACTACTCTTTCTTCTGTGCTTCTGCAGAGTTTTGCTTTACTCTCTCTTAAATGCTTATTCCATCCTGCCTGATGATAAAATGAGAATAAGATCGAGAAACAAGGCTATGCAAAAATAACCTTGTCTCCTTCACAGCACCTTGTAGCATAACTGACTATTGAGAAATTCTTCCTTTAATAAAATAGAAGCATGCCGCATGGGGCTATCCCTGGAATGATGTGGGAGGGACCATGCTGTGTATCAATCACCTCATCCCTTCAGGGGGCCATTTCCATGTGCCTGAGAACCCCGTGCTGTATGGGTCTGAGGTCTCAGAAGGGAACTAAAGCTTGGGATTGTTGTTGACCAAATCTCTATAGCTGCTCTTCTTGAAGAGAAGAGGGGACCGGAGGGTGAGCCCTGATACCGTCACCTCTGAGTGTGTTTTGCCAGATCAGAGGCACCATTGTTTCGATGAGAGGTTTCAGTTTTTTGCTCCATTATGAGGTTGTGGCGTTCAGACACAACATGATACACATTAGAAATCAAGACACTATTTTAGTTCCAACTATGCCAATAAGTCACTTCCACTCCCTGGGCCTTCGTTCATGCTTCTCTAAAATGAGGAGCTTGAACCCAGAGGTTTTCAATTTCTCCGTGAGCAACAGAACCCTCAGTATATATACCATTAACACAAGAGAAGTCTCAGGTTGAATAGGTGAGCCCCAGATCCTTTCCTCCTTTGGTCACCTCCCCACCCCCAAAACAATCAGGACTCCAAGGGAGAAAGTATGAGTTCTCAGACTCACAGCATTTCCAGCATGCCTTCGGGCACATTGATGAGAATAAGCCCCTCATTTGCATGGCTGCACACGGCTTGCAGAGGGCTTCCTCAAAGCCCCTTTCATTTAAGTGAGAAGTGTGGACTTTATCCAGTAGACAATGGAGCTCCTAGAGAGTTTTAGGTAATTATTACCCATACCCATACTCTAGGAGACCATATTTTTCACATTTTAAGATAACTTTCTTTTATCATATAAGTAATATGTTTTCCTAACAAAAAGACTAAAGATAGAAATTAGCCAAAAATTATTAGTAATTGTCCCAAATGGAGATAATCACTTTTCATATGTGAATACATACTTTTCTATCTTTTTGCAAAAATATAAAAGCTTTAATTAAAATTGAATAATAGTGTACACGCACTTTTTAATGTGCTTTTTTAAAAAAAATCCAATATATGATTATCCCTCCAGGTCAAGGAGTGCATTTCAACAACACCATCATTTTTTAATAGGACTATGGATTTCTATCAGATAGATGATAGCCACCATGTATTCAAATCACCTTTTATTGAAAATAGCAGCTATTTCCATTTTTTTTCCAATTATAATGCACATTCTTGTGGCTAAATCTTTGCTTTACTTGAGGAATTGCTGGATAAAAGGGTACGCAGTCTTCCAAACTTCATAGATGGGTTACTTAGTTCTCATGTCTTTTCTCTGGGTTCTATCTTCCTATCCTAAAGAACTTTAAGGAACCCTAGAGGTCAGTGGCTCAAGGATTTAGCACCAAATTGACTTTATTTTGCTTCCCACTGTGAAGCAAAACTGAGCTTCACAGAGCATGAAGTGATGGAGCCATGAGAGGAAACCTTCGTGTAGACCCGAGTTCCACTGATGTCTCTTCTTGCTTGTTCCCTGGTGATAGAGTCTCTGTGTTTCAGACCCATGGGAGTTGAATATTGGTCCCCTAAAAGATCTGCTTACAATGAATCTGTGAATGTGACTTTATTTGAAAAACAAAAAAAGTCTCGACAGGGGTTATTAAGTTGAGGATTTTAATGTGAGATCATCCTGGGTCAGTGTGGGCCCTAAATCCAGCGACAGGTGTTGTTATAAGAGAAGAGGAAGAGAGAAGGCACAGACAGGAGAGGAGGACTCACAGAACAGAGAATAAGACTGACGTGGACGTGAAGGCAGAGGCTGGACTTACGCAGCTACAAGCCAAGGAACGCCTGGAGCCACCCGAAGCTGGACGAGGAAGCTAAAGATTAACTTCAGACAATAAATGTCTGTTGTGTTGAAGCCACTACATTGCTGGTGAAATTGTTACACTCGCCATATGAAACTGCTAGGGGACCCAGCAAAGGACTTCTGTTCTGAGCCTCTCTCTCTCAGTGACTGAGAAGCACTCCTTATAGGCAAGTGCCATAGGAGCTGGTGGACCATCTGCTTGGCTTCTATCCCAGTCATCAGACGAAAAATGTATTGAGCATCTATAATATAGCAAGCCATGTTCTAGGTGCTAGGTGGGAACAAAAGTGAAGAAGACATGGTCCTTGACAAACATTAAGTGAAAGCCTATGGTGGTATCCACAGGGCTGCGGTGGGCAAAGAGAGCAAGTTGTAGCTGTGTTCTAAAGTGCCTCACTGATGAAGTGAGAAGTCTTGCCTGTATCCAATGGACGATGGAGCTCCTAGAGAGTTTTAGGTAATTACTACCGATACCCCAACACTCTTCTGATACTAGACCTCCCTGACATCTATTCTAGGGCCAGTTTGGTCATCTGCCTATGGCCTGCAATGGGTCTACCTCATTCTATATCTGTTTGTCCTGGTTTTCTCTATGACCCATGCTTAAGTTCCTTCTATTGTCTATTCTCTAAGTCTCTGTTCAAAGTCACGGTCACCGCCCCAGAGTAAACAGCTTGTCTCAGTTCCTGGCCTCATTCACGCTCTCAATTTGGACCAGGTAGGCTACATTAATTAATTCATTTATTCAAGAATTATGAATTTCCTCAAAAGGCATGCTATCACCTCACAGGAGCCCCTCCGCCTCCTCTTACCTCTGTCACAGTCTCGTTTCCCATGCTCTAGTTTCTGCGCCTTCTCTCCTTACTCCAATCAAATATTACTCTCCTAGGTCTCAGATCTAGAAACACTTAAAATAATAGCCTCCTAATCTTTGTATAGCACTTGATACTCTATAAAACACCTTCACCACATCACTTGACCCTTAATACTGCCCAATGAAGGAGAACAAATGTTATTATGTCTGTGTATATAGTGAAACCCAGGTTCAAGTAATAATGGCAATAATAACTGACTCACCCAAGGTCGGAGGGCTGTGTTAGAGTCAGTCTAAGGCTAGAAACAGACTATCCGCATGCTGGTCTAGTTTCTCTCTTTTACACGACCCACAGTTTTCTCTGCTATTTACCTTATGTGTCATATTTCTTCAGTAACACACCTACATTTTGACAGATCTTTCTGGAAACAATGTTAACCAATAGAAAAAAAATCTCTCAGAATGGAAATGTTAGGTCTGCCAAGATGTTGTTATGTTGTTTTTAGTTTTTGGTTCTTTCTTTCTTTTCTCTTTCTTTTCTTTCTTTTCTTTTCTTTCTATTTCTTTCTATTTCTTTTTTTTTTTTTTTTTTTTTTTTTTTTTTTTTTTTTTTTTGCCAAGCGGGCCTGTCAAAGTCCATCAAATCACACATCTGCCTCACTAACAGCCAACCCAGAACAAAGCCCATGGGTATACTTTACTGAAAGAAGTGAATTAAAGCACTTCCAAGTCAGGAAATGCCAAGCTAGGCTTTTTTGTGGTGTTAACTTACTGGCCCAAAGTAGACCAAATAGCAATTTACCTACAGCCTAGCCTGTTACCCAGAATCCTTCACTGGACCTATGTCAGTGTTGCCAAGGCAACAGCAACTTTCACCGCTTTGGTAATTTTTAGTTTCCATCACAGACTTTGCATTGACTTGGCTGAAAGTCTGATGCAGAACTTTGATTCACCGAAATGCAAGAGAAATAGTTTTTAAAATTTTTCACAGTCTGAAATTTTAGTCCTTTAAAATTTTTTGTCCATCGTTTCAAATGGCAATTTCTCTTAAATTCTTATTTTGGATCTATATCTTCCTCACATAATCAATGGAGCATTTAATTAAAGAATTTCTATGTGACTCACATGCAAGAGTGTTTCCAAAACACAAGTCTGACTCCAAGATAAAGTCTAAACTTCAACTTTGGGAAAGCGCCTCCGTCTTCGCTCTAACCTGCCTTTCTGATCTCACATCTTCTCCATCTTTCCACACCCTTTATACGTGAAGAACGTGGAAGTAATTGTTATTTTTGGAGTATTCATAGAACACACCATGTTTGGGTTTTTGTTAATCACTGAATATTTATACACAGGATGGCCCTTCTAAGGCTTTCATTCTCTTCCCTATTTAGAAAAGTCTTACTCAGCCTTGATTATTGAGCTAGACCATAACCTTCTACGTGAAATCCACCCCCAGATCTTTCAAAACCTCCTCCCCTCATGGTGCTAGAGCACTTGGTATAGACCTCTTTATTACAAGTTCTTATATGCCTGACTCTCACTTCATTTTCGAACTTGAATGTCTACTTAGCACAGCCTTAGCTCATATAGGTGCTAAATACCTAGTTATCATTATTACCAAATAAACAAGTACTAAACTCTTATTCACAAATATCATTTACTTGGTGTTTACTATGTGCCAGACACAGTTAGTTATGGGTACTTTCCATGTATTTCTCACTTAATTCTAATAACAACCCAATAAGTCCAGGGCTTTCCTGCCTGAGATGAGGAAGAATTCAAGAAGCCAAAGATGAATGTAGAATTTCTTGGAAATCAGAGAACCACAAACACAACTAGGAAACAGCAGAAATAGCATAGAAAAGGAGAAAGCGAAAGACCTGACTTAATTCAGCTTAGAGAAGTAAAGTCTAAGTGGTAACTCATTAATAGTCTTCAAGCACAAGAGGGGAATTTGGGAGAAGATGGTGTTCTTGGTCGATGTAAATGCAGTATTTTCAAAAATTGAGATTATTAACAAATCCTCAAGTTCAATTCAATAAAGAACCAAAACAGCCATCCTCTTTTTCCACTGAGGCTTGGCTAATATATCTGAGCTTCCAGAACAGCAGGAGGGATTGAAGTAGAAAAAGAACTCCTGGAAACTGTAAAGCAGGGGTCCCCAACTCCCAGGCTGTGGACCTGTACCAGTCCGTGGCCTATTAGGAACTGGGTCACAAAGCAGGAAGTGAGTGAAGGGCAAATGAGAGAAGCTTCGTCTGTATCGGCAGCTGCTCCCCAGCATTAGCATCACCACCTCAGCTCCACCTCAGATCATCAGGCATTAGATTCTCATAGTAGCACCGGTCCTTGGTGGCAAAAAGGTTGGGGAAGGCTGCTAAAGATAAACCTTGATGCCATGGGACCCTTTGGATCCCTACCATGTGGAGCTTTCAAACCAGATAAATGACAGACCATTAGCACACTGAGAGACCCATTTTCCTGCCGTGTTTTGCAAGGCACAGGACTCAGGCTGCTGCTGGTAGAGAAGGTGTTTGGGCCCTGCACAGAATTAAATGACTCAGGATCACAAAGAGGAAGAGGTATCTCATTTTCAATTCTCTTTCATTAGTCAGGATTGTCAAGGAAAAAGTCACCCTAAGGTGCTGTCTTCCCCAACTTTCTAACACATGTCGGCTCCCTTTTTAACAGAGAGTAGACTTCAGTGGCAGAGCGTTAAGCAGGCAACAGCATGTATGAAGATTGATTGTCATTGTTTTATGTCATATTATTATTAATTTTTGTTGTTGTTGTTTTCTCTACGGTAAGTAATACTGGTTTTCCACTTAAAGTAGTATTAGAGAGTTCCTTTTAAATAAATACATTTAGGAAGAGAAAGCTCACTGAATTATGGAGAAATATCAAACAAAGGATACCTACAGACGGATGACGGCTAGAGTCAAAATTGTGCAGATGGTACATGAAGAGGGATATTTTGAAAACGCTGATCATGTCTAAGCCTCTCCTTTACCAACAAGAAAACTGAAGCTCAGAAAGTTTCAGGACACTTTTAGTTTCTCAAAGAATTTCCAGGTGGAGCTGTGACTAGAGTCAGGCTCGGTCAGGAAGAAGGACTGGAAGGTTGGAGATTACATTGCATGTGTCTTAAGTTCTTTCGGTCCGGCATGGTTCACCCCAGCTTGTGGCATATGTAGCCCAGGATGAAACGGGCAATTTTCACCCAACTACTGTGGCCGTCCTTCGGTATGACTTGACAAGTGGGAGTTTCTTTGTCGCCATATATAAAGTGAGCACCTAATTCAGGATATTACTTGAGTACCAAATGAAGTATGTACTACACACAAACATATCTCATTAAACTCTTAAAGCTCTCAAAATGTAAAAATGATGAAAACCTATATCCTACTGCTACTTCTCACAATCCCCTAATATTAATATTTTAGTGGCTGAAAAGCAGTTTCAATTTTCTCATCGACTTTATCTTAATTTGAATAAAAGAATAATTAAACATAGCTTGTAAATATTTTATTTTTTCCTGACTTGACCCTCATACATGAACTATTATTCAGCCGTGAGGTAAATTATATAATACTTTTACAAAGAACTGTAG
Source organism: Rousettus aegyptiacus (assembly GCF_014176215.1). Lineage (NCBI taxonomy): Eukaryota > Metazoa > Chordata > Mammalia > Chiroptera > Pteropodidae > Rousettus > Rousettus aegyptiacus. The sequence goes on from NW_023416285.1 coordinate 8,256,545, forward strand.
GTTTATTTCTTTCAAGCATATCAGGCTTTCCTCATTAAAAAGGCAAGAATGCTTCATAATTAGTACACCCAAACACAAGCTTCAGTGAAGATTACTATTGATTGTGTTGTTTGGAGGCAAATAGGTGTTTCAAAGGATAGATTATATTCTTTAGGAGATGTACATTCTCCTTGAAACTTGGTTCAAACAAGTTTATGATTCATCAATCCATCTTTCACATGTCAATAAGGGATGAACTATATAACCCAGGCCTTATCCAAATAATCACAGATTCCTAATGAATATGGCCAAATTAAAAAGATTTTGCTAGAAATGTGTTCAGTGAGATTCGGTCGACATAAATGCAGTATTTTGTTAAAATTGAGATTATTAACAAACCCTCAAGTTCAACCCAATAAATACATACATACGTACATACATACATTTGCGATCAGCCTGCCAGAGATATTATAGAAGTAAACGCTATATAACCTCTGGTAACTCCAACCTGTAACATTCATCGTATTGCACAAATAGATCATTCAGAAAGGTAAAGGTTACTTCCAGAAATAATAGTTGTGTAAAGGTGCTCCGTTCCTCAGTAAATTAAAAATGTAGCCTCACTCCTATTTTCCTCCCTGAGCAGAACACTGGAGGAGCCTATTAATAGCATCATTAGTTTCAAGAAGGCAGCTTACATGGAATTTGGATCTTAATGTACAGAAATAGATACTCATCTACTCTCCCAGCAATGTGAAAACCTTAATGGACTAATCTTTTCAAAATGAAAACTCTTCCCTAATGAAAGTCCCCTTTTTCACTGAAATAAGCAAGTGAGATAACAAAGGCAAGGCTCGGCATTTACATGAATGATCTCATCGCCTCACCAGAATTGTATATTTAAGCCTGGGGATTATTTGTTGGACATTTGAATATTAAACTACCTACAGAATACATTTAACTGTAGATAATACAACCAAATAGACATTTAAAAAATTATTTCTGAAAATAAAACTCATAAATATTTATTTTAAAGGGTCAACAAGGTAAGTTTTCTGTTGCCTAAGCAAGTTTAACACCACCATGTGAAATAGTTAAAGTTAATCAGTATATTCAAGCCTGTAATATGTTAGGTTGTTAGCTGAATTTTAGATTAGCAGAGTTTATTTTCATGTCCCTGGAAACAATTTTATAGAAGACTAAACTGCCCTTGGGCGCATGTGTGTGCGTGTGTGCGCATGTGTTTGCGTGTGTGTGTGTGTGTATGTGTGTGTTTAGCGGACAGCTCCTGTCAGGTATCTGAAGGGCATCTTAAGAAAGAATTATAAGATTTATTCTTGTGGAACAAAATTACAAAGTGAATCCTGCCTCTTGGAATCATGTAATATGCAGCCTGTGCAAATAAGTGTAGTAACCCTTGTCCAAGAGAGAGACGAAACTAAGCGCTGATGCTTCCAAAGGTGGAAACTGACCACCCCTCTCTGTGTCCATGCACCTTTGCAACAAGACTTTGCAGACTTTTCCATCGAGAGGTGGGATCTATTGCTTCAGTCTTTGAGTGTAAGCTGACTTCATGACTTGCCTTCATGAAAAGAATGCCTCACTGTGATGTTATGCCAATTCCAAGCCTGAGCCCTTGTACCTTTCCCCTCTTGTTCCTAGAACCCTGTCACCATGACATGAACAAGCTCAAACAGCTTGCTGGAGGGTGAGGGACCACAGGGAGGACAGCCAGGCCATTCCACTATGGGCTATCCCAGACCAGCCAGACACCAGTCGATCTTCCAGTTGAACACAGATACATGAGTGAGCCTAGCTGTCATCGGTCTATCTTTACCTAGCTTGTTGATTCATGAGCAATAACTAATTGTTGTTTCAAGTCAATAAGATTTGGGGGTTTTATTTATACAGAAAAATCTGTTACTTCTATGATGACTTCTGAGCTATAAAGAGTATGGTTTGCATTTCAGGTGCCTGGTTTCCCAAGGCAGTCTACTTACTGGTCTCCTTGCCAATCAGATGGATGGGGCTAAAACAAATATTAAAGTAATTTAAATTAATAAAAATGCTCACATTTCAAATATGGTAGCACAGTTTTATCAAAATAAAAGATCCCTCTGTGTCCCACTTAACATTCTTGGTCTTGAATCTATTTTGAGTGGTATTAATATTGTTACTTTTCCTTCCTTCCTTCCTTCCTTCCTTCCTTCCTTCCTTTCTTCCTTCCTTCCTTCCTTCCTTTTTCTTTCTTTCATCTGATATTAATGTGTTAATCTTGTTTTAAAAAGCATGTAAGGTAATACATTTAAAAATACATGATAAACAGGTACTACACCCAGGGATTTCTAAGGTGGGGTCTGAATGTCAGCACTAAAGGTATCGCATAACATTAATATGCATCCAGGTTGAGAACTGCTGATCTAGAGTACTCCTATATCCTACCTCGTGGGCAAAATCTTTAGTGTAGGGTTTTTTCTCCACTGCAGCATGTTTTCCCCCAGGTTTTGCTGAAAACACTTGAAATTTTACTTTTTTCAGATTTCTTTTTTTCACATTCTGCTTATGTTCTGGGAATCCTTTCCATTTAATTTTAGCCTCATTAATAACAATTATTTAGGCATAATTATGAGTTCTGCTGGTTCTCTTGCTTATCAGTGTGTCTTATATTCAACTTCCTTTCTATAGCATTTATGTGTCAATCAACATCCTTTCAAACACAGACAGACCCTCTCTGCCAGTCTTGGTTTGGAGGGGGAGCATTTGTAACTCATAGCTAGAAGCCCGGACACAGACCCTTCCCGGGCTGGTTAATCTAGTGGCTCCATTACGTCAACAGATGCCAGATGTCCTCCACCTTTCTGTCCCACCAGGCTCGGCAACTTGAGTTTTATGGTTTTAAAATGGTGACAGCATATCACAGTGTCAATTGTAGATAAACGGCATCTGGTACAGAAAAGATGTCTCCTCCATAGGGCTCAAGAAAAACCTTTTCCAGTAGCACCTCGATGTAATTCCCCCTCTCCCATCACTGCGAAGGAAATGAGACCACTGTGGCTGGCTCAGCCTCGCCACAATTCATTCCTTGTGGCTGCGGAGGGGCCAGTCTCCTTAGGATAAATGCCTGTCTGGTACTTGAACGAAAGTCTAAATTCTATTAATAAGGAAGAAGGGGGAGTAGATGGATGTGAACTTAATGTTTGCCATAATCCATTAAAATTTTTTTATTTGCTTTGTTGTATTTCCTCAAAAAAGATGCATCGACAGCAAACTTACTAGTTTTTTTTTTTTAAATTTTGAAAATATCTGAACCCTCAAATTAGATGATATTTCAGATAGGCATATCGGTCTCAGTTATAAATAATTTCTCATAGCATATTTTTAATCACTGATGCAATTTAGCCAGCATCTTTAAAATGAGAGGTCTATATGAAAAGAAAATATGTTTGGGATAAAAACATTATAAGCAATGTGAAAGATAATTGACAAAATTGAGAAGAAAGTTGCAAGTATCAGAGACAAGAGAGCTCTTAAAAATAGAGAGGGAAATCACAGTGCACGTTGTGATGTTTCAATACCATTTCTCATTTAAAGGAATCAAGGATGCCCAGGGAGACAACTCACTCCTGTCTGGGACAGAAATGTGAAGAATAGGCCTAAAACATTTTGTCGAATGAGAAAGCAAAGGGGAATTTAAAGACTGCTAGGGTCCTATTGGGAGGACCTGAAGAAGCTCTACTGGTCAAATACAGAATAATTTGAACATGAATAAAGGTATTATATGCAATGAATTTAAGTAATCTATATATTAAAATCTATTAGTTCATGGTAATGCTTAAAAACAAAACAAAAATAAACAAAATGCTTTGGTTAATCATCATTGCAAATAGGCACAGACCATTTACTCTAAAAATAAATAATTTAAAAAGGAAGTAGCATTCAAACTGCACCTCAGGGTAACCCAAAGGTTGATGAGGAGAATCTTCTATTTAAAGAAATATTTCAGCTAGTAAATGAAGAAAGAATGATTGATTTGGAGCATCACCGTTTTACAACTCTAAGTAATGGATCTTGACATTGACTATCGATGGCTGCCCCATGCCACAGGATGAGAACCAGACACTAGTACCCCCTGATAGAAAAGCATGATGCCATTTGGGAAGTATTCTCGCCCCAGACTTGTACCTAAATTTGATCAGGCTTCTAAAAGAGTCAAACTACCAATTTACAGGAACACGAGGACAAGGTAACAAGGGAAATGACAGATACCACAGGGGTACAATCAGCAAAATATAGGCAGTGGGAAACTCCACAAAACAAATCTAGTTTCTTCTACAAATAAATTAGTGAAAGAGAGAGAAAGAAGTAGTAGGTTAAGACTTAGAAGCCATCAAGCAAATTGCAAAACACAGACCTGATCTCATTCTTATTCAAACAAATAAACTATAAAATACATTATGAGACAATCAAGGAAATTTGAATACTGATTGGATAATGAAATTAAGGAATTATTGATTTTTAAGGTTATGGATGTTTCTTTTTAAATGCATCCTTATATTTTCGAGATATATGATAAAATATTTACAAATGAAATGATATGATGCCAGAGATTTGTTTCAAAATAAGCTAATGGGAAGAAAAAAACGAGCAAGGGTCAAATGAAACAAGGTTGGCCATAATTATTTAAACAGGGTGATGGGTGTTTGATGGTTACACAACTCCGTCAACTTTTACATATGCTTGAAATTTCTCATAAAAAGTATTTTTTTTTCTTCAAATAACAAGATTAACTCCAGTCAGATTCTAGTTTCTTTGTGAGCAACTGTGATGGTTAATTTTATGTATCAATTTGCTAGGCCAAGGTGCCCAGATATTTGGTCAAACATTATTCTGGATGTTTCTGTAGAAGTGTTTTTCGGATGAGATTAACATTTAAATCGGGCTCTGAGTAAAGCAGATTGTCCTCTCTAATGAAATGGGCCTCACCCAATCGGCTGAATGCCTGAATAAAACAAAGACTGACTTCCCTTGAACGAGAAGGAATTCTGTCATCAGATGGCCTTTGGACTCAGACTGCAACTCTTTCCTGGGTCTCCAGCCTTCCAGCCTGTTCTGCAAATTTTGGACCTAACAATCTTTTAAATAAATAAGTTATAGATAGATGATGATAGATGATGGATAGATGATAGATAGATAGATAGATAGAGAGAGAGAGAGATAGAGAGATGATAAAGAGATGATAGCTGATAATGATAGATGATGAAGATGATAATGATGATGATGATAGATAGATAGATAGATAGATAGATAGACAGACAGACAGATAGATAGATGATAGAGAAATGATAAAGAGATGATAGCTGATAACGATGATGATGATGATAGATAGATAGATAGATATAGATAGATGATAGATAATAGATAGACATGATAGATGATAGATGTTAGATAGATGGACAGATGATAGACAGAGATGATAGATAGATGATAGATGATAAATGATTGATAGATAAATTGATGATATAGATTGATAGATGATAGATAGATAAACGATAGATAGATAGATGATACATATAGATAGATGATAGATGATAGACAGACAGACATGAGTAAATGAACAAACAAACAAACACATATACATCCTATTGGTCTTATTTCTCTGGAGAACCCTGGCTAATGCTGCAATCTTTATCTTTTCTTTTTTTTCTTCAGAAGGTTATAACCCCTTTTTCCTCCTTGGCTCTCCCAAATTTCACCATATTAGTCTATGGCAGGTGACTTTCTCAAAGGAGTTCCTTTCCATCGAAAATGGATGTTCCTTCCCAGGTCAGGGACGCTTTCCCCCGTGAGTGCCTCGCTCTGCCTTCTTCCAATTCTCTCCTGATGAACCACTCTTGGATGTGTCGATCCTTTCCCTCCGTTTAATGTTAACCTTAAAATTTTTATGTCACTGTCCTTTCCCATTCATTCTGGAAGACTTACTCCTCTCGGTCTTTCATGGTCTTCGGCCGTGGGTGTGATATTAGGCCCATCTATGGAATCTTTTATTTCAGCCATCCTATTTTAAAATTCTAAAACCTACTTCAGATTCAGTCTCTGCCACTATGGGACAGCCAGTTCTCTTAAGTTCTCTTAAGTCTCTATGACCTTGGGCAAGTTATATAACCTCTCTGTACCTTAGTTTTTATTTTATTTTATTTTTCACCCACTGAAGGACATCTAATTTATTTCCAGTTTTTTGTTATTACAAATAAAGCTACTATAAAAATTTATGTACAAGTGTGTTTTTGGTTGTTTTACCTTTTGACCCCCTTCACCCATTTCTCCCACCCACCATCCCATTTAATTTCCTGTAGAATGGGGCTCATAACAGTACCTAGTCCATAGGATTTTTTGAGCATTAAATAAGGTAAGGCATGGAAGAGGCAGTACATGGGAAAGGCTTAAAATAAAACACTCAATAAATATTAGCTTTCAGAGAATTGTCTTTGTATTCTTTATATGTGAAATGCTCTCAGATCTCTGAAAATATAATTAAATTTTTCAAAATTTTATATTATTTTCTTTATTAACTCTATTTCCTTAGAATTTTCCCCTTTTTTAGATTTGTTTTTTATGTTTTTTGTTTTCCTGATATATTTAGTGATTCTTAACTTCCTGTTTATACTTATAAAGTGAATCTAAAATAATATTGTTGGTGAGCGCAGCAATCTTATGATTTTCATGGGCCTTTTATCTGTAAAAAAAAATTAAAAATTATATTTTATGACTGTATCTGAATATAATCCAGGCTGGATTATACATGTTTAAGAATTCTGTTTTTAAAAGAAATTAGAATATTTTCTTAGGCTTCCTCCAATGCCATGGGCTCTGGGCACTGTGTCTGTTTTATCTAATGGACAAGTCGGGCCCTCGTACTGGAAAGAGGTTGTTCTCAGCCCACGTGATTGCAGATCATGAGGACAGGGGCCCACCTGAAAGAGCCATAGTCCTCTTTTCAAATGTGTGCCTTGACAGTGCGGGGGCTCTTGGCCACCTGGAACCAGGCAACTTCATTCGGGCGTGGTCTTTTCTACAATGCTAAGGCACAGTTAAGGAAACTCGGAGGAAACCCAACTATTTTATAAGAGTGTATTCTCGTGGATTTATGCTGAGGCCAAATACCAAAACTAATTACCACGAAGGCACTGGACAGGCTCAGCTATGGGACAGCCAGTTCTCTTAAGGCCTCTTCCCATTTTCCAGGCTTTGCCAGATAGTGCGGTTTTTTTCCCAGAGTTCTTGGGGGAAACTTTACATTCTCAGAGATATCCATTTTTGTGTTGTGGATTGCCCTAAAACTACTACATCAGAGATTTGGCTCATTTTCTTCATATCTCCCAGAAATCACTCAGTGTGGCTGTTCTGAAGTCATTCCTGGTTTTCCAGTACTGTTTTGAAATTCTTCTTATTTTTATACTTCTTCTGTTATTTCAGTAAGATTAGAAGATGAAGAGAAGTTGTTAGCTGTGCTTAATAACCATTTTAAAATTGATGTGTAAAATATTAAATTTGTATTTGTTTTAGATAAGGTTTTAAGTATAAAAAAAGAAATATAATAACTCATATTGGCCAACTGGGTATCCCCAAGTCTTCTGGCTGGCTGAGCTCACCCTCTACCAAGACATATTATTTTCACTGTTCAAAATCAGAATAGGAGGTGTATCTTTCCAATCACACACTCTTTAACTCAGGTTTCCTATTTCTTCAGACTTTTTACTCTATTTTGCATCGCATCTCTTATGCGTGCTTATTTCTCTTCACCCCATGACACCCACGAATTAAAACAGATTAACAGTAAGTCTTAAAACCTTTTTTCAAAATTGCTTTGGCTATCATAGACCATTTATGTTTTCATACAAATTTTTTAAATCAGTATACACACACACACACACACACACACACACACACGCATATACTGTGCATGTGCATATGTACCTGAAAAAGTCTACTTGGATTTTGATTGGGATTGCATTAAATTAATAGGTGACTTTGGGATAGAATTGACATCTTTGCTAAATTAAGTCTTCCAATTCATGATTGCTACGTGTCTCTTCATTTCTTTTGGTGTTTTTATTCCTTTCATCAGTATTTTGTAGTTTCAGCATACAGATTCTGTACATGTTTTCTTAAGTGTATTCCTAAGAGATTTATTTTCTTTGCTGTGATTGTAAAATAGTATTGTCTTTTTAATTTTAAGGTCCACATGTTCATGTTTATTGTTAGTATATAGAAATGAAATTGATCGTTTTGTGTGCTGATCTTCTATCTTGCAACCTTGCTGAACTCATTTATTAATTCTAAGAGTGTTTTTTATACTCCCTGGGATTTTCTACATCGACAATTGTGTCATTCACAAATAAGAATAGTCTTATTTCTTCTCTCCTAATCTAGACGACTTTTATGTTTTTTTCTTGCCTCATTGCACTGGTTATAATTTTCAGTCTGATATTGAACAGAAGCAGTTAGCTTTGGCATACACGCCTATTCCTTGTTTTAGGAAGAAAGCATTCAGTCTTTTACTACTAATAATAATGTTAGCTATTGGTTTTCTGTGGATGCCGTTGTCAGATTATGGAATTCTGTCTTCATTAAGAGTTTTTTTCCTAGATCAATGTTAAATTTTGTCAACTCATTTTTCTGTTTCAATTGATATAATCGTGTTTTTCCTTCTGTGGATTGCTAATATGGTGGACTACTGTATTAGGGTTCTTCAGAGAAACAGAATCCATAGGATGTATGTGTAAATATATCCTAAGGACTGGCAAGTCCAAAATTTGCAGTTTATGGCCTAGTTCAAGTCCAAAGGCTAGAAGGCTGCTAAAGAACCAGGAAGAATCTATATCCCAGTTTGAAGGACATAAAACAGGATGAACCAATGTTCCAGATTAAAAACAATTAGAAGAATTCTCTCTTACTCAGAGGAGGGTCAATACTTTGTTCCATTCAGGCCTTCAACTGATTAGATGAGGCCCACCCACATTATGGAGGGCAATCTGCTTTACTCAGCCTACTGGTTAAAATGTCAGTGTCAATGTCATCCAAACACACCTTCACAGAAATACTCAGACTAATTTCTGTCCAAATATCTGGGAACTCCCTTGCCCAGTTAAGTTGACACATAAAATTAACCTTCTCAACTAGTGATTTCTGAATACTGAAACAGCTTTACATTCTCAGGGTTAATTCTATTTCATATGAATTTCATTGTCTAATATTTTTGCTGAGGTTTTTTGTGATATGTTCATGAGAAAGATTAGTTTGTAATTTTTTTATAATGTATTTGTCTGCTTTTGATGTTATGGTGATGTTGACCTTGTAAAATAAGTTGGGAATTACTTTTTTGTATTGTATTTTCTAAAATAGATTGTATAACATTGATGTTATTTTTTCTTTATTTAGTAGAATTTGCCAGTGAAACCATCCAGGCATGAGTCTATAATGATATCTGATCTTTCATTTCTGATATATTCTCTCTCCCTTTCTCTCTCTCTCTCTCCCTCCCTTCTGCCCTCCTTCTCTCCTGTCCTCTCTTTGTCAAACTTGGCACAGATATATGAATTTCATTGATCTTTTCAAAGATTCAGTTCTGATATAGTCAACTTTTTCTACTATTTATTTTTTATTTCAATAATTTCTACTTTTATCTTTATAATTACCTTCCTTCTGTTTAGTTTGTGTTTATGTTTCTCTGCTTTTCCCTAGTTTCTAAGGTAGAAGCTTTGATTATTTTTTTCATTAAGTTTATTGAGGTAACATTGGTTAATACAATTCTATAATTTTCAGGTGTACATTATATTTTGACATCTGTATATTCTATTGTGTGATTACCACCCAAACTCCAGTTTCCTTCAGCTACCATATATTTGATCCCCTTTATCCACTTTGCCCTCCTCCTACCCCCATATATTTGACCTCCTTTACTCCATCTACCTCTCCCCTCCTCCTTCACCCCCTACCCTCTGGTAACCACTAATCCATTGTCCATGTCCCTAAGTCTCTGTTTGTCTTATTCATTTGTTGCTTTTAGGTTTATATCCCACATATAAGGGATATCATGTGACTTTTCAACTTTTTCAGTCTGGCTTATTTCATTTAGAATGATTATCTCAAGGTCCATCCATGTTGTCTAGACTTCAAATTATATAAGGCGACAGTAATCATGGTATTGGCGGCAAAACAGACACACAGAAAAGTGGAAGAGAATCAAGAATCTAGAAGTAAATCCATATTTATATGGAATTAGATTACTGACTTAAGTCTTTTCAATGATATAAGCACTGAATGCTATAAAGTTCCCTCTCAGTATTGTTTATCCACAACCCAGAAATTTTGACATGTTGGGGTTTCTTTTCATTCTGTTCAATATATTTTCTAATTTCTTTTTAAATTTTTTCTTTGACCCATGGTGCTTGGAGATTTTTCTGTTACTTGTTTCTACTTTAACTACATCACAGTCCATGCAAATACTGTGTATGATTTAAGTTATTTTAACTTTATATCTATCTTGTGGAATATTCCACACACATTTGAAAAGATGGGGGTATGCTGCTGTTGTTGGGTGAAGTGTTTTATAAATGTCAATTAGGTACAATTTGTTGATGGTGTTGTTCGATTCTATAAACTTGAAAATTTTTCTTTCTACTTACTCTATCAGTTACAGAAGAGGAGTTTTGAGTCTCCAACAATAATTATTGAAGTATCTTTTCCTCCTTTCAGTTCTGATGGTTATCATTTTGCACATTGTGGCTCTCTGTCCTTTGGTACAAACATATTTAGGATTATTATGTCTCCCTGGTAAGTCGACACTTTTAGCATTATGAATTGTCCTTCTGTATCCCTGGTAACTTTCTTTGTTCTGAAGTCTACATTGCCTAATATAAATATAGCCACTCCAGCTTTCTTTTGATTAGTGTTTTCATAGTATATATTTTTCTATCCTTATATGCTTAGCATATCTATATCATATTTAAAGTGAGTTTCTTATAGATAGCATAAAATTTTATGTTACTTTTTAATCAATCCTGACAATCTCTGTTTTTCAGTTGGTGTGTTTAGACCATTTACATTTAATACAAGTATTTATATGTTTGGATTTAATATTATCATTTTATTATTTGTTTTCTGTTTCCTTTATTTGTTTTTTTTTTTCTATTTGTCACCTCTTGCCTTCTTTTGGATAATATGAACTTTCTTAGTATTCTATTTTAATTTACCTATTGTGTTTTTTTAATATCTCTTAGTATATTTTTACTAGCTTCTCTGGGGAATACAATATTAACGCTTACCTTTAAACAGTTTTCTTAAATATTTTATCATTTCATGTGGAATATAGAAACCTCATCATCATATAATCCCTCTACCTCATCTCTTTTATGATACTTTTGGCTTATGTATTACATCTGCTTAACATTGACTATCCCATCAGAAACTGTTAACATTTTTGTTTTAAACCAACAAACATGTCAAATAACCCAATAGTCTATAATATTTACCCATATATTTCCAATTTCTGTTGTACTTCTTTTATTTCTGATGCAGGTTTTTTTTATATCATATTCCTTCTAGCTAAAGAAATTTCTTCAGACAAAGGAAAAATGGTAACATAGTAACATCATTCTCAAATATCAAAATATACTAGTCCTTTAAAAGAATTCAGTATTTTCATGACACTAAATGTTAAAAGACTAATAAGGAGTTCTGAGTATTATAGTAAAAATTCTTCCCTGTCAACATTCCTTCAGGAAATACAATTGCTGGATTCTCATAACTGTTTCACTATACACTGAAATAATTTAAAATTATAATTAAAAATAATTCAATGAAGTAAACTCTGTTAGGTGCCTAATAATATGTTGCAACTATGTGACTGTCTAATGATTTAATTTGATCTTCAGACAAAGTTTAAATATCTTGATAAATTCTAAGCCTGTAAATCCTTCAAATAACCTGTTTATTTCTTCGCTTGGGCTTTTGAGAGTGTTTCATGGTCTTTCATTCAATTCTTTCAACAACCTGAGATAATATTCTTATTCCTACTAAATTACATTTGAGGAAGTGGAAGCTCAGAGGAGTGAAATGCTTTGTTGAAGGTCAAACAGTCAAACAGTAAATGACTTGGAAAGGACTCAAACACAGGTGTTCTGATTCCAGATTAACAAACCGCATTTGTTAAGTAGCTATTGTGTGCCAGGCAGTGCTCTAGGGGCTGCGGACAGATAGTTGAATAAAATGTAATCCCTGCTCTCAAAGAGCTAGTAGGAAAAACAGATAAAGACGTGATTTTTCCTAATTTAGCTAACACTCTTTGCTTTCACTATACTGGAGCAATACTAGTAGTCTGGAGTAGATGGTTTGAAAATATAGGATTGTTGAACAAGAATGAATACTCCTGGACTCTCTTGCAGATTGTGTTCTATATTACATGATACACATTTTAGATTAAAATGCTGCCAGAATCAAGAGTAACACAAATAAAAAGGACTGGAAGAATTATCATTTCTTGGAGTCTTGTTTAGAAAAATCAGAAGAGAAGACATTCCATTTATTTCTAGGACTATAATAACTATTTTTGGTTTTACTTTGAAATAGTATTATTTAGTGCCAGAATGGGATTCAGATGAGGAAAGTTTTTCAAAAGCAGGTGGGAGTATCTTGGCCCAAAGATTTCAAACATGAGAAGTCAGTCATTTTGGTGGTGGTGGTGGTGCTGGTGCTGATGATGATGTTACGTAAAATGCCAAAGAAACAAACTAGAAACTAGATGAGTGTGAGGAAACCCAGGCAGGTTGGCCCAGCATCAGGTATTTTCACACATGGTTTATAAATTTAAAAATTGTTTTCCAAAACAACTTTTATGTGAAACTCAGTATACAAAACAGATCAAAGGAGAACTGTTCTGGTGACTGAATTCAAGATGGGTGGTGCCAGAAGCCTACCCACACTGCGTACCCACACCACCTCACTGACCGCGCCTCCAAGAGATCGCTGAAACACTCTTTGATAACTGGTCCTGCCAACCCACTGCTTCTAGGGACAGTGCTTTTAGGAATCTACAGAATAAGAGATAATGGTTACTTACTTGCAAATAGCTCCTAAAGAGTATGCTGTCAGCAGCCTTCAGGGAAACAGCAATAACTTACATTTTTGGTCCTTTCTACTTGGTCCCTTAGTTGTTCAAATGCAGACAAAGCAGGAAGACTCAAAGAACTGATTAAAAAAGAAAATAAAAAAACCACTCACAGTAATGACCCCTCCCAAGAAAAGACCCAGCAATCTTCCAGCTACAGTAACAGCAATTCCAACCCTGCTACAGCATCTAATTGAAATATTGATTCTTTGGTTTGGTCCTCTAACTTAAAATTCCAGAGCAGAGAGCCCCTCACCACATAGACACCCCCTTGGCAGAATCACATCCCAGAGCACAGTGTTGTTTCCTTAACATTAAGCTTCACCAGGCTTTCATTTCAATTAGTCATAAAAAAAGATCAAGAAGGAAAGTATTGTCGGAAAGATTCCAGTCAGTGTTTTATCGCCTGAAACAGTTCTCAAGATTAACCATTTCGTAGCAGAAAGGGAATTCAGCACAAACAACACGGCTTTTTTCTTACAGATAGGAAGCTACGGGTAAAGCAAGAAAAAATCTACTTTCTTCTAAGTGATTTATCCAACATGTTTTTATTAAACAATTTCATTTGCAGCATTAAAAAATTTTTTGAACAAGCACCCAATTTACGCCAAGAAATTATCACAACTCCAACTTTTGCTATCCTTGTATTTTCATTTTGGTTCTAAGAGCAACAGAATCCCATGACATTATCTTCCCTGAATACTAATTATGTTGCTACAACTGTGTGTCTGCTAATCTTCTAGAAATAATGTGAGAATTACTGGAATATGATAGGAACAGAATCGAATTAGAAACATATTTTGTGAATTTGTCAAAACTACCAGCTTTCTAAGAGTGGTAAAAGGGCACATCCAAAAAAAAAAAAAAATTCTTTCATAAAGAAATAAATTACCACAATGAAGATAAATGATGATTCTTAATTCCACACTTTGAGCACTGACCAGTATCGAGAGAAAGGCCAGCATTCTGTGGATTCTTTTATCCTTACAAAAAATGTCGTACCTACGATTTTCAGCTCGGAGCACCAGCTTCAGCTCCAGCTCCAGATAAGACCTGTTTTTAATCATGGGTAATGGGCCTGTTTCCTAGGAGAATAAGAATGAAGATGAAAAATCTCTCCAGCAGGGAGGACAATAAACTCATTCTGGGGATGGGGGCCTAATCCTTCCCTCTCAAGGAAGGAAAATGTTTATTACAGCACACTGCCACCTTGTCAATTTCAAATCTTTCTTGAGCATATAAACGACAATATCATTACACTCATGGGTTGAAAACAAGAGAATCACCAACCGTTGTACCTTAAGGGAGCTCTGCCACCATCTCCTTCCACTTCCCCATTTTGCAGATGTGGAAAGTGAGGCCCACCAGGGTTTACACACGTGGTCCCAGAGGGCACAGGTATCCATATTTAGTCCCCCAAAGTGCTGATCAAGGCGCTTTCCCCTACTGCAGATGACAAAATCCTATATCATCTTTAAAATCAGCTCTTAGGAATGTCTCAGAGGCACCTCCTTCCCCTATCCTGGGCCCGCTGCAGTGGGTCCAGACACATGCCACTTTTTTCTGGTCCCTGAGATCCCAGCCTGGCCCACTCTGGTGTCTCCAAACTACTCTCAGCTTTTTCGAACACGCTCAAAAGCCTTTTTCTCTATCCCTAGACTGGCACCCTACCTCACTCACACCTTTGCTCTACCTCACTGCTCCACTGCTTATCCTATGATGGCATGCACACACGCACATACGTGCACACACCCCATGTCGGTTCACCTATGTGTGAATTTAATTTTGTGGTCTGCCTTCACAAAACTCTCCATCCCATTTCACCTGGCTGGTTCCATTCCATGCCATTGTTACCTCCTGTGACTGCTCCCCTTCCTTCCACACCCTGCAACACGCCCTGGCTTAGGGACCTCTACTCCCTGACCTCATGTCCCCAGGTATCTGTTGTTATCTCTGCACTAAATTCCCCTAATTATTTAACCAATGAGAGTGCCGGTACCACATGAAAATCACATCTCTTAACTTAGAAATATCAACACAAATTGGTGACATGTGGTTAGGAGTGTTTAGACAAACTTTGTGCACCTCTAAGCATCAATTACTCCATTCTTTTCAACTTTGTGAATTATTTTGAATACAGTGCACCTGTGTTCTTCCTGATCCTCTCATAGGAGCAGAATGAAAACTTTTGACATAATTCTGCTCCTACCTTTTAAAACCTAATATTAGCTATGGACAACCCTGTTTTTTTTCTTTAAAGAGTTCTATTGTTGGGCTCATACAATGTTGCATCTGAGAAGAATGAGATTCTTAATTGTGCTTACGATGAAATATATGAATAAATAAATAGAAAGCATTAATATTGTATTAACGGCTATGACTGGTGTGTGCTATGCCAAGAGCAGCTGATTGTATGATAAGTACCTTTTTAAATGTTGTTTCCCAAACTCGATTCCAGACTAATAGCCTGATTCAGATTGTGTGGCCAGAGCCCAGTGTAGTATCTGGCACATGATAAAAACTCAATACATTTTGAATGAAACATTTATGTAGTCCTAAACTCTCTGGGAAACCTTGGCAGATATGTCCCCATGAACCACTTGTCCATACATTCCTTAGCAAAAGTCAATGTTCACTTAATCAAGTCAAATTATATTATCAAAAAAAAAAGATTTGTCTCTTGTAACTTCTTCTCATTGCCTATATCTGTCCTCTAATGCCAAAACAGAATAGCCCTGACCTTTCTTTAGATATTTGAAGACTGTGATTACTTCTCTGTCTCAAATCTGCATCTCTCCAGGCTAATATTTCCTTGTTCTTCAATCATTTTTAAAGGCTATCATCAGGCCTTCACTCTTCTAAGCATATTCCTCAGGTGGTCAATCTCACATTTAACATGGCTCACCCAGGACAGCACACGGCATTGCCTGGAACATCTGGCGAGATCATAGTTCAGGAGGACTCCCACCTCCTTTGATATTGATGAACTACCTCCGTTAATGAGGCCCAAGTGCATCAGCTTTTCTAATTGCTACTAAGCTGTAATCAAGATACCTCCGCAGCCACTCTTTTCTCCCTGTGTAAGATCAATCCCTCCCCTTGAATTCCTAACCGCATCTCATTCTGCCTTTCCAAGGGTTTTCCACTGTCACCTACAACCCTTCTTACTTCCTGTGCAACCTCTTCCTGTCTAAAGTCCCTTTCCAGTAGCTTTAAACATGCTCAAGTCTCTCATCGTTACATATATAAAATCTTCAGTATGAAGATTATAATTAAATCTTCACTGCTCTCAAATTCCCTTGCCAAGATCACAAATGAGTTTGATTTCACTAAATCTGAAGGACATTTCTAGCCTTCAGTTTTGACGTCTTTGCTCCATTTGACCCTATTGACACCTTCTCCTTCTCCTAAAAACACTCCTTTCTTAGCTTCCATGACATTTGTCTTTCTGGTTTTTCTTTCCTCTCTAACAATATCTTCCCATTTCCCTCTCTGGGTTCCTCTTTCTCAGCTCACACTTTGAATGTCTATATCTTCAGCCATTTATCACTTCTACTTACAAAGTATCATCACCTTCCATTAACTTAAGTGCCACCTAACATTTGCACATTGATATATCCTGAGTCCCTCAAATTCAGCTTTCTCTATGACTCCTATTCTTGTCCTTATTTCTGTGAAAGCCAGGATCAACCAATCACTGTTCTCCAAGAGGCCTACATGTGAGATGGCGTGTCAACAACTATAATGTTTGAACAGGTTTAACTCAAAGCACCATGAGGCAATTGTTTTGTTTTTGTTCCACCACTGAAGTCAGCCACTGCTGGTTAGAGCTCCCTTCTTTGCCCATTTCGAGCATACTGCATGCCTTTTGAACCACTTTCAGTTGCAAGAGCAAAAACTTTCAGATCCAGGCTTTTTAAAATCACAACTTCAGTCTCTCACCCAGCTTCAGACTTCCTCCCCTCCCCATCTAAGATGGAGCCTGAGGTCTACACCAAGAGAGGGTGACAAGTGTGATTTCTTCCTCTTCTTTACTGTGTCCCCCTATCCCTCTATGGCTTCTGTTTCGCTCCCTTCATCAGGGAGAAGTGCCTTTAAGTCGCAAGTGTCTCTGGGTCACTAACAATGGTCACTTGACCTCACTTTCCTCACAAAAAGTGAGAGAGTTGCAGGGAATGACCTCCCAGAGCCCTTCCAAATCTAATATTGCAAGATTCTGAGACTCTTTCACAGACACGAACGCCAGTTCATGTGTCCACATTGCCTTGATTAATTTTGAACTCCAAAGTGTCCTGTTTATCTCAAAGTTCCTAAACACCTGTGGACCCGTCAGGTATGCTTTTAAGTAAAAGCAAGACATAAAGAGTCTGTGACACTAACTCCGGGATTTCAAAACAGTAACATCGGCAAACTATCTCGTGAGTATTCTCATCTTTACACCACTGCTGAGGTTAGTGCAGCATTTTTCACTCCATGTCACAAGGGAATACCGTATTTTTTTTTAAATCATGATCACACTTCAGGAAGGTAGTTTTACAATATCCTTAGCGGTAATTGCTTCATTTACCCCTGAAATGGTAACCCATGGTCTCGTTGAAAAGTTTTTTTCTTTTCAAAGTTATTGACTGTCACGTAATAATTTGGCTGCTTTGAAACCATCCCCTTGTCTTATAACAAATTTATGTTGTGGGATTGTGAATATGCGAGTGATGTTGATCAAACTTTGTCAGCCGTTGTATGGTTTCATATGAGACTCTTGATATCTAAGTGTTTTCTCTAATATCTTACATCACAATCTCCTGTGTGAAAACATTTCAGTCAAGATGACAGCAATCACAAATTATAAATGCGTGTGCATTTGTGTGAGAAAAAAACTTATTTTTAATGTAATTTTAACAGAAATAATGCACGTACACAATTTAAAAGGACAACTAATGGTCCCCTATGCTACCCCTCCATAAATTCAAGATTCCCAGTAGCAACATCTTTCAAGTCTTTTAGCTATTTCTTCTCATATTCGATTCGATAGTTCAGTATTTAATTCAATATTCAAAATTTATAAACATTCTCATAGCATTCATTCTTAATTATTCAATTTTAGACATTAACTTTTGGTTTCTGTGTTAGGATATAGGTTTGAATACTGTGACAGAGACTACAATAGCAATACCTTAAAAATAGAAGCTTATTTTTCTCTTAAATGGCAGGACATCAAGTTAGAAAGACCCTGATTTACCTAATCCAAGACGGTTTGTCACTGTAACCACATTTTAGCCAATGGGACCAAAGAGAAGGAAATGGGAAGAACATGTTTCTTCCCCTTAAGGCTCAACTACCTCCCATAGTCCAGAACTAAGTCCCACAAGACAGGCTGTGACTCTGGTCTTTATTCCAGGCAGCCATACTATTAGCTAGAATCCTCTTACTATGGGGAAAAATAATAATATAATGACGGGAAACTATCAGTTTCTTCCACAATTTCCTATTTTGGAAGAAAGGTATTTTACCCTTGTAAATCACACACGCACACACACACACACAGATGCACATGGTCCATGCCCATCCTCCCAACATGACTAGTATATCACAATTTTGGTTAATTAATATCTGATATTTGCATTATGAAATATTATTTACAACTGAATCCTATACTACACTTCCTCTCCTGCACATCAGAAAATGTATAATATCTTAGCAATATCTCTACTCGTACTGGTTAGCTATTTCCTCAGTAAGGCTCAACTGCTTTCGTGGATCAAGGGGTCAAATGGCAGCGTAGGTAGACACTGTGCTCATCTCCACTAATAACCACATCAAAATTACAACTAAACTACAGACCGACAATCACTGCAAATTGCCTGAAGTCTGGCTTGGACAGAAGTCCTACCACTAAAAACGTACAGAAGCCAACTCGAGACGGGAGGAGGGGCGGAGACATGGAACAAACTGGTTCCACACCATGTGCGGCAGTTAAAAATCAGGAGGGGTATCTCAGCTGTGGAGGTTCCCCCAGAGGAGCAAGAAGGCCCCGCTCCACACCAGACTTCCCAGCCCAGCATTCCAGCGCTGGGAAGAGAAGGCCCCACAAAATGAGGACGTGAAAATCAGTGGAGGTTGTTGCTGAGTGAGACAGAGGGCTGCAGGAGTCCCAGGCGCTCCCCTTAAAGAGCCCAAGCACAGACTTACCACGGACGAGAGCTGGGGCAGCAGCTCAGAAGGTGCCAGGAACACACGCGGGGAGGAACTGAGCTGTCTGGCTTCAGGGTGAGGGCTGAAGGAGCAGCTTTCTCCCAGACAGAAGTGCTGTCAGAGACCTGTGTTCTCTTGTCGAGCATCCCACTCCTGGAGTGCAGACGCAGGCAGCCGCCATCTCTGAGCTCCATCAACCGGGCTAACATTGGTCACTCTGCCCAGGTGACTCCCTGAGACCCCACCCCTCCCAATTTGCGGACCCACCCAAACCGCTTCCCGTGGCTTTGCCATACAAATGGCCTGTCTGGGCTCATGCTGCAGACTTTCCTAAAATCTCTCGAAGTTTCGCAAAACCCAAACAAGCAGCATCTGGCCTCAGTGAGCCCAGTACCTCTTGCAGAGCAGCCCCAAGCCCAGCACTAGCGGCGGCCAGCCTCAGTTCCCAGTTTGGCCCCTTAACACACATCCAAGCTCAGCATTTGTGGCAACCAGATTCAGATTTCTTGGTGGCTCATGCCAGGTGGCCATGGGCAAGGTATAGGCTGCAGCTAAACTTGGCCTGCAGCAGGACACCCTGGCCCGCACACCTGGTGGCCAGCTCTGTCTGAGCAGAAGCACCACCCAGGGCCACGTGCAAAATTGACACTCCCAAAGGTCAGACTAGGCGGGCACCAGAGCCCTGCTAAAGTGAATCTCGCTCCATAGGGTTGGCCCCTGCACACGGCTTTTCCACTGTAGTCACTAGCCAGTCCTTACAACTAATCAGCCTAAAGGTCAGTTCCTCCCATTGACAAACATGGCTCAACTACAACAGGAGGGCACTCTCGACCCATACTAGGGACACACCTGGAGCACTTGGCTCATGTGACCAGGGAAAATGGTGCCACTGGGCCCCACAGGACACTTATTACATAAGGCCACTCTACTAAGACTGTTAGACTTAAGAGCCCTATCGAATACATAGAAACAAACACGGGGAAGTAGCCAAAATGAGGAAACAAAGAAATATGTCCCAAATTAAAGAACAGAATAACTAGAAAAAGAACTAAACGAAATGGAGACAAGCAATCTACTGGAGACAGAGTTCAAAACACTGGTGATAAGGATGCTCAGGAAACTTAGAGGAAAAGAAGATGAACTCAGTGAGAACTTTAACAAAGAGATAGAAAATATAAAAAGAACGAGTGAGAAATGAAGAATATAATCAGTGAAATAAAGACTGCTCTAGGAGGAATCGATAGTAAATTAGACAAAGCAGAGTATCAGATCACTGATTTAGAAGATAAGGCAGCAGAAAACACCCAATCAGAACGGCAAATAGAAAAATGGATCCAAAAAATGAGGATAGTTTAAGGGGCCTCTGGGACTTCAAGTATACCAACATTCGCATCACAGGGGTACCAGAAAAAGAGAAAAAGCAAGGAATTGAAAACCTATTTGAAGAAGTAATGACAGAAATCTTTCCTAACCTGGCAAAGAATATAGACATACAAGCCCAGGAAGTGCGGAGAGTCCCAGCAAGATGAACCCAAACAGGCCAACACCAAGGCACATCACGGCTAAAATGCCAAAGGTTAAAGACAAAGAGAGAATCTCAAAGCAGCAAGAGAAAGGCAATTAGGGAGCTCTGATAAAACTGTCAGCTGATTTCTCAACAGAAACTTTACAGGCCAGAAAGGATAGGCAGGAAATATTCAAATAATGAAAAGCAAGGACCTACAACCAGGATTACTCTACCCAACAAAGCTATCATTTAGAATCGAAGGACAGATAAAGAGCTTCCCAGACAAGAAAAAGCTGAAAGAGTTCATCACCACCAAACCAGTATTACAGAAAATGTTGGAGGGACTTCTTGAAAAAGAAGAAGGAAAAAAAGATTTAAAAACATGAATAATAAAATAACTACATATCTGTCAAAAATTAACTTGAATGTAAAATGGAATAGGTGCTCCGTTCCAAAGATAGGGAGTCTGAATTGATAAAAAAAAAAAAAAAAAAAAAAAACAAAACAAGACCCTTACGCATGCTGCCTACAAGAAACTCACTTCAGATCAAAAGACACACACAGACTGAAAGTAAAGGGGTGGAGAAATATGTTCCATGAAAATGGAAACAAATAAGATAGCAGGTAGCAATACTTATACCAGACAAAGCAGATTTTAAAACAAAGACAAAGAAGGACCCAGTAATCCCACTTCTGGTGTTTATCTGAAGAAATCCAAAACATTACTTTGCGGGGACATGTGCGTCCATTGTATGTTGCAACATTATTTACAATAGTCAAGACGTGAAGGCAGCCTGGGTGTTCATCAATGGACAAATGGAGGAAGAAGAGGTGGCACCTATATGCAATGGAATATGACTCAGCCATAAGAATGAAATCTTGTCATCTGCAGCAATATAGATGGACCTAAAGGGTATTGTGCTGAACGGAGTCGGTCGGACAGAGAAGGACAGGTGCCATATGATTTCACTTCCTTGTGGATTCTGAAGAACAAAATAAATAAGTGGAACAGAAGCGACCTCATAGATACAATGGAGATTCTGATGGTTCCAAGATGGGAGGGGTGTTGGCGGGAGTGAGTGAAGAGGGGGAGAGAATTAAGAAGTACAAATTGGTAGTTATGGAGACGTAAAGTGTAGCAACAGGGAATCTGGTGGATAGTGTTGTAATGGCCGCGTACGGTGTCAGACGGGTGCCAGATCTGTTGGTTTGCTCGCTTTGTGAGTCATGTAGGTGTCTGGTCATTGTGCTGCACACCTAAAACTCATATAATATTGTATGCCGACTGTGACTGAAAAAATAACATATATATTTGAAAAAGATAATCACAAATTCCACGATATGCAGGCTTGATTCATTATAAATAATACTGGGGGATCTACACACCATTCGGCAAGGGAACGGATAAAAATTAGGTTATTCTCGCTCAACCGAATGCAGCATAGCAGTGAAGGAGGATGAAACGCGGCTACGTAAAACAAGGCGTTTTCTCGGAAAGACAAGGTTGAGTGAAAAAAAAAGGACGCAGGCCCCATGGAGGGCGTAACAATCTTAAACGCTTCGGACAAACTTTCAATAAAAGGTTTCTATTGTTGCTGCAATTAAACAGATTTTTTAAAAAACAGTTAAATAATAAATATGACAATCAGAATAGCGGTTTCTTCTGAGGAGGGAATGAAGGGAGACAAGACAAAGGAGAGGCACGTGACTTACAGGTGATGCTGAAACCCTGTATTTGGTGGTGGGTTCGTGGTGTTCATTATAGTATTATTTTTTTAAAATAATTTGCATCTGTTATTTTACATGCTTTAAATATTTAAGATACATCATTAAAAGAGGAACGCAAGGTAGAAATAAAATTCTAGAAAATAAGAAGAGGTAAGCCTGGAGGCAGGTTTTCAAAAGCAAGGTATTTCTAGGATCCTTACATTTGGAATGGGTTCGATAAATTTGGGGCTTTAAGCTAGATAAGCATCTTAAAATACTATAGGTAAGAATTAAGAATGAAATAAACAAGGCAAAGGACTTTCAAACCAGAAATCAGCAAAGAAATAAAAAACATGAAAATGACAGAATAAATAAAAACTACCAGAAAGAGGTAAAAACTAAACCAAACACATCAGTAATCACTGTATATACGTGGCTATATTCACCATTAAAAGATGAAGAATGTTAGATAAGAACTTTAAAAATTTAGCCTAATGTTGTGTAATGAGCACACCTAAAATAAAAGAACACATGTTAAAAGATGGGAAACTGTATATTCAAGAATATATTGAACAAAAAAAAAAATCTGCCTTTATTATATCAAGGCTTCGAAATAGACTTCAAGGCCAAAAGCATTATGGAAGCGAAAGAAGATTATCATACCATAACAATATTTTAGTTTGCCTCAAAAATATTATAACTGTAAACTTCTGTGACCTAATAACAAAGCCTCAAATATACTAAGAAAAAAACAATTTATGATACGGAGCTAAACCACCTCTTATCTAACTCTCTAAAAGACATTCCTATCCTAGATCTATTTACTTGAGGCCCCTTCTCCAGCCCCGGACTCCACCTCACCACACCCTTCCCTTGCTCTACTCTCTGTTGGAGGCTTTATCTCCAAAACCCCCCTGCCAGCTGGCTTTCTGCTGGACTGGTCAGTGTGAAGGTACTTTTCTCTTTCTCTACTAAATACCGCGCCTCGGGCAACTGCAGCATCTGCACCCTCGGTCCAGATTCTACCTTTCTTTTCCATCCTCTGCTCAGTTCCAGTAATCCAACCTTCCCCTTCTGTTCCTACAGCCTAGGGGTGGTAGTTGTTTCCTGCTATTGCCAGTCTCTCTGTTTTCCTCACTGTCTCTTGCTTGGTTTTTCAGGGTAACCGGGTACAGATGTTCTTCCATTTACGATGGGGTTATGTCCCAATAAACCCACCTTAAGTCAAAAACATCGTGAGTCGAAAATGCATTTACAACATCTAAATCTACTGAACAGCATAGCTTAGCCTACCCCTGCCGGCAATTCTCTTTCCACAGGAAAATGATCTGTGATCGTAAGTCAGCTACCCAACAAGCCCCCACAGCCAGGCCGGCAAATCCCAACACTCAGATCCAACATGAGAGATCGCCGAGCTTAAAGGGATCAAACGTCTACCCCTGAAACACTCTGACAGGCTTTGTTGATCTCAGGCTTTGCCTCGCTTTCCAATTTCCCAGCAGCAGTGCTGTTCTGTTCTGGTGAGCTATTTATAGATCACCTGAAATATGCTTAAGGATAGTTTATATGTGCTTGCTGCAAAGTATTGTGGGATTAATTTCTTTTCTAGTGGCTAGGGAAAATTCAGGGGGCAAAAGAAAAAAAACTAGCTGAAAAAATACAATGCTTTGGGCACTTGGGATCGGTTTATACGTTAGTATTTTTCTCTTTCCTTTTATCTTTTTCTGTCTAGTAACTGAATGTTTATTAAAACTCTTAGCACAAGGCAATATCTTATTTAAATAATGGTGTTTAGGTAATGTGCTGTTTTATAAGTATGACACAAGCTTTCTCCCTACCTTCTTCTTTTCACCGTTAAAGGAGAGGAAGATTCAGCATCATAGTTTGAAACATAATAACGAAGAGCTCAGTGGCATTTCCTCAGCAGTCAGTTCCTATTGTGTCAAAATGTTTTCTCTTTAGCTAGTAAAATGCAACTGAAAGTTGGAAAACAATTATTTTAAGACAGCAATAACTACATAATTGTGTATCAAAAACATCATTGATTAAAAATGAAAAAGTGACTCCGGTTCATAAATACAACTCAATTACAAAAGGCTAACCTAGAATCTAAACCATCACTTCTTTGAAACCTTTAGGATTAAAAAAAAGAAAAAATCAAACCTTGCCTTCAAATTATCCCTCAAAAAAAAAAAAATACAGCCCAGGTATATAACAAACTCTGAGAATGCCTTAGCTCTCCAATACTGTCGTACAAAGGAAAGAACTTATAGGTCAAGGAGACTTTGTGTCTTAGTCCAGAATACAGCAGAGTGGGTGGCTTAAACACCAGACACTTATTTCTCACAGTTTTGGAAGCTGGAAGTCTGAGCTCAAAGTGCCAGCATGGTCAGGTTCTGGAGACAAGTGTCGTCCTTGTTTGTAGACACTTGTCTTCTTCATAAGGCAGAGACAGCAACCATCTCTCTTGTCTCTTTGTACAAGAGCACCGATCCCATCCAGGGGGCCTCCGCCCTCATGACCTAATCACCTCCCAGAGGTTCCGCCTCCAAACACCATCACGATGGGGACTATGTTCAACATAGAGCTTTTGGAGGGACACACACATTCCGTGCATGGCAGGTGGGTTCTAGAACGATCTTGGATTACGGCTTGCCCTGTCACATCCCTCTCTAGGCCCCCATTTCCTCACCTGCAAATGACCTCTTATATCCCTCAGGGAATTCCAAACTTGCTAAGGTAAGGGACGTGACTGGCAGGATGGAAGAGAAGTGCCCCTGGGAAGAAAGAACAGGAGCTTCTTAATACGACCAAGGGAAGTCTCTGGGGCAAGTGGGATGTACGATGAATGAAACCTCACTCCCCGCGGGAAGGACCGGTAAGCAGGGAGTGGACCCACAAAGAGTGTGAGGTGAGGTACAGAACTGGAAGAACACTAGGAAGTGATCAAAGGAAGCATCAAAAGGAGGTATAAAGGGAGCAACAAAGTCAGGAGGCTGGAGCCAGGGCCAATCAAAGCATCCTTGGCCCTCCCCTCTAATTCACCTCCACGAAGGCTGCACAGACATGTTTCTACCAGCTAATTAAGACTATATCACTTCCCTATGCAGAATTCTTTAATGACCCCCTACTGCCTTCGATATGAAAGAAAGAAAGAAAGAAAGAAAGAAAGAAAGAAAGAAAGAAAGAAAGAAAGAAAGAAAGAAAGAAAGAAAATCTACATTTCTTAGACACGATTTCTTACCCTTGGTTTCAAAATTCAACAATCTCTGTCATCCAGAAACTGTAATACAGTTTCTTCACATGTATTTGGCATAAACCTTGATCTAAACAAATCTAAAGCTCTTTATGGTCTTTCTTTCTTCCTTATGACTATTCAGTGTCAGAAATACTATTGGGATTATTACAGGATGCTGCCTCAGGCCCCACTGAGGAGATAGATGATATATATAGTAAAACTCTGAAATTATCTGAAATCTAAATATTACCTAAAATCTGACCCCAGAAGCACATCTAGCCCCAAGGTTTCTGGATCACAGACTGAGTCTGTATTTTCTTATCAAGGTAAACAGGGTCCCCAGCGGCCCAGCCCTTGCCAGCCCCGCCCTCTACTCCCTCGGGCCCCTCCCTCCCCACCACACGTATTCCAGACATACCCAGGGTTAGTTTCACACCCCACTGTGGCTTTGCATAAACGTTCCCTACTGCATGGAATATCTCTAACTCGCCTCTTCATCTAGAAAAATCCTCTGCACCTTTCAAAGCCCATTCCAAAAGTTTCTTCCTCTATAATGCCATCCCTGCCCCCGCCCCCATCCTCCTCTGTGTCCTGGACAGATTGGCAGCTGGCTCATTCATGTGCCCTTTGTAGCACGGGCCACAGGGACCGTAACCATCTGTTTACAGGTTCCTTCTCTGGTCTGCAGGCTCCTGAAGGGCAGGGTCTGCCTGGCTAATGTCTCACCTCAGCACCTGGCAGAGCCGCGGGCACTAGGGAATGCCTAGCGAACCACGGTAGTCACTCAGTTAAAGGCAAGCCACCAATCTATCACTCCACGAAAAGATAAACTGACCATGTGCATCAAGGTCATTCTGACTCAAGACAAGTAAGGAGGCTGTAACCGCCTTCTCGAGTGCGCAGGAATCGTCATTCTCCTTGCCGGTGCTCTGGTCCTGCACCATCTCCGCTCCGCCCCCAGCAAAGGAGCAGCTCAGCACACAGACAGAGCTATCCACCACGCTCTCCCCAAGGCTGCACAGGTAAGACAGTCTCCTCCTCTCTAGGCCTCCCAAACAAGGACAAAGGCCAAGTTGTCCTCTACCAATGGTGGCGGGGTGTGCGAATGAGACATTTCATCACAAGTTTGGACAGAAAATATTTAACTACCTTTGAGGCCACAATTCTGAGATTCAAATGTAGATGGGGTAAACGACAGCAATTAGGAGCCGCAGAGCTTAAAGGCTTGTAAGTAAGGCAAAGGACTTTGACCTTCATGTTCTCATCTAAGTACATTCTCACAACACCCCTGTATGGCAGACACTGCTATTGTGCCCAATTAATAGATGAGAAAACTGAGGCCCGGAGAGAATAAACATTCACCGTAAAGGCTCAAAAGTTAATAAAGGAGCTAGGATTAAAAGTAGATTTATGGGGAAAACATTCGAATTTGAAGGCGAGAGTATTGGCCAAAGGCATAGGCAAAAAGAAGATGAAAAAAGGACGTAAATTTGTCAGAAAAGACTGACATACTAGTGGTAGGAAAGGAAGTTGTGGTTCTATGTGCAGAAGGGTCCAGGGCTGTGATTCTGAGAAAGACGAGAAGAGTAAATGGCATAATTGCATTAGAACTGGCATTAAGCGCCCCCCCCCCCCCAAAAAAAAACTGCCTAAAGGCTCCACGGCATCCAGGGCATAATAGAGCTGAGGCTGGTAAGACCTGGGACTTATTTCAGATTAAAAGTAATACATGATTCTTACAGAAAAATTTTAAAAATTAGAGAAAAATCGAAAGAAAAAATTTTACTTAAGACCATTTTTTATACCATCCTAAAGTCTCACCATATAATGTCAGCCTTCCACTCATTTGCAACACATTTTAGATTAAAGGATTTTTTAAAACATGGATGTTATCTTCTCTGTTAAGTTTCTCCTCATCAATGAATAAGAGGGATCATTTTTCTACACTCGTGTCAATATTAGATTTTTTTTTTTTCATTTTAAATAGCAGATAATTTGATGGGGGAATTTTGAAAAAGGAAAATAATCCCTCACTATTGTTTTCATTTACATTTATTTGTTTACTTGGGAAAGTTAAAATTTTTCCCAGTTATTACCAGTATATTTCATATTTGTCCTTTGCCTATTTATGTCCTTTCTCTGTGTATTTTCTGGGGTCCTGTTATCTGTATTATTGAATTCATATGAGTTTTATATTTATTAAAAAGAGTACCCTTATGTGGTGACATTAAAGAATTAAAAATTAATTAATTAATTTTTAAAAAAGAGTTACCCTTTGTTGCACTTTTTACAACATTATCTTTAGTTTTGTTGATTGTTTTTTAATCTTGGTGATTTTCTTTGGATGCACAAAAGTTTTAAATTTTTATATGGTCAGATCTATCAATCGCATCCTTTGTGATATATTCCATCAATTCTAAGCTTAGAAAACCCTCCTCCTCAGGAGATTTGATAGATATTTACATCTATTTTCTTCCAGACTTTCTAACCATTAAGATTTTTAAATATGTAACTCTTTAATCCATCTGGAATTTATTTCGATGTTCCTAGTGAGGTAAAAAAAAAAAAATGTTCAAAATGTCTTTTAAAAAAATTAAAAACTAACACCTCACATGTTTAGCTGATATTAGCATAAACCTCGAAGGCCAAGAGGCACCCGCTTCAAAGGCTGCAAATTTCTCAATAGAGTTTCAGATTTCCCCCTTAATAGCACAGGGTACGAAATCCATATACTTGCCAGTCATTGCTCCAAGTGAGTTTATCAGCAAGCTGCACACCCAACATATGGTCTCTTTTTCATTATTAAGAAAAGTAAGTAAAAATAAGAACCAGGGCTCCCACCAATCATTAGCAAATCCTCCAAAGAAAATTAAGCATATATTGGAGTCTTGCCCCTAATGGACCTGTGCAATCTCACTGACTGAATCATTTCACCAAAGAAAACTTCCCTTCCTCCCAATCACCGCCTCTCGTTAAAAGTACACGGTGACTCATTTTGAAGAGCGCATGCAGAAGAAACCAGAACACACACGTTTGATTTCTCTCCACACTGGGGAGACATTCCTGCCTCTCCCGGCCTTCCAGCCCAAAGGCAGCCGTCCGGAGCTGCACTGAAAAAGATTTGTGGCTTATTGTCCTGATAGACGCCAGAGTAATGGAATAGCTATGTACTTTGTCCTGGAAAGGCAGGCCAACAAGGCATTGTGCTCTTGATGGCTCGCATTATAATGGAGAAATATTAGGGGGATATTTCAATAGCCACCCAGAGGAGAAACAGTAGCTATAAGAATGCCACAGACTACTTCCAAGGAGAGTAAGAGGCATTGAAGAAGGAGAGGGTGGGGGATGGGTAGAAAGGATTTGGGGAGGGAAAAAAGTTCACTCAGAGAATACACGTTAATGCAAAGCCTGTTTGCTGGCCTGGTTCTCTAGAGAAGGGCGGTGAGGAGCCGGGAATGCGAACTCCACAATTACAGCAATATTAATTTATTCATCTTTGCAGACCACACATGGGACTTCATGGTAATTAAGGTACAGATAAAGTCAGGTTAGTTTCCCTCTGAATATAAACACACTCAAGGAAAAACTGGTGGATTTTTAACCAAACAATGGTGTTCCAGTAAACATACATTTGATGCGGAACCTGTCAGTAATATAATACTAAAAACTAAAAAGTACCACGTAGCAATAGATTTAGCATAGAAGTAGAATGATGGAGGTTCAGGCAGTCAATGACTCCATTAAGAAAGCGAATAGGGAGGTTGAAGGCGAGAGGCTTGATGGGTCTCTTCTATGAGGCCCGCATTAGACAATAGAGATGAAAATAAAATTCTTTATTGTGGTTACCTGGAATAGTCAGAAATAGATTAAAATAAGACCTTACCCTTAAAAAGTGGCATACACTGGATCCAGCAATTTTACTTCCAGGAATACATTCCAAGAAAATAGCGTGGTGATAGGTAATTTTTTTGTGTGTCAACTTGACCACAGGGAGGCCAGATATTTGCGTAAACATTATTCTGGGTGTGTCTGTGAGGGTACTTCTGGATGAGATTAACATTTGAATTGGTAGACTAAGTAAAGCAGAGTGCCCTCCCCAATACTGGGACCCTCCTTCGATCCGTTTAAAGCCTGAATAGAATAGAAGGCTGAGTAACAAAGAATTCGTCTCTCTACCTGACTATCTTCAAGCTGGGACATTGGTCTTCTCCCGCCTTTGGTTCCAGACTCAGGCTGGAAACCCTTTGGGTCTCCTGGTTCTTGAATTGGAACTACATCATTTGCTTTCCTAGGTCTTCAACTTGCTACCTCAGATCTTGGACTTCTCAGCCTCCATAATCACGTGATATATGGATACAGAGATGGAGAGGAGATGGAGATGGAGAGGGGGAGAGAGAGAGAGAGAGAATAGAGAGACAGATATAAATATACAGATCCACAGATATAAAGATATATAGATATATATATTATATATAAGGGTTCTGTTTCTCTGGAGAACCAAGACTAATACAATTGTGGATGTGTGAAAAGATTTTACTACAAAGATGTTCATCACATTATTGTTCATAATAGCAAAAATCTGCAATTGATTTGCCATTTCGCCTAACATTTTACTGTCAACAAATCTCCATGTCTATAGATATATTTGTGGACCCTCATCTTCAATGAGTAGAGTCTTCCATTGATTAGCACATCATAGTTAGTTTAATCAATATATACAAAGATTTAAGAATGATGGTACATAAGCTTTTTATTATGTTTAGTAAATTGAAAAGAGCACCCTAAACTGACACCAAAAATGCTGTATATTCATTTTTACTTTCTGCTTGCTGAACCTATCAGGAATACCTTCTCCAGCAGTTCCATCAAAGTTCTTATAAATTTATTTGTTTTATTACCAATAAAATGCCTACTCACAAGTCATTCTTTTTTATTGTATCTAAACTGTCATTTAAATTACCAAATTTTATTCCAGATCTTCTAATTCATGTGCCTGAGTAATATACATACCAAACATGATTGAGGTAAATTTCTCAAGGTTGTGAAAACATATACAGAAGAAAAGTTATGTAGCGTATACTAGTACTCCTAAGAAAAATAATAAGATGCTGTATCAGTTACCTATTGCTGTATAATACATTATCCCAAAATGTAATGGCTTAAAGCAACAAACATTATTATCTCATAATTTCTGTGGATCAGTAATTCAGTCATAGGTCAGCAGGTGCTTCTGGCTCTGATCTCTTATAAGGCTGCAGTTAAGGTATGGGCCAGGTCTGCAGTCAACTTAAAACTCAACTGGGAGCCAATACGCTTTTAAGCTCGTTCAAGTGGTTGTTGACAGGAGTTGGCTCCTCATCAATTGTTGGACCAAGATGTCCTTTAGTCCTTGTTTGACCTCTCGAGGGCAGCTCACAGCATGGTAGCTGGTTTCACCATAGTGAGAACACGAGAAGGCATGAGAACGAATACATGTAAGACAGAGAAGTCACAATCTTTTAGAGGCAAGATTGCTGTATGTAGCAAGTCAAAATACACAATACCCCAAGCAGTGCTAAGATGGAAATTTATAGCTATAAATGTGCACATTAAGGTAGAAGAAAGATATCAGAACTAAACAAAGAAGAACAAAGTAAACCCAAAGCTAGCAGAAGGAAGAAAATCATAAAGATTAGAGCAGAAACCAATGGAACAGAGAACAGAAAAACAGAGAAAATCAGCAAAAAACAGTAGCTTATACTTTGAAGAGATTAACAAAGTTGACAAAATTTTAACTAGATCAACTAAGAAAAAAAGAGAAAACATGAATCGAAAATGAAAGAGGGCACTTTCAATCAATTTTATAGAAATAAAAAGGATTATAGGAAAATACCACAAGCAATTGTGGTACCGACAATTTTGACAGCCTAGATGAAATGGAGAAAGTCCTAGAAACGCACAATCTACTAGACTGAATCATGGCGACATAGAAAATCTAAACAGAACTAGTAAGGAGATTGAATTAGAAACCAGATACCTCTTGACAAAGAAAAACCTGGGACCAGATGGCGTCACTAATGAATTCCACCAAATATTTAAAGAAGAATTAACCAATTCTCCTCAAACTCTTTCAAAAAATTGAAGAGGAGAGAATGCTTCCTTTATGAGGCCAGCATTACCGCGATACCAAAACTAGACTAAGATACTACCAAGAAAAAGAAAAAACTACAGGCCAATATCCCTGATGAACTTTAATGCATAAAAAAGTTGAATGATGGTTGCCAGAGGCTAGGAGAAGGAGGAAATGGAAGTTCTTTGTTTAATGAGTATAGGGTTTCAGTTTTGCAAAATGAAAAAGTTTGGGGATTGGTTGTATAGCAATGTGAATGTCCTTAATTGTACATTTTAATTATACACTTAAAAATGGTTAAAATGGTCCATTTTATGTTATATGTTTTTTTACCACAATTAAAACTAAAAGTTTTAAGAAGATAGGTCATCCAGTTACAATTTAATTTTAGATAAACATTGAATAATTTTAGCATAACTATGTCCCAGATATTACACAGGCCACTCTAATACTAAAAAATTATTCATTATTTATCTGAAATTCAAATTTAACTGTGAGGCAAAATTGTATAAAATTTTATTTTGATGTATAACAAGGAACTAATTATTAGTAACTGAATCATTTAACAGTTATGAATACTTGTTTTTTAAATTAGAAATGACAAAATTTTTAATTTTAAATTATAGAAATAAAAAGGATTTTTTAAAACTTGAATTTATTATTCTACCTTGCCATCTGGGTACAAAAGTTATAAATTCTTTCAAAGAAAGAATCTATGTAAATAATTGAAATTTTGGTAATTTGGAAGGACTGATTGTCTACGTCCATGTGGTATTGGCCACGTCTTAAATTGTTTATGGTTTTCAGTTGCTACTCTCATTGTTAAAATAATGAATTACTGTATGCTTAGGAATTTTAATATAGATTGTTGAGAACTCTGGTAAATTCCAGATTGTGTAGTGATACACATATCTATCAAAAAAATTCTAGGATAGGTGTGGGAATTGGGTGAAGGTGGTCAAAGGTATAGACTTTCCATTATAAAATAAACAGGTCCTGGGGATGTAATGCACAGCACGGTGACTGTAGTTAATGCTACTGTACAGCATATTTGAAAGTCGCTTAGGGAGTAAATCCTAAAAGTTCTCAATCTAAGGGGAAAAAAAACTTCCTTTCTTTTTTGTACCTATATGAAGTGATAGGTATTAACTAAACATCGTGGTAATCATTTTGCAATATACACAAGTCAAGTCACAATATATGTGACTTATGCTGTATACCTTATGCTGTATACCTTAAACTAATACAGTGCTGTATGTCAAGTGTATCTCAATAAAACTGAAAGAAAACAATGAATAATCTAAGACTCTAGTTTCCAGGAACTATGTGTCCACACATAGTAAATGCCTAAATATTTGTTGATGTGTCGAATAAATGTACTGCTTTATACGTATTGTCACAGTTCATCAAACACCATTCATAGATAAGCAAACTAAGGTTTGCAAGAGTCAGGTTATTTTCCCACAGTTCTGTGCCCACAAAGTCTCAGAGCTAGGATCAGAGCCCAAGAGTCTCTGACACCAGAGACCCAGCTAGTTCTTCGCCATTCCCCACATACCCTTGTATTTATGTGATCAAATGCTAAAGCCAATGACTATGTAATTCAACTTACTCTTCAGTTGGAATTTTATTTCTAGAATAAAATCTCTGTGCTGTCATAGATTTATTTTTTTTAATTGAAAAGTAAGATTAAATGTGGTAGGAGGTCTTCTTAGCCTCCCTAATTAGACTATGATGAAAAATTCTTGAGAACCATACATTTCGTGGCCAAGTACCTTTGGGTATCTCAAATTATTTTGCAGTTTTATAAGCAGGTATATATTAATATTTATTATATGTTGGCATTGAGCTTGTGGCTGAAAAAGACATCCAAAAATACGACATTTGACTGAGATGACCATATGTCTGCACTTCCAGGGACAGTCTGTTTGACACTTATTGAAAAATGTATTTTTCATAGCATCCTCACTTCATTATCTCAAAAGAGTTCTGGTTTAAATGATGAAATATATGGTCCCCTTACCTGTGGTAGAACTTCAAGAGGTTTCCAAATTCATTGATTACAGAAGAAATATAAACATTAGAGAAAAAATTTACTACTCCCTTTCTGTCTCTGGTAGTCAGTGACCTTCTATAAAATGGCTCCCAGTGACCTCTGTTGCCTGGTATTCATGCCCTGTGGAATCTCATCTCTTAGGGTGATGGGCCGGACCTAGCAGCTTCCTTATAAAGAATAAAACTTAGCCAAAGTTACGAAAATGGAAGAATGTATTTTTTCTAGGGATCGTTTGAGGTCAAGTAGGAGAATCATTTCACCTCACATAGACACACATGAAAACAAATCATGTAAACATGAAAATAAATAATTTGCAGGTTTAAGCGGGAGCACAGTAAGAAGGAAGCATGCGGTTAGGGACATTAAAACTGTCGTGTTAATTTTCTATTGCTGCCGTAACAAATTATGCCATAAACTGAGTGTCTTGCAACACACAAAAATTATGTGACAGTTCTGAAGGTCAGAGTCTGACAGGGCTCTCTCTGAGCTAAAACCAAGGCGATGGGAAGGCTACACTCCTTTCTCAAGGCTCTCAGGAGTGATCTATTTCCAGTCTCTTTCCAGCTTCTAAAGGCCTCCTGCATTCTTTGGCTCATGGCCTCTTCCTCCATCTTCAAAGCCAGCAATGGCCAGAATGGTCCTTCCCACACTGGATCACTTTGACCTCCTCTTGTGCCTCTCTCTCCCACTTTTAAAGACCTGATTACATTGGGCCCACCCAGATAATCCAAGATAATCTCCCTGTTTTAAGGTCAGCTGATTAGCAAATTTAATTCCATCTGCCACCTTAATTTCCCCCTTGGTCTTATAATTACAGGTTCTGGAGATTACAACTTAAATATCTGGGAAGGAGGCTTTATTCTGCCTACTACAACTGTGTTTTCCAAAATGTGGTTGGAGGAACAGCATGCTGTTCAGTGAGACGATATGTAAGGACAGGGTTCCACGGGGACATGTGTTTTTGGAAAATGCCACATACTGTAGCTCAGTCTTGGAACATCACCAGAAAGCTATACAATGAAGAAACCTGGCCAGCTAATCAGAAGATGCAATCCATTTTTTCTCAAAGCAAGTATTACGTTGAAGCGTTCCACCGAATTTATGCCCTTGGACTTGTACTAGACGTCTAGATCCTGGCCTCTGCTTGCCGCTAGCTCACTGTGTGATTCTGATCCAGCCCCACAACCTCCTCTGCCAAATACAAGAAGGACGTGGCTCTGACGTTATCTGTCCCTCAATTCTACGTTTCCTAGAAACGCCGAAAAGTTTCCTTCCAAACATGAGATTTTTATGAATCACTTCAGCATATTTATCAAACACGACTCTGCAGGTAGGAACTGAGTTCAGTTCTGGGGATAAAATGACAGAAAAATGAGGCCTTCTTCTCAAGGAGATAATTCTCCCCTGAGGGACACAGGCATGAAAACAAAGTCTATAATATGCATAACAGGGCTCCTAACAGAAGTAAACACGGAGTGCGGAAGCATCATAGAAAATGAGTGGTTAACTCCACTGGAGATGATGGGAGGAGATGGAGTTTGTATTTAAAGGACAGCAGGAGCTCACCTAGGATGGGAAGAAGGTATGAGAGATTCTAAATAAGAGATCGCTTACTATAATCTAGAAACTGTATTTGCAATGTGCTTTCAGTGGACGTAATTAGACCAGTCAAGCCGAATGCCTTAAGAAATCATCCCTCCCCGTAATTTGTATTCACTGGACAATTTCTGCTTCACCATAGCAGAGAGGGCACAACTTCCGAACATGATCAGGGCTCTTTGGGAACCAGGTAGAAAGAATCACCCCATTCCGAGAACACCCTCGCCTTTCTTTGGCGCTAAAGAAATAACAAGTGTGATTTACGCAGGCTAAAAAATTTACACCAAATCGTAGACTTTGTTTTGCATCTTAAGGGCTTTTTCATGTTTATTTTCAACAAAGGTGTATTATGTTTTTTCTCTGAGCATTTTGTCAACAGTATGACAAAGAGAGCATGAGTGTTTCTAAATTGCTTTTGCCTCTTGCATGACTAGAAGAGAAAATCAGGCAGCTTGGGTATCTACATTAACAAGAATATGGGAGTACATTTATTGCCTTAATTTGAACACATTTCTTTTTTTTTTTTTACCAATTCCATTTGCAGTTGTGGGATTTTAATGGAAGGCCGTCCATGTTTAGATGTTATTGCCATTGTTTCTAAGAACAGTGGAAAGGAATCAAAGGGCAATAGGAGAATGTGTTCTTGTGGAGTAAATGCAGCAAAATAAATAAGCCAATGAACATAACAACGCTAATACTTACCCAAATACTTAGACCTCAAAAAACAAAAAAAAGAAAACTCATGTATCTCCATGGAGACGTGGATAAAAATAAACCACGAGGGAGTCGTAATTGTTCGACTGCGCTTTGTGCCACATATTGTGTTAGACGCTTTCCTTACTTTATTTAATACCCAAGGCAATTCCTCGCAGTGTGCCAAACTCCTTTAGATCCATCCCTACCAAGATCACTCAAGTCTGTAAAGGCAAATAGGCTCAAACCAATATTAGCACTTACAGCATAAGCCCTAGAGCCCCACCTCAATCATGCTCTTTCTACAGGATCTTCAGGGTGCTGGAGTATTCCGCCCAAGCTCGTAGCCATCCTTCTCAAGCTCTGGGCACTCCATGAGGCCCATTGCCCATGGAAACCCTTGAACTGGCACCTTGCCTCAGCCCCTCTCTCCTGGCTCTGGGAGAAAATTAGTATTCCTGCCAAGCATCTCCCCCTCTGGGGCTCCAGAAATTACCGGCTCTTAAATTGCCAAAACTAGGCCTCGTTTTCTGTCATCCTCACATGACTCTTCTGAGCTCCATGCAGCGTGTGGGGATGGTCCTCGGAGGCCCACTCTCTATGGGTCTCTCTTTGACTCCTGGGCACCAAAATTGAACCTTCAGGGCCATGATGAAAATATCCTTCGGGATCTGGTGGCTGCCACCTCCAGATTAGATGTGGTTTTGAGGCTGAGCTTAAGGACCGCATTTGAAACAGACTTCAAATAAGCCTTGCTTTTCTCTCTCCACCCTCAGGCATCTCCCAAAACGTCTGCTCTCATTCTCTTTGGACCAAAGTCCCTCACGCTAAGTGAACAGGCTCACGAATTCACCAGATACACACAGACCTCTCCAGATGCCAACTGTACTCGCCCAGGAGGACTCCAGCTACAAACAAAGGAGACGTCTGAGCTTCAGACTGGCTGGTGAAGGTTGGAGTTGGAATTGAAACCCCTGGTCCAACTCCAAGTCACACCATTTCAGAGAACTCGCCAAACATAGCCCATGTGGCGCACCTGCAAAAAAACCTTGGTTTTATCAAAGTATAAGACTTTTTATTTTACCTCTGATCTCAGGGCTTAATCTAGGCTCCCCCTTTAAGATTTGAAATCCTGGAGTCCAGATAGTTCAGAAATAAGTGTTCTTACTGATTTCTTGCTCACATAGCATCAAATGAGGAGACCCATCCACTGAATCGATATCCTGCCTGTGCGTGTTTTTAGAGGGTTTTTTTACTTTCTCCCCTAGTTGTTCCATGGAAGCTCTAAAGTGTTGGAATTTACATCATCGTGGACAAGAGATTCAAGCCCTGGTTGTCTATATATTTTTACATCTTTGGGGGCTTTGGGGAAGAGTGTAGCAAGGTTCTCATAATTTGCAAGGAGAAGACCAGAAAGCATCTCCTAGCTAACCACGAAGGGAGCAGCAACAAGCTGATCTAGCCTGTGTCTCCTAAGAATGTTGCTAACACACCTGCAACTGATGTTAAAAGGTTCATTTGGGGGGAAGGAAGTCGTCCTGGGGAAAAATAATTTCTTATCATCTGTGTAAGCCTTTTTGAAAAATGTATGTTTTCAAGATATTCTACGGGCATTGCATTGTCTGTTTCCTAGTGAGGCTTTAATTTTTGAGAGAAAAAGGGAAATCATTCCAATTTTATGAGCTAGGTTTGCCTTCGTTTTCCTAAGAAGCCATGGCTTATTGCAAAAGAAATCCC
Organism: Rousettus aegyptiacus; assembly: GCF_014176215.1. Classification (NCBI taxonomy): domain Eukaryota; kingdom Metazoa; phylum Chordata; class Mammalia; order Chiroptera; family Pteropodidae; genus Rousettus; species Rousettus aegyptiacus. The sequence goes on from NW_023416285.1 coordinate 8,294,524, forward strand.
GAACCTAGCAACGCTGAGAAACAGCCTTCTGAAGTCTAAATTAAGGCTGATTAAGAAAAAACCTGGTACCAGACTAAATGCAAGGAGCCAAGGAGCCTAACTTCGGGGACCCAGAACATGCTTTTGTCAAGATGAGCCCTCAGAAATGTCTTTTTATAGAGGACTATCAGCCAATAAATAAAGAAGGAAGTATAGAAGTACAAGTTTATTTTTCAGTTACTAATGAAATAGTTGATTAAGGTAGGGAGTATCAATGACACTAAGACCTTAGGCGAAAGGGGAACTGGATATCAACCTAATGACAAAGCCTCGCCCACAGCCTACACCTCAGTCACAAGGCGGATGTAACTGTACAGGGGTGGGGTCACCCTGCCCCCGCCCAACTTGCTTCCAGAAGTGATTACATGGAAGGACACAGCATCATCCATGAAGTATCCTTGCCAAAACATTTATTTTGCATCTAGTCAAACGTGTAGAGCTAATTTTCAGCTTATTGCAAGAGTTAGAGAAAACAAGAAAACTATAACACCGTGAAGAAGCGACCGAACAATGCAGAAAGGGAGATTTTGACAGGACAATTAACCCCGGCTTCTTTGAAATCTTCAAGTCGGTCATTAAAAATCTTGAGGGAGACTGTGTGAGATTAAAAGAGAGATAACGACCAAATAGGATGCATGTGTTGATGGGATCCTGCTTTAAACAAGCCGGTTACAATATTTCGAGGTCAAGTGGAGAAGTTTGAGTATGAACTGATTATTTGATGATACGAAGAAATTATTATTAATTGTACGAGGTGTGAAAGTTGTATGACTTTTATGTAGCGAAAATGGCTTTCGCTTTTTAGAAATGTACGCTAAAGTATTTAGGGGTGACATGTCCTATCTATAATTTGCTTTACATTTCAACATAATGACAAAGGAACGACTAATGTGGAAAAATGTAAACAATCATTACATCTACATGATGGGTACAGGAGAGTTCATTACACTCTCTACCGTTTGACATTTGTCATAATTATTTTTAAAACTATGAGCACGCAGTACGGCTTTGGGCTCTGGAGGCGAGAGAGCACAAGAGTTCCAGGAGACACCCCAGCCCCTCCCGGTCGTTTCAAAAGCCCAGTGACACCAGCAGAGAATCCTGGAAAAATTGCTGCTGTGAGAGCCTCCAACACCATCGAGCCCACCTCCTGCTAATTTTACAGAGTTCAAATGGAACTCCAGAGACAGAAAGCGACTTTCCCCAGATCTCACAGCTAATGGCTCAGTGACCTAGAAGCAGAAATCCGATTTCTGGACTGCATACACAGCGCCTTCCCACCTGCTGCCACTCCACAGCCCTGACGCCTCTGGGCTGTGCCCAGAGTGGAGAGTGAAGCCAGATCTACAAACGCTTTGCCCTCAGCCTCGCTTGGACTTACTGGTTCGAGGCCACCCTGCGGGGCAAGCATTTGCCAAAAGGGTGTGTGACAGCATGAAAGGGAACACAGAGCACGTGACGGTAAACACTTGAAATTGGGAGGACCATTCCGGAAGTCCCCACTGGAGTTCTTCCTCGTGACAGAGTGAAGAGAGGTAGGCTTGGGGGGCAGATGGGGCATTCAGCCCCTGATTCTACGACAGTCGCTTAATTTCCCTGGTTGCCCTTCTCTTTATCCATAAAATGGAAATGGTAATAAGAAGGGGAACCCAGGAAGAAGAAACTGCTTGTCACAAAGGACGGCACATAGTAGCTGTTAAATAAATGCCACTTGTGTCCTTTTTGCCTTTCCCTGAAGTAAATAATGATCAGATCAACCTACAATGAGAAAATGACACAAAGCACCTATGGTAGATTTTACCGTACGGGTGACCATTTAATAATGTCTGCTCTCCTGCTGGGCGCATTTTCTCGCATTTTCTTTGCCTGGAGAAACATTTGGTTATCGAAATATGTACCTCATATTAGCTGAAGAAACCAAAAATGGGGAGGGGGGGAAGATCTTCATTCTGTTGCCGCAATAAAGGTTCCCTTCTCTAGCGATAATCAACTCTGCATAATTAAAATCGCTCAGACCGCTGAACTAATTTTCAGACCCGAGGTTTCTTCCTGTAGCAACACTTACAAGCAAAAGTTTCTGCTGTGAATGAATTTAATCGTGAGTCTAATTACAATTTTAATGAATATCTCCAGCCCTGCATGTAAACTCGCTCTCTAAGGCTTTGCTATCTGTTAGGGTATTTTAAGGTCTTTTCATTTTTAATATAAAGGAATGTGTTGGCACAACGAATGTGTAGTAAAGAAATATTCTTTCTGGTTTAGCGTGGTTTGGTTTTGACGATCAAGTGAGGAAATGTAAAATGTCTGATATTTTAAAGAGCCTTTTCAGTGTGGGCATTTCACCTTTAGTCTTTGTGTTAAGTGTTCCTTTTTCTTAAGGATAAAGAGAGTGCCTTGCAACGTTTGCATTTCATTTGCAATTTGGTATGCATTATCTCGTTTTATGAATGTCCAGAAAATCAGAGTTCCAATTTACCTGAGAGCTTAATCCATTCTGGACATTCAAGGGTACTTTATGTAAAGAGGTAGAAAAACAGGCATGTAAAAGATTCCTTTCTTAAAAATATATTTCAAAAGAAAGACAAACACGAAATTAAAACTAACCAAACTAAGTGACTCAAGTAATCAAAGATACCTTTGCAAAAAAAAAAAAAAAAATCCATACAACTCTACTAGCATTTTTTATAACAGAGAACGACTAGAAATCACCTACTATCTACCAGTAGATGATTGGAAAAATAAATCGGTGTGTGCCTAGAGACTATTTGGTGACACAATGTTTTTTTCTTTTTCAACTTTTGTTTTTCTTCCACAAATAATGTTCTTTTAAGAAAAATACAGATAATTAAAAAGTTTTTTTATATATATCTATACCCTGTGGTCTCACACCCTGGAATAAAGTATCATTAAAATTAATGTATCCTCTTTCATATTTGTGTGTGTGTGTGTATCTATTACATATATCCATACATAGCATATATGTACATAATACATACGTATATACGTACATGTATATGCACATATATACTATATAAAAATGATTTCATATTGCATTTATTGCTCTGTAACGTGCTTCTATCACTTAATAGCATATCATAAACGATTTGCTACATCAGTAATTACATTTTGTAACATCGACATAGGCTGCAAGAGCAGAAATGCAAGCCTACCCTAAGCTCTCCAGGCCAACTGATTGCATTGCCGTTCCTCTCACTGTTCACAGCCAGGAGCTTGGAGCCCTATCCATTGCTCTTGGAGCCCCCTCTGCCTGGAAGCCCCCTTCCCTGCCCTTTATTCTTCCCCTTCTTAGGCTGGGTATAATGCCCCACCTTTGTGTTGCCACAGAACTGGGGACTCACATCTGGTAGACTCTTGTCCAGTCAGCTCAGGACACTTGAATTTGAGAGACAACTACACACGACCCTGGAGGGAGAAAGAGAACAGAGGCTGTTGGGAAAGGAAGGAAGGAAACCGCCATGATAGTACCTGCAGAGACCAAGCGCTAGGTGCTTCCACACGCATTATCATCCTCACAGTGGTTCTGTGAGGTCGGTGTTAGCAGTTTTCATGGAGGTAGAAACCAAGCGTAAACCCGCCAGGAGGAATCCCAAACCACTTTGTAAGCCCCAGGTAGCTGTACACCTGCAGAGAGAGGGCGCTGTAGCTGGTGACACTGTCCCCTAGCTCCTGACACCTCCGGGACCATGGCCACTCCAGCCCCGCATCCTGCGTATACCTGTGTCCTCCTCACAGCACGGGGTCTCTGAGCCCCCACTTTTTTGGTATCACTGGCTTCTCGTTGACAAGCAGTCTATGGCTAGGCTCTTGTTTGTCTGTGTGAATGTACCAAAGCGGTAAAGGGGCCTGGGAAAGAGACTCCTTGTTTCTATCTAATGAGGAATGGACTGTATGGAGCGGAATTCCCCAAATACACAAAGGGTGTTCGAAGGCTCTTGCATGTACAAACAGCGTAGCTAAGACCTACCATTGCAGGAAAATTCCTAAACAGCTCATCTTCCAGAAAAAAACTTCTTAGTGTGTTTTCAAGACAGGCATTAATTCATAACTAACAGCTGAAGATAAGTAAATCCTGAATTATATAGCATCTCTAAGTCTTTACATTTGGGGAGTGTTATTCTAGAAAATCAAGGCTTTTAACTTTCTGTCACAACGACCCCCATTCTGGACTTTGGGCGCGCCAAGCTCCTGTTCATTAGCTCCTTTGTGTGACATGATCACGTGCCGTTGAGAGAAATGATCTTTTCCAAATCCTCCCACCCCCTCCTCCTAATGTTTATCCTGACCTTGACTTTCTCTCACCACTACCCAACGTAGCCATATGTGAGGGGTTATTCTAGAACATGAGTAAGGAATGCAAACCACCTCAAACTATGAGAAGGGCATGAGAAATTTCTTCCTAAAAATATGTGTGCTTCTAGGGCCTTAAAAATGCATAAGATGAAAAAGTTGCTGAGGATTCAAATCGAGGCTACCTGGGTTTATGCTACATGCGTGTGCGTGTGTACGTGTATGTAACAGAAATGGACAACAGAGAAAAAAATACTTTTAAAAGGGAACTTCCATTTTATTGAATCCGTCGACTGCACTCCTAAAACCATAAATTTTAGCAAGAAGCCAGGAAGTTGTTTCTGGATGAGATTTTTATTCATTTAAGGGTGAATGTAAGCCTAATAAAGTGGAGAGAGGAATAAAATTAAGCTTTCTAAATCTAGGAAGCCTGGGGAAAGCAAATAACGCAGTAAAAATGCAGAATAATTTGACCCCAGCCAATAGTGTAGAAATTTTAGATTGAATTAAAATATATATATCAAGACAAAAAGTACCAAACATGACTGAAGTCGCAAATTTCCAAGCTACTGAAATCTTATTTCACGTATTTTTTTTTTAAATCTGGAATTGTCATGTACATGACAATAAGAGAAGCCTAATAATTTATTTCAGCTGCAGAGCTTTCATGGAGAAACTAAATAGAGACCAATCAAGAGGTCAAGGTGGCATAAATCCTTGAGTCTTGAAGGAATTAGATAATGAACTTACTGAATCATTGCTATTATTTTTATAAGTCAGATAGCTGGAGAATCCCTAAATGTCTTTTATTTAAAGGAGTTTGGGCTTGTTGTTTTTTTTCTTTTTCTTTTTCTCTGGTCTTTTAATACAGGTTGAATCATGTTATGAGGAAATTGTCACCCAAATGAGATACAGTACTTGCCAAGAACCAGTATCCATCCGAGATCCAGATCCAGAAAAATTATACAGCTTAAAATGCATCAGGGTAGAGCTTCAAAAAGCGATAATGAGATTCCTCCAAGTTGGCCCACTTTCCGAGTTCTCGTGGATGGCTGCTTTACCAGGCGGTGCTGGGCTGGCTCACACAGAGGTCTGTGCACGTGACACCCGTGGTCGGAAAGAACCCGACTGGGTGTCAGGAGAGCTGGGGTCAGTCCTCTCTCCTCACGCATGAGCTAGGTGACCTTGGGTGAGTAAATTAACCTCTCTGAGCCATAATCTTGAACTATGCAACCGGAATAATGAGGTCTATTGCATCACTCACATCAAATTTGAAAGTTATAAAATACCATCAAAATATAAGCTAATGTTATTATTTTTAACTGCTACTATTCTGAGAAAACTCCTAAAGATTCTGGGAGCATTGGAGATGATTTTTAGCCCTTGCCAGACAATCTGAAACTTGATGCTGGAAAAACGATTTCAAATTATAAAAGACAGTACCAATTACATTTAAGACATCAGAGTGGAGAAAATTATCATGGAGTGTTTCCTGTCTGCCTGAGCCTGTGCTCAGGGCTTTGCGTACATCACCTGGGTTTTAATTCAGTGAAGTCCAAGGATAGATAGTCCAATCTCCCCCTTCCAACGGGAGAACTGAGACTCACAGACAGAACCGCACATCCAGGGTCTTGTCGGCGGGTGGCAGAAGAGCTAGGGTCTAACCCAGGAGGTCTGAAACTACCCTCTTCACCAACGCTAGGTCCTAGCATGAAAGTCACAAGGAGAAAGGATGGCAACCAGAAGGCAGCGACGACGTGGAAGCAAACCATCAAGACCAGTTTTGTCACATACATGGAAAATCGGTTAAAGCAGAGAATTATAAAAATGACACATGTACACTTTAAATATTTTACTTTAATATAAAAATATATTTATTTAATACAACCAATATTGGAAAGTCGTTTTTAAAAAGAAACGAGTTTTTAAACACACATATTTTTGTATACTATAACAGAGCTGACTGCCAATTCAACAGGACGAAGCTCCTTGTAGGGTCTTTTCAGCTTCTGAATGATGAGACTTGGGCTCCAGACTTGATATTATATTTTCTTGTCCCAAGCTTTTTCATTTTTTAATTTGTCTGTTTCCGTCATGTATGAATGATTTCTTCCCTAACTCTTAAGTATATATTGCAATAAATGAGAATCATTTGTTCATTGTTATACATTATCTTTCTGTAAATCATTGGAACCTCCAGTTTGTCTGGGATCAGTCACTAAACCTTGTTCTTAATTGTTCTCTGGTAGTTCAGAATTTTTCCAATGTTGTCAGGCACAAACAACATATTTCTCTTTTCTGAGATTTAGTAAATATTGGGCTGGGAATTTCACTCCCCACTAAATGCTACATTGAAAACAATTTCCTTTAATGGTAATGATTTTTGATAATTATTTGTAACCTCTATATTCTTATCTTCGATTTTTCTGAACATGAAATTTCAAATTATTTTTAAAACATTTTATCTCCCCTTGAAACAAAAAAGTTGCACTCTATTATAAAAACCCACTATTTATTTAAATCAGTTTCTTTACATTATTCATAACCAAAACATGAAGAAACATTATTTTAGACCGAGGCCTTCAGAGCTATGCCAGAAATACATGGCAAGAGAAATTTTACATCACGGCTATAAATTTTATATCACATATACACATGTGCCACACATATGTACATGTACATATGTAATAAAACAAATTTTCACGAAATACCTTTATAACATGCATGATATTTCCTATTCTGTTTTATTCTATTTCATTTCATTTTTTAAAATCCTTTTCCACAATTCGGTAAATTTATTTCATGACCCACTAAGAGTCAAAACCCACAATTTGAAAAACATTGATAGAGAAAGCATAGGCTTTTCAGATGTCTATTTCCTCCAACTGTTTCTTCACAGAATGTGTAAATTCGTGGGGGGAAAAATCAATTTATAGAATAATTCAGAGCCTCTTTGCGCTGATTTTTTGTGAAGAGCACTTATCTTGTAAAAACAAACAATTTCTCTCTCTGAAATCTTGGAGACTTTGTCTTTCGCCGATAATAAAAAGTCAGAATTCGGAATTGCACCTGCGTTGCTACGGGCCGCGGCTTGGGGTCTTTGCTTGGTTTTTGGAGGTGCTGGTAGCATTGCTTTACCTTCTGTACCATGGTTTCCTGAAAACTTCTTATAATTTAGAACTGTTTCAACTCTCTTGGAGAGTTATTCCCTAATAAAATTTTCCCTACTGATAAGTGACTTTAACTCCTCTGTAAATTTTTAAGCAGCAGATTAATCAGTCGGTAATTTGTGCCCTCCAGGGCCTAATGCCTGGGTACCATGGCTTTTTCCTACATTTAAGTCATCCATCAATCACTGTAAAGCTTTTAGTGCTGCCAATCTTTTGGTGCAGGGCCAAGGCCTTTTCTGTAATTATCGGTCCATGAATTGGCATTCTCCGTGTTCTTTCTTACATAAACTGCACCAATAATATATTGACTCTAATAATTAGTTTTGGTTTCTTTAAAATAGAACAAGAATTTTAACACACTTGGAAAGCCATACAATTACCGAACCCTTCTAAATGTTCCAATTTCCCCCCAAAACTTTTACAATCATCTTATCACACCTACCATGACTCTAGTTCCTTTTAAAGCAGCATTCCTTTAAGTCTGAACTATTAAATAGGTGTTCACAGAAATGATCCTTTTTATTATTTTCACATCCCTAATATATTGGTTTAAGTAACAATTAATTGCATTATAATTATAATTATAATAACGCGCGCACAATGCACACACAAAATTGGAAAAAATATAAGCAACTCTTGATAGGCGGAAGCGGAAGTGCACGTGAGACTATGGCCAGGAGTCTACGGGCGAGGTGTGTTCGGAGTGGGGTTTACAGGAGAAATGGAAAGCTTGCGGATAACCCAGGAGTGAGTTAAGAGGAGATGGGCTAAGAGAGCTGCTGCTGTCCCTCAACAGAGGGATGGTCAAAGTCCAGTGGTCGACAGGCAGGAAGGCCCCAAAGCAAACATTAAGGTGTCACCACTTTATTTAGGCTGTGCTAACTCAGGGTGATAAGGGTTGAGGGACAGCGGAACTGAGTAAGGGAAAGTACCAAATAATACATGGAATTCAGGAACTACCACCTCGCAATATGCAACAAGGAGACCCGGCTGATAGCTAATGGGGCATGTTTACTTACCATGCAGGACTCCTCTGGAAAGTTAGCAAAGAGAAAGTACATCTTTGAGTGACCTAAGAAAGGGCAAAAGGAGTTGGAATTTATCAACGAGACTCCGCTCTCTCCTCTGTAGACTTCCACTGGTGAAGGGTCACCCCACAGAGAGTCGACTCCTCCACGCGTGAAGTTCCATCTTCTATTCTCTCATCACCCAACTGAGGACCCAGGTCCCATATCCCACAGTGGGACTTGTAAGTCTCAGTCTCATAAGTCTGAGGTAGAGAGCTTTGGCATGTGAGGCGTGAAGGTAACACAGGTTTAAGGCTTCGACTGGGATTCCAGCCAGCTCAGAGATCGCATGAGGTAATTGGCAAAGGAGGAGATGCCATCATCCAGAAAGTATGCAGCAACGTTAGAAAGAGGGGGTGATCAAGAGACTCCGAGAAGGCCCCCAAGGTTTATGACCAACACAGAAAGCTTAAAAGAGAAAGCTTTGGGTTTTGAAAAACAGAGAAGTGGAGTACAAACATTCCAGGAAGAAGGAATGGTGCATTCAAAAGACTCGACGGGAGGAAATAGAGAGGCCTTTTCATTGGAGTGTAAATAGCAACGTGTGGCTGTCATATGGGGGTAAACTAGAGTATGAGAGGGGGGGAAACTCATCACCTTTGATTATGGCAGCCCCACCACACTACTGATTGCCAGGGAACTAAAAGCCCTGGCATCATTATCTTCTTCGCACATCCGGACCCAACTAGCACCCAGGTATCCTGACTCCTCGTTCTCACCCACCAGACTGCACACCCAAAACATCCTTCTCGTGAGAGCGGGGCTTAGGAATGAGAGGAAATGCAGATCAGGCTCGGAGAAATAAAAATGTTCATTTCTCCCCAATAACTCAGCCTATGTATTTCACAGAATTAATGTTGACAGAAATCGAAGCGTTTAGGCAAAAGCAAGAGCCAGGGCTCACATGATTCCTTCCAGCCATTTCAAAGTTTGCAGTTTCTCTACCATTGGTAACCCACCGTGGAGAATTCATTTCATGCCTGTCTACTCTGGTAAAACCTTGGAATGAATTGAATTGTTGCAAAAAGGTGAAAATTAGGAATGCCAAGAGTCATTTGATGCAGCTAATTAGGAGTCGTCATCTCTGCAGTTGTACACGTGCTTCTTGACGTTCTTTACCTGTAAACTTCATTCCCGAAGCTGTGTCTGAGAGACACCCCTTTGCCTGTTGTCAAGGAGAAGGTCTTATCTCTTTACACTGGAGCCTTAGAGAAAAAACACATTCATTCACTTTCAAGTGATCTATAATTGGAATTATTTTGATCAAACTAAAAACCTGTAAGCTAGAATTTAGTTTAACTAAATGCTAGTATAAGGGTTAGAAAAAGGAAAGAAATGGACCTGCCTCTCCAATGGCTTCCTCTGCATTTAGATTAAAATCCAAACTCCTATATTTTATCATAATAAAAAATCGAGGAGAAAATGTCCAAGCGTCTTACAGGGGTTGAGAATGTCCTAACTCCCTGACTTCACCTTCATCTGTGCCCCTGTCACTCCCCACGACACCTCAGGCCTGTCCCCTTTCCCTCGACATGCCATGCTTGCTCCCATCTCGGGCCCTCTGTATTTGCTGTCCCCCATGCCTGGAATGCTCTCTTGGTGCCCCCTCCCCAGCCTTTACATAACTTAGCTGCTTCATGACATTCCTATATCAGCTTGAGAGTCACTGTCTCAATAAGTCCTTCCCTGATCTACATGTATCAGTTAGGATACTTTCAGCAGCAAGTAACAAAGAGGACCCAACTACAAATAGCCAGAATCAGGCTTGAGTAACTCAACACAACATACAGCATAGAGGAAAGACAGTTCTGAGGTGTGGTAGTTCAGCAGCCTTAGGGCATCACCAAAGACCCGGGTTCTTTCCCACTTTCCACACTGCCATTTTCAGCAAGTCAGCAATGATCCCTTCAGGGTCACAGGGTGACTGCCACTGCTCCAGATATCGCATGAGGACACGGAGATACTTGGTGAAAAAGAAAGGCATTTCCTTCTGTGCAGTTCATTTTTATCGGCAAGAGAAAACTGTACTAGAGATCCCCCAGCAGGCAACTCTCTGATTCCATCAGCCGGGACCTGATTTATCAAAATTAATTGCTGGTGAAAAGGAAGAGACAACAATGACTGATATTGGGCAAGTGTCTGGAAAAGGTCACAGTCCCTCAGATGACCAGAGAGTAAGCACCCGAAGAAAACAGAAGTTGTACCAGCAATGACAAGGAGGGACACCAGTTCCAGGGAAGGAATGGCTACTAAAAGGCAAGCAGAAGCAAGAGCCACAATGTCCAATCCAAAAGGGCCCCTGTAGCTCACTCTTCAGCAAATGGACCTCTCAATGTTCACATAGAACTGAGTCTAGCCTCATATTCCCTTTGTTCGTTTACTTGTTTATTGTCTGATGTCCACATGCATCAGTAAGCTCCATGAGGGGAGGACCCTGTCCATTGCCACACCGGGCCATTCCCTGGCCCCTTTGAATTCATATATGACCACGCATTTTCAGTCTGCCTTTGTACACTTTGGAGTGGTGTCATAGTCAACTCAGCAAGCTGAAAAGTCCACCAAGATTAAACCATCACCGCTTCAATGACTGTCCCCTTGGGAGACAGCCACCGAGCTCATAGAACATGTCCTTCATGATTTCAGCCATCCTTTATAGGGAACTCAAAACAGAATACAGCACTTTTTTCCTAAATGTGGTCTTTTCCAGCATTTTCTGATTTCATAATGATGCTGCTACCCATCCAGACGTCCAAGGCACAACCTCTGGCATCTTTCTCATCTGCCCTTCTCCTGTTCCCACCCCCACATCTACCTGTCAAGTCTTGAAGAACTTGAAATCCACCCCCTGTTCTCCATTTTCATGTCACTGTTTTAGTTAGCCTACGTTAACTAAACTCTAACATTCTCGTCGAGTCCACTTCCTACGATACTTTGACTTCTATTCCCTTATTTTCCAGGACCCAGCATTAAAGCACAACTATCAGGAAAAGATTGAGTTCATTATCATTTTGAATTACCATTATATCGAGAACATAGTCCCTTTTTGCTTTTTCCATCCTCAGTAAGGTTACATTTGAGAGGACAAAGAGGGAGGAAAGACACTTTATGTTGTTACTTTACAGTGGCCATTTCTTAACAGTGGAAGAAAAACTAGAGCATAACTCAGGGTTTTTAGCTTGATACACAGCCAATTATGCAGAGTCCAATGCTGTAAAAATCCATCAATATAAGATAAATGAAACGAGGATAGTCCAACATTTTTTTTTATGACTCTGGGATGTTAGCCATAAAGAACTCTTTTGCATTCAAACACATGTCATAACTGTTGAGATGATGTTAAATAAAATGTATGGACAACATGTGATGCCTTCCTTTGTCTCCCAATGAAAAAATCCATCTACCCTCTGATTTCCCAGAATGCTTGCTGACATAGTACGTTCATTCTCATCCTGAGTATGTGTAAAGTTATTTCTGACTTCATTATATTGCCCCTACTCACCTGGGAGCTCATTGAAGGGACGATCTAAGTGTATTAAGGAGTTTTAACACATGGGACATAAACATGAATCTACCGTTCTCTTTTCCCATGGCAGCTTTCAGCCACTGTCTGTCGAATTCCTCTTTTCTATTCCTCTATGACATTTGGGCAGAGTGTACCACTTCACGGCTACTTTCGGTAATTAAAAGTCCTTCCTGTTTCAAAACTTCAACTTTATCTCTGATACCAAGTCAACCTCCTCTGTCTCATGGGCTGGACACATGGTTTGAGCAAATTTGATGGTTTGGTCTGGTTTTTCAGGTCTTCCCCCTCCCCCCTCAAAACAGGCCTTTAGCTCCTCACTAGAGGGAAGACGAGAAGAACAGGCAAGGGACAAAAGCCTCCTCACTCAACTAGACAGAGTCGAATCCTCTCTTTACATCCACTACTTTGGACCGCTCATGCCCATTATATGGTGGACACCTGCACACTGGATCTCCCAAGTGTCTTCCTCCAGGGTCCTGTGAGGTCTCCCCAAAGCACAGATCCCTTCCATAGGACAGGTGGGCCTCTTCAGTCTCCCACCAGTGCTGCAGTCTCCCCACCCAGTGAGCAGCCCAAGTCGATCAATCCCGGCATGTTCGGGGGCATCCTCTCTTAATGTCCAGGGAAATCACCATTCGGGGCGTGTCAGATGATGAGGGTGCTGACCACCTGAGAGCTGGCCTTTCTGAAGATTTATCAACTCACTCCCATTCCTTTTCCTCCTACTCAAGAGGCAGATCTACTACCTAAGTACAAGGGGAACTGAGACCAAGATGACCATCACTGCTTCTTGTGGCTGGCCCTAGCCTTACGGGGGGTTTTACAGTAGTCCCTCTCACTTAACTTTAAGGGGACAGGGATGAGACAGTCACTTCTCACTTGAACTCTCTCCATCAGCACAAGAACCTCTCAGGCTCTCTCTCTTCTCTCTCCCTGGTCCTTTCCTTCACAGACTGTGTGGGGAACCAAACAGTGGTGATGGTGAGGGACTCTCTTGCCCCCTTGGGGGAATGTTGGCAGCTCTCTTTAGATGGAGGAAATCACTGCCTCTTTGCCCTCGACTCTGGATTCTAGTTGCCTCTTCTGCAGCCACAGGAAAAGCATCCTGCTCAACACCGTCCTCCACAGTGTATGTTTTTTATTGCTGCATAACATTTTACCACAAACTTAGCTGCTTAAAATAGCATACATTCGTCCTTTCACAGTTTTCATGGGTTAGGAGTCAGGCACAGTTTATCTTGGTCTTCCACTCGGGGTCTTATAAGGCTGCAATCAAGGCATCCACTGGGCTGCATTGAGATCTAGAGGCTGGCCTGGAGAAGAATTACTTCCAAGCCCACTTGGGCTGTTGCTGGAATTCATTTTGCTGCAGATGTGTGATTCAGGACTAAGTCATGGTTTCTTGCTTACTGTCAGCCAGGGGCCACTCTTAACTCCTAGAGGCCACCCTTGGTTCCTTGCCACACAGACCCCTCCATAGACCCTCCCACAAACTGAAGATCACTGTTCAAAGCCAGCAGAAGTACATCTAGTATACTATAACCCAAGGATGCAAGTGACTATCACGTCACCTTTCCCATATTCTGTTGCCTAGAAACAAGTCACAGTTTCCACCGACACACTAGGGGAGGAAATGTGGAAGGACGCGGCTCACCGGGGGACACCTTGGGGTGCACTCACCGCACACAGGGTTTCCCTCCATCCTTTGATATGTAGATGGCCTGATATGTGCAAATCACACAGTGCTCAATGAGACAAAAAATGATTAAGGCAAGTCCCTGTCCTCGAAGGTCACATACAAATGGAAGGGACGGCTAAATTGTAGCTTGTAATCAATGCCCGCACGTAGTGATGCACGAAGCACCAGCCCGGAGCCAGGAACCCTAGGTTCACATGGTGAGGACAGGTGGGAAGAGTTCACGGGGGAGGTGCTGTTTGCACAGACTTTTGAAAGAAGAAGGCAGGGGCACGTTCGTAGCACAGCGCTGCACCTGTATCAGGCATTCGGCAAAGGCGTGTTGAACAAGAAGCTAACGAGTGTAAACAAAGAACTAATTTTCCAAATGGGCAAAGACTCAGGGAGACGTGACATCACAGCGATTCCAACATAAAAATCAGTGCAGGGCGGGCGTGAACGGCCTAGCTGGCCACATACCACGAGGGCCTCAAGAACTTGAAACGCTTCCAAAATCAGCCTCTTCGTTCCGTACCCGTGAGGCAGCCGAGGTGGCTGCAGAACACAGAGCAGAGGGAAGGAGACTCGGAGCCAAAAACGGGTGAGGGGAAGGATGGAGCTCAGGCCTGGGGTCTGGACGAACACCCGCCAAAGAGGAAACAGGACAGAGTTGTCCCAGGCCAGCACCGAGACAGGTGGTTCTGGCCGGCGACATACAGTCATCCGCTTCCAAAATGTCTGCTTTCAGGCAACCTGCATTTTCACACGCCACATACTGACACCATAAACTGCCTTCAATATGTTCAGAAAAGACTTTCCTCTAAGAGTTGGCAAACGAACACTTTGAACGAGTTAATAGCACTACCTGCCAAGATTCTTTCTGACAATGTCACCACCTTGGGCTGTACAAAAGTGCTTAATGCCTAGCTATGAATATAGTATTGATCTTTGAACAGACTTCTGGGGAGCCCGCAGAGATGCTTCTGAGATCTCTGTGTCCCTCTCCCCCCGTCCTCATCGAGATTGCTCTGTTTCTGTATGTTTTACAGACTGGGATTCTAGGAAGATTTTATTTAAAGAGACTTCTGTTGTTGTTGTTTTCTTCCTTAAACCATCATTTTATTATATTTTGTTCATTTTTTTAATGAAAGTGAGGAATTGGAAAAATAAGTCTCGACACGAGTGACAGGAAGCAGAAGCCTCATGAGCATATTACCATCAAAATTAAGATGGGAATCTTTACATGCCGATGTTTAATGACCTTAGCATGGGTCAACCGGACATGCAATTAATTGCAAAGAGAGCGAAGTAAAAGATTAACGTATAAAATGTCATTACTAAAAATTGTGGAAGAGTGTGACTTACATGGAGACGTGATTAGGGATTTTGCAGCATTTGAAACTCTCTGGAATGGAGTTCTCACCCTAACATGACTGACTGTATTTTTCACACGTTTGAGGTGAACACATGCACATTTTTAGAAAGCTGTACGTGCAAAAACAGGAGCATCTCCACACACACAAAAAAAGGGTGTTCATTCAATAAACACATTAATTAATGAATGTCCCCCAGAAAATGCATTTTGAGTATATTATCTTCAGTATATACACACCACACACCATCATCTTGGCTACATATCCATCTCACCTACATTTAGTTTCAACTCCAGCTCTGCTTTCTTTTATTCTTAATTCTATCCTTTGCTTTCTCTAGGAATCCTACCATCTTGCTTGCATTATAACACAGCAAGAAAACTTAAAAAATCATGGCAAATATTTCTTAGACTGGTCTTGCTCTTCTTTCCTGCTTGTTTTGCCTCAAATTATTCAAAGTACAAGTTTCTGATCATCACAATAAGAAGTAAAGAACAACGCAGAACCTTGTCATTTGGAAATAAATATAATGGAGATCTACTTGACCTTGGCAGTGACACACTAAACATTAAAACAAATAGAATCACCATGCAGAAGCTAAAATCTCTCTTATTTCAAAGCCCCCGCTCAGCCATGATCAGCTGCCTGCAACCCCTTGCCGCCCCCACTAGAATCTGTCTCCTCCAGTTTTAACCATCCTGCGAGCCCAGCAAACACGATTCCACCCACACCTTGCTAGGCAACCAGCAGCATTGGAAAAAAAAAAAAAAAGCACAAGCTTAATTCCACCAATCGACCTTTGTTTTTATTACTTCACTGCACCATTTCAAGTAACAAACAAATTAGTAGCCACTGTATGTCTAAGCTTGTCACACGGGTCAATTTATAATAACACATGGAAAATTCCAACTGGATATCCAACATCTTGGGCACAGCAAACTAATGAAAGAAAGAAGGATATTTAATATCACGATGATCTTCTTTATTATTTACATTAAGGTAGGTTCAACTCCATTTGGGAAATAACTTCCCAGCCACGCGAGAAAGAGAAAATGAAGACCCCCTTTGCAAACGAGTAATAAGCTACTCCACAGCGAGAGAAATCATCTTCTGTGAACACGTGTGAACTCATGAAGGCTGGCGTTTCCCAGGCATCGTTAACACAGTATCATGGCTAGGGCTGCTGTAATAAAATACTGCATGCTGAGTGGCTAAAACCTCAAACCTGGATTTCTCACAATTCTAGAGATTGGGAAGTCTGAAATCGTCATGGTGCTACAGATCTGGTATTTGGTGAGCGTCCACTTCCTAGTTTACTGATGTCCATCTTCTTAATGTATCCTCTCATGGCAGAGAGCAGAGAGGGACAGCAAGCACTCCTATCTCTTCTTAAAATCCCGTGCTCGAAGGCTAAACCGTTATGATCTAATTACCTCCCAAAGACCCCCACCTTTTAACACTACCATATTGGGAGTTAGGATCTTAACATATAAACGTGGAGAAAACACAAATATTCAGTCCATAATGCATGGCCTTTACGACCTTCAAGGAAGGTTTTTTTAATCTTCTTTGCATGTGAGGGCTTTCAGCTCAAAGAGGTTAAGTAATATGCCACCCTGATTGTTTATAGATTGCATCCACCCTGAAGGCCGGTGCCATGCTAACCAGTTGTTAAACATTTTTAATATCACTTCTGGAACACACACTACGATTATACACATCTAAAAGATGAGCACACTGAAGCTTAGAGAGGCGAGGTGACATATCCAAGGTCACATAGTTGGGAAGTAATATCGGCAATATTCAAACCCGGGTCTCTTTGGAGACAAAGCCAATCCTTACTCCTCACTCAACACTTCTCTGAGGCCTCTGCCTACTGCAAAGGGGCCCAGATTCAAATAGTTTGTCTGCCTGTCATTTACCAACCACGTGAACAAAGATGAAGAGGTGACCCCTGTGAGCCTAGACTTCCTCATCTGTAAAATGGGGCTATGACATCCAACTTAAATATTAGATTTGAAGTCTAACTCTAAACCACCATGGTCATCAGCATGGCTGGCTATAGCAGGCATTGAAATATTATTGTTGTTGTTGTTGTTGTTGTTGTTAGTTAGTTAGTTATTGTTATTAAAGAAAAGCCTACTCCAAAAGACATTTAAGATTGCCTACAACCTATTTCCCTCATCGTTCCTCAGACCTAAGGTGTCTGCCTGCCCCCCCCATACTCACATAAATTTGAAACATGTTTCATTCTCCATGCTTTTGTTCATGCCGATCTTGACCTGCCTTTCCCATTTCTTTTCCTATGAAACAAGTTTTTAATAAGTGTCTTGGCTCAGTGTCAGCGCCACCTTCGAAGAGAAGCCTCCTCCAATTCCTCCACCAGAATTAATCATCTTAAACTACCAAGGCGCTTTGTTTTGCCTCCAGTGAACAATGTCTTCTTTCTGCTTTTTTTCATTTGTTATTTATTCATCCAACTCCCTTAACGGTTAGAATCTCTTTGATGTACCTGCATCCCCAATGGTACCTAGCTAAATGCCTAGAAGAGGGTAAAGGGAAGAGAGATGGTGAGCAGAGAAGCAGCAATGGTCCAGAGCTAAGCCAAGTGGAGGACAAGATGGGAGAGAAGGTGGGAGAGATGCTAGGCAGAGAGCCCAAGGGGGAGCTCTGGTTGGCCAGAGCTGTTGTAGCACCAATATCCTGGATGTCATGATGCATCAAGATAAATCTTTTGGGTTCTGGGCTCCCATGTGGACCCTGATTAGCTAGGGCCCACTTTAATCAAGTTGGTTTACCTCTTTGGGCCTCAGTGTCATTGCTTCTAAAATGACAGAAATGCACCGAACCTCAAGGGCCTCTTCCAACCCTAAATTTCATGCATCTGTGCTCCACCTCCGGACACATTGCCATCACTCCTAAGACTGCGACGATCACACGTTGGTGTCACTGCCTGGCTCCTCCGTCACACTCTGAGCTCCTGCAGGAGAACTATGTGATGGGTCTTACTAGCTGCTTCCTCCCTTGCACTTAGCACTGGACTTGGCGTTATTTTGCAGATTGCGTGAATGAATGGCCTGAAAAATGAAAAGTCCTGACAACCCCAGAGCATAAAGCTGGGCCCAGGTAGAGTTGGTGCAGCAGTGGTTTTAGCAGCTTCCGGTGACAGAGCAGTGTGTGCGTAGACTGCCCATGTGTTTTGCAGAGAAAGTTCCAGTTTTTGCCTTTTGTCCCAGTGTAATTATTACAACACCCACTTTTATTCTTGCAAGTCTCTTCATTGGGAGATACGTAGTCACCCCAGAAATGAGGGAACCCAGTGCTTTTAGTACCGAGCACGCACCAGATACCTTGATTAGCTCTTTCCAAACATGTTCAATGTCAATCTACCTCAAAACCCTTAATGTAGGTATTATTATCCCCATTTTACAGATGCAAAAATTGAGGTTCTGGAAGTTTGCATAAGCGGCTGAAAACCTCAGGATCATTAACTAGAAACTAGATTCACAACCTGGATGACCCAGATTCAAAGTCCTGCTCTTTCTATTCTGCCTTGTGGTCAGATCGTGGCGGACAGTGGAAAATGGGAACGGTCACGGTCCCTGGACTCAGGGTGAGATTTCTCCTGCTCTTACCTCTTGTAACACCTTCTCTCAACTCCTGATTTTTCGTTGGCAGGTCCTGGCCACTCTCCACACCCCAGGATGGCCACAGCTTCAATTTTGATGAGGCGAGCATGTCTCTCCCCTTTCCATCACTCTTCCTCTGCTACCACGAGAGACGAAGTCTATAAGAGAGAATTGGACTTCGTAACCTAGAGAACAGGAACCACGGATTCTTTGAGAATAACACATGGTAGGACTTGACCTTCATGGTGCAAGGGAGGATGTCCGCACAGTGACTCAAAGGCAACACGGCACTGGGCCTTTTCCCAGACACCACTGTAATAGAGAAGGTTGTGGGCTTTTTGAGTCCATGTGTCTGGGGTTGAGTCCTAATCAGCCACCTTTAACTAATGTTGAGCTGATTATTTATCCCTCACGGCAGTAACAACCCATTGTAACAACCCATTGCCACTGATTGCCACCAGAACACCTGTTCTCACTAGCAGGTGGCTGAGAAGGACCGTGAGGGTTAGAATGTGTGATTTTGACTCCACCCCTCTGTAAACTGGGCTCCCTGGCACAGCCTCCTCCTGTCTCCTTCGCCTCCGATGCATCTTCTAAACAGAACTGAGGACCCTCAGACCTCCCTCCCTCCATCCCTTCACCCCCGACAAGCACTGCCATCCTCTTACTCTGAGTTCACAGCAGTGACCTCTGCTTCCCCCCTATTTCTTCCCTGTACCAATTTATTCTCCACTCTGATTCCAGATGGGGTTCTTTTAAAGTGCAAATCTATTCATATCACTTGACTACTTAAAATTCTTCAATCGTTTCTTTTTGCCCTCAGAATCAGTTCAAACTCCTTGGAGAGAATTACATGGCCGGGGTGCCCCCACCCCATCATTTTCTGCTCTCCAGCCACAATGAACATCTCTTGGCTCCTTTAAGGGGCCTCACTCTCTCTTGCCTCAGGGTTCTCATGAGGCTTTCCTCTATTCCTAGAATGGTCTTCGCCCCTGCCCATCCTCCCTCACTCACCCACTCACTTGCTTCTCATCTAGTTAACTCTTTCACGTCCTTTAAGTCCTAGCCTGAACCTCACTTTAACAGATGAGCCTATCCGCACCCCACTGGCCAACCTAGGCCACCCAAAGCCCTCCTGTACTTTTCCCTCGTAAAATAAAATTCAGTCCACTCAGAATGACTGATTCAGGGACTCTGTTCACCTCCAGACAGGAAGCCCTGCAGCAGAAGGGATCACATCTGACTTGTACCCCGCTACGTCCTTGCATAGTGGGGAACCAGAGGCAAAGTAAAGGTTCCATTTTTTCATCAGCTCATTCATTCGTTCATCAACTTTTCCACTGTGGTAGATGGACATTTGTCTTCCCTTCCTATCACCCTTTCTTTGCCGCCCCCAGAGACTAAGTCTGGAAGAGCGTACTGTGCCTGGTCATTGAGAGAGGAGAAAGACTCACAAGCTGTTTAAGGATATCACAAGCAGAAGTTAATCCTCACAGT
Source organism: Rousettus aegyptiacus (assembly GCF_014176215.1). NCBI lineage: Eukaryota > Metazoa > Chordata > Mammalia > Chiroptera > Pteropodidae > Rousettus > Rousettus aegyptiacus. Next base: position 8,314,805 of record NW_023416285.1, read on the forward strand.
GCAAAAGGCTCACTCTCTTTGAGCCCTGAAGCCTGACATTGGTGGGGACCTCCCCCAAAGCTTTCCCTTCCTCTATTGGCAGGAAGTACGACCCCTCACTCTACCCCATTCCCCGTCCCAGCAGTGGGACCAGGTGAAGCAGAGGATGACTAACGACCCAAATTTAAGCCAAGACACTAGGAAAAAGCAGAAGCTCTAAAAAAAGAAGCACCCAAATTAAAATGGCCAAGAGGTTGTGTGGGAGAAGAAGAGAAGAAAAGAAAAAAGTTCTAGATAGGTCCTGAGAGACCAAGACTAAATCTCCCAATCTATGATTAGACTGGAGAAGCCATGGAAACCCCTACCACCCTGTGGATTCTGAATGGGTTAGAACATATGTATTGCTTAAGCCTGCGATAAAGAACTGATTAAATGTTTGCCAAAATTCCCCGTATGTGCTTGTAAATGGCTGATCGTTTTGTGTGCGGGCCTCCTTCGGCAAACACCGATGGCTCTCGAAGTTGCAAACAAGAGTGCTGAGCTTATGGACATTCTTCGGACCCTGAGGGCTTACATTTTAGAAGGTAAAGATATCAAACAGGCCACCTGGCACACAGAGAGAGTCAGGGCAGATGACGCAGGGCAGTGGCCCCAGCAAACCTGTGGCCATGGGGACAGCAAGGATGCTGAATGGAACGAGAAGGGAACGAGGACATTGGGGGGCGGGGGGGAGCAGGGCAGGAAACGGAAGGCTTGCGAGGAGCAGTCTGCCCTGCTTTTTTTTTTGTTTTTTTGTTTTGTTTTGTTTGCTTTTTGCTCCTTTTACATTTATATCTGCTTGTTTTGCTTGCTATATGCTCCAGGAGATGCTTTGGGGAGAAAAGAAAGACCTCCAAATTCCATAGGACTTTGTTGAGCATTGATCCTCTGCACCAAAAGGTGCGGGACCTTCCGTCAGTCCCCAGGGAGACCTAACGTGCAACACAAAGTCCCACCTGCGGCTGCCTGTACAGTGGACTCGAGTGAGACCTCTGGATGGATTCTGGATTCTCTGTCATTTGGGCCTCTTCTTGAGTCGTAGTAACATATGTAAAAAACACCGTCTTGGGAAAGGTCTTCCATCCGAAAGCGAATGTTTAAATTCTGGGGTCAGAGAAAACCGAAGGTCCAAGAAACTAAATTAAACCTGTAACTTTAATTAAAATATAACAAAGAAAGCAACTAGTTATGGACAATCCTGAGGACAAACAGAGTCTAGTTATCTATTTAATTGCTTTATTTATTTACTTATTTACATGCCCATCTTGGTGCAAGACTGGCTCCCGGCAACCTGTGTATTTGTAGGTGAATTGAGCACAGAAATGGCGTATAATAAGGGGCTTTTTAACCATTTGCTGAATCCAAATTGATTTGCCTAAGAACCAGAGCTGTAATGCATTCTGCACTTTTGAGCTCAAGGCACAGGCTTAGCCTGAGGCTACAGAGAGAACAAGGTCAGGGTTAATTAGGAACAGCCCAAATTCCCATAATGATAGGATTCAGGACTCTTAAGAACAAGTCCTTGAGTTCATGTACTCCAAAATTCTTAATCCATAGAAGAGCAAAGAGGACCCTTCAGGAAAATCCAGGGACTTACCCGCTGGCTGGGATAAGGGTGCAGGGGGCACCTAATCTGTGAAGACAATGAGGCTTCTTTGGGAACTTTAGTTCGATGCCAAAGCATAGCATATATACCCAGGTTTAACATGACAGCGATTCAGGAAACAGCATTGCATTGCAGTTTCTTCAAATGCACAGTGAGTCCCCTCTCCCGGTTCTGCAGGCCCTTCTCCCACTGGTTTGGCAGCAAGCGAGCCCAAGAACAGTGACAATAATAACCAATAACAATCCCTGGCAATTAGCAGGGAATTTCCTCCCAGAAGGGGCTGGGACACAGGCTGCAGACACAGACCCCATCCAGCCAAGATGTCTCATTGGATCAATAGCATCATTAGCAAGAGTCACCCGAAGGAAGCTGCCAGTGGGCTTCCTTCCTCTGTCTCAGACGGCCTCACGCACACTTGTAAAGAAGTCAGATCCAAAAGGTGAAGGGCCAAGAAGAGAGTGGGGACTCGCCTCACCTGGGCAAGGGGGAGTAACAGCAGTAGCCAGGCCATGCCAAGGGATTGTAATTTCAAGGAAGATTCAGACCCTGCCACCGACAGAGCCTCTGCGGACATCAGCTCTGACCCTCCAGTCACGATGACTGCCATGTGATGTGTTCCCAGCACTGTGGAAAAGGCAGAAAACGGCCCAGGCTTGGGGCACAGGGCACTGCCAGGAACAGCTTTGCGTTGTAGCATCTAGCCCGCAGGGCAGGTGAGGCTGCCGAGGTAAGGAAGCTGTTGCCCATGCCAAGTAGTTCGGACCTTCTCCTGAGGGCTATGGGGAGCCGTGGCGGGTTCAAAGCACAAGAGACCCCTGGGTTTGGGTATTTCTCTGGAGGCTGGGTAGCAAACAGGTTAGCGCCGCGGTTCTCCATGCGCAGTCAGTCCCTGCCCGGCGGTGTCCGTGACACCTGAGAACTTGCTGGCAATGCAAACTCACAGGTCCCGCTCCAGGCCCAGGGGATCGCAGTCTGGGCGGAGGCCCAGCAGCCTGTGTTCTAACCCGCGCGGGAAGCACTGGGTTGGACGCTATCCTAATCGGCGGGGACGTCCATTGAGGATGCCGCTGCAGCGGTCTGAGAAGGCGCTTAGGGGACCTGAAGGTGGGTGGCCGTGGTCCAGCAAGGGGAGGATGCGAATAGAAGTAGGAGGCCAGAGAAGGAAGTCACCGTGACACAGAGGATGGAGGAGGCACAAGCAAACGCCCAGGCGCCTTGGTCCCCAGGCTGGTTGGAGGTGCCATTGGCCGAGAGGGAAACATGGAAGGGGGGAGGGGTCGAGGAAGAGAAGCAGGCTTGGGTGAGAGGCCTCCCCATTCCTGTGCTCCAACGCCCGCTCCTCGGGCCCTCATTCGGTCTTGTCCCGGAGCAGTCCTAGACGACCCTGACGAGAGCAGACAGGCCCCCGTGTCCAGGCCTGTAGTCATCTGGGAGGGGCTGCAGCCAGCAGCGCCTCAGGAGATGAGTCCTGGAGATTAACGCCTGGGTGGCCCCCCCGGAGCATGGCAGATCCGAGACCAAGCCTGGGAGCTGCCGGCCTGGACCTGGGATTTCTGGTCTACCCTTTATAAGCTGTATGACCCTGGGCAAGTTTCTCAGCCTCCCCTGCATCATCTGTCACATGAGGGTGGTAAGAATCGGACACACATTTTTGAATTGTTGTGAGGAGAAAGTAAGTTAGTAAATGTGAAGTGTTTAGAACAGTTTCTAAAAGATGGTATTAGTATCGATTATTAGCGACTATTACTGTCATTATTATTATATTTCCGCTCCCTCAAAGTGGAGAGATTCGAAGGAACCAGGTAGGTGCTCAGAGGTGGAAGGTCTGGAGGGACCCGCCTCTCTGTTCCACCTTTGCAGTGTAGTTCCGGTCCTGACTTCCAGGGCGGGGCCGGGGTGGGGGCCGCGGTGGGGGGCGGAGGCAGGGGTGGAGGGGGCGCTGCCCTCCTCCTTCCATGTGACATCCCTTCCTTCTGATACCCTTCTCCCTCTGCCCCGCCCCCCACCTCCGCCTCATTGCGGCTCTTCTCATCTATGATCAGTAGGATTGTAGGACCTCGAGACACCTGGGTGGCTAGGCTTGACGATAAATCTTCAGGAGAAGAAAAAGATCTTTAATCCAAATGCATGTCTATCACCTACTGGGCACGCGGGCCTGTGAAACAAGAGTCCTTGGCCTCCTGGAGCCCACTGGCTGGAGAGTGAAGAGAGGAGGCGTAAACAGAGCACGTCTGTACAGAGTGGGGACAGCGAGGGAGGAGGGGTACGCGGAACCCCTGGGAGGCTCCAAGAACAAAGCTTTTGTCTGCGACAAGAACCCTGGTGGCCAATCCATGTCACGATTTGCAATTTGCGTTCTCACTCTGGAATCATCAAAGCCTAAGAAATCTGCTATTAGAGAAGGAAATGCAGAGAGCGCAAAACCTCCCTGTTTTTTTTTTTTTTTTTAAATGTCCCATCTTTTCTAATCTGGGTTTTTGAAGCAGGGCCTGTTGGCGGGAGAGCGGGGGAGGGGGGGGAGCACCGTCCAAGCTCTGAGCAGGCCATTCTCCTGGAGCATTGTGGGGAACAAAACACCGGCCCACAAAGGAAGCGGCCTGGGGCGGACCCAGAGCGGGTTCAAACGTGCTCAGTCTGGATAGATGGCTGGACGAAAATAGAATCCCGGAATGGGGTCTGAGAACTAACTAGAGAAAGGCCCAGACAGACACACAGACATAACCCCCCAGAGATTTAAAAAAAAGAAAGAGAAAAAAAAAAGTTGTACAGAGAGTAGGAAAAACACCAAGAGGAAGAGAAAAAAAGACAGGAAATGCGAAAACGGCAAAGGAGAGCGGAGAATGATGGGGAGCACTCATAACCTCTCCAGCTGGTCCAGCGAGCAGAGAAATTTGATCATGAAAACTGGTACAAGAAGCTCAGAGGAGGGTCAGGAGAAGACAGAGCATCTGATGAGCCAGCCTTAGGCTTAGAACTCGGCGCTGGTTCTCCCCAGCGCAGCAGAGAGCTGTGTGACCCACCGACTAGGAAAGACTGTGTATTATCATCCCCGCAGGGCAACCGGCATTAGGTTTTTTCTCTTTTTCCAAACTCTGTGAAAGGATCTCCTCTTCCCACAGGTCCCAAGGCCCTCACAAGTCTTATCCGCTGCACAGAAAGGCTGTTTTCACCGAGACACATCTGGGCGAACCGGCGTCTTCAACGGCATTTTGCAACGGCACATGCTCTTTGTGTAGGAGAAATAATGAAACACCTTATTGGTGAAACAAATATCAAAGCGCGAAAGGAGCGTTCAGACGGAAGACGGAGGGAAATTGCTTCCTTCTCCACCCAACCCTCAAGCACGAGCCCTTTCCAAACTGAGCGGGGATTTTTTTTTTTTTTCTGTTTAGAGTTTAATATATAAAATGGCTGCTACATTTCAAGGGGGACATAGGCTCTTGTTATTAATACAGAGTAACTAGCGATTAGGTTCTCCCTCACTCTGCTTATCTTAAAAGATAAAGTTTATATTATCTTTTTATATTTAAAAAGTAATAAGCGCATACTATAGGAAAAAAAAAAACTGAAGGAAAAAAGGAACAATCCTAGTCCCATGACTCAAAGAAAATTACTTATATCATATTTTAATTCTCCCCAGTCTATTTTGTCCTTATATACTCACTCTTCCACTGTTGAATTTCTTTCCTGAACAATCAATAATCAAAATAGAGCCACTTGATTTTTTTTTAAAAGAACACAGTGGGCGTAGGCTACTCTTGGCTGCCCAGCATCTGTTTTACCTTTGTTTGATATTTGTGCCCATATTGTCTTCTGACTATTACTTTTCCATTGGATATACCTGGTGGGAAGATGTCACTTAGAATGTTCTGTGTTGCCCAGCCATGGGGAGGCCATCTGACCCTTCAGGTTAAGAGAATCAGATGCTCCCTTGCTGGAACCTGAACTTTGAATAAAGTGACAAAAACAACAACAATAACAACGACGACAATAATAATAATAATGGTTGAAGCTCATGAGTCCCAGCACAATTTCCAAAGAAGACGGCTGCATTGTTGTGGCCTCCTCGTTACCCCAAACCTCTCGGGAAATGCGGAGGTTCCTGAGCCTGCTTCTCCAAATTTTTAGTCAATTCTATGAACTCCCCCATGCCCTTTCAGCAAATTTCTTTTTCACTTAAAGCCAAAAGAGTCTGTTTCTGTTGCTTACAACCAAAGAATCCTGAATGAAAATGTGGCTAAAAAGAGCGTGGGGTCCAGGACAGACACAACAACAACAAAACAAAACAAAACAAAACAAAACAAAACAAAACAAAACAAAACAAAACAAAACAAAACAAAACCTGCCCAGCTGCTCAGCTCCTGCGTAACAAGCACTACCATCCTCCCGGGACACCACGGTGCCTTTAACCGGTTCTCTCATACCAAGATGCTGGTGTGGTTGGAGGCATTGCCTTAAAGATCCCGATTTCCCACCCCTATGTGTAAAAATACTCCTTCGACGTGAAAGTTTAGCACTTCTTCTAAAGAAGCACAGCCTAGTTCCCCATCCTTGATTCTGGACCTCATGACTCATTTTAACCAAGGAAATGCAGCAAAAATGAGCCTGGACCCCAAGAGTCCTTGGGTACTTTTTCTCACTCTCTTGGATCCAGCCTGCTTCACAGGGACAAGGCTGGGCCAGTCTGCTCAATCGAGGAACTACATGAATCAGAAAAGACACATTCTAAGTGAGGTCACACGAGACCAGCCAAACTTCCTGCTGACTTCAAGTCCATGAGTGAGCCCCGCCAAGAGCAGCCAGGCCTGTCTCAGAACAGCCGGGCATCTGTGTGGCCTATAGCTTGTGAGCAAAATACATGCTTATTGTCGTTTAAAAAAAAAAAAAAAAAAAAAAAAAACCTGTATAGGGACAGCAAGAGATGGCATGTTATCTGAGCAAAATAAGAAAAATGTTCTGAAAAATGTCATTTAATTACTTGTGGGATAAAATACCTGAGACGGTTGAGACTCTCCCAGAAGCGCCATAAAACACAGGATAGTCTTAATACTTCAGTCGATACAGCAGCATCAATAATATGAGTCCTGAAGGCAGGGAATCTGGGTAAAATCCTCCTTCTGCCACGTATTAGCCATGCGGCACTGAGTAAGTATGCCATGACTTCCTCATCTAAAAGAAGAGGAAAATAATAAGACCAGCATCAAGGATTAAATGACAAAACACATATAAAGCGCTTAAACTGTGATCACTGATTATAACATTGGCCATTATAAATATTATTCTTCTCTGATAGTTTGCTGTTCAGAGTCAGGAGATTTGAAAAGAATCATGGTATTTTGTTTCTTTTACTCAGTTTGAGCCTCTCTGCCTGTTAATGGAAAGAGTAGATTTCATTTCATGTGTTACCGATATAGTTGGGATTAATTCCATCATATCGTGATTTTTCTACTGCTTTCGGATTCCTGACTTCTTTGAGATATAATAAGTGTTCAGTTTCCTCTTTTATTAAATATATGTTTATATACTTACAATGTAAAATATATATTATAAATATACATAATCTGTATATGGCATATAATATACATTTACACATATAATTTACAATACATAACACGCCATTCTTTCAGCGGTTACTCTAAACACTACAACATACTCCCCAATTTATTAAACCCTAATATGAATGAGTATTTTGCCAGTGGACAATGCAAGGAATTTCGGGTCCCCTGACTTGGCTCTCTACCTCCTCCCACCTTCGGTGCCATTGTCAGTCTGTACCCAAGGCTCTTGGTAACGTCATCCTGCACCAAGGAGGACTCACGTTTGCCTCTGTCAGGAACCTAGGCTGAAAATCCAACCAGAGAATTTCGAAGATGGAGGGGATCCGAAGCTAGGCCTCGGTCTGTGAGGGCCAGTTTATTCCCAGTCCCCTTCGCTCCTCGTAAGGGTTTCTTACTGGGATTTCTCGGCCTCGGCACTGTTGACATTTTGACCAGATCGCTCTTGCGGTGGGGGAGCTGTCCCAGGCCTGGTAGGGTGTTGAGAAGCACCCCTGGCCTCCACCCACTAGAAGCCAGCAGCACTCCCTTATGTGATGACTAAAAATGTCTCTGGACATTGTCCACTGTCCCCTGATGGGGCAAAGGTGTCCCCACTGACATCCATTGTCCTAGAGTGTAGCCCTGCAGGACCCCCACCAGAGCCCCCAGCCCCTGAGACTGTCAAAGCCCCACTCACTTCCCTGTGTCTTTGTATTCCTTATGGGATGAGGGGAAGGCCGCTCTCAACAGGGAGCTCACCTCTGCTGGTCCCTCCTCCTGCAGGTCTTGAACCCACAGATGTCCCCTGCTTTGTCAAGCCTCTCCAGTGCCTTCTTACAGGTACACGTTTGCTTTTTTGGTTCCCGGGAGAAACATTGGTCTGAAATAATGTAGTTTATCGTGGCAGAACCCAAGAATTACGCTCACTTAAAAGTAAAATCTGAAATAATTTCAGCTGAATACAGATACGCAGGACGGAATGTTCTCTGCAGAGTCCTCTGGCACAGGGCACGAAGAGGGAGCACGTCGCAGATGATAATAGGGCTGTTCTTAGAGGAGTTTGGGACTGAGTAATTCCTTGCTACGAGGCACAGGCCTGTGCACCGCAGGATGTTTCACAGTGTCCCTGGCCCCCGGGGGAAATAATTAAAGAAGCTGTTCTTAGGGAGTTTATTTTCTAGATGGTGTAAGAGTGTATACACATTTGAAAAGCTAAAATAAAAAGACTTTAGTTGACCTACAGAGAATATACACATCTCCTCCTCAAAAATGCAGGTAGTAGAAAACCAGGGGAGGAGATGTTCATTACGAGCTAAATGGAAACCCTTACTGTCTACCAGCCATGTGACCTTGGCCAAGGTCAGCGTCTTCTGCAAAACGAGGCTGTAGGATTAGATGAGCCATCAGCATAGTCGCTTCCAGCCCGGACAGACGAGAAGTCTCTTAGAAAACAGGTTTGTAATTATTTAGCCCACCCAATACAGCCAAATGAAAATGCATGAAAAATCAGTCATATTCAATTGATCTCTTCCCATTTTGAATGACATACCTAGTTGAGAAAATAAAGGAAACCCATCAGAAATGAGATATCTGGTTTCTAGATACATTGGACAAAAATATATCCAAATATCCTTCTGGGGAAACTGGAGAAGTATGAGCCTCTGAGTGTACAGCTTGGATGCTTTGTAACTCATGGATTGCCAAGACCCAAGAATTCTGCTGGCCCATAGCTGTAGGTCTCAAAGGCAGTCTCTGGTGGTGTTCCCCCATAGGACAGTGGCCTCTTCAGGCCTGTTGCTACTCTATATTGATGATTTGGATGACAATCAAGAGAGCATTTCATCAAATGCATGGGTTTTTCAGAGATGGAATTTATAGGTAAGGTGAACTTCAAATCACCGTTTCCTAATTCCTTCATGTGTGCCTCTGAGTCAGTTCGCTTTCATGCCTGAGTCACCACTGGGGCCATGTGAACTCTCTGGCTTAGGGAACTGTGCTCCGCATTTATTCCCCAGGGTACCCCTAACACCAGACAATTGTTCGTAGCAAATTTTTACTGAAGTTTTGGGGGGTAGCAGAGGGTATTCATTGCATAGAACAGAAAATAATTTCAAATGAAAAGTCAGATATTAAATCCCTAGAAATATATTTTTCTTTTCTTGCCACGGAGAATGCCTCCTGGCTTTGTGGCTGCCTCAGCAGCCTGCGAAGTCACTCAGGTTCCTGCGTGTTCCCTACCCTATGTCCCTGGGCCCTGATAACTCCTTGTCTTGACTGCAACGGGATGTTCAAAATTCAGCCTTCTTTGCACATGAATATCCCAGGCTCTACAGAGCTCATTTTTACCCATCTTAGGTATCCCTAAGGTGGGGTGTGGAAGGTGTAAGCGGGGGCTTGCCTTCTTTAGCTGAAAGGTCGACCAAGGAATTTTCCTAAACTGTAGACTTGCCCACCCAGTAAGTTCTGCCTTTAACATACAGTGAAATCTAAAAGGTCTTCTCTGGAGCTAGAAGTCTATGATTTTTGTGGTTATACTTGATTTGTCTTCAAATAGATGAGCGATTAAGGAATGATGGACACTACTACTCCCCAGCCCATAGCCAAGGGTGGGAGGGTTAAGGTTCACAGGCTGTGTGCATCAAAGTTGCTAGAATACAGTGATGCCTGTCACACCTTTGCACATCTCCTTTCTTTGTGCATTTGTACAAACTGGAATCTACACTCATCCCTATGCAATAAACAGAAGCTTCAAATCCAGCAGAAGCAGGAAACAGTGACAGAGGATGAAAGGGAGTAAAAATGATTGGGAGGAAAGAAAAAAAAAATAACACATTGATTTACAGCCCAAGGAAATGAAATGTCCAGGCTAGAAAAAGGAGCGGACTAAGTGCGATTCAGGGTTTGGGTACCAGAATACCACCCTCCCCGTTTCTACCCTGCGCGGGGCCGATGGGGAGCAGGAGCACTGCCAGCAGATATTTGCACGCTCCGAGTGTTCCGCTGGGAAGCGGAGCTATCAAGACAGATGGCCCTCGTACGTGTGGGTGAGTCTGACGTCAAGTTTATGAGCCAAATGGTGTTTTCCAAGTTCCACCCCTCCAAATCCCATCCAGAAAGATCCCACTAACTCAAGCCCTGCCCCGCCTCTGAAGGCTCCCTTGCCCCCTCCATCCGAGTTATCTCTCCTGACGCTTGGAGCTTAAGCACGGGCTGCCCGTGAAACATTATGACTGGCGTTTCATCTTCGACAGGTGCAGCTCCTTGGAGGCCAAAAGAGGGTCTTTTTTCTCTGTGTCCAGCTGGCCCGGCTGGACATGCCTCCATTTACTCAACACGTACTTATCAATACCTGCTATGTGCCAGGCCCTGTGCTTTGTTCTAAGGAACCAGGATTATTCTAGTGAGGAGAGATAATAAATACATAAATAAAAATGAGGAGTCTGGCTTCCAGTTAAACGCCTATGTGTGATTTTTCAGGACCAAAGCGTCACGGGCAATGACTTGGCAGGTCTCGTAAGAGAGAGTTCCCTGCCCCACTCCAGGCTGAGTGACAGCCAGCATGCTCTTTGTGTGTGTTTACATTCCTTGACTGCCACCTTCATTTCTAGATCTCTTTATCTGAGGCTGGGGACAGAGGTCTTTAGACACTTCTACCAAGACCTCCCGATGCAGGGAAAACCTTGAAGACAAGTTTTTCTACTTAAATACCCAGTATTTTTCCACTCCTAGCCCTCACTGTCCCCCTGCCAGGGTTTGTAAACCTTTTGTTCTGGGGTCCCTCAACAACCAGGTGACCCCCACATCCGTGCAGATGCACCGGACCCTCCATCAGCATGCCTGGAAGATAAGACCACAATGCTCCTCCCTATCTCTGGTCAAAAGGAAAAAAAGTCAAGCTCAAGCCAAGAAGAACAGAAAATACCTCAAATTGGACAAGGATCTGAAATTTTGACATTAAATTGGACTGGACTATTTCATATCTAAAAACAAGATGATTTACTACTCAAAAAAAATTATTGTAAAAGCCATGGGATTTGCTCGCAATCTCATCCTTGGCAAATCCTTCCCAAGCAGGTTTGAAACTGCGGTAGGTGAAAAATGAAGTTATTTCCTGATCTTATCTTACCAATTATAGCTTGTTCAAATGCCAGTTAGAGAAGCAAAAAAGAAGCTGAGAGGAAGATAAGCAGGAATGAAATCTGCTTCAGAAGCTGCCACCTGGGAGGGCTGAGGGGCCGACCGGCGATGAAAGGAGCCATCGCTGTGAAGAGGGGGAGGCGTCATCCCAGGCCCAGGCGAGGCTACGTGCAAAGGCCCTGAGGCAGAAAAGAGGAGGCAGCAGGACTGCGAGGTCAGCAGCATGGCAGATCCCATCACATACATGTACATGCACATACACAGGGTCCCCCCTGAACCACCAGAAAGCTCGCAGCCAAATTTCATGATCTAGTACAGCGATTTGCTCACCTAGTCTCCTTTTCGATGGATACGGTTTCTAATCTCTCCTTTTGCGTGATTTCAACATGAGAACTGTACTGTTTGGCTCTTCATGAGCTACTGCAAATACATATTAAAGATTTTTTTTTTCTTTTGCACAGCCTGCCACAAAGAGAAGAATGAGGTTTTTTCTTTTTAACAGTTGGAAAAACAGGTTAAAAAAATACTGTCAATTATCCAAAAATGTTTTGATTCTTTCTCTTACCCACAGTTAACGTGGAGCAATCCACCTCCGGCTGGATCGTTCATGACTGCTAACCCACACAGACCTACTGCCGGCCCACAAAGATACGCCGCAAACATCTCCTAGGGTTCGAGACCATTTCCGAGGAAACTCTACACACTTTTATGCATTACCGACTAATTTTAATAGCTCCTATACGTTGAAGATTTGTTCTGTGCCGGGCACCATGCTAAGCATTTTACATATATTATAATAATCCATCATCGCAAAAATGCTTTAAGGTATGGACTGTTATTACAAATTCTTTTATAGCTGAAGAAACTGAAGCATGAAGAGTTTCAGTAACACATCCAAGGTCACCCAGATTGTCGGTGGTGTCACCAATAGTTTTCCTCTAAATCTATGTGTTTCTGGTGCTAAACGTTTGGGTTTGAGACCCTCATCTTGACTCCCCACCCCCAGCCCATCAGAAGGCATGTTTGACGAGAGTCTCCCTCGCTCACGAGCCTTGTCCGTCTACCATGCGCGCGAGCTTAGCCCTTTGCTTCCCCGTCCACCAATGGTGTCCCATGGCTCAAGCCCTAAATGACCACTCTGTTGCCATGAGGGGCTAATGGGATTAAAACAGACAGTAGTGCACCAGGTCAACATATAATGGTTTGTGGGAGCCAGTCATGTGTATTACCTCTCTATTATACATTCGATGACATCAATGTTGCTCACTTACTATCAGCCACACTGAGAGTATTTACACCACAGAAAATGGCAAACAAACGCCACAAAGGTGTTTTGGAAGAAAGAGTTTCATTTACCAGCACATCACTTGGGACAGACAATAGGGATAATAACAAAGGCATCTCTGAGACCGTCTTCTCTTCACAGTACTTGATAAACAAATCATTCGGAACTCCCAGAACCCCAGCAAAAGAAGTTCAGCTGAGATTGTACACGTGGGAGCCGATCCTCCTTGTCCAGGATGCAGTCTCCTTCCTCAGCCTGCGCTGCTTTCCTTGCTGCGTGAAGAGAAACGGGCTAGGAAACTTCTTCATGCTTCCTTACATTCTGTTGAGCTTGCAGTCTTGCTGGAAGGAGGGAGCAAATCTCAGGTGCTGAACATCAAATTGCTTATTGGAACAGCTGCTGCTTTCAGCTGAGTAAGCAGGACGTTCAAGGGTGGTGCTTTCGAGCCATGGTGCTTGAGCCAGTTAGAAATTAGTGTTAGGGACAGAAAATAAGAAATGAAAGGAAAGCCATCCCATGGTTTCATAAGCGCCATGACCAGGAGCCTCCTTGACACTTTTAAACATACTGCAGAGTGAAGAAAAGACTATAAACGATGAAGTAAGAAAGACCTGCATCCAAGCCTTGGCTTGTCCACTCGCTACGTTTTCTGATGGGACAAATAGGAGAGAAAGAAAAGGCAGAAGGAGTGTAAGGGAGCAATCACAAGTCTGAAGAGGAAAAGACTGCCGAGACAGGAACTTGGTGACGATTTAGTGCAACACATGTTCAATATTTATTGAGCAACTACTATATGCCATGAAATCTACCAGGTATAGATGTGACCAACGGAGACACAGTTCCTGCCCTCGTGGAAGTTACAATCTACTGGAAAATAGAAACAGGAAACGTGCTGCACTCATAAGGTGTGATGTTTGTTACGATAAAGAGAATGAATCAGCCGTGGGAACATAACAGGAAGGAATTGTGGCTGACCTAGTCCAGGGACCAGACAGCAAAGTCCTGCCCACAGAGTGAAAGGCAAAGTGTCTAAAAAGCCAAAACCGGTAGGATGGCTCATCACTCTTGCAAGGGTCTCGTAAGAGCACTAGAGTGGGCCAGACACTAGGGGGTTGGAGGACAGAGACCTCAGTTCAAACGTGATTCTACTGCTGACGAGTTACTTAGCCTCAGTGAGCTCAGGACCTCGTCATGGAGAGAGACAGTTAACACTCTCCATCTCACAGTCTTACTATTTGAATTAAATTAGTGTGGGGTATAAGACTCCGCATGGTGCATAGCCTGTGGCAGGTGCCCGATACATGATAGATGATAGCTAAATATAAAGATTAATCAATGGGAATTGTATTTTAAAAGTTAAGGCTCCTTTCAACTGCACACACAGGCCACTTGGTGAGTAAGTGGCGAAATATCTATCAGCGGAGGGGTTTCACGAGGCTTAGCGGTCCCGTCCTGTACGGTAACTTGAGAGTCTGTGCAGCAAGAGGCTTCAGAAGCACTTGGATTAAACACAGGCAGAGCACTCAGCATCTGTTTTCAGCGTCACGGGCAACGTGCACTGTCCTTTCCTGTCTACCTTGTCCTGCTTTCCCCAAAACGCAGTTCCCGCCTGCAGTGACGCTATTCCCAGATTTTCCCAGGTGACTTCCCATTTCATTCTTTTCAATAAATAGCAATCGGAGCAATGTGACTTCATTCATTTACCTCTGTAAAGCCTTTCTTTGACACAAATTCATGAATCGGTGGGGGGGAGGGAAAAAAATCCATTGCCTGATGATTTAATAACGTGTGCCAACTTGATAGCAGGGAAAATACGGTCATTACGGAGATTTCCATACGCCTCTGGAAAGTTTGTGTTGGAAGAGATCAATTCGATTGTTACCAATAGCTTCCCTGAAATGCCCTGCCTTGTTTTTCATCTCTCTGGTGATGGATGTGAATGTTAGAAGTCCGCCATACTTCTCTACGCTGTGTTTGCAGCAGAGACGATAGGCTGCGATGCGGTGTCTCCTTTACGCCTTTGCTCACCTTCAACATAAATTATCAAAGAAGGTAACAAAATGCACGTTGATTGGTCTTCCTGCTTCCATTTAGCCAGACAGGTTGTGATGGCTTTGTTCCTTGGCCAGACACGCCGAGGGAGCTGCTTTCGCATGTTAATGTGACAGGACCTGGAGGGTCATGCTTGCTATGACAGGATAAAGGGAATTAGTTAAAACTTAATTAAAACCACATGGATAACAAGTAGAACTGCTGTGTGTTTAGAACCTTAAATTCTTTGTTGCTGGATTGGTAAAAGGAAAAAAAGGAAGAGGGTGCTCTGTAGCAAGCGCAAGGGCCCCAATTAATAAAGATCATTTTGCCCTGGTCTGAAATGATCAGATTAAAATCAGAATCGAAAGGAAATGAAACTGGAGATTCTGATACCTGTCAGCCCACCCAGGGCAGAGAAGGAGGGCAAGAGTGACGTTCTCGTCAACCCAGAGATCGGACGCACTAAGTCAGGGGTTACGATATGTCGACATACTTAACAAAAAGCTGACGAGGGGGACCTACTCCAGACATTCTGATCTCCTGAGCCTGGCATGGCAGGCCTGATATCTTCATTTTCAGCTAGCGCATTTCAGTGTTCATGCTATTGCTAATAAAAAATATATTTGATTACAATAGACAATGTGGGGCAATACTATGAGATTATGTAAAATCTTGTCCTTCATTAAATACTTTCTCCCTAGGTTTAGCATCTATGGATGAAGCCATTATTACTATCGCAGTTGCAAAATGGTGATTATTCTAACTCCTACATTTAGTAGTTGGCATGTATTACTTCTTTCTTCTATATCTATTATTTGGAATAGATTCCTTTCTCTTTGGCCCTTTCTACATTAGCTGAAATTTCACTATAGGGAAGATCTTTCCCATTGATTGCGGATGGATATTTACTGTCTCTAGTGAGTAACTGATCCATTCCTGAGATTTATTTTCAATGCTCATCTTGCCCCATATTTGACCAGGGGAAGCCTCTTCAAATTGGCTCCTATAAGCTTTTAAGCACTTACTTTCTTTCTGAGCAATAAGATGTTCTAGGCTTATCTGTACTGTTCCTGCCCAGCCCTGGAATGAGACTCGCTTCTAAAGAACCCTTATTTCTCTAATAGGGGAACAATATTTGAAAATAAATTGCTGCACTCAGAACAACCCGGCATCATTTCTGTGGCATTCCTGCCAAAACACATATCCTAAACTAACCATGAGGAAATATCAGGGAAACTAAAATCGAGGAATATTCCACCAAAAAAGAAGCTCTTCAAAAAAATGTCAATCAATGCCCAGAAAAGCAGAGAAAGGCTAAAGAAATATTCCAGATGAAAAGAGGCTAAAAAGACAACAACAAAAAAAAAACCAAAAAAACAAATTTAACACCGGTACTGATTTAGATCTTGATCACAATCTTTAAAAATGCTATATGAAGAATGCTTTGGGGACAATGGGTAACATTTGAATAAGGACCATAGACTAGAAAATAATATTGTGCCAATACTATATTTTCTGATTTCAAGAGAATGATAAACATTCTAATATGTGGTGAAGGGTATATAGAAATTCTTTCTACTATTTTTGCAACTTTTCTATCAATTTAAATCTATTCGAAATATAGTTTTTAAGGCAAGTTTCCTCAAGTGGACTGCCGGTCCAGGTAGGAATGATGACTGTCTTGAGTAGACAAGTTTTCAGGTAATTATATATCTATTTTAATCTATTCTTAAAATAGATACATAAGAAGTTTGTCTCACCCATAATTTCACAAATATTAGTACTTAGTGAAGGCTACGTTAAATAAGGAGTTGATTTAAAGAAACATCATCAGTAAATAGCACGGGTGATCGAAAATGCTTTGAGATTCTTCTAAAAATGCAGGTTCTGACTCAGTAGGCCTGGCACAGGGCTTGAGCTGCAGTGTTTCTACAAAGCTCCCAGGTGATGCGGCCGCTGCTGGCCCGTGGACCACACTCAGAGTAGCGAGGGCCGAAGGCTGACCCACAGCACAGCCTGTACAAGTGCGCTTCTCTCCTGTGGCCCACCACGTACTCGTTTTCCAAATGAGTTGTCAGCTCAAAGAAGTTACTGAGGACAGCCAACAAAAGGAAGATCAAAAAAAAAAAAAAAAAGTCTAAGAAATTCACAGCTCTACACTAGAGGTTGATTAGGTCAGAAGAAGATATATTTAAACCTAATTAAGATAAAAGATTCCTCATTAGGCTGAGAGAAACTCTCAGAGTGAAAACTCCGAGGATGCGGTGACTTCTGTCAGATTCCTGTCAGGAAAATGTTCCATCACGGCAGCACGTTGACAGCCTTGACGGCCGACAGTCCTCGCTGGAATTCTGAAGGCATGTTTAATATTATAAAACTCGGGAAATAATAACAATATCTTAATAACGACCAATTGTTTTAAACCTCACAAAACCCTTGTGCATGCGTTAACACACCCCAGCTCGCGCTTCTTCTGTTTTTGTTTTTGCTTTTTACTTATTTTTTACTTTTTTTTTAAGTTTATTGGGGTAACATTGGTTAATACAATTATATAATTTTCAGGTGTACATTATAATTTGACATCTATATATTCTATTGTGTCTTTAACCACCCAAAGTCCAGTTTCCTTCCATTACCATATATTTGATCCATTTTACCCACTTCACCCTCTCCCTAAACCCTATATTTGACCCCCTTTACCCCGTCTACCTCTCCCCTTCTCCTGCACCCCTTACCTTCTGTTAATCCCTAGTCCATTGTCCATATGCCCATGAGTCTCTGTTTGTTTGTCCTGTTCATTTGTTGCTTTTAGGTTTATATCCCACATATAAGTGATGTCATATGATTTTCAACTTTTTCTGTCCAGCTTATTTCACTTGGCATGATTATCTCGAGGTCCATCCATGTTGTCACAAATGGCAGTATTTCACCATCTCTTACAGCAGAGTAATATTCCATTGTATATACGTACCACAGCTTCTTTAGCCAATCATCTATCGTAGGACATGTCAGTCGCTTTCATGTCCTGGCCACTGTGAATAATGCTGCTGTGAACATCGGTGTGCAAATATCTTTTTGGATATGGGTTTTCAAGTCTTTGGGGCAAATACCCAGTAGAGGGGTTGCTGGATCATATGGTAGATCAATTCTTAGTTTTCTGAGGAACCTCCATACTGTTTTCCCTAGTGGCCGTACTGGCCCTCGCTTCTTAAACCTGCTGTTGTTCTTATGGAATTGGAGGCTGTGAAATCCTTCAAAGGAGGGTCTGTGCCTTGCTTACATCGCATCCCTAACACCTGGCAAAGCTCTGGCATCTACCAGGTAATTAACTAAAACCGGTGTGAAAAGAGATTTTTGTCCCCCCTGATCTTCAAATACATAATCTCACTTTTCATTGAATCGGAGTTACCATTACATGATACACTGTTATTTTATGTATCTCTAAGAAAGAAAAAAAAAATTCCATCTAAACCATGTGCACCATTGATTGTAAGATACATCTCAGTTTTGGAGATGTTAAAATGTGGGAGAGAAACATGCATCTTGGAATTAAGAGACTCCAGTGATTGCTCGTTTCTATGGTGTCCCAGTGCAGACTGGGCCCCAGAACATTAACCTCTGGAATCAAATGTGTCTGTTAATAAACCAACACGCCGCTCACACCGTCCCTCCCCTTGCCGTGTCCCCCGCCCTCCCCCCCCCCCAGAGACGCGCTGCGGGAGCGTCTCATTTGTCAGCTGGTTCAACTGCTTAGGCACGACGTAATGCGGAAATGTGAAAGGTCCCAAATTATCTTATCTTGAGGTGACAAATCAAGTACAGTGCCCACAAGTCCAGGCAGTTTGCATGCCAAATAAACAAAACGCACCAGAGGCGAGGGTATCAATCTCCTTACAGTTAAGGAAAAACAAGTTTCTTTCTTATCGAAAAGATTAATGAACCAAGCTGTAACCTCACCTCTAATTGTGGCTGAACAGAAATTAGGTCCTGTTTTTAATCTATTCTGTGGTGACATAATAATGTTGTGTTACAAAAGTTCATAAAGAAAGAGTCTACACTTATCTGTGGAATTATTTAAAACACCCAGTGACTAGCCATTAATGTAAAATTATTACATTTTTTTAAGATACACTGCTGTTTTTTTAAAAAATTAGGTATAGTCAAACTAATAAAAATATCTTCTTACTGAATGATTATTTTCCAACTACAGACCCAACTATAAAAAATACTTATTTATATTTATTTATTCATTCATTCATTCATATTTATTAATTTATTTATATTACCGGTATACTTAAAAAGCTATTGATATTGTATGTGTTTCTGACACTTTGCTGAACTTATTTGTTCCAAAGGCTCCTCAGTTCATTTCTTCCGCTTGATTTTGAATGAATGTTTATGTTACGTGACTTGAGCCAGGACCCATTCATCCTGCATGCACGTCTGAGCTGGGACAGAAACTCTTGAAAATCTGGGGAGACAAAGAAGGAGGAGCTAGCAGGAGAGGAATGGTTGCCTTAAACTGCCAGAGCGGACCGAATGCCTTTGGAGGCTCAATCGCAAAGTATACCTTTTTTATGTCAAAATCCTGTCAGAAACGATTGTGTATTTAATGAAACCACATGGTTAAAAGTTTCCATACCCAACACATATACTGCGTTTCTCCTTAGAGCTCCATATTTCATCAACAAGACTCTGAGGAAGTACAAGGGAGAGGTTCATCTTGAGGCAAAATCCATTTTATTAGGGAAACAAAGGAAAGTATGCCTACAGAGAGGAAGGGCAGCATCTCCCGGTAGATCTCCAGGTGGGGAGGCAGGCTGCAACCTTGGGCCATGTCTACACACTAATGATGTGAGCAATGGAATTTGGATACAAGTTCAAGTTGGATTGTTTATATAATATTCATGTGTAAATTGATTTGGAAAAATTATAATGAATTAACACTGGAGTTTGGCCATTAGTCTAGATGATAAACTGTGCTCATTTAATGGTGCAGGAAATTCTAGGTTAGGCACACCCAGGTGAAACGATCTTTTAGTGTTTGTGTGTGTGTGTGTGTGTGTGTGTGTGTGTGTGTATGTGTGTGTATGTGTGTGTGTGTGTGTATTTTTTAACTGAGGTATGTTTTCATGTCTAAATTTTCCAAGCTATGCGTAGTCAGCACATAGCAAACACTCGAGATATGCTATACATTAAATGGACTTTTTACTAAGGAGTGGATGATCAAATGACCACAGGACAAGTTCATTTAAGAGAACCAAAAAACTAAAGGGAAAGGAAGGAAGCCCAGAATCCATTATTTCCTCTTTGCAACCACCTCACTTTTTGTACCAAAGAAGCCTACGACAAGAGGAAGGAAATTGCATACTACAGATTTCTGACTGTCCTTCTGAAGCTTCAATCTGGGAACCCCTGTAATTCTAGGGGGTGTTGCTAGCCAAAACACTCTGGCCAAGCATTTCTTCATCTCGTGTTTGTTGCTGACGGACACAAGGTCTGATTCTGCTACTGAGAGCAGAGAAAAGCGTTTAAGTACTGAATTCCCTTTGCCCATGACCCTGAAATCTTGCCAGTGACTAGAAAGACTTAAGCGAATTCCATGGGGTGGGTATCTTCCTTTCTTCACACCGATGAGATCAAACCAGAAGAAGAGCCTAACTCCTCACTAATAAAGGCAATAAGGAGTAATATTTAGGACCGACATGAACACACTGGGATAAGTGCCTCCCTAAAAGAACAAGAAGATGTCACACGGGAAGGAAGATCCAGAAGCAAATAATTAAATATACTGGGTTAAGTGTGAAACTCAGATAAATGTTACACTGTGTAACACAAAAGGGATCTACAATCCCCATACAGAAGTCAAAGACATCGCCGTGAAAAGGTGTCATTTGACTTGGGTTATAAATGACAAGCAGGAACCAGTCAGTCGGAGAAGCTGGGGAAAGGCATTCTGACATAAAGAAACAGCATTGCAAAGGCATCCAGAGAGCCAAGGGCAGAGTATGCGGTCCATGTCTCTGAAAAGTATATAGACGGTGAAATCAGAAAGCTGGAGGACAGGACCTCAAGGTCTTATTTACCTGTTACAGAGCATAGATTTATCCTGAGGCTGGAGTGGAAAGCCAATGAAAATTTTAAACCAAGGGAACAATAAAGTGAGATTGGATCATGGGGGTGTCATGTGGAGGATAAGAGAAAGGAGAGAAAACCATGCATGGAAGCTTTCATAATTGTCCAAGCAGGAGAGGATGCTGCCTTGATCTGAAATAGCAGCAGCGGGAATAAACAGGAGGAATTCGAAAGATATTTCTGACTTAGAATCGTAGAACATATTGGCAATTAAATAGGAGAACCGAAAAAAAAAAAAATAGAAGATGTCAAGATTTTAATCTTGAATTGTTGGGTGGAAATTGACATCATTAATCAAAAAGAATCAGATCTGGACAGACCGAGTTTGAGACGCCAAAGAGAAGCCGAGCATTGCTGCCCAACGGAGCATGGGGAACACCCAGCTGGTTAGGAAGTTTTATTTGTAGTGGATTCTTACGTGTTATTTAGTTCCTGCAATATCTAGACAGTTTGACAAATACTGAGAGAGAGTAAAAAATAGTCTCTCTCTCTTGGAACTTATATTGCTAGAGTATCTCCACTAAAATTTTTGCCTATTCGAATCCACACCCAACGCCTGTTTTCCTTTATGGCAGAGCTCTGTTCCCACCTGGAGAAGCTTTCCTCTCTTCTCAAAGTGCACGGTTATCTCTCTCCTCCGCATCCTGCTGTCGTAGGGCATGTCGACAGTGCCTTGCCTTTGGTGTTTATACGAGGCCTTGTGCCTGATTTTGTCAGTTACGTTTTCGCAAATATAGGCCTGTTTTTCCTGAATAAATTGGGACTATTTTCAAAGGCGAGAGCTGCATTTCATTCTTCTTTTTCCAACTCTAAGGACCATGCACAACGTCCATTGCAAAGTGGCAGCTTAGTTGAGCCAGACTTCCTGGGCTTGCATTCCGGCATGTTCTCTTGGACAAATTACTTACTCTATATCTCAGTTTCGTCATCTAAAAATAAAGATAATAATAATATCTGCTTCATTGGTA
This sequence comes from Rousettus aegyptiacus, assembly GCF_014176215.1. NCBI lineage: Eukaryota > Metazoa > Chordata > Mammalia > Chiroptera > Pteropodidae > Rousettus > Rousettus aegyptiacus. The sequence goes on from NW_023416285.1 coordinate 8,336,525, forward strand.
TGAAAATTAAATGAGACAACAAATGCAAAACGCTTTCTAGGTTCCTAGGATACAGCAAGAATTCAACAAATATTTGTGCTTCATAGGTAGGATGTGCTATGTTAACAAATAACTTCAGTGCTTCAGTGGTTTCAAATACTTAGGATTTGTTTCTTCTTTATGCTACGTAATGAATGGAGCAGTAAGGGATTTCTGCTCATCGGGTCACTCAGGGACTCCGGCTGACAGCAGACATCATCTTGAATGTTGCTGGTTGCTGTGCCAGAAGGACAGGGAGCCCAAAAAGTCTTGCACCAGTAATTAACTATTCTAAAAGGTAAGCGACAGGGCACACTTCCACTCAATTCTGGTCGGCCACAGTGGACCCGTGGCCTCATCCAGCCACATGGAGATAAAGAAGGACAATCCTGCCATGGGCCCACAAGGAGATGAGAAGCTGCTCTCAGTTGAGTATCTCAAATGGCTACCAAAATATTAGCTGTGCTGCTGTTGCTTTTTTGTTGCTATAATAAGTACTCAAAATGGAGTCAAATGTTACTCTAAAGACTCTATTAATGTTAGTACCAGCGAGATTTCCACATAAACAATGGAGAAGGAGGAAAGGGACGCATTTGAGATGTATTTAGGAAGCAGAATTGATAAGACTTGGTGATAGATCGGACGCTGAGGAAGAGGGAGTGTGGGGTGAGGATGACTCCCAGGTGTCTGGCTTGCCTAAACTGGCAGACCTTCTGTAATTCTTACCACCTTCAATAATTTTGCATCATCTTTGCTTTGCTCTCTATCTTCCAGCCTCATTGACCCTCTTTCTGGTCTTCGAAATCAGTCTGTTTCTTTCCACCCCAGGGCCTTCACACATACTGTTCTCTCTGCCTGAAACTCTCCCGCCAATACCTGTACTCCCCACTTGCCTAGATAACAGGGCTGTGGGTACGACCTGCAAAGTTTACTTTCTTCAGATCGGTTTTGGTTCCCTCAATTGCGATTTTCTGGCTCTTGGTACTGCTGGTGTATAGCCCTTGTCACAACTTTACTTCATGAGTTATAATTAAACGACTTGTTTTATATCTATCCTTCTTGTTAAATTACAACAGAAATGTTGCCTCTTTTGTTCACTCTACTACTAATACTAACACAACTCTCCAGTCATAATAGGCCCTCGGTAAATATTTACTGAATGAATGAATGAATGAATGAACAAATATCTTTGTAACATAATTATAGATTATGATTATAATTTATCCAGCCATTCTTCTATTTGTGGCCATTTAGATTATCTTCAAAAGTTTACTATTATGGAAAAATATACAGAGAGGTATAAAAACAAAATATCGTTTAAACATCTCATGTTAAATTTTTCTTAGGAGAGAAACTTTCTTTGGGGAAAATCCTGTACTAAGAGTTTGAGAGAACATTGATACTGCATGGCGACTGGCCCTGAAAACTTCAAAGGAGAGTCACCTGCTCTTACTGAAACCAGGAAATGCGTTTTCTCATTGTTTTGAGAAAGGGGGGCATGCACGAGTGGAAGAAAGAATGGAAGAGCCGAGAGAGAGAGGCGCAGGCAGGATGGGAGGGTAGGTGTGAGTGAGCACGGGCCAAGAGACCGTCCCTGATCACAGGGTGACCAAACCTGGAGAACAGGAGATATTTGTGGTGTGCCTGTTCCCATGAATCTTCGCTCTTAGAAAATATTTGTAATGGGTGGCGGTGGGAGGAGTGCCCTAGCATTGCTAAAAGAACTAGATTTCATGTCTGGATTAGCATTAAGAAGAGAAACTGCATGAACAGAAGTAGGAAGCAGGAGTCAGACAGAATATCTGACTTCAAGGGCCAGAGCAAGATGACGGCTCATGGCTGCATTGCAAAAACAAACAAACAAACAAAACAAAAACAAAAACAAAAAAAAAACAAAAAAAAATGGAAAACAAAACTTTAGCACATGTTCTTCTTTCTCTCTCAATAGATGATTAGATACATACATACATACATACATACATACACACACACACAGATACATATATACATAGATGATAGAAAACTGGAATTACTGGATAAAAGATTGAACACACTTTTAAGATAAACTGATTTCTAGCAATTTATAGTCCCGATTTTTTTTTCCAGTGGGAAATCCTAAAGATTATAGCAATGTTGTCTTTAGAAATGCTTGGATTAAAAATTCCAGTCCTTAGACACTTTAAAACTACATATGCCATAAGTCCTTAGTAAATGACCATTGAATTAAATTCCTAGCATTCCTGATGTGTAAACTAGCCATTCTTAATACAGGCTTTTCCTCCCCTATCCCTAAAAAAGCTACAGTATGTCCTGATTTCTTAGATCATAAGTCTTTCATCCCCTGACTTAAAAATATCTCTCAAGCCTTCCAAATCGTATATTTTAACAAGAATCTTGGTTGTGTGAATTTTCCAATTCTGTTAAAGTCTTGTTTTTGAAAGGTTCTTAACACACTTACTCCTGACTAGCATAATAAACTCATAATGATTACCTAAATCATTCTAGAATTCAAGTAAGATTTTGCTTGTATTTAGTTTTTTAAAAGCAGTATTATTTTGAGCCAGTACTGTTTTCTTTTTTACCAAATGTGATTCTCCTCTTTAAAACTCTAGCCAATACAGTTGATAAAAGCAAAAAAAAAAAAAACTAGGATAATTTCAGGATTTATCAAGAAGCCATTTTTTTTTTTGGACCCTGTTGACCCAAGTTAGAAAAAGAAAAAGGCAGCTCTAAGACAAAAATAAATAAATGTAACCTGTACTAATCCACTAATTAACCATATTACCCTCTATTTATACTTTATCAATACATTAAATGTTTTTTAATCAAAATTATTCTTTTTCTTTTTTTTACAATTGATCACTTGGCCTAATATATTTGTGGTTGGGCTAGAGTCTGACCATATAATGTTTTCAAGGACAACAATGCCACCTTTAAAAACTTACCCTAAAGTTACACTCTCACAAAGATTTGCATTCAAGAATGTTCATTGCAGCATCGTTTGTAATATCAGAGGGCCAGAAACCATGTAAATCTCCAACATTGGGGGACTAGTTAAATTAAATAAATTGCAGCTGATAAAGAATAAGATATAACTACATGTGCCAAAATGAAACAAATTCTAAGCTGCATTTTAAATGAATAAAGCAAACTGTAGAACATTGTGTATAATATGTGTTTTGTGTGCTTAGAATATTTCTACTGAGTTACCCAAGAAATCATAATGATTGTTGTTTCTGGTAGAGACAGTGGGAGGGGACATGATTCTGAGACGAAAGCAAAAGTTACTTTTCATTGAAATGTCCTAATTTTTACCATGAGCATATATTACTTTTTAGTTAAAATTAGACAATAAAATAGGAGAGGAGCAACTTTGGGTCTCTATTTCACGAAAACAATCAAAATCCCTATCATTTTCGGTCAGTAGTAATCAATTCAAGTTGCAAACTTGCTTCTCTCAGCAGCATTTCAACGTCTCAGTAAATCTTATAAGAGTTTTAACCATATGTCAAACAGTCATATACTCAGTCATTCATTCACTAAACTGTTCAGTTCATACTAACCATGGACCTGCATGATGCCAGACCCTGTTCCCAAACAGCAAGCAAGAACAGAAACGGGACCTGGCCGCAGCTTGCTTACGGTCTAGCAGAAAAGACAACCTTCAGTCTAGGTAATTGGAGAAACATCGATAAGAGTTGTGGGAGCATTCAGAGGGGCTTCCACAGTCTATGTCTCAGGGAAGACCTCCGAGAAAGGGATGTTCAAGCTGATACGTGTCAGGAGCTAACCAGGTGACCAGGGAGACGAAGGCTAAGCAGAGATGGGCAGATGCTCTCCAAGAAGAGATGCCTCTGAGGAAGAGAAAGCTCTACGTTGAAAGATTAAAAGACGTGAAGTTCAGAGGAAAGGATGGGGAGCGATGAGGCTGGGGAGACCCCCAGGGAGATCTCAGGGACTTGAGCAAGGTTAAGAATCCTGGACCTCACTCTCATGGCAAGGAGAACCAACAGCAGGAGTTTTAAGCGGACATGTTAGTTTCCTAGAGCTTCTGGACAGATCACCTCAAACTGAGTGGCATAAAACAATAGAAATTTATTTCCTCATAATTCTGGAGGCCAGAAGTCTGAAACCCAGGTGTCCACATGGCTTGTTCCATCTGACACTCTAGAAGAGCAGCCTTCCTACTCTCTCCCTCACTTCCGGTGGCTGCCGGCATTCTTCGGCATTCATTGACATAGATGTGTCACTCCGATCCCTGCTTCTGTCGTCACGTGGCCTTTTCCTCTCTGTGTGTCTGCGTCTCCGTGTCCAAAAGTCCCTCTTCTTATAACAACAGTGGTCATATTTCATTTAAGGCCCACCCTGATCCAATACGATTTTTTCTTGACTAGATTTCATCTGCAAGGACTCTTTCTAATAAAGTCACATTCATGGGTTCCACATGGAGCTGAATTCTGGGAGGACACTGTTCAACCCAGCGCAGTAGAGAAATGATACAGTCTGATTTACATTTTAGGTAACCCATTCTGAAGATAATAAAGGTAAAGATAGGGAGGGAGCGACGTGAACTTCACATACTTCTCTATTATTTTTGAAACGTGAGGTTTACTTTGAGGTCCTCCAGCGTGTCAGACATCGAGCTAAAAGCCATTCCCATAATAATCTCGCTCAGCCCTCACAGCCTCGTGAAGGAGAAGTGACTCCGTCCAGGCCCCATCACACAGCAGTGCCTCAAAGCCGCCTCTGGCAGACTCTGGAATGTAAGCTTTCCATCACCCCTGCTCTAAACCGAAGACTTGACGAAGGCCGCGAGAACCCCTGGGCGTGGATCCACAGGCGGTGGAAACCACCGCTTACCGACGCGAATCTGTTTTGCAAGCACACTTCATATTCCCTATGCAAAGCCAGGGCAAAAGGTGACCAGCTAACATGTCCAAAAGAGCCCTCATGCTGTAACGCAAAGGAATCTGACGTTTCCAATCACACCGCGCTGTGTCCAGTGATTCAACGCTACATGCGGAATGTTCCCTTAAAAAAAAAAAAAAAGACCTAAGTAAAATCCATGCTTCACAAAGAGTTCGTATTAAAATAAGCCTGCTTTTTTATAAGATGAAGCAACTTGAAGCCATTATCTGAAAATCAGAGGACAGAAATGAATTCAGAGGAAAAAGAGGTTAATTGGTGGGAATTGTTTGGATTGATAGCTGATATTGATCGGAAACAGATAGCTGGATCTTCTCTCTCTTTTCCGTTTTGCCTCCAAAGTCCACAATTTTGAAGGTGGACTGAAATTTTAAGAAAGGGCAATGAAGACCAAGGTTATTATCTCTTGAGCTCAGTATTTTGGGAGGGTGGGGGGAGTAACGGGGGTGGCAGAACGAGTATTCTGGGTGTACTCAACTTTGACTACCTATCACAATTTTACAGCCCCAAAATCTGACCAGGGCACTTGACTTTCAATTATCACTTTTTGGTCCATGACTTTTCCCTGTGATATTAAAAGAGGAAGGAATGGAGGGAGGGAGGGAGAAAAGGAGGGAAAGAAGGAATAAATAAACACACTGGAAGAAGAAGAAAGTAAAGATAACTCCCAAAAGGGAGGGGAAAAAAACACAATGGTCCAATCGATTATTCTGATATTTATCACTGGTTAAAAAAAATCAAAATAAAAACTTTAAATCAAGGTTATATTTTAAAAACCGATTCTTAAAAATAAAGAGTAAATGTGTTTAAAAGCAATTAATAAGCAATTTTTATCTAGGAAGTGAGTGATTTTTGTGCAAAAGGGTAAAAAAGGCTCCAGGCTTTGCCTCATCTCCTAGAAGCATCCCATATTCTTAGATGTGACGTTGCCTTGGTAACCACAACTTGGTGACCTCGTTATTTCAACCTAATCCTGCTTTGAAATTATAGTTGCTCCACCCTTTTGCCTGGCTAGCCTGATAACATAATCATTGTAAATGAGGATGGGGAAAAAACAGCAGGATATAGTCCCCTGGTGACATAGGACCAGTCTCACCTTCTCATGGAAATAGACGAACAATTAAACGGCATGAATCTAAAACCCTAAAAGTGGATTTTCTTATTTCTTATATGGTTTGTTATGCTTATTTTCAAAACCTACTGGTTGATTCAATGTAGCGAGGCATCTTGATATTACAATATGAAAATGGAAATTTCCTATTTGTGTTAAAAGAAAAAAAATGAAGGCGAGCTAAACTGTCAAAGGTGAAGTTCTTAATTATGCATTTATTTTGCCTAACAGCAAATAGAAACAGGAACCAGAATATAATTTTTTAACAATTAGAATGGCAGTATCCAGGTTAGTTTCCTCGGACTGAAGCCCCACAAATCCATTGTCATCTTGAATTCCGATTCCTCCCATAACAAAGGGGTCTTTGGAGACTGCGGTTGCTTAAATTCAGAATGCAGCACGTGTAAATACAGGTTAAAGGAAATATAATGAACTCACTTGTTTCAGTTTAATCCGGGTGCTTTGAGATCTCTGTTCTGCTGGGAAAGGGAAGGAAATTCCATTCTCTTTCTCGCTCATTTTCTCTTTTTGGGGGGGGGGAGGCAGTCTTTCCAAAATGACCAGCATAGAGGAGTGCTGGGTTCAGATCTCAATAAAATTTTCTACTGTACCCAGTGCATATGGTCTGGGTAGCTGTGGGACATGTCTTTAAGACTCCTGAGTTCCCTCAAAGTCCCCTCCAGGAGACCTTCCTTTTTGCTGAGGGCCACAGACCAGCTCCTCCGTAGTCTTCCCAAGAACTCTCCAGTTGTCACCCTTGGGGCGGGGAGGAGGGGAGAGTTCTGCAACTTGGATCGACAACCACCACTTCCTAGCTGTGTTCTTGGCCATGACTTAGTCTCTCTGTGCCTCAGTTTCCTCGCCTGTAAAATGAGGGCTGCGATAACACTCACCTTACAGAATAGCTGTGAGGATTGAATCAGCTAATATGTGTAAACTATTTAGAACCCGGCAAGCACATCATGAGTGCCTCCTGCTTTGACCACTATTATCTTCTTTACAGGATGCTAAAGGGTTAGTTAGCTCAACGAAGAAGGCACGGTAGAGAAAGCATCCCAAGAAGACCAGGTAACTGCAGAATGAAGGAAACAATGGCAGAGGACTCTAAGACGCCAGGTTGGTTGGTCAGCAGGCACCGCCTACGTCTACGTGATGTCTAGCACTGCCCTATGGGTTAAGGACAGACCCAGGAGACATAGATCCTGAAATCTCTCTATCCTCCAAGATAGCAGATTCAACAAGATTAAACATAAGAATTTAAGAAGGATCCAAGATAGCATGTAACCAGTGCTGAACTACATATGCCAGTGGTAATAATAAGAAAAATACAAATCATAATAGCTATGTTTTTATAATGTACCAGGCACCGAGCTCAACACTTCACATGCTTTTTCTGCTCAAATCCAGTTTACGAACATATGTTATATGACTTTCTCCAATGACAAAACCTCCAGATTTCAGAGAAGAAAGAGATGGATCAAAAGGCCTCATGCAGACAGTGAAGCTTGAGCTAGGTCTTAAAATAAAAGAATTTGAATAGAGATGGTTGAATTGGGGACCAGGGCAGGGTCATCTGATGGAAACACGGTGTCAGCCACAAATACAAGTCACATGTATAATTTTACATTTTCTACTGGCCACTTTTTAAAGGGGAACAAGTGAAACTAAATTTTAAAGGTATTTATTTAACTCAATACGTGCAAAGGCTTGTTTCAACATGTAGTCAGTATAAGAAACTATTAAAATTAATTTTTCTTTGAAATTCTATGTGTATTTTATACTTACAGCCCTTCTCAGTGGCAAGCAGCCATATTGAAATATTCAATAGCCGCCTGTGGCTGACGGCTACCATCTTGGACAGCGCAGGTCAAGGGGGAAAAAAGAACTGGCCTTGACTGAAGTCTCACCAGACCTCGCCAGGTCTGAGTCCCTTCCTGTACACTACTTCATCCTCCCACCGCCCCTCTGAGAAAACTATTACCATTACCTTTATTGTATAGATGAGGACACTGAGGCTCTGAGAGATTAAGTCAACGGCTAAATAACTGGGTTGTGTGTGTTACGTGCTGTTGAGTCGGCCTTGACTCCTGGCGACCCCATGGATCAGCGGCATCCACAATGCCCTGCCCTTAACAGCCCTGCCCAGCTTCTGCAGACTCCTGCCTTCGGCTTCTTTTACACAGTCAATCTGTCTCATATTTGATTTTCCTCTTTTCCTGCTGCCTTCTATTTTCCCCAGCAGTGAAGTCTTTTCCAAAAAAAAAAAAAAAAAAAAAACCTTTCTCCTGACATACCCAGAGTAGGAGAGCTTTGGTTTGGCAATTTTTGCTTCCAGTGAAGTTATAGGCTTAACTTTTTTCTAGATCCCACTTGTTCATCTTTCTGGTGGTCCAGGGTATCCATAGAGCTCTCTTCCCACACCATATATGAAATAAATCGTGTATTTTCTAGCAGCCTACTTGCACGTCCATACGTAGTAACTATGTATATACTATGAGGCCTGAGCAAGGGGAACCCACACAGATCCCGGGGCCTACTGAGCAGCTTTCTCCCCGCCAGGCCCCACAGCTCACGCAGGAGGCCTGTGTCCCCAGCTCACGCAGGAGGCCTGTGTCCCCTCCTGGATGTGGTCGAGGGGAGGAAAGCAGACAAACAAACAAACCCTTCCCTTTCCAGTTACGTAGAAGCAGAAATCAAAGCTTGAGCACTGCTCCCTCACAGCAAAACAACAAAAGGCTACTGCAGGAGGCAAGGAAGGACACCTGTGGCACGTAGATATTTGACTTTTGTTTCAGGGAAGCGCAAGATGAGGCGACACTCGGCTGCTTCTCAGCCAGTGGAGCGGGGCTCCCTTACACCCTTTCCAGGCTCAATTTTGTCATCAATGACTGTTTCTGAGACTATTAAGGGACGAAAGGGGGAGAGTGTAAACAGAATTAACAGTAATTTATGATCTGAAAAAAGACAGTAGGAGTTAGAAATCTGTCTCCATTAGGATACTTTTTCCCTGCACTCCACCGGACTCCCAAGCCACAGCATCCTGTAGGAAAAGGATGTTTATATAGTGGTCCTGGCAGGATCGATGTTTTTCCTTGTGCCCAGAGGGCAAGGTTCAATCAACTTTCTGCAGAGGAGTCTGGCCTGTGCTGAGCATGCCACTGGGACCCAGCCCTGGGATGGGCAGACACGGAGCTTTTTCAGATTTTTGTTGTATTTTATTTATTTCTTGTTCAATGAGCCCTCCCTGATGCCTGCGGGGACCTCCAAGCCTCTCCCTCTGCTACCTCAGCCATCGGCAACGTCCACCAGGAAAACTGCCAAGAGCGACACTCGTCAGCTCCTCGGTGGGAATGTTTCCGTGTTTCTGCCTTTGACGACTCCAGATTCTTCCAGACAAAGGTTTACTCCATCATCGAAGGCATGATGTTTTGTGCTATGCGGTTTCACTTTGCAGGATCTACTTTTCAAATCAAGGAATTGCAAAGCCACGGTGTGTAGCAACTTAAGTCAGAGTCCACAAGGAGAGGCAGCTGAACACCAGGATTATTGTTTCTGTCTTTTTCTTGTCTTTTGGGGGTGGGTTTTGGGGTGCTGTGGCCTGACTCCAGCTCTGAGCACCGTCTCTGACACATGCTTATGGTCCACTCAACCTTAATGATGGAATCAACCTCTGGGTAAATTTTGAAGTTAACGGGAGAAACAAAAAGAAAATTTTATGAACCACCCCCCAGAATCTGTTAGCTATAGCACCTACACGTTTTAGTTCTCTGCCGGCCAGTCTCTTAGATCACTAGCGACCCCAAGTGGCCAACTTAAAATAACGATAATTTTTTTTTTCTGCAGAAAAGAAACATGTACTTTAAGGATTTTTACCCCCAAATCTTTGTAGAATTTAAAAACCTGCAGAGCTGGGAGGACCTTTAATGTCACCTCATTTTACAGTTGGCGCAGGTCCAGATTGGTAAAGAGGGGCTCCAAACATCCATAGCAGGTTAGAATCAACTTAGGAAGAAGTACAAGGAATGGTAGGATTTGAGTTCCTTAAAGGGAGGGGGAAAATTTTCACCCCGCCACAAAAGAAATGCTGTTATTACAGAAGAGTCACGGGACTGAGGCCTGTTCTGACGGGCCCAAAGTTGCATTAGGTGTGCACCAAATGTGCTCACTTCTTTTATCTTCTTCCACAGCTAAACTGACCAGGGTACACGAAATTGAAGTTTGTCAAGTGTGAGGCCAGCATAGGAGAGAAGGGGGAAGTCAACATTTGGCAAATGTGGATTAGTTGCTTCTTCCCGAAGCCTGGGTCTTGAGTAAAGGAATAGTTTGAGTTTGGTTCCTACCCTCATAAGCACTGCAGTATTACTTGCATTTTAGAAATGTAAAAATCGAGGCTTAGGGAAATTAACGAATGTGCCCAAGATCAGTTAACTACTAATTGCAAAACCCACTCTGTAGGACTTTACCTACAAATGCTTCAAGTTATGCATCCATCGCATGAGATAATAAAGTCTGCCCGTAAAATCAGAAAAGGCAGATGTTGGAAAGGGGCCTCGGAGGAATGCTTTTTCAAACAAAATGGACCCTTGGTTTATAAAATGGACAAAAAATGATTAGTGTCTGTTCATGATGCAGCCGGTCAACGAGCACATAGGCGCTATTGCAACAAACACCAGGAAATCTCACTCTCCTTGCGATACAAAACCCGGGTTCCCCAGGCGTCGCTCCAGGTCAAAGCTCTACTCTTTCCCCACGTGTCACCTTTCCCCTGAGGCATCCTGCTTGGTCTCCTGTCCCATTGGGGAGGCCAGATCCCTGGCAGGACACTGCCCTCTCCTTGCTTGTCCCAAGCATGGACGCCGGCCGCTCCCTTTGCTGTTGGCTCCGAGCACCGTGGAGCCAGTCTGGAATTTTCCCAGTGCTGGTCCTAAAATTACCGCAGAAGAATAGAAGGTAAACGAACACGGGAGACGGAGCAGGAGCCTAAAATCGGTGTGATTCCCAAAGCATGAAATTCTGATCCACATTCTTCCAGAGGCGGCTCTCTGCAGAGCTAGCAGACTCTGCTCCGTTCCGGGACTGTCTCGCTTAGAGATTGTGCCAGCACTTTGGAAAGGCAATGTGGCAACATGGTTCAAGGCCTGTGAAAGATCCCTCCCCTTCGTCCCAGCGACTGCACTTCTAGCAATCCCCCCGAATGAAATAATCGGAAAGCGCAGGCAGTAGTGTATACACAGAGACGATCATCACTAGCTTATAATTAAAAAAAAAAAAAATGGAAGCAAATGGTACAACAGGGTTTCTGATGTAGCCAGATGATGGAAGATTATATAATCATTAAAAATGATGTTTGAAAGCATTTTTAATGATGCTAAATGAAAAAAAAAAGCATTTTAAATGGCATTAAATAAAATAAAATAAAATAAAATAAAATAAAATAAAATAAAATAAAATAAAATAAAATAAAATAAAATAAAATAAAAGGCAGGGTGCAAAACTGGCATACCTCGTGTGATCAGCGCTGACGACCAGACCAGGGGGGACTGGGCAGCTGCCTGAAGTGGCAGCTCTGTGATGGCAAAGGCATGAGGGAAAACCCAAGATGCACTTTGATGCCGAGATCTTTGGAAGTGCCCAACTTCTCCAGGGCTAACGCATCGGAGGTGAGTGTTAGAAGAGGCCAAGCACTCTCGAGAAGAGAGCCGTGGGAGACGTGGTAAGGCAGACATGAGTGCACTGGGCGGTGCCAGCTGGCTCTCTCTCTGATAATGCTCTGCCCTTCGCCTGTCAAGTGATGCATGCCGGGAGAGAGAGAGAGAGACCAGGAGAGGACTGCGAAGGGATGTTTGAGACTTAAGTGTCCCTGCCAAAGGGTGGGCTCCTGCGAATGGGCTGTAGGTTGCTTACTTCTCCTTGAGTTGTTGTTGTTGTTGTTGTTGTTGTTGACCAAAAGAATAACAGAAGCTGTAAAATTACTGTTGCCATAATAGCTTCATCTTTGTTAAAGTTTCATTGGTGAATACCTTAGGGTCTGAGGTCCTGGAAGCGGACATCGAATGCACAACCGATTTAAGAAAAAGGAGAGAGTACAACGACGATCCAAAAGAGGAGAGAGAACCAACTCACTTCTGCTTTTCAACAACACACTGCAACACACACGCACACACTCACTCATCCTCCCTTCCTGAGCATCCATTCAGAAAACGGTCCAACTTTTCTGTGATTTACATAACGCTTCTTTCCGGACTTAAGTAGGGATTTCGGCTGAGCTGAAAGCTGTCGCTAAATGACAAAAAAAAAAAAACTCATCAAGCACCAAACAACTAAGGGGGAAATGGCTTGAAGCCGATGGTAAGAGAACAAGGCAAAAGGCTCTACCCTGAGGCATCGCTGTTGGAACAGGAAAAATCAAAAGACCCAAGGTGGTTGCTGGGTGGAGGGAGGCTCAGGCATAAATCAAGGACACAGCCCACACCCCGTTGCTTTTAGGCCTCTGGAAAATTTTTAAAGAAAAACTCAAGAAAATGCACATAGAACTAGCCTCAGATATATCCCAGATGTCTACTTCCAACTCCCAAGGAGCAGGAAGGTGAAGTAGAACCACGTAGGCTCCGGCTTCCCTAAAAATATTTGAAACGAAAATGAACCCCTTGGACTCTGTCAGCCACTAAGCTCCAGAATCACCTTTCTCTAATTTTTTAAAACAAGTAGCAGAGTGACCCGTAAGCATGTGCTGCCTAGTTCTCTAAATGGGTCAGAGTCCGCTTGGTTTCTCCAATCATCCTAATGGGCCTCAAGGGCGGAAGCCCTAGCTGGTGCTTGCGCTCAGCCCAGGGCTGCTAGTAGGTGTCCAATACGTATCGATTGATTGACCGAATGATAAACCTTAAAAATGTGAGGGCCTGTAGATACACATTACCTGTTAATAAAATGCACACGAGCAGACCGACAGTACAGAGAAAGGGTTTATGAAGCCATTGGCAATCATAATAAGGGTAAATAAATACCTCTTTACGGTTTACAAAGCGCTTGCCTAAACTTTATCTCATAACTGCCATAATAGCCATTTAACATAAGTACCAAGGTTAATTCTCCAGTCCCAGCACCTTTCCGAGAAGACTACCAGATGGCCTCATTACTCAGTTCATAGAAGAATGTGCCTGCTCCACTCCCCTGGGAATCCCGGACCCAGCCATGTTAGCAGAAGCAACTGGTTCTGAGCTTTCCTTGCTCATCCTCAAAAAGATGGAGAGTCTGGACAACAGCGACTGTAAACGACAAAGTAAATAAATTCACCTGGAAGGAACTATGGACTTTATTTTTCATAGCCCTACCATTGTCAGTTTATTTTTTGTTTTGTGTGTGTGTGCTTAACATAATTTTGTGAACAGTGTAACCCCTGTCCCCCAAATATCTACCATGAAAAAAAAAGAACACAAAAATGGGCCGGGGAGAAAAAAACCTAGAAAATAGTTCACGCATTAACCTATTTCAGCAAGACTTATTTTAACAACAGATTCACGGTTCGAACCAAGAAACTCATAAATAAACCTGCTCTTACAATGTTTCTAGAACAATTTTTCAATGTTAAAGGCTCTGGGAAGTAAGTTCAGGATTGTATAATCCTCCAAACTTTTTAGACTTATAATTTATTGCAAGTACATAGGTATAGGAAATGTACTGTGTGCATGTCTAAATTAGTTTTAATCTACTCCATACGGTAGGTTAGTTAACATTTGAAGAACCCTTATCAGAAATATACACCCCAGGAGTGTTAATTAACATTTGAAAGATCCTAATTAGAAGCCTCAACTCTAGAAACTCGGCAACAATCACTTAAGGTATCAAATTCTTAGTTTAAAATACAGGGTTCATTCGTTTAGCATAAAGAATATTGGAAATAATTTCTTACTGTTGAAACAAACAGTGTCCAAACATGTAGATTGGCGCCAAATACCACCCAGGTACTTCCACCACGGCACGAATGGAGTGTAAAAACCTGAGGAGCCCGAGTCCACTTCAGTGGAGCAGCCTGGCTTGGGCTTCTTTTCATATTCTACTGCACCACCTGACAGAATTGCAGTCCCTGCTCCAGCTGGAAAGCGGGCTAATCCTACCTCTAGGTGGAATAGTGCTACCTCTGCCTGCACTACGCCTTTCTCGCAAGGTGCTTTTAAGGGTGTCAAAGAGGAGAGAACCAGAACTTCACCAAGATCAGACTCATGCTGTGGGTCCTGCTTTTAATAAATATTTGCAGGGGCGATGAAGTTCAATGTAACCTCACGGTGACATATCACCTGGTAGCAGGTCATGGGGAGGGGACCGTGATTCTCACCTGTCTATGATCTTTGGAGGCGACCAATATCCACCAAAACAACTACTACTTGGAATATGCTGAGAGCAGCATTATGTCTTTGCTTCTCTACCTGCATCACAGTCCTCTGGGGAAGGAACTTCATCCTCTCTCCTTGTATGGGTAAAGTTTGGGGAGGGCATCTCTCTCTCTCTCTCTCTCTCTCTCTCTCTCTCTCTCTCTCTCTCTCTCCCCTCTCCCCCCATCCCCCCACACATGCGCGCGCACGCGCGCGCACACACACACACACACACACACACACACACACCATGCAGGTCTCAAGATTTAGAGTCAGGCTGAAGCTATGTTCTCTAATCCATCTTTCACCAAATGATGAAAGATGGGATCTTGGGAGCTTGCCTGAGCATCACTTAATAAAACAGTTCTTCATTCATCATTGGCTATTGATCCCTAGGTATGTGTTCCTCTGGTCAGAAACTCGGACAAGAAAGGTGTGTGGCACTTTGAACGCCACCAGAATACCCTGCAACCATCAAAATTGTTTTTTCTAACAATATTTAACAACATGGTAAAATATTTACAACATAGTTTTAAGGGGAAAAAAGCTTAGTGTTCAAGAAGATATGTAGTATGATTTCAGTTTTGTTTTGTATATGAAAGGATAATGGAAGAAAATATCCCCAAAATGTGATCTGCCAGTCTCAGATGACACCACTAAAGACTTCTAGTTTTGATTATTATGCTTTCAAAATGCTTTACAATAAATAAAAACATTCATATCCAGTTTAAAAATATGTTACTGTAATAATTTAAGTGTTTTCTCTATACAAGTAATGTCTAACAGGAATATAATACAAGCCACAGATATAATTTTAAGTTTTCTAGCAGCCCTATTTTAAAAGTGCAAACAGGTGAAGTTAATTTTAATAATATATTTTATTTAACCCAATATGCCAAAATATTTTCACTTAAATGTAAATGCCATATAACATTATTAGTGTCATGTTTTATATACTTTTTTTTTTACTAAGTCTTCAAACAAAACGTAGGGCGTGTTTTACACTTAGAACACCAGCTACATTTCAGACTGGCCAGTTAGTTTTCAGGGCCTCAGTAGCCACATGTGGCTAGTGGCTCCTAAAATGACCATTACAGTTCTGTATACGAGCAACGGAAGAATCAATATTAAAAGCATGACACCAGCAATAAAAAAAGAAATTAAATCTCGCCATTTGCAATAACATGGATGGATGTAGACGGTATTATGCTAAGTGACATCAGTCAGGCAGCTACCAGCACTGTATGGTTTCACTTCTATATGGGATCTAAAGAAAAAACAAAATGAACAAAACAAAACAAAGACAGACTTACAGAAACAGAGACCAAAGGGATGGTTACTGGAAGGAACGAGAGGGAAGATGGGTGAAAAGGAGGAGGCAAATATAGTCAGCGATACTGGGCTAAGTTTGCACAGTGACAGATGATTACTAGAATTAATGAGGTAACACACAGTAAGGTATAAAAATGTCAGATCACTATATCGTACATCTGAAACTAATACAACCAATATAATATTGTATACCAACTATACTTAAGTAAAAACATAAGTTAAGAAAAAAATGCATGATGCCAATAGAATCGAGGCCTCCCCTAGTGTGCTGTAGACCTTGACATTCTCACACAGTCGTATTTTAAAGTTGGGACTGTAAAGGTTCCTGTCTAGAAGGCAAATAGTCATCCTTTACTCCTCTATTGCTCACTGAGCCATCATCATAGGTCAGGCAACTTGGCTGGTGGCTGGAGATAATGAGGCGAAGGAAAGAGAGCCTTGTCCCTCTGGTAGCCCACCATCCAGTGAGAGAGATGAACCATCGATAGATAATCACAACGGCACATTGTAGATGTGATGATTACACATCACATGTGTCTGTTAGCACACGGATGATGACATAGAGCACAGATTCCTGCAGGAGAGGAAACTCAAGTTGGTCCTGATGATGAATGGAGAGTCCTGGTAGAGGCAGTAGAACGGGCGATGGGCACAGACGTGTAAAGGGCAGACCTCTCTCCAGGGACAGGGTGAGGTCAGGGAGGTCCGCACCACAGGCTGCATTGGGAATAGTGGTGGGAGCTGGGGCGAGAGAGAGGGCAGAGGCCACGAGTGGAGAATGAACAAGGCACCCGGGATTAGATTTTTGTTCTAGAAATACCACTTTGGCTGCTACACGGGGGGTGAATTAGAGCTAGAGAGAGTCACACTATGAGGACCAATAAGGAAGAGAGACCCATGGGAGAGCTGAAGGTGCCTGGACCACCCAGAGGCAGGAGGGAATGGAGACAAGTAAACAGAGGTACTATCAACAAAACTGAGCGAGTGCTGGGAGGTGGGGCGTAAAGGAGATGGGAGAAGTTTCTAGTATGCGTTTACTCCTACTGTCCAAGTTTGGCTAAGCAGGTGAACAATCATGAATGGGAGTCAATGACAGAAGCCATGCCATCTGCATGCAGGGGACTGTAATCACTAGGATCAGCAAACTCCGCCTGCCACATTGATCCAACCCAAGGGAGAAGTCTGAGCTTGAGTCTCTATCCACAACCAGCTCAGCTGCCCCTTCGGGACAGACCCCTTGCCATGACTCAGAGATCTCCCGGTGCCCGACCTCCTTTGCCAGCCCCAGCCTTGGCACTCCTGTCTGGACAGAACCACCTGCTGCCTATCTGCCTTCTTGAATTTTCTGTCTTCCCAGGTGGAGCGGGAGGGGTGGTGGGAGGATGGCATGTCCAATCATTCCTCTTACAAATTTTTACTCTCCAACTTAACTTCAGACCGATTAGAAAAAAGTAATTTTAGCAATACCAACACACTCGTATTTTCCTTCTAGTGCCAAAAACATATTTCCGGCCTATGTAATTTTTTATTCTAAGTACGAATGTCTAGTATATGCCAAAAAAATGCTAGTCCTGTTATTCACCTTTTTAGAACACTTTTAATTTCCAAAGCACTTCATCGGTTTCCCATTTGCTCTCAAAGCAATGTCCCAACCCCTGCTCATGACAAGCCAGGCTCCTCATGTCCTGACTCACTCACTGGCCCTTCTCTCTTCCTAATCAGACCCACAGGCCCTGGACTGCGTCAGGCTCTTTCTCTCTCTCTCTCTCTCTCTCTCTCTCTCTCTCTCTCTCACACACACACACACACACACACACACACACACACACCCCTCTGTCTGCACCTCTGCACCTTCTACCTGGAAAGCATTCCCACACCTCCTTTACCTTGTTCACCTCTTTTCCGCCTGCGCCTCCTCCCGCCTCCTCCCCAGAATACTTTCATGTGCATCCCAGCTCCACCCCAGGCAGAGTCAGGTGACACTCCCTCAGGCTCCTTTGCAACTTATACACACCACGCCGTCCCCTAGGCCTCGCCACACTGGATTAGAAGGGCCTGCCTGCCTGCGTCTCTGCCTGCCTCCTGCCCACTAGATGCAGACAGCATATAGCCGAATCCTATGTCTTATTCACCCTCTTTTTCTCCTTGCACAGAGTCTAGCACACAGAGTTGAATGGATGGACAGCATCTTATTTTTACTCCTGGTAACAGGGGCATAGTAAGTTAAACAGGCCCCCAAAAGGTACATTCAAGTCCTAACCCCTTTATCTATGAATGTGACCTTCTTTGAGAAGAGGTCTTTGCAGATGTGATTAAGGATCTCTAGATGAGGTCATCCTGGATTTCACGTCCTTATCAGAAGAAAGGCGACACAGAGAAGGCCATGGAATGACGGAGCAGAGATTGGAGTGATGAGTCTACAAGCCAAGGAACAACAAAGATTACTCCCAAAAGGCAGACAGAGACGAGAAAGGATTCTCCCTCAGAGCCTTTAGAGGGAGATCGGACCTACCAAGACCTTAATTTCAGACTTCTGGCTTCCAGAATTCTGAGAGAATAAATTTCTGTTGGGTCAAGCTACCACGTTTGTGGTAATTAGTTACAGAAACCCTAAGAGACCAATACGAAGAATCACTATAAAATGGAATCTGAATACACACATGATGACTATATGCTTGAACCAAAAATAAAATTGCCTGTTTATGGTATGGTTTGATTTTGGAAATTCCCATAAATGTTGAACCTGCTTCACCCTCTCTGCACCCCTCCCCCATTAAGGCAAAACGTCCATGCTGGTAAATCATCCTGATAGAAACAAGCAAGTTCATTTCTTTGACTCAACTTCCCTCTTTCCCCCACCCCCCACCCTCTGTTACATCCTGCTCCCCTCTCCTCCTCCCTCCCTCCCCCGCAGAGTCCATCCAATGCTGTGACCTTGCACAGCCCCGGCACCTGTGACCGCTCTTCCCTCAGTCTTCAACCACTGGCTCTGCTTCCTGACGCCAAGTACTGCAGGGTCTTCCTCTGGGCCACGTGCCTCCCCCAAGGCAAATTCCCCTAAGTTCCAAGATCAACCTGTTCCAACCTTGACCTTGCCTCTCTCCCAGAACACAGACTCTGCGAGTGTGTAATGAGCCAATGCAGTTTCCACACTTCTGTACACAGTCACTATGCTGCTAATGATGGTAATTGCTACCTTGGAGCAGCATTAATTAAAGGAGGGCCTTTGCTTGTCTACCTACAACACATTTTCAACTTCGAAATCATATATGTTATGTTTACGGACGCTGTTGGTCCTCAAAGCGTTTTCTTATTTACTCCTTCGACTGAAACTTGGGAGCGCTCTGCCTAAACGAGAGGGTTGCTAGCCTCCACACATGTTAGTTATCTCTTGTGATGCATAGTTTAAAAAAGTCAAGATCTAATCCTGCCATAATTTATTTGCCGATTGTACAAAGGTAGGTAATAGTCCTACTCGTTAACTCAGCCAGCCCCCAGAACCCTCCCCCCGCCAAAAAAAAAAAAATTAGATTTCAAGAATGTAGTGAGGGCAAACTAAATGAAGAGATTCCACATTACAGAAACACGGCGGGAGATTTTTATATTAGGAAAACGTCTATGAGAAAATAAGGTGCGCGCCAAGAAGCGAGATTAGCAATTCTCTCCATGATGCAACGAAGGCACTGCGGAGAACTTCGGGGTTTATTTTTGTCATTTTGACACGATTCAGTAATTTTCCAGAGGGTCAGAGGGCCTGAGGCAGATGGTTGGCTTCCGCTGGTCTGCAGCGGTCACGTCCTTCCTGGCCTGTCCTCTCGCTCTGGTCAGCGCTGTGTTATCTTCCCCCCAGCTACTGCTAACGCCTCGTGCCTGGCCGCCCTGCCCCTTCCCACAGCCTCTCGATCCGTCCGCACGAGATGCTAGGGCCCCTCTCCAAAGGACGTGCTTAAGCGTGACGTGACGCGTTTAAAACTTTCCTTTCACCGCTGCCTTTGGGATAAAATCTAAACTCGCCAGAGCATCGAAGGCCCCCTTGACCCACCCAACCTCGGCCACTGCAGACTCGCCCTTCCTCTGGCAGCAAGATGCACCTGAGCGCAAACCACATCAGGGTCACTTGACTTTCTGGATCTTCCCTCTCAATGTCGATGTTCGGCATTTCATAAATTAAGGATTTGTTTTGCGATTTCTTAGGCTTATAGAACTCTATTTCGCTTCCTTGTGAGCAACACCTCACTCACTTTCCCTTCAAATTTGGCTGTAATTTAAACTATTTACTTTCACTTACTTCATTTTTGTTTTTAAAATTCCGAAAAGACCAAAAAATAATAACTTCCTCAAAAGTAGGCAAAATGTTTTAAATATGTGTGTGTGTGTGTGTGTGTGTGTGTGTGCACGCGCGCCAATGACCTTGTGGTTACACAGTGGAATGTCCTTATTCTTAGGAGACCCTGCAGGGATATTAGGCTGAGGTGTCACAATGTCTGCAAGCTCTTTCTCAAATGATTCAGTTAAAGAAAAAAATGTAAATTGTGAGAAGGTGAAAATTTTTCAAAATTAAAAAAAAAAATTGCGTTGAATTTTAAGTCAACTCAGCGTAGGATCCTAAATGGGTTGGCTGTGGGAGAAGTCACTGTCGCCTCTTAGCCTTTCACGTCCCTGTTGACTCCCTCCATCTGAAGTCCTTGGCAAGTCCCCAAGTTCAAATACCGCTTCGACCTTTCATCCGCTCCTTCGTGCTTGCCCGGGCTGATTGGATCTCGCCCTCGTTTATAACAACACTCTATTATCACTTCTCTTCCTTCCTATGATTATTGCATTGTGGGTTGCGGTCAGCTTCCCATGCGGAACCTGAGAGGTTCTAGTGCCCAGGACAAGGCACACAAAAGGGGGTCCAACACATTTTCCTACAGGGGATCAGTGAAGCGATGAGATAAATGGAACGATGCCATCCATTTCGTACAGAATTATTTTCTTGTACTTCCCAGGGCACTTAGAAAGATGAGGCAAGAAGAGATGAACTGGGTCCATAAAAGCTTACACGCTGGGAGCCCGAGAATTTGAGAGTCTGTAAGGGAAACAGGAGGTAGCAGTTGAGTTTGCTGCTATGTTGGGATGAGAAGCATCCCGAGGGAGAGAGGTGGAAACATGCCCTTCGGGTGCAGAGGCTGCCGACGCCGTGAGCTGAGGAAAGGCCATAGGAAGCGCAGGTTGTAGGCTGGTCTCTGCCCATCAAGCTCATATCGAGTTTGTCCAGAGGTGCTTGCTTCAGCCCAACCCATCCCAGGTCATTGGTTACACATCCCCGGACGGTTTCTAGTCTTTTCTCCCATGTGGATCCGCTACTTTCCCGGGGAGCTCCACAGAATGGCTCCCCCAAGCCAAGTTCATATCCACATGTTACAGCTCTCACGGCCAAGAGTGTTCACAGCCCTGAAATGAGAGAAGGTGCGGAAATGAAAATCTCGAGCCCCCCGGGGAAGCCCACGCACGCAGAGTTTCCCGCCCTCTCAGCCCCGACCGTCCGCTCACCTGCTTTGTTTCACGCCGTCTTCACACCATCGCACCTTTCATAACTTCTTTTCTCAGCTGTTGAACCTCGACACGTCGTAACTCAAACACTTTCGACCTTAAATGGGCCTTTAGGAAGCATTCTCAAATTCCGCAGAATCTTTCTTATTATAACCTCTTGGTGCTCATGTCGCCTTCCACGACGTCAGAATTCATATCCGCCTTCACACTCTTAAGCTATGTTTTTGAACGTAAGGTTTTGGGAACTGGACGATGACCTGGGTTTCTTCTATACCCTTTTCATAACCACCTTCCACCTCTGTCCGCCAGGAAAGGCACGGGAGAGCGGAAACCACACAGCCCTTGCAGACAGACCAGACGAGGCAACCCTTAAAATCTCTATCATCTCTCGAAATGTCAGATTCCTCAACTCCCGTTAAGTAACAGCCATTGTGCCTCAAAGACTGTCCTGAGTCATCATTGACGTAACCAATGCTGACTGCCCAGTCCATGCACATCGCGGTAGAACTCCACAGATATCAGTTCTCCTCCCCATTCAGATGATAATAAGAGCCGGTGTTTACCGAGCACTTAGTAGGTGCTTTATATGTCATAAGTCATTAGTCCTCACAGCAACCCTGTAGGTTTCATTTTACAGAGGAAACTTGAGAGGGGAAAGATTTCAAATGTGCAAAGCCAGGCACCGAAAAGCTAAGAGCTGGAGAAACAGCTGAGGTGACTCTATCGTGACAAAGGAACTTCGAGCAATTACCCTAAAATTATGTTCAAAAAGTTTTCCATGAGGCCATGGAAAGAGCCACAGCTGAGAGGGCCAAAGCCCTGGGCTGCTGGCCTGACTCCGGCAGTTACTAGTTTCGTGACCCTTGTGGGTGACCTTCCAAAGGCCCACGATGGGGCATGGGACCACCGCATTTCCCTTTGCCTAGGCGCAGATGGACCTGCTAGACGGGGTCCATTGATCTTGGAAGCAGGGAATGCCAAGGTCCCTGAGATCCTTCCTGAAAGACAGGCCATACATCTGTAGTAAGAGAGGAAAATAAATAACATCTGCAAATTTCCTGCCCAAAAAAAAAAAAAAAAAAAAAAAACAAGCCCCTTTGTTTAGAAATCTGGCTTGCTCACATGTGTCCTCAGAAAGGCAAAATGTAAGTTCCAATCAGATGTCAACATGGGCTCACAATGTATGATCCTAAAGGAAAATTTCCAAGGCAGTGTGCAACCTCTCCCCTTGCAGGGTCCAGCCCTCCAGGGCCTTGCCGTAGGCTTCGGGCAGGATCCCACTGATGTTTGCCTCTCCAGTCCCCTCCTCCCCCCCCCCCACACACACACACTGAGCAATGCTGGGACTAGGAAGCATTTGACACTGGAAGACCGCAACCCACTCCACCCCGCAGGGGTAATAACTGGATCCTAAAGCCCGGCATTGTATTCATAAAGCCCTTTGACTCACCTTTGTCTCCTGACTATGAAAATAATTCCTCAGGGTCTAGTGCAGAGGAGAGAGGTTTGTGCGGGGCCTGGCAGGCCCTCCCTGGGACACTGACTTAATGGAGTTGAGCCTCTTAAGTTTACTGAAACTTGAGTTTCTTGTCTAAACACATGACAGTAATGACATCTATCTTGACTATTTCAAGAACCATAGTGAAGATTAAAATTTAAGAGGCAACTCGGCAAAATGGGTTAAGACCTCCGATTATCTGAGAGCCCGACTACCTGAGTTCAAACCCCCATCTCTTCTACCTACTAGCTGCGGGACATTGGGCAAGTAATTTTACCTGTCCGTGCCTCAGATTCCTTATTTGAAACAGGGAAAAGTAGAGATCCTATAAGAAGTTTGTTATGAGGATTAAATTGGTTAATGTATGTAAAGCATTTAGAATGGTGTTTGCCACATAGGTAGTACTTACATAAGAAGTAGTTTTTATTATGTGTCAGAACTTAAAAAGCAAAACTCTCATCCAAAGATACTGGAACACTGTGGAATGAGTCTTATCCAGAAGCTTTCTGTTAATTTGCTAACGAGAGCCTAGGAGCTTGCGTTTAGAGCACTTCAAAATATCTCCCACCTAAATCATCAAGACAGAACTGAGGCAGAGCCTCGCCCTGCTTCCTATCACCCCGAAGCAGCAGCTTTAATCAAGCCGCAAAGGACGCTGCTTCCTGAGGATGGCAGTGATGACTGGAACCGCATGGAGTAATCGAATAGCATTTTCTAACATAGGAAGCATTAACCCTTCAGTGACCACAAGCAAGTCACAGATCATCTTTCTCTACCTCCCCTTCTTAGGGCAAACGTAAAAAGTCTAGATCATAAGAAACCACATGCCGGTCATAGAAATCCTCGCTGTTTCTGAAAAAATCACTGTGGCATGCACTCCTAAGCCCTCACTGACTCAGTTCACTATCTAATCCATCTATAAATTGTGACCTGTCTCAACAAGCCAGTGGCTTAAACTCCAAAACGCACATATAGACACGAGCCATAGACATGTAAATCTTATTGGATGGTGCAGAAGGGGGAGATGTTGGTTAGCAACAGTTCCGGGCACCGGGCAGTTTACATACCATCATTGCAAGTGTAGGTACCTTAATTTTAGTACATAGCACATTATCTAACGCATGTAAGGGGCTCCATAAACATGTGCTCGATTCAGGGTTTCCAAAGCCCCTTCATATACAATACTTAGCTTTTAAACCTCATATCACCCTTCTCAGCAGGCATTTTCACTTGTACTCACTCATCCACAGTGAGTGAAACCGAAGCTCCTATTGGTTCCAGGATTTGCCCCAAATTATAACAAGGTTAATCAATGGCACAAACAGAACCCATTCCTGCATCTCCCGACTCAAGGCTGGGGTATGTGACGGTGTCGGCATAAAAAGTTATGAAGTGCCACGGAACTGGGATTGGTTTAGATTAGGTTGTCACAACCCCCCCCCAACACCACCACCACTTTATAGAACTTACCATGGTATGCGCGCTTGCAGCAAAAACACGTTTTTATACTTTAATCAAAACTTGCCAGTATACCGAGAAGGACGGCAACATGCTAGCAGCAAGCCAGATGAGAACCTTTGTCTCAATGGGGAGATTCATCAAGACAGGACGAAGGTAACTGGGGTCGCCAGAGTAAACGCAGGAGCATGCAGGCATGTAAGACCTCCCCCTCCCAACCGGCTCGAAGGCCTCCCTTGACCATGACCGAGACCATGGCTCCCTCCCTCCGGGTGCTGTTTCCTTTCATTTCTCCATTTGCAAGAGGAGGTGCTGACTCCACTTCCTCGTCCCCCACGTGATCCGATCTGCTGTCCCCGGCACCACCTGAGAAACTCTTCTCCCCGGTACAAAAGAACATTTTCCTTCCACCGATAAACAGTAGTATGACAGACTATAACTACTATCTTTTCCTTTTGCTGTTTCAATAAATCATCAATTAGTATTTATGATAAAATGACTGGAAGATAGGTGAGAAAAATTAAAAATATTAAATTTTGAAATCACTCAGAATTTCACAACCAAGAAATAATATGTTGGTGTATGCCTTTCCATACTTTTCCTGGCATATCGACAAATAGATACATATATATATTTTACAAAATAATACCATAACATGACGATTTTAAGACCTGTTTGTATTTTTTATTTAAGATATCATATACAATTTTTCATGTCAATTCATAAAAACAGGTAAGCACCATCATGATTTCGGCATAAACCATTTAATTCCCTATTGCTAAACGTTTAAGTCGTGTCCGAATTTTTAATATTATAGACAACACTTATATGCGCATTCTTGAACATATGTCTTTAGGTATCTGGTTTATTATTTCTTCAGGATAACTGCTAACAGGTATCTAATTATCTCACTTATCACTGGGAATAGCTTAATGGCTTGATTTTTAGGAGAAAAAATTAATTTGGGGGATAAATTATAAGCACATCAGCTTAGCCCACTCTTAGTCTTCTGTCCGCTGTTTCTTCATTTCGTTGGCACTTTATGCTGTTTTTAACTTTCTGTTCTTTTCTTCCACTTCACTTTTCCCCTCTTTCTCTCTTTTTTCTCTAGCCTTAAAATCCAGCATAAATATGACTGTCTTCTAGAAGTCTTCCATTGTCCTGACCCTTCACCAATACGATTAAAAGTACACTACTACCACTAAACATCGTCACCGTCGTCACCGTCGTCATCGTCACCGTCGTCACCATCATCATCGTCACCATCGTCACCATCATCATCATCACATTCACGTAGCACTGGTGGTGCCAGGCAATATTCTAAGCATGTTACACATACGTCATTTCGTCTTTTCAACAAATCTTTGAAGCAGCTACCGATACCCCAATGTAACAGCTAAACGACGACTTAGAAGCTTAGGTTCGATAGAATTTCTGAATCTCTGAGCACTTACACAAAATTTTAAGCTAAATAAATTAATGGGTATGTGTGCAGCTCTAACTAAAAGTATAACCGGCTGTTTTCATGAATCAGTTATTTTTCAAAAACACTAAAAACTGGTGTCATTATCTGAAGGAAAGAAATGTAAGATGCAATTAAAGAGAACTATGCGATTCAAAGTGAAGCTATTTGGATAAAAAAAATTAAAAGTGAAGGTGAATTATGAGTATTCTAGATTAAAACTCAAGCCCCAGAATCAGGTAAACACTTTAACTGACTGTACACATCAACGAGAATTGGGAGAAATCCAACCTATGTACATCGTATCTGTTTAAGTATCATGCACTACATTTCATCAGGTAGTTAATGTTCCGTAATAAAAATCAATGTTATTACTTTATTTCACCCAGTTAGTCAGAAGGAAAATTGGAATCTTTACCCCTAAGAAAACAAAACCCAAAACAACAGCACATTATAGTTAAGCTTTCATATAAGCACATCACATTTTTAAAGTATTCGACAAGTAATTAGTTGAACCTAGAATTAGATTTGTTTTTATCATTAGAAGGTAGAAGTAATACTACAACTGAATAAGTTATTCAGCTGTTAAACCTTGACCCCCCCCCAAATTTATTGTTAATTGTTTAAACTGCAATAAAATTAAAACAACTTTTATTTCTTTCCAATCAGCTAGCAAGATCTGCATGGCTTTCACTAATTGGCTTAGTTTCTAATCAAGGTAAAATAATACGCTAGGTAAAATAATGGACGGGTTGGCCATGCTTGTCAAATACAGGTTGGGGGGGGGGTGGACAGCGCCTCCTTAACTGTGGGGCTCTGTGCCAGGTGGTGACAGAAAACGAAATAGACACAACTGATCTCCCTAGGGCATTCGTTTTCCTAATGATGTGAGGAGACAAACGCATATTTATTCTAAAGCAAGCACACTTACACCATGAAATCAAACAACATCGCGTGAATTTTTAAAAAACAACTGTCATCTACTTAAATGCCTCTGTTTTGCTTTATAATTTATATGTCTTTTAAACTTGGCGCCATTTTCATGTGTGACCTCTTAGAAAAATGAACTTTTTAAAGCTGTAACACTGGGGAAATGCTTTAGATAAACTGAAATAACTGTTCTTGGCACACCCGAATTCGTGGAGAATTCCTATCTGCTACGCCTGTGTACAACCGCAAAGATTATCCTTGTCCAAAAGAGGTGTATTAACCTCTCTCTCTCACAGCATTTGTAATATATCTTAAGGTTTCCGTAAAAGAAACACTGTAGCCAAAATAAGCGAAACTACCCACCCTATCTTGACTCTGAAAGCATGACCCAGAGGGCCCACTAGAGATAGTCAATTTTCATTTTTGCTATTTTTAAAGTATTGTTTTTCTTCTTTATTTTTATTAATTTGCTGTTTAAATTTATTTTTTATTTAATTCATTTAGCTTTTTCTTGATAATTTTAATTCATCTGAATAGCTAATGGTTCGAAATTCAAAAGGAACAAAAGAATACATATAAACATTTCCCCTTCCACCTCGGCCCCCAGTCTCCCCGTCTCCCTCCCTGGTAACAACAGCCAGTGTTAGCGAGCCCCCATGTGCCCTTCCAGAGACCTCTGCCCATCACATGAGGCTGGGAGGAACTTAATCTTAGCCACGTTAAAGGATAAACTTCTTTAAAGGTATGATCATGACTTTCATACAAATATAAAATGGATATCAAATGTGTCAAGAATTTTCTATAACTCATTAAATAAGGAGAGAGCCAGTAAGGTGTTAGAAACAGTTTCAAGAGTGTTTAGGAGAACCACAGCTACTTAGGCAGGTAAGGGATGCAAAGGGAATTTGCAAAAGGATGCAAGATGGATCTGTCCCTACAGTGATCATCAAATGCGCCCCACCAGACAGAAGTAATGTGCATCTCTGGAGGCAACAATCCTGTCATGAGCATCAGTTTACTACAACTTACGGAGCTGTAGAATAGTGTAAAGTCAATGGAAAATGTAGGTGAGCGGGAACAGCGTGTTTGGACAGAAGGCTCAGTGAACTTTGCCCATTTTGGTCTTCCACAGTTTTTCCTGGCAGCCTCTCAGGCGAATCTTTCCCTCCTCTACCGCACTCTGCCACCCCTGAGGCCTGTGGAAGTGCAGGATTCTCCCCCACACCAGAAAACTCAGGACGCCGCCTCCAGCCTTTGCTCTACACTGGTCACCGCTGGTGTGTTCAGTATCCTTGTCATGGTTCTATGAAGGAGCGGCCCTCCGTGGCTTCCCCGATGCCTCCTCTGGGTCTCCAGAAGCAGACCCTGAGAGAAGAACTTGAGAGCTCGTAGTTTATTCAGGGGGTGCAGATGCCACTAGTGTAGAAGGCAGGAAAGACAGCGACTTGATGACTGGGCAACTGGAACTTAGTCCCCTGGGAAAGTTATGAGAAATGCTGCAGATACACTCAGAGTTATCCTAACTAAGGGATCTGGGCATTTCTGCTCTGGTTCCCCAGAGGCATCAGAAAAGGGCCGTCCTGAAGGTAATATTTCCCTGGCACTTCTACTCACGCTAATAGGAGCACAGCACGCCTCCAGGACTTTAAAGAAACACCTGTGGCAAAGACATGTGCACAGCGGAAGTTCACAGGTGCTGGAGACGCGGCAGGGCACCGGGAGCATCCGCTTCACCCTCCGGGCTCGGACGTGAGAGCGTTGGCGGGGCCTGGAAGTTCGGAATCCTGACTCCTAAGCTTTGGGCCCCTCGCAGCCTCCCTCCTCTGGCTGCTGCCACCTCCTGTCCCAGGTACTGCAGAGGCACAGGACTTGGGTCCCCACACTTATAGAGCCAGCAGCCCTTGTCTCTTTCTAGCCCCAGGTCTGCTTCTCTTCTCTTAGAGATCGAGCCTCCGTGCTCCCAAAAACACTCTATTTCCTAGTGAGACTATCAAAAACCAAAGCCCAAATACCACGCTGCCTTCCACAGACTGGGGTGCACACTTCCCTGTAATGAGAGGAAGCTGAAGGCTCAGTCACCTCCTGGAAATCAAGAGAGAAAACAGGAACAGACCACAAGCTCAAGTTGCAGGTCGCATCCCGCCTCGCAGGCGCTCTGCCCCAAGCCGTCCACAGAGAAGGAAGAGGGAAAATGCAGCATCCTCTGTGCGTCTGCTGTGATGGGCTGGGTTCTGCTGAAGAGCTCTCTGGGCCCTTGCTCCTGGAACGCCTCTGTGAATAACACCAGGAGAATTCGGCAGCCGGCAGCGGAGACTGCTCTGTCTCAGCGGCCAGCAGCGACACAAAGGCAAACAAACGCCCCTCCCAGTGTCTGGAAGGCAGGTATTTCCCAAACCGTCCCCTCCTCCCCTCACCCCAAGCCAGAGCCCCAGGGCATATTCTCCTGAACCCAGGACTGAGAAGAGGAAGTTACAGCTCCTTCCTTCTCCTCCCTTTCATTTTCTCATTAGTTTAAAGTTATTTTACTGTTCTCTTGTCTATGCGGACAAGGGAACGTTACTACCATTTTTGGAGGGTGTTGTACACATCAGCAGCTTCACACACATGATCTCTCTCAAAAATCACCGCAACCCTGTCTCGTAAGGAGCATTGTAAGATGAGGACATCGAGGTCCAGAGAAGTTAAGGGATTTCCCCCAGGCCAAGGAGGTATGGCTGGAACTAGAGTTCCAACCCATTCCATCTGATGTTTTTGCGCTATACCGCAATAGGTGTTTTCTTTATTAAATCCTAACTGACTTTCATATCTTTGAAAGCTAAAAGTTTATGAGATGAAAACAATAGACTTTTCCCTCCATTTTTTTTTTCAAATCTCAGAAGGGAATGTTCGAGCTCTCCAATGATTATGACGACGAGGAGAAAATCAAGCTGAAGAAAAATTATGACATCGGTTGGTAGACATCAAAGTCAATTCTCCATGTTCCAGGAGGTGACGTCCTGCCAAGTAACGTATATTTCAACTTAACAATCTGGGTAAGAACAGAGTCCCCAAAAGCTTTGATCAGACAGCACAGTGGTTCCTTCCCACACACTATTTCATCTTTTTTCTCTTATGCTTGTAAGAGGGAGACTGTAGTGAAAGATCAGAGGCTTTGCTGACACACGGACCTGATGACCAGTGCTGTGATCCTGGACAAGCCCGTCTTCATTCAACACATGCTTACTAAGCACCTACTAAGTGCCAAGCTCTATAGGACAACTGGTTCTGACCCACAGAAACTATGAGATAATAACCGTGTGTTGCTTTAAGCAAGTTTGTGACAGTTTGTCACACAGCAATAGAAGACTAATACAGAGCCCAAGAATAGGGTGCCGTGAAGTGGCAGAGCCTGGGGAGAGATTGCTGAGGCCAAGCGGCAGGTGACTCTGAGAAGTCACATTGAAGCAGAGGCCTGAGAGCTGAGCAGGAGCCAGCAGGGAGTGTTGGGGGAGGAGTCCCTTCACCTTAGCTGAGCCCCATTTTCTTCAAATGGAAAATGAGCATTTTCTCGAGGTGCCTTATCGACTCAGATACTTGCTCTGAGGACTATGTGAGACAAAAGCGTGACGTGCTTTCCGTAATACACGGTGCAAATTACAAGCCCGGTTACCACGATGGTTGGTGGAGATGTTATTTAAAATTAACTACTACTTCCCAGTGGCACTCAATGGTCAAAAATATAAGAATGAATGCTTGCCATCCATAGAGTCTACTCTTTTTTAACCCTCCTCTGGCTGGTCCATGCCTTTGTCTGCTCAGGCCTTCCTGGGCCTTCTTACCCAGGCAGGGGGAAGAGGTAGGGGAGCCCTTTTACTAAGCTTTCTGCAGACACATTTATTTCCCTGTTGCAAACCACTGTGGCATTAGGGGCTGACTCTCCTATCAGGAAGTAGCAGAAAATTCCGCACTTAGCTCTGGAGGCCCTACTGTCAGATTCAGTTCACTCCGGTCTACCTAATTAAAATGCAGCTACCAGAGGCAGGGTTGTGACGTATGCCTTTTTATGTTCCAATATCACATAAGGAACAAGAATGGCCATCCCATCCCCATTGTCTCCTCCCTTCCCCGCAACCAATGTCCGATGGACCAGTTCCTAAACATCATGCAAACCCCAGCTCAGAAGCCACAGCCCCTAAGAAACCATCTTTCTCCTCCTCAGGTGATAGAATTAATCATCTCTCCCCTCCATACCTTGAACCTGCTTCTATCATTGCACTGATCAGATTGTGTTGTGATTTATCCATTGGTGTTACCTTCCCACGTTGTTTCTTAAGCTCTACCAGAATATTTTACAGCCTACTGTGTGCCAGAAGCTGGGGATACAGTACTAAATCCAACACAGCCCTCTCCCTGAAGGGGGAGGGGGCAGGATGTAGACAAGAGGATGGAATGTTAAGTTCTGCAATCCATGGGTGACCCATGTGCTTTCAACCAGAAAGGGTGGTAGCTGAGCCCTTAGCCCCCTGGAGAGTCTAGAAAGGCATCCTGGAGACAGCAGGGCATCTGAACTCTGAAGGGTGGGAAAGGATTAGGCAGTGCTACGGACTGCTTCGTGCCCACACACACAAATTAGTGTACTAAAGTCTTAACCCCTAGAGTGATGGTGTTTAAAGATGGGCCTTTGGCCAATCAAAAAATGGGCAGAGGACCTGAACAGACACTTCTCCCTGGAGGACATACAAATGGCCAGCAAATATATGCAAAGATGCTCAACATCACAAGCTATTAGGGAAATGAAAATCAAAACCACAAAGAAATACCATCTCACACCTGTTAGAATAACTATAATCAACAGGACAAGTAATGACAAGTGTTGGAGAAGATGTAAAGAAATAGGAACCCTCATACACTGCTGGTGGGACTGCAAATTGGTACAGCCACTATGGAAAACAGCACGGAGGTTCCTCAAAAAACTAAGAATTGATCTACCATGTGATCCAGCAATCCCTCTACTGGGTATTTACCCCGAAGACTTGAAAACTCCCAAAAAGATATTTGCATACCAATGTTCATAGCAGCATTATTCACAGTGACCAGGACGTGGAAGAAATCGAAGTGTCCTATGATAGGTGATTGGCTAAAGAAGCTGTGGTATATATAGACAATGGAATATTACTCAGCCATAAGAAGAGATGAAATACTGCTATTTGCAACAACATGGATGAAACTTGAAATAATTCTACTAAGAGAAATAAGCCAGACTGAAAAAGTTGAAAATCATATCACTTATGTGTGGGATATAAACCTAAAAGTAACCAATGAAGAGGACAACCAAACAGAGATTCAGAGACATGGACCATGGACTAGTGGTTACCAGAGGGGAGGGGGGAAAGGAAAGGAGGAAAAAAATAAATAAATAAAAAATAAATAATAAAAGCAAAAAAAAATAAAAATAAAAATAAAATAAAACCTAAATTCAAAGGCAAATAAAATAAAATAAAATAAATAAAGATGGGGCCTTTCGGAGATAATTGGAATTAAATGAGGTCATGAAGGTAGAGCCCCCACAATGGGATCAGTGTCCTATAAGAAGAGATACCAGACCAGAGAGCTTGTGCTTTCTCTCTCTCTCTCCCCCTCCCGCTCTCTCTCTCTCTCTCTCTCTCTCTCTCTGCCATATGATGACATGGCAAGGAGGAAGCTGCCTGCAAACCAGGGGGAGTCTTCACCAGCAAGCAATCATGCCAGGCAACCTGATCTTGGACTCTCTAGCCTCTGGAACTATGAGAAGTAAATTTCAGTACTTTAAGCCACCAGTCTATGGCATTTTGTTATAAGAGCCTGAGCAGACTAAGATGGATAGGCAAAGAAAGATGGACCCAGCACTCCTGTCAGAAGCAACAGCTTAAGGAAAGGCACAGAGGCATGAATCATCACAGAGTACAGGGGCAGCTATCAGAACTGTATGTGACAAGTGTGTAAAGTTAAGATAGGAAGAAGTTATGGCCCATTAATGATGGCAGGAAATATCCAGCTAACAGGAACCCCCTTTCTCTCAGAAGTGGCCTTCACCCACAGGACTAGGCACCCAGCAGCCATGTTTTGATCACATGACCCTCCTCGGCATTGTTTATTGGACCATAGCACCCATGTGACCTACGCTGGGCCAATCAGATCCTCTCTGGTAAATTCGGAATTGGAATGAGAACCTACCAATAAGTCCAGGCTGATCTCGTGAACAGAGATGAAAATGTAAAATCTATGTTCTGACCATGCACAGAAAGAAGCATTAAAAGCTGCTCTCAGGATGAAAAGAATAAAGCAAACGGGCCTTGCAAAGTAGCAGTCAGAAAAAAGAGAGGGGTATCTAGAGTCCATGGGAGTTTCTTTCCAGTTTTTGCCTCCAGTCATTCCAAAGATTCCAGAATCCTCTTAATAAATTTCCTTTTTACTTTATTTGCTTAAGCTGGTTTGACTTGCTTCCTGCCACTTGCTATCAAAAATGCTAGTGTGTCCCAGGCCTCTATCCAATGATCCCTTTCTCTTATTCATCTTTACTTTCTTCTTAGATGATCATCACCTAGACTCTGGATACAAGTATCGTTTATGCTCTCTCAAGCCTGAATCTGTCTTCTTTCCTCATCTATCTAACCATCTACTTCACCTCTTCATTTTAATTGGCTAAATATATCATGTTCCCCAGAATTCTCTGATTCTACTTTCTCCCCTAAACTTTCTTTCCCTCTAGTTCTCCCCATCTCAATAAATAACACCAGGATCTCCCATTCCCCAGGCCAAACACTTGGAACTATGCTTGATTCGTATTTTTCCTTTCCCTCGGTCCCCTCATTGGTTCCCTCCTTCGGTCTTTCAACAAGTCCTACCGACTCTTCTACGAAGTCTATCTCCGATCTCTCCAAGCCTCTCCACCTTCAGCATCCTAAGTCCGAGCCACCAAAACCTCTCCCTGTTCTGCCTCTGTCATCTCCTAACTGCTCCCCCAGCCGCCATTCTTTACAACCCCTTCTCTGGTTCCTACTCCAACCAGTATGCACACTCAACTATTATCCTCAGAGCTGACAGAGCGATCCCTTCAGAACATAAGTCAAGTCATGCCATTCACCCATTTAACATCTTTCAAAGGCTTCCCACTGCAGTTAGGAAAAAGTATCTTGGTCTATAAGTCCTTGTGTGATCTGGCCCTGCCTGCCTGTCTGATTTTGCTCATGTTACTCTACTCCTTGCTTACCAAGCTTTGGAAACTGGTTTCTGCTGCTTTTTAATTTTTTTTTTCTTTAAACATATTTAGATATTTCCCACCCCAGGCCCTTTACACCTGATCTTCCCCCCCCCCCCCCGTATCCTCCGTTTCCTCTTTCTCGTCCTTCAGGTGGCAGTTCAAATGATACCTCTCAAGAGAGGATGTCCTAATCGCATCTGTAAAGTAGGACCAGGATCAACGCTCTCAGACGTCACTCTATTTTTTTCAAGCACTTATCATAATCTGAAGAGAACTTGTGTATTTGCCGTGTACTTGTTTGTTACCTAAATTCTCCCGTTAGAAAACTAAGCACCATGGAGGCAGGCACCTCATCTGTTTTTTATCCTGTAGCCCTGGTCAAGCCCAATGTCTGGCGTACAGTCAATATTTGATGAATATTTGAATATTTGAATAGACGAAACCAAGGACAACGCTGAGGAGCTTAAAACAAGAGAGTGACATGAAACATCTTGCATGTTTCATTGTGTCATAGCAACAGTGCGGAGGAAAAATTTAAGGTGAGAGGAGTTCATGTTTTATTCATTTTTGTACACCCAACCTCTAGCATGGGACACTCTGGTCTACTAGTTTATAATAATGAGATTTCCGAGCAACATCGTTTTATCAAAAATCTCATTAAAAACACACTTTTCCAGTGTGTTTGGTTAGGAGACAGAGAGCTAGAGATTTATAAAAGCAAAGGTATTTTTCCTGTACGGATTTCACTAATAAAAGCATAATTTTAGCTATACATGCATTTTATTAAGGCCAAAATAATAAATTAATATTTCAAAACAAACAAAATCTAAACATCCTCTGAAGTCACCATTTTTTTTTTAAATAAATTCTGATGACAATCCTTAAATTGTAGAGTTTGAGTCTGAAGAAGGTTTAGAGATGATCTTTGCCTAGTCATCTCACAGGACACATGCAAAACAATTACAGAGAAAGTGAGTGTTCCAGACCAGAACCCAAGCTATAAGCCAAACTTCTGACTCACAGAAGCTGGTGGACTTTTGAGAGTCGTGTTCACTCCATAGAAACCTCCTTTAGTATTTTCTTGCCTATCGACTTCACATTCTAGCTCTGTCTTACTTCCTAATATTGCTTAAAAGTGTATGGCTTGTATTTAAATAAAAATTCACTTTTGTTGTAGCTGCATTCATTCAGAAAAGGAAATCCATGGGTGTCTCCTCTCTACCCCCTCAGGTCAGGAAGATGATGCTAAGGACAGAGTTGGCCACATGATGACCTGAAACAAGCCGACAAAAGGCCATTAGTATTTGTATCTAAAAATTCAGATTCTGACTTTTATGATTGGTTTATTTAAAAAAAAAAAAAAGATTTTTTAAAATTTCAATAAAAGAGGATATTTCCCCAAAAGAAAAGGAAAGCCAAGGCTTGCTTTACACTGGCGGAGCCCAGCGTGAGCTGCTTTATAGTCCACAACCAGACGTGCGTTTAGAGAAACCATCTGTTCTATTCAGAATGCAAAATAAACCACATAAAAGGGAACTCTCACCCCAAGTACTTCTCCGAATGGGAAAGGGAATAATCGGGTAAACCGTAAAACAGAAGTTGAAGAGATGGATAGGTAATTAGATGGATAACAGGACAAAAATTGCGATAGAGGGCAATAGTTGTAGGTATTTGATCAAAGCTGGCAGAATAAAACAGGTGTTCAAACTGTGGTTCCATGTGTTTTAAGTAGAAAATTTTCAGTAACTGAGGCTTTGGGGAAAGTCTGGCAGTTCAGAGCTTTTGCCCACAGTCATGTTCACTCCACAGACACCTACTTTACTGTTTTCCTTCTTTTTTTTTTTTTTTTTGGCCTATTGGCTTCACAGTCTAGCTCTCTCTTACTATTATTGCTTAAATGTGTGTAGCTTTTATTTAAATAAAAACTCACTTTGTAGCTATATTCATCAGGAAAAATAAATACCAAAAAAATCTACATGTGGCTTGCCTTGGAAAAGTTCTTCTGGAAATTTTTCACCATTTCAGCACCTCGTTTAGAGCTTTAAAATGAATCCCCTTGTTTTCATTTCGACTTTATGCTAATTGACTGGAGTGTGGTTTGAATAACTCATTATCCACCACACGGTAAGTTCTCTTGATACCTGATGAACTCAAACTAGCTATGAACCCAAATCCAAGAATGTGGGCAAGAATTAGTGTTCTGCTCAAAATCCTATTTTTCTCAAACATGTCTGAATGTTATCAAGCCTTGAGTCAGGAAGGATTACAATATTATGACTATTTTCCTGGAGAATTAAAGAACCCTATTCTACTGCCTTGACTGTGTATAAGCAACCCTCCATGGATTCTTTCCATCAATATTTACGGAACACCCATTCTGTGCCAGACCCTGGGCTAAATGCTGACAATACCCAAATGATTCATGGTGACTTCCACAGTCCTGTCTCCAGAACTCATCGGCTAGTACTGGGATTGGTGTCACAGCTAGACCCTAAGGTGGCTTCCTCCCCATGATGCCTCCTTCTGTATTATATATATAATACCATATATATTATATTATGTTATGTTATATTATATTATATTATGTTATGTTATGTTATTATGTTATGCTGTATTACTATATTCTATTCTATTCTATTCTATTCTATTCTATTCTATTCTATTCTATTCTATTCTATTCTATATAGCAGCGGTCCCCAACATTTTTGGCACCAGGGCCCAGTGCTTCTGTGAGAATCTGATGCCTGATGATCTGAGGTGGAGCTGAGGCGGTGATGTCTGCACTGAGGAGCAGCTGCAAATACAGGTGAAGCTTTGCGCGCTCACCTGCCGCTCATCTCCTTCTGTGCAGCCCAGTTCCTAACAGGCCCCTGACTTATACCTGTCCACGGCCCCAGGAGTTGGGGACCCCTGCAGGCAGGATCTGCGACTTGCTTCTCATCAATACGGTATGGCAAAGCTGATGAAATGTCACTCCCTACGATTAGGTTACATCGCATAAGATTCCTTCTTGTGAGCTTGATGAAGTGTGCGGCCACGGCGAGGAAGCCCGCGCAGCAGGGAACGGCAACCGAAAGTGGGCAGAAAGTCAGAGTCGTCAGTCGCACAGCCACAGGAAATGAATTCTGCCAACAACCTACAGGAGCTCCAAGTGGGTCCTTGCCTCCCCAAGGCCCCAGATGAAAACACAGCCCGGCTGACACCCTGATCGTAGACTTTAAGACTCTAAGTAGGGGACTTCGCTAATCTCTACCTGAACTCTTGACCCACAGAAACTGCGAAATTATTTATTTTTCAACTGCCGAGTTATTTTCAGCCGCTAAGTTTGTGGTAATTTGTTAACGCAGCGATAAAAAACTAACATGAGCAACAACGGCCCATCAGCCAAATCTGTTTGGCTACCTGCTTTTTCATGGCCCAGGAATGCTAAGAATGGCTTCTGCATTTTTAAGCGGTTAAAAAAAATATCACAGGGGCCTGGGAGAATGGGTGGGGCGAAAGGTTAAAGAAGTACAAATTAGTAGTCGATGGGGACGAGGAGCACAGCAGAGGGATTGCAGTTGGCATTAATATGATAGCTAGGTGGAGGCAGCAATTAGAGGGATCATTTTATGAATAATATAGATGTCTAACCAATGTACGGTATACTTGAAAGTAATTTAAATAACTAAATTTACCTTTTTAAAAAATCAGAAGAAGAATATATTGTGACGCATGAAAATTATATGACATCCAAATTTCAATATAAATAACGTTTTATCAGAAAAAAGCCACACCCACTCGCGTGTGTACCCTCTAGGGCTGCCTACGCACTATAACGGCACAGTGATAGGAGTGACAGAGACCAGATAATCTGGAAAACCTAAAATATTTACTCTCTGGCCCTTTACAGAGAAAAAGAACAATGCGCTGGCCCTTGACTTGAGGGAAGAGACAGATGGATAAACAGATAACGTAAAAGCTGCCTCGGTAAAAGCTCAGAAGAGGCATGAGCGCGAGGGGCTAATGGCAAGCAAGTTTTTCGGATGGAAAGTGGAGGAAGGACATGGCAGAGGCGGGAGCAAAAGTGGAAAAGCCGGAACGATCAGGAAGTGGAGTCCTGCCCACCGCCCTACAGCGCCACGGGCTCCCGGAGGCCCGCTGAGCACCATCGGATCACACATCAAGCTCTAGGAAATGATTGCCTATAATACGATCTGCAATTTAGTCCATCGCTGTAAACGGTTACTGTGGTTTGCCTAGGGCTCTCGGCCAAACCGCATCACACATGCTCCTGCCTAAATGAGTGTGGTGAGACAGCTGCATCCCCAATTCCAAGGGCCATAAAATCCACAAATTATGACTTTCCAAGTCAGAAAGCATTAATATTGCACTGTTCTTCTTGTGTTCCATGGGAGGAACACGTCTCTGTGGTTTAGTTGCTGCAGATCATAGTCTGTTCCTGGGTTACTTAAAGGATTGAGTTTCACCTCGTTTTCTCGAGTGTTCCACTCCTATATCTTCCAATACTCACATCCACCCATTTGTAGGTGCCACTGAAGATTGAAAAAAAAAAGTACAGGGTCCGATCACCACCCGCAGGAGATCAGCTAGCTGGCTCCTAGAGACCTCACCGGGGAGGTTAGATGGGGTCTGGCCTTCAGCTTCTCAGGTCAGGGATCTTCTCGTTAATGCTATATTTCTATGTGACCAGTATCACCATGGCACTCTCAGATTGTATCAGAGGGGGTGTCATTGTGTTTCTCCAAACTAAATGACCCCAAAGCACTGTATATTCTGTGACTGTATGCTAGGATTTTTCTGACTCTTTTGTGTTCTTGGGGTGTGTACACACCGTTCCCACTGACTGCCTTCCGGTAGCATTAACATGGCCATTTCCAATTGCTGACAGCTTGAAAAGAGATAACGTAGGTCTTTAAACTGTGTGTTAAACAATCTATAGGCAAAGAGTGGGGGCCTTAAGCATTCTTCAATTACCTAAATTACATGAATTTCGTATATTCAATTGGTTGTCTCCTATTTGTCTACTCAAAAGCCTTTCATTCTACTGCCTGGTTATTAATTTCATTCTAGGTAGTGAAGTTCAGTATAAATTAAAAGTTACCAAAAAAAAAAGTTACCACACTGCTCTTGACACGCTCAGGGACAATAGAGAATGCACGCCAGAGAAAACCCAAACTCTGTCTTGCAAATATTTGTATCCGCTCCACACATGTCTGTTTACAGATCAATCTATCTACATTACATATTGTAAGAATCTCTCACCAATGTCCATTCACGTAGACCTGAGTTTGAGAAATTCGGCAGATTGATTAAACCAATCAATGGCCCCATCCTGCCGGGGCTTCATGGCATTTCCAGAAGCTCAGCAGTTACACGCAGCAGCAAAGCACAGGACAGAACCGTGGCTGTCCTCAGATGTCGCTCTCCCCCTCTGCACTTCTTCATTCCCTGAGTCCAGCACAACCTAACTGCCCTGGATCAGGGCACAGGAACTAACAAGACCGTACTAACTAGATAACCTTAGATTAAATTATAAATAAAAGCCTCATTGAGGAGATGAAATTTAACCTCCTAAACTACAGAAGGTCATTTTAAAAATAAAATTAAATAAATGTATGCGAATTGCAGAAAAACAGTGAATTTAAACACTGCAAATATCCTCCACATAGTTACTATTGCTATTACAGTGAATGACCACTAGAGGGAACTACCATTCATTGAGTACCTGCTGTACCAAGCACAAGGCTCATCGTTTTACATGTAATTTTCATTTATCCTCTCAAGAGAAACAACCTTGAAGAACAGGATTTTTTGGCTCCATTTTCCTTCTTCCGGAGAAACTGGCCCTAGGCTCACACAGTTGGTAAATGGTGGATCCATGCAGGTCTGTCTGAAAGCAAACCTGTGCTTTTTCAGTTAAACCGCGCTGCCTCTTTCCTCACACTGCTGACTTTCCTCAGAGACAAAGAGAAGCAGCAGTTGAAGATCAATAAGTCGGAGGAGGAAGGAGAAAGAAAAGCTCTATACGAAGTTCTATAAGTGGTTCACAATTGGGAGTCGAAAGCACCGGCAAGCCACAGAATGAGCAAGCGACTTACATCAAGGGAAAATTCTTCAGAACTGTTTTCAGAGATGATCAGCTCCCCGCCCAATCCTGTGGCTTCGGGACTCCGAGATTCCCATGAAATCAAAGCTCAAAGAGCCACTTCGATGCCGTGAAACAGAACTGACAGAGACCTTTTCTCAAGGTCCTCTCAGGGCAGAAGTAGGTGGAAAATTTCACTCTGTGAGCCCGATAGAAGATTTTATTTTTTGTAAACAACCTTCTGGTTTTTTCCCCCTGACATACAGAGAGAAGCTGGTAAAGGGACCCAGAAGCTTCTGTTTCAGGAATCTGGAATGAAGGGATGCAGCTTAAATTCAATCAATGTCATATTTTACACAGTCAGCAGAATAAAGAGCCCGGGGCAAGAAGTCATGGCTGGACATACGAGGAAAATGGCAAGTGAGCTCTGCTCTGAGGATAAATTAGAACCTGTTTACTGAACACGACCAGTCCACACTAACTCTGAAGAAAAAAAAAGGGGGAAGTAGACTCTCAAGTGGTTCACTCAGTCATCTATCAAACATTCATTAGGCATTAAGTTTGTGTCAGGCTAAGAAGGAAGATGCACCCTGCATTACTGTACAAACCGTTAATTTACTTGACTCTTTCCTTTTGGGCTGAGAGTAACCCCAATTGTATAATAGTTACTGTGAAAATACATTCTGCATTTTTCAAATTAAAATCAGCAGTGGTGTGCTGGTAATGGTTTACCAGTTATTTAAGTAGGAGTGGGTGGCAAGAAGCCTGATTCACAGCAGTTGTCAGCTTCCCTGGTGCAAATATTTCCACCATAGCCAGTTTTGAGCCACCATAGGAAAGGCCACTGCAGTGAGGAGTTGAGAAGAGAGGCCACCAGCCAGCTGTGAGCCAGCTTCAGCACACGAGGGGCTAACCGGTGTTCCGCGAATGAGATCGAGGCAGCCAATCTCTCTTTCCTAGGGGCAGCTGACACCCAAATGTTGAGAAATAGCTCTCCAGCCTCAGCAGAAAATTGGCTAGATTATGTGGCTTCTGTCTCTCTTTATTGTGACCCCCTGAGTTCAATGCCAGCAATCAGGGGTTCAGGAACCTATCCTGAAGTCCAATCAGCAACTTTATTTGTAAAAATATTCTGAAAAATGTAAAGCACATGTTATCCCTAAAGGAAAATATTATCGCTTTGAAAATGACTACATGTTTAGCCAATTCTTTCAAAGGAAACTCTGCATCCTGACTCTGAGAAGTGAGATTTAAATCATATCAGAGAATCTGAGGACATGGTTAGAATATACAATGCTAACAACTGGCTCAGCCTCAAAGAAAGAAAAACTTCCAGCAAAGTAAATGAAGGTGAAGACATGTACAAAATAAAATTAACAAGGGAAGACGAAAGCAAATTAGGTCAGTTTAGAGTTTATTTTTTATTTACACCCAACACTCATTTCATAACTTTGTAACTTAATCATTATGTAAAGATTCCACATTTTAAACCTGCTCTAGATGCCCCGCCAGGGCCACTGGACGAGATTCCTGGGCCTTTCCTTGTCATTGTCATTATGTTCAGCATTAGGACCAGGAACCATATTCCTCACAGTCTCTGCTCCACTCTTGCTGGGCCTCCTTCCGTTCCATAAACTCTCCCTGTTCTCTTTACATTTGACCTTTGCACCCGCTGTGCTTCTGCTTGGACTCTCACACCCACCCACCCCCAACACGACCCACCTCACTGCCTCCAGGAAGCCTTGACTCAAGTCTCAAATAGGCTGTCGTCTCAAATAGGCTGTCGTTCCCGTGCACCTAGGATCACTATGTCGCGTTCCGTACACTCTGTCGTAATGGTGTTTATTCTCCTCTCCCAAGTGAGATCCTTGAAAAGAGAGGCTCACTGGCTTCCCCCGAACCAGCGCAGGACCTGGCACACAGTGGGTGTTCAACGTGCACCTGCATCCGTTGAATGAATGAACATACGAATAAATGAAATGCTTACTGATACCTGTTGTTTACAAGGGTCACTACCGTGGGCTAGACTGGAAGACCTAATAATTCTATCATTTAAAAAATCTTACTATCCAATTAGAAAGATAAATCCTAAGTAGATGAAGTTAAATCATTATAAAAACATCAAATATGTGAGTAATTATAAAAAAATTAATCTTGCACCTATCACCTATGATGATGTCAGGGTATCAAGCTAATTCCCAAATAGCACTAGAAATACTACAGAGAACAAAGCTGTCTACATTGGTTCAGAAATTATAGATCCATATTTCATTGATGATAAGATACACATTTTCTCAAATTTTAACATCTCAAATTTATGATGCATCTTATAATGGCATATCATAGGTTAAGCAGAAGCATCTTTCTTTCTTAGAAAGAAATAGCTCTCAAGCCTCAGCAGAAAATTGTACATAAAACAATGGTACATCTGCAATCCATGGTGTTCTAAGTTTGATGAAATAAGGTAACGGGGTCAAGGAAAACTAACCATTGTAGACATATTTCTTCGTTAGAGGAAATATCAGAGAATGTAGGGGCTAAATTTATGAGGACTTTGTTAATCTCTTCGGTAGCAAGTAATTAAAATTAAAAGGTTGCAGGGATTCTGGAAGGTAACTCCTGCCTCTCCAATACCTGAGGTGACTATCTGATGAAGGATGAGTGTAGAAAACCTTATCGTGGCAGCCTATAAGGATATAACCTAAGCGATTAAGGGGTGCAGGCTGCCATAGCTACATCTAAACATTCACTATAAATGTAAGTAATCTTGCGCTTCATTCATCCTGTATTATGAATTTTATAAAAGATAAAACATAATTCAGCTCTCTCACAAAGCCTTTCATAATCAATACCTGCCTCTGCCCAATAATCACTCGTGTGTGCTATATTTTGAAAAGTGATAAACAATTTATTAGTTTCATTAAATATGCCTCCTTGTGAAATGAGAGTGTTCCTTAAAGGGACATAGTTCCAGTTAGCATCACACTTTCTGTTATGAGTGACTCAGAAGTGAAAGATTCGTAATACTCATCAGTATACTACAATGTCCCACTTGGCTACTATAATGTTCAATTTATTTGATTTCTTCACTGATTTCACACTTACTAAGAATTTCACATTACAGTCACGCTAACTTTTTAAATAACCTCCCTATAATACCATGACAGATAGGGAAAAATAGATTTTTGCCAGAGATTTCTTTTTTAAAAAAAATTATAAAATAGCGATTTTTCTGGTAGCTTGTCACATCCCTTTTGCCTCTCACACTTTTCCTTTCTCTCTCCCAATTACATACATACACTCACATACATGCACGCACGCGCGCACACGCACACATGCGCACACACACACACAAAGCAAATGCTCTCCTATAAAACTGAAACCATCTTATTTTGATATAAAAACATATCGCATAATTTGTATCTTTAATCAACACATCTAATTTGGTTAATGCGCACGGGCGGTTGGGTGTCTACGTGCTAATAACAGTGTAAGTGCTAATGGCCGGGAAAGGCTAAACACCCTGAGAACAGAGTGGATTAACTATGAGCATTTGCCTCTTGGCTTTCCTAGAACTGTTTGGTTTTACCTCTATTTTACCCTGAAATTTATAAGCCAAACCTAAAGTTTTGATAAATAAATAGGGACCCAACTTAAAAACAAAGCAGAATGGGAAAAAAAAACCCCACTCGTATTCCCCCAAGGCAGGAAATGCAAACCTGAATGAAAGTGTCTTCTAATATCTTGTACTTTGACCTCACTGAGTAAAGATAATTCAAGAACCAGTCGTCTATTATTAAAAAGAATTTGGGGTGGGTTAAATACATATATATGTGAAAATATTCAAAGACCTCTATCCTTGAAAAAAATGATAAATGTCACATATACCAAGTGTTCTAAGGAACACTATTCAGCATAATTCTGGATGAATATGGAATTCTATTTTCAAATAAGTTTCAGATGACTAAATTGTTGAATAGAGTATCCCCCACTCACTTCTGAGTTTCACATTATGGGTCTCTATTTTAAAGGCTCAAAAAAACTCTTGCAGGAAAGAAACCTAGAGAAATTTGGTGAATCCACTGTTGCCTACATTGATTTGATCATAAAACTTTTGGGGGGAATGTTGGTGAAATGAAAAAAGAACCAGAAAGAACATCGGGAGATTAAAACCC
This sequence comes from Rousettus aegyptiacus, assembly GCF_014176215.1. NCBI lineage: Eukaryota > Metazoa > Chordata > Mammalia > Chiroptera > Pteropodidae > Rousettus > Rousettus aegyptiacus. The sequence continues at coordinate 8,380,643 of NW_023416285.1, forward strand.
AAGGTTAGCCCTCTGTGAGTGTACTCTAAAACTTGGAGCAGGTCATTTCCATTTCGTTCATGCTTTCAGAAAATAAAAGCATTGGGCTAGATGAGCTCTAAGTTCTCTTTCAGCTCATCAATTAAACAATCCTGAGAAAAATCTAATGAAAATAGAGATGAGAGGCTGGAGAAATATGAGACATCAGCTCAAGGACTGGGCCGAATGAAGTAAGAATGCTAACCAAGTGGGTAAAAGGGTAGGAAGACCTGAGCAAGTCATTCTCAAAAAAGACTTCGCCAAGCTGCGTGGGAGCAGGTCCAGATCCTTGCCAAAGAAAGTCCGGGTCAGATGCTGGGAGACAAGATTTTGCAAAAGCAAATAAACGAGGAAAAGGCTGAAACAAAAACTAAGCCAGGAAGGTATGTGGAATGAAGTGAGGTCCATGGAGTCGTTCAAGGTGAGGGGTGAGACTGAGAACAGAGACTTGGCAAAATGCGACCCTTTTTATATGGTGTACAATATTCTGGAAACAAGACTAGAATGGACAAAAGAAGCCAGGATAGACGGGACAAATTTGAAATTATAGGTCACATTTTCTGTAATATTCAGTTGGTTCTTTGAAACTTAACACATTTTGAATAAAATTTGCCTTACAATTTACTAAACAAGAAAAAAAAAATAACGTGGTTGAATAAGATCAAAGTTTTCCAGCCTTCAGTCCCTTTGCTATGGTTTGCAAAGTTCATTAAGGGTGTTCGAGTCAGCCCTCTGTTAAAAGAAGTGGATGGTTATAGCTGCTCCCTCAAGATGCTGGTCAAGGGGCCATTTGCCTGGGGTTGAAGTCCACTGGGATACAGAGAGGGCACGGGGTTAGCCTTAGCTAGGGAAAGGCGAAAATGTAAATGCTAATACCAGAAGGACAGAGGCAGAATAGATGCTTGGGTTGCACAGCTAAGACAAAGCGACAGGCGGCAGACCCCCGGTGTGCATCCCATAACTTAAAACATGGAGTGCGGTATATTCCTGCACTGTCTGAAAATTATCTGTGTGTAAGACTGCACTGAGTTATATACGTTACGAAGTATACACAGAAAACAGAAAGGTTTAACCAGAAAGAAAAAAATAAAGCATTTAATACTCTGTAATTTCTAAAGCGAAAGCATCTACCTTGGAGATCACTGATAGAAAGACAGATGAGAACAAGAAAATAAGAAATACCAGCAAGAAGGGAGCCAGCCAAGGGGATGGCTGCAGGCAGCAGTGGGGAGCTCGCTTTTTGAGGGTGCATACTTGAAGTCATCAGCCTGGTTTAAAGAATTAGGAGGAAAGACCATCAAATCTGAAATTCAGAAATTCAAGACTTAGACTATAAGTATTTCTTTACCTGTGATAAGGCCACCAAAACTGAAAGATTATAATAATTTTGTTTTATTTTGGCTAGGATTATATCAGCTCGATGTAGTCATATCTACCTCCTAACACGTCTGTCTGTGTATCACATTTGTTTATGCCTTGAATCAACAAGTGAGGGAAGATATGGTCTATTCTTTACTAAGAATCCTGCAAAGCAGAACTTTTTTTAATGGGAAAATATATACAGACGTTCTCAGAAGTAAAAATATTGAGAATTACTGGACCACAGTATATCTGATTCTATGTGAGGTCACCGACTTGACCACTTTCTTTCACCAAAATTATTCTTCAAACTGGAAAACCTAGACTGGTGAATCTTCTAGATCAATAGAACTTTCCACAGCAATGGAAATGTTTATCTGTACTGCCCAAGAGAGTGACTCCTGGTCACACATGACTACTGAGCATGTGGTTAGTTGGACTGAGAAACTGATTTTTAATTTAATGTTAACAATTTAATTTTAAAAAATCACACGTGACTGGTGGCTACTGTATCAGATAGTGCAGTTCCAGACTAAAGAACCAAACAACTATATAACAATCAGTTACCGGTAGCAATCAACATAGTTTATGAAGATTTGAAAAGAGTTGCTAAAAATCCAGAATGTAATTTGTCAAGTTGGCTTTGAACTCAACAAACCACAAAATCAAGGATGCAGTTTAATAGGCGTTAAATATAAGATATTAGATTGTAATCAAAACAAAGAAAACCTACAGATACAAGAGGGTCGAAGATGTAGAAAGAATGAAAGCCCACAGGGACCACAATGGACAAGCGGAATGAGTCAGAAGAGCCTCTAGAATGAAGATCGAAGGGGCTGAGCTGAGAGATAAGGATATAAAAATGCCAGTAGGAGCCCTTCCTCTAGACTTGGCTTGCATTTTTGGTCTCCACATCTACAGAAGGATGAGAGGAAAATTGGAGAGGATCCAAGAAAGAACAAAATCATTCAATTGTTGGATCGCAGAAGCACGATGGGGAAATATTGTATGTATTGGCTTTTTAATCCAGAGAAATAGAATTTTAGGATAACGATATCTGCCTTCAGGTACCAGTAGAGACACAGTAAGTGGCATTTGCCAGATGGTCCCCATGCACACAGAGGGGAAAATTACACTTAATATACAGTCAGGAAGATATTTCATTTAGCCAGAAGGAAGACTTGTCTGTTTAGAGGTAATGGTTTAACAGGAAAGTAGTTTCACTTAATCAGAGCTATTGAGCATCAGGACTGCTGTCACTGAGCCTAAAATATAAACGGGACATACACCCTGAACTCTAGAAGCTTCACCCGGGAAGGCAGGGAAAGGACACACTGCCTCACAGCCAACCCATAAGCACTGGATGCACGTGATAGGAAGAAGGCTGCTGATTCTACACTCACACCTCCCTCCCCTTTCTACAGAGGGAGCTGCACACACGAGCCACCAGGAGGAAACAAAGCGCAACGTTATTAAGAAAAGGGAAAGCAACTGGAATCGCCTAATACGCCATGCTTAGGTAAATGCCAGACTGGAATATGTAGAAGGTCTCCAGGCCAACAGCAGCCAGTCGACACCTGGCCCTGAATCTTGGATGGTAGGGTCTGCGGGGCAGAACATCCTGAATGTGAGGAGGCAGGCCCTGTGTGGGTAAGCTTGCTATCAGAAAACAGGATGCACAAAGCAAGCAGTACCTCCAAGGATCTTGCTGCCAGCGAGTCCTATCAGGGGTGACCATATGGTGGCTACGATAATTCGCCAGGGCCATCCCAGGAAAACAGGACAAGAAGTCAACCTCCCCTGAAGGCATCCATACTCTTACTAGTTAAACATTCACTTCACCCAATCAAGAATTAGACTCTACCAATCAGAACAGCACGTCCTCTCTTGGGGAAAATGAGTGAATGTTCCTGCTGTAACTATTGCAATTATATCACAGATATAATCAAGCCCCAAAGAGAAATCAGAAAATGGAGTATAATGAAGGGAAATTGCATATTATGCAACATCGAATTAATTTGAAAGTATGCGATATAAAAATATTAATAAAGTCCCAATTTATGCACAAAATTTGAAATGACACAACCCAAACTGTTACTTCATTCATCAGTGCTGTTATGCCAAGAGAATTGTAGGCAGTGTTTACATTATTAGCACTTGAGCTAGCAAACAGAAATACCCACCCTCAGAAATACTTTTGTCAGATCTGTGAGAAAATTAATCTTTAATTATATTAGTTTTGAATTATGTCAATTCTTCAGAAATCTATCCCTCATATAAAATGTCACCTCTGCATATGAGAGCAGTAGAAATACATTCTGGGAGAAGGTGAAAAATTATTCGCAAGTACATAGAGGCGAGAAAGTATTAAAGGAAGGGGGGGTGGACAGTGCAAAGGAAGGAAGTTTGGGATATTCAAGAAACAATGAGAAGCGGAAAAGTGGAAATGAGGCTGAAAAAGATTACTTGTGAACCTGTGACTCCCAAAAGCCAGTCTTCATTTCGTTACCAGATCCACAGTGAAATGAGAAAAACATAGATGTATAACACGGCTAAATACATAAAATATCTAATTTTTTCAAATTATCCTTTATTATGAGACCATTTCTTTTTTAATTTTTTGACTTTGAAATATCCTATCTGTTACGAAACTGTGTTAGTGGCTGATGACAGATGACAGGTGGGCTTTTTTTCCCCCTTATTTAACATAATAAAATTTGACAACCCTGTATAGTTTCACAGAAATATTACTGTTTCCATGGACAATGGACTAGTGGTCACCATAAGGGAGGAGGAAGGGAAATATAAAAAAATGAAAAATAAAATAAAAAATAAAAAATAAAGAAATATTACTGTTCCATGAAATGTAAGAGACAAAGAATCACAGCCCCATAGTAAGAAGTTTAGATCATTGAACAGGCACCAGATTAAACACATTGTGAATAATTTTAAATGTTGATTTTTAAATATGTTTTAATATATATCGATAATTAAAAAGACCTACTAGAAGAATATAAATAGTATGTATGTACTCCAAACAACTAGAGAGGAAAAAAAAATGTAACAAAGTCATTATAAATTCAACAAAGGGAAGAAAGAAAAAAGAAACTAAGAGAACATAAAATAAGATAGCAAGAATAAGCCCAAATGAATTAATCACAACAAATATATCCGGATTGTATTTATCACACAGAAACTCCCAGATTGGTCATAAAAATCTAACCAAACCAAACCAAACAAATAGCAAAACCTATCTGTATGCTTTCTTGTAGGAATCACATTAAAATAAGACCTTGGGAGTTTAAAAATAAGGTGATGGAGGAAGATAAATGAGGCAAATGCTAGCTACTATTTCCAAATCTGTCCCCCACAAAAGTGTCACAATATTAATTTTAGGTGTAATAAAATTCAAAAGCTGTAGAGCATTAAGTGAGACATAAGAAATTTTTATGTTGATAAAATCAAAACCTACCAAATATCTACAAAAGCAATTAGCAATATTATTTCAAAGTATATAAGGCAAAATACATAAGACAAAAGCAAGCAGAAGCTAATCTATAGAAGCAGTGGGATGAATTAACAGATATCTCTTAGAAAATTATTGTGTTACTATACGGAAATGGAGACTTGGATTTCACAATCAGCAAGCTTAATCAAATCGCTCTATAGGAAGGTGTATACACAGAAAATATACATTTTTAAACACTCATGAAACATTTAAAAATAAAGGTGACACACAAAATCTCAGCAAGTTTTATAACTAGAGATTATTCCACAACTCCGTGGCATGAGAAATTTATAACAAAAGATAACCAGTGGCATCTGACCACAAAATAGCTTCTTGGAAATTTTTAAAAACCCTTTTAAATAACTTCCGAGTAAAGGTAGAAATCAAAACCAAAATGATAGATTTTTCAAAATTAACACCGATGACAACACTATATAACAAAATCCTTGAGCTGCAGCCTCCGTGGTATTCAGAGATCTTTGCTATGTTTCCTAGGTTAAATTATCTAAGTATTCATTCAAGAAATTAAAAATAGAGCTTCCGGTCAAGATGGCATAGAAGATGGATGCTGTGCTCACCTCCTCTCATGACCACATCAAAATTACAACAAAATTACAGAACCATCATTGGGAGTCACCTAATGTCTGGCTTAACAGAAGTACTACAACTGAGAACACACATAAGAGGCCACCTCGAGATGGGTAGGAGGGGCAGAGACATGAAACAAGCCGGTCCCACAACCATATGTGGTAGCTGAGAATCGAGAGATATCTTAGCTACAAAGGTCCCCCCAAAGGAGCAATGCATCTTGACCCCACACCAGGGTCCCCAGCCCAGGAAGAGAAGTCATCATAACCTCTGGCTATGAAAACCAGCGGAGATTGTGGCTGACTTAGACAGAAGGCAGCTGGAATCGCAGACATTTCCTTTTAAAGGGCCTATGCGCATGGACTTACCCGCTGATGGTCTCACTTGCTCTGAGCTCCAGCGCTGGGGCAGCAGCTCCAAAGGCGCAGAGGAACTGAGTTGTCTGGCTTCAGGGCAAGGGCTGGAGGGGTGGCTTTCTCCCAGACGGAAGTGCTGTTCCTTTGTTGAGCCCTCCCCACTTCCGGAAGTGCTGTTCCTTTGTTGAGCCCTCCCCACTTCCGGCGTGCAGACTCCGTATCTGAGATCCATCGACCTGGCTAATACAGGTCACGATCCCCCAGGTGACTCCCTGAGACCCTGCCCTTCCCAATCTGTGGGCACACCCAAGCTGCCTCCGATGGATTTTTCCATACAAATGGCCAGTTTTGGCCCATGCTACAGACTTTCCTAAAATCTCTCAAAGGCTCATAAAACCCAAACAAGCAGCATCTGACCTCAATGTGCCCTGTATTTCTAGCTGAGGAGCCCTAAGCCCAGCAATAACGGCAGCCAGCCTCGGTTCCAGGCTTGGCCTCTTAAGACATATCCAAGCATGAATGGCAGCCAGCTGTGAATTTCTTGGTGACCCTTGCCAGGTAGCCCCAGGCAGTGCACAGGCTGTGGCTCAACTTGGCCTGCAGCTAGAACCTTCCCAGGAGCCCCTTGGATTGGCACGTGCAGTGGCAAGCTACTACTGCCAGAGCACCACCCAGGGCTGTATCTGAGGAAGACATACCCGAAGACCAGACAGGGCAAGCACCAGAGGTTTAAAGTAAATCCTGCTCCATAGTATGGTCAGCCTTTCACCAGCCAATCTTCACACCAACAGTCTGAGGGTTAATCCCGCCCATCAATGTGAAAGTAGCACACAAGGCTCAACTACAACATAAGTGCACATACAACCCATAATAGGGACACACCTGGAACACCTGGCTTAGGTGACTAGAGAAGATTGAGTCACTGGGCCCTACAGGACACCTACTACATAAAGCCACTCTATTAAGACTGGGAGACTTAGGAGCCCTACCTAATACATAGAAACAAACACAGGGAGGCAGCCAAAATGGCGAGACAAAGAAACATGTCCCAACTAAAAGAACAGAACAAAACTCCAGAAAAAAAAAAAAAAACTAAACAAAATAGAGACAAACGATCTACTGGAGACAGAGTTCAAAACACTGGTGATAAGGATGCTCAATGAACTTACGAGAAAAGTAGATGAACTCAGTGAGAACTTTAACAAAGAGCTAGAAAACAAAAATGAAGGTAGAAAACATCAAAAAGAACCAGTCAGAAATGAAGGATATAACCATTGAAATGAAGAATACCCTAAAAGGAATCAACAGTAGATTAGACAAAGCAGAGGATTGAATCAGTGATTTAGATTATAAATAAGGCAGCAGAAAACGCCCAATCAGAGCAGCAAATAGAAAAAAGAGTCCAAAAAAATGAGAATAGTTTAAGGGACCTCTGGGTCAACATCAAATGTACCAACATTCACATCATAGGGATAGCAGAAGAAGAGAGAGCAAGGAATTAAAAACATATTTAATGAAGTAATGAAGAAAAACTTTCCTAACCTAGTGAAAGAAATAGACAAACAAGCTCAGGAAATGCATCCCAAACAAGACGAACTCAATCAGGCCCATACCAAGACACATTATAATTAAAATGCCAAAAGTTAAAGGCAAAGAGAGAATCTTAAAAGCAGCAAGAGAAAAGCAGTTAGTTACCTACAAGGGAGCTCGCATGACTGTCAGCTGATTTCTCACCAGAAACTTTACAGGCCAGAAGGGATTGGCAGGAAATATTCAAAATGATGAAAAGCAAGGACCTACAACCAAGATTACACTACCCAGCAAAGCTGTCATTTACAATCAAAGGACAGATAAGAGCTTTCCAGATGAGAAAGAGCTAAAGTAGTTCATCACCACCAAGTCAGTATTACAGGAAATGTTGGAGAGACAAGGAGAAGGAGAAGGAGGAGGAGGAGAAGGAGGAGAACGAGGAGGAGGAGAAGGAGAAGGAGAAGGAGAAGGAGAAGGAGAAGGAGAAGGAAAAGGAGAAGGAGAAAAGAAAGGGAGGAGAAGGAAGGGTGGCAGTGGGGGAAGGGGAGGAGGAGGAGACGATGACGACAACAATGATGAGGACAAAGACAAAAAAGAAGAAAAATATTTTAACATTTGAATAATAAAATAACTATATATCTATCAAGAACTACTTTGAATGTAAATGGAATAGGTGCTTCAGTCCAAAGATAAGGTGGCTAAATAGATAAGAACACAAGACTCTTACATACACTGCCTAAAAGAGACTTCAAATCAAAAGACACGCACAGACTGAAAGTAAAGGGATGGAAAAATATGTGTCATGAAAACGAAAACGAACAAGTTAAAAAGCTGGGGTGGCAATACTTACACCAGATAAAACAGACTGTAAAATAAAGGCTATAACAAGAAGCAAAGAAGGACCCAGTAACCCCACTTCTGGGCATTTATCTGAAGAAACCCAAAATATTACTACGAAGGGACATGTGCATTCCTCTGTTTATTTCAGCATTATTTACAGTACCCAAGATATGGAAGTAAACTGGGTGTTCACCGACAGATGAATGGATAAAGAAGAGATGGTAAATATATACAATGGAATATTACTCAGCCATATAGATAGATAGATAGATAGATAGATAGATAGATAGATAGATAGATAGATAGATAAAAGCATGAAATCTTTCCATCTGCAACAACATGGATGGACTTAGAGGGTATTGTACAGAGTGGAATAAGTCAGACAGAGAAAGATAAATACCATATGATTTCACTTATGCGATGAATCTAAGGGACAAAATAAACAAACAAAACAAAAACAAACTCATAGATACAGAGAGTATTTTGAGGGTTGCCAGATGGGAAGAGGGTTGGGGTTGGTTGTAAAAGGGGAAGGAATTATGAAGTATAAATTGGTAATTACAAAATAATTATGGGAATGTAAAGTAGCATAAAGAATATCCTTGATAATAATGTAATAACTATCTATGGAGTCAGATGGGTACCAGATTCCTCAGGGTGATCTATATAACTTCATGAGTTATAATCACTACGTTTTTCACCTGAAACTAATATAATATTGAATGCCAACTATAATTGAAAAATAAAAATATTTTAAAAGAAATTAAAATAAATATGGAGAAAGGGGATGAAAAGCATAATATATAAAAATTTACATTAATAAAATGTAAAATAAAATGTAAATAAAAACGAATTTTAAAAAGTTAATCAATGCCATGAAAACTGGTCTTTTGAACAGAGAAATAACAGCAACAATAAAAAAAAAAAAAAAAATGGCAATCCTTTAGACAGTTCGAGCATGAGGGGAAAAAAAGAGAAGACAGGCATAAGTACAGATACAGAAGGGATTAAAACATCATAGTCACCTCTGGGGCCAGACGACCTGGGTTCGAATCCCCACTCTGCCAACTACTGGGCGAGTTACTAAACCTCTCCTCTGGGCCTCGGTCTTCATGTCTGCAAAAGGGGTATGATAGTACCCACCTCGGAGAGGATTAAATGCCTTATGTGTGAAAGACCTTAACACTACACCTGGCACCGTAGTAAGCAATGTATAAATGTTGGCTATTATTATAAGAGTACGATTTTAATTTTCACTTAGAGGAAATGTATGATTTTTCCAAAAATATATAAATGGACAAATTTGATTCAAGAAGAACTCAAAAACTGAAAAGTTGAATCATTAAGGAAGAGACTTTAAATGTAGTCAAAGATTTAAACTAAAACGGAGCTGTCTTACAAAATTGTTTTGTAAGAAAAGTACTAAACCTTAGATCATCTATTTCGGAGTGTAGAAAAATGGAAGTTTTTCATTTCATTCTACAGGGATAACATAATCCTAGTACTAAAACCTCATCAAAAAACACAGCACACACCTACACACCAACGCACACATACCCCTTCAGCCACACTTAATCATGAACACGAACAGAAAAAAGGCCTAAATAAAATGTTAGCGAATAAAATCTGGCAATGTATTTTTTTAAATATTGGGGGAAATCTCGGGAATGGTTCAACATCAAAAAAAAGTACATTGACGAAATTTGCTATCATAACAGATTAGGGAAAAAATATATATACATATGTATAACCATATTGATAGATGCTGAAAAAGTATTTTATAAAATTCAACACAGCTTAATTAAAAAACAGGCAAACCAAAATCTTAATATAGGGTATTTACTGACAGAAATATCACATGTAATGGTGAAACACTAGAATAATTCTCATTTATCAGAAACAATACAGGGAAGTCAGCTATCTTCATTGGTATTCAATATTATGCTAAAGGTCCTGGTAATCTTAATAATAGAAGACAAAAAAGAAAAAAAATTGGGGAGGGAAGAAATGGGCAAAGCATGCTACATTCGTAGACAATACTAGAACCTTTCTAGAAATTTCAAACAAGAAGATTTGGTAACATGACCAGACATGAGATCAACATATAAAACACGTAGTTTTCCTTTTTTTTTTTTTTCCCCCCCACAAAGTAGTTCATTTTTATTGATCGAATATTCACACTAAATGCAAAAGTAATGCTAGTCCTTCTCATCTCGGACAGAAGAAATTTCAGTTTAGTTTCCTGCCTGGCTGCTTGGGTCCACAGACAAAACATTTTCTATCTTAAGGTTCAGAGAAAGGTGGTTTAAAACAAAGACTTAAATAAAAGTAGCACCAGAAGGACTAGGTACCCATAATTACATATTCCACTCACAAAACATCACAGCTTTCTCAATACCAGCAATAACCACGAATGATCACACAGAATATTGTTTCATTTAGGGCTCACTTGAGGACAACAGAAATTTCTCCAGCTAGTTTTTACAGAGAGGAATTTATGTGCTTCCAGCTATTACAGGATTATTGGAGAGGCCAGAGAAATAGGCCTTACCTAGGCTGAACCTCCAGGAATCATCACTTTTCTGTCTGAATTGAGAAAACTTCCACCACCATCTCCGGAAACCACCCAATCAAAAAGCTACTGACTATAGGGCCACGTGGCCTCTGTCACCACCAGAAAAAGGATTTTCAGCATCAGTAAAAAGATGTCAGAATCTGTTTCTGACCCCAGAAACAGAGCTGCCTCTGCCACAACCCACAGCAACAAAATGAGTGTCTCAGCCATTGCCTCAGTCCTGCTGAACACATCCCAAATTCACCTCTAACAGAAGCCTTTCTATCTCATTGCAGAACCTAACTCGCTTCAAGAAGTCCAGGAATCATAGCTTTTAGTTTTCCAGTCCAACACAAATACCATTTACAATAACAGAAACTATTAAATACTAAAGAAAAAAACTAACAAGAAGTGTGCAAGATCTACATAAAAAAAAATTAGGGCATAAAAGATAATCTTCAATAAGAAAGAAAAAGTCATATCATGTTCCTTTCTGGAAGTTTTAATATTAAAGGAATGTCAGTTCCCCAAAACTATTTATAAATTTGATATGATTTCGATCGAAATTCTAAAAGGATATCTTATAATCTAGACAAAATAATCCTAAAAGTTACCTGAAAGAGAAAAGAATTAGACAAGACATTTTTAAAAAAGAAAAAATAAGGGACACTCATCCTACATATAAAATTATAGTAATTAGGAGAGGAGGGAATAAATGGCTTGATTCTTCACCAAGTGATGAGCTTTTCCAGGTTAATTCTTGAAGCATAACAGTAAATGAACAGGTCAATGGAACAGTAAAAAAGGGTACAGAAAACTGCATTTGGGGACACCGAGACATGAGGCATGTAATAAAAACGGGATTTTAAATCAAAGCAGAAAAGACGAACACGTGAAATATTGGTTGAGATCATTGGAGACCCATATGGACAGTAAGTCCCTACCCGACATTATAAATAATACTCTTGTTCCCAATGGGAGAAAGATATTAATATTTAGAAAAATAATAAGTATTAGAAGAAAATATAGAAGACTAAAAAGGTATCATGAGGTGGAGGAGTATTTTCTAAGAACAAAATCCAGAAGCCATAATAGAAAAAAAAAAAGTGATACATTTTATAACATAAAATTGATAATCTATACAACCAAGATACCACAGAAAAGTTAAAGACAAATTATAAACAGAAAGAAAATGCTTGCAATGTATAATAGAAAGACAATATTCAGATAGATTTTTAAACGACAAATGTATCCATAGGAAAGTGGGCAACATCTACAAATAGGTCATTCATAGAAGAAATAAAAACGGCCAATAAATATAATGAATATGTTTTACTTTACAGTCAGGAAAATAAAAACCAAAAAGGGGATGATTTTTCTACACCAGCGAGGGGACTCTCGAATTAATATTAGTCTATGCTAATGATGATGACCATATACACATAATAATGGTGGGGCCTGATAAAAATACTTTGGTACAAGAAGAAAACGGAGTTTTAGATAGAAAGAGGAGAAAGCCAGGAGGCGACTACGGGAAGGGGCATGATCTCAGATGACCAAGCGGAAAATCCCGTCCTTAGCTCAGATGAGGGCCAGAGGGTGAACATCGCCTTCGGGGGGAGACATGCAGAGACGTTCTAGATGAAGATGCCTTTTCAAGTGGGGCCTGTAGCAGTTTGGAGGTGGGGGGCAGACGCACAGGTTTTAAGTATGGACTCTAGCTACGCGACCTTGGGCACTTTCATTTCTCTGAGTTCTAGTTTCCATGTCTATAAAATAGGGACACCGAGACCTACCTGCCAGATTTTGTGTGGCTCCCAAGTGACGTAACACACAGAAAAATAAATTGTTGGCTATTAAACACACACACATGCGTGCGCATGCACACACACACACACACACACACGGATTTAAAAAGCCCTCGATAAGAGAATTCAGCCTCATGTGGATAATTATTTCAATAGCAGTTCTTCCTCTTCTTTGTTACTATTTGGTCTTAGATGAGAGTCGCCAGTTAGAGCACAATCATGAGAAATCCAAATGTCTTTATAGATTCGAGTTTTTAGCAAAATCTATATTTTCATAGTTTTTAAAAAAAAATTGGCTTAGACTGTTTTTCTGAATTCAATAGGCTGCATTGACAGGGACACTTTAGGAGAAGAGTGGCTTGTGTAGGGTCAATAGAAAATGACTGGATTCTGACCCAGATGACAAGTCCACCCAGTGAACCCCTGGGAGCTGGGCGAAGTCATCCTCAAAACTCAGGCTTGCCCGGGTCTTGTTCATTCCTTCAGGCTCAGCTCTCTTGCCACCTTCCAGATGGGGTAAAGTGATCTTTAAGGGTACACGCTTTTTTAAGGGTATCAGGAAGAAAAGGGTTCATGCTTCAGTTTCAGCACTTTTTAGCTCTGCAATCAGGAGCAAGTTACTCAACCTCTTTCAAGTCTTCATCTCCTAATTTGGAAAGTGGATATAGTAAGACATCAGAACGTCATAGGTTGTGGTTGGGATTTAAAAAAAAAAAAAAGTACATGTGTCTTAGGTCAGGTTTCCCATCTGAGACTCTAAAATGGAGATTGCACAGAGGAAGTTTTTGGAGAGTGCTACCCAAAGCAACACCTGTGCAGGAGTGAGGGCTGCAGGATTGATTGGCGGGGGGTTACGTTGCACCATGATGCAGTCACGGCAGAGCCCTGGCCGGTCCCACAGGGAACTCTGGAGCTCAGATCGCCTTTAGGAGTTGTCTGCAATGGAGACAATGTGTTGGTCCTTTGTACACTTCATCTATGCATGGCTAGATGCAGGCTGCCCCCGGGAGGAAGGATCATCCTAACGGAAGTGGGGTTCTTTAGCCAGGAACAATTCCTGTGAACCAGCAGCTGTCCACATTGGCAAATACCCGGAGGAACGGGTGCTTCAGTCTTAAAGGGGGATGAGTGGAATGAGGCCACGTCCACTGTAACATATAAAAGGAGTTATCTCGCTGGATTGCAAACGCCACGAAAGCAATCTCTTTCTCTGCTATTTGCTGCCTCTTTCCCAGGGTCTAGCGTGGTTCCCATCCTATACTTGGTGCTTAATAAATGTTGGTTGAATGCGGAGAAGATGGAAAGTAGTGTTAGCTACTATTATGAATTTTAAGCCTTCTGATTTTTTTAAGACAGTATCCTGCACCTTCGTGATCCTGTCATTCACATTCCTTGATCTTATTCTACCTTGCTACCCCACCATTTTTTATTTAATTAGTAATATTCCACAAAACACGAGATAAGCCCTTCATTCTATCTTCTCAGGCATTATCTGTCACTCTTCAGGTGAAAGATAGGAGGAGAAAGAGTCTTAAGAGAACTAAGGGCAGGAAGAAGCCAGATTTACCATCCCATCCCTCCAGGGAGGGGAGATTCTGCCTGCATCTGTGTAAGATGCTGTGGGGATAAAACTTCTGGCCAAGAGTAGAAGTATTTTCTCAGGGCATGGTTCCTTACTCTGCCCCTCACACTCAAGAGGGGAGGTCCCCACTCTACCTGCATAGCAGCCGAATCCCATCTGGCTGAGTCCTTCTGGGAAGAAGAAGTTCAGATGCTAAACGACACACCAGGCAACCATGTGAGACGCAGAGAGAAGGCAGCCATTTCCGAACCAGGAAGAGAGGCCTCTGAAGAAACCAAACCTGCCGACACTTTGGTCTTGGACTTTCAGCCTCCAGAACAGTGAGAAAATAAATGTCTGTTGTTAAGGCCACCAAGTCTGCAGTATTTTGTTATGACACCCTGAGCAAGCGAATACAGTGCTGAATGAATATTTGTTGACTGATACATTGATTACTTACTCTCGGGAAGGTAAAGGGAAGAACTGGTTATTTCATAATGCCAAATGTCACCACATGCCAGGGCCTGAGCTAGGTGCTCGGTAGGTAACGAACACGAGTAAAAGGTGACTTTGGCGTGCCTGGAAGGAGAAACCAGGAATACGAAACTGCTGGGACCCAGAATGAAAAGGCGATGCCAGGCGAGGGCAAGACGGCATGTAGGGGATCCCAGGGGCCCAGACAGTCCGGTGGGGACATACGCTTGATACAGACAGCCTATTGTCCCGAAGGCCAGGTGCTAGGACCCCAGACCATAAGGGACAAGTAGAACTTGTCTTTGCCCAAATCTGTCTTTTCAGACCCCTCTGTCCCTGGGCTCCCGGTAACCCATCATCCTGGGATAATGAGAAGATTTGTAGTGTTCTGGATCATTTAAAACTTTCAAAAGGTCCTTCGGCGTCGGAACAACCCTCCACTAATGAGTGAGCAGATTGAGCAGAGCGTTCAGGTGACACTGAAAAAGCACAGGCGACAGACCCAGTTGCCTTGGTAATGAGGCTCCCCTCAGTCTGTGAAACAATCATGTAAAAAAAAAAAAAATCCACAGGCAAATGAAGGAAACTGGACAGAAAGGCAACATTTGGCTTAATTAGCTTAGAAAAGGGTCTTGGAAAGAGTCTGGGAGGGGGTGTGCTGGAGCGAAGGACGGGATCTCGGGGAGATAAACTCGATTGTAAATAACAGGCATAAGTCCACGCGTTTGGGAATGTCAGAGGTTCTGCAACGCCTCTGCCGTTGACAAGGCTGCAGCGAGCATGACTGACGTATCTGTGAGCCAGAGAGAGCGCCCCACCTGCTTTACTCCACCAGCACCACTGCGAGAAAGCAAACTCTGGAGCCAGACACAGGACAGCCCCCGCCACCATGGGGCCTTCGCACACTGAGTTAGTAAGTTGCCGTGTTGATTAAACTCCCGCCCCCTGTACTCCTCCCGAAGGGCTATGCTCCCCGAAAGAATTTAGGGTGCATGTAAGGAGAGCCCAAGAGTTCTTAGAAAACACATCTCCCAGATTTCACTAAAACTAAGAGATCTTTGCTAATGAATGTTTCACTTCTCATTTTAAATAATTTTTTCTTCTCTAAAAAATCGATTCACATATTTAAGACTCAAGCTTTGGGGAGCATAGTATTCCCCTGAGATTTGTTAAAGTTAAAAACTAAAACTAGACTGAATAACAGTTTATATGTTATTTTTCTGATCAAATCTCCCCTTCTCTTTTCAGCCTATCACAAGAATGACTTTTTGCTTATACCTTAATCCAATGTTTCTGTTATAAAGTAAATAAATGGACACAGGCCAGGCTCCTGAACATGTCAAAAAACGAGGATAGAGTTCGGCAGAAAATAGCTCATAGAAAAACCGTATGATCTACGAAGGTTATATTTTATTCTACAATATAGTCAGGCTTCCTCCTTAATCCCCCTGCTTCCAGCCCTCCCCAGCCACCTCGACTTCCCACAGACCTCCTTGTAGTTCGTTAATCCAGAAGAAGAGTTGAATTCTTCCAATTTTTTCCACATTCTTGGTCATTGATTCTTATGAAGTCTTACAAGCTAAAAAATCTCCCCAACTTCTCCTTTTCCTGAAGTCAAGAAAATTAATAAAATAGTAATGCATGGGAAGGCTCTATTAGGAAGAAGGAAAATTTAGTGCAAATATATAATCTGAAGATTTGCAAAGAGACAAAGCAACACAAAACCAAACGATGATGTCAAATTCTAAAATGTTTATACTCCACTGACTGCAGTGAAAGGTAGATGCACCTTAATTAATTGAATCACTGAGAAGCTCATTGTTTACCTCAGCATGCAGCTTTAAGAAAGTTTCTTGTTTAATCTGGCTTTACCAAACTCTCTGATGTTTTTCATGACTTCTATTTAGAAAAATGTTTAGCTAGATCTCTATTTAGGAAAAACTTCTATTTAGAAAAATGTTTAGCTAGATCTCTAAGAGAGGCAGCGTGGTATAATTTTAAGGATATAGGCTTAGAAGTCAAAAAGATCGAAGTTCAAGTCTCCCAGCCGATCATTCACTGGGGGACCCAGCGCTAGATGCTTAACCACTCTGAGGCACACACTGACAAGTGGGAATACTAATATCTAATGTGTTGTGTTGTTGTAAGGGTTAAATAAGACTGTACTTGTAAAGTCCCTAACACAGCAATAGATGGAGAAGACTCTGAATACATGTCGGGAACTGTGATCATGACGATGGCGATGACAACAACTATGATCGTGATCGTGACAGTGATGATGGTGGTGGTGGTGATGCAGATGCAGATGGCGATGCTGATGCTGGGAGAAGCCCAAGACCAGCTTCTATTCACCTGCGCGCTCCCGCTGCATAGGCTCCTCAACGTGCAGAGTTCAAGATGAGTAAGGAAGGAGGGCCGAACGGCCAGCAATTCTGAGCCAGACTCAGGACAGGACAGAAGATCAGAGAGGGAGATTTCATGCACATGTATACACACACATGCAGATGAGAACTTCGCCTCCAATAAGTCGGTCTTCTCAGGGCAATGCCCTGTGGCGTGATGCATCTAATCGAGGGGTCACTCCACAGGCCTGTCTACACTGCAAGGCAGGCGTCACACGCCTGGGCTCCCATCTCGTTTCATCTCAGATGCTTCCTGGGACCTGAAACTGTCAGCGATTTTCCAGCTGCCTGAGACGTGGAAACCTACCTCGATAATGGTAAAAATGAATCTTCGCCACTTGGTTCATAATTTAGTGTTAACAGTTGGAAACAGGACTTGAGACTCTTTTTAAATATGAGATTCAGTGGAGGTCGGGAATGGAAGACTAAGGGTGAGTTTCGCTATGAGGGGGTGGTGGCAATAAATGTCACCGAGTGGGAAACATTCTAGCCCTTTTCCCAGAAACCAGAGGCAGGCGGCAGCTCGAGGCAGAAAAACGCCAACAATTGCATTGCTCAGAAGCTGTCAGCATGCATGGATCTGCTGATCGAGCCCTGCCCGTGGCCTCCTCTCCACACCGCATTTGGGCAGCATCCTACTGGGAGCTACAGCCCTCTCCTTATGCCTGGAGACTTCGGATAAATTCTGCCTCCACAAAACATAATTGAGATCAGACTTTAGCTTGCTTGGCTTGTTTTTCATTTAGGCGATACCAAGTCCCACAACCTTTTCATTTCTACCTGGTGAATTACCAGCCCCAGGGAAGGAGAAGCGCAGGCAAGTGTTTGGGTCAGGGTCTTCCGCTTTAAGTGGCCATCGTGTGTGTGATTTTTTTTTTCTCTGCTCCCTCCCAGAAAAGTCACACTCGAACCCAGGCTTATGTAATAAAACTCTGAAAAAGCACTCCTCGAGCAAGTCCATGTTACTATGGCTTCCTCAGTCAAGCGGGCTTTAAGACTTCATTGGCAGGTCATGCTGGTGTATACGTGTATCTAGAAAAATGTGTTCAGAATTTGTCACGCTGAAGGAAGGGGCTGGGCTGTGTCCAGCGAAAGCTCAGTTGCATAGTGTAAACGCTAGAGAGACAAAAAGGAATTCTAAAGTCTCACGCTTTAAATGTAAATCATAAACATCCTCTTTGGTGGCAAATTTTATACTTTGAAGTATAAAATTTAACTATCGAAGCATTAGAATACAAGATGCTGTATCTGAAGAGTCTCAGTATTTCCAAGTTTTAAGTCGTAGCAATGGAAGGAACAAAGGAGACCTTCAGGGGAACCTTCTCTGCTTAGAGGAACATTCCAACTATTACCATCCTCTGAACTTCCGTGTTGAGGCCCGGGAAGTGATTTATTTAGGGAATTGGCTCACATAATTACAGAGGCTGGTCAGTCCTATGATCTGCCATCTGCGAGGTGGAGACCCTGGAAAGTCGCTGGTGTAATCCAAAGGTATGAAACCTGGAGAGTGAATTCTACAGCTCCCAGTCTGAGTCTGAGAACCAGGAGTGCCAAGATCAGTGCCCTTGACCTATGGGACCTGATGCCATCTCCAAGTAGATAGTGTCAGAATTTAGGTGCATTGCAGGACACCCAGCTGGTGTCAGAGAAATGCTTGGTGGTGTGGGGGAAAAAATCCACATGTTGGAACTGGTGTCAGAATCCTACTCCCCAAAGTGCCCTGGCTGCGGTTCTGCCTATGACCTTCGATGGTCCTAACACACATCCGGGTCCCTCCCAATTGTGTCTGTCCCCAAAGGCCCTTTCCCCTTGCCCCAGGGTCTCATGGGGAGCATCCTGTTTCTTCCTGCCTCTCTCAGTCCTAGTTCTTTTCCAGGGTCTCCATGGTCACGTACACAGAGACAAACGAAACCACGCCTCAGACATGATCTTCCCCTGCTGATGGAAATCACCTACCCGACCAGGATTCTGTTTATGAGAAAAACGCCACACTCTTCCAAACCACATGAAAATCTAATGTCAAAATCTCAACGGAAGAAATGCGCCATTCCACGTCATTATTAGCACTTAATACTTTTTTAAATACTGAAAGTATCATTCTCTTGTGTAGCTACAAGTCCTTTACAGATGCCAACCTATACTCCTGACATCAAAAGCAGCAAACATTTTTATCAGGCAACGTTTTCCAGTAGGAAGCCAGGAGCTTATGCAGCTCTGCTCAGCTTAGGGACTTTGCCAGCATTACAAAGTACCTCAAAAGAATTGCCTACAAAACATGAAGATTAAGAATAGGCAAAAACGGCAAGAAAAAAAAAGAACAGGTAAAAATAGCTTTATCTTACTATAAGGCTAGACCCCCCGATTCATTTTTCATTGTTCATTGTTGCTTTAACAAATTACCACACACTTAATGACCTAAACAATACAAATGTATTGCATTGTATCTGGAGGTCAGGAGTCCAACATCGGCCTCACTGGGCTAAAATCGAGGTGTCTGCAGGGCTGTGTTCCTCTCTGGAGGTTCTAGGGCAGAATCTGTTTTCTATCCTTTTCCAGCTTCCAGAGGCCACCTCTGTGCCTTCCTTGCCTCATGGCCCCCTCCTCCTTCTTTGGAGCCAAAAACGTTGCATCTCTTCAACCATTCTTCCATAATTACGTTTCTCTCTGACTCTCCTATTTATAAAGACCCTTGTCTTGACGTTAAGCCCACCCAGACGATCCAGGATAACCTCCCTCTTTTAAGGTCGGATAGATAGTACCCTTCGTCCCATGTACAACATTTATTTCCCTTTGCCGGGTAACCTAACCTATTTGCGGGTCTCTGGAGTTTGGACACAGATGTGTTTGGGAAACTCTTATTCTGCCTCATACAGACAGGGAATGTAAAAAAGCAAAACAGGCCAGACACAAGCCAGAAAGAGGATGCTAATTTTTATGCAAAATATTTTGCTTCTTAAGCATTAACGGCTCAATCAGGTTTAACCCAAAACAAACATTATCCACACCAAACTCCTCTGGAGGCCCCTTCCCCTGGGGACTGGCATTTGCAACCTCTGCCTTATGTTATGGGACAGCGGTTCTTTTTCACAACCTAATCTCCACTTTAACTTCTCCTACTTAGACCCCAGGTTTTGACAGATTGAAACTAACAAATAAATGTTGTTTGTGAAGAAATGATTCATTTTTCAAAGTTTTATTAAAGGGAGACACAGATGAATTCTGTAAGAACCGCATAAAATAGGGCGTATTAATAATAAAAGCCAGCGTGAACTGACCACCCATCATTCTCTACGCTAAGTGCTTTCTGTGCACTGACTCCCTGAATTCTCACAATGATTCTGTGACTTCCGGACTATTAAAGGGAGACACAGATGAATTCTGTAAGAACCGTATAAAATAGGGCATATTAATAATAAAAGCCAGCGTGAACTGACCACCCATCATTCTCTACGCTAAGTGCTTTCTGTGCACTGACTCCCTGAATTCTCACAATGATTCTGTGACTTCCGGACTATTACTTATCCTATTTTATTGATGAAAAAATCAAAGCTCAAAGAGCTGTGTCCCCAAGTCACACAGACAGTGAGTGGCTAAGCCATGACTCAAACCTAGGTCTGATTTTAGGAGCCATATGTTTTTAAAGATTTTTATTAAAATATAGCTAACGTACGATATTGTATTAGTATTAGAGATATACACCATAGTTATTCAACATTTATGTACCTGAAGAAGTGATCACCATGATAAGTCCAGAATTTTTAATCCTTGTGTCATTCCGCGGATACATTTCAAACAAAAAGAAAAGTAAATTTTATGGTTTTGTGTATCTGTGCCACCTAATAGTGGACGACTATGGATATGAGTTTCTTTGGGGTGCTGAGAATAATATGGTTTTGTGCCTCTGTTGCTTCCTTTGGCGGTGCCAGGGGACCATGCAGAAGTGGGGTTTGAAATAATTAAAGCAGTCAAGTGGTGACACACAGATTCCCTCCTATCAGATGAAGAAGTCACCAAGATAGTCTAAAAATTATCACTTCAAACTAGAAAAAAGAATGCATACCAGATTCAGCATCCTAAAACGGGAGGCTTCAGCCATGCAAACGAACGAAAGAAAGAAAGAAAGAAAGAAAGAAAGAAAGAAAGAAAGAAAGAAAGAAAGAAAGAAAGAAAGAAAGAAAGAAAGAAAGAAAGAAAGAAAGAAAGAAAGAAAGAAAGCAAGCCAGCCTTGAAAAGAAATCTGATTTCCTGAGAGACTTTCCACGTGCTTAGAATTTCAGACCTGAACCACTGCTAAAGAAGTCGGACTTCCTGGCTGCTCAGCTGTTTCTGCCCCAGCCTGGAGTAGTTCTGGATGACTCCTGGAGACCACTGCGCCTGGAGCAGGTGCACCTCATCAATCTTAGGGTTACGCAACCCGCACTGTGATTGAAAATGTGGTATAATGCCGTACAGTCAGACACACGAGCGATGCCATTAATCACCCCCAGCCTCCCTGGACAAAGGCAGCCTCGTCCAGATGTTACGCTTTCTCAGTTTAGAGCGTGGAACTAAAACAAAGGTCAGGTCCCCAGATGTCTCTCTGGGAGTCGTGTTCAAGGCTTAGAGACTAACGGCCAAAGCCGATCCTGAAGACAAATGAGAGGGAAGGAAAGAGGGAGGGAGAGGGATGAAAGGAAGGGGGACAGGAAGGGCGGGAGGGATTTCACTCTAGAAGCACCGTGGAGCTCTAATGTGCCTCATACCTAGGTGTCTTCTTCCAGGCAGAAAGACGACACTTCCTCAGCTTCTTTGCAGGTAGGTGGGGTCATGTGACGGGTCTGCGCTGAAGCATAAGTGTTTAATTGCTGGTCCAGCTCCCTCTTTGTTCTCTTCCCCTCCAGGGTGATCGCATGGAAATCCGAGGCCATGTGATGAGATGGGGGTACCACAACATTGACACTGTGTCCTGGCAAGCTGTCTAGACGCTCCGTGGACTTGAGTTAGCAAGAAATAAGCTTTGGTTTCTTAAGCCACTGAGATGTGGGGAGTATTTCATTAATGCAGCATTCACCTCTCTTGAGCTA
This sequence comes from Rousettus aegyptiacus, assembly GCF_014176215.1. Classification (NCBI taxonomy): domain Eukaryota; kingdom Metazoa; phylum Chordata; class Mammalia; order Chiroptera; family Pteropodidae; genus Rousettus; species Rousettus aegyptiacus. The sequence continues at coordinate 8,402,704 of NW_023416285.1, forward strand.
TTACAGGAAATTAAAGGCAAAGCTCTCCAGAACCGACTCGGAGAAGTCAAAGTCGGGACTCCAACCCAGGCCAATGACTTTGGGTTCGCTGTGCTGCTGGTGCACGTGGCCTTCCCTTTGCAACTTGAACGAGGCACGGCTCCCTCTCTAGAAATCAGGAAGTGCATCTCGAGCTTTCCTTTATGCTGCTCTGCTGAACCTTCAGGAACCGACATCTCACATTTCTGAGTATCAGCCGCTGGGGATACGCAATCCTTATTGAATTAGCAAATGGCCAACCGAATAAAAACTATGTTAAAGTGGTGCGTAACGGGCCTTCCATTTTCCATAATAATGTTTCATGTGTCCCTTCCTGAAGAAAGCTTGGGTCAGAGTAAGAAGTGGCCAGACTCACTCTCCTTTTTCCCAGGAAGACCCACTTAATACAATAAAATCTCAGACCTGTCAGGGAGTTTGTCTGCTTCCTGGAAGGATTTTTAAAGTTCTATTTACATTAAAATAACCTCCACCCCATCTCTCAAGGCCACTTCCTATGGCGGCTGACCGGGGAGCTGGAGATACGCCCCAACGGGAAGAAATTAAAATGAATCCAGCTAATGCTGAATCTTCCACCTGTACGTTTCCCCTTGGAAGAGAAAAAAATAAAACTGCTTTTTTAATTCCATCATTGTCAAGTTTGAGTACGTGTGCTGTCATCATAGCCTCATACATATTAGCTAAAAATCCTGGAAAGGATGCCTTGGATCTCCTATTCCTACAGCCTTCCTGAAATAAAGTTAAACCCTTACATAGTGAGTATTAATAACTGGGAGCTAAGGGAGGTGAGGTGGCCTTTGGGTTGTACCAGCTTAACCAGCATTGCTAACCAACTGTCACAGGCTCTGAAAATAAAAACGATCTTGAACACATACAAAAATAATAATAACTAGAAGCTAGAACTATCTCAGACATTTTAAAAAAATGAAATCCCCATGATCGCAAACACTTCTCCTCATCCTCATTCATTTTTCTAATTCCACTGCAGTTCTTACTCCTTAGTCTTGAATGAAGGTAAATATTTTTTCAACTCTACCTCCATCTTTGGCGCTTCGATAAGGTCAGAGCTGATCCATACATAGTCATAAGTCCCCCATCGACGGTCCTGCCCGCAGGAGCCAGGCTGAATCATCTGAAGGTTCTCGCACGTGCTGGGCTCTCTCTTGTCTTCAGTCCTTACGATCGCTTTTCCTTCTACCTAAAACAGGGCTTTCCACCTTCCTCCTCCTAATCGTAATAGCCTATGCCTACTCGCCCTATCAATTTCAACTCACAGCCTTTCTAGAGCCTCCCTCCTTCTCCCGACGAGGTGAGTCGTATCCTCACAACACCTGTGTGTCCCTCCCTGGTGGCATCATGAAGAGAGAGTAGGCCCGCGATGTCCAGAATGGCTGCTCTAGATCCAGCGAAAATAAATTCCCTTCCATCATGTTCTCTGCCTGTTAAAGTGGCCCTTCCTGAAACCACGGCTCTTCAGGAGGCTCACGGTGGGATTAACAAGGCACAGGAAGGAGGAGGAGCCTCATTCGGGTCTAGAACTACACGTGCGGAGCATTTGCTACACGCCAGGGCATGTACGAATGCTTAAGACAGAATCCTACTTGATCTTCGAAAAACACTAGGCGGTATTTCTACTGTTGGCTATGCTATTTTCACATAGGAAAACCGAGGGTGAGGGAGGTTACAAACCCACCCCCAGACATCAGTGGCGGAGCTGGGGTCGAGCCGAGGTCTCACTCCCAAGCTCACATACACTCCTTGCACATAACTGCCTTTACAGTCCAAGAGTTTCCCATGAAGACACTTGCATAAACTCCCCTACACATTTGGACTGTGTTTGTTATGTTATTTAAGATATTCGATTCTGCTGGAGAAAATCAGAAACACAAACAGGAAGAATAAATGAAACTAAGTATAGAAGCAAATAGCTGTGAGACATGAGCAGAATTCATTAGACGTGTTAAGTATGTATAAATAAATTGGTTATGTATGGAGACACACCAGCACAGATAAAGCAAGTACGGCATGTGTGTGCCAGACACAGAAAGGGATGAAAGACCAAGAGGCAGCAAATATTCGTGACTCACTAAATATACATGAGGCACCTGAGGTTTTAAATAGTTATAATACGTTTATTATACACGAGGCACTCAACATTTATGAGGTCTTAAATCAGCCACCCATTGGTGGCTCCCATTACGACCCTGTAAGTCTTCTGACAAATGAAATCCGTAGCTTCTTATTAAGGTAATTGGTGAGTGACAGTTATGGATCGGGTGTAACTGGCCCTGCCTCTTAGCGCAGGCACACTGTGCTGGCCCCAGGGACCTTTCAGCTGGCGAGCTCCTTTTCGACCTCAACTCCGCTCCTCATAACCTCTCCATCAGCAGGGGAGGCTCATGTAGCAGAGGGACAGGACATGGGCGCTCTCATAAACCAGGGTTCAGGTCGTCTAGTCCTTCTCCCTGCTTGTGTTCGATCCCCAGGGCATCAACGACCCACCCTTTCCTCTTGCTTCGCGCTGTGTGTAATAAATGTCTACACTACCCCATGCGATGCGAGCATCCTAACTTGTTCCTTGAGCCCTACTGTCACAAGAGCTTTGTGATAGTCTACCTTGGAGTATCGAGATAGTTTCCCACGGGACGCCTTTGGGCAATGTGTTTCCCCTCGAAGGATGCCCTTGACGGAGGCGGATGAGGAAGCAAGCGGTGGATTTGCAGTTAGGCCCCTGGATTTCAGCATCGGCCCAGCCGCTATCCCCTTCTTGAAGCTTTCATTCTCTCCAGCTCTGTCGGGCGAGAATGGTAATCCTTCTCTCACGGGGCTATCGTTAAGATTGAGCGATGGCACTTGTAAAAATACTTTGCAAAACCACGTGACCTGTGTGACTTTCTTTGATGTCCTGATAAAATATGCTTCTCGTTTTGTATCTCGGCATTGATGGGAATCTTCATCCCAGTCTTTAGGCGGCAGGACCTTCGCCACTTGGACATAGAAGGGTCCCAGGGCTTTAGCAGGAAGCTAGCAGGCCCCTGACATGCTCACTGTTCAAGCCAGCCTCGTGTGATGAAAGGCGGACGGCTCTACTGCCCACAGCACGCGCTCCCTCGGTACCAGACTCAAGTCCCGGACCTTTGCCAAGGCCGGGTCAAGGCTGCGTGCTGGGTGTCCAGTACCCAGGTGTCCGTGCAGTCCCTCTGTTGGAGGTCCTGCCCCCCGCATGCCGTTTTGGGAGGGTAGGGCACAGAACCCTCACCTCTCCATCCCCCAGATCCAACTCTCCCCGGGGTGGAGCTCTCATCCCCCCTTCGCAGCCTGGACACCAACCTCCCCACTCCCAGCCGCAGTTCCGCTGTCCGGTGCTGCAAGTCAACACTCTCCTGGGACGATAAGCCAGCAATGCACACAGTTCTGGGGGAAGAGGGTCACGGGACAGCATACAGGCCCACCACAGAGGGACGGTGCCTGTCTCGGCCCTGTCACTGCATGGCCTTGGGCAAGTTATTATTCAACCTCTCTGTGCCTTGATATCAGTCAAATGGATTTACTAATAGAACTCACCTCATAGAATTTAATGGGGGAGGGGAATGAATAGGCAGAAAATAAGAGGATTTTTAGGGCAGCAAAAAAAAAAAAAAAACCTGGTACCATAAGGATGGATACATGGCATTACATATTTGCTCAAACCCATAGAATGTACAGCACCAAGCACGAACCCCACTGTGAACTATGGGCTTTCGGATAATTACGATCCATCAGCATAGGCTCATCAGTCGTAGGAGAAGCATTCTGGTGAGGGATGTTGATAACGCAGAGGACGTGCGGGAAGGGAAGGGAGTATGTTGGAATTCTCTGTCTCTTCACCTCGATTTTGCTGTAAACCGAAAACCGCTCTTAAACAAGAAAGTCTTAGTAAAAAAAATAATATTAATTAATTAAAAAATGCTTGGAACAATGCCCAGCACCGAGTATGCATTTAGAGCTAGCCATTATTTATTATTATAATTATTATTAACCTCTCTATACACGAAGAAAACAAGATAGGCTATAAAATGCAATTTAGTTCTTTCTTTTTTAAGGTATAAGTTACATACAGTAAAATGCACAAGGCTTAACTGTACGAGGAGACCACCAGGACAAAGGCAGGCATTTCTATCTCCCCAAAAAGATCCCCCATGCCCTTCTCCCAGCCAACTCTCCGCCCACCCAGATAACGCTGTTCTGACTTTATCAACATAGATTAGTTTTGCCTCTTCTTGAATTCGGTGATTCGTTTCTAAACCAGGTGGCTCTATCCTTCAATAAGGGCTTTTCAGAGGCTAGATTTCCTGTGATCACAGGCGCTCCCACCAGACATACTCAGAGAGGCATCGCGAGAGAATGGGATGGGGGGGTTCTCAGTGGGACTTGAGGTGTCCCCAGCCCCCCTCTTCAAATCCCTGTTCTGGCTCAGCCCAGCAGCGCTGAGCCGACAGAGCTAAGAGACAGCTGCTCCGACCCAGGGCGGGATCAATAACTGACTCAGAAAATACGGTTTTCAGGGCGAGGGAGCCCCGGTGTGTGGACCCTGCAGCAGGCTCTGCAGCCTCAGACCACAGACCCAGTACGGGCCCGTTCATAATTTTAACTCATCTCACATGCACAGCTGGCTTCGCCTCCCAAATAAATTAATTATGGAGACTTTAAAGGATTTTTCGGAGGGAATCTCATTACTAACTGCACTTTCTGCCCTACTGATCAATGGTTTTTTCATTTTTACACAGCAAGTGGGAAAGCAAAAGGGGTTTGAAAAACTTCTTCCAATTTCTCATTTCGTCATCCGCAGCCTTGGCATTTGATGAGTGCTCTGAAACATGCTCAAACTCTCAATCTCCACTGTTGTCACCTTGGGCAGATTAATTCACCTCTCTGCGCTTCACCTTTAAAATTCCTTGGCTTCTCCCTTCACCTTGAATGCCCGCCCACCCTTGTTGGTCACATGAGAAACTCCTATTTATTCTACAAAACCCTATTGTCTTCATAATGGGCAGGAGTTTGGCATGATGATAAGGAGACCAAGCTTGAGAATGAGACAGTCCTGGATTCAAATGCTGCTCCTGCACTTACCAGCTGCAGCAAAGGTCAAGTGAGTTAATGCATATAAAGCGTTCGAAACAATATATCACACACAGCCAGCATCATACAAGCCTTAACCAAAAATATTATACCCAGACTGGTGTAACATTATATCTAGACTGCCGTCCTACCAAGATTCTGGAGCTCAGAAGGAGTGGCGGATAAAGAGGTAAGTGAATAACTTGATGTGGCTCTCACAAGGGACGTTTCTGGGTGACGGAAGCGCGTTACCCTTCAGACCCACACTGTGACGCCCCAGGCATGCACGTCAGCGGGTAAGTGCTTGAAGCATGAGATCTAAAGAGAACTCAGAAATCACTGTGTTCCTCACACAAACTCTCATTCAGATTTTAAAGTATCGTGTGTATAGAAGCTCAACTCCGAGTTCACTTAACCCCGAATGAATACTTTAAACATTATTTTCTATAGTGCCTCAGACGATTTCGCTTAAGTGTTATCAGAGGAATAACTTTCAATTAATACTGAACAAGCAGAATGGAACTGCTTAGGATCGATACCCATTTTTTTCCTTACTTTGTAATTAATGGAGTGACTATTTTGCTTTGGCAATTAGGACGTATTATGGCAGGGGGCAGGGCAGGGGGAAGACCCGCAAGGTGGGAGTGGAAGAAGGTGGTAAAAAATAATAGTTATATATTAAGCAGCTTAGAGTCTCTTCTTATTTTTCCTGGGGCGTTGTGTCAAAGCTGTTGCCTCTGCTCCGTTATTCGTGTTGCTGAGAACTGCGATTTGAGCATTACGAATCTGTTTTCCAGTGATTTGAGACGTGTGCTCCTTGCCGCTTTTAGAGATGTTTAAAGAGGACGCCTCTTGGCTGCTGTCAGGTCACTGGAGGAAGCTGTTCTCTTTGGAGATGCCCTGAGGAGCTGGCGAACAGAGGGCGCGGGGAAGAAATGGTATCACGGAACGGAGAGGAGGCGGCTGGGCAAGGAAAGTCGGCGCTGGAGCATCAGAGGTATGGCCAGAAGCCTGAGCCTTGGTCTGGGACTTGGGAGCTCGCATGGTTTCGCCTCCATAACGCCCACTCTTATTCTCCTCATACTCACTCTCAGCCTGGGCATTTCCACTAGGACTGGTAACTCCAACCCCTAGAATGACCGCATAATTTATTCTTCGGGTTGTGGCATTTAGAGTAAAATTTTTTTTAAACTACAATTATATAATTTTGGTGTTTCCTAACCAAGAAATTGGTTTTATTAAACAGTTCTACTCAAAAACTATATTCAAACGTAAAGTTTTTTTCTTTAAAAAAAAAAAAACGTTGCTATTAGAGCAAAATGGGAGGAAATTTTCTTTATATTGATTTTTTGAACATTAACAGCAGAATAATTATTCTTCAAACACTAAATACTTTGATTTTATCTGTCTCTGGTACAATTTCAAATGTACTTTCTAAAGAATGAGTGGTTTTATCATTTTTACTGTTTTTATGAAGTTGCCTGCATTATTTTTCCAAATTGCATTCTATGTTTAATAAATTTGAAATAGTTAAAAGCTTTGATGGACTGTAGATTCAAACATCTCTAATATCTGACTACTGACAGGCAGCCAAGAAAAAATGCATCACTGCCATACATGAGGGTTTTTATTAACCCAGCATTAACTTAATCACAAAAATTTTTGTAGTTCAGTTAACTGCGTATATATTTTAAAAATGTAAAATTTGACAGGAAAAACTCCATTTTAATTATAATATCACGGCTTATTTTGGATGCAATTGTAAATTACGTGTACAACGTAACCAGTTCCAAGTATGATTTTGCTCACTGTGTTTCACAATTCAGTATAAAATTTTTACCTAGACGTTGTGTTGCACCAAAAACTGTGCTTGTATTATTAAGACAAATAATTTTATCTTTGGTGTTGAACTCTTAATTTCCAACAACATTCACCATCATGTCAGATGAATGTTTCCCCTTCAACAGAATAAATTTCTAAATTTACCTCATCTCCAACAATTGGGTGAAAAATTTAAACCATCATAGAAGTTAACTAGTTTTGTACTGGAAGCATCTCAGGACATAACTATAAAGCTGGCATCATTTAACTGTTTCAAAGGTCTTCTTACTGGAGTCAACGCATTAATAGCTATCATGCGACTTTTTCTAGGTTACTCCTTTAATCCCCATGTTTTCACATAGATGTCAGTCTACACTAAAAGGCCACCTTGTGCCACATTTCGCTGTCTGACTGAGGGGAGTTCTCTGTTTCTCTATCTGCTGTTACTCATAATCTCCATTATCTACATTTCTAAGCCACAGTTATTATCGCCCCTGATTTGATACCACATTGGTTACGCGATGTGGTATTTTCCTTAAGGACCCTCATATCTGTCCAATTATACTCTGCAAAAAAATCTCTGCTGCAATAGCCTTTTTCTCCCAGCTGTGAGGTCAAGTTGGGTCAATAATGGTTTGGGTATTCATGAATTAATTCTAAACTGTTCTCAAAATCTTCCACTATTTTGGAGGGGAAACCCCAAAACTATTATTATGTACTGGATTACGCTATCGAATATTCCCCACTATCTGCAAGTGTCAGAGTTTTGTTTTATAACAATTTAGCATCCACTTCTAATAATAAATGCCATTTAAATGATACAAACAATAAATGTCATGGAGGTCTACCAAAAAGAAATCTTATTTCCAGGGGAGCCTTCCATTCTGTTACTCACTTATCCATTTGAGGAATATTTATTTAACCTTCCACACACCAGTCATGGAGAGAAGACACTCAAAGTACAAGATGGATCAATGGATTTATTCTCAGGTTCCACATTGCAGCTAATTTTGTGAAAACTACCAGCTGTTGAATTTGGGTGTTGCATCAAAGAAAAATATCAATTATCAAAAAAAAAAGGCTATTTACATACTCCTCCTTTTCCAACTGTACATCTGTGAGAGGGAAAGATTATAAATTTCAAATGAAACAACATATCACAAGAGATTGTAGAAGCAGAGAGAACCCAGCTGTCTTCATTAAGCCAGACGTGAAAGATATTTACAGAAATATAAAACAATACTATTCATCTCATTAATGCTTTTTGCTTTGATATTTTTCAATATCATTTAACATGTAATGGGGGTCATCATTTTAATGGAGTTAATAAATAAATGTGGTTAAAATTTCTCGGTTTTACTCTCTAATTTGGTAACGATCAATAGATACAACTTACATGAACAGGAGTCCTTTGGGGTCTTGGATAGTTTTAAGTGCATAAAGGGGTCCTGAGGCTAAATGTTCAAGAACATGGCGGTACCATCACACTCAGGATCCAGTGAGAAGAGAGAAGCCACGCAGAAACTTGAACAAGGTTAAGTGTAATGTGAAGAATGACTGACTATAAAGAATTTTGCAACATAAAAAGAGTAACTATAAGATGTAAAGAGAACTCTTTAACAAGGGTCTAGGGGCAAGGAAGACTACTCAACGAAGGACAAAACCAAAGGCCCCCACCCCAAGGCCGGATTCAAAGGGGAAATGGCCGTATACCCCACTAGAAGGCCAAGGAACTCCTTGGGTTGCCCAGACTAGGGCTGGGCAGGAAACGCCCCCCAAAGTGCAGCGGGACTGGCGATAAGGCTGTCCAGGCAACGCAAAGCCTGAGCGCTCGGTGTCCACATCGGTGTCCACATCGGGGGGCCTGTGGCAGGAAGTCACCAGGCTGGGCCGGGACTGTGAGCTTGCTGAGGAACCGCGAGCTCCGGACTTGCGACCAGGGCTGGGTGCTGTGGGCAAGGGAGCGTCAGAAGCCAGAAGAAATGAACATAGCACTGCCTGGACGCAGGAAAAGCATCCTCGTCCTCCTGCAATGTCCCTCCAGCGCCCTCTACTGGCAAAGCTTAACGCCATGCTCGCTGCAGAGGAGAAAGGCTTCGCGCTCCAGGATGCAGCTGGTACTCAGCGGTGGACTTGGAACTGAGAGGTAATGAACTGACGGCTGCTGGCACACCGACCGGACACACACCACATAAACCCTTTTTAATATTAAATCTATTTATGTTTCCAAAAATAATGTTCTGGAGACCACAGTTTAAGAAACACCGATCTTTGTATATGATGGACAATTTGTTCTGAGGCTTGTTATCCTGCTTCTATGTACTTACTGTTGTTAAATAGCAAAATTTGCATGTCGACAACCACATCTGGAAAACACACACCACTTAGGAAGGCTGCCAAGGGCCAAAAACTGGATATGTATAGACGTGGGTTAAATTCTGTAGCAAGATTTTTTTTTTTTTTATGCAGGAAGCAAAATGATTTGATGAATCATTAATAAGGGCAATTTAGCAAAATATCTCAACAAGTTCTTGCATTCAGTGACAATGTTTTGACTATACTCCCATTAGCCCAGATCTCTGGTTACATGGGCTTTGAAAGTGCCCAAATTACACAGCTCCTGAACTAATATTCCGCAGCATCGAAATAAAAATCCAAAAGCCTAGAGATACAACACTGGCTGTTTTGACCATCTCATGGAAAATCGTCAAGGTCTTTCTTGTCTTTCAAGTACTAGCTCAGACATACAGTCTTCCCAGCACCCTATCCTCTCCCCCAACAAATCAGAATGAATCTCTCCCTCCTGCCTCTACAGAAGCACCTCCCCAGGCTACCTTGTGCAGATAGTTATGTCTGCATCTTTCTCTCCCGCTAGTCTGTAAGCTCCTCCAGGGGAGGGGCACATGTCTCGTTCATCTTTGCATCCCAGAGCCAAGCACATGACTTGAGGTGGCAAGCCCCTTATTCACACACATTGACCCAAATTTGTTCACTTCCAAGCGCTTGTCATCCCCAAAGTCTCACGATTGTCATCCCCAGCTTGTGAAGCATCTTAGACAGACAGACACTTAGTGGCTTTCCGCTGTGAGCGGTCTTCAAGGCATTTCGAAAACACTGGTCTCCAAGGGGATTCTTGTGTGACAGGCAAATTTATTTGAGAAGGCTGGAATGCACAAAGTTTACAGGCTAATTTAAAATCAAAACTGCAAAAAAATAAGGCATTATTTTATATAGCAATACTGTTGCTGCGTTATCTTGATTCCTTGCTTTTCTTCTCCTCACTTCCCACGTCAAGACTTGATTCTCTGTAGTGTAAGACAGGACTATTTGACACAGTCTTAAGATATTTAGTTGATAGACTGTAATACTCCTTACCGCATTTCAACCACCCCCCCCCCCCAAATAGGCTCTATTAGCCAGAATCCACTAGGTTATGAGCCAGTAAAAAAAGCCCCTCTCCAGGGCAACCGTGACTACTGCACCAGCTCAGGGTTGTAGGGGACCCTCGCCTGGCGTCTCTGCCATCTCAGGACGAGGTGAAGAAAAGACAGCGCGGAGATCTCAAGTCTGCCTGTCCTGCACTTTGGCTCAGAAGTCACACGTACTGCATCAGCCACAGCCACTTGGGCCAAAACCAGGCATGACCCCCACTGACGGGGAAAGTGGGGTTCTCTGTGGACCCAGGAAAGAGAAGATAGCCAGATATTGGTGACCTCCGGTGATATTTACTTCCCAGGCTTTGATACGGACTTTATAAGATAAAAATGTGCACGTGCCCTTCCTCCGGAGCCTGTGTCCCTTGTGAAGCAGCAGTGGGAACTCCTACATGCATTTGACCGTGGGAAGCCGGGCTAAGAGAGACAGCTCGCTGCTCCCACCTCTGCCTTCCATCTGAAGAAGACGAACCTCAGAAGACTAAGCCAGGAGAGGTCTCCTCAGCATCTTCCTGAAGCAGGAACCTCACCTGCACAGAAGCAGAAGGAGGAAGTGCATATTCCTCCCCTTGCTAATCTACAGTCTTACACTTGAGGGCATATATTTTTTTAACAGAAATGCTCTAAATGACTGGCTAGTAAAGAAAAAAAAACAATTAGGCAAATAATTGGGCATTTCAAGACATCCGACCTTAAAAGTACTCCCTGACCAGGAAAGGGGGAAAAAAGTAACTTCGATAACTAATTTTATTTTAATATTAGACTCCACCCTGCTTATTAATATTATAATTCAACACCTCCAACAACTATTCATTGAATACTTACAATATGCCTGACTGCAGAAAATGGACTTTTGAATGACTGTGATGTTCCAAGTTTCAAACTATGTGTTCTTTGCAAATAATAAATTATTTTATCCTCTTATAACCTTCTGAGGTCGTCGTGATTGTTCCCATTTTACAGCCAAATAAACTGAGGTTCAAAGAATAAGCAGTTTGTCCAAGGTCATGACTAGTCATCGTGTGAAAGTGGGGGTCTCAACCCACATATCTCTGGCTCATGATAAGAGAATCCTACATATTCGCCCCAGATCAATTAGAACTTAGAAGTTACCGGTTTACAGCCTTTTTTTAAGACTTTGTATTACTTGAAGAGTATAATCAAGAGGTGATTCATTCATTGAAATAATTACAGTTCTATCTGAGTAAGTCGAAATTTGAAAGAACGCTAAGTCTCTCTTTTGGGTACTATTAGTTATTCCATGGTGATCTTTTCTCTTTTTTATTGTCGTTATAATTTTTTTTATTTTACGATTAGTTACTGTCGTTAGTCTCTTACTGTGCCTGATTTATCCAGGATGATCTTTTCAACTGCATCAACCCCCATTCCTCTCTAAAAACTCCCTGAATGGAAGACAGTTCTAAAGCATGGCCCAGACCTAAAGGAGATGATGCTCATTTAACAAAGTGTCCATAAAAAGTAAGGCGGTTTATAAAGATCGGCTATTATTTTGTTTGGCCAAAGTTGTAGAATATTGGATCCTTATCTCATAGAAAGAGCGAAAACCTGAAAAACTAAAATGCTAATACTCTGACAGTGGTGTAAATACCAAAAAACCTAATAGAAGTGAGATGGACCTGGACATCAGTTTATTTGTGTATAAAATAACAAATCTTGAGCTCCATACAGGTTTGCGTGGGGTTTAACGTGATCAATCGTGTGCTCAATTATAGAAGGGCAAAAACAAAAAGAAATTTAGAAACATCTTGCAACGTTGGAAATGTATCAGCAAAATTGCGTCTAGAAAGCAAGATGCAAATAGAAGCTTTATCTTAGCTCTCTGAGAATAAACCTTCCCATATACTAGATAAGCCTAATGTTGAGACTTTCTTACCTTCGACTGTACACACATTCTCAGGAGCCCTTATACACAAAAACCACAATAATGCCAGTGTGTGTGTTTTTTTTTTTTTTTTTTTTACACAATGTGTCAATTTTGTTCCCTGTGCTGTCAGCATCCGAAGCAGTGCCTGGCACACAGGAGTCTCTCAGGGGGTATTTGCTGAACAAAGAAATGTCCAGATCCACAGAGGATGATATATGTATGTGGCAACGAGGAAAAAAGCATTTCGAAAGCTGGACCTGAATTCTTCTTAGGGAGAGAATTGCCCTTTGGGGGAATAGCGTGCTGACGGGACTTTTATTTCAGGCAGGATGGCACACCAGCTACTCCAGACCACCTTTTTAAGGATGCATCACGAGAAGACTAACCCATATCTTTAAAAAGTGTCCTTTCAGTGCATCCCTAAGCAAGCTGGTACAAGTAAGTTGAAGGCATATTTAGAGGCAAAAACAACCAAAACAGAAACAGGAGGTAACTGAGCTCTGAAACTGACTTTTACTCTGAAGTTTCCGGCTGCACCTTACAGCCCTTGAACCTGGCTGGGTGGTTGACTGGGGATGAGGGAAGAATGGAGCCAGCAACATTACTGAGAGTCTGCGCCAGGCAGCCAGTTCTGATTATTTTCACCCCTTTATCAGGCTCCACATAAAGCTGGTGCTCCAAGGGCTGTAACTCACTTATGAAGGAGAGCTAGAAATTAATTTGCTGCTCAGGAGGGGAGTATGGAAGGGGGGTGTTGGGAGGGATGAGCAAGGGTCTTCAAGAGAGAATCGGGCTCTCTGCCCCCTTTATCCTTTGGGCAATGAGACCCCCCTGCTTTCGGATGTTCTAACCAGAACACCTCCAAATCCCCAGTTCCCACAAGCTTTCTTCCCAATTTAGTCTTTTAGTTCAAGGATTCAAAAGTAAAGTAGTGCCTTCTTTCAAAGTCAACAGCTAAGCTTGCTTTACTGTATTAATAGTTTCTTTTCTTCACTTCATCGTTATTATGGAAGATGGTTACTTGTCGGGATTCTCTCCGTGGAAATCCTCTGTGCTAGGTTTTGGTGTGAACGGCACAGGGCTTGTGGTGAGAAGTCATGAGGATGTTGGACCCAGGTTTGCCTCGTGCTCAGGGTGTGTTTGAAAACTCAGCCCCAAGTTCGGCAGACCACTTATTAGTGCTGGAGAAATCACATCCTTTTATAATCGAACTTGGTAGGCCACTGATGCCTCCCAGGGGCCAAGGGTGCAATTACAGTTTCTGCCGAAATAAACAACCTGCTGTAAACTAGAGAGGAAGAGATTGAGATGCCAATGGGTTTCTGAGAAGGAGAAACAAAGGAAAGGAAGTACGTTTTCCAGAGGCCCCAAGGAAAAACAGAGCATTCAAGTCAATTAAGTTCTGTAGCGGTCTGGGGAGTATCTCCTAAGTGGAGGGCACAAGACGAGGCTTGGGCATTAAAAAAAAAAAAAAAAAAAAGACCGATTCCCAAACTCCATTCTAGTGTTATCATCGGTGCTTCTACCAACCCAGTCCTCATCCTCATAAATGTTCTTACTGAAATATAACCTCCGTAAGAAGAAACTCACAAGTATACAGCTCAATGAATTTGTACACGGTGAATACGTCTAAGTAGCCACTGCCTGGATCGAGAAACGGGATATTGGCAGGATTCGCTGCTGCCTTGGTTGTTCTCCTAGGCCTTCAAACAGCCACTTTGTCCTCTTTCCAACCCGTATATTTTTTGTCACTGACAGGGCTGGTCTACTTCCTGCTCGCCACTCCCTCATTCGTAGGCGGAACTTCATTATATTCTACTGAATTCTCGCAAGCCCTGCGAGGGAACGTTGTTGTCCTCATCTTCAGTTGGAGGATGTCGAGTTTCAGGGGTGCATACTTTTCTCGAACACCAGTGGGTATGTAGTAAGGATGAGGTTTAAACTCCAGGGTTGACTCCAAGGTCATACACTTAACCCTGACACTACATTGCTTTTCTGATAGACACAGCCCTGTGCATAAGGAGCTTACAGTCTTTTAGGTATAGTATAATATTATGTGTAAACGTGGGTACAAACTCCTTTACTTACTACATCTGCATAGGTATGTATATAGATGAATCATATAATACATATTATTTCATGTAATCATTACAGTAGATTGTCTCATTTGAGCACTGGAACAATCCCATCAGGTAGAAAGTAGTTTTCACATACTACAGATGTGAAGCAACTTCCCTAAGCATGTCTTGCAGCCCATAAGCGACCTGACTTCAGGGCACTCGCTGTCAGTCACCCATCCCTACCCACACTACCCACGTGCTCGATGGATGTCTGCGCAGGAAAAGAACGGCTGATGTCGACCCTCGCTTGAGTTGAAGTTGCTCGTAAGATCCTTCCCAAACATGGAATGACGTCTACCCAGATGTGCTTCAAGACGACCCCCATGAGAAGAAGCAGAATCCCTCGATCCAGCTGCCTCCTGGTTCTTCCTCAGAGTCCAGGACAAGCGTGACCGATGTCTCTTGATGTAACCCTTTTCTCGCCGGTCCAATTGAATCATTCTTTGTTCTTACATCTACAGAAGGGAGGCATTGGGAGAAAGGAAGCCAGCAGGCTCCTGCAGGTGGGCTGTGTGCGTGCCCGGAACTATGCCGGACCTTTTAATATAGTTCATCTTCTCATCATCCTCATGATGAACCTGTGAGCTGGGTGCCGGGGCTCCCGTTTTACAGATGGGAGCATGAGAATCACAGGGGTGAAGCAACGTGCCCCGGGTCACGCAGATGGGAACCGAAAGACTGGGGATTTGGACTCTGCCGTCCACGTCGCAGTCACCCTCAACTGCAGGTTGTCCCCGCTCTTCTGGAGGCTAAGAGCCTCGAAGGCAGAAACCGTCGTGTGGGACTGGGTCACTCCACGGTGCCAGCACATCGGAGGCCCCCACTGGCAACCGGTAAGGAAATCCCCGACGTCCGATGCTGCCATCAAGCCACCTGCCTGACAGCTTCACACACGTGAAACTCCGCCCAGAGTTTACCTCCCAGCCTAAGACGAGTCTTCGTTAGTTTGTCCTCTGGAAGTACACGCTCTCTTAAAACTCAGAGTTCTCTCAGATGTCATCCTCTGCCCATTGGGAAAGCCACTCATTTCCTTGCCCAGAAAGGGAAGTCGTACACAGGGAAAGAGAAGAGCTTGTCCACTGAACTGTCCACGAGGAACTCGAGCTCCACTTGGAATTCACTGCACAGGAAAACGTCCGGCCTGCTCACGAAGCACCGGTAGAGGCTCGGAGAAAACCAAATATAACACAATCCTTTTCTCGTGCAACATGACACCCTCATCTACATCCTCGCCACGTTAATTATCTCTGTTCCATCCTTAACTAAAGTCAACGAGGGCTTCTCGGGCAATGTTATTCACATGTACGAGACAGCCCCGAAATGACAAAATGCTCTAATTCCGTCTGCTGATAAAAGTCAATTTGACGCCAGCACGGAGCTGTTATTTTTCCAATAACAATGGTAACGTTTAATTAGAATTTAACCTGGCTGTTTGCTTTCACCTAACAATGTACAGCACACTGGTGATTCCCTGACTGAAGGGAAGACCGACGTCCAGGACAAGATCTGCATTTTAAAAAGAGCGGCGCACTCGTGGTGTCTGAGGATGCGACCCTCTGCCATTAATTACTAGGATTTCAGGTGTCGCGAAGGGTCGGCTGGTCTTTAGTCCTTCCAATTAGGTTAAGTCTTTGTCAGGCTGTCGCAATTGCTTTGTAAAGATCGCTTCTATGGAGAGAACCTACAAAGTCCTCCCAAATGACTGATTACATCGCTCCATCCCATTTTAACTAAAAAGATATTTTTTAAAAAAAGCAGTTAGCATCATGCCTGGCACATAGTAGGTACCTAGGAAACAGTAGCTATTAGCCTAGTAAGTGTTTCATAAATGTTCCCATCTGCTCATCACCAGGGTCCTGAGCTAAGCATTGATCAGGGGGGTTATCTTTCCCCTCCTGGAACTCCTGTAGTGCATCGTCTGTAACATTTACTCATGCGCTCATTCAGGCCACACACGTCCACAGAGTGTGCATCCTCTCCAAACAGTGAGGCCCAAGGAAATGCCGCACGCTCCACCCCCTTCTTGGAGATTCCCAATGCACATGTCAGAGGTTCTGAGAAGTCCTGCAAAATGAGAAATAGGCAAAAGATGCATGAATGGGTGGGTGGATGGACGGATGATGGATGGATGATGGATGGATAGATAAACGGACAGATAGGTTTTTAATATTTTCCTTATTTATAGAACCCTTTTTCCCCCATGGATACCCATTATAATGGTGGTCTAAGGAACACACTTTGGGACACAGTGCAAGTCCACACCCAGTACGACATAGCATGCCCCACCTACAACGTCCAAACCTGGTAAGTTCTCAGAGAAACCTCATCAAAGTTGACACTGAAGGCTCTCGTCGATACAACAGTGACTTCCAGGAGCGGTTTAAACTCCAGCATTCAGACCACCTGGTCTCCAAAATGCACTGACCAGGCATGTTTGTCTAAGACCACAAATTCCAGAACTGTCCTTACCGTCACACGGACATGACTAAGATCCCAGCTGGCCCATTAAAGGTCGTCGCATAGCCTCCCTGGGTCTCCGAGGTTCTGGCGAGGATTAACGGCGGTACCGTGTGAGGAAGGCTAGAGCCTGCCCTGAGACGCTTGCTGTACTCTCACAGAGGCCTCTGCCCGGGCCTAGCTATGCGGTCTGCGCATTATCTCCCTGATCCGCCACATGGTCTATTCACAATCTGTCACTCAAGACCAGATGCGGAAATCAGCCTTTCTCCTAATTCAGAGGAGGACAGGGCAGAGATTAAAAGCTGAGCCAGGGGGAGCCAGTAATTTTTTCAAGCACATGAGTGCACGTGGGTGCACACACACACACACACACACAGGGCGTTTTTCACACCTCCCCAAGCATCAGATGAGACAAAGCAGACGTTACACAGCAAGCAGGAAAACAAGTCCAGGTGACACACAGCAGCCGTTCTCGACGCGCCCCTTGGCCGCTCCACAGCACCTCGCAGGGCTGCGCCTCGCCCTCCCCGCGGCTTCTTCCTGGGCTTCTACGCGGAATGAGTCAGCTCTCCCAGGCTCTGTTAGGTTGGTGGGGGAGGGCCAGCCGGATGCCTGCCTGGAGACCTCCCAGCCCGACCTCGGAACCCGACGCCCAGCTGATAAGGGCCCACCCTACAGCCCTGGTGCCATTACCCCAACCCAGATGCTCAGCTGACATTCCCCATTCTAGACCCTACCCCCACATAACCCTATAAAAACTGCGCTCTCCAGTCCCAAGGCGTGACTTCTCTGGCCCCTCTCTTCTGGACCAGTGAACCTCGCCCGGGAGCACTCTCCCAATAAAGCCTTGCTTTTAAAACTTCTTTCGGCATGGCAGTCGTTTACCTTACAGGCTCTACTCCCGAATTTAACTCCAGGGTTACCTGCCCTCTGAAAGGCTACCCTAGGACACGACCTGCCCTCATTCACAGGCAATTATACTCCCAAAAAGCTAAGCGTTCTCTACCTAACTCTTCTACCACACGGGTCCCTCAGGAGGCTGGTGTCATGTCCGTAAACGTCCTCTCAGAAGGCAGCAGGGGCGTGAGATGGTATTTCTCCATCTTCAGTCATTCGAGTAAGACCTTTGTGATTTTCGGCCTGTGTTCGGCAGGGCTGCGTTCCTTCCCGAGGCTCTGAGGGACAGCCTAGTGGGCGAGTCCATCTCAGCGACCACTCCCATCACAGATCACGGCATTGTATCTTGAAAGGCCTCCCCACACCCACAGTCATCAGGGTTTCTCCTCTGTCATCTTCCGGAAGTTGTATAGTTTCATGCTTCACGTTTAGGCCTATGACCCATTTTAAGTCAGCTGTCGTGAAGGGTGTAAGGTCGGTGTCTAGATTGCTTTTCAGACGTCCAGCACCACTTGTCGAAGACCCTGTCTTTGCTCCTTTGTCAATGATAGACCCCCAGTCGACTGTGTTGATGGGGGTCTATTTCTGGGCTCCCCATTCCGTTCCACTGATGGATTTGTCTGTTCTTTCACCGACGACACGAGGTCTTGATCGCCATAGCTTCACAGGAGGTCTTGAAGTCAAGCGGCTTCGGTCCTCTGATTTTGCTTTCTCTTCAATATCACGTTTGCCTGTTCTGGTGTATTCTTGGTGTAATGTTTCGACCTATCCACTTCTTATTTACTGTCTAATTTAGCCTTATCCTAACAATAATATGCATGGAATCAATGGCTTTGAAGTCCTCGTTACCTATTTTCCTAATACACGTTAAAATGAATGCATAATTATTAAATTAAAAGCATTCGCCCGTGTCCCAGCCCACCCTACACCTCCTTGTACAGCTACCCCAGTTGATCGGCACATCCACACTTTGGAAAACTGGTATAGGGGAACGCACGAGGTCCCCAAGATGAAAGACCAGAGTTCCACACTTGACGCTTCCACTCACTGGCTTTAGAATGGTCATTTCAATAGCCCTAGTCCTTAGTCGTCCCCTCTGTATAAGGGGTTCGGTGAGGAAAACTATTTATTTGACTTTAGTCCCACTCCAGCCACAAGGACTATCCAGGACAGTCCCTGGCTGAGTGAGGGACCACAGACCACCAGGTTGGCCAAAGGTTTCCATTGACTATTCCTAAATCCGTTCCTCTTACCTGAGCCTTGACTTAGAATCAGAAGGCTAAAGTTTAAAGCAATGACATCCCCTCTCCCTTACTCCCCCTTGTTCCCTCTGGAGCATCCGTGCTGAGCTGAGTTGACATCAAAGAGAAAAGCCACTTATCCTCTCCCCACGTTAGCCGCCTTGAATCCATTCACATAGGTGCATGGTGAAAAATCAAGCAATCCAGTGTGGTTTAAAGGCAGGAAGGCTCAAGTAGAAGTCCAAACTCCGGCTCGAATTGTGGCTCTGTGACCTGCCAGTGGCATGATCTTAACCTCGCTGAGACGCAAGTGCCCTATTTGTAAAGAGGGAAAATCCTGCTTACCTCAGAGCATTAGCGTGAAGACTCAGTGAGATCAGATATGCCCGATCTCCCAGCACCAAGCTTGACACGCGGTAGGGATTCAATAAATGTTAGTGAGGCCTCGATTGCAATCAATAACCATCGCCTAGTAGGTGGAGGTGATGGAAACTTTGCAGGAACTTCTGACATAATGATGGGTGATAAAGACAGCCTTTCCCAGCATTCCAAACTGTTGTTGTTTTTGGTGTTGGTGCTGGTGCTGGTGCTGGTGGTGTGTGTGTGTGTGTGTGTGTGTGTGTGGTGTGTGTGTGTGTGTATGTGTGTCTACACATGGACTGGGCTCTTAAGATATTGCAAGCTTGCTGATACTTAGAAAATATCTGCTACTTTTTAAAAACCTGACTTTCTGCTTCAAAGAAGAAAGTAAACAAGAGAAATGCAGCAAAGAGGGAAAGGAAAGGAAAAACGAAGGCGGGGAGGGAGGAAAAGAGTCAAAATGAACAGCGGCAAGTCCCAATTCTTGAGGTTACTTATCGATCTTAGAGCTTCTCAAAGAGCTGAGTAGAGGCCCCACGAGGAAAAGAAAATTGAACCGAGTTTCACACGCTGGTTTTCCAACACCAAGTCGTCTCGTCCGTTGCAACGCCTGCCCCCTTGTGGACATTCTTCAAACTGCTTGTATTTTCTGAAATAACCAGGAAACTTGGAAAAGCTCATGATGAGAACATACTTTAGGCTTTTAGAGGTTCCCCATTGCCTGCAAGAAAACAATCACCAGGCAGCGACCGTTCATGATCCAGCCCCTGCCGACCAAGACGAACTCTCCTCCAGGCACCCCCCACCAGCACGATATGGTCCCACAACTACAAGCTTCCATGTTCCTCAATTATAGCGTTGGCAAGAGGCAGACTTGGGAATCAGACCAGGGTTCAAACCCTGACTTCTTTTTTTCCCTAGCCGTGTGACTCTGGGTAAGTTACCTAACCTCTCTAAGCTTGTTCTTCATCCGTAAAAGGTGGATAATAATAGCACCTGACTCCTAGAGTTGTTGTAGAGTTAAATGAGATAAAGCATGAAAAGTATCTTACGAATGTAATGTGCCCCAATCCCCTTTAGTTGCTATTTATAAACTCATCATGTTCTTTCTACCTCTGAACCATTTATTTAACGAGCAGTCATTATAAACTACATGGATGACAAATAAGGCACAGATTTTAAAAACTTTGTAGTCTGGTGGAAAAAAAATATAGACTATTATATTTCTAATTTTGGCAAAGACAGAAGTAAAGTTAAAGATTGTTTGAGATCCCCCCAAAAGCAAACCTAAGATAAGGGATTGTAGCTTTTAATTGATTTGGGGAGGTGTCGTAGGGCATAAGGATGAGGGGCTAGGAGCCTGGGAAGAGCGAACCCAGCAGGAAAGAAAGCCAACACACAGTTCTTTAAGAAGCTGGACCTTGTGGGCAATTGGGCTTTATCCCGCTGGGACTCTATGGAGCCGTGAGGAATATGCCTCATGCTAACTGCCTGAATGACAGAGGAGAGGACAGTTATCTACTAGTTCCTGTTCCTCAAAGGGAAAGAGTTGCTCCTTAGACTGTCAACTCCCAGGTTCATGCGGCACGTTTCTGCAGGCCTCCCGTGCCTCAGGGTCAGGCAAGCCGACGGGCAGAAGGCAAGATGGGCAGGACAGCTGAGGACGTGCGTCACCTTGCACATGCTCAGAGCTGGCAGCCCCAGCAAAGCCAGGAGTCAAATGCGGGCAGACAGGATGCATGCATGGCTGGGCACAAAGAGGGCCCAGGAAATCATAGCAGCAGAAGAGGGAAACCTAACCCAGCCCAAGCTCCCTGCCCTGTTCTCTTCCTGGAGCCAACTTGCCAGCGCCCTCAGAAGTGCATGCTCCAGCCCAGGTGAGCCCTCAGACGAATGCAGCCCCCGCTGACAACGAACAGCAACCCATGAGCGACCCTGAGCCAGAACCCCCAAATTAGCCACTCTCAAATTCCTGCCCCTCAGAAACCGTGAAGGGCAGTAAGCGCTGTTCTTCTAAGCTACCACGTTTGGCGGTGACTTGTTCTACAGCAGTAGTTGACATGGTCCCACCCCACCAATTCAGAACAGGGGAGGGCTCCAGGGAGCCATTTCTAAGAAACTCCCTGGATTATTCTTTTGATGACTGAAGTTAGAGGGAAAAGAAACAGCATCTCTGGGAGCCCCGACGTGCGGGAAGCTTGCAGGCCTGCGGGTGAAATGGGCAATGGTCACGCCTAAGTGGGCGTTGGTTTTACTGTTTTGTTTTTATTGAGCTATAATTGACACACGACATTGTGTAAGTTTAAAGCATGTAAGGTGTTGATTTGATACATGTACAGACTGCAACATGATTACCACCGTAGTGTTAGTTAGTCAACATCTCTACCACATCACGTAATTATCATTTTTCTTTCCTGGTGAGGACAGGCAAGGTCTAGTCTCTTAGCAACTCTGAAGTTTATATAATAGGGTGTTGTTGACTAAAATCACTCCCCTGTGCATTCGAGCTCTAGAACTTATTCATCCTCCAGCTACAAATTGTGTAGGTGTGACTGTGGGATCTGTGTTTGAAAGAGCGAGGAAACGGTCTGGAGCATCAATCTCTGAGGATCTCTGAAGCGCACTGGACTAAGGTGTAACTAAAGCCAATCACGCTTCCCTCTAAGCTGACAGCGCCACCAAGTGGACATTGTAAACACTCCTCTCATCTGCGTTTTTCCCTTTTCTACATGTGCAGTCACAGGCAGCAAAGAGCCCACCGTCACCAAGAGCTGAAATTCTGGTCCAGATCATGTTCGCCTCCCCACCGCATACCAGCGACTGACTACCTAAACCGCAACGCCTTTCATGTGCCTCCCGAGGGTTCTGGTCTGGATGATCGGATAAGAAAAAAACGTGAACACAGAATGAACACACACCAAAAAAGTGATGTTGCAAACGTATTTTCAAAATGTTGGGTCTGCTTCTCCCTGTGGAAGTAAATTAGTTGTTCTTGTGTTTTTTTTTTTTAAAGAAAAGAAAGCTGCATGAAATTTTTATTAACTAAAAATCTGTTTTGCCACAGCAGGTATGCTTCGCATTCATTCAAAGACGCATCCGATTATTAGCGCTCCTGGGTAGCCCACCTCCCATGAGGCTTGCCTCTTGGAGGTGGAAAATAACTGCTCGATCGTTGTGGGAACAGGGGAAAGCGTTTCCGGCTGGAGCACAAACGACGGATAAAGAGAATTCAATATCGAGTTTACGGAGGCGTGGGAGGCAGAGGCAGGGGACCCACCCCGGAGCCTCGCCTCCCACGAGACAGACAAGACCAGGACAAAGCTCAGAGCCTGCGACCCCCTCAGCCCCCCTCGGTCCGAAGCACCTGCGCATCTCTGCCACATTGGACGCCGTGTTTTGCATCACTCTGGCACAAGATTACGGAAGAGGGATGGCAAGAGGGGCCTGGCAGGGGAGGACCTGACACCGATTACGATCTGTGGGTGTTCTCTCCATATCAGGCAATTCCTCGGACACCCGCTGGGTGTCCTACAATCCAACTCAATTCTGACACTATCTACCTGGTGATAGCATCGGATCTCACACCGCTAGGCTGTTTGTTATCTGTGCTTCGGACCAACCGGCTACAGATGGGAGGTGTTCGAGACCCCTCTTCAGGTTCAATTGATTTGCTAGAGTGGCTCACAGACCTCAGAGAAACATTTTACCTACTAGATCACCCGCTTATTACAAAAGGTTGTAACCCAGGAATGGCCTGATGGAGGAGATGCCTAGGGCAGGGTATGTGGGGAGAGGCCAGAGCTGCCTTGCCTTCTGAGAGGGCGCCCCCCCGCCCCCGCCCCATCACGCACACATCTCCCTGCGTTCGCCAACCCAGAAGCTCTCGGAACCCCATCCTTTTGGTTTTTAAGGAGGCTTCACCACATAGGCACGACTGAGTACATACATCACTGGCCAGTGGCAATCCACTCAACCTCCAGCCTCTCTCCTTCCCCGGAGGTCAGGGAGCTGGGGTTGAAAGTTCCAACCTTCTAACCATGAGGATGGTTCTCCTGGCAACCAGACCCCAATCTTCGGATTTGTCCCCAAATCACCTCATTAACAAAAGAAAAGACACCTTTACCATTCTCTTCACTTAGAGGCTCCCAGCCCATTAGAGCAGACGAGGTTCGAGGTCAAGCAGACTCCCACACAGGGTTCACAGCCATCTGTACCCTCTAAGGAGGACCGCGATGTCCTCCCTTGCTCCAGGGTACTCTTCCCAGTCAACCAATATTTTGTGCCCCTTTCTCTGTGTCAGGCGCTGTGCTATGTGCTGGAGATATGAGGGTGAGTTAACACAACAAGCAAGCAAGTAGCACAGCCTCTGACTCGCGGGACCTAAAGGCTGACAGGGGACAGGTGTTCATCACCACCGCACAAACGAGGATCAAACTGCAGATCTGGAGAGGACCATGAAAGCTCATCAGGCGGGATCCGCCCCAGTCAAGGGGCCAGGAAAGGCTTTATTGGAAGCGATGCTTGCCCTGAGAAGTGAGCAGGAGGTGACCCGCAGGGGGACCCAGCAAAGACCCTTTGGGGCAAGAGCGGGGTGGGGGCCAGAGCAGGAGCATCAGCTGGAGTTCAGGGAAGCGCTGAAGAAGAGCTTCGCCTCTTACATATTTAACTCGATGCCGTACCTTTTTGAAGGGCAACTAATGTTGTCTAAAACCTCACCATTCTTCGGGAAGTGAGGACTCCAGAGACAAGGAAAACGGGGGTGGGGGAGACCCAGGAGGGTGAGAAAGCCAGGCGCACGCAGGGAAGGGGGCGGAGCGTGCCACGCCCCATCCGCTCCACCTTCCCCCTCACCCACCCCCTCACCCACCTCCCCACCTACCTGGCTCAGCAGGGCGGTCAGTCGTGTAGCCTCCCCACGCCACCGCGCCCCGCCAAACCCATGGAAGCCGCGCTCAGGGCGTGGAGGCGCCTCCCGCGTGGGCCCCGACTACCGCCCACAGCTGGGCCCCAGGCGAGCGGCTGTCCCTCTTCGGGCCTGTTTTCTCGTCTGTGAAATGCCTTATAGGGTCGCCGTGAGGGATTGCGATGGTGCCTGGCATGTAGGAGGCACCACGCATGATCGTCATTATCCCCACAGACCCAGGAGCGGAGAGGAGAAGAGTCAGTCAAGGAGCGGGCCCCTGGGCCACTACTTAGGGTGCCAAGGGCGAAGCGAGATCACTCAACCAACTAAGTGAAGAGCGGGGCGAACGGTTGTACAGAATGAGCAGGGTCTGCCTGTCGTCGGTCCCAGTCCAACAGGCAAGCTAGACGATAAACGAATGAGGACAAACCGTTAAGTAAAAGGTGACAAGAGGAAACAAACCGGACTTCTCGGTCGGAAGGCCGAGCCCAGGGCGAAGAGTCGCGTCACCTGCACAGCCGGGAGCCTCGCCCGCGGCCCGAGGCGCCCGGATCCTGATGAGAGCTCAGCGTGTCCCCTTGTTGCCCCCACCGACCTGGACGTCGCGTTTCGCAGACTCGGAAGCCCTGCCCATTCGACGTCACACCATCATCAAGTTCACGGGCGACGAGAACGCTCTGCGCTCCACCGGCCACCGCCGGACGATCCGGTGCCGGCGAAATCCGTGGAGGTGTTCCGACACAATGGGGGGCACGTCAGATTGTGTCACAGCACACATCAGGCGTCGTGCCTTTCGCGCGGTGTTACACCTTGAGGATTTTCTCATATCACTGAGAATTGTTGGAAAATGTCGAGGACAACTAAATTGTGCTAATTGTATGGCTTATTTGCTGGCTGGTGGTAGTGTAAGCCCTGACATTTGGTTTGTCCTGTTTTTTCTTTCTTCCTTGGAACGGAGGTGCCTGACTTAACCTTGGATGATGGTGGGGCCATTCATTTCAGAGGCAGATGCCCGGGAGCCTGTCTCGAATAAACACCTGGCCAGACACATGACCAGATCAAGAGCCGGGCTCCTTTGAGAGACCTCGGTCGGTCGGTTTAATAGCTGACCCTTTGGGCGACCTGTTTGTTTTTTCCTCCCATGCTTTAAGTTGCCGGCTCTTACGTGTTAAAGCCATCAACGAAGAGTGAGCCCACGAGACCCTCGGCCCCCCACCCTCGACCCCGAGCAGCACCCCAGGCCCACACTCCACAACCTCGCTGTGTGACCCCAGAGGTGCCGTCATTTCCAGGTCCTATAAGTAAATAAACCTTTTTTTTAAAGGTTTTTGCTGACGGGTGTCTTGCCCTCATGACAAGAACCGCAAAGGCTGGTTCCACCGCGACATGGGCTGTCGACAGGCTGAGACCAGCACAGACACTGGCATAGGATGCTGGCTGCCCGTGCGAATCCTGGCTTGCGCTGCCTTCCGTGTGTGCTGGGGGCAGAGGCCTCTCTTCTCAACTGTAAAATGGACATAAAAGTAGCAGTTTTTCTCCATAGAGTCGGGGCTTCAATGGATGAATTTTGGAGACACATTCAGTCCATACCCTGTCTCAAATCGCAACCCCCACAATTCCTTACCTTTCTCTTTTTTCTTCCCCCACAGTTGAGCCTTTTCACATACCCTAAAACGTATTCAGCTTTTATTGGTTTATTTCGCTGTCCCCTCCCCTCACTATAATAAAACTACTGAGGTCCGAGGTCTTTGTCTACTTAACTCATTATATGTCCCGGGCACCTAGATCCGTCCCCACGATAGTTCACACTCAAAACTCACTTGACGAATGAGTGGCTAAGGCACAAGAGAGAAACACGCCCTCTTCCTCACTCCGTTTCCCCTTATACTCTCCCTTTGCACGTCACCAGGTTGAGGCCTGAGGAAAATGCACCCCAGGAATCAATTAAGAGGTCCGGTTTCTAAGTGGAGTAAAAACTACCAGCTCCCCCCAAAGCTAACTACACCCTGAGCAAGTCATTTAGCTTACGGGGCTGTTTCTTCGTCTGAAAAAGGGAAAACAGCTACGTGAGGCATTACTGGGAGGACAAGACGGCGGAATGGACATGTGAGGTGCTGTGTGGCTTGGTCACCACTGCGCTTGTGAGTGCACTTACGTGCGGCCCCCTCGCGGATGGCTTGCTCCGTTCCAGCTGCCGTGACAAAATACCAAAAACCGGGCGGCTGATACGCAACTCAAGTTTTTCTCACGTGCTGGCTGCTGAAGTCCAAGTTCAGGAGCCGGAATGGATGGGGAAGACCCTCTTCCAGGTGTCAGGCTGCTTCTTATGATCCTCACGGGGCAGAAGGGCTAGGGAGCTCACTGGAGCCACTTTTATAAGGGTGCCGAACCTGTGCATAAGGGCTCACCTGCCAAAGGCCCCGCCCCCTACTGCCACCACAGTGGACATTAGGATTTCAACATAGGAACTTGGGAGGGGACAAACGTTCAGACCACAGCGCTGGGTGACTGAGCCAATCAGTCCTACCTTTCTGGTCTCCGCCTTATTTTCTGTGGAGCCGAGAGATCGTCTTGAAGTGTAAGCGTCAAGAATCAAGAGACTCCTCAGATGGCTAAACACAACTACCAATATGACAGCGGAACTCCCTCCCGAGTACACCCCCAAAGGAACTAAAAACAGGTACTCGAATACCCGTACATAAATGTTTGCGGCAGCACTATTTACAAGAGCCAAAAGACAAAAACCACCCAAATTTCTATCAACAGATGAGTACATAAACAAAGAGTATTTAAACAACAGAATTTTATTCAGACACAGGAGGGGATGAAGTACTAATAGATGCTACGATGTGGATGAATCTCAAAAACACGCCGAGTGGAAGAAGCCAGTGGAAAAGGTCACGTGGTGTATGATTCTATTTACGTGAAACATCATCCGCAACAGGTAAATTCACGGAGGTAGGAAGCAGACCGCCCGGTGCTGGCGGCGGGGAGACCAGGAGCAGCTGCTTAGCAGGCGGGGGGTTTTAATTTGGGGCGACAAACAGGTTTCAAACAAGAGAGAGGTGGTGGTTACGGAACCCTGTGAACTTACTGAATGCCACTGAATTTTTCACTTTAAAATGGTTAGTTTTATGTTATGCGAATTTTATCTTTAAAAAAAAACATTTAAAAAGAAATTTTAAAAACACACATGGTAAAGGCTCTTATCGACAGCAGCCATCTGTGGCCAGAGTTCTGGGCCTAGTTCTGCCACTGACTGGCAGTGAGGGGCTAAGTCGAGTCTCTGGGCCTCAGTTTCCTCATCTGTAAAATGAACAGTTACATTAGATCAGCAGTTACCTGTAAGGAAACCCTCCATGAGCCACATGGAGCGCTGTTTCCAGAGGCACAGGGTCAGGCCAGCACCCCGATTCTGACGAGCCCAAGGGAAAACTGCGCCTGTCACTGTGTGGAGAAGGCGGATTTCTGGGTTTCGGCCCACCCCGTTGAGAACCCAACTACAGAGCACTAGCGGCCCGTGACTTCAGTACAGTCACCTACAACAGTGTGCGAGACGTGATTTAAAGATAACACAAGAAACGAAGTGCGTTTATTAGGATGATAAACTCCAAACACTCACAAGTGGTTCACTTACGCGCTTGGCAACTGCGCAGGAAAAAGACAGCTCAACTGTCCACGGGATTCTGTTCACACCACAGAAGGAGTTTTAAGGCAGTTTAATTTGAGGCTGCGAAAACTACATCTGCGACACAAACGCAACATTCAAAGACAACTCAGGCCCCAAAATGCCCCCGAGAGCAACAAATCTCTGAAGCAGTCAGACAGACAGTCTCAAAGCAACTCGGGACGCCGCCGACACACAGGGCTCTGTGCAGAGACCTCCACCACGGAGGCGGGCGACGCGGGCCGAGGGCGCTAACCGGGGGCCTCCGCCCACACATTTTTATTCCACGTGGATGTTTTACACTGACGTAGGAGAGCGAATGCACGGCGGGGAGGCGGAAAACAGGTCTCGCCCTCGTGTACACAAACAGGACTGCAGAAGACCCGGGGCCAGATGAGGTCGCTTAACGCCTCTCCTGGAGGGCCCCTCGCGGGCACCGACACGGAGCCTAAAAATACGCCGGGGTGAGCTCCGTCTTTCCCTCCATGGTTACCACCTGGATGAGGCTTCCTGAGCTTGGTCGGTTTTTCCCTGTGATCCAGTCGTGGAAGGTTCTAGAACAAACAAGAAAAGCTTCATAGTTCAAAAACAAATATATGGACACATACGTAAACTCACATCGGTGGCTTTGGGGGCTCTGAAAAAGCCACAGAGGCATCATGAGACACAGACCTGGTCCCCTGATGATTTCAGTACTTTACTCAATTTAACCTCCGAGTAGCAGGATTTGGCGAGATTTTAACTTTTGTTGTTATATTTTTTCTGCACTGTTGGAATCGTTTCTAACAATGGAATGATTCTGAGTAAAAAAAGACTTAGTTCATTCTAAGAGACAGACATGTGCACAATACTTTATGCTTTGTTATATTATCTTCCCAGAAATTTAAAGAGAAAAAAACGCATTTTTTTTTTTTTTTTTTTTAGGAAACATTTATGCAGCACCCATGGCTGTGCCAAGCAAATGCAAAAAAAAAAAAAAAAAAAATGCGGACTATTCCAATAAAAGGCATTAAATGCTGGAATGGGGGCGTTTCATAACTAACTCTGTGTGGGGAGGGGCAGCTAACCCTGTCTGGGACTCCAGACGACCTCCAAGAAGATAGAAAAAGAAAAGGCATGAGAAATTCACACAGTTGAACGAAGGGCAGATAATTTTTAAAACATTTACTTTGGGTGTTGAGTACGCTAACCCTTTACCCATCTCCCGGCTAGGACTCTGGACTTTAAGTGGAAGGCACTCAAAGTTCCTGGGGTTTTCCTCGGTGCCCATCTGCAGTCATCTGGACCACAGCTGAGGGTCCCCTGCCGAGTCATTCAGTTCCCCCTCTGAGGGCTGAACGGGCCCAGGGAAGGTACGCAGGCTCAGTACATAAGGCGCTGCTCCAACTCCCTGAAGCATGATGCCTGTCTCCGGGGACCGGGCAGAGCTGGGGGCAGCCCTGAAGGGGACCAGTCACGTTTGGATGTGGGGGGTAGTGTGTATTACTTGTGCAGGCTATATATTGCCTAACTCCTGCACCCTCCTCAGCAGACTGGAGAGAGAACAGCATTCTAACTATGGACGGCAAAGAAGGTCATGTGCTCCTGCTGACTTCTACGCAAACTTGACATCAACTTGTCACGTGAGTTTTCAAACATCAAAAATGAGTGAACGTGATTTCTGGAACAGGGGGATGGCTGCCCCAGCCCACTCTCTGTGGGTTGGCACTGACTCAGACACACGTGACCTCAGACGTTCCGTCTAGAACCTGGGTCCTAGATTGATGTCTCTCTCGGGTGCTGCTGAATTGCAACCACGATTCAAAGCCCGGTGGCCACCACGACTTCCATTTTTTTCTGCAACTCCAGCATTAAGCATGATACCTCGCCCAGGAGGCAGTACCTGCCAGTGGAGTGCCGAAGGCGACAGCCTCTGCAGCCACACTGCCTGGGTCAGCCAGACCCTGGCTCTGCTGTGTGACCTTGGGCAAGGTTTTGGTACCCCTCCCCAAAAGACCGTGGGCTTGTGCTCCAGCCCAGAAGAGGCAGAGAAGGGGGCTGGAAGCTGCCTGGCCCCGACTTCACTGCCGTGGTACTCACTCGACGAGGAACTCCAAGGGTGTCCAGGAGCCGAAGTCGGCTTCGGGCATCGATTTCCTGTTCATCGGGGTGTCCAGGGTGACCCTGTGGCACACGGAGATAAGCCCGTCACTTGCGCCTCCCCGTTATGACGACAGCCGCCCGGCCTCCTTGGCCAGGAAGAGGCGCCGTGAGCCTCTGCACCAAGGGTGGCATTTCAGTGGAGAGATCACGTGAAGATGCCCAGAGGGGCCAGGAAGCCATTCACACTCACAGAGGGCCTGTCCCAGCCGCATTCGGCAAGGTGCTCTGTGACTCGCCCTTCAGGCACACAGGAACACAATGAAAAATTGCATTTTGCCTTTTTAAAAAAGAGTCTTTACTACAGTAAACTGCTTTACCGGTTACGTCTTCATTCACTTCTAAAATGTGGCAGACTCATTTCTCAGGATTTTTTAAGTATAACAATAAGATCTCTTTAAGTATGGGGAAAAGACGGCCACATCCATCATTTTGTGGCCATTTCCCATGAAACCTTATGGTGTTCAGCAAGAGAGCAAGAGAGTTCATGTATGTATGACTTTCCCCAGAACGTTTAGGCTTTGGGAATCACTCAAAACAGCTGTGGGACCAGGTCACTGGATGACAGAAGCTCACGAATGAAAAGGGTCAGACAGACCAGCCCCTTGGCAGTCCTAACATCTTTACAGGACTAGAGGCAAGAGACAAGCCAGGGTGCCGGAACCCTTCCTGCAAGAAGGAACTCTCTACCTCCAAAGCCACTGGCTCCCCAGACGGCTGACTGGGGACCTTCTTCCTGATCCCGGTGGGACAGTCTCCCACAGTGTCCCATATGCTCCCTCAGACACACACCACCCCCCGTCTCTCTCTCTCTCTCTCTCACACACACACACACAGACGAAACATGGTTTCTTGTCCACACTGACCTTACAATGACGTGAAAGACAGGATGGCAAATACTAAAGTAAAACGTGTAGACTGGTTTTTCATAAGGAGGCAGGGAAGGAAGAAAAGAAGGAAATTGGCAAGGAAGACAGTGCCGTCCCCCCGGCCAGCCCGGAGCACCCCACACCCGAGGCTCTGCTGGGCACTCGGGGAGCCCTGGGGGCCAGGGTGACGGCCCACACGAGCCCGTGGTGGAAGGCGCCTCCAGGGCACGTGTGAGCTCACGTGGGGTCTCGCCTCTCCCCAGCCCCCCCACAGCACTCAGCTACAGATGTTCACGGAAGGGCACAACCACGGTGACCACGGAGGACGGCCAGCGGCGAGCGGAGACGGAGCACTCACGGGAGCACGGCGACGGCCGCGGACCGGGCCGGCATGCCGCTGTTCTTGCCTGCCAGGCTCTGGCACAGCTGGTGGACGGCGCCCTTGGCCATGCCGTAGCCGATCATCCCTGGGAAAGGGGGAGAGGACGGGTCAGGGACCACTGGCCGCCACTGGTGTGCGCAAAGGCCACCACGTCCGGGTCCAGGGGAGGCCAGGAGGAAGAGCAGGATGGACACCTATGGGGAGAGAGGGGGAGAAACGTGACATTTCAAGTGCCCCTACTATCCGCCTGGCACTTAACACTGATCGCAAAGGCCACGAGGCTGACCCTACTTTTACTGCTGAGGAAGCTCAGGCTGGGACACAGGGGGCACCGCGCCCAGGTACACACGCACACCTGCGCTGAGGCCAAGAGGCGAAAGGCCGGGCGAGGACCACTGACAGCTGCCTGTGAGCAGGGCCGAGCTGCCGTCACGAGCGCGGGCTTCAGAGTCAGGCCGCGCGGGTTCAATTCCCAGCTCTTCCGCTTGCCGCCAAAGAAATCCTGGGCACGTTCTCAAAACCTTAGCCATCCTGTCACCCCATCTGCAAAATGGGGATAAAGCACTTGATTCTGTGCTCAGCACGGGGTGGGTGCTCAATAAATGTTTCCTGGCGAATGAACATTTTAAAGTCTGACATCTGAGCGACTCTGAGGCGCGCATTCATGCCGCCTACTAAGGCTTCCTCTGTTCCCACCGCCCAGCGACTGTTTGCCGACTGAAGCGAGGCACGCTCTCATCAGCACAGGCTTCCACCTGCCCTGCCGACACGTGGCAGGAACAGGGTCTCGTCTCTCCACACCCCCCCGGGGCACTCAGCTGCGCCCTGAACGCCACCTGAATGAATGCCACAGCCGCGGCAACACAGAGAACGGTCCACTGCTGTTAACTCCCCTCCTCCTTCAGAAAACCACTACTTCTTTCAGAAGTCAGTGGTCTCTTTAAAAGCTCCCGGCTCGCACGCTGCCTAAAGTGTAAAGTGTAATGGCAGAGGACGCACGAAAGGTCCAGGGCGGGGTGGCTGGGGAACCAATCGCCAAACGGCTTCCGCAGCAAACCCTGAATTGCAAAAGAGGGTCAAAGTCTCAAAAAGTTAGTGGAATATTTCACCATCCCCGGCCCCTCTGTCTGTTTAATCAGGGGCAGGAGGCCAACAGCGGTGTAAGGACCTAAAAACTCTGCAGGGATTAAAAGAAACCAGCGTATGAATCTCGTTCGTCCAGGCCCATCCCCAGGGCTCACTCTCCGTTCCATTCGAAAAACACAAGAGCAGGAATCTGATGAAGGAAGAAACAATCAGCAACCAGCAGCCCTGATGGTTCAATTCTACAGAATTCTGCGCAATGCAGGTAAGGGGATCGTTTGCCAAGATGCAAAAGAAAAAAAAAATTCATTAAGAAGATGATAAATACTTTCCTCCCAATTACAAAGTGATCGATGTAGTCCCTCAAGTCTGATTTCTGAAACAGCCAAAGAAAAGTGATCGCGATCATATGAATACTCTAGATAATCTACAAATACAGCCCTGAAGATGAGCAAGCAGAGGTTTTCTCAGTATCTTCCCAAGTGAAAATACAACTTTTCATTTCTGAACAATTCTTCTTGGGTTGGAAGGACCACGAAGCCTCTTTGTCATTTACTTTCAATTTATACATGATTCTTCTGGGGTCTGGAATCAAAGCTGAAAGATTTCACGACTCAAATAAGTTTAACAACATCCACCCAAGAGCTTAAAAATGAACATACCTATTAACATCTAAAGCAGGAGTAGCTGGGCAAAAGTAAGCCTGGAGTAAAGGAAAATAGCTCACACTTACCACTGACTCCCTGACACACCTTCCTAAGCTGTTTACGTCCATGAAGAGGTCTGCGAGTCACGCGCACCATATAAAGGAAGCCTTTTTATTATT
This sequence comes from Rousettus aegyptiacus, assembly GCF_014176215.1. NCBI lineage: Eukaryota > Metazoa > Chordata > Mammalia > Chiroptera > Pteropodidae > Rousettus > Rousettus aegyptiacus. The sequence continues at coordinate 8,435,924 of NW_023416285.1, forward strand.
TATCCTCATCTTACAAACAAAACTGAGGCTCAGAGAGGTGAAGGACCTTATCAAACACCACACAGTGATGAAGGAGCAAAACCGCAACAGAAACCAAACTGTGTCATGCCAGAGCCTTACCGGTATCCGAAACTGGAAACGAAGGAGAGTTACAAACCAAAGGAAAGCAGGAGACTGCACTGTCCTTTAAAAAAAAACTAAGTCTTCCGGTCCTAGGGTTTTCTTTTTTAAATGCCAAGCTATTAAGTCATTTCACTGCCTGCTCCCTACGGCCTCTGCTCTACGTCACCTTTAATAAAAGTCGGATCCCGACCAAACTTGTATTTGACATTTACATGGCTCTGATGACCACGACGGCCGCGGACCTGTAAGATCATATGCTCTGAGAAAATAAGAAAAAGAGTGGCATGCATTTGTTGACTTGCAAGAGCCACACAGTTCAGCGAGTTACATTAAAATTTAAAGAGGTGTTCGAGGTCTCTACCACTTACCCACAAGGTCCAAAAACAGCTCCTCCCACCCTTTTTTTTTTTTTTAAAGACGAGTTTAACTTAGGTAGTGGAGTTAGACATTTTCTGCCTCTGGATTGGACCCCGCACTTCAGCCACCCACTTAAATTCCTTTAGCCCTATCGCAAAGGGAGTATTATGGGTTGAATTGTATCTCCCCCAAAGTGTCTACGTCGAAGCCTCCACATCCCAGAATGACAATATTTGGAAATGGGGGTCTTTAAAGACGTGATTAAGTTAAGATGAAGTCATTAAGGTGGGTCCTAATCTAGCATGACCAGTGTCCTTAAAAGAAGAGACTGGGACACAAACCCACACAGAAGAACGACCCTGTGAGGACCCCGGGGGAAGATGGCTCTCTGCAAGCTAAGGAGAGAGGCCTCAGAAAGAAAGCAACCCTGCTCATGCCTTGATCTTGAACTTTCAGCCTCTAGAATTAGGAGAAAATACATTTCTGTCATTTAAGCTACCCAGTGCTACTTTATTAGGGCAGCCTGAGCAAACTAACACACGGCATAAAAAAAAGCCAAAGAAAACTTGGATCTGCACGATATATTGGAAAAAATACATAATTTAGAAATGATCGGGGTTCTGGTTCAAAGGAAGCTTGCAACCTACTTACTGTGTAAACCCAGGCAAATGATTTAACCTACATTTTAGTTTTTTTCTTACCTTTAAATTGAAAATGATGATGACATCAACCCCAGGATTAATTAAGAATAAAATGAAATAAAGTGACTTCTCAGAAGACTCACCATATGCTTCACACGTCAGTATTTCTAATGCTTTACAGCTACTCTTCAAGGCAGATGCTACTGTCATTATTTACAATTAAGGAAACCACAGTAGAAATGTGGCCAAATAGATAAATGATTTGTTCAAGACCACACAGCTAGGATGCACGATCTACCCTGGCCTCTTAATTTCCAGCTGCCAAGCTGCTCCCCTAGGACAACGCACATGAAAGGCTCATGAGTCCTTCTCCTAAAACATTTCAGGCCTAAAGGAAGCAAAATCCACCCGCATAAAGCACCGCGGGGGGCCGAGGGCTTTGATACCCCTCGGCCCACGGAGGCGCCCCGCAGCCCCGAGAGCAGCCGACGAGCCCTCCCACTCCCTGGGCCGCGAGCTGAGGGCTTACCCGGGGTGCCCTCGAGGGCGGCCTTGGCACCAGCCAAGGTCAGGAGGCCTCCTTCCTTGAGATGCTTGGTGGCCAGGTGGCTGGAGATGGTCGACGTCCACATGCTCTGCTTCCACATCAGGTCACAGTTTTTAAAGAGAGCTGAGTGGAAAGAAAAAAAAAAAAAAAAAAACCCGTATGTCGGCTAAGCATCCACAGTGAAGAAACTGAAAGGTGAGCTCGACTCGTGACACCTGATGCTCAAGGAAGCACTGAGAGCCACTCCCCTCGCTGCCCCCCGCAGTCCTAGACTATGACACGGCCCAGTATGAGCAGCACAGGGCGGGTAGCCAGACGATGCGATTCGAACCCAGGCCATGCAATCACCAAGTGTCAGCTTCCTCACCTGCAAACCGGTAAAAGTTTAGCCAGTAAGTGAGGGCCATTAATAAACACGTGGGACTGGCTTTAATCCAAAGACTGTTCGGAAGAAGAACCCGTATGTCTCAGTCAGGTTTAACCCATGATAAAAATCTGAGGAATCGTTACCACATGGACACAAAGAGGCTTTTTACAGAACTACAATTTTTATGGCTGAAAATTTAACGTGGCTTTAAAGACTTTTCAAAAGAAAGCTGAAGTAACAATCAATTCACACGTAACTCTCTGGCCTTGCTAGAGATGTAATGAGGAACAGATGGTAATGTATGTCACATCCCTGGCTGGGGACCTGTCTCTTTGCCTCCTTACAAGGCACACGGGACCCTGTGAGGCCATACCCAAGATCCAGAAAGAAAGCCCTCTTGATACAGGGGTTTGGGGGGTATCTTCATTCAGTGATAAAAAAGGTACTGCATTTCCCTGATAAAAAAAAGACTAGAAAAAAAATGTTTCGATAGGCCCACATTAATCACTCCTTGCTCCCGAAATATACAAAAGGACATTTTCTCAACTTGCTCACTCCACAGAATACCAGTCTCCCAGAAAATCAGTTCCTTTTTAAACGGTGGAAGGATAGTATTAGAAAACCACCATTTTCTAGCCTCCGCTAGGATACCTGATTCAGGCAACGGATGCTTAAAACCATTAGGTTTTAGGAATTTGGGGTTCTCAGGGTGTTTAGGAACAGCATATTCACATGAGATGCCAAAGTACCATCGCACAGGTAACTTACCAATTGCAAAAGAAATATGTAGCTTTACAATGGGGGTCTACCAGCTACCACCTTAACCAGGCACCAAATCTAGCATCACCACGGATAGGTAGGGCGATCTGACAAGGCTAAAGTCCCACGGCGATGAGCAGGAAGTACGCGTTACTCGGGTATAGTTCTCGCTTCCAAAATATTTAGCCTGAATCTAAGCAAGTCCTGGACCTAGGTTCCGGTCCACAGAAAAAGGATAAGGGATAAAGAACAAGGTAAATGATATCTTAAAGAAACGGTTAGACAAATTCATACGCAGGACATTCCATATGAAAAAGGCCCTGCCTTGCCCAGTCTGACACAGGAAAAAAAAATATAGAGAGACTAAGAACAATGAGATGTAGTATATAAACCCTGACTGGAATAGTTTAGGAGAAAAAGATTATAGAAGATATGGATAAACTGGGAAAATTTGAATATGGGTATTAACCTTACAGAATTACTGTTAACTTTCTTAGCTATAATAATGGTATTGTGAGAACATAGGAGAATGGGATTATTTGGGGGGACACGTGCTGAAATACGGAAGAGCGTCCCCTCACTTTCAAGTGGTTAACCAAAAAATTCAGAGTACACACGTGCGAGAAAGCCAGAGCATGCAAGCAGAGGAAATGCTAGCGATTGCTGAACCTGGATGGGAGGAACAGGTGTTCACTGAGCGGTTCTGTCGACTCGTCTCTGTGTGAAAATGTTTATAATGGGAAGTTGGCGACTGTACTCGGTTTTATGAAAAACGCTCAACTTTGAGTCTTTCTGACCTTCACAACGATCTCTCCATTTCAGACACATCCCTCACTTCCTAGTAAGCAGCCCTGTAAGACTGGGGTGGGAACGATGCTGATTTCATCCTGCCTCTCCTGCAAACCCAACATCCCCCTCCCTGAACCCCTTTACGGAAGTTTTTCTTCACCTGTAAAATGGGTTGTTCGTCCCTACATCGCAGAGCTACTGTAAAGATCCTGGGAGCCATACCGAAAAACATCTGACCTGACACGTAGTACAGACCCAAGCAATCCAAGCGCACCGGACAAAGAGCAGGACAGACGGATGACTAACTCAAAAGAGGACTCACACTTGGACTTGGCGTTGCCCCCGGCCCATCCTCCGGCCACACAAAGGATTGCGTCCACCTTCTCTTCGCCCAAGAGCTTCCCGACCTCAGCAGTCACCTTAAATAAAAGGGACAAAGAGATGCACACATTTTCAGGAAAACCTAAACAGGCCGACATCTTTACAGACACCTCAGTTTACTTTTTTACTTCCTTTCAAGAGAGTTTAATAGCTCTTGGCAATTAACACTTTGAAAACTAGGTGTAGGACCAAGACCAGCCTATGACAAGCATTTCGGATAGGGAAGCCCAAATACATTTCAATGTGATTTTTATAAAGCAACCTAGAAACTTCTTTCGACTATTCTAAATGATGGGGAACATAAGCGCCCCTGAAATAAAACAATCAAGAAAAGTAGAAAAAGGGTTTTAAAAAATCACCTAGAGCTTCAATGCCTGCAGCGAACCTTCTGGTATATTTCTTTCTCGACTGCCTTTGCAAATCACAGAATCATAACCTGAGATAATTCTGCTCTCACCCCAATACAAAAACCTCTTTAACTGCAATTCCAAAAGAAAACGCCAAAGAGAAAAATTTTTTTTAAGCAATAAAAAAAAAAAAAAAATACAGTCAATGCAAAGCGCTGGTAAACACTAAGGGTCTGGGGGCTCATTTTATTAATCTCTGGGATGGCTGAGATGACGTCCCCCAACTGCTTCCTTAAGATACATCTCAAGACTTGTGACAAGATGATGTACCTCTCCCAGCAGCCACATTCCAGCCCCTGACTTTCACTAAACATTTCTGAGGCCTCAAATTACTCTTTCAAAGAGAATGCCTTGCCAGTGAAAACCAATCTTTTCTCCCCCTACACCCCACGCCTAAAGCTTTCAAGAAAGTCCTGAATTTCCCTTGGCCTCTATTAACGAGTATTTCACCTAATCCCAATTTATCTTTTGTTGGCCTCCCTCTTGCCACCCGGGTTCCCCGCTGCCGTCTCTCTTTATTCTTAAGCCATGCCCTGTTGCCAAGAGCCCGCACCCCAGCTGCCGAAAGTTAGGTCAGCTCCCCTGTATTGTACGCACATCCCGTGAGTGTTCGACTTTTTAGGGACACGTGGAGCCCGCAGCAGAAAAGCAGCTGTCTGACTTGTTTTTTACATCCTCTGTGCATTTTTAAATTCCTCCCCCTTAAGCCTTGCTCTCTGCCTGATAGTTTCCTATAGATTTAATACTTTTCTCACGTCCTCATCTCTTCACTGTCCCCAGTGAATTCCTCCCCCCCCCCCGCCCCGCCCAGGGGGCCAATTTTACATGTATTAGGGTTGAGTTTCCTTTTCTGAAGCTTTAAAAACAAAAACTAGATGTCACGCTGTGGTCCAGAACTTCTTAATGTGGGTGGGAACAGAAGAGGTTAAAGATTTTAAAAGCAGTGTAGAGTCGAGTCTCAGAGGAGGACAACTTCACATTCGGAACAGCACGTGGACATCGGACACCTGCAATTAACGGGAGCAGGAGAGATGCCGACGACAGAGACGCACGTCTGGACCAGCTGCTGCCCCCTGAGCCCCGGGCTCCCCTTGCTCTTACTCTGAGCGTTTATCATCCACGTGAAGCTGCTCTGCCAAGAGGCAGCGCGGCCTGCAGTTGAGAGCACAGCCAGCCAATCCCCACTGCTCAGGTGCAAGTCCTGCCCACGCCACCTTCTGCCAGTTTAACCTTGAGCAAATACCAGGGCCTTTCCGTGCCTCAGACTCCCCCTCTTTAAAAGGAGATGAATGAGAAACTTTGTTCTGGGATCCCCCCGTCGAGTTAATGTGAATAAAACACTTAGAACGGCACCTGGTACGTAACAATGCCATGCCAGGATTAAGCCCATTAAGCCCGAAAGGTTATCATTAAGTATAGGAAACACTGGAACCTTATTACGAAAAGCAAGGACAACAAAAACCTGTATTGTAGAATAAGTCAGCTGGCTTTTTATATTGCAACCTGTGTCAAACTGATGTTTTAGAAACAGCAAGTGAGCAGTACGGTATGCTCACAGTTTGGGAATTTAAAGTTTTTCAGATTTATACATATGTATGTTTGGAGAAATGGATTAGAAGGAAATATCACAAACTATTAGCCTCACAGAGGGACTAAACATAATATCCCCTCTTCTCTGGCTTTAGTACATTCTCTATATCATACATGCATCACTTAAAAAAATTTTTTTAATGTGTTATAAAAAATAGCTAAGGACCATATAAACCATCGACACCCGACAGTGTTCAGCTTACTAGGGACAACAGAACTCACCAAAAAGCAGACCCTGAACTTACTACAGTGAATAAGTTGTTAATCAGTCTCTAATTAACAAACACACCCATGCTCTCAGCTCCACCACTACCCGGCTCGCGGGCCATGTCACCGAGTGCCTGACACTGTCTCCTCAGCTACAGCCGGGACCGCCACCACCTGCCCGCCCGCCCGCCCGCCCCGCCGCGTGCCTGTGCAGATACGGTGCATCACACACAGAGACCATCGCGCAGATTTCCTCGGGAACCTGGGCTGGCGCTGGCAAGGGAACCAACCCCACGAAGCATGTCCGTCAGGCCGCTCGTGGGCTCAGCTCTTTGAGAAAGGTAGAACCCAGACATGTACCACAACACCCACCGAGCCGTTAAGGGGACTTCCTGCTGGGGAGTGGCTTTCTTAGAGGTCACAGGGGTATGTCACAGTTTACTGATATAGTTACAGAGTTTGGACTTTTTGTTTTACAATAAGCATATCGTTTTGGAATTCGAAATAACCTGTTTCACTGGTATTCTTGCTCTGATCTGGGCACTCCACTTTTTAGAACGTATCCTAAATAAATAATCAGAGATGGAGATAAAGACGTTTGCCACAGTATTCCTGATACTGATAAAAAAAAAAAAAAAAAAAGGCTGCAAAAAAGTTAAATGTACAATATGAGGAAACTAAGAAAATTGTGGCCAATTCATAAAATTAAAAATTACACATTGACACAGATTTTTTTAAGTGATCTTTAGTATTTAAATAAAAATTAATTTCATTTACATTTTGAAAATATAAAATACAAGATTACTTTGACTCGTAAAGCTAATAACATGTAGTATGCACAGAAAAGACAACAAAATGGGCCAAAATGTGAATAGTCGGCTAACTAGAATTGGATTGTGGGTCATTGACCTTGACTGCATTGTTTTCCCCAAATCTCCCTGCATGGGTACGAATGGCTTTCGTAATCAGAGAGACAACACTTGAAGAAGGGAACGCCACTCCCCGGGGTTCCCGTCCCACAGGCCTGTGGGACCCTTCCTGGAATTACCTGGTCAGCCTGCTCTGTAAACGAGTCCGTCATTTTAACGACGACACTAGCACTGGCCTCTTCGTTCTCCACCACGTCGATGCTGACCACCCACTAGAGTGAAAAACAGCTTCGGTCAAGAGACAGCATGTTGCTATTCCTTTAAAGACCCAAGGCCAGGACAGAGAGGCGTGGAGACAGGGAAGAGGCTTAAACGAAAACCCCGGAGCGGGGATCCAGCCACCGGCATCTCCCACCCTGCCAGGCTGAGCCCCAGCCCATTCCGCTTCCTCTAAAGCCAAACCCCCTAGGCCAGCATCTGCAAATGTTTTCTCTAAAAAGGGCCAACGAGTGTGTATTTTAGGCTCTGCTGGCGAGGCAGTCTCTGTCCTAACACTCCGCTCTGCAGTGGGGGCGGGGAGCAGCCACACACACAGCCTCACAGGTGCACAGAGGACCGTGGCTGTGTCCGGGGAAACCGGACGCGCTGACATGTGTATTTCATGTGATGTTTACGTGTCACAAACTATTCTAATTTTAATTTCTTTTCAACCATTGAAAAATGTGAAACCATTCTTAGCTTTTGAGCCATTACGAAAACAGATGGCGGCAGGACTCGGCCCCCAGAACCCTGCCCCAGGGCACAGAGGGATGGCTGGCTCTGGGCGTGGGGATCGCGCACACCGGGGTTTGAATCCAGGCTCTGCCATGCAGCGGCTTTCTCGACCGCACGCAGGGGTTAACAATGAATAGCATCGGTGTGTGAATTAAACGAAACAGAGGTTGCTACAGATGACGGCATAGGTTACACATGCACGACTGTTAGAAGGCTCCAGGGCCCCCCGAGGTCTGAAGGTCCCGGAGACAAATATCTCTGCCACACGCTCTGAAGAACACAGGATCCATTCCAGACCACTCACCACTTTTAGGTCACCGACCATGGGAGACACTGAGACAAGACTAGGTTCCATCCCAGCCCTCCCAGGAGAGAAGGGGGAAAAGACAGACTCAAAGGTAAACGGTTCACTAGATTCTGCCAACTGCCCCCACGAGGGGAAAGCGCAGCCTCACATCTGTACCGTGAGAAGAGAGACTGGATTAAAGTTACTGTGCAGAGTGAATGAAGAGCTTGTAAGGGATCCGGTATGTGGGAGCACAGTGCCTGGCCCCTGGCTGACGCTCCTTAAGTGTTCCAACCGCCACTGCCATCCATCTATGCAGACTTGGGGAAACACCCCACATCGCAGTCTTCCAGAGGCGGCAGGAGAGGGGTGATGTGTTTAGATTCCTTAGAAACAGAACCCTATGCCAGATTCTGAGCCAGAAGAAAACCCTGAGGCCTTCTCTCGCTGGTCCCAGGGCACCCCTTGTCCAGGCTGCTGCTGCTAACTGAACCCCAGGAAAGCTCCCCAGAGCTCCGGTATGGACTTTGATCAAGTGACAGCTGCAGTGAGATGACACAGGGCAGAGTCTCCACGGAGAATACACTGAACCCTGCTGGGTGGCAGGGGTCAGGGCTCCTGGCCTGGGACCAGCGGGGATCCTGCATACAGCCTTCAGGGAGTGAATACATGATTATGCAAAACGATTGAAAAAGTCTTTGCAAAACAAAGAAGCCACTAGTATTTGAGGGGCTGAGGCTTCAAAGTATCAGGTCCAACGGAAGCTAAAGGAACAGGGCTATAGATCACTATATCAATAACACATTTGTAGGGGGGAGTAAGAAACTTTCATCTACCCTTCTAGGTTCTTCCCGCTGGTCTAATAATTAAATTGACATGAGACAGACTAACGAAACAGCCAAACTACATATGTGCGTGAGGACCCCACATGCATGAGTCAGAGACACCACACACACACACACACACACACACACACACACACACACTCTCACTCACTCTAGAGGTTCAGAGACAGAAAATTAAAATGAGGTATGGACGACATTCTGACCTAAAAGTGAGGTAAGTTGTGTGGGGGCTCTTATCTCCTCAGAGGACATAAGAAGAGATGTTCAGTAGTTAGCAGTTTGCACTGCCCTATAGATAGGCCATAAAAATTATTTCTGGTAATAACTCTTAATACAGGCAAGGCTCCTAACATATATTTTTTAAGGGAGAGGTCTAAGTTTCTCTTGAACTGGAAGTGTCTCTACTGCCTTTGGCTCAAAATAATTCACATGCCAAAGTGGCACATCTTAGGAAGGCCTGTTCTAGACCCCTGCAACATATAAAATATATCGGTAATAGGTCACATTCAAACATCTTTTACCAGGAGTCCGGTAATGCACACACTGAGACACCAATGATCTCATTTAATCCTCACAGCTCCTCTAAGGGGCAAATACTGTCATTATCCCCAGTTTACAGAGGTGGAAACTGAGGTTCGTGGAAGCAGTCAGTCCACGGTAATAGGACTAGCGAGGCAGTGCTATTTCCAGATCCTTCTTTCTCATTGTCTCTCGGTTCCCGCCCCTGCGCTCCTCGTCCTCCCCGTTCTGGAATTCTCTCCCGACTCGTGCCGGACACTCTGGGCCAAGCGGAGGCCGAGTGAGCAGCCGCCCACCACCCTCCTTGCAGAGCAACGGCCCCGGGTCAACGACGGCCCGCGTGGGCGGGACTCGGACACGCGCGCAGCCGTAAAAGCGGTGTACGGCCCTGCGAGCACTCGAGTCTGGGGTGCATGGGGCCCATCCACCCACCCACCCCGCTTCCTCTGCACAGCCCTCCCAGCCTGCCCCGGGGACGGCTGCCCGGCACCCCAATTGCCACCGTGCCCGCCGGCCACCCAACTCGCCGCTCCGGGCAGCGCCGCTGCGGGCCCCGAACACCTGCGCGCCCCGGCCCGCGGACTCGCCCAGCTGCGGGCCCGGAACACCTGCGCGCCCCGCACCCCGCACGCCCCGGCCCGCGGACTCGCCCAGCTGCGCGCCCCGCACCCCGCACGCCCCGGCCCGCGGACTCGCCCGCTGCGCGCCCCGCACCCCGCACGCCCCGGCCCGCGGACTCACCCAGCTGCGCGCCCGGAACGCCTGCACGCATCGCGAGCCCAGCGCGCCGCGGCCGCCGTACACCAGCACCCGGCGCGCCTCGCCCGCCGCCGCCGCCGCCGCCGCTGCAGCCGCCGCCATCCCGCACGTCCCGCTGGACTCCGCGGCTCCGGACCCGATCCCGGCGCGCCCCGCCCCTGCCCGCCCACCAAGCCCGACAAGAGAGGCCACGCGGCGGCCGCGCCCCGCGCCGCGCCCGCTGCTGCCGCCTAGCGCACGGCCTCGCTCGGCGGGAAGGCGCCCGCGCCCCCAGCGCCGCGGGCCCGCCCCGGGGGTGGGGCGCAGCCAAGGCCCGCCGCCCTCCACCAGGCGCCGGGCGACCCGGGCGTGCGGGGCGAGGGGCTGAGACCCGAACGACGGAGAGCAGGTGTGCGCGACGCTGGGTGGCCCCCGCCGTCATCTCGGCACCGAGGATGGGAGTCCATTGCGGAGATAAGACGAGCCGCGTGCAATGTATTTTTCCTGTAAAGAAGAGTGAAGCCTCCTTCCTGGCCCCCCTGTTTAAAAGCTGTGCGGACCTAAGCGACGTTCTTGACTGCTCTGTGCCTCCCTCAGTCTCCTCGCCAGTAAAATGGGAATGCTAATGGTCTATCATCCTAAGGTGTGGAAAGGATTTTAAAAGATAATACTCGAATACTTAGTGCGTGGCCAGTGGTAGGAGCTCCATAAATGCCATTCGAGCATTAGTCATGTTGTTATTTTGGCCACTACTTCTGTGACAATTCACTGGGCCTCTTACGGGATTGTTGAGTTTCAGGCCTCTTATATTTTGGGGGTGGGGATATTTAATATCTATTTTGGACCATATTTAACCATTAAAAATTGACCAAAGTGATACGATAATTGTAGGATACTAAAAATATAGTATTTACACTTCACAGATTAATACTTTTAAAACAAAAATACCACAGAAAATGACTACAAGATTGCTACAAAATACATGAGTATGTACAGCACAACGGGTCCAACAGAGACAAGTTCAATGACATAAAACCCTATGACACTGCCCACTTGACAAGACTAGTAAAGGGCCACAGTCCACATTAAGCCCCGCCGAATGGCACCACCCGCTCTCCACCAACAAAGCCTGGCATTTTCTCTCCGTGTATTAGCCGTGCCCCTAATACAGGGTTTCTCAAGAGCAGTGCTGTTAGTTCTGTGCAGGTATTGGGTGGGTGGAGGGGCTGCCCCGTGCATAGTAGGATGTTTGCAGCATCTCTGGTCTCTACCTCCTAGATGCCAGTAGCGGCACAGCACACTTGCCGTCATGACAACCAAAAACATCACCAGATATTTCCAAATGTACCCTGGGTGGGCGGAATTGCCTTTGGTTGAGAACCACTACCCTAACACTGTGGTAACTTTCCTGAGAGCAGGATCTCTTATTATATACATCTTTGGGTCACCTTCCACCCATACACAGTGCCTTGTACACAGCAGACACACGGTTGTTCACTCAATCAAAGTGTGCTGGAGAAGGCGTGCAGAAAGACATTGGTAGAGAACAGGAGGCATCCTGCAACGCATTTTGTTATCGTAAGCTTCATTACCAGGAGTAGAATCGCTAGGAATCTGGATGATTAGGCAACCAAGGCATGAGAGTCTCAGTCATTCGCCCAGGAGAGTAGAGATTCGAGCCCAGGTCTTCGACGGTGAGCGCACTCCCATTGGTCATGGCAAGGGCTTGTTGGGAATGTCGTTCCCCATAGACTTTTTCCAAAAATAACTGTTTGACCCCTAAAACACCAAAAGTTGACCTGGGTCCATCATTGGGGGCAGAAATATGACATAAATGTACTACACATGTCCTGCCCTCTCAAGCATGCTTAATGTTACAATAAGAATAACTAACGTTATTTGTCACTTATTAATGTGCCGAGCACTTTACAAGCCTTTCATATGTATTTTGTTATTCATTCCCAGAAAAACGTGTGCCGTTTTAAGGTCATTGGGATGAAGAAGAGCAGTTGCATTTCAAAGGCCTGAACTCCAGCCCCGAGGCCTGACCTCCAGTTTTCTCAGGAGATACACAGTTGGAATATTCACCCCTGCCTGCCACAGAGGGTTACTGAGCATCCGGGGTGACCAAGCCCATGGCAAAGGCTTTGGAGGCACTCTCCCTTATGTTCATTGTGGAGACACCACAGAAGCGAACCCCATTTACAGGGACGGGATCTGACATTTACATTCCCATGTCCCTCTGCCCTCCCCCATCTCACTGTTCTCTGGGTGCAGTTCCTGGAACTCCGCGGTTAGCAGTGCCCCATCCTGAACCCACCTCTAGACTTCTGTGACCAAATAAGGAATCTTACTATGACCCTTCAGCTCAGTGTTGCTCCCTAAAGCAATTGACAGTGACTGTTGCCAGTCTCGCAGGACATTAAGTTGACATTTAGCAATAGACTAAAAGTCACTTTTAAAGCCACACTATAAGATAAAAATTAGGGAATATTTCATTTCTAGTGCCTACAGATTAAAAGAAAAAGAGAGATTTTCACTACTAGAAGGTTAAAGACCCCAGCAGGCTGATTATTATTTGCTAACATGTTAGAGAAACACTTTCCTTTCCCATTTGGTGATAGGACAGACAAGGAGCAGAAGAGAAGAATGTTAGTGTTGGGGTCCAGGCTGCCCGGGCAGCCACAAATGGACTCATGATGCAATTTTACTCATGATAGAGTCACCCAGTGATAAACCCAGGAATCATAATGCCTTGTTTACACATTTCAATTGAAAGCTTTGAGCACAGAGGTCACCTCGTGGTATTAATAACAGTTCTGGGGATTCTGACAGCAGTGACATTTTTGAGAAATGCCCGGGTATGCATCAAAGAGAGCGACATTTGAAACCATGTCTTATTGGCAATATTCAAACGCTAATCATTCCATTTTTTTCTCCTCCCACCGTATGCATTTTTGAGAATGGCTAGCATCTCTTCACAGTCAACATCTACCAGATTTTGCCTGCTAACTTCTTCGTCCTTAAGAGGGCCACACCAGGGTTATTTAAATACTTGAAACGAGGAACAATTAAGCCCTCGGCTGAAACATTAGTCTAGTGGGAGATATAGGGTTACGTCCTTCAGTAACACGCTCCTCTGCGCTGTCAGGTGAAGACTGTAGAGACTTCCGGATGCGGTTGTAGTAAACACAGGCTGTGGAGACAGGCACTGTGAAAGGACCTCAGGGTGAACTTGGGACCTTGAAATGGTGTGTTCGGAAGAGCCGGCCTTGGAGCAGGGGATTACCGAGTGTCCAGAAGATGTCAACGGCCCCCACCGCAGCTCGGACCCCTGGGGGATGACCTGCGCCCACTAGAATGCCTGGATGGTTCAAAAAGGCGTGGTACGGGCTGGCATCTCTGCTCAGCCTCGCCTCCTTCATCCTGATCATTGCTGCCCTGGCAGTGCCTCACTGGCTGAGTGGGAAAATCCTTTGCCAGACTGGAGTGGACCTGGTCAACGCCACCGACCCAGAGCTGGTCAAATTCATCGGGGACATTTACTACGGGCTCTTCCGAGGATGTAAGGTGCGGCAGTGTGGGCTAGGGGGCCGTCAGTCCCAGTTCACAAGTGAGTATATTCGGGGCACGAAAGCTGCTTTAGAACACCTGCTTCTTTTCTAATTTGGAAGGGCGGTTATGTCTGAACGTGGAATGCGACTGCTGCCTCTCTCTAATGACAAAGTCGACAGCAATCCAAGGGTTCTCATTCAGAACCAAAAAGACACCTTATTTTTTTTTTCTGTAGAGGCTCATAGAAACATTAGCTATAGAGATCTGTGCGTTTTTACTTAATAGTTTACCTCTGTTAATAATGACTATTGAAATACTGAGGGCTTACATGTGTCAGACATTCTGCTCAGTGTTTCACGTGGCTTGTCTCTTAAGCCTTAGAACAAATTTACAGAGAAAAAATTAATAATGATCCCATTTTGCAGAGGACTACGCCGAGGCTTGCAGAGGTTGCATAACTTGCCTGAGGTCACCCAGCCAGGAAACAGCAGAGCCAGACTTCAGACCCATGCCCCGTGGCTCGGGTGTTCTGAGCCAGCCCAGCTCCCAGGTGTAGACTGCCTGCACGAATGAAGCTTCAGGGAGCCTGGCAACTGCTTCCACGTCTGTTTACATAAAAGCTTCATAGTCTGAGAAAAGGCAAAAGGCCTCGGCAGTCAGACTGCCCAGGTTCAAAGCCCGACCGCATGGCTGCTGGCAGGGCGATCTGGGGCGAGGCGCTGGGCTGCCCGCGGTGAACGTGAGCCGCACGGATGTTGGTCGGCTTCCAGTGTCGCCTCAGGGCTGCTTCGGATGTAAACACAGCACGGCTCCAAGCCTGGCTTATGCAGGGTCTTTCCAAAACAGGGACGGCAGTATTCTGTACGCCTTTAGAATTAAACAGTTCGCTGGTGAGAACAGTATCCTGCAAAATCATAATTCATCAATATCATACTAATATATAGATTAATTATGATGAGGGGGATAAGGAATTTTATTCATTATTTGATTTCTATATTTCAGAATTGTAGTTTTTAGGAACCTGGCCAGGGTATCTTATTAAATTTATGAAGACAGGAAGCCGGACCATTGACAAATATGGCTAATACAAATTGGCATCGTTTTATATATATGAAGGAAATTCACATTTGTTTCATATATTCAAGAAAAAAGGTCTCTTGGAATAGTTATATTTACCCAGCAATTAACTTGGAATGGGGAAATTAGGAATATTGAGGGGAAAAGCTCTATTAAAAACACAACATCAAAAGCTGAAAAGACACATAGAAACAAAGAAATCACAATAAAGGACATGTTAAAAGGAGACCATGAAAAATATGTACAGAACTCGGTTCTGAACTGGGGCTGTTTGCTATGAAGGATGTTACCAGGGCAATAGGCGTAAGGATTCAGCAGTCATTTTCCACTGTTAACTTGATGATTTGATGGTTGTGCTGTGGTTATCTAAGGCAATGTCCTTTTTGAGAAAATAGACCCTAAAGTACTCAGGGATGAAGAGAAAATTAACTCTCAAATGGTTCAGGAGGAAAAGAAAATTTCTTTATACCATTCTTGAGATCTTTGTAAAGTTTGAGATTGTTTCAAACCACACTTAATGAAACTCATGAAGGAAATTCTAAAGCTTTAACAAGGGAATGACAGATTCAATAGCAGCAATATTCCAAAGACTTTAATAAAAAAAAAAAAAAGATAATGTTTAGGGAATGTAATAAAAACAGCCCATGGTAATTATATAGCATAACATAGCATGTTACCATGATAACCGCCTTTTTACAAACTTGACAATTTATTTATGTTACGTGCATTATTTATTATCTGTCTCCCCCCCCTTAGTATATAGAAGCATGAGGTCAGAGATCTTGTTTTGTTCAATGATGGTCCCAACCCCCTACAACAGTGTCTGGCACATAGTAGGTGCTCCCAAATGCTGACTGGATGGATAGCGATAAAGTTCTTTTAAACTCAAACGTGACCTATGCCATACTAATCCTCAGCAACCCAGATATGAGAAGACTGAGGCTCAGAGAGATTAAGCAACTTGCTCAAGGTCACAGAGTCATGAGCGCCACAGCCAAGTCCCAGCCCAGGTCAGCCCGACTCCAAAATTCCCACCTGGAATCTGTGACTGGCAGCTTTCCCAAGGCAGAGTGTCCGTCACCTAGTAGCTCTTAAAGGCGATGAGGAGGAGGTAGACAAATGTGGACTCAATGGCGTAACGGCGAGCGGTCACCCAGTCAGGAGGCTGTATTAACTCCTCAGGACTTAAACAACAGAAACCTACTCCCTCCCAGTTCTGGAGGTTAGAAATCCGAAACCAAGTTGTCGGAGTGGCCGGCTGCCCTCTGAAACCTCCAGTGTGGGGCTGAGCGGGGAGCCCTCCTTGCCTCTTCCTGCCGCTGGTACCCCCAGACTCTCCTTGTTTTGTGGCAGCGTAACTCCAGCCTTCACATGGCATTCTCTCTGTGTCTCTTCACGTGGTCTTCTGTACGTGTCTGTCTCTGCGTCCGAATTTCCCTTTTTACGTAAGGACGCCCGTCACGCTGGATTAGGGCGCACCCTAATGACCTCGTTTTAACTTGATTGCCTCTGTTAAAAGACCCTACATCTAAATAAAGTGTGAGGCACTGGGGTTAGGACCTCAACATATCGGTACAGAATTCAGCCCACGACAGAGCGCGTGAGGTGGCAGATGGTGGGCCCAGGATAATGGAGGAAGTCACCAAGCACAAGCCCTGTCGCTGGAGGAGCGGCGGAAGTGGGGACTATCTTTGCAGTAGGAGGAGGCCGAGGGTGGTATGACAGGACTGGCCCTTCCACTGTGATGCCGACTAAACCGCTGCAGCCCCAGCTCGCAGCTCACAGAAATGGAAACAGCCTCTAGCGGAAGCCATAGGGAGACCAGCATTTTGGGAGCACCCACTGGAAACCCCCATCGCTGTCCCCTTCCCTCCTTCCTCTCAGAGGCATGCCGTGGGGGACAGCCCCTGGGGTCGCCCAACGTGGTCTGCTCTCTGAAGCATTGGAACTATGTGGGACTCATCAAGGATGCTGTAACATCATTCCTGAGAAGACAGGACCCAAGAAAGTTTTATTTCTGGCTGCCCTGGGGGTGTCTCAGAGGCACGTATGCAAACATCCATTCCGGGTGCTTTGGATGGGATTCTTTTTGACACCTCCAGGAGCTGGGCCTGTTTCCTCCTGTGTTTGGCTGGTTGTGCAATACTGCAGTTCGGGGACACCGTATCTGTGATAATGTCCTCTAGAGCCAGAGCGAGTGTCCTGACATTTAGATGGACAGCTCCTAGTGCCTGTCCAACTTAACCGTGAGAGACAGCTACGGGATGTGTCTCAGCTCTTTTACCGCCAAGTTGGAATCAGGATTCACCTGCTTCTGCCACTTACTGTTGATCTGGAGGGAAAAAATCCCAGCTCCCAGGGCCCCGTGCAGATCTGAGGAGGCGGATGTGAAAATGCTTTGAACACTGGGGAGTCAGGGAGGTCTGACTGGGGCCCATTGACAAACTGCCTCTATTCTCACCTACGTGCAGGTCTCCCATAGAATCACCCCAGAAAGTCAATCTCCAGACCAATCACAGAGAAAACCAAAGATCCGCGCAGTTGATCCTTGAACAACACAGGTTAGAGGCGCCACCTCTCCACTAAGTCAAAAATTTGCATATGACTTTTGACTCCTCAAAAACTTAGTTTCTAAAGCCTACTGTTGACTGGTAACCTTACCAATAACATAAACAGTTGATTAACACAGATTTCGTATATGCATTACACACTGCAGTCGTATAATAAAGTAAGCTAGAGAAGAGAAAACGTGATTAAGGAAATCACAAGAAAAAGAAAATACATTTACGGTACTCTATTGATTAACACTATAAGTTTGTGTTGTCTGTTTACAAGGGTCAACTGTACATGACAACCAATTAAGATCCTTTTTCATACCCAGATCTTCTGAAATAAAACCGAATCAACCTAGTGATTTGGGTGGCTGGGGAAAGAAAGAGAAGAACATTAATTTAGCACTGTCCACACTTTCAACTGTGTCGTTGAATGTTTATGGGCCTGGCATCCTTAGGAAAACCAGAACGAGCGAAACAGATGATTGCCCGCTCTCCAGAAGCTTGCCATCTGGGAAAGCAGCTCAGGGACTGAGTACCAGACACGTGCCTCTTTGGTGTCTCAGGCCCTCCGCCCACAGTTCCTCTCCTTTAACATTTACCACCCTAGAGGGAAAACTTTACTGTGCCCATTTTACTGAGGAAGAAATTGGGGATCAGAGAAATCAAAAAAATGAAATAATTCCTGTAAAAGCACCTGATCTAGCTAATGCCTGATGCATGGTAAGTGCCTGGCAGTTTTTAGTTCTCTGGTTCCTTCCCCCCTCCCACCCCACAAGCTTTCTGTCACCAGCCAGGGCCCGGGTCTGACTGCCAGGCTCATGCTTTTCTTACTTACCTTTCTGAGACAAAAGGGAATGCCGGATTTATCTGGGATCGGGAGCAAACAAATTATCTGATAATTAGATATCTAATTTTAGATGCTGATGGAACGATCACTTCTGGCATTCGTGTACGGTAGCTCTAATTTGTGCAAAATAAGGGTCGTTATTTAAATTTAAAATAACACCTCTAGATTTCCAGCTATCCTAGGATTAAAATGTTAAACCTTTGCTTTTCCAAGTTACCTGACTTTGGGGGCCTTGAATAGGTCTATAGGCCGTGTAGCAAACTAGCGAAGCCAGCGCATCCTTACTGTGTGATGTTGGCTAACCTATTCACCTTCCCGTTTCCTCACTCGTAAGAGTGAGAAAGGGTTTCCGCCCGCAGTAACAGAAAGAGTGTGTATGAGCACCTAGCCCATAGTCTGCACTTAATACGTGCGACTCATTGTATTTATTGTCACAAGTCATATGCGTTTATGGCCACGGACTCCAAGTTGGAAACTTATGTTTAATCCTTAAGTCAGAGACTTCTAAAACTTTTGGAAACGAGGTACCAGTGTGAAAGGCAAGCAAGCAACAGCTTCCCTGGGCCCGCACTGTGTGACAGAAGGCAAACGTGGACTCGCCCCTCAAAAAATTATTACCAGAAGGTACTGATACATTGAAACTCCCAAGGCAAGATTTGCAATTCTAAATAATGACATTTTAAAAATATTAAGATCTCAATTAACTGGGAGATCTGAAGTGTCAGGGTATGGCCTGTGAATCTGGGGCTGAATGAGATTCGGCCTTTGCCAATAAAGATTTTTTTTTTTTTAACATAGTCAGTGCACTTCCTGCTACAGAAGCGGAGGATTGGCCACTCTTTCGACACCTCTCTCCACATCGCTCCTTATGCCCCCAATTTCCGCTCCCCAGCATCCTAATGCGGTTACTTCTCGATTTTTTATTAAGTCAAATCCAGAGGTGGGTTCGTTTCATTATATGAATATTTTCTAAAAGCTGTCATTGTGTGGTTGTACCTTCATTTATTAAATCATTCTTCTATTGATTCACATTTTGGTTTTTCCCCGAACTTTTTGCTACCATAACAAATATCCGACATGTACAGCTTTGAGCACACATGGGAGTGTTTTTCCTAGAAGTGAAATTGCTTTGACAGATAGACATTGTCAAGTTGCCCTCTACGGAGGGTGTGTGAATTAATAATTCCTACAAGGTTTGACAGCCTCTCCCTCCCTACACCTTGATCAGCACAGCATATTAGCAAACCTTTGGATCTTTTCCAATCACATAGGTGATTATTGTCTATTTTAAGTCTTGATGAAGATTATTATGCTGGCCGTGTGTTTCTCAGGGTTACATTGCAAGGAAAGGGATAATGAAACTTTAGGTAATCAGGCATGAGCTCTCATGTTCGGAATAAAAAGGAGCTGAGATATTTGAAAAGAAAAAACAAAAACATCTAAGGGACCCTGAGGTGGAAGGGAGAGAAAGGGAAGAGAGATGCTGTACACAGAAAAAATCCCTTGGAAAGAAGCTTGTCTCCCAGGGTAAAGTTCCCAGTGCTGATATGATAACCTATAAATGGAAAGACTGAACTGGAAAGAAAGCTAAGCCAGAACTAAGGATGTAAACGCAGACTGTCTGGAAACTTCTGAGTGGAAAGGATACTTTAAAGGGAGAAGGACCGGAAAGAAACTCTAGTTCTCGGGCTCAAGAGACAGCAACCTTCCAGAAATAAAGGGGGGCAGTGAGCCAGCAAAAGCCCCGGAGGGGAAAAGGGCAAGAATGTGGGGTGAGTGGAACCAGGAAAGCTTTGCGTCCTGGCTCCTGAGGGGGCGTCGAGGAGGAGCTAGTCAGTGGTACCAGTGACGAAGCAGGGGATTTGAAGCTCACGAGATGGACCCCAACGTGACCAGGAGGTGCTCGGTAGAAACCTTGGAACGGTCACAGAAGAACAAGTGTGCCCAGGAGTTCTCTGGCTTTCATCATTTTTAAGTCTTCGTTTAGAACTACTGAAAATAGTGAGCTAAACTCTATATACCATATACTATATAGTACTATAAAGTCCTATATAGAGTTCAGGGTCACCTCTCTCAAAGATAAGGGACTTACAGTCTTCTTAATGAGGAGACGTTAAGTTAATAAGATCTACCTCATACCCTTGTCACAAGGATTGAAGGAGATAACAGGTGAAATGTGTTCGGCCCGTGACTGTGCTAAGTGGATGTCGACTGCCCTGAGCTCACACGCTCTGCAGGTATGATTATCCCCATTGATCTGATGAGGAAACGGAGGCTCCGAGAAGTCACATGCCTCAAGGGCAGCGGCCGCAGCCACCCTTTTAGAGAACTGAGTCTTTCCCAGGTGATATTTGAAGTCGTCTATCATTTAACCTTCACAGCTAGGATGCGGCGGCAAAGTAGAGAAAGCAAACATAAATGAAAGCTAAGTCCTCCTGCCACGTGACTGGGGTCACGGGATATTCTAAAGGAGCGCTGTGCAACACTAAAACCAAGGGTCCATCATGCATGCGGCAATGACGTCAACCTTGCCGAGTCACACGGAGGGGCCCGGGGGATGCCCCTCGCTGCCCCTCAGTGCTCAGCGAGTGGGATCTGTAACAATGCCTCTGCCCTTCACCTGATCTGCTCCACACCCTCGTGAGGTGGGTGTGTAGGGCAGGGTTCAGAGGGCGATATGTTCCAGCCGTGACAAATGAGCAAAGCTGGGATTTGAACCCAGGTCTTTGGAAGCCAGATCCAGGCTTTGCTCAGTCGCGCCCTGCTACCCTCTTCACGGATAGGCCCGAGGCCACTCCTACCCCTCTGATTTCATCAAGGCAACTCTGACCCGGATTCAAACTTCGTGATCAGCCCTCTTTCCCTGACTCTGTTTGCAGCCTCCTTTGCTACAGAGACGCTGCCTGGGGTTTGAGTGCATCAACTTGTACCAGATCCCAGCACTTCGAGGTCAGTGTGACTTAAATCGCCAGCTGGGGCACAGTTTGACTTTGCATTCACCCCAAAGAAGAGAGGATTGTTGGTCACCTGACAAGCAGCAAATCCAGGGGCCATGACTTGATCTTGAGAAGGCTCCTGCTCCTTAAAAACCCAGTGCTTGCTGCCTGGCCCTCTCTCCCTCTATTAAAGCCTTAGTGGTAAAGCCTTTGTGGGCTATATGAACTTGAGCCGAGCTTGGACTTTGAAATATTGCCTGTGTCTTCTCTCCCCAGTCTTCCCGCACCTGGTGAAGGAGCTCAACACGGGCCTCCACGTGACGATTCTGCTGCTCCTCTTCTTGGCCTTGGCCCTGGCGCTGGTCAGCATGGGCTTCGCCATTCTCAACATGATCCAGGTTCCGTACAAGGCAGTCAATGGCCCCGGGGGCATCTGCCTATGGAACGTCCTGGCAGGTAAGGAAGCCCCGGGCAGAGAACTCCATGTCCTCGCCATCATGAGGCTGAGTTCCAAGAAACTGGAGGAAAGGTGTGAGGGAATTAACACGCCCACCTCAGCCTTCACTCCTCTGAGTCCGTAACCTTTCCGATGGGCACAGAGGTCCTCTTTACTAAGCTATGGAATCTCTCTGTCACAGTAAAAAAAAAAAAACCAAATTGTCAGCATACAGAGGTCAAGGTGAGGGGAGAGAGAAGACAGAACTGGAGGTGAAGAGAAGGGACCTGGGGGTTTTACCTGCCTATTTTGTTTAAACCTCACAGCCTCCCCACGAGGCGGTATTATTAGACCCACATTTACAGATAAAGAGCCTAAAGCTCGGAGAAATAAAGAGGTAAACTCGAGGTGCCACAGCTATGGGAGGCAGTTGAGTCTAAGCTCCTTGCCTTTTCATTAATCCACGGTCTCATTTATAACTATCAAGACCTATTTTCCAAGCCAAACATCAAGACAAAATGTGTGTGTGTGTGTGTGTGTGTGTGTGTGTGTGTGTGTGTTAGGTACATAAAAAATAATTCACACTTAAGTTTGAACTATAAAAATCATTTTTAATGAAAATAGCAAAACCCTAAGAAATGAGGTCTGTTTCAAAAAACCCGGGCCCAATGGTCAAGGCATCATTATGGCAATAATCCCTCACTCTCTTTACCTTATACAGAGTGACCAGAAAGTATAAAAGCGGGTAATGTTGTTTTATCATGTATTAGAATGTAATGTCAGTAAGTCAATTACTATGCATTTGCCTGTATTTTCCGACTGTGGGAGGCTTGTGGAATTACTTATGCACGAGGCCCAACTACATCTGGACGGCAGGTGTCTGGTGGATCTCTGCATGGTCCTCACAGTGCTGGCAGGGACAAAGTGCTCGGTCCTACTTATTAAGTAAACACTGACCACTCTCAAATTCCTTCCTCAGACAGACAGCACTCTCAGGTTTATAGACTAGTGTTTTAAAAAGGCGATTTCGTAAAACTTTAGTGTCAAAAGGCATAAAAATACAAATGTCCTTCGATTCAATAATTCCAATGGGGACTTATGCTAAGGAAATAACAGGAAAAGAGCACAAATATATACACAAGAAAAGGTTCACTGGAGCCCTTTATAATATCAAAAGTTAGGAGCAATTTAGATATCCAAAAATAAGATCACACTTAAACTTAATTAAATTAATTAGGTATATCGCTAGGATAAAACACTATGCACTAGTTTAAAGTGGTGCTGTAACAGAATATTTACCGAGGAAGAATGTTCACATAAGGGAAAAAAATCAAGTGTAAAATGGTAAGAGCGCCATAATACTAATTTTGTTCGAAAGAAAGAAATGTAAAGAAATACACTAAAATGTTTAAAGCATTTATACCCAGGTTTTGGGATAAAAGCAAATTTGTAATCTGGTGTCCAAATTTTTTTTCCAATGAAGATGTAATCATCTAAACAAAAAAAGCGTGATAAATGCGTTTTTCAAAATATTAATTAAAATCAAAGCAGTAGAAAAGGAGAGAGACAGACAGCCAGACTCAGAGAGAGGGACAGAGGAGAAAGAAAGAGGAGAGAGAGACAGAGAAAGAGGAGAGAGAGAATTTGAAGCGACGGGTAGGGAATCCGGCGAACTTTAGAACCCTTCCAGTTTTCCCCTCTCTACGTTCTTTTCCTCCTTCTTTTATTTCCTCTTAATCTACAGCACGGAAAGAGGATAATAAAAAAGGAGAGAAGAGTCTGCCCTCTGTCGAAACCCCAAGCTGCGCAGTAAGGTACTCTTGTCTTCTCACGCCGCGCTCAGGGTCTATATCCAAATCCGAAAATATTTAGAGATCAAACTTATCCAAATGCAGACACCCTAGAAAGGATGGCAGTGGGCCAGGAAAAAAATGGAGGGCTCAGGATTCCGGGTCCGTCTGTCGCGGGGCTTAACCTTTTCCCCCTCACTCCTCTGGCCTCTCATGCTGCGTTGGTTATGTGCAGCTCTCAAAAGTAAAATTTGCATCCTGCCAAGAATTTTTTTTTTAAACCCAAAGTGAGTTTGTTGTCTGTGCCACAGCAATGCCACTCACATCAAGTCATCACAACTGCAAAAAAAAAAAAAAAAAAAAAGAGCCGCGAATGAGGGTGACCTTTCTGGGTTCCAGGTGGAGTCGTGGCGTTGGCTATCTCCAGCTTCACGGCCGCGGTGAAATTTCACGACCTGACAGGACGGATCGCCAACTTTCAGGAGAAGCTCTTTCGCTTTGTCGTGGTGGAAGAACAGTACGAAGAGTCATTTTGGATCTGCGTGGCCAGCGCCTCGGCCCACGCGGCAAACCTGATTGTGGTGGCCATTAGTCAAATTCCCCTCCCAGAGATTAAGACCAAAATAGAAGAGGCCACGGTCACGGCCGAGGATATCTTGTACTGATAGGCTTCTCCTCTCGTGACTTTTGCTAAGTCAGTTCTGCATTGTGAATGGAAACCTCGTCTTTCTCGCAGGCTTCTCAGCCCCGAAATGTCCATGGGTTTGGTAATGAGAAAGAATGGAAAGGAGCAGAGGTGGCGCCTGGGCCCGAAAGGAAAAGTTTCCTGAATTCCTGGCATCTCTGCCCTTCCCTCTCACTGACCTTGGACTTAAAGGTGGAGGTGGAGACTCTGCACTCGCCAGCTGTGGGCGATATTGGACAATTCACTTAACGTCTATGTCTCAGTTTCCTCATCTGTAAAATGGGGATAAGAATGACCTCAAAGATCGCAATGAGGTTTCAGTGGGCAGTTATGCTGCTAGCCTTTGGATACTGTAGAGCACCCCATAAATATAAGGGACTGAACAATCCAATAAATGTCTACAGACCCCTGGTCTAATCCACACAATATTAGGGGGCATACCTTGCCCTCCAGAAACGCTGCATCTTTCCACAGGACACAGGAATCGGAGAGAAACAGCAACTAAGAATGAACACTGTGCTAAGAGTTGTACATATATTGAGTCCTCACTACGACTACAGATTGTCAGGACGACTTCATTTCCATTTTATAGGTGAAGAGACCAAGGCACAGAGATGTTGGGCAACTTGCTAAGGTCAGGAATTAAGTCGCGGAAGTCTGGAGGCCAGAGCTTCTATTTGTTGACCACGTTGCTGATCTGTTGTTTGAGGCACACGCAATTGCAAGACAGTGTGATCAATGTTGTAATGGTTCACAGACATCAAGGGCTGAGGAAGGAACTAATTCATCGGGATGGGACGTGGAATTAAAGAAAGTGTCACAGAGGTGACATCTGATCCCAACCTTGAAAGACGAGTAGATTTTTTCCAGCGGCGAAGGAAGCAGGGTTGGAAGGGCGCCCCAGGAGGAGTCAGTGACGAGGGGAGGCGCGAGGCTGAAATTAGAGGGGGGCTCGGAATAACCGCGGGGACGAGAATGTGCTCCTCTACTTCACCGGTTGTATAAACCCAGCGGCTTTTGCGTTGGGTTTTCGTAGGTGGTACTGTGATGGTTAATTTTAGGTGTAGGCTTGGCTACGCCACGGTACCCAGATATTTGATCAAACACTATTCTCGAGTTTTTGTGAAGGTATTTTTTGGATGGGAAATTAGTAGACTTTGCATAAAGCGGATTGCTCCCCATAAGGTGGGTAGGTCTCATCCAGTCAGTGGAAACCCTTAAGAAAAAAACTATTCATTCCCAAGGGAGAGGGAATTCTGCCAACAAACTGCCATTAGACTTAACCTATCTTCCCGGATCTCCTAACTGCCAGCATATCCTGCAAATTTTGGATTTGCTAGGCTCCATGATTATTTAAGTCAATTTCTTAAAATCAACCAATCTCTCTCTCTCTCTCTCTCTCTCTCTCTCTCTCTCTCTCTTTTTCTCCTCTCTCTCTCTCTTTCTCCTCTCTCTCTCTCTCTCTCAGTAGATTTTTCTCTTCCTGGAGAACCTCTCTCTTAAAGATACACAACCCTATTAATTCATTTTCCCATGATGCCAGCTGGGGTGAATTCTTTCCACTGTCTCCTGTCTTCATGCCAAGTAAAAGTTATCTAATCCCCTACATTAGCCCCATCTTAAATGACATCTGATTGGGACTCGCTCTACCTTTGTTTAATGCTGAGCTTCGGGAAGTTTCCATGGTATCGTTTCTGTTCCAATTGCTTATGATTCTCTGCTGGGCTCATTTGTCCCTTACAGCCTTCTATCCCCATCCCAGATACAGCTGCAGTACTAGTTAGTGGACTGATGTCACTCATCAAATATGCATATGGCACATGGCTAGAAGGGATAGGTAACTCAACAGGAGATGGATCCAAAAGACGGTGACATGCTGCAATGCGGTCTCAAAAACAAGTGGGAATGTCGGTTTCCTACTGAGTTTAGCGTAAAGTCCTGCTGACAGTTAAAAACAATCAATACCATAAATACAGAGAAGACTCAGGCAACAGCTGAAGAACTTGGTACATCTATTCATTCAACAAGAATTAAAACTGCTCTAGGCCCTGGGAGTAGAGCAATGAACAAACAGACAAAAACCTCTGCCCTTCAGAGATGTCGTTCTCCTAGCAGCTAGGGGTGACGCATACCGAGAGAGCTTGGATGGAGCTGCTGTAGACATTAGCCCATCCGCAACCTTCACCTTCACCATGGCCCTCAGGCATGTAGGAACAGAGTGAATTTGGTTTCGCTTCAATTATTAGAATTACCTTTTCAAGAAGGTAACCTTGATCGTGATGGGCATATTTCAAAGTGCAGGATTTTGTACAAGTGTGCATTTTTCTGGTGACGGAATCCAAAGTTTTAGAAAAAGCTTCAGAAGTGTCCGTAACACCTTACAAGTTTCAAGCCATAAAGCAACTTTATTATCTTAAGAATTTTAGGAGTCAGAAGTTTACAATGGGTCTTACTGGAGTAAATTAAGGTGTTGGCTGCATACCTTCTGGAAGGTCTAAGGGAGAATCTGCTTCCTTGCCTCTGCTGGCTCCGAGGGGCCTCTTGCATTCCGTAGCTCATGGCTCCTTCCAGCAGTCATTCAGGTGTTCAGTCTGACATCTGTTCTACAGGGACACCTGTGATTCTATTAAGCCTATCCAGATAATCCAGGGCATCTTTGGGATACATTTTTCTGCCCACCACAACAGTGCTCCTCATGCAAATCGAGTATTTTCTGCTCCAAAAATATTCCTAAAAAGAAAATAATGTTTAGATGTAAAACAAATGAAAATAACATAGTATGAGTCATCGTTGCTGGTAGATTAGCATTACGATTTAGAAAGTTCTCGCCGGGAGTAGGTGCTCACCTGCATCGCCTATACGGAGTTCAACCACGTAGATATTATGCCAGGTATGTCTTTGGAAATCATAGGCCCGAAGGAGACCAGGCAAGGCTCGGGGAATCTCCAAGGTGAACCACAATCTGAGGATACGGCGCTGGAGAGGGACAAAGCCACCCGGAAAGGACCACGTGTCCTTTTAGAGAAATCGCTTTATGTAAAAGATTTCTCTTTCTCCTTCTTCTTCTCCTTTTAGTTTTGGTTGTTAATCTCAGAGTGGAGTTTCATAGGAAACTCGTGTAACTGCGACATACGTAAAATTCTTGCCAGATAAATTGGGTGTTGTGCTCACATGACGTCATTTTCTTTTCTACTGAAAAGCCACCAATTAGCCTGCAAATCAGAGTCACGGCTTGACAAGAGTAAGGCCTGATCCCTACAGAGCATTTGCCGCGGGCCAGGCTTGGTGCTGACTCACCCACAGGCACTACCTCACTTCAGCCACACAAAAGCCCCGAGAAGTCATTCTAATGATCGGCCTTTCAGTTAAAAATTTAGAAACCCAGTTTTCTCATCCGTAAAATAACCAACCTGAATAAAATGATCTCTGATTTTCTTTTTCACCCTAAAATGTTATGACTTCTAATGCCGTGTAATATATTTAGATATATCATAAATACAGCAGCTGCTATATGCCAGGCACTAAGGTCAACATTTTCATGTCTTTGAAGAAATCCCTTTGACTCCCATTTGGGATTAGGGACCACTGCCCACCCACCCTGAGGGACCAGCTAGCGTGAGCAACAGGACCTTGACGAAGCATCAAAGGAGAGGAGATGGCATCAGGAGACCCTGCGTCACTCACTGGGGAACTGAACATTCTCCACCCCTTGGGTGCTTAATTGTCGAGCACTTAGTGAAAAACAGAACTTAATTTCAAGAGTCTTTAGTATTGAAGCTTATCAGAAACATGTTCTCTGAGATTTTCTTTTAATAGAAATTTATTATTATTGTGTGATGTCCTTGCTGGATTTTTACTGAGTGACAATCATTTCTGAATTGTTTATGGAGATAATGTAATGGACTACATCATAATGTAATAAGACCAAAAAAAAAAAAATAATTCTGGTATTCTAAAACCGCAACACTTTTAAATAGCTTTATTGAGAATTAAGTTGCACACCATAAATTTATTCGGTGTATGACTCGATAATGATTTTTGGAGTATTTACGGAGTTGTGCAAATATCACAATCTGAGAACATTTTCATCACCCCACGAGGAAGCCAGGCACCCATTAGTACTATCAGGCTAGCCCTTGCCAACCACTAATTTGGTTTGTCTTATGGATTTGCCTGTTCCAGACATCTCACGTAAATTGAATTACGTGTAAATCGAATCACACGGGTGGTCTTTTGTAACTGGTTTCTTTCACTTAGCCTAACGTTTTTGAGGTTCATCCATCTGTAGCATAACGTCCCCATGCCATCGTTGTGTTCCTTATCCCCTTTCTTCACATAAAAACACCGAACTTATTTTGTATTTCTAGGTAGTTTTCCTCTTTATAACTTTTAATGGCTATGCCAGTCGAATCTCATGACATTCCCTGCAGTGGAAATTCCCAGGCCTGACATTTGAGACAATCGCACCAGCTCCCATAAGCCCTTGCTCATGCCATCTCCCTACCCAACTGTTCCCTCCCCTCCCGCTGCTGAAGAATCGTTTTATTCTCGGGAAGCTGTGACATCATCTCAGGGGTTGGTCAGCCACAGCAGTGACATCTTTGTCTGCTGTGGATGAAGGGGTGGAAGTCACTGCCTTTGTTCCTCAACCATTGTGACAAAATGCAAAAAAAATAAGCTTTCCCCGGACAGCTTGGTTCACTGGAATACTAACACTTCTTTCTCATGCCTATGTATAAACAAGTGGGGCTTTTTAGAAATCTTTTTATTAAGGAAAAATTTTAATATATTTAAAAGCAGAGAGATCACTACGATGCAGTCTCATTACCCAGTTTCAGAGATGATCAACTCATGGCTAATCTTGTTTCATCCATACCTCCATCTCAATTAACAAAAGCTTCTCCCTGAAAATAGTTCCAGATGTTTATTTGGATGCCCCTGCCCGGATTATTTTAACTTTACTTTCAATAGATATTTTGGGAGAATTACTATTGAAAATGTCTATTTTCAGTAGATATTTGTGTCCAGACTTGGTCTTGAGGACACGAAGAAGAATAGGACATTGTTTGGAATGAGAAACACAATCATTTCATTCAATTATAACATGAGGCTGGGAGATGGACCGTTGGTTCCTGACACAGAGTCACACTGCAGGTGGCCGTGGGTTTTATAAATAAGATCATTAACAGTAATCGTATGCTGGAGCGAGGGTAACATTTCCAATAAAGTTGCTAATGTGGAAGTGTTTTCGGGATGTAATTGTAAAAGTCAGATAGGCTAGAGAAGCTGCTCCGATGAGGCTGGAGTTAGCTGACATGGGAAAGCAGGGCCACTTCTCTCTTTAAAGCCTAGATCAGCTGCACCGGGCATGACCCACAACCAAGAACACCCCGTGTACTGCAAAGCCACCACGACAGCCCTTCGGTTTCGACATTGCCACAGTCCTCTCATGAGACGTGGGGCCTGCAATCCGCCAGAACGGGGAAGGGGAAAGGGCTAGGGAAAAAAAAAGAAACATAAATGAATGTCTCCATCCATCAGTACCAGGCCCCCAGGTATGAGTCTAAGCTAAAATGCATATAAATATAGAACTACATATATAGCCAGCAGTAAATGGGAAGAAATTGGTCTATGAGAAACAGTGATGGAGCCTCACCTGCTCAGGGACTCACACGGGCCACCTGGTCTAGGGCCACTGACATCCCCCGATGTGCACCAGGCAGCCTGTTGGGGCAGGGAGTTTCTAAGGTTGGACCTGGAGCATCATTTCGTTAACTGCGCCAGCAGTGAATGATACCCCTCTTCCCGTAGTCAGTCCCTCATAACAGCCAAAGATGCGCTCATGTGCAGAGGTCGCTCTGGGAGCCAGAGCTATGACCGGTCAGAAGGAATCAGGAAAGGCTCCCACCACTCTCTGTTGTGAGAACAAGGAAGAAGTAGGAGGTGGAGAAAAAGGTCTCTGAGGACAAGAATTTAAGTGAAGGCATAATGGCATGAAACAGCTGGCCAGGTCAGGAAGCATTTTAGCATCCGTTGGGGGTTGGGGGGAGGTCAAGTGCCGAACAGGAAGTGTGGAGAGGACTGAGGACCGTGAGAGGGGCAAGGCCAGGTCCAAGAAGGCTGCCTTTGTCCCGTGAAGAAACATGGGCTTGACTGATGGATTAGAAGCAGGGAGCATGCATGATCAGACCTGCAGATCAGAAAGATCCAGGCAAACAGCAGACTGGAGCAGAGGGTCTAGTAGGAACATGTCACAGAGGGCAGAAGGGAGACTGCCCTTGGCCAGTTCACAAATGTAACAGTTATTAGGGGCTGAACTGTGTTCCCCTCACTTTTTTATGTTAATGTCCTGATCCCCAGTACCTCAGAATGTTGCTGTATGTGAATATGGGTCTTTAAAGAGGTAATTATTTTAAGACGAGGTCATTAGGGTAGGCTCTAATCCCACATCCCTGATGGCTTTATAAAGAGAGGTTCGGACACAGACACATACAGAGGAAGGACCACGCGAGGCCACAGGATGTCTGCAAGCCAAGGAAGGAGGCCTCAGAAGGAACCAACCCTGCCGACACCTTGACATCAGACTTCCAACCGCAAGAACTGTGAGAAATAAACGCCTGATGTCTCTAAGCTGGATTCTAAGGTCGAATAGTTTAAAGAACGGAAGTGGTTTGACCGCTTTGCACCACTAGGAGGAAGCAGTCCACTAGCTATAAATGCATTGTGTCCTGGAGCATGACTTGGTTGGACAGGGGACCTCGAATGGTTCTTCCAACTCAGATTCGGTCTGATTCTAACATGCTAGATTCCAAATTTCAAATTTCAATCAAATAACGAAAGCCATTTTTATATTTTATATACATTACTGGCTATATATTATGAGTGTGGTTTATCAGGAGGATGTTGCAAGCCCTAGAGGCCAGACACGGCTAGAACCTTAGGAGTCTTAATTCTTACCAGTAATCTGCAAAGTCACAGTGGCAAAAGTTTTCCTTTTTAGTCTTCTAGGAAAAGAGAGTTCTAAAAATATAAATATTTGGCTAACTGATAAATCGTCAAGTATAAATATAGACAGGGCGACCCT
This sequence comes from Rousettus aegyptiacus, assembly GCF_014176215.1. Taxonomy (NCBI): domain Eukaryota; kingdom Metazoa; phylum Chordata; class Mammalia; order Chiroptera; family Pteropodidae; genus Rousettus; species Rousettus aegyptiacus. The sequence goes on from NW_023416285.1 coordinate 8,467,088, forward strand.
AACTGGATCAATTTTTTTATTCATAACTGTTTACTCCTTAAAGGTTATAAAAATACATGCCAGGAAAATTTGTAAATCATTAAACTATAAGAAAGCAGGTAAAGATTAAACCACTATTGATATTTTTATTTTCTTAAACGGTTGATTTTCTAAGTTAGAATATTTAATTGCATCAAAACCTGAATTTTTTTCTAGAATAAGGAAAGCAGGATGGACGAATAAATGGTTGGATAGAGAGACAGACAGCCAGACATGTACATACGAACGTACGTACATACATACACAGGAACCATCTCGATAGTTTCCAAACCTGGCTAGTGGTCAAAATTAGCTTTATGGTCAAATGGTCAAAATTCAATGGTCAAAATTAGCTCGTGAGCTTTAAAAAACTAAGTCAGAATCTATTGGGGGTAGTAGGAAGATGGATTCGTGTGTGTGTGTGTGTGTGTGTGTGTGTGTGTGTGTGTTTGGGTTTGTTCTGAGTTCTCCAGCTGAAAGTTTAAAGTTGGCATTTGGGAACGACTGCTGTACTCAAGTTTGTGGGTGGTGCCACGGAAAACATACAGAGTTTGAGAGGTTAAGGGTTTAGATGTAACTAATAACCCAAATCGTGCCGAACGAATTGGAATTAAACAACTTTGAAAAAAAAAAACAAAAACGTTTTGCAATAAGAAAAATTGTGGAAGGCATAAATTTGACACATAACATCTAATAATATTCTCTTTTTTAAGTCAGTAATATTTTATTAGAGAAAGGAATTTATTTGCAACCTCAACTACTGAGAACAGCTTGTCTCTGGAAGTATGTGGAGATGAACAAACTGCTGAACAATGTAATGAGAGCTGCCATTCACTACAGACCTTCATGGTAAAAAAAAAATACACACACACACATATAATTGTATATACCCTATAGCATTTCTCAGGACTGTCCTTCATATTACAAGGGAAGCTTATTCTCCAAGAAGATAAAGTTCAGGGATTACTGAAGGAAGACCCTAGACCCCAACAGAGGTGAGCATAAGAGAAGACAATTAATCTTTATTACTCTTAGCTACCTGAGGCAAAAGAATACAAGGAAGTCCTTTAAAGGCATGAGGTAACATGGTCAAGGGTGAAGATTTTGAAATTCGGTCTTGTAAGTATGCAGGACTGGATTCCTTGCTAAGGCTAGATGTTGGGGAGCTGGGCGTGGGAGGCCGGTCACCCCAGGTGAGATTCCTGCTGAAGAAAGATGATTAAGACCAAAGGTGTCTGAGGAGTTTAAACTCAAATGGGTCAGGAAGCTACATCAAGAATCAAAACTAAAGAGACACAATCACCATGAATGCAGACACCACTGAGCCACGCAAGGCTCAGGAGATATTTAAGGTCAATCATGGTCATCGTCAACGTTTCAGAAGACATGCAGGGGTAGACAGGCCAAAGATCAAACTTATGTTCCTGGAGAAAGAATTAGTGGATTTAAAAGATTCACAGTTAGAAAAAAAAAAAAAAAAGATTCACATTGAGACCTGAATCACATAGAAAAAGAGAGAGGGTCTTTATGAGTAACCAGCAACCGACACCGCACTCACTCAGGAGCTGCTGGGAACAAAGTCCAGGACCAGGACACCCACGTGGAGTGTTCACGTGCCTCAGGCAGTGGTCCAGCTCAGAGACGCCCATGGGTCACAGAGTCTCAGAAAAGCCTCTCTGGGGGCCAGAAAGAAGACATTGCTTCTTAAACAGGCAAGGCTGCTGCTCATTGTGGTCTGTGGACCAGCATCACCAACATCACCAGAGACCTCATTAGAAGTGCAGAATCTGAGGCCCCCATCCCAGACCCATTTGAATCAGAAACTGGCTTTTTACAAAACCACCAGGCAATTCTATATATTTGGGCTCAGGTGTTCTAGACTACCTAACCATAGTGGTGAGTGAAGGGCACCAAGAATGACCAACGCTGACGTGTTAATTCTTTAGCTTAGGATGGCCTTCAGCCCGAGGGTCCAGATGTTAAGTGCAGAATTACCCGAATCGATACGCTGATCGAAAACTCCCTGCAGATAACAAGAGTACCCAGATCTTAAACAGAGTGCTCAAGGTACAGAAACGTAGGGTTATATTTGTATTCACTGGAAGACGTGGCAAAGATAAAATACATCTATTTTGGGGGTAATTGACTTGCAGAGGCGAGGCGAAGTACTCCGAACTCTAGGAAAATCACGACTACCACGTGTCGGATGCTCACGATGTTTCCGGCGGAGGAGCTTTATGCGTGTCTTGTTGCTGCTACGATCTTTCACGCACTTCGCGCATCTCCTCTTCCTTGAATTTAATCCGTACACAGATTCAGCTGGCCTCCATCTTCACCTCCTGTATTCCACTCAAATTGCTGGGCACTGATTTCTAACTCTGGAACTAGATTCTGTGGGACCCAGAAACAGGCACTTCTTTAGTTCTCGAATTACACCCAGAAAGCTTTTTGAAAATGCAAACCTTTGATTCACACTCTGCGGCCTGGGGGGGAGATCTGGAGAGCTGCATTTTTACAAAAGCCCCTGGTGAATCTTCCACACGTGGGCCTCAACCACTCTGAGACGTGGGTCTGCTGGCTAGTGACCACTTCCTCCGCGTAGGCAGGCCGCTTCCCAAGGAGGGATTAACCAGAAACGCAGCCCCAGACGCACACTGGTTTTACGAGGGAAGTGTATGGAGGCGAACAAACTGTTACACAAGTGAAGCCGCTGAAATCCAGTCAAAACATGGCAGAACTTGGAGAAAACTGCCTGGTGATGCCTCCTGGGCAGGGCAGGTACCTAGAACTTGAGTCTCTGCCACCCGGAGGGGGAACAGTGACTCACAGGTCAAGCCTAAAATGTTAGGGGTTTTGCATTCTCCAGTAATTCTGTAAGAAAACTATCCCAGAATAATACTGGTAGAAACAATGAATTGTATAATTATGCAACTGATGCTGATTGTATGTAGGGATATTATAAAGGTGTCAAAATTATTGGGCGAAGAACACACCCAAGGTCCTCGCAGGTACTCGGTGGTTCCGCAGGAATGCCTCTCAGTTACCACGGGGGGGGGGGGGGGGAGGGGTGCATGGCACCTCACACTCGCACCCTGGTTTCTGTGTATTAGGAAGTGTGATGGCACAGCATGTCAGGTACAACGGTCACTCCGATGATGGAACGTGTACTAAATTCTCTGCATCAAGCTTTCACCTTTGAAAATGCAGAGGACATACTATATAACAACTGCTAATCTCGGGCCCTTTCAATGTACAAAGCTCTACTCAAAGTGTTGTATCTGTATGGATTAATTTAATTCTCGTAACAACCTTAGGAGGCGGGTGTATTGCTATTCCCATTTCATGATGAGAGAACAGGCAGAGAAGCCTTGAACGATGTGCCAAAGTCACACTGCGAGGTGGCTTCGAGGTGAGCAGTCCGGCTCTAGATCTGTTTTCTGCTGCACTGTCTCTCTGCAGCTGCTTTTATTCTGGATACAAACCCTTTGCTGATCCCACGGATTGCAACTATTTTTTCCCACGCTGTGGTTTGCTTTTCACTCTCTCAACGTCTTCGTCTTGAGCAGAAGTTCTTAATTGTAACGTCACTGAGTTCATCAATCCTCTCCCTCAGCATTAGCATTTTTTTCTATACTCTATTTTAGAAACCTTTGCTACCTCCGGTTCATCAAAACGGTCTCCCATGTTGTCTTCTACAAATTCCATTGTTCTGCCTTTCACATTGACCAGCAAATGATTTTTGTGTTTAATGGGAGGCAAGGGTCAAAACTCACTATTTCCCATGTGGATATCCAGTTCACCCAGCTGCATTTGTTGAGATCAAAGGGTTTCATTTATTAAAGAGACTGTCCTTTGTCCACAGCTCTTCAGTACCACCTTTACAATAAATTAAATGTTCAGGTAAGGATGCTAGTTCATTTTTCAGTATCAGTTTGGCATAATCGCTGAGGTAAATAATAAACTACATTATATGGAAATATTTTTTAAATATTAGATTTTACTAAACATCTGATAGAAATACTCTGACCCCACACATACTTAAATTTAGATGCATGTGGTGGTTTTATGAATGTTTTATTGCAGCGATGTTCTATTCCAGAGTTTTCTAAAGTGGTGTGAAGAGAAAATTGTCCTTGGGGAGTAGGGGAGGGTTTAGAAATACATGTGAAGAGCAAAAAAGTCCTTCGCCACACAGTCATTTGTTCAAGCCACAGAACATGACCAGTTTTCTACCCTAGGATTTTTCTAAACTTGTAACGTGCTAATACCTAGGCAGCTGCATCAAGGAGCAGCATTTCCCAACCTTGCTTGACCACAAAGTCCTTTGATCTCTGAGTACTTCATCCTCAGCGTGGCCTTCATTCTCTGTTTAATAGGGAGAAGAGAAGCCACTTCGTTCCTGACACCAAACCTGTAAAGTCACCTGCGTCTGACCTCACTCCTTCTTCCTCCTCAGTTTCTAGTGCACACCCTCCAGTCAAGGGGTGTCCCTACACTGGGGAGACAAAGGGGAGAGGTGGAAAATTGCCATGCTATGTAAGGTAGAATCATAATGGCTTGGTGATGGGCTGGACTGAAGAGTGAGGGAGTGAAGATTTAAAGGTGACTCCTAAATGTCTAGCTTAAGCAATGAGGCGGACGTCCTGCTTTTAACTGAGATTGGGGACACAGGAGGAGTGGAAATATGCAACAGGCAGATGGATGTACGGGTCTGGAGTTCTGGCGAGTCATCCTAGCCGACGATACCGATTTTGCAAGCATTAGCATATAGCTGGAATTAAACCTGGGAAATAAGATTGCCCATGTAGAAAGCTTGTGCTTGGATGATATGAGAGCCACAGGTACAATCTTGAGAAAGTCCAACACTTAGGGAACAGGAGGAAAAGAGTCTGGGAAGGAGAAGCCTGAGAGGTAGGAGATACTGATTAGAGGACAGAGTGGGCAAGCTGAAAGTTCAGTTGGCAACAATAGTACTGAGAAGAGCCCAATGGATTATGCCAAGTGAGATTATTTACCTCTGCAACAGAAATTTCAAATTTCTGTCTTCAGCAGATCCTGTAAAAATGTAGGTTAGTTTACGGCATTCCTCTGTTCAAAACGCACCAAGGTCTCCTCAGTCACTTACTCTACAGAATTACAACGTCCAACGAACGGTCTGCTCTCTCCACTTGCAACCAGTTATGTCTTGGGACTGATCTTCTATAACTCTCTCTGCTCCTCTAACATCTGCCTCCTTGTTGTGTCTTATAGAAGCCAGGAAGGCTCCTGCCACAGGGCCTTTGCACTTGCTGTTTGCTCTGCCAGAAATGATGCTCCCAGATTTCTGCCGAACTCTCTTCTTTGCTTCCTTCGGGTCTTGCTAAAATCCTTTTCAGTGAGGCCTTACCTGACACTTTAAAACATATCTCTTTCCACTCAAGCCCTATCCCTTTTTCCTTCATTTTTCTTTACAGTATTTACCATCATTGAACATACTGTTTTATTTACTTTGTCACCCTCAACCATCTCAAATGTAAGCTATGTGAGGAAACAGATTTTACTCAGTCATGTGTCCCCCAAAACCTAGAACAGTTCATACAACATAATAGGCATTTAACAATTTTTTGATGAATAAATTAATGCACTACAGTTTTCAGCTGATGAAACTGGTTTATCTTGATATCCCTTAGAGACCTTTCAGGACATGCTGGTGGATTAAGGGCTGCTCATTTCTTTGGAGCAAAATAAAGAAGAGCCAGTACTATATAGGGAAGCTGATCTGTTTTTGTTTGGTATGCACTGCTATTTTTCCTTTTCTTCTTAACTTTTTTGTTTATAGAGAACTATTAGTTTACGGAAAGTTGGAAAGAAATTACAGAGAGGTTCTGTTTACTCTTCACTTGGTTTCCCTGATGATTACTTCTACACCCACATAACTACAGTACAACATCAAAACTAGTGAAATGGCATTGGTATAATGTATACTGTGTGTATATCTAGTTATTTTATCATGTGAGCAGATCTACATCTGTATAACTACAGTATAATATCGAAACTAGGAAATTGACAGTGGTCTAACATGTGCACATGGTTCCGTGCTACTCTATGACATGGGCAGAGGGGCAGTTTTCTCATCGGATCAGTCATGTGGCAGGTCAAGGACACTGTTTCTGGAAGCTCTGCCCCTTATGTCTTTTCTCCAGCCCTCGTGTACTCAGCTTCTACAAAAAACATTATTGAGCCCATGTTGACTCCCACATCAATAATAAACTCTTCGAGTCTTTCAAAATCCTCTTTAACCCAGCATCACTGCCTTTCATAATGACCTTTTATTCCAGGCAGGCTTGATCCCAACGCCCCAAGCCAAGCCAGCATCCTCCCACACGCTCTTCCACATCCTGATGTCCTCTTCAATCTACAATCCTTCTCATTTTACTGGCCATTTCAAGCTTTTTTTATTTTTGCGTTTATTATTTGAAGGCCACAGGTGGCATCTATCCTGTTCTTTAATAATCGGTGCTACTCCCATTACACTTTAATCACACAGTCATTCAAATACTTTATGAACACCTTGTGTGCGTTACAGTCACAGCCTAGACTCTAGGTCTAGGCACTGGAAATCCGGAGATGAAAGTCACAGCTCCCAAGATGCCCCGGGGTAACAATTAGCATGTAGGTCATTAGCATTTTGAGACAAGCTGCTTTGAGGGCAATGGGAGGGCATATAACCCAGATGTGGATGTCACTGAAGGATTTCTGGAAGACAAGGCGTCAGACCCAAGTCTTGGTAAAGCAGAGAAGGGTGCAGAAGGAACTGGAGCAGATGCACGTATAACTGTGTGAACATCATTTTTTCTCTTTACAGTTGATGTATCTTGCCTCTACTCAATAATAAAGTCCCCGAGGGTCTGATAGATGACTAAATCTTACATCCCAAAATGGTCAATAATACTGTTCATTAAAGACAAAAGATTTTTGGAGGGAGAGGCTGTGAAATTTATTTCCCCCTTATTCCATTAGGCATGTAAAAATATAAATGCTGCAGTTCTTGAAGCAAAGAGAAAAGTTAATGAGGATACGCCACGAAGCAAGTTATTCCTGGAGGGAGCAGGGACAAGTAACTTGTAGGGAACAATCTCACCGGAAGGGAGATAGTGACAATAGCTCTGAACCATGGTTGCTTCTGAAGCTCAGAGCCCCACTCCATTCACACACAAGGTTGCGGGGCAGGTTTTAGCTAATTTTTTGGTTGTGGAAACTGCAGCTTGATCTTGTTGGAACCGAGAAAAGAGTTATAAAATGAATACGAAGATTTCTTTTGGAAGTGAACATAGTTGAATTTGGGAATTTACTGAGTTTATCATGCAACTCTGCTCTAACTACTTAAAGGAGGTAGAAGCCAATGAAGTCCTAGCATCTCCAACTCTTTCGGCCTTCAAGAAAGGACAAATCTCTGCCCTGTCCGCTCCGTGTAGAATGAAACAATCTCTCCTTCCTGTGACTAAGACAAAAGCGTAAAGGTGGCGCGCTTCAGGGGGTGTATCCCGCCCACCCCTGAGACCTGAGCGAAAATTGGAATCAGGGGTAACATCAGAACATCAGAGATGGCTTTCCTATTCCTCTCTGCTTCCCCATGTTCTCTGAATTGCATTCAACTGCGTATTTTTTTCAACAAAAAAAGTAAACGGGTTTTTTTACACGTGTTTAAAAACTATATATTAAATCATTGAGCCCTACTAGTAAAGCTTCTGTTTTCAACAACAGTATTTGGGTTAATCACCTTACAATGCTTGGACCAGATGGAAGTTCAAAAAAAAAAAATTAAAAAAAAGGACTAAAAAAGAAAACAAGAAGACTGCCTTTGCTTATACAGTTATACCTCCGCTGCAAAACTGCGTGCGTCCTCCTCTTTCACGGGGTTCGCAGGAGGCCCACCTTCACCCCCGCTCCACGTTTACGTAATAACCAGGACTCCTTCGCTGCGCAGCGGGTCGGACAGCGACAACCCGACCCCGCTCCGGCGCGCACGCGCACGCGCACGCGCACGCGCACGGCGGGACGCCCCTGAGTCCCCGCCGCGGGCCTGCGTCTATCGCAGCACCGCCCAGTCCTGCGGAGAGCAACCGCCCGCCCCGCCCCCGGCGCCCGCCCCGCCCCCGGCGCACGCCCCGCCCCCCGGCGCACGCCCGCCCTCCCGGCGCCACGTGCTCGCTGAAGGGCGGTGCAGGGGGCCGAGCTGTAAGATGTTCTTGCTGCCTCTTCCGGCAGTCGGGCGAGTTGCGGTCCGACATCTGGGGCTGAAGCGTTTCTGGAGTCAGGGTCTCGCCGCTGCAGACATGACGAAGGTGAGATGCCGCGTCCGGCTCCGGGGCCGCCCCGGGAGTCCTGCCCGCGGGCTACTGGGGCTGCGGGTCAGGTCGAGGCCGTCGTGTTCCCGGCTTTTGCGCCAGGTTGCAAAAATGGGCTCAGAAGAAAAGTTCCCTCCCTTTGCAGATCTCATCTTGGGCAGGGCCAGGGGCTCGGGACAGCCTTTCCCGGGAGCTTTCTCCAGCTGGCTGTTTGCCGAGCTGAGGTGAAATGCCCTCTGAGGACCCAGAGTCGGCCAGCAGGGCTCCACACCACCCGTCCTGCCCTGCCGAAGTGGAAGGCCTGGAAAACACGGGTCTTCTGGGAGTAAACGGCTTGAAAGGCGTTCTAGAAAAAAATAATGCCTCTCTAGGGAAAAGGGCTTTGCAAAGAAATCTTTTAATTTTCGTGAAATTAAAGCAGCGTGTCTTCCAGAGGAGATTCCTTCTCCACCTAATCGAGCTCCAGAAAATGATGAAGACGGTCACAATTGGGATGTGGATGATCTGGAAAGGGGAATGGCTTCGGAGTCATGCTCGAGGACCAGAAAGAAATGACTGTCCCTGGCGAGGAATGTTCTAGACGGAGCTTGAGCTTATGTCTCTGGTTGTTCTAGATAGAGATTGAGCTCAGGTGGAAGAAGGATCAGACGCCTGTCCCTGAGCTCTTATTAATACTATGTGACATTTTACCCAGTTGTAACAACCGTGTCTTGTCCCCCCCTTCCCCCCGCCCCTGTGTCCCCAGTTGGTTCTATGGAATCTGGGGAATGGGCGGTCTTAGAAAAGTTAGCATCTAGAAAGGTAACCAACGCCAAGGAAGCCTATTTTCTTTGACAGAAAGGACGGAGAGGACACGATTTGGTTCAAGTACCAGTGCGTTTCCTTGTTAGGGACAAAGTACTGTGAGGGAAGGCATCAAGATTCATGCACAGTTTTGTTGCATCAGATCAGGTTTCAGTTTCCTTATGTGTCAAGTGAGAAGACTACAGGTTCATTCCACCTCACAGAGTTGCCATAAGGCAGAAACATTTTTGAAGTCATAAATGGCCGGGTAGAGGCAAATAGTGGTTTCCAGGTTCACTTGTTTCAGTTGTTTGAGGCCTGAGGGGATAAGCCACTCTCTGTGAAATTGCATCCCCTTTTCTCTCTTTGAGCCGGAGGCGGCCAGAGTTCTTAGTATCGGCAGGTGCATCCATAGGTTTTACTGGGATAGCATCCCAGAATATCTGATATTTGTATTTGAAGGGGAGGAAAAACTTTTTAACAGAAAGATACAAGTATATTTGATATTTTTATGTGTACATAAGTCTTTAAAAGGAAAATGAAGACCCAAAAGCGTTTAGACCCAAAACTTATATACCTTTCTAAACAGAATAAGAAATTGTGGGGATGCAACAAGATAGAGGGGCTTGGGCTAGGAGCCGTAAATGGTGACACAGTGACTAGGAAATACATGAGAAAATGGAAAACAAGGGTTATTTTAGTTGGTTAGTTTGTACGGGTCCATTTTTGTGTTGACTCTCAGTCTCTGGTGATAAGAATGTTCTCTCTTCCTGATAGCTGGAGAGCACCTTTCTCATGGGAAATTTAATGACCTCCTTTTGGGTAGGAGGTGGGAGGTTGGCGTGCCATTCCTATATCTGCCGTGTCTCAAGTGCCTGCAGCTCAAAGTAATCAATAAGTCAAATTCGGCATATTTTGGAGTGGTATGTTTTGAACTCCTTTGAGGTCTGACTTGGTTACAAATGAAATTGTTTTCTTAAACAAAACACCTTTCTGCTCTTCTTTATCCGAAAGTGAAAGAAGCTCTTTATGCTGTGAAAATCCTTTCTTGGGAAGGACCTTGAAGATCCTAGATAGGTAGTAATTACAGTCGTGCTTTGGCAGGAATTCAAAACATTTAGGGAGGATAAGAGTACAGCTAACCTCCCAGCACCTGCTTCTGCTTTGACTTTGTTCCTTCTGTCCTTGAGGGGGACATGCTTTATCTACCCAAATTATTCATCTTTTTGCTTGTTCTCAGGGCCTTGTTTTAGGAATCTATACCAGAGAAAAAGAAAATGATGTGCCACAGCTTACAAGTGCAGGAGAGAATTTTGATAAATTGGTATCTGGAAAGCTGAGAGAAGTTTTAAAGATGTAAGTATATATATACCTGTGGGTTCAGTTATTTAAATGCCTTGAAAACAAAGGAATATTTATTCTGTGCTTTGTTGTTAGTAGATTAGAATTCTCCAAAGGATGCTGGACAGTATCTGCTCAGTGGAAGTGAAAGTGTGTATTTCTGGAATGCACTTTCTGTTTCAGTATGAGTGAATCTACAATTCTGGACTCCGGCCACTTTAACCACTGCTCAGATTTATTGTGAAAGTCTGATCTAGAAGGGTCTGGAATGTACCAGATTTCCTCAGTCTACTCTCCTGGCTCAAATTCATTTCTCCCCACCCCGATTCTGCCAGCCCGCCTTCCCACAGTCTTTCTTCTTTTAATCCTCCTCCACTTTTGGGGGACTGAGGTCCCCAACTAGTTCAATACAGCCTAAGGGTGCTGCTCCTGTCATTGCATATCTTGAGTTTCCAGGACTTCTCAAATCCTCAGGGCATGGTTAGAATGCTGAGTGTAATTCAGTAAATCTGGGAGGGGCTTGAGGTTTTGACCTTACTTGGATTAGCCCTGGTCTAGAGAAGGTTGTGAAACCTTGGACTTTCCAAGTTCTCTGAGCAGCAGGCCACATTCGGCAGAAATAGAAGTGTCAACATAAGCTTCTGCAAGAACGTCTTATTCAGATTATAGATAACTTATTGGAAACTAATCCATGTCCTCCAGATAATAATAGTAATTGTCTAATCATTAGATAACAGTTCACATCCCTCTTCATTATCAGTCCTTCACCTGGAGACAGCCTTCTCATGCACCTTAATTAATACATTAATCCAAAAGCTAACCCGTTAGAGTGCAGAACAGCATGGCCTTCCTGAGGATCACTCTCGGCCGCAGCGCCAGGACAGCCATCCAGTCCCTTGAGTAATTCTGCATTGCCACCTGGTTTGCTTGGAGATTGCCCAGCATCTCATTTGCAGATAAGCCCCCACAAACAGCCTCTGTGCCGAACACACTTCAGTCAGGTCGGCCACTTAGGTCGGTGCCTTTTACCTTACATTAGAAAGATGTTAGATTCCCATCAGCCTTCATCCAGTGCTCAGCTCCCTCTGCAGCCCTGCAGTCCCCATCCATGGCTTTCCATATTTCTTTTCAAAGAAGTTTGTATTAACTCTAATCTGGAAGTTTCCTAAGTAGTTTCTAAGCTAGAATTAGAAGTGCTACCTCTGAGAAACCTGGCATGAGAGAGTTCTGTATTTTGATAAAACTTTAAGTGCAATAAATTTGCAGAAGCAGCAGAATATTTTAACAATGCTGTTATGTGTCACTTCTCAAGGGAACAGAATGAACTAATTTTTTAAATAACTATTTCCTCATTTCAGATCTGGACCACCTCTGAAGGCAGGCAAAACCCGAACCTTTTATGGTCTACATGAGGTATGAGATGAGGATAAGGTTTATTTGGCAAACTCAGTGAGCACCTACTATGTGCCAAGCACTGTGGCTACAGAAGATTTTGTATCAGGTTTTATAGATAGTCTTGTTGTATTAAGCCATCAGTATTATTTAAGATTATGAAGAGTTAAATTGCTTTCAGATAGCACTGTCTCTCTCGTATCCCTCAGTCTTCAGGCTTTCTTTGTTCGGTTGCCAGAGCTGGGGCACTATTGCGCAGTAGAATTAATTGCAGGATTATCCTCACTGTACCTTTCAAACACATATGTTATGAAATTTTGCCAAGATACAGGACTAAGAAATCCCAACAACCAAATTTCACAGTGCTTTTGCCCTGTGCTGAGGTTCAGGTAGTTGCGGGAGCTCATGTACCAGACCTGCTGTAAACAGTTTGCTTTACCGACGTAAAGTGGCCGATTTTGTGTGTTTGCAACACAGCACTTCCCCAGCGTGGTGGTGGTCGGCCTCGGCAAAAAGGCCGCTGGAGTGGACGACCAGGAAAACTGGCACGAAGGCAAAGAAAACATCAGAGTGGCCATCGCAGGTTAGTGTCCTTTCGAGGTTCAACACTGAAGGAGATTGCCGAGCATCGGCTCTTTTAAGATGACCTGTCCCCTCTTCTGGTCCTCTTCCCGACATATCACCGCCCCGCCACGACCCCAGACAGGTATCTGAACAAATACTCAGCCTCCCTTACCCAACGTGCTTGGCCTTATATTAAAACTGGGTGGATGGTTAGCTCATGGAATTTTATTTTTACCTTTCTTTAGCTTATGTTTGGAGGTTTCACGACCATTGATTCACTCTCGCAGTATTAGCCTTGGAGGCTCTATTTTACCAGAATGTTCTATGTATGGTTTTTTTTTGTCCTTTTGCAATGCAGACCTGGTGTTGCCCAACTTTTAAATCACACGGAATCTTTATATTTACAAATCAGAGAAAATGGACACAGTGTGGGATGCTTGCTTATCACTAGTTACTGAAGGTCCCAGCTTGTCATTTGGCTGGTTTAAAAGTCGATATCACTGAGTCCCTTCAGAGCTGAGCAGCAGGACGAGGCCTTTACCATAGAGACTAAAGGTGGTTAAAGATGTGCTGAAAACCATTGCTGGGTGGTGAGAATTAGTTTGATGGATCATGTGTATGCTGTATGCTTGTTAAGTTGACTTTCCAAGTTCATGTTGAGTGATTATTTCATAACTTTTAATTGGGAGTTTTTGCTGACTCGATCTTAATAAAATGCTGCGTTAATAATGGACTTTGCTTGGTTCCTCGGATATAATTTCAATGGCATCACCTCTGTCATTTTTAATCTGGTGAGCTCCTGGCGAGTGGGACACTTCAGCAGGAAATCCTGGTATTTCAGAAGTGGTGCTAGTAATAGTGGCCACGCTGCGCAGAGCCAGGCCAGTCCCCCTACCACCTGTCAGTCTGTCCTCCCGTGACCTGTGGGGTGTGTGCATGTCCTCATTTTCCCTCAGAGGAAATGGCACCGAAAGGGCAAGGGTCAGCTGGGGATCGAAGCCCAGCCCTGTCGTTTGCTCGGCACAGCACCCCGCGCCCCACGCCCCTCCCTTCCCCTGTTCCAGTTGTCTCTGACTGACTCTCATTTTCTCTGGTTCCTCTGCCCTTTCGAAGCGGGGTGCAGGCAGGTGCAGGACCTGGAGATCTCGTCCGTGGAGGTGGATCCCTGTGGCGATGCGCAGGCAGCCGCGGAAGGGGCCGTGCTGGGTCTCTACGAGTATGATGACATGAAGCAGAAAAAGAAGGTGGTCGTGTCGGCAAAGCTCCATGGCAGGTGCGGGAACGAGGCCAAGATCAGAGTCGCGTTCCCCGGTGTCCCGGCAGGGGGGCCTTCGGGTGCGAGCCGCCTGCCTTTCAGTGTCGGGCACTGCTGTGTGGCTTGTGCACGACCTCCCCCATCTCTGCAGCCATTTCAAGAGTATGGTACCAGTCCCCACGTTCTGCTCCTGGCTTTTGTCATGTGCATGTCCCCCGTGATGCCCTGGGCCCCTCCGTGCTTGCTGGTTGCTAGGAGGCAACACCAAGTTGGCTCCCCAAAAAGGCATGGATCGAGATGACAGACAGGTCCCACAGGTTTCGATTCAGAAAATTTCCATTTTCCAGCATCTGCTGGCACTGCGCTACCCGCCAGAGCCACGCAGGTGGAGAGCTGTGGCGCTCGCCCTCAGGGGCCAGGGGGCGGACTCGGCTTTCGGCAGATCTGTCGAGCACCTCGTACACTCTCGCCCTGCTCCGGGTTCTGGAATGCAAGGTCCCTGCTGTCAGGGGCAGATCATGGGAGCCCCTCAAGGAGATGGTGCTGTGAGAACAGAGGGGCCCTGTCACGGCCCGGTGGCCGGCAGCTGTGTGGTAGTGGTTAGCAATGAGGGCTCTGCGACCAGTCAGCCTAGCTTCGGGTCCTGGCTCGCCCCACTTACTGGCTGGGCAGCCTCAGACGAGTAACCGACATCCCTCTGGGTTTCCTTTTCAGTTGTTTAGTGGTGTCATAACTCCGATCCACGTGCGCCGGGCATGGTAAACCCCCAAACGACGAGCTGTTTTACGTGTCTCCACACTGTCCATGTTAATCCCTATTGAGCACAGGAAGAGCGAGGATTGAAACACACGTCCATGTCTTTTCTCCTTTAAAGCTGGGTTGGTGTTCGGAGCCCTGACCCAGGCAAAAACTAGGCGGAACCGTCTTCAGTCCGCATAGGCACTGAGCAGTACGCCCTCTCTGCAGTGAGCACTTGGGGCCGTACCATTCCCGACACAGCGGAGGAGGACAGCGTGGCCTTTCTGTGGAAACCTGCCCTCAATTTGTGTGGTAGATGTAATTTAGAGCGTCAGTGATCCGTCAGTCCAACCCCTTTTTTCATACGGGTGAAGATTCTGAAGTGAAACGCTTGCTTGAGTCTCCTGTTTCTCAGCTCGTCATATTGCCCACCACCCTGGGTCAATTCCCAGAGAACGAATCCAGGTCCCATTCGTCCTTCATTTTCATAGTCTTCCTCTTTGGTTTTGACCAGCTGCAACGTTGTCTAGAGAGGTTGCCTGACAGTGACCCTGTGCTTTCTCCTGCCAGCGGGGATCAGGAGGCCTGGCACAAAGGGGTCCTCTTTGCTTCGGGGCAGAACTTGGCACGCCAGTTGATGGAGACTCCTGCCAATGAGATGACGCCAATCAGATTTGCCGAAATTATTGAGAAGAATCTCAGAGGTGCTAGTAGTAAAACGGAAGTCCACATCAGGTAATTCAGGACTGTCTTCGACGCGTAGGAAGTTAAGCCAGAAGGAGCCGTAGAGATCCTAACATCCAGAGGAGTGTCTTGTACCTTGAGACCGGGGAGGCGAGAGGACCTGCGAGTGGCCACACGGAAGCTGGGATAAGTCTCAGTTTGAGGCGCTTTGTCTTTGAGAGAGTGTCGTGGTTTCAGGCTGTGTATGTGTGTGTTGTAACAGCTTCATTGAGATGGAATCCACATAGAGTTCACAGTTTACCCACGTAAAGTATACACCTCAGTGACTTCTAGTCTATTCCCGGAGCTGTGCTACCATCACCACGATCAGCTCTAGAACATTTTCATTACCCCGCTAAAGAAATCTTGTCCCCATTGGCAGTCACTCCTCATTTCCCTCCCCCACCCATCAGTTGACGGACGTTTGGGTTCTTTGTACCTTTATGAATAATGCTGTTGTGAGTATTAGTGTGCAAATTTTTATGTGGACAAATATTTTCACGTCTTTTGGGCGTGTGCCTAGGAGTTGAATTGTTGGATCAAATGGTAACTCTAACTTTTCGGGGAACTTACATATTTTGTTGCTTCGTTTTGGTGAATTCCTCCTGTCTTCTCCTTTTGACACAAATGAAGAACACAGCATGCCTAACCTGGCATGGAATGAGACTCTGTCTTGTGGATCCTCTGAGCCAGATGCCAGAGCTGGTGTCCCCAGACAGTCCTGAGGTGTCATCAGCAGCGAGGCTGTTGGATGTTCCTCCAGGTCCCATTACCCTCTGGGTACCCATAACCTACCTATAACCCTACGCATAACCCTTTAAGCAGAGCAAGTCTGAGTGGTTGGGCATTTATGATTAAATTGAGAGACATTGCTTTACATAAAGAATTCTTCACTGTCAAGGTTGTTTCACAGGGAACTTCCATTTAAAAGCATTCTTCAGTACTCGATTGTGATTAGAGTTCAGAGTTTTTCAGGAGACCTCTGTGGCCTAGATAGACTGCAAAAAAAAATACATAATCTGTAGAAAACAGTACTTGGAGCTTGGTGAAGGTTTTGGAAGGTTAGCATATATTTAATCTGTAGCAGTGCTTAGTCTCTGTAAATGTGTCTTGGCAAAGACTCTTCCTTGTTTCGAGGAGACACCAGAGCTACTCTGTCAGCAAATCGTGGCTGTATGGTTACACGTCAGTGACAGCCACCTCCTGTGCACCTGAGGTGCTCCGTGTCCCCAGAGAAGTGAGGACCGGGGAGGGAGGAACAGGCAGGTGAAGGGGGCAGGCAGAGGGTGCTGTAGGAGCAGGGAGGCGAGGAGGATTGTGGAAGAGTTGAAAAGGCTTGCCAACAAAAGGTGCCGAAGCAGCGTCCTGAGGTTTGCTTAGAAGCTACCGGATGACAAGTGGGGAGGCAGGGCGTTTCAGGTGGGGAGGCACGTGGGCAGAGGCCCCTTGGGAAACCGCAAGGCTGTGGCGGAGCAAAGGAAAGTCAGCCAGAGCTGGGGAGGGTGAGGTGGGCGGAGCGTAACCCATTACACCGAGACAGCTGTGCCCAAACCGCTGGAGGGTAGGTGGGTGTAAATCAAGAAATACAGACAGTACTACTTCCGGAAGGGCGGGACTTTAATAAAACATCAGAGACTGAGTTCATAATTAAAAATACCCATGTTTCATATCTAGCCTTGTTTCTTTTCAAGTGATTTTTTTACTTTCATTCCTTCCATTTTTATATTCTTTCCCCTCTGGAGTTCAGTGGGCATCTCTCCATTATGCAATCCTAATTTAGTGGTTTCACCTACTGAATCGGCTAGTGCAAGAGGAGCGTCCTTGGAGACGGTTATTACCGATCTGTCTGTGGGAGGGTAGGGTGTCTTTTGGCCCAGTTACAGTGGCCAGAAATCCAAACAAAGCTCTTTTGTATCTGCAGCACAGAAGGAATAGCGACATGGCCTGGTTCAGGACTATACCCATTACATTACTCCCGGTGGTCCTGTTTATTAAGTAATAAGTCATTAGTTTTCCTGCTTCAGTCAGACATCTCAAACTATGATTGAAACTATGAGAAATAGTGTGACAACATTAAAAAGACTGGATTCTAGCAATTCTAAAAAAAAAAACAAAGAAATAGGATATTTAGCTCAATTAGTGAAGTGTAGCTTTGTTGGGTTTTGTTGGTCGGTTTTGATCGGTTGGTGGGTTAGTTTTGTTTTATAGAAATACCAAGAAATAAAGCAGTAGATCCTTTAACTATCTTTAAGCCTTAATTTTACATTAAAACTTTATAAATATGTAAGTAGGTTAGGGAAAAAAGTTGAGCGACAATCATTTATTAACTGTGTACTATTACCTGACATATCATGTACCAGGCATGAATTCTCTTAGTAATTCTATAGCTAATCTTTTGAGGGTGGTATCATTGACCTAATTTTATAGATGAGGAAACAGACTCAGAATCAAGTGATACAGAAAGCAAATAGGACATGTTAATCGAAGCGCCAACACAGGTGTATTTTAAGAGCTAGTACGTTACACTTTTTTACACATGGATGAGCTTTTTCTAAGTTATTCTGAAATAGAGATGACAAGGTGTATTTACTTTTTCCCCTTTCTGCCCTGTAGACCCAGGTCCTGGATCGAGGAACAGGCAATGGGGTCATTCCTAAGTGTGGCCAAAGGCTCCGATGAGCCTCCAGTCTTCTTAGAAGTTCACTACAGGGGCAGCCCCAATGCAAGCGAACCGCCCCTGGTGTTTGTTGGGAAGGGAATTACCTTTGACAGGTATGTCTTTATGGTATCTGCACTGTGTACTTTGGTGAATGCTTGGTATGCACTTGTATTATTTGGTATATAATTTGCTTCGAAAGCATGGTGTATGGTTCTATCTTATATGTGGACTTTAAATGTGTCAAGCTGCCGTTTATAGAATGTTTACCGTGTATCAGAGATTCTGTTAGGCATTTTACATGTATTACCCTGATCTTACTTGTAGGAGCTACGCACTGTGGACATTATACAAGTAACAAATGTGCTTTTTAGCCATTGATGTATCTTTAGTGAAGTATCCGTTGAAATCTTTTGCCCCTTTTTAGAAACATTTGTCTTACTGAGCTAAAAGTTTTAAAAAATGTATTCTAGATACAAGTCCTTTGTCAGACATGTATGTTGAAAATATATTTTTCCCATTCTGAGACATGCCTTTTCATTTTTTTAAGTAGTGTCTTTTGATGAATAGTTTTTAATTTTGATGAAGTATAACTTTTCAGTTTTAATTTTATATTTCTTGCCTTTTTTTGCCCTGTTTAAAAAATTACCTATGCCAAAGTCTATTTTCTCCTGTAAGTCTTAAGGATTTTTAGCTTTTAGGCTATGATCTATTTTAAATTTTTGTGTGTGGTGTGAATGCACTGAGGTCCCCCCCCCTTTTTTTCTCCATGGATAGTCATTCGTTTGAGCACTATTTGTTGAAAAGACTACCCTTTCTCCATTGAACCAGCTTGACTCTATTGTCGAATCAGTTGACCATGTCACTATGCGTCTGTCTCAGGACTCCGTTCTCCACCAGGACCTTATGACCAAAGTACTGCATGTACTGCAGCTTTGTCTTGGAATCTAGTGATGGGAACCCTCCCGCTTTGCTCTGAGTCCTTCTCATTAGCATATCAATTTAAAAATTCACTTGCCATTACTTATACACACAAAAGAAAGCCCACTGGGATTTTGACTGAGATAGAGAAATTTTTTTTTTTTGGTAAAAATTTGGTGGTTGTGTGAGTAATGAAAGGAAGGGGGCAGGACTGCTACAGGGAGACCTGACTGTGTGGGAGCCGTGGCAGACATCCGAATGACAGCCAGTGGCAGCCTTAACTAGGATAGACGCGGTGGAAAAGAAATGGGTGGATTGGAGAGAGGGCTAGATGGTGAACGAAGATCACTGCTGATCTTTGCCTGGTTGCTTCAGAATGATAGTCCTACAAGTAGAGTGAAACTCTCAGAACAAGCGGCCATGAGAGAGATGTGGTGAGTAGATAGGACAACCTGATGGACCATTGTGCTCCTTTGCACCCCCCGGGGTTATCACTGGACTCCTTGGACCAAGAGTGTATTTCTTTGCCTGTTCTGAACCAGTGGGTAATCTGTAATTGTAGGTGTAATCGGCAGCCATCAATCATCAAGTATTTCTGCAGTGAGTGAGAATTAGGACCTGACTTCTAAGGAACGCAGACCTCGGGGCAGGGAGTAGGCTCTCCAGAGCCACCAGGGCAGCAGATGTCAGTCAAAGCCCCGGCTCTGTTCCCAGCATGCAAAGCACGTGGTTTCTGGACTCTGACAAACTGGAAGCAGAAAGTCACTAGTTATAGGAGCCCGTTTGGGGGAGCGGTTTGGGTTTCCTCCTCATTGAAATCCTTGTCAGCTCTTGTGTTTGAGTGCTGTCTCCGAGCCTTTGGGTTAGCACCTTCTTTGTGCCAGTGCCTGGTTCTGGTTGTATTTTGCCATCAGGAAGATCTAGCATACCTTGGGAATGCGGAAGGGACTCATTCCCCTGTCCGTTTGTGGAGTGAAATCCTCCCAGTCTTCTGTGAGCTTGTTAGCTTTCTGGAATAGTTTGTGACCTTCAGGTTCAGTAAGTGGACTGATTCATAAAATTAGCTTAAAAGGCAAATCTATGTTGGGGTCGGGAGTTAATAAGCTAACACGGAGGTGGAATTTGAGCAGCATTAATTACATGATGTTATAGTGTTTCCAGTGGCTCTGCTTAAATTTCATTTGGCTAGGAATTAAATGAGCTAAGACTCCCATCTACATTTTCATAAAAACTGCAATATCCTCTTTTAAAATGTTGAAATCATTCAGATTCTCAATTTTGAAGTTTGAATTTTCTTTGCTAGGTAGATGGTGCTTTTATGTGGCAGTTACCCTGAACTTACATATTCCTTTTTAAGAAAGTGGTCTAGGCCTTCTTCTTTGCTGTTAACTATTGTGCCTTGTCCTTTCCTTCCATAGTGGTGGTATCTCCATCAAGCCTTCCGCAAATATGGACCTCATGAGGGCTGACATGGGAGGAGCTGCCACTATATGTTCAGCCATCGTGTCTGCAGCCAAGCTCAGTCTGCCCATCAACGTCATAGGTGAGTGGGCAAGGGGGCGTGTCTTGGAGAGCTTCTGAAATCCAGTCAAACAGTAGAATGAGATAAAACACGTGGTTTCCTCTCATCACAAAAGATCAAGAAATGGTTTTAAAATAGCTTTTCAACAAGCAGAAGCTGTCCATCCAGGATAAGTGTTTTCACGTCTGAACTGATTGAATTAACTGTATTTTGCAATTATGGGCCGTAACAGAATTGATTTGTTTTACTTCCGCAAAAAGTGGTCAGCAGTCGGGCACGTACTCAAGTTTGTGGTTTCCTCCAGTGAAAAATGCCCAGGAGTCAGGGCGGAAGGGCACTGCTGGATTATTTAGTGATGACCTCATAGGGCTGTGGACAGTTAAATGCCACGATACACAGAAAATGCCCGGAAGAGAAAAGTGCTGTGTACACGAGGGTTTTTGCGTGATCCAGGAGGCAGCCACGATGCTGGGAGTTTGCCATGTTTCAGAGAAAGAGGGGAGGGGGAGACTAGGGAGAAATAACTTGCCCTGTGTCATATTCATTGCCCGGGAAGGTAGAATTGGAATCCAGGTGTGTGACATGCTCCCTCACCCTTTAAATATCAGTCCTTTTCTTGCTGAACTCTTTGTAAATTGTAGACATCATGACATGTCATCCCTGAACACTTATTGAGAACAAGGAGATTCTATGTCTTAACAATACCATTGTTTCCAAGGATCGATACGATAACCTAAGTCACACTTCCCAGTTGTCTAAAAAGTGTTTATTTTGTATTTGTATACACACACTTATTTCTGTTTGCTTTTTTAAATCTAGGAGCCAATGGAGGATCACATATGACATGTTTTCTTTCATCTAGAACCCTATTTCAGCCCTTTTTTTCTTTCATGACATAGGCAGTTTTGAAGGGTCCAAGCTGGTCTTGTGATACCCTCTGGTTTGGATTTACTTGGTGGTTCGTGATGGAATCAGGTTAGGCTTCTTTGGTGAGAATGCCGCATAGTGATGGGCACTTATGTTGCTGATACATGTAATTGTCACTTGGATCATTGGTGATGCTAAATTCGATGACTTGGTTAAGGTGGCACCTATGTCAGGCAGGCTTCTGATGGCCCATCGGTCGCCTCTTCCCAGTGGGTAGCATATTTGGACCAAGCACATGTCATGTTCCTTCACTTATACTTATTTTTTTCCAATAGGTTTGGCTCCTCTTTGTGAAAACATGCCCAGCGGTAAGGCCAACAAGCCTGGGGATGTCGTCACAGCCAAGAATGGGAAGACCATACAGGTCTGTAACTGGCACAGCCCTCCCCATTCTGGCATTCCTAAAAGAATCCCCGAGTAGCCACACAAACACACCTTGATGGGTAGAGAGCACGGGCTCCATGTCGGGGAGGGTGGTGTCTTTATTGCAAGTAGCTTTTCATGCAGGATCCAAATTCATAGGAATTTGAAGACTGTTTCTCTACTTTATTGTCCCTACTTCCTGTATGCCGTATACACAAACCGCCATGGATTTGCAGCCAGCCCTGCAGAGCACGCAAAGCAGTACACATGCAGGCTGTTTTCTGAATACAACTGTGCCGCACGATCAGCTCCCTCCATAGGCGTTCGGGTGTAAAACGTCCTGAGTCATGGGCTATGCACTCCTGGGGTTCGGCAGCGAGTTCTCTGCTGGGGCCCGTCATGTATGGACACACTGCCCATGACGATCGGGCCTCTATATAAAAGAAGGGAATCCGATACATGTAAAGCTTCCAAAATTGCCTGAGTGCTTGTGTCTGGAGGTCTAAGCTGCCACTTCTCTTAACTTTCTTAAACTCGTCAGCCTGTTCATGTTTAGAAATCTTGAAAAATTTCCCTCCCTATTATAAACTCGTTGGTCATAGAAAACGGTCCAACATTTTCTATTTCAGCTTCCAAAGTTATCAGAGTACAGGGGTTATTAAATATTTGCTCTTCACATTAAATATATTCCTATTCTAATTGAAGTGTAAGTGTGTTTTTGATATTCAGTGACGAATGTCACACCAGCTTTTCCACTATTGAACTGAACGTTGTCGTGAGTGTCCTGATGTTCGTCCCTGGTGTTACTGACCCCTCTTCTTTTTCGGCCCTCCTCCTTGCAGGTGGATAACACCGATGCCGAGGGCAGGCTCATCCTGGCCGATGCGCTCTGCTACGCGCACACTTTTAACCCAAAGGTCATTATCAATGCCGCCACCCTAACAGGTCAGAGAACATGCTTTCCTGCCTTTGTTTGAAGAAAGTCTTATTTGTTGGCCCAGAGTGCACACATTATTTTCAAGGCACTGTTTTGCAGAAATTTGGCTTGCTCCACGTGCATTCAAAGATCTTTCACCAAAGGACTCATTCTGCAGCTGTAAACTGCTTTGAATATTAGGTTTGTTGTTTTAAACATGCCAGGCTGTACCTGTAAAACGATAATGAGTGGGTCAGGCCAGCCCTGCCAGAGAGAAATCTAAAAATGATATGAAGAGATGTTTTGTTAGGATTACCATTTGCTACAGATCTGAAATGAGGAGTGATAAATCCCGAAACCCTGAAACACCAAGGCCAGTAGGAGGAGAGCACGGTGTGGCTGGGGCGGGACCCATGAGGCGGACGCTGGGAGGCGCCAGACCCCACTGGCCTTGGCGTTTCAGGGTTTTGACTTGAGCCGAGGACAGCAGGAAGCCACTGAAGTGTTAAGCGTGGAAACAATAAGGTCATGATTGTGCCATGCAAGGGACCCTGGCTGGCAGTGTGCAGAATGGATTGGTGAAGCGCCAGCGGAGACTCTGGCAGGCCAGTTAGGCTGGTGCGAACGGTGTGGCTGTTGACCTTTGTGGTTGTGTAACTGAAGGGTGACAATTACAGTATCTGCAGTTGGCCTCAAAATAATCTGTTGGGTGTGGGGTGTAGATGAAACAAGTCTGCCCATGAATGGATCACTGTCGATACTGATAGGTACCGGTGAATGCATTATATTATTCTCTTGGCTTTGTGTATCTTTGAAATTTTCTACAATTAGTTTTTTTCAAGTCTCTTACCATATTCTAGCGGTAGGAAGTGGTAGCAGTTGTAGTGGAAGAAAGTGGGTAGGTTTGAGAGATAATGGGAAGGTAAAAATAACAACACCCAAAGGAACAAATGACCCACACAGACCCACCTTGCTCAAATGTCACGGCGAATCACAAGTTTTTACATATGGGGCACCACTTCAAAACAGTGACTTGTTTTAAATTACCAACCGTTTGCAGTTTCTCACCGTGAACTATTAATGGAGTTTACTTGCGATTTCTTGGGGGAAAATATACAGTCTGACATCCTGATGGCCGAGTTACCGGATACTGAAGAAGAAACTGCTCCCTTCCCTGGGAAAGAGTCAGTTTAATCTCTGTGGTGCTGTGTGTGGCCGTTGAGATTAACCAAAGTTAATAAACAGAAATGGCTCTAAACTTCATTTCTTAAATCAGCCTATGAGACACAGCCTCATTGGAGAAACAACAGTGAAACAAATAAATACGATGAAATACTATCAGACTTTTTTTTAAAAAAGGCATCAAAGCCTTGTAGCAGATACTTACTGAGATATGATTTAAAATGTTAAAAAATTAGAGATACCTAAAAATGCAATAAGTAAATTATGATACTTCTACCCAATGGATTTTTCAAATCATTAAAACTTTCAGACATTTGTTTATAAAAGAGAAATGTGTAAAGCATAAAAGAACACAAACTTGGACATAATACAATGTGGTCTTAATTATGGTTTTTAAAAAATTTTTAGAAAAAATCTGGAAGGAAATACGAAGACTATATGATGGTTATCTCTGGGATGAGATTACTGGTGATGTTTGATATTGTGTCCTTTTTTTGCATTTTCCTTCATCATTGAAGGTGAATTCTAGCTTGCAAAACTAGAAAGAAATGAAATATATACAATAAGAATTTCCTAAGCTTTTCTAGTTTTGAAAATGAGGGAGACATTAAAACAGGCTAAAGGCTAAAGTTTTGTTCTGAGCAGCAGAGAAACCCAGCAAGCCGGAAGAGAATGAACACTGACCTCGAGCGAGATTGTGTCTTGCAGGTGCCATGGACATAGCTTTGGGGTCCGCCGCCACTGGGGTCTTTACCAATTCATCCTGGCTTTGGAACAAACTATTTGAGGTAAGAATAATATATAGAGACCTAAATTGCAGATGATTAAAATCTAGCCTTAGAGTGATATATTTCTTCAACCCCTGTGTTAAAATGATTTTTTATGTTGTCGATTTGCCTTTGAATTGAAACTAGATTCAGTGTTCCAAAATTACGGGTGTGATACCACCTTCCTCCTCTCCTCCAGCAGCCTCAGAATGATGTGACAGTGACTCACAAATACCATGGCAATACTGTCGCGTCTCTGAGGCAGAAAATGTAATGAGGACAGCTTTGTAAGGGAAGGAATGGCCTTTCATGAATGTGTGTCGTGAGCTAAGTCGGTGAGCCTGAGACAGGTGACTTCCGACTGCTGTGCTCTGTGTCCCCTCCGTGCCCTTTCACAGCCAGCCTCCTCCAAAGCGGTCCCTCCTCACCCCAGCCCCATACTTGCCCTCACTGTCATCAGCTTTCCCCTGCTGATCTCACTCCCTTAGCCTCTGATAATCTTCTGGTTTCCTTCTTCGCCGACTTCTGTTGCAGCCTCCTTTGCCAGCTTTTTCCTTTGTCCTCCCCTTTGGTGGGTGTTCATACCTGGGCCTCGTGCTCTCCTTGCCATTCGCAGTCCTCACCAGGAAGCTCACTTGTCCCCATGGCTTCAGCCAGCGCCTCTCTGCTGGTTACCCCAGGCTCTCCCGAGCTCCAGGCCCTGTGTCTCTACTTGGCTACATAGCGAGGCTCCATCTGGCACCTCATTCTTTCAACAAGTAATTAATGGGAACTTACTGTGTGCCAGTGAGGAACAAATAGAAGATGTCCCTGAATGCTTCATGTTGCTTTAAGGTCCTACATTTTTTCACCCTGAACCGCCTCCCCTTCGTTTTTGCCCTCTTGCCATTTGTGAGGTGCTACCCTCCCAGCCCCTGTGATGCTCAGCTCAGTTGCTCCTTCCAGGCCGGGCTGCGGACTTCTCCCCTAGCCTCCCACGTGTCTTTATCACAGCACCCATGACGTGGTGAGGTTTGGTGGCTTTTTTTTTTTTTTTTTTTTTTTTTTTACTTTAAGTTTCTTTTTTAAAGAAACTAGAGGCAGCCACCTTCAACCTTTGGCTGGTTCATCTGATATTTACTCTTTCTCAAAATAACAGCTTACATCGCTGTTTCCTGACTTTTCACTTTTAGGTCTTATCTTTGACTGCAGCATATGAAAACACTGGGCGCTTTGATGGCTCAGAGATTAAAGTTGTTTATATCTCTAAAGATATAAAGATATGGTGCTCAGCAGACATTCAGTAAATGATGAATGAATGAATGTGTGAATGATGACATGAATGAATGAGGTCACCTTGTCTTAGAATCAGGTCTTCAGTGGTGCAGTTCCAGGCACACGTCTCCCCAGCACACACCAAGGTGACAGGCATCACGAAGACTGTCTCGCAGCCTCAATGTGCTACAGGATACCAGCTTAATAATTTAAACGGACCTAGAATATTCGTTTGATGATTTTAGCAAATGCCCTGCAAACTTATGGGTTTTACAACATACTTGGTTTCTTAAGTAAATGTTTTAATGATAAAGTAGCTCTGGAAGCTGCTGTATAGCTTCATGTTTTAGAAGAATAGGTCAGGACAGTTCTTCCTGCCTCGAACACTTCACATCGAGTGCCATGAATTCACCTGGAACCTCCTTCCCATGGTCTTCCAACTAGCACACTGTTTCCTCTTCAGGCCAGCGTTGAAACGGGGGACCGTGTCTGGAGGATGCCTCTCTTTGAACATTATACAAAACAGGTTGTAGACTGCCAGCTTGCTGATGTTAATAACGTCGGAAAATACAGGTATGTAAAATGAGCTATAAAAGTACATTTTGCAGTCATCCTTGGTTGCCAAAATGACCATTTTCAATTTTATCCCTTCACAAACGATTTAACTATCCCATTTTCTTTTGATATTGTCTTCATAAACACTAATTTCTGCCTTTAGTCTTTAAGGTGTTTCCCAACTGGTTCTTAAAACTTTGTCTATTTTCAAATCCGAAGTTCATTTTAGACGAATGGTAAGGGAAGGAGCGGGATAATGCGGGATTTCCGTACCCCGGGTAAAGGAATCTGGAATTGATCCTTCACTGGTTAAAGCTGTGTCTGAAGATGACTATCTGGAAGTGATTTCTGGGTTAATTTCCATTAGGTCTCATGAGCTTGACTTTTGCTTTCTGGTCATAGAACCTACTTAGCAAGAATGGAGGCCCTTAATAAGGTTTTCAGTGCACGTTTACAGGGTAAAAGAATGCAAGAATGAGTGTTGTCTTCCTCTTCAGGTCTGGAGGGGCATGCACAGCGGCAGCATTCCTGAAAGAATTTGTGACTCATCCGAAGTGGGCACACTTAGACATAGCAGGTGTGATGACCAACAAGGATGAGGTCCCATACCTGCGGAAGGGCATGACCGGGAGGCCCACCAGGACGCTGATAGAGTTCTTGCTTCGCTTCAGTCAAGACAGTGCTTAGTTCACACACTCTAGAATTCCTTCATTCTGTCTGAAGTGGCACTTGAGCTTCAAAATATTTTGGAGTGGATGAAAATCTTTTAAAGGAAAGAGAATGGCATTTAAAAATATAGAACAAAATGAAATTTGTATGTCTTTTTTTTTTCATTTTTATGCAGAGATTTAAAAAGATAAAGCGAATATCTTGCTTGGCAAAGATTTTTAAGATATTCTACATATGATGATGCATTTTTAAACTAAATAATTTTTAGAATCGATGTTTCTAATTAAGGAAAATAATTATATTTCAGATTGCTGATTCTAGGAGCACAAACTAAAAATTACTGTGCAGTTGTCAGAAACAATAAATCCAGCTTTTTGTGCTCTCTGGTGTGGCTCTGACGTTTACTTATATGTTACTATAAACCCAGTGACGAATATAACACAACTCATCTCATTTGGCCTTGTTATGTGAACTAAGTAAGTTGAGGCACGGTGATCTAGGGGGTTTTCTCAGTGTTAATGATCACTTTGGGACACTCACTGATGAGGTTATCAGTCTGTGAAGTAGCTACTATTATCTTCATACAACAGAGGAGGAAAGTGAGGCACAGGAGAGGGTTACTAACAAGATAACGATGCCACCATGCTAGTGTGACGGCAGCGATTTTAAACCCAGGCAGCCTGCCTCCAGAGCGTTCTTGGTTGTTTGTTACACTGTAATGCTTTCAGTTCAGTGACTTGGATGTAGTGGAATTTATCTGAAATGCTGAAATAAGAAACAAGACCATAAAAGGGACTGTTAGTAGGTAAAGGACTGGCTTACCACCTGGGACTAAATCCAATCAACAAAATTCCATTTGTGCAGATTTCGAAGACAGCTTTCCTGTTTTCTTTCATATGGGGTGAATCAAATTATTTATCAATAGGATTTATGCCTTTTTCTTAAGACTTTGAAACATTTAAAAGGAAAAGCTCTATGGCATTATTTTTAATATTTTTAAAACGACACATAAGATGATACTGTCAGGTGTCTACTGGTTTATAGAAGCAAATGGAAATCGCCATCTGTATTGGTTCTATCAGAATTAAAGAAAAGCAAGCAGGAATAGTGAGTGAACAGGTTCCTCCAGGTGTCCATGTCCAGACACTACTTTGTCAAGAACAATGAAGGTGGAACTACAAGATTGTGAGGGGAAAATAAACACATTTAGATTCCTACTGGGTGATTCAGAAGGCCGAGTAGAGAGATGGTGGAAGGCTTTCTATCAAATGTCTTTCGTAAATAAGAAACAATGGGATGCCTGTTTCCTGGAGTACAAGATACAAGGCTTGGCAGAGTCCTGGGTTTATGTGCTTCTCTCATCTGGTCGATGCCCATGCATCTGGCTGCCAGGTATTTCACACCCTTTGCTGATCCTGAGAACCATGCTCTGAGGCAGGTGGTATTATCTGTATGGGTGAGGACCAGGCATGACTGTGAAGAGCAGCAAATCCAAAACAGTGGTCTAGAACACAATAGTGTTAAAAGGTGGCTGAAACAGGGACTTCAAAAATTAAGCGGCCCCAGAGCCATCAGAAACTCAGGCTTGGAAATGGGTGTCACCACCACAGCCTCAGGGCTCCCTCAATCCCAGGAAGCTTTGGGGCTGAAGGCCACATTAAGATGAGGACAGTGGGCAAGGGAAAAGGCACCCTTAACACATTTAAAAGCTTTCCCTAAAGTCCCATGTGACATGCTTGTATCGTCAACCAGAGTAAGCCATGGTTGCTGCCAGGACGTGGGGAGACGTAGATGAAGATCAGCTAGGTGTTTTTATCACCCCGATAGAAGAGAGTAGACAGGAGATGAACAACTAACAGTCTCTGCGACACCGTCATAGAGATGAGGAACCTAAGTCTCAAAGAGAAATTGCTAATGTTTGTGAAATACAAAGTGGAAGGAAAGGTCAGAACCCTGAGGGATGGCTCTGCAAAGCCCAGCATCTGCAGCTCCATACGTGGCCTTGAGCCCAGGAAACCATCACTGAATATAGTGCGGTACAGAAGTCCCAGCTATAAAGGGATGGCACATAAGTGCAGTGAGGGCAAGTACCGCATCCCTCCTTTATTAGTGCATCTCTGTATAGGACCCAAAGCACTGTGAAAAGTCGACAGTGGTTGCATGCATGGATGAAAAAGGAGAGGGGGATACAAATGAATTCGATGAAATCTTGGCAGTTAAAGGGAAGTTTTAAGATTACAACAGAGCAAATCCAAAAATGCCCTCATACCCCACATGGTCATAGGAAACAGGAAGTGCTACTACTTTGGAGTGAAGGAGTCACTGATTCAGCAAACTATTTCATGCCTACCCTGCACCAGACATGGTAGAAGGTGCTTGGAATAGCAAAGCAGACAAAATGTAGCCCCTGCCCTTAGAGAATTCACAGTCTAGGGTTGAAGAGTAGTTAAACTATACTCTACCACTTGGTATGTCAGTTAGTATTGGCCCAACCGCTTCTCTGGGGCCCTTTCTCAGCTGCTGGCCATACTCCGACTGTAGCTCTGCCACTCTGAGCTGTGGGCCCCTCACTTTCATCATGATCCTAGGGTATGTTGGCTTAAACCCTGTCTGCAGATAAGTCAATCAATTCCCACTGCACGGTCCATTCCCAGACAGTTGGCTTTTTTGCTAAGCAAATCATGGCGTCTGACCACATCTCACACCACCTCTGCCATCTACCTCAATAGCCCTATTACAAAGCGCCATCTTCTCTTTATGGATTACTGGATTAATCTTAGATTACTGCTTTTCTGGCCCTGCCTCCGCTTACTTGCTTCCGTTTCCTGGACCACTGGAGAGAGACTTTTTAAACAAACTACATCATGTCACTTGTCTTTTCTCAGTGTTACGGTCTATGCTGGCACTGAATTCAACTCCTTACGTGTGTTCTCTCTTTCCCAGTAACATTTCCAAGGCAGTATTCCCCCATTTTATATGTGAGGAACCATGTTTTCGGCAAAATCCAAATGCTTCATCTGTGCTCTATTCTGGAGTGGATCTAAGAGTTCCCACTGGCCATGCTCTCAGGCAACACACTCACAGTTAGGTAAGCATGAGCCACAGTCCATGAGATACAAACGTACCCCTAGCTAGAGTTTTAATTATGTCGACAAGGTTTTTGAATGAATTTTTAAGATTTTTAGTTTTCATAGGTAAATATTGGCTGACGTAACCCACAAAAACAAAAAAGTTTGGGGTCCTCAATAAGTTTTAGGGATGTAAAGTAAAGAGGTCCTGAGACCCCCCAAAAGTTTGAGAACTGCTGAAGTAGACTAGTTCCCGCCTGGCATTCTATTTTTGTTCGTTCAATCAATAATATTTTTATTTTATGCCGGATACAGTTCTTGCTACTGGGAGTACAGGAGAAGGCGGAAGGCCCTGGTCTCATGGAGCTTGCAACCCAGGTGGTGCGTAAGGCAACTTCATCAATGCAGAATCAAACAAGATAATTGCAGATAATGTTTAAGTGTGGTAAAGAAAATTAAACAGGGTAAAGTGGCCGAGAGTGTAGGTCTAATTTAGATTGAGGCTAGGAAGATGACCTTTGATCTCAGACTGGCAAATGTAAGTTCCTTTTTCTCCAACCGCTTTTGCTCTAGCTCAAAAAGCCAACTCTGTTCCTGAAACAAATGCCAGGCGCCGCTCTGTCTAGAAAGCTTTCCTAGTTAAAATTTCACTCGTCTCTCCAGTGCGGATCTTCCTGGAGAGGCTCCTTCAACCACCTATCTCAAATCCATCACTAGCTCTCCCAAACGGGTTTCAGTTTTCATCTTAGCACTTATCTCTACATGATTTTTCTATATGTATGTAAGTATTTGATATGTCTCTGTCCCATGAAAACAATACTAAACTCTACAAGGGCAGAGACACGGGGTGATTGCTATAATCCACGGATCATCAGATAGTACTCAATAAATGTGCTAGGCTATCACATATATAACTGGAAAATTATAATGAAAAAATCCTTCTGAAAAGATGAATAAGCAAATGTCAAAACCAAGTTATTAAAATATTAGCATAGTGACTTTCTCTTTGATGGAACCATAAATATCTAACAGGAACAGTGCCAGGCTCATACATAGGGAGCCTCAACAATGTTAAGTCTTTTTTGTGGACATCAGAAGCATGGTGGAGTGAGAGATGTCCCCAGATCTCTCCTCTTGAACGATAAGCTGAACATCTAAAACTCATCAAAAAACACCCAACCTGCACATAAGCATGTCTGAGCAAGGGATCTATGAATAAGAGAAATTACAGGTCAGAACGTGGGAGTCTATTGGTAGGCTGAGAGAAACAATGAAGCTGTCTCTTGCAGTCCGAGCTCCCTGAAGGAGAAGGGAGGAGAGAAGGTGCGGCAGCCTCCCCCCCGCCCCCCCCCCCCACCCCAACAGCCCTGCTGAGAGAGCTCTTAGCTCCACACAGCAGCAGTGCCCAGGGATCAGGGGAGAAAGCAGACAAGTGGGGATGGTAGAGAAGCAACAGCTGATTATTACCAGTCCTGGGTGCAAAACAAGGGGCTGAGCTGCAGTCCCCCTCCCCAAACCCAGAGGGCCCCTCCCCCCATATCCTCCAAGACAGAACACCACAGAGCCTCAGGGGAATCTGAGCAAAGGCAACCAAACTGGTGCTAACACTCACAGGGACTGAGACTGAGGGTAATGAGCGTGATGGAATATTTATAAGGGAAAAAAGGTATTATTAAGACTTTATATAAAACAAGGGTCAAAGAAGGTTAGACGCTACCTGCTGGAAACCAAAAGAAAAACACCTTATCAATAGGTTAAAAAAAGCTTTATATAATAAATCCTCTTTCTGGAAAAAAAGTATACTTTCATTAATGCCCAGACAGAGAAATGTCCATTAAACACCATGAACGACCAAAATGACAAGGCAGCTCAAAAGAAAGAGAAAAATCTCTAGAAAATAAGCTTAAAAACATAAAAATATGTGACTTAAATGACAGAGAATTCCGGGTGGTACTTCTGAACAAAAACTCGATGAGATCCAAAATAATTCATATCAACAACTCCAGGAACTGAAAAACAACTAGATGAGCAAAATGAGTTTTTTTTAGCAAGGAGACTGAAACTCTTAAAAAGAACCAAATAGAACTGGAAAATCTAAGTAGACCAATCAGCAGTATGAAAATTGAAACAATCATCAAAAATCTACCAAAAGTAAAAGTCTAGGACCGGATGGGTTCACCAGTGAATTCTACCAAACATTCAAAGGAGATTTAATACCTACTTTCCTAAAACTCTTCCAAAGAAGTGAAGAGGCGGCAATACTTCCCAACTCATTTTTATGAGGCCAATATTACTCTGATACCAAAGCCTGGTAAAGATAACACAAAAAAGAAAACTACAGACCAATATTTCTCATGAACACAGATGGAAAAATCCTAAGTAAGATACTAGCAAACTGAATATAGCAACATATTAAAAAGATTACACACCATGATCAAGTGGACTTCATCCCAGGGGTACAGGGATGGTTCAACATATGCAAATCGATTAATGTGATATGCCACAGAAACCAAATTAAAATATAAGAATCACATGATCATATCAATAGATGCAGAAAAAGCCTTAGACAAGATACAGCATCCATTTATGATCAAAACACTTAACAAAATTGGCATAGAAGGAAAGTACCTTCGCATAATAAAGACAATCTATGTCATTATACTTAATGATGAAAAACTAAAAACCTTTCCTCTAAGATCAGGAACAAGACAAGGCTGTCCAGTACCACCACTGTTATTCAATATAACATTGGAGGTCATAGTGAGGGAAGTCAGGCAAGAGAAAGATACAAAAGGCATCTAAATAGGAAACGAAGTCAAACTGTCACTATTTGCAGACAACATGATTCTTTGTATAGAGAATCCTAAAGACTCCACAAGAACACTGCTAGAAAAAATAAACAAATACGGTAAAGTTTCTGGATACAAAATCAATGTTTAAAAATCCATAGTGTTCCTATACTCTAATAATAAAGTGTCAGAAAAAGAAGTGCAAAAATAATTCCTTTTGCAATTGCAACAAAAAGAATAAAATATGTAGGAATATATCTAACAAAACATGTGAAGGACCTACATAATGAAAACTGTAAGACCCTATTAAAAGAAATTGAAGAAGACACAAAGAAATGGAAAGATATTCTGTATTCTTGGATTGGAAGAATCGATATAGTTAAAATGACCATATTACCTAAAGCATCATACAGATTTAATGCAATCCCCATCAAAATCCCATCGTCATTTTTCAAAGAAATAGAACAATAAATCATCAGATTTGTATGGAAGCACAAAAAGACCCCAAATTGCCACAGTCATCCTGAGAAAAAAGAACAATTCTGGAGGTATAACTCTGCAAGACTTCAAATTATACTATAAAACAACAATAATCAAAACAGCATGACATTGGCAGAAAAACACACACACAGGCCAGTGGAACAGAATCGAGAGTCCAAAAGTAAACCCAGGTTTATATGGGCAAATAATTTTTGACAAAAGAGCCAAAAACATACAGTAGAGAAAGGAAAGCCTCTTCAATAAATGGTACTAGGAAAACTAGAAAGCCACCTGCAAAAGAATGAAACTAGACTGCTGTCTATCACCACACACCAAAAATTAACTCAAAATGGGTTAAGGACTTGAATATAAGACCTGAAATGTTAAATTGCATAGAAGAAAACATAGGAACTAAACTCATGGATGTTGTACTTAAAGAGGAGTTTATGAATTTGACCTTGAAGGCAAGGGAAGTAAAAGCAAAAATAAATGAATGAGAGTATATCAAACTAAAAAGCTTCTGCTCAGTAAAAGAAATTATCAACAAGGTAAAGGGACAACCATCCAAATGGGAAAGTATATTTGCAAGCAACGCCTCTGAAAAGAACTCATACAACTCAATAACAACAAAAACCCAAACGATCCAATTAAAAAATGGGCAGATGACCTGAACAGACACTTCTCCTAAGAAAACATACAAATGGCCACCAAACATATGAAAGGATGCTCAACATCGTTAGGTATTAAGGAATTGCAAGTCAAAACCACAATGAGATACCATCTCACACCTATTAAAATAGCTATAACCAACAGGACAAGAAATAACAAGTGTTGGAGAGGATGAGGAGAAAAAGGAACTCTCAAACATTGCTGGTGGGATTGCAAATTGGTACAGCCACTATGGAAAACAGTATGGAGGCTCCTCAAAAAACTAAGAATTGATCCACCATATAATCCAGCAATCTCTCTATTTGGTATTTACTCCAAAGACTTGAAAACCCATATCCGAAGAGATCTGCACACCGATGTTCATAGCAGCATTATTCACAGTGGCCAGGATATGGAAGCAACCAAAGTGTCCTGTGATAGATGATTGGCTAAAGAAGCGTTGGTACATATAGACGATGGAATATTACTCAGCCATAAGAAGAAATGAAACACTGCCATTTGCGACAACATGGATGGATCGAGATAGTCATGCTGAGTGAAATAAGCCAGACAGAAAAAGTTGAAAATCACATATTACTTACATATGGGATATAAACCTAAAAGCAAAAAATGAACAGGACAAATGATCAGAGACTCATGGTCATGGACAATAGACTAATGGTTATCAGAGGGTAGCGGGGGAGAGGGAAGGGGAGGTAGGTGGGGGTAAAAGGGGTCAACTATATGGTAACAGAAAGAAATCTAATTACGGGCGGTGGACGCACAATGAAATATGTATATGCTTTACTGTGGAAATGTACACAAGAAACTTTTTTGTTAACCAATGCTACCATAATAAAAATTAAATTTTAAAAAATTTAAAAAGTCGTTTCCGTTACCTCTCGCCAGAAAGAATTTAGGTGGCACTTTGCCTGTTCCTCCTGCTTATCGCCACAGTGACTGGATTAGTAA
The DNA here is from genome assembly GCF_014176215.1 of Rousettus aegyptiacus. Lineage (NCBI taxonomy): Eukaryota > Metazoa > Chordata > Mammalia > Chiroptera > Pteropodidae > Rousettus > Rousettus aegyptiacus. Next base: position 8,501,918 of record NW_023416285.1, read on the forward strand.
TTGGTACACAGGAAGCTCTCAATAAATGTTTGTGGCATGAACGGGTGTTTCCCTCCTTTTATCAGAGAACAAGCTGAGTCCGGGGAAAGACTGCGGGCCAGTCTTTCAGCGTTAAGGGCTCAGCAGTATCCTGACTCCCGGGGGAGGGCTCGCTCCACGTAGTAACTGATTCTCCTTTCCGCAGAACTGTGTCAAATCCAGTCAAAACGTCGACTCGCAATAAAAATAAAAGGAAAAGCCAGGGGGCTTGAACGCCAGAAAGTGGAAACCAAATCACCACACATTCAGCTTCCCTGGCGCCGGACAGACCAATCCGGGTGCCCCGGGCTGTCACCTGACCCGAACAGTCACGTGACCCTGGCACCTGCTGCTGCGCAGGCGCAGTGGCTCCCCCCGCCCCGCCTTTTCAGAAATGGCGGCTCCGCTGGGAGGTATGTTCTCTGGCCAGCCGCCGGGACCCCCGCTACCCCCGCCCGGACTCCCGGGCCAGGCTTCGCTTCTTCAGGCCGCTCCGGGCGCTCCGAGATCCTCTCCGAGTACCTTGGTGGATGAGTTGGAGTCGTCTTTCGAGGTAAAATGAGAAGTGGATTTCTGTTTTAGCCGCTTTTCTTTCCTGAAATGTAAACCGTGCACGTGCAGGTTATCTCCTTCTCCGATTCTTGCACCCGACTTACAGATGGGGAAACTGGCGCAGAGAATATAGGACACTTGATTTCGTCTCCACAATAAGTGGTGGCCAGTATTCTACTCCGGTGTGCTGGCAGAGACGCGCAAACGTGACATTTCTGGAGGCACGCGGGCTTGAAGTTTACCCCACCTTGGGCCCTTTAGGTTCCCGTCCAGTTGCTCTCGGCCCACCCGGTGTTCGTTCCCATCCCTAAGCCTCCTTTCCCGCGTGTTTAGTACAGGCCCGGCCTCTCTGAAGCTCACTGTTCACACTGCTAGCCCTGTAGCTTTTCTGCTGGGCTTCACCCTTAAGCGGTCCGAAAGTGATGGGACTCTTGGGGCTGAAACATTTATTTAAAAGTTGTGCAGAACTTGTTACTAAGGGCTGAGGAAGGAGGAAAACTGGGCGTTCCAGAGGGAGCGAGGCATAGACGACCCAATATCTGAGTTCAGCCAAAGGTGTGCACTCTGTAGCCAGGAAGATGGGGAGCGGTGGTAGACAAAGGAGAGGTAAAAATAATTGCTTTGGTTGCTTCCGGTAGTCTTTGAAGGGAAAGATGAGCTCTCGTTATATAGAAATAAAATAACTTCTAATTGGAGTGACCTTTTCAGTATTTTAAATACTGAAATACTAGTCATGTGAGTTTTACGCTATAGCTATGTGATAGTACAGTAGTATGTGGATTTAGTTTGTAAATGACTAAAACTGGGCCTGCATGGGCAGAATGCGTTTACTGATGGAGGTACCGTCATAAGTTTGGAGATAACTGATTTAAAGGTGCCAGGCCATAAAGAAAGGCCATGGGTAAGCTTTAGAACAGCATTTAGCCTTGAGGTGAGGTGGCTCTTGCTCTTGAGTGCTTGCTGAAAGATAGTTGGCCCTGTAGAAGCTTTGGCCAAAGTTGACCACCAGCAAGCACCCTAATGCTTAAACCTTTAGTGCCTGTCTGTGGCTCTTGGGATAAGACCAGGAGCTTTACTATGGTCTCCCCAGCTCTGCGTGTTCAAGTCTCAGCTCTGAAACCATCTCTTCTTATTCTGCTCACACAAGACTTTTTCTGCATATGCCATTTGTTTTCCCTTTGGGCTTCCAGGTCCCATCCCCCCCGCTCACACAGCATTTCCTCAGTGACCTGTCCCTGATACTCTTCGTAGCATTCACCATGAGCCAGGCTCTAGGAAGTCGAAGATCAACTCTTGCCCCCTCTTCTCCCATTGTGTCTGTAGGACTAGTACAGTGGGAGCAGATAAGAAATACTTGATGAATACTTGTCAAACATTGAAGGAGCTTGTTCTATGTCATGCCCTGTCCTAGGTGCTAAGAACACAGAAAAAACTGGTCCCTGCCTTCAAGGAGCTCATGACATTGCTGTGGAAGAAACAAATAAATAGCAGACGACTGCAGTGCTGTGGGACCTGTGCTCTGATAAAAGAAACCCAGAATTCCATAAGAGCATGGCTGTGGCTCGTCAAAGGCTTTGCAGAGAAAGTGAAACCCCAAGGGGCATTTGGGCTTAGCTATGTGGGAGTGGGAGTGGCGCTTCTTGGGCCCCCCCGTGCTGGGTGATCACCCACCTAGTCTCCTGTCAAGACTCAGCTCAGAGACCACATTTTCATTTTGTGTTTCCTTCCTCGAGGTCTGCGTGGACCTCTTTTCCACAACCTCCAGTGGCGCATGACACCTGCTTGCTCACTTTTCATTTCTCTTTCGGTGCCCCCTCCCCCCATGAGGTCTTTGGCTTGCTCATTCTAGTTTGCTTAGTAAATACTCTCATGGACTGAGTTTGTTGAGGTCACGCACTCTTGTTGTGGAAGGGAAACTTGGAGATCTTCCTTTCCTTCTACAGATGAAGAAACAGGCTCAGAGAGGGGAAGTAACTTGCCCAAAGCCAAACGCTGAGTTTGTTGAAATGAGGATTAGCATTTGGGCCTCCTGACTCTCCAGGCAAAGGCTTCTTTCTGTCTTAGGAGTATTTCTAAAAAGCAGATTCTTTTTATAGGCCCCCACATGTTTTCTTCTCTCTACAGCTGTCCAACTCTTTGTGCGTGCGTGCGTGCGTGCGTGCGTGCGTGCGTGCGTGTGTGTGTGTGTTTTAAGGGGCAAGAGGGAACTAAAATTCCTGGGATCGGGTTTTCTTCCTCTGTCTGGCAGCCCTGCTGGCTGGCTCTGCAGGAGCAGCCCCAGCTTGTGACTAGTTGGCCTCCTGGATGGGATGTTTTCCAGTAGCCACAGGATTCACAAAGCAGGGCACCCTGCTCATATCCCAGATCCAACAGGAGTCACCTTTCAAAGTATTACACAGAATGGGCAGTCTGCTTTTCTGATTCGTTGAGCTATTGCAGGGCTTTCCTAGCGAGAGTCCTGTGATTTTTCTCTATAAGTCAAATGGGGCAACTGCAGGCAGGAGAGGGCCCTCACATCTAGTTGATGGCCTAAATTCGGGCCCAGATCTGCTTGCCTTACACCAAGTATAGTTTGCTTACTGCTGGCAGGGCTCTGCCTTCCTGAGGTGTGAGGCTTCCGCTCTGACCCCTGCTCCCCGCAGGGCTCTCCTGTTCTCTTTCTGGCCCCTCCGTTCTGTTAGGCCTTCTTTTTCCATATCCTGAGAGCAGCCAATGTGTAGAACTCCTTGGCTGAATCACATATGCACCTGGATCATTGTCGTTTTAGAGAGCACTCCCTCTTTAGGACTTTTTTACCCATGTGACACCAACCTTTGGGTCATCCAGTCAGTCATTGGCATGTGTTTATTGAGGACTCACTTTGTGCCAAGCAGTATTCCCAGACTTGGCATAGGGCGAACAAGACAAGCAAAATTCACACCTTGGAGGGGACAGCTAATAATGGACTAGAAGAATGGGATGATGTCAGTTAACTATGTGAAAAACAAAAAGAAACAAAAAATGAAACAAAGCAAAAGGCCGGGCTTGGGGATAGAGGGGTGCTATTTCAAAAGAGTAGACAGATGTGGTCTCTCTGAGGAGGTGATGATTGACCTGAGTCCTGAATGGGTGATGCAAGTCACGTGAGCACCTGAGGGAGGGACCATGGGTAGGACTGGAGTAGGGCGGAATGAGGGGGGGGGGGAGTGGGTGGTAGGAGAGAGGCGGATGCAGGTGCTGGCAAACACCAGATGCCTCATTTATGGGCTCTTGCTCTATGGAGCTAATGGAGTCAGTTTATCAGGTTTCTTCATTAGCATGATGTCTTGTTATCTGGTGTGCAAACCCAGATGCTAGCAGCTCATCGATTGACTTCAAGCAAAGTTATTTCTTACTCTGAAGTAAGATTTTTGACATGTGACATTTTTTTCTTTTGTGAAATGTTTTGATCACACAGGCTTGCTTTGCTTCTCTGGTGAGTCAGGACTATGTCAATGGCACGGATCAGGAAGAAATTCGAACTGGTAAGAACCCTTTTTGTAGACAGTGTTAGCAAGATTCCACATTGCTGACGTCACACTTTGTGTGTTTGAGTCCTTCTTGTACCCTAAGAGAAGTTTCCCAGGGAATAAGATTTATGCAGATCATCTCTATATACTGCTTGTTCTCTGTTGAGTTTATTAATTGACATTTTAAGTCATGACAAACCACTTATGATGAGCTTTACATATTGGTAGTAGGACAAAGAAGACCAATAGTGCGTACAGCTTTTAACATAAGTGTTGGGTCGGGTCTGGTTAGTACTTGGATGAGAGACCATCTAGGGAGACCAGGTGTTGTAGACATAAAAAATTAAAAAAATAAGGGATCTGACAAGGTCCTTGTAATCTGTGCGGTCAATCAAGGGTTGCCTCGCCTAAAAAAATAAATAAAATATAAAGTAAAATAAGTTTTGATAATCTATTGAAATCTCATATGCTTCCCACTCCTTGCTCGAGTTCTGTCCCCGGAGGTAACCAGTGCTTCTGGTTTCTATGTACTGTATTTTAAAAATTACATTTTAACTGGAAATCATACTAATTGCTGGAACTCTGGATTGTCTTTTTCAGAAGAACTCATTGTCTTTCTTCAGAAGAACCTTTATTTTACAGTAAGGTCTCTTATTTGCCTGACAAAAATACAAATCATTTGCTGTTTAATGTTGGTTAACACATGGGTTTAGGGGTTAGTATTATTGCTGTGGCCAGGATTAAAATCCTAGGTTGCATCTTTGAGAAGGTGCTGTTTTTGATATTCTGACTGTTCGTTTATGAGGGAGATATTTGTGTCTAGTGTTCTTGATTTAATATTTTGGTCTTTTTTTTTTTAAGGTGTTGATCAGTGTATCCAGAAATTTCTGGATATTGCGAGACAGACAGAATGTTTTTTCCTACAGAAAAGATTGCAGTTATCTGTCCAGAAACCAGAACAAGTTATCAAAGAGGTACGAACTCAGTTTTCTCCGCTTCTTAAGAAAAGCACATGTTATCAGGATTCCGTCTGCTTTAAATGATTTTAAATAAAATCCCTTTTCCCACGAGTTCTAGTAGGGCTTTATAGATTGAATATGAAGGTTGCTAATTGTCATTGTTGGTGACAACCTGCACAGGTAGTAGAATAAAGGGGAGTGGGGGAAGCAGGGCTTCACACAGAGCAGTTTCATACACTGGCTTTCCTGGAAGATTTTTCTTGAAAAAAAGGAAGGTTCTGCTGCTTGAAAAGGTTTGAAAGCTTGTTGTGTAGGTGATGAGCTCCTTTAGACAAGAACTGTGATCTGTGTATTTCCGATTGCTTTACTCAGGGCTGTACACACAGGAAAGGACTTAAAAATTAAATGTCCTGTCCCGGGCTCCTTGAAGCTCAGGATTTCACATATCTCAGTTGTTGAAACTGGGGCATTTGGAAGGATGTTGGGGTTTCCAGGGTGCCTGGAAAGCTTCAGTGGCATTTAATATGTTGGATCCCCCCTGCAGTGTGGACGAGGGAAGATTCTTCCTGCCCAAAAGGCCTGTGGGGCAGTTTTTGAAGTAACTACTCCCACAAGCCAACCAATTAAAAATTGTTTTTCTTATTCAATGATAACTATTGAAAAGGTGAATGGTAGGATGATATTCTTATACTTCAGCATGTCAGATCATTTCCTGATTTGAATACTTGAATAACAACATAGGTGTGTTCAAGGCCAGGTCTTTTTGTTTTTTTTTTTTTTTTTAAATTAATGCCTACAGCACCTGGTCTCCCATCCAAGTACTAACCAGGCCTGACCCTGCTTAGCTTCCGAGATCAGGCGTGTTCAGGGTGGCATGGCTTAGGTCTTAATAAAGAATTATAACGATGGTTTTCAGAAAAAAAGACTTGAAAATGAGATTTTAACACTTCATAACTCGAAATGATAAGACCGTGGTTGCGGGTTCTTTTAAACAGTGGTTACCTTGTGTTTCAGTTTCTCCAAGTTTTAGATTCTCAGCAGTAGACTTTTGGACATAGATGCTGGGAACCTGGGGACCAGGGTAGGAAAGAGACTAATTTCTTTTTGGCTGCCCTTTGAGACTCTGGAATATTATAACTTGTATATTATTTATTAAAAGAAAATTTAAAAAAGCCCGTCCGTGTTAGGCAGACATCTGCCATTGGGAAGAGTTGCTTTGGGTTGTTCAGTAGTGGAGCCCAGGAGGGTAACGGGTTTAATATGATTTAATAGCTTCTTTGTTTTGAATTTACTTCTTAGTGCTCTTAACTAGTCAGGAACTGTAGTCACTGTTCACGGGTTTGCTCTGACTTCATCTTTGTTCGTAGGATGTCTCGGAGCTAAGGAATGAATTACAGCGGAAAGATGCTCTGGTCCAGAAGCACCTGACGAAGCTGCGGCACTGGCAGCAGGTGCTGGAGGACGTCAGTGCGCAGCACAAAAAGCCGGCCGACATCCCTCAGGGCTCTTTGGCCTACCTGGAGCAAGCGTCCGCTAACATCCCCGCGCCCATGAAGCAGACCTGAGGAAGGGCCACTTGGACACGCGCCGCTGCGCGAATCAACCCAAACACAGTTTTGAGGGTTTCGTTATTTTTTTGGCCAAACATCAGTTTTCGGGGACATGACGTTTTAGAAGAACACTGCCAGAGAATGAGATGAGTTTAGTTTCATGCTCTCACCTAAAAATTTCCCTCTATTTTTATAAGCTGTTGTTTCTTTAGTACTTTACAAAATGCCTGTAGCTTCAGTAAACCAAGTAAATTTTTGTTTGTAGCAAAATGTAGGCTGTTAGTGTGATGCCACTCACAGATCCCTTTTTATTTTTTTTCTGCTTTTTTTTTTAACTTTTGTATAGTTTTGTATTTGCAGTTTTAAATAAGAGGGAAGAACAGTTTGTATGCTCTAATCAGCAGATCGGAGGGTGAGGGTTTTTGTAGGCCTTTGATGTGGCAGTGTGTAAAAATGTGTAAATTTGCTGTTTTGAGACTTTGAACTACCTCAAGAGGAGGAATCTAATGCAATAATGTAATGCTCCCAGAGTTCTCAGAATGAGAATATTACGTAAATAGGTTGGAAGAGGAATTTAATATCCTAGGTTAGGGTAGTACTATTACACTAGGATCTAAGCTGACGTTGACTATTTGGGGTAAGTTTATACTCTGTGTGACGTTGTTTATTTGTTGGGTCGAGGGGATGTAGTAGGAGCAGTGATATGCCAAATTTTGTTAACGTTCTGCACTAATGAATCAGTTTAAGTAAACAGACCCTGTTCTCAACAGCATGACTTGGGCACAGATGAAGTTTGAGGTTGAAAGCTCACTGTGATTATCTCTTTTTTTGAATTTTGTTTGTTTTTGTTTTTGTTTTGCTTTTTGGAGCAGAAGTCTTCCGTCGGGGAGGGGTCTTACTGATGGATGGTGTTGGTTCCAAGGGACGGGGGCTCGGGCAGGGCGTGGACTGCAGCATTACCCTTGGCTCGTACCCTCCACAGAGGGGACGCGGAGCCCTAGAGTGTGGGAGACACCTTACCCTTTTATTAGTCACACGGGCCACACAGATCTCTGTTGATCCACTGCGGAGAAATACAGCCTGGTGTTGTGTCCCGCTTTCCCTAGAGGAAGCTTTCCTTCCTCTGTTGTGTACGGCCTCTTACTAGATTATATCCCATAACCCAGAACAAACGCGCCGCTGTCTTCACAGGCGGTACCTCTGTGGCTCCGTTCCCTGACTCGCCTTGTTTTCTCCAGCCTCGAGGGCCCCTCCCCGAATGCATGGCATCCACTCACTGGCCTGGATGCCGCCTGGTCCCTGAAGCCCCCAAATGCCCTCTCTGCCACAGCCTCAGGACACAGAGGTACTTCCTGTCTCCTGCCAACTTGCTTGGTTCTCTCTTGAGGGTTAGTAGTTTGTCTCTGTCTCTGAGCCCCTCATGAGAATTAGGCATTATTTTCCTTTGAATGTACAGGGACCATCTGTTATTTTTTACGTATAATACTTATTACTCATTTTTGTTTGTGCATGTAGGATATATAACCTGAGGCCAGCAAGTCCCCTCAGTGAGATTGCATAGGTTAAACAAAGTTTTTAAAAATCATTTTTCTCACATTAAATGATTTCAAGGTGGTTAATGTGGTCATGTCATGCTAATTAGAAGCTCTGATTGACGACAGCTTTATATTTCCTGATTAAAAGCTAAACAACTTTTAGGTAAAGAGGTTCTTGGTGAAAAGTTCAGGAACTATTCTAATTGGTGCTTAGTGAAAATATTTTGAATTAATATCTGTATCAGTTATTGCTGTATCTTTATTAAATTCAAGAGTTTTCTGCCAAATGGTTTTCAGTCTTGTCTGTCTGTGAATATCTTTTTTTCTTTTTAACAACATCTCGCTGGTCGATGGTCATGGGAAACCCTCTGAGCTGCTGTCTCTTTCAATGAGAAAATAACAAGCCATCAACCAGGATCCCTTCTCCTCTCCCATTGTGATAAACCCACCCACATCTTCAGGGCGTCGTTTCTTCTTCCCATCCCACCTGCCGAAGTGCCTCCCTGAAGTGCCTCCCTGCGTAAGGCCAGCCTTTCCACAGTGTCCTGGCCCCAGGCGGTCGCCTGCCCCAGGCCTGCGCCCCCCTGGGCGAGTTCCACCCTTGTGTCGCCACCTCCTGGGCCGTTCCCTGCTGCTCACAAGAGCTCCCTGCCCCCCATCTTCACCGCTCCCCTCCACGCTCCCTTGGATGCCTGAGCGGCTCTTTCCATCTCCTGCTCCTCCCTTCGACTCCAGGCTGCCATCTGTCCCTCGCATGTGACCACAGCGGTGCTCATGACAGTTACTGGCCATTTTGCTGTGGCCCAATCAGGTGGACACTTTATTTTCTTTACTTGACCTCATTCTCTTTAACACTTCTCCCCTTTTTTGCTTCCTGGTCTACCCAGCCTCTGAATGTTGACATTCCTGAGGGCTGGGGCCTGGGCCTGTGGAGGCCGCGGAGGAGCGCTGCTCAGTCCTTCAGAGCGGGACGCGGCCGCCACCGCTCCCGCCTCAGCGGACCTGCTGCAGAGTTCCAGCGAAGGCCATGTCCTTTCTGGGAGTGACCAGGTGCAGTGCGGGGCCAGGTCACTTCTGCCCAACACAGGACCCTAGTGGGCAGTCTGCTCCGGAGCGCCCGTCAGCCCTGCCAGATCTTAGAGCTGTCCTTTTGCTCAAATCCTCCTTGGCCCCCTTCTCGGTTGTCAACCCTGCGTCCTCGTCCCATGGTCCCTCCCATCTCTGCTTCCTCTCCCCTTTATCTTACACAGGTGTTTCCCCCGAGAAGGGGGAGGGGACCTGTCCCTGACATCTGGACTCTGGCCTAGCACTGCTTGGCCATCCTACTCTCATGTTGGACAGAAACCATTTCAGAATACTAACCTCGGACAGAGTTGCTCTGAGACCATGATAAAGTAGGACCAAAAAAAAACCACTTCATAATTTTGTCTAAGCACAGAGAAAAAGAAAAATGAGGTTACTGTGCCACCCCCAAAATAACCAGACATCTTCTTGGCTAAAGTGAGTAACCACTACTTTTTTTTTTTTTTTTAAACCATTTACAGCTTCATCAACACTCTAATCTGCCTTTCTAGAAAAGATTAAGACATCCAGTTATAGAATCGTCCTCACTTTCTGACAGCATCCACCCTCGGGTGAATCCCTGCCTCCTTAGACTCTCCTTGAGATCACCGAACCACCGCCAGAATCTCAGAATAGGTGCTAACACCGCTGAGAAGCCCCCATGATGAGCATTCTCCCTCTGCAGCAGGTGCGAGACACCGCTTAACTCAACTACAGCTGCGTTTCCGGTGGTCTCTGGCCAAAGGGCATCGAGATCCCTAATAAATGTCTTGCACTTCTAATTGTGTCTTGGGGTTTGCTTCCAGCGAACCTGACTGACGTGAGTGTTAGGGACATGGTCTGAAATGGCAGTTTGGGGACTGGCTCACTGTCCAACTGGCACCCACTCTGAGTGGTATGTGAGGCACAGACAGTCACCGGCACAAAGGGGTGGCCCCATTGTGGAAGAGTGCAGCAGGGGTGCCCCAGGAAGTGTCCTCGTAGAGGGGAACGTTGCTGGTGCCAGGACTCAGACACTTGGGAGATGAGGGGAGACGCTGCACACGAGAACAGGGGGTCGGCTGGTTACCGCTGCACTACCTGGACTCCCAGTGGTGAGAGGATGACAGATAACTGCTTACTAGAGAGCCAGAGGCCACCGAGTGCCTGGCCACCTGTGAGTATCTCCTGCAAGGGGCGAGCAGCCTGCTGACGAGCTAGTGGATCAAAGCCAGGACTGCACCCTGGGGACGACGGTGGGGATCACCCCCGGAAATCCGAAGGTTGCAGGGGAGGCGGGCCCTGTCATAGCTCCATGTAACTTGCATGAACCAGATGGAGCCTGGAGATTGAGTACAGACCAAGTAGCCTGCTATGTTGGATGTGGCATCAATGCTAGAGCAGTTAGTAAGGGCTCAGGTCCAGGGTGCGCAGCCACCGATGGGGTGAATTCGTTCTTTTATGCCTCAGTTAAGGAACAATTCACAGCAATATTCCTTTCCGGTCTTGCCCTAGAGATGTGCTAACGCTCGTTCCCTCTGTCATAATATAACCTCAAGAGATTTACCATCAAATCCTCTTGTTCCTTCTTCCCAGCTTGGTCCTGAATTGTTCATTTCTCTTCCACTCTGCCTTTCCCTCCAAGCTGTCACCATCATCTCTAGGCCACTCCGCTCTTGAGAGATTGGTAAATATGCAAACAAAAATGGGAATATTTTATCTATCAAATTAAGCTCGTCAGTATTATCCAGGGTCAGAGAGAAAATTTCGTTCACTGCTGGTGAAGGTGTGAATTGCTAGAAACTTTCTGGACAGTAATTTGGTCATATCAAACAAAAAACTTACGTGTGTGTCCACTGATGCTTTCCTTCAATGCCCAAGAAATACATCCTAAAGGAAAAAATGATAGAAGCATGCAAAGATTTAGTTAACAAACATGTGAGTACTGGATGGAATCTAGACGTTTGAGAGTTTACACTCACCTGCAACAAGAAAGGAGTCAGAACATGTAGCATCAGGTATTGCGCTGAGTTCAGGGCAGTAGTACGAAGTGCGGCCCACTTCGCTGGTCATCAGGAGCTGCACAGTGGTGGGTAAATGTTTCAACAAACGAGAGTAGTAACTCTCCATAGTCATTAACACAAAATACAAACATCATAATTCTACAATACTCACCTTAAAGCAAGAAACAAAAGAACCAAAAAATACTTGATGCTGAAAAATACTACGGCATGTTACAGGTATGATAACAAGTATTTGCATTTAAAAAGGATCACATTGGGCCTATGTTTTGATTGGGTAGTAAATTTACCTTTACATTGCAAGTTTTGAGTTTCTTGTTGCATTTTTCTCAAAATGTCATTAGTATGTAATTAGCTACTTTTAGTTTGAGGATAATCTGACTGAGGTCAACGTGAACTTCCTATTGCCAAGGTTCAGTCTTTATCTAATCTCACCCTTCTTTGGAAAATCACAAGTCACGACCTTTTTTATTGCCCAGTTTAAAGTTTTATTCAAAGAGCAAAGGTTTGACAGTGCATAGAATAAACGACCGTTTATGGGCCGCCTGTCGGGCCAGCACCGAAGGATCGAGAACATATTTTGCTCACTGAGAGGTGTATTGAGCCTTGTCAAATCGCACTGCTCCTTCAGAGGGTCAGACAGTTTAATGTGGCCTGACAGTGAGGTCAGCACCGTGACTGGCCACTCCCAGCTCCCTTTAATCTACTGAGCATCCATGCAATGGAGGAAGCGACACACCGTGAGGAAAACGGCCGGAACCCAAAGACCAGAGGGTCAGATGGGCCTTGGCTGAGAAGAACAGGTAAATCTAGGAACCTTCACAAATGACCAGGTTGGCACAACAGTCACTGAAACAGATGTATGACAGGGCAAGTCTCCGTGAGCCACAGAAAAACCTTGGCAGTGTTGAATTCCAATTCATGATTGGGCGCCTTGCTCGTGTTATTTTAGTTAATCCTCGTAAAGCCCTTTTTGAGGTAGGTGTTATTCCTTCTATTATCTACTTCATGTCCCGGATTAGGAAATCAAAATACTTAACCCAACATGTCAAGGTCTGCTGTTGTTCATTCCTAGTAGTTCTGATTCGCTTTGTTGTTGTTGTTGTTGTTGTTTTCCTGATAATTCTGAACTTGTTTTATTTCTCTCCTTATTGAGGTTAGAGGTGCATTTTGAATTATATCAGTTACATGGAAACACTTTTCCAGTGGAGATGACATGCATCCTAAGGAAAAACAAAACCACTTTAAAAGTGGACGATTCTAATCACAGTCGGATAGTCCACAATGTGGACCGCAGTTGTATGGACACTAGACATACAGTGTGTAACGTTAACGTTTTCCTGTGGGTGCTTTCTGACAACGATGGTTTGTTTTACCCCCGTGTCTATAATTGTTCAATGAACTGGTGTCCAATGAAACTATGAAATATCAATGCCAAATTTAGTTTCGGCTATCATATGCAAATCATATTATAAGCAGGTTATTTGGTTAGTTGGTTTCTTGGTTCATTCCTTCAATCGCCTGTTTTAAAAGAAATGTTTTTCAAATGTCCTCTTTGGGATGGATCCTAAGGATCAATTTAGAAAGAAAAATACTTGGTGAACCATTCTTGGTGGGCAGAGCCCTGTTTCTGCTGGACTTCTTTGGGTTGGGCTGTTTCACCATCTTGTGTCCTAAAAACAAACAAAAAGCTTTCTTAGATTGGTTTGAAAACTATTCAATAAGCAACTTAATACCCCACCATTTTTTCAGAGAAAGATAACTGCTTCTTTATTCTTCAAAAGATCCTAGAACTTGGCAGGCCAACATTAGTGTCTGGAATTAAGTTGTGGAGGATGGGGGGTGGGGAGGGAACATCTAATTCTTGTTTTGAAATCAGCATGTTTTCCATTGTTTCACTTAAGACAATGAGATGTATTTGCAATACGCATTATTAATTCAGACACATATTAAACAATAAATCCCATAAAAAGGTAAAAGAAAGAAATGGTTACTCAATAGCATTATAATTTATGGCTTCTTCAAAAGTTATCTAGTGTGTTTTAGCATTTCGATGAGGCTGTGAAATGAGCCTTTAATAAATTGAAAAGGGGAAGCAGGAAGCAGGAAGTAACGGTGTATACCTGACTGAACAGCCTCTATCTGCAACTTTGAAGCTTCCTATAAAACAAGGGGAACTTAGTTTTAAATAGAGACATATAATGATGAGATGAATCTGTGGCCAGAGTCAGGGGCTGTAGCAGTTAATGGAGGGGTGTGCTGGGGGCTCCTGGCCTCAGTTTCCTTGCTGTGAAACAAAGCGCTGGACTCGTTCAATGACTGACTGCCAGGAGGTCCATCCAGCTTAACTCTGTAAAGGTCTATGTCACTCCCTTCGTCTAAACAGCCACAGGTAGGCAGGCAGAGCCTTTGGAAAAGGAACGTCCTAGGAAGGGCTCTTTCTGAAACGCAAACTTAAAAGTGCAGAATTTAAAAATGTTGCCGCTGAATAGAAAAGGAGGGACAAATAATAACAAATGGAGGGGAAATCATGTTTCTGGAAGGGAGAAGCATGTTGCAAGCGTTTCTGGAAAAATAAGGCAATATCTGAGCTTGTCACGTATGAGCAGCCAAACCCACAGATTAAGAGGCCTTAAACTTCCAGGATGATACAATCAATCTTGAGAAGTAACCCGAATAATAGTAGAAATATAATGAATGCTTCCGTGTCAGGTCCTGTGCTAAACACGTCCTACAAATTAATTCCTGGGGTCTCACATCAGTCTGAGGAGGTTGGTGCTATATTAGCTTCATGTTAGAGGTGAGGAAATGGAGACCCAGAAAGGTCAAGTAGTCTGCCCAAGGGCACACAGCTAAAAGTGAGGAGGATCAGAACTTGAATCCAGACCTCAAGGCTAGATGATGAGAGTCGACCTTCTGTGTAACCCACACTGAAGTGGTCAGCTAAGTGATTCGATGTCTCCTGTCTAATCATCCATGGAAGAAAGCCTTCCGGAATTTGGTCCAAGGAATAGTCCCTCTTCTAAACAATGACATATTTCCCTCCTATACAAGCTTCCCATTTGGCTGGATTGTAATTTGTCCAAGGTGGGGCTTCTTTTGCTATTCTTATATCTGCCTAAATGCCAGGTATTTAATAGATGTTGAAAAAGAATCCTAATTTTCCTCCTTTTATGGAGAAATGGAGTCACAGCTTCTTCCCCCTACCTTGTGGCAGTTTTCACATCTAGGGACTGCGTGGGTTTGTAAGGCCGACCTCCGCTGGGGCTGGGGTCCAAGCTGGGTGACTTAGTTATTGGAGGGGCATTGATCCTGGAGCTCAGATCACCACTCAGAAAGTTCTTTGCATAGGAGGCGAGGTTTGGCACACTGACCACTCGGCTGGGCACTTCCTCCATCTTCTTTTTCTGTTTAGATTAAAGGACAGGCCCATTAAGAGTCACCCAAGGGGCACTATCGTAAAAAGTAAAGCCTACCAACCAAAACTATATGAGCGAGGAGGCAATACTTTTATTTATGTACTTATATTATTTTTTTAAGTATTCTTTTCCCTCTATTTTATGTTTTAAAAAACATAGATTCTCTTATCCAAAATTTCTGGGGACAGATGTATTTCATAATTCAAAATATATTTTTTTAGAGTTTCAAAGACTGTATAATGCCCCAGCATGGGCTGGGCCCGCCTTGTCCTCAAATGTACCAATATTTCTGAAGTGAAACTTAGGTTTGGTCATACTAAGAGGGATGATATAAAAAGTATACATGAGTTCACATCAATTCGGCTTAGGTTGGGTTTACTGTCCTATGAGCTATAAAAAAATACTAATTTTTTTAAAGCATTTTTAGGATTTTATGTCAGCAAATGAGATGAAATATTCTCATTGTAACAAATTCCAAAATATAGGGTGAAAAAAGAAGGGGAAGATTCCTGCTCTTCTCTCTACATTCACTATGAGTTACAGCCATTATTAAAACCGACACATTTATTTATAGGACATTTGGAAAACACAAAAACCCATACGAAATTAAAAACACACGTAATCTGCCTAGCCAGATATAAATATTGTTTAAAATTTGGACTATTTCTTTTGAGTCTTATTTTCAATGAATATTCCTCTGAATGCATGCCAGCCCTTTGATACATAAGCTGTAGTTACCTTTAGAAAAAATGAAACCATCGGAATTCTGTAAAGCATTGAAGCCAGAAGAACAAACTTACCTTCATGGATGGGGTCAAATACCCTGGGTGAGGATTGAAAGAGAAGGACCGATTCCGATGGGACACGGCGCTGGGGAATGCTGCATAGTGAAATCTTCTCTCCTCCTGGAAAAACAACCAACCGAGTCTAAGTGGGCCTAACCGCACAGCACCAGGCCCGACTTGAAGGAGACGGCTGTGTGAGGGAAGAATACAGAGAGAAGGAAAGTCCAGGGGAAGGCGGGAAGTCAGTGGGGAATCGAGCTTCGTCCACTGAAGCTTTGAGGAAGCACCTTTACTCCTGGGTCCTTCATGTCCTCAGCTCCTCTTATTGTAAAGGAATGCCTTAGGGAAGTTAGAGATCCCGGTACTCTTAGTATTTGAGGAGAGTCTACTGCAGAAAGTCAACGATTAAGGCAAAGAAAGAAGACTCCCAGGTACAATCACTACATGGCCAATCTTATTTATGTGTGTCATCCTCCACTTTATTTCCTTCTGTATTGTTTTTAAAACAAATTCTACTCATTGTATAATTTCATCTGTAAAAATATCTGTATAAATCCCTGAGATCAGCACAGTGGGATGAGGCTCAAGTGAGGGGAGACCAATGGATTCTCCATTGTGCATGTGCGAGGTGATGGGGCTTGGACCAAGGCGGTGGAGGTAGAGACGGCAGGAAGTGGCTGGACATCTGATGTGGCTAACTAGCTCTGCCCCCATAGGCCACGCTGAAGGAAGGGAATCTGTCACCCACTGTCCCCAGAGCTGGATGTAAGCCATTAGGAGCTGTTCCGGTGGATTCGGCTGGGGCAATATAAAGAACTTTTAACTAAACCACGGAGCATGAGAAGGCTGGGTTAGAGCCTGAAGACATGGTCAAAGTGTGAGGTGACACAGATGTGAGGTGGGTGGCCACAGGAATGAGCAGGAGAGTCTGGCGGGGAGGGGCATTTCAAAGAAATAGCCACCAAGCCTTGGTGGCTGCACGATACAGAAAACTAAGGGGGTGGCTTTGCTAACTGGGAAACAGGTGGTCATTTCTATGGAAGGAACATAATAAAGAATAACTGGCTTGATTGAGTCAACTAAAATCTACTTTAGATTTTCTCGAATACTGTTGGTTAAAAAAACCAAAACAACATTTGCAGCAGGGAATGCTGTGGGGCTTGGGAACAGAATGATTTTTTGCCTGCTGTTTTCCTGTGTTAATTTTTTTAGTGTTTATTAATTTATTTTTATTAATTTTTTTCTAATTTTTGTTTTATTATTTTTCATATATATACATATATAATTTTTGTTTTATTATTTTTCATACATATACATATACATATGTATATATATATGTAAGAGGAACAAAATAACCAAGGATCTTTTTTATAAGGGGGTTATATGGTCATCAGGATTAAACATTTTAGGTACCCAGGGAAATGCCAGGCGCAAAGAGGATGCCCCTCGCGGAGGAAGGCTGGCGGCCCGCAGCCTCACCGTGAGCTGCTTGATGATCTCCTCTCTCTCCTTCAGGCGGGTCTGCAGACGGCCGATGAGCTGAAGGTCCTCGGGCCTGGACGCCCCCTTCCCTGGCTTCTCTCCGGAATCTTTCAGCCTGTTTCAGGCAGACATGCAGTTAGCCCCTTACTGCAATTACTCAGCCATGAGCAGGGAGAATAGGTGAAGCCGTGATGGGGACGCCACTGTGTTCTCAGCCTGGCCAGTCATTCTCTCGTTCACGAAAGGGGAAACTGAGGCCGAGAAAGCTTGCCCAGGTGGCCACCTGTGAGTTATCTGCAGAGCTCGGGGTGGAGCCCAAAGCCTCAACTCCCAGCCTGACCATTGTCAGTTTCCCCACGGCTGCGGGGCCGAGGAACCGAAGGCCAGAGTGTGCGCGCAAGAACCAGGGATGTTTGGGAGAAGAGGCCTCAGCAGGAACGTGCCCTGACTCCCAGCCACTGCCCGCAAGGCTGTGCTAATGCCGACGTGGCTCTGGCGCCATCTGCTGGCCGACACGGAGCGCGGCATGCGCTAGTTCCAGGACAGCTTCGGGGCGGCGGGTACCCACAGCCCGTTCACCATGAAACGAGAGAAATAACAACTCTCTGGATGGTAGGGGAGAGAGACGGTTAGGGCTGAAGATGACCTATAGACTGTGGCAGATAAGAGGCCAGGACTTTGGGGCGAGATGACTTGGGTCTAGTCCCAGCTCTGCGTTTATCCAGCTATGTATGCCGGGCATGCCATTTCACCTGCGAGCCTCACCTCCTCCTTTAAAAGGGCATGAGCTCCCAGGTGGCTGTGAGCATTCAGTGAAATAACAGGTGCCTGGCACATGGTAGATGGAAAAACCTTCCACTCCAGATTTTGGATGATTTTCTTTGTATTGGAGACAAAGGAGGACAGTTTTTAAGAGTGCAAATGTCAGACAGGTGACATTCGAATTCACTTAATCCTGCCTGACTGGCCTCCCTGACGCTAACCCTGATCCAAAGCCAGAAGTGACTCCATTAAAATGTAAATCAAACCACATCACTCCTGCTCGGGGCCTTACAATGGCTTCCCCGTGCTCTCTGAAAGCATCCAAACTCCTTCCTGTTTAGTGAAGGATTTCCTTCATCCCTCCAAGTTACCCCACCAACCTCGATTTCTACCACCTACCCTCTCGCTCGTTTCACTTAAGCCCCGTGAGCCTTCCGGCTGTTCAGTCTCATGAAGCAGGCCCCAGGGCCTTTGCTCTTGCTGTCCTGTCGGCTTGGAATGCTTTCTCCAGATGGTTCTCTCATTCCCTCACCCCCTTGTGCTTAAATGTCACCTCCTTAAAGAAACCTTCCTTGCCCACCCTTGCCATTCTCTAGATACTGATCCTGTTTTATTTCCAGCACGTCCACTACCTGATATGAAGTTAAATATTTATTTGTTTGCTTATTTCTTGTCAGAATCTCCTTCTGGAATTCCTGAGTTCTATGAGAGCATCATCTTTATTTTATCCCTTGCCGTAATCCTAAGCCTAACGCAGTGGGCCCTTAACAAATATTCGCAGAATGAAGAAATGAAGGCATGTGCACCCACGAGTGGCCCTCAAAGGACTGATGTGAAGACTGAACGAGACGATGCGTGTTAGACGAGGGCCACTATTCATAAAAAATAGCCTGGATCTTTTTGATTTCTTCCAGTGTGAGGGTCAAACCGGGCCCATGAGGCAGGCTCATTCCTCCAGATTCCTGGGTCCCTGCACAAAAGGGGACTGGAGACCAACTCCGCCAGTTTGCCTAGGACTGAGGTGCTTCCTGGAACTCGAGACTTCTAGTATGAAAACCGAGAAAGTCCCGAGGACACTGGGATGAGTGGGTCACCCTCATGAAATGGCACATCGACTCGACCTTCCCAACCTGGGGCCAACGTCACACTTACTCGGTTTCCAGGGCAGCCAGCCGGGCCTGGAGCCGGGCTTGAGCGCTGCTGAAATCTGCCACCACGGCCTGCATCTCCTTCCGGTGCTCCTGGCGTAGCGTCTCCACCTCCCGGGCCCGCTGGGCTTGCTGGTCCTCCTCCAGCAGCCTGCGGTGAACGGAAGCACAGCCGGGCTGGCCCAGGCTCTGAGGACTGACCTCTTGGGCATTGGGGCTTTCTCCCCCCTCTGCTGGGTGGCCGGATTTGGAGACAACGGGTGGGGGAGGCTATGAATCTGAGCTCAGGACACCGTGGGAAGGAGACCCAGAGTATCTGAACTGTGGGGTCCGGGATAAACCCCACTTGTGGGACCCCTTCTCGGCACCTCCCACTCCAGCATTCCATGAAGGAGAAACCTCTTTGGCTATCATTTTTCCTAACTTCGGGGTAGGAGGATCCACCGACAAGCCTCAGGGGTGTGTCACCCTCTGAAAGTACATGCACATTTTTGGGTGATTATATCCTCCCACGAGAGGGACCATTGCTTTCCTCAACCAGAGAGGCCTGTAACCCAAAATGGTTACGAGTCTCTGTCCTGGTCCGGCATCCTTATTCTAGTGCCATATGGGGAGTCCCTAACTGAATTCGAGGTGTTCCACCTTAGCCAGGTGGGCTCATCGTTGTTTCTCGGGTGAGCCTCGAGTCTATTTTCACTTGAGCAACTTTATGCTGGGGACTTGGACATGGACAAAATCCTTGCAAGCTATAACCCACCAAAGTTCCCTCAAGAAGAAAAAGATAACCTACGTAAGAAACAGAAAACTCCTATATCTGTTAATGAAATTAAAATTGTAGTTATAAACTTTCCAACGAGGGGGAAGAGGCTGTGAATTCAGGACTGGTAATGAGCTGTCCAACCTGGATGAGGGGGTCGTAACTGCCACCGTTCGTGGGGCACTTCCTCCGCGCCAGGACGGCGCCGGGCACCTGGCACACACTTCACTGTGCTCTACAGCAGCCCCGAGAGGTGGCGGGTGGTATCAGCTCCATTCGCAGGTGAGGGCACAGGCTTGGAGAAGTTAGCTGACTCGCCCGAGCTCACACGAATGGTTCAGAGCACACAGCACTGCCTCCCTAAGGCTAGTTTTGAGGACACCTTTGGTATCCTTAGGCCTGACACCATAAAGTTCCTGATTTTTAGAGAAATGGGGTCCCATATCAGTTTCAGGGCAAATCCTCTGAACTTTGATCTAGAATTCCCAGATGCTTTTCACGGGTCAAAGGAGTCCCATCAGTGCAGTGTCCGCGTGTGAGGGGAGAGCGCCGAGGCTCGCCACGCGGCAGCGCGGGGCGGGCGGGAAGGCAGCGCCGGGCCCGCGGACGCACCTGCGGGGGGCGGGCGGGAAGGCGGCGCCGGGCCCGCGGACCCACCTGCGCTGGTCGCGGAGCTGCAGCGCCTCCTGCTGGTGCTGTTCCACCTCGGCCCGCAGCCGCCGCACCGCGTCCTGGAGCTGCGAGTTCTCCTCCCGGAGGCCGCACCCCTCGCCGGGACTCTGTTCAGCGACGCCCGCCGCGGAGCTCGCTGGCTCCGGGCCGCCTGCATCCTACGCAGAAGGTGGCGGGGAGAGATGTCTTCGGGGGGCGCCAAGGCGGGCCAGGCGCGCAGGGCCGCGGACGCGCGGCGGCGACGATGGGGACCTGCGCTCCCCCCAGCCTGCAGCCGCGCCGGCGGCAGGGAGCCCCTGCGGCTTCCTACAGACGCCCGTTAGACGAATATCTGAAGCCGGACGGCGGGCTGGAGGAGGGCGGCCCGGGCTGTGAGGAGGTCACTATGTTACCCTGCTAGGTAGGAATTATGGATGTGCAAGGAAGGGGCCGATGGGCCAGATTGGACCGGGAAATTCAGGGGGAGTGGGCCCTGAGCGCAGATGACAAGGCTGCTCCCACTCTTGGGAACAGGGAGGTCTGGACAGGGAGTCTGTCTGGGAGGAGCTCGGGGACAGTCTCCTGCAGACCTGCAGAAATGACCCGGACTGCCGGTCTCGGGGGCCTGTCTGGCACCAACACCCTGAGCGGCTATCGAGTCTGAACTGAAAATAACTCGTTTTGGGCTTTTCAAAGAAGGGGGCCTGCAGGGTCTTCGGGTGCCCCCTAGCGGAAGGAGAGGGGCGTTCCCCGTGTCAGACGGGATAGAGCACCCACGGCCTTCCCTTCGGGAAAGTCTCGCTGCAGCCCTGACGCTGCTCTGAGAGGCATGTGGCGTGGACAGGGCAGGGGCTCTGACCTCTGCGGTGCTGGTGTGGTCCTCGCTGTCCCCTGGACACTGGGCGGTCGCCTGCCGCCTGCCCGAGCTGCCCAGAGCCCTCAGCTCAGCCTGCAGCACCTCCAAGTCCTTCTGGTGCTCAGCGCAGGCAGCCCGCTGCTCCCACAGCTCCTGCCGGAGGGACTCTGCGGAGGGAAGAGCAGCGGGTCAGGCCCACGGGAGGCCAAAGCCTGTCCTGTGGGGACAGCAGTCCCGGTGGGCCACTGCTGACGGCTTTGGATTGAGTTCTAACTTATTTCAAGACAACAGGAACGGTACCGCTTACAGCTAAGTGTGCTGGACTCTTGACCGTTCTATCCAGGATTGTCCCTCCCATTTTTTATGGCGAGGGAACTGAGCCACAGACCGGGTAAGTAGCCTAGAGCCACACAGCTAGTAAGTGCTGGAGTCAGGCTTCAAAACTGCCAGTAGTCCTTTCCTCTGAAGCCCTGCTTAGCCACTCCTGGCCGGTCAGGAAGGGTGGTGGGTTACAGTGGGATGGCCTGAGACAGGGCTGAATGCAGGGGTAGCGTCTGCCCTAAGCACCAAGTACGAAAACCAAGAGGAGAACAGGGAATTATCAAATGACGAGGGGCCTTTTCTGGGTTTGCGGGTCTTAAGTCGGAAAATTTGACATTAATGGCAACTCTTCAGGAGATGAAACATTCATGGACTCTCCCTCTCATTGGTGTGAGGTTTTGGCTGGCTTGTGGAGGCAGGAGCTGGCATGTTATCCCAATAGTATCAGGATGAAAACCAGAATCATCGAGGAGAAATGTAACTTAGGGTAGAGGATAGCCAGAAACTCAAATCTTGAGTTTGGTGGGTAAAATGTGAGGATGGGGGGGGGGGGGTGATTTCTAGTAGTGTAATACTTATCAGCATGATTGAAAAGCAAAACAATTGTTTCAAAATGAATATTTTCTGATAGAGAAGATGCTATTCAGTGAGCTCTTCATTTTTGTAAATTCGATACTTTTCTGTTATGGACTTTTAAGATTATATTTTAGTTATTACAAATAACTTTTGAAATGTTCCAATAATTCTATAAGCCATAAGATAAGCACCCAGTACAGGCCTCGGTACATAGCAAGTGCTCAGCATATATTTGTAAAATAAACAAACGATGTTTAGAGTAAAAAATCAATGAAACTGTAAATGTATATTAGTTATAAAAGATTTCCCAGAAGCCTACTAAGCTTCTCTCAAAGGTACAGTATATTAACACATAACAGCTAATATATTCCGATGGCATTATATTGAAAAACTTACTTGGTCATCTTTTCTCCCCAGAAGAATTTTAACAAAATAACTTCTAAAGCTTATTATCTTTAGAAAAATCCAGACACAACCCAGTTTTTAAAAATCCTTTACCACAAAAAATTGCAATAAAACTCTTTAGCAATTCATTACCCTCCGCTCTTCTCTCATACCTCCCATCATACATCTGTCCATTCCTCCATCCATCCATCCATCCATCCGTCCGTCCGTCCGTCCGTCCGTCCATCCACCCATCCATCCATCCATCTATCCATCCATCCATCCACCCACCCACCCATCTATCCAGCATGTTTGGATCCCCTCCCAGCATATCACATAATCTCATGGACACTCACCTTCCTGCCCCTTACGCGCCGACTTATGCTGCAGGTCAAGTGTGTCTCACACAGGCAGTGGAAGAGGAATAGTTGGGACCGGGAATGTCTAACTTCACTCTTGTTGGCTGGGCGGGGAGGGGGGTGGTGCTCCCACTCATGCGATACCACCCCAGAAGCCTGCGATTTGCCATCATCGTTACAAAGTCCACAAAGCTCCTTCTTCCTGGGACTGAGGCTGAGAATCCCAGCCTGTCCCCGGGGTCTCTCCTGATTCTCTCTGGAGTGCCCTGGGATCAGAGGGGTCAGGGAAGGGGCAGCAGAGACATCTATGCCAACAGTTGTTGGGTGTTGGAATCCCCAGGAGTGTCCAGCCTGATCTAAACTTCGGGAATCTTATACCCAAGACATGAGACACAATCTGAGTTTTATCTTCTATAATGAGTCTTCTTTGGACTTTGCTAACGTTAGCATTTCCAACATGGCCACCTCCATTCCAGGGTTGCTGCTAACCAGGAAATCTGTGGGATGCGCCTTCTCCTTCCTGCTCCCCACATCGCTTCCTCCAGAGGGACAAACAGCTTAGTGAAAACCCAACCAAGCAGCAGGCAGATCTTATTTTCCTATGCAAGTAAAGAAAATGTTCTTCTCCAGAATTCTTTTAAGAGCCCCGCCTGGATTTAAAACATATTCAATAGGCCAACATAGTCTTTAATGATAGGCTTGAAATAAGGAGAGGCATCTGTCTTGCTCTTTAGAGGGAGAAGGAAGATGAGAGTAGAGCAGAAAAGGAGGGAGAAAGATGATCTACAGAAACGGAGAGAGGCCCCTGGAGTCAGCCATGCAATCTCGGGATATTCAGAAATAATAACAGCGAGCATTTACATAGCCTGTGTACTCGGCTCTGTTCTAAGCGCTTCCCATGCATTTACTCACATAATTCTCATAAGGGCCCATGAGGGCGAGGCTGTTATTACTTCCATTTTACAGATGAGCACCAGAGGCACAAAGCAGTCAAGCAGCTTGCCCAAGGTCACACAGCGAGTGAGTGCTGGGGCTGGGCTTCACGCCAAGGCAGTTGGGCTCTGGAGAGCTTGACGGCCTCTGCTAACTTTCAGAATGCTTCGGGTCACTGCTTTTTAATGTGGAATCGGAAGAGGAGCTAGGTTTCCGGCTGGGGATGATGTGGGCGCAGGCAAAGGAAGCAGAGGACATGCAGGAGCCTGGAGGCCTGAGCCCCCCACATGCCAGTCTCGGGAAGAAGGGGCTTTGTGGGCTTTGTAATGGTGATGGCAAATCGTATGCTTCCTGGGTGGTATCTTCAGAATAGCAATGAAAGGTCGAGGCAACCCCGTGAAACTCTCACGAATTCTCAGAGACCTGGGCTACGTTCAGTACTAAGGATGATGATTACAGTATTATCTGCATTCACTGGGATCCCGTTATGTGCCAGGTGTTTTATATTTAATGTCTCATCAAAGTCACACAATACTCTCTCTATGAGGGAGAGACAACTGTGACTCCATTTCATAGCATGGAGAATGAGGCTGAGAGTGACCCGCCCCAGGTCTCACCGCTAGTTGGTGGTGGAGCCAGGACGGTCACCCTGGCCTGTGGGCCCCCAGACCCCTGGGCCCCACGCCACCCCTGGGCCCCGTGCAGACCCCGGCGGGGGTGGTGGCTGGCTGTGTACCTAGCAGCAGAGCTTGCTGAGCCTGCATCCTCTCTTGCTCCCCCTGCAGCTCTTGCTGGGCCTTTTCCTCCAAGGCCTGGAGCTCCAGCCGGTGCGCCTGGTGCTGTGTCTGGAGGCTGTGGCTGGATTCCTTCTTCAGGCGCTCCTCTGTGGCCTGTGGGCAAAAGTGGGGGGATGGAGGCATGAAAGTGGGCACAAAGGGAGAGACCCTAAGCTCCTCCTCTCTATGGGGGCCCCTCTGGGCACTGCCACTGCCTGGCGAAGGGCTTATCAGGCTACAGCGAATGCTCCGTCGCCCATCAGGGATGACAGTGAAGGCCTGGCCACAGCAGCCATTTTGTACCATGTGAACCTAACCTCGGTCCGTAGCTCACTGAACCAGAGTGGACACCTGTCCCAAGCTGGGCCAATCATCTGGAATGTGGTGTCAGGAGGTGGGAAGAGAGAGGAGCCAGAGAGATAGAGAGAGAGAGAGACAGACATTAACCAGAGGGCTTCCATTTTAACACACTCGGGGGAATGAGGTGAGCATCTTACACCTGCCCTAGGTCCAGAGAGGCAGAGGGAGCTGCCTGTGAAGACAGCCGGGGGCTGACGCGCAAAGCCGAGCAGAAGCGACGGGAGGAGGGGTCCCTGCAGCTTTTTCAGTCCGCGGTCATCTGGCCCTAAGGACTGGCCGTGTCTCTGCCCTCGGGTTCACTTATATCTTCATTCTTCTGTTCAACAAACATTCGTGTATTGAAGGCCTAGTATGTGCCAATCGCCCAAAGCGGGTTCTGCGGACAGGTGTTACACTTGGACAGAAACGTCTTCACTGCCTGGGCTGGCTCCAGGTGCTTCCTGTGGCGGCACAATAATGACTCCCTGAGACGTCCGCGTCTGAATCCCCAGAACCTGCGAATACGTTATGTGGTAAAAGGGGCTGTGCAGGTGTCGTTAAGTCAGGGACCTTGAGATGGAAGAAGTTCCTGAATTATCTGGGTGGGCCCAATGTAACCTCAGGGGTCCCTGTAAGAGGGGAGCGGGAGAGGCAGTCAGAGAAGGATGATGGAAACGGGGAGGAGGCGGTAGAGAAGGAGGATGGGAGGGAGAGGGGGAGGAGGGAAAGAGGGAGGAGGGAGGAACAGAGGCGGGGAGGCGGGGTGGCGTGGGGAGAGAGAGGGATTGAGCTGAAGATGCTATACGCTGTACTGTTGGCTTCGACGACGCAGGCAGCTTCCAGAAGCTGGGAAAAGCAAGAAAACAGATTCCCCTCGAGCGCCTTCACAAGGACAACAGTCCCGCCGACACCTTGACCTCTGGACTCCGAACCTCCGCACTGCAGGATAAGTGCTGTGTTGTGTCGGCCGCCAAGTTTGTGGTGCTTTGGTACATCAGCAGTAGGAAACTAATACAGTTTCTGGAGGGTTTTTTTTTTTTTTTTTTTTTTGCAACAGCATTCCAGTTAATAGATGGCCCCACTTTTTAGATGAGATGAGGAGATTGAGGCTGGGAGAGATAAATTAGCTTTTCCAAGGTCACGCTGAAAGGATGCAGAAGTCATCCTTCCCTCCTTACCTCCATGTGTTTGTTTGTTTGTTTGTTTGAACAGAGGAGGAAACTGGCTCAGCAGGGTGAAGTGACCTGACTGCAGCTGGGTAATGGTGGAGGCAGGAAGGTAACCCACAAACCGCAGTGTCCAGGACACAAGCCCTTCCCTGTCCCCTCCCTCATGCAACCTCTGGGAACAATAAGAGATGGGATTTCCCCAGATGCACGAGGCTCCCGTTAGGGGAGAACAGAGCCATCCCCGAGCCCCGGGAAGCTAACTGAATGCGGGCCTTGCTGCTCCCCAGGAAATGGGGAGAAACAGTCTTAATCCTCCCAAGAGAAACTCAATCATCCTGTGGTGAGTTTATTCAATGAGACAGGAAAGTCTCACACTTTTCAAACTCTCCAATATATTTCCTCATCTTACACTTGCTGCAAGACTCAGAGAGCTCCAAGTGGTGACATTTTTATCCCCAGGGAAATGGGAACGGAGAGACGGAAGCAAAGACTTGCGAAAGGCCTTGCAGAAGCTACAGTGGCAGCTCATTGGGGGAGGAGATCACTGGGTTGCCTGGGCCAGAGCTGGTCTCGTTACTGGTGAAGCAGGAGCGACCCCTCCAGAGTGCAGGTGAGCCACAGGTAGGCGGGTGCTGGGAGTGATGGGGCACCCGCGCAGGCCTGAGGGCCGGAGCAGACAGCTTTTGCCTTGGGAAGGCTGCAGGAAACGAACACCTGGGGAGCAGGTGACAGCAGCCGATGCGCAGGATCCCAGAGAGGGTCAGGGCCCCGCCGATGCAGGCCTGAGGGCTGGAGCGTGTGGTGTCCACATCAGGAGGCCACGGGGAGGTCGTCATTGGGTCTGGGCGCGGGCTCTGAGGTCACTGTGAGGTCACTGGGGCAGCATATCACCTGGCGTCCTCACACACTTACACCACTGCTCAACCGTGCAACAAAAGCCAGAAATAAAGCAAAAACGCAGCTGCGGGGACCGGGAGAAGCCCCCTTTCTCCTGCGAGGTGCCTCCGGCGCCCTCTACTGGCAAAGCTTAGCATCGCGCTCTCTGTGGGAAACGCTTCAAGAATCTAGATCATTATCGCAGAGCACGCCGCTGAAGGGCGAATTGGGAGCTGAGAGGCATTAAATTGATCACAGGAGGTGACTTTCACATACTTACTATGTCTGATGACTTTTCATTCAATGCTCACACTTATTAATAGTTTTAACTGAACTGCTCGGAATTGCTGCCTTATCTTTTAGCTTCCCGTGTTGCTGGTGAGATGTTTGATAATATTCTTATTATCCAAGCACTTTGTGTCTGACACCATTTTTCCTCCTCGGGAGCTTTTGGAATTTCTCCCGTTTCCCTGGTGTTCTAAAATTTCCAGACGAGGGGTATTCTCATTTAGTTCTAGGAATTTAATTCTGCTGTTTCTTTGAAAATATCCTCCCCTCCACGATCTCTTTCTGGAACTCCTGTTTGCACTAAGCCACAGAGACTCTAAATAACTCAGCGAGCCCCTTGATTAAGTAGCTACAATGAGCTGGGTGGCGGAGGATTCGCCGATGAGCAAATAGAGAAGGTTCTGGCCTCAGGAGCTTCCGGTTTGGTAGGTTTGATCGTAGAAAGAACTAATTAGAGTATGAAGCTGCCGTGACAGTGTAAGGACAGTCCGTTATCTGTGGCAGTCAGAACAGGATCCTCGTGTCCCGACAGAACGAGGCGCGAAGGCCTTCTGAGAAAGCAGAGGTGGGAGGAGGTAGGTGAACCATGCTCGGCCCTCCCTGCTGGAGTGCACATGGTCGCGGGCCTGACTCCTCATCCCAACAACCTTGCTGAGCTGGTCTTTCTGAACTCTGAGCCTGACTCTCCAGTATGCATCATGTCCAAGTCAGGAAAGAAAGCTCTTACATGATCAAGGTCACGTGCAGATAGGGAAAAGCAATACAAGAAACCTAACAGACAGACCTAAGTCTGAATCCTCGCTTCGCTACTCATTGGCTGCGACCCTGAGCAAGCTGCCAAGTCTCTGAGCCTCCTTCCCATCTGGGAGAAGGGGATGTGATGGTAATGACCTTGTGAGATCAGCGTAGGGATGGGAGATAATGTGCGTGGCCAGTGCTCGGTCCCTAGGGGACCTCGGAACGAGCACCCTTACCTTGAGTTCTTGATTTTTGGCCTTCTCCAGCATGCGGAGGGCCCGCTGGTGGGAGGCCTGGAGCTGGGCCTTCACGGCCTGGTTCTGCTCTCTGGTCTCCCGGAGCTCGCGCTGCAGCTTCTCCCTCTCGTGGTCCGAGAGCTGCTGCAGCTCCCGCAGGTCCTCCTGGTAGTGGCTGGTGCACTGCTCCAGGGCCTGCTGCATCTGGGAGACCTGCCCGCGGGGCAACTGCCCTCAGCAAGGCTCCTCCCTCCCCAGGGCGTCCTTAAACATGCAAGCTTTCCGAATGTCTCCTCCGCCCAGGCCCAGCGGGGCCTCCTCTGTTCAAGCGAACTCTGAGGAGGGCGGAAATCTCAAGGCTGGAGAACCCTGGCCCGGCCAGTCCCCCCAGGGGCTCCTCGGCTACAGCTCTGCGTGAATGCTGGGCAAGAGGAGGCACAGGACTAGGACGCAACCATCCAAGAGAAGTCAAGAGGGCACAGGGATTGACAGCCCTCACCTCCTTCAGTGCTTGCTCGACCCTCCCTTTCTTGCTGAAGCCCCCCCTGACAACCCTTTAGTGTTACACTCACCCCCTCATCACCAGACCGCCGCCCACTCCCCTTTACCCTGCTGGTTTGGGGTTTTGTTTTGTTTTGTTTTTTATTCCCTGAAGCCATTACCATCTTCCCAAATACTATGTGCTTTACTTATTTCTTATGTCTAGTGTGGATGGTCTGTACCCATCTCCTCTGCTAAAATGTAGGCACTGGAGTGCAGGACTTTTGTCTGGTTTGTAGAGCCAAGAACCCCACCTTGCCTTGGACCTGGGGTGCCCTCCCCAGCTTGGACCGGGGACTTTTAGGGTGAAGAGGGGGCGGGGTCTCCGCGCACCCCGGTCACACCTCCGCCGGCTTCCTCCTCCTACCTGGGCTTGCAGCCTGGCCTTCTGACTCTGCCACTCTTCCTGCAGACGCTGGATTTCAGGTGTCTTCTCCTTCAGCAGAGACCCCAGAGGAGACTTCAGGTCACTCCCTTCCTCGAGGGGCACCTTGATCCTTTCAAGATATGGAGACCAAAAATCACAAAAGATCCTGGGCTAGATGACATGGCCACCCCGATAGCATCTCAGCTACCTGGGCTGGGAGGAGGGAGTTCCCATGGCAGTTACTGGGGTGAGAAACATCTTCCCTGGATTTAAGAAACAACCTTGAATACACATTCTAAGTGTTATTGCACTTGGGATGTGACCAGGATACAGCTGGAAGTGCCCGGTATCTATTTAGTGGGTGCCTAATAAAAGCTGATCAACTGTCAGGATGACTGAGCTTAGAGTTACTTATATGGAGCCCTTGGGGGCTCCAGAAGAAGAGGTCTCTATGGTCTAATTCCACATCTCTTCCTGCATATGAAAATACAACCACGGCAATAATGCTTTACTTGAATCCAGTACTTCAGACTTTTCAAGGCATGCTTATAACCTTTTCTGGCCATCCCTAAGTATACATAGGAAGATGAGAAATAAGACTTTACATATGTAGCAGGAACAAGAAGATGCTGGTTTAAAGCTGCGGTAGTTTCTGCATTCTAGAACAGATGCTGACAAACGTCTCTGAAAGAGACCTTCCAGTAGTCAATTTTGAGCTTTTGAACCAGCTGAGAAATTGGTAGAGATTGAGGATGTTAAGTATTCACCTTGTTCAACAATGTAAAAGGATGCTCCGGGGTGAGGATCTCTGCAGAGGTTGCTGGGATGTAAGTGACGTTTTGCTTCCTCTGGCCAGAGGACCAGAGGTTAGGGAGTTGGGGGCCTGGACATGGGGGAAAGGGCATGGGAAGGGGGAACGTGGTTTGGCAGAGGTGAGAAGGCCCAGCAATGGACACAGGCTGGGGGTTAAGGAAGAGACAGTCAGTGAGGACCCCTGAAAGAAGGGGCAGGATGCTAGAGGCAGCATAGCAACGTGGTTAACAACACGGGCACTAGAGCCAGACTGCTCAAGTCCAAACTCCGGCTCTGTTATTTACTAGTTATGTGACCCTGGGTGAGATCTTTAGACTGTCTGGGACTGACTTTCCTCATCTATAACATGGGCTTAATAATACTACCTTTCATATGGATTATAATGAGGATTAATAAACACCTAAAATTGTTTAAAAACTGTTTGGCACATAGTAAGAAATACATAAAGAGTTAATTAAACAGTTAACAAAGGCAGGAGGTTTATTTTTCTACATTCTAATTCTCTTAAGTTATCCTCAAGTTTTGCTAAACAGAAGATGCTTAAGTCCGAGCTCTGGGTATGAAACAAACCAAGAGTGAGGAGACAGCCAGAGGTGATCAACAAAGCAGCAGCCCAGGGCAAGAGTGACACATGATACTACCAGGCTGGATGTGTGGAACAGCTAAGCTCTCCCTGATGACCCCTGGGGGAGGGAACCTAACTTCCTCCCAGGGCTCGGTTATTATTTTTAAAATGTTTTATTGAGGAAAAATTTACATGTCATGAAATACACTAACCTTAGGAGTGCAATTCAATGAGCTTTGACAAATGTATACAACTGTAAAACCAACCCCCTGATCAAAAAATAAAACCTACGCACGACCCCCAAACTCCGCCTGCATCTTCTTCCCAACAATTTGGCAGCCACAGCAGCCGGTGCTTTGACTTCCGACCCCGTGGAGTGATTTTGCATGATGCTGAGCACCGCACAAACAGCAGGATGTGGGACGTGTTCTTCTGTGTCTGGCTTCTTTGGCTCAACATCACGTCTTTGGGGTTCATCTTTGGTGTGGTGTATGTCAGTAATTCATACTTTTGATCGCGGAGCAGTATTTATTTCATGACATGAATATACCATGATCTAATGATCCACTTCCCTGTTGATAGGCATTTGAGTTGTTTGTCCTTCAGGGCTATGATAAATAAAGCTGCTAGAAATAGTCTTGTACAGTCTTTTTGTGGATATGTGTTTTCATTTCTTTCGCTAAATTCCTAAGACAGAATTTCTACTACGTGTATATATATTTTTTTAATTTTTAAGATACTATCAAACAGTTCTCCAAAGTGGTTACACTCCCGCCAGCAATGGATGGGAGCTCTCATTGCTCTGTATCACTGCCGATATTTTGTATCCTCTGTCTTTACTTTTAGTCATTGTGGTGGGTGGGAAATAAGTTGCATTTCCCTGATGACTACAATGTGGAACACGTGATCTTAAGATGCAAACTTAGATAACTGATGTTAAAATGTAAGTTGTTAAAAAATATAATGAAAGCTATAATTTCCTCTTTTTAGCTATATCCCATAAATTTTGATATGTAATGTTTTTATATTATCATTGAGTTTAAAGTAGTTTCTCATTTCCACTGTGATTTTATTTTTTTGACCTACGGCTTATTTAGAAGTATACTGTATAGTTTCCAAATACTTGAAGATTTTCTTGGTAGCTTATTGTTATTGAGCTCTAATTTAATTCCTTTGTGGTCAGAGAATACCCTCTGAAATACAGAGTACATTTGAAAGTACATTCCGGTCTTTGAAATTCATCCAGGCTTATTTTGTTGCCTTTCATGTTTTCCATATTGGTGAATATTTTACATTCCTTGAAAAAAATTTTCAAGTATATCGTCTAAAAATTGTTCAGTTCATTATCTATAGATGCCAATTAGATTAAGTTCGTTGATGGCATAGTTCACATTTTCTGTATTTTTACAGGTATGTCTAGTTCTCTAATCAAATGCTCAAAAAAGGGCATCAAAATCTCTAACTACGATTGCAGATCCCTCTCTTTAGTTCTCTCCGTATTCGCCTCATTCTTTCTAATGCTCTGTTATTGCATTATACCCATTTAGGATTGTTATGTCTTCCAGATGAACTGACCCCTCTACCATTATGAAATATCCCTTTTTGGTTCCTGGTAATATTCTTTGTTCTGAATTCTACTTTGATAGTAATACAGCCATATTAGTTTCTTTATGTTTAACGTTTGTGTGTTATATCTTTTTTCCATCTTTTTACCTTCAAACCTATCTGTGCCTATATTAGGACTGCCATAACAAAATACCACAGACTGGGTGGCTTGAAAAGCGGAAATTCATTTCCTCAGAATTCCGAAGGCTAGAAGTCCACGTTCAAGGTGTCAGCTGGCTGGATTTCCTCTGAGGCCTCTCTTCTTTTGACACTTGCAGGCAGCCACCCTCACGCTGTGTCCTCACATAGGTGTTCGTCTGTGTTACCTGTACGTTAATCTCCTCTTCATACAAAGACACCAATCATTCGGGATTAGGTCCCCCCAATGATCCTATTTTACCTCCATCACATCTTTAAAAGCCCCATCTCTAAATTACGGTCAAAATCTGAGGTTTAAGGCCTCAACATATGACTTTTGGGGATCGCAATTCAGCTAACGGTTTTGTATTTAAATGTCTCTCTTGTAAGCAGCATACAGTAATTTCCTGCTTTTTTTTATCCTCTCTATCCTTTTCAATGGTGTGTTTAATTTACATTATAATTATTGCAAAGGTTGTGCTTAAATTTATATCTTGTTATTTGATTTCTGTTTGCCCAATCCTTTCTCTTATTGTTCTTTTTCTGTTCTCCCTTTTCTATCTTCCTGACAAATATTTTTTAGTATTCCATTTTAGTTCTTTTGTTGGATTTTTTTTTTTTTAGCTTTTCTTTGTATTAAAGTTCAGTGTTGCCCTATGGATTACAATTTGTATCCTTAATTTACCATGATCTGCTTATTGTTACTATTGTACCTCTTCATGTAAATGCCTCACGAAGTGTAATTCCATTAACCCCACCTGTGTCCCTGTGCTAGCGTGGTCATACATTGTTTAACTACATGCATTATGAACCCAATAATACAATGTTACTATTACTATTATTATTCTTAAGAAGCTTGATCTCTTTTAAAAAATTAAGAGGAGAAACAGTGGTCTTTTATATTTACCTATACATTTACCATTTCTGATGCTCTTCATTTTCTCCTATAGATCTAAGTTTAAATCTGCTGTAATTTCCTTTCAGTTTGGATAAATTCCATTAGCATTTATCATACTGCAGGTTGGCTGGTGAAAAACTATCTTAGCTTATATGTACCCGAAAATGTTTTTATTTCGCTCTCGTTTTTGAAGGATATTTGCACTGACTCCCCCATTCTCCTGCAAATTCTCTCACATCCTAAGGAGCCAATCTCATGTTGCCATCTATCACAAAGCGAGGTATAGCCGGCTCTCCTGACCACCCTCATCCCTGTCCATTAAAACCGATCCTGACCTGCTTGCCCCAACCTTAAGTCGACAGCCAATTGAAAAGCCACCTCTTTTGTAGAGCCGCATACCAAAAAGCCCAGTTCCCTCATAGGGATAACTACTGAATATGCAACTCCAACCCCAAAGGAACCACTGACTTTAGATCTCAGGCAACCACTCTGTTCCTTCCCCTTCACCACTTAGCTCTTCTGCTCCCACCAAAACCCCTCAGTGAGCAAGCTCCAGAGCCCCCACCTCCTTATTTGCTTCTGTAGTTGAGGATACCCTGTTATCAATATAGCCACCATGGGAGAGGAAGACAGCATCTTCTCCCGAGGAAAGCCTTTCCTCTTTCCATGGTGATCTTATTTAATCCACAGGGTTCGGGTACAGCTGGTCCCGCCCCAGGGAAGAGCATGTGACACCTGCCAGGCCACTCAGAGCTCTCTATCTCCTCAACCAGAACGACTGGCTCAGGGATGGACATGTGCCCTAAGCTGGGACTGTTCAAGACCTCTTGAAATTTCTGCCAGTGTTTTCAGGAAAAAGATTGTTCCTTTCCCTCTGGCATTGTGAGTTCCAAACAGGATATTTGTGGCTGCCACTGGGAAGTGGTAGTCCTAGCGTTTCACCTGGAGGCCTGCCTCCAAAGTCTGTCCTCTTTAACTGATGGTCTTATATGCTTCACAGATCCTGAGACAGAATTCAGAGGATGCTGTGGGAGTATTATTGGCTGGAGAGCTCATTCGGCTCAGGGGGCCTGACGCCACCATTGATATGGTAGGGGGTATAGGCCCTGCTTCCCCAGTGCTATGGTCTGAATGTCTGTGTTCCCTCAAAACTCATATGTTGAAACCTATTGCCCAGTGTGATAGTATTAAGAGATGGCGCCTTTAAGAAGTGACGAGGGCAGGAGAGTGGAGGCCTCACCAATGGGAGTGGTACCCTTATGAAAGAGGCCCTAGGCAGCAAACGTGACCCTTCCTCCATGTGAAAACACAGTGAAAAGATGCCTTTATGAACCAGAAAGGAGGTCCTCGCCAAACACAGAATCTGCCAGTGACTTGGCCTTGAACTTTTCAGCTTCTAGAACTGTGAGAAATAAATTTCTGTTGTTGGTAAACCACCCAGTCAGCGGTATTTTGTAAGGCAGCCTGCATAGACTATGACACTGAACTACCTAGAGAGCTGCCTGATTAAAGAAGCTCAGTTACATATCGCCTTTCAGGACCCCACACAAGCCACTTATTAGTGCAGGCCACCCGGTCTCTGGTGTTCTGATACAGCAGCCCGAGCTAAGACAAGTGAAGAGCATATTCTTCTCTGCCCAGTGAGTAATATTAGTTGTGGTCACGTGACTTTCTTTCACCAGTGGGATGTGGGTAGAAAGGAGAGAGTGCAGTTCTGAATACAGGCTTCGAGAGGCATTGCCTGCTTCCGTCAGGCCTTTGAGCTGCTTCCCTTTACGAGGGCAACAACATGCCCTAGGCAGAGGCTAATCCTTCAGCCTCAGTCCTGGAATGAGAAGGCATGTGGAATAGACTTGAAATCTTCCCATGGTTTTGGGCAGAGAAATAACACCTGACCTCTGGCCAGGAGGCAAGCTCATATAAGCCCAGAAGAGGTGAGCTAAAAATTACTGATATTTTGGGAACACTTATTATAGCAGCAAAGCTGACTAATAATATAGGTGATATATAGATGGGGGATTTCTCCTTGATGACAAAGGTCCCTCATGTGTCCTATTTAAAGAACACTTGGAAAAATAGGGAGCAGATGTTTTAGGCCAGCCTCCATCTGAGTTTTGGTCAGGTTTACTAACCTTTTTGAGTTTCAGGTTCTTAATTTATAAAATGGCCTCTCTGGGTTGCTGTTGCAATCACATAAGACAGTTTATATAAAGCCCGTAGCTGTATTGAAGACATACAAGACATGCATGTTCCCTTCCTAAGCATGCTGCAAGGGGCAGTGATAAATACTTGAAGACAAAATGATGAATGAATGAATGAATGAATGAATGAAACATGGTTCCAAATCTGAGTCCTCCTTCACTGGAGCCCTCAGAAGTCCGCACATCCTCCTGTACCTTTCTTCTTCACCGCTGCTGGTCCCTTCTTCAGCTGCTAACTTATCTTGACACTCTTCTCTGGGCAGGGTCTGAGAAGGTTCATTGAGCTTCAAGCATGAATCCTAAGGCAAAAACAGTTGCAAGATGAGACTAGTTACGGTGCTTTGATCCAAGCTATATCTTATCAAATCAGAGAGCAGAGGAGAAAGAGCCCCCAGCAACCCACCACTGATAGCACAACTGATAGCCCAGGATGCTGAGGCCTGTGATGATTCAGTGCCTAAGATAGTGCTTGGCTTAGGAGCTGTATCAGTGACTTGTATCCTGTTTTTCCGTCGAACAAGCATTTCGCAGGCTGACAAAACTTAAAGCATGGAGAGAGTAGCTTGTCCAGGGTCCCACCATCAGTGAGTAGCGGAAATGGGAGGTGTGATTAGGCAATTTGACTCCAGGGCCTGATGCTTAACCACCTCATGGTGCACTCTGTATGTAATCCATGGACAGTGGTCCTTGTTGGGCCTACTTCACAGGCCTTATGGGGATCAGAGGAGAGTGCCAGCAACAGCCACTGGTCAGCAAGTGTGAGCAATCGGTATTATTACACCCATTTTACAGGTGGAAGTCTGCTACATTGCGTTACACAGGATCAGAAAACACAGAACAGAAATGGGGTACGGTGGGAGCAGAATATGGAAACTACGAGCTAACATTGAGGCTTCAGAATTTTCTATGAATTGAATTTGTTCATGTCATCCTTTCTTTTGCACAGAGATATAGAAGTGAGAAAGTCTTTCTTATTTTGCTTTTTCTACTTGTCAAGGTAACTGCTGTCCACGGAAAACAGTGTAATAAGACAGGCCAGGAACAGACTTCTGTGTTCCAGCTGGTTGCTATGCCATGAGTCGTAGGGCCCAGTGAGTTCGGCTCATTCTCAGAGGTGATGTCACTGACCAGCTTACAACCTCCATGTGGACCCGAGACTAATAGACCCATCTTTGCCTCCTGCTTTCAGGTACTTGGGGCATTCAAAGTACCTAGGAGATCTCCGATTCCTATAAAATGCAGAAGCAGATATTATAGACTAAGATAAACAGCTTTGTGAGATAGTTATAAATATATGTGTTTTTATAATCCAGGGGAAATTGCACAATAAATGTGGACCACCAACAACCAAAAGTCAGAACAGCAAATCCTACAGTACAAGTACATAAACGATGATGAAAGTTAATTAGGTCCAGGTTTCAAAAGGAAATTGAAGTTTATAAAGAAACTTTGATAAATAGAAAGCATAAAATATGTTGGCAAAAACAAAATGGTACCAGTAATCATGATAAACATGAACTACGTTCAACATAGATACTTATCTTTGTAAAAGAAGCTGTTCACTAAAACAACAGTAACGAGCCTGTAAGCTTCTACTGATAGAGCTTGAAAACATGAGGCAAAATGCTCAGAATTAATTGTAAGAAGAAATGGGCACATGTGTCACTAACACGCACCTTCCAGAAACTGATACATCAAGTAGAAAAAATTAGCTAGGTTATGGAAGATTTGTACAAGATTAATAAGCTGAAGCTAAATAAGTAAAAAAGACCTCTAAACACCGTTAACATGCACACGGTATTTCAGGCATTCCAGTCCCTCGACCCTATGAGATGGGCGCCATCACCCATGAAAGGCAGTGAAACAGGCAGGAGAGGGTACGCGACTCGCCCCAGGTCGTACGGTGACTATACCACAGGACTAGGATTCAGTTATGTGTACTTTGATGATCAAACTGAGAATATATGCTTTTTTCCTACCGCACAGGAAACATTTTTGCAAAAATGACCCCACAGCCAGCTACAAAGCGAATCTCAACACAGTGTGGAGTGCGACATTCTGCAGATCCTGTTATCTGATGACAATGCAATAACATTAGAAAGCAACAAGAAAGTAGGTTTAAAAAACAAAACAAAACAAGATAAACCCCGAAACTCTGGAATACAGCTAAAGATACACAATTAGTTGGAAATTTATAGCCTTAAACCTGTTTATTAGAAAACATTTAAGGAGTTAGAAAAAAGTAACAGAATAAATCCAAAGTAGAAGAAAAAAGATATGAAAGATCAAATTAAGGACGTAGGAGAAAAAGATCTGACCAACCCATCTGAAAGCTAGCTTTTTGAAAAGGCACATCAAACTATTGGTAATCCTGATCAAGGAAAATGAGAGAAGGAACTTAAAGCAACATGAGTAACAGACAAAGACCTCATGAAAGTTATTATAGAGATGAAAACGACTTTCGAATGGACTCTGAGCCACCGTGACGACCCCGAAAGGGAACGCGTGGGATGTGATTGCTGGGCCACCTTATCGACCACATTTAAAGCCATCCTTGGCAGGAGTCCAGAAAAAAGGGAGGCTAGAAGATGCTAGACAGGCTGATAATGATGCACCCAGTTGACTGCTCCGGTTCCCAGCTACGTCGCATTTGTCTGTTTCCATACTGTAACTCACGGATGACCGTGACTCTTGTGAGGTCGGCAGGAAAGACACCGCCGCCCTTATGTTACAGATGGGGATCTGAGATTGGAAAAATTCGAAGACTCGTCTCGGGCCGCGAGGCCACTGAATGGCCTGGTGGGCGGACCCGCGGGTCACCCGACTCCTGGGCACGTCATCCCGTGTGATGGCACCGACACTGGCTTGTGCCATGTTGGCACTATTGCCAGCTGCCGGAGTCAGCACCTGACCGGGTGTGATTTCACACTGTGTTGTACGAGTGTGCTGCTCACAAGCAGCTGCAGAACAGATGCTCAGAATCAACCTGAGATGAAGGCTGTTTCTCTGACCAACTGAGAGGGGAATCCAGTAACCCTGTCTGTTGCTATTCACTTGTTTCCAGCCCCCAGGACACCAGAGACAGGGGACTCCTTTCCAAAAAAGGAGATGAACCCTCCCTCCCCACAAGCAACTGAAGGGTCCCAGGTTCTTCTAAATCATCCTCCAGCCACGGCGAATTTCTGAAGGAGTTCCTACTCTAACCTTTTAACTACCAGGATTCAAAACGGCACCCTTAGGCCATTCATTCAGTTGTCATGTCATGTATCAGTTTATGTAAAAGGAAGTACTAAACATCTGCCACATGCAGGTATGTTAGGTGATGGAGGATAACGATGAATAAGACATAGTTCTTGATTTCAACAAATTTATGATTCAGCTGGAGTGGAGGGGATCAAAAGGTTCCTGTAAATAACAACAACAAAAAATGTTCCCCTCCTCTCTCCTCCACCTTATATACCTGGTGTTTTGGATCAAAGTACATCGTTTAAAAGGAGCTAGGATGCCATTGAAATATTTTACGAATGAACTTGACCATGGAGATTGAGGGCTGGCTGAAACAGCACTTGCAAGCCCACCAAAGCTTATTTCAACTGTGCACTCTTCTCCCAAGTAGAAATGGAATAGACTCTCCGGTGGCTCCTTTTCTCGTTATCTGCTTGAGATTCCAGTCAGCCCCTCTCGGGACCGACCCGGAGCCACTTGGGTGTCCCTTCAGTTATCTGCCCCTAATTCATACTCCTGGGTTCCCCATCGGGCATTTTCTCAGGCTCGGCCTGGCGTTCCATCTCTGGCGTTAAAGCGACCTGGGTGTAAATTGTGCACAGAAAGATAAATTGTTCTGTTTCTCTTCAAACCATCCACCCACTGCAAAAGCCTCTTCCCTACCCCCTCCCAAGCAAATGGCTGGTTAAGTTATTTAATTCTATTTTTTTAAAAAACTTTTTTTTAGGCAAGGCAACCCTTGGTTGACCTCACAGATTGCAAGGACCTTGTCAGCTCACAATCCCTTATTTTTTATTTTTGAAAATGCCTAGAGCACCTGGTCTTCCTAGGTGGTCTCCCCTTCAAGTACTAACCAGGCCCGACCCTGCTCAGCTTCTGAGAGCGGACAGGATCAGGCTTGTTCAGGGTGGCATGGCCATAGACTGGCCGGCTTTTTTAAACCTGTGTTCACATTAAGTCTTCATCTTTCATCTTCCAGGCAGTTAACCTCTTCTGGATGGTTTCTATTTTAAAGGAACACCCACGCCCAGGAAATTTTTGAATATTTCTGGAAGGATATATTCAAAGCCGCTCTCAAGTTCAGTTGTCAGTCTTTCAAAGGTGTATCATGTGCCTCTTAAAATAGAACACCTAATGCAATGAGGTTTCACCGAAATGATTACAGGAAACTGTCAGAGACACTATAAAGTCGCTATGTATATATGTATATATATAATGTTTAACAGTTTTGAAAAATGCCTTCGTATTCTTTCTTCCGTGCATTACCACAAGTCTCCAGGGCGTGGAGGGTGGGATCATCACCGCCATTTTACTAGCTAGAAGCAGTATAGTAACGTGGTTTAGTGCATGGGCCTCAGTACTGCTCTTTGGGCCTCAATTTCCCTATCCTAAAACAAGGATAATAATAACGCCTCGTTGGTTGTGTGGGACTGTGTAGAGCACTATGTGCCTGGCACGTAGTCAGGGCCTTATCTGTGTCTGCCATTAGGAGTGGTAAGGGAACTGTTTTAGGAGAAGTTTTCGGACTTGCTCGAGGTCCCCACGCAGGTGCCGGGTAAACCGGGGGTGGAATCTGTGCCCTAACCCTGAGATGGAAGCTGTCGCCTGCCCCTGCTCCAGCGGATCTCGGCCCCTCTCAGCTGGGCATCTCCATGGACGGGGTCTCCGGGGAAGCCCCTCTCAGTCCATGTTGGATGGTACCAGACCCTTCGAGGGACATCAGACAGAGGGCAGCGGCCCCTAATGGCCTGAGGGCACTCCGCACATTGCAGTTGCTTATGGGCTTCATGATTGTTTGTCTGCTGACCCCCAGGACAGCTGACCCTCTCTGAGTCACATGACCCTCCAGGTTTGGTACAGGATGACTGCTGCCCAGGAAACAGCACAGGGCCTTTCGTGAGGGGATATTTCTCGGGCCTGGGGGCGCCTCAGAGGGCCCCTTGTCTCCTCTCCCACCAGCCCCAGGGATTTGACTTTGGGACCTTTCACTGTGCTCCTTCCCCTGGCCATGGCCCTTTCTGGGGAAGTCATGTGCAGCTTCAGTATTCAGGGAGCAGCTGAGGTCACTGAGTCTCTGTGAAATTCCTGGATTCCTCAGGCAGAAAACTCCCTCTCTCATACTAGCTGCACAAGGTCTTCCAGCCCTTATTATACAGCATTAATCACACCAGGTTACCACTTAAGTAAATATCGATTTCCCCTATTTGGGATGGAGCTGCCCAAGGACCAGGACCAGGCCTCATCCTGCATTCACCCGGCACCCGGCCCCTGAGCCTTGCGTAGGGACAGCACTCAGATACCTGCCTGGGCGAAATGGCTTGAATAATCATGATTACAAAGGACTCTCCTTGTTCTCCTGGAGTGGGTGCAAGTAGGGGAATCTATGAAAAATGTCAACCTGTCTCTGCCCCCAGTTCACTGTGACCCAGACACTAGGGGTCTTCTAGCAAAAAAGTGTCTCTTGAGAATTACCAAGACTAGAATGGCTTTCTGGAAAACAATGACTAAAACAGCGATGCTAAGAGAATCAAGGAGACCAGACATGAGAGACCACACAGTTGACTTTGGTGGGGACAGAGCCACGCCCAGGTTTGGCATGCTCTGAGACTGGAGTGAAAAGTCCCCTCTCAGTTAGCGGTATTATTTATTGTTTATATCTCTTTGACTCACTGAATTGCTTTGGCAGAACAGCTAAGGGCCGAGACCAAGACTCTGGAGTCCTGAGCAAAGCAAACTGGCATAGCCCCTGGCAAGAACATCCCCGGGGAAGCTGTCCTTTCCCATCCTGGTTGGGCATCATGCTCTCCACCCCCAGACCAGCCGTGGGTCGTTCGAGCCCCGCTAAGCCTCCTCCTTGAAGGCTGAACTGCCCCTCGCAGCATCCCGCATCGCTGCTGTGGGCTCACACATCAGGAGGTGGCCTGGGGAACTTCTCTAGGACTTTGCATCTTCAGGGCCTAAGCAAAGCTACGACTTGCTGGGCTGGCATGTAGTTAGCTTGCCAAAAATATGTGAACTCAATTACAGACATTCTCTGATTGGCCAGGTTCGGAGAGTTTTGTTACTCGCTGCGTTGGCAAGGCTGCGGGGCAGCGGGCACTCACGCGGGCTGCTGGTGGAGTGTACGCTGAAATGACTGCAACAGAAGGCACCGTGGTATGTGTATCGAAGTTAAAAACGCACGTACCATTGGATCCGGCAAGTTCTACAATTGACAGTATCGCCACCCATTGAGCATTTACACCTGCTGCGTGTTGCTTCCAACACTGTGTGTGTGTTAACTCATTTAGGCCTCACGAAACCCTCAAAGGGAGGTGACATCAGCTACATTTTACAGATGAGGAAGCTCTAGCAAGGAGACTTCAAATCATTTGTCCAAGATTTTCCAGCCAGGTATCTGGTTCAGGGCAAGCTTAACTGTTATAGTACACTATATCCCTCCACAGCTCTGTATTATTTATTATCATTTAAGTATTATCTATAATAGTGAAAGTTAGGAACAACCTAAATACCCATCATAAGGGAAGGTTAAATATGTTACCTTTTTCTGTTCAAGGGAACACTAGACGGTTGTTCTTTAAAAAAATAAAAAAAAAAGTTGACATGGAACTGTACTAACGTGTTATAATCTCCAAGCTATAAAAATTTAACTTGGATCAAGTGGCGTGCAGGAGCGTATGTGATCACTTGAGGAAAAATGCCTGCATATGCATGGTATGGCTCTGAAAGGATATACAAGAAGAAATAAAAACAAAACAAAACAATTACACAGGAAACTAGAGGGAGGGGATGTGCTGTTCACTTTATACCTTTTATATCTTTGGAATTCTGTGCCATGTAAGTGAATTACCTATTTAAAAAGAAAACTTAATTCAAAAGAATGAACTGTATGTGCAAAGCTCGTAACAGTTACCTAACAGAAAACAGTGCCAGATGTTTAATTCTATTACTAAGTGTCCACATCATTTTAAAGCCATTTGCTTATGCATATTTCTTCCTCTAACATCTAGCTCAGAAGCTGGCATGTTCTAGGATTCCACAAATGACTGTGGAATGAATGAATAATGCACATATTGAGCTGAATCAAACAAAATTCGCAGTCATTGAACTTCCTTCCTCCCGCAACTGTATGGAGGAGGGGTCTATACTTCTCTCTAGAGACCAAGCTCAGGAGGGACAAGCCAGGGAAGGAGCATGACACAGAATGTCCTTCGGAGCTTCCAGAGGGAACCAACCCTGCGGACACCCTGA
This sequence comes from Rousettus aegyptiacus, assembly GCF_014176215.1. Lineage (NCBI taxonomy): Eukaryota > Metazoa > Chordata > Mammalia > Chiroptera > Pteropodidae > Rousettus > Rousettus aegyptiacus. The sequence continues at coordinate 8,544,540 of NW_023416285.1, forward strand.
TGTTGGACTTCTGGCGTCAAAAACTGTGAGACAATAACGTTTCTGTGGTTTAAACCATCAAGCATGTGGTAATTCATTGTGACAAGCCTAGGAAGATTATACCGCCTAGCAGCAGCAGGGCGGAGAGACGGGCAGGAGCTAGCTTATGCCCTCGAGCAGGCCCTAAAAAGGCAGCGCCACGTGGGAGGGCCCATGTGGGAGTGCCTGACGTCACAGACATGGAGGGAAGCGGCCAGCGGGTAATCTAATCACCGTTACAGCACGCCCAAGGCCTAGCTCTGGTCGAGTGCCCTTGTCTGCCGAGCAGGCTGCTCTCTGAAAGGGAGAGAAGATTCATCTGACAAGTCTTGGTCTTTCTCAAACCACGCGGATCATTGCTCAGACCTCTATTTTCTTTGTGGTTTTAGCAAATAGATTTGGTGGTGTTTTTTATTTTTTTTTTTTCAGGCATTTTGGCAGCTTTTAGGGGAAAATTTAAGAAGCCCATTAATGGCAGCATGTGTCACCGGGGATGCCGAAGTGCGGAAAAAGGAAGAGAAACGTTCTTAATTAAGGTGGGAAGAGCTGGGGGTTACCTGGGTCTCTCCGATGCTGCAGTGCCGGCGTTCCGGGCCCTGTCCCTCACCTGGGCGGGGACACACCTTGCTCTGCTGGATACATTCTTCCAGCCTTAAAACCTATAACAAAGAACAGAAACGCTCAGCAGCGAAGCCAAGTCCTATTGCCTGAATGTGGCCATCAACCTGGGAACCTGTTCTCTTGGGCCGGTCAATTCTGGGGACAGTGCCCCATCAGAGAAATTCCAAACATGCTCCTAGAAAGGCCATTTCTAATGAGCTGTTGCTTACTCTTTTCAGAAGAAGATGAGCCCAGTGGGTTTAGAGCATCCCGCACCTCTCTCAAAATCACTTGCACAGGTGTGTCTACCTGGCGCCGTAGGGTGGTTTTCATCGGCTCTCACACTATTTCACAGTATTTATTTTTTTTTTAGCAAAATAATTGGTAAAGAAAAGGAACAATATTTAAGAATTATATAGATAATGCGAGAGAAGAGTGGCTAGACAGCGCTCTTAAATTGCAAAGCCTGTATCACAATTACTATTATCATACAACTAATTGGAATGTCAATTAAAACAGACTGGCTTTCCGGCTCTAGACTTTGAGAAGGCCGATGACTATAGAGGAAACTCAGGCACTGCTGTCACATCTTTGCAGAGAGCCTAACACTCCTCAGGCAGCATGGGAGGGAAGAGGAAGGGACCGAGTAAGAGTGAGATGGTAAGATAGTAAAATATGGCCCCTGCCTTCCAGGAGGTGGCATACCATGGAGGAAACAGACACGTATTTATAATCACGGCAACATTCAGTAGACATCTGCACGAAATCACAGCGCCATTAATGGCATGTTTGGTCTGTTCCGGGCGTGGGCCTAAGCATTTTCTAGTCTTAACTCTTTTAATCCTCACATCACAGGTATGAAGCCGGAATTACTGCAGAGAATGTACAACAGTAAACTCTGCCCAGGGGAGTCCAGGGCGCCCTTAGGGGGACTGAAGGGTGAATAGGAGTCCGTTAGTGACAGGTGAGAAAGGGCATTCCAGGCAGCAGGACCAGCAGGTGCGATGGTGGAGGGAGGTAGGATGTGCGCGAGGGCTGAGAGAAGGTCCTGTGTGTGCATGGGGGTGCGGTGGGAGGGACCAGTGTGAAGGACTAGATGAGAAGGGCAGAGTCCTGGGGAATCGTAATGCTGAGTTAGATTGAGCCTGAATTAAGAATAAAAAGGGAATTGTAGATTTTAGGGAAGAAGGAGTTTTAGAACACTAGTTCTGGAGTTGGCTGAATGTGGGGATAGGCAGATACATCACAGAAAATGGTAAGGCCGTCCGTCGGCTTTACATAATGATGCTTGGGGAAGAAACAGTTAAAGTTTATGGAATTACTTATACTGCATCTTGCGAAGGCTTATGAAATATTTAAACGACTGCTGTGAGATTGTTTACGTAACATCTATGAGCAGGTAAAAAAAAGGGCAGGGCGAGCCATTCTGGGGGTCTTGGCCAGGCATTGGTGTAGAGAGGGGAGAGGACCTAGATGCTTAGGTGGCAGGACCCGCAGGACTTGGCAGCTGATGAGACGCGATGGTGGGGCGGGGGGCGGGGGCCGTGGCAAGGATGGGAGAGCCGGAGAGGAGGATGTGCTCAAGGGTGACTCTCCCCTTTCTAGCCTTGACAAGTGGGTGAGGAGATCATATACCATTCAGGTGGTAGAAATGGAGGATGAAGAGCAGGCCTGAGCCCTTCGTCCACGGCCGACCTCTGGGTCACGCCTAACCATCTGTAAACACTGGTACTGGATGCTCCTCAGTCATCAAGGAGGCGGCTTCCTGTACCAGAGGCAGTCAGCACAGTTGTGAACAGTGGGGTCTTTAGAGCCCCGTTACCTGGGTTGAATCCCAGATCCGTTACTTTTTACCCATGTGACTTCGAGGAACATCATGTGTACACTTGTCACTCGGCCGAACAAACAACACGTCTCAAATACAGCTGCAGCCCCTGTGATTCTCCTGATCCATCGCCCTTTCTCCCATCTAGAAATAGCCGCTGGTTTGACCTTGGGTGCACCGTCCTCAGGCATGTCTCTAGATTGATCTCCGTTTTACGTATTCCTAAATGATCACGACTGTTTCGTGCATGACTTTCTATTGTTAAAATGCCCCCCGCCCCCGCCCCAGCAGGTTGCGAAGTATGGCCGTGGCTGAGGGACAGATTTCATGGGTTCCTGTGGGGCGGCAGATGCAGGGCTCACCTGGGAGGTGTGAGGGAGGACGGGGCAAGCATCGTTTTGCCTAATGGGGCTCAGGAATGAACTTTATTTCCAGCCCCTTCCACTAGTTCTTCTCCCCAGTAACAGAGTTGACAGCAATTTTAAACTCTGCCCTTGGTCTCCGGGTGATCTGGGCAGGGGGCCCATGAAGCAAACTGTTGTCCGTCTGGTCTCCATCTGTTGCCTACCCTTTTCTCCCTCGCTTGCCTCCACCATGGAGGCCTGACAGCTAAATCCTTGCCTTCCCAGGCTGGTCACCTGACCTACGTATCGGCAATGGTGGCAGGAGTCAGCTGGGCTTCTGTGAACGCCTTCTGATTCCTGACGAAGTGGGCAGGCCTGGTCATCACAGACCCTCCCTATTTCCTAGTTTAAATTTGGACGTGACAACTGGAGTGGCAATTGACATTTGGAATCTGAGCTGACTTCTCCATTAGATGCAGCAGACATGTGGTGCTTAGGGCCCATGACACTTTTAGGGGCCATGAAAATGTTTTCATTTCTTTCAAAATCATCACCAAAAATAAATAAATAAACAAACAAAAAACCCCCACGGCTTGGCTGTATTCGTCTTTACACCAATTCGTTCATAAAGCACCATTTTTAATATATTTTTTTGATAACAGAGCCCGTGATGGCAACAGTGCCTAGCACCCACAACAGTGGCAATGAAGCCAAGGTGCAGGAGAGATCAAGAGAACCGCAGGCTCACCAAGCCTGCCGTCACGTAGCCACAGAACCAACACTGGCGGCCCCTGCCTCCTCCCTTCGCGTGAGGCATTCAACGACTCTTCGTTACACTTCTCTAAATCTGGCTTTCCGTTACTTGCAGCTAAACTTACGGCCCGTGAGCCAGCTTTCCTTGCATTTCTTCCGAGGATGCTGGATGTAAGGAGGTCTAAGCAGTTTCCCGAGACTGCCGTCGTCTCGGTCACCCAGGTGTCAACTCCCGGGGCCCAGAACCGTCCCTCCCAAGCACTGCGCTGATTAGGTACCTACCTCGAGCAGAGAATTCTGAAGCTTCACATTTAGGGCCGCTTTCTCCTCTTCTAGCTGCTTTATTTCATTTTCCGATTTCTTCTTCACTTCCTCCAACTGTGCTTCTACTTCCTAAAGGATGATTAGGAGAATTATTAGCCACACGAGGCACAAAAACATGCACGGGGCAAACCCCACCTTATTCCCAAAGGGGTTCAAAGATGGTTATGAGAGTCATAAAGTACAATAAGGGAAGATAAATCAGAGAAACATGGGGTCAAAGAAACAAGTGTTAAGTTCATACCGCAAAATCTGATACATATTGCGGGAGGGCTGGGGTCCGCCCCTGGCTTTGAGTTTTGTAGTGTCAAGAAAAGAGAATGTTTGTACTGACAGAATTCACAGTGTCCCATAAGTTAAACAGCCAACTACACTCTTGCTGCAGGGAAATATTAAAAGCAGAATGAAGTGTGTGTGTGTGTGCGTGCGTGTGCGTGTGTGTGTGCATGTGTGTATCATAAATAGTAATACAATAGCATTTGATGGCAGTGATAAATTAAAGTGCTTTTATAGTACAGCTGGACTTTTTTTTATTCGTTTTGATAATCTTTGACTTTCGGGGTCACTTATACTATATTTGATGTAATTATCGCGATCTACCATCTTGCTGTTTTATCTATAAGCCATTTCTGTTCTCTTTTTACCTCTTTTTCTGTGTATGTTTGATTCGTGGAATATTCTTTTGTATTCCCTTTTTTTTTTTATCTCCACTAATGACTTATTAGCTATCCTTTTCTGAGGGGGACGTGCTAGTGGTTGCTCTAAGATGCGTCTTCAACTGATCACTGCCATCAAATATTATCATATTACTTTATTCAGGATACACAATACAGCCACACCAGAAGGCTCAAAGAAATAGTGACTCTTAACTCTTGAGGGGAAAATGGTATCTTTTTTCAGTCCATGAACCCTAGCTTTGGGCCTCTTCAAGGCTTTACCTCCACCTCATCTGCATGGCCTAATTTATATCCTCAGTTTATAGGAATGATCGAAAAGTAAAACAAAACAAAAACAAAACAGGAGGAAACACAATTTATTTCCCAGATGGACTCATGCCCCCTCATTAAAGCTGAAGCGGGATTTCTACCCTCAGAGTCAGGCTTGGCTGACAGGTTACCAGGGCAACCTGCATCTCCAGGAGAGCTACCGTCCCTCCCATGGACCGCGGCTCAGAATGGAAAGAGTGTTCGGCTGTTTATCTGAGAATTGGATTTATGCAGCCAGAGGCAGCTCGTGGGAGGAAAACGCTTTCAATGTGGCTGCTTCTTACCCAGCACGGGGGTGGGAAACCACGGGCTCTTGAATCGGGCTGAAAGGTTTTAACCCTGGTGCTACCATTCGCTGTCTGCGTGAGCCGATACATAACCTCTTTGAGCCTCGGTTTTCTTACCTCTAAAATGGGGATATGAACACCCATTTTGTAATGCTGTTGGGAGAATTCAATGTGTTCGTAAGAATAAAGTGCTTTATGAAGCATAAAGTATGGTGGGCACTAAATGATAGTATCATACCTGATGTCACCCAGCGCGCACAGTAACTAACCACAGGCCCTGCTTGTCGAACTTCGACTGTGTGCTGTGCACTGAGCTCAGAGTGTATGTATAATACCATATTTAATCTACATATCGAGACTTCAAAGTACACATCCTTATTTTCAAAATCTGGTTTCATAGACGTTAAGTGACCTGGCCACGGTCACAGAGCTGGCGGGAGAGTCAGGACTTGGACCTGGGACTCGTCTAGGTCTCTCATGAGCTCATTTATTTATCCAACACATATCTACTAAGTGCCTACCACCCTGAGCCACACCGCACAACGCTGTGTTCCTCAGTGACCCACAATTGCCTTTCAGTGAAAACTCAAAGCTGATCGTGTCGGGTCTTGGATTACAAAGAGGCTTCCTGGTAATAGGGTAGGTTCCCCCCTTATCTGCGGTTTTGCTTTCTGCAGTTTGTTACTCATGGTCAACCACAGTCCAAAAACATGAAATGGAAAATTCCAGAAGTAAATGAGTCGTGTTTTAAACGACGTGCTGTTCTGAGTGGCATCATGAAATCCGGCCCCTTCCTGATCCTTCCTGTCCGGATGTGGATCACCCCGCTGACCAGCATCTCTAAGCTGTACACGCTCTCTGCCCCTCAGTCCCTCAGAGCCACGCCAGCTGTCAGATCAACTTTGGAGGCATCGTATTACTTGTGTTCAGGTGACCCACAGTTTACTTATAATGGCTCCAAAGCTGTTCCCATACTTTTATTATAGTATATTGTTAAAATTGTGCTACTTATTGTCAGTTATTATTGTTAGTCTCTTATTGTGCCTTATTTATAAATTACATTTTACCACAGTTATATATGAATAGGAAAAAATATTAGGCAGGATTCAGTATTATCCACAGTTTCAGACATCACTGGGGGTCTCGAGATGTATCATATCGGTCGTGTAATTAAAGCACCACCTACGTTCACAATAATACTTACACTTCGCTTTGTTCCTAAACATTCATACATGCTATTCACTTTCCCTGGCAAACAAGAGAGATGAGGCTTCGGTGCCTTGTTACAGAAAGCCGCCCCCTTTGGTGGGAAGGCGGAACAGTACCCAGAGTCTGAAAATCTCCCATACTGCAGGGCCACTGATTAATCACCTGCATCTCCCCAGTGCCTATTAGGCCCCAGGCATGAGGATGTGCGTCTGTCGTCTCGCATGGATTACCTCATTTAATCCTCACGGCTACTCTAAGAGGTGCTGTTATCATCCTGTTCTATACACCAGGAAGCTGAGACACACAGAATTTCTCTGTGAGGGGTCCAGGCTAAAGAGCTTTGCTGCCATCACTAAGATAGAGAGGGGCAGAGCTGGGATCTGAGCCCAGGTCGTCGGCCAGGCCTGCGTGTTTGCTCTACGGTATTTCCCTCTGTTTTTTTTTGCTGTGGAGAGTTCAATTTCCCCAAGTTAAACATTCATGTGACACGCTTGTACCCCATGTCAACGACTCCTGTTGTCTCGCAGTCTTAGGGTGACCCCCATCTCCTTTCAAAAGGCCCTGAACTCCCTTTAGTCAGGGAACTAGCTCGGATCTGTGCACAGCTGGAGCTCAGTCAATGTTTGGGGAAGGACAGAAGAAATAAAGAAGAAAGGAGGGAGGGAGGGAGGGGGGAGGAGGAGGAAACAGAACAGCATCTGCGCAAGGGACGTCACCGCCTGCAGCCTCTGCCTCTCCGCCTCCATGGACGAGTGAACTGCTTTGATTTCCACAGTGTGCTTCTGCACCAAGCTGTCCAGCCGCTTCCCCAGCTGCTCTTTGAGACGTTTCTTTTCCTCCTCCGTCTGGCGTTTGATTTTACGAAGGTCTTCCTCATACTGTTGCTTTATGCATTCCGTCTCCGCACTCGCCTCTTTCTTGGCCTGTAAAAAAGGAAAAGGGCCTTGTAAACCTGCCAGGGTGGGGTGAGGAGCCGGGAACTATGGTTTCCCTTCTGTGCAGTGTTTACAATGTTTGCAGACTGATTTTACAGCCTCTTTCACAAGGTGCAGTGTAGTCACGAGACTATATATTTGATGTTTATAAGGGACTTCACTTCACCCACCATTGGAAAAAGGCTCTTTGGAATAGTGTATGTGTGGTCATAGGATCAGATCTTTGGGCCCATACTACGGCGGAGTCTAAAGAATGTTTTCTTTGTTTGGGTTGTGAACATATAGTGGGAATTCAAAGCAAGTTTCCAGTTTCCCAGGAGCTGATGATAAGAAGGCGGGGGAATTCTGCTACGGTCTCAGTCTCCTAGTTGGCAGGAAGTCAGCTGAAATAGCACACGCACACATCCGCCCCCGGAACCACGGGATCTGTCATCGCTGCGGATTGGCCTCTACCTAAGCCACCTGTGACCACTCCATCCCCGGGGCTGGGTCAGACCCTACCTGTGCATCTGTGCCTCCAGTCGTGCCTGGACACTCCTTGGGGAAGTTCTGATCCTGCTGAGGACGGAGACTCTGAGCTTCCGAGTCACTCGCTTTCCCTAGGACTTCGTTCTCTGAAGCTCGCTCTGTCTTCACGTCACCTACAAGCATAGGTTGCGGCATCACTCGGAACGCCCCCAGGCCTTCTGCAGGCGGGTCCCCATCCTGCTACTCATGGATTTTGCCCACCACTCCCCTATGTAATCCCTGCTCTGTGGCCTCCTGGCCTTTGAACATCGCCAAGGTGGTCACTGTCATCTTTGTCCAAGCGGCATCCCGAGTTCAAATAGTGGTCCTGTTCTTCCTTCTTAAACTGGTCATCTTCAAAATGTTTTCATTGTGTTTTCCATAAGTTAAAAAAAATCGAACATGTTCCTGGATATATGTACACCCAAAGAATTTAAATTTAAAGGAATTTAAAGGATAAGACAATAATTAAATGTAATTAAAATGGCTGATTTTTAATTCTCAGGTTCCCCAAGGAGCTCATTCCCCACTGCGAGACCTCTGTTCGAAACCTCCCGCCCACTTCCGGTTCCAACTCGAACCTCTCCGCCTCCCCTTCGAGCCTTCGGTACTTTCTGCTTTCCCAGACATGTCATCCGACGCCTTTTGCATCACGCCTTCTACATGCCGTGTCCTAAACGGACTGAACTCACCCGTCACGCGGGTCAGATGAAACGACCCTGCCCCTCCACTCTGCTCCCGGGCCGAGCACGGCAGGAAGCCGGTCCAGGGCGGCTCACCTGGTTTCTGTGTGCCGTGACCCCCCTGCAGCATCAGTCTGTCTTTGGCGACGGCCAGCTTCTCCCCGAGTTTTTTCGCAGTGCTCTTCAACTCTGAATTCTCCTGTCGAGCCTCCTTGAGCTGCATATCCAGGTCCTAAACAGACAGAAGGGGTCTCATTTCTCTGGCTGTGATTCTGTGTGGAGACATCCTCTGTACACAGAACCGACGAGGAGTGCGCAGCACAGGCCCTCAGCCTCTGCAATTCAGTGGCTCAGGGCTCGCCTAATCCCTACTCACCCTCTGATTGGCCCTGTGACCTCGGGTGAATTATTTAACCTTTCCGTAGTGAGAGTCAAGTGAGATAAAGCGTCTGAGGCAGAAAAACCGCTCAGCGGGGTGTAAGGAATATTAGCTGTTGCTACTCTTCGGGGTGGCTCTGGGAGTCTGTGGGGCTCCCCTGACTGACTCGTCAGTGGTCTGGCCCGGTACAAACACGAAGCACCAAGGATTTTAGGAACATGACTGGTTATCGAATTAGCGGGGGCTTTAGAATTAGGTGGAGTTCAAAAACTTATTAGCCATGCGCCCGGCTAGGTCAGTCCTTAAGCCTCGCAGTTTCAGTCCTGTCTTCTCATTTGTAAACTGGAAGTTTCTAAGCTCTCTGAGGTCAGGGACCAAGTCCAGATCACCATGTGCCTCCTGCCCATACCCCCGGCCTGGCACATAGTAAGTGGTTGAACTCAGTGGAGATAATAATGCTCACTTTGATAGAAGTTGAGTGCTTCGAGCAGTGCCCAACACATAGCAGGTGTTCAAAACTAGGGGCCATGATTATTGTCCCATTTGAAAGGCAGGAAGAGCTCTTGCTTTACCTGAATCCTCTCCTTAAGCTTCTGGGCATACTTCTTCAGGTCGCTTATCTTGCGGCCCCTGTGCTCCAGATCCCCTTCCAGCTTCCTGACCTGGGCCTGCAGGGCCGACTCCTGCACCTGGAAGTTCTTGCGGAGGTCGGTCTCCTTCTCCTGCCACTGCCACAGGGCCTCGCTCACGGACTGCTGCATGGCCTGCCGGATGGCCTCGTTTTCCCGCTCGTACGTGGCCTGCAGCTCCTCGGCCTTCCGGGCATAGTCCTTGCTCAGCTGCTGGTTCTCCACGCGCAGCCGCTCCACCTCCAGCAGCACCGCCCGCATCTCGGGGCCAGAGCCCGGCTCTGCCTTGGCGTCAGGGCTCTCCTGGGACAGCGGGCCCCACCGCGGCGCCTCGTGGCTCATCAGGTGCTGGAGCCTCTTCTCGTAGTCAGCCTTGAGCTCCAGCATCTCCTTGGACAGGGTGAGGACCCGCTCGGCGTGCTCCGCCTCCACCCTCAGCTCCCTCTCTTTGGTCTCCAGCCTGCACGTGGCCGAGTGGTCCAGCGCCTCCTGCGTCAGCCTCTTCTGCAGCTCCAGCGCGCTCTCCAGGGCCTGAATGCGCCGGAGCAGGGCCTCCTCGTCGGTGTGGCCCTGTTCCTGCAGGAGCCTGGCCTCGGTCTCCGCCACCGCGGTCTGGAGCGCCTCCTGGTGGGCTTCCCGCAGCGCCTCCATGCTGGCCTCCGCCTCGTCCTGGCGCGTGTTCAGGGCATAGATCACCTGCAGGAAAAGCCGGAGCCCAGTTAGTGAGAGGTGCGGGTGAGGGGCGACGCTGGTGGGGGCGAAGGCTGATCCCCACCACCTAGAAGAGGCTTTGCGTGGCAGTGATTTATTAGACACTGTCTCCAGGAGGAACCAGTAAGGGAACGGGGAGTTGGGGCAGGGTGGAAACAAAGCAAAGGGATGATGTCGCATAAAGGCCCACAGAGGGTATCTGTGGCAGGGGCCTGTCTGCAGGGGACGTGGGTAGTGCATGGGCATCCCGCGAAGGGCTTAAAACGCTAACATGTTTTTGTTTTTTTAGACACTTTGGGATGCAAAACCCTAGAAAATCGAATTCCCACCATGATCAAGTGGGAACGCAAAGTTGATTTAACATCTGAAAATCGGTCAGAGTAATCGACTAGAATAAAGGACGACAGAATAGAAAAAAAGAAAAAGGAGCCACGTGAAACGCATTTGACAAACTGTAGCATCACTTCATGGTAAAAGCATTCGCCGCATTAGAAACAGAAGGGAACTTCCTCAGTCTAAAAAAGGGCATCTGTGAAAAACCCATAGCTAACATCATACTCCATCGTACTCCAAGATTGACCGTTGTCCATGACCCCTGGAGCAAGACAGGGACGCGGTGACTGCGTAGAGAAGAGAAAGCAGGCAGGCATGGCCACGGCGGAGCCCACGCGCAGTAGGTACCCCCTGCACAGGAGGCGCCCATGCATACACAGCGGGTACTCACTCACTCATTCACAGTAGTTACTCCTCGGATGTAGCTTCCTTCTCACTTCTCACATTATCCCCTTAGAAGGAAACGTCCCTTGTTTTTGGAGCCACGATCTACTACCCACCCCCTCTCCGGCGCCCTCGGCATCTGAAACTGTCGATCAGATGTTGAGCAGACTCACCCTTCTCTTGGGCTTCACCTGGCAACACTTCTCCTGCAACCTGCTTGCTTGCTTTCACTCGCCACCCATTAAACTGAAACATCGGAGCAAGTGGCCCAAACCGCATTTATAAATCCACCTCCCCTGGAGGGGACCGACTTCAGAATCCATCAAGGGACATGAATAATTCAGCCGCCAAGAGAAATACTGAGCAAGTTGGTAAGGCTTCCCAAGGGTTTTAGAAATCCATTGCTAATGGTTTGATTTCAGAAAAAATTTCAGCTAAGAGCCGGTTAGGGTCTTAGGGGTTGAGTATTGTAGGTTTAACAAAGCTATAATTAATGGATTCTGAGCATCAGATACAGAGGAAGCTTCCCATCAAGTCTGGCAGCAGGAGTCAGAAGTGAAATGAAAAAGATTTGCTGAGTGCCCAGAGTCTGACCTTCAGTGAGGCAGGTAATATACGTGTTATTCTGCATTTAGCCTTCTAACAAGTCTGCAAAGTGGACGTTCCCACGCGTATCCCAATTTTACAGAGGAGGAAACTGACATGAATCGGGCTAACTTAACACCTGGGGGCGGTACAGCATGGTGCCTAAATTGAGGTTTTAGATCCTATTGTAGCTCTACCTTTTTCTAGCTGTGTGACCTTGAGTAAGTTAATGAACCTCTCTGGTTCTCTGTCATCTCGTCTACGACACAGGGAGAGCAATGCCTACTTCATAGATTTGTTTTGAGATTAAAATGACATAATGAACCTAAAACCCTGAGTAACGTTCCTAGCACAGAATAAACACTCAAGAAATGCTGTCTGTTAGTATTTTTACTATTATTGATATTATCAAAATAATACTAAAAATAAACAATAAAATAAATTAACCAATATTAAAAATAATGCTAAAAAGTGAGGAACGGGTCCCAAACAAGGCTGGACTCTTGCAAACAAATGGGCTTGGAATGGATTTCTAGATGGAGTTTAAGATGCTAATTAATATTTCACCATTATCTATCAGAGAGCTGTTGCTAGGCACCTTGCTGCACATGGCATTGAGCTGTGAGGTATAAGCTTCTGGGTAATTGAAGCCCAACTGTCTCCCAGACCAATTTAGACTGAGACTTAGCTGGAAGGTAAGGGCAGTCTCTCCAGAAGGCTCTTAATTAGAGCCCCTCCTCTTACTGGCCCAGGCCAATGCTCACAGACACAGGCCTGCCTCACTTCTAGGGTGTTTGACCAGCTGCATAAGATGTTGAACCTGGAAAGGGTCCATCTTGTCTTTCAAATCTTAAATGACTTATTTACAGCTTTTTGAAAAGCAAAGACTAGCAATAGCTCCCTTGGTTAGCCAACCCGGTCAGTTCAGGGCATAGATCACCTGCAGGAAAAGCCACAGTGTTAGTGATACTTTGGTGAATAAAACCAGTACAAAGGAATCATAATCCCTCTCATGGGAAATATTTTATAGAGAAGTAATCCACCTTGGAACACCAAAACCTGTAACCATGCATACAAACAAAATTGTGCGAGCTCAAAAGCAGAAATAGCCGCTTTTCAAATGTACCTGTTTAGATCAGGTACATTTATAAATTTAAATTTTGAAAAGCAGGTTTTGTGTGCATATCTATATAGACATGCACATCCCTTTGTTCCACATAAATGATATAACAATGAGTGCTAACGTTGTTTTTACTTAGCACTTTCCAATTCACAAAACAGCTTTACAAGATAAACCCCAACAGCACAAAAGATAAATATACTGAATGTCCATTCTAAATGAATTTTTATTTTCTCCACTGTTCTCTGGGGGGGAAAATCTCTTTAAACCTTTTCCAATTCATTTATTGTGCCTTCTGAATAATCCTCAGATAAACAGTATGTTTCCAGCTATATATTCTTGTCCAAACAATACCTGAACAACTCAAAGATCCATTTATGATCACCTTTGCAAATTGTCTTTGCAGCCATGAATGAATTTCTGTGCTCTGGCCGTATGTGGCCTCAAGTACAGCAACAGGGAGTTCTAGTCTCAATTTATGAGTTATGAGTAGCTGTTGCTCATGTAATTTCTATACCAGCAGTGGAAAGGCCACACTAGGTCAAGTTCATGGACTGGACAATCTTTTGTCTCTGACTCATGTTACCAGGGGCATTTGTGGGAGTACAGAGCCCATGTCAGCTCACCGTGTCAGAGACCTCAAAGAGTCAGGAGTAGATTATTTTAAGTTAAAATAAAAAGGATATAAAATTGAAGATGCAGCATGGTTTCAATGCTGTTTTAAAATCATACGCACATATCAACATAGAAGAAAGTCAAGAACATATTAAACATGACCAGGGTTATTTCTGGTTGGTAAAAATGAAGGGTGATCAATTTCTCTCTCTCCCTCTCTCTCTTTTTTTTGATTTCGCTTTTATGCATTCCCTAATTTTTTCGATGTTAAGTATATACTTTAATTATAATAAAAAAAAATCTAGGTTTTTTTTTTTTTTTTAAGGTTTTGGATACACCATTAAACTATTCTGCATCAGTTAATCCAGAAGTATTTAAGCCTGAGACACAAACCCTGGAAGGAAAACAGATTCTGACAAGGAAAGATCAAGTCCGGAGGCCTCCCCCAAGGTATCTGACTTTGGCTGTGCTACCTCCAACTGGCTGGTGAGAAACAGAAGTTGTTCTATTATGGTCTGAACAGCCCAATGAAGATGTTGTCTTTTCCATCAAAGATCTTGATTCTAGGGGTTCCAGTTAGAATGGCGGAGTAGGTAAACGCTGTGCTTGCCTCCTCTCATGAGCGCATGAAAATTACGATGAAACTATAGAACACCAATAATAGGTAATTTCCTGAAGTCTAGCTGAAGTCCTGCAACTGGGGACACACAGAAAAGGCCAGCTTGAGACTGGTAGGAGGGGCGAAGACATGGAATGGGGTGGTCCCACACCTGTGTGTGGCAGTTGAGGACTGGGAGAAATATCTTGGCTGCAGCAACCCCCCCAAAACAGTGAGGGATCCAGGATCCACACCAGGCTCCCCAGCTCAGGGTTCCAATGCTAGGAAGAAAAGTCACACCTTTTGGCTGCGAAAACCAGCATAGATTGTGGCTGAGACAGAGGGTTGTGGGAATTACAGACATTCCTCTGTAAGAGGCCTGCAAGCAGACTTACCCACTGACAGACTCGATTCTGGGGCAGCAGCTTGAAAGGCATTGGGGACACACGGGGAGGAACTAAGTTGTCTGGCTTCAGAGTGAGGGCTGGAGGAGCAGCTTTCTCCCAGATAGAAGTGCTGGAAGAGGCTTTTGTTTCTTGGTTGAGCCCTCCCCCGCCCAGTGTGCATACCCAAGTGGCCGCCATATCTGAGTCTCCATCAATGTAGCTAACATTGGTTGCCCTGCCCAGGTAACTCCCTGAAATCCCGCCTGTCCCAATGGGCAGACCCACGATTTCCAGTGGCTTTTCCATACAAATGGCCTCTCTTGGCTCATGCTTCAGACTTTCCTAAAATCTCTTAAAGGGTCAAAAACCCCAAACAAGCAGCATCTGGCCTCGGCTAGCCCTGTACCTCTTGCCGAGCAGCCCCAAGACCAGCATTAGCAGCAACTGGCCTTGGTTCATGGCTTGGCCTCTCAAGGCACATCCAAGCCTAGGGTGAGTGGTGGCTATCTGCAGAATTCTTGGTAGCTCATGCCGAGTGGCCCCAGGCAGGTCAAAGGGTGCAGCTGAACTTGACCTGCAGCAAGTCCCCTCACAGGAGGCCCTGGCCTGCACACCTGGTGGCCAGATTTGGTCTGAACCTAAGCACATGGATGTGTGTTAAATGGCCCACACCACAAGGACAACAGAAAACAAACATTATGCATACATATGTAAAACATATGTAGATATTGATCATTCAGGGAATGTTTTGGGGCTAGCTAGGAATTTTTCACTCTGGCTCTTAAGACCCAGTCGGGCTGCTGTTTACATTCTTTACTTGAAATGACATATTTAATTTGCTTTTAGGAGAACCCTGCTGTCAGGCTGGCCTCATTGTTCAGGTCACAATAGACAGACAAGGCAGAGTGGCAGTTGGAAGCTACCTGGGAGAGATGAGTAAGTGGTTTGGGGATTATAGTTATTTAATATTTATAAAAGATAACTATCATCAGAAGCCAACCTCCAGGACCCCAGGTGCTCTGTAACATAAAGCTTCATGGGGACTTACGTTTCGTATCATGTATTTCTTTTCTAACACAGTGGTCCACACTGTTGACTGCACGTGCAAAACCATATTGTCTCTTGTCCTGGCTTTTTGTAGCTAGTGCAAATAAATAGCCGAGTCATTATTCTTCTTAAAAATCATACCCACTATCAATTTATTTTAAAGAGAAAAACATTACCCTTAGGAAGTGAAATACATCTTTCCTTTCATTCAGTCGTTTAGTGAATATTTATCAAGGACCTGCCACATGCCAGGCATTGTTCACGGTAGTGAGGGTACCAGCATGCTTACAACGGGCCCAAATCCTTGTGCTCATGAAGCTAACATTCCGGCGAGTCAGTCAATGAAAATGGTAAATAAGTAAAATAAACAATTTGTTAAGTAGTGATAAGCCGAAGAAAAGAATAAAGCAAGGAAGGGATATTCAGGGGGAAGGAGTTATGATTTCACACAGGGCGGTTAAGGAAGGCTCCCTATGGAATCCAAAAGAAATATGAGCAAGAGACTCATAAGTTTACAGGAAAGTAAATGCAGGCAACCAATAATCAAACCAAAAGATACTCCACCTCACTCGAAATTCAAAAAAAGGAGAATCTAAATAAGTAGATTAGATTTTATACATATCATATGAGCAGAGAAAAAAGTTTCTTGATGTTTCTGGTATAGGCGTAGGAAAGATGCCTCTCCAATAATGTGAACGCCAGGTCAAAAGATGGATCAATAAGAATATCAATAAGAATAACAACAGCAATAAATTGAAACATTAAATATGTTTAAAGACAAATTCGTAATAATATCTTCTGTCAATAAAAAATGCATTGATCATCTTTGGACAATGTTATGGAAAAGAACCATTATTTTTAAGGTAGGTAATCAAATAAATACAATCAAGCACTAATTTTGCTTTTCCAATACGAATTGCACCAGCTGATAACCAAACAAGTGAGGAGTAGACGTTCCTCTCTATAGAAGTACTTTAACTATGAAATAAAGATGAAATGATAGAATCAGAAAATCATCAACTGTTAACATCACAATAAGAAAAAATCAGACAGTATGCTAACAGTCTCTATGAAGTTTCCTTACCAAAAAAAAAAAAAAAAAAAAAAAAAAGGAACTAAACTCTAATCAGTCCTGTAGATATAACTTCTACTTTATAGAAAATACAAGTGACAGAAAAGCATGTTGAAAGGCATCATAAGGATGCAATCAGCAAAATCCAAACTATTGGAAACTCTACAAGACAAATTACTCAGCTTCTTAAACAAGAAAGGGGGAAATGTGTGTCTGTGTGTATGTATTTATGTACTATGTGTATGTTCTATGTAGTTATGTGAAACTGCAGATTAGGAGAAATCTAAAAGACATATCAACCTGTTGCAATATAGAAATCCTTATCTGAATTCTGATTTGAAAAGGAAATTGTAAAAAGGAGACAAAACTATAAAACGATACGAGTACTAGAAGAAAACATGGATTAAATGTGTACACTGACCAGATGTTTCGTGATATTAGGGATTTACATTAATTTTTTTCAATGAAATAATGGTATTATCAATATACTATAAAAAGAATGCTTATTTTTTCAGAGATGTACACTAAAATATTCCTGGATGACACACTTCTGAGATTGCGTTAACATCATCCAGCAGGTGGGAGTTGGGTAGGGTCTAAGGAAGTAAGATCCTTACTTTGCATTGTCCATAGGTCCTGTGACTTTAAGCAAAAGAACCTACAGTGAAACCAGTTTTACCACTGGCCGACTTATAGACACAAGAGTCAAATTCCCACAGCATCTCCTCCACGTTATCACAGATCGACATTGAATGAAATGATGTTATTTGAGGACCTGCTGTACTTGAAATTTTCACTGCCAAAAGTTATAGAAAAACAACAAATGTCTCGTTTGAGAGCACATGATTGCTATTACCAGAAGCACACAGGAAAATCCAGCTACAAGGGATTCTGAAAAATAGAGCTGTAAGCTTTCCAGCATCCGCAGCACATGCCGGAATCAGGGTCGAAGTATGTGTGAGTAAGATGGTCAACAACGCCCACCCTCCAATCGATAACTCAAACCCTGACCTCTCTCTTAAAGGACCACTAAAAATATCCAACTGCCTCTTCGACATCTTGACTTGGATATCTCACAGGACCCTCAAAACTCAACATGCCCCAAACGAATCATTTCCGTCCCCAACCTGTGTCACTTCTCATGAAACCCGCCTTGCTACTAATGAGCTGAGGGACCTCAGAGAAGGCTCTTGGTTCTTCTAGTCTTCGGTTTGTGAACTAGGGGAATGTCTAAGTTATCTCTAGGTCATTTCCGGCTCAAGGAATGTACAGGACTAAGACTTGCTTGCATCCTTTGTCAATGGTAATTTGATTATAGATTGTTTTCAAAAAACAAGCCACCTTAAAAGGGACTTGGCCTATATATTTTCAGAAGCAGTAACGTTTCATGATAAATCTTAGTATCGGTTTAGCCACAGTGATTATTTATTCAACACTGGCAACTGCAGCATATTTGGCTGAGATTTCAAATAGCCAATTGTTTTCGGTATGGGCTTGTGCATTCTAGAACCAACCAGCCGAGCAGCTAACCAACCGCCTCTCTGTAGCAACAGCCAAGGGGCTGTCTGTCGTTGTGAAGATAATGTAGATGACTGGCTTTTTTTCTGTGTGTGTGCGGGCGGGGGGTGGGGAGGTGGGAGGCAGGCTTTTGTATCTGTTTCAGAAATGTGACAGGTGCAGTTTTTTCCAAGGCAAGAGGAAGAGATGGTTTTGACCTCTCGTGTCTGTTGAAGCATCTGAGGAAGGGTGACTTGTCATTTTTATTGCATAAGTGACGGTGCTCCCGTGGTGAATCGGAAGGAGTGATAAATAAGATTCTCGGAGGCTGTTAAATGGCACTTAGTGGGCGGGAGTCCCGCATGACAAGTACACGGTGTTCAGGGATCACAGCGACACGCTTCCCCGTTCCACGGCACTCGACCCCGGCACACCAACCGCGGCGGTTGACTTCACTTCCTCTCTCTCTCTGCTCAGAACATTTACCTGATTTAAGCAGGTAAAAAAAAAGTCCAGTACACCTAATACGAATGGGAATAAAAGATAATTGAGAAGAGATGGACAAAAGGTGGAGCAGCCTCTTTTGGCTCATTCAGAATTTAACCCTGTAATAAAGATAATGTATTCTAAATTCAGTTGATCCTTACTCAGAGCCAGTACAAGTCTGACACCAGCTTGGGCATCCTACCCTTGAGATTCGAAGGAAATGTGACTTGAACCTCCATTTAACGTACAGGGGGAATTCCAGCACCATCCACCTTTTGAGTTTTCAGGGGACTGGCTTCTGTGTCTCCCTGTTCCCTCTAGCTCCACAGTCCTGCTTCTGATGGACTCAGTCCCTCTAGAAATCAGCTCGCTGTCATGATGTGCTACCCTGCTTCTTGGTAAACATTGCCACGCAGGGGTTTCAGCTCCAGTTGGTTCAGTGCGAGTTCTCCCCCTGTCTGTCAACCAGCTACCAAGCGCTCACCATGCCCCACGCTGCAGCTCACCTAAGTCGCCAGGAGGAGACCGGACACTGGACAGTCCTTCTGTGCATGCACCTCCTACTTTGGAAATGAGCTGGATCAGCTCTCTGGGGATGATAGTTCACGGGCTCAGCTGTGAGCCGCCTCTTGAGAAACTGACATTAGGACCCACCAAAGGGAGAGAAGTCAGAGAAAGAGTTACTCATTAGCTTTTGCTTTCCTGTGGCCTGGTTTACACTACGCTCAGAGTGCACGCACACAGACAAACATAACCCCACACTCGGCTCTAATCTCCTCCCTCATACTTACTTAGGCTGTCGCCAGACAATTGGATAGGCTGCCTCGGGACAAATGGGCCCTGCTCCAGGGGGCTGAGCACAGGAATAGCAAGTCTGGACAGAAGCACTTTGGCAACCCGAAGAGGAAAGGCTTTGCAAGATGAATGTCGGCAATACTGTTGGCTCTTGCCTGCTATATTAATTTCTCCTTTAAAAGACAGCTGACCCATTTTTTCCAACCCATAGCTCTAATGGACTCTTTATTCAGAGGCCATCCTTCTCCCACATAAAGACCTGCATTGTATTTAATGATAAGCCTTTTAATGGAATTTCTATTTCTGGGTCTTTGGGAAAATGCCATTAATGAGCTTGCGAGTGCAGGGAGTAGCAGATGTCGGAAGGGCACGCTTTTCAAGGGCAGGAAAAGGAACAAAAACCAGAAACAGGTTCTTTTTCTTGGAACGGGTTTGGCTTAAGCGAAACTATAATCTTGGCCAATATTAAAAGAAAGATTAATCTCCCCTCGGCGGTTCTCCTCCATCTTTCTTCTCACGTTGCATTCAGTCCCTTAAACAGGCATGGACCAATTACAGGTTTGAAAGGGTGACAGATGCTACCCTGCTCAGTTTACCCACGTGTCTTGGTCTAGTTTTGCACTCTGCTGATGATTTCATTACATTTTGGATGACAGAACGATTTGCGGATGGTAACAGAGTAAGGAGCTTGTGCATAGAATGTTGGGGTGTGTGTGTGTGTGTGTGTGTGTGTGTGTGTGTGAGACAGCTTCACGTTAATCTTTCTTTTGTTGCCTGGAGCAATTCAGCTTTGGCCCCAGACCCAGCAAAACAGAAGCTTCGTCATCAAGCAGCGGTGCCCTCCTGCACACGGCAGGCTATCGCTCATCTCATCGCTCCACGAGGGCGTTCCGGGTTGCACCTCCAACTGGGAATGGCTCACTGAAGCACATGGAGTACTTCTCCGAAAGGGAGGTTCTGCCCTGTTAGCATCACTTGGCATTTCCTGGGATGTGCTGGCAGCCGGCGAAGCATTAGCGCCCTCAAGGATGGGAGCTTTGCTGGTGCATCCGCCGTTTAACATATCTCCTCTTGGCACCCCCTGTGTCCGGGCACTAACGGAGGTGCTCAAGATATACAAATAAGGTACAAGACGAGGTCCTTGTCCTCAAGGGCTTAGCGGTTTGAAGTAATCCAACTCATATCATTGAATATTATTGAGAGCAGAGCACTATGGGAGAAGCTGTTGGAAATGAGGAAGGCGGAAAAAGAGGATCCTGATTATCCTGGAGGCTTGATCAAGCTGTAGTCTGCGGCATCACCTGAGCTTGTTTAGAATGCAAAGCCTCAGGCCTCGCCCTGAGTCAAATGAGAAATGCTGCAGGTAGAACTAGCTATTTGCGTTTAATACTAACATCTGAGTAGAATTGACCTATACAGCTTCTAGAGAAGTAGAGAAAATAAGACAAACATAGTTTCTCTGCCACCAAATAGGGCAGGCCCAATGGCAGGCCATGGACCAGGACCTATACAGACCACGGGCCACGGACCTGCTGCAGTGGTTTTAGTCAGGCTGAAGTCACCAGGGGAGTTTCAAAACTGCTTAGTTTCCTGAGCCCAACCCAAAGGTTTTAATTCACTGGTCTAAATCTTTCTTTCTTTCTTTCTTTCTTTCTTTCTTTCTTTCTTTCTTTCTTTCTTTCTTTCTTTCTTTCTTTTTTTAAAAAAATAAAATAAAGAACAACAGCAAAAAGGAATGACAACAAAAAATGCTCCCTGATTGATTCTGACAATTATCAGAGGAGAGAACCTCAGTAGGAGTCCGAGAAGGAAAAGCCTTTAGCAGTGGTGAAGGGGATACTGTGACAGGAAGCCAGGGCATTTGTTTCCCGCAGCTGTCATAACAAGTCACCACAAACTTGTGGTTTAAAGCAATAGAAGATTACTCTCTCACAGTCCAAGAGGTCAAAAGTTCAGAATCAAGGTGACTGCAAGGCCACTCTCCTTTCCCGAGGCTCGAAGGAGAATCCACTCTTTGCCTCATCCAGCTCCGGTGGCTCCAGGTGTGCCATGGCTTGTGGTAACAGAACTCCAGTCTCCACCTCCGTCTTCCCACGGCCTGGTCTCTTCTGAGTCTTCTCCTCTTCCGTCTCGAGTCTCCCTCTGCCTTTCTCTTATGAGCACACCCAGATAACACGAGATGATCTCATGTCAACATGCTTAGCTTAATCATATCTGCAAAGACCCTTTTTCCTAATAAGGCAGCATTCATGGGTTTGGGGGATCTGATATCTTTTGGGGGGCATTATTTTGGTCTACTACAGCTATTATCAAGAGAAGACAACATCTTCCAAGTGCATAATCAGCAAGAAGCAGTAAAAGACTGAGCAGTCTCTTGGGCTTCTGTTTTAACGAAATGAGAGCCTGAAGTTCAAGGGGTAAAGCTATTATGGTAGCTGTTTGAGATTCAGCAGGCAGGGTCATATCTCCCCAGGAAAATTTTATACCCATTCTGCCTCAGGAGACTGGGAGCGACACTGTTCCTGATGATGACATCAAAGATTCGCTGCAGATTTTTCTGTTTTGTGTCCTAAAGTTTCCATGGGTAAGGAAAAGGATCCCCTCTGTGACAGGGACAGGACAGTGAGAATTGCCAGCATGCTGTGGCTTCCACTGGACCCCTGAGCCGTGAGAAAGCAGCTTGTTTCCCTGACGCCTCAAGCAATCTGGAAGCATTTTCCAGGTACATCTTCTTCCCCTGGAGGCTCAGAATATAGTGAGTAACTTCAAATAGGTCCATTAAATAGTTATGATGTGAACTGACAGCCTGAGTCTGTGATTATGTCACCATGGTTTGAAAATAATCACACCACTGTCTGTGTAACTGTGAGCGCTGCTCCACGGAACGGGTCCCGTGTTTGGACTGTAGAAGAGAGTTGTAGCGAACGCCTTTTAAAACGGCAAGCTTTGCAGCTCACGAGTCAGGACCCCCCTACATCCTGTCTATTAGGTTGTTTTCAGCTGATTGCTAAATACGCCTCTCTCCAGGTCTCTCTTCCAACCTTCCCGACATTCTTTCAGGGGGTTCTACCTGTAACGAAGGTGAGTTCTGCTCACAGAAATCTATCTCAAAGACATAATCTAGCAAGTGTGCAGGGATACAGTCTCAAGAATGTCCATTACCATAACTGGAATCAACCAAAATGTCCACCAATGATAGTTTCTGCCTATCTCGGAGAACCTTCCTTGATTGTTCAATGTTTTCGTACTTCTTGCTTGCAGCATATCAAATTGGTAATTCATTTTTTATATAGAAACGGCGGAAGTTCTTTTAACCAGTCTCCATTCAACCAACATGTGGATAACTTAATACTCTTAATCCTTTCTCTGGAAAACCACCACACTTCTCCTCATGCTAATTGTCACCTGCTGATGCCAGAGGCACTTACTATTGTCATTATGTACTTTAATGCCAGACGAAGTCAATTACACGTGAATGTGAAAAGTAAATGAAAACTGGGTTGAATGTTTTAGAAAGACTCAATGAAGGCAAGTCGCTAAGGAAAAAAACTGGCTCTTAGCAGGGTTCAGAGACACCCCACTTAAGGTATTCTTCATATTGCTTATGGCGAAAACATTTTTGTGAGAGGCCAGTCTTTACCTCACGAATCACATGGTTAACTTAAAAGATTTCAGCAGAGAGGGCTTGTTAAAACAGATCAGTAGTTTTTGAATCTGGAATTCTAAGGCAAACTGGTACGGAACTGCTTAAACATCTTCCCAAACAAGCTCCTGCAAGCAGGAGGGTATTTTCAGATGAGCTAAGGGAGTCAGTGAGTGGAATGAAGCCTCCACGCCTTCGAGCCATGAAAACCGGGGGCTCAAGTGGGAGCCAGTCGCTGAGGACTCCTGTGGCAACAGCAGCCCTCCGATGGTCTGGAGTGCAATGCCCTGGCCCCTCAGTCCCAGGGAAGGGCGGGCGGTGTTCCAGGCTGCTGGTTGTGACACCTGGGCAGCAAGCAGTCCTGTCTCTGCAGCTCTTCCAGTCAGGAAGCGAAGGTGAACTAACGGCTGTCAAGCTTACGATGTTCCCGGCCCTGGGCGAGGTGCTCCATTCATTTCTTAAGTTAGCGAAGCCTCGCGGCAAATCATCAAGAAAGAAAGAATTATTTTCCCCAATTTCAAGATGAGAAAAGTTGGTCCCTTTGGACTGGAGGGTCATGAAAGGTCTCTCAGAAGAGATGGCATCTTAGCTGATATTGGCCAGGAGAAAGGGCACTCCAAGGTCAACACCCGAATGGTTCATTAGCTCTCCAGGTGTCCTCATTTTTATTCACAGTTCATTTTAAACCTATAGTTATTAGTACAAATCAGAGTAAGAAGTGTCCCTCTAGAAATACATCGTTTCAATTCATTGAGAAGATAATTTTGAGTAGAAAGTAGAATTCTTTTTCCTTAATGTTTCCGATTGTATACTCACCCTATTTTCCATAGCAATCGTGCACCCCCTCTCCCCACCCCAGTCAATATAATTGTTTTTGCTAATGTGTCTTAATAGACCTTGGTAAGGTTCTGCAACATGGGCTACTGTGCTGGGCTACTGTGCTGGAAGTGGTGGCTTTGACCTTCAGACTGTCCCATGAAAAAAAGGACCCACAGATACAGCGGCCACCCCTTATCCACGTGGTTACATTCTAAGACCCCCAGTGGATGCCTGAAACCACGGGTAGAAACAAACCCTATATATACTATGTTTTTTCCTACACATATAAACTTTTCCTATGGTAAAGTTTAATTTATAAATTAGGCACAGTAAGAGATTAACAACAATAACTATAATAAAGTAGAATAGTTATAATGATATACTGTAATAAAAGTTATGTGAATGGCTTTGGGGCCATTAGTAAGTAAAATAAGGATTATTTGAACAAAAGAACTGTGATATCACGACAATCAATCTGATACCCTAGACAACTGCTAAGTGACCAATAGGCAGGAATGGATTTGGACCCTCCTGTTCTCCCAAATAAATCCTCCGTGCCCAGTTTACTGTTTAAACCTTCAGTTGCTCTAAAACAGTGGTTCTTACCCCATGTGAACATCGAGAGTTTTTAAGGAGCTTTGAGAAGATAACAATGCCCGCCACCACTCTCTCCTCTGTTTCTAAGATTGGGGCCTGGGGAGTTGTATGCTTTTTGTTTTTGTTTTTAACGTTTTACTTTGAAATATTTTCAAACCTAGGGGGAAAATTCCAGAATAAAAGAATAGTACCAAGTACATCCATATACCCTTTAGCTAGATTCACCTAGCCTTAACATTTTGTCCCATTTATCGCTTGCTCTCTTTCTAGATTTCATTTTCTCTGTTTTATTTATAAAATAAAATGCTTTGAGAGTAAGACATCATACTAACTTCGTTAAAAGTAAGACATATTTCAATGTGGATATTTCCTTGAATAGCCAGTGTGCAGTGTCAACTCCAGTCAACTTAACATTGATACAAATACTTTTATTTTCTATATCTCCATATTCCAATTTGTCAATTGACCCAACCTTCTACTAGTAGCATTTTTTCCCTGCAGTATAATTTCCAGTTTATGATCAGGCATTGTGTTTCATCGTTGTCTCGCTGGTGTGTTTTTAAAAGCTCTCTAGGTGAATCCTGGTCTTTGGGCCACTATGGAAATTATTTACTACACTAACATACACTACATGTCTACTAGATGCAAATAATTGTGAATAAA
The DNA here is from genome assembly GCF_014176215.1 of Rousettus aegyptiacus. Classification (NCBI taxonomy): domain Eukaryota; kingdom Metazoa; phylum Chordata; class Mammalia; order Chiroptera; family Pteropodidae; genus Rousettus; species Rousettus aegyptiacus. The sequence continues at coordinate 8,569,367 of NW_023416285.1, forward strand.
TTAAGGAGTTTCGTATTTTAAGGGATCCACTTTATAAAAATCAACTTATAATATTAGAGAGATAAGTACCATGAAAGAAATATTGACCAAATCTGTGGGGGGAAACTTTAATCAAATTTAACAAGCTAACTGTGGGTCTACTGTTTGTCAGGCATTTTAAAAACTTTTGGAGAAACAGTTAAATATGGGGGGAAAAATCCCCTAAATGATAATAATGAATATATGATTAATTATAAAAGTGAGGATCTTCAAAAGTTTCTCTTGGAGGAAGTGAGACTTAAAAGGTAATTGGGATTCAACTTTTAGAGATGAAGACATTTTAGGAGAAGAAATATCAAGAGGAAAAATAGAGAGGGAAGGGAGCGCACAATGAAGTAAGGAAAGGCCTGTCCTTCTCTGTGATTTGAGAACTGGGCGCATGGGGTCGCACTACAATTTCCTGGAAAAGTAGGCTGGAAAATGTAGGAAGGCACACCATCTTGGAAAATGGTTTGGCAGTTTCTTCAAAAGTTAAACATAGACTTAGCATATAACCCAACAATTCCATTCCTAGGTATCTATGTACCTAAGAGTAATGAAAATTTGGGTCCCCACAAAGACTTGCACAAGAAAGTGATGGTTGTAGCAGCATTAGTCACAGCAGCTCCAAAGTGGAAACAACCCAAATGTCTATCACCTGGTGAGTGGATAAGCAGAATGTGGTATATGCACATGATGGGATATGCTACCGAGCAACAAAAAGGAATGAATGCATGAAATATGCTACAGCATGGATGAATCTCAAAAACATTGTGCTAAGGTTTAGCAACTAAGTGAAAAAAGCCAGACAGAAATAGCACATATTGTATCATTTCATTGATGTAAAATGTCCAGAAAAGACAAATCTATAGCGACAGAAAGTACATTAATTGTTGCCTGGTTTGGGGTGGAAATGCGGACTGCCTACAAATGGGTACAAAGGATGGCTTTCTTCGGGGTAACAGAAATGTCCTAAAACTGGATTATGATTATAGTGCAACAACTCTGTAAATTTACTAAATAATGTTGAATTGTATACCTAAACAGATTAATTTTATGATATATAAATTATACATTAATAAAGCTGTAAAGATTAAGAAGTTATCAAGATCAGACAGAAAGGAAATAAGAACAGCAAACTTAGAAATGAAAAAATGCAGTTATGTAAATTCTAAAACTTAATAAATGGGAAAAACTCTAAACTGGACAAATTATTTAGAGGACTGACAAATAGGAAGACAGGATTAAGTAAGGATGCAACAAAGAGACAAAAAATAATTTTTAATAACATTTCCAGATATGTATGGAGAGGCTTCCTAGAAATGAAAAAATGCAGTTACGTAAATTCTAAAACTTAATAAATGGGAAAAACTCTAAACTGGACAAATTATTTAGAGGACTGACAAATAGGAAGACAGGATTAAGTAAGGATGCAACAAAGAGACAAAAAAATAATTTTTAATAACATTTCCAGATATGTATGGAGAAGCTTCCTCACTCACCTGAGGGCAGTTCCAGAAAAGAGAAAGGGGGCAATGGCAGAGAAACAATATTTAAAGAGAAAATCATTGGTAATTGTCCAGAATTAAAGAGAGCAGATGATATCGCAATAAAAAATACACTAACATATAGAGAGTTCTAACATCTAGTGAAACAGCTGAACATCAGAATAAACACAAATCGTAAATGCTATTGGAAGAAAAAGGTTATCTACAAAGGAATGAATGTTAGATTAGTAATAGAATTTTTACCAGTAACAGTTAGTACCAGAAGACAGTGGAGCACTATCATCATTGTGCTATGGAAAAATAACTGTTCACTAGAATTTTATACACAGATAAATGATCATCCAACAGAGAGGGAAAAATAAAACATTTTCAAATATACAAAGAATTCCCTCCCCTGCAGAGAACCCTATAGAAAGAACGATTAAAGAATGAACTTCAGCCAGAGGAAAAATGAACCCAAAGGGAAGGCTTTGAATTCAAGAAAAAAAATAGTGAGTAGAAGAATTGGTGAAATGTCAGTAAATTTAACGAACTCTTAGATATAAAAACAACTTTTTTAATTAAAAAAGTAAAAATCTCCAGACAACAATGATATGATGGGAAAGGAGGAGGGTTGTTCATTGGATAAGGTATGCAAAGCTCTTTTGTAGAAATAAAGAATTACACAACAACTTTATTAAAAAAAATTATATTTAAGTATGTATGTTGAAAAGAAAAGACAGTTCTGAGAAGAACAGAAATAAAGCCTAGAGTCCTTAAACCAGCAGCAGAAAATGAGGGAATATAGATCATGTTACTAATCCAATAGAAGGCAAAAATGGAGAAAAAGGAAGAATGAAAAAGGATGCTAAGTGAACGACACAAAATATGATATAAGAATAAGTCTGAATATATCAGTGATCACAATAAATGCACATGGATTAATTTCACCTATAGAGATACAACTAAAATAAAACTTATAGATGATTAAATATAAACAGAAAAACACACAAACAGTAGCCAAAAGAAAGGTGGCATATCAATATCAATATCACAAATGTCTAATTTAAAAAATTAGCATGAAAAATGCTAAAAAGAGGCATCACCTAATAAGAATCAACTGTGATTTCGAATGTAGAATATGCTTTGAGAAATAGTGCCTTCTACGTGCTAGAGATCATATCTGCTTTCTCCACTGCTCTATCTTCGGTGCTTGGCACACGATAGGTAATGCCATAAATGTTGAGTGAAATGATTACTATACTACATTGAGATGATCTGTTTATGTGTTTGTCATACCACCGGGGCAGGGGCCCTGTCTCACTTAGTTTTGTGCCATCAATGTTCAGCACAGTGCCTCGCACATAGTAGGCACTACATAAAATCACACTGAATTTAAAGTTCATTTCTTCCATAAAATCTCCCCTAACTGATTTTACCCATAACTTATCCTTTGTTGCCACTTCTATAGCATTCATCATCTGAAATACCCAGTTTAGCAACTGAGTATATAGTAGTATCTTTTAGTTCTTTCTCAAACCTGGTTTCTCCAAAAATATTTTAGATACTCTGAAGTTAGAGAAGACGCCTTATACTGTGTCTGCTGCCTTGAATCAGTACTTTTTGGGGTCAGTGTCACTAGATGAATGTGGATTAGGTGAGTGGTGCCAGCAACACATGTCAAGACCACCAAGGACTAGTCAGTCTCATTCCCCTTTTCCATCCTCGACTAAAGAGATCACAACTCATGGGTCAAGAATGTGGAGAAATTAACAGGAGCGGGTGGCAGAAGGCAGCTAATGTCCAATTCCAAAACTCCGCGCTCTCTTCCTTCTGGCAAAATGTGGAGAAAAATGCCTGTGATCCGACAAAAATAGTGGATGTGGGGAAGTGGGAGGGAGACGGTCAGGGAAGAGAGCACTGCTGGACAGGACGTGGACCTGACCTTCCACTAGTAGGCACTGTATCGGTTTATTAGATCAAAGGGAAACCCCAAGGGCTACAGCTCAATTCAAGCACTGGGAACCTTATATAGACGACGGAGAGGGATGTTGTTTTCCATGTACGCACGAAGAACACGAGGGGAAACTACTACAAGGAGCTCCCAACTGGGAAGCCACAGGGGGTTAATAAAGGGCGGAATGACAGTATCTTCTCGCTGGTCTTCATGAGGAAGACACCACAGTCCGCGGAGGTTCAGCCAGGGCCCTGGGATGAGCTGAGGAGATGGGCTGGCTGACCTCCCAGGGTCCTCTGTTATCCCGTAATTAAACGGTGAGCCGTGCGCTTCTCCATTTACGCTCCCACACACATCTGCACCCCGTTCGGTAGTAAGTCCCTTGGCCGCCTTCCAGGTTTAGTACGGAGCCACGCAAGATGCTGGCACTCAACGAACGACTCAAATATTTGTTGAATGAAGGAATAAATAAATCAAGTGTTCAAATGGAGCGCACATGACCTCCCCAACCGTAAAGTACGGCGATTAATGAAATCACAACATTCTAGGCACGATCTCTAGAGCAGAGGAAACACAGACACACACACACACGCACACGCACACATACGCACGCGCGCACACACACACACACACACACACACACACACACGCGTGCCCGCGCGCGCGCACACACCAGCTCCGGTTCAACTCGATTCAAATTCCCACCTTGGGAGCACAGACCACCTGCTCCGCACGCAGGCTGTAGGAGTTTCCTTGGCAAGGATCCTCTCTCAGCTGCTTGAGGATGGTGCCTCCAGAAGGTCAAGTCACCAAGGTTTAGGACAGCTTCCCTTCCGGGTTGACATTCGAGACAAAGTTTCAGCCCGGATTCGGCCGGAGCCTCCCCTGGGCGCGCCTGTACGCCCTGCCCCGCCCGGGGCGCGGGGCGCGGGGCGCGCAGCCCGCAGCGCCTCCCCTTACCTTAGTGAGCTGGGCGATCTTCTTGCACATTTTCACGTGCATCTCAGAGTCGCAGTCCATCCTCCAGCTGGCACCGCCGTGGGCATCAGCGTGGGAGCCCTGGCAAGTCCCGGGTGCGTGGATTTTGCTGTTGAGGGCAGAAGCCATCGCTGAACCGCGTCCAGCGCTCAAGGGCTCCCGCTGGTGTCCTCGCTGCCCACGGTGTGCACGTGCGTGCGCGCGCGGGCGTGCGAGCGTGAGGGCTTCCTCGGGAGAGGCGGCACTGCAGTCCCGCCGCCCGCACCGCCGCGTGGTCCCTGCTTCCCGGGGTGGCCGCCCCCCGGCCGCCCGCGCGCCCGCTCTCCCTCCTCCAGCGCCCGTGCTGGCCGGCTGGCTCTGCGGGCACCCGCGTCTGCGACGAGGCGCCGGGGACCCGCACGTGCCTCTCGCGATCTGCGCGCCACTCCCCGGCCCGTGCGGGGTTCTCCTGCAGTGGTAGAGCTTATGGTTCGCGGGGCCACTCGCTGCCCGTAGTAGAGAGGTTCGCGCTGGCCGAGCGCGGCGCTCTCGGACACGTGGGTGGCGCCTGGCTCCAGACTCAGCGGCGAACGACCCGGCCCTTGGTGGGCATCCCTGCCTAAGGAGGAAGAAGAGCAGGCTTCGGCCTCAGGCGGCCGGAGCACACCGTCTGGGGAGGGGACCCTGGCGATGCGCCGCGGGGCTGAACTGGGTGGCGAGGGACCCGTTACCTTCACCACCTTATCCAGCCTGCGGCTCGGGAGCCTCGGAGCTGCGGGCCGAGGGCGGAGGTGGGGGCGGCATGCCAGGGGGTGGGAGCAGGTCGCGGGGAGGCGAGGAGGTGCAGGGGGCCTGGGAGGTACAGTGTGGGCCCCCGCAGGGGCTGCGAACGGGAGTCCCCCACCCCCCATCTTGGGGAGGAGCCCAGACGTTGCGGGAGGATTGCCAGAGATCACCAGACAAAGGGAAGAAGCCAAAGCGGCGGCCGAGAGGCTGGTGCCTGAAACCTGGGATGAGAACGCACAGTGTGGGAAGCGGTAGGAAAGCAGAGGAAGTCACCAGAAAGGCAGAGAGGATGGTGGCAGGTGTGGGGAGAAGGAGGCGAAGAGCGACGAGGACTAACTGAGTCGCATGGAGCTGGAAGTCTAAGCAGACCAAGCCAGTGCAAGTGAAGTGACGCGGCCACAGCCATACGACCGGACTAGGAGCTGGTGTCCCTCCGTTTGTTAAGTGGAGAGGTTAGCGGGCCAGATTTCTTTACGGCTGGCTTTCTTTGGTTTCTAACAGTGGGCTGTTGGGAAAGTGACAGCACCCTATTTCGATTTTCGGAAAGTGTGAATAATAGAGTCATCATAATAACCAATTAGCATAGTTAATATATTTCATTTTACACATTGCCATATATCAACGGTTTTAATAATCATAAAGCGAGCCAGATTCAAAGGGTCTCAGAAACCACAACCCCATCCCTCCACCCCTCCACACTGCAGGTAATAATAACCACTTTCATAGATGAGGAAATAGATCCAAAAAATTTGTAGCAACTCAGGCAATTACAAGTAGCAGACTTATGTCTGGAACTGAGATATTGCTATTCTAAATTCTTTATTTTTGCCCCAGTACATTACACTACATAGGAATGACCAAATCGAGTTTCCGGTTCCTAGTTTAAGTTTTAGGTTCCCTCTCTAGAACTCACCCCCGCACCCCAGTCCTAATTTATTTAGAAAACAGATTGCCTGAATCAGAATTACTGCCAGGAGGCTATGTAGATTCTAGGTCCTATCTAGACTTTCTGAGTCAAACTCTCTAGAGTCGGGAACTAGGAATCCATATTTTACACAAGCTGTCTACTTAAATTCCAAATCATGCATTTCAAATATATTCTACAGGGTGTTAATACATACTAAATTTTACAGGAATTCAACCGCTGTATAAACTAGCGGTAAATAAGCCTTTTTGGTCTAGAACTTTACCAAAAGCTGTTCACCATTTTGGAAAATTGCATTATCGATGGCCATGTGGCTCATGGTATTTGGTTGCCAGTCCAACATGCTTGTATTACAACTGCCACATTTGTGGTGAGTCTACCTGTGTCTGCAAGCATCTGAGAACTCTGTCGTCATAAAGTTAACCACACCAGAGCATTTCTATATTGAAATACATACGATTTAATTATATTTTCCTTTTATTTCTATTACTGTCAAGAAATTATACTGATTTTAAAAATGTGTGTAATAATTTAAAAATTATGAATTTCAAAATAGCAACATAAATATTATAAAAAAGATAATGTTGGGTCTGAATAGAATTGAGAACCACTGCTCTAGATGATCATATGCACATTACAGTTTAGGAATACTGCAGTCTAATCCCAAGTCTTAGTTACTTAAACACAATCTTATTAGGTCCAGGGGCCAAAATATTTTCCAGTAGGCCATGTTATACTTTCAACTTTATAATGCAAGACAGTAGAAAACCAGATTCCCTTACCAGGCTTTGCTGGACCACGGCTGCTATAATTTTGGTACTGCAGACCGATCAGTCTTGGAAAGGGTCCTCTGCAGATGCTGGGACTTTCTAGCACTGTGATTAGTAGGTCCTTCCATACTATTGGGAATGAAATGGAGGACAGAAGAGGATTCAGCACTCTCAAATATAGGGGTGGCCGAGCACTTAGTAGCGCACTAATGTGGTCTTGGGAATGTGCTGTGCCCTCTGCACATGTCCTTACCTTCAGCAAGGTACTTATCATCCTCATTCTACGGACTAGAAAATTGAAGCTCGGGGAGGCTAACAAACCAATTTTATGCAGCTAGTAAATGGATCTGAGTCTGTATAAGTTCAAATGCTGTTTATCTCAGAGCACAATGCTGGCAATGGAAAACTTTCTTAAATCATCAGTTTTTTTCTTCAGATTATAAAACTGTAAGCTTCTAGTAGTACCTCCCCGAGCTCACCTGTAAAATACAGAAAAATGAAAAGCAAAAATCACCCCAAATCACACAAAGAAAATTACTAATATTTTGAGATCTTTCTAGACATCTGTACACACCTAGAAAATGTTATGTACATATGTGTATTTTTAAAACATAAATGGGATGCTATAAATGTTTTTGAACCCTATCCACTCAATATAAAATGGACACATTTTTTATTTTGCCAATAAATGTCATATTCTCATTTTTGACAGCCAGTACTTCCATTATTTACAACAACAATCTATTTGTCCTATCTATCCCCTATTGAACAATATTTTTTACATTTTAAGAAAATGTTTTGCATAGGTTTATAATGTTTGTTTGCTATATTATGAGAAGAATCAATTCTATCTTAAAGGACAGAAAAAAAAAAAACAAAAAAGATATGAAACTTAAATGAGATAGAATTCTTAATGTGTATTAGTCCAGACAGTATACTATAAGACAAGATAGAATGGAATTTATGTAAAAAGAATGGAATGAACAAGTGTCACTAACAGAAAAAGATGGAAAGGCCAAATTGTAAGGTAAAAACGATGCCACATTCAAGCCGACAGCTACATCATCCCTAAAACTGCCATTCATTGTTGACATCCGTTCTGGCCCGAAGTATGTTCTGCCCCAGAAACACAGTTAGAAAAACATGGCTCTCGGCAGGACAGCAACCAGGCGTACTTGCCTCCTGCACGTTTCCAACAGAGCAAGCATGTACTGACTCCAGACATCCCCCATCTGCTCAGCCCTTTTCCATTTCAGCTGTGCTTCTCGTAACCACACTATCAGAAGTGAAGGCTGGTCCAGCAGGCAGGACAGAACAATACTGCATAATAATACAGGGTTCAGGTGATGTGGTCCTCTCATCTCCCTGGTCCCCCGTCCTAAATGTCTTAACCTTCACTGTACTCTGCGATTGACTTCTATTTTAAAGTGATTTAATAAACCAAGTAGTTCCAGCATCTTAATTTGAGATGTAAAGGATCCTGGCTGTGACGTCTAGCATAGCCTGCCTGATAAGAGGGTATTTGGAGGTTACTATTGCATCAAGATAACTTCTACATGACATCATACACAGATCTTTGCACAGATGTGCAAGTAGTTCCATAGGAATAAGCCCTAGAATAACCCAGTTTCATAGAGTAAGCAAATTTAACTGTTGATATATTTGCTATACTGTTCTTCAGAAGTTATTTCAATTTACACTCTAATAGTGAAAAAACACATGTATGTTTTCCTGTATTCTTGCCCAAACTAGCCAGTATTGATCTTCAAATATCTTTAAATAGGCGAAGAGTGTCTCCCCCTAAACCACTTGTTTATTAGTAGGGCTGCTGGAACACATTTCCCCAAGTCGATCAGTTGTTCGAATTACACCTTTTGCGCATTGTCTACCTTTCTTCTTTATGTTGAAATAACTTTCTAGCCCAAGATGCAGCTGTTCCTGCCCAGGGTGCCAGGTCAGCAAACTGAAACTTGGATAACTTTGTGGCCCTGTGAATGGTCTGCTTGACCAGAAACGCAGTACATCCAGCCAGCTAGTCCCCGAACGCAGAGCCAGCTCTGGCTAAATACTTATTTCCTTGTTCCTTTTCACCTCAGACAAGTTTGACTACATGGACCCAGCCAATCAGATATTTTCTACTTTTCTCTTCCTTGTTGTTTATCCTATAAAAGTTTCCTGTCTTCAGCCCCATTTTGCAGTTCTCTTTGGAGACTGTACCCTCCATGAAGGGTTAAAGTTTGTACCACCTAAATTGTCTTCTTTAATCATTTTTAACACTTATTACCAGACTTTTCTTTGTAGAGGCTTTTAGCACTTTGCCTATAATATACCTTGCAAACATTTCCCCCATTTAGTAATTCATTTCAGCTTTCTTATGTTCTATAAATATTTTGAATTTTTATTCAAAATCTTTGTACTGATATTTTTCTCTTATATTTTCTAGCTTGTGCATTATGCCAAGAAAGGTCTTCCCCATCCAAGATTGGGTTCTCTTAATATTTTTATGGTCCTATTTAAAAAAAAAATGTTTACATGTTTTATCTAGTTGAGATTTATGTTGATATATGGAGTGAGGCCAGAATTCAGACTTATGTTTTCCCAGATGGCAAAGCAGTTGTCCCAACAGGTATTGAATAATTCATCTTTACCACACTGATAGTCTAAGTGCTGCCTTAGGTGATTTCTTTAGAAATTTACTAAGTAATCTTTTAGGCTTTGCTTAGTGATTTTTCTTCTAACATACTTCAATTATTACTGCTACCACACTTCCATTACTCATTTAAAAACAAGATCACATTCTTGAGTACCCCTTAACCCTTTTGCCTAGAGGGCAATTTTCCCTACTCTGCCTTACTTGGTCCTATTCATCTTTGCATGTCCCTAAAATATACTCTCATGGCTTTGCATTTCTGTGAAGCACATACATCATTTATTTCATTTTTGAAAGCTACCATTTTCTGTTAAATAACCCCATTTTTTTGAGTGAACAATTTCAAGAAATGAACACACAGCTTAGACTGGCAAGTAGTCTTTCCTGTACATGACAACCGATTTGAATATCTCTTACTTGTATTGTCCAGAATATTGACATGGAGCTAGAACTTTTCAAATTTTGATCTAGTAGGTTTGGGTAAGGTATTTTAAACAATCACTTAAGTGATGCTTTGAGGATGGTACCACACCCCACACTGAGAACTGCTTTCATGGTGCAAACGAGCCTTGTCATTTCCCTCTACATCTTTTTGCTTTATGACCTACCCTATGACACAGCAATTTGACCGAAGAAGAATAAATGCGCATACCCACAAAAACCCAGGTACGAGAATATTTATTGCAGCTTTATGTGTAATAGCCCCGAACTGAAAAAAAAAATGCAAGTGCCATCAACAGGTGAATAGATAAATGAATTATGGCATATTCATACAATGGGATAGTCTACAACAATAAAAAGATGAACCACTGATAGACAAAAACATCAGGATGAATCAAAGTTATTACGTTGATGAAATAAGCCAAGCATAAAACAGCATATACTGTATGATCCCATTTGGATGAAGCTGAGAACAAGTAAAACCAATTGATCTTTAGAAGAGAAGCTATTTCTGGGGGAGGTATAAACTGGGAAAGGGTGCTGGGGAATCAGAAACCTTTTGTACTTTGATCTGAGTGTATATATCTTGATATGAATATATACATATGTGAAAAATCATCAACTGCACTTATGATTGGCATATTTTATGTATTTCACTGTAGGTATGTTATCCCTAACTTGGAAAAAAAGGCAGATGGACAAATTAGTCTGGCATGGTTTACTCAATAGATTTGATGACAAAGAAAAAACATCACCACACATAACCATTTGCAATTGTTGATTTATTCTGAGATTATATGTTAATATAAACAAAATATAGAAAAAACCTCAACCATAACTCACAGTAAAAAATCTAAAGCATTATGGACCTGTCACTGGATATGATACTTTGAATGCAAAAACAGTATGGAAGATGAAAAACAATAAGAAATTCCAAAATGTTTAATTCCTTATGCTTTTGAGTTAACAGAAGCTAATATTTACATGAAAAGCTTGTGGAAATGACTGCTGTAGATTATGCATCCTTTCTGTAAATAAAATTTGAGAATTGCCTAAGTAACTAAGTAACAAGGTTTCTTTTATAAAACGTTATTGAATTATATTTTCTTTCTGAAAAAATTTTCTGCAGTGCATATCTTATCGAAGGTGAGCACCTTGTGGATTATGATGCCTGAAGGATTAATCAAATTGCTGACAATACTACAATTGTATTATATTTTTAACATCAAACTAAAACTGTAATATAATAATTACATTTTAAGAAAAAATTTTCAGATTTGTGTGACACAGTGACACTCATCCAAGTGTGTATTGGGTGTACTTCTAATTGCCTCATTTTACCACTGACCTAGTTTCCCAAGTACTTATCTTATTCTTTTATCCTAACGTCCCAACATCTGTCTCAACTCTTCTCTACATTTTCCATAAACTCAAACACTTTCTTCCAAGTTTTCTAGAGACATTACTTCCTAAAGCCCGCATCCTACTTACTGGACATAGCGGTCATCCTGGGACTTTCCTTCATTGCATTCCTTTGTGAGATCTTATGTTTTCAGGAGCCCATGCCTTCTTACTTTGATTACTCCTTTGTTTTGGTGAAGCACATCCTCCAGTAGCCTCCTAAGAAATGGTACATGGTAAGGTAAAATTTTGAAACCATGCGAGTCCAAACTTTATTTATTTTAGCCCCAAATTTGATTGGATTGTCTAGATACAGAATTCCAGATTAGGATTCATTTTTTTCTCTTAAATTTGAAGGACTTGCTTTCATAATCTTCTAATACCCAGTGTTGCTACCAAAAATCTAAATGCCATTCTGAAAACATCTTTTTGTGAAAACCTTGTTTCCCTTTTAGAAGCCTTTAGGACCTTTTTTAACCCCGAAATATGGTGTGCTCTTGTATGTTTTTAACTCATTATGTTGAGCATTAAGTGGATCTTTTTAATTTAGGAGACTCGTGTCCTACATTTTTGGGGAATGTTCTTTGTTTTCTCTCTTCATCTCTTTTCTTTGTTCTCTCATTTTGGGGCTCTTATTAATAAGACGTTTTCATCCCATTCTGCTCTTCTAATTTTTCTTTTGTTGTTCTTTTCCTGTTTTCTAACTCAGCCTTTTTGTTCTACTTTCTGAAATTTCTTCGGCTTATTTTCCAACACTTCTATTGAATGTTTAATATTAACTCTATCATTTCAATACTTTTCTGTTGTTCATTTTTACAGCATGCTATTATTTTATGGATGCAATATGTTCTATGTTTCTGAGACTATTACAGTTTGAGGGTTTTATGTTCCCTTCATTATTTCTCGTTTTTGTTTTGTTTGTTTGTTTGTTTGTTTTCTTTTGGTATTCATCTTTCATTGTTGAAGGTATCTTCAAACGCCTAGTGATTCTTGACTATTAGTTTATTGTGAGTTCGAATGACTGAAAGCTGTGTATGAAGGAGGAGGCTTGTGGGCTCCGGGTTTCACAGTAACAAATAATCATAACTGAGTGGTAAGCTGTTTTCTTACTCATGTTTCTGGATGGGGTGAGCAGGGCTGGGTATAAGCCTGGCTGCCAGATTATGTAGCTGGGTGGGCTACAGAGACAGACAGTTCGTAATGTTCAGAATACTGACATTCTTTCAATCTTCCTGTTTTCAGTGTCACACCTCACTATCACCATCACTCTCCCCAGGTCCCTTTTCTAAGTCTAACTTGGTTCAATTTCTCCAGGGAATAAGCTGCTAGAGTTTGGCTATATAGAGGAACAGTCACTTGGCTACCTCCAAAACAAAAAACAAACAAAAACCCCCCCCAAACTTTCAAATAATGCCCTTGATTCCAACTTTGCTCCTACCCCCGCTTTCCGGGGTACCTTGCTCTTGAAATCTTTGAGTCTTTTGGGGGTTCTCAAAGGAAAAGAATGGTGTTTCAGATCTGTGGACCTTTCTTGCAATGAAGAATGGCTGCCAGAACTGTGCTATCAAGTATTTAAATTCAAAAAAGTAATACACTTAATCTTTCACTTCATGACAAAGAAGAGAAAGTTAACTGCTTAAAATACACACACACACACACACACACACACACACACACACACACACACACAATCTACCTAATACTGACAACAGTTCAAAAAATTATACAAATGTCTGCAAATGTTTTAATATTTATGTGATTATTTTAGCCTAATATAATGTGTCTTTTATAGAAACTGTCATATCTGCCATGGAGCTTCCTTCTCCACCTCTCTGCAACAATTCTAACCTTGTGTCTGTCAACTGTGTTAGCCTCCATCTCCTGGCATCGGGTATTTGGAAGAAAACATGACATAATGGGAACACTCGAGACTGCTCCCCTGGAACAACTAGATGACTACAACCCAAGCTCAATCCCTGCTACCAACACATTTACAGGGCTTCCAGATAAAGCACAGGATGCCAGTGAAATTTGAATTCCAGTTAAATAACATTTTTCCTAGTAACTAAAATTTATTTGGGCATCCTATATTTTTATTTGCTAAGTCTGGCAACCCAACATATTTAAGGAAACAATGTGTCACAAGTAGAAAGTGAACATCATAAAAAAAAAAAAAAAGAAGTTTAAAGGAAATTGGGATCTGGACCAAAGCGTTCAAGCCACTGGGAAATTCTACGCTACCACCCGGCAGGTAGCCAGGGGCCACCACCACATTACCCACATTGCGCTACGTCCCCATGGGAATGCCTAGGCTGGGGCCGACAATAACGCTTTCAATTAATACAGGAATTTAGTGTCCCTCGGTCGTGGTTGTCCTCTTAATTGTGTTACGAGAGCTCTGCCGCCTTATCGAGTCATTCTGGTTGCAATCATAAAGCCAATCCAGGGGCTTTTTGGGTGGAACATGGCCATGCCCTTGGATTGTTTCAGTGTTTTGGTACCTCCCAAAGGAAGCTGCCCCTACTGGAGCACTACCTAATTAATACATTGGAAAACACTAGTTGGTATATTGGAGTATCGGGTTCCAAAGTTGACATTGGTTAAAGGTAGCATTTAAGCAAGGACTTACCAGTTAACTTAAAGATAATTTCCCCTCAAATAAGACATCACCAGCCCCTTAACTTACAAACTTATTCTGAGACTCTTCCATCTGGTTTCTGTTGAAATCTAATTTGACACCATACCAGCTTGGTTTCTGTGTATACTAGGAGCTCAGTTTTCATCTTGTTTGGCTGATGAGGATCCTGAGTCTCCTAGATGATTACTATGTGCCTACTCCAGGGAATGGGGTATCACTTCCCAAATGATCCCAAGAATTTTCATATCACATGTCAAGGTCATCTGTGTCTTCCCAAATAAACTGCCCAAACGCCAGTCAATTTACTGATCCAACCCTAAACTAACGCTAACCATTCTAAACGGCCTCTGCTTTTTACAAGCAACAACTCTGGGTACCTGCCTGCCACACTATTTTAAATTATTTTCGAGTCGCGCATTCTTTTCCCATGTCTCATTGAGAACGGCTTGTGATAGTGTTCACAGCTAACAGGAGCTCAGTAGCTAGCAAGTGTCAGGTCAATGTGGTACCCTTACCTTTCCCATTTTCTTGGTCTCACTTTCAAAATCCTTATATAATCCCACAGCTGCCACCAATTTAAAGGAAGACCATAGAACGTACAATGATCAGACTCAAACATAGAGCCATTAACTAACTTTTGAAATTGGCAAAGATACACCATAGATATTTTTGACACAAAGGAAAAACCTAGTAGTTTGTGTTACTTAGTATAGCTCCCTCGATTTCCCTCAGTTGAATGGATGTTGCTCATTGGTGGACTCAGCTGTCAGCAACTTGCACGAAGCTGTCTCAAGTCAGAAGTTACCCACTTTCTGGGATTTTCTATATACTCCAGCCACACGAGCAAACTACTTCTGCCCCTATCTTTATATGCCATTGCCTTGTGAATTTAGCATATACATCTTAAATCTGTGTACAAAGTACTGACTTCCCTGTCCCCTAAGCTGACTTTCCCTTGCGGGGTTTAACTGCTGGAATGTGCCCTCCACATGAATTTATACTACATTTGGAAGGCTGCTCCACAACTGAATATTTAATGTGGTCCTAAAGAGGAGAAATGGCATCAATGGCCAAAAGCTTTGGGATAATTTATCTTGGGTCAATATGTTTTAAAACTAATTTCTTATGTATAGTATCTTATTTAATTTTATTCCCAGTATCTGGATCATTGGTATTCCATAA
Organism: Rousettus aegyptiacus; assembly: GCF_014176215.1. Taxonomy (NCBI): domain Eukaryota; kingdom Metazoa; phylum Chordata; class Mammalia; order Chiroptera; family Pteropodidae; genus Rousettus; species Rousettus aegyptiacus. Next base: position 8,584,579 of record NW_023416285.1, read on the forward strand.
TTTTTTCAGATGGGGAGTTGTGACAGGAGCCCCACAGGATGATCACCTAAAGCTGACCTAACACCTGTCCTCCTCCTGCCATGTACTGGGTTTAAAAGACCTGGCTGTGGTATTCTGGGCGGCAGGGATCTGGACAGCTCCAACGACACGAGGCTGCCTGTCTGTACCGAGAGAGAACGACACCTTTAAATGACATTAATGTCCATTGGTTTAGAAGTCCTGTTTCCTTATTCCTCTAATAAATATTTCTGTAAATAGAGAATAAATGTGCCCTTCTTTATCTATCCTAGTTATGGAGACTACATTTAACCAAAGGCCCACATAGGGGGAGTATGAAAGTGGTAAATCCCACACCCATGGCACACAAAAAGTGAAGGCTTAAGGCTTATTATCCAGGTTAACTATCCTTTTCTGAAACCGGGAATTACTTAACAAATGGGTTCAAATACGGGTCTTGACTGAATAGCTCACATCATCTTCAGAGTAGGTTTCTTTTCTAGAGCTGCCAAGTCACCTCCTATCAGAGACACTGTATAGACACAGACACTGCATCTATTGACTGTATTCAGCACTTAGTGAATGCTGAATATGCCTTCAGCAAACTGGGATCTATTTCTTTTGAGAATAAATGACCATACTCTGTTCAGCGTGTACAAAGCTCTTGGTTTATTCAGCTGCAAAGCTAGGGAAAGGCTTCCTTTAGGAGTGAATAGCAGAAATGCGTTTATGAGCAAGGCACTTTTCTCTCTCTCTCTCTCTCTCTCTCTCTCTCTCTCTCTCTCTCTCTCTCACACACACACACACACACACACAGAGAAAAAGGAACATATAGTTACATAAACATCAACATGTTTTAATTTTCAGAACTCCCTGTCTCTTCCCACTTCCCCCTTAAAAAAAAACAGGTGGTCGTAACATTTTAAAAACTGGTTTCACAGAACATCTACAGAGGAACATTTTCTGATACATTCAGTTACATAAACAGTATGATATGCTTTCAGTTCAGTAATTTTCCACGAATAAATATTTCTTCTACCTATAATTCCCTCCTTTTTCTTTAAGACAACTAAAGCTCAGCAGAAATACTCATTATGTTATAAACATTCTTATCTCTCCTTAAAATTGCTATACATTTATAGGATTTGTGATTCCATTAACGCTTCAATCTTTTGATGTCAATTGTATATGACACTTAATTATGGAGAATAAGGAACAGTAAAACTAAAATAAGGAATAGGATATATATCTTTAACAATCTAATTATTGAATCCTTTAGCTGCCCAGTCAAACAGGATCATTCACAGGTTTCACTCTTTATTGCAGGTTGTGTGAAAAGATTTAATGGTCTCATGCATTTTATGTATGTCGATTACTATGTTTTGACATCTAAATAAACACAGCAAGACTCATTTACAAGGGTACATACTCTTCCTTGTTCAGCTAGATCTAAAGCTAATCTATGTATAAAAACAATGATGCTAAAAAAGCCTTCAACTTCAGGTTACATTAGGCTGAGATTTTCAGTAGTAAGATTCTTTAATGTCAGAAGTTCCTGGAAAGTGTGCAGTGGGTATGGAAAGTGCATAAAGTACTGCTCCAGGAAACACACAAATGAAATACTAATCCACTAGCAGTTAGCACTGATAACATAAATGCTCTCTTAATCCTTTCCCTCTGGTCTTTTGGAATGTGTTTTGTTTCCTCTTGACTCAAGTCGGGGTGTCAAGATGCTGGAAACATATTTTCTATAGAACAGGTACCTGTTTAATCCCCAGGTATGGCCTTATAGGCCAATTTAGCCAGAGACAATTTAGCCTGGGGGTAGCCTATGATAGAAAATGTTTATGCTGTAATTGCAAGTACTGGAATAGGTCTTGAGTAGTGTAGGTGAGGTTTGAAATTGCACTTCCTCCCCTCAAAGTAGGAACCCCTGCAGGGTACTATAGGTAGGCTTATCTATATAAAAGCTGGGAGATAAATCAGTCCTGCTGTTTTCTTTTGTCCAGTTATTCAATTTAATTCAACTACCTCCCTAGAAATTAATGTCAGAGAAGAATATGCTCAGCAAAGTGTTACTGGGAGTAGCTAACCTCCTACTTTTCAAAATAGCTGTTCTTAAGGTTGGGTAACAAAAGGGGTAGTAGCCTATCTTTTCCTTCCCATTAACAATGAGATATCTAGTTAGAGTCCATTCAGATATGCGGAATAAATTGGGGGGATAACTGAGTGTGGAGAATAATTAACTTATCTAACTAATTCTCCATTGAAATTCTCATTTTATCCACAGGGTCTATCAAAGGGAATGCTCACAATGCACATTTTCTGTAGCTGAGTGAGAGGATCCCCAGGTATATAATCAGTACTTGGCAGCCCTTTGGCTTGTCAGGATAGGGCATAGTCTGGTTGAGAAGGCATTGGTTTCTCAGCTCTGGGCTGTGTATCATGAGGGACAGCAGAACAAATGGTGGATCTTTATAGTGATGCAGTTAGGAGTTTGTTAACTGCCTTTTGGAAGTCAGTGTAAGAATAAGTAGTGTTGATGGGCTCAGTGCGGGTTGTTTCCTTAACTGTTTTAGTTAACCAGCCACAGCAACAACCAGAAACACATGAATTAGGGATTTGTTTTAGGTATTCCGGTATGGGAGTGGCTCTACTCAAGGTTCGACTTAACTGCTTGGTGGCAAATTGCAGTGCTCCATTTAGAGTGGCGTGATCTCTAGAAAGCCGGCTGGGACTTGTAAGGGGCTTTTGAAAAGGTGGGACTCCACAAGAAGCCAGAGGTGGCCATTCAGGAATTGGTTCCAGTTTGGGCACACAGTGGGAGCAATGGGAGAGTCTTAGACCTATCTCTCTAAGTATATGGACTGGCGTACTTGGATCCAAAAGTTTAGCATGATATAACCAGGAATTAGGATTTAAAGGTTTCCAAGTTGTTGAGTATTTTAAAAGGCACTTAACCTGCCAAGCGAGACTCTCAAGAGGTGTTAGGTTGGGCACCACAGGGTCCTCTTCTTCAGAGGAATCCCACTCTTCCCCAGAACTCTCATTTAGGTAGTTAGCGCTTTCTTCCTCCTCACTTTCAGATTCTGATAAAGGGTCTGGAGAGGGATTTCTGGGACCCATTTGAATAAAACAAAAGAAGGAACAAGAAAAAGGTAACAATTGAAGCCAGTGAAACACTAACACTGGCAAATAGAAACAAAAGATGAAAAATCCTTTCAATAAGATTGTCTGTTTCTCAGTCCGTTACACACAAAGTATGCCTCTGGCTTGCATCACTGTGCAGTTCTTTGAGATTATGTTGGGTATTCTTCACTTACAAAGAAGACATCTCAGTTCTCAGGACCAGTTCAGTGTGTAAAAGTGTTAGTCACTTACCAGTGGCCCAGGCTACCCAAGAAGAGAAGGGGTCCTCATCTAGTCAAGCTGATTTTCTTAGCGTGGTTTCAACTGGTTGTGATACTGTGAAGAGATACTTGTGTCCGCTACTTTGTTGGCAGGGATATCACATCTACTTGGTAATGAAAAGAAACTCAGTGGTTGCCTTCGTTGTCTGCTGGTGCAGCCAATTTTGTGCGGGAGGCTAAAGCGAAGAGTTGTCAAGGACATCTGGTATGCATAGATCCGATGTTTTCCACAGGTGGTGCAAATGCTCTTGGAAACTGGTAACTTAGCTGTTGGACTATCTGGAAAGGTAGCCTTAACCTGTGAACAAGAAGACTAGACACATGACACTAAAGCCTGAAAGCACTAGGTACATTATTGTACATCTAACTATGAGTATCTAAGAATAAGAAGCCTTACTGGCTTTCCCATCTTGATCTCATAGGCTTAGGCAGATTGTCCTATCGGGAATGGCTCCTAAAATCACAAAATTGGGAAGAAGAACCTGAGACTATTTTAATCCTTAAGGTACATATCTGAGCCAGTTTGTTTTTTAATATGCAGTTCTAGCCCAGAAAATTACTTCTGCAAAAGCAGATCCCTGATGTCCCAAACTCCAAAGAGAGAGCTATAAAAAGTTTCTTTTTACCTTTAGATGTGCTTGTTGGGATTAGTTTTAGGGGACCTGTCCTGGTTGTAGAGCTGTTGGATGTTAGAAATCTGGCTGGGACCCTAAAGATTGCGTTCATATGACCATACTCTAATCTTAATATAGTAAAAATTACACTGAATGTAAATAGGTGAAACTCACAATTAAAAAGCAGTCAAAATCAAAACGAGATTAAAAAACAAAACAAGAGTCAACAATACGCTAACAAAAGACACTTTAAAGCAAAGGACACAGAAAGGTCAAATATAAAATAATGAAAAAAGATATATCAGGCAACTATGGACCAAAATAAAGTTGGGATAGCAATCTTAATATCTAATGAAAAAGATTTTAAGCCAAAAAATATAAGGGACAAAGATGGACGGTAATACTGGTTAAAAGGAACCAAAAAATGCGACACACAGTTAAATCCTCTCTTAAAGTCATTGAAGGGCTCTGCAACTTTAAGCCAAATGACGTTAAATTTGGCAAAGCCAGTTCTACCACAGGCTAACTGATATAAACAAGAGTTAGGTTCCTATGGCATCTCATCAATGTTATATCTAAATGATGTTGAACAAAATGATGTCATTCAAGGACCTGTTGCACTCATACACATATGAACCTGAAAACACGTATTCAAAATTTCTCAAGTTACAACAGATAGAACTGCCGGGGAAAGAAATATAAGTGGAGACGTAAACAGAGCAAAAACAAAACAAAGCAAAACAAAACAAAACAAAAACTTAAAAATATCAATATACTTTGGATACTATATAATACAGAACTTTACACCAAACAGGATATCTGAGCACACACAAATATACAAATAGATCATGCATTAAGTTATAATATATAACTAGATTCCAAAACGTCAATTTCATTCACACTAAATTCTCTGATCATAATGCAATAAAATTAGATTATAAAGGTTAAAAGTATTTCTATTTTGGGAAACTAACTCATGGGTTAAAATGGAAATTACAAAGGATATTAAGAAATATTAAAATTGAATAATAATATACACTTGCAAGGCAAAATCTGTGAGACATGAGCAAATCAGTACCTAAAAGAAATTTATAACTTTGAATACACTGATGAGGAAACAATAAAGTTTAAATATCCACAAGTTAAACATTCAGGATAATGCAAAAGAGCAAGAGCAAAATCAGCAGAAAGGAAATAATAAAGGTAGAAATTAAAAAGTATATAAAATAATAACAGAAGACTGATGAAACTAAAATATTTTGATAATGAATTAAAAAATGAAAGTGATGAGACTTATCAACAAGATTTAAAAATAAAAGAGTCAAAATAAAAACGTGACAAACATATGCTAAAATATAAAAATCTAGATGAAATGGTTAAATTACAGAAGAATAAAAATATTAAATTCATACAGGAAGAAACAGATAACTTCAATAGAAAAGACTAGTAAATATTAAAGAAAATGAAAAGGTAACAACCTTCCATTAAAACATCAGGTCCATGTGGTTTTATAAGTGAGTTCCATCAAACTTCAAGAAAATATCTATTTCATATGTTGTTCCAGAAAAAAGAAAAAGCACATAAACTGACTAGTTCCTTTTAAGAAGATAATAAAATATTAATTCTAAATCTAGATATGAACCAAATAAGTACAGGCTCATTTCACTTGCAAAAATTCCAAATATTACCTAACAAAACTAATAGTGTATTAAAGAAAAGAATATGTTATAATCACATACAGCTTATCCCAGGAAAGCAAGAATATTTCAACCTCAGAAAATTTATAAATATAAGTGATGAGAGTGATAAAGCAACAACAACGAAAACACCGAGAGTATTTTATCAACCATGAATATTTAACTTTTCTTAGTTCCCAATCAACACCTACTTATTTTTAAGAAACAAAACGCTCTTAACAAACCAGTAAGAAAAAGTTATTTTTCAACTTGGTAAAAGTTTGTCAACCAAAACCTTTCATATTCCCTTTAAAAATCAAATTACGTAAGGATGACCATGATGATTGATACTGACAAAGAACCAAAAGTTCTAATCAATGTTATACTAAAAGAATAACAGATATAAGAACTGGAAGAAAAGAGAAAAGCAATTAATTTATAGATATATGGTCATCTAATTAAAAGACTTAACATATGAACTATTAGAACTAATAAAAGAGTTCAGCAAAGTTCCTGGATATGGGATTAATCTATGAATATTCATTAATTTGTTTATATAGCACTTAACAATTTGTCAGGTACTATTTTAGAAACTGCACAAATGTTAACTCATTTTAAATTCTCCTAACAACTCTATAAGATACGTTTTTTTTTTTATTGTCCTCATTTATACTGAGGTTTAATCTACTTGCCCAAGGCCATGCATTTACTGATAGTCAGGATTTGAATCGAGGCACTCTTAACTTCTTTATCAGTAATACTAACTAGGAAATGTATTACATAAATACTTTTCACAACGTAACATGCAGATCAAAAAATGAATTCAATCACATCAAAATTAATCATTTCTGGGCTGAACTAAAGAAAGACATTAAGAACAAAGTTAACTACAAATCAACAACAAAAAGTAGCAACCTCAATAAAGAAATGGGCAAAGGACAAAAATATCGTTTACAGAAGAGAAAATCTACAGGCCATTGGCGATATGATGAGTAAAGAGATACCATATTATTCTATTAGTTTGGTAATTAGAAAGCTGGAGAATGTCAAGTGTGTCAGCAAGGGACTAAAGGAATCCCTTCAGGAACCAGTCTGCTGGTGTGATTATAGACTGGGATCTTTCTGAGGAGCAAACTGGCAGCACTACTTAGCTAAACTATTTGCGTATCTCATGATCTAGCAATTCTACTCTTGGGTATACGCAGCAAGAAATTCTCGTAAGACCAATATGTACTCTGATGCTTGGTCTTTGATGGTAAAAAATTAGAAGCACTCTAGGTTTCCATCACTGGAGGAGTGGACAGGTAAAATGTGGTAAAAGCACATTAGAAGTATACATTGCAACACAGCTGGACTAAAAGCATAGGTCTAAATGAGAAAAGCAAAAACCAAACTATCAACATCTCATCTACATCATTCTGTAGGAGTCATTTCCAAAGTGAAACTCAGTACTAACATCTAGTTTCGAATACACACTGAGTTGTGCTAACAAGGTCATGTGGTACAGCTTCATGTCAGTAATGTTTCTATATACATTCTTTTTATTTAAGTCAGTTCCCAGCAGTATCTGGTATATATTAGGGGCTTAGTAGGTTTTTTGAAGAAATTAATGAGGGAATGATGAAGGACTGCTACAAGTAACTTATACAAGTATATCCTATTTTTATTCTAGGGCTACAAAAATACCCAAATTATATTTAAGTGACTTAATAATATGTTGGACAAAGGCAAATTAAACAATTTTTTAAAAGGTAGGATTGACAAAGATGATGCTACTAAAGTAAAATAAAGGGAACTGCTTATAACTTCATCTGTAGGAAAAAACATGAATGCAAATATGTTTAAGTTTATACTATTATCACCTAGTTCAACCTAAAAACAAAAAGAAAATTCAAACATACCATAAGTCTTTATCGTATTGAGACAGGAGAAGCTGTTGGCTTTTAATTCTTCTGTCCTCTTTTATTTTTACTATTTCATTTCAACCAGATTCCATCTGTAAGATTGAGTATATTTCAGTCATTCTGTTACTCAAGGCATGCTTTAAAAGGCTCACTCTACTTTTTCAGCAGAAATAACAAAGTCTCTTTGAAGGTATATGTAAATTCTAGAGTGAACCCATCACTGTTATTCCTTTACATTCCATGTGCATAATTTTCCCATATTAAAACCAAATTAACTGCACTTACTCTATATACCTCCATGTATAATTTACCTTCAAAAAATTTTTTTTCCTTAATTTTGGAAATAACTTTACCACATAAATTCTTTAGTTTTGTTATTTAATTAAATTAAGTTTACCAAGGACAGGAAGAGATTCCCAAGGTTGCTATTATTTGTTCTTTTTTCACATAGCACTGAAAATAGAAGTTAATAGGTAAGCTTAAGATAGTGAGACTATGAAGTTTTAATATATCATTTTTTCCCAGCTTTACTGAAGTATATAGTTGGCAAATTATATTTAACACAATGTGATGTTTTGATATATTGACTGAAATGATTACCACAATAAATCTAATTAACATATCACCTCGCAGTTACTATTTGTGTTAAGAACACTTGAGATCTTCTTAGCAAATGTCAAGTATACAGACATTAACCATAGTTACCATGCTGAACATTAGTTCTCCAGAACTTATTCATCTTAAAACTGAAAGTTTGTACCCTTTGACCATTATCTCCCTGTTTCTTCTATCTCTCAGGCACTGGTAACTCCCCTTTTACTGCTACTATGCGTTTGACTTTTTTAGATTCCACATATGAGTACGTCTTTGTGGCTGCCTTATTTCACTTTGCAGAATGTCCTCCAGGTTGACCCGTGTTGTTGTAAACTACAGAATTTCCTTCTTTTTTAAAGACTGAATAGTATTTCATTGTGTTTGTGTGCATGACCTCACATCTTTACCCATTCATCCACTGATGGACACTTGGGTTGTTTCCATAATTTGGCTACTGTGAATAATGCTGCAATAAACATGGGAGTACAGCTACATTTTTGAGATAGTGACTTTATTTCCTTTGAATATAAAGTCAGAAGTGAGGTTGCTGGGTCATATGGTAGTTCTATTTTTAATTTTTTGAGGAACTTCCATACTGTTTTCTATAATAGCTGAACCAATTTGCATTCCTACTAACAAGCATTAAGGGTTCTCTTTTCTCCACACCCTTCCCAACACTTGTTTTTTTGATAACAGTCATCCTAACAGGTGCAAGGGATTGTCTTACTGTGATTTTAACTTGCATTACCTGATTAGTGAGGTTGAGCACCATTTCATGTATCTGTTGGCCATCTGTGTGCCTTCCTTGGAAAAATGTCTACTCAGGTCCTTTACTTATTTTTTTTGAACTTTTCTATGAATTTATTTGAACCAATCCGAAAACATGCCAGGGAGCAAGATATTAAATGCTTCCTCTTTGCTCATTGTTTTTTTTTTTTTGCTACTAAAGTTGCATGAGTTCCTTATATATTTTGTATATTAACTCCCTTTGAGATATATGGTTTGCAAATATTTTCTCCCATTCCAAAGGCTGCCTTTTCATTTTGCAATCTATTATACTTTAATTTTTTTTCAGATTATAATGTTCAAAAAATACTGAGCAAAAACACGTATTAATCCTCCCCCCCCCAAAAAAAAAAAACTCATCGAAATATAGTTAGGCTGACCTCTGGTGGCCATATGCTTCATCCTTTAATAACTGACAAGATGGTATGAAGTCATCTCTCATTTGTGGCAACATAGCCAAGTAAAATACAATAAAGGGAATCATACCAGAAATGTCACAGTCAAACAAAGCAACAAAGGTAGTTAGGCACCCAAACCATAAAGAGAGCTGGGCAATTTAAGACCACGAGATGATAAAAATGCCTCCAAATATTTGTTTGTTCTAATTTTTAGTTTACCAGTTGACTTTTCATGAAAAATAAAATGGTATATACAGTGGTTCTCAAAATAAGTATAATTCCACACTGTCCGATACTGTAGCCACTAGCCCTATGTGTCCACTGAGCACGTGAAATGTGGTTAAAGTAATACCCAATTTCAAAGACTTGGAAGGGAAAAAAATGTAAATTATGTCATTAATTACTAAAGCTGATAATGTTGAAATAATGTGGACAAACTTGGTTAAAGAGTTAATGCCTTTCCTAGGTTTCTTTCCCCACAGCTTTCCAGGCATTCTACGTTTTGGCTATAGTGAAATCATAAATGTTATCAGTATGTTACATGCTTAGGCCTCTATGCTTCTGCTCTAGCTAATCAACCTAAAATGTCTTTCAGAAATTTGACATCTAGATAATTTTGGAATTATGAACAACCCAAATACTACCGTATTTATTACTTTACTAGCATTTGAATACCTGATGTTTCAGGAATTAGGCATATGAAGAGAATAGATGCATAAATTATGGCATATTCATACAACAGAATATTCATACAACAGGCAACCTGTCTGTGCCTCAGTTTCCTTAGCTTAAAAGGAGATAGAAGTTACCTTACAGGGGTTGTTTGTACGGATTAAATAAAGTGCTTAGAAAGTGTCTGGCAGATAAGGGACCATGAGGAGTAAATTATTATTATGAAAGGTGTCAATATGAATAAACCTCAAAAGCACTGATTGACAAAAGCAAGTTGCACATATTAAAACATGAAAACAGAGTACACTTACTAGAGATGTATTCATATATCATAAACACATAAAAATTAACAGTAAATTCAGTTACTACTGGGGAGGGAAGGTGATTTAATAGGAAAAAGGTGTATGGGAGGCTTTATAACCTATTCCCTTAGCTGGCTGCGGGCACTGAGATGCTCGTTTGAGTCAGACATAACTCCATTAAAAAAGTTTAAAGGCTTAGTTCCTGCTCGACGGCAATTTATCTTAACCGACACCCTGTTGCCCTGCTGTGTTCTTCTTTGTTGAGTACATCGCCGTTCCGCACCTCTGTACAAAGCCGGGAGACCTGGAACAAGCTGTGTGTCTAAGCTAAGCCGTGCCCCTCTTCGCAGCGGTTCCCACATTGCCACCCTCCTTTGCGGACAGACTCCCCAGCAGCCGAGGACCCGAAGCCTAAAAGGACAGCGGCCCGCCTCCATCAGGAGACGTGGGAACGGCCCCCTCGCAGGCCCGGGACGTCTGCCCGCTCGGGAGAAGCCGGGCCGCTGCCCCGCTCCGCAGCACGCCCCATCTTCCCCTTCTCCACAGGATCTCCAAGCGAACCCCTCCTCCCGGGACCCCCTGCTCCGCTTCGGTCGGAACAGGAACTGCTCCCCTCACTGGATTCCCTGGTCTCACCCATGTAGGATCTTTTTCCTTTTTCGCTTCGCGCCCGGCCGCACGACCAGGTGAGGCCTAGCGCCACCAACTCTGTCCCAACAGTCGCACCGCCACTCCGCTCAACCTCTCAGCTCAACCTCTCAGCGGATACCACTTCCGGGCGAGCAAACTGTCTCCGCCTCGCAGAAAGGCCACTTCCCACCCGGAAAACGGCCGGCTAGGCCCGAGGCGCATGCGTCCGAGCCGCGGGGCTGGAGGTGGGTGGGTCCGTCTCTTCCCGCTCTGGCCGCCCGGCCCTCTCGCGGCAGTCTCGCGGTATTTCCTTCTCCCGCGGGAGTTATTTAAATGTTCTGGCGGTAACCACGCCCCGGGCTCCCGGTAGCCCGCAGATCCGAGTCTGGGAAGCCTTTGGTGATTCAGTCTGTGATCCGTCGGGCCAGTTGCACCCGGTCGCAGACGGGGCTCGTTCCCGCGTAGTCCCGGCACCATGGGGGCGGAGAAGAGGCTGCTCTCGATTAAGGAGGCCTTAAAGCTGGCGCAGCAGCCGCACCAGAACCAGGCGAAGCTAGTGGTGGCGCTGAGCCGCACATACCTCACGGTAAGCGCACCGGACTCCGAGGCCTCGGGCCGCCGCTGCCCCTCGTCCTCCTGCAGGGGCCTCCCGTGACGCTTCGGACTCCGCGCGCTGCGACTCCAGCCGCCTTGAACCTTCAGGACCTGGTTCGGAGAAGTCTGGCGACTTGCCCGAGGTCGCCTGGGCACCCCCTCTCCCCAGCGGCCTCCGCCGCGGACCGTTAATCCTTTGTCGGCATGAACTCGGGTAGACACATACTTGATCCCCGAGGCACCAAGCAGTGGGCCTCGGAATGGATCCTGAGTGCTGTGGTTCAGCGGTTGTTGTCCCTCTGGTCACCGCCCACATCGGAAACGCCGACCGTCAGTCATCTAACATCTTCCCACCGTTAAATTGAATCAAATCACCAAATAGCAAGTTATTAGGACCTGGCTCTTCCTATTCATGTAAACAATGTTTATATTGATTGGAGCCGTGAGAAAAATAGGACACTGAGTTTCGGGAAAATTAAATTGAGGTCCAAGAAAGATTGTAAGTCAATATAATAAGCCTTGAGAATACGAGATAGGATGCGAAAGTTGTATAAAGGAAGTTGCTGTGTAATAAATAGTAAGACTAAATATGATAGACTATCAAAGCCACTGCTGGTTTGGGGCTGTTCATAAAGAGGCATATTTTTACTAAACTGGTGCCCAGGCATACTGAGAAGTCAAGGATACTGAAAAAAAAGAATCCATCCACTCAAAATTCACGATCGATTTCTCCCTGGGAGAAGGAAATTTCAGTGTAGAGAAATGGTGCAAATATATTTCCCCATTGATGGTTTGGATAATTGAGAGTTTACTAAATAATGATTTCAGTTTGAGTTACAGCTAATGCTTTCAGCATTCTTAATGTTGGGAAACATGATTTCATCAGTGTAGTGTGTGAAGGTTTCTTTTGTTTTTCAGATGGATGATAAAACAATTTTTCATGAAGAGTTCGTTCATTACCTTAAATATGCTATGGTGGTCTATAAACGTGAACCAGTTGTGGAGAGGGTAATAGAATTTGCAGCAAAATTTGTCACTTCATTTCACCAATCAGATACGGAAGATGAGGAAGAGGAAGATGGTGGCATTTTAAATTATTTGTTTACTTTTCTATTAAAGGTATTGTGAAAACTTGAACTTTGTGGGAGTATTGTAGAAAATTATACTATATTAAAGGGACGATGGGAGTTTGAGAATGCAATATCTGGTAATTGAGAACATGACTGTGAGTGAGTTTTTTATAGGAAATAATTAGAGCTGTCATGAAGATTAAAGGATGGACTTTTAAAATACAACATTACATTTTTAACGACCTCGCTAAACCAGTTCTATACATGTATTTTAAATGAGTTCTCTATTTTAGAAGTAAAGTTTCTATAAATAGGAGTATACTATTGTAATTTAGATTGTATATTTTGTATGACTTCAGATTATATTTTAATAACCTTATATAATGTACATTTAGTATGCATGTAGATCAAAGTAGCATTATAGTTTCTCTGGAAGTAATGAATTACTGTTGTAATTACTTGAATTCTAAACATGGAATTCAAAGGGATGTGATTATTTAGCAATGCTACGTGACTTAGTTTTGATTTGTTTCCATTTCAGTCTCATGAAGCGAACAGCAATGCAGTTAGATTTAGAGTGTGCCAGCTCATCAACAGGCTCTTGGGAAGTATGCCAGAAAATGCCCTGATTGATGATGATTTATTTGATAAACTTAATAAAGCCATGTTTATTAGATTGAAAGATAAAATTCCAAATGTAAGAATACAAGCTGTTCTGGCTCTTTCACGACTGCAGGATCCCAAAGATGATGAATGCCCAGTGGCTAATGGTATGTATAGCTCCCTAAATCCTTTTGCAGTTTTGTTGACTTTGTTAAATCCTCAGTAGATACATTTTTTTTTGTTATGAACTACATATATGAAAGATTATAGGCTTGTATGTGTATATACATTTACACATACATATATAACTTAAAAATATATGTATATTTATAATTTAAAAAAATCCCCCAAGGAACCACCACCCAACTTGAAAAAAATAGTTAATTCTTTTTTTGAACTCCTTAAAAATCAAAATAGCCCTTTATAATGCCAGGTCAGTTTAAAATAAAGTCCCTACTATATTAGATTTCTAAATCTTGAAGAGTAGCAAAGGCATAATCTTAATGATGGATTTTCCATGACTTTAGGGCTATTTGTTTTTAGTGTTAGCCTTCATGTCCAGTCTGGTGACTAGTTTCACTTTCTGTCCTTTTTAAGGGAAGTTGGCAGAAAAAAAATCTTCAGTTAAAATTAAATGTGTAAGACTAAAATATGACATCACTTAAAAGCTACTATTAAATATCAAAATGTGGGTTATTTTATGACTATAAAGAAATATTTCTTCCGTGTACTAAAATATATCACTTTATTTTTAGCATATGCTACTTTGATTGAAAATGATTCAAATCCAGAAGTTAGGCGGGCAGTGTTATCATGTATTGTGCCATCAGCAAAGACTTTGCCAAAAATCGTAGGGCGCACCAAGGATGTGAAAGAGACTGTCAGAAAGCTGGCTTATCAGGTAAATAAAACCTTGTGTAGGCGTATTCTTAAAAGGTAAGAAGCCGTACTCTTAAAATACTTTTGAAAAATATTTGGCAAATAATAATGATTTCTTCATTTGAGATTTTTACCAACAGAGCATAATTTAGGTAGAATCTTATTATATTAATGTGTTACCAGATATTAATTTTTTTTGGAGATTCTGGGTAATTTTCTTAGATGGAGATATTATTACTAGTTATGAAATTTGTAAACTATGTTGAGTTTAATAACCGTATTTTTATTATCTTTTTAAGATTTTAGCCGAAAAGGTTCATATAAGAGTTATGTCCATTGCTCAGAGAGTAATGCTCCTTCAACAAGGTCTTAGTGACAGATCAGGTAAGACAGACATCTTTATATACAAAACTTCAGTAGATTTTGAGTTCAGACTTAAAAGATTTAATAAACAACTGTCCTAAATTAGGTGAGCCTGTCAGAAATTTATCTTGGTGTATTGTATAGAAAACATTTTCTAGGTTTTGAGAGTTCGTTCCAATTTTTCTGTTATATAGATGGAAAAACTAGCTGAAGGCTGCAGAGCTAATTTATAATTTGCATCGGAAATAGGGCTGGATCTGTTTTCCAGCTCTCCCTCCCTAGTAAAATTGTTGTCTATCCTCTTTGTGTATATTTTGATTATACAGCCATTAGGAATTGTCATACTAGTATAATTTTCTTAGTTTATTGTTCGTTTTTTCTTTTTGTCCTTGTTGCAACTAGAGGATCTGCTTACAGGAATGAGGAGTGATAGATTTTAAATTTCCAATCCATATGAGAAGGCTAAGATGACTTAATTTTACTATAGCAAGAAAAACCAGAGTTTGAAAACATTGTCAGAGGACTAATGACTAGGATGATTTTAAAAACTAGGAATAAGTTTTGTTCAATGATACATGCTTGCATGATTCACTGCTGCAAATAGCAGTCATGTGTAATAGATGAAGTCAGTCAACAAATGAAATAATAGGCATTATATTGTCTAAACCAAGACCTGAAGCTCAGTGAACGCAGGGGAGAAGGAATGCAAAGATATTTTTGTTGGTTGAGTATTTGGTTCTGACCTTTTCTCTTTTTATTTGGAAATGAGCATCATAGCAATTTTTGCAATATCATTGCACTTCTATTTTTTCCTTAGTATGCTTTGTTCTGCCTCTTAGGCTCTTTCCATTTTTTTTGTAAATATCGACTTTAATGTTAATACTGATCTGACACGTTAATTAAAACAAAGTACAGGAAACGGAAGCTAGAGGGAGCCTCTGCTTACTTACGCTTCAAATGACTTAACAGATGCTGTGAAACAAGCAACACAGAAGCATCTTCTCCAAGGCTGGTTACGTTTCTCTGACGGAAATATATTAGAGTTGCTTCATCGGTTGGATGTGGAAAATTCTTCTGAAGTGGCCGTCTCTGTTCTCAATGCCTTATTTTCGGTGACTCCTCTTAATGAACTGGCAGAAATCTGTAAAAATAATGACGACAGGTATATGAAGTATTCATTTTTTGAAATGCGATGCTGATGAACTTCTGCAATTAAACTTAGTCCCCTAGTGGATGTCTTTTTTCACTTTTTTCCTTCTCCTGTAAGAATTCAGTTCTTTATCATAGACTACATTATTATTATTATTATTATTATTTTTCATTATGTTGCCTTGATTTTTACTTTAGCCTACCATGGAAAACTCAACAATGTGTATTCCTATATTATGTTTGCTCATTTAAGTTTTTTCCTTTGGTCTAAATATTTTCATTCTTCTATTCTTTTCTGTGTGGATAACTTAATGACTTTGCAGTTAAAAGGATGGCAGTTACAAATTCCCATTTTTCTATTTAGTTCAAATTTTACCTGGCTGTTAAGATCATGCTCTCTTATTCTCTCCTTTTCAAATGAAGGAAATTGATTCCAGTGGAAACATTAACTCCTGAAATGGCTTTGTATTGGCGTACCCTTTGTGAATATTTGAAGTCAAAAGGAGATGAAGGTGAAGAATTTTTAGAGCAGATTTTGCCAGAGCCTGCAGTATATGCAGAGTATTTACTGAGGTAAAAATTTTTCCTTTGGTTTGGAATGTAGTTGTGTTCCTATCTATGTCAACCTCCCAGCCCCCGTCCCTCAAAGACATGCTTGATTGGGAATAAGTTAGAAACTTTTTCTTTTTTTTTTTTTTTGGATAGGTAGAGATAAATAGGTGTGCACGTTGAGTCTTTCTGAGGAATATCCTGTGTTGGTCAGGACACTGAAAGAGCAGTCAGTGTGTTTAGGGACATCCGAAAAGCACTAAGATGTGATTATGTACATTTCTTCATGAAGTTGATAATGATGATGTGTTACTCTTTGAAATTGGTCGGCATACTTTTTCTAAGTGCAAGGCAGTAAGTATTGTAGAGTCTGTGGACAGTACTCTCTCTGTCACAGTTCTTCAGCTCTGCTGTGGTGGTACAAAAGCAGCCAGAGACAATGTGTAATGAATGAGTGTGACCGTTTCTTGATAAAACTTTTATCAATGTTTATGGATGGTAAAATTTGAACTTCATATAATTTTCACATATATATATGTGTATGTATATGTATATACGTGTATATATTTTCACATATATTTTTAAACTATTATTTAACAATGTAAAAATTTTAGCTTGCAGGCTAGGCAAAAAAAAAAATAGTAGGCTGGATTTGGTGCTTGGACCATAGTTTTCCAACTGATAGGGTGGACTTCTGTGGCCAGTTTTAGTATTAATTAAAACTATTACTATTTGGCTTTTTGTTTAAAAGTTCGTTTTTCAAAATGTAACTTTTTCTTAAGTTATTTTGAATTACTATGATTTCTCCACATTTCACCTCAAAATTAAACAAGTAAAACATGAATGCATTCTTATCAAAATTCTAATACTACAGATGTATGTAGAATAAAAATGTGGAATTTCCTTTTATCTCCTAATTCCTCAATCTCATTGATTTCCTTATAGTTAACACAACTAAACAATTTAGGGTATATACTTTCAAACCCTTTCTCTACATTTATGCATAAGTATATTAAATGCAGAAGTGCTTTTTTTAAATATAGTACACTTCATAGTTTTTTTTAACTGCTGATGTCTGAGACCATTATATATGTTGGAACATATAAATCTCTCACCATAGTAACAACAACATATCACTTACTCCTCTGTTGATAGACATTTAGGGTATTTCTAGTTTTCACTGATGATAAAGGTGTGTCAAACTTTTCTTGTACATTTTGATGTGCCTTTCTGATTTTGTGGGGTTAATTCCCAGAAGGAGAATTCCTGGGCCAAAATTAATATATGTTTTGATAGATATTGGAGTATAGATTTTTAACTTTATGCTTTGATGCATTTTTAAAAAGATTCTTCCATATAATATAAATTATGGACCAGAGTTCTCTCCATGTGAAATATTCTATCCTGCTTTTGCCAGTAAAAGTCTCATATATAAGTAGGGAGCAAAACCGTGAATACATTTGAATTTTGTATGCAAAATATTAAATTTAGGATAAATATCTGAAATGTGAGCCAATATAGAAACTTATAGCTTGACCTCATAGAAATATTACAAAAGCCATATGTGAATTTTCTAAGTGTTTTAATGGTTATTATTTTAGGCTTTAAAATTTAATTAGAGTATTTATTATGATGCTTTTTAGGCCATATTGAAATATTTCCAAAAAGAATGAGTCTGATGCAATGCTTAGTAGTATACATCAATGTAAAAGTGATAAATGCCTATAGAAGACAAAATATTAGAAAATGTGAGGACTTTCACATATGGACTCTTAGTTGATTAATACTGACATGTATTAATCAACCCATGCTTGGGTCCTCATTCTTATATTTCCTTTGTCCCTTAATCTGTGAGTTTTGAGATGACTTTAATCAACTTGTTTATTTCACTTATAGAGGGGAAAAGTTTAAAAATCATGTTTTATTACTGAAAGAATACCTAAGAAATAGGACGATTGTCTTTTGGGAGCAACATTACTAGATAGGACGAGTTTACTCAGGTACAGAAACAAAAGTAAATGGAAAAATTATTCTCTGATAATCTGAGAAATATATTTTCAGGCATTTCATAGCAAGAAGAGTTAGTGACTCAGAATTCTGATATGAAACAATTTTCTGTTTTCCGAAGTATTCACATTAAGAGAGAAATCCAGGATATTAAATGAAGACTATCAAATTTGAGTATGAAAAAGGGACACCAATAAAATTTTTGGAAAGCTACCTTAAATACAGATTTTTGATAAATATCAGTTTTATAGCTTTCCTTTAGTTCCTGCTAGAGCCCAAAGGGTGGCTGATGCCTGTGAATGTCCTAATCTCATGACCAAAGATTTATGAGCCTTTATATACTCTTAGTTATCATTTTATAAAATGAGTCAATTTATTCATTTTACATAATTCTACAGTTTCTATGACTCAATT
Organism: Rousettus aegyptiacus; assembly: GCF_014176215.1. NCBI lineage: Eukaryota > Metazoa > Chordata > Mammalia > Chiroptera > Pteropodidae > Rousettus > Rousettus aegyptiacus. The sequence continues at coordinate 8,603,190 of NW_023416285.1, forward strand.
TTTGTTGATATTTTAAAAATGACATTTTTGATCCCGATTGTTTTTCATATTCCACCCTAAAGGCACCAGTTGTTTAAGTTTAAACACTTAATTCTGCTTTTAAGTAGCTTCCCCCTCCCTCTGTCTTTTGTAGGCTATTGAATATTTTCTAGGTCAGGGCTGTAAAAGGCTTTAATTTGGGCCTTTTGGGGGCAGTTGATGGTGCTTTTTCAGTAGCACCTACACTAAGACACTGCAAAGCTTAGTTACGCCCCTCAGGAAGAATAATACAAATTCCTGACACTACATATGTTTTTCTGATTTTTGTAAAAGGTCATTGTATTCATGAATTAATCCTGTAATTGCTGTAATTATTGCTGCTATTCTTTTAAACAACAAAATAATGGTTAATTAGGGATGATGGAAGACTAGCTCTTCATAAGTAATTGGATTTTGAGGAAAGGCTTCAGAACTTTATAACTGAGAATACTAGTGACATTGAAATATTTAATTATCAATTTGAGAGACAAATATGAACCTTTTGAAAATTCCCCATAGGCAATTTGAATCTTTAATGAAAATACATTTCCCAAATTTTTTGTTTCAGGCCAACAAGTTTGTGAAAGTCCATGACAGTGGCATAGAATTTACTCTGTAGACCAAATTAGTAAATATGGTATAAACATCCATATATTTGTACTAATATGAATCGAAGAGACCTTTTTCTAATGGGGAGCTATTTAACATTCTTAACAGATTCTACATTTTATTAATTCTACTTGTTTTAGTTATATTCAGAGCATTCCAGTTGTTAATGAGGAGCAGATAAATGACTTTTCCTATATTGGAAATTTGATGACAAAAGAGTTCATAGGTCAACAATTGATTCTAATTATCAAGTCTTTGGATACCAGTGAAGAAGGAGGAAGGTATGTCCAAATATTCTAATGTGCTCTTAGGAATTTTTTGTATTGAAATATAGTCCTGTTATAATATGATTAACTATATTTAACCTAGCTCTCTAATGTGTTATAAAAAGTATTTTCTTTCCTTTTATATATGTAATATATGAGGAAATATACCGCTCTCCTCCCCCTAGTCCTGTGTGTATATGTATGTATGTGTAAAAGATGAGGTCTTAATTCATTTTTTTGGAATAAATCAGTGAAATTACTGGTGTTTGCTTAAAAATCTATTTGTCTTTATTACAATAGAGGGCTAGTAATACTATCTAAAAGATTTGATTCACTGCCGGTATTTTGTCATTTCATCTGTTGATTTATGAAAGATCGTAAGGTCATTTATAAGTTATTTTTTTTACAGAACATGATTTTTTGACCTAAAATTTGTACATTTTTTTGGTATTTCAGTTCTTTTTTTTATTTAAGTCTGCATAACAGGTGAAATGTTAGAGTTAAATTTTTTTCTACTCTCCTATTTAAATTAAAATAGTTCTTTTTGAACGCAGGAAACGACTGCTGGCTATTTTACAGGAGATTCTCACTCTACCCACAACCCCAATATCTCTAATTTCTTTTCTTGTTGAGAGACTGCTCCACATAATTACAGATGATGATAAGAGAATACAAATTGTAAGTATTTTCTTCATTGTTGATAAAGATAACAAGTTTTGGTGAATGACTGGGGATTGTCTTACCTTTTAGTACTTTTTGCTTTGTTTTAAATTGCCTTTTGTTTTAGGCTGTCTCTATCAAGTTTTTAAACTTAAAAACAAATCTTTCTCACACACATTTAAAAAAATATCTCCTGTTAGCATACCTATCATTGTGTTGTATCAGTTTGAAATGGAGCAGGTTAGGGAAGAGGTGACATGTGGCCAGCCATTGGTCACTAGGGAGTTTGAGAGCTGGCTCAAGTTCGACATACCTGGGTTCAGATCCCCTCTTAACACTTTCTGGCTTTGTGACTTTAGGCAAGTTATTTAATTTAGCTTTTTCACTCGTCCACAAAGTAAAAAATAACAATAAAACCTACTTTTCATTGTTCATTGAAATAACGTTCAAAAAGTGCTTTGTAAGTGCAGAAATAAATGTTATAATATTACTGTTGCCAAGTGGTGTTTTCTCTGGGGTAGGCATAAAAGCCAGCCATGTAACATTGCTTTTCATAACATCATACCATCTTGGAGTTGTAAATTAATTCAGAGGTCATCTTTCCAACCTCTCCTTTCACATACACACTTATACATAAATCCCTCCTATGACATTTCCAGTTAGTGGTTATCCAGTGTCTGCTTAAGTACCCTCATTTAAGATGCACCATTTTCTGAATCAGCCAACTCATGTCCCAGTGGCTCTGAAAAGAAGGTCTTTTGTTATGCTGTCATTATTTATGCTTTGAATATCCAAAGAAACAATAAAAAAGAATTCCGTTTTATTTATTTATTTTTTTTATTTAGCTCCTATAGAGCTGAACAAGGGAAGGAGTTGAAAATTTTGGGTGGAGAATTTTAGTTTTATGGTACCTAAGGTTATACAATATAAGGTTATATAATATTAATTTTTTGTTTGTTTTTCAAGCAATATTAGAATTTATCTTTGATGTCTATGTGCCTATTATCTTTCCATAATCTTACACTTTTTAGGCAGACGTATCGTTGGGTCATTTTTTTCCAAAATTGTCGAGCAAATAGAAAGTGTACCATTTTTACTTGCATATTTTGTTGTTTTTCTAGAGATTCAGGATATGAGGTGGAGTTTTATGTAGCAGTTTGAAGTCATTTTCTGAAATAGAACATATTAAATCATGTACTCTGAATTATAACTTTCCTAAATCAGGTTACAGAAATTATCTCTGAGATTCGGGCACCCATCGTTACCGTCGATGTTAATAATGACCCAGCTTATGCAAGAAAGAAAGAGCTCAAGGTAAATCTCTTCTAAGTTAAAGAAATGCTTGAACATAATGTGCCAGTCTTTTATTCCCTCTTGCTATACATTTTCAAAATTGTTCTCACAAAGTTAAGTTGTTAACTATTATATGAGTATCTAAAATGGTAGCAGATTATGTCAGTCTGAAAGATATACAGGAATACTATAATTTTGTATATGCCTGACTGATTAAATTCAGGGTCATTGAGATGTTAAATTATATTCTTTAATTTGCTACAGATTTTCATATGAATAGTTTTTGTTTGGTATTTACATAATCAATTTATATCTTTCCTTAGATGGCTGAAATAAAAGTAAAACTTATTGAGGCAAAAGCGGCTTTGGAAAACTGCATTACCTTGCAGGATTTTAATAAAGCATCAGAATTAAAAGAAGAAATTAAAATATTAGAGGATGCCAAAGTAAACCTATTGAAAGAGACAGAGCAACTTGAAATTAAAGAAGTCCATGTAGAGAAGGTATAGATAACTTTCTTCTGCTAAATTTCAGCTGTTATTAATCATCTCAGCTAAACCTTATTTTCTTAACTCAGAAAGCTGCCAGAATGTATTTACTTTGGAGGGATTTTTCACAGTATCATGGATTAACATGAAAAATTTTGTTCCCCTTCTATTCGTTTGTATTTTGGACTTTGAAAGGCTTTAATTAACTTTAATTATTGTAGCTAGGACTTTATTTGTTCTCTTAAGTGTTAATTTCTAGAATCCGAAGTCTTTCTGCCTTCTTGTGGTTTCCTCCTGTTTTGGGTGTGTATGTGTGTGCGTGTGTGTCTTGAATGGTTCAGAAAAGGAAAATGCATCCATCTATTCATCTTTTCTGTATTTGTGGAAGACTCGTGACCTTTCTGCTGCTAGGAAAAGAATTTCTATGGTAACCATACCACATTATACACATATCTTTTAAAGCTTAATTACAGTAATGCATCACATAATGGGGATAAATTCTGAGAAATGCATCATTAGGTGATTTTGTCAGTGTGAACATTATAGAGTGCACTTCCACAAACCTAGATACAGTATAGCTTACTACACACCTAGGCCATATGGTACAGCTTACTACTCCTAGGCTACAAACCTATATCATACTGTCGGCAATTGTAACACCATAGTAAGTAAGTATCTGTGCATCCAAATATATCTAAACATAGAAGAGGTGCCATAAAAATGTAGTACAAAAGATAAAGTATATGTGTGCGTGCTCACGCACACGGTTTGAAGGAGGACAGCTGTGGAGGAAGGTGCCCTCTAAGGGTTCGTGCAGGTCAGGAGGAGCGATCTGGAGAAGGAACCTAGAAAAGGGGAGAGAAAGAGAGAGCAGGTGTTGAAAGGGACCCAGCAGGATAGAGCTCGAGACGACAAATGTAAAAGGGAGAGGGAGAGAGAGAGAGAAATAGGACTGGGAGGAAAGAGATAAAGACACGTGGAGGGAAGGGGAGGGAGTTTGTGTGCGGGGGTGTGTGCGCGCCTGTGGATGGGTGCGCCTGTGGGTGGGTGTGCCTGTGGGTGGGTGCGCCTGTGGGTGGGTGTGCCTGTGCGTGGGTGTGTCTGTGGGTGGGTGTGCCTGTGCGGCAAGGCAGGGGCCGGGTCCCAGGCGCCCGTCCTCCCCAGCCTTCTTGCCCCTCCTTGCCAACTCCCGGTCTCAGCCGCAGGCTGGCGCAGGGCAGGTGGGCAGCACGCTGAGCCTCTTTGCCCATGTAAACCACCCAGAGCTGGCAGTGCATTTAACATCTCGTCATTGCCAGCCTTCTCTTTCAACGTTGGAAGCAAACTTTTCGCTTGTAATCAATTAGAGTCTCATGGGACCATCACTGACTGAACATTATGCGGTGCCTGACTGTACTCTTGTTTCTAGAGAAAGCTAAGTAGCTTTGTTATTTTAAATGAAATATTAAACTTAAATATCTAGCGACATTTAAAACTACATTTCAGCAGTCTTTCTTTTTTAAACTTAGTTGTATTTGACAAACTAGTCTTATTTTAGCATAAGAGAATGGTCTCAATTTAATTCAGGAGGTATTGTACTTCTGATTTGGGAAGCGATTAGTGCATTTTCATAAAGAGAATTCTGGTAGGGAGGAGTTTACTGTACAGGAGGGTCCTGTAAGTTACATTATGCTCTTTAGCCATAGGCATACCCAGTCTAACAGCCTACCTTGCCAATGAGTATGTCTGGATTTTATTTTCATAGCTAATAGCTTATTTCTTTTGTTTGACAAAGTCTGTGGATTATAGGGTCTTAAATTTGAGGAGCAAATTTAAAGTGAAAAATGAAAATATAAACAAAAACCATATAAACTGCTGAATTAGGTCTGAATTAGGAAAATATTAACAAAGGTAGTCTATGTCTGTTTAATTTGATTTGCTTTGATGATTTATGTGTTCGTTTGTCCTGTTTCAGGGCTATAAATCTAAGTGTAGTACAATTACTATACATAATAAATGCTATGGTCTGGGAAGTATAGGGCTTTTATGTATGGTACAGGGGTTTTCAGTTTTACTAATCTAACTCAGATGGGGTGTTGTTGGCTTCCCCAGAGGAACAATGTTGTAATTTGTGATTTGAATAAAAATAATAACATAAGCCTATAGTTACAGGTTGCTTTTTCTGTGGTAGTCACTGCTTCAAGCACTTCACAAGCGTGAATACATTTGATTCTTATTTTGAACTTATGGTATTGTTATTCTCATTTTATTGAGGGCAAGTAACTTGCCCAAAGTCACACAGATAGTAAATGGTGGAGGCAGGATTTCAAACCCAGGCAGGAGGCTGTAGATTTGTGCTTTTAGTGCACTCTGTTTATTCTCCTCCGTGAGTTTTTCAGGGACTGCTGTCAGCAGGTGGAATGACATGTGTGAAGGGCCAGAAGTTAAAGAGCGCCCGTTGTGTTTTAAAACTTCAGGTCCTCGTGACTAGAGCATAAAGGGAAAGAAGAGAAATCTGGGAAGAACATTAAGGGCTAGGTCATGTAAGGCCTCGTATTAACAATAATTAAAAATTTGCCTTACTCAAGGACCATGGTGAACCACTAAAGGGTTTTAAGTGGTAGGATGAGATTTGTGTCTTAGATCACTGTTAGTCAGGAAGTGGATCACAGCATGTAAGAACCTAGGCAGGCATACTGGTTTGGAAGACCATTAACAGTCATGTAGGCTTGAAGTGATTGCAGTTTGCACAAGATGATGAAGGTGGATGTGGAAAGAAGTGATAGATTTGAGAAATATTTAGGAATTAGTAATGAAGAAGAGCGAGTCAGGAATATATACTAGGTCTTTTGGTTTGGACAACTAGGTAGATGGCAGGGACATTCATGGAGATAGCTCAGGAGGAGGTGGGGTTTGGGGGATGCTGTGTTAATTCCCTTGAGGACATTCTGAGTTTGAGAAGCCTGTGGAAAATGACTTCCGGCTGTGTATATGAATATGAAACTTTGAAAATAGCTGGGCTGGCTCATGGATGGTAAATGAAATTGTACGACTGGATGAGGCTGGCCAGGGGTGTCTGCAGGGGGCAGTATACCAAGGGCGAAGCCCTGAGAAAGACATTTAAGGGTTGGGCAGAAGATGTTCTTACTAACGCCGACTATTTTGTGTTTCATTTTAGAATGATGCTGACACACTGCAGAAGTGTCTTATTTTGTGCTATGAACTATTGAAGCAGATGTCCACCTCAGCAGGTATAGGTGCAACCATGAACGGCATCATTGAATCTTTGGTAGGTTGGTGGCCTTCGAAGCTTTATTTTATCCCACTCCTTCCTCATTTTATAAGTAATGTTTTCTTTGGGGTTCAAAACAATGAAAAAAGATGACCATTTTAAACATCTGATAAATATAACTGGCGAGAAAAATATAGTGGCTGCTTCATAGTGCAAGGATTAAATGAAGATAAAGCATATAAAGAACTTGGTATATGTTATTTCTTTGAAAACCTTTGAGAAAATTAGTTTATGTTGGACAGAGATGCAGAATATGTTTATTCTTTGAATCATAAGAGTAAATACTGAAACAAACAACAGGATTATTTATGTACTGGAATCTTGCTGTATAGTAACAGTATGAGAAAGTTATATTGTGAGCCCTGTGAAGGGAATTTGTATATTAGTATATATTTAAAATACTTTTTTACTGAAGTAACCCTTCATAGGTCACCTCTATTTTCCTGACCTTGGGGACAAATACTGCGAGACTCTAGAACAGCACTGCCCGACAGAAGAAACAAAACGCAAACCACATGTAACTTTAAATTTTTTAGTAGCCACATTTAAAAAAGAATTTTAAAAAACAGGCGAAATTCATTGTAATATATTTAACCCAATGTACCCAAAATGTTATCACTTCATCACTTACTGCATATAGAAACGACTCCTCACGGGGAGTCTTAGAGTGCATCTCAGTCTGCATCCCCCACGTTTCAGGCGCTCGCGGTCACGTGGTTAGTGGCCCCGGCAGCTCTAGAGCCTTCTTGTTAGTCGTGCTACTCATCCAAGGCAAGTTTTGAACGTATCCAAGCTCCTTCAGGAGTCTCCCAAAATTGTTTTTACTTGGGATTAGTGAAAAACAGCTACCGAATTGTTATCTAAAATTTAGATTTTTGGATTGTCATGAGTTTCTCAATGCTGTTAGAAAGACCAGTTATCGTTTGCAACATTTACAGCTTTTGATGAAAATTAGATTCTATTAAAGCATTAGAACTTAGTATGATTTTTAGTGAAGCAGGTGTCTTTACCGAAAAGTGATGCTTTTAAAGTTCTACTTGCACACTGTATGTCTGGTCCTATTGCAAGAGAATGGTAAATTTTGGATGGTAAATTATAGTATAATTTAACGATACAATTGTAGTACTAAATATGAAGACCGAAAAGATACACAATGTTGACTGAAGAAAGAACACAAAATTGAATGTTCATAATGATTTTAAGTACATAAAAGCAATCTGTGTCTAAAGTTCGAAAGAGACTCAAGTGATGTAAGCGAATAAGGTATTTAGATATCGGAGTTATAATATTTTTTTTGAAATTGCTTTTTAAATGAAAATAAATTGAACAAATATTGAACATCTACTAACTACATGCTAAATGCGGGGCGGGGATGAGAGCACACATGGCACGTAAAACGCACGTAGACCGCCCTCCTGGGTCTTCTGAGCGGGCGAGGGGGCATCCGCCAAAGGGGGCCTTGACGCCATTGATCTTTGCTGTGACTAAGAATTATGATCGTATGTAAGCATCCATAGTGGAATTCGGTGCGTTCCGGAAGGTGACCTCGATCTGATCATAGCGGACACGTACTGTGTGAAGGGGGGAAGACCGTTCTCCACCTGCTCCGTGCAGTATAGTAGTCACCAGCTACGTGTGGCTGTTGTAAACCTGTGGATGTTAAAAAGTCGTTCAGATGCGCTGTAAGCGTAAAAACACACTGGGTTTCGAAGACTTACGGCAAACCACAGAATGCAAATTACGTCAGTTTTTGAATACTGATTACGTTATGCATGATAATATTTTGGTTGTATTGGGTAAAATAAGAGTTTTACCTGTTTCTTTTTACTTTAATGTGGCTATTTGATTTTCTGATTAAAAATGACATATGTGGCTTGCAGTATATTTCTGTTGGATAGCACTGAGCGGGAGGCATCAAAATCAGACCCACTGAATCAGGAAAGAGCAAGGGGTCACGTAGAAGATGACGCTGGGAAGGCGTACACAATAGGTATATTACCTGTCGTGTGAAGGAGTTTTATCTCTGTCCTCTGAGCATTGGGAAGCCATGGAGAAAGTTGTAGCAAATGGAGTGGGAGGTTTCTCATGATTGGGTTATTTCACTCCAGCTATATTCATGTTTTAGAAATTTACTGTTTACCTTTTTCTCAACCGAAAATTGACTTTCTTGAGTTAATAGACAATATGGAAGTGTAAATGTACAAAATCATTCGGAAATGATCATTTTGACCATGTTTTTAAAATTGTGAATTTCTCATCCTGATAAAAGTTATTATAATTTGTAATTCATATTAGATTCTTCCTGGAATAATAAGTGTTCATCCTGTAGTAAGAAATCTGGCTGTTTTATGCTTGGGATGCTGTGGAATACAGAATCAGAAATTTGCAAGTAAACACTTTGTATTACTATTACAGGTAGGATTTATCTTGTGACAAAATCTTGATTGCATTTCTTGAAATAACTACTCAGACTCTGTGGTGACGAAGCTAGTACTCTAAATTTAATACAGTCTAGGCCTACCGATGATGATTATTATGGATGCTTTTAGATACTCAACTTTTATTTTTTGATATGTTATTAAAATCTCTTTAGAAAAAAAGATGAAATGTCAGTTATTTAAGGTGGTTTTAAAATTAATCATACAGCAAGTATTTATTGAGCGCATATTATATGCCCAGCATTATGCTAGGCTTAGTAAAAAATAAGATAGGTAATTAACACAAACAAGATAAAATGTAATGGAGTTTACATTTTAGAAGAGGAAAATGAAAAATAATATATAGTACACTAGGAATCAGTGATTCTGCTAGTAGTTTTTTAGGAAGGCTTGTTTAGTTTTATGAAATGTGTTGTTGCCCAGGAAATAAAATCCTACATTTTCAAAGAGGTTTGGTGAAGAAATTAGAACTGAAAATTTTCTGCTTCTCTTTCCTGGCTTTTTCGGAGTTGGTTCTTGAATGCTACATTGACCTGGTCATTACTTTTTTTTTTTTTTTTTTTTTAGTGGAAGCAAAATCTTACTAGACTATTTGATAGTGAAGAGTTCATATATGTCTAGCTTATTACTAAGTAGTTTTTTTTTGGCTCTAAAAAATGAAGTGAAACATTCATTAAGATGTCTTGTATACCGTTATGAATACAGCTGAAAAATTATAAGTTGTAGTCAAGGTGGAACTCTGATAGAGGAGATTGGAGGTAGACAGTGATGTAGAACTTCTAGTGCTGCAGCAAAGGAAATGCCATAGAACTATTTCAAAAGATATTTAGTTTCACTTGACCTTTAAAAATGAAATGTGGAATTTGGTTCTTTTAATTTTTGCTGACACAACATCAATAATAAGTGGTTTGGTCATTTCAGACAGAAGAAGTGCAGTATGAATTTAATGCTTAAGAGCGCCTTGGAGCATTTTGAAATTATTTAATACCAACTCATCCCCCACTTGAGAGAGGGAGCTAGAGGAACCTTGATACTGTTTGCTCCTATGTAATTTTCTGTAGTGAAAAGGAGTTGTCAAAGTCAAGGCGATGTGAAAGATAAATGAATATTCCTTATCAAGACCATTCCACAGTTTTTCCTTTTTTGTTTGTTTTGTTTAAACAACTTTGATCTCTAAACTTAATTTTTTGGGAGGGACTAACTTAATATTTGCCTGAATAAAATAACTTAATATAACTTTTTTGTGAATTAGAAATGTTCACGAATGATAGATTCAAATGAGGTAAAATACATTGAATGTGAAATTTTGCCTATAGTTTGTGTGTTACTCTGTAGTGAGGTTATAAGTTTTTAACAGGTGCTCAAAGGGTTCACTATCAAAAGATGTTAACCACTGAATAGATTCAATTATTTATCTTTATGAAGATATTTTCAGAGCTATCATCGGAAGGTTTTAGATTAAGGGTAAATACCTATCTTCTGGGGGAGTATGAAATTTTTTTAAATCAAATTTTGGAAATAAAAATTGATTTAGGAAATGTATAAACACTTGATAGAAAGGCAGCAGAGGGAAATTATTTAAAAATCTTTCTGAAATAAATATTCACTATTGATAGGTATTGTTAGCCAGTAAATGAGGAAGACAAGGAAAACCAGGTTGCTGTTAGTGGCATGTTTAGCATTTATAGAAAACAGTTGTGATAGTACTCATAGCATTTGATTTGGGCAGATTTGCAGGTTTTGCCCTAAGAAAATATGTAATAGATATATTCTTGAAATTTCCTTAAAAGTTTTATAATTTTGAGCCATTTTTCTCAGTTCACTAGTTTGACCATCTTGCAGGTGATTTTTATTCATTCTGAAGACTAAGCTATATAGCCAAGTAGTTTATTAATCACCAAAATTTAAGTGCATTGAAGAATATAGTAAATATCTTTATAATAGAAATATTCAGCTCTTTTTTTCATGGCTTTGAAATTTGGTATCTAGGAATTCAATCTTCTTATCTCAGAATAGACTCATACACTCTACGGCTTTATGGTTCACATCCTTTTATAAAGGAGTCCAGTCTAGTTCATTGAAAACTAAATTCACTGTTAATGAAATCTGAACTTATAGAGCTAACAAGAGAAAATTTGATCTTTTGTGAAACTTGATAACCTGGAAGAGTACTGATGTTTTAATGAATGCTTTTTATTGGTTAGAATGAGTGTTTTTGTCTTGACAGATAGCCTCAAACAATTTCAAAATAATTGAACAGGTTTTCTAGATCTTAAAAAAATAATAAAATACTGTAGTTGAATACATTTATTCTTTTTTAAATAAAAGGAACAAATAATATAATTCAGCCTGATGTTAGTTCCAGAAATTTTTTGACTGAAGATGAGCTTTTTTCTAAAGAAAATGTAACTCTAAATGTTATGGTACAGATAAATACTAATAATAACTTTAAAATGGGAATTTTAATTAATTTTGAAAAATGGTGTTTTATGTAGGATTGACACTTATGAAATCAGACTAAGAACGTAAGATACATGTTAATTTTATGCAGCATAAACAATTACAGGCTTACTCAGTTCACTTCTTTTGCTGGGGGATGTTTCAATTCAGGTTTTGCAAATCGATGATGTGACAATAAAGATAAGTGCTTTAAAGGCCGTCTTTGACCAGCTGATGGTGTTCGGGATCGAACCATTTAAAACCACAGCAGACGAAGCCCTTCAGAGCGAAGGTGCGGAGATCAGCACTGACGGAGGGCACGAGTCCAAAGACGCAGAAGACGTGGCCGCCGCGGCCCGGAATGTCCTCAGACTCCTTTCTGACTTCTTAGACAGCGAGGTGAGAGAGAATCGCAGCCCGCCCATGATGAGATGTCTTCCTCAGCATGTGCGTTTCTGTTCTTTACTTTTTTTAGGCCGAAGTTTAAACTTGGCCAACATTTTAAACTTTGCCTTTTGAATATCATAATTAAATTCCACTTCTGATATACCTAGTTCCTCATTATCAAATTACTGAAGTGTAAACAGAAATGAAATGACTCTTTGGAAGGGTTGCTATTATTTTTCATCTTATTTCGTGTCTTTGTCATTTATGACTTAAAGCTTTTTTCCCGAAATTATTAAATAAAGTAACTTCACATTGGGTGGGCGGAAGGGCTAAGATTGGGTATGGGATCGCATCTCTTAAGACACTCTTGAACTAGCATATGTAAACATTTAATGATAAGCATTTAATACACACTGATTATTGGTTTCACAATATTTAAAAGGCCTTTTGGTTCTTCTAAAGAATTTTAAGAGAATTGAAGTTTTCATAGGTAGACAAATAATTTGTCATATAGCCTTAACCGGAAAGGGGAAACAAAAATCTGTGTGCCTTTAACAAATTCACAGTAACATGAATGATTTTGGGGTAGTTCATATAAAAATATTGTAGAACAGGCTACACTTTAAGGCTTAAAAAGGAAATACAGATACATTTCTTGTAATGAAAGTCATTCCTGTTAGGTGTGTGAACTCAGGACGGGCGCTGCGGAGGGCCTAGCCAAACTGATGTTCTGTGGGCGTTTGGCCAGCAGCAGGATCCTTTCCCGTCTCGTCTTGTTGTGGTACAATCCTGTGACCGAAGAGGACATCCGACTTCGACATTGCCTCGGCGTGTTCTTCCCCATGTTTGCTTATGCGAGCAGGTATTCTGTCGTACCGATAAATCGCAGTCGGGCTCCCCAAGAGTCATGTCTGTAGTATTTTGTTGTTTATTTTTTCTTCAGTGGTAAGCAATGAAATGAGAAGAACTTACATAGATTTTATGTACTTTGTCTTATTTGGCTCTTTCCGAGATGAAATGTACTATCTCGATGGGGGTGGATTTTATAGATAATCAGTTTTTTAAAGAATCATTTGCTTTTTCTTTGCCAGTATACTTTCATATTGTTCTTCAATAGGACTAATCAGGAATGTTTTGAAGAAGCCTTTCTTCCAACTCTGCAAACACTGGCCAGTGCCCCTGCGTCTTCTCCTTTATCCGAAATAGACATCACTAATGTTGCCGAGTTACTCGTAGATCTGACAAGACCAAGTGGCTTAAATCCTCAGGCCAAGAATTCCCAGGATTATCAGGTGGGAGAGCATGACAGCCTGTGGGTGATGTAGCATGCAGGCCACCGATTGTTGGAGGGAAAATAATCCCCGTGATAGCATCTCGAAATAGAGGTACATTTTGGTCCTGAGATTGCCAGTCTAGGTGGTGGCGCATAACACAAAGTCAGAGAAGATCTTTTGCGAAATGACAGAGACAGAAGGAACCAATGCTGACACTTTTGCTACTGAAGAGAGGTTAACAAAAAGTAATCGCCCTCACTGCCCCGCCCCCCTGCTGCTGGCCGTGAGTGATCCTGAATAATGACCGTGTCGTCTAGGACTCCGTGAGTCTTCAAATGTCGCTTTACTGCTCTGTGTCTGATAGGAGGAGGAAGAATTCAAAGAATAAAACTTGCCTCAAACTTATTTTTATTTTTGATTTAATGAGGACACGTTGACTTAAAACCGTCACACAAATTAAATTTCATCGGGGTTTTTAATATTTCGATATCATTTGATCAAGCTTGTCACCATATTGAAAATTAGCGTTATTAATTCCAGGCGCCAGCTGATTAAGTCGAAAGTACAGTTGACCCTTGCACATGGGTGTGAACCGCGTGGGTCCACTCACACGCAGATGTTCTTCAATACATTTTCAGTCGGCTCTCCGTGTCCTCAGGTTTCACATCCACAGTTTCGACCAGAGCACGTTAGGCAAAATACAGTAACGGGCAGCGATACAGCCACTAAGTGCTTTAGGGCTTTAGACAAGGGTGATGCTCATGGCGTTGCTGGCTTTACACTTCCCGAGTCCAATTCAGTCAGCCCTTGTTGGGATTCGGGGAGTGGCTTGCGTAGAGAGAGACTTTTATCAAGGATGGGTCAGTGTGGCTGGTTGTGTAAGTCATATCTGAACGATGGGAAAGCTTTCTGGCTAAGGCCTGAATGGGACTGTTGGGCGGAACATTAGGGTAGGGAATGTGGAGTTGGCCTTGTTTGCAGTGAGTATATGATGAAAGGGTTAATGGAATGGAAGTTACTTCTTAGATTCGTTTGGTGATTAGTATTGTTACGTGAGGTGAATTGGTGAGAGGAATAGAGAGAATATTAAAGAGCAGCTAAAATATATAAATAGGAGATAAAAGCTTGTAGAAATATAGAAGAAATCGTCAGAAAAAGTGGTGGGTTAAAAGCCGAGAGGAAAGAGCATCGAAAGGCAGGGGAGATGGAGGCATTCGTGATAAGTAACTAAGGTTCTCAGTACGGTGACAAGTCCTCAGAGATGTTAACATTTAATTGGGAAGTAAAGTCTCAGGATCAGCATCTTGGAAGAGGGAGGGAAATAAGTTGGGGCAGCGGGAGAAGCTGACTGTCGTGCAGTCTTAAGGTCTCAGGGTGATCCCATGGGACGTTCCATACCTGGGATGTCCTTTGAGTTATCCAGAATTGTGACAAAGCTGGGCCGTTGTGCCTGTCCGTCTGCTGGTCACTGAATGTGGACTGACCCTTGGGGAGGTGTGACCTTGGGTGGGGCCCACTGTCTGCAGCCGAGACTCGTGCTGCAGCTGGAAACTTTTAGCCTCCAAAACTCGAATCAGCGCAGGGAACGAATGCTTCAGGGTTGCAGGGGGTGCATCTGGGGCCTGAACCACAGCACCCACTACAGGAAGTCAAGGGAAGTGCATTTGGGGAGTAATAAGTTAAATTTGGTTTTAGACATTTTGTACTTGAGATGATTAAAGATAATGGAAATGTTTGTTAGTGTGTAGGACTGCATTGTAATCATACCATTTTTAATTTACAGAGAATTTTCTCTTGATTTTCTAGGATTTAACAGTTCATGACAATTTGGCTATAAAAATTTGCAATGAGATCTTAAAATGTCCATTTTCACCAGAAATTCGGGTCTATACAAAATCCTTGAGTTCTTTGGAACTCAGTAACAGTCTTGCTAAAGATCTTTTGGTTCTGTTGAATGAGATTCTGGAGGTAAAGTATTTTCTAATTACTCTTATGTATATATTTTATCAAAGTAGAATTTATATAGTTAATATTAAGTTATACATGTTAGTATTCTGTGACTTTGCTCATTTGAGGTAACTATTTCCATCATAAATTTAATATAATTTTTAGAACGTTTTAAAAGAACTTGATATCAGCATATAGTCTTTTTGGAGGAAGGTGAAAAAATACTGCATCTAAAAAATGTTAATAATGTTCTCTGTTATAGCAAGTAAAAGATAGGACATGTCTGAGGGCTTTGGAGAAAATCAAGACTCAGTTAGAAAAAGGAAATAAAGAACATGGCGACCGAGCTGTGGCCACACAGGATGCCCGCACGGCTGTGGCTGGCGATCACAGGGAAGATGGTAATAACGTACTGACCCGAATATTTATAAGATTCTATCCTTTTCATCTTTACTGAGACACGTTTTGTTTTTTGTTTTTTTTTCTTATAATGTGGCTGGGTTTCAGAAAATTTTTCCAATTAATCCCCTTGGGAAAATGTATTACCGATTAGAGTTTATTCTACTTTTAGTTTTTTTGTGTGTACTTTTCTCACCATATGATCATGCATACTATCTAGGAGTTTTGCTTGCCTACATTCTAGTGTTCACCATTTTTTGGAACACGGACATGATACATTTTCAGTGGGTGCTAATGGGACTGGTTGTCATGTGTTTTATGAAAAATTGACTTGGAAAGACCATTTAAAATACTTTGAGTCTTTTTTATTTACATTGGTGCATTATTTCTTTTAATAGAAGAGGATAAAGAGCTATTTGTAACTCCTCACAAGGATGTAAAAGCAAGGCAAGCATCGAAATCCACTCAGCAAAAGACTAACAGAGGTAGGTAGTGTGTAGATAGATAGTTTTGTAATAAAACTTTTCAGTTTTGTTTCCCAGTGAAATACATTGTAAGTTTCCTTATCTTTGTGTCCTTAGGAACAGATTTATAAATGTCTTAGGCATTTTTTAATTCAGCTGATATTAGGTTTTGCTTTATTACCTAAAAGATTATATCAGTGCTGTTCCAGGTGCTTTTGATAGAAATATGATGTAAAAGATTGCAAAGGATTATTTGGATTAAATTGATTTTTATTAGGAAATGATCCATGATGGTTTTATATTATCAGTTGTTTATGTTTTAGCCTTTATATGGTTAAGTAATTTTGTCCCTTTCATCTGTGTAGTCTTTTTCTGGCTTGTTTTCCTTTTTTCCCATTTTACTTCATATTTTCCCAACATAATTTATTTCCCAAGGGATATCCAACAATAGGAGAGTTGTTGGAATAATGTAGTTGTTGACTATTAGGGGATCACTTGGAAAAAATCTGAAATTCAAGATCTTTTTATTGTTTTATTTTATTACAAAAGCAATACATGCTTATTACAGAACAATCAGAAAACACATCCAAGCAAACCAATATAAAGAACACTAATACTACTACTTATGAGTCGTATACTATTTTAATCCTTGAAGAATGTTTTTCTGAGTTCTTTTTCTATGCAGATTTAATTGGGTTCTAAATGGAATCTGGCCATAATATTGTTTCGTAGCTAGCTATTTAAATACTAATAGCTGGATGTCCCAAATTAGTCCCATATTGTTGGATAGTTTCTTGGGGATAATTGCATTAGATATTTAAATGCAAATACATAAGGTTGTGTGTGGGGGGGAACTTTCACATGAATAAGGGTATACAGATTTCAACCAAATGATCATACTGAGCAATACGGTTTTGATCAGATTGCTTTTAGTCAGATAATGTGCCATGAGAATGCCACCCACTCCCTCCCCACCCCCCACATAGCTCAAACTTCGTTTATACGTATTGTTTAGTTATCATAGATGGGGAGCATCCAAGGCCAAACTGTGTCTTACTTTTTAACCTTATAAATTTCTAGCAAGAATTTTTCTAACTCCCAGCATATAAAGGATCTAGTTTTTATACTGAACTGTTTGAATTGGCAATGTATATATTAAATATTTCACAAGAAGCCATTACTGTAATGATTAAAGTTGTTTCTTTAGGACCTAGACCTGTTTATGGTCTTAACCTACTTTTTCTCCATGCATCTTGTGCTGTAGCCATAATAGAGGTACTTTCTTTATATAACATGTTTTTCATATGCTTTCCTCCAAATACATTTAACTAAAATCTTCCACCTTATAACTTAATTTCCATATTTTCCCTTGCCTGTTATCAGAGCTTATAAAAGAAATTAATTTTAAATCTTGGTTAGGTTCCTTTTCTCTGTGGGGTTGATAATTGCTGTCAAGGTGGCTGGAGACTTGGAGGAAATCTGTTGAAGATGAAAAATAAAGGATTAGGGAGCCCAGAATATAGATTAAAAATATTAAGCAATTGATAATTTTCATAATGAACTGTCTTTAAGGACGCAGAAAAGTGACAGCTTCAACCAGGATTAACAGGGGACGGCAGATTTCTGAGACTGACTTCGAAAGGTACGCCATGTACCCCCAGAACACATAGACCTAACCTTTATTTATTTTCATGGTCTGGAAGTAGAAAAACATTGTAGTTTGCTTCTACTGTGACAGAAACTCAATATATAACAAGATAATCAGTGAAAACTATAAATCACTGTCTTGGATATATATCCTAAAATTCCATCATCAAGAGCATTTGACTTCCTGTGGCTGATCTGCTCTTCTTGTTAGCGGCATGGCCTTTTACTACTAGGTAATGAAAACTCGAATGTGTTTTCCCTTTATGCTTCCGTGTGTACGTCTACGTACATGATCGTGTATGACTCCTAACCCTGAATTAGCCAACTCTTTAGATTAGGTTTGGGTTCTCTACATTTACAGTGACAGGCTATTTCTGCCTTTCATTTGGATGTGTCATTGGTATAGCAGTGTTTATATTTGGTTTCTGGCAAGCAAGCCACTGTGGGAAGCTGAAAGCTACAGCTCTTACACTCATCCGTTTATTGGCAAAACTGTATTTTCAGTATATATCTAAGTTTTGACTACATTTAAAAATCTTTTTTGGGAAACATGGTGCTTGTGGTGTTTTAAGAATTTATTGCCTAAATCGAGAGTATGTATATTTTTTCCTTTCATTTCTTGTTTCCTCCAAAAAACTCTTGGGCAGTTGTTATGGTCCTCATTTAATTACAGTCTTCATTACAAAAGTTTGTTTGTTTTTTCTTTCTATATAATACCAGTTATAAAAAGAAATTAGCTAGGTTTTCCATGATTTCAGTTTGCTGGACAGCCAGTTTTTTGGTTTTGGTTGAGATTTTAGTTTTTAGTTAGTGGAATCAAGATATCAATTACACACTGATAGAATGAGAGTCAGAAACAAAAAAGTTTTATTTATAAACTGTGGTTTTAAAGCTTGTACTTAAATTGGTGTATTTTCAACATCTGTTTAGTGATCATGAAGTTCCAGAGCCAGCATCAGAAATGAAGAGGAGATTACCAAGACGAGCCAAAACAGCAGCGCTAGAAAAAAGTAAACTTAACCTGGAGCCGTTTCTGAGTGAAGATGTAAATTAGAAGAGGTGATGGCGGTGGAGTCCTTTCACAAATGTCCTTTAAAATTATGTTCACTTCTTTGCTCTAATAAACTTACCCTCTTGTCAAAATCAGAAAAAGCTTGACGTCTTGTAGGACTTCCTTCTGAGATTCCACATCACTGGGGTCTGTCCGTCAGTGACTGCTCCACGGACCATCCGGATCGGTCAGGGCGTCTAACCGGAGTCTGAAGCGGGTGGGCCCACGGACCTCGCGCTCCCGATGATGGCTGCGCATGCTCAGTAGTTTGCATTTGAGCGGCTTACGACTTAGCTGGGGCAGATCCAACACAGATGAACACATTTCCAGCCTCAGAACACACTTAAAAAGCGACACCTCACAGGCAAATGAAGCACCACAAACTGTCTAGCAAGCAGCTTACTTCCAGGGAGGACTAGTAAAATGAACCAAAGTGCCCAGCATCCACGTTCAACAGTTCTCATTTTGATAACTTCGTTTTGTGTTGCTCACGCTAAAAACATTTTTGGTAATGCTACCTGCATGGGTAATTTCTCTTCCTAAATTATTTGCATACGAGAGCCCTAGTTTTCTTGTTTGTGATGGTGTTTCCTGGGTTAGGAGATATCCACATATACATATTAGTCATGGACTTGCTTTCTATGTTTTTGGCATAAATGAAATAATATTTATTGTGGATGAAAAATACTAGTGGGAAAAGAATGTGACAGGAAGCCCTCTCATGGGCACTATTTTACTATTTCATTTATCTTCTGAAATTGGCACTTGTCTGACATGAAACTTCTACTATATGAAATCAGTCCTCTTTCCTTCTTCAAAACCCACCAAAACATCTTTTCTTATCCCTCTGATAATTACTTTTCTTTATTATTCAGATAGAAACGCCCTAACATTGGATGTTATAATTGTGCTTTTATAAGTTGATTTACCAGAGGCCATTTACTTAAGGTGATGTTCTAAGATGGAGCTAAAGTTAAGATTGTTGTGCTTTTTAGAACCAAATTGCTATATTACATACATATACATGTGCTTTATAAAACTCAGAAATATAAAAGGAGTCTGAAAGGTACTAAGAATGCTTATTAAGCAAAAGGAAAAGGCAGATATGGCAGTGATATAAAACAATGAAAAATAGATGATTGTTTTTCATTCTGTTGGCTCTGTGTCTTCCTGTGCTTCAAATTCTTTATGTAAATCTTGCTAAATCCCTGTAGTTTTAAAAATATTTTTTTTGGAGGGTAGGGAGAAATAAGAACTTAAAATGTACACAAACTAACTTCCATTTACCTCATAGCCAGGCTATCCAACGGGAAGGAGCCATGTTCTTCTATACTTACATGGACCACCGTACCAAAGCTTTCTCTGGCTGGGAAAAATAAATTTAAGCACCAAACCTTTAGTATTCTTACTATCAAGTTTTAGACACAATCACGTAAGCCACTGCTGAAGTTATGCTTTTGCGCTATTAAAGGAATATTCTGATTTTAAAAAGACATCCCTTTACACTTTAAAATAAATGGCTAAAATACAATAAAAATCAATAGGTATAAATCCATTTACCATTTTTCATTCAAAACTGGTAACTTACAGAAACCAAAGAGTATTCTTGTCTGTAAGAGGCACAGGTTTGCTGAAGAGTAAACATGCAATTGTGCCATTGTTCTTAGCGCGCACAGACTTCAAAGGTTGAAAAATACAGAGAAAGAAAACTGATCAGCTTGAATTCTATGAATGGAAACATGCTACTTGATGAAAAACTAGGATCAAATTTTCTATACATATATAACTTTGAAAGAGAGAGACTTCTAAGAGATACCTTTGCCTTTTGCCAGTTTGCTCGAGGTAGTTGGTATCCACCTGTTATACAACTGTTCATGGGTCAGGTCATCACAAGTCTTTACAATACTAGCCTTCTAAATCACATAATGCGTTATATATTAAAACTTTGTGCACAGAAATGAAACCGGGGACAACTGTGTACTTAAATTTAGGGCATAAAAAAAAAATCACAAAATAACCATTAAAAAGCGAAACATCAAAATCCAATTGTACTGCAGAGTTCCACAATGATCTGGTGTAAATTGTGTAAAACATACAAATATAATCAAAATGATTAATGCTAATGATTTAATATAAAGACAAATCACAGGACTAGAAATATTTCAAGATCAACTGATAAATGCTTATTGTTGAGCAGAAAGAATATTGACGTACAAAATAAAGATAGTGCAAGAAGAAGTGCGATCTATTTCTCTTCACTTTGGAGATTTTGGTTATGAACTGCACAGCTTGCTAGAGAGGCTGCTGTCAAATTCAGATTCCATTCAATGGGACGATTAAGGCACATCTTAATGGGGCTCAAAGGGCAACTTGCTGTGTTCCCATCGGACAAATTCAGTTTCTCATCGGTTTTCATTTGTAGCACGCTGGGGAAAAAAAAAAAAAGTGCAAAGCATTTCAGTTTTATTTACTTCAAAGAAATTCTCAACCTTGTAAAATAAAACTCAGTTTTATTGTTGGGACCTCTAAACATTAGAGTGGATAGAGCAGTTAGGATCCAGAAAGTACAGGAGTTTGTTGTTTTTAGCCCCTGTCTCCTTACTGAACTGAATACAATACATACGTAAGCTGGGTACTTCGGAGGTCACTCAGATACCACTGTGCAGCAAACCTTTACCATATACGCGGATTCCATCAGGAGACATCAGAGGACATTTAAGCCACTGCGCTCAGCAGGGTTCAACCCTTTTAATTTGTCCTTTAACTGACCAGGATGAGAGCCACTTTGAGACAAAAAGAAATTAACCTCTGCTGAATGCCAACTGTGTTTCAGGCACATTTACATCCATTGTCTCATTTAAGTTTGATAACAGGTAAGCGAGGCTAGTATACCTATCATCATAAATGACAAAAGCGAGTCTCGGAGAGGATATGCAGTCACCGAGAACGAACTGGAATACGGTCCTTGCTCTTTCCCTGATGCCCACTAGCTCTCTGATGAAAAATCTTTAGAATCACAGAAATCGAGCGTCCAAGGGGTAGCTAATTCACTCCGCACGTAATCCCAAATCTTAATAATGACAGTCAATTCGTATCTTCAGATGGGAATCCCTTACGTTTCTATAAACTATAATAGCTCGCTATGCATGAGCTCATTTGATCCTTCGTGGATCCGCTGGGTTGGACCTCATCATTCCTAAGCTGCTTCCAATCACAGGTCTGTAGTCTTCGCATCAGTAAAGAGGAAAACGAACTGGGTACCAGTGTTTAAGTGACTTGCTGGAGCTGGTAAGTGGCAGCAGCATCCACACTTCAGGAGCATTTTCCTGATCTCTGCTTGTACCCTCAGTCAACTGACTCGTTTGCCATTCAACTAGCCAGAGAGATCTCACCTGTTACACTGTATTTTAACAGCTACCATGTTCTCACTGAGTTCTCAGGTGAACAATCCCAGTTCCACTGAACTGCACGGTTCTAGTTTTATAAACATATGAAACAAACTGACAAACTGTAAGCTAGCTTAAAAGACTCCTCACCAAAAATAGCAAGTCACTTAAAAAGCTAAAACATAGAGACATGGTTAATAGAATTATATTTGAAGTAAATCGTGGCCTGATATTTGACAAATTAGAGTTCCAAAACATTTTCATTCATATCAGAAATCTTAATTGATTTTCGAATATATTTATATTGGTTTTTATCAAACTGGTCGCCTCATGGCCCTCAAGTTATTTTGTTTTAGCAAAGCTCAAATAAAGCAGTAATGTTTTCCCTTCCTCCAAAGACTGGTAGTGTTCATATTTTTATTAACTGTATTCCCAAAAGTTTGATGTACACTTGTTTGAGAAACTCTGAGGCAAGCTATGAAAATTTGATTATATTAATCAAGATAGCTTGGTAGATAATTATATCAAATATCAAACTCCAAAATGTCAGCCTTGAGCAAGAAATGGTCATGAACAATTTTGTTTTCTGTTTGCTATCTGACAAAGGTATATTCATCAGAATATTTTAATAACTATTATTGCTGTTTACAATACTGTAAAGTCAACTTTTTCAAGTTACTCTTTTAGAGTATACTCTACATTTGGGTACACAAACTCCCGAGAGGGTGGCCGTTGAGGGTGTACCTGCCCGGAGCGGGTGTGGAGTGTGCATGTGGAGTGTGCGGGCTGTTCACAGAGAGGGGATGTATGGAGGTGTGCGTAAAGGCTGAGTGTGCCTGAGATGGAGAGACTGTACACTTCAGGAGGGATCTTTCCCGGTCTGAGCTCTATCTGTTGGGGCACTGAGAGGCTGAGGAAGGATGAGACAGAGTGGAGAACCAGCTCGGCTCCTGGGCTCCATAACGCCAGGACTCCACCTCCCTGTCATGGGCAACTGCCATAGACGTGCTGGGGACAAGGGGTGAAGGAAGAGAGACTTCTTGGGAAGATCCTATAGCTTGCTTTGCTTTGTCCCAGGTTGGGCTTCCTACTCTCCCACCGCCCGGTGCTTTTGACTATCGTATGCATGGTTTATTCCTCTGGCTTGGATGACAACGATATCCACAGCCAATTTCCTATGTAACTATACATCAGAATGATGCAGCAGGGGGGCCCGGGGAGGCCTCAGGTTCAAGGTGCCCCCGGGAGGCGCAGCTGTGCACACTCTTAGCACTGACTGGTGTTCAAGCACAAAATGGATGTGACCAGTCTTGCCTTTACAACATGTTCTGCATTGTAGAATTTTATTTAGCTTTGCCTTGGATGAAATAAAAATTATGTTGAATAGAAGAAGAAAAAGAAAAACCTATACACATGCATGAGAAGAAAGTATCAATTAGTTTTTAAAAAGAACTAAATGTTAGTACTAATATACAGATTGACATGTATAATTCACAAATATACACGTAAACCTAGTTGGTGTGCAAAGTTTAGGCATTACTGATCTAAAAACACTAACCGAAGAATACAGCTATCTTATGGAGTGCTAGCCAGAGACACTGAACAAGAGCTGGAAGCGGCCTTTCTAGACCCTGCTCCCCCTTTTAAAAAAAGATGGGTCAACTAAGATATAAGAAGACAGAGAAACTGCCCTTTTTTAGTGTCCTAACCAGATGTGTGTAGACTAATGTCAGAACCTGCATCTGTAATCTAGAACCAACCAGAGCACTTTTCAATTCCATTTCTATACCATTAAAGTGTTTAGCGTTGAGTACCCACTAGTAAGCACTTTGGAACACAGAGATGACGAAAATACAGTCCACGCTTTCAAAGAACTTACAATCTAGAGGAGTTCGCAATGAATATTCCTTTATATTTGAAATTTTGACTAAACGGTTTATGTCGGGAATTTGTGGCATAATACACATTTGTACGAAGTGAGAGATTAATAAATATTCAACTTTTCTTGGTATACTTTTTAAACAGCCTTTTCTTTTGTATGTTTTAAAAATAGGTGCTATGTTTCCTAGACTAGAAAATCAATTGCTGTAATACATACAACGAAGTCTCTCACTGCTCCTAGTCTCTACTGTTACCATTCACACACATTTATTTCAACTATCTCCTTGCCCTCTACGCAATTCTGTATACAGTTCTGTATCTTGCTTTTAGAAATATGTACATTTTGGAGATTGCTTCATTATCTGTACAATAGATACTTGATTCTTTTAACAGCTACAGAGAATTCCGCTCTATGCATAGAGCATAATTTACTCGCCAGTCTACAACTAATGGACTTTCAGGCTATTCCAGTCTTTTGCTTGAAGTATCAACATACTGAGTCTTCTCCTGTCTCTTTAAGTATGTATGTATGCAGGGATCTCTGCAGAGTTAACATCGAGGAGTAGCGTAGTTGGGTCAAAGGGTGGTTTTCAAGTTGGCAGGTATTACCAAAATATCTTTCATAGACTGTGTGCCATTTTACTCTAATAATATATGAAAAGGTCTTTGTTCCTTCACACGCTTAACAATATACAATAAAACTTAGGGATTTTGGAAAA
Source organism: Rousettus aegyptiacus (assembly GCF_014176215.1). Lineage (NCBI taxonomy): Eukaryota > Metazoa > Chordata > Mammalia > Chiroptera > Pteropodidae > Rousettus > Rousettus aegyptiacus. The sequence goes on from NW_023416285.1 coordinate 8,627,827, forward strand.
CATGATAGGATAAAAAAGGTACGCCATTGTTTCACTAGCATTTCTCTGAGGAAGGTTCAGCTCATTTTCATATCTGAGAAGCCATCTGTATTTCCTTTTCTGTGTTCTTTGCCGATGGATGATCTTTTTATTGACCTGCAGTTAAGATTAACCTTTTGTTCTGTTTTACAATCTCATTCTCCTCTCTACCCCGCGTAGTTCATTAGTTGTTTGTATCTGCCTAGAGTGATTTTATCTTAAACCTACTCGAAGTTTTATATCATCAAATTTATGTCTTACATTTCAAGGCTTCTGTGCTTCACACATCAAGATTAGAAAGCTGAGCAGCATTTAAATCGACTGCCTGATGAAGTGGCTTTCTACGTCCATATCCAGGATGCTGCTGAGAGCTCAGTGAGTGTAGACAGTGGTACTCGTGAGTACAGAATCGGGGAAAAGAATGTAAAGACCTAGATTCCAATTCTGACACTATTAATGATCAGCCTAACTGACCTTAGATAAGTAACCTTGGCCTCCATCAGTCTCCTTTTCCTCAAGTGTAAGAAAAAAAAAATAAAATCAAGTGATTTTTTTCCTGCTTACCTTACATTTCTGATAATCTAATGAGAGCCCACTAATATGCTTTAAAAACCATACAGAACTATGGACAAATACAAAAGTTTAGTTTAACACTGCATATTTTGGTGAAAGAGGGAAGAAACTGGAGGTTTCTAAACCTCTAAATAAGGTCTCTCTTATCAAATTTGGGATCTCGATGGGAGTGAGGGCTGAACGAAGGTAAAAGGTGGCCTGAAGAGGTTATCTAGGCATCTAAGCCTAGCTTTAATATTTCAGTGATTTCGCCCACCCTAAAATAGAGCCTCTCTACACCATCTGAATGGACGCTTACAGAACATATGCATTTGGAGAGTATAAACATCTTTTGAGTCATGGAAATACAATGATCACTTGTGATTTAATGGTTACTGATAATTACGACAAAAATAATTTTAAAAAATCCAACTCTAATAATTTAAACTTGTTTTACTTATTAGACATGTGATGGTTCATTTCTGTCATACAGACTATGCACTTTAATGTAAGCTAGCCAAGCTGCAGGAAACAGTGCATTGCAGTGTGATTGAGACAGGCCTGAAAATATTTATGGAGCAGCTGCTCCATGTCAGGCACTATGCTAAAAGCCTTTTTTACGTTACCTCATTCAATCCTAATTGCCACTACTGAGGCTCAAAGAAGTAAAACGACTTATCCAGGTCACAGAACTGATAAATGGAAGTGTTCAGTGCCTATGATCTGTGACCCTGCCCTGCACACTAACTTGGGTTGTAATTCTGTCATAATTCTCCACATTAATATCCATTTATCTAATACTTCAAGTACTTGACACATGACAAGTATGTGGGCTACAGATCGCAGACAGAAAGATATCCCAAAGGGCTACAGCGATAACTACCCCGGAAGAGCTATACAGAGTATGCAGCTCCCTCATATTTAACTAAATCAGGAGCCGCTAATCATATTTCAATTTATCAAGGTTAAACGAAAAGTGCTAGGGCACAGACTAATATGTTTTTGAGAGCCACCTTAAGAGTGTTCTTTAGGTTGCGTTTCACGAACACAATCTTTTCACAGGAAGAAAGAAGTCGGTTGTACACGTGGATAAACCGAATTCTTGTACGGGATTTGGAATGTCAATAGTTTCTTTAAAGAACCTGAAACCATTAAATTTGACCTCATTTATTTAACTTCAAATTCTGGAGTCAGATCAATGAGTTGCCCTGTACTGGCTATGACCATTTTCTTACTTTTATTCTTTAATCTGGCTTCCAGCTCTTTCACTCTATGAAAATATCATTTACTACAGTCACCAATGAATTGATAAGTGTACTGAATGATACTTAATTTTCAGGGTTTTTTTTTTTGCCTTCCTAACATTCAACACTGTTGACCATTTCCTCTGCGACGGACTGAGCTGTGTATCGCCCAGGTTTATATGTTGGAGCCCTAACCCCGCTATGTTTAGAGATACAGGAACTTTAGGGGGTGAAATGACATCACAGGGTGTGGCCCTAATCTGATGGGATTGGTGTCCCTATGAGAGGAGACACCAGGGAACAGGAAGGTGGCTGTCTGCAAGCCAGGAAGAGAGCCCTCACCAGAAATTCAACCCTCCAGACCTCGATCGTGGATTTTCCAGCCTCCAGAACTGTGTGAAAATAAATTTCTGTCGTTTAAGCCATACAATCTACGGCATATATATATATATATATATATATATATATATATATATATATATATATATAATTTTTTAATGGAAGCCCAAGCAGAGTAAAAGACTCTCTCTCTCTTGGAACTTTTTGGCTTTTGAGACGAAACACAATGCTGGCTTTCCTCTGCCTAACACTGAAAGTCATCCCGCTCTGCCTCACTAAAAATGTGAGACTCTCTCAAGGCTGAGTCTATTAAAAGGCAGAGATTATCTGACTGGATGAAAAAGTAAGCCTCTACTAAATGCTGCCTAAGAAACCCACTTTAAACATAAAAGATACAACTAGGTTAAAAATAAAAAGTATGGGAAAAGATATACCATGTTAACACTACTGAAAAGTAAGCTGGAATGACCAAAGTACTGTCAGACGAAATGGACTTCAGAGCAAGGAGTATTTCCAGAGATAAAGAGGTTCATTTCATAAGATAAAAAGGTTGATTCATCAAAAGCACATAAAAATTCTAAATGTGTATGCACCTAATCATAGAGCCAAAACCTGAAGGAACTGAAAGAATAGAAAAACCCAGAATGATAGTTGTAGAGTTCAACACCCTCCTCTCGAATCAGTAGAACAAGCAGACGAAACACTGTGGGATGTAAGAGTCAACTGGCATTTCCACCGCTCCACCCAACAGCAGCAGGATGCACACTGCTTTCCAGAATGCAAAGAACATTTATTAAGGTAGATCTGAAGAGACTCTGAACCAAAAAAAAAAAAAAAAAAAAAAAAAAAACCAAATCTCAGTAAATTCAAAAGGACTGAAATCACACAAAGCATATTTTATGACCATGAGAGAATTAGAGATCAGCAACAGAAAGATCTGGAAAAATCCTCGACTATTTGCAAACTAAACAGCACACTTCTAAATAATCCATGAGTTAAACAAGGCACATGGGAAATTATAGCTAAAACAGTGTTTAGAGGGAACTTCTAACATGATCATATTAGGAAAGAATTAATCCTTCTGCCACTGCAACACTATTGTACATTCTGCACCAATGTTCTCGAGGTGTGTTCTCTGGACCAGCAACATAAACGTCACTTGGGTCCTGCTCCGTACCTACTGAAACGCACCAGTCGGAGCCGAGCCATCTCTTCTGTTAAGAAAGCCCTGCTCGTGGTTCTGACGCACACTGGTTTGGGCGCCGCTGCTCTAAAGCAGCACGGTTCTCATCTGGACTACCAGATGGTCTCTGCCCTCACTCACACTGTGCTGTTCATTTCCACGATGCCGTTGAATCTTTTAGAAAGGAGAATCTGATGATGCCATACACCTCCTCCACTTCCAAGTTAAATCTCTATCCCAAGAGCGACTGGAAGCCACTGAAAGTACGTAAGCGTGGCTTGCGAGGACATGCATGGTCTATGCGTCGCGTACTCCTTAATCTCCACACCATAATCCTTCTTTCTCTCTGGTTCTGTCACACCGGTCATTCCTCATCCCTCAAACCTGCCCAGACTTTTTCACTTGCAATTCCTTCTTCCTGGAAGGTTGTTCCTTCCCTTCCAGTCGTCAGTCACGTGAGTCAGTCACGGTGGCCAGGTTAATCCCAACTCACACAACTCAGCCGAATGGCCATTTCCTTAGGGAAGTCTTCCCCAGTTCCTGGACTTAAATCTCCCTAGAAGGAATTCTCATTGTACCACCTACTAATTAAGGACTTGTCAGATTTGTGTAATTATTTAGTCAATGCCTGCCTCTCCAAATAAACCTGAACCATGAGGGCAAGAACTGTATCTGGTTATCTTGCCCATTAATCTCACAGATCTAGCACATTGCCTGGCACACAGGAGACAAACATTTTTGAACAGTTAGTGGGATCTACGATACAGGCTTTTACAATCTAGCTGTCTATGTTTATATAACAGAAACAAAGTCACGAGCAAATGAATTTTGTAAGTGGCTAGAACTGGAAGTTGGGGGAAGGAAGAAGCAGCCAAGATCTTCTTTAAAATTAAAAACAAGCAAGAAAAGACCTGGCAGAAGGAAATCATTCAGACCCTACTCTGCCTTTTTTTTTTTTTTTTTTTGGTAATGTGAATTCAGTAGGCTTAACATAATAATCACAGAATGCTCAGCTCCACTACAAAGAAAACTCTTGACTGCTCAGGAAAATGAGGGGAAAACAAGGTGGCCTGAACTAAGAATTCTGAATTCCTAACTGAGGAAAGAAAAAAGAAAAAGGGGTTAGAAAAGGAGAGAATACTTGAGGAAGGAACTTCAGGTGTGAAGCACTGAGATCACCTTGTTCTAACAGGTGGCAGCTGGTTAAGGAACAGAAGGGTGACCCTTGAACTTACCTCATATAGACAAAGCAGGTCTGGAGGCTGCAGGAAGAGAATAAAGATTTACAAAACAGAATAAAACTGGCACTCATGGCTCCCCCAGCACCACTCTGCTGGATAAAAAGGGGCAGGTCTCGTCCCAGAGAGCAAACAGAACGACTACCCGTCAGAAATAGACTGCAAGGTGTGGAAGGAGGGAGGGGACAAAGAGGAGGAGTGAGTGGGCTGTGGGCACGAGTGGATATGATCATCTGAATCTACTAAAAACACCCAATGAATTCTTTCTATTTACACCACATCAAAATTCTACCGATACAAACAGGGGTCAGCAAGCAGGGCCGGATAATGAACATTTTCGGCTTCGTGGGCCCTATGTGATCTCCGTTGCAACTGCTCAGTTTAGCTCTTGTGGCCCAAAACCAGCGGCTGACACTATCTAAGTGAGTGAGCATGGTGGTGCCCCTCGCCATGGGCCAGACTTCTGATTAAGGAAATTAATTTTATGTTTGAAAAGTTTTACACTCCAGATCCACTCGAATGGAGAATCAACCAAATTATGGCTCTTCAAGGTATACTAATGTGGCCAAAGTAAAAACAATTTGAAATATTTTTTGATATGTTCCTTGAGTTCCTTTGTTACTCTAACACCTAACACGATAGATAGATCTGACAGATCAGAAGGAAAAGTATCCAGTACTTGGCGATTAAATGGAATGATTTCCCATGCAATATGTGTGGCGATTAGTAAAGCAGAATATCTGAAAAGCTCAGTAACGGCTGACAAAGTAATGGGATATAAAATATCCAAGAAAAAGTCTAATAAAAAAACATCGAGACAAGGGATTATCAAAGTAGCTGATTTATATTTTAATAAAGTATTACGGCAAGAGTGAGATGCTCTTTAAGACCTAAAACTCTTCCTTTACTCAGTCCCTCTGAAAATTACAATGCTGGGACAAATACTCCATTGTAAACAGAATGGATTTTTATTAAAAATTCCTGATTAGAATACTTTTTAAATAACTGAACCCAAGTTATAATTATTTTACTTATGGAACTGGCAATGAGCAAAGTGGTTAAATGAGGCCCGTCTAAAAATGAATATGTCAATGAATTTACTAATTTTTGCATTAAAATATCTATCTTCATTTCGTCCAAATTAAAATGTGAATTAAAGCTTGGGGAGACACCGATCTCGTGTTTTCCTAAATTCATAAGTGATTTTGTCACTGTGATATAGATAGTAAAGCCACATGAACTAACTGCTACCACAGCTGTTTCGTTCTGAACACAACATGTATTAAAATCTAATACACAAAAACAAAACGTATGAAATAGACTGATCAGGATGTGGCCATATTTGGCTTTTAAGTATTTACCACGGTGTTCTCTTAATAGTGAATCTTAATAAAGCACTTAAAATTTTGATTACTCTAACTTAATTTGTATACAACAAGGACAAATCTAGTATGTAAATGAACATATTTTTACAGTCATTCCATTATTTCTAGGAATATCACAATAAATATAGAAAAATCCTAGCAGGAAACTAGGTAGACATTTCCCAATTATGTTCTCCAAACCGTGCTCAGTCGGATATAAAAAGTTAGGATATGTATAAAGTTTGGAGAACACGGTTTCTCGTGCCAACGGGGCACTGTGACTCAGTAAGCCCAGGAGAGAGAGACCTGAGCACTTCCCCGTGTCATTAAACCATGGAACCCTTTGCACACAACATCTCGGGCGACCAGTGTTTCTGGAAATACATCTGTGGGAATGCTTGTGCGGCGAACTGGATTAAACTGTGAATCATCTGGAAATGTTTTTTCTATCAAAATGAAATTTAGAAAATCATTGACTCTAGCTTCAGAGTTTTTTTCCATTAAATTATAATAATGCTGAATCACCGCACATGAAGAAACTCAACTTGAAATTTGATTTAAAAATGTTTAAGGATATTCTGTGCCAAGGGTTGCTTTGACCATACAAATTTAAAAGGACACCTTGAGTTAGGACTACATAATGTGGTAAAATGTTCATAATCAGGACCAGAGGAAGCATGATCTGTCTGGGTTTCAGGCAGTTAAAGGAATATACTGTTAATTAAAAAGTCACCCATCAGTTATATGCCTATGTGAAAACCAGAATTTTGAATGAAAAAAAAAAAGCATATTCAGTCATTTTTGAGGTAGATGACAAAAAGGAAAAAGCTGACAAACTGAAAATTTTTCAGTTTTCTTAAATCCAAAGTGTCAACCTGAATTCTGAATTTTTATGGGGAAACTTAACGTTTTAGGATGAGAACTATAAGTTTAATAGCTTCAAGTCGACATTAGGTTATTCTAGTCTTAAAATATCCTCGAAGGTGTCCAAAATCAGTTTATTTACATCTGGATGTGTATCAATTAGAAAAGGCACACGTTTGCTCTGGGAACTTTGTCAAAAGACACTGATATTAAAAAGGTCCACATTATTATTTTCAATAGGCATATTCCATTTCAGGTCATTATCACCTCAAAAATCATCCCTGGCTACGGGCCCTTCACATACCCCATTTTTGCCCTCCCTCTCAAATCTATGCTGTGCACTACTATTCAAAAACTCTCCAGAATTACACTTTGACCACACAGGAGCAGCTCACTATTCATGGAATTCTTGGCTTGGTCTTTTTGTCCTTCCCTTACACCCACATGGTGAATTCAATTATTTACTATTAAGCCTAAGGGCCCACCTTTCTCCAAGCTTACGTTCTGGCAGCCGAGAGAAAATCACAAAGCTGTACACCCTATTATTTCTTGGGACCGTAATTCGAACCACATCCATATTACTGATGCCCACCATACTTCTTAGGCTACCTCTTGATTCGCAGAAAATCCTCTAATATCTTTAACATCTCCCCTGCAAGGTGATTTGCATCCTCATATACTGTTCCCACTCTTTTCACGTTTTCAGGGGGAAGTGACTCTTCTGGCCAAGACCCCCCTCTCTCTCTAATGATGCTATAATCGACTCACGGGCTTCGCCCCACTTTCTCTGCTTGCCATCACATCTTGTCAGCCTTTCCCACCAGCTTCTTCCCAGCATCTAACATCTTTTTTATTTATTATTATTTTTTTAACCCACCTCCAACAAGGATTCCCTCTCATTACCTCCCTGACTCCTTTCCAGTCACAATCATTTAGAGTTTTCTGTGCTAATTCCCTTCATTTCCACTTCCGGCATGTACTCAGTCATAAGGTTTCTGGCTCGATTAGTCCACCCAAACTGCTCTCTCCCAAATTAACCTCTTGTGCTATATTGGATGGAAAAGTTTCCAAGCTTAACTGACCTCTCGACGGCAGTTTCCACTGTTGTTTTCTCCACTGCTAAAATGCTTTTTTTTTTTTTTTGCCACCCTCTCCTGGCTTCCTCTCTCCTCCTTCCCCTCTCGACAGTCTCCTTTCACACACATCTTATCTTGGGGGCCATGGGATTCTAGGCTCTTCCCATTTTACAAGGGACCATCTCTTCCACCCTCACAGATTCAGTGACTTGCCGATGCTAACATTTTTACCTCTAGCTCAGACCTCTCTCTTGAGCGAAATCGAACTGCTCCCTAAACATCTTTTCTTGAATATCCCGCTGGCTACCTCAGTAGATTCTCATGTCTAAAACTGAACACTCTGAGCGTTTACACCGCAGTGCATGTCACCATCTACCTACCCAGGTGGAGAAGCCCAAAACCGGGACGTTATCCTTTCCTCCTCTACTCTCCAAGATGCATTGATTCTACTTCACAGATCTTTCTCAAATACATCTGTTCTTCTCCATTAACGCCGCTCTTAGGGCTCGAACTTTTTTTTTTTTTTTTCATTAACTGATGCTGAACTCACCATCTCAGCTATGCCTCCCTCAGGAGCTTTATCTTTTGCCATTTTCCCATCCACCTCCCTGCCCCCATCCTTAATTCCTATTTTATGACTCAGCTGTCTGAACAACATTACTGTGTTCCAAACAAGCCTGCACTCTTGTGTCGCCTGGATTTTCTGCGTGCAGTTTGCTGGGCCTGAAACACTCCTCTCCTGCAGGAGTCTGTGTCTAATTTTACGATTTCCTCCCTAGATGCTCCTGCACTCCACCTCTCCTGGATCACAGCACACATCTTCCCACTGGAAGTGCCTATTCACTATCCTCCATGAGACGACAAGCTCCATGAGGGTTCAAACCATGATTTTAACCAGTCTTTCTCCTTAAAACATACATTATCTTCCTTAAAACATGAAATACACTCTGTTTGTTGGATCAATAAATGACATAGGTCTTATTTACTCACTCACATGGAAAGGAAACCTTTTGAACCTTCTGCAGTGCTTAAGAGCATATTGTAGGTGTTCGTTAAATATTTGTTGAACTAAGAATAGGACGGAATTGCATGCACTTCTTCCTCCTGTCCACGGCCACAGTTGATATACAGCAGTACAAATGTAGTGAAGTATAAATTTTAAAACTCCTATGTATTAAACTATATCTGAACAGTTAATTTTGAAATGTACAAAACAAGACATTTGTGGCAGAAAACAAAACTTTTCAGCAATAGAAATATTCCATAATTCATTACATACATTGAAATAAGAATTCTTCTAGAAAAGTATTATGGTTAAAAGCATCTCTCAAGTCTCCAAACACTAATTATTCTATGAAGAAGAAAAACACACATAAAACTGATAATGAATTTTAGTGTCATTTCCAAAAAGGCAAAAAGAAGTATGAAATACCAAGAATGAGAAAAAAATAACACCTTAAGAAACATTTAAAAATCAGATAAGTATAACAAATAGTTTTAAATACAACTCTGTAAAAATGTTCTTGTTGATTGAGTAAAAAAAAGAATGTTAAAAAATAAAGAAGGAAAGTTATCAGTAAAAGATAAATAAAACTTTAAGCAGAACGGGAAATAGTACTCATAATTTTAAAAATTGGAAAAGATGACTCTTATGATGCTAATTTTTTTTTACATGTTACAAAAGGATTTTGAAATTAATTTGAAAAGATATTAGGCATCTTCCATTTTATATTTCTAGGGTATTCTCATATTTAGTGAGATGAAGAATCATATTAAGTTTTACATTTATACCTTAGGAAGATACAATGGTTAAGAAGCTGGAAGGACAAAATACAGTTCTGTTGTAAAATGAGTTAATGCAAACTACCTCCGGTAAACTCCAACAGCATGAAATGAGGATGGTATAATAAAAAATGAAACATTACTTTATTCTCCATTCATGATAGTCTTTTACAAATATGAGTGTATATTTTTAGGTGAATCGTCTAAAGTATTTTTTTAGATCACTATCAGTCTTCTCTCTTTTTTCCTGACATACTAATTGTTATAATGTTACTTTTAGTTATCCTGAAGGCATGAAACAAGGGGTATTGTTTTTAGATTTGATTCTTCTTTCATAATGGTGATTCTAATTTGACCACCTTTAATATTTTAACCATTGCATGTTAGTCAAAAATTTTAATCGCTGCATGTTAGATATTACTGAAATAGGTATTTCAAAGTTATTTAAATAATTGAATTTGGGGGGCCATAATTATCATCTTACCTATCAAAACGAGTTTAATTACTGCTTTTAATATTTTAATATAAAACCTGATAGTATTTTTATAACTTTTAAAAAAGTTTAAAAAGGTAAAAATAAAGCCACTAATACTGCCCCAACCCCCAAAATATACAATGCAACAATGCAACTATATGGTAAAATATCCTTGAATTTCCAGATGTGACCCGGCACTCCTTCGTGTCGGGGGAAGTAATCAGCAGGCGCTACCACACTCTACAGTATCCTGAACTGTGTAGCACTTATCAGTTGAGCCAGAACTGGCTATGTTGGCAACTACGGCGTTCCTATTTTCGCTGTGTTCTAAGGTGTCTCCCTGAGGCACCAACGTCAGGTTAGGACACCTGAGTGAGCTAAGCAGTCATTTCGGTTTCGTTCTGAGTTTAGCCTTAAAATTACCTGCATATGGCTTTCTCCCTAGATACACTATGGATCATCTCTGGAAAGGAATCCTCATCTTTATATCTGTGGTACCTAGTTCGGTGTCTGATGTGAAAACAACTATTTAACAAGTTTGCTGATTTACTGAAAAAGAAAATGTTCCTTGAGACAGACTGTTTAAATAAGAGTCTCATGAGTGGTTCCCAAAGTCACGCCGACGGGCCCGAGGCTGGTCCCTTGGTATTACGTATGCTACAGCCTTTACCTCTTTAGCAATGAGATAAGTCTTTACTTCTTTCCATGTGGCCCGGTCGCAGAGTTATTGTCAGACAATAAATATAGATTAGCCTGGAGTGTAGAGTTAAGTTTTAGAGAGTTATTTGGGCATATATTCTGTCAAACTGTTTTCTATATTTTATCTTAGATCTATCAAATGCAAGAGCAGATAAATTTTTTTTTTGTTAATGATATATGTTTAGAAGCTTGCTATGTCTCTATTTTTAATATATTTTAATTTGCTTGGAATCCTGGACACAGTAAGACTGGGGAAGTGCAGTGGTGCGTTCAGCAGCGCCTAATTTCACGAGTTTCATACTAGGTGCCAAGAAACTAGGTTGTCCAAATATTTTGGAAATAATTTAAAACTGAATCGGCTGTTCCTCTTCTACCCATTATCTCATACTTTACTCAAGGCACCTACAATGAAACTTTAAAATTAAGTAGAGAAAAACTTACCTAGTTGGGACTTTGAATAATAGTTTGCCATTTGTCCGCTGTTGCAAGACTGTCGTTTATGTCTTTTTGTTGACATTTCTGTGGTCTTCCATGGAGGTCTTTTTCTTTTGTTCAATTTGCTAAGGTCTTCAGAACTATCAGAAGGAGTCTTGTCACACTTAACACATTTATTTAATTTACTATTGTCAAGTTGGCCAGGAAATTTATCGACTGAAGCACTATTTGCTTTAGCATTTTCTCTTTCTTTAGACTGTTTTTTAAAAGAATTTTGCCTAGCAGAATGGGATCTTAAGGAAAAGCGCTTTGATTCTTCCACATGAGTCTGATGATTACTTCCACTGTCAACAGATTCAGGAGAGTAAATGATTGTATTTAGTTTAAAGGTGTTTCTGTGTTCAAGATAGTTGATCTTCCTCAAAAAAATTCTACAGTCTTTTAAGGTTTTTGATCTCCAATTATTTGGACATACATTTCCCAGTCTTGGTCCCTTTTCAAAATCTTTTTGGCTGCAATTTTTTCCGTTCTCCTTTGCTTCTGACTGAAATTTACTCTCTAAACTAGCATGTGTTCTGAAGTCGGACATTGCCACCCTCTGTTGCAAAAAGTCATCCCTGATCTCAGGTGGCAAAATAAACTGATTATCCACTGTGCTTCTTCCTTGGAGTGGGATGTCAGCATCTGCTGCCCCCTCGGCCTTATTTAAAAATTGGTTCTGGCAGAAAAATCTCAAGTTCCTCCTTTTAGAGATCCAATCACCTGTTCCACGGTTATGCAGCTTTCCCTCTCTTTTCCACCTTTCATGTTGCAACCTCTTAAACTCAGTCCTTTTGAATCTAGCTAGTGTTAAATTACTTTTCACACTTAAGAGGGGAGAGCTAACCATTTTATGCAGTATATGCAACTTCCCTGCTGATTTTGAAGGAGAAGATAGTGCAAATTTTTTAAAGTGCTTTCTGAAGGGGCTGGCATTAAAATCGGAATATTTGGTCCCTAATTTAATTCCTCTGGTATTTATTACTTCCAAAGGGTTTCGAGCATTCGCTTTTCTAACTAGTGAAAGGGACTGTGTTTCTGTTGTTTGCATAAACCAGGTACAGAGTTCATTCAAATCATACTTTTTCCGAAAAAGCATTTTTACAGGTGAAACTTCGAGTTCTAAAACACAGGATTCCAAAGGGTTTGCTATTTTGAAATGATCGTTTGCAGTGTGTTCTCTTTTATGAACACAATTTTCGGCTTCATCCCCACTCACCTGCACCCAAGCATTTGTTATTTTTTCAAATCTATTGTTTAATTCCTCTAATAAGGAATCGTTTGAAGCAGAAGCAGCCCACCACCTGAGCAAAGGGTTTGATGAAATTATAGGGTCCAAGGATACTTCAGAAATGGGTATTAATTTATTTTCCCAAAACTTTTTTGCAGTCCTTGAGTTCCTGGCTCCGGGGGTACTTTTGGGAGCTATTTTGATTCTCGACTGCCTACGTTTTTCCTTCTGTCTTTTACCTTTCTGCAAATGGAGTTTATATGATTTATGGAGCAGAGTGTTTCTGTAAAGAAGTGAGCTAGAAGAGGCTAACGAATGTAAGAAATGCAGAGACGGTTTTCTATCCCTAACAGAATGTCTCGAAGGCACAGCAGCGACCACACTTTTGGATCCACTCTCACATACATCCTCTTCGTTCTGCCTTGTATCCATCCCGGTGCCCTGGAGATCGTGTGTTTCTTCAGACAGGCTTTTTTCTACTATGTTCTCTTGTTCTAAAGGCGGTAAGCAGCTGCTGATACTTACTTCTCTCTCCTGAGGTGAAATTCTATTAATAGTTACAGATATACCCGAGATTTTCACTTTCGCAGGCCTACCAGGCTTCCTAATTATTGCCAACGGCTTCTGATTTGGTCGAATAAAGTTCTTGGAAGGTTGAGGTATCACAGACTTGTTCTTGATAGGCCTAACGTATTCAAAGCCAGACCCCAAGACCTCACTTTCAGTAGTCAAACTCGAAACAGCACTTAGTCTTTCGCCCGAGTCAGTTTCGTATTCTCTAAGATTTCCGAGACTATTACATTCAGTTGGAAAATTGGCAACATTATTGTTTAAAGACACAACACTGCTTAGGTTTGCACTTCCCTCAGAAACATGCCTTTTAGTTCTTCTCGACCTTCCATAAATAACAGTGACTGTAATACTCTTTTTATAAATACCTTCTTTTACTTCTGATAGGAGAGATTCTGGGCTGTTCTTTCCAGCGCTAAAGGACTTGTTCTGGCAAATGGTGATGTCTGTCTGATCAGTTTTAGGTTTCGGTGGCCTTCCAATTGGTCTCTTAATCTGTTTTACAACCTGGGGACCTATTTTTTTAGGTCTGCCTGGTTTTCTTTTGAAAGATGAATCAACTGCATTGCTTGAATTTTCCTTAGTTTCTTCATGCGGCTTATCATTATTCGTGTCATCTATAAACATTGCAGAAGGTTCTGTAGTTTCTTTTGCACAATTAAATTTGTTTAGTTCTCTTTGAAGAGTGTCACTGTCATCAAGAGTAGAACTAGAATTCTCAGGGTTAGCGGTTGGGATATCCTCATTTGTTTCTGTTTTTTTTTCAATTACATGATGGTCTGGATGTTTTTCCAAAGAAGCAAGAGCAATATTTGATTTAGAATTACCGACTGACGTTAAAGTATATTTTACTCCTTCACTGCTTTTAACCTCAGATAAAAACATGAGTTTGATAGGACTAGAATAGCTGGAAAAAGAGCTTTCGATGGCTTCATATTTTGTTGGTACATTCTCGACAGTGGAAATAAAGCTACCCGTATCCAAAACAGATGACCTTTTCAGATTATCAAGTCTTTTGTTATTCAAATCAACTGGAGGCATATGGTTGCTCTTGACATTGTTGGATGCTACCACAGATCTTGATAAACTCTGTTCTTTGCATGTCATTCTACTTACAGTAAGAGTCATATTTCTACCAGCATTTTGATCTTTACCATCAATTTCTATCAATTTCTTGGATACTTTATATCCTTCCAATAATGACTGATTATTCCATGACTTCTTGGCCATATTTATCGTATCTTCTAGGCGCTCCACTACTACTTGTAAATTAGAATTCATTGCAATTTTGTTTAGATCTATATTGTGTGAGCTTTCAATTTGAATATTTTTCACTTGATCTTTTTTTTTTGTATAGTCCGAAACTTTTTTGGCCTTAGGGGATTTTTTGAGAACATAATTATTTGTCACATATATAGAATACCACCCTGGAGGCACAATGTTTCGTTTAGTTCTGCTCAAAAGTCCAGGAACACCACATTTCCAAAGAGTTTGCATATTCTGTAATTTTGGATTCTCCTTATGATTTCGCAGGAATTTTTTTCCAGCTGCGGATTTCTCCTGTGAGTTTCTTATGCTCATTCTCTCAGGGGTAGGCATTTTAAAGCTTTCTGAAAATGTGTCAAAAGCCAAGTTAGTTTCTAAATTATGAAGAGGTAGTTGCAATGACTGTAATGCATAATCTGGTGCAAATGATATTTCTGCATTATTGTCTTGAAGGCTTTTCAAATTTTGTAAAGAAGGCCCTTGGCAATGATAGAATTCTTCTTTGTCCGTTGAAAATATCACATCGTTGCAGATCAATTTCCTAGAAATTTTTTCACTGCATCTTTTTTTAATAAAATTTTCATTAAGACTGGCAAGTTCTCTTTTTATCTGTAGAGACTGCCTTCTAAACACGGGAGAATCAGGAGAGTTGTACATTGCAAATAAGGTTTCTTGACGCTTTCGAAATCTTGTCTGAATCATTTTATTTTCTACCTTTTTATCGTGTTGACTCAGTAATTCCATAAAACTGTAATCACTGGCCTTTGCATTATGCAAGAGGGAGGTTATTAAATCTCTCAATTTTAAATCATTATCTGTATTACAATCACTGCTAGATAATTTTATAAGGTTTGTCGTATCTGTAGTTTCTATTGATTTTAATTTTTCATTAATGCGATCCATTAAATCTTGAAAAATTACAGTTTCACCTTTTTCATGATTTGCAGTACAATTATTGCTGTCTTCCAAGAGTAAAGAATCGGGGTTCCTGGGCTTTTTAGTTTTCTGTATTTTACCTTCACGATCACCCCTGTCACTGTTTATTTCTGCTGGTGTGAGAAATGGAGGCTGGTTAATGTTTGTTTCAAGTCTGCTATTTTCTAAGGCTGAAAGCTCTGAGATGACATCCTTCAATTTTTCAAATCCTTCAGTGTGAACAGGTGACAACGGTGGGGGTGAGGGACTTCGAGATCTACAGATATCTTTAAGACTGACTGAAATATCACGTCCTTCCCTCGACGAAAGAGGCTTAGTATAAAAGGCCGATTTTGTAGAGCGAATGTTTGGAAACGGTCCAGAACAGCACCTGTGAGAAGTATAACTGTTTGCAATTCCTCTATTCACTACTGTCTTAATGTGTTCAATAGTTACAGTTTGGCAAGATAAACAATGTAAATCTTTAATACAGACTGGCAGAGGCACAAACACAGGGCTTTGTCTTTCATTCTGTAAACACCCGCTTTCTGCCAGCCTATATTCACAACTACAGAACAGACCATGTAAATCATCTTCAATTAGGGGCTTTTGAGATTCTGAAGACACAGTATATGGTGTGTTACAACAGCAAAGAGAAGCAGCGTTCTGCTCTTGGACTAGAAATTTCAACATAGCCAAAACTCGTTGCTGGTGATGTATGCACAGAGATTCCAAAACTCTGCTTAATGCTGATTTTCCTTTTTCCATTTTAGTAGCTTCCTCTGATTTTGCATCAACAGTTGAACTAAAAATGAAAATCAAACAAAAAATGAATTACAGCAAAAATACCAATGCTATAAGGAGTTATAATTTAAGAGTTTGAACAAAAGATATTGTGGTATTGCCGGACTCCTAACTCCTACAGAGCTGTAATAAGAACATCTTCATTTCTGTTTAGCAAAAATATAATGAAGCACTGATGATAATTTCCTATGACAAAGTATAAGTGTCAAAGCCAAGCCCTAGTTTCGTGATATAAAAGCTGATGATTATAGATATATTTACAGATTGCTAGCATTTGGTGCTCTGAATATATTAAGAATATTTAATGGAAAGTGCTTCAGAAGGAGTTAAAGTTTTTATAGAGTAGACATTTTATAAGTTATTTTGATAATTATCAGTCGATATTAGTGTAAATAAGAAAAATAAGATGTAGAAGAAAATCTTTCTTATCTTTATTAAAAATAGGCATTTTTTTCAAGGTAATAAAAATAAAATTATTAATAAAAGAGCTCTGCATAGTCACAAGGAAAATTAAGGGATTTAGATTTCATATAAATAACAGAATGTCTTTTGTAAGATTAAGCGGCAGGCATTTTAACCTAAAAAGAAAATAAAAAATTTAAGCTATTTAAAAATGAAATCTATTTTTAATTGATTTTAATACTAACGTAATTACGTCGAAACTAAAGGCATTACTTACCTAATTATTTAATTTCAAATGCTGGAAAATGTCCCGCTGCGGCAACTAATATACATCTAACTTGAACTAAGACTCATGATTACTTAGCAACCAAGGTAGAAGTCTACAAAAAACTTTTTAAACTTCAGCCATCAGCAGTAAGAAGAATAAAATATATTAAAAGAATTCTGTTTCAGAAAAGTATCCATTTAAGTCAAACATATCACCAAACTCTGTACATGAAAGTAGCCTCCCACTCATGATTTCTTATATTTGTTATTGCTAGTAGCTCCTGGTTTGTAGAAATTTAGGGTTAGAATTGGGATATGCTGATTATGAATTGCTACAGAAAACTGCATTTTATTTAATAAAAGGTTATGTTCATGTATATTAAAAATTAAAGGATTTTTCTTTTAAAATGAAAAGTGAAATTGTTATTTTGCTCCCTAAAAATGGCTTAATCTGTTTCACAGAAAAGTATGCACTCCTTTATCTACATTTTATAAAATCTGTTATTTGAATAGGAATTTCCAAAGCAAATTTTGAACATTCGGTCAAAATTTTTCTAGAAAAAGATAACTTTAGTCGATTCAACCGATATTTCACTAAAAGCAGCATGTGATTTGACAGACAGTAGCTACCAAAGTGAAGAGAGATAAGAAATCACAATAAAACTTCTAAAGTCCACTGCCACCTCTGGACAAAGAGAGAACATGACCCCAGGATCCTCTCCTTTCTGAAAAATTTTTTTTTTGTAAATTTTATTATGGTTGGGAGTATAAAATGATGGAAATGACTCCCAAGATTCAATATTAGATAATTTAAAAATATATATGAAGGGAACAAAGGCAGGAGGAAATGTTAACTATCAAATATAAAGATATAAGTGAAATTATACTCTTTTCCAACAAATTAAAAATTATAATTTTCACATAAGCAAAAGAAAATCCAAAAAAGTTCTGATAAATGTATTTCAATAGCTTCTTTAAAGTTACATTATAGACTATTAAACATATCTGTGGCTAAACAGTTAAAGAGATTTTACATGCTTTTCAGGAAAATACACTATGCTGTATTTTAATGATTAACCATGCTTTTGTAACAGTTCCTGAAATGTTCAAATGCCTCTCTTTTTTTCTGTTAGTAAAGTAAAATTTAGAAATAATAAAAACTAACAACCAGTGTTACCTATTCTGAAAACCACCATAATAATTTTTATCTTTCTTCTGACATTCTAAAAAAACCCATATATTAAAAGTTTTTTACTTGGTTTACTACTACTAATGGAATTTCAAAAATGCCACAGTGGCCAGTAATTTCCTGCTTAGATAGTCAGACATACACATATATCAGATATTATATAACTAAGTCCTCAAATTATAAAATTCCACAATATGCTTATTTGGCTTCAAATTTTTTATGTTCTATACATCTTGCATGTTAGAATCTCAAAGAAAAACCTAATATATGAGTAAATAATAGCTGAATACATATGTCTCCAATCTAGAATTTATTTCCAAGTGGTTAAAAATTTTAAGATTGTATCTTTTATAGCTCTCTTGTTTTTAATGCTAAAATTTTTTTCTAACCTTTTCCTGTTTGATTTATAGACCAAAGCATCCTGCTGATTTTTTTGCATATCACTATCCCTTTTGCCCATTACAAGTTTTGTTGTTGAAATAGTTCTTTGGAGAAAGTTGATTTCTAATATTGAATATTAAAACTGCTTTCTAGAGTGAATCAAAGAAGTCAGTGCAGTCAGTTTTTTTCTTTGCTTTTCTTTTTTTTCTTTTACTGAATGAGTAAATCAATCACACACCAACAGTGTTGTAAATTTAAGTGCAAAAGCATTGAAGTGCTTTACTACAAATTACAACCTAGAAACACGTTAACTGAACAATTAAAATTCATACAATCAGATTTAGATATATAACAACACAAAGTAGGAACAGAATTACAGTACATTTACAACACAAGACAGATACATGAATTCATTAGAAAATATTGTAATAAATAATTCATGAATTATAGTGCAATTGATTTATGCATAAATATAACTAATTGCCTAACAATCAGTTTATATTAACAAAATCTGTCAAAATCAAGGCAGCCACAGAGTTTTACTAAATTACTGCGACAATGAAAATACTGCAATTAAAAAACAAATACAAGTATTTGTACTGTAAACAACTAAAAAAATCAGTCTCACTAAAGTTAGTATACAATTTAATATAAAATTGTCATTAGCTACCAGAAATGGTTTAAACAACTTTACTGAGCAGTAGTTTTCTAAAAACAGAGGCACTGTTTTTTTCTTTTCCTTCTTTTTTTTTTTTTAAATATAAAATACTTGAGGAACATTCAAATAAGTAGAAAGCACATAAGGGTTGCTTTCATCTTCATTAAAAGTCTGCTGAAACTGGATATTTCAGAAAATTGTCAATTGATAAATAGTAACTGGTAACTAAATTTATAAAGTACTCTGAAAGTTTAACATAAAGAACATCTTAATAGAATTGCTGGGGAGAAGGGGAATCCATAAATTTCCCTGCCTTTCCTAGTTTGTATAATCAAAAGTTAACTCAATAATTAGAAACATTTTGTTTCTTTTAAAAGTTATGGGTTGATCATTACCTATAAACTATCAAAAAATATTTAATTTACTATTTCTGACCAAAAATAAATAATACAAGTACTAAAATGCTGCAAATTAACTATAATATTACCTATAAAACTACTGATCACTGTGAAGTCAATAGCAAAATGATCCCTGATTTTATGAATCCTGTAAAGTTTTTGGTCAGGTCATCTTTTAAATGATATAAAAGAGTTCTGTAAGTATCCCTTTACTATAAACTTCTCAATCAATTTATTAATGTAAATATAGTGTGAGGAATAAAAAAGCTCAATATAATATAAATATTATGTAATGCATTCAAGCCCCCAAATTTTTGCAAGTAAAATTCTGTATAAAGAGGTCAATAAAATTGTGTTGAAATATTCACTTTAACTTTGTTTTTCAATAGGAGGGGGAGGGGAAATATATTAAATAATCCAAGTTCTGGCCCTCACAAAATATGGCTTAATTCTTTAAAAAGAAAGATGACCCTGACATCTGCTGTTTTGCAATCTATCATGTATACTTTCTTGGGGGGGAGGAAAAAAAAAGAGCAAGAGGATTCATACCCTAGTATGTAGGTAACATTAACAGCTGAAGAGGGTTCAGTATATATCTAAGAGAACAAATAACCGCTTGGTCGTGTAGTCTCCCACTCTTCAGTTTCTTTTAAACATATGTAAGCAGTTTTTAAATGTAATAGCTGGAAATCTCTTTAGTATTACATGTATATGTAATTATTAGATACGCACAAACACAAGTGTCAAAACACAAGTATTTGACAAGGTGCACTTATTTTTTTTTAACTCAAAGTATTCCTTTTTGGACTTAGGAAAACTGGCTTAGATAAATGATCGGAACCTGAATTTTAACAGAGAAAAGGGGTACTCGGAGAATTTTGAATATGTGAAGCAAATCCCCATTCGTTATATGGAGGCACATGCTTTATAACATTTTACTACTAAAACTGCATACTCCATAAATCCAACATGGATACTCTGAACCACATTTTAAAACTGCTATATAAAAATTACTGGTCTTTCTTATGAGTCTAGTAAAAGTTAAAATGCACTGCCCAGCTAACTACCCAATTAGTAGAGAGTTTACATTACTGAAAGTTCAAAACAGCTTCAGTGTTAAATATCTGTAAATCTATTCAAGACCCTGAACAAACTGCAAAATTTGGTTATTAGCAAAATGATAATGTTCGCCCACCAAAATGAAATCTGTAATTCATTTTGATAAACTGAAAATGTTTTGAAATGTCACAGCAGCAAATATATTAAAGTTACACTGAGGTTTTTCAATAGTAGGAGTGTGTCACAATCCTTAAAATTTAAAGTAGTCATAACATCAACTAACCAGCACATTTAAACCAAAATTATCATTCTCAAGCTTTTTTTCTGTGCACATTAAAAACATGCTCTAAGTTGCATTCCAACTTTCTTTTCTAACCTTACACATTAGCTTATTTTTCAAATGAAAAACAGAATTAAATTATTTTAATAATTAAATTTAAATTACTTTTTGTTCTTAGTATTCCATCTTATATTAAAGGGTTCTATAGCTGCTGGGGTTAAATATGGGTCAGTTTTTTTTAAAAGTACATACCTTATAAACCCCAACTTCCTGCTAAATCAACTATTAAATGATAAATATTAAATTTCATTATACATATCATTTAAGGTTTTCTTTCCTATTCCTGGTGGATGCACTGGAGTGCACTTCGTATTTCATAGAATGCACTACAGTGTACTAATACTGTATACATTAATTTTTCTTAGTATGGAGATAGCTGTCTATTTAAACTTTGATTGGTTGTTTGACGTACTTACAATAGCTGTAAGTATGTTACGCTGAAATGTTCACGAACTTTTAATATATTTTCATTATAAGATGGTTCAACTGAATGGCTGGAGTGGTCTTTCACCAATAAAAATGTTTCACTTGACAATTACTTGTTTTCCCACAATGCTTTATGCTATTGACTACTAAAGAAAACCTGAATCTTTTTCACCTATTTATACAAGGATTAAATACAAACTATCAGAATTAAGTAAGCAACTATATAATTCTGTCCACAGTGAAAACCCTGAATAAAACTTTTTCAAAAGGCATGTAAGTGGTTTTTGAACTGTAAAATTTCATGTCTCCTGTCAGAGTGAGCATCTGTAATTCCCACATGTGTGTATACAGACACACAAATACACACCTGTGCACATACGCACGCACACACACACACACGCACACGCACGCACATACGGACACACAAACGATTTTCCTAACAAGTAATCTACACAGGCTTGCTGCTGTTCTTGCAGCTGCCAGTCCCTGAATCTGTCATGTTATAAAACCCAGTGTCTGGTAATCGGAGTTTCTTCTTCGGAGGAGTCTTCAGTGTTCCAGATCGTTCTTTTACCTTGTATTCTAAAGTGCTGTGAGGTACCCCATAGATTCCTTGTGCTTTGGACACACTCATTTTTCCACTCATTACCATTGCGATAGCCTCTTCCATTATTTCATGATCATATTGCCGATAACGGCCACGTTTTTTCCTGGGCTGCTTATTATCTTTTCGATCCAATCCATCTTCAGCATTTTCAGAGGTTCCATCGACTGTTCCATTTTTAGAATTAAGACACAAAGGAGAGAGGTCCCCATGTAGAAAATAAGAGTCAACACTTGAGTGAGTTACGGGCCCAGAACATTCTATTTTGTTCTGTTTAGGGAGTATGTTTTTCAGTTTTTGGAGAGCTGATCCTTCCAGGACTGGAGAGGTTTTGGAAACTTGATACATAACATCCAGCAGACCAGGACCATCAGGTTGTTGTTTTGAAACAGAACTTACTCGGAGCTGAGGAATTTTTAACTGTACAGTAGGATGTGAAGTTTCAAACTGTAGGCTTTCGTTTTTTTCTTTAAACTGAGTAACCATTTTCTGTAGAGTTAACTGATGGAGGTAACTGGAAGCTGTTGGGAATTTTAATTCTGAGGTTTCAAGTAGATTAAGTTTACTTTTTTCTGTGCGCTCTGCTTGAGCTCTTGCCCACAAGGCTACTTTTTGCAGCACTGCACAAGTTTCTTTACTGTCTTTATATGAGTAACTATCATTGAAATCTCGAGTTTTGTTTTTAAAAGATGCAGGCTTCCCTGCTGGTAAGGCTTCTAAGTGGAGAAGTAAAGTTTTTTGAGGTATGCCATAAAGTATGCCTGCTTTATTTATGTCCAGTGCTCCAGACTGAATGTCTTTCAAAGCTTTTGAGAGCAAACCATCTGCAAACTCAGCACTTCTTTCCACATAGTCCTCTCTGTTTCTGTGTAGTCTCCTGGATGGATGGAATGAAACGATGGTAAACTGATGCATGAGAGACTCTCACACAGCTATGGAAGGGGAGGGTCCACTCCTTTATTATACTCCTTGCTTAGGTAACATCACTGCTTATACTCTTTTAAGTCTGTGAGATGTAGTAGTTACTCCTTATCAAAGCAAACGCTACAGTCCTCGTAGGACAGTGTGTCAATCATACGGTGGCCTCAACAGGCAGACCTTCCAAGAACATAAAATCCTAACTCAGTATTGGAAAAAATATTCTCATGATGTTGCTATTCCTCTGACAGATGCTTGCAGAGCAACACTTATAATTTTTATTTGTGCAATTAGAGTTCCATTATAAAAAAAAATACCCAAATCCTAAAGGAGTTTTTGTTAGTAGAAACGTGACGTTACCGCTAAACAAGTAATAAAAGAGTCAACCCCTTTCAAGGAAATTTGTAGCAGCAAAAATATTTCCAAACACAAACACTCCATATTTCCACAAGACCATTTCTTCTCTAGACAAAAACTTACAATTTGAAACGAGTAGGTAGTTATATTTGGGTAAAATAATTTTAGATATTGTTATTTCTATTTCAAATGTATATTGTAATTTTGAAGTTTCTTGAACAGAAAGCTTACTGTACCTCAGGACTCAAAAGCTACTATGGCTTTGGTTGAAACAAATTACACTCTACATCTAGGATTTAAGTGTGATTTAAAAAAAAAAAAAAGGTTTCCTGAGTAGTTTGTTAATAGGAAGATGCAAAAGTTACCAAAAAAAATTCAAAGAGCCAACAGAACAGCATTTCACTATAATTATTTATTAAATTAATTTAATAACAGCTTCCAATAAAAGCATGAAAGGACTCTTTGTGGTGATTACTAGATATATTAATTAGTCTGCCACCACGCCTAAAGCACAATGGAAAAATATAAATGCTATAAGAATTAGTAAGTATAGTACTTTTAAAATGTGTTGTTTTAAAAAAATTAAATAGTGAAATTACATATTTCCCTTAAAATTGCCTCCTGAATATTGAATTTAAAATTCTCGTTACTTGTCCTGCTTCTTAGTTTGTAGTCTATGGTTAAGTTGGTAGTTCATTTTAGTAACATGAACTAAAGTTTGGTGATTGTTCTGATAACTTTTCTTTAACAGAAAGAATAAAAAAGAAAGAGAAAGGACAAATGGAAGGTATGAGAGACACACATTTATGAGTGACAAAAATTCTGGAGGAAAACTACATATGTCAATCTACTCAGAGCAGTATTAAGAGTTCTCTGCAGAGATAATTTTATATTAATATTAAATTATATTTCCTAGATATTGCTTACCCAGCCAATGAATTTTCAGAAGAAGGATCACATATGGATGACTCTTCAGATTTTATGCTGGTTTTCTTTGTAGAGAGATCTAACACTCCATCCCCTATAATTTTTGCAAGAGAAAAAACTTTATATTTGTGACAGACAGGTAATCCTTACATTTTAACATTTCATAGTTTGCTGATCTACTAACTTGTGACCTAAATATTAACACTTATATTTCACGTGTGCCCATTACCATCTCATTGCGTGGCTTCGGCAACAGGACGTGACTGAGAAGACACTACAAGGGAAAGACGACCAGAGGAGCTGACGCTGCCAGGTGACACGAGAAAACAAACAGGTTGTGATGTGAAGTCTGTTTAAAATCGGCCCCGGCCCCCTTCCCCACGGTTCTGCAGTGAACGGCCACGTGACCGCTCACCTATGGTTGTTTTCTACGCAGGGCTGCCCAGATGATGCTCGGGGAAAGGAGAAATGATGGAAGTTGCACAAAACACAGAGCATACAACATATGATAATGGATAGAGAACAATAATTAGCACCTATTAGGACCGGCAATATGTAGAATATATATTTTAGGTAAACTGTGACTATGTATAACCAATGTATTTTTAGAATTCATAGTGTAAAATTTTACTATTTTGAATAACTGAAATATACAAGAGTTGAATCACTGCCTATGTAATATATTGTTAATATCTGTGATTGAAGATATAACGATATAACACTTCAGGAAAAATAATTTGCTATGAAACAGCTGATTATGTATTTATTAAAATGCTATTTTTATTACTACTATATTGAATTAAAAAATTTCAACATTTCAGACATTGTCAATCTGACAAACTTCAGAATCAAAAATAAAAATAAAACTATGAATTTAAAGCAGGCAATAATACTATTAATATATCTTTACTGACAGCTAAAAACTGAAACCTTAGGCTGTAAGAATCATAAGAAAATACACGCTTAAAAATGTACTCAAAAATACAACTGGGTTTTTAAAAAATTCAACTGGTTTTATTATTACCATATAAATCTACTTAACACTTACGTGCCCTGGGAAGATGCAGACGAAAAACTGAAAGAAAATATCCCACCTGTAACCTACTATGTATAATTCAATAACAATTTCATTGCATGTTCACTATGTGCAAATCGCTATTTTAGGAATTTGGAGAGCAGCAGTAAAAAAGGCACACAGAGAACCTATTCTCATGGTGGTCAGGACCTGGTGAGGTCATCTGAACACTACCACCAACCAAACATATTTCAGGCTGATGAAAAGTTCTACTTAAGAAAAGTAAGGCAGAGTCAGCTGACAGAGTGAGGAGGACAGGCTGAGGAGGCTGCTGTTTTATTGGGTGTTATCAGTACCGATCTCTGACCCGAGCCGAATGCTGAACACAGTGAGGGTACCCAACAGATTATCTGGGGGCTTCCAGAAGGCTGTGATGTGCAATGCTGTCTGGAGTGTGTGAGGAACGGCAGAGAGGCCAGGCTGAGTGAGAGGAGAGAAGAAACGGCGCAGGGAGGCAGATCGCACTGGGCCTTGGAGAGAGACAGGACGCCGCTGGAGAATTCTGAGAATATGGCTGACATAATTTTGTTTATAAAGTGTCAAAGTACTGTGAGGAGAAGGGACTGCAAAGGGCTAAAGGTGGAGCAGAAAAACCTGTTGAGAAAGTGCTACCCTGTTTCTCATCTCTGAGCTTTCACTTGCACCTTCGGTTCGTTTCCTCTGCTTAGAAGACTCCTCATCTGCTCTTCCTCTATCCCACACTCACCCTAATTCTCACTAAATCTTACCCACCATTCAATCACTCAGGATCTAACTTCGACTTGTCATTATTCTAGGTTCCTATACCTGTAACACTCACCTATATCATTTAGTATTCAGCAGGCTGTATTCTAGTTGCTTAGATATTTACTAGAATTAGCCACCACACTTTAAGCTATGTAAAGGCAGAGACCATATCAATTTTATTCATCGATGTATCCCCACTGCCTAGAATAGTGCCTGGTACATAATAAGTTTCAATAAATATTTGCTGACGAGATTTTTGAAGGACTGGAAGAAATTCAGTATGGCTAGAGGTTAGAATGTCTAGATTAAAAGGGTAAAAGGGGAGAATGGACAGGTAAACAAAGTATATGGTACATCGCACCTCCAAAAGTTGCTAACTGAAGTATCCTGCCCTAATTTATCCATCCAACCCAATTTTATGCTTGGTCACCAACTGACACTTCCCGTGTAACCATCTGGAGTTCCTCAAACATGCGATGTGGTGTGGTGTCAGGTCCTCAAAATGCAGTGCATGGTTCCCTCTGCCCAGAATGTTCTTTCCACCTTTCTAACTTGTTAAACCACTACTCATCTCTAAAGACTGAGATCCCCGCAAGTGGAGGCTGATTACTGCCTCCTTTGAGTCAAGAGTATTCTATAATGCTGTGATACTCTCATGGAACTCTTGATTTACATATCTTTTTCCTCTATGAGACTGAATGCCTCACAATCAGAGATCTTGACTTTTTCATTTGTATTTCATAAACAACAGTAAAGTGCTATAACCGATTAAGAGAAATGTCTTCTCTTTTACAATCCCATTTCTATTCTTCGGCAATTAAAATTTTACTATTTCAAGACCTTGTAAGACTACCTTCTTCAAAAAAACATGACTACCTAATCCATAATTAGATTTATCATTCAAATCGCTAGTTTGGATTTTGCTCATGTTTTATGTAGCTGGCAGCACGTAAAATACACTTTCTGTAAGTCTGTTATTCCTAATCAATGTTACGGAACAAAGTAATGAAAAACCTCCAACTCTAAAGTTTTCCAAGACTTTTGATATGGTCGATTTAAAATTAATTATTCCACAAACAAGAAATAAGGAGGTACAGGGAACCCCTTCTCTGTGTGTGTTGCATTAACTATGCAAACTAGGCTATAGCTCCCTAGCTAGGACAATAAAGGCATTCTTGTCCTTTTTGGGTCACTCCTTGATTGCTGGGTTGACAGCCACACATGGCCCTGCTTATAGCTAATTTTAATCTGGAGGATGATCTTGAGAATGAGCCCTATTCCACCTTTAAGAGAGCTATCTGAATCAGGCCTATAACTCCTGATTCCTCTTCTTTAGAAATGCTAAACAGTGACCAAAGTCAGAAATGTTTTTATCTTTTTTTCCATAGCAACCTAGACTACCCATGTTAAAAGTTTTGCTCTAAAAGTATTTGCTAACTTAAGTAACACATTATCGTCTGTTATTTAGTGAAAATGGAAAATATAGTCTTTCAACATTTCTATTAGTAAAATTCTTTAATAACAACATTTATGGAGCGAATACAAGAAACAAAAACACATACAACAAAAATACAAAAAATATTTTTAGATAAATTTTACTTATCTATAGAAAATCTCTTTTTGTTAGCAGTATTATCTATACTTTTTTTTTTGTATTTTGCTGATATCATCATTCCCTTTTTATAGCTCAAGCACTAGAAAAATCATAAAGAGTTATTCCTAGGATTATCCAAATTAGAAAAGCAAAACAGTAAGAGAAGGAGAGAGACAACTTGGAAAGGAGGACTGAGAAAAAGGAAGATCTGAAATTAGGGGGAAAGGGCATTTTCTTGCTCCTGCTGATGATTTATATCCAGCTGAGTGTGACTCCAACTATCAATAGCTCTTCTTCACAATGGCGCTATCCCATTGCAACTAGATGGTTTTTGTGTCGACATTTCCAAAGTACTAATCATTAACTTGATGGATATAAACTAAGTCCTTATTAAGCTAAATGCTCTAGGGTAATATAGAATGAGTAGAAGACAGAGAAAAGGAGAGACAAAATTTATCATTCATTCACCCACTGGCAGGTACCTAAGTTGTTTTAGTTTTTCACAATTACAAACAATTCTGAAATTCTGAAATAAAAATCCTTCCAAATACTTTCTTGTGCTTATGTATGAGAATTTTTCTAAGATTATGTACCTAGAAGTATAAATGCCAGACAATACAGTTATGTATATTTGAAATTCAGTAGATATCACCAAATTTCCCAAAACATTGACAACACCTGGTATTGCTGAGAGTTTCGATTTTTGCTTAAGCAGATGTGCCAAAAAAAAAAAAAAAAAAAAAAAAGCAAGTTGCAGGAGTCAGTTAATTAACAAGTGTGCATTTTGTATGCATTCACATAAATTTTAAAAGCACACAAAACTATTTTCCATACAGATGCATAAATATGTATTATTAGTGTTTGCTTTCATGAAAAAAAACGAAAAGATGTGATAGCTCCTTAACAGAAAACATATCAAAAGCCAATATGATCAAATAACACTTTTATTAGTTCTGGGTGACAGGAACAAGATTATTACGCTGTATTTTCTGTATATTTGAATATGTTCCTAATAAACAGAAATTGTTTCCATTTACTGGCTGTTAACTGGACAAATCACCTTCTCAGAGGTAATATAGTAACCTCTTCCTGCCGGCCATACTATCACTCTTTCCTGCTACTCTTTAATTTCCATTATAGGTTTTATCACCTTGTGAAATTATTTTTTTATTGACTTGTTTATCATTTCTTTGTCTACCTCACTAGAATATAAGTCCCATGAGGGCAGGAACATTTTTTAGCTTGTTCCCTGTTTCCTTTGTGCCTAGAAAATGACTAGCATATATTATAGCCATAGCAGTGAGAAGTAATTATTCTTACTTTTTTTTTTTTACTTATCTGTTGCCAATTAGACTTAGAAAAACTAATTCCAAAAATGTCAAGCCATTATAAGTCAGTGCAATAATTAATGTTCGTCATGACATTTATGTTCCATATGTTGTTTAAGAAAGTATAAAGATATTTCAGGGTATTTTCCATCCAAAATGTTTATGATAAAAAATTGTAATGCTAAAATCCAATGATCAAATCTCATTTCAGTTGCCAGCAACATTTGAAAATAATGAAGATTTTTAATCCAATAAATCCGGTATGTCATACATCATACATGCACTGGTAGATACAAGAGAATAATGGACAGGGTCCTGCTCCCAAGAGTAGATTATAGTGGGGAGCTAAGCACAGAAACAGTTACAATGCAGTGAGAAATTTCCTATAATGTAGTTCTACCAGGATACGCCCTGGAACTCACAGCAGAAAACACCACCAACAAGGCCTTAGAAGTGCTGCTGCTTCATCTCTGCCCACGCCTGATCTTGTTCTGCACAGGCCTGGTGAATTTACTTCGTGGCTGTCATCATAATGATCAAGATTCATAAGTTTCAAATTTCTTCCTGTGCTTTGGAATTTAGAAGTTTTTACTTTGGCCGCATATTAAAACTGAAAAGTTTTTATATCTCGATGGTATTTTTACTTGTTTTTTCACTTAGTGTGCCAGGACAAAAAGAATCATTGGTCCCAGCAATGTATGGCTTACTTCCTCTCAGTTTCTGAGAATGAGTATTTACAAAAATCTGTAGAAATGAAAGTACAAAAAGAAATATTTCTAATACTGAAAGATCTTGTTAGAGAGTACATTTAAGAGGTAAATGAAAATGCTTCCCTCAGGGTGACTATATTTAAAGTTAGTCTAGTTTGCGGAAAATAGGGCAAGAAAAATGAGAAGTATGGAAACTGACTTACGAAAAACAATTCAAAAAGCTAAAAAAGATTTCTATGGAAAACAGGTTTGGAGAGAAATAATAGTTTTAACAAATATTTACAGCACTAGTAAGTAAAAGAAGTAAACTTTCTCTTATTGTTGAAGATGGGGGAAAAAAACCTAAAGGTTAGCATGGGAAAAGAGTAGTCTTGGAGATATAATAATTTCTATAAATATTTGAAGTACTATAAAGTAAAATATTATTGCAGATGGAAAACATAAATAAAGAGAAGATATTTCAGGGATATGAGCTTAACTATCAGAGCTGTCAAACAAAATATTTTGCAAGTTTACTGTCAAAAAGAGGTTGAATTACCATCTCTTATACAAGAGAATAAAAGAACGCAGTATCAAGATGGAGAATGAGCAGGATAATTCTTTGAACATCTTATTCGTTGGTTTTTGGCTAATCTGTTATCTTTTAGGAACTGCTTCTGCCTATTTTTGGCAGAGTTGTGTTTTTCTCATGCAGTAGTTTTGTTAGTTGAATAGTTGACATCAGTTGCAAATATTTTCTCCAAATTTGAGGCTTAAACTTTCACTCTGCTCACACTTAAATTTTACAATTTTACATTTCAGTACAGTCATATTTACAAAATTGCTGTACGAACTGGTAGTTTTACACCTTAAGAAATTCTTTCTTATTTTGATTTCATTAAGATATAATCTTTTATCTTTTGTAACTCTTAGTTTTTCCATTCAAATTTAGCCTTTTAATCCAACCGGAATTACTTTTGTGAATGGTGTGAGGTAGGGATTCATCAACATTTTCTGTTCATTTGTTTGTTGTATGTGGGCAATCATTTACCTCAGAATCACATTTGAATAGGCTATCTTTCCCTAATTATAGTGGCATCTTCATCTTGAACCAAGATTCCACTAATGCTTGAAGAGTTTCTGGGTTTGATAATCTATTCTACTGATTTGTATATAGCCAATAGCACCCTGTTTTAATTACTGTGCTTAATAAGTTTTGCATGTTTTAGAGCAAGTCCCTCACCACCTTGACTTAGTTATTCTTGACACTTTAAATACTGCTCATAAATTTTAGGCTTGGCAAGGTTTTTTTTTAATTTTTATTTTTAAACAATAAATCCTACCATAATTTTGACAGGAATGACACTGAATTTTAAGTACATTTAAAATAAACTGCCATCTTTTAGTCTTCCCATTCATTTAAAATATAACCCCTCATTTTGGTAGTCTTTCTTTATGCCCTTCAGTAAAGTTTTATAATATTCTCAATAAGCTTTTAAACAGTGTATTAGTTTCATTCCTAGGTGTTTTAATGTTTAGCTGATTTTGTTGCTATTGTAGATGAGATTGTTTTTTTAAACTAGATTTTCTAATTGGGTGGTTGCTGATATGGAGTAATGCATACAGATCTTGTAAGTAGTAACTTTTTTACCAATTCTAAACGTTCACCTAAACATTCTTTTATATTTCCCACCTACACAGCCACGTTGTCTGGAAGTGACCACGACTTTGCTCGTTCTCTCTTTATAACCCACTGCTTAATAGTGCTTATGTTCATACTTCTATTTTTTTTCTCATCATGTTACATGAGTCAGGACCTCTCATCAAATGTTAAAAAAACTGGTGATAGTGTGTGTTTCTGTCTTCTTCATTACTTTAAATAATTAAGTTATGATGTTTCTGGTGTTCATATATTCTTTGTTTGGTAAGCATTTTTATCATAAATATATCAAAATTTTTTCTATACTTATAAGGATAATGATGTGGTTTTCCTTTTTTTTTTTTAAAGAAATGAAGAAAATCATAAAATGTTGTGTTTTTCAAATGCAGCAAATGTACCAAAGGGTATGTGCTCCATCAAAATCATTTGGGTCTCCCTAGTCATTATTAATTATGTTTTTATACCTCACTATATTTAATTTGCTAACATTTATTCAGGAGGGTTGTAAGTAAGACTGGTTCATAACTTTCTTTTGCTATCTTTGTCTAATTTTTGTATAAAGATTGTACCAATACTTCTCTTTTCCATTCTTTAAAATAGTCAGTAAAAGATAAGAATTATCTGTTGCTTTAAGGTTATATAAAGAAACCTGTAAAACCATGTGGGGTTGATAATTTCATAGATGTAGAGGTTAGACTATCCCTAAGCTATTTATATTATTGATTATTATATTATCTATTGAATTTATTAATAATTCATAATTTGAATAAAGGAATTCACAAAATGAACAATTGGCTTAACTGAGTACTGTTAAGGAATTATAGAGTGAGAATAATATGAAAAATTTAAGTAGCAGCAAATAAACAGGCAGAATTAATACTACTAGTATTATGGATTTATACATTCTGTCATTAATGATACTCTCGCAAAGTCTGTATTATATAATAAGATACTGGCGGTGAAGTCATGATTAGCAAGACATTTAAAAATCGGTTATAACATCTTTAACCTTACAATTGTAATTTGTGGAAATACAAGTACACATAAAATATTATTGTGTATATATACACATATACATACACACATGCACACATGGATGCATCAAAGGGTATGTGCTCCATTAAAAAAAACAACTGGTATGCAAGGAGGCAAAGTCAGAGGCTACCAAACTATACCACAGCAGAATGGTTTCATAAAGGAAAACCTAATTCCATTACTCTGTGTTTAAAGCGATCCAGAGGCTTTCTGTGGCCCTGAGAAAAGTCAGAATCTTTAATATAGCCCACGTGGCTTTCTTATAATCTGGTCCCTGTCAATTTTTTTTAGCCTCATCTATTACCATTCTCTTTTGCTCTCTACACTACAAGGAGCACCGGACACTAAATGATCCCTATCTGAAGTAATAACACCAAAATCACATATAAGAAGTCATCTCCCCAAATTAAAATCATAAAAAAGACTAAAGCATAGATCCGTATCCACTATCACTACCCTTTTCAACCTCAGGATGTTCACAAACATATTTGTACACTTTCCCTAGGATATCACAATACATAACTTACACTTCTAGTCTTCTACATATACTTGGGTCTGTCTGCCTTACCACTTAAGATCATAAAATCACAGAATGTCAAAACTGGAATTTTACGTTTAAAATGTCATCGTTTCAATTACTCATCTGATGCTCCTGAATACCTCTGATGATAAGGCAACCTGGGACCATTTGTTCTTATCCGCTTTAAGAAATGTCTGATCCTTAGAAATATTCTTTCTTTATGGACTTGAAATCTGTTTCCATCTAACTTCTAGCTAGTGATCTTAATTCTATTCATTGGGCTACTCAGATAAAGTTCAGTCCTACTTCAATGCTTAACAGCCATACAAAAATTCACTGATCACTATCATGCTCCTTTTAAGCCTTCTCTTCTGGGTGGTAAGGAAGAGGAGGTAAACAGTACAGTGAGATTCGAGTTTAAGTATCTTTTATGAGTTGGTTACTTTATATCTAACTTTCACGTTTTTCCAATGAATTTGTTATCAGTATTATTGCCAAATAACAATGAGGAAATGAAAATTCCAATAGGAAAAGTTACTTGTTCAGGTAACTTTAGTAGCAGAGCTGGAATTTCATCCATAAGTCTATAAGACACCGAATCCTATGTTTTAGTCTTTCTAGAACACTGAACTGCCTCCCACAAAGGAGAAGAGATATAAGATCATGTGTAACACGGAAAAGCAAAACAAACATTCTAGAAATGCTATGCTTTCTAACTTCCAAAACTTTATGTATCAACATACTGTCTTCATTAAGCCTTACAGTGTAGTCATCTCTGATACTTTTTCTCTATTATAATGTGGCTAATGCTTCTTTCCACGTAAATAAACTCATACATAATTAAAGAAAATTTTTTCTATATTTCAGCTCCCTAATCTGTCTTATACACTGAAAAGACAGCTAGTGAACTTTTCTTCAGAGCCCCAAACACCACACTGCCTTCTGGGACCAAATTTAATGCTGGTATTTTTCTGACTTCAATGACTGACAACAATATCTTTAACATGTGTTAACAAAAGCTACTTGCTTTCTCTTCTCTAAGCAAACACTTATTTGGCATCTTCCACAAGCACTTAAAAGGTCCTTTCTTCCTTTCTCTGTAAATCATGGCTCTTCCTTCAATGAACTATTATTAGATAAGTCCAACAGAGCCTTCATTATTCTTATGAAAAATGGATCTCTATACACTTAATTACATTATGTTGATCACATGTATTAACTTTTCTCTTTCCTCAGTTCCATAATCAACAATTGAAAATAACCATCCATTTCTTTTTATTTTTCACCCAAGCACAAAAAACTGAAGAGCAAGTGCTTAATCAATGTTCTTAGCTGCATATTTTTATGTGCAGATCCCATATTTTTAAAGTAATTTCTTATCATACACATCTCTTGGCTTTTAAATTGCTTGTTAGGATCCTCTCACCATATACTTCGTTGTGAAAAGAGATGCAAGAAACTCAAAGTTCTTCTTTTATAAACCAAAAGTCAAACATAATACAAAAGCTCTAATTTAGCACTTCTCGCTAGTCTGCATTACATAGGCTAACCACAAATAATATTACTTCTAAAGTTCTCTATGAAAATAAGGTTACATCTATTGAAGAATATTTAAACATAAAATTATATATTACACATTCAAATAAAAAGTCTTACCTTGCTGAGCATTTTGTTCTTGCATTCGATTCACAGTGAGGTCTAACGGGCCCTCCTGTTCTTCCTGAACGGAGTTTTCTGCTTGACTCATTTGGATACTTTTACATATTAGACTTGGTCCAATGGAACCATTTCTATTCTCTTGAATTTTACCACTTTTTGAAATGTATTCAATTGCAAACTGACGTATCATCTTTTTCATTAATTCCTGAGCAACTAGGGGAATGTTAGGATCACAGTTCTGAGGAAGATCTAGGGAAGAAATAAATGTAATAAGCATTAAAAAATAAAATGCAAAATACCAACATTTAAACTTATTTGTATTACAAATGAATGATTTCAGAAGCCTTTTAATATCAATCTGTAATTGCCAATGGTTTCTAGGACTTAGGAATAGAAACCTTGTAGATTTAATTCGTATTATGATAATATATCAATATGCCCACACTTGGCATATTTAATCATTTCTTAAAAATAAACATTTTCAGTCCCAAACTAAAATGCAAATAATTAGACACAAAAGCAGAACAGCTTATTTTCATATACTAAACATAGTATGTGAACATGAATAGTATATATAAGAAATAAAGCAATTTTTAAGTTATATAAAGTATATGTATTGATTATTAAAGAAAACATTTAAATGCTCATAACTTAATTACTACAAAATTCTTCAATTCTGTCAAATGTGCATTTCATATATAGCTTGAATGTCATGATCAAGGTCTTTTTCTTTCCTTAACTTTTTATATTGAGAAATTTCAATCATAAAGAAAAGAACAGTATAATCACACAGATAGCCTCTACCAAGATTCAAGAATTGTTAATATTCTGCCACATTTGCTTTAACCTTTTTTTTGGTTTGCAGAACCACTAAAAGTAAATTGCAGAATTATGACATTTCACTCCTAAACATTTCAGCGAGCATGCACTAAGATTCTCCTATAAAAATGGCAATATAATTTCATTATTCAGTATCATGATCAATCCTCGATCCCCCAACATGTTGATCTATAATGAGGTCAGTAGTGATACACAACTCTGCTTGAAACTTGTATAAGAAGTAAAAACAAATGAATGGTTTTATAGTGAGGTGTGGAATAAGGCCAGACCACTAATAAACACAACATATAACAGTGATAAAGACTTCTGGTACTGTGGAGGGGGGGCGGGTGGTGGCTTTACACACACACTTCTGGCCTCACTCCAATTCTTTTATTTACTCTGCTGCTTCAGAGGTAGAATGACTGGGAAATTGAGAGGGATGACTAAGCACATTTGGTTAGGCTTCATACTTCTTCCCCTGAGAAGTCAGCCTACTTAGATACTTGTTCTTTGCTCCTTAAATGCCTCAACTCTTGGGTAGATTAGTGTTAAATGACAGGACTGCCCTAACCCAGGGCTGTCTTTTGAGACTGAAGGGTTAAGTCTCCTTAGTTTGGAGTTCAGTATTAGGAACACTTGCCTAAGACACTTGGAGGCAAGTCCTTCAACTAGCATTTATCGTTATAGATTCATGCCTCTAAAATGCAAGGTTTAAAACCACCACCACCTGGAGGTGAAAAGAGGCAACAAACGCCTCCACCAGGACCACCACCACATTTGGTAGCAAAATGTGACCTAGACTGACATAAATTTATGGGCCTGCAGAAATATAAATATATTTGATCATAGGGTGCTGTTTCGAACCTGCTGGAGATGTTACACAATAAACATCTCCATTATATTACCTCTTTTAAAACAAATAATTTTAAATTCTGAAGAAACAGCTGAGAAAAGGGACTGTGGACCTAAAAAAAAGAAAAATTTTAGGAAGAGAGGTATTTGTTTTGAGGTACTGGGCGAAAAGAAAGCCTTAGCTTATAGGTTGGAATCTTTGCCATATTTATGAACTTAGGCTAATTATACATTCCCTCCACATTTTAGTTTCTCTATTAATAAAAATGAAAATAACAGAAGCTTGAAAATCATGATAGGGCTTGCTCACAGAATATTTTAAAGTTGCAGATATTTTGAGATTGCAGATAAAATAAACTCCTTGTACTTGGCATTTTAACATTGTAATAAATGGTAGCTCTTAATTTATATTAGAAATAACAGAGGAGAAAAAGATGCAGATTGGGCAATTATATTTCATTTAAATCACAAAATGCCTACAAAGTAAAAATATTAAGACAAATATGAAATTATTAACTGGAAAAATACAAAGGACATAATATCTCACTCAGTTCATGTGATACTTTTTGGTCCAAAATAGATATCAGCACATGTAACCTAACCAAAGTGATTTACCAAGCTAAGAAATTTCCATGTTGCACATAAGAATTCCCAGTTTATGCTATTTCTTGATTATTACCTCCAGGAATCTTTGAAGGTTCCTGTGAACATTCTTCTCCACCTTTTTTCAAAATGAATTTTGCTTCCATTTATGCGTTAAGAGATACTGGACTTCGAAGTATTTAGGTTAATTGTAATTTATTGACTGTCATCTTATAAACTGAAAATAAATAAATTTACCAAGAACAAAAACATAATCGGATTCATAGCACGTGACTAGGGCCATACTTTAGGGTTGAGTTTAGAGCTAATTTCAAAGCAGAATAGATAGCGCTACTCTATTTTACTGACCTACTCAGTTTTTGTCCCTTTATTGTGTGTAAGATGAAAGGCCTTGGCAAAAAAATAAATTAAAAAATAAAATAAAAAAGAGAAAGAGAACAACAACAAAAAAAGCTGCTCAGCTGCTAATTAGCTAGTGAGCCGTCTAAATTACTGTACAAGCTGTCATAACTACACAAAAGCAAATGAGTTAATTAAAGTCCAAGACAAGGATGATAAACATAAGTGTTTTCAAAGGTCAAGCAAGTAATAAATATTTGGCCATAAGAGACAATGTCACATGGAAATGGTGTCTTCTGTCCCCAAGAAGACAGAACTTATTTTTGTCCTATCTTTTCATTTTTCAAACTTCAAATCTAATTCAAAAGTTTAACATGCATGCCTTTTGTGTCAGCCAGTATCAAGGGGGTCCTCAGCGATTCCCATCTCCTAGTTTCACACTGTCAGTCCCTTCCACGTTGTGTCACGGGGTGGTATGTGTGATTAAGGGCACAGTGCAAAAGCGTACATCACTTCTGATATCGGGTTATAAACAAATGCAGAGTCTATCTTGGATACTCTTGAATGCTGATGTTCGCTGCCTCTCCCCGCCCCCACCCCTACTCCGCCCTGCCATCTCTCTCTCTTTCTTATTAATCACTCTGGAGGAAGCCTACTGTGAGCAGCTCTGTGTTGAGGCTCATATAGAGAGGAACTGAAGTTTCCTGTAAACAGCCAAATGAGTGAACTTGGAAGAATATACTCCAGATCAATCAAATCCCAGATGACTGCAACCCCACGTGACCCCTTGACTGCTGCCAAATGAGAAACTGAGCCATAAAGATCCAGCCAAGCCATTCTCAGATTTCCGGCTTAGAAAAAATTCGAGATAATAAATGTTTGTTGTTTTAAACTGCTACATTTTGGAGGTAATTTGTTAAATAGTAATACCTAATAATACAGATTTTGGTACATATTAGTGGGATGCTGCTATAATTAAAACCTAAAATGTAGGCGTGTCTTTAGAACCAGGCGGTGGGCTTCGGGGAGAGTATTAATGTAAGCCTAGAATACCTTGAAGTTGTTAATAAAAGCCTCGTGGTCTTTGATAAAGCTGAAGGATGAAGATTTGTAGGAAAATGAAGTAATTGTTATTGGAAAGTGAAGGAAATAATATACTTATTATGTAATGGCAGAAAGACAACTTGTCTGTAGTAACTTGGAAAGTAAAAAAAGTGCCTAAGGAGTTGGGTAATCTACCTAAGGAAATTTCATTCTGGTTTCCTCTTGTTAATTATAGTAAAATGTGAGGAGGGAGGGAAGGAGAGAGAGGGTGGAAGGGAGAGACACACACACTAAAGGAAAGACTGTTGAACAAAAAGAAACCAGGTCTTGACTGTTTTTGAAAAATTTCAGTCAATGCGGATAGCAAATGACACTAAAATTAAGAGGGGTTGAGCAAAGACCAAATCAGGGAAACAGGCAGGAAAATATGCTTCAGAAAGTTCATAGGTTTTCTTCGAATTTGACTTTCTTGATAACGTTGTGGGTCTCACATAAATTTTGCATTTTCAATTTTTTTTTTTTTTGAAGGAGAGATATCACTCCACTGAACCAAAGAACTCTGAAATTCACCAAAATCCTTCCAGAACATGTCTATTCAAGAATACTGGCTAAATCTTGGTTAAAAACAACAACCTATACGGCATTTCAAATCGCGCAGTTCCCATCCTCCCATTGCAGTTCTGAGGTAGCCTTCCCCAGCACACACAAACAGCCCCTAGGCAAAGACTGATTATCTTACGTTTCTAGAAGTTTAAGGAAATCTGTTCTATAATTAGTTTACCACGAAGCTAACTAAGCAGAGATGTCAGTGGTCACACAATATAAAGAAAGTGATTTCAAAGAATTTGTTAGGAAAAACCACTAAACAAACAAACAATAACACACAGCGACAAGAATCTCTGAGGTGGGAGATAATCTACTTTCCATAACTGTCACATTGTATTATTTAAAATATCCAGTTTTTTAAACAAAACATTATGTGAAACTCAAAGAGACAAGAAAGTATTGCCCATTTACAGGAAGAAAAACGTCAACAGAAAACGTCAACAGAAAACGTCTCTGAAGAAGCCAAGATTTTGGCCTTAGTAGAAAAAAACCTTAAATCGGCCATTTTTAATATGTTCAAAGAACTAATGGAATACGTGTAAAGGAATAAAGGAAATTATCGGAAGAATATCTCACTAAATAAAAAATATAAATAAATAGAAAATTTAAAAAAGAACCAAATAGAAATTCTGGAGCTGAAAAATATGCTGACTAGAATGTGAAATTCACTAGATGGATACAATGGCAGATTTCAGCTGATAGGAGAGTCAGTTAACCTGACAATAGGCAAATTGAGATTACCCAGTCTGAAAGGAGGGAGGAAAGAAAAGGAGGAAGGGAAGGACTGAAGAAAGGAAGGAAGGCAGGCAGGAAGAAGGGAGGGGAAGGAATAAAGAAGGAAAGGCGGAAAGAAAAATGAATGAAAAAAGAGAGAAAATTGAACAGAGCTTCAGAGACCTGTGGGACACCATCAAATGTACCCACGACATTCACAAATGGCAGTCCCAGAAAGAAAGGAAAGAGGCACAATAAACATTAGAAAAAACGATGGCTGACCATGTCCCAAATTTGGTGAAAAACATTTACTATACCAAGAAGCCTAACAAAATTTAAGTAGACTAAAAGTCACATTTGGATGTATTTAGACACATTTAGATGCATTCTAATCAATCATTCAAATAACAAAGACAAAGAGTAAATCTTGACTGTAACAAGAAAAAATCAACTCATCACAGGGAACTCTCGATGAGATTAACAGCCAATATCACATCAGAAATCATGAAGGTCAGAAGGCAGTGGGATGACATATTCGAGAAACTAAAAGAAAAAGACTGTTGACCAAGAATTGCTTATTCAGCAAAACCAACCTTTATAAAGAAAGAAGAAATTTCGACAGCTTCAGATAAAAACAGATTTTTTTTTTTTGCTAACAGACCTGACCTAATGAAAGTACACTAGATAGTAAATCAAATCAATACAAATAGTAAGCACCATAGGTACAATAACTATATAGGTAAAATGAAGTGTAAATGTATGTTTGTAAATTATAAATATATTGTTTCTTTGTAACTCTTTTCTTCTTAATTTTGAAGATCACTACAGAAAACAATAATTATGAGTCTTTTTGATGGACAAACAATGTATAAAGATGCAACATGGAGGACAATAACAGCACAAAGGAGAAGAAATGTAATGCACACATACAGAATCAAGGGTTTTATGTACTACTGAAATTAAGTAGGTATTAATCTGAACTCAATTGTTGATAATGAAGATGTTAATTATAACCCCCAGGATAACTACTAAGAAAATAACTGAAAAAATATATAGTAAAAAAACAACAAAACAATTAAAATGGTACACTAGAAAATTTCAACTTAACACAAAAGGAAGTAATGGAGACATAGAGAAAACAAAAAGAAATTAAACATATTGAAAACAAAATTGTAAAATGAAAGATGAAAATCCTACTTTGTCAGTAATTACATTAAATGTAAAGGCTAAGGCAGAGCTTGGCAAAAGAGACACTTTAAATTAAAAGACACAAATATGTGGAAAGAAAAAGAATGGAAAAAGACACACTATGCAAAGAGTAACCAAAAGAAAGCCGGGGTGGTAATATTAATAGGAAATGAAATTCATTCTAAGAAAAAAGTATCACTGAAACAGAGATGGTCATTTTATAATGATAAAGGTTTAACCCATTAAGAAGATACAATAATTCTAAACACGATACGTACCTAACAATAGAGACCAAAAATACATCAAGAAAAAACTAAGAGAATTAAAGGGAGAATTAGAATATTCAACGGTAATAATTGGAGACTTAAATAAACCACTTTTAATAATAGATTTAAAAAACTAGACAGAAAGTCAACGAGTAGAAGATACACAAACCAACTATACATAACAGACAAATACAGAGAGCACTCTGCTCCCAAACAGGGGAATATGTATTTTTGTCAACTGCATAAAGAAATTCTCCAAGACACACCATATGTTAGGCCATAAAACAAGTTTCAATCAATTTAAAAAATCTAAAAACATACAAAGTATGTTCTCCAACATCAAAGAAATTAAACAAGGAATCAGTAACAAAAATAGAGAAATTACAAATGTGAAAAAAACCTTGTGAACATTTAATAGGTAAAAGATAGAATGACAAGGGATATTAGAATACACTAAAAACTGAATGAAAACGAAAACACAAAATAGCAAAAAGTACGATATGCCGCTAAAGCAGTGCGTAGAAGACAATTTATACCTGTAAACACATACGAACATTTTCAAATCAATGACACAATAACTCAACCTTCCAACTTTGGAGAAAATTAATTAAAAAGTAAACCCAAAGCAAGCATAAAGAAAAGAGTAAAGGTTAAGCAGAAAATAATAGAGAAAACAACAGAGAAGGCCAATGAAATCAAAAGACAGTTCTTTGAAAG
This sequence comes from Rousettus aegyptiacus, assembly GCF_014176215.1. Classification (NCBI taxonomy): domain Eukaryota; kingdom Metazoa; phylum Chordata; class Mammalia; order Chiroptera; family Pteropodidae; genus Rousettus; species Rousettus aegyptiacus. The sequence goes on from NW_023416285.1 coordinate 8,669,284, forward strand.
GATAAAAAAATTTATAAACCTTTGGCTAGGCTGAATGAATGAATTAGTAACCAAAATCCTTCCACAAAGAAAAGCCCAGGGGCAGATTTACTGGTGAATACTAATAGACATTTAAAGAAGAATTAACATGAATCATTCACAAACTCTAAAAAAGAGAAGAGGAAACAACTTAACTCATTCTTTGAGGCCAATATTAGAGGCCAATATTAGCCTGATAACAAAATCAGACAAAAAAATTACATGGGAAGAAAACTACTCAACCAAATAAAAATTATCCATTAGGAATAGACACAAAAAGTCTGAACAATATACTGTGAAACAGAACTCAGAAAGTGAAATCTAGTCAAGAGGGCAGATCCAAAAGGACGGATTCAGGACCAAAAAGAATTATTCCTTAGAACTAGGCCTTAAGATCGAATCAGAGAACTTCCAACATCTGCCCAGTTGGATTTCAGAATTGCTATGGAACAGTAACCCCCCTGTGCCTCCCATTTTCCCCAGTTTTGAACAGGAGTGTTTACAGTGGTTTCTCTATGTCTGTCCCACCATTAGGAACTGTATCTGAAGTGCTGTACTTAAAGAACTACGCCCTTGGAGCCTTACTTGCACCTTGATGTGAGTTAAATAACAAGAATGAAGACTTTGAGATGATACTGTAGTAAGACTTTTAGAGGTCTCTCCAGGTAACGGTGAGTGCATTTTGCATATGGGAGTGATGTGCATTACCAGGGACCAACTGATTCCAATTTCTTTGTATTCGCAGCTTTATTTAGTATTTTCCCATACTGATAGGTAGCATATGACACTAGTATTTACCAAAGATAGCTGCTTTTGGAATAAATCTAAGAATAATTGTTCAGGTTGTATATGCTATGAGACTATTAACTTGGAAAATACAAGTGACTAATCCAACGAAAAATTTTAAAGGCCAGGATGGAGGTATTTTTGTTATCTTCTTTCCCATCTCTGTCTCCTTCTCTCTGTGTTCGACAGCTATATTAACAATAATTAATAATGATATAGCACTTTATAGAACATGAAGAACTCTAATGTACATTGATATCAATTAATGACAAGTATCATATTAGTGCAGCTAACGATATAACGAAAGGAAAAAAGGAAAGCAAAGTCCCATGGGACCATTTATAGTATACAGTTCTTGCCCTTGCCTTTTATCTTCCCTCAAATTATTTATATGTAAAAATTTCTATCTGCAGACAAGTTGAAAGAATACAATGTACTTCCATAAAATTTTAGCTGTCTAGATTCAACAACTATTGACATTTTGTGTCATTTGATCTACATATACATTCACAGGCACACAGGTTATTTATGAGTGATGCACTTGAAAGTAATGCAGATATCATGAAGCTTTAACCCTAAATACTTGAGTAATAAGAAATAAGAATAATACCATACATAACTATAATGCTATTGCCCCTTTTAAGAAAGTTAACACAAACAATAATGTCCCCAACTTTCCCAATCATGTCCTTTATAGCTTTTCTTTCCCCAATCTCATGATACAATCAAGGATCACATGCTGTATTTAATTATCATGTGTCCCTAATCTTTCGTCTTGCCTGTTCTTGACTTCCTTGCTGTTTATTTTGTAGTATGTTTCACAATTTGGGTTGGATTCCTCATGATTTAGATTCCGGTTAATTATTTTTGACAGAAATAGTACATAGGTAATATACCTCCTTGGTGTATTATATTGTCCCGAATATCTCCATTGTAAAGTTACCTTTTCTCCTCTATAATTAGTACTCTGTGGAATAATACTGTTAATATGATTATCCTGTTTCCCAACAATCTTTTATTTACCCTGTGGTTTAGGATCAGGTAATTCCTGCCAGAATCGACTGTTACACTAGTGGTTGCAAAATGGTAATTTTGTTATTTCATTATTCATTTTCTATTTTTATATAGCATTCTTATAGAAAAAAAATGCTTTCTCTTCTGTTACCTTCACTTTTTTTGCGGGGCGGGGGGGATGCCAGTTGTTATTGCTTTGTTTTTATCACTATAAACGCATAGTCTGTTTCTTGCTATTCAATATGTTATTATCTGTGGCATCATTATTCATTTTTAATATACAAAGTGTTCCAAATTTAGCCAGTGAAACCCTTAGTCTTGTTTTTGAGAACTTCCTTATTTGGGGGGCATATAAAAAGATATTCTACATTTACTTTTAACTTCCAAACATCCTAATTTTCCTTCACGTGGTAGGGACTGCTACTTAGGTATCGATGTTTGCATGCTAATTGTGGTCACTGCTACTGTAATGTCATTGCTTTTAGCATCTTACAGTAGGCAAAGCTAATAAATGCCACACACACACACACACACACACACACACACACACACACACACAAATAAATACATATTAAAATCATGAGGTTCACACTGATACCCTTAATGCGGGGCTCCTTCTTTTCTTCATTCTATATTTTGATTCCCTTCTCTGACAGTAAAAACTCTCAGAATTACTAAACCGACACCACTACTGAAAAATGTTTATTCTTAAAACATATCTTACTGAGTACAAAATACTATGTTAGTTGTTTGAATTTTACTTTTTCCTGTATTTTGTATTATCATTATGATATAGAGTTAGGTTCCTTTGTTTTGTTGGTTTGTACTCAATTACAAGGTTCCCTCCCCCCCATCCTTGTTGATTTAATTTTATTATTATTTTAATTAATGTGTCTCGTAAGTCAAAACTATCTAAGACTTAGAGAAGTTCCGCTTATTTTTCTTTATTTTTCTACCACTCTCAAAGTAACCAATTTCATTAGTTGTAGTTTATCTTTTTGTGTTATTTGTGTAAAAATAAGAAAAAAGATTCATATATTCTTCTTTTCTCTTCTTTCTTAGAAGTTAACATACTTTTTTATTCCTCTTGCTTTCTTCCCTTGGCAAAGGAATCACTTATCAGTTCATAGAGATGTTCTGTATTCTGTTTTCTAGCTCCATGGTAATCCATTGTATGTTTCTGTCACAGACTAGTCAGTCAATCTGTCTCCTATGAATGAGCATGTGATTTCTAATATTTTGCTATTATAAATAATGCTGCAATGATCGATTTTGTACATATCTATTTTCATGTTGTTAAATAGGTATCTCCAGGTATGTTCTAAAAAGTGGGATTATTGGATCAAAGGGTAAATACATATGTAGTTTTAATAGATGTTACCTAATACATTTTTGTAGGGAATGTATCATCTTTGTACTCCTCACAGCAATGGATAAAAGGGACTTTCCCAGAGGTTGCCTAACAGAGTGCTGTCAGGCTTTAAAATTGTTGCCAATCTACTGAAAGAAATCTCAGTAGTGTTTTAATCTGCAATTCTATAATACGTTTAAGAGCCATTTGAATATCTTACTCTCGCATGTGAGCATGCACATGTGTAACACTCTCTTCACGCTTATTGACCATTTTTCTATTGGGTGTTTGGTCTTTTTTCCTCTCTTAATTAAAAAAAAAAATTCCTTATGTAACGGAAATTAACTTTGTAATATACATGGCAAGTATTTTCTCTCAATTTGTGTTTGTCTTTCAACTTTGACTATGGGGCTTTCTTGCTGAACAAATCATTTTTTTCCTTAATATAAATGAATATTTTAAAATGTAGTTTATATTTTAACTCGTTGCATCTAGACTTCACATCACAAAATGTATCTGCCCTACATCCAGGTTACAAAAGAATGCGCCAATATTTTCTCCTAGTACGTACATGGTTATATTATTTTCTATTTAAATCTCTTATCCAAATTGAAATTTATTCCAGTGTACCTATGAAGTATGCATCTAATTTTATCTTTTTCCAGTTGGTTTTCTAGTTATCCCAGAATCGTTTTTTGAATAGTTCACTATTTCCCCAGGATCTGAAATACCACTTACATCACATGAATTTCCCTGGTTATGGGGGGTCTATTTCTCAGTAAGTCTGCATGCCCAATCAGGTGGCAATACTACAGTTTTAATCATAGAGGTATTAATAACTGGAAGAGCCAGTAACATAATTTTTAAAAACTTATTTTTGCACGTATGTATTTCCATATGCTAGCTCCAAGTAGGGGAAGGAGGGGACTTTCTAAAGAAATCACATTAAATTTACATGTTAACTTAGGGAAAACTAAAATTGCTTGTATGCAATTTACTATTGAAAATGGCATTCTATCATCATATTATGTGTACATGAAAGTCATTGACTGTTCATTTTATATCTTGATACTTCACTCGATTTTTACCATTTGAATTAGTTTTATTATCAATGCTCTTGGTTTTCTATTATCATTTGCAGAGAACTGGTTATATTCTTTTCCAATTCTTATGAATCTAAAACAGTGTTCTCTTGTCTATTCACACAAGCCTACACCTCTAATACAATGTTAAATATTGGGACAGATGACAATCCTGTATTCTAATTTTAGCGAGAATGCTGCCAGTGTTTCCATATTAAGTGTTATGCTGTATTTAAACCTATGGTATGTGTTTTACCACATTAAAGAAATATGCATCGACTCCTTTTTAACTGAATATTCTTATCAGGAACACGTGATAAAATTTGCCAAAGGTCTTTACAGCATCAGTAGAGATGAACTGCATTTTTTGTTCTTCCTTACTTTAAAAGGGAATTACATTAATGGATTTCCTAAAATAACAATTCTTGTAGTACTAGACAATTTTCACTTGTCCATGCTGTGTTATTTTCTTACTATAGTGTAGAATTCTGTTTGTATTGATGTTAGATTGCTCTGTAGTTGTGTGTCAACTATATGAGACTTTTGTCTAGGTTAACATCATACTCATAAAATAATATGTTAAGAATGCCCTTCACGATGTAGTAAAAAATGTTCTTTTTTTTACTACAATGTGTGTAATGCTAAAGAACACAAGGACTACTGGGTGTAGTTTACTGCTATTGGCTTCATTCATACTAAGGCACTAGCTATTTTAACCAACATCACTTTTGTACCACCACTGCAAATGTCAACAGTGGCAAAAGTGGCAAATAACATTTTAAAATTATTTTAAAAGAATAGTTTTGACCTGGCAACTATCGCACACAGTGTTTGCTTCTGGGTTCTATGTTTTGTTTGTTTGGGGGGAATGAGCTCATCTTTTGAGAATATTTTGAGAATTAAGTTTTGGATATGTTAAGACAGCCTATGCCTTTTAGTCTGCTAGGGACCTGGAGAAGTTACCAACCTGAGATGATTAAAAACATTTGCTTTAATTGTGCTAAAATAGCACATGAAATTTACCACCTTAACCGTTTTACACGTATAGTTCAGTGATACTATAGATATTTGTAATATTGGGCAACCATTACCTATCATCGCCACCATCCAACTCCATAACGCTTTTCATCATGTAAAATTGAAACTCTATACCCATTAAATAATAACCTCCCATCCCCATTCACCCCAGGAAACCACAGTTCTATTTTCAGTCTCTATGATTTTGACTACTCCAAATACTTCATGTAAGTAGAATCATACAATATCGGTCTTTTTGTGACTGGCTTATTTCACTTAGCATCATGTCCTTAAAGTTCTTTCATGCTGTAACATGTTGGAATTTCCTTCCTTTTTCAAACTAAATAACATCCCATTGTATGTATACATCAAATTTTGCCTATCCACTCATCTGTTCATGGACAACTGAGTTGCTTCCAACCCAAGATGATTTAAAATCAAATTCTAGATTTATGAATTAGTACGAATTCAGATTCCTATACCCCGTCACAACTAGTCAATGGTTAAAAATTACTAGGGGAGATTTTCTTCCTTTTGCATAGGTATATACGTTAATTTTCTCTACTTTAGTTTTCTTTTTCAACTTAGAATTTTTCATTGTTTCTTTAACTAGTGTTTCACACTTCTAATCTTCTACATATCCAGAAACAAACAAACAAAAAAACACAAATATTCCTTGGTTATAAAGTTCCCTGTCATGTCAAAGGTTATTTGTAAGTAATCATACAAATTTTCAAAATAAATACTTTAGTGATTTGTTTAAAAACCAGATTATTCATATGCCTTATTTTTAAAAGACATAATTCACGTTAAGATTCAGAATGATCTCTTTACAATTTAAATATACTAAAGTGATTTATGAGATCTACTTTCAATAACCTTTGAAGTTCGATGATATAGAGAGGTATTTAAACTTCCTATGGGACCATTTTAGGCAGCTCTAACCCTATGGGAAAAAAATTTGAGTCTAAATGTAGAATAATAAGCAAAAGAGCTAATGATTTTTCAATACTGTCATAATCCCCATAACAATTCCCATTATTCGGTGATAAAAAGAAATGAGCTATCAAGACACAAAAAGACACGGAGGAACCTTAAATACATACTGCTCAGTGAAAGAAGTGAATCCAAAAAGGCCACATACTATGTGATTCCAATTATATGACATTCCAGAACAAAACAAAACTATGGAGACAGTAAAAAGATCAGTGTTTGACACAGCTTAAGGGCAAGGGATGGAGGAATGACTAGGGGATTTTTAAGGCAGCAAAACTATTGTGTTTGACAATATAACGGTGGAAACATGAAACTATACATTTTGCAAAACAAACAACTGCACAACAAAGTGAATCTAATGTAAATTATGGGCTTTATTCAATGTATCAACAATAATCCATCAATTGTAACAAATGTAACACACCCACGAAAGATGTCAATAATATGGAAAACTGAGGGGGGAAGACAAGTGTATGGGAATGCTCTGCACTTCCTGCTCAGGTTTCCTGTAAATCTAAAATTGTTTTAAAAAACCCTCTACTGATTCAAAAAACAAAACAAAAAAAGTCAGAGTAAGTGAAAAATTCATTTGACTTCACATACTTTCCTTCCTTTAAGAAAACTATTCAGTAGATGGCACCAGAGATCCTTTAGAATAAAGAATTACAAGATGCATTGTATAATTCATAATGCTTAGTTTTGATGTTGATATATTATTGTTCATTAATAAATATGATTTATGCTTTTGGAAAAAAGATGAGTTACAGACAACTAAGTTTAGATGCAAATTATGTTATTCCATAAGTAGGTAAATAATCATAGAAATCTAAGAAAGCAGATCTGAAGAATTATGGAGCAACAGTAATTCTACATTATGGGTAAATAAAAAAGGTGTTATATTAAGCTATTTAAAAACCAAATTCCAACTCACATTTTGACAACTACATAGCACATCCATCTGACATTTCTTGACTACTGGGGAGCAAGTATCTCATTAGTAAATTGTCTTTCTCCATAGGCTAAAAGCATTCACTAAATGTGGCATTAAGGCATTTTAAAATTCTTTTCCTCCTCAAGTTAAGACACAAAAACAGTATTTTGTCTTTCTAAACAAAACAGAGGGTGAATACAGGTTAATACCCACCAAGCAGCTATTGCTTATCCACCCACTGGCATTCAAACTGACATACTAAATATGCAGTTTTAGCGAGAAAAAAATGAGGTAGCACTGACTTATAAAAAACAATCTCTTCTTTATTTTATATTGCCTTAAAGTTATCTTAGTATGTAGGTACCTGGGTATTATGTACTTTACCCATTGATGAAGACCAAACACTATATTATGTACTGCCTCTTTGGTGGGGATAGGAGAGAAGGGGGAGAAGAAAGGAAAGAATCAAAGAAGTATCTGGAAAGAAGAGTTACATGTATCCTCATTTTTCCAAATTTAGAATTCAATCCTTCAGAACAAAATGATGGCAGCATGTGGCTGAAATAGTACTACAAAGTAGTATATTAACCTTTAATTACCATTATAGACTTCTGTACACTGGAGAATTACTATTTAACACTTATTTCCAAGAAAAAGTACTACTCAGAGTTCCCAATGGATTAATCAACGAATTTTTAGAACATGGTTTAACTGTAGTTCTGAAACAACAGAAACAAAGTGAAGTCTAAGTACACAAAGACTGAAAACCAATCTTGGAAGTGAATCCCCTGAAAGTCTACTTCACATTACTAGGCAATACAAAAATATAGCCACTGACAGATTCTGATTTGTCCAGAAATAAATGTAGTAATCTTAATTTGTAAGAGTAAACTATGGTCACTTACACCTTGAGAAATACACCTTATTAGACAATATTCAACACAACGATTCCCAAAGTTTAATAATTTAAGTCTCTATTAAATTTAATTCAAAGACTTGCCAATAAGAGGTAAATTGTTTTTCCTGGCAAATTTTATGAAGAAACAGCAATATGAACCAAATATAAGAAATTTTTTGTTTGGTTTACAGTTTTACTGAAAGTAAACATGACTTTTTCTGGCTTTCTGTAATGCCATACTGCTTCTGAACTTTTGCCAGCTTGCAGGACCACCAGACTGCAGGAGGCACCAGGCTGATCGTCGGAATCTAATCCAACACTGTAAATTTACAGAAAAGGAAACAAAAGTCTTGAGAGATCAAGACAGATAGTGGCAGAGCTTAGCACACCGGTTTCCTGTCTGCCAGATGCTACTCTTTCTATCAGACCACGCGGTCTGACTTACAAAAACAGTGGTGCAAGTATCACTCCTTATTCAAATTTATTTGGTTCTTGAATTCACATAATTTGAAGAGCAAGTTTAGGTAGCAAGGGATATTGCAGTATGTGAGTCTATTTTATACCTGAGTTTTCAATAACAAGAGATTTATTTGCAAATTTATCTGAGTTTATTCAATTTCTGAGTTCAGATAATGACTTCGAATATAGAAGAAGACCTACATTTTATAAGAAAATTGAGGAGAAGAACTTGACCTGCCCCCTTCCTTTTTTGTACATGTGTTTCTGATTCTACCAGGACCAAATCTCAGGAGTCATATGAATAAAATGTCTCTATTTGCTTAGTAGGAGCACTGTAATAACTTAATTAGAAAAGAAGATTCTAGTTTCCCCCAACTCCAAACCTTTACTCACATACAGTAAGTATCAATAGAAGACTCCCAATTACTGTCAGCAGAAGTAGACACAGTAGATTAAAGAGATTAAATTCAACAAATGTATGTTACAAACTAACACAGTATGCATGGGTCAGTTTATATTATCTTGTAATAATTTCATAATTCATTATATAAATGTTATAATCATATAATTTATATATAAGGTTAAAGAATTTATGAAATGACTTACGTTCAATGCCCTTTTAATCTCCCTGAACATACTGGAGGTATTCATTCTCATTTTAGGTGCGGCCCCTTTCCTCGTGCCTACTTCTTAATGCCAAATCTAACAATGCTCTGGGATAACATTCTAATATATTTTAAAATTTCAGACAAATTTTACCAACACTCTATGGCAAATGTTTTCCTAGCATGCTGTAAAGAATACACGTCCAGGCCACATGTATTTCAACAAAACAAGCTCTAGCATCTATACTATACCAAACAACTGGAGAAAAAACATTTAAAAAGAAAGAACTATTAATAAACAAATGTTATCTTCTGTAATTACTGTACTATATTATCAGAAAAAGATAAGTTATCAATAGAAAGAGTAGTATTAGTATATAGAATAGAATAGAAGAACATAGCTAATCGAATTTCTCAGATTAAAAAAAAATAAGATTTTTATTAATGACTTCACTCTTATTTTATCAAAAAGTTCCTGTTGAGACAAGCAATAAATTGAAAACATTACAGACTTAGATTTCATCTCCTTTTTTTCATCATTCTCCAGGAATAAAATACTAACAAATATAACACTTAGAACACCAGAAAACAAACAGCAGCACACACTCTTGCCCCACAATTAAGAAGAACAGCTAAGCCATGTAAAATGGATATTCCTAAAAAAACAAAGGAAATTCCTGAGTTATTAATGACTAATTTATCCAGTGATAAGCCTAGCTATATATTTCTCAACCAAAGGAACTAGAGTGATAAAGTGAACAAAATCTGGTCTAGTGTTAGATCTAGCACTGAAGCTGCCAGGAAAGTCATTTAACTTGGGCCTTACATTTATAAACTGCCACATATTTAGAATTTTGATATCGTCTTTGAAGGAGCCTCTGTATTTTTTGTAGCAGAATTTTAAAAAAAGGCTTTGATCCTATAACTTCGAATTTCCAGCCCTCTACTGGACTATCGGGATATTACAAATGAATACTTTTTATAGATCTAATAATGATCATGGGAATACGATTTTATTATTTCATGTTTAATGAAATATGTAAATATGTTTAAAGTTTAACTGGTTAGATAAAACCTTTAAAATATACAACAGTTTGTAAAGCCCGCCTCAAAAAAGTAAAGTTGCCAAGCCTTTCTCAATTTCTCAGGGATCCCCTTTATATTTTCTTAGTTATCTTAGTCTCAGCTCAGTTTCATCTCTGTGTCTAGTAGTTTCTTTGGCTACCTCACGGAGGGTATCAAAACTGTACCTTCAACTTCACAAGGCTGAAAGAATTTGGAGGTATAACTATAAAGGCATTTAAACCAGGTTAAAACACTATTCGACAAACACAAAACATTACTAAATAATCTGATAAAGAACTTGTATTCAAAATTTACAAAGAACACATACGAATCAACGATAGAAAGCAAACAAACCAACTAAAAATGGGCAAATGACCTGAACAGGTTCTTTAAAAAAGAAGATACAGAAACTGCCTATAAGAACCTGAATAAACCGCTCAATATATTAGCTACCAGGGAAATGCAATTTAAAGAAAAATGAGATGCCAGTTCACACCTACTGTAATTAGCTGGTAGCAAAAACTGGTAACAGTAGTTCCTGACAGATCTGGAGCAACTAGAACTCTCATGTATTTCCAAATGAAAAAATTTGGAAAATGCTTTGGCAGTTTCTAACACGTTTTAAATATACATTGACACTATGACCCAGCAATTCTACTCCTATGGATTTTCCTAACAGAAATGAAAAAGATGTCCAAAAAGTGTAAAAACGTTCGTAGCAGCCTTATTAACAATCCCTAGTGACTTACTAATAACCCCTTTCAGAGGAGGTAGTAAGAGAGAACAAAAAATAATGATTCTTGCACTTTACTCCTGTGTGAGTGGGAAAGTGTCAGTGGCACTAATTAATTGGGAACATAGGAGGGAAAAGAACATTTAAAAAGGACCGTAAGTTTAGCTTAAGATTCACTGAACTTAAAATTCTTCCTGCAACATACATATGGAGATGTCTAGGAAATAGCAAGGAACTTGGAGAGAGGATGTAGCTCATCACTGGGGTGGGGGAAGGGCAATTACATATATGTATATAAATATACATACATATGTATATATAAATTCTAAAGATACAGTCCTTAACGTATAACATTTGGGGGACAGTATGAAGATCAAACAGTAAAGGAGGTGCGTAGGAGTCTTCATCCTTTTCACGCAAAGACTCTTTTGGTTGTGTGATAAAAACTATGGGCTCCTTCTTAGAATCACGTTTTCAATGTACGAATATGTAGGATTACAAAAAGAAACCAACTATATTGAAATATAACTGTCAAAAATATTTTTAATTAAGATATGGTAATATACCTTGTTTCTTAATGCATTAAAATATAAAATCTAGTAGTTAAGTCTAATATCTACCATAATTTCAAAGTGCGAATGTAAACAGTAATTTAAGATATAATATGATGAAAATATGTATGACATTTATTGCTAGAAAAGATATTACTAAAACTATTGTTGTTTGTTGTCAAGATTTATATTTGAAGAAAATGTTAAAGTTCAGCTAGGAGGTTAGAAAAAATAAAGATGTCATTTCTCCACCCCCCCCCCCCCATTCAAGTTCATGGACCCAAGAAAATCCTACCCACGAACTCGTTGGGGGAATATCCCAGGTTAAAAATTCCTAAGCTAGTAAATAAAATTAACATGAAACAATATCGTGGAAACTAAAGCAGCAAAATAGCATATGATATTTTTAAATCGCAATGATAAAATATCATACTCACTGCTTCGTTTCTTACAATTGTGAAGTAGAACAAAAGAGAAGTTCGGACAGAGAATGGCATGTTAAGCAAAGGTAGAAAAGATTCAGAGATTTCTGAATGTTTTTTCAGAAAAATGAAATAAATCACAACTGTATTAAACTAATTTTAAAAAATGTATCCCCAACAGGAACCGCTTCATAACCACCAAAACCAGCGACTGCCAATACGACATCACTCTACGCACCAGACAGCCGCTCTCACGCCGCTTCACCCAGCCCCCACTTCCTATCCCATCCGCTTTTATATTCTGCCACGCAAGCCAGGGTCAGAACAGACGAATAACAACGGCGCGCGCCTTTCGGCTGGCCTAACCGCGACCTTAGAGATGAAACAACTTACTATGCCTCTGAACAGGACGGGTAAACCATTTTCCTCCTACAGGGATGCAGTCAGACGAGTTACTCTAGATACGTTATCTCTACGCTCTCTACACAATAGTTTGTGTGCTGTGGTAAAAATTTGACTAGAAATTATTTGGAATGCTGAAACATTTCCCATGATAGGCTGTCTTTTTTTTTTTTTTTTTTTTTTTGGTCTCCTCAGCAGCTATGGCACTTGCTACTAAGTAGTCCACTCTGACGCGACAAAGTAGTTGTTTAGATGATGGCTAATTGCTTTCACAGCCACCTTCGACAGAGCTTAGGAGTTACTAGTGCAGAGGATACTGTGGGGAATTGCGGCTGAGAGAGGCACAGTGCTTGTAGAACGTACCCACAGTAACCGATGTGGCACTCAGATACCAACATCTCCAGACAAGCTTTTAGATCTGCTAAAGCTGGGGCATTCTGGGAACAGATGGAAAATGAAGTAAAAGTGTTAAAAAAAAAAAAAAGAGACTCCCTACCCAAGAAAATCTAATGCTTTAACAATAGAGTAAAACCCAAATAAGGTTAAAAACTCTATTCTAAATCAATTAAATTTGATAAGGACTACCATGGGCTACTACAGGACTTAAATGTACTGTTCTCTGGCATGACAAGATCATTTAGAATATCTACCTGCTACAGTAACAGGCAGAAAGGTAAATTGAGGAGTGAGTCTTAATACTCAACTAGCAAGACTAATATTGCTCTTTTCTTGCCTACTGAATATAAGCCATAAAAGAACCCCCCCAAATGTTGCTTTCTTTATTACCTTTAATTTTAAATGGAATGAGACTCTTAACAAAATGCAAATAAGTTACTAACAAGTATATTTTTAAAAAGTTGTTCATCTAAAAAATAATGGGATACGCTATAGAGGCACAGAACTATATTTAACCGAAAGATCACCTTTCAATGTTATAAGTTATTAAAAATCACTTATCAAGATTCTAATATAATACTTGTTCAGGATAATAAAGACACATTGAGAAAGTATACATGTTTTTTGCTCTCTAGGAGGTAGCACTACAGTATGGAAGGATGCGAGGTAAAGATTACATGCTTCTTGGAGGAATATCTTGAGGCACATTTGGTCTTTGATTTCAACACTCCTGAGTACAGAAGCCAAGAGGATCAAGAGCACACAAACTACTCTCTATTGCATCTCCACTATATACTACTATAACATGCCTCCGTCCCTCCTTGAGACTAAGCACTGTATCTTCCTCACCTATTCGGTGATCTACCACGGTACCACAGCAAGGTAACTCAATAAATTTCATAAATAAATGATTCTTCACTCTTAAAGGGAATAAAAACTGAAGTAACAACTGAGCAATAAGCTAATTTTTTTTAAATTTACAAAGTAAATGTAAACAAGAATGAGAAAATATTCCTTTCTTACACTCACACAAAAGGTTACTTACTGAAAGTCATAAAAGGAATTATTAGGGAAAGACTTTTTTTTTTTTTTTTTTTCCTGGCAGTCTTATGAGCTAGCTGGTTCAAAAGCAGACAAGAATGAAGACTGAGATATTGCTTTTGTTGCTTTCACTTTGGTTCACTATGTCACTCCTTATCATGCACTCGAGGGATAAATACAAAATCAGGGATCTAAGGAGTGGACACGGGCTTCCTAAAGCCTCTTTTTATTTCACAGATTTGATGGTCTCAGCTTCTCATACAGAGTAGGAGATCTGCCAGACCAGGGAAACAGAGAACACAGAGCCATAGGATCTCTGCCTTGATAATACTTCAGGGTTTTTTTTTTTGGGGGGGGGGGGTGAAGTTAAGGGGCTAGAACCATGTTATCATAAGAATTCATACCGTTATCATAAAAAGGAACTCCCGCCAGACTCCAGTCATACTTCCAAATTTCATTTCCTACAGCCTACTTGAGGTTTTAATAAAAGCCATGGCCTACCACAGCTTAATGTAATGAATTATCTATAGGTCTTTCTTAAAAAAGGATACGGGCAGACGGAGATACTTTCCTCTTTTAGTTGTAAATCATTTTGCCCCTCCTTACCCTACCTGCTCCCCACATTTTTTGCCTCTTTAAAGCCATGACCGGACCACTGTATCTGTGTATCTCCTAGTCTTGTTAAAGCAAAAGTCCAACGCTCCTGTGACCACAACTGTCCCTATTAGACCTTTTAGCAATTAAGTATTTTTTATGAGTTGCTCATCAATTCCAGACTTCGAAGAATCAGTCAATCTCTAAAATATATCTTTAGAACAGAGTTCTTCAAATTCTGTTGAATATTCGTCAATTAACAAAATTGAGAATTTATCTTTAAATATATATTATTTACAAATTAGAGTCACATTCTTATTATGAGTCAAACATCTCAAAGCATAGCATATTCTTGGAGCAAGGTCTGTCATTGATAGAATCTTTTTAAAGTCATTTATCTATTTTCCAGACTTAATTCAAATAAGACTACACAGTAGAATATGTATATCCATTTAACTGGGTCACATAAACTACAATATATCACTCACAATGCAAACCAGGTAATGAGCATATATGGCGCTAAGATGTTTTCATTTACATTATATTAATCTTCACAGTGATGTAATATCACTAAGTGAAGTAACTTGACCAACTTTGCAGCTATTTAATGGGGGAGAAAAAAGAAGCAACACATGCAGGTTTAACTCCATAGCCTACACTTTTTTTTTTTTTTTTTACCAGAAGCTACTAGTGAACGCACAGTATACCAATCAATGATTAAAACAATAAAATCTAAACTGATATCTTCCGCTTTATTAAAACTATTTTTTGGTGGATGAGGGTAGACAACAAAGTACAAGCATCTATAATGATTAAGCTTCTGTACATGAGAAAACTAAATCACAAAAGGGGTAGTTTGTCAGGAGCGCATAACTAATATATGGTGGGGCAAGATTTGAATCCGTATCTGTTCAGTGGTAAAGCTTATGCTTTCCCCTTCTACTAAGGATATAAACATTTTAGAAGACTTCACTCAAAACACTTTACGGGGGAAAAGACACATGCATAAAAATATAAATTAATATGGAGAAAAGCAGGGGATGATTGCTACTTAGTACTAGCAAACTGATGAGTTCTAATCAATAGATGAACTTTATAAAACAGTTTGTACAAGCTGTGGATAAAATGTACAACTAGACAAAAGCAGATGGTAAACTGTAGCTGCCAGTTGATATGTAGGCTAAAAATGATGAGATGGTAATTTATAAAACTAATTTATCATATTTCACAAGTACAGTATTTGATCAAATTCTCTATTAGAATCCTGCACTTCTTATATCTTAGTAAGAGAAATTAGAAAGAATTAATCAGCTACTGAGGTACCAAAGTGCCACAGAGAACAGGTAATTATTTAGAACGGAATTTTAACTATGTCATATTAAATGAGATAGAGAGGAAAGTTCATATGTAAGAGCATGTTTAATAAAAATTGCATTTAAAAAACGATCTTTGTGTGAGAACACGAATCTAAAAATATCAGACTTGAAATTATGACAAGACAGAACTTCAACCTTTTATAAGAGCTGAGATGGTAGACTGATTTAGTGGCTGGCTGATAACTCAGTATTTTTTAATACTACAGTTTTTCATCCATAAAACTACAATATATAAAAAATATCTGGAAAAACTAGCTGAACAAAAGAAACACATTCCCCTTTCCCTTTTCATTTTAGTTCAAGACACATGAAATATTTCAGTACTTAGCTAATATTCTTGACCATTAAAAGTTCTCTTTTTCCCTTAAAAGGCCAGTCTTGAGATTCTAATGACACCTAATTTCATATGTTAGGCTGTCTTAAATTTGCAGGAAGATTATAATCAGGTTAAAAGTTTTATAGCTATGTATTTTATTTACAGCTTATATTTTTGACTAGCCTCCAATTACAAGGGGTCATCCAAAATATACTTAGTTTAATAAATTTACTCTATCATTACGTAGTATAAGGGAACTAATCACTAAAACTGTTTACAGTTCACATAAAGAGAAAAATGGAAACCTATGAGAAATACAGAGCATTTCTCATAGGTCCTCTCTAGATGTCTAATTCAAGTAATATAATTCCAGCTCCAGGCTGCTAAGTATTAGAGAATAATTTTTCTACTTAGTGCTTAAAAGAATGTTTTTCTACTTAGTATATATACAGAACATCTTTTACCTTTTAAAATTTCTTCGTGAGGACCCAAATGTTCATAACTCAGAACTAAAAGACACTTAACTTCTCTGACTTCACTGTCTCTACCTGTTAAAAGATAACAATACCTGCCTCTTGACATTGTTTTGGGATTAAATGATACAAGGCACAAAAAAGGGCTTCGTGCTCAATCCTAACTGATGACATCGATCATTATTATCATTAACCTAAGTTTTGAGTTTTCAATAATAATAATAACATAATTATTATCATCATCCTCAAGACCATAGTTAGCAGAGATAATAAACAAGGTACAATAAAGATATTAAAATATGCCTTTATGTTTTGGCAAGATGCTCAACATACATATGCTCCTCAAACTCGGACCAGATTTAAAGTATTAGAAACACTAATGTTACTAATAGCCAGAATTCCTAAAAATGGCTGAGTTTGGGAGATTTTCAGGAATCAAATAAAAGCTCCACCAAGATGTTTTATCAACATTTTATTTGAAACTCCACAGACTCAGAGATATTTCCTGTCTTTAAAAACACATTATTTTGCCTTTTATTTCAAAGTAGATTTAATAGTAGGACTAATCAATTAAATACAAAAATTAAGACCATTTATAAACTATCATTACTCTAGCCTCATCCTAGTCAGACCATATTGGAAATCTCTAAAATGATTTTATGCAAAGAAAATTAAAAAAAAAAAAACAAAAACAAGCCCAAGTAAACAAGCAAAAAAATCCTTATGTTTAATTAAATCTGAAAATTGATAATGGAATACAAATAAATTAACAAATATAAGACCTGAAGTAAAGTAAAAATACTTATAAGCATCTTTCATTTACAAACTCTGATCTTTCAAAGGCCCTTTGAAGAAAACCAAGAAATCTCCAAATGGAGAGGTCACTAAATATCTGTGAACTCACCCAATCACTGGTAGGAGACCTCTTGTAGACCCAGATGCTTGAATCAGCTGAAATAGTATCAAGTTTTTACTGATTACTCTTCACAGGGCAATGGAGCAGTTAACTCCATACTATCACAAATTAAAGGTTACTATTACCGATAATTCCAGCTACCATTACAAATTACTCAAAGGAGACTGAGTAATGAGTTCCAAGATGAGTGAAACACAGTGTGGATGGTGTAAATGCATACATTTCCTCTAGTTCTCTTAATTATATGTCTGATAACATTATTCTTCTTATAAGTGTAAAAACATTGGCAGAATAAAATTTTCTAAATTAATATTATAAATTCTTAAGAAAGTATGTAGAATATTTTTAATATTGGTTCAGTTAAAAACTTAAAAAAAAATTTTTAAGGCAATGTCAATTTCTCAACACCAAGTACCTCAGTAACACGGAAAAGGATTTTCAGCCTCCTGCACTTAAAAAAATATAGTTCTTAACTTTAGGCCTTTTAATATATTAATGGTTCTTCTAATCAGAAAATCCTCATATTAGTACATATATAAGAATTCATAACACTTAGGACTAAACAAAAGCCTCCCTTCTTAAAGATGAGGATTATTTTCAATATTATTAAAACTCGAAAGTTAACAATTTAACATAAAATATCTGACGCTGCCTAATTCCAAAGAGGAGTAAAATAGAGTCAATACCTAGATGAGGATACAGTAATATTTTTCTCAATTTCTGAAAGTTTGGAGGTAAAATGATGCCCCTTCCACCCCACATTCTCTACACCATGACTTGTACCAAGGGTTTATGTGATAAAAATTAAGACACTCTACTACTACAGAAATGGAAAAGAACAAAAAATGGAAGGTTCTATATTTCTATATTTTTCCAAGTAACTAAGATGTAAAGACTATTTCTGCCTGATACATATGTATCTAGTAAGGTAACAAGTGAAACAAGTCTCATTTGGTTTAAATAGTTTAGATAGACATGAAGCAAAAACGAACACTGACATAGTAATGTTAAGTAAGCATATTCAAGCCACCAAAGAAACACGGAAATGGCAAGCCAGCAAAAATACTCCAACCTGGCTGATCAATGATATAACTGATACATTTCTAATAACTTTGTAATATAATGTATCTATCATTTATTGAACATGAAAGAATTTTTGAAGTCTTGAAAATAGCAACAAAATAAGGAAGACTGGAAGAATAAAAAACAAAACTCATCTTTCTATAGTAGATAAGGAAAATGTATGAGGGAGAGATTTGAAAATAAAATATTGAAAAGGAACACATAATAGAAGACTAGCTCCACAACAACTGAGATCCTAATTTTACTAAAATATGGAGAAAAACTAAGGATGAAGAGAAATAATCAAGAATGGAATAGAAATTGACATTAAAAAACGTGTGTGTGAGAAAAATTCAAACATTTTAGATCTCTTGCAAATTTTAAGTGACAAAGTGTACCAATATTACCTTTCTTTCGAAAGAGTGCATTTAGGTAATTTTCTGCTTGGCATTCAATCTTTTCAGTGTTGGACTGGCCCTGAGATGATAGTTCCTCCGTTGGTGTTGACTGTGAAGAATCGAGAGATGGTATACAATCCTAAAATTATAAGAAAACAACATAAAAATATCACTTTTTATTTAAATTTGGGAAATCGTAAAACTTGCAAAAAAAGTCTCTAAATGCTTATTTGTTCTACCTTTTAAATGTATCAAATTATATAAAAAACATAAAACTTAGAACGAGAGTGAGGAAAAACAAAATTTAGCTCTGACAGAGGGCCAAATTAGCTTTATTCCTTAGCAAAACTATAGTTAAAAAAAGGGGAAGAGCAAATAAAATATATTGCTGAAAAAATTCACTATATGGCATGCCAGCAATGAGTTATAACAACAAAGTAGATATGTTTACCTACTAATCTGACCAAAATCAGTATAGGTTCTTGAGTTCTCAATTTCTTCTCAGCCCTCTAACAACAGTATGTAAAGAATTAGAACTTCCCCAACCGTACAAGAAGATGCTGCTTGTCTAATTTATGCCCTGTTTACAGTAGACACTAATATTTAATCCTTTACACAGGAGATAATTATGATATCCAAAAGACTTCAAGAGAAAGTGAAAAGCTAAAAAGTAATGCCACATTATCTTCCAACTGATTACTTAAAAATCAGACTGTAGGGTGGTCTCAGACCAAACCAAGCCTCTAAGCTCACTCTTGTCTACGTAAATACAAAACAGATCTGAACTGAACTTCATGAGTCAGGGAGCTGTAAGACAGAAATATGAAGTAAGCAAAAGGGATGAGTGTTTTGGGATTTTCATCAGCAATTTAAACTAAATGTTAGACTTCCAACATAAGTCTTTAATTTCTCATTCCCAAAATCAAGTATTTAAATTCTACTTAAGTCACAAATTTTCAGAACAAATTAAGTTTAAAAAACTGTGTTACAATTGTGCAATTAGTTTAGAAATAATTTCATAGCACTAAAACTTACACTGACTGCTTCTCTCTGTAGGTTACAAAATGAACATTTTTCATCCATAGACCAGTCAGTCAGTTCTTCTGGTTCACAGTCTTTAAAAGAGGGAAAAATATTCATTAAATACACTAACTTTATTAAAACAAATAAAATTACCACTCTCCAGAGCAAAGGCTCATATAAAAAAACTAACTACTAACAATAAGGGGAAAAGTCCTAACTTTGAAAGTAAACGGATGACACCTAGAAAAAAATAAACAGAGAAGGCTGTAAGGAGAGTAATTTTGCGCTATTATGGGACGAAGTAGCAAGAATAACAAGCTGGTTATAAATTAATTTTCCAACAACAGGGTTTAAGGTATCATCTAAGTCTTCAGAAAGATTCAATTTACTACTGTCTATTAATTTTTTATCTTCACTATGAAAGAAATCAGAACAGAGAGATATGTGGAGGGGAGGATAACAAAAAACAGAGAAATGGAGTAAAGCATCAGAAAAGTCTACAGATTTGAGAAAATGGAATGCTGTCCAAGAAAAAAATAGAAATCCATAACTAAAAAATCAGAGTAGATTTTTTTATTACATTGTTTAAAAACTCCGTTGACAGAACAAAAAGCAGGTAAACAAATTATATTATTCAACATAAAACATGGATTTTTTTTCTGAAGCATTTTCTTTATAATACAGCTACTGTAATATATCCTTGTATTTGTGGAAAATATTTTCTAATGAAGGCATTTTATGAAGGTATAACATACTGCTATCCCAACTATACTTGGTATAGACAGTGATTTTTCAAACTTACTCACTGCAACAGTAACTCCCCCTAATTTCTTTTCCCAAATAAATGCATATGTAGAATCTCAAACCATAAAACCATTACCATCTGCGGCAGCTACAATGGGACTAATTTGAAAAGCACTGGTGTACCACAGTAATTTTCTCTCATAATTTTGAAATACGTATGAAGTTTAATACATGTTTCTGCTACACACAGAAAATAAGCTTATCCTTGTGAAATGAAAAGGAATAAATACTAGTTAGAATAAGCCCCTAGGATACTCTTGCATTAATCTAGACAGAGGGCCAGAATAGAAGATAATAAAATTTGCTGGATACAGAGCATGGTAATACCGTCCTTTTTGGTAATACCTTCCTTTGACTTTGGCAGTGGTCCAGAAGTATTGCTAAACTAAGCAAGGGCAGGGAATTGAACCATGACATCCAGAATAGGGTAATGGAAAGATAACAGTATTTGAAGTTTCCAAAAATGTGGATGGAACTTACTAGTTGTAACCTCATCAAGCCACGAAGTGTTTGTTTTAATTTCCACACCTACAAAATAAGGATCCCGTCACCTAACTTATTTGTGGATCAAATGAAAAACATGAAAATACAAATTACAAACACCATGCAAAGGCTAATTATTAACAAGGTAGAATCATCAGTTTATTTTTTAAATCCTGTACTAACGAGCATATTTAATAAGTTTAGTTCACAGAGGACAGATAATTTTAATTTAATATCTGCTTAAGAATATTGATCATTTTTTTGTAAACCAACAGATTGAAAAAGTTTTGTAAACCTGACAGATCAAAAAATGTATTCAATCTGTACAATTAAAAACCAAGAAATGCAGCTATGTACATTCACAATTTTTTCAACCTTCCACTCTATCACTGAAACAGAATCACACATTCACACTCTTAAATGTAGGATCATTCAGTGTCTCTTACTAGAGAGGCCGAGTTCTCTGACCAATGTAATGAATATGGGAGAAGTAACAGTAAACCATTCCAAGCTGAGGCCTTAAAAGGCATAGCAAGTTCCCCAGTTCTCTCTCTTTTTTGAAGACAAATTTACTCAGTATCATGATCAGACTATTACATTTAGCAATCAACAGCATGGGTACAGCAAAATGTTATATGTATATATACAAAAACTAAAATATTATATATGTACAAAAAACTAAAATAACCTGTTATACAATCAGTTACAAACACAGTCCTCCAGTAGTTTGCCGCTAGTTCTCTTGAGCTTTCACCATCCAAGGTGACAAACTGCATCATATAGTCAGTTGTTACTCCTTTAGTCTGTGACCTAGAATCATGAGGAGATGTGATCCTCATCCACAGCCTGGAGACCAGTGAATCAGATCACTCATAAGCATGAAATAGATTTTGAAACTATTTTGTTATGTAGCATTACTGTAGCAAATCCTTGACTAGTGTGCCAAGTATAACATAATTTTGATAGATCAATGAAACCTTAACTGTTTTCTTTATTATGAACTCATGAACAGAGAATATGAAAAGCCTTGAGATTTTTAAAAGCAGCTGGTACGCCTATAGAAGGGATATTTTTGAAAATCATTGTGAAGTTTCATGAAGTTTGATAAATATGTTGACTCAAAGGACGACTTGGGTTAATAAAATCAATTACCAGTTATAATATAAAATTGGGCACGCTGAGATTATCCTCATTTATTTCTGAAGTCCTTCAAGGAAATGTTAATTAAAATAAATGCCTACAAGAGTAAAATAAATAACAATGAATAATCAATGATTACATAAATGCCATTAAATTGTGCTGGGTTCAAAATCTATGACTTTACTTACAAATATTTAATAATTATTTTCTAATTTTGAATCCAAATAAATTATGGTAGAATATGTTTTTTATATACAGGAAAATAAATTTTGGAAAATCAGATTTCTCCCTCTATCCAGGTTATCTTTTCATGTCATGAAAATTAAATAAATACTACAATAAAACGTATTCATTTTATCTCTCAAACAAAATCTGAAATGAATCAATGAATCAGATATTTCTCTCTAAAATAAATTGCCTCTTGTTTTGAAATTTTAATGCACGAAGGTATAAACTCAAAAAGAGTCAAATTATGTGCTTTATAGAAACAGTCTTATTAATAAAAGGCAATCTTACAATGAAAACTGATGGTGAAAGATCAACCTTTCCACTGTGGTTACATATTCTTGTGGTCAAAATCTCTCTCCAACCATTTTACCTAATCTATCTTCAAAAGATAACAGACTTTGAAATTAGAAAGCCTTAGTACTGAACTATGGGCTTTCCACATTCTAGATGTTGCCTTGGGCAAGTTACTTTTCTCTGAGTTTCAATTTCTTTATCTGTAAAATGAAGATAATAATCATTGTAGCTTAAGGTTGTAGTAAAAGTTGTATAAAAAAATTTACAAAACACCTAATAAGCCCCATAGACGTTACTTTTATTTCATTTTAAACATTCACACTTTTTTTGAATGTTTTCATTCTCTTTAGTACCCTTTAACCATAGGAAAGAAAGTCGAAGCTCCCAAAGACAAAACCCAATGAAAAGTTAAAAAAAAAAAAAAAATACCAAACTAGAGTTTTCATGAAGGTCATGAAAAAGTGGTTATAACTACGCTGACTTTGAAGAAAGATACTGAACACTGGGAAATGTGTTTAAAAATAATTTTTCATTATGGAACTATATGTAACTATATTGAAAAGTACAAAGGAGAAAACTATTCATAATCCCATCATTCAGAGACAATGATTAACACTTGTAGTATGTCTTTCCGGTTTATTCATGCCTTTAAAAAAATTAGATCAGATGATTCTTTGAAAAGATCAATAAAATTGATAAAGCTCTAGCCAGACTAACCAAGGAAAAAAAGAAAGAAAATATCAGAAATAAAAGATGGGCTATCGCTACTGAGTCAATGTACACTTAAAAATGAAAGGATAAACAAAATTAACAAAACCTTAACCAGACTCATCCAGGAAAAGAGAGAGGACTCAAATAAATAAAATCAGAAATGAAATAAGAGAAATAACTACAGACTCCACAGAAATACAAAGGATCATAAGAAAATACTATGAGTAATTATATGCCAACAAATTGGACAATCTGGAAGAAATGGATACAGTCCTAGAAACAAAAAATTTCCCAAGACTGAGTCAAGAATAAACAGAAAATCTGAAGTGACCAATTACCACCAATGAAATTGAATCGGTGATCAAAACCTCCCAGAGAACACAAGTCCTGGACTAGATGGCTTCACAGGCGAATTTTACCAAACATTCAAAAAGAATTAACATCTGTTCTTCTCAAACTATCCCGAAAAATTCAAGAAGAGGAAAGACTCCCTTAACTCCTTTAATGAGGCCTCCTTTATTTTATCTTGACTCTAAAAACAATGACATTACAAAAAAGAAAGAAAGAAAGAAAGAAAGAAAGAAAGAAAGAAAGAAAGAAAGAAAGAAAGAAAGAAAGAAAGAAAGAACGAACGAACGAACTATAGGCTGATATCTCTTATGAACTTTGATGCAAAAATCCTCAACAAAATATTAGCAAACCAAATTCATCAATACATTAAAAATATCATACATCATGATCAAGTTGGATTTATTCCTGGGATGCAAGGTTGGTTCAATGTGATACATCACATTAACAAATCAAAAGATAAAAGCCATATGACCCTATCAATAGATGCAGAAAAAGCGATCAACAAAGTCCAGTATCCATTTATGATAAAAACTCTCAGCAAAGAGAATAGAGGGAACATACCTCAACATATAAAAAGGCCATATATGACAAATTTACAGCTAACATCATAGTCAATGGGGAAAGGCTAAAAGTGTTCTCCTTAAAATCAGGAACAAGACAGGGATGCCCTCTTTCACCACTCCTCTTCAACACTGTATTGGAAGTCTTAGTCCTAGCGATAAGACAAGAAAGAGAAATAAAAGGTATCTCAATTGGAAAGGAAGAAGAATAACTCATTATTTAAAGATGGCATGATACTATATAGAGAATCCTAAAGATTCCACAATAAAACTGATAGAACTGATCAATGAATTCAGTAAAGTAGCAGGATACAAAATTAATATTCAGAAGTCAGTAGCATTTTTATACACCAATGATAAAATTTTGGAAAGAGAAATTAAGAAAACAATCCCATTTACAGTTGCATCAAAAACAATAAAATACCTGGGAATCAAATTAACTAAGGAGGTAAAAGACCTGTTTTCAGAAAATGATAAGTCACTGAAAAAAGAAATCACAATTAAAAAAAGAAAATACAATTAAATGGAAGCATATACCATGCTCATGGGTAGGAAGAACCCACATCATTAAAATGGCTATACTACCCAAAGTAATCTAAAGATTCAGTGCAATCCTTATCAAAATACCAATGGCATTTTTCAGAGAGCTAGAACAAATAATTCTGACCCCAAATAGCCACAGTAATCTTGAGAAGAAGAACAAAATTGGAGGTATCAGACTACCTGATATCAAACTCTACTACAAGGCTACAGTAAACAAAACAGCATGGTACTGGCATAAAAACAGATATATTGATCAATGGAACAGAACAGAGCACCCAGAAATAAATCCACATTTATGTGCTCGCTTAATATATGACGAAGAAGGAAAGAATATACAATGAGGTAAAGACGGTCTCTTCAATCACTGCTGCTGCAAAAATTGGACAAACACATGGAAAAAAAAAAAATGAAAGAAACTGGACCACTTTCTTATACCATATACAAGACCAGACTCAAAATAGATTAAAGACAAATATAAGACCCCAAATCATAAAATTTCTAGGAAAAAAAACATAGGTAGTAATTTCTCTTATATTGCTACTAGTAATTTATTTTCGGACATATCTCCTCAGGCAAGGGAAACAAAAGAAAAAATAAACAAATGGGACTACATCAAACTAAAAAGTTTTATACAGCAAAGGAAACCATCAACAAAACAAAAAAGATAACCAGCTGAATGGGAGAAGATACTTGCTTATGATGCATCTGGTAAGAAGTTAACATCCAAAATATATAAAGAACTCATTCAACTCAACAATTAAAGAACAAACAATCCAATTAAAAAATGGGAAGAAAACCTGCATAGAGGAAATACAGATGCCCAATAAACATATGAAAAGATGCTCAAGCTCACTAATCATCAGAGAAATTAAATTCACATTGAGATATCGCCTCACACCTGTGAGAATGGCTATCATAAATAAATCAAAGAACAAGTGTTGGCAACGATGTGGAGAAAAGAGAACTCTTCTACACTGTTGGTGGGATTGCAAATTGGTACAGCCACTATGCAAAACAATCTGAAGGTTTCTCAAAAAATTTAAAGTGAATATACCTTTTGACCCAGCGATTGTACTGCTGGGTATTTATCCAAAGAAAACCAAAATAATAATTTGTGAAAATCTATACACCCCTATGTTTATGGCAGAACAATTTACAACAGCCAAGATCTAGAAACAACCTAAATGCCCATCAACAGACAATTAATTGGATAAAGAAGTTATGTTTCATATATACAATGGAGTATTACTCAGCCATTAAAAAAAAAGAAATCCTACCATTCACAATGACATGGATGCACTTAGAGGTTATTATGCTGGGTAAAATAAGTCAGACAGAAAAAGATAAATACCGTATGATTTCGCTTATATGTGGACTCTAAGGAATAAAAAGAACAAACTAATCAAGAACAGACTCACAAATACAGAGGACAATCTGGTGACAGCCAGAGGGGAGAGGGTTTGGGGGGCTGGAAGGAAAGGGTGAAGGGTTAAGGAAATACAAATTTGTAGCTGATAGATGGTCACGGGGATGAGAAACACGGCATACAGAACGCAGTCAGCATTAATGGAATGGCTAAGTGGAGAGCCAGAGGAGATAAAGAGCAATTAGGGGGATCGTTTTATAAAGTATATAAATTTCTAACCAATGTACTATATACTTGAAACTAATAATAAAATTTTTAAAGAAAGGATACTAAAAAAAAATTGCGAACATTAGTTGCCCACAAATTTGAGAACTGTAGATGAAATGGATGAATTCCTTGAAAGACACAATCTACTAAATCTCACAAAAGAAAAAATAGTCAATTGGCCTATTTCTATTAAAAAATTAAATCAATAATAACTTTCCATAACAGAAAGCGCCGGCCCAGATGGTTTCTCTACAATCTGCTCCAGAAAACAGAAGCAAAGGAAATATTTCCCCACTCATTGTATGATTCCATCATTATCCAAATACCAAAACCTGTCTTAACAAACATGTCACCCAAGATGATAGACAGAGAGTAGATATCATATTCTATTAAAGAACTACAAATTAAGACAAGACACTACTATATACCTAATAGAATGACAACATCAAATGCTAGTGAGGATGTAGAGCAAAAGCAATTTAAATTGCTTGTGGGAACACAAAATAGCATGGCCGCTGTTGAAGACAGTCTGGCAGTTTTTACAAGGCTAAACATAGTCCTTCCATTCAATCTAGCAATGATGCTCCTCAGTATTTACTCAAATTAGTTGAAAACTTATGTCCACACAAAAACTTGCATACAAATACAGCCACTTTATTAATAATTGCCTGAACTTGAAAGTGACCAAGATGTCTTTCAAATAGGTGAACGGAGTAAGCAAACTGTGGGACATCGATACAGGGCAGTAATATTCAGCAATAAAAACAAATGAGCTGTGAAGCCATGAATATGAAGAGGAACTTTAAATGCATATTGCTCAGTGAAAGAAGTGAATCTGAATAGGTTCAATACTGTATGCGTGATTCCAACTATATGACATTCTGGAAAATAAAAGACAATGAAAAGATCAGTGTTTGACATGGTTTGGGGACAGGGGAGAGGACTGAAAAGGTGGAATACAGGTAATTCTTAGGGCAGTAAAACTACTGTGTATGATGCTGTAATGGTGGATATGTGGAACTATGCATTAGGCAAAACCCACACAACGGTACAACAGAGTGAACCGAATGTAAACTATGAGGGCTTTAGTTAATAACGACGCATTAATGTTAGTTCATCGATTGTAACAAATGCACCACAGTAATGAATGACACTAATACGGAGGAACCTAAGGTAGGAGGGGGGAACTCTTCATATTTGTACTCGATTTTCCTGTAAATTTAAAACTGCTCTAAAAATACTATTTATTTTAAAAATTAGAGTATTACACAGAAGCTTATTTACTGCAAATATTTCCCATGCTCAAATATACTTCTAAATCATTTTTAAAAGATAAACATAGCCCATCAAAGCGATGTATTGTAACTTATTCAACTGATATCCTATTGTTGGATACTTAAGCCTGTTTCTCTGATTTTGGCATTATAAACACCATGATGAATACATTCGAATAAATCTTCGAGTACACAATGATAAGAGCTAATAATATAACTTATATAAATAACTATAAAATAGCATTCAATTCTCTGGTCTTAATCATCAACTCATATTAGAAAACTACTGACTTTTGACTTGGTACTATGTGAATGAGTTTCCAGTATGAAGAGATCTCACTTATTCATTTTCCTTTCCTCATTGCTAATCACAGTTCCTAACACAAACTACTCACGCCAAATATTCCATCCATTAAATTTCATTAAAAAGTGGTTTTGCTGTCTCCATCATCATAGTGTTAAGAGTTGGAAAAAAAGATATTAAGCCAAAAATACTAAATTCCAGTCAGTGGTATAAGTCAGGGGTCAGCAAACTTTTTCTATAAATCACCAGATAGTAACTGTTGTAGTTTTGGGAGGCCATGCACTCTTTTCACAACCATTTAGCTCTACTTTTAAAGCACAAAAGCAGTCAGAGACAATATGTTAATAAACGAGAGGTTGTTTCTAATAAAACTTTATCAACTGGATAATTAAATTTGAACATCATATAATCTTTGCATGTCACAAAATAGTAATCTTTTGATTTTTTCAACTATTTAAAAATGTGAAAACCATTCTTAGCTCACAGTCCATTCGAAAGCAGTTAATGGGCTGAATTTGGCTCACATGCTAAAGCTTGCAGACCTCAGAAACACTCTCCCTTTGAAAAGTGAATACAGAAAAACCAAGTAGGGATTTTAAGAACTAGTTTACACAGGCTTACTTACTCTTTTCATATTTTTGTATACATCCATAGTCAGGGCAAGTAAATCAGATGAGCCCATGGATAAAAGAAACTGGCTCATCAATAAGACATGAAAAAGGATTAACAAAAGTCAACAGGCAAAGTGAGTTTGGGGAAGATAAAGGAGTGAGAGAGGCAGAAT
Source organism: Rousettus aegyptiacus (assembly GCF_014176215.1). NCBI lineage: Eukaryota > Metazoa > Chordata > Mammalia > Chiroptera > Pteropodidae > Rousettus > Rousettus aegyptiacus. The sequence goes on from NW_023416285.1 coordinate 8,698,318, forward strand.
ACAGGGAACCTTTCTGGGAGTACATAAAATTGGGAAGTTTATGACATTCAAAGTTTTCTTTGGAGACTTTACTTCAAAAAGAAATAACAGTTATGTTTCCTCAAAGGGACAAAATGTCATGAGAACAGACCAAAGAAGACAGAAATCTAGGACTTCTGTTTTGTTTCCAACATATTACAAATTAGCAGCACTCAAAAACTTTTTTCAAAACCATTCCATCTGGAGGTTGTTCTGAATCGAATTAAAATTAAAATTAAAATATAAACTTCTCGAAACCATTTATAATACATTTTTTCACAGAAACGGTAGGTTTGCTATGCAGTCCATTTAATTTAAATGTATTATAAAACTTAAATACTATGCATTTAATTTATAATTAAAAATTTAGAGTGATATACAAGAACCCTTTGGTATCCAATATTTTGGTTCATGAGTTTTGTAGAAGGGTTCAGATGACCAATGATTTATCTAAAAACATAAACAAAGCAAACTAATCCTGCACAGATATGTATACTGAGAAATATCTACACTTGTAGTCCTAGTATCTAAATATTAAATCACTTTTAACACTGGCAACAACAAAGGAAACACTTATTTAAAAGAGGATAAAAAAGAAGTTGGAGATGTCTATAATAGATAGCATCTACATGCCTTTTAAAAAGGCTCTACAGTTTGATAGTACTAGTGTAATTTTCCTTCAAAACATGTCTGTCTTCATCCTTGTACACAGATTTATTGTTATAAGTAATATTATCACTCTTAAGCCTATAACTTTGATTAGAAGCAATTTTTTTTTTAAATTCAAAAAAGCAAGAAAAAGGGGGGAAATTTTACCTAAGGAATTTGGAGAAAAGTTAGAACATCTGGAGTGAGAAAGTATAATAAACTAAGTATATGTGTATGTGTGAGAAAAAGATTTGAGTTCTGAACCTTAGCTAATTTTATAAATTCTCCCATCAAAAAAGCACAAAAGAGGATATAAAGTACAAGATCTATCGGAATTTTAAAAATAAATCGAATAAGATATACAGCAATGGAGTGTTAAATTAATTGGTTAAATTAATTATAACAGATCCAAAATGAAATAACGTGTACCCATTAAGAACTAATCGAGAACTTTATATGTTCAAATGACATACTTGTGACAGTAGTCACAAATGTGTATATACTGTATACACAGTATATACATTAATAAAATAATACATTCAAATTTTACATTTATATAAAATGTTAAAGGTTATCTGTAGGTCATGGGACTAATTTTCTTTCCAGCTTATTTGTATTTTCTGATTTTCTAAAATGAGCAAATGTTACTTATATACTAAAAAAAGTACTAGTCTAAAAATAAAATACATGCATTTATTTCCTTAGAACATTTTGCCCTTCGTACAATAAATGACTAATTTCTGAAGGAAAGTAAGTATATACATATACTTAACTATATAAATAAAGTGGGGGAAGCAAGAGGCTAAAAGTCAGTTTGCAACTTGGCTTATCAGAAGGCAATTAAGTATAGTGCTGACTTCTGACGTGAATGAGAACAGCAGGTTAGGAAAGGAAGGCTGAAGAAATATCAAGCATAGGTTAAATACTTGTGTTTTAGATTTTTCCTTTGATCATTTTTAAGCTGGGAAAAATAAGAGACACTGAAATTAGTCAGTATTGCTTATAAATACATCAGGTGAAAATATTTAATTCAGTGTTAAAACTATGATAAAGTGAGAAATATTTCAAGTTAAGAGATATATGATAAAGACCTTAACCATAAGAAAAATAAAACACTAGAACAGGCACATTTTAGAATCTCCATCCTTGAAGTCATATTCCTCATGGATATCATTCATCTGAAGATGAGTGGTTAGGACCAATGATCTTTCAAAGCTACTTTCAACTCTACAATTTATAGCTCAATTATTCTGCTCAAAATTAATAAAAAATGAGCAGAAAACTTTTGACTGCTCCAGCTATCACTGTAACTACCTCAACTCCAAAGATTTATATATACAAAAAAGAGAAGGACCTTTAGATCTACTGGGATCTTGAGTCTTAGTAGAATGGAAGGCACCAGAGTTGAATGGAAGGTCACAGAATTAGCGCACAAAACTGACCAGATACGAGATTCAGAAATAATTCAATCAAAATCAAAGTAGAAGATCTATACCGGCACTGCCCATTTTGTAAATGAACTGTACTATAAAATTTCAGATGTCTACAAAAATGTTCTCTCCTAGTGCTCTACATTTACAAGCAAGCAGTAAAACAAATAGACTATGGTATCCCAGCAATTATATCACATATCAAAATCTTCCACCAGGATTTATGCTACACTGTTTGGAAGAGAAGGATAAAATAAACAACGAAATGGATTATACATAAATATAAAACTCTAGACATACATGGTGGGATTTCTCAGAGTGACAATCTGAGTTCCTGGTTGCCTGTATCATAAGCAACAGGAGATATTTATTTAATTGAACCCCTTTAAATTGTCTTGAAGAAGTAAGGGAATATAATGTATAAAATAACAACAATCAAATTTCACTATTGAGCCAAAAATAAGCATTATTTTCTATTTTTATGAGTGTACTAATTTCTTTTTAAAGATTATAACATAATGTAACAATGAGAGTAATAGCTGTACTTTAAAAATATTTTCTAAATAAGAAAACAAGTTCATGTTTAGCATAAAGTTAGTGTAGAATAATCATTTTTCATCTGTTAAATGAGGTTAAAATTTAAAAATAAATAAAAGCATTACCTTCAAATAAACTGAGGTCTCTTCGTAGCCGTGGTCCATAAAGCCCTTCTAAAATACTCTCAAAACCTGTTATTAAAGAGAAAAGTATATTAACTACTGAAAAAGCTTATTTTTATAATAAAAAAGCATAAATTATAAGGAATCAAAAAACTATAATAAGCTTAACATGCTATGAGGTGCCATTTTTTCCTTTAGTTGAATTAAGTTGAACTAGGCAATATACAACATGGTAAATAGTTACATGTCACTATCAGAAATTAAATGACTTAAAGAAATTGAAATAGTCAAATGTAAATGTTTACTACTAAAACAGGTAAATACCTTCATCATTTAGAAATATTCTCAGGGTAAAATATTACAGGTAGATTTCTTTTATAATAATTTTGTAAAGAGAAAAATAGGTATTATAATCCTGTTTTTATTTGTTACAAAAAGGTTAACTTAAAAAAAGTGGCATCTTTAACTTCAATTACAAAAATGAGTAAATGAGTGTCAATGGAGATAAATTCTTCCTGTGAAAGTATGATGCATAAAATTTTAACCTTGTAAAAATCCTAACAATTTGTTCATGGGTATGAACTATTTTTAAAAAAAATTACTGAAAATCTTATCAAGGTAACAAAATCCTAATTCATGAATTTACATAGTATTTATTCTATTTTCTGTTTATAAAAATTTTAAGATTACATAATTTTCTTTTTGAAGTCTATATTATATTCGATTTTAAGCAGCTTTTAGATAAACTACGAGGCATCCAAAGGAAAATTACAAGGATGGCAAAATAACTGGGAAACAAATAAAAAGAAATACTTGAAGGATGCTTAAATTAGGGAAGAGAAAACTAAAGGTAACATGGTAGAAGTGAAAAAATGAAAGATAAAGTAGAACTACTACTACAGAAATATTTCATGTCATTAGATGCCTTAAAAAACATTTTAACACCTCTGAAATCAAGATGTGTATTAAAATCAATGGTGTGTCAAAGTCAAAAAGTGGCAACATTTTTTTCACTCTGTAGAACATGAAGAGATGATGCATCTTACAACTTATGATGCTGTAGGTTAGACAAAATAGTTATGATACTTGGTAAATATGTACTTAATAAAATCTTTGTGAAATGATTCAGCACTAGTTCCTATGAATGGAAATTTCAGGCAGAGAAGTGAATGATATACAACCAGAGACAGTTTTCAAGAATGCTCTAGAAAAGAATTTCATACTGGGTAAAGCCTCAAACTGAACAAGCCCCAAATTTCGTTCTGTTATGAAGATATTCTAGTTATATTTGGAGCACTGTGATCAATGCTCTAAAAATAATACTGCAAATAACTATTTTAAGATATCATTCTGTGGTATATTGGACAAAAATGTATAGCTTGAGGTATCTTTGCTGGGTTTCCTATCCTAATGGTTCTTTTAAAATTTCTGTATCTTTGTTCACCAATGAGACTAGTCTAAATTTCCTTTGTACTAGGGTCAGGTTTTGATATGCTACCTTACAAAAGTGAGTTTCAATGTTTTTTCTACTCTCTGGAAAAAAATTAGGAAACATAAAGATCACTTGCTTCAATATTTAGTAGAATATAACAGGAGTGACAACTGAGAATAAAGTCAATATAAAGTGCTTATTACCAATCAAATTTTTTAAACTCTCATAGGACTATTCAGGTATTCTATTCCCTATCTTAGTTAGTTTTATGGGAACCTGCCCATTTCAATTATATTTTCCAATTTACTTATATAAAATGTTTCATTATATGTTTTTATCTAATGTCAACAGCATCAGCAGTCATATCAGTTTTGCTTTTCATTCCTTGTTATTTATGCCTTCTTTTCTTTCTCAGTCAAGCTCATTAGTTTATTTTTTTCAGATTAAAAAATTTTGATTTCTTGATCTTCTCTAATGTACGTTTGTTTTCTCATCCACTAATTTCTGCCCCTGCTTTTATTTCTTTGTGTCTTCTATTTTGAGTTTATTTTGCTCTTATTTTTGCCTTCTTTAATTGGATATTTAGTTCATTACCTTTCAGCCTTTCTTTTTTTTCTAATATATGCATTTAAAGCTAACAATTTCCACCCAAGTACTCCTTTTAGCTACATTATACAATATGTCATATTTTCTCATCATTCAAAGTATTTCATAATTTCATAATTTCCATTATGCCTTTTTTGATTCATGGTTTTTAAAAGCATATTTTCTTAATTTCCAAATATATATAGTATACATTTTATAGATTTGTAACTTACTTACATTGTAGTCAAAAGAAAATGCCCAATATGATTTTAATCCTTTGAAATTTTCTAACATTGTTTTTACGGTTGATAAAGACAATTCTTGAAAACTCCCTACATATGCTTGAAAAGAACTCTAAACTTGCTGGATGAAGCATTCTAATTTGTTCATTACATTAACATGTTAATTGTGCTCTTTAAATCATCCTTACGCAGTTGTGTTTTTGACTCTTTGATCTATTAATTCTTGAGAAAAATATATAAAATCTTCCATAAATTGTAGCTTTGTCATTTCTTTCTTATTTCTTTAAATTTTAGCTTTATATGTGTTTGAGGCTATATTATTAAGAGCTTATAATTTTATAATTGTTTTACGTCTTTTGTGAATAGAACTTCATATAATTATAAAGAAATCCTTTTTATTTCTAGCCATGATTTTTGCAATAGGCTATATGGTCTAATATTATATAGCTATAAAACATTTTTTATTGCATCCATAATGTCTTTTTCAATTATTTCTTTACAATCTTTATGTATTATTAAATAACATATCTTTTTAAAAAACATCCTGACATTTTGTCAGAATTTGGTCGCTTAAATTTAAAGGTTATTAATATATTGAAGTTTAAATTCCTTATCTACTTTATTTCTATTTGTTCTATAGTGCTATTTCTCACTTTCTTGCAAACTTTGGAATTGACTGAATATTTATCATTTACTTTTGTTCCTCCTCTATCAGTATGAAAAGTATGCACTATTTCTGTTCTTTTTGAGATTAACCCAGAAATTAGGATACGGTTTTAAAGTTAATCAAAATCTTCACCCACCCTTTCAGGACTTAACATTGGAAGGACTTACACCTCCTTCCTCTTTACATTATTGTTCTGTATATTTCACTAAGTAGTTTTTTAAATATTTGTACACATATTTACCACTGTCTTTGCTTTTCATTACTTACTTCTCAGAGCATCCATCTAGAAATATTTTCCTTCTACTTAAGGTACCTCCTTTAGTGAGCATATAAGACTCTTCCCTAAGACTCTGATCAAAAGTATCTAAGTCATTCTCACCTATATACTCCATGCTGTGTTCTCTTTTACACTTTACATCTCTTTCTCTTTTCTTAACTGCATTTTGGTTAATTTCTTTCACTATATATATTTCACTTGAAGTCTCTCTATGTATAATCAACTGACAAACTCTCTGATTTTTTTAAATATCAACTTTAAAGAGATATAATTTTCACACAATATTATGTACTCATTTTAAGGATAAAGTTCAATATATTTTCATAAATGAATACTTTTATTTAGCCAAGAACATAATCAAGACTGAATATATTTCCACCAACTCAACTGGTATCCCTGTGTCATTGTGAGTAAATTCCCTGGAACAACCCAAAGCCCAAGGAAACACTTAATCTACTTTCTGTCATTATAAATTAGACTAGTCTTTTCTACTGGTTTTCAGATTCATTTATGTTGTTGCATGTATCAATAGTTCTTTCCTTTTAATTGCTGAGATGTATTCCCATATATGGATATAGGACAAATTGTTGATCAGTTCTCATGTGATAGACATTTAGGTGGTTTAAAATATGTGACCATTATAAAAAAAGCTGGTATTTACATTCGTATGTAAGTTTTTGTGAATATATGTTATCATTTCTCTAGAATAAATATGTAAGAGTGTTATTGCTGGGTTGAGGGCTAGGTTCTTTTGGTGTGTTAATAATTTAAGAAACTAAACAGTTGTTTTTCTAAATGGCTATGCTCTCTTACATTCCCACCAGTAATACAGGAGAGCTCGGGCTGTACCACAGCCTTACCAACACACGGCACTGTCCTTTCAATCTCAGCCATTCTAACGAATGTGTATGGGTAACTCATAGCGGTTGTAATTTGCAATTTCTTGATGACTAATGATTTTTAGGATCCTATCTAATTAAAATGTCTGTATTTCATTATGATAACAGGACAAGATGACCCCCATATAGCAAACTAGGAAGTGAGTCATCAATTTCCATTTTATGAGTTGTATCTCTTTTCATTTTTAGAGCTAACTATAAGGTTTACAATGTTCAGTTTAACTTTTCGCAGATTATCTTCAAATATTATATATAGTATGATAATATGCAATGATAGAAGCAGTATATATCCATATTCCACCCCCATCCTCTGTCTTGGTTATACATTTTACATCCAAATCTGTGATATATCCCACAGTAAATTACTTTTTACTTTAAAAGATCAATCATTTTAAAGAAATTAAAAAAGGAGAAAGTATTTCTTACATGTACCCACATATTTATCATTTCTGTCACTTTTTTTCCTTTGTGTAGATCTTATGCTTAAAGAACTTACTTCAATATTTATTGTACTAAAAGTTTGCTAGCAGTGAATTCTTTCGACCATTTTTTTTTCTGAAAAAATTAATCTGTCTTCATTTAAAAAATATATTTTGTTGGGTACAGAATTCTAGGCTGACAGCTTTTAATCCCAGCACTTGAAAGACGTCCTTCCACTGTCTCCTTGTTGCAAAGCTGCTGACACATCGGCAGTCTTTCTCCTCTGTGTTCCTCTGTACACGTGTCTTTTTCTCTGGCTGTTTCTCAGATTTTCTCTTTATCACTGTCTTTCAACAATTCGATTATTACCTACCTTGGGCGGCTTTCTTTTGTGTGTACTCTGCCTGGGAAAACTCTAAATAATTTTTCTATGGCCTCCTTTTGTTCTGAGACTCCAGTTATATATTGTTAAACCATATGATATTGTTCCACAGGTCATTGAAGCTGTTCCATTTTTTTTCCTTCAGTTCTTTTTCTAACTGTTCTTCATTTTGGAAGGTCTCTCTTGCTATTTTCTAAATTCACTGATCTTTTCTTCCGCAGTTTGTACTTAGGAAACTATACAAATTAAAATATATAATTTGAAGAGTTTTAACATATGCATCCACCCATAAAGCCATTACCACAATCAAGATAATAAATACTTCTCACACTCTTAAAAGTATCTTCATGTTCTTTTTTAATCCCTCTCTTCCTTTCACAAAACTAATATACTTTTGGTCACTTATCGACTAGTTTATATTTTCTAGAATTTCAAGAACATAGAATCTTACCTCTCTTTTGGCCTGATCTTTTTCATAGTAGAAAGATTTTGAGATTTATCCATACTGTTGCATATATCATTATTTTGTAATTTTATTTCCCAGTATATTCCACTTCATTGATACACTGCAATTTTTTATCCATTCAGGTGTTGGCAGATATATGTTTTAATTTTTATTGTGTAAAGCATCAATAGTATATGGCTGAGTAATATGGTAGGTTTATGTTTAGCTTTCTAGGAAATCAAACTTCTTCCAAAAGTCATTGTTATCACTTTCCAATCCTGCCAGCCATGCAGGAAACTGACAGCGGAGCTTCACCTCCCCAGTACTACTTGGTATAGTCAATTGTGTTTCTTTTTTTTTTCTTTTTAACCATTGTAATGGTTTTAAAACCTTTCTAAAGTCATCATATCTCACTGTATTTGTGCCACACAACTGAAGTATGTAAGCTCCATCGATGAAGTCTTTCCAACCTCACATGCGGTTAAACTCAACTGAGTTCAGAAAAGTGGGCTTCTGGTAGTTATACCTTTCAAATTTGAATATGTGAAATCAGAAATATATTTGAAAATCTACTGTTATCGTAAACCATAAAATGCCATTCTAATACTTGACATCAAAATCTATCCCATGATAGCCTCACTTTTCTAGGTAGATTAATAATCCCCAACCCAAACAAAAAACCCACCTCCTTTTAGAAGATGCGCCCAGATCTTAGGTTTGGAAAATAGTCACTAAATCTATCAAAAATATGCGAGAAGATGTCCATCACCCTTTTTTAGGACAAAAGACCAGCCCTGGGCAAACACCTGAAATCTTTAACAACAACAACAACAACAACAACAACAACAACAACAACAACAACGACAATCATATTTTGCTTTCTGATGTTCTCTTTGACCGACTAATACTTATGAAGGCCTAAACTAATGCTAAATCTAACCTTTCCTTATTCTGGTCAAAAAGAGGTATATTTGAACTTATGACCATAGAAGTGATGGTGAGGTACATGGAGTGGTGGGTAACTAAAGTCGAGCAGAGGTAAACTTGCTGATGACAAAGTAACCACAGCACAAACTTGAGGGCAGGTATCCATATCCATGCTTTCTGCATTCCCCACTCTGCATAATGCTAATTATTAAAGTTGACCTGACGTCTACAAATTAAATGCTGAATTTCTTCATGAAAATACATATGATACAATGCTATTCTAATAGTAAATTTACCTTCAGACAGATTCTTGAGTTGCTAGATCCAATCCTATGTTTTAAAATCTGAGTAAATGTATGCAGTTATCATTCAAGTAGCAAATCTGAAAACTCTGACCTTTATAACATACAAACTGTCTTCTCCTAGGATCACAATTATAATGCAGTGGTCCCCAACCTTTTTGGCACCAGGTACCGGTGCTCCTATGAGAATCTAATGTCTGATGAAGTGCTTCTTCAGTCAGTACTTAGATGATAGATCCATTTAAATGTATCTTTACTTCCATGGTGGTAAATCCATTTATACGTAATATAAAACTATAGAGTAAAATTATAATTTATACAAAATGTCAATACTTTATATCTGCTAGATTCTCATTATTAAACACTGATTCCTGGATTTAAATGCAATAGATATAAAGGAAAAAGGCAAGTGTTCAGACTTTGGGGTTGGAGGTGACAGGAAAAGATGGTGTTAGGGAAGGTTTTCCAGAAATGATGACGCCCAAACTAAGTCTTAATGGAAGAATGACAGCTAGGCAAAACAATGAAGGGCATGTTACACATTTAGAAAGGAGAGAGCATCATGCATAAAGCCATAGGGGGAAAAGACCTTAACATACTCAAGAACAGCACTACCTGATATAACCTGTATGAAGACAGAAATTATCTGTATCTCGGTTGTCCAATACGGGACTTGAGGAACTGATTTTTAATTTTATTTAGTTTTATTTATTTAAATTTGAATCGCCATGTCTAGAAATTGAAGAAGTATGCAAAGATAAAGAAAGTGACGTGAAGAAAGGGCACTATAAAGGGCTGGGAGATGCACAAAATACTGACCCTAAAGGGCCTAGCCCTCTTTTTTTTTTTGTGCCAAGTAGTTAATTTTTAACCTGAAAGCCAGAATGAGCAATGGTGGGCCTTTAAGCAGTCAAGAGACAGGATTAGCTTTGCTTTAAGAAAAGATCACTCAAGCAGCAATGGCAGACTTAAATGAGGGGGAAAAAAAAAAAAAAGAACGGTTAGAAAGCTGGAAGAAATCCAGCAGAGAGAAAAAAAAAGAACATAAATTTAGGCAGTAGAAGTTTATCTAAAAGAAAGTGAATGGCTTTGAGTTATATAATACTATTAAATGGAATAATAGTTAAATGATGCCATCGTTTCATTATTTTAAGGTGGGAGTGAGAGAAGTAAAGATTTCACTGAGACAGGAAATCCATGAAGTTTTTTGTTGTTGTTGTTGTTGTTGTTGTTCGTTTGTTTTATATGATTGGTAGGCATAAAAGGGATACACTTTTGGATAGGCTAACTTAGATATGTGGGCATAAATTAAATGAAAACATCCAGAGGTAGAAACACAGACTCAGAGATCATTGGTACATAAATGGAAGATGGAATCCAAGTCTAATTAACTGAAACAGTTCTACATCAATTATCAGAATCGAAATATTTCAAAATTACCATTTAAAAGTTTTTTCTATTTTAATTAATATTGTAATGATATTAACTACGACTAATCAGTGTTTCAGTATATAACAGAAGGTATGTCACAGGTACTCTGCTAATCCCTAGCCCCCACTCTTGCCAACAATCAAATCCTAAAGAATGTCACATGGTATCCCACCTCAGGCATCCACAGAAAGCTGTTCCTTCAACCTACTATACACATTCCAACCCCCATTTGCCCCTCCCCAAATCTGGATAAATTCTACTAATTCTTAAAATATTGGTTTTAAGAATCACCGAAACTGTAAAACCCTTAGAAAAAAACACAAGGAAAAAGCTTCTTGACACTGGTCTTGGCAATGATTTTTTTGGAGATGATACCAAAAGCATAAGCGACAAAAGTAAAAATAAACATGTGGGACTACATCAAACGAAAGAACTTCTGCACAGCAAAGAAAACCATCGATAAAATGAATAGGCAACCTACGGAAAATATTTGCAACCATGGATTCGGTTAATATCCAAAAATATATAAGAACTCATTGAACTCAATAGCAAAAACCAAACAATCCAATTTAAAAAATGGGCAGAGCAACTTAACAGACATTTTTCTAAAGAAGACATACAATGGCCAACAGGTTCATGAAAAGCTGCTAATCAGAAAAATGCAATCAAAAGCACAATGAGACTTCATCTCAACCTGGTAGGATAGCTGTCATCAAAAAGACAAGAGATCACAAGTGATGGCCAAGATGTGGACAAAAAGGCACTGTTGGCGAGAACGTAAATTGGTGGAGCCACTATGGAAAACAACAGGGAGGTTCCTTGAAAAATTAACAATAAACTGCCACATGATCCAGCAATTCCATTTGTGGATATCCATCTGAAAAAAACAAAATCAGTATCTCAAAAAGAGATCTGCAACCCCATGCTCACCGTAGCATTATGTACAATAGCCAAGGCATGGAAATTACCTAAGTGTTCATAGATGGATGGATAGATAAAGAAGATGTGAAATATAGAGACAATGAAATATTTCTCAGCCATGGGAAAGAAGGAAATCTTGCTATTTGCAACAACATGGATGAATCTAGAAGACATTATGCTAAGTAAAATTAGCCAGAGAAAGACAAGTAGTACATATGATCTCACTTATATGTAGAATGTGAAAAACAAAAAAAAATCAAACTCAAAGACACAGAGAGAATGGTAGTTATTACGGGCTGTGGGATATGGAACATGGGGAGATACTAGCCAAAGAATACAAGCCTCCCATTATAAGATGAACGAGCTCTAGGGATCTAATACACAACGTGGTGACTATAGTTAGTAATAGTATGTTATGTACTTGAAATTTGCTAAGAGTACATTTAAAGTTTTTCTCATCAAACACACAAAAAAGTAATTGTAAGGTGATGGATATGTTAATTAACCTGACTGTGGTAATCACTGCACAAAAGTATAGACACGTCAAATCATCATCACATCATACACTTTAAATATATACATTTTTTGGTCAATTATGCACCGCACCAATAAAGCTGAGGAAAGAAAAGAATCACTGCCTCAATTTAAAAGCTTCATCTAATCTAATTTATACTTAGACTAGAACAGACCTACATCTATGTGCTTTATATTATATTATACCTTGCATTATTCCTTTTGGAGCACTTACCATAATTCTAATTAATCATGTGTAATTTTTAATGTCTCTTCTCAACTAATCAATTATTCATTTAACAAATATTTGTGTGTCTACCAGCTGGGATACGTTGGTGAGCAAGAAGAGACAAGAATTCTGCCCTCAGCTCAAACTGGAGGAAGGGAATAGCAGGGAGTAAAAGAATCACATAACTAAATCTTGATTTGATATTTTCATTAGATAAATGCCACAAAATTTTAAGCTCCAAGAAGGAAGGAACCATGTCATCTTGTCTGCTGTGCTAGCCTTAGTGTCTGGCCCATGTTAGGCACTCAAAGTTATTTGCTGAATAAATGCTTGGGGGAAAAAATCTCACTCTGAGACCAAAGACATTCATTTTCAAAACAGCTTTTAGAACACAGCTCAATTTGTAGGTCAAAACTGCCTGTAATTAATAGTTATCTTCACATCAAGTATCATTCTGAAATTCAGTCATTTCTTTGTATCCTATCTTGTTCTACGAAGAACCCACATTTGTGTTTTGCTTAGTTTAGAGCTCTTTCTATTTCTTAAAAACGAACACACTTTAGTTTCAGTTTAATCACTGCCCCTTAAGTCGTTTCTTACTCTTCATTCTGTAAGCATATGTCAAATGTATTTTCCACTTTGACTTAAGGATTGCAGCGCCTCTATTAATAAAGGTGTCACTATTACATGCTCGTGAAGTCTCCGTAATCCCCCAAAGTGAGCATATAAATGGAACTACTGGTCATCTGCTGGTGACAAGCATGCTGCTTAACATCCTACAACGCACAGGACAACTCCCCACAACAAAGACCTGTCCAACCCAAAATGTCAGTCGTGCCAAGTATGGTTCAAAACTCAGTATTAAGGAACTGGGTCAACATGTCTGAATAGATTTTAAAAGAGAAAACCCAAGAAATACCTTAATTATCCACTTCTTTCTCTAATTAACAAGTGGAAACTAAACTAGTCATAAAGAATTACGGAGGAAAAAGCACGTGTATAAGATAAATGGTTACCCTGTTCAAGACTTAAACACAGTTGATTTGATGCTAGAGTAATTATTTCACTGTATTTAAATCTTCTTAGTCACTTTTGGAAACTGGAAATATATAATTCAGGTATCAGAGCCAGATTTTATTCCTACCTGAGTACAAAGACACAAATTCTGGAAATACATTTATGATCGGGCTGTGTCCACATTATTTCCCTTTATCTTTTTACTAAGTTTGTAAATTGTTCTTAAAAAGTTATAATTGTAGAATATTCATACCTTATAACATGCCTCATTTTAAGCAAACCTAATAGATTAAACAACTAGATTTAGAGACAATGAAAAGACAAGATATGGAGTAATAATATGCTTTAGGAAAAAAACAATTTAAAACAAGTTTTGAGCATTTAAAATCAAACAAAAAAACGCAGTATGTAACTTTTATGAAAGACACCTAGTAAGTTACACGAAAATAACTTACAGAAAGCAGACTACTAATGCTTTATAGGAGACTGACACAAAGAGAAAAATCTATACCTCCAAACTGGAGGAAACGAAATGGCACCGGCAAACAATGGATGAGAATTTCAATTTTGTCTGGCATTTTTTATTCCTTAAGATAGAAGGTACTTGGATATGCATTACACTGAATTTTTTGGAAGCCTGATATAATCCATTCATAAATTGAAAAAAGTTTCATAATTCCAAACTGTAAATATGTTACCTTAAAGATGCAATTCTATAAAACATTCTTCTCAGTACAGAAAATGTGAAGTTCACACGAGTATCTCTGATTACCAAGGCTCTTATAATGGATATTGGAATCATTGTTCTAATCAACTTTCACCATTTAAAACAACAGAAGACTATACTAATTCTGCTTAAAACTCTCCAATGGGTCTTTTCTGCTTACGGGATGAATTATAATGTTCTACGGTAGCATGTGCAGCCTTCCCTGATCTAGCTCCTGCCTATTCTTCAAACTCATTTTACACCACTCCGTCATAAGTAAATTACTTGCCACTAGGAAACCACTAACCCATCACGTTGTTTACACATCTGCCCTTTTGCACATCTATCTGAAATGCCTTTCCCACCATTGTTCACCTGTCCAGTGTCCCGTCTGCCAAACTAACTAAAACATTTTCTTTCAGCTTTACAAACTAAGAAATTAACTATATTAAGAAGCAGTTTATTCATGTGTAAAATACAGACTGGTATACTACAGGTACTGCATAAACGATCTCACAAAGACTCTTCCAACCTTGTCAGAATTCTTTGTTATCAGCATCACATTCTCCAGGTATGTTCACATCCTAATTGAGACATTTTCCTTTTCTTTCTTTTTGATCGAGGAAAGGGAGCTAGACGTTTAACTATCTGACAACAGGGACAATTATTATTACCTTTGTATTATCTCCCAGGACTTGTAATAGTGATTTGCCTAATAAAAGCAGTTGAATTTCATGACTTGACAGAGGATTTGGCTGAAGCAGGACTATCTTTTTCAACAAAGTGGTAAAAGAGTTTTTAAATAATTAGGTAACTAATGTAAAAATAAACATTTGTGGGAAGGTGCTTTCGAGAAGACTAAAACAGGTGACAGTCTTCATATATTCAAAAAACGTTTTCGTTAAACACCTGCTTTCAGCTCATACTTTACTGGGGAAGAAAGGCAAAACAACAGACAAGATCAATAAACATTACATAGAACACCTGAAAGGAGCAAGAATACAGCGATCAAGCCTAAGAGGCAGTGAGAGAAATAAGAGAGCAGGAAGCACGCAATCATTGTTATTTGATTGGGGGCGGGGGGGAATGAGTGTTAGTAATGGGAATGATGGTTAAAGCAAGGATGAAAATTTTAATTTCAGAAAAGACAAAGTCATGCTGAGAAAGGCTAAAAATGAAAAAGAGAACACTCTTACAAATTAAATTATACTCAAGTAGATTAACTTGCAAACGTAACCAGTTTTTAAGACACAAGAAACTCAAAAGCACAATGTACTATAAACTCTGGCTTATCTCAGTGGCTTAACTCTACCTAAATTAGGGATTTCATTCTATAAAAAGAAAAAACTTTTAACGCCACACAGGGATGAAGGTGGGGAGGAGAGTTTATGTATCAACCATTTTTAATACAGTTTATCATTCATAAAATTCCCTCTTGGCTCCAAATGTCTTTTGGCTATTTCCAAAACTCAACACCATCTTCAAAGGAAAAATAATTTTATTTGCCACAAAAACATTATAAAATGTGCCATAAATTATTTTAAAATTCCAAAAATACTTTACATGCTCGCTATATGGTAGCAGAAAAGTACAAAAGGGCTAACACAGATGCCAAGCAAATTACGAAACGTGAACATAACTTGATAATAATTTTAAGGTAACTGCACATCTGAAGAGAATAAAACAGAGAGAGTAAAGCCTATTTCCCAATTTCCATTATATTTATGCTTATGTTTATTTTTAGCAATGAAAGAGTGAATGTTTGAAAAAACTCATTCATGCAACAATTATTTAAGTACTAGTTGGGTGCCAAGATGACAGGGAAGGAGAAAACAGTTTTATCTTTACACAAACACACATATACACACACAGTGAACTTGGTGGGAAACACAGCATAAATGTTTACGATAAAAAAAGGAAAGTGACATCAGTGAACACAGAAGGGCACCAAATCCAAACCTGGAGAGGCTAGAAAAGGATCTGTGGAAAAAGTGAAGTTTAGTTAGCTAAAATAAGGTTGAAAAATATTCTAGAAGTTGAATAAAAATTAAAAATGTATAATGTGTCAGAATATTAGTTGTATTGTTTGTAATAACGTAAACCAGAAACAACCCAAGTATCATTCAAAACAAGAACAGATTAAAAAAAAAAAAAGCTATGGCATTTTTACATATTAGAATATTATAAAGCAATGAAAATAAACTATATCTACAGGCAATCACATGAATGAGTCTCACAAACATAATGTTGCATTAAAGAAGCTATACACAGAAGAATAAATGCTATATACTTCCATTTAAATAGTTTTCCACAACAGGTGAAAATAATCTTTGGTGTTTAGAAGTCAGAATACTATTCACATTTGGAGAGAAGGGAGAAATTAGTGATTGAGAGCGGATCCAAGAGGATTTCTGGGGATTCTATTTCTCGAGCTGGTGGTGGTTACAAGAACAGGTTAACTTTGTTCACTGACATATAAGTTTATGATGTGTATACTTTTTTCCATATACTTATACTTTTTAAAAAGTTTACAAAAAGAAGCAATGAATAACAGTTCTTGATAATTCAGAAGGACAAAACGAATATGCAAAAGCCCAGAAGAACAGTGCTTAAGTATCCAGAAAGAGTTCACTATCACTCTGCTATAAAATGCTAACTAAAATACCCAACTCGAGATTATTGTGAGGATTAAAAGATAGTATACATGCACAGCACATACCTGGCACAAGTACGCATGTTCAGTAAATCAGCTGTAATTACTGCTATACTATTATTGTGCTATTGATAGCAGTGGCCAAGGTAGAGTGACAGTCATATTATGAATTTATACTGTATCCTAAGACCAGAGAGGAACTAATGGAGATTTTTACACAGAGAGTAATATGATCACACTTGAGTTTAGGAAATTATCCAAGGAAAAAAGATGTGCAGCTTTAAAAAAAAAAAAAAAGAGAGAGAGAGAGAAAGAAAAAGAAAAAGAAGATGTCAAGAAGAGATTGTCAACAAATATTGCAGAGAGGTCCAGAATAGAGAAAGGAAGAATTTTAAAAAAGCACTGATCTGAAAATCAGTGATTAGTGATGCTGAGCATCTTTTCATATGTCTGCTGGCCATATGAATGTCAACTTCTACTCATTTTTTAATCACATTATTATTATATTATTATTATTATTATTATTATTATTATTATTATTATTTTGGTGTTAAGTTGTATGAGTTCCTTATATATTTTGGACATTAACCTTTTATCAGATATACCACTGATGACTATCTTCCCCCATTCAGTAGGTTGTCTTTTCATTTGAGTTTATCTCTGTATACGGTTTAAGAGAGTGGCCTACTTTCATTTTTTTGCTGTAGCTGTCCAGCCTTAAAACCATTTACTGAAGAGACTCTTTACCCTACTGTATATTCTTGCCTCCTTTACTACAGATTAATTGACATGTACGTGTGGATTTATTTCTGGGCTCTCTATCCTGTTCCATTGAACTATGTGTCTGTTTTTATGTCATTACCATGCTGTTTTGATTATTATAGCCTTGTAGTACAGGTTGGTACCAGGCAGCAAGATACCTCCAACTTTGTTCTTCTTTCTCAGTAGTGATTTGGCTATCCAGGATCCATGTAAATTTTATGATTTTTTTGTTCTAGTTCTATAGAAAATGCCATTGGTATTTTGATAGGGATTGCACTGAATCTGTAGATTGTTTTGAGTAGTAAGAATCATCAGGGAAATGAAAATTAAAACCACAATATCACCTCACACCTGTCAGAATGGCTATCATCGGTAAATCAACAAATAACATATGTTGCCGAGAAAGTGTTGCACAAGAAAAAAGGGAACCCTTGTGCATTGTTGCTGGGATTGTAAATTGGTACAACACTACAGAAACAGTATGCACGTTCCTTAAAAAAATTAAACATAGAATTACCATCACCCGGCAATTCTGCTTCTGAGTATTTATCTGAAAAAGTCCAAAACACTAGTTCAAAAAGCTATATGTACCCCTATGTTCATTGAAGCATTATTTACAGCAGTAAATATATAGAAGCAACCTAAGTGCCCATCAGTAGATGAATAAAGATGTGGTATTTATATACATAATGAGGTATCATTCGACAATAAAAAGAATGAAATAATGTCATTTGTGACAACATGGATGGACCTAGAGGGTATTATGCTAAGTGAAATAAATCAGGCAGATAAAAACAAATACCATACAATATAGTTTACATGTAGAACCTAAAAAACGAAATAAATGAACAAACAGAAACAAATTCATAGATACAGAGAACACATCTATTGTTGCCAGATAAGAGGGGGATGAGGGAATGAGTGAAAAAGGTGAAAGGGATTAAGCACAAACTGCCAGGTATAAAAGTCATATGAGGATGTAAAGCATAGCATAGGGAATAGTCAATAATATTGTAATAACTACGTATAGTGCCACATGGGTACTAGACTTATAACGGTGATCAATTCATAAGGCACACACATGTCTAATCGCTATGGTGTACACCTGAAACTAATATGTTGTATGTCAGCTATAACTAAAAAATAAATTTTAAAAAAGAAAATCGATACGGAACATTTGAGAGAACAGTTTATAATTTTCTCAATGTTACACAAGTTAATAAGTGACAACCAGAATATAAGGTACTCCAAACTTACAATTTACTACAGAGTCTCAATTGAATACTTTTTATATAATTGTAATTTTAAGTATACACATGGCAAAAGAAGATTTTTTAACTGTTTGTTAAAATTACTTATTTTTTAAAATAGCCTCCTGGAATCATCACAATTGTTATTACTATAGACAAATTATACACATATGTATATATCTATATACATCTATATCTCTATATCCATCCATCCATATCTCCTAAATTCAGATTTTTCTAAGGCATAAATTAATTTGGTATGGATTTTTAATAAACGCCCAAGATATAAGTATATACCAAATTACCTCCAGCACTTACAAATATTATAACACTAATGTGAAAACATTTTTTGTAAGTTAGTGTTATTTCAACAACCACCAAATAAGATGAATGATCTGAGGATTTTGATACATTAGTTATATCATTGTTAATTCGTTGTGTCTAAAAGAGTAAAAAAACAATGAACTACAAGTTAGTAGTTGATAGATGGTCACGGGGATGGGGAGCATGGCATAGGGAATGCAGTTAGCATGAATGCAATGGTTAGGTTTAGAAACAGAAAGAACAATCAGGGGAATTGTTTTATAAACTATATAAATATCTAACCAATATATTATATACTTGAAACTAATAATAAAATAAAATTAGAGAACAAAACAAAACAGTGAACTGCTCTTGAGCACATGCAATGAGTCTATCAACAAGCAGTAGCTTTTTTGGTTTGCTTGAATTGAAGAACATAAAATATCAGATACAAGACTTAAGCAGCAATGGTTTCTTATTGGTTTCGGAACTATTTAAAATGCAGAGCATAAAAATGGGAGAGAGTGAGAAAAGTGTCAGAGAAGGAGGTAAGGGGTGGGGAAAAAGAGAGGAAAAAAGAAATAAAGAGTAAGCTTCTGAAGTTTGGCACTCAACTTTTTTGGTTTATAACCATACCATATACAATCAAAAACGCTTATATTAAGCCTAAAAGCAAGCAGTAAAAGATCATGAACGTCATATTTTTCACAACCTGGCATAAATCCACAACTACTACAACAAAATGTGTAATCTGGGTTTATTCACATCAGAACATGGAATGGACTACAGAGTTCAGACAACCAACATATAAAATTTTTTATTCTGATTGAAAATACTAAAAGTTAGGCTAGAATCTGTAATACTGTTAAATTGGGTCACAGGAATATGGAGATTTATTGTGTTTTCTTCTACTTTTATATATATTTGAAATTTCTCATAATGGTTTTTACAAATTATGCCCAAGTTTTCAAATATTGTCCTGGGAAAGCTGCTTTTGATTTCCTCAAAGAAAAAAAAGTAATCATAGTTTGCTGGGGTTGGTAGAAAACAGAGAATTGCAACAGTAAATTCACTGAATGGAATGTGTAATATGACATTCCTGTGAACCCACCCACTTTAAAACAAGCTAACAAAAATGCCAATTGAATCCTAGTTAAATATCAGAATAAGAACTAATTCTTTAGGACAACATGTTTTTTTTTAAATTCACAATTTGGCCTTCAGCCAATATTTGTGCCCCATGTTTTCTGCTACATTGCAACTTTCATTGATGCTATAATAATTTGCCAAAAAACAGAACATATCATACTTTCAAGCTTTTGTTTCTGGTGTGAAAGGAAACTGCTGTTGGGTTGAGAGTACAGCAAATACTTCATCTGATTTCTGTTTGCAACGCAGATGATTAAGGAAGAATCAGAGTAGAAGATGAGAAACCATTAAGCATTTTTCCAGTAGTCCGGGCAAAAAAGTAAGATTGACTTAGAATCTCTGGAAATGGAGGGAAAGGGGTGGATTTAAGATATATTTGGAAGCACAATCAATAATTGGTGGGCAGGATATAGGAGATGAGAAGGAGGATAAGTGAAAGATGATTTCCAGGTCTCCAACTTGTAAAACGAGATATACCGAGATGAAGAATATCAGAGGAATGTATTTGGTATTTGGTAGAGGGAGATCAAGAGTTCAGCTATAGATATATTATATTTAGGCTACCTGAAAGATATACAAGTGGAAAGAGATCGAGTAAATCAAATATTGAGATAGGCTAGTCACTGGGAGGAGGTAGAATAAACGAAGATCAAGGAAGAGTAAAGACGGAACCACTGTATGTCAAAGCTATGGGAGTCTAACACCTACAGTATGGGAGTCTAACACCTACAGTGAGCTATGTTACATTCATTCTACCAACTTCAACAGAGTGAAGCTGACTTGAGGGAGTCTTCCGAATTACTTACATTTATTATAAAATTATTCACATATCAAACAAAAAATACAAAACAAAATTACTTAGTCTAACTAGGCTAAATTTTCCAGACAGATGATAAGGGGGAAAAAATTGGGGGGAGAGGGAACAAAATAACTACCACACACAGATGATAATCAAGGTCCAAAACCACCCCTGGACCTTCAAACATTAAAACTGCAAGAATGCAGAGGTGCCACAACATTCTTGCAGAAAGAGTCCTGGAACTATAACACTCAGAATTTATATAATGACCAATCATAGGAATTTCATTCTATGACTGGTTTCCTTAGAGGTCTTGATTTCCTTAGAGGTCTTGCTGTACTTACTCTTGCAACAACTGGTTTTAAGGCAAGTTAGCAAATCTTCACGTGCTGGTCCTAGGTACTGATAAGCCTACATACTGACTACTACCTCTAATATAAAAATATTTTGCTTTATATCCTGTCTTGGATAATGGTCCTATAATTCAATCTGGCCTCCTAATGAGAAGCCTGGAAATGATTCTCCATCCCTCCTCCTTTTTCTGTATGCCCTTAGTTCATCAATGACTAAAATCTGTTAATACCTCCTATCTTTTGAATTCTTTCCTTTTCCCTCATTTTTACCTCTACTCTTATTTCAGACCCTCATAATTTCTTGGTTGGGCTATCTTGACAACCTCCTGATTGATTTGCCTGTTCTATTCTATTACTCTACTGGCAGAGCACTTTTATAAAACCACAAATTAACCTATGTCACTCCCATGCTTAAAACTCTTCAATGGTTTTCCTCTATCTATGTGTTACTTAACTTCCCTATCTGTGAAGTGGGAATGATAAAAATAGTTCCTATTTATATGACTGTTGTGAAAATCAAATGAATTCTAGTGTAAGCACTTAATGCATAATCCACTGTAAAATAAAATGATTAAAAAATAATGGTAATGACTATTGTATTTTGCTTAGAAATTTCTCCATGACTCAATTTCTATTTCTTCGTTCTTCTCATGTCCCACAATCATCCAACGACCACTCCCAGACCCATACAAGGACACCTGATCATTCCTCTCCTTTATACCACAACTTTAATATTATATCTCCCTCTATTATAGCATTTATCATACTGTACAGTATGATAGCCTTGTCTACCTTACAAGATCATGCTTCAGGAAGACAATCCAATGCATTAAGCACCCCCTGGCACAATGCCTGGCCCACAGATATTTACTGAAAAAAAATTATGAGGGAAAAGAGATGCACAAAGGGACTCTAGAGGATTGCCATGGTTCCTTCAACCACAAAAATCCCATTATTATTGAAATAAAATAAAGGGACAATTTTAAAATGAGTGGAAAGAATGAGTGGGTCAACAAAAACTGTAAGAGGAGAAAAGGATCTGTGGGTTCAGACTGATAAGAAGAGTGAAGTTAGTTATGTAACAGAGCAAGTTAGATAAGTAAGCTAATATATATACATAGGGAAATTCTACCTTATTTCTGAGTTACACTTACGCCAGAATAGAAATATTGAAAGGTCAAGATATAAGGCAAAGGAGGAAAAAAACAGGCAATGATTAGGCTGATGCCATAATATCGGTGTGTTTTTAAAAAACACAAATTTTACCAGAGCACTACTTATATTTTAAATGGTGAAAAATAAAGTGAAGAAATAAAATGGAGTCAGTATAGTCAAGCTGCTAAATTACTAAAATCAAGTATGTTCAGGAAAGGATTCTATTATTGTTTTAACCAGCCCGGGGAACTTCGACTTTTGAACTTTCCAGTCCTGCATCAATGCCTGAATATACATCGAACCTCCAGATAACCCTCTGGTTACCTCCTGAAGCAGCAGTCCCCCATCTTTTTGGCACCAGGCACCAGTGCTCCTATGAGAATCTAATGTCTGGTGACCTAAGGTGGAATTGAGGCGGTGATGCTGGCGCTGGGGAGCGGCCGCAAAGACGGATGGAGCTTTGCTCGCTCAGCCACCGCTCACCTCCTGCTGTGCGGCCTGGTTCCTAACAGACCACACACTGGTACCAGTCCATGGCCCAGGGGTTGGGGGTCCCTGTCCTGAATGACTAGGAAAAGAATGTTCACGTACCCAGACAACCTGATTTCCATTATTCAGACCACCTGTCATCTAAAAGATGACCATCTTGGACCAATCCAGAGGCTAAGAAGGTAAGACTGAGTCTTCTCAAGAATGTATTTTTACCCTAAGAACCCTCAGCTTTTCTTTCTTCTTTGGAACACTCTGTTTTCTGCCTAGTGGTGTTTCCGGTTTGCAAACCCTAAGACCCTTGAATAAATCTTTATCAGTTATTTCCAGTCTAAGCCTCCAGACTCTTTTTTACTTCATTTGATAATGGGTATAGGAGAACACAGGCAAAGGAGAGCCAGAATGAAATAAATTTTCATTAGCTATATTCCACTTCGTCATTTGCCATTCTCGAGAAAATTTAAGAAAACATGGAAAGGTAATGGCCATAACTCTTGGAATTAGGACAGAAGGCAACTTTATATCCAGTTTATATTTATAAAAAAAATTGACAATCTGTGCTGGGGAAACTCCTTGCCTAACTCCATGCTCTCACCACCCGCCATTCCCAATTGTTAGAGCATGAAAGAAATCTGCAGACATTATTCCCTGAGTAACCCATCTCAAGGGAACCCTTAATTCTGATATGTGCTTTCAAATACAGAAATTCCCAATCTCTCTCATTCTAGGCCAAGAACAAGACCAGAATATTTTTCCCTACCCTTGAATTCAAGGTTCTGAAATAAAACAGAAAACTATAGCTGGAGACACAATTATCTGATCGAGCAGGACTTGCTAACTTTTTAACCAGGATCAACCAAAAGAGTAATATAGACCTGGATGTGAATTCCACTTTCATACTTCCTAGATGGAAAGTCTTGGGCAAGTCAGGGTCTCTAAGCCTCAGTTTTCTCATCTACAAAATGCAGATAAAAACTGTACTATTTCACATGTGATTAATTCACATAAAAGCTTAGCATAGTGACTGGCACAAAGTTAAACACTCAGTAAATACGAGCTATCATTATTTCAGTTAATATCATCTTTAGTATCATTTCAAATTCTTAGTGTTGAAAAATCTGAAGACAATTTATATATCACTATGTAGTTTCAAGGGCTGAAAGTGACTAATTCAAGGAAACGTAATATTTCAACTAATGATACTACTTATAAATGTTTATTTTTATTTAGTAACAATCTTACATTTACCGAATGTTTTAAGTATGATAAGGACTTTTATTTTTCCAGCCATTTGTGGGTAAATGGCCTACCTGATGTCCCATCATCCCCGAATTATTTAAAAAGTATTTTCTACAAAGGCATTCTCTCACAAATACAATCACTAAAACCAGGAGATTAACAATGATACATTGTACTCACTGCTTTTAAGGTGCTACTGCTCCTAGGCCCCTTCTCAGTGGCATATAGAATGTGTTGTATACAGTTGACCCTTGAACAACAGACGTTTGAACTGTGTGGGTCCCCTTGTATGTGGATTTTTTTCAATAAATGCTATAAACATATTTTCTTTTCCTTATGATTTTCTTAATAACATTTTTCTCTAGCTTATTTTATTGTAATAGTACAGTATATAATACCCATAACATACAAAATACATCTCAACTGACTGTTTGTTATTGGTAAGGCTTCCAGTCACTAGTAGGCTATTTGTAGTTAAGTTTTGGGGGAGTCAAAAGTTACATATGGATTTTGGATTGCACAAAGGGTCAGCATTCCTAACTCCCGCATTGTTCAAGGGTCAATTGTATACTTACACACATTTAATTCTCTATTTCTGTGTCTGTCTGTCTGCCTATCTGTCTATCTAAAATGAAAACCATGAGTTTATGCCAAAATCTCATTTCCAACCAAATACTACAAACAGCATTCTAGTTTTCTCCACTTTCATTTTTGTACACTTCTCAGACAGTGAGAGGCACGGCTCCCATTATCCTTAATAGTTACTTACTTGACTTGTCTCCCTATATGGACTCAATCTCCCATGTGGCTGCTTCCCCTTCCCCATATGGATGCTCTCCTCACCGTCCCCTTCTTTGGCCCAACATTCCAAGCCTCCTTCAGGTGTATAACCTCCTCCTTGTTCAGGCCCCTATTCCTCATGCCTGGCTCCCCTCCTATAAGAATATCTTCCTTACCCTGCTCAAACTCTAATCCCATATTAAGCTGACCCTCTCTGCACCCTTAGGCTCTAACGTCTTGGATTTGGAAGCTTCCATACATGGACTCCAACCTCAGATCACTTGAGTAAGCCTCAGTACACCCACAGCAAACTACTCTCCTACACAGGGATGACTTTCTACATCCCAACAGTCTTCCCATCCCCCTGGGAGATGCCCGTCTCATCCTCTTACCCTGTTCAGGTCTGAACACCCCTCACTGGGGCCAGCCAAGCCACCCTCAGACCAGGCTCCCCTCCTTCACAGAGACCACAGCGCCCCTGCTTGGGCTGCGACAACTTGACCCAGTATGCCCTCCTGCCCTCCTGCTCCTTGCCCCTCACTACGCCATCAACCCACATGGGACCTTCCGCACCCCCGTCAGGCTCTGAAATCCCACTCTTCCAAGACGACGTGCTCCCTACGTCACGTACCCCACCCAGTGTGGACACTTACCTTGCTTAGCTCCACCTAAAGGTTTTAGTACTGAATTGTTCGAGAAGGGAAGGGAAGGGAAAGGACAGGAAGAACAACCGATGTCATTTTAAAGAAAGAAATACAAGTGAATAAACTGCCTAGGTGCCCAAAATCGGAGCTAATTAAAAGGATAATCTATTTGTCAAAGTATCTGTTCTATTTAAAAAAAATTTCTATACTAATTCCTTCTAAATTTAAAAGTCAGTTGAAAATTGATAAAGAAAAAAAATCTTGTCTTGCTTTTCTAGCCAAACATACATTTTATTTAAGTATCTTAAATTGGCCTTAGAAAATCCAGTTCATTTAAAAAAAAAATACCAATTTTATTTTAAGAGTTTAAGAAATATGGTTGTTTCAAACACTAGAATTAAAAATATCCAGAATATGGAAGTTTGACTTATTTTCAGTATAACAGTTCTACTGCTTCCAGTACACTTATTCCAACTCTGTAAAAAATAAGGCTTGCTTGTCAGAGAAAACCTTTTTCTTGCTCCTTGTTCCTATGAGGAAAGATGCTTTGTAAGTCCTATCTGAGCTTATAAAATGAAGTGACTGATCTGATTGATGGTCTGGGGAAGAATAACTAGGTGGACGGAGCTCGGTTCTCCTCCTTTTCCCCTTGGTAGTGAGCTGTTGAGGGGATGCACCTGCCGAGAGCTCATTTTCTGCTCTGCTTCCCTAGTATGCCTAGCACTGAGTGAACAAGCTGGTCTCTGCCAGACCACCTGACTCTCCCACCAAACTACTCCTCTAGCCTGGCCTCTATCAGTAATAGAAGTGACATTTTGGCTTGTATCTTTCTCATTTTTCAAGTTGTTCAAGGTCCAATTAAAAAAGAAGGGTGCCATTTCAGAGGACTTCGGCAATCCAATATCTTAATTAATATACTGAAGTGGAGATTGCTCATTTTCCCAATTTTGGCTTTTAAAAGGGCTCCTTCAATTTGAGCTTCTTAAAAACTATTACAAACAAAAAAAATCCCTCAAACCCGAACCAACAGCAGATGTTCAAAATAAAAATAAGCAAACATCTGATCATGCTTATTACCCATTTAAAAAGAACTTCAAAGGTTCATAATTTCCTCCTTATAGAGGCCATAATTTATATTTCCAGTCCTAAATCCAACCCCCATTCTATATTAGAATGATATTAGACTGATGAATATTTTCAGACTATATCATTTAAACTTCTATACATTTTCTTGTTCTAACTCTTTGCCTGTTCCCTCCAAACAACTCTTCTCCTGGATCACTTAAGGATCAGCAAACTACGGCCTGTAGGCCAAATCCATATATTTTTGTAAATAACGTTTTTTATTGCAACACAGTCATGCTCATTCATTTATATAATGCTTTTGCACTACAACGGCATAGTAGTTGCAATAGAGACCATGTGGCCTGCAAAGTCTAAAATATTTACTATACGGCCCTTTACAAAAAGTTTGCTAACCTCTACTCAGTCTTTTGAAGCCTAGTAATTTCGGATCCATCAAGTCAAAATTAACTGATCTCTCCTCTGCTTTTCCATAATATTATACCTACTCTAACACTTAAAATCCCCAATAATTGTGAGCTCTTAAAAAGCAAAGTCTAAACTCTACACCTAGTGTAGACAATAAGCTATTTTACCCAACCCACAGTTCTCATCTTTCCTAACACTTTTCCCATTCTTGGGGGGAAGTATTTTGGAAGAAACTTCTGCCCTTTTCTCTACCCCTTATTCAGTCCTCCCAAAGGAAAGAGGAATGACTAATACTGGCAGCATTCTGATAGTTGTTCCTAATGAGATGGGTTACTGTTTTAAAGGCCATTGTTCATGCATGGCCAAGTCTCCTGCTCACTCTGCCTAGATGGTCATACCTACCAATAAGCAAATTGCTTGGTAAACTCACTGGGGTAGAGTTTCCTTGTATTTTAGAAGAGACCCACAACTCTAGCTGCTGTCTTTGATAGGTTGGTAAATTCAAATCAGGAGGATATGATATAAACAAGTCCAATGTCTAAGTCTGGCCTCGGTTCCAAGTCAAGTTTCCAATACAACTTTACCACCTAAAACGTCAATACTTTTAAACCAAGCACATAGATACAGAGAACAGACCGGTGCTTGCCAGAGGCAGGGGATGGGGCAAGCGAAATAGGTGAAGGGGGTCAAAAGGTACAACTGTCCAGTTACAAAATAAGTCATGGGGGTGTAATGTACAGCATGGTGACTACAGGTAATAATACTGTGTTCTGTATTTGAAAGTTGCTGAAAGAATAAATTTTAAAATCCTTATCACAAGAAAAAACTCAGTCAATTGGCACACAGAAGTCAAAATATGTGATGAGTGACAACAGCAAATGAATTGCAAAAAATCATTCCTTTAAAATGTGCAACACACTAATGCCGCGTATATCACATCTTAGTGATAAATGAAATTAGGAAAATACTCTTTGAAGAACAAAGATAAATTTATAGTTTACATTCAGTGATTCAAACCAAGCCCATCCTATTTATCTAATTTATCTGACTCAATATTTTGTTAGTATCAACTTCCAGGTTAATTAAATAACATAATCATGAATATTGATTCAAAAAAGTAATCCCCATCTTACTGAGTACTGTAAATGGTTTCTCCCACCTAAGAAAAGCAAACATCCCTAGACTCCAGATCCTTTCAATAACTGCTTCATTTATCTGCTCCTCAAAATGTGACATCTCAAAGGAGTAGTGTACTACAAATGTTATCTCCACCTATATATATGTTAGTCACTTTCTAACCTATTACAGTATGGCTTCCATCCCCATCACTCTGCTGAAATTTATCTAGTAAAGGTCACCTAGCACCTCTAAATTGCCAAAAATAATGTACACTTTTCTGTTTCACAGTATTTAACATTCTTCTCACCTCTCAGATTTGGTGATACTACTCTTTCCTGGTTTTCTACTTAGCCAATGGCCTTACTTTTCAGTGTAAAAGTTCAGTGGCCTTTGAAGCTGTTCTTCCTCTGCCCAAAGACTGTTAAGATTCCTTAAGGTGTGTGGCACTGAGTACTATTACTCCTCTCATTATACTAACCCTTACTTCTAGGTGATCTCATCCATTTCCATGGATTTAAGCATTATCTTTATGCTGACAATTCTGTATCCTCAGCCCAGAAACCTCTATTACATAATTATTAAAGCACCTTTCATAAAAACAAAAAATAGTGAACACTTGAGGACAGATATCCTAGTCACACATTTCCATCTGTGAAAGGTGAAATGACTTGTGACTAAGGTTATAATGACAAAGGCAAAGGAAGGAACTGTGTTCTTTCATTTCTTCATCCTTTGGCCATCTGTGAAGACTTAGTCCTTCATGTTTACTAAATGGTCTACTATCTAAATATGAAGACTACTTGACAAAGTCACACATACCCATGAGAAAAGAACTGGCCAATTTGAATTAATGGAGAAAGGACTTGAACTTGTTTTTCCATAAGTACTTAAGACTCTAGGTTGCAAATGAATGAGAAAAGTGACTGAGGATGTAGTGTAGAAGATATGACTAAAATGATACTCAAGAATTTGGGGCAATGTATACATAAAGAGAAGTAAAAGCAGATAAAAACGGCTGGGCTGTCTAAAGATGAAACTAGACAAACAGGGAAGCGGCAGTTTGGTGGAATCTAACTAACTGCATATGGTTAGGAGCTTTTACTTGAAAAAGGACAAATGGATGATACTACTGCTTTATAAACTACAAAATCAAAGCAGCTATTTCAAACACTAATTTAATGCAAGTTACAGGGTAGACTGAAAGATGGTAAAACCAGCAATGCAGATACTCATGTAAATCACAAGCTTATCTGAATCTGCCCAAGTGCTTGCCCTTTAAGAAAAAACTGAATCCATGAGATATTTTAAAGAAAGTAATAATTTGGCAATACATTTAGGTAAAGAAAAAAATGAAGCAAATGTACATAAGCAGGATAGGGTTGCTGCCAATTGTGGGAAAACTCTATGAATAAAGGAAAGGAGAGGAGATATAGAAAAGTGATTCTTCACTCTAAGTTTTATTTTTTAGAAAACAAAAATTCCCAAAATTTATATTTAGTTTGAATTAAGAACAAAGTGCCATTCTTCAAGTACAAATATGCCATTATCTTGTTATCTTAATGAGATGCCTAGTGGGAGCAGTAAGTTGGTCTGGGCCTATCACAGTCTCCTATCTATATTCTCTGGTGACAAAAGACTTTTGGAAGAATTACTTAATGATAGATTCAGCCCTAAGTACGGACTTTAATAAAGTTAAATAGGTCCCCTAAATGTTGAACCTATGAACTTGGTGCTCTAACTAACCGTTATCACCCATGAATGCTGGCCACACGTATACCAAAAGAGAAGGGATGTTATCAAAAAAGAAGACAGGAACTTCACACAGACACACAAAATGTAGAATATTATAAATGAAAGACTGGATTTACTGTTAAGGAAGAAAATTTTCATATCCAGAAACATACAAGCCTTCGCTGCTCCTCCCAGGACTGCGCCGTGGTAGAAGAATGAGGGCTGAAAGTCAGACATGTCAGGGGAACACGGAGGACACAACAGCCACGTGTCAGGGTGCACAGCCCAAGAGGCAGTGGTCCGCACACGGACCCAGCCAAGGAGAGCAGCAAGGACTCGAAGAGTCGGCACCATGCCGAAGGCAGGCTGCCCTCCACTCAGACCAGCCTGCCGCCTGAATCTAACATCTGCGAAAACACAAAATTCATGCCCTGCGAGGTCCCACGGGCAGCAGAATTTTACACTTCCAAGTATAAAATAATCCAGGAGTACACAGAATTCCGAATTTCACATGCAAAATTCACTGATATACCGATTTCACAGAGATATCTGGATATAAGTCTTAACCATCCAATTACTCATTATCATCATAGATTCCGTGTGTCATTTAATGTATGTTATTAGGTAGTGTCACAATTTATATCTTTTTATGTGAATAAAAAACTTGTTAATGCTTGAAAACATAGTTGTACAGCCAAGGTTTTTGGGAAGTTGACCCACCCACACCAGCCCTTATCAAATCCAGATTTCTCAGGAAATCTACTCTTCTAGGATTTACATGGCAATAGTGACAGGACAGTGGAAAGTCAAAAGAGCAAGAGGCAAGAAGCCGCCAGAAAGAAGTGTCAAGGTGATATCTAGAATTTTATTTACCTGGGCTATCCCATCTTCAAGTGGTACACAGTTCTATGAATTGCTCTCATAACTTCTTCAGAGGTTAAAAATAAAGGAAGCAAATATCCTCTGACACTGGTACTGTTGATTATAAAAGAGGCCGGTAGTTAGGGAGAAAGTCCACTCTACTCGGAGAGCACAGAACTCTAAGCGATGCAGTTAAGAGGACGAATGAAATAGAGATGAAGTATCAACAAAGTGGCTTCAAGATGATTCAGTACGATATAGATTTTTTAAATGAATTTAAGTTAATTTCTTGTATTCGGTTACTACAAAGCCAAAAGATTCCTTGGCATGTAAGAAGGCATCAAATGTCGTTTGGTCCCTTCATATATCAAAAAAAAAAAAAAAAAAAAGATTAGGCTAATGACCTACTGTGATTCTAAAACTCTATGACTCTAGCTATAGAATACGCTAGAATGCAGATCATTCAAGCCCTTACTATCTTTTCCTCTAACATGGCTCATGATCCTTTTGTTGTTCAACTATATCCCCACCAGAAAGAATCTACTGGCAAAACTGTAAAGCTCAAATCTGCGAATAACCTGTGGTAATAATAATTATAGCTAACATTTATGTGGCAGACATATATTAACATATATCAACACAATTAATTCTCAAACTACCTCATTATCTCCAATTTACAGATAAGAAACTGAAGTACAGTCAAGTTAAATAACTTGTCTACACTGGTAAGTGGTAACGGAAGGATGCAAATGCCTACCGTCTAGTTTTTTAATGTGCTGTACTATACTATCCAAGTAAAAGATTTGAGAAAAGATTAATTAGCTTTAGGTTTCATTATTATCAGATTTGAAATAAGCCGTACCACGGTAATTAAGAGTTGGCTGGAGCCGCTACAACACTCCAGCACTGTGCTGTCCAATGTGGCAGTCACGTACCACATGTGGCTATTAAGCAACTAAAATGTGGCTAATCCACACTGAGATGGGCTATATATGTAAAACACCTGATTTCAAGGATTTAATATTTAAAAAAAAAGAATGTAAACTAATTTATTAACAATTTAATATGGATTAATGCTGCAATATTTGAACATACTGGGCTAAATAAAGTGAGCTTTTTAAATGTGGTTACTAGTAAATTTTAAATTATGTATTTCGCTATTATATTTCTACTGGACAACAACGGCATGTAGGAAACACTCTGGAGTAAAGACCGATTCTAATCATATTTCGCTTTGGTGTTGCAAACTTCGGCAAATCAACTACTGTGATGATTAGCTTCTTTATCGGGAAAATAAGGTTTAAAAAGTCCTGAAATCTAGTGTTCAGATTTTGGTATCAAAATGTATTTCCCACCTAAAAGAAGAAAGAACTCCTTGGAGAAATGGCTGATGTCAGGGCTGAGACAGGTAAAATAAAAGATGAACCTGGAATGTGTTGTCTGGACAGGAAGAAGAACTTAAAACATCATTGCGTGCGGAATGGTTAAGGAGAGGTGTGAATTGTCAAAAAACACTGGAACCAGCTTGATGAGGCTCCCACTGGCCAAAATTGGGACAATTCAGAAATAAAAATAATGATGGTAATAAATTTAACCACTGAATAAAATAAGAATCTATGAGTTCGTACTGATAAAAATAACTGAATAAATAAATAATGAAGGAGATTGCTTTATGACAGAATATCAACTACTAATTATAGAAGGAATGATGAAGCTAGAAAATCATGAAAAGATATTAAAACTTGGGGGTGAAATTTGGATGAGCTTATGTAAATATCTGTTCCTCAGGATACTTCCCAAAAAATTACATATTGATTACAAAAGGATATATAATAACTTTCAGGGAGAAATATGGTGAATACTGCTTTAACCAAATTTTCAAAGCTAACATCACCATTCATGAATTTGGTTTGTTCTAATGCTTGTCATGACAAACCAGCAACATGAACCTCAAGATATGATGTACTGAGAAAGGTTGAACATCTCTTCAAAGGTATTACTGACAAAAAAAAAAAAAAATGTATAACCAATCTAATCATGAGAAAACAACAGACAAATTCAAATTGGGAGACATTCTACAAAATCACTCCTCTGTACTTTTCAAAAATGTCAAGGTCAAGAAATGCAAGAAAGGCTGAGGAAGTGTCCTAGATTAAAAGAGACTAAAGAGATATGATGACCAAAACCCATTGCATGATCCCGGGCTGGGGTTAGGGGAGAGGGGTGTCTTACAGATAGATAAATTTTGAATATAGATTATGATTTAGATAACAGTATTATGTCAGTGTTAAATCTCCTGGTTTTAATCATTACACTGTGCTTAGGTAAGATAATGTCTTTGGTTTTAGAAAATATACACTAAAAAATTTAGGAGTAAAGAGTTTTATCTCCAAATTATCTTCAAATGGTTCAGAAAATTCAGAAAAAAAATATAGATAGGTAAGTAGATAGGTAGGTAGGTAGGTAGATAGATGGATATAAGGCAAGAATGATAAAGCAAATGCAGCAAAATGTACTACAATGGGTGAATGTGGGTAAGAGTATATAGGAGTTCTTGGTACTGTTCCAACATTTCTTATAAGTTTGAAATTATATCAGAATTAAAAGTAAAACAAAAAACAATAAACTTGGCCTATCCTCCAAACAATCCTAAATACACCAGAGAAGTTCTGACGATGTCTAAAAATCTACAAATGCATTTTTCTATTGAGCTTTACTTTGTTTTTAATTTTGTAACTTATCGTATACTAATTATATTATTTATTTATATTATATTATTTATTCCATATGATCCAAGGCTATATCTGTTACATCACAGTATCATATGCACACTAGGATACTATTTACTATATCCAAACACTAAAACATTCGTTAAATGAGCATACTCAAAATTACAGCATAACATATGATGATTTTAGAAAAATAATCAAATTATAAAAAGCATCCCATTGTAAATAGAGCAATAAATCAGATTAGTCATAAATCTAACCTAGAGATGAGTTTCACAGAAGAAAACAAACATCATTTTCCTTATCAAGAGTTAAACATCTTAGCTAACTGTAAGCATTTATATAACTAAAGTGAACTTTGTCTCCATAAAATTGGAATATTATGAGTTAGAAAAAATGAATCACATTAAAGACTTACGCTAAGAACCGAGATTTAAAATTTCAATACTGGCTCAATACTAACTTGCTGTTTGACCCTGAGACATTGCATACAATTTCCATATCTCATTTAAAAATAACACTTTGGGATCATTTTCTTCCTCCAATATTTTATAAAAATGATGTCAAGCCATAAGAGCAATGAATATTCAATACAGAAATATATATACACATATATATTCACACACACACATACACATGCAATGGAAAAAGAATACAGCTTTTTTGTAAATATTTTTAAAAGTATTGAACGTAAACACATTACTAGCAAAAGGTAACTTACAATAAGTATACAAACTACATTTAATCCCACTTCACACCATGACTAAGTGCTTCACATATATGATATGGGAAAAACCCAATCAACAAGTGTATATTCCGTTTAAAAGAGTTTTACTGATTATTTAAAAATAACAATGTCAAAAAACAAAAGTATGAGATGGGTCTGACTAGGTCTCCTGACTAGAACTGGGACTGTGGGAAACAATTTGCAAATAACCGTTAGATCCCAGGAAAAATTTCCTTTCAAATACAGTACAATTGTATATTAATTAAAAGTGTAACACAGAGATCGCATATAGACATACAGCATAAACACAATTTTCAATGTCTCCCAATCCTACTTCAGTATCTCAGCCGGTAAGGCAGAAAGATACTTTTTCCATTAAATTCAATTAATTTTATATTTAATTAAAATTTGACTAGTTTTCAAATGCACATATATTTTTGAGCTACAGAGCCATACTTAATGTATCTAAATACGCAAGGAGATAGGAGGGGAAAAAAACCGAAAGGATTCAAAAAATAACATAAAAAACTGACCAACGATATTGTCAAATCACTGCGTGCCTCCGGAAAACTTAACACAATACCGCCAGCCAGTGTTACAATGCTGTTATCCTGCCTGATTCTAACCCAATGAACTCAACAATTTCTAAACAGGTTGTCAGTGGAAGAGATCTTTATAAAAGCAATTATAAAAACGGGTCCATTTTGTATTCAGGAAGTACTAGTAACACTTAGCTTAAAATTCTTTATGTAAGGAACACCGTGAGGTTTTTCTACACGTTTGGAAAGAACTAAAATCACTTATACTTGACTAAAGCCATTTCCTAGAATGTTTCCTTAGATAAGACCGAAATATATTTTATAAGGGTGAAACAGTAAATCGTTTAACCGTAACTTAAATGCCCCTCGATCGGAGCAATCTTCTTTCTCACACGTTTTCCTATGTCCACCGTATCCTTCAGTGCATATTTCTGAGTCGAGGTTGGATTCGTTTATCCTACTACGATCTCCTTTTCGCTAGTGAAAAACAAGAAGGATCTTCAGGCGCTAACCCAACAAATCTGAGGGGGGTGGGGGGAAAAGGGGCGCGAGGTGGCGCCAAGAACAGATGGAAACGGGGGAAGAGTCGTTTTCTTAAGGCACTGAGGTTAGTGCCTCAACTCCAAATGCCAAGATTTCATCGCAAGTCCAGCAAGCTGCTGCCACTTGTCTACTCCGCAGACAATGCGATCTTCCTTTCCACCTCTTCCCTCACTCCGCTAACAAAACAAACACGGACAACAGACCCCATCCCGTGACCCGCGACGTCCCCTCTGTGCCCACTAAACCAACCTGCTGGAAAACATCTCCACGCATACGTCCCACTCAGACAAAAAATGCGACAACGGCAAGGTGAGGAGGTCCCGCCACCTCCCGCCACCCGGAACAACCCGCAGAATGACAATCCCGAGCCCAGAAGTTTGAAGCGAGAACGATTCCGACCGCAGCCGAAGGGAAGACGGGATTGCAGGAGAACGGGGCCGGGAGGTGGAGAGGGAGATGTGCGTGTGTGTGCAGGGACGGGTCCATCACATGACAGTAAAAGAGGACCAGAGTCGTCGGGGCGCCCGCGAGGAGAAGGGGGGTAAGGGTGCCATCGCCATGGCAACAGCACCCCCCCCTCTCGTCCAGACTTCCAAAGAGGGAGGAAGAACTTCAAATCCCAACCGTCAGCGCTCGAGCGGCTCCTTCTTAAAGGGGTACACACAGCGCCGTCGCCGCCGAGCGCGAGAGGGCAGAGTTGGGCGCCCCCGCCCCTCGGGCGACGCCCCCGCCGACCCTGGCCCCCCGCCTGCCCACCGGTGGCCCCAGCCCCTCGAGCGCCCGAGGGGGGGCTCGCCCAGGCCCCTGGCCCCGAGAACTCGGCCGCGTCGGCCTGTCCGGCCCCCGGCGGCAAAAAGGGGGTGTGTGTGCTCCCGGCGGGGGCGCGGACCAGCCCGCCTTTCTCCCGCCGGCCCCGCTCCCCGGCGCCCCTCCGCTCGGGCGCGGACCCGCTGGGCCGCTTCCTCCCTCCTGACAGGGTGGACCGCGGGCGGCGAGGGGCGCCGCGGAGTTTCGGGGACAGCGCGAGCGAGCGGTTTCCTCGGGGGCTCGGTGAGCGGGTCCGAACTAACAGTTCCTGGGGAGCCCAACAGCTAAGAAGAAGAAGGGGAAGCGGCGCGGACTGCGCCGGGCGAGGAGCCCCCAGACAAAAGGCGAGCGCCGGGGCCGCCGCGCCGCCGCCGCTCCCATCTCGCTCCCCCATTGAACTGACCCGAACGGGAGACTGAACTAAACCCCTCAGCTACAAACTCCTCGGGCTGCGGCAGCCGTCGCCGCACGAAGCCGAGGCCCCGGCCCGTGTCTCTCTTACCTACACAGTGCATGAGGCGGTGGCGCCAAGAGTCGAGTTCCCGCCGGAATCCTCTCCTCTCCGCCGCGCACCGAGGGCTCCGGCACTGAGCGGCGGCGGCGGCGGCGGCAGCAGCGGCGGCGGCAGCGGCCATTCTCTCTCTTCCCTTGTCCATCTGCGTCCCGCGTCACGCGCCCTCATTTACATACGAGCGGCGCAGGCACGAGGCAGGGGCGCGAGCCCTCGGCGCGAGCCCCGGAGCGCGCGCCCCCCGGAGGGGGGTTGATTGACACGTGTCACTACCTTCCCCGTGCCCTTCCCTCCCCCTCCCACCGCTCCCTCAGGGAGAGGCGGGGAGGGAGCGAGGAGAAGGAAGCAACCTGCCGCTTCCGCTGACCCCGCCTCCCCATCCACTCCCCACTCCCTCCTCCCGCGGAGTTTACTCAAGCGAGCCATACTGCTCCCGCCGCCCGCGAAAACCCTGAGCGGGAGCTGGAGACTCGAAGCCCGGCCAGGAACCGGCGTGCTATGGAGCAGATTAACAACTCCCCTCTGCCTTCCCGACGCGACTCTGGCTGCTGGGAGACTTCATTTCCCAGGCTCCATTGCGCCGGAGTCTCGGAACGGAGCTTGCCGCCCCGGCGCTATGCATGCCGGTCCTTGTAGTCCAGCAGGGATGGGCACTCGAGTCCACCTCCCACACTTGGGCTTGCATACCGGCCTTCGACTTCTCTGCACTGCGTCGCTTGTGAACTTGGCCTCCAACGCCCTGCGCCCAGGACGGTGCGCTGCCCGCGTTTCCCGGTCTGACCCAGCCGTCTTAGCTTCTTTAGGTTCCGCTATAGAAGGGCGGCGAAAACCGAAAGAGTTGTCCGCTACTTGAGGGTTCAGGCTGCAGTTTGTTTTAAGTGCTGGAAATTGTTTGGGGTCACTGTCATCCCGCCACTGCAGGGAAAGAGCAAGTTGGTCATGCGGCTGCATCTCAAATAACTGGCAAATATCTAAAGAGATACCTCACTGACATAAGTTTCTATGCCAAATAGATCTTGGAAATCGAGAATTTTTTGTAAGGGTTAGGGAAAACATGCAGGACTTTCACCGAAAATTATTTACCGGGGATTGGGTGTGACTGGTTGAAAACTCCAAAAGGGGAAACTTTTTATCCTCTGCAAAAAGTGAACTCCGGGAGGTCAGTGACCCATAGAAACTTCTATACCATGACATCTTTCGCTTGCCTGCCCCTAGTACAGTTTTTGGCACGAGATTTAGCACTTTATAAATGTTGTGGCATAAAATTTACTCTGTGCTAGACAAAATATTTTTATTCTTCGGAGATAAAGCTTCTGATTAAATAAAAACTTCATGACGTTTTCGACTTTTGCACACCACGATTACTCATGTGTTTCTGTCTGTATATATTCAGAGGCCGGAACCAAAGCTAAGGCACCCAAAGTTTCCTGAGAAGTACATTGTATTACTAGAAATTTATGCACGCGTCTGTGGGAAATACATTTTAATTGTTCTTGGAAACGCCTATGAATTCTGAGTTCAGTACCACCTTCCCTGTTTGTGGCTTATCCTTATTCACCGCCCCCCCCCCACACACACACACAAGAAAGTATTCCATTGTTCATTATTACCTCTTGATAGTGAAGATGTAATTTTACATTTTCACAAGTTTTTAAAAAATGAAGTTTGAAATCTCATGATTACCTTTCTAAAATGGTCACAATTGGAGAAGCAAGTAAAATCACTTGTGAAGATGCTTTGGAATTGTCAGTGGATGGTTTCAGTTACTAATTCCACTCATAATTGCCAAGATGATCAGCATTTGTAACTTTCCCGGTTACTTTTACAGTAATTTACATTAGTTAGGATGGCTGTTTTATGGTGTGGTAACAAGCAATAACAAAGATCCAAATTTTTTCATGGAGGAGGAATGTGGAGCTTCACTTCAAGTTGTTCTCACCAGGCAAACATATCTCTTAAGAAGACTCCAATCTCTGGAACTTCGGCACTTACATGATAGGCCAAAGGAAAATGAATGGCAAACTGGTTCTTCCTGAAAGTGATACAAGTCCACTCTCATTTCATCGATTAAAGTACATCATATGGGCATGCTCGTCTTCAAGGGAGCTCAGAATTATAATCCTACTCTTCACTCAAAAGGAAGTAAATCAGAATATACCGGTGAACAGCGCCAATGATTACTACTGCAATCCATCTCCTAGTCACCAACTTAAAGTTCACTCTCTTTGCAATACAAAATACATTCACTCCTATTACAAGTGAGACAGTTTGAAACTTTTATTCAGTAATAGCATTAATCTCAAAGTCCAGCATCTCTGGGTGATGCTTAGTAGTCTCTATGTTAGAATAGGTATAAGCTTTTCTTGTTATAGAGATCTGACTAGACAAAGTATCTATTCTCTGAAAACACACACACACACACACTCACACAAATGTGCATTCAACATACAGTGATAGGGCAGGGACAGAAGAACCATAGTTAACCTTTATATTCAGAAAGGTGAAGAATGGGAGATACACAAGAACAGTTTTAGCAAATGTTTTACCACAGCTAACATGAATTACCAACTTTCCAACCTCTAACAACAGTTTTCTTGCTACAAGTCACTGAGCCTCTAAGTTACAGCCCCGTATTTTAGGTCTCCATCATCATAACCTTACCACCTTCTGGATATCAATTTCTACATAGTAAGAATGAGCTTGGTTATGACCTAGTAAAAGAGACTTAAAATCTCAGTGACTAAACGCAATATTTATTTCTTATTTAAACTACATATCCTCTAAAAGTCAATGAGAAGGGTAGGGAGAACAGCTCAAGGTCCATTCTGGGACCCAGGCTTACGTAGCTCCACCATCTGGAATTTCCCCAGTCACCATGACAAGAGAAAGAAGATATTAAACCATTGTCCAGCTCTTAATGGCCAGACATGCCATATTTCATTGGGTAAAGCAAATCATGTGGTCATGCCTCACTTCAAAAGAGTGATATATCAGAAAGATAGATTTGTGGGTGTAACAAACCACCGCAAAACGTAATTGCTTAAAACATCAACTATTTATTTAGCTCATGAATCTATGGAATGGCGCTTTGTGTTACATAGTTCTGCTGGCCTGGGCTGAACTCACTTAGATGTTTGTGATTAGCTGCTTGTCAGAGAGGCAACTCTCTTCCTGAGAATGAGCTGACTGTCAGCTGGGACAACAGAGCCAGCAGGCTGGGTGTCTCTTATCATCAAGAGGCTAGCAAAAGCTTATTCACATGGTGGCTGTCGCAGGGTTCCAAGAGCAGCGAGAGAGCAAGCCCCAACGCACAAAGCACTTTTTAAGTTTTTGCTTGGGTCACGTTTGCTCCAATCCAAATAGCTAAAGCAATCATATGGCCAAACCCAGAGTCAATGAGGGGAATAGATTCTACCTTTTAACAGGGAGAGGTGCAAGTCACATAGCAAAAGGGTGTGGATGGAGGGAAAGAAATAATCTGTAGCCACTTTTGTAATCTACGACAAATGGAAAAGTGCGATGCTACCATATTCTCCAAAAGAAAGGGGAATAGAAATATTAATAAACAAAAGTAATGAGTATCACATCTAGAATTTCTAGGCCAGATATCTATAAAGCCAAAAATAGGAGAGTATCATATCCAAGATAGTCTCCTACACTGGAAATCTAGTCATTCCCAAAGGAATCTATAGTTATATGATATGAAGTGTTAATGTTCTTTGAAAAGATGTTTTTGTTCTGTAATCTATTTCCTATACCTGTTATGTCATTTATTTATTGCTGTGTAACAAACAAATCCATAATTTAGTGGCTTAAAGGAACGACCATTTTTGTTATTGTTGGAAAGTCGATAGGTCAGGTGGGCAGTTCTGCTGATCTCAGATTGTTAATGCTAGAAGCTATGTGATCTAGCATGGCTTCACTCTGGTCTGGAGTTTGGCTCCCATGTGCCGAGACACATGACTGAGCCATGCATCTCATGCATCTTATCACTCAAAGGCTAGCTAGAGCTTATTTACATAGTGGCAGCGTGTGCGGCACCAGAGGGTAGGCACTAACGTTCAAGAGCTTTTCAAGGCTTTGCTGCGTTATGTCTACTTGCCACTGCCCCATTGGCCAAGGCAAATAAGAGGACCAAACAAAGTGAGGAAGACACTAACAAATGGCATGGATACAGGAAGGGAGGAACAAATTGGGGTCATTACTTCAATGAAACCACCATAACTACCCATCAAGTTCACTATTATTCACCTAAAGCTGACAAGCACATCTATAGAGTTCTGATACTGCACAGAAAAAATCTGCTGGACAAATTGATAGTTTCTTGATTTATTTAACCATTTGGCAGTCAGTTCCCAATCTGGGTTACATTTTAGGAAAATATGATACAAACATACAAAAAATTGGAGTAGTTCGAAACACTCATGTTACCACAGTAGAGAAATCTGAGATTATAAAGGGGTATGACTAGAGTCATGTTTTTTGAGATACTAACTGCAAAGAAAGCTATTCTTTTGCTTTGCAACAAAAATAAACAATCCAGTGTACTAGTAGGATGGTAAAATACCCATTCAATTATGAATTATCAACATGTAACAAGAATAATAAACATTTTCTAATTTAGTATTCTAAATACTTTTGTATGAATTAGATTTGTAATTGTGAGGCATAATTATTAGAGACCCTAATTAACTATAAAGTGATTCATAATGCTGAAAAGTCATTTTTGAGCAAATTTATTA
The DNA here is from genome assembly GCF_014176215.1 of Rousettus aegyptiacus. NCBI lineage: Eukaryota > Metazoa > Chordata > Mammalia > Chiroptera > Pteropodidae > Rousettus > Rousettus aegyptiacus. The sequence continues at coordinate 8,739,844 of NW_023416285.1, forward strand.
GCTGCTTTAAAAATACCACACTTTGTATTTCCTTTAGTTCTGAACCATAATGCATTGCATTGATCAGAGATCTAAAAATCAGATAAATTTTATTAACCAATAATTTAGGACATGGAAGTTAAACCCTTTTCAGAAATCTTCTAATCAGTCACATAATCATTATGCTAAATTTTATGCGAACATCTTAGATTCATCCATGTTTATGAGCCAAAGATACTGTTTTTCTTATGGGAGTGTAGACTCTAAGGACACCATCATCTCAAATATACACACGCTGATGCATTTAATTTTAATACTGCAGATAAATAATTAGAGATATCTAAGATAGAATGATTTTGTCTTCTTGATGCATTTCTAAATATCATTAACATCTTTTTTGTACATTGGGTATGGAACAAAGATAAAATTTCACAGGAGGGAGTAAAAATTGAAGAAACAAATATAATGGTGATGTGTTTCATTTCTTAAACTGTAATGTCTACTTATTTTCTATTCTAAGACTCTCCTTAGAGTACAAAATAATGGGCATAATATCTGACCTAATATTGTCACTCAGCTCAGGGTGGTATCTCAGATTTCTGTTCTTTACATTCTTTGTTTAATTCAACCATTGAGTGTGTTTAGAATATTACTATTTCACCATGTTACCATTTTTATATTAAATATCCTATAGTTGGAAAGAATTTTCGCTGCATTAGGAATCTCAGGCCCTAAACTGTCAGAATAAGCAATTATTAGTGTGCGCCTTTTTTTTTGATAACCATATCATATACCTTTGAGCTTGGCATTTGAATTGAATACCATTTACCGTCTATTTTCTCTTACATCTGGGCAGATGATAACAGGACCTGAACTATCAATACTCTTTTTGTGTCCACTTGAAATCACTCTCTCAGCCTAACTCATTATTATCACTTGCATTTTCAGCCTTCTAATACAATTTCAATGTACTATATGTTTATAATGGCAAGCTTTTCCTATTTATTCCAATTGCATAGTTCTGTATCAAAGTCAAATCAAAATGTCATCTGTAGCACATAGACTTTTACAGAGAGTACAGATCATCTAGGTCAATCCCCTATTTTTGCAGATAGGAAAATTAAGGCCCAGAGAGAATAAACAATTTATGTAGGCCACATAGCTTGTAAGCAGCAGTACCTGAACTAAAGATCAAATTTCCTGATTCCTAATCTTGACTCTTTTTGCTGTAATTAAGCCATGATTTGTCAAGCACTTACATATATTATTAATTTATTTCACCTTTATCATAACTATATACAATAAGCAGTATTATTATTATCCCAATATAGCAGGAAAAGAGTTAAGATATTGACTCAGAAAAGTTGTCCAATGTCACTCGGTCAATTAGTGGTAAAATTGGAATTTGAATCTCTGTCTTTCTTTTCAAATTTAACCACCACTTTATACTGGAAAGCAGAAAAGCAGGTTATAAAGCTGCCTTGTAAAGAATCAGAAATTGAGGAACTTGGACACAAAAGCATGGTACCAAAGCATTTAATATATCACAGTCAAACTGGGGTTTTTACTGTTCCCCATCTGACACTTCTCTACTCTCATATAACTTGTTCAATACTTCTCAACTAAATGATTACTCCTTTCTGTACTCTTACAACATCTTTCTCGTGGGTCTATTATATTCCTCCATGTATGTAATTACAGTATTTGTGAATGTATCTTATTGTTCCACTCTCCCAACTTGTAGATTGTGAGGTCAAGGCCTGGGTATTCATCATTCCTACGTAACTGCATTCTCCATTTAGTTGATACCAAAGACACTTTCCTTGAATTGAAATGAAAGGGTAACAAATTGGGATTTCAAAAAGAAAATATGAAAGATATAGAACTTTTTTTCACCCAAACCCCCACCACCATTCTACTCATAAATCCTAACTTCTTTTTCATCCTTGGCGTTAAGACAATGACGAAAGTAGGTGACTTGTTTGCATTTTAAAGGAGTTATATTTCAAGCCAAGAAATTAACATTATTTGGCCTTTCTGCATGTTGAAACTCCTAATAAAATAAACCACAGTGTTTTATATGAATAAAGCATATCACTTTACTTACTAAAGTGCCTTAGGGAACGGAAATATGAGCAATTTATGAATTTGAAAATTGTTTTTCCATGTTTTTGACAATAGGTTGTGTTTGGTCTTTAGTTTCAACATCTAGGAAATATTTATTTTGATATGAAAATAGTACAAAATACCAATATTTCATGATAAATAGGCCCAATAATAAAGCTCTCAAGTAAAATCCAGCAGATTGAATATATTTATTTAAAAATATTATCATAAAGAAGGTTTATTAAAAATCAGTGTAATACGATAGGGGCTCATATTAATATCCACTTAGAGAACAAAGGCGAAATAAAGATAGAAAAGAATGAAGCAGTTCAATTATACTATGATTTACCCTTATAAAGAAGAGATAGGAATTAAATATAAAGTTGGTACAGCTTTAGTACCTTTTAACTTAGTGATTGATATGTCAAAATTATATAACATTTGAAGATTTAAGTTGTAATTAATAACCACTTATGCAACAGTGGAAGGTAAAGAACAATTTAATACTATCTTATTATAGGCTTTCAAATTTAATAGGCAAAATCACCTGATCTTATTTTTACATGCTAAGGTCATTAAGCTCTAAACCAGAAACTTGCAAGAAAAATAAACTCTAAGTATAAAACTCAGCAGCAACTATTTCGAATATCATTGGTTTTCCCCCAATCTCTGTTTCTCCCTTATTCCCAGGAAACAGAATTTCAAGGAAGAAGGTAGAGGTGAGAGGCATGGCTGAAAGCCTAGGGATTGGTCGAAAGATTGTGTAAGAAACTGTGAGAACCACGACCTCCTCCTCCTCTAGGTTCTCCCTTGACCATGTGCAGCCAGGCATTTTTATCCAAACTCCTGTAAGAGAACAGAAGTTTATTTTTTGGAGAAATTGGACTGGAGAGATTATAGATTTGAGGACACCAAACAGTTGAAGGAAGAGCTAAATGTACTGAAGACAGACTGAAGACAGATTATTAAGTAAGATTTTGTTAAATTTACCCCACCTTGCTAATAGAATACCTATAACAGGATTTATACCTTTTAGCAAGAAACAGGAGATCCTTCTCAAGAGGACCTCTTATATTTCTTAAGGCAATTATTTTGTCCAAGGGAATGGAATATTTTGTTAGGTTAGGCCTAACAACTCCTGAATGAATCATGAATTAGCCTTATCCACATGGACTCAAAATCAGAGAGATGGGTTTCTTGCACCAACACCATAGCATTATTACTAGAAAAATAGAATGTAGATATCTGGACAGGCAAAAACAAATAGCTATTTTATTGACAAAAATTTCCGTACATTACGCTGACCTCTATTAGAGAGATGAATATTCCTCCAAATAAGCCTTTCAAAACAGAAAACAGCATTTCAAAACAGAATTCTTGTTACATTTGACTTTATATCTTCTTATATCTCATTTCTGACCCTTTTCACTCCCTGGTGTACAACTTGTGGACCAGTGCTGTTCAACAGAAATATGATGTGAAACACAAATATAGGCAGCATGCACAATTTTAAATTTTCTAATAGCTGCATTTAAAAATTTTAAGAACATATTTTATAATCCTATACATCTAAAACATTATCATTTTGACATATAATCAATATAAAAGTTATTAATGAGATATTTTACATTCTTTTTTCTACATCACCTTTGAAATTGTAAGTGTATTTTACATTTGCAGCACATTTCAATTCAGATTTGCCACATTTCATAGTCACGCGCGAATAGAGGCTACAGTATTGGGCAGAACATTTCTGGACTGTGAAAGCTTTTATATGCTATTAAGCAGTTTTTATTCTCCCTCTACCCCAACCAATTTCCTCTCTTAAAAACCTTCCCTTTCCATTCTAGTCATCTTTCTTCCTCCTATCAAATAGCACAATGTATCAAACAGGACAATGGTAATTTATTCACAGTCTTATGATATGGAAAAGGGAATAAAAAGAAGTGTTCATATATTTTTGATTTTCCAAGAATAAGGGATGAAATAAAATGGCAAACCACACTGGTGCTATCATTGAGCATGAGTTAAAGCAATATGAAACAGATGATCACATCTTGATGACAATTATGGTACTACTTGGCAGGAAGAAGTGAAGAAAGAATTTGGCCTAGTAGCATTAAATAGCTGCCCAGATAGGTTCTATAAGGAATAGGGAGAGTGAAAAGAATCAAGTTACCCACACGCAGCTAATGAAATAGTTGCATCATGCTGTTGGGGGAATCTCAATTGCTAAGAGAGAATGCCTGTTAGCACACCTTTATTCCTCGAAGAGGTCTGGTTTTCACATACTCGCTTTTGAGCACAAATCTTCAGCTGTGCTTTCTTGTCTGTTTAAAAAGCAGGCTCTTTTTCTATTATGAATATCTTGATCCAAGAGTTTATTTTGGCACCTCGAGGATTATGTACAAGTTATTGCCGAAGCAACATTTTCTTTTAAAGCATTGGTTTCTGAGCACTTTTTAAGATAGAAAATAAAATAAAATAAAAAGTTCTCCAATATGTTAACTATTTTGGGATGGGTCTTTCATTATTTTTTCAGTTCAGACAAAACTGTAGTGTATATAAAACTATGACAGAATTTTATTTTGCAAATTTAGTATGATTAGAACTTATATACAGTTATAAAATTACTGTTAGTTTTTTACAAAAATATCTTAAATAACTCATTTGCATAAACTGATTTAATTTTAAAACATCAATATTTAAGATATATACCATATCATAACATATCTTTTAGTCAGAAAGCAATACCCCACACATAAAAATTCAGTAAACATTTTGGGCACCTAACATTTTGTCAAGTGCTGCACTAAGTGATGGATCTTTGCTGCTAACTCACAGAATCTGCTCTGTAATCTTGGTGTCTGTCTGTAGTGATTGTTTCATAGTATTTGTAGACCTACCTTTTAGAAATTACATCTTGATTTCCCCCCTGAATATCATTGCCTTTCCTATTTTCAGTTTATTTGCTTCTCATGGAATTGACTCCATCAAGTCTGACTGTAGACTTGAACAGGTGACTTAGGATTGGCCAATGAGAACAATATTCCCCTGCCATAGTAACTGACCCAATGATAGCATATTACCTAGTCAGCGCCAATCAGACACAAGGAGATTTGGGAGCAACCCATGCTTTTTTCCACTAAAATGTGCTACAACCATCTTGCAAAACTACATGGGGTTTGAGAATAAAACTAACATCAAGAAACAGAGCTCACAAAAGGAGAGAAAGAAACCAAGTCCTATAATGAGCTCTTATAAGAGCATAAGCCAAATGAAGGCAACGAATTGACGGGAGGGGAACTGTTGGAGTTCAGAAGACAAAAGAGCATTCTAGCCAGATAATATAAGTCTAAAGGCAGATACAGCATGGTGAATGGTCAGTTTTGAGAGGACATAAAATAACAGTAATAGAGTAGTCAGAGAAGAGACTGGAGATTTGGTTAGATCATGGAAAATCTTATATCCTTCCATTAAAGAACATTGCACAGAGTATGGCAGGATCATGGAAATATTTTAAGCAGGGAGGTGACTGATCATATTTTAATTTGAGAAAGAACATTCTAGAGGCATTGCAGGATGAGTTTGAAGGTATTAGAGGCAAGGAAAACATTTGAAAGGCTACCAGAGCTCATTCAAGAGCTAATAAAGTTTGGAGGTAAGGCAGTGATAGGGAGAAAGCAAAAGAGAAATGAAATATTTGTGTATTTATTTTATTAAATTCGAGTTAAAAATTTTTTTTAATCAAAGTGATATATGTACATGTGTATATATATACCGAGTGGTTTTTTTTTTAATGAAAAAACAAACCTGCCTTACCTTTCCTCAATCCTAGTCCTGTTCCCCAGAGCAATCTCCTTTTAACTTTTTAACTGTTTATGTTAATAGTTATTCTTGTGGTCAGTCAGGACTGCCACATGCAAATTGTATCCTGCACAACTTTGCACAACGTAGCAGCCCTGAATTAGCTTCATATGTCTAAATATTATGTGTTTATCACTATTTCCTGACTTCAATTTCAGACATTATCAAACTTTTCACTTCCCCCTCCTCTTACCTGTCAATAAAGTGATACCACCATTTTAACACGTCTTTAAATACATTTGTGATTGTTATCGATTGAAATGTATCCTTCCAAAATTCCTATGTTGAAGTCCTAACACACTACCTCAGAATGTGACTGTATTTGGTGACAGGACCCTTAAATAGGTAAAATGAAGCTGTTAGGCCAAGCCTTAATCCAATCTGACTGGTGTCCTTATAAGAAGAAGAAATTTGAACACACAGAGACATCAAGAAAAGGCCACGCGAGGACACAGCAAGAGGATGGCCCTCTGCAAGCCAAGGAGAGAGGCCTCAGAATGAAATGAACTCTGCCAACACCTTGATCTCAGACTTCTAGCTTCCAGAGCTAAAAAAAATACATACTTGTTTAAGCCACCCAGTCTGCGGTATTTTATAGCAGCCCTAGAAAACTAATAAAGTGATTAAACTTTAAAAAAAATGTACTATACTTTCATTACTTGTTCCATCAACCATAGACAATGTATCTGATACTCCATTTCTCAAGATGAAGGTTTTTTAGCACTGTTATCTTCCTATTTGTTCTTTCTTTCTCTTACAATTTATACTTTTCATCATCTGTATTTTTACACCAAGTTTGATAATATTGACAATCTATTCTAGAATCATATTTAAATGTTCTACACTTTATCTATAGTTTGGTCCTAAAAATTCATAATCAGTAGAAGTTGTCTACATGTTATGACTATGTTTACTTAATAGCCCAATAGTTAATTATTTTTATTTTCCTCTCTCTCTCTCTCTCTCTCTCTCTCTCTCTCTCTCTCTCTCTCTCTCAATCCCTGCTTATCGCCCTGCTCTTCCTCTTTCCCTCTCTCAGCTTGACTGACTTGTGGATTTTCTAAGTTCAGGCAGACTTGGTTCAAGGCTGCAAGTCAATTTTATGTGTATTTCACATGTCTCATTCTGGGATCCATGGCTACATGGGACGTGTCCTCCTCATGAAGATGACAGAAGTTCATGTGGGCAAGCAAGACAGCATAAAACATTTAACGCCTCTCCCTGTATCATATTGACTAACATTCCATCGGGCAAATCACGTCATGCATTCTTCAAGTCCAAAGTCAAGGAGATGGGATGTATATTCTGCACATGACGAACCTTGGCAAGGATTGTGGGGAGGGAAGAATTGGGAGCCATTCTGACAATGCATCACAAGTCTCAATGGCTATGGTTAAATGCCATAATTTTCTCTAGATTATTTGCTTAATTTCTTTAGAGAGGAATACTACATTTTTGTTTTCCCAGACAAATACCTGGCTTTCCTTAAAGATCATATAAATAAGAAAAAGCCCATGTGTACAGAATAATAACATCTACTAGTGCCTTACATAAAGCAAACACTCAGTAAATATTTGAATGAGTGAATAAATAAATAAATAAATTAGTGAGTAAATAAAAATAAGCTAGTTTTTAAAAAAGAAGTCTTGGAAGGATTGGGAATTTAAAAAATATTTGTCTTTTTTTCTCATCCTAAATTGAGACAGTTTCAGAGTCATACATAAAAATGCACCTTTTCTGCTCTGTATTCACTTTCTTATTAATTGAAAACTTTTTCAGTAAATATGTTTAATTTTCATTTTAAAACACATAAAGACCAATTTAAAATTATTTACTTCACTAAAAAATACTACCATACAGGAGCATTTGCTTGAAAATTTTAAGATTTCACAGTATAGCTGTCTTAGAATTTAAATGAAAAACATCATATTGTCAAGGTTCTAAAAAACAAAATTTTTGTCTATCTTCTTACTTTAAAAGGAAAAAAACTTGCCTGATATATATGGAAAAATTCATCTACAAATGTGACTTTTTCCAGTCTCCGTGGGACTGTATCTATGGGTTTCAATTTAAACCTGGATTTGCAAATGAATTAGAAAGTTTTTGCACAATGACGTTCTTTTCTAAAAAAAATTTAAAAACAATTATTACTAACTAGTAAATTTAATTAAAAATAAACTCATTTGATTAAGCTCTTTGGCAAAGACGAAAAATAAAAACAACCATTTGGGCCAGCACCGTGGATTTCATTCATGAAAAGAGGCCAAATGAATGATTTCTCTAATAACTTTGGTTTGATTTCTTTCTGGGGATGGCTTTGGTAATGCAGTAATCTCTGTAATGTTAATGGATTGCGAATTTATATTGCACTGTTTGTTACCCACTCGGAAGTGCATGGTTTGGCTTCGCCATCTTGTTTATTTAAAATACTTTGCTCTGCTGATGGGAGACTATTATTGGAGGGCTAATGAGATCTATATCCACATCTTGGTTTAAATATATCTCATTGTCCCTTGGACATTAATATCTTTGTATTTCGATCAGTTGTTTTTTTTCTCCAGAATGCTTATGGCAGAGATGTGAAAAGATCACACAGATGGGTAAAGAAAGTTTTTGTTATCATGAAATGTTTTGGGTTTAGGAAGCTTCTATTCTTGAGAATTTAAATCTCAGGAATGACCTTGCTATTCATTGCTTGCCAAAGCACATTGTGACAGCCATTAGCATCTAATCTCTGGATTTATTTTTGAAGAGTAGTTCTATGGAGTGGGCAGCAACAGAACTTTGAAGAAAGTTAGATTTCTAAGTTGAAAAAGTGATTCCACAATACGCTTTTTGTGCAAGCTCAGGTGCCAAAGCAGCTATCTCTGGTTGTATAAAGAGGCTTTCCTTAAATTTGCTACAGCATCTGCCTTGGACTAATAGACTTCTTTCGATCCAACTAGGGAGAAAAATAATAAAGCAGGGGCAAAGGCGTCGGCTAAGTCAGCGGTAGTCAGGGTATTTATTTATTTATTTTTGTCTCTGTTTTACCAGACTCACCTAACAAATGGAGAAGATATTAGGCAAGTGTACTGGTTCCCCAGAGCCGCAGTAACAAACTACCACCAGCTGGGTGGCTTAAACAACACTACTGTATTATCCCACAGTTCTGGAGGCCATAAGTCAGAAATCAAGGTGTTGGCAGGGCCATTTTTTCTCTAAAAACCTATAGGAGAATTCTTCCTTGCTTCTTCCTGGTTTCTGGCAATCTTTAGAGATCCTTGCTTGCAACTGCCTCACTCCCACCTCTTTGTTGTCACATGGCCTTTTCCCTGTGTGCCTCTGTCTCTGTACGGCTGTCTTCTCCTGAGGACACCAGCCATTTTGGATTAGGGGCCCACACGCTCCACTATGACTGCATCTTAACTATTTACATCTGCAAGGACCCTATTTCCAAATAAGGTCACATTCGGAGTTGCTGGGGTCAGGACTTGAACACATCTTTTTGTTTCGGGGGAGAAGACACAATTCAATCTATAACAAAATATGAAGCAAAGGATCAACTTAAGCACAGAAGCGAGTCTAGTCAGGAAAAGATCTCTTTTGGCTTATAGGGAGTCTGCGTGAATTAGGAAAGATGCTCCCTCTTGGTGAACACATTCACCATGCCAGCTGGGGACAGCATAAGCTGAATTGCAGCTCTGCTTATCTCCTTGGCATAGTATCTTTATGTAGTACACAAACAGCCCAAATAACAATGATCCTGACACTGGAAGTAGATGATGGTCACGAGATGTGAGCAGTAAGAATGTTGGCAAGGACACTGATGAAAATAGAATATTTTGGTGGGGTTGGAACAAAGTAGGAAGAGAGGATGACAGTCATTGATTCATTTCTAGGGTCTCTGATGGTGCTCGATATATAGCACAGAACAGAATGGAGTAGATGTCTTTCTTGCCTTCAAGAACTTATAGTCTAGTGTAGATGCATAATAAACCAGCAGACAGAAAAGCACATTATTACAAATCATGGGAAGTGTTCAAAAAGAAATACAGGGGGTATAATGAGAGAAGAAAATAGTAGATAACCTTTTCTGGATAGAGAAACCAGAAAACACATTTAAAAGTAACATTTAAAAATGACTTAAAGGATGTGACTCAGGGGCAATGTTGGTGAAAGCTGGATCAATGAGTGTTCTTCAAATCCCCACTTTTAAAGGTTATACATTTTTGAAAGACTTTTGGCTGTTAAAATTATTTTCAAAGGATTAAGATATATTATCAAATGAAAGATCATGACCAAAACTTGGAAGGCAATTACAGAGTAATTATTTCAAAAATGTTTTGCATGATGAAAGAATGATTACAATGGGGTTTAGTTTTTTCTTAGAGTTTCTTTATTTGCAAGTAACAGAAGCCCACACGAAATAGCTTAACATAAGGGGTGATTTATTTGAAGTAAACAAGGGTATTTTGGAGATATCCAAATATAAGAAGTGGAGCTGTGTTTTGTAGATCTAAAAGCTGAATTTGATAAATGGTCAAAATTCATTTTTTATCTTTCTCTCTCTCTTCGCTCTGGAGCCACAGAGTCAATTACAGCTTGTATATCTGCATTATTATTTCTCATTCCCCTCCTTTTTTAGTTTTCAAGCTTTTTTGTATACGGGGAAATGGGGAAGAGATTTGAAAATGGCTGGCGAAAAATTGGAGTCCCAGTTCTTAGTATATAAGCTCCGCGCCTTCGGATTACTGATGCATGCTCCTTATCTCAGATTCTCAATTGCAAATTCCCAGTAGAGAGAGCTCAGTAGTACGCCTTACCTTAGTGTTAACCCTAGTCTGATTGACTGTGGTTGGGCAACAGAGCTGACCCAGTAGAAAGGCCCAATGCATTGGGCAAAGTGGTATGGGTTTGGGAGAAGTCCTCAGAAAAGGGGAGAAGGAACAGGGAATATGTGCCGGAAGTATTTCCAATGACTTTCAGGGAGGCAGCCTTGGGGGAAGTGGTCACTCATTTAAATGACAGGTTCTTGAGTGTTTGCTTTAGAAAGTCAGGTTAATTTCTTTATAGTCACCCATATTTTACAATTTGTGGAATTTTGACAGAGTTAATCCATAAACAATTCATAGTTGACTGTAAGAAGGTAGGATAAATTAAGTATATGAGGATGAAGTCTTACCAAATCATGGCAGTAGCTGCAGATTCATTATTTTATAGCATTGAAAACAGGAGAATTTTTATTATGGCATTCCAAATAAATGAGTTCAGGAAGGTAACCAATAAGAAATCCAAACTAATCAATGCATTTTCCATATCACTGGCAATAATAACTGAGAGAGAAAGGAGAAATGCAATTCACGATAGCAGTAAGAGATAGACGTAAAAGTAATGTTGACAAGAGAGTGTAATATCTGGAAGACTACAAAACTTTGTTGAGAGATAATAAAAGGAGACTTACATAAATAGAGATATGAACCATGTTCATGGATAAGATGGTTGCAGTAGATACGAATTTGGAAGGCATGCAGAGGTGAGTGTATAACTAACGTTGGGCCAAATATAGTACTTCATTTTCCTTGTTAGAGTAGCAGGTCCAAAAGTTGAGTGCTCAAAACAAACTGGGACTTTCAGAAACCATCTCGGAATTTTTAAAAATTAAAGATAAGAGAGATATTCCAGGTTTTGGAACTGTAAGAATACATCTGAGATTTCTGAAAGCTGTGCAATCTATCATTTGAAGAAAATCTGTGGTTGCAGAGAATGAAGCCCAGAGAGACACGCAGTGATGAGACTTAAAAGTCAGCAATGTCCTGGAGGCATCAAATCCCTGGTTCTTGTCACTGAGCTCTCCAGGGCTATTTTATCATTATTATTATTATTATTATTTCATTCTGTGACTACTTTAGTGTCCTTCCAGTAAATCTTCATGTCTTAAAAAAAAAGTATTTTGCAACACTTATCTAATATCTAACACATACAGAACAAATCTTCCATTCATAGAACTTACATTCATTCTAATGGGTGGTGACAGACTATCACCAAATAAATAAATAAGACTGGGTAGAGATAAGGGCTATGGTGAATAGTAAAAGGGGAAATGGAACAGAAAGTGATAGGAGGACAATTTTAGTGTAAAATGTCAAGAAAATATTTAAGCTGAGACCAAAATGATAACTTATTTATGACTTGGTACTTTGACCATATGTCAGACCCTGTTTAATGGTTTACAAATATTGACAGTTGTGCTGTATTTCTTTCACTAGCAATGACGAGTTCAGATTAACATGAATATTAATTGTTCCCAAATTCAGTTCCAATTGAATTTCTAGTTTTGTCTAATTTATCTTCCGGATCTGCAAAATAGATAATTACAATAAAAATTCCAATGGGATTATTTATTTTACTTTATTTTTTAAATTATGGGAGCATTGAATATTAAAACAATAAAAAACCTGGAAAAGAACAAGTGCTAAAGAGAAACTTGCCATATCAGATATTAAAATACATTATAAATTTCGTAATTAAAAATTATTACATGGAAATGCTACAGGCATAGATAAGCTGAAAAATATTAAAGTATAAACAGTCTAGAAACAGGATCTTGGTCTATATACATATACGAAATGATTAAGCTGACATAAAAAAATAAGTGTCAACGGGAGGAATTATTAAATAAAAAAAACTTGATAATTAGTAATAATGGTAAGCAGAATTCTAAGATGACTCCCAAGCTTTGTGGTCCCTGGTGAGTTAGTCCATCCAGCAATGATCTAGGTGATGCTGTGAAGGGTTTTGCAGATATAATTAAGGTCCCAAATCAGTCAACCTTAAAAATAGGGAGATGATCCAGGTGGGCTAAACCTAATAGAGGAACACTTAAGAGGGATTAGCTCTTTCTGGAAGGAGATTTGAAGTGTGAGAGGCATTCCACCTCAGGGCAATTCTTCTTTGCTGACTTTGAAGACATGGGCAGCCCCTGGGAGCTAAGCATAGCTGGCAGTAAATGGGGACGTTAGTTCTGCAACTACAAGGACCTAAATTCAGCCAACAATCTGAATGAGCTTGGAAGCAGAGCCTTCCCCAGAGACTCTTCAAAGAAAAGCTGCTCAGTCAACACGTTGAATTTAGCTCTGTGTGATCCTGTGCGAAGAACTGAGTTACATCATGATTGGAAGTCTGACCTAACAGGATAATGAGCTAATGAACGGTTGTTATTTTAGGCTGCTAAGTTTGTCATAATGTGTTATGGAGCAATAGAAAACTAATATGTAAACTTTTTGGAAAAAAAGAAAACATATTCAGTCTTCGTATTATATCTGGTTAATGTTTGTATTCCAAGAGGAAGCATATGATGGTCTATCTTGAGTCATGGATATACTATTGGGAGTTGGAGGTCAGATCACCTGAATTAATGTTACCAGATGCAACAAAGGGAAAGGTAATTATCTAAAAGAAAATCGGGGCACTTTAACTAAAAGAGCAAATGTCCACAACAAATGTGTAAGAGAAGAACCTAGAGAGAGGGATCCAGTGAGATTATCTCAAAAGTGCCACACGGGGTGATCAGATATTAGAGTAGGGTAAGGGAGATACTACGAAAAGTGTGTTATAATACCCAAAACATGTAGGGGTTACACAGAGTGCTTTGAGGGTGATGACAAGAGCGATGTGGTCAGGCAGGGAAGCTGGTTTTATAGGAAAATGTGGAAACATATGTTGTTTTTGGCTACCCGGCACCCAAACACTCTGCATTTTGGAAGAATACCAAAAGAAAAAGGGAGCTAAAAGTGTGTGTGTGTGAGCAGATAATCTCTCTCCAAGCTTCCACATACAGTAGATGAAGCGAAGGTATGTCACCGACGCTGGGCATAATAGATACTCCCATCTGAAGCTTCAGTTCTTACAGGTGTGACGGAAGGGGGTAATAGACGGTCAAAGATTATTTTTTGTGTGTGACAGAGTTGAGAGTCAGCAGCCTGAGAGTGTTTGGCAGTGATGACGTAGGGGCCGCGTCCCCAGCTGCCTGGGGCCGTGCTGAGGTTTTAGTTGTGTATCGGCTCCCCTTGGTTTTTGCCTCTTTCCTGAGGCTGGTTCTCCAGCGTTCCCATCGATCCTATTAAGTTAGTCCACACAGACTTCCAATCAATTGATTTTCTACTTAAGCGGCGAGTTTGCTTCTTTCGTTTGGAAAGATGGATGACGATGTACAGAGGCCACAGTGAGGTTGACAGTGACTGGAACTTTAGTCATGACGAGTGAAAGCAAATAACATCACAGTCATATAGAGATGTCCGGAGCCAGCTGGATACGAGCAAGGGGTACATGCAGGAAATCAGTGGTGGTTACCTACCTACAAGTTATGTGATGACAGCTGTTGAGTTTGCTGGGGAGAGTGTGAAGAGATAAAAGAATGCCAAGGGCTAATCTTTGAGTGCCCCACTGTGAGAAAATAGAAGAAAGAAATGAATAAGAGCAATCACAGGGGTGGGTGGAAAGACAACACAATTCAATCATATAGCTTTTGGAAGGAGAGAAGTTCAAAGAGAAGTTGAAGTGTCAAATGGGTCGTGAAGTGTTCAAGAAGAATGAGACTAAGTATAATTTATTCAATCTGTCATTGGTAGCATTTAAAAATTATAAATGTCAAAGTAGAATATAATCTAGGTGGTGCTAACATTTATTTGAATGCCTACTATATGGCACACCCTGTGATAAGCACTCTTACGTGCATTATTGCATGTGAAATAGATAATACTATTATCTGCCTTACTTATATAAAGAAACTGAAACTTAGTAAAATGGAATAACGTGATTCGTTCTCATGGCTGACAAGTTGCAGATCTGGGATAGAAACAGATTTGTAGGATTCCAAAGTTCATATGCTTGAACACGCCACTATTGTTAATAAGCTTGGCAAGATGACAACAATATCTGAATAGATAGATACCTCAAAGCTGAGTGTGTCAGTCCTGTCAGGCCTCCTGATATAACACACCAATCTCTCATTCTCTTTGCTGTTGATTCATTTGCATTTTGCGCACCATTTTATAGTTCCGTGTTATCGAATCTTTGCCACTTATAAATGTAGTCAGATATGGCTGAGTTTTAAAAAAGGACTGTGATTATATATTTGGATTTGTTGGAATTGAATGATTCTTAGTCTCAGAAAGTTTATCAAACTATTGTAAAACGTGGAAACCTCTCCTCTCATACATTGGTGGTTTTGATTTAAACAAACTTTTACACTACTTTTAACAGCTTCCATAAACTATACCGGAAAATTGATAAAAATCCTGTGCGCTATGAGTCATGTGGATGAACATATGTTTACATGTATGTGAAATACATCTTTGTCTTTAATACGACATTTTAATTTTAAGCCTACAAAGGGAAAACATTCAGAAGTCATCATTTCCCTTGCTTTTCCCACTCTCCCTCTCTTCTATTTTAGCATAATAATTAGTTCTGGACCTAATGTTAGACCGCTTGCTTTAACTCTTGGCTGTGTCACTTATTAAGTGTTTGGCCCTAGGCAAGGTACTCAACTACTCTGAGCCTCTCTGTTTTCTCACCTGGAGTGAAGATTAGAATGGTACCTACTCTAGTGAGTCCCTGTGAACAACTAAAGAGCTATGTCGGGGAGCTAGGAATCGTGCCCGACACATAGTGAGTCCTCACTCAGTGTTGATTAACGTTATTCCCGGTTGCTTCAGTCTCAGGCTAGTGGGCAGGAAAACTTGTTTCCTAGTCTCGGGACGTAGTTTGTTTAGCACCTTCAAATGTCTGCAACCACGTTGTTCCCACCAGCTGCCTTCTCCTCTCCATCTTTCCTCGTTCTCTACTGTTTCTCAAAATGTGATGTTAAGGGTGTTTTTGTGTGGCCATCCTGACTAACCTTATGAATATAACCATTTTATTCACCCAAGTGTTTTCTCAGCTCCTCAGTCAACTGTTTCTCACAGTCGTATCAATTCACAGGTCCTCCATACATCAACTTTTATGTGTTTTCAAATTATTTTTCCCACTCCTATTTCTTTGTCGTTATGATGTGGTGGAAAGATAACTGAACTAGTACTGTGAGACTTCAGTTACAATTCCTAGTCTGATACTAACTGCGTCTGTTGCTTTGGACAAATATTTTATGCTATCTCGGTCTCATTTTCAACTTCCGTGAAATAGGGGATTGGGCTAAGACTAAATGCTAACATTGAGTGATTTCTGTGAGTCAGACACTTTTCCATCAGTTTTACAATAACCTATAAAGTGAACTCTATAATTATGCCCATTTTTTACAAAGAGACAACAGAGGCTTAAGACTGCTAACTCATTTGCTTTAGTTGAGCCAGGTTTATTTAATATCTGACTTTGTATTTTTATATTTATGATGATCTGAGAAGGTAATGAACTTCTTGGACTCTAGACTGATATTTTATTTGTTTGCGTATTTTTAAAAATATAATTATTGTACAAATCAGGGCCAATTGTCTTGATTACCCATCCATCCAATTGAAAATGAGAAGAGTTTATGTTAGCTTTGAGGAACTAAAACTAACCAAATTTTGGGTAAGCTGAGTAAGTTTTAATAAAACCTGATATATGCTTAAGAACATTAGCAATATTTTTGAAAGAATGCAACTCATTTTTTTCAACATTTGATTTCAGAAAGCTTTTAAAAATGTAAAATTTAGACTTTTGAATTCAAAATTCTTTGGGGATGTTTAGCTCTTTCTATGCTTGTAGAACTAGGTCACTGAGTAATGTTCAAGATCTTTTTTTTTTTTTTTTTTTGGTTCTTAACCTTTAAGAAATTATGTTGACATTGTGATAAAAAATTGTATTTTTATCTCGAAAATATGATAAAGATGGTAAATTGTTAATTACATGGTCTGAGAAAAATAGACCATTAGAGAACCCAGAGCTAGACTATAGCCTACAATCAAGCTGGTTAATTTTCCCAATGTGTCATAAAACTGAACAAAAATTTAAAAGATTTTAAGGTCTCTATTTCCTTCTCAAATGCCCCTCTCTAATGGGAGTTATTCAGACCACTGAATAAAACTATGATTGCCTTCAGGGCTAGTCAAGATTCAAAAGAATTCAAACAAAATATTCCCTAACCTTTAGAGCAAAATGGATTTTCTCTTGCATGATTTACTGTGCCCATCAACATTTCCCAGAATGTGATTTACAAAACAGTATTTCTTTGAAAAAAGAATTCCGTGTTCAGATACATTTGGGTAATTCTGGGTGAAGCAAAACCAAAAAAAAAAAAAAGTTTTGAATTGTAGTTATCGGAGTATAGTATTGAAAATGCATTTAATTTTTTGACCAACGAATATGTGTTAAGGACCTTCCCTGAACCAGACGCTGTGCTGGCCTTCGGGCATAGTCAGTTGAGACATCATTTCTGCCCTTAGGGAAGTGAGGGCTGGTGAAAATCACTTGTCAATCTGCAAGCAGGTGTAAAGTATGCTGTTCTCTTACTTTTTATCTGTCCACAAGAATCTTCTTTCTTTTTTCCTTCCTTCCTTCCTTCCTTCCTTCCTTCCTTCCTTCCTTCCTTCCTTCCTTCCTTCCTTCCTTCTTCCCTCCATATGTGTGTGTGCGTGCACATATGTACGTGCGTGCGTGCGTGCGTGCGTGTGTGTGTGTGTGTGTGTGTGTGTGTTTAGCATCTCTGGAGACTATTTTCCTGAGGAACAGACTTTGGGAAAATGTAGGACTACAGTTACTAATAGATTCCTTGGGTATTTTTTTTCTCAGGATTTTCCCTAAGAAGTCCAGATGCTGGAGAACAAGGCCAGGATGAGCAAGCAGTGAGGTAGATCCGACTGATGACTTTACAGGGCAGTGTTCCCTGAGTGTGTCCAGCCATGGCGAGGGTGAGGTCAGCACTGGGGACTTAAGGACAAGGTGGGAAACAAGCACTTTGAAATAGCAAAGTCTCTCAATGGTTTAATGTCCACAGGGATACCGATGGACAACATTTAGATTTGGAAGTTTTTCAAAATATCAATTATCAATTTGAATTCTAATTAGAGTGATTCTGAGGGTGCAATATCTTCTTTTCTACCTGAGGGTGGAGAGTTGCCCCAGGGCCCTGGTTATCTTTTCTTTGTGAAGAAGAACCAAGGAGGCAAAGGTTTGAGATGGTGAAGTGGGAGCAGGACATGAATCAGGAATGCAATTTTGGGACCTGAAATTATTTCCAACCTAAGACCAATTATATAGACTAACTTAAATCTCACATAGAAGTGTAGATCTGCTGCCCATAGAACCCTGAACACTGTTTTACAAAACGAATGACTAATTTTTGATAATAGGTTGGTATCAGGAAAGGACAAGACTTTCGATATTAGATAGACCCAGATTTGAAACTAAGCTGCTTCGTTTTCTATTGGGTGCCTGTGACATAATTATTACGCCTTCAACTATGTGCAAAGGCCCTGTGAAGGTTATAAAGATGAAACAGACGGGAACTTTGTCCTCAAAGAGCTTGTGATTTGGGTGGAAGATAAGGTGTGTACTTTTACCAACTACAAGAAGTAGAAAATGAATAAGGATCAAAGAGTGTTTGAACATGCTTTTTATCCCTAAGTTTTCAGTTTAAATTCCATTTCATTTGAAATAATGAGGACCTCTTATTAGCATCTGAAGACTATATCACAGTGAATCTAATTTCTTAAGAAAAAGTATTTTCTTTCCAAACATATCAAAATAACATATAACTCTACTTCAACTGTATTTCTAGGAAGTTTGCTTTATGTGTTAAAATTAGGCAATAGTTAAACACAACATTATTTTTACTAATAAATAACTTAAATAACTTATATAATACTTTGTAACTTTCAACCTGCCTTCACATCTATTTTCTTATTTGTCCTTTATAACAATTAGATGTGGTAAGAAATGTATTAGCATTCCTATTTAACGGATGAGGAAACTGAGAGACAAAGTCGTTGGGTGATTTACTCAAGTTAAACAAGTGAGGTAGAGTTGGAAATAAGACCATGGTTTATTGGTTCCAAGTCCTGTGTTCTTTTTTTTACAGATTGTGGTTTCCTAGCTTTTGGGCTTCAAAATCTTAGAAAGGCTACAAATTTATTGCAAGAGATTAGTAAATCCAAATATACACCAAAAATTAACTGTAGGCTAAAGAAATATATTCTCACGCATATATTCATTGTTATTTCTCTAAGCAGATAGGATGTAATTGTGAAAAATATAATGTAACCTCATTTTATAATGTAATTAATTTACACATTTTTGGTCATTATGTATTTTCTTCAATTATCATACAGAATGTTTGTTATTGTTATTATCGTCATTATTATTTTTAAGTTGGAAAGAAAATCCTCGCTGCCTAGTCTTTCAGAAAGAAAATTTTCAACTTTTTTAAATAAAGTACAAATCAAGAATTGAAAACACTTAAGAGACATCTTCCTTCCTTCCTTCCTTCCTTCCTTCCTTCCTTCCTTCCTTCCTTCCTTCCCTCCCCCCCTTCATCTTCTCTCATTTCCTGCTGGGTAATGCTTTGGAAGCTTGTGGTTTCTTTGTAGTCCAAAGTGCTATTTTTAGTCTACACCCAAAGGCCTGGAATTTTTGTATTGACACAGATGAACAAATTTTCCTTTTGACTAAGCCGTTGAAGAGACACGATACAGAAATCTGTTTCTACCTTTATTTTTGCAATTGCTCTTATGAGATATTAAATATTTATACTTATGTGATGCAGAAAACGAAAATATTAATAATTTTATATCAGATTAAATGAATAACTGGTTCTTCTACTGTTCCATGAAATGATAAAATCTTTCCACTTAACTCTTCAATAAAAAGAAGCAGCCTTTAATTGGGATTTTTAAAAAAACTATGCATTATCTTGAGCTAGAAATAAAACAATGGCGGGCCGCTGGGAAGAAAACCACACAGGAGGATGGTGAAATAGAAAGAGAATCGCATCAGCCCCCTCCTTCCATCCTCTCCCTACATGTCGCTCATTGCTAGGATGCTTTCACAGATGAAAAAAAAAGCGCTATTAAGAATTGTGCTAGTATATACTGAACAGTCTCCCCCTAGCAAACTTGGAATCATGGTCTTCTTACGTATCACAACAGGCACAAACAATTAGGAATTGGCTTCTGTAAGGGACATTCTAAGACAGTTGAAAAATTTTAGAATTCTTTTCTACTCTCTCATATTTGAACTTTGACTCCCTGTATTAGCAAAATGGTATGCAAGCTTAGTTGCTTTATTGTTCAAAAACGGTAAGAACAGAAATGACTTCAAAATAGGTTAGAGTGATATTTCTATTAATCTTGTTTGTTTCTTTTGTTAAGTCTTACTACTACAGATAAGTGGCTGGGAAACAAATCTTGCCAAATATGTGGATAAAGGAGAATAATGACCATGAAAGGTTATTTTTTAACTTAAAAATATGTTCTATTTCTTAAAGGAGTATGAAAAATTTAATTACATTTTTTATAAGAATTAATATGAATATAAAGTTTCATAGCTTTTAACAGGTCTTCCCAATTTTTCTTCACTAAGCTCACTATTTCTTGTACTCTGCTCCTTGTTCCATTAATTTCGTTTGTTTTGTGCATTGCCACTTGTTACCATTTAGTTATTGGCTAATTTATTTAAAAAGATGGAAATAGTTGACTATTCTAAAGACTAAAAAACAGACTTCCCTCCTTTTAAAGTGGAAGATGTACTCCTACAGAAATTACAAAAGCATCCAAAAAAACAACCTATAGTGATTTCTAAATAAAGGAAAAACACAATGTGCTTTAATACTCAGAAAAGAGGGCTGACATGATTATGTAAATACTCCTTACCATCTTTTTAGGAATTTAAGGACGCTTGAACTGGTAGATTATTGATAGTGAAAGAAAGACAGAAAGTGACTCGTGAAGTTAAAGAACATATATAGTTGAGGTTTTTTTTTTTTTCAGGCTTTTAGATGGTTTAAATTGTTTTTTATTTATGCGAAATTACATGTTTAAAAAATTTGTGCTCTACTCGTGAGCAAGGAAATAGTCAATTGATTCTCATTATTTGTGGCGGTCTTTTCTATAAAGTCACCATGAACACTGAATTAGTGAATTCGGAAGCTCCACTTCTAGAGGAAATGAGGGCTTAGGGTCCTGTGAAAATGTAGTCACATTTCCAGCAACTGGTCAATACATAACCTTGTTTTTAATGTGTGTTTCTGTTTAAATACACTTTATTTAGTATATAATATGGATTCATTAACATTTTAACATTGAAGTCATGGCCAACAGCGTCATACCTCATACCTGAGAAAACACACATTTTCTTCGTAAGGCTTATCATGGCCTTCTTGTGCTTAAGAATACTAGACAGCACTACAACAACTATATTTGGGGACTGTAATAAACAGCAAAATCATCCTCCTCCTAAGAAAAAGGGCACAAAAATGAGAAAAATGAGGTACAAAAGAGCACATGAAACAGACACTTGTTTACAGTAGGAGAGTTGAAAAAAGAAGGCGGGTCTTGTTTGACCTCAGTGGGAATGTGCACTGTGGGTGACTCAGATTTTTCCAATCTGTGTGAGCCCTGTGACTATGGATTTGGGGATTACAAATAAACTTTAGTGAGGAGGCAAATTTGTAAATATGGAATCTGAATAATGAGAACGAACTGCATAATATTCGCCTTTGTGTCATTGGAAACTACACTGCTGCCTGCCATATAGTAAGAGATCAATATATCTGTGTTAAATAAATGGAAATAGCATCCTTTAGTTTTCAAATGAATCCCAATTGTATTGTCTTATTTTGGTTTATGCTCTTAATGAGTTTGTGGTATACTAAGTTTGTAAAGGTAAACATTTTAGAAAAATGTGAATATCTGTTTGGTTAGATTCACAATATTTTCCTCTTGGAACTTGGAAGATATTTCTCTCTTATTTCTGGCATCAAAAATTGATGTCAATTCTGATGTCAATCTAAATCTCAGTCTTTTGTAATATATCTGTTAATTCCTTCCCTCTATTCTTCCCCCACCCCGGTTGGAAGCTTTTAGGATTTTTTCCTTTTCCTTGGAATACTAAAAATCCTTGTGTATTTTGACTTTTTAAATTACAAATTTATATCTTTCTTTAGTTCTGGGAAATATTCTTTATATCATTGATTATGTATTTTTCATTCTCTCTGTGGTGATTTGCAGACATCCTATTCAATGAGTTCTAAACTTCTGAATCTAGTTGACATATTTCTTGAAGTTTCTTTTATACATTTCTTCCTTGTCTTTTCTTACTCTGTTCCTGAAGCATAAATTGGCTTAAATTTATCTTCCGACTTGTTGATTATACTCCTCAGTCCATGTGTTGAGTTTTTTAAAAATTACATATATTATATATATTTATTTTGAGTTAAAATTAAAATATATCATCTGAAGGGTAAGGTACAAATGCATTCTTTTGCATGTGGATATCAAGTTGTTCCAGTACTATTTGTTAAAATGAATATTCTTTCCCCATTGAATGATATTGGCACCTTTGATAAAGATCAGTTGACCAAAAATGCAAAGGTTTCTTTCTGGACTCTCAATTCTAGTCCACTGATCTATATGTCTAGTCTTATGTCAGCTCCACACTTCTTGATTATTGTAGTGTCATATTACACTGTAAAATCAGAAAGGTTTCCAACTTTGTTGTTTTTCAAGATGATTTGGCATTTCTGAGTCTCTTGAATTTCCACAGGAGTTTTAGAATCAACTTGTCAATTTTTGCAAAAACTGCATCTGGGATTTTGAAAGGGATTGTATTGAATCTGTAGATCAATGTGGCAAACCTTGCAATACTAACAATACCAAGCCTTCCAAATCCATGAACATGAGATGTCTTTCCATTCGTTTGGATTTTCTTTAAGTGCTTTCAACAATGTTTTGCAGTTTTCAGTGAATAAATCTTACTTCTTATGTGAATGAAATGAGGAGCTATTAGGCAGTTTCGAGCAGAGGAATAAGGCGATGTGATTTATGTTTTAAAAGGATTCATGTGATTTATGTTTACTGAACAGGTTTGGCTTAGAAGGCCAAAAGTTTAGTTTTATCCATCTTAAGTTTGAGAGGCTGACTGTGTCAAGCAGAAATATTGAGCAGGTAATTGGATATAGAGTCTGGAGTCCAAGGAAGAGGTCTGAGCTAGAGATATAAATTTGGAAATTGTCAGCACATAGATAGTATTTAAAGTAATAATGAAAGCCCTCGGGAATGCATGAGGGTGGGGAAGAGGTCCAGAGTTTGAAACGAGGGGTTCCCACATTAAGAGAAACTAGCAAAGGAGACTGAGAAGGAGCATCTGAGAGGCAGA
Source organism: Rousettus aegyptiacus (assembly GCF_014176215.1). NCBI lineage: Eukaryota > Metazoa > Chordata > Mammalia > Chiroptera > Pteropodidae > Rousettus > Rousettus aegyptiacus. Next base: position 8,763,124 of record NW_023416285.1, read on the forward strand.
CAGATGACCAGGACAATGAGGTGTCCTAGCAGCCAAGAGAAGCAAGTGTTGAAAAGAGGAGGGAATAGTTAACTGTGTAAAATGATCCAGAACTGGTGTGTGTGGAAGGGAGAGGAAAGAGAGAGAGAGAACTATGTGGGGATTCGTCCCTCTGTTTCAACTAAGAACGTTTTCCTCCTCCCCAAATCCTCTGTAAGTTCAGCCATGTGATGATGTAAGGTGATGGGCTGGGTTGGGCGCCATGGTTGACTTGTTTTTGGTATGCGTAATCCCCCTGTCTCTCTTCTGCCCTGATTACTGATGATCCTGGCGAGGAACATTTCCATGGGGATGTGTGTATTTGCTATATCTGGCTCGCAGACAAGTAAATACAAATGCTGCTTTATCAATTTACAGTACAATTGCTCCGTGGCCAAAAGCAGAGTTGGAAGTCTGCCTCCAACTGCCTTCGGGATAGAGGCCAAACTCCTTAGCATGCCATATCAGCCTTCATCAGATGGCTTTATTTCTCACCATCCTCTCACTTCTCCACCTCCTCTATCTTCCCCTCACTTCTCTTCCACCGACCACGTATCCCCCATGCTCCATTCACACTGAACTTCTTGCTCTCCTCTAGGCACACTGTGTTCTTCTAGGCTTCTGCCCTTTACCCATGCTGTTGTTAGGTAGCTAGTCAGACACGAGTGACAGGGAGAACAAAGGAGCCTAGAGAGCACCCAAAGAACACCCTATTGGTAGTTAGAGAATCCCTCTGCATCCCCAGAGACAAAGGACCGGAAGGCCATAATCTTAGCTGGCCTAATCCAGCTACTGATGCCTGTGCAGAAGGTATTACCTGAATTTCCCACAATTTAAGCTTTATTATAATACTATGTTTATGCCTGGAAGTTCATGCATCTATAACAGACTGAATTCTGGGTAAACGCATGCACACTAGGCAAAGAGTTACATAGCAGCCAAGTATCAATTAAAATCACTTGCCAATCACCTAGGAATGCCCATCATGGCCCGAATATAATGCAGACATTCCCACCTTTGGCATCCTTTTGGGGTTTTCATTGTCGTGGTTTTCGTTATTACAACATTGTTATTACAACACTCTGTTATAGCTCTCTTCGCTAAAACCATGTGCCTCTTTGGGGCATGCTTTGTCTTTCAAAATATCCTTTTAATAAATCTTTTCTAAATCTCACTGACCTGTGATTCTTCACTGCATCAATGAAGAAGAACCGAGTTAAAATGCCAACCACACTTCTGTGCGTTATCCCTGTCTGCTCCCTGCCTCCTGGCAATGCCGGATTTCTCGGATTTCTCGCAGTTACACTAGTTCCTCGCGGTTAACACTATTGCTTGTGTTTTCAGTGCCCTTCCCTGCTTTCGTGCTCAGGAAGGCACTGCTGATCTTTGGAAGCCCTGCTCACGGGCATTTCCATTGCAAAGGCTTCCTGATCCCCATGCTGGAGTCCTCATTCCTTTCTCTGCTTCCCCATCTCCTACCCAAACCCCACATCATATTGTAATTGTTCACATGTCCGACATTTCTACTGGATTTTATGGTCCTCAAAGTGAAGCATCTTACTTTTCTCAGTATCCCCTACTCTGTCTGGAGTACTTCATGGTAATAACATCTAACTGAAGAAAAAAGCCTGAGAATGTGCTCGTCTTTGTGCTAAGCGCTTTTGCACACATTTCTCATTTTATCCTCATAACCTCCTCGAAGTAAGGTTTTTTAATTTCCCATGCTATAGATGAAGAAACTGAGGTTTACAGTGGTTATAAACTTGCTGGAGGTTACATAAATTTCAAACCCAGTTGATTGTAGGGCCTGAATACTTAATTTCTGTTCTGTACATTTGAATCAAGGAGAAAGGAAGAAAGGGTTAGGAGTGAAATTTCCATTTTGGTTTTCTGGGGTCCTAAACTCTCATATTTCATATTTATTAATTTCTAAACTAATATGTTTTGCATTTATTGTTTCAAAATGATTATGTGGCATCCTTTCCCCTTTCACAGGTATTACAATTGTCCTGTTTGTTTATCCAGGAAGTGTTCAACGGGGATCTGGGCACGGGGCACGCATGCCCAGACAGGCCACCAGAGCCATGCCTGAGTTCAGGCAAAGGGTCCACGTTGTCAAGAGTGGGGGTGCAGGGGAGGAGGAGAATGTGAAGAAGCAGGTCTCCTACAATGCACAACTCCTGGAGGAATCCGTCTTGTTGTGATTGCTTGTGAATGGGTGAATGTAATGGTCAATTGCGTATGTCAGTTTAGCTAGACTATAATGCACAGTTATTCAATGAAACACTGTTGCGAATAAGGAAAGCTTCTACGGAAGGTTATAACACCTCTGAACGCGTTTGTGTCCTTTCACAATGCCAGGTTTACTGAGTGGAACCTTCTCAAGTAAACCATTTAGGTACTCATGTAGGTTAACATACTACACGGAGAGGGGAAGTACAGAGTCTTATGTGACAGAGCTAAGGGACGAAAATCCTTAGCGTCTCCAAAGCGAGCTATGTTGACTGGTGGTGTGGATAGCTGTGTGACAGCCCAAGCCAGTGGCTATGATGGCAGGAGGCCAGAATCTTCTGCCTTCAGTGTACCCGACAGTGATTAGATCAGCTTGAACATCATGTGTCTAAGGTGTTTAGCTTACATGGACCTTACAAGGTGGTATCCTCATGCTTACTGCTCTCTGCAGTTGGGGACTTATCGGAGGCAGTCTCGGATGGCATTTCTGTGGTTTGGGGTGGCGCGGTCACACCCTGAGAACGTTCCCCTTATGTGTCAGTTGACGTTACTGTTGGGGCTCCCATAGGATCCATTTTATAAAGTCCAGAAAGTCCTCATTTCTTTATTTCCTGTACAAACACTCATCTGAATGTTTCTGTGAAGATATTTTATGGACCTGTTTAATATCTACAATCAGTTGACTTTTAGTAAGGGGAGATTATCCTAAAAAATCTGGTGGGCCTGATCCAATCAGTCGAAAGATGGTAAGAACGGAATTGAGGTTTTGCTGAGGAAGATGAAATTCCACTTCTGGACTGCAGTGTCAGCTCAGGTAGGAGAGTTCCCAGCCCACATTTCCTGAATTGTCTGGCTTATTATTTTTATGGTGTCTGTTACTTCCAGTTGACCACGGCTTTAACAGATAGACCTCTTAATTAGGACATTTGTTGCACACTACCAAAATTCTTTAAAGCAATGACTAGCAGCAAGAACTTCAAGAACTAACAGGATCTCTGCTATACCCCATTAAGAATATAAATCTTTGTATGGTGTTAGATGGGTACTAGACTTATTGAGGTGGTCACTTTGTAACTTATATAAACATCTAATCACTATGTTGTACACCTGAAACATAATATTGTATGCTAACTGTAATGGAAAAATTTTTAAAAATAACAAAAGAATATAAGTCTTCCTGAGTAGACCTCCACATTGGTGCTGACAGTTTGGTTTCTTTCCTAACTGAAAATGATAGGTCTCTGGCTAAGAGACAGCATGGTGAAATGAAGTCAGAGGACTTAGGTTTGACAGCTATGTAGTTCCCATCGGCCTGCGTAATCTTTGGCAACCCCCTTAACTATTCTGTACCTCTGTTTATTCGTACATGAAATGAGGTTAGCGACACCTGTCTTATAGAATTACGGCGAAAACGGAATATGTTGTATATAAAATTTAGCACGGTTTCTGGCACGTTGTAAATACTCAGTAATTGTTATTTCAAATAAATTTTTAAAAGCTTTGCAGATTATAAAGGGTATACACGTATTGTTCTTCTGATTATAACCGTGCTAGTTACGGAGCCGCTTCTCAGCTCCGAGCCCTCCTTTCTAGATTCAGCTCTGCAATGTTGGAGCTGGGACTCTGCAAATTTTATTCCGCGTTGCGGCCCTTCCCCTTCCTCTTCCATTAGGGGGCGGTAGAGGGAGACCGCGAGGCTGGAGGCAGCAAGCAGGTCAGCTCCTCCTGGTCCGCTTCCTGCGGGCGGCGGAGCGGGTTCCTGGTCCTGGGAGCGGCCGGGTAGCGCGCCCACATCCCGACGGCGGCCGTTCTCCCGTAGTCCGAACTGAACTGAATCGTTTGCAGTTTCTCTGACACGTTTCAATTCTTGTGTTCCCGCTTCTGAGTCACCGGCACCAGCCTCACCTACCTTTGATTAATGTATTTATTTATTTTTCACACTTCGACAGATTATTTTTTTTGAAAGGAATGCATTTTGAGGCGAAAAAACATGGAACAGAGAGGTATGCAATAGAAAATAAATGCAAATATAGCTGTTTTCTAATTGTTTTATGATCCCAACAAATAAGTGCAGAGAATGCCCTGTAGGAGGAACATGACGAAAGTTCAAAGGTCGAGGTGATTCCTTGAGAAAGGCTGAAGATTTCAGTCTCTGGTGTTTGGAATCTAGGCTGCAAGGCATCATGTCTGGATAGACCGCTGGGTGTGTGGCACAGTCCTTTTAACCAGATTGGAACAGAAGAAGGGCCACTTGGCCCACGTAGTTGAAGTGTTTGGTTTCAGGTGTCACGTGCCTACCGAAGTTGCTCGGTATGGGCCGCAATATCCTCCCCTATGTTATATTCCTCCAACGCCTGAATGGCACACTCGGTGGGAGTCCTGTTGGACCGCTGACATATCTGCATTTTTGTCTACGGCCTTTCGGTGGCACGTAGTTTACCTTGGAGACAGGGGCTTGCGTCCTGCAAAGGGGCTGGCGAGGCGCACGTACTCGGGCGGGAGCTATCCCACGCCTGTTAGAAGTGTCTCCTTTCAAAGGTCTCAGGCCCATGGACCGCTTTCCCCTTCACCAGCACCAGCTGAGCAGCACACCCTCCTTAGATCTCTGTTTCAGCTCTTCTGGGGCTCCTCCTACAAGCTTCTAAGTTTTGATTAATTTCAGCCTCTTCTCTTTGTTCCTAAGTCCTGGGGATGTTAGCTGTTTCCTGCGGTTGCTATCTCTGTGCTAGAGCCAGCCCATGTTGGCTTTTGAGAGACGATTGTTAAATTTTCAGAAATTTTGCAAGTCAATTGTTAAACTGTTGGTAACTAGAAAGCAGCCATGGTGGGAATAAATATATCATGGAAATTGGCAGAAGCTGTACATCAGTTTTCTTCAACCGCAAGGCTGGTTGAAACGCAGCAGCCCACCACTGCTAGCAGTTCTGTTTTTACTCCTTCAGTTACCTACTTAATAACTCTGTATCTAGTTAAAAATACTTCATATTATTCATTTCTCTCAATTAACTAGTGTGGTTTCTGTATCCTGAATGAACCTCGAATGATACATAACCTTGTAGAGCTGTGCCTCTATCAACCCCAGTTGTACTCCAGGAGAACTGGTAAGTGTGTATAGTTTTGTTTTGTTTTGACAAATATCTTTTACAGTTAGACTTTTCTAAATAGTCAGTTGATATTAGTTGTGTTATAACATTCATTAACATCAATACGTCGAAGCTGGTTCAGAGTCTTCAGAGGTCATGTGGAAAACTGTCTTACTTATTTTAGGATGTAATTTGTAATTCTTTTCTCTGTTATAGGAGGGATTGAGATATAAGCCACTAACCAACCACATCTTTGCTGAGCGAGGAGGATGGGTGGGATGTATCTTTAAAAAAAAAATCAAATGATTTTAAAAACATGTTAGGGTATTTTGGGTCATAGGAATCCTATTATAAACTTTTGTAAAAGAAATATTCATTCCCTTTTCTGGCACTGGTATAGATTTGGTTTTACATGTCAGGTTTCTAAAAAGCAAGGTATGCTTGATATCTCTGATTCCTTAAGATATACATTCTGGCTCTCGATAACTATATGCTTTCTGTTAAGGCTTTTGATCTCCATTTTAACTGTATAATTTTGCTTATTAGACTTGGAGAAACCTTTCGTTGGCTCTCCAGAGCTTTGATCTGGCTCGAGATGTCTATGAGGCTCCACAAGGTTATATTCTGGAAAAAGATGCCAACATTCTAACATGATTATCAAAATAACTTGTAAGAAAAAGCAAACTTTTCACACAACTGCTATATTTAAAGATGCCTTCCTTCCAATAACATTCATTAAGCGACCATCTGTTTGCCTTTGATTATCATCTGGACCACTAATAAGCAAGTTTAATCTGAGCAGTGTTATTTGCACGCTACTTCTAAATTTAGTGCTTTTCAAAGAAGTCAGCAAGGCTGGCCTCCAGGAAATATTGGCTTTGATGTAACATCTGGTTTTCAGGGAGTTTCTGTGTAGTGCCCAATTGGGGGGTGGACCAAAGGGCAAAGGGAAATCAGGTGACTTGCCCAGAGTCATGTAATTAGTTAATGACTTACCCTGGATCACCTGCAGTTTCTGTCTGTCCTAGCCTGCATATTTATATTTCGGTATGTTGTATAGATAGGTGCTGTATATGTAGTTGCAAATAGATAAATGTTACATATTACTTTTTGATCTTCCTGCTCCATATTTTGAGAAGAAATTTCCCTGCAGTATCGTCCTCTTCATAAAACAATTATTTGAAATAATCGTAAACTGTAATTGCCTGCAAAAACTTCTCTACAAGCGAACTGATCATATTCTTTGCAAGGAAAACAGAGGGTTAATGTGAATGGACAACTACTTGGTTTAAGGGTGACTGGAAGGCATCATCAACCTTCAATCTTTCTCAATTGTTTTCTCCTTTCTCCATCCCTGGAGTGAATATCACAGGGTTGTTAACACCTAAAGTGCATGATTATAAAGAAAGTTCAAGGTTATGAAGCTTTATTATAAAAGAAATTCTTTTTGGTTACTTTACTGGGTCAATGCATTTCATAATCAATATGTGATTTTAATATTCTTGTACTAATTATAATGATATCTGCAATATAATTAATGCTTTTAGCTCTGAAGTTATTTTCACAATTATGGTTTAATTTAATCTTCTCAGGTTTATATTATAAAATAGTTTGCATATTATGTATGCTTAGAATTGTTTTCCCATTGCTGAAAGGACCACTCCAGTTTTTGTACAGTCAAGCATATCTTAATGTCCTGTAAATTAAGAAAACGAAAATTCTCATCTGACAAATTGGGGTTTAAGTCTCGGCTCTACTGGCTGTTTGACCTTGGGCAAATCATTACATCTTTATAACCTTCAGTGTCTTCATCTGTGAAATACCTATTTCATAACATTGCGAGAATGAAATGAGATTATATGTAAAGCTGTTAGCACAGTGCTCTGATACGCATTAAAAGGTCAGGAAATAGTTCTCAATTTTGTTCGTATTCTCTTTTTTCTTTTATAAAGCATATTAGAGTCCTGTGCTAACTCCTGCTTGACTCCTAGAGATTTTATGAAAATCACAGTCACATAGTGAAATGAGAGGGATCTTGGAAATCTTACAAGCCTTAATTAAAAAATGAAATGCAATGGTGTGCTAGCGACTTCTGTACTTGGCCGGACAAGATCCATTCCCTTTGCGTTGGGTGACGCCACCCTGCTTCCCTTTAAGGGAGTTCCTTTTGCTCTTTTCTGTACAGTCTTGGGAATATTGTCAGAAAAGTGACATACCCTCCCTTAGCCAAGAGCTGAGCATGAGGCTCAAACCAGCCCTCACACTATTCTAACTGTGCCACCTCTCCCGGGACTTCGAATCCTGGTGAAATAACACAAGGGCAGAAAAAATGGTTGAAGTCATTTGGGGCCCTGATGTGACTACTCACCAAAAAGGTAATGTAGCACAGACTTTCCAAGAGCAGAGACTCAGGAGCCTGGGTTCAAACCCCTTACTAGCTAAGTGACCGTAATTGGGTGGGTTATTTCACCTCTCTTATCTCTACAACGGAGTCATTAATAGTACCTTACTCATGGGGTCGTTGTGAGAATTAAATAGTTAGAAGACCTTAAGAGTTTAGGATGTGCCTGGTACATAGTAAATAGAGTATACTTTATAAACGTAGCTGCTGATACTTGAACTGATATTACTCTGTTCTTACAGTGATACTCAGACCTTTGTCCCTGTCCTTTCCTGGCCCTGGTCCTCCAGCTCTCCTTTTGATTCTGCGAGCTACCCAGTACCCCTTTTATACACTTTTCTACTGCCTAAGAGAGCCAGAGTTGGTTTCTGTTGCTTGCAACCACATGATCTCAAGCAGTAAGAATGGGTCTGAGAAACCATGACATCCCATCCGCAATTTTATTGATTTTAAAATACAGATTAGAAAACTGGGTGGAATCTCCTGGCTGAGATCACTTAGCATGGAAGAAGCAGGACTTGGATTAGTGTCTTCCTATCTTGACCACTACTCATGGACTTCCTTTACTGGACCAGGATTACGTTTATTTTGTCTTTACTTTCTTTCTTTAAAACTGCTCCACTGCCAGCTCTTCGTTACTAAACCTTGCCTAATTTCCTTTGCACAGACTTTTGCATTCAGTCTTCACTTCTTATTTAATTCATACCACTCCCCTACCCCCCACCCCTGCCATTTGACAGACCAAGGCAGTTATAACTTGGTCCTCACTGCTATTTAGGGACTCAGACGCTTGGTCCTTGCCTCCTATTCTTTTCCACTAGTCATATTCCTGTCTTTTATTTTAAAAATTTTATTAAGCGATTCATTCATTAGTTGCTTTATTTACTCATATATGCATTCAATCAGCAAGTACTTAGTAAACATCTGTAATGATCTAGAAACTATTCTAGATGCTGAGGATATTGTAGTAATTAAGGCAGTGTACTTTATAGTCGGTGTACAACCCTAGTAGATTTATAGACATAAAGAAAATTATAGTAGTATGTTACACAATGATATAAACTATCAAGGGCAAGGAGATGAAGAGGGAGGGTTCCTTTATCATGCAGGACGTTGAGGAAGCAACATGTGAGCGGAGACTTGGATGAAGAGAGGATGGGAACCCCGTGACTATCTGTGGGAGGAACACTCACCGAGATGTGTATATGCTTGGAATGTTTGAGGAATGACAAAGAGACCTGTGTGGCTGGAGCCCAGTGAGCAAGGGGAAGGGTAGTTGAGGTCTGAGAGTTCGGAGGAGCAGAGGAGTATGTAGGGCTTTGAATTCGTAATGAGGACTCTGGACTTTTTTCTCAGTGCGGTGAGGCAGGGATGTCCTGGAGCCTATTTCTACTACTCATGATTTCAGATTTTTACCATCTCTTTCCAACCCAGCGTTCAGTGATTTCACATAGGTTATTAAACATTGACCCATACCTAGATGGGAAGCTCTTGGAAGGCTAAGAGGAGAGTGGCATGACCCCATTTATTTTTCAGAAAGATCACTCTGGTTGCTCTGTGGAGAACATTTTGTAGGAGGCCAAGAGTGAAAGCAGGGAGACAGGTTAGGAGTTTGTTGCAATAGCCCTGGGAGTGTCGAAGCTCCGTTTGGGAGTGGTAGGATGTGCACGAACTAGTGGACATATTTGCATATATTTTGGAGATATAGTGACAGTATATGCTGGTGAATTAAACGAAGGATGTGAGTGAAAGAGAAGAGTTCAGAATAACTCCAAATTTGGTTTCCGAGCAGCTGGGTTAATGGAGGTGCTGATTCCTGAGATGGGGAAGGCTGGGAAGTGGCAGATTGGAATGGGAACTTGTATTCAAAAGTTGTAGTTTGGATTTCTGTTTCTAGAGTAGGAAAAAACCGAGGAATAAAGAAGAACAGTTATTGGGAAGGATAGCTATTGTTAAAAGGCAGTACTGAAGAAGTATGGAATTAGAAGTTGTCAATTGGCCAGCTTATTGTTGGGGGCGAAGAACTGGAATTGAAACCCTTGAGGGCAGGTATTGGCCTGTTAGATGAAGAGCTGATCGCTTTTCCTTTAAAGCATAAATAGTTTTCTGCCTAACATTAAAAATATAGCTTTTACAAAAACACTTCAAACATATATGCAGGAAATAAAAACATTATTACCTTTCTAAGCTTCAGGCCGATTCTCTGCAGTGCCTAAAGAAATTGCTGATTACTGCAAGGTTTCTACTGAGCAAGTCACCCTGACTCTTTTAGGCCACACTATTACATTGGTGAAAGTATGGACTAACGGATAAGAAAAAAGGTTCTGGAGCTCAAATGCCTGGATTCAGATCGCAGCTCCATTTCCAACTGTGTGACTTGGGCCGAATTGATGGAGTAGTCTGTTTCTGCAATTTGCAGGTCTCCTGACAGAGGAGAAATACACATGGCTAACTGTGTGTTTTAATTCTTAAAACTTCTTTTCAAAGTGACCGATGTGACTTGCTCACATTTCATTGGCCAAAGACGTTATATAGTCCAGCCTGACCTCAACAGGGTAGGGATATTTTATCTTCTCAAGGAGAAGGGTAACACAAATCCCAAGACCAAGCATGATTTTTATCTTCTTCAGGAAGTAAAAGTAAACATTTTGAACAATAATGCAGACTACTTGAGAGTAATATATGTATAGAGTAATACATTGACTTCATCTTTATAGAGTAATACATTGACCTCATCTTCAGCATCTGATGATATATAATCTTAAAGCTCTGGTTCCATGTTTATTAGTACTGACAGCATCAAGATACTCCTAAAAATTAAAAAAATTCTCATTGATGCCTAGAAGGAACAGACCAGGGAATTATAGTCCCGGCAGCTAATTAGAAGAGAATGACTTTCCAATCTTTGGATTTTCGATGGTGCTATAATTAATGTCTTTTGAGGGGCCTGAGTTTCTGTGGTTTGGTGTCTGTATTTTATTTAGAATCGTTACCTCCTGTTTGGGTCTCTTCCCTGGCTGCCCCACAGGCGTCGTGCAGCAACTCCGCCACTCATCCCATCCCCTGGGTCTCATCATTTTTCTGCAAAACAAGGTAAACCAGTTGTCATCCACTTGACTCAGTCATGTTGTGAGGATTAATTAGTTAAAGTTTGTAAAATGTCTCCCGCTCTGGAAGGTGATAAACAGGAGGCATAATTATTGGTATTTTCCCACTTTATTTAGACTTGAAAGGCCTTTCCAGTCACCTTTGAGATTTTGACAGAAGCCAGCTACTGTGGTGAATTTTGTTTTACCTCCCTTCTGTTTGACATTTTTCTTCCTTCTTCCCATCATAGTGACTTTAAAGAAGAAATGTCAGCCTTAACCTTTCATGTCTCCATCTGTTGAGATTTTTGGCTTGTTTTATTGTTATTTTGTATATTTTATTCTACCATTTACAGGAATGTGCTCTCAGATCCATGCTATTAGCTAAGTAACACAGAGGCGTACCAGGTAAACTGCAGTCACCTGTTTGTTGTGTATGGCGCTTGATAAGTTCATCGGTGGTTCCGTGATTAACCAACATTATCCACAAAGGCTTCCAGTGACCTCTTGATCAGAAAGTTTCATTACTAATAGAATAGAATTCAAAACAAATGTTTACTATTCATATATTCAACACATTAACATATAGATACTCTCCACCCCTGGCTTTGACCGGATAGCATATAGAGAGAGGAGATCTGAGAGAGGAATATTCTACATAGAAGTTGTCATTTCAGGATGTCATTTAAATTAGCGGTATTGTGTCCACTGTGATTTTGTTTCAGGGGTACAGAAATAAACTATAATGCATCTTCAGCCAGGCGAATTTGGTGTCTCTTAAGAGCATGCAAACAGATGGTTACCATGTTCACTTATAGCCACTATTAGAGCAGACCCTTCTGTAGGTTCACATTTCTCCTTTAAAACTTGCCTCTGCAAAGCTGACTTGCATTAGACCACCTGACCCCAACTGTGAATTATGACTTTTCTTTAGTACTAATGGAGGAAGGGTGGTGTGGTAGATAATACCATTAAAGACATACTTTATGTAAAACCTTATAAATAGCGAGGTTCAAGAGTTACATGTAACATATGCATCATAGAATTCGGTTCAAGTTTTGGCTTTTGCCTACATCCAATCAGCAAACATGTCTAAAGTGCTTAATAGAAGTCAGACATTATGTGTGGTGCTGAGCACATCTTCCCACTTGACCATGGTCCTTCGGGCAAAATACTCGAGCTTTCAGGCATTAATTTCCTATCTGTAAAATGGGAATAATATGCTTTATGTTGTTATGAGGACCTGTCTTAATATTCTTTTGGTTTTAAGTGACAGCCTCCCCATTTTCCTGTGCCTTTAACCCAGCCAGCGGCTAACTCAGTGCTAATAGGAATGGGCTCTCAAACTTAAATCCTTGGCATCTTTTGCTTCTTATCCACCTCGATTTTGACTCAGACTATTTTTCTGCATTCACTAAGCTCCTGATCTTCTTGTATCTTTTACTGTTGTTGGTTGTAAGCTAAATCCTTGGGCCAGCTGCAAGATTTGGCCTCAGTGTGTTGATACTTGGCTTTTTTTTTTTTTCTCCCTCTATCACTATGGCAACCCTGGTGTGCCGCAGAGCCTGATCAAGCCTTGTCTGGACCTGACACCTAATCTTGCAGATGACCTGTTGGACTGGTGACTTGATTAGGCTGGCTCTGGTCTGCAGTAAGGGGAATTTTCACAGATCTGGTCTGAACCTCATTGACAAGAGACCAGAAAATGTTAGTATAGTCATTAAGGCTCAGGTTGGGTGGGGTTCAGGCAGGGCTCCAGGTCTAGTGAAAGAACTTGAGTCCTCTTCAGGACGTGTGGCAGAACCAGTCTCATGGTTACTCCCAAAAGTGTTACGAGACTGCCATGGCTTGGTGGACTTATGAGGGTACAGGGCTTATTTGAGCACACTGAACTCGTAGGACTAATCTATTGTTGCTGTATTGGTTGTTGGGTCTTAGAGGGGATGGATCAGAAACTAAGCGGCTGTGAGGCCACATGTTGGAGTGTTAGGGTTCAGTGCAGATAAAGACCAGGAAAGGTGGATATCATCATCGTGTAATCTCTAAAGAACTACACAAGTGTGGAATCATTATCAACACTACGTGGCACTTAGCAGGTACTCAGTTGTTGAATAATGTCCATTGTTTTATTGGTTAGTTTTTAAAATTGGTTTATTGGTTAGTTGTTTATATGTTTATGAGTAAAGATCCTTGTGCCTATTATATATTCTTATTTCAAAGGCTGGAAGTGTTAGGGTGCCTAGTGCTGGTGGTATGGGAAAGAATAAGTTCATGTAAAGACTCAAGTTTTGGCTCATTCCTATATTGACTTAACAAATATTTTAAATTGCATGTTAGCTGTGGCACTATCTACCACACTACCCACTGCTGTCTATGTAGTATCCAGTGAGTTTTTGATTCATAGCATTCGGTGACTGATTACAGAAGTGGGAAAAGCCAGGGAGTCCTTTTATCAGTGATATTTATATGGTGTGTACAAATAATAGACTGGCCATAGGTTAGGTTTTGCTGGAGGGGAGTAATTTAATATATGTTAATTTATACCTCACAAACATTTTTTTTTTTTAGTTAGAAATTAGATGTACGATTCTGTTTTCTTAGGCTGACTGCTTTTTTTTGTTGTTTTGTTTTGAAGACTTGTTTAAAAGCTGAATAATAATAGTGACAATGAATATCATTAATCATTACTCAGATTTGATTAACCAAGCATTCTCAATTGCTCAGTGCGTTATTCTATTTACGCTTTTAAAATCATCTTGTGGTTGATCTTGGACAAGTTATATACCTTCTAGTTTCTTTACTTACGCAGTGTGAATGATCTTGATTACCTTTTAAGATTATAATGAGGACTAAATGAAACTATGTCGTTCTTGGATGAGTATTTACCAAGTACCTCCTACATGTGAGGGGCTGAGCCAACCCCTAAGGGTACAGCCGTGAGGCACATCCGCCATCATCCCTGCCTCCCTTACTTTCTAATACAGGTTCTCTGTTGGTCACATTACAATACAAAACAGTGATTTAATCTGGCCGGAAGTTGGCCAAAAACACTTGAAACAATTACCAATGAATTGAAATATGAATCTCAGGACTGTTGTTTCTAAACTTAGTCCCGTTAGTTTTTTCTTTGTGTTTAGTGTGTCTTTGTAAGTTCTGTTTCTCAGTGATAAAAACAGCTATCAATCCATTAAAACCAAACCCCGAAATTAACTGAACTCAGAAGCAGTCTTTAAATTGCTGTGTCACAAAGTGTTAAACCAAGCCTTAGAAAAACCAGACGTAATCGATGTATTGCATGCATCAAAATTACTGTTATTTTATTGAAGGCAAAATAATGTAGTAAAAAATACTTAAAATACATTTATGCTGCCCTTGCAGTACTAGCTTCCCACCCTGGTCAGTCCAGGGCAAAGACTCTGAAGAAGGATAAAGTCTGTTTTTATGTTCTCCATCCCCAGTTCCCATGAGTGCTCTTTTCCTCTAATCTAACCTCCTTCGCTTATGCTCCTCCCAATCCATCCCGCATGAGCCTACTCCCGAGGCAGGTCCTGTTTAGTCCACTGGAAACTATGGTAGCCATAGGTGACAACAGCAATTCCCAGATACTCCTAAAGCATGTATTCTCTTGCCCTGCCCGGGAGAGGATAAATTAACAGGACGTATGAAAATCTTTAAAACTCTGCATAGTCATTGACCCCAACAGTCCACTTCTAGGAATGGATCATAAGGACATTTTCAGAGCATACCATAAGATTTAGCTTTAAAGATGTCACACTGCTGATTATATAGAAAAATTGGAAACAATTTAAATGACCGATATACAGAGTTAAATTATGGTACTTCCATTCAATGGATATTTCTCGGTTATTCGAAATGACGTTGCAGACGAACATTTAGAGACTAAGCCGCTTGTGATATGTAACATCTAGTGAAAAAAAGCAGGATACAAAAACATGTATTTTTGATTCTGTTATTAGAAAAAAAATGACCGAACAGAAAAAAGACTGGAAGGATATGCATGAAAACATTAAGAATCATTCCCTTTTGATTAGAGTACAATGGGTGATTTTTAATTCCTTCTTTGTGCTTATCTAGATTCCCTACATTTTCAAGAAGGAACATACTGTGTTGCTTCTATAATGAGGAAAAAATAAGTTCTTGAAAAAAATTTTCCTATTTCCTTTCCCCATTATTCCCAAAGAAAGGACAGTTGAGATGGTTAGGAGCATCGGCGTTTCCAGTGAGACCATTAT
Organism: Rousettus aegyptiacus; assembly: GCF_014176215.1. Taxonomy (NCBI): domain Eukaryota; kingdom Metazoa; phylum Chordata; class Mammalia; order Chiroptera; family Pteropodidae; genus Rousettus; species Rousettus aegyptiacus. Next base: position 8,778,197 of record NW_023416285.1, read on the forward strand.
CGATCGCAAATGGCCAGGATCCCTGATATTCGGGACCCTGCAAATAGGACACAGAACCTCGTTTCACAGCAGAGGGAAGGGCAATGGGCACAGAAGCATCAGCCACAGTTATCTTTATCAGCCATAGCACCCATCTCTGCTCAGCATCCATGTAGGTGCTTAGAACACAACAACGAACTGTATGATACCCCTGGCCTTGGGGATTTTACATTCTAGTGAACAGTCAATAAATAGACCAATGTATAGATGTGTCAGATATAATAAAGTTTATGGAAAGATGTAGGTTAAAAAGATAGAGTATGATTGGTATCTGTGTATGCGTGTATGTGTATATACACACATTTGTGGGCTGTAATAGGGAGATAAAGAAGGCGATTCTGCTAAGTTTGTATGTGAGCAGAGACCTTGAAGAAATGATGGCTGGACCCATGTGGTCATCCGGTTACCTAGGCTGAGGAAACACCCAGTGGAAAGATCTTAAGGCAGAAATGTGCCAAGGTTTGAGGAATAGAAGTGAATTAACCGTATGATCCAGCAATTCTACTTTTAGATATATACCCAAAAGGATCAAAAGCAGGACTCAGACAGATACTGGTACATCAAGCGTGGTTTAGACATACCATGGAATGTTATTTAGCCTTAGAAAGGAAAATGAAATTCTGATACATGCTACAATGTGGATGAACCTTTAAAACATGCTGAATGAAATAAGCCAGACGTAAAAGGGCAAATACTGTATGCTTATAATAATTAACATGGGTGTGTGTGTGTGTGTGTGTGTGTGTGTTTAACCACAATATAGGAAAAGTGATAGTGGCTTGAACTAAGAGGCAGAGGAGTCGGTGGTGGGAAGTGTTGGATATTGGATGTATTTTGAATGTTAACCAATGGAATTTTCTGATGGCTTGGGTTTTTTATGTGTGAGAGCAAGAAGGGAATCAGTAATGATACCCAGTTGTGGGCCCGAGCAACTGGAAGCATGGAGTTAGCATTTCTTGAGATGGGGAGGCTGTAGGAGGAGAAGGCAGGGGAATCAAGGAGAAGGTTTCAGATGTGCCAAGTTTGAGATGTTTATAAGACATCCAGGTGAAGATGGTGAGTTATCCCTGTGCTCATCACTGGTCCATCCAGTCAGACTTTCCCTTTAGAAATCCATTAGGACTTCACCACAAGAGGTATAGTATAGGGCTTGTTAAATATATCAACTACTGAAAGTATCTCTTTCTTTGAACATATCATCTGAAACAAATAAATGGATAGGTGGATGAATAAATATGTGAATAAAATAAAACAAGCCAGCTTTCTAGGACTATAAAGAGAGGTGGTGTTCTGTTGATTATCCTTAATGTAGAATTTGTGGCTGTGTAATCTGTGGCTAATTGCACTTTTGAAATCAGTATATTTTGTTCATTATCTTTTATCATGAGGTGGCCTTAATTCACTTGGTGCTTCAGTAAAGTTTAATGGAAGAATCTGGGAGTAACCCTGATCTTTCTTACCTGACAAATTAAGGTAATATAAAACTCAAATCGAACCCAAGCTCAAAGTTACTAAATAATTTTCATCTGTGTTTTGTGTTGAAATAATTTTAATATTAAAGGACAGCTGTAGACTGCTAATGACTTGAATACAGTTTGACTGTTTTCATGAAGTGCTCTGTGGGATGTCAGAATATTTAATTCAGGATGTTAAAAACATCCCAAAATGTCACAATAATTATATCACAGCAGGCAATTAAAACACTGGAAAATGCCAACTGACTAAGAGTGTTCCTTGTTATTTAGGAACCTATTAAGGGCCTGACATATAAAGTAAAAAATGCTGGTTATAACTTTCTATTTCAATAGACAATTTCACCATCATATATGAAATTGACACTTAATACAGTCAGGGTCATGCTAAAAATGCAGCCCAAAGAAGAACTAAGGAAGATACCTCTATTTGATCTTTAACTTTATAATATCTATATTCACACATTATAAAAAACATTGTTTGGTTTTACATATCATACCATATGTGCTGTAATACCCTTCATACAAGGTTGTGTTAATTATGTCATATGTTGGCAGCCTTAATTGATCTGATTTTGCCATCCGAAATTATGGGCAATGGAATTATGTCCTTGTTTTTTAAATTGTACTTTTGTAAATCCTAATGGATTAACAATGTAATGCTGAAAGCCAAGGGCAGTATTTGCTTAATCCCTGAGGATTAGGGTGTCATTCTCAGTGGGGATGTTAAGAATTGACTAGATGAGCTGGAAGGGAATATATTTAGGTAGGGTGAGGTCCCAAGGGTTTAAATGCAATTACAGGCATGAGATTGTCTTGGGTTATAGGGAACAGTTTGTCCATACAACTGTAACATTTAGAAGAAGTGTCTCAGTGGACAAAGAACCCACTGTTAACCGGAGCTGCATTTTGGGGAGCTATGTCTGTTTATAATGCGTCATATGAAGGGTTAAATGTTATCTTTAACCAGCACACTTAAGCAGGATTTGTTAAGATATGTAATTAGCATCATAGTATTCGTAGAGAGCGCTATTTTTGGTTTAGGGAAATGTAATGGAAAACAATCTCCCTGCCATCAGGAAATATATGTGATTCAATGAGATAATGTCATAAAGCTCCTAATGTGATGTCCAACACAGGGTAGTTGCTTAAAACATTTAGTTTCTTTTTTTCTTTGTGAAAACAGACATCAACACAGAGAACTATGAGATAGAGGTAGCATTTGGGCTGAGCATCGAAGGATAAATAAACTAAGAAGAGGAAGGCGGTATCTTGGAATAATATCCAAACTCAGGGAAAGATTTCAGGTTTATACAATTTTAGGGATCCTCTTTTAGAAAAACAACACAAAATTATCAGCACAAAAATTAGGAATAAAAGTGAATATTTAAAAATGAGAAAATAAAATGCAACAAATTACACATTTAAAAATTCTGACAAATACCTCCAATATTCTAAAATTGAGAAAAACAATATTTTATTTTTATTAATTATTTGTCTGCTACACCACTAGAATATTTTCTTTCCTTCATTTTTTAGCTGTGTACTTTTTAATCATATTTTCCTATGACACTGATTTTATAGCTCCTATAGAGAGTATAAGTCGATAATTCAATGTGTTTTATTTTTTTTTTTGGTATGGTAATTAAAAATTGATTTTTAACAATTTTTTTTTAGAAAAGTTTTTAAGAAAAATTTTCTTTTTAGAAAAGCTTCGCAACTTATTATTTAAATGCTGTGTAACAATTTAAGTCTGTTGTCAAATTTGGGAAAACCTCTATTAGATTTCTTCCAAATACGAGTTGTAAGGTTTCAGGACATTTAAAATTTTCTTGTTCAGTGTAACCTTTAGTATCAGTAGAGTTTATGATGCACATTAAACAATTTGTCATCCCTGTTCTTTCTGGAGTGGAGTATTAAGAGTTAACCAACATCTTTGTTGATTTGAATATTTCAGGTCGAATTAGCAAGAAACAAATCTTTTCCCAATGCGTTCATACAACTCGCTCCTCTTCATTAATTAAGTTATCAAAATATCTAAGAGCCTATTCATTACTTCTATTCTAAATTTATTTCTTCCTCTTAATCATTTCATTTGGCATGATCTGAAATATTTCTCTTACAATTTGCTTTTCAGTGTCAGAATAAATTTTAGTGGTTTAAATCCTTATCTTTAGTGCTTGTATTTCATGTTTTATTATTTAATCTAAATTTATTAGTTATTTTGAAAGTAATTTAAAAATGATAAAGAAGATACTTGTCACATACACCCAAATGAGGAATCTGTAATTCCTCACTTGTTTTATGGATACATTTTTCTAAATGGCAATAAAAATGGCATATTTAAACTTTATCAAATATGCCATTCTCATAAAAAAAAAAAGGAAAAAAAAAAAAGGAAAAAGCCCTCCTTACCTCGAGATAGCTTGCAATGAGAGCACCATGTTTAGAAACAGTTATGAACACTAAATGCAAAGTAAGCGTACAATCAGCTCGACTTCCCGTAGCTAGATCCCCCCAAAAGTCCTCGCCGTTCCCGCCGTTCCCGCCGTTCCCGCGCTTCCTGACACAAGAGCAAGTTCGATGGCGGGGAAGTCAGAGTGGAATAGACAGCCGTCATTACCAATTTCAGCGAGAGCGTCTTTCTTCTGCAAGATTTTTGAACACGTATGGCCACATGAATCCCTTGTTCGGACCCCTTCCAGGGACTTGAAAAGGTGCTCTTCATGAGCTTTAAGGTAATTCTCCCTTTGTTCAAACTTCTTAATATAGCTGTTTTTGATTCGGTTTCTGCTAATTTCTCCAGCTCAGTCTCTCATCACTTGCTCCCCTTGCTTTCTCTGCCTGAGCCTTATTCACTTTCTCTCAGTTCCTTAATTCTGACATGCTCGATGTTACTGTGGACCATTCTCTAGTACTTTTTTTGGCTAAATGTTTGTTATCTACATGCCACTTTAGAAGTTACTTGGTTTTTTTGACTACCCAAGTGAGATACATGTCTTCTGTATTTGTTCTCATGATATAGTAGATTAACAATAGTAATAACAACTAGTAAGTAAGAATTCCATAGTGCAGTGTAATAAGAGCCATAATTGAAATCTATATCGTATCTAATTTTTCAGCATGTACTTGGTTTCTTAGCTGTATCTGCCATTAGAGACAAACTCTGTGAGAGAAGGGACCTTATCTTTCTACTTCTCCATTGTAACTCCATTTCCAGGCACTGTTCTGGGAACATTCAACAAATATTTATTGAAATGAAGGAGGTATAGTATATTCTGGGCCGAGGGAATAGTATCAACAGAAAGAGAAGCTTAAAAGACAGTGTTGGAGAGTGGTTGGAAGAATAAGTTCTGGATCCAGGTGTCTGTTTAAATCCCAGGACCATCAGCTACATCTCTGTGCCTCAATTTCCTCACCTGTGGAATGAGGATAAGGATAGTATCTGCCTCTCATGGACTCTGAGAATTAAAAAAGTCAGAACATGGAAGGTGCTTAGTACAATACCTGATACATAATAAGCACCTAAGAAATATTACTTATTAAGATGCATAGCTTAGTCCCAGTCAGAAAGTTTATTTATTTTACACTAATCACCGTTCAGCTTTCACACTGACTTAGCATGTACAAGATAAGAGGTCCCTTTGAGCTTGTGGACTTTGGAGAGCATCAGTCTAAACTTTTTATTTTATAGAGAAGGCAATGTAGTGCAGAAAAGCCAGACTAGAATCCAGATCTTGAAAAATCAAGCTGATGACCGTGGTGAGTTTAGAACCAGAGGCTGGGCGACGCAATGGCTTGAAGTGATATGGGAGCTAAAGGTGTTTGAGCTGTTCTCTAAAGATGGTGGTTGTGCATTGATCCTGTGAAAGCTGTTGCCTACTTCAAGGATGTGTGGGTATCAGCACCAAAAAAAGGGTCATGGTAGACTTCTGACTTGTAATCCAGTCCATACTGGCTTTGCTTGAAGGTCATAAAGGTCAGTGCAATGGGTGGAAAGCCACCAAGATGATTCTGGATTCTGGCTCTTAGCCTTCATGTCATAAAGCTGTATTAATATACGCTCCCCAAGTGTATCATCTGTTTGCCTCTGAATGCCAAGACCCTCCAAACGGGAGGGGGCAGTCTCTCTGTGGAATTCAGCACAGAGGCATCTGGAATTGTAGGAGACCAGGGTAGCTCAGATTTTAGAGTTCATTTGCTTAGAGTGATGCCATATATACAGAGTTACAAAGAAACAAGGGAAAAAACTTTGTTAGATGCCTGGCTTTGAAATTCAACCCAATGTACTGACTATTTTGTATGTCCTGTAAGATATTGCTCAAATAGCTGGACTCCCTATTCATATGTAATATGAATAGGAGGACTGCTTATCACTTCTGCTGAAGTAAGTAATAGGATCTTATCTAAAAACATAGATTTGGTCCTCTGGATTCTGCTCTCTCTCTTTAACAGTAACAGCAAAGGGCCCCATTGAACTCAGGACTCTGAGAGACAAAAGATTGGTTGAGAAACACAATGAACAATAAGGAATGAACTATGCTTATTTTACTAAACAGTTAGATAAATGGACAGATAGCTAGCTAGCTAGGATGGACCAGGATGGATCTGGGTCTGATGTTAACCTATCTTCAGAGTGCTTGTTGGCAGGCAGTGCCTTTGTTAGAGGGGTTATAGGATCTATTATTTCATTTATGCTCTGCTGATTTAAGTCACTTACACTTCTAAAAATATTTACCTAACACCTACTATGTGGTGGAATCCATGCTAATTATTATGTACGTGGGGACAACTAAGGCGTAGTTCTCATCTTCAAGCCTCCGACTTTTGGAGGGGGCTGGTAGAGGTCCTGTGATCTGAGCCAGATAGGGATTATTTCTTTTGAGGGTTGTGCGTGCATGTGTGCATGCGTGCATGTGTGTGTGTGTGTGTGTGTGTGTGTGTGTGTATTGTTCTTTTATTTCCATACTGATTCCTCCGCTGGACATCCTCCACGGGACTAATTGATTCTTGGTATGAGAATGTTTTTTTTTTTTTTTTTTCTCAGTACAGAGCAACTTCTGTTGGTTGGAGTTCGGTCTCCCACCATCAGTTAGCATCCAACTACTGTGTGTTTACTGCACTAGCTGTTTTCATCTCAACTGGCTATCACACAGATTTAAGCAATGCAGGAAATAACACAAAGAAAGAATCCTCTGACTAATGCTTTTTTTTTTTTTGCCCGCGATTGCTGAGGTGGGAAGAGGCTTATATTCCACTGTGGTTTGGCTCTGGAAAAAAAAATATGCTCAAGGCTGGGTGTTGTCTAGAAGACTCCTCTCTGTCACTCTTAAATCCTTTCCTTTGTAGCATTTCCTGTCTCCCATAAGCAAATTCCCTCTGAAATAGATAACATTTAGGATTAAGAGCTGTTCCTTTTGAAAAAGTTCAGCGCTCTTAGGCTTTTCCTGTTTGAAGTCTCCTCTATTTTTTATGTTTACTACTCTTAAATAGAGGTGTGTGAAGGCCGATTCATGATTAGAAAGACTAGGTCATTTGCTTTGCTTAAAATTTTAAGTGATTTTGTAAAATTCCCACACTTATACCATGTCTCTATGTGTACATCGTGCATATTTAAATCTTACATTGTTTTTATGTACATATTTTTTTTTCATATAGAGAGAGCTTTTATATCATTCATTCTCTTCTGGTCTTTAAATCTGCCCATTGATTTAGCAGGAGCGTGTGAGATCACTACCCAGTGACAGATTAGGAAACTAAAAGTCAAAGAATTGACTTGCCGGGGCAGTGTGAGTGAGGTTAGGAGCAGAAACAGGATTATTAGGTATTTGCTTCCCTAGAACCTTTTCCCTTTCAGAAGTAACTTCCAGGTTTCGCGTGGGGAGCCATGCCCTCCCTGACCTTCTGTCTGTGTGGACCAGGTGGCACCCTACCCATTGTTTCAGGGGCGTATCTCGTCCCGAAGGCCTAAGACAATCAATCGCATCTCCATTGTCTGGCCCAGGGTTGAGTTCAGAGTAGGCCAGTGACGACACATCAGCAGGAACACTGGCCTTTGGGGGTGTGACTTGGAAACATCCTCTTTTCCGCCTCCATTCGCTCTTGAGAAGAGGTGGGGCGGGAGCCGCTTCCCACTGCACGCAGCCTTGGATGAAAGCCCAGTGAGCAGAAGGCAATGCCAGATAAGGAGGAAAAAGGAAACCACGTGCTGGTAATCCCATCGATGCAGGTGAGCCCCGGCATCAAGCCACACCTGAAAGTCCGCCTTACCTTTGGACTTTTTACTTAAAGTGAAAAGCCCGTTTTCTGCTTAAGCCTGTCGGGTTGGTTTTGTGTCTAACTGCTTTAACTCTGTAGGTGAGTAAGCTGTGGTTCCAGCTTTCAGTGACCACAATTTCCCAGTCTGGAAAATACAGGTGATTTTGTAGCTCGTCACGGCTCTGAAGTCATGATTCCATCTTGATTCTCAAAATGTCATGGCACCAGCCTGCTGAGACATAATGAATGTTCTTTGGCTGTCTGACAGTTTGAGTTTAATCTTGGGTGTGGAGGTTCTTTCCCTATGGCCAATAGTTAATTTTCCCAAGGCTAATAGAACCTAGGAGGGATTTATTGTAACTCAAGATTTTGATTCAGAAAAGGCTAGGCCGTCTTTTGAAATAGTAATGGAAACATTGAAAAACTCAGTCAAAAGTCAACACCGGATATCTATGCACTAAATCCATGCATTATTTTGGCTTTAAGTTATTTGTGTCCTAGTATAAAAACTAACTTCCCTCCATGATGATTAATGTGGTCTCAGAAATTTAGTCATGAAAATGTGGTGCCTCGTTGTTGCAGTGATTAGCACAAATAATGTTGTGCATCATACAGGGAACCAATAAAAGGGCCGAGCGATGCGGGAGGAGTCGCTTTTAACCCCGCCCCTTCCCTCACTGCCCTTCAAAGTTGACGAGTGGGGGCGCCGCATGGAGGTTAGGACCAAACCGCCAGGTGCTCCATGGCCCTTTTGTTGCATTGTGAGGTTTTATTACATTTGACAAAATGGCGTTACATAACCTATTTAAATCCTCATGACAAATCGAATGTTCGGGAAAGGTTTCTAGAAAGTGAATTCTTACGGCGCCCTGGAACACACCAGGTGTTCCGTGTTTCTATGTCTTTGCATATGTGGTTCCCCAGTCTGAAACGCTGTTCCTTACCTTGCTAACTGAATGAGTCCCTGCTTACCTTTCAAGAGGTAAGTTCAAGAGCTTTGTTTTTCCTAGCTCTTCCTCTAGGCATTTGATTGCTCTGTCCACGGTCTCACTACCGTCCTTTGTCTATGGTTTTTATTGTAGAAGCAGTCAAAATCCATTGTACTAGTTCTCTGCCAGTGGATTTTGAGGACCTTGCATTCAAAGACTTGCTTGGCCCTGCAAGTACCCAGCACACGTTTGCTGTATGAATAAACAACCTTATTGGCCCTCATTCGAGTGAACCTTCCAACCATAACGATTATGGGCACCCATTCTGAACGCTTAATGATGGCCAGGCAATTTATATACATTGCGGTTTATTATAATTTAATCTTTAACCCTGAAAAGTGTATATTATCCCTCTCCGCATTTTGGAGAAGGGAAACTGAGGCCCAGAGAGGTTTAGAGGGTTGCCCCGCACGTCACTGTTAAGTGGTCGTGCAGAGATTCCAAGTCTGTACTCTTTGCTTCACATAACATCTCCAGCTTTGCTTGAAGTCGTTATTCAAAAAAAATTTTAAAAATGCTTCCTTTAAAACATTCCCCGAATATCCCCATGAGGGTTCTGTTTCCTGCTAGATCCATGCTACCTGCTTCCGTCTGCAAAATCAAATAAGCTACTTTGTGCAGCTCCTTCCTCAGGAAATCTGGAAAACGGAGCTGTTCTTTCTAGGAACACTAACGATTCATCTCCATTTACCGGCCCAGTTTACGATTTTCAGTTTAACCCATTGTGGCTCACGTTCTCTGGGCTGGGGTTGTCAGCCTGGTAGGTCTAAAAAAGTCTTTATTCCCGCCAAACAGAATCATGAAGTGGAAGCAGATTTTTGGAAAGACTGGTTAAGAAAGAAGTTCTTTTAGTAATAGAAGCCAAACAAATATTTTGATTAAAATGATCTGATTTCAATTCTTTGCTTTGCTCCTCCAATGTAGACCCGATCTATACTTGTTACACTCCACGGTGCAATTTACCCAGTTCTTGCCAAATAATGGTTTGTGAATTTGACCTGCTTCAGGTTTTGATGAGGTTTTCGTCAGTCTGAAGAGAAATCAGAAACAAAGAGAGAGTATTAAGAGGAAATGAGAACGTGCCTCTGAATGTATATATATATATATATATGTACCAACACACACACACACACACACACACACACACACACACACACACACACACTTTTCCTTTCTGATAACGATTGCTTTTTATTCTGAGATTTTTTCTTTCTACCAACTTTTGGCATTAAAAGATTCTTCCTCTTAAGAAATTACAGTACAAATAGAGGATAATTTTCTTAATGCCTCTACCCACCTGACAAAATAAAAATGTCATAGGAAGTCCTATTCATCTCGATTTGTAAATAAATTTTACAAAGCCATGAAATTCTAGAGTCCTGGAACTATGTCTCATTTGGTTTTGCCCCTTGGTTCTTTGGTTGGCTACAAATAACAAACCTCTCCAAGAAGGAAGCTTAATGCTTTCAAAGTGGCTTCCCCCTCTGGACTGTAATCTTACCTGTGGCCTTATCCCTTCACTGGCAGTTGGAATATGATGCCTGTATCATTCATATAGATTCATGTCTTAACTAAAAAAATAGATTTTAACTATGCCTACCCAAGATAGGAAACATCTCTTTCTAGGTATTGCCAGAATCTACACTTAAAAGATGCTTGGCTTTTTAAAAATAGATTTAACCAGCTAGGAAGACCAGGTGTTGTAGGCCTTAAAAAAAAAAAAAAAAAGGGATTGTAAGCTGACAAGGTCCTTATAATCTGTGAGGTCAACCAAGGGTTGCCGTGCCTAAAAATATATAAATAAATACAAAATAAATAAAAATAGATTTAATGTCAGGAATTTGGAGGTGTGGAAATTAATAAGATAATAATGACAATAGATTAAAATTAATATTTATTAAGTGCTTTCTATATACTAGGCATTATTTTAAGCATTCTATGTATGAGACTCATTTAATCCTCCCAACAACCAATAAAGATAGGTTTTATTATCATTGCCTTCATTTTGCAAAGGAGCGGAAACAGGTAACAGAGGGTTAAGTAAACCGTCTAGAGTCACGTGGCTTTTACTTGACAGTGGTGTGATCTGAACCCAGATAGGTTTAGCTTGAGAACTCAACGTTACTAACACCACACCTTGTTGCCTTCTGCAAGAACAGTTCTCATAGCTGCATCTGGAGAAGAGGGACAGCAGCAGCAGTTGCAATTAAAATTAGGATGATCGCAGGGCTGCAGGTGTACTGAGTGCTTTATGTGAGTTATTTCACGCTCACAACTCTGTGCAATCTGGGCTCCTATTATCCCACTTTACCGATGAGGAAGCTGAGGCACAGCAGTCTTGAATAATATGCTCAAGACTGAGAAGTGGCAGAATGTGAAACTCAAGCACAGGTTTGTCTGACTCCAAACCCCTTGAGCTATGATGGAACACTTAGATGAGCGTAAGATTTGGGGCAGAAAAATTTCATTTCCAGGCTCTCCGGCAGCCATGGGCATATCACTGGGCTCTCGGAGAGTATTCTATCATCTCTGAGGAGGAGGATATGTGTATAAAATGCTTAATAAACAGTAATGTGCTGCTTAAATGTAATTTATTTCTATGTGTGGCAGAGACTTGTTCCATTTCCTGGTCCTCTGATCATTTCTGGAGATGCAGAAAACTCACTGTCTTTTCTCTTTGCTTCCCTGGCTAGCTTTCCATACCAGCAGGCACCTCTGAAAGATTTGGGCTTCTGTTGCAGAGTAGCTATAAGAAATATATTTTGAGTTACCAATCACCTAGAACCATGGAAAGAAAATCAAGGCTGACAAGCACCATGCTCATTAGGCAGACAGTTTTATCCAGCCACAAAGATACTAGGGAAAGATATTTATAGCTGACCTTTCAAGATTAATAATTCCTGTGAAAGAAAAACTGTGGTATTCAATGTAATCTAAAAAAAAATCTTGAGTATTAAAAGAAATAATTATTTTACTATGTGTAGTACAGTTTGTTACATTTATTAAAAATTTAATAAAATGCATATGCATATCTATCACACTTAAAAGACTGATAATGTAAAATCAGTGTAGTTTGCTTCTTTAAAATTGGATATGTGACATTCTTATGACTTCTAATTATTTTGATATTTTCTTTAAAATATGTGCATTAATCTTGTAATTTGAGAAAGTAAAATTCCATAATAGTTAATAGGTAACTCAAAAATGGATCTTTTAGGCTCACTAAAATCAATTGCTAAAGAATTCATGATTTTAAATGTTAGCGAATAAAAATAGAAAAAGATAAAATATTAACACGTTCCTTTTTCTTAACCTTTGATCTCTTATTCTTCCTTTTGACTCTACATTAGATTGACAACTAATCTCATGTTTAGATATCACGTGTCTGGTGAAGCTCTGCCTTGCTTATTTTATTGTCTGGAAAAGTGAAGAATTAGGAGAATCTATTTTGTCTCCAAATAAATGCATTCTCATTGAGGTAACTTCAGTTGAAAATCCTTATACCGTACATAATTAAATGCTTTGTGCTTTGATCATAAAATATGTTACATGTTGAGTGCAAAAAACCCCACAACTTTTCTAAATGAGAGTGACTGGAGTTTTTTGGGTGGGGAGGTGGGAGTTGAGGCCGACAGGACACAATGTAAGTTCACATTTTGAGAATATTTGCTTAAGTTCTTGATGCTTTTGGTTTCTCGTTTTGGTGGAAATAAAAGGCTGTTAGAAATTAAGCAGAAAAACAATTTCAAATAGTTCTGTAAAAATAAAAGCATTTTCCGAATAGAAACACCTCTTCGTTTTTGAAATTGTAAATTATTATAAAAGGATTTCAAAGAGATTTTTATAAAATACTCATGAGCACACAAAATCGACATTTATACATATTCCTTTAACATCTTTGTTCACATATTATAAAAAGTTTCAATATTAGATTTAAAAAATTGGAAATGACATTACATAAACTTTATTATTACCATTATTAAAGTCTACATAGTACCTTGATTGGGTTAGTTGTAACTTATTTAACCATTTCCTTATTTTTTTAATAATCAAGTTTTTTTTGTTAATTTATTTGCTTTTCTAGAAATGGCAACTACACATTCTAAGTTTTCTAAATATTTTGTTTCATTATCCCTATAATCTTCTTTGTATTTGTGTTTCTTGCTTTTTGCTTTAAAAAGTAGGGTCTTGATAATCATAGTTAATAATATAACAAAACTAAATATGCCTACAGAATTTTTTTCCTGTAGCTAGTTATTTCTTTTGGTCAAATTTTTCTTCCCTGTGCCTCTTACCTTTTTTGACATATTCTCATGATGAAATCCTATTAATTATTTAATATCAGCTTTAGTATCTTTTTTTTTGTGGAGCCTTTCATTGGTATTGTCTAGCAGTGTTTATCTTTTAAATGTAACTTCTTTATAGCAGAGAGTATATTGTAGTGCGATTACGTTTAATTTCAAAAAATTGACGATTTTATTGGGAAAACGTGGCAGAGTGAGAGACATCTCCAGATCTCTTCCCTTGAAACAATGATAAGCCGAACATCTAAAACTCAACAAAAAACACCCAAACTGCACACCAGCAAGTGTGAACGTGGGATCTGCACATAAGAGCTACCACAGGTCAGAGCCCCAGGAGTTGGGTTATGGACTGGGAGAAACAAAGAAGCTGCCTCTTGCAGCCACAGCCACAGGAGCTCCTCGCAGGAGGAGGGGGAGGGGAAAAGGTGCAGCGACTTCTTTGAACAGCCCCGCCTGGGAGTACTCTGAGTTCCACGCAGTTGGCGGCCGGGCCCAGTCATCAGGGCAGAAAGCAGAGAAGCAGGAAGGGACCACAGAGAAACAACAGTTGATTTTTACCAGTCTTGGTTGCAAAACTGAGGCTGAGCCGTAGCTCCCAACTCCCAACCCAGAGGGCCCATTCCCTCATACCCTCCTAGACCGATCATCGTGGAGCCCCAGGGAAATCTGAGCAAATGCTGCCGGGACTGTAGCTGACACTGACAGGGGCTGAAACTGAGGGTAGCGAGCGTGATTAAATACCTACAAGAAAATAAAAAAGGCATTATTTAGGCTTTATATAAAGTAGGGATCCAAGAAGCTTAGACGCCACCTACTGCAAACCAAAAGAAAAGCAGCTTCTTTGCAGCAGGCTAAAGAGAGACCTTTATATAATAAATTTTCTTTCTGGAAAAACAGCAGAATATATTTTCATTAATGCCCAGGTGGAGAAATAGTCCATTAAACATCTTGAACAACCAAAGTGACAAGGCTTCTCAGAAAGAAAGAGAAAAATCTCCACAAAATAAGCTTACAGACATAGCAATATGCGACTTAAATGACAGAGAATTCAGGATGGTACATCTGAAAAAACTTGGTGAGTTTCAAAGCGAGCCATAACAATTTTGGGAACTGAAAAAACGGCTAGATGAGCAGAGCAAGGAGATTGAAACCCTCAGAAAGAACAGAATAGATTTTCTGGAGATAAAAAAACATACTGCAAGAGTTGGGAAATGAAATAGCAAGCTTGGCAAATAGATTTGACTAAATGGAGGAAAGGATCAGAGATACCAAAAACAGAAATCTAGAAATAAATCGGAAGGAAGAAGAGAGAAACTGAAGAATGAAAAATAATGGAAGAGAAATAAAAGAATTAGCTGATACCATCAGGAGAGGAAACATAAGAATAATGGGCATTATCGAAGGCAAGGAAAAGGAGCAGGGATTAGAAAGCATTTTCAGACAAACAGTGGATGAGAATTTCTCAAATCTAAGAAATGAACTGGAGCTTGGAATTCAAGAAGTCAACAGAACACCCAATTATCTTACCCTAAAAAGGCCTTCACCAAGACACATTGTATTAAAGCTCTCAAAAATCAACAACACAGATAGAATTCTCAGAGCAACCAGGGAGAAGAAAAGGGTAACTTATAAAGGAAAACCCATTAGATTATCCTTAGACTTCTTAGCGCAAACCTTACAAGCCAGAAAGGAACGAAATAAAATATTTACACTATTAAGTGAATGGAACTACAAGCCTAGAATAATGTATACAGTTAAATTCTCCTTTAGATATGAAGGAAAAATTAAGACCTTTCCAGACATACAGAAATTGAGGGAATTGTCTACTACGAGGCCTGCAGTACAGGAAATACTGAAAGGAGTTAGTCAGCTCACTTAATACAAAATGACCAAAAAAAAAAAAAAAAAAAACAAACATAATTAGGAGTAAAGTTCCTATCAGGCAAATAGAAGCAGAGGAGTGCAACTTTAACAGAGAGCAGGGCATTATAAGTTAAAATAATAAGAGAATTGCTATAGTAAGATAGTAATGAACGTTCAGTATACATAGGTACAAATTGAGATAACAATGACTGAAAGGGGGGATTCAAAGATACAAATTCGCAATGGGGAATGGAGATAAGGCACACACAGAAGAAAATGGATGACTATATATATATATATATATATATATATATATATAATTATCCTTTTTATATTCATAATGGTAACCACACACCAAAGATTCAGCACTGAAGTATATAACATAAAACAAGAAGAACCAGAGGGAAAACCCACAAAAGCCAATTAAAATAAAGAAAATAGAAACACAAGGACAAGAAAGCAATGGGAACACCGAGGTACCAGAAAGCAAGAGATAAAATGGCTATGAGAAGACCTTATATTTCAATAATCACCCTAAATATGAATGGACTGAAGTCACCAATAAAAAGGCACAGAGTTGCAGAATGGATCAAAAAACACAACCCAACCATATGCTGCCTCCAGGAGACACATGTCAGCTCCAAATATAGACTCAAAGTAAAAGGGTGGAAAATGATATTTCAAGCAAATGGCATTCAGAGAAAAGTGGGAGTAGTGGTACTAGTATCAGATGAAACAGACTTCAAAATCAAAATGTAAAGAAAGTTACTGAGGTACACTTCATAATGATAAAGGGAATCATGTACCAAGAAGACATAACACTTTTTAATATCTATGCTCCCAATCAGGGAGCCCCAAAATATGTAAAGCAATTACTAACAGAACTAAAGATAGAAACAGACAAAAACTCTATCATAGTAGGGGACCTAAATACCCCACTGTCGGATATGGACAGATCATCCAAATGGAAAATAAATAAGGAAATAACATTCTTAAATGACATATTAGAACAACTGGACATAATTGACATTTACAGAGCCTTCTATCCCTAAACAACTGCTTATACATTCTTCTCTAGTGCACATGGAACATTCTCAAGAATCGACCAAATACTGGGACACAGAGACAGCCTCAACAAATATGAGAGTTGAAATCATACCAACCATATTCTCTGATCATAATGCTCTGAAACTAGAGATCTACTGCAAAAAGAAATCATGAAGAACCACAAATACATGGAGATTTAACAACATGCTACTGAAGAATAACTGGGTCAGGGAAGAAATAAAAAGAGACATCAAGTGAAACATAGAAATGAATGATAATGATAGTACAACACATCAAAACTTTTGGGACATAGCAAAAGCAGTCATAAGAGGAAAGTTCATATTATTACAGGCCTATATCCAAAAAGAAGAATGAGCTCAAATAAACAACCTAATGCTTCATCTTAAAAAACTAGAAAAGGAAGAACAAATGAAGCCTAAAGTCAGCAGAAGGAAAGAAATAAGCAAAATTAGATCAGAAATAAATGAAATTGAAAACAAAAAAATGATAGAAAAAATAAATGCAACAAAGAGCTGGTTCTTTGAGAAGATCTAAAATTGACAAACCCCTGGCTAGACTCACTAAAGTAAAAAGAGAAAGGACACAAATAAACAAAATCAGGGATGAAAGGGGGGAAATTACAAATGACATCGCAGAAATAAAAAGGATCATACAAGAATCCTATGGAAAAGTCTGTAACACCAAATTTAATAACCTGAAAGAAATGAATCAGTACTTAGAAAAATACAACATTCCTAGACTGAACCAAGATAATCTGGAAAATCTAAATAGATCAGCAGTATGGAAATTGAAACAATCATCAAAAACCTACCAAAAAGTAAAAGTCCAGGACCAGATTACTTTACCCGTGAATTCTACCAAACATTCAAAGAAGATTTAATACCTGTTCTCCTCAAACTCTTCCAAAAATTGAAGAGGAGGCAATACCTCTCAACTCATTTTTATGAGGCCAGTATTACTCTGATACCAAAGCCTGGTAAAGATAACACAAAAAAAGAACACTATAGACCAATATCTCTCATGAACACAGATGCGAAAATCCTTAATGAGACACTAGTGAACCGAATATTAAAAAGATTATACACCACGATCAAGTGGGCTTTATCCCAGAGGCGCAGGGATGGTTCAACATGTGCAAATCAATTAATGTGGTACACCACATAAACAAATTAAAAAATGATTCATATGGTCATATCAATAATGCAGGAAAAGCCTTCGACTAGATACAGCATCCATTTTTGATTAAAATACTAAACAAAATTGGTATAGAAGGAAAGTACCTTAATATAATAAAGGCCATATTTGACACACCCTCAGCCAACATTATACTTAATGGTGAAATTCCAGAAACCTTCTCTCTAAGATCAGGAATAAGGAAAGGCTGTCCACTATTGCTGCTGTCACTCAATATAATATGAGAGGTCCTTGCAAGAGCAATCAGACAAGAAAAAGATATAAAAGGTATCCGAATAGGAAACAAAGAAGTCAAACTGTCACTATTTTCAGATGACATAATTCTCTATATAGAAAACCCTAAAGACTCCACAAGAACACTACTAGAAACAATAAGCAAATACAGCAAAGTTTCTGGATAGAAAATTGATGTTCAAAAATCCATAGCATTCCTATACTCTAATAATGAAGTGTCAGAAAAAGAAGTAGAAAAAATAATTCTTTTTGCAATTGCAACAAAAAGAATAAAATACCTAGGAATAAATTTAATGAAACATGTGAGGAACTTATCTAATGAAAACTACAAGGGCCTATTAAAAGAAATTGGAGAAGATACAAAGAAATAGAAAGATATTCCGTGATCTTGGATCAGAAGAATCAACATAGTTAAAATGACCATTACCTAAAGCATTATACAGATTTAATGAAATCCCCATCAAAATCCCATTGTCATTTTTTTTTTTAAAGAACGAGAACAAAAAATCGTTTGTATGGAAGCACAAAAGACCCTGATTTACCAAAGCCATCCTGAGAAAAAAGAATGAGGTTAGAGGCATCACTCTGCCTGACTTCAAATTATACTACAAAGTGATAGTAATCAAAACGGCATGGTATTGGCAGCAAAATAGACACACGGACCAGTGGAACAGAATTGAGAGTCCAGAAGTAAACCCATATTTATATGGATGGATGATTTTCAACAAAAAAGCCAAAACATACAGTGGAGAAAGGAAAGCCTCTTCAATGAATGGTGCTGGGAAAACTGGAAAGTCACCTGCAAAAGAATGAAACTAGACTGTTGTCTATTACCACACACTGAAATTAACTCAAAACAGATTTAGGACCCGAATATAAGACCTGAAACAATAAAATGCATAGAAGAAAACATAGGAACTAAACTCAAGGATCTTGGACTTGAAAAGGATTTTATGAGTTTAATCTCAAAAGCAAGAGAAGTAAAAGCAAAAATAAATGAATGGGACTATATCAAACTAAAAAGCTTCTGCCTAGCAAAAGAAACTGTCAACAAGGTAAAGAGACAACCATCCGAATGGGAAAATATATTTGTAAGCAACACCTCCAATAAGGGCCTAATATCCAAAGTACAAAGAACTCATATGACTCAAAATATACAAAGAACTCATATGACTGAACAACAAAAAAAAACAAATGATCTAATCAAAAAATGGGCAAAGGACCTGAACAGACACTTCTCCCTAGAGGACATACAAATGGCCAACAAATATATAAAAAGATGCTCAACATCACTAGCTATTAGGGAAATGCAATCAAAACCACAATGAGATACCATCTCACACCTGTTAGAATAGCTGTAATCAACAGGACAAGTAATAACACATGTTAGAGAGGATGTGGAGAAAAAGGAACCCTCATACACTGCTGAAGGGACTGCATATTGGTACAGCCACTATGGAAAACAGTATGGAGGTTCCTCAAAAAACTAAGAATTGGTCTACTATATGATCCAGCAATCCCTCTACTGGGTATTTACCCCAAAGACTTGAAAACCCATATCTGAAAAGATATTTGCACACCGATGTTCATAGCAGCATTATTCATAGTGGCCAGGACATGGAAGCAACCGAAGTGGCCTATGATAGATGATTGGCTAAAGAAGGTGTGGTACATGTAATACAATGGAATATTACTCAGCTGTACGAAGAGATGAAATACAACATGGATGGACCTCGAGATAATCATGCTAAGCAAAATAAGCCAGACAGAAAAAGTTGAAAATCACATGATATCACTTATATGTGGATATAAACCTAAAAGCAATAAATGAACAGGAGAAATAGACTCATGGACATTGACAATAGACTGGTGGTTACTTAAGGGTAGGGAGTACGGGAGGAAGGGTTAGGTAGAAGGGTTAAAGGGGGTTAAATATAGGGAGGTAGAGGGTAGGTGAAGTGGGTAAAGGGGATCAAATATATGGTAGCTGAAGGAAACCGGACTTTGAGTAGTAAACACACAATAGAATATACAGATGTCAAATTATAAGGTACACCTGAAAATTGTAGAATTGTATTTACCAGTGTTACCCCAATAAACTTAATTAAAAAATATATGTACATAAAAAAAATTTACTGCCCCTACTCCACTGAACTTTCATTGATAATGGGCCCTAAGTGTATTTTGTACATATATCTCAACTTCAAGAACAATTTTGGACAAATTCAATATTGATTATATAACCAAACGAATTATATAAAAGAGCTTACCAGGACCTAGATGAATGGAAGAAGAAATAAATCACTGTATAGAGGAGTTCAGGGAGAGGAGAGATCATTTGGAGCTGGAGGGGCAGGAGAAGGGGAAGGAAGGCGACCTGTTTCTGTTGAGCTTTGTTAGGTACCAGGCACTGTGCCAGGTACTTTACACACCTTATCTCATTTGACCCTGAGAATAACTCTTGAAGTAGGTTCTGTCACTCTCATATTGCTTATTGCAGATAAAAAAATTAATGTTTATAGAGATGAGTAATTACAAAAGTTTAGTCCATTAATAAGTTCCAGACCTGGAGGACAGAGAATGGGTGTTCCTCTGAAGTTCAAAAAAAGAAATGAATGGGTGGATTCTGCATAAGCATATACACAACTACAGATAGGAGTGATCAGCCAGTGTTTATAGGTTACATGGGAGGTCAACCTGATTAGCCTGAAGAGTGTGAATGGGGGTGGAAAATTGGTAAGCTGTGTTCATGGTGTTTTACAGTCAGTCATTAAGTCATGAAGTCCTCTGACAGAGTGGAAGGGGTTAAGGTTCTGCTAAAGGGTGTGTCTGTATAAATAATGGTTACAGCTAGGTTGGCCTGGGCAACTCCTGGTGCCCAAGGCAGGTTATATTCTCAGCACTGCTCTGTTACCAGATGATTATGCTTGAGCCCATAGGAATTAATTTACATTGCCAAGAGCCTTTGGGAATGCCCAGTTGAGAGTTTTAATGAAACAAAAGAGATAGTTGAACTCAGGAAAATAGTTCAAGATAGAAAGAAAGCTCTGCTGCTTGAAGGATTACATTAAAAATCAAAAAGTGTTATTTAAAAGGGAAAAGAAGATTCACAAGAGTTGTTATTAAAATTCCCTTTTTCTTCAATATAGGAACACTTGTAAAACAAGGTACAACTTTTAGGCATGGGCAGTGTCTTAGTCCATTCAGACTGCTATAACAAAAATACCATGGATTAGGTGGCGTATAAACAGCAGAAATTGATTTCTTATACTTCCGAAGTCCAACAGCATTGTGTTGGTGAGGACCCTGCTTTCTGGTGCATAGACGGCTGGCATTCTTCTTGCTGTAACCTCACCTGACAGAGGGGCTTTATCATAAAGGGATAGCAAAAGTGAAAACTGAACGTGTGGGGGTGAGGTGAGACAGTCAGATACAGTGGCTCACGTTGATCACTTCTGAAAAGAAATTTAGATAAGCCTGATTGGTTTGATCTAGGTCCCCTACTTATATATGCTTATACTCAACCTGCCTAAGCAAGGAGGGCTGGGAAAAGGAATTTTGGATTCTGCTTTGGAGAGGTGAGAGTCATCATTTCGAGTTTTCCTTAGACATGTGAAAGTTGTTCAAAAGGTGCTGGGAGGGCCAAAATATCATGGGCCCATGACAAATCGAAACCCTTTTTGAGTCTATTTTCATCTTTATCTAGATTATGGAGACCCATGAAAATAGTGCCCAGGGACCACTGTGTGTAGAAGTACTGGCTGTGCACTGCACAACTCCCCCAAGTGTGCCATTCGTATAGACCGATACAAATGGCTCCCCTAGAGTTGTGTAACTGGGAAGCCCTCAATGCAGCCCTCGCATTTATAATGTGAAATGATAAAAGCATTATCGAGCGCCTAGCGTGATTCAAGTACTCCCCTGCTGCGGAACAACAGAGCAGTCCAGTGCATGTACTCTGAGGTCTAACAGTCTCGAGTTTGAATTTCACATCCATCACTTATTAGTCATGTGGTACGGATGAGTTATTGAAACTCTTGGAAATCTTATTATTATTATTATTTTTTAAATGGACGTGCTATACTTATATCATTCAGTCATTATACATGCCTAACCCGGGGCGAGCATGTGGGAAATGGTCGCCGTAGTTACGATTCACAAGCATTATCTCATATAATTTCATTACAGTCTTATAATTTAGGTCTAACTCATGGGGAAGCAGGTTCAGAGAACATAAGACCTGCCCAAGATAAGGTAGCTGGGGGGTGGCAGAGCATGGGTTCATACTTGGATTTGGGAGACTGAGCTCATTCTACACTGACATGTCGATTTTTACCTGGTATTTTCTAAGGATGGATCTTTAATCTGAAGTCTTTTTCCTCTGGGCCTCTCTTGCTATGTCCAACATAAATATTAATGCAGCTACCATCTGCTGCCATGTAAAAACACTCGGTCATATCTATTCTAGCAAATGAAGCAGAATCGCCTTTTGTTTGATTTAGTGTATGTATGTGTTATGCTTTCTTTTGACCATCCAATCCATTTTTGGAGTCTGGGTTACCTAGGGAACTAGCATATGACACTGGTAATTTTTTTTTTTTAAGATGCAAGTTCAAAGTTATTAGAGTTGTCAGCAGAATTTCAACTGGTGACCACTGTATTGACTACAAAGTATCATAATTTTACTTTTTTATAAAAATAAAATTTATAAGAAGTTGCAGTTGAAAGCTAGCTAATCAATGTCATTATTTTAGAGTGTATAATTTGCACATAATTCTCATTGCTTTGGGACATGGTTTATATATTTTTAAGTGTAAGTGAATTTTAGGAGGTTTATAGCCATTGGTAGTTTTAAGTTTCTCTCTGAGCGACATTATATAAAGTCTATGGGATCTTGCCTCTCTCTAGACTTATCTTTCGTTTTGAAGAAGCCCGGACTTAAGTTCAAGGATTCAAAACTCTCACAATGCATCAGTTGTCATTACAAAAATAAACGAACTTTAAAAATGAAATAAAAATTACCCGATATTCCTTCCTGCACCTCCAGGACTCCAAATTGTAAAGACAGGACGGGGCATACAGATCCAACCTAAAGTGACACAGGATTTTGGGAACTAAAGGTGTGAGTCTGAGAAATTTGAGGCTCCTCTACCAAGTCTGAAGGACTGTAGGAATGGAAATAGAGTTCAGAATGGAAAGTTTGGAGGCAAGTAAAGATTCCAAAGTTATGAACCCGAATTGCAAATATTCGAAGGAAAGTTAGAAACGATTCGTAATCTACTTTTAATGATAGAAACTTGGGTTGGTTCCTATATTCAGGGGCCAGTATCGGAGCAAATGTGTCCTCACAGAGTATAGGCTTAGTTTTTTAAATATATTTTACATTAACCAGAATTAAGTCTGACTTTGAGGGACTGTCTTTAGTCTGGTTTCTTGAAAGTAGAGCCTGAGAACATAGAGTCAAGGGAGGTATGTTAAACAGTCCAGGGCTGAGATTGCAATTGAGAGCCAAGTCTATACCAAAGCGTCGATTTAATGTATCTGAGCAGAGAGATTTCCAATTAGGTGGCAGGAATTACAGAACAAGCAGGATGGGACTAAAAGGCAGGAGGTGCCCTGAGGTGCTGGATATAGCTACATTTAGAGGCATTTCCTAAAGTGACTTTGGCTTCATCTGTTAGAGCTAAATGGGAAGTTAGACTAATTGGACCTTGAAGGATGGGTAGGGTCTGATGGGGTGATATAGAGGGGCAACATTTCAATGGAAATGTGCTCAGGATGAGCCAATATGGGAGAAGCTGTGTGACACCAACGTTCTGTCATTTAAGATGCACTTTTGTGGTACATCTGGGCCCCTTCAGCGTAGCCCTTACCTTAGCAAATACTGAGGTAATAAAGCCACCTGTTGGTGATGCCATGAGTCAGGAGGGTCGCCCTTAACATTGTTCTGAGGAGTCTCCCTCACACTCACAATGATGTTATTCTCCGATGAGTAAAAGATCAGAACAAAGTGGTCTCAGCTTATCCTCTGAAGACATTCAGACTGAAAAGATGAAGAACTCTCCAGGAAGTTCACTGGAAGGCCAAGCATTTTCACCTGAAAGGGGCAATGGCAGTGGAGCGCAATGCTTAGACTGAGCAAATGCAGAAGAGAGAAAAAGTGTGTAAGGATGAGTAATTAGAGGAGAAGGAGAAGGTGAGATTCAAGAACTAGTTTTCTGAACAGGAAAGTCTGAGTAATGCAATAAATAGGTGCAGCATAAACATAACGGGAGTCTGTGAGTGAGCTGCAGTCTGCACAAGATGACTGAAAAAGAGAACACAGGCGGAGATGGAGCCGTCAGACCCTGACTGGCCATGTCCGGAGGGAGTGCATGGACCAGCTCTTGGTGGGACGGGGAACCGGTGATCAAAACTAAGCCACAGGTGGCTCATATGTATATAATACACATCTCATTTAATAGTTTAGCAAACTCATTTGGTATATATGTTATTCTCAAGCATGTTCCTTTTAAAAAATTATTAGTTCCAGCTGAGAATACCAATAGTTTAGTGAAATATTTTCATTTGGGTGGATTTTACCAGCTTCCTGTCCCCCTGGATTAATGCTCAGACTGGACAGTCTCTGCAAATTTGAGTCTACCTAGATCCTTTTCTCTTAATAGAAATGAAAGGGCTTTGAGTACTTACTTGTATATTTGAAATGAAGGATCTTCGATGTAATGGAATTGTGTATAAGTGTAGACAAGCTGCCTACTCTTAAAAATACTTCACTTTCCAAGTGCAGAAAGATGCAAATTTAAAGACAAATTCATACAAATATGTCACTAAATATACACTTGCTGATGTATGCATGTATAATGCTTCAGAAACAAATAGAAATGGACTGAAATATTTACATAGACATGTAAAATCTTCATATTTGAAAAATATGGCCCAAGGGCATTAGAGTATTCATAGAGGCCCTTTTTTTTTTTTTTAAAAAAAAAAAAAGAATTGACTTTAGATTCTTTCCACCTGCAACAAATTGTATCAAATTGTTATGAGGAAGGCTAGAAAAATTCCACCTCTTCATCTCCCACAACAGGTACTAAGGCCAGTTCTCTGTTGGAGGACAGTACATTTTTAAACCTGTTCCGAGTGAATTGTAGGTAAATTATAAATCTTCTGGAGACACTGAATTATTAGATTTAAATGAGCAAGCATGCATAGTCATCAAGTAAATGATGTGTAATCTAGTTATGGTTACCTTTGATGCTATTTGATAATCTAAAAAGCATGACATGGAGGCAAAAAATGCATCTTTGAGTAAGATGAGCAGGAGAGAAAACCTTGGCATTATTGGCTTTAATATTTGTGATTTTTACTATTTCTAAGTAACCCCGGAATCCATAAGCTGTAATCCTTGGCCATTTTGCCGAGGCACATGTACTATAGAGATTATGTTAGTCACATAATTTATGTTAGTAACGTTGTAAATTATTTTCTTTCTGTCCCTATAGAATCTGTAAAACCGAAGGGTATCCGTTGAAAATCTTAGGTACACTTACTCCATTTTTAGGGGAGAAATTATATGTTGCGACATTTTAAAACATTTTTCATGGATATGAAGGGTCTGAAATATAAATAAAGGTACCAGAACTGTGTTTCTGTGGGTAACAGGAATTCTGAGAGGGAGCAGAACCTGGTAACTATGAGTCGGTGGAGTCTATGTGAGTGGTTCATGAGTGGTGATAAAGAAGTCGTATGATTTACTATCTCTAGCTGTTCTCATTTACTGCTTTCATGTTTAATTATTAAAGAACAAAAATTATTCCAAGGCATCATCAGAGAACTACAAATTAAAACCACTATGAGAGATCGCCTCATACCTGCCAGATTGGCTATCATCAATAAATCAAAGAACATGTGTCAGCGAGGATGTGGAAAAAAGGGAACCCTCATACACTGTTGGTGGGACCCATGGAAAACAGTCCGGATGTTTCTCAAAAAGTTAAAAACGGATATACCTTTTGACGCAGCAATTGCACTCCTGAGTATTTATCCGTAGAAAACCAAAACAATAATTCGTAAAGATCTATGCACCCCAGTGTTCATGGCAGCACAATTTACAATAGCCAAGATATGTAAGCAACTTAAATGCCCATCAACAGACAATTGAATAAAGAAGTTATGGTTCATATATACAATAGAATATTACTCAGCCATTAAAAAAAAATGAACTTCTGCAGTCAGCATTAATGTAATGGGTATATGTAGAGCCAGAGAAGAAAAAGAGTAATCAGGGGGATCATTTCATAAACTATATAAGTCTAACCAATGTACTGTATACTTGAAACTAATAATACAATTAAAAAAAAATTATTCCAAAGTGATAGAAAGGCTAAAACTGTAGGTCAAGTTCAAAGAGCAAGGTAAGAATTTGAGGGCATTTGGCATCCAAGAGAGTAAGGGCATGGAGGACAGGGATTGAAGAGTGAGCAGAAGTTCACAGTAGCAAGTGCAAACCATGGAGCAGGAGGAACTTTGGAGGTCAGCACATTGCCTGGAACTAAGATTTTCAGCTTTCTACTAGGTGGCTGTTTAATTCCTTTTTGAATACCACCTTAGAGATGACTCATTCTATTTTGGTGTAGTTCTAGTATTCTAAAAGTTATCTTTCATATACTGAACACAAATCCTTATTTTCTTTTTATTCATTGGTATATCACAATTTCCAGATACCTCATGATTCCTTCTTTTAGCAAGTATTGAATGAGGACCTGCTATGTGCTCCCCAAATACTTAGAGATATACTTGTACGCAGAACAAAAATACACATCTAAGAATACTCTTTGTTGTTTAGTTTGATGTAGCAACTGATTGTAAACAATCAAAAGGTTGACTGACAAGGAACTGGTACAATATACGATGTCACATTCACACAATGGAATTTTATGCAGCTATTAAAATAGTAATGTGTGTCTGTAAGTCCTAACATGGGAAATTTACAAAATGTATTGTTAAGTGAAAAAATCATGCAGAACAATAGATAGAGTATGTTTCCATTTGTTTTAAGAATAAGGACATAAATATAATATATGCCTTCTATACATGTATGAAATTTATTGGTTCCTTTAACTGAAAAATTTAGAGTATTGAATTGTCCTCAAACAAGACTAGGTCCAGGGCCTCACACGGTGCACGAGATGCTGCGCCTCACTCTGTAGCTGGGTTCCACTTTTCTTTCTTTGGCGTCCTTGTCAGACGGCTTCTATGCCATTGGCAGCTCCAGGCTGCCATGATTATCACAGTGCATAGGAGAGACATCCTCTGTTTCGGTGAGCCTTTAGCAAACCTAATAGATTTGGTCTGGTTTGCACTGTGTGCCCACCCTGTGGATCCGTCCCTGTGAGTGGAGGGATGAAGAGCCTTGACTGGCCGTGCGGATCGTGTGCCCACACCTGTGACTAAAGGTGGGAAGGAGCACACGAGGAAGGAACAGTTCAATGGAAGGGATGATTTTCAGATTAAACCACACATGCCCCTACAGTGACCTTCATAGCACCTTTTCTGTTCATGCACAAGTATGGTGATTTTTCTATGACAAATAGCTAAAACTGTGCTCCTGCATCTCAAGAAATTCTTTTATGCCCTGCCGCTCACTTTCAATTTGGACATCCTCACCCTTTTCTTCTATCCTTGGTTTTCAATTTAAGGGCTCTTTTTTGTTTCTCTCATTTAGCCCAGTCGGTCCACTCAGACTGTTAACCTACTTACTTGTGCTATCTGCCAGGGATTGCATTTAGTGTTCACCTTTGACCTTGACCCTCAATCATACAATTTGGTTTAAATGCACCTCAGCCTCTGGGAAGAAAATATGCTTTCTTCCCCATCATTAGTCTTAGTTGAGTTTAATTTCTGGGCTCCCCCATGTCTGGCAGGGGAATCAGGCAAAATTATTTAAATTCTTGCTCTGGTTGTTTTTATTAGCGCTCAATGGATTAACCAAAAGTACTGCTTTCATGCCTGTATGTTCCCGCTGATTCCTCTTGATTCCTATAAAGTCGTATGAGTGAATACTAAACTGGATATAGCATCTCACCTCTTTCTCGTTTCCAATTAAGAATCAGATAATATTGCTTGTGATCACAGATTATAAAGAATTAAATTATTCTGTAAGCTCTTACTTTTTTTTGGTATTCAAAATAAATCTGGGTATTAGCACTCTGTTTCTGAATGGAACCGTTTCTTTGTTGTAGAATAATATCTTAATCTGCAGTTGGTTTGGATTAAAACTGTTTTAATTGTGATTGCTACTGACTAGAGAGGAGAGAAAGATAGTGAGTTAAGATGTGCTGAGATACCAATAAGTTGCAGGATGATATAATAATAGTGGAATAAAAAGGATAAATTTGGATATTTGGGTGAATTTTAAAAAATATGTCAAATGAGCTGAGCCATCATCCAGATTATGACAGCCAGATAGGCACAAGAAGCTCAGAATGCAAAAGCTTCTAATTACAGAAATATGTCTGCTCAAATAATGCATCGCTAATTTTGAAATAGGGTGCAAAGAAAGGGATTGCCTTGGTTTTAGCTTCACAGATAAATTATCAGATATAGTAATTGCTTTGTTTGACACTTATTCTTTCACTCCTTCTTAGCCAATCGTGGCAACATATTCTTTAGTCGTATTTATGCTTAGCTTTCAAATGGATACGATTCATTCATCATACAAATGAGACCATGTAAAAGCCCAGGCCCTGCAAATGTCCCCCACCCCCGACTTTAGGACTCAGACACGCCGCCCTCTTGCTTTGCCTGGCTCTTTAATATTTGGACAAATGTACTCCGAGCATCCTTTTTTTGATATTTTATTTAGACTTCCTTGCAGACTGGTCTACCCCACTGGACCACTTAAAATTTATATTATACATCTAATTTTGTTTATTGCAAAAAAAAAAAAAAAGAAAGTACAAGTGTAAAGAATGACATAAAGACCAATCGTAATTTCATTTATGTAAAATAATTACCAGAGTCAAATAATAACTAACATTTTACTGCATTTCATCAAATCTAAGATACCATTAACTATAATTTATACTATTTACTATTAAGAAAGAAGAAATGCTGTTAGTCAGACTATAAAATACTATTTTCTTTTCTATTAAAAAGTTTATACTCATTGAAAGTCTCTTTTAGACTTGTTTAGATATAGACTTCTGTCATGGATGTCCTTATAGTGTATCTAAAAAGGAAAATATAAGAAAAAAAAATTAGTTAGAGTCATTCTAAAGTCTCTTCATATTAAGAATCCAATACTTCCATGTCACTTTTTGATCCAGAGCTGTCAATATCTGTTTTTTTCTAATGGTTTCATCCTCTGTGTTATCAAAAACATTGATAATGCAGCATTGCTCTAAAGAGAGCTCCACTATTGTCTCCCAGATTATTATACAAGCTCATTCATTCTGGGTTTTGTTTTGTTTTTTTTTTTTTTTTTGCCACTGAAACTATCCTTTCTCCAGTTTTAGGTGGGCACATTGTGGCCCAGTTAGAGACATTTCTGAGGCTGCCCGGTAGGTCGATACTGAGGTCTAAATGTTTGTGTTCCCAAAATTCATGTTGAAATCCTAACCCCCAAAAGTGATGGTATTAGTGGGTGGGGCTTTTGGGTGGAGCCTTCACAAATGGGGTTGGTGCGCTTATAAAAGGGGCCCCACAGAACTCTCTAATCCTTCTGCCATTTGAAGATACAAGGAGAATTCTGCACCCCAGAGTAGGACCCCCACTTGACCATGCTGGAGCCATGATCCTGGACTTCCAGCCTCCAGAACTGTGAGAAATACATTTTTACTATTAATAAGCCACCCAGTCTGTAGTATTTTGTTATAGCAGCCCAAGCCCATTCAGACACTTGGTCCAACTAGTGGACAAGGAGAAATGGTGTACACGACTTCTGATTCAGATCCTTAAAAGGAAGCTGCGTGCCTCTTACTTTCTCTTTCACCCTTTCTGTGGAGCGAAGTGCGGACATGGTGATAGTGAACCAGCTTTAATCATATAGAAGATACCCTCGGCGTGGTGGAGAAGCTAGATAGAAAGAGCTTGACCTTTGCTTCACCGCGTAGAGCAGAGCCGCCTACCTGCCAAGACCGAACAGCAGCTTTGACAGAAGGGAAAAGCTAACCTTCCATTTTGTTTAAACACTGTTATTGTCAAAGCAGCCAAATGAATATCCATATTGCATATACTATTTTAAAAATTTCTTTTTTAATATGTTGAAAAATACTTCTACTTACCATTAAATATTTTGATGGCTAAATAATATTTGTAATACAGATATGTCATTAATTAAGTCCCTATTATTGGGCATTTAGGTTGTTCCAATTTTCTGTGTTATAAATAATACTGGAATAAAAATTCTAATGCTATAAATGTGTGTATATATTACATTATACATGCAAGCAAACAGTGAACACATGTATATGTATATGTGTATATGTGCACAGAGTTCTTTGTTTCTCTAAAATAAATTACTATAAATAGAATCACTTGATCAAAGGGCTTTCACATTTTTAAGGCTTTTAAGATTTATTATCAAGTTGACTGCTTGTACTTCTTCACTAATTTACCCTACCACTAGGAATAGATGTAGATTGCTATACAATGTGAATTTGTAAAAATGTTTTTGAGGTACGATTCGCATACTGTAAATCCGTAGATCTTAAGTGCTCAATTCTATAAATTTTAACAAGTGTATAACCCATGTAACTGCCACATATAAAAAGATATAGGACATCTCCTGGTCAGAAAGTTATGTGTCCCTTTCTGTAGTCTCCACCCCACAGAAGCAAGTACTTTTTGGCTTTCTAAGTTAGCCTATTTTTTGGACTCCTTATAGATGAAATCATACAGTAGATATTCTTTTGTTTCTAGCTTCTTTGCTTTCATTTTTGAGATTTATTCATGTTGTTGCAAATATCAGCAGTGTTCTGTTGTATGAAGTTACTACATTTGAAAAAAATCTGTTCTATTGATAAATGTTTGCATTATTTCCAGTTTGAGGCTATTAAGAATGTGACTTTTTCTGAACACATGTTCTTCATTTAGTTTCTCTTGAATAAATACCTAAGAGTGGGATTCCCGGGTTATAGAGTAGATACATATTTAACTTTTAAAGAAACTGATATGAAGCTCTCAAAAATGATTGTATGACTTGATGCTCCCACCAGCAATGCATGAGCGTTTTAGATGCTTCTCACGCTGGCAGACATTTGGTATTGTTAGTCTTTTAGAATTTAGCCATTCTAGTAGCTGTAGAGATGTTAAATTGCATTTTCCTTTTGACTAATAATGTTGAGCTCCTTTGTATATACTTATTGGCTATTCGTATATCTTTTGCAAAGCCTTCATTCAAGTCTTATGTCCACTTTAATAAATTAAAAATTTTTAAATTATTTATTTGTAGGAGTTCTTTATATATTCTGGATATCAGTTCTTCATCAGATATATATGTTAGGAATTTTTTCTAGAGAGTAGTTTATGAGCAGAAATTTTAGTTAGGATGAAGTATATTAATTTTAGTTAGGATGAAGTATATTAATTTTTTCTTTTATACTTAGTTGTTTCTTTTGTAGTCTAAGTTTTTACCAAAAGGTTACAAAGATATTATCCTATGTTTTCTTTCTAACTTAATGGTTTTAATTTTTCAAATATACTTAATGATCCATCTCAAATTAACTCCATTATTGGAATGAAGTAGGGGATAAGTTTCATTTATTTTCTAATTTTTATAACAGGTTTTCTAAATCATTGGTTGAAATAACTCTTTTAGTTTTTGCCAGTATAATAAGTATAGATGGCACTTTATTGTTTTATGCTTTGATGAACTATTGACTGAATATTTTCCTGGAGTTTCATATTCCTATGACTTTGAGTCAGAGATATTATAATAGCCAACCCCAAAGGGTGGGCTTCTTGACTTTAGGGAAATATCTTGTTTTCTTCTTGAGAGAAGTAAAATTGCCTTAGCAGGACTGATCTAGTGACATCTGTGTCACTCAAAATGAGAAAACATCCAGAAGAATTATTGGCAGCCATCAATCTATTTTAAATTAGTAAGAATTTAGATCATCTTCTGACACATTAAGGTGACCATATTTGTATGATGTTGCTCACCTGGAAGAGGTCAAATTTTTCAATATAGGTTAAAACATAGGAAAGGACTAGTTATAGCAAACACTAAGAGTAATGCCCTAACTATGAGCTCTGAAAACCATGAGCTGCGCTTCCCAGAGAAACAAATGAAGCTTGTTTAAAATATATTTAACATAAAGAACAGAGAATACATTTTAAGGAAGCTGCCGATGCTGACAAGTTAAACCAAAGTACTCTGGCAATTTTGCCCTTCGCTTTCTATGACCTACAAAAAATAGGAGCTGTCCACATGAAGTCAAAATTTGTTTTTCTCAGTAAAGGGCAAATCTCAACCCCACTGAGTTTTTCAAGGCTTATACTTTAAGTAGACAGGCTTGAGCTCTAAGGAGGGGTCAAACATTCACATTCATTCAGGAGAGTTAATGTCAGAGAAAAGCGACTAGCTAAGCAGCTATAATAATTCCAATAGAAAGTACATTTACATTTTTCTAGTACTACAATTCATTTAATTCTTTATGCCACATAAATCTTTTCCATCCACTTTCAGATATTTGGCTTCCAGATACTCTATAATAGCTGTAAAATGAGCTCAAATCTTCTTTTTCTCTGGTATTTATCATTTAATTGCTTCCCACGACCTCTAGTAGTTATGTTGTGCCATTTGGACTTTGAACTTTAAATAATTTTTCTGCCATTCTCTCCATCTACTCATCTGACAAATGTAAGGATTATTATTTAATTAACAAGATATTTCTCATGTATATTCTGTTATAGTTTGTATTTTGTAAATCACCACACCTTAATTTCTTATTTTCTATTTGGTGACTAAAAAATAAGTCAAGGTTTCAATACAGAGGCAAATAATTGCCACAACGAGAGCATTGTCTTAATTTCCCCCAAGGAACGCCATCTTGTTAACTGTTTAAAATTGCTTAGCACATTTTTCTTAAGGGATTCAACATTTATTATTTTTTTTTTTCAGTGCTTCTATACTGCTAAAAAACTACTTTATGTGTTGAGTAGAGTTCAAGTAATATCTGTGATAGCAGTTCTGTCAAAACACTTGAAAAGTATGCTCACTCATTATGGAAATTTTGAAAGTCTCTGTCCCTTCAAAAATAATGTTTTGCTTTGGAAACTATGCAAAACAGCTTAAATTTTGGAACATCGTTGAGAGCAATCCTCAGAGAAACCATTTGAGTTTTCTAATTTGCAAACCCAGACAGTGTCACAGGGAGCAGCCTAGACAGCATCACTTTATGTAAGACACTTCTCATACCTTCCAAAAGGTTCTCTGCAGCAGAGAAGGTTTAATTTTTTAGCATTGCCCTAACAATGTATCAGCAGCTTAAGGAATTGCAGTGCCTTCAGTGCAACCCATTGAAGATCCAGATTCTCTGAGTCGCTCCTTTCTGACGGAAGAGAAAGGCCAACAGGCCAACCCCAAGTGGTGTAATCAGGAGCAGTGCATAATTATCAGCCATCTGCATGTCTTGTGTGCCTCTTTCTCTATGCGAAATAGGGCCAGCACTATGTCAGCACTTAAAAGCGCCTTTCAAAAATTTTGAAATTCCTATTGAGACATTCTCCTACTTTCTCTTATACAGAGAATAAGACAAACCAAAGTATTCATGACCAGTCCCCTCCCACTTTTTATTTTCTTAAAATATGTGTGAGTGATTTACAACCAAATTAACATAACACCATACCACGATACTGGAAAATTTTACTGTAGATTTAAAAATATTCTGTAGTTCATGAAAAGAAGTTAAGTTCTAGGAGCTAAGAAAATAGGAGCTAAGAAAGTAATGTCGTGTGTCTCCGTCACGAGTATAGTCCAGAATCCATCCTGAGTTCTAAGAGAGGCCATGCTTTACTCCACAAGCAAATGCTAGTTACTAAGTCCTCAGATTCAGAAGTTTTACATTTGATTTTTTCTTCTTTTGGAGCATCTTGGCTTCTAATCATATATTATTTGTGTGTGTGTGCGTGTGTGTGTGTGTGTGTATATATAGATAGATAGATAGATAGATAGATAGATAGTAGGAATTAACTGGTAAAGGAGCTTATTCATTTGTTCTCATAATAATCTTGTAATGGACTTGAGTCATAACCAGGTGATGCTCTGGACATATGACGGCCTGGATAGATTAAGAGAACGTACGTGTTTAGCCCATAATTTTAAAAAATGGGCTCCTCTCACACAGGTCATCAGTATCATCCAAGAACACATCTTCTTGCCGTATCCTTGTGGTTTGGGTGTTATATAAGGGACTCTGGATTGTTATAGAGGAGAAATTGGTTCTGATGCCCTTAGAAGTCCCTTCTCATTCTTAGATTTCAGGATTTTATGAGTTTTAGTATTAGAATGCTGTATTCAACAGTCAGCAAGTATGTAGGGTTATTATTTAAATTGATATAAGAATATTCAAAGATCTGGAACCTAAAAATGTTTACATTAAAACATTTTTTTAAATCATTTTGCTTCCTCCATATTGTATCTATAGAATTTATATCCGTACTCTACACCCTCTTATTTCCCATGACACAATTCTTTCTTTTGCGATTTCAAGACTACCTTTTCAGAAGTTTAATTTAATACGCCTTTCCAAATGTAACTGGTATGTTCAGGGTGGCATAAAAATAAATGATAATCTCAAATGCAACATTCTGAATTTCCACAGGCCTGAGCATTATCCAGTATTTCCTTAGAGACCCCGTACTGATAGAGAGCCCTATAATTTCCAGGGGTTTACTAGTCACTTCTGGTTATTTTTCATTACTCACAAGTGCAGCCAGAACTCATTCTCTCTGATACTTTTGAGGTCAGAGGACGTGGAAATACCAGAATATCATCCCTTGTCTGTTAGGCCCTTGTTGTTCTTGCCACAAAAAAAAAACCCCAAGGCTTCACAGAACCGCCTGGGCTCCGCGTGGTTTTCTGTGGCCAGGGGGTTCAGCACTTGGAGCGTGCCGGGCCTCTCTGGAGCTCAGCGTCTGTGTCCATTTGGTTTTAGCTCCAGAGAGAGAAGCCTTTCTGTCCTCCAGCCTTCACACTCCACTTTCTGGTTTAGGATGAATCTTCTCACGACGTGATAGGAAAGATGCATTCCCTGCAGGGCAGTCTTCATCTCCTACCTCAGGGTGTGGCCTGGCTTCAGTGGACCTCATGAGACGATTAGTAACAGGACATCAGTATCAGGGCTACGTGGTCATTTTCACTGTCACTTCTGAAGCATAGACAGTCTAATGGAGGGATTTACTGAGTTGATATTTACATGGAACTTACGGGGAAGGAAATGCAAGTGTGTTCAATTCTTTTTTCCCCCTATTCAAGACTGTGCTTTCTAATTTTTTAGGATCCCAGTTCCCTAAATTTTTATACCTCCGTAATGACTCCCAATTCTAGAACACTCTCTGTTTAACAGTGATTATTATAAATTCTACTCTGGAGAGGATAAGTGTAGGCTTGGAACTTATTCATCAACAGTTTTGTAGTTCTATTTACCGAAATAATTTATATATGGTATCAAATTTCACTAATTCCATAAATATTTATTTCATGTCTACAATGTATTTTCAGAGTTATAGATTCTCTGGAGATCATGAAGAATGTGAGACAACTCAGTAATGTTGACATTTGAAAACCTGAGAGTAAAGTGGTCATAACAATCATAATCAAGAATCAAGAGATATAATAATAATCATAAATATGGAAGAAATGGTTTATTAAATAAATTGTTTTCAAAGGAGTATAATAAAATTCTATGGAAATATGTGTGAAATTCACAATTATTTCAAAGGCTATGAAAATTAGTATGACAAAAAATTTGAACACTATTGCTTATACAAAAAGGGAAAAATGTAAATTTCTCAGAGAATTTCTGCTTTTCCCTTTGCTATGATAAAATGTCACTGCCTCTTCTTATTTCCCCCAAGCTGTAGGATGAAAACAAGCCTTTTATCAAAAGAACTAAAAACGTTTCGATGCAGTAGTTCAAACTGATGAAGCGAGGTCTATGGATTCATTGTTTAGTGGTGTTTTACATAATTGGGAGGTACAGTTTCAAGGATGTTGGTATTGAAAGAAAATTTAATTGCTGATTTCATTTATATCCATGACTACAGACAGTAAGGGATTAACTCTTTTATTTCAAAAGTGGATGTTGTTGCTTTTTAAATCATGTTTTGAAACATGTGATAAATTAGAGATTTTATTTGACTTAATGTTGCCACCAGAAATGACAGGGAACTAACATTTTTTTTTGGTCACATGGTACTTCATGCTAGACACTTTCCATGCATTTAATTTTCACAACTCTAGGGGGAAGCTGCTCTCTATCCAACTACCCATTCATTCATTTACCCAACAGATCTTTATTGAATGCTTACTGTACAGAATGATAGCAATAATAATAACAACAAGGTATGCCTTGTGAGTAAAGGGAGAAGTGTGTGTCCGTGACTTGAGTGATTGGAAGGGGTGGGCTGGTTCTGGACCAAACATGTTACTGATGCTGAAATCCCTCCTGATTCCAGTCCCTGGGGAACTGCTGTAGAAGACAGCAGTGAAGACAATTGTCTGGAATGTGGTTGGAATTTCCCAGGATGCCTGAGTTTATTGTCCATACCATATGGGCCGTCAGCATCAGGCAAGAGGCCCTTTTGCATGGGCTGCTGATATTCTCTGGCAATGGTAAATGGGATTGTTGGTGTGGACAGAGAAAGCAGCATTTATGGTCCAGGGGACTACCTGGAAGCCATATGCACTGAGAGTCACAGGATGGAATTTAGATGCCCTAATTCATATAGTAAAAGAGTGACATCGCTGTGTACCCCAGGATAAAAGATTGGTGGAAAAGGATGTGTAAATATGAAGAAAGTGAAGCTTTGAAAGGTCATACAGTGATATGCAAAGACGCTGGGATTCGAACCCAGGATTGTACTACTTCTTTGAGCAACATTTTTAACCATTTATAGACACTTACGTGGAATGGTTTCCTTGGAATTTGCCTGTGCTACAGCATGAAAAAAAATCTGTATAAAATGGAGTACTTTATGTAACAACAAAATGCTTCAATAAATAGTGAGATAGTCTTTCAAAGTTGTACTCTGACTTTTTGTCCTTTGTTCATATTATACTATTCACATATTCAGAGACAGAGTGTCTCTGTGACTTAATTATGATGAGAATAATAATTGAAAGTAGGTGGTTATATTGTGCCAGAGGAGATAATTAAAAAAAGGAATTGCACTATTAGCTGGGCTTTTAGTACCATGCATTATCCTTATGAAAGATGGTATTATGATTCCAACGATCCATTGCTCAGATAAAAAATATTTACAGAATCAACACTTCAGATAAGAAGGCATTACAAAGTACATTAAATATAGATAGCATCCCAGAGATATCATTAAAATGCTTCGGAAATTTTGTAGGCATAAATATAGGGCATTGACTTTTTTTTTGACCAGGAGTTTTCTTGTCAGTAGGACTGGCAATTCTTCCTGCACCTACAGTTTCATAAACTAACCCTACCTGTGTAACCAGGACCCACATAAAGAAACAGAATATTACTTAGTCTCCAGAAACCACCTTATGCTGAGAATGGCCTGGCTTTTCTTTTTGAAAATACGCATCCTGATTTTCACTCCATTGTAATCTTCAGAGTACAATTTCTAAGTTTGTCTTTCATATTCTTGATTACTTCTCCCACTCTTGTTAACTTCCTACCCCACCAAAAACACCCCGACTTTATCAGTTTCTTGCCCTATTACTTTTTAACAGCTCGCAAACATTAACAGAAGAGAGATTTCAAAGCTGTGTCAAGCCAAGCGAAATGAAACTAGCGCAACAGCATCGTGTAAGTAATTTTTTCTCCCTAAAGAGACAGAACATAACGTTGAGAAATAACATAGTACTTCACTTTAAATAGATTAGAGAGAATGATGCTTTGTGTCTTCAAGGTAGCATATACACAATCTAATGGCAAAGTTGCCATGGCAACTATTGAATGATAGAAAAAACAGTTGCATAAAATTTGTATAATTCATGGATTTCTGCGAATTTTCAGCTCTAAGTTTATAATACACAGAACTTCTTGTCCAATGGGGCATTTTCTATTTGGCAAACATCTCTTTTTGTCTATAAGTGCCGAACTACTTTTATTGTTTGAATTACTCTGAAAAAGCTGCCTGGAATGATCAAAATCCTGTTTTGAAGGCTTACGATGGTTAAATATACTTGTTTTGTATACAGACATGTGAGCACACATATTTTTCACTTATTTAAAGAATCAATAAAGTCCTATAAACAATTTATATTATATTATAAAGGTGCTGTTTAGTCCTTTAGAAATTTAAGAGTGACAAATGGTCTGTGGCAAATGAGAAGACTGATAATGGACTTGGTACTTCAAAGTGACCTCCTCTTGCTATCAGACAGACACAGAAGGTTCCACAGCAGCGTTTTAGCTCGGCATGCACTCTTTTCCTTACTCTTCTTTTTCTTTTCTTTTCCCTCCTCGTTCTTACTGGCTGGTCTTCCCTTCTTTCTGCCCTTTCTCTTTCTTTTCCTCCTGCCCTGCCTCCCTTCTTTTTTCGATTCCACAAACATCTGCGAAATGCCCAGGGTGTGTGTACATCGCGAAGGCACAATAAAAGAAGTTTTGTGGGAACAGATTCATCAGTTGGAGTTCACCAGGAACAGGTGGTCCCCATCCAAGAAATTCAAACACACAGCTTGCTTCAGCTTTGGCTGATTTTCTGAGGCAAAATTTAAAAGTTCCAGATTCCCAAATTTTAAAACACAATAACCTCTTCTGTTTGTTTCGCTTATTATAGCAAATGGCTCTCATTTGTGAGATCAACATTTTTGGCGTGTGCATTTTGAGGTGGGAGTGTGTTATGCCAACAGTCAGAGGAAAGGAAACTTTGTTCTCCATGCATGAAAATAATGACTAATTCCATCAGGGTTGGCCTTTGAGATATTGGTTTTGAAAACTTAACTCCTTGGTAGGGGGGAAAAATCAGACATACAAATGAAGCCATAAAAAAGTGCAAAGTGGACTGTGTGCTAAGGATGAACGTTAAATAAGACCTACCATGGCAGGTAGCACATCCAGACAGGAGTGTATTGTAGAGCATTTTTTAGCATTTGTGTGAGTTGAGAAGCATTACTTACCTCTTTTACCCACTCTGGACTTCAGAATTTTGAATATAATTGTTAATGGAGTCAACATCACTTGGATATTACTATTATTTTAATTAACATTATCTGAGGAGGATCTTTAGAATATGAAGATAATTAAAGTATTCACACTAGCAAATGAGAACTACATACAGTTTATTTACTATAGATAAGACTTAACCATAATTCCATTTTAGCTCATTAAGAATAATAACTGGATACAAACTTCCTGTCTTTTCTCACTAAGACCTAGTGTAGTTCTAGGCTGACAGATTTTTTCTTGCTTTGGTCTCTTGACCCACATCCCATATGAATTGGTCACAGGAAAAGCTGCCTCATTATATGTGGTGGTGTATGTTATGTGTTAACTTGACTGGGCTCAAGGATGCCCAGATAGCTGGTAAAACATGATTTCTGAGTGTGTCTGTGAGGGCGTTTCCTGACGAGTTAAGCTTTTGATTCAGGAGACAAGGAGAAAAGATCCATCTTCACTCATATGGTCGGGCGTTACCCAGTTTGTTAGGGGCGTGAGTAGACCAGAACGGTGGAGGAGGGGTGCCCTCGCTCCCTCTTCTTGAGCTGGGTTGTCCATCTTCTCCTGCCTTTGGACAACAGCGATGCTGGTTCTTGGGCTTTGGGACTCCAGCACCTTTGCTGTCAGCTCCCCTGGTTCTCTTCATACTCAGATCGAATTATACTCCAGTGGTCTTGATTCTCTAGCTTGAAGACAGCAGATCATGGGACTTCTTGGCCTCTGTAACCATGCGAGCCAATTCCTATCAAGATTCTTCTCATACATGCACACGCTCTATTGGTTCTGTTTCTCTGAAAATCGCTGACTAATAACAGTGTATTAGGTTAAGACCCATTTGGAGAATTCTCAATCCCGGGCTTTTTTTGTTGTTTGATGTTTAAGTTCTGCAATGGTCTGAATCTTTAAGTCCCCGCCAAATTCTTGTGTTGAATTCTAACCTCCAAGGTGATTGTGTTAGGAGGTGGA
Organism: Rousettus aegyptiacus; assembly: GCF_014176215.1. Lineage (NCBI taxonomy): Eukaryota > Metazoa > Chordata > Mammalia > Chiroptera > Pteropodidae > Rousettus > Rousettus aegyptiacus. The sequence goes on from NW_023416285.1 coordinate 8,817,949, forward strand.
GCCTTTGGGGGTGACTAGATCACGAGGGTGGAATCCTCAGGAATGGGATTAGTGCTCTTTGAATGGAGCCTCAGGGAGCTCCCTCACCCTCTCTGGACTGCAAGGGCACAATGAGAAGCCGGCAAACCAGGAAGAAGGTTCTTACCAGAACCCAAACATGCTGACACCTTGATCTTGGACTTCCGGCAGAACTACGAGAAATAGATTCCTGTTGTTTATAAGCTGTCTAGTGTATGATACCTTATTATAGCAGCCTGAGCTGACTATGACACTGCTTTTTAGTCACTCCTTTCCGAATTACGATTCCCAGCCTCACTCATCCCTGGCTTATATATTCAATTGATATCTCCACTAAGGTATCCAATAGTTTTACAGTTTATCAAATCCCAAATGGAATTGTTAATTCTACCCTGTCTTCTATGTCTGAGGACTCTACTTTCCAGTTGCATACGTAAAAGCGGCCGGAGTCGTCCTTGACTCCTCTCTTTTCCCATAATTTGCATCCAGTCCCTTAGCACATCCTGGGCCCATATTGTAGGTTGACTGCCTTAATGACTGTAGCTAATGATGTCTCTGTGTTCACATCTTTTGCAATGTGGCTTTCGTGTCCTTATAAAAGAGGCCCCAGAGAGATCCCTCGCCCCTTCACCATATGAGGAGGTTAAAGAAGACAGCGATCTTTGAAGACGTGGGCTCTCACCAGACACAGAACCTGCCAGTGCCACGTTCTGGGATGTCCCAGCCTCCAGGACTGTGAGAAAGGAATTTCTGTTGTTTATAAGCCGCTCAGTCTTTGGTGTTTTCCTATAGAAGCCCGAATGGACATAGGCAATTTCTAACCCCAGTTTTTGTTATTTTTCTTCACTGTTCTTTTCAAAGCACTCTCTGTGCAGGTCTGCTCTTGTGTGGCTCTGTGCTCTTAGCAGCATCTCTCTTGCCTCTCCCAGGTCCCTCCAGACTTTAGCATTGGTGGGGTTTAATCAATTCTGGCTTCTTTTGTGTGTGTGAAGCAACTGCGTGACTAAATCAGAACCAGTAAACAATTCCTCTTTTCGAAAACTGTGGATTCTGTTGTCCTCCCTAATGCTTCTGATATACACCCCTCTGGCTGTCAAACCTATTAGCTCTGAAATCTACCTACCTACCTACTTACCTACCTTCCTACCTACCTACGTACTACCATCTACCTGCCAGCCTGCCCTTACCTCTGTCTATCCTGATCTTTGTGCTCCAGATATACTGGGCTTTTCTCAATTCCTGGATCTGCCATATTCACTCCCGTCTCAGCTCTGTCTTACATGCTGTTCCTTCTGCCTGAAAGCTTTTCTGCTTGTTCCAGCTGATTTCTGCATACGTTCAGGCCTCTGTTAAATGCCTCTGCCACGGCGATGATGTCCTTGGTCGTGTGATGCATGTTGGACTTGCTTACAGTATAGTCTCTGTGTTAGCTAGGGTGATGCTAACTAATTTAACTTCCAGATTTTAGTGGTTTTTATACAAAGTTTACTTCATACTCGCTGTATCAGTTTCCTAGGGCTGATGTAACAAAGCACCAAAAGCTGGATGGCTTAAAACAGCAAAAATTTATTGTCTCACAGTTTTGGAAGCAAGAAATCTCAAACCAGGGAGTCAGATACTCTCCGATGGCTCTAAGGGAGAATCCTTCCCTGTGTCTGGCACTTGCCAGTAGCGACTTGTAGATGGAGCGCTCTCGTTACGGGGCTGCTTTCTCCCTGTCTTCACGTTGTCTTCCCGCCGTGGGTCTCCCTCTGTGTCCAGATTTCTCCTTTTTATAAGGCACTAGTCATATTGGATTAGGGCCCACTTCAATGACCTCATTTTAACTCGATTACCTCTGAAAAGGCAATTTCCAAATAAGGCCGCTTCTGAGGTACTGGGAGTTAGGACTTCAGTATAATTCAACCCGTAATGCTCACAAATGTGGATCGTTTTTGGTCAGTGGGCAGCTTTCCTATGCATGATGATTGGGGAACCAGACTCCTCCCACTGTATGGCTCTGTCATCCCACAGACTCGGATCATCCAATGGAGGAAAGAAGAGAGAATGGGAAGAAGGCGCATTGCCTCATTCCCGTGTTGGCCCAGAGGTGGCACACACTCCTCTCCTGCACACACCACTGGGGAGCATTTATTCCAGGCTCTGCCTAGATGTGAGGCGAGTACGTAGCCCGTGGGTAAGGCTTCTTAAGCCACTATGATGAAGAGCTGGTGTTTCCATTCACCTTTCATCACAGACAGTATTTTATAGAATCTAGTTAAAATGATTTTTAAAATATAAAATATACAAAATAAAAGGTCCATCTTTATTTTTAAATGTTAGAGGCAAAAGGTTATTTTACCAAAATTCCATGTTTCTACATACATAAACTCTCCACGTCTATACTTACTCTCATCGCGGACCACTGACAAACAGTTTGCAGATGGGCACCAGTCCATGGCCCACACTTTGAGTCAGCACCCTCGCACTGTGGAAGGGAGCTGTCTTGGTCACCGTGGGTTGCTATACAAAATCCAATGGCCAGAGTGGCTTCAACAGCAGATTTAGTTCAGGAGGCTGCGAAGTCTAAGGTCAGAGTACTTGCAGGTTTGTATGATAAGGATCCTCTTCCTGGCTTGCAGATAGCTGTCTTCTCACTGTAGTCTTGTACGGCAGGGAGAGAGAACTTTTCTCTTCTTAAAAGGATACTAATCCCATTCTGAGAACTTTACTCTCATGTTCTTGTCTAAACCTAATTACCTCGCAAAGGCTCTACCTCCAAACACCATCACATGGGGGGTTAGAGCTTCATATGAATTTTGAGGGAACACAGTCTAATGTTTATTGTATAGATGACTATCTCTGCCTTACTCTGCTAACCCCTGGCGCTTGCTCCACCCCTGCCTTTGTACTTTATTATATTGTAATTATTCGTTTGGCATTTGCCTTTCCTTGTACCCTGGGCTTCTGGCTCAATGAGGACTTGTTCAGGCCCACATTTGACTTCTTTACATCTGTGTCCTCAGCACTCAGCTGAGTGCTTGGAATAAAGTTGGAGATTCAAAGTTGTCAAAATTCTGTTTCTGGTCTGCACCTGGAACAATCCCTAAGAAAATGTGTTTACCTAAAATTTGTGACATTAATTCGTTTAACAGAAGCTCTGTCATTTTCTCCTGCTTTATAAAGGTTTTCCTTATGTCTTGTTTATTAAACACTTGTGCTCTAAGTCTATATAATGCAGAAAAGAAGGATTTCCTTGGAACAATGGGCTTAATGAAATGACAAGCAGGTGGCCTGGCTGAGAGGCTGGCCTGTTTAGGGCAAGAACAGTGGCAATCGTTGTCAGAGCTCTGACTGCACACAGGAAGAATAATTTTGTAAGCAAAATATGAATATTTTGCTAAAGCAGTAAATATTGAGAAATAAAGAGAAGGCCCAGCTAGCGGCCTCCAGGAAGACAGAAAAATATTATAGATAATGGGTGGTGAAAACATGTAGTCATGGAGAATGGAATGTCACTGAATTCTGTAAAGAATAAGTTTAGTGAGTATTCTAAATGCCAAATTCAGATGTGGTTCCATTAGTCAAGCAAGAATCTAATAAAAGACTTGAGCAGGATTATTTACAGTATTTTTCTATAGCAGCGGGAAATATTATTGTTCTTCAGGAAAGAACTTGGATGGACTTTTTTTGTAATATTGTATCCAGAGTCTTTCTCAAGGGTTTGGTTACTACATACAGAAAAGAATGTATTAGCATAAATACAAATAGCTAACATTTACTTAGAGCTTTACTTCTTTCAGGCACTGAACTATCTACTTTATATGCAGTGTTCGTTTAACCTCCACAATAGCCGTACAAGGTATATTCTATTATTTTTTTTTTTCATTTCATAGATAGGGGAACAGAATCTGTAAAAAGTCAAGTGATTTGCCAAAGTCCCAGAGCTAGTGATTGAGGAATATATTCCCAATTGTTAATAACTTCTTATTTTAATACCAAACTCAGTCATCCAAAAGGCAGTCTTTTCCCCAAGGACAAATCGCCATAGACGTTTTTTAGTTTTAGGAAAAATGACATCCTTTGTAAGCATGCTTTTCCTTACTGAAATTCTTTGTTAGGTTATATTAGATTATGCTGTTATACTGTATTCTGTTATTAATTTTCTGTGACGAAAACTTTCTTAATTGATAACTGTGAATATGGGATCACAGCAAATTTTCAGAGGTTATATACTTGAGAGTCAAAGGAACAAGAGTCTGTATGGAGATTTAGATGAACATTATCCAAGATTTCATAGGCAACCTACTGCTTTTGTTTATATGTTACCCTCAGGAGCTATGTAGAAAATAGTTAAACTCCAGTGACAATAAACCAGCAAAATAGCGGGTTTAAAGAATGTTTACCGAAGATGGAATTCTGGGAGAATAAAAATTATTGCTGTAAGAAAGGAGATGATGGTAATTTTCAGTGACTCGGTAACTTTCCAGCCGTTAAAATGTTGCAAACTCACAAGCTTTTGTCCTGTATTCCCTGAGTTTCCTATTTAGTATGGTATGACCTTCTCTTTTTCGTTTACAGTGACAACCAACTCAGGTTGTGTGTACCTTCCCTTCCCTTTCTTCATATCCTTGGGTTTGTGTGATATGTGTGCCTCAATAGCTTGGCAGGCATCCTGTGAAGAGAGCATGGAGGGCACTTTGCTTGGCCTATTGTCTGGGACACAATAGATCGTGATACAATATGCTATGTACTCTCAAGGTACTAAGTGTAACATGCTGTGGATGCACAGATGAAGGAATTCATTGTATTCATGCGAGGGGAGGCTTACTGGGGGAGGAGAAATTTAAGCTATAGTTTTGAATGCACCAGACTGGCAGTTCTGTGAAGGTGAAGCTTAAATCGATTTGTTTACCACGCTATTACCCAGAACTTATGACCATTTTTTAAACATAACAAGCACTAAGTAAATATTTGCTCAGTGAGTGAACGCATGGATAAATGATTGAGAAACCACTGTGGCATAGTGGAAAAATGTAAGGCCTGTGGAGTTGAATATTAAGGTTCGTTTTCTTCCTGGGTTTGCTTCTTACCAGCTGTGTGGTCCCGGTGAAGTCACCTGAGTGTTACCTTCCACTGTAAAAATGGAGAGAGTAAAGCATGTGTTCAGATAGCATTGTGAATGTTAAATGAAGTAAAATATGTCAAAATAAAAAAATTAGGCCATTAATACTTTTTAGCATTTTTTTGATACTAAATTTATAAAAATTTAATTATATACCTTAAAGCATCCTACATTTTTATAGTAGCTCTTGCAGATTTCCTTAGGGTTAATTTCAAATTACCATTTCAAAAATCTTTAAAGCAGAACTAAAGTTAGCCACCATCCATTGTTATGTAGTAAGTGGTGATATAAAGATAAAAATATGTTTCCTCTCATAAGGACAGATATTCTTTTTTGGCTTGGCACAGGCAATTTTGATACATCTAAAATGTATAGTCATTTTCTAAATACAAATATTGATATTTTCCCCTATAGTTTTCTGTATTTGAAAGGTTATGTTCATCGAATCTAATAATACAACATCTGAAACTCGGCTTTCAGAGACACAAAGAGCTGATCACAGACTCTTCAGCTTTTTCCACGGTTCCAGACCTACTGCCCATGGTCCGTCTCTCTTTCATAAACCCTGAGACCCAGCATTTGCTTCTCTAGTAGTGTTCATAAAACACATTTTGACAACACAAAATTACTTAATTCCTTTGAGCTAAAAAGGAATTCCCTTCTCTACTTTCATTTCTAAAAAATACTAAAAGAATTCAAACATGTAGTACAGTAGGCAGTATTTTAACATGACGGCCCAGCTTCTCCCTCTGGTTTACACGCTTTACGTTATCACTTCCCCCTGAGTGTGCATGGGACCCGTGAATATTAGGTTATTAATTTGGGTTAATCTGAGGGGTATTATCCTGGACGGGCCTGGTCTAATCATACAAGCTTTAAGAAAAAAGAGAAATGGTGGCCTAGAAGAAAGAAGATTGACCCATGCTGAGAACTAACTGTGAGGCAGGAAACCGTGGGCAACCTCTAGACACTGAGAATGGCTCCCAGCCACCAAGTCCACATTTTCCTGCAGGTGGTTCCCAGCTAGCAGGAAAACGTAGATGTTTTCAGTCCCGTACCATAAATAATTGAAGTTGGTCAACACTGAATGAGTGAATGAGTTTGGGAAAGGACCCCATCCTCCAAAGGAGAACTTCAGCACAGCTGAAATCTTGTTTGTAGCTTTGTGAAGTGCTGAACAGAAGGTCCAGTTAAGTCATGCATGGACTTTTAATCCAAGGAAACCGTGAGATGATAAGTTTGTGTTGTTTTAAGTCTCTAAGGTTGTGGTAATTAGTTATGCATTAATAGGAAAATCAATAATACAGTTTTTTTTTTTTTAACTCATTAGAATCCCTTTCATGGGGATTTTCAATTGCACATGCATGATGAAGCTTAACTATTCACTTTTGACTACTGAATGAAAACAGAGCCTGTTTGGCTCACCTAGATTTTTTCCCCAGATACCCAATTATGGCTTATCTTTTTCTTGGTTGCTTAGCAGAATTGAATCGTCTTCTAAAATCTGTTCTTTTTCTTCCATGGTAATAGAAGTTTGGCTATTGGGACCATGGCTAGCCAATTAGTAGATGACATTCCCAGCCTTGTGGCAGCTAGGTTCAGGTGACTGTCATATAAAAGAAAGTGATATTTACAACTTCTATGGCATGCCCTTGAAAGGAAGGAGTGAGCCATCTCACTTTCCCATTTCCTGTTGGCAGGAATGTGGCCCTGTGCAGGGAGTGAGTCAACCTTATTGGATGACAAGATGGAAGAAGCCACGTGATGATAATGGCAGAGCCATGAGATAGAGGAAACGTGGGGTCCAAGGAAGTTAAGGGTACCTTTTTGTGACATAAACTTCCAGTTGTCCCCAGTATTTATTTGCCACTTCTTTTTTTCCTTTCTTTTGGCATTGGACTCCATGCCCCCAGTCTTATCTAGATACATAGGTGACCAACTAGATAACTCATTTCTTAGCTTCTTTTGTAGCTAACAGTGGCCGTATGAGCAGGTCCTCACCAATGAAATGTACCTTTTCCTAGTTAAAACATGTTCACAGTCTTTTTGGTATTTTGGGGATAGAGGTTGAATCATTCTAATTCTGGAGGTAGGTAAGGTGGATTAGCTGAAATTTTTATATCAGTTGGACAAATTGTCTAGCATCTCTCACCATTATGTCATATAACAGCAAGCAGACATTCGGTGTAAGTGTCCTTTAGTCTTATATGGCTCCCTGTCAGACTTTTATCAAAGTACTTGCGTTCTGTGTTAGTCTCAGTCTATTGATAGTGATGTAATCTGCTAGGAATGACTTGGCAGTCACCTTGACCTACACTACTTTCGGAGAGCCCCCACTGACATTTCTGTAACTGGAGCCAAGGTTGGGGTCAGATCAGTCCTTTCGATTCTTAACACAATTGCAATATGCACCTCAGGAACGACCATCAGGTTTATTACTCACAAGTTCTGCAGATTATTTGCATGCTCGGGGTCACACAGCAAGGTCAAGGCCGGGGGGAGGTGCGGTGCCTAAACCTGGGGTTCTGCCTTTATTGGAGTTGAGGTTGGGGTGCCTAGGATTTCTAGGATTCACTCTGTTGGTACATCTAAAACTTAAAAGTGGGAATTAAAGCAGTACACATAAAATGGGTTTTGGTAGGGTACCTCAGTGATCCTAATTCTTCATATTTTAATGCCTGTTGCCATGTGACTTTGCGGTTTATCCTCCTAAAGAGGCTGAGTTTATTTCTCTACTTGTTTATTTTGTGTGCCGACACACGCTTTTGCCAGTGGAATGTTAACAGGCATGACATGGCCAAAGGCTTGAAATAAGCCTGCACGATGGAGCTTGCTCCTGATACCGGGAGCAGGATGATCGACAAATGGAGCACAGACTAGTGGCTATACTCAAGCCCAGTCTCGGGTGTGCTGACCCCCAGGTGAGAGCAGTAAAATTGCCCAGTTGATCCCCGTGTGAATCAATGTACTCACAGCAATGACATAAGGAAAATCTTTATTGTTGTATGCCGCTGAGGTTGTTATACAGGGCTATTGTAACCCTAATTAACTTGTAGGGGATTATCGCTAGAAATAGGTAATGTAGACGATAGGGAGTGACGTCAGCAAACTTCCTTGAAAAGGAATTGTGGGAATGAATGGTTGCATTTCGGGGCAGGGGGCAAAGCCAGTGAAGTGCCATATTTGCATGCTAGTGGCGTCCTGATGGCACACATTTCAGTTTCAGATGGCAGTGTTTTATTCTAAAAGTGGTTAAATTATTTTCATTTTACAAAGACCAAAGAGTCAGGAAATAGCACATTTCCAGAACTATGTTATGAAGACTAGATAGGGATAAGTGGGAAATAAGATAAATATGTATCTGACTCTTAATTATTGCTGTATAGTTAAAATATTAGAGGAAAATACACTTTATTAAAAGACAGAGAGCTTAAAGTTATTTGTAATATTTGCACAATAAAGGGCATTTGCTTTATGGGAAGAGATGCCACTTTACTCCATCAACACATTTGCCTGTATAATTAGAGAACTCTCCGCTGCCAAAAATACATTACTGACTTTAAATTATGGCAGGAAAGTGAAATACTCTTGGCTGGAAATTTTTCAAATTCGTCTTGATTTAAATCGAGGCTCAGTGCTAGGCAGGCCCTGCTCTCTGCCTTCTCTCCTTCAGCCAAGTCCTCTGCCTCTGTCATCCTTAGATCTCTTATTTTTTTGAAAAATGTCTTTGCTTCTGTCTAGGAATTTCCTTCCATCAGCTTCAGTATTATCACATTCTTATGCCTCTTATTCATAACTCTTCTCGCATCTCTTTTATTCCAAAAAATATACTGAGTTTAGGTGAGTAAGGGCAAGGATCCCTAACTCTCTGAGAAGATACCAAACTGCTATAGAAAGGAAACTCAAAATGCCAGGCACAAACTAGAGAGAAGCTTATTTCTCTCTCAGTCCGTGTTCCAGAGGGAGGGAGTAGTCCAGGACAGGAAGATGGCGACGTCAGCCAGTGATCCAGTTGCTTTAATCATGTTGCCCTAGGGTGTTATTCCCATCTGTATGTTTGATGCTGGTGTTTTCTGGCCATGTTTATGTTCCAGTGTTTAGGAAGAAGAAATGAGAAAAGTAGAGGGCAAATGATTCCCATTTAAGGAAGTGATATAAAAGCCGTACACATCACTTCTATTTGTATTCTATTGATGAGAACTCAGTCAGTGGCCATATTTAGCTGCAAAGGAGTCTAGGAAATGTATTAGCCAATTGATTGGCCACATGCCATGCTACACCTTGTTGATGGGGATGGAATATTAAAAGGAAATTAGGAAAGACTGGGTTCAATTAGCAGGCTGTGTTACAAGAACTCCTTGACTTCTCTAGAAATGCATACATGTCTATTGCTTGAGTGCTTTTCTGTAATAGTAATATTCCTTAGCAGAGATGAGTAAATTTTGATACCATAGCTACTCCCATCCTGTGCAGGATAGGAAATGCTATCAAGATCTTCCGAAGTGAGTTTTAAGGTCTGGTGCTGGACCCATGAACTGGGCAGTAAACTGTTCCCTTCAACTGAACCTATCAACTAACTACTTAAAATGAAAAAAACAAAGACATTGCATATTTATAAAATATATAGTACAGAATTATGGAATGTATTTTTCCTCCTTCAGATACTGCTTCGAACAAAAAAGTTTAAAGTTTGTCTACATATATTAATATATTCTCTTATCTCTGATCCTGTGCCACTAAATACTAAAGCATCTTGAAGTCATTTTCTTCTTATATAATTACAACAATTAGACCTCCAAATAACTTTCTAGTTTATCTGGAAAGGCTTTTTGGAGGGATTTTGAAAGAGTTAGAATATTTCCATTCCATTCCATTCCATTCCATTCCATTCCATTCCATTCCATTCCATTCCATTCCATTCCATTCCAATTCTTTCCTTTTCCATTCCATTTAATTCCACACTAGAGTCCCTCCCTTCCTCTCTCTTTCCCTCCTTTCCTCCCTCCTAATGTCCCTCCCTCCCTCCCTTCCTTCCTTCCTTCTTTAGTTTCTATTATAACAATCAAGGTTCAGCTAAGAAGCATAACTCATTCAATTATTTATTATTAAAACATTTATTAAAGTATAGTTGATTTACAGTAAACTGTGCGTATTTAACGTGTACAATTTGATGTTTTGACATATGCATACACCTGCAAAACCCTCACCACAATCGAGATAATAAGCATCTTCATCACCTCCAACAGTTTCCTGTGTCCCTTTATAATCCCCCGCCCCCATTCCCTGCCTCATTCTCAGGCAACCACTGATCTGCTTTTCGTCACTTTAGATCAGCTTGCCTTTTCTAAAACTTTATATAAATGGTACAATACAGCACAAGATCATTTTTTCCCCCTGTCTTCTTTCATACATCACAAATTATTTTGAGAGTCATGCATGTTGCAATACAGCAGTCCCCAACCCTTTTGGCATTATGGACTGGTGCTCGTATGAGAATCTAATGCCTAATGATCCGAGGTGGAGCTGAGGTGGTGATGCTAGTGCTGAGTAGAGGCTGCGAGTGCAGATGAAGCTCAGCTCCCGCCTGCCACTCAACTCCTGCTGCACGGCCCTGTTCCTACCAGCCATAGACTGGTGGGGACCCTTGCTGTAGCATGTATCAATAGTTCATTCTTTTCTATTGCTGAATAGTTTTCATGGGTAGATAAACCACAAGTTTGTTTAATCATCTGTTGATGGGCATTTGGGTTGTTTCCAGTTTTTGGTTATGATAAATAAAGCTATTATGAGCATTCATATACTGGTCTTTGAATGTATATATATATATTCATTCATTCCTTTTGAGTAGATACCTAGGCTGGAATGACTAGATTATATGGTAGGCATACATTTAACTTTCAAAGAAACTGCCAAAATGTTTTCCAAAGTGACGGTACCATTTTACATTTCCAGCAGCTACGTATAACCGTTTTAGTGCCTTTACCTTCTCATTGACGCTTGGCACTCTGTTTTTTTTTAACTTTTGCCTCTCTAATAGGTTTCTAGTAATACCTCATTGTGGATATAATGACTAGTATTGTTGCACTTTCACTGGCTTATTTGCCATCTGTATATATTTTTTTGTGTAACGTGTCTGTCTTTTTGCCCATTTTTTTTTTCTTCAGGACGTTCTTCTTAGTTTATTGACCAGACACAGTGGTTTCTTATTATTGAGCTTTGTGATTCCTTTACATATTCTAAATACAATTCTTTTATTATACAATTCTTTTATAAATGATTTCAATTATTTTCCCTATTTCTTTGCTTGTCTTAGTATTCTCTTATCATCTTTTAGATAGCAGAAGTTTAAAATTCTAATGGAGTCCAATTTATCTTTTTCTTTTATTGACCTTGACTCTTGTATTATATTTGAGAAATCTTTGCCTAACTAAAGCTTCCAAAGATTTTCTCCTGGAAGTCCTATAGTTTAGGTTTTACATTTAAGTCCGTGATTTGAATTAATATTTGCATATGGGTATCCAATTTTCCAGCTCCATTTGTTGAAAAGAATATCCTTTCTCCACTGAATTGAATTTGGACCTGTGTTGAAAATGAGTTTTCTATATATGTATGGGTGTATTTTTAAAATTCTGTTCCATGGTTCTATTTGTGCTTCTTTCCAACATTGTTTTGACTATTGTAGGTCAATTTCATTTTTTACATGAAATTTAGAATAAACTTGTCAAATTTCTACAAAAAAAAAACCCATTTGGATTTTGATTGTGATTGCATTGAATCTATAGATCAGTTTAGGGAGAATTAACATATTAACAAAATGAAGTCTTCTGTTCCATGAACATGGTATGTCTTTCCATTTATGCCTTATTCAATTCTTTAAAGCAGTGTTTTATAATTTTTATTATATAGGCTTTTCATACATTTTGTCACATCTCTAGGTTTTTCACATATTTTGATTCTATTGTAATTTGTATGTTTTAAAAGCTTAATTTCTGATTGTTCATTGCTGGCATATAGAAATAGAATTGATTTTACTCTATCTTTTATTCTGTAATTTTTCTAAATTTACTAATTGGTTGTAATAACTTTTTATAGATTTTGTTGGACCTTCTACATGATGATTGTGTTATCATCATGTGTTATCTGCAAATAAAGGCAGTTTTACTTTTTCCTTTCTTTTGCATCTTTTAAATTTTTAAATATTGCTTTATTTTACTCATTAGAACCTTGAATAAAATGTTGAAAAGCAATGGGGAGAGCAGACATCCTTGCTTTGTTACTGATCTTACAGAGAAAGCATTCAATCTTTACTCATTAAGTATAATGTTAGTTGTGGGGTTTTCGTATGTATCCTTTATCAGGTTGAGGAAGCTCCCTTTTATTCATGATTTTCTGGTAGGGTTTATCAGGAATGGATGTTTAATTTGGTCAAATGCTCTCCTTGTTAAAATGATAATATGGCTTCTACTTTTTAGTTTGATAGTATATTTAGTTTGTTAACAAACATTGCATTCTGAGATAAACCCCACTTTCATGTATAAAAAATATATTTTATATAATATTAGATCATGATATATTATCCTTTTCATATATTGTTGAATTTGAGTTGCTAATTTTTTCACTAGCTTTATTGAAATATAATTTGCATACCATAAAGCTTACATATTTAAAGTATATAATTTAATGGTCTCAATTATATTACAGAATTGTACAGCAATCACCATAATTAAATTTTCAAACATTTTTCATAACCCCCCCCCCAAATTAACCCTGGACCCATTAGCTGTCCCCCCCATTCAACTCTTGCACCCAGCACTAGGCAATCATTAATAATCATGTCTCTACAGATTTGCCTATTTTGAACATTTCATATATGAAATCATATAACATGTGATCTTTTGTGTCTGGCTTACCCTTTGCATAATGTTTTTGAAGCTTGACCGTTTCGTACCACGTACCAGGAATACATTCCTTTTTATTGCCAAATAATAATTCATTGTATAGACAGACCACATTTATCTTGTCAAAGGTTGATGGGCATTTGGGTTGTTTCCGTTTTTGGCCATCATGATTAATGCTGCTCTAAGTATTTGCGTGCACATTTTTGCATATATACGTGTTTTATTTCTTTTGGATAAGTACCTTGGTGTAGAATCACTGGATTGTATGGTAACTCTGTTTAATGTTTTGAGGAACTACAAACTTTTCCAAAGTGTCTGTTCCATTTTAAATTCCCGCTAGTAATGTATGAAGGTTTGATTTGATGAAATTTGTTCAGATTTTATTCACCTTGTAACGTGCTTCTCTGGATTTGGTATCCGGCTAATTCTGACCTCATGGACTGAGTTAGAAAATAGTCTCTCCTCTCAATTTTTGGAAGAATTTGTGAAGGTTGGTATTATTTGTTCCTCAAATGTTTGCTAGAATTCATCATGGAAACCATCAAGTCCTGAATTTTTCTTTGTGAAAAAGTCTTTATAAATTCCTTTTCTTTAATAGATACATGGCTGTTCGGGTTATCTATTTCTTCTTATGTGAACTTTGGTAATTTATGTCTTTCAAGGAATTTGTCCATTTCATCTAATTTGAATTTATTTACACATAATTGTTCCATCTTTTCACAGAATAAGTGTTGTTGGTTTCTATTTTTTCCTCTTTCATTGATTTCCACTCAGATTTTCATTATTATTTCTTTTCTTGTGCTTACTTTAGGTTAAAATTTGTTCATATTTTTCTAGTTCTTTAATGTGCAATCAAAGTTTATTTGAAAACTTCCTTCTTTTTTAAGATTAGCATTTTGTGCTATAAATGTCTCCCTAAATACTACATTAGTGGCATGCCACAAAACTTTGATATATTATGTTTGCATTTTCATTTGGTTCAGTAAGAACACTTTCTAATTTCTCTTTTGAGATTTTCTTTGATCCACATGTTTTAGAAATGTGTTATTTATATTTCCAATATTTTAGGCATTTTTCAGAAATGTTTTTGTTCTTGAGTTCTAATAAAATTGAGCTGTAGTCAGAGAATATTTTTAAAAATGCATTGAAGAAATTTTTTTAACCCAGAAATATGACATATTCTGGTCAATGTACTGTGAGCATTTGAAAAAAAAAGTTTATTCTGCTGTTGCATGGAGTTTTCTGTAAATGTCAATCAAATCAAATTGGTTGAACTCGTTGCTTAAATCTATGTCCCTACTGAGTTTTGCTTAGTCATTTTATCTATTATTGCTATGGGATGAATTATGTCACTCACAAACTTGTACACCGAAGCCCTAACCCGCAATGTGATGGTATTTGGAGACACCAGAGAGTGAATAGCCTCTCTTTCTCTGTCTCAATCTCTGTCTCTCTCTCTGCCTCTCTCTCTCTCTCTGTCTGTCTCGGTCTTTTTGCCATGTGAGGATGCATATAGAAGGTGGCCATCTGCAAACCAGGAAGAGAGCTGTCACTAGAATCTGATCATGCTGACACTCTGATCTCTGACTTCCAGCCTCCAGAACTGTGAGGAAATAATTTATGTTGATTAAGTCCCCCACTCTATGGTATTTCGTAATGGCATCCCAACTTGACAAAGACATTTACTGAAAGAGAGGTATTGAAATAGCTGATCAAAATTATTTTTTTTCTTTCTTTATTCAGTTCTGTCAATTTTTGCTTCTTATATTTTGAGGCTTTATTACTGGGCGAATATACCAAACTGTAAAAACTAAAAACTTAAAACTTCTAGAACAAAACATAGAAGCAATTCTTTGTGATCATGAACAGGCAAAGATTATTTAGGGCACAAGAATTATGAGCCAGAAAGAAATAATTGATAACTTGGAATTCATCAAAATGGACATCTGTTCTTTGAAAGGTACTTATAGAAAATGAAAGGGGAAGCTGTGGACTGGAGAAAATATTTCTGAGAAAATATTTATATACATAAATCTGATTAAAAAACTTGCATTTAAATATGCAGAGAATTCTATAACTTAATAGTAGAGGACAAATTACCCAATTTAATAAAGGGATAACATATTTGAACAGACACTTTACAAAAGAAGATATATGATTGGCCAATTACAATGAAAAGATACTGAAAATCATTAGTCATTAGAAAATGCAAATTAAACCACAATAAAATACTCCTGTACACACAAGTGAATGGCTAAAGTTACAAGACTGACCACATCAAGTGAGGATTTGGAGGAATTGGATCTTGCAAACACTACTGATGGCAGTAGAAAAGGGTACAGCCCCATTCAAAAACAGTTTGACGGGTTCATATAAAGTTAAATGTACAACAGCTATGTGCCTCACCAATCCTACTACTCGTTATCCAGAAGAAATGAAAACACACGTTCATTCAATGACTTGCACATGAATGTCACAGTAGTTTCATTTATACTAACCCCAAACTGGAAACAACTATTTCCAACAAGGGACTAGATAAATAAACTATAGAATATCCATGCAAAGAAATAGTTATCAGCAATAAAAAGAAAAAAATGACCGATTCCTGTAACTACATGGAAGGATCTTGGAGAAATTATTCTGAACAAATGAAACCAGACACAAAAAAGTACACATTGCATGCTTTTAATTTTATGAAATTTTAGTAAAGGCAAAACTTGAAAACAGGAAACAGATAATTTGTTTTCTGAGACTTTGTTTGGGGAGGGGTATTGATTATAAAGGAGCACAGTTACTTTTTGGGTGATGAAGTCATTTGTATTTTAATTGGAATGATAATTTTATTATTATATGTCAAAACTTATAAAACTGTCCAGTTAAAATGATAACATTTAATTTTAAGTAAACTAAAGCTCAGTCAAGTTGATTTGGAAGAAAAACTAGAGAATTTTGAAGGGGATTTGAAGCTCTGGCCTCAGCGAAGGGGGCACCAATCACCTGATGCCGGTGTCGCCGGGGTGGCGGGATGAGCGTACTTCCACCAGTGCAGGGGCAAAAAACCCAGGTGGATCCAGCTGCTGCTCCAGGAAAGCACCGGCAGAGGTGAAGAAGCATTTCTAAGGGGCTGTTCCTCTAGGATTAGGGAGCAGAATGGATTTCAACAGGAAGCAAACAAGAGCGCACAACTGCCATCTCCCTCCTCCAGCCCTGCATTCTGCCTCTAGGACACCCTGGAGCAGAAGGTTGATTGCCGGCCCAGCGTCGTGCAGTAAGTAGAGCAGAATGAGTTGGGAGCTGAGAAACAGTGGCTTAGTATGGGGCACACTGGTCAGTGAAATGATTTCTGTGATCTTAAAACATTGACTGTGTTCAAAAACCTACTATATTTAAAAATATTAGGTTTTCGTTTTTAATTATCTGGTCCTCAGTTAATAAAATATTTATTGAATAGCTAGCAAAAACAACTTATCAGTACAACCGATTTAGAGTAAGAACTCTCTTTTATTGAGGTTTGTGATTCGCAGTGAATTACAGAAAGCCATTATAAAATTGATGTCAATGGATATCATCATAAGTGGGCTTCTCAGGAAGTACAGTTTAATGCGATGCTCTATGGGACAGGGAGACATTCATGTTGTTTTTTAAAGTTACATCTACTATCTGTATGGCAAACACATTTGTAATATACCATAACTCGAAAAAGTGCTGGATCACGGTTTTACCAGGTCATGATTTCATCATCCATTGTCAGTGGCTGCTGTCTAAAGATCTGTAACTACAGCAGACACATTGAAATTTGTTTAAGAAAAAAATAACAAAACGTGCACATCTACTTATGTGCCAAGCAGTGTGCTTAGTTTTGCAGGATGGTCAAGGTTGGAGAGTCTGGCGTTTGGCTTCAAGGAGCTTATAATTTTTTAGGGGAGATAAAGCACATGCATCAATAGCTGTAAAAAAAAATTAGCATGAGATATTGCAATTTTGGGAGTATGAAAACAAAATGCTGAGGGTGGTCAGAAGGAGGAAGAATCATTTCAGGTAGGGTTTGGGGAAACTTCTTTGGGGAAGTGGTATTTCAACTGGTAAGCAGTTATTCTTTAAGCAGTCCTCTGAAAGTCTTCCTCATTCTGGGAAGACTTCTGTGATCCCCCAAACAAATGGATGTTACTGTCATATTTCTATAAAGTCGTACCTAACACTTACTGAACACGTAAACCAGACAGGCGCTGGCCTAAGCTCCAGTGTAGGTATGATCACTTTTAATCTAAACAGGTAACCCTGTGAAGTTGATCCTATTACCCACCATTGTACCAAGGAAGGAGAGGAGGATAAATAACATGCTTATTGATAGTAAAAAAAAAAAAGGATTCCCATCTAGGCGATCTGACTCCAGAATTTATGCGCCAGTCTATTGCATCTGACTGCTTTTCCAATAAAGTCTTTATCTTCTTCAAATAACTGTATTATATGGTTATAATTTGTATTTAGACCTGTCTTCTTTTGTTTGTTTTGTAAGCTGTTTATTCAACTTCGTAGTCATAATCTGTAGCCCAGTGTTTGGGCCTAGTAGTTCCTCAAATTTTTTTCTGAGTGGATGAATATGGTTGATTCCATCATGCTTGGCATTATGGAAGAGAAATTACAAAGTGGTGCTACCTAGGAGACTCAGAAGATCAGGGGACTGTATGGAATACTCAGTGTTCAACAAGCACAACAGAAATCTTTAAATGTTTAGAACAGAGGGAATTTAATACAGCAGATTGGTTACACAGGATTTGGAGGGGCTGGGAGGTCAAATGGTGATGTCGAAACCATAACATTAGCAATGGCAACGAGCCATTACTGCCCCCAGGAAGAAGGGACACATCGAGGAGGTGGAGACTGACACCATGCCAGACCCAGCAGAGGGGACCTCGCTGCTAGGAATGCAGCCCGAGGGAGAGTGAGGTCTACCTGCTTCTCTTTCCTCTTGTCTTCCAACCTGTTTCCATGTCCTTGTATTGCCTTTCACAGGTGCCTGGAAGCTCAGCCTATAAGAACAGCATACTTGTGATACAGAGTAGAGCAGGTGGGGTTGAGGACTAGATCTGAGGCCAAAGAAATCCAAGATTGCATAGGGTGGTGGGTTTTGGCATAGAAAACATGGGTTGAAACTTGTGATAAACTGCAAAAATGGTCTCTCAAGAGGTGGAGTCTCTATCTTGAACTTGAATCTGAGCTGGTTTGAGTCCTATGTATGACCAATGAGAGAATACTACATATAATACAAGCAGAGGATCAGAAACTATCTGCACAATGGAACTTGCCCCTCCTCACTGTGCCTACACCCTAAGGCTACTGTGTGAATGAGCCTGAGTTAGCCTTCTGGATAATGCGATGCCACATGGATGAGAACCATGACCCAGCAGCTGACTGCAGGCACGAGATCAGTTGAGCTGAACCCAAATCTCTGACCTATAGTTTTATGAGCTAAATTAATCGTTGTTGTTTTAAGCCATTAAGTTTTGGGGTAGTTCATTATGCAGCAAAAATAACCAACAGTTAATCCCAAATCCACTACTTACTAGCTATATGACTCTGTGCAAATTATTTCCTCTCTAAGCCTCACTTTTTCTTTGTGACATGGGAACGATAATAACATATCATAGCACGATTGGGAAGATTTAATGAAATATTGCATATAAAACATAGCCAAGGTACTGGGCACATGGTGAGTGCTCAGTAAACTGTAGCTATTATGATGACGATTTCAGGCCTTTTCAGACTGTCTTCTTTGTCTAATTGTTGACTCTATGTGGAAAAATGATGAGGAAGTTATTGCTTAACGGGGCACAGGTTGACACAAATGATTTATTAAGAAACTGTCTTAATTTTCCTGCTGGCAGGAGGCAAACGAAGGGGGCAGATATTTTGTTAATTAAAAATTTAAAGGTATATAATTCTCTCTTCGGAATACGACTACAATATAACTCTGCAAAGCTAAATCTCCAACAGGATATTCACAAAGGTGTGTCTTGAATAGCAATTGTGATTCATGTGGAATGTGCATTCGTATTAGAGATGTTGTGGATAAGATTATGTCAGAAAGCGCAGGATAATAAATTGCTGAATCTCATCAGTTCACATAAAATCGACGTGCAGGGCCATATTCCAGATGCTTGATTGCAGTTCTTTAATATAATGAGTTGCCAATTCCTTTCTCTAGAGAAGGATTGACAGATTGTCATGCAATCTGTTGGTGTTCTTTGACGGTGATTCTCAGTCATTGCCACCTCCACCGATGCTACGGAGCTGGAAACCTAGCCACGAGGCTTTTCTGTGGGAACTTTGTGTGTCAGTGTTGGGTGTTGTGGCCATTCCCATTGATATTAGGAAATCTCAGCTATCGGTGAAAGAGAGAGATTTGAGGAGCTTCAAAAAAGAAAGCAGAAACTGGCTAAGAATATTACACAGAGGAGCCAATGATTAAATTACAGTGTGTGTTTTACAGAACAAAATGCCTTCACTGGAGACAAAGCAAAACTGATAAAAATGAATTATATAGGGAGATTAAAAGACCATAACACCTCTAGTTTGTTGAAGCTTGTATCTTTAAATCTTTGGGCAGAGATGAGGCTGGGGAGAAGAGGTTTGGTGTGTCTTGGAAGGTAAGATTGCCTTCGAAAATATGTAAGAAAAGTCACGGGGGAGGAATAAACTCACAGGTCATAATGCTCATGATTTTTGATTAGTAAACATAGTTGCTTTGAGTCGATATTTCAATCTTATTTTGTTTACTCAAATTATAAAAATAGTACATGTTCATAGGCAGTAGTATGCCGTAGTAAGTAAGATCTGGAGTAAGCCTGCCTGTTCTCAATTCTTCATAGCTGTGAGACCTGAGAAATATTATTTCACCTCTCTAAGCCTATGTGTATAATAGGGATAATGATAGGACTTCAGATGCTTGTAATGAGGATAAAATGAGATAAAGCATGGAAAGTACTTAAAACAGTGCCTGGAAAATAATAAACACCACCTGAATGTTATCTATTGGAGAAAATTTGGAAAAGACAGCAAAGATAATAAATAAGAAAAAATATCATCTATCATCCAGAAAATAGTTATCCCTGGCATTTCGCTGTATTTCCTTTTGGAGTTCATGTCTTTTTAAAAGGATATTGGTGAACTCAGAGAAGAACAGCATCCCTATTAACTAGGAAATTTCTTCAGGGAGTAAATGGAAAATAAAATTGGTTAATTCAAATGAATAAAACAATTTGTATGTTACAGCAGATAGGTTTTTAAAAGAAAAATAAATTCAGAAGATGCATTAAGATTGACGAATACTTTTAATAAGCTGGTTTTGAATATTTACCATATTGTAAAATTTGGAGAGTTTGATAATATCCAGCGTAGGTGAGAGTGTGGGGAAAAGAATATATCTAAACACTGCTTTTAAGAGTGCAAATTGGTATAGCCTTGTGGAGTGCGGTTGGACAATGTCTGTTACATTTTTTATTGTACACACTCTTATACCCAGCAATATCATGCTTGAATCTTTTCCAAACAGGGCATATCCAAGAACGTTCAGAACAGCATTGTTAGTAAAAAGACAAGATTAGAAACAATCTAAATGTCTGTTAGAAGTGGGGTAGTAATGATAAACAATGGTATTTCCATGCTATGGAATACTATGCAGAAATTAGAAATAGTGAGGTATCTGCGTATAATGACTTCATAAGAATATCATAATACATTAAGGGACAAAAGTCAATTACAGGAAAATGTATATAATATAATAACATTTATGTTAGAAATTAAAACAAAATTTCAAATTCTATGAGTAGATAATATGAAGTTGAATAGGGGAAAAAAAAACCCAACTGAAAAGATACACTCCAAAGATGCTGCTTGTGTGTAAGTCATGGAGGGCAGAGGTAGGGACTGGAGACTCACTTTATCAATGTCGTTTGAATTATTTATAAGGATGAGGCAGTCACATATTTTATCATTATTAGTAAATTGAAATGATTAAAAATTTACACAAACTTAAATTTATAGGCTTTTGAAAGAGGGAAATGTCACTCTTGAGTGTTAGGACATATTTATAGAGAAGTGTCTAATTTTGTAGAAGACATTATAAAACATATTCAGCACAGTTTGGCATATTCATTTCTAAGTGAACAGAAATGCACTCAAATATAAGGTAGGCTTTTTTATTTCTGAATCAGATAGTCTATTCTATCTTCATTAAGAAGATTAAAAAATTTTTTTTAAAGGGTTAGAATTGCTGGCTTGCTTAAATTTTTGCAAAGGGAGCATATTCGTGATTTTAATAAGTTATTTGGAGGCTGAGCAGGTGGTGACTTCTTCCTCGAGAAGTTTGTACAAGGGTCACTGGTCCTTTCCATCTGAGATCTTGCCTTGCTCATCTGGTTTGCCATTTTCTTTCAGGAATTTTCAGGAATCCACTAGCCCAGTGTTTTTTTCTTTTTTCTTTCCCCTCAGCTTTATTGAGATACAATCAACATATAACATATAAGTTTAAGGTGCACAACATGATGATTTGAAACACTTATATATTGCAGAATGGTCACCCCCACAGTGTTAGCTAACACCAGCATCGCGTCACATAACTACCACTTTGTTTTTTGGGGGAGGAATTTAAGATCTACTTTCTTAGCCGCTTTCAAGTATATAATACAATATTTTAACTATAATCACTGTGCTGTGCATTAGATCCCCAGAACTTATCCATCTTACAAATGGATTTCCCCTTTTCTCCCTATTCCCCAGCCACTGCTAACCACCATTCTAATCTGTCTCTATGAGTTTGGCTTCTTTAGATTCCTTATGCAAGTGATAACGTACAGTATTCGTCTTTCCCTATGTGAGATATTTCATTTGGCATAATGCCCTCGAGTTCCGTCCATGTTGTGGCAAATGACCGGATGTCCTTCTTTCTCATGGCTGAATAATATCCACTTGTATGAATAACATTTTTGTTTGTTTGTTTGTTTCTGATGTTAAGTTTAGAGAAATAGGACTTTTTGGTGGGCTGAAGCTAGATAGTTTATTCCTTGGCCTATTTAGTGAATTATAGAGTTGTGGATTATTACATATTGTTTCTAGAAAGCCAATAAAGGTTAGATTAAATTAACATAGTTTTAAACTCCAATTTGAGTATGCCATTCTCCTGTTTCAAGTTTTTTGTGCTATATGCCCATTTTTACAGTGATTTTGAGTATTGGAATTTAAAGATACAAACTTTCCTTCAATTATTCATGTGTTCGTTTTTTTCACAAGTATATGTTGAGAATTTAAAATGTGCCAAGCAAATAATAATTTTCAAATGTGAATAATTGTCCTCACAGCACTGAATTTAATAAATGTAAATGCCATATAGTAAATTCCTTCTTTGTCTCAAGTGAAATTGCTCACTCATATAATCATTCCCATTATGTAGTAAAGATTTGATGGTTATTTAATAAATTTTAACCGTAAGGTCACATGGAAAGCCGATGCTACAGAGTTGGTTTCCTGGATCAGAGAATCTGGTTTTGCTAGCCACCTAGATCAAAAAAGTGGAGAATTTCCAGATACCTACTTCATTTTGTGTTAGGTGGACACATGCCGAGATGGACAAGGAAGCTGAGTTTTCAAGGGCAGGATGACTTCAAAGGCAGAGATAACACTGGGGGAATGATCTCAGGCCATATGGAAGAGCATTGATTATATAAGGCTAGATGGGGTAACAGACAAGGAGGACCAGGTAGCTGAAGCTCTGGGATGGTCAAGGGTTCTGCTGGACAGTGTTATGGAGGACACTTGGGGAATGGGAGTCTTTGGGAAGTCTGTAGCGTGCCGAAGTCTGTAGTGGCAGATTCAGTGTAAGACTGGGTGAGATATTCTGAGTCTTCTTTGATCTCAGATGTGGCGCTGTTAATTGTTGGCTAGAGTTGGTGGCTGGGAAGGCTTGCTTTGGATTTTGCTACGGATGGAGAATCCAGGACAGCTTTGAGGTGGAAGGAGGGTCAGAAATCCCAGATTGTTTGAGATTCCAGGCTACGGTCCTTTGGCGCAGGGTCTGTGTCTACCTCACCTTTGCATCCTGGGGCTGAGACCTCCTCCTGCCCCGCCCCCCAGTTCTGTGAGGGTCACTAAAAGTGGTTGGATGCTGGCATCTCTTGTAACGGCTCATGTGTTACCTGCTCTTCAGATAAGGTCCCTCCCGAGTGAACTCTCCGCAGAGCTGGAAAGACCAAGAATATCTGAGAACAGGCATTTGTTTCGGCAGCGATAGTTTTATGTCGGAACCTCATTTTAAAATATAATAGCAAACATCTCACCATTGGAACAACACGTTTTAAAGACCTATAAAGAGGTTTTTTTTTTTTTTTAAATTTTTAAATTTATTTTTGTTTTTATTTTTAACAAATACAGCTTCTTGTATGGAACATACTGATTTATTTAATATATATTAATGTCATCAGAGATTTTTTTTTTACTTCAAACAACTGGGAAAAAAAAATCTTTACTAGATCATAGGAAGCTCCACAACTCCCTGAATGTCCAGATGTTAACTTGGACTGTGGAAATGGAGAGGAAAATTCTGAGAGACTGAAGTTTTTTTTTTTTTTAAATCATCCAGGAAGACTCTAAGATACCCAAAGAAAATATCAAACACAAGTCTCTCCAATTTTTAACGATAGGTTAAAAATTTGTGCTCCTTGGTTGGGCTAGAGCCAGGTAAGTAGGAGGATTTCCTTTGTCTTCTCCCAGCTCCTCCCCTTTCTCTCTGCCCTTCTCCACTTCGAAAAGGCCAGACTAAGGAGGCATGAGATTGCAGCAGGGGCTTCAGCCTCCTGCAGGAGACTGTACTTGCGCCATCTCAGGATAGGCAGGCTTAAAGAACTGGCGGCTTCTTCTCCTGTGCCTCCTCGGCATGTCCTTCTTCAACACAGCTCTGCTGTTACCTGCTCCCGAAGCCTTTACACCCCTAGGCAGAATTTTCCTTCTGGGTGCATTGTATTGTAATGGCACATCTCCATGTCTATCTCCTTGACGGAGCTGTGAGTCTGTAAAGGTTGCGCTTTCTTATTTACTGTGTATCTCCAGTGACAAGGAAGGGCCTGACCTGTATATAGAAAGTGTTCAATAAACTGAAAGACTAAATTACTGGTGCTTTGAAGTGTCTGCATTGGGAACCATGACTCTTTAGGCTTTGAATTTGAAAGGGACATTCCAGAGGATAGAATGAAAGATCTTTGAAATGCTAATATGTTGCGATTATTCCTGAGATAGATTTTGAGCCCAGCAACTGAGTGGAGGTGAGAGCTCCACAAAAGGCGCAAACCGCTGTGCCAAAAGAGGACTAATAAAAGCAATTCTAACAGAATCATACGCAGAAAAGACGTCGCTCTGGCTATTGCCCCATTATCTTGGGATAGTTGAGTGAGAAATCGAATGACTTAGGTTGATACGGTGCTTTAAAGCCTATGAGACCTTTCTGTAGGTGATTTCACTCATAAACTACTGTGAAGTAGGAATAGGTTTCTATCCCCATTTTGGAGATGTAAAAAGTGAGGGTCAGAAATGGTAAATGACTCACCTGGGTCTCACAACCAGGGCTTTCTTCATCCGACTTTGGCTCCGAAGGGACACTGCTAGTTGTTCTCTGAGCAGAGCCTCTGTGTAGCTTCTGTCATGCAGTAATAACTACCATTCGTCAAGTGACCATTTCGCTCCAGATTCTGGGTCAAACACTGTGCATTGATTCATTTAATGATCGCAAACTGCATTATTATTGTCCACATTTCATAGACGTGGAAACCAAGACATAGAAAAGTTAATCGGCTTGTCCACAGCCACACAGCTGTTACGTAGCAGTACTGAATTTAGAATTTAGGCAGTCTGAGTTCAAAGAACACATTCTTAACCACTCTAAAACACTGCCTTGCAAGAATACAGGTTCTAAAATTAGATCACCAGTTCTAGAATGCTGGCTGCTACTCTTGCTAACTGGGCAGCCTTGGCCAAGAAATGTAACCTCTCCAAATCTCAGTTTTCTGATTTATAAAATGAAGTTTAAAATAAAGCCAGGAACAAAAGAATGAGATGTGCTACCATGCTTGACACATAGTAAATGTTCAACAAATGTTAGCTGGTATCTTGGCAGTAAATATTCTGTTATCCATCCCTGGATGACTTAATGGTAGGCAGTGATAGGAATCATTCCTGGAACTTTGGAAATTGGATTAATAAAATCAGAACATAGCAGATGAGAATAAAGCCATGTAAGTCACTCTAAAGAGAGTGACTCCCAGGCTACCAAAATCTGATCATAGCGTAACCAATAAGATATGAAAGAATATGAGGATGGAAGAGCAAAACTCAGCATGGGAATCGAAAAAGAAAAGGGTTGGAGAGGCAACGATGGAACATATGGGTCCCATACTGTTAGAGAGAAGGGAACCTAACCTGGGTGCCCCGTCCTGGGTGCTCGTGGGGTGTAGCAACTTCGGATTAAGCATTACTATGCAAAACAGGAATCTGGCTCCCATGGATTAATCCGATGGAGGATTTACTTTTCTCTCACGTTGTCTGGGGACATATCATCTGGGGCTGCTACTGCCAGAGACCCTGTCTCCTCCCACGTTTCTGCTCTGCCATTCTTGGCTGTCATCCTCGCGGTTGCCTCATAGTAACAAAACAGCTGTTCTCTCTCTGTCTTCTTGTCTGCATTTAGGTAGGAAGAAGAAGGCAGTAGGCATAAGAGAGAAAGAATGGCATTTGTGTTTGGAAAGGATAAAATTTCCGAAACTTCCAGGCAGACTTCTGCTTAGATGTCGTTGACCAAAACTGCGTCATGAGGAGCTGTTATAAAGGAAAGATGCGAAGAAAGATATTAAGAAATCGTGCAGCAGTTTTGTCTCTCTTGTTTCATTCTCCAACCTTCACCATCTCTTCTGCCCTTGAAGCTGATTGGTATAGAGTGTATCATTGCGTTCCTGAGCCTTTGGCTACTAGTTGGGTTTGGCCAACGGGAGCCCAGGTAGAAGGCTGAAGGGAATGAAGAGAGGGAGGTCAGGGCATGTTTCCTCAGCAAAACATAGAGACTCTGGTCTGTGATGACTTCATCCAGATGACTTCACTAAGGAAGGCTCTCTCTGGGCAGCCTGCAAGTTAGTCTCCATCCTCCACTGTGCTCGAGGATGCAGTCCATTAACAAGAACGTTCTAGTCTCTGGAAGTCTAGAGATTAGGTCTAGTTCCAGCAGGTAAGAAGTAGGATATCCAGGGTGAGGCGAGGTTGGCAGGACCAGACAGAAGCTCTGGGGCCAGGCAGACCACAGGCAGGGGGCTGTTTGGGTTCAGGTGAGTTGGAAAACAAGGGAGACATCACATAGTGTAGATGAGCTCTGTCAAGGGTACAGGGCCTGAAAGGCTTAGGAGAAATTCCAGCCAGGAAGGAGACACCAGAGTAGAATCCTGACTACCTGCTTTCTACAATCTTTTATGTTTCTTCTCTGGCATAGGCAGACATGTTTAAAGATGTGTGATTTTAGCCAGAGGAACAGAATAGAGAAAGTATAGTGAGAGTCTGATCAGAGCAGGGTTTAAGAAATCCAGAATTTCTTCCATGAAGACAAGGATTAGTAAAGGCTGTTTTGAAAGACTCTAGGACGCATTTCTTCCTGTTTGCCTATTTAATTTCCATTATTTCCAAGCTGGAAATAATTCCAAGAGCTTCTCATCATTGAGAATCCACAGAATAAACTGTATTTTGCTACTACTCTCTTATGTGGCCTGATTATACATTGTTTTTAGCTTAATAATACCTTATGATTCTATAGCACATTACGGTTTTCAAAATGTTTTTACTTGGATGATCTAATTTAATCTTTATAGCAACACTATGAGGTAGTCATTATCACTCTCCCGTAGATTCAGTTCAGCTGAATTCCACTGAACATTTATTAAGCACCTACTGTGTGCCTGGCATTCTGCTACATTCTGGGGTTTAACCTCCTTCACACAAACAAAGACCATCCAAATGAGAGCAAGCGACGGTTATTTATCCAGAGATTTCTATAGCAGAACAGTGAGCCACTGTCACTTGTGTTTGGCAGGACTCAAAGGCAGGCAGAGGAATGGGAAAGCTTGATGATGTGAAAAAAGGGACCAGTTTCAGCTGTGCTCTGATTGGAGGCCGTTGTTACGGGAGGTTGGAGGTGGGCTGTGTAGATGTGGGGCAGCCTACGGTATTGATTAGGGGAGCAAAATGGGCCTATCCTGGTTAATCCTAAATTGAAAGCAGAGACAAAAATGAGAGAAGTCGGGTTATGGGTCAAGCCCTCCCTGTTGTGGGTGGATTGCTACAGAGGGTGTGGCTTTGTTTCCCAGACTGGTTGCTGCAGAGCTTGTGGGTACGAGTTCCATTTCTGTAGGTGGTCTGGTCATTTTCTCTTTGTATATTCAGTCTCTGAATACTGTGGGGGACAAACATGTAAGAAAACTAATGGGCCCTGGAGTGGGGAGGGTCTGCCTGGGGAGATGAAGAAACAAGTAGGAAGGTTGACCAGCTTTCCTGGAGTCATGAAGCCAATGGAGTTTAATCTGGATTTTCCAACTCTGTTCAGTACTCTTTCTGGTTATGGCTTTGGGAGTTTAAATTTCATTTGGGGAGCAGATGTGAGCAGAAATCTTAGAAATCTTTTTTTTTTATTATTTTTTATTTTTATTTTTTAGTATACTAAAAGAAAAGGCACTTCTGAGCATGAGTAAAATTTTCCCCTTATATCTTGTGTTGGTGTGGCTGAAGATGGTGACCAGTGAAACACCTTCCTTATTTGCACTAAAAATTTGAGAAGAGAAGCCTAGTCCCGTAGCAAAGATGCTGTCGAGCCCAGCATCAGATCTCCAATTTACCAGCCCTGGGCCTTCTTTTGGAGATTACTTGACTGGTTTCTGTTCTCCTTGCTAACCTCGCAGACAGTCTCTCTTTTGACAACCATGCTGACCACCCTTCTACCAGTATGGCTTCATACATTCTATCTTCGTTTGTTTTTTCACTAAACAAAAACCTACTAGGCAATGACTAGGTGATGGGGTCTGTTTTGGGTTTGAGGAATACAGAGGGGGTAAGGACAGTAAATCCCCACCCCTGTGGCACTTATGCTGTAATGAGGAACCAGACAAATAAATAAATAAATATGTTACATCAGGTGGTGATAAGTGCCGTGAAAAATTCGACAGCAGGTCAAAGGAAATGGAGCTTAGTGTGTGTGTGTGTTCACATAATGGGCGTGATTGCTTTAGGTAAGGTGACTAAGGGAGATCTCTTTAAAGGGGTGACATGCAGGCCAAGGCTTGAATGGAAAGAGAAAGGAAGCCATAGAGGTTTCCAAAGGGATATCATTCTAGGAGCGAGATTAGCAGTTGCAAGTCCTGAAGGTGTTGAGGAATCTGTAGAAGAGGAAGAAGTCCTGCCAAGTTGGGCTGGGATTAGTGGAGGACTTGTGAAGCTATAGTTTAATAACCAAAAATTTAACTTGAAAACGAAATCCCATTGGTTAAAGGAACATAGACAATTGATGCCCATGGTGCTGTTTGAGTACGAAGGATGTGTGTGGCTTTCCAGCCCACTATGCCTTCCTAGCAGGGGCGTTACGATGTGTTTTTGCATTAACAAACTTCGAGAAGTGTCGTCTTTTGTTTTCGTTTCGTCGTGTCGTGTTTTTATGTCCACATCCTTGGCCTTGACCCAAACTGATGTAATGCTCGTGTACTTGCAACGAAATATTCGATAGAGAAGGAGTGTGGAGCACAAGGAAGAACATGACATGAGTGTGAGGAATTCACTGTACACGGTCGGGCTGCCTGCCCGCCCACCACTTCGTCCTCCTCCTCCTGACAGCACTCCTCTGCCCTTTCATGTGAGAGATGCTCT
Organism: Rousettus aegyptiacus; assembly: GCF_014176215.1. Taxonomy (NCBI): domain Eukaryota; kingdom Metazoa; phylum Chordata; class Mammalia; order Chiroptera; family Pteropodidae; genus Rousettus; species Rousettus aegyptiacus. The sequence continues at coordinate 8,846,902 of NW_023416285.1, forward strand.
TTGCATCAACTGTGGAGTTTTAATAAGAGCTGCTCTCTTCTTATGGAAGTTTCCCCCATCTCCATCCTCCCAATGCCATGTTGACTCCCTCAGCACGGGGGATGATACCAGGATGAACCAAATGGACCGAATGGAGAATTTGCATAGATTTTTTTTTGGGGGGGGGGGTGGGCTAGAACTAGAGAAAAAGATTTATACTGTTTTGGGTGGCAAAACCTGCATTCAAGGCGGGGGGTTGAGATATGTTGGTAGCTATGTTCTTTGCTTTATGTACCTTGTCATAGAGAATGAAGCAGGCACATGAACACAATAGCAAAGATGAGTGAGTGTCAGGTGGCATTTTATATCTGGTTCCATTAATTTCCGAAGCCTGGCTGTGTGCGTATTCTTCCTTTTGTTATTCGAAACTTCAGATACGTTTCTCTTTTTAATTTAAGCATGTTTGAATTGCCACTTTCAACGGAAAGCGTTCTGACAAATACAAAATACATTTGAAAATATATCGTTTTGAGGTTACATTATTTTTAACATTCAAAGCCATGGTTTTAAGTGATATAATCTTTAGAGTCAAACGGAGCAATGCTTCTCAAACTTCAAAGTGTGCACAGCTCACCAGGGAATCTTGTGAAAATGCAGCTTCTGCATCAGTAGGTCAGGGTGTGTCCAGAGTCTGCATCTGCAGTGAGCTCCCAGGGGACACTGTGTGTGTCTGAAGACCGCAGTTTGAGAAGCACAGAACTATTCATACACAGGGTTGGTGCTCACAGGTGTCAGCTGTTAAATCCATGCCGATTGGGCTAAGTGAAGACTTTCACATCCACGTGGGTCTATTGAGGTTAGATAATTAAATGATGCTGTCAGCTGGGAGAACAGTCAAAGGCATTGCGAGGTTCACTCGCCAGAAAATACACTCTTGTATTTTTTTTTTAAGATTTGAAAATGTGAATAACACGTTAAAAAAAAATCCTTCGACAAACCAAGACCTAGTTTTCAGAGAGCTTGCGTGGCTCAGTGGGAAGAACAATCATTCCTGGAGTCACACAGTCTGCAGCTGGAAACGTGCTTGCGCCTTTCCGACTGTGCGCACGTGAACGTCCTCATCTTTCATCCCTACGTAGTGGCTAATTTTATGGTCAAATGTGCAAATATGAAATTTTCTTTGTTTCTCTAATAACTGAGTTAAAGTGTATCGTCTCAGCTTTTCTCTTTCTCTGAAAAGCAGAGGATTCAACCTTACTAAAACTTGGTAAACTCAAGGACATTTTCCTTTGTCCCTTTTGAATAAAATTGACTCAACTCAAAATTCCTCCACCCTCTCCTTTTCTTATTCTTTTCATAGATGTTTTCATGTGGGAGGGCTCAAGTGTTGGTGGGAAGCAGCCTTAGCTTCTCATTCTGGGTCTTTCTCGTTTCTGTGATGGCATTTGATGCTCCTGTAATTTGTACATTTGCTCCTTGTCAATCCCTTTCTAGGCCTGTCTGCTGCTGAGTTATCTGTAGCTCCTTGTATTTCTGTTCTCTAGGTTCTTGCAGACAATTTCGCATCCTTCTTGTCTACTGCACAACCTCACTAGGTCAACTGACCAATTCTCAGGCACTTCTGAATCCTTCTTGGGGGCATGGGAAACATTTAGGATCTCTCAAGTTTCTCCAGGGTGCATCCTATCCATCTTTTATGCAATTATTCCCTAAACATCAAGTGTCTCCTATGCAACAAGCACAGTGCTAGGCACTAGCACCAATATTCTTAACCCTAACACAGCGCTTAGCGCACAATAAATGCTTAATGGAAGTTTATTGAACAAATGAATATTTTCTAACATAAAAAGTTTTCTAGGAAGAAATGGAAATATTTGGATGGATGAATGTTTCCCAAAATAACAACCAGTTATTCATGAAAACAAATAGAAATGTTTCAGAATACTTAGTCCAATACAATCTAATCTCTCTGAGGGTGGAGTGAAAACGTCCTTTGATATCATAACAGAATATTAAAGGCGCACCTACCTTTAGAGAATTATAATGTTCTTAAGATGTCTACTAGGATACAAGCAATGTATCCTAGTACTCAGCTGTGGTATCCTTGATTTACTTAATTGAATTCTTGATTTACTTAAACCTTTACTTGTTTTTTAAAGTGTCGCTACTTCTAATACCTGATTATTCGAGACAGTGACAGTCCCTTACTCCAGCTTATTTCCTGTCCCCTCCCCCCTGCTTGGGCTACATTAGTTCCTATGTGTGCAGTGTGTGGATTAGCAGCATTACTGATGGACAGCATGCCAGGGGATAGCAGACACATTTATAAACATGGAACGTGTCTCATTGTGTTCTTCTGACATCTCTGTCCTATGTTATACTTTGTCTTGGAGGCTTTTGTGGGGGAAGGACTGGAGCTACTTAAGTTTCCTTTGCCTAAACATGGTCATTCAACTCTACTGTGGCTTGATAGTAGAAATTCGATATTAAGAAATGTGGTGGATTAGGAAGAAGGCTTCATTTGAATGGGACTTAGAGATTGCCTTTGCTCAGGAAAAACCTAAACCATCACAGAGCTTTCCCTGGGCCATGGCTGGAGGTGGGTAGAAGGATGCCTTAGGTAGCCATTACCATCAACCAAGTCTTATTGCTTCTAATTTTCCTTCCTCCACTAGTTATTTGAAACTTAAAGTCTTTCTGTTGAGAAAAAAAAAGGCTTGGACAATATAATTTATTCTTTTCTATTCTGAGTTGATGTCATAAACTTTCTTAAGTCCTCCAAGCCCTTAGCTTTTTAGAGTTCAAACCCCATTCTCATTCTCTTAAGTCTAGCTTTAATGTAGACAACTTTAGCTTTCAAAACCATTTTCTGAGCTCTGAATTAAAACAAAACAAAACAAAGCCAACAGTCTATTCGGAGACTCATTTGCCTTCCTGGCTTTTATGTGCATTTTCCCTCCCTGTGGAGTGCTGAAGTCCCTCACTCAAAAGCTGGTGGGTCACAGGGCACCGGGGAAGACCGAAGGAAAGAGAAACCTCATTCACAGTCCTAGGATTTTATCCCTTCATGTGTAAACGCAGCAAAGGGCCAAGAGGTAGCCAGACATGGAACAGGATGACCTTCTCCAACAGGAACACTGGTTCCTCTTGGGCTCCCAGAAGTGTGCCACAAGGTATGGAGAGGACAGGGGTGCAGGCGGCCGGTGTAGGTATAAGTGGACTGTGGATTTTATTATCTGGTAACTAATTTGAAACATTTATATTTTTATACTAAAACAAATGTTTAATATGTATATATGTATGTAGAGCATAAAATTTTCTTTGCCTTTCAACATAGCACCCATAATTAAAATGTCCAGCTCGTAGAGGACTACTTACGCCTTTTCCCATAACCCTCGAGGGGGCCCGTGGTGCTTTTCTGCCGTTAGGTGCACGTACTGGGTGCCTTCTGGAAGCACTGAGTGAAGGGAATTGTTCTTAACTGCTTGGCTGTGTGTTAAGACAGTTCTGCCTTCCTCTCAAATGAAATCTTCGATCTTTATCAAATGGCTAAAGCCCGATCTGCCTAAGAGAGAGAGCTGGCGATGCCACAGGAGTTTACATTTCCATCCTCCCAGGTCCCATCTGTGCCCCGGATGTCACCTGGAGAGATTGTTCTTGGAAGGAGCAAAGCAGGGACAGGCCAAGGACAAAATGTGGATGAGTCAGTCAGGAGCCATCAATAGGAGGCAAGGCCTTTTCCTTGCCTCCTTGAATTGTTCCTCATGGTGGGGGTTGTTTATCTTAAAGTTCCTTTCCTGTGCTTTCAAAGGCTGCTTTCTGAGATTGCAAAAGCTTCCTGAGACCTTTAGAAATTCTCCCTGGTTACCTATCTCTGAGCCCTTTTAAGGTTCAACCCTGAGACTTTTGCTTCTCTCCCCAGGATTTTATTTATAATTTTAAGGTTATTTCTAATGGACCGTGGCTGAAGAAAGACGGAAAAATAATAATTTGTTATGGAGTTCCCTTCCCCCTTCTCAGCGCGCGCGCGCACACACACACACACACACACACACACACACACACACACTGCAAATGGGAAAAATGTTCAAAATAGAGGCAGACTAATTATCCAGGTTGGACGAGGGCCAGGATATTGGTCATTGGATTCTCTCTCTTCCCTCCCCAGTTTCTTTTCCTCTCCCTTCTGTCATTTTTCCCCAACCATCAGGTGGGTGGGTGGGTTGCTGGCTGGCTGCTGGTTGGCAAACAGAAATAGTTTAGGAGCAAGTGTTCTTGGGGTATGTTCACTGAGGGATGAACCAGACCAACAAAGGATGATTTTTTTTTTCTTGATGTTCAGCCTATTTACATCCAAGGAGAGCAGGTGGGGAGATGCAATTTATAAAGGACATCAGACACGGAAATTTCCATCTGAGGGAATGATAGTACGATTCTTCCAAAGTGAAAAGATGGAATGTAGAAATCAGATAATCTTGAAGAAATATGAGCGGGGTGGAAAGTGTTTTACCCAAAGAGCAATAAATAGGCAAATAAATATGTACAGAGATGTCACAGCAGACAGTAAATCACTCCATTTCTGAGGGGTGCAGGAGTGAATGTGGACGCTTTGAAAGAGAATGGATTCCGTTGTGCAGTGGGCAAGAGGGTATTTTAAACCAATAAAGTTGAAGACCCCACAAGCTGAGCAACTTAAATGAGCCAGGTGTGTTTAATGCACTAGATTTTTCCTGGTCGGTGATATGTCCTTATGTTAGCAACATCACGAAGTTCATACCAGGAAACTGTGTTCACAGATTAATTCATTCATCAAAGATACGCCCAATGAGTGCTATGATTTGTAATCTGGATTTCAAAGCTGCAGTCTGTTGATGTTCAGACAGTTTAAGAGGATTTGTTCAATAAGCAGAGATTTGTCTTGCAACAAGACTGTCTGGGCCACCTACAGATGAAAGCGAGCTAAACTTTGAAGGTCTCTAACAGGTGGCTGCCCCAGACCTGCCTTGCCACACATATCGCTGGCTTCTCTTGGGCTTCATGATCCCTTTGCTCTAACCAGCCTGGGTTCTCACCACCAAAAGCACCTGTCTGCCTGATTCTGAGTAGTATATCTTGGCCGATGCTCTTTCTTTTATCTAAAAAGACTTCGTTTTTCTCATTGGCCAATCTGGGCATATAATTTTTCTTTGGGGTTCTCCTTCTGGATGAATATCTTACAAAACAGCTTCATTCTGTGATGAGAGAATCTTCTGATCGGGAGGGAATAATATTAAATATTTTCTGCTGGAATCAGTCCTCATTGCGTAGCGCGGTGGGAAGAACACAGCCTTGGAGCATGAGCTCCGCTTGGTAACAGTTGCTATGTACATTAGGTCCTGCATGAAGTAATTATAGTCACTCACTTATTCCTCATAGTGGTCTAATAGGAGAAAAGTAAAGCAAGAAAGATTCAGTAACTTGCCAGGGCTATACATTGAGTAAGTAGTTGATTGGGAATTAATAACCAAAGTCTCTCTGATTCCCGCTCCTGATGCATACTGCTTCTAAGATCTTTCTGGCCTGGGCAAGTTATTTGCATTGCCGCTGCCTTCCAGCCTATCTTTATCAATCGTGGGCAAAGATTAGAGATTAAACACTTTGTACAATATTAAGTGCTTCCTAAATGATAGTTAGGTTATTGTTAATAATCCTGTGGTTGTTTCGGCCCTTGCTGTTCAGAGCATCAGCCTCACTTGGGAGCCTGTTAAAAATCTTGGTGGAATCTTGTGCTAACCCCAGACTTCCTGAATAAGAGTTTGCGTTTTAACGAGATCCCCAGGTGATCTGTGTACACTTCAGAGTTTGAGAAACACTGGTCTACCCTGTGCTTGCATCCTCACTGAGAACAAGTCTTGTTACCTTTTTCTTTTTCTTTACTCTTTATTTAGCCTTATTTTAACACAGGATATGACAAGAATAGTATGAAGAACTCTGATTTGTTTCAGGGGAGAATTGTACTTAGAAATTAAGATCCACGTGTCAGGAGTGCTCAAAACCACAGGATTCCTTCCAGCTTTGCCCCTTGTCATATTTGTAACTCCCTTCTCTGATGTTGAAAACCTAGCTCCGTTACTCTCAATATGTTTACATATTTGATCCCTCCCTTTGTATGTAACCAATTTCTTGATTGGCTGATCATCCCATTTGTATGGGTCCTGACCCCACCAGCTCACCACTCAAACTGGCAGCCTATTAGTTATTTCCTGAGGCAGCTCCTTCTAGCCCAGAACAGCTCTTACCAAGAAAAGGTTCTTTCTTATATTGAACAAAGCCATACTCTTATATCTTCTCCTCCTATCTCTTCCTACTTGGGAGTTCAAAATATAAATGTTCTCATATGTGTGATGTGCTTAGAAAGAGAATGGCCTGGAGCATGAGACATGGTTCAATACTTGCTTAAGTATATTTGCTCGGGCATGTGAGAACTGCTCATGTTACGTTATCTCCCATTGCCTCAGTTTTTCCATTTGCAAAACTAGGGACAACATATCTGCTTGTATGAGGACCAAGTGAGACAAGAATATAAATGGCATAGCAGAGTGCCCGGTCCATATTAAAGGTGAAATAAAATGACCTATTTCCTTCCTTCCTTCCTTCCTTCCTTCCTTCCTTCCTTCCTTCCTTCCTTCCTTCCTCCTTCCTTCCTTCCTTCCTTCCTTCCTTCCTTCCTTCTTCCTTCCTTCCTTCCTTCCTTCCTTCCTTCCTTCCTTCCTTCTTTCCTCCCTTCCTTCCACCTTCCTTCCTTTCTCCCACCCTTCCTTCCTTCCTTCCTTCCTTCCTTCCTTCCTTCCTTCCTTCCTCCCTCCCTCCCTCCCTTCCTTCCTTCTTTCCTTCTTTCATCCCTTCCTTCCACCTTCCTTCCTTCCTCCCACCCTTCCTTCCTTCCTCCCTCCCTCCCTTCCTTCCTTCCTTCCTTCCTTCTTTCCTCCCTTCCTTCCACCTTCCTTCCTCCCACCCTTCCTTCCTCCCTCCCTCCCTTCCTTCCTTCCTTCCTTCCTTCCTTCCTTCTTTCCTCCCTTCCTTCCACCTTCCTTCCTCCCACCCTCCCACCCTTCCTTCCTTCCTTCCTTCCTTCCTTCCTTCCTTCCTTCCTTCCTTCCTTCCATAAAGCATTTGCTAAGTTCCCAATCTGTGTTGTGTAGCAGTAAACAAAAGAGGGATAGTTCCTTCTCTTGGAGAACTTACAGGACAGAGGATAAATAGGTATTTTTTAAAAAGTACCTAAAGATGCAATTAGAAATTATAGTTAGATGCTATAGGTGCTCAGATACAGGAGTGAGCTAGATAGAGAGGGGCCCTGCATGGAGCTGATATTCTAGGGGATGAGGGAAACAAGAAACAAGAAACCAATAAATAAATGGATAAGATATCAGATAATGACAAGTGCCACGAAGTAGCAGAAGCAGATAATGTGATTATAATGGGGCCAGGGGAGCCTCTTTGGACTGGGTGGCTGTGGGAGGCCTCTCTGATGAGGTGGCCTTTGAATTGAGCCCTGACAGGCAAGGAGTCAGCTATATAAAGTTATACAGAAAAATGCCCTAGTAAAATGGAACGGCTGGACAGCGTGACTGTGTGTTTGAGGAGCAGAGGGAAGGCCCCTGTGATTGGAGCTCAGTGAGTCAGGGATGGACGGTCTGAGATGGGACTGGAAGGAGAGGTCCAGCTGGGTCATGGAGAGCCTCAGAGGTCCCATTGGGCTGTTCTGTGCCATGTCACTACAGACAGGAAGTTCGCTTTTCGAGGGCTCAGTTTCTCCGTATGTAAAAAGAGGATACTGATATTCCGCAGGCTGACTTCTTGAGGTTTGTTGGGACTATAAATCAAGATGAAATGTAAGAATTTTGTTAACTGTAACGTGACTGTTGTCAGGACTAGTAGGCGGTCAAAAAAACTTGGTGAATGAAGAGACAAACAAAAGGATAAGAACAAAGAGGCAAAAGATGGCCAACTACGCTGTCTGTCTTTGTCAGTCCTAAAAGGGAAGAACAAAGGCACTTGGAAAAGGTCTACAAATTTGAGAACACAGAGAAAAAGCTTTTTTTTTTTTAGATGGATTTTTGGAACGCATTTTCAGGGAAGCAGGTAGACAGCATTTAAATGGCTTGACAAAAACACTTGAAAACGCACAAGTAAAAAGGTTAACAGTTTGAATCTATCTTGACATTTCCGAGCGTCAGCCCCAGGGCTCTTTTCTTCCTTGCTCAGGATCATCGTCTTTCACACGGGCCCGGGACAGCTGCTTCCTGGGCCGGCCGCGCGCCGGGGAGTGGTCGCCGAGCAGGGACGCAAGCGGGAGCCGCGACTGGGCAGCGCCCACGCTCCTCCGCCTGGCACTGCCTCGTCGCGTGGTCTTATGACCTGCTCATCGCGTGGGCGGTGGTGGTCTCGTCCCCTATTATCGTGGCCTCCTGATCATGTGAGGCACCGTGGAGCTCGTCCTCACCCGTGCCACACCACGCTCGCCACGTCCTGTGTGCCATAGACACTGAGGACGCTGCTCTTTAAGGAGCTCAGAAACCGGCACATCCAGTGATCTCGATGAGTCGGGTGGGTTTTCGGGGAAACTGGAAAGAAGGCAAGGGATGTCTTTTCTGATTTTATCTTTTCCTTTTTTTTTTTTTAACCGGTGCAGTTGAGGGTATCTTCTGTTTATTCCTCTTGATTTCCTCTCCATTTGCTTTTCCGCGCTCTCCGCCCCTGGAAGCTGACTTATGTGGGCTAGATCAACAGGGCTACCTTTGCCTCTGGTAGGGCCCCTGGCAGGAGTTGGGAGAGAGACAGGAGAGTGAGGTTGGGATATTTTTACCTTTCTTATAAGGTCGTTTTAGATTGAGTATGCCCCCCAACTGAAGGTCGCTGCCTCTCGCCAGAGGGTTAACTAGGGGACTAAAGACTTTCTGTGACCTCTTTTACATATTCCAGTGGTCACATCCTCTCTTTATCTCTGGGTCTTGGAGGGCTAACAGCTCAGTTGCTATGGCCAGTTCCAGGTTATTGCACGATCCCTGATAGTTCCCATACACCCGCACTATTATGAGTAGCCCCTTTGTAAATAAACCCTTCTCATATCATCCCATTGTGAGCGTCAGACCTGTGTGGGACCCTGACTAATACAGGTGCTGTAGGCTGGCCAACAAAGCCTGTAAGTGTGGCCTGTACTTGGAATGTGTTGGAAAGAGCTTTGCCTTTATTCGTGCAGTGTTTGAAGTTGGTTTTGTAATTCCAAGTTTGTAACTGTGAGCACATTTTATGTCTCTGGTCCTCAATGATGAAAAAATAGGATCATAATATCTCTTTACAGAGTTGTTCTGATGCTTTTAAAAAAATGTCTGCACGTAGTAGAGCCTCTATAAATGCTGGTTTGTCCCTAGTCTCACAAATGTTCTTTCATATGAGGAAAAAAAAAAAAAGGCTAAGTGAGGTTAGAAGAGGGACAGAAAAACTGGTGAAAAGGTGAGTTAGGCCAACGCCTGACAATCTCTTCATCCAGTCCCAGCATCATTCCTGTCTTCCCCACGGGCCCCTCGCAGAAAGGGGAGCTGAGAGGCGATGTGTTTCCTCTCAGGTCAGTGGCAGACTAGTTCTGATTGGAGAAGTTCTCGCACAGCCCAGCAGAGCAGAATTCAGCCAGCCCAGCTGATACCACCCAGGTCGGGAGAGCCCTAGGCGCCCAGTGCTCAGAGGACGGCAGCAGTGACGGAAGGGCAGATGGTGGTGATGGCTGCAGGGTGACTGGGTCCAAAAGTGCCTGCTCGCCTGGGAATCACGTTGAACTTTCATCCGGCCTTCCTTTGGAGTCCACTCTCACTGGGTTTTTTTTTTTTTTTTGCCAAGTTCTCCCTTACTCTGCTGTCATTTTTCTGCTCCACAGAAGGTTTATTCTCCAAGATAATCAAGAGTCTGCTTTTTCAGAGCAGAGCCACGGGATACTCAGAGTAGAGTCTCTTCCACCATAATCTAGATCTGCATGCAAACCCATTCCAGATCAACACACAATTTAAGAGAAAACTGGTCTTATGTGAATTCAAGACACACTTTCTAGTCTCACCTAAGTATGCTATCCCTAAGTACTTCTCACAGAGGTCTCCATGCTCTTCTCCACTGCTCTGCAGCCCTTTACTGAAGCCCCGCAGATGACACCAGTGGCCACCTGGGATTTCCTCAGGGTGCCCTAATTTAAGTGCAATCATTACTGAAATAACTTAGTGTAGCTATTTCACTTTTCTCTTTCCCGGGAGCTTCCGGAAAGCTACACACACCTGATTCATGCAGGCAGCTTTAGGGGTCATCTGCTCATCTTCTGCATGCCTCTTTTCTGGCTAAGTTTACTTCTGACTGAAAATGATTTGCAGATCCTTCAAAAGCAGCTGTTTTCAACTTTTATACCTTCCCAACAAACACATTTTTGTCCCACGTAATGATTAGTATTCTCATGTCGCATACAATCCTCTGGGCATACATTGATTCATCAATTACATTTAATGAATACATTTTGAGCACCTACTACGTGTCAGGCTCTGTTATAGGCGCTGATGGACATAGCAATCAATAAAGCAGATGAGGGCCTTGCCTTTTGGGAGCTTCTATTCCCAGATCTTACCTCTCTCCCCATCACCCCACAACCCCTATACAGCAACAAAGCAAATAAAAACAAAACTAAACTAAAAGAAAAAATATCAGTTTTTTGGATAATAAAGGAAGGAAACCCAATAATTGCAAGTGATGGCTGAAGTGTAAAGATTTAACGTTCGAATCCTGGAGCCAGACTCCCTGCATTCACATCAAGGATCTACCACTGACTAGCTGTGTGAGCTTGGGGACATTACTCAATTCCACTCTGCTTCCGTTTCCTTATTTGCAAAATGACAGTGTCTATAGCACCTGTCTTGAGCTGTGAGGCTTTATGGTGCCAGCCGTGTGGAAGCCCTTTGTGAAACTTGTGTTTTAGACCTGTGGCCTTGTGTTTTAGACCCGTTTTAGACCCATGACTGATGGCCTGTACCAACTTCCATGCACCGTTCCAAACACCTTATATGTGTTTAAGCGTTCACAGTAATGGTATAGATAGGGGTTATTATTATCACGCTTATTTTAATGATGAAGAAATGGAGACACAGAAAGGTTAGGTAACTTGCATAATATCACACAGCCGACACGTGTCCAAGTTGGGCTTGGAACCTGAGCCATGTGGATCCAGAGTCTATTCTCTTCATTACGCTGTCCTTTCAAAATGCTGGGTCTTAGGCCTGTTAAAACAGGCTTTGTACTATTTGTACCTTTTCTTTGTTCAATCAGGAAACATCAGAAGATAAATTAGTGAGTATAACCTTAGCATTTTTTACTGCGACCTCCCTATGACCTTGCCCCTTTCTTCACAGAGCAGACATATTGGGACCCCACTGAGGGGTTCCAAGGCGCTGGGATCCATGCTCAGTAAAGAAAGGAAATCGAACCGACTCAAACAAAAGCGCACGGCACATGTGTCTTGGTGATATTTCCACCTCCCGTTTCCCTCTGGGGTGATTTTACGTCTCTGTGATGATGTCTCCTCATTATTGTTATGAATTCGTGAGCTCCGGGATGTGTAGTTCTGTCCTTCTCTCCTCCCTGTGTGAAATAGGCAGAGCCATTTTCATCTCATGTTGCAGGGACATTCTTATTCCTGCCACAGATACAGGGCTTCAGTGACCTTTGCATTTCCTATTCCCTCCAAAGGTGTCTGTCTTTGGTGGTAAAGTGGCCTGAGCTGAATGCATTATACTTACAAGTGAAGACGCACCATTGGCCTATGTTACAGCTTTATGACATTTTTCATATTGTCTATTCACTTCTTAATATAGTCTAATTTATGCACTTTTTGACCACTGCCATGCATTCAGTAAATATCTTTGTTGGCCTCTCTGTAACAATGCCTAGATCTGTTTCCTGTGAGGTGGCAATTAATTTAGATATATTGGTGCGTGAGAACATTCTGCAGTCTCCTCTCCGAAGTTCTCCTATCAAAAGAGGAACGTGAAAGATTAACACATTTAATTAATAGACACGACATTCATTTGTTTTTAAGGCTGCCTATTCGAAAGGGAGATAAACGTTTTACAAGATGTAATTTTAATTGCGGGATGAAAATTTTAGTGATATTTCTTTATAGTGTATACGGGCATGGTATAGCAAATTGGAATGCTATTATTCCATAAAGCAGTTCTACAAGAATGCATTATAAATAGATCAAATAGTCTCTATCTACCTTTCTTTTTATCTGTTACACAAATAACACACATACACACACATATATACATAACCATATATATGTATACATAACCATACACACACACACACACACACACACACATATATGGTTAGACACACCCTAAGTTATAATATGCAAGGGTGTACAGACTCACTCCCATATGTGGACTCATACAGCACCACTGACCCAACCTCAATGGGATAGGTGACATTTTCTATCCCGGTTGATAGATTTTTTTTTACTGATTTAGCCTACCATTATTCCTGGTAGCTCTGATCACCTCTTTTGGGCTGTCTTTCCCTTTTCTCTCTTCTTACAGAGCTCCTTTCCCTTCCTTTAAGGCCCAGATCAAATCTCACCTCTCCACAAAGCCTGCCCGGATTTGTCCAGCCCATTATTTCTCTTCATATGGGATTCATAGACAGTAGCATACGATTTGACGGTACAGTTACTATCTATCTGCTTCAGGCAAGTTATGCTGCCCAGATAAGATTAGAGACCCATGAAGAACTCTGATGATCTGTATCTTTCAGTGCCTGGAATAGAGTAGGTTTTCAAAAACTTTCAAATTAAAATTTAGTTATTAACATTAAAATTTATATTAAAATTAAAAATTTGTTGCTTCTAATATGAAACGTTAAAAATCTTTTGTATTTTTCGTAAACATATAATACAATCCTGGAGCTCTGTAACTGATGTCAATAATATTGCTTTGTGTGATGCATTGATAAGGAAAGGCAATAACCTGTGGTAAAACAATAAGCTTTAAAAAATATCAGAGCATGTTTAGCACCAGACGATTGTTTTTTCCTAGAATAGGAAGTTTTTCATCAGCGTAGTTTTCATAAGGCTACATGTGCAAGAGTAGCCTTTGGGGTTTAGGGAAAAAAACCTGTCTCCGAGGAGCTCTTAGAAAGCTGGCTTGCAGTCAGCATCGTTTCTGGGTTCTCCCCAGCAGGGAGAAACTGATGACTGCAAAGGGTTGGGGAGCCAAGTGTAAAGGCGAGCACGCAGACTTGTGCCCCTGCATAAACAGCGTCTTCCTCAGTGGCTAGAGGACTGCCTGGCCCCAGTAGGGACTTAATAAATATTTCTTGGATTAATTTAGATGTACTACACAAATACCGATGTCAAGCAAGTTTCGTGATTTCTTAGTCTGTTGATCACAAATATTCCTGCCAGACAATATTTCTGGAAGGAATTACATCAGCATAATGCAAAACCCAAGACAATCTTTGCATAACCAGCTGGCCATATTTTTGGTGTTAAGCACTGACATGCCCTATAGATTACTTTTAGGGGGCCAAATGGTTCACTTTCCCAGTCGCAGTACCAGTTAGGAACTTGATTAAAATGTGCCAGAATCAGGACCTTTCTCTCCCTATCAGCTGGTGATTCCTGTTTATTGCGTACATAATTTACCATTTTGCCTAGAGAAAAGGCTTAGAACGCGGGGAAGCTTGTAACAGGTGTAGGGTATGTTCTTGTTTTTCCTAGTAGCAGATGGTGCTGAAAGAAGATCATCTCTGTGGGGCCATTACAGGATAATGCACAGGAATAAAGAAGCACAATGATAGGTCTGAGCAAACATAGCCGGGTCTTGGGGTCAGGCCCACATTTGGAAATGGTACATATGCAATGAGCAGGCTTATCTATGAGCTCAGAAAGCCCTATTTAAAACTCTTGTTCTTTCCTTTTTATTTTTTCCCCCTCCACATGAAAATTTACCCCATAAATCAAACCAGACTTCTTCTTCTTTGAATTATAGGTAGCATATTAACATAGATCTGAAAAAAGTAAAGTTCTTTGCAACAGCGCTTTATACTAAAGGAGAAAAGGGAATTTTCCTTGGAGTTCCTTCCCAGCCCCCAACAACTTACGTTTTTATTTTAATGGGTTTGATGAGACCTGGTCTTTGATCTTAGCCTCTTAACATCCAAAGCAGCACAGGAAGGTTAATTTCAGCAATTCTACCCTAATGTACGTCTGCTATTTTGCATAAAGGACACTGGTGAATATAATTTAACCTGGTATGGGACTGAAGACATGATTCCTTTCTTTTGTGTAATTTTTCATCTTTTCTGGAAAAAATTAACCCTCATGGGTATCAGTTTTATGTGCATGTGTGTGTGTATATATATATTTGTATAATCATATATTTTATATTATAGTTTTATGTGTGTGTATATATATTTGTATACTCATATATTTGTATAATCATATACATTCATATATATGTATATTCAGCAGATTATACTCTTACAATTCTCATATTTCAATACACCTTCAAATTTGACAATGCCAAGGCAGTATTTCAGCAGGATCCAGGCTCATTTTCTCTCTCTCTTTGTTTAAATTTTATTTCTTAATATTCCAGCCTCAGCAGTATTTGAGGAATATTGTTCCCTTGGCCTAATGCAATTTTTTCCACATGATATATTCTAAGTCTGTCCCTTATCTTCCCTTCACTTGCTGACACCAATGTTTAGTCCGTTTGGAGCTAAAATGCACTGAAAGTAAGCACATAGATTTTGCCTGACTCTCATTCATTAGCACAGGATTCTTTCCTGCAGATTGGTTAAATGGCCTTCACCCTTTTTAAAAAAAAAGAGCAAAGAATTATATAGCTTTGACAAAAAGAGGTGGTGTACAGATACCAGCTTATCAAAAATAATAACATTTCTCAAATCATCTGATCGTGTATATATGTGTGTGTGCGTGCATGTGGGTTTAAACATATAATCGTGTATCCAGAACTAGATTCTTTTTTTAAAAAAAATTTCTCAGTATCAGTGCTTTCTGAAATTTCATTATGCATCTAGATCTAAGACCTACTGAAGTGTTGTTTCCTTGCCTATATTAAAAAATCATATTTAATATAAGTATTTAAAATGTGCCTTTTGTATGGCTGCACCGTACATAAATATAAGCATTTGAACTATGGTTAACCTTTGCAGAGCAAATGTCTGTGGGCCCCAGTAGGTTAATTTTTGATTGCCATCTCTACCTGCATCCCTGGAACCGAAAGAAGCATGCGTGAGGAAGAACAAAAA
Source organism: Rousettus aegyptiacus (assembly GCF_014176215.1). NCBI lineage: Eukaryota > Metazoa > Chordata > Mammalia > Chiroptera > Pteropodidae > Rousettus > Rousettus aegyptiacus. Next base: position 8,862,223 of record NW_023416285.1, read on the forward strand.
CAGACTGTCTTTGTGATCTCACGTGCATCTGCCTCTAAATTCCAGTAGGGAACATAAATGGCAATAAGAATCGAAAGAGAAAACAAAAGAGGTTGCTCGTGAACTGGGATGACGATTCCGTTTTAAATTTCTAAATTAATTATCTCTTCCGTTCTGTAGTTTCTCAGACATGGGGTGCAAGTATGGGTGGTGATGGAGTATGGAGGGCAAAAGAAGACTCATACGAATCGGCTAAATCTGAGGAAATCCCGTGTCACTCTCCTATCCTTTAATTTGGCTAAATTGCCTAATAGCAATCACTGAGGCACAAACAAAGTTAAGAAAATGATTTTTTTTTTTTTTGGGTCAGGTTCTTGTGCCTAATAGTAATGAGCATGTAGAGAAAGCAAAGTTATTGTAATACTGATCGTATACACTAAGTTTCTTAAATAAAAACAGTACATTCTACCACTGAGAATCACGCAAAAGATCTTCTCTTGAGTTGGACAACTTAATATGAATTCCTTTTATTGTTTACTACGTCTAATTAGCTTCAGCTTCATTTCATAGGCAATATTTAATTATTGGTATTTTTAAATTACCTTTTTTTTTTTTTTAATATCATTTTACCTCGAGTGCAATTATCCATTCCTGTCTAGTAGGAGTAAATTTGCTCAGGAGTTACTGCAAGATAAGCATTGCTTAGAAACCATAATTTTTCTATTGTACTTGTCTAGTTAATAAAGGGAGGCATTTTATTTTACCCTAGTTACCACTTATACTTTGTTTAATAATTAAGGAATTAAGTCGGTGCTCCTACATTGTAGCCTTTTTATAACCTCTCCAGGTTTGTCCAGGATGCCAGAGTCAGTTATGTTATGGTGTTGGCTACTTATGGAAAAGCCTGGGATGAAAGCAGAGAGGATTCTCACAGTAACACCTTGTATTAGTATTAATAATTTAGTATTAATAATTTGATCAACGTCAAATAAATTCTGCCTGAGAATAATCCGCAGGTTTCTTTTTAGCATGTATGTTTCTGAGTTTTCAGAAAGAGTGGCATATATTTAAAAATGCTTGCCATTTCTGTATATTTTGATGTATGTTCAGAGAAGATGCTGCTGTTTGCTGTCAGATGAAGGTTTGAATTCCAGCTCTGCCATTAATCAGCTGCATGATCTGAAGCAAGTTACTTTACCTTTTTCATTAAGCTTTTGTATTCTCGTCTGTCATGTGAGAATAACGATTCTGCTTAATTCATGGCATTAATATGAGGGTTACATGAGACGATGCATTTAAGGTGCTTTGGGTATTAAACACATAGTAAGAGTTCAATAAATATTTCAATTATTACCATTGTTAAAGTGTGTTTATATATAGACTGTTGGATTATAAAGTTGCAATTCTGTGTTTTGGACGAAGTTCATGAAATCATTCTACTTACTTTTCACTCTGTCAATGGAAAGCTCGGTGACAAGCGATCCTTGTGAAGTACACTTTTCTGTCTTGTTCTACTCACACTTCAAGTCTTCAAGTCTCCACCCAGAGGTTTCTTCTTCGTGGAAACTTCTCCACTCCTTCCCGCTGGGCCCCGTTATTCTGCGTGGCACAGCACCTTGTCACCATGAAGGCTCGGTCATAATACGTGTTCTATAATTGGCTTCCACGTCTTCCTTTCTAGAAGGTGAACGTCATGTCTTGTTTATCTTGGTGTTCCCGCTGATTTGCGCACATGCGGTCATAGCAAGAGATCAATAAACATTTCTTGAATAAATAAGTAAAATATAAAGTACTGTTATTTATGTATGCAAACAAACGCTGATCTTTCAGTGATGTTGTACGTCCTTATATTATTTTTCCTTTAAATTATCTTTAACCATGTTTTTATTTTTTTATTCAAGTTATCTTCAGAACTTGTGACCTAAACTTTGGAAATGTTGTATCATGCAATATTTAGGAGAGTTATGTGTCTTTTCATTTATACCCCCAAGATCCCCTGAGATAGCCATTTATCTGGGTGGGGAAGCAAACTTTTCAGAAACCATTACATTTTTAACTGTTTCAGTTAGTATGTTGATTTGTCAGTTGTTAAGACTAAGAGACTAATGGAAGCTACACGAAAGTGAAATTGTCATCCAGGGATGGCATTGTTCATGGGATTTGATTGACTTATCGATTGCTCGGTCTTTTCCCAGTATGTATATCAACAAGCTATGATGCTCCAGTTTCTGGAAAAGCCTTGTGTCTTACTTACAGAATGTGGTCCAAACTAGGCAATTATATCCATCCGGCTTCTCTGTTGCTACTAATATATGAAACTAAGAAAGGGGAATTATTTTTTTAACCATAGGTGAGCCTTTAATTATTGGGCACATTAAGATTTAAAAGATTAACCTATATGAAGGTTAAAACAACAACAACAACAACAAAAAACTAATGGCGACCGATTAGATACCTCAAAGCAGGGAGAAAAACAAAAATGTTAAGGGTAGATTTTATGTAATTTATGTAACTTTGATTATTTATGCTTTAGATTTCCTTAAATAACTCACCAAGAACAGTTGAAAACACCTTTGCTTTTCCACAGAGAAAAGGTATTTTTTTGTAGAAGGGCTTGTTAGATGTCTAACATATTGTAGGTGATATTTTGTGTGACAGCAAAAATATGTGAAACTCTTGTTAGGTACATTCCATTTGGAAAATTAGCAGCAAATAAAAAATGATTCCTCAGATGCTATTTTACTTTTATAGAGATGACATTGATGACTATCGCATTAAGACCTGAAAAGGCAGTATTCTGGGCTTAGCAGTAGGTTAATTTTTTATTTTTATTTAGCATGCCCTCATTTAACATTCACTCACCTTTATTATGAACTAGGCACACAAAACACAAAGATGATTAAAGCATGGCTCCTATGCTCAAATAGCTTATGAATCAACTACAGGAGAAAAGAAAACTATCCAAATAACTACAAGATAGAACATGAAAATCACATTAAGACAGGTGTGGAGTTGTAGGCAGGTTCAGGGCCCTGAGAGACCCCGTATGTGGGAGAATTTGGGAGGGCTTCTCAGAGATGGTGGCCTTAGAACTAGGCCACAAAATGCGAGTTGGTCGCTGGCAGAAAATGAAGGGCAGGAAGAGGCGGGAGGAAATGGTGCAAGTCACTTGTGAGAGAGGACACTTTGTGTGGTAGTGTTTGCCACACAGGACGTTTGCGTTTGGCTAGTGTTAAGAGCCATATAGGAGGGGAGTGGAAGACACGTTTGAAATTATAGAGTAGTCCCTTATTATGAAGGAGCGTGACCACGTGGTTAAGGAATTTGGAATCTGTTTGGAAGGGATCATCACTGGAAGTGCCTGCACAGAGGAGTGCCGGATCGGCCACGCTCTGGGGAGGCTCTTCCGGTGGAATATGCAGGTCTCCCACTGATGTCGGGAGAAAGTCCAAAATCCTTAACGTGGCCGGCAAGCCCCCGCATGATCTAGCCGCCCCTTTTGCCTCTCCAGTCTCTTCTCCCTGCTCTCGAGGCCCACTTGGTTCTTTTAGCCTGGAGACGGGGGTCCTGGGCTGCTTCCTGCTTCTCCCACATCCTTCCACAGCCAATTAATACCTACTTCTTATTTTGCAACTTAGCTAAATGTCACATCCTCAGGGAGAACATCCTTGGCCACCAAGAATCTTTTCCATTTCCTTCATATTTATCACTTATCACAATGGTGGAATTGTAGTTTACTATGTCTCTCTGCCCATTGCTGATGAGGAAAATGAGGCTCAGAGAAGTGTTTTTCCCCTCCCTCACAGTAAAAGACAAAAGAAGGAGGCGAGCAAACTGAGGCCCAGAGAAGTATTTATCCCAGAATAAAGAGAAGCATTTTCAGCATTTAGTTGTGGTCCTGGGATTGTGGTCCTGGGATTTGAAAATGTTAACATGTCCTCTTCCATAATAAATAGCCATTCTGTGGAGGTTTACAGTGTTCATGTTCACATGAGTATGACATTCATATCTCACTTGACTTAATAACACTCCTGGGAAGTATGCAGAGCAGGTGTTACCCAGTTTTACAGAGTGCTGCTGAGGGCGGAGAGGTGACTGGCCACGGACGGGCAAGGCTATTAAATAACAAACTGGGCCTTTTTCCCTTCTGACTTTGATTCCTGATCTTTCTGACTGAGTTCCTTTTCCTCTCAAATAGAATATCATGAAGAGAAATTAATGTAAGTGTACAAAATGCTGCGTATCGGGTAGCGTAAACATTTAATATTCAATTAACATACGGAGAAACGGCCGCAGAACAGAGAGCCCACCAAAAGAATAGTGGAGTCAGCTAAAGGCTTTGATGCACATCCACCTCATTAGAGGCCTACAGTTCCTTAAGTCATTTTGAAAGACTGGCTAGGAACGAAGTGTTTGAATTCTGCCTAAATGACCTCAATTTTTTTATTCCAATAAATTGCTGGTCTTCTTTGCAATTAGTTATCCAGCTTGTCGACCATATGAGCAGAAGATTTATTTCTGTTTTGGGCAGTTTTCTTGAGCAGATGGGCAAGCTGCCATGTTGGAACCTGGCCCTGCTTCCAGGTAATATGGGCGGGGTGGGGAGGGGTTGGGCAGAGGGGTGAGGGGCAGGAGCTGGGATTATCACCTCCAGAAATTTTCTTACTGTTCAGTCAACTTCGCGTTGATAGTCAGGCTTTGTTCTAAAATTTGGTTTTCGATGCATTGTTTGGAAGTTGGGAGACTTTTTTCCTATCACTGTGTCTGGCTTAAGACCAGCTGGGCAGAGGGAAAAAGCAGAGTGCGTGCAGGATTAGTCCTAGAAAGCATTGAGGGAGTCATGGTTAGTTTATCATCTGCAAGGTGGGATCTTGAGTGGCAGCCAGATTTCATTGCTTGGAGGTCACTGGAAGGTGCTGTGATCTGAAGCAGGACAGGACCTGCCAACCAGAGCCTGGGCAAACAGAGAACCAGGAGGCCGAAATGTAGGAAGAAATGGACACGGAGCAGTGACTGATCCTGCCAGAGGATGTTGCTCTTGCCCAGAGTTAAGTTCACTGGACTGTTGCAGGGATGTGCCTTCTCGCCCACTGGGTCTTCATGGAGCTTGCAGCCCAGGTAGTTCTAAGTTGCCATGAGCATTGTAGCTCAAGCTCCCCACCCCGACTCCTCCTAAGACGTTTTTCTGATAGTACCATCAAACCTAGACATTATGTGTAGCAAAGTTTCTATGGGGAACACGGTCAAGATCTCAATTTGGCCTTTCTTTTAGATTAACGCAATAGCTCCATAACTGTTCTTTCTGTTTCTACCCTCGGTTTGTTTCAGTAGTATCTCAGTATGGCAGTTTGAGGGATCCTGTTGAAATATACGTCACCTCCTGTTGCTTCTTCATTCAGAACCCTTAGATGGCTTCCCATTTCACTCAGAGTAAAAGCCAAAGTCCTCAAGGTATTTCCCCTCCCATTCCTTACTTACGGGATCTTATCTTTTGTGCGTAACCTCCCTCACTCACGGGCTCTGGCCCTGCTGGCATCTTTGCAACTACTCGGATATGCCAGGCAAACTCCCACACCAGGGCCTGTGCATGTGCTCATCTGTCTTCTTAGATCCTCTTCTGCCTGTACAAGTCTCTTCTTTATTCCCTTCAAATCTCTGTGAGCAATCACCTTCTCAGAGTCCTTTCCCACATACTCCGCTTAAAACTGCACCTCTTGCCCTCGCCATCCTCCTTCCATGCTTTATTTTTGTAACTTGCTATATCATTTACTTAATACGTTGATCTATTGTCTGCTCCTCCCTAATGTCAAGTTGCATGAGGACAAAGTTTTTGTCCTTTTAAAAAACTTTTTATTTGTTAACTCTTGTATCCCCAGTGCCTAGAACTGTGCTAAGCATATAATAGATATTCAATAAATATTTCAGTAAATAAATAACCTTACATTGGCCTGGGTTCTCTGTCCTATTTTTTTATCCATCCATCCATCTATCCATCCATCCATCCATCCATCCATCCATCCAGCCATCCGTCCATCCAACCATTTATGAGCCAATCACTCATCACTTCCTCTGATACTTCTCTCCTCTTTACTCTTCTCCAATTTTATTTGCTTTCGTTTGCTTCCTGATCAATTTAAATTGGTTTTCTCCTGAGTGCCTTTGAACTTGCTCTTCCCTTTACCTGGAAATCTTCCACTAGATCATCTCATATCACTAGATCTCAGCTCAAATGTCACCTCCTTAGAGAAGTCTTCCCTGACCACCCTACCCAAATATTCTCCAGTCCTCCAGCACAGTAAATCCATTCACTCTGATGTTATCCTATTTTAGTCTCATTTCAGGGATTAAATATCACCATCTGGAGCTACCTTGTTCATATATTTGCTTGTTTACTGACTCTCTCTCCTCTTATCTTGCCCTCTGGTAGAATATAAGTTTCATTGGAGCAGAGACCCTGGTGATTTTGTTTCCTATTGTATACCCAGTATCTAGACCAAAGTCTAAAACATTGTTGGTGCTTAATAAATATTTGTTGGTCATATGAGTAGGAATATGTTTCCTGGAGTTAAACCGTCTATACTGAAACCCCAACTTCATCATTGATTTATCTCTCTGACTTGGGGACAGTGTTTGACTTTTCGGTGCCTCAGTTTCTTATCTACATATGAGTATTGCAATAATAAATTATCATGTGGTTGTTGTGGGGATTAATGATGATAACGATAATAATAATGATAGCTACCATTACTGAGGAGTTACTGTATACCAACCACTGTTTTAAACTCTACGTATATTTAGTTATTTAAGGCTCATCACAGCTCTGTGAAGAGGGTACTATTTCAATTCCCGTATTTCAGATAACTCAATTAAGTTTTGGCAAAGCAAATAACATATAGTTCGGCTCCAGCACTGATGCTTTTACATGTGCTCGGGGCCTGGTAATTTCTCAATAAGTGCCAGCCATTATGATTCTTAACTATAAAATATTACAAATGAATATACTGCAGATCCTATTATTTTTTTCACAGATGTCCACTGTGAAACAGGCAGCTTTTTATTAGATTCAGGAAAAGCAATAGGAAATTCACACTACTGTTGCAATGTAATTGAAAATACAATCCTTTCGTTACTTCGAGAGTATTTAAAATACATACAAATAAACATATTTAATTCGATCACTAAATTTTATTGAAAATATAACATGCGCTATATTACACTGGCAACTGACATCTGTTAAAACCAGCTTCCAGAACTTCAATTTGGCTTAGGTAATTCTATGAAAAAGGTTCAGTATCTGTGTTCTGAATAATTCCCCAATAAAAATATCTTGGCAAATTACAACATGCAGGCTTTCAAAATTGCTTTTGAATAGTTAAAACTGAACTACAAATCCTCACATGTCAAGGGAATACTCTATATTTTTTTTGTTCCATACTGTGTAACTTGAATTATGGATATTTGTATACTTATCAATATTTACTAAACTGCAATATTTTTTGAGAGCAGGTAATATATTTTCTTAATTTTTTCCCTACTATACTTAAACCAGAACCTTGCATTTTGTAAGGAGTAAAAAAAAAAAAAAATTACCAGTCATAGATAACCATTCTTAACTTGTGTGTATTTGAGATTTATATTTCATATTTAAGAAAATTGTTTTTCCTGGAATTAGATCATGACATTGAGTGATTAATTGCTATACATGTCAACTATGGTTTATAGGAGATGCAACACCTCTGTTCAAATGAAAGATTTGTGTTTAGGCCTTCTATAAAGGCAGTAGGGATACTCGTGAAGGAATTTAGAGAATGACAGGATCTTAGGGCTGGAAAGACCATTGGGACACTGTAATCCAATTTTTTCTTGCTTTAAGCGAGGACTCTGAAAACCAGGGAGTGTAAGTGACTTGTCTAAATCACACAGCTGGTTAGTACCTGGACTAGAGCTAGGACCCAGTTTTCCTCCTTCCTGTTTTAATGCTTTGTCAAAAGGAAGAGATAATATACTTCAGAAATTTTGCTTTTCTGTCACAGACAGTAGAACTTGAGAAATCTCGACAAATAGTTGATGTGCCCATTAGACCATCTGTCTCAAAAAAAATGCATGTAGCAAAATTTTTATGAGTCTTTTAACTGAATCTGTAGAGTTCAGTAGGTTTATAAAAAGCAGCTATTTTGATCCTTTGTGGGGCAATTTTAATGAGTTAATTAATAAGGGTCTGTAGTGAGTAGAGATGTATTTTAGTTTTACTCAAAATAATAAATTTCTCTGATTAAAATAGTACACATTTATTATAGAAATTAGTAGCATACAAAAAACATAAAAATGAAATAAAAGTTACTCACCATTTTAGCACTTTTCGACAACCATTGTTAAAGTGTAGATATTTGGTTTCTGTATTTTATGTAGTATGTGTGTGTGTGATTATATGTATGTGTGCATAAAATATGTAACTATAGTATAGATCATTTTAAAACATGTTATATATCAATACACACCTTTATTATATGTAATATATTTTATGTATTTTTATGTACATATAATTATAATTATAATGTTTGCTTAATTGGGGTCATATTAAACCTTATTTTGAAATTTAAAACCACGTTGGGTAATGTTCTCTGTTTTCTTATTCTTTGAGTTCAGCTTCATTATCTAGTAAAACTCACTTTGGGCATAATGATTTTGGAGGGAAAGATTTTTAACTACTAACTCCCTTTCTTAATAATAGAGATGTATTCAGTATTTCCGTTTCTCCTTAAGTCATTTTTGATATGATCATTTTCAAATATAGTGGCAGAAATTTGTTCATAATATTCTGCTTTCGAAATCTCCTTTGTCTCTGGTTTTATCCCATTTATATTCCTAATATCTTAGTGTTGTTGTTGTTGTTTTTTTTTTTTCAGTCTCATATATCTTATTTACTTTTGGATCAAACTTGTCAGACGAAAGTCGGTGTTTCCGGTATTTCAAAGAACCAGCTCTGGTGGACAGGGACAGCGGCATCTAGGTCCTCCTTTTAGGACGTCCTTGTTGTCCCATCTGCTGGGAGTGCTTTCAGTGGACAGCCTTCAGTTGTCAGTGCTTTCAGGACAGAGAAGCAGGGCCCAAGGTCACACCCTTACCCCCTCCCACCCCTCCCCCCTGCCCAGCCCTGGGCAGCTCACAAACAAAGACGGATTAAAGTAGGGTTATAAAGACCAGCTATTTTGGTCCTTTGTGGGGCAATTGTAATGAGTTCTTTAACTTCAGGGCTCCCCATCGGGTCAGCTGAGGCTCTTTGGCTTGTATTGCAAACCATTGTCCCCCTCTCCCTCTCGCCACCCCCCCCCACCGCCTCCCCCTTGTTCCACAGGTATTAATCCGAAGAGCTCTTCCTAATAAGTATCCTAAACTCTAAACTCAGTGTCAGAATCAGCTTCTTGAAGAACCCAGACCTCAGCAGTTAGTATCAGAAGTAGGCTAAGAAAGCTGGCAATAAAACGGGATTTTGGAGCTTATGTCCCTTCACCGCCCAGTGGACCATCACTCGGTGGCAGGAAGAACACAGACAGTCCCTGGCAAAAGGTGGTGGTCCAGTAGTGAAAACTTTCATTGGTGGTGATTTGGGATATTTCGCTAGAAGGCAATGCACCACTACTAGCTAGTGTGAAGTATTAGCTGTTTGTAAAACATGGTGGAAACGGCGATTGTGAGATTAGATTGCTATCGCTATGTCCTGTCGAAGCTCTAGAAAAGATAATGAAAGACTGAAAATAAATAACAGGCAACTGAAAGCCAAATGTGAGAGTGAGAGGACCGTTCTGGGAATCGGTAAAGAGGATTGCGTCTCTTGTAATGGAGGGGAGAATAAGCTGAGGACCTTACCTGTACTTCTCTTTCCTGAGACCATTACCAAAAGGAGGAAATGATAGAAAGCAATATATATCTAATGGGCATTTGAGGTGAAGGGAACCGGAAAGAGGTCATACGGAAGAGATGATGGCTGGGAATTTCTGAGACTTGAAAGATATGAATTCTCAGATTCTGGAAATAAAATAACAATCTCAATCAAGTTAAATAAGACTCAGCCTTTCATAATGAAATCGTAGAACACCAGAAGAAAACAGATCTGAAAAGTAACCAGAAAGGGAAGTCAGATTACTCATAAAGGAAATATTATTAGTATGAGCGCTATTTCCTGGTAGCAGTAATAGAAACTGTAAAATAGCAGAATATCTTCTCAAAGGAGAGCCTTAAAGATTCCCGGAGAGGATGACAGTATATATTATTAATGTAATAATAAATATAAGTCAAGAAGCCTCTGATAGAAAACTCTGGAACAAGGTAATACTTGTTCGACATTTTTGACCTATTAAGATTCTTAGAGCAGTGTATTAGTTTCTTATTGCTATTATACAAGTTACCATATGTGTTGTGGCTTAAAACAACACAAATTCATTATTTCACAGTTCTGGGAGTCAGAAGTCTAGAATAAGTTTTATTGGGTTAAATTCAAAGTATTGGCAGGCCTGCATTCCTTCTGGAGAGTGAGAATCCATTTCCTTGCCATTTCCAGCTTTTAGAGGCTGCCTGCATTGTTTAAGGCCATAGCCTCTCCTTCTGTCTTCTGGTTGAGATTTTCTTATGTTTTATCACTTTGATACTGTTCTGTAGTCAAATCTCATTCTGTCTCCCTCTTATAAGAACACTTTTCTTTTAAAATTGGGCCTGCTTGGATAACCCAGGATAATCTCTCATCATAATCACTTCTGCAGAGGCCCTTTTATCAATTAAAGTAACGTGTTCACAGGTCCCCGGATTCCGATATTGACATCTTTGGGAAACTGTTATTCAGCCTACCACAGGCAGAAAGGAAGCTTCAAGGTCAATACTTCTAGATATTATAATGTGAAGAATTCTAGATTAGCAGGGAATCTCGGAGCACTTTTACTTTGTCACTAACAACCAGAGTGACTTTAGCCAGGTCTATTCATGTCTCTGGGCCTCTGATTCTTTCTTTTTTCTTCATACATTAATTCACTAATAGTTCTTGAGTATTTTCTCTATACCGGGTGTTATTGTAGCTTCTGAAAAATAGCACTTATTTTAAAAAAAAAATATGCTAACACATCTAGTAAGATGCTTGGCACATAGTGAGAATTTAATAAATGAAAACCATTATTAATAATATTATGGATTGATATGGAAAACTAAGACGTTTAAATTGCAATTCTGTCTTCAGAAGTTGAGTCCAAGAGGGCAAACATTCAATCACCGTGTATTTGTGTAATGCCTGCCATGTGTAGTGTGTGAGGCACTGGTAATACAAAGATGCGTAAATCCTGTGGAAAAAAAAAAAATCTCTGCTTCTGAAGAGAGTATGTGAACACAGGTAACGGTACAAGGTGGAGTCCTCGGAGCGCAGAGATGGAATCACAGAAACAGCGTCCTAGACTGAGTCTGGTCTGACTCCCAGAGGTGGAATTCTTGTCCTGACAAAGTGAGTCAGTCCCAGGAAAGATCAGTCAGGTGTGTGTGTGTGTGTGTGTGTGTGTGCGTGGGGTCTACATTCTCCTTGCCTTTTGTGTTCTTGCTCCTCCCAAGCCTCGTCTTCATGACCACCATGTTCCCGTGTGTGGAATTGCCTTGCTTTTGTGCTTCTCTCTCCACGGGTCTGTGATCAGGGATGTCATTCTGCCCTTGGAGATTTAGATCCAGTTGACTACAGCCCTGTTTTTTTGTTCCCTGGGAAGTCTGGTTTTCTCCCAAGTGGATCTTTAGTCTATGGTGCTTCTGGCTCTGGACTCTTGCCTCAGCTAAACTCTGTATTATTTTTTTTTTTCATATTCCATGGTGGTCTTTCTCTTCTCTGTGACGCACCATACATGAATCTGTCTTTATTTTTTTTCACATGAATTTTCTCTAACCTTCTAGACATTTGTACATGAAACATAGCAATTTGTAGAGGTGAAGGGACTATAGTTTGTAGCAATGCAAACGAATCAAGATGGACTCTTACTCATTTCTGATTTTGAGTCCTTTGGCAAGTCTACTATAGGAATTTCTTACTGGTTCACTCCACAGCATCCAGTAATAACTTTATGTTCTCTCTTCTCTGCTTTTCACTACCTTTTAAATTTCTATTTGTTTCTAAGGCAGAGGAGATTAACATTCTCTAATGCCTCTTTCCAACTCTTATTCTCAGGTCTATCTTCCTTAGGCAAGCTTTGTTAGAACACTTTCTTAATCAAAGATAGTTCCCTCTGTGAGAGAAACCTGAGAGCAGCCACTCATTCATCAACGTTAACTCAACTGTCACTTCTTCTGGTAAATCTGTTCTTCTCTTCCGAGACAATTTATACCTGTGCACCCAGTTTATAGCACTTGTTATAGCATGATTATTCGCTTTTGTTTCTGTCTTTCCCACTTACCTTGTGAGCAACATTAGGGAGGGACGAAATCTTATTTCCATAAAACCAAAGTGTTATTTATGCTTTGTCTAAGAGTGAGTGTCAACTGATGATTGCTGAATGAATGGGTGCCTTCCGGATCAAGGATGTATCTTAAAATAATTAAAGGGCCCCCAGAATTGGTTTGATTCCATTTCTCAAAACTCAGAAATCCTCAAATTTAGAGCTGTACCCAGGTAAGAAGTCTTGCTTTTTTTTTTTTCTTTCCTTTAGGCCATTAGTGTTTATTTAATAAACACACGTATCAGATACTTTATATATGTTATCTCCTACCATCTTTAAGACAACTCAGTTAGGGAGATATTAGTATCCCTGTTTTTAAGATGACAAAGCTGAGGCTAAATAACTTGCTGAAGATCATGTGGTTACAGAATGGTAGAACCAGGATGGACGCCCACGCCTACCCCTAAACTCAGGCTCACTCCACCGTATCACACTCTCCATCCGCCTGAGCTCTGTAGCTGCGATGTGATTACTTGGCTTCCCCTGGGGAGTTGATTGGGGAAGAAGGAGGCTCTGTTATGATGCCACTTGGGGGTTGGTGCCATGACGTTCAAGAATTCCTGATGACCGCCACTGTCAAGATGATTGGTGACCTCTTTGAACAAAGGCCAGGCTGCTGGCTGCCTTTTGGGTTAGCAGAATGTCGCTTTTTCCTAAAATAACAGCAAGTTTGGTTGTTTGAAGTGGTGCTTTGGTATGTCTTTATAGGCTTCCTTCTGACTGTCTTGCTTATGACTTCCTACTCTCTGTGGCCATTTGGGGATATTTTAGGTATCCCATAGTGGCCAGTACAACACTGGGTCCTACCTACCTGGAGGATATTGACAGTTTTTTTCACTGGCAACTGCTCCTGCCGTATTGACTGTACTGAAGGGGAGCTTAACTAATGATTCAATATGCTAATGAAATTGTTCTTGCTTGAGTGATTGAGCTGCACTATTGGAAGATTAATCTGGCAGCCTCAGGATAGATGGGAGTGGGGAGAGACCACAGGCAGACAAACAAAATAGGACATTAAAACTCTGGGAAGGAAAGGGATCGGAGTCTGAACTAGAGTTGGAGTGAAATAAAAGGCAAATGCAAGAGACACTGGAGATATAACTGAAGTAATAGTTAAAGTGGTTTCAAATTTCCTAAGCTTACAGAAGTCAGGGCATTGCTATTTCCTTATAAATCTTTACTTTGGTCTCAAATTTGATGGAGCATAAATTTAATTCAAAAAGTATTTGTTGAGCACATGCTGTATGCCAGGAATGCTTCTAGAAGTTGTGAGACCTGCCCTGAAACAGCTAACAATGTAATAAGTGGTACAGATAATATGGCGAAATATAGTTCACTTGAATTGTGAAAGTTGGGGGAAAGTCGTATGAAATTGTTGGCAATTGCGATAGGTTTGACAGATGGATGTGGTTTTTAACAGGTGGTAAATGTAGAGGAAAGATAAGGTGTTCCAAGTGGAAAGAGAGTGTATAAGGGTAAAAGAGATGTCCAGTTTGGAGTAAAGGTGTCCATAAGAGTAAACTGAAATTTAGGCTTCAGCCATATTTGTAGAGTGAGGAATTTTATTTCATTTAACAATAGGGAGCCATTGAAGAGTTTCATGCTAAGGGATATAATATGAGCCATATTTTAGGAAGATTAGAATTTGGCAACCATGCAGTAGCATGCTGTTAGGAAAAGAATAGTGAATTTGGGAAGCAATGTACTTGGATTCTTGGTCTAGCTGTTTTGTTCACTAGTTGAGCAATGTTAGATAGGTTGTTTAGTCTTTCCGAATTAGGATTTCTTCATGAAGAAGAGCAAATAATAATCTCTGTGCACCAAATGAGATGTGGGTGACAAGATTTAATCAAGTAAGACTAGATCAAGTTATAGTTAAAAATGGGAGTAGACTTAGAAAAGATGGGAATATGAGTTCAGAGAATGTGATCACTCTTTGAGGTGATAAAGAAATAAGGACGGTATCAAATGAAGTGGCAGTGGAGGAAATGGAAGGAAACAATTTAAAAATAATAACTAACACTTTCGGAGTACTTACTAAGATGTGTTCTTCCAAGCACTTTGTGTACATTAATTCCACAAGCCCACAAAACAGGAACTATTATTATCTTTACTTTACAGAATGGTTAAAAAGCTTTCCCCAGTTTATTTCATCAGAGAGGCTGGAATTTGAAGTTAGGCAGTTGACTCTAGAGCTTCTGTTTTTCCTACTATGGTACTACCATTCAACGTTGTAGAAGAAGGTTTGCTTAGTGTGGAATTTCTGTATTTTGTTATTACCACCACATAGTAAAGAAGATATTATATAATGATCCAGTGTATAGATCTGGAATTAGGCAGTTTGGGTTTAAATTCCAGCTCGGCTAGTTTTTTTTAGCTCTCTGGCCCTCGGTTTTACCATCTGTAAAATGGGAATTAATTTAGTACTTAACTCTTAAGGTTGTTGCGAAGATGATTACAGATAATCTGGTGAAGCACTCAGTGTAAAATTGCCCAAGTGATTTTAGCCATAATTCTTTTAGTATTCTGGATCTGCTTTTCAAAGCACCACTCCATTCAGAGTTATGCCCCTCTGGTCGATCTATCTGTTGCCTTTGTGTGTATCGGTCCCATAGTATCCTGAGCAGCTGAGTTTCAATGAGAGCTGCATATTTCAATACAAGCCGGGGGCTTTCAAAACACTGCTGTCTTTGATGTATTGTGTGACTTTCTGTCGTACACTTAACCTTTGTGGGTTTCAGGTAGCTCTCTCTAGGAAATGTTGCTTATCACTCTTATACGAAAAACTCCGTTCACTGGAATGGAGTCAAAATGGCTTAACCCTGGATGAGAACAGTGTCAGAAGGGTTAAGAAACTGGTAGGAGACTTTAATTCCAGCTAAGTGGAATTGATCTCTCTGAGCTTCAGTTTCCTTTTTTTTCTTTTCTCTTTTTTAAAAATCATAATCATAAGAGTAATGATAAGTTCATGATACTGTGAGGATTAAATAAGATAAAGTGTAATGGGTCTAAAACAGATACTTAATAAATGGTATAGCCGATTTCCATATTTAGGGTCTCGAATGAGGAAGAGAAGTACCTGATGATTATCACTGTTTCCTCACACTTTCTGAATGACTCCAAATGCCAAAAGTTTGTCTTCTGAAACAGGAGACAAAGTTGAGAGCCATTCTTGTTCAAAGGTACCTAGAATTGCTGAGGTCATTCATAGTAATTCTGATTGAGAAAAAATTATCTTGCAGAGGTAGAACAATTACCCCTTAACTAAGTGACCAGGCATATTTCCACTTGCAGTGAGGGTACCTTGACATCCTGAGCCCCCTGAAGTGACATCCTAAATCTCCTAATGTGGGGCAGTAGCTCACAGTGTCACCTACAAGTTTTTCTACTGAAAGGTTTGAATCGAATCTAATCAAGTTTTTATACCCAGCTTCCCGTTTACAAGAAATACAGAGAATAGAGGATCAATGACAATTTAAGGATGTAGTCTTGAATGTGGGACACTCTATAAAACAACTGGTCTGGACTCTAAAAAGTCATTGTCATGAAAAAAGAAAGGGTAGAGAGACTTTTAGATTACGGGAAATAGTGGAGAAAGACAAGTGCAGGTTATGGACCTTCGCTGGGCCCTCAACTGGAAGATTAAACAGGTGTAAAATGTGTTTTGGGACAATTGGCAAAATTTGAATATTTACATATTAAATGTTGGAAAAAATGACACCCTATCTTCCCATCCGCACACCAACCCTCATTTCCCCTGTCTCCCTCACCTCTACCCTTATATTCCGAATCAGTCATTTAGTTGGTCTGTGATGGGGCCAGGATATCAGCATCTAGTAGAAATTCCCCAGGTGATTTTAATGAGAACCACAACCCTAAAATAACTCCTGCACCTGTGCACCAAGAGACACATACAAGATAGTTCATAACATCATTGCTTGTAATATGATTAAATAGAAACCACCCACATGCCTATCACCAGTAGAATGGATAACTCGTGCTGTTTATAACAAAGGAAAATGATTACTTTAATGCCTATGACTACCCGATAGTTAACCTTCCAGTCTCTTAAGTTGAATTCTCATTTCTCATTTAATCTGTCCTCTTTTACTCCATCGTTAGTTATGTATTATAATAAGGACATTCCTAGACATTGCTTTAAGACCTGACTCTAACCCCTTAATTTCTACAGTTTGCACTCATTAGTTATCAACTTCTCTAGAGTGAATTTTACCATTCAGCTCAGATATATAATTCTCAGCTTCCAGTTTGTGGATTTTGGAGAATGGGAATTGGCTTACTTCTTTAAAAGCCACTTGCAGTAGTCTACCTGGGATTTAAAATTTTATGGCTTATTCCATTAGTCCATGTGATATTGCCCCATCTGAATTTAGCTAACTGAGCTACTGCATAATTAGCATTTCTCTCCACTCATACCTTTGCCTGCCTAATGAGTTGGGAATTATGTTTTCACAATGTGTACTGGGAAGACAGACATGGTTGAGATAACTTTCTGAGCTAATATTTTCCTTCTTTTGCCTATAAAATCCCAATTCGCTATTTTGGTTATCATTTTTAAAGAAGATGTTCTAAGGTGATGAAAATATTATTTCATAAACTTATCAGATTTGTGGTTGCTCATAAATCTAAGTTTTAGCATTCCGACTTCTACTAATTAACTGAGCCTCTCCTAGTGAAAGCAACAGTGTTGTTTTATTTCTTACTGTTGAGATGTGTTAATGACTCATCAGCAGGGTATTAATGTTCATTTTCATCCAACAGGACTGACGATACACCTTTCATAGTTTATTAATTTTAAGGTTCCCTGGATCAAAATCATCTGTGAGGGTTAGAAGCCTCTTAAAAATTGCAATGCACTTAGTTGGTTTGTGATAATTGGAGCCCACGTTTGTTTTGTTTGTTTTATTAGTTCATGAAGGGATGATAGTATGTGATCACGGTAAACACATTTGTGAGTTTCTAAGATAATTCCAGAGACTGTCACTAATGAAAAATCTAAAATTCAAGGGCCTTTACCACTGTTAGGGATCTCTGATAAGAACCTTCGGATTTCATTTTTAATACATTATAGGAGATAACGTTGTGCCTAAAAGTACATTAAGTATAGAAATCAAGAGGTCTGCATTTTCCTTAAGATTGTTTTTGCAGATCACAGCGCCAAAACGGTTCAGTTAGTGGGCATATATCAGTTAGCTTTTACTCCATAATGAACCCTCCTAACAGTTAGTGGTTTAAAATGACAACAGTTTCTTTAGTTAACAGTTTTGTGGGTTGGCAATTTGGGCTGGACTTAGGTGGGTGATTCCTTTGTTGGTCTCAGCTGGCGCTCACCCATGTGTTTGGTCGGTGAATAGATTGGCTGGGGACAGGTTGGTCTAGGAGAGATGTCAGATACGGGATGGCTGGTCTCTGCTCCATGTTCTCTCATGTCTTCCAGGAGCCTAGCTGGGGTTCTGCACCTGGTGGTGGTGACAAAGGGAGCCAAGGGCATCGAGAGAGGGAGAGCCCCAGGACACAAATGCTTTTCAAGTCTCTGCTTACATTGCGGAATTGATGTTATCTATTGGCCAGAGCAAGTCCCATGGCCAAGCTGAAAATTAAAGCGTGTGTGTGTGTGTGTGGGATGGGCCAGATGAGCTACTAAGGGCAGGGCCATGGTGAGGAGAAAACAGATCAGGGCTATTACTGCAAATAGTTCACTAGAGTGAGAGAGAGTATTTGTCTAGCTTTCTAGACACGTAGACCATCATTTTTACCAAGTCGATTCTAAGAAATAGTGATTCAGGGAATATGTCTACATGACGTTGAAAGAGGAGTCAAATAAGTGCGGGTGATACTGGATTTGGCAAAGTGTGGTTTCTTCCTTGCAGGACTTCTCATGGTCGTTCATATGCTAGGGGTCATTGTGAATGTTTAAGAGCAGATGCAGAATTTCACAAATATATTTGACCACAGAACTTTCTGTATCTCCCTATCTGCCATGGACGTTCTTTAGAGATATATGCTCTGTAAAACATATTTAAAATGCTGCTATAGACAAATGATGAGCTCCTTGACTAGCCTTTTATTTTTCAATCCTTATATTTGATTAACTATGGCCCTAACTGTATCACCTGAATGTACTTACCACGTTTGATTTCCTCCCTCCCTCCCTTTTACCTATTACCCAATATTAAAATGGAAGAGAATAAATTTTACTATTAATTTTCTCAGGAAGAAAACAAAACAAAGCAGCGAGGACTGCCAAAGGACCATGTCATTTTCCGATAAGGTTAGTCGTATTCTTCACTGGTAACCCAGGAAACCATTTGTGTGCAATCTTATTGTGATAAGGTTTTCAATACAGAGACTTTTCTATAGTTTAAACTTTATTCTAACACTTTTCTCCTGGTATCAACTAGAATAATGAGTCGAGATGCAGGAGTAAATGATCTTTATATCCAACCTTTGGGAAGAATTAGCAGTATATTTTCCATCATTTAATTCAGCATATAGATAGTTTGTTCTAGTAGAGAGGAAGCCCAAAGAAAGATGTAGACTTTGGAATCGCTATTTAAATTCTGAGCTAATCCCTCTCTAGCTGTAAGATTCTTAAGTGCTCTAAGATTCACTATCTTTAAATATAAAATGACTATGACAATCTTTAACTTTCTGGGTTCTGAAGATTTAGTGAGATAACGTGAATTAATTTTTGTACCATGGTTTTTGGAATGCTTAATATGTGGTAGAGATTGCTGTTGAGGAAGGAATTCTGCTTTTGAGGAAAGGATGGCAGAGCTTGGGGCCTTGCTATGGATTGGGGTTTAACCTAAAGCTCTGATTTCATAGGCTTATGACAGAGAGATTCTCTTTCTAGCCCTCACAGGCCAAAGCTTGCTTTTACCCCATGGCCTTTGAACTTTGTGCACCTTCTGCCTGACATGATGCTCTTTCCAAGGCTTGTACACGGTTTCCTGCCACTTACGTGTCCTTTTAAAAATTAGCTCCTCAACCTCTCCCTGACCACGCTAACTAAAGCAGCTCTTTCCTCCACTTAATTGCTCCCTCCCGGGTCTGCATCTCATTATCCAACTGCTTTATTTTCCTGATAACACTTAGCACGTTCTGATGTGACTTTATTCGTTGATTTGTGCTTTTTGTCTGCCCCTGTCCAGCTAAAAATTAATCTCCATTAGAGCAGGAACCTTATATGGCCAGGGCCGAGAGCATGGTCTGGCCTGTAGCAGCAGCTCCGTAAATATTTGTGATTGGATGCTGAATAAGCAGGGACCAGGCAGAGAGTTCATCTTATGGACTTGGCTGTGAAGGTGTCACAAGGGGTAGCCCTGGAGTCCATCTCTCCTTCCTAGGGCTCTAGATTTTAGTGCTGGGAGCCTGATCGTATGCGGTCTCCCTAGCTAATGGAGAGGAGACCCCTGGTACACATCATGTTACTCTGAGTGTCAGCTCAGGACCTGGGGCAGGCAGAGGCTTCCAGGTAGAGGTGGGCAAACCTGTGAGAATCCAGAGACAGTGGAAGGGTGGCGGGGGGGAAGCGAAGTTGAGGACTCTTATGCATTCCTCCAGGCTGGGGGGCTGTTTCATAGCTCAGCGCTTTTACTCAGAAGGCCTCCTCCTTTTCCTCTCAAGGTGGGGCAAGCACCAGCTTACCTTTCAGGACTCAGTGCAAGCCTGATGAGCCCTTCCTGATTTCTTCTCCCACATATAGAATTAGCCCCTTTCCTCCATGTCTTCCCATGTTCTGTATACGCTTCCCTAACCTGTAATACCTTATTGCACATCAGTGTATACACAGCTGGAGAAGCCATCTGCAATTTTCATTTTATTCATTCATTCATTCATTCATTCATTTTGAATTTTCATAAGAGTTTATTTGAGCCGAACCGACACTTATGCCTGGGAGCAAGATCTCAGACGCCCTCATGTCTGCAGTTTTTACCTGGCCAGCGTCTGTCTGTCTTCTCGTTGGTAGGAGCACCTTGATCTTTAAACTCATGTTTTCAGTCCATGTGGTTTAGGTGGAGCTGACCGTCCCACCCTCCCTGCTTGACAAGGAGCGGGGAACAACTGGCTCATTGGCAATACCACCCCTCGATCATAGCGATTGGTTCAGAAAAAGATGTGTATCGCAAGCCTGTTGAGGCAAGCCCAGCAGTTTTGCTGGAATCATTGGCAAACAGGCTCCCCCTTTCCAGTGGTTTTGTCAGACTCGTAGAACATAAGCCTGGACTGGCCGGAGGAGATTTTGCCACCAGAAGTGTAGGAACAGAAAACAACATAGAAGAAAGCAGGACTTTTGATGGACACAGAATGCTGCTGGTTATTTGAATATCAGAATTCAGAAGTGCCCGAAGCAACTGGACTTTTCCAGTGGCATAGCCGTTTCTCTCTTTTGTTTAATTAGGTCACTTGGGGCTGAAATTAGCCTCCCTCGTGATCAGCGTCCTGGCTCGTGCAAGGCCATCTTTCTGCCACCGGAGTGGGAGCTCCCGGGGAGCTGACTGTCCGTCATCTTCGCATCCCACTCTGGGCTTGTTGTCTGTCTCCTGGCTCCGCCCGACTGATTTCATGAATTAGCAGATGAGATTAGTGGGCAGTGGGTCACGTCTTTCATGGCAAACTCGGGATTTGGGATTCTTGTCTTTCCTGGTCTGCTCACACCATTCACTGTGTCTTGGCCCCATGTCAGCTACTGGAAGTGCTTCTTCCTTGCTTCTTTAAACTGTCCATTAGCTTGTTTCACTGTCATTTGATCCTTCGTGCTGAGGTGCAGGGGAAGCGAATTCTCTTTAATTGAGGGTTCCTGTTATGAGGATTTGCATTATTGCTCAGTTTTAACAAACAGGATATTACAGAAACTGGTGATTAATGTGATGGGAAGGAGCAAACATGCTACATGAGTCATTACATTAGACCCAACATGTTTAATGGTCTGTTGTGCTGAGCGGAGAGCAGCAGGAGCCTGCTGGGGGAAACACAAGGCCAAAGGCTCAGAGACCAAGGTTTTTTTTTTTTTTTTTTTCAGACTGTTTAACTTATAAGCAGAGAGCTGTCGCCATTCTTTGAACTGCAAAGGAAGCAGCATCTCTGAGGAATTTTTCTTCTTTCTGTGACCGATGAGTGTGGAATGTAAGTTGTCCCATGTCGTTAGCAATGCTCTAAAGGGACACGATGAAGGTCGTCAAGGTCAACTCTTAGGATCCGATAGTAGTGCATTAACGTCTGTGTTCATGCCTACAAAATGGAAAAGTGAGAGAGACCTAGTTTAAAAAGCCATACTGAAAACACATTGGGCTTCTCTAAAGATTTATTTTTAGGGGAGCAAAACATGCTAATCAAAGCACGAAAGCATCAGACTGGGAGTTGGGAATCTTGGTCCTAGTTGTAGCTCAGCTTCTGTTTGGATGAACCATCTTGGGGAAGATAGTTAACATTTTGAGCCATAGTCTTCTCATCTGCCCAGGAGGCTTAGAATTTTCTATACCACAGAGTGATGGTGAGTATTGAGAAAGGATCTGTGAAATGCAAGCAACCACAAATGTAAGGAAACTTGATTATCAAGTAGTAGTATCACTGATAACAATACTGCAGGTCATATGAGATGCTTAGGATTATGAAGGTTTGTTCTCAGACATTTTTCCAGGAATGTAAATGAAATTTCCCCCCCACTCCCACCCCGGGTACCTCTAATCCATTCTTGACACTGAAGCCAGGATGATAGTCTAATAAAAGATGACTTCGATCATGTCACTCCCAGTGCTCGATGGTCTTCACTGGGTTCCCACCGCTGTTAGGATTGGAGCCAAGGTTCTCACATGGCAAACAGGGCTCTATAGCATCCGGCCCATTCTTCTACCTTCCTTCTCATTTCACATCTTTTCTTTTGCTCTCTGAGTTGAACCCACATGGCCTGCTTTCAGAGCTCAGGGTACTGGGCTCCTCCTCGTCTCAAAGCCTTTGCGCATGTCGTTCTTTTAGCCTTGAATGTTCTTCCTTCTCTGTTTCTTAACTCTCGCCGCGTGTGGTAGGCTGAATAATGAGCTCTCCCTCTTCTTCCAAAGATGTCCATGTCCTCAACTTCAGAAGTGGTGAACATGTTATTTCACGTGGTAGAAGGGACTTTACAGATGTGATTACAGGTCTTGGGATGGAGAGATTTTCTGGATTATACAGTTGTTCCCAGTGTAATCACGGGGGTCCATACAAGAGCGAAGAAGGCAGATCGGAGTTAGTTCTAGGAGATGTGATTACGGAGGAGAGAGGTTGCAGTGAGTGTAAGCAGTTACCGTAGCCAGTGAAGCAGGTGCGGAGGGCCCATGGGCCATTCCTGAGAGTGCCATCAATGGAGGCTTCTTACAGAAAAAGACCCAGGCTCTGATGTTTGTGCAGGAAGAGGGCAGAGAATGCTCAGAGTAGCAGGGACACATGGGCCTACATTCCTGAGTCAAAAACTGGGAAGAACACAGAATCTTGGCATATGCAGGTAGTGGCGGGTGGGGTTGGAAAAGTCAAGGGCTAGATGATCAAGAGCCCTAATTATTTGGGCCCTTAGGGACCGTGGAAGCATTTTAAGCAGGGGAGAGAAATGATGAGGTTTGAATTGTTGGGGAGAAGTGGGAAAAGGGAAGCAAAGTAGCTGTTTCAGGATTTGGCAATGGGAAGACTTTGGTCTGAGAAGAGGAGTGGCAGTGAGAATGAAGCCAAATGGGCAGTTCCTAGCGAGATTTAGGAGGAAGCCTCAGGGTCTGGCTTGTAGGATATAAGGGGCTGACAGGAGAGTGAGAGCCAAGCATTTCTCCTAAATTATTAACTTGGAAAACTGAAGAGATAGGTCATGGTGCCATTCATTGAGGTAAGGAGCAGGGGAGCCAATAGACACTGAAAAGTCTTCTACTGAAAATGTCCTTAGCAAACAGAGGCTTTGTTAAGTCTGTGAATTGAGCTTTAAGACAGACCAGCTCACCTGGATGGATAGCAATTGGTAGAAGGGGTTCTTGGTTGTGGATTTGGCCTGAAGTGGGTAGATTCAGAAGACAGGCCACATCTGAGAAGGTTAAAGAGACTCAGGATAAATATAGGGCCATGAATTTACATTTCCAAATTTATCTGACAGTATAGAATCACAGAGATATACTTTTCCGATACACATAAAATATGTCTTATATATTTTGACTGAATACAAACCCTATAATGTTATATAGTTTCTACAAAGCTAGCGTAGCAGTATTGGAGACATGACATTTAAAATGAACAAGAAGATGCTTCTTTTCTACTCTGAACTTCTCAGTCCACTTCTGAAGTATGATACTCAGTTTTGGAAGCCAGAAATGAATAATAACACAGATGACCTTGAGAGTATTCACAGGAGAGTACCAGGGATGGTGATGCAATTTGAAGCCACTGATGAAGACAGGTTTTTCAGGAAATTGGGGATGTTTGTGGAGAAGAGAGACTTTGTGTGTGTTTGTGAGGGTTTGAGGGAAGATGCATAATATTATACAAAAGCTGTCATGTGAAAGAGGGATTAATCTTACCTCATATTATTCCAAGTGATAGAACTGGAATTAATGGAAGTAAATGAGGAGGTCAGGGGATTGAGAAGCTTTGTGATGAGTAGATTTGTGTGGAATCGCCTTGGAATAAGTATTGAATAGAGTGGCACGGTTTCATCACACATAAAGGAAGACCACTGACATAATTAGTTTTTCCAAAGTTGAAAGAGACTGCCTCAATCCAACAACTCTGGAGGTTCATAAGTGGAAATTTAGGTTCAATATCCAAAGGACCGCTAGACTAAACGGCTCCGTGTCTCTTTTGTCTCTGAAGGCCACTAGTTGTGTTGAGAATGAGGGTCTGGGTCTACCAGTCTGCTTGGACAGGGCTTCTCAGGACTAGGCACAGGCACAGGGGAATAGTGGTGGCTGCCAGCTCCATGCGTTCACAACTGTTGTTTTTACTAGACGCCCAGAGGGAGTCGGGGACTGGAGTGTCCATGAGTGTCTCTGCTGGCTGTCTGTAGTTGAGCTGAGGGGGCCATGACCATATGCTGAATAGTTGTGTGGGAGGAAGGAAGAGAGAGCTGTGCGCCCTGGAGTAGACTTGTCCCAGGGATGATCTCGATTGATCCCTCCCATCGTTTTAAAAAATGCAATTTCCTTGAATCTCAGTGATCTAAAGGACCTTAGGGGTCAGCTTCCCAGGCAACGTCTGAATCAACCCTGCTGAGAATAACAGTAGCTTATCAGAGGTAGGAGTTCCTGAAATGACTGAATATCGCACAACGGTCTCAAATTTAAAAAATATTATGTTTTGGTTAAATTTTAAATACGTACACAATTATTTTAAATTCAGTCAGAAATTATACTGTTTTACTCCTGTCCTTATAGACATGTCCTTATATGCTTAGCAGTTTTGCATCTTTAAATACAAGTACTTGATTTGATGAATTTTTCTTAGATTCTGGTAGCCCCCTCAAATAATATTCACCGGGGAAATGAGGGAGAAGATGAAGTTTTCTCCTCCCCGGGCCCTGGAAACCACACATTGTTCTACGAAAGAGCATTGAGTTCACTGTCTGTTATAGAAGGGATCAGCCATTTTTTCCTAACAACAGTGTAGCGTATTTGGAAAACAGTTTCTTCTAGAGCACACATGCTTGATTTGGTCACGTTTTATTTTGGAGATCTCAGTGCAGTAATCACTGAGCTGCAACACTAGTTGTCCCGCATCTCATGTATTTATTTTTCTGCAACAAGATCCTGCCCATAGGAAATCTAAAAGGCAGTGAGGAAGTCATAAGGAACAAGCGGGAAGGTGAGACAGGGAAGTCAGCGTTGCCTTCGATCAGCTGGGGTAGCATAGATTTTTTGTAGGGCTTGTCTCTCATTATTATTCTTTTTATCATGCAGTTTGTAGAATCTTCGAACTCATGAGCACAGCATAAGGAGCCTTGTCTCATTGGAACATATTTCTCCAGCCTCATTTCTCAATCATACAATTCACTCGTCACAATAATATTATCTCCGTATTAGTTAATAAAAATTCTCCAAATCTCCAATAACTGGAATAGCTCTATTTCATTCTTCTTGATAGCTGTATAATATTCCATAAATGGAATATACTATAATTTATTCAAGTATTCCCTTATTAATAAGTATTTATATTGCTTTTAGTTTCTATGTCTACAAACAAAAGTGTAGGAAGCAGCCTTCTACTTAGATTGTTATACATTTGTGGTTGTTAGACGATTCCAGGAGTGGGGTTTCTGGAGATAGGATATGTTAGTATTCAATTTTAGTAGATGTTGTCAGCTTGCTTTCCAAAAAACGGTAACACTTCATGTAACACTAACTATTTAATTAAGTACAATTTCCCTTACGTTATCACCAAAAAATAAGTATTATAGGTCTTTTCAACTTTTTGTCAGTTTGATGAAAGTAGAAACTGATTTAATCTGTATTTTCTGGGTATTAGAAAATTTGAGTATTTTTATAACTTTTTTTTGGCCATTTGGATTTGTTTTTTAATGAAATGTCTATTTAAGTCCTTTGCCTGTTTTTATATTGAATTTTCTTTTTCTTGTCAGTTTATAACAATTATTTATGTATGATAGCTATTACCTCTGTTACAGAATTTCCTAATTATTTGCCAATTGGATTTTTATATTATCTTTTGCTATATACAAATTAAAAAAAATCTTTATATAGACAAATATCTTTGTCTTTTTTATTTTAAAAATATCTTTTGGCTATCCAATCTTGATTAAAAGGCTTCCCTTGCCTTTGATTAGTAGTTTCCTAGATGTTCTTGCAATATTTTTTGTCTTTTTAGCCAGTTTCATTTTTTAGACAAGCTACATTATCACCATTAAATTGAATGAATTGAACTACTATATTTGTCATATATTAAACTTTTATATATCCTGGGGATGTTCTCTATTTCTATGCCAATGTCATCCTGATTTGATTAAAATGGCTTTATGATATGTTCTGATAACTGATTGGGTCAGTCTTTTCTCAATGTTTAGTACATCACATTTTGATATTAATTTAAAGATACTTGATCGTTTATATTAATTCTTCTCATCCAAAAATGATGGTGTGTTTTGAAAATATATTCAGATCTTGTTTTAAGTACTTCAGTAATATTATATTAGCTTATTTATATGGATCTTTTTCCTTTTCATTAAACATATTCCTTTGAATTTTAGTGGATAGAATATTTTTGTTTTAGTTTTCACATACTGACATTTTTTAGTTTAATAAGACTACTTTAAAAATACATATATTTATCTTATGTTCACCCATAACAGTTTAGAAATTAATTCTAGGTGTTTTCTTTTTAACTGCGTTATCTTATTTTTGTCCTTATCCTTCAATGATAGTTCAACTTGTTATAGAATTCTAGATTGAAATCGTTTTTCTTCTTAACTTTAAAGGCATTTGTTCTTTCGTCTCCTAGTACTCAATGTTACTAGTAAACCTGATAGCAGTTAGATTCTCATTTCTTCCTGGGTGAATTTTATTTTTTCTCTAAGGAAACTTTTAGGGTATTTCTCTTTATAGCATTCTGGAATTTTATAGTTTTTGATTTGGAGTGGGTTGTATACTGGCTTGGAAATCAAATGGGCCATTTCAATTTAGAAATTTCTCTTTTTATTTACCTCGATGAATTTTATTTTTTAAAAAAATGTGTTTCATCATTTTTTTCTTTTTTTCTGTTCTTATTTTCTTGAACTTTCTTAGCTTACCACTGAGTCTCCTGAATTGATTTCCTATGTTTCTAATGTTTTCTCGAAACATGAATTTGGGAACCCCCCCACCCTCGCCAGACACACTTTCACAGCCTCTGTGCATCCTTCATTGTAACATAAGCAAGAAACATATGTTTTTTTTTGTAAACCACTGAGATTTAAGGGTTGTTGTTTGCATAGCAAAGACTGACAAAGATAATCTGTATATTTCTTTTAACTTTTTGCAATATATACTGATAAATTACCTTTTAAATTCTTCAATATGTCTATTTTTCTAATTGTTCCTTTTTTCATAAATGTCTGTGTTTTCATATCTTTGGATTTCTTTAATTTTTATGAGGACACTAATTGGATTTCTGAAATTCATCTCTTGTTTTTGAATTGTATCTCTGTCTTGTGGTCATCGGTTCTGGCAATTTATGAATGCACAAATAAATGTGAAAGCAAAAGGATTAAAAAGATAGAGCATGACAACCGTAAGCAGAAGAAAATGACTGTGGGCTTATCGATACAAGACAAATCAGATTTCAACCAAGGGAACTGTAAGAAATAAAAGGGACATTTATTATTATAAAAATGATACACCCGAAGCAGTAATAGAGTGACAGATTTTTTTTCACCCTGGCGGGAGATGGATGCTTTGTTTTCTGATCTTTATTTCTGATCTGATTTTTCACTAAGGATGGAGCCCCACTCATAGATCCTGCTTTATACAAGGATCTCAGGCTTATTCATGGGCCTCAGGTTTCTTCTCCGTGTGACCATCAGTCCTGCTTTTTCTGGGTTCCCACCACTGTCACTTGCTAGCAGAAAAATCCCAGATTTTGTATTTACTTAGCACTCATTGTATAATATACAGTTAATTTTTTTTTTTTTTTTTTGGTCTTTGGAGGTTTCTCTTGCTTTCTTTTGAGCTCAGAAATGGCTTTTTAAACCTTACTATAATTTTTAGTGGGTGGGATTTTCAGAATAGCTCATCTAGTGTACTGCCTGAAGGGGAAGTCCTTGCCTTTAAAACTCTAGTTTCATCATTTACCAGTAACTTTGGGCAAATTAACCTCTATGATTTTCAACTTCTTCACCTAGAAAGGGAGACAGTAATTTATACCTCATAGTTTTATGTTAAGTGCACTACTATAGTATAATTAAAAATGTTTAGCAAAGTATCTGACATATCGTAAGCACCCTATAAGTGGTAGCTATTTCTTTTTTCCTCTATGCTTTACGTTATTAGTAAAAATGAGGTTATCTACATCGAATAAAGTGGAATCATCAACTATTCACTACAGGTGTGGCAAATGACTGCTCGCAGGCTGGACACCTGTGTTTGTTTTTAAGTAATGTTTTATGGAAACATAACCATACCCTCTATTTGTGTATGTCTGTCACTGGTGTTACATTATAATGGCAGATTGAATAGTTGCAATAGAGACCAATGCAATCTTAAAAGACTATCTGGCCTTTGAAAAAAAAGTTTACCTACCTGTCTCTGTCGTGGTTTATAGGAGCAATGAATTTTTGAGACTTAAGCTCAATGCTAAGCCTCCCGAGGACTTTTACAAGATCCTCTATTATACTGTGTGCCATTTACCTTTTAAAGTAATTCCCATAGCTGTTTCTCCATCATTCACACATTAGCCTTCAAGCTTTCTATTATCTTACACCCTGACTGTCCCACTAATTCCTCAAATGAAACATTTCTCAACTATCCTTTTTGTGTCTTCTATAATTAACCCTTCTTTTTTGCTCTATCCCTTCTTTTTTGATCATCTCATTATTTTCATGGCTTTTATTTCTTTTTCTTTCTTTTTTTCACCTTTTTGTTTCAAACAAAAAGCCCCCAAATAAAATAGTACATGCATTCAATCAGTCTTCTAATTGTGACAATTCTTTTCTAAGTTGGCTGTTATTCTTTAATTTGTTGACCTCCTTTTCATTTTAACTGCTGATGCCTTAGCTTATATTTGTTCCTTCGTGTCTAGATGTTTTTCCTCATCTGGGCTCATCTTTCCATTCCATCCTCATCTTTCATTATAACCTTCATATACCTTAAGCTCTATATTCTTGAGACTTTTCGAACACCTCCTTGCCTTCGTTTATATGTTTGGATCTGTAGCCCTGTGAGCCTCTTCACTTTTCCACCCGTCAGTATCTTCCAGGTGAACTCAAACTCTCTCTCTTCCCAGAATTCTTTCCCTGTCTCCTGATGTAGAACTTCCTTCCTGCTTTATATAACCAGTGCACCTCCAGTACATTAGAGGGTCGAACATACTCTTAATAAATTGCATTATTATTCTTTCTTTAAACATTTGTCACTGCCATTAAATTAGAATCCAACTTTAGTGTAAAGGTAGCATCTCATCTATCTTTGTGTTTATTATGGTGCCTGGCACAGGAACATGCTCAGTAAAACTGTGTTAAATAAAGGAGCAAATTTAAATAGGTTCTAAATAACTTTCATCAAATTGTGAATAATTGTTCAGGCATATTTTTGGGGCTTGAGGACACCGCAAAACAACCACAGCCTCCCATATAAACACTAGAGACTTGGTCTGAGCTGTCACTGACCTTAGATGTCAGATTTTTACATCTGTAAATAATCTCGAGTAAACTGCTCTGTGAATATTTCTTTTCCTATAGGGAGTGAGCAAGCCAAAGATATTAATTATGAAAATGAAAAGTCATAATCTGTATGATGATGGTTTAGAAATCTTGAACTTTGGCTTAGAGTAAGTTTATTCAGACAGCTGTTCTCTTCTGCTCATGTTGAACAGTGTAAAAGCCTCATGATCAAAGATTCAACTTATCATTGTCCCCTAGATAGTACATGGCATTTGGACACATATCACACACCATCTTTATAAGGGAGGTATCTGTAAACTCCATTTCACAGATGAGTCAGTGTGACGCTCACAAAGCTTCCTGGGGAAGGCGAGCCAAGTCTAGGGTGGGCCAGAAGAGTCCACCTTGAAGCCTAGGTGTTCTACAATGCACAGATGACCTTCTGGCTGGTATTTGGTTTGAGGCCACTGGAACTAGATCAGACCTCAGATCTAGAGTGAACTGCAACCAGTAACTGCAATAGAGGGTGATTAAGAATGAAAGTAGAATCATTTATAAAATGCAATGAGAATGCTAACCTCGTTTTCCAGATGAGGAAGTGAAAGCTGAGTATCTTTCCAAGGTCATCTAGGTAATAAATGGCAAAGCCAGGATTTGAACACAGTTCTGTTTTACTTATATGTGTTTTTTAAATTGATATGCTTCCATCTTTTACTCATAAGTATGTTTTTTAATCAGTGTGCTTCCACATTTCTGATATATGTGTGCACATACATATACACACACATATAGGTACACATTATTTGTAATATGTATAAGAATTTAGGTGGCTTACCACACATGTAGAACTCAGAAATCTGTGATCTCTGTCTGTGGTTGAGGAGCCTTTTTGTTTGACTATCGCCGTGTGACAAATTACCCCAAAACTTATGACTTAAAACAGCACCCGACCATTTATTTTTTCATAGTTTCTGTGGGTCAGAAATCTGGGAATGGCCTATCTAGATTCTTTTGGCTATAATCTCCAGTGAGGTTTCAGTCAAGCTATTGCCTGGGGTTATGGTGTCATGTAGCGTGTTGGCTGGGATGCAGTTCTGCGTTCAGCTCACTCGCGTGGTTGCTGGTAAGCCTGTCTTTCACCACGTGGCTCTCTTCACAGTGCTGCTTCACATCATGACAGTTGGCTTCTCACAGGGCAAGCGATCCAATAGCAAGCAGGTGGGAACCCCGTAAAGACAGAAGCCTCAGTCTTTTATAATCTAACCTTTGCAAGTGGCATACCATTACTTCTGCCATAGTCTGTTTATTACCAGTGAGTCACTGAGTCCAGCCCTCACTCAAGAGGAGAATTACTTAAGGGCACGAATTCTTGGAGATGTGGATCATTGGATCATCTTGGCAGCCTAACACAGGAGATGTTTCTTGTCTTTTTTTATCACCAGCCCTTTCTAAGACCATGTTGTTTCCTGGGCTTGGCAATATGTGTGTTTAGAGTTGCCTAATCACTACTGCAGGTATCAGACGGGAATCAATACAATATGGCATCACATATTATCATTCTGGTCAATTCTCACAGCTAGTATTCCTTTCTGATGACAGATATGTAGGTGATAAAGCATTCTGTTAGGATCCGTAAATTAGGTTCTCATCATTACGGTCGTCTTTGGCAAGAGCAGAGGCACAATAATATTTACCTATTCATTACACTCAGTGAGGTGTTAAGTAACATGCATCTATGTGTCTGTCCGAAGGATATTGTTAAGAGCAAAATTTACACTGAGAAAATAGGGCAGCATGGGTTAGGAGACTGGGACCTGGTCCTCATTCCAGCTGTGCGAACGTGTTATTTAATTTCCCTGGTTGTCAGTATCCTTACCTAGAAAATGAGGTAGTTGGACAAGACTGGGGTTGACAGCCTCAAAGCCTTCAGGGATCAGGCAAGTGATATGAGAGAGTGAAGCGTATAAAGTGTAAGACAGAAATGGAGGATGGGACTATGACATCTGGAGATTCCACAGACTTTTCCAGGAGGGACCATTATTTCATGGGGAAGTATTGGCATGGTGTTGCCAGATCCTTTTGACTTTTCAAAAGAAGTTAGAAATCAAGGCTTGTTAAGCCTCTTCGTGTTTTTAAAACTCTTTACGGGCCAAATACTATTTATCCTGTGGGTGGTCAGTTTGGAATCCTTGAGCGAGCATATTTTTTAAGACCTTTCCATTTAAAAAATGTGTCTCTGTTTTATTTAAAAATATAAACTTAAAAATACTATAATATAGAATACATTTCATATGTTGGAGAAACATCTCATGTACAGTATAGTTGTTATAGGTACACATAAAAATATTCTTTGTCTTTCTTTAGGTCGTTTGTTTTTCCAATCCTCCAATTGCTTTAGAAAGATCTACATTTCTGTTCCAAGGAATCATTAAAGATCAGTTAATGTGAAAGACACTTCTCATTTCATTTATATTTGACCCTTTGTGCTGCTGGGGAAATAGAACAGGAATCACAAAATGAGAAATTTAAATGAATCCTGATGCTATCTGATAGGAAATCTTCGCTACCTCAGGTCATGGGCTCAGCGATAACATCTATCTAATACTTGTTAAAATTAAGTCATAAATTATATTCATAAAGATTTTTATAAATAACCTCACACAGGGTCAGTGTCAACAGAAGAAATTAAAAAAGCAATTGAGGAGCCTTGATGAATGAGCTCATGGACCCTGGAATTGACTGTGATTGTCAGGACCCAATTTTTTCCTAATAAACACGCAAATGCCATCATTAATATTGACATAGGGAAGTTAAATGGAGATACTCTCCATGATAAAACGTCATTTTGGAAGGATTAATATGAAGATCATGAGTTTAAATCTACAAAACAGATATGAAGTGGAAACTTCTGGGTCCTGCAAGTTGTGGAAGTGATAATTGAGAGGGAGCTATTTCTAGAAGGTTCCATGCATTTTTTTTGTAAATTGGTTAGGTGAAAGGGACTAGTGTTGTACTAATCGAAGGGAAACTATTGTCTTCACCAGTTTCAGGCTTCAGAGAAAGTATATCTAGCCCCAATGAAATATGTGGCTTTATCTGCCTTTGTTTCAGCCCTGCAGGGAGGGTAGTACCCAGCACAGACCTAGGGACTTGCTCTCCAGGATCGGCACTTGCTAATCATCTTCCTGGACTCTGGCTCCTGCCAAACTGTTTAGAGAGCACTGTTGGTTTTGAGGCCATCTAGTAAAGAGAGTGTCAGCATGAACTTTGCACTGAGACCTCCTGGGTTCGCTTCCTGTTTAGATCACCTACTTCTTAGCTCTGTAACCATGAGCAAGTTACTTAATATCTCTCTCTCTGTCCCGGCTTCCTCACCCCTCAAATGGGGTAATCCTTGTACATGGGTTTGATGATTATATTAGTTAATGCCTATAAAGTATAAAAAGTACTCATAACACACAGCATTCAATCAATTTTAGTTATTACTATTATTGTTTTTCCCTAACGCCTCCGCCAGACTCATAGTACTTCTCCCTTTGCTTGCCATGTCTGTTATGTCTGCCACCCATTTCTGGTGCCAAACTTACTTCAAGGGTTCTATTTGTGATTAGGAGTGGTCTGTCTAGTCATCCCCTTCAAAATCATCAACGAGTCAGAATTTCATACAGATGGCAGGGACCTGGGTTATACTTAATAGATAAGAGGGCTCCTGGATGTCTTTCCAGGGAACTGGCCTACTACTGAGCTCTCTGTGTGGGCCCAAGATTCTGTTAATAGGATACTCGCACTGACTGACATGGATCTTAGTATCAAAATCCTACTGTAAGGTTCAATCTACGCCCCGCCCCCCCGCCCCGCCTCTTTGTCTCCAATAAGAAAGCAACATTCACTTCACTTTCTAGATTTACCTCATATTTCACCATCTTTCTAAATGTTTTGAGAGCCATCGTCCCCCACGTAGAATCACCCACTTCCTCTTTGGTGCTGCCCCTGTATCTTGCACCAATTATTATGATGGGAACCATACCATTTTAGTTCAACTCTGTGTCTGTGTCTTATTCCCTCCACTGCAAGCCCTTTGAAGGTATGTCCAGTATTCAACACAGGCCTGGCATAGAATAGACCTTAAAAAATGCATCTCGGGTAAGGATGAGAAGCAGGTTGACTGCCAGGAAAATGGCTCTGTGGGTGAGAACTGTTAATGGAGGAACATTTGCTTGTTCATTAACACTGGATCCGGCTCTATTCAGACATCATTTTCTAAGAAAGGTGACTTGAACCATATGTCTGAACACAAAGAGGGTGATTCTTGGGGAGGTTACTGTGCCTGCACTTGGTACAGCTGCCATTAACAGTACCGAAATAGGGTTATTTAACGCAAGACTTCGTTAAGGCAATTAAAGCATTTTATTTTTGAGAATGTAGCTTGAATTGTGGAATGAACTATGTGCAGTTATTAATATTCAGTATAAGCATAAAATCACACACTCATGCACAGATATATCTTATGTCGAAGATTATTGA
Organism: Rousettus aegyptiacus; assembly: GCF_014176215.1. Classification (NCBI taxonomy): domain Eukaryota; kingdom Metazoa; phylum Chordata; class Mammalia; order Chiroptera; family Pteropodidae; genus Rousettus; species Rousettus aegyptiacus. The sequence goes on from NW_023416285.1 coordinate 8,896,516, forward strand.
GTTGTGGTGGTAGTTTACCAAACTCTTTTGCTATAGTATGTTGAATGCCTTAATCAGAAAGGTAGTATTTCATCTGGCCTTAGTAGAGTGTTACCATCTTTGGAGCCCTTGGTTTTGTGTCTTTAACTCATTTGGCCCCCATCTGCATCTCATGTTGACCTTCTGGTCTAGGATCTTTCTTGTGTCTGAGCTAATATTTTTAGTGTAAACAGGTCTCTGTCACTTGGTCAGTAATGCTTGAATGTAAATTCTTCTAGATTTTTTGATTTGATTATACTGAGCATAGCAACCACATTTCATTTTAATGGTCATTGCTATTTTTATATCTAGTTGTTATTACACAATTAAGTTAAAATTGTTAAGGAACAGGACCTTTTTTCTAAAGCCTTTAAATGATCTAGAATGTCCTCCATCTAAATACGCCTTCTGAAGTGGTTATGATTTCAGTTGGGAATAAAGAATATTTTCCAGGTTGACTGATGACCATAAGATTGTTTCCATTATTCAAATAACTTTTTTTTTTTTTTTTACTCTGTGTTCTGTCTGTCACTACGAATGTCTCTTGATAATAGTAGCTGGAGTCAAAGCCATCTGCTAAGGCGTCTGTTACAATATCCAGCTGAAGAGGATGTGGTTGGCCCTTTGTGAATTAACGATTTTACGCCAGCCACATGTGGTAGCATAGTTTTGGGCTAGACTTGGTGTCTAACCAGGCAATTATCCACCGAAAGTTTTCACTCTTTGGGTGGAACAAGGGTATTAACAGAAGAAAGTGGAAAGGCCGCGTGGCGCTGTGGAGAGAGTGAATCTGGAGTCAGACAGACCTGGCTTTGAATTCTGGGCCCACCATTTATAAGCTATATTACATTGGGCAAGTTACTTAACCTCCATAAGCCTCAGAGAGTTCTCATCAATAATAAGGGATTAATAAATAGTGCCCATCTGTGGAGTTATTGCATTAAACAAGATTATATGAAATCTCAATAAATGTTAGTTTAAAAAATAAAACCCAATCAATCATTGAGGATTTTGTCTGAATTCAATGATCAGGTCTTTTCTGCTCTGAGAGCGAGTTTGAAGTAGATTTGAATAAGGAGGCAAGTGGGAGAAAAGTCTAGAGACTGTAGTAAGATTGAAGAGCAGAGGGCACTTGAGGACAAGGAGTGCCATGAAAGAAAGCAAAAAACAGAAGAACATTGGTGTCCGTCACAGACCCAGAGATAAGCCGTTTACCCGTATTTTTCCATTTTTACAATTTTTTGAAGCTATTGTAAAAGAGAAAAATGGGGCACTTTCACACAGGGGAAGGGAGTTGGGGCTTATGTATTAGGAAGTGACAAAGCTTGAATGATGGACTAAAGGTTGATCTGAAGTTTATGGGTTGGTCCATAGTCCTTTTCCAGGGAAAGCAGTGAGAGGAGGGCTGTGGTGGGGTAGGCGGTTGTTCCATACCAGCTTAGTTCTCATCCTCTCAGAGGTAGTATTCCATACGTAGTGATACGATAAGATTTATCTTCAAGAAAAAGAGTCTAGAGAAAAACCTCTACAATCTTTCAAAGTGTTTTTCAAAACAGATGATTTCTCAGATGATTTAAGAGATAATGTTATATTGGTTTCTAGGTTTTTTTTATTCGCCCCCAAAAAATTGGCCAAAAGGAAAATGTCGGGCTAGGATCTTCTCAGGCACTTTGTCCTTTTAAAATAACTTGACGCCAGCTCTACCGCTCAGCAGAATGCCATTGGAATTAATGCCTGTACTGTGTGCCAAGCACTGTGTGAGGCCCTGGAAGTGCACAAGTGAATGAGGCAACATGGTCTTTCTCCCCAGAGGACTTTCTCTGTAGATGGGGAGACAGGCCTCAAATAATTACACAGATAATTCTGTAATTACAGTAATGAGAAGAAGTATGGAAGAAGAGTGAAGGTTATTAAGGTAATTATAAGAAGAGGAATAACTACATGAAGGTGAGGAGGGAATTATATCAGAATCCGTCCCAAGGCTGTGATATTTCAGCTGAGCCCTGCAAGATGAGTAGAATTTATCCAGCTGAAGAAGAAGGAGCTCTCCAGGCAGAGCACATATTTGTCTGTCACCTGGCATGTTGATTCCTGACGTTTTATTTTTTCTTTTTGAATATCTGCTTAAGCTTTGAATTTGGTACCTATTTCACTCCACTCTGGGCATATTCCATTTTTTATTTTTATTTATTTATTTATATATATATATATTTAGGTGAGGCAACCCTTGGTTGACCTCACCAATTGCAAGGACCGTGTCAGCTTACAATCCCTTATTTTTTTTATGTTTTACTCCTCTAGCACCTGGTCTTCTAGGTGGTCTCCCATCCAAGTACTAGCCAGGCCCAACCCTGCTTAGCTCCGAGATCAGATGGGATCAGGCTTGCTCAGCATAGCATGGCCGTGCTCCATTTTGGATAGGAGGTAATTGTCTTGGGCTTCCACAAGTCACTATTTCTTGCCTCACTCACTGGCTTTCGAATGGATTCACAGATTCTTCTATATTGCCTTCTCTGTGCCTCTTGGTGTTTGCTTTTTTTCTGTCTATTTCTTGCTGGCACATTAAAATAGAAGAGGAAGAGATTTTAGAAAAATACATTTTTCATTTTTTATAATGCTAGTTGTATTGAAGAGTGGTTCCCTGAGATGCAGAGCAAATTTAAATTGCATCTCTTATTTGATATGACTGCTGGTGAACATAAGAAAATAGCATCCATTTATTAAGGAAGCCATGTGCAAATGCAGGGCATGTTTGCAAAGGCTTATTATAGTACAAGAGGCAATTGCTGCTTTGTTTATTTGGTTTGTGGCTAAGTCATTACAATGCTCCTCTTCTGGAAAAGAAAAGGTATGTAGACTGAGATGTCTCTGGCAGCATAATTGCTTCCATTTTATTTAAAGATAATCCAAATTTTGAAAGCCTTGTTGCAGTGGATGTTGCTTATTTTGGGCTGTCCAACATCTATTTGCCCCGCTGTTGGAAACATCACTCCAAGATTATTTGTAGTATTGTATTAGTTAAAGTAATGCTTACTGTTGCAATAAATAAATAGTACATTTTTAATGCCTAAGCATTATAAAAACGCATATTTCTTGCTCAGGTTAAAGTCTAATGTGGGTGTTCCTGGCTTCTTTCTCATTCAAAGTTTTCTGCTTCTTCCATCTTCTTGGCTCTGACCTCCTCTAAATTTTCAGAGTCCTCTCCTTTTACCTGACAGGTGGGAAAAGCTAGAGAGGATTAAGTGCGAGATGATGTCATGGTCAAGGCTTTCACACTGTTAGTTCCAACTCAGTCACTTGCCTGCACCTAGCTGCAAGTGAAGCAGGGACATGCGTTCTGGTCACCATGTGGGGGGCGGGGAAGGAGCTAGCAGTCTAGGCTACAGCTGTCTGTCTCTTCCCCATGTTTCAGAGGAGGCTGATTCCACCCCCCAAAAGATGAAGCGTGTGGCTCAGCCTTCACATAGTCTGCTCAGGGATGGACATATGACCTGTGCTAATAAAATTAAACTGGGATCCCAGACTTTTGTTGGTGGCATTCTCTTTCTTTATGGAGATAAACAAGAGAATGTATGTAGTTAGTTCCATGGCAGCCGTCATGAGATGGGAGGTGAGGTAGAGGGAGTCGTTTTAGAGATTGAAGCCAATACCTAAAAGTGAACCCAGAGATGGAGACAGGAAAACTCAATTTTGGTCATCGTTTTAGCTGTGGGATTAAGCATTTTGTGAATCTATATCTAGTTTTCCAGTTAGAGGAACCAGTTTTTTTTTTTTTAATTTAATTCAGTCTTTGTTATAGTTTCTGTTCTTGAAAATTTGCAGTATTTCAGATTTCATCATAAGCGATACAACCCTACAAAGAGTTTGGGAATATATACTATTTATGTGAGTTTACTTGAAGCATGATTTAGTTGGATAAATGGGCTGTTTCTTAATTTAAGGAATTGAAGTTACGTCTGATCACACACTGGCTAGTTTGACAAAGGCTTTACGTTATGTACAATTGTGCTTTCATAACCTCACCTGAGATAGTTAGTTTCCATTATAAACACTGAGTTTCCTGCTGGCCATTTTGATTTATCTTTTCTTGGCCATATTAGTCATTTCAGTGGTGGCATTGTTTCAACTCCCATATAAACTCATAAACTCAATTTAAATAAATTGAGTTTCAAACAGAAGCCAGAGTAGGGCAGGGATCTAACTTTTCCCCATGGTTACACACATGTAGGTGAATAGCATTTAGTGTTTTCATTTAATGCTTCCTGAGAACTAACAATTAGTGCAGTGGAGTGTCCAAATATATTTGCAAATGCCCGGTAAAGCACAGAACTTCAAATGTACAATATTGTGGTAACAGAGGGGGCTTTCAGGAGTTCTTTGAGACTGAAGCGTAAGCAACCAGGCAGAGGAAGCATGGCCTATTTTATTTGTTATAGATTCAGCTGTAACAAAATAGAACGTTTTAAAGAAAAAGGAAGTTTATTTCTCTTTCAGAGACAAATTCGAGCTGGTATGTGGCTTTGCTCTGAGAATTCTTCCGAGACCCAAGTTCTTTCCATTTTATTGTTCTCATATCGCTGGGATGCTTTTCACTGGATCCAAATTGGCTCAGCACCAGTTGCGTTTCAGCGAGGGCGAAGATGGTGAGGGGAAGAGGAGGGGCCGGTCGTTGGAATAGGCTAGATCGAGCTATGGTAATGATCATCTTCAAAATATTAAATATCGGGGGCTTGATCTTTGCTTGTGTGGTATGTTCTCCTTGGGTCGCTAGGGGCTCTGTCTCACGCCCCTCTCACTCGGGGATGTCAGAGGAGGGACCCACATCACCTGGAGCATTGCTAGGGCCTATGGCTGGAGACGGGCAGGCTGGAGAGCCTTGCGTCAGCAGTTAAATGACTTTGCCCTTCGCCTAGTGGCCGGAACCTACCGCACAGCCACACCTAACATCAAAGAGTCAGAAGTACAATCCTGAGGTGGAATGCAAGCAAGTGATTCTAATGGCCACCGTGGGGGCGTGCTCCTGCAAAGCGCCACCTGAAGGAGGCTCACATCCCTTCTTCTCATGTCCTCTTAGTCAAAAACCCCGGCGTGTGGCTTCACCTCGCCGAAAAGGAGGCTGGTAAATGCTAGTCCTTGCTTCCGTTACAGTTATTACGATTTCTGGCATTTCCATTTGATTCTTTTGTTCGAGTTCCCACCTCTCTGCTTGTGTTCTAGCAGCTCTTCCGTGCGCCATTTTTTTTTTCATTAGAGCTTTAGAATATTAATCATAGTTATTTTACCTGGTCTGATAATTCCAAAATATCCGTCTTATCTGACTCTGGCTCTGTTGCTTGTTTGTTGTAGTGTGTGTGTGTGTGTGTGTGTGTGTGTGTGTGTGTGTGTGTGTGTGTTGCCTTTTAGAATGCTTGGTAATGTTTTATCGAAAGCCAGACCTGGTGCATTGAGTAATAGAAACTGGTACAAACAGGCCTTTAGGATGCAGTTTTATGTTTGTTTTGCTGGGCGATGTGCTCTCTCTACTGTTCGCATGAGCCGTGGGATGCGTGAGGCTTCCATTTTCTTTAGCATCCTTGCCTTTGTCTCCTGGATTGTCCCTGGTTTCCACAGGAACTCCTTCTTCAATGGAGTCTTGGCCTCATGGTTCCTTCAGCTGTGTGGCAGGAAGGTGTGGGAGGAGGGAAAGCACCCCGTACTCCCGAGATTTGCTCCCAGCCCCTCAGTCAGCATGCGCCCCGGGAATGTGACCCTTCAGGTGCCTCTCAGGAAGGGTAGAGCGGGGCTGGAGATGGGTGTTTCCTTTCTCCTGTGTGAGTTAGGCTCTGTTAAAGTAGCTTGTCTGAAGGGCGGATGAAGAGAAGAAAGCTCTGGATGTCTTTCGAAGCGGTCACTTTCTTCTTCTCCCTGCTGGAAGCACACAAGGAGTTTCTTCCAATGTTCACCCTGAGATCTTGATGCGGCTCCTGGAAGTAACGCTCGTGCAGGTGTGAGAGCCGTGAACGCTCCCGTCACAGTCCACACTCAGCCTGCAGTCAGGTACAGTTTAAGTTCTGCTTCTGTCTGTGGCTCCAGAAGCTTCCATTCCGGGTAAGCCGTGATTCTGTGGACTCGCTCGTCTCTCTCTCTAGTTTTCGGGGCATCAGTTTGCCCTGTGACCTCAGTTCTCTGACGATTCTAAGCAGAGTTGTTGATTTTCACTTCGTTCGGCTTTTTTCTTATTGTGAGGAAGGGAGGGACAATGTCCAAGTTGCTTCCACGTCAAAGCAGAAACCGGCTGTCAAGTAATGTCGTTCGGTAAATGTTGTCTTTATTCCTGAAGGTCACGTGTCCAGCTCTTAGGTGGGATTCTATCACTATATAATAAGAGGGGGCAGGTGGATATGGGGGGAAATTTCAGTCTCTGACATGCCCACGTTAATGGCACTGAGGGCGAGAATACTACAGGGCTTAGGGATCTCTGAAGACCCCGCAAAAGCAACCATCAGGAAAACACCACGTTTGGAATCTGCTGCGCACAGAGAATCCCAATGCCAGGCTATAACTGTGCCGGTAAAGGTGGAACTTCTGTCCTCTACCTCGCTTCCCCTCTGGAGGGCTCTTAGCAGTCTCATGAAGGGCGAGAGGCACGAAGGAGAGACAGACACACGAGAGCTCCCCTCGCCCGGCTCTCTAGCACACACAGGGGAGGCTTCGACTGCAGGAGGGTTTGGAGTTTTAATATCATAATGGACAAAGCCTTTTGTTACCTGATTTCCTGGAAAAGCTATGGAAGCCGTGACAGAGACCGCCACTTGCCTATCCATTCTCTCCTCCCTACTTCGTAACAAACCTGGCTTCTCTACTAGGCACATTGTACCCAATCTAAAAAGCTACCTTACACGCCCTTCTGGACCATAAACTAAACAGAAGGGTGATGTTGTACTCATAGCAAGTCTCCTTAAGCTTTCCTTTCCTTGATGTTATTATCTCTTGGAATGTAGGTCTGTTAGCTGGATCTTCAGCAGTATTTTGGGCTGTGAGGGCAGGGGAGAGGTGTCACACTTTAGGTTTGGGGGTGCAGTGAGCTAGAAAGAACCCGAGTCCCTGAGGAACGTGAACCTGCAGTACTAACCCTGGACATTTCACCACAAGGCTTCTTTCATACGAGACATAAATAATCTTTTATCTTATTTAAACCACTCATTTTCAGGGTTTCTATTTCTCCTAATAAAACCTAATTCTAAATGATAAAAAACCTACCCAGGATTATGTGCAGGGTGGAAAAAATGGGTCCACAGGGCAGGTTTGCAGGTCTGCAGTGGTGAGAAAGATTAAACTTGATTTCTTTAGAGTCTAGATCATTCAATAAACCAGTTACAAAACAAGAAACTCGCAGCTGAGCAAGGTCTCCTACCCAAACCAAGCAAGAGGAGGGGACCTGTGTAAACGCATCAACACGAGATTAAATATGCAAGAATTTTATTAGGAAAAACACCTGAATGAGAGAAAATTACGAGGGAGCCAGATTCGACTGGGAGAGCCATCAGATTGCTATGCAGGCGTGACCCCGCATGAAGAGAGAAGGGGAGAACTTTGGATGGAGGCGCGGCAAACTGTCCTGCAGGCAAAGAAAGGTTGGGCAAAGCCATCAGGCATTTTGGAGCCTGAGCTGCCCGTGGGGGAGAAGCCTGTGTCTCCCAGAGATGGGTCTGTCTGACTGTCCCCGCCACACTCCGTTTCCGCCTTAGCCTTACGTAGCGTTTCAGAGCTCAGCAGCTAGAGCCCTGGTCAGTTACAACCCCCTAAACTGGGTGCTCTGTGAAGTGCCTTCTCATGGCCATCACAGAAGCCAAGATGAGGCAGCTCCAGACAGTAGGTACTCAGACGTGCACTGTGTGCCTCCGTGCATGGGGAGCAGACTCACGGCAAGAGTGGCAGGATCACCCCGCATTCGGCAGGGCCGGGTGCCGCCACCAGGGTTTCCCGTGAGAAGCGAAGAGGCACATCAGCAATGTCAACTCAGGTACCGCCTTGAAGCAGATGCAGAAAGACCGTGATGCTGATGAAAACGTGGACTTCCAGGCCCTGGGCAGAGGCCACGTGGCACTTGACGTCGGCAGCAGTACCAGGCTCTCGGCAGGCCGAGTGCCACGTAAGGCAGCCAAACCGTCACGGTGTCTGTCAAGGTTTCGCATGTACAAGGGGCGAATTCCACAGTCATAACCGTGAGATGACTTTAAAAGTCATCTGCAAGTTTTCCCAAAGTGTTGTACGTACGACGGCGGTAATACGTGATATAATATTACGGGATTCATAAATAGAGTTATTTTAACAGTCATGGATTTATTTTTTGGGGCTCATGGATAATGATACATTTTCCAGTTATGTGGTGATTTAAAGTTATCAAAATCTTAGTTGTAAAATTTAAATTTTATTTAAATTTAAAGAAAAATATTAAGAACGTGCAGATGGTTTGTGGATATGGCAAAAGATCATGAAGGGCGGGGGGGTTACCTGTTCGCCAGCCGCACACAGTGCGCCGTGACGGGGCCATAGCAAGGACCAAGACCTGACTCTTTTGAACGCATTTTGTTGGCTCTCCTAAAAGTACTGGCTTCCAGAAAAGGAAAGCTGGCCGCAGCAGGATCTGAGTGGCAAGCCTTTCAGAGAAGCAGGCCCACCGCGGAGGAATAGTAAAGCTTTAACGAGTGTCCCCAACTGCTGATTTTACATGCATGTTCAGGTAAATCAAATGGGAGGAGGAAAAATGAGATTCAAATAATATCCGAAAGGAAGGTGGGATTGAAATCCATGCAGGCTGTGAAAGCACCTCCTAGGAACTAGGGTAGGATCTGGACACCTCGGGATGGAGCCAGCAGGTCTGGGGAAGACAGAGAGGGAGAGAGTAATAGATGGAATCAATCACGTCGTGACTCCTTAGCATAGGGCGTCTTGAATTTGTCCATGCCTGGGAGAGGGAGCTATTTGGGAAACAAGGCCCCTTCTTGCAGAGACAATCACATTAATGGAAGGTTTTAAAGGTTTATTTTGTGTTTTTACTTAAACTTTACATATATATATAATATATATGTTATATATATAACATATTAAACTTTACATATATATATAACATATATATTATATATATATATAACATATTATTTGTTTCAAATATACAGTACATTGGTTAGACATTTATATAGTTTATGAAATGATCCTCCTGATTGCTTTTTCTCTCCTCTGGCCCTCTACCTAGCCAATGCTAACTGCATTCCCTATGCCATGCTCCCTGTCCCTGTGACCATCTATCAACTACTAATTTGTACTTCTTTAACCCTTCACCCCAATCTTCCAGCCCCTCAACTCCCTCTTCCAAGTCTGCCACCAAATTGTTCTCTATATTTGTGAGTTTGTTTTTGATTAGTTTGTTCTTTTTGTACCTTAGATTCCACATATAAGTGAAATCATATGGTATTTATCTTTCTCTGACTTATTTCACTCAGCATAATAACTTCTAGGTCCATCCATGTCGTTGCAAATGGTAGGATTTTATTTTTTTAATGGCTGAGTAATATTCCATTGTATATATGAGCCATAACTTCTTTATCCAATCGTAAACTATATTTTAAACATCATTCCATCATACTTTGGCATTGCATGGTATAGAGCAGGTATCCCCAACCTGCTAGCCATGGACCTGTACCGGTCCGTGGTCTGTTAAGAACTGAGCCGCACAGCAGGAGGTGAGTAGCAGGCATATCCTCTTGAACTTGCTGTGCACACAGTAGTTGTGTAATAAATGTTCAGAGGAGAAGTGATGGAATATTTGACATCATTACTCAGCAGCAAGTAGAAGGAAACAGTTTGGGCACTCCTTCTTTTCCATATAATTTCTTCCTTTTGTTTCTTAAGCTCTGCTATAATGGTTCGTGAAGCATGATGACATAATGCCTTAAGGGATACCTGGATTGAATGTTGTAGAAATCAGTAGAGAGAGCATAATTTGGAGGAGATCAGGAGGATGGCGACGAAGAATAGGTCCAGCACTGTCAGCTAGCAGGATTGTCCAGTAGTTTAGAACATGATCCTATTACTGAGTACGTGCTGCCTGATGCTTCTCCCCCTGTAAGGAACCTAGGAATCAGGATGCTGATGACCTGCATGATGTTCTTATGTTTTATTTCTGCTGGAACAGGTTTGCTAGTTAGACTTGCTTTCAGGCAGCTTGTTTGACAAATGATGTACAGACAGCACCCATTCCAATACACCAATACACCATGTCCCTCTCAGTCAGGAGATGCTGTGTATCTTCTACAGGAATTCTGGTAGGTATATTGTATCAACTCTACAAGTGAAATAATGCAAAATGTTACCACAATACTTTGATTTAACTCTGTGTTAAGTACTAAAGGTATTTGGTCCATTCTAGATATTTAATAAGTATCTGTTAATTAAAGGAATAAGTGAAAATTTCTTGCTCCAGTTGTTATAAATTGATTTGTACATGCATCTTCAATTATGGTAGCATTCAATATCCCCCTACAGTTTGTCAGTTTCTTTGAAAGCAAGGGCTGGATATAGTTAGTACAATCAATTCAAAGAAGTTGATATACTCTAAGGGCTAAGACAGAGAGCAGTAGAAGAGATGTCATGAATCTTGTGTTCTTACCCTTGGTACCTATCAAGAATAGTTGTTAACATTTATTGCATGCTTATAGTGCTAGGCACTTCACACGTACTGTCTTATTCTCCCAGTGAAGCTATGTGGGGAGTCCAGCAGGGGTGCCTAGTTTCCTGCCAAGTTTCAGGGCCGAGTTTTCTCCTTCCTTGACACGCTGCTAGACCACGTTTCCCAGCACCCTTGCTTGTGGGAGTGGGTACACAGTCAGTTCTCAGCAGTGAGAATGTGAGTGATGTGAGTGAACTCTGGGTCATGGTGGATAAGAGCTCGTGCGTTTTTCTCCACATACTCTCTTATTCATTCACCGCCTGAAGCAGAGATGGTGTCTTGAAAAAATAGTAGAACCGTGTGATGAAAGTTATCATTATTGGCTTCATTTCACAGAGGAAACCGAGGCTAGAGAGATCAAGTAGTGTACACGGAATAGGCAAGTGGCAAAGCTGGCATTTGATTAAGTAGTTTAACTGAGCACGTCTAGTTTCAGTAACCACTAAGTGGACAGCTCTCTAAGTGCCCACTTTCTCAGTTGTCAATGGAGATACTAAGGCTATCTTATAGGCATGTTATGGGGATTAATGAGTTAAGACATCAAAAAACCTAGACAGAACATAGCACAGAGTAACTCAAAACAATAGGACTGTGTGTGTGTGTGTGCGCGTGCGCGCGCATGCACGCACGCATACACATGCACACACACCCATACACATATTTGGAACTTTGTCATATCAAGGCTGCTTTTTGATAAATAATCCATAGTCGAGACCTGAAAATCTTTTTATAACTCGAGGATTTCTGTTCAGTGTTATCTGTTGGCTAGCATTTGACCCGTTATATGAATTATGCCTTCCATCTAAGGAAACTGTTTAGATACTAATTTGCTTTCCTGCTTCTAAGCAACCACGAATAGGGAGAGGGTCAGGAGCGCCTCAAGCTGTTTCAGGGCAGCATCTGTCCCTGGGTCCTAAAGGAAGCTGTGTTCCTCCCTTCTGAAGAGCAGGAAGGGCAGCCAGGCTTAGGGTGGCAGGGCCGGTGGGTGCCTGGCAAATGTGCAGTAGTGTAGGGACTCTCCTGAGCTTCAGCAAAATGAAGTCAAAATGATCATGCAGAGATAAGAGTGTTTTGATTTTTATTTTGAATAAAAGTACTTTGAGGTAGTATGGTATAGAGCAGGAGTCCCCAACCCCCTAGCCATGGACCTGTACCGGTCTGTGACCTGTTAAGAACTGGGCCGCACAGCAGGAGGTGAGCAACAGGTGAGCCAGCGAAGCTTCATCTGTGTTTGCGGCCGCTCCCCAGCGCCAGCATCACTGCCTCAGCTCCACCTTCGGTCACCAGGCATTGGATTCTCATAGGAGCCCCGGCCCCTGGTGCCAGAAAGGTCGGCAAACACTGGTATAGACGACTAAGAGCCAGACAGTAGAATCTGAGCCTTTAATTGAACTAATCTTTAGACTTTGGTGTGCTCGATAATTTCTGTGAACCTCAGGTTTCTTGTCTATGATACAGGACAACACTGACTCCGATGGCCCTCCTAGAATTGTTCCGAAGATGAATTGTGGTTGCTCTCATGAATTGTACAAATGTCGGTCCTTGTAGGTGCTGTGACATGTTTATGATTTGGTTGCATTTATAGCTTTCAGCATCTGAAAGGGGGGGAACCTCATTTCAGTATGGAGGAAATGATGCGTCTGTCCACCACCCCTGTCTGATGGTTTGCTCCCCGCGTTAGAAAAACTCCCCTCTCTTCAGTGTAAATGGTTCTGCACCTGGGGTAGGCCCACGGAAGGTGCAGACGTGACCCTGTGAAGGTGACTAGAAGGGACAGCAAAGGTGGGAAAGGGCACTGATCAATTAATGAATTAGTTTGTCCGTTTGTGAATTCAGCATTTGTTAAGAGCTAAGCGTGTTGGGTCCGGGGGACACAAAAACGGAATAAGACAGAGTCTCGGTCTTGCTGCCAAGTCGCTCACAGTTTAATGCGAAAAGGAGACCCCTGGATGTTGTACAGTGACGTGGTGGGTGCAATGAGAGAATTAAATCCAGGGGACTCTGGAAGCACAGAAGACAGGTCCTTTATCCTGCAGGTTGGACTTGGAGATCAGGGAAAACTCCCTGCCCATGGTGACTTCTTGAGTCTTGGAGCATGAACAGAAAGTATGCAGAGACAACGATCTGGGGAGAGTAGGAAAGAAGGGCATTCTGGGTAGGGGAACCAGCATGATCGAAGTTACAGAGGTAAGAAATAGCACAGGGTAGCGAGTGGGTTGGTGCTTCTGGAGTGCAGCTGTGTGGACGTGTGTGTAGGGGTAGGCGGAACAGTTAGGGACAGTCTCCTGAGTGGAAGCATCAAAGGTTTTTAAGCAGGCAGTGGTGGGGGATCAGCTAGGGCTGTAGGCAGCTGTGTCAGGAGAAATCCTATTGTAGTAATTTATGTGAGAGACGGTAAGGATCTGATCAACGGCTGTGGTAGCTGAGACTGAATTTTTAAAAATCAACCAAGAGGTGTATCCTGGGTGGAAAAACAAGCAGTCCTGAGAGAGGGAAGAGTTACAGTTGAATTCTAGGTTTCTAGCGTGGGTAACAGGTTGATGGTTTGACCACCAGCTGAGGTGGAGAACGCAGGAAACAACTTAGATTTAGAAGACAGTAAATTCAGGCCCGCACGTGTTGTGAAAGGATTTGGGGCTTGCCCGGTCGGGATGGTGGCAGGCTTTCGGAAGCCCGGCAGCTCGGCAGCTGTGGCTCCATCCACACGTGCTGCCAGACCTCCTGAGCATGCGTGGGGTGGGTCGCATATGTTTAGGGCGAGGTTACTGGTAACTAAGTGGGGAATTTTCATTCTTTGGAGCAGACACTGCTCCTTGCTTTCCGTGGCAGCTGCCATCTAGATTTATCTTTTTCTCAAACGTTCTACCCTTAATTCCAGGTAGTTATCCTTTGGATAAAAAGTAAACAATCAAATGTGAAGTTCTACATCCCATTGAAGCCCAGCGTTCTGGGCAAGGGGTCGGAGGTCTCGGATTCGAGTCCCTGTTTTGCCTCTGAATAGCCATGTCAGTTCACCTCTGTGCCTCTCCTTCCTTATCTTCTACAGGAGGCGATGGAAGCTGTTGCCTCGCATATTTCGTTCACGTCTTGAGATGCCGTGAACTATCTACACTGTTTTTCTGTTTTATGATGCTGACTTTTAATTCCGAAATTCATAAAGTATTAAGCAATGGCCTATCTTAAATAATAATAATAAAAAAAAAAAGAGTAAAGGTACAAAATCTTGTAAATTAGCGAGTTCCTGGAAACCGGTCATAAATCTGTACACAGCACCCTCCTCTGCTACCTGGATTTCCATTAACCCGGAGCTCTATTAACCAGCCCTGCACACGCAGTGTCATCTCAGAGTGGGGCTCTAAGTTTATGCCCCCAGTATGCTGATGATTGATATTCATCGTGGTTGCCTTGAGGCGCTGTGAGAATCCACAGTCATCAAAGACAGAGGAAATTATGTCCAGCCTGGTTTCAAAGGTGAACTGTATTGCTTTCACATGATTCAAAAGTCATTCATCTGTGTGTGGTGTATATCAGGGCTCTCTGACCTTTTTGTGGGGAGAATTTTTTAATTTCCGTGAGGCAGATTCTTTGATTAACCAGAATTTCCTTTTTCTCTGAATATATTAGATAAGAGGATTTCATATTTACTTACAAGGTCCATTGCTATATTGGGCTTAATTTTGCACTCATTTGATGTTAAACACAAGTGAAGATGAATACGATCTTTGAGGTATAGTGGGAAGATCTCTGGATTAAAAGTCAGGAGACCCAGGTTTCAGTGTTGGCTCTGTCACTAATGAGCTGTGTGACCTTGGAGAAACCACCGGGCTTCTGTCTCACCATCTGTTAAGAATAGAAGGTTGTGGCAGGCTTTCGAGGTTCTCTGAGGGCTCGGAGGTTCTAAACGGGCACACATATCCATCTTCCAAATACTTCAGTGAAATAGGACATTAATTGACTATTCCAGAGGATTTTATGTACAAGATCTTATCTAATCAGCATGAAGTTAGCCCTGTTTTATGACTAAGGCTACTGAGACCTAGAGAGTTGGAATCCCGGCACTCGGTGTCCAAGCCCAGGGCTCTTTCTCGCACGTGCTTTGCTGTGCTCTCTGTCACGTGAGCAGAGCGGGGCGCTCACTGGGGGCTTTGAGGACCAGAGGCTTTGCCTGTCATTGTCTCTTGAGAGGGTAACGTATATTTCACTGTCTTTCTCAGTTTAAGAAATGCTCTGCCCTGATTTTTTTTCTAGCTTCTGATCGTTGCTTTCAATCTTTCTTGGATCAGATCATGTCTCTTGGCAGGTGCAATGCCGTAATACGAGCACCAGATCTGCCTGCCTATCTCTATAGCCGGCAATTTATCTCTGGGTATTTTTAGGTGCCTCAGATAAAGGTAATCTAAATATAATAAAAGAATGAATTTCTTTCTGACATTTTGTGCCATTTGTATAAAAAAAATGAAAATCTCCTTCAAAGATATTATTTTTCTTCAAATATGTTCTCTAGATGTAACTCGAAGTTACAAAACTATAAAAAAATTTTAGTGGCCAGATGAATCCAGGAAACCTTTCTTAATATAGTGGGGATTCTCAGAGCCTTTAGAACAATAATGTTCATTGTGAATTTAAAGGTGGGAGAAAGCATATCCTCCTTTTTCCAACCAGTGCTAACTGCAGACTCTCCCTCTGTCTCTGACCCCAGTCCCAGAATGCGACAGGGGTAGCTTTTTAAAGAACTGACTTTGTAAATAGTACTCTAAAGTGCTGTGAGCCAGAAGGGACAGTAATTATCATTTATCAAACACCTACTGGGTGCCAGTTACTTTTGTAAATGTTTATTTTTTCCATTCTATGGGGGAGGTCTTTTCATCCATGTGTATATGATGAAGAACTTAAGGCTTAAGAAACACGATTCATAGGCGCATAGCCTGGATTCAAGCCTGCGTCTGACCGTCAGGTCTTAGGATGAGGTGGTGGCAGTCCAGATACTCGGGCTGAGGAGGCAGCGTTCTCTCCTGGGGGATCACTGTGACCGAGCTGGGACCCGAGCAGGCCAGCCTGAGGCAACCAGGTGGCCTATCGCCAGGGCTGTTTTCCCATGGATTGCTCTTCCCCTTTCCTCCCTTGGGATTTCTGCAACGATTGTCTCCATATTTTGGGACAAGGGTTTCTCCCTGGGTTGGTGACCCGTGGGGCGCCTGGGTCTCTGGAGGCCTGACGCAGGATGCTCCCTCTCCCAGTGTTCCGCCCCACCTTGGGAACGGGATGTTTCCGAGCAGCGAGGCGAAAGCTTCAACTGTGCGGTAAACTTAACAGGAAGTGGTTATTCCAGTCCACATCTTGGATGCATTTCCATGACATTGGATTTATGTGGAGTGTTTGTTTATGCTGTTCATTGTGTGACGGGGTCAGTGGGGTCATCTGGAAAGAATGGGGGCACCAGGCTCCAGAGGTCCGCTGGGCGATTTCCAGCTCCAGCATGCCTTTGCTGCGAGGCCTTGGATGTGTTACTTCACGTTCCTGATCCTCACCTGCCTTGCAAGGAGGGTTAAAGTTAGGCACATGGTAGGTAGGAGCTCACTGGCTGGTCACGGCTATCACTCACTACTGGTGGTGTAACCTGAGCCGTTTCTTTACATCTCAGAGTGGCCGGTCTTTGCTGTCCTGGGTGAAATGGAGATCAAAAGAATATTTCTCATGATTATTCATGGCGGGGAGAGTTCTCTGGTGGTTCGTAATCTTCTCTAGTTCACTTTGGTCCGTAAGGCTGGTGAAGGCGGGTGGGTTCTCAACTGGGTGATATGGGGCCGGAGACGCTCCCGACACTGTCCTCCCGTAGACTGAGCACAGATGAAGTACGGCGTCGTTTTCTAAACTCTTCTCCTAAAGGGCGCAAGTGAGTCACCTACAATCAGTTTCAAGGAGGAGGAGTTAGGACTTTACCTAGCTAATCTGTTTCCTGTACCTTAAATACTAGAGGAGAAGAATGTGAGGGGGCAGGGAGTCGAGATGAGATCTTGCAGGTTAGGATATCCCATGGTGCCGTATCTCAGCTCCGAAACCTTCCATCTTCTCCTGGCCCCCTTCGGTTCCCCCAGGTAATCTTTCCCCCACCCCGTGATGTCTCTAACACTGTCCTTAGATTCCCCCACCTCTCTGTATAAACAGATCTTCAGCCCTGTCTTTTTGTGTTTTGCTGTCTGTATAGGTTTCAGCTGATTACTAAAGGGATTTTCCTTTGTTAGTCATCTGTTGCCTCCGGAGTGGTGATTTGTATGACTCTATGGTCTCCGTGGTGGGAAGGGTGGACTGTTACAGCTACAGTGTCACCATTTTCCCACAATGGCAGCTGTGTCTACATTTGCTTGAATTACATCAAGAGGAAAATAAAATGAACTTCTCCGCAGAGGGGCATTCTAAGAGTCTAAAGTCAGCTTTGTAAACAGAACCCGTGCCTGACAAAAATCCGGAGAACAATATGAGTAACAAAGAATAAGACACTAGATGAGATTCAAATGCAAAAAAAATATATATATATATCTATATATGTTTTGTCATGGAACAATAGCATCGCCACTAACAAAATCACTTACCAGCGAAACAACAATTAAACTCCCGTGATTTCCTATGTAAACAATTCTATAGAAGAATTGAGGGAGGAGATTAATATTGTTGAGATCAAGTTCATAAGTGCAAGAATTATTTCAAAGCACAATTTTTTTTTTTAAGAAAAGTAAAACAAGATAGAAACAATAAGAGACCTGACGATCGATCTGTGAGACTTGGATAGACATGTTAGAAGAGGAGCAAGGAAACAAATCAACACCTGAGAGGGGTCACTGTGTTGCAGGGTGAATTGATAAGAAAATAACGAATACTTTAAGGTGAGGGAAGATGAGGAGAAGGGGAACGAGGGTCCAGAATCAATCTCGAGTTTTCTTTCTCTCTGAAAATTAGATCGAAGGGGATAAGAACATATTGAGAATAGGTAACAAATGCTAAACAAAGTGTCTTAAAAAAAAAGAAGGTATATACTGATTTACTGTAAGGAAAAATCAAATAATTACCTAAAACTGTAAACAATAATCGATTTCAGTGAAAGTGGGATCCTGGGGTGGAGGAGGAAGAAACAGGCTTATATTATTGGGGTGGAGCAAGGGGAGGGAATAAAATGTCTTGGTGGAGGAAATAGTTGGTATGTTGTTTTCTCATAAGAATGGAGGATGTTGTGATTGTGAGAACAGGGAAAAAGAAGGTGATCACCATGAAATGCAAAATAACGGAACTTTCAAATTAATAGGAAAAATAGAATAGGAATTCGATCAAATCTGCAAACATGAAGGAAGAAGAGGAAATAATAATCATACGATTATCATGAAAAGAAGAGAGAGATCAAATCATATAGAATATGGGAAGACTAAGTTTTTTCCTTTAAAGGACATAGATTTTCAATTGGGTTAAAACATAAACTAAACCACACACCTTTAAAAAAAAATTTTGTCTATGTCTATATATCTATGTGTCTGTGTCTGTGGCTATATCTATATCTACATTTGTCTATATATCTATACTTAAAAAGTAATAAAGAAAGATGAAAATTAAGGTGGGTCAAGGAGATAAAAAAACAAAAAGGCAAATATGAGTAGAAAGCAGGCATTAGTTTATAACCAGGGACCTCAAGGTTAAATGCGTTAAATAAAATAACAAGGGACATTAAGTAAATGCAACAAATAGTGAGGACCACATATTTATATTAATTTGTCCATCAAATGTTTATGAATATCAATCATTTATTTGATCATAATTTAAACCTTGAAAATTAAAAAAAAGATTTCACAAGGTATATTCTCTTATAATTCAATAAAAACGAAAATAATGAAAATGTGACAAAAATTTTGTTTTTTAGAAACTATGAAAACTCTACTAAACATAGAACCAAAAGGATTTTAAAAGATCTGTTATAAACTACCAAAAATACTTAGGACCAAAACCTATGGGACATAGAGCTATACATAGAGAAAATTATAAAATTTTAGTATTAAATACCTCCATTATGTCTTCATTAAAGAAGAAAAAATTAATACCCATTTAAATAAATTAATGAAATAATAAAAAGAAACAGGAAGAAGGAATTAATAGAAATAAAAATCGAATTAAAAAATAAAAGTAAACAGTAGAAATAATGAATCAGTCGAAGAGCTGATTGCTAAAAATCTACCAGATAGATAAAACCACTGTAAGTCTTATTGAGAAAAAAGAGAGATCAAACATCAGAGAGAAAAGTTGACGTAAGCAGAGATGCAAGAGAGGTGAAAAGAGCCATCAGAGAATTCTCCACACATCCTCTAGTAGGTACTGTGGCGTGTTGCCCAGAGACCCACTGCAGGACCGGAAGACTCATTCCGCCTTTCTGGCGAGTGTTGGGACTGATGGCCCACAGCTAGCTCACTCGCATGCTCTCTCTTTCTCTCCCACCCCATCCCCCATCCCCCAGGAATTGCTTTTGGCCAAGGGGGCTGTCTTGCCCACAATACCTTTCAGTGTATATGGTCCGATAGGTATTGGAGACAGCTCACATCTCGAAACCAGGTGACTAAGAAATATAATATTCCCGTCTTCTTGTCTCGCTTTGGGGCAGCTCTAAAGGACCTTAGCTCCTAGTGGAATAGCCCGAGCCAACGCTGCTTACAGGTCACTGGCTCCGTCTGCTCAGTCACGCCTCCCATACTTCCTCACAGGGACTTCTCATGCGCTTTTAGAGCGCACTTCCCAACAAACCTCCTTCACACAAATCTCCATTTCAGAGTCTGTTTCACGGGAGCCCGACTGAAGACATAGCCCTATGACAAGAAAATGAAAATCCAGGGAACGCGGATGATTTCCTATGACAAAACAAATTACGGGAAAGGGATGCTTTCTCACCGTTCTCATGTTTCCTTTACTGAGGTAAAATGTACATGAGAAAAATAAGCGCACAGATGTGTAAGTTTTGCGCATTCTTGTCACCATCGCCACACACCTTCCTTCCTCCTCCACTTGGCCTCAACGCCGGGAGTCATGAACGTGAGCTCTCTCGTTCAGCACTTTCTGCTCTTTTGGTTCCTTGACTTGCTCAGCCCATATCCAGTCTCGGATCCAATCAACCACCAGCATTTTCTGCTGTGACACCCTTGTGGCCGAGCCTTTTGGAGAAAAATCACGGACCAGTAGAGAGGAGGAGCCAACAAACTCCTGATCTCTGCCTTCGGTTGGCCCCCAACTCCACTTGGCACACACGTCTATGAATCTTTCATCGGCGCTTCCTCTTGTTCCCTAGGGAGCTCTTCCGACTGGACAGTTCTTTCCTGGGGTCCTCTTCCTCTTCTCTCTGACGATAATAAACTGCACACAGAGACTAGTGGCCTTACGAACGTGTTCCTCACTCTCTGCCTTCTTTTCCCCTAGGAATCTCATCCTCAGGGTCTCCGTCTGGTTTGAAAGTGACTCTCGCCTCTTCCTTTTCCTCCCGTTTTAGGCCAATCCCTCCACCTGTGCCCTTGATTCTTCCCCCTCTTACCCTTTCAGGCTCTTGCTAAATAAGTTAATCATTTTCTTTCCTGACTCATTCATTCATCTCTCTCTACTAGCTGTTTCCCTTCAGCACCAAATAAAACACAAATATCTTTTACCCTGAAAAACCCATCTGTTTCTCTCATTTGCCACAGAACGATGAATTGGGCATTTTGGCTGAGGCAACCCGATAGATGTGAAATACTAGAGTGAGCTGTGAGATGGACCTAGACTTGGTTAGGTGACCGACTTTCAGACCATATATAAAATGGTACCAGCAAAATGGGGGGAGTTTCCGTGGCGCTCACAGAGTACAAGAGCCAGGTCGACCTGAGCGCACAGCGTGGAGAGACCTGACTCCAGCCCTCACACTGGAGCCTGGATCCCACAAGTTCAGCTTGGCCCAGGCAATTTGCAGCCGGACTGAAGACCTGTGAGCAAGAAATAAAGCCCGGTACTATGGGGATGGTTTCTCATGCAGTGTTATTGAAGCAATAGCTGACTAGTGCAAGCTGGCAATGAAAACATTGAGAAAGGATAGCCAAGGGTGGGAAGAGGCTGGCTCCTCTTTCTTCTATCCTCAGAGGTCGTATTTCTGCCACCCTTCTGGTTCCTGGGGGAGGAAGTCAATCGACCACAGTAAAAAAGTTTATCTTAATGCGTTAAAGTCTTTTCTTTTAGTTTCCTTTTTTTTTTTATTTGCCTCCATCTTCCTTCCTGTCTTCTTTCATTCTTTTCTTCTTTTATCTTCTTTCACTGTTGAGTCCTTACCATTTTGTTGGGCACTAGGAACGCAAAACAACTAAGATCCATCTTCTGGTTTAATGGACTGTAAACAAACAATCGATCTGCATACCAAAGGCCCCCATAATAAAGTTGTCTATAGAAGGTAGTTTTATAAGAAGATGGAAGAAAAGGGAGAGGTCAGCTCGGAGAATCGCTGCTGACAGTCCCTGAAGCCCGTGCCCAGCCCGGTGCCAGGAGCGGAGTTGAACAAGGACATCGTCCCTGCCCTTTCTTTCTCCTTTGCAGCTTTTTGGAGTTAGTGGTTCACGTCCGGGATCACATCACTGTCTCTGCTCTGGGTGCTTCACACTTGTTCCTCCCTGTCCTGGAAATCTTTTCTTCCTCTTCACCTAGCCACCAGCTTTGGGTCCTCTCCCAAGGGAGGCCTTCTCGACCTCCAGGGGGAGGTTGATTTCCTTTCCATATGCACTCATAGCGCTTGGTGAGTCTCTTCCTATACGTCATGCTTGAATTCCTAGTTAAATGTCTGTTTTCGCTGCCAGCCAACTAGTCCAAAACAAATCTGCCTTATTTCCAACAACCAGCTTAGTGTAGGACACGTAGAAGGAACCTAGTAATTATTTAGTGAATTGAGTGGAGTTCCGTTTCTTAAAAGTCTGTCATGTGTGTGGGCAATAGGCAAGGTGGGGAGGGCCGGAAGAGGGTTTGCAGGAAGTATATAAATGATCAGGTCACTTCCTAGACCCTCAAAGGAATCCCCAGCTGCCACCCAAGTTGATCCTTGAAGTTGGAAAAAAATGAAAAAGAGAAATCCAATTTGGGTCTCCGAGGAGCTCAACAGCACTTTGCTCTGCCGAGAACTCCCCGGCAGACAGACAGTCCTGCTCCGAGCAGCTGGTCCCGCTCATGGCCCCCGACGCAGCAGAGCTTGGCGATAACATTTCCTGGAATTGATAAGTATCTGCTGCGTGCGCTGCTCATGAACTTTGTTTCATTCATAGGAATATGAACCCCCTGGCACTGCAGCGTGGCCTCTGAACCCCGCGAATCCCGGCAGGCGAGGTGGTGAGAGGCAGCGTGGGAAGCGGGCAGGAGGCCGCATGGGGGGCCATGCACCCCACCCACTCGCCGGCCTGGGCCCGGGGCCCGCGGGAGTGCAGTGGGAGGCCTGGCTCCGACCCTGACCTCGGTCTCATTGTTGGGAAGCTGCTGCCAGTGCTCTGTTCTATATTTGGTGAAATCATTCAATTCTGTCCCCTCTTTGTTGCAAACAATGAAAATAAGAAAACCGTTAGCTCCTGGCAACCAGACTTCCTGTGGGCAGACGGTTTGAAGATTGCTCAGAATGAGAGGAATCTTCGATGCACACACATTCATCTTCATATTCTCGAGAAGTTTTCATCATGGCCACGTGGCCATGTGGACTCATGTGTAAGGAGGCACAGGATGGCAGCGTTTTCTTAAAACCAACATGCCACCATGAGACCGAAGGGCGGTAGCTTAACTAGTACAATAAGGGTTGGGGGAGTTGCCTGCTTTTGTATATAGCCCTCAAGCTAAAAACAGTTTTCACATTTTTAAATAGTTGGAAAAAAGTCAAAAGAACAATAGTATTTCTTGAAAGGGAAAATTAGATGAAATCGAAATGTGTTATTCATAAAGTTTTATTGGAACACAACCATGACCATTTGCAGACAACCTGGTTGGGGCTGCTTTCGTGCCCCAAGAGCAGAGTCGAATACCCGTGACACAGACGGGACGTGGTTGACAAAGCCTGACATATTTACTGTCCAGCCTTTAACAGAAAAAGTATGCTGACCCCGGCCCTGGAGGGATATGGAGTTTGTCATGGACGGATTCTAGATCTGCCAGAGACTTGCTCAAGGGCCTGTTCCGTGTTTCCGGTAGACCAAGCTTAAGGTCACCTTCTGAGGAAAGATGTGTGACCATGGGCAGTTCTGTCCGCTCTTCAGCTCCCCTTCTCCACCCTCCTTCGTGTGTGTGTGTGTGCGTGTGTGTGTGTGTGTGTGTGTGTGTGGCCATCACAACCCAGGGAACAGAGCTGGCTGAGCAGGAACCATGTCGCAATCCAGCACAGTGAAGGTAGAACGAACATGCAGATTTGCCGCCTGCACGTCCGGTGAAGCTTTCTTCTTTTGATAGCGTCCTGCATACTCAAGAAAACCCAAGGAGTTCTTTTGTTCCCCTTCTTTAAAGGGATTTACACCTCTGGGCAAAATTATAAGGCATCCTCTTGCCTAGATTATCTCCATACACTTTCAGTAGTTCCCATGGCTCTCTGCTGGTCTCCTGTGCCCTGTTCTTTCCTCTGCTGTGACAGACATCTCGTGCACAGAACTTTGACCGTTTGCTTCTCTGTGTCTTCTAGACTCTGAATTCCTTGAGGGCAGGTTTTTCTATCTCTGCATTGTAAGCATCTGGCAAGGGCTAGGCACGTGGTATATGGACATGAAATGTCCAAGAAATCAACAGCGTCTGTCGTATTTCTCACACAGTTACAAATCTGGGGAGTCCACGGGGGTACGACAGGAAATACCTGCATCCACAGGTTAAACATGACCTAGCTTTCTGGGTATTGACAGTACTTGAAGATCTATGGTCAAAATTATGATTTTTATGTTTAAACGAGCAATGCTAGATTACAGACTAAAAACTCAACATGTTTAAAAATGGAGTATAGACTTCAAAGAACTTGACCTGATAATGGTAGGCATTTGGGGGTCAACCTCAGGTTTCCGGAGTGGGGAGGAGGGTGGCGAGTACAAATTCATCCTTTCCTATAGTTAGAAGTCTTTGAGTGCAACTCTCGGAGAAGGGCTAAAGTACTGTATTTCAAGCCCTGAACATGGCATTATTAACAGTGGGGTTTGGAGCAGTCAGAGTGAACATTCCGGTTTGTGCAGGAAGCAGGCATGTGGGGGAGAGAGACCCTCGAAAGGACACAGCAGATCCCGTCAGCACTTAGAGATGCACTGTTTACTTTGTCAGGTATCCTCGGACGCTGATGTGGATGCTTAGTCCAGAGGGTGTGTTGAGAATCTGCTAAAAGGCAGAGACTCTAAATAACTGCACTGTCTACCACCTTGGGTGTAGAAGAATGCAACTTTAATTATCATCATCCTTGCTGCCAGGTGGGGTGACAACCTATTTAGGGGCTTCCCTGGGAAAGCCTTAGTTATATGGGGGAGGATAAAAAGTGAGTTAATGTTTAGCGGGGCATACGGTCTAAGTTGTTATCCCGGATGACTTTGTCCTTGACTCCTTCTGATCTTCGGTATTTTTTCCAGCAGGTCACTCATAAGCTGTCCCTCACAAGCAGTCTCTCTCGCTCTGTCTGTCCTTCTCTCTATTCTAATCCTTTTGTTCCTTTTAGGTTCTTTTTGCTCCTTCCCTGATCCTTGGTGCGCTGGGCCACTAAGAATCTGGGTGGGGCCAGCTGCCCTGTTACTTCCCCACTTCCCCGTTACTCTAGGGGGCATTGGGATCATGTGGCATGTACCAAGCTTTTGCATACAATCCGTCGTGTCCATGGATCTCAGGTTATTAACTCCTGTTTAAGTCTAGGTTTAAAACAGGAAGCCTGCTGTTTTCAGGGTGAATGGAGGTGAGGAAGAGAGGATGAGGTGAACCAGGAAGTTCTTTCTTGTCTGGATTGCTGGCAAAGGGAAAGGGAGGGAGAGAAGTGTGCGGGCACCAGGGTGTACATCATCACTAGCCGAAGGCAGCAGCTAGCATCCACTCGTAGCCACGTGCCTACTGCCCTGTGTAAGTCTATCGCTCTTTTGGCAGTGCTTACAGGCATGCTTTCTCTGAGTGCTATTGATTTCTTGGGCACAGGAGATCGAAAACAAGTGTTACACTTGATGTCGTGGGTTTTCTGGGGGAAGTAAATAGATTAGCCAAATTGAACAGACAAGATCAGGCCAAAGAGAGAGGAGGCTCCCTGGAACTGGCTTCCCTGAAATGGGATCTCTTAAAATGATCCACGAGGGAAATAAAACGATTAGGCAGGGCAGGGATTTGTCCTGTCCTCAGCTCAAATGTCACGTTTCGTTTCTGTCTCGGCTTCGTGTCTCAGGACTCAAAGCTCTCCGCTCTGCATGGGATTCCTGGTTGGTACCAGCAACGCTGCTTGCCTGTCTCTTGACCGTTTCCATCCTCCGCACTGCCAGGGCAAATTATCGCTTTTTGTTTTTGGATGTTTTTCTAGATCAGCACTCTCCACTAAAACTTTTTGTGATGATGTAAATGTTTCAACAGTTCTCTGCTATAAAATCCAGTAGCCACGACCCTCACGTGGCTTTTGAGCACTTGAAATGTGGCTGGTAGGGCTGTGGAACTAGATTAAATTTTTTTTTTTTTTAAATTTTAGTTAATTGAAATTGAAACAGCCACACTAGCTATTTGCTACCATCCTGCACAGGGCAGCTGTAGACTCTTGCAATACTGCAAGTGTGAATCCACATCACCTGGGATGGGGAGAGTGTTAGAAATATAGTATCTTGGGCCTCACCTCAGATCTACTGAACTAGAATCCACATTTTAATGCTATCTGCAGGTATCAGAGCGTACAGTAAAGTTTGAGAAGCAGTGCTTGAAATAACTGAGTCTCAGAAAAAGACGTGCTATCAATTAGGGTAAACTTGGTTATGTTGCGGTAACAAACAAGCCCCAAATCCTAGTGGCTTAAAATAAGTTTTATTTCACCCTGATGCTTCTTGTCTACCGTGGGCCAGAGATGGCTTTGTTCTACATTATTCTCACTCTAGTTCCCAAGCCGGTGGGCCAGTTTTTGATGCTGTAGCAGAGAGGCAAACAGCATGGTGAAGCCTGTCATTTCTACTCACATTTCATTGGTCAAAGGAAGTCATGTGATCACACCTACTCTAACAGTGCGAGGAAGTGCAGTCCTATCATATGCCCAGAAGGGGGAGAAACAGAATGTTTGGTAAACATACTTGGTGAAAAGCACTAATGACTACCACACACAACAAACATAATTATAGAGGGTTTTTTTTTTTTTTTTTTAAACAGCCACTTGTGAGCATCATCATGTCAAGCCTGGACTTGCAATAGCTTTCTAATTGCCTCTCTGATAGTTTTTTCTTCCTTTAGATCATTGCCACGTTAGCCCCACTAAGGCATAGCTCCAAGTATGTCATTTCTCTGCTCAAAACTCTTCAGTGACACCTCATTGCCCACCAAGTTAAGTAAACTTCCTTTAGCATGATGTAGTGGAAAGAATGCTACTATTTTATTGTGTGACCTTGGACAGGGTTGCTTAAATTCTCTGAATCTCAGTTTTCTCATCATTTAACTTGGAGATAAAAATATCTACCTTCAGGGGCTGTTATGATTCTTAAATGAAATAATGTGTATAAAGTGTACCTAGTGCAGTAGACATTTAGTAAATAAGAGTGTAATCATTATCATGAATTCCTAGAACACATTATGCATATCTCTATCATAATATTTACCCAAAACATACTGAAATGATCTGTTGCATGTCTCTTTCTCCTAGTAGACTTCCTTACGGGCAGGGACTGTATCTTTGACTGTACAACTACTGAATCTAGCATAAGTCTCTGCATATAAAGTTTCTTATTAAATGTTATTTTAACTGCACATCATTAGTCAAGCATTTAGAGCTCTCCCTCACAATTTTGCCTTATGTATCTACCTGGCGTTATAACCAAGCTGGACTGCTTGCTGTTCCTCGAATGAATAATATGTTTCTCACCTCTGGACCTTTGCTTATGATGTTTCTGACATATATTTTTTCCTTCCTCTACCTTAGCCTTTCAAAAATTTACTTATAACTTAAGGATCATCAATAATGGCACCACAGCAACCAATATATTTCTGATTCCTGCACCTGAAAGCAACGTTTCAATTCCGTGAACACCCAGAGTGCTCAGAGAAGGTTTCACACAGGAGGCCATGATATGGAAGCCCTCTGAGAAACTGTTGACCAGGGATTTCCACTGTGAAGTCAAGGTTGAAAGCAGGAGGTAGGGAGGACATTCCAGGTTGATCTGGGTGGATTCACCCATCTGCACGTGGCTGAAGTGGGGGAAAAGAAGGCAGTGACAAGGCCAGAGAGACAGGCAGGTGAGAGGAGACTGGCCTTCCAGGCCATGGTTAGGTAGTTTAAATTGTATACTGAACCATCGAAGATGGCTTTAAGCAGGGAAGTGACATGGTCATATTTGTGACCTAGAAGAACCATTTTATTGAAGATGAGAGTCTGATATGAAAAGAGACATTTGATAATTGATCTCCAACTCTCTATGTGAAGCCAGTTAGCATTATCTCTGTCTTCTGATCAGGTTTTGGTCTTCCCAATGCCTCTTCTTTACTAATATAATTATTTATTCCAATTATCTACCTATCCACTGAAGATATTTGCATTTTCTACCCCTTTCTTAGGCCTGCATTATAAGCAAATATCCTCCAATAACTTTAATCATCTATCCATTAGAAATCACCTTTGGCTATTTATAACAAAGACTTCTCTCAATAGTGCTTCAGTAGTTTTAGAGGTTTATTTCTTTTGCATGTAAAAGAAGTTTGGAGGTAGCTTTTACAGTTTTATCAGGGACTAAAACTTGTTTGTTTCCTCTACCATCCTTGGCTTATGGCTTTCATTCTCAAGGTCACATGGTACAAAATGGCTGTTAGAGCTCCTGCTGCCACGTCCCCATTTCAGACAGTAGGAAGGAAGGCGTGGAAAAGAATGCATTCTTTCCATGAGTTCCACGTAGTGCAACTACTTATAATCATTGGCAAACATTCAGTACAGGGCTTCCCGGGAATGGGGTAAGACATGTAGACTTTCATTCTAAGTGACAATGTGCCTGGTTATTTTTTTGTTTTTTAATTAGAAGGAGGAAGAGACTTATAAGAGTAGGGAACTGGTAGCCTCAGCTATACTGTGTGGCTCTAGCCTTCATTATAATATATCTGCCTTTTTGAAGACTTCATGTTTCTACTAAGTGGGTAATTGCCAAGAGTTCCATCCTTCCAGATCCTCTCGCTATCTATTTTGTCTTCTTGTATGTAAATGTCAGTTTTGGTTTACATATTATTTGTAGTCTCTGCCTCAATGCGTATCTACTTGCTCTGAATTTGGCAATCTTTGGTCAGATTTCATCCTTCTTACCTCAGCCTTCTGTCTTCCATCTCGACAAGGGAGACAAGAACCAGGAGGAACTGCACGAACTGGAAGCAGAAGCCCCAGATCTGTCTGAGTCGACATGACTCAGCCAGTACCCGTATGGATGAGGAGTGCATAATTTTCCTTGCCCACATTTACTTGTTCCGAAGGTGCCCTGATTGGATTTTTTTTTTTTTGTCAACTTTGCATTCCTATGACCCCTTTCTGAGGTTTTCTCTGCATTGAAGAAGAGAAGTGAGGAACCACATTTATCCATGTCCCCATCCTATATCGTTTCCATCCGGAATTTCCTAGTGAGAGGAATTTATATGAGCTTTGAAAGGTAGGCGAGCCGGAGAAGCCAGTGTTCTCTGGAGGCCACTGCAAACCCAGAGTTGATTCCTGCGGAACTTTGTGCCTTATGCACTTTGCCATTTCAAGCTGCTGGCCCAGCTGCCCCTGGGCAGCACTCGGCTGATGTCACAGGCAGGCTACCTCTCCTCTCTTCTCCCGGATCTCGTAATGGCTGTATAACCCCCTAATTCCTGTATTAAATGCTTAATCCTGAAATAATAACATGGCTTCTCTTTTTCTGAATGAACTCTGATATATCTCCTCTCCCTTGAGTTAATTTGGTTGCAAAAATTTTGGAGGCTCTTTCCATTGAATGCTATTTACGTAGCCAAGCAAGTATATTATTTTACATTGCAAACATCCTTTAAAGCTACATATATGCATGTTAAGGTGTATAGTATAACATAGTATAATATAACATATTATAGTTATACAATTTATAATATATTATGCCTTATAAATGTATTTCTCTCACCCTCCTAAAGGGTTGGTTTCACGGAGTACCAGATACTGAATACCTTTTACTTTAATAACTTTATGATAAGCAGGTCTCTCATTTCTCTCTGTAAAAATGCCTTGGGAGCAAATGGGTGGGTGAGGGGTGGGGTGGGAGGAGGGGTCATCAAGGGGTCCGAAGCGAGGGGGTGGCGCTCTAAGCCTCGTGGACTCCAGCGTGAGTTTGACTGTGCCACAGACCGCAGCTCCTATTAATTGACATGTGAGTGGTCTGCCCAAGATTTCGCTGTTTAAAAATCAGGTTGGGAAGTTCTACTTGAAAACTCTAGATTTCAGATGTGTATTACTCGTCTCAGCTCCTCTCCTTACTAGCCACGTGACCTTGGGCATGTCATGAAAGCTCTGAGTTCAGCTTCCTCAGGGATACAAAAATACCAGTGCCCAGGCACTGCTGGGAAGATGAAAAGAAATGATGCTCATCAATTCGAACAGCTGTGCCAGTCAGAGGTCATCTTCTCCCGCAGGGGCTGGGCTAGTGACGGCAGTGAATGAAACAGGCCGGCGTGAATGGGAAAGGGTGTGTCCCAGCGAAAGCGGCATCCTCGCCTTCCTGTGTTTGTTCATGTTTCAGAATGTGGTCAGACCGTTCCATTTTTTTGAATAAACCTGGAAATAAGGATTTTGGGAGGGGATTCTCAGCATTTTAAAATGTTGATGCTAATTTTAGTTTCAAAAGACCAAGTAGACACATTTGTTCATTCGTGGGCCTCCTTGTATGGCCTGAAGGTTATCCAGACACCAACTATTATTATTTTCAATGTGCCTTGAAAGCTATTGGTTTTTCCCTTTCCTTAGAGCCTGGTTACCTCTTTGCTTCTGGTAACAGACCTCTCCCTCTGGCCCAGGTCTGGCCAATCATCGTTTCCCATCCAAGACATAGGTATTTGACCAAGATGGAGCTAATTGGCTTCTTTCTAGGGCTTAATATGTGGAACCCGGTGGAATGAGGCTACCTGCCCTCACTCGTGCTGCTCAGCTGGTCGGATGTAGGCCATATTCCTTAGGCACAGGATGGAAATTCAGCTGTTGGGAAGAATGGACGAAAAAGCACAGGCAGCCAGAGAAAACAGAGACCAAGAGAGTTCTGGCGGTACTGATTCCTCAAGACCTTCGTCCTTTCAGCATTTCCTTTAGTCCTGCAAGTTACTAAAAAATATCACTCTTAGTCATAGGAGCCAGCAAAGCAATTCTGGTAATTTGAGTTGAATTCGTTTCAGCAACATCCCGCTAAAAAGACGGCTGCTATTAGTAGTGGTAGTACTAGAAGTCAAGTTTCATGATCTATTGATTACTTTAGAAACAAGGGAAAAGTAAATTTGGGGATTTCGAAGGACTGTTCTTGAACCGAAATTATTTTTGAAAAGTTCAAGAATCGTAGTAGACGACTTGGCATTTGAATGGCGGAAAGGGTAAGCCCGGCACGAGGCCTTTTCTCTTCATAGGCCGCGGTGTGCGCTGGCCCGCGGTATATTCTGTCATCTCTTTGTAGACTCTGTTGAAAGAGTTTCCCGGTACCATCGTGTGAACACCTCAGTAGATTTTTAATCTCCCAGAGCAGAAGCCAAGAGTACAGGTCTAGAAGAAAAGATGCAGTTGGTGCCGTCATTATCTGTCTGGGATAAGTACCCATTTGGTGAGAAAATGGAAAATAATCCCTCAAACAGAGCACTTTTCTAGATGTTATGTGTGTAACTAAATAGGTATGTTTGTCTTTTGATAAATAGAACTTAACAGCACTTAAAATCAAGCCATGAGGGGCAGAAGCAGAAGACATAGAATAACATGTAGTTTATATATATATATATATTTTTTTCCTTACCATCAGTATTGACTCTAACTGGGAGCTTAAAGACTCAATACTGGTGGTAGGAAAAAAAAATATATAAACTTCATGACACCCCATGAAAATGGAGTGATTTCTGAATACCTGTGGTTAGTTTTACTTTAAGTCTTATCAAAACGATCAGATTTTATAGAGAAAATATTTCCCCCAGAGATAGGTGAGCATCCCACTGGGAACACAGGTATACAGGTGTTCCTCAGTGTTGGCAGAAAGCTCGGCAGTGTGCTCCTTAAACCCTTTAAGGTGCCTCACGCTCCCTCTTTATTCAAGGACGTGGTTTTTAGAAATCTTGAGCCTTTCCTGGAGCGGTTAATCTTAGTTGTCAAAACAGAGTTGAGACAGTGAATTCTGTGGGTTCTTGGGTTAAAAAAAAAAAAAAAAAAACCACTCCTCTCAAGATACAGCTCCCTAATTGGGATTGTTTTTGTAAATGCAGTCACATTGATGCCTGTCTCAGTTAATTATGCAATAACATTTGTACGCCTAGAGGCAAATTTACAGATCTTGCCCGGGGTTTTTCTACGCTCTGAAAACAGTGTCAAGATATTAGCTGAAAATCACAGTTGGGGTAGGGGTTAGAATTCCTGATCTGGCTCTACATCATCTTAGAATGCGAGAAGGGGATCCTGCTGTTCTACCCATTCATGATACTAGGCTGAATTTTCTACTAAAGCTTCAAATTATGTCTGCTGATTTCACTTATGAAAAAGTTCCTTTACTTTTTACTTGTAAGATAAAGATCTAAACATATCAGTTCAGGATCAAATAGTCTCATTTCACCATGAGAGACTCTGCCTCACACTAGGTCTGTGACCCTCTCAGTGGCGATGAAGAAAAAGTTTGACGAATGCATGCTGGAGGTGTGAAGTCTAAGCCCTGGAGGCCACATGAGATCTTCTCTTCCCTGAGCCATGCTGTGGCCAGATGGAGAGTTAAGTCATTTTTCAGTTTTCAAGTCTTTTCGTTAGAGTCTTGAGATTATGGAAGCCCACTGGTCACACAGGATGAGATATAAACTATGCGAAATATTCCCCAAAGTTTGCTGGTTATGTTGTTAATATTTTCTACTAGTAATTAAAATTCCACAAGTTTCTATGATACTATATTTCGATTTTTATAACTTTGAAAATCAGTGGGTTATTGAATCTGGGAAGAGAAGAATTTTTTAACTCATTTAGCTTTCAACCCAAGGCCTGCATCTCTTCTGTCATGTCTTCGGTGTATCTACTTGGCTGGGAAATACTTATTAAACGCCTGAGTCAGTGACTGTGCCAGGCTTTGCAAAAGGCTCAGAGGTTGGTAAGACGTGCTCTGTCCTCAGGGGTTTATAGTCTCATAGCAGTTATGCTACAGGTTTATAAGTATGCTAGCTGATGGACTGGAAGAGGTGGCTTAATAGAACTAGAGATAGAATGCTAGAGGAACTTTAGGGTAGGGGAGATTAATTGGGGCTGATGGAATAAAAAAGCATTGAAGGCAGTGGCTTTTCAGTTGGAAGTATAATGTGAGAAAATGAAGGTATATGAAGGGGGCGTGGTGAAGGTAAGTGTGGCTGCATTATAGGACCTGATTAACAGGGTGATTATTTAGAAGCATGGTCAGAAGGATACATGAAGAGAAGTGAATTTGTGCTAGGTCATTGAGTATTTTGAAGGCAGCCAAAATATGTTGTGTGTTATTCTACAGGAAGTGAGGAGATACAGGCAGTTTTTGAGCAAGTTTTTAAGCAAAGAAATGACCTGATCAAACTGTACCATAAGAAGATGACTGGCGGCTGAATGTCAGGTGGACTGGGAGCAAAGAGGCTGGAGTCAGGGTAATGAGCTGAGATGAGTACATGGTTCAGGTAAGAGGTAATTGGAATGCAAACTAGAGAAGTAGCTGGAGTTACCAGGAGAAGGGGATAGGGATCAAGCTTGTGGGATTTCATGACTGAGTGATAGTGGACGGCAGAGAAAGAAAGAAATGGAAGTTACCGTAGCAGTTTTTATCCAAGTGCCTGGAAAGCAGGTGATGCCGAGGAGGAAGAACAGATCGGTGGAGATAACAGTGGGAGTTGGGATGAGTACACATAAGAAGCTGGCAGTGAAGAAGCTGGAGATGTCCAGAAAACGGTGGGAACCGTGAGAGTGAAAGCAGGAAGAAGCATCAGCAGTAAAAGCGGAGAATTGGAATCGCTTGTGTAGAACTGCTGTTTGATGCCATAAAAGTTCAGGAAGTCACCCAAGGAAAGAATGTAGAGAGAAAAAAAGGGGGGCAAAGTCAGATTTCTTTTGGGGAACTTGTAAATTAAGGAAGCGGGAGTTCAAAGAGTGAGTATGGACTAGAGAAGGAATAGTTAGAGAGGAAGGAAGATACAGGGTGATGGACAACAAGTGAGGTGAGAGCTTTTAGGACCAGAGATGTGCTCATTATGAAATGTCCCAAGATCAACGAGGGCAAAGATGAAGAGAAAGCCAGTGTCTCTTAGATGAAGTAGCTAAATGATCATTTAAGATAACCCTTTTCGGAGATAACACTGTTTCCCTAAATCAGCTTGTAAGGGCTTAAGGAAATAGTTGAGACAATGAGTTC
Source organism: Rousettus aegyptiacus (assembly GCF_014176215.1). Taxonomy (NCBI): domain Eukaryota; kingdom Metazoa; phylum Chordata; class Mammalia; order Chiroptera; family Pteropodidae; genus Rousettus; species Rousettus aegyptiacus. Next base: position 8,929,999 of record NW_023416285.1, read on the forward strand.
ATAGTGTGTGAATACCTTTTTGTTTTACCAAGTGCACAATGATAGTTTTTCTTTTTTAAAAAAGTAAAAAAGGTAATACAAGACTTAGTAGGAGGTTCTAAACTCAAGGTTAATAAAAACACAGCATTGGTGACAGCTACAGCACAGACCTTCTGGACTTTCTGTTTTGAAGCAGGGGGTGGATCTGGGAGCTCAGTTTCTGCAAATGTGCTCCTCATGGGGTTGGAGAACAGAGCCATGCTGTTGACTAATGCTGCACAGTCTCTACCACTTGCGAAAGGAGAGTAGAATAAAAAAATGCCTCATGAAGTATAATTGGTGATTGGCTTAAAAAGCTATTGGTTGTGAGGTGGGGAGGAGTTTGGGGAGTGGAAGTGGGTTCAGGAGGGACAGAAACATGACTAGGAACTAGGTTCCACCTGCCAGCCGGCTTTGTATCTGGATCTGTGACATCCTCATTATAATGGGGCAGGCCTGTATCTGGACTGGGAGACCAAGCTGATGGCTGGAGATCATTACAAACTTCTAGACAGAAAAGGAATGATGTGGAAAAACTAAAACAGAACAGACACACACACAGAGCATTAAAATAAGCAATCTATCCACTCAAAAACAAACTTGGAAACAAATTTAAAATGCATGAAAAAATTAATGCAGTGAACAAAATTAAAAAAGAAATCAGAACATGAATTTACTCCAGATGAAATTCTTTTAGAAATCAGCCTGACAAAGACTTTTATGAAACTGTATTTAAGACATTCAAAGCAAAAAACAAAGGTAAACCTTCTATTAAAAATGGAAGCATTACAAACTTGATGAGCCAAAGAAACCCCCCCACACACACACACACAGTAAATTTTCCATTTTATAAGGTTTAAAAACCGGTTAAACTCACGTGGTTTTAGATGTCTGGATAAGGATAGTGTTATTTTAGAAGGAGGAAGAGAAAAGGTACAAAGAGACACGAGGGATCGTTTGAGGGACTCTGGGGATGCCCATATTTTATTTGTTGACTAGGTTGCAATAATTCATTAAGGTATATGTCCTTTGATTTATTTTCTGTGTGTTATAACACTCAGAGTCTACTTAAACTAGGAAAAGAAATAATAAAACAAAATTAGGAAGAAATACGAACAAGTGGCTTTATAAGTAAATCTTGGGAATAAAATCATAGTCACTGAAATGGACCAAGAAGTCAAAAATTATGCGGAGTTTTATGGGTTTCATAAATAATACCCCTCTCTGCACCATTGCGTTTGAGGGCAATTCAGAAGCCGGATAGGTAGAGTAAAAGTGAGCTTTATTAAGAGGAAGAAGCCAGACAAAAAAAAGCCCACATATTGTATAATTCTGTTTATGTGAAATGACCAGAATAGACAAATCCACCGAGACAGAATATAAATTAGCGGTTTCTGGGGCCTAGAAGTTGGGTAAAGTGGGGCGTGATTGCTAATGGATACAAGATTTGTTTCTGGCATGATGAAAATGTTCTGGTACTAGATAGTATGGTTGTACAATTTTGTGGATATACTAAAAATGAACAAACAGTACACTTTAAAGGAGTGAATATTATGGTATGTGAATTATATCTCCACATTTAAAAAGTAAAAAGCGAGTTTTATCACTAATACAAAAGCTATGTTAGAAGATGAGGCCACACTATGTAACTAGTGGCCAAATTGGCTGATGTTTTGTGCCTGCCTGCTTCTAACTTATCCCTAGGATCCAGTCTGGATCCCACCCATGGATAATTTGGGGGTGAGAGGCACATACAGAATCACTGCCTCACACCAGTTCAGAATGCAGGAGCAAGAGGCTCAACTTCCAGTGTCTACAGCCTTCATAATGGATTAGTATCTTCCAGTCAAAGGAGGGGAAGTAGTGTCTGTCACTCAGCAGTCAAGTGGGAGGAGTGCACACACAAGGAAGAATGCCACTTTCTAATGGATGTTCTTCCCTATAGATACTGGAGAAGTGGGAAATGAATCTTACTCCCTAAGAAAATCATCTCTAGATGGGTCACAAAGTGAGAATTTGTGAATTAGAGATAATACTAGAAATTCACTCTGTCTTCAACACTGTTTTCTTATCGTAGAGAAACTGCGAAATATCAGAGAGAAAGGAAAACCTTAAAGCCGTGACAGAGAAAAGATGGACTACCTACAAAGAAACGGGAATTAAAACTCACAGCAGATTTTTCAATAAGTGAAAACAGAGGCCAGAAGAATTGTAAGTACAATTGCAAAATGTCAACGAAGAATAATAACCTAGATGAATTATTATTCAAGAATGAAGTCAAAAAACACATATATACATACATACATATATATGAATTACAACAGTTTACTCCACAGAGATTGCCAATGTTAGAATTATTAAGATATGCTATAGAAAGGAGAAAAGTGATGTAGATGGAAGCCCTGGGACACAAGGTACTGAAATTAATAAGTTGTTTTGAACATTTCATCAAGAGGTGATGTAAAAAAACAAAATTAAAAACTGAATATCATGTTTTTCTTAAGGATAAAATGAAGGGGGGGGTCATTTCATGGATAAAGAGTGCAAAAATCCTTGCTGTGTCTAAGAGGAAGATAAAATACTGTAATCTTAATAGTATAAGAATTATGTATAATTAATGGTAAATTAAACCATGGAAATAAAACCTACAGGTGGATAAAAAGGGTGTGTAAAAAACGTTATGCACCTAATGGAAACAAGAAAAGGAAAAATATAGAAAGAAGCAAAGAAAAATGTCGGTAGACTCTAAACCCAAAGTAAGATGCAGAAATAATTTCGGACATATCAGATATTACAATATGCATAAGTAGATTAAACCTTCAAAGACAGAGATTATTACATGGATATAAAAACAAAAGCCAGCCATAGGATGCTGATGGAAGACATTACAAAAAACAAAATCACACAGAGAGATCGAAAACAAAGAGATGGAAAAATTAATTATTCCAGCAATATTAATGTTATACAGAATAGATTTAAAGTATCGAATAGAAAAAGAGGACAATTGTGTAAAGAACGACCCTCTGAGAAGATGTAACAGCCACAGTCCATTTGTACCTAATAGCATGTCCTTGGAAAATATAAATTAAACTTGGACCAAAATGTAAGGAGAGGCAGTCAAATGAACAATTTTAGTAAGAGAGTTAACCCTTGATAGCTACTTATAGAACAAACTGAATAGATATTAGTAAGAATAGAGATTTAAGCTATTTAATTAAAAAGCTAACTCTAATAATAGAACTCTGAGTTGAACAAATACAGAATATTACATGCCTTTTGAGTACACATGGAGAGTTTACACAATGAGCACATTAAGATGCATGAGAAGTCTCAATAAATTTCAAAGAATCAGTATAATAAATTCCATGTCTATAACCAACAGGCAATTAGAAATCAATAATAAAATATTAAAAACAGTCTCCATGTATTTAGAAAAATATAAATTATACTTAGAAATTAATGAATTAAAGAGTAAACTTAATGAGGATTATAAAATGTTAGAAGGATTAGTACCTTATGAGCCTTTTTAAACAATTGAACATAAATGAATTAAGTATTTGATTTAAGGAACTTAAAAAAAAGAAGCCTAAATATTGTAGAAAAAGAAAATAATTAAAGACCTTCTCCAAAAACCCCAGAAAATATAAAACTGTAAAAAGAATGAAGAAAGTCTGAATATTATTCCTCGATAAAAATTAATAATAAATAAACCCTTAGCAGAACTGAGAAGAACAAAAAGATGTAAAGGAATAAAAAAGAATGTCTGAACTATGTATACAGTAGGGACATAAAAGCATCACAAAGAATACTATAAACATATTTATGGTACAAAAACACATATTTCAAAAGTGAAATACCAATTTGAGTCAAGAAGATAAAAGAACTTAAGTAAAAGAATAATTGTCAAAGAAGTTGAGATAGTAATGAAAGTTTTCCCTCCCTCTGCTTCTTCACCCTGAACCCCAACAGCCCCATCACAAAAGTATCAGAGTTATTTGTCTTCTGTCCTCCATAATTTTAACAAGTAATTTTTACCAGACCTTTGAGGAACAGAAGATCCTCATCATATAAAACTGTTTCAAAGAATTACAATAGAGGGAGAATTACTCAGCTCATTTTGTGACAGTTTTATAATCTCAATATTCAAACTAGACCAAGAAAGTGAAATAAAATTATTCTTTAATTTCACTTAGGAAGACAGATGCGGAAACCTTAAATAAAACAGAAACAAATTAAAGTTAGCATGTGTGTGGGTTACATATGCACTCAAAGTTTATATGTGTCAAACAGGGATTATTCCAGCAATGTAAGAATAGCTTTATATGAGAAAATTTAATCATATAATTAATCTTATTAACAACATTAAAAGGGAATAGCATATGATCATCTCAAGAGATGGAGGAAAAAGTTGATAAAATTCAATACTCAGCCATAGTTATATATTAAATAACATTGTACATTATTCACATGTATACATATATACATGTAAATATCACATATTTTTAAAACTCTCAGCCAACTGGAAGTAAAAAACACTTTCTTATATTTCTATTAAAATTTTATAGCAAACACAATACTTAATTGTAATATTTTAAAAACATTCTTACTAATGTCAGAAAAAAGTAAAGAAGGTAAATTTAATTATTCCTATTGTTATTATATTAGAAGCCATACTCAATGTAATATATCAAAATTAGAGAGAAATTAAGGTTTGAAAGGAGTAGAAAAAATGCTTTTAATTGCAGACAGTGTGATTGTCTCCATAGAAAAATCCAATAGAATCAATAAACTATTACATATATCAGAGTTCAAGAAGCTTATTAGATATGAGATCAATGTACAAACATTAATAGCTATCTTAAATACAGAAATAAAAGAAAGGAATATGTAATAAAATAACACATTATTTACTAAGGAGTAAATGTGTAATAACATAACACATTATGTACCAAGGAGTAAATTTAACAAAAGAACTTTAAAATCTTTATGGAGAAGATTACAAACTATTTTTGAAGGTTACAAAATATATGCAAATAAATTGAGAGATATACCGTGTTCATAGATAGAAGGCTTATATCATAATGATATTAATTCTCCATAAGTTATCCTAAACATTCAATGAACTTTTAATTAAAATAATATTTTTTCACGAAATTTGATAAGCCTGCCCTAAAACTCATATGGAAGAAGAAAGGGACAGAATAGTTTTAGGAAAAGCAGATGATAAGTTGCCTTATAGATATCAAGCATTACTGCTAAAACCACAGTAATTAAGATATGTGGTATTGTTTAAAGGATAGAAAAATGTACCAGTGCAACAGAAGAGGGCCATGAGTATATGGAAACTTGGTAAATGACACAACTGCCATTAAAAATTAGCGGCAAAAAAATTATTTAACTGAAAACGATTGGGAAAATATAAAATCAAATTCCTACCACATACCATACACAAAATGACTAAAGACAAAACTGTGATAAGCAAATGTTTAAATCTTTGGAAGAAAATATAAGAGAAAATCTTCATGACCTTGGTTGGGTTAGGAAAAGACTTTGCAAAAAACAAAACAAAACAAAACAAAACAAAAAAGAAAAAAAACAAAAACCCAAAAAGCACAAACTATAAAGGAAAAGATAATACATTCGAGTATATTAAAACAAAATTTTTTCAACGTAAGATGGCATACATTTAATAGACAAGTTGCAGACTAAGTGAAGATATTTATAACCTATGTAAACTACAAAGGTTTATCTTCCAGAATTAAAGAAGTAGTACTACATATCAGTAAGAAAAGACAGACATTTCAGTAGGATAATGGATAAAGGCAATGGATAGGCAATCTGCAGAAGAGGAAATGTCTATGGCCAACAGACTTAAGAAAAGGAGGTCAGCCTCACTAGGCATCAGAAAAATGCAAAATACAACAATGATGTAGCTTTGTTATAGTTATCAGAATGAAGAAATAAAGTTGGCTAGCTCCAAAGTTTAAAGGTGATATGGAGACTTGGCAACTCACATGCCCCTGCAAGTGAGAGCCACCACAAGTTCAGTCCATTTGAAAAGTAGTTTGGCAATATTTGGTCAATTTGAAATGTGCCTGAATTTTGATCAGGTGTTCCAGAAGCTGACTCTGAGATGAGATTTGTGTACAAGTGATCTATTGAGAAAGTGCTCTCAGGGGAGACTAGTAAGGGACTGGGGAAGCAGGAAGTGGAAGGAGAGAAAGACTGTTAATGGTGAAATCTCAGGCCGGGTCCTGCAGAGCTCGCTTGTCCTCTCAGGAACTGTTCTGACTGGAAACAAGGGCAGTCGATCTTTCCTTCCTTTAGACTGCTCACCAGACAGTCATCACTCAAGGGCAGGCGAGGCGCTATGTGAATGCCTGAGAGTTCAGGGTCAACTTCTGGTGCTCTGTGTTAGATTTCACTTCTAACTCGTGGGGTGGGGGTTACTGAGTACAGTGAATGGGGAAAGAGACTTGGGTTGAACATCAATAGTGCAACATATGCCTCCACCCCAGTCCAGCAATTCCACTCTCTCCTTGCTCATCGCGCACCAGGGGACATGTATAGGAAGATATAGCAGTGTCATTGATAATATCAAAACACCAAAAATAAAGATAAATAAATTGTGATATGTGAATACTCGAAATACTTTACAGCATTTATAAAATGAATGAGATTGTATGTTTCTTTATGGAGACAGCTCAAAACCCCAAAGAAATATAGTTTAAAAAAGCAACTTGCAAGATAAAAGATAGTGTATGACAGACACCATAAAAAAATCTACAAAATTCTATTTTTAAAATCGATGCATACATATACTGTAATAGTATAACACATGCAGAGGAAAGATAAATGCAAAATAATGATAGTAATTACCACTGAGAAGGGCAGGAGGTAAAATGTCTGGGTAAGTTTACAAATTAATTCTTAACTTCATCTGTAATATTTTATCCTCTACAAAATCTAAAGCAAAAAAAGGCATAATTTTATTAAACTCGGTGATGAGTACATGATGATTATTAGATGCTTTACTCAGGGAGGGAGGTATGTTGCTTTTTAGTAGGTTGGAGCAATGATAGCTCAAGAAAGTGATTGGATTGAAGAAAGCATGTTGTCGTTGTTGTTGTTATTGTTATTATTTAGAATAGGGAAGCAATGTCTTGGAGAATGAGACCCTGAAGATGTATTAGAAAAAAGAAATTGATGAGTTTGCTTCCACATCCTTCGTGTCTTCACTTGGATATTTTCTACTCACTCTTTAAGATTGGGCTCAGCTGTCACCTTCTCCAGAAAGACTTCTTTGCCATCCCCAGAATGAGTGGTTCCCTCATCTGTGCTTCCATGAGAACCTGTAAATATTGCTTCACATATGTTGCCATATTTTATCACCGTATGCTACATACATGATTTTCACTTGAAGATAATGACTATGTTTCATATACTTTTGTTTTCCGGTGCCAAGCATAGTGCCTGACACATTAGACACCGAATAAACATTTAATTTAATAGCCTAGTCTTATTTTAGTACCTACCATTTGCGAAGTTGGAACTCAAAAAATATTGGTTGACTTTTAGATAGTGGGTATGGAGGACATAGGATGTCTAAATGGAAATCTCTATCAGGCCTTTTGAGATGTTCCGTTCAGAAGTGTGAGAGCTAAGAATGTTTAAGACTTGGAAGGCAAGAAGGCAAAACCCAGACTTTTAATATGGGGATAAATAATTAAATAATCATTAATAATAAATAGTCATAATTAATTAAATTGCTCATAGTCACACAGCTAGGAAGGGAGGGGTTCCAGAATTTAAACAAGGGCTTTCCCCCCACCCCAAATCTATGCTGCTAACTAAAATACTATTTTTCCAGGACATAACCGTCAATGTTTTTAGCTCTATTCTTTAAAAATGGTTGGCTACTCAGTTTGGAATATAAAGTTAGAGAGTGAATGCTAGAGCCCGCTGAAGCTGTGTTGTGTGGTTGGGGGACACTGTGCCGTTGGTCATCGAGCTGCGTCTTTCGGCTCCACACCCACCTGTCCATGCCGCCCAACCACTTCCTGTTGTGCTGGACTCTGCAAATTTCAGTTCTCATTTGCCAGCTGGATCCCCGTAAGGTTCTACTAGTGGAGGACCCAGAGGGAGATAGGAAGGATGGCGGGGGTTTTGGGGGGAGGGACACACCTCTTACTGTCCGCGCTCTATTCCTGTTAGCTTTGCTCCCACAAGGCACTTTGGCTCCAGGCCAAGGCTTCTTTCAGCAATCTCAGAAGCAGCCTCAGTCAGCCATCTTTCTCAGAGGTCCCAGTGCCAGTTGGGCACCACCCCCTCCTCAGAGGCTGAGCTGCAAGTCCCCTGTGTCTGTCCTCTTAGTTCCCGAGGACCCTCCTGCGGGCGGCACTTCCTTGGAGGTCCAAGTGCCAGGGGCTCCTCTGCCAAGCTGCGAGGTTCTGAACTTCAAAATGGTCTTTCCATTTATCCCCTAGTCCTGTAGTTATTACCTCTGTGCTCTTAGTGTTTCCTCTTTGCGTTTCCAAACCTCCAACCTGTTTACCCAGGCCCCTATACTAAATTCTCTTGGTCGAACTATCGAGGGTGCCATTTGTTTTCCTGTCTGGACCCCGACTGGTACAAATCACTCATTGGATTTTCTCTCCCTAGGATGCTGAATAGAGCATAACTTTCATTGCTCCAATAACTGATGAGAAGCTCAAATTTTACATTTGAAACTGAGACTCAGGGAAATTAAGAAAACTGCCCAATATAAAATTACAGAGATGCATTTTTAACTCAGATACATATGATTGCAGGTTTCGTCATCTTTCATTGTCTCATACTGACTTTTTTGAATATAATTGTGCTGTTCTTTTCAAATTTCGTTTTTTTTTTTCTTCACTGTGGAACTCTAGTACATATTAATTTGGTCCTGTATACCTTTTCCTAAACTCTAAGTAATTTGAGGTAATCATGAAGTTCTGGGAGGAAGCCAAAGTAAAATAAACTCAAGTCTTAAATTACATTTGTCACTTTTGATGGAGAGGAAGTGGAGATGAGTGTTTGAGCGGCCGACAGAGCCAAGCCTTCGTATTAACCGTCGGCTGCCGTCATTGAACACCTATGAAAGCACCGGATGCCAGAATGCTTGCTTTGTGCATTTTATCACATTTAATACCATGATGCAAGGTACGTGTAGCAGAACTGCATCGTACAGTGCCACATGCATTTAACTTTGGTGCATTTATGCTTGCGCGGGAGAAGGGAGGAAGAGGGAGAAGCAGACACAGAAAAGAGAGAGAGGGAGGGAAATAGGGGGAGGTGAGGGGAGAAAGAAAGGAGTTTACACAGGCTATGTTTAAAAAGCGCATTCAATTCTGGTTAGCCCTCTGCTAACCATTGTTTGTCTTGGAGTAACCTGAGATGAGCATGTGATACCATTATTCCCAGAAATGGCCTGTGTCGAATGCTTCTCATTTTGTATCAGCTGCGCTGAATGCAATTCTAATGTTTAAATTTAAACGGATCCCATTTAACACAGTCCTCAAATGCACGCCAGGAGCTTTGCCCGGTTCATAAATGAAGAAGCGGCCATCTTTTCCAACACTAGAGGAAAAGCTGGCTCTGCTGGTCTCAAAGAAACCCATAGCGGCATGTGGACTCCAAATTAGCAGCCTTCTTAGAGATCAATAAAACATCTACACGACTTTTGCCTTGCGTTCTTACTCGCCTGAATCTGCCGAATGTTCCTCATTACTGTTGTTTTCCATGATCCTAAAGAATTGGAGCCGATGCCTAGAAAGGGTTCCACTTCCCTGGGGTCAGACAGAACACGGCCTGAGCTGGGATGTAGGCCCACGTTTTTCTCCCCCCGAAGCTCCGCTCTTGTTTTGTCTGCTGCCTCATCCAGGTTCTGGAAGAGCAGACACCGGCAGGTGTGTTGAGTGCTGGAGGGAGGAGGAGAGACATGCATAGCTCTTCCTTGATGCTGGATGACCTAGCCATGCTGCATGTCAAACTCTGAACTTTAATTTCTGCAAAACAATCCATTTCCGCAGATAATGCTATTCTCTTGATGGAATAGCTTCTAAGGGCGTGTTTCTCTTCCCTTTAGGGAGGATAGTGTATTCCCTAGAAATAAAATGGGCCTATTTGTCACTCGAAATGACCTGGTGACTTAGAATAGCAGTGCTTATTTCTGCAATTTGTCTTTCTCTTGCCTTCACCGTGGTCATTTGGGTTTAATATCCCGGGTGGTGGGAAAATGAAAGGCAGTGTGTATTTTTCCTTGAGATTTTCAAATCCGAATTTCCTGCTGTGAGTGTTCTTGCCGCTGACTCGAAATTAGAGCAGAATGAACTTCTTGAACTGTCACCAACTTGGCCACAGGCTGACTTCAAGACCTCCTGCGGGCAAAGTTCCCTGAAGGGACAGCATGAAACGTCTCTGCAGGAGAAATTAAATGGTTTAATAATGTCCTATTAAGCCCACAGTTTTCAAACAAAACCGAGCCTTTCAATACCACTTGTCACCCCAAAGCTCCTATTTAAGTGATTTTAATCTCAGATAAGGCTTTTACTATTAGAAAAGAAGACACTGGCAACATTATCACTCTTTAGCCCTTTTTGGGGTGAGGGATGGTGAGCCTTTGTCAGATTCTCATAAAACATGCTAGAATGGTTGCTTATGTGGCTAAGAGGAGAAAGGAGTGAGTTTTGTAAATAAACAGGAATAAATAATAATGAAATATAATCGAGGGGTGAATCAAACACCAATAATGACTAATATACAATGAACCGAGAAACCTGATTGCCTCAACTGTGACCAGAAAGAAACAAACAGAACGAAATAAAACAAGGAAACAAACCAGATCCATAGATTAGAGTATATCTGTGTTATTTTTATTCCCAGTGAACAAATGAAATTTCAAGTGTGTGTCGTCCCATCAGGGGAATTAGCACACTCCAGATAGATTTCAAAGCTCCTCTTCCCTACTATCCTGGAGGAATTGGCCATCAGAATCTTTTTTAAAAATGCCATTTGTGTTCTAACTGTAGTGAGGTAACTTTAAAAAACAAACCTTTAATTTTAGGACAGGTTTAGATTTACAGAGCTATTTCGAGGTATGACAAAGACTTCCTGTATACCCCGTACCCTGGTTCCCTTGCTATTAACAGCTTACATTGGTGTGGCACGTTTGTTAAACTTGAGGAACCAATATTGATACATTATTATTAACTAACGTCCATTATTCATAGTGCCTCATATAGATTTCACCTAATGTCTGTTTCTGTTCCAGTATCTCATCCAGGATAGCACACAATATTTAGTTGTTTTGCCTCGTTAGGTCCCTCTCAGCTGTGGCAGGTTCTCAACCCTTCCTTGTTTTTGATGACTTTGACAGTTATGAGAATGCCGGTGGGGCGTTATGTATAAAGTCCCTCAATTGGAATTTGTCTGATGTTTTTCTCATGATTAGACTGGGGTTATCTGTCTTTTATGGTAAGATCACAGAGGTAAAGGCCATTTTTACCACCTCTATCTCTATCTCTATATATTGATATTTCTATCTATCTGTGTGTATATGTGTGTGTGTGTGTGAGAGAGAGAGAGAGAGAGAGGTTGGTTGAGATTTTAAGGAATTGGCTCATGCTATTGTGGAAGTGTAAGTTCAAAATCTGCAGGGCAGGCTGGCAGTGTTGTAGCCTGAGTTCAAAGGCCATCTGCTGGTAAATTCCTTCTTGCTCAGGATAAATCAATTTTTGTTTTATTAAGGCATTCAACCAATTGGATGAGGCCCACCACATTGCAGAGGGTAATCTGCTGTACTCAAAGTTCACTGATACAGATGTTCATCTTATCCAAAATAACCTTCACAGAAGTGTCCAGAATAATGTTGACTGAATTTCTGAGTGCTGTGGCCCAGCCAAGATGGTACATCAAATCAACCATCAGGAGCAGACTTATGAAGAGATGGTAACATTTTCCTCTCATACCCCTCCATTACCCCCAGCCTTGCATTCAAAGGGCCCAAGGGAGACCTCATGGAACTTTGTTTTCATTAAGAAATAGACAACTGATTATTCAATGAGGGGCAGAAGGAGGTCTCTGGATGGAGAGTTAGAAGTTCCCTAAGTTCAGAGGCAGAGCAGTGGGCTTCCCAAGACTGAGGCTTTGAGGAGATGGCAGGTTTCTCAATGTGGTGAGGGTCTGTGTCTCACTCCCGCGAAACTCTTGGTGGCTGTCACATGGGGTGCCGGTGTGGAAGGTCACGTGGGCTGGAAGCAGGGTTCTAGGTCTCAGCGGCCTCTGGTAAACGTGGAGAGAACAGACCCATCCCCCTTCTAATGGAGTATAAGAGCGTGGACACTGAGCATCTCGACTGCAATCAGGATGGATGGAGAACCAGAGGCCTGTCTCCATTTTAGGTGCCATTCAAATCCTAGGATTTTTTTTGAACCTCAGAGAGAAGAAGACAGTAAAATAGGAAAGATGGTCGTAAATTATTTTCTAAGTACCCTGGTGAACGGAACCTCAGATCAAGAAGGTTAACTGTGATTCGGCATAGATAAGTAACGGGCTGTGCTTTGTCACTGTGTTGTGGGGCAAACTCTTCCACTACTTTATTCCTTATAGCTGTTTCTCAGTGGTCTTTGAAAATTCCTTTTTTTTTTTTTTTAGAAACAACTGTGATTATGAAACATAAGGAATCTGAGAAATCCTCACGTGCAAAGGCCTCTCTTCAGTGACGTGGAAAGGGACTTGCTTAAGGTCCCATGGCGCAGCCCCCTCTCTGCACGCCTTTCCTCTCTCCCGCTTTCATCCAAATCCGCTGCTTGGTATGACGTAGCTAACTTAGTTCACCGTGAAATTTAAATTAGGTTCTCACTTTTAGAGACCGTTCTGGACTGAAGTGTGTTCTCCCCAAATTCATGTGTTGAAGCCTTAACCCCCGTTGATGACTGTATTTGGAGACAGAGTTTTAAAGAGGTAGTTAATTAAGGTCAAATGAAGTCATGAGGGTAGGACCCTGATCTAATAGGACTTGCGTCTTTATGAAGAAAAGAAACACAGGGATTCCCACACACAGAGAAAAGGCCACATGAGGACGTGGCGAGGAAGCAAGCACTCTGCAAGCCAAGCAGAGCGCCCGCCGGGGAAACCAAACCTACCAGCACCCCGAGCTTGGGCTTCCAGCCTGCAGAACCGTGAGAAAGAAATTTCTGTAGATTAAACTAACCAGCTCGTGGGCACAGCAAATGAACACAAAAACCATTTCCTTTATCGCATTTGTTTTAATAAAAATTTGATTAAGTAGAAAAAAAAAATCACCCATAAACTCATCACTGTGGCGCAATGTTTCCCCTTATGCAATTCCCTTCTGGCACTTTCCACGAACACATATTTTACATAGATAATTCGCTTACTTTCAAAACGACTTATTTGTGTTAGACTGCAATCTCAAGCGCCCCCATAAAATAGTTTTGTTCTCCTGGCTGCTCTGCTTGGCTAGTTTCTGCTCATCCTTTGTGTTCTGCTCAGGCCTCTTCTCTGGATTGTGAGGGGGCGTCACTTCCGCCGCCTGCTGTCTGGGGCCGGGGTCCAGCTGCCGGGGTATATGAAGTGGCAGCAGCCGATGATCCTGGGAGGCACAGTGATGTAAGCCTCAGCTGGTAGTTCAAGGAGCCCTGCCAGTGAACTGGAAGGGAGCTTCTCTTTTCTGTGGTTCTTCGTGTGTGAGAGTCACAACTCTCCTTCGCCCAGCTTCGGGGTCAGAGGCGGTTCAGCTGCCTTGTGTCTCCTGCAGATCAAAGGGGTCAGAAAGATCAGCTGGCCCCAAGGGAAGCTCATAGGGGTGTTGCCCAGCCTCTGCCTATTGATGATCCTCAGGTCTTTCAGGCCAGGCCTTTCCAGAATTTTCCCCTTCGGTTCTTTACCCCAGAACTGGTACCCAGCCTCTCATCTGGCCCGGAGCACAAACCTCCCCTCTATGGCTCAAGTCTCTCTGTATGGGCAGCAGCAGGGCTGAGGCAGGGCTTGCTTAAGAACCGCCATTCCCGCTGGCTGCCGGGCTCAAGGACGTGAGGTCCAGCACTTGGATTTTCAGCCTGGGATCTTCATGGGAAGCCTTTCCCGGGGCAGGACAGAAAGGAGTGTGTGAAATTGTGATTTACACTAAGAAATATATATTTGGTCTTAGTCCTCCTTTCTGGCACAGAGCTCCTGAAATCCTTGGGATTTCCTGAGCGATGATAGCAATAAATGTATCTTTTAAAATATTAGTTAGGTGACTTTTAGACCTGAGGATGGGGGCTGGTTGTTAGGACGACCAACCCTGTGGTTAGAGGGTGTTGATTTGCAACATCAGGGAATTTCCCTGGGTGAAATCTGAAACTGGCTCCCCATACACTGAAGGCAAAAAGAGAATGAGGCAAGGGGCAGATCTCTCTAGATTGGTAGGTGGCCGTTTGTCATAGGAAGCCACGGAACGAGTTGATCTCTATACCCACTTGTCAGAATCTTAGAAGTTTATTTGAAGGTCTGAACTGGGTTCAGTCACATATTCAGTCCAGATGGTTTCAACAGTACCTGACTTGCTCAAGGCTGCCTCCCCGAAATGACTGCTAGCGTGGTAATGGTGGGCGGATCGTAATTCTGAGGACAGGGGAGGGGGGTGATGAGCCTCAGACTGCAGGTCAAGTGGCAGTCATGTCTTCTAATGACCTCTTCCAACAGAGGGTTGGGACCTTCACATCCACCCCCTGAACTTGAGGGAGGGTCTGGAGGTTGAAGCAATGACCAACAACCAAGGATCTAATCAGTCATGCTTATGAAATGAAGCCTTCAGAAAAATCCACAGGGACAGGATTCGGAGAGCTTCTGTGTTGGTGAACCCCAGGAAGTGAGAGGAGAGTAGCCTGGAGAGGGCTTGGAGGCTCCGGGCTCCTTCCCACATACCTGCCGCACGTCTTCCATTTGACTGTGCCTGAGGAATACCCTTGGGCAGTAAGCTGATGATCTAGTAAGTAAAATGTTCCTCTGAGTCCTGGGAGTGGCTCTAGCAAGTCAGTTGAACCCAAAGAGGGGGTCGTGGGAACCTCTGATGTAGGTCAGAAGCACAGGCAACCTGGGTTTGTGACTGGTGTTTGAGGTGGGGGGTGTGGTGTGTCGTACCCCTAAGGACTGAACCTGTAACCTGTGCTGTGGGACCTGGTGCTGTTTCTGGGTGAATAGAGTCAGAATCAAGTTGAATTTTAGGAAACCCAGCTGGTATCTGGAGAATTGCTGTTATGGGGCTATACCTCTCCCTCCCCCATTGGAATCAGGTCCAAGAACCCATAAAGAACGTGGGAAAGACATTTCAGGCCAGGAAAAATATATGAGCAAAGGTAGGGACAAGCAAAGTTATGTCCTGGGAATCGGAAATAAATAAATCTGGCCATAACCAAGCTCCTGCACTCATAAAATCAAAACCCATCTGTTCCACAAAATACATCATGAGGAACAGCTGCTTTGAAAAATTCTTATATATTGCCTAATTATAATGCATTTATTATAAATAATGTATTTATTACACACATAAATTTATAGTATAAATGAAACATCCATAAAATTCTTATGTTGTTCAAATTTGTAATAAGTTTATTTCTACATAGGGTGCAAGCAATCTGCAAAATGTGACGGAGAATTTACACAGATTCGGATTAGTGTAATGTTAACTCCCAACGAGTCTACTGTCATCTCGGATACGTTTGGATTTAGCCATTATTACCCATAGGGTTGGAATAAAGGTGTTATTAACAGTTTATTAAAATCTTGAATAATTATCCTCTATTTTGCAAATAGTTTTATGTTATGCAGACATGACTTATTTGCTATTCAAACCGAACCAGGACCTTATGTACATCTCATCCTTACTTATAGGACACACACACACACACACACACACACACACACACACACACACACACACACACACACACACACCAACCACACACCAGTTCTTAAACATGAGTTTGAATCAGAATTACCTAGATTGCTTGTTGGAACACAGATTGCCCTTTCTCCACCCGCCCCCCTCAGGTCCCCCTCTTTTTTACGTATGTGTGTCTATGTATGTCAGCCTTCCCCACGCAGGGCTGATTGGCAGACTAACTATTGCCAAGACCTGGTAATCCTAGCTAACAGGGAAGCATGATATGGTCGCTTATCATCTCTCGTATTGCCTGTTGCCATGGTCTCTTTATTTGTCTCCTTGCCTCCCATCTCTGTTCGTCTAATTCTTTTCCTACTCAGCTTCCGGTTGCTCTCTGAAAAGAGGTCATTTCTGGAAACCTCTAGTGACTTTTACTAATACTCAGGTGGATCTGGAATTCAGACTCGGCGCTGGCTAACTTCGAAACAAGTAGTACATTTAACTGTTACAATACACTGCTTTTTTTCCTCACATGTGTGAATAGAATAGATAATTAAAACCTAAGTCTTCCCATCTTAGGCAAGAATTTCAACCTTATTCCTTATTAAGCTCTTAACTTCTAACCAATATAGAAATTATTTGGGTTAAGTCCACCAACATTTAATAAAACTCTGTGATAGAGCTAGCTTTTCCTCTTCCCTGAGCATGTCTTTGGGTTTGAATAATGGCATGGTCAGATAAACAGAAAATCCAAACTACAGAAAAAACCCAAACCCCTCGGAAAACTAAAAGGTAACACATAAGAGGGAGAAGAGGGAGTTGGGATGATCATTCTTTGAGATTGCAAGGAGTAAGCTCTTTAAAAAAGTGTTTTGTGAATTCTGTTTCTGAAAACCCAGGTGCATGGATCCAAGCAGAAACCCTGGAGAACTAGAAATTTTGTTATTATAAAAATAATCTGAGTTCTAGTGCCCACTCTTTTAAAAACAGTCTGTGTGCCTTTGATCAATTCACTTTATTTCTCTGTTCCTTCAACTATAAAATGAAGGCCTGGGCCCAGGTGACTGTGAGTTTCTTCCAGTGCTGGTATTCTAGGACTGCCATGCTCTGTGGACAAACACACAAAGCAGTCTTTAATTATAAGTTTGCAAAGGCACCTAGGGGGCTGCCAGGTCCATCTGCTTCTGAAGTCTTAAACCTTTATTAATTACTCATCTCCCAAGGCCACCTCTGTTGGTGGGAGGGGGCAGAGAGGCAGAGAAATCCCTTGGACCACAAGCCTTCCACTTCTGGTTTCTCACTGCAAAATATTCCCTAAGACTTGGGAGCCAGATGGCAACATTTTTGAAGATGCACTAAGGATTTGAATTCTGGTTCATATTAAATATCACATGTTAATTATTAATCTGTAGCAGATGTAAATGTATATTATGACGCTACATGAAACATTAATGTTGCAAAGACCAGGCTGTAGACCACATGGAGCCGCTGGGGCAACACCACTGGTCCTCTGACCAAGTCCAGGTTTAGAATCCAGGTAAACTAGGCAAAAGTCTTTAGTAGGAACATTTATTACTAACGTGATATAGAAAGAACATGAGCATTGTTTCAAAATAAATGACACTAGTTAACATTTATTGAGGCCTTATTATGTGCCCAGCACTCTTCTAAGTGCTTAACACACAGTGATGAATTTAATCTTCCTAACAACTCGCCAGGGCAGGCAGTACTGCTTCCCACTGTTAGGGAGCAACCTTTATTCGGCACCAACCACGTCCTGGGCACTGTTCTTGGTACTGGGACTGTAGAGGTGGGACAAGACATTGTCATGATTTTTTAAAGAGCTTACTTCCTCGTGAGACGAGGCAGACAGTACATATACCCCCAGGCCAATAGATGAACAAAATAATTTCCGAGAGGGATCAGTGCTGTGAAGTCAATGCAACAGAGTCACGTGATTGCCAGGGACAGGCAGTCGATCGGTTGATCTGGAGAGGCCTCTCCGAGGAGGAGCTATTTGAGCTAAGGGTTATAGGTCAAATGGCTTAAGAGCAACTTCCTAAAAACAACTGGGCATATAATAATTCTTCAAATGACCAATGTGTTGAAATATAAGTTTTCCCAGAATGAGTTTCGATCAACTACCTATCAATTTGATAGCATTTCGTGTTTCTCCAAGGTCACTTAATGTACAGTGTATTTTTCGAATGACAGTCTCCTGAGTACTGTGAATTTTAGCTGTTGGTCATGCCACTGATGTCAAGAATATTCAAGACAGCAGTGTGGGTTTCTGTTTTCTAAAGCATTTTCTACGCGGTCCACATCTTTTTCTTCTCTCCGTTCACACTTCTGTTTGGATTATTTCATTTTCCTGTTTTACCTCAGCTTGTCTGTTAATAGCTAGAAATATTTGTGGAGAGACAAGTGGGCCATTCGAGTGTAAAAATAGATGTAAATTAAGTAATAGGAATCCTTGTCTAGAAATGGCTGCCATTACCCTCGCCCTTCTTCATGTCAGTCAATCTCCTTCTCTCCCAGGAGACCCCACCCAGAGAAGGACCTGGTTATCATCTTTTGAGAAGCACCATCTTTGGAGCCCCCTATCCTCTTTTGGGAAACCCTTTTCTTTTACTCCTTTGCCTGACTTAGGAACTAACAGCCCCTGTTTTAGATCTCCTCAGTTTTTGTCTGTTTACTTCATAGCTACTGACGGTCAAACGCTGTATGTTTGTTGCCTCGAGACTCATTCTAACCCACTGGGAAACTACTTTCATTTATTACAGAACCTGCAGAGCCAAAATGACTTTGTTTAAACGCTGTAGCTAGGATGTAGGTGCACGACCTAGGAGCTGGCAATCAGTTGGCCGCCAGATTTGGAGGAGGAAAGAAGCAAAGGGGAGGAGCAGTGTGCCACAGAAGACCAGCCTGTCTAACGAGTGTGGTCCAGGGCAGCTGTGGTAGTGTTTCTAGCATCCAGTCCTGGATCTTATGCAGGTAGGGGAGCAGCGGTGCTTCCTCTAGGAGGGACTCATGATGGGCTCGAATGTTTTTTCTAGATGCATCTATCCTGGATTCTGTAGCATACATCTGGTAATTTGAGTCTCCCAGAAAGCGAATAAACCACATTATATCTTTTACTAAATTACTTTATGCCTAAACTGACTGGAGTGGATTCTGTTGCCTTTGACTCAGAACCATGATCAACACACCTGATGTGTTTACATTTTATTGAGATACTTGATGATAGTGTCTTAGTCGGTTTAGGCTGCTACAATGAAATACCACAGACTGGGTTGTGGAGGCTGGGAAGTCCAAGTTCATGGCACTGGCAGATTCAGTGTCTGGCGAGGTCCTTCTTTCTAGACTGCTGTATTCTTGCTGTGTCCTCGCAAGCTGGAAGAGGCAAGGGAGTTTTCTTGATTATATATTATATATATATATATATATATATATATATATATAATCTGCCCATATATATGCCTGTATGCGTACATAGGCACGAACTCCATTCATGGTGGCCCTGTAACACTTAATCACCTGCCAAAAACCCCACCTTGGTGGTTAGGATTCCACTATGAGCTTTGGGAGGATGCAAACATTCAGACCATGGCTGATGGAAAGACATCAAAGGAAGGGTGTTATAATGGTGGAAGGACCAGTACTGAACTGGAGCATTGACTTTATACCATGTTGGGGGGTTACTCATTCTTTCCCTTTGTAAATCTAGTTGCCTTTTCATTCCTTAGTTTCCTCATCTATAAAATGAGAATCATAGCTGTCTCGATCTCACAGGCCTATTGTTTCAAAGTGAAATAAAAGGATTAGAATAGTACCCACTCCATAGAATTTTAATAGGAAACTTTGGCTAGCATTTTTGTTAGTATCGGGATGGACTGATTAGTCCTGTCTAGGACAGCACTAGAGTTGGTGTCATCAGACAAGGTCTGGAAGAAAGGAGTGGGGAGGCGGAACTTGCCCAGAGTCAGAGGCACAGAAGAGCTTGGCTCCTTCCGGGAGCCCAGAGGAGTCTCGGCTGAGAAAATTCCCCTGGGGCAGGGCGGAGACTGTAGGTAGGGTACTGCTAGAGTAAGTGGGACTGGACAGTAAGGCGGGGGGCTGGATCACCAAATGTTGTCGTCCTTTTTAGAATTAGGCAGCTCAGATCTCGGCCCCTTCGCCCCAGTCCAGTTGCAAGGACTCCCCCCTGCTCTCCTTCCCAGTAGTAACCCACTCAGTCACCTCCATTTTCAGCCCTGTGCCTTATCCCCCTTGTTGCTACTCAGAGACAGGATCCTGATCTAGCGGTCAGATTCATCTGTCCAAAACATCGAGGAGATTGGGCTAAATGCATGCTAAGGCTATGGCACAGATAGGAAGAATTATTTTAAAAACTCTTTGATAAGCATATGCATGAAAAATTCTGGTTAACCATGAGGTTGGATCACTTTGGATCCTGGTAAATTCCCTCATGCATTTATACTATAGTAAAAAAAAAAATGCCAACACATTTCAGGAAAAACTATGAATTCAATAACAAAACTGAATCTTTCTGATGCCAATCTAAAGGGACAGTTTTCCACGCAATAAAAATATTGATTGGGTGTAATAGTTTTAGAATTTCTTCTTTTCTTTTTCTTTCCGACCTTCATCTTTCTCCTCCTCCTCTGCCTCCATCTTCCTCCTCAGTTAAACATAAAGTCTCTATTGAGATTTAGAATGGACATGTTGGTGCTTAATCTAGAATGACCTCTGCCATTTTCCAGAAATACTCTTTAATTGAGATAATTCACAAGGAACCGTTGAATTTTTCTGAGACTTGCCTTGTTACATCAACCCATTTCCTGCAACTACTCAAGTACTGTTATCACAAGGAATGATTTTTTTCATAGAAAATAATCAGGAAAGGTTAAATAGTCATAGGTCAGAGACAAGAAAAATGGTTATTATTTTGGGCCTCAGTAAATTTAGCCATAATTTTTGTTTTATTTTGTGTTTTTCAAAAAAGATGTGTTAAAACCGAAAACATATTTTGCCAGCCACCTCCTCCCTTGCCTTTTTGAAAGTCCATATGTTCTTCAGGGGAAAAATTGAATTCAGCTTCATGTGAGTCTTTTGCTAAATTTTAAAAGAGCCATTTGATGTGCAGCATTTCTGGGTCTTTAGAAATCAGACCTAAAATCAATTGCTTGGACTAAATTGAACTTGCATTTTTCCAACACTTTGAAAAAAAACATTTGGGTCAGATTCAAAAGTTCAATTTTCTTCTTGGAAGTAGATTCCTACATTGGCAGGGCATATTTACACACTGCTTATTTTCCAGCAGACTTTAAGAGGTCACAAATTTTGTCCACATTCAGTATTAAATTGTCTGCATTCACATTCAATAAACGTGGTTTGCTTTGAACTAGCATCTGGGTGTAGTAGCTCTTGTGATTTTCTTCTCTCACGAGTGGAGTGGGCTCATTTTCTCAGTGGAAGTATCTATCACTCTCTGTTTGTCAAGCAGCTTTGAGAGAAAAGAACCAATTGAGGGGTATTAGAAGGATCAGAGCCTCCTAAAATCTATTTACATTTGCTCTGGATTGGGCAGGAACCTGGTTATCTCAGTGTTTGAGTTCAGATTAGGCTCCCGTTCAACAGGGCGAGGCAAGTGTGCTGAACTGGGAGTTCGGAGGAAGTCGGATTCTAATCCTTGGCTTTCTCACCACCTGCCACGTGAGCCCATGAAGGCATTTTTTTTTTCTTTTTTTGGACCCGAGTTTTCTCATTCTAGAACATAACGCGACCGAGCATAGTGGTGTTTTCAAATTCGGCCCTTCAAAGCCCTGTGGTTCCAAAAAGCTGTCTCTGGAGCTGCTTGGCTTTTACAGGTTTTGTATGTGAAGGTTTCCAGAAAATCGTTTTAGATGAAAAGGATTTTGTTGTTACAAAAGAAAGATGGAACAACCTTCAGCTCTGATGGTTTAGATTTTTCGGTTTGTTTTATTTTCAGTTATTTAACTTAGCAATGACTACATTTTGTCAGGGGTTTTAAATGATTTAGAGGAAATGATATTTGGATGTGAGCAGAGGAAACGGAAATTTGGTTTTATTTGTTGACGGTGATCTCTCACATCCCAGGGCACACAAGCCTACAGTTGCTTCTCTGCCATTTGAAACAGACTGCTGGGTTTTAAAAGTGGCCTAAATTATAAGCCCCTTGGAAAAACTGAGTGGTAATATCGTTAATGCATAACCTATGACCAGAGATTCCATTCCTAGATATATTGGAAACAAAAATTATATTGGACCTTCACTAAAAGACGCGCACGAGAATGTTCACAGTAGCAGTATTTGCAGTAATTGTGCGTTGGAGACTCTGTGTATTCATCAGTGATGGAGAGGATAAAAAATTACTGTGGTACTGTCAAAATGGAAAATTACTCAACAATGAGCATGATGGATCTATATACAGCAATATAGATGACTCTCCCAGGCACAAAAGAATACATAATTCAAGTTCATTTATAAAATACCAACATGTGGAAAACCATACTATGTGGTTAGGAGTCAGGATTATGGATACCATTGAAGGGGGAGAAAGAAAATGGGGAGAGATCATGGGTGAGGGCTCCTGTGATGTCGAGAATGGACGCCTCTGCTTTAACTCAGTGCCAGGGGAATTTATTAAGTGCACCTTCGATTCGGGACAAGGCAAACTAACTTCTGGTGAGAAAAAGGTGATCTGTGGCTCCCTGGGGATAGCGGTTGTTGGGCAGGGAGAGATTGGAGGGAGGGACTTCAAAGGGGGCATGAGAAAACTCTGAGGGAGAGAGATAATGTTTGTTATCTTGATTGTGATGATGACTTCACAGCTATGTTATACATATCTCGAAACTTATCAAGTTGTGAACTTACAGCGTACACTATATTATATGTTAATTTTGCCTCTATGAAGCTGTTTGTTTTCTTATTATATTTGCTTAACTAATTCGTATTGCAGAGGTAGCTATTTATGCTTTCATTTCATCTTAGTATGAGGTTCACCCTTTTGGAGTTTGAGTTGGTATCATATTGAAAGTTGCAGGCACTCGTGATGATTTAATCGACACTACAGGGAACTCAGTAATGCGATTTATCAATGCTAGCCAGTTCCAAAAGGTGAGAGGAAGTTTGGTTTTAGATGCTTATGTGGTGAGAGGCAGCTTCTCTTGTCCAATTTTCTGCTCAGGATTCTTTGGGTACTCATATTCTCATGTTTCCAGCATTTTGTTGGCTGAATCTCACCTCCCGATCTCTACCCCTTGTCGACCTAGAATGAACACATGCAAAGCACGTGCAAATGAAGAATATTCACACATTTAATTATTTTTCAGTGAAATATGGAAGTATTTAATTTTTGACAAGCCTGTTTATTGCAGTGATAAAAATTCTCAGGCTTGAATTTGAAATTTGGTAGTTGCCAGAATAATATCTTATTGATGACACAGTAATTCAAACAAGGATGGAATTTTTAAAAAATTAACGCTCCTTGGTCCCTTTAGACCTTGTCATTGGAAAAAGCAGGGACTTTAAAATCAAATCGGGTAAGCCGAAGTTTAACTCTCTCACAGAAGAAATCTGAAACAGCGGATAACTTTAAATTGTCTATACTGCAACTTCTTTCAGTGTAAAATGGAGATGATAATTTTCTTGTAGGGTGTGTGTATTCGTATCAGAGGTAACGTTTGCATGATGCCTAGCATAATGCCTGAATGGACACTCAGTAAACAACAGTGGATCATTAGCTTATAAACACAACCAGATTTCATTATTTTTTAAAAATCACTTTTTAATGATAAAATTAGGGCCAGACAGTTTGATCCCACCCCTCCCCTCCCCATAAACACACACTCACTTCTATATGCATCCTTCGTAGAATTTCCTTAGTTCTTTTTCCCTTGATACGTCAAACATTAATTTTAACTTTCCTGAAGTTAGCCCCTTTGTGGTGATTTGCCCCCCGTCCTCCTTCCCCACACAGGTCTCCTTTTCCTTTGTGTCCAAGCCGAGACAAAAATGTTGGCTATGGGACATATTTATTGGGTGCCATTTAGACAAATCTAAGAATCTGATTGAATACTCTCCACAACTGTCGGTTGAAACTAAACACGGAGTTGCCATGGATACTGGTTGTTGGCCTCTGCTCCAACACATTAGAGCCTTTTTAGTTCACCAGTGTGCAAACCACAGATGTGTCCGTGCATTGTGTTTGGAACCAACTTGGATCTCTGAGCGGAGGGATATCTTGGGTTTGCTTTAGCAGAGAAGGATGTAAATGCTCAGGAGGAAAACAGAATGCCCCATGCCCTCCACTGTGTCTGCAGGGATCGGTAGTAACCTTAGCAGGCACCATTTTAACCTTTTTTTTCCCTCTGCTTCATTTAATCTAAATAGACTGCTTCTCGTGTGATATTTATTTGGAAATAGGAATCTCTACTGCATATTTTGTGAAAGGCCGTAGAGGCATCTGCTAGGAAAGTTGCACACAGCTTTGGGTATAAGGACTTGAAACAAGATATCAAAGGAGAGACGGTACAAGAAAATCTCAGGTTGTATTTGAGAGTTGGAGTGGAGTCATAGCAGAGAGAGCCCAGGTTGATTAAAAAATGTACTGGTTTCGCCACTCAGAAGCTGTGTGTCCTCAGACAATTTAACCAATGTAAACCTTGGTTTCTTCATTCCACTGGCTCTTCCATTTGTAAGGACCCTTGTGTTTACATTGGGCCCACCTGGTTAATCCAGGGTACTCTCACCTGGGCCCATGTGGATAATCCGGGGTACTCTCACCTGGGCCCACAAGGATAATCCAGGGTACTCTCACCTGGGACTACCTGGATAATCCAGGGTAATCTCAGTATTTTAAGGCCAGTTGATTATCCATCTTAATTCCCTCTGCAACCTTAATTTCTCTTTGCCATTTAAGATATTTACATGTTCTGCGATCCAAACATGTATGTGGATGTTTAGGGGAGGGGGGCGTTATTCTATAACGCAGTAGTGCAAGAGAAATTTTGCTTTCCCCTTTGCCCATAAACGTCTGTATCTTGTTCACAAATTCCCTTTCCACACTTAGGAAAAGAAAGCAATTCCGTTTCAGATTTTTCCAGCCTCTTTTGATAAATATTCAGTTTAATTTCCTTCTAGGGCTGCTTATCTCCCTTCGAAGATTCAGTCCTTTCTCGTCTCCCTCTCACGTTGGTATCTGGGCATTTAAAAGCTGATGTGACTTCAGCGTGATGGCACGGGCATGAGAGAGACAATGTGGAAGGATGCTGGGGAGCATCCTCTCCCGCCCTGCGTCTGTACCGATACTCCACGCTATCATCTTCACCCCGCTGAGGCTGCCTAGACTTAGCACAGCTGAGAAGCATTCTTTCTAATGCACACGGTGTGTGAGAGCTGCTTTGTATTACTGAGCGTCAACTCCTAAAAAATGCTTCCAAAAATAATGTGCTCTTATCGGCAAGGCATTGAACTCAGAAATATTTGGGGGGAGATATATTTCTCTTGCCCACTCCCATCCAGTAGGAATTTAATGCCTAAGGAGCACAGTTACCGTCCAGTTGCCCTAAACCTTCTCTAAATCACCAGATATTTTATGGCAGAAACAAATTACTGCAGTAGACAATGAGGCAAATACAATTCTAAACTGAACAGTATTTTTAAGAAAAGCTGATTGTCTTCCTAAAGAAATATTTGTGGTTATCGTGAAAAGAAGACATCTCCAGTTCCCTTTACAGAAGTCAAGTGATCACAAGCCCACTGGAAACAACATAATCCGAAGATCTTCTCTTCCTACAAATTTCTGGTTGTCAGGAATAATTATAAGAGAGTTGCCTCCATAGTGCTGTGAACCGGGCTCATTTGATTTTTCTTCCCTGTGGAGCTGCCTCACTGTGAACAGTGCATCATTTATTGTTGAGGAGAGGTAAACCCGAAATTGAATGTGAGAGCCGGCCCAGGGTGAAATATGTGGCGAGCCAAGTTCTGTGATTGGTGACTCAGGCTCTCCTCCTCTGGTCCCCCACAACGATGAGACAATAGTATAATTTAGAGAAGAAAATGTAATTGTTGGTTTTAGCCCTGGAACAGGGTGTCAGTGACGATGATGGAGACAGAGAGGAGAGGCGGGTGAGAAGCAACCTTACCGAACCCCAAGAGTGTGATGTTTAGATTCGGTCACAAATAAGCTTTAGTTATCCTTGCCACAGTTTGGTGAGCTGGTAGTAGTATTATGGACATAGAGAGAGTAGCTGACTTCCTTTTTCATAGTTCTCACATTCGTCTATTGCAAGTTCTAATGATTTCTGTACATTTCTACTTGTACCATTATAGTCCAAGCCACTGGACACCTGTAACTATTCTTTGAACAGATAGATATAAGAGGGCTTACTCGGTGTCTCTCTCTCCCTACCATGTGAGGTCACCGTGAAAAGGTGGCATCTGCGAGCCAGGGAAAGGCTCTCACCAGGAACCAAATCAGGAGAAGTCTAGATCTTAAACTTTGTAGCCTCCAGAACGATGTTAAATAGATACCTATGGTTTAAATCATTCAGACTCTGGTATTTTAAGTTATGGCAGCCAGAGCAAATTAATGTCCTCTGCTTAGGGGCCCTGGTCATCATCGGCACTCAAGGACCTAGGTTGATAGAGACCCTATTTTATCCTAGCTCAAACCAAAACTAATATACAAAGTCGAAATGGAATTTTTTCCTATCTATCTAAATATAGAAAATCATAATCATCATATTGATCTTCAGGCTAAATCTTCCCCTTATAAGGTGTTTGACATAAATGTATTTTAATAAATTAACTCTTGACCGTGTTTGCAGTAGGACGGTGAGACTTTATACCCATGCTTTCCTTTTTTATGTGAACGTGTATCATCATCAGATTTGGTCCTGCCTGTCCCCCCTCCCACGCCCCCCTTCTCACCCTGGCTTGGCCGCCCCGGCTTTCTTCCTGTTCCTAGGACCTCCCAGCAGGGCTCCTGAGCTGGGCTTTTACGAAGACTTTGCCTCCAGGCCCCTTGTGTCGGAGGCTTCTTGTGGCTCAGCGTCACCTCCCCAGTGAGGCCCTCGAGAGCCATGCCTGGGAACAGTCAGCCGCCCTTCTCTCTGACTCCTTGGCTCATCATCCTGTTCTCGATAGCACTTAGCACCATCTGTAGTCATCTTATTCGTTCGTTCATGTATCGCTTTTCCATCTGGTCCCAAAAGAATATGTTTGCGGAGAGCAGAGGGTTTGCCTCCCTTGCTGACTCCTGCATCACTAGAATCTTCAAGTCCACCCAGCAATTCCAAGGTCCCAATAAATATTTGTGGATGAAATTATCGAATGAGTTCAGTTAAGCGTATGTGCTTTTTAAAATAGTCAGATTGACGTGAGTTTCAGTCCCCTGTTCCATCACCTACTTCATGTGAGACCCTTAGCCAATAACTTAACCTCTCCGTGACTCAGTTGCTTAGGTTTAAAATGGGCACAAGAAGAATGCTATTATGCATTTTGAAACTTTAGTTATTTTTTCCGTTGTGCATTTTAAAAGAAACAATGTACTGTAAAGTACTTAGTTCTGCACCTAGGAAAGAATAAACATTTAATAAGTATTACCTATGTGGTAAATAGTATTATCAGTATGCCCTCTCCTTATAACTTTTAGCCGTGACCAATGGGACATCTTGTTCAGCTTTGTAAACAGCTGTAATTCACACGTGATGTATAATTTTGACAAATATCCATCTATGGGTTAATGAACATGATTAGAAAATTACCTTTTAAAATATTCACTTAAACCATAAAGAAATTTACTTTAGTTTTGAGTAGAGTTATTCAATTTGGTTACTATTTTGATTAAATTAAAAGCATATTAACAACACTAGATATATATGTTTGCTAATTGGCTTTATCAAAGTTTTTTTTTTTATCACCTAAAATTTTTTGGCTTGAAATAAATCGCTGAGATCAGAACCATGCCAAGATAGTGATAAATACCTTTTAACATATGGTTGTCTAGTTGTACATATTTTTAAATACTTGAAACATGCCTTGGAAGGAGTTGTGAGATAGGAGATACAAATTCACATTAGTATCTTAATCATTTCCCTCTAAATAAATAACGGAGAGAAGGTAATATATACACACAAAAGGGTCAAATTGCTGCGCATAAAAGAAAGAAAGAAAGAAAATGAAAGAGAGGGCAAGTGGGACCCGAGGACCCAGATTTGCCAAGGTAGAATCATATTCAAGTTCAACACCAGGAGCACCTGTAGGATGCTGACAGAAGAGACAGGGTAGCAAAGGGTGTGACCCCAGCTCAGCTTTGGCACCAGATGGCTTGTGACATCGGGCTGCTGTAAATAACCTCTTCGTAACAGTTTTTCCTATTAGAAAGTCTCAATTTAACCTACTTATCTACTGGGGTTGTGACAATAATGTAAAATCATAATAATTAAAGGATTTAGGAAAAGGTAATGTACTTCGAAGATGCAAAATACATCTACTACAAGTTCTAATGTTTGGAATGATGATACCAACATTGATTCATAGTTGATTCGTACTCATTGAATCCTGTGCGATAGGCGTAATTATCTCCCTTTTAACGGGTGTTCAACCTGAGACTTGGGGCAGAAAAAGCAACCCGTGGCAGCTCCTGAATGGCTGAGCCAGGATTTAAGCCTTGGTCTGTCTGTCCTCAAGGCTCAGACCCTCTCCATGGCATCACTCAGCCTCACAAAAGGAAACGGCGGTAGGGCAGAGGTGTGCTGTGTATCAGAGCCCCAGGCCTGCGTGGCCGGCCATCAGGGCTGCCCTCTGTGAGAACCTCATTAGGAATTTATTTTCCGCACACACAAATTTTTTTTTTTAAAACATCATATCACCGATCTAATAATTACTGCCAATTTAATAACATCGCCTTCTAGATTTTTCAGGGGTCACACTGAATGTAGCAGTATTCTGGTGCGGTGTACGGAAGGAGGATAATACCTCCTTCATTTCTAAACTCCTTGTGATGCTGTTTAGAAATCGCCCATCTGTTGGGCTTTGTTGGTAACTGGATTTTTGTTTCCTACCTGAAGATACAAGCATCTTCCATGTCTCAGGTGTTGCATTTGTGTCTCTTCTCTGAGCTTCTTTCCCTAAGTTATTTTCCTGAATCTATGGACCAAGGTTATGTTTCAAACTTGGATAAAGAATCCTGTATTGAGTGGCAGCACCCCTCAAACAAACAAACAAACAAATCCTACTTCACCCAGAAGGGAGTAAATGTTAAGAATGTATTAACAAGGCCACACAGAAATAGAAACTTGGAAAATTCTTGAATGCAGACATGGGAAAACATGTTATTAACAGAACATTAAGGAAAAGGAGAGATGCTGGAGATGCGGCTCTCAACAGAGGGTAACACCTGTGTTCAGGGGTTGCAAACCTATTGGGCCCAGAGTAGAATTTCTTACCCTTTTTACTAGTCATGGTGGATGCAAGAATAAATATGAATCAGCAAAGCAGTGTGTGTGTGTGTGTGTGTGTGAGAAAGCCAGCAGGACGTTGGGTAGGAAATATAAGATATGGTGATATGATGGGAAATGTCCTGGATTTGGAATCTTTAAAGGACAGGGTTCTAGTCTCTGTTGCCGCCTGTGGCAGGTTACTTAATTTCTCCAAGTTTTCATTTGTAAAATAAATATGCTACTCCCTCTCCTTTATTTAGTGCTGGTGAGTACTGTGCCAAGTTCTCATAACAGGCCAATGAAGCCAATGCTGTTATTATTCCCGTTTTACACATGGAGAAAACGAGGCTCAGAGTGGTTAAGGAAAAAAATTTGTAATTGTTTGTGAAAGGTTTTTAGATGTGAAATTCAAACTATTGTGATTCACTTTATTGTATAGCTCTATATGAATAAAAATGCTTAAAATATTAAGAAATAAAGGCCATCCATAGTCAGCGATTTCTGTATTATTTGGAATGTCATCAACTTACAGGAAGAAAGCCCTCCATGGAGGAGACAGAGCCTTTTTTGATTGGCATCATCCTCTGGTCAAACTGATCTCCATTGGTGCTTGGCAGATAGGAGTCATAAATATTCATGCTGCAGGGAATGTCAGCATCTTCAGGGCAGTGTGGTTCACACAGCACAGAGACCACAAGGCACCACCTCCTCATTCAAGGCCAGAGTCCAGCCTCTGCAGCCCTAGGCAAGGAGCCACCAGAGCATCCATGCCCGCAAGGGACGATACTGCTTTCTGCCTTTCCCTCTGTGTGAGACACACACATGCAGAGGAGGCACCTTGCCTAGTCGTCACAGAGGAAAAAGGAGACCCCGATTTTATTTCTCATCACTCTCTTTTCCTCTCCTGTTGGTTCGCAAGGTTCTTTGTGGTCACCTGTCCTTTCAGCCGTGGGCCCAGTGCTTAACCTAATCTACATGAGAACTCGCTGAATAGCATGGAAAGATCAAGCCGGAAGGATCTGAGTCTCCGCAATGAAAATATGCATTATCCTTAAAAAAGACATCAAATTTATCTGAGCCCCAGTCTTCTCATCTGTAACTTGGGTGGAACAATATCTCATCTTCCAGGTGGTTGTGAGGATCAAATGAAATGAAATATGAAAAGTATGTCACATGGGCCACATCCAGTAGCTCCTCACAGTAGAAAACTGATATTTTTGGCTGCTCAGAATTTAATTCTTTCTGTTTTCGGGAAACACCTGCTTTATCTCTGTCCATGGAAACTGACCTTCTTTCCACCACCTGGTATCCAGGGCTTGGGAAGATAACCTAGTCCAAGCCAATCTGTTGCTTCTGTCCAGTACCTTGAATTGGGAGCAAGTGCTTCGAAGACCGGGAGAACTTGGGAGACGTCCAACGAGAATAGATGATTTTTTGCTAAAAGGTATTTGTGTTCCTGATCCTGGGAAGCCTCCTTTTTTCACATGTAAGAGAAAAATCATCCTGATACTTGTTGAAAGGATAAGGAAGACTTTATTCGAGATTATTTCAATGGTGTCATGACTATTGCAATAGGGAAGAGAGATGAGTCTCAACTCTAAATACGAGGACAGCTGAGGCTTCATAGCCAAGAGCAGGATCAGTGGGGGTCAGTGGACAGAAAATTACTAAGAAGTGACATCAAGGCTGAGGAGTTTCTTGCTAAACTGACCGAACAGGATTCTGGGCAAAAGCACCAAGGACTTACACATCAAAGGTGAGAGGTGAGGAGCTTAGATATCAAGATATCAAGGCTGTGAGAGTCTCTCAAACTGCCTTACCAGGATTCTTGTCCAAATTGGGCTAAGCAGACCAAAGACCAAGGTCAAGGCCTAGCTGATGAGTGAGCTAAGAGAGCGTTATAGACTTTTGGTCAAGGAGAGGGTCTTTGTCACCTGCCACATCTGAAGTCTGGTTTCTAAGCCTCTTTTCAATTCTGTGTTCCCTTGATAAACTTCTGGTATATCTTTTTTTTTTTTTTTTTTTTTTTTTTTTAAGACAGCCAGTCACTTTCTGCCAAGAATACAGATTAGATGTACTCTTCTCTCTAATAGTATTATATAGAGCAAACTGCAGCCCAAATAATGGAGATATTGAATGAATCAAAAATGCATTTTCACCACTCTGTAGTCTAGTTCATTTTGAAGAAAGAATTAACTGATGATACAATTTCATTCTATGATTTTACTTAGTCGTTATTGTTGTTTTTAATGAGCTACCATCAGTGTAATCTTGGTTCGAATATGTATTCAGTGGAGTATCTCTTAGCTCGATATCTTCCCGTGTGTTTGAAATACAGGTCTTAGACTGATACCTATCCTAATTCTGTGAGGTGGTTATTATTTAGAGATGAGGTTCCAGAGTTTGGGTTACTGGTCCAGAGTCATGCAGTTTGTGGTGGAGCTGAGATTGAAACCCAGATTTTCTAAGATTCAAACCCAGATTTCCTGAATCCAAACCCCAACTCTCCCAGTAATGTTTTAAATGCCAATTCTAGGACTCTGAAAAATTGAAACCATAGCTTGAAATTTTTAAATCAGGATCATTCATTCCCCTCTGCAAGCTGGTTTATTCATGGAGAACCCGTTTCTTTAATACCATCTCCTGAGAGGTGTGTCTAGTGCATCATAAAAATTGCAGCCAGGCTTAGGTAAGGACCACCTAAGATTGGAGTTTTTTGGATGTGGTCCTTGTCTAAATTCTATGACTGTCAGCTTAGACAAAATGCATCAGACAGGTGAAATGCTTGCTGAAGCTAATGGTTGACTGGTGGCTTCCTACCCCGCCACCGACCATTAAGTCCACCTAGGGGAATTCGCTCGAGGAGCTACAAATGAGTGAGTGGAAGGCCTGGGAATAAAATGGAGACATCCACAGAACCAGGCACCACTGCGTACTTTTCCTCATCACGACGCGACTCTGTGACAGGCACACAGTGGATGTATTTTTATTTCAGTAATTTCCTGGTGACACCCTGCTCCGCTGAGAGAAAATGCCAGACGCACGCTCCCCTCCCGTGGCACGCGTGTGGGGTTGCACAACGAGGTTAACCATTTTCTCAGGTTTTGGTGTCAGGGTAACTGTCGTTTGAATTGATCTGGAAAGACACCGCCAGCGGTGCTCTTGTTAATTCCAGCTGATCACTCTCCGGCAGGAAAACCAGAGGCAGGCTTGCTCCCTTGGCGGGTCTTAGATCCTTAAACGCTTGTGACTTCAGGTACTAATGAGCTAAAGGAAATCTTCCCCACACTGTTTAACCTGCTGCTTCTCGAATGACAATCCTCGGGGTCTTTCCTTCATATTCAGTCTCTGATAAGCTATTTTATAATTTCCCGATGACAGTTAAATTGAGTCTCCTCGTTAGTGTAGTTACCCAATTTGCTTCCGATAATTCTACCTTAAGACACTTCTGATGAGGAGCTTGGTCGCAGGCAGGCATGCCACCTCCAGCAATCCTTATGGGGAGGGTAGTGGGGTGTGTGTGCAAACGAAATACTTTTTAAGACAAAAAAAGAAGGGAGGGGAAATCGTTGTGTTTTGTTTGTTTGTTTGTTTTGTTTTGTTTGTTTTTTTTAAAGCTTGTCTCTGAGTGCAGGGACCATTTCCCAGGATTTTATATGGTTAATGAAAAGTCAGACAGCAGATGACATTTACCCTGCTAAATGTTGATGATTAAGAAGGAAAAGGTTATACTCTGCTTTTTTCCTCTGGAGCTTCTGAACGGGGGTCAATACGGATGTCTGCACAAAAGCAATTGCCTGTTTGTGAACAAGGGAACGACGGGAGCCCAACTCCGATGTTGCAGTGGCTCTTGCTGATGGTAATTATTTGTGTCCCCTCCACCCCGCCCCCACCCTGGGTATTCCCTTTTCTGAATCTGGCTGGTTGAAAGCCTCACTCCAGCCTCCCAGCCTCCGTTGGCCAGCTCCCTCCTGGACACATGCCAGCAGCCCATAATTAAAGTGTTTCTGGAGGGAGCGTCTCCTTGGACTACCCATTGTGAATGATGTCCTTGGAGTCTGGCTCTAATAATTGAAAAGAAATGAGACCTTTCCAATTTGTCCCTCTTTCTGTGGCTCCCGCCCCGCCCCTTTTGTGAGACACAAACATTGTGAAATGCCACACAAGGTCGAAGAATCCGTTTCTGTGAACTTGAAAGCCAAAGCATAATGCAGCCCCTTTTCCCACCCCAGGAGTGACTGCGTTAAGTGTAACCTTCCTATTACAATTATTCTTGCATGATTAAATAGAAACTGTCCTCCTCTTATTCCCTTTGTTGATAGATTAAATGTTCCAATGAGACATTGGACTAGATTGTAATGAAGCATTTCTGGAGCGTCAAATTATACATTAGATATGTCTTTGAAGATTACCTTCAATGAGACTTGATTATGTGACTGTTAATTCTAAACAATAAACATTATCAGCATTTTCATGTATGTTATGTCATTCAATATCGATAATAATTTTATGAGGTAGTTAACACTGATATTATAAACCCACTTCGTACTACCGAAAAAACCTCAACTCCGAGAAGTTAACTAGCTTCTCCTAGGTCCTCCAGCTTGTAAGTGGAACTAAGACTTGAATCCAGATTTCCTGATTTCCAAAGTGAGGTTCTTTTCACTGTACCATTCGATTATTTATAAATTCAACATACAGAAAATATATTTTGATCTTCACGAAATTCTACAAATATATCTCCAAATGCTAAGGAACAAAGATCGAAAAATTATGACGTTTTTCAGAAGATAGTTTTGATTGAGTTTGTACTCTCTCCTACCAAGTGGCCCAGACTCACAGAGGGAGAACAATGATATTACCAAACCCCATTCTGAACAATGCAATTCATATACAAAACTTGGAAGGAAATTAAAGAGGCTTGTTGGCTTCTGTTCCACAATAAACATGGGAAAAGAGATCAGTGTTAGCTTAATGGAAACCTTCATTCAAATTCCTAATTGGGTATAATGAACAAAGGAGAATGTCCCAAATGCTTGAGAACTGTAAACAGTACAGTGTTCTTTTAGCGATCATACACTGATTGTCTTAGTGAATCTGAATTACATGGGCCCAAATGCTGCGGTGGGAGGCAAAGCTCCTCTGTGTTTTCAATCAGCTCCAGGCTGTCTTGGGGAGGGGTTGTGGGGGTGGGGAGGGTTCTTGCTGGCTGGCACCATGACAGAGTTGCCAGATAAGAGGACAATCACTTTTCAAAGAATTATAATGAAGGAAAACCTGATCTTGATTTAAGGATACCGGCTTTCGAAACATATATTGGAAATAAGAGTAGTTCATGTTTAAGTAAATAGTTTCTAGAGACTAAGCCACCAATTCTAAAGATGGTCAAGATTATTTTTGTAACCTACACTGAGGAGTGGTGCTCAGAGTTTGTATCAACTTCCTTTAACTTCCTCAGCAGTCATAAGTCTTTGTCCAGAGGAGACAACTCAATTTTGGGTTGAAAAAAAAAGTTGGACTCAGACCAATTCTGGAGAATTAAATGAGGGGTTAAGTAGAGGGCAAGGCTATTTTGGGTCAACATAAATTATGCCAAGTTTAGGTGACAGGGTCAGGAGACTTAGGTTCAAATCCCAACATTGCAATTTCCTATTCTCTGTGATTTTGGCCAAATTATCTAAGTTTTCTCAACTGCTGTTTTCTCATCTGTAAGATGGAATGAAGAGTTTTGCTAACCGAATTGGCTTGTCACTCATTTATTTCTTATGTATTTATTCTTTCATTCCACATGATAATGGGCATCTATTACGTACCTGGCTCTGTTTTAAATCCTGGGAACAAAAGAGGAATGAACACAATAGGAGTCCTAGAACTCAAGGAATGTACCAGAAAGGAAATGTAGACAAAAACCTTGTAAGAAATTAAAAATATATATAATATGTAAGGTCCTTGCCTTGGTCCCTTAATTCTCACAGGGCAATGTCAGGCGGGTCAGATAATGCCTGCACACACGGTGGGGTGGCTTGTGTTATAGGAGAAAAATCATGAGCTTGGGATATTGTAATCTTTTATAATGGACAGTAAGTTTGCCTGGTTTGCCCTGGAAAGAGAGACATTATTTTTATTATACAGGATAGTAAATAAATCTGCTTTTTACTATCTCCATTTTCTAAAGCGTTTCACTATTCAAACATCCTTGAAAAAGTAGTGCAGAATAAAGGAAGCCAGCTCCTCTGCTTGCAAGGTGTAAAGAGATGCAAGAGACTCCTGGAGAATGGTCTCACCACATGTCAGAAATGCAGATTCTTAGGTCCCATCTAGACCTACTGCATCTGAAATTCTGGGGGTGGGGCTGAGCCATTTGTGTTTTAATAGGCATGCAGGTGATTCTGATGCAGCTGACACTGAGATCCACTGTCTAGGGCAGCGGTCCCCAACCTTTCTGGCACCAGGGACCTGTGCTCCTATGAGAATCTAATGTCTGGTGACCTGAGGTGGAGCTGAGGTGATGCTAGTGCTGGGGAGCGGCTGCAGATAAAGATGAAGCTTTGCTCACTCACTTGCCACTTACCTCCTGCTATGTGGACCAGTTTCTAAGAGGCCGTGGACTGGTTCCGGTGTGCGGCCCGGGAGTTTGGGGACCGCTCTTCTAGGCAACTGACTTAAGGCTGACTGGGGAATTTGGGTAGAAGTGGGTGGGAAATCGATGGAGCTGTCTCCTAGGGCAGTGCCTGCAGGTGACCAGGATGTGAGGGGGTGCCTGGGCTTCTCATGGTAGGGCCACAGGGTGCAGAGGGATTGGGGGTGGGACCTGGAGAGTCAGTATCAATAAATATGAACTCATCTAGAAATCAGGATTTCTGGGTTTCTGCCCTTAACCGTTACCATGTACACCTGAGGGTGGCGGGGGGGGGGGGGCAGGGAATCTAGTTTAAAGACTTTTTTAAATCTTGAAAAGATTTTGAAGATCACCTAGTCCTTGGATTCCAAACAGAGATTTCTGGTGTTACAAGGCTAATCCCCTGATACACAGGCTTTAGGGGGATTTGCAGGGGTCGCCCATGGTGAGGAATGGGATTTGGGGACATTCTTGCAGCTGACATCACTAGTCTGTCCAAATGCCTTATTTTTCTTTAAGATGAAAGAGGACAAGTTATCTATCTTTTGCTATTTGCTAGTCCTCTGTTCTCTGTGTTCTTGTCAAGAACCACTCATTTTTTAAATAAGCTTAATTTCTGGCATAATTTTGCATTGCTTGGATGAATCATCGAGGGGCTGGCAGAGTATGGGGCATTTGAATCCTCAGGCTGTGACTCTGTACTAAAAATTAGCCCACATGAACAACTTCTGAGGAAAAACTCTTCATTGAGTTACCTTCTTTGCAGCCAGATGGTTTTTTTTGGTTTGTTTTTTTTTTTTTTTTTGGTGTTCCTGAAGTCAGCAACACCTGGAGGGAGGGAGAGATGGAGGGAGGGAGGGAGGAAGGGAGGGAAGGAGGGAGGGGGAGAGAGAGAGAGAGAGAGAGAGAGAGAGAGAGAGAGAGAGAGAGAGAGAGATTTTGAAGTACTTTCTTGTAAATCAGTTCAAAGTTTTTAGCAAGTTGGATATATTATTAACCACAATGTGAGTTCTCAAAAACAATTTTGGAACTCTTAGAATTTTTGTCTATTTTTACATTGTTTAAATTAAGTATTTTTAGCCAGCCAAGCACATTGAAAAAAATTAAATTTTAGTTCGAATGAAAACAGTTTAAGGTGAATCTTTAATTTTAATTGCAACCGATACTTCAAAATGGACTTAAGAAACATTCGTGGGTAATAGTTTTGAGCTGTTTTCCAGGAAAAAAATAATTTGTAACTACAGATTTGTTAATTAGTTACTGCAATTACAATGTTCAGAAGGATAAGAAAATAGGAAACAGTAACAGCCATAGTGTAGAGAAGAGAAAAGACTAGACAGGAAAGAGTCAAGAGGAGTGAAGAGGAGTAAAGAGAGAAAAAGGAGAGATTGAGAGCAAGAGTGAGAGAGAAAGCAGGGGAGCGAGTAACCATATGTGAAAGACAGTTGTCATCCGCAGCTCCCTCGACCTCACCCTTGTTAGAATTGTGTTGTTTCTAAGGGATGAGCAACTACTTTTCGGTTTTAAGCTAATGCTTTCCCAGAAAATGTTCTTTGTTCCTTAAATTATTGATTGGGCAATTAAGGGTCTTAAATGAGATTTTAATTCATTGGTAATCTTTCTGAAATGTGACCTCCTGGAACGAACTGACTGAGCAGCTAAACTGCCGTCTGACTAATTGACGAGAGGACGACAGTGCAGGAGAGCAGTAAGAATATGCCTGGGGACAGCAGCAGGGCCCCTCCACAGGCCTGGCTCCATGCGGCGGGAAGGCTGGGAATTTTTCTCCACTGCTTTCCTGAAAAGGGTTGTAGGGTCTTCTTGTCAGTCCCCATCAGCAGGGTTGAAACTGTCATTCGACGATCTGCTTATAGCTCAAGAGCGTTTACTCCAACCTGTCTGTCACACCTGACCACCGAGAAGTTGGTGACTCAGACACAGAAGGTACCCAGTCATGAATCCATGAAGGCATGGAGAAGTCCTGAAAGTTTGGGAGGTGCAGTTTTATAGTTGTACGGAGGGAAGTATTTGGTATCATAAACTCTGGATTTAGATCTTTCACTACCTCTTAATGGCAGAAATCTTGGAAAAGATAATTAATATCTCCGCTTAATTTTCTCATCTGTAAAATAGAGATGATGATAAAACGGTGGGACCAATACGTGGAGAAAAGCATGTAATGTAAATAAAATACTTGGCATCATGTCTAGTAAGCATCTCTATAAATTTGTTAACTGTCATTATTTTTACAATTATATGGATGTTCCATCATTTCTGCCATTGTCAAAGACAAGATCATAAGAGACAGATTGGGGTGTCAGTTTTCCAGATCAGGATTAAGTCAAAAGATCTGGGAACAGGGATGTGTATAAGGAGAGAAATCAACCAGATTTCGGGAAAAGATAGGCAGAGTATGAAGACCAAAACCTCAGCTAGCACTTAGTAGTATATTACCAATACGAGTACCTGTCTTTTGCTGCTTATCTCCCAAGTGCCCTTCTCTTCTGTTATACTGCTGTTACTTTTTTTTTCATTCAAAAATATTACTTATTTTAAATTAATAAATATAAGGCAATGATAATTTATTTGCTTTTGAAATCTTCCTCATTTTCATGTTTAACTTCCTAAATATGATCTCAGTATCCTGAATATAAAATCTACTGGATTATTGCCCTGATTTAAATAAATGCAAAAATATTTACAATTATTTTTTTAGATAGGAACATGGGCATTTATTTATAATGAGAAAAGAAATGGTAACACAATACAAACATTTAAAAAGCTGGTAAGTACCACAAACTAATTAGGAGCACAAACACCTAGAATTTTTTTTTTGTAATTAGCTGCCTGACATACTTCTATAATACGTTTTCTTTTTTGTTATAAAGATTGTAAATTTTTTTTTAATTTTAAAAAAGTTTTCCATTACAGTTAACATATTATATATTAATTTCAGGTATATGACATAGTGATTAGACATTCATCTAACTTACAAAGTGATCACCTGGATAAGTTTAGTACCCCTCTGACACCGTACATAGTTATTATAACATTATTGACTATATTCACTATGCTGCACTTTATACCCCCATGACTGTTTTTATAACGGGCAATTTGAAATGCATTATTGTGTCTAATCCTCATGTCCACTCCATAAAAAGGAAAGTAGCATTTTCCAGGTTTAACTGGCGAGGAAAAAAGAGCTCAGAACATTTACGTAACAATCGAGAACCCAAGTTCTCATTCCAAGGGCTGTAGTCTTCCCATCGCACCCATACTTCAGCCGAACGCTCTCGGAGCCATTGGAAGTATCTGTGTGTTCTGGTCTCTTTTCTCCTTTTTTCCCTTTTGTATTAGAATGGCTGAGATTTGGGCCCTAGAGAAAAATTCAGAGGTCTGCTCCACACCCCTATCTTTCTCATCTCGTCTCCCTTTGATTTCCTGGCTCCTGTTTTACTTTGTGTTGTGGGTGGGTCTCTTATTGTACCTCTGATTTTATTATAAACATTTTGAAATGGAGATTATGTCAGTTAGGTATTGCATACAACAAGTCAATTTCAAACTTACAAACATTTATTGTTTCTCACGGTCTATGAGTTGACCTGGGGTTGGCGATCTAGGCTGGGGTTGGCTGCAAATAGCTCTGCTCCATGCATCTCTCATCTGCCTGCTAGGACTATCAGGCCAGCCCAGGTATGTTCCTGGGAATGACAGAGGTACCAGAGGGCAAATGGGAGCACACAAGACTTCTTAAAATCTAACCTCAGCACTGGCACACCTCATTTATATCTCAGAAAATCACATGTCTGAGCCCAAAGTCAGGAAGCGGAGAATGCTCTCATCCACAATGGAGGACGTCACAAAAGCATTCAGAAATAGGGAGGGGCTGATAATTGGGGCCATTGATGCAGTTTATCAGAGGTGTGCCAACCAAGCGATCATTCGGCAGCCTTCTGTTGGTTTCCGTGACGGTGATCTCGAGACCTGCTGTTGGTTTTACGATGTTGCCTGATGGTTTTTCTCCTGCTATCTGAATCAGAGTTGAAGGTTAGTTTTTTTTTTTTCCCCAAGGGAATCAGATGCCTCCCTTGGGGGTGGTTGACACCAAGTCGTGCTTTTCCCAGCGCCCCTCTTCGCTCCTTCTCCCCTGTGCAATTGTAAACTCCAGAGAACGAACAGTGTCTTCAGACTCTTTCATCACCAAGGAGGACACATTTACGTAATTGAGGTTTTTTAAATTTCTTTTCCTTTGCATCCCCCAGCATGTTCCTTAAAAATCTCTATTTCCTTCAGTAAGTTTAGGGACAACTTAAGAGGTGACATTTACACTACAGTCTGGCTTTCTGGGATTTTAACTGGTTTTATACCTCTGTAACGCTTTTACTAATCTCACTGTTTTTATGAAGGCAAGACACGATACTGTTTGTTTGATAATGGGTAGAATTTCAAGCAAGAAATGTGCTGCTTGGGTCACAGAGGAGCTCTGAAATTGAAATTACCTCCTGTCATTGGCCACGAATCCTGATTATGGCACACCATGGGTGCTCAAACATAACACCGCGACTCTTATTTTTGCTCCGCAAAATTCTACCCTTCCAAGGTAGGGCTCTGAAAGTTTTTGATCTAGTTCTTCAGGTTATAACAGGTCATTTGGATCAACACTAACCTGGCCTCCGAG
Source organism: Rousettus aegyptiacus (assembly GCF_014176215.1). Classification (NCBI taxonomy): domain Eukaryota; kingdom Metazoa; phylum Chordata; class Mammalia; order Chiroptera; family Pteropodidae; genus Rousettus; species Rousettus aegyptiacus. The sequence continues at coordinate 8,970,693 of NW_023416285.1, forward strand.
GCCACGTGTAGTCTGGGCTTTTCATTCTTTGCATCTCCCTTTCTCCCTCCTTTGTGACAACATGCTCACACACGAGCCTTTCTCCCCACTCTCACGGACTGAGCTACTGCCTGCCTCAGACCTTTGCCCCCTCTCACTTCCTCTGCCTGGAAGTTCTTCCTCCCGCCATTCATCTTTCACCTGGCTAAATTCCTGCATCTCCTTTGGGACTCTGCTAAGTCATAACTTACTTAGGAAGCTGGCCTTACCTCGCAGTTGATATCACCCAATCTGTCGCCACATGCCCGAGAACTCGTCATCTTTCCTCGTAGAACTGTTCACATCTCTAGCGAGTGAGTGACTCACTGTACGGTTTTTGTTTCAGGCGTATTTTCCTCTCCAGTCTCCTAGTTCCTTGAGGATGAGGACTGGATTAGTATGACACTCCCTATTTCCCCAGGCCATATAGCATGTAGCATTTGCCACAGAGTTGGTTGCCATTTCCTAGTTGTTGAATGGGTGGATGGATGAATGAATGGATGAAGCTTTGTAGAGACATAACTGCTCAGGACTGGAGTAGCCTCTCAACCCGGCTCCATTTCCGGGGTGCCACGGCAGCCCTCCTGGTCTCCCAAGTAGACAATAGCTTCTACTTGAACTCTTCTCCCAGCTGGGAACTCACTCTTTTTAATGCTATCAATTTCGTTGCTAACAGTTGTAAAATTTCCACATCTGTTAAACTAAAGTTTATCATTCCATAACTTTTATCCAATGATTTTATGTCCAGCTGCTTGGGATTTTTACTGAACAACCCTAATATACCCTATATTTGGCAATATTTTGGCTATTTGAAAACAATGATTGTAGCCCTCAAGCTTCCTTTATTGAATACTCACTGCTTGATATGCGTGCTTTATTGATCTTAGCTAAGTTAATTCTCAACACCATCTTGAGTGGGTTGCCGTTGTTATTCCCATTTTCAGATGAGGATACTGCGCCTGAAAGAGTTTAAACAATTACCCAAGAGTAGGGAGTCAGTAAGTGGCAGAACCTGGGTTTGAAACCAGGAGCCGTAATTCGTGTAACCCAGATTCTTTTATGCCAGAAGACTAATATAGATAATATAGTGAACGAATGTGAAGGACTCTGCAGAACTTAACGCCTTAGATGGCTTTTCCTCTCTTCTCATATAATTTTGAATAGTGCTACAAAATGATTTTGTCTGTACTTCCTTAGAGTTGGTGATTTTTTTTTTTTATCTCTTTCCTCATTCACCTAATGGACACCCATATGTGTAGGGCTTCATCTTTAAGTAGACTGCCCCTCCCTGTACAACGCATTCAGTACCCTGAAACCTGATAGTGACAGTGACCATCATTTTAACCCTGTGCTATTTTTTACACGGTGTCTCCGTTTATTCACTTTCTTCTCCTTACTTGACCAAATGTCCTGGGCCCTGTTCTTCCTCCCTCCTCTCTCGTACCTAACTCTGCTCTGGGACTGATGCTGCCTCTCCTTGACACCTCTGTTTCACTTGTATTCGCTGCTGCCTCCACCTCGTGCACCCCTGGGGAACGACCTAAAATAATCTCTCTGACAGTTTAGCTACATTTTGCTGACATAACGAACAGTGCCCAAGTCCTAGTGACTTACACAGCAAAAGGCTTATTTCTAACTCACGCTAAATGTCTTCAGTGGGTTGATAAGCAGACGATTCAACATAATGCCTCGGAGACCCAGGCTAATAGAGCAACCACCATCTTGAATGTGACCTGTTGTGTGACAGGAAATAAAAGAGAAAGACCTCTGACATCTCTCGCTGACAATGGAATGCTTGGCCTGGAAGTGACAGTAGTCACAAGTCCCCAAGGGAGCTGGAGGGTGCAATCCTGCCACGTACGCAGACACTGGGGGACTAAGAAATATTTGGTTTATATTTGATAATTTAGTCCATATGACTAAAATCTGCCTTAGAGATCATTTGAGTATATTAAATAGAAACCTACTCAATATAGCTTGAGTAAAATGGAAATTATTGTAAGGAATCATGAAAGTTTAATGGAATCCAAATCGAAGTATAGTTACTATGTACTTTCTAAACTACAAAATATACAAATTATGGATATCCATAACTACATAAACTATGGAGATTGAAAACTGGAAGGCTTTCAAAAACTAGCCAACGATCCCATTGCTTCTTTGTGTTTAGGAACTAATGCCCGCCCACCTCTCTCCTTGCACATCTGATTTGTTCTCCGCCCCCTCCTCTTGCCTACAAACGAGCCTTCTCTGTTTGCTTCTTAGCACATGTGGTTCTCAGACTGATGAAATGGGAAGCTTAACTCTTGAGTCTATTTGACTTTATAATTTGGGGGCTGTAGCTGGCTAACCCGGACTCTCTCTGATCCTTGGGTTGGGATCCTTCCATGGCCCAATTAATAGTGACTGTTGGCAGGGGGACGATGATGTCAGGTGACAATGGGTAGTGCTGCTTCCAGGGAGCACAGGGGAGGGATTTATAGCATCTTTATCACATCAGTCTTTCCTAGCACCAGCTTAAATGACCAATAACACAGTATCTTTCCATATAGTCTAGAACATCAGGAAAGTCCCAGGGTTCCTTTGTCTTCTCTTTTCCAGCTGACTTCTGAATTCTACCTTATAATTTTATCTTTTAATATTAAGATTAATTTAAACCCAGTTAAATTGAACATTCTTCCCTCTAAGCTCTCCGTGTATTCTTGTCAACAAATTAACTACTAAATTAGTTCAATGAATGATTATCGAGTGTCTATTATGTAGGGGATTTATTTTGGTTTGGATGTAACCAAAAAGAACTGTTTCAAATTGCTTATGATCAAGTGTTGACAGATTTGTGTAAATTGAGATTCTAAGATCAGGTTTCCAGGGTCAACAGATCATAGGCACGTGAGGATAGAGGAAAGAGAACTGACTTTTCCATGTACTGGGCCCTCTAGGAATAATTTCTCATAAATCCTTACAATACACCAACATAGATAGCCATTATCATTCTAATTTAAGGAGAAGCAAGATTTAAGGTCATGCCTTTTAGATTCCAAAGTCTGTTTTTCTTTCTAGGTCAAGCTGCCTCTAAGAATGAGGTGGTAATGTGGGCCAGAGCTGACTAAGCTGGGCAGGTCCTTGACTCTGTTCTTTCTCTTTCTGGCTGGTAGCACTACCTTTGTAATCTCCTTAATCGCGTCATGAGAAAACTTGCTTCCTACAGTCAATAAATAACTGGGTGGTTTTTTATTTGGGTTCTTTGTTAATTATTATATTTATGTTCAAATCCAAGTAGAGCTTTGTGATAAGATGAAGAGGCCAAAGGACTGTGGGTTGATCATTAAAACTGGAAGAGATGATTTCTGACACTGTCATGGTGGGAAATAAATTCTTATCGGACTGAGTTAACAATTGACCATGTGCCTCTGTGTGAATGATGCACTTCATGAGGGAGCTCACCCTCTGGGAGGGTGTGAGACCTGTTCACACTGTTTTCATCTCAGAGTTGATAATTATCTTTGCCATTCAGAGGTTAATCCAGCAGTTTATTAAATGGTGCCTCCCTGGCCTCCAAGAGCTCTGTCTTCTTCTGTGAGTTCCCATCTCATTCTGGGGAAATTGCTTAGGTCCTGGTGGAATATTGCAAACTGTAAAAGCTTTTCAACTTCCTCTCTGCTCTGAAGCACGTCACTAACAATCAATACATTAAGGAGACACAGTGGAATGGTGGGAAAAGCGTGGACGAAGGCAGGCCTGGGTTCGAATCCCGGCTCCTCTACTTAGTAACTCTGTAGACCTGGCTAAGTTATTTAACCTCACAGGGACTAAACGAGGTAAAGCATGTCACAACTATGCAATGCAATACTGTGTGTAGAAGTCTGCCGTGAGTGACTATGTAGACCGAGCGCTGTGACTCTAGGGAGTGCCGTTTACATGAGGTCAGTACTGTGCAGTGAAGAAACTTATAACCATAGTCACCCTACGGAAGTGCTTAGCATACTGCCAGAGAAAAGAAAGTATTTTAAAAGGCAACTATTTACTCATACCCTAAAGGGAAAACAGGAAAATAAAGCCTTTCAGCTGTAATTTTCATAGAAACAGAATCAGTTATAAACCGAATTCCTCAAACACTCTGGGTCTCACGCTCTGGCTTTGAGAGGAGACCACTTCACTGTCTGTGGAGCCTTGTTCCTTATTACTACTTTGTATAATTTTCACGCTGGGTACTTTCTCTTGTCTTCTTTCTTCTTGGATTATTGGTTCTTTTGAGCAACGTGTCTAATTCAGTTTGTTTTCACTCCAACTGAACATTGCTTCTTCAATAAATAACTTCCGTTTTGGACACAGGAGGCTGTAGGCAAATTCTGACTTTGAGATCTTGGAATACTTTTCTCCATCCTGGAGCTAGAGTTTTGTTTTTCTGTTTGCCTGGGAGACTGTGTGTAGAATACCATGAGCTAGGTTTAGGAGACAGAGAACCTGCTTTTGTGAGTGAGGGTGGTAGCTTCAGACTGTTAGAACTTGAACTTGAAAATTATGATGAACTTGAAAATTTTTGAGCATCCATTTCATGATCATAGTAGCACAGAAAGCCTTTGAAAGTTGCAGCAAAAAAGTAAAAGAATGAACTTTCCCTGTGACTAGGGAATTTGGTGCTTCTTGAGAGTATCTGTGGGAGACACAATTTATAATTAGATTGTCAAACATTAATACCAATTTATGAATGCTGAACCTTAGGTGCAACTGAATTCTGTTATTACCTGGAGGGAAAGCGTTTTGTGGACCTTAAACTGCATTAATTTTGAATAGCTCAGCACAGTATCTACACTTTTAACATGCTGATTTGCTCTGACATTGTAAGGTGATGTCTTACCCACATTGGTAGATGTGCCGTTTGCTTCATTCCTTTAGAAGTACATCAGGAGAAAGAAAAGGGAAGAAAAATATGGGAAATTATATCCATTTGGGAATCATAAAAAGACTTGATTTTTTTTATCTTTCATATGTCAATGAATTTATTTGAAATACATTTTTTTGTATGTTGAAATTGTACCACTCAAGGAGAGTGGGTTGTACGTGGAGGGTGAGGGATGAAGGACGTAACAATATTCCTGAGGTCTCTTCAATTCCAAGCCCTTTGCATGTTTGTTTAACCCTCATAATATTTGCATGAGGCTGGGGTTATTGGTCCCATTTAGCAATGAGAAAAGCCAGACTCAAGAAGATAATTAATTTTCTCAATATCACACCTTTCATACTGGCAGAGATTAGGTTCTAACTCGTATCTGCTGACCCTAAGCCTATCCTCTCCTTCAGACCAGGGTCAGAAAACATTTTTGGGATAGGGCTGTAGTTAATAGGCTTTGCGGGCTGTATGGTCTCTGTCACAACTATTCAATGTTCTTAGGCAGTGCAAAACCAGCTGTCAACAATACATAAACACACGAGCACTGCTATGTTCTGATAAAACTTTACTTATAAAAAGAAGCAGCGGGTGGGATTTGGTCTGCAAGCCTAGTTTGCCAAGCCCTGCAAACTTCAGAATAAAAGCCAATCAACCAAAGAAACCCACAAAAAAAAGAGAATAGAAAAATGCTGAATGAAGATAAGGTTGGGAGGAGTACACTCTGTTTGGAAAAGGGCACCATAAAAATTAGACACACACACACACACACACACACACACACACACACACACGCTCCTCATATATTGAGAGGAAAGGTCATTTTATATACACTGTTAGATTGTATCAGGTGTATGACTGTTGGTCCCTGGAAGGCAACCAAGCTCTTCTTTAAATATATGTATATGCCTAGTGTTGCAACTATTACATCTTAGCTCATCACAAAAGACCAGGTTAAGGCATTCTCTGACACATGCCAACCATTTACGGTCCCTCCCCAGTTAGGTGGCTGGTTCCTTCTCATCTTGTCATGGACTAAATTTTAACGTAATTCTTAAATTCTTAATATAAACAGATAATCTCATTGTTGGAACAATTCCAATATCATAAAGCTGAACAGATAAAACTTACTTTTAAGGCAAAACTATAAAGTTATTTTCTTTACTGAAGATATCATGAATGATACATTTCTAAAAAAAATTCTTGGCCATTTTTTTTGTATTTTTACATGTTATACAGATAGAGGCTGGGAGGTCTAAAACAGGATGCTAATTAAAAAATGGTAAAAATAAGTATTTCTTTACAAAAATCAATGTAAGTTTGTAAAAGGTGAAAAAGGAGCTTAACTCTCATTAAATTTCTTTAAAAATCATCAGCTCGTTTCCTCATACAAAGGTGTGGGATATCTGACTGTTGGAAATTACCAAATGCATTGACTAAGCCAAATAATGTTGCTGAAGAACAGCGAAGACTTGAAGTTGTTTCGCGGTGGCATTCAGACTCAGGGGCTTAATCTACGGGTTCAGAAATCCTAGGGCAGTAGGTGTGGCTAGAAAGGATGAAAATTCAAATGGAGGCAGTAACTCTGTGACAAAGAAGGGAAAAATATGAGAAATTTTGTATGAAAAAATCGACAAAATGTGTGGTATTGGTTAAAAGTCATTATAGATGATGATGATGATGATGAAGAAGAAGAAGAAGAAGAATTTTGATGGCAGGTAACAAACTGGCTGGTGAACGTAAGCAGAGGCGGTGATTTATTGGTAGAATTCTGGGATAGCTCACGTAATTAAAGGTAGCATGTATAATTGATCAAATCTTAGGAAAGTAGAAATCAGGGCGTCTCTCGGGATATTAGCTTCGAGTCTCCATGTATCTTCTTTCTGGGTGTTGCCATGTGGTTACTGACTTCCAGTTTGGGGTTGGCGAGTTGCATTAGTGGTCCCAACTTAATAGCTGATGCCCTTTGCTCTGTAATTCTCTAATCCTCTCTCCTTCCGATTCCGACATGGGCCCTGGACCAGTAGCAAATCTGAATATAACCAGAAGCTTGAATGAGCCCTCGCAGATTTCTGCTTTCTTGTTTGTTCTCTGTCTTTGCCCATAAGAACGTGGCCAGACTAACCTACTGGATGATGCGGCATGTGGAGAGTTGCTGAGTGATCCCAGCTGTCTGAGCTGAGACCCCACCTGTGAGAGAGAGCTCTTTTGAGAACTGTCTGAGACCCATGAGTAAGCCCCAGCAAACCTCGCTGAGATAGCAGAACTGTCCGCCAACCCATAGACTTACGAGAAATAAATTGTTGCTTTAATGAAATTTTGTGCGTGTTTGTTATACAGCAGCAGTTAGTTGATGCACCACTTCTGTGTCTCTTGATTCAAGTTTCTATTTCTTGAACAAGGGCATCTATTCGATTCAGCTTGGTTCTCGTGTTTTAACCCCACATCGTTTATGCCATGACCAAAGGGCAAGTAGTATAGTTAGAAGGAGAAACATCGTGAGCTGGTAAAATACCCTAAAAGGTAATTTATACATGATGCATGGACTGGGATCAAAGTGGAGAGTCAAAAACTGGAATATTTGTAAAATTCTCAGAGTTTCACCAAACTTCTGAGAACAGGGGCTTTTAGAGTTCCACTGATGGTAGTTGTACATCAATAATGGGGAATTTGCTTTTTAATATGGAGCCAAAAAATGATTGATCAAACCCATGATTTGATTAAAGGGAGAACATAAGAAGGACTTGTTTTTCATCTCTGCATCCTGAGTGCCTAGGAAAGTATACATATTTTTTATGGAAAGTAATATCTTTTTAGAGAGGGGCTGGATATCAAAAGAATTATCCAGAATAAAACATCAACTGTTGATAATGAAAAGATAGTGATCAGATTTCGCTGGTTTTAGATACATCCCTACATGCGATACTTACATATATTAATTATTAAAAATAATCAATAATGTGATACGTACATATATTATTTAAAAAGTAATAATTCATGCCAGAAAAAGAAAAAAGCATTGATGTTATTATGTAATAAACAAGTGTGTCTTTCAGGCAACCAGCCCATCAGCTGCCTGCTTGTAGTATTTATGCCTGTACTTTTTCTTCCTTGCCGTGGTCGTAGAATTCTAGAACTGGATGGGAACTGAGACCCTCTGGTCTAGAGAGCCCATGGCGCGGTCCTGCCTCAGTGCCTTCCCACTTCCCCACCTGTCCTTAGTAGGAGGTTCTCATTGGCTTGTCCGAACCCCCGTTCTAAGTTGCTCACTCATCCTGTAGAAAACGAGCACCCAGTTCCTGAGCCCCAGCCATGTGCTTGTGCACACAGAGGGTGCATGCAAATAAATAGCCCCAGGAGCCAGGGGCTTCCGTCTAACACTCAGTCTGGGATTAACACGATCCTAATCACGAATATTCATCTCCCCCGTTTTATTTCTCATGCTTTGTAACCCTCTGCATGCACATCCGGCCAAGTCTCTGTACCCTAGCTGCTGAGTTGAGAGGAAGCGTTGAGAAATGGCATGTGGGGCACCCTTCCTTATGTGGGTTCCTGAAGGCAGTCGCATTTTAATCATTATTTTCCTCTCTCCTTTCCTCCTTTCCTCCCTTCTTCCCACCCTCTCTTCCTTCCTATTTTCTCCTTTTCTTTCTTTTTCTCTCCCCCACTACTTTGAACACAAGCTGATGAAATCCTTGTATTCAAAACGTGACATGAGACACTTTTGCTAACCTCAAGCTGCTTATAATCTAGAATATGTTGTGAAAAAAAAAAAGTGGGGGTGGGGAAAGCAGAGGTTTCACTCAGATCTCAGAAGGAAACTAACTATTGTGGGCAATTATGATTACTATATCGTCTTGGTTGTTGATATAAAATACTCCTTTAATCCATACAACTGCTTTATAAACTAGGTATTCATATCCCTATTAGTAAAGAAAAGAAGACTCTGACCATTAGGTAATTTTTTCAAAGTCACACAGCTAAAACCGGGATTCACATCCTAGAGTTGTGACCACGAAGCCTGTGCCCATCTCCCTGCTTATTGTGACAGCTCCATCGCCCTTCAACCAGATTCCCTCTCAGAAGACGAGACATAGCCTTTATAGTATTTAGTTTGTGCCATCATCATGTTGTATAACAAACAACCCTAAAACTCACTGGCTTACAGCAACAGCATTTATTTTTTTCCCCTTCGGGGTCTGCAAGTTGGCTGGCCTTTGGCTGGTCTTAGGTGGACCCGGACTGATGGATCTGGGTTCAGCTACCCCTTGCAGGCTGGAGGCGGTTCGCTCCAAATGCCTTGTCAAATGCTTTTAGCCAGACCCCTGGGCCCCTCTTCATACTGAATGATAGGGACACAAGACCGCTGTCTGGGCCGTGCAAACCCTCTGAAGATACTGCTCACATGTTTGTTAACATTTCATTGGCCAAAGCAAGCTGCGGGGCCAGCTAGACATCAGGGAGGCAGGGACTTATAGCCCACCCGCAGTGGGAGGAAAAGAAGTTGCATGGCGAAGTGTTCAGATGCATGATTCCATTATAGAGAGAAGGGAAGACATGGCAAACAATAACTCAGTCCTCTGCTGTCCTAAACCAGCAAGAGGGCCAAGCAGGCATGTGTCCATGATCTGTCCTTTTGTGGTGTTTAGAGTTTGTGGTCCTGGCTTTGTCACTTCCTGACCATGAAGCATTTGGCCCTGCCACCCAACCCTTCTGAGCTCCCACTGTGCTGGAATAGTCATCAGAATCCCGGGTCCATCTTCCTCCTACACTTATTGTATCAAAGTGAGATCTAAGAGAGTGAAGATGAACTTCATAAATTTTACTGCAGTATTCAAAGTTAATTGTTAATATTGTTATTTATTCTTTTTATTGCTTTAATTACTAGTTTAATAATTACTGAAGTCTTTTTGGGGACCACCTGGTAATCCACAGTTGAAGAACCAGGTGGTCTGGAGGCTGTGGCATTTGTGTGTGCTTATTTTATTATATCTATGACTTGGTTTCTGGTATTATTAAGTCATTTGTTTATAATATTTAATAAAAGCAGACATTGTCTCGTCTGCAGCCTAGCAGAGGCAGTACCAGCCTTTTATTTCTTAGGGTGTGGTTTTCATTTGGGGCAGCCCCAGTGGGAATGAGGGTGGCTGGTGGTTCGTGGGCATTCTCTGTTTCGCCAAAATGATCTGCATCCTGCAGGAGCTGAAGAGCCCTACTTCCCATGAGTGCACCAACTCTTTTGCTGAAAGCATTCACACAATTTCTATTGCTTTGTAATGGCTGAATTCTTTCTCTATCAGACAAACACAAATAGTGCTTGAGGTGAGCAAGAAAAGGCAGGAGGCAACGTCTGCCAGAACCAATGAGCAGTAAGCGTGGATGCAAAATAATATTTCCCTGAAGAAAGAAACCACAGCAATGAAGGGAGGTGGAGGAGGCAGAAGTTGCCATTATGAACCAAATAGAAAATTCCTAAGATAAACCTAAACATAATTTTACAAGGCTTGCATGTTTGCTCAGTTCAGCTAAAATCTATGAAATTCAATCCTCTACAATGCGATTCAATCGATATTTCTATCCCTGTACTTAAGATACAGGGATAGACTCTAACTCAGAGATGAATAAGATGTAAATTCTGCACTTAAGAAACTCCAGCTGGTGGTGAACACACACACACACACACACACACACACACACACACACACACACACACACACATGAGAAAAGCTAGGGAGCAGAATTAAGGGCTGGGGGTCTGGCAAACCTGGGTTAGAATCCTGAACAAGGTCTTGATCTTGCTGAACGTTAGTTTCCTCACCTGTAAGAAGGGATAATGATATGCATCTCAGAGTTCATCCAATATTCACTCACTTATTTAAAAATATGAATTAAGCCTCTGTTTTGAGTCAGGGATAATGGTATCCTTCAAGGAGCCAACTGACTTACGGGGAGGCAGATATTAAACAGAGCAATGAGGTCATGATAGTTTTGAAAAATTCTGCCAACATTAAATCAGGATATGTGGTGTATGGTGGAGTAATGCAGGAGTAGGGTTTAGGGTACGAGGTGTTTAGGGGATGTAACTTAGGCTAGATAGTTTAAAGAGGAGGAGAAAGGTTACTTGTGACTTGACAACGTACACACATGTGCGGCACTCACATGTGCATCTCTTGTGTCTGGTTTGGGGTAGCAGAGTGTTTCCAGGAGAGAGAATGACATTTAAACAGAATTTTTTTTTGCTGGGAGGGAGAATTGCACCCCAGGAAGAGAAAGCCGTACGGTAGGAGGGGAGGTTGAGGGTTGAAGAGACAGAGGCCGCGTGTGTAGAAATCATGTTCTGAGAGCCTTGCGGAGCTAGGACAGGGACTTAAGTGGGGTGGCGATGGTGGCTAGAATCAGATGTGCTTCAGTGTGTGCAGCGGTAGGGAAGGAGGCAAAGACAGATGTGGGAGGCCAGATGTGAGTCTATTGCAGTCTTCCAGGAGAGAGGTGATACTGGCCTCCTAGGTGGTGAGAGAAGAGAGGAAGGAAAAGACAGTCAGAGTCACGAATGATCTCCACGTTGCCAGATTCAGTGGTCAGTTCTCTGACCGCATCTCAACCTGTGTCTGACAGGAATTGCTTACCTCGATCATGCTCTTCTTAAATTCCCTTCTTCTCTTTGTCTCTGGGATACCACTCTCTCTTAGATCTCTCCTGATGCGCTGGTCACCTCATAGTCTGCTTCGATGCATCTCTCTCATCTCCAAGGCCTATATTTTCTCTCCTGCAATGGACTGAATGTTTGTGCCTCCCCCCCACCCACCAAAATTCATGTATTGAAACCCTAACCCCCAATACAGTGGTATTAGGAGATGGAGTCTGTGGGGGTTGATTAAGTCATGAGAGTGGATCCCTTATGGATGGGATTAGTGCTCTTATAAAGGGGACCCCAGAAAGTTCTCTCTGCCATGTGAGGGCATAATGAGAAGCTGGCAAACTAGAACCTAACCGTGCTGGCCCATCGATCTCAGCCTTCTAGTCTCTAGGTCAGTGAATAATACATTTCTCTTGTTTATAAGGCAGCCGCTCTGTGGTCGTTTATTATAGCACCCGAGCGGACTAAGACATCACCTTTTAGTTACTCCTTCCGAATCATGGTTTCCAGCCACTCCTCCCTGACTCATGTATCTAGCGGCTGTCACCACTTGGATGTCAAAGAGTCTTGCAAGGAATCAGATACAAAATGGAAATAATTCTCCTCTTTGTCGTCTATATTTTATGACTCTGTTCTTCCGGTTATTTAGAACGAAAGCACCTGGAGTCGTTCTCGATTCTTCTCTTTTCCCATAATTCCCATTCAGTCCCTGAGCATATCTGGGACACTTGTTGCTTGAGTGACCGCCTTGAAGAACTCAGTTAACGTCACCCTCTGTCCACATCCTTTGCTGTGTGGCTTTGCAGCTTCTCCCACAACAGTACGGAGTCTATTTCCGTACCCTCGAACATAAGCTAATTTGGTGACTTGTTTTGTCACCAAAATGAGAGACCAAATACAAATGGACTGTGGCCGGACTATCTGTAAAATCAGAACTCTGACCTACAACCTGTAGCAACCAACCCAGGAAGCCAAACATGACTTCTGTGACAGTCGGCCCCACATGGCCAAGACTTGATTAATAACTGAGGGCTTCTCTAATTTTTGCTCTTACTTCCAAATTAGGACCAACCGGAGAAAGCTAAAGAGGTGTCCCTAACCAGTGACACAGGATGTCCCCCTTCTAGTTACCCCATGACAGCTTTCCCCCACCAATGGCCTCTAGTCAGGATGTACCCCAAACCAGCCCCCTTCTTCCCTGCGATAATGCTGTCTTACTCTCCTGCCTTTGAGTCTCTACCAAATGCAAGTGACAGTGGCCGACTCCCTTGCTATGTCAGTCTCTGAATAAATAACATTCACTTGCTCTCATTTGGGTGGCCTTCATTTATTTCCGTAAGAACATGGTTAGAAGTAACAATGTGGCCATTCTGTGTCTATATCTCAAGAGGCCTTTGACAATTCTGTTTCCTCCTGCCTTTCTGCTGTCACCATGAGAACGAACCTGGGCTGGGCTCCTGGGAGTTCAGGGGCCTGCTATAGTTTGAAAGACTTTATGGAGAAGAGCTCAGATGTTCTTTTGAAATAAGGTACACTTCGCAATGATGGAGCTGCTTGAAAGTAAGAAGCCAAAATAAGGAAGCAGAGAAACTTAGTGATTTGGGGGTTATTTGGATGATGGGTGGAGAGAGGAAGGATTTAGCTTTCTAGTTCAGTAACAGACAAAGCTGCCTGGGAACAGGGCTAAGTTGGGTTGTTCTTAGGTGAGTACAGAAAGGTAATTGGAGGAGGCGGGCTCTACCAGGAGGTGGAGCTGTGATGCTGGATGCAGTGACTGGATGGGCAGGAGCTGCTCATGAAGCTCCCAGCCAATCGGCTTCCACTGCAGCTGACCTTTTGGGGATGAAACACTTCTGTGAGAACAGCATAAGCAAAGACATTGATTTACTGGGGGGATTTAAGAACAGGGCTGCAATAAGAAATGCTGTTTCTTACAGAGCTGCGAATGAAGACTTCACATGTTCATTAACCTTTAGCTTGTAAACAAGAAACACGGGTACATGTTTAGCCTGGAACTTCTGCTAGGTGTGCTGAGCTTAACCACGTCCCTCGGAGGTTCTGCTGTGGGGAGGTGATGCCAATGAGCTCTCAGAAAGGTGGGAGGGAGGTTGGGGGGCTGGGTGAAAAAGGTGAAGGGATGAAGAGGTACTAGTTAGTAGCTATTAAACAGTCACGAGGACGTGGTGTACAACACAGGGAATAGAGTCAGTGTTATTGGAGTGGCTGGGTGCAGTGCCAGATGGGTGCCAGAGGAATTGGGGGGATCCCTCTGTAAATTATATAAACGTCTAACCATAGTACTGTGTACCTGAAACTAATATAAAGTTAAATTAAATTAAAAAACAAAAAAGAGGTTTGTAACAATGGCCACAATTTGCATTAACTGGGCCATAGCTTACTCCTTACAGAGAATGTGATCACCAAGAAATGTTAACGGAATGGGATTTGAAGCACGTGGCCTAGATTGTCAGCTGCCCACATTTCCTTTTATTCATTATTTCCCCCTTTGTGCTTTGATTTCTTCCATGACATTTTTTTTCCCTCTGCCCTTTGCATTGAGCACTGGCACCATGTTCATGTCCTTCGTGGGGTTCCCTGAGTTTCTCCTTATGAGTCAGACCCCAAGGACAGCACGGGAGCCCCCCTCCCCCATAATGCAGGGGATTTTCCCCCTAGGGAGATCACACTGAAGTACCCAAGGGGCTGTTTGCGGTTACCTAAGAGGGTCTGAGTGACGGCCTCCGCCTCTGGCCTGCGGGTCCACCTGCAGCCACTGCTGGGAACCCATCCCTCTAGTGGGTTCACTACAGCTTGGGGATCCTTGGAACTTTGCCTTCAGTTTTCTTTCTAGCAACTGAGACTCTTGGTATTGTGTGAAAGGCTCTGTGCCAGCTTGTACTGTTTTATCATTAAACAACTATGTCTAAGATTCCGTGAGGTTGTATAAAACATAGCTAGGTGGAGCCAAAAATGTGTCAGGAATTCCAGGGTCAAAGCCCAGCTGGGTGACTTGAGGCAAGTAAGTGATTCGCTGGGCTATGGTTTCTTCAGCTACAAAGGGACACGGTCTCCAAAGTCTTGCCACCTCTAGCATTGGATAACTTCAACTATACACAAATTCTAAGTTCTGAATTCTGAATAAATTCTGAATTCCATGTATGTGTGCTTATTACAAGGTCAAGTGATCTCAAGATACTCATTCAACAAGCACTAATTTCCCCGTCGTGTGTACCGGGTGTCCTTCTCAGTGCTGAGATGGAGCGGTCAGCAAGGCAGAAGCAGTTCCTGCAGTCCTAAAACAAATCTCCTGCTGGTGGAACTGGCCTAACATCCCACCGTGACGAAGTGATGAGCCAGGCTTAGTCTGTATGACTCCAACATGCTTGTCATTATTCCCTAAGCTTTCTCACCTCCAGGCGATGGAAAGACCAGACTTTGGGCTCCTGGCTAGTCTCGTAGGGGTACGCAAGTGGTGGCGTTGGAGGTTAGGATGGGTTCATCATTCTAGAAGTCCCCTCCAGCAGGAATCCAGTATATTCACTGAAAGAATAATTCTGGGAAAATGGCAAATTTCTCTTTATACCTGCCTCGTAAGAGTGGAGATTTAATGTCGAGCTCTGTTCTCCTAAATTGTAAAGTCCTTCCTCTGTACTTCACCTCTATAATGGGTTTGCTGTGAGGATAAGTGAAAACATGAATTCCCCCCAAAGCATAGACTATATAAAATTAAATATTTCTTCTACTAAGTATCAGATAAACTTGGACTTCAGCAAAGACTCTAAACTCAGAATAAAAAGAAACGACAAAAACAACAAACAGAACTCAGCACTGCATTTACAAGCTATGCGACTTGGGCTCCCTTAACTTCTCTTATCCCCTGTCAGAGGATGTTATCTGCATCTACCTCCAATGAGACGCGATCTGCTAATTGATTAGCAAAGCGTCTGAAACAATTATAAGTGTTCAGTACCTATTAGTTCCTTTCTTCCTCCAGAAGTGAGTCCACGTCTGCACGTGTTAGTGTCTCAGCCTGGCCCCAGCACCTGGAGGCCAACCACTGAGAGGGCTGGACCGAGTGGAGCCTGTAGCTAAGTACATCAAAAGTAATTAAGCTTCGGGATGACGGTCTTCTATTCATTTATTCACACCTTTATGCTATACCCATTTTATAGATGGAAAAAACTGAGGCACAGAGGAACTTGATTTATCCAGCGTCATCCCGGATGGGGCTTTAGGGAGTTATGAAGCCCTAGATTGATGGATTGGATGCAAGGCTTTATAGCCATCACTGCTGTTTTCTTTATTACGGGCAGGCACACTCAGAAGGGAAAACGTGTTTGTCATGAGGTTTCTATCCCTTTCTCTGACGTCACTGGAGAGGCTAGCTGGAAGGCTATGGGCAGCTCCTCAGGATCAAGTACTAACCAAGCAGAGCCCGATATCTCTTTTCTCGGTCAAAGCTCAGGGGCAGGTGTGCCATTTGTGATCCACACACTGAGGAAAGGACCAAGATAAATGTACAAGGCAGAGACCACGAGGCCCCTTGATTCCTCTCCAAACTATTGGTGGGTATGGTTTATTATTTTTTATCAACGGCCCTATTGAAGTGTAATTGATATACCAAAAAATGGCACATATGCGCTGTATACCATCTGATGGGTCCGAACATGTACAGACATCCTGTGAAACCGTCTCTGCCATCGAGACAATAAACACCTCAGGAACGGTTTACGTTGTGATAAAAAGGACATTTGCTGAAATTGACACCAGCCCTCAGTGCATGGGATCCATGCTCACGCGTTCTGCTAGTCATTCAGACATGACACAAAGTTTGATCACTAGCATTGGGCCAGGCACTATGGTAGATGAATTGGAGACATGCCCCATTCTCACGGGGGCTGAGCGTTTAACAGAGAAGTAATGGGATGTGCTTACATCGCTCTCAGATAAAGTAGGTTGTGAGACATATGAATATATTTCCCTATATTGCCTAGGGAGGAGAGGCTCTGGGAATCGTGGGCTAAGAAGATGAGGCAGGCTTGGGAAATGCCAAACTTGTCAACCTGGCTGGGCCAGAAGGTTATTTAATAATATTACTGATTACCAATTATCGAACATTTCATATGTCCCAAACAACATGCTGTACTTTATATACTCTAGTCCATTCAATCAAAACAACTACATAGTAGATATTAATAATCTCTTTTGCAAATGAGCAAACTCTAATGATGAGAGGTCAATAAATAGTTCAGGGTCCAACAGAGAGTGAGCGGTAGACATTCCTTAATTCATTAATTCAGTGCGTATTGATGGCTCACTGGCTGTGTGCCATGCTCTCATTCTAGAAGCTGCTTCTGATCTGGAAGCCTGTGCATTCAATTGCTGCTTTATGCCGACTCTCACACTGGGATGTGAGGGGAACCAGGTTGTAAAAGATCTCTTAGGTTCATGTGCTAGGCAGTAGGAAGTCACAGAAGATGGGGCGAGAGTGCAACCTTGCTGGTCAGCATTAGGTTTTGGGAAAGGATGGAGTTTTGGGGGAACTTGAAAGGGGCCGAATTATAAGAAGGAGGCTTGCATCTTATCAAATAAAAGGTGAATGAAGAGGAGGATAGATACTTAAACATAAGAGATCTGCTGAAATTCTTTATAAACAAAGCATTTCTATGGCTGACAGGCTGTGGCTGGGGAGGAGAGTCTGCGTTGGGCATGGTGGCTGTCAGTCTGCTCAGGCAGCTATGATAAAATGCATAAACTGGAGGCTTGAATAACTCCCGTTATTTCTCACAGTTCTAGAGGTTGGGAATTCCAAGCTTAGGGTACAAACAGATTCATTTCCTGCTGAGGGCTTTCTTCTGGGCTTATAGATGAACACCTTCTCCCTGATGTCTTCCTCCTATTATAAGGGTATAAATCCCATTATGGGGTCCCACCTTTATGACCCCGTCTAACACTGATTATCTTCCAAAAGCGTCACCTCTTAATACCATCACATTGGGGGTTCAATACAGGAATTTTGGGAGACATAAGCATTCAGTCCGTAATGGTGGCTTACTCAGTGATTTCAATTTGTTGGAACACCAGGCAAGTGTGTTCACTTTACTTTGTCAGAAGTTGGTTTATTATTGATTTAGAGTTGAAGAGCATCAGGGAGGTTGTTGGTCGTAGTGATTGATTTGGATTGCAATTCAACCAAGATGATAATAAGTAGTTTATATTTAGTTAGCTCTTTATGCCTAGTAAAGCACTTTTACAGGTGATATTTAAGATCTAGTTTACAGAACAGAAAGCTGAGGTTCTGAGAAGTTATGTAAATTTCCCAAGATTGCACAGTTACTAAGAAGCTGGAAAGGAATTTGAATTCGGATCTTACAACTGAATCCCGAATTCTTTCTAGCTACCATAAATTTCTCTAGTAACCTCAAAGTCCAAGTGAGCTAACCAGTATCCTTAAAGCATAAAAATATTTGAATTATATGAAAGGTAAGGACTACCTATTCCCAACTCTTTGAGGGCCAGAGAAACGAAGTGACGTGGTAGACCCCAAATTTAGGACATAGTAGGGTTGGGATGAGAACTTTTGTCTTTCAGTTGTTGATCTACAATGCCCTCATCCCTAGATTATGTTTACCATTTTTTTACCCTAGAAAGCACCATCCCTTAAATTACTACCTTTACTTATCAAAACAGTATTGTAAAAAAAAAAAAAAAAAAAATCAGATGTCAGCCCATTTTACTGAAAGGGAAACAAGTCTTTGGAAGATTAGATAACTTGTCCCCTATTGTCTGATTGTTGAGAGATGAGCTAGGTGTTATAACCTCCTTTTGGTGATGAGTTAACTAATTTCAGATAAGTTAAGCTATGTGTCCATGAAATCAGACATTATGATTGCAAATAAAGTGCAATTGCAACCCTTTTACTCTGTGCCCCTCTTTTTTCTTAAGGCAGGGCGAGGATGTTCCCTCCAGTTTTTGCCTGTCATTTGTCTGCGTCTGATGGCTTTGCTGGAGTTGCCATGACAGCCGTGGCTGCAAGCCTGCTCTCCTCACCCTCAGATACCTGTTAACCCTCTGAACCTCCCCACAGATTTGTTCCATGGATCACCTGCTGTCCAGAAAATCCATTTATAGAGGGAGGACCTCTCCTTATTGTTTACATCATGAAATGCTGGCTACGTCTTATCTTCCCTCGCTTCTCATCTGTCATGTGGGCTTGTGTCAGAAGCAGGGTCAATTAACTTCCTACAGAGATGTTAACTTGGCAGATACAACTTGATTGATTTGTTTTAATCTGACTCATTTTTGCTATGAGCATCCCAGGTAGGAGGGGTAGCCAAGCCTGGGAGCTGGGATGAATGTCAAGATTGATTGCTCTTTTATTTTAGAAGAAACACAAAGTAAATAGTAGATGTGGGCAGATGGCAGATGTGTCTGATAGATTGGTGTTTTCAGAAGCCTGAATGGATTGCTTTTTCCTGTAGTGTTCCTGATGCTTTACAACGTCAACTTCCACTTCTCCATGTCATCATCTTTCTCTTTCAACAGTGCCTGCGCTATCTTGGTGACTGTCCTTACTATTCATCTAACGGCTCAATTCATAAACTGATAATCATCCTTGTCAACCTCTTTTTCCTCATCTAATCTAGATGGTCATTACATCACGTTGGTTCCACCTCTGAAGGCGTCTCCATTCCATAGCTTCTACTACCTCACAACCCACTTAATCTTATTTCAGGCTACCATCTCTTCTCCGGTTATAAAGGCCATTACCTCCTCAGAGTCCCTCCAGTCTTAACTTGTCCAGTTCATTCTCCAATGTAGTCTTGATTGGAGAGCAAATTTGATCATGTTACTTCCCTGCTTTTAAAAGTCTCAGTGGCCCTCGGTGACTAAGAATGAAGTCACAACACTTACGCATTTAATATAAAGCTCTCCAGTGTCTGACCCCTACATACCTCACCAGTCTTTGGTCCAGCCGTTCCCTTCTTGAGCAATGCTAAACTCTGCTTTTCTAGATATTTTGTTACAAAGTTTCATATAGTTGTCTCTTTGCACACACGCCCTTTGTCTGAAAAAATATTTCATTTTTTTGTTGTTACATGGACAGCAACTCTTATTCATCTTCACTGCCCTGTTCAAAAATAACATCTTTAGACCGGCTTTCCCTCATCCTTACGTTGAATCGAATGGCTCCACCGTACTTTACACCACACTCCTATTATGGCGAACAGCTCATTGACTGACAATTCTTTCTTCATATCTTTACTTCTGCTACTAGCTTTGAACTCTTCAGGAGGAGGAACCATGTCTTATCGTCGTATTGTTGTATCTCTGTCACTTTGCAAGGGGTGATGAATGAATTCTCAGTATATGGTTTGGAATTCTGTGCAGTGATTGGCCCCCAAATCCCACTGCCAGCAAAGACTTAGTGAGAGCCCTTGAGATGCACAGTATTGTTACTCCTGCCCGCTGCGATATTTTACATCTTTGACCTTTTGTACATGTTTCCTTGGCTTAAAGCAACCTTGACACATTGTCACCTAGAAAAGCCATATGGACTCCTTAACCCTCAGCTCAGACATCACTGCCTCCTTGAAGTGTTCCCTTACTATCTCAGTAAAAATTAATCACTCCCTCTTCAGAGTTCTCACAGTTGGAACTATATATTTATTTTATTCTTTCCTTTATTGTAGTTAGCTGAATGTTTTTCTAAGAATCTTTTGAAAAATTATTTCTACTTTTTTCTGTCTGAAATGTTTTCATCCTCTTTCTCTACTTAAGGGCTTATTTCTAGTTCCATTTTGATTTCAACCCTGAAGACTTTGGTGACTAAGCCTGCCCTCAGTCACAACTCCCACATTCAAACTATACTCTAAATCCATGGCGAACTCCTTGAGACTCTTCATCTTGTAACTGGCTATGGAGTACCAGACGACGAGGCAAGGCATACCATCGGTGCGTAGCTGTGTGTCATATCAAACACGTGGAATTTTCCAACTTAAACTTTATGAGCAGAGAAGTGTAGGCAGTTGGTTCATTCAGAGACAAAACAGAACTCAAAAATTGCCCCAAGAGAGGTTCGAATCAAACACCGTGGATGTAGGCGTGTGCTCCATCCTCCCACCAACAGAGTGGCAGGCAGTGGGAGCTTAATGATCCTGAAAGTAAAGCATGCAGTAATAATACTGAAAGATGAGAAGACTTGGCACAAAGAGGGTAAGTAACTTCTCCAAGGTCACACGACTTCTCCAAGGTCACGTGGCTTCTCCAAGGTCACAAGTGCAGCTGAGGTTGGAACTAGGTCTTTAGGCTCTAGTGTCCATACTCTTAGGCACTCTTTTTTGCTGCCTACAAAGAACTCATCCAGAGCAAGGCTGTGGGGGGGCCTGGTGCACTATCTATCATGGCTGGAATGTAGCATACAGGAGAGTAGAGGCTGGAAGAGCGAGGGTGGCAGTGGACCAGAGGCGAGACTGAAGGTTAGTGAGGATTTACTAGTGACGGGCTTTAATTGCTATGCTAAGGAATCTGGGCTTTATTTTATAAACCGTGGGGTCCATGGAGGATTTCTAAGTTGGGAAATGATACCATCAGAGTTTTACTTTAGAAAGAGAATTCTAGTAGTAGGGTGGATTGTTCACAGGAGCAGATAGAGGCTGGAAGCAAAGACACTGCTTAGGAGAACACGAGTACTGCACCAGTCCCAGCAAAGTGTGTTCCTGGTTTAAGCTAGGGCAGCGGCAGCAGGGATGGGCCTCGGGGGTGGAGTCCATGGACTCGGTGGTAGGGATTACATTGTGCAGGTATTGTAATAGTTTATTATTTTGCCCCACCTCCCTGCCCAGTTGCCCGTGCTTCTTTTTAGCTGGTATATACTCCTAGTTAGTCCAGATTGGGTTTTTTCTTCTTTTTCCCTTTCTCAAATAGTCTTTACACTATTATTTATATTTTGGAGATTCTAACACATGATAAATACTATGGTTCAGGTTACAGCTCCATGTAAAATACAGTGCGATTATTGTTTGTCTGTATTTTTTTAATGCTTAGTAGTATATTTTTGCTCAGTAACAGTAATAACCTAATTGCTATGTAATTATTGAAATTGGATACAATGCTCTCTCTGTTAAAAATTACTCTAATTTGAGGAAAGGTTATTAGATCTCTTTGCCTGTATTAGATACTCTCTTAATTGTTGGCCTGTAGAATTTTCAAAAAGCAAAAGTTGAATAGGCATTGAAATCTTAATACTCTTCCATTCACCCTTCTTCTCATTTGGCTGTTAGGGAAACCTTTGTAAACAATAGGCTGACTCTGGTCACACTTGCTGCTTTGATGAGACTGGGCAGCAAGGGAACTGGTTGTCATGCTCTGAGGCATGCTGGGAAAACCATTGTTGCCTTAAATGAGGACTGTCTGATGGGATGTAAGTCACTTGTGCTTTAATTTCTAGTTAGAGTATCAACCTTAAAAACATTTCTCTTCCCTTCACTATGTCCGTGTTGGTCTTATTCAAAGTACACCCCATGGGTTCCTTTTTAAAGACTTTCTAAAATTTAATTAGATTTTTGCTAATGTTTCTGGCACTAGAAATTATAGAAGCATTTTAACCTTACATTTATTAAGTAGAAATTTGAATGTAACTCCATCAGTGGAAAATGTAACTGTCCAGAATAAGCTTGAAAATGGGCGAGGAATTCCAATACAGTTTCTGTGGGTGGGATAAGGTATATTCAAAATCAGTGTTAAATACTACTCTTTACCCATTACCATTCACTTACAAGGTCATGATCACATGGAAAGCATTCATTGTAAAGTCAGAGGTCACACACAGCTGGAAGGAAAAGGAAATATGTGAGCTCTCAGAGGAAGAATCCAAAAAGATAAGCCGAGGCAATGGCTTCAAGCTAAGATGTCATTTTAAGATGTGGTTACTTGGTTCCAAAAAAACCAATCGCACAAGTACACATTTGAAGAGAGGAGTCTTAGAAGCCATGGACAAGAGAAAGAGACAAAATCAAACCTTAGAGTTATAATGGAGATGGCAACTCTAGTTGTCTAGTTCACTAGTATTTTAATGAATTGGTAAGGGACAGGAAAAAGAAGGAGGTGATAGCTTAAGAGAAGAGTATTCACCTGCCCTCTCTGCCTTCCCTGAAAGCATAGAGCTGTAGGTCCATGGTAAGGGGAGAGAGCTGCTGACTACGGTGAGATCTAAGATGCTGGAAAGAGAAGAGAATCTGATTACTTCGTTCCATTGGGTGGTAGTAAGGGCAACTGGGGGTGAAGGAGGGTGGGATGGATCACAGTTGGAAGGATTAGCCTGGGAGGAGATGAAGGATACATCTTCTGAGATAAAAGAGGAGGAAGTAAACCTGAGGAAACTCAAGACCATCTTAAAGTTGTGAGGATTGTGTGGTGTTAGGGACTGAAGGGATGAAGGTATAATGAAGCTGGGAAGCGTCAGCTTTCTGAGGAATAGGAGATGAAGTCATCTGCTAAGTGTATAAAGGAGCCATGTGGAGCTGGAAAAGTGTATAAAAAGGAACTGAAGATTTGGTAAATGTCAGTGCAGGGTGACAGATAACTTGAAGTTTAAAGGCATGAGGTCTCGGTATGACCTTGTTCAATAAAAATCAGATCTTGTCACTTTCCTGATTTAAATTCTACATGGGGCTGCCATTGCTCTTTGGGACCAAGATTAAAATTCTTAACATGGTGCACAGTCCCTCCATGGTCCTGCCTGTCTTCCTAGGCAGCTTCACCCTGGCCAGGTCTCCGCTGTGTTACACGCCTTTCGGTTAGTCCTGCTAACCAACATGTACTTCGCCTCAGGGCTCTGCCTGGGGTGTGCTTCTCCCAGCTCTTGGCCTCAGTAGTATCCATTCAACCTTTAGGACCCAGAGGAAATCCGACTCTCTCAAGAAGGCTTCCCTAGCTCCTCTAACTCCTCATGCCCACAGCATTTCTCTTTTGCTTTATAATGTCTTCACCCAAATGTAATGAAATCATTGCAAAAATAAATCAAAAGAAGGCTGGCTTGAAATTAAAGTGAATTTATGTGAGTTTAGGACTGGCAGTATAATTCGTGGGGTCTAGTGCAAAATGAATATTCAGGTACCTTGTTCGAAAATTATTAAGAATTTCAAGACAGTGACAGCGAGCATCAGCCAAGCACGGGGCCCTTCTTAGCATGATGCCCCATGTGACCGCATGAGCCATCTATCCCTGCAGCTGCCCTATGTGTCTCTCCAGCAGGGAGCAGGGACTATGAAGTCTGGATTTATTAATCCAATAGGAGTTTCGGTGGCGACACTCTACAGTGCTAGCAGTGCTGGAATGATGAGCCACTGTGTTTAGAACAGAACGGGCTATGAAAAGGAGTCCACGTGGGGCTGACTGACTGGCTGCGTAGGGAGCTCAGTGTCAGTGCCGTGGCATTGGGAGCGATGGATGGCCTGATGGAATGTCCGTGCATTATTGATCAGTGCAGCACGTCAGCATTTCATTTTTCAGCTCCTTCTTTGGGTTCATGGGAGGAGTCATTGCATTTTTCAGTCTCCTCTAAAAGGAAGGTCTTGAGAAGTTTAATAAGGAAAGGTATGGAGCCTGGATGATTTGAAGAACAGGTTCTAGAGCCAGACAGCTTGGGTTTCAAGTTCAAGTTTACCAGTTATGAGCTCTAGGACCTTCACAGTTGCTAACTTCTCTGTGCCTTAGTTTTTTGAGGGGTATAAAATTAGGAGAATGGTAATATTTCCTGTGATTATTTAAGAAACAAGTGAGTGAATGGATTGTATCTGGTTCCTAGTGGTTCTTGTTCTAATTTCATAGTACTGTACTCTTAGTTACTTTTTCAATGCTATTATCTTTCAGTAAGGTAGTTGAACTCAGTCACCATATTACCAGATGTCATAATCAGCTAAGCTTCATTATTGGATTTAGATGGATGCAAAGAATGTACTAACATGCTTTGTGAAACTTGTAATGGGATCTATTTCAGCAGAAGAGCAAAATATATATATATAAGCTAACTCATCTTCATTAAAGTACAGTAAGTGCCAAACAGATATCTAGAACACATTAGCATATTAATTTGCAATATATTTCAATAAGCTCCAGCATTTTATATTCATATCTCTGGAGTCAGAAAGCCTTCTTATGGGCACCTAAACATAATGACAAAGTGTTAAAAATTGCGAACAACAAATAGCATTTAATGAACTATGGTCTTGTCTTCTGTTTTATAATTCACGTGAAATTAAAGCTGTTTCTGTTATTTATTGAGCATATGGCCTTTTGTTTGTTTGTTTGTTTGTTTTTTTACCTGTTAGGATGACATTTTACTTTAGATTGCTGTGTTCTGGAGACTATTCTGATCAATTCCTGAGTCATTATCCTTGGTATTTCCATTTGAGTAAGGACACCAACAAGGTCATTGTGGGTGGGCCATATAACCAAGGCCATATAACCAACAATGGGTTCCCATTTGACATCTCTAGCCTTCTTCTCTCCTCTCAGTTATAGAACTGAATCTACAATTATCCACTTTCCATTTTTACCCAGATATGCCCCAATACCTCAAACACTACTCATCCAAAATTTATTATCTTTTCTGAAAACCTAGCTGCTTCTCATAAACACCTTATTTTTTGGCTCACTCCTGTAGAAAAGACCCCTTAGCGTTACAGAATCCACCTGCATTATAATTCCTGAATCCATACTCATCTTTTTATTCCTTTGCCGTTGACCTAGTTCAGATTCTTGTCATGTTTGTCTTTGATCACTGTGGAACCCTATCAACCACCTCTTACTTTTCAGTCTTCCTTTCCTTGAATCTGTTCTATTCACAGATTAGTCGGAACAGTTTTTCTAACCTGCCTATTCGATTGTTCTTTCAGTTATTTCCCTGTTATTCACTTGATAAATTCCAAAGGTTTTAGCATAAAATATAAATACTTGCACAACTATGCCTGATAACTATGCCTTTTTCACCCACATCTCCTGCCACTTCACTGATTGTAGAGGGGAACCCTGGATATCACCAGAACACATCAGAAAGGCATTTTACACCACTGGAGAGTCTCTTTGGAAGAGAGGCCATCTGTGTTGAGTTAGCCAGGCGAACATGAGAGAAACCCCTCTTATGAGAGTTATACAACTGATTATAATTATTTGTTTACATGAACAAATGGCATCTATACTAGCAAGCCTCAGTTTTTTTCCAGCTTTACTGAGGAATAATTGGTATATAAAAAGTACAGTCAGTTAATGTGTACAATTTTGTGATTTTGAACATAAGTATACACTCATGTTACCATAGCCATAGACAAGGCCATAAGTATATCCATCCTCTCTGAAAGTTTCCTTGTGTCTCCTTTTGGTGTGTGGTAAGAACATAGAACACATTTTGAGGCATGTCTTCTTCTTAACAGAGTTTGAAGCTCACAATAGCTTATCATTACCTGTAGGCATGATGTTAGACAGCAGAACTTGAACTTACCGACCTGGTATAACTGTACCTTGGTAGCCACTGAATAACACCTCATACCCCTCCCCTGCCCCCTGGTGACCACCATTCTGTTGTCTACTTCCATACATTTGACTATTTTACATGCCTTATATAAGAGGAACAATGCAGTATTTGTCCTTCTGTGACTAACTTGTGGAGAAATTAGAACCCTTGTACATTAGTGTGGTGGGAATGTAAAATGGTACAGCCATTATAGAAAATGGTGTAATGGAACTGATGGTTCCTCAAAAAATAAACTTAAAAAAAAATAGACCTACCCATATGATTTGGCAATCCCATTTCCAAAAAATATATATCCAAAAAAAAAAAAAAAAGTGAAATCAGAATCTCAAAGAGACATGCACTTCCATGTTCATTACAGCTTTAGTCACAGAGGCCTAGGTATGGAAGCAAACCAGATGTCCATCAACAGGTGAATGGATAGAGAAAGTATGGGATATATGTATAAAAAAAGGAAATCCCACCATTTGTAACCACATGAATGAAACTGGAAGGAAGCTTCACTTTTCTAATATTTCCTGTTTTGTAAATATTTGTTTTCATTGCTCTTTCTTTCTGGCCATCAGGCTGTCCCCATTTGCTCTGCCTTGAGAATTCTCTCTAGTCTAGTGGAAGTCACTTTAGGGGACACAGATCTTTAGTGTTAGAGCCCAAGTTGTGTGATCTCTGTGTTAAACCTAGAGTTGCTGTGTATTTAGAAGTGCCAAGCACTGTGCTACTTACTGAGGTAATAATAGAGAAAAACATCCCATTTGGGGGGTCTCTTAAGGGTCCAAGATAAAGAATGCTAGGAGATAACAAACTTTACCTAATGTGGTGGAAACAGGAGACTCCTCTTAAGAGGAGACACGGAACCGAGGTCTGAAGAATGAGAATGATGTGTGGGGAACAAAGGTCCAATCGGAGAAATTAACATATGTTAGGATTTTGGGGAGGTAAACAAAGTGGTGTGTTTGAAGAAGAATGGAAGGAGCTAGCATGACTTGAGTATAAATAGCAAGAGGAAAAGGAGGCAAAAAGGGAGGTTTTGGAGAAAAATGCAGGTTTGTAGATTATTGCATGATAAGGAATTTGGACTTTGTTCTCACAGCAATGGCAAGCCAGCGGGAGGCTTTAAGCAACCATGATGGTGAGGGGTGGGGAGGAAGAGGGGGATGCAGTGAGGCAGTGTTGGTGGAATGGTCTTCATCCAGAGAAGCTTCCTCTGGCTGCTACATTCAACATAGATGAGTGGAGAGCAAGCATGGTAGCAGCGAGGTTAGAGGTTGTACTTGTCTGTGTCAGAGGTGATAGTGGACTAGATTATTTAGTCAACAATAAAACAATCAACACCTTCTTTGTCCAGGCCTTACAAAAGGTAGGGATCTAAATATAAACAAATTATTTAGTAGAAGAGAAAGATTCAAAATCATCTCTTATGGGATTGACACATGCTGTATTAACAGCGTGAAATGAACTAGGCACCTTAGAGAAGGAGGTGATCGATCATCTTGCTATAGCTACAATCGGTAGGCTTCACAGAGGAGAAGGCAATAGCTGGTCAGAGCATCCAAAGGTTGATAAAGGTTCACAGTTGGTAAAGGGGTATGAAGTACGTTCCTGCTGTTGTCCTTTGTGGTAGGTGGCTGAAATTGAAGCTAAGTTCTCAGTTCTTGGTTCTGGACTGGAGAATCGGAAACAAGGAGCAAAAGTGTGCAAAACTCAGCCAGTTGAACGTTTCTCAGAGTCTAGTCCTTATCGACATCAGGAGTAACAATTCTTGCTTGCCTTCCGATCTTCTCCATTTTCCTTACTTGACATAGTCATTGTCAAAGGCACCACTGCTAATGAAGTCGAGCTGACTTCATAACCCCTGATGACTTGGCTTGCTGTTTTTATGGCTGAAGTTTCCACTTGGATTGGATGAGACCCAAAACAAAGAGTTGACTACTTCTGGTGATTAAAAGCTCCCTTGATGATTTTTAAAAGGGATTGTTCAAAGCTTTTAGTTCCACTAAGTAGGGAATTACACTCCGCTTACCTAAAACTCGTCCGGCAAGTGTACGTTGACATGGCGGTCTTTCTTTCCTGCTACACAGCACTGCAGAGAATTTCCTTTTACGAGCAGTACCCTTTTAGTAGGAGGTTAAGTGATCCCTGTATTTATAATTTATAAGGCACTTGGAGCTTTTTGTATGAAAGTACATTG
This sequence comes from Rousettus aegyptiacus, assembly GCF_014176215.1. Classification (NCBI taxonomy): domain Eukaryota; kingdom Metazoa; phylum Chordata; class Mammalia; order Chiroptera; family Pteropodidae; genus Rousettus; species Rousettus aegyptiacus. The sequence goes on from NW_023416285.1 coordinate 8,998,954, forward strand.
GAACAGTGAAATTATTATTACTTATATTGTAATTAGATTCTTTTGTCCTGTTTTCATGTGAAATATTGGTTTCTGAACTAAGGATTTAAAGAGGAGTTGTTAATCACAAAGATAAGGAATAGATTTGGGAACAATTTGGGACAAGCAGCCAAACCAGATAAGGATGAGAAGTATGACGTTTGTTTTTCTTTGAATGATATTTTTCGATGTGTTGTGTCAACATTTTTTCCTACTTTCCTAAATAGAGAGGATCCTGAGAATGGTGATTTATTGGTGTGCACACACATCCATCCATACGCACATACATCTAAACATACAAATTATTTGAAACATTTATTTTACTTCTGCCTCCTTAGATCTGACAAATAAACAATTGAATTATACAGTTGGAATTGTGATGCTTTTAGATGAAGATACAGAAAATGAAATAAACCTTTGCCTCTCTGCCTCCCATCAAAGAGCCTTTCCTAGATATTGGCATCTTGTTGGGCTTTACGCATTTAATATGCCCAGGGGGTAGGAATGGAAATGGAATCATAATATAAAGTTTGATTAATGCTTCAATCCCTTTAGGATAAAAAAAAAATTACAGATTAAATCAATCATTTTTCCATTATTGTCACATTAATTAAAATATTCTAAGGTCTCTTAGACATATACTTTACATATTTATATTTAAATTAGGTGGGATTATACTTGACTGTATACAGCAAGAAAAACACCCAAACACCGCGAGCTTAAGTAAGAAGAAAGTTTCTTTCTCAGAGCGTGATTAGATGTAGGTAGGATGACATCCCTACCTGGCTTTAAGGCTCCCTGGTGACTAGGAACCCAGGATCCTTACATGTTGTTGCTCTGCGATCCACAGCAGGTTGCCTCTTGGTCCAAAACAACCATCAGGCCAATACATGAGCTTTCCTGGCAACAGGAAAAAGAAAGGGAAGAAGATCGGTACACGCCCTCCATTTTAAGGAGACTTTGTCGAGCTCTCACTAACCACTCCCATTTGTATTTTATTGGCCAGAGGTTGGGCGCATACTGGGCAGCCAGCTGAAAGAGAGACTGGGAAATACGGTTTCTGCGACGGTGCACCCAGCCGAAAAGTTACTCTTCTGTTAGGAAGGTAAGGCTGAATATCAGAAGTCACTTTGGCGTCGAAACAGTAGTACTTCAGCTTGATTTAAATTAATTAATTTTTTTCCGAAGATGGAAAATTTCGCCTGGTTTAAATTTGGTTAGTTGATTTTATTGGATGTCATGAGGGTGGTGCGATGCAGTGGGATGAGTACCAGAGTGTTAGATGCTAATTCAGGTCGACATTATGTTAGGCTTTAGTCTCTCACTCTGAATGAATTCGTGTTATAGGCCCTCTAGGAATTCTGTCAGTTCTTACACCCTTATCTGGTTCCTTAGGTTTTACAACAAGGTAGGCGTGTATGTTTGTATGTACACACATACATAAATAATTGTATGATACGTAATTTGAAAATCTATTTCCACAGAAATAAAAGATGTACACATATGAACACATTAGCAAAGAGCGATTTGATCTTTTTCAATTTTCAGTTCCTTGCTCTGAAGGAAAAGTATTGAATCTTGCATGGCAGTTGAAAAGCAGAGAGATGCAAGGTGTGACACAACTATTTACTTTCAAACTGGAAGTCAACTTTTCATCCCAAAGAATAGGCCCTTCTCCCATTTTTCTGGTTTCCATTACTGTAGTGTTTTACTCATCTATAGAAAGCCATGACCTAAGAGAATTAGAATTTGTGTCTTTAAAAATATGATGTGACAGAGTCCTTGGCACTCTGGGACCCCGGGCATGTTAATGCTGGCCTTCCTGGGGAATAATAATAGGGGTAATTGCATTCTCTATCTCCTGTTTCCTACTCAGTTTCAATTGATTGTGGTTCTTTGTCCTGAGGCAGCTGTTATGCAGCACTAGGTAAAACTCTTTCAAATGTTCTTTTCAGTGCAGGGGAAATTGCTTTGTGCTGTGTGGTGGCTGCAAGGGCCACACAAGGTTTCTCTCTTCAGGGCTCTGGGAAGCTATGCCCTTTCCTAAGCATCCTTGTATGTTTTTAACAGCTAGAATGATTCTGAAGACACTAATGATTCCAAAGAGAACTGTTAGAAAAAAAGCAAAACGAAGTAACTGTTGTATTAATCTTAAGGAAAAAAACTATAAAATGTCATCACCCCTCTCATGTCCTGTGTGGAATAAGGTGAAGGTACAAATAAATGAACGAAATGAGTAAAACCACCTTTATATGTTGTCGAAGCAAAAAGATTATTGACCGTTAGATTGTTGAGGTTGAACCATTTGAAATTGCTATTTTTGTAGGTCAAAAGAGATTGAATATAGACAATGTCCAATAGTTCAATCTAATAGTAGTTTCTGTTCTGGCTACATGGTAGAAGTTGTTGACCTTAAAACTAGCACCATTTGAAGTTACTCCCTACATACGTGTTTCAATTGTAAAAGGATTTGAATGTTAACTGATATTTTTAAATTCGAGGAAGTATATATTTAGGATTGGTATTAAAACAATGTAATTGAAATAATTCCATCCATGATCCCTTGTCCTTAGATAAATAACTATTTTATTCTCTACGTTTCTTTCCTAACATTATTCATATATTATAACTGATATTTTGCAAGGTGAAAAACCAAAAAGTATAAATTATGTGTTCAAAAGAGAAAACAAAGATGATAAAACTTTCAAAGAAATCTCCCCTGGTACCTGAATTTTTCAACCTATAAAGGAATATACAATGCAATGGAGCTAAAACAAAGCCTTTGCATAATGAAAGCTATGAGGAACTTTATTGTGGAAAATGACACTTTCTGATAGCCTCTAGTACTCTCTGAAGGCAAAAAAATACATACTTACAAATTACCTTAACGAGCTGAGGGACACAAGTTTCCATCAGGAATGATTTAGCATCTGTGCCGGAACCGAATTTTCCCCCTTCCCTGTGTGGAGATGACACCCTCCAGTGCCCATGTCCATGGTCTACAAGCCCCCAATCCACTCTGGAGATGACACCCTCCAGTGCCCATGTCCATGGTCTACAAGCCCCCAATCCACTCTTCAGCTTGGGTCAACTTTCTCCAGGCTCGGAGAAGATAAAGGGCACCGTACAAAAAGTGGCAGGCACGGCCAGGATGGAATAATCGTGGGGCTCATTGTGACTCGTTATTTCTGGACACTCCGGGGACCATGGCAATGTCTGCTTTGGATGGTCCTAATTTCGTTTGGTTGTAGAAGTCTGAAACCCCCAGCTAACTACCTGCTGGCTCCAGAGAGCTGAAACCTTATATAGTAAATGCCAAGTGCCTCGAGTAGCCAACACCTGACCTGCCTGGTTACTAAGGAACCAGCTGGTTACTAAAACAAGGAAGAGGAAAGAGGAAGAAAACCCAGTACAGGATGTGCAGCCCCTCCCTCTGCACTCTGGCTTCATTATGCCTTCATGTGTTAGATCCAAACCTGAGGAGAGAAGCAATTCATCCCAAAACTAGGAATCCTTCGGATGTAAATAAAAGGTCCTGAATGGCATTTTAATTTTTTTCCCTGAATTGATATGCAAATTTCTAATTTACTTAAAGCACACTGTCATGCATTATAATAAAGTCTAATACATGCTTCCATGTAATTATGCGTAATAACCAGTGATCAGTGGGAGGAGGGAAGGGGAGAAGGGAATTGTGTCTCCAGCTGGCCCTCCACACCTGCAAATAACAGACAACTCCTTTCAGTGTAGAGGAAACAAGATAATGACAGTATGATATTAAATACAAACATTAATTCTTGGGAACAAAACATAAGGAAGAGGTCTATCAATTAAGATGTGTGAGAGTGAGCAATTTAAATTACGTTCCACACCATCTTAAAATAAAATAAGGACCATGTATGATGAAAGCCTTTATTTGGTATGTACTGTGATACTCCTAATGCTATTAGTTTTATTTCTTTTTTTAAAGAAAGATTTATCTGGGTCACTAAAATCCTATGTTGGGACCCACTCTTCATGTTCATTTGGTTTGATTTAAGAATCAAGTTGCAATAACATTTTCTCTCTCTCTCTCTCTCTCTCTCTCTCTCTCTCTCTCTCTCTCTCTCTCTCTCCCTCTCTCCCTCTCTCCCTCTCTCCCTCTCTCCCTCTCTCCCTCTCACCCCCTCTCCCCCTCTCCCTCTCCCTCGCCCTCTCCCTCTCCCTTTCTCTTTCCCTCTCCCTTTCTCTGAAAGGACAAGTCAGACCTTAGAAAATCTGAGGAGACCAATGGGGCCTTAAGTTGTAAAGAAACAAAATAATGTAAGAAAATGCTTTGTGAACAGAAAAGTGTGATCCTCATGTACGGGGTTGTTATTGTCCTGGCTACTGTCCATGCAAGTTTTGTTATATGAGAGGTTTGTTCCTCTAAAGTCATCAGCAGAATTTCTTAACATTTTAACATGTATTTGCATGTGTGAGGCAGTTTAACATGGTGATTAGGATCTTTGGACTCTTTCTGACCTGGGTTTGCTTTCTAACTCTATTAATTATTAGCTGTGTGATCTTAGGCATGTTACTTAAGCTTCTCTAAGTGACTTGTTAGTATTTTTGTGAGAATCGAAAGAAATAACATGCTTTTATACCAGGCTTACTTCCTGGTATCCACAGATAGTAGTTGTAAATAAATAATGTACTTGTAAATAAAGAATCTTTTTTATAACAATAATCATTTATATTAGAGTAAATTCTCCACACTGGTTTATATGCATCAAAAGCAGTGGTGGACTATAAATCAACAGAATCCATGGACAGCAAAAGTTTCTGCTGAGTGATTTGTTCATAGCATAGTGTGGAGCAGTCAAGAATGGGTATCCACAGGCAGAAGGGAGACCAGGTAGCCAGGGGTTCAGTCCCAGATTTTCTACCTATAGACTTTGTGATCTTGGGTGAGTGGGTTAACTTCTCCAGGTTACTCCGAACAGACTGTTCCTTTGGAATATGTATCCGACATATACTAGATGCATCAGATGCATGAGTTGTCTTATACTTCCGTTGACTTATGTGGGAATTAAAACACAACCACCTTCCAGTTCCTAGGACAGTGTTGGGCTCATCCCTCCTTGGCCCTACAGAGAGCAGCAGGATCTTTTGTGTCTCTACTTGGGAAATCAGTAAGCTCCAGTCGGGGAGAAATGTGAGCCTTTTGGTATTGTAGGGTCTATAAGACAGAGAGAGAAGAGGCATGAAAGGACAACAGGCTGTTGGAAGGTAAAGGGAAGAATGGAGATTTAGAAACTAGAATTTCATAGAGCCAACTGTCCTAAAGTTTTGAAGCCAGTCTACCAGGGATAATGCTAGCCAGGAGTGTGTGGTGGGAAGTTCCAAAAATGACTGGAATTGTGAATGCGTCCCCACACCCTAGCCCAGGGAACAGGTCATTTAAGGAATAGAATCCTTGCTTTGCTTTAAGGATTTCGCTATTAATGCCTTGACCTCTGTGTAAATTTAATCTGTTCTGTGGTTGTGCTTCAAGCCTATCCCACCAGCCTTTGATGACTGCATGAGGAAACATCTTACTATACAGGACACTGGACAGCTCCTGGATGTTTAGATATCAAAAGGGGTGGGAAAGGTTAAGTGCAGCAAAATTAGCCCTAGACTAATGGCTTCTCTTGTGTTGCTAAATAAATTAAAGTAAGGCTTGAGAGGATCAGAGAAATTCAGTGTAACCTGACTGTGTCCCAGAAAAAAACCTCAAGAATTAAAAAAAAAAAATGATATAATAGAATGTCCATCACCCAGCAATTCAAAATTCCCAGTCTTGCATCCAATAAAAGTTACATCGTATATAAAGGAGTAAGAAATACAAACCATAATGAAAATAAAAATCATTATGAACAACAACTGACCCCAGAATTGCATGGACAGCAAGATTAATAAACAAGGACATTAAAACAGAACTATATCCTATGTTCAAGGAGGTAGAATAACCCTGAGTATGTAAAGGAGAGACATAGAAGATATAAAAAGCAAAAGTTCCAACTTCAAGAGGTAATAAAACCATTTCTGAAGTGAAAAATACTGGATGGAATTAACAGTTTAGAAACTACAGAATAAATGGTTAGTGAACTTAAAGCCACAGTAATAGAAACTGTCTAAAATGAAACACAGAGAGAAAAAAAGACTCTAAAAAAAATGAACAGACCACTGGTGACTGAGGGAAAAACTCAAACAGCATAATATTCATAAACTTGAGTACCTAAAGAAGAGGAGAGAAAGGAAAAACAAAAATATTTTTTAAAAGCCAAAAATATTTCTGAATGTGATGAAAAACAAACTCATATATAGAAGAAACTTAACAAACCCATCAAGCAAAACCACAAGGCACATTATAATCAGATTCCTCAGAACCAATGATAAAGAGAAAATCTTAAAGCAGCCATAGAAAAAGAGATGCATTATGTCCAGAAGAACAACTTTAAGAATAACAACACACTCTGTATGGAAAACAGTTAGGAAGGCAGTGGAGCAACGTCGTTCAGTACCGAAAACAAACAAACCAGTACCCTGTGATTCATACCCAGCAAAACTATCCTTAAAAAGAGAAGTGGAGAAAGACATTTCAGACATACAAAACAGGAAAGATTTTATCGCCAGTGGTCTTATATTCAAATTGTAGAGAAGAGCACCAGAAATGGTAAATATGTGGTAAATAGAAAATATTTCCTTCTTATGCTTTAAATCACTCTAAGAGGTAATTGACTATTTGAAAGAAGGTAATAAGTAAAAGTTAATCAAATAAATAAATAAATAGATAAATAGATAGATAAACAAACAAACAAACAAATAAATAAATAACCTACAGGTAATAATATATTTAATGTAGAAACATTATGCTTTTCCTCTATGCTCAGGAACAAGCAAGGGTCTGCACTCTTATTGCTACTATTTCACATTTAAGTGGAAGTCTTAGTTGAATAGGGCAAGAGAAAGAAATATAATGCCTAGAGATTGGATAGGAAGAGCAACAATCTCTACTTACAGATAACATGATTATCTAGAAAGAATCTTTATAGAAAATCCCAAAGAATCTTTATAAAAGCTGTCTACAGATCTGCTAAATGAGTTTAGCAAGGTCACAGGTTATAAAGTCAGTATACAAAGTCAGTTACATTTCTATATATCGGTAATAGATAATTGGAAAAATAAATTTTAAAATCATTTGCATGTGCAATAGCACCAAAAACCATGGAATTCTTAGGTACACATCTAACAAATTGTATATAAGATCTGATGTTTAAAACCAGAAAACACTAGGAGTTGTTAAGATGATTCAAAAATGTATATGGAAAGCTAAAGAACTAGAATAGCCAAAATAAAAAAAAGAACAAAGTTAGAGGATTAACACTAATTGATTTAATGACTTAATATAAAACTACAGTAATCAATAAGGTGTGAATATTAGTAAAATGATAGAGATGTTGACTAGTGGAGCAGGATAGATATTACTGAAATAGACCTATGCGTCTATGTTCAGTTGATTTTCATTACAGGTGAAAAGACAAGTCAGTAATAAAGAATAATCTTGTGAATGAATGATGCTTGAACTATTGAATATACACTTGCAGAAACAATGTACTTGATCTCTACTTTTCACCACATACAAAACTTAACTCGAAGTGGATGGCATGCCAAAATGCAAAAAATATGTAAGATGTAAAATTATTTACTTGTCAAGGAAAGCATAGGGGATATTCTTTGGTCTTGCTTAGGCAAAGATTGCTTAAACAACACATCAAAATATGACCTATAAAAGAAAAATTTTTACATTGGATTTCATTAAAATTAAGACTTCTCTCATAAAAGTGGTTTTAAGATAATGACTTAATAAACCATAGAATGGGAAAAAATATTTGCAGATACTGTATTTGATAGATATCCCTTTTCAGAATAGATAAGGAACTCTAAAAATTTAATAATAAGAAAACTTCACTAAAAAGATATGAGGATATAAAATAAACATGTCATTAGGTAAATGCAAATTAAAACCACAATGATCATGCTAAGTGAAATAAGCCAGATAGAAAAAGTTGAAAATCACATGATATCACTTACATGTGGATATAAACCTAAAAGCAACGAATGAACAGGACAAACAGAGACTCATGGACAGGGACTATAGACTAGAGGTTACCAGAGAGTGAGGGTTAGGAGAGGAGGGGGCAGGTAGACAGGATAAAGGGGGTCAAATATAGGAGGATAGAGGTAGCGCAAAGTGGGTAAAGGGGATCACATATATGGTAGCTGAAGGAAACTGGACTTTGGGTGGTAAACACACAATAGAATATGCAGATATCAAATGATAACATACACTCGAAAATTATATAATTGTATTAACCAATGGTACCCCCAATAAACTTAATTTAAAAAAAAAAAAGAAGAAAATCACAATGAATACCATCGTCCATGTATTAGAATAGATAATATTTCAAAAAGAAAACCAAAAAACGCCGAGTACTGGTGAGGATTCATTGTTGGTAGGATTACAAAATGGTACAGCCACTTTGGAAAATAATTCAGCAGTTTCTTATAAAATTAAACTTATACTTACCACACAATTCAGAGACCCCATTCTTAAGGGTTTACCCATATAAAGTGAAAAACTATGTTTATATAAAAACCTGCACACAAAAGTTGATAGCCTTGTGATTTGTCATTGCCTCCAACTGGAAGGAACCCAAATATCTCTCAGCCGGAGAATGGATATAACTAAACCGTGTTATATGCATCAAGCGAAATGGTGCCCTGTGATAAATAGGAGTGAACTACCAATACGATGTGAATGGATCTCAGATGCACTAGGTCCAGTGATGGAAGCCTGACTCAAAAAGCTTTCTATTATATGATTCTACTTATATGACACTTTTAAATAAAGCAAAACTATAGGGACAGAAAGTGATGGTTTCCAGAGGTGATGGGGGGGTGCAGGGGTTAGCAGCAAAAGGTCACAGGGCACATTTTCAGTATGACAGAACTGTGTTATATCTTGTCACATTTATTACATGACTCTCTATATGTTCATCAAAACGTGAAGAACCATACAATCAAAAGTTTCACTGTGTGTAATTTGAACCTTAATTTTTAAAAATGAAAAAAATTCTGAAATGGAGGTCATACAAATGATTGGACAATTTCCTCTTTATTAAAAGGGTTAGGGAGGGGGACAAAATCAGTAAGAAATAGTTCTGTTTCACAAGTGAGAGCATGACAGGGCACAGGAAATGGGTGCCACTCCTCCCGAGAAAAGTAAACGTTGGTGTCCCGAAGACTTTCTGGAGGGAAAGGTGATAACTGACATGACTTGCATTTCTTAGAAACCCTTCCCTATCTTTTGGTTCTTTGAAATGCCATAGCTTATTCTTCACCATTGGCCTGAAAGGAAATAAACCTTCTGCTTCTTCCTTCACAGACAAAGAAAATGGACGTCGATTTTGTCCTTCCTTGAAGGTTTCTATTCCTATTCCATCCAGTCTGAGTTTTTTCATAAGGGAAGCTGCCAGAAGCCGGAAGGATCCTCAAACAGTATGTTGACGTTGGTAAAGACTGATTTTGACACATTCTTCTGACAACCTTTTGATACATTTTCTGCTTCATTAAAACCCTTAATTAAATTAACACGGTGTAGCGATATTCTGGACAGATTTTGTGCATTAGCAAACGAGGCCTCAGATTTCAAAGACAGTGGTAGAGCAAGGCTCCCGAAGCCAGGTTAGTAGTTTCTTGGGAGTATATGATCATGAAAGGACCAAACTTGTTGTTCGTCCAGAAGCTTAGGGGTTCGATTTGGGCAGTAAAGCTGATGAGTACACGGAAGTCCTGTGTTCCCTGGCTTCGCCATTCTAAGACTGCAGCCTTCCACTACTGCCCGCCCTCCGTCCACCCCTCCCTTGCCTTCCTGTGTTCAACTTCAGACGAGACACAACAGTTGAAACTCCCGAGCAGTTAATTCACCCCGCCGTGTTTAATCCTTGATGTGTCTTCTTAACACTCACAGAAATAGCTTCGTAGGTGTGCTTTTCATGTGAGGATTGGAAACATTATGTGCCAGGACTCTTATATTGAAAAATTCTAAAAATGATAAACTGATCATTTTTAAAGCGCCTCTTTCACCTCTTCCCATATGTTGGATTTAGCAGCACATATGCCGCCATTGGCACGATGTCTATTTCTTCATTGTGTAGAACTCCAAACATGAGGGTGGGAGAAGGTAAGAAAAATCAAAGGTCCGTAAGAGTCTAAAAATTATTAACGCGTATAAATCCATAAATTCATCGCTTTATGTCAAATTATTTTTAAATGAAATATATTGACATTCAAATTCTGCAGAAAAAATTTAATTTCCCGCCATGTTCTTTTCTAATATCACGACCTGACAGGGACAGTTTGCGGGTTGCTCCCCATTTTCTCTGTTGGTGTGTGCATAGAACAAACACTGTTTCTATCAGCGCAATCGTGACACGTGCCAGATGCAGGCTTACAGATGTTTGACAAACAATAGAAGTTTACCGCTTTTCTTCTCTCAGTAGCATAAATACGATGCTATGCTTCTTACCTTTTGGGGGAGTGCCTTGCGGGTTAGTTTATGAATCTCCATGAGAATTTACCTGAATCAGATGACTTTAGTGGCATTTGTTCATTCATTCAGCATAGGAGAATTTAATACATTCTATGTTCCAGGCCTGATCTGAAATACAGAGATGAAAAACACAGTTTCTGTTCTCAGAGATGGCACAGGTCAGTTCACCGAATGTAGTGATTGCAGTTAGTCCATTGGGATATGGGCCTGTTTGGGAAACCAGATTCGACAGGGTTGGGGAGGTGGCCACAGTGAAGCGTTAGGGAAGTGTCAGAAAGACGAGCATCATGCAAGGATGTAGCTATCTATATGTATAAAGTACAGAGATGCAAAGCAGCAAATGAGACACATAATTCTGTGGTGTCAGGGCTCTACAAATTAGGAGGATGGTGACAGAGGAAAGCAAAAAACGGTTCATGAAGGTTTGTGTGCAGCAAAGTCAGAAATAAGAACTTACTGTGGGAACTTTGAGGAGTTACTGTAATATTTTAGGGGAGGATCTAATTTGACTCGCTTTTGCTTGTCATGAAGGTATCACTAATGGCAGAGTAGGAGAGTGATATGAATTTAGGGATGGAGAGTTAGTGACAGAAGGCAGTGGACCAGAGTAGGAAGAGGTTGAAAAAGAATCCAAGTTGTAAACAAGACTTGAACTAGGAAGAAAGAGAGGAGGGTGGTACTCAATAAAGGCTGTTGAAGTTAATTGAATGAACAAAAAGAGAGCTGCTTTAAACACCAGTCAAGGATACAGACCTCATGGAAAGGCTTTTAGAAAGCTATATCTCCTAAAGATAATGTATAAAGTCATCTCTATGGTTACAGCATGTAGCCTTGTATTGGGTGATCCACATCGCTGAACGTGTTGTTTTACCTTTATTTTTACATTCACTGGACTCTTTCGTAGGAGGGGGAGCAGCAGCATCTACAGAATGGATCGAAAGAATGTCCTGCGTGGGAGGAGTTAGGTGTGCACTGGACATGAACTCTTAATTACAACAACAGTCCTTTGAAATAGCACTCTTGGCAATGCCATGGGACGGTAAAGGAGACTCAGGCACAGAGCGATTAAGTCACTTGACTGAGATCACACCCTGAGTGAGTAGAAGAACCAGAATTTTATCTCAAATTCTTCTCTCCTCTTTTCTGTCATTTTCTGTCATAATATTTTTCTATCTTTCTCTCATGCTCTTCCACTTGCCTCCAGATTTCATAATTCTGTATCTGCAACCTAAATAATAAAACTTATGTAAAAACTTCAAGAAGATCTTTCAAGAATCAGCATGGCATAGTAAGGGCCCTGAAGCCTGAATTGCTACCTCCAGCTTTTACCAGCTGGGTCATTTATCTATAGAGAGAATTCATCTGTAAAGAACAGTATCTTCATTTTGGGCTTTCGGGGAGGATTAAATGAGCTCATAGATGTACAACAGTGCCTGAAGCATAGTAGGCACTTTAATAAATGTTAGCCCTTATTATTCTTTTGTTATTATTCAGCCACAGTTTTTGAAATAAAAGGCCTCTGGGTTAATATCAAAGAGGACACCTGTTTCTTTCTAAGAAGATGCCTTTCTAAGAAGTGCCAATGGGGTAGACTTGTGTGCTCTTATCACTACTTACCACAGAAACTCAGCTTTATGCAGTGGGAACGTCAGCAGCATGAAATCAGGAACCATAACTCCATCCTTTACGTGGTGGACAAGGCACTAAGACTCTCTAAGCCGAGTTTTTCTTACCCTGCAAATGGTGCATCGATATATCTTCAATAGCCATTACAAAGATTCCGAAATAGAAACTAAGCCTTTGTTATAGAGTTCCAGAGACACAAGGGATTTCACATGTCCTGAGGTGCAGTGATTTTTCATTAGGAGTCCAGGGGGCAGAAATTTATAGATGACTTGGGGAGTTTTTCAAAGCACAGAGATTTTCCTTCTCTTTGCGCCTCCTCTACCCCCACAAGGATCATCTCATAAGGAGCCATTGTTTCTGGTAAGAGTTGTAGATCTCAGGTCTATAGGATTAGAATCAAGGTCATAAAGGTGTTTTAGCCCAACCCCTTCAGCTTACCAATGAGACAAGAGACCCTGAGGGTTTTAGGGAACTAGCAAAGTCACAGAGCAAGTAAGAAAATCGGGTCTGGTAACTAGGTTTCTTTAAGCCTGGTTAATGTTCCTTCTACAACATCACGCCTCTCTCCTTACTGCCGAGTCTCTAAATTTCTAAATTTGATTGCCTAACTTTAAAAAAGAAAGATGATGTAGATGAATCATTTTTTTTTTTTGAGACATTTGACTGAGAACAAAAGATTAAGGGCAAATTAAAACGTCAGAAGATTTGAGCTCAAAACTGATCATGCCGCCGCCTCCTTTCTATAGAGAATTCAAAAAGAAAACTAATATCAAACCATAATATAAATATACAGAAATCCAAAAAAGTTATAATTTCTGATGATGAATAACTTCCATACCTTTTTAAAACTCCTTTTAAGAAAATTCTTTAAAAAAAAATCTAAATGTTGTTTAGATCTTCTGTCTTTATCAAAGGATAGAGACACAGGGTAGGGTCACCTGAATCCAAGACATCGCCTGGACATCACATACGGATTTATTCTGCCTATATTTTGCTTGTCTCAACGTCATTCTCAAAAATATAGCACACCAAAAATGTCCCGTCACAGAGATTCTGACCAGCACAGGATTAAGAAACTCTTGAGAATTGGTGATCAATTTCCTTAACTAAAAATAACATGCTAGAATTATTCTCATTGGATGTTGGGTTGTGTTGCCCTGGGTCAGGAATACAAATAACTAAACAAAGGAGCAGTGGATGTGGGGAGACTTCTGTTTTAAGTACTACATTTCACAAATCTAATTATTATGAAAAAGAGCGCGATAGCCTTATGTTTCAGACTTTGAGAAACATTTAGAAATAGTTTTTGTCCTGAATTTATGGCCTGATCTCTCTATAAGTTGACCTGTCTTTGTAAGACAGATTCATTTCTGAAAATTCGCATATAATTCAAATTTTAACAAAAGAATCATTTTAAAGTGATCATTATTACATTCTTTAAAATGGAAGCATGTGGATTGTCACAAAATATATTATGTGTGGGGGTTGGAAGAACTTAACCATTTAAAGCAATATTATGGTCAAACCATTGATAATGTTACAAAAACTTCGCTATTATAAATATTTATCCTCTACTTAGGCAGAGAGAACTGAATGCGGATTCAGAATTCCCAAGCTCCCAAGTAGCCAGATCATCTCAAGGTATGGGCAAGTTATGACCATTTAGTCTAAAAAAATGCACAGGGCTAAATTCTATAATCAACCATGCTTCGCATCCCTCCAAAACTCAGATCAAAATAAAATACAATGAATATCGTCCAGTAAAATCTTTGAAGGAAGGGAAAGAAGGGTCACCGAGGGCTGGGGGACTATAGATGGCAAGAACCAAGCAGATGTACTTTCAAAGTCTATCCATGTAGTGACTATCTGGTTAATTTGGTTAATTTATTTAGTCTCTAAGCCTCAGCACAGGGCTTTCTCCCTTAAAACAACAACATATAAATAAAGAAAGATTAAGAAATTCATCTCGACCTGTTCTTGCACTTAATTATATGTGTTTTGGCTCAAGCGGCCTAGTTATTATACCGTCTGATACCTCCTTCCCATTATGAACTGACAAAATGCTTGAGGACAGACTACACTGTTGGCTTTGTTTTAATCTCTCACTCTTGGGCACAGGGCTGGACTAATGGTAGATGTGTAATATGGAGTACGAGACTCAAACAGAAGATGTGTAGTAGTGAATGCTTCAAGTTCTCTTTTTTATAATAAGCAGGACAAGAAAAAAATACTGCTAAGCAAGGGAGGTTACTGCCTCTGCCAAAGTATATTGCATATGGTTATGTTCTAGTTTAGAGATTAGATGAAGCATGCTGGGCTGTCACCCTAAGAAATCAAAACCACATTTCTGACTTGACTTTGACAACTTACTCCAGCCCTGCTTCATAGACCAGCCAAGGGCAGGGGACAGCCGTGTCCCAGGCTGAGCAGTCAAGAAGGCTGTAATTAGAAAGGAGTTATCTCTTCTATTAAAATAAACAAACAAATAAATACACAAACATAAATTCCCCAAGATTTTAGCAAGGGACAGCCCAGAAGGTAGATTTGCCAGGGCAGGGATACAAGTAGGGGTGGTTTTTTTTTCATTAAATTATTCAACAAATATTTATTGGCACTAAAATTATTGTTGGTGATATGTTGGTGGAATTGATAAGAAAGTCCTGTCAATGAGGAGCTCAGAGTAAAGGGAACAAAACAGTCACTGTGGCAGAGGTTAGCTAGATGTTCAACAATTCCATTTTCGTTCCCTCAAAACTCAAGAAAACTAGACATCTCAGCTTCCTTTATACTGTTATGTTTGGACTGTGTGGCTAGTTCTGGCCAATGGAATGTTGGCAGAAGTAATTTCTAAGCCTGGTCTTAAAATATAGCTTTCTCTTTACAGTTCATCTGTCTGATGATGTGATAATGGGATGATATGATTACATGATCATGTAATGATGAACTCACACTATAGGAGGTACCTAGATCTCTAAGTCATTGCCTGGAAGTGAGAGGCAGCCAACTTTTTTTGGATTGCGACTTGAGTGAGAAAGAAACCTTTGCTATGTTAAGCCACTGGGATTTGTATTTACTTGTTACTGCATCATAATCTACTTTATACTGTATTTGATTATAAAACAATGGAATTGCTTACTCTTAATTTCTTTTCTAATTCTTATGCTGTCACCAAAGAGAGCATCTCTGTTGTTCTATGAAATTATGGAATGTGTCCTGTAAGAAGAAATGCATAAGATAAATCTTAAAAAATTCCATTCCCTTCCATTTTCCCTTTCTCTTTTGTAGTTTTCCTTTATATATCTAAGTTCCTATAATTGAAATAGAAAGAGAAATATTGAAACTAGGAAAAGATTGCATGTAATTATTGTCTGACTTTGTTTCAGGAATTAGTTTAGGAAGTCCAAAAATTCACCTTCATGTGGAAAAAAATTAAAAGATAATTATTATATGGATACAAGGAGTTGAGAAGAAAGAGCATCAGATAGAGCATCTCTGAAATTATTTTTGGTCTTTGCAGCTGGAGTAAAGTTAGGGTTAGGTCAGGAAACTGTGCGTTGAAAACTTTTTATGTACCCTTGCTCTTAGGTGTTTTTCTTAAGGACATTTATATACAAGGAGCACTCTTCAGTGCCCTGGTGAATGGAGCTCTTGGTCACAGTAGACCTTTTATTATAGTAGGTAGATGGTACAGGATGGATGTAGTTTTGATTACTTATTTATTTTTAAATATAATAAGCCCTAATATCTCAGGCATTGTTCTAAACACTTAACAAACATTAACTTACTTAATACTCATAAATACCTTGGGAGGTATTTATTAGCATTATTCTCATTTTAAATATGATAAAACAGGCATAGAGAGCTTAAGGTAATACATTTCGCAGATATGAACTTAACCTGTCTGGCTCCAGATCCCAAATATGTCACTGGCTTGCTATGCTGCATTGCTTTTACTAATTAATAGTAGTACCAGCCAACGACTTATTGAGCTTACAATGTGCCAGGCACTGTTCTAAACTAACTGCTACCCAAAAGCATACTGTGAGCAGGTAATACGGTTATTTTCATTGTACAGATGAGGAAACAGGGAGCAAGAGAAAAATAA
The DNA here is from genome assembly GCF_014176215.1 of Rousettus aegyptiacus. Classification (NCBI taxonomy): domain Eukaryota; kingdom Metazoa; phylum Chordata; class Mammalia; order Chiroptera; family Pteropodidae; genus Rousettus; species Rousettus aegyptiacus. Next base: position 9,015,321 of record NW_023416285.1, read on the forward strand.
CCAGGAGGTGTTTAATAACAAGGAAAAGCAGGAGCTGTGCTGGAATTGAGGCAGACTTAGGTCCAGATCCTGAATACTTCGTTGCTACAACACACATTCTCTCAGTAGCTGGGGTGTCAGGATTTTTCCGGCCACAAATACTAGAAAATTCTTTTCAAATCAAGAACTAGGGGTCTTCTACCCTTGCTTCTTCCTCCTACTATGTCAGTTAAGAAGGGGTAAGTCTTGGCTATTTTCTTGGCCTGGAGTAATTTTATCTCCTTCTTTACTCATTGCAGCTCTTGGCAATTACTGAACTATCAATACGAGTCCACCTGAAAAGCCAGCTTTTCAGTGAAAACATCTTTATTCCCCTAACTGATAACATAATACATTTCTTTCCTTCTTTTTTTTTTTTTTTTACATTTCATTTTTCTCTGAGGTTTTATTGGAACTACAACATTGAAAAATTATTGACAATCTATTCTTACAGATGTTTTACTGAAACACACTTTTAATGGCAACATGACATCTGCTTTATCTCTTGGCTCTGTTGTCTTATTTCCTAAGTTTTAGCTTTAGCCATACTCCTGCAAGCAGTTTGCATTTCTTAGTAAACATCTCATTATATGTGTAAAACAGAAGACTCTGGTACTCTGGTAATGACTTTTAACCTAAAGATAGGAAGAAAATATCAGAAGTATTATGCATTTAACATTGGTTAATACTAAGTTATTGCAGATAGCACATTCATTGTGTTGAGGTACAGTATACACTTTTCCCTTAGAAATTAGCTCATTGCGCATATCAATTTTTATAATTTTAACACATTTTCTTTCTTGGAATCGAGTAAAGATTTGTGAAAAACACATAGCCTCATCACATATGATAACTGCTTTAAATAAATTAAACCCAACAACAGAACAATACACGCAATGAAAACAATTTGAGACACAGCTTTCTTTCGAGGAAAACTTGTAGAAACATCTATGGAATTATTCATCTCACTATAACTCTGGATAATTCATTCAACCTTTCCTGGTCTTTTTTTTTTTTTTTTTAATGGAGGAAATAATACCCATTTAACACAGATTAGATAGGATTTATATGATAATTTTAAGTACAGTGGATGACAAAGCTTTAATTCAACATTCTTCCTTCCCACCTTGCCTCTTCCTTCTGTTCTTTCCATTCCTCCTTTCTTCCCCTTTTTTCTTCTTTTATTCCTCTTTGTGCCTTCGAGAAGTCTTCAGGGCACACTGCAGGTTGGGGAGAAGGAAAACAGAGGAGAAAGTAAATGAGGCTTGTTTTGATAAGACTGGAAATTACACTGGGGAATGAACTTCTAAAACGGCAATGCCCTTTAGCTATTTCAGCACTGGCAAGAAGAGTGACAAATCTTGACAGAGAAAGCATCGCGGTGCTCCACATTCTGTGCAATTTCTTCTCAGCTTAGACTCCCAGCAGGAAATAACTCTCCCTGGCAAGGAAGATTAAGACATCCTTTCTCTACCTGTACCAGGTATATTAATACCGGTAATACCCAAAAGAAAAAAGATTTGAAACAATGTAGGTGGCTAAGATTAATGAGGTCGAGTACTGGTTCCTAAGGCCATTTTTGTTAACTGGCATCATGTAGTACTTACTGGAAGGCAAATTCTTCTATAAAAATAACTTAATGAAGACTCAGACCCCAAAGACTACTTTGAACAAGCACATAATAAAAATCATGAACTTTCTGCAATCAGTAATAACTAAAGTGTGAGCATCTTAGCTAAGGACAGTGTGGACTATAAAATCAATCCAGTACCACCAGTACCAAAATTATTTCTTTAGCCCCTTCATTCATTTTCTATTGCTGTGTAACAAGTTGCCACAGATTAACTGCTCAAAACAATGCACATTTAAATTTTCATGAGATCAGGAGTCTGGACACTGCTCTGCTGGGTATTCTGCTCAGTCTCACAAGGATCCAGTCACTATCAGTCAGGCTGTGAGATTCTCATGTGGAGGCTTGAGTGGGGAAGAATCTGCTTCTCATCTCATTCAGGCTGTTGGCAGAACTGACTTCCTTGTGATTGATGAGTGAGGGCCCCCTTTTTTTCGCAATATGTAGGCTGGAGCCTGCCCTCGGATCCTGGAGGATGCCCACAGGACCTGGGGATGTGGCCTTCCTCAACATGGCTGCTTGCATTCTCATGCCAGCAAAGAGAAGATCTCACCCTGGGGGATGACCGTTCTAGACAGGGAGAAGAGCAGATGCAAGGCTCTGACGTTGAAATGTGCCTGGTGGGTTTGACGCACAACAAAAAGGTTGGAGTGAGCCAGGGGGGCACTCAGGATGAGGAGAGGGAGGAAATGGGAGGCTGGGTCAAGCAGGTTGTGTAGTTCTTTGTAAGGAATTTGTTGCTTACTCTGGGATGGGAGCCAATAAAGGATTTTGAGCAGAGTGGCATGGTCTGATGTGTGTTTTGACAGGGTTACGCTGGCTGCCGTGTGAAGAAGAATGGACTGAAGGGAGTCAAGGGGGAAACAGGGAGACTGCGAAGTCAACTACTGCTGTGATCCAGGTGAGAGCTGATGATGACTTGAACCAGCAGTGGAGGTGAAAATGAATTTGTCCGAAGGTAAGACTGAAAGAATTTGCTGACACTGCAGATGTAGGCTATAAGAGATGGGGAGACATCAAAGACAGCTCTCTATATCCACATCTGTATGTATATTTGTAACTTACCAATTAACTACCAAACTACGATACATCTTGTGGGAATGAACCTATACACCTATGCGCGTATGGTGGGGATGCACCGAACTCGCTCTAATTCAACTGTGTTCAGTAAAATACATGTCGCATACATATTCTTTATATACATTATATGCACTATAAAGTGCATTGACCATTCACATACACATGTTATTCCGTCGAGTTAAATACACAAAACAATATATACTGTGCTTTAAGGATGACTTAAGTAATTTTTCAAGCATAATTTTTATTACATGTAATTTCGTCTTACAAGTTGATTTTAGAATCCTACTACTGAGAGAGAAGTAGCTTTACTTTAAATCTGAACTAAGTGGCCTTTGATTTTAGTGCCCATGGCCCTGCTGCCCGGGCCTGTGCCTTCTGACCACCGCATGCAGTGCTGCTAATGTTATCGGGAGCCATTCCATTCTGGTGACTCAGAGAAAAGTGGCTTTTGAAACTCAAGATTTTACAAAAACATTGAAATACCTTAGTTCAGATTCACTGGTTATACTGTAATTGGGCTATGTAATGTTTTATAAATAATCATATTGACAATATGAAAATATATGCATAAATAAATATATATTTGTATGCATTCAATTCTAAGTACCATACCTAGTACCAGCGGTATGGTCTTGTTGCTAACGCCCACCTCTCCTCCCTGGGTAATCATTAGAGCCTCTAGCATCTCTCCAGGAAGCGCGCCTTTCAGGTGCACTACAGTAGTCAACCAGGTAGAAATGTTTCAGTGCAAATGAGAGAACATTTAGCCTAAGGAAGGGAAATCGCTGGCTAATGTAACTGAACAGTGCAGAGGTAGAACTGACCGCAGACACCATTTATGTTCTCATTTTTCACTAAGCCCTGCCTTTTGGCGTGATTCCGGGCTATGATTTCCAGCTTGTGTAACTTTGTCCTCACGTGGCTCCATTCATATTAGGAGCAAGGGCGCAGTTGTTCCAGACTGTGACCTGTACCAAAACAGCCATAGGAAGAGAAGTCTATATCTCAGTACTTCCAGAACAAACACTTGGGCAGTCTAATTGGATCAGCACGGGTCACATGACTTGGACTGGCGCCTGGATAGCCAGGGGGATGCAATGCATTGATTAGCTTAGGCCTGAATCTCGCCCATCCATGAAAGAATAACTGTGGCCAAGAAGGTGGGACAGGTTATTAGAATTTAGCCGATGCAGACCCAGCCAGGAGCTGTCGGGAACGGGGACAATTCCCTGTCCACCACATGGTAGAACAAGAATGGGTGATCTGTTACCTGAATGTAAATCAAGTGGAAGCTGTTCAGTCAATGTCTAGGACATGTGGAAATGAAGATATTTTATATTTTGCCTGGTTTGGCCAGAAGAGAAGGCTGTGAAGTGAGTGGTGCAAGGCTCGTCGTCCTAATAGACCTCTTCCTTTCCAGTGCGCCTTTCCTCCTCCATTTTATCCCTGAGTCCATGACACCATCCACATCCTGACACACATGTTTATAGCTAACGCCTTCTCGATGTGGAAAACTGCCTGATAATATTCACAAAGGGGAGGAGCCTGTCTTTGAGAATAGGAAACTAGAAATGTGTTTTGAGGATCTTTCTAAGACCTTCACACAGAACTCTGTGCCATTTTTACCATTTAGCCATTTGTAATAAAATTTGGGAGTTGTTTCGGCAGTTAATTGTCTTTTTAAAATCCCTGTCTATCTCTAGTATTGGTTTTCTATTGTTGCCATAAATACTTACCTCAGCCTTAGTGGCGTACAACAACACAAATTTATTATCTTACAGGTTTTTTGGTCAGAATTCCATCACTGGTCTCACTGGGCTCCAATCAGGTGCCGGCTGCGCTGTGTTTCTTCCTGGAGGCTCTAGGGAACAATCTGTCTTCTTGCTCATCCAGGTCGTGGGCAGAATTTCTTTAGTGGTGCGACTGAGGACGGATTTTCTTGGGGGCTGTCAGCTAGGGGCGCACCCGGCTTTCAGAGGCCACTGCATTCCTTGGCTTGTGTCCTTCTTCCTCCATTTTCAAAGCCAGCAGCAGCGGGTTCTGACCCTCTGCCATCACATCTCCCTGACCCACCATAGAAAGGTCGTACCTTAAACGCTATCTCGAATTGTATTAAAAAAAAAAAGAGAAACCTTCCATCGGTGCTTCCCCGCTCATGCTATCAACTCTTCTTCCACATTTATGGTGGTTAAGATGTTGCTTTTCAAAGTATCTCATGCCTATTTGCAAGTGTTTACTTTGACCACACGACTTCCCTGCTCAGAGCTCTAAATCGACATTGAATTGCATTCTATCTGCTGACTCTGCTTCCTCAGTCGCTTCAAGGGAAGAAACGTTTCTTTGAGCTGCTCAAACCCTAATAATCTTTGGTCAATAGCCACTATATTTTAAGTGTGTACATCCCACTTGAAATTCATGTTCACTCAAGATGTTAATCAGTAACGTTTTGGGGGTGGTACCATGTGACGTGTATTTTACCTGTGCCCTCTGCTTGATTTTCCACGACATCCCTGTAGGAGTATGTGCTATTGTCAATTGTTTTACAGACAAGGAAATAAAAATGAGAGGGATGAAGTCACTTGTCCAAAGCCATATATCTATGAAACGTCAGCTTTGAAACTTTAGCTCACTGACAAACATGCCTTTGCCCTTTACTATTAAACTGTAACTGTCCTGTGAAATTTACTCTCTTTTAAAGTGGATTTTGATTGTTAATACAGGCGCATATGTGGATCAAATATTACTATTGCTTTACTGACAGGAAATTGAGTGTGATATAGTTACCCTAGTTAGATGTAGAATATTTATAATTACATAAATATCCTTTCATTTCCCCCTTCTATAAAAGCTGTATCATGGCAGGTGACTAATCTCTGTAGATTATTATAGCCTATACTTTTTGTTTCAGCGAATAGGTTTTTTTGTTTTTGTTTTTGTTTTTTGTTTTTTTTACCTGTTAGACCAGGCTTTAGTGTGTCTGCTATTGTTGATTAAGGGAAAAATGTTTTCTATTTCCTCCTCAAAATTAAGCATTGCTCTGGGAAATATTTAGGAAGATATATAAATTTCATATATAAGACAGACATTTTCAAAATCAAATACAATTGATCATCTTTGCCATATATCCTGGTGTTAGCATACATAGAATACATTCATTTGGAGCCAATTTCAAAGCAGAAGGTATCAAAGAAGTGATAAGAATTAAAAAAAAATTAGTTCATTTGATATTCTAAGATTCTTTAGCTGGCTTTTCTAGTTTTTGTTTATTTTGCATGTCTTCTCAGCTAAAAATGAGCTACATTAACATTCTATGATTATTCTAAATGAATCCCTAGTTCCTGGAAATAGATGCCAAGGCTTCATCATATGCATAAAAAAAAAAAAAGGTAGATGGGAAATTATTAGATAATTAATCTGCTAGAGGGTCCCACCCTAGGTTTCACAGTCTGGCATCCAGGATATCATCCCCAGCCCCAGGGAGATACTGCAGGCCAATGCATGCCTTAGTCTAGGAATAAAAAGGTATCATGAAGAAATAATGAGCCCTATAAGGAGAACAGCTCTAGGAATAAAACACACAAATAGAAGATGCATGAAAGAGAATGTACAATTAAAATAAACGTATTCTATGTTATTAGAGAGATGAAAGAGAATATGTGAAATGTTAAGTAGATCTGACAGTTAGGAAGAACAGCTGGAAGAATTAGATCTGAAAAATAATATTGTTAAAGCAAATTACCATATGGATGTGTTGAATGATGGAATTAATACAGCTGAAGAACAAACAAGTAAACTATGTGGTCAAGTTGAAGAACTCTCCCGGAAGATGTCAAGAATTGGTAAATGGACAGAGTGAAAGAAGGATTAAAAGAGAGGCTAGTAGTAGAAGTATCAATGGCTAACTAAAAGGACTTTCAGAAGCAGAGCAAAAAAATAAATGGAGAAGAGAAAGTAGCGGGAGAAGTAATGAATAAGAACTTTCTAGAATTAAACAAAGATACGAATCCTTAGGTGGAAAGAAATCACAGAGCGCTGATAGAATTGATAAGAAAAAACTGTACGCAGACCCATTATAGTGACATTTGAGAACATAAAAGACAACAAAAGTTTCTAAACACTTCAGACAGGGAAAACTAAATACCTACAGAGTGAGTGATGACGTCAGTTGCTTTTCAACAGTAAGACTGGATGCAAAAAGTTAGTAATAAAATATCTTCAAATTGTTGAACCTGCATTCATCGAAGCTATTATTTAAAGTCATTATCGAGTCTATCAAAGTCTCATAAAGTTCACTAAACAAGATGTCCTTAATATAGTCCAAAAAAATCAGTTTCATTCAAGACATGAAATATAGTCATAATTTAAGAAATAAGAATTAATGGCAAAGCATAAAATTTAGACAATATATTAAACATACTACTAATACTATTAAATAATCCATGATAAAATGAGGAAACGATAAGGGAAATTGCAAAATATTTAGGTTAAATGGCAAGGAAAGCACTTGATTTTAATACCTGTGGGATGCAGATTAGAAGGAAAATAATGAATTTGAACATAAATCAGAGAAAAGGAACTATTGAGATAAATTCCTCACTGTTAAATTAAGAAGTGAGATAAAGAGCAGAGTAAATCCTAAGAAATAAAAAAGAAAGCAATAATAAAGGTAAAAGTAGAATTAAGTAAAATGACATACATGAACAAAATTAGACAGGATTCATAACTCCCAAAACTTCAAATGACAAATAGGCAAGGCAATGGCAGGGCCTGTCCAAAAAATAAGATATTTAAATAAACAAAACACAGTGAAACACTGGAAAAGAGTATACATATAGTACACATTTAAGACCAATACTTTATGATATGACTTATATGTAGAATCTAAAAAATCCAAACTTATTGAAACGGAGTAGAATGGTAGTTACCAGAGTCTAAGAGGTAGAGGAATTGTGGAAAGTTGGTCAAAAAGTACAAACTTTCGGTAACAACATGAATAATTTCTGGGACCCTAATGTACAGCTAAGCAAATACAGCAGTGCACTGCAATTGTATTATGATATTATAACATCTGTCCACACAATGCCAGGATGATTCAACACAGACAAAATCTATCATCTTCACAAGTGTAGAAAAAGAACTAGATGAATGTCAATAATTGTTTATGCTTTAAATGGTTAGAAAACAAGCAACAGAAATTAAATTCTTTAATGTAATGATGACTTTTTCAAGAACCCTAGAGGGAACAACGTATAATGGAAATTATTAGCCATATTACCTTAAATGTAGAGAACAAAACAATGATTCCCACAGGCAAGGTAATCAAATCATCCTAGTTCGCCCAAGACCGTCCAGGATTTCGCACTTCATCCTGGGAAGCTCATCAGTACCAGGAAACCTGGGCTATTTGACTGGGGCAGTTACAGTATTAAAAGAAAGTCAAGTGCCTGGAAGCCTTCTCAGACACTGTCAAGTGGGACTGACTGGTCATCTTAATACTGGTCCTGACCAAAGCAATAACACAAGAAAAGGACACGTGAAATATGAAGTTTGGAAAGAAAGAGGTAGAATTTTTATTCTTTAAAATTATGATAATTTCATTGTAGAACTTTAAAAAAATTATCAAAGTGTTAAAACCAATAATATAGGGCAAAAAAATGCTGATCTAAAATTGCAATAAAAATGAATACGATTCATCAATAACTACCTAGAAAATGTCGAACAAAGAGAAATAAAAATATTGGATTATAAAAAGTTAAACTAGCTATGAGTCCATACTAGTGTAAATAAGTGGTCAAATAAATAAATGAGGGAGAAGAGGCAAATCTCCCATGAAGAGGAATTCCAAATAATGTATGTAGATAACTTCACCCTCGTTGAGGTGTGGAGAGTAACTCTCCACTTCCTAAGTGTGGGCTGCACAGTGATTTCCTTCTGAAGAGTACAATGGAAGGCAGGAACCACGAGTAATTTTGAGTGGAGAATCCTAACAAATACTAACTCAGCCAGCTGATAAGCTTTAACATTAGCTGGGCGATGAAGTAGGAAGCTGTGTTGGTAGTGTGTGATGTTGACGTGATGAGAATGGCACTTTACTTCTGTGGTGGTAATCCCAAAAACACATAACGCCAGTCCGATTGTGAGAAAAACATCAAGACAACTTCCAGTTGAGGGACATTTTACCAAGTAGCTGGTCGATACTCCTGGAAATCATCAGGGTTATCAAAAACTACAACAGCCAAGAGGAACCTAAAGAGACATGATGACTAAGTTTAATGCAGTGTCCTGGAGAGAGTCCTGAAACAGGAAAAAGAAATTAAGTAAAATAAACTAAAGAAATCTGAAAAAAAGTATAAACTTTAGTTAGTAATAATACATTAATATAGGTTCATTAATTATAACAAATATACCATAGTTATTTAAGACATTAATAAAAGGGGAGACTGGTTGTGTGGGTAGATGGGAACTCTCTATTATTTTCATTACTTTTCTGTAGATCTAAAACTGTCTGAAATAAAATGTTTATCAAAATATAAAGTTAGTGGTTTTCTCACCGCCATCCTAAAACCTTTTACTTGAAAGCTTGGTTCACTGGGTGTGAACCCTGATGTCTTGATTTGGAAGCTTGTTTTAAAGGCCTGTCCCTTTTCAGTGGGCTATTAGGAATTCGTGTTAATTTTAGACTGTCAGGAATGTGTTAGCTCTCTTGTAGCTTTTGGTAAACTATTTTTGGAAGAAAGACGAGAATTGGGGCTTATGCATGGGAGTTAAAGGAAGGTAGACTTTAGCTCTTTGGAAGGAAAATATATACTAGTGGTTAGAATGGGGTGCAGATGAAAAGGCCTGTCTGAAGTTGACTTCTTATGTCTGATAATTTTAAACAGAGATATCTCTTCAGCTCTATTATACATGAGGAGTAGATGAAATGCTAAATAAGGAGTTGGGATAGGCTCTTTTTACTGTAATATTCTGGGTCTGTATTAAGTTAACATTCTGCTCCCGCAACTCAGGTTCACTTTTCCTTCACTCATTTATTTGCCCAACAAATATTTGTGAGTCACCTACTGAATGGAATGACTGATACTTCCCTAAACTCTAGGTCTATGTCACTGAACAAATAGACCGATGCCTTTCCCTAGTCCACTGAGAGCAAAGTTTTCTTCCGTGGAGCAGATCAAGGACGGTTTATAAAAGCCCTCTGTCAGTTGGTTTCAGAGACCACTATTATTCTCTTTAGCAATAAACCATCTAGGAGGAGTTAAATCTTAAGCGTCACTGAGTATAAAGTCTATGAAGATGCTTCAAGCACATGCTTTACTCTTACTAAACTGTTTTTGGTGATGAGGAGGAAGAATCTGGTTTCATTGGACAGTATCTCCCTAACCTAGGTCATCATCGTCCCCAAGGTAGATATAGGAACTGAGGACTGCTGTGCTGAAGACAAAAAATCTGTATAACTTAAGGATAAGTGGATCAATAAAGTTTTCATCTTCCTTATGCCTATAAAGTATTATGTAATTTGGGGTAAATCATTCCTTTTAGTTCTGCTTTGGGGCTAATAATTCTTCTTTGGAAATAACCACAGATGATCTCAAAGGAAACTGTTACGTAAAGTTCAAATGAATACAGGAATGTAATGAGTTTTGCTTAGATATTTAGATTAATTTAGGGTTAAAATGAGGTTGATGCATCTCAGAAGGGAGGCAATATTTGATTCAATGCCTACTATGTAAACTTTTAATTTATTATGTAATTCACTCTCTACAACAACTCTTGGAGGCTCGGGGAGTTTAAATAATTTACTCATTTAGTGTATCTCACTGAACTGTTAAGTGGAGGAGCTAGGCACCAAGCCCATTAGAAAATCTCAGCATTCTTTCCCTGCATTCAGACTTCTGGGTGTGATGAAAGATACCAGGAGCTCTATCTCACGAGGTTCCCTTAGCCTCCTAAGAGAGATTCATCTATTTTCTCTACAGATATTTCTTGGAACATCTACCGTGTTCCTGATGTCATGCTAGATGATTGGGACACATTCTTGAATAAAACAGACATGGTTAGTGTACATGTGGAACTTAGAGCCTAATGGGAGGGTCATACACTACACAAGTAAATAAATTTAATAAAACTATGCAATAATAAATTAAGAGGTTGGGGCTATAAGTAAAAGGACAGGGTATTCTCAGTCAACATTTGTTTTGCATTTACAATTATTCGATCAAAACTTAGTGGCTTTAAAAAAAAACTGACTTTAATCATATTTATAGAAACTATAAGCAGCAAACTCAAATGCTCTAATGTTGATTCTTAAGTCACCCATTATTCAATTTTCAGCTTTAAAAATGCTTTAGAGTGTCAGAATGTTTAGTAATAAATAAATTTGCCAGATTCTTGGGTTTCAATGGCTTTACTATCTAACTGGCTTTATTCTCGAATTCAGGTGTGTCTCCTTTTACTTCAGGGGTGCTATATCAGTTTAACCAACCATGTACATATATATTGGTGTTTCTTTGTGTAGCTTTTGTACATCTTGTGGCCTCTCTCATCAGAAAAATTTCCCCTGGGTAATTGACGCAAAATTTCTAACTTTCTAAGACAACAACACTGATTGGAATGCCAATGGGATAAATGATTTTTGAATATTAATGCTAATTGTGTAGTAGTAGTGTTCCATGATAAAGGGATCGTGAATTGTGTTCCCTCTCACTAAGCTACTGTATGGAAGAACAGTCATTGCTTCCCTCTTTCTGGTCTCTTGCTCCCCACTCCACAACCTACATCATGTTTAAGATGTAAGATTACACAATCAAAATCTTTCCTCTCATATCTCCATTCTGTTTACTGAGGTCAAAAATGACTAAGTGGCATTCGATGTGCAGAAAAGAGTCATTTGATGAATTCTTCCTGTGTTTTTAATGATTAATGGAACATCCCTTTGAGGAAAACATAGTTATATAGTATGTCAGAGCCATGAAAAATTTAACTTCTAAATTATATTATTATTACTACAATTATGCTTTATGCTACACATTCTACATACATTATTTCACTTAATACTCACAACAATTTGCACAGGTATTATCACTTCATTCTACCGATGAAGATACTGAAGTTCAGAGGGGTTAATTAATTTTCCCTAGGTCATACTATTAGATGTAGCATTTGAACCTGGTCTCTCTGGTCCCAAATTTCACACTCTTAGTCATTAGACTATACCACCTCTCCAATCCTTATATCTTTATTTAATATATGAGGAAACTGAGACATGGAGATAGAGCCTGAATTATCCAAGGTCACAATGATATTTCATTCATTTATTTAATAACGTTTAATACATATACTATTTGCATAGGGTGATAATCACTGAAATGTAGGCAGGCAAAGATGAATAATATGTAGTCTGTTCTCCCTGTCGAAACACTAATTTATCATTTTATTGAGGGAGGTGAATACATATACAAATAGAGGGTATGAATAAAGTGGGAGGAGTGGAGAAATTCCTGGTGTGGGTTGAATGCAGCAAACACCCAACTTTCAAAATGAGAGAAGTGAGCCATTGTGTTCCATAATTTAATTCCTATCACAATCACAATGGTGTCACTGTGGCAGACTTAGAAGTCATCCCAGGTTGGGGTCAGCTAAGCCTACAAAAGAGGTTGCTCTGATATCTGTTCTTCGTATTAATTTCAAGACTAGCACTCAATCCCATGCCCCTGACAATCAACCTTGCAGTTTTTCCAATATGCTTTCTTGTTACAACAAACAGGACCCAAGATATTAGTTAGCAGGCAGTTTTATAACCTCAATATGAGCTTGAGAAAACTGTAGAAATATCTTCCAAATCATGCCAAAGAAAATCTGTAAAGTTGTCGATCATTTAAAGGCATGGGCAAATACCTTTGTGTTTAGCAAAAAGACATTTTCTCTGGAGGGATATTAGTGACCAAATTAATCTCTGTTAACAGTGGTTGAATAAAACTGTTTTATCTCTTAGATTATGAACTATTTTATCTTTGTTGAAAGAATAAAAAATACAGGCACCATAGCAAAAGAAGAGTCAGGATACAGTTTATGAGGGATTTTTGTCATTAGAACTTTAATTCTGTCTATTACATTCATTTTCCAACCTTCAAATGGTTTGCAGTATATGTGTTCTTTTACATAGCTGTATTTGATTCTGTTTTAATACAGCTCAATTTTTAATTATATGAACTAATACTTCCAACTTCGAATCTCATGCTCTGCCCACTTTTCCCCCTTGTCTCATTTCGTAAGCTGGTAGGAGTTCTGCCCACTTTTTGCATTCCATCTCTGTGGGTCTCCTGAAGGCAAAAAGAACTTTGTCAAAGCACAACTGACTCTCAGGCCAGCTTATTCGTGATACTATTTGCTATGGCCAAAAGGCTGTTTTCCAGCAAAAATTGATACAAAGTTGTTTAAAAATGAACCTTATCAATAATTTCATTTTTTTTTTCTTGTGCCAATGTGGCTCATGGCATTTCTGTGCATAGTGTCAGCTGGTGGCCTTACTTCCATTTCCTGGAAATTTATCTTGTCTACAGTATTTTGATCTTTTTTTTAAAGCATGAATAGAAAAAAAAAAAAACCTTCATAGCAAAACACATTCTCACACTAGAGACTGATTTGATTTCAGTTTCCTCTGTGAGGTTCTTATTTCTGATTGGCTATTTTACAGTCCACGGTAAGCGTAGAAAGTAGGTGATCTAGACAAAAAAAATGTTCTATAATTTTTTGAAGTTGATGTTCCATAATTTTATAAGGTTTATAACAGAAAAAAAAATTTACAGAGACTAATCAAGAGGTAACACTGAATGGTTTAAGGCAACTGGCAATCAAACTCCGAGTGTTCTGGTTTCTAGACAGAGTCACATACAGGTCGGCCCAGATGACGCCAGGGGCACTTAGGTCCTCGTTCCGCTGAACATCAGTTGTGTGATCTTGAGCAAATCACTTCACCTCTCTGAGCCAAGGGAGAGTTTGAGAAAAAAGTCCTTGCCTGACCAATCTCAGGAGGTAGCTGAGAGAGTCATATGACATAATAAATGTGAAAATGCCTAGTGGACTACAAATTGCTTTGAAAACAAAAAGGATAAGGTTCATATGAAATTGAAATATATATCAGATGCATCAGTGTGGGGTCCAAATAGAATAAGCTAGGCATACTAATAATTATGATAAGTCCATTAGGTTGAATGTTATTGAGACAGTAATAAAATTTCTCCTTTTTCTTTTACTATTGTTCCTTTTCAAATGAATCCTTTAAAAGTGACATTTCCTTTTATGTGTGGATGCCTTTGTTCCTCTCCTGACTAAAAACCTTGATTGCTCCTAAAGATATGGCAGGGGAAAGACAAGCATAATTTTGAGACCAAAGCAGAAGCAGGAAGAAGGGAAGAATCAGAAACAGGTAATAGGGAAAAGGGAGAATGGACCCAGGCTGCAGTGTTTTCATTATAACCAAACAAACATATGTGACATCTCTCAAATGAATTTAAACATTAACAGAAAAGACAGGTGTTTCATTTCGATAAGCAACAGAACAGGTGAGTTAATTATTAGCCTGGGAAAAGCTTTTAATATTTTTAGCCATACCAAGCTCCATCTAATAGTTGATTTATAGGCAACTTAAACTGCTCTCACCTAAATTAAAATAATAACTTAAAAAATATCTAAGACCTTTATAATTGTCAAAGCACTTCCAGATAATTACCTTACTTGTTTTTCACGGCATCCCCGTAAGATAGGCAAGGGGAGCAGAAACTAGGCAGAGACTTGTCCAGAACACATAGGAGACAGAAATTCTATGGTCTTTCTATAGAAAGAATATATATTGAATTCTTGATGTAAGACAGTTATAAGGATAGTATGTAGCTAAATATGTTTACTTGACCTGGCTTTGTTGTCAAAGAAACGGAAGTTCTAAATTATAAAAATCATAATGAGAATGGCAATGAATTTCCACAAAACCATCAATTGAGAACTCAGGAAGAATGTTTTGTTATCCAATCTATTGTCGTGGAATCTCAACTATAAATAGATTTACTAAAATTCAGTGGCAGATTTCTTCCTATAAATACCCCCCATATTTCCTAGTTATTCTGATTCCAGCATAATTCAACAGTTCAAAAATATTTATTGAGCATCTGTTGTATGCAAGAGACCATGCTAGGTTTGTGGATTCACAGGTGACTAGATATCGTAAGAAGATTCTATATCAGTGCTGCCCAGCAGAACTTTTTATCATGACAGCAAGCTGTTCATCTACGGATCTGTGCTGTCAGAATGATAATGCTGACACATAGAGCTATAGAGGACTTGAAACTATAGCAGTTTGAATGAGAAACTGAGTTGGAATTTTTTTAAAATTTTAATTAATTTAAACTTATATTAATAAGCACACGTAGTTAGTGGTCTTTGGAGTAAATACCCAGTAGAGGGATTGCTGGATCATATGGTAGATCAATTCTTAGTTTTTTTGAGGAACCTCCATACTGTTTTCGAGTGTGGCTGTACCAACTGCAGTCCCACCAGCAGTGTATGAGGGTTCTGGATAGCACTTTTTAGTTCTAGCGCTTTCCCGTAGGATTTCCCTCTGCATGGCCCACTCTTCCCTTAGATATCCATGACAGTGGCCTCCTCGCCACCTGCAAGACATTGCTAATGCCACCTTAGTGGGTTTTCTCCTGGACCCTCTTTGAAAACTGAAACTCCATCTCTTTTTCACTCATCACTTCTTTTTCCTTCCTTTATTTCTCCATAACACTTACCACCTTATAATGTACGGTAGAGCATACTTATTTTTTATGTCTGTGGCCTGCCTCCCCAGCCTGGAGTGCTAGCATTGAGATGGCAGTCAATTTTGACACTTTGGTTTACACATACAGGAAACGGAGTACATAGCATGGTTCCTAATATTTGTTGCATAAATGAACGAAAGAGTGTGTCTTCTCCTTGAGTTCTCAGACATTCCTGTGATATAGCTTGAGAATTTATCTATAGTTCACAAAAAGATATGAAAAGAAAACTGAAAGGTAACATGTTCTAGTTCTGGTTATGCTCTCAGTCTATAGTAGAGATTTACCAGAAATTGATTATTCAATCAATTGCCCATTTTAGAGTATTTTGACTATTTCCAAATTTCAAAGTTACTTTAATTCTTAAAGGTATGTTTTAATTCTGTGAAACCCTTGAGGGCAATGGTCTTGTCCTGTGTATTTATTTCATCCAGTGCAGTAGTCTTTAAAATACCTCTCTGACAGATGAGAAGACAGGCTTAGAGGAGTTAAGGAATTCACCACCAGCACGCAGTTGGGAAATAGCTGAACTGATTGCCAAATCCAAGTATGACTGAAAAATTCTCTCATTTCAGCTACACCTGCATCATCAGGTGAGTAAACACAAAATGATTTGCCCTCCAACTGCCTCTGTCACAAATGCCTTTTTAATATGCTCTTTAATACCGTTTCAACACCTCTGCTACGTGGCCTGGGCTCACTTTCTGAGGCTAGGCTCATTTTTGAGGCTCGTTCAGCTTCAGCAAAGGCAGGGATGTGAAACAGTCTGGGTTCAGGGAACCGTGAGTTACTCATTGCGTAAGGGGTTTAGCAGGGAGCAGTGGGGGCCCGGCCTGCACCTTTGTATGGGGCCCGAAGAAGTCTCTGAAAGATTGTGCTTATGGTTTTTGTAGTTGACCTTCTGGATGACGGGTGTGCACGGTCCATTAATTTACATGTGGAGTTTTAATGGTGAATCCAATTACTCAGGGTGCCTAATTGCTGTGCTTTGAGATACTCAAATCACTGGAGTATTGAAAGCATTATTTTATTCTCACACAGGTACACAAACTCTGAGGCGTTGGACGTGAATGTCTTTGTTACATACTGATTAAATAAATAGCCCTCCTTACACTTCAAGGTCACTATTTCTATAGGTTGAGTTTGATTGTTTTTAATTAACTTTTATTTAACTGACCATAAATTTAAAAAATGATTATCTTGTAAGTTGTGTCTTAATGAAGCACTCAACTTTTTAGCTAAGTAGACCTGGCCAAGTTACTTAGTGCCTTTCAGCTCCAGATTGCTCCTGTGGAAAATAGAGATAATATACCTAACATTAGTTGCATTGAGTAAATGAGGAAATGAATGTACACAAATGCCTGATTAATAAAAGGCATTCAATAGATAGCATCATTTCTGGTTTTACTTCGGTAGAACCCCTCTTATGCTATGATATCAAGACTAGAAAGAGATATCTTTCGGATTTATTGGCACATTCATTTATTATTTATTCATTCAATATGTATTTATTGAATATTTTCTATGTACCAAATACTTTTCTGAGTGTTAGTGGTAAAGCAGAAAATATAACGCTGTTTTTATCTTCATTGAACTCATGCTTTGCGAAGGGACATGTATTAGTTTTCAATGGTTGCTATAACAAACAGCCCAACTTTAGGGACTTAAAAAAACATAAGTTTATTAGCTTATGATTTGTAAGTCAGAAGTCTGACGTGGGTCTCATTGGACTAAAATCAAGGTGTCAGCAAGGTTCCATTCCTTTCTGGTAGCTCTAGGGAAGAGTCAGCTGTTAGGCTTTTTCCATCTTCTGGAGGCTGCTCCCATTCCTCGGCTCATGGCCCGCTTCCATTTTTGAAGCTAGCAATGTCACATCTTCCTGACTATTCTTCTGTTGCCACATTTTTTTTCTGACACTGACCTCAGTCAGAAAAGGTTCTTTTAAGGACTCGTGTGATTAAGTTAGACCCACGTGACCACTCTAGACATTTAAAAAATTGTCCTTAATTTCATTTGCATCTTCAAAGTCCCTTTTTCCATGTAAGGCAACCTAGTTATAAGATTCAGGGATTAGGACGTGACCTCTTTAGGGGAACGTTATTCTGCCTGACACAGAACACACATCATAAACAAAACAACATGAGCAAATAAATGTGAATATGTAGTGTGAGTTGATAAGGGTTATGTACTAAAGTAAAGCAGGCTGAAGGAATTAGGGAGTGCCAGAGTGAGGAAAGGGTTATTATTTTGTACACGGTAGTCAGGAAAAGTTCTTGCTGATAAGGTGACCTTTGAGGAGACACTTGAATTTGTTTAAAGCAGAAATTCTTTAACAAATAAACATACATTTTAAACATTTTTTAAAATGTAAAATGTATATCTATTTACCAAACTTTTGATAAAGATCCAAGGCCTTTCTGAGCACACGTGCCTTCAGATGGAACACGAATCATATATTGTCTAAGATTTTCCATCTCATTTTCTTTCAAGTGGACCAACCTTAAAAACATCCATCAAAAGTATTTGATTTCATAATCTTCTGGATTTTGACAGTTTTCTCCCAATGTTTTATAGTTGTTTCAGTGGCAAATTTTTTCTTAATAATATACAATGGTAAATTCGAGAACAGGACAATGGACTTCTGATGAGAAAACCATTCAGATGATGGGAGAAGTATGGGTTTACTGGAGCATGGGGGTGCAGCAGGCAATGGCTCATACAGTGTATGGAGGAAATGGGAGTATTACTGTTTTATCTAATGTGTCAATTAAATGTTGGTCTTTCAAAAAAGTGTCTATAGTATCACTGACTAACCTGAATTCAGCCGGACCTAATATCCTATAATGCCATCATCTTGAAATTATGGTGAAACTGTTTAGTAAATATTAGAATTAGAGATGAGAGTTTTTATAATGTTAAGCTAGTTGAAGCCACATAATGAGATTCATTCAATATTTATTCCTGGAAGCATTCAGTTGAAGTGGTTCTTATGATGCCTAATATGACCAGATAACATAGGTTCATAATCCTGCTCTCCCACTGAATCCCTGAGCTTGGTGCAAGTTACTTACTCTCTCTGTTCTTCAGTTTTCTTATTTGAAAATTGGGAATAACAGTTG
Source organism: Rousettus aegyptiacus (assembly GCF_014176215.1). Lineage (NCBI taxonomy): Eukaryota > Metazoa > Chordata > Mammalia > Chiroptera > Pteropodidae > Rousettus > Rousettus aegyptiacus. Next base: position 9,033,983 of record NW_023416285.1, read on the forward strand.
AACCCATCTCATAGAATTGTCATGAATCTCAAGTAGGCTAATCTCTGTAAAGAGCTTAGAAAAGTGCCTGGCACGTAGTAATCCAGCAGTAAGTGTTAGCTATTATTGTTAATTAAACCAGCATTTAAAATAATTATTGGGTGTCTGGACGGTGAAAGATACTGTGAACCTATAGACCAAACCAGAGGTCTGTCTTCTGAGTCCAGTTACTGTTGAGTGCTGTGTTTGAAATTGAGATCTCGTGGATATCATAGAGCATAAGAATCATCTGAGAAGTTCCAGAAAAAGATAGATGTTATCCAGTTGAAAATACTGATTTGATAGGAGTGGAGGAAGGTATTGGAAACATTTTTAATAAGCATCTAGGTGGCCAGCAGGGTGCTATCTAAGCATCTGTAGGTTAGAGTCTCTCTTTAACATCATGCTCATTTTGCATGTACGTGTATTTCAATTTCTCTATAGAATGTAGTTAACAGTGGCAGCCTCAAGTCTCTAGTACAGCTGGAAAAAGCCAAAAATAATTTAATTAAAAAAAAAACTTTAAAGACATCAGAGGTTAGAGGAAGAACAGAGAAATAAATGAACCAAAATTCCAGAAGGGGATAATTACTCTAAGATGAGACGATCCATTTTTTCCCTTGGAGCATTTGCCAACTCTGGATGTGTGAGGAGGACCAGGCTGGTCCGACAGAGTGTCTTTGTGGAGAAAAGAAGTTAGTCAAGCTTTTAGGGTTATGCTGGGCAATGAATTGGGACCTGGGACATTTGTTAAATTATAGAGCTCTGTGGATGGCTGGGGGAATGGGGCATGAAGGCAAGGCTAAAAGCTCGTAGAGGCAGGATGAAATTTTCCACAATATTGCAATAGTTAGGAGAGATCCTGACACCAAAACAGAATTGGTCTCCCCATCAGGAACTGCTTTGGTGGGGCGGTGGGAAGGGTGTTAAAATCTGCGGAGAGCAGAATTATTTCTTCTATAATTTTCACAGCTAGAAAGATAAGGAAAGAGAGAGAGGAGAGAGGAGACAGAAGAGAGAGAATGAACAATGATAAAAAAAGAAGACATACAAACACTAACCAAGGAAAAGCTAATATAGTTATGAAAATATTAAAATGAGCTATAGGTAAGAAGCACCAATAGAGAATATTTAGAATGTTAGAAATAGAAAAGAATATTTCAGAATAAAAAGGGATTCAACAGTATGGTATCTACATCATAAATCTCTATATTCTAAAAAATAACTTTAAAATACATAAAACAAAAATTAATTAAACTAAAAGAATAGAGAAATCCACAGTCATAATTGAGATTTTTAACACACATCTCTCAATAGATGATTTAAAAATTCAAGCAGAAATCTACATCCTGCTTTGTTTAAATGCAGTTTTCAGTGCGGAATAAGCAGTTGCGAGATCAGCTTCCTGTTACACACTTTTTATGACAGGGCACTCACTACTTTTGGAGTTAGCCCAAACCATTTCCAGAGAGTTCTGGTCTAACCAGTGACTCAGATTTTATTAGATAATAGTTTCTGGAAACCAAAGCACAACAATACTATATGTCTTGCCTAAGAACATCCAGTTAGTATCGGATCTGGGTCATGAATCTCAAGACTCATAATTCAATTAAATTTTTTTCTAAATGAATGATGCATTTTATCTGACTGGATTAATCACCTTTTGAGGGTAGGGACTTTGCCTTGCCTTTTTTACAATACATGTCTTTAGAGAACTCACACATCATGAACACCGGGGGAGGGATAACAGGTCAGAAACCACTGCCTTTGTACCCCAATGGCACTCAAAGCGCTACTCACTGACTGTGTGGCCCCCAGGCTCCTATTCAAACTCTCTGAGCCTCACTTTTCTTAACTTAAATATGGATGATGCATGTCGAATTTTGTTCTAAGACTGAAAAGCTACACTCTATTTAAAGAGCCAGTTTAGAACGGGAATATAAAAATTGGTAAATATGTACTGCTTAATGAATTCTTACTGTTTAAGTGGCGTATGAAGGGTTATTGATTTAATTCTCACATGAAAAAGGCTTTGAAACCTTTCAGTGAGGAAGAGTATGCAAGCATGTATTTCAGGTCAAAGTAGACTAATGGTAAATTTGAGATGTTATTGGTTAGAGAACGGCATCCAGTTTTACAGCAGTAGCCCATTATAACCACAATATACTTTTTATCTAAATGGTTTTTAGGCTGACCTTTACTTTTTTTTTTTTTTTTGAAATGCTGTAAAAGTCTCCTTACTTATTCAAAGTTTGAATGGCTCGTGACAAGCCCATTAATAAATATTTCCCTCTGTCAAAGTGATTTTTCATTTCTTCCTGTTCGGAAAGCAGAGACCAGTAGGATAATAAGTGGCAACACAAACATATTCTCTACGATATCTCTGGTCATAGGACAGGCTCATTAATATTGTCATGGTAACCATCCCCACACAGGTTACATGCCTGTAAGCTTCTACTGAGATGCAAATCTAGCTTAAACAAAGCAAGCTTACTCGAAAATGGCATGTCAACTTTCAAAGGGACTGGTGGTGCTCCCAAGGATTTTATTTTTTCCATATTCAATGTACTATTTAAAGAGCTTACTTGTGCTAAGCAAAATAAGCCAGACAGAAAAAGTTGAAAATCACATGACATCACTTATATGTGGGATATAAGCCTAAAAGCAACAAACGAGCAGGACAAACAAACAGAGACTCATGGCCATGGACTAGAGACCAGTGGTTACCAGAGGACTATAGACTAGTGGTTACTACTGAGGTGGGGGAGGAGAGGGGAGTTAGAAAGGGTAAAAGGGGTCAAATATGGGGGGTAGGGGTAGGGCAAAGTGGGTAAAGGGGACCAAATATATGGTAGCTGAAGGAGACTGGACTTTGAGTGGTAAACGCACAATAGAATATACGAATGTCAAATGATAATGTACACCTGAAAAGTATATAATTGTATTAACCAATGTTACCTCAATAAACTTAAAAAAAAAGAGCTAACTTTTTTTTTCTTATATACTAATTTTTATTTTGTTCAAAAGATAAAGGATAAGTTTAAATGGAATCTAAATACGACTTCTCCTTTCACATTTATTTACGTTCTGATATCACCTGTCTTATCACTCAGTGAGTGAAAACAGATTACAATGTCCAAAAGTCATTCTGAAAAATATTCAGTATAAATTCACTCTGGAAGCCTTTTCTCATCTTGGATCCATTTTTTTTTTTCTTGCCCATGCTGTGTCTACACCAACTACAATGTCATTGTTAGCGTTATAGTCCAGAGAGGGAGGAAGCTGTGGTGAGAGAGCCTAGGTTGAGTTGGTTCCTTGGTGTTGGAGGTGGATCCTCCTCTCCCCCCTGGTCTGTACAACCTGTGCGTCTTGGCCTTGGCCCATAGAGGATGCTGCATCTGCTCCCTCTCTTCATAGAGGAGCACTGGAGGGAACACTTCTGCTTTACTTTATAGTTTTTCCCCCAAGCAAAGAGGAACAGCTGATTCATTGAGTCACAGCCTGGTCTTCACTGGGACCATCTCCCTAGTTGATACCATTGATGTGACGCCAGAGCCAAGCCTTGCACGTCTCTGTTGATTTCCCTCACTGAGGTTCAGAAAGCATACTGTCCTTCTTGCCTGCTCCTTCACTTCCTCTCTCCAAGTCCAACAGATTCCTCTCCAGCAGATTCCTGTCTTTATTCAGTCTAATTAGTATTCCTGGCCTTCTTACTAGCCTTTTCTGTCCTAAATGTGACAGAGTGTGTAGGGCAGGCCAGTGTTCTTCATCGATGAAGCTGATTGGGCATAGGGCCTGCTCTGAAAGCTCGAGATTTGGGTTAGAAAGGAGGAAGTCTCACTTTGGCCTTAAGGTAAAGCCATATTCTTGAACATGGTTTAGTGAACTAGACTCAACAAATACTTGATCCAAGATCAGGTATCAGCAGCTTTGGTTTCTTCTAAGGCCTGTTTTTGGTTTGCAAATGGCCGTCTCCTTGCTGTGGCTTCATATGGCCTTTCTCTGTGCACACATGTTCCTGGTATCTCTTTTTCTTATTATAAAGGACATTAGTCTTATTGGATGGGGGCCCTCGTCCTCAAGATCTCATTTAACTTTAATTACCTCCTTAAAGTCCCAACAGCCAAATACAGTCACATCGGGGATAGAGCTTCAGCCTAGGAATTTTGGAGGACATAATTCAGTCTGTAACTTCTGGACTAAAGAAGACAGCGTTCCATGGAGGTCAACCATGTCAAATGCCCCTGAAAGTTTAAATACGATGAAGTTAGAGAATTCAACATTAGCTATTGGCAAGACATAGATCATAACTGCCTTTGATGAGAGTTATTTCATTTGAGTCATAGGGATGAAAGTCTCACTTGAATAAGACTTTACTGAGGAGAGAGTGATAGATGGAGAAGTGGAGACAGTGCAGACATCTCTTTTAAGAGCTGTGTAGTGGGAGGAGGCAAGATAATGAGATAGCAGTTGGAGGAAATGTGGGGTAAAAACACACTTTTTTTTGATGAGAGATTTTAAGGTGTGCTTGTGTTCTGCTGGGAAGGAGCCAGCACAAAGGAAGAAATCAATAATGCTGGAGAGATGGGAAATAATAATTGCAGAAGTAGGGACTTTAAGATGGTGAGACGGGATGGGATCCAGGGCATATTGAGAAGGGGATTTGGCAGGAGTCAAGATGCTTTCTTCAATTTAATAGGAAGGGAGGCGGATTTAGGTAGGGATAATGGAGGAAAAAAAAAACCCAAGGGTTTGTTAGTGTCTCTTTGCTTTATGAAAATTTGTGAGTCATCCCGACACAATAATGCGCGAGAAGTATTGGGGTCCTGAGAAGAGAGAAGGTGTAAACAGTGATCTTGCAAGGCAACGAGCTGAATTCATCAGAGACGCACAGCAGACGCAGGAAGTTTTGAGCATCCACTTGAGACTTATGTCCACAAATCCGAAATGAGTCTGGTCAGTAAGGGTGTGATTCCTCCAACAAATTTAGCTGCTTAAGTGAAAACAGAGCTAGCAGGTTTCAACTCATTTTGCCAGTTTAGTGTGCTTCTGTGTCCCAGGGGAGTCAAAGAAAACTTTGAGTTAATTACTGCAGTAGGCGATGAATTGAAAAGATATGAGTCCTTGAAGAATAAGATGTTGGGATTGAGTTTATACAAAGCATGTAGTTGTTGGTAAGCATACAGCTGAAGATGTCCATATGGGAGTGAATGGCTCACATGAAATGAGAGAAAAGAACTAATCAGGTCAGAGAACTGAGATGAAGACATTTTATAGATAATGTACATGATTATTGAAGTTTCCAAATATGAAGGTAGGAGCAGTGACAGAGATATAAAAAGCCACATGTGGAAATCAACACTGAACTAAGGGAAGCGGCTGGGGTATCCAGGGGGCTCAAAGAACTGTAGCAGGTGAGACAATGGAAGGATATGCTTAAAGGAGCTGGGTTTTGTGGAGGAAGGAGAGACAGTTATAATGAGATAAAAGTTATAATGGGGTAAAAGAAAGCAAGGTAAACCTTTGACCTCTACCCCAGCTCTCAGGGAGCCGTGTCATTAAGAAAAGCATGGGGGTAAATGATGATGGTGGCCCCACATACTTGGTCCTCTGATGGAGGCTGAGGTGACAGTTACGTATGTTTGGACACCTGAGGTTGGACGTGTTGTGGTAGTCTAGAGCATGCACTCATTGACCTTCTGAGGATTCCTGATCTTGCCTGAGGCCAGAATACATATGACATTATAAGAAACCTTTCATCGTGGAGGTTCATATACAGCTAATTGCCAGTTGTGTTTGTTTTCCATTGCCAGAATTCTGAAGGGGATGAGTGGTGTATAGGAAGACTTGATATTAATCGTGTAAAATCCCCCCCGCAAAGAAAAAAAAAGGATCATATTTGAAGTCAGAAGACCCAGGCTTGTAGCCCAGGACTGCTGTATCCTGGTTTGGACATGTCATTTAATTCCTCTGCGCCTCAGCTTTTTGCCTGTAAAGTAGAGATTCTAATACCTGCTCTGCTTCTCTTGTAGGAATATTGTCAAAATCTGGTGTAGCATACGTAAAAGTCTTTTGTGAACCATGAAAAGAAACCATTTTTACTGGACTCTGAAGAGGTCCAGAGGTAGACGCCATGACTGATTGATTTTATAACCTTGATGACTAATAGCCTGTTACTGAGCAGTCCCATAAGTTCTTATAGAAATGAATCCTCACTCTAGTTGGTATGCAGGTTTCTCTTCTCTCTATTTTTCCATAAAGGCTTAGCTCCAAGTCCAGTCACACGTCTACAGTGTGGGTTTCATTCTGTTTCAGGGCCCTATGGTCTCTAAAGCTACCCGTTCCTTTTCTTTTATTCCCTACCCTTACCTGTCACCCTCATGCTTAGGGCCCAGCTGAAGTCTGGACTCTACCCAATGTCATTATCAAAATATTTCTACTATGATCACATCACTTAAAAGGTCCACCGTGACCTTCCTATCACATTGTAAATGTGAGATGAACTAATACTAAAAAGGCTGGCAGGAGACGTGCCTAATTTCCCAAGGTGGATTCCATTTCTTTAAATCAATTTTAAGACTTACTTCCTGTTAAATATCATTCCAAAAGTGGTTTGTTTTGGATAAGATACTGATATGGAGAGATATTTTTGCAATTTTAATCTTTATATTAGAGATGTTTCTGATCAATAAAGGGACTTTTCCTCCCTACATAATCAAAAGAAAATACAGTAACTACAGATTTTATCCTATCTAGAGCTAGTTAAAAGAATTTTGAGCTCACTCAGGGAAAGGAAAGACAGAGGCAAACATCAAGAGGTGAACAAAGGGGCGGTGAATTAACCTTTTTTGCATGAAGAGAATTAAAAGTTAGTACTTGAGCAGGCATTGATTACCTGGAGAGGGGAGGGGGGCAAGGTTACAGGTGTGAAAATCAGCATCTGTGAGGCGGGGCAAAGATGAGCTGAGCAACCAGGGATCTGAAGCTAGTGCTCAGTTCCAGTTCAGACATCAGTGGGCTTGAGCGATATATTTGAGCATCTGTGGGTTTTTTTGTTTTTTGTTTTTTTTTGTTTTGTTGTTGTTGTTGTTGTTTTTTAACAGAGGCACCTCTTAAAAAGTCTTGCTGTTGCTTCATTAGGTGTCTCTAGCCAGCTCAGAGACAGTGCTCTGTATCCGCTCTTTAACCCACGGGAAGACATCATTCATCTTAAAGTGAAAGGTTTCTCTTTCCTCTGAGGACTGGCTGAAATAAGAGTCATGGGAGTTTGACGCGCTGTAAGTAAACATTCTCCCTCCCTCTCTCTTTTCATCCCTACTTCTTTGCCTTCTCTCCTTCTCCACTTAGACCCCTTCCTCTTCCTTCCCTTCCTTCTCCTTTCTCCTCCTTCTATTTTTCTTCCTTCATTTTCCTCTTTCTCTTTTTGGAGTAAAGAAGCAAGAGAAAAATTCAAAGGCATTAGAGGCAATAGCAAAATCTTTTATTTTAGTTATCAGGGCATATGGCATATGACAAGATGCTGAAACACTGACAAATGAACAAAATAATGTAAAAAGGCCATTATAGAAGGCTGCTTTGAAGCTCTAGGGCATAGAAATGAAAGCAGAATTCAGCAAAAAGGTTAATAAAAGGTTATGTAGAAGATTAGAGCTCCAAACATTTTAAAAATTGGTCCTTTGTACTGAAATTTACAGGCAAATCATACCACATCATAACTCAGACATTCTGAACATTATGTCCCAACCAGGTTTCAGTGACCCCTGGTTTTTATTTTCTGAGAAGTGAGATAAGAAAACACAATGAAGAGTTAAAATCAATATTTGGTAATATATTTCTCATCATAAAGCCATAAATTTGATTTGTACTTTATATCCTGCCTCCCGTTGAATTTGGTTGGCACAGTCACTCTGGGTTCACCAGTTTATGGGAGTCTCTTGTCAAAAGCAGTGTGGTTTTGAAGCCAGACCCATCTGAGTTCCAGTGTGGTCCCCGAAACTGTTTTGCTTATGTGCAAATGACTCGGCCTCTCTGAGCTTCCGTTTCTTCATATTCTACCTAGAAATGATGACGGCTACTCTTCAATGTTGTGAGGATTGAGACAGTATCATGCATAACACAATAAATACTCTCCACGTAGTAGTATAGTACACTATAAGAAGATCCTAAGAAAAGTTTAGGCTCAGGCCTGAGTGTAATTCTCCTCTTTCAAAGCTTCCCAATCACTGTCCCGTGGCATATTGCTGCGCTCCGAATAGATAATAAGTGTCTCGAGTTATCAGTCCTCTCTGAGCTCCGAACAGCTGAGCAGGTCCTGGGAGCGGCTAAAGTTCCTTGGATGGTTGTAATCATTCAAGAAGAGCCTCGTTCATTTACTTTATTGTGCCATACACAGATTTGCAGTTGTTAATATGTATCATAGTGTGAAATAGTTTGGAAAGGAATGCTCTTTTTAGATGTAACGATTCAATACGTGAAACAAATGACACAAATAGTAAACCTCATGGGAAAATGAACGCTAACGTCGTCATAAGTCTAAAGGCTTAATAAATTGGTGAAGATGGAACTAATTCTTAAAGAACAAAGGCGATTTAGCATACTAGAAAGCAGAAGAAAAGAACCAAAGCAGAAAAAAAGTGAGGTTGTATGAGATCTACATTTACTGGCCATGCTAGTTAGGGTATGTTACGTGCCCTAGATGATACATACGGAGGCTTGACTGTAATTTTGACTCATATTAAGTCTGGTGTAAGTTAGGTAGACCACTCCGATCTGGTAGCTCTGTCTGGAGCATGTGGCCTCCAAAGTTGCATGTGTGATGAAGAGAGGACTGGAGGATATCAGGGGATATATAAATGTCTGTGCCTGTTAATGGCATTTCTGCCATACCCCATTAAGGCGATGTGAATGGATCAGAACCCATTCAATCACCTTAATCTAACTCCATGAGAGGTTGGAAATTTGAGACATCCTGTATGATTAGAAAGAGAAAATGGTGTTTGGACATATCACATCGTCTCTGCCATAATAATTTCTGGGTAGATCTACATGGGAATTTTAATTATGAGCAAGGCTTGATTGAGGAGCAAGTGATAAGAAATAGAATGATCTAGGGCGTCTCAATGCCAGTTCCATAAATTAATACAGCCTAATGTATTCTTTGACACTGAAGGGCATAGAGAATCTGATCAAGGCAGTGATGGAGACACTTCACAGTTTTGATTGGTTCCCACTACTAGTTCTTGCCTCTTCTGATCAGCTATTGCCTCTATTGAAGCCCCATCATATTTATACCCTTGGTGAAGGTGGGGGATTAGTGTCACAGGAATGCTAGGTGTTAGGGAGCCTGATGCTTATGAATATCAGGTATGCTTGGAGAACTTTTATGGAGAATTCCTCCATAAGAGGTAAGGGAGAGAAGGCTGAAAGAGTAGCAAATATCCTGATTGCGAAGAGACAAACTTTATATGGCAAGCTAAAGGGTATCGTCTTTGTTCTTAGATTGTAGGGAGTCACTGAGAATTGTGAGCACAGTTGTCACCTTGTTTATCAAGCTATACTGTACATAGACGAATATGGCTTTTCCTGATGCCCACTGCGACCTAGGTTGAGATGTCCCTTTTCTGTAACTCCATTTCTCTCTGTTCTTCTGTCTACAACTTCCTTGTGCTATCTATTTTGTGTTCCCCTCATCCAGCCTAATGAGCTCATCCTGGACTCGGACTAGTCTGATTTGTTTTCCTATCTCAGTGTTTTACACATTGCCTGATAGAGAAGATAGCAACCCATTTATGGAGCACAAATTCTCAAAGGCTATTCATAAGGTCATCTCCCTCAGCCCCCTCATCAAATCAATCTGGTTAATTGGCACTTCAATTCTCCTATGAAAGAGATATTCCTGAACCTAAACCCTAAAAGAAGCTAAGTAATCTCTTAGTCATCAAAGATTCAATTATATTCAACCTATATTTTAGTGATTGATATGCTGGTTGCATAAAATTATCTGGAAATTGTTTCTCTGTACCCAGGATATTTTATTAAATAGGACATTCTGTTTCTCAAGTATCATTATCTTCTTATGTTGATTTAAATCATCTGTTTGAGTAGGCGAGTAGGCCACAGAGAAATCAAATGAGTTTCAAGAGTTTTATGAATATTTAGTAGAGATTTACAAACAAATATGGAGTATGAAGATTGAACATATATCCTTTTCCTAAGAGTAAAATAAGTTTTATTGGATTCCGGTGAGATATGCAAAAAAAGCTAAAGTCTTTTGAGCACCTATAATACTCTAAGAAAGATGATAGAAATTCTACATACATTTTCCCTTTTAAATCTCTTAACAACTTTTAGAGTTGGCATTAATATCACTGTTTTAAAGATGAGAAAATTAAAGCTCAGAACGATTGATCTGTTGTCCAAAGCAAACATCCAGTAAATGATTTGGAGAACCCCAAAATTTGCAAACCAATATTCCAGGCGGAAAAAAGAAGATGAATCTTTTGTATGGTTAAGACATATTTTGTAAGTATCTGAAACTAACTTTACCATACTGCAATAGTCAATTTTCTGCCCTCTCCTCCTTCCTATTCTGATTCCTCTGTACTGTTCTAATTAATTCAGAATGTGTCCCTTGGAGATTTCTCTCACCTTAGGTGGCCTGTATGCAAAGCACTTCTCAGCAGAGAAAGATCAACTTATAAATGTTTCTATGGCAACCACTGACTCCCAAAGACTGCATAGCCCCTCTTTTGACCATGCATCTGAAAGCCAGTTTTATTTTAGCTGCTTTCTAAAGTTTTATTTTAAAGCGAAGTCTTCTTAATCAATGGTCAATCCTACTTTTTTAAAAGTATGATCTGTAATGCAACCCCTGCGAATTGCTGCCAATCTAAATCGAGCAGTTTTGAGCTGTCCTCTTTTGTCAGTATCTAGCTCTATGGCCAATAGATATTTTTTCACTATGTTTTCTCCCGGAGGGGCTGTACTGGCATGGTTTTTGTATGCAATAGAAAAAATACAATGATATATTTTAAATAAAATAATCTCACTAAGATTTGCCATATCTTTGTCCCAATACCCAGAATATTTTTCGTAGTATCAATGCTACATGATACAATAGAGCATAGTTTTTTTTTTTTTTTGTAAAGTTTTTTTGGAAAAGAAAACTGGAAAGCACTTTAACACTACCTTTTCTGTCTTTTTACTTCACAAATAATATAATGCTTATCTAGCGAGAGATTCATGGAGCAGTTATATTCAAAGTTGTAAGTTTAAAAAAAAATCCAACAACTTGAAAGTTTATTGTTCTCACAATGATTTCAAATACAGTGATCATATTTTTCTGAACAAAATACTGTTCAATTCTGAACAAATTATCTGATACATTGTTTGGCAATGGGAGAAATGTTGGCAATGAGGGTTGCATGGGAAAATCTCAAGAGTAGGGTTGTTCTTTTCTGACTGGAGGAAAATAAGAGATAGTCATAAGCTCTGAAGCAACTTTGTATGAGAATTATAAGAGACACAGGGCAGACGATTTGCAGATAATCCTACATGTATCTATCAAACCTCTCGTCCTATAATCTCAGTCTTGTGCTATCTGCTGTGGGATATTAAAAAAAAAAGTCTGAAAAAAAAATATTGTCTTTGAGAAGCTTAGAGTCCGTTTGAGGACTCACAGTGGGCATCCCTAAAGCAACGAGTGAACGATGGCTGACGAAGGAGAATGAGTATGAGCGTTGATTGTTACAGTGTCTCCCTAATGTAGCTAATGTGGGGGAAAAAGTAATTTTCTGTTTCTGCAGCTGAACCTAATTTTTTTATTCAGTGGCAGAAACCTTGATCTTCTCCAGCTATCCTATATTATCTCAGTCATATAGGGGCCTTTCTCTGTCACATAGGTTTTTTCCTCCTCTTCCTCTGCCCTTCTCCCTGATTGGTATCAGGAGGGGCCTTTTGTAAAAGCAGGACTTGGAAAGAGCGTAGGAGAGGAAGGCTGCTCTGCTTGACTTCAGTGCTGTTAAGGTGTACCGTCTTGTTTGTTTTTGCTTGTCGTGTACCCTCCAAGTTTGCATTTGCCAGGAGGACCAAAGTATGTTTGGCTGATGGTCATGTGATTTCTGCTACTTTAATGCTTATTCCCACGGACACACCATTTTCAGAGTGAATCGATCTCAGCCCCTCTCTCTCTCTCTCTCTCTCTCTCTCTCTCTCTCTCTCTCTCTCTCTCTCTCTCTCTCTCTCTCTCTCTCTCTCTCTCTCTCTCTCTCTCTCTCTTTAGCCAGGTGGGAATAAAAGGCTCCAAACTTGCAAGAAAAAAAAAACTAGACAATAATATAAAATAAATGTTTTCAGGCATTGGACGACAGGTAGTGTAGGTAGGACCAGAATCTCTGACAGAAGGAAAACATGTAAGACGACTCTCCCATGCCCCAGCTTGCTGCCTAGAGGGAGGTGTTAGAAAGTAGTGCAGGTGGAGCAGAGTGATCTCGTTGAGTCGAGCAGACAGGTAATTAGGATTTGTAGGACAGAATCCTAGGGAAAAGTGAGCTTAGAAAAGAAGACATTCCAAAAATATGCATAGGAGTCTTCCTGAGTAATTGAATGCCAGTCTGTGCAGATACTGGATGAAATTCCACAAGTATGGACATAAAATGACATGTAGGTGTCTTTTTGAGTCTTCGATTTCAGATCTTTGGGGTATATACCTAGAAGCAGAATTACCGATCATACGGTAATTCTATGTTTACTGTTTTGAGAAATTGTCACACTTTATAGTGGCTGCACCATTTTACATCCTACCAGCAATGAACACAGGTCACAATTTCTCTACATCTTTTCCAACACTTGTTTACTGGTGGTTTTTTTTTTTTTAATAGCCATTCTAATGGGTGTAAAGTGGTATCTCATTAAGGTTTTGATGTGCATTTCTGTAATGATTAGTGATGTTGAGCATCATTTCATGTGGTTATTGGCCATTTGTATATCTTTGGAGAAATGTCTATTCAAATCTTTTGCTCTTTTTTTGAATTTTTAAATGGTTAGATTAGAAATATAAAGAGTTTTTAATCAGCGATCTTAAGTGACCTTAAGAAATTAGGGAAAAAAAGTAAACTCAAAATAATTATGAAGCGGGAAATAATAGAGACAAGTGTGGAATCAATGAAATTAAATCCAGAAAAATAGAGAAAATTGATTAAGCTTCCAGTTAATTAGCAAGTATTATCTATTTCTACCTCTTGAATATTTCTGTAGACTGTTATTCTCCCAAAGTCTTAGCCCTTAGGTACCAAGTGCCCTGTGTCATATGAAGTTGTTTACCTATTGTCCAAAATTGAGAAGGACCATGTTGTTTTCATCTTAATATGTCCAGCATCTGGCATAGTATCCTGTTAACAATATGTGTTACATAATTACTTGACCAGTTAAATCATGCTTTTCCCTCGCAAATTTAAAAGGGTAAGATACTGAAGACAGGGCAAACACAAGTCAATGACCTAGAACGATGTGGGGAAGGACAATTGAAAGGGCACAACATTTAGAATCAGAAAACCTTTTAGTCGTGTGGCTCTACATCAGTCTTTATGGTTCTCTGCATCCTCATCTGTAAAATGGGTGTGATTCAAATATTAAATATTAATAAGAAGTTCGGAGTTTCCATTCAATAAGAATGATTTCATTGATTCAGATTTGAAGGTTAAAGTTGGTTTGGCTCAGGCAAATTTTGCTCTATCCCACATTAAAATTGTGCAATGTCTCAATATGTGCCTCTTCATGTGCTATCTGAAAACTCACCCTTCTTTTGTGTTATCTTCTTTGAACTGACTGTCTTTCTAGCTGAAATCATCAGACACAAAATCCATGAGGTCAGGTACAATGACTTTTCATCTTTGTCTTCTTGGTAACTAGCAAGTTTCTGGCATAGAGAAAGGCAAGATAAATTGCTGAATAGTGAAGTAGAAGACAGGGAAAGATATCAGTGCCCAGAGAAAAGAAAAATTGCTAATACTTTATTTCTGAAAGGAGTTAACATAGGATCCACTGCCCAATAGCTCTAATTTCTCCATGTAACACTTGTCACTTAAAATGCCAAGGATAAGGTTAAATATTGGGTTCTGTTCAGACTATTGCCAGGAGCTCATTGATACCAGACTCCAAATTGTTTTCAGACTACTTGGCAAATCTCTGTTCTTTTCTATAAGCATCGGAGAGCTTTTCTCTCTGGCACACACTTCCAGTATAGTGCTTTCTTCATCAACTGAGACTTATGGAATTTGTCCATGCTTTCAAAGCAAAATACAAACAGTGAACAGGAAAAAAGAAAACTGTAAACTTGACTGTGAACTAGCACAAGGTAGAAAACTATGAAGCTGGGAGTTTCTGAAAGTCAGTACACAGCCAAGTCACAAGATTTTGTCACAGCAGAGTTCTCTTCTCTCTCTCTCTCTCTTTCCCCTCCCCCCATCCCCACTGCCCCACCCCACAGCCCTTTCTCCCTTTGCTGTCAAAACCACACCCTTCCTCCAGGCTCCGTTCCAGTCCCACCTCTTTTTTGATCAGACTATTGCCTACTGCCCTCTGCTTTATCTGAATTTCTGTAGCATTTATCAGTGGTGTCATAAAATCTAGCACATATTTAAAATCTGCCCTGTAAAAATAATTATGTCTGTACTGCCCTATATTTAAAATGCTCTTCTTACCTTTACCTTTGAAATCATCTAGAGAAGGTATTGCTGCTGTTGGTCTCATTATATAGGTCAGAGTCAGAGAACCTCAGGGACTTGCATGAGGTTATGTACCTAAGAGTAAGTCTCCTGATTTCAGACGTGTTCCCTGGCCTTACTGAATGTTCTAGATAGTTCACGCATGCATGCCTTGTCTTCCCCATCTCCAACCTAAGTACCAAATGTCTGGCCAACAGAGCCTGGTAGAGCAGTAGGCACCAAGCCAGCATGCTTAATGATTGCCATTTGTCCACCTCAGAGAGTAGGTTGGTGCAAAATTTCCAAAATATAAAACGTTATATTTCTGGTCTTTTATTATATTAAAAATTTCTTGTTTCAGATTTTAAGTCGACTTCTCAGGTCTTTATTTGCGATGAGCCTAAAAATAGTAGAAAATAGAAAAAACAAGCTGTGAAGAACCTTGAGATTATATAACCTACCACTCTTCTTCCATCCCAGCATTGATTCCTCTTTCTGATAACTTTTCTGAGAACCAATTCCACATAATTTTTCCGAGAACCAATTCCACATAATTCTTTTGGTGGTAGGCTCTTCCTTCTTCTTTAGCACCCATAGGGCTGGGGATAGGACTCAGGTCTGAGTAAATATGCAACGCCCTGGTCAAGGTTATTGGTTCAGCAACAGGCACGTGATCCAAGAACAGCCAATCAGAGTTCTCCCTGAGTCTTTTTCTTCTTGCCAGCGCTGAAGGGGAAGGGAGATTTCTAGTGGTAGGCTATGAGTCCTAGATTATGAGCCTCTGTCAAACTCATGACATGGAGAGAGTCTGTGTGAGAGAAATGGAGACCCAATGACATCATTTGAGTCCTTTACCCTCACCATGCCTAAACTTAACTCTAAACCTGGTCTGTTTTGTCGAGTCAATCATTCTCTTTAAGGCTTATTTTTGTAATATTTTTGTTACTTAACAATCGAAAGAGTATAAACTAATATACCTATCGCTCTTCAGAAGAGAAAACTCATGCCTAGAAATGACTTACTGAAAGTCACAAGTCTAGTTAGTGATACCGTCTGAAAAGAAATAACCCAGACCACTGTAATTTTACTACAAGACTTTTTCTAGTTAACCAAATTTTAGTATACAGCTTTTTAGTTTTCTGGATTACTAAAGTGATAATCTACAATATCACTTTCTCTATGCCACAGGAGTGCATACATATATAGCTATAATTATATTTCTGAATTTCAGTATATTTTACCACCCGGGGTTAAGCCTTTTTTGTTCTAAGGTTCTAAGTATCTGGAATTCATCGATGTCTGCTGTTCATGCGTTAGGCACATTATCTGTTTGGTTCATGTGTTTAGAGCACATTTTAGAACTATACTGATAACAGAAGGGTCCATGTCACATAGGGAGTAAAGGGCAAAGTTAGTATTCAAATTCAGTTCTGTTTATCTCCAACCTATGATCTTTTTTCTGTACCGGAGACCTTCAAGTTTTTATCTGAACTTTTAATCTTACTAAAAATGCTGAAGCTCAGCAAATATCGTTACTTGTTCAGGATCATCCAGTGGCAGAGCTGGAATCTATTCAGCCAACACCCAAAACCTAGACAATGCCTAGAGTGCTGCAGATACACACTTGTGGATACAACTTGGCTTTGTGTAACCAGAGTGGAACTCACAATGGAGTTTTCCACTGCAGTTGAGTTGTCATTGCTGGCTATAGTATCCAGATTCTCAGGCTTCTACATGCTAGAGCTTTAAAGAAAATGCCTTTTAAATACATAGATAGCCCATTGTCTAATAAGGGACTTACTAGTCAGGTTTCTTTAGAGAAACAGAACCAATTGGAGAGAGACAGAGAGAAAGACAGAGAGAGAGAGAGAGAGAGAGAGAGAGAGAGAGAAGAAGATATTTATCATGAGAAATTAGCTCACATGATTTTTTAGGCTGAGAAGCCCAATCTACCATCTGCAAACTGAAGGCACAGGAAAGCCGGTGACATTGTTCTAGTCTAAACCCAAAGTCTTGAGAACCGGGGATGTTGATGTCCAGGGGCAGGAGGAGCTGCATATCCCATCTCAAGCCAAGAGCAGATTATCCTTTCTCTTGCCTTTCTGTCAGTTTAGTCCTTCAACAGATTGGATGGTTTTCTTCGTCATTGGGGAAGATGGAGCTTTGTTGTGCAGTCTACCATTTTGAATACTAATCTGCTCCAGAAATGCCCTCACAGACACACCCAGAAATGATGTTTCACTAGCTGTCTGGGCACCCGTTAGCCCAGCCAATGTGACAGGTAAAACTACCCATCACAAGAGGGTAGAGCTACATAGCAAGCGTGTGTTCCCTATGGGTCCGTGCCAGACAGATGTGTTAGCCTAAGTGGCCACCACAGCAGCAGCCAGGAGAGGCTTCACAGGGCAAGCATGGAAACATGTCAGGAGAGTTTTGGTGGTTACAATTAAAGAAGCAGATCTGCTGTCATGTCCCAAGGACAAATATGGAGCTGAGGATGAAAAATAAAGTCAAGGGGTGAAGATCTAAGTAGCACAGGAATCTGGTGGGCTGAGGAACACAGGCAAAGAGTAAGGTGAGAGGATCTGGGATTTTCATGTTACGTGGGGCAGGGGTGCTGACATTATTTTGGATCTGCACTGTTCTTTGATGCGTGCAGCCTGAATTATGGGAAAATGCTGGCGTGGGCCAATTTTAGGAGGATTAAGAATTCTGTTTCAAAATGGCTGTGATGTAGAAGCTGCCTAGCTGTGGGGGAAGAATGGTGGATGTTTTGGCTGGTTGGATCCATTGCAAAACTGCTCTTTTCTCCAACTTACATAAGCTCCACATTGAAGTACTTTACAAATTGAAAGCATTTTCTGAAATCACTTGGAACACTTCATAGTTTTCGTTCTTCAATTCTTATATATAGGTACACTTTAAAAAATGATAGAAAACTATTCCACACGGAACTGGAGAATGCCTGAGAAAGATAGAAAAGATATTTTGCATTGATTTTAAGACCATTTGTGTATAATTACTTGGTGAATTCAGACTTGAAGTTTCCTCAATTGAGATAAAGCAAATGACCATTTGATACCGTAAAGCAGAGAGAGAGCAGATCTGGCTGGGAACCTCGTCTCACTTGGAAGCAAAGCTAGTCTCTTTCTGAGAGGTAGGATTTCACATCTCACTCTTTGGCTGCAAGTATTTATATTGAAGTTGGCAACTCCTTACAAAGAGGAAGCTTTTTGTCTGTTTAGTAATTTTCTTTTTCTCTTTTTGAGCCTCAGATAGTTCGCGCGCATGTTTTTAGATCTTCTGTGATTTTCTTTAATCAAACGAAGTGCTCCTCTTTTGAACCAGACGAAATTATACATTTAACGGCAAAATTATGTACTACTTATTGATTTCATTTTCTTTAATGTAACAATACAAGTTAATTTTAGAAAATTTAGAATAAATGATAAAGCATATCAAAAAAGCAAGCTTAATTCTACTACCCTGGGATAACTACTGTTCCTATTTTTATCTGTTGTTTCAGATATTTTCTGTTAAATAATATTTTATAAGGATTAATGTTTTACATACTAAATTTTAATCTAGTTTTTATCTTTTTCCATCATAAAACGGATCCTCTCAAATGGACATACCATCGTTTATTGTACCAGTCCCCACTGATAGATGTGTAGGTTGTTTCTATAGGTTCTCTACCACAAACAATTCTGGAATAAACATCCCTGTAGATAAATAGATGTGCATATGCATAATGATTTCCTCATTATCAATGCAATTCTTGAAATACATTTTTTTTCCTGGATCCTAGAGTAATATCTTGGCATTTTATGTCTTTAATATTAATGTGTATTATAAACCGTGGTTTAATCTGCTTTTAAAGGGTCAAGAGCAAACCTGGTTGGTTGATAGACAACTAGGCTAATATTGAGGCTGCATCTAAACTGGATGGAGTAGTTAATTGAGGAAACTGAGAAAGAAGGCACCAAGGACTCAGCTGCTTAAGTGGAGATAAGGTCGTGAGTTAGAAGTGCCACGTGACTAAACACGGTGCTTCATGCTGTACACAAATTCCTTCAACCTTGATGAGCTTCTGTGGCAGGCATTACCACCATTATTTTAGAAACACAGCAGCTGGGGTCATCCTTCTAGGTCAGGGTCTCTCAAACTCTGTTCTGTTGACCCTTAGGGCTGGATCATAATTTCTTGTGGTGAGTTGTCCTGTGCATTGTAGGATGCTTAGAAGCATCCCTGTCTTCTACCCAGTAGCACCCCAACCCAAGCTGTGACAACCAAAAATGTTTTCATGTACTTCCAGACATCCTTTGGGGTACAGTGGAGGGGATTGGCAAAACTATCCCTGGTTGAAGTTCATTACCTTCGCAGGATTAATGAAGATAAAATTCCAAATTTAATCTCTGCAATTCCAAAGTGCATGTTCTTTTCCCTGTTGCATTTCCTGAAAGCACTAGGAATTGCATCTTTCCTGAATGGGAATCAATATCCATTCTGGAGTCTTGGCTGGTACCAGAGCCAATTTCTCACAGCGACTCTTGATAGCGTCTCTACCCTCTTAAAGTTTTATGGCCTCTCAGGAGACAGTTTTACCTGTGTTTGACTGAAAATGCTGAAGTCATTCAGTGTTTTCTCATCTTTTTTTGCTTGTTTCCTACTCTCTGCCCCCACCACTTCAAATAAACTTGATATATTCATTCAACCACTCCTCTCTGCACTTGTCTGATGGAAGAGGAGATTTGTTTGACAGGTGTGGTGATGGAGCTTACTTGGCAGTGGTAGAGCTCTGGGTTTGAACTAGACGCTCATGCCTACCAGCTGTGTGACCTTCAACACGTTAGTCACTCTTAGCCTGTTCTTCATAAAGAAAATGGGTACTTAAAATATACATTTACAGCGATGTTTTGATGAATAAATGAGCTAATATATTTGAAAGTACCTCACAGGGATGGTACAGAGGAGACAATCTAAGAATCCTGTTTCTCCTTTTCCCCCTCAGGAGTAATACCTGTTTGCTGGAGCCATGCTTCCCACTCCCTTCTCTCCCAGGAGCCTGCTTCACTTATACTGTTTCTTTTTCTTTGTCTCTCCCAAAACAATAGAAATCAGAGCAGAATTATGTATATAGCATTAAAAAATTAGAAGTTAGCGACAATCCTACCACCTTTGAAAACGTTTAGTTTTTGACCATTTATGTAGTCATGTATTTCTTATGATCGTGTACATGTATAATTTTATACCCTGGGCTCTTCAGTTAATATTTTATTTCTACACTGTAGACACACTGCTTTGTAGCATTCCTCTTAAATTAAAAATTGCTAAGTTGACAGTCTCATAGCTTATTTAACTACTCACCTACTTTCCAATAGTTAGATTGCTTTTGATCTGGAGATGTTATCAACAGTACTGTCATGTATATTTCTAGCATATAACTTCTTCTTTTGTCTTGCTTCTCAGGATAAATTTCTGTGCTAAATCAAAGAGAATGCACATTTTTATGGCATTTATATATTCCAAAAAGGTTGTTCTAGTTTGTATCAATACTCGCAGTAGACTTGTGCAAAGCTTTGACCATGGAGTTATTGAGAATTTGATTTCCTCTCCCTTCACTGTAAACAAATAGTCATGAACTCTCTAGGCATTAATATGATAGATGGAATGACTTTATTATTATTTAATTTGCGTTGTTATTTATTTATGGCCTATTGATTAAGCCATACTATTTATGCATGTTTATTGATTATATTTTCTTATACTCTTTTCTGTATTCTAATATTTAAATCATTTTTTCACCTTAGCCTACAAATGAAATCCAAGTTCTAAATTTTCCTAAAATGAACCTTCTCTTAAGTTTTCTCATTTAATTCTAAGCTTATTTCTCTCTTTTTAAATCATTTCCTAAATGTAATTTTTATTATCTTTGAAAAATCTGTGTATTTTAATACTTAAAAATATTAGCCATTAAATTCATGTTTGCTTTGATTATTAGGGAGGTTGATCATTTTTTTCATATGTTCACATTTCATTTTACTTACCTGAATTACTTATTGCCTTTTCTGTTTCTGTTTTGAGATTTGAGAGATTTTTAAAATTGATTTGTAAACATTATTTATAGATTAAGAATATTACCCTGTTATCAGCATATTGCTTTTAACTGCTTTCTTAAATGTTATTTTATTATGAGTTTCAAGTGTACAGTACATTGGTTAGACATTTATACAGTTTATAAAACAATGCCCCCTAATTGCTCTTTCTCTCCTCTGGCCCTCCACCTAGCCATTACATTAATGCTAACTGCATTCCCGATGCCGTGTTCCCCATCTTTATGACCATCTATCAGCTACCGATTATACTTCTTTAACCCTTCAACCCTTCCTCCCACCCAACACCCCCTCCCCTCAGGCTATTACCAGATTGTCCTTTATATTTGTGTCTGTCTTATAACTAATTTTCTCAGCAACTAATTTTCATTTAAAGTTTTCTATGATTATGTTTGGCATAAAGATGTCTTTTTCATTCATTACATTTAAGCTTTGAAAACTTTTCTCTATCACAAAATCCTAAGACTGCTGAAGTATTACCTACCAGCTTGCTTGCTTTTTCTTTCCTTCCTTCCTTCCTTCCTTCCTTCCTTCCTTCCTTCCTTCCTTCCTTCCTTCCTTCCTTCCTTCCTCTCCTTCTCCTTCTATTTCTCCTTCTCCTTCTCCTTCTCCTTCTATTTCTCCTTCTCCTTCTCCTTCTCCTTCTCCTTCTCCTTCTCCTTCTCTCTCCCTCTCCCTTTTTTCTATCTATTTATTTCATGTTTAGCAGATAAATTAATCTGGACTTTGTTCTAGCTTATGGTGTATAGGAAAAAGCCAAAACTCTTTTTGGTATATAGAAAAATTCTTGAATATTATTTGTTGAATAATCTATCTCTTTACCTGTTGAATGCAATGCTTCTTTTATCATATATTAAATACTACATTTACTAGCAATTGTTTCAGGTTTATGCTATCTAATTACTTTAATGATTGTAGCTTTGCAATATTGCTTAATATGTGGTAAGGTTAGTTCCCTTTTTATTTTACTTTATTTGTAAAATTATAATTGCTACCATTATCTGTTTATTATTTTCGATACATCTCAGAAATGTTTAGTCAGTTTTCCCCAGAAATGTTATTATAATTGCATGAAAACAGTTATGGTCTCCACTTTAGTGGAGTGTAGCCAGCAAAAGGAAAGAGACAATAATCGTCTAAACAAACAAGTGAATGTATAACGTGAGCTAACGGTGCCTGCATTGAAAGCTAGGAATAGGGTTCGGTGATTGAGAGTAAGTGTGTGTGGTATTTGGAAGGCAGTGAGGGAAGCTACTAACATAGCATGTTCAAGGAAGACCTTTCTAAGGACGGGTCTTTTAAGCCCGAGGTCTGAAAATGAGAAGGATCCTGGTACCCAAAGAGCTAGAAGCAAGGACTGACAAGGCAACCAGAACAGAATATGCAAAGCCCCTGAGGTGGGAATACCTAGGCGTGTTTGAGAGGCTTAAATAATGTGAAGGGTCCCAAAGCGGCAAAGGCACGGGGTGAGGCCGGTAATGAGGCTAAACAGGATGGCAAGGCCAGGGTTGTGAGTCTGGATTCCATTTAAAATGTAACGGGAAGTCGTTGAAAGATTTGAAGCAGGCCAGTGGTGCCATCAGATGTGTTTAAAAGTGATTTTCATAATTAGTTTGTGAAAAATAAATCGTAGGGGGTGTGGGCAAGAGAGGCAGATCCACAAGAGGCTGCTTGTAAGACATGATGCTATTAATTTTGGAATAGTTTGTATCGCTGCTTTATTAAAAGCGCTATTATAATTCTAGAAGTCTTTAAGTTGGTTTATAGAGATATGTAATCATTTTCTAATAATAATTCTTTCTCGTCATTTATAATAGTCGCAACTATTGCACCAGGTTCATAGCCTATGTTCCCGGCACCCCGTGTCCTTGCATTCTCCCAAGATGCAAATCAAGGGACATCACCAGACACCAAATTAGACAAGAGGAAAAGTTTTCTCGAGCTTGTGCACGAGGAAACCATCGCCGTGAAAGGCAAGTGGTGGGGGGTTCGGAGGGAGAGGCCGGGGTGGGTGTCACAGGAGCTCGCGGGACGAGAACAGTGACTGGGCGCATGTGCGGGCGGAGGTTTCTGGGCGTCTGTGCGGGGGGTGTCCTGTGCTGCTTCGTGTGTCCCTCGTCTCATCGGCGTGTTAAATTCCTATCCCGGGGCGTGATTTTTTTTTTTAATTGAGATGAAGAAAGGGTCACACGGAGGGCACCTCTGAGCCTGATAGAGCATGTGGGGCCAAGGAGAACATTTTTTCCATCCTTGTGACCGGATCTCCGTGGTTAGCCATCCTGGGGTGGTTAAAAGTTTGGTTTCCCCGTGTCTTCGGAGAGCTTAGCTTATCTAAGCTTTAAGAGCTGGACTGGCTTTTGTCTGTTCAACCCGACTGACCTGAGAGCAGAAAGTTGCCGTCTTGTCTCACCTGTAGCAGTTTTTAGATATTGCAGAGGGGAAATCTTAAACAGTAAATGTGGCAGTTTGATTTTAATGGTAATGTTTTGCCTGCGCCATAGTTAAATGTGCTGATACATTTTGGCTCATACTGTTATTTGTCATGCGGTATTTTTAAACGTGTTTTTATCTGTGGTAGATGTCTGATTAAATCAGTGCCATTTCGGCGTCTATATGATAATCACATTGTGCTTCTCTTTTGTTTATTCTGTGAGCTTACCTCTTCTCATGGTTTAAGGCTTTCAGTTCTGTGACATTATCCCCATCTTCAAACTCGAGCTTGAGAGACTGCGGAAATGATACCATTAACGAAAATAAGGAGGCCATGGAGGGGGAACATTGATTTCCGTGGTCACAGGATTATCTGATTCTAGACTTTCAGATCTTTGCCAATGCAGCTCTAAACGTAACATAGTCGTAAGCATATTTGCTAGGGTTTGCTTGCCATCCCTGGGTCCTGTTCGCAGAAAGGGCTGCAAAGAATATAGAGAGGAAAGAACCCGAGAGACGATGTGATGTGCACAGATTTTGGGGGCTCTTCATCGCATGATTCGAATGCTACCTTGCCCTTACTAGCTGTGTAGCTCCTGGCAGGACACCAGTCCCTCAGGGATAAGAATATCATCTTTGTAGGAGGGCTGTGAGGATTAGATGATAAAGTTTAAATAAAAAATTTAGCACAGTGGCATAGAATCATTCTTACAGAGATCTTAAAATGAACCTAGCACTGTGTTTAGAACTGTTTTGTGCTAAGATGTTATTCAGTTTTTCAAATAATCCTATGAGGAAGGTACAGCAGATTCCCAAATAACGTTTTATAAAACAGTGTTTCATTATAATGTTGGCGAGTTGCCTTAGGAACTTGACTCTCCTTTATAACAATTAGCCTGTGGTGGCAATTGTTTTATTGATGCGTCATTTCACTTCAAGTGACATAAGCTATCAACGTTAAGTGAGAACTTACTGTGTTATCAGCATTATTTTAATTTCACGAAGAGGAGCAATGAGACACTGCCCGTCTAGGTGATTATTATTAGGCTAATGTCCCTCTGCAAGTAAGTGAACTCAGCAGTGTGGCCCAGAGTCCCTGCTCTTCTCCTCTGCTTGACACCTGACCTCTGTCTGATACAAGGAGAGTGTCTGCATCTTTCTGCATTCACTAAGCTTGTCAGCCCTTAGAGATCAGGCAGAACAAATACTCCGGGTTACAGTTGAGGAAACTGAGGCCCAGAGAAGCAAATGACTTTCCCAGGTCATGCAACAAGTGAATGCTAAAAGTAGGACAGAAATCCTGGTCTTCTCATTCCATTTTCCAGCTTTCCAAGTAGCGGGGCCATCTAGAATCTCTCCTTCGGAAGGTGCTGGGCTTGCCCTCAGGCTCTTGGGTGGCCTTCAAGTCTTGTCCAGCGACTTTAAAAAGATTTTTCTTTAAGTCAGACATAATTATTTTAAAGGCTTTAATTATAAGCCTTTGTGAATCTTCATGATGGTATTCCAAGTGAATTATGTGTATTATATTTTTAAATGCAAAAGGAAGCCTGAATGAAAAGAAAAACAACAACAACAAATTAAAAGAAAATATCTATACACGTAAGTTGTAAATTTGCTTATGATGCCAAGATGAATTCATTTCTGTGTCATGTGGATAAAGCAGCAGCTGATCCTGGTTTTCTAACATAGCAATGTGATAGTGTCAGAGATTAGGTCCTAAAACGAGAAGAGAAAAGACGAGAAACTTCCTCGGTGGACTTCGCTGATGATATCTGATGAGGAATGAGTTGAGGTTTGGGGAACTTAGATTCTGGGGATATTATTTATCAGCGGTTCGCTATTGGAGGTCTCCCTGATAACTTTTTTCTTCTCTGAAGTTTCTGCATTAGAGCTATGGAGCTCCAACAATTTTTTTTTTTTCTTTCTGGCCATTCTTTTAACTGTTGTTGCATTGAACCTGACTAAGTATTATCACCTATATCTCCTAATGACCTTTTATTTTCTACTTGATTACAGATCTAAAGAAATCTTTATGCAGCATCACGGGCAGTCTCTGGAAAGGCTGGCTAATGGCAGGTGCTGTGCTGCTGTACCTCAAGGAAGCGCATTCGTTGCCTTCTCTGTTCGTAGGACTTGTGCCATTCCTTAATAGGTGTTTCCAGGAGCCCCAGTCCCAAGCACTCACTTTCCCACAGTTGTTCGACTCTCTCCCAGGGAGGGTGTAGTGCCAACAAGGGAAAACTGATGTGGTTCCACAGACAACATTGAACCACTTGAGACCTCCTCCTGGTGTCTAGGGGTGAAGCCCTAACTCCTTCGAGGACATTTCAGGCGGTTCACGAATGTACTAGTGGTTCCGCATCCCACGGAGCCTCCTAATTCCCTTCATCCCAGCCTGACTGGCTCACTCACCGCCTGAACACGCCTTGTTCTCTCACTCCTCCCTGTTAGCTTCTGCCGTTGCTTCTGCCTGCGGTGGTTTGCTCCTTACAGATTGTAAGCCTCTTCATAAGTTACACTTTAAAAGTTTCAAGGGCTCCCTAAAGCCTTCCCTAGATTCTTATCACCCTTCCTTCCTAGCACCTTTCTACCTTTGTTTCTGCCCTGAAGGGAATGAGAAAAAGACTTACTCTTCTGGCATCCAGTTGAGTCTGAGATCTTTATACGTATTAGGAATTGCATTCAGCTATGAATAACAGGAATTTTCTAAAAATGGCTCAAACCAATTACAAGTTTTATTTTTCTACTTAAATGTGTTGTCCAGGGCTAAATGGTGGCTCCGCAAGAGACTAGGTTCTTTCTTTTTTCCTGATGGGCTATCCTTGACATTGCATCCCGGCCCACGCAATGTTTATTTCTGGGAGATCTTCAAGGACACGCGTTATGTCATGAATCCATTCGGCATTTTTTTCATTGTTCATACCCTTCAGGGCATGAATAGTGCCTGGGACATATAGGGACTATTCCGTAAATGCTCATCAAATGAATCATAAATAAAGAGTGAGATATTTTCTCACTTGGAGAAAAAGAGAAAATAATAAAGACAATCTCAGACACATGACCTATAGCATTTAAGAAGAACATTCCGTGTTTTTCCTTATTTGCCTCAGATATCATACTTCGGTTTATCTGAGAAAATATCCATTTTTCAGGGTCTTAGTCCATTGATCTGAAAAGTGAACTTAAAATATAGACAACCTCCAAATTACAGTGTAATGTATTCCTAAAAACAAATGTTGTAAATTAGAATGTGCTTCTTTGGGAAACGATATTATAATTGACACTTACATTTTCAACCAAGGATTTGTCAACAAATAAATCACAGAAATGATGATTAGTATGTCAAAAAACACAAAGCTACAACATTAATTTAAAAGTATAAAATTATGCCTTATATCCTAGGAAATGAACATACACTTACAGTAAATATTTATGAAACAAGGGATCAAATGTGCTATAAATCGTATATATTACATATAAAATGCAACTCTCTTGTGCCATAAACATGACTTAAAACTAACATGCTAGCGATAATAATCCTTTAAAGCTTCGGGCTGGATCCCATTGATCTTGTAACCTTGGGGGCTTACCACAGTCCTCATCACATGGAAGATACTCAACAAATGCTTGTGGATTGAATTAAACTGAATCTATGTAGAGTGTATAAAGCACTTGCACATCCATTGTGAACTAAGGGAACTTACTCTTTCAATAATCCTTCTCTGTATTTAATAGTGTTGAGAGTATTCCAATTTACAGGTAAACTAAGGCTCATAACAATTAAGGGACTTGTTTCCCCAAGATCAGAAAATTAAATTGTGTTGCTAAGTCTCTTACCTAGTTTTTCTAAGTTCAAAACGTTCAGGTGTTATCTCACAAACATTGATGATTCTCATGACCTCAGTCTGTGATAGAAGTTTGAAGAGCCACATCTTTTTACTCTTAAAGTTCTTCTGGAATACAGATAGTCAAAGACATTTTGTTTATCTCAGTTCTGCCTTAATAGAGAATGCACAAGTAAAGTAAGCTTGCTGTTGATGAGCATGATGGAAATGGCGTCTTCCTCACCACGTGATAGTTTAGGCTGGCCTAAAATTTACCTTGGTTCATCACCTATGCCCGTTATGTTTACTGAGTTCTCTCAGTTTACTATCAGGATAAAGAAAGGCCACTATATACCATTAAGCTATGACTTCACTCCACTTGGACTTTGTGTATAGGACTCAAAGCACTTCCCATTGTACGGAAAACTCGACACAGCAGTTACCCATGAAATAGCTAATGACTTTATACAACATTCCCCCAATGCAACTATCAAGGATTGCTAAAACAGGAAGTTGGTGGAATGCGGAGAGAGTCCCTTATTTGACAGGAGGTGTGTTGCAGTGTTCAAAACCATAACCTTTTGATGCTGGCCTCTGTGCATCCTCTTCTCTGCTTCTTATTAGAAGAGTGATCTTGGCAAGTTACTGAACTCTCTCTGTGTCATAATTTTTTTTTTTTTAGGCGAGGCAAACCTTGGTTGACCTCACAGATTGCAAGGACTTTGTCAGCTTACAATCCCTTATTTTTTATTTTTTTATTTTTTACACCTACAGCACTTCGTCTTCCTAGGTAGTCTTCCATCCAAGTACTAACCAGGCCTGATCCTGCTTAGCTTCCAAGATCAGATTCTGTGTCATAATTTTCTCATCTGAAAAATGGGGATAAGAATAGTGCCTATCTCATATGATTTTTGTGAGGGCTAAACATATAAAAATAAGTAAAGCATTGATAATAATGCTTTGCAGGAAGCAAGTATTTAATGAATGGTAGCAAGTACTATAATTGGCTTTATATTTCTGAACAATGGTAGGAACTTCTCATTATCTGCCTAAAGGGTACTGAGGGTTAGAAAACCAGGTAATTACACTTATTATGGATATTAGAAAAATGCAAATTAATGGTGTCTGCATGTAGATTGAATGACTATCATATACAGAAGTGCTACTTCTTCTCTTTATAAGATTTCTGAAGTTCACGATTGGAGTCAAAGTTATATTTACTACTAGATTGTAAACTGTAAGAAGAATAAGATCTTCTTTGTTTTAATTACATTTGTTTCTCAATTAGCACATCGTAGGTGCTCACTAAGTATTTCTGTAATAAATGAGTACATAACTGGATAAAATAATTAGCAGTATTTCTAGAAGTCTGACTTGTGATTAGGTTGCTCTGTAACTACCCAGTGTCAATAAATAGTTTCTATATAAGGTGGCCATCTCAAATTTACTATTGAATATGTTAACTTGACATGCATATATTCTCTTGTGACTATAGTTCTTTTGGAGTTTATAAAGATATGAATGAACTATTAATTTTATCAGAGCTAATTGTTAGTCTTCAAATTACTGCATTCACAATATTTCCACATTATCTCTGCTCTTTTAATTACATAAACCATTATCAAAAAAAGAGACTATAATTTAATGCATTTAAATTTACCATGATAGAAGGGATATCCATGACTGTTAAATAGGAGCTAAATAATTTTTAAAGTGTATTTAAATATGATTTTTTCAAAGTAATAACTTTTGTGACTACAGAGGCTTCATATTTTTGTTCTGTCTTTGTCTTGAAGATTTTGTTGCTGACAAACTATTAACAATTCACAAGTAGCTTCTTAAGTAATAGTGTATGTGAGTTATTTTGTGGGTGCCCCTCTTTCTGATTTCCTGACTTTAGGAAAGATTAAAGAAGGGATTATTTCCTTCCTGAGGGCTTGGTAAGGCTTGAGAACTATTTTCATGACCTAGAGATTTTGAAACCTCTCTTACACAAACACAAAGGAATGAACCACAATATTAATTCAAATCACATGTTGTAATGTATAATTCTGTTCGTGTAGGCATATTCTGTGAACATGGGATGCTCTCCAGCCTTCGCGTTTTATTTGCTTATTGACTATTGAGAACTTGGTACTTTGTTCATAAACGGTGTTAGCTAATGAGACTGGGAAGCCGCTGCCTCTCTGCTCTACCCCCACCCGTGCATCGCAACCATCATTTCTGTGGAAAATCTCATTCTGAATTCCAGCTCCTTTTGGTGCCCAATTCTGTGCTCAGTAGAAAAGAGGCGCTCATTGAATGTTGTGTGACCAAGAGATGTCCAAAAGGTTTATTAGGAGCAGCTCTGGACCTAGGGCTGCCATCTGCATTCAAGCCTTTCTGTAGGGCCTCGCATGCCAGGGAACATTTTTGGGTGCATCAGCATCAACAGTAGCAGAAGAATGGGCAAGACGAATGGGCAAGAATCTATGGGTTGGAGGTAGGAATAAAATATTAATATTCTTGATAATGGGAGATACTCTTTATGGAATACTCATCATGTGTCAAGAACTGGGCAAAACTCCTTATACGCCTCCTCTCATTTACTTCTCAGAAAGCTCATCTGATGAGTGAGGCTCCTAAGGAGGAGAGTAAGTAGCTTGTCTAAGATCACAGAGCTATGAGTGCCCAAACTAGAGTACCTTGGTCCCAGTATTTCATTTCATTCTCTCTCCCTTCTCAGTCCCCAGAACTGTTCTGTTTTGGTGACGACTAGCCTATGCCTGCAGAAATGGCCAGACACAGTCCAGCTGCTCTGTGGAGACTTACTTAATTCAATGGGAGGAAAAGAACTTGGAAGCCCACTGTTTATGGGTTCAAGCCACGCTAACCTCACCCCCTTCTGCAAAAGCAAATACTTTGTTCTGTGACTCCTATGTCTATTTCTAATTGTTTTTAAATTTGAGGAGGAAAGAAATATGATTAATTATTGATCTTCAAACCCCAGTTTGGGGAATATGATTAATTATCAACCTTCAAACCTAGTGTAGGCATAACGTGGTGAGGCTATTTTATATTTGTCGTTTTGTTTGCTTTGGTTGGTGTTTTAGAAATCCTCTTTTGTGATCTCAGATCCTTCTGTAAACAGCACTATATGAATAAGAAGATCACTTAAAATACATGGAGGGGGAGGGGAGGACCCAACTCTCGCGCACAGGAAGAGCGTCCGGGATATTACATACAGTGTTCTTAAGCCACCTTGGCAGTGTACAGGTTGGAGAAAGTGACATTTACACAGAAATGCCCTGCAGGAAAAAGAGACAAGGTTGAAACCAAGCCACCGTAAACAATGCGGCTCAGAAACCTGAAAACAGGAAGAGTGACCTTTCCAAAGGCTAGAAATGTACTTTCCAGCCTCTAAAACTGGAACCAGTTTTGGCGTCAAAATCTCCTCAAATTCCAAGTCGCTGTTTTCATAAACATGGCTGCGTTGAAAACTCTCATAACCAAAACTTCAGGTTTTCAAATGAAGCTAACTAACGCAGGGTCTGGTTTCTCCCGAGGACCGTGGACTGGCTGGTGGGCCTTTCTGACAGTCCTTTGCCACCATCTTTTTTTTTTTTTTCCACACCTGACATGTGGAGAATTGCAGACATTAATATCCAGTCCTTTTAACCTTTACTCTCAGATAAACCTTCCTCAAGCACCACTTTCGTTGCGACGTGATAGATCAGAAGCGACTCAGGTCTCACAAGGTTAGGCTACAAACTTGGTGTCAAGAGATTTAGAAAAGTTTAGTGGAAACCCAAGGAGGGTTTGGAGCAAGAGTGAGGATTGCCTGCAATGGTGTGAAGGGCTCTTTGGAGGAAGAGCGGTACAGCGGACTCTTGGTCTCCATTCTGCTGTGCTCAGATGCCTTTACTGTTTCCGTGACCTCCTTCCCTAAGCGCTTGCCTTTGCTTTTTGAAGGCTCACACCTTAAATCTTCCTCAGAGGACTGTTCTCAGGCCACTGAGCAGTTTTTTCCATAGACATAGACAAAAAGTATAGAAGGTTTAGGCCCTTTGATGAGTGACTGATTTGTGGTAGAGTATGAAAGCCCAGCTTCCTTGTCTCAAATAGGGACACAATTGTGAGATATAACTTATACTCTGGGGAGCTCCCGTGGGGTCTGGCTGAAGCCGCCCTCCAAGAGACTTAGCTTGTCACCGATCTTTGTGGCTTCTTCCCTTTTTCTGTCCTCCTCACCCCGCTCCTTCATAAGTCCTCCTGGGAGCACTTCCATAATAGATCACTGGGACAAAAATCCTTACTCAAGGTCTGCTCCGGGGTAAGATTTATTCTGTTAATTCTGGAAAACAAGATTAGGACAGTGGAGAACAGAGGAAAGCAGACTTTGAGTCAATATAAGAAAAAAAAAACTTTTTAAAAATTGTGTATCTCAAATAAGATTTGTAAGAATCAACCCGGAAGTATTTAAACAGAGGCTAGATGAGAAACTGCTGGTACTGCGGTTTGTAGGAGTTTATGCCGTAGATATGAGGTTTCTTTGCATATCCCCGTTGGTGCCTTACTACTGGAATGTCGTGGTATGCAAATGAGCCGTGAACCCTTACAGGTGAGCTGCCAAATCTGAACCGTATTTAACATGGGCTTTTCACAGTACATGTGTATTTTTCAGGTTATTCTAGGGCTCTCTATCTATGTTGAGCAGAAAATGTAGCTGAGTGGGCCGCACAGTTCACTGGCGACAACTGCTGCAGATGAGAGGCATAATGCCAAATTGGCTCCAAGTTAAAAATGTCTATGAAAACCTTTATAAGAATATGAAATACTGATTAAAGCAGAAAATATGCCCTAAAGGAAAAAATAAAAGACAGAGAACTGACTGGTGACCAATGGCACACTACAGCAGAGAATGATACACAATGATTGCTCGGGCATCACAAGCAACCGGTGGACTCAGGCAGTGATCGAGCTGAATTTTTGTTGACTTGGTTGGTGGTGTTTCAAATCCTTTACCTTTCCTAGGGTGGCCACCAAATTCTAGTGTATGAAATCCCACGGATGCGAAAAGACCAACGACTGGTTTTCAACATCATCTGCTGTCTCACCCCCAACTCTTCGATGGCTTCCCTCTGCCCAGAAGTTAAAGCCTCCGTTTCGTGGCCAGACATGCTCTCGTGGCTCTGGGAACGAGTTTTATGGCACATAGATAGAGTTTTGGTCTTGTCTGCATCCAGAGAAGAGGTCTCACGTGTAGTACAGTCCCAATATGACAAGGAAGTAAGTGTCCTGTAAGGAGAGGAGGCAGGTGCGTCAGACAGTGAAGCAGGAAAGTGAAAAATCATGAGAAGACAAGTTAAGAGAGGAAAAGAACTTTAAAGCTAAAAGATTGAAAAGGAATAGTACAATTGTACTGAAGGGAACTAATAGAGATGGGCGTGAAACATTTCACAAAACATAGTTGCGAACATTTCTGCCAAATGGCACCTTCCCAGAAGTGCTGGGTGTTTAGGGACTTCAATACCTTCACTTCCTGGCCTTGAAATAACTATATAAAATCTAGATTTGTTTCCAATCACTTTGTACTGATCCAGTTTCTCTGGTTTACTCTACGTCATTTATTCATTGGTTTTATTCATATAACTACCCCCATTTCAGCCAGATCAAATCCTATTTATCCCTAATGGCCCAGCTTTGTACTCATCTCCACGACAGAGTTTTCCACAGTCCTTCCGGCCCACAGAATCCTTTATATCTTTTGAAACTAAAGCACATTTCTCATTCCATTATTGTGACCCTTGCCATGCTATGTTTTCTGAAATTTTCTCTTGCTTTTGTATATGGCGTCTTGCATCTTGGGTATCTCTATATTTATCTCTTGAATGATATATGGCCTGTGCTTTGACTCCCCAAGTAGGTCTCAGTCCATAGAGTCATCTACCATATACGCATGTTACATCCATTTGGGTTGTAGAACTTGCACATGTAAACACAAATGTTCTGTGTTGAAAGTTTCGGAAAGATTGCTGGCAACTGGTGTGTTGTTCGGAAGCCTTGTTGGAGGCCTGGGAAATGAACCCAGCAATTGAAGGATGTAACCTTCAGGGTCAAAAACTTTCAGCATTCGTGTGCAGCCTCTATAGAAGAAAGACCCATAGTAACGGCATTAATATTCGGTAGTGTTTATTGAGCACTATGCTAAATGCTTTATTTATAGTATCTCATTTATTCCTTCAACAATAAATTTAATTTTTTTGTGATATGTACTATCATGATCATTTTAAAGATGAGAAATAGACTTAAAAATGATAATTTACCTAAAGTCGTGTACCCTATTGAGTAGGAGTTATCAGATTACAAAGTTGTTTTTATTAACTTTATTATGCTTTATCCCAACAACAGTGGGGTTATGTATGACATTTGCATTTTCATGGGAATTTGAAAATTTGTTTCTTGGACTTTGCTGCTCTAGCAGGAAGATTTGGGTACCACAAGACTGTGATGGAACAGAAATTACAATTTATGATGTAACTGCTCCATTTTGTTCTTTATTTTCACATGTTGTTCAGACACTTTGCATTTTCTCCAAGCATCCATGTGTCAGGTGTTTGTGTATCATTAATCACTTGTGCAAGGGCTTTTTTGATTACAAGGAGCAATTTGGAGTAGTGGAAAGGACCCTGGGGACAGAAATCTAGTCCTGCTCCTGCTACCTAGAGTCATAGGCCACTGAGGTCGAATGTCATGGGGACTCCACCTTTATCTGATCTGCTTAGTAATGTAAAAAATATAGAACTATACCAAATGATGCATTGTTCATAATTATTAGTTAAAAGTTTGAGACGTATACAGGCTTTTATTATATTATTCTATAAACTTCTCTGTAATTTTATTTTATAAAATAATTATGGTAATTTGTTATAGAGTTTTCTTTCTTATTTTGCAAAAAAAAGAAAACAAGCAAAACTACCATCATGGCATAAAGGGGAGGATATTTTGACACTAATAAAATGCAGAAGACATAATTCAGAATTAAGATGAGTCATTTGGTTTTGGAAAACCTCACTCAACGCTCTTTACTTTTTGTTCCTTTGCCTTGGTGTAATGAGAACTTTGTCATAGCTCAGACTCGTCTACTCGCTTGCATTTAGGACCCATTGAAATGGACCATTCTAACTACTCATACCCTTCTGTTGTGTCTATGAAATATTTGGTCTATTTGCAAGTAGACAAAACAAAGAGGAGAATTTGAGGAGCTTGAATACTTCAGGGAAAACATCACAATACATTTGGCCTGAATTCTATTTTGTGTTCACATGGAATCCTTTGTCCATTGACCCGCATCAAGATTCCCACGTCACTTCTATATCTCCTCTCAAGTTCAGTGCATCGATCACATATGAAAAAGTATGTACAAATATGACAGACACAAAAAGATTACTAGAAATATGTAGTGATCTACGTACTCAGTGTTCCAGGGATTTGTTGGAGTAAGAAGAATATTGGGTCAGCTCTCTTGGCATCTCTCACATTACGACGTGTTTAGCTTATTAATTTTTGTAAGATTACATCTCTCCACTACGCTCTGACCTTTCTAATATTTTTCAAAAGCAAACCTTGTTCCAGGTAGCAGGTTTTGCTCAGCTGGGGCTTCTCTGTTCTGAGCCTTTTCCCTTGCTGTCCATCACACCTTGGGTTTGGCAACCCTTAGGAGTCATGGCACGCAGCAGTGACTCCCTGTGGTTCATTGGGAAAGTGGGACTTTGTAATGGGAGGATACGAAGCAGGGGATCTGGTGGTGGCTCTGAAATCTGTGGAGATTTATTGTTGTGCGTTAGCGGTGTCAAGTTTGGTTCTGTTGCCATGGTGTTTGGCTACTTAGATTGTTTGTTTTAACTTTTGTAAATGTGCCCAGATATGGGATGTGCATTCGGTCAACTGAAAGGAGGCTGAAGAAGCTGGGTGAGAGAGGAAATAATTACACTCTGGTTTGGGAATGAGTCAGAATCCCAAGGTATTATTTATTGGTTGGGTTCACATAAATATGCTTCTTAGCTTCCTTTTCAGAAATGAGTTTCTGCTTTCCTTTCATGGTAATCAATGTTTGCAGTCCCAATCCCCACAATCAAACATGGAACTCAGATTAACATTCAAACTAACAATATTTAAACAGGAAATTTGATCTTGATCTGTGGATTACAGTCTTTACCCTTCAAATAAGACAAGGTTTACATAATTGGCCTTCATAATATTTTTTTTTTTTG
The DNA here is from genome assembly GCF_014176215.1 of Rousettus aegyptiacus. Classification (NCBI taxonomy): domain Eukaryota; kingdom Metazoa; phylum Chordata; class Mammalia; order Chiroptera; family Pteropodidae; genus Rousettus; species Rousettus aegyptiacus. The sequence goes on from NW_023416285.1 coordinate 9,069,322, forward strand.
CCAGTGTCTGATATTTCCCCCTGCTTTTGGCCTTTTCACTTTCAGTGTGATGTGCTGAGCAAAAATTATTTCCATGTTAAAAATGTTTTTCCCCATTTCTTTATCTAAAACTGTATAAGATGACTTGCTCTTCAGTTTCCTAACCGGAAACCCAATAGTTGTATCTGTGTGGATCCAGTGATGTAAGTAGGACCTCCCTGCACCCCTGTGAGCCCTGACTGTCCATAGTGGTCTAAAATCCCATGGGAAGTGTTTCAGAATCCTGACTGCTCAGTTTCCCCAAAGAGCAAATTTCAACAAACCAGCTCAACTAATTAAGTGTCCTAGTATACATAGCCAGTGCAGATCTTCATTCATTCATTCATTCATGCCTGCATTTATTCTTTCACTCTTCCTTTCATACATTTCATAATGCACACAATCATTTGTTTGTGCATTAGATACTCATTATTCATTCAACAGTAATTGAATGGTACTTTCCCAGGCACTGTGCAAAGAGGATAAAGGGGAGAATTAGAGATAAATAAGTTTTAAACTTTGCAAGAGCACACAGTGTAATTGGGAGGAAAAACATAAGCCATATCATGATAGTGTGGTGTATGACGTTTCCTAACAATGATAGGAGTGAAGGGTTAAGACTCTGTAAAAGAAGTGGTTCATTTTGACTCCAGTGTTGGTGGGGGTGGCTTTGGGAATGTGAAGGACCTCCAGCTTGGACTTAGTTTTGTCTGGGAGACAAACAAGTTGTGGAGAATTTCATGTGGAAGAAACAACTGTGCAAAGGTCATGATTGCTAATTTAAAAAATGACTGAGTTTAGAAATTTTGCAGGTTAAGAGTCTCTCATGTTCCTGTTATTTTTTATTTAAATGATGCCTAACAACTGGCTAGATTGAATATTTCAATGGCCAGCTGGTTGCCTTGGCCCATTGTAGTCAGAACCATTGAGTAGCCAAGTGATGTACTTCTACTTTTTTAAAAAATTAAATGTTTTGGGGTGACACTGGTTAATAAAATTATATAGATTTCAAGTGTACAATTAAATAATGTGTCATATTGTCTAGTGCATTGCAAGTTCACCATCCAAAGTCAAATTTCCTTTCTTCACCATATATTCGATACCCTTTATCCTTACCTACCTCTCCCCCTGTCCTCTTTACCTCTGGTGATCACTAAACCATTATCCATGTCTGTGAGTTTTTATTTGTCTTGTTCATTTGTTGCTTTCTGTTTGATATTCTACATAAAGTGAAACTATATGGTTCTCAACTTTTTCAGTCTATCTTATTCCACTCGGCACGAAACCTCAAGATTCACCCGTGTTGTTGCAAATGGCAGTATTACATATTTTTTATGGCTGAGTAATATTCCATCGTATATAGGTACCACATCTTCTTTATCAAGTCATCTATCAGACAACACTTTGGTTGTTTCCATGTGTTGGCCACTGTGAATAAGGCTGCAATAAACATGAGGAGCATATATTTTTATGGATAAATGTTTTCAAATTTTTGGGGGTAGATGCTCAGAAGAGGGATTGCTGGGTCATACAGTAATTCTCTTCTTGAGTTTTTGAAAAACTTCCATACTGTTTTCTATAGCCAGAAATATACAACGGAAAAATGAAAGCATCTTCAATAAATAGTGCTGGGAAAATTGGAAAGCCACATGCAAAAGAATGAAACTGGATTGTTCTCACCATACACCGAAATGAATTCAAAATGGATCAAAGACCTAAAAATAAGACATGAAACAATAAATTGCAAAGAAGAAAACATAAGTACTAAACTCATGGACCTTGGATTTAAGGAGGATTTTATGACCCTCAAAATTTTATCTCAAAGGCAAGGAAACTAAAAAAGTAAAATAAACGAATGGGACTATATAAAACTAAAAAGCTTCTGTACAACAAAAGAAACCATCAACAGAACAAAGAGGCAATCAACTCAATGCAAGAAGATATTTGTAAATAATACCTCTGATAAGGGGCAAATTTCATATATATATATATAAAACTTTATACGACTCAACAACAACAAAACAATTCAATTAAAAAATAGGCAGAGGACTTGAAAAGACACTTCTCCCAGGAAGACATACAAATGTCCAATAGACATATGAAAAGATGCTCAACTTCACTAGCTACCAGGGAAATGCAAATAAAAACCATGACGAGATAACACCTCACACCTATTAGATTGGCTGTAATCAACAAGGCAAGTAATAAGTGTTGGACAGATTTTTTTTGGGGGGGGGAAAGTAACCCTTATACACTGCTGATGGGACTGCAAATTGGCACAGCCACTATCTACTTTTTAAATCTTGTCTTCCCAATGGCACTGAAAGTGTAACCTACGTTTTCTGACTTGGAGGCTTCATACGTTACTTAGCATTCTCATGCTTTTCAAGTTAATAGTAGTCTCTGCGAGTTTGAGGTTGCAGTGTATTGGAATCCATACCCCGAATTAGCTTCAACATAACATGTTGCTTTAAAAGTTTAACATTTGCACTGCTTCACAAAGCAATGAAATATTAATGACTCCCTGGTGCTCTCCTTCCTGCACATCCTGATGCTTCCTAGACATCCACCCAGAAGTGGGCCACATAAACCACACATTTCCACGAGCTGAACGATGCATCTTCTCTCTTGACCCTGTTCCTTCTGTTTCCTGTCTTAAAGCCACCAGCAGCAAGCATCAGCGTCACTGCTGTCGTTCTCTTCACTTTGACCACCCCGCGCTGCCATCCAGCCTAATCGATCCTAATCACATCTAATGCTGTGTTCTCTCTGCCTCTGGTCTCAATCCGCTCCGATCCACCTTCCCTGTAGTACTCCAGATGCAAATTTAGTGATGTCACTCTCTTCATTAAAAGCCTGCAATGGCTCATATTTACGAATAGTTTTAGAGGTTAATGTGTATGCAGGAAAGATCATGAAAAGAAGGAAAGAAGGAAGCAGTGAAGGAGGAATGAAGGAAGGAGTGGACGTGTGGGAAAGGAGACAGGTTTGTTCCATGATAAAGTAAGTTAGAAAATGTTAGACTTTTCGTCCTCCAAGATTTAACTTTTTTAACATTTAGTGCATTTTGAGTCTGTATAATGGGAGCCATAGCACTCACCATTTCCAACACTTACTTGACTATAAAATCTATATTTCTGAGGAATGCCAGTTAATATCATGTGTGATATTAACCACACAGATTCCTTATCTAGGTATTCAGAGCCCTACTTATTTTCCCAGAGTCTGAATCCAGGAATGTTGACATTTTGAACCATGGTCAACTTGTTATTTCCCCTAAACACCATCTCTTTTTTTTCCTAGTCTCTTTAATTCTCTCTACTTTCTTCTGAGAACTAGACTGGAAGTGCCTCCTTCATGATTTCTGCTACAACACCCTCAAAGAGATTCTTTTCAGCCGCTTTTGTTCGATCCATATGTTGTCTGCACTGCTGTGATAAAATGTGAAATGGCAACCAACATTTTGTTTATGAACAGTCATTCATTGTTCATCTTGTGTCTCCTCAAATTATTAATGCAATGCTTGGGATATTTTAGTGTGAACAATTGGAAAATCTATGGTAATCTTTTTCTGGCTATTAGACATTGCCTTGAATGCCAGAAAATGTCACTGGTTTCTCAGGGACAAGAAACTTATATTTGAGGAATTCTTAAAATAGGGCATCTTCTAAATCAGCTCTTACTCTGCCCTTTGCATCTCGAGAGCCAGTGTAGATGTTCCTTTCAGAGAAGGGGAAATTCTCACTAACATTCACTAAGACTAGTTCTAGAAAAGATGGTTCTAACGTGTGTGACTTGTAGACTCTCATTTTGCACTACTTACTCAAACAAAACCCAGAGCCAGACCTATTTTAATCTCTGTTGTTAAGGTGTCCTTGGAGATGGTTGATACTGAAGATGTTTTTTCATGAAGTGATATTGGAGGCATTAGATGTTATTGTTACTATTGACTCTGAAAGTTACCCTCTCCCAAAATTAAAAAAAAAGTAGGTTTAGGTAATTAAAAACTAAAAATAAACACAATTTTTTGAATGAACTAGAGCTACTTATTTGATTCTGACTTTTTCAGAGCCTGATGATGGACCTTAGCCTTGTTGACTTTATTGAAGTCTAATAGTAAGGCTTGTTTCAACAGGAATCAAGAGAGATTTCTGCTAAAGTCTTACTTGGCAAGGCTTCTCTGTCTCCATTTCCTCCTCTGTCAAATGAGCATTATCATAAACTGTGAATAACTTTCTAGAAAAAAAATTGTTTTTAATTTAATGTACACTTATTAGTCACTTAGATAATGGGAAAGTTTGGATGCATGTTCAATTATCAAGTCCTTCTACATTTTCAACAGTAGCTGAATCAAGAAGAATGGTCCATTAATTACCTGTATTGTCAGGGGAGTCAATTGGGATGCTTTGGGAACAAAAGGAATATTCATTAGTGGGAAAAGAAAATGGATGAAGCTTGAATTCTTTATTTCTCAGTTCCATGCCAACTTTGAAAATGGTCTAGCTATACCTCTTAGCAGTGGATTCCTGTAATTGTAGAGTATTTAATAATGTGTTTAGTACACTAGGATATTACTTGCATTATCGCCCACAAATGCAGCCACTGGTGTGATTTTTGATGCAAGGTACCCTTTATTGTTCTAGAAAAACTTGTACCTCTTGAAGTTACTTTCTGATCCAATTTCTTTGTAACTGGGCCCAAACTCTAGGCTAACATGGAAACAGAAAATGGTTTGCCCTTTGGCCTGCAATATACAGCCATCTATCTAGGGTCTTCCATGCAAACATTGGAGCTTACCTTGGCTTATGGTGAGTTTCCCATATTGATAAAGGATGATTGTTCCAATACGTGGTGGTTTCTGGAATAACTTCTGGAGTGCTAAAGTTCTTGAAATCATACAGCTCATGCCATATGCTTGTATTTATGAAAATTCTTCAACAAGGTCAAGGTGTCTTATTTTACCAGTCTTTCATTCATTCATCAATTATTTATTGAGCAGTTTCAATGTGTCAGGCTCTGAGACACAACGAATACTAAGACATTCCCTGACTTCAAGACTTCAGTTTAAATATAGAAGACAGGAGCAAGTAAAAACACTGGTGCTAGAATTTAAAATGTGGTGTCTGATTATAAAGTATAGAATCTTACCAAGTCACAAACTTATTCCAGTTATACGCTCATGGGATTGTTTTGAGGAAGAAATGAAATAGCCCATGTAAAGTTGCATAGCACTTGTCATATGTTAAATGCCCAGTAAATGTTAACTGACGTCATTTATTATTTTTATTATTATCTCTCTTTCACCTCACAGTGGAAGAACATAGTGGTTAAGCATGCTCTGTGCCTTACCGACTGCGATCAAATCCTGACTTGGAGACTAAAAAATGCATGTGAACTTTGGCAGGATACTCAACTCCTTCACACCTCAGTTTTCTGGAAAATGGAGATCATAGTGGTAGTTCTCAGTGGAAAGTAACCTTCTGTCTCACTCTCAGGTGTAACCTCAACTAATAGACCTCTTTCTGCCAGAGTAGGGGCTCATAAATATTTGTTGAATGAATAACTATCGCCTAGAGATATTCTAAAATCTAAATGAGTTAATACATAGAAAGTGCTTAGGAAAATTCCTGGCATAATAGAATTGATCAGTAAATTTCATTTGGTTTTGTTTTGCTTATTATCATTACCATTAATATTACTGTCAAATGCTACCTCCTTCATGAAGCCCTCACTGATCACTACAATGAGATGCAGTCTTATTTTCCTCTGGACATTCAAATGTATTGCACCTGTCTTATGACACAGCTCCTTTCTTGAGTTGCAATTTTTCACATCTTTTGCCTCCTCTTGGAGACTGAAAATGTCATGAGGACAGGCATTGCTTATGCATCTTCGTGGCTGGCACAACAAGTTAGCAGCTGCCCTGACACTGACGAGTTAGTGGTGCTCTGACAGCAGGCTTTATTACTTGCTAAATTTAATACCTTTATATTTTTGTACTAGCATTTTGTTTGTTTGTTTGTCAGAGATATGAAGTTAGTAGAGAGACGAAAATGAAGTCAGATCTGTGGAGTCATGGCTTTTGAGGAAAGATGTCAGAATCGCGCCAGCCACGTTCCTTCCTCCTCTGATGGTGCCTTCCTCCTCCAAGTGCTGCTTAGAGGTGTCTGATGGAGGGATGAGGAATGAATGGGAGATGGAATCTGCTGACTTCCCTTGATGGTAACGACATTTGGATGTAGGGTTTTGGAGCTACACACAACATGTGGTCTTTGGGTGGGTAGAGAAAGTGAAATGGTACAAGAGCGGTTAAGTCTACATGACAGGTGTTAAGATATGGGAGAGAGCTCATTTTCTTAAGATAGGGTTGGGGTAAGGTGTTCGGAGTGCCCTGTTTAATGCATGCCCATTTGAAAATGAATACCTTGGTAAACAACTCCCAGAGGAACAGTTCCACAGAGTAGTAGGATGCTGCGGTAGAAAACAAAACAAAACAAAACAAAACGAAACAAAACAAAACAAAGCTTGTGTTTCGGAGCGAGCCACTTAGTGTTCTAATCAGGCTAGGCTGGGTAGCCTTGGAAGGTCGCCTGCACTTTCAGACCTAGCAGCGTCATTTGCGGAGAGGGAATGTGGATATGGTCTCGGATGCTATTAGACTTTACCACATGTTTCTGGGCACAGAGAAAATTTCACTTCTCACTTAGCCTCTTCAGAGTTTGGTCAAGCCATGTTAATACATTCGAACAATGGGCTGTGGGCAGAAGAGACACAGAACACATTCAGCCGTAGGCAGTGAGAAGCCACTGCATAATTCTTCAATCTCCTTTTCCTATAAGCAGCCTGAAGGAGCCCTTGTGTCGAGATGGGGGATATTTACCTTTCAGCCACAGGATGAAAGCGTCCCGGATACTGGCAACTGCACGGAGGACAGTCACCCCAGGGAGGTCTCCTATTCGCTTATCTCCATTTTTTTATTCATCGTCTCAACAAAGAGAAATAAACTACATAGCATAGTGTATAGCATAGTGTAACCACTAACCAAAAGTTAGCTCTCCTCCTTTGGGATTTTCAGAGAGTGGTCATAGGGAGATGGTTTGGAGTAAGAGAAATATAGGAACATTTGGCAAGACCTCTGTGTCCCACGTTGTAGACACCAAATCACTTTACTGTAAGGACCACACACATAGAAACTAGACCGTTTGAAATCTGGACCGAAATCTATATTGACCAGGTCAGATGGCCGTCTATGGTGGTATTTAGGTGAGCTCAGTTGGAAATGGTTCAAGTCAGTAGAAACACTGAATTAAACTGAATTGAACATCCAATTGATTAGCGCTTACCACATGGAGAGGAAAAACCACAGGATCTGGGTCAGCCGTCCAGGCTTTATGAGCATTAAGTAAATTAAACCGTCGGGGATCGGCAGTACGGTGTGATGTGGTTGGGCCTTCACTCAGCGAAATGATACTTGAAGCACTTAAAAAAATCAGCCCTGAAGGAAACCTTGTGATTTTTTTTATAACAACAAATAAGAAATTTATGATTTCTAGAGGTAGTTTTGTTTTGTTTTGTTTTGTTTTGTTGCAATAATGTTCTTAGAAAGTTATACAGAGTCATTAGGAGCAAAGATTTTAGGAACAAAATGTCTCAATCAAACCTGGCTCTGTCTCTCACTGACTGTGGCATTGGGCGAGTTCATCTAACTCTTTGTCTCAGTTTCCTCACCTGTCAAATGCATGTACCTCTGCATAGTGCCGACTTCTCGAGGCTGCATTATGGGTGATAGCAGCTCCAGGGGTATCGAATGGAGAAGCAGATTAGTTTAGTGCTTGTGCACATGGATCCTGGAGTCACAATACCAGGATTTGAAAGTCACCCCCACTACTTCCTAGGTGTTTGCCAGCAAGATAACCAGTTAAATCTGTGTCTGTGTTTCTCACCTGTACTAGGGTGATAATCATTGTACCTGTGAAGTTAGGTTGTAGTGAGAATTGACTTGTTCATTTTAAAATAAGATTGATGGAGCTTCTATTATAAGCCAGCCGCCATTATAGATATTATCGGTATGCCAAAAATAAAGAATCACTACCTTGGTGTTTACCTTCTGGTGGAGTGAGGGAGAAAGCAAACAAACATTTTTGGAAAGAGAAGAAGGTTAGAAGTGCCAACCAGCGAAGAGAATAAGGGTGAGGATGCTGGAGAAGGGAGCAGCGATGGGTGTTCCTGGAAGGGGATGGACACGTTGCGGTAGCTGTCCATCTGTTTTCTGCTCATCCTATTACTATTTCTCCAAGGTTATCAAGGCTAGGCTAGACTCTGTATTCTATATAAATTCTGTAATCAGGCATCAAGATGGTCATACATTCTCTCTCTCTCTCTCTCTCTCTCTCTCTCTCTCTCACATACACACACACACACACACACGTACACACATACATACACAAACAGGTATTGAGACTTTGAATGTGACTGCATGTATTATGTAGATTTATTTAAGGAGAATTATTACTTTTATGAAATTAAAACTTCCTGTCTATGAATGTGATCTATATATTTCTCTAATATTTCAATGAAGTTGGATAAATTTGTTTAAACAGTTTGAACATCTCCGAAAATTTACTCTTAGGTACTTATAGGTCTTTTCCTTGCTGTCATATTGAAGTACTATATCAATAAAATAAAATTCATGCATCTTAAGTATGTAATTTGAGAAGTTCTGATCATCATAGAAACCTTTACATGTCCCCAAAAAAGGTATAGGTCATTTCCACTATCCCAGACAGTTTTTCATGACCTTTTCCTATTGGATTTTCACTTACCACCAGGATAAACCCTTTCTGCTGTCTGTTATTAGTTTTACCTATTTGTGGACATTATCTAAATCGGATCATACAGTCTGTATTCTTTTTGTCTGGCTCATCCTCAACATGATGTTTTGGGAATTCTTTCATGTTGGTGCATGAGCAGCATTTCATTTGATTTTATTGTGTGTAAGATTTTCTTCTATGATTATACTACAATGCGTTTATAGACATTTGGGTTGTTTCCAGTTTTTTGCCTATTATGAGCAAATCTCCTAAGAATGCCTAAGGGAATTTTGCAGTGCTTTCTGTGGGTAGATGCCTTTTTTTTTTCTGGTGTAAATACCTGGAATAGAATTGCTAAATCTCAAGGCAGATGTGTAACTTAACTGCCAAACGGTTCTCCAAAGTGAAGGAAACGTTTTATACACCCATATGCCTTATATTTTCTTCTTTTGTTAAAATTGTCTTTTCAAAAAGTTGCATGTTATATTTCTTTATTGCTGGTATGGTAGCAATAAAAGAAATGTTTTAATATTGTTTTTCTATCAAGTAAATATGCTGAACTTTTCCATTAATAAGATTTTATATATTGATCCTCTTGGATTTTTCTATGGAGACAATAGCATAATTTGAAAATAATGCAAACTTTCTTTTTTCTTTCCAATCCTGAGAATTTTCATTTGCTGTTTTTGTCTTCTTGTACTGGTTATGACCTCAATGTCATATTGAACAAAAGACTGTTAGCAAGTATCTTTCTCTTATTTCTGCTTTAAAGAAAATAATGCTTCATATTTTACCACTAAATATAATATTTCTGTAGGTATATGATATACAGCCTTTTAAGGTTAAAATAGATCTTTTTATTCCTATTTTGCTAAGAGTTCTTAAGAAAGATAGTTGAAATCTATCAAAAGTATTTTCTGCACATATTGAGGATCCAGTACAATTTTACTTCTTAATATGTTGGTTTAAATTAATAGATTTTCTTATATTTAAACCTCTTTGAATTTCTTTTATAATTCTTGCCCTTGACAAATTATTTAAACTCATTGTATGATTCTTCTTCCTAAAATTTCATTTCTGAATTTGCATTTATGTTCAGAAATGAGATTAGCCTGTAATTTTTTATTTTTTCTCGTTTGTTTATCAGAGTTGTAATGACTTCATGCTTGAGGTCTTTTTTTATTTTCTGGTACATATTATGGATTGTAAAATGCATATGTTCCTTGAATCTTTGAGATAACTGATCTGATCTGTAAAGGCGTGTGTGTGTGTGTGTGTGTGTGTGTTCCTGTTTTAATTTAGTTTGATAGAATTTTTTATAGACCTTTTTAGGTGTTTGTTCTTTTCTTCTTAGCTGCGTATATGTGTGCATGCATGCTGAAAGTTGGCTATTAATTTAATCATAATTTTGTGCAAGTAATCTGTCTTTTCTTTCATGTTTCTGTGATGATCAGTGATTACCAATTATGCCTTTAACATTTAGGATTTTTCTTGCAGTGTACCTAGATGTCAATTTATTTATTCTGCTTGGGACTTGTGTTTCTTAAATCTGAAGATTTTTTTGCTTTAACTCCTCTGGTTAAAACTACCAATACCATTTCCTCTTCTCTCCCACTCTTAGCTAATTCACCAAGAAAAGAGAAACAATCAGAAGATAATGTTCTCATCTTTCCACTGTCAAACTCCCTAGTTCCCATATACTCTGTACCAGTATATCCTGTCTTCTCTTCCCTTACAATGAAAGAACCATTTGGAGTTTGCCTGGGGCCAGTCTCTTCACTTGTTTCCTTGATCCCATTCCCTCCTGCCTTTTCAAAACCATCCTTATGTAATTGTCCTCTCTCTTTCCTGTACCATCCATTTCTGTATCTTGTTGGTTAATTCCTATCAGGTACAAATATGCTTTAACAGTCTCATGTAGCCAGTCTTCGTTTTACATATAGGGGCAGAGGTTGATATTTCTCACCAAATTTCCATATGTTCCTCCACATTTTCCATCCTCAGTTTGAATGAGGTCAATATCACTAATCCTTGCCAGTTCTTAACTCTTCTAAAACAGGTAAGAGTGTGTGGCATCTCCATGGGCTGTTCTTTCCCTCAACCTGCCTTTCAGTCTCTCTCCCCCTCCCTCCCACTCATCCCTCCCCCTCATTTTTTTATGCATTTAGCTGGAAGCAAAGGATTCCGAACAGAAGTGGGTCCCTCAATCAGTTCTTAGCTAATAGCATTGCTAGTGGGCCACCCATGGATGGTGATTTAAGTAAGAAATATAACTTTGTCAACCTACTGAAATTTGGGAGTTTATTTGCACCTGAAGCTTACTTTAGCCTGTGATGATGAAAAAAGGGTAAGAAGTTAATTACAAAACAATTAGTGCTACTTTAAACTCAGGGTGCCAGGGGGACATGGAGGAGGATACGTGACATGACCGTAACAGTTAGAGAATATGCTAAGCTGTGGGTTGATGGCCAGAAATGAAACCGTGTCCCAGCCTGCCTCACACCATGGCATCGGCGTGCTGTTAGCCCATCGGCCCCTTCTCCTTGGCATTTAGGTACTTATAGCCTGACAGTATTTATATTTCACAGACAATTCCAGGAGGCTTCTCAAAAAACATAGGAAGGTAATTGAAAGCAAAACCAGGAGAGAGAACAAAGATGTTTGCTTGCCTGTAGGAGATTCACAAGGCCACAGGCTGGGGGCGGAGTGGGGAAAGAGAGAGAGAGAGAGAGAGAGAGAGAGAGAGAGAGAGAGAGAGAGAGAGAGAGAGAGAGAGCGCGCGCGCGCCTGCAGGCGAATGGCCCAGTGACAGCAGTGACCAAATGATTCTGGTAGCCTGAGGTAAACACCTGAAAGGAAACGGCTGCTAGAGAAGGAACATGTTCATTTTGGTTGAAAAAACCTGCAAAGAGATCTTAAACATATTTGGCACAATGGTAGAACCTGGTCGTCACATTAAGACACTGAAGGTCATTTATACAAATCTGTCAATTCTTCTGCAAAAGAAACGAATAATTTATTTAAAGGAAGTAAGCTTCAGAGCTGTGTTTCAACACTCGAGGGGACAAAGTGAGTGCTCTTTTAATTGCTTTGTATGTTTTCCCTGATGGAGGTTAAATACTCATATAATCAAGCCAAATCCATTTTCTTTTTCCTGAAGAGAAGTGCTCTCTATCTAAGCAATGACAGATAGTATTAGGTGTAACGTGCTCTGCAAGGGTTGCCATGGTAAGAGTTCATCTGTTTTTCTTTTCTCCCATTTTTCCATAAATAACAGAGTGGAAGTGTACATAAAGTCTGTGTAGAAAAGATGTCTGGGGCTAGAGCGTTACTCAGTTCTTTGCCATGCAGGAGAGTCAGTGGGTTTCATGTTAAATGAATTTCATACTAGAAAGCTTTCTCTTTCTCTCTTTTTCTGTTTTGGGTAGGTGGCCTGATTTTCAATATTAGACAGTTCCCAGAATCACCACCAAACACCGAGTGGCAGATTTAATTGATTGAATGAAACGGCAATGGGGTGTGTGTGTGTGTGTGTGTGTGTGTGTGCGCGCGCGCGCTCGCGTGCGCGCGCAGTTGAATTTCAGTAGCAGTTCTCGCTTTGTAAAATGCCAACTCTGTCTTAATTATATCAGATTTCGTAGTGATCTGATTTTTACAGTGGAGTTTCAAACACAGCTCTGTGTTTCCTTTCTAGGAAGGAAAACTCAGTCGTCACTTGTACGCCTACTGAAAATTTCTAATGTATTTTCATGGACTTTGTAAGCAGTTCTCTATTTGGGAGCAGGTCACTTGGAGTTGACATGAAAACCTTTTTCCCCTCTCTGAACAGAGCAACCTTTGATGTTCATTGTAGCAAATGCTCATTTAGTGGCTATTCTGCGCTCTGGAATGTACCGGGGTTGGGAGCAGCATAGAGATAATTAGGATGTGGTCCTTGTTGTCCTATTCTTCTGGCTTGTTTTCAGAACATTAGTCTTGGGTCTGGAAGGTTTTCTTTGCAGGCTGGAAAGGTAGTGTCCTGCGGGCAGAGGCCTAAATGTGCTTGTCGAGAACAGTGTGGGTTGAGTCCATAAGGCTGGGTTTCCTCTAAGGGATAAGCATGACGGACTTGGCTATCCAGAACCAGAGGGGTGGGGGGAAGGGCGACTGTTCCTGCTCAGTCTGTCCTCAGTATTTCCCAGGGGGCCACAGCAACCACAGGGCGGAAGTCGGAGCCGTTAGGAGAGGCCCGTGGCCACAGCTGTTTTGTCTCTCGCCAAGGGGCTTACACTACCTTTTAAGCTAGAGCAGCTCTGGAGTCTCTGCTCAATCCCATGATTTCTTCTGGGCCTTTTGGACTTTCGAGAAGTTGTCAAATGGGGATGACACGGGCCTCTGCGCGTGTATCCTGACACAGTCGTTCACTCTGGATCTTCAAGGTCTTGGCTGAAGAAAGGCCGGCTACTTGGCCAATCACATGGAAGTGATTCGAATAGCACTGTATCTCAAAATATGGCATACATGATTGTTATTTAATAAACTTTAAAAAGTATTTTTGATTTTATTTTTATGTAATAGGAAAAATATTATCCAGTACGTCAAATCTACAGTAGAGGTTAGAGTAAATAATACCATGATAAGTAATTTAAAGAAAAAAAAGTAGATGCATTTAAATAATAAATATTAAGTATAAATGGTTTCTCATATATTAGTCAGGAAAGACTAGCTGTGGTAACAACTTCTGAGTCTCAGAGCTTCAATTTAATCATGTTCTTCCATGCATTTCAAAATCCAGTGTGAGCTGGTATCATTGCTCGGCTCCATGTAGTCATGGAAGCCCCAGTCTCTTTCAGCTCGTTGTTCTAAGTCCTCCATTAGATCATCTGAATATGCTTAGGAGATGCGGTGATAGGGAGAGCTTGGAGGATGCATAGGGAGTTATAATGGGCCGGGTCTGGAGATGCAGGTTAGGTTATCACACCACATTCCCTTGGCCAGGTTTCAGTCACTTGGCCACAAAACTTGAAGGGAGGCCGGAAACTGTTCTAGTTACGAGACGGTTTGGTAAACAACTAATCTCTGGTCCTCATCAGTTAAACAAAGTTATAAAGGTTCAACACGAATGACTGGCTTATGAGAACAATGATGCTTAGAAGAGGAAAAGAATCAGCTTTGGAGGTTTTGGTTTTGTTTTTTTAGTCAAAACACTGATTTATTTTTTTTTAATGTCTTACCACTGCCATTTATTAGTGAGGGGACCATAGGCATTTTACTCAATTCTTCTGGGGCTCAATGGCCCTTTGTGCAGAGTGAGGAAATCCATCTTTTCCTGTACTGGTATGCTTTCAATCTTGGTATCATATTTTAAATTGTGCCCGCATTGTAAAAATTTTTAAATCATCAACTACGTATATATTTTTAAAAATTTACAAACCAACCACATTTGATCTAGATAGATTAAATTGAAAAAGAATTAAATTAAGATTTCATAGGAAAACCTTGTCTACAGTGGCCCCAAATAACATTGTTGGTGTGTTGGAAAACCTTGTTTTAACCATGGTTATATGGTTGGAGCTTTCTATGATGGCCTCTTCTTTTGACATTTAGTTAGGACGATGATGAGACATAAAGTCACGTAAAAAAGGCATGTTCCTTTAATTTTCTCTTCGACTCAAGGCAAGAAATTTTGAAGCCCTTACAGATTTATAGGGTTAAGTTTCATATTCATTTGCACATTTTCTTATTCATTCACAGTCATCAAATTCCCTTAGTCTATTGAGAAGTTCTGACTGCAACTTATAAATATCTCATCCTAAATTAAATTCTAAAACTAATGAAACTTAACAATCTATAAGAGGAACCAAAAAAATAGTCTTCCCTCAATAAGCACAAGGAATTTCCATTTTATCATGAATGGTGAAAGTCTATGAAAAATGGGTGGGAAATGAGTCACAGCACAAGCCCCAGTCATTTATGCCATACATTTTCCCCACTGAGACGTCTCTTGGGGAATTGGACCTCCCTTAGGGCAGAAATCTTATAGGTAACAGTGGGAGCTAGTCAGGTGCAGCTGCCCCAATATTTCAGAGTCAGTTTAAAATTTCCAATGGACTGAGAAATCATGAAAACGTGTGTGAATGGTAATAAAAACTGCCATTTATTTGGCACTTACTATGTACTAGACTCCAAGGTAGTGTTTGCAGGTGGAGGTGAGGTTTCAACTCTAGCTGGGTGACTCCAAAACTCTCATGTTTTTCTGGCTCCAGAAGCAGCAAGACAAAGGACCTTGAGTCCTTTGGAATCACAGAGGGATTCACAGTAGTGTTCTGCCCATGTACTGCAAGACTGTAGAAATTAATTTTTCCTTCTACATACGCCTTCTTTCCTTTTCTAAAATGAGGATTTAGAACACTCGGAAAAGTATAGTTTTCTTATGTATGTAGGTTATTATTCCAAGTACAGGTTCATTTGGGGCTCTAGACAAACTGAATGGCTGAATGGTCTTTACAGGTAGACCATCTGGCTCAGATCTATTTCCTCTGCTTTAATGAACCAGGTTAAATGTTAGCGAGGTTGGATGCCATTTGGAATCCATTACATTTCATTCCACTAGTTATAGATTAATCTAACTTAACATCTACTGAGCACACACAGTAGGCAAAAACTCATTCTAGTATTTCACTGGAGCCACAAATATAATTTCTTGTGGTCTCGGTCAGCAGGAAATTCTTTATTACAGGTGACAGAAACTTAATAATAGGAAATGGATTGGTTTTCCTAACTGAAGTCAAAGGGTGTTCATCCACGTGGTCAGTACTGTAAGCAGTGGGTTTCTCTCCACTTCTCAGCTCTACTTTCCTTTGAGTTGAATGTCCTTGTTGGGATGCATTTCAGATATTGAATTCGGTTTGAGCATGATGGTTAATTTTCTGTGTCATCTTGGCTGGGCTAAGGGATGTCCACATTGCTGGTAAAACATTTTTTCTGGGTGTGTCTGTGTGAGTGTTTCTGGAGGAGATGAGCATTCAAATCTGTAGACCAAGAAGTTCTCCCTCTCCAGTGTGGGTGGGCATCATCCAATCTACTGGGGACCAAACAGAACAAGAAGATGGAGAAAGAAAGGATTCTCTTTCTGTTGGAACTGGGAAATCCGTATTTTCTTGCCCCTAGACATTGGTGCTCCTGGTTCTTGGGCTTTTAGACTAAGACACAGTTACATCACCACTTGTCCTGGTTCTCTGGTGGCAGACAGCAGACCACAGGTCTTCTTGGCCTTTATAATCACATGGGCCACTTCCTATAAAAATCTCCTCCTATTGATTTTTTTCCCCCTGGACAACCCTCACTAATACAATGAGGAATGATACAAACATAGGAAATTTAGTCTGACTGGAGACAGAGATTGCATAAGGAAGTTCAGTGGGTGGTAGGGTAGGGGCATATAATGGAATTTTTTTTTTTCCCTTTGGATTGCAGACACTTGAATTTCATTTTCTGGCAATAGGAAGCCTCTGATCACTTCTTGGAATGGATACATGAAGTAAGACATTCCTCACTACATGTGAGTCCCTTCAGAGCCAGAAGGTATCCCTTTTTTCCCACTTTCTCTCCCAGCACAGCATAGAGTACCTAGTATATAGCTGGGTCTCATTAAATACGTCTTGAAAGGACATCGGTTTCATCATCAGATGTCTAATGATAGTCGACACCATCGGGTGCTTCTGTATATCAAACACCGTGATAAGTGCTTTATAGGTATCTCATGGGTCATCACAGAAACTGTGTGATGGAAGTGTTACCCATATTCATTTTATAAATGAGGACTGTGACACTTATAAAGTGGTAGAACAAGGACTTCAACTGAGGTTCTGTGGATTCAGCTCACATACTCACCCATCATAGCAGCCTGACTCCATGTAATTTGTGTAACACCCGAAAGAATGCAAAGAGCATCCCATACATACACTGTGTTACTCAAGCCCCACTATATTCCCATGAGGTGGGTGTTATTATAATTTCCATTTTATGGCTGATAAAATGAAATCCAGGGAGAAGTAGCTCAACCAGAATCACAGAGCCAATAAATCGAGGTGCTTGATTTGCATTCAGCAACTCTGTGTCTGAAATCTGTTCACTTTCCCTAACGCGAGTTAGCTTCCCAGCGGCTACCAGGCCAAGGTGGGGAAGATGATCTATAAGGTTCTTTGTGTGTGTGCCAACCCCTAACATTCAGATATTCTAATCTTCCAACAAAAAATTAAATGTGTGCATAGACTTCATCTCAGCTCTTTCACATATAACATGTGAGGCAGGCAGGCTGAAATGTAAAGTCCATTGGAATAAGGTCATGATTTTAGTTGATGTATCACTGTTTAAATTTCATGAGAAGAGATCTCAGTTAGCTTTCTTTGTATTGTTTTTTTCTTTCATGGAAATATCTATAAATTCTCTGCAGTAAAGACCCTTGTACCTTCCACTGAATGTCGAGTGTGAATTGGCCATTGCGTGAGAGTGCCGACTTTTCCACTGGGGCCACTTGGCAAAGTGGACTGCCTCATTAGCCACTCTCGAGCTTGAAACTCAACTCAACATATGCAACATATGACATATTCAAAGCATCTCATGGGATCAAACCCCTGTATAAATTGGGATGAAGATGATCACTTATTATTGTTTCATTTGACTCTGAAAAGTCAAAAGAGAACAGGATCTCTTTTTGCACTTGGTGCATATGCTGGTAGGTTGGCATCCAGTGAGGTGATAACAAATGACAGTTACCATGATTAAAAAACAAAACCAAACCCTAACATCGGTTGAAGGCTTGTTATGTTCCAGGCACTACACGAAGCAGTGTATGTGGGAATCTGCCTCTTAGCTGGGACACTTGACTTACTTTTTTTTGTCTTTAGGTTGTAAGTCTCCTTTTCCTGAGATAGAGGACTTTGGTGGGTCTTTTAATTCCACTGACATAAGACAAACCCACATCTATTATTCTTGACAAGGACCCAACTGATAGTGAAATTATCCAAATGCAGATGCTGCTGATGGAAGTATTAAGTGATTTGTTTACTAATTTACATTGATGTACATTTTTTTTGTCCTTGAAAATTGTGTAAGGTTCCCCACCCCCCAACTTTTGTTTTAAATTTTTCTATGTCTAAACATTATTATTTTTTTGTTTAAGGAAAACATTCGCATGTTTTCTTGTTGAAGCATTTGCTCCCAGGAGATGAGAAGTGGGGGGCAGACCACACACGAGGGCTGTGCTGGCTTCATCTTTTCCTCACCCGCATAGGAGGAAAGGCTGAGAAAAAGAGTTGGGATCAGCTTGGGATAGCACAGCACAATCCTGGCAGGACCACTGGCGTCTGACATGCAGAGGTGACTGACTTTAAATGAAAAAGCATTTTTAGGAATAGACTGTTAGCTCATGGTGACTGCCAGGACCCTGGGACCAGATCATATCTGTGGGTGGGGATGGAGTTTCCAGGGATGGGAAAGGTTATTGTCCCTACCAGCAGTCATGAGAAGAGTTTAGTTCCAGTCCAGGGTATGAGATGGGACTTAAATAAAGTGCAGGGAAGTAGAAATTCATATGTCTTCTTTCTCCTCCATCTCTGATCTGGTGGGCCTAGAGTTAAATTTATGGAGATGGGCATTGATTCCAGGTTGGATATATGTGGGGAATTATGCAAGAACCTAGGGATGGATCCAGGTTTGAATAGCCACTTCTACTGAAAGAGTAGCTGCTTCTAGGTAGCCATTAAGGGAATAACTCAGGGTAGGCCAATGACTCCTCTCTAAGCCATGGTAGGCTGAGACCCCATTATAGAACAGCTGTCTCTCCAAGAGAGAAAAATTGACAGATCAGTTGACAGAGGTTGCAGCCTGCTAGCAAGATGAACAGGGTGGAGAATAATAATAGCAAGGATATAAACAAACATTTGTTGAACATTCATTGAATACGTATGTACTGTGTTTCATTCACTATATTATGCTATAGCTTCAAGCACAAATGACTCCTAGTCTGTGAGATAGTCACACTCTGAGAGGCAGTGGGGAACTGGGACTAAATATGGGAACAGCAGATTCACACCTTCCTTGTCACCAAGAGAGAGCTACCAATTATCGAAAGTGGAATCTCACATATTGCTGAACTGTTATTCCTTCTCTTGCTTTCTTTATATTTCTATCTCTGGGCAAGAGATTACAGCTGAATTCATATAAGTTAAATGTGGATGTTGGGTACTATATTTGCATTATCTCATTTAATTTTTATAACAATCTTACAAGGTAGATAGGTAGCAGCTATTATTTTCTTCATACCTACAGAAACAGGATAGTGAGGTTGAGAAACTTTCCCAAAGTCATATGGACACAAGTGGGTATCTGGCACTTAGGCCCAGGGAGGATAGAGATAGAGATAACAACAATATAGGGGCACAAGCTTCATGTCCCTTTGCTCACGTCCAGGGCCATAATTCATTTTCGGAGTTTCATGATCTCTTGATGGGCCTGTTGTAAAGCCCACCAGTTTTTATGCTTTTCAATCTATATTCTCTCAGCTGTTCATCATATTTTCCTTCCTGTCTTGTTCATCCTTTACTATAAACTGAATTTTGTGTTCTTCCAAAATTTCTATGTTTAAACCGATTCTCCAAGGCGACGGTATTAGGAGGTAGTGCCTCTGGAGGTTGTTTGAGTCATGGGGGCGGAGCTCTCATAAATGAGATTAGTGTCTAGATAAAAAAAGACTTCAGAGGGCTCCCTTGCCTCTTCCATCATGTAAGGACACAGTGAGAAGACAATCATCTATGAATAAAGAAGAAGGCCCTCACTAGACATCGAATCTGCCGGGGCCTTGATCTTAGTCTTCCTAGCCTCCAGAACTGTGAGAAATACATTTCTGTTATTATAAGTCACCCAGTCTATGGTACCTGTAATAGCAGGCAGGACAGACTCAGGCGACCTTCAAATGGCTCCCAGTTCATATTTATTTCTTATTATCCTAAAGCATTCGCTCCTTTTGCATCTCTTTGTCTTTGCATTTCTTGTCCTTTTTGCCTAGGGTATCTTTATTCTTCTAGTTGACACAAAAAGCACCTTATCTCTTAGAAATCAGACCAGCATTGTCTTCCAGAAAAACAGTTTAGCATAGTCCTTAGAAGCATGGGCCTTGACTCTGTCACTTAGCATCTTTGGTTTAGTTTTAGTCTCATTTCTGAAGTGGAGCTGGCAGTACTAGCTACATCATAAGATTATTGTAAGTATTAAATATGAATATAAATTGTTACCTTAGTTCTCCAGGAAGATATCCCTGATTCTTCAAGTATAATTAATCACCTTCTCAGATGGGTTGTAGAGTGGACATTATTCATACCTCTATTATAGAATTTGTTTTCTTACCTTGTAATTATCTGTTTAAAAATCCCTTCTTGTACCACCTATCTCCTGAAAGTAACAGCATAAAAATCTTCTGCCTCAAACTCCACCTATTGAGAGCTCTAGGCTATAACAATTGAGATCAGAAAAAGTCCATGACCACATTAGAATTACACCTACTTAAGCCTTCCGACCAGTTCCTCGAGAGGCTTCCAAGGAGATTCTAGCACCTTCACACCATTAACTGTGTGGTTCATCTTTGTGTTCGAGCTTGACGTGCCATCCAGAAAACCCAGATACCTTCCCCGCAAGATGACTCTAGAGTCCTTAGTGTCCTGACATAAATACTATTTTCCCCTACCAGCCTCAGAGTCTACTCTGCCTGCTCCAGCACCCTCAGATTCCATTCCCAGGAATGGTCCCCAGTTCTTAACGGTGCGTATTAGTCCGGTTCTGAAATTCATTCGGGCGTAAGCTACTTTGCCCTGGGGCTGAGACAGTACTTCCTCATTCGGACAGAGAGTGCTAAGATCTGACCCCGGATATTGGTATAGGGGAACTGAGTGGTGACGAGGCAGATCTTGAGGAGAACAGAACAGCAGTGTGAGGCCCCGTTGCAGGGTAAAGCCTCACATCATCTCCAGGTGTACCTCACTGCTCTTCAAAGCAGCCCTAAAGCCCCTCGGCCTTTCACAGCATGCTTCAAGTAAGCAGTTTACTGCGCTGAGTATATCATTTTCTCTTGCCAGGGATTGCAATGCAATTAATCCACTCCAATATTCTCATAATTATCATTTTCCCAATACTGTTTATTCGACGGAGACCTTGCATAAAATAATGTTTCACCTACTCCTTGCACCTCATCTCAACTAATCATAGGTGAAAACATCAGTAATTGTAATGCCACTGCATGCCAAGGTTTGTTACTCAGGTAATTAGCATCAGTATAGAACTCATATTTCCTGGGGCAGGAAAGCAGTAACCACTCACCTGTTCTCCGGGACTACGCTGATTCCCCTGCACTCTGTAATGACATTGCAGAGATCCCAGCTATCTTGACCTTCATGTCAGACCTTCATACTGTACACTGTATCGATAACATCACATTACCAAATCATCTATCGTTAAGCTGAGGATTAGCTAATACACCGAGCCCCATAAGGATGAGCAAAGCAGCAATTCGCGGTGTGCTAGAAATGCTGTATTCCGGACCGAGCTGCAGCAGATCCACGAAGCATGTGTAAATTACACGCCCAAGTAGCCGAGACTCACTCTCACACCTGTGGCTGCTGCGGAGGACTTCCCAGGACCAATCCCACAGGAACAAAGGACCCAGGCTGGTTCACAGATGAGTTGAGACGATATGGTAGTGCTGGTCGACAAGGGACGACTGCGTGGTATTGCGTCCCTTAGAGGTGGCACTGAAGGACAGTGTGAAGAAAACTCCTTTTGCTGGGCTGAGCTTCACACACACACCTGGTCAATCGTTCGGTGGGAGGGGGAAGCGGCCTGAGGTATACAGTGGTCCCCCTTATCTGTGGCTTCACTCCTGCATTTTCAGTTAGGGAAAATTCCGGAAGTAAACAACTCGTCAGTTTTAAATTGCACGCGAGCGTGAGTAGTGATGAAATCTCGCGATGTCTACTCCCTCCCGCCTGAGACCTGAGTCATCCCGTAGCCAGCATCCCCGCTCTGTACCTTCCCGCGCATCAGTCACTTCGTTGCCCTCTTGGTCATCAGGTTCCCGTTTCTCGGACTGCAGCACCTGCATCCAGGTATCCTTAATTTTGCTTAATAAGGGCCCTAAGCGCAAGCGTAGTGATAACGGCAATTCAGAGAAGTTGTGACGTCTTCCTTCATGTGAAAGTGAGTGCAGTATAAGAGACCAGGTTCATATAACTTTTTATTACAGTACGTTGTTATAACTGTCCTATTTTATTATTAGTTGTTGTTGTTAGTCTCTTGCTGTGAGGAGTTTATAAATTAAACACTATCATAGGTATGTATGTATAGGAAAAAACAGTATATGTAGGGTTCAGTACTAACCATGGCTTCAAGCAGCCAGGGGGTGGGTAATATCCTCCTGATAGGCTACTCTGTGTGTGTACATATATATGTATTTGTTTGTTTTTTTCCTCACCTAACTACCCTTGAACTATATTCAACTATATTCAGTCTTTTGTTGTTGTTGCTAAGATGCGACTTTTAAATTAAAAGGAAACCAACCATATTTGTTACTCAGTTAAGATCATAAAGAGAGAAAATAAACCACAGGTATTACTAAGTTAATTATGATTCATCCTTGCTATACAGTACTTTAACTTTGTAAGAAAAAAAAAAGACCAGCCTGTATAGACAGAGCAGAATTGCCAGGATATATATTTAAATGAGGGAAATGGGGTGGGGCGGGGGGGGGGGAGAAAAAGAAAAAAGGAAAAGTTCAGAATACCGTGAAGACCAAGATCCCTTTAGCATAAGTTAAAACAACAACAACAACAACAACAAATATTTGGCTATCCATGCACGTTAAATGATTTAACTGATTTAATATTTTTTAAGTGCTTCAAATTGTTCCTGGCTAATAGTAGATGCACTTATAAGTACTAGCTTATATTATTATATGTACTATCATATATTATGCTTTTATTGTAAGTATTTTAAGTGGTAATGGTTGTGGGGAGGGGAATGAGTATGGGTCATAGAGGTTTTTACCTTTCATTTTGTTCCTTTGTGTATGGTTGTTTTTCTAATCAGATCTATATGTTATACTTTCCTTCCTTTTTGTCTTTAAAGACATCAGGGCTCATTTGGGCAACGAGTTCATCAGCTTTTTCTTGTTTTTAATTTTAATTTTTATTTTTGAGACTTCTTTATTTAAAATTTTAAAAATAAAAGTGGGCAGTGACAAAATGAAACAACAACAAAGATTTAAAAAGGAGAGAGAGAGATTATCCTGATTGTGAAATAAGTATGCTGAAGAGTAAAATTGTGGGTTTGTGGGTCAGATGCGTCAGGTTCTGCTCCTTTACTGTCGGTGGGAACTTGAGTCAGTTCAGTTAATTTTTCTGTGAAATGGAAATAATGACTCCTACTATACAGAATTATTGCGAGGATTAACTAAGATAGTCCTTTCAGTATACCAGGAAAAAAATATATATATTTGTACTAGCTCTCTGACACTAGTTTCCTCCTAAATAAAATTGTACATGAGAGTAACAGAACAAAATCTTTGGCATGCATGTTTGCAAGTTGGTTGTACTATAGACGTATTGCTAGGAAGATGTGGCTTGTACAAATTAGAAATCACCAAGAAAATGGGGGAAATCCTAATATAAACATCTTTTTATTTTTTTATTTTTGTCAGAAAGTCAAATTAAGAGAATTGAGAAGACATTTTAAACTCAGGGGGGCATTTTAAGCCTTTGAATTGTCTAACATTATAGTCCATCCTGCTTTTTCCCTTATGGAAGTGCCTTTCTCTGGGTTCCTAGGTGTCTTTGTGCCATTCAGAGTAATTGGCTCATTAGGCGGCTGTGTCGCCCCTTATCCTGCACCCACATCCCTCCAGATAAGCTGGACGGGAGAAACAGAGCTCTACTCAGAGACCGCACAGCTGGCTGTCTTTTTCATGTGTCTCTAAGTCTAAGAAGAGGACACAAAAGGATGTTTTCCCGAGTTAATTGGTGGGGCCCTCCTCCTGAACTGATGAGCCGGAAAGCCTTTCAATGGCATGATCATACTGCCCCCACGTGGTCAAACTTAGAACGTCTCTGCCAAATCAATCAAATCAAATACTTAAGTCTACAAAGGGATGGAGGGAAACAATGGGTTCTTCAAGACCTCTACTACAGTTGTGCAACTAGTGAGAACTACCCTGATTATTTAGCGGGAACAGTTAATTAAGTCTTGCTGAGGGAGGGTGAGTGTTCTTGATTTTGGAGCTAGCTGCTGATTCTCCCAATAGTGTGACTATAGTTTTAAACCACATGTGCTTTGAGGTTTCTGCTCTGAAAAGTTAAGGTGAAAATCTTCTTACCTCCTGATATCATGGAGTTGAGGAAATAGAATAATACAGGCTTTCAATGCTTTGAAATTCTAGATGTGATGGCGTCATAACATGTTTGGGAGCAAAGTGGAATTTGCCAGCAAGAAACATTGTCACTTGAATGCTGTCACTTTATAGGGGTGTAAGCTGAACTAAGTTTTTTAATTTCCTGAGCCCACACTTTCATTTCAAACTGGGCTACTGTGTATAAACTCTTCCTTTTAAAATTACTTTGTAAAGTATAAAATGTAATACTAATCTTAGCTGGCATAATCATTAACTATTTGAATAAAACATAAGAGCCCCTATAGTGAAAAGTCCCCCTGGTTCCCCCTTGCTTACTAACGTTTTAGGTGCGATAGGACAAGGCAGGTGTGCAGGGCTGAGGACATCCAATTTCTCCTCTCTCACATGTGGATAATAGTTTTACTTCACTCGTCTCCTTGCGAATCTCACTGACACAAACCTTTTAGGAGGAAATTGTAACGACTGTGCTGAGCGCTTAATATGCTTTTCTCCGCTATTCCAGTGACAAATACTTCTTTCCTCCTATTAACTAGTAGCAGGGCCATTCACAGATCGCAGATTCACTTAAAAGTAAATAAATAATCTCTAAGATTCTTACTTTATTTACTATAAATCATCACAGAGCCAGGAGCTAGAATCGCCCATAGCGCTGAAGCACGTGAGGCTGAGTGTCTGTAGCCGGGGAATACGGTGTTCGTTTCCATGTGGCAGGTGGCCATTTGAATAAATGCTCTGCCTGCAGATCCTGTCGGTTTCATTGCGCCCTACCAACATGCATTTGCTGAATAACCTGAATTAAGAGAGTGAATAATTGACAAAGAAAACTCTCCATCCTCCCTCCAACATTACTAATGAGAGCAGTTCTGTTTTCCCTTACTCCATTCCTCTGTTAAAAGAATGTCGCATGTCAGAAAATGCAGCTCTGTTCTGACTGGCATTTACTGATGTCACACTACACCGAACAGAACCTTTCTGGAGTCTAGTATGACGAAGAGCCAACCCGCCTGTGCACAACTCACTCGCAGCTCTTCCCAGAATGGAGGGTCGGTGCAGCAGAAGTGGGGCGTCTGTGTCCTGCTGGGCCCCTTGACACAGTTCGGCTTTAAGAGAATGGAGAAAACGTTAACACACACACACACACACACACACACACACACACACACACACACTCTTCTAGAAGACTATACTAAGACTTTACAAGAGTTTAGCTCTGGGGAATGAGAATGTGAGTGGATAGTTGTGAGAGGATTAGGGCTTCTGTTTCCAGTTCTAGGTTTAATACTGTGTTTCTTACAATGAGCATGTGGCTATATATCACCCTATATTATAAAAAGATACCATGTCTATATTAAAAAGACCAATGGAGTTCCGTATGTGCAGAGAGCTTAAGCATGCCAAGGTGTTGTCAAGGAAAAGAAGTTGCAGAATAATACATACAGTGATATTTACATTATATAATGTATGCATGTATGCATTTAGAAAATTATGAAAGTCTATGATAACAATATAGCTAAAAATTATCTGTAAGGTTTTCAGGTGAAGAAAACATACAGTGCTTAAAAATTTTTCTTCCATATTCTCATTTTTTTGTCATTGGCTTTTTATACCAAACATGCATAATTGAAAAATTTTTTGAACAGATTAGTCAGATCATGTGGTTGTTTCATGGCTGATGAAACATATCCATTTGTCCTGGGCAGTTTTGATAGTCTCATCCTAGGTCTCCTTGTCTCCCGGCTGGGTCTCTGTGGAAGCGTTTTCTACCTAACCTGGGTCAGACGAGGGGCCTCCATTGTGCATTCATAATATTCTGAAATCAGTGTTTGTTAAATAGATGGATAGATGGAAAGAAGAAAGGAAGGAAGGGAGGAAGGAAAGGAGGAAGGGAGGAAGGGAGGAAGGAAGGGAGGAGGAAAGAAATGGGGGAGGGAGGAGGAAAGGGAGGGAGGGAAGCAGGAAGAGAAACTGTCTATGAGTGGTCGAGAGGTTGTCAGATTGGAGATTAATAGAGGGCGGAAGTGTGTCAGTTTTTATTCAGCTCTAAGGAAGAAAAGAGAATTCCAGTCACTATAGGGGCATATATATTATTTGGGGACAAGAATTTTCACCAGGTTTGCCATGTTGTTCTGACAGCCTCTTTGAAAGGTATGAGAGAAAACAATTAGAACACATGTGTAG
This sequence comes from Rousettus aegyptiacus, assembly GCF_014176215.1. Lineage (NCBI taxonomy): Eukaryota > Metazoa > Chordata > Mammalia > Chiroptera > Pteropodidae > Rousettus > Rousettus aegyptiacus. The sequence goes on from NW_023416285.1 coordinate 9,095,761, forward strand.
GTTAAAGATAAACATCTCATTTGTAATAATAAAACATTAATGTATAAGAACACATTAAAGAAATGTGTAGGGCCTATATAAAGAAAACCATGAGGATTTACAGAAGGACATGAAAGGACTGGAATAAATAAGAGACATTCCGTGTTAGTGGGAGGGAATACACAATATTGAAGTGATGTATGTTCATTATCCACAAATGACTTTATATAGTTGATGCAATTACAGTGACCCCCCCCCCACCCCCATGAGATTTCTTTTTCTCCTCCCTCCTCTCCCTTTCCTTCCTTCTTTCCTTCATTGGCATTATTTCTGATGCTTGAGCTCCAAGCTCTCCCAGTTTCAGAAATTTTGCATTTCCTATTCCTTATGTTGAATTTCTTTTTTCCTAGATCTTCAGGTGACTGCCTATTTCCCTCAACACAGATCTCAGCCCAGATATCACTGTCTCTAAGAAATCTCTGAACCACTCAACTTAAAGTAACGTATAAGTCACTTTCTATTACATTTCCCTCCCCTTTCCTCATAGCACTTGCCATAATCTGAAAATACTGCGTTTATATATTTTCATGTATGTTATCTACCTTTCCCCACTAGAATGTGAGCTCATGAGAGCAGGGCACTTTCTGACTTAATTCCACTGCATTTCTTCCCTCTAATAATGCCAGGCACGAGGCAGACACTTTGTTGATTAGTTTTGTTCAGTTTTCCAATTTAGAGAGTTCCCCCCAGGCATGGACTCATCATACTTCACTGTTTTCCTTTAATCATGTTCAGAGATCCAGTAGACTAGTTTTAACTGTGTTGATGTTGTGCTAAAACCATTTTTGTATTTCACTTCAGTATGATTCTCATTTCTTCCACCTTTTCGTGTGACTTTGGGCAAGTTGCTTAACTTTTCCAAGTCTCGACTTCCTCATCTGTAAAATGGGGATAACGAGAGTACCAAAATGATAGCTTTCTTGTGAATAATAAATTAATTAATAGATAATCACTTAAGACATTGACGAAGAGTAAACTCAATAAATGTTAGTCATTCTCTTCTATTAAAGGGCTTGTCCTTTAAACACTTTTACTTCATTTTAAAGCAAACGTCAGCACAAATATCAAAAGTCCTGGCATAGAGGCGCCTTGAATTATGAACATCTCGTTTCTGAGAGGCTCTCCATAAGTTCTGTGTATGTTTACAGTGACTCTCTGTAAGGGCTAATGTGAGCACAGTGGTGTGAGGTTTGCTGCAGGTCGATGGTACGGGTTTTGATGATCCCGTTTGCATAGGTGGTGTTACTAATGTTTTTAACAAATATTGCTTAAATCTCCTTTTTCTTTACTATCAAAGATCCAGGGCTCGTCCTTTAAACACTTTTACTTCATTTTAAAGCAAACGTCAACACAAACGCGTGAATGCCGATGGGGCCAGTGGCGGTTGGCACGGTTGGCGTTTTTGCTCCAGCAAGTAGGTGCTCATGTCCCTTTGTTTAGTCAGTATTTGCCGCTCACCTTGTGCCAGGTGCTGTTGTGATCTTGACGAGTGATGTCCGAACAGGACAGACCGATCTCTGCTCCCTCATAACTTACATTTATGTGCTTACGAAAGGGTGAGTGCTGACAATTTTACATGGAAGACTGTGCATTTTTAGGTGGGGTTTGACCCCTTAAAGGTCCTGTGTCCCCCTGCATATGGGGATTATTTCCTCTTTAGCAGAGCAGCATCCTTGCGTGCTGCATTAGGCATGGACAAGCCAGATGCTAAGTGGTGTGACATTTCAGTTTGACTTAAACTGATTGACAGTGACAGCTTCATGCCAAAGTGTGTTAATTCTTAATCAGAAACAATATCCCCTTGGACCAGTGAATGTATTTAGCATTAATTGGTGGCGGCTATCTGCAAGCTTTCTATGGGAAGCTGTGGACGGAAAGCAAGATGTGGCTTAGGGAAAATGTATTTTTGAAGCAGCCACATCAAGGACAACTTATTATCCCTTTGTGTAAACTGCAGTCCATTCACTGACCATTCATACCTTTATCCCAGTAGCATCTAAGAGCACCTGCTATGCATACTGGGGGCCCTGGGGATACATAGACACTGTGTCCTTTAAGGGTTCATGGTCCGATGGTGGAATCATGATGGGAATTTTAAAATATGAATCATAAAACCCATTAAGAGGCTATTACGTATGCATGTATATGTATATAAATATATATATGTGTGAACATACACATATGCAAACAAAATGCACATGTCTTAATTGGATAGGTTCCCAACTGGATGGATGTCCACGATTGGGGAAACCAGTTTACTAGCTTCTCCTCCAGAAGAGCATCTTTTCCAAGCTCATCTGGTCTCGAGCTTTGCACATACTGATTCCTTAGCTGGAATATCTGGAATAACTGGGAATAAAATATGTCACGCTATGATGGAGGTTTTCAACCAATGGTGTGGGAAATTAGGCTGAATAGACTCCAGGGTACTAACTTTCTCCTCCCTCTCCCTCACCCTCTCCCTCCCTCCCTGTCTCCCTCCCTCTCTCCATTTCTTTCTTTTTACCTCTTCCCTTTCCTTCCCTTCCCTTCCCTTCCCTTCCCTTCCCTTCCCTTCCCTTCCCTTCCCTTCTCCTTCCCTTTCTCCCTCCCTCCCTCCCTCCCTCCCTCCCTTCCTTCCTCTCTCCCTCCTTCCAGGTTATAAACTAGATTATAAAAATCCAAACCTGTTTGATGAGAATATCTTTGTGGATGTAAATGTTCAGTGTTGGGACTTTTATGAAACACCTTAGGTTTCTCCTCCTACCATGATCACTTTTTTCTTTTAATAAGCTATTTCTGAGATATACCCTTGCTTTCCTTTTTAAAATTTTCTCATTCACACTCATCTAAGTGACTTGGCTAGATCCTTTTCTAGCAAAAATCTGTTTGCAAAGTCACCAAAACCCAGAAATATCTACTGTTGGTTTTGACGTTGGCATTTAAACTGTGTGACTTTCACAACTTTAATACAATTGATGAAATGATGTCAACAGACTGAGTTTAAATCACAGTGTTTCTTAAATGGCAAAAGATGCTGATTTGCATGTTCCTACAGGGAGGTTCAAGCCTTTCAGTTTCCATGCAGAGAAACACAGTGGCTGATAAACCTACCTAAGCCAAAGGTAGCTTCAATAGGTGTGTCGGAAGTTTGCCTTTGTCATTCTTGTGCCATTCCATACCCCACCACTGCCATTCACCCTTGTCAAAGAGTTCTGGCCACGTCATCCTCTCATTATTGGGTGCAAAGGCCTAGTTCACAGCAACCCAGCACATTTCTGAAAAGTCTGTGTAAATTAGTTTCTCACAAATAGCATTATTAACGGGTCCAAGTTCCAGATTTGTAGGTTTTTATTACATGCGTGTATTTACTTTGTGATTTATGTTATTTACAAATATAGTCATATGTCACATAACGGTGGAATATGTTCTGAGAAATGGGTCGTTGGGCGATTTCATTATTGTGTGAATATCACAGAATGCACTTGCACAAACCTAGATAGTGGAGCCTACTACACACCTAGGCTATAGGATATAGCCTGTTGCTCCTGGGCTACAGACCTGTACAGCTGTTACTGTCCCGACACTGTAGGCAGTTGTAACACAATGGTATCTGTGTATCTAAACATATCTAAGCATAGAAAAGGTACATTAAAAAAAATCATGCGCATGTAAACCGGTATACCTGTATGGGGCGCTCACCACGCACGGGGCTTGCAGGACTGGAAATTGCTCTGGATGAGCTAGCGAGTGAGCGGGGAGGGGATGTGAAGGCCGAGCACATGACTGTGCACCTCTGTAGACCTGATGCACACTGTCCCACAGGCCCTTCCTCTGAGTGTGTGACGCTGTGGGGACAGGCTGACTGGTCAGTGAAACAGGTCAGAGGCCGACTAATTGGGGTGTAATCTGTGTACTCAAAATTGTGCTGCTGGGAGTGGGAGGGAACCTGTTTCCAAGCCCCACAAATATTGCTCCCGTCATGTAAAAAAATTCCTCCTGAACCACTTATCCTTCCGTTTCTTCCCATAAATTTGGCTCCATTATAATCGCATGGGACCACCGTCATATATCAGTCCACTGCTGACTGAAACGTCGTTGTGCAGTGCATTTGCCTGTGCGCTCACACACACACGCATGGAGAGCTTCGTATAGGTTATAGTTTAGTCGTTTACTGAGGTACAGACATTAATTTACAAGTCAGGTACATGTGCTACTCCTACTGCAAAACGGAGGTCGGGATCGTCATCCATGGCCATGGGTGTCAAAGTCTCCATGGTCTTGTGAGATTTGGACATCTGACTCTTCAGATTTTATGAGCTTAGTGTTTTATTTTGCTAATAAATAACCTGTAATGAGACTAGGAGGAATAACAGGCTTTTTTAAAATTTATTTATTTGTGTTTGTGCTTTAATTTTGAATATTATCTTCCATCAATGATGTCTTCGGAGGAAATTTTTTCAAGTTCCTTCTCCCCTGTATGGGAGTTTGCGTCGCAAATATCACTAGTCTTCCTCAATAGCTGGCTTCCGCTACCTCTAGATGTGCTGGAGGATTTACTCTAACTTCTGCGGGCGGCTCTGCGAGCTTGGGTGACGGTGGCATGTTGTGTTCACAGCCCAGCATTTACCCGTCAGCGTGAATCCTCCTGTTCTCTTCCTGTCATAACCAGGGACTTCTCAACATGGAAAGTGTCAGTAGAAGTTACAGCAATGTATATCTACCACCCAAAAGCTGATCTTAACAGTGTCTCAGGACGATGTGAGCTTCAGAAAAAAAAAATCTAAACAAAATTATAGGATTATGAACATGACTGGATTTCCTGTGGAAAACAGGGCACAGCACCAAGTTGTGTCCTGCTTACCATGGACCAAACTCCCATAGATGAGAGAGAACTATTATGGGAATTGAAATTTTTAAATTTATTTATTTATTGACTTATTTATTCTTTGTAAGAAACCAAGTAAAAGAATCTGAAGCTCTAAACCCACTGTGTAGTATAAGCAACGAGCCATGATGTGCTACATTTAAAAATGTCATGAAATCTTTGTCCTTTAACAAATTCATAAGCCATAGTTTTAAAATGATGTAAATGATTCCAGGGAGTATTCTCAAATTAGTATTATAAGATGGGTGTGGTTTTACCACCTTTGGAAAAGGAAATTTGTCTTATTCCAAAAGAAAGGGCTCGTTTTAGTGATTCCGAGGTAACCTGTGAGTTTCCGTTTGAGTGTGTTGACCTTTAGCTGAAGACAATGTCTTGTGAGGAACTGGTTTTCACAGGTCTCTCAGGAGGTTCCAAAGGCATACTTTAGTACCTTGATTTTGAGGTATACATCTGGAATGTGGTCAGTGTCTAAAAAACTGTGGGCGGACAATTTTCTAACAGAGTCAATGTAATAGTTAAAGAGAGATGTGGAAATAGCTTGTTACAAGCACTCACCTACCATTTATTCACAATGCGTTTGGAGGGAGTTTATTTCATCTGCTAAATGCTAGGTGCTGTTTCTGTTCTGGAGGAGCTCATAAACTGACGGAGGATACAGAACAGCCATCAGTTACAAAAGACTGAAGCATGGCACGGAAAAGCAGGGCTCCTGATTTTGGGGAAATGGAGGGAGATAGAGCCCTTTGAACATGAAAATACTTGCTCATTCTGAAGTCGATGGCCCCTTCTGGCCTAAGTAGATCAGGCTGGGTTAAGCCCACTAGTGGCCCAGAATCCTAAAAAACACCCTCAAAATGTAACGCCCTGTCACCTTTCTCTGGTCTAGCATTGTATTATTGCTTGTTATATTTTTTCTTCCCAATTAAAGCTGTGGACGGAGAGGGGTCATGTGTCACCATCTTTGTATCCCATCATGCTTTTAGTACATGGCAAATGAGGGACGTCTGAATGCCATGGGAAGGCTAAAGGAGTGCGTGTTGCCTTGCCAAACAGGAGTCCGGAGGCCCTGTTTCTAGCCCGACTGCCCCTCACCAGCTGTGTGATTGGATCAGATGTTCTCTGAGATCCTTGAGTCTAATTTAGATGAACCTGGGATTTTTTCTAATGAGGCTGTGGAGCTGTACTTAGGTTTGGAAATCAGTATTGCTTTTTAGATCCTCTCAGGGCGCTTGTTTAGTGCTTTTTAATATTGGGGTGTGTACTTTGAAATCAGAAAGTCTTTATTCCCAATTCTAGCTCTGCCTAACCTCCATCGACCTTAGCATTTCCTTTTGTAACATGAAAAAATATACATTATTATATAGAGTTATTTTGAAGATTAAATTAGCTCATGTACAGAAAGTGTCAAATATATTGCTCAGCATGTAAGTGCTGAGCAATATATGAAAATGTTAGCTGAGCATGTAAGTGCTGAGCAATATATGAAAATGTTAGCTCCTCTCTAGTTTGCATGGAGTTATTACTCAGTAGATGGCGGTTTGTTTTCTCTTAGGTATTAGCTCAAAGCAAAAGGAGATGATAAAGTTAGAGTCTGCTTTTCTTTTCTCACACTGCACTTACCTGAGAAGAGAAAACAGGAGGGTTGACGTTTATATGTTTACACACCCCTTCCTAGTTCCAAATTTTCATTATCTATTTCACAAAACAAATTTGCTGAGTATCTACTCTGTGAAAGTCATTGCATTAGGTTTTTTAATATAAGAAGTCTACCTAATAATAACACTGAGAAATGAAGTGAATGCAGTTTGAGAGTCAGGTTTCAAGTTTTTCGAAACTCAAATCAGGAAATATGCCCTGACAAATACCCATATGCTTTTGGGGGTGTTGAGATAGACTGTATGGAATTGATTGTCATAGAAATGAGAACAGCATATATATATATGAGAGTAATTTTCTTCCCAGGTTCCTGTCACATCCACTTCACCAACCAATTCCTCCTCCTTGGTCAAATATCAGCTCTTTTCTATAGTTATTTCCTCTACCTACTGGGACATGAAATTGTCAGCCACATATAAATACCTTCAGTATCAGAGATAAAGTGACACATGCCCGAGGAGAGGGGAGAGACATATTCCTGTAGGAATCGAGAGACAAAGAAGGTGTCTGCAGCAGGCTCTTCTCTCTCCCTGCTACGCCCTGCCCTGGGCTCTTATTGCTCGGGGTCCAGGCAACATACGCTTTCTTGCGAGTTGGAGCACAGTTGGAGCAAGGTCAGAGGAAAATCAGCAAATCGCACTGTAGAGCTGAAGTGGTATCGCTCTTACAATTTGTCACTCTTCGCAAGTGTTTCATTTAAAGACAAATGTAGTCAAAGAAGTCATGGATATCTATCTCCGTGGTTTCCTAGTATGTAGAAATCTTTGTCGAATGCAAAGGCATTCTCCTTGAACATCGGATAATTGCACACATGCCATGGCTTTTCTCATTTTAAGTTAAACGGAACTTTAAATTCAGCTACTTTCTAAGCGGCTCTTATTGGTTGCTCAAAGGACAAATTATATATATAATGTTTAACATAGAACCTGTAACATGCACAGCAATTACAGCTTTAGGACTTCTTTGGATCAAAGGTCAAGTGGGATAATTAATTACTTGGTTGCTGCTGAGGGCTGAGTTATGTCCACCCCTACCCAGGTTTGTATGTTGGAGCCCTGACCCTTAATGCAATGGTGTTCGAAGATGGGAAGTGATTAGGTTTACATGGGGTCCAAGGGTGGGGCCCTCATGATGGGATTAGTGCCCTAACGTGAAAATATGCCAGGGCTCGGTCATGCACGTGTGCTCTCCCCCCATGTGAGGACTCAGTGAGAAAGGTGGCCATCTGCTCGCCAGCAAGAGGCCCATAACCACAACCAGGACGTGCTGGCACTGCTGTCTCAGACTTGCAGCCTCCGTACTTGTGGGAACAAATTTTTGTTATTTAAGCCACTCGTTTCTGGTATTTAGTTATGGTAGCCCGAGCCGACCAATACAGCCACATACATCATCCTTTTATGTACATAGTTGAATCTGAGCATGGAACTCTGTGGTCGAGTTACTTTCTGGGGAGATTTAAAGCAGGTACCGCCATTTTTCATGCTGCTTCCCTGTTTATCTGAACAGATAGGTGACTCGGTATATCATGGAGGAGATGCCTGGAAAGAGCACATGCTCCCCACATGACTGGAGTAGGGTGGTTTCACTTAAGAGTGGCTTCGAGCCAATTCTGAGGAACTGTGCCCAGGATTCAGCAGGACACCACTGAGAGAACATGCTGAATTTTAACAGCAATGGGGAAGTCCAAGGAGTTAGTTTGTCTCCCCACTCCCTGCCCCTCCACCCCAGGTTTCACTCTCTAAACTAAAATAAACAGTAAACAGAGAAACAAGTCGCAACTGAGTTTCATTCAGTGGTTATGTTGACAAATAATTATAATATGCCATCAATACAGGCATTTTTTTCCTTCAGTTTATCTTTGTGCCAAGTGAAGCTTGTGGAGAGAGGCCGATCGAGTAGGCCGGTATCACACAGTGGGTAAGGGTGGGGCTCAGACTTCGGTCCAGGGGCATCTCGTGTGTATGTCGTGCCTTGTACTCTCCGCTGTAGCACCGGCCTCGTGATCACTCCCCTTAACTGAGGTACGAAGAGATCTTTCATCTACGGGGAGACTCGCTCTCGTTAGCGAAGCCATGGCACTGATGGAAGACCTTGTGTCTGGGGGAAGAGTGGAAATTCCACCTCTCACCTGCGCTGTTTCTCCTGCCTTTTTCACGGTCGAGAGAAGGAGGCTTAATAACAATTCTAGAGGCAGAGCAGCCAGGGGCTGCTGTTTTACGGAACACACTTTTTATGTCCTTAGAAATTACTCCAAGCACAAAGCTGTAAGAAGAAGTTTAACAGAAAATATTTAATGCGCTCGGTGCAGTTATTGGATGGGTAATGGATACGCCGACACTGAGATGTATAAAGCAAACATCGAGATGTAACAACCAAAGTCTTTTCAGTTAGCTGCAAGTTTCCGTCTGGCCTCGCTCCAGCTAGCTCCTTTACCTCCCCGACATTTTACTGTTCTGCTCACAGCCATACTCACTGTTCTTCAGACTGACCGCCACAAACCACCTGCAGTCTGAGCTGGCCGGCCTCTCTGCCTGGACTGTCCTTCGCTTATTTGTCCACGGGAGTCACTCCTCTTCTGTGGAGTCTTCAATTGAATGTCACTTCATGTCGAGTCCCTACCCTGATCACCCAGACTGCTTGCTACTCCATACCCTTAATTTTAAAACATAGCGTGATAATAGACAAGCTATGGTACACTAAGGTCAACAGACCAGGGAACAATTGGCATTGAAACCGTAGTTCATTATTTGCCATTCCCAGGAGAGGAGGGCACATGACACCGAGGGAGGGGAGTGGGGTGGCCCCCGGGTCACTAGGCAGAGGGACGTGGAAACTGGGGAGGAGCCTTCCTTGTGATTTCTGAGGGAAGCAGTGGGTGAGGCAGGCCGGGGAGGTCTCGGGTTGGGGAGTCTGAATGATTTAAGCAGGCTGCGGGGCACAGCGGCTGTCCCTGGCTGTCCCTGGCTGTCTGGCCCCTGACCCTGGGGTGATGAGGGCAGGTAGGCGGTTGTCTGTAGTGTGAGAGCCCAGTAAGGAAAGTCGAGGGGGTGGAGTACAGATTGGTCGGTGTTCTATTTCGAAAGCGTGTCCTTCAGAGGAATATTTCTCCCAACAGGTGTCGAGGGCTGTGTGGGAGGTGGGAGGCCAGGACAGGGTGACACAGACATATTACTGGGTGCGTCCGCCCCATGCATGGCAGGCAGATGTTACGGCATCACGTTTACAGAAGCTGGTAACTCTCTTAATACAGTACACTCCTAATTCCTCTTGCTCTAGTTTTTTTCCATAGAATTTTGTCGCCCTCTAACATGCCATACCATGTACTTGTTATGTTTGTTTATTACCTATCTCCTCTAAACTATAAGCTTTTTATGGATGAGACCTTTTTTTTTTCTATTTTATTAACTGATATCCCTAGAACCTAGAACAATATCTAGCATGTATGTGTTCTCAGTACTTATTTATTGAGTCAACACCTTTAACTCTACAGTCCATAAAACAGTTGACATTACGTTCGTGTCCCAGTCAAGATTTTGAGATGCTGTACTTTGTCCGAAGATCTCTCTGGACCCTGATTGTTCTTGGAGATGAGCAGGATACTCTGTACTCTGAAACAAAAGTGAACAACTTGAGAGATCTCAGTCTTAGCCTATTTAATTGCAATTTGTTTTATGGTAAGGACAACCTGGACGGAGTTTATGGAAGTATGTATTTAATATTTTCGACCCAAGGTGTCACAAGCAGCCTTCTTTGTTAATTGATAGCAATGCTCCTTCACCCTGTGACCATCAGGTAAATGTGAATTTAAATGCAGAAGTGGTGTGTCTGTGCACACATATGCTGTGCGTGATGCGTGTGCCACGGATGGAAGGAGAAGAGGAGGTGGAGAGTATGTCTTCTTTTCTAGTAAATATCGATGTCCCTTTATATATTTTGAGATGCAATTACTATGGAAGCTATTTAAAAACTGAAAAATGGTGTAGTTTTATACTCTCTGGTATATATTAGAGTTTCTAATAAAGGGGCCTCAGAGATACTTAACTCCCTAGTCTTTTCTTTCTGATTTTATATCACCCTCACCTTATTTTATACAATGAAAAAAATAGAGATTTGTGTTGTGGATGTTGTTTGTAGTCCACGTTAACTTGTTGTTATCTCACGAACTTAGCATTGGGTTTAGACTTTCAAGGGAAATATCAAATTTGATGTCTTATTAAAACTGTATGTCTCCTTGGAAAAATTTTCTGGATTTAACTGTATTTCTCATTTTATGTTTAAGAAAGCTTTTCCTTCTATGAGAGAATAAGAATAATATTTTAAATATCTCATGTGATAGGAATAATATGACAAATGTCAAAACATTATGGAGATCAGTCTATGCTAGAGTGTTTATTTTTACCACCTGCTTTATTAAAAAAAAAATTGAGAACTGAACACTGAGACACAAATTATGAAAACATACTTGGTATGCTTGGAACTACAGACTTTGTCTTTTGTTGTTAAAATATACTACAAAGATGGAGTATCTGGAGAATCGAAATCCATTTTGGTTTTTTACTGCTCTGCATAATATATTGAGATACAACGATTGCCAATTGGACCTCTCCCTATGTGTCTATATTTGGACATCATGCCTTGGGCTAGGCGTGATAATGAATGATAAAATATTATGCCAGTTGGTGGCAATGTTGTTTTCACAGCAATGGTCACTTAGTTCAAACCGCAAGGCTATGCTTATTTTCCTCTTATTCACTCTGTTGTTTTCAATTTCTAAATTGTGCTACAAGTTATTTCTGGCTTGAAAATGAAGCCAGGTTTTCTATAACCCCCAAATATTTATCTTGTTATCTTTAAATCTTTTTCATTACTGAAGGCAAACCGAACATGAAATAATAAAAAGCAGGATTGTGTGGGCTGAAAAGGCAAATTCTTAAGACTGCAGGAAACTATGTCAAACATTGCCTGGCTTCAGCAAGAAATTATACATACAGGCAGTGGAAAGCAGTTTTGGATTCTGATTCTGAAAATGCCTTTGATCTGGTATTCTGTTTTTGAACTATTACTTAATAAGCAGAATATGTGATATTTAGTGAAAACTTCCCTGAACATCCATTTTTATCCAACTAAAATCAGAAAACCTTCTAAGATAAGCAATCGATAAAGTTTAACTGTCTAAATTCATTTCATGTGTAGAATGGACAGATGGGATACGATAATACATCTGGTGTTTGGGAACTGAGCAGATACATTCATCGGCCTAAGCTTGTACTAGAATTCTTCACTCTCTGGTTCAGATTTCAACTTGTCAAGAAATCCTTCCAAATTATGGCCTAATTTGAATTAATATTTCCTTGTCAACCGATACTGACTTCTAAAATGCCTTATTCACATATCCGCATTTGTACTGATCACAGCTTGATTTACATCTATTATTTGTGCACACATGTTACTCACATTAGATATCAATTTAATCCATCAGAGTTTACCGAATGCCAACGGTGTGCTAGCCCCACTGCTGGTCATCAGCACTGTGAACTTTGCAAAGTCGGTGGCTAGTCTTGTTCAGTTGTGTGTCCCTCATTGCTTCTAGCATCATGAAACATCAATAACTGTTTGTTGGTTTTGATGAAATTAGAACCCTCATCTTCAAAGGATGATGCTGGTGTACTTGTTTCTTGAGTAATGCAAAAGAGCAAACCTAGTGTCAAAGAACAAGTAGATGAGCCGGCTAACAGAGAGTGGGCTGGGATTCAAACGCCATGGATAAAGCAGGTAGAGGAACAGCAAAATGAAGCAAGTGGGTTTAGCAGATGGTCAGGAAAACAATAATATTAGTAATAACAAATAACGTCCACCACAATTATTGCGTTAGGGACTGTGCTGTGTGCTTTCTATGAATCAACTCATTTACTCCTCCCAACAATATCCTAAGTGGGAATGATTATCGTTACCCCTCACTTACAGATGAGGAACCTTGTCGGTGCTATTGTTACTGTCTTACCTGAGCTGTATTTCCTTTCTATCCATGTCCTGATTTGGTTCACATACTTTCCCCTCTGCAACACGTACCAAATGGTTCCCTGGATACTGATGCCGTCCCCAGTTCTCGGTGAGGCCCTGATTAGTTTAATGGTGACTCCATCCCACGCCGATGCATGTGTTCAGGAATCCAGCTCTGAAGCGTTTAGTCCATGACACTGCCTGGCCATCGGGACTGGTGCAAGAACAGGCCTGTGACTCGATCAGGCTAAAGGCTTGCTGGGGGGAAAGAAGATCGATCCTTTACCCCGACGAGAGGGATCCTTAAAGCAAATATCTCATTTCCTCTCCATTTAATAGTGAACAGATATGAAGTCAGAAGCTTCTACAGACATTTTGCCATGATGACACAATTGGAAATGACTTCCGATCTGATGAGCCAGTGCATTTACTCTCTTTAAATGTAACCTGGGTCAAACATTTCGTTTTGATTGTTAGTTGCTGCCGAAAGCAGCCCTCCTGACACAAGCCTGAGGCCTCGAAGAGGCTAAGTGACTTTTATGAAGTCATACATATGGCGAGGAAAAGAGCCAGCTTTAATGTCACATCCACGGGACCAGAAGTCCGTGTTCTAAACACGTTTCTGCTTAGCTCCCTGTGGCCGCTGGGAAAATTCCACATCAGTCTTCTGAGAACGCGCCTTTACTTTTGCTGAGCTGCTCTGACTTCCTTAGTAGATGTCCATTTCTGTCACTGTAACAGACAACTTCTCTACAATGCCATTGTTCTTTCATCTGGACCCTTTCACTGGCCTGCTATCTCCAGCCAGTTTCTTGCCCGCACTGCTAGTGACCAGGGCCACCTTCTTAAACTCCTGACTGACGAGAGTTAAGGCTGCTTCATCTCAGATGAATCTCAGGATCCGCAACGATACACCCACCTGCGATTCCTTCTCTGTTCAGACACCCCTGTGGCTACATGGACTCAGCCACTCAGTTTCCTGAGAAATGCCATAGCAGTCTTGATTTGGCTAAGTGTCCATTCTTCATCGAGACACTGAGATTTTGGCTGATGGCCTCCTTTTTCTTAGTCCTAAAGATGCCAGATTCCAGAATATTCTTTCCCTTGCCAAGATTATGTGCCTTGCGATTGAAGTGGAACTTGGCTGGAGCAGTATATTTGTTCTGGTAAAAGATAACCCTTATTAAAGAACTAAGTGATTAAAGAACTACAATTGATGTCTAAAACAATTAAGTTGACATAAAAAATAAATTAATCGAAATCTCACTGATAAAAAAGAAGAAAAGACAAGAGAAATTAATACAATGGATGTGACTCCCATATCTTATTATAAGCAAGCGTCTAAGAACTCACAATGGTTATGTCCTCCCTCTGTGTTGTAAAAGTTTGTGCTGGCTTCTTTAAAGATCTGGAGTTCTTGCTTGGTGAATTTGAAAAATGGAGACACAAATCGCTGGCGTATTGAATTGCCTCAAGGACATAATGAAGTTATCTTGGCAGATGAATCAAATGATAGTTCTTAGGCAAAAATCAGGAAAATAATCCATTGTTTATATAGTATTGCCAAGAGTCACATCTTTTAAAATTTCAAAGGAGAAACTAACCGCCTGGAAACCTTGATAAATGTATGTTGACATCCTAAAAAAGAGTGGCCATCCAATTACTTCCATACAATATCAGCTGAACCAGGAGATGAAAAGCATATGGTTGGAAAATGACCCCGAGTTCATGAGGCCTTTGACTGTTTCTAAAATATTTGATATTAATATCCTTTTTGAGTTCGCCTCAAAGTATTTTCTTTCAAAAAAGGGGGGTGGGGTGGGGATTAGCCCAAGTTAGGAGTCAATTCAGATCAAATACACAAATTCATTCATTCAGTCAGTCGGTCAGTCATTCAGTTGGTCAGTCAGTTAATCAGAAACCCTGAAAATACTTATCGGGCACTCACTGTGCTGCAGACTCTGTGTCAGGCAAGCTGTTGCAAATCATTTAATGACTGAGTCTCAGAGTCCTCCACCCAGAAAAGGGGGACATAGTTGTCTGTTCTATACGACTTGTTTTGAAGGTAAAAGATGAGAAGTAAAATAAAAACAGCAGAGTAATGGGTCCAGAGTGGGTCTATCATAGATGTTAGTTGAATTTAATTCCCTTGAATTCACCACGAGGGGCGAATGAGACAATGTATGTGAAATGCTTTTTATACAGAGATATTCAAACTTTTTTTCCCCCCTCCCCCCCAGGTAGAATTAGTGTCCAGGCAAGAAAAGTGACTAAGAAGGGAGTGCAGAGATTATCTGAATCAAGTTCACCTTTTTGATTAGCATATTCATGTATACCTAAATCATTTCAAATAAGAACTTGCATCATTTATAGATGAAGAAACTGAGGCCCTGAGGGCAGATGGGCTCAGGGAAACATGGTTTGCTAGGCAGAGAGCAGAATAACTGCCTCCCTGTAGCCCAGGTCACTCCTCTTTCTCTGTATTTTTTTAGATGAAATTTTTATGGTAATTTCATTGTCATGATAGGTTTTACTTCTATTATTTTCAAATTGCGAACATTTGGAGTATGTGCATTACATATGTATATGTATATAAGATATTCAAATATATTGGTTATGGTACCTCTAACCTTGTAGACAAATTCAACTACCTCTAGTTTAAAACACTCTTACTGTATGGAGGAAAAAGGATAAAGATATTCATTGAGCAATTGCAAGGTGCCAGGCATTTAATATCCGTCAGTTAAATACTATAGCCATTTCCATTTTACAGATGCAAGGACAGGTGCAGAGAAGCTAACATACGGTCTATGTTTACATAACTATTTATTGGTAAAGCTCAGGTTTGAATCCAAGAGGTCTGATCCCAGACCCTTTCTTCACTTCTAAAGTAAACAAAAAAGTGGCACCAACCTGTGAAAATCAGCTAGGATATGGGTTCTCGGGTAATTTGGGGGATAATTCCTGTATTCTCACCCAGAGTTTTCCTTGGCAACCCTTAAACTGACCTGTAACAGCACCGAGGTCCTTACTGGGACTCC
Source organism: Rousettus aegyptiacus (assembly GCF_014176215.1). NCBI lineage: Eukaryota > Metazoa > Chordata > Mammalia > Chiroptera > Pteropodidae > Rousettus > Rousettus aegyptiacus. The sequence goes on from NW_023416285.1 coordinate 9,111,364, forward strand.
TTAGTCATGTTTGGACAGGAAGGGGATGGGCATGGTGAGTTGGCTTGGCTGTCTATCCAAGTTCACAAGTGACCTCGAACTGGAGTGGGCATGGCTGAGGAGTGATTCCTTCCTCAGACACAAAACTCAAAGCCCACCTCATTCTTTTCCTTGACTCCGTTGTTCCCTCTCCAATCTAGCCTCATTTTTCACAGATTGTGTCTGTTGGACATACTGCCGGCAGGCAGAAGGCATGGAAAATTGGAAGATGATGGAGAAAAGCCTTGGGGAGGTGTTTAGCTAGCCTTAGAATCATGCTTGAGTATCATGAAGGGATACTCTAAGATACGAGAACATGGGCATTTGAAATTTTGCAATGAACACAGATCTTCCTTCCTTTGTGTGTCGGAGGGAATGGGGAAGAGAGCTGAATCTCCTTTCCCCGTGCCATTCACCAATATGCCATCACGTCATCTGAAAGGAGCAAATCGGTCCTAAAAAATAATAGAAGACCCAGAGCTTTGAGGTATCTTTTCTGAATGGAGGCAGTAAATCCTCTGGACAGTCCAGATCACCAAGATTTTCTGAGAAATCCTCTCTAGAGCAGTGATCTAAGAAATATACAGAGAAGAATGTTGTATTCAATAGGAGCCCATATTCAGTCTGTTTAGTTTAAGACAGAAGAATCACACTGATGTAATGGAAATTCAATGCACTGTAATGGCAATGCAACCTCTAACACGGTAGTATACAGCACTCCTGACAATGACAATCAAAAAAATGTGTATGTGGTTCTTCCAAGAGTCATTTTTATGTCAACTATTCATTCATCTTAAATATCTTTTATATTCCCTTGGTAAGTAATGAATGTTCTTTGTGTCTCTACCGGCTGTTTCGCCTAATCAGCTTTCTCGGACAAGTGGACAGAAAACATTTGTTGAATAGCCTGTGATAAAAGCTGTCAGGAGTGGTGGAGAATGCCTTTCTTGCTTACTTTATGCAGCCATGGAAGAAATTAGATATGCATGTCATACTGAGGGCATCTCATTTTGAGACTTAACTGGTGCTTTTGAAACAATACTAATTTTCTAATTAGAGTCTACGTAAACCATGGAGCTCCTTATGAATGAAAATCAGACATGGCTTGCATTTAGATGAACCCCGTGAAGCAGGATTAACAATACACAGGGTGAAGGAAACTGATGCCAGCTGTAGTCTTTTATACAGAGAGACGAGATGCAGAGGAGGAAATGGTTTTCCCAATGTTGGCTCTCAGCGCGGTGCTTATGCCCCATCCAGTACATCCGTGTTTGGATTTTTATATGTTCTTCCCTTTGGAGCTGGAGCCAGTGTTCCATTTCACATCAGCATCTATTGATTCACAGTAAAGACACCACACTTATTTGATGTTTTGGTCTTGCAGTTGCAGTAGGGTTGTTTATTAGCTTGTCAGTTTCATTCAGTTTTTTTTTTCTTAAAAAATTTCGGTGACTTCCTTCTTACTTTACAAAACAGATTTATCACAAAATGATGGACTGGAGATAGGACTCAAAGTTTACTTTTGTACCGTTTGCTTTTTCTTGATCGGCTTAGAGACTGAGATATTATATTCCAGTTGTATTATTTTTCTTTCCCCAGAATATGTCAGAGTGATTGGGCTTTGCATGTATCTCTAAATAATTCTGGAGCTACAAGGTCACTTAGGAGTTATCTAAGCCCACCAACAGCATTTGACAATGAGAAAATTTAGACTCAGTTAATTTAAAATAGGAGTCGCAAATTCAGATATTTGCATGATAGAGGCATGGATCCTCTAGAGGCATAAGACAATAGGACTAAACTACTTACATTTCAACCAGACTTAGCTGATTTCACATTTCTTTTCAAAAACTGAGTAGTCTCAACATTAGGCTACCATTGGGAGGCCCTGTACCTTAAAGGTTTCCCCTAATTTACATCCAGCATCTGAAGTGAGCCCCTATTGGGAAGCCAGGGTTTGGACCTGTTCTAAATCTCAGGGCCAGACCCTTTCCATTGTGTGTCTTTGTGCATTTTCTAACTTCCCTGGCTGCTTCTTTATGTTAATCACATCATCTGTGTTGCTGAGGACAAATTACATCAAAAAATTTTTGTGGGGAGCAGCAGTCAGGCAATTATAAAAATGTTTGGAGGAAATATTTTTATTTTTCACCTCAAGTGTTACGCCTATATGTATGCTTGTGTTTCTGTGCATGTGAGTGTGTGTCTGTGTGTTCATGTCAGTGTGTACACGTGTGTGTGTGTGTGTGTGTGTGTGTGTGTGTGTGTGTCTGTGCATTGGTTCTCATCTAGGCTCACGAACTAGATTTCTTCCCTGTGTTACCTGCTTGATTGTGGGGGCACAGGTTTATATAGGCTGCTATAGTTTTCTTGTTCGCCAGCTTTGGAATGGTTCTTTTCCCAGTCTGTTATGGGGCGTTCCCTATTTATTGTGACCTGCTTAAAGCAATGCATGCTCTTGGAACCTTTCTTTAGCACCGTAGATTAGCCAAAGGATATTTGCAGAAGAGGTAGACTCTAGAGTTGACAAAAAGCAATCCGTCATTATTTTCCCCTGATTTCTCACCAATGCCTAGTTAAAAATTGGTGTCCTTAGTAGACACCAATGAATTTTTGGCTGCTTATTTTGTGCTGTTTTTGGCAAATAGCAAAGGGTTAGTTTTGATATAATTTAATGACTTTCACCCTGATTATAGTGAAAGATACTGTAATGGAAAGGAACCAGAATGCATCACAGATGCATTATGCTTTTTTCTTGTATCCGAAAAACTTTTCTGGCAGTTTTTGTCCCAGAACCAGTCTTTAATCTTCCAGGATTCCAGAGAAAGCATCAGAACCCAAAGAGGAAAGGTTTATAAACTGGGCATTTGCAGAGGGAATTTGTGAGACCTTGAAACTCACATAAAGGTAGAAGCAATCGCTTCATCTCTGCAGAGAGAGAGACTCACCATATTCTTAAAGAAGGATTCGTTGCTGGTTGATAGTGAAACCTACATGTCTGTGTTGTAATGTTCAACTTCATTATTTAGTGCAGTCAAGTAATAGGATTTTTTGTTTGTTTGTTTATGTTTTTGAACTTGAACTATAAGTAAATAAACCTTATTCAAATCTCAGTCAGGAAAAGTCCTAGTTACTGAAACTAGCTGAGTATTGGCTATGTAAAACATGCCACAAGTGACCAAGAGACTTTCTGGTGCCCAAAACAAAATGGGCGGTCCCCAAGTGTGCCCTCCCACACCAAGCCCCACATACTTGGTAAAAAGGAAAGGAAGAGGAGGATATTTAGTGGATGTGCCATGTTACTCTGATACGTTTCCCACAATAAAACTACATTGGATGATACTCAGCTTACTTTTTTCTGCCACTTTCAACCAAGAATCAATAACTTAAATTTCTGTAGGATTGTGTCATTTGCAGAGCTCTTTCATATCCCTTATGACAGTTTTTCCTACCAACAACCAGGCAGGTGGAATCATCCTTACCTGACAATTGTAGAGGAAGAAGAAGGAGATGTTCATGAAAGTACGAGTATGAAAAACAAAGATTCTTCCATGGTGGTTGAGGATGCCGAGGTCATAATTGTGACAGCAATGATCACAATTTCCTGAAAGAGCAAAGCTTGCTAGTGGCAAAGCTAGAACTGCATTAATGGTTTTCTGGTTTCAAAACTGGTATCTGTTCAGTAAGTGTTCGTTGAATATTTATTGAATGACAGTCAATGTCCTGGTGGCTTAGGCTACAAGTGTACAGAGACATGGTTCTTGATTTCAAGGCTCTCAAATCCAGTGGGGAAGACAGTAAAATATGCAAGCAATTACAACATAGAGTGTGGCGAGTGCTCTCAGAGAGCCAGGTTCAGGGGGCACTGGGAGAGGGAGGCAGCACCTGGCACAGATTTGGGGGGTAGCAACCTCTTTCGAGAGGAGCCACAGTTAGAATCTGAGTTCTGAAGGACATATTGACGTTTTCTAAATAAAGCAAGATGCGTGAGGCATTAGGAACAGCAGGGGGTGCATGTGCAAGGACCCAGAGGTGAGAAAGAACGTGAACTAGAAAGAAAACGAGTGAATATGTCCACCTGGCAATGAAATTCAGTCTCACTGGAGCAGAGACTGAGAAGTCCGAAGTGATGAGAGACCAGGCTGGAGGTATTAGCAGGGTGCCCTGTTTGCTGTACCCTTTCTCTCTCCAGCATACTTGGCCGCATCTCTGAGCAGATGACACAGGCTGCCCCACACCTCTAATTAGGAACACCCTGTTATTCCCGGTGCCTAAATGCAGCCAGAGCTGCTAACGGCCTTCGATTTGACCTTTGGCTTTTGAAGGAGACAGAGTCCTGAAGACTGTCAGGGGAGCCATCGACTTAGACTTATAGGGAAGCACAGCTGCAATGAGTGAGGTGTGAGCACTTGGTACTGAGTTTGGAAAAGAGAAATCCCTCTGCCGACAGGGCCTAACTCTCCAGAAGGCGTTGGCCCTACGCTGCTTGCCACGCTTCTTCAGGCATTGGATCCTGGAAGGTGAAATGACTTGTCAGGGGATCCTGGGAATTCAGTGTTAGGTACATACATCGTAATCCACTTCTAGTCTTGTTTTATTGAGACGGGCTTGCTTTATGAGAGGGATACACTCTCTAATATTTCTGTGGCTTGACTTAAAACTCAATTTTGTTAATCCTCTTAGCTAGACTCAATTGGACGCAATGATATGGCCGATTAAATACAAGGCCAAGCACTATATATTGCTTTAAATTAGCTATTTCCAAGTTCGCAAGATTCTACATGTAGCTGCAGAAACATAGCTCCTAATAGAAGGAAACTGTATTGGGTTAGAATATTTGAGACACATTTATTGAAACATTTCCGTAGACTAGAACTCTGATCCACCATGGATGATGAGTGACACATGACAATTCCCAGGGGTATATTATTTCTTTCAGGAATATTTTCACCAAAGATCAGAGGAGACTCCCTTCTTGTCAGGCCACATATTAGTTAGTATTTCCTTATAAAATGCAGTGAGTAAAAGTTTCAGTTTTTTTCCTTGTTATTTTATTTAAAAATTTTTTTTATTACAGTAATATCGGTTAATGAAATCTAGTAAGTTTCAAGTGTACAATTCAACAGTAAGTCATATATATTTCGCATTAAGTCAGAAGTTAGCTTAAAAAAAAAAACATTTTATTTGTTTTCCGTTTAAAAAAAATGGTAAAAAATAAGGTTTTACCTGCACTGGTTTCATTTTCTTGCGAGATCCTCTTTCAGAATTACTTAGATGGTGTTGTGGCTTGAATTGTGTCCCCCCAGGAGATATGTTAAAGTCTAACTCACAAAACCTCAAAATGTGACCTTATTTAGAAATAGAGTTGTAGCAGAGATAATTAATTAAGATGAAGTCATACTGGAGTAAGTAAGGTAGGCCTTGACCAAATGTAAATGGTTTCCTTACGATAACAGCAGGGAGAAAAACATAGAAGGAAAACTATGTAAAGATGGGAGTTAAGATTGTAGTAATGTGTCTGTAAGCCAAGGAATGCCAAGGACTGCCAGCCTTCAGCAGAAGCCCGGAGACAGGCATGAAGCAGTGTCCTTTAGATACCCCAGCAGGACCCAATCCTGCTGGCACCTTAACTTGGGGTTTATAGCCCCCATAAATCATAAATTTATGATGTTTCAGAGCACCTAGTTTGTGGTACTTTGTCATGGCAACCCTAGGAAACTGAGACAAATGGTCTGAGGGGAACTGGGAACTCCTGCCCCACAACTGCCCGGGTTAGGGAGGGTGGTCTTGAGCCCCTTTTTGTCTTTCCAGACATGAATTGTCTCTTTTTTATAGGATGTTTGACATGGTGGTTATCCAATTAGAATGCCTTTTATATTTAGGGCACAGGAAAATGGACTTCTAGTTTTCAAAAAAAATGTTACAAAATAGAAAGCACTAAAAAATGCTCATGATGTCATATAATGATTGCATAATGGCTCTGGCTCATCTGTTATCATCTCCTCTTGTGACAATGTATGATGAGAATTAGCTTCTGGGACTCCGATGTTCTTGCTCTTCCCTACCATGCTGTCTCCATGGCAGTTCACCAAGACCATGTGATCACAGGTGAAGGAAAAAAAATCCCAGGACAAGTGGCCAAGGCCACAGCCTCCCAGGTAGCATCGTCCAAAGGTCCACGGAGTGTTCTGATCCTTAATATTCCTACTTATTGAGAATGGATGGGCAAGGCATGGACAATTCCTTGTATTTTACAGTTTTCCAAGGCAGAACAAGAGACAGTAGTTTGCATTAGTTTGGTAATAGCACTGAACTAGTAAGCGATGACAGCCAGTAGATTGTCATGAGGTTCTAGGATACCCTCGTCGGCACTATTATCCCACCAGCACAGAGTCCATCAGTCACATGTATTAATTTGGCTTCTACTTTGTGTTAAATTTTGCTTTTTTGTTGGCTTCATTTAATTTCCAACTACACAACCACTCCTTGGATTAATTCGTCATATTGTGCTAGATAAAAATATTCCTATTTAGTTTAATTTAGATAACGATAATCTAGCAATTGAGATAGACCTCAGTTTACCACAGCCTGATAATGTATGTTTGTCATGAAACAAATGTCGTACACTCCTCCTTAGGCACAAGACTGTCCTTCAGCCAATGGGGTGGTTTGAGTAATTAGGTCCTCCAAGGCCACAGAGGACACAGCCCTTATGCGGTACTCATGATAACATTAGTTGGTTTAATTAAATTGTGACACCAAATTCAATGTCCTGTTGTTGCAGTTGTCCAGCCTTTTTACACTGTTGGAGCAATGTTCTCATGTGGTACCCACTCTTTCTTAGAGCAGACCCAGCTGCTGTAAAAGGATCTTTTGTGAACTACAAGGGAACAGATGAAATAGAGAAACTAATTCAAGCTTATTCAACTATGTTGGGTAGCAAGAGCACAGGTTGGTTTTGGTTTTGGTTTTGGCAGGTGAACAGTTTATCCACAAAATGAGAGAAGTAATAGCAGAATGAAATGTCTTTTGGTAAATTGAGCCACAGGCAAGGTAACCATGCAATCGTCTTATAACACTGGGAAGCAGTCTGCACTCTTGACAATAAGAAGTGGTTTTCATAATTTTGGAAACCTTAACACCCAAGGGTGGTAAAGGCTATTATGAACTGGATGTTTGTGTCCCCCCAGCATTCATGGGTTAAAATCCTTACCCTAATGTGATGGTATTTGGAAGGAGGGCCTTTGAGAGGTTTAGGTCACAAGGGCAGAGTCCTTATGAATGAATTAGTGTCTCTATACGAAGAGACAGATGAGCTTGCTGGAGCTCTCTGCTCTCCCCACGTGAGGATAAAAGGGGAAGACAGCCACCTACAAGGTAAGAAGCAGGATGTTATCAGACCCCAGATCTGTCAAGTCCTTGATCTTGGACATCCCAGTCTCCAGAACTTTCAGAAATAAGTATCTGTGGTTTAAGCCATCCAGTCTGTAGTTGTTTGTTTGTTTGTTTGTTTTGTTATGGCAAACGGTCTGAGTTCACTGAGACAAAGATTTATTTTTCAAAGGATGAGGCTAAGGCTGCTGGCATTGTTAAATTTATAGTTTTAGCGTTTTTGATTTTTGAGCTTTACAATATGGAAGTTCTCCCCTTTAATGAGTTTTTGTTTTTCTTACATCTTGCTTGCAATATGGAGGTTAGGGGAAGCCTGTCATTTTGCAGTTACGGTGCCGTCTTCATGTGTCAAACAACAGGAGATTTGAAAATCAGAAAGCATCAGTTCAACTCCGACTCTGCTACTTTTGAAGCGTGCGTCCTGGGGAAAGCTGACCTTTGTGCATTGGATTTTTCTTTATGTGTAAGCCAGAGTTTGCTAGAGTAAAACCTTAGTTACCTGGAATCCAAGCTCCTAGCGCTGGATCCAATTTATCAGTCCTGCTTGGGGGAAGCAGTAATAACCAGAAGCAGCAGGACGGAGCCCCGGCCTTTGTTACAGATAAAAACTATGAGACTGTCTCCTATTGCCGAGAAGGGCAGTCACCAGGAAGGGTCAAAATCAGAGGAAACCTAAGTGCAGTAGAATATTGCATAAGAAATCCCTTCCTTTAAGACATAACATTTATTCCCTAAAGAAACAAGGGACTATAATGAGACAGAGATTTTTTTTCACATATTTTTAGTCAACTAGAGATACACACAATTTACACAGTTTTATATGCTGTTTCTTTGTCTTCTATGACACTACCTTTCTCTGGTGTCATGTATATCCTTCGAGTCTCTGTTGCTCCTTTTTTTTTTTTTTTCTTTTTAAAAAATTCTTCCGAGTTTATCTTTCTTTAACTGGCTGGTATATGGTAGAGTTTCTTAGATCTGGGCCTGTACCTTATTCTCACCCGGTGGGAAACCTCAGCTACCACCACAGTTTTAATCATCAGCATACGCCGAGAACTCCCAAATATAAATCCCCAAGTCCTGGCCTTTCGTTAGTTTCAGATCTGTGTGTCCAGCTGTCTGTTTCACATCTCCATCTAGATGTCTCAAAGCCACCTCAAAGTAAACACGTCCAAAGACAAATGGCCGGTTGTCATCAGCAAACCTGGATTTCTTTTTCTAAGCGCTCTCCTCAGTCAATGACGCTTCCTTCCATCAAGTTGCAAAAAAGAAGTGTTAGAGTCTATCCTGGAAGCTTTCTTCCCATCTTGAATTCACCTATTTCTCTATATTTCCACCGTTATTTTTCTATCTAAGCTGATGCCATGTCTTGTTTGAACTACAAAAATATCAAGTCTCCATCTATTTTTGCCCCTTCCAATCCAGTTTATATTTAATAGCCAAAGTGATCATTCCACTATGTAAATCTGAATAGCAACTTACCTTTTTGCTTCCAGTGGGTGAGTGCACATGTGATAGAGGAATACACTCTTTCTTCACTCTCATCTCATTGTCCGGTTTCCTGATGCTGCTCCCCATCGGATGAACAGTCTCAAAGTTGGAAGGCAAGGTAGCCCATAGATGGAGTTCTTAAAGTCTCATCTTCTAGGGCACAGGGTGTGGTGAAGAAGGGTGAAGAGTAGGCAGCTGTTTGTATGTTTATTATTTGTGCTACAATAATACTGTGTTATAAATTACAAACTCTTAGTGATATAAAATAAGTGGCTTTTAATTAGGTCACAGGTCTGTGGGTTAAGTGGAGATTGACTAACCTAGACTAGGCTTGGGTGAGACTCTGCCGATCTTGGTTGTATTTGCTAATACATTAGGAAGTCAGCTGATCATGGCTGGACCCACCTAGACAGCTGAACTTTGTTTCATATCTTCTTCATCTTCCTCTTGAGGCCACCTTGGGAATGTTCTGATGTTGACAGCAGAAGCTCAAGAGAATGGGTTAGAAACCTAGAACTTTTCTTAAGGCCTAGGCTCAGAACTGGCACACCACAACTTCTGATGTATTTATCAAGTGACTGAACCTAAAATCATGGTGGAAAAATGTACTCCACCGCTAGTGGGAGGTAATATAAAATCAAATAGCAAAGGGCACGAATACAGAGAAGGGTGAAGATTTGAGGCAGGAAAGGATTCCGTGAAGGAGACACAGTAGGAAGTTCCAGAAATCTGACTCTCCACCTGAACAACAAATGTACTTGCAGAATCTATCTAGTATAATTATTTTGGAATTCTGGAGTGTATGGGAAGCTTGCGACTTCCAGGGGGAAGATTTGAATTGTAAATGGTATTTACCAAGGAGAGGGAATTAAAGTTGTGTCATCAGAGAGGTAGAGTGTGTGCAAGGAGTGCTCGTACAATGGCTTATTGGTCCTTTCGGCTTCAGTGTTTTCAGAAATCAGTATAGCTATGCTACAGAGAATAGTTATACTGCAGAGACTAGTTTGCTAATAATAGTTGCATAAAAGTTCTTTACAGTGACTCCTAAAAATAGCTATGATTAAATTCTAATTATGTGGGTTTTATTTAATAAACATTTTAATATATTAAGCATTTGCTTATTATGACATGATAATGGAGATCAGATTATAGTCAAAGTTTTAAAGAGCTCAAAATTCAGGTTAATATAAGATAACTCTAAAAATTATTATGTCTCTAGTAATAACAAATATACTAATTTTTCTGAACTTTTACGATGTACTAGGCTCAGTTCTAATTGGCTTAGAAGTGCCATCTCATTTAAACCCACAAACCATGCTACGAGGCGATTACCATCATCACTCTTAATTTACAGTGAAGAGACCGAAGTGCAGAGAGGTGAAGCTACCTGCCTCAGAGGTGAAGCTACCTGGCGCAGGACGAAGCTGGTATTCGAACCCAGGTCTTTATACCCTAATGTCTGAGGGCAAAACTCTTAAACAATAAAGAATATATACTGAAAGGGGTATGAATGGAATTTTCCTTAGAGCTTTTGGAGAGAGTGTGGCCCTGTTCACACCTCGATTTCAGACTTTCTGCCTCCAGAACTGTGCAGGAATGAGTGATAATTGTTTTAAGCTGCCTACTTTGTGGTAATCTGTTATGGCAGCACTAGGAAACTAATATAGGTAGCTTGACAAAAATGGAAGCGTGAGTCCAGTTTTCAAGATTTTCCTACAAGTCAAGTTGAGGGGAAGTTGAGTACTTAGGAGCGAAATACGAAGTTTATGAAGCACGATTTTCAAGGAAATTTACAGAGGCCTGTAATTTCGAATTTCTCAGTTCAAACTATATAGTCATTCTCCAATCCAGTGAGGTTTTATGTGTAATCCTGATAGAGAAAGATATGTCTCTTTGTTGAGTTAGTGCTTCGTTTTACATGTAATTCAGTAGGAGCATGGGCAGCGATTCTCGAGGAAGTTCTATACTAGAGATTAATCATGGCTTTGTTTCATGCACACTTTGTTGACCATGGAAAATAATTACCATAGGCCAAGACATCGGTGTCATTGCTGTCAGGGCACCAGCACAGAGCCAGGAACAAGGTGACACTGAGCCATGGGCAGGATAAATAAGACAGAGAAGCTTGCCTCTGTCCTCAGCTGTGCTTAGCAGTCCAAATTCAGTACCACAAGCACACCCAGCAAGGGGCATGAACAATCCCCGGAGCCCTTAATGGGTCAGATCAGAGGAACGAGCTGGAATAAAGGTTCAGAACGTCAGGAGCCCATCCAAGAACTGGGAATGGGAATCCTACCAAAATTGCGAATTGACAATTTTTAAGTATTGTCAACAAATTCAAATTATATAACACTGTGGAGAATATCAGGGACTATATACATCACCATGGACCATGTTGAGTCCTCTGATTGGAGAAATTTCTTTTTCTACTTGAGTCTAAGGGCAGCAGTACTCAGGGACTGAATGTAGAGGGCAGAACTAGGTAAGGATTTTAATTGTCCTCATCTGCAGGTGGCATTCTGTGGTACAGAGCTGGGCTCCACTAGGATCTCTTGGCATAGTTGGCAGGGTAAAGAAAAACAAAACCGAACAAAAACAAAGGAAACAAACAAACAAAAAATACTGTTGGTACCAAAGGTTGGATCACCAGGGACTAGTCTAACTGCCTATTCACAGTCCATGAGTTTAAGGGAGGCTGAGAAAACTTTCTTGCTCTGTTCCCCTGAAGTTTGAGAACTTAGATAGTACAAGCCTGAACTGCTTTTATATCCATCCATTATCGTGGTTGGAGATTTTAATATCCTGCCAGAATTATTTTTCACTTAATTAGGATTAAATGATGCTGAAACATAGGTGACTATTATCATTATCCACAATAGGGGAAAAGGCTGAACAGTAGAGACTGGTGATTGAGATGAAATGTGGAAAACTTAGCTTTAGAGTTGTACTGTCTGGTAGAGTAGCCACTAGCTACCTTTGCTCATATTCATGATGAAGTCGTGATTTGAAGGAATGACTAGTAGGTGTTGAGCTCTTGAAATATAGCTAGTTCAAACTGAGATGTGCTATTAGTATAGATACATACCAGAGTCCAAAGAATTATTACAAAAAAAAAAGTAAAAAATATTATTAATATTTTTATGATGATTGTACGTTGAAATAAAAATATTTTGTACATATATAGTAAAGGAAATATATATGAAAATTATTTTCAACTGTTTACTTTTACTATTTTTAATGTTGTTACAAAATTTAAAGTTACATGTGTGCCCTGTATTTGTGGCTAACATTTATTTTTATTGGATAACACTACCTCAGAGGATCTTGAGTTAGGTAGCCATTTGATATGCATCAAAAACTTGAGTTTTGTTGCTATCATTTCACTTGGTAGCTGAATAATATAGTGTCATGTAGACCCAAGAAGTGTTTATTTTTCAAAAATTAGGCAAATAACATGACCTCACGACACATGACTTTTACAGGATCTGTGTGTTTTTTTTTTTTTTTTTTTTTTTTTTTTACAAATATTTGTTCCAAGTACTTTGGGTCAAATGCAGGAACATGGGGTAGCTGATGAATGCCTGTCAAAGCAATCTTCACTTAGATGAGAAAGTATAATTCTAAATCATAGCAGAAATTATAGTTTACACGCTGCATTAGCCATCTTAATCTGCATAGTATATTTTCTATAATGAATTTTCATGTGATAACAACAAGTCCAGATGTAGCATTTAGATGATCAGTAAGCTTTTAGATCAATTTATTATGAATAAAACAGGCATTTATCTCTTCCTCACACAATTTAATTTGCATTCCCTTTCTAAAAATCTTAAAAGCCCTATAGAGGGAACTGTAATGGACATTAAACCAATTCAAAGTAGTGAGCATTTAGTTTCCTCATGTAACATGGTTGTCCTTGGAATACAAATGGAGGCATTAATTTGGAAAGAAAGTATAAATTTTGCTTGGTGATGAAGGAAATATTTGAGTTTATGCTATTCAGGCAAACAAAGAATCATTTGTCAGAAAATTATTGCTTCTAACAAGAAATTCAAATATTGTCAATTTGAATTTAAATTATAGGAAGGATTGCTATATCCATTGAGGAAGACAGGAGTTTAAATGAATGACATTACTAAGATATGCATAATGTTCTTAGCATTATCATATATATGTATATATGACATATGTATTTACTATTGGTGTATGTGTGTATTTGTAATTGTCATGATCCAATGGCATTTGTCAAATGTCCTTTATGTGCTTAGATGATGTTAGGATAATGGAATTATGAGCTTTTGGGGCTGGCATGCAGAGGACCTGCAGTCCAGTGCTCTGACCAAAGTCACCCTGATGTCCTTTCCAGAGGACTGCTGTCTGGACGTCTCTGTGTTAGATCTCCAGCCACCAGGAATTCACAGCCTCATGCACAGTAACGTTTTACCACTTCTTGACACTTGCAGACATTTCTAGTTGTTAACCATGGTCTGTGTTACACAGTTTTAAATCCTGCTTCCCTAAAACTTATATGTGTAGGGAAGTACTTCTTGCTGCCAGATGTGCTTCATTCGTAGGAGTTCATAGAAACACTCAACATGAACTTTTGAATGAATGATACTAAACAAAATCATAAGAATTCATCCTCTTAACATATCCTCCTACTTATTCAGGTAATGCAATATTATGCTCGGTTGTTTTAAGGCTATGGCTTGAGAAGGGTTTATAGTATAAAGACATAGTAGGTAATAATTTGGGCTAGGGAGTAGAATGCCTTAGATTAAAATCTCTTAACATTTACACTGGTACATTGACATGGGACAGATTATTTAATTTCACTCAAAGAATCTATGCTTTTATGTATTTCATGCACTGGCATCTCAAGTCAGACCTCATTTATTATAAGAGTTATTCTAATTTTAAACATTTGAAAGGTAATAATCCAAACTCTTCACCTCCTACCAAAATACCAGGTAAAAAATATCTGTCGAGGGTAAACAAAGAAAAAAGACAAAGTACTTACTCTCAGAGAGCTTGTCATTAAGTCGAGAAGATCAAAGATATTCACAGGGAAGGATGTGATTGGCTTGCAGTGGAGGAATGATACAAAAGAGGCAGGGTGGTTAAGAGCATGGGATCTGGAGCCAGGCTGCCTGAGCTCTCGTTCCCACTCCCTTGCCTGCTAACTATGCGTCTTGGGCAAACCACTGAATCTTACTGAGTTTCATCTGTGAAACGGATATAATAAAAATACCTTAAGGCATCATGAGAATTAAATACATAACACATGTGATGTCTGAACAATGCTGATGATATCGTAGGCCCTCATTAAATATGTATCGCATATATACTTACATGCACCTATAGAGGTGGAGGGGAAAGACTATTTATAAGCAGTGAAGGGCATGAATAAAAGAAATGAAAGGTCCAAGCGTAGTTACTAACTGTGATCAGATCCTGTGGGTAGCCACTGTGTTTATGCCAATCTTGAGGCAGCACTCTATTCTTTGGTGCATTCCAGAAACACTTGTGCCCATGTAATACATAAGTAAGAAATGTATGTTTTCTAAGGATACCATGGAGAGATGTAAAAGAGGGTTCATAACACCGCATATGACCAAACTTCATGAATCTCATTTTGAACCACTCTGTCATTTTCCTAAAATCTCTTTTTCTGAGGCTGACCGCCTCATCTCTTCCCCAGGGATAATCTGCCGTGGCTTCTCTAGCAATGCTTGTTCAACCATTATCCTCCTCCTAGTGGACCCCAGCATCCTACCTCGACCCCACGCTCTGTATGCTTGCCGTGTGTAGTCTCACACTCACCATTCATTCTGCTTAGCAGTGAAGGAATCGGCCTCAGGAACTACTCTCCTTACACACAGAGAAGGCTGCTAGAACATTCTTCCCCTCCAAAAAGCTAGTCAGTGTAGGGAAGTGATCTCACCTGTCAAGGAATGTCAGAAGGCTGATGTCACATAAGAAAGCCTGACAAAGGTGATTGGACTTTATTCACTAGGGGGCAAGAAACAACTGCGAGATTTTGAGTCAGGGAAATGAGAGAATAAGCAAGATGTTTCCGAAGAGACCGGAGTTTCTGTGATTTGACCTTGAAACAACTGCTTTGTTTGATTTCTCCATCTTTACAGTGTGGAGAAAGCTTTGAGTTTAAAGGTGATTCATTCTTTCCAGATCAGAAATCTCAAATATTCAAGGAACATACCAGATATCACAACATCAATTAGAGCCAGAGCCAAGATAAAAATTATAAGTCTCAGGGTCCTGGAAGGCATAGAGAACATGCTCAAGAGTGAAAGTCTTTCACTTCTGAATTGACGTTTTCGTGACTAGCTAGAGCGATGAGGATTTTCATGACTTTTCCTTCACAGTGTGCCAGTCAAGTATGAATTTGTTGTGTTGCCCTTTTATGCAAGGCTTAAAAGGGAGAGTTTCCCTTTCCTTGGGAGTCTGGCCTTTGTCCCTGCTGTCTTCTCTGCAAGCCATCTTGCCTTTCTAGGGAGAGGAGTTGGGACCAAGAAGAGCAAAGTGAGCACCTTTTCTGTGCTGAGCTAGGCTGACACATATGTCGACACCTGGGAGCTAAGTGGTCTGAGTTTTACAGATTACCGGGTTAGTATTTGGAGACACGAAATAACCTTTTCTGGAGAAATGGCTGAATCCATATCTAGGGTTACCCATTTGGATGATTGAACTGTTTTTAAAAATATAGGAAGCGAATACTATAAAAGTCAGGATAATCGTTAGTTAAGGGATGATAAGAAGGAGGAGAGGCTATGATAGGGATGAGGCCAGTGAAAGGGACTTTTCAAATAGGGCAAAAGGTTGTTTCTTGCCCTGGGTGATTTCCATGTCGTAACAATTAATTAAGCAACACCTGTTCTTTATGTGATTATGTGAATTTACGTTTTATTTTGCAATAGAAAGATTTGGGAAAGATTGTGAAATTTATCCACAAATCATCAGAATGTTAGTGGTGTAGGTAGGATTCGAACACAGTGATGAATCCACAAAGACTCAGAAGTGCCCTGCGATTCCTGCGAGTGAAAACCTGGAGCTAATTACTAATCACTTTGGCCAATTAAAGTTTAAGGAAACTCCATGGAGGCTCCTTACCCCTTTCTTCAATTTCTAATTTGATTTCAGAGATGCAAGATAAAAAAAACTATTACGAACTTAAAGAATGATCAGTACCTCCACTAAATTACTCACCTCGCGCACAAATGTAAACAAAAATGTCACATGCTAGAGGTTGCTTTTTGAGTAAAATGACAAATAATATTCAATTATAATCCAGTACCATTGATTTCTCTTGGGCCAGAATGTTAAACATTTTATTTGTATTCTGCTGGGTCTTTAGTTACTTCACAATAAGGGGATCTAAGCGGCTTACATGCCTTTGGTCTGGGCTGTCATATCTTCCCCCCTCCCCCCAGTAAACTTGTGCAAAGGCCTTTTATTTCATTTCTACACTGTACAGTACTTGAGAGGGATTACAAGTCAAGAATAGATGTTACATTTTGTTGAAATTTATGAATGCTTTGCTGTTTAAAAAACACTTTTAATATAGGAGACCATTAATTACTAGGATTCTGATTGTAATTGCCTGGTCTCAGAATTGATGAACAAAGCCATTTTGGAAAGCAATCAATTTGAAATCTAATTTGTTGGCGAAATGAACCATATAAACAAAATGCCACTCGCAGTTTGTCTAAAATGAGATGTGCTTAACGAGCCCATCATCTCTGCGATCCTCATCATTATGGGTCGTAGCTACCTCAAATGTCATCGTGCGGATGCGGCACAGAAAGCTGAAATAGGACACTGCACTATGAGCAGTGTGAAATGCAAAACAGATGGCTCCACACTCCCCGCAGGGTGACTTTGGGGGGGGGCACTCTGGGGTGAAAGCAGAGCAGCAACCACAGTGAACTAAATGCAGAAACGCGTTCATCTGCCCCGTGTTGTGCACCAAAATAGCTGTGGTTGTTTAAGGTATCGCATTCCGTGCACGTGCATTCAGAATACAAAAGACAAAAGTGCAGGAAAGCTGGATCTGGGGAAAAGGCTGTGAAATAGACACAGGCAGGCATGCATACACACACACGTAAAACATACACGTATGTAGTATATGTAAAACACATATGTATATGGTCTTGCGCAGCTTAACGGGGATGCACTCTGGGATATGCGTCACTGTGTGGACATCCCAGAGTGCACTTACGCAGACCTAGAAGGTACAGCTTACCACACACCTCGGCTGTATGGTCCAGCCTATCACTCCCAGGCTAAAAGCCTGTACAGCACGTTACTATACGAAACAACATGACATTAAATCAAGCACAAGAAACAATGATGCAGTCAAGAGACACAGTAAACTTAAGATGTGTGAGGCTGCTGCTGGAGTAACACCCATACTGTTTTACAGTAACTTTTTTTTTAATAAGTAGAAAGTATACAACATAATATACCAATAAAATGTGTAATATAGTAACTATGTAAAGCAGTAATATAGTTATTTATTGTCATTATCAAGTCCAGTTGACCCTCGAACAACACCAGTTTGAACCTCCCAGTTGCACTTATACACAGATTTTTTTTTAATGAATATAGTGTGCCTTTTGTATCCATGAGGTTTACATCTGCAGATTCAATTAATCGCAAATCAAAAACAATATTTTTGCATGCCCAGGTACAGTTTCCTAACCTCAGATTCCCAACTCCGGATTGAAAACAGTGTTATTGATCTACTCTTGGTTGAGTTCTTGCATGAGAAGAGCTGACTGTAGAGTCACAAGTTACACTTGCATTTTTGACTGCGTTGTACTATGACATGATGGCTATGACATCACTAGGCTGTAGGAAATTTTCAGGCCCATTCTATTCTCATAGGACCACTGTAATCTTATGTGTAGCCCCTCATGGACCAAAATATCATTAATCTGGCTCATGACTGTGTACAGAGAGAGGGAGACACACAGAGAGAGACAGAGAGGTAAAGAAACCAAGGATTTCTGATGGACCATATTGTAGAATCTGTGCTTTGTATAAAGTTTGACAGAGCATTCATATGTTCTTTCATTATTTAAAGAAAAATTTCATTTATAAATGTTACTAATCATCTTTGATGACTTATTACTGTATAAATCCCAGACATTGTAAATTCTTGAATTGTGAAAGAACTATTAGCATGTATGAGTTGAAGTCTTCAACTTGTCATCAAATTATTTTAAATTTGATAGGCCACGTGTATCTTGGGTTTATTTATTTATTTATTTTTACTCAGTTGGCATAAATAAACTAGTATTACTTGAAAATAAAGTAATCTTGGGTCTTTGTAAAACTGAAATTATAAAACTGAAATCAATACGAAGATATACTGTTTTATTTTATGCACTAAAAAACCTCATTTCCTGCCTACTATTGTAGTGGTTGAGGTTTTTTTTTTTTTTTTTCCACTCAGTTTCTCCCAATGCATTTATGTTTTTGAAGTTATACACTTTATTTTTATTATTTACCTGAATAATGTAAAATGCATATTTAACTGAAATCTAATGTAAACAGACTTCTTAATCCATATTTGTTCCATGAATGAATCTTCCTTCATCCAAACAACACACGATTTTAGAATGCTTTAACTCCAGGCACCTTTTCCACCTTTCATTTTACAAATAACTAACCTTTTAGTTCTATTTCATTTTTTAATCCCCTAAATTAGATTTAGTTAACTTTGTTTTATGCAGTCAATGTTTTAGATTTACTCATATGTTTGTTTGTTTTTTTTTTACATTTTTGAAATTCTTATTGGTTTTCATTTGCCTTCTTCCTGGTAGTACATTCTTCCTGCTATTTTGGCAATAATCTCTATGGTTTTTTTTTTTTTCTGACTGCAAAAAAAAAAAATCAAATTGGTATATGATTTTAAATTTACAGATATTTTCTCTCAGAATTTCCACTGTCATCATTGAGAATTCTTGTATTTAATTTCTTCCCTTTATAGGCAGTCACCATTTTTTTTTTCTTTCTGGTTTCTTTAAAAATCTTTGTTTTTGTTGTTAATGACATTATGGAAATTTCTTAAGAAGTGTCTAGTGGTAGATTTCTATGTTTGCTCCTGCAGGGCGTTTTTCGTACATCCCTCTTCTGATTTTTTATGTCATTATCAAGTCTTAAACTTCTCAGGTACCATCCCTTCCAGCATTACTTGTCTTTCATCCTTTCTATTCTCTTCTTCTGGAATTCCCATCGGACACATGTTAGTTTTTGAAAAATTGCATCCTCAGTGTTTCTCTGTTTCTCCTGCACATATTTCATATCTTTGCCTTTTCATGTTGCATTCTGTAGTTCTGTAGCTTCTTTAGATGTCTTTCACTTCAGTATTCTTCAGCTGTGTCAAAGCTTTTATTTAGCTATATACTGAGGTTTTCACTAAAGTGTTGACATTTTTCATTTTTAGAAAAGTTATTTTTTACGACATCTAGTTATAGTTTTACAATCTGTTGTTTCTTATTCAAATTTCGAATTCCATCTGTTATTTCTTTAAACATTTCAAGCATAGTTACTTTATATTTTGGATCTGATAATTAGACTATTTGGAATCCCAGAGTCTATTTTTGTGATGTGTTTTCTTACTCATGGTAACTTGTTTTCTTATGAATTGTTGAAGTTTAGGTTGTGAATTTAATCTGCAAAAATCTGTGTGGGTCTAGGTTAAGAAGAACTCTTTCACAGAGAATGTGTGTTTCTTTCTGCCTAGCAACTGGAGGTGCCACTACTTTTGGACTACATTAGCAAAATTTGGGGCATGGGTTTTCTAGATAAAACAGTAATGTAATTGTATTTGGAGGCAGATCTATGGTTAGTGATTTGCCTTCCAGTTTCAATTTTTTTCCTTTCCAATGCCAAAGCCAATATAAACAAGCATTTACATAATCTTTCTTTGTCAGTAGGACACTTAGAATTTCCAGGCTTTACAAGGGAATCTCCCTTGCCCAGGCTAACATCCTCACATATGACATTAAACCACTAGGCTTTAGTTTCTGATAACAGCCAATGCCCTCTGGGCATTTGTTATACCTTACTGTACCATTCTCCTTTCATTTCTTGGTTATTTTTGGTCCCTGGTTATTTCCGTGACTCAGATTCATTATGACTTTATCATTTGAGGTGTCTTCAAAATAAGGCTGCCCCATTCTCATTTTTAAGGAACACGCATAAATATATGTATGTACATTCACTTTTAAATGTCCCAATTTGGGTTTCTTCCCCTTGTTCCACTTGATAATAGTATTCCAGCGCACTTCCGGGAACTGCAGGGGCCTTGCAGAACACGTGAGGATCTCGTCTTTGAGGAATGTCTCAGAGGATCGTACTGCACTCTGACGCAAGGTAGAAATTCAAGTCCCATAAAAGGAGTCCAGATGAAATGAGACCAGTGGGACACATGGTACAAGACATGGCATCTTAGGATTGGATGCAGAACTAGAAAATTTGCTTCCATCTTCTTTAGAACCGTGACACTTTTGCCAGTGATTCCTGCTCTTTGTGCATGGTTTGTTTCTCCCTCCCCTAGTTAAAGCCGGGCTGCTCTCAGATCTTGGCTCAGTCATCACTTTTAAAAGGCAATCTTCCATGACATCCTTGGAAGGTCAGAGTCCTTGTGATGCACTCCTAATGCTACATGCCTTTCATTCACAGAACCTAACAGAATTGCAGTTTTAGACTCGTTTATATACTTTCTTATTTTAATTTCCCCTCTAGAGTGTATAATCTCTGAAGGCAGTGATAGTATTTGATTTTTGCTCATCATTGAATTCCTAGCACTTGGAATTGTGTTTGGCTTATATTTGATTCTAAATATATATTTTCTGAGTAATTAAATGAATTCCTTCAATTTTATGTCATTTACTAATATCACAAGCCTTTTGCTTGTGGCTCTGGTCAATTCACTGCTTAGCATTTTGATTAGTCAAACACAGCTTATTGTTACATGGAACAGTTTCACTGGCCACATTTCAGTAGCTTTGGCAACCGAATGACCCAAGTTCAGGCCACTTGGGAGGCTCTAGGGTTTATTGAGAGACTCTGGAGCTTTCTGCCTTCCCTCGTCTGCACCAACCCACAATTCTTT
The DNA here is from genome assembly GCF_014176215.1 of Rousettus aegyptiacus. Classification (NCBI taxonomy): domain Eukaryota; kingdom Metazoa; phylum Chordata; class Mammalia; order Chiroptera; family Pteropodidae; genus Rousettus; species Rousettus aegyptiacus. Next base: position 9,132,407 of record NW_023416285.1, read on the forward strand.
CCTCTACATCAGTTAAACTTAAAGATTAATAAAAGCCACAGAAGATAATGGCATTAATTTTATAATTGAGAGCAGTTAGAGATGAAAAAATGCAACAATGAAGCAATTAACCTATTTTTGACTATATAGGAGCCTCTTAGGAATGCTCAGAAAGTAGCTTTTGGGCTGTATCATGAGGGCCTTATATCAAGTTTTATTCTATCTACAGCCTCATTAACAGTGGATATAGATACAATATTTGCGAGACCTAATGGGAAGTCAAAATAAGCAAAAGTAGATCAATATTTAGAAATAAAGAATAAAACTCTACAAGTAGATTTTGAGATGGTAGACCAACCATAATACAGACTGGGTTAATTTTAACAGTTTCTCAGAACAGGTGTGTGGAGGGAGATTGATGTTGTCTTGGGGAGAACAAGTAGTTTTTCCTAGGCTGGTGAAGCCTGTGGTTAGGATATGCAAAAGGAGAGTCTGCAGGCCTGGCCACAGGGCACAATCTGGCCATCAAGAGGACAAGTCTGCGGCAGCATTCAGAGGTCTTCGTTGAATGTGAGAAGAAATGGGGGGTCTGCTGGGGAGCTGTAACCATTGAAGCGCTATGTTCAACATGGCGGCCAGGAGAGTGACTCTAGAAGTATTAGGCTGAGCTTTTGTCTCCAGGATAAGGGTCTTCTTGATTCTCCTGGATCATCCACAAAGACTTCTATTGACTTCCTGTTGCTGCCAAGGCCATTGAAAACTGCATCTGTCTGGGAGGGAGACTGAATCCGAGGCAGCTACGACACACACAGAGCTCTGCCTCCTGACAGGGCTGACTGTGCCAGGCTCCCAGAGGACATAACGCGCTTGTTAAGGTTTGGTGAATAGCACCAGGCTTCAGAGAGTGCGATTTGGGTTCCCATAGAGAAGTCATCAACACAGGGTAAGAATTCAGCCAATTATGCCTCACCTCATCGGTCCTATTTAGATGGTAACCCCATGGGGCATGGACCTTGTCTTTCCTTGTGTATTGTACAGTGTTGAGGAAACATTTGGCACTCCATAAATACCAACTGAGAGCATGTTTCTTGTCCCCCTCAGCCTCCCGCTGAGCTGATCTGAGGAAGGAATTCCCTTTGAAGTCCCTTGTCCCCATGCTTTTGATAAACAACATAGAGGCCCAGAGAGAGATGAGGCATCTGGGCGGTCCTGGAACTGATTTTGGTATCCATAGATGATAAATGCTATCTCTGCAGTGATATAACTAGGGAGTGAGGGGCACATTTAGAGGGACCATGCAGTGAAAAAAACTTCTCTTTCATAAACGTTGTCTTCTTATTTCTCACAGATTCATCATCTGTACTTTCAAATAGCCATGGGTAGCACCGCCAGGCTGTCCTGCTGAGCTGAACGGTAGAGCCCTTATACGTTTTGGTTCTCTTTAGTCGTTCATGAGTTTTACCATGTGCACAGAGAAAAGCAATGTATAGGTGTGTAAGAAATTAGAAGAGAAAATAAAAATAAACATCATGAGAATAAAAAAAAATATTTTTAAAAAGATAGCCCGTGATAACTTTAATAAGCCCTGGCAAGGAGTTACTTATAGCATTGATATGTCTCTATTGAACAATGGCTTCTTTTTTTAATATGGTTAAAATATTATAATTTTTGCATCAAGAAAACATATTTACAAATCTTTTTTTTATAGGTATTGAGATTCAAAGAAAAGAAAACACAGAAAATATACTACAAGTGAAATATCTTATAGGCATCTGAATTAACGTGCATGTAATACGCATATATATCACTAAAGGAATATACAGTTTTCTTTGCATACTGAAAAATCTCTCAAAGTGTCCTCTTTAACTACTGAAGCTAAAACATGTAATGTCATGAAAGACAGGTACCAGTGAGGTTACGTAATCCCTACAGGACGGGGCTGTATGGTGGAATGATGGTGGCTCGAACTTTTTCATATATTCATAGTTCCAGACCTCTCTCTCTCTCTCTTTCTCTCTCTCTCTTACCTCCCTACCTCCCCCCTCCACTCCCTCTCTCTCCCTTTCTCTTTCTTTCTCTCTTTTCTCTTTCCTTCTCCTTTCTCCTCCCATCTGAGTATTTTAATTATAAAGACTATTCCATCTTATAAAACTTATAAGGATAAAAGTTTACCTTGAACTTAGATTCAGTAAGACACTTAGTGCCTCTTACCTTGAATAATATGTGGAATGAAAATAAAGCATGATGCAGCCAGGATTTTAAAGAGATGTCATGCCTACTCATTCTTTTGAGAATAAAGTAAAACAGATTATGCCCTGAAAAGTGTCACAGCTCTTAAAAGAATGGTAGAAATTAGGAATATCTCGATCCAAAGGTAATAGAGATTGGGAGATTTTCTTCTTTTATAAATTTTCCATTCTGTGGTTGGTTTATTAAATTTAATCTATCCCTGAATTAAGGCCAAAGGGTAAGGCATTAAAACTGTAATAACTAAAATAAGTGGGAATTTACCCAATGCACTGGGTGTTTTGTCACCTTTGCTCATAATAATGAGTTCTCAGGTTGAAATCATAGACTTAGAGTATCTCAAATGAAAGTGGAATTATCCCTTTTCTGCATCAGAGAATCAGATCATACCCAGGGAGCTGTGTTTAGTGTTCAATGTCGTATGACCTCAGGAGAGTAACTGGCATACTGAAGAGATTGAAAGTCAATAGATTAATGAAAGGTTGAAGAAGTGGTGAAATTGTTCATTTGAGAAGGTTGAGAGAGTAAGTGTGCTGGAGAAATTGTATTGATATAAGTCATCTTCGGTTTTAAACCAAATATTAAAACAATAGCTTGAGACTGGGGTGAGGTGGTGGTTGATTCAGCAATTTGGGTGATGTTCTTTTCTGCCGTAGCTGCTAAGGTACAGGTGGTGATAATGAGCAGGGTGTTCAAATGTTAGATCCATCCATTCAGTTAGTCTCTCAGTAAATACTTATTGAGCTCATGCATTAGATAAGGAGAGCTGCTAGGAAATTGGAGTTGAATGAGAATTATGTACTATCTGAACCTATGCATTTTAGTTTCTAGAAAGACAGACTTTAATCAACCTGCTACGAATTTGGTACTTCATTATATCGTGGTGAGTGCTACAGAGGAAAAGTATAGTGTGATAAGAGAGCATACGGCAGAGGGGCTCTGAGCTTTCCAGATGGTGGGGTGAGGTGGTCACGAAAGTCTTTGCAGAAGAAATAATATTATTCTGAGATGTGAATATAGAAAGAAAAAGGCAGAGACTGAGCCAGCTAGAGGGAAGAGCAAGTGTGAATGAGGGTGTGGGAAGAAGGTCCTGGGGAAGAAGCACCAGGGGACATTTCCAGGAGCGATAAGACTCTGTGTGATAAGGACTTAGAAAGAGAGAGGAGAAGTGTCATGTAATGAGAGAGGTGAGGCTCTGCAGGCTTCAATAAGGATTGGGGAGTTTTTCTAAGAACAAGGAGACAACACTAAAAATGGCTAAGTAGGGGATTGGTATCACAAGATTTATAGTTTTGCAAGATCATATTGACAGTAGTATGGGGGATTGTTTGAAAGGCTTCAAGGTCATACGTGGGGAGATGTTTTAGAAGGCTATTTAGTAGGCTTCAATTCATAATGACCTAAACTACCCTTTCAAGATCCTTATTAAGGAAGATGTAGGTACCAAAGACAAGAGCAGGCAAATATTTATTTATATACCCACAGGGCTCCTTTCCACCTTGTAGTCTGTTCTCTGATCCTGGCAAACTAGGCTGTACACCATAGAATCTCAGGAATTCTCATCCCCCATTTTTTTTCCCCTTAGGCCTATTTCAGAGCCGGGTGTATATAATCAGGTGTATATCTCTGTGTGTGCTTAAAGGAACATTGGTAAAAAAAAAAAAATCAACATTATGTTTGGTTGTATGGAGCTTATAGGTATTACACAAACACATGTCATCATTCAGTGAATATTTATTGAGTGCCAACTAATGCGCAAGCACATTATATACTGGATACATAGAGCTAAACTAATTAGATATTATCTCTGCTCTTGTGCAATACATATGGATCAGTGGTAGAGAGAGAAAATAAGCAGTTAGGAAGGGAAAGATATAAGTGCAAGTTCAACTAGTGCAAAGGGACTTTCGGAGGAACATAAGGTAGAAGGATGGAGGGTGGTGATCAGAGAAACCTATCTGAGAAACGACGCTCGGTTGAGAGTTGAATAATGACAGGCATTCGCCAGGCTCTGTACTGATTGTATTTACTCTATTATTTTATGTTTACTTTTTAAGGTGTTTAGGGCATTTATGAGAATTTTACATTTTTGATTTAAGAAGCATATGAGTGATTTGAGTGGTGGGGGATATTTAATTTGTTAAATCCATATAGTTTTGAGTTGTGAGTTATGGAAGTAGTTGTGAATATTTGGAAAAATATTAACTATAAAATAATTAGTAAATTACACTTAGGAAAGAATAGCGATGATTGCTCTTCACACCTGAAAAGTCCCCTCAGCACTAAAGTGAAAGTCACCTTTAAAGAGTTAATTAAGAGAGAGGTCTTCCTCCTTGGAGATTATATTCTTCCTCACGTGCCTACATGTAATAGAACATACTGCCTTGTGTAGCTGTTCTGTATATCTATCTATCCATTCATTTATTTCTCCCTTTTATGCATCTGTCCATTCATTCAACTCATTCATACATTCATTAAGCATTCATCAAGTGCCTAATTTAAGTCAGTAAGATGATGGTGCTGGGTGTAGAAAACCAATTAAGACAGGAGCCCCGCTGTCAAGGAGCATTTACACCAGAGGAACCTGGAGATAATTAATCTGTTATCACAGAGTGTGCAGCAAGTTCCAAACAGAGCTAAGCCAGAGGGGCATGGGAGCACAGTGCAGGGGCATCTTAATCAGTCGAAAGGAACAAGAAAGGCTTCTGGAGGGAAGTTTCCTCAGACTGAGTTTGTCCTTAAGAACATTGCAGGGAGAGGCAAAAGCATAGCCAAGCACTCTGACAGAGTGTCGGTGCGGCCATTCCTGAAATAACAAGTAGGTGAGTTTCATTGGAGCAGAGGGTTTATTTAGTCCCAGTCGTCAGCACCTGCCGCGTGGAACATCCTGTGGTAGGCATTGAAGGGATACAGAGCTGCACAAGAAAGATGTTGACCCCATCCTCTTCATGTTTAAAGATTTTAGGAAGTGACAAAAGATGAATCAGAAAATCAAATTACGAAAGACTTTATGCTTTAAGCTAAAATATCTACATTTTTATGCTAAGTAAGGAAATTACAAGTTCAATTAAACTTTACTTATGAAAGACCAACTTGGTTATAGTGTAGAGGATGGTTTGAGGAGGTAAAGATGGTCAGGATTTGACATAACAAGACTAATTAGGGGGCACTTTAAGAATTATGAACTACTGGTTTACTGGACTGAAACAGGATATTGTGGGTGAAAGTAATTTGGAGATGTTAAAGAGGTAGAATCTATACTGCTGGCTCAGGAGGCTGTGTGACTATTGTAATTCATCAACACCGGTAATGTTAGAAGCACAGGCGTTTGAATGAACCCATAAGCTTGTATTATGTTCTTCTTGTTGATAAGAACCGTTTCTTAATCATTCCTTGTAACTTACACCTTCCCATGCTCTAAGCAGTCCTCCCCATATGTACTGACAACTCAATAAGTAATCATTTAGTTCGTTGAGAATTGGATTTGTCATCCCCTAGAGAGAAAAATTTACGTGTTCCTTTTTTTACTTCGAACAGAAGAAAGTGACAGTCTTTGGCAATTTGAGACTTTTCTTTTCCGGAGAAAAGGAAATCTAGAATATAAACTAGAAGCAGATTAAGTTCTTTATCTTTGAATTACATATGATAGAAAAGTATAAAAAATTTCATATCTTTAAATGAATAGTGATTTATATTTTTTCTGAAATACAAATCTCAAAAGTGTCCTTATTACCCCAATAAAGAAGTAACCCTATTCTATATCAGAATCCATAATTCACCCCTATATTCACCTCTCAATTAAAGAAGAAAAGACACACCAGCATCTGGAGGCCGTGAGGGGCAATGTCCAAGTAATCCACAGGGAATCTATGGTAAAGGTTTTATAGGGACGAGTGGAAGGGGGTTGCAGAAGCTCTCTGATGGCAAGTCAATGTGAGCGATGAACGTTTTATGATACACGATGTCCTTGATGGATTGCCCGTGCCGAAAGTCCCGCCCCCTGCACACACACTAACTTTGGTTGAATCTCTTCATCTCCGTCCTGCACTCCTCTTCTATTTAGGCCAGTGGAGGAGACACACACTTAAGATGAAAAGAGCTAGAGTCCTGCTGGCAGCAAATAAACCGTAGAACAAATGCTCAGGGAGTGAGAGTCTAAAAGGAGAGCAAATCAGCCAGCTAGTATTTCTATGTCTGGGTCAAGCTACACATTAGCGAAGATAAAGGAAGAAAAGGAAAGCAGATACGAGGCGGATAAATCACTTTCCAGGTGCTTACAGACTATATGCTGAGCTGTAACAAAGGAAAGGACAGCTAGCGAATGTGACATTGTAATCATTCTGATGAAACCGTCATACAGTCAACTTTCCCACAGAGCTTAGTTGCCTACCCCAATGATGATGATGATTTTTCTTTTTCTATTTCTGTAAGAGTTGGGAGGGAAGAGTCTCAACATTATAGAATCTCTACGTTATAAGGAAGACATTGAGTATTAACACAGAATTTGTCGAAGTTTTTGTGTAGCATGACATCATAATGGTGTAAGCTTGTATGGGAGCCCATTTGATGTCACCGGGGAACAAAGTTCACTCTTTTTAATCATCTAGAAATGAGCCATATGTCACATATTGCATTAACAAGGATGCCTTTCACGGAAAGGCTATTTGAAGAGACAGCCACAGCTTGAGGCACAAGATCGCTGTTTCATTCGGGGGCTTCAAGGCAAGAGAAGACATCAAAAGGTCCCAGATCTAGACGTAGCCAGACACTTACGCCACTCAGCACGGAGAACGGATGATGCAGGCTCAAGTCCGCCAGGGGCCTTTCTGCACTCAAGCCCAGCCGTTCCTCATTGAAGGTTTATGGGGCTTACAGTGTCAAGATTCATGAATTTCAGGGACTGTACTTGTCTTTGGAAGCAGCTTTTGATCAGTGAAGTGAAACAATTAATTATAATAAATAATGCTACTAGGAGTCCTCACACAGTCAGCTGAAGGAGGAGGGGGGCCAAAAAATAAAGCTGGTCTCTGGCACAACCTCATTATCTGGCTGTTGGGATCAGAGCCTGTTTGGCTACGGAAGGCACAGTTGCTTCATCTTCTCTCCCACTGGATAGTATCAGGGTCTGGTGGGTGGTGGGGGTGCCAGGAGGAGGTCAAGAGAATCAGACGGGAATGCAAAATTTCTTTCTGTTCATCTGCATTTGATTGCTTTGTGCCCTGAAGCACATGATTTAATTATTTTCATCATTGCCTCAGCTTCCTCAGCTACCAATCTCATTGAGGGCAATAAAATTATTCAGCCTTCACAAAAAATACAGCCGTAATAATTTTTGACTCGATGAATAGTTAGCGCTATAAAATCAGCTCCTGAATGACCATGTCCAGTTGAAAACAAAACCTCAGGTTTTCTCAGTACTTAAAGTAAAAACTTTACATGAGATGAAAGTATTCGGCTTGAGATTTTCATAGTAGATCGTTGTTATTCGCTGCCTACCACTTGCATTCACCATCTCTAACCCACGAAGGATCCTCTGTGCAGGGATTATGATCCCCAGCCTAAAAATGAGGACAGTAACAGTCAGAAACCTTGACATTAGCTGGCATCCCCCAAGGTAGCTCAGGAAAGCCCTGAGTTAGTGTGCTGCGTTGACATTGTAAGGTGTGTGGGTAAAGGGGCGGATGTGGAGCTAGAGGAAGGCCAGAGATGAGTGCTTGCGGTCCGGATAAAAGCGAGTCAAAGGATGAAGCTGGAACACGAAACTATAAATGGGGAACAGGGGCTCCCATGCCCAGGCCAAAATTCATGAAGGAAAAGTTGGGGAGATGTCAGAAGTGAACCAGAAGACCCTGGGGTTTCTCTAAAAGTATAACTTCCTTGGAAGACCACGGGAGAGAGTACTGGTCCTGTCTGGTGTCTGAGAGCCTTCGTTCTGAATTTGTGTGAGTGAGTGTGCATGTCTGTATGCGTGTGTCTATATATGCTTTAATTTATCCTCAATTACTTTGCTGGTTTCTTTATTAAAATTGCTTGTAAGGTCCAGATCTTGGCTCAGCGTGAGCTTGAACAAGTTAATCCTAAGGCTCACTTTTATCTTCTGAAATGCGGACGATAAAAGTGCTGTTTTACAGAATAAATGGGTCTACAGCACTTAGCACAGTGCCTGATAAGTACACAGTCATTGTTGGTAACCACTGGTTTTTTCTTTTTTCCTTTTACTCTCGTTCACTTCCTCACTTTCTTAAACCCACCAAGGTATCAGGTGTCATTCGGCGTTGCCCAGTACCTGTCCTGTAAGAAAGGATTGCATTGGAGTGGTAGAGAAAGGAGTATGCATGTATAGTGGGGGTGGGGTGGAGATGGGAGGGTGGGTCCTCTTGAAGATGTCGGACTAGTGTAGCAGCCAAGCTGTCCCCCAAATGTCATGTCCATCCAATAATATTTTACTTCCTGTATGAGAGGTCTATCAGGTGGGTCCAGGGTGCTCGGTGGTAACCAGCAGAGACCTGATAGTATGATTGTCCCTGTCCAAATTGTGAGGGAGCTGAAATGTACTTGAAGTGGAGCTGGTTGGTTTTGCCCAAAATTGTGGATGGCGTGGGTTTTCTGTTAACATCCATCAGAGAGGCGTGGTTGACAACTTATGTATAATAAACTTGTAGCTGAGAGATTTTAAGATCTTTTATGACTTTTATGTCATCAGTTCTTCCCACGTGTATATTTGCTTTAATAGAAAATTTATTCACTATCACCCTGTGATTTCACGGTCTTTCAGAGTTTACAAAGAGTGTTACTAGATGGTCCATTAATAGCTCAGACTTGTTGGGCTGATGACAGGGAGAGATGAAGAAGACAGAGGATGAGTTTTCATGTTGGGCAGTGTGGCTCTCAACAATAATTTCTCTACTTACCAGTTGTGTGACTTTGGACAAATGACTTGATTTTACCAAGCCTGAATTTTCTTATCTTGTGAAATTAATACCTCTCTCCCAGATTAAATGGGGTGAAACACGTTAAATGTCCATCACAGTATCTGGACCTGACCAAATGCATCATCAATGTGGATCCAATTGCTAAATCTCTCAACATACTCAGGGCAAATTCAAGCTTCAGATAAAATGATCTTGAAATAACTGTTTGCCCTTAAGATTCTATGACATTAAGGTTGCAAACTATGTGGGAACACTAAGGAATCATGCCTTTGGCTGCAGACATGCTGTCTCTTCCTGTCTTTTTCTGTAAATCGTTGCATAACGGGGAACACCAGTCACCTGACCTCTCAGGACTTGACATTTTTCAAGTGTTAACGGGATGTTTTGATTTATGGGATAATGGAGAAAAGTGATTGCTGATATTTTACAATAAAGGGCATTATATGTTCTTAAGCAATTAATCAAGACGGTTTTGCCACGTAAGAATGGATTAAAACTGCAGTGCAAAAAAAATGGAATCCTGAGTTTGGAGACCAAGAGGGCTATATTCAAATTCCAGTTATGCCAAGGAGTTAGTAACATACATCTCTAACTTCTGCTCTTCTTATTAATAAAATGGGGGTGATAATCTCTACCCACTGTGTCTTATGAAAATTAAATGAAATAAAAGCACATAAAGTACTTCCAAAGGAAAAAAATATATAATAAAAATAAATAAATAAAAAGAAAGAAAACACATAATGTTCCTGCCAATTAACTGATTATGATGCTGAAAGAATGGAATAACAAAATAATTGCAGTTAGTAGACAAATCTACGTTAGGCTGGAATTCCTCAGTTTTGAAACTCTTCTAATAATACAAGAATGAGAAGTAGTTAGTATATCAGTTTGCTGGATGCTAGGTGTGCTTCCTTTTACTGTAAAATAGGATTCCATAAACTTTGTCTGTAAAGGGCCAAATAGTAAACATTTTGGGTTTCGTCGGCCATATGGTCTTTGTGGCAACTACTCAATTCTGCTGCTGCATGAAAAATAGTCATAGTAGGTAAATGAGTAGGTTTGGCTGTATTTCTATAAAACTACTCACAAAAGCAGGCAACAGGCTGGATGGATTGAGTTTGTGGGACATACGTTTGCCAACTCATGCTTTAGAACACTGACTCAGCTAACAATATTTATTAAACACCTACATTGTTTAAAATGCTGTCTTTCAATGGTTTGAGGTGAAGATATGTATCAGGGCCTTTTATGGGGGAAGTAAACATAAATTTGAAACCAAAATCAACCTTTTCTTTTTTAATTAATAGAAAGTAATTGGCCAGAAGTAGGTTTTCAAAACAATGTCAACAAGATAATAATCTTGATTTTGGCAAATTTCTTACTGTGTGACTTTGAGCAAATCATTCAAGGATTCTAAGCATCGATTTTCTCTAGAGCTAGCAAATGGAGATAACAGTATCTATATCCCAGAGTTTTGGGGAGAATTAAATAAGATTGCCCACGGAGCACATAGCAAATTGATTGGCACCTAGTAAGCAGTAAATGCATGTCAGTTACTGTCATTCAGAAGATCGAACGAACACGAGCAGTCACCGCAACCATGCCCTCCCCACTCAAGTCGCAGTGGAACAAACCATAGTGTGACTCTCACATTTTAAATTCTACTCATCTTAAGGATCGCGAGCAGCTCTTTCTTTGGGAAGACGTCCCCACAGTCACAGAATTGTTATAATATGCAGTCTGTACCTTGTATTCATGACTCGATTTTCTGCCAATGTTTAGGCATTGTGATCATGAGCTTCTCTTTGCAGAATTAGTTGCCGCCTCCTGTCATTCTCATAGCAGACTTGTTCACTACTGTAGTGCCACACAAAGTTCTCAGGGGGCAAGCACCGTGCTGAGGTTTGATTCTACGAGAAATGTCACACACCACATCTTCCCACATTGTCGCAATAATCATTTCCCTATCAACTTCACATTTTCTGTTGCCGCTGGTCTGTGGAGGTTATTAGGATACAATCTATGACTTTTAATTATTCTCAACATGCATCCAAGACTATTGTCAATAATACATCCTTATCTATTTAATTCTAAAAGGGTTTACTGCCTACAATGAAATCCTCTAACATGCCTGCTCTTTGCTTTGCTTGGCCTATCAGTACCATTGTCTAAAATAAACTACGTTGCTTTCTCAGGCTCACTGATATTCAGAAAAGAATAACGCTGCTTCATTGTTATTAGGTTAACCTATAAAATTTGCTATTCTTTTGTAGGTCAAATGGTTGACTATTATGAATTTTACATGGAACAACCTAAGGCTATTGTCATTATCATATAGTGATCACCATTTTTGATTAGAGTTTAAGCCTAAAATGAATTCCCACCACTGGGAGAAATATCGGTGTTATGATTGTTATGATTCTATTTGCGTATTGCAATTAAATAGCATCTCTTTCAGCTTTAGTGGCAACAACTTAAAGTAATCACTGCTTTACATTCAAGAATATATATGTACTTTACTCCAAGCTAAACGAAAGAAAGCATGTGTTTTTAGAAGCACATAGTAGGTTAAAAATACATGGGGAAGCAGGGGTAAATTCTAGGAAAGCATATAGAATAAGTTTACTAACTTGTTCTAGAAGAGTAGAGGCAGATTTAATAGACCAATTGTGCAAATGGCTCCAATTTGTCACGCATCCTGTATCTACTTCCTTTTTGAAGTAACTGTGCAGCTCTTCATATCGAGAGGTAGAATCTGTGTGTTCACTCCTTGGCTTTGGGCCGTCCTGGCAACTTGGCTTTGGTCAACGGAAGACAGCAGAAGTCGTGTTGTGTCAGGTTTGCACCCAGGCTCCAAGTGGCCTGTCCCACATCCACTTGCTTTTGATGAGGTTCAGGAAATGCTAACCCCAAATGATGGTACCCTGGCATGTTGACTGTTTTAAGCTGAAAGAGTCTGAGGGAATGGTGGAAACAGGAAGGTCCCTCTGAACTCCTCCCCTCCTCTCCCTTTCTTTCCTGAAACAGACTTATGTGAGGGGTGCCCTCCCAAACCCCAGAGAAAAGGAGCATCCTTGTCTCCCAAGATGAAGGGACATCACGAAGAATCCCAACAAACAGTTCTTGCTAAGTTTTCCCCAGTTTACTGCTGTTACTTCCTACTCCTTAACCTGCCTTATTCTTCCCCAACCGTCCACTCTTCATCAAACCTGGCACGAAATACACAGATCTGTTTCTTTGGGTCTGTATTTCCTCATGAAGACTCCTGTGTCATATAAAACTTGTATTAAATAAATTTGTATGTTTTTCTCCTTTAATATGTCTTTGTCAGTTTAGGGTCCCAGGTAGGGACCCTAAGTAGGTAGAGGAAAACGTTTTCCTCCCCTACAGTTTCATGGAATCTTACTCAGTTTCCCTTTGTACAGCCCAGCCTGACCTCCTGGAGGATAAGAAAGCACGTGGACAATAACTGAGCCATCCCTCACCAGCCAGCCCCCAGCTGACCAGGAAGTCAACTGCAGACACACAGGTGAGCCCAAAGTCTCCTGGCTGAGCCCTACCCACACTGCTGATCCACAGGGGCATGAGCCCCTGAGGTGTGGGGTAGTTGGTTAAATAGAAAATGATTACTGCTAGCTCTCAGAAAGGAAGTTAGATTTCAGCTAGATCTTAAAATTTAAAAAAAAAAATAAAAAATAAAAAAATAAAAAAAATAAAAGGACTGCTAGATAAAGAAAAAGGAATTTGTAATTCAGGGCAAGGTCAGCATTATAGAGATAGGCTTAAATCCATGAAAAGGCTTATTTTGTTCTAAGAAAGTGGGAAACCCAGTGAGTCAGATTCATACTGATCATACTATGTAGAATATGGAATGTGTGTGGAGATGTGGGTTTCAGCACGGTTATGCATGTTTGGAATATTGGTATAAAAATATGACGAAAGTGAATCTGGAAAAGCAGATTCAGACAAGACTGAAAGGAAAAAAAAATCTTGTAGAATGAGCTTATGAAATGAGGTTTATCTCGACTGTTTCCCCTGTAAATTCTGGGGAAAGAGAATTAGAACATGAAGAGAGAGAGCGACTGGTCAGCGAGAGGCCGCTGCGTGCAAGTTCTCTGGTGGGTGCTTCTATGCCCGTCACGGTCCTCCCGTCGCCTTTAGGGATACTGTGCCAATTTACGGAAAGAGAAAATCTTAGAGGTAGGGGGACCGTTTACCCTGCTTTGCCAGGATGGTCTTGACTCACACCTGTTTTCTCGGCAGACAAAACTGTCCCTTTCAAAGTCAAAATGCACCTTTAGATGACAAGTTATGTTTTTGTCCCACTTAGAGGTTATGTAAATTGCCTGACTTACAAAATTTGCAAAGTGGCAGACCTGATGTTTGAACCTGCGGGTCATATTAATATTAATTATTGTATTCAAATGACAGTACCTCTCACAATGTTTGGTGCATATAGGTGCATTAGGTATTTGCTTAATATTTTGTTTTTATAAAGATTTGAGGATGAATATTTTTATCCTGTGGAATATTTCTCTGGCATGATACTTTGAGTTGGAGAAAGCTTGCCTCAGTTTTTAGACAATCATATGGCCATAAGAATGCATCTTTTATACAAATTCAGATTCACCTGTATTGACACAAGAAAGAAACTTTTTAGAATGATAGGATGTGAAAATGTCCACAGGTTTGTGCGCTGCAGGTGCAAGGGCAGAAAGTTCAGTCGTTTTCACTCAACTCCCAATCACATTTGAGAACTTAGGTTAAACCAGTCAACTTGGCATTGACTTTGTTCTTGAATGGCGTCATGTCTGCCTTTCTCTGCCAACCACCGTAATTATCGAGTAGATGCACTTTAAGCCAATCAAAGCACAATTCTGACTCAGAAATTCAAAACAGTGTCGTGGTACTTGACTTCAGTTTTGAAAACAGATCCTATCCCTTTTGCCCAGGTGGGCTTGTGTGTACCGCTCAGCAGACTTGACGCTAATTGCTTTGTTCTAGAGAAGGTCAATTGTGCTGTCACTTCTTTCTGATTATATTTTTTCCTGGAGCTTTTTAGTACCCAAACTTGTCTTGCTCTATCACACACAATCAATGTTATACATGATCAGCAAATTAATACACTGCTCAAACGATTTCCTGTGGTTATGAGGCAGTCTGATCAGGAGCTGCTCTAAGGCTTCACCACAAATGAGCAGGTCTAATTTGAAAAATATATTAAAAAAAAAAATAGATGAAGCAAAGCTTTCAGCTCTGCAGTATAAAATATAATGCTGCTTTAATAGTGAGGATGCGTGGACATGGCATAGGTGTGTTTACCTTTCGAAAGGGTTATCATTCTGGGAGCTGGGAACCATAACCACACGGATCTTCAGAAATCCGTACCTGGAAGGGCTTCCAGATTGGGCTGCTCAGGTGTTCCCTGAGCACCTGCTGGGCAGTCCATGCTGTAGGTGTAGGAAGCAGAGATGATTCTTGTCCACATGACAGTGAGGGCGGCACCACATCAAACTGATCCTACTTAAAATCCTACACTCTAAACTCATTAAGGATAATGATTGATTTGTTTTTGAAGACTAAATATTCATTTTTCAGATTATAAAAGGAAGGTATTTAGAAATTTGAAAAATTTGCAAAAATCAGAATTTAAAAAAAATTGCCATCAGACTTGGCAACTATTAAAATGTTAGTTATTTCCTTTAAATCTTCTCCCTCTGTTTATGCACAGATGCATAGTTGTGTCATACTTGTGGTTACACTAGATCACTATCGTTTATACATTTCTTTTCACTACATAGCATTATCCAAATGTGTGGATTTTCTAATCTATTAATGTTCTTTGAAAACATTTTAGTGTCTTATGCTTTTCAAAGTTATGGATCTTAATCTTTTTTACTTAATCTTTCTCTTGTTTATGGATATTTAGATTATTTTCAATCTTATTAACTCTTTGAGAAGTATCTTAATACATTTGTATTTGCATTTCTGATGATTTCTTTTATCTAGATTATAGCATTGCTAGTAATGGTTTCAAAGAATATGAACTTAAATGGTTAGTTTTACATTTACATATTAATACGTGTTCATAATTTTTAAAAGTTTAATAATTCTGGTGGTTTTCTGATTAAAATAGTATTAGATATTTTTTAAACCAAAAACAAACCTGGTTCTCTCCTTCTTAGGGGAAATAACTTTCAAGAGTTTTGTTTTTTCTTATAGTATTTAACATCATATCACCTAATAAGATGTTTCTATTTATACAATCTATTATGATTGTATAAATATTATTCACCAGTGTGCCAAAGTATATATATTAGAACTTATTTTTTGAAAACTTTTAAATTTTTCCTGGAGCTCATCATTGCCTGCATTTTTAATTGGCAAATTTTCTATTTACCTAGGACCAACTCATCTGCATGTTCTCTAAGAAAACTATAAAATATATGCATAGTCAAATATAATAAGTAAATATTATATGTGTAAGAAAGTCTGTAGCTTTTATTTTTTATGACAGTGTTCTTCCTGGAGTCTTCTGACTCCCAGGCAAAACCCAATTCCTGGCAACCACTAATCTGTTCTCTTTCTTCATAATTCTGTCATTTCAAGAATGCTATGTAAGTGGAATCGTGTAGAATATAATCTTTTTAGGCTGTTGTTTTCAATCGGCATAATTCCCTTGATATCTAAGTCAGTGTTTGGATCGGGGCTTCGTTCCTTGTTGTCACCGAGTGGCGTTCTGTGGTGCAGGTGTGCCCACGGCCGGCTTTACCACGTACCCATCGAAGGACATCTACGTCGCTTCCATTTCTTGTCTGCATGCACATACATTTTCCACAAAAAAGATCTTAATTTTCATCTCCAAAAACATTATAGGGAAATCTGTGTCCGCTCACTGGTTTAAGAGTTGAAGTGTTGTGTAACATATCAAATCAACACCTGTGTCCCAGACCTTGCGTAGTTCTACCGCTTAATAAATACTCAAATAAATTTGATTTCCGGATGTCATTTAAGATGTTCCAAGGCAGAAGAGTAACTGCCATAGGATTCCCGAGATCACTGTGTTTGAGGATGCCACTGCGCTTCACAGAATAAAAAGGACTCACGGTGTCCTTTAAAGGGTACACGTGATATGGTCTAGGCGCTCGGAGTGGGGAAGCCACCACATCGCTTAATTAAAGGTATCTAGCAAGGAAAGTACGTTAAAAGTAACTGTGTGGATCGAGTTAAATGAAGAGCAGAGTTGGTGTTTATGAGTCAAGGGCAATGGGATGGAAAGATAGATTGAGGCCAAGTTGAGCATGGCCGGAATGTCCAGCTAAAGATTTTGACATTTTTTCTCATAGACTTTCAAAAGCCATGCCAGGTTCACGTTCAGGGAGGGACTGATGAAAGCTGCATGTAGTAAGTAACTTGGTGACGTTTGCCACAAGATTGCAGTTATTTATGTCCAGGTAATGTGTATGTCCTTGCCTATAGTTGGAGAAATCTCAAGAGCTGTATTGTTTTTGGATAAGCAGTCACGACATCAGGAGTTAGGACCTCTGAAAGGTTTCTACTACCAATTAGAGGAAGGATCTACAAGAAGGGTAGGAGCTCTGAAGGCTGTCACCAGAATCCTCATCAGGCAGAGAACAGAGACTAGAAAATTTAGGTTGTAAGTCTCAGCCATTTTTGCCTTGCTTCCTGTCCTAGCTGTTAAAGCCTCATAATGATAGTAAAATAGTGCAGCCCCATGACTTTTGCTCCTTCCATGTAATTTACATATAATACATCATTTAATCCTCACTGCAAGCTGGTGTGGAAGGTATTTTTACTCTCATTCTAGAGAATAAGTGCCTTGGTCCTGTGGATGTGTCTTGTGGGGTCAAGACACTACCTATTACAGGAAAATAAGTGTGTGTGTGTGCGTGAGTATGTCTGTGTGTGTCTGTGTGTGTGTGTAGAGAGAGAGTGACAGACAGAGACAGAGACAGACACACACACACACACACACACACATGCACTGGATGATCTTCAAAAGTCAAACTTGAGGAATTCTGGTATTATCGCTAAATCGAAGGGGTAGTAATGAAGTAATGCGTGGAAGAAAGTGAAGTGTGACGAGCGGGAAGGAAAGTGGAGTGAAATAAAATGACCCAAAGAGAGTCCTGAGTGGGACAGACCTCCAAAAGCACCTCAGTGATGATGGTTTTTGGCTTTACTGACCTTGTTATATGAGCAGATTTGCTCAACTTAAAGAAATAGGATATAAGTTTATCTCTACCTCTGTCTCTAGAGATAGCTATTTATTTTAAGGAATTGGCTCACGCAATTGGTTTTCCTTAGCATTTTGATTTTACAACCTCGAGGTATTTATTTACAGACTTGGATTTGGGTTTGCTTATATAAGCTGTCATGGTATTAGAGCCACTTCAATCTCATAGCCTCCTGATATAACTAATTGAACAGCACCTCTAAACATATACCCCGATCACACTCGGCTTTCCCCCTTCTCCATCACATCAAGATACTCCACAATGCTGACCCTCTGTGCTGTTCCTCCTCCCCAAATGCCCTCCACCCAGTCGTCAAAGTTGGGACACTTCCGCTCATCCTTCCTGTGCAGAACGAGTGTGTCTCTCCTTCGGTGAAACCTTCCTGGATCAGCATAGCTACTGAGCTTCCCAGTTTCTGTTGTGCATTACATACCTGCTTCTATCAGAGCATCCGTGATAGACACCATTATTTGTCCATATGTATTCCTACGCTGGTACCCAGGTGCTCTTGAAGACAGGAAGCACTGTACGCCATTTATTGTAGTGTCCTGGGCTTGACACGTAATAGGGATCCAAAATGAATTTGTTGAATAAGCGTGTAAATGAATCCTTATTATTTGAAGATAATATTTTAATATTATAAGACAATAATTTTTCCCAGTTGTGTGGTTTTCTTTAGTGAAGTGATAGTCCTTTCCTAATTTGTTCAAAAAATTTTTTTTAAAAAGCAAATCTAGAAAATGAATTTTAACATACATAGTGCTATGATTTTTAAACAACTAAATGAACTGTGTAAATGTGTAACCAATGTACTGTATACATGAAACTAATAATAATAATAAAAACTAAGTGAACTGTTTATTAGGAAACTCAAAAGAAAATTTAAAGACTAAACGAAGCACGAAAATGACTTAGAATATTATTACCTACCTCTGGATTATTTTTTTTTTAGAGAAAGCCAAAAATAAAACAAAGAAAAGCATTTTTTTGTGAGCCACTGAAATTTGGCCTCCAGGCAAAGGAATCATTAACTAGAAAATGATTTAGAATTTATTTTATAGACTAATTGTGAATAATTAAAAAGGTATCCATTGGATAAATGGCAATACAAATTGAAAAAGTGTTGTTGGATAAAACGAAGTGGAATGCGTAATAAAATACTGTATTTGAGAGTCCATTTACCTATTTGTCAAAAATTGACATGTGACGTGATACCAAAAATACCCACTAGATGGCAGGGTTCCCATTTCAAAAGCACTATTTTTCTTGTTCCCAAATAAGACCTCCAACAAACAGAATTTGAAATGTGTTTATTTCTATGGCTATAAATATGGCACATCTGATCCAGTTTTCCACTGGGTTTCATGTTTTTCAGTGATTTGCAGCCAGTTTTTTTTTTTAAAGCCAGTTTTAGGAAGTTATGTGATATGCAGCCACATTCTTTCCAAATAATCAAAGTTAATCCCCATTTCTCCTTTTAAATCAGATATTGGATGTTCACAGTGTCATTAGCAGGAAAAAATGATGCAGCTAGCCATTATGTAGTGCGCAGTCTCTGAGCGGCTCCACGGAGCCTTCAGTGCGTGTCAGGGTGGGCATCTCTGGAATTTCTTTATGCAGTTCCAGAAAGCCAAAGCAACACCTGCGAAAATGTCACTGGATTCCCAACGGGACAATATTTGCTGGTTAAAAACCACTCCTACACTGGCCAGGTGTGACTGGCTGAGACGAACTATTGTATAGGCAAATTAGCCCAAATTTTCAGGCACTTGAAAGTACTTTAATCAACTAATAAATGTTATGTGACTAGTATTTGAAAAACTATGTGTACAGGAAAACTATTTTTATTATTACCAGCTATCATGATTATTATTATTGCCGACTTTTATTTCTAAAACCTTCAGAGAAAGGTTTCCCAAGAAATGTGGAGTCAAGAAAAAGAAATGCATTTCTTTCAAATTTAACATAGCAGACCAAATATGTTTCAACTCCAAATTTTTTTCATTCACAAAGTTCATACTGAGTAGTACTTTATTAAAGAGAAAAAGGAATCATACAGACATCTCTGAAAATTTGATTTTCTAATTTCTAATATTTTTCAGAATTGTTAGACTTTCTTCTAGCCCAAAGGAATGAAAATTACCCTAGGACAGCGTTATCTGAAGCATTGTAACCCTGCCTTTTCTTTGCAAAGTAATACAGCACACTGAAAAGAATCCCCCTTAACATAAAGTGATGTGTCAAGTGGTCTGCAGGACCAAAAAAATGCAACAAATATAAAAAGGTGCTTCCTTCTTTCATTAAAAATAAAACGAAAAACAAAACAAAACTAGGTTATTCTTGAAATGTCCCCTCGTGATGACCAGTGGGCTTTTAAATCCCCCTTCAGCCTCTGGGCAGTGTTTAGACACAAAGTATTTTCATGTATCATGAGATCTGTTGCAATCCTACTACTGTATTATAATGCCTTTTAGCACAATGGAGATGCCTGCATGCCTGATTTCCATAAATTACACAGCCCGGTGTTTTCATAAAGACAAATTCCAATAGTAAACGATTAAACCTAATACAGCGTCCTTTGATGTCTCTGAGAAAGACCGAGGGGCCAGTCGAAGTATTCCCACGTGGGGAAGGTTTCCTGGGGTAGGCGATGGAAGAGGAGGGAGGGGATCTTTTGGCCCCCTATCTCTTTATTAACTTGGATGTGTTCTTTCTGAGATGAAGTTAGTTCCTTTACAGGAAAATTTTAAACATTTCTAAATGCCGATGACAAACTAACATATCTCACTTCTCCCGGGAGCTGAACTCTAAACCCAAATCAAAAGAAAGTGTGGACCCATGACTTGATCGCTCCTCCTCGGGTGGGGGCCCAGTCCAGCTGCCCCCAAGCAACGGTCTCACTCGTTAGGAACTTTATTTATTTATTTTTCATTTCTAAACTCTCTCCTTCTAAGCTTCCTTGTAATTGGTACTTAGATCAAAGCAAACCATCCTGGCCTCTCCGTGAGTGAGTTCGGGTACCATCACATTTTCGTCATCCAGTTGTGGAATTTCCTCGACAGAGCTGGTTCTCAGCATCCTGTTGACATAATTTCACATACAGGTTACAAAGAATTCTGTGAACCTTCTCCCTTCCTGTTTACTTTCACTCCTCAATGGAGCCCAGTGCTCAGAAGCGGCTCTTTTTAAATCCCCTCAAAGCAGGAAAGGTGTGAAAAGCAAACAGAGGCAAGCAAGTACAGTGGCTTTTCAACAGTTCCTCATTGCCACCTTCAGTCTGAGAAGTGATTCAGGGAGTGAGAATGCTGCGTGGGAGGCAGGATGGGGACCATGGATACATTTCTAGTCCTGCTGAGTTGGTCCTTCACAGGGTGGCTTTGTTATGAGATGTGAAGTGTTATGAATTCCTGGAACGCCGCCCCCCCCCACACACACACCAGCATGCAAATGTAAGTGCATTTACACACAAGAGAAGGCTCTCAGATTCAGGGCCACTAGATAGAACTAGTGAGCTGGAAGCTTCCTTCGTCCTCTGCTTACTCCTGCTGGGATAATCCCTGCACACCTCTGGGAAGAGCATCTTTTCCCAACTGTGTTTGCAAACCCTGGCTGGAAACCACAAGGGCCTGGCCAGAAATCTCCATGTGGGTAATCTCTGGTCCAAATGAGTCAAAATGTCATAACAGAGAAGTAACGCCAAAAAGTCCCTTAACACCAACTTGAACTCTGTAAGCACAATACAAAGCAGCTGTTGATGGCCCCAGGCTTGTGGAATGCGGTGGGTGTGAGCCTGAGGTGTCTGTGGGCGGGCAGAGGGTTAGGGTAGGCAGCAAGAATCCCTGGGCCGAACATCGAACATCGCGGGAACCCTTTGCTTGCTTGGCTACCAGTAAGGGATGCGAATTTCAGAGTAGGTAGGAACTTTCTCAGTTCCTGGCACACCATGAAATTTTTCTTAAATCTGTTTTGACAAGCTGGCCGCAGAAAGGCCGGCATCTGGACTGAGAAGGGACAGGGGCGAAGCCATGCCCAGCGTGCATCCCGGGCATCCGAGTACGAGCTGAAGCAAACTGCAGTCCATCCGCTCACACCTTTCTTTGTAAATTCACTTTTAAAGATTATGCCTCAGGTGACATTTTTTGAAATCATCAGCAGTGAAAAATTATGCATGTGGTCAGCATGCATAATTCTGCTACTTTAAAATCCACCTTCCAATTTTTGTTGACATTGTCTGGGACTTAAACCCCAGATTTAGAATAAATGTGTATTTTAAATTATGTAATTATGATGTCAATATTATAAGCATTTAACTACATATTATTTTTGTTTACAATTCTTTGCAAAAAGTATTTCCTCATTTGCTGCAAGTATACAACCTTTAACAATACTGTTTAGACTTACTGTACGTTGAGTTTAGTTTCTCATTATCGGTTGTTTTTAATACCGTGATGCCTCCATATCTTGATGTCTGTCCTTCCACTCATTTCACAGGGCACTGCCATGCAAATCTGAGTATGTTTTTCACAAAGCGCATGGGAGTGACGTGTGCTTTCCGAATTTGCTTATGAGGTCGTCTTCCTGTTCTCTCAGAACAGGACCACAATATGGCTTGCTGAACATTTGTAGATTCCAAAGTTTGCTCACCTCAAACACTAAAATTCCATGTATTTAACCCATTTACTGAGCACTTACTATCCGCTGGCTCCTCCTAGGTGCTGTAGACAAGTGAACAAGGTTACAGGCTTCAACATTTTTGAACTTATACTTATTTATTAGAGGTTCAAAGACATTATCTTTTATTTCCTTTCTCCTTCCCTCCCTCTTCCTCTTCTTCCTTATTCTGAGTGGATACATGTAAGTGTTTTTCTCTTTTATTTTTGAAAAGTAAAGATGCTATTGAGTATAGGTCTGAGTGTATCTCTTTTTACTTAGTTTTCTTGGTTTTTGGATGACCTTTCGAAATGTGAAGTGTTATGTTAAACACATGTTAAACACTCTTGCATCTTCATGCATTTTAATCTTTGCTCTCTTTGTTTTCATCTCTATTTTTTTTTATTTTGACATAGAGAATAATTTATTAGGTTAGTTCGTTTCTTCACTAATTTATTCTTTCATTGGATTCAGTTACTATCTACATTGCAGTTTTTGATTCAGCGGTTCTGCTCTTAATCCTTGCATCATCCTTCCTGGTCTTAGATCGCGCTCTCATAATGACTACTTTCTAGCCGTTTCGTGATATATGTCTTCTCTAAGTCGTTAAAAACAAAATAGAGATATTTTCAAAGATGTTCTTTCTTGCAGCAAATCTATTCTGCTGACAACCATTCAGCACTTCCTCGAGACCGTTCTCTTTCTTTTCCAACGCAGTGTCTTTCGTATGTCTCAACAGTTCTCTCTTTTTTTGCTCATCTTCACAAAGAGAGAGAGCTCTGCTGTCTGTGTATAGATTGTGTAGGGTGAAATGAGTCCTGTCAGAGAGCTTCCTGTCTGATTCTCGCAG
The DNA here is from genome assembly GCF_014176215.1 of Rousettus aegyptiacus. NCBI lineage: Eukaryota > Metazoa > Chordata > Mammalia > Chiroptera > Pteropodidae > Rousettus > Rousettus aegyptiacus. The sequence goes on from NW_023416285.1 coordinate 9,155,323, forward strand.
ACCCCTCTACGAGGAGATAAAGAAAGAGTTGTCATTTACTCTACATTCGCTTAGCCATGTCTGAGATTCGGCGAAGGGGAACAGGATGGTGGGGATGAAGAGGGGAGCTGATGCCCAGGTAACTGCTCTGCCGTTTCGTTGAAACCCACTCCTAGGTAGTTCTCTTTTTCCGACACCCACAGATGCTGCTGTGGACTTTCTGAGCTCTGTGGCCTCTGTCATCAGAACTGCCAGCCCCTTACCAGGGTTCTCACGGGTCACAAGTCCATTCTCCCTTCTCTACTAGACTCTCCAATTTTGGTAGCAGTAGTTTTGTTAAGTTCTTGTCAATTTCTTTTTTTTCCCAGGATACAGTATGACCTCTTCATACAATAGGAGTTACTATTCCTTTTACATTAATCTGATTATGTCCAAACTGTATTACAGCACACAATATTAGCTTTTCCTCAATAACTCTCTCTCTCTTTTTGGTATAGATATAGATTTTTTATCAGGTCATGCACCTGACCAGCTAAAGTAAACATCAGCCATCCTCCCTTCCCATCGGTTTTGACCATGTGATTAGATTTGGGGAAACGGTAGGGGGAAGAGATGCGACATGTATGATATCATGGCTTTAAAAGGAAAGGGAAGCGTAGGGTCCTTTCCTTTTCTCTTTCTTCTAGAAGAGTCACCTTAGACATGACATGGGAGAATGTTAAAGGTGGCAGAAAAACGAGATAGAATAAGCCTGGGTTCTGGCAATGCGCAACGGTATGGCACATCTGAAATGCACACGCTCGGATGGCTATGTGAGTGAGAAGCATCCATCTTTGTTGTGTAAGTACTGTTACGCTGCTCTTTATCACCTCTGATGAAGAGCTCTGTGCAATCTTACCCTGCCCTGGTTTCCAGTAGCAGGATGAGTTTTTCCTCACTTGCTGCTTATGTCACTTATTTATGTGGAATCTTAAGAGTTGGTGACATCACCACCAGCTCCTAGTCTTGAAATGATTTCAAAGACTGACAGAATGCTATGTCGAGACAATGTCATTTTACTTGTAATTGTTTCCTCTCTACCCTACCTGCTTTTTGTGACACTAATGTTGCACTACGAAAAGGCAGCGCTTTAATTCATCGATGAAACGCAGCATTGAGAACCTAGTGCTATCCCGCCTCCACTGAGCACCAGATGCTGCAGGATTCCTCAAAGGCACTGTCATTTAATAGAGAGTGACAGAGGTGTGAGAAAGGAGTGCAGGAATGTCCAGGGAACAGTGAGAACAGAGGAAGGGGTGGCGGCTGAGTTTGGACCTAACACGACCCCTGCCGCTCCTATATAGAAGCTCTTAAAGGAATTCACGTTTAATATTTTATTTCCATGAGATTCCCAGTCATACAAACTGATAGATTTTTCTCTCTTTGTTGTGAGAAATGAGTAATTAAAAGGCAATTAGTTAAGGAGCTGGAGCTAGTTGTCATTAAGTTGTAACTATTAGTCATAATGAGAAGTGACTTGAACTGGTTATACAACTCAAGAAATACCTAGTACTAACCTACAGAATTCCTTCCCTTTTAAACGCTGACAGCAGAAGATTTCCTTGTTATAAATATTGCTATAAATTATATACTTAAGATAGGGCATAGACCTCTCAGTGCCAAGCAAAGTGTAAGATGAACAACAGAATCAATAATCATTCTCCAGGTATTGGGTGTTTATTATAGCTGAGTGTGAACACAACTCAAGTCTCCAGAATAGGGGAGAAGAAAGGTGAAGAATTAAGCACCGGTCATTTACCACAACTACCTGCTGGAAGAGGTGCTGAAAAATAACATAGACAAAGTTATTCTGTCAGTTAACGTTTGATCGTTGGAATTGGCATGCTGGGCACGTGACTGGAGTGTCATGGAGGCCATGTACGGGTTCCAGCATTACGAAGGCTGACCCAGTGATTGCTGCCTCTGAGTTGTCCAATTTTTAGCAACAGAGATGAACATCGAGCCACCTGGTAGCAATTTGACATCAGGTCCCTTCCACCTTCAATTAGCCATTTGTCTGTTTCACATATAGATTTCGTTTCTCGCCTGCAGTGTCTTAGTTATTACCGCTATCCAGGTCCTTGTGGAATGCCTGACCTGTAGCCCTGGGTTCCACACAGCTTAGCACCCCACCAGGGAACTGCTCAGTGAACGAGGCGTGGGAGCACACTCATTGCCCTGCCCTTGGGTCCACTGGACACGTCATGTACGATGTCATCTCAAAGCAGCTGGCTTCCTAGAATACTAGAACAGACTTCTGGCTGTATAACTGAAGTACTAGTTCCCAGAAAACACTCCAGAAGATGGGATGCTATTCTTTAGGGTAAAGTTATACTATTAAATCAGAGACCTTTACATGACACTGACCACACAAGGATGGGTACCTGGGTCCAAGAACCAAGGTATGGAAGCAGGAAGGGCCCCGTTAACCGTCATCTGCAATGGCCCACCAGAGGATTTTGTTTTTGATGTTTCCTCAACTCTGAGCTCTGCTGGGTTGGAGATTTTAATCTCAAAAGAGACCAACAGATAAAGCAAAGGACCCATTGAATTATAATTTATCTCTGCCACCAGGGCATTTTAGATTCTTTGTGCCCTGAGACCAGCAGGCAAAGAGACTGGCAGGGGCAATTGACCCTTATTGAGGGGAATAGATAGGGCTGCTTACACATGATGGCAGGGAGGAGTAAATGAGGAACTCACATGATCTACTCAGGTGCCTCCTATTGTATACCTGTCCCATTATAACTGTGGATGGATATGTGCAGCAACACAGACCCCACGAGGATATGACTACCAAGTGTTCCAATCAGATGTTAAGGTTTGGATCACACCATCAGGGTAAGCCACCAGAACATTCCAAGATTACAGCTGAGGGTGAGAAGGATTCAGAATGCCTCGTGGAGGTGGGAGAAGGTGCGCGAGTGTCCATTGTGCTCTGAGATCAACTTCCACCACAGGGATGGAGTGCATCTCGTGAGCCTCCTTGCTCCAGGCTTGTGGGTGAGCCGCCACTTCCTGGAGGCTGTGATGGGATTACAGTCTGTTCCAATTCGAGCTAGTGCTTCTGAAAGATCCTTCTAAAAGTTAACATTGTGGGGAAGGGTAACTCATCCTTACTACCTCGTCTGTTACAACCTGTGAATAGCACTTCATAGTTACAATAAGGCGAACACATTTAACCATGTCAGGAGGCTGCGGGTAATGAAAAACACGTGAACATACGTGAGACTCACAGAAAGAGAGGAAGAGAGAGAACGTGTGTGCATTTTGGAGGCTAACAATGGAAATAGAGCTAAATCATCATCTTCCATGGAGAAGGCAAGAGATGAATTCCAAAACTGAAAAAGCAAGTAATAGTAGTAAAAGAATGATTGAAGAAGGCAAATAAGAATATTCAGCTCAAAAATTGAGAGTGATTGCTCTGGGGAAAGGAAAACGAGGTAGAGTGAGATTACTAGTGGTTTTAAAGGAGAAGTATTCTTTCTTAAATATGTGCATGCTTTATGATTGAAAACATAAAAAAGAACAAAAGGAAATCTGTCTACCGAGCAATATGAATACTTAGTATTATTTTATTTCTTCTTAATCCCTCACCTTACTTCCTCTTTATAATGATTTAGAGTTTTAAATTCAGTGTTATGAGTATTAAATTAGAATATCGTTTATCCTCTGTTCCATGTTTAACTTTATATTTGTAATAATTTCCTAATTATATTAATAACATTTTAGATGTAGCTATATTTCAGTGATCTCCCTCCCTCCTTCCTTCTCTTCCTTTCCTTTCTTTTTTTCTAAATTTAATTTTGTCATTCTCCAATTCTTTATTTTGATTTACCTCTACTCAGCTGGACTAAAACTTTGGGTATTTTTAATAGCACATCCCGGGAAGGCAAATGGGTACTTGCATCCTGGAATAAAATTCCAGAGACAGCATTATACAAAGATATTATAGCATACAAAGTGTCGTATTTCAAGTAAGTGAGGATGATGTGCTTTGGTGATTGGTGTTAGAAGACTTGAACCTTGACTTCAGTGATGATGAAGGCACTGATATTGAATATGTATGTAAACAATTAGAATAAAACAGATTGTATTTAATGAGTAGAAAAAGCAGTATTTTAAATTCAAAAATTATTTACATAAAGCATTATTTTATATGAGTGCATAACAACTTAATTACTATAAGTATGCATTTAAATATTTTAAATATGTTTATAAAAATGTATATCAAATTTGCCAAAAATTTATCTTCAGCTATTCTTGTCGAAGAAATTGTTTTCAGTCTGTATTTAGGGCCATATGGTACTGACCAGTCTTTACTGTGCAGATGAGGAAACCCAGGCTCAGAAAGTTAAACTTATGCTTAGTGTCACAGCTGGTAGAGAAGAGAGGTGAGAAATAAATGCAGTTTTAATTCATAGCCGAACATTTTTTTTAGACATCTTAGTATTATCTGAACAATTCCTTTCTTTAGGGGAAGCAGTCTTAAAATATGAGCTAGGAATGGGAAAAGCCAGGCAGGCAAAGTCTCACGTACAGGATGGTCTTAGGCTGAAGACTGCAGTAGGGATTTGAGGAAAGAAGGGCAGGACTCTAAAGAGGTCAGAGCTCGCATGAGGGGTAAATGGCAAAACACAACACACCCGTGGCCAGCTCTTACTCGCCTCGTCATGTTCTCAGGCCTTGTCAAGGCTTCTCCCTGTGTGGCACCTTGTCTTTTCTGTAATCGCCTAGAAGTCTGTTCTTCTATTAAGGCCTTTTCAAGTTTCTGCTCTGCTGGAATGCCTTCTCCGACCTACCTACTCCTTCTTCTGAGCTCCTCTGTTAATATATCTGCCATCATCACCATCATCATCACCATCATCACCATCTTCACCATCACCATCATCATCATCACAGTCATCACCATCATCATCACCATCACCATCACCATCAACATCATCATCACCATCAGCATCAGTCTCATCCAGTAACTCGCTTGGTAATTATTAATTGCATGCCTAACTTCACACTGGATTGTCAGCTCCTTGAGGTCATTGTTTAAGTTTTTTAAAGGCATTTCTCTGCATAGTCTAGCCGAGTATCTGGAACTCAACATGTGACCAATGGTAGAGCTGAGATTTGAACCCAGCTCTAGTTATTACTTGGATGAATGAATGAATGAACAAATGGATGAATAATAAACAGATTCTCTTACAGGTTTATTTGGGCAATGGGGTTCATGAGTACATTTTAAATGATTTTTCCTTGTTTGGATATTTTTATTTTGGAGAAAAAAATGTGTGATGTTTCACAAAATGGTAGATTACATTTCAAAACCCTAGAGATAATTTAATGTATGATTATCATTCTGTAACTTATTTTTCAGAGCTGATTGTGTTGTATCATCTTGAATATTTGGACCTTACATTGAGAACATGAGGGACTGAGATACTAGATTGGGGAATGAAGGATGAGCAGCATATGGTTATGTGGGAGGGAGAGAGCATTCCTTCCCATTGCTTCCCCATGAGACACTTATGCAAATTTATAGTGCTCTTAAAACGCAAGCTCTTAAAAGTACAGAACCAACTTTTCTAATAGACACCTTGACATATAATTGAATGAAAAAGAAGTAATTTCGTTAAACTGATAGTAGAAGATGAGCCCCAGTTGATAACTCTATAGAAATGCACATTCTGAATTGTTGGGCTGTCCTAGTGTGACCAATTGTTCACTGATCAATCTGAAGGAGAAATCTTCGGAGATTGTTTTTCGGAAGAGTTGATTGCTTAGCTGTTTGAGGACCAGTGGAGGTGCTAGCTGAAGTCCCCTGCCCCTAGGAAGTGCTGTTTTTTTCCCAAGGGGAGTCACTTCAATTCATGCTATAAAGCATAACCACAGACTCTAAAGAATTTGTTCAAGAAAGTTTTTCATTTCTGCAGCAAACCTACATTTCTACACTCTCCTGTAGAGATCTCTCAAATGTGCTTTTTTATCCCTCACCACTCGTCCATGCAAAGGACCTCTGACCCTGGGGGCTCTTTTGTTTTTTAATGAATTTATTTCAGTGACAGGTGAATGTGGTGAGTATTTCAGGAAGCACCCATTGCAGTTCATCCAAGGATAGTTTAAAATTCTCTCACATGTGTAATATCTCTGAGCCTACATTTTGGTTGAAATGTATAGATTTTGTTTCCTTTTTCATCTCTTTTCATTTGAAACATTGTCTTCCTAACTTATCATTGGAGATAATCTCTCCATGGCTTCAAATGCCACTTTATATGATTGATCCTCAGCCAAGTTTTTGAAAGATAGATGGACATGGTCAATCACGTGTTACACAAATACATCAGTGCTGGCATGTTAAACTGAGCCGACTGTCTTAACAGGTTTCCTGTTGTCTTCTGAGGTGGTGAATAATGCTACCATCTCTTCTGTTATGCAGAAAGAGACTAGGCATCATCCTTACCTACCACGTACACGGCTGAGTGTTTGCCGTAAAGTTCTCCTCATGCGTGGCTCCTGTTAAACTGGCCTCGATGAACTTAAAGATGGATGGATCATTGTTGAATAAAGACAGCATTTTTGTAATACTTGATATATTTTTCCTTTGGATGGCTATACTTTTTGCTGTTAAGATTAGATCATGAGATCGAAATAAGACATGAGAGGGATGTGCCATAAGAAAACAAAGGAGAGAGAAAAGGGGGACGTAGAAAGCTCTCTTCCGGGTTGGGTGTCCGTCAGGGAAAGGGGACTTGAAGGGCAAGGAGTGGGATGTTACAATTTTCTACTGATCCCCTCCAAAGGAACGATATTCTCTATTCATCAGGGCATAGCGTGCGGCAACTCCGGCCTTATATTTAGCTGGACATCAGTGTATTCTGATGCATAGAAAGTGTTTTACACACAATTGAAGAAGGTATATAGATGGGTTTAGTGATCTCTCAAACAAATGGAGGCGTGGGGTTGAGAGGAGGAGGTCACAGGGGCAGGGACTTTCTTACCTGGGACTAGAAGTTATGATGCAAATATCAACAGTAAGCAGAATGTAAACACAGGCAGGGATTTCTGCCTCTTTTGCTTACTATTGTATATTTCCAGAATTTAGGACATTACCTGGTATATTATAGTACCTAATAAATATTTATTGCATAAATTGACATGGCAAGATACCTGAAGGAATCAGATACGATCAACTGCATTTCTGTAGACATTATCCCAGGGCATCCAGAGATCAGACAGGGCAAGGGGTATCTCTGGGAGACAGGAGAAGCCTCCAGGGTCCCCTCTCTTCCTCTCTCTCTCTCTCTTTCTCAGCTTCAGTTAAGTCAAATTAAGTTCTAACGTAAAGAGGGGATACAGTGGAGAGGACATGACTAGATTTGAGTTTGGATTCATTTCGGCCACACACAAGCTCTGCAACCTTGGCAAAGTCATGGGATGCATTTGATTCCAATTTCTTCTTTCATTTAAGGAGAAGTAATAGTTTTCTTCCAATCGTGGTTCTAAGTAACAAAGGCGCTAACACACGTGTCTGCTCTTTGGAACTGTAAAGCAACCTCGCTTCTCAGGATCTTGCCTTTTGGAAAGTTCCTTGTCTCCTGTTCGTTTCTTCAAATCAGAAGCAGGAAAACAAAACCTCAAATGGGAGTTGGATGGTATTGATTGGAAGAATAAAATAAGAAACATTTTTATAATAACCGTGCTGCAATCACTGCTAAGATTGGCTCTCATTTTATAATGAAACATGATTCCGTGAAATAGTAGTTAGCTAAATGTCAGCTGAAGGTTATTCTATTAAAATGCCGTTTTAGTCCAATCAAGCAAAGACAAGCTCGTGCCTCTACTACTATTACAGAGCACAGCTATTAAGGTTTTTTTGTATTTATGCAATTTTCTTTGGCAGGAGGAGTTTCTGATATTTTTTATTCAGCTTTCCTATAGTGTAACAGTTTGAGAATCTTGTGTTAATGACAAATTACACATTTCAATGTATAATATATATTAAAGTAACTCTGTAATGCAGTATATGTGTATGAGTGTGTGTGTGTGTGTGTGTGTGTGTGTGTGTATAATTCTTATCTGTTATTTCAAAATAGGGCCGCTAAAACATGTCTTGATAGGGAGGTTTGCTCTGTGTCAAGCAGAACTAGCTTTAAAAGCAGAAGCAGAATATTTTGTCTTAGGTGCTACACTTAAAAATGAATTTGGCCAAACAATTTAAACTCCCTGAAGCTCAGTTTACCTATCTATGAAATTAAAGTTATAATTCCTCAACCGTGTTATCTCTTATTTGTTGTAAGATGCAAAATGACTAGATAACTTTAAAATTGAAATATAAAGTAACAAATGAATTCAAGAGTATTATTATGAAGCCCAGAGCATAGCCTTTGGGGCAGACGTACTGGACTTATATTGTGCCTACCAATTACTAACTGGGTGACCTTAGGCTGATTACTTAGAACTCAGCCTTCTGTAGCCTCGTATGTTAAAAAGGGAGAAAGGGTTTTGCCTCTGAGGAACCCATGGGGTGACATTTGTAAAAGGCCTTGCGTCTGATGGACATGGAACTATTAGCCATCCCAGGATCCCCCACCCCCTTCAACCACACCACTAAGTCCAAACAAATCAAGCTTTTTCATTTTTCTGAAGAAATTAGTTGAACACAGTCTCACCGGTAAGGCCCGTGCCTTGTTTCTGATGATAGCTATGGCAGCTCTCTGTTATTTTCTTTTTCAAAAAAGACGAGATGCTCGGATCTCGGTAAACCGTAGCACGCCTCTCCCACTTACTCCTTGTTCTCTTGTCACCGCGACATGACAAGTGAGTAAGTGCAGATGAGTCAAAGGCTCTCTTAAAGTCACTTCCCCAGCAAATGTCTTTATGAAAAATGGCAAAAAGGTTACTTTGCTTTTATTTCTCATTATTTTGTTTTATTTGGGAAGAATTTAGTGATAAAGGACATGATAGAAGATATATTTATTGCTTATCCATATTTCTTATCTGTTGTTTGCTCTGTGCTCCTTGTTGACAAGTACAGAGCTAAACTTCACCAGCAGAATAATGATAATAGGGGCCATTTTATTTGTTTTTTCAGTACATGAATGGAAAAACTGTTTTATGTCAACTGAATGATGTCATCTCCACATCTACCACATACATTTCTCTGTCTTTTTTATTATTTTTTTGCTCCTTTAAACCTCCTATTTTTTGCATATTTTATAATACACACAAATATGCATATGTGCATATATGCATGTATACATATGTACATACAATCCATATACAGGTGGATATGTGCGTATATGTGCACATATACACGTGTGTATATGCACATGTATATGTCTGTACATATATACACATGTGGATATGTGGGTGTGTGTCTCTGCGCGTATCTCCCGAGAACCACTGTTCAGTATAATTCAGTCTCACACACAGTTCTAGAAATTTAGGCTTGGCGAGGACTATTGGTAGCTGGTATTTTCTTCTTTCATTAATACTCTTTTCAGAATTTCCTCTACAACAGCCCACTGGCAAGCGTGAAACCTGCTTTATTCCCGACCATCATGGCAAATAAATAATGCTGTTAATGGTGTGTGAGAGGGACTTGGGAAGTTACCCTTGGGGTATAGAGAAGGAAACAAATGTGCTTCTAGCTGGGGCTCAACCTAAGTGAGAAGGATACCTTGAATCAAACAGGGAAGATAGTCGATTCTGAGAACAAGCTGGATGAATGAACACACAGAGATAGGACAAATAGAGAAGGATGAGGAATGACTGAGGTTTCATAGGAAGGAGGTAGTGAGAGGTAAAGCCAGAGAAAGAGTGTGAGATTTGATCTTGGAGGGCACTGAAGGTCAGGGCATAGAGTTTGGTTCTGTGGCAGAGGGGGCTCATTGAATATTTCGTGCGTAACGGCGTGAGGAGAAAAATGAGTCAATGAAAACTACTCTCCAGAGGGGAAAAGTGTCATTATTTAAGCTGAGTGAGTGGGAAATTTTAAATAAAAGATGATAAACAAAGACTTTGATTAAAATTGGTATGATGAAAACGCACGCACACACATACACACATACACACACATTGATATAAGAATGTGGCATTTGAGAATATAGTTGATTCGAGCGATGGTGTTGGAAGCCAGGTTGAAGTAAGCCGGGTTGCATGAAGCAGTGACTCAGCGTTCTGTAAGTAGTAGACAGAGGAACCGTGATAAATATTTTAAGAAATTTGCCATTGTTCTCCTACCAGTGTCTACCACGGTGCCTAACACGTTGTACACACTCTGTTAATATTTGTGCAATGAAAAAGCAAAAGACATAAAATCTTGATAAGCCACATAGTAGCTACACTTACTGCATACGTAGAACCGGCTGTCTGGTTCATTAAGTAAAACACAAATCTGAGTGTCTCACAATTTTAAAATGTATATGTAAATTTGAAAATATTTATGGATATTATAGAAAATTAATAAAGGAAAGAAGTTTGATTACCTGCGTTTTAATAGTTGCTTTGTCTTAGACAAGTTCTTTAACCTCTTTTGCCTCAGTTTCTTCCATCCTACTGAATGGAGATTATAAAGTAGGTAGCTCATAGCCATGTAATGAGGTTATACATTAAGATATGTAAAGTGCTTAGAAGGCACACACAATATTACTGTTTGGATAGTATTATTATTATGAAACATTTTGCTTTAGAGGATTTGTGTGGTTCCTTTAAAATTCCACCTTAAAATTTACAAACCATGTTCACATATAAAATCTTAATTTATTTCTTTATCCCACACCCATCTCCTTCATGCTGTCAGTGAAGAAAACAAAAATCTGTTAAGTTAATTGACCTGCCTAAGATGGTACAACTGAGTCTCAAACCTAGATCTTCTAGTGAATGACCATTAATTTCTACGTGGTTGTTGTGTGGTAGGCATTGTTTTAAGAACTCCCATCAAAATGATCTCATTGAATTGTTACTAAGCAAGAATGGGACACAGAAGATCAGAGAGGCTAAATGCATTACCCAGAGTCACACAGCTAGAAAGTCATGGGAGAGGGTAGAATACGAAGCCGGGTCCCATGTGTTCAAAGCCTAGCCTCTTGGGCGACAAGCAGAGAGATGTGCGAGGAATGCGATGTGTGAGGACATGGAGTGAAGCTGGAGGGAAGGCATCTCTCAGTGCCCTCAGACTCATCTCTGCCTTCCCAGGATCCCGGTCTGGCCCTTGCCTCTCCTGGTTCTGACATGCCAGAGCCAAGCTCTTCTCTCCACTTCATCTCTGAGCCCCATCGCTTTGATTCCCCTGGCCCCACTCTGCCTGGGCTCTGAGTAAACAAGCACAGCTGTAAACCCTTCATGTAGGTGCAGAGACGAGCGGTTTTCCATCAGGTCACCGTAGTCGGTGGAGGCTGCCAACTGCCCCTCAAAGCCTCATAAACTCTGTTACGAGGCCCATAAAACGCTGTATCCCCCTGTTAGAAGCGCAGAGAACAGCCATCAGACCCAAATCGTGCTGGCTTCCTTTGCCTCACTTCCACGTATCAGACTCCTGGGAAAACTGAACGCAGGCCACAGCCAAATCATAAAGCGGTCTTTGTGTTTCTGCGGTTCTGTTACCAGGCCTCCCACGTCCTGTGATACACGGTCGTGTTTGATGACTTGAGGAGCAGTTCTGGGCAGCGAGGGTTGCCGGGAATCATTGTCTTTAGAGCTGCAGGAGCGTTGGCTGCCGAGTGGGTTCTGTTTTTCTCCCCGTGGACTGTGAGAGAGAAGTCCATTTCCTGACAGCCTCTCGCGACTTCCTCGCTGCCTTGTGTCCCTGTGTACGTTCATGTTCCTGCCATGGAGTGTGGTTACCAGAAGAAAGATGACCACCTTGTTAATTAGGTTCATGGAAGGACCCCTCGCTAGAGGTTTTCTTATCTCTGCCTCACATGACGCTTCATCTTCTCTGCTCTGTCATAGAGACCAGGCAGTTTTATAATTCAGGGATAGGAATATAGATGGAAGGCAATTTGCAGGTAACCTAATTCTCCAGTTAGTAGTATTTCCCAATTTTAGTATATGTGCTGCCAAAGCGAGTACAAGTTAGTAATATGTTCATCCCACAATACTGTAAGCTCCTACGGGAGCTTACAGTATTGTGGGATGAACATATTACTAACAGGCATTGCTTGTATTTCTTTATAAGTGTCTACGTTGCACCTGGTTTATATAGAAAAATGTAAAACTCTTCGATAAAAGAATCACTATTTTGTTATACGTGTTAGTCAGTATATGCTACGTTATACTGTGGTAATAAACACAGCATTGGATATTTCTCATTCTTGCTGTAAGTCCATCTCAAGTTGGTTGTTCCATGGCACCTTTACTCTGAGGTCCAGACTAGTGGAACTGTTTCTATATGGAATATTCCTAGTCTCTTGGCAGAGAAAAAAGAAGACAACGATAATGGAACATATCTTGGTTCAAAACTTTCAGCCTCAGAGTTAGAGACCTCACTTGTGCTCACATTAACTTTTCCTTGGCTAATTCAAATGAAGACCAGGCCTGACTTTAAGGAGCTGGGAAATTATAATTCTCCCATTCACTACCACTTTTTTAATTTCCTTAGTGTTTTGCCAGAGTTTAATATTTATTTGCATTTGCTACCCCTAAGATATAATTTAGAGAACATGATATTTTGTTGTAATTCCAAATAGGCACAGCTAATCTGAAAATTTCAATAGCAGACATATTTTTAGCACTTGAAAATGAAGCCAGTGACAAGACAACAACCAATATTGATGACTTTGAGAGTGGAAAAGCTTTATTCAGTCATTAAAGACAACTTATGTTATTACCATCGACCTATAGTTACTAAGGCAAAGCGAAAGTTTGATATATTTCAGGAAGATTTTCAATAAAAATTGTTTGAAATAAACAAACATGAAAGCTTTTCTGTTGAAGCCATTTTTCAGTTCTTACAGGAATGTAGGGAGGCAGAAGAACTTTACCTTCACAAGTAGTTTTATTCTACTTCTTAGATTATTCTGTGCAAGAAACCATTCCAAGTAAATTATAACTTCAGTAAAATTATAACCAAGGTTTAAAGAGTTTACTAATAGACTAGAAAGGCAAAGATAACAATGAAATTAAAAATAAAGTCTTTATCAATAAATAAAAGGCTTTCTGAGAGGGACTGCATGGGGGGTTTATGTCAATTTTAAGGATTTGAGAGGAGAAATTAATGTTGACTGATTTAATATTTGCAAAAACATTGTGCTGCATGCTTTTTACATATGGGATTTTGTAATAAATAACTCAGTGTAAGAGTTACCTTTTATGAGAAATCTCTCCTTTTACCCTTCAAAATTAGTTAACGATTAAATATATTAACAGCAAATGTATTGAACATTTATTAAGTACTTACTAGTAACACACATTAGGCAGCTAAATTAAGTAACTCATCCTCAAAATACTTGTTACGAATACATAGTATTGTTATCTACCTTTTGCAGATCAGAAAACTGAAGCAGAGTGTTAAATAACTTGCCCAACATTCTGTAGCTAGTGAGAGCTGGAGCCCATGTGTGAAGATGTCATTCTCAAGTCTCCACATTCTTAACCACTGTCCCTTGCCTCTTCTCCTGTCACACAAGTTTTGGGAGGACAGGAACTCTGCATGTCCTCAACTGTTTTTTACCAAACCTTCAGCACAATGCCCATAATAATGTTTTTAAAGTAGTTGCTGACTGAGTAAATGAATTAAGCAATTTACTCTCGCTGTTTACCTGGTGAGTACCAGTTATTTAAGAAAGTTACTCTCAACTTTCAATCTAAATGAGTCTTTTAATAAAGTATTCTTTATAAATTTTAGTTATGATTTTTTTTATACCAAGCCAAAGTCATTTATTCATTATTCAGTAATAATACACTAATTTTCAATTGATATGAGCCTCTGGTCAACATGAGGTGAAGTTATGCTGGCTGGACTGGACTCTTATTTGGAGAGTGGGAAAGAATCCATTTACAAACTCATTCTTCCTCAGTCCTGTTATTGGCAGAATTCAGTTCCTTGTGGTTGTAAGACTGAGGTCTTTCCTTGCTGACTGACAGCCAGGGCCCATCTCAGCTCCTTAGGGCAATCTGCATCCTTTCTCTAAAAGCACCTTCATCTTCAAGCCAGCAATGATCCATCTAATTCCTGCATGCTTTAAATCTTTGCCTTCTTCATTGACCACCAGCCAGTGAAAGCTCTTTGCTTTTAAGGGCTCATGTGATTACAATGAGCCTATCCAGGTAGTCTCCCTATTTTAAGGTCAATTATGCCTTATAGCATAACATAATTGTGGGAGTGACATCTCACTATATTCCCAGACTCCAGGGATTAGGGTATGGAATCTATGACAGGGGTGAATGGGAAATAGGTTCAAATAAGAAATTCTGCCTGCCACATAGCACATAATGAATACTCGTTATACTCCAGATAAGAGCCTACTGATGTTGGTCTCGTGATGCTCTGAGCACAGATCTAAGTGGATTATGACCTATAGAGCTGTAAGCTAATGCATGATGTTGTTATAAGCCACTAAATTCATGGTAATTCTGCATTTATGGAGCTCATTATAATGGAGAGATATATGGAATATAGTTGTTGTCTTATCAATATTTTTGACTAAGTGAATAGATGAATATTCAATTATTAACTATTACTAATAAAAGATAATTTTCACTACATGCATGTATTGTTACAAGTGCTTCACACATTTAATTATTTAATCCTCACAACAACCCTGTATAGTAAGTCACTATTATCTCCATTTTAAAAATGAAGACATGGGCACACAGAGGTTAACAACTTGTCAGAGGTTGCAAAGCTAATAAATTTGGAGGTGAGCTTTAATCCTAGGCAATCTGGCTTTAGAATCTGGGTTATTTGTTAATAATCTGTTCTAAATCGCTTATTCGACCGATTAGTAATATCAAGAAGTAGTGGATTTCATGTGAGGGGAGATGACCTAGGCTGAGGCATCAGGAAAGGCTTTGTAAAGACTTGAGTTTTCAGCTAAAATTTGAAGGGCCAATAGTAATTAGCTAGGAAAAAAGGCTGGAAAAATATGTTAAAAATAAGAAGTTGGGGATTTCTAATGAAAAGCATGAGACTTACATTTCTGTTAGTCCATGCGTGCTAGATAAAGATATTATTTTCATCAAACCTTAACATTGAGAAGAGTTTAAGGACATCCAAAAATTTGGTTATCTTAGGTTAGGAACCACTGAATGTTGATAATACTTGTTTGATAGCCACATAGGAAAAATGGAAAAAAAAAAAAAGTCAGAACACCTTTTTTTCCCACTAGAACTGGACTTGAAAACTATAGTCCACAGCCAAATCTGGTACACTCAGGTTTTTGTAAATAAAGTTTTATTAGAACACAGCCACACTCATTCATTTACTTATTGTCTGTGGCTGATTCCAAGCTATGAGAACAGGGTTAAATGCTTGTGACAGAGACCATATGGTTTGCAAGGCCTAAATATTCACTCTCTGAATATTTTCAGACAACATTTCCTGACCTCTGCCATAGAACAAAGCTGCCACTATTTGAAAAGTAATATTTTTTGTAAATTATGTGGTACAATAATACTTTTTTTTTTTTCAGGAATAATATCCAGACCTATTCTGTTGGCTTTGGAAAGTGTAAAGAACCTGGCAGTTGGGCTCCTGTTTGCGTAGAGATTACCTGAATGACAGCGGCTGTGGTCTGAGATATCAGTACACCTGCTTGACTGAATAAGTAGAAGACTTTTTGGAAGGACAATAATATGGCTATACACTTTTACCCATTCATGAAAATGCTTAAAAATATTTTAGGAAGTTTAATTTCTGCCAGAGTTCCCATGACAAAAAACAAACACAGCAATAACAAAAACATATATTTAAAGCAGCATGCAAACCTAAAAGAGATCTAAAATTGTTACTGCATGTGTATTTCAGAACAAATTAGATAAAATACATCGAAGTGACCAGAGTTCCTTGCTAGTATTTGTTTCCAAAGCATATTTTTTTCATAAATTTTTAGATAATTTTTAAAAACTTTCACATTATTCAGATCCTCTTAGTGAATAATTATTTAACATAAATCCAATGACTTTGCCATAGTGGCTTTTTTTCTGTAGCCCTGACTATGGAAAACTAATGGATGTAGAGGCCATTTTTACAACTTAGTACTGAAGTACAACATAGGTACAGAAAAATGAACATATTAGATGTCCGGTTCAATGTATTCTCACAAATTAAACACATCTGTGTAAATATCACGTAGATCAAGGAACAGAGAGTCTCCAGCAGTGTTCTTACGCCCGTGTTGAGTCAAAACTCATCACCAGGGTAGCACTTATCCTCACTTCTAACGCAATTTGTTAGTTTTGCCAGTTTTTATTTACTCTTCTGTGTCTCCTGCCCAACTTGATGTATGTGAGATTCATCCATGTTGTTACATACAGTGGTAATTTGTTCATCCTCGTGGCTGTGATGTGTTCCATTGGGTGGATACATAATTTTTATTTATTCTACTGTTGAGGAGCATTTGGGTAGTTTCCAGACTGAGGCTATTAGGAAGAGTGTTCCAATGAACATTCTTTTACATGCCTTTTGTCGAACATATAAATACATTTCTTTTTACACAAGGAAATACATGTATTTGTTGAACCTGTGTAAAATGATTTATCTTCTCTCTTACACTACACCTGATATTCTATAAATAGAGTTTAATTTTGTTAGTTTTTTTTTTGTGGCAAACATTTAATTATCGTATCACATGTGAGATGTGGTCAGTGAACATCTCATGATAACTTTCACTTGTTCATTCAATAATTACTTATTAAACATGTATTGACCAAATAAAATGGACTATTTGAGTGTCTGCTCTTAAGGAGCGTGCAGCTGGTAGATTTCTAAACCTTCCAGTATGAAACATACGGTAAAAGCTGCAACACGCGTGACCACAAAGGTGCACCCAGCCCATTTCAGAGGCTCATCTCCTGACCCCTGGGGTGAAGATACCCACGGCTTTTGGAGAGCAGGACCTGTACTGCATGCACAACATGCCCGGAAGGGACGTGCGTGGGAGCAATTGGAGCCTGGAGGAGGTGTAAGGAGCTAAAGAAAGCAGAGTTCAGAGAAGAGGCTAAGGGCCAGCCAGAGACTAGATTCTTAAGGGCTTTCTGAAAGGTTCTCTGAACTCAATGGGGCACCAAGAAAGTGTTTAAGGAGTGAAGTGACATGATTGGACTGGATGCGCCCAGAAACTCGTGACGCCTGCTCACCACTCTGTTGTACAGTCAGCTTTACAGGGCTGTGTTTTCATCTTTAATAATTTCTTTTAAAATTTTTTAAAAATTTATTTTTACTTACAGTTGACATATAGTGTTATATTCATTTCAGGTTACAACATAATGATTAGACATTTATATATCTTAGAAAGCGATCATCCTGATAAGTCTAGTATCACTTGGCACCGCACGTAGCTATTCCAGTATTATTGACTATATTCCCTATGCTGCGCTTTCCATCCCATGACTATTTTTAAAATGGGCAGTTGGTGCTTTTTAATCCCTTCCTCTTTTTTACCCATCCTCCCAGCCCCCTCTCATCGGGCAATTATTAGTTTGTTCTCTGTATCTATGAGTTCGTTTCTGTTTTGTTTATTCATTAATTTCGTTTTTTAGATTTCATGCAGAAGTAAAATCATATGGTATTTGTCTTTCTCTGTCTGACTTTTGTCACTTAGCATAATATCCTCTGGGTCCACCCATGTTGCATCTTTAATAATTTCAATTTAAACAGAAGTTTTATCGTTGAATAAATAGCATTTCTGTATTTAATATATAGTTTTTTTTTAATGAAACAGACATTTTTTTTTCCTAAACCAGATTTGAAAATTTCATTTCTCCTGGCTCTCTCATAGATGTTAACTTCAGACTTCAAATATTTATTTCATTTTACTGGTGTTGGTGGATTTACTATCTTTGAAAACTAAGTGTGACATAACTTTATTTCATATTAATAACTCTGTCTGAGCTTGGTTTCTATGGCTTTTGGATACTATTCGGAATATAAAGACCATCTTCTGCAGTGGAATAAGACCTTTGCAGCTGTGCTTGTGTAAAGCGGTTTTGGTCCAAAAATAATCACGCTCTCATATTACCAGAGGGCACTGGGCTCGCTTTTGTGTTCAACGCCGATTTGGAGCTGTAAAATTTAGTACGCCAAGCTTGCCATCAAATCCTTGGAACTCAGGAGAGAGAATGGAGTTCGAGCTTAGTGTTACAGAAACGGCGCTTTTTATTCATATTGGAAAATAGCCACGTTGATTCAAGTAAGGGTGGAGAAGTAGTCCTGTGTCCCTTTCAGTTTGAAACGACACGAAATCTCTTGCTAAGTGATTTACTCCAAAGAGCCGAAAATGTACAGTGCCGGGCCGCCAGCAAGTCAGTGCTGGCGAGAGGAGAAGTAATTGAATAATATCTTTCCTTCAAAAAATGTCAAGGTCTTCGCCTGAGCAGGCTTATTTGCCCACTGCTCTCTGGCACACATCAAATCCAGCTCTTTAACATCAGTCAAATCATTAAGGTGACAAGCACAGAACTTACTCTACAGATTGCTCTGGGCCTGTATTTTCGCATTTGCCTTGGCTGGCTGGCCTAGGTTCTCTCAGCAGGCTGTCTTGGAACAAGTAAAGAGAGAGATTGTGCCCACACAGAACCTGTGTTCAAAAATTACCTTCAGCCTTCAAACCAGCTCAAACTATCTGTACCTAAAATGAGAGAAACTTGGATCACCCAGCCCCTCATTGCACAAGTCCTGCCTGTCACCTTCCTTTAATCGATTATGTTACTCAGTGTTATAAATGGAATCCTTTTCCCCCTAAAAGATGTTGAAGTCTTAATTTCTAAATCTTTTTTTCTAACCCTCACTACCCCAATGCTGAACTCCTAACCTCTGCTACTTCAGAATGAGACCTAATTTGGAAACAGGATTGTTACAGATGTAATTAGTTAAGATGAGGTCATCCTGGCAGTGTGGTGGGCACATAGTCCACGATGACTGGAACCTCCTCCCTCCCTCCCTTCTGCCCTCCCTTCCTTCCTTCCTTCTTTCATTTCATGAGCGTATCCACTAAGCTGAAGGTAAACTTGACATTTCGGTACCCTGGACTGAAGACCATCTGGGCTTCTTCTCTAGGTGGCTCTGCCTTGAGTCGTTATGATATAATTGCTTTATTGAGGGCTCACACCGAGACTCGTTATCAGCCAGCTAGTGGCAGCCTTGCCTAGTTCGTCCTAGGCGTCCAGCGGCAGAGCCCACATATCCTCCCAAGCCCAGCTGTAGGCCGTGGTGGTAGGTAGGCCCCTCCTCATGTCAGGCTGGATGGACCATGTGAAAAGGCTTTTGGCATAGCCCCCAAATGATTTCCACCAGCCATGCTAGGGCCACGATTCATTTTTAGTACATAAGTCCTTTATTCTACCCTTAACTCTAAAAATAAAATTTGTCTACTGAGTGTTGGCTTTAGAACTCTCAAGATAATTTAAGATGAGGTTAACCATACTTCCATTTGGAATACATTGGGTAACCATCTTACAGTCTTTCCAAAACTCTTTCTACGGTGTGTTCAATAGACTCATTCAAATATTAACCACCTGCCGTACATTGTGTAGAAGATACAGAAGTGAATGTTTAGAAAGCGAGCTCCTCTGCGTGTCCAAATTAATAAATGCTCGTTGAGTGAGAATGAACTCAAGGGAATATCAACTCATTGAACAATGAATTATTTGGACGTCACCATGTGCCCAGCGGTGTGCTGCACCTTGGAGGGACAGTCATGGGTAAGATAAAGCAGGCCCTGCTCTGAGGCAGTTCCATTGTGGAAGAGGATCTCTGTTCAGTTCTCACGGAATGTGTCATCTGGAAGGGAAGCAGATAAATGCAAAAATAACTATGTGGGAATCAGATGTAAATTAAGAGGCCTGAATGCCAGGCAAATTTCTATGAGCAAATAGAAGTGAAAACAAATACAATTATACAATTAAAAATGAAGTGGGACAGATCACTATAATGTTAGTCCAAACTGAGGATAACGATTGTGTCAAATGCGGCTCTCAGACCTCTGTTCTGGCAAACTGCAAGCTGTCTGTACTGCTGCTCCTGGGCTGCGCCTTTCCACCTCCGAATGTGCCTTCCCCTTCTCTCTTTTCACCTTGGCAATCTCAAGAACAGATTCTTTGGACAAGATGCTTATTAAGTTTATAGTGACCCAGACAACAGCAGCATATTATTAGAAAATTTCTGAGCTCATTATCACAAAAACACCATTACACACTTTTTACTATACAGTAGAGGGCTGAGTGGGTCAACATGGGCATGCTCACTTCTTTTATTACCAGCCATCAGTGGAGAGGAGGGGATGGTAATTTATCTGAGGGGATCTGCTCCAGACTGGTATACCGGTATATGCTCTTACAATTAAAATGACCAGTCCTGGTTACTTTGCAAGTAAAGTCCATTTGGAGAAAACATTCTAAAATGGAAAAAAAACAAAACAAAACATATTTTTTCAAGATTTTAATTTAAATATCAATGGAGATAATTATCATAAATGATGCATTTAAGAAGGACTAGTCTACGGAGGTAGGAACTAAACAGGAAGTGTGGAGCCCTTGGTTCTAGTTTCTGTTGTGTAGTTATAGGGAAAACATGTTCTCTCTCTCAGCATTAATTTTACCTTCAGAATTCGGTGCATTGGCCTGGCTGATCTCTTAAGTTTCCTTTCAGCTTTGAGATTCCATCTTATAAAATTAGCTCATTTAAAGCAAGAGGCTCACGATGTGCATGTTTTAGAGTCTGTCTGCCTGGATTCTGGCTAGCTGCTCTTGCCCGCATAGGCTTAGCCATCTCCAGTAATGTTAACTGGTGAGGAAATAGTAATCACAGGGCACTTTTGTGCCAGACAGTCTGTCAAGGGTCTTACGTGCTTTATCATGTGATTTTTCACTACTAGCCAGGGCATAGGTGCTTATACTATCCACACTATATAGATGAGAGAAGTGTTCCCGGGTCATTCAGTTGAGAATTGAAGACCAGATTTCCAGCCAGGTGTACCTGAGCCCAGAGGCTGGGCTTTGGAGCTTGAGACTTTGTCAGTGGGCTAAATGGTGACTCCCCAAAAGACATGTCTTACCCCTAGAAACTGCGGATATGACTGACCTTATTTGGAAAAAGGCTCTTTGGGGACATGATTAAGAATCTCAAGATAAGATCATCCTGGATTTAGGGTAGGCTGTAACTTTAATGACCGATGTCCTTATAAGAGACAGAAGGAGCAGATGCGTAGGGACACACAAGAGTGAAGGCCATGTGAAGACAGAAGAAGAGACTGGAGTGGGGTAGCCCCAAGTGCAGGGATGCCTGGAGCCACGAGAAGATGTGTAGGCAGGGGTGGTGGTCCCCTGGAGCCTCTGGGGGGGAGTGTGCCCCGAAGATGTCCTGGTTCTGGGCTTCTGGCCTCTGGAATTGTGAGAGAAGAAATGTCTGTTGTTTTAATCTAGCAAGTTTGTGGTGATGTTTTTATGGAGACTCTAGGAAACTATCATAGTTGACTTTCTGGTTGGTCTTTAAAATCATAGGAAGCTTTGCTTAAAAGCAGACATAAGGGCCAGATAAAGTGAATGAGGGTGACATCCGTAAACACCAGGCCGTTTAGTTGCCATTAGTTCACAGAAAGCTGGACTTTGGAAACGACCCCTTCCTACCCCTCTACACCATCATGGCACACACCTGTGTCAGGTGACTGACATAAGCCACACCGTGGGCTACTGCCCCAGCAAGGGAGCCAGAATCCACACCCTGAGCTCCCTGAACCCTCCTCATGCTTCTTGTTGCTCAGAAATTACTGACAAAATATTGCAGCAATTCGGTACGATTTTTATTTGAAATGGAAAATAAAATATCAACAAAGCCCCAAAAGCTCACAAATGAAAAAGACACAGTGTTGATGTGGCTGCTGCTTTCCCTGGTCACTGGAAGGTAAATGACGGTTCTTCAGCAGGGTGGTAGGCGGTCAGGCGGGAACTCAGGCCACTCCCCGAGCTCAGGCATCAGAGTGCTCATCTGTTTATCATTTGATTTTATTATAAATATTTGTTTCAGTGTGGAATAATCTTTTTAAAAAATGCAATCTCATTTAAAAAGCAAGCTTGTTTCCGCTTTGTAAAATTAGAAGCCGCCAGCTTTTGTCCAAATTCTAGACGTAAAGAAGGCTTTACTTCTGAGAAATTCCATCTTAGGATGTAAGTATTGTGAGAATATAAATGTACACATATCACAGTAAATAAAATAACCTCAGAGAGACAGGTTCCTAGTCTGCGAACTGAGAATGGAAGTGACACCTAACTTGCAAGAACCTTTACAAGAGAATTTGGAGAATGAGATGACACCTGACACCATGTTCGGCAGAGATAGGTGTGGCCCGTATTGCTTTTATTTTTGCGAGTCTTTAAATGACTTGAGATGGATCTTCTCTTTCAATCTCATCTGCTTTATGTTTTACTAAGTGCATGTTTCTTATAAATAACTTTTAGCAAGAAATTATTCCAGAGTATTTTATATTTATTAATATACTTTGAGGAATTTTTCTTAGGTGTTTATTTAGAAAAAATGCCCACATGCTATTTAATGGAGCAGTAATAAAGGTAATATTCTATATAAGGAAAGATAATGCACTATGGCTATGTAGTAATTTTGTCTCCCTACGTGCTTGAGTGAATCAAGAGTGTTTTATTGGATTCAGTACCAAAGAGCCGAGACCTTCCTTTTGAATTCCAAGGACTAAAAGCAGTTGAAGATTATTCTTGCTTTTCTCATTCTCTCATATTTTTAAGCAGAGTCTACTTTGTTTGGGGTTGGGGAAAAGAGTTGTTTCCAAGGAAAAAAAAATTTTTTTTGATGTATGTTTTTCCCTGATTTTGTGGTAACAATAATACTTAATTAATTAAGGATTTGTAAGACCAGGTTTTCTGTTCTCTCACTGGCTTCCTTCTCTTTGAAGTCTTTTGATTTGGTAGAGTGTGTTAATCACAGATTCCTGGAAAACTATTTTTTGGTAAATTGTACGATTTGCCCGTTTCCCTAGAAAACAGTAAGTAATGTTCAAGAAATTACATCAGTGCAGTGTGGTGGGAAAGCTGTCTTACATCTACAGCCTGAGGCCACCTCCTTAGGTGTAAACTAGTTAGACAGGTAATGGATTCCTGTTACAACTTTTACAGTAACCTGAGTCATTATTTACTAAATTCTGTGGTCTTGGAATTGTACTAAAACTTTGCATGTGTTAGCTCATGTAATCCTCTTCCTATATCCATTTAAAAAGTAGGGAAATTGGAGCTCAGAGAAATGACATAATCTGCGTAAGGTCACACAGTGACTGTTAATGATAGCTACAGTAGTGGCATACCGTTAGCATAGGATAGTGCCAATGAGTGCTCCAATACATGATTCATTATAATCACTATGCACTGCATCAGGAAATGCTCTACACTGAATTGCACGGCAATCTTCTCTGCGACTGTTTTGGTTTAGCTAACTGTTTTGGTTTAAGTTTTATTGACACAGAGTAGGATCAATACAGTCAAAGCAAAACATTTAGCATTAAACCGAGACCTGGCAGAGGAAACTGGCAAGCCCTTATACTAGTTGTATTAGTTATCAATCTCTCCATAAAAATTAAAACGAGCTTAGACACTTAAAATAACACAGTTATTTTCTCATGGTGTTTGCAGGTCAGGAGTCTGCACGGCCTCCCTGGGTCCCTGGTTCAGTGTCTCTCATGAGATTCTGGTTAAGTTTTCAGCAAGGGCCCGGGCGTCATATGGAAACGCGACTGAAGAAAGATCTCCTTCCAAGTTCGTTATATGGTATTTGCAGAATTGCATTCTTTTTTGCCGATTCCACTGGGAGCCAGAGTTTCTAGCTGGTGGTTGACAGGAGGCTGTCCTCAGTTCCTTGCTACATGGCTGTTCCCAACATGGCAAGTTGCTTTGTCAGGCAATGGAGGGAGTTCGCGACCAAGGCGGAAGTCAGATTTTTGTGATCTAATGATGGAGATGATAGCTCCTAACTTTGAAATGTTTTGCTGGTGACTGAAAGTAAGGGGATATGAAAGATTATGGGTGTTGGGAGGCAGGAGGCTCTGAGGACCGTCTTAAGAAGCAGCCTTCTCTGAACATTTTCCTTTCTTTATTTTTTATTTTTTGCCATTTTGCTGCCTTTCTGGATTGCTGTGTTATAGTGCTCTTGATACCTTTCTGTAAGGAATTAAATAGGAAATGAGGTTTTTATCTTGAATTCCCTGCCACTGAAATCTCCCTCTATGCACCTGCAATGTCATTTGTCTGGGGTTCTCTACTTGGGATTCTACAACTCTTAGGTGTCCATTGGCTGTAGACTGTGCCTTTCGTTAGTGCATCAAAGCTTTTTTTTGGTCTACACCGATGCTACCCTGAATGAACCCGATTCTGTCTGATCTCGGAAGCTAAGCAAGGTTGGGCCTGGTTAGTGCTTGGATCGGAGACCACCTAGGAAGACCAGGTGCTGTAGGCATAAAAAATAAATAAAAAATAAGTGATTGTAAAATGACAAGGTCCTTGTAATCTGTGAGGTCAGCCAAGGGTTGCCTTGCCTAAAAAAAAATAAAAAGGTTTTTTAAAAATTAATTATTTATTAAAATAATTGCTACTTTTTAGAGCAGTAGTAGGTTGACAGCAAAACTGGGTAGGAAATAGAGTTTAAATATACCCCGTGACCCCCACCACATAGAGCCTCCCCAGCTGCCAGTATCTACTACCATTTGTTATGATTAATGAACCCACACCGACACGTCATTATCACTCAAAGTCCAGAATTTACATTAGGGTTCACTCTTGGTGCTGTACATTTTATGGATTTTGACAAATTTATAATGGCGCATATGCACCAGTACAGTGTCATGCAGAAGAGTTTCGATGCCTTAAGTCTTCTCTGTTCTCCGTGTATCCATTCCTTCCCTCCTTCCCCAACCTCTGGCAACCACTACTAGCCTTTTTACTCTCTCTATAGTTTTGTCCTTTCCAGAAGGCCATGTAGTTGGAATCATATACTACGTAACCTTTGCAGATTGGCTTCTGTCACTTACTAATATGCATTCAAGTTTCCCCCATGTCTTTTCATGGCTTGATAATTCATTTCTGTTTACTGCTGATAAATATTTCATTTTTGGGGGTGAATCAAAGTTTATCCATTAATCTGCTGAAGGACCTCTGGGTTGCTTCCACATTTTGGCAATTAGGAATAGAGCTGCTATAAACATTTGTGTGCAGAATTCCGGATGGACATATGTTTTGAACTAATTTGGGTAAATATCAAAGAACATTATTATTGGATCACATGGCAAAGTATGTTTAGCTTTACACAACACTGCTAAACTCTCATTCCAAGTGGCTATACTATTTTGCATTCCCATCAGCAATCAACGCAAGTTCCTGTTGCTCTGCATCTTTGTCAGCGATCGATATTGTCGGTGTCTCATATTATGGCCATTCTAATAGATGTGTAGTGGTGTCTCATTGTTATATCAATTTGCAATTCTCAAATGAAATATGAGATAGGGTATCTTTTTATATTCTTATTTGCTTGTATACCTTTTTTCTTGAGGTATCTGTTCAGGTCCTTTGCTCATTTTTAATCAGATTATTAATTTTTTATTACTAATTTTTAAGGGTTTTTGTATACTTTAGGCAACTATCATTTATCAGATATGTTCTTTGTAAATATTTGCTCTTCGTCTGTGGCCTGTCTTCTCATTCATTTGACATTTCTTTTGCAAAGCAAAGTTTTTAATTGTAATAAGTATCATTTTTCAATTATTTATTTTGTGGATTATGTTTTTAGTGTTGTATCCACAAAAGTAATCACCAAACCCAACCAAAGTAATCACCGAACCCAAAGTCATCGAGCTTTTCTCTTATATAACCTGGTAGGAGTTTTATAGTTTTGCATTTTAAATTTAGGTCTGCCAACCATTTCATGTTTATTTTTTTGAAGGTATGAGGCCTATGCCTAGAGTTATTTATGTATTTTTTCCATGTGGATATTCAATTGTTCCAGCACCATTTGTTGAAAAGTCTGTCTTTCTTCCATTGCATTGCCTTAACTCCTTTGTCAAAGATCGACTGACTATACTTATGCAGGTCTATTTTGGGGCTTTATTCTGTTCCATTTATTTATTTATTTTTTCAATACCACATTGTTTTGATTACTGTAACTTTATAATTTCATTAAGTTAGGTAGTGTTAGTTCTCTGACTTTTCTCTTTGCCGTGCGTCAGCTATTCTGTGTCTCATGCCTTTCCATGTAAACTTTATAGTTAGTTTGTTGATATCTAGAGAATAACTTGCTGGGATTTGTTTGAGATTATGTTGAATCTATAGCTCAAGTAGGGAAGAACTGATGTCTTGACAATCTTAAGTCTTCTCAGCCATGAACATGGAATATCTCTATGTTTAATTCTTCTTTGATGTTGATTAGAGCTTTGTACTTTTCATCATATAGATCTTGTACATATTTTTTTTTTAATTTTTACCTAAAGGTTTTATTTTGAGGGGAGTTGATGTAAATAGTATTGTGTTTTTCATTTCAAATTCCACTTATATATGTAAGATATAGGGAAGCAATTAATTTTTGCATATTAAACATAGCTCATATAACCCTACTATGATTAATATTATTTCAAGGAGTTTTTCGTTCTTTTTGATTCTTTAAGATTTTCTACATAGATGATCATGTCATCTGCAAATAACGATTGTTTCATTTCTTTCCAATTTGTATACCTTTAATTGTTTTTTTTGTCATATTCATTAGCTAGAACTTCCAGAATGATGTTGAAAAATAGTAGAGAAAGTTTACATTCTTGCCTTTTTTATGATCTAAATAGGAAATCTATGTTCTCTCCATTATGAATTGTATTAGCTATTGCTTATTTGTAGATATTCATTATCAAATTGAGAAAGTTACCTTCTATTCCTAGTTTGTTGAGAGTGTTTATCACGAATGGTTGTTAGATTTGGCAAATGTTTATTTCTGTTTATCGATATGTCATGTGACTTTATTCTTTAGCCTTTAAATGTGTAACGTATTATTTTTTCAACTAGCCTTATTTGGGAGGGTAGCTGCAGTTTTGACTGAGTAAACTCAATTCAGGAGGAAGAAATACAAAGCCTGATTTTGCCCATAAATCCAAACTAACTTCTCCAATGGTAATAAAACTATTTTCACAGCTATCTGTTATTTATTTATTTATTTATTTAATTTTTAATTACCACTTTTCAATTACTTTAGATCTTGGATAGAGGGAGCAAGGAGTGTGATTAATTTTGCCATATAAGTAGAATCCTCAGAATTCTTAACAAAAAGTAGTACCAAACTTTTAAGTATTTTATCTATATTAGAGATTTGCATTCAGTAGTGTAGTGCTTGATCCATGGACAAATCAAGTTATTTCTTCTTCTTTTCCTCTTCTTCCCCTTCATTCTTCCCCATCCTCTTCTCTCTGCTTCTAGTTATGAGATGATGATGACGACAACGACAACGACGACAATGATGATGATGATGATGACAATGATCATATTGAGTTTTCCAAGGATTATACTACATGTTTTTTATTCCCTAGACTACCTATTCATGTGTCATAAATTTTTAACATATTATATATCTTATATATTCTCAGATAAGTCAGAATATCCACAATAATAGAATTTTTAACAAAGATAAGTAATTTCTTTTTTTATATTTGGTTAAGGGGAAATGTAGAAGGGGTAATGCATCAACTTTCATTAGAATACAAGTAAAAAATACTACCACAGAATGATGTAGATAAAATATAGGATCATGCTAGCTAAGGAAATGGGTAGACTCTTAGAATGGCCACTGAGAGGCTGTGTCTCCAGTGCTTATGATGCTCTTGTGCCCTGAACTGAGAGATCTGCAAAAGAACCAAATTACTCTTTAAAAGGAGCTGGGAGTAAGATTTAGAGACTATCATAGTAGAAGAGACAGTATCTTGCAGGTAATGGCTAAGGAGGGATGGTGATGAGGACAGGCTTTTATTTTGGTGTAGTAATTTGGTGTGCAATACAAAGTCTCTCCTTTATTTATCACAAACTGTTTCAGTAAACTCCAAAAAATCTGCATTGCTCATGAATAGTTTGATAAAATGATATAGTTTGGAGGGAGAAGATCTAGGACTAAAGCTTTTTTAAAGATTGGTTTAGTGTGAAAACAAAGGCTACCCTTTGAAAAATAGGCACACATGAACAAATAATTGGACTTCTTGAGTATGCTCAGTAATGTGCTATGTGATGTGGATCTAGACCTAATGATCATGGACCCTGCCTTCACAGAGACCACAGTCATTACTTCAGCATATCTTGTAAATCTCATAGTGCATTACTTATGAACCTGTTGAGAGTTATTGATAAATGTGCCTTAAAAAAGCATTCCTTAATTAAAGAGGTTTGGAAAATGCTGCATGCTGTAACTCCTCTTGAGATTCTCAAAGCTCATTCTATATTAAAGACTCAGAAATCTGTAATTAAATGTATTCACAGTCATATATGCTTATTTAACTTTGTTTAAGCCCGTTTTTCCCAAATGTAATTATTTGCTCATGAAATTCATTTTTTAAAGAACACTCCCATTATCTCCTCTTGGATAATATTCCCTAGGAAAATCTCATTTGGAAAATACAACTTTGGCAGAAAAAAATAAAGTACGGAATGTTATGTTTTTGTAAGGAAGCATGAATTTGTTAACATAATACCATGTTGGAAAGAATTATCATTCTCTTTGATGTTCTTTAAGAATGATAACCCTATTAGGTCATTGTATTAGTTAGGGTAAGTAAGCAGAGCTGCTGTAACAAACAACCCCTAAATCTCAGTGACTGATGGGTAGAGGAATAAAAATACTGACATTACCTTAGTCATCAGAGATAAACGTTTATCCAGGTTAGGGTGGTGCCCAGTTGGGAAAAAAATGCTCTTTTATAACATCAAAGAACTTTCCTTCCTTCAGTAGCACAGACATTTATTTCAATGTCATATATGAAAAAATGTGTCACCATTAGGAGTAGAGAAGGAGATCTCTGCGACCAATACTTGAAACATGGTTCTGAACTTGTTGCTTGACTAATAAAAAGCATTTGTTTTGAGAATACTGGAGCTGATATCACTTTTTTCTATAGTATCAATATTTTCAATATTTGGTAAATACCAGACTTTATTAAAAATAAGTCAAAGCAATTTTAATATTTGTATGTATGCTACGGAATAAGTGACCATGTGGGAAGTCAGGATGCTCCAGCAATCTTTGACCACTGATGCTGGCATGCTGACTTAGGAAATGGGAATGATCGTCACATTTTTATTTTCTTAGAGGAAGAAATATGAAAAGAATTCCATGAAAATATGTATATCCAAGAGATATTGCTATGCAGGAGTAAAGAAATAACTGCTAAACGTATCCTGATTGGGGGCGTAACCAAAACTTGACCATTTCCATATTTATTTATTTGCAGACATTTCCTTCCTAACCTTTCAAATGAACATATATACAAGTTTGAGTATTTTTGGCAGGAGAAATACATAAACAATGTGGTGCCATTTTGGGATTTGAATAAGGAAACAAAAATGCATTAGTCCATCTATTTTCTTATGTTGCTTAAAGAAAGAGAAGGATCTTGGACATTAGCTATTTTGTTAAGTTAAGTTCCTATATGGATCTGTGCATCATCCAGCCAGATGTGTGTATGTTCCGTGTGTGCCTCTTTGCTCTAAACGTTACTGTCTTTCTCTTCCTGCCTTCCCTACTTCTACACAACGTGAACCAGCAGTCTTCCAAGTAGATGGGTATGAAGCAGAGAAAAAGTATAGAGATCATTTTATCTCTGCTCTCTGCACGACACAGCCAAACTTCTCCAAAAATTTTTTAGAGTCACAGCCCACTTTACTTCCCTGTGGCCAATTCACTTTTCCACTCCTACATCCCATCAGAACAGTGCTGAGCGAGGCTGCTGGTGATCGCTCTGAATGGTGCCCTCAGCGCAAGGTGCTTTATGCGTCCACCCAGGTGACAGCTCTCTTGTTTGCTGCTTTGGCTTCCATGAAACCATTTACTCCTGGTTCTTTTCTTACTCTATGGCTATGCTCTCTCTTGTCAATTCCACACCTCTGTAGGACACTTCAATATAGTTTGTCCCTAGATTCTCTTCTTTAAGGCTCCTTTCTGCTGACTCTATAGCACATTTCTAATTTTCTATTTTGGACTCATGGCATTACGAAATTAGAAAATTAGGTTGGGAGATTATATTCAAATGGATTAACAGACCTAAAACAGCATTAAAAAGTCATTTATAGTTATGACACAATTAGCTTAAGAATATTTTACAATGTAAAGAAAATCCAGTCATTATACTACTTAATAGTCTCCTTCAACATGGGTTAGCTGAGGTGGTTGTCCTGATCATAAAGGCTCTTACCGATTAATCAGGTAAACTTCTAATACATTTCAGCAAAATCCTGGTCATTCTTTGGCACTAGCTTGATATTATAATACACCTGCACTTATGGTACATTGTACCTTATCCTACAAAATATCACCATGCAACAAAATATCACAGTCTGTCGAGGTCAGTGTTCTGCCTCTTAGACTATTCCACTGCAACCAGATAGGCATTATACACAGATACAAATGCAGCAAATCTGTGAAGGTATTTTGGGGGTTCATGCATCTCCTGGGAATCCTGCCTGATTGCCATATTCCTTCTGGTCATGTTCTAAGCAGTCCTCAAGGAACCACACGTTCTTCTAAATGCCAGTGACTCCCCAAAAGTATTTCTAACTACCTAGTTAGAACTTCTAAGTGGTAGTTTTGCATCTACATCAAGCCAAAGATGGGTCCTTACTTTTTACCACTCTCCTATCAAACACATCCACACCTGTATTACTAATTGTTTGTAGCACCACCATCCAGCTAAGTGTGTATTGAGAAGTTGGATTATTGTTTTAATCCTCTTAATATCCTCTAATATCCCCTCTCTTTACCCTGCTCACCCTCTGCCTAATCATGTACCAGCTAATAGGTTTTATCAGTCTTGCCCTATAAATAGTTCTTAAATCAGTGTCTTGGTTTTTATTCACCATGTATCCTACAGTTAACTTACAATGTTGGTAATATTTTATGACAGAGATAAGAAATTATATCCAGGAGCTTTCCATCATTTCCCAACCTTCCTTTGTGGTCAGATTATAGACACAGGACTGTTCTGGCCTATGGACTTTGAGTAGAAGTGGTACATGTTTCTCCTAGCCTAAGACATTTAAAAGTAAAAATGTTTTCTCCATGCATATTGTTCCCTTGCCCCAGCAACCTTTGAGGCTCAATGTACCGGATGCTGTAGCTTCATGATGGCCGAGGATCACAGTTGATGAGAACAGCTCTGAGGTTCCAGAGTTTGTTACCAGGGCATAGCTTAGTTCATGCCGAGTAACATGCTCATAACTATTCTTTTGATTGCCAGTGTTGTTCCTCTCTGCACCATTATCAATTGTCTCTCTAAATGTACTTCGCCCACTCCATTTTTTCTATTATATGATTTCTTGGTTCCTCATGTCTATAAAGTCAAATCTCCATGTTCTGATAGCACACAACAGGTCCTTCAGGGTCTGGCCCACAATGACCTGAAGACTCTTGTCTCCTGCCATCTTTTCATGCACTTCCTCTCCAGTCACACCGGACAACATAGGAGACATGCGGGGGCGGACATTAACATTGATGGGCATCAGGAAGCGTAAGGAAGGGAATGACGGCAAGGCCGGTAATTTTGCGGATGGATGGGAGTTGGAGGGAGTTCTGCGGTATGGCTTCTTTAGTTGATTTAGTCTTCTTTCTTTCATTATTGATTTCTTCTTCTTCTTTTCTCTTCCTTCCTTCCTTCCTTCCTTCCTTCCTTCCTTCCTTCTTTTCGGCATATGCTATTTCCTTTATTTTTATGCACGTAACAGATAAATATATTCTCATTATAATAAGTCAAACAACGTAGGAGAATGTAGAACAAAATGTAAAACTCACCATTTCTTTTTCCTTATATTCATTTCCGTTCTAGAAATTAAAAAACATGCTCTACCAACATTTTGTGGGTGCATTCTTTCAGTCTGCTTTCCATGAGCTTACTAAGGTAAATGTATATACATATATCTTTTTCTTAAAATAAGTGCAAATTATAAGACCCCTTCCATCTGCAAGTGAACATGGAAAATATAGTTTCGGTTGGATAAATTGTCATATCCAACAAATCTAAACTCTGTTAGGATGGAAAAAGAGAAGATATTGACTTTCCCAGGCTATAGGAACATTCGGATGTCTAATGTGATAAGCCACATTATGTACTAGCTCCTGCACTTACCAGGTGTAGTACATTTAGCAAGTCACATAAATTCCCTGAATCTCAGTTTCTTAATTTAAAAACATGGAGCTGTTAAAAATCTCATCTACTTTCCTCAAAGGGTGCCTATGAATCTTGAAGGAGATTATATATGGAAAGCTACCTATAGGCATACATTGTAAAGAATGTATTTGAAAATGACTTAGTAAGTAACCTACTGTGTTCCAGGTACAATCTATGTGCTAGACCTATATCGATTCATTAACTTCACAACAGTATTTCTAGGTAAGAATAAATAGAGCCATTTATTGTTGAAATTGAAAAGCATGGTAAAAATTGAAGCTAGAGAGGTCGATAGAGATTTGATTCTGAAAAGCCTTGTAGATATTATAATAGAGAGGTTTTATTTTTTAATGTTATGAGGAGTCTTTGAAGCCTTTTTAACAAATGAGAGACATAATGAGATCTAAATTTTAGAAATGTCGACCTGAGTGGCAGGGAGGAAGGTTGCTTAGGGGTGAAAGGAAACGGTAGGATGGAGACATCAGGATCAGCAACACAAGACAACACAAGACTTGCTTAATTGTCTTCCACATCCTCTTTAGTCTTGTGTTTCAAATTATTAGCCTTTTTTTTTTTTTTTATCATCTAAGAGGAAAAACATGCAAACGCAGGCTTTGAAATAATTGTTTCACTGAGAAGATTTGCTAAACCTTGATCAAAGTTGATATCCAAGGTGGGATTAAGATTAGAATTTCCTGGGAACTTTCGTTGATCTGTTTTTGCTGATTAAGGTCTAATGCCTTTATGCTGCTAAAGGGTATGGATTTGACTTAGGGCCCTGTGCCCCCTAATCAGTACAGAGTTTGCCTGTGTTCGGAATCAGTGTGGGGCATGACGTAAGTCTGACTGTTTCTGGGCTTGTGTAGGTTTATGTGTTTTCATACATGGTCCCCTGCACCTGTTGCCACATGTCAGATTTTGTTTATATGACAGATACATTCTCAGCATGTCACAGAGGGGAAAAGGAGTTTCTATCATCTCTCGAAAACCCCAAGTCTGTTTCAGAGGAATCAAACATTGGTCTTTCCAGAATCACATATGCAAACATATGCCAATTTTTTATGATTTTATTTGAAAACTTTGATTGCTATAAGCCAACACATGTCTTTTTATAAGAGTTTTCTTATTAGTTTCAAGTAGACAGTACATTGGTGAGACATTTATACAGTTTATAAAACCATCTCCCTAATTGCTCTTTGTCTCCTCTGGCTCTCCACCTAGCTATTACATGAACGCTGGCTGTATTCCCCATGGTGTGCTCCCCATCCCTGTGACCATCTATCAGCTACTAATTTGTATTTCTTTAACCCTTCACCCCATTCTCCCAGCCCCCTCTCCTCTGGCCTTCACCAGATTGTCTTGTTTGTGAGTCTGTTTTTGATTAGTTTGTTCTTTTTCTTCCTTAGATTCCTCATGTAAGTGAAATCCTATGGTATTTATCTTTCTATGACTTATTTCACTCAGCCTAATGCCCTCTTATGTCCATCCATGTGATTGCAAATGGTGGGCTTTCTTTTTTTCATGGCTGAGTAATATTCCATTTTATATATGAATCATAACTTCTTTATCCAATCATCTGTTGATAGGCATTTAGGTTGCTTCCATATCTTGGCTATTGTAAACTGTGCTACCACGAACCTGGGGGTGCATAGTTCTTTACAAATTACTGTTTTGGCTTTCTTTGGATAAATACCCAGAAACACAGTTTCTAGGTCAAAAGGTATATCCACTTTTAACTTTCCGAGAAACCTCCAGATGGTTTTCCATAGCAGCAGTACCAACTTGCAGTCCTACCAACAGTGCAGTGTAATGTCCTACCTTGGGCATACCGCCTGTGTCGGTTTGGGCGGTGGTCCTCGGCACCATCCCCCATGTCTCTCTTGTGCTACTCTTGGTATCTCAGGAGCTAGAAGATCAGGAGCTACATTTCCCACTGTTTCTAATTATATCTTTTCGGTCTGCTTTCCTCTAATAAATGACACAGTGTGAGTGTTAGAAGATGAAAGAGAGAAGAAGCCATGATGGTTCTTTGTCAGCGGCAGGAAGTACCTGGGCTTCAGCAGATGTAAGGTTCAGCATAAGCAGCGTCTTCTGGGAACAATTTGAAAACCACCTGTCTTAATGCTCTAGGCAGCAGTGACCGTTTGACAGTGGTTTCCTGGGGTTCTTGACCTTGTTGAAACTTATTGATTCTTAGAAGGCTGGTCAGGTGAACTGAGAGCTGTGTCAGCCTTCTCTGACCTTTGTTCCTTCAGCACTTCTATCAATATTATGGGCACCAAATTCTGGGTAATAAATCTTTTTCTGCTTACAGTATCTAGAAGAGCCCCTGTTTTATTTTCTAAACCTGTTTAATATATGCTATGGATCCTGGTACCCGCCATATTACTTAGAAATCTGAAGAGAAAATCATGTTTTTAATTGCTGATTACTCATATCAGGACCCATGGCAAACTTAAAGGCCATCCAAGTGACAGAACAGCTGGAGACATTGAGACATTCCTCCTACCCAACATGCCATCACATTCCTGAACCAAATCTTGAAAATTCACGATCTCTTCTTTTGATATATCGCTTCTACACACCGGAGGCTGTCTCTCCTTGTAGAAAACAATTTCTCGAAGGGCTTATCTATAACTCCTCAGATATACCTGCAAGAATTCCAGGGTGAACACAATAAACCCATCACCTGAGACCTCTGTTATGCATGTATGAACATTATATTAAATAAGTGTGACACATGACTTAAAACACCTCTGTATTATGGTCTTCCTCCATGTTTTTATTCAACCAGTCTTAAATAAAACACATTCTGATAGTCACTTTAGGAAATAAACACTATCTTAATTCAGAAAATTCAAAATCCAGTGTAAATTATTAATCAAAACCCTGAACATGATTTAATGTCAATCTTCTCCCTTACTCAGGCTCTCACCTTTTTCAGGGCATAGGCCTGTAATCGGTTAGCTTCTATCCTATTTCTCTGCCTTCTTGTCCTCCTCTACTCTCAATTTTTTATTTTTTCTGAGAGCTCCAAGTTTAAAGGAAGGAGTTAGAGAATTTATAACATAAAGAAAGTACATAACTTTAATTGGTTCTCATGTAACAGGCTACATGCTCTCTGGTCCTGTCTTACATTTAAAGCTATATTTTTCTTTATCATAGGGTCACTATTTTTGGCCTTGTTGAAAAGTCCCTATTGGACTCCTCTAACTGTAGTTTTTTTTTGACCTGGGAAGAGGTGTATTCCCCAATCCAGCTTTTTGCCTCAGGCTTTCTGAACCCCTGACAAACCAGTGTTCACATAATGTGTTGATGGGTTTCCTCTGCCACATGGGCCACCTATTGGAAGATTGTAAGCTAAGCAGACTCTCCACCTCCTCATTTGCCCTCTTCAGGTCTATGAGAGCCACCCATGAATCCTTCTCACTGACGAACTCAGAGACCACAGCCATCCACAACCCCCTTTCTAATTTTTAATTTTTTTGACACGTATGATCTTCCCTGCCCCTTGTTTTTCATAAACACCTTTTATAGCCTTTTCTTTATTTCCTTCATTTGAGCTTCATTATTTCAATGCCTTTGTTCAATTACATCGAATGTGAGTATTGTCTTTCATTCCCATGGAGGTGATTTTTTAAAAATTATGTAACCTTGTTCTGTTTTCTAGAACCTGTTTTCTATTCCTTTCTCTGATAGAATTGTGAGATCTTGGTTTCTGGAGACAGAATAAGTCTTTGGAAGTCTTTCTCTGCCCTTCACCAACTGCATGACCTTGAGTCAGTTATTTAATTTCTCTGTGCCTTACTTTCCTACCTTGTAAAATGAGGATGAGAATAGTATTTAAGACATAGATTTCTTGAGAAAAATAAATGATATGATCTATGCGAAGCGTTTAGCACCGTACCTAATTGGGAGGTGTTTAGACTCCTTCCCGAAAAATCACTTCAGTTATTACTTTGAATAGGTACTTCTTAAGAGGTATCTTTCTGGGAAGTAAAAGTATAATTAGACATAGATTACACCAGCAAAATAGCCAAAATTTGTTGAGTACTAGGCTAGTGTCACTTGAGGGAGAATGTGACTAAAACACTAATGTGGAGAAAGGAATACATAGGACAAAGGGCAAGCCTTGGAGTTGAAAGGAAGAGAAGGAACTAGCAAGACAAACAAACAAACAAACAAACAAA
This sequence comes from Rousettus aegyptiacus, assembly GCF_014176215.1. Lineage (NCBI taxonomy): Eukaryota > Metazoa > Chordata > Mammalia > Chiroptera > Pteropodidae > Rousettus > Rousettus aegyptiacus. The sequence goes on from NW_023416285.1 coordinate 9,192,089, forward strand.
TGAATAGCTATTAATGCCAGGTAAGAAATAGGAAAACGCATTATGCAAATATGAAGTGAGAGGCCCTTGGCAGAGGGATGTCAGTGTTACTAATTATGGTGGAGACGTTAAGGAAATCAGCCACCTTTAAGTGAGGAAATGCCTGCTATATACCAAGGTCCGCTCTAGGCAGTGGCTCCAAGGCGAACCTAGCAGGTCCAAACCCTGTCTTCTGAGTTATGGTTAAGAAAATCATTTCCTGAAGATACCAAAAAGAAAACTATTTGTGTCCTGCTTGAGTTGTGATTCTCAACCTAGAGAACTTTAAAAAAACACCTATGCCTGGGGTTTATCCCCAAAGATTCTAACTTATTTGACTTGAGTAGTCTGACATTTTAGAAAACTTCCAAGTTAATTCTAATCTTCAATCAAGAATGAGAATCACGTGCTAGAGGATGATTCCCAAAGTATGACTTGGACCAGCAGAATCAGTATCATTTATGTGTTTGCTGGAAATGCAAATTCACTGGCCATTTCCCACACCGACTGCATCAGAAATACCAGGAGTGGGCCTAGCTCCATCACGCCCTGTAGGTCATTCTGAGGCACACTAACACTTGAGAACTGTCATTGTGTTAGTGTAGAGTGTGTATTGGGCGTGTATTGGGCAACGGGAAGCTAGATTGCCAGCCTTTGCATAGAAGACGTTATGATAAGAAAATCGAGGCAGGAATGAATGCAGCCGTGGTTTTGTGGTAGAGGGTGGTCGGGCTGTTTCTCCTTCCTCTGCTTCTGCTTCCATTTCATCTCCGTCTTCTCCTGGTTTATGCGGCTTTGTTTTATTCATTCACTGCATATAAGTTGAACTGCCATACACACCTTACTCCTGGCTGGAAAATTCTATGAAATTTGACAGAGAGGCAAGGAGAACTGGAAGGGGAAAATCAGCACGTCAGTGCTCAGGGAGGTTACGTAACTGCCCACTGCTTCTTAATGAGTAGATTGCAGACCTGGGTTTAGAATGCGGGGCTGTTTCTCTCTAAAATATGTACTTTTTCCTTCCCATAGCACAGGTCAGCATCTATTTCCTGGGCTCCCTTTTAGACACAACGCCCAGTCTTTCTTGCAGTGAGACGTAGCCACGTGATGGAGCGCTAGTTTGCACAAGAAGTGAGCACATCTTCCAGGTCTGGCTTATGAAGTATCACAGCTGTTTTTCTCCGTCTTTTTTCTCTTTCTGGCAGCTTTGTGTAAATACGCCTGGCAACCCTGTCAGTGAAGGCGGAGCAGCAAACAGGGTGGTAGGGGCCTGGGCTCCCAGACTGCCACTCGGAAGACATGTGACACGCTTTGGACTTCATGTAGAGTTGAAAAACTTCTGAAATTTGAATGGTCATTGAAAAAGAAGCTGGCACAACCCTAAAAGACTCCGAATCTGCAGTGATCACTCAGAACACGTCTACATCCGTGCTAAACGTGTCTTTCCTATCCGTCTTGCTCACTGTCACACCTGCTCCCTTTAGACACTTTCCGGCACTGCTAAAGCAGTCTGAGCCTTTCTGTCTCACTCGCGTCTGCTTTGGCCAAGTCAGATTAATTTTGGCCTATAGTTTGCCTGTTTTGTGCAGATTTAAGAGTGAGACTTTGTCTCCAGAATGAGATTCTAGTTCCTTCCTCAGTTAAAGCTTGGCCAGTCAGCTAACCAGTGAGCCAGTGTTTGAACGATCATCTCTCTAGACTCTCTTGGAGAACTTCTGTGCTTTCGCAGTGCTGATCTTTGATTCAAAACTCCCACTTGCTTCAGATATCTTGTTGAACTAAACTTAGAAAATTAATCCCCTAGGGTTTTCTGCAAATCAGCAAAACAGATTTGAGCCCCTCATACATTCTTCAACAACATTCACGAGGTTAGCATCATTAGAAAGAAAATTCAGATTATCTCTCTTCCTATGTATTTTTAAACGCACTTTAACTAAATAGAGCCTAATGCTACAACTGGTTCTCATTATGCACTAATTACTTACTAAATTTGATTCAAAAGAACAAAGGAATTTTGAGTTATTCAAGGACAAAAAGTCTCCGATTCTCAAAAATATACATTTTTTACATTCCTACTACTCAAAAATAGCTAACACATATTTCTTCATGTTTGAAGGGAAAATCTCCCAGGCTCGGGAATCTGTTCCAAGTTTTTTCAAGGAAAGAATTTATGCTCTAATTTTGTGCCTTAAAATAGAAGAAGGTTGGAATAAGGCGATCTTCTTGGCTCTAAAAATGCCTTTACTTAATAGTATTTTTAGCATAATTTTGACTTTGAATTTTTGGTATGATTTTGACTTTCCCAAAATGTTGTGACTCTCAGTAATATATTGATGTAGATTTTAAACTTTTATTTGTTTATTTTTTTTAGCAAATGCTTGTGGAAAACTTTTCATGCTGTGTACTTTCTTTGAAATTTGCAATGTTACCAGCATATCGAAGACTCTGGTATACCCTCTTGTAAAGACAGCCTCCCTTTCCTCTAGCCAAAACACCTTGCTTCCTGAATATGGTTAGCCACTTCTTTATTTTTAAGTAATTTCCCCAGAAATTCCTTCTGTAAAAGCACCCTTCTGCCTGTTCTTTTTCTAACTCCACCCATTCCTCTCAAAGTAAGTAAGTCCTGCAATATCAATGTGATTCTAATACATTGGATTTTCTGTCATTTATATTGTTTACTGTTCCCTTCATTATCTATCATAGACACTTAATGCATATTTCTTAAAAACCTGACTGAAGAAGAAAGCAAGCTGATAGAAATGTATAAATATTCTGCCTCACTTTTCTACATAAAATGTAACATTTCTCAAATTGCTTTGGATTTCTCTGTGAACATTTGACCTGTTCGGATGAGGCGTAATGGGATCAGTCCAGGGCAGCGACATGTAATTGGGAAGAACATGTGTATTGAGAATGGAGCGCCTTTCCAGGTCTAGAGGACCCAGTTCTGACCTAGGAATGCTTTTGTAATGTAGCTCTGGTATAATTACCTGTTTGTTTGTCTTCCCTGCTGGACCGTAAATGCTTGAGGGCAAGAGCTTTGTCACTTCCTCTGTCTCCACCTCTGCATGGCCCAGTGCAGTGACTGACAGAAATATTCAATGGATATTTAGTTAACGTGTGCTTGAACTCACATAGAGGAAAAATCCCTACTTGTAATTTTAAGTCATCTAATGCATTTATACAGTCAAGTTCAATGGTTTGGGGAGATAGATCCATGTCGTATCGTCAGCATGTGATCTATCAGGGAATTTTCCATATTTACGATTTGCATTGTTAATATTAATTTAATTCTCATGGATCCCCCTTTATTAATGGATGCTTTATTTCCCAGAGTCTATTGCTTGCATTTACTGCTGTGAGTTTGAAAACTATTTGAGCTAGAGGTGTTGTATTAACCACCAATTACTTCTCTCATTCGTCATATCTGCAAATGATTGTATTGTTTTTATCTTCCCATATCAACTGTAGAAACAGAATATTCATGTTTAAGAAATGTGAACCAGCTAAGATAGCTTCACTGCCCATAATTTGAAGCTGTTGGTTTTCCTGAAATTTGTGACTTCTCTTGTAAAAGAGGGTAAACTCTTCTACTAATGCAATATACAAATCAACTAAAGGCATATAACAAAACAAAAAAAAAAACGGAAAAAATATAAATGATTCAAAAATGTAATTTAAGGAGAAATGATCATTCCTATAGCTGTCACTGATATTAATACAAATTAGTTAATCGATGAATTAATATTGTTTAAAAAATTATTTGTGACACTTGTAAAAGAACACTAAGGCAGACTTTATTCAGAACCTCCACTGTAGATGTAGGGACCACTGCAATGGGGTTTGCAGTTGGGGAGAGAGACAGAGCTCAACTCCAAGTAGGACAAGAAAAAGTGGGGATTCGTAGCCAAGGAGCAGGGTCGGGGTTAGTAGCTGGAAAACTAAGAGAAAACATCAAGGATAAGAGTCAGGCCTGGCTCAGCCAATCTAACATGATTTTTACTTAAGCCAGGCCTGGGTGATCACACGTCACCTGGAGGATGGTGTAGGATGGAGAACTCAATTAGACATGGAGGGCGATTAGAGTGAGGCTGGAGGAAACGGCCTCACTGGCTTATCAGGATTCTGGGTGAAGTTGGACAGTATAGAGATGAATGAAGCCCAAAAGTCAAGGAGCAATTGGGAAGAGGATGAAGAATAACCTGACTAGAGTTTGGTCAAGGAAGGATTTGTTTTCAATTTCTATGCAGCCTTTATAAACCAGTTTCACTAAAAGCAAATTGGTATTGACATATCAAGATGGCTAATGATCAATGATTAAATTCATATTCTTTTAACACTTGTCAAGTTTTATTTAATGGGGTAAACTGTGTATTTAAAATATGCAAACTAGGAAAATATTCAAATCCTAATTTCAATACTAATTTTATTTAAATTAAATTTTTTAAAGAATTTACATTTGAAACATTATATTTGAAAACTATATAATTAGATAAATCACTTGGTAATATTAAATAGCACCATAATAGGTGTATTCGGCTTCGAAATTTCTGTAAAGTTCATGATTCATGAAAGTAACAACAGCGACAATAGCAAACTTCCAGATACAAGCAAGCGCTCTAAAGAAATTGCCATTCACAGTCATAGGCATTTGAATACTTTTGCTGGTTTATCTTTTCTAAAATATATAAGTATTTCATCTAGCAGGAATGAGGCTAATTTATCTTATGTGACCCACCAGGCTCCATTCATTCCTCAAAATGGTGTCACTTGTACAATAGTACATTTTAATCTTGACTTGTAGCTGTCAAATGACTAGGGAGATCACCCACTTTGTCCAAGGGCTCTCTGAAAATTGCCTTTCTTTCCAACTCCTAGAGCTTCATATTCCTAAGACTCATTTTCTTCCCTCTCTCTTGCACAACATCATTTCATGAACATCATCCATGTTACCCATGTGGCCTGAAGGTAGGGTAGCCCTCTGCAGAGGCCAGGAAGAAAGAGAAGTCATATGTGGAACAAGGAGAAGGCGTGGTCCCTCATCCGTCAGTGACGTTCCATGTCATGTCGTTTTTTTTTCAGTTTATTCTTATGATATTTTCAGATGGAGGAAAAATCTGCTGGCTGCTCAGCCGGTTGCTGCTAATTTGCTAATGCGAGTGTCATTCTGATTGGATCCAGTATGTGAAGCATGGGTTACGACTTGGGATGGAGCAGCTGAAGAATCGATAAATGTGTTCCAGTGACACACGTTTGTTACTAGTGATCCATTGCTAAATTCATCCTTTTAGTTTATATCTTTATAATTAAGGCTAATTAATAAAATTTGGGAAATACTCCCCGAAAAATTACAGGAGTTCTGAGAACATTTTTGCCTATATTATTATTTTCTCTTACTATGTCCTACATTTCTAATGAACTTGTAAGTTCCTGGCATGCTCATTTCTAACAATAAAATTCACATAAAAAATAGAATTTTAGTACTGCAGTGTTGCAATATTTATGGTTAGGAACTGGCATTCTTGATGACTGAATCTTATAAAGATGCCTGACTCTCACACTGATGACTTAATTATCACGTGGTTGATGTCCATGGTGGACCCAACAGTATCAAAGATAGGGGAATAGAGATGAGAGATGAAAGGATGTTAAAACACTTGCCTCTTTTGACCTCTGAAATGGTGGGGAAAGCATGGAATTTGAAGATGGGCATCTTTTTTTCCATCTTTTTCCTTATCTTTCAAACTGGGAATAATAGTACTTATTCTTCAGAGTTGGAAAGAACCTAAGATGGTACCTTATACACCTTAGGCATGTTGTAGATTGGAACTGTTATTCTGCAGCTATGTATGGGAATTATTATTCCACAGGTAATGCAATGTAGCTTTTAATTTCCCACATTAAAGTTAGCCTTTTAATGTGCCCTATTCAAAAACTCTTTAGGATGTGCAATCTTTAATTTCTTCCTTGAACTTCCTTTTCCACCATAACTTCTGTAATTGGAACCATATGGGAATGTAGATGTTGGGCTTATGCTCCCAAGGCTAAGATATAAGAGCTAAATAGAACAACTTAATAAAAAAAAAAAAAAAAAAAAAAAAAAACTTGGTAAACGTTCTTGAGGGCTGATGATTTCATCTGATATCCTGATTCTGTGATCTTGGTGGAAATTGGAAGAATGTGCTAAGTGATTTTGTAATCATGAGGAAGATTATTCTACATCCTGAATGAACCAGAATATAAGCCACCTAGGCGGGAACAGCTATCATCAAAGTATACACACAGTTGTCTCCAATGTTGGAAGATGCCAATTGATAGAATTTCTCATCTGTGTATATCAGTCATGTAGATGTAAAATCGTAATGTAATTTACACCATGAGATAGATGTGGTTTTCTTTTCTTTCATCTTTTTAAAGTGGAGCTAACTCTGACATCAGTGGTTAGGAGTGTGGGCTTTGGGTACTATGCTTAGCTTCAATCATTTGAGGAGTAAGAGATGCTAAATAACCTAATACTGGAAATACACTATTAAATTACAAGATGCATAAAAGTAAAAGTCACTGTTATTGTTATATATAAAAAGCCATTGTGTGTGTGTGTGAGTGTGTGTGAGTGTGTGAGTGTGTGAGTGTGTGAGTGTGTTGGCTGGCTTTTAGGTCTTGCATTAAACTTCCCAAATATTCAGGTTACTATTAAAAATTGTGTCCAAACTAGAAATCTATTCTACTACATGTAATAATTTAATATGCTATATTAAAAGTATAGTACATTCATGGAGAAATGAAAGATTACTTAATATATTATATTGACACACTTGGCAAGCTATTTGAAACAATGGCTGATTTATATTTTCATCTATCAGGGTTATTTGTCATTTTTTGGCAACTCAACATCTTTTGAACACCCAAGTGTTATTTGGAGAACTTTGCACATTGTAAATTCTACCTCTCGAAGTTTGGAACTGTCTCCTAATCTTCTTAGAAAATAGATCAGAGCATTCGACCTGGGCTTTGAAAATTATATCTACTAGCTCATGACTTGGAATATAAACTAGTAAGTAAAGAACTGGGTGACATTTAGATTCTATCTTTTGGTAAGGATGGTGGCAGGGACATCTGACTTTTTGTTTGTTTGTTTGTAATCATGATCTCTGACTGATATATCATTTTACCTTGTGCATTGAAAGAAATTTCAAATGGATTAAAGAGTTCCATTTTAAAATTTAGATTTTTGAAAAGAATATATAAAAAGTAAAAGTGAGTTGTTATCAAATTGAGGAAAGGAAAAGCATTTTAATTTAAAAAGAGATGGAAGAAGTTACAAAAGGGAAATTAATATATAAAAATAAATTATTTCTACATCTATAAATATACTCAACACATACAACGGGCAGTGGATTAATTGCGTCATTATACAATAAGCTCATATAAGACCTAGGACAACACAAATATTGTTACCGAAAGCTTGAGTTAAATAGCAAAGAAATGAGAAAAGAGAATTTCCAAAGTAAAAAGACAAATGGATAATAAATATTTGAGTACAATATTCAAATTCATTAGAAATGAAAGAAATTTAAAATAAAGCCATGATCAAACATAACTTAGTGCCTATCCAGCCAGTAATATGTTTCTTTTTAGAAATACCTCATGCTGAGGAGTGTATATAATACTGGTATACTCATATACTTGTGAGAAGGGTACAGATTGATATAGCTCTTTTTGGGGGAAACATTTTAGAAATATATGACAAAATGTTAATCTTTTCTGAACTAATATTTCCTCTCCTAGGAATATTTTGTTAATGAAATAATTTGAAACATCCACCAAGATTTATGCATATGGTGCTTATAGAAACATTAATTGTTAAAGTATAAAAAAATTTAAATTAAAGAACAAAAATGACTTAAATATCCAACAATAGAGAAATGCTTAAGTACAGTATGGATAATTCATATAAGTGAATATTACAAAATTGTTAAAATGTTAAAATTATAAAATTATGTTCCCGAAGTTTTCAATAACAGAAAAATACACATTATAAATTGAATGAAAAATGAGATAAAATTATCTCTATAGCCTGAACTTGACTATGTAAAATACAGAGAAAAAAGATAGGAAGGATGCCAGCAATCAATTCCTCTAGGTATGACTTGTTACAAATTTTCCATTTTTTAATATTCATACTTGCTAATTAATTTCTTATGATTAAGAAAAAAGAGCCCTAAAATAATTTTGTCCACAAGAAAAACTGGTTTGACTAACTTTTGTTTAAAAATAAAATGTTGAACAGTCCTCATTGGAAACAACTTATTAGATGGAAATATTTGTTTTTCACTTTTCTGCTGCCAGGATTATTATTTTAGACAATGCTTTTATCTTATGCCCTTTTAAGAAACCTCATTGGCTCCCTGTTTTTTATGCTTTCAAGTATAAATTTCTTTGACTGCTTTCAAGGCCTTCTATAATTGTGTTCCATCGAAAATGATTTCCTCTTACTCTGCCTGCTGCTTGCCTAGATTCCAACATGTATTGAAATCACCCTTAAAGCTCCATTCTTGCTCAAAACACACACACACACACACACACACACACACACACACACACACACACACACCCTTGGACTGTCTGCCCACCAGTTTGAGTTTCTGCCATGGACCAGGGGCTGTTATAGGTACTAGAGATACAAATGCTCCCATGGAAATTTTTGCCCAGCTGGAAAATTGCTTAGCAATAGTCCTCTAGATGCCATAGGTGGGTGGACTCCTCTATAAATTTAAGTTCTAGCCTTAGAACTTAATTATGGCACCAGACTTCTGTGTGTTGGGTCAAATTAATTGGGTACCTTGGAGGAAAGAAAACCTCCACTGATTTTTGTCTTTGGTTGCCCCATCTCCCCTAAAAAAACTACAAGAAACAACTACATGAAACATACTGTCGCATGTGCTGTGATGAAGATGCTGTTGAGGGCAGTATTTCTTTATGCCATTCTGTTTTTCCTTATAAGGTTTACGTGCCAGTCTTATTTTACAATGCATTACCATTGAAAGTTTTAGTTCCTCTGAAAAATTAGTTTGCTTTCACCTCTTTGATAAAGATAAGGGTATGATACATCCTGTTTCCCTTTTTACCCTGACTACCAGGAAGATCGGCACCATGTTCTTCAGTTGCAGTGACATCTACAAGTCTTGGCGTACTTGCATTAGTATTATTTTTAGACATCGATTTTCATTTCTAATTATATTACTTTCTTTTATTGCCTGTAACTCCTCTGAAGGAGGCTTGAACTCCTGTGGAAAGAAGAATAAGGTGCCATTCAGATGCTGCCTGGTGGATTGAGGTTTTCATCCCAGCTGCTTGGAGTGGTGGTAGCCATGGCTGTCAAGCCGTGCCCCTGTTTGGTAAATGCCCTCAGTCAGAAAGAGCCTGGTTTCTGAGGCTACGTCCCCCTCACTGGGGCAGCTCATATCTCCCATCCCATACCTGGTTGACTGAGGCAGGAATATAAAACCCCTAGTCCTTTTTTCTCAAGGGAGGATAATGCTTAAGGCCATCCTAGATCAACTGCATTGTGGTTCAACTCCTTCCTCAGCCAGGCCCGCATTTCCTGCCCTCACAAATGCTGCTCCCTCAAGCATTCGCCAGTGCATCTCATTCATGCAAATGTCTGTCTCAGGGTCTGTTTCTCAGGGAATCCTACCTACAATAACTATATTAATAAAAAGCGAAAATGGAAGCATTTTCTATTAGTTGCCCATAGGTACCCTCACCTAGGTCAGGTTAATAGCCTTGTTTACCCAAGCCCATATGTCACACTGTATCTATGAGGACACCATTGGTTATTGATCTCCATTTTGCCGTGGCCTTCTGCAGGTCTAAGAGTCAGAACCACACTTATTAGTACTGAATTCTGTATTGACTTCTGTTGTTCACTGCTGTTTCAGAATCTTAGAGCCAAGTAGTTATATTTGAAACCCCTTCTTACTGATCCTTACCTTGTTTGTGTATGTTTATAGTAAGCTTTCAAGAAGTACTGGAAACTTTGGCAATGACTTTGGAGAGATTCAGCTGCTTTCTAGCTGTCGTGCTTCTTGTGTGTTCACTTTCTGCCTGTATCACTACTTGTGCAGAGAATATAATTTTATTGTTTGGAAATTACAGTCTTATACTCACAAGAGGCAAACCTCTAGCTCGTACATGGCCATTTGTGGTGTTGCTTGAGAATTATGATCTCCCTTATGCCTATAATTAGAATCAAGGTTGTTTCAGTTTGTTAGGGCTTATGAAACAAAGTAGCACTAACTTGGTGGCTTAAAACAACAAACATTTATTCTCCCACGGTTCTGGAGACCAAAATTCCAAAATCAAGGAGTTGGCAGAGGAAGGCTGTCTCTGAAGGCTCTAGACAAAGATCCTTCCTTGCTGCTTCCTGGTGCCGAGCGATGCTGGCAATCTTCAGAGTTCCTTGACTTGTAAAACCATCCTTCCAGTCTCTGCATCTATCATCCTGTCTTTCTCCCCAGTGCCTCTGTGTCCAAATTTTCCTCCTCTTATAAGGTTACCAGTCATATTATATGAGGACCCCCCCCCCCCGCCCAATCCAATAGGATTTCATCTTAACTTAATTACATCATCAAAGATCCTTTTCCCTAATAAGGTCATAGTCACAGGTAGCAGGAGTTAGGACTTGAACATGTCTTTTTGATGGACAAAGTTTAGCCCACAGCAAAGGTATACCTCACTCTGTTCTTAGCTTTCTGACCCAACGAGACCAGTATGAGAGATGCTACCATTATACTAAGCATCTTCAGTTAAGTAAAATTGCTTTTATTTATTTACTGAAATGTGACACCACACCTAGGAAAATTTTACAGTACATTACAGTAAATACCAGTAGAGCCATTGCTGTAAATATTGGGCTTATTTAGTGCCCTCCTCATCCTTTTTTCTGCCCGCACCTGCCTCTCCTTTGCCTAAGGTATGCAGGGCACAGCATTTGGCAGGACTCTGTAATCTCCTCTCATCAACTGTGCTTTTTGTTTCAAACCATTTTCTTCTCCTTCTTTCCCGCTATCCACCTTTCTTGTCCTGTGCATCAATCTTCAGGATTGTGTGAAATAAAAACAATCATTCTGATAGCTCCTCATTTTCTAAACTTTCTCCATGAACTTCTAAAATGAAATAAAGGCGGAGCATTACTTCAGGAAGATAGTAAGAGATATTTTAAAATGTGCGGATTGAAAGTGTTCCAAATGAATTTGGGAGATAGTGTTTACTAAGTCTCCCCTTCCACATTTGCAAGGTCTTTAGAATACTTAGGTTGTGAGAATTCCCACAGGCAAACAAGAGAAAACCAACAAAATGTGTTGAGCTTGGTTTAAGTCAGTGTTTCCTAAAAGCATTTAATCACAAAATACACTGAGGAAACTTTTTCATAGCTTTTATGTGGGAAACAAAGTAAAGCTGTCATCATCTTGGTATGTCTCCTCACACAGAAGGCTTTTTAGATTCGTTTGTGACCCAAAATGCTTAAAGTCAGTGAGTGAGAATCGCAGACAGTAGTACTGTCTTCTAAGGGAAAGTTTTCCTACCTTTCAGGATGTATGTTAGCATAGATTTTAGAAATATGGCTTCCAGAATCTCCTTGCTTGAGTTTAAATTACTTCTCCACAGTTATAAACTTTGTGTCTTTAACCAAATTATCTAATCTCCCTTAGCTCAGTTTTCTCATTTATAAAGTGATTATAATGACGATAATACCTACTCGCACATGATTGTGAAGATGGAACAATCAATGTAAAATACTTAGCGTAGTGTCAGCACACAATTCAGTGGCAGCCTAAAGGCTTCCTGCTCCCAACCCAGCCCTCATTCCCTCTCTCATCCCTCTCTCTGTCTCTCTCTGTCTCTCTTTCTGTCTCTGTCTCTGTCTCTCTCTCTCTCACACACACAGCATTATTAATGTTAAATGATATTAAATGGTGGGTACTTCCATTTTGTTCCATCTTACAGCTTGAACTTGCTTTTGAAATTTAGAAAGTTAAACACTCTTGGGAGTTAGGCCATCAGAACTCTAGTTCCAATTCTGGGACCATCCATCTGGGAGGCCTTGGGAAATCAATTCTTTCTAGGTTTCATTTACCTGTAAAATGCACTCAAGATGCAAAAGATCTCCTCCAGTTCCAAACTTTAAGAATATACTTTAAAAAATTTAATAACTAAATTCCAGTATAACTGGCATTTTGTTGTCATGAATACTTTATTTTCATACTCTGCATACCACGTCCTCGTATTTCAGTTTTTACTTTCTGCTAGTTGTTGCCCCAGCAACTCGAAACTATAGATTAGCATTAAAATGATCTTTGATATAGGATGCCTGAAAGCTTTCAAGAAAAATATCGAAATGTCAGAAATCCACTTACCACAGATTCATAGACTATCCTCATTTCACTGGGATCTTAGCTATCAGGCAGCCTAGTGGAGATTGAAGGGCATGGACCTGGAATGTTAAGACCTAAATAATTATCTTGGTTTTGCTAATTTTCATTTGCTCAAGTCCTCTATGCTTCAGTTTCCTCATCTGTAAAATGGAGTGTCTACATTCATGGAGTTATTGTAAGATAAAATATGCAAGTTAATAGTGTAAGATAATACATAAGATAATAAACAATGCCTACTGTCTAGTAGACACTCACACACATGTGCTCTTTTGATTGCTAAATAGCCCAATAGTTTTTAAGATGAGAAAACTAAACATTGAGATGAAAATGCTTGACCTGGAAGTCACAGAAATAACTCATTAGAGTTGTGATGAGAATCAGGTTTAGAGCCTGATTATCCCTCCCTTTCCTCAACAATCACATTCCATCAAGGTGGGTGTAAAACCAATCTCAGTTACTTCAGTCGGCCAATCTAATACTCTCTCAAAAGCCCTGAACCTTGACTTATTTTTCAAAGTAAATTAAAATTTAAGCGAAATCTTTTGATTCAGTATTTTTTTTTGTGAGTGGTAGATGAGACACAATAGAATATTTCTATGAAGATTGCACACAAAAAATTAATTTAATTCAGTTCCAGATATTTATTACCTATTATCTAAATGAAGGAAGCAAATATATACAATTTTAGATCTTTTTAGGGGAAAATCTGCCTCCTCCTCATTTTTCATAAGGAAGTTTTTTGCCAAAACTCAGCTTGGGTGCATTTATTCATGCAATAATATTTACTTAAAATCTGCTCTATTACCAGATACTGTTCTGGGTGGAGAGAGTGGTGAGCAAGACAGGTACATTCTATTTTCATGGAGTTAATTTACTAACACAGGTGTTAGTGCACTATGACCTCAGCCCAAATATGGCCTCTACCTGTGTTTGAAAATGAAGTTTTGTTGGTACACAGCCATGCTAATTCATTTTTGTTTTGCCTGTGCCTAGTTTCATACTACGTGGTAGTGTTGAGAACTTGCATCAGAGACCCTATGAATCTCAAAGCCTAGCCTATATACTATCTAGCTCTTTATAGAAAACGTTTGTTCACAGAGATCTAGTAGGATAATCCATTTGATAAACATGTAAACAAGCAAATATATAAGGTTATTTCAGACACCATGAATAAAATGAGACAGGATTATATAACAGAGATAACAGAGTCTTTATATTTGGGTGATTATTGACGGTCTTTCTAAGGTCGTGACCTTTGAACTGAGACTAGAATGACAAGAAGGAATAAAACAGGTGAAGAACCACGAGTTGGCAAAGCGTTTCTGGATACAGGAACGGCAGGTGCAGAGGTCTGACCAAGAACTGCCTGCGATAGAATGTTGCGAGCGAGACCAAGAGCAGTAGGAGAGAAGGTGAGAGGACACACGGGGTGACTCGCGTGGGCCCCTAATTGAGGAAGAGTGACATTTGACCTAGGAAATTGGGTAGAACTTGACATCCGCTAGGGATAGAGGTTAATACCCAGGCATGACCTCTTCTCCCCTCGACACCTGCCACGAGGCTCTAGAGAAAACTCATCTGTTTCTGTCTGGATAAAAATCTGCGTATTTCTGTTCCCTTACTTCTCTTGCCACTGAGTGGACAATTCTGGGCACTTTTGGTTTGAAATCCTAGGTTCTGAGAGGCACATAGCAGGTCCTGCCTCATTCTGCAAACAGTTTTATCAGTAGTAAAGTTTCACTACACTGTAGTATTGTGTTGCCTTGTTGTACATTCCTAATTGCCTGCAACCTGGATGGGAGAGGAAGAGGGATTCATTAGCAGCCTCATACCCAGACTTCTTTCAGTTAGTATAATGGTTTTGATATCACAACATCGAGTCCAGCGAAAATTTTCATGAATAAAACACAATTTACAGGTGAAATAAATGAACCAGCGAGGCAACGTGGAGTCTAACATCATATCCTAAAATGCAAATGAAGTCTTGCGAGCTGCATTTTAAACGTTAACTGTCTGTGGAAGTGAGGGGCAAATGAGCAAAGAATAATTAAAATGCAGAACATCATATAGATAACCACAGCTGTTCTAACTTTAGGGATCTCTGTAAGGAGAACTGGGAAGATTAGAGATACAAGGTTTACAAAGTTGCTGGAATTGTCCGAGCATTTCTCATACAACCGTTAGAGACTTCCTCACTGACGGTATGCTTACATTGATTTCGCTTTCATCCACAGCACTCTTAAGTTGTTTTACTTACATTCATTTAATCATCATGGTATCCCTATAATTAATTATTACTAGTAATTATTAGCATTACCATTATTCATAACATTATTAAATGAATTAAATAATAATAATTAACAATTCATACAATTAAGCGTAGTGGCAGAGTCGGGATGCCAGTCAAGCCATCTGGTTCCAGAGCCCCTGTTCTTCAGACAGGTCCTTGGAGCAGCGATGGGGGTCACGGTGGCGCCGCCTGTGTGCTGGAGAAGACGGAGCATGCGCTTTGCAGTTACAGGGTCTAGAATCAGATCCGAGATCTGATTCCCATGGGCCGTGTGATCTGGGCCATCTCATTAGCTGTGCGGTCTGGTTTCCTCACCTGTAAGTTGTGGATAAAACACGTAGCTCCTAAGATTGTTTAAAGGATTAAATGAATTAAAATGAAGAAAGCATCACGTATAGCAGCTTCCATAGGGTAAGTGCCCCATCAAGAACAGCCATGCGTATCCTCGTGGCATTTTCTAAACACGATGAACTCCAGCTCAGAGCAGTAATATGTTAACAATTGCCTGGTCAAACTGTTTGGATATCTAAAATATAACTGATACATTCTCTTTATAAAAAACAAAAACAAAAACAAACTGAAATTCTATTAATCACAGTCATAGGGATTGAGAGCCCATGCAAATTAGTTTATCAGAGCTGTGATACCCATGAGGAGTCACAGTAGGGGCAGGACGGTGTGGGTGAGTGTCACAGCCATGAACCAATGGATGATACACCACCACGCATGAAAGGCATACAGAACCCAAACCAGAAGTAGCGTGTTATTACACAACCATGCGGTAGAGCGTTATTACACAACCATATGGTAAGCAGTTCACCTTGTCACATGGAGTCACATTTTCCTCAGTGAATGCTTCTGTACTTTCCAGGTACTGCTGAGTTAGAGAACTCTAATCGGTTAGGTTTAAGATGAGAAATTCATACTTGTTGAACCCAGGTATTATCTGTAGTCATTCCTTTTGCCTGTAGTAAGAAGGTCCAAGCAACAGCATTCCTTAGAAACTTAAGCCAAGGCAGGACCTGTTTTCGCTTGGGTGTTTCACCTTTTATATTATGGTACCAGGTAAAATCAGGATAAAAATTTACCTTCCCATAATAGAATATTCTTTCACTGTGATAAAGTTTCATACCAGCCATCATCTCTGTTCACCACCGTTACATGCCAGGTGAGCCCCTACTGTTTTAGATTTGTTTCTAATCCTTTCGAAAAGCCCATAGGATACTGTTAGAGACTGTGAGGTTCAGGACATTAATTAACTCACGAGGGCCACACATCTGTCACTGAAGTAGCAGAGTTTGGGGTTTAGATTCTCTGGTTCCAAAGTCCTTACTCTATCCTCTTGGCAGTACTTCTCCAAACTCGAAACTGATGAATAAGAAGTATTTGAATCTACCAGTCAAACCTAGTTTTTTAGAAGGCGCTGCTTGAGACCTCCACAGGCTGATCAAAATTTCTGTTCATATTTCCATAGCATATTTTTCAGGGGCAGGTAAAATGAATGAATCACAACATATGTTGCCAATTCTTTGTCTTCCTTCCCGTCCCCCCGAAAACAACAAACCCTTGCTGCCATGTCATTCCAGGAGCTAGCATTTGAAACTCAAAGGCTTTATTTAGTTGTGTTTTCCTAGCATCAAAATATCCTGCCTTCTGTGGATTCACTAGAAAAAAAAATGATCTAAGCCAGCTAGTTGTCAGTCATCTAAATATTTCTCACAGGGATTTTGGTGTGCCAGAAAGGGTAAAGTGATAATCTCAAAAACTTTTATTTTTTGCCTAAACAGATTATGGTTTTTGGTTCTCCAAGTCAGACTGAAGGTCTTGACCTGGAAGAAATATTATAACAATATAAGACCAAAATGTGTTTTATTCCAAAAGTTAATTTCTTTGGCAATGTTTTTTCAAGTGACAAGAAATCTATGGAGAGATCGCTACTGAAATTTACTTAACGTGATCCTTTGTTTGTGACTTGTCACCTCTGGTGTATATACCTGGATACCTTTTTTTGTTTATTTTTTAAATTTAGAAAAAGAAAAAAGTGGTGAGTAGTTTGGGGAGAAAAAAGAGATAACAGAAAAAACACCTGTACTATTTGAATGAAAAAATGATCAATTTTTATGTCTATTTTTAAATCCAGGCAAATGGAAAAACACATGGTCTAATTCTATTCATTCACCATGGAAATTTTAATGAATAGAGATTCTGAGCGTAAAAATATGCAGTGCTGTTCTTCTGGACTGAGCTAGTGAAGGCTATATTCCGTAGCAGGCACCCTGGGCCGTTCGGAGAGTCTGGCTTAGGTACAGAATTCCAGCCCACACCCCTGAAGCTTCTGCTTCTAACACAATGTTTCAATGTGGGGAGGAATTTTAGACAAGGGAAAATGAGGCCGCCACTTAACTGGCGAAAGTTGTTAGGGGAAGTCTTGTGGATATCTGGGGACTTTTGACTGTTCAGAAGCTATTTTCCTTCCTTTGACTTCTCACTGCGATTTTATCCTTCTCACTCTACAAAATCTTTCTGAGACTGTCAATCAAGATGCCACCTTTTCCCTGGCAAATGGGGCACATGTGTTACCAGCTACGGTTGGCTACTATAGCTGCCAGAAAAGTGTGCCTTAAGCCATGTGACAAAAATGTAGGACGTAAGTAGATCCCTTAGGAAAATTTCATTATTTCCTACTGTACCTAATGACGGCTTTGCTAAGAAATGTTTTTCGCCCCTTCCTTTTGATTCTGTGAGATACCTCAAAGTCTCAATGCACTATTTTCAATCTCTTTCTTGATTGCTTTCTCTCTTTTATTTTAGTCAGATTTAGTTTCTATTGCTTGCAACCAAAGGAACATAGACTTTAAAAATGTATTTAAATATACAAGGGCAGTACATTAAATAGAAAGCACAACACTGCCATTTTATATATTTACAATATTTCTTGCTACTTAAATAACAATAGTACAGTGGTCATACTCATTTTTAATTTCATCCCTCAGTCCTTGGACGCATTTCAAAGTCTTCCTCTGTAACAATTTCAGTGCAATTGGCTTGGACAATAGACATGAACGAGGCTGAATTTTCAGGTTTTGGGAAGAGAATAATTAGATACAGGCCAGAGGGTATTGGAAGGGAACTCATCATGCTACTAGATGGAGGAAAATAGTTTCATATGCATGTATTTTGTTTTATTGTAGATATTACATACAGAATCCTTTATCTTTTATATGTGACCCTTCATTAATTTAATACCCCAAATATTGATTTTACAATTAGATGAATCACCACCTTGATTTGTAGTTCTTTTTTTCCATTTAGGAAGAGATATAGAAATATAAATCCCTACAAGGAAGAATTTCATTTAAGTGGAATTTGGGGAGAGGTTACTATATATATTTCAGGTCTCGAATGCATTTTGTGACAAATCACATAAAAAATTTTTAAGCCATATTTATTAGCTCTCTTTTCCATATTTCACTGACAGAGGTGAGTGCTGGGTCAATCATGAAATTGGCTTGAGAGATCTCTTGTCTCCTTCATTTCACATTTGGACCACTTTTATCCCCTTTACACAATAAGCAATCAGAGTTCACATGGTGCATGGATTTCTTCTTATCAAGGAGAAAGAGACTTAGTAGCTGAAGATGCCTGGAAGAGATTGCTTTCCCCACCAAAAAAGAATTCATAATGGTATAATTTCCGGTCTAATGACACCTGTGGAGGCGTGGCATTCTAGAAAACAGGGAGAAGTATACATGGAATGACAAACTCCTAATTCTTAATATTCATAGGGCACTTTGTTGGTGCCTGGCTCCTACTTTGCCTTCACAACTGTCTTGTGAATTAGATTCCTGTTTGGTTTTCATTTTAGAAATGAAGAAACTGTGGCTAAGGATTTAAGTGAGATCATTCAGTTTCCCCCAGATGGGAAATGGAAGAGTTTTGGTTATAATCTCTGCTTTGTTTGTTTGTTTTACTTTTCTCCTCACTGCCTTTCTAAATTCCTTTTAAACCAGGTGGGCTCAGCCCAACTTTCCATCAGCATAGATTCCCCAGTTCTCTTTCTGTTCATTTCTGTCAACCATTTCCTTTACAAGTTTCAATTCATTTTATAGGAAAAAAAAGAAAGTAGAGCCCTGTTTTGGTCATTTTTGGCTAAAATTGCCCTTCCCCCCTTAAAATTTAATTTGTTTTAGATGAGAGAACATGAACACGCATGTATCAAACCTCCAGTCTTCAAACTAACAAAAACCACAGAGGAGATGAGAAATAAAATTATCAAGTTTTAATTTAAATGAATCGTAGAATCTCAAGATTGTAAGGAATCTTAAGTCATTAGATTCAATCCTGAAATTTCTGAAGCTTGCTGTGTAATTAGCTGCTGGCACAAGACTATGTCATTTCAGAAATTCGTGTGCCACATAATCGTAGTGAAGATATATTTGGTGTTTTCCACTTGTGCCAGACACTAGTGTAAGTGAATTACTTATGTAGTCATATTATACACTAAGCAGTATAGTCCTAGCCCATAGTATATGTATTATGTACTCACAGAGTCATAACTTAAATTGATTCATATAAACCCATATAGTCCTCACAAGAACTCAGTATTTTTTGAACTGTTCCATTTCAGAGAAGAGGAGACTAAAGCAGGAGCTGATTTCACTTCTGTAAGATTACACAGCTACTATGCAGCAGTCTGAATTTGAATGCAACACTTGTGGCTCTAGGCATGCTTCACTCCCTCATGGGGCTGAGGACAGACCGTTGGCCTTCTGCAAAGATCTTAGCACTGCTTGGGAGCCGAAACAGTGATCACTTCATGAATAATGTACTTTTCGTTATTCCTTCTAACTTCTTTTCCCGTTTTATAGGAAAACTATTGATTTTTATGTGTTTACTTTGCTGTTGGGTAACTTACTGATCTCAATGATTCGTTGTAATAGCTTTTCAGTGATGCCTTCTGAGTCTTCTAAGCGTACAATCATAGCATCTACAAATAAGAAAACTTTTCTTCCTTTGTACAGTTGTTTATACCTTATGTAAGTCCTATTACAAGTTAGTTAGAATGATGAAACGTGGAATTTAGGAAATGCTAGTAGCACCTAAGAAATTTCTCAGGTATAATGTAATAATGGTTTGGCCTAAATAATGGCATGAGAAAACCAATATCTATTTCAGAGGGATTTTATATTTAAAATTGGCTAAACTTGGGAATATGACCTGGGAACACTAAAAGGTTTTGAATCTGAAGCGCGCAAGTTTAACTGATCATGACCAGAAAGTCAACTTTGTTTTAATAGCTGTGGAATTCCACTCATCTGTTTATCTGAAACAAGGTGGCTAGAAAGAAATAATTAGATTTTCAGTTTATAATCAGTTCTAAGAATGTGGCTTTAAGAGAAATAATGTACACACATGTGTGTGTATATAAATAAAATATAATAATATATAATAAAATATATGTAATAAAATAATATATATTAAAATATAATAATAATATATAATAAAATATAATAATAAAATTATATATGTATAATTTTTACAGCCTAACAATGGTCTGATGCTTGCTCTACTTATAAAATAAATATATAACAGTAGTAAAATACTTACTTCATTTATAGAGTAACTTGAAAAACAATATAGTGGCTCATTTAGCCTTTTAAAACCCTGAGATGGGTAATGTACTGGTTTTCCAAATTCAGTACACTTCGAAATCCTTAGAATGGCTCTTGAGGATGAGTGTTAATAGGAGATTCTTGACTTAGTATGGGGTGAAGCCTAGGGGTCTACATTTCAGCTCTTAGTCTAGGTAATTTTGACAAATTGGTCCACAGACTATGCTTTGAGAAACTTTGATCTTGGTCTTTGCACCAGCACTTTGAATTTGGGCGCCGTCTTTGGTACACATTCCACTGTCATTCACATACCAAGTTTCAACACCCTAATGTTTCTCTGAATTTGCCATCTTGGTAAATTTTTATATATTTCTTTCTATGTGCTTTTAACTTCTGAGAGTGTTCTGATTTCCCTGTCAGACGAACAGTCAAGTTATCCTTCTAAACTCTATTCAGCTGAGGGGCATCTTTGTCCTTTTCCCTAGGGTGATGAGATTGGGGGTTTGCTTGTCCCTCACAAATGGAGGATGCAGCCAAGTCATCCTTTCAGCTCTAGAGGGACTGAGCAGAAGGACCACAGGCGAGGCATTTTTCCTACACGGATGTGCCAGCCTCCACGGCATGCCCCAGCCTATGGAAATACCCCATTCTGGGCAATCTTACTATCACGGCCACATGAGTATTAAACAAAAGCAAAAAAGCAAAGAAAATTTGTAAAAGCACTTCCATCACTCCTACTTATTTTGCTTATTGCCAAGGAGAAGTCGGAACAATATTTAGCTTGGTCTACTTTATAAAGGTACTATATACATGTGAGCAAATATCTGAATGTACAGGGCTTTTAGTTAACTTTGATAATTACTTACAAAGAAAAGGGAGAAAAGATAAAATACACTACCACTAAAATTAAGGAATGATGATCAATCTATTTCTGGAAACCAGGACATATTTCCATTAAATGCAGAGCAATAGGGATGGATTAAAAATCATAGTAGTGAATCAGAAATACAACACTACCAAACAGCATGGGCCTGTTTTCTTGAAAGTAGGTAGAAATATCTTGCTTGTCCCTTGTTCAAAACCTAGGTTGCATGTAATTGGGGGAGTTGATTAGCCAGCATTCTGAGATACCTGGAAAGGAAGAGAAGACTAGGGGTGTATCATGGGAACTATTCATCCCATACATAAACCTCTGGAATTGGGACTAAAACACAAAAAGTCAGGTCATAGTAGTCATTGGTGCATTCAATCTTGACTTTCACCTCTGTATGAGTGCCAGATGATCACAGATTGCCCCAGAAGAGCTCCTCTTGGGGCCAGATACTTGGAATTCTAACCATGGACTCTGCAGAGGACAGTCCTGTAATGGCCAGTTTTAAGAAGAACACAAACGAAATGAATACGGCATACCACACAAAACAACCAATCAACCGACCAGTGAGCCAGCCAGCCAGCCAACCAACACACTACAGAACAAGACAAAGAAAATAGCATCCTAAAGATAATCCCCCAAAAAGGTTCACAAACTGTTGCAATCACTGGCAGCATCTTTGGGGTACATTTACAATTCCAAGACCAAATTTGATGGAGGCAGCACTCATTTGAATGGAGAGTATCCAAAATATCTGTTTAGAAACAATCTCAGTATATTACTGTTTATATAATTTGGAAGATTTTTTTTTCAATTTCTCTCTCTCTCTCTCTCTCTCTCTCTCTCTCTCTCCCTCTCTCTCTGGAGAAGAAGAGAGCTCCATTTTGTTTTTTTTGTTCCTCCTGGGTGGTCCTGTTGTTCCCTGTAGGAGCATAAAGGGTATAATTTTTTCTTCTCTTAGAGATCCTAAGTGGAGGTTATTGCTCTGCCTTTATTGTCTGTTGCATTCTCTCGGCACAGCCTCGCTCCTCCTGGTGTGTGTAAGGGCCCAACAGGGGGCTTTTATTATCTTTATCCCAAGTGTCGCCTTCCTTGCTTTCCCCCTTTGTTTTCTTTCTTTCTTCAGGTATCTTCATTTTCATTTTACTAGGATGTTTCTTTGAAAAAGGAGAAACTAGTCCTTTAAAAGTACATCTCATTCAAAACGCAGATTAATAAATTGAGAGGAAGGACATGAATTGAGAAAGTTAAAACTCCAAAAACTGCAATTGTGAGAGAGAAAAAGGAGGAGAGAACAGTAGATAGCGCAATAACAATCTGAGGCGGAACCTTGAAAACCTCTATTCAGAAGTGCAACAAATTGGACATTCTCTTTAGTCTGTCAATCTCCTGTTCTCAAGTCTTGTATACCATCTCTTCTTCCCGATGCTCAGTCTGAAGTATTTCCTCTCATGAGAAGAATGGAGTTTTTCAAACTCAAGAGCCTAATTAAGAACAAGGTTTTCCATCCTTTCAGTATTACATTGTAAGTTCAGCTTCTTTTTTTTCTGAAGTATTTACAATGGAGGCATTTGTAATAAAGGGTATCACAGTGGGACACTGCCCTCATCGGTAATATCGAAATGAGAACTGTGGAGAGAAAATAGACATTGAGTTCAAGTACTGTGGTGTCCATTCTTTGTAAGTGTTTTAGTCGAATGGAATAACAGGCAGGCACATACCATATTGGAACCACACCAAGTGGATTGCGAAACATCTCAACACTATCATTAAATTGCTACGACCATATGAAATGAGCCTCAAATTTAGTATTGGAAAAAGGTTACTCACTTCCAAATTTTGACACCGCTCTTATAGGCTAGTTTTGTTTAGACTTCAGGCAGGAGCAGAACTAGAAATAGAGAAGCCAGAGATAACTGGTAGCAAAGGAGGATTTTTCTTGGGAAAGGTATATAGAATATTAAACACATACGACAGTGCTTCTCAAGCTTAGGATGCATGCAGGTTACCTGGGGGGCAGGATTCTTGAACCTTGCCACCAGAAGTTCTGCAAGGGAGCCCAATAATTTGCATTTTTAATATACTTCCTGATGATGTCAATTCTTCAAGGAAATACAATGACCACACTTAGAGAAGCGGGGACATTAGGCACGATGTTTCTACGAAGAAAAATTAAAGTAGATCTCTGAAATCTTGAAATTATCCTTGATTCTTTCGCTCATATCCTCCTACCCTGGGCACTCTCACCCTCTGCCACAGTATCCAATCACTTGTACCTTGGTCTTGTAAATCCTATCCTCATTCTACTTCTTTAGTTCACCCCCATATTTCCAGCCCCTACTTTAGTTCGAACTCTCATTACTTTTTTTCCTAGGTCTTTAATGGTATCTTAAGTTATCCCCGAGTCTCCAGTCTTGTCTCCATTTAATCTAGCATTCATGTAACTTTCCTTCTTTTTAAATTAAAATCTGATCAAATTGTTCCTCTGATTAAAATCTAACAAAGGCCTCCAAGTCTCTACGGAGTGAAGTCCAAGCTTCTTAGCATTACGTCTTAGCAGTGTTTTATTTATCTGACAGCTATGTGGGGCTACCTGTCGATGCCTTTCCAGGCAAGGCTATAGTCTCTCTATTTGAAATATCCTTATCAGGAAAAATGTCTATTATCCTTCAAAGTCCAACTCAGGCATAACCCCTCTGTAAAATTTTCCATGATTCTTCGGATAACCAGTGGCATACAACCCTCCCACTCTGTGGCCACTCGTCAACTTATAGTAATTATTTGCTTATTTTCTTCTCTAAAATACTGTGATTTCTTTGAAAGCAGGGTTCGAAGTGCAATAGCATCTAGCACGATGATGGTTGCTCAGTTAAATCAATTTTAAGAGTGATCGAATAACATTTGAAGGTATACATATTTCACATATGGAGAGAAGAGAGGAAAGATAAAGAAATTGTGTCAAAGCCTCTAAAATGGGGCTACAGAATGATGTGATAATGTCTTTGCTAAAATGAGACAATTCAGTCAAATGGGATTTCTGGCTTGTTAAGAGGCTTATGTAGATCCCTGTAAGAACCAGGGAACACTTAGAAACCAGTGAGTGGGTCCATCTCTCTGTGTTTCAAGCCTTATGCCTATGTGCATTGTTTAAATACTGAGTACAAATATCACCAATTGTGTTATAGAGCATGCAGATTGCTAAGTCTTGGGTAATTTTATTCCAGCTGTGCTATACTTTGAAAAACTATTGAATATCCTTTACCTCATTAAACATGAAGCCTACAGCACATTTGAAGATTTATAAAGCATCTATTTTCCTATTAACCAAGAGGAAAAAAGAATCTTTGTAAAGTACAATGTGACAAAACACTTTCCTCCTTTCTCTTCTCCCATCCTCTGTTTGTGTGCACCAATCAGACTCATGGAAACCTGGGTTACCATAAAGTTACAGTATATTATTTCATATCTTTAAGGCCAGGGGAAACTCTTAAAGATTTCAACTTTAAGAGGGAATAAGAGTTATGAAGGTACACAATCCTGGCCCCATATACTACATGAATAGATCAAGGAAAATACATTGGAGTGGATAGCATAGATTTACAGTAGCAGAAATGGAAAGCAGTAGACCCTGAGAGAGTCCCAGACAGGTAGCTGGTGTTTTGTTTGATAAATGCTAGTTTCTGAAATGTGTGACCAGGAGTTTGGCTCTCCCTATGGCTCCCAGACCATCTAGAGGAGTCCCCCAGCACACATGCCATATATGTACATGTTTTTATCAGAGCCCAAATTCTCATAAAAGAGTGACTCACTTAACCTCTCTGTCTGGCTTCCGTCTGTCCAAGTACTTTGCTTTTGGCATGGGCTCAGGTCTGAGAGGGGCAGTTAAGAAGAGGAGGTCTTTGAGCTGATTCTGGTCTGGGCTCTGATTTCCTATGAAGCTCTCGTTTGTGCTAGCCATGATGACACTGCACAGCGTTGTTGGGGGCATCCCATTTCCTCTGATTCATTTGGTGATAGATCCTTTTTCTAAACCTTCCTCTACTGATCCTTACTGTCACGGAACTCAGGAACAAATTCACACTCTTGGGGTACTTTTGACCCAGAGGAGTCCTCAAGGTAGCACTGACCTTCCTGTTGGCGAATATACCAACAACACTAACCTTTGAAAGTATGCTGAGCTCATGGTTGCCAAGGAAACCAAGAGACCAGAGCACACCTGTCTCCCTTTTATTGTCTGTTTCAGGAGCTAGAACATCCAGATGGAGAAGCAGCGTTCAAAATGTGAGTCATGCAGCGTCTAGCGCAATGGTGTTGGCTTCATTGACTGCTGCTCTCTTTCCACTATTGGCACTTTCATTTTTTCCTTTCTCACCTTTCTAATAGATTTCTGACCAATAGAACTAGGAAAATTTTTTGGCAGTGGAGGAAATAGATAAACGGAGCCTGAAAATTATTTCGTTACAAAATATATTGTGAATGAGCTGAGTTTGGTTTTCTCTGGGTCTAGGAGGTGTTCGATGTTGACTTATTCACTCATTGAGAAGTTCCCTGGATTCTTACGAGACCCTTTTCTCATCACTGGGAACTTTCTAATTATTTAGAAGGACGAGTGTGTTAATGTTATTGTTTGGTCAATTCTGACTTCATTCTAAGTTTGTAGGTGACAGAAAATACAATTCTAGTTTTCAAGGGATAGTCCATGATCCCTTGTTCATCCACGTGTGGGAGAACAAAACTCCTTCATGCTACTCTACTACAGATGCCTCTGGACTTCAGTGGGGTTACATATCGATAAACCCATTGTAAGTTGAAAATATTGTAAGTCAAAAATGCATCTAATACACTTAACGTACTGAACATCATAGCTTAGCCTTGAACAACATGGGTTTGAACTGTGTGGGTCGACTTAATGCAGATTTGTAAACACAAATACTGTAAATGAATTTTCTATTTCTTAGGATTTCCTTAATAACACTTTCTTCTCTTTAGCTTACTTTATTGTAAGAATACAGTATATAACACATTTAACATACACAATATATTAATCGACTGTTTATGTTATCATTAAGGCTTTGGGTCAGCAGCAGACTATTAGTCGTTAAGTTTTGGGGAAGCCAAAAGTTATACAGATTTTCTGCATAGGTGTGAGAACCGGAAGCCCCTGCACTATTCAGGGGTCAGCTATACACTGTAGAGTGTCCGTTGTTCTGCTTCGTGATCGAGGGGTGGGCTGGGAGCTGCGACTTGCTACCCCTGCCTAGCATCAGGAGAGTGTCACACCCGCATATCGCGAGCTTGGGGAAAGACCGAATTCAAAAAGTCAAAGTACAGTTGCTACTGCATGAGTATCACTTTTGCATCATCATAAGGCTGAAAAGTTGTAAGTAGAAGCATCGTCAGTTGGGGACCCTCGGTAGTAGTTCACAGGAACCAGCCACTTTGGGCTCATCTTCATTGGCAATGCAATTAATTCCAGAACTGCTGTTGCTATGGTGCTATTTCAAGTGGCCTCTTTAGTCAGCTTCTCCCTTGTTAGGTTTCCCAGGCAAGAAGCAGAAGTGAGTACAGTTTGCCCCCCCCAAGCTTCTAGTACATTTAATAAATGCTCAGTGTCTGTTTGGAGTCCCCCTCCCTAGATTTGAGCTGAGAGAATCAAATCCCAGCCCTCACCTCTCAGGGGTAGTAGTACTCACTGAACTGCAATGGCTTTCTCTAAAATTACTTCTTAATCTCTAACTTCTCAACTTTTAAACTTTATATCTGAGAGAAGAGTTGAAACCTGTGAATTAATTTTCTTATAAAACTTTGAGCAGCCTTGAACCACAATCTGGGATGAGGTTAAGTTCTTTTGGTTTTTGCCTAAATTGATTCTAAAGAAATTTATTTAAATCGAATGACTGGGAGGATTTTTATTCTCATTTGCACAAAAATCCTCTAAAAAAAAATCCTGGTGAAGGAAGAGTTTAGAGTACTGGCCCATCCTTGAAGACGCTGCTGTTGTATCTCTGAATGCATAAATTCAGTTGAGCAGTAATTAAAATAACAACACGATGAATTAGCACAACTTCATTGTGCAACATGATGATCAATAAAGACACAGGTGCCTTAGAGAAAGATTTAATTTAAGTGCAAATCTTTTATTCATAAGTTTCAAATTAAATCTGCTTGACTTCTGAAAGCTCCATTCAAACATTAATAAATATTTTTATATAAAAAGGAGAAACTGCTGTACTTCTTCTGTAAACTAAAATGCATGTGATTTTACATGTTTTCAAATAAAAAATAACCACATGTGACAAGCACGATATATGAACGAGAAAAAAAATTAAAATGAGTTTATTATAAGCAAAAGTTTCAGTGTAAATTATGTCCACAATTGCATCGTGTGTTGTGAACAGTAATATTGTTATGCATTCATGTTTGTCAAACATAAAGAGTACTCTTGACTAAGGAATTCGATTTATATTAGAGTAAGAGATTCAAGTATTTTACTATTATAACTGTTGAGCAGATCTCTAGAAAAATAGACCTTTGCCATTAAGGCAAGTTTAACATAGGAAAAAATAGATCAGTCACTCTTTTAATGAACAGTAGATGCTCATAGAGCTGACTTGGGGATGGCCCAAAGAGATCCAGCAAAGGCCAGCACTTACAGTGATACCTTCACAGACATCCTCGTAGTTTAAAGCATTATGCTTAGATGTTGTTCCATAGTGTAAGGTTAGCACATCTGCTTTACACACAGAAGATCTTGAATTCACACCCCAGTGGAGCCACAGTTCATGATCTACGGCCATGCCATCCTGAGCAAGCCTGATGTCTGATTTCGGAAGCTAAACAACATTGGACCTGGTTAGTACTTGAACGGGAAACCAACTAGGAAGACCAGATATTGTAGGCATAAATAATAATACATTTTTTTAAATTAAAAATATAAAGCATTATACTTTACCGAAGGATGACATGGAAACCAGATTCTTGGGCTCCTAGTACTTGGAATGTCTGATTTTATTCTGTGAGTGCAAAGGGCCATAGCTAAGACCATAATCAAAATACACACTGTGTATTCTATGAAGACATCTCACTGAATAATAAACTCAGAGCATTTAGGAAACAAGAATAAAATGACCAAAAACCGTTGCAGCTTGGTAAACAATATAAATTCCGGTTCTCACTTTGGATTGTTTTAGAGATATGCAGAATAATTTCTTGGACTCCTAGTGAGTTGGTAGTATTTTCCTAAGTCAAGATCACATTATATAATCATAAGATGAAGCAGAGAATAAGTAAAATAGAAAAAGTCTCTAATGATTGACAGGGTGCTCCCCTCCCCCACCATCACAAGGGAAATGGTAGTTATATAAGGGTATTTATAACAGATTTGATTGCGAGCTGACCGTATGATGGTTAATAATGAGATTTGGGGATCAAATGACCAGCATTCTAATGGTGTAGCTGCAACCCTAAAGTTGTTTCCTGACACATTTCTCTCATTTGCTTCCATCATGTCAGATTAAACATCCTAAAATATCAATTTGATCATCTCATGGTCAGTTCAGGAATTTACAACATTTCACTGCTCCTCCCCCATCCTCTCTTCTCCCTCAAATTCTAGTCTCTTAAATTCATGTTCAAGAACCTTGAGGATCGTACGGCAATCTGCTTTTCCAGATCTTTTACCATTTTACGTTCTATATAAAACTCCCCTTCCCCTGTCCATTAAATTAGGTATTTGCCTTCCTGTGGGAAATCTTAAGCATTCTTACTTTCGCTATTCTTGTTTCTCCCTAATTGGAATGTAATGCACAAACACCTCCTACCACCCTTAAATCCACCTCACACCCTAAAGTCTCGCCTCCTCTACAAAGATGTCTATGACAATTTCAAGATGAAACAACACTAAAAAATATTGATAGTGTATTTGATTCCTTTCTATGTATTTATCTCTAGTACACAGGAAGCGCTGGGCTTAGGAGTGCAAGCAGAGAACAGTGCACGTTTTTCTTTGTTACTCACTTTGCTGCATCATTCCTTCACTTCCCAGTCCAATACTGAACGGATCCTGCAGCTTTTCTTCCCATTCTCATATATAGACACAGTCTTATTGCTAGATATTTTTAGAAGTCCAGTTAAGAATAAATTAAGATGTCAGTCTCTCACCTATTCATTCCTTTTATCTCCTGCTGTTTCTGCTAGGGCCTCAAAGCTGGCAGACAGGACTTTTTGGTTGTATTATTTTAAGAGGACTTTATCTCAGCTCTCTTTACCCTTTGGTAAAACTCGGATCTTTGCTTCTTAATCCCGGCTGTCTTTGCTCACTTTGCAGTGCTTTTCCAAGCAGCTCCGGCCTAGTTTTAGATTTGAGATCTCCAAAGAGAGTTTCAGACACCAAATCCCTTTGCCTTACCAAGCATACGAATCAAAGAAAACATTCAATATGCTCTGACCCAGTAGTAGAACAGGATAGGTCTTTGAACTACTATAGCTCAGCAGATAAAGGCCTGATGTCAGTGTCCCTTCTGACAAGGACACCATCTCTTTGAGGAGTACCCTTGTTGCTTTCTACATTTGAGTTTGTACTGGAAGCATAATAAATAGTGTTGGGGTAAAAGATTCAACATCACATCATTTCCTGGTTCTTTCTTTGGGAGCGAAAGAAAAGAGCAGAATCATTGAATATAATACACCACATTAACAGAATGAAGGAGGGAAAAAACCTTCCATATGATCCTCTCATTTGAAGCAGAAAAGCATTTGAAAAAAGTTAGCATTCTTGACAAAAAACAGTTAACAAACTAAGAATAGAAGGAAGCTACATGAATAGAATAAAGGCCATATATGAAAACCCACAGCTAATATCTCAGTGGTGAAAGACTAAAAGCTCGTCCTCTAAGATTAGCAAATGACGAGGATGACTGCTTTTGCTACTTCTCTGTAACTTAGTACTAGATGTCCAATATAGAGCAACTTACGCAAGACAAAGAGATAAAAAAATAAACCCAAATTGTAATGGAGGAAGTATTATTATTTCTGTTTGTTGCAATATGATCTTATATGTTGAAAACACTGAAGATTTCACAGACACAAAAAACTGTTAGAACTAATAAAAGAATTCATTAAATTTGTAGGGTACAGTATCAATACACAAAAATCAGTTGCATTTCTATATATACTATATATCATACTATATACCAACAGTGAACAACTTGAAAAGGAAATTAAGAAAATAATTCCATTTACAATATCATCAAAAACAATATCTAGGAATAACCTTAACCAATGAGGCAAAAGATATATACATTGAAAACTATGAAACATTGCTTAAACAGTTTAAAGACTCAAATAAATGGAAAATCATCCTATGATGATGAGTTGGAAGACTTAATATTGTTAAGATGTAAGTACTATTTAAAGTAATTTTTCTATTTAACTTAATTCTTATCAAAATCCCATTAGCATTCTTTTTTTGCAAAAAAGATTGTAAAGTTTATCCTAGAGTTCCTATGGAATCTCAAGGGACTTCCCCAAAGGGCCAAAACCATGTTGAAAAAAACAAGTTGGAGGTCTCACAATTCCCAATTTTAAAACTTATTAGCAAGCTAATATAATCAAAATAATGTGGTTACTCGTAAAAACTGTACGTATAGATCAATGGAATAGAATAGAG
Source organism: Rousettus aegyptiacus (assembly GCF_014176215.1). Lineage (NCBI taxonomy): Eukaryota > Metazoa > Chordata > Mammalia > Chiroptera > Pteropodidae > Rousettus > Rousettus aegyptiacus. The sequence continues at coordinate 9,222,984 of NW_023416285.1, forward strand.
AACCTTAGAAATAAACACTCACATGTATGGTCAAACGATTTTCAACAGGCATGACAAAACCATTCACTGGAGATAGAACAAACTTTTCAACACATGATGCTGAGAAAACTGGATATCCATATGCAAAAGAATGAAGTTGGACCCTTACCAAACACCATATATAAAAATTAACTAAAAAATAGATTAAGGACCTAAACATAAGAGCTAAAGCTACAAACTTCTTAGAAGAAAATGTAGGGGGAAATCTTTATGACATTTGTTGAACATGACACCAAAAGACAGGTAACCAAAATAAAAATAGATGAATTAAATACACTAATATTAATTTTTCTGTGCATCTAAGGACAAAATTATCAGCGAAAGGTAGCCTATGAAATGGGAGAAAATATAAATAATCAATCTATCTGATAAGTTAATATCCAGAGGGTATAATGAACTTCTATAACTCAGCAACAAAAACAAATAACTCAATTAAAAAATGTGCAAAGGACTCAAATAGAAATTTTTCCAAAGAAGGTGTAAAAGTGTCCAAGAAAGACATGAAAAAATAATATCACTAACAATTGTGGAACATAAATCGAACCATGAGATACCACCTCACACACATTAGGATAGCTGTTCTTGGAAAACGTAAATAAAGATAAAAAGTGTTGATGAGGATGAGGATAAATAGGCACCCTCGTGCCCTATACATGGGGATGTAAAATGGTATAGCCACTGTGGAAAATAGTATGGGGGTTCCCCATAAAATTGAAAAGATTACCATGTGATCCCTCAATTCTACTTCTGAGTATACATTCAAAATTATTGAAAGTAGGATTTCAGTGATATTTGTATGCTCATGTTCATAGCAGTATTATTTGTGATAGCTAAAAGGTAGAAGGACATATAAATAAAATGTGATATTAAATATAAAGTTATTCTGGGGCTTTATTTAAGGCTATTTCAATAGGGGCATTGCAGTAGGGAAAGAGATAGGGAATGCAGATAAGTGGGGATTTATAGTCAAGTAGAGTTAGAGAATCAGTAAATTATTAAAGAGGAGACATCAAGGGATGTGGATTCTTACTAAATCAACTTAGACTTAACAGGATTCATGTTGATGGAGGCTAAGGGCTTAGATTTCAAGGTAGGAGATGAGGAACTTAATCAGATATCAAGAGTGGTGGATTCTTTCTATGCTAATTATCAGGATTCTTGCTGAGACCAGACTATGACTATGCAGCAAAGACAGGGCCAAGGTCAAGGCCTCCTTAAGAAGAGGGCTCAGAGGAACCTAACTAAAGTTTGGTCAAGGAGTGAGTCTTTGTCAGTGTTATATACAAACAATTTAATATTATTCAGCCTTGAAAAAGAAGGAAATTCTGATACATGTTTCAACATGAATGAACCTTGAGGACATTATGTTAAGTGAAAAAAAAAAAACAGTCATAAAAAGATAAGTACTGTAAGATTACTCTTGCATTAGGTATCTAGAGTAGTCAAGTTCAGAGACAGAGGGTACAATGCTGGTCGCCAGAGTCTGGTGAGAGAAGGACATGAGGAGTTTTTATTTAATGGATATAGATTTTTTAGTTTTGCAAGATGAAAGAGTTCTCTAGATTGATTGCACAACAGTATGAATTTACTTATTACTAACTTAAAAATGGCTAAGATAGTAAATTCTATATTATATTTTTTTATTATAATTAAAACTAAGTTTAAAAGTTTGTCAGCAGTGTGTACACTTTTCATTGCTGTCCGTCATCAATTAAGTTTTGGAAAGATTTGAGCCTTAGAACAACTATTTTGAAAGTCATCAATGTATCCTACATTGAGGTTTATTGTATTAAAATATATTTGCTACAATTGAATCTTCCAAATTCCAGTTGCCTTTTTTTTTAAAAATATGTTGGAATACTTTAATCAAATATTTAATAAACGGAACCCATGGAACTTCATATTTTGACAGTTTTATTGAATTATAATTATTGAAAACAGCTTGCAAATGAGAAGTTAGTGACAGTAATCACAACAAAATCAGAATTGGAATTTAATGAATTACATAATGAGTGCTCAAATAATGTATAAAATGTAATTTTGAAATTCCCTTTCTGTGCTTTGGGACATCTTGGTAAAAAAAATTCAGTGGAGTTATGTTTCTTGGTTAAATTCATATTTAATAACAAAGAAATGAAATTGATGAGGTCTAACTTTGTAGTATCTAATTTTGAAACATTAAGATATGAATAGAGAAACTTGATGGGTCTTACTGCATCAAAATATTTGTTGAAGAAAATATACTCTGAATGGAGGAAAAAAGATAAGAATAGCTTGTCTTAAAAAAGATAAGAATATCTTATCTGTAAGAATATTTGAGTTTCAATTTATACGATATAACATAGGATGCGTAGACTTGAGAATACACTTCATTTCGCAGAATTCTAAGTTTACCAGTTATTTCAGCACCTACAGAAAGTAGTCTCTCAACTACAAATACTGTGGTCTATATAGAACAATCAAAGATGTCAGCAATTTTAAATTGATAAACTTCAAAATCTAACTTCGAGGCAAATTTCAGGCTCATTCTCTCCAATAGTTAGCAATACTGGACTTTAATTTTTAGTATTCTTAGTGTGTTAATGGCATCTCATGGTAAGAGAAATGTACATTCTCAGAGCTTTAGTTTTATTTTTTTTTCATATTGTTATGTCATTTTGGAAATTAAATTTTCTAATTCCTTCCTGCTGGCATACATTTTTTGTTGTTGTTGTTTAAGAATTGGGCTGGAGACAAAATATTTTGGATTGCAGATCTTTTTCTAAAGTAAAATGTAAATGTTATTTCATGTTTTCTAGTTGTGGAATTGCATTTGAGAAGTCACAGTTGGGCAAGAAATTACTGAAATGTACATGAGTGGATCACCTGGGTGTGGCGTGTTAGTGATCCATCTCCTACACCTCTCATTGCACCTGTTCTCAGACCACTGTCAGTATGAGTTGTAGTTTGGCATCTCTGGATGTAAATACTGAGATGAAGTTTAGCCTGCAGAGTATTTGTTAGGAATCGACTTCTTTAAAAGAGAAGGAAAGAAAGCAAGATTAGGTAGAAGGAGATGTTGAATCATGTCAAAGGCTGTGGCAAAACCTCTTTAAACTCTGCAGGGAGATCTGGGACAGACAGAACCCATCAGAATTGTCCAGAGAGGTTTAAAGCTTGAGAAAGTGATTTAATTAAAACAGGACTCAACTTATTATCCTTAAAATATATTTTTAAGTTACTTTGAAATTTAGTTGTGTTGCTTAGAAGTGATTTATATATACTACTTATTTGGTTGGGCTCAAACTTGAACTAGAACATTCTGATTCTAAAAATCTTTTTACCTATTAATATAAAAACATATTTTATTAGAATGTAATTTCCAGCTTGTATTCCTCCCCCAAAATTAGTTATTATCACAGAACTTTGAATTTAACATCATTTCTAGATGGCACAAAATATCATTCTTTTTTTATTTTTTTCTCACTATTTAAAAACATTAGCAAATTCAGTTGAACAAAAGATATTGCAATATTATACTACATTATAATTGGAGTGGAACTGGGCAATAAGTGGAAATAAAAGAGAGATAAATGTTGGATTGGGGAGTAAGAGAGGACAAGATAGAGACAGAGATAGATGTGAGAGACAGAGAGAGAAAAGAGGTATGTACATACAAAGAAAGAAAAGGGAGGGAGGGAGAGAGGGGGAGAGAGAGAGAGAGAGAGAGAGAGAGAGAGAGAGAGAGAGAGAGAGAGAGAGAGAGAGAGAGACTGACTCTGGCCTTTGACTTTCCACCTTGTGGGATAGTAGTCCATGCCAATTAGATCTAAAGGCAAGATAAAATAAGTCTGGTGGATACTTTTGGATATACACACACATAGAAAGATTCAATCCCTTAATTGTCACTAACTAGAGTAGTCTATGTTAGGGGTTGGCACACTACAGACCATGAACCAAATCTAGCCTGCCATGTGCTTTTGTATGTCCTGCAAGATAAGAGTATTTTTATATTTTTAAATTGCTGGTAGAATCCAAAGAATAATAATATTTTGCGGCATGTGAAAATTAAATGAAATTCAAATTTCTGTCATCATATGTAAACTTTTATTGCAACACAAACACACCAACTTGTTTACATGTTAATATTGGCTGCTTTTTGCTATAAGGCATAGTTAAGAAGTTCCATCAGAGCCTGTATGGCCTGCAAAGTCTAAAGTATTTACAGTCTGGCCCTGGCGTTTGGTGTCTTCTGGTCTCTAGCTATACTCTTTTTGGCAATCCAAATTATGCTTTATAATTTTCATAAACTTTGGACACATGTGACCCATTTCTAGTATTCAAGGAGAGGCTTTGATGGAAAATGCTGACACTCCTTTCTGAAAAGTGACACCAATAAAGTTGTTTTAGAGTCAGCAGATCTGGGAACAGAGTCTCCTGCTTGCCACATGGGCCAAATTAATAAACATCCAAACGGGTTACACTGTATGTCCTGCTTTGTGTCTGGCACATTTTTGTAATTATCAAATACCTTCGTTAAGCACATTTGTCCCCTGTCACACTCCCAGCTTCTTTTTAATGATGTTTTCACTATTCTCCACTAAACAGTTCTTGGGATTCACCTCCACACCTTGTTATGGCCAATGTCTTGCTGAGCTGTACCTGGAGGCTGACATTTAGTTGAATGACAAGGTGGGTCAAACAAGCACGTCGAAAAAATTCTCTAATAAAGATTTTCCAAGGGGCCGTGAGGTCTTTATTCAACCTATTGCCGTACCCCAAAATGACTTTCTATTGCCTTGTTTCTTTTTAAGGATTCATCCTTTTTACTGATCTTAGCATTCAATTATTATTTTTTTCTTTTTCTTAATCCACTTGGTTACGACTTGAGGTATGTCTCTTCTTAGTCTTTGAAGAAACAAAAAAGCCATATTTTTAACTGATTTAAAAAACAGCTTTCTTGAGGTATAAGTGTCATACAAAGGACCACTCATATTTAATGTCTACAGTTTGATGAGTGTGGACATGTGCAAACACCTATGGTATGATAACCACGATCAAGGTAAATGACATATGTAACACCTTCCAGAATTTCCTTGCGTCCCTTTGTTTTATGTTTTAATTCTTTAATGGGGACTTGTTGTTCAATGTGCGAGATGAATAAGGCCTAGAGATATGCTGTGCAGCACGGTCTACCAGTTCACTGTTTCATACTGTGCACTTCGTTTTTTTGTAAAGAGGGGGCCCCAAGCAAGTATACTTATGAGATGGGTTCCAAGAGGGAACATCCCAAAAGCAAGAGTTCTGAGAGGCCCAGGTGGAAGTTGTGAGTTTCGTTAAGAGCTAGCCTCAGAGGTCATAGAGCTTCAATTCTGCCATGGTTTACTAACCAAAGGGCTAGCCCAGATTCAAGTACTGTCAAGTGCTCTTAGCACACGTTCTCACGTGCACGTGCGCACACACACACACACCCACACATACCCCTCCTGAGATTTCTTATGCTTAAACTCAGCAGGATGAAAGGAAGAAAGCTTAGAATAACCTAATTTTCTATTGCGATGACCGGGATGAGCGCCTCACCCTCCTGGTTGAGTTTCAGCACAAGTGTCTATATTTCTGCTTGTGTTAGTTCTTGATGTCCCACCTGCCAGAGGTTGTACAATGGCTCCTTAAAAAGCAGCATCTGCATAGCTCACATGGAGCCCCAGGAAGTAGTGTGAAACACTAAATTAGGGAAGTTCCTTTTTGACTAAATCTTAGCTGCATTTTGTCCTGTTCTACATTTTTATGGAACTGACTGTCCAGTTAATGTATGACTTCTCCAGTTTCCTTGAAATGTGTGAGAGAGACAGGGCTCATTGACCTGACAGGATCCTGAAACACGTTGACATCAGTTGTTTTGACAACTTTCGGCTGAGTCAATTTGTTATAATCCTAATATTAGTTGACATCATGTGCGAATATATTATGGGGGGGGGGGGGATAGCCTACAAGCTGACATAGTCCTGATCTAGAAACTTCTCTGGGCACAAGAATTCCACTGGAATCCATCTATTGCCATTTTTTGCAGCCTAAGGAGTGAATGTGTTGACATGCACATGCTTATTCACCTGGCCAACATTTACTGAGCACCCGTGGTAAGTTAAGGTCTCACAGATAAATAAGACATCTTTAATGCTCTCAAAGTGTTCAGAGTTTAGTATATAGACAGACTTGTAAATTATACTGCAAGTGTATGTAACACATGCTATGACAAATGTGTGGGCATGTGGACAAGAAAGACTTATTAGAGAAGGGAATAGTCACGCTAAGAATCAGGGATGGGTAGGAGTGACCAGGACGAGACATCCCAGTACACACAGATGGGTGGATAGCAGCTGGCTTCTAAAGGTCTCTTCTGCCACATACATGGACCATACCTCACAGTATTCCTGTCCTTATTGCAGTCTCCAACCCTTGAATCTGGGCTAGCCCTTTGATTAACAATGGTTAGTAAACCATGGCAGAATCGAAGCTGTATGACCTCTGAGGCTAGATCTTAAGAAAACTTACAACTTCCACCTGGGCCTCTTAGAACTCTTGCTTTTGGGATGTTCCCTCTTGGAACCCATCTCATAAGTATACTTGCTTGGGGCCCCCAGGTTGCAAGAAGCCTGAGCCATGTGGAGAGACCCAGAGGGTGAGATGTGACTCTAGGAGGAGAGTCTGGGGAACCTCATGTCTAGGCTCCAGATATTTTAGAAATGTGTCTTCTAGCCCTGGCCACCTTGGATAAAACCACATAGAGCCAGGCCCTTCCAAAATTCATGATCCTCAAAAATGTGAGCCAAATGAAAGATTGTTTTAAGCCACCAACTTATGCAGTAGTTTGTTACATAGCAATGAATAACTAGAATAGAGAATTTATGTGCAATATACAGAGGGATGAAAAAGTCAGTTCTAACCTGGAAATAGCAAGCAGTTTAGTAGCTTAGTAAGGCTGGAGAGAGAATGCCAGAAGAAATATATTAGAACATTTGCAGTCACTAGTGTGGAAACTCTAGCTCAGTGTAAGTCCGGAGGTAGAGCTCACTGCATGCATGAGAGGGACAGATGGTTTGGTGAGGCCTTAAGTACATCGCCTTTAATCCTCTCCCTCTGTTTCTCTTCCTCTCCTCCTTCTTTTCCTTCGCTTTCTCTCTCTTTCTCTTTCCCTCTATCTCCCTCTCTGTCTCCCCTCTCCAACACTGTCCTTGTCACTCTTTTCCTCATAGTGGGGAAGATGACAAGAAACAGTTTCTGATTCACTTGATTGTACTATCATGATCCTCATACTTTCAGCTCCACACTGAATAATCCAAGAAGAAGACTCTTATTGGCTCAACATAGTTCATTTGTCCATCCCTGGATCAAACACTGTGACTAGTAATGTTAGACAATAGTTGTTCACTACAGAGAGAAGAGGAGGAAGGAATACATTTCAGCAGAGGTCTGTTAACGAGCAGTATTACATTCAGCAGATAGACAGATGTTTACTAGAGTGTTATGTAGTCACTTTAGTTTGTGATGATTAGATGTGTTCTCTTGGCTATGTTTTTGCCAAAGCTGCATGTATTTCTTTATTTATATACTTAGTCTTATGTTGTTTTTACTAAAACATGTGATGATGCTTTTCTTTTTGTGGGGAAAATATTGATACATTATAAACATTCATTTTTCTTTCGACTGTACAGAGACCCATACTGTCTCAGTTAGCCTCTATGAATACAGTTTCAAGATACTTAGTAAAGAAGTCTATAGCTATGGTTATCAATTCCTTGATGCATTCATTTATTTGCTAAATATTTAATAAAATGGTCTTTCTCTAGATGATGGGTAGACAGACAGACAGAGATAGATGCTATTGGCCTTGAGATTTCCAGTGATCAAAATTAAGTGGGAATGCACACACTGAAACAGTCAATTACACTAGTTTTGATTTTCTACAAAGCAGAACATAAAATTGAACCTTTTTCCAGCAATTAAAAAAAGACCTTTCTTATATGAATCTTCTTGAAGAAGACCACGAAAGAGGAAGAGCGACCACACTGTCTTAAATACATCTAAATTACTAAAAAAGATCTGAAATTTTCTGAAACAAATAAGAGACAGCCCCTTCCCTCAATCACTTTCATGATAGCATAAGAAAAAAGTGTAATCATGAAAAATAGCTGTCTCTGAATATTTGTGATTATGGTGTAGAATTGTATATTTATCAACTGTGTGCTTCTCAAGGGTGGGATTCTCTCTAATGTATCTCCAGGATCTAATGGCCAGCTAGACAGGTCAGGCAGACATTGACAGGATTTGAGCTTGGAGTAATAAATGACAATTAGCTGTGGAAATAGGAAAAGGTACTATAATGTTTGTGCAAAAGCATTGAATGAGGACAAAACAGATCTTTTTCCCCCAACTCTTGTTCTCATAAACTGTATGGCATTGGACAAGTTATTCCTCCACTCCAGGTCCCACTGTCTCATCAGTAATATGGTAACATAAGTCAATGAGACTTCTAAGACCCCTTTTAGCTCTCAGATCTTACGAATCTGTGTATTACGCATCTAAATTGATGTGCTCGGAGACCTTGCAGTGAGTTATGCACTATTACTAAATCCTTCTGGACGGTGGATTAAAAACAATATCAATTCAGGGTCTAGAAGTTTGACAGTGAACTCTGCATAATCAGGTTCTGTTTTACTCTGTGGATTATACCCAGGTTTCATCTACTCATTTTGAAAAGCAGTGAAAAAGGAGATAGCGTTTCCGCCTTTGTGGAGCATACAGTTAGGTGGCGGAGACAGAAAAAATAAGACAAACAAATAATGAAATAACTGTGCACTGTGATACATGCTATGAAGGACAAAAGGGCACTGAAGTCAACGTAGTGTCATGGACAAGGAGACCTTAGAGTAGGCATGGTCGGAGACCTCAGCTTTGAGTTGTTGACATTCAACTGAGACCAAGACCTGAGGGATAAGATGACCAAGGGGGAGACATTCAAGTAAACAGCCAACACCAAACCCATGAGACTAGAGACAAATCAGTATATTGGAGGACCTAAACACAATTCTGTGTGTCTGGTAAAAAGGAGTGAGATGAAGAGAGGCACTAGATGAGCTTGGTAGGAGCTGTGCCCTTAGAGTCCTGAGCTAATGGATATTCTATTATTTAACTTCACTAACACAGTTTTTAAGCAAATAATAATAATAATATACATAGTAAATATAAACTGAATTAGTAAATTTTCCTAATTGTCATTCATATATTAATTTATTTAATTCCCATAACACCCCGTGAGGTGGGAACTGTTTTTACCCTATTTTACAGATAAGGAATCTGGACAAAGAGAGGTTAAGTAACTTACAGAAGATCACACAGCCAGGATTTTTTTAAGCTAGAGTCATAGGCAGCCTGACTACAGAGCCTGTGCTATTAATGAATGTGCAGGATGGATGAGTTTTGTAACTTGGAGGTTTCAGGTGCTTGTCTTGTGTAGACTGAAAACATTTCTAAAGCGATTTGGATTTCTTTTATTCTTGCTTTTGAAGAAGCACTGCTTGACATGGTATAACTGTGCATGAAGGGTTTGTGGATGCTGTGAGCCTGACTCCTTCAAAATGAAAAGTGCACCCCTTAAAAGGACAGAGTAGGGGGCAAGGGGGCTGCTAATGATATTGGAAAGACTGATTTAAAAAAAAAAAATCTAATGACGCACTTATCTTTTGTCTTCAGACTCAGTAAAATTAACCTCAGCTAAAGCTCTATTTGTATTATTATGGATAAGTTATTTCAGTTAAAATAACTGAACCAGATCTGCTAGCAGACATAGTGAAAATTCTTTGTGCCTCTATTTTCACACCTGTGAAATGGGGCAGATTGGCTATCTATGTGCAAAGATAAATAGATAGGTTAGATAGATGGTCACCTAGCTAGCTAGCTAGATATGAAATGACAGAGATAATAGCTGATAGCTAATGATAGATGACAGATAGATAGATGATAGATAGATAGATAGATAGATGATAGATAGATAGATAGATAGATGATAGATAGATAGATAGATGATAGATAGATAGATAGATAGATAATTAAATAGATATAAATTATAAGAGAAGGTATCCAATGGCACTACTATTATTAATATGCCAAGCGAGTAATAATGACAGTTAACATATATACTGAGTGTGTCCTGTGTGTCAGTTTTGTTCCAAGCCCTTTATATGAATTCTTTTAATCCTTTTAACAATTCCATGAGTTATGTACAGTTGTCCCCATTTTACAAATGAGGACACTGAGTTACAGAGTAACTCATTCAAGGTCATGGAGTTGATACATAGTGGTGTCAGGATTCACGCCCACTGAATCCACCTGTAGTCTGTTCTCCTAAACATCGCCCTATACTCTCCCGTATACATATCTGAATTAGACCTGCTTTATTGCTGTCAGGAAAGACTTATTCCTTTTGCTTTTCCTAACTTCACTGTAGCAACACTGAATAATATTTCTGATAGCTGTCAAAGAGAGTAACCAATTAAAATGGAAGAAAATGTCAGTTCCCTCTTTGCAGGGGAAATTCTTAAAATAACATTTTATCTCACCTCTCTGACTTTGCATTTAAAGAGGCAGCTAGACATCTGGGAAGAAGTCAGTCTTTTATAAGGAATCCTAAGTTAGGTGCTCACATCCTGTGTTCCCACAAAACTTTCTCTCTCCTTCCTCCACAGCCCTACCATTTAATGGCCAGATGATGGGGGATTACACTAAGATGCTATTGCTTATTAGCTGTGAGACTATGGACATTCTTGTTCAGTACCTCAGTTTTTTTCACCTGTGAAATGGAGTGATAATTCCTATGACTTAATTCCTATCATGTAAACCATTGCTTATATAAAATGTTAGCACAGTACTGGGCAATTTTCAAATGCTCTTCAAATGGTCATTATTATTCGTTCCTATAGTGAGCCATTTCTCCATTGTCCATAGATAAGTTAAATTTCCAATTCTGCCTGGAATTAAAGTATGTTAACCTGGAATGACAAGCGTGAAATGCTCTTAAAAGTAGTATCTATTTCCTTTCATTATTCCAGAACTGGGCAAATTTCCCTCTGCCTTTTACTGGCTCTAAAATATTGAGATTATTCTTTGATCCTGGGAGATGTAGATTTATATCAGAATTGGATTGGGGTCATAGAGGGTATTTTCTGATCATTGGAGACATTCACCTTGCTTTCCCAGATGAAGCTGATCATATTTTAAATAAGTAATAAATCTTCAATTTACCATGTGGGACACATTTGAAAATAGTAATCTACTAATAGTAATCTACATATTTTCATGTAAATTCCTCTTGTTTCTTGATTAACTAGGTGCTGACCAAGCCTACTGTGTATTTTGGCAGTCATTAATAGTCCTTACTTTTATGGTTTTGAAAGACTTTCTTGTTACTTTGAGTAATAAGACTGATAATTCCTTAAACTAAGAGCTTTTTAATTATATATATATTCCTGGGCCCTACTCTTAGAGATTCTAATTCAGTAAATCTGAGATCAGATGTCTATATTTTTGAATATCTGCATAGGCAATTCTGATAATATGGCTTGCTTTGGAACCGCAAAAATATATTCCAATTATAAAGGTTTCGATGAACATGTGTCCAATCTATATTCGTAGTCTATCCTTGTATGTTCTTTTTCTAAGCTATAGGCACATCAAATTAAAATTTCTCAGATATGCTCTCTCTTCATGTGCTGTTTCCTTATTTTTTTCATGATGGAATGACTTTGTTTTTAATTTTTAAATTAAAGTTGACATACAATATTATATTAGTTTCAAATGTGCAACATAGTGATTAGACATATGAAATGATCACCCTGATAAATCTAGTGCCCATCTGACACTGTACACAGTTATAAATTATTTGCTATATTGGCTATGCTGTAACTACCAATTTATGCTTCTTAATCCCTTTCCCTTTTTCACTTACTTCCCAACACCCCTCCCATCTGGCAACCATCAAAATGTTCTCTGTATCTATGAGTTTGTTTATTTTGTTCTTTATATTTCACATATAAGTGAAATCATATGGCATTTGTCCTTCTCTGTCTGACTTACTTTGCTCAGCACAATACCTTCTAGATCCATCCATGTTGTTGCAGATGGCAGGGTTCCATTGTTTGTTATGACTGTATAATATTCCATTGTATATATGTACCACCTCTTTTCTCTGTTCATCCATTAATGGATGGACATCCAGGTTGCTTCCATATCTCTGCCTCTATAAGGTATGGACGCAGATGTCCCTTTGAAGTAATATTTTGTATTTCTTTGAATAAATACCCAGAAGTGGGGTTATTGGGTCCTCTGTCTCTTGGGTTAGCCTTTGTTTTAAAGTCTATTTTATCTGGTTTAAGTATTTTTACCCCAGCTTTTTTTTTTCCATTTTCATTTTCATTTTTATGAAATATCTTTTTGGATTTCTTTATTTTCAATCTGTGCGTGTCTTTTGATCTGAAGTGAGTCTCTTGTAGGCAGCATATGTAAGAGTCTTATTTTCTTATCCATTCAACCATCCTATGTCTTTTGATTGGGGCATTTAATCTATTTACTTTTAAAGTAATTGTTGATAGATATGTATTTAATGCCATTTTATTTTTCACATTTTTGATCTTTTCCCTCCTTCTTCTTAAAGAAGTTTCTTTAACATTTCTAGTAATAATGGTTTGGTGGTGATGAACTTTAGCTTTTTCTTGTCTAGGAAGCACTTTATCCTTTGATTCTAAATGATAGCTTTGCTGGGTCTTGGTTGTAGGTTGCTACTTTTCACCACTTTGAATATGTTTTCCCAATACCTTCTGGCCTACAAAGTTTCTGTTGAGAAATCAACTGACAGTCTTATGGGAGTTCCCTTGTAGGTAACTAATTGCTTTTCTCTTGTAGCTTTTAAGATTCTCTCTTTGTCTTTAACCTTTGGCATTTTAATTATGATGTGTTTTGGTGTGAGCCTCTTTGGGTTCAACTTGTTTGGGTCTGGCTACACTTCCTGGGCTTGGATGCCTATTTCTTTTGCCAGATTAGGGGAGTTTTTTTTCTTTATTTCTTCAAATAGGTTTTAAATTTCTCACTATCTCTTCTCCTTCTGGTACCCCTATGACGCAAATGTTAGTATGCTTGATATTGTACCAGAGGCCCCTTAAACTATCCTCGTTCTTTTTTCTATTTGCTGTTCTCCTTAAGTGTTTTCTGCTTCTTTATTTTCTAATTGTTGATTTGATTCTCTGCTTCATCTAATCTACTGTTGATTTCCTCTAATGTGTTCTTTAATTCAGTTATATTCTTCACTTCTAATTGGTTCTCTTTTCATGTTTGATAGCTTCATTTTTATATTTTCTATCTCTTTGTTGAAGTTCTCACTGAGATCATTGAGCATATTTATAACCAGTGTTTTCAACTCTGCATCTGGTAGATTTCTTGTTTCCATTTTGTTTAGTCCATTTTGTTTAGTCCTTTTTCTAGAACTGTATTTTGTTCTTTCATTTGGGACATGTTCCTTTGTCTTACCATTTTGACAGCCTACTTGTTTTGTTTCTGTGTGTTGGGTAGAGCTGCTGTGTTTTAGTAGAGTGGTCTTATGTAATAGATATCCTATGGGGCCCAGTGCATTCTCTCTGGTCACTTGAGCTGGGTGCTCTACTCATGTTCCTTGTATGGTGTGTGTGTGTGTTCTCCTGATGTAATTGGGTCTTGGATGCTGTTTGAACATCAGTGAGAGAGGTTGACTCTTGGGCTGATTTGTTGTGAGGTCTGGCTTTGACTACAATGATAAGCTGTTTTGCAGGGCTGAACCTAAGGAGCCCTTTGGATGTATCGTCCCCAGAGGCAGCTGAGTGGTGCTCCTGCTTTGCCTGAAGCTGGTAGCCAGACCAGCCCAGGGACCTCCTGGGAGGGGCCCTGCCATAGGCCAAGTTCAGCCATAACCTATGCCCTGCCAGGAACCCCTGGCATGAGCCACCAAGCATCCGCAGATGGCTGCTACTTGTGCTGGGCTTGGAGTACCTCGAGAGGCCAAACTGCGAACCGAGGCTGGCTGCTGCCTAGTGTTGGGCTGGAGACTGCTCAACAAGAAGTAATGGGCTTGCTGACACCAGATGCTGCTTGTTAGGAAATTTTACAGGATGAGCCAAACTAGGCTGTTTGTATGGAAAATCCACTGGAAGTGGCTTGCATGGGCCCACAAGCTGGGAGAGTTGGGGTCTCAGTGAGTCACCTGGGCAGGATGATCAATGTCAGCCTAGTTGATGGAGCTCAGATATGGCAGCTACCTGTATCTGCATGACAGGAAGGGGTGCTCACAAGAGGAGCAGTGGCCTCTGTCAGCACTTCCGTCAGGAGAAAGCCACCCCTCCAGCCCTCACCCTGAAGCTCAACAACTCATTTCCTCCCTGTATGTCCCTGGTGCCTTCCAAGATATTGTCCCAGTGCTGGAGCTCAGAGCAGGCGAGACTGACAGTGGGTAAGTCCATGCATGGGCCCTTTAAGAGGAACTCCTGGGACTCCAGTTGCCCTCTATCTCAGCCACAATCTCCACCGGCTTTCACACAGAAGTTTGGGGTGCTCCTCTTCCCGGCACTGGAGCTCTGTGCTAGGCAGCCTGGACTGGGACCCCTCACTCCCTGGGGAGACTTCCACAGCTGAGCTATCACTTCAGATTTTTCTTGGCCACATGTAGATGTGAGATCAGCCTATTCCACATCTCCACCCCTCCTCTTCGTCTCAATGTGGGCTCTTCTGTGTGTCCCCAGTTGTAGGACTTTTGTCCACCTAGACTTTAGGCAGTTCTCAATAATGGCTGTTCTGTAGTCGAGTTGTAATTTTGATGTGGTCTTGAGAGGAGGCAAGCACAGCATTTACCTTCCATACCATCTTGACCAGAAATGTATGTTGTTTCCTTTCCTTTAAAAAAAATAGTATTTTCATTCTGTTGGTTTAGGAAACTATTCCTTATCCTTATAAGTCCAGCTCTAGTATAATCGTGTCTTGGTTACCTTCTCTGATGCTCTAGCCTAGTGGTTCTCAAAGGGGGGTGACTTTGTCTCCCTCTTCCTTTAAAGACAATTGATAATGTCAGAAGATATTTTCGGTTTTCATAATTCGGGAGGGTGGTGCTGTTGGCATCTAGTAGGTAGAGGCCTGCGATGCAGCTAAACGTTTCACAATATAGAACAGCCCTCGCCATAAGGGGTCATCTAGCCCAAAATGTCAATAGCTGTAGGCTGAGTTCAGTGTCCCTTTTTAATTTTCCTCCTAATTCTAACTTATTACTTATCAAACTTAATTTTTAATTATCTATTTTTCTATCCCCTCCCCCCAGTAGCCTTTTATGTCCTTGGACAAGAGATTGTCCTTTTCATCTCTGTGTCCTTATAACCAGTAGATTGGTCTGTGGGTATGTATGTGTATAGATATAAACCTCAGTGATTTATTTATACTCATCATCTCTCTTCTCTCTCCTTCTGTCCTTGATATGTATTTGTATATACCATATGTATACACATGTATACACATAATGTATATGTATATATACACATGATATACACACACCAATATATTGAGGAAAATACATGGGTAAATATCTCTTTGAATATATAACTGAATGTATAAATACACTCATATGCAGTATTTTGTGGTAGGCAGATGGGCTAACCCAAGATTTAGATAGATTCATGGACTCTGGTTGGAGGTGACATGTTCCTCCAGCCTGAAAAGCATAATATCAAGTCATCAATCACCAATTGCAGAGTCAACCTCCTGAGAAAAAAAAAAGTTCCATTTATCGTTTGCCAATTGGAAGGAATACAATTGACTAGAACCAGCTGGCTTTGGCCTCTCCAAAAGGCTGTGACCCATTTAATCAGTTTGGAATGCATCCATAACTTTGAAGGTGGATCAGGAAGGATGGCAAGCATGGACAAAGTCAGCTAAGACTAGCAATCTCCCCATTTAAAATGTTTGATGTAAGAGACACATGATTAAAAAAGAAAAAGCTATGCGAGCGGGGTCAGGGGTAAGGGTAGGAGGATGGGTCATTCTTTATGATTTTGAAAACTGACAAACTCTGTTTAGTTTGGAAAGACCTAAAAAACCTCACATAACTCAGCTTGTGCTTCATTTCATCAACAGTGTTGGGAAATAATGAAATCTGCAGTTCCTGCTTTCTATCTGTCATCTAAGTCATTCCAGGGACAGTAATCCTGGGTAGTGTCTTTCAGTTGGAGCCATTTCCCTGGAGAGATGGAGTTATTAATAAGATATACATTGAAAGCTCATACACTTTCTCCTACCTGTTTTTGATTTTTTCCCCTTCCTAATGCAATTTCACCGATCTCTTGGAGACTGGACGAACAAGGGACAGCTCATGCTTTCCAAATGTGCTCCCCAAATTGAAATGCCAATACCATGTGCAGAGTTCAGGTCTGGGAGATTGCAAGTAATCTTTTACTTTTGTGTGGGATATTCCTTCCTGAAGAGTACATATTATAACCTTTGTGTTGTCTTATCCTTACTTCCCTGTACTGATTTAATTTCCATAACCCAAAATGGCAACCCCGCCATAATTTTAATTTTGAGCATCTTTCTTCTCATGCCTTTAGTGCTCATTTTCTTTAATACCCCAATTTAATATTTCTAGAAGCCCACTAAGACTTAGGAGCCACTGATACTTCATTTTGCTGTCGTTCTGCCTCTGATAACCTCACCTAATCAGCATTGATCCCAAGGTCTGTTACCCAGCCCCTTTACGCCCCTCTACTGTTCTTTCCCTTTCTCGTATCACCTGGCTGGACACCCACCTCGCTTAATGCCAGCTCCCTTCCTTTTCTACTCATACAGCTGAACGGCTGAAGGTGTTGGGAGATAATTCCCCCCTCTCAGTGTCCCTCTGCCCCCCACCCCCCACCTCCCTACACGCACAGTCACATCTGTGTTTATTAGCCTCCCTTTAAATTTATGACTATGACCTTGTGACCCTTAACGCTGTTTCCAAATCAAACTCAACTCTCTAGACCAGGGGTTTGGCAAATGTTTTCTGGAAAGGGCCAGATAGAAAGTATTGTAAGCTTTTGGGGCCATACGTTTTTTGTCACAATTTAGTCATCTAGCAGGAAAGCAGCCATACATGAATGGATGTGGCTGTCCTCCAATAAAAGTGTTTACAAAAACAAGCAGTGGGCTGGGTTTGGCCCATGAGCTGTAGTTTTATTGGCATGCTCTAGACCAGTCTTCCACTATCCTGGATGACTGTTTAAATCTCGCTTTCCTCAAACCTTCTACACTCACTCCCCACCCCATGCCAGGTCTTTACTATTACCCCTGTTCTCCGTTTTATGAAAACAACAAAAGGAATCAGAAAGAAAGAATTGGATCTTCTCTCTTCTCTGGATATGAGCTCATTTTACTCCACGTTCCCCTCTACCACTGGATGAAAGAAACATCCATGCGCCCCTCTGAGGCCAACCACCCCCTCTGTGCACTGGATTCCATCTTCTCTCCACTACTTAAGGGAAAGTTCCGGTAGTTCTCTAAATATGCCATGATAACTGCCATCTTAAAAAAAAAAAAAAAGGAAAGAAAAAGAAAAAAACAAAAATCCATTTCTTGACCTCACATTTCTCTTTAGCTACAACCCCATTTCTCTGCCCACCTTACAGCAGACCTCAGCGAGTTATTTACACTCATAACTCTCTTCTCTTTCCTTCTGTTCTTTCTTGAACCCACTGTCATCAGATTATATCCCCACCATTTTATGACAGCGACTCATTCCAGCTGATTTACCCCAGTTGCTTTCTCATTGTCCATTCTAACGGTTATTATTAGTCCACATCCCAGAAGCATTTAAGAAAATCAATAATTGCATCCTATTTGCTGTATCACCTTCCGGTGGCTTCTAGGATCTGTCTTGTTGCCTCCTTCATCTCTGGATGCTCATCTCTGGCTCATGATTTCATGATCTGCAGTTTAAATGCCACCTTCTCAGAGACCTTCTCTGATCACCTTATGTAAAACAGCAACACTATCACAGTGTTTCCTATCTCTTTTATCTGCTTTATTTTCCCCATGGCACTGATCACCATAAAACTCATCTTATACTTAACCTGCGTTTGTGTTTCTTATCTTTGCTTTGCCGCTAGAATGTAAGCTCTGTGAGTACAGGATAGTGTTCTGTTCATTGTTGTATTCCTAATACCTAGACCTTTTCTGGCATGAAGTAGACACCCAAACAATAGTTGCGGAATAAATAGGTGAACCTTGTGAAATTCTTTTATACACACAGTCACATGAGGTACTAAGTCTCTTCTTGAGCGTATTCTCATTTTTTTTTTCTACAGGGAAGCTTAATGCACAAAGTGGTTGAATCATCTGTGTGAGATTACATCGCAGGTGAGAAGCAAGTACGCAAAGAAAGGTACATTTCACCACTTTTTTTTTTTTTTCCTGAGACGGCCACGTAGCCTTTCCTTAACACCCTGCTTATGAAAGCCTTGCGGAAGCCTACCTCATTCCACTGCCGAGGGGCTCCATCTGTTAAATGTTCCAACTTCATGTTTTCTCTGCATCCCCACTCAATCTAATCAAGGATTCTGTATTTCTGCCACAACTATTAAATCCCACCTTAAAAACAAACAAACAAACAAAAAAACAAAACAAAAAAAACGCATGCCTGAATTTTCAGAAGCTATTTCTGTTGCCTTTATTTTCATCGTCCATCATATAAACTATTTCTCTGAGTACCTAGAAGATGCCACCCCTTTGCTGGGACGTTCTTCGCTCTCCTTAAGTCGTTGGTTCTTTTCTGTGGGGCGATCTGCCTCACACTATTCAGCGCTTTCTGTCTGCCTCATGATGGGGCGTGTCTTATTTATCTCATTTCCTCTCAAGCTTTTAAGGAAGGAATGCTAATAAACATTCATTTTTTCTTTAGTCAGGCACTAAACTTGGCATTTTACCTGTGTGATTTCATTTAATCTTCACAATGCTACAAAATAAGTATATGTGCATTTTGTACGTCAAGAGAACGAGGATGAGTGAGTGTGATAACATCCTCATGACATGTGCTCTTTTTATATTTTACTTATTTTTTAAATATTATTAAGGAATAATTGACAAATGCATATATTTTAAGTGTACGGCATATAATTTGATGTACACATACATTATAGAGTGATTACTAAGAGGAAGATAGCATACCCATCACCTCACATAGTTAACGTACTTAACTCTTTATCTTTTTTTTTTTTTTGTAATGAAAATGCTTGAGATCCACACTCAGCAACTTTCAAGTATACAATATTGTGTTGGTAACTATAGTCACCATGCCATATGTTAGATCCTTAGAACTTTTTTATAACTGAAAACTTGTACCTTTTGACTTATATCTCCCCATTTTTCCCTTTCCTAGCCCCTCACAACTACCTTTCCATTCCTTTCTATTTTTTGTTTCTATGTAATCAGCTTTAAAATTGTTTTTAGATCCTGCATATAAGTGATACCATACAGTATTTATCTTTCTCTATCTGGTTTATTTCACTTAGCATAATGCCCTCCAGATTTATTCATGTTGTTGCAAGTGCCAGGATTTCATTCTTTTTTATGGCTGAAAAATATTCCATTGTATATCAAAAAGCAGACAGTTGTCCAAAGAAGATATACAGATGACCAATAGGTATATGAAAAGTTACTCAACATCACTGGTCATCAGGGAAATGCAAAACCACAATGAGATATCACTTCACTTAAGATGGCTATTATCAAAAAGACAAGGGATAACAAATGTAGGCAAGGATTTGGAGAGAGGGAACCCTTGTGCACTGTTGGTGGAAATGTAAATTGGTACAGCCACTGTGGAAAACAGTATGGGGGTTCCTTACAAAATTTAAACTATAACTACCATATGACCCAGCAATCCCACTTCTGGGTATATATATGTCCAAAGGAAATGTAATCCATATCTCTAAGATGCTTCTGCACACCCACATTCATTGAAGCAATACCCAAGATAGGAAAACAACCAGAGTGTCCTTTGATGGATGGGTAAATAAAGAAAATGTGGCAACTGCAGCTTTTAAAATGAAGAGCATGGACCACCTAAACCCACATCTGCTGACTCTAATGACTAGGCTCTTAACTCCTGTGTCATGCTCGCAATCATTCTGAATGAAGGAACGAAAAAATAAGCAAACAGAAGACTGAATAAAATACCACATCCATCTTCCATCATTTGATCTAGCCTGGCCTGCTGTAGAAACAGAGAATAATTATGTTCATTCTGTAAATAATGAGCTTGTCAGTCTAGTAGAGGGCAACAGTAATCCTACCAGATCTCTTCTGCAAAATCATCTCACCATTTGGCCGCTGCTGGAGTCTGCACCTTCCAGCTGGTTAGTATTTCCAGCCCTCTGAACGCCCAGAGGGGCCAGCGTGAGCTGCTGTGCGTCATCTGCCTGCAGTGGGTCTGAGGTCGAAGAGTAGAACTCTAGTGGCCGAGAGCCTGAGTAGTCTCGAGCAATTCTGTCTCCAGCATCCATTGGCTGTCTGCTTTTCTCCCACTGGCTTAGCCTCTATGTGAATCCGTTTCTTCATCTGTAAAATGGGGTTAATCATGTGCCTCAAAGATTGTTGAGGATTGAATTAGTTAATATTATAAAGTACTCAGGAAAGTGCCCCGTGCCTAGGAAACTCTAAGGAATTATTTGCCGAATAAACTGACTTGTTCTTGCCTCTCTTGCATCTGACTTCAGCAATGCAGCAAAAGTGACCCTGAGCTTTGTGGTGGGTGATTTTAACCTTTTCTTAGAAAGGGCACAGAGAAACAATTTAGGTTTTGTTTCCTTGGGGCTGGCAATTTCTTTAGATCAATTTGACTTGTCAATTCAGAGAAAAAAAAGGGAAAAAAGGTACCAAAAATCTAGTCATTCAGTTAAACGTCACTCTGCCTGATTATCTTACTGATTGATCTGACTTGCAATTTGCCTGAGGAGATCAAAATGGCTATTTTGGCATCACCTGGCACAGGCTGAAAAGTGACAGATGATTTTGGAATTTCGGGAAATGGAGTCTATGATGACCGTCCCATGCCATGATTGTGGCGAAGGTCATGATTCCAGGTCACAAAAAGGAACTCGTCGGGCTAATTGGACTCCTGTTGGTGTCCAGACATTATTATTCATGGATTTGGAGGCCCGCAATGGTTTTGCTTTCTGCCCTTTGGCAATTGTATCCGATGTAGGTTTGCCTGGCTGCTGCAAAGTCACGTGGACCCAGGGGACACGCTTGCTGTTCCCTTTTAGTACCGACACGAAAGCTTTCCATCTGGACTTTGTCACTCTGTCTTCCTCAGTGCCCCTCCCCAGTGTATGTGAGACTCGGTGAATGTGCTTTGAGTGAACGCTGAAGGGGGCTGGGCGATGAATGTAGATCAAAGAACGCTGAGGCTCAGAGGCAAAATCCTACTGAGAGGCACGGGTGGTCCCAAAACAAACTCACTTTTTGGGGGAACAGTATATTTAAGAAGGTCAGAGTTGCTCCTCTTTCGGTTCTTTTTAGGTAAAACTCAAGGACATTACCAACAACTAGGCACCCCCTGGGGGAGATTTGGCGATTTCCAGAAATGCTTACCAGGCCAGCCACCTCCTGAAAGGATACTATAATTAGCTGCCTTTAGGGGTTAATGCTGACCAGCCAATTCTTCTGTTTGTGAAACATTCCAAACTTGGAGGGCTTCATCACCCTACCCTAAACTCAAACCAGTGCTACCCTCTGCCCCAGAGTCATCCTGCCCTCTGTGTCCAGTGATGGGGGGCGGGTGGTGAACTTCGGGAGCAAGAGCAGACAGAAGCCCACGTGGAAGCATTCACCCATAATTCTCTTCCTTCTCTCGTCTCATCTCCTTTTCCCTGTGAGCAAGTTTTCCCTGTCTTTCCTTCCTATTGATGTGGTCACATCTCCAACCCTGCTCCTTAAGCGCGGTTCCCTGAATGTCAGCAGGGGGGCATCACCTGGGCCCTTATCGAGATTATATACTCTCCGGGTCCACCCTAGACCTGCGGAGTGAGAAACCTCCCTTTGATAAGATCGCCAGGTGATTCGAATGCACTTTTGAAGTTTGAGAAACGCTGCGCTAGAACAGTATTTTCAAAAGAATTATTGACAGGGGGTGCAGGAGTTGATTTTTAGGTAATACGTTAGAAAATTTGGGGCTTCCCAGGAATCAGGCCTTATATAATTGTAAATGACATAGTAATAAGGTTGTCCCTTTCCAATTCTTTTTCAGTCCTTTTCCCTAGAGAGAGACTAAGTTCTATGCTAGAGATTTCAACACTTTTACCTTTGCACCATTCTTTTTCACACGGGTAGTACAGACTCAGCAACCTTTGGCAGCCAGTAGTATGTAGCTACAATTCAATACTGCTTACTTTTTGCTGTATTTTTATGCGTACCCTCTGTTATGAGTTGAGTTGCTTTTCTTCAACGGAATTAGTGCAGACTTTAATCTAAAAACACATTTATTTCCATTAAAAATGTGACTTGGATTCGTTTGGAAATTTTAAGTAAATAATAGTAACTGTGATGCATGGATAGGGTCAAACTCCTGCACATTGTATTTCAATGACTAGAAAAAAGTAAGCATCGATTTAAAGGTCTGAAATTAGAGTATAGCTTATAGCACTTCATCTCATGCTTTAATATATACAGTTTAACTATCTGACTATCTGGTTAAGATGAACATTCGGATTTGGTAGGCCTGGAATGAGCTATGGGACTTGACATTCTGCTCATCAAAGTTCCATAATGGTGCGGGGCTGCCTATCCCGCCATTTCTGTGAACAATTTGAATGACAGCGTTGAAGGGAAAGGTATACAAAAGGCCTTCATCTGCTGTGTGCAGAAACTCTGCTTCTAGCTTCTCCTGGTCCATCCCAGCTCACTGTGGCATGGGATCAGCATTGATACTATCGTCAAGGTGGTAGCAGCCCAGATTCTCTATGTAAGTGGTTCTTAAAATTTGGTGTTTTTCAGAATCACCTCAAGTGTTTCTTAAACCACAGACTGCTGGGCCCACCAACACATTTTCTGACTAAATAGGTCTCAGGAGTGGCCTGAGAATTTGCCTTTCCAACAAGTTTCAGAAGATGATGATGTCGCTTATCCAGAGATCAGCTTTGAGAGCTACTATATATAGTGGACATAACCATTATATTTATATCCATTATATTTATTCGTCTTATGCTGGTGGTGCTGGTGGTAGAGAGCAGGCGGAAGGTCTAGTTTCCCAGACAATTATCCCCTCGATTTGACTAAAGCCTTGTCATATTTGATTATGTCAATAAACTATAGATCTTTCTCGGGTTAAAAAGCAAACAAATAACGGAATTAGTGGGAATTTACATGATTCTAAGGAACTATGGACGAGCTGCACATCCAGGCCAAGGTGCCCACAGGTTACACTTCTCACCTCCCAACCTGGGGTGGCATGGTGGCTCCTCCCCTCCATCTGCTTTCAGGCTCAGCTCAAGTAAATCTTCTCCCACGAAGTCTTCCCTGAGCACCAGCCTGGCTGTGTTAGATGTTTCTCGTTCTCTGTGCCCTCGAAACACCTTGCAAATAATTTTACCACTGATTTCTCATATTCTTTTATGATTGTGTGCATACATATAGGTCTGTATTTCCAGTGCCTTGCAAAATTTCTGTAACATAGTGAGAGTGGGTTAAGTGTTGAAAGAAATACGTAATTAAGAGAGATGGTGCCATCTGTAATTTCAAAACAGGGCTGGTCCAGGTAGTTCACCAGATTTTTTTTTTTTTTTATGGTGGGGGGCGCTGTCCTGTGCACTGCAAAATGTTTAGCAGCAACCCTGGACTCTGCCCACTAGATCTCCCTGCCCCACAAATGCGACAACCAGAAACATCTCCAGACACCCAAATAGCTCCTGGGGTGCAAAATTGCACTTGGTTGAGAACCGTTGATAAAGAGGACCCATAATGTATACATCCATTTTTCCCTCAAGAGACATTTCAGTTGTTGCTAGTTTTTGGTTGAATATGTTCAGCCCCAAAGAATCAAATGCTGTCTCGTGCTCTCTCTTTCTGCTTTTAATTTCTTTCGATTTTCTTGAGACTGGTAATTTCTAATTGACTGAGTAAAAAGAGATGCCCAGAGTTATGAGTAGCTGCAGGAGAGCCAGTGTGGGTGGGGGGACTGACCTTTGTGACGGACAGCTTTGTAGGGTGGCGAAGGCATCTGGGTGTGCCTGACTCAGAAGCAACAGTGCCAGGACACTTCTGCACCAAGCTGTGCTATAGTTCTTTTCCTTCTCACATTTCTCCTACCCTAATCTATCATGTAATAGCATATGTTTTCTAAGCATCCACTTTATTTTTTCATGTGTCATATAGCAATAATACTAGTACCTAACTTAAAAAGCTGCTGCGAAGCTTAAATGAAAAAAAAAAAATCTGTAGAGTGTTCCGTGTCAACACCTGGACCAATAGATATTAATAGCCAAATAAGTGAATTATATTTAAGGACCAGAGGAAGGCTGCCATGGCTGGATGAGGGAGTGGGAGGGATTAGATGCAGTAGGGGATGAGGAAGCCAGGGGCCAGGTCGTGAAGTCTTGGAGGGCAGGAGAGTTGGGATTTTAAGTGTAATGAAAAATAACTAGAGTGTTCGAAGCCAGCATGTCACACGATCTGATTTATGTTTTAGAGAGATTTGTCTATCTTGCAGAAAGAATGGAGTATGAGAGGCAAGAGGCAAGGCTGGGAAACTACTGCACTCGTCCAGGTGTTAGATGATGGAGCATGGAGCAGGGTTTGGCAGTGACGATTGACAGAAGTGGTCAGTGCAGGCCGTATTCTGGAGATGGTATGGACAGGATTCGCTGAAAGTTTTCTAAGTAGTGAGAAAGAAAGAAAGGAATCAGGGACGACTCTCAGACCTCGGAGAGCAAGTGAGTAGATGCCGTGCCATTTACCGAAATGTGGAGACTCGAAAGAAGCGGGTTTCAGGAAGCTAATCAGTGTTTCTGTTTAGGCATGCAAAGTCGTGAATGTTTATTAGATACATACAAAAGGATATCGAGAAAATGTAGCATCTGGAGCTCAAAGCATAGCTCAGAACTCTTCGTTCCACGTTTAGGAACCATGAACACTTAGATTCTACTTAGTGCCATGCGGCTTGGGGAGACCTCCAGATGAGAGGTAGAGGGGAGTTCGCCTCTCAGTGACTTCCTGCACGCTAGGCACTGAGAAGTGAGTGCTGCAGGGTAAGCTGAAGAAGGAAACCCGTGCCCCTTAAGGCAGCATCTGGGAAGTGGCAGCACCTGGGAAGAACTGCCCAAGATGGGCAGCAGGAAGGATGGATCTTCCGTTCAGGACTCGACAACCGAGTCAGATTCCTGCACCAAACATGGCAGGGGAACCAAAGTGATGGGACCGCGCAAGGCGGGGCAGTGGCGTCTGAGCAGCAGGGAGCGAGGGTGGGCGACGCGTCGTCACAGACACCCACCCGATGCCTCAGCGACGAACCAGTTCCCTTTCTTGGCACAACCTCAGAGGGTAGAACGTGCCCTTCAAGTGCCCTTGGCTGTTCAAGAATGTGCCAAGGAGAGCCGAAACTCCCATGAGCTAGATAAGGAACAGGACACTTAACCAAATCCAAGCTGGTCTAACGAAAATAATGAAATAAGATTTGTTTCGTGTGGCCTGAGATTTACACCCACTACGTTCTGATTCTAATTGCTGGTGATGTAAATGCACTTCCCTGACTAGTTTTATTTCTCTCATCGTTTTCCCATTCTCAGGGAATGCTTATGTTCATTCGCCTAGTTTACCAGTTTGGGAAGATGATCTTTAAAATATATGTGTGTGTATATTTTGCTGAGTGATGAGTGAAGGAAGTATCTCTCTGCCTGGAATCATGAACCTGACACAGTTAACACAGTGAGATCTGCTGTACATTTAATCAGAGGTCATTAATTTGATTTTCTAAAATTAAGCAGAACATCAGCTTGTCATTAGGCCTGAGAATTACTGTATTTCTGAAGTCACTCTGAGTACCCCAAAAGGGCTTTATTAGATATGAATAATAGCAACCTACATATATACTGATGATATAAATGTTCTATAAAGAAAAAAGGGGAAAAAATCCCTGACGAGCATGAATGGTGACTCATGATGGCCAGAATTTTTTAAATTTATGATCATTACAACATGAAAAAATAATTATGAATAACAAAAATCTGTTACAATAATTAGCTGTAATGAATGCTCATGGCAAGCTAAATGAACTGGAACAATTTAAGGCAATAGCACATCATTTGCATTTTGTCTTATGTCAGATCATTTTATCACTAGACAGAGGAAGAGCGAGAAAAGGAAAGATAAAAGAACAGAGGAGATGAAAAGGGAGTTGATGGAGTGAAAGTAAAATCAACTATTTGGCTTTCTAGAGTCCTGTCTTCTAAAATAAAAGTGGAAAATGCCATGTCTTGTGTTTTTTTGGTTTTTGGTTTTTGGTTGTTTTTTTTTTTTTCCTTTATTGCAGTTTCACAGCCGTTCCAGCTTCTTTGAGGGTGTTGAGAGTGTGGGAAAGTAGATGATCATCAGTGTAGCAGACATTCAGATCTGACAAACTGCCTTTGTATACATTACATACCATAGCAACTGACATCACTGACCTCCATCTCAGTTCAATTCTTAAAATGGAATAAAAATAGATCCCGCCCGAAGCTGTGGTGAGGGGTGGATACGTCATCTCAACAGCTGACTCTTAGCGAATGTTCACTATGCACCTGGCCTTCTCCAAGATGCCGTCACGTGAACCCGGTCATTGCATCCTCCTGACAGCCCTAATCAGTAAGTGCTGTAATTATCTCTTCCGCAGGTGAGAACACGAAGACACTAAGGGATGGCACATAAATAGTAAGCGATGGGGTGGGATTCGGTACCCAGAGAGTTGGTCTCCTGAACTCACCTCTGCTTGACGTGGCCACTGCCAGCCAGAGCCAGCGCAGTGCCCGGGACACGGACGAGTCAAGGCCAGGTATCACTGTTTCTCACATCACCTTTGCGATGTGGCGCGTGGCAGAGTGTGCGTTCACACTTATGAGTGGGCCCGGTTGCGACTAATTCAGCTCTGCAAGCTGAAGGGCAGCACTTGGGGATGGTTCTCAAATTCCCCTGGTGTAACCAGCCTTCACTGCGCATTTTGGGACCCATGCGTTTTGAGATGGCAAGGTTACTGCAAAGTGAATTTCTCAGTTGCAGGGTGACGAGCAGTTTCAGAAGCAGGTTCTTTCTGACATTGAACAGTATCAGAGGGTCGTCATTCATCACCTGGTCATCTTGGGGGCGGGGGGCAGGGATGGTCCCCACTCCATACACGCACACAAGAGCCTCTCTGACTTTCCTGGTGCCCAGATTCAGGGCCTCTCTGGCAGGGCCCAGTGTGGGAGTGAGGAGCCATGGCAGGTGTCCTGGAGCAGAAGGCAGGGGTCTAACTTGCCCGTTTCCTTTTCTCTGCTTGGGTATTATCTGTAGATGAAGCCGCCCACGCACTCCCCATCTGTGTCCATGTATTTAGTCTGCGAGAGGCACCCATTACATCCCTTCGATTTTTAGAAGTGCGTGTTGAAAATAGAGCTCCATCTCCATAACCCTATTTTGTTATTTCTTCATTTTACAGTATATCAGGAGCTTTGTCAAATGGGAATGCCTCGAACTTTCCGTGTCCAGAGGGAAAAGATGTCATGGTTTACACTGAGTAAACGTGTAGGAACTGTCAAGATGCAGATGAGCTGACCCTCTCCGTTATGTCTCCATTATGCAGAGACATAAAATAAATGCAAAACCAAAATGAGGGATAGGCAAACGTCAAGTGGGATTCCTCATCCTGTGCACTGGTCCCTTTTCCTGGGTGTGTGTTATTTTTCTTTAAAAAGAAACACAATGGCTAAAAATCCCAGCCCACCTCTTTCTTTTCTTCCCTCATGTCCCCTGGCTTGCTCACCAGCTTCCAAGCTTCTGTTAATTCTCTGGTGGTCTGCCAGCAGAAGGTTATCAAATGACTGTGCATGGAGCTGGGAGCTCTCCCCTCCTTCCCCCAGCCCCCAGTTACTTCCCTAATCTCCTCCTGGAATCCCCCAGGGCACAGGGGTGGTTTCTTTCACTCTTTGTCCCTTCTCAGGATGTGCCTCCACTAGTCAGGCAAAAGCTTCTAGGCTGAACAGAGGCCCCCAGGAATTTGCTTCTAAAGAAAGGAGAGAACAGAAAGACAAGAGGGAGGGAAGTTCTCTTCCTGCAGCATTTTGCCTTTGGGTAGACTGCCCCAGCTCCCGGTTCCCTGGCCAGAGCCAAGGGGCTAAATCTAAGGCTGTGCATCATCTGTATCTGTGGACATCAAGTCAGATAAGAAACTGGCTGGGGGTTTGGATGGTCTCATTTCCTGAAAGGGCATATTTGTTACCCAGTGGCTGGTAGAGTCTCATATATGAAGTGTGTGTTTGTTTGATTCTAACTAGAAAGGATCGGGTTTCTTCAGCATGCACAGGGGTCCTTACTCACTGTTGTCGTTAGCTTCAGGCAAAACAGAAATATGGGAAAAAGAGAGCCTGGGTTGCCAATTATCTCAGGTCTCCAACATGAATTGTTTTGCTCTCATTTTCTTGTCAATTACTTTCTTAAGGGGTGAGTGGAGGGAGAGAGAAAGAGAGAGAAAGAGAGAGAGATTGATTTACTTAATTGCTTAAAAATTTTAGTCAAGCAATGAGGATATCTTCGCTGAAAGAATGGATTTTAGTGGTCTTCCAGGGACCAAAAGAATGCTAGAGATTCAACGTCTAGTTTTGCCTTTTTCTCAGAGGAACTAGTGAAACAATTTTATTCCCAGTTCACAAACAGGGGTTTCTTTAGAAAGCAATATATGGTCAGGTTGTTTGAATGGACTTTAATCAAAGAGTTCAAAGTCTCCTTTTCCAAGGCCTAGATGTGTTGTTTTTACATTAATTGTATGTGTTTGTCATTTCTGGGTCAAAGGAAATTTTTGTCTAAACCAAATACTTTCATGTAAGACAAGGACAGTCAGACATCAAAATGCATATTCCCCCAGGAATGGCTTCAGGCTACTTCTTTTGATAGCATTCTGCCTGACATGTTCACTGCACCCATCAAATCAAAGCTGATTGTGTTTAAAAATAAAAATTAAAAAAATCCAAAAAACAAAACAAAAAGAAACAAGGAAGAAGCTCTTTGTTTTTCTCAGAAAATGCATCTTCCACTCTTCTATGTGTATTTTTAAAACCATTGATACACTTTCAAAAGAGGATTTTTCAATAACCTTGAGTAGAGAGATGGAATGTATAGTTCTTATTTCGAACACATAGGACCTGACAGATTTAGGAAAAGTCGTTAGAGGAGGTCACTTGCGGCCTTTCTATAAAATGTTTAATACTGACCTCAGTGGCCATGAGCGGAATGAAATTACCTTCTCTTCTCAGATGGCAGTAAGTCGACACAGCGCTTAGAATGCACCTTCTTTTCTGTAATCATGACCAGACTCCTGGATCTTGGCTTTCTGATGAAACTGAGCCATCGCATGAGGTCTATTGCACAAGAGATGGATTGCTGAAATCAGGAGCAAATAGCTCTTTCGAAAGGATTCATAAAATACAGATTAAAAAATTATCATTAATGGCAACACATTAGGAGGAAAAATACACAGGTTAAATGTAGGTTTCATACTTTGTCCGAAATGCTTTTTAGAAAGATGGCTTGGGTGTGGGATTTTAAGGGCTGCCGAAATATTTGTACTTGGATCAAATTAGTGATAATAGCTATTGTAAAATAAATAATGCATTTCTGAGATTTCACGTACTATTTATTTCATAATGGTCCTTGTGTACACAGGAAATGCGAGATGCATAGTGGGGATACTGAGATGAATGCTATAGTTAATGTCCTCATGGTGCAAAAAAATCTGTTGAGACAGGTAGATAGGAACTCCTCAGAGGTTCTAATAGAGATACATGCTCAAAGGACACGTGTCTAGTAAGAAAGGAGTGATCCAGAGGGCTTCATGGAAGAGGAAACCATTGGGTTTAGTCCTACCTCATGTATCTTTGGGGAGAACATTGTATTGGAAATGTGGTAAAGTTGGTCAATATTGGCAAGTTTGCCTAATAAGCTCAGTTTTCTCTCTTTTAGGTAAGACGTCTCTTAGCTTAGCATGAAATCTAAGAAGCCCGGGCTTTTTTTGTGGTATGTCCTGTTTGAACCAGGAATGGCACAGGACTCAAGACCTAACATTGTTGATAAGTTTCTCAGCTTGATTCTGGGACCCTTTTTTTCTCCCTGTCGGTTCTCTGCCCATTCCTCTGAATTCCAGACCGATATAGCCTACTGTCTTGTCTACGTCTCGTCTTCTTTAGACAGTCTTGGAGGAGTCTTTGAAAGCAAGAAGAACTCATTTTGATGAGTGCCACTATAATTCAGTTAGGCTTAACCAGAAACTCCATGATTTTATTCAACCCACTTATTCCTAAGCTCCTTTCACATTCAATTAATTTATCACAAATTCTATTGATTTTTACTTTTTAAACTTCTCTGAAATCTGGCCATTTTTCTTTATATCTATCACTGAAAATTTCCAAACCACAATAAATGCTTACTGGTTTGACTACAAAACTTTTTTTTGTTCCTTGTGTCAGTCAGGGTTGTCAGGATTCTCCAGAGGAATATGTATATTTATGTGTATATATATGCAGGTATACTCATTTTAAGGAATTGGCTTATACAGCTGTGGAGGCTGGCAAGTCTGAAATGTATGGGGAAGGCCAACTGGCTGGCCAGAAACTCAAGCAGTGTTGATGCTACAGTCTGAGCTTGAATGTGCAGGGCAGTCCATCAGGGTAGAAACTCGGGTTGGGGCAGAATTCCTTATTCTCTTGGAAACCTCAGTTTTTCCTTGTAAGGTCTTCAAATGATCAGACGAGACCCATGTACACTGTGGAGGGTAGCATCCTTAACTTTAAGTCAACAGCTTATAGATGCTAAGCACATCTGCAAAATCCCCTCACAGCAACATCTAGACCAGTATTTGACTAAATAACTGGACACTATATCCTAACCATGTTGATACATGAAGTTTAACCATCATACCTCCAATCCCTTCTAACCCCTTCTCAGGACTGCATATGTTTTCAAAGCATAAATTGGATGGTTTCACTGTTAACTTACATCTCAGAAGCGTTAAGCCTCTTCCCGTTACTCTCCCTGGCCTACAGAGCTCAGCGTGGCTGAGTCTGGCTGAGCTGCAACTTCATTTCCTGTGACTACATTACCCTCCGTGGATCCGCCGCAGTGGCTTTTCATATTTCTTTTGTCGAACCCCCTTCCTCCTGTTGCAGAGATTTTGCAGACTTTTTTTTCCTTCTACATGGAATGTTCTTCCTTCCTCTCCTTATTACGTTCCTCCTATGAATCCATATTTTAGCTCAGTTGTTCCATGTTCAACGAAAATTTCCTGACTTCCTTGGCAAGGTGCTCTTATAGTGCTATGAACTTCTCTTTTATAACATACGTTCTAATATCTATTCATGTTTGTGTAATTACTTGGTTGAAGTCTGACCCGCCTCTAAACAGTATGCTTTAGTAGTTCCATAAGAACAGAGGCTGCGTTTGGTTCTATTTATGATGGTATCCTCTGCATTTATCCTTCTGTTTATGAGTATCATAGTGGGTTCTCAATAAATACTCATTGAAAGAAAGAAGAAATTAATGTGAATGAATAATCATTCTGTAGGTTCGGGGTTCCGAAGCTTGGGGTGCACAGTTCTGGTAGTGGGAAGAATATACGAGGAACCATGGGCAGATGCGACACAGGTTTATTCAGGCAAAGCAGGACTCAGCAAGGCTCAGGCGCAGGAACGGCTCCCCCCACAGCCTACACAGGCGGGGCTGTGCTTATAACAAGGGGCATAATAGCGGCTTACGGCCAGGGACTGTAATCCATCACAATCTACCGGTTGTATAGTACCTAGGGTGGCCTGGGACACTGTAGCTAAGGCTGCCGGGAAGCCCCACGGCTTGCTGGGAGGGAGCCTGACTGCATCCATTTTGTTTGTCAGTCCCCTCACCAACAATAATTTATCGGGCAACTCTTTCCCAATAAACCTTGAGTTCTTCGTGCATAGAGACTCTCCCTTTTTTTTTTTTTGCTATATTTTTATCACCATGCCTCGCATTTTACTAGAAATGTGAACATCTTCCCCCTTGAAAATTTAGCTTCGAGATATTGAGACAATAAATATTAAATAGCTGGCCCGAAGACAGAGAATTCAGTAAGTAGAGTTGTAATTATTAGCCATGTATTGTCGCTAATAAGGCAGTAAACTAAGCAGAGGGAGCTGTTGGGGAGAGAAGTGAGTTGAGTGACTAGTTAACATGAAAAAGACCATGGGGCTCTAAAGAAGGGAAAAGGGGCCTCAGGTGCTTTTTTTTTTTTTTTTCTTTGCTTGAAGTTTGAACATACCTTTGCTTCAGTTCTTGGATTCTAAGAAATTTCTGTATGCCTATAATAAATCTCAGCCCTAAGCGTGAATGATGGGAATTTGGCTAGATTTAAGTAAAAGTACAATGAGCTTAAAAATCCAGAAAACAGAAATACAGCAGCAATAACCTTTACTACTTATTCATCGTTTCCTGGTTTCTTGCATTGTGCCAGGCACTCTGCTGAGTTTTTCTGGAAACTTCCCTGACTGTGGCTTCCCCTCGCCCACTGCTTAATTAGGAACCTCACTCAGTCTTTGTTTGCATCTTATTAGCATACTTACCGCACTGATTTATAATTGCTCTGATTGGTCATTCTCTTCATGTGGTGAACTGTTTTGAATTTGAAGATCCTAATGCAGCAATTTCTAAATCGAAGATGTGTCTTCTCTATGGATAAACGAATAGGTAAAACTATGTTATTTTTAATAACTTCAACAGAGATATATAGTGCTTATTAGCAGCCAGTTACTTTTCTAAGTGCTTTCAATCTATTAAACTAGTTCATAGAATCTTGTTTTGCAATTAGGAGGTTTCTGGATTTTTAAAATGTAATCTTCCCACCAAGTTTTGTCTTGTTGGGGAAGCTAGGTTTAAATTATGACTCTGTACTTTGTTTTGATATTGGGTGTATTAGGGTTCTCCAAAGAAACAGAACCAATAGGCTATATCTATAGAGGTATAGCTATAGATATGTAGAAGAAGATTCATTATGAGGGATTGGCTCCTGATTATGGAGGCTGAGAAGTCTCACAATCTGCTGTCTGTAAGCTGGAGACCCAGGTAAGATGGTGCTATAGTTTAAACCCAGAGACACAAGAACCAGGAGTGCCAGTGTCTTAGGGCAGGAGAAAATGGATGTCCCAGCATGAGCAAGAGAGCAAATTCACTGGTCCTCTACCTTTCATTCTGTCTGGCCCTCAGTGGGTTGGATGATGCCTACAGCAACCCCTAGGGTGATCTTCTTTACCAGTCACCAATCAAATGCTCATCTCTTCCAGAAACACCCTCTCAGTCTCACCCAGAAATAACGTTTACCAGTGATCTGAGCAACCCTTAGCCCAGCCAAGATAACACATACAGTTAACTATCGCATTGCAGAAGTCACTTAATTCCTGAGAATCAGTTTTCTCTTATATATGATGAGGATCAAGTCATTCACTTTCAGTATGCCAGTCAGATAAAATTGTGCTTTCCTAGCATTTTGTGCCCATGGGGTATATTATAAATCCTTAACATCTTTCACCTTTATTTATCAGATCAATGCAACAGTACAAAGAAACAAAGGAATTCAGGGTGTAGAGAAGATAATGGCTATAATTGTGGAGCACTTCAAGGTGAAAAAGATAGGAAGTGGGATCAATGGATTTTAGGTTGTAGTGCTACAGAAGTTGGTAGGGTTGCAATACTAGATTGAGTAAGCTAAACAAGAAAGGAGATGCTGGTGAGAGTGGGCATGCCTGGAATGAAGATCTGGAACAATCAGCATAGTTGGAGATGACAGGGTTGAGGTGGAGCCATGGGAATGAGTGACTGTGATAGGTGAGTTGGCATCAACAGTGGAGGGTAGGTATACCAGGAACCGAGAGCCAGGTGTGAGAAGACTAACCTACACATGTATGTTTGAATTATCCAGAACATAAGACAGATATAGAGTGTGTTAGAAAGGGTATAAGTGGCCTTGGAGTTAAAGTGGTCAAAAAATGACCTACATGTTCCCACTGGATAATTAACATTACGGAGTCAGAAGACTTGAATCTACTTTCTATGCTGTCAGTTACAAGTAATATAACATCGTAAATCTCTTTTTTCCTAGTGTTAGATTTCTTCTTTTTAAAATTAGTATAAGAAGTGTCCTATATCCCTAAAACATTTTTTGATGTGATCATAAGAAATAAAGCATGTGAAATTATCAGGTATAATGCATTGAGACCATGAGATGGTAGAGTATCATCTTGACCTTTATATCTCAACCTTCATTTTTCAAATCAATGTAATAGTTATTAATTTCATCCAATCCTGGGGCACTCAATTTGTGGTATAGAAAAGTGGAGGGTCACTCGTCTTATTTTTTACTCTTGTAAGAGAAGGCTGAATGATATTTGGTACTGCTTTTTCATTCACTTTCCTATATTCATGATCTGCTATCAAACACCTCACTCCAATCAATAAACGGTAGATGATTTTATTCAATAACTATTTATAAAGCATCTGTTGAATGCCAAGCACATATTCACCATGTGAGATATTTTACATTTACATTTTTTTCCCCAGTACATCTCAGTTGACTTTACAGTGATTCCTTCCATTTTTATTTATTTTTCCTTTAGCTAGGTTCAGGAAAATACCCCAAATTTCTTACAACCTAGATAATTTTTCATTGACAGAAAAATCCTATAGTCTCCTAGGATTAACACCATACCCTTTTACTCAACCACAAAACACTCTGGTAGAATTAACTAAACAAAAACAAAAACAAAAACAAGCAAGTAAACACATAACAAAGAAAAAGTAAATAAACTAGATTTGTACTTACAATTAATTTTTAAAAAGACCTTAAGTTATGCATAATTTTATATTGTCATAATTGTATATTTTGAGTCAAAGATCAACAGAATGAATCTTGTTTTTATAATAATAATTACTAAAAGTTATGAACACTTTTAGAAAGGGGGCTTAAATGTATAAAAACCACTCTAATGGTAATTACAGTCTTTAATTTGCCCATATTTGCCAATAGATTTAAAAGTTTTAGAGAACAAAGGGTATGCCAATTTTGTATTTTTATTTCCAGGGCCCAGTATACAGTAGGCCCTCAGGAAATATTAATTGTTTTTAATTAAATTAAAGGCAGATGGAATTTATAAAGAATAAAATGAACTTTGAAATAAATTATAAATCTGAAATCAAAATAAGTTAACATTTTTAAGTGTGAAAATGGGTATTATTTCTAAATTAACCTTATGGAGGTCATACATCAAAACTGTAGTATCTTGGATATTTTTATCTTTGGCTTTTAAACAAGCAATGGTTATGCAAAATGCTTCTAAATGTTAAGAACGTTTTTCTGTAGGATGAGTAATTTACCATGTTTGACATTAAACAGTAGTTTACCTGACCCTTCCACCCATCAAACATCTGGTATGTCTCTAAGAAACAATGCAGCATAAAGGT
Source organism: Rousettus aegyptiacus (assembly GCF_014176215.1). NCBI lineage: Eukaryota > Metazoa > Chordata > Mammalia > Chiroptera > Pteropodidae > Rousettus > Rousettus aegyptiacus. The sequence goes on from NW_023416285.1 coordinate 9,258,789, forward strand.
AATATAGAAAAACTTGCTCAGGGGTTTAGGAATCTAAGTTCTTTGGTCTGTAGGATTATGGATGTATATGCTTTTAATCATGAAAGATTATGAACACACAATCAGAATTTTTTATTATAATAGCTTTGAATTGAAGCAGCGAGCTCCAAGGGCAATGTAATTTTCTTAACAATAACAGCTTCCATTCAATGAGAATTTTTATTTCTCCCGACATAGTGATAGGCAAATTGAGTTCATTACCTTTCATCCTTAAAACCATCTTAAAAGATAGGTATGATTCTCTGCTTAATTATAAGAAAACTGAAGTGGCAAGAGTTGAACAAACTAGCTTCAGGTCACAGAATAGAAACTAGTGGAACAAGGTTTGACTTTAAGTCTCACAGCTGCTAAGGCACATGCTTTTTGCTTCCTACTTCTTAGAGTTGCTGTGAGGCTAAGATACTGATAATGTAAACACTTTCTATATATTAACATATTTAATTCTCAGCAACACTATGAGAAAATTGAGGAACAGAGTAGTCATATGACTTAGCCAAGGGCAAAAAGCTGACATGTGGGACAAAGTTTTTACGCACAGAACTATACTGTTTCTGTGAAGTAGGAGACATTATGGACAGCTCCTAACTCAAAGCAGGACACATTTTAGGGACTAATTAAGTATAAATGCCTTTTTTTCCACATTTCTAAAGTAACCACTTAGTATTTTGTTAAATGAATTATGAAAGTGGTATTACATATATATTATATATAGATATATTTAAAAACAACCTAAATACTGGATAGGTGAAGGATAGCCTTTCAGACTATTGCTTTATTTGACATTTCAGCCCTCCCATTTCTAAGAGAGTTACGATTTTCTGCATTTAGGCTTATAAAAATATCTGACACAGTCATCACTTTCAGGTTATGTCTGTTTTATAAACTCTTGTACTTGGGGCATTTTCATCTAAATTCCAGCAATTTATGATTACTCTGTTTTATGGCCTTTCAGTTTCGTATGCAATCTATTTGACAGTGCTCATCCAACACCTATAGCAATTTTGCCTAATATGAGAGCAAGTTTTTCTGAGACACTAACTTGGCCCTAAATAAATCAAACATAATCCAATGCTTCTGCAATGTCCCCTTAATCGACTTATCTTCAAATGGTATGACAAAAAGAGTCATGTTTTCTGGTATGATTTGTTTCTTTGGAAATCTATGCTAATTCTAGCTCACGGTCTATTGCTTTTTCTTTACTAGACTAGTTTTTATGAATAGGTAGTTCATCATTCTAGTGAAGCTAGAAATAAATATGCCTATGGAGAGAAGAGTTTTTACACCATCATCATAGGGCAGATCATTAAACCTTCATTTAATTTAGATAAAATTGGTAGGGAGACCATTTATGTGATATTTATTTGGTTTTTAGTCATTCTCTGTCCCTCCCACATACACATACCATTGAGCATTCATGTATGTGTTCTTTGTCTTCCTTTACATGGAATATTGGTTTTTGAGGGCCAGAGGTATGATTTTTATAACTGCTTTATTGCTTTCTGTGTCTAGTATAATAGGAGGCACATAGTAGGTACTTAGCAGTTTTAGTTGGTTCATGTTCTTAGTCAAGTGAACCAATCAAAAAGAAAGAAGCCTTTCTTTCAACATTCCCTATTTAATATATCTCTCTATTAAGTAAATTATCATCTCAATAATATACACTTAAAACATTTTCTGTGGAGGACTCTCTCTCTCTCTCTCTCTCTCTCTCTCTCTCTCTCTCTCTCTCTCTCCCCCCCTCCCTCCCTCCCTCTGGGGCGTGTGTGCACGTGCGCACGCACGGGCTCATGCATGTGCGAGCACAAGTGTTTAATTTAACAATTTCTTCAGTGATAGTGAAAAAGTTACTTAACCTCTTTTGAGTCCTAGGGTTCTCATCTATAAAATGGTGCAGTTACTCCTGATTCACAAACAATACATATGCAGAACCTTGGTGACTTTTTAGTTTAAATTCTTGCCCTGGATTATAGTGTGACTCTAATATGCAAAGAATTTCCCCGTTGGGGAAATATCATGACTGCCTATGTTATCTGTACTGCATTCTTTATGTATTGGATGATTTAGGATTTTGTCTTAACTCTTTCAACAAGATAAATGGGTCTTTTCTTCCTAATGTAAAATTTCATAAATACAAGTAGGTCAGGGTCTCAACTCGATAAAATTTCTTGGGTACCCACATTTGCTTTCTCTTGTTTCTCTGTCATTCCATGTAGTATTTTCTTGTCTGCTTGAAAAAGCTGGCTCGCCACTCCAATGTCCACATCTCAGCCCTTGGAAAGAAGAAAGAGGATAGGGAGAGCAAGAAATTTTTTTTTAAGGATACGATCCAGAAGTTTAATATATTATTAATTCCATCACTATTCACTGGCCAGAACTTAGTCAAGGCTCTTAACTTACTTGCAAGAAATCTGGGACAAATAATCTTTAACCAGGAGGCCATGTGCTCGATTGAAACCCAGGGGCTCAATTATTTAAAGGAAGAAAGGAAGAATGGATATTAGGGAATAATTAGCAATCTGTATCACATGTATGTCATTGCAACAATTCTCTAGGGGTGACTTTATTGTCTATATTCAACGGATAAGATAGTTGAAATTCAGAGAGAGGAGATTACTTGTCAAAAGTCACTTAAATGTGTAGATCAAGGAGAAAGGATGATTATAATCAAGGCAGCACTACATTAGGTTTTCAGTTATAAAAGAGAAGGGAAAAAATAGCTACTTAATGTTATTTTGCATTCCATCAGAAAATAGACATCTATGGTATTGATAAGCCTGTATTTTGCAGGCAATCTTATGGGAGATGATATAACAGGAAAAAAATTAAATCATTGAGAGTAGTAGCTAGACTTAAGCCCATGGGGTAGGGGGAAAGCATGATTTGTTTTCAATCACTTGATTACACAGGTCTCGAAAATTCTCCAACTGCTCTGAGTAGTTAAATCTCCATTCTTTTTAGCCATCAGCTTTAGTTGAATTTTTAGTTTGAGAGAACAATCTTAGGAATACAAGTAATATAAATTTACACGTGAATCAAATTCAACAATGAAAATGTGAGGATGATAAAGTAATAAAAAATGAGGAGCAAGAAGATTAGGCAAAGCCTATCAGTTTGCCAAAATTTTGAGGTCGGATATACACAAGTAATGAATTTATCAAAAATTGTTCTGGATAAATAGATATATGCTCAGAAGGATTACTTAAACAATAATTTTTGAGCTTTCTCTCTAGAAAAATGACAAGATGAGAGGAAAAATACTTTAGGGCCAGTAACGACATGAATACTAGGGAATATATTAATGCACAATGATGACATATTCAGCAACGCACAATCACTGCCCTTACTCCCCAAATTCATGGGCAGAAATTTCTAAGCAGCCTCAATTATTTAAAAATAAGCTTAAGTACTTTTTTCAGGCATTAAAAATTTTCAATCAGCCTTCTAATTTTATTTCAATTCTTACCTTTTATATATATTTTTTTGTTTTTATTCCTCCCCTTACTATATTAGAAGGACTGGATTAGATACCACTGACATTGGCATCCTTATCACCTTCCCCTATCCTTAAAAGAAAGGTTGCCTATATGCTTCTGAAGTAGATAAGTTTGGAGGGAAGTAGGGAGATTTTGGTTGGAGGCAATAAATAGTCCACACTGAGAACCCAGAATGTGAAGATAGAAGATCTTCTTACATATCGAACGCCATTGCTAAAGAGAGATTCTCAGCTGATTTCTTTGGCGGATTTAATGAATAAGAGCAACAGCAACAAAAAGAAGGATTCAACCTCAGCATCTCACTCTGTAGTCATCACCTCTGCAGATTCCTTGTCCCGTTAATGCCCCCACGCACCAAAAACTGAAGAATAAATTCAGAATTCTAGTCTAAGTAGCCTTTGGAAATTTTTCTCTCCTTGGTCATCAGCCAATATTTTAGTAATCAATGCACAGTGAGCCATGTAACATATTAATTTTCTAGTGTGCAGAATTAAGCAAAACATGTAACTGTGATGATGGAAAAATATAGTTAGACACTATAAGATTAATTCTAGTAGTTTATAAAATGCATATAATAGTATGGTATATTTATCCTGTCTTTGAGGATGTCTGCAATTCTCACCATTTTACCCAATATTTTTGGTAAGGCTGAGTATTATTAGTCTGCTCAAGCTCCCAAGGTAGAAAACCATGGACTGGCTTTTTCACAATACTGGAGGCTTGAAGTCCAATGTCAAGGTGCCAGCACAGTGAGTTGGTGTCTGGTTAAAGCTCTCTTTGGATTGTGGAGAGAGAACTGCCTTCTTACCTTTGTTCTCACACAGCCTTTACTCCTGTGTGCATGCTTGTGTGGATATGTGCGCACACACGCACGCACACACACACACACACACACACAGTGAGAGAATAAGAGGACATCTGTCTTTTTATAAGGACACTAGTCCTGTCAAATTGGGCCTCACCCTTATGATCTCATTTAATCTTAACTAAAGGTTAAATGCTCTATCTTTAAAAACAGTTACATTGAGGGTTAGGGCTAATGAATTTTGAGGGGACACACTTTAGTCAATAAAAACCTGTCACCCTAAAACACTATGAGAAAACAAATCTATATCCTGAGTGAAGAAGGAAACCAGAGACTTCAAAAATATCTCCTTAACATGAGCAGCTTTATCATATTTATTAACTGTCATTTTGGAAGTCACAAAACAGGATTTTAGTAGTATGGGACATGGGAGAAAAGCATCTTTAGTGGAGATAGTTTAATGGCCTTGGAAAAGACACTGTACCTTTCGTAGATAGGAGAGCTCTCATAGGGGCAAAGGTAGTTGAAAGTCGAAATGAAGGCCCGGGTTGCAGAAATGGGCTATAGGAACCACATTTGTCACATTCTTGCTCCTTTAGCGTAATCCATCTGCCTTTCTCCTCCTTGGCTAACATGCAAAAAGTAATTCCTAGAAGTACTTGATAATATTTACTGTCATTGTCTTGATCCTTATTATCATTGCTCTTGTTTCTTGGGCATTTTGACTAAAACTTCTGTTAGATGTACTATTAAAAATAACTTAATATGCTCATCTAAATATAATTGATAATGTTATTATAAGTACTTATCTATAAAAACATTAACTGACGTTCCCTAAGAACATACAGTGTGCTTAGTGCTTAACATTCATCTTTTCATTGTATTCTAAAAATTATATTCTTTATTATCTTCATGTTCTTTTGTATTGAACCAAGATCCCCTGCATTTAGCCAATATTCCTTATTAGTTAGCCCTGTTCTTGTCTCAGAATAAGAGGTCATACCTATCCTTTAAGACAGGGGTTCCAACCCCTGGGCTACGGACCCATATCAGTCCGTGGCCTTTTAGGAACAGGGCCACACAGCAGGAGGTGAGCGGCGAGTTAAGCTTCATGAGTTAAGCTTCATCCGTTATTCGTAGCCTTCACCTCAGATTATCAGGCACTAGATTCTCATAAAAGCACCTGTCCCTGGTGCCAAAAAGGTTGGAGACCATGGCTTTAGGATATAACCTATGATATAAAATTGCAGAGACACAGAATGGAAGAGTGCTTCAAATCTGAGTCCCAATAACAGAATGGTACCACAGTAGGTGGCTGATTCAGTGGTCAACATCCATCAGGCACATTTGTTTGGTGCTAAGTGATGAAGACCACTGCTTAATGGGGTAGATTTTCTACTTGACATCAGGTCCTCGTTGTTGATCACATGTCTGCGTCTGCAGGCCTGTCACCGCCTCTGAGGGCACCTCTGACCTGCAGGGTGTGGTCCGCTCATCTGTTTGATTGCAGCTACGCATCGAAGGCTCCCTTTGCTTGAGGACCCAGGAATTTTACTGATAAACAAACTGCTTCAAACAAAAGAGTATGTTGGACTTGTAATTGTGCTTTCAGACTCTTAATCTCTTTAGAACATATTTCATTACTCATTTAATGTAGCTTGAATTAGATTATTTTAAAGTTGATTCCATTAAATGTAATCTACAAATCATTTCCAGCAACTATTATATTACATTATATTAATGTACAGTAGATGTGTCGCATGAGCGTCTAATATGCATCTGACATTATGCTAAAATGATATACTATGTAATACTGAAACGATGGATTCTGTAATATAACCGGAATGTTAAATATCTGTTACCTTCATTTAAAGTTGCGGAAACTGAGACACAGAGACATGGAGGCATATACACACATATTTTCCAGTGCCACAGAGATTATAGATGGCAGACAGTACTGGGGTTTTGAAGGCATGGCTGACAGACTGTAGTTTTGATATGTTTTACCATCATCTGATGGTTTCTCAAATGATTTAGGCTTTTCCAGGTTATGAAATGCGGTCCCAGGTGACCACAGCCAGTACGATTAATTTCTTTCCTGATGTATGTGAAAGGTTGGTTTATTTGCTCCCTTTACTGTTTCTTCTATTTTGTAATGACATATAAATTGCTTTAAATGTTTATGATAGAAGTAAAAGTCATGATTTCTCTGTATGTATCGGAAGCTTTTCTTCCTTTGAATAAAAGAACACTGGAGAAAAATCCAGATTAGAATTTTCTTTAACTATGTTAAGGTGGAATAGGAGATTTTTTTGTCATTTTAAGTTTAAAGACACTTCATGCTCTTGAAAGTTAAAAATTTGCTTTAAACACTTGGCTCTGCATTTCATCCCTAGGCTTGTCTTTGATCTCAGAATCGTCGTACAAATTTTATGAATTGGCATATTTGGATGTTTTTTTGTGAGTATCCTTTTTGGTCTATGGGCTTTATATCTGTGTTTCTAAATGAGCATGAATTTCTGTATGAGTATTTGTGAGTCTGTTTTATTTTATTTTCTCCTCCACAGAGATGATTTTATTTCTGATGAGGTCTGAAATGCAGTTAGGGGATCTTCTGATATTTAAGAGGATTAAAATCCTGCTGCAAGAGAAATGACATTAACCCTTCTATTTGTCATATTCTACCATCCCCAGGTCCCTCTGCTACTTATTTTCTGACTAAAATCATGAACATTCTCAGAGCCAATTTTTAAAAATTTTACTTTGAAACTTTTATTCAATCAGCAGCGTCAAGATCTGAAGAGGATTACATTTTCCCCTTTTTCTTGTTTCTCGAACTAGCATAAATAACCCTTTCTGTGATAACGCCATCTCCCAGAGCCCTTGTTTATCATAAGAGGACTCTTGTTTCCATGGACTAATGCACTCAGAAGCTTGGCTGACTTTTTGATGCAAATGTCAGACAGGAACCATGTCTTTGCATTTCCAGCCAAATTGCTTCGTTTTTACAACACTGTGCTTGATTTATAGGGGTCTTTGAAATTTTGAAATTGCCCCCTGCGCTAAAGAAATGCAATGTGTAGGCATTTTAGTATAGAAACAGTAATACGAATAATTTATAGGGGAAATGGATTTCAGGGTTTTTGGAAAATACTTAACTCTTTGAATATGGCAGTGTCGATGAACACACTGACATTCTAAAGGGGGTACATATATTGAGGGATAACCAGAGGCAATCCCCAAGAGAATGTTGTAATTTCTTCATTTGGATTTAAATAACCATTATAGAAACAGAAAGAGAGAGAGAGAGAGAGAGAGAGAGAGAGAGAAGAGAAGGAACATAAATCAATTTAGTTGTGTTTTGCTTGTAATATGCATCATTTTTGAATTGACAAATGGTCCAAAGTGACCATCAACCATGTGCTGACTCAAAAATAGGGTTTGTATCATAGTCATGCATTTAACTGGGGATCATGGCCTTGTCTGTGTAGGAAGTGGGGAGGATGGAGAATGGAACTACTTTATTGTACATATTAAACATGCCAGGAACAGAGACAGCTTACATGTCTTTTAAAATTTCATTCCTTCCATGTAATGGGAGAAATGGGTGTGGGCGTGTTAGTGTTTACATGCCATTGCTAGGAGTCAGAGAGGTAAAGTAACATGCCTAACATGTCATGGTTAGTAGTACATCTTGGGTTGAATATGAGGATGCATTGGTGAGATAAAGAGAAGAAACTAATAGATTGATTCAAAAACATATTTCTTTTATATATAGTTTTAAGATACCAAAATAATAAGACATCCAATGAGTCAAGAATTATGTTTTTCCAAATACATGACATTATTTTAACCTTGATTGGCACATTGGTGTTGTGGGAGTGAGGAGTGGGTTCTGGGAACCTGATTTTTATTCCTCTTTAGAGTAGATGGTTTCATATGGTATTTTGTATCACTTAAGTGGTTTTATGACCATTTAAACATTATGGGGATTATTTCAAGATCTTTCAAACAAGAACAGTGTTTGACAAAAGACACATGGCAACAAAAATTCAAATAGAACATAGGAGAGTAAGAAAAAAATAGAAATGCAATAGAAGAATTAAAAAAACAACAACAACAAGAAAATTGAGGATCGGGAAATTGATGAAATCCAATGCCCTAAAGACTTGGTCTGCAAATGCTCCTGGATAATTTTATTCATTTGTGTTTAATTATTTTTTGGGGGATTGAGGTCATTATTTTTTGAACACTTTCTATGTACCAGCCTTTGTTCTGAACAATAAAGATACAGAGTTCCATGACCTCAAGGAGGTTACAGCCTACTGGGTATGCCAAGATGGGGATAATTGAGGATCACCATTGGAGTACAACAGAGGATCCCTAACTCAAAATTGAGAGGTCTAGAAAGGCTTCTAGAAGGGAGTGACAGTTAAACTGGGCTGAGACTGGGGACAGGGAAGGAAGAGTTAGGCAAAGATAAGAAGCTCTGGGCAGGGGGCAGAAAAATGTTCCAGGAACATTCTTTGGTGTTCAGTAGTTCATAAGTGAGAGTGAAATGGACAGGGCAGGTGTAAGTGGTTTGGCATTCCTGGGGTATAGAGTGAGAAGACAGAGGAGGTAGGAGGTAGGCCTAATGATAGACTAAGAGACTAGCCATTCATCCTTTCATCAAACCAGACATCATTATCACCTCCGCAATCATTCTACCATTCATCTATTTACTGTTCAGAAAGATTTATTATACAGTAGGTGCTCTGCCATTTAATATGAGTGTTTTACAATGGAAAATATTAATTTATAAGTTTCTACCACAGTTAGGGAAAACACTCCTGTGTTTCTCCTTTACTCACACACTCACAAAACTTCTGAGACCAGAGTTGCGGGTTTCCTACTTATCAACTAATTCTCTGTGACATGAGTTGGGTGTCATCCTATATAATTCGATTCAATTCTGCTACCATGTACATGGACTTAGCATCAAATCCTATGAGTTATCAGAAGGTTGAGCAGCAGTTAACACTGTCTATTGGGAGGCACAATGGTCTCTAGAATAAAATATGTGATCTTGTCAGGAGTGAGACACTGAAATATAATTGCCAACTCTTGGACCAACCTCAGACATCACATGTAGGCTTTTTCTTATAAAACAACATGCAAATTTACTTAATTCAATTATTTAAAAGTGCTAACAAGAATATGAACACAGTAACAGCATGCCACACATTAAATTTTTGCATACACAGACTCAGGGGTCAGTTAATGGTGATTTATACAACTTAAAAACACAATTAAAAAAATGAAATATACTCTTCATTTGCATTCTAGAGTTAATTTGTGAAACAAATAAAGGCTCACCCCCTTAGTTTGACCCTGAAACAAACTAAATATTATTTTCTCTCCAATAAAAGTAATTACAAACTTTAAGTCACAACTATTTAAGTCAAACCTTAGATAGTTGCAGGATTAAATAAAAGGAATGAAAAGCTATAAATATACTTTAATTTATAAGATGGGATGAGAAGGACTCTCTCATCATAAAAGCAAGGGAAAAAATTACAAAGGATATTTCAGATTTGACGCTTTTAAATATTTTGTCCGTGAAAAGATCATAATATTAAAATACAAATAGAAATCTAAAAAATGTTGCATACAATTACAGACACATTAAAAGTTAATATCATTTATACATAAAGAATTTATACAGATCAAAAGGGATACATTCCCACGATTCATCAGGAAGAAATTAAAAGTTTAATCAACTTAAAAAAAATCACTTAGGATCAAAGAAATACTAAATAAAATAAAAACTAAATAATCATCTTATTTTCACTCATCTATAATTCAACAAACAAACTTAAGATATGCTTTCACTGGGTACTATTGCTAGGTGTTACTTTCGCAAAACTAAATAAATTATCATCCTTTTTATTTGAACGGGAGGTTAGTTTTATATGAGAAACATTGACTGATATGTCCAGTATGTTTACTTGTGAAGGCTGTGCTCTGCATAAAGTGCTCAGTGTAAGACGCAAGTGGACTCCTGAAATCTATGCAGTCCTCCACCCACCCGGCCATAAAGCCCGTATGAGTCGCATCTCTTTGGTGAAATTAGGTATTACAAATTTTATGTAGGTGGGGAAGGTGAGCACACACACCTAAAGGAAAGATAGGTGTAATGTGTAACTACAAACAGGAATATATAGAACTCTATAGGAGCACAATCTGGTGTTTAAGGACAGGATTCTGTGAGTAGAGGTTATTGCAGAGTCCTGAAGAATAAACTGGAATTGATGTCATGAGTAAATGTGCAGAATGAAAAGGAACTGTAACATTCCAGAAGCAATGGACTGTGTGGCTCATTCAGCTTGACCGGACTTCAGTATGTTCCGAGGTGTTTGTCAATGATCGAAGCTGGGGAAGTGAGGAAGGAAAAGATAGGAAGGACTTTATGTAATACGCTAGAAGTTTGATGTTTCTACTGAAGGTAGTAGATGTAAGGTAAATGCGTGACACGCCGAGAAATTTTAAAAGCAAACCTTTATTAGGAGAGAGCTCCCGGGCAACTTCTCTGGCCCCTCTCCTCTCGGGACCAGTGAACCTCGCCTGGGAGCTCTCTCCCAATAAAGGTTTGCTGGCCCTCCTCTGCCAACCTAAAAATAGAGAATCCTGGAAAAGTTTCTCAGCAGGAAAATAACAAAGAGATGTGAGTTTTAGGGAAAGTGATATGGCTGCATGAAGGAGAATAGATTGATAATCATCTTGGAAAGGTTCTCTGTCCCTCTGGGCATCCATCCGCTCTCCAGGCCTTCCAGTGCCTTCTGTGGTACCAGCCCTGAGTTATTTCAAACGTGTGTCCATCCTAATTAGACATTCTTTTCCCACCTCACTTCTGCTTTCTCCGCATCATTTCTCAGTTAATAAATGTGTGTATCATAGGACCAGGGATACACAGAATTTGAATCTAACCTAAATCACTACTGGCCGTAACTCCAAATTTCTGGGAGAGGGAATATGATCACTTTGGAAGTGCTGGATGATATGTCCGGTCCAACAACCATGACCGGGGCCCAGAGTCACATGGTATAAAGTGGCCTGCTGCTACTTCTTGCTCTAGGGAATGAGGATGGAGCCATTCCTAGGGAAAGGGAGGGCTTTTGAGTTCATTTTGGCGCACATAAAATATACTGTACTAAGTCAGGGAAGGCTTGTATTTTATGTACAGGTTGGGAAAGTTGACCATAAAAGAAAGAGAAGAAAGGGACTTTGGAGCGATATTACGAGAGTGGCTGATAAAGTTATGAAAAATATATCAAGTTATGAAAATATATCAAGAATTTTGACATTATGCCTTTGACTCAGCGAGTACCAATCCAGGTACTCCAAATACATCACAGGTCTCAGGGTACTGGAGTCCCTCTACCTCCTCTCTGCCTTTCTTGTAGATAAACCTAGCACTTCTCGATGTAGTCTCTGTGCTCCAGCATGATTAACACATTTGAAAATTGCCTACTACTAGATTAGAATTTTTGACTTCAGAGCTTATTTTTATGCTTTCTTTGTTGCCTGAAATCGCTCTTCCTGAACATTTTTCTGTATATGTTTAGGGCTTTTCCTCATTATTGTAAGGAACCAACCCAGGCATCAACCCCCGAGAAATAGTTACATTTCAGGATGGATAGAGTATTCTTCCCTTGGGAAATTTTCTATACTGCTTACATTCACTTACTTCTGGGTAAAGATCTTTTTATATAACTCTCTTACAAGACTGTTCATTCTTGGTGACTAAGGACAATGTCTTATTCATCCTCATAATCTGAAAGATTATGTTTATAGTTAGAACTCAATAAATATTTGTTGATTGAATTTAATGAAAGAATAATTATAGTCAAAGATTTTGAGGATGAGCAGGATAAAGATATTGATTAATTTTGTCTTCATTAAGAAAAATTGACATGTTAAGATGCCTGAAGGTAAAATAAGGAAATAAAATGTTACACTTTCTTATCTAATAAAGGAAGAAGAAAATATAAGAGAAAAATAAAAGTAAACATTATCTGTTCAAGTCCTTGTTCAAAAGGAGGAAAATTAAAGAACCATGGATCATGTAGGATAAGTAGAAAGCAAAATAGGATAATAGAAATAAATCCAAATACATCCGTAATCAAAATGAATATAATCTCCAGTTAATAGGTAATGATATTGAGCAAGGGCTTTAAATAAAAATCCGGCTCTAAAGCAATTACAGAAGGTCTAAGAAAGTGGAAACTTGAAACAAAGATTGTAAAGTGAAACTAAGCAAATACTTTTTAATACTTAAAATAATATTTTAGTTTTTCAATATTTATAGCTTGACCTTATTTGTAATAATTGAAATACTAGAAATCCAAAGAAAAACAATTTTTCTATGACAACAAAGTAAATAAATTACAATAAAATAAATCAGCTCATACTAAAAAGTAGTGAAAACAAATGAACCTTAAACACACATGTCACCATGAATGACTCTCAAAAGCACAAGGTCAAACCTAAAAGCAAGTCCCATGAAAATAATTAACATAAAGTTTAAAACATGAAAATCTAAGCAATCCATTGTTTACAAAATATAAACATATGGCAAAGACAGTAAGGAAGGACAAACGATAGCAAATATAGAATTCAGGCCAGGGGTTACTTCCTGTATAGAGGAAGAAGACTCAAATTGAGCAGACAATGAACTTCAAATATGTCGGCCAATAGATTTTACACACACTCACACACACGTACACACACACACCCACACACATACCACATACAGACACACACACGTACATATATACACGCATAGTATTTTGTGTTAATATAGTTTAAATTTAAATATGGGGCTCAAATGAACATATTTTTATAACTGAAAAATTGGAAAAACACCTGCATGTTAGAAATTTGACAAGAATCAACAGATTTCATGTGTCTGCTCTATAAAATACTAAACAATAATTAAATGATTTACAATTAGTTCAAATATCAGAAGTCATTTATGATGTAATATTGAGTTAAAAATGTTCACAAGCTGGTAAATGCTGAGAATAATGTGGTTTCCATTATGTAAAATATTTATTGAAGAGGACTAGAAAGAAATACATGAGAATTCCATGTGGTCAGATTGTAGATATATATACATTTTTTTGCTTCTTTGTATATTTCTAAAATGTCCACATACAGTATATATTGTACATAGTGGGTTTGCTTGAGTGCTGGTAAGCATATGTTATTTTTATAATTTAACAAAACAATTATAATCAACAGCAAAAAGATTTTAAGAGCAAATACCAAAAAATGACCAAGTATCTTTTGCTCTATAGGCTTTTGATTAATAAAGCATGTTCTTTTTAGTTCATTTGAAATCCGATAATGGTAAACGATTACTGCGTATAGTAAAAACAACTTCTGATTGGTACATGACAGTGAGCTGGGTGCATTATTGTTACATGATGAGAGCCATGGCTGAGGTTCCCGCGAGTCTTTTAATTGAGCACATCTCTCCACTTGTGGGGACCTTTGGGCTGTAACAAGATATCAGCCCTTGTGAAGAATGAGTCTTCTATGACATGGTGGCTCCCACACTTAGCCAATGCGGATCTTTCTCCTCACCCATTCTACAAAAATTTATTAAATTAAAAACCAATCATCCCTATGCAATTCAAAATATAATAGTTCTATTCTGAATATCTAATGGTTTTTGAAAAATAATTATTGAGGGATTTTAGTCCTATCTCATCTCTAAGCTCAAGAATTGACTAATATTTTCCATTTCTTGGGCCTTTTTTCTAGGCAAAATCGTTGGGTAGGTGATAGCAATATTTAATGTCATCAATTACAACTTCTCATGAAAGTCTTTTTTGTACTAGTACTCTCTTGCTCACTTCATGTATTTTTTTAAATTGCCTTTATTAAGAAATAGTATAACAATCATTTATAAGAAAATGTTAGTGAGTATTAAACCTTATCCGTGATTGTGAAATATGACCTTCCTCCCTCCCTCCCTTCCTTATTTAATTTCTTTGTCCTTCTCTCCCTTCTTCCCTTTAAATCAGATGGATGAATATATTAAATAGATTTGAGTGGGACAGGGAGCCTCCTGGAATCTATGAAAACACAGCTAAACTCCACATTTTGTACTTCCCATCAAATAATTAACTGCTTTTTTTTTTATACCAGTCTTCATTATACGCACAATCCTTGGAAGAGATCCACAATACTGATTATAAGAAGGCTAAAAAATTGTTTAAGAAAGCCTATATTTTCATTGTTGCAGCCTCGGGTTTATCTTGGAACTAAATATCATTTTATTTCTTATTCTGTGTCTTCAAGTAACATAACTGAGAGTCAAAGTTAATAGATTTAAGATTGTTTGCCTTGAGACAGTAGTTAGAGAACACATGTTAATTCTTTTGTTCTGTTTATGATTTGAAGCACAAAAGAATCATTTTTAAGTATAACTATTATATTAAATATCTTAAAAGTTTATTTAAATGTATTTACAGAACTATTCTTGTATAAGTTGTATTTCAGATATCTAATTTAGGTCATTTCTTCTTGGGTAAGATAAATAATGATAATGTCAACAGAGAACTATAAATAATTTCAAATTTGCTTAATAATTTAGCCATCTTTTTCACAAACTACCTGTTAATACTTAAAACTTTGTTTGACATGAACACTATTGATTTTTAGTTGAGAAGTTTAATTTTTCAAATTATTATTTTCATACAGAATCCAAATGTTTTCTGCTTCACATTTTTTATAAGCAGATCTTGATTTTATGATATTGTAAAATTTGTTAAATACAAAAGTGTGATACAGTTTCCAGGAGAACTGGATGCCGAAGCTTCTGTCAAAGACAGCTAGAAAAAGGTGACAAATAACCACGGACTTCGAAAGTTCAAACATTGACTGTTCTATCCAATTTTGTTTAGAGTCTCTAAAATGTTCAGAACTAGCTCAGTAAATTCCCACAATTTCTACCTTGTTACTTGATGTGGTAGGTGGGTGGTATTGAAAACTACCTTTCTATCTAGAACGAATGCAACTGATTGGAGAGGACACCCTCCCATCATGCAAAGCTCAAAATCTAGTTTCTGATCTAGGCACAGCCCAATCCCAGACATGCACATATGGAATGGATTATTTTGTAATTTAGTACCCATCTAAAAGAAAATAATCTTCTTTTCTTAAAATTTGTTGAAAGTTTAGGAATATAAGAATAAATAAGACATAAGAACTTAGAGGATTTATTGTTTCCAATAAATTGTTTGTAAGTGACTGGCTTCTCCTGTCTATATTTTGATGGTTTGAAACATTTATGAATGTGCTTAATGATTAGAGCTCAGTCATCTTAGGACCCTCATTATGATCTAGAATATTTGGTTGAAATTACCATTCAACATAGATAAATTAAAATTAAATACACATTTCTTCCCAATGCATTCTCTCCTAAGAATAAATACTACCATACCTGACTGGCTTCAGTAATACATTAAAGGGACTTTGGACAAGATTACCTTCAGTCGCCTTAAGTTTTTTGAAGTGAAATTGTGATACCTCTCAAAGGAGAGCAAGTTGTTGTATCCTAGAACTGAAAAGGCAATGTGACTTTTAATACTGTGATAGTTCCCTTTCCCTGCACAATACATTGTCAGAAAGACTTTAAAATGAAATGGAATTGCTTTAAAGACAATTAAAATTTATATCTATCTACCTATTATCTATCTATATTTTGCATATATATATTTATATATTTGCATATATACTAATATGAATATAGAGTAGTAAAGTTTCTTTTAATAAATTGTATGCTTGAAATTTTGAAATAAAGATGAATAAAGCCATTCCTGGAGTCTATATTGTCAATAGAGAAAGAAGCAAGTTTTCCTAGCTGCATTAATTTGTCACTTTTGTTGACAGGCCGGGTACCATAAATTTCCATGTAGAGAATCAGAGGCACATCTCATCCAGAAAATGTATGAAATTATTTTTTTCTATGTAGTGTTTACCTTGACCTGAAGAAGAGATTTTAGGTGATATCTGCATCTTCAACTGGGGGCTTTTAATGTTGACTTTCTGTAGAACAGAGATACAATGGGAGAGTAGGGAATGATTGGGAATAGATGGCAAGTATTAATGCTCCAGATATGGTTAAGTATGAATGGGGTAGAGCAAGATATCCACTTTGAAAATAGCCAAACCTGTAGAAGTAGGAGACCTGTGTATCTAGAAACCACATACTTGATAATAACCTTGTTGATATATCACGTGTACAATTTGATCTGAAAATCGAATTGTGGAAACCATCACCTGGACTTGCTTTTATTGGCTACCAGTTGCTTGAGACAAGGGTAGTAAACGTGGTTTCTACATAGCATAATGATAGTACATGCTGAAGATTTTGTGTGAACTGTTAAATGAACTAGTACTCTACTTTTGTAAGTGTGTTTTCTAGGAGCTCCATTCTTAGTTGAGGCACACAGACTTGTGAAAAAAGTTGCCCGTGTTTCCAATCAAATGTCTGAATTACTCTACATCTTTGAGTTTGCGACTACTGTACCAGGAATATAAGGACTGACTAATGTGCCTCCCTCTTTTCTAATCATTGTCAAAGTTATGAAACTCTCCCAGAAATTACAGATTTGGCATTAGCGAAGTATTGTGTGGAGTTTTGATCCTAGTTGAAACCCAAACCTTAATTTGTAAAAATTACAGTATGTACATTTTAAATTATATAAAATATAATATAAAATTATAAGTTATATAGTTTTAAAATTATGATAACCATACTATCTTACAAAAATAATCTTTTACCTATTTGCATAAAAATCTTAATCATGGCAGGTGTTTATAGGGTCATAATATAAGGAAAAAAGGAGCACCTTTCAAACCTGAGTGTGATCAGAAAATTCTGCCTCCAGTAACCAGATTGACTCAAACTGATACATCCCTGAATTCAAATTTTGTTGATTTAGAGGGTTAAGTGTTGGGTTAAATCATAAAATTATACTTTATTTTATTTAAAGCCAGCTGGTCACAGTGGCTACAACAGGCTTCATAGACTTTGTTGAAAATCTAAGTTCCTCCCTTTTCTTCTATATGACCCTGGGCAGTGTAGCTTTACTTCCCTGATCCACAGTTTTTTGTCCAAAGTAAAATGTCATATCTACCTTGTTCTTTGTGATTTGCAGAAACTCTGTCATGCTGCCGACGCTCAGTTTCTATTGTTGATGTGGTACAGCATGCTATAGCCAGAACAGACTAAAAAACTCTTTTTCATGTCATTACAGTGAAACCAAGGAATGCATGTATTATTATCTTGTTCTTAAAGATGGAAAACTGCACTCTAAAAGAAGTGATTTTCTTGAGCTCACAGCTAATAACGAAGATTAGACTTCAGCCTTTATCTTTTGGAGTTGAAATCCTTTAACAAATATGCTGTTTTTCCTAAGGCCCCTCCACTGTTACGGTCCATGATACTTATATGATCAATCCCAGGTGGTTTCTAGCAGCAGAGCACAAAGACTTTTATTTGATCATAAATCGACAGGAGATGAAAAGACTACACAGTACTCGTTACAATGGTCTTCTTGCATGTGCGGTGCAATCTTATGCATGATATCTCTGAGTTGCATTTATCTCTAGCACTATTTCTATATCCAAGTCCAATATTGTATGTGGAGTTTAAACAAAAAACGTTTGATGGGTTTAGTATTATGTCTGTGTGTACGTATCAAATGCCAACTAAAAGTACTATTATCAGTGTCCTTTTCATTTTGAAATGCAATTAATTAAAACCTTTACTCAGCATAGAAGTTTGGGCAAACCAAAAGAGAAACACCCTTTAGGTAACTTATTCGATAAGCAGTCTTTCCCCTTGACCTTTAAATCTCAAGTTCATCTAAAAAATTCATTTCAATAGCCTTAAACATACCACTGTCCTGGAAATCAGAATTTTTTTAGTTCAATCACAATATCCAATTTTGGCTTCAAGTTTAATAAATTTTTTAAAAAAACATGGATGACCGATCATAGTCATTTGAACTTCCAAACATTTTTAAGTAGGATCCCAGAGCCATCTAAGCCTTTAATTCTTCACAAATAATCTTAACATACTCAAGTAGTTATGAAATATCTAAATTCCCTATGCGGAATCCATATAACCTATTTTACACCAAATATGATATATCGATTGTTATAATAGCCTAGCCCTTAGGTAAAAAGTCCTTTCTTAAACAAGCAACAAAAAAGAAACTTTTTAAATAACAGTTATATGATTCATATCGAAATACTTACATTTTAGGTTTCAATATTGTTTTTTTTGTGTGTGTGTGTGTGTGTTTCAAAGTTATTTCCATTCTTAAATGTTTTTGTTTGTACCCATTTTGCTTAATAGTTTCAATGAGTAGTTTTCTTTAGAGGAAGATCCTGTAGATCGTGTCACAGTTTCTACATATTTCTACATAAACAGGTCTGATCATCTGGGCAATATTTTATCTTTGAACCTTGTCTGAATGACTCATGGAATCTAAATATTCAGTTCTACTTCCGATAGGCTGAATAATGGTCCCCCCAAGATAGTCACGTACTAATTTCCTGAACCCGTGTTATTTGGCAAAATGGATCTTGCAATTGTGATTAAGAATTTTTGAAATATGGAGATTCTGTGGATTACCTGGGTGGGTCCAATATAATCACAAGTGTCCTTAACAGATGGAGGCAGAGGGAGATTTGACCACAAAAGATAATGAGAGGATGATGGAAATAGAAACTGTAGTGATGCATTTTAAGATGGCAAAAGGGGCATGAGTTAAGAAATACAGGCATTCTCTAGAAGGTAGAAAAAACAAGGAAACATATTATCTTCCTGGAACCTCCAGAGAGACCACAGCTCTGTCGACACCTGAATTTTAGATTCTTAACCTCCAGAAATATGAGAATAAATTTGCGTTGTTTTAAGCCAGTAAATTCGTGATCATTTGTTACAGCAGCAGTAGGAAGCAAATACACCACTGTGGTGCATGGCTAAAGTTGTACATGTTCTTATCCTTCCTTTAAATATTAGTTAAAACAAATGACCAGTCTTAAATTTGGCAGTTTTCAGAGAAGGCAGCTAAGGAATTTTATCTTTAAAATAGTTGTGATGTTGCCGATCTCTGGGAACAAGTTCAAGAGAAAGGTGGAGAGGATGGAGTGAAAACATCCTACTCATCTGGTGGATCATAGAGTGGGATTGTCTGAACGAACGAGGTGGTCAATGCCTCTTTTTGCAAAAGTGACTGATGTGTGCAGCTGCTATTAATAAATGATACTGGCAATGATATTGAGTCATTTTTTTTCATGTCCTTTCCAATCTTCACATTCTCCACATCTTAGATCTTTTCGCTCATTCGTAAACACTGCCTAATGCACCAGAACATTGCATTAAGTAGCTATCTGGCTCTCTATATAAACATTAAAATAAAAGAGTCATCAAGAAGGGAAAAAAAAGATTATAGTAGAAAGAAAGGCCTTTTGTAAATTGCTTTCCAAGAGCTAGGCACCATTCCAGGAAAATGAAGGGCACTTTTCAATGGACTAGAGCCTTCTCCCTTTGGTAGTATTAAAAGTCCTTCCTTGGGACATTATACAAGCAAATAGTGAATATTTTGCCAGAATTTTTCCATTAAAATTTTAATCACTTAATACTTTGAGGTTAGCCAAAGCAATTTTAATATATAGAGAATGATCTTAAAATTTGCATTTTAAGTTAATTACTATCAACAGAACAAGCTTGTCAAATATTTCTTCTTTGGGGAATCATCCAAATATATTTTATTTTTTCCATATATTTGTGCCAAAATATCAAGACTTCCCATTGAGGAAAAGAAATTAGCAGTTCTTTTAAGAGGAAACCTATGTTTTCAATACTATGATTCTGTGGAAAAATAAATATTCCTGACAGGTAAAAAGTGATAGAAATTTAGACCCAAAAACCTTAGCAATTTATATGCTTTGCCTATCATGAGCATTTAAAATCCAACAAAATGAAACGGAAAAGAAAAAAATTAGTGTGGGATAAAGTGAAACAGAGAGATGTAAGATATTATATCATGCTCGTTAATGAATTACCAGTGCAGAACCAAGTCAGATAAGTTTGTGTGTAGGTTAAACTATTTTCTATGATCACTCCACTCACTTCATTCTTTCTCTAATAAGATAATTTACATGAAAATCAGGTTTAGAAAAGAAGAATAAGCTTGCATATGTATAATATGCCTTGGGTGTATGTTTACTACATACATCATCTATATCATTTAGATTAACCTCATTTCATAAACTACAGGAAAAGAAAAGCCCTGAGAGGTACCATATTTGGGATTTTGCAGGTAACACATGACAGATGGAAAGTTAAGTCTTTTGATGTAAAGATTATGCTCTTTCCTCAAATGGGGGTATTCTGAAAAATGAGTGTCAATAGGGGAAAGGGGATGTTTAATTGGAATTTTTCTTGGTGGAGTTGATGTGAAAGGGGTGGTATTTTGAGGTATGTTGAGTTATTGTATTCATCTTTGTTCTTAATGTGTGTTCATGCATGTATGTAGCATCTCATAGCTCATCTGTTGGTAGAGAGATTCATCTACAAAGACTTCCTTTTCACAATCTCTGGAAATAGTTTTGCAAAAGTGAAATAATTACAATGGATCTGTGGAGCCAATGAAAATAGATCTATGAACATATTGACAGTCTGGGATTTACAGAAACAAAGAACTTATAAGTCAATTATATGTACATTATTTTTGTTAGTTACTATCTAATCTTACCTGAGAGAAAAGTCATGTAATTTTTATTTTGAGAGGGTCAGGAATATATATATTCATTGACCAGTATAGTGTCCTAAAAATATAGAGATAATGTTCGAAAACATTTAAAAGATGTTATATGCTAAATAAGCTTCTAATTTTTCAATGGATATCAATGCAATTCTTACAGTTACCTTAGGAATTAGGTGTTATTGTGGTCTCCATTTTACAGACTGAGGACACAGAGATAAAGTAACATACAAAGTGCCACTCAGATAATAAGGGGCACAGTTGGAATTCAAATCCAGGTGTCCTAGCACAAGAGCCTATATGCTTAAATATTTAATTTATAATAGGAGTCGAATAGATTGTCTTAAGATATTAAAAACAAAAACAAAAACAAAAGAGGAAAAGTAGAGGAGTGAAAAAATATCCTGGAGCTAAATTATGATTTGAAACATCAGCACAAAGGAGTCCACGAAATACTCAGCAAGATAAATGAGAAAATGCCCATTTATGCACATCTCATGAAATTTCAGAACATGAAAGATATTAGATAGAGTCCAAGGTATACAGAGACAAAACAACAAGCTGGTTGCTTACAAAGAAATGAGAATTAGATTGACATCTGACTTCTGGTGAGCAAAAATTAATGTGACAGTGAAAAAAAAAAAAGTTATTCTTAGTTCCAAAGAAAAAGGCCATTCCATGCCAAAATATCAAGGGCAAGTGCAGTGACAAGAGAACAATTCTGAAATGTCCGAAATTAAATTACAGTGGGCTGGAGAACGGGAGAGGACAAGGGAAATTACTTGGTTAACAGAGCCGCTGGCTCAAAACAACAAAAGACTACTCATGTTCCTGATTGTATGTTGAAACTCTGAATCAACTTCCAGCTAGCCATTTCAGCTCTTAACTAGAGTGACTAACCGATCACCAGCTTCTACTGCATCTTACTTATGCATGAGCTTTCAGAGCCATTGACCCCAACCAGTCCCAGAACAGCAAATACTTCTTCTTTAGATTCTATGCATCTATTCCAGAACTTTCTTTGCTTCAACATCTCCTGTCCCCTTTATCTATAGCCAATGCAGAATCTTTCAAAACAACTTATATCTTTCTTTTCCAACTCATTGTATAAAAGAGCCCATTCAATGCCAGAGCAGTAGACATGTTTGTCTTCTTCATCCAGCTCTGTTACTGGTGCTGTAGACTGTATGCTTCAGGACCTGGTTCTTTTTCTGGCTAGCATGTGCTCAATATCCCCTTTCTTTCAGAAAAGCTTTCAGTCTCTTCAGTTTTTGCTTAACAGCAGCATACATACATATTTAGATTTGCGTAGATTTGTAAACTTTAACATTCACCTCTTAAAATGATTTTCTAAAATGCACTTCAGCAAATTTAAGATAAAGTACAGGAAAAAAGAAGACATAGGATTCAAAAAAGTTCATCAAACGAGAAAAATTTCAAAACTCAGCCATTAACTATGCAATTGGCTTAGAAAAATGAATGAACTAAAGTAGAACAGGAAGTCAAACATTTTAAGAAAATTTATCCACTGTAACAAATCAAGTGATATAGAAGTTAGATGATCTTGGTGCAGTTCTTCTCAGTCTTGGCACTATTGACATTTTAGGTTGAATAAGTTGTTGGTATGGGGGTGGCTGTCCTATGAATTATAGGATGTTTAGCAGCAACTTGAAATATGATAAATTGCTAACTGATCTATGTTTATAGAAATGAAAACAAATAAATGTCAAAAACATTTATGGAAAATATAATGGTGAATAAAATATAGGAGAAAGGAGATCATTGTATTAGCTTACATCATGAAAAATCAGAAAAACAATGTCTTAAGTTGATAGGTTATAAAACAAAATTTAAGTAAATATGCGAATCTGTGTACATAATGAATAGGAAAGCTGAGAATAAAATTAGACATAATTTGGGAAGAATGGGGTATATGAAAAACTCGACAGAAGGTAATTGAATCATAGCCACCGTATTTTATATTAGGAAGATAATACTGCATTAGGCTGAAAATCAAGAATAGATATATGAGCACTTGTGTATGGTTTTTTAGATAATTTCTAGGATGATTAAAAACATAAAAAAAATAATACAAAAATACAAATAAACAAACACCAACATATTAATGAGGCAAGATTCAGCAGTCGGGAAAGTCAATTCATTTGTGCTTTTTACCCTCTTGAACTGTTTAATATATACATTTTAATTTACTCTTTACACATTTTGTAAAATTATACATTTTACAAAAGTGCTTTGGGAAAATAACAGAATGGTCTCACCATGTAATGGACTAGGTCTATATGAAACCTAACATCCTCTTTAGGATCATCGAATGAAGAATGACAAATTGATAGAAAAGTATTAAGGACATGCCCCTGTAGAAAATTCCAGACCAAGGAATGGCACAATAAGTCTTGCATTTTAGAAATGGCATTTTCATGGCTGAATGGATGATGGGTCAAAGAGGTAGTAAAGATAAGAATTCAATTAGGAGATTATTTTCAATTAGAAGTTGAAAAGTAATGATGGCTTGAACTCAGAAGCAGCTGTGGATTTAGAGAGAGAGTGAACAGACTCATAGGAAACTTGGGTAATGAGAGGGGCAGCATCTGGGGACAAATTATCATATGAGACAAAGGGAAAGAGAATATCTAGTGTAAACTCTGGTGTTCCACTGGAAAACTAGATGAATGGTGGTATCATTCAGTAGAAAAGACAGTATAGGAGAAGAGAGTTTCACTTGGGAGAAATGAAAAATGAATTTAATTTTGGAAAACATTGACTTCGAGAGCCTGTTATTCATTCATGGAGATGTTGGAAATCCAGGACTGAGGACTCAGAGGAGTGAATTGGAGACAAGATCTTTGTTGAAACTCTTCAGTCTAGTGCTGTTGTCTTCAAGATAATATCATCGGTGTGGGGAACAGTAGACTAATATCCTAGTCAGAGTGCTAGCACTTAGCTGTGTAAGCTTGGAGAAATTATGTGTTTTCCACACCAATAAAATGAAACAAAAGTAGGATAAGAGAATGTTAAAGATATCTTGAGATTTGGGGCATTTGTTAAACCTCCTCATTGAAATTAATCTAATATTGTTGGTTAGGTTTGCAATATCAAGATTTTTTTTCTTTTTTTTTTTTTTACTGGGACATAAAGTCTGAGTTGTCTATATTTTAGAGCAACATGCATTCTAATCAGCTCCCCTGTATATTTGATATTTTCCATGAACCTGGGAGGAAAGTGGGTGTTGTTTGTCCTGAGGCAGAAATTTTCATAGCTACGAGTCTCTGACTTAATGTCACTCATTTTTTAAAATTATTATTATGCTCATGCATGATATATAGTGATGCCTAAAATGTTTCTGATTTAAACAAAGCATTTCTCTGATTTCTTTTCAATCCATTTAGAATAATCATTTTTGTTGTTAATTTAAAAATGTCTTTAGAGGAGCCAGTTGAGTTTGGAAGAGATGTGCTCTGGGATTCTGAGGGAACTTTCAAAGATAATGTACATGTTTCTAGTTAGAGAAATGGAATTTTGGCCAGAGTAAATTTTTGTGGTTCAGTTTGATGAGATCTTGTTCAGTTTCTGTTTCCTAATTTTATCCTGATTGTCCAAAACACAGTTAATTTTTCCCTTGTTCTATCTCTGTGCTTCTCTGGTCTGGAATGGAAATATGACTTCTCTAAGTGTTTGGGAAATAACCCAATATGAAACTCCTTTGTCAAACCTATGTACAGCATTTCCTGGGAAAAATGACAAAATTGATCACTTATGCTAGATAGGAAAACCTCAAAAGGCTTTCCAAATTTAAGCACCGTGATTCTTCCAACAAACATCTTTGAAAGCTAAGATATATAGAGTTTGGTTTACAGTACTCAAACTGAAATTTAATTCACCTTGTTTTTTATTAAGTACCAGGAAGAGACTAAACTAGTCTTTTCCTAGAATTCAACATAATCTGCTTCCAACTGTCTTCTGTGAATATAAAAGCATTTCAGATGATTAAAAAATAAGCTCGTATCTGTAAGTCAGCCACAGTGTACATAATTACAGTACAGCTGACTTAAATCATATATGTTATCTTAGAGAAAAATGACTTGTTGTGAGTGAGGAGGAGGCTTTTAGATTTATAAAATTGAAGATTAAAAATGAACACATTCCAGGTTATATTTTAAAGCCTATGTTTTGGAAGAATGCTTTTTACTTAATGCTAATTAGTTTATACATAGAGGAGCACACATGAAACTAGTTTAAAGATTCGTTCTTTGAGTCGCTAGTCTTGTTTTTCAGTAACACAGCTTAATACTTTAGTCCAGGTTAGAATCCACATTAGTGCTATAGATTAATTTAAATTTAAATATTTTTATCATTCATTATTAACATCTAATTTGAAAATTTTACATAACATTAAAATGATTCCCTGGATTAGTTTGTGGTGTGTTACACAAATTGTGTGTGATATCTTCTTAGGTGACCAGGGAAGCTATTTTGATGAAATCTTGGAAAAGAGAAAGGAGCTAACAGACTATTTAGCCTTGTATTAGATAAACATCAGAATAAGCCCCAGAACCTTGAATGAGTTCATGGACAATAAATATATTCAGTATTTTTTTTTTTTTGAGCTGGATTTGCTTATACTGCGTAATTATCAGATATTTAAAAAATAGTTTTGGAAAACTAACCTCTTGATCACAATATGTTAATAGCATTTGAAAAATATTTTTTTAATGGGCATATTTTGTTTCACTTTTAATTAAATTTTATGTGTGGTAGTAGTTACAAAAATAAATGTCCTGTTTACATGGCAGTTGACGTAATTTTTGGATAGCCTAGAACCCCCTTCCAAAAACAGATATAGCCACTAAGATAACATATCAGAAGTATCACAAACATCTACAATAAAATTTTATGAACAATTAATCCCACCTGTGTGGGGTGAAATCAAAAATGGCCATAAGAACTTTATGGTTTCTAGATCTCTGCAAGAAAAAGAAGAAGCAGGGAATAAATAATCTTCGAATGGCCTAGGATAGCAAAGAACCCAGAAATTGCCCCTTTTGTTGGATAAGTCTCAAACAGCCCAACTAGGAACGGGTCTACAGAGGCTTAATTTTATAAGGAAATTAATGGTGACCAAAGGAATTTCAGACAATATTGACGTGATTCAATCACTAAGAATCCTGGCAATTAATGAAATGGAACTTGTTTTAGAATAAAGAACCAGAATTAGGTAAAATTGCTGTGAGTAGAATCTACACTGATCAGAAAATAGATTTAAGGTGCAAAGGATGGCTACAATCCATATAAAAGTCAGCAAAGAAAACACAGCCAACACATCTCAGAAAAATGGAAGGCTATATATTCGAATTATATATGGTAACAACAGAGAATATTGCTCTAGAGTCATGTAGTTAAATTATTTATTAGGAGACCCTACCCTTTTAAGAGTTTAGAAAAATCTTTTTTTTTTCATTTAGAAATCAGCAATTGAAATATATTGCATTAGAACCCTGTATTAAATTTCTATAATAAAAGAATAAAATTAACAAAGTAATATACCTATAGACGTTTAAGTCATTCCAGAAATATTTGCACAAAGAGAGATACAATCTATGAGCTGTTATTTCAAAACAGCCAAAAAGGAACTAAGGAAACAACAGAAATTAGAATTAAATAATTTTGAAAATAGTTGATTCAATAAATGAGAATACAAATAAAAAACTAACAGAAATCTTAAAATAATTAGAAATGAAAGAAGAAAGATAATTTCAAAAGCAAAGTTTAAACATGAATAAATGCCACAGATAATGTCAAAAGGGGCATAGGTAATGAAAAGACAAAAAGAAAAGAAAAAAGCAAAGAAAATGTAAAGAAAGAGAAAAAATTTTGTGGGAATGATATAAAAATAGGTAATGATGATGCAACATGTGTATAATGGTACTAACTGCAGAAGAATAGCAAAACAATAAAGTAGAACAAATAGTAAATAAAATTCAAGCAAATTTTCTTGTAATTGAAAAGACTTAAAACTACATATTAAAGTACATACTATAATCCTGTGGAGATTGACCCAGAAAGATTAATTTCTAGCACAATTAAAAACAAGGAGAAACAAAAATTCCTTAGGCATTATCCCCAAAAGATGAAATTATTTATAAGAAAAAGAATATGAGATTGTTATGCAAATTTATGAAATTAACCTTTTATTCACCAGAAGATAATATAGAAAGAAAATGTAAGCCAACGATTGCATATCTAGCCAAATTGATATTTAAATGTAAAGACGTTTTTTATATAAGACACACTATTATTAACATACATAATGTCAGTTACCATTTTTCCACAAGTTCTTCATAAGAAATATACTAAAGATGGATCTTAAGATAAAAGAAAACATTGAATGTAATCTTTTTGACAGAACTAAAATAAGTTTAGGGAGAATGTGGAAAAAGGAAAGTAAAATGAGTTTATGGATTGCCTTATGGAAATAAACTGAGAGTTAAAATACATCACCTCAAATTAAATGCAAGGATAAAGAGGGGAAGAAAAGAAGAGCTTCTATCTGATAAACTTGTTTATAGTAGAAAACAAAAAGACATCCAAAAAGAAAACAAAGAATAAATTAAGAGTATTATGTAAAGAAATTGGTATCAATTACTATTACAAAAAAATACAGACTTGTCTAAATATTAAAAATATGCAGAAAGAATAAGAGTGAGAATAAGGATGCATTAGGAAAAAGAGAGAGAAAAAGATACTACAGTAAAGTTACATTTTAAAGGTAAATATAAGATGGAAAATATTACAGAACTCAAAAGGCATGATAGGTCAAGGTTTAGTCAGGAAGACAGAAGCCACTGTATGTATTCAGACATAATTGTTTTAATGTAGAATAAAGGCTTAAGTATTTCTTTGACAAGTTGGAGGGGCAGAGATCAGAGAAGGTACTACTGAAAATCAAAGGGTCTCCTACAAGGCAGAAGTCAACAGTAAAGTCTCAGCCCAAAATGCAAGAGTGGATAATTCTCAAAACCGGAGGCTGCTGCAATTCTTGGGAATCTGAGAATCTCTCAAGATCCATCCAAATACCTCAAGCTATAGTGGAGAAACTGGTAGTTCTTAAAAGTTGTAAGGAATTTCTTCTGTGCCCACATGTCTGGGTGCAGCTGTCTCAAGAGAATAATGTCTTCTCTTTCATTTTGATCTTTTAAATTTATGCAAGTTCCTCTTATTGGCAATAGTTATCCAGAATCATGCAGAGAATGGGATTCTGGGAAACGTGCTGCAGAGGAGTTAGGTAAGGATGATGTTAAGTGGACAACATATAATCCATCACAATTAGCAAAGGAAGTCATACGATACGCTGTATACAAGAATTGCGTTGAAAACAAGAAGGTTCTTATATGTTTAAAATAAAATAGTGGACAAAGATATACTAGACAATTCCAAATTAAAAAGAAGAAGACAGTAGTCGTAATTTTCATATCTGACAAAGTTGAATTAAGGCCGAGAAACATGAAGAGACAAATAAGAACACCTCATAATGATAAAGCCAGATTTACTAATAAAGATGAGTAACTAATATGTCTGCATCCAATAACACAGCAATGGCTCACATAAAAATAAACTACAGGAGATAAGAGGAAAACTAGACAATACAGAAATAATAATAGCATTCTCTCACCATAGATATCAATAACAACATAAAAAAGCCATCACATGGATATCTTTACAGTTATTAATATTTTAGGTGAAACATAATATTTTATTGTATTTTAATTTATATATTTTATACGTAAGATTATATACTTGGTCTTTTAAATTTCTAATTCTGTGAACTGCTTGTTCATGCCTTTTGTGCATTTTATGTTTGTTTCTTTGTCTTTTTAGAAAAGGTTTATCGGAGATTTTTATTATTGCATACTGATACCCTTTTCTATGTCCTAACTATTGTAAAATTGCATCATGGAATTCGAGTAGCTGCGTACATCTAGTTTAGTCTGCGTGAGTCTTAGTTGAGTTTACATGGCTCTTTCTTATAATTGAGTTCTGGCAACTCCATTCCTCTGGCTTCTGGCTGGAATTAATTTTGCAATCTAGTGCGTTGTATATCTCTTCTAGATGTCTTTAATTTATCACCATTACTTAATATTTACAACCGAGGTTGCAGCTAATTTCCTTCAGCCATTGATTTGGTTCAGCCTGTGTTTTTACTGCCTCATTGGATTCTTTATTGTTTTCAGATTTTTCTATCTGGCTCTAGGCTTCAATTTTATAGTTATTTTTATTGATACTGTTTAATTTATTTCAGAATGATTCCACACTGGTAAAATATATATTTCTAAATGAATGAACTTCAGCTTTCAGAAATATCCCATTATGTGGATATCATTCCTCACTGAAAGTGGAAAAATGTGTTTATGGACAAATTTGGTCTGTTTCTATTTCTCTCCCTTAAGTAAGGAAAATCAGTGAATGAACTAACCCGTGAACCTCAGTGAAAATGTTCAGTTATGTTGTCGTGCAGATACAGACATTAGATTTCCCTCTTTTTTCTATAACTGTTTGAAAGAAATAGAGAATACATTGGTTTATACTACCCTTCTTTTCTCTCCCACTATTCTCCTTCTCCAAGTCTTGTCTCAAGTGTCTGGTCAAATGTCAAGGCCTCTACTATACCAGAAACAGATCCCCTGGATGACAACTTATCCATCCCATTCCTGATTCATTCTGATGTTAGGTTATTTGGACACTATACCCCGTTGACCTCACCATGATTGTCCAATCATCTCGTCTACCATAGTTAAACATGATTCAAGTCAGATATTATTTCTATCTTCTCCATATAACCCCACAAATTTCTCTGTCAACTTTCATTTCATAAGTATTCTATATTTGGCCTAGATGTTATGCTGTAATTATTTTATGCTAAAGATTCTGTCTTAGGATCTGAGGAGAACAATCAGTTTTTAAATTTCAAAGGAAAGATCTTAAAGAATGAGAAGTGTTTACATGGCAGGGAGAAGGGAAACAGTATTCATAGAGCAGAACAGTTTAAATTAAATAATGGGTGCCTGTATGTACAACATTTTATACCTAAGGTAAAATTCTGTTTATTGCATTTTACTTTTACTATTGTTTATGGTATAGCAATTTAAATGCATACATCATAATTCTGTCAAACACATAGTTTTTGGAGATAATTTCAATGATTCGTAATTCAGGATCACATTTTCTCTTTACGCTTGTCCAGCAGCTGTAAAGACGAGCTTAAGAACAGACTCTGGAAACAGATTATTTAGATGTGGATTGTGTCTCTACTACTTTCTTTCAGTACAGTCTTGGTCAAGTTGCTTAAACTTTCTCTGCTTCATTTGGCTCACCTATGAAAAGACAACATTAATGTCACGCCTACCTTTTACAGACATGATAATGATTCAATGAGTATGTGTATGCTAGTGGCTTAGAACAGTGCCTGGCATCATTGTGAGGGCTGTGAAATGGAAAAAAACTCGAGCAGACAGCAGATGGCTGATATGGAGTAGGGCCATTTCCAATGATTTTTAATAAATAGTTGTTTTGTTACTCCCATTTCCATTTCTAGTTCTGTCTCCTACATCTGAGGTTGCCTATGTCTTAAAGTAACAAGGGAGTTCTAAACTATGAACTAGGAGATAATATTTGAAAATTGCAATAAGGTTTATCGTTTTATCTTTCTGTAGCTCAAAGATAACTATTCTAGGTTGTCTTGTGAGTCTACAGAGCCCTCTGCAAAACAAATCATAAGCCAGATAATTGATACACTAATAATCTATCCCATAAAACTTAAGATAATTACAGATGGTTTTAGACTGGCTTAGCAAAAAAGAGATTAAAGGAGATAAATCTTATATTTTGGTAATGACTCAAGAAAAAATGTATAGTTGACTCAAAATACTCCATTTGTTTTTACCCTTCTCAATTCATTATCCAAAACTCAAATATTTAAACACTGTATTTAGAATTAGATATCAGACACTTATTCTAGCAATTTTAATATTTATCTTTGTTGAAAGCTATATTTGTGTATAACAACCTTTACAGAGATTAAAGAGACTTTTCGTGTCTTTGAGGACTTATGCTATGTAACCAAGTTAAGAAAACATTAAGCCCACATTTAAATCCCAAAGAGATCTGTTATAAGAAAAACAGTTCTGTTATCTATTGTAATGTGTTCCCAGTCTTACTTTAAGTACTGAAGATAAAGTTGATAAAAATGAATGAACTGACACATAGATCAATGGAACAGAATAGAAAGCCCCAAAATAGTTCCACATAAATATGGCCAATTGATTTTTGACAGCAGTGCAGAAACTATTGAATAGAGAAAGAATAGCCTTTTCAAAAAATGATGTTAAAACAATTGGTCGTTCATTTGCAAAAAGGAAAAGAAAGAAACAAAAGAAACTCAACTTATACCTCTCTCTTTATATCTATGAACTTAAGATGGGCCATGGATCTAAATATAAAATCTGAAAGTATAAAAATTTTAGAATAAAACATAAAAGGAAATCTTTTTGATGTGGGGTTAGGCAGAGTTCTTAGATATTATACCAAAAGCAGGATTTGTTAAGAAAATTGATTGTTTTCACTTGGTCAATATTCAAAATATTTAGTCTGCAAAATATTTCATTAAGACTTGTATCTAGAATATATAAACAATTCTCGAAATTCAACAATTAAGTCAAATAATGACCTCATAAATTTGGGGGAAATATTTGAACTGATTCTTCACCAAAGAAAATATATTAATGGCAAATAAGCATGTGGAAAGATGTATAACATCAAATTAAAATGCAAATTAAAACATTGAAATACCCCTACACAAGTAGTAGAGTGGCCTATTGAAAAAACAAACACACAAACAATACCAATTGCTAGCTAGCTAGGATGAGAAACAACTCAAATTCTTAGCCATTCTGGAAAACAATTTGAAAATATCTTACAAAGTTAAATGTACACCTACTTCTACGACCCAGCATGCAGTGTTTACCAGAGGTATTTACCCTAAACAAAAAGAAACATGTTTGTCCAAAAACCTGTCTACAAATGTTTATCACAGTTTTAGTCCTGGAAGCAACCCACAGTCCTTTTTTTTTTTTTCTGGCTTTATTGAGATATAATTAACATATAACATTATGTAAGTTTAAGGTGTACGTGTTGATGATACACTTATGTATGGAAAAATGATTATCCCATAGTGTTTGTTGTATCACAACATGTAATTATCATATCTTTTTTGGATTAAGAATATTTAAGATCTACTCTCTTAGCAGCTTTCAAGTATATAATACAGTATTATTAACTATAATTAGTATGCGTGCATTCGAGCCCCAGAACTTATTCATCTTTAACCTGGAAGTTGGTACTCTTTGACTAATAGGTCTTTCAGTCAATAAATGGATACAGAAACTGAGGTATATCTTTACAATAGAATACTATTCCACAATAAAAAAAAAGCAAATACTTGATACATATAACAACATGAATGAACTTCAGAGGCATCTTGCTAAGGAAAAGAAGCCAGTATGAAAGGGTTTTATGCTCTATGATTCCATTTATGTAGCATTGTCTTAAAAGCAAGTCTACAAGGATAGAAATCAGATTCATGGTTGGCAGGGGTTAGAAGTAGGGGTTTAGTTTCTTGGCAAAGGGATGGCAGAAGGGAAGTTTTGGAATGCAAGAACTGTTTTATATTTTGATTGTGGCCATGAATACACAGATCTGGTTTTGGAATAATTGAAACAGTATACAAAATAATTAGAAAGTTAATTTTAATGTACGCTAGCTTAAATTATATTTTAGAATTAAAATATACTAGTGCATGCTGTAGAACACATTTGCTAAAATAGTTGGAGAAATCATTGGGAGATTTCTAAACTACAGAACACATATGTCTCTCTCTCAAAAAAAAAAAAAAAAAAAAAAAAAAAGCTTCTTAGAGTTTATGGTACCTGTTGTTCTCTGTGTGTGCCGAGACTGTTTTATTGCAATCAGGAGGGATAGAGCAGTTCAGACTTGAGGGACTTCAGAACTGCGGTTGCTTTTCAGTTGCTTCCAGTGCAAGAGAGACCAAAGAATATTCATTACAACCCTTGATATTAGTTAAAATTGATCCATTTCCGGGGATATACGTGTGGATCTAAGAGTGTGAGATCTTAGAATCTGAAAGGCTCCTTTGTCTTGAGAAGAATCTCAGGAATATGAGGCCTCATGTTCTATTAGATACTTTCTGGTCCCTGGTCTTTATTCAGTCTGTCCTCCGCATCTAGTTCTGCTTCTCAGGATTCTTCTTACTCAACTTAATTCCGCAATCCCCAGAAATATGTCCGTGATCACCACCTCCTCCACACTTATATATAATTTATGTCTTCTCCATACTTTTAGTATTTGGATGAAGCCTTGCTGTGACCATATCTATTTGTCTTCTCTACCCAATTGCAATTTCCTTGAGATTACTATGCACTATTACTGTATGAATTTCATATTGGATAAAGTAATAGAGCTTTCATTCTTTTGCTAATGATTTTTTTTTTTTTTTTGCACACAAATGCACTAGGAACTCAGTTTACGAAGGAGAATATTGCAAAGCATTTGTGCAAAATTTCAACAAGGGCTTATTTTTCAATCCGTGGGCTTCCTTGGATTTAAGCACACCCCATACCACCACACGACTCCTTACCCATGTCTGGAATTGAATCAAAGATTGCAAAGTACCAAAAGAAGAATAAATACCTAACTTTCTTCCTAGGGTTAAAATGTAAGCTGTATAAAAGGGAGATTTTGCCAAGCATGCTCCTACCTTTCTGGGAAAGAATGTTCCAAGCAGAAGGAACAGAAAGTGAATAAGCTGGGACAGGACTATCCCTGGAACAATCTAGGAGAAAGAAAAAGCCAGTTTGGCAGGATCGTCCTCAGAACATGGTGGAGGAGGGTGAGAGGTGGGAGGAATTGTAAGACTTGATGTAACAGAGCTAAGGAAGACCAGATCATGAGGTGTCTTCTAGGCTATTGTAAATGTGCTGGCTGTTATTTTGAGTGAGATGGAGCATCCTAGAAGAATTTGAAAAGAAGAGCTATATGCTCACTCTACCTTCGGGTAAAAATAGACCTGAGTAGAACAAGGATGTAGCTGAGAGATAAATTAGAGTATGGAAAGAATCCAGGTGAGATAAGACAGTTGCTTGAACAAGGGTGTAATGACAGCGGTGTTGAAGAGTGTTTGATTCTGTATATTTTTAGATGATATTTGCCTTGGTGTGGAGTATAAGATAGATAAATAGAGAATTCAGAAATGATTGGGCCTGAGCAATTAGAAAGTTTAAATTGTCATTAAATGAGATGAAGAAGACTTCAGGGGAAGCAAGTCTGCTGGGTAAGGAAGGAGAAATCAGGTTATCACTTTAAGAACATTATGTTTAAAGTCAATATTAACAGTGTAAATGAAGGTGTCTAGTAGGTAGTTGTGTTTATGAGTCTAGGGTCCTAGTGAGAGGCTTGGACTAAAGATATAAATTTGGGAGTTGTCAGACTAGAGATATTTAAAACCTAGGGTTGGAAAGAGATTACTTAAGGAGTGAGTTAGATGGAACAGAAGGCTGAGGCTTGACACCGAGGCCTTTGCATTGCCTAGTGATCAGGACATGTGGAGAGACTAACAAAGGAGGATGGAAAAGAGGCTGCCAGTGACACAGAAAGAGACCCAAGAGAGAGATATTCCTGAAACTAAGTGAAAAAATGAGTTTCAAGAAGAGGTTGATTAACTGTGTCAGACATAACTAGTAGGCGAAGTAAGATGTAGGCTTATAATTGAAAAGGACAGTTTCAGTAGAATAATGAGTTGAAAGCTTGATCAGATTGGATTCAAGAATAAGAGGAGATGATTTGGGGATATAAGATACAGATGCTTTTTTCTTTTCTTGAGGCAATTTTGTCTAAAGGAGATAGAAGATGGAAGGGGTTATAGAGACGAAGGAGAATTTCCTGTTGGCTTTTAAATTGAGTGCTATTATGGCATATTTATATGGGAATGAGCATGATTCAATAAAGAATAAAAGGTGATGATTTACAAATGCTGGATGAACTATGACCTTGAGTAGGTGAGAAAAGATGAATTTTAGTATACCACAGTTGGGATTCAAAGACAGTATGTCCGTCATCATAAGTGGAATGAAGAAAGACACTATAGATTCAAAAATAATCTTGTTGTAGATATTTTGGTCAGAACATGTGGATTTATCTTCTGATTGTTTCCATTTTGTCAGTGAAATGGACCCTAAATCATAAGCTAAGAATGAGAATGGTGGAGGAGATGTTGGAGATTTGAGATGTCAGAAGTAGTTATCTAGGAGAATAGCGAAGGGAATAAATTGGTACTAGAATTTCTGGGCATCCATAATGGCCTGTGTGAAATCAGAGTTCAGGTGTTTCAAGTTTTTCTACTTAGCATGGGATGATCTAGCCAAACTGAGTTGTCTAAGTACAGATGGGGTATAGCTAGAGAGCTGGGGTTTTACCAGGTAAGCACAACACAGTGAGAGAGACAAGGGAGTTGACGGTATAGATAGGAGTGTCATTAAAATCATGGACCTTATTTGAGGACAAGGCAGATGCTCCATTCTATGCATCCCCACTCTGACACTGATCAATGGTACAAAGCTTCTAGTACAGAAAGCAATGACATCATCATCATTATGGGTGAACAAGCATTAAAATATACCTACATCTCTCATTGATAGTCTAACCGGAGCAGTATTTGCTTTGATTCTGCTTATGTGTACATCTCAGAGGGCATTTAGTGATACCTTATGGGGAGTAGGTACAATTTGCAAACAGTGAGGGAGTGGAAGTCAGGGAAGTGCCTTGCCCAGTGCCCCAGACGGTGGCTGAGCTGGGATCAGACCTGCTATATCCTTTTACAGGAATTTTGCTCTGCCTCCTACATCATGCAGCCTCAGCCCGTGCCTCGGGCCATAGTTTAATTCTGTGTTAGCTTCAGTCCTGGTTTGGAATAACTGTTATCTGACTTGCAATTTCCTGTGTACTTATTAGTGAAAAGGTCAAATGTTTTGACTATAACCAAAACTCACCTTTAGTAAGTGGCGGGCCCTCTTTTTAACTTTCCTCAGCCTCGAAGTGGTAGGATCCCAAACTGCAGAAGCCTCTCTTTTTGTAATGCAAATTATATGTAACATTAGAGAACTGAGAAAGTTTTGGAGACTAAATCTCAAAGGCAAATATAAGGTAATTAAATAACTTATGTTTAGCGACAGTGTTTATTTTCCCCGAAAAGGTGGCTCGCTCAAGGAAATGAAAATTAAGCGAAAATCTTTTATCAAAACAGGAAGTGGACATGTAATTTTAAAAGGAAGACATTGCTCTTTTTCTCTGTGGAGCGGAAGCTCTGGGGAGTCGCTTTGCTGAATCTGTGATTGTCCCATAGACACGCCCTGGCTCCGAATGAAAAAGTACACAAATGGAAGCATTTGTCTGCACTTTGCTCATATTAAACCATTTAGATACAAGTTACTTTGATTTGTAACTACCGTAGCTCAGTTATCACAGTGTTTAGAGTAAGCTGTTTTGTAATGTGTTGACATTTGTTTACTATGCTAGTATCTGAATGTTCTCATTCATGCTCACGTGGCATTCTGAGAGAGCTGCAAATGATGGCATTTTCAATGTGCTGCTCTCCAACTCCGTACTTGTCATTCATCTGCACATCCCATAAATATCTGAAGCGGAACATTTTAATGCTGATCTTATTTTTTTTTTCTCTCTCATCAAACAACACCCTCTCTCATTTTTCTCATCATCTGTTAAGGGGTCCAAGCAAGCTCTCTGGAATTTATCCTAGGCGCCATAGCCCATGGGAAAGAATTCAGGCTCTGGAGCCAGATAGGCATGCATTCAGATCTTGACTGTGCATCTTATTAAGGCTGTTCTAATATGCTATTTAGCTTCTACAAACGCCATATTGCTCATCTTGAAAAAAATAAGAAGGTAATAGTAGCTAACCCATAGGGTTATTTTGCAGGTTAAATAATACACAAAGAGATATGTACTGAGCTCCTATTACCCGGCATCGTGTGGCTACACCAGTGAGCAAAATATGTAGAGTTGATTTTTTAATTGACTAAACTTTCTAGTTGGGAAAACATATTAAATCAACACGCCAATAAACAAGCATGATTACATCAAGTAATAAATGCCATGATAGAAATGAAAGTGGGTGACAAGACGGAGATTGTATATTTAAGTTGACAGGAGAGGGAAGATCTTTGCAAGAAGGTGAAAATAAAAACCCAGCAATGCAGAGAGCTGGAGGCAGAGGATTTCAGTCGAAAGGAAAAGGAACAGTTATTGCAAAAACACTGAAATGGAAGTGGTGTTCTTGAGACATGTTCAACAACAGAAAATAGGCCAATATCATCAGAGACAGAAAAAAAAAAAAAAAACGAAGCTGAAAGCTGCAGATAACATCAGAGAGATTGGCCAAGAACAGATAATATAGCATTTAAGTACTTTAAAGTCAATGACAATGAAAACATACAATATGTAAGATTTGTGGGTTGGAGATAAAGCAGCGATTAGGGGGAATTTATATTTTCAAGCGCTTATATTAGAAAAGAAGGAAGATATAAAATTAGATGAATTTCACCTTAAAAAAACAGAAAAATAATTTACCTGGATAAAGTACAAGAAAAATAAAAATAAAGAGCTGAAATCAAAGAAACATAAAGCAAATAATAGATAAAATGTACAAAGCCATTATGTAGTTCTTTTTAAGGATCGAAAGATAAATTAACCTTTAGTTAGACTGATTAAAAGAGAGAGAGAGATGGTGGGGGTGGGAGTGGGGGGAAGAAACAAATCACAAATAATAGGAATGAAAAAGAAGTTGTTACCTTAGAGCTTATAAAGAAGATAAAAAGAAAATACTAAGAAAATTTATGAACAAATTTGACAACTGGGTGATACATAAAAATTGTTGAAAAATACATGTATCAAAATAGACACAAAATATCTCAAATTTTTATACCTATTAAATAAATCAAGTTTGTTTTAAAAAAAATCTCAAAATTAAATCTCCAGCCCTAGATGCTTAGCTGGTGAAATTTATCAAGCATACAATGAAGAAATAACACCAATTTTACATACATTTTCAGAATATAGAGGAGAGATTAGTAAACAGATCATTTTATGAGGACAATGTGAACTTTATACCAAAAAAAAAAAACTTAAAAAGAAAAGTTCAATATTCCTTATGAACATAAATGCTAATTTCTTAGAAACATTATCACATCAAATACGACCATAAGAAAGATAGTAAATACATCATGAGCAAGTAAGGTTTATCCTAGATATGTGAGATAGGTTTATCCTTTGAAAAATCAATCAACATAATTCACCATACTAACAATGAAAAAAATGCAAACTTTTAAAAAATATGATTGAATTGTAAAAATGAAATATAATTATTTCAATTGTTGCAAGAAAACCATTTGACAAAATTGAACAGCCATTCAAGATAAAAATTATTTTACTATTAAATTTACTATTAGGAATAGTATGAACATTTCTCAGTGATAAAGGAAGGGCATCTATGAAAATTGCACAGCCAAATATTATATTCTATAGTGACTTTATTGCTTCCCCTTGAGATAGTGGACAAAGAAGGATGCTGGCTCTTTTCATGACTATTCAGCATTGTACTGGAGGTGGTGGCATAGCAATAAGACAGGAAAAAGAAGTAGAGAGTGCAAAAATTGGAAAGAAGGAAGCTAAACTCTATTTGCAGGAACTTGCAGAAAATCCCAGGGAACTTACAAATAACGCTTAGACAAAAATTAAATTTAGTAAACTTGCAGATACAGGCTTAATACAAAATATATAATGTATTTGTATATACTAGAAGCAAACAATTGGAAATTCAAATTATAAAAAAAACCCTTTAACAGTGGTGCCAAAATAACAAAATACTTAGGAATATATCTGACAAAACATAACCAAGTCCTCCACACTGAAAATTACAAAACATTAGTGAAATCAAAGAATACCTTAATAAATGTATAGATCTGTGGATTCTACAGAATTCCTAGGTTTTAAATCTATGAATTAAGATGCTTATTATTGTGATGATAACAAATTTTTAAATTATTCTAGATTCAATAAATGATAGGCTAAGTTTCAGCATCTATATTTTTCTTTCATAAATTGACAATCTGTTCTAAAAAATATTGAATGCAAATGATTTAAAATAGCCAGAACAAAGGCCTTATTATAACTGAGTTATAAATGAATCATAGACCTAACTATAAATCTAAAAGAATAAAACGTCTGAAAGAATACAAAGGAGAAAAATCTTTGCTACCCCAAAATAGGCAAAGTTATCTTAGAATAGGAAAGGCATGAAGCATAATATTAAAAAAAAATACTTGGGGCTTACTAAAATTAAAAAAAAATTGCCATTGAAATACTTAATTAAAAAAATGAAAATGAAAGTTACACACTGGGAGAAGATATTTGCAACACATATATGAGATAGAGGATTTGTCCTCAGAATATGTTAAGAATGCTTACAGTTCAGTAATAAGATAAATCATCCAATATAAATTGGGCCAAAGATTTAGACAATTTCTAAGAGATGCACATTTCCATCATCACAAAAAATGGCAGATAATCACATGAAAAGATGCTCAATATCATTAATGATCAGGGAAATACAAATTAAATCATAAAGAGATACCACTGCACATTTATTTCATTTTAGATTAACTAAAATGAACAAGAATAAGGATACAAAGTATTGTCAAAGATTTGGAGTAACTGAAACTCTCATATACTGTAGGTAGGAATATAAAATGATACTACTACTTTGCAAATAGTTTGGCTGTTTCTAATAACATTAAATGTATACCTCCCTTGTTACTCAGCCATTCTTTTCCTAGTTCTTTACAATGAGGAAGACAAACAAGAACGTATGTATGAATAATGACATAAATGAATGTTCCTAGCAGCTTTATTTATAATGGCCCCAAATGGAAAACAACTCAAATGTCCATGAATTGGTGACTGGATAATTAACCTTTAAAAGGAATGAACTATTGATAGACAGAATGTAAATCTCAAAATCATTACACTGAGTTAAAGAAGCAAAGCAAGAGTTTACACTCCATGGACCCCTGGACATAAAATTCTAGACCATATAAAACTAATTTATATTTTCAGAAAGCAGGTCAGTCGTTTCCTGGAGACAGGGGGTAGCATGGAGAATGTATTGCATATGTGCACAAGGAGACTTTTGGCAATGGTAGAAATGTTCATTATCTTGATTCTGTGGTTGATTTCATGTGCAAATGTCAAAACCATTCGAATTGTACTCGTCAAATATATGCTGTGTACTTCAATAATATCTCAATAATGTCATCAAATTTTAAAAAATCTGACAGTAACAAACATTTGGGGAAATAGGAGTGTCATCCTCAGATGCTGAGAACTTAAGTAGACACACTTTGAAAGTAACTTTACATATTCTGATAAAATTGGAAATAAGCAGATCTAAACTCATATATTCCAATTCCTTAAAGGGAAACTTTCCCACATTTACACAGAAATATCAGGAGGGTTCTTACTTCAGCACCATTTATAATAGGTAAGATGTTCAAATTAGTAACATATCCATCAATGATGGATGACTGAATAAAATTTGGTATAATCATATAGGACACTATATGATGCTCTTAATACAAATAAGCTAGCTCTTAAATGGAAATATGGGTATATGTACAGAATCTCATAACTACGAAAAAGAAATATGATATATTATATGCACAATATGAGGTAATTTGTGAAAGTTAAACACATCAAAACTGTATTTTATGTGTATCTATATGTCTCTTTATAAAAATGGACATATATGTAAATACATAGTATGTATAGTAAGTATATCATATACATAGTACATATATAATATATATGGTATAAAGGGATATAATTAATGTATAAAAATGTACTAAACTCATTATATGTTTTTTCTTCTTGAAGTTCAGCTGGCATACAGAGAAATGAAATCTGAGTAATCTTGCATCTTAAGGAGGCTTTACCTTTATCTCATTCCCTGAAAAATCTTGAATAAATATTACATTAATAGCTACTAATTCTGAGTGCTTGGGATATGGATATTTGTTATATTATTCTTAATAATTTTCAAAGCTTCTCAAATAGATGCAACACATTGTACCTATACATATTTATTTATGTAAATATGTGTGTATATGTGTTTAATGTCCAAAATGTACAAATATATAATGGTTTTAAAAACTATCCTGAGACAGAATAAATAAGCTCCACCAGACTTCCAAATGAGCCCACGAGAGACATAGAAATGTTAAGAACCTCTATGTGGAAGAATGAATCAAATCATCAGGGATTGGTGATATGTGAGATGAACTGGGGTGGCGGGTGGAGG
The DNA here is from genome assembly GCF_014176215.1 of Rousettus aegyptiacus. Lineage (NCBI taxonomy): Eukaryota > Metazoa > Chordata > Mammalia > Chiroptera > Pteropodidae > Rousettus > Rousettus aegyptiacus. The sequence continues at coordinate 9,300,474 of NW_023416285.1, forward strand.
AGGGGAGCAGAGCAGTCAAAGGAAGCTGAATGTTAGGCATGAGAGCATGATGGAAAATAGCACCGTAAGACTCAGGGATCAATGCTTTATTTGTTACAAATATAATTTTTCTTCCATAGTTACCGTGAGTAAAAAAGAAAAAAAAAAAAACTTCTTATCAATCTAATCAGCAGGTGGTTTGGTTCAGGAAGTGAATAACTTCGGAGCATGAAAGCATATCATGAAAAAAAAATCTGAGATACTATACTTCAACCCACTTTACATGAGAAAGTTATTATCCTCAGAGTTTAAACATGAGTTCATAGTTTGTAATTACCTCAAGATACATCGTTAAAAAAATCCTCTGAGATGCCCATGGTAAATCTTGATCTGACTAACAAATTTGAGTGTCTGCATGATTACTAACACCCACATGGAAAATGAAAAATCCAGAGAAACGCTGTGCATTTTGTCTATATTGGTAGAATTGTTGCCTTCAAATAAAATTTTGCCTGGAACTATGATATGTAAAACTAAAGGCAAAACTGCTCTGCTTGGTGAGCTAATGGGAAAAGCAGGAGCTCTGCCTACTTTCTCTCACCTTGTCCATCATGGTGGCCCAGGAGGCTAGTTTACCACAAGCCATTGCTCTACTACATCAACGTCTACACGGTTGGAGGCGTCCATCTTTTTCTCTGGAATTATTCATTTTAATCTATACTTTTGACAGTGTGTAGCCTGAACTCTACTTCTAAAACACCATTATCATCATTACGTATTTTATATATATATATATATATATATATATATATATATATATATATATATTAGATTTTCCGTTTTGATGTTGTGATTTCATCTCTTTGAACCATGTAGGTAGGGATTCTGGTCAGAAGAGTAGGGAGGTTAAAATCCTTTCTGTTCCCTCTTCTGTTCATTTACCTTCTGGTTCCTTGGCCCTGAAAAAGTTCTTAGAGCTCCTTGGTAAGCATATATTCAATTTCACTTCAATAATATTTTGCTTAGTTTATTAGCATGTTTTCTACTGTAGCATAGGCTTTTCTCAACTTCAATACTTTCAGCTCTTGAATGGTCATTCCTTTTGTACATTAGAGACTGACACCTGACTGAATTCCAACCTTGCTATAACAAATCACAAGAGAAAATTTCAAAATAATCCATGGTGGTGTTAGGTGTCACTCAAGAGTTCTACTATGGCAATTTCACAAAGATATACTTAAATATGTAACTTTCATACTAAATTTTTATTATTTTATCAAAAATGATGCAGGACAAAAACAAAAAAATTCTTACTGGGTTAAAATTAAATACTGTTATAAATGATTTATAGATGTGTCAAAGGCACAGCTCTCATTGTTCAGGACCGGCTGGGCACTTGCTGAAGAAGATAAGCTTCTCCATGTAAGTTCAATTATGATCGATAAACCACCTTTATGAACCAGCAAAATTAAACTATATTATTAAAGATTTTTAATTAGGAACACTTTTCTTTATCCCTCACCCTGTAGCATATCTGCTACTCAACTTTAACAAGTTCTGCATCCTCACAGGATTTAGGGGTAGCAAAGCAAAGAGACTTCCTGTACAGTTTCTTGTTCCTGGCAGTCTGTGTACAACAGTGACCCTGCTCCCCGATCGTGCTTTAAGCTCTGAAACTCTGAGTAAATCACTTAAACCTTCTAAACCTGTTTCTTCATTCATGAAATGGCAAGGATTTGACTAGCTGATCTCTAAAGTACCTTTTAGAGCCGTTGTTATAAGACTTAATATTTACTGGATTGAGGCAAGATATGGTCCTGGCCCTGTCTCAGCCATTACATAAACCTGGAATTAACCCACACCTCCAGCCAGCTGTCTGTGATTCCTTCTACATTGTATTTTCCTGTATTGATTGGATGATAACCTTTTCAAAGTAAGACATCGAGTGGTCTGCTCTTTTATATCACAAGTTGTTTTTACTCTGATGCTTTCAAAACCATGTATTCTCTTTAGATAAAGTATAAACTTATCTTATTATATCTGAGAAATTCTGACATTAAAGTAAAAGGTTTTCAGAATAAAATCAATAAGCATCAACTTTCCTTCAACACATTGCCTTAAAATTAAATGCCAACTGGTAATTTAGTCTCAGATCTGTTCATGACTTTACCATAAAGGAAAGTAGCTTCGGATAATTTTTTTTCCATCTAGGAAATTGATCTCATACATTACATCTAAATAGTTTAAGTCAGTACACCATTAGTATACTGGCTAAGGAAGTCTCCAGTCTACAATATTAATTCAGATAAGCTTGAGATTTGTTAGCATAATAATGAGGTAATAGTTTGTCTAATTTAATCTTGGCACAGTGATATGTGACACTTCAATAATAGCTTATGTGACCTTAAAGGTTAATGATGGCATCGCTCATCCGAAGTGACAGGCCACTCCAAGTCCTCCTGTAGTCGATCTTATTATTTCTTTTTTGCTTTATTAGGTTACTGTTATAGTAATGAAGCTTCAGTGAACTGTTATCTGGAATTGCAAACTCGGCCACATTTGTTCCAGAGGTCACACGATAAGGCATTTCATTGTAAAGTGAATGGCAGCACTGTTACGATAGTGGGCACGAGGAGCTAGAAGGGTTTCTGCGTCGATCTCTAGTTCACAGGAACAGTTCAGAGATGCTCCAGTGTACAAACCTTTCTCAACTGCCAAGGTGAAGTTTTCTCAGGCTATTATACTATCAATTGCCCCCAACCCCCACCTCGCTTTGTGCAACAACCGTATACGTGGCACCTGCCTTGCATAAAACATAAGCGCTGGTGATGTGAAGAGAACAGAGATGTATTAGAATATGCCCCAGGCTGTAAAGAATTTAAAATCTACTCAAGGAAAGGAAACATATAGTTGAAGCGCTGTAATAGAAAGTAATAAGCATAATTGCCTTATAAGAGAGAGAAAACATACAGTACTTTTAGAATCATAGGCGGGGAGGAGGAATTTCTTGCAATTGGAGGACTAGGGAAGGCCATTTCTTTGGTCATCCTCAGAAGCAGGAGAATTCAGAAATGTTCTGATTAAAGTACACCTTACTCTTTCTGCAGCCTTCCTCACCTTCTACATCATCAGTTACTCACACACACACACAGAGGAGAGAGAAGGTTGGAGGGAAATAATATGATGAATATTGATGGATGGTATGACATAGAGAAACATGGATTTTGGTCATTAAGATATAGAAAGACTAGCTTCAAAAATATGACTGTCAAAGCAACTTGAAAAGGAAATTCAGGCAAATGATCTTGAATGTTGAGGCTTTTGTGTAGACTTCTCTGATCCATATATAGGAGGAGTAATAGAGAGAGATAGAGCCCCCTTAGTGTGAGAAGTTTAGAAACCCATGGAAAGTCAGATTAATTTTATGTTCCCTATGCTCTCGGAGGATCTCCTTTTTGAACTTAGCTTTTGAAACTACAGCCTGTTTTTTCGATGTTAAGAAAACCAAGGAAGGATTTGTCTTGGCTCAGGAAACAATGTGCTGTAGTTACCCTTATTCATGCTTTTGCTTTCTGTGGCTTCAGTTACCCAAGGTCTGAAAATATTAAATGGAAAATCCCAGAAATAAACAATTCATAAGTTTAAAATTGTGTGCTGTTCTGAGCAATAACAATCCCACACTGTTTACTCCATCCCACCTGCCCATGAGTCATTTTTTTTTTTTTTTGTCCAGCATATCCATGCTGTCCATACAGCACAATAAGATATTTTGAGAGACAGAGCACATTTATATAACTTTTATGACAGCTAGTTGTTCTAATTGTTATATTATTGGTTGTTACTCTTAATCTTTTGCTGTGCCTAATTTATCAGTTTAACTTTATCACAGCTGTGTATGCATAGGAGAAAGTAGTACACACAGGGTTTGGTTTTGGGTGTCTGCTGGGTGTCTTGGAACTTATCCCTGCAGTTAAGGGGAGGGGCCACTGTGTCCTACGTCACCCACTCTGTCTATTGGTTGGATTTGGAAAGGCCCTGCCCTGGAGGACCAGGACCCCATTTACTCAGCCTTGTATTCTCCTCAAACATACCCCTCCCTCCTGTACAGTTCCTGGATGATGGAAAGCATTACATAAAGTTTTGGTTTAAGAGAAAGGAAACAATTGGACTAAATTATCTCATGTGACTGCCATGGGACTGTTGTTTAAGTCGCTATTGAATGTATTTTTATAGAAAACCCCATTTATTTATATAATGAGTCAGCTCCCCCTTGTGACTATCCAGCAGCCAATCTGACAAAGAGGAAGGAAATAGAAGCCTCTTTTCTTTACCTGCTTCCATTTCCTTAGTTCAGTGATTAGGAGAGAGTCTTGCTCAGGGATAATTACACTCTCAGGCAAAGAAAAATTCACGGCATTGAAATTTGCATGCCTAGGAACTTTTATGCTCTGACTCCAAAGGCATGTTCTCCCCACATGGTTCATTCTGTAAAGGCCTCAGGCACTTGTTAGAGGAGCGAATATCCTGTTAACCTGCAGCCCCTAAGTGTGTAATGCAGCTCAGATTATGGCAGGTGAGCTCACACAAATATTATCTCAGGAATACTTTTGATATGCCATTTATTTCCCAATGTTAATTAATATCTTCCATAGCCCATTATGACCATCTAAATTCACTTGCTCTAAACACCAAAAATAAAAATAATAGAGAAGCAATCAGCAATGCTTATTCTGTTTCCTTATATCTGACTATGTCTTTTAAATTCATCCATCTCCTCTTAAATGAACTGTAATCCATTCTATTTTGTTAAATAACTATAGCTACTTTTGCAGTTTTTGAATTTTCTTATGCCTTTTCTCATCTTCCTCTCCTCGTGTTTAGCCTGGAGGTAGAGATACTCTTGTTGGTCTTCTTTGGCACAGGTGAGGGCTGTGGAAATGGGAATCTCTGGGAAGTTCCTTTTCAGCAAATGGTGAAGCTGAACTTGAGTCCCAGCCTTCAGACTTTATTTATTTATTTATTTATTTATTTATTTATTTATTTATTTATTTATTTTTGCCTCTAAGACCAGCCCTTTTGTTTCTACAAGTGTCTGCAAAGAGTTTAAAGAGCCATCTGCTACCATCCACATTAAGGTCAGCCGGACACTTGTGAACTGTAGAATCAGGTGCCCACAGCAGCCTTATTAAATCAGAACCTCTGGCTTCTGCTATAGTCTGTAACCCGTTTGTGTTCTGTATATGTTTATTTATTATCCACATCTTTTTAAAAAATCTTCCTTTAAAAAAGAATCTTTAAACTCAGTTTAATGCCATTATTAAATATTCATTCATGTACCTGTTATAAATATTTACTGAACTCCTGTGTGCCACACACAGAGCACCTAGATGCTGTGACAGATGAGTAAGTTGTAACAGTTGACATCCTAGCTTGCATCGTCACCAGGGAAATCAACCATCAGACCGATTAGTCTACCATTGGCTTTGGACATGCAGGAGGCATTCAAATAGAGATTAATGATTCGATCCTTTCCAAAATAGCCTCTTACAAGAGAGAATAAAAGGAACAAAATGAAACAACTTGTATTCATAACCCAGTGAGGAATTACGAGGAAGACGACCTCAGGTAGTCCTGGTACAACACTTAGGGAGGCTTAACGGGAAAGATGACAGGTCAAAAATCCACTTAAAACCACCTCACTGTGTCCCCAACTACCCAGCCCAGTCCCTTCAGCCCCCACTGGTTCCCTTTGAAGGGAACTCACTGTGTAAGCAGGTGAGGGAATTTGTAACAGAGTGTGATCAAAAGCAAATTGGGTAAACGAGGGAAAGCAGTTACACAGGGAGATCATTAATTGGAGGGCTTATCTCTTCAGTGAGTTCAGAATATGTAAGCTCCAGCGCTCTGAATTGAATTTCATGCACTCCCATTGTTTGTGAAGAGCTGGCTGTGCGTGGGAGGTGCTGAGTGATTTGCCAAGAGCGTTGAAGGGACACCAGCAATCAAAGAGCCACTGGGCTCCGAAAAGCCAGGAATTGCATCAAGGTGAAAAGGCATGAAGGCTGAAGTGAATTGGGACTTTTTACTGAAATAGAGCTGGAAGCTGCGGAAGTACCGTCAGCAATAAAAGGTAGTAAAGAGAAAGGCAGGGCAGAGGGGGTTGGGAAAGGTCTTGCTAGGATCCTGTTTCATCAGTCAGAGTTAGGTTCCTGCTGGGGCAAGGTCTTCCCGGGCCTGGGGTAAAAGACGCCTTGAAGTTCATAAAGCACATAAAAAATGGCCTGTTAGGAATCGTACACATATATTGTGGGGAAATCAGTCATTTTAAACTATCCACATATCTAGACAGAATGCAAAGAAACACGGGGAAGCAGAGGGCGGGGTTAGTGTAGATGCGCATAGCCAGTCCGTTCTCCCATGCGCTTACCTGCTCAGACATCTGAACCCTTTACCATTCTCCCAGCAAGCCACGCCACCTCTAACTTCTGCCACCTTTGCCTGCACCCAACTTTCAAGTCCCAGCTCCAATCCCCGTTCTTCTTTGAAATGAGTCAGGTTACGAATACTTTATGATGGCAGAGTAGCATCCATCATTAACACGTGGCCCCTTCCTAAATTCAGCGGCTTAATCTCATGCTTTTCTACGTTTCCTGCCGTTTCTTTAGTCCACGCATCTTCACACATGCACAGATGTCTTTCTCAAAGACGCTGAATCCCTGGTCAGCCTTTAAGACTTTCTTCAAATGTCAATTCCTCAGGGCAACCTTTTCTGATTCCTCAAGTTAAATAATCTTACAGCAGGCCGAACTTCTCATTGGAAATGTGGATTATTTGAGATCTATCTTCCTCACGAAACTGTAAACTTGGCGAGTTTAGGCTACCTCTGTACTGGCCTCTGCTGTAGTCCTGCTTTCCAGCACAGTGCCCGGTGTTCGTGAGGCCCCGATAACTATGTGCTGTCGTTATTCTTCTCGGTGGATGCTGAAACCTTCGAGTCAAGGGCTCCATCTTAGACTTGTTTTCTTACGTCAGAGCAACATATTTGATGCATAGTAGATAAATGTGTATTAAATGCATGAAAGCTAGAAGAAAATCCGCAGAATGAGGTTTTTCAATCTAGGCACTGTTGTCATTTTGGGCCATATGGTCCCTTGCTATGGGAAACCATCTTGCACACAGTAGGACGTTTAGCAGCAACCCTAGCCTCTACCTGCCAGATCCCAGTAGCAACCCTCACATATGTGAAAACCAAAAATGTCTCTATCTGGACATGGCTGGATATCCCCAGTGGAGGGGTGTGGGGATGGGTATGCAGTATCACCCCAGGCTGAGAAAACACCGAACTAGAGTATATATTTTTGAATCACCCAAACTGCCAGCTTTTTGGGGGGGGGGGGGGGAAGTGACCCATGAGCAATGGATAATAATTATATTTATGTAGGATACTTTGACATTTTTTTTCATTGATACAAGGCTATTATCTAAGTGGCTTATGGAATCAATGTTTATGTAGGCAGAGAAAGGCGTTCTTAAACTTCCCGAGAATATTCTTATAAGGATTAAATTAGATGATGTACATAGAAGTACCCTGATCAGTGCCCAGCTCATAGTAGCACTTGGTTAACGTTGTTTCTCTTTCCTTGATCTAACTAAAGCATTTGCTTTCAAATGATCACAGGTAACAATGAAATACTGAGCAGAGTTTAGTCAAATGGAAACTCTCTGTCTCTGTCTCTGTCTCTCTCTTGTTAATGATTTTTTAAAAGCAAAACTTTTTGACCATTTGATTGACTGAGTTCTTTGTTGGGAGACTGGTTAAGTTTCTTTCCTGCTGGGAAACACTAAATTACAGTCCACCAACTTCAGCTCCCTGGAGTGACTCACGCAGTGGTTGACTTTAGAGTTCACTGAAGGTGAGGGTTTGGGCTAAATGAGGTCAGGTTTTCTCCACGAAGTAGGACAAACAAAAATGTAGAATGCCATCCTTCTTGCTGTAATTTCCAAAAGGAGAAGGCCACTGGATTTTCCCTCCCCCAACTCTTTCCTGGAAGGAAAGTATAGGAATTATCCCCAGAGGCTGCTGGAAGGAGAGTTTCTGGGTAAGCAGATTGTCTTCTTTTAGACTCAGGGGGATTCATGGCTGACTGAGTAATAAATTCACTCAGTGTTTCAGCTGACAAATAAAGAAGTAATAAGAGGAGCTCTGCATGTGGATTGGCCCGAATGGAAAAAGGACAAACAGGAGTTTGTAAGAAAAGACGTCCCGCTGGAAAAATGTAATTGCTCTTTTTGGAAAGAATTGCAGAATTGGGAGGTACAGGGAAGTGTAGATGTCATGTACTTTAAATTGAGGCAAACGTTGGCTATAACAGTTTATGAAATGAGATTTGTTAGAACAAACAGTCAGTTTAGATTGCAGTGTGGCTACAAGCCTGGGAGAGAGTGTGAGGGTGTTGGGGTAAGAGGTCTGTAGATGGATCTATAGAATGCCTAGGATTATTATTGCCATAATTCAGCAAGTTTTTTTCTTATATTTGGGCATGGACGAAAACTGTTTGGTTGGCCACATCTTCCCTAATGTCAAGTATTTTGTGTGGTACGTAGAAAATCCTCAGTACGTTTTTGTTTCCTGTGATTTAAGCAGTGAATTTTCTTTGGGATTTCTAACTTAAACACTAAACAAAACAAAAGTTTTATACTTCTTACCTTTTTCTAACTTAAGATCCCTTACCTGTAAGACGCATGCACATGAATATAAAGTCTTTAGGTAGCTATGTGATCCTAGGAGACTCATCATCACTGCCCTGAGTTTTCATATCTGGAGGAGGAAGGACTTGACAGCCTTGGCAAAGTATGAATTCTTTTTCTCAACTCCTTTCTGCCCCTCAAGTTGGCATTTTGTTATGGCACCTTGAGCAAGTCCATTTTCTCTTGATTACTTCATTTTAAGATGAAATCAGAGTGAAAAATGGGTGTCTGGGCTTCGCTAGGTTAGCCCCAATCTGATTATAACTTAGAATCTAATGAAAGGGCCCAGATTCTTACATTATGAGCAAGCAATATTAGAGATCAATGTTAACCCATAGCCAGAAGCCTATGAATCAATATCAGGGGTATGTAAACAGGACCACACAGGCAAAGAAGCTTAAGGAGAACAAGTGAAGAGCTATTTACTACTTATTAGCTTTTGGACCTTTGTTTGACAACTTTCTCCTCATCTTCAGCTTCTTTGTCTGTAAAATGGAGTTTTTTGAGGTTTTTTTTTTTTGTGTGTGTATGTGTGTGAAAGTTTTCTAGAAATACTTAAGATTATGAGTTTATAAAATAAAAGAGAGGCAGTGTTTACAAGGGCCTAAGATAGAGATACAGGGCAGGAGACCACGAGAAGACTCACGATGGAAGATGAAGCTGCTCAGAGCGGCTCCTCTTCTATATCTTGGATCATCAAATAGATTCATCTCATCTCATCACAGCTGGGCTGGTGCACTGGCCAAGTGGCTAGCACGTGGGTGAACCAACATCATTGTGTGGTGTTACTGCAGTCCCTCTGCAACTTGGCTGTTGAATTATATACCAGCTAATCACCACCTGTCTCCTTACCTGACTGTATTAGTTTGCTCAAGCTGCCATAACAAAATGCCAAATTATTGGGTGGCCTAAACAATAGAAACAATAGATATTTTATCACAGTTCTGCAGGCTAAACATTCCGAATCAAAGTGCCAGAAGGTTAGCTCCTGAGGAAGTCACCCCTCTTGAGTTGCAGATGGCGCCTGTTTGCTGTGTCCTCGCATGGCCTTTCCTCCGAGCCTGCACATAGAGACAGCAAGCCCTGGAGTCCCCTTCTATTCTTAGAAGCATCCCAGTTCTATCAGATTAGGGCCCTACCCTTATGACCTCATTTCACCTTCAAGTGCTTCCCTAAAGTCCCTGTCTCCAAATACAGTCACACGGAGGGGCAGGGCTTCAGGGTATGGATTTTGAGGAGGGAGACACAGTTCAGTCCATAACCCCAACTGTCTGTCAGTTCTCCTTAGCACCTATGGGCTCCGTGGCAGAGGTGCTTGTGGAAAGGAAGAGTAGCAGCAGTTTCTTGAATAAGTTATCTGTAGATTCCCGGACTGTTTGGACACATGGTATGGAACTTTTTTGTTGTTGTTGTTGTTGTTGTTTTTGTTTTTGTTTTTTTTGCTTATTTTCACTTAGGAATTCATTTATTTGGAGTGTTTTAGCAGAAATTCTCAACCACCTATGTGGAAATAACATTGAACTTTGTGTTACACATTTTAATTTTGTTACAATTCACTACGTGACCTCAGATAAATCACTTTTGACTAACTGAGCCTCAGTTTTCCCATCAGTAAATAGAAAATGAAAGAATACTATCCCTGCTTGAATATAGGCAGACTACTGCTTAATTAACTATTTACCATTTTCATGTATGCCCTATCTCTTCCTGTTACTCTTTACTCTAAAATCCCTTCCCCTATTTCGAGACCAGCCCATACTCTGTCTCTTCCATGAAGAGATCCTAAAATATTCCCTCCCGTTAGTAACCTGATATTTTTATGGTGCCTCAAACTAGTAATTGTCCTGGAGTTCTTTATGGCCATCCCCACTCTATTTTGAGAGCAGAGACTATAATTAAAAATGGTATTCCTATTACTTTCTCTAGCAGGACTCTGCACATTTTATAGGTGCGATCATTATTTCTTAAGTTGCACTGACTGAATATAGTGTAAAAACCAAATATTTATCATAGATAATAGAGATCGTATTCTGAGATCATAGAAGACAGGATTCTATCTAATTCTTCTTTTATGCTGCCCACTAGATCAGAGATTTTCAATACCTTGAGTGGAGCAGGTATGAAATTAAAAGACAGAGATTTAAGTTAACTTTTATATTTTTTCACTAGTTGAATATTTATTCTCCCAATACCTTAAGCCGGAAACTAGCGTCCCTTCATTGGGTAAACAAACATTTAGGGAATACCTACAATATCAGTATTAGGCAACGTGAATTTACAGGGAAGAAATACCCAGCCTCTAACCTCAATACTTCATTCCCGTAGGGGCGGCCCACCAATAGGCAGGAAATTATACGGCAGAGTGAGATGCGCTGTGGTGAAGGGAAACACAGAGCCCTCAGCACCCGGAGGAAGCCGGGCCGTCCCTAGGCACTCGCCTCTCCCCTCTCCCGTGCACGCCGCGTTCCTTCTCACCCCAGAGCTCCACGCGTGTTCTTCCATCTGCCTAGAACATGGTTTTCCCCGCCGTCCACTTGATCGGCTCCCACTACTAATTATTCATGTTTCACTTTCAATGTCATCTCGAAAGAAAGACATTCTTGATATTCTAATTTTTAAGTCAGCCTCTATTATTCTGTCTCCCATTAGCGTTGCTTCCATTATAACATTTATGAAATTCGACACTGGAATTATGTAATCTGTTAATTGCTTGTCTTTCTTCCCCCATGAGACCATGCATTCTACCAGCGGAGGAACTGTGTCTCTTTTGTGCAGCACTGTTTGAAGTACACGACGGTCTCTGCAATAAGCAGAAGAGCTCAGTAAACATGTGTTGATTGATGCAAGAATGATCGAGCAGAGAATGCCCAGCCCCAAGGGAGCCAGCGCGAAAAGGGCGCAAGAATAGCTAACAATGTTTATATGCTTATTTAGGATGATTCTGCGATTCAAAGTGCTTTGATCTTCCCCTCTGCTCGTTTTTTTTTTTTTTTTTTTTTTTTTACAGGCAACATTTTGCAGATGAGAAAATCTAAAACCCAGAGTTAAGTACTTCTCCTAGAGATAAAGAAGTAATACGTGGTGGAATGAGAGCTCGGAGGCAGGTTTCTTTTGAACCCAAATCCTCTCGTTTTCCGTGAATTATACCAGTACCCCAAGCTGTTCTTACCTTTTTTCCTTCTGGGGAAGCAACTACTTTACTGCTCCACTGTATCTTCCAAACAGCATATCCAGGATTCAGAGATGGATCAAGGCTTTTCTGTTGTTTTCCTCTAAGTCCTACAGACCCTTTCATTTCTGCCTCTGGAATCTCTTTTATTTTAATGTTCATGATACTCTGTTTTATGCTACTTTGCCCCTAATGTCATTCAGAGAGGAGATATTAAATTTATAACATCTTGCATCTCCATGTACTTTGCATATTCTGTAGAAATTGCTTTGTTCACTATTAATTGTCTCACCAGAGTTAATTCTTTTATTAACAACCATAGGTTTTCAATTGTCTGTCTAGCCAAAGTTACCCAATTTAGTCTTCCCCTTCCCCTTATGTATTATTGAATTCTCTAAGTGAATTATTTAACTCTGCATAGCATTTTGGGATGTGATTTGCATGAAACATGTTAAACAAACTAAAAGCACATCATATTAAAATGCCTATAACTGCTTTAAGGAAACGTACCCGGGGAATGCACTGTACTATACATAATGGCTGTGGGAAAATTTTAAGTTTGAACGTGACAGCAACATGAAACAAACAAACAAACAAAAAGTGACATAGTCATATGCAAAGATTTGACTTGCATTTGAACAGATAAAATGTGTTTATGTGCCAAATGAGCTTTTTATGTTTAAAAAAAAGTTTCCCCTTTGACCTCAAATGTAATGGAAAGAGAAGAAAGGGATTTTCCCCTTGATTAATCCCTAAAACAACTTCATAGAGTGGGCGTTATTATCTTCATTTTATAGATAAGTCAAAGATTTATCTGTAACAGAAAGTCACAGATGACAGTTGACTTAAAGGTCTTTCTGTTTCCAAAGTTTCTGGCCTTTGTCTAGATTCCACTTATTAAGGGAGTACATGACAAAGGACATAGTGTAATGGAGTGGGTTCAACCTGCCATCGGTGACCTCTGTCACAGAACTGAGAAAGGAATGGGTTGGGGGTTTTAAGGGAGCACATACGTTTGGCAAGTCAGAGAGTGTCTTCTTCTAGATTCGTTTTCTAGAACTTGAGCCGGAAGTCAGGGTCTAATTATACCATTTCTCTTCAAGTGGTACCATTTCTCTTCTGGCTGTTGCTCAGACGCTTATATTCAAACTCTTTTACATGACTACAAAAGCCCTTGGTAATTTAGACCCACCCACGTATGACCCCAGACTAATTCCCATTGTTTTCTCATTTTTCTCCTGTCAGAGGACTTGTCACTGTCATTGAAACACTTTTCTTTGCACGTATTTATAGACAGTGGAACAAATTGGCAAATATTTCTCATTGCATTTTCTCAAAAGGAGGTGAGGTGGGGGAGATTAATGAGACCTCATCCAGCAAAGCTGATGGCGTTCTTCCACAGAAGCAGAGACAACCTGGACGGTAAATGTAGGTTGTCTTTGCCTCGTCAGTGCAGGCTACTATAACAAAATAGCACAAACTCATTGACTTATCAGCAACAGAACATTATTTCTCACAGTTCTAGAAGCTGGAAGTCCAATAGGAAGGTACCAGCAGATTCAGTGTCTAGCGAGGAGCTGCTTCCTGGTTCTTAGATGGCTGTCTTCTTGCTGTGTCCTCAACATGGTGGAGAAAGAAGGAGCAAACTCTCTTGTGACTCTTATAAGGGCACTAATCCCATTCATGATGGCTCTACTCTCATGACCTCATCTAATCCTAATTACTTTCCCCAAAACTCCACCTCCTAATGCCATCTCTTTGGGGGATAGGGTTTTAAAACATGAGCCTCTGGGGAAACACAAGCATTCAGTCTGTAACAGTGTTTAGTTGCCTCTAGGTTACAGAATACATCTCAGCTAATAGAATAACTGCCCTTCCATCAATTTGGGGTGGAACTGCATGGCTCAGAGGAAAATTCATATTTATCTTAAGAGCGTTTGCTCCTCTCACAGGAGGTATGGTAAGTAGGTTTTGGGAGGCCCGTGTTCAGATTAGTTCATGCTGTTAGAACATGTTTATTCTCCAAGAACTAGGACAGAAATGGCACAAGTCCAGGCTGTGGTGATATTTGAATTTGAAAATCAAGAGGAACCAAGAGATGAAGGCTCCTCCTGTGAGGGGAGAAGGTGACTGTGAGACAGAGGAGCTTCACTGACCTGAGACTTGATCAGAATTTTGAAAAGATAGCTAGCTGCATGATGTTGAGGGTGGTGGGGGGCAGAATGGAGATGATTCTGAGGCCGGGCGAAGGGAGAATCCATGCAAGAAAAATCTTTTGCGGAGTCCTGGGTGAGGTAGACACTTTCATACACACATACACACACACTAATAGATTTGTTTGGTCCTCTGTGAATATACATTACCAAGATGAGAGTGTTCAGTCTGATGGCAGCAGGTGACTCTGAATGGCCTATGGTGGGTCAAGTATGAACCCAATAGAAGGAAATATAACTTTCAACCGAGGTGGCACAAAGAAAACCCCAGACACTATAGAGGGCAAATTGATTTTTATACCACTCTACAAAGGTTCATAATGCATAATAGAGGTCACTCCTTAGGGACTAAAAAGGAGAGCATTGTATAACTTTTAAAACTGTGCCATGTAAGTTATGTTAACTTTCAAAGCCAATATCAAATGCTTCTTGAAGTACTTGTGATTCTCTTTAGCCAGGAATGAGTATTCACTAACTTCATTATTATTTACGAATGATTCATTGAAGATGTATTTTGTCCCAAGAAGACTGTGAACTTGTAAAGATGCCAAAACGAGTAGGCCGACCTGAGTGCATGCATCACGATTCCACACAGCAACATGAACAGTGTAATTTGAAAGAGGCCTCCCTTTGAATGGGCACCACTTGAGTTCCAGCCTGGCTTCTCGGTGTTTGGTGCGCTAAATGATTTGAGTTTGCAAAACGCAGTTCTAAATATTCTCTTTTTCAAAAATTACACGCAACTTCTTAAGGAAGACTTTCATAAAATAGGTCTTCCCCAAACCACAGAGAAACTGGGCGTTATTAGGAATTAATCCTGCTTTGCCAGGGTTGGCCCCCAAATTTTTATGTCGATAGCCATGGATGTTTGCATTCAAATACTAATATAAAAAGAACACTTGGGTATTAGTTTGTTCTGTTTAAAGATCTTCATCTTATGAAAACCCCATTATAAAAGCAATAGTTTGTTCAATGTGGGAATATAGTTTGAGATATTAAGATTCTCATTTTAAAAAATTCAACCATTCTGCAGAGATTTCAATTTAAAGTTGTTTGTTTTTTTTTAATGTACAATATCAGCGCTTAGCTATACAATCTTAAGAAGACTAAAAAAGTCCAGAATTTGATTACATCTTGCTCTTGACCCCGGTAGTATATCACAGTATTTATAATCACTAACACCATCATTTGCCTATTACTTTAATACATTCATGTGATTTTATTATCTTTATCTCCCATTGTCACAGTAACAAAGCATAAAGCCCCTAAATCATTGGTCATGAGGAATAACATCGTGATTATGTTGCTAGTTTGTGACTGTTATCAGCATGATGCACTGTGTGTTTTCAGAAACAATGACAGCTAACATTTATTAAAGTCTTACTCTTTTCCAGATACCCTATGAGCATCTTCATGTGCAATATTTAATTTATCACAACAGCTCCGTGAAATAGGTACTGGTTTTAATCTGCATTAGTGAGGATAAAGTGGCTTCCGAGAAACAAAGAGGTCCACTGGGATTTGGGTCCTGCAGCCCGTGGTCTAACCAGTCTCTTGGCCTCAGTAGCGCCCTCATTGGTTAGATAGGATCTTGAAAATGAGAGCTGCAGAAATGCCTTACTTTATCAAGATGATATGGGTTGTAGGAAGAAATGAGTATATTTTGCTATATAGTAAATATGGATATGATAGTACATAGAAGAGAAATATATTTGTTAATGGGATTCTGTTATAAACTTCCAATTAGTTCTTACTCAAATAGTCATGACGGTTTTGACCCACTATGTCTAAGATACACATCTCTTTTGTGCCTTAAATTACCTCTCTTTTCTCTACTGATGCTGATGACCTTTTTCAGTTTATTTCACAGTTTCTGTGTTGTGTTGGCTACTTCTTCCTTTGTTACTCTTTTTATCAACAGCAGAAAAAATATATATACTGTTCATGTCCTGGACCAAATTGCATTCTTTAAATAGTATTTCTTTGTTAGTTGATAGTTGTTTTCTAAGAAGGACATGGCTTCCTTATAATGGGTCATGCAAAATGTTGGCAGTTTGCCTGCGTTATTGGTTATGGAATGCAGACATAGGCTGTAATTCCCTCTGTCACTTGAGTGTCCCAGGGTAGAATTCTCTATGTTGATATCAATTATGTGTTTATTTATTGCCAGTGACATTAGTAGGGAATTAAAAAAAAATGTTTTTAAAGATACAAACACTTTCGAATGTTGTCTCAACTGGAAATGGATTTTCCCCTGAGTTAGCACACTGATGTAGCCAATGCAGTAAAATTTAATAGTATGTCACTCTCAAGGAGTTATACCTCAAGGTATGACAACTTATCGCGTATTCAGTAGCATGTGGCCTGTCGTTCAACTTGTACGAATCAATACGAGACCTGTGTAATCAGACCGTGGTTCCATCCAGCTGCACTACTGTAAGTAAGTTACTTAACCTCTTTAAAGCTCAGTTCATTACGCTTGGACCTTACTCATAATGAAGCACCTGCAGCAGAGCGAGATCTGTCTAAATGTTAGATTTCCATTATTAAGTTGAGAACATTCCGTTTTCTTCTTAGTTTGCTGGGAGTTTTCATCATGGACGGATGATGAAATTGCGAAAAGCACTGCAAAGGGCTTTTTTTTTTTGTATCAGCTGACACAATCTATGGATTCTATTCTTTATCTCTTAGTATGGTGCACTAACTGAGATCTTATATGATCTACTTTCCAGCTAATACTCCAATATTATGTCCACTACTATTCTATATCTTAGCTGCTTCATGCTTTTGGACCTTTGCACTTGGTATCTAGGCTTCTCCCAAGATATCAACATGACTGATATCTTCATTTTCCTGAATTCTGCTCAGATTTTATCTTCTTAATGACTCATACTCACCGTTCTATTCAATAGTGTAACCTGAACTTGGTACTTCTGCTTCCCCCTGATCTGGCCAGTTTTTTACATAACATGTATCACCTTCTAATGTATTATTTAACTCATGTTTCATTGTGTTTATTGAATATTTTTTCTGTTCCTGTACTCCAGCTCTCCCTCTTTCTCCCTAGTTTTCTCCCTTACAAAACATAAACTCCATGAGGCCAGCATTTTTGTTTCTTTTATTTTTTGATGTATTCCAAATACCTAGAACTGGATCATAGTAGATACTATATGCATATTATTGAATGAATGGTTGATTAACAGAATAAATTCTAGAATGGGTTCTGCTTTCCTCTTTGTTAGCTTCATTCTCACCTATTGCAGGTAAGTTTCCCCATGGGACTTAGGACGAAGCGGGGTACGGTTATATCATGTCAACCCTAGTGAATCCAGAAGAAACAGAGATGCATGGTTGGTAGGTAGATAGGTAGATAGGTAGATAGATAGATAATAGATAGATAGATAAATACATAGATAGATAGATAGATAGATAGATAGATAGATAGATAGATTCAGAAAATAATTGTGAGAATTGTGATTGGCCAGGCTTGGCTAGTGTTTCTAAACCTGTTTCCAGGGATAGTATGAGAAAAAGTGTCTTTCCCCAGATTGGAACCATGGGGATCTTGGCCTGGGGTGAGGTCAAGTCATTTACCCAGAGGAATTAATGGGCTTCACTAGAAGAAAGGGGTGAGGAGATGTTACGCAAACAAAATCCACAGATGTCTTTATTTTATCACTGTCTTTATTTTAATATGACATTGCCAACATGTTTTTATTTGACTAACAGGCCAAAATGACCAGTCTGCATTAAATCATGGTGAAGTAGGAGTCACTCAAAAAGCTGGCACAAGCTAACCCTTCCATGTTACTTTCTTAACCACTGAAAATTCAGACAATATTGTTTACATTGTTCTTTTCTCCCAAACCTTTTCAACTGACCATATTGTTAGCTCTTTCTAAATACACATAAAGAGGGCTCTTGGGTAGCCACAAAGTTTATGTTCGTTTGAAAGAAAATTGCTTTAGTCGGCAAAGGTAACTCCCCCATATTGAAAAAGCTCTCCAGAACTTAGAGCAATTGCAGGAAGATTCAGAGTTGAGAAAAGATATCACGAATGAAAACAAAAGAGATTTTATAATGAGCGTAAATAGTAATATCAATAAAACATATTAAGAGAGAAAATTATACAAAATGTTAAGTTCCCTATAGCATCTTATATTTGCCTGTGTCTGAGAAGTAAAATTCTGTAGAATAAAACAAAATACCAATTGCATTATATTATTTAATATTTAATCAATATTTTATTTAATATTACTTAATATTTAATGTATTCTTTAATACTCATTACAACACTAAGAGATAGAATGGTTTTCCCATTTTAAAAATAAGGAAACCAAATTCTTAATAGTTTAAGTAATTTATTCAATATTAACCATGAAAGTGGGGAATCAGACTAGGATTATCTGATTGTAAACTTAAATTTTCTACATTAAACAACAGAAATACTCTTTGAAAAGATTTAAGACTCTTTTCTTCTAAATTATAATACCGTACAATTTACTAAACTCTTGTAAGTTGGGCAACACTGCCAGATTGAACCAGGTTCAAAAGCTCTGCACATTATTTTGTATAAATCTAAGATCCGAACTGTTGAAATTCAGGGAAGTTCATACACTGGTTGTTTTGGTTATTATTAACACAGGCCCTTAACACAGGGTTAAGAATAGAAGTTAATTAGTAAAATGCAGAAATGAAAATGCATATTTAAGCCAATCTTCATTATTGGAAGGTTGATCCCTCTAGTAAAGGATGATTAATTACTACCCAACAAAATATTCCAGATAAAAGCATTTTATTGACTGTACCATAACTATAACATCATGTAGTGAACCCAAGAACTTCTATTATACTGTCATTTGCAGTAAAGATTTCAAGTAATTAGAAACTCAGTTTATTTTTATAGCAATAAAATGTTCAAGAAGAATGTTATTAGTTTCTGTTACTTGAACTAAAAATAACACCAGAGACTGTGAGACTTAGTTAAGTAAAGGGAAACAAGAGTGTATTATTTTTGAAAAGTGAACACATATTTAACAAAGGAGAAATATTTGTTTATATTGCAATATCTATTAATACTGTCACCTCTGATGGTAAATTACATTGAAACTGCAGATAAGCTACTTATGAGCAAGCAGGACTGTCGCCTGATACTTCTACTAACTTCTCTGGTAAACTTGGGCAAGTCATTTAACTTCTCGGAGTTTTCGTGTCCTCATTTGTCAGATATGGATATTATAGTCAGTTCTACAAATATTTTGTTAGAATATGGTAAGACTCTACACACACACACACACACACGTACACACAAATACACAATAAATTGACAAGTCCTAAACATACAAAAGAAATTGTTCTTACATGCATTATTAATCACTCTAAACATTTTTCTTTCAACAATGTGTCACTGTTGTCATTGCCCAAGGCTTCTTGTAACCAAAACTTGTCTTACTAAAACAGAAGGCCAAGGGGCGGGGACGGGAGCCGGTGGAGGCTTTAGTTATCCAACATCCTTGGAATGTGCTGCTAGTTACAAACCTAAACACCTATCTTTATAGAAGTACCAATTAATGAGAACATTATATGCCTCTGTATGTATGAGTCTGAGTGTATTTTAGCGAAAGGCTGATAATAGTAAGAAATATGTAGGTGAAGCATTGGGGATTTTATTATAAAATTGCTAATTAGAAAATATGCAACAATGATTTATTTTCTAAGTAAACTTTGAGAAGTATATTCAATGGTTTATTTAAAGAAATGGTTACCATGGCATCCTTGCAGGAAGAAACACCAGTACCTGACAACAAAAATATCAGTTTTAGTAATGTTCTTCAGATTGAAAACACACATATATGGAAACAGCACTTGTGGTTAGTGCTATAAAAGCATGACTGTGTATGCCTTAGAACATACATTCCAACTGGGAGATTTTTTTTTTTTTGAGAAAAAAATGAGTTTGATAAAAGGTTTTTTAAATACAGTATATCACTTTTATTTATATAGCTAGGTAATTACATTTATGTGAGATGTTTTCAGAATAAAATTGCATGTCCCTTAATAAACGGCCTATATTTATCTTTACTCTTAGGGTTTCCTTCTTGGCTTCGTGGCCTCTAATTTGCCACATTACTTTTATTTCTCAGAATGTGAACTCCCCACACAGGCTAAGTTCTTTCATGGATTTTTGTTTATTCTGTGACTCTATTTGACTTATATGTCTTTCTACAACCCATAACACCTCTTTTCTATGCACTCTGCTCCTTTCTTTAAGGCTTAACTGAAAAGTTTTCGTAGTTGAAATTTTCCTCTGCTACCTAGTGAAATTAAGGGCTTCTTCATGCCTTAACCATTATTTTTATTTACTTCTGTAATAATGCACTGTAACTCAAGTTTCCATGTCTGACTTATCAGCCTAACATGAGCTCTTTAAAGGGAAATTTCAACAAAGAACAGGATTGAAACATTTAGGTTTATTTATTCATTTATTTATTCATTCTTCATTTCAGCAAATATTTACGGAGCATTTACCATATGTCAAATAAGCAACCATCAATGAAAATTCACACAATCCTTGCCTTCATCAAACTTACATGGACCTGTCTCCTGTGGGAAGGTAGACATTTTTGGAACAATCTTACAAGCAAGTTCATTATTTTAACTGTGATAAAATCTGTGAAGGTGGTGACATAATACTAGGGTACCTGTGACAGGGCAATTTGCTCTAATCCAGCAGATCACAAATGACATCCCTAAGGAAAGACCTTGTGATGCATTATGAAACCAACATGAGGCTGATATGGCTGGGGCAGAGAGAGCAAAGGGGAACCTTGCAGGAGGTGAGCCAAGAGAGAGACATAAGGGCTAGACTTATTTGAAGTTCTGTCTCCATTCCAACTCAGCTGGTGTATTTGTAGTGTTTATTAGAGTTACTATGTTTATGACACTGTATATGGTGGGTCGTTTTTGTTTGTTTAAGTTAAAACTAAGGCAGAATTCCTTCCCTTGAAATAATATGATTCAATTAAGGACAGAACTATGATATACATACAGTCTCTCACTCTCTCATGGAGTAGTCCTCTAGGTGTGATGATTAAAGAAGGTATATTGGAGATCACAAAGGCATAAGAAACTTACTACACATAGAAAAAATGTGAGAGGAAAACCTCTAATGGATATAATGAATTTAAGATGAGTATGAATTTGAAAGGCAGTTATGGATATTCTGGTGCAGTAAACATCTTGAACAATTGCATAGAGGGGATAATATTGGGGAGCACACAGAAATAATGAGTAATCTAGTTTGATGGGGATACAAAGTGTTTGAGATAAAAAAAATAAAAGCAGAGTACTAGGAAGGTTGATTTTGATTGTGAGTGACTTGATTTATTAAGTGGAAAGTATTTTGAGTTAGATAAATAATTAGTAAGAATTGTAATGGAAGAAACACAGGATTCTGGAAGATACTAGATAATTATGAAAAATATTTACTTGGTGTATGGTCAGCATATTTAATGTTTGATTGAGGTTGAAACGTGAGAGGAACAAAGGTTGACAGTGTAGTAAGAATGATGCTACATTCTATAATAGATAACTCCAAAATTCCCCTAGCTTGATAAAATAGAGCTTTACTTCTCACACAACTTTCCAAAACAGATGTTCCTGGCAGGTGAGTATCTTCATACCATGTGGTGACTTAGGGACCCCGAATGTACCATCTTGTGGCTCTGCCATGGCCCAATGCCTGGGAATCCTTTCATCCAGCTGGCCAATGGGGAAGAAGAGCAGGCAGGGGATAGAGGTCCTTTTTAAAAGCTCTAGCCTGAAAACGACTCATAGCTTCCACCTATGTTGCATTGCTTATTAGTCACGTAGCCAAATCTGAATACAAAAAAGGCAGGGAAATATAATCGAGTCACGCATCCAGGCAAAGAAATGAGAAACAGGTTCTAAGCGAGAGCTAGCTCTCTCTTCCACAGATGATTTCAAGAGTTCTAGCATGGGACTGTGCTTGGCTGTTGGTTTAACTAAATAATATAAACAACATGCAGCAGAAAAGAATGATTCTAGGGTGTTTAATGTGAAGTTTTGTGGGACCCTGTATTGGAGATTTCTAGCAGAAATTTGGTGTATAAGTCTGAAGCTTGGAAACATTTGGGTTGCTTTTTGAATATGGGGGAGAATTTATAGGCTAAGCTGACAGTTGGAGAATTTATTCAGTCAATAAAAATTTGTTGGTGCTAGAAATATGATGGATGAAATAGATATGATCTCTTTTCTTTAGTGAAAGAGAAAGGGAATTAGGAAATTGACAAGAGACCAGTTTAAATCAACACTGTCCAGTAGAAGGCTCTGTGATGTTAGCTATATGTTCTCTATCTGTTCTGTTCATATGGTAACTACTAGCCACGTGCGACTATTTAACTCTTGGAATGTGGCCAGAGTGAGCAAGATTCTTTTAATTTTGCTTATTTTTAATAAATTTAAATCTAAATCTAAATAGATGGAAACTTCTTATGGACAAAGACTTTGTTTTAACTCATTCGAACAATAACAGTCAAAACTAATGACAATAAATACCTCTGGAATGCTTACCATACGCTAAGTGCAATTCAAAGCACTTTGCGATTTAACCTTCATTAATAACTCTGAAAGGTTAGTAATAGTATGATAATTATGTTTTTTTTTCCTTTCTGTGAATAAACTAAGACACAGAACTCTGACATATGTTTCCTGCTCTTGGAAAACATACAGGATCTAGACAAACCAATAATTCTATTGCAATGGTGCTAAGAATGATGAAAGAAACCAGCAAGCACCTGTATTAAGCCAGGAAGCAAAACCTTGGATTCACTCAGTGAAGGACATGGAGAGCCTAATATGGAAGACAGAATGTACTAGGTATAAACTAAGGCAGGATGGCCAAGCAGACTGCATAAAATCTCCTTTATGAACTGAACAACCAGTCAACGTTCTTCCTTCATCACTCTATCCCAGAATTACAGAATGTTCAAGTTACTCCTTTACCCACCTGGCAAATGCCTAGTTATTTTTTACTTTAATTCCACCTTAGCTTAGAGCATGGGGAGCCCCGGAAAATGTGAAAGTATTGAAATATCAAATCTTAAGGCGTTCTTTCCCCTCCCAGCCTCCGCCTTTAGTCTGCCTCTTGGTCCGCTTAAAGCCAGGGCCAGCTGCCCTTGCCTGGGAGGTCAGCCTGCCTGGAGCTGAGCTCAGCCCATTTCCATGCCTCATTAAGGCTGGATAATGATTAGCTAAATTACCCCTTCTCTCAGCCTAATGAGCTGTGAGGTGATACATTTGTAGTTCAGTCTGAAAGATATAAAAGTAGATGAAGTTTGTGTCCAGAAAAATCTTCCTCTAGAAACCATCCTCTCACTGGCTCCTCCTTTGTCATCCTAGAGAGATGTAACCTGTGCGGGAACCCAAATAATTCATGAATGAGTCTCAGCTTTGAGACAGTCCTGGAATTTTTCTTAACTTACGTACTATATGTGCGTACATATGTGTTTCTCTCTTTTTGTGAAAATGTGACAATACAGCATTTGGAGGTCTCTCAATTGGTCTCATAAATATCTTCCTGCTTTTTGTTCCTTTCACTTTCCATTTGAATTAGATGTTTTTATACCTCCTGGTATGTATAATATGGATTTGTCTTCTATCTGAGTTTATACAATAGAATATGTTTCTGAAAAGTTAGATTTCCATCTTGTCTTTGCAAGCGAATCAATATACTTTAGGTTAAAAAGAGTTGTGCATACGCCACCATGGTGACTGTGTGTTTAAATCAACATAGGTAGAGTCTGACATTACTTAAAGAAAGATGACAACCGCATTTACAAATGTCACCTTCTGTGCCAGAAACTCTACTTTATGTGTTTGTTAGGGCAGGCTCAGCTATGGAAACAAAAGTGTAGTGGTTTGGCAAAATAAAGCATATCTCTTCCTTACGTAACTCTCCTGGGAGTTTGGTTGTTCAGGAAGGCAGAGTAACTCTCCTCCCCTGGGTCATGGTGGGACCCAGTTCCCCTCTGGCTTGTGGCTCTGGCATCCCCTAAGGAGGGGGAGGAAAGGAATGTGGAAGGGGCACACTGACTCTCTTAGGGATTCTGAGAACTTGCCATAGCATTTCTACCCATATTCTGATGGAGAGAGCCTAGCGACATGATCTAAGAGCAAGGGAGGTTGGAAACTTAGTCTAGGTTTGTGTCCTCTGTGACCCCCATTTCTGTGGAAGGAGAGAATAGATTGTGGTGAGCAGTTGAGTTTCTGCCACATTCTGACGTGTAAAATATTGTACTTATCCAATTGATATGTCATTCACTTTTTTCATATAAAAATATAACTTTTGTTTTTAAGATGCTCAAAACTTTTACAGTCTTTTTATCTCCATTAAATATCCCTGGCTTATTCTTACTTATTTATTAATGCATATATTTTCATTCTTCTGCCCTTAAAATGCTTGGACTTCTCTAATTCACCCCAAGCTCCAAACCCCACACACAGAATTAGATCCATCTTTGTACTGTTTACACCATTCTTCTCTTCCTTACTATTCTTGCTATCACTGCCTTTCGGACCTTGAGTTCATCTTAACTGAACTTTGCTATCCGCCTCCCAGGACACTTCCCGCCTCCACCTTTCTCTCTCTTCCAATCCATCCTATATGCTGTATCTAGATGAAATCCACACAGCCCTCTTTGTCCCCACAAATCCCCAGCTCAAAATTTATGATGATTTGTCACTATAGACCAAGGCGCTTCTCACCATGGTACCCATCTGCCTTCTGAGTAGTGCCTTAAATTTTAGAGAACACACTGCGATCCAGCTATTTCCTGCAATCCGTGTTTATTGCTTTTCTATCACTGCTCTAGCAAACTACCTCGAATTTAGTAGCTTAAGACTGGACACATTTATCTTATAATTCTGGAGGTCAGAGCTTCGATAGATCTCATTGAGCTAAAATAAAGGTGTCGCCCTGCCTGTTTCTTTCTAGAGGCTGGGAGAGAGAATCCATTCTCTGGCTTTTCCAGCTTTTGGAGGCCGCCCATATTCCTTGGCTTGCGGTCTCCTACTCCGTCTTCGACACCTGCAATTCCATGACTCTTAGCTCGCTTCTTTTGTCATCTCTTTCTCTGATTCTCTCTTGTGATTAAGTTGAGACCACTCAGGTGTCTAGGATAATCTCCCTATTTTAAAGAAGAGTAATTAGTAACAATTCCGTCTGCGCCCCTTTTGCCGTGTAATCTAACATAGTCACCTGTTCTGGGGGACTTGACAGGGGGCCTATTCTGCCTGCTGTACCATGTTTTCCTCTCTTGATACCTGCTTTCTCTTTCCCTCTTTCTCTCCTTGCCCCACCTCAAAATGTTCTTCCTAAGCCACTTAACCCTTCGAAATCCTATCCATCCTCCATTTTCAAAGTTCGTCTCCTATTCAACTCATCTCCTATTCAACTCTCTACATTCTACTCATCAGGAGAAAGTTAATCCTTTCCTTGTATTTTGTCACTTTTTTAACACATTGCTTTACTTTAAAAATTGATTGTATTTTGAGTTATCTCTGTGGGTCGATCACAGTCTTCTAGGAGGAATGGCATTATGCTTTGTTCACTTTTTATAGTCCTCATAGACTTTAAGAATGTCCTTAAAGCATAATAACCACACATGTAATTTTTGTTGCATTGAATGGAATTTACTCATTTCCCACCAGCAACCAAGAGCATAGTAGCATAAATAATTCTTTAAGAGCAGGCAACCTACAATGAACTCGCACGTGTCTTAGGAATGCTTCTTATGTGGCTTTTGCAAGAGATGTCTAGTTAAATTGTCCTCCTCCTACAGATTTTATTTTATGTAGCTTCTCTCCTGTGTGGACTCAAGAATAAACATGAAGACATCATCGCTGACAGCATTACCCACACTGATCACATTTATTGACGCCCCCCCCCCGCCCCAACCGGGTGAGTTCTCTAGAGAAATGTGTTTTAGGCATTGTCTAGAGATTTTCTCACAACAGAAATACTTATAAAGTTTCCCCCTGTGTGAACTTTCTGATCAGTGACAAAGTTGATTTCTGAAGCATTTTTTTTTTCTATAGGTATCCAAAGTATAGATTGCATAGATTTTCTTCCCATGGGGACCTCTTTGTTGGCCTTTTGACAAACTAGCTTCTCAGCCTTTCACCCCAATGTAGATTTTGTCTTATACTTCGATCAAATGTTGACCTAGGAGCTTCCTTCAATCTCATTTTCAGGCACAGTCTTTATTTTTCTTTCCTGGTGGGCATTCCTGTAAATACTAGCTTATCTATATCTTTCAGATTTTGAGGTTAAGTATCATTCACTTCTTTTACTGAAGAAGATAGGCTTTTTGGTTTACAACTAAGTCTCATATTGACATTATATTATCTCTTAAGTTCTCAGGTGAGGTTGATGCTATGGTTGGGGACCACACTTTAAGAAACACTGATACAGGTGTCCTCCATAGGAAGAACAATCTAAAGAAGAGTTATGAAAACGTATTTATTAACTTATTCATTCATCTAACAAATATTTATTGTATGCATACTATATTTCTTTTTGAAGTTCATATTCTTTTCTTTGTATTCATTTTTCCTTGTATTCTGTTTAAAAGACAATGTGGAAGTGGCTTCTTTTCTTTGAAAATAAAGTAGATGACTCATAATCTGAAAACCCACAATCAATAGCTTTGTGTGTGTGCATGTATATGTGTGTGTGTGTGTGTGTATGTATTCACACATGCCCACTCTAATGTTGTCTGTTGGTTCTTGTTAGTATGCATATTTATTTTTTATAATCTAGATGTATTCATAATTTTGTATTTTTTATTTTCACTTACTATATTATAAACTATTTTCCATTTGTTATAGTCTTCATAATTATCTAAATGGCTCCATAAATTTTTACTTAGATAAAATCGCACAATGTTTCCATTCATTTTAACATATAAATCCTATTTCTTTTAGACAAATTTTTAAATATTATTCTTATGAAATATTTCTAGTATAGAGCTTCTATGGTCAAAGTAATGAATATTTTTATGTCTTTTAAATATACGATATAAACAGTAGAAATCAAAAGATTTTTTAAAAAGTTTATCATAGTTGGAAACATAATTTTTAGTTATTTGATAGATATTAAATGTACTTTTTATTTTTAGTTTACATGCATTTTTATTACCAATTAATTTAATTATTCTGCTGTGTTCATTTAAATTTGCTTCTACCTAGTCTTAGAAAAATAGGTCATTTGAATTAATAAAATATATATATAATGTATATTTTTATAACTGTGGACCCTGAGCATAAACCATTACCTTATTGCAAGTTTCTATAAACACGCAGTTGAAAGTGCCATTTAGCTAAAACGAAATGAGATTACATTTTTAAAAGAAAATTAACACTTACCTCATTAACCTTTTGGAATTAAAAAAGCAAAAATATTCATAATTTAAACACTACAAAAAAGAGTTCACTTTTAGTAATAATATAAGAAATCAATAAAAAGCTTTTAGAAGGTGAAAATAGTATTACCATTTAAGTGTCCATTAGATGATGATAAAATTACTGTAGGAATGGTTAAAAAATAAATATTTTTAACTGTATTAATTCTGTGGTGGACTGAACTGTGTTCTCCAAATCTATATGTTGGAGCCCTGATCCCCTAATACAACTATATATGGAGGCAGGGCTTTTTAGAAGTCATTAAGGTTAAATGAGGTTATAAAGGTGGGGCTCGAATTTAGTAGGATTAGGCCCTCTGAGAGAAGTCTGTCTATCTGTCCGTCTGTCTGTCTGTCTGTCTCTCTCTCCCCCTCACTCCCTCTCCCTCCCTCCCTGCCTCTCTCCTGTCCTCCTTCCCCCACTCCCCCTCAATGTACATGCACTGAAGAAAGGTCATGTGAGGACGCGGTGAGAAGGTAGCTGTCTACAAGCCCGGAAAGAGCTCCCACCAGAACCCAGCCATGCTGGCACGCTGACGTAGGACTTACAGCCTCCAGAACTGTGAGAAAACAAATTTCTGTGGTTTAAGCCACTTAGTCTATGGTTTTTGTTATGGCAGCCTAAGCAGACTAAGGCATATAAATAATAATTATAATCATATAATTATAATATATAACATCTATATTATATATAATAATAATTATGCATATACTTATATGAATGCACCTTTTTCTATTTCTCAAGGCAAATATATTCGTTAGAGGCTAATGCAAAACTTTGTTATGGAACAGCCCAGAATACGTGATTTCAAGATCTGCCAGGATTTTCCCAACTGCATAATAAAAAATGATAATATCTGCCCCTATTTTTTTTCCCACACAAAGTCATCGTGTTATTGTATATAAAGTGGTTCATAAGCAGAAAAACACTTTAGAAATAAAAAGTTATTTTTTGAATGATAAAATCTATAGTGTCCACTTTATCACCTGGACCATATTCTTTTTGTTATAATCTGGATTGTCAGAATTATCTGCTCCAATAATAAGTTACAACACAATAAAGAAGAAATAAATAAACTTTGGATACTTCTATGAGCAGGAACTTTATGGTCAGAAATGGCCCGAAGTTCTGGGATCTGGCATTTTAAATAACACTTAGCTTCTGAATATACTTGTGGGCACTTCCCTTCCCTTATACTACAGTGTGGGAGAACACCTTCAGAGGGCACCTTTTGGAAAATGCTGACTTGTTTATAACATGTCCTCTTTATAGGACAGACGGAGGGTCAGTTCATCTGAATCCTCACTCTGCTTCATGCTTGACACGGAGCCACAAGAAACGTGCAATGCACACAAGTTTTTCACCTTCCCCACCCCTCACAGCCCTCAGGACAAACTGTCAATTGTGCTATGTAAATAAACTTTGCAAAATATATGACTGCTAGGGAAGGTCGTTATCTAAGATGAAGAAAAAATTATCAGCCAAACGAGGGACAAATAACACAGCTCTAGTCCTAGATTTATGGTCTGGAATCACTACCAAAAACTGTTTTATTTGCATTATCAAGATTTCATATCCCTTGAGGTAAAAGGACACAATGAATATTTATTATGGCCAAGAGTCTTGCTCACATTTTTTTACGCCTGCTTCCTTTTGTTCCTCTTATGTAACTGGGAAACTTTGCTGTGATGAACAGCCAAGCCATGACACCAGGCATATGGTGGGTTCTTCAGACCTATTTGTTAAACCAAATGCCTTTCTTTTTATCAAAGTTTGGATAAAATTCTAGATTTACTTATTACTAACATTGTAGACTTGAGCCAGTTACTGTTATTCTCTGAATCTCATCAGACAGAAGGACAGCATATCCGGGTTTAATGTGAAGATTAATTAATAAGCACAAAATAATACTTGCAAAGTGGATGACCCGAGTCTGGGACATATTAGTTACTCCCTTCATGTTAGCTATCCTATCCTATTTTCAGAAGAGAATGAAAGAAGATTTTATTGCTATTTCTGTTAAATTATTGCAGTTAAGAAGCTCTCAAGAGCCAAAAATAAATTCTACAAAATTAAGAAAATGGAGGCAATTTTGATGTCTAACATTTATTGGTAATTCGGAGTAACAGTCAGTTAGGTTTTCTTTCTACTACCTGGACAACTGCCAAAGTTAAGAGTTTGTATATTCAGAAGGCCTTGTGCTTTTCAAAAGTACTTTTTCATAGAATATCTTTTTTTTTTTGTTCAAAGATAGAACAATTATCAGTCCTGTTTTATAAATTTAAAAATATAATAAAGATAAGTAAATATTTACATGAATTTGAAGAGGCTGTGTCTCATTCCCCTAGATTTCTTCTTCTACATATTAACCATCTCAATTAACCATAATTATGTAATTAATCAATACAATAACCCAACAGGCATCTTTCTCTACCTTTCTTTTTATCCCTCACATCCAGGACCTCTGCCAGGTTCATTGCTCCCGTTTCTAAGATATATTTTGAATTCATCAAGTTTTCACCATTGTATCTTCACTTCCTTAATCATGGCCGTTATATGTTATCTGGTACTGTTGTGAGGATAAAATGAAGATAGAAAAAAGATTAACTGAAAAGGTAAAAACAAATACATTATTATTATTATTATTATTATTAATATTATTATTGAGGCTTTATGAGTTCAATAAAAGTACCCCTTTTCTCCATCTGAATTCCAGTAGGAATAGAGAGATAGTAATTCGTCAGATGAGATAAAAATATCACCTTTATCTCTCACATGACTTTGGTTCAACACTTTCATTTGTTCATTAATAAAACTTATGATCCTTCTCTGAATGAATTCGTGGCTGGAGTTTCTGAAACCTCTTTTAGTTCATCAGTAAGCCAGGGTGTTCTACATCTGCCTCGCCATTCGATTATCTATTAAGCCACAACAATCAGGTTAGGGTTATTCTATTTTATATTAACAGGAGAGCTGATGGCAAATAAACACATAAACTAAGATGGTGCCTCTCTCATTCCTTTGGGTCTCCGCCTTTCCCTGTCATGATCTTGCAGCACAGAATCTCTGCCCCAAAAGGAAGCTGCCTTTCTCTCCTGTCTGATTCATGGACAACTTAAAGTCAGATTTGCTAGAGATCTTTTTGGTTTTACACATTTTCACCTTAGCATCATCTTACGTATAAGTTCTAATCTCTGCCTCACTGGCTTCTGCAGAGGTCAAACCACACTCTTACAGTTCAAGATCAAGCTGTACCTTTACACAGTCAAGGCCAACATGAACTGCTCAATAAGCTAGAGCTGTCCAAGGTTGCTAAGGTCCTTGAAAGGCTTGTTTGCTAAAGATCTATATTTTTCTATGAGCTATGCCTGCTAAAAATAGCTCTACCTATATCAATGAAGCCACTTGCCTGTGAACAAAGATGCCATAAACCATAATGATCCACCAAGGACAAATTTCCACTTAAGCCACACTAGAGCCTTAGGAATAAAGGGGTTAGCCAACCTCTCTCTCTCTGTGGTATTTTGTTCCCCAAAACTATGTCTTGCCTTTTGTCAAGTCTCCTAACCAATGCATGCAAATATCAAAGTTTAGGGAACCTTAATAAATAATAATTTTATTCTTAACCTTAGTTCAGAACAAAATGAAATCTAGGAGACATATATGGGGAAGCAAGACATCTGCTTTTTTGACATTAAGGTAAAGGTGGTCCCTAGCCATACATCTCTAGGCAAGCGAGCTTCTAATACTTTACTCCTGAATTGAGCAGACATATCCACCTGTCACAGGCTAAGTGCTGCATGATCGAAGACTTTGCCCAGCATGTCAGAGCCCAGCCACTAAATTATTCACTCTATGGAAGGGCAGGATGAAGCTCTATGTGATCAGAAAGACCCCATAGAGAACAGGAAGAGACTGGGACAGAGATGCCCAACTCCCGTTACTAACCACGCCAGTCAGCTAGCCGACTTCTCCCAGCACCGGGCAGAATAAGAGGAGTGGGCCCGGAGCCAGGAGAGTTCATTTAGATGAAGTTTTTCCACCTGGAAGCAGGAGAAGTAGGAAATTACTTTTCTGCTACCAACAAATATCATCATGATTCTAAACTTCATTTCTTAGATGAAGAAACAAACACTGAGAACGTAAATGAGCTGAGAAACTAATGTTCATTAATTGCATACTAATATCAATGTGAGAAAGAGGTGCTCCTATAAATATGCAGCTGGTATGATTTTTCTCAATCCACTTATTTTGATGGTGATGATGATTAGAATATGCTGGTTGCTTAGGATAATAAATAGAACCTTTCCTATGAAGCACTATCTTTCTAAAATCCTCTAGGGTTTGTTTTTTGTTGGTTTGTTTTTTGTTTTGTTTTGTTTTGTTTTGTTTTGTTTTGTTTTGTTTTGTTTTGTTTTGGACCAATGCTTTTGAGTGTGTTAGTAAGGAGTGCAATCACATATCAGAATGTGGTGAAGGAGAGGGCTCTTTTCAGACTCAGATGCACAGATAGAGACTCTGGTACCCAACTCTACCCTCTCCAGCTGAGAAGATCTTCTGAAGTGAGCTGCAGAGCAGTGTTTTCTGAAATCAGCATGTTTTGTTCCTGATGTCACCGGTCTGAAAAGATTTGAAGACCATTGCCTCTGAGTCATGTTAATTTCCCATCACCATGCCCATTTGTGGCCCCACCAGGCCCTCCATTGGCCTGGCATTGAAACCCTTATCTTAGCACTTTGTCATTACCCTCCAGCTACCAAATGTCTGTTGCCTCTTATGACTCTTTCCTCCCATACTGGCCCCTCTCAATTTCCCCATCCCACATGAGGATATCTGGTCCACCTATTGGAACAGGTGCCTGACTTGTAATCCTTATCACAGAGCAAGACTTTTAAGTGACACACTCGATCACTGCCCATTTATTCCTGTGTCAGACACTACACAGTTTACCGAGCTCAGGTTACCAAGGTGGGGAAGCTATAGAAATGGCCATGAAGAACCCCAGTTTGTAGCCAGAGCTTTATTTCCCAAAGTACCATTCTCATGACCTCACTATTCAAAGTGCAGTCCCCATGGCATTGTTAGAGATGCTCACTCTTAGACCCCACTCCTGACCTACCGAGTTGAATTTATTATTTTAACAAGAACCACAGGTGATGGGGATATGAATTAAACGTTGAGAAGTACTGCTTCAAAACACACATTGTGTGATACACTTCAGGTTTTAGTCTGCTTAGGCTGATATAACAAAATACCATAGGCTGAATGGCTTAAAAAACAGACATTTATTTCTCACCATCCTGGAGGTTGGGAAGTCCAAGGTCAGGGTACCAGCATGTTTGATTTCTGATAAGGGCTCTTTTCCTCTCTTTTAGACAGCTGCCTTTGTGCTGTATCCTCACGTGACAGGTAGAGAGAGAGCAAGCTCTCCAGTCTCTACCTGTAAGGCCATTAAACCCTCCTGTTTCATCTAAACCTAACTACTTCCCAAAGGCCTTGTCTCGTCGTTCCCTCACATTGAGGATTAGGGCTTCAACATATACAGTTTGGGGGACACAAACTTTCAGTCCATACACTCCATTATTCAAAATCTTTCATATCCTGTTCAAATTCAGAAATTCTGGGTTAAATCAAGTTAAACAGCTTTCCGCATTGATAACTTTTCAGAGGCTTTATGTGGTATTTTGCCATTTCAGTCTCCAAGAAGCACATGTAGTATATTGTGTTTGCAAAATTTTTGACAAGGGAAGTATGTTTAATCCAGAATATGTAATGGAACTAGGGTGTTTCGAAAAATTGGAGTCATATGATTTTTTGTCCTGGTTTTCCTCTTTTCACTTTTATATTTATAGAAAAATTTATCTCATTATTTTATGTTTTATGACAAACACTCTTCTCTCCAGTACACTTTCTTCTAGTGCTAGAACTCTCATCTCTGGTGTTTAAAACCTTCCCCTCTTGTCTTAGTCTGTGGGTAGGATTGACCCATCCTTTAGGTATGGTTGAGCATGTGACTCAGGAATAGATAATCAAACACCATGTTTTTGGTTCAAAGATAGGCATGACAACCAGGCTGAAAGTGAGAGAGAGAGGGGAAAGAGAGAGAGAGAGAGAGAGAGAGAGAGAGAGAGAGAGAGTGAGTGCGCACGGTGAGAGAGAGACAGCAGTTCAAACCACTTTGTAACACTGCATCACAGGAGAGCATCTCGATGTTTTAAATTTGTTATTTAGAATTAGAATTCCATTGTTTTCATTGGTAAGAACGCTATTTAGTGCATCTGGCCCATTTGACACACTGTAGGAACAAACATTGGGCCTTTTTGAAGGATTTTTGCTCTGGGTGGCAGGCAGAGAAGACACATTGGGCTGACTCTGTGGTCAGCCAGTGTTCCTCAGATGTCTAATGTAGGTGCTGAGGTCAGGGCCCACCCTGGGGACTAGGCTTTTCCAGTGTCAGTGGTTATTAGCGCTCTGGAGAAAAACATCTGCTATCCTCAAAAACCTCTTTAACAGTTGTCAAACCTGGCTGCTCCTCAGAATCATCTAGAAACTTTTCTGAACATACAGGATCTTGGGCCGACTCAGAGCTACACGTCAGTTTTGGGCTGGGGATTAGGGAGCTGTCTTTAACCACTTCCCACGTGGTGATTCCTGGGGTAGCCAGCCCGGTTTTGGTCCATGGGCAATGCCAAAAGACTCGTCCCATAAGGGATCTTAGCTCTCTCCCTGACTTTGAGCATCTTTGGCTGAAGGTCAATTCTTTTGTAAAATATCCATGAATAGAGTCCTCTACCTACTGAAGAACAAACCCTTGGGAGTTGATCAACATCAGGACTCTCTTAAATTCTCCCCAAGTATTTTTTCCTGATTGGAATCATTAGGCATATTTACCATCTCAGTATCTCATGTTGGAACGTCAAAATGTTTGACTATGTCTTTTTCATGCATTACTTCATTCAGTCCCCTTGTAGACTTGCCCAGTGAAATACACGAAGCCTAGTTAAATTTGAATTTCCAATAAACAGTGAACATGTTTTTAGTATAAGTATGTCTCAAATACTGATTGGGACATAATTATATTCAAATGTATTTTTTTCAGTTTGAAATCCAAATTTAACTGAGTTTCTTATATTTGCTAAGTCTGGTAACCCTATGACCTCCTAACAACTTAAGAGGGAGGCAGAGCAAACATTTGTCTTACCTCACCTTATAGGTGAAGAAACTGATGTTCTGCAAGCCTGAGGCTTTCTCTGTGTCACATAGTTAGCGAGTCGAGTCGTAGAGCAGAAAGCAGACCTAGGTTTTCTCACTTTTAGTCTAGGAATCGTTCACTCTTCTGGCTTGAAGATTGATTCAAGAATGATTGTACTGTGCTCCTAACTGTTACAGTTCATTATAGCATATATGATTTTAGCATATATTGGGGCCAGAAGGGTTACAAGGATGATTTTATATATATATACACTCTTCCCTGCTTTAAATTGATGTCAAGATTATTACAAAATAGTTTGAGAGAGAAAACTATATATTCTTATAAACTAAAGGATTCTTATATAATTAGAAGAAAGAAAATATTCTTTTAAATATTGGTTAAATAGGAGTCTTAATAGGTCTGGAGAAAATCCACTGAATGTAGCATAATTCAACACATGAATAAAAACAAAATATAAATATTAGTTTTCTAAGAAATAAGAGGCCATTTTCTTTCATCTAGTTGGGGAGCTAGGAATTAATATCATGGTTGGAGGACAAAGTCCTTGGACTTTAAAGTCAGAGTATTTGGGTTCAAACATGGTTCTAGCTATCCTATTTCTGTGACCTCAGGCGAGTTGCTTAGCTTATCTGCAACTCAGTTTCTTGTCAGTAACATAGAGCTAAATATATAACATCTCATAGAGGTGTTGCAAGGATTAATTCATTTAATACAAGTAAGGTGCTTAACAGCAGTGGCTAACAAGTGGTAAATACTCAATACACTTAAGTTGCTATGATGATTGTTATTTTCCTTCTGCATTTGCTGCTACCCTCATGTACTGTAATTATTCCAGGTTTCCCCTTGCCCAAATCACCTCTCTTACTTGTTCCATTAACAGTAACGATGAGTCATATAACTTCCAACGGAGTCTGCAGCAACTGCTCCATTTATTCATAGACAGAAGTGACTGTAAATGGTGAAAGCCTAGAGTGTTGCCTCAGCTGTCAAATTCTGCCCTTAATCTAAGAACGAGGCTGTGAACTCTGCCTGTATTCACCTATCTTTGTTTCCTAGGACTATGTCCTAGCCTCTTAAGCTAGAGATGATTTAGGTAAGGAATCACTTGGAAAACATAAGTTTGTCATAAATTCAATCTTTGTATCTTATCGTCATTTAGTTAATCAGTGGAAGAATGTTGAAAATTTGAAGCAGTAAGATATAAAGACAATTTGGAGTTCATGAGATTGAATGCTCAACTACGATTTAAGTCCTTTGGACACGTATTTTCTAAAATGAGTCTCGTTATCACAGCCAACTTCTACATATTTCTCGCCATCTGCCGAGAGTTTGAGCATCTGATAGGTTGTGCCCTTTCTTCAGCTGATTGCACTGCCCCATTACTGCTGACTTTAAAATATTCAAACCGCTAATGTAATATGCAGCACCTGCAAATGCTGCGAAATATTAGTGCAGTGGTAATGAAAATTGACTACGTATAATGACAACAGGTGAAATTATTCGTAGCTGCTCATGTAGCAAACTCTACATATAAACTCAAGGAGCATAAATGGAGTAAGTTCATGACAAATATGAAAATATCCCAAGCTGCTAAAGTAATAAAAGTAAATATAATAAATCTTTTCTACAAATATAATAAGGTCTCTAACTGCAAATGCAATAAAACCTATCAACAGCTGCAATATATTTGGAGCGTATTATATAGCTTTACAAAGAATGATACCCCCTGCCGGTATGGCCCCGACAATGTCATGCTTTGTCTTTTTCCAGTGAGTCCAAATCTAGCAGGCTACATGTTGCCCAGTATATATTAAGTATGACAGAGCGTTAATACAACCAGGTTTGAATTGAAAATGAAATGCTCAATCCAGATGTGCTCTTTGGCCACTCTGCAAGCAGAGCCAAAGGCTTCAGATCTCCCACCAGGGGCTGAAATGCAGCCAGGAAAGCTAAGCATGGGAGGTGAGGAATTGATGAGTCACTGGATAACGTTTTTTGTTGCTGGGATATGGTATCTGAATCAGGAGAGGGAGCAGTGCACAGAGCTAAAGGAATGGGGGCAGGGCTGTTGGAGTGAGGGAAAAAAAAAAGAGCTGCGGGGTGTTGACGTTTGTAAAGATCATTTGTGTGCCCTGTCCTGAGCTAGGCAATTTGTATCTTTCCACCCTCCTTTGCTATTTTCCTTTCCTCCTACAATTCAACAAGTATCTTTTGAATCTCTACTAGTTTTAGCTACTCATTATATTGCGGGAGAGAAGGGTAAATAAGTCAGCATCTCTGGCCACATAAGGCCCTTAAGTCCTCTAGGAGAATCAGAAAGTAACGAGATAACTCTATAACAATGCAATTACATGTACCACCAGGCAAGAGAAGAGGATTTGGGACAGAAAGCTGAGGAATACCAACATTTAAGGGACGGGCATTTCTCCCTTTATATCCCCTCTCGTATCCAGCTAATTTCATTTTATTTTTATATTAATTTTAAAATATAATTCTAAGAACTGAGCAGCAATAGATTACCAATGATAGCAACAGGACATCATGGCTTTTCAAATCTTTTCAAATCTGCAAACCCTATAGCCTATTCTAAACTCAATATATACTTTCCTTCTAAATTATTCTTTTCTGAAAAAATTTTTTAAAAATGAGTTTCTTACAATTATTGAGGCAATTCAACCTCCCACCCCACGTGGCCTACCTTATAGTAACCAATGTTTATACCTGGTTTGTCTGGTACCAAGTCTAACTCCTTGCTTGTGGTAGCTCAGATGCACACATAGAAGGGTTCTACACTTTTTTTATGTACATGTTTCTTTTCATCTTGCTTTACTCAATAATACAACATGGATCTCTCTCTTTAGGTCAATAAATACAAACCTAACTCATTGTTTTTAAAAACTGCATAATATTTCATGCACTGAACTCCTTCAATTAACCAACATTTGGGTTGTTTTCAGTGTTATTTTTTTTTCTTTATTCTTGTTTTCTTTTTTCCCAGACCTCCCCTCTGAAAAGAATACAATAGATATCTTTGTACACATTGCTTTGAATACCCGAGCTTACGTTCTATAATTCTGCAAAACAAAAGTGAAAAATATTGCCACATTGCTTTCCAAAATGTAGTAGCAGCTCACATTCTTACCAGCAATCAATTGGCTGACCATTTCTCCACATTTTGTCATTAGCAGTAGGCTTTATTTTACTTGACTTTTTCAAGAAAAATAATTTGATAGGTAAAATATGGTTTTTCAGCATTTGTTCAATTTCCAATTGCCAGTGAGACCTACTGTCTTTGGATTTATTGGTCATTTGGATTTCTTATTCTGTGAAAGGCCAATTCATGTAATTTTCTTATTTTTCATTTTTTTCTTATCATTGTGGAAGAGTTGTTTATATATATTTGAGGTAGTAACCACTTGCCTACTGTATGAGTTGCAAATACATTATTTGCTGTATGACTGTGTTTTTGCAATTCTCTTTACATCCATTTCTTTTTTTATGACATTTGGATTTCCTCCCACTTTGATGGGTTTGCTCTTTCCCAAAGAAGCAACATGAGAGCTCCTGATTTTTTCTAATATATTGTTTTATTTTAAAATTATTTTAAATATATTATAGTTATACATTATATATGCATATCACTTTTATCATTGGCTTTCTATTTATAAGCATTTATATAATTTATAATTATATTTATGTTAAATAATTGTACATGATTCCATTAGGAATTAAATTTTTTTATATGATGTGTGTGTTGTCCTCTTCCAGATGGCTAACTATGTACGCTGACTATGGAACACACTCCCATTTTTCTACCTTATTGTGCTATGGCTTATTATATATTCAATCATACTTTCAGGTAAGTGGATCTGTTTTGAATAGTTATTGCTATAAATTTGTCTATACCCATGTCGTTGTCAACCATTTTTATTTTAATGGCTTTATCATAAGTTTTGATATCTACTAAGGCAAATTTCCCTTTACTATTGCTTTGCATTTTTTTCATAATCAGAAATTTATCCTCTCACATGAACTTCAATATCATCATATCCAGTTTTAAAATAATAAGTTTATATTCTAATTCTATCAATAATATACTCTTGGGAGGACTTACATTTTTATAGAGTATTATTTTCCTATTGAAATACATGGTTGCTATTCCATTTGTTCAGGTTTTAGATTATGTATCTCAGTAAGTATTTGTTAATTTCTTCATCTGAGAGTCATACCATTTTTGGAAATTTTTGTATTATGTTATTAACATCAATTTTATAGTTAAGATTTTTCTTTATTTTTTATTCTAACTGGTTGAGAGTAAGAACACTATTCTACTTGGAGTATTTATCGTTTTCTAATTTTAATAGTTTGTCTTGTGTGCGTGAATGTGAGTGTTTGTGTGCATGTGTGTTATTTTGTTTAAATTCTTTTGATGATACTGGGTA
This sequence comes from Rousettus aegyptiacus, assembly GCF_014176215.1. Taxonomy (NCBI): domain Eukaryota; kingdom Metazoa; phylum Chordata; class Mammalia; order Chiroptera; family Pteropodidae; genus Rousettus; species Rousettus aegyptiacus. The sequence goes on from NW_023416285.1 coordinate 9,339,720, forward strand.
TGTAAACATTTCATTTGTAAAGAGAGGTGATTTTCTTGTTGAGTGGTCATGTCAACTTAACGTAAGTTATTTTTGACTTACTGTATCAACTAGCGTCTCCATAACAATATGCACTTATAACGTCTTGTTCTAAATTTTAATGGAAATTATATTGTATCTAATGATTTAGTATGATCTTTTCTATTTGTTCGTGTTTTGCTTCTGTTTTCTTTAGAATTTTTAACTAAAAATGCCTGATTATATCAAATGCATTTTAAAAATATTTTGCTATAATTAATTTCTTTTCAATATATCGATTTGACATATTGTGTATGACCTACAGGATATTGTGGCAATTTTTTTTTGTAGTTTTTGAATGATTTAACTTGATTTCATTATGCTCTATTATTATTATTTTGCAATATAGAATTGAATTTGCAATATAGACTTTATTTTTAGAACAGTTTGAGGTTCACGGCAAAATTGAGCAGAAGGTACAGAAACTTCCTAATTTCTAATTTTTAATGTAGAAATTATACATTATGATTCAAGATGTAATTGGTGTTAAGTTTTTAAAGTCTTTTTTTTTTTTAATCTTGACAAATTTAGATATTAAGATTTCGGTAGTTTTTAAAAGTGGAATGAAGTTGCTATCTTGAACGTGCCCGATCCTGTCTGATCTCGGAAGCTAAGCAAGGTCGGGCCTGGGTGGTACTTGGATGGCAGAACACCTGGGAAGACCAGGTTCAACAGGCTTAATAAACAAACAAACAAACAAACAAATAATAAAAGTGAAACGAGGGGCTTTCGATATTCTATAATCTGTAAAATTTTTAATAACACTTAATGACATGTTATTTAAAAATTATATAGAAGTCATCTATTAAGGAACCTTTATAAATGATAAAATATTTAATTCATTCTACTATCTTTTCTCTAGTTATTTGTTTGTTTAACTTCTTTAATTTCTCTGAGATCAATTTTAATAATTTCTACTTTGCTAGGTAATTATCCTTTTTTCCATCAAATATTACAGTTAATTGCCCAAGTTTTGCACACAGTATTTGCATTTAAATATTTTAAACTCTTTTGAATATATTATTATGCCTTCTTTCTCATTCTTAATAATACGTATTTTTGTTTTCTCTTTTATTCCAAATTAGTGTTTACCAATTTTGAGAGCGTTTTCAAAAAACCATACCATAGAGCTCTTAAAAAATATTTTCTTTAATTTTTTTTGTTTCTATATTTTAATAATCTCATGTTTTTGTAAATAACTTTTTTTGATTTTTGAAAGAATAGTAGAGAATAGATGCTTTTACAGATATGACCAAACATGAATCACAAATATTCTAGTCTCTTCTATTCTAAATATTTATGCAGGTAAGTTTAGGTCTAGTTGCTATGATCACATATTTGTTACTCTAGTTTCATTTCCCCTTTCTTGTTGCCTCTTTTAGTTATTTTCCCAATTATATGTGTATAAACCTCTTAATTTTCATGTCTAATGTAAATAATATACAATTAGATTAATTTACTAGAGTGCAGCCATTCATATCCTCTCCTGTTCTTGCCCTCAATTATTTGTGAATTGAAACTGCTCCAAATTATCAGAAATAATATACAGTACACCAGTAAACAATATTGTCTAAACTTTGTTGTTGTCGTTGTTAGATAACTTCCTTGGGATGTACTCCTTGACGTGGTTGTAGCAGACAGAATCTTGAGGTGGGCTCCTTGAGGTTCTCACCTTCTGTTATTCATAGCCTTGTGTGATTCCTTCCGTTTAAGTGTGGCGGTGGCCTGTTTCTTGCTTTTAAACAATAAACTATGGCAAAGGTGACAGAACATATGTGACGATATGTGCACGATTATATTACGTAAAACTGTAAGGCCCATTTCACTAGTCTCAAGACATCGCTAACTTTGAGGAAGCAGTCAGCAGCTTTGGGATGCTCCAAGTGGCCAGGAACAGTGGGTGGCCTCTAGCAGGTGTGGGAAGCCTCTGGTCAATAGCCAGCAAGGAACTGATGCCCTTAGCATCACAGCCAAAAAAAAAAAAAAAAAGAGTAATAATTAATAATAATAATATGCCAACAACTCAAGTGAGGTTGGAAGTGAATTAGCCCCAGATAGATCCCAGTCAGGCTGACACTTTAATTGAAGCCTTGTGAGACTTTAGAGACAATCCAGCCAAGTCACATCCAGACTCCTAACCTACAGAAACTGTGATGCACTATGTGTTTTTTTGTTTTAAGTGGTTAAATGTGTAGAAATATTGTTATGAGGCAATAGAAAACAATTATATTATCAAGTCATGTGGTAGCCATTCCAATATAGTAATACATTTTTAAATTTCTCTCTGGAAAGATGCTTTAAGTATATCAGCACTATCAAAATACATCTGTTTCACCACGTCTTTTCAGATATTGAGTTATTTCCATCTGCTAATTTATTTGCTATTATTTTTTCATTTAATTTGTATGTATATGTAACACAAATATATAGACACATATATTTGCACGTATACATATATATGCATATATTCACATTTTTGCTTATTAATAAGGCTAAATAATTTTCAAGGTTTATTTTATTTTTTTAAATTCTGTTACTTGTTTTATCCCTAAAGTGAATTGTCAACTCTTAGTCTCTGCCTTTTGGCTACTGAAGTTTGGGAATTCATTCAGTAGAAAATTGTTTTATCATTTCTGGTATATTTTGGAGTACGAGCATTTGTCACACCAAGGAAAACTTTTTTGTTCATTTTCTGGCCAGATTTTTCAATCACACAAATTCCTTCTTCATTCTCAATAACCTCTTTGTTTATACCCACCAAATACGGAAGTAATGTAAAACTAGCATTTATTGAGCAACCACTACATGCCTGACAGTTTCTGCATGGCACAGGGTCTTTATGTGACATGTCCATAATTGAATGCCCAGCATTGGACACAGTGACTGGCATATAATATTTGTTCAATAAATTATTGGCTAAAAATAGCAGTCATATTTAATTGAATGATTAATAAGTACAGTCTGAGAAGAACCCAACTTAAAGGTGAATGGAGAACGCATGTAGGAACTTCTGTGTATCTGGCTACTAACATGTTGTTTCTCGCTGGATATTATCTTGCTCGAATCATGCCTCTGTGTATTCTTTTCTAGTCTTAAAAGCACTTTTATTTGATTCTGTTCAAAGCCCAGTGAAACGGGCATAACAGATATATTTACCTGAACTTGAAAGTCAGAAAGTTTAACCCAACTTCTGACTCCATTATTCACAAGCTATCTTAAACTGCTTATTTGAATATCTTTTCCCGTGGAAGGAGTGTTTTGTTTATTGCTCTTTTTCATTATTTTTTATATTCCAAATAGTAAGTTCTGCCTCTCCAGCAAGATAATGAGTTTTATTATGCTTGACACTCAGTCTTATGTCTATTCGAGGTAACATGGAACTTCATAGGTCCTCAGTTAATAGGTGCCGAAGGGTAGCAAAATGACAATACACCTGTGTTTCAGCTGTTCACACACTCACGTCTTTGAACATCTCAACTCCCTTGTTCACCTTTAGGAACTGACGTTATGCGGCTGAATTTGGTGTTATGCTATGCTAATGATAGGAAACATGAAAAGCACACCTTTTACAATCTCCAGATGTCAGAACAGAAATGGACGGGTCATGCTTTGATTTGTACAGTGCCTTTGGCTAGACCATACATGCTTTCTAAGTATCTAGATTATAAAACCCAGGCATAGAAAATTCAGAGACAGCCACACATCAGTGAAATGACAGTACTTCCTCCTGGACCAGTTAAAGGAAAATATATCTGTTATACTCTCTCATACAGTTACCTTGATGACATTATGGAAGGTGACGTTTCTCATGTGATCTTTGGTTTAATCTCACATTTCATTGTCTTCATAACTATTCTTACGTGTTTGTGAATCCTCATTTTTTTGGAGGATATTTTGCTGTGAAGGAAGCTAACATAGAGCTTGCTTCCTTTGGGGTGCAGAGGAATAACTTCACATTTCTCAGAGACTGAGGAAGATGTGAGGTGGGGGAGGACATTTGAACAAACTGGAACAGCACACGCAGTGATGTACTGACATGTTCAGGGAAATTCAAGAAGGTAAGTGCGTCTTGGGTATAGAGAAATTTAGATGGAGGAGGAGGCCAATGTTAACTGCACTGAAGGGCACATTAAGAATCCTGAACATTCTACAGAAGGCAGAGTAGACCATCAAAAACCAGGAGGGCGACATGATAATCCTTTGGCGATGGGGTGGAACTGAAATTAGAAGCAATAGTATGTTAAACAAAAAGGTTTTGGGGAAAGGTAGCAATGGAAAAGAGGGATAATGCATTATAGATCATAGCTGAATTTGGGTGTATCAGAATCCATTAGCAAGTTAACCGACATCCGAGCCTTAGTTTACAAGTCTGTAAAGTCGAAATAATATGTCTTTGAAAATACAACAATCGTGATGAAACATAAAAGTATATGGTCATGCAGGAATGCAAGATGCATTCAGCAACTGACATTGTTGCTGTTGTTACTCAACACAGCACACAAGATGCTGCATAACTTGGCTCCTGTTTTCCTCCGTACCTTTTATTCTCATCATTTCCTACTCCCGAAATGTTAAGTTTCGGCAGCATTAGTATAGCTCATTGTATCCTATGTAAAGGCCGTTGCTAATCTGTTAACTCTGGACTGTTTCCTCTTGGTGTTTGCGTCCCATCCTGCGGTCTCACCCCCGGACTTTAATCCACCCAGCAGACTTCGCAGCCCTCCCCTCTGCTCTGCGTGTGCTCGTGGGTGTTTTAACAGGCCTTGTATTAATGAAATGATTTCCTCATGTCTCTGTCTCTTCCACTGGATCTGATCTTGTTGCAGTTCATGGCTGTGGTCACATTCATTGTTCTATGCCCAGCACTTAGCATCTACCTTACCATAACTGCCAATACTTACCGAATTGAAAAGTAGATGATTATTTAATAAAAACTGGCGATAACAGTTGTCCAGAGTAAAGTAAAAAACGCAAATAACTAACTAACTTAATTAATTAATTAACGAGGATAAAGAGGAAGAAACGGCTTCAACAAACACTTAGCGGATAGAATAGGAAACATTTGGTGATTCCTTTACTCTTGTAGTTAAAGAAGAGGGGAGAGTCCAGTTTAACTCACGCTTTCTGGGGTGGAGAAGGAGTTACTCGGTGCCATTGCCCGAGATGGGGAATCCAGATGGCAGTGGCCTTGTGCACGTGCAGGGCCGCCACTGAGAGATGCTCAGGAGACATCTGAGCAAGTACAGGATTTAGATGGGAATGCATCATTATTAGTCTTCAGTAATGTGACTTGCATTCACTTCTCATTCTGCCGACAGAGTCCTTCTCTCCATTCTTCATCTTCCTAATTGCTGCCTGCTTTCCGAGTTTGACCCAGGTCCCTAAGCTCTGGGGAGCTTTGCCTAACCTGCGGGTTGGAGGAAGGCTTTCTCCTGTGAGCACGTCCTGTGCTCTCTGCATAGGACTTATCAGAGGAGACGCTCAGCACTTACTCATTTATTTTTTAATGAAGACTTATGGAATCAATAAGACTGATCGCTTTTAAAATAAAATAAATTGTTTAGTTCCACAGTACTAAAAATTAGCCCTCCCTGTAAAAAAGTAAAAGAAACAATATACTCCAACAACCCAGAAGGCTCACATCTTTATTAAGGCCAGATGGATTCCTCACTCCCATCCCCCAGCCTGGCCCTCGAATCAAGGCCTGCCTCAGCACAACATTAGAGAAGATATCATTTTACTTTGAATTTGTATTCCCTATTTCAGAATCCTGAGAATTAAATCTTCTTCAGGTTATACTAACCCGGATTTGTTCTGCGTTAATTTTTCAATGAAGGTTCTTGCTCGGGGGGCTCACTCAGCTGGCTGGAAGGAAATTCAGGCCTCCGTATCAATATACACCTTCTGACACTGAGGAAATGGTGGCGAGTCTTGCAAAATTTTCAAAGACTTGTGTCAGGCGGCCCTCACTTTAGGAATGAAGCCTTCAAGAGAGATATTGTCAGAAATAAAACTCTTAAAATGCCACTCAGTAAGAGGTGTTGCCCACTCTGCCTGCGCCTGAGAGTTTCACTGTCATGGTCTTGAGAGCATCTGGCTGATTTTGCTATCTTTCCATAACAGGCAGGTGGTGTTGTTCAAAGGCGCTTTAGGAAGATAAGGGGCTTACTTAAGAAACACTCATTGAAACTGTGTACAGTTTATCATACATCTGGGTAGATGTGTAAGGAATACATTATAAGGACTTGAGACAAATATCAAGTTTTTAAAACATCCACTAAATATAGCTGGGTAATTGTCCTACAATTATTCAACTTTTTTCCCTTTCCTTTCAGTTTTGTGTATCCTATTAAAGGGGATTCAGGCATTATCCACCTACACTTATGTGGTAACAATGAGAAACATACAATTCAAATGACATAAATCAAAATATCATGTATTTCAGTGCCTCGCCAAAAAAGTGGGTGTTCAGCAAATATTCTTTTCTACACTTTTCTGTTGAATACCCTGATGATACAATAGCGACTGCTTTGCGAATGTGATGAAGTACTAATTTAGCTTTTGGTAAGTACGCTTCACACAGTGGTTTTTCTTTCATTGTGGTATCACTATAAAATGTAAGTGAGAGGATTTACACTTTAGCCATCATGGAGACCAATATATCTGCTAGTTATCGATTCAGCTTACAGAAAGGGACAGAGAGCCTAAATTGTGCTGAGCAAGTGGATTTTTTAAACACATTTCTCTGACTAGGGCCTCTAGTACAGTAATTACTTTTTTTTCAAAAGAAACTTCTTAGCCCATCACAATGGCTGCAGACCTAATAAAGCCAAATAGATCCCCGACATTATTGGAGCTGATCCTCCAGCAGATAGAAGCTATTTCCTTTAGTGTGAAGAGAAACACATCTCTGGCCTTTATTTTCTTGTTATAAAATTCAAATAAAGTATTTGGTACTATTTTGCTGTCAAACCCTGCATGCTCTGTTTCTTTCAAGCATTTCTAAGGGTACTTTCAATTTCTTTGATTTCAGAGTAGATTGCTCGTTGAACTTTAACGTCATTGTTTTTGTTAAGGGGACTGAAAGCATCTTAGACTACCTTGTAAGTTGAATGAGACCGAGTATAAGGTATATGGGAATCCTGCTACTGTGTTTTTGGCAGAAGCAGTGTTGGAAAGTGCCCGTGAGTAGAACCCTGGGCTCAACTTGCTGTAGTGGTTGATAATGGAAAATGAACTTGGCAAATGAGCTACAATTTTGAAAGTTTTATCAAGTCAGTCGGGGCTAGGACTAGAGGGAAGGCCAGTGAGACGACTAGGGGGCAGTGCTCAAGGAGCTGCTCCCTCTCTGGTTATGCCAAACCTATCAAGACCAAAGTATTGATAGGTTTGTTTTCTCCTGAGGCCTCTCTCTCTCTCTTTCTTACTGTGCTTTCAGATGGCCACATGGCCTTTCCTCTATCAGTGTATACCCTTGGTGACTCTTCTTTATATAAGGACACCAGTCCTGTTGGATTAGGGCCCCACCCTTAAGACCTTGTTTAACCTTAATTACCTTTCTAAAGGTCATATCAACAAATATAGTCATATTAGGGGGTAGGGCCTCAACCTATGAATTTTGGATGAGCACAATACAATTCCTAATAGGTACTTAGAGGCAATTTGACTTCTTTTGTGTAAAGGAGAAATAGTCAGGATAACCTAAGGTCTGAGGCAGTAACAAACAACCTTAAAATCTAGTGAGTTAATACAATCAACGTTTATCTCTTGTTTGTGCTATAGGCAGTATGGCTTGACAGAAGGTTTTCCACATGTTCTCTCAGGGAGCCAGGGTCTCAGAGCTTTATCTTAACACATGTTTCCATCAGTGTGAAGAATGGAAAAAGGAAACTTGGAGCATCGTGCATGGATTTTTAAAGCTTTCACTTCTAGGTGATGTAATTAATTTCCTTTGATATGTCAGTGGCCAAAAGAAACCACATAACCATGCTTAAATTGAAAGGAGGTAGAAAATACAATTCTACTACGCTATGCTTGGAAGGAGCACAAGGGGCCAAGCAGAAAAGCAAGAATCAGATCTAAGCAAACGTTAGTTCCTTGGTGGGGAGGCATCTTAAGGAAGTAGACCGTTTCATATATTTTTCATTTGTTTATTTGATTTGTTTTCAGTTTTGGTGTATGAGGGCAGTTTGATTTTTTACTTTGTATCGCAAGAGATTTAGCATTTCCAGCCACGTTCAGTAAAAGATAGTAACTCTTCCCTACCTCATTGTGAGAATGAAAAACACCCCCTAAAATTTCAAATGCCCTGAGGGAGGATGCTGTGGGCTGGGAGAACTGGGATATGGCAGCTGGGATACAATATGCTGTAATTTCGGACTGTTCACTGACAGCCAAGGCTCGCTCCCCAGTCTCCTCAATCCCAGACCTTCGCTCTGTTTGTCAGTAAAAGCAACACAAAATTCACTTGCTCACAAATCTTGCTCATTTTTAAAGCACAAAAAACGGGAATGAAGTGAAGACACTGAAATATGCCCAACTATGATCAGGTCCTAGGACATTAATGATTCTAGAAGGGATATGATGTCAGGGAGACCAACAGTTAGGAGACCAAAGCAAACGAGACAAGGGCTAGTCTACCCATCCGAGAATTTGCAGGGAGAACTTTGCTTGGATACCTGCGACATTTAAATGGATGAAATAAACCTAAATATTAATTGCAGTAAGTCATAAATAAAGCTATTCGCTGAGACCATGTGGAAACACTCAGTCGGGTGTGTTACGATCTGCATACATAAGTAGGGAAACACATTGGTTGTGCTGACTGTGGCCAACATCAAAACTAGTGAAATGTACAGATTTTAATACCTCATTTCACTGTTGTTTTGCAGCAGTAAACTACTTTTACAGTTATGTAACTGAGTGTTTCTTATGGAAAATTACTTTTTCTTAATGTAATAACCTTTTAAGTTGTGCTAATACTTCATTTTAATTTCAAGCCCATACTACTTACAGTTTAGAACTTTTATTTTATGGCCTATTATTTTCTACTCTTTTGTCGTATAAATATTTTCCACTTAATATTATTTTTTAAAAATGATGCTGGTATAAATATGTCAAGCAAGGAGGCAAAATTAATATCTTTTGTGTTTTTTTATACAATTTAAATGCATGACAATGAACAGAAATACAGAAATGATTCAAAAAATTAAAGGAATTTCCTTAGGTAATTTAAAAATTAATATATAAAATATTAACATCTTTTCTATATAAGGTAATGAGCCGATAAGGGTCATAACAGAAGAAAAAGTCTCATAGGATAGTGATAAAAAATTAACATTTCTAAATTACAACATTTAGCCTAGGGATAGATTTAAGAAAGAGGCATGATTTATATGAAGATAATATTTTAAAAAATTCTCTTGAGCATAAATTAAGTTTTAAGTAATTGAATACTCTTTTATTGGAAAACCTAATATAGTAAAAGTTTAAATACATGCAAAATTCATCTGTAAATCAGTGCAGTATGAATTAAAGCACAAATACATTGCACTGAAAATAAACATGAGATAATAGCTAGGAAAATAATGAAAAAAATAATGAGAGTGTGTTAAACCAGATATTGAATCTGGTTAAAAGCTGTGGTGATTAAAACAATTCTCTGTGGCCGAACGTCTCAATAGGATGGATTGGGATTTAGTATAATGACAACCTCAACATCTTTATGGCCTACAACAGAGGTTTAGGTTTTTGGTCATTCTGTGCATTGCAGATCACCTCAGAGCTCCACTCACAACTCCTGATTCTAGGATTCATGGTGAAATCCTACAGCATTACGGGGTCCCGTGGCTGATAGCCAAGAGCGCTAAGTATCTTGTGTTAATAATGAAATACTTTGGCACTTATCACTTCTGTTCAGTATTCATTGGTCAGAAATGGCCCCATCTAACTACAGGGGGGCTGGGAAATGGAATTGTGCCAAGTGCCTGGAAGACAGTGAGCCAGGAACAACTGCTAATCAGGAGTAATGACAAGTACAGTTAGAAACGAGCAGATCAAGCAGACAGAAGCATCAAAGGTAGATTACAGAAGAATGATGCTTCTAATAAATTTTGAATTATATTGAAATTATATTTTTCCACATGCGCACGTATGTGTATATGCATTTTTCGCTAAGCAGCTAATCATTTCTTCAAGAAACCTTTACCTTTTACCTAGTGCCTATAATATGCTACATGCTGTTATGGATATTGAGGATATACCAAAAATGGACAAAAATCCCTGCCCTTACTTTGCTTTTTGGAAATTCAGACTGACCCATGCCCTCACAGATCACAGTTTATCTGTGGAAAAAGTGGAGGTTCCTGATACCATACATAATTTTACATGAATGTTTAAATCACATGTGCATTACCCCTGCTAGTAAATTGTTTGGATACTGGTTTTAACTCTTCATTCCCTTCTAGGCTTTCATATCCAAATCTCATTCATCTATTCTTTTTTTAACACAGAAAACTATGTCATGTTTTCATTTGTTTATTTTTACTTTTTAGGCCACAGACAATAAATCAAATGTTTCTGTTTATACATTTAATCTGAAAATTGTGATCATTAGTTTACATAAAATGTATAAATATACAAATTAATTGCATAAATATTTAATAAATTACTAAACCGAAAAGAAGAAAATAATTTATTATACCACCTGTAGATGTCCACTTTCGATATTTTGTTTTCTTTATTTCTCTTTTCTTTATGGTACCTACCATATAGAAACTAGCTGTTCCTTTAAGCTTTGAAAAAAAACTGAGTGAAAAAACCCAGGACCTCTCCTAAGGTTTTAATTTTATTACCAAATGATTCTTTGATTCCTGTTCAAGTTATTGCTATGTATTTTTCAATTAAGATCTAGTTCTTCTCCTTGGATACATCTTATTATATATTGCCTTTGAAGTGGATCAATTTTATGAATATATAAAACTTGTAGTAGTATCTTCCATATCAATTCATATCCTTTGTTTCCTGTTTAAATAGACTCCATTTTTAGAGCAGGTTTAGATTGAGGAGGAAGTATAGAGTTCCTTATGACCCCGCTTCCACCCGTTCACAGCCTCCCACCATTTCAACATCACTCACTAGATGGCACGTTTGTTACAGTCAAATAACCTGCACCGACACATCGTCATCACGCGAAGTCTGTGGTTTATGTATATTAGGGTTCTATGACTATTAGAAGACAAATTTGACTTAATTTCATTATGAAGTGAATAAAATATAGCCACACATGTTTATTTATGTATTAGCCATGACTACTTTCATACCACAACGCCAAAGTTGAGTAGTAGAGACAGTCAGATATCCTGCAAAATCTGAAATATTTACTGTTTGTTCCTTTACAGGGCAAGTTTTCCCATTTTGTTTATCACTTGGGAGACAGTAGAATTGGGCACTTCCTGTGTGATGTAGTGCATTCTTTATCTTGCTTGACTAGGATAGAGTATTTTTGTGGGGTAATATTTGTAGGATCAGATGGAACCATGGTGGTAAAAGGCAAAATAGAGATCCACAAAGAAGACAGTTAATACAAGGCCACGATGTTGATCAATTTAGTCTCCCAAATTTGTCTCCAGGTAGCGACGGTCCCACTCGTATATTATTTGGAGATTGAATATTTATATCAAAAAGAGAGCCATCTGAGTTTTTTATTCATGTATTTTGAAGATACAAGGCCTCTCAACAAATTTGTAAAACAAGGACTGAGCCCCTTGGCGATTTGATGGTTATGCTTGTATAGAGAAGATGGGGTAAGGGAAGGGATTGGAGTACAATTTATGGAAAAGTTTTAAATAAATTTTAAGATTAATTGAATTTTCAGAATAATTTTAAATTAGAACTCTGATGCTATAACAAGACATGTGATAAACAAGTCATATAAACTACTTCCTATGAGTCCCCCAGAAGGAAGGCGGCCACCATGGTGATGCTCTCCCTCTCTACCCCAGTGCTGATCTGTGAATATCACCAGTGTTGTTTCTCCATTTATTTCAAGAGATTTTGGAACATTTTTTTAAATGGTCAAGAGAAGATTGATTTCAAATAACTTTAATTTACAAAATGAATATAGGAAATATAACAATCTTAAGAGATGATAGGATATGATTTTCAGTCAAACAGAAAATCGAATAACCGAAGAGCCAAGCAACATGAATTCAAAGAACAATAGGTAGTATTTACTGTAGAGAAGAAGAGAAAAAACACTTCTTGTAACATACTGATTCAAACTCTCTATGCACAATCAGAGCACTTACTGTCTCTTTGATTATTTTGGCACACGATCATATCCAGTCTTGTTACATTATTGTATTATTGTTGTCTCTCGTAGTTTAACTCCTGGATAGTTAACTACTGCTGAGATATTATCTTGTTTTAAGAACTAACTTCAGATTCCTTGAGACAAGGGGCCAAGTTTTTATATGCACCAATTCTCCAGCCATGAAATGTAATAAAGCACAGATAGAAATGAGAAGACATGATATTCCTCCTAGATACGTTTTATAATCCCCTTTACATGCTTAAGTCCTGTAACCTCTCCGTACTTGTTTCCCTGCATGACAGGGAGATGCCAATAAGAAAGCAAGATCCCTTGCTCGATGGTGTTTACATTCTCCCAGAGAAGTTAGACTATACACAATTACACAAATAGACAACATCTTCATGAGTAATGATAAAGAGCTAGAGGGAAACAAATGAAACAGAAGCAATATGGGGTGATAATGACAGGAGGGAGAGAGGAAAACTTCAGAATGAGTGTTCAAGAAGGCCGAGATCCACCTAATAAAAGGAGCCAGCCTCCGGAGGGGAGGAAAGTGAGCAGTCAGCGTAAAGTCCCCGAGGCAAAGAGCAGCCCTGCCTGCTCCAGAAATGGCCAGAGTTTGCTGTGGCTTGAACACGGTGCACTGGGGCAGGTAGAGCTGTGCTGCAGAGGCATCCTGGGAGGGCATTAGACGTTTTTAAATCAGAAAGGAAAATGATCTGATTTTCACTTTGAAGGCTAATGTTAGGTGCTTGAGAAAGTGGATGTTTGAATGCAAAGAATGAAAACATGGAGCCCAGTGAGGGGCCTTTGTTAAGAGTCTTGGCTAGAAACAAAGGTGTTTTGAATGTCAGTGATTTTAGTAGGTTTGGAACAAAGTGGGTGGGTCTAGGACATTTTTTGGAATAAAAGCTTTGTAAATCTAACAGAACTGTGGAGAAGTAATGTGCTGTTATTGAAGCTACTTATTGATTATTTTTTATTTTTAGTAAATTCATATCAACAACTAATTATCTAAATGTTTTTCCTTTACTTTCCCCCCTTAAAGCAGCTCGCGACTAAGCATATAATACACTGTAGAAATCTTTGTTTTCCTGGTCCTTTTTCAATACAAAAGTCTAGCTTTTGACAAAATAAGATCCAAGCACATAGTTGCTACTTGATAAATATTTGCCATATTAATGACTGCATAAATAAAATATGACGGACTTGCTGCAAGGCTGTTGGGTCAAGGAGATATTTGAATGAATGAAACATAGATTGAAAGAGTTTATTGCTACATGTTGAAATCAGTTGACAGTCTCTTCGTTTGGGGATGGGAATTTTATAATGTCACTGACCCTGGGATATTTTTTAAAATGAAATTTCTTGGCAGCATTAGCTTAGTCTGGTAGCATGAAATAATGTATATAAATGAGCTTTGAAAAGAACAAAGCTTTGTGTCAATAATAGTAAGAATTGCTATCATTTATTTTCTGACCCCTGTGTGTCAGATCTCATGCTAGGCATTTCCACATACATTATCTTGTTTAACTCTCATAAAAATCACACAGGAAAGACATTATCCCTTTGTTTCAAAATTGTGGGATCTGCCACTCAGAAATTTTATTTAACAGGCAAAGGATATAGCTTTCATATTCTGATCTGACTCATTCCATTGCCTCAATAAAAGGGGATGATATCACTATCTTGATTTTGAAATATAACACATAAATATCTGTTAAATTGTTGATTTTTTTGGAGAGTATCTTAGAAATTATGCCACATATGTTCCTAGAATAATCATAAAATTACAGATTTTAGAGACTTAGAAATAGACCTTTAAGTGACCAGATAGTTCTTTGTATATAATTCCTTCCTGACTTTCACATGCTCAAGGTCATCAGAAAGCAAAGCTAGGATTCAAATCCAATTTGGTGTTCTTCAGACCATAGCATACTGATTTAGAAGCTGACATTTTATTCAATCTCTATGTTTATAAGAAGACCAAGATAAAAGATGCTGAGAAATCTATGAAAGGGCTCATTTTGCCATTGGTGAAAAGGTTTTGTGGTTTACTTGAAAGAGAAAGAAGACATGATGGAAGTAACAAATAGCTTTGTCTTATAAAAATAGTTTGCCCTACAAAATGCCAAAAATAATGGAACAAGAGTGCCCGGCATTATCACAAGTGCAGTGCTCCAGTGTAGAGATATATAGAGATAAAACGGAAGTTGTGATGTCAAAGGAAAACTTTGCCAGTGTCAGCAGAGTCGGTAGGAGACGTCTCTGGAATGCATGGCAAGGAAAGTGGGAAAACGTGGTAAACAATAAAAAGCTGTTTGCAGTGAGCATCCTGGAGATTTTGCAACTAGAAATGGAATTTTCGTATCTCTGATCCCTTGAGCTCAAAAGGGCCCCCAAATGACAAATACGCATGCCTCTTTTTCCACTCTCTCCCCAAGACTGTGACCTCTGAGTGAAAAGGAACAACAACACAGAAACATACACCTGGGGAGGGTGAGTCCATCCAGTCGGGATGGGTAAATACTCTAAATGTTTACTCAGAACCCATCCATTCCAGCAAACTGAGAAAGTTCCTACCCCCGCCATATTTCTCAGAAGAGACTACAGTTCGTATTCTGTGACAAAGAAAACTGATTTCTGAGAAAATTGTGGTGGCATTGAGTCTGTCAATTATAATTTTTTTAAATGAGGATTAGTTCTTACCTTTCTCAGGAATGCAGAACCCCAGTTTTGTCATGGTTTTGAATGAAGAATCCAGAGTGTTCACTGACATTATCAGAAACTTTTTTGATTCATCACACTTATGATAATATAAAAGAATAGGGTGGGAAAATATGAGAAATAAGGTTATTTAGATAGGCAGTAATTTATTATGGGCTGCAACATTAAGCATAAGCTAGAACTGTAAGTTGAAATGTCTTTTTGGGGGTTTTCCGTGTTACTTATTGTATGGATGGTTAAGAGTGAATTGCAGTTTCTAGGCTGAAAGGAGATTAGCATGTCATCAAGAGTTGTACAAGTTGATGTTCAGGAGGCTTGGGTTTAAGTGACCATGGAAATATACACTTTTATACTTGTGAACTGTGTCCCCATTGCTTAGAAATCCAAGCACAGCTCAGTGTTGATTCATTTCACTGACTCCTGGGACTTGAAGGGCCTTCAGCCCATTTTGAGGAAATATAAAGGTGTTTTCAAGTAAGCGATTTTACTGTAGGAGGAAAGAAAGATCATAGAAATAAGAGATGGAAGAAAATAACAAAGCACCAAGGCAATGGTTTTCAATGGAAGGTATATCTGAATCAACTTGAGGTGCTGCCCACAAACTGCTTTACGCCACCCTGAACCTTATCTGCGGTGGAATATAGCCTGCTGTTTTTCTGAGCGGCAGCCATCACACTGTGATCAATTTTTTCATTGATTGATAGCAGAGCCAATTTTAGGCAATTAGACGCTTCAGGGAAGAACTTGTGTTTGTATTGTTTTCCATCTGAGCCCATCACCTAGTGAGGCCCTTCACACATAGGAGATAGTGGTAGATATTTAATAAGTGAATGCTGAATGAATGAGTGAATGAATGCATATTTCTCTACTTTCCCTCCAAATGGTATATTCTAATATTGTGTTCGAATGGATGGAGTCATATATATGCTCATAAAGTTTCTCAGGCGTTTCTGCTAAAAATTACTAGCCTGAAGGTTTTCACCTGACCTTGGTCTCCATACCTGATTTCTCCAAGCTTCTGCCTGTGAGATCAGGCCTGGATCATTGTTGCCTAAACTCGATAGGGCCAAAGTATATGCAGTAAGTTCATCGTCATATCTTTTTCAAAATTTCTTTACTGACACTTACTGTGTTCTAGTACCATGTTTGGCATAGGTGATGTAAGATCGATGATCTGGGCCTTTTATACAAGGACCTCTAGTCTGTTTGGTGAGTGAGAAAGATGAACAAAGCCTGTAGTGAACAAGGTAGCCACTAGAGACAGACACAGAAATTCTGGGAGCACAAAGGTGAGCTCCTAGCACAGCCGTGCAGGTCCAGCACTTGTGAGACCTCTTCTACCTTTCCTCCCATCCCCCACCGTACTCTGTAGTAGCACTTCAGATGAGTTACACTCAAATGCAGTATTTTCTGACCCAACCATGAGTCTTAGGTGTTTATGCTGTTCTTCTACCTCCTCCCCCATCCCAAGTCTCGGCTACAAGCTGTACAACGTATCTCTTTCATTAAGATTTCTGTTCATTCTGTCTTTTATCAGGGACTGGTCACCTCTAGGCCTCTTTCATGTCTCAGCTTAAGCTCCTTCTACCTAGCTAGCACTCTGATTCTCAATGCTTCCCCAATGAAGTGTTTAATAAAATCGTATTGTTCAGACACTGACATCCGTGTATACACCTGCCTAGATTCCTTGTGGCTGGGACACATTTCCGAAAGCCAAATTCTGCCCTTCTAACCTTTGTAATTTAAGCTCGCTTTATGGAAATGACCCTAGGCTTAATAATTTGGGATCATACAGATTTTCATGTGATCTTAAATGTAAAATTTACATAATTTAATGAATTCTTTGACTACCACTAATCCTCCTTTGTGAAGAGACTATTTGGAAAAAATAATGTATTATGCAAAATTTACGCTATTAATTTCCATGGTTCCCTGTGGAAGCAAAGCGAGTATTATGTCGATATTTCCCGGTGACTCACAAATAGAACTCACTTCACTGTGAATAGCAAAAAGTAACTTGCATGAGATGAGACTTTTGCTAGTTTCTTGCCATAAAAATCTCTTCAAATCCTACTTCTTTCCTATGAATTAACTTTTTAAATTATCTTTATTTTATAGATGAGGAAACTAAATTTAACAGAATTTCGATGATTTGCCCAAAGACACGCAGCTAGTAAGCCACAGAGTGGGGGATTTGACCTCAGTTCTGACTCTCCCCAAAGACCCTACTCTCAGAGAAGCACAATCAGGTGGCAAGACACATATGCAGCTTGGACTCAGACTGTCATAGTGACAGTCTTAGACCTCTATAGGAATCCGGGCAGGTTACGGAATTTTCCTAAGCTCCAGTTTCATTATCAATAGAATGGGAATAAAAATGACTAAATGACTAAGTGAGCTGTCGAAAGTCTAACTCATGATAAGAACTACTGCTTATCCAGCAGCTATCATATAATGGGTACTGTGTGAGGCATTGGACCTGTATTAACTCATTTAATAACAACTGTATAATTTAGGAGCAAATATTATGCCTATTTTATAGTTCCAGAAACTGAGGCATATGAGCTTAAGATTTTTCCCAAAGATTTTACAGCAAGAAATGAAAGAAAAGAGATTTGAACCCAAGCAAACTAGCTCCATGATCTTATTAATCCTTATACTATGTAGTATGTGCTAATGTATGGTTTGGCATATATCGGGCCATGATAAACCCTCAAAAACTGTTAGTTTCCCTTAATCTATTTATTGCTATAGGTTTCAAGCAATAAATATTGACATCAACTAGCACCACGCTATCTTTAAGATTATAGCAAATTTCAAATAAAATGAAGTATTCAATCCATACTGATAGATTGGAAATCAATAAAATGTTTTAACTCCTGGAGATTAGCCCTTCACAATGTATTTTTATTTATTTGATGATTTTTTTTTTTTTCAAAATGCTCTGTCTTGTGCAAAAGTAAGAACAGTCGCCATTTGCAATCTGTCTTGGAAAATGACCTAACATCGAAACATTAATTCCTCCCTACTCTCACTCTCATATCTGCTTTGAGGAAGTCCATGCTTTAATAACTAGGTTTCTCCTACTCTTTGGTTCACGTATTTTAAAAGCTATTGGTGAGTCGTGGTAGCAAATAAATTATTTGGAGTGTCCTATGGGGCCACTACTGGGAACCACCACAGCAAACAGAGGTGACCTGAGGACCAGTCCGTGGTGAGTCTCCAAGGGGTGACAGCCTGAGCTATATCACAAGAGCTCGGCGCGCTTTGAGGGACAGCAGACTGCATTTTTGGCGTTATTGTTTCAGAATGCCAGGGCATTATGGGGACATGGCTGTTAACAATAGAGCCTACCATTGTTTTGCTGTTATTTTTCTCTCAAGGCTTTCTGAGTGACAGTCCCTGGGGAGAGTGAATTATCATCCTCAACTTGTAACTTAACTGCCGCTTTTGTCATTCTGCATAATTGCTGTCACCCAGGTAAAACTAGTGGTTTTTCTCTCTCTGGTGAATTCTCCCACACTCAGGCTGGAGCCCTTCCGGCAAGATGGACAGTGGGAAACCTGAGCAGATAATGTGGCCGATTTAAAGGCCTCCTGGAAGAGGAGGGTCTGTGAAAGGCTTTGTCTGTGAGACAAACACCAGCCACAGCGAGGACACTAGCTTAAATAACTGTTTAGCAATTACAAAAATAGATATTCAAATAGCATGTGCCGCATAGAGTAGTTGTGAAGATTCGATTCATTAATACATTAAAAGTGCCTAGCCCAGGGTGTGGCATAGCATAAGAGCCTGGTAAGTATTCGCTTTTATTACTTTGTGACATTATGTATTTAATCATTATCACTATCTTTCAAGGTAGCTGTTATTAGTCCCGTTTTACAGATGAAAAAATTAAACTTTATTGGAGCTGGAATTTAGAAGCAAGTGGGTTTGATTCTAAAGCAGATATACTTCTAAAATGGCTCTCTGATTTACCCCGGGGACTTGTGTCAAGTGAGATACCGAGATAGCTGGTCACCCAGGAGAAGCGAACAATCTTTAGGGCTGAGAATAGACTATTGGCTTTACCATTCAGTACCATTATCTGAGTGAATTATTTCATTTTTTTATAAAGCTTATAAAATTAATATAATTAGTTAAATACAGTAATCTGTTTTGAAAATAACTATTTTAATACTTTTTTTGTTTTCATGAAAAACTTGAGACTGATAATAGCTATTGATGATATCTACCACAATAATAATAGTAATCACAACAATAATAACTGCTATTTATTATTACCACTTCCAATGTACCAGCCATTGTTCTAATACTTGCCATCAATTATCTTATTTAACTTAATCCTCATTAAGCAGATACTGTTATTATCCTTGTTTTATGTATTATAAAGCCGAGACTCAGAGAGGTACAGTATGCAACATACTAAAACAGTCACTAACTTGATAAGACAGGATTGAGTCCAGGCAGCCAGACTTCTGAATTGTGCTCTCTCACACAGGCAGTAGAGCATAAATCGAGACTGAGATCCAATGCCCCCTTTCTCACACGCTCACACTGTTTCCTCTCATTCAAATCCACCAGAGAAGCTCTTGAATCCACCTTCTACTGTACTTGGATTTGGTATAATTTGCTATAAAACTAAGCAACACACACATATTGAAAGCAAAAAAAAATTTAGACACGCGTATGATGCATATTGACAATGCCCAAATAAATAAACCACAGTAAATATAATATAAGGACTGAGTTCCCTGACTATATAGATGGTTCTCGAGCCTGGAAGGATGGGGGGAGTGAGGGCTGGATCTGGAGAGTGAGGAAAGTCTCTTTGGAATCGTGTTTGCATTTCTAGAAAAAGAATATATACATCGAAAAGCACATTCATGCGACTATGGCTTTAATTTTATACAAACTACAGAAAGTTAAGCTCAGCAAATCTTTGCTGATGGGTGTAGATCGTGGGTTAAAAAGAGAGGCCGAATGACCTTGAACTTCCTAAAAGTGTGTCTAGTTTTTACTAACACATACCTTCAGTTCAGAAAGACCTGTGCTTAAAGACTGATTCCATTTTTGAGCAAGTTACTATAATTGAACCTCAGCTTCACATCATTAAAACAGAGATTCTGATACTTTTTCTTGCAGATACAGTTTCTAGCACGTGATAGGAACTCTGTAACTGGAACCTATATTATTATTATTATTATTATTATTATTATCTATTTTAATAACAAAATTAAAGTGAAATTCACTCAATAACAAGAAGCTCAGTAGCTTTGATAGGTTTTGTATTCACATTAATTTTATTCTTGATGTCCATAATCTACTTAATATCTCCTTCTGTATTCAGAGATAATTATAAATATACTCCACTTTATACTCTTTTTCTCTCTCTCTTTCATTTTTTCAGGCTCTCTCTGATCACCCCTTCAAAACAGGTTATCTCTTCACTTATGCTTTAAAACTTTTCTAAGTTACTCAAAAAAAGAGATTCCAGTTTTCGCAGCAAAAATAATATATTTTGAATTAAAACACAAAACAGAACGATTTTAACTCCTGACCATGCTCACTGAGAGAAAGCTGGTATTGTGATCTTTTCCTGACAAAATTTCTAATAAGTGGACTTAAAGTGTACAAAGGCCCGGTTCCATATTGATGGGCTTTTAAAAATAATGGGAAGACCAGCCTCTCCCCTCTGGAGATACAGAGCTGCAAATTCCAGCTACATTCTTCGAGGGGTTAAAGTGTCCCTGAGAACAAATCACCCCAGTGATCGGTTGGTGATGATTCTGCCATTTTCTCATGGTCTGGACCTTAGATGCAAGGGTCAGATATTTTGCAGCTGCCCTGGCAGACATAGGGAGGAGTTGATATTTAACCTAAGACAGCCAAGGATTATTTATCTGTCAAAACATTTCCAATGTAAGTCAGTGTATCTGGCCTGCTGAGTCTGAGACTGTCTGCTTTTCTGTAAAGGCAAGAAAGGGCAGCCTCATTGCCGAAACTTAGGGGTGAAAAGAGAAGAGAGACTCTATTTTGAACCTCTCTTCTCTTTCACTAAAAACAAACATCTTTTGACTTTTGAACGCATGTCTCCATAAGCAGTAACACTGAACTTTGAGTCAGGAAAAGCAACTTTTTCCTTTCGTCACACCCCTCACAGGAACTTTGCATTTCAAAAGTTGGCTTCTGAAGCACCTGGTTTTCCAGGAGTTTGAAATGTGTCAAACTGACTTAACTCAAACTTGTCCGGACACTCCTTTCAAGTCTGGGAACAGTGACCTCTTCCAGGCTACCGTCCATGGTCTTTTTCATGCTCTGATTCCCTGAGCAGCAGCCCAGATGGGGCCTGCTGCTCCTCTCTCAATCTCTGAACCCCTCAGTTCAAACGGCACAATGGGGTAACATATGGTTTGCAGAAGATAGCATTAGGCTTGAATCACTTTTGTTAAAATGTTCTTTGAGAACAGGTTTGTTTAGGGAAGAGAGGAGGAAGAAAAAGGAAACCTGGTGTGTGTTTGTGTGTGTGTGTGCGCGTGCACGCACGTGCATGTACGTGTGCACATGTAAAGTGGAGGATACCCTTACAGACCTGCTGATAAAAAAAAAAAAATTGGAAGCGCATTATGGTTTTACTTTTCAACCAAACCACAGTGCTGAGCGGTTTGACTTTTGGGAGAAAAGAGGGCACATCTGTCAGACTTTTCACTTCCATGTGTGCTTATGGCATTGGTAAATAAAATATCTGAACAGATGTGAACCGGTCCGGTGTCCAGTGGCTTTAGAGACAAGAGTTTACCTTATGGTATTGCAAGTCCTCTCTCTGGCTTATAACAGCTTCGTATTGAGTGAGATATGTGAGACCCATTACCCTTTTAGAAAAGCCGCTGAAAAATCAGTTCGCCAACTGAAAAGTAAACCCACAGGTGTGGGAAGAAAAATTCAGTCAATGTCAACATGCGTGTTTCAGAGAAATTCAGTGTTGCTACCTATTGTGTTGATTTCAGTGCAAATTCTAGGACATAGTAGGTCCTTGATGAATGACTGTTGAACGGATACATGTACTATGCTATGTTCACATAACATGTGTGCTATAGTAGTTTTCTGTTCCACTCTGGACCTAAGTGATAGGTCAGTAATGGATCCCTATGATGTTAAAAAAGAAAAAACTAGTTAGAAGTGACTCCAAGTCAACTTCAGTGTTCAGTACATGTCGTTTGGATAAATTAAAAATTCACTACCACCAGTAAAGTAATTTTATTCAGCTTGTTGTTTACCTTGAGAATATGGGACCCCAGATAGAAGCAGAACATACATTAAACATATATTTATGGTGAACTCTTGCCATTCCTCTTAGAGAAAAGAATTCCTACGAGAATCTATTACTGGATTTGTCCAGAACAGTTGTTTAAGTCATAATTAAAACATTTTTGGGGGTTTGGAAGGGAAGAGGAATTGAGCCCTTGGCTGTCCAGCTGAGAGGAACAGCCCTTCATGGAGAAGGAGGTGACATTCTTTCCGCCCATAAATCAGTGGCTTAAGCCTTAGCAACAGACCTAATCATTGCTTCAGGCTTTCCAGCTGAGTTAAACCAACATCTCGAGATGAGGACCATTAAAGAAATATCTTATTGTTCTTATATTGATTAAATCCTACACATCATCACCCAATTTTTAAGGTGAAAATTACTAGAATTTAGGAAACTCTCGACATCCTCAAATGGCTAAATGTATGGTTGTTTAGAGAAGGACTAGCCTGAGTCCACTGCTAAGCATCAGCAATGTGTCTGGTTAGCAGTCCTCTGCCTTACCTTGAACCACAGCCTCCCTTCTGATGAAATCTGTTTTTAGAAGAGCTCCTGGGGAATGTGTGCCACCTCTTGAATAACATCAGTTGATTTCTTTGATCAGACCATGGCATCTATGTACTTAACAATGTTTTCCTCCTCACTTTGGCTTAGAAGGAATGCAGGGTTAAGTTTCTTGCTCTGCTATAGACTTCATAAGGACCACAAATTTTTCATACTATTTATTCCCTTTTGCTTACAAAAGGCTTCATGCATATAACATTAAACACAATTTTCCTCTTTCTATTTTGCAGTCTTATTTGTGTGTGTGTGTGTGTGTGTGTGTGCGTGTGCGTGTGTGCACTTTGTAAACCATAGGACACTTCTTTTCGTATTATGTGATCAGTAGATAACACATATACTAAAATCATTACTAGCTGCACCATCGTTGACAGGTTTCAAAACTCTTCTGTGCTTTCATTTTCTTATCTGTAAAATGGGGTAATCACATATGTCTTCTAGTATTATAATGAGGATCAAATGAATTAATAATGCAAAGTATGAATTATAAAGTACAACCTTCACTGTTGACACTGGGCTCCTTCAGACCATGGGAAGTTATTTAACCAATTTTAGATTCCCAAGGCCTCAGGCCACAGGTTTGGCCATGGGACTTTCTAGGCCCTGGGTGGCCTTGTACTTCCCTCAAACGCCTATTTACCTTCATCTTTGTGTTGTCTTCCTGCTTCCTGCCAACCTCTCATCCTTCGTGTTACCTTCCTATTTTGGACACACCAGTATTTCTCAATTTTGTCATTATTGACATTGGGGGCAGGATAATTCTTTGTGGTGGGTGTATGTCCCGTTCATTGTAGGATATTTATCAGCATCCGTAACCTCTACCCATTAGATGCCAGTGACATCTTCCTAGGTATGACAACCAAAAATGTCTTCAGGTATTGCCAAATGTCCCCTGGTGGGCAAAACTGTCTCTGTTAAAAACCACTGTTGTTATACCTCTGTTATACAACTTGTACCATTTTATGGTACTTACTGTAGTATTTAATAAACATTATGCTGCATATATAAATGTCAGATATTTTTCTAAAACCAAGATCTGTGTTAATATTAATACTTCTGAGTTAGGTGCTAGTAGCATATCCAGTTTATAACTGAAGACACCGAGACACTGAGAGGCTAAGTGCCTTGTCCGAGCTGATAGATGGAGAATGGGGATTCACACTCAGGCAGTTTGTGGGGATTCACACCCAGGCAGTGTGTGGGGATTCACACCCAGGCAGTTTGTGGGGATTCACACCCAGGCAGTTTGTGTCTGGAGCCCATGCTTCTAACGACTCTGCTGTGCTTTGTCTTGTGTGTACATTTATTGCTATTTACTGGGGGCTGTGTGAGCCCCTGGAGTGCGGGATAGTGGGTATGGGACTCAGAGGGTATAATTATCTTGGATTCTTGAGCATGAAGCACATTATAAATGTTAAACCAGAGGAATGAGCGCCTGTCTGTAATTTTACCTCTTTACCAAGGAATGTTTTATATCCTAGAGGGAAGGTAAAAAGATTTCAAGTCTATTGTAGTAAATAATTTCTAGACGAGGAAACTGAGACGTGGGGAGAGAAAATGTGTTCTCTGGTGAGCAGCAGAGGCAGGCCTGGGTTCAAGTTCTAATGAGATACTTGGCTACTCTAATCTATCAAATCATCATCATCATCATCATCATCATCATCATCATCATCATCATCTTTGTCATTATCATCATCCATGTTCCATTGCCTGTGTATTCCTTCCTAAAACTATTTCGAGTATTCATTAAAAACCCACAGTGTATGACTTATTTACTGCACTTTTTTTCCACCCATGGCAGAGAAATTCAAAGCTCAAAATGTTTAACACTTCTACTAATAATCAATCCTCTTTCCAACAGTGCCATTCTTCAAATCAGTCTATGTTAATTATATCTCAATCAAGCTGGAAAAAAAATTTCAAGCTCTTTAATTCTGATCGCTAGGGTTTCTGTCTTTCACAGTAAAGCTTCTTGAAGTTTTGCATAAATGATATTTGATTTACTGATATGAGGAATTATCAATTAATGACTTTTAGGATGTCAGATATAGTGGTAGAACTATTATAGAATTATTAGAGCTTCCTAAGCTTTTAAATTACACCTCTGGTCCTTTATGTAATTGTCTTTTTTTCTACCAATGACCTGTCAAAGAAGATCTGCTATTCTAGCTCACAGATACTGGAGCAAAAAAAGGAATCTTAAATTATTTAGGAATTTAAATATGTATAATATTACTAATAAGGCAGGATGATAGCTGAATAATATCATCAAAAGAAATTTTTACATGCAAGTAGGCATGCTTCACCTAAATTTTATGTGATTTGTGGAACACCCACAAAGTCCTTTTGCTTCCTCAAAATACCTACTTACTCAAGGGCAATAATATCTTAAATTCCAGCGTTAATGAATGAGTCCTTTCACTTGCTATGTTCTTTTAAAAGCCAATAGGCCCGGGAAGGAAGTGCTAATTAAAATGAATTTACACCGAGGTATTAACAGCAGGGCATAGTCAAGAAAATTTCTAGACACAGACTTGAAAGACATACTAACTTGCCTCGTTGCTTTGCATATGTGGCTTAACCACTCTCAAGCCTGAGTTTCTTCATCTGGAATATAGAAACGATGAAATTGACCCACAGATCCCTATAGTGAGCAGTAAATAATGTAATGGAAGTGAAAACACTTTTTAAAAGGTGATATTGCTATCTTTTCCAGCTTTTGTGCATTCTTCTAAAAAAAAAAAAAACTCAGGACGTAAGGCCATTGAATGCCTGAGACATTTAAAAATGGACTTCAAAGTTTTAGCCACAGTAATTCCTGCATTAATTTTTTTTTAAGTTTGCAGGATTTCTGGAGTATGTGAGAGAAAATTGAAGCCCACATGACTAATAATTGAACTGCAAAAAGATTTCTCAAATGACCATCTGCCTTTTAGATATTATACCTCCTCTCAATTACCCATCACCTTTCCAGACTTCCAGCTCTCCCCCTTATAGTTGAGAAAATAAGAAAATATTATTCAATTCATGATCTGACTTTTTAATCCAAAATGGAGTTATGTTGCTTTATCAACTCAGGGAAGAGCTATCAAAAATCATCTGTAGTATGGATAAAACCAATGTGTAATATCAACGAGCCTAAGTGAAAAGATTGGAATTTATGCTTTTGGAAAACGATATCTTAGTGTCTTGGTAGCCACCAATCTAAATCTTAACAATAGATAAAAATGGCTTCTTGTATTCAGAGCTGGTCACCTGAACACTGCTTGTCAAGGATCTGAGAAGTTTCTACCTGCTCTTCCTCATCTAAAATCCTATTATCAGAGACAGCATAGTCTCACCAGACATTGTTAAAATGCCAGTATTGCCTTGTGGAGTAGATAGACTCAATAAATGATGGCCCACCCGACTAGGAACTGTGGACTATTAATCACTTTTCTCTAAGTTCTGTCACCTGCCGTTACTAGACATTCTGCTTTGTGAGGCATTTTTACAAATGTTGTCTGATTTAATATTCCCAGCAAAGCACTGAGAGAGGTAAGTATTCCCCTCCTGTATGTTACTGATGAAGTTTCTAAAGCTATAGAGTTAAGTGTGTGGGGAGAATCAAACTTTTATGTTCTTGCCATCAGTGAGCACTTTTCCATGACACACACAAGAAAATAAGTCTTAACATATTGCATGGTCAAGTCCTAACAATATTTTAAAACTGAGCACGAATGGCAGATTCTATATCTAATCTTGAATTCAAACCTCGATCCACTGAACTCCTGTCATTCTTTATTTCAATTCTTGCTGCTTGTTTTATCTTTTTAATATCAGAAACATTCATGAGCATCTCCCCCACTAAAATTAAGGTTGTAGTATTTTCTACAATTCTAAGCATTTCATCTTGCATTATATTCATTCGTTCATTCATTCATTCACCCATTCATTTATTTATTCATCCCTCACTTGTTTTGAGCCCCAGCAAAACAGAAATAAATACAATGGACATGATTCAGTGTTTCCCACACCAACTTTTGTTAAATGAAAGAAATGCAGCCTTCTATGACTATTTCAGTTACTTCCCCAAATCTCTAGAGACATAAATTATCCTTTCATGCCTCTTCACTCACACATGGTTTTTATTTTAGGATTTTTTTTCCCCCTCACCAAGTATATATTTCTAGCATGTGATACTCAAGGTCTGGGAAATAAGTTCTCACGTGGTAGAACCTTTTGTCACCTATTTCAAAGACAAAATCCACGTTTCTCCTTCATCTCACTTTTGCTTTTGCAGCCATAAACTTGTCTGTATTCATTATAATCATGGTCACTGACACAGATAATCAATCCAGTATGTGAAGGGGTTTTTCATACTTTATACAAACTGGAAAAAAGTTCCCTAGGTGAAATTTACCTGGATCCACATAAAATTCTTGTGCTTGCATGTGATACATTTTCAAGCTCTTCCTAAGCTATTCACTCCCATAAACAGTACCCCACACCTCACCTTTTTGTTTTACTTTTTAATACTTTATGCCATTGTTTTTTTAATAATGTGATTTTATAATCTTTTTAGATTTACAGATAAGTTGCAAAGACAATACAGAGTTCCTATACATACTTCACCAAGTTTCTCCAACACCTTATATTTCCATGGGTCATTTGATAAAACTAAGAAATTTATATTGGTACAATTACTATTACCTAAAGTCCAGATTTAATTCTGATTTCACTAGTTTTTCCATTAATATCCTTCTCCCCAGTATCCAATCCAGGGTACCGTGTTGCATTTAGCTGTCAGCTCTCCACAGACCTTCTGGTGTATCTTAATCTTTTCTTGTTTTTAACGACTTCAATGGTCTTGAAGATTGTTGGCCAGGTATCTTGTAGACTTTCTCTCAGCTGAGTGCGTCTGATATTTTTCTCAAAATTAAACTGGGGATACAGATTTGGGGAGGAATACCACAGAAGTGAAATGTCCATCTCGACACATCATACAAGGTGTGAATGACATCTACATGACATCACTGGCGATGTTAACCTTCATCAGTTAGTTGACATAGTTTTCTTCATGTTTTTTCATTGTACCATTATATTCTTTCTTTTCCCTGTGCTAGTCTTTGGGAAAAACTACTAAGTCTAACATATACTCAAGGGAGGTAGAGGGAATCTAAGCTCTCTGCCTTCTTGACAATCGAAATTAGAATGATTATGTAAGAAATCATTCAAATCACTTTACTCCTTCGTCGCATTGTTTATTCAATAGTTCATATCAGATAGAGCCACATATTTATTTTGTACCTGGGTTATAATCCAATGCCGTGTTATTTATTATGTTGCTCAAATTGTTCCAGCTCTGTTCATTGAGAACTTTTTAAGGTTCTGCTACAGCTTTTTATTTTATTTGCTAATAGAAGAATATTTGCTCACTACTGTTTATTTCAAGAATTAATATAGCCAGTACTTAATTAACCAGATGTAAAACAACATGGAAAAAGTATAACAAATAATACAATCAAAACTCTGTAGAACAGGAGCCCATCGAGGGCAGAGACTTTGTTTCGTTCACTGCTGTGTCTCCAGTATCTAGAAAAATGTCTGACACTTAGTAAACAATCCGTAACTACTTATGAGTTCATTGTTTTAGAACATTATATCTTCTTAGATCACTTGATAAAAACTACTTTCTTACAACTGTATTATCTTTAGCTGTCATTTTTTTTAGTTAAATTCTGTCACACAAATGTACATACATGTGTATACCTGCCATACAGGTATATATATATATATAACCAAGTGAGCGGAGAGTCAGTTGTCACTTCCTGCTACCTCCTTCCCTCATCTCTCCATCATTCATTTTCTCTCGCCAACCTCAGAATCCTTAGTCCGGTCTTTTTCAATCTTTTTGCATCCTGTCTCTATTACTCTAATTCTGTAGCAATGACTGTTTCACTCATCTCTCATGGAAGAAACCATTAACAAAGTGAGAACAGTATCTTCTAGAAATGTTTAAGTTTGATTCCAGGAAAAAGATGATACAAATCCCAGTAGACAAAAAAGTGGATTTAATTTTTGTCAAAGATTGAAATAGGATATACCTTTAAGTGTATAGGCACTCTCATAAAATACTTTCTACTATTTATTGTTTTATTCATCATTTATCCAACAATAAGTTAAGTGCCTATCAAGTGCTATGAACTGTTAATGTGCAAAAGCAAACTCACCCTCCTACCAATACCCCCCAAGAAATTTGTAGGATTGTTTCAAGGTTAAGTTTATCATTATTATTAATTATACATAATTATATTCCTTTAAAGTTTGTTGAGTGACTTTCCAGTAATATAGCTGGAAACTTCTTTCCCAAAGGACAGCAAGCAATAGTGTTCTTCCTGCATTCATGCTCTATACCAACATTTAAGGAACAACATTCTCTTCACACTTAGTTTAATTTCATCAATAAAATTGGAAGTTTAGCTTCAACTATTTCAGAAGTCCTTTCCAGTTTAAAAAATTCTATTTTCTAATGGAAATAACAATGACATTGAATCAGTAGACTTAGACTTGAATTCTGATCTCATTATTTTAGGCAAATTACCTAACGTCTCTGAGACTTGGTTTCCTCATCACTAAACATTGAATCTAATTATTTTTTTCAGATGTTTTTTGAAATATATTAAATTTCTCATTAAAATTTGCCTTTAATAAGTGCCATTTCCCTCCTTGGCTTTAGAGTTCTCATAGTCTAAAGAAAACTTCGAAGTAATAAATATAATCTTAAAATCTTATCCCATCTTTTCACAAATTATTTGACTTCTCTGGGATTCACTTTCCTCACCTGTAGAAATAATGATTCTGATATAATAATTCTCTTATTTCTTGATGATCAAATGAGGTTATGTGTGGGAAATACCTGATTCAAATACGGCATCAATATATGCTGCTTCTTTCCCTATCTTGATTTTGGTTGTATTTGCCCACAGGAAGAGGCAGCATTAAGACAGAATCTGTTCCAATGGAGAGAGCATGAGCTTTGGAGTCAAGGAGACTCGGAGTGAACCCTGGTTGAAACACTCTTTAACGCTTGAAATGTACCTTCAAGCTTCTCCAGTTTGCTCATTTGTAAAACAGTCAGATCGTGTTGGGAGGATTAAACCAGGTCATGCATTCAAAAATAGTGTTGTGTATTTTTTGAGGTAAGACCAGTTTAAAAAAATGTAATACTTTTGATACATGCATGGAGTGATTACATTTTTGCCTCATTATAGCAATACTATTTTGAATATATATTTCTGAAACTATAACTTGGTTAACTTCATTTTTGAATTACATCTCTGAACAATCATCAGGAGAAATGTTCTGGGTAATAATAACATTTACGTCCTGTATATTTAGTTTCTTACTCATTTGCTCAACCAATATTCATTTGTTCATCTACTATGTGCTGTGTCCATTCTAGTTGCTATTCATTCTGGGCTCCTTGAAAACATTTCTTTCATGCAGATTAGGACAATGTCAACAAAAAAAATCATCAGGCTAAGTAATTATGTGATTATAAACATTTGGTAGAGACTATTACACCATAAACTATATCTGACATAAAAAATGAAATATAAAAAAGACATTTAGAACAGTAAACATTATATTTTTAAGGATGTTAACCAAAGTTCGAGTGTTGCTTTCTGTTTGGGGATGAGTGATCCTTTATAGATGAAACTATAATTTGTCTCAGAAGAGTCAGATAAGCACTTGAAAATTTCTGTGAAAAAAGATCTAAAAAGTACCTGAATTTTCTAAAAACTTTATGGCTATTTTTCCCTAAGTTTGAAAAAGAAAAAACTCCTAATTCAGGAGCAGAAGTATTCTAGCAAAAGATTAATGGATGCTCAGTCTCTGCTCTCAGTCGAAATAATCTTTCTTATGGCCTTTTAGAACTCTGAGGCCATGCCATGGCTCTAAAAGAGACCTAATTGTACACTTGCTGCCATTTCCATACATCAACAATAATTCTCTGGAAAATTAGCCTAAAGTGGGCTTGGTATTTGAGAAACAACAACTCTTTTGAATTATCAACATATGATTATTTATCTGTTAGATAATGTGATAGCTAGAAAAATATAAAAACATATGTTTGAGACAAAGAGACATGAATCTATATAATAAGGTATTTTGATTAGTGGCATGTGACATATAAACATAATTATTAGAAATACCATCTCCAGAGTCAAAAAAATTATTTTTTCTCCCATTTCCTGGTTATGCGACCTTGGGAGAATTTCTCTAACTCCTTTAAAACTGGGTTTCCTTCTCTATATAATAGGACTGAGTCAATTCTCTATTTTATGTGTTGCTGTAATGATTAATTGAAATGATACATCTAAGGCACTTGGAGCAGAGTTTTGTGCACCTTAAGTGAATGAATTTCAATATTTCTTGCCATTTTTGATATTATTTTTATTGTAATTGATGACAGGCTGAGAGCAATAAGAAAAAAGGAAGACCTTTCAGATATCCTCCACTTTTTTAATGTTATCACTGGTTTATTCTCAAGCCATTTCTAGAGTATTCTATCTTCCTTTGATCATTTCCATTCTGTACTTGTTATTGCAATGGGAGTCACACTGCGATTGTTCTTTGTAGAGAATCTAGGGGGAGCTTGTGGTACAGAAATAAGAAAGCACCAGCAACGATAAGGCAGGCTCATTTATCGGCAGCCACCTGAGCACTGGAGTAAAACAGAGCTGAGTTTGGATTAGTCTCCATCATTTGCTGTCTCCACGACCCTGCACATGTCTCTTAGTCTCTTTCTCTTCACAGTCTCATCTGTAAAGGAGGAAAACCGTGTCCCAGGGTTAATATGAATGTTCAGCAAGATAAAGGACCCATAGACTCAAGAAAGTGAAAGACAAACAAGTTAAATAGAAAAATGAATAAAAGACCTAAACAGACATTTCACAATGGAAGAAATACAGTGAGTGTTAAATACATAGCAAGATTTTCAGCTTCACTAGTAATCTGGAAAATGCAAATAAACCCATAATGAGGTATCATTTTACCTATTAGATTGGCAAAAACCAAAACCAAAACAAAACCCTTAAGTCTGACAATATGAAATATTGGCAAAATATGGAGGAATAGGAATTGTCATTCATGACGATGAGAGAATAATACAGTACAACTATTTCGAAAAATAATTTGTCATTAACTAGTCAGCCTGAAGGTTCGCATATAGGACCTAACCATTTTGTTACCCAGTCTTTACATAGAAGAACTATTTTGGAAAAATAGAGGGTATGAAAATGATTGACATTTTTTATCACCATCTATATACCAAGGGCTTTACAATGTCTTTTATTCTCTCAGAGATTCTGTAAATGTGGCTCTTAACTCGAGATAAAATATTCATGTGGTACAATCCTTGCAGATCGTACTCTAGAGCACCATTTATAATTTCATGATTTAATTAAGTGCTGGCTCGTGTACAGACATATGTACCGTGTGTCAGGTAGTCATCTGGGGGATTGATTAGACACCATTGTCAGAAGAGTAGGGCCGGGAGATCTGCTTTGCATCCTGTCTCAGGTCTAAATGGAACTCGAGTTTTAGCCTCCGCTAAACTTAGCCAGTGGTTGGCCTTTCCAACAAGGTTCATAAATTATACTTCCAATATACTTTATTCATAAATCACTAGTTTCTAATTGCATATTTGGGGACTTTTACTCCCAATCCGAGGCTTTTTTCTGCCTCTCTTTCAAGATGCCATTCTACTTGGTGATAGGAGAGGAATACACATAATATTATAAATAATATGCCACCATGTATTTTCCCAATAAAATACTTTTTTAAACAAGCTCTCTTAACCACGCTCCACATCATATATTCACCAGACTGATGGAGTTCCCCCTTCATGATGTAAACCACACTGACTCTCTAACGCTTTTAGTTCTCAAGGTTTGAAAGTCTCCTTCCTAGTTTGTCGGCGGACTAGCACTCTACCTTGTTGAACTGTACACCGATGTGGAGACAGTTTTCCCCCCAATGTCATACTCGTGAAGTGATTATGTCAGTAATCCTCGTCATCATACTTCTGTAATTTTATTAAATATCACATAATTAAATAAAAGTGTAAAAGGAGTTTTATAATAAAAACTTAGAAAGAGAATTTCTTAAAATTCTGTGGAATTGGGTACAGGCAAGACAACTGACAAAGCAGGGAAAGTAGTCACAGAAATCTAGGGGAAATACGACCGACGTATGGGTCTTGTGAGTGCGTCTAAATTCAATTTAAGGAAATCGGAATTGGAAATTGCACAAAATGCATTATGGTGACACTTACCTAAGAGAGATAAAGGAAATACAAAGATGGACACGGAGTGCCCCCCTTTTGTCTTTTAAGTTAAACATATCATTTCCCTGCTGCGTCTAACCTTTTCAACTAATTGATGAATTATGTATCCTGAGCAAGTTTGATAAAAGGGATTCTGCAGTAGTGGTAAAGTTTCAATATCTAGTACAGACAATTAGAGAAAAGAACCAACTTTTCTGT
Organism: Rousettus aegyptiacus; assembly: GCF_014176215.1. Classification (NCBI taxonomy): domain Eukaryota; kingdom Metazoa; phylum Chordata; class Mammalia; order Chiroptera; family Pteropodidae; genus Rousettus; species Rousettus aegyptiacus. The sequence continues at coordinate 9,373,215 of NW_023416285.1, forward strand.
AGTATTGTATGTGCAGAAAGTATACGAGGATGTTTTCTCAGCTATTTCTAGAATAATGAACACCTGTAGTAGAGCAGAGCCTCGCTGCTGCAGGTGCTTTTCACTAGGTAACCATCCATTCAGGTAGCGGGAGAAGTCACACTGCTTTTCTTTGGGGATGTGCCGTGATATATGCAAAGGTCTTTCCTTATGCATTCACTAAAAAGTTGTTCATCTGAAACCCCGACTTAAGAATTTTAAATAAAATGCCATGGCAGTGTAAGCCCAATGTTAAAGAGGATATTTTATCTTCGATGAACTTTTCCGGGTTAATATAGTGTTGCAGGGAGGCGATTCCCCAGAGTGCTCTTGTGGGTTCCTCAGGTTGTCCAGAAGTGGGTTGGGGGAAGAGTGTTTTTTTCCCTCTTTAGTTATAGCAGATGAACCATGTGTTGGCTACAAAATTCAAGCTGTAGCCAAGATGATACTGACTGTGGCCACCGATCATCCTCTTTAGGTTAGATACGGTGCCCACGGGAACTCTCACACCTTGGCATTTGCTCTCCCGGTGCCACGAAGGGCTCATTAGCAGCTCTGCTCTTTCCAAAGGACCAGCATAATTTTCCCTCTACTCTCTAGGTTCTTGGCTTAGCCATTCCCCATAATAAAAGACGATAAACAGGAGAAAAACAAACAAGTTGAATAACATGTACACCTCCAGTATACATGGGAGACACCCAGTAACTCTCTGAAATGGCCCTGGCCGCCACCTTAAATGCCATCTCCAGCTAAAGACAAAAGAAGATGTGGGAAGTAAAGGAGTCAGTATGGGAGGTTCTGAGGCAAAGCACAGTAAATGAGGGTGTGACGTTATGCAAATTTAAGTCCTTCCCTTCTCCACTGATAAGAGTTTCTGGAGGTTTAGTCATCCTTCTCTTCCTGGTTCATAGAGGGAGATGCCCCTACAAATGGAGATTGTTCTTATAAATGTCAGTATCTCTTACAAAAAGGTAACTTCTACTTGGTTTTCAGAGCTTTTTCTGTGTCTGCTGTTTCTTAAAAATAATGAGCCTAAAATAATCCTTATGTCAATGAGATATATTTGGGGTGGCAAGTTCTGCTCCCTTTTACTGTTTTCTATTTCAGCAAAAGTTGCAGAGAGGCTATGAAGACTAGGGAGATGAAACCCTGGAAGCGTCTCTGGTGATCTAAAAGTGGAGAGTTTCAGACTCGGGTTGCCAGGGTTTGTGAATCGTAGTAGCTGAGCCACTGGCAACATCCCAGAATCTCAGCAGGACTGGAAATTCTGAATGGACATAATACTCTGTTGAATTTTTCAAATTAAAATTAATCGTGGCTGGACATTGTTTAGAAATTCTCTGGGTGTGTACTTTCCAGTAATTGATTTGTTTCCACGCGGACATCTCGTTTTTGTTGTGAAAGCTTTTCCTTGATGGGTTGATTTCATTCCTCTTTGTGTATATGCAAGGGGACAGTGTGGTTTAATATGGTGTTTCTCGAGGCCACATTTCTTTATTCTTTCTCTTGGAAATCTGTGCTTATAACCTATAAGAGGTTGGAGTATGGGACATCCTTTAAATCTTTGTGAAGCATTGCTTCTAAACCCAGCTCATCTTGTGCCTGAATTTGCTTCTCAAATCTTATGTTTCTGCTACCCAGGAACACTAAGCAAATCTGACTTTTGGAGGATAGCTTCGTCAACAAGAAGGTAACCCTATGGTATAGAGTAGAAACTGTACAAAGTTAGTGTTGAATATATATTAAAATATTAGAATAAAATAAATGCAAAGCAAAGTGGAATCTAGCATTAACAGAAATATGATTCAGTAGCAGAGTGCTGAGCCAACGAAGGTTTTGGAGTGGGATCACAGGACAGCTTAGTGACCTTTCAATGCTCTGGGACAGCCACTTATGACAATAGGTCTTGCCTATTTTAGATACTCTGAAAACTCAATCCTTGAAATGCAGGGGCATTGTGGGAAGAACGACATTTGTCTTATGGATTGAGAGGTCCATATCTGGCTGATGTGTTTTATCATGATTGCAGCCATCTTTCCATGAGCCCTCAAGGGTAGATACATAAGGCAACTGTTTTTTTGATATTTGGCCTTTGAGAATCCCCCGCTAGCCATGAACTGAAATTTGTGAGAGCACAAACGGCTTCTTTACTTTACATTCAGTTCAGGAATATTTCTTCCTCTTCTATTTTTTCGAAGTGTTTGAGAAGGATTGTTATTAATCATTCTTTAAATGTTCGGTAGAATTCACCTGTAAAACCATCTGGTCCTTGAGTTCTTTTTTTGTTGTCGTTGGTTATCCACCCTACTTTAAATTAAGCAGAGTCATAGCCTTTTGATAGCCACGTCTAGGTTCCAGGAATATGTTTTTCTTTCCTCATGATAGAATTTTGACTAAATCAGAGGTCTAGAAGGTATGGAACTCATTTGTCCTATACACTCTTGCACATAAAGAGAAGAAACTGTGGAATGCAAGGACAGCATTGGGGAAGCAGTTGATTGACAGACACTATATGTAATATGCAAAGTTTGCATTTGGCATGCCCTGTAGGGCAAGGGTCACCAACTCTTGGCCATACAGCAGGAAGTGAGTGGCGGGCGGGTGAGCAAAGCTTCATCTGTATTTGCAGTCACTCCCTAGAACGAGCATCACTTCTTCACCTCCACCTCAGATCATCAGGCGTTAAATTCTCATGGGAGCACTCGACCCTGGTGCCAAAAAGATTGAAGACCGCTGCTCTAGAGTACTTCTTAAATGGTACCAAATCAAGGATGAGATGCCATGTTTTCAGGGCCGTGGTAAAGCATATATTTCTTATGGCTAACTGATCAGCGCTACCGCAGATGATCATACTACTTTCATTATATTCCTTCAGTTCAGCCTAACTTAATATATCAGATTTCATTCCAGGGATCCAACTTCAGTTGCAACCAGCAAGGGTACCCCCTTTTAATCGTGCAGAGCACCTTTTCATGAGATCAGAGGCTCTCCAAATAAGTAATGTTGAAGGCATTTTGAAAAGGTCAAAAATGTTTCTTAAATGAAATTTATTAGTTAAATATTTTCTGATCAATCATAAGTCATGTACCATCATGGTACTTCTATTCTCCCCGAAAATCACCTGTTGAATATTGAGAGGTAGAATAATTTTATAACCAGAGCCATCATTGCACTGAGTGTAGAACTTATTAACACTGTTTTTCTTGTTTAAATTATTTATCAAAGTGCGTGTATGTGTACATAGAATCGGACCAAGAAAGCAGGGTGACCTGGCTTTTTATTTAACATACATTCTGAACAAGATCAAAGCAGCGTCTTCATCCAACATGGGATATGGTCATTATTGTGATTGGACTATGTGTTGTTTGCCATAGACTTTAAGTAAAACTGCATTGGTAAGTTAAAAAATTAGAAATGGTAGAATAAAGGAGATTTAAGGATGATTGAAAGCAATAGTTCAAAGGCACTATTATAAGTATATGTTTTTAATGCCTTTTTTCTTTCTCTAATTCAGGAATCTGTGACTCAGAAGTTTTACAAATATTCAAAAATGACTTCTCCAAATACCAGAGTTTTTATTAACAGTGCCTGAGTCACTGTGCAAGTAAACACATTATCTCTCATGGCACAGAAAACAGTGTATTAATATATTTTTTGCCAAACTGGTTCCCTAGCTGGAACCGATGTCTTTTCCAATGAAATGGAACCCCTAAAATGTCGATGTGAATAAATTACTAATAACAAACTCTTCACTTATTTTTAATGCTTTGCCAAACACCGACTTGATTGAAAAGCTGATATTTAGTAGAAAGAAGAAAGGGGGTATCTTGAGGAAGAATCAGACTCACAAGAGTAGTAGGGTAGAGCATTTCTGTGTCAAATTCCATCTGAACAATCCTGTTTTTTTTAAAGGTCGGAAGCCCGTACATACTTGGAATTTTTGCTCTCTGCCTTTGATTTAAAGCGCAAAATCAAAAGCCTGTTCCATGAAAAGAAGTGCACTTGAGCAACCCAGGAATGTGCTGAAGCTTTTCTACAAATTAATCTCTTCTTTAGTGAAGTGAAACATCGGGACTATTCAGGGACAGCGGGAGGGGTGTGGGGGCTTGAAGTTGAGCCAAGCTTAATGAGAAGGAGTTGGAGGCAAAATGGAAGTGGACTGCACCTCGTTAACTGGTGAAAGCTGGGAACGAGGTGGACAACTGGCCAAGAATGCTTTCCCTTCCTTGCAGTTAACTACGGGGATATTTTGAGGTAGTTTTTATGAACTTTAATGATCATAATATATTTTTAATGTTGTATGTTTTTAAATTTTGAGAAAATTCTCCATTTCTGATTTCCAAATATACCCCTGCCTTGAAGACACAAAAGTTTATATTTCAGTAAACATTTTTTTTTCATTTGGCCACTTTATTGGTAATCTATATTGGTTGTCAATGGTGACCGGAGACCCTGGCCCAGAGAGACTCACATTCCAGTTGGCAATGCTAAAGTCTCTCACTCTGAGCAAATCATTTCCTGTAGGGACCATGCATATCTTTCTAGAGAGACCTATTGGTGGTGAAATGCTGGTTTATTCCATAAATTTCTTCAAAAAATTTTTTGCTAAGTGGGAAGTTTGGTATCTTGAATGAGTATTTGTCTGGAACCCAGAGAACCTGGGTTTTGTGACAGAGAAGAATCATCTTGAACCAGTTACTAAAATGTTCTATGCCCGAGTTTGCTACTTTTTAAAGTGGAGGTGTCGCCTGTTCCAGAGGGCCGCCGTGAAGCAACTGCTGACCACACCTGGCAGCTGAATGTGTTTCACAGAGCGAGTTATTCCTTCATCATCTTCTGATCATTCAGAAGATCCTAATTTGGGTGTTCTCTCTTGAGTCTGACTGCTAAAGTACTTATGGGTTAGGGCGATACCGATCCTATAGTGGACCCTGGATTGTGTGCAATCATAGTGATTTCTGAGGGCTTACCAGCGTGAAGGAATCTCCACGGCCAGGAGGACAGTGGGTCAGGTGTGCACTGGCATTGGGGAGAAGACTCTGTTTGTTTGTTTTGTCTCATCTGTTATTATTTTCCAATTTTACATATTTTATAACTCATATGTTAGAACACTTGAGAAATATACTTTTTATTAGTAAGTATACATATATTAGGAATGCCTGTTCTTTTTTTTAAATTTTTATTGACCAGGTTTATAGTCAAAAGAGGTACGAGACCCTGCCTCCTACCTCTAGTGGGAGTATATTTCTCTTCAGTCAAAAGTGATAAAGTGTCCAAAGCCAGTTAATTTCAAATTATCTTTAATGTGAATCTAGAAAGTCCTCTAGCTATAAAAACAGAACTACTTTCTGGCTCTGTTTTTCTCCTTTAATGTCTTTTTAACCTGAAACTTCAATTTGGAGAGGTTTTTTTTTTGAAATCTGGAAGCCTGTTTTAAGACGTCAGCTTTCGGGATTCTTTTACAGCATGGGAAAGGCTACGAAAATAACACATCCATATTGTTTCTTGACTTTGCAGGTGCATATTGATATTATTTGCACCTCCAGCTCCACTTTCATCTTTTTCTACCTTATTTGTGAGCTCCTGGCAACATGCCCACAGTAACTGCATTATCTAAAGTTCTTTAGCTTCTGGCTTCTGTTTGCATTTGGCCAATGGGAAGCTGTGGCCAGGTATGGTTCGTGAAAGAAGAGAAAGTGTTGGGCATTTATTACCTCTGTTTCCTCCTGACAAGATGGCAAGATGGCAGTGGCTGAATGGCCACAGTCTCTGTCCAGCGGGCTTCCGTAAGCACACTTTGCCTGGACTCCTGGGGCTGGTTCCTTCCTTCTCTTCTTTAGGTCGTCATTACTATAGTCTCTTGTTGGTTTCCTGAACCCCGCCCTTTGGGTTGTAAGTGGCCCTATCATTAAACTTTCCTCAGTTGCCCCTCTTGGCTTACATCAGTTTCCTGTCAGGACCCTGATTAAGTCTCCAACTCAATTCAACTCACAGATACACAGCTGGATGGCATATAGACTAAAATCTGGCTATGTCCCAAGTTTATTGTTCTTACATTGAAAGAGGGTTTTTGATGTAGTTCCTGTTAAATTGGAAGGGTTTTTTGTTTGTTTGTTTGTTTAAGCAATATATGTGAAAATAATTTTTTAGCAGAAAATATTAAGTCCATTTTTTTCTTACCTGATAGAAACACATCTCTAGAAAGGAAATGGGTATCTGGTTAGATGATTGCCTTTAAGCAAGTCACATGCCAAGCACGGGCATTATCATGTAAAGGAAAAGTATCACATATGATAATAGAATAAGAAGGGGAGTTTAATTGGAAACCAGGTGCCAGATTTGTCCTGGGAATGCATACAGTTTATCGCACTATGAATTAGAGGCACAAGAGATGCAAGTTTAGGAGAAAAATATGACTTTGATTAAGTTTAGATATTCAAAAGAATCTAACAGTGTTACCAGAGATAACAATAATACTTAATGTTTGTTGAGTGCTTATGTACTGTACACGTATTAACATTTAATTCTGTTCTCACAACTACCCATCAAGTAGGTACCATTATTAACCTCTTTTTTTTTTTGGCCATAAAAACTAAAGAATAGAAGAAATTCACCCAAGATAGGAACCTGTACAATCTAGTCCCACGTGTAAGCTGGTGATTTTATAGGATCAGGGCGAAAAAATAATGTTGACTTAAAAAATATTTTATGAATGAAATAGTTTTTTCTCCTTCCAACAATGTAATATATTTCCCTCGAATAACTCGAAAAGAGTTTTATAGCTAAACTTGCTCTTTTATTCTAGAAAGTCTTTTGCAGAAGTTACAAATTGGTTATTTCAGAAAAAGAGGGAAAGGAATTCTATACTTTCTGTGAGATATTTCAAAGGGATATATTTTTTAAAAGAGAGGTTTTGGCTTTTCAGTGTTAGAACATTAGTGGGAAATTCATTTTTGAAGCAAATAAAAGCCCTCTTTTATAGAAAAGACCCAATTGTCCAAAGCTTCTCCAGGCTGGTCACACATCAGTGTACTTACTGTATATTAACCAATAGTCGGGGTGCTGAAGGAGCAGAGACAAATATTTCAACCTAAGTTTACCACCGGAAAACAACTTGGAAATCTGCGCCCTTTGAGAGACCGTGAAATTTCCTGGATGTTTAATAATACGTCACATCAGCTGCTTTTAAATCACATTTAACTCCGAGTTTCGCCCAGGAAGAAACAGATCTAGTTGGCAAAGTGTGGCCCCCGCCGAGGCTGGGGTGTGTGATTTATCCTGCATGGAGCAGATGAGCCGGGGAAGAGTGCTCTGCGGTCTGGTCCGCTCTGATGCTGCGCAGGCTTTGGCCTGGCCCTCGAGATCTGGCGGTGGGTGTCTTTCGGCCAGGCCATACTGCAGAGGCAGTGCAGTCCATCACAGAGCCTCTGACTAACCTCCTCGGGTTACCCTGCTTTTCTGAGACGGAACTTCAGACTCTGTAGAAATAGCATTTCCCCTAGAATGCAGAGTATGAGGTCTATCAAAAGAGTAAACACACACACACACACACACACACACACACACACACACAGGAATGCAGTGCACGTGAGATCATTATTAAGGAGAACAATTTCTGATGGAAAATTCCAAGTTCCCTTTGACAAACTGCCTTGGGGAAAGTCCGTAGGAACAGAGGCCTTTCGTCTCATATGCCATTAACTGTGCTTGCGATTTCCTCTGAGTGTTTATGGGTGGAATGTACAAATATTACACAAAAAGTACAGTGCAGTGAGTGCTTCCTTTGCCAAGCAGCTCACCGGAAGCTCATGAAACACTGCAGTGGCATCTCCGGTATGTACAAGAACTTCAAGTCTTACCTTTGTTTAACCTCCGGAGCTAGGTCTGACCCAGAGCCTGCGTCATACGCCTGTTAAGGCACACATTTGAGTGACATTGGAAACACAGGGCGCTGGTGTTGTGGACAAGTGTCACATCTCTCTGTTCCAGAGAGAACGTCCTCAGCCTGACTCACGCTTGACAATAAGGAGGAGATGTTGTTTCTGCTAAATAAACCCAAGCTCCTGTCGTTCGGCCCCTGGGCTGTGCTCCACAGCGGCCACCCCGATGTGTCATCTGAAGCTGTGGAGCCATTGTGTGCTGAATTGGTGAAAGTCCAGCACTAATGGGGCCAAAGTTCGCTGGTCTGGTTTACCTCTGGGGCTGTCACAGCTCCGCCGCCTGTGGCAAGCTATGCCCTTTCCCATCGGGGTTAGAGGGATCTCGAGCCCACATGGGCCCTGGAGGAGTGAGCTCCATGCCGCAGTCCGGTGACTCAGCCCTGCTGTCAGGTCAGCTGCTGTTTGCTCTGGGACCTTGGAAACATGTTTAGATTCTGTTTTGGCCTCAATCCCCTTTTCCAAAGGGCAGGTGGAAATATTTACTGTAATTTCATCAGATAAATTCTTAGGCCACTCATGGTAGGGAGTACAGCTTATGTTTCTTCTCTTTCCCATGCAGCGCCTCACATGCTGCCAGAGACACAGACCGAATTAGAGAAGTCCTTATTGATTCGTACTGGGCCACCAGGATAGACTGAATGGTGACCAATTTCCTCCTTATATAATGTCAAATTACGATGCTCGTGGCAGTAGTACTATAGCAACAACAGTAGTAGTGGGAGGAGTAATAATAGTGGTATTCCTACTAGCAGTGAGAGAGCAGCTAACATTTGCCAACTGCATGACGTTTCTCTAAAGGTCAGTATCTATTTTGGTCCTCGTTACAGCCCTCTGAGTCGGGTACTACTACTGTATCTAATTTATGGCCGAAGAAACCGAGATTAAGAGCATTCAAGTTAACTTGACCAAGGTCAATAGCAAAGGAGGGACAGAATGAGGACTGGCTTCAAGTTGGACCCAAACTGAATTTCTTTTCAACCACTACAGAACTGCCTTGGACTTGGACTGTGGCATTTCAGATAAATACAATCATCCCTTTATTCAATCTGTGGTATGGAGTTTTCAACACCGACTGATTTTTCTAGTTCAGAAAATTAGAGGTTAAATAACCGAAGAGTAGAGAAAGCAGAGATAGAGTGTGGTTCTGGCTGATTATTTTCCTTATCATTAGCCTTCTACCATGAGATCATTTCAGAAACTGAGGGAAGTTAAAGCTCTCCAGTCCCTATTTCTTTGGTTTCCTTCACAAACAAAATAAATCATATTGTCCTGGGTTTATTTTTATGCTTTCAGAGTAGGTCTAATTTCTCTCTTCAGATTTTGGGGTTAAACCTGGTTTCCATCCAAAGGCGAGTTGGTCAATTAACAAACTGAAATTGCAAGCAACCCTCAAACTCACTGCATGCTTGAGTAAAAGCATGATCCTTCTAGCCTGTTTCATCTGGCGGGGATCAGTTTCACCTGTGGTTCTTTACACAGGGCATTTTTAATCCAGCTTCCTGCACCAGCAGGCCTTTACCCGAAGCTGCAGGGAGAAATTTGTCCGTCTGTCTTTATAACTGGAACACTAGAAAGGAGGCGATTTACTGGGAAAGTTTAATAAATTTTTAGATATCTTTTAGATTAGTACTCTTAGTGCTTATAGCAAATTTTGCACCACCCCCCAAGTACGTTAGAGTCCTAACTTCCAGTATGACTATATTTGGAGATACATCTTAAAGAGGTAAAGTAGGGTCATAAGGGTGGGGCCCTAATCCTATAGCATTCACAGCCTAATAAGATGAAGAAGAAAGGCCTCTCCTGCCTCTCCCTCCCCCATTTCTCTTTCCCTCCCCAACTCCCTCTTTTCTTTCTCTTCCCCCATCCTTTTGCCCTTTGCCTCTTTGTGGGCCCTGTGAGCACATGGAGAGATCCCAGCCATATGCCAGGCAGGAAGAGAATCTTACCCAGTACCTGACTACGCTGGCACCCCGATGTTGGACTTTCAGACTCCAGAACTGTGAGAAAATAAATTTATGTTGTTCAAGCCATCTATCTGTGATACTTTATTATATCAGCCTTAGCAAACTAATACATTCTCTTTTAGGCATTTAGAATGTTGAGGTGAGTGATGAGTATCATTTTTGAGTAAATGAAGTCTTCTCAGTACCTTTGATAGCACATAAGTAAACCAGAATCTACTCTAAGTTTTGATGGGCAAGTAGAATTTTATTCTAGTTTTGCTTAAAATAATACAATCATACCAACCTTAAATATTATCAGTTCCAATCTCCTCATTTTATGTCAGGAAACTGAGGCACAGCTCGGGGAACTGACTTTCTCAGGGTCCCACATTAGTTAATACAAAGTCTGTACTAGATTTCAAATACTTCGATTTCTCTGTTCCTGCTACCACATAAAACATTTTATTATCTAGATTTATATTCTTACTGTCAATTCACTTGTTTATTTTTATTTTCCAACCTTCAATATCCATGTGTTTATCTTTTCAAAATATTTTGTTTGTTTCTTTAATTAAGTATTTCTTTTGGAACATGTATTTTCTACCTGTTTTTGCTACATGGTTTTCAGAGACTACACTAACAAGTTTTTCCATTTCTTGTATGTTTTACTCAGCTAATAAATTACAGTGGTTTTCACTTACGCTTTTCAATTCCATTAAAGTTGATTTTGCTGAAATGAACATGCAAATTTTTCTTTATTAAATGTCCTGAATTTGTAATTACAGACCTTAATTAGATTATGGCCACTGTCCTTGAATTTCCTTCACTCCGGTATTGCTAGACATTTTTCCCCCTCTTCCACATAAAAGAAGGTCTCTGGCTGTTTCCATTTTTAATTCTTCTTTCCTAGGCTACAAAAGATCTTTTGTTATGCCCTCACGGGGAGTGTTGACGCCTTGTGAAGTCTAAGGATGGCTTTGTCAGACAGAGTCTTGGCACAGCCTCAAATAAGTACTCAATCTTCATATGTTGATGCTATGTATAGACATGTGTGGTACTTTGTAGGCGTTTTGAAGACCATTTCTGATCTTTTTCAAATAAGGTAGTTTAATCTCAACATCAAATTGAAGTGGTGCAGAATCCCCTTTTCAATGGTTAAAAGTGGATTTTAATCAAAGGGCTATCATGATGATGAAAGCAAATGTTTCTCAGGAACCTAAAAGTTTACAAAGGACTTTCACAAATATGATTCTACAAACTCTTCACATTAAGCATGTCAAAATTTATCTGTATGAGTAGTGTTGCATCCATTTTGCAGATGATGAAATGAGTAACGAGAAATCTCAAGTGTCTGACTCAAGAACAAACCACTAACTGAGACTTCAAATTCATACTTTTGGTCTCCAATCTCCTCTTTTTTGCTCTCTAGGCTCTTCCTTGCATCATTAGGATATTATTTTATTTACAAAGTATTTTGCCGAGTTTCTTTTAGGCCATGAAGATAGAAAAATAAGCTTGGATTAAATAAAATTTAGCTGTTAGTTGCTGTTACTGATCAGATATTTTTAAATCACTAGTTTTTTTTTTTAACTCATTTTCATTTTCAAATTAATTTGTATTATTGAGTATAGCTTCAGTTAATCATGTTTGAACTTGTTTAAGCTCACTTTGGCCTACAGAGCTCTACTGGGTAAAGAATATGTCACCTATAGAGCATCTGAGCCTCTGTGTTTGAGGGTCTATTTTACGATATAGTCCCACTTAGAAACTTGGAAAGAGACTAATATTGTAGAGGTTAATAGCTTTTTAGACCTGGCTTTGTAGCTTATCTCTAACAGTGTTTGTTAGGCAAGATTCCTAACTTCTGTAAGTCTCATTTTCTTCAGTGTTGAAAAAATGAAAATAATTTTAGTATCCTTAACATAGGTTTTTTGGAAACATTTACTATAACAGTATACAAAAATTCCTGTTTTTGCAATGCTGCCAGAAGTTTACTTTCCTAAAATAAAAGCTAACCAAAATCAGAGTTTCAAATGTTTCTTGCCTCCATTACAAAGTGCATTTTTTTAGCCCGTTACTCAAAACCCTTCACAATCTCCATCCATTTTACCATTTCAGTTTCCTCTCCCTTCATTTTCACTCAAATTTTCATTCCAGTCACACTGAAACGACTGCCATTCTTTGTCACCGATACCGTACTATCCTTCCTATTTCACCAAGTGTTCGTATTTTATTTATGTCCCTGCAATTGGCTGGAAGGTTCTCTTCTCCTCCTATAAAAGTGCCACTCTCCTTTTAAGATAAAGCACATCAAGAGTTTATTGCACTGCCCTCTGTTTCCAAGGTACTTTCCCCCCCTTGCATCTATAGTAATACTTTCTGTACTTAGTTGTACTTTATTGCTCACAGCCCTGACTTTTTCACTAGAATTCAAGGTCCTCAAGGAAAGTAGCCCATCTGATTTCTTTTTGCATTTCCAGTGTCATGTATAGAGAAAATAGTCAATAACTATTAGATTGAATGGATCAATTAATCTATAAATTGTGATAGAATATTTGCTATACTATGTGCCTGGGAGAATGCCTTGGACAAAAAGCTTTGTCTGTAAAATATTTAAAGTTTATTAAGTAAAAGCATGAAAGATAAAGTACTTAGTGAGCTTTTGCTTAATTAAATGAAAAGTATCAACAGCACCTGGAAGATCACAGGTGCTCAAAAACTTTCATCCTTTCACCTATAGGAGAAAATATATTCAAATCTGAAATGATTTGAGCAGTGTTTTCTCTTAGCGAAAATTGTAAAATTGTTGAGAAATGATACAATTCATTTAAAATAATATTTAGAAAAACAGCTTGCTCAACTAGTTTTACTTGTAATTTTAACATCCTTTGAAAATGTTTGGAAATGAATTTTCAGTTAGAAAATTTCCAGAGGATCCAAGTACTTCATATCCCAACTAGCCTTCAGTTAATGGATAAATAATAACATCAGTTTTTGTTTCATTTTCAATTTGAACTATTTCGACAAATTTATAAATATAGAATAATTATCATATAATATACATAAAATATATTTATGTAGATTGAACTAATTCCATATTTGCATAATTTCTTTTTTCTCTATTTAGGGGTACAATTTGAACCTTTCTAAATAAAATGTATAAAATTAAATAGTTGCGTGACACCTCGTTTTCCATCACTGTTAAGTAACTAAAGATGCTATAAACTGGTTATGACTCCGTTAATTTTAGTCAGATCTCTTCAATTTACCCAAATGGGATTCACCCTTGTGTTTTTTCTCTTGGGATTCAGAATAACCCATCCAACCCTGTGCTTTCATGTTGACGTGCAAGATGACATCATTTTAGGAAATCCTTCATGTCTATTAGTGAGACTGCTCAGGAAAAAAGCAGTGTTTTCTTTTTCTTTTTGATATCAAGTTATAAAGGCCAAAATTAGGGGAAAGTAAATTGTATCTCAGTAACCCTAAAGTGAAACTGAATTCTTGTCCTTTGGAAGAAAGAATAGAAATAACTTCCTCAGTTCCTTATATTTATAAAATGACATGTTATGAGAACAAGACATAGACAAATATTTGGGATCATAATTTCTAAATCCTCTGCCATTCAGCACTCCATTGAGGACATAACCATGAGATGTACTGTCTGACCCACACATCCTCACCCCTGACAGATGTCCCTAAATTAAATAGAATCCCAAAAAACTAGGGAAAGGAATATTTCCATATTGAACCTCTTCGAGCTTCAATTTTCCTATACGAAATGGGGATAATATTAATCCCTTTCTCATAGTTGTTAGAATTAAATCAGGCCATTAATGTAACCAAGCACGTGCTTGGTAAGGGTTAGCTATTAATGTTAAAGCTAGACCTTTAACTGCAAACTTTGAATCAACCTCCTGTTAATATTTAATCATAATTTATGTTAATTCTAATAATAATCATGCATTGTTTTCATAAAACACATGATTTAAATCAGTGATAAGGCATTTACAAAGACCGGCAAAGAAATCGCCTTTGGGAAGAATGCATTTATTCATGCATCCACCCGTCCATCCATCCATCAATCCACCCAAATTTCCATCCGTTTTCTCAATACACATTAAATTCGTAACTCTATCATGCCAAACAGATTACATTGGCTTTGGAAATGCGTCATCTTGCCTAAGCTGAACTTCATTCTTGAGAATTCCTATTCCTGTATGTTTCGCATCGGCGTGGGCCACAAGCGGAATTCTTGTGTGGGACTCGAAGGATGCAAGCGAAGCAGCAGCCATCTTGTGGCTCACCCACAGGCTTCCCCACTATTGCGCCCACTGGTGTTAAGGCAGCGGCCGTCCTGCAACTTTTCCGTCTCCCTTAGATCTGTCTTCAGCTGCTCTGCCTCCTGGACTAAGTGGATGTGTTTAGCTTGTTGACAAAGGGCCCTGGCTTCTGCAAGACACCTGTACCATAAAGGTCAGAGTCAGCAAGAATGGTCATGGGCGCTGGTCTGTCCTCCTAAACTCCATGTTTTGCCTGAAATTTCCTGTTTCTTCTTCTCTACTTTATGTCGTCTTCTCTTCCCAAATACATTCCCTGCATATTTCAAGCCTAGCATCAGACAGGAATTAAGTTCCCCTTAACAGAAACTGCTTAACCTGCTCCCGCAATTACACATAGTCAAATCTATGTAATGAATCCTCTCAAATAAGTATATCTTAGAGATTCTGCTTCTCTGATTGAACCTGGACTCTTTCATGAACCTATCTGCCATCACTGAATCATATTCTAGCCTTCTAAGTAATTTAGAATACCTAACTAGTGCACACGCATTTTAATTCTCTGCATAAGATCTACCACTCTCTGGTAATGCTTCCAGTTTGTTTGTTTTCCTGCTTCTTTGTATGGATTTATCTGTCTCCTTCTAGAATGTAAATTCCTTAACATTAAAAATTAGTCTTGTTCACCACCATGTGGGACAGTGCCTGACAAATAGAATGCACTCCAGAAATTTGTGTTGCAGTGGATGAAACAAAGGAATGATGACTCTAGAGCCAGTGTAAAAATGGTTCTGAGAGGGGCCAGCCTTGAGGCAAGAGTGATTAAAAACCTTTTTTTAGCAAATACGGCTTCCTTTGCTCATGACACTTGTTTCCACTGCAGCTACGATGGGCAGCATGCCACCTGAAGCACCTTACTGGTCCCAGTTTTTCTGTCTCAGGGCTCATTTGCAGATTAGCCGGAAGTTTGGGAAAGTTAATACTCCTTGGGCCACACTTGCAATGGAGAGGGGACGGGATAAGAGGCACTTGCATCTTCAGAGGGAAAATCCTGAGGCACATTCTGCACGGTTCTGCAGAGCTTCCCCAGCGCCACTGAAGTCCTTTACTCACGGTGGGCACAAGCACAGTAACTCACCTTTGATCGCCTCTTCTTCCTCCTCTGGCTCACTTTCCCCATTACCTTATTCCTGCTCCCTGGAGTCACCTCACCAATCAACTACCTGCATCCAAGTTCCTATCTCAGGTTTTGCTGTCATAGGAAACTCAAACTAATACAAGCCTTTTTTACTAATCTATGCAGTGGGTATAACCATACTGCTACTATGAGGCACCAGCTCCTCTGCTCATCCACTTTAATGTTTACTCCAAAGATGCATGAAGCAAGACTGACTGATTGTTAGTTCTTTTAAGAACATTGTCACGCAATGCTATACCGAGCAGGCATGATAACCATATAAACATGCAAACATACTTAACAGTACAGTGTATTCTCATCATAGCTGAATATCTTATCCAGATTTTACTAATTGGAGCAGAGAGAAAAAGGCGGAGGGAAAGGGGGAAAAAACATCTAACTAGAATGCATATTGTCCAAAACCTGAGAGAGGGCTGACAAACCAAAGACACATGTTCACTCATTACTTCATTCAACAGATATATTTCCTGAGAACTGCTATATTTTAGACACTGTTCTGTATACAGGAAATATAGTTATAAAAAAAGACATAAAAATTGTTTCCCTTTATGGGCCATTCACTGAATGAATTCATAGCACGTCTGCTCTTAAAGTAAATTCAGCTTATTTGGAAAGACACAATTAAGGAAAGTCCGTTTGTTCAAGTACCAGATTTGAAACTTGTTTTACTATAGTTGATAAAAAGCCTAAATAAGCCAAAATACTTTGTTACACACAAGAACTGCAACTACATGATCAGTTTATTCACCTATATTCATATTTAATAAGAATCGAATAGAGTTTTTAAGGTGGGAATTTTAGAGACAAAGAAAAACAGTAGAAAAAAATTTAGAACACTTTTCTAAAACATCTGTTCACAAGAATGACTAATTATAATATAAACAATCAGAAATAGATTTAATTTAATAACCAAGCTCAGTCTACTAGAAATTGAAATGGAGAATAGTCAACTCAGGTAGGTACAGAAAATGTTTTAAGCACAACCTTGGAGCTCATCTCTTCTTCTTTCCTCTCCTCTCTATTTCCCTTTCTTTTCCAGATACTCTTTAGTATCTGGAATGCTTTTTCTTTCTCTGAGAGTTTGTTCTCTACAAAGACTCACTGATTCTATTGGCACAAACATCACTAGTTGCTAGGACAGAAAACTCACTCATAACCTGATTACGTGTATTGGTTATCTAACCTAATTGCTATCTCTCTGGCATTAGATACTGCTTACCACTTCCTCTTACATAAAATTATTATCTTCTTTTGCTTCAACATTATTATTTTTTTCTCCTTTTACTGATATTTTTTCTCAATCTATTTTTTATTTAACTGCATCTTAAATATTCATATTACCCATGCTCTTTTATTCAGTCTGTTCTTTTTATTCATCGCTGAAACGTGGTTTCAAGATGCTTAGCTGGCATACGGGAATCTATAGTCTATAGCTATGGAATCCATTCTGTCATTAATTAATTCATTCATTAGTTCACTAAATCTCTAAGGATATGATTCTTGTCTCTACATGATAATTTCTGGTTCAACATGTGGCCTCATTATTTTTACTACTATGTCTGGAAAGATACTTAAGATTAAAGTGTCTCAGCGGAATTGTAAGCACAGTAAAATTCAATGGGAACAAATAACAGAAATCACCCTACTCCACTTAAAAAAAACAAAAACAAAAACAAAAGAAAAAGGACTAATCAAAGTAATATTGAGGCAGCTCAGAGACTCTAAGTGTAGGCTATAGTTGGAACCAGATATTTATATCACTGTTTCTGTTTGTTTGTAGTAGTGGACTATTGCCACCATAATGCTGAATTTAAAAAAAAATACAAACAAACAAACAAACAAACAAAAACACTTCAAGAGAGCATAAAACAATAGAAAGTAATTTTTCTTTCTCATAGGTGTACAAATTAGGTTGGGAAGTTTTGTCAGGCTGTGGCATGGCTGGGCTTGGTTGGGATTCCCTCCAGGCTGTGGATTAGATTTAGGCATTTTCCATGTGCTTTCTCGTTCTCTTTGGACCAAAAGTTACCTGGAGGGTATACTTCTCCTGGTGCATCCTGGAATACATGAGTCTGAGCAGACATAAGGGATGCCTATTAAAGCTTCAGCCTGCAGCTGGCCTAGTGACATTCATAATCTTCTCCCAATTCATTTTTCAAGTTTCATTTTCTTCTATCACCCAGCATGAACCCACACTCCAATCACAAATAATTACATGTCATGCTTGTGTATAGTTCTGTGTACTTGCATATAAATTTCACTTTAAAGACTTCCTGCTACCTACTTCTTACATATCCGCCTGTTTTTGTTTTGTTTTTCTTTAGGCCCCATCTCCAATTTCACATCTTCTTGGACGCCTTAGCTGAGCTAGTCTTTCCTTCCTCTGTTCCACCATTATACTTCATCTATCTAACATATTATTTGCCACATTGTGTGAACGTTTACTGTTACGCATTTTATATATCACATTTGTTTTCATCCCTGCTTTTTACCCCTTGAAGTGGGCACTGTTATCTCCATTTTACTGATAAAGAAATCAGGGTTCAGAAAACTTAAGTAATTTACCCAAGGTCAATGAACTCAGTAAGTGAAAAGGACCATGTTCAAAGCCAGGTGCACTTGATCTTATGGAATCGTTTTTCAAACGTTATATTATAATGCTTCACAATGGATAATTACCGATTTGTATGTCTATGTAGTTTTCTATTGGCGTGATTGAATCAAACTAGGGACCTAGTTTCATTCATTTTTGTATCACCACCAGCCAGTACGCTTGTTTCAAGATATCTGTTGGACAGATTACAGCATCAATAAACAAACACGAAGTGAAGTTTCCATCGCACACCTAAGAATGTGGTAGAAAAAACAAGGGAGACATATAAAGAGAAGACCTGAAACTGTTTAGAGTAGAATTGAGAGAATTTGAAGGGGGAGAAATTGTAAGCTTTTTATTAGCCAATGCCAATGGAAATTGCCTTATGGATTCAAACATAGCTCTCCAGAATCTTTGACAGGCAATAGAAGGCGATCTTGATGTATTATAGTGCATGTTTTATCTCATTTTCTTTCTGTTGTAAAAATGATTCAGTTTTGCTCAGAAAGGGAAAGTGTTTAGTTTGTCTTTTTGAGTAATTTCCCAGGGAGAACTGCCATGTTTATTGGGGGAGAGAGAGGGAAAACTTCAAAAATGGCTTTATCATGCAGAACATTTTGCTGTAATACACCATAAAGTAGCTTTCTTTTTGAGGTCTCATTCCTACTCCTGGACTGTAATTATTAACATAACCCTTTAGGCACTCTCTTGTCATCTCCACCTGAATGTCCTATCTTGTTTTATCTGTGATCTTTCTCCTGCTTTATTAGTTGAAAGAGCCTTTGGCTACTCTCTAATGAGAGGAAACCATGTTTCTGTAGCCTAGGTCACCCTCTGTTGCTTGAAGGGAGAAAGAATAAAGTTCACTGGAAGGTAAAGAGGGGGAAAAAATTGGCAGACCCAATCTCCTTAGCACCTTTTTGTGACTACCAAGAACAAACCTGCCTGACACTGAATTTTTCTTGTTGCTTGACTAAAGTAAAAATAAATAATAAATAAATAAATAAGGAAAATAAAAAGAAATCATAACCCTACCATATTTCCCTTGGGGGAATTATCTTTATCTTGGTATTCTTTTCTCCCTCTCTCTCTCTCTCTCTCCTCCCTCCCCCCCCTCCCCCGTGGTCTCTAAATGCTGACAAATCTGCTGAACAACAAGCCCTGGTGTTTCTTTCTGGACCCTCAAGTTCTCTTCTTACAGCAGTTGCCCTGGGGTGAGGTTTTTCAATCAGTGTCAGCTCCAAGCCAACAGCTTGCATCCTACTGCAAAATTTATGGAGCATGCTGATGAGAACAATGTGGCTCCCTGGGAAGATGACTGGGAATTGGCAGAGGAATTTTGTAGGTCTGAGCACGGCAGCTGGGCCATCGATTGTCCCTTCTTCTGGTTGGACTTCAAAAGGTGGCCTGCCTTGTTATCTGTTTTGCACCCCTAACCAGAAGCTACGTTGGGAATACTAGACACATCTTAGAATACATTAGAGGATTACTCACGACCTCACCTCCTTTTAGTAAAGATCACTCCTTACCCAAGCTTCAAGTTTCTAGGGTGTTAAAAACGGGGAGTGATGTGTTTGATTGGTCAGTTACCTGATCTGTCTCAAACTCAAGTGGCCAAAAGTTAAAAGAATGAATGGGTTGTTCTAAATGGTAGTGAAAGTAAACGGCACAACAGCTACCGTATATAGTGTACACCCAATGAACACTTGGAGAGGAAATAGAGTGTAGACTCTGAAGCCTAGATTTTAATCCTGGCTCTATTCCTTATTGGCTGTACAAATACAAGCAGTTATTTACCTATTAGTGCCTCAGTTTATTCATCTACAGCACACAGACAATAATAATTATGCCTCCTAAGGATGGCCTAAGAACTGTGAGAGAAAATACATGTACATTCTGATGTCTAGGTCATAGCAACTGCTTCATTAATGTTATCTGGTGAATAAAAATGATAAATAAAGGATATGGATCCCAGCCACTTTCAAGGTCTCCTTGTCTTCATTCTTCAGGTAATATATGAGATATGGCTAAAAACAACCATACTTTTTCCTAGCCATTGAATTTCTGAAAGTAACCTAAGAAGTAACAAGATCTCTCTTCTATGATATGTATAAATGTCTTATCTTATAGACTATGTTGTGTACTATATACATTTTACTACATTATGTACATAAGTGTTTATGTTAATTTTTTATTTTCTATGTATGATGCATTTGAATTGATTTTTATATCAAGATATAGTTTGCGTAATCTTATTTAAGTTCATTTCCGATACTACTGCTAAATATGAAATGGGTATTTACAGAGAGGAGAGTGACCATTTTTGAAATCTGAATGTCTAGATTGTGATTGTGTTTGTATTAGCTGCTGAGGACCAATGTTTTGATATTACCCAGTTTAGAGGGTATCTGTTTTATTAGCTTTTTTTGGAGTACTGTTTCATTTGGGCCAAAATAGTCTCCTTGGAAAAGCACATTCTGACCTACCGATCAATTACGGAGGCAGAGACCCTCAGAGTCAAAATGTGATGTGGATAGGGATGATGTTGGTGGATTTTACTTTACGATTTGCCTGGCTCATATTGCCATTTAGTGTGAGCTTTCTATCTCATTTATTAATCAGTTTATTTGAATACAGTTTTTTTCCAAAAAAAAGAAGCCAATGAAAAAATCATGAGTTATTGATCATCTTCAGTAATATGTACAAGACAGCAGTTTAAGCGACCGTTAGATGTATCCAGATACAGTTAGTTCCATTAGGTACCAGCTTTGGCCAAATTTTAAATCTAAAGAAGCATCTAGATGTGGAAAAGGCATGGGGGTTTGGAATGAGATGGAGCTCGGTTTGATTCTTTACCACTTGCTAGCTGGTGACCCCAAAGTTTTAGATTTCTGAGTTTCCTCATTTATGCTTAGAGACCTCAGTATTGTCCCTCTGAGCTTCACTTTTTGTATGGGAATCTTTTTACCTTATTTCTTTTGAGTTTGAAATGATAGTGCTGGAAAATTCAGTGAGACAACCAACTTAGGTTTTTATAATGATTTCATATTTTTGAGTGTTATGAATTCTATCCCTAACACAGTGGAAATTAGAATCGTCAAATCATAAGCCAAGTACTGATGAGGAGAAAATAGCATAGATTTTGGAGATAAGATTAAGTGGACTAGAATTTTAGATTTTATTATTTTTTACCGAGTTTGTGTGTGTGTGTGTGTGTGTGTGTGTGTGTGTGTGTGTGTGTTTTAAGAGTAATTTTAGGTTTACAACAAAATCGAGGGGAAGGTACAAAAAGTTCTTACATAGTCCCCTGCCACTCTACATGTGTAGCCTTCCCCATTATCAACAGCCCCCACTAGAGCAAGACATGTGTTAAAACTGATGAACCTATATTGACACATCATAATCTCCCAAAGTGCATAGTTTACATTACAATTCTTTCTTGGAGTTACACGTTCTATGAATTTGAAAAAAATGTGTGATGACATGTATCCATTATTATGGTATCATACTGAGTATTTTCATTGCCTTGAACATCCTCTTTGTTCTGCCTATTTGTCCTATCAACCACTGGCAATAACTTTTTATTGTCTCCATAATTTTGCATTTTCCAGAATGTCATTTGGTTGGAATCATACAGTACACAGCCTTTTAAGATTGACTTCTTTCAGTTAGTAATATGCATTTATAATTCATGCCTTGAAAATTCATTTCTTTGTGCTGAATAATATTTCATTGTCTGGATGTACCACAGTTTATGCATTCAGGTACTGGAAGACATCTTGGTTACTCCCAAGTTTTAGCAATTATGAAGAAAGCTGCTATAAACATTTATGTGCAGGTTTTTGCGTGGACGTGTTTTCAACGCATAGGGGTAAATATCAAGGAGCATAATTACTGGAACATGTGGTTAGTACGTTTAGTTTAGTATAAAGTGCCTAACTGTCTTTTAGAGTCACTATGCCATTTTGCATTCCCACCAGTAATCTCTGAGAGTTCTTCTTGCTCCATATTCTCCATAGCATTTGGTGTTGTTGGTGTTCTGTAACCTTTATTTTTTAGTCTGGTAATGCAGAACAAGTTAATTCATCTATTAACATCTTAGTTTCTTCATTGGTAAAATAGGGTGGACTGAACCTTAGAATTAAATAATTTATTTAGACAGTGTTCAATGTGCATTAGTTTGCTCTTTTCCTTCTTAAAATAGGAATTTACTGTTTTTCTTTTTTGCTTAAACCAAAAAAAAAAAAAAAAAGAAATGAAACCTTAAGTCACTGATCCAGTGGTGTCACAGCTTTGTATTTTTTGTATCTTTTTATTCTGCATTCAAATATTGTTCTTCCCTTTCTTCTCTACCTAGGAAACTTGCTTTTCTTTCAAGATTCATCTTAAATATCACAGGTCTGGATTATTACTCATCTCCCTCAATATTAACATAATGAGGAACTAATATTTTAGGGAAAGTATTCTGTCAGTCATCATTCTAGTCATTTACCTGGAATATTTTTTTTTAATCCTCACATGAATATCTCCATAAGGTTGGAGAAGTAAAATGGTGGACTCAAGGTCACTATTTACAGTTGATAGAAAAGCAGAGGATCTAGGATTCTAATTAGTATTCGTATAACCCTAATGTCCCAAGCAATATTTTTTCTTTCTTCTTCTTCTGCTCCCAGAGAACTTTACGCTCATCTTTCTTTGAATACATATGCCAATTCAGTAGACTCAATTTTCACATACTTGTCTTTCCTCTTAAACAATAAATATCTTAAAGTCGGAGGCCTTAGCTTATTGATCATTGCGTCCCAGCTCTGGCAGCACTCTGGCAGATATTAGATATTTTGTCAGTGCTTAGGTTAACGTAGACACCAAATATTGACAACCAGCTTTCAATAATCAATCCGTCACACAATGGAGTTATTAGCAGCAAAGTGATGCAGGGTGCAATCCTTCCTGTGTCATTCAGAAGATTCTTCAGGAGAAGAGCTTTAGGAGAGATATGTCATTATGAATATCGGTTATCAAGAACTGATAAATATAAAAACACGTTTTGTTTAAAGTAATACTTTTTCAGTAACTGTCTATAAATTTTCAAGTAATCTAGTGATAGTCACATTTTTTGACAACAGTCAGTATTTAAACTCTTAGTCTAGACCACTCAGACTTATGCTCATTATTTATGAGTTTCCCCAGTACAGTATTTGTAGAGAGATCAATGAAAAGATGGTTTGTGGGATTTACATAAGTGAGTTTTGCAAGATTCTGCATATTATGGTATTCTGTTATTACACAGAAATTAATTAAATAGAATTAATAAGGTACCAGATTTTCCCATTAATGTTAGCAATTTAAACATTTAAAATAACACCTCTTCAACCATACAAATACAAAATACAAAATTTATTCACCTCATTTGATTGGTTATCTATTTTTGTAAGTCCCAAAAGTAGCAAACAATTGCTCTTGTCAGTTTTTGTTACAGTCTTGGAAAGATCTAGGTCAACTCTTTTTCATTTTTTTTCCCCCTTCATCATGTTTAAATGCAGACAACAAGGACATTCACAGACTTATGCCAAAGACATCAATTGTTTTTTAATGAGGCCATAATCCTGAGTAGGTCATGGAATATTATAAATGAACATATTGCTGTCACCGGGGATGGAACTCTTTTGGCTGAAGGGTATCGATGAGGAAACACAATACCAGGCCACAATACTCTGAACTGCCAACATTTCAAAAGGCAGTTAATCAGTAGACACTGATGAGCGGCCCTTGCCCACGTCCTTGGTGCAGTTGAGTTATGTTCGTGTCAGTGAGAGAGCTGTGCCCTGCTCCTCTGAGTAGAGGGCCAATTGGCTGAGACACATGACAGGCTTTATCTATGCAGTCAATTGGGAGAATTAAAAGGTCAGTCACTCAATAAGAAACATTTCCCTTTCAGTGCCCCTGTCTAGCAAGGAGATTATCCTCATGAATGAGCAAGAATGAGAACAATAGTTTGTGAGGACCTCAACCCAATCAGTGGAAATTCTGAGGGGCAGGGAGAGGTGAATGAGAAGATAGGGTGTTACTATAATGACATTTAGCTTCTTCATCTTCAGCTTCTCATCTGTTTCTCTAAACTCATCTTCCACTACTCTCTACCACACAGTTAGTGTGGAAGCAGGATGGAACTCCCTTATTTTCCTGTCCATATCTGCTCTGTCTAATCTTTGGGCCATTGCACATGTTGTTCACTTCCTCTGGGACATCCTTCAGAGGAGCAGGGCACAGCTCTCTCACTGACACGAACATAACTCAACTGCACCAAGGACGTGGGCAAGGGCCGCTCATCAGTGTCTACTGATTAACTGCCTTTTGAAATGTTGGCAGTTCAGAGTATTGTGGCCTGGTATTGTGTTTCCTCATCGATACCCTTCAGCCAAAAGAGTTCCATCCCCGGTGACAGCAATATGTTCCTGAATTAATGCATAGTCATCACTCGAGTCTCAGAATATGTGCCACCTCTTCTGTGAAGGCCTCCTGACTCAGACAGGCAGTGTCTGGCCCACCAGGGACACAGTTATAACTGTCCACCGAATGTCCATAACAAGGAGATGTCTCTGGGAAGCATCTTTCTACGTAGGGATTTCTTTTTCCAGGTTTCCTGTTGTCTGGCTTTCTCTGTGGTCTGTGGATGGAAATGATGTGCATCACTTTCAAGTTAAGGTGTTGAAGAAGGGACAGTTGTGTCCTCTTCTGGCTTGCTTCTCACATCCTCCAGCTAGATACAGAGACTGACAGGCCCTAGAGGATGGCTGAGGGACATGATGGCTGAAAAACACATGGAAGAAAACTACCCCTCTGTCATACAGAGGCACTTGAATCTAAGCTATTGAAATTTGAAATTTATTAATTATACCAACTAAGGTTTCTTTTAATAATGAAATATCCAAAAAAGTAGTTTAATACATTAACTCTAGGCCATGAAACTTGCATTTTAAAACTATAACAAATTTTAATATATAATCACTATGTTTTCACATCTTCTTTCCCAGGAGAATTAGGAAAATTTTCTTGCCATTTTTTACCTTTGTTGCCTAACAAGTTAGTCACACCATAACAAGAACACAAAATAAGATGAATAAATGATAATATGAAATTACACTTTAATGAGCACCTTCTCTGCACAGTAATATATGTCATTTTTATCCTTTAATCTTCAGCATCTATGTAATGAGTGTGAATACTTTATGTTTTCCAGAAGATCATAATCATATTTGTTCAGTGAGTATATGTTGATTCCGGATTCTGTACCATAGAGTTTTTGCAAGAAACTAGGACAAAACTGGGAAAAAGACAGACTTGGGCTTTTTTGTTGTTTGTTTGTTTGTTTGTTTTGTTTGTTGGTTTGTTTGTTGACCTTTTAAAGCCTATAGTTAGTATAATGCATTCATTTGTCAATTTTATCGTTACTGTTCCTGGATGAACTTTTAAAAACTGCAGATACATATTGGTCTGTAAGTCTAGAATTACACATTTAGACACGTAGCATAGTAGTAGTGCTGGAACATTAACCAGATCTTTCTACTCCAACCCCAGTACTCTTTCTGGATTAAAGAATTATGAGGTTGTTCTGTGTCCCGTGAAGTGTATTGATAATAAGTGCATTTGACTTGTTGGCTGTCATAATTTGGTTTTGTTAAGAGAAGACACAAGATAATGTTACCTTTCAGTTCATTGAGATTTGGTAAGAAATTGCATCACGGCTGCTTGGGTACTTTGGGAGAACAACCAGGCACTCTTTGCCATTGATCTAGCCCTCTCTCCACAGTCAGTGTCGGAGATAACTTACATCGTAAATGGCCCTGGAGCTGGAAAGGAAACGAGATAAAAAGTTTAAATAACTTCTCCAATGTTAAAGCAGGGATTTCAGCATCGGACTCTACATTTCTATTCAACTACACATTGAGTGGAACTATATTTTTCCTCCTCTAAGCTTTTCCATTATTTTAAACTGAATATTTTTTATTCTTCAAAGTGTTTTAAGCCTTTTTAACAAGGAACAGTATAGAAAACACAATCCATTTACACTTAATTTAAAAAAAGAAAAAAGAATTTGCTTTCTCAGCCCAATATTAAGAACACCAAACTATTAGATGTCTGATGGCTAGGGAGACACTTCTGGCCAGTGTGACAGGATAATAAAGGTAGTTGCTGTATTAGTTGGCTAAGGCTGCCACCACATAATGCCACAGACTGGGGTGGCTTAAAATTTAGAAATTTATTTTCTCACAGTTCTGGAGGCTAGAAGTCAGAAATCAAGGTGTTGGCAGGTTTGGCTTCTTCTGAGGCTCAAGTTCTCATTGGCTTGCAGGTGGCCCCCTTATCACTATGTCCTCAAATGACCCTTTTTCTGTGTAAGTGCATCTCTGGTGTCTCTTTGTGTGTCCAAATTTCCTCTTCTCATAAGGACACTTGTCATACTGGATCACGACCCACCCTAATGGCTTCATTTTAACTTAATCACCTCCTTAAAGCCTGTCCCCAAATAGAGTCATATTCTAAGGTACTGAGAGTTAACATTCCACATATGAATTTTTGAGGGGACACAAATCATAATAGTTGCTAACTGAGTAGTACTGAAGAACAACAATAAGGATGTCATAGACAGGTGTCTGTCTCAAAAAGTCTACTAAGTAAACATAGCATTTTTTTCTGGGGGGGGGGAATTTTAGTAAAAATAAGCATCAATCTTTATTTAGCTCCCACACATAAAAATATCCATGATGATGCTATAACATCACTGTCATTGTATTAAAACAGCTTCCCCCCCCCCAGTTGGTAGTACAAAATATGTAAAGTTATTGCTGTATATTAGTAGATTGTGACCAGTCCTTGGTGTCTGGTAAAGTATATTATCTGATTTCTAATTGTGTTCTTTTGAGGTAAATGAACTTTTGCAGATGACCTTTATGTTTACACAAGCAATGATGATGTGATACCCGATTTCTCTCTTACTTGAGTCTATCAACCTCATAATGCTACACCTATATCCATGTAACAGTCTTCTTTCTTAGAGTTTGAAATTCAATTACTCAACAGTTAAAATTCATAGTACAAGGTCAATCATTATGAATGATACTAGCATGGAGCTGAGCCCCTCCTTGCCTTTGTTTGCATGTCAGCTGGATTTCTCTGTGAGCATATATTCCATCAATATCCATCCAGGGAAACTAGCTTGAATAATTGAGAATGCATACAGGCAGGGATCAAAAAAAGCTTTTTGTCCTTTCAGAATAAATTTCAGAGAATGCAGAGCAAATATCCCATTTCAGCATCTAAATGCAAACATTTATACAGTAGGGTAGACTACAAATATGGGCTCTTTCATGAAATGTCTGCGAAGGTGCGTCCAGGAGCTGCTTTTCCCCAGGAGAGAAAATATGGTACGGTTGGTTATCAGCGCAGCTAGCTCAGTGATTTTTCTCATCATCCTGCTGCTGTTATTCCCTAGTGGGTGGGGTGTCTTTTCGCAAGTTTCTTAACCATTTTGTGACTTAGTTTACTATCCTGTTGAATGCAAATGATGAAATCCATCCCTGATCATCATGAGACTTAAATATGATAATGGATGCAAGGTTCTTAGCCGCAGTGACTGGTGTATATTGAGTTCTGAGTAAATGTTACCTTTAAATACTATTCTATAATACATTCTAAAGTATAATTTTCTGGTAGATCTTAAATATATTTGTGAGGCCGAGCAATATGTGGGGCTCTTGCTATTAAACACAAAGATTCAAATTTTTCCTGAGTCCTGTTTCCAAGGTTCCTGAGTTTTACTCGATCCGTGTGTTGCCGCAAATGGAAGTTCCCCCAGTGACGTTACAGTTTGGCAACGCTTGAACATCCATGTTGCAGCAAAGCAAGAGGTATATGCCTTTCTATAGAATCATTTCATTCATAATTCTCATTTCAATATCATCAGGAGAAAAACGTTTCCATTAATTATATCATCAAGTTACAAGAAAAATTATTTGGCATGATTTCTCTTTGCTCTTTTTTTTTTTTCTTTTGCCAACCTCACATATAGCTCACTACTTGAAAAGGAAACAAAGAAAATTAGTTTCTGTCATTTGTTGTCAAATGATTCACAGATTTGCTCAATACCATCTGTAACATCTTAATAACATCTTAGTGAGGTATGCTTTTGACTTTAAAAAAAAGTTCCTGTCCATTTAAAATAATAATACGAGAAAGAGGGAGGAAGACAGAGAGAGAAGCAGACACAGAGAGGGAGAGGAAGAGGAACAGTAAGAAAGAGGAAGATAAAAGGCAGGGAGGAGAAAGAGAAGAAAATAAAAGAACACAAAAACCCCAAGTAAAAACATTCTTAAACCCCTTTTCCTCTCACCTGAAATTTTATTGGATAAAAGTTGAATCATTATCTTCCCTAGGAGATGAGAAGTTGGTGTTGGTAGGAAAATTTCAATTCAGTTCAATTTTACCTATGATTAATGAACCTTGTATGCATTCAATTTGCTGTGGGATTTAAAGGAATATGTCTATTTGTGTAGTGTAAAATTAAAGGACATAGAGTGGATTTTGAGTCAGTCATATTAAGGTTCAAATCCCACCTCCAGCATATGTAGCTTTTCCTTGGGAGAGTGACTAAGTCTGTTTCTTTTTGTATATAATGGGGGGGGGGGCGGTGAATTTTCTATTTTAAAGACTTATTTTAAAGGAAAGTCAAACAGTGCACATGAAGTATTGGAGATACACAGTGGATTTGTAATACATCTTAGTTTTCTGCTTGCCTGCCTTCAAGAAACTTGGATTTTCCTTGTCACAATACAGCATCAGAATATGACATGGAGCAACTTGAGCTAATCAGATATTAAAGTAATCAGGGAACTCAGAAAAAGAATAGTGTTGGGGTTTCATGGACCAGAAGAGATTGGGACTTAAACAGGGAAATTCATAGGTTTAAGTTGAACTGCCAATGTCAAATGCTGACCATGAGGCCAAAAAATTAGTTTTAAGTACCATCTATCGTGCTTTTAGGGTAGATAGAGTATAGGAAAATCAAGGAAAATTAACACCATCTAAATCTGTCAGAGAGTGGCTGTGAAAACTGACAGTGAGACATGAATCAGGTTTTATATGCTAAAAATGGAATTATTTTTCCAAATACAATTCAATCTAAAGCATCAAAATAAATGTGTTGGTCCTGGTTGCAGTTCGACAAACTGAGATTGACTCTGTTTCCACTCCCTCTATTATCCCCATCTCCTCCTTTCTCAAAGGAGCAGGGGAAAGAGACAAGATTAGAAAAGCAAGACTAAGAACCTTCTTTTTCTCTGTTCTTTGTTGTAAAAACATTTCTTTTTGGCCTCGATCTTTTAAGTGTTTGTATTTCCTTTCTTCCTAATTCATAAGGGCAAAAGTGGGCTTTGGGTTTTGTGCACAGAGAATATTAACTTTTTGATATTTAACCTAAGCTTATATAAATCTGTTTGGATCATTGATAATGGTTATTACACTAAGAATCTGTTAAGATACAAATTTTTCTTGAAAGGTCAAGTGCCTCTGGGTTACAAATAAAGCCAAAATTTTAATCTGAACACTTTTGAGATAAGACAGACAATGACAAATTTGTCCTCCTCCTGAAAACACAGAATATCAACACTATCTTTTATCATTTCCATAAAGGAAGTAAATATAGCCAAAAAGATACACCAGTACACACCTATAACACAAAAATCATAATGACTTTTCTTCACAAAGGAAAGTGTACATCTGTTTCATTCTCCTTCATCCATTTATTACAGGAAAAATTTTCTCAGGATTTTTCATACACTCTCACAAATTTCGCATTTCCGGGGGCATCTTCATTTATCTGTTCCTGGCTACAGAACCTTTGACATCATCTTTATGCCTTCCTGCATTAACTGTGACTATCCTTTCCAAATAATTTGACTCTTTCTTTGAGATTTGACTTTGTCATTTGAGTCTTTTGACATTTGTCTTGACTTACCCATTTTCTTTTTTATTTTTTGCCATCCATTCTGAAACTACTCTTAAGAAGCCAGATTTACCTTATAAATGGATTATAATTATAGTCTTTCAGTAATCTTTTTGTTTTTAGTTCCTCCCTTTTGTCCATCCTACTCATTGTACTGGATAAATTCCTAACTCACTCCTTTCTAAAGTCTTGGTTCAAAAGCCAGTTCCCATCCAAATGGGAAAATATATTTGCAAGCAATGCCTTTGATAAGGGTCTAATATCCAAAATATACAAAGAACTCATACAACAAAAAACCAAATAATCCTACCAAAAAATGGACAGAGGACCTGAACAGACACTTCTCCCCAGAGGACATACAAATGGCCAACGAATATATGAAAAGATACTCAACATCGCTAGCTATTAGGGAAATGCAAATCAAAACCACAATGAGATACTACCATCTCACACCTGTTAGAATAGCTATAATCAACAGGACAAGTAATAACAAATGCTGGAGAGGATGCGGAGAAAAAGGAACCCTCATACACTGCTGATGGGACTGCAAATTGGTACAGCCACTATGGAAAAGAGTATGGAGGTTCCTCAAAAAACTAAGAATTGATTACCATATGATCCAGCAATCCCTCTACTGAGTATTTACCCCAAAGACTTGAAAACCCATATCCGAAAAGATATTTGCACACCGATGTTCATGGCAACATTATTCACAGTGGCCAGGACATGGAAGTAACCGAAGTGTCCTATGATAGATCGTTGGCTAAAGAAGCTGTGGTACATATATACAATGGAATATTACTCAGCCATAAGAAGAGATGAAATACTGCCATTTGCGACAACATGGATGGACCTCGAGATAATCATGCTAAGTGGAATAAGCCAGACAGAAAAAGTTGAAAATTACGTGATATCACTTAAATGTGGGATATAAACCTAAAAGCAACAAATGAGCAGGACAAACAAGCAGAGACTCATGGACATGAACTATAGGCTAGTGATTACCAGAGGACTACAGACTAGTGGTGACCAGTGGGGTGGAGGAGGTGGAAGGAGGTAGATGGGGCAAAAGAGGTCAAATATAGGGTTTAGGGGGAGAGTGAAGTGGGTAAAGAGGGTCAAATATATGGTAGCTGAAGGAAACTGGACTTTGGTAAACACACAATAGAATATACAGATATCAAATGATAATGTACACCTGAAAATTATATAATTATATTAACCAATATTACCTCAATAAACTTACATAAAAATTTTTAAAAAATTAAAAAAGAAAAAGCCCTTTCCTTCCCATTCTTGCTGTGTCTGTAGTCATCCAACAACTTATAAAATAGCGATTCCTACCTCTCTGTTGTTCAGGTGAAATATTTTATATTAATTCTTAATTTTTGCTCTTTCCCCCAATCCACTTGCACATTAATCAATCAGATGGTCTATTTTGCTCTATATCAGTTGTCCTGAGACACCAAATTATTGTCATTCCTCAACTGCTACCTCCCTATGGATGAATCAGTAGCTTATGCTTCATTTGTCTATAGCTGCATAGATTACTCCAAATTATTCCAAACTTTGTAATTATAAGCAATATCCCATTATGTTCTGCATTGAGTGGGCTCAGCTGAGTGGTTCTCACGTGAGCTCTTTCATGAATTCACAGCCAAATGATACATGAGAATGGATGTCCAAGATGGTTCACTCACTTGACTGGAGGTTGCTTCTGGCTGTTGACCAGAGCTCAACTAGTCAACTAGACCATCTACACATGGACTTTCTATGTAGCTTGAGTTTCTCACAGATGGCGATTAGGTCCTAAGCTGGAGCATCTTACTAGTGAGCTTTGAGATAATTAGTTCGAAGCTGCAGGACTTCTTATGAAGTCCTTTTATTACTTCCATCTCATTTCGTTACTTAGACAAGTCATTAAGTCCACTCCAGATTCAAGAGGAGGGGAGTGCTCAGAGTGCTCAAGTGGACCAAGAAGAAGCGTATGAGTGGTATAGGGACAAAAGAAATGGATGAGTGCCATCTCGGGGACTCTGCCATAGCCTCTTACTTACCTCTTTGTTTCCATCTTTGCTCTGCTTCACTCAATCATTGCTGAATCGTCAAGAATCACCCTTTCTAAATATAAGTCAGGTTATCTTCATCCTCTGCTCAAAGCCCTACAATGACTCCCCATCTGACTTAGAGTAAAAGCCAAAGTCCTTATAATGACCTACAAAAACCCTTCAGGATTTGGCCTCTGGCTATCGCTCTAAACTTATTTTCTAAAATTTCCACTGTTACTCTGCTTTAACCATTCTGGTTTCCTTATGGTTTTTCTTAAACACTTTAGGCATTTTCTTGACCTCGGGCTTTTGCCCTGACTGTTCCGCATTACCTAAAATATTCTTCACTGATATCTACATGGTTACATCCCTCATGTGTTTTAAGTCTTTGTTTAAATGTCACTTTCTCAAAGAGGTGTAACCTGATTATCTACATTAGAATTACAACCCCACCCCAGTTTATGGTTTCCCAGTCTTAGGTAAGTGATTTCATTCATTTCTGTCTTGCTAGGGAACTTGATTTGTTGAATGATCTGGTGAACTCTCGTTCCTCTACAGTCCACTGGAGGTGAGTTTTGGAACAATATTTTTGGTCTGGATTTTAGAGAACATTTCCCTACCTGGAGGTGTATATGAGTGAAATGCACCATTCGGCATCAGTACATGTCTGAGACCATCCCTTCCCAGAAGCACTGCCTCAGCTTCAGTACTCTGTGAGAGGCATAGGTCTTCCAGAACAACCTAGGCTACGTTAGTCAGGTACTTTCTTTCCTCAATTGATTTGCTCTTTCTCTTTCAAGTATAAGACATGTCTTACACTCTTTTCAGCATTTTATCCATTTTTAAATCTCGGTATCTGTTCATGCTTTACCTAACTCCCTCTCTCTCTCTCTTTCTCTCTCTCTCTCTCTCTCTCTCTCTCTCTCTCTCTCTCTCTCTCTCTCTCTCTCTCTCTCACACACACACACACACACACACACTATCTATCTATCTATCTATATATATATATATATATATATGTCCATGCTCCAAACTCTTACTGTAAATATAGTCAGTTTCATAAGACTAGCTTTAAATTTAATGTGGTTTCTGAAGCTCTTTCACTTTTTTTAAAATTAGATCACCTTTTCAAATAAAAACTAAAAACCGATTTGCCTTTTTCACTCTCTTGCTCTGTAGAAAGGCAGCATTAAACCTCTACCTACTGATGAATTAGGTTCTGCAGTGCAGCTCAGAATATCATATCCTGTGGTTTCCAAATTGATAGAAAAAAAAAATAGAAAACAAAGCACACCCATGTTTTCAGAAAGAGAGTGAGCAAAAGAAGAAAAAGAGTGTAATTGGAAAATTAAGTTAAAAAAAAGTATAATTGAAAAGTCAGGTAAAAGAGATCTAGTGTGAAACCCTGGGAAACAGTCTACCAAAGTGTTTGTTTCAGTCAAAGGAATTCCAGCCCTAATTATTAGCACCTAATCATGATACCTCAATTTCTGGGTGTGTTTTCTGATTGGCTCATTGTCAATGATATATGAGGTGTTAGACTGAAAACAAAGTTAAGACAAGGTGTCAACTACCACATCTGGAATGGATTGAACCTTCCTTCCAGCCCTATTGTTAACACCCTCTTAACACCCTTCTTTTTATACTGCCTGGGCCAGGAAGGGGTAAATTGGTGGACGGGTAAGACAATACAGCTGGAAGTACTTGTCTACTGTATATATAACCTTCTTCATGGGAAGAATCATTTCATATTATGAACAGACTTGAATTCTGCTGATGTTTCATCTGCTTAATTGACAGCTCACTCTTCTTTTGTACAAACATCCCCAAATAACTCAGGGAAACAGTTGAATAAAATAAAATGCATTGATTGAGCACCTATTCTGTAGATGTACTTAGAGATTCTATATTAACAACATATACTGAAAGATCAAACATAAACAGGACCTAGACGTTAATGGCTTTCCCAGAAAGGATAATGGAATTATACTGAGTAAGCTATATTTTAATTTAAAGTTCTCCTTATAAATCAACTGTTCATATTTGCAAAGCACCTTCAATGCTGTAAGAGGGAGACAGTAATCTAAAAAGAGAGAAAAACTTAACTCACAACATGGATGTACCCAAGACCCTAGCTGCTTGGTCTGGGGCTATAAAAAAAAATGCAACTATGGAAAGAGCTTTGTTTCTGGAGTACCAAGAGTCAGCAGACATAAGTTCAAGACCACATCCTGACATTTACCAGGTAAAAGTGTCCCTTCACATCTGTAGGTGCCATTTTCTTCACCTATAAAATCAGAAAAACTCTAAGCTCTTATGCAGATCTGAAAAATCCTATGACTTTAAGTAAATATGTACTTACGGGCACACAAAGTTAGTGGAAATGCCAGCTATAGGCACTTGTCCTCTGAAACACATCAGTTCGTGATGAGAGGGCCTGTTTCGGACTAAGCTGTCACTCTGATTTCTGACTGTCTCCCAGGCCCTGTTTCTGCCATCACTCAAAGGACAGATCTACTCAGCTGTGCAACACAAACCGAAGAGAAGTGACAGGCATGCAGAAGTCTCGCCACCAACAAGTGTTCTTACAGGGCCCTGCCATAAGCATTCAGCCCTTGGAGCCACAAGAGCAACAAATTAAGTCAAAAGAGTCAGATGCATCTGCTTAAATAAAAATATGGCTGGCGTACACTATTATAGGGGATCCTGAAGGCAAGAGAAAAATTCAGTAATCCAAAATGATGTCAGAATGTATGCCTAAAGGAACATATTTTCTTTGGATACCATTGGCTTCAATATAGGACACTGATATTTCAAAATAAATGGAAAATAATTGGTATTTACTTCTTTTGTTATTCAATGGATTCATAGTAATCAAATAGATCCTTACGAATTCATTCCTATGTAACCTGACCCCATAGAAACTTTACTGCAATTTGGCCTTCGTTTAAATTTTTGCATGCAATATGTGACTGATATTTTTAATCAGAACCACATTCATTTGTATACTCTAAATCCCCTACAGCCCTCATTAAAAATGAAAAGTCTTCTGTCTAATAACTCCTGAGGTTGTTGAATTTCACAAACTCACCATTCCCCCTTCCTGAATTTTATTTTATTGCTTGGTCAACAGGAACTGTTTGTAACATTGGGAAATTTCAGGTCTTATTTGTCCGGTGTAAATGTTGGCACTGAGTTCTAAGCTAGATTTGCCACATGGGCTTTATGGGGAGATTCTGGGTGAAATAAAATACTCTGCTAAGATAATCATACTCTCGTATCTCCACTTATTAAATTGTCAAGTGTGGTGAGAATCTTTATTAGCATTTGCTTCATTTACTTTTCTTTTTTAACAGCCAGCAACAAAACATTCCTCCTACCCAGAAAACACATTTAAGTCGATCATTATTTCTATTTCTGATCAGAGGGATTTGTTTTGCCAAGATACAACTAAAGCATTTTTTCGAAATATATGGACAGGACACATGAAACACCCTTATCTCTGTGTGACGGTGCAAATTGGCTGGCTGCTTTCCTTATGATATTCTGTATTTCCCAAACAATTTTCTCTTAATAGATGTCATTTACAAAGTTTTCTCTAGAGAATTTTCCCCAGAAGTTTTACACATTCATGTACACTTATTACTGAAAAATTCTTCAAATAGCAGTGGACGATGCTAAGATAGTTTTGATAGTTGGCGTAGACCTTTACACAAAGCTGAGAGTAGACGGCAGCACTGGGGATTCAGAGGTGAAAGAACTGGCAGCTAAAAGCAACATCAAGGATGCTTTTTTAGATGCCCATGACTGGGAATGTTCTTCCGCTTTCCTGTTTCCAGCTCATAGCAGGTAGATGTCGTCATCTCCACAGGGAAGTGTGTGCCTGACATCTCAGCAGTTGGAAGAGTTAACCTGACTTCCAGTGGAAGCTACACAGGAGTACCAAGCAATAAAGAATGGGAGCCCAGGAATGAGAAACAATTAGAGATCACTCCATTAATGCTTAATGATGTGGAGCAGGCACACAGCCAAGCTGATTGTGTGCTCTGAATTGGCCAGTGATGCTCACACAAGGCCAATGTGGTATTAGAAATACCTCTGCTCTATAGGCTGTGGGTCCAAGAAGGCAGGAGATGAAATTATCTGGGGAACTTAGTATGACAGATTGAGGATAAGCCAGACAATGATCAGTGTGGATCTAACTGCCAATCTCAGTGCAGATTGGGGAAATGTTGCATACTTCTCATATTGGGTTTCCTAAACTTAATTCCTAATAGGAATGGTTAAATCCCACTGAGAATTTCTGTTCCTAGCAATGCATTAAGCATCTCAGTTGGAGGGTCCCATAAAGCATTTTCCCCTGCTTTTTTTTCTCTATCATACTGCAGTGAAAAAGGATTAAAAAAAAATATAGCACAGGTGCAAGTTGCAGCTGTTGAGGGTAAACTCTGTTCTGCTCTATTAATTCATATCCCACCAGGGGGATTGGAGAATAGATTAGTTCCCATAAAAAAAATTGTCTTCATCAAAAAGAAGTTTCTTATCCAGTGTATAACATTGTTTTGGCCAAAGTAGCTTTTATAAATACAATTTCCTATCCTAGTCAGACAACCACAGAAATAAAGTGGGAATTCCTTGGTTTTAGTTTTAAATTATTTATTTAAAAAACATAGTATATTATGTATGTAGTACACTGCTACATACCTACAAAACCTCACGAAGCTACATTTTAGTAAAAGTTTAAGTGAACAAGGCTGATAAGCCAGATCTGTATAATTATGGTGCTTAATTCTCAAAAGTAACATATACATTTATATTACATATTTATTTTAAAAAGAAAATCACATATTAGGGTATTCTTCCCATAAAAATATGGCTTCATTATTTTTATTTTGTATAGTCTCGTCTGTAGCTGTGTTGATCACCACGACCCCTCATGTACAACTTATAACTATTAAATGAAGATTCACATTATGTTCAGTCTGGAGAGAGAAAGGAAAGGTAGGAGAAGGAGGAGGATGAGTGTGAGAGAGAAGGAAGGGGAGGAGGAGGAGGGAGAGAGGGAGAGGAGGGGAAGGAAGGAGGGAGAGAGAGAGACTGAGAGACTGGTGCTTACTTTCTCCCTGCAGACTCACTGGCTCTAGGGTGATTTGTAACTTCTGGGAGCCTCAGTTCCTTTCAAATGGATAATGATTCCTGACTTCCTTCTTTTAGAATAGTCACACGAATCCAAGAATATCATGATCAAAGATCTGTTGTACTCTGTAAGGAAGGATGTGATCATATTATGCTCTTTGTAACCCAGGTCACACTGTCCTTTGATATTTTTATAAAATCTTTTTGACTCTCCTGTCATGTTTCATAGGAAATCCATTGCCTCTGTATGATTTGTGTAACTTTTATAGTTTTGTGGTCACTTTTAACTCTATGTTACTCATGATTACACTACACTCTTTAACCTACTGGTGACGTTGAATCTTGTGGCTATTCTCTTCTCTCTGACGTGACTCAGATTTTAGTTGGAATCAATCCCTTGACATTTATGAAACACCAGTTACACCATGCAGGTTTGCCACAGAGGTTGACATCCAGTGTGTACACATCCTCTGGCCCTACCTGTCAGAGAGGATTCTCATACTTAGTATTTTTTTTGTTCACCTCCACTAAATCATCTTCTGTTCCTCTCTTTCTCTTTCTCTTTTATTTCTCAAGCACCCTCAATTTAATGTCAACTTTTAAAAATTTTTTAAAGTTTTTATTTTTTTAATTAATTAATTTTTTTATGGTGACATTGGTTAACAAAATCCAGTGAGTTTCAGGTGTACAATTTAACAGTAAGGCATATATATATATATATATTGCATTGTGTGTTCATCTCCCATAGTTAGATTTTTTTCTGTCATATTTGACCCCTTTTATCCCATCTACCTCCCTCCCCCACCCCGGTATTAATGTTAAGTTTTTTATAGAGCCAAATATCTGTTACTGATTTTCTCATCTAAAAAAGAACATGTGAGAAGATGGAGACCATATCAATTTTAGCACCCAAAATGGCAAATAGAAAAAAGGCCATGCATTCTAGAAAGAAATGGTAGCACTCCATTTTGGAGGAAAAATCGATTTAAAGTACTACTTTATATGAAGTTTTAATTACACATTCCTAAATCTAGAAATAACAGGTATGTGTAGTTTTTATCCTCATATCCACGTACTAAACCCATGGCAGATGTTTCTAAATATACATGACCTCTGTCCAGAGCAATGGCATTAAAATCCTTGTCGGTAAAGGGCCACTGACCAGTCCTCATAGATGAGAGTTGGCATAACAGATGGTACCTCATTTCCATCATGCGTTAGAACACATGCACAAAGAGAGAAGTGAGAAGCACTGCGTTAATCCTTTCAGTAAGTGTACACTAATAAGTCGGGCACTTCCGTGGTTGCTCAGAATACACAGATAACGGGGTTCATGGAGATGACACTCTAGTGGAGGAGCCTAAGCCAATAAATAAGTGAAGGAGACTTCAAGAGATTATATTATAAGAGGTGTGGTTGGGGCTTTGTGAGGATATCCAAGAAGGGTTGCTCTGTGTACAACCAAGCTTAGAAAAAACTTCACGAAGGAGGGGGCGCTTTAGATCTACCTTGAGAGAAAGTAGCAGTCTAATGGGTGAATAAGGAAGAAGCCAGGAAAAGCATTGTAGAAGGGAGAAATAATATGAATAATACACACACACACACACACACACACACACACACACTACACATTCATGTATATGTGTGGATGCAATAGTGATCTTAGAAATAAGCATTTTACAAATAAAGTTTTAACTTTTATATTTAATGTTTTAAATTAAATTACATGATACTTTCTCCCTTTGGCCCCATTTACCCAATCCTTATACCACTCCCATGGGAAACTGTTTGGGGCTCTATGTGTGTTCTCACAGAGCTTTTAGACAGTCAAATACAATGTATAATGCTTTTTTTTTTCTTTTCGACTTTGTCAACTTTATTAAGGTATCATTGGCATACGGTAAACGACATGTTTAACATGTCTAATTTCATAACTCTTGACATATAAAGACGCCTATGAAACCATCCCCACAATCGAGATAGTGAACATGTCTATCATCACCAGGAGCTTCCCTGCACCCCTTTGTAACCTCTCCCCCACTATCCCTGCCGCCTCCAGGGAACCACTGACCTGCTTTCACTGTAGATCAGTTTGTAGCTTGCAGAGGTTTATATAAATGGAAGAATACAACATGAGTCTTGTTTTGTCTGGAGTCTTTCACTCAGCATAATTATTCCGAGCTCCTTCCACGGTGGTTCGTGTCCATTCCTTCTAATTGCTGAGTAGTGTTCTGCATAATGGGGACTGATTTGAGGGTTTTAAGCAATTGGATGAAATTGTCATTGTACATGCATTAGGTTCTAAATGAGCTGAATCTAATTCTGTCTCTAGGCTAGTTTCCTACTACTCTGCTCTTCTTTATAGGAATATTGTAATATTTTGTTCCATGAACTGATTATACTAATCATATGCTTAGAAAAAAAAATGCTCCTGACTTTTCATGTACTGAATGCCTATTTATTGTTAGGATTTTGGCATTAGAATATCTTCTACGATGCTTCCTCTATCTGTGATGGGGATATTTCTTTCTCCTCTATCTTGATTCAGGATTGTGCAGTCATCTCTTTTAGCAGTTATCACATTCTAAAATAATTATTCGTTCCCATGTGTTTATCTCCAACTGGTGTATGACTTTTTCAAGGGCCATACTATGTCTTGGCTACTAATATATCCAGCATTTATTTATTACAGTACGAGCACTGTGACTGATATGAATGTAATTTCACTAAACTTGAATTGTAATTATAATAGGGTTGAACTGAATGAAATGGAAATATTGGGAATACCTCTCTTCAACCCCTGAAATTAAATGGAGAAGATAATTAAGATCTCTCATATTCATGACTCATATCAAGGTAATGTCTAAACAGATGGTGGCTCTCTCCAGGTTTCATTCTCAGGATGGGAGAGTGAAGGTAAAATCTGGCCATTAACACCTGGCAGGCAAACATATGGAATCATGACTATAAATATTGTTGAATGGAAGGTACTTAAGTATTTTTGTCTTAACTACAAATAGAGAGTTTCTTTTCTTTAGATGTTATTAGCTCAAGCAAGATTATTTGAGGAAATCTTGTAGAATAACTATTACGATTCTTTAAATAAGTATTTCATCATGCATTTAATCAGGGGATAGAATATGGGCATAACTAATGATTCTCAGCTGAAGGTATTTCAGCACTGCTATGGAGTATTTAGTGGTCAAGGGCATTTCTCTTGTCTGGTAGTAACACTTATTGGGGCTTGAGGGAGACTACTGGCACTGTGGATAGTAGGTTGAGATAAACATTCTATGACACTTGGGATAGTCTCTGTGACAAAGAAATTTTTGCCTTAAATCTTAATAAGAATTTCCTTTCACTATGAAACACCCATATTAAATATTGGGAGGGGAGGTAATTAGCACACACACACACCAAAATGCTTTAAAAAGTATCTTGGTCCTAATTCTTTTCCATTGCCTGATTCTTTTTCCAAAGTGTATCTTTTTCCAGGCTCCATGTAAATCCCTGTCTCGGAGGTTGATGTACTGAGCTTTTCTTGTACCAATAGTCTAATATTCAGAAAATTTTTAAGCTCTTTGTGTACAAATTCTCAAGGTTCAGTTTTAATGGCAGCATCTTCTTCACCAGTATTTCTTTTCTCAAGCTATTTCTATTTTTTGTTATTGAAGAAGGTTTGTGAAGATGGTGGAATTACCCGTCTTCCTGGTCTGTAAGTATGCTGCCTGGGAATTTCTTCCTTACAGGGTTGTAGTAATGATAAGGGTTTTATAGAACTCCAGAGATTTGGGCAAGAACAAGAACTACTGAATTTTCTCAATTTTTATGTATACAAATTATATATATATATATATGAATTATATATATCACATATATATCACATATATTTTTAAATTTATATTTTAAGATATTTATTTCAGGATTTCATATTTACTCTTATGGGCTAGTGTTTCCTTCCCTGCAAAAAATATTTTTGAATGCTATCACTAAATTTATATTTATTATTAAATTTAAATTAAATTTAATAAAATTAAAGCTATAATTAAATTTATATTTGTGAAAAATTTATATTTATCACAGGACGAGTTGTGTTTGAAAATTAGAGAAACATGGGACATTAGGACTGAGTGCTACCTGTGCGAATACTCTTAACTTTTAACCTCATAACATTGGATGGGGTACCTTGTTCATTCACAGCAAATGTGGTTCAAATCTGTGCACTCAGTATTTGCAGAGACTTTGCTGAGTAAGACGTTTATTAGTGGAAACAACACACGGTAATTATAAGCATGGATTTTGTAGACTGACAGACTTAGGTTCTGATTTCCTGATGCAAGAATTACCAGCCCTGTGTCACCAGGGGATTGGATATGTATGTATGTATGTGTGCATCTGTGTCTCCAGGGTTTAGCTTAGCACCTGGTATATATGAGATACACCATACTTGATAACTATTGTTATTAACTTTACTGAGAATAAAGGTCTAGGAATCTGAATGTTTGGTAAATTTCTACACTGAAATTTAAAGACTGCTATTATCCAAAACCTTTCTAAATTGATTTTTCTGGGGTGACATTGGCTTTCATGGAGTCTTTGTTGTTATAAGTATCTCTGTAATTAACTTCTTACATTTCTGGGTTCTTTTCTGGGTGAGGAGCATTTCAAAATCTTTTGGTTAAATTATTATAAATAATTTTCTTTGTATCACAGTCATCACTAGCATGTTCACCATTATCTTTATCATAACATGTACTCTGAGTTGGCATACTCAATTCTTTAGGAGAATTCTCTGGCCTATCTGAACCTTGGCACTG
The DNA here is from genome assembly GCF_014176215.1 of Rousettus aegyptiacus. Lineage (NCBI taxonomy): Eukaryota > Metazoa > Chordata > Mammalia > Chiroptera > Pteropodidae > Rousettus > Rousettus aegyptiacus. The sequence goes on from NW_023416285.1 coordinate 9,415,189, forward strand.
TGTGGTAGCACCGAGGATGCAGATGAGAATAATCCCAGGGGTGGATCATTAGTATACATCAGAACTGGCCGGAGAGTTGTAAAACACAGGTTCTGGGTCTCATACCTGGGTTTCTAATGCAGTGGGTCTGGAGTGCAGCCAGGAATTTGCATTTCTTACAAGTTGCCATGAGGTGCTGATGCTTCTGGTCCAGGGACCACACTTTGACTACCATTGCCTGTTACTCTCAGTTTGTCTAGTTCCAGTATGTCCTTGGAACCACATTAATGGTCATCAAGTATCTATAGCAAAGGTAGAATCCCTCGTTGATTCCTATTTACATCTTCTAGCTATTTTTTATTTTTATTTTTTGTATTTTTACATTGGTTCCTTAATTCTGTTCCTTTTGCTCAGAATGGCCTTTAAGGTTCACAGCATCTCCTTTTAAGATAACACAAATCAACAAGCGACAAACGAAAAATCTCTGCCCTTCCCTTTTAATGGACTTATTAACTGTTGGTGAAATAACTAATAATGTTTTTGTCTTCATTTGGCTAGAGGCACATTGACATCCCACCTCCTAAACGAAAATTAACTGAATACTATGGATTCCAATTTGCTAATTTTATGCATTTCTTGCTTCCTTATTTCTCACTCATTATTTTTCCCTAACCCCTGTTTCTGCACCATGTTATTTTTAAATTTTGTTTCATAACATTTTTATAAGTAATTTAAAATCCTTTGAAAAATGGCAAGGTATAAATAATGAATACTACATCCTTCAGGGTCTGTTAAAATGCTACCACACACGAGAATTTCCCTGCACCGACGATCTTAAAATAATCTTAAAATAATGATGCTCTCTTCTGAATTCTTGTAGAATATTATTTATGCCCTTTATATGTCATGAATTTTTTACATTTTAATGTTTTAAATTATGCAGTATTTGATAGTTTAGTAGAAAATATGTGACATAAGCAGAAATCAAGACGTGTAGCTTAGAACAGAAGCTCATTTTCTAACTTAAGTAGTCTACCATTACAAACACTTCTGGGGCTATCCTTTACATGTGTCCTTGTCTCATAAGCAGGTATTTCTCTAGGGCTGATGTAAACTCTATGGATGAATGGAACTGCCAAATTATGTATGATTAATTTTATGACATATTCTGAATTGTTTTTCGAAGAAGTTGTACCGCTTTACAGTTCCCTTAGTACTGGATGAGAATTATTCTTTCATTAAAGCTTTAGCAATACGTTCATAGCATCACATTTCTTAAATTTTGCCAGTTTATCCAGAAGATATAAAATAGTATATCATCCTGATTGTTACTTGTCTTTCTGTGATTGAAGATGGAGATTAATTTATCTTTATTTTATTTTATTTTTGCCTATCACATTCCTAACTCTGAAATAGTTGTTCTTATCTGGCAAACTTTTCAATTGTTTAATATCTTTTTTCTCATAGATTTTTTTCTGTTTGTTTGTTTTGTTTTGTTTTTTAGAAATTATGCACTCCAGAGAGAAATGTATGCAGTTATATGCAATACAGATTTCTTAATGTAATTTTTTGGTGAATAGATGTTCTTAATTTTAATATATTGAATTTATCAATTTTTACTTTTATGCTGAACAGGTTTTATTCTTTTTAGGAAAAACCTAGTTACAAAGACAATCTTTTATATTTTTCAACAGTTTTGAAGTGTTCTTTCTCATTTTGATGTTTACCCATTTGGATCTGTCATATATGATTGGGATCTATCTATATTTATTTTTCTAAAGAATATCAACATCATCCACTGAATGGTTTCTCCTTTCCTCCCTGATGTTCAGTGTCATCTCTTATGAAACAAGTTTCCAGATATGAGAGATTTTGTTTCTGGATTCTCTGTTTTGTTCCGTTTTTTAGTTCATCATCTCTGTACAAATACCACACATTCTTATATAATATAACTTTATAATATATCTTCATATCTAGCAGAACATGTTCACACATATTATTCTATTTCTTCTAACTTTTCTTGGCTCTTATCTCTTTTGCATGTATTTAAGTGTCAGATTGTTAAATTCTTCAAAAAAAGAAGGAACAATGAGATTTTCATCAGAATTGTGTTGAACCTATAGATCAATTTGGGAGATGTAGTACCTTTATAAATATTGAACCTTTCTATTCATGAATATGGTATACATTTCCATGTAGTTTGGTATTCTCTATGTTAGTCATCAAAATCATATTTTCCCATAAAATATTGTTAATATTTTGTTTATTTCTAGGTACTTTAATTTTTATTGCTATTCTAATATCTCCTTTTTAAATTAGGTTTCTGTCTATTTTGGCTTACTTATAGATTATCATTTTTTGTGTGGACATTTATACCGTCTATAAATAATAAATGCTTTGTTTTCTTCTAAACTATTTATCTGTCTACCTACCTATTTTACCACCGTGACTAATGTCTTGAAGATAATGTTAAGTGGATGCAGTAATAGTGACATACTTGTCTTACCTCTAATGCTGGGAGGGGAGACTTCTAAGTTTTTTACCATTAAGATTGATGTTTTCTGTACTTAGGGTGGAAATTAGGTGAAGTGTACATACCTTAATAAGATTAAGGAATATCCATTTTAGTACTAGGTTGGTAAGAGATTTTATTGTAAGTAGGCATTGAATTTTATCAAATTATTTTCTCTCCTAATGTGTAAGCCTGATAGATGAAAAGATAAATTTATGTTAAATCACTCTTATATTCCCAGGATAGATCTAATTTATTTATGATAAATTATGATTTTAACTTTTATGATTATAACCATTTTAATACTATTGGATTTTGTTTGATAATAGTTTAAATTTTTGGTTCTATGGTAGTGAGAAACATTTGCTTGTTACTCTGACTTTTTGTACCATTGTTTTCTGTCTTTGGTATTAAGGTCACACAGGCTTCATAGAATTGACTGGGTAGTAGAGAAATTTTTTAACAGATGTAAGTTTGTAATCTATTGCAAGATTTGGCAGAATTAACCTGAAAGCCATCAGAACTGAGTTTGCTTTGAGATATAAATCACCTTCTACTTTATCTTACAGTTATTTATACATAATGGAGTAATACATTTTAATATGTCATTTTAATGTAATTAAGAGTATATTTTTAAATGTGTTAAATTATTTTTAATCATTTTATATATCTGAAGATGTGGTATCACCAAGGAAGACTTCCTAGAGTAGGTTATATGTAACTCGAGTTTTCTTAATAATAAAAACCAGGCAGGCAAATCAAGCAGGAAGTAATAGATCTCATATTTAGCATATGAAAAAACTTGAAGGCATATTAAAACTTTAGTATATGGAGGGAAATCCAGCAGATGTATGCTATGGGATATAAAGTTTGGTGTGGAATGACAGAAGTAGTAGTTGGTGGATAAGCAAAGGCAAGAATTGAAAGCATGCGAAGGAGCCCAGTACCTTATCTGTTTTATGGTACCTACAGCCCACAAGACAAAGGGCCACACAAAGGCCCTTAAGGGTGGCCATAGAGGATACAGGGTTTCTGTTAAAAGAAGTAATAGACACCCTTGGAGATGCTGTTGTATGCTTTTGCCATTACTCCAATAAACTCAACTCTCAGAAGATGGTTTTCCCCTGGAAGGTATTGGGGGAGAAAGGGTGGGATCTGGAGGCTTTCCCAGTTTTAGACTTCCTGTGTACCTATAAATTTAGCAAGCTTTTGCAGACAAGATAAACTATCATGGAAATGCCAATACAGGTTAGAATAATGGAGATCTGAGATACAGAAAATAATGGGATCGCTACAATGAACATGGATAAAGGAAATAGCTCTTATCAATAAAAACATATAGGGGATTTCCTTAGGAAAAAATAAGAGTTAATAAACTGAAATAATTTCTCTATAGTTTTTTCAGGCAAATACTCATTAAACAGGAAGTACATGAAAAATATGAGGATTAGTGGTTGGAGTAATAAGAGTGCTGTGTTTGGAGTTTTGCTCCTTAAAAATGATCCCGGAAGAGGAGAATTCAGGAAGAGAGGCATTGCATAAGGGGATTTTGCTGGATTTTGATCTGAGATCACAGAATAGGGATTTTTTTTTTCAGCCTGAGAACTATTGTAATCCCTATAAATTTCAGAGAATGGGTGGAATCTACATCATCTTTCCAAAGGATTATTTTTTGAGAAATGAGTGCTTAGAAATTCTTAACGGTATTATAGGCAAGAAAGGACTGAAATTTGCTTTGCTTCCAAAATGGGGGAAAATTTGACTCCAGCCCAATGTCTTCCCTACACCAAATTACATTATCCTTTGCCATGTACATGAGCAAATAGATGTCAGATGCTAAAGGATTGACTGAGGAAACTAAAGAAAAGCACCATAGGAATGAGAAACCCTCGGTTAAGAGAGCTGTCAGGTAAGAGCATTTAGATTTAGTTTGACAGTTTGCTGATACACTGTTCTCTATTTATTATAACAGCAGTATCATAAATGCAAATATTGGTGTGCTACCACATGTGGTATGTGTCTCGCATATGATAGGTGCTTAATACATACTGTTGTGTATTTGTTAAACAATATATTTCACATGGTGTTCCATTTCCCACTCCAAGGAGATACCAGTGACCAGCTAGTGACCAGCTGATAATACCATGGCCAAACGAGTTTCATTTGAAGGTAATTTGAAGGAGTTTCTGGATTCACAATAAGAAATCTGAGAATTCTAACCAACTCACAGGAAAGAATTGAGATAAGGAAAGAAAAGGAAAAAGAGGGGAAGGAAGGTAGAATGGGGGAGAGAGAGGAGAGGAGAGGAGCGAGAGGATGATATACAGGAATTCATCACGCCGTCATTTGCACACCATTCCAAAAGAAAAATGTATTTCCTTGACTTTTCAGTTACAGTGTCAACGAATGTCCTATTCTGTTTAATCCTGTTTGCTTTTCTGTAATTGCTCGTTACAGAATCTCAATTTCTTGAAAAAGACTGGAAAAATGAGATGAAATTAGAACGCATGTGTTTGAGGCAGGGAGGTATTCCAGAGTGAAATAGATAACAACTGATATGAAGAGATTTTTCCAGCTGCGTTCTCATCCTAAAACCTGTTACACTTTGGAATTTGGAGGTCAGACAAAACTATGTACAAATCCTAAATTCATTACTTACAGTTAGTGTAGCCCAGCTTGGGGCCTAGCAGTAAGGGAAGGCGCTTCATTAAAGATGTCGAATGGAGAAATGAATAAATGGATAAATAACAAGGTTACCTAACTCTCTTGTAGAGGCAGGTGGTACAGCTATACCGTCCATGTAGTCTAAATTTACATAAAACTTATTTTATGTAAGTTTTATGTAAATTCCTGAACATAGTGATAAAACTCATGAAAATTAATATCCAGGGAAAGCTTAGAGGGAAAAAAAGGTGTGAGAGTGTGCTCTTGTACGAGAGAGACAGACAGACAGACAGAGACAGAGACAGAGACAGCGACAGACAAGTCAATTGCAATATAGCCTAACTCAGCCTTTCTGGAAAGAGATTTGCATATAACCCTTACATTATTTTCAACAACCTTCTAGAAATGCCTTCTAAACTTTCTACCCACTTCATCCCAAGCCACTTGCCTACCTTTGGGTATCAGTTTCTATAGGTGCGATTCAGAGAAGAAACCACATTATCATATAGAAGTAGAATTCACATCCTTTTCCATAATGGGAATTAATGTGATGTTTTGTCATCAGTAGACGCCACCGCTATTCCCCAAGAGTGAGTTATAAGGCGACATTCACTGTGCTGCAGAGCGAATTATGCAGCCTACAGACCAGCGTGATCAAAAGGAAGGTGATAACATGGAAATAGTTATGACAGGTGTCAAGTGAAGTGTCACCCTATTTATGTACACATGTTTATGATATGCTTATACAAAGTGTTGCTTATGGGTAGTTGTTTCGTGTGAAAATTTCTGCAACAGTCTAGTTTCATCTTCTTCCGCTCAAAACCCACGTTGACAAATTCTTTTTAACAGAACAGTTGTAGTACTGCATAGCATAGATGCCTTGGTTGTGCTTTTAAAATAGCTAGTCTTGGGATTGGAAGTATACGATTAAGAACATAAAATTGGAATTTTAATAGAGTGGGGTTAATTTAGAAGATTTTAACAAGCAGTCTGGGATAGGCAAGAATTGGCCACATTTCCCTCTTTATAATTGACATAGAGAAGGAATGAGGAACTTCCTTCCTGAAGTGGCGGGCCAAGTTTTTATTCATTCCCTTGCCTCCCGAACGTTTACATAGGTATATACAGAAATAAGTGCCTCGTGGGAGTTGGCCAGGAAGCCGTGCGGGACCCCAGTCACAGGGCTCGTATCTATACGTATGCTTCTTCCTATCATGCCCACAAGTGGCACTAAAACTCGGCACGGTCGCCTTGCCTTCCTGCAAGTGGATAACCTGTGTTTTGCCGGGGTGTTTCTTCAGGTACGGTCCAGGGACAGCCCCCTTCGCAGTCACTCGGGAGCACCTGTTTGAACTGTGACGCCCAGGCCCCACCCTGAGCCCATATCGTTTCTGGCGGGGCCCTGGCGGGACCTAAGCAGGGAAAGCTGCCATCTGAAAAGCACTGCCAGGAGCAAAGCGATGTCATGTAATGCAGTGATTAGGAGAAACTGTTAGAGCCGGATCACCTGGCTTGGATTTGGGTTCTGCCAGGTAGTTATAAGCTGTGAAACACTGAGCAAGTTACTTAACTTCCTTACACCTTGGTGTCTTCATCTTCGAAATAAGCACGGATACGCGCTATGTGGTAAAACCTCCATCACAGCTATATTGTGAACATTAAATAAGTTAATAGTGTAAACAGCTTAAAAAAGTGCCAAGCTCTAAATAAATGCTACTTAATATTATTTTAGAAGTTACCCAATAAGGAAATTCTCTTAACATACAGTTATCCCAAATTCCCCCATGGCTTTATAGTCTTTTCTCTTTTTTTAATTTCTAAATTGCATGAGTATAAGGATTATGTTGATTTTTTTTTTTACCTCCTTTTACAGTGTCTGGGGTACTGTACTCTAAATAATTTTAAAAATTTGATTTAATTCAGTACTTCCCTCTGTTTCTTTTTTAGAACCCAAAGCAAAGAAAAATGGTTAACAGATCTCTGTCTCATAGGAAATTAACCTTAGTATCTTCATATCGAGCAAAGTGTTGCACACTTTTCAAACACAGAAAGTTCCTGGACTTTATCAAAACTTTCCTTATAAAACACAGGCGTGTGTTCCTTTGGCTGATTATTGCTTTTCTTTTCTTCTCCTTTTGCACAGAACCGCCCCCTGCCCCCCACCCCCATCTTCTTTCTGCCCGCCTCCTCACCTCCTCCATTGTTTCCTCCTTCCTCACGCTAAGCTCCAGGTGTGGTCACCCACTGCGTATGTTCCACGAGAGCCACACGCTCCCTTAGCTAGGAGTCACCACACCTGCTCCCCCTCAAGGGGTTTTCACAGGGTCTCCCCATCTCTTTTCCAAATCGTCCACCATGATCTGTGTCTCTTGTTCGCTGAGCATCTCGAGGTCAGGAACCTCGTTTAGCCCTGTACCACCAGGCGTCATGCATATTTCAAATGAAGAAACGAAGGAACCAAGAAAATTTCGGCCTAGGGTTCTTTCGTTAGCTTGTGTCCTCCGCTCAGACATCTGCAAGGACATCTATCTAGGTCATTACCATCTCAGTGGAAACATGGCACTGAACTTGTCAGGGGCCAGACTAGCCAGCTAGATAGAGATGTATCAGGCAGAGGAAAGTGCCCTCGGTGGGAGCGTTCCATAGAGGCCCTGCAGAAGCTGCCTAGATTCTCCTGAGCTAGTTTCTGGAGTCGCTCGACCGCATTTCTGCTGCATTCTTAGTCACAGGCTCATACTAGGGATCAGCTCAGAATTGAGGGAAGGGGGCTGACATGGGCATTCATCTATGTGGGAGACAATTCTTCAGTGGAAAGGAAGAAGATCTTTCAAGACAAACCACCATACTCCCCCTTATCTCTTTTTACCTCCTAAGATAAATTATGGAGAATTATGTTATCATGAACACTGCAGAAACTTTTAGATCTGTCACACTTTGGTTCAAATCCGGAAGTTACCTTTTGGCAGGCACCTGATATCTATACAAAGGAATTAACAACACCATACCTAAATTGTAAGGCGATTGTGAGAATTAGAGGTAATATGGGCACAGTTTCTATTACAAACACTTTGTAAATGGTAGCTATTATTAATACTATTTTAATAATTTAGGAAATACTTATTTAACATGAGAGAGAGATAAAATACAAGATTTATATATGTTTTTCTCTCTAAATCAACCCCATTCTGAATGTCTTTAAAACACAGAAGATTATATAGTTTCAGCTCCATTTTGCTATATTTTATATATAAGTGGCCCTCAAATCTGAAACAAAATCAATACATTTAAATGCTCTATTGATTTCATTTTACCAACAATGACGTGTAGCCAGAAGCTTGCAAATATCCTTTATCCAGATGAATTGTTGATAACACTGTATACCAATACACTTGGCCTTTTATATTATTAAAATTAAATGCCTCTTTTCTAACTAATGAAAGTGACTTGCCTATTGAAAACATCCAAACCTATCAGCTTTCACAATTTTCTTAAGAGAAAATATTACTAATCCATCTTTTTCCTTTATTTTATTAGAAAACAGAGACATCAAAGGCGACATGACCAAATCCATTCTACGAGTTCATGGTTAAGAGAGGACTGGACTTGTGCCTCTAGCTATGACTTTGTGGCATTGTCACTACAGTACTAACTGCTTTACTGGCTCCCTAGTAGATGTTACTAAAAGTAAAAAAGGCCACTTCACAAGGCATCATTCTACTTTGCTATCAAGGTGTTATCTTTTGATTAGAGAAGCAAGTAAAAACCTTGGGAAAACAAAGGGCAAGGGTGTATTCTGATGACATTTCTGAGTAAAATCAGAATCACTGACCCCTGAAGATAATTTGTTTTGAAACTTATGGCAAAAATGAGTTTCCAATAATTCCATGTTCCTCGGGACTTCAAGCTGACTCAGAGGTCAATTAATGCCACTGCTTGTTCCTAAGCAAGACCCAGATATACCTTGATGCAGCAATAATGGACCTCTCTCCACTTCAGATTGTTAGCAAAACATTTCTCTAAGCTCTGTTTGTAACATGGGTAATAACGCATCCGATCTTGTATGTGGAAAACACTCCCTTATTCATTTTTCCTAATTTTCTTTTTCTGAATACAGAGGAACAGAAGTTCAGAGTCCTGTCCAGCAGACATTTCCAGTGCCAAATGTATCATTACAATACACAGTCTGATTCTACTATACACAACATCAGACACATCCTAAAACATCTGCAATTTGTGTTAATAATAGAAATTGAGGTTTTATATTAGCAGTATTAAATGTCAATTTCAATAATGCCTGAGAGTTTTGTAAGGACACAGACCATCTTTTCATCTTTAATTCCAAGTTTCCCTCATGTTGTCTGATAGATAAGAAGCTTTCAAAACATGCATGCTAAATGAAAAAATGGAAAATGCATGAATTAATTACCGTAACCTTACTACTAAGATGGTAGGAAGACAATTCATTCTTCACAGCTCCAGTTTTTACATATGAAGGCATATCCCGAGGAACTGACTAGCTTCTCAGATGGAAGAAAAAACTCTTTGGCCAAATAGTCGTCACTATTAAGAAATCTCTACTTTTGTTACAGCACTAGTTTTTCTGGACTATCATGGCCTTAGGGTCTCTTCCATAACTCCACTTTTCTGGACTATCATGGCCTTAGGGTCTCTTCCATAACTCCACTTAGGGTCTCTTCCATAACTCCATTTACTGGTGCTCATGTGCCAGGGACTGTGAGTAATACCTTATATATTACTTCATTTCATTCTTACAATAACCTTATTGACTAGACTTTCAGAATCGAGTCTTAGTGACTTGTCTAATATGACATGAATATTAATGTTGGGATTAGAAATTGATCTGTTCTCTGGTTCCAAAGCCCATGTCCTTAAAGACATTATAGAAAGATGCTTTTCCCCTTTCCTAAGTAGAATCTCTCTTAACAACCCTTCCCTAGGACACAGTGTTACTGAACTGGTCAAAGAGAATCAGAGACATGCACAGGAACACACTGAATGTGTGGGCTTGCTTCTTGCATCTTAAATTCAGTAGGGCAGTGAGATTTCTTCCACTCTCCTCTTTTGTGGTCAGAGATCATTGAGAGAAGCAGATTCATTTCTTTATGGAAAGAATTGCCACATCTTCCCTCTGCTTTTTTTCCTGAGGCATGCTCAGAGCTTCGTGTTCTTTCAAGGATAATGATTAGACTGGGTTTGCTCCATCTTATTCTATTCTCTTAGTGCTAGTGAGTACAGAAATGCCTTCTTTTTTGCAAAAGATGCATCCTAAGACCCCCCAGTAGGTGTCGGAAACAGTGGATAGTGCTGAATCCTATATACACAAACTTATGATAAAGTTTAATTTATAATTTAAGCACAGTAGGGGATTAACAACAACTAGAATTAAAGTAGAACAATTATAACAATATAATAAAAATTATGTGATTATAGTCTCTCTCCCTTTCCCTTTCAGTAAACAAGCATGAATTTATTTTTTCTTCTCCACAACTTCATACACAAAAGATGCGTTCTTATTGTAGATTTTAGTAACCTCAGCATACACTTCTTTTTTCTTTTTTTATGAAGTCTAGAACTTTCACCTTTTCATTTCAAGGAAGCACTTTACAACTTCTCTTTGACATATCTGAATTGCCGGCATCATGAGCACCCTTGAGCTTTGGGGCCATTATTAAGTACAATAAGGGTTACTGGAACATAAGCACTGTGATACTTCAACATTAGACATGAGATTTTAGCACACAACTCAGAAATGGTGTGCAATTTAAAACATGAATTGTTTATTTCTGGAATTTTCCATTGACTATTTTCAGATTGTGGTTTGACCACTGGTAACTAAAACCACAGAAAGTGAAACCGCAGAGAGGGGGGGACCGCTGTACATTCTTGTCACACTACAATGGTAAGACTGTTCCCCGAGGTCAGAGAGAGAAGAGAGAAGAAGATTTACTGTCAGGCAGGAAGGTCCTCACTAGTTATTCCAATCTGAACCATCGAGAAGGGGGAAAACAGCCCTGTTAACATGAGTGCAGCATTCCCAATGGGATATAAATAATGCTCAAACAAGGAGCAAATAGCCACTTTGACCATATTTGGATAAGATATAGACAAGGCTCTTTATGACCACAGAAATAACTAAACATCCTCATCTCCTGCCTCTTTCCATCCTCATATGCTGCCTTTCTTTGATCGTTTCTTCTTTAGTATGGCAGTTATAACTCCACTTTGTTCCACCTGCCTCCTAGATTAAATTTATTTCGATACCCAGTCATTAAACTGCCTTCACCTTTTGATAACATCTAAACTCTACTTTCTTTAACTCTGTTTAGAACCCTCTAATACAAGCCCAAATCCTATAAGAAGCTGCTCCCAGTTCTCTCTTCCCACCTTGGCTCCCCTGAGGTTATCATTTCTTTCTACAGCAAGCTAAATAACCTAATCATTCTTTTGACTGGAGGTACGTTCACCTTTAGAGGTGGACTTTTATACCATGTTCTCCAAACTACATATTCCCCATTCTCCAAATGTTGTAGCGGCTCTGCATTAGGTGTTCTGGGTCCTCGTTAGGGGGAGTGGAGTGTAAGCTTGGTGCTCACAAAAATGGGATTTCCTTTTTGAGAATGAAGCCAGTGCAGAGCAGAGCAGACCTGAGAGATGGAGACTGACAGATCCTGGTGACCTTTGTTGAACACTTGGGTTCAGCTATGTCTTAAGCAAACATTTTCATTTACATTTTTAGTTAAATTATTACTAACTCTGTATCTGAGTTTGTTGTTGGTTGGAGCAAAGTGCCTCTGTCCCATAGAGCTTAGCTTTAACCTACGGACTTCATCAGAGTGCTTTCTGATTTGCAGGCTACTCAAGGAGTGATTGTCCTGAATGGCACCATGAGTCGACCCTGGGGAGCACTGCTGAGTATAGTTGTCACTAATGCATATGTTTTGTATTCTGTCATAGAGGAAATATCTTCCTCTTCTCAAGTCAGCTTAGACTTATGGACCCAACAACTCAGAATGTTTACAACCTACCAGAGGTCTCTGGTCCTGTTGTTCCCTATGTCCAGAGCCCTTTTGCTTTGCTGGATTATGTCAGCCTTCCTCAGTTTTTCTTACCTGCTCCATTTCAAGAAAACGAACCCATACCATTTGTTCATTTGTACCCATTTTTAATTATCTTCCTTTCTCATTCTTTCTTGCCCTGCTCCCCCACCCCATGCTAAGCTTCCTCATATCAGGAAAATGTTTTATCCGAACTTCAACTAGGACATCAGTGAGTTGGCTTTTGATCACATTAGAGAATCAAATGAACTAAAAAAAGGAAGGGGAAAGCATGAAGAAATATTGAAATAACAACCAGAATCAGTGAGAAGAAAAAGCTGATGTTAAACGAAACGGGAACCAACAGAAATGGACAGGGAGGTCAGTGCCTATTTGGAAATTAAATAAGAAATCCACCTTGTAGTTTTCTGCTGTAGCAAAAATAGGAAAAAATACAGCTAGCATTTGCATCAAAGGGGCAGGAGTACTTGAAGGTGGGCAGATAAATCCAGAAGCCAGGAGCACTGAAATCAGAATCAGGCAAATTAACTGTTATATTTGGTTAGTTCTGTTCACAGGCTAGTGAGAAGAAAGGGCTTGCTTTGTTTTTATAATTTCTAAAAACATACAGAAGGGCTCTCTGGTTTTCCTTCCTTAAGATCTCTGGGTTTGATATTCAGCAATTCTGCTGACTAACTGCATAACCTTGAAAAATTTTCTAAACCTCCCTGGCCAACTGTGTCTGTAATATAGAAATGATTATCATCATCGTTCCAACTCAGAGGACTATTTTCAGAACTAAAGACACTGAGTATAAAGATACTTTTGAAATAATGAAGTACCACAAAGATAGTAATTATACATATCGGTGTTATTACCATCACTGGTATTATTTTGTGGAACAAACATTAAAGTAGAGATGCAAAAGAATACAGTGAATATCACACAGATTGTTTCATAACTCGCTGTATCAGTGGGCACATTCTTTTCAAAATGACAAAAGAGATTCATCAGGGATTTAAATCATTTTTCTCCCAAGAGGAAGGTACTGAGTTTATGATGATTGATTGTGACCTTGAAAATATAATTATTTCCATGGTACTGAAAATGTAATTTATTCTTTTTTGTATTTAGAACAGTTGGAGGAATTTCACATTGACCTGCAGAAATGGTGGTAGGGCACTTCCAATTCAAAATACAAAAGAGAGCGTTGTAGACCCACAGAACCCATCCTCCAGTGGTGTTTTACAAATGGATTCAAATGTGTGTTTTTAAAATTCACATATATTTAACAAGATAGGTTATTTATTATTGAATCTTATCAATAAACAAAGAGAAAAATCAAATCATAGTTATCAGCTATGCCTAAGAATTTCCAGCTAGGTTTGACATGACCCATAATAGATCTTGATTTCAGGATCCAAGAGATTAAGAAAACAGATGGAATTCCCAATATTTACTCTGGCAATACTGTATGAAAGCATGGTTTCAGACTTTTAGGGGTAAAAAGCTTAGATCCTATTTTTATTATTTTTACTTCCTCAAACTTTAAAACAACTGCTTTGGGCCTCAGTTTTATCTATAACTTGGGAACACTAAGAACTTCTTTGCAGACTGATGTCCAAATGAGCTCTAAATAAAATAGATAACGGCTTTATTATAAGCACTTCCAAATGTGAAAAACAAAAGGGTAAATTATTTTACTATCTTTTCCCTAAACTAGAATAGCATCCTCTTTAGGAACCAGAATCTTTAGCACAGAATCTGACTCTCCATTAGATTCTACTTCTAGAGTCTTTGGGTATTTCCTTTATGCAGATCTCGGACTTTCATTTATTCCATATCCCACACATTTCTGACTTGCAATTTCTCCAAATATTTTCTTCCTTGAATGATCTCCATCTTTTCTACCCACTCATATCTCACACATCCTTTGAATCTCTCTGATTCAGTTCTCATGATCATAGGTTAGAATTTTATGCTCTTATCATAACAGCTATGTGACTTTATTGTTGTATAGTCACTCTCACAAAGTCTTTTAACTTTAATTTTCATATCTTATAAAGTAGAGAAACCTGGATGAGTTTTAAAGAAAGAAAATTAAAGCAAATATATAAAAACTCCTGAAATAGAACCTGGTACATAGTAGATGCTCAATAAATGATGTTTATTATCATAATCATTAGTATTTAGCTTGAATTACAAAAGACTAAGAATAATTATTAGTTTTAAGGTGGGATCATCATTATCATAATTCAAAAGCATATTGAGTCTAATATTTTCTAAATTCTCAATTCAAAACCCAAAGTCCTGTTCTAAAAGTTGATGTAGTCCTATTGCAATATGCTGAACCTTGCAAAAGAGTAACAGGCTTGACTTGTACACGTATTGGCTAAGTCCTGAAGATGATAAATGATTTTCATTAAAATTCACCCGACTCTATGTAAACCCAAATACTACACAGTTAAATCTTCTGATAAATCAAAAAAGTCTATGTGAAAGCTGAATACAAAACAGAGGTCATTTGAAAAGTGAGACTGGTTAATCAATTAATTTGCATACATATTTAGACATTCTGTTTAGTTATCCATCAGGCAATCATGGAAATATAAATCATCGTTTCATGTTAGTTTTATATTATCAGACACTACACAGCCCTAACACTAGGAAAGCAATAGATCATTACCAACAATATTTATTGAACTGTCACAGTCTGAATACGAAAATAAAGAACCCACCATGCCAATAATGTCAAGAGCCTCAAAAAAGTTCTGTCCTTCTTTCTCAATTGATCAAGGCCATAGTTTTAACTTCTATGCCTACAGAGAAGACAGTTGACAACCCCAAAGCCTCAGATTTTTATTCTTTCTACGCTACAGGTCTAACTACTCATAAACTTTTATAATATCTGTATCTGGAAGCTCTAGGAAGTTGAATCATCTTCTCGGCATTCTGCTTTCAATTTCCAGGGCTGTCATTATTCCATTTTCAGGCTTTAGTGTCATAGATACATTTGACTCCATTTTTTTTTCTTCTCCATAAAAACTGGCCATCACCCTTAGTAGTTCCTTCTAAACATTGATCACACTACTTCTTTATTGTCTCTATTAACTTCTTTAGTACTTTAACACCATTATTCTGAGATGGCCATCTAATCTCTAACTATGACACCTTATTTTCAGAAAATACATATGTGAATAGCAAACTAAAATGCCTGTAGAGCCAGACAAATAATACAAAGAGTGATACCAATTATGGATAAAACACATTTTGCTAATTATACAAGAGGATATCATTTACTTGCACACATATTATGGTCTCTTCTATTTTTTTTCTTGAAAATCAATCCTTTCGCTAATTTTCATTTATCCCTTACCAATTAATTTTGTGTCTTTATTAAATTACATTTACATAGTTTAAAAAGTAAAATATCATTAGAAGTTCCATAAAGAAAAATAACAGTTCCCTGTCCTATACTTCTCTCTCTTACTTCTTGATTCCCCAAAATAAACACTTTTAGTAAATTTACCTGTTTATTTGGGATTGATATGTATATTTCATAAGAGTATTCTTATATTACTGTTCTGATTATTGTTTTCCATTAATATTCTCCTTAGAATGATGAGTGTTTAGTTTTTATATTCTTTTCCTTCAAGACCATTCATACCCTCCTAATTAAGTAAAAAAAGTGTTTTTCAAGTGTTACCATACACCAGAGACAGCTGGAGGGCTTGATTCAATGAAGATGGCAGGATCTCATTCTTAGAGTTTCTGATTCAGTACTTCTGAGGTAGAACCCTCAGAACTGTGATAGGACCCTCAGAACTACTGAACTTGCATTTTTAACAATTTCTCAGGGGATCCTGACACTGGGTCTAGGACATATTTTGCAAACCATGGAATTTTTAATAGTATCACTATTTGTAAAACCACATTTTTCTGATTTTATTTTAATGACCCAAATATTATTCATTACTGTGCCACATAGTATACAATAATTATATATCCATTATTATGCAACCTTTTCTTATTCCTGGAGTTAATACTATATTTTCATTCTCTTTTAAACTTTTTAATAGAACTAATATTTTCTAGTGTTCAAAGACATTCAATAATATATCAATTTACTTTATTTTTTTGGAAGCCTTGTCTGCTTCATTCCAACTTCTTGCTCTTTATTGACCTCTATTACAGCTCTCTACAACATCTAGAAACTTTCCTTGTCTCTCTCCTGGATTGAATCTTTTGTTTTCTGTTCTTTCATGGTTTTCACTTTCATTTTGCTGAAGCACATCCTCTAGTAGCTTTCCTAAAATGATTTATTTTATGAATGTATCCTTATTATATACACAGACTTGATTGCTAGTTTAGCTAGTTATAGATTTATAGGTTAAAAATTATCTCTCAGAATTTTTAAAGTACTGCTTAATTTTTCTCTGTTAGTACCACTCATGAGTAATCTGACACTGTTTTTATTTTGGAAACTTTTTATATTGTGTGTGTATGTGTGTTTGCGCACATGCACACATGTGAATTAAAGATGTTATATAGTTAAAAAGCTGTGACATTATAAACCAAAGAAGAGTAAATCAGAAACTTACTAGATCTGTTAAATGTAAAAAACATAAAAATAGCAAAACCTCTAAGTAGCATAAAAAATATATTCCTTAGAGATATGCCTTTTCTCCTATAGCAGAATATGGTTGACATTTTGTGTGTGCGTCCACTGCATGCTTCCCCATCCTCTATGTACATGTTTCTTTAAGAAATTTGAAAAAACTTTTCTCTGACTCCATGTGGTCTCAGTGGGACTATTGATTCCAAATGCTGCCACTACTTTTAGGATGAGGGAAGTGACCTAGGCTGATAGATGAAGTACTGTTTCTATACACCAAACATACACATGAGTACATGAACCAACATGGCCAATCATATTGGTATTTGGAGATTAAGGGAAAGGTACACTTGCAAAAATGGGAGAATAAGCAACTCCATATGTTTAGTAACTGACAAGAACATCTCTGAGAGTAAAGAGACAAACAAAGAGAGAAACTCAACCCTGATAACATATTTGAGCCCCAGAGCCTATTTCTAGTCTTCCTTGATAGATGAGACAATAAATTTCTTTTTTACTTAAATACACAGTTCATTTTCTGACACTCGGAATGAATAAAGCCAGAATAATATAATTTCCTTCCACTTCCATGAACAAGTCATTTATGCCATTAAACAGAATCTTTAACATGGTAACTTGGATTCCATACTTGCAAACAACAAAATTTTAAAATAATCAGTCTCTTAGTAGCATATTCTCAAATGTTCATTTATAATTCAAAGCTTTCTTCATTTCAAAGCTGAAGTGATATAGTGTAGGTGTTTAGTACATTGCAAAGGATATTAATAATTATTATTTCTCATCGTAGTTATAATTTTTATTACTATCACTTATTGTAATGACACAGATTTATTATTCTTTATGCATCTACACATTAGAGCTTATGACATATTGCTCAGTATGTGTAATGTCACAATGTTTTTATTGTACCATCACTTATTAATATGACTATTGCCATCATATAGGACAAATTATATGACAGACCATTTCTGGAAAGTTTTATCACAACCAATCATAATGCCACATGCCCCCTCTTGCTGATATTATTTTATTGAACATTTTAGTACCTCTACTCTGTATGCCTTTCCTCTTATTTCCTTCAATCATAATCTCACTTTAATTGCCTCTTCTCTGAAAAATACAAACATTATCTTCCTTACTCCTGGAATTAATAAGTTCTGTGATGGCTTATCATCTTTTCCAATTAAAATGTAAATTAAATGGAACTGAATACGACAACCAAAATCATGTACATAGCCTTTGGTGGATTTGGATTCCATTGAGTGTTAAATAGAACTCTTTATACTTGAGTCTTTTTCCTATTAATTGTTTCCCACAAGTCACTAGGCAAAAGTAAATATATGTTTATTGTCTGTGTAGATTTATTGTAACATAAAAATAGATAGATAGATAGATAGATAGATAGATAGATAGATAGATATAGGTGGATACATAGATCAATAGACAAATCGATCTTGGAAGGCTTATTATTCATTAGCATTTTCATTTGTCAACCTGAAATTTCCAAATCTATTTGAACTGACAATTTTGTTTTCCTCTTTTGCTTATTTTTATTTGTTTCAGTCTTTCTTGTTTGAACATGATTCTTAAAACCATCACCTTTATGTTTCTTTGGCTTCATTCATGTGAACTTGAAGGCTGCCGGGCAAAGTGTGCTTTGTCTGCTCTGCCAATATCCTTTTCAGTGTCTTGGCCATTTTCCTCCTGTGTTCAGTGAGGCTTTGACCCCTGAGCCAATCTCGACCAAGGCAAGAATGATGTAAACTGCTTCAGTATTGGCTTGACTTCCTTTGGAAGAAAGGGAATTCTGTAGATTATCATACTATGCCTGGGAAATAATGGACGTCCCCTGAATTCCCTCATTTCCTTTACTTTCATTGAGTTGAAGGTGTAAGAGTGCACAATTGACTTCTGGACATTGTGTTACTTTCACCCTAGACCTGATTTTATTGGACTAGAACTGACATTTCTTTGTTTAAATTTCAAAATAACTTTGCCCATTTGCCTCTGTCTATTATTATTTTTCTATGTATTTTATTTGACAAAAAGTAATTTGTAGTCATTATTAATAAAAATGAAACCATGAGAAAAAGAAAAGAAGGAAAATCACCAAAAATTCCATCATAACAGAATCACTATTTACCATTTTGAATATATTCTCTCTTTTAAAAAATTTTAAGCCACAGACCTATTTTTCAAAGTTCAGTTTATATCGCATGTTATTTTTAGTTAACTGCTTTTGTGCTTTTATAATACGTCATGAATATTTTCTTGAATTAATGAGTAAATTGCATTGGTTAGCTTTGGCTGCCCTAAAGAAATCCCACAGATGATTGGCTTAAGCAACAGGAATTTACTTTCTCACTATTTTGGAGCTAGAAGTCCAAAATGTGGGTGCCATCAGGGATGATTTTTAGTGAATCTTCTCTTCTTGGTTTGCAGGTGGCCCCCGTCTGGCCATGTTCTCATGTGGTCTTTCCTCTCTGCACATAGATCTCTGTCATCTCTTCCTCTTCTTCTAGGGACATCACCAATCTGTGGGATTAGGGCCCTACCATTAAGACTTTGTTCAACCTAAATTATTTTTGCTAAAGTCCCTATCACCAGACACACTCATATTAGGGTTTAGGGCTTAAAACATACAAATTTTGTGGGGGACATAATTCAGTCCATAACAAACTCTTTAATGTAATTTTTTAATAGCTGAAAAAAATTATGTAGGTGGACCATCATTTGATTGAAAAATCACATTTTATATACTTGGGCCATGTCCAATTATTTCTCTTTATTATTTTGAAATTATAACTAATGGTGCAATGGACATTCTTATATATAAATATTTATAATGTTTCTCAGCTATTTCCTTTGGGTAGACTATTCCTAAAATTAAATGACTTGGTCAAACTATCTTTAAGTTTTAAGATTTACACTACTAAACACTTTTCAGGAAGGGCATACCCATGTATTTTCATAATAGTTTTGGTGAGCATGTCATTGTCCTTTTACTTACTAGCTTTGGCTATCAATGTTTTCTTAAAATATATGTCATTTTGATATAAGAAAGACATTTTCTATTATCAAATTATTCTTTTCATTTACTTTATTTGAGTAATAACAGAGCTTACCATGCTTTACCATTCTTTGTTTCTCAAGTGACAAAAATCTATTCTTACATCAGAAAAATCAGCTACCCATAATCATACTTCCCTGATAACAGTCACTTACCTTGCTGGCTCATTAGGACTCCTGAATACCATACTCTGTCACCTACATAACTTTCACTATTTCATCTCTGTCTCTTGCTGCTAGTCCACTTGACTAATTTATCTCGTTATGTCTTTGAATAAGTCATTCTCTGTCAGGTATGACTACATCTGCCTTACATACATACTCTCCAAATTGCTGTAATCCTGGAAAAACTAAACTCAAAGATAACTTTCTCTTACTTTGTCTCCTGATTTCTCCATTTTTATTAAATATTCATTCAGTTTCCTCAACCCCACAGCATATATCTACACAGAGAAGATGCCCAATAAATGGAAATACTATAATTATTGTTATTATCATACTAATTTAGTACAAATGATAGCACTTGTTTTCTCTCTTATCCATTAGATTGACTACACGATCCTTGAAAGCAAGGTACATATCTTGTTATTGTTCAAGTCATTGGACATAACAATAAATTTGTTTAATAAATTAATAAATGAACAGCACACAGGAGTGTTGGTTCGAAGTCACAATATCAAGTTCAACTGTATTCCTGCCTCCCTTTCGCCACGGGGGCCACATTTGCCTCTGAAATCTGTTGCTTGGGAAATTGGTACTGGGTTCATGCCAGTTCTTTCTCATATAAGCATAGGTCCCACTTTTTTTTTTAATTTAAATAAACTAAAAAGTATATAGGATACTTTTAGATTTCTAGGAAAATTGCAAAGTACAGATAGTTTTAGTATATCCTCACCAAGTTTTCACCATGGTTAAGATTTTATGTTAACATTATACAATGGTACGTTTGTATAAATAACTAACAATATAATATATTACTATTAACTTAACTCTACAGATTATTAAGATTACACTCATCCCCCCCCCGACCCCCCACCCCATGGTGGTTTTTTTTTTTTTTTTTTAGAATCTTTTCCAGGGTGTCATTTTACATTGAGCCTTCATATCTCCTTACCCTTTTCTTGTTTTGATGATATTGATGGTTTTAGGGAATACTAATCAAATATTTTGTAGATTAATTTAGATTTGTGTGATGTTTGTCTCATGGTTTGACTGGTTTAACAGGTTTTGGGGAGAAGTCTAGAGATGAAGATTCTTATCACATCATATCAAGGGTCCATACTTTTAACATCTAGCTTGATCACGTGTCTGTGGTAATGTTCATAGATTTCGTCTACTGTAAAGTCACTTTTTTTGTCACTCAATGAGCCCATGCTCAAGGGATTGAGAATTTTAAGTCCACCTCCTTGAGTTGGAGAGTAACTACATAAACTATTTGGCATTCTCCCTCATTTATTTATTTTTCAGTCATTTATTTACATTACTATAGACTCATGGTTATTTATTTTATAGTTTGGATTACAATCAAATACTTTATTATTTATTTATTTTTGCTCAAATTGTTCCAGTTTTGAACATCTGGAGCTCTTTCAGGTTGATTCCATGTTCTTTTGTCATGTCTCGTCCTTTTGGTTGGTACTTCCTCACTTCCTAGCAATACAAATTGTTCCAGACACATTTCATACATTCCACATCCCAACTCAGGAATTGGTCATTTCTACAAAAAAAGAAAAAAGAAAAAAAAAAACTCTGGTTCATTTTCTTGGTGAATAATATAAGAACCAAGATCTGGGTGCTAGGTTTCTCCTCACCTTTGACTGGTTTCGTAAGTTGGATAGCCAGGCATGTTATTACCACATCAAAAGTTTACCTCCTGCTCACATTTCCCACTTCTGCCTAGAAGTGCCTCTGTGCTCTGGTCTTCAGATAAAATTTAGTAGCACTGGTGTAGCCCAAACCAGAGCCAGCTATGACCTGAGGGCTCTATGTCTGCCCTATAGCACTGTGTATGCTGAGCCTTACTTACAAAGCTAGGCTGGCTTTTCTGCTCTTGCCCTTCTCTTGGTAAGCCTCATTCGATTTATTCTCAGCTCACTTTTCTTTCATATCAGTCCAAATCATGACTGAGATCAATAGCTCCATCTTATATAGTAATGGGCAGTAATATCATTCTTGTGGGGACTGGCCACAAGGTGGATATTTCTGGAAGGAATACACAAATAAGATTACTCTGCAAACACAACCAATAGGAAAGTCCTCACTGATTACTTTGACCAAATTTATAAGAATTATATATCTATGCATTTTTAATTTCTCTAAGCATATCTCTGAATAATAGTATTTTCTAAAGGTAGAAATACAAAATTTGAAATAGTAAACTGAAATAATAGGTCTGTTGGTAATGCTCTTAAAATTTTTGGTTTACTTTTTTTTCTGTTACGACTTCATACAAGTCAAAATCAGTAAATTAAAAAAAATTAAATAGTATCTAATAAGAGTGATGGTGCCCAACACAAACTTCATATGTATGTAGCTTTTGATTATTTCCAACGTGCCCTTTTAGAATTTTCATGAAGTATTAAAAGACATATCCCAGTGTTTTTTGTAGATGGCTATTAAAACCAGGCTATTTCTAGTTGTATATTTAGGTTCGTGTAATAAGAAAATTAATTACAACTTGTCCCTTACCAAAAGAATATTTTCTTGGAATTTTCTATACCTTGAGAAGCAGCTTATTACAGTTGCACTGAAGTAACTTAATATTCTCCAAAATCAATTAAGACCTTCTCCTTAAAATATTTACTGGCCACATCATATTCCAAAATTTTATATTTTCTTTTCTCAAAGAGATCTATTAATTTTGCTAAAATCAGTCAACTTCAGTAAAAAGACAGTAGCCATACACATATACCATGGTTGTCTCTCAGGAGGTATTCTTAAATGTCTACTGCTGAAATTGGATCAAAAATTTCAAAATTCCATAATACGTATCAAATTCCTTATTTAATAAGAGAGACTTATTTCAAAGAAGTCATAACTAAATTTTAAGAGAGATGATTTATTTGTATCTGCTGAGTCATTGATATTTTCCTTTTCCTCCTGTGTAACTGCAGTGATTAATTTTTGTTGCATTTCAATAGATATGTTCCTGAAATTTCCCATAGGAAGAATGTGCAGATGTAGAAAAACATTATGAAATGTAGATTTCATCTCTTATAACATTATATAAAAGTTTCTCACTAAATTGTTTAAGTAAAAAACAGCAATATAATGTGATGATTAGTCCCACGAATCCAGGTTCCAATTCAGGTTTCCATCCAGAGCCCTTCACCTACTAGCTTTGTGATCGTGAGAAAATGACTAACCTATTATATGACAGATGGAACTGATGCAAACTCTGATAGCTTCTTAGGACTGGGGTATCCTTTACAAGAGCTTAAATATAAAGCATTTAGCATAGAGCCCAATATATAGGAAGTGTGCAATAACTGTTAGATACTAGTATTGGGAATTCATATGCGAGTTTCAATTGTTAATTTTACGTGGCATTTTTACTGGCCCAGATATTTGGTTAAACATTATTTTTGGTGTCTCCAAGAAGTTGTTTTTGGATTATGCTCATATACCCAAAGCAATCTACAGATCAAGTGCAATCTCAATCAAAATACCAGTGACATTCTTTTTAGATGACATTGACATTTAAATCTCTAGACTGTGTAAAACAGATTGCCTTCCCCAATGTGGGATGGCCTCATCCAATCAATTGAAGACATGAGTAGAACAAAAAACTTGACCATCCCCTGGAATAAGAGAATTCTTCCTGCCTGACTGCCTTTGACATGAGACATCCACATTTTTTTCTTGCCTTTGGACTCTAAAACATCAACTCTTCCTGGGTCTCCAGCCTGTCAGCCTTCTAACTAGAAGTATTCCATTCACTCTCCTGTTTCTACGGCCTTTGGACTTGAACTGGGTTTACATCATCAGCTCTTCTCCATCTCCACCTTGCTGGCTTACCACGTAGATCTTGAGACTTGTTGGATTCTCGAATCACATTAGACAATTCCTTATAATAAACCTCTTTTTACATGTACATAAGGGTAAAAGAGAAAGGAAGACAAGCTGAGATTTTAAAAAGTCCGAGTGTGCTAATTTCTATCATGTTCTCTTCAGCTGTCATTCTTCTACCCTATGTTAACCCGTCAGTGTCACACAGTCATTAAAGTGCAGCCGGTGTTGGTGTAAATTTATAATTGGCGTAATCCTTATTGCTGACATGTCAATATTTAACTTGCATTAACCTTTCCTTTGAGGCTGACAAATTGTGCATCTGTGGCTTGTTCAGTCTAATTTTTCATGTCATTGCCTTGCAAAGCATACAGATTTATAATGTCACCGTGTGATGGATGCAGGTCCCTCCTTTGCCTTGGAGAAGGGTTTCAACCCACTTAGATTATCCATCGGTTTATTTATTTATTTTCTGTTCCACCCACCACCTATTTTTAAAGGCTTTCAGTGAATTTACCTCCCCAAGGCTCATATTTTGAGGACAAATGGAAGGGTACCCTTGTCAGGAGCCATTAACAGACTGCTGCTAAGGAGTCGATACATTGTTCTGGCCTGTCTCACGCAGAACAGCCTTCATCTGTGTGCGCATGTTGTCGCTAAGAATTTGTTGATGGGAAATGAAGACTGCTGAAAGAAAATTAGGTCAGGATAGTGTGTGGCAAGCGAAGTGACATTCTTGTCATTTTTACCTAATCTCCAAGAACAGAGCTGCCGAGCTGCCAGAGTTATCATTTCTTTAGGATGTGGACAGCTGAGATTTAAACTCAGTTATCCTTATGGCTTCTTCTTCTTCTTCTTCTTTTCAATTTAGAGATGTTTTCTCCCACCCACCACCTACATGAGCTTTAGATACAAAAACTGGACAAGTATCCAAGAATTCTCACTTGAAACTCCTGGACCTAAATGCTAAAGATCTGTGACTAAAGGAGCTTTAGGAGGGTAGGTACTCTCATAGGTGTTCACAGTGTGTTTCCAAGCAAGGTTTATATAAAGATCAGAAAAGATTCTTGCTAGTCATTATTTCCTTCAAGTTTCACAATACCACACAAACTAAGCCACTCTCTCCACTTCAGTGGGTGTGTAGAACAGTAAAGTTATCCAACTTCCCTCTAGCAAGTCTGGTAAATTCATTTAAAGTTACCTTTGCTTTGCAAGATGAGAGTGGCCCAGACCATATATTTAGAGGTAGATGGTTATTTTAATTTACATTTTATAGAAAGTTTATATAAAAGCCAAAGGAACTGATGCTGAAATTTTTATCTCGGTTTAGCACAGTAATATTTACACATGTGCTATTAAAATGCAGCAATCATTGGTCTATTTCCTGAATCCTAGATTAAACTCTCACATATTTAGAATGTCTTGAATGATTTATGGAAACTAAAAATGGTTAATATATGTGTTTGAAATAACACTCCATCTAATTCATCACTTATACTTGACTTCCTCTTGGTTCTAAAAACCCCAAAGCAAAACTAATATTATGTCTTCAATTACTGCTTGAAGTGATATTTTTTCTGCTTCTTAATTTCCAAGCAACATATACCATGTAAACAAAGCTAATAAATCCCAAGATACAAGGTAAGATGTGGCCTCGGATGGACTTTGTGAATCAATGCCAGGACTGTGTGGACAATCATATTTATAGGTACGTTTTGCTTTATTATAATGAATCATAATAAATTCGTTGCCCAAATAGAGATATCCGTTCTAAGTATGACAGCAAATGAACAAATGAAGGCTAGATTTTATTGTCATTTCCCCCCTTGCCATAAAATCTGCTTTTCAGACACTAACACTAGTTCCTATGGGAGACCAATATATGAAATAGGTAGGAATAAAAAAACTTTAGCTGAAGTAGGCACTGTGTTCTGAAGCTCAACTTGTAAACATCCAGTTTCTCCGTATAGTCTCTGTATCACGCGGAACTTGAATACTCCAGATTTCATTCGACTCTTCGTTTAAAAGTGAGAAAGCTACAACCAGAGAATATTGAGCGGCCCATTATCATACTTAAACTGAACTAGAACCAGCAGTCAGATCTCCCAACTTCATTAAAGAAAGTCAGGAGACTTTCGTGTTGTCACAAGTGCATTTATTTTTTCGGCTCAATATTTAGTATGCGTGTATTTTGTGTCGAACACTATTCTTGGGGCTGAAAATACAAAAAAATTCACTAAAAATATTTCTACCTTAATAAAGTTTACATTTTCATGGAAAAGACTGGTAATAAACACATATCATTTTGCATTCTACTCTGTATAATATTATCAGTGCTTTACAATGTAAAGTAAAAAAAAGTGAACAGAGCAATATGGGGTGTAATTTTCAACAGTTTCAGGGATAACTTTTTAGAAATAGTAGTATTTGAGCAGACACCAGTTGTGGGAGAGAATATTCATGGCATCAAAATAAATAGCAGATGCAAATGCCCTTATTTAGGTTAGGTGGGTTCCCCCCGCCCCAACACGCTTATAATCATTCTGAAGGCCAGAGGAGCTAGAATATGGCGTGTGGGGAGCCATCATCAAGAGGAGTAGAGAAGAGACTAAATTGTTGGGGGAGTTCTAGGGGCCATGGAGATCATTTTATAGTCATCTAAGTCTATTGGGAAGCCATTTGATGATTTGAATTGACGTGTCGTGGCTTTCATTTTGAAAGGAATGATTCTCCCTACTCTATGGAGGATTAACTATAGGAAGGTAAAATCAGAAAAACTTACATGTACTAACAAAGAATTCTTTATATAATGTCTTCTCCCTAAGGTTCTTCTACACATTTAATTGAATTTCAACAATTATTCTGAAAGCGAGGTATGACACATGGTATTAATTGCATCAACAAATCGGACACTGGGTTTGTAAAGTAGGATATCAAGTACTGAGACTTCAAGACCAATGCTTTATCTACCACACGATAATGACTATTTCCATTGATGGATTGGCTGATCAGGCGTAGGTAAGAGAGATGGATAAGTTTCTACTAATAAAAGGAAGTGAAGATCAGCAACTTTATAGTTTAATCAAATTTACCCAGAATGTGTTATGCACCAGGCACTGCATTAGGCACCAGTGATACAGAAGTAAGAAGTCAGTTCCTGCTCTGACAAAGTCTATTCTAGGATATAATAATAAGCATCAGTTTTTTAGTTCTTACTATATGCTAAACATTTTAGAAGTAGCATATGCTTTAAGCTTTCTAATAATCATAAATCACACATACAATTATAATCCACATTTTGCGGGAAATGAAAGTAAAGAACGGAAAGTCTAAACAACTTATCTGATGTCGCTCGATGTGTAATTTGTGAACTTGGGATTAAAGCCCAAGTTTAACCCCAAAGTCTATTCCCTTAACCTTATGCTACTTTGACTCTTTTAACATTCTACGTGTTTCTGTATCTCTTGATGGATTAAGAGCACGGATTCTGAGCTTGAGTGTGAATACCAGCTACACTGCTTACCAATTATGTCTGTTGTGAGTAGATTTTCTGTACTTCTTTCCTCATTTTTTGCTTATAATTGGCATGTGAATTTGTGATACCCATTAAACAAGTTGGTGGATGTGGGACTTCAGTGGGCTTGAGATTATGTAGGTAAATGATATATGGAGTGCTGTGCTCTACTAAGCCATCATCAAGGGGAAAAAATCACACACGCGCGCACACACACACACACACACACACACACACAGCAGTAACACTGACCCGTTCAAATCACTAGTTGTTCTTTAATTTCATAAGAAGTCCCTTTCTCAAAATCTTCTATTTCTGTTTCTCCAAAACTTCTAGAAAAACTTTCAGAACTAACATTAGCTTCTTGGTTCTCTCATTTTCCCAAGTACATGCAGGATCAGTTATGCATTGCCAAGTCAAAATAAATCTTCAAACTTAGTAAAAGCCCCATAACTCAAAGTTTATCTCTTCCTATCTAACCCAGATGTAAAGGCTTCACCCTTTAGAATTTTAAATAACATATTTTGAAGTCAAATATTTAAAAGCACGGATTCTGAGCTTGAGTGTGAATACCAGCTACACTGCTTACCAGTCATGTCTGGTGTGAGTAAATCATTAAACATTTCTGTACTTCGCTGTCCTCAGTGGTAAATGGAGAGAATTGTTCCTACCTCACAAAGTTGTTTTGAGAATTCAGTGAGCTAATAAAGCAAAATAGTAGGCGCTATGTAATATCTACTCAGTATTATTTGATCTCAAACCTCAAAGGCCCTGCATAAAAATCAAGAGTTGTTTTGGTCATAATTTTTTTTTTTCACTAAAAAAAGTAGCCGGTATCATATATGTTACAGGTCAGAAAACCTTTTCTATATAGGACCAGAGAGTAAATATTTGCAGACCATACTCAGCTCTGCTTTTGTAGGATGATCCTACCTCAGGCAATACATAAAGAGATGGATGAGGCCATGCTCTAATAAAACTTTATTTATAAAAACAGATGATCCAAGATTTGCTAACCCCTAGTATATGTAGACTCCTATGCTGGGCACTCTGCCAGGAGCATTACAAATGTCACTTTATTTAACTTTTGAAACAACATAAGAACTTAAGGTTCTCTTATTATGTTCATACTTATATATACATATATTAAAAAAAAAAAAAGCCTAGCTTCAGAGAGATGGATTCATTATAGCCAAAGTTTTAATATATGCTTAAGCTAGCTTCAAACTTTGGTTTGTGTGACTACAAAGCCTAAGCTTTAACCTATTCAGTTACTTATGTTAAGGTATTTCGACTTGGTGTCTTATCTGGAGTTGATTGATTATTTCAGTGCCAAGGAAGTGAGTTAGCGGAACGAAGGGAGCAATGAAGTGATGTGTATTGATGGGGAGAAGAATGGCCCCCACACTGGAACTCCATGTGGTTAGTATTATTGTGGCCAACATTATTTATATAATTGTTTAGCTATTTCACTCAAATGAGTACTGATTATCCCTATAATCAGCTAAGCACAAAATCTTGATTAGAAGTGGAAATTTCCTGCATTTTTCTCCATCTGTAACATAGGCCAATATAATGTAGATTAACAGACTTCTTTGTAGCAGGCATAGCTCTAAGTGCTGAGAATATGGCAGGGACTAGGTCACTGCACTTCAAAGTTTATATTTTAATGAGACAATAATGCCAGTAAGATACACACAAAATAATATATACTTTGTCTCATGAAAGAAAACGAAGCAGAGTTAAGAGTGATGGAGAGTAAGGATAGATCACTGCTATGTAACATAAGATCGTTAGGAAAGTTCTTTCTAGAAAGTGGCACTATGGAGAAATCTGGAAGCAATGAGACAGCAAGCCATACACTTATGGTGGACAAGAATATTCTAAGAAAAGGGCACAACAAACATATAAATTATGCAATGGAATTGTGGTTAGAGCATTCTGAGAACAGCTTAGTGGGCAAAGATTTTGAAACAGTGAAGTGAAAGAGGATAGTAAGAAAATCAAGGCAGGGCTCAGGGTGAGGGATTTATAAAGAAGGAATGACTCGTCCTGAGTTGAGGGGGGCAGAGGAAGGGAGGAAGGGAGAAACAAAGGAAAGGAGAGGAAGAGGAAGGAAAGAAGTGGTAAAGAGAAAGGGTAGGAGAGAGAGTGGAGAGAGAGAGAGGAGAGAGAGAAAAGAGAAAAGAGAAATTTTTACTATTGTGGGAAGAATAGCTATGTTCGGGATGGGGCAAAGGTGGAAGCAAGAGAAGAAGGGTACTTCGAAGAATGAAACTTCTATTTCTGAAATCAGAGGAGTGAGTATGAGGATAGGGGGCATTTTAATCTTGAGATACACATAGATAGCCAAGTGGCAATGTAGAATGTGCTGTTGGATGAGTTTGGAATTTAGAATTTTGGGAGATCCACAAGAACTTTAAGGACCAAGCCTGGGGGCAGGGAATGGTTCTTGTTTAGAGGTCATTCTTAGTTTCTTGGAGATAAAAACAGCTTAGGGCACTGAAAAGGAACCATAGGGACTATAGATTAGAATTGTGAAGAGCGATTCCATTGAAGCCAAGTGTTATAAAGTATTTCACAGAGGATAAAGTATTCAAATATGTCCAACATCACTAAGTCAAGTGAAATAGGAACTGAGAAATGACTATTGAATTTAGCAAATGGAGGTCACTGATAACTGGCAAAAGCAATTATGGTGGATGTAGTAGAGGAGAAGCCTCCCTGGTTTAAGAAACAATAGGAGAAAAGGCTATGAAGGCAGAAAAAAGAAACTACAGTTCTGTTTTATCTTGTCTTGTCTTGTCTTGTCTTGTCTCGTCTCGTCTTGTTTCAGCAGTCACAGTGGGGTTATTGGCAATGGAGCATCGCCATGCTCCTCCCAGGGAGCATAAGCAGTGGCTCTGAGCGGTGGTGCCCAAGAGCAAGGCAGGTGCTGAGCTCAAGGCCTGGTCTCCTGGGCTCCATGTTTCTTGGGTCTAAGAAATATCAGTCCACCTGGGCATGGCCCATCCCACGGGGTCTAACTTTTGTCTGGGCCTGCCCTGGGCAGGAGAAGATGGTCCCTGATATAAGGCAGTTAGTCTAAGGAGATTGGGATATTGGTAGTCAGGGGAGAATTTTTTAAGTGGGCATATTGCAGATGTTATATGGAGATATGAGTGATCCAGGAGATAGGGAGACATGATGCAGGAGGCACAGTTGCAGGAGTGATTCCGTGAGTAAGGATGCCATACACAGGTGGATGCCTGGCCCCGAGGGGTGTACTGTAAGTTCATTCGCCAGAGCATGGGAAGGCTCGTAGCTTTGAACATAGGAGTCGGTGCAAGTCCTCTTCGGATTTCTTTTATGTTCTCTACGAGGTAAGAAACAGTTGAGGAGGAAGCATATGTTGGAGGTTTGGAGGCTCTCTACCTTCTTGATACATGGGAGAGTGAGGACAAGGAAATTAAACAGCACTCGGGGTCATGTCCTGTGAATAGTTGTGGGTGAAAAATGAGATAGTACGCAATACGTTTCACTCCAGTCACACTCGGCTGCTTCTAAGCAGGTGTTGACTGGGGAATGGAGTTGGATTTTAAACTGGGGTTAGGGCCTCTCTAGGAGGAGGAGTGAGGGGAAACAGAATTAAAAGTCTATGCAAGGAATTGCTTTTAATGATGCATTATGGAAAGGGAAGTAAAGAAGAGGAGGGTGACACAAGACAATGAGGAGGTGGCTTGGTGTTCTCAGAGCTACGGAAAGTGGTGGAGACAAAGGAGCCAGAGGAAGAGAAATAGAAATGTGAGAGGTGGCTGTTGAAGAACGAAGTCACTACAAATTAACTCCGGAGAGTTAGAAACTATTGGTAATAACATCTGTGTTCCGACCATGAGATAGTTACGGTTATTCTCTTTGTAGCTCTTAAACAATTTTACATTTCACGATATTGATAGAATTTCGAGCCCTGTAAGGACTGGTTAGGCAGCCTTTTTCTTTCTTTCTTTATTTTTTAAAGCAGAGTGCATTCCTGTTTCTTCCAATTTTATTATACTGGAAAAAATGGTCACTTTTCCAGTCATTCAAGGGATTCACTGTCTGATACAGAAGTCACTGGCAACATGTGGCTATCGAAATTTAAGCTAACTAAATAAAATTAAAGATATCCTTCCTCAGTCTCACTAACCACATTTGTTGTTCTCCAGCCATAAAGTTCTATTGAAAGATGCTATTCTCAAGTTTTGTCTCATAGTAGTCCAATGTTCAACAACTATGGGACAGAACAGGAATTGCATTTTGCTTTTCGGCCACCTAATCAGTTTTGCTGGAGATGGAAATCATCTGACAGCTACTGTGGTACCACAACTGCCCAGATACCCGGTGTTTCATGGCATCTATGAAACAGGGGAGTCATTGCTATGGTTACTGCATCGCATAATGGGAGCTAATGAGAAGTAATTCACTGGTAAAAGGCAGCACAAGAGACGTATTTGATTAAAGCAACTGTTTCCCACATGTTCTCTCTCTCTCTCTCTCTTTTTTTCCCCCCACATGTTCTCTTTTGTCAAAGATTCTACTTATTTTGGAGTGCGGGAGCGTTTGTGATGCATTGACCCATAGTATGATGGTGATATATACCTTCTGGTTCTCAAAACACATCCATAATACAGCTCCAAATGGGAACCATTGTGCAGATGAGAAAACCAATGGTTCTTTTAAAACTTTCAGGCTAGCAGTTTACTTCCAGGCTTACTTCTTTTGGAAGAAAACGGGTAAAAAAATAAACAACCATTTTCTCAAGATGAGGTCAGCTAAACATCTGCTTTATTCTCGCCACGTGTCACAATTTTCAGAGGAAATTGCTATGGTTTTAACCACAATATCAGAAAGGCTCATTTTCCGTCCTCAGTGGATGTTTTGTTCATTTGATGGAGTTTTGCTCTCCGCGGCATTTTAGCATATATAAAAACACACAGCAGACACGGAAAGAGATAGGAAATAAATATTGCTGAACTCTTAATTTGTGTCAGATCTGTGTGAGATGGGTAAATTATATCAGGTCACCTAATGTTCACACCAATCATTCGGTATGTATTTTGTTTTCATCTCAGTGTTTCAGATGAAGGTACTTAGAAACATTAAGATCAAGTAACCTGCTCATGTTTTGGAATTGTCATGGGTCATAGGTTGGAGTCTTCCTGACTCCAAGAAGCTGTCATCATGTATAACAGAGTTAGACGTCATGTGCTGAATCTCCTGAATAAATCTGTGAACACTTTGAGTACATTGCTTTATTTAACCAGTTAGGTAAAGATCCAACTGTGCAAAGGGGCATACATAGATAACTGGCAGTTGGGAGACGAATCAAAGGTTTATTGAGTAGTTACTCTCAGTCAGTATAAGATTATTTGCCTTAAAAATTGAATTTTTGAAGTTTATTACAAGTGAGGGAGTAGGTATTTTTAACCAATACTTTGATAAATTAGGACGCTCACCTGTCAGGGAGGCTAAGGTAAAATACAAACAGTTATCTAAATTAGTACCTGCTATTATAAAAAGATTCTAGAATAGACACCAATTCTATCAATGTCAGATAACAAGACACTTCCAATATTCATCATCTAAACAGATAGAAAATGAAGCCTGCTGCATCCCAGCACGGTTGATTGCTAATCAGTGGATAAGGCTCTTGAATGTTCAGGTGAAGAATATCAGATAAGATCAGAATTTAAAGGACAGCAAAGGAATAAATCTGAGGAGAAGATAAGAAAGGAAATCAAAAGAAGAGAAATGTTTTGGACTTTTGCATCTGACAAAAGTGCAGGGCCACTTGGGAAAACTAGCCGAGGACAATTTATTCTGTTGCCAGAAAAGCTGGTTATCTTCTGCTCAGCGTGACCCATTGAAGTTGCAAGATTTCAGTAGCCACCCATCTAGGGCAATCCATCATTTTCAACCCAGCTGCTCCACCCTTACTAGCAAAGTGGGTGGCAAATTGTAAAAGAAACAAATGGCTCACTTGCGCAATGAGCTGCTTTTCTCCAAATGTTCCCTGAGATGACAGTTTCTTTGGTGAGTCAACTTGGCCCTTCCATTGCTCATTAGAAGTGGGAAGTGGATATGTCAACAAAGATTCCAGAGTTTCCGGAAGCAATCAACATGAACCCCGAGGGAGGCATGCGACCCCCACCCCCACCCCCCGCCCTCATTTTTTTTGTTCCAGAACCAGGCAAAAGAGCTGATAGGCTCGATTCTATAACAACAGAGAGAAGGAGGAAAGATGGATGCCAGAGAGTCATTTTTGTTAGTTAGCTGTGGTAGGTGTGGAAACATAATCCCACTGGTAAACTTTACTGTGACGGATTCTAGGTCACATAGTGCTGGCAGTAGCTGGTGAGACATTCATAAGGCGCATACACCGTTAGATCTTTATTTCAAGTCCAAATAACATGATCCTAAACATTCAAACCCATAGGGTGGTAGAATTTCAGGAGGAAGTTTGTTAACTCTAATTTGTACCCCAAATTCTTTCACCTGTGCTTAATCCTGTACTTTTGAGTAGCTTTGCTTAGGGTTTGGAGACACTCTTATCCTCACCCCATGAGTTCTGTCTAATAATATCTTTCCACACCCACAACCCATGCAATTCTCTTAACACATGCAAGGGTTTGCTTCTTCTTGAGCCCTGTGTGGTTGGCCATAATTTCCTCTAGGAGATAGGAGTCAGGATTTTGGAGCCTGATGGTTCACGATGTCTCACAGTAGCCTGGCTTTAGGTGGACAGTCTAAGATGCCATCAGATACTCTTCATGATGAATACTAACTAACTTCCAGCCTATCTCTTGCTTATTATGCTCACAGATGACTTATGTTCCCTAATGCTTTAAGCTACTTGGCCAAGTTTCTTGGAATTCCAAGGAGCCGTCTACCCTGGATGCAAGTAATAAGGCAATGCATTGTCTGTAGATAATTTAATGTAATAATGGAACTTACTGAAAGTTAGTCTGCCTTTCACTGTATGCCCTGAGCCAGCAATTCTAAACAATGCCTATAATGAAATACTTTTCCTTGCTGGGGCAGGATTCTCCCACTACCCCCACCTCACACCACTTCTGACTAGTGCACAGAACTCCTTAAGAAAGAGGAGATGATTCTATCAAGGGAGGGACCATACCTAATTTGTTGAAAGCTGTGTACTTCTCAGTATCTTGCATAATAGCTGCCATATAATAGATGCTCGCTAAATACTTATTAAATTAAATGTTTGTTTATATGTGAAAACAATATAGGCAGAGAGAACAAAATATGCAAAACAATGAAGGTTAAACTACATGACATGTTCAGAATTGAAATTCCTGATGCATAAAATATAAGGATGGTCCGGCATAGGAAATGCATATAAAACATGAGGATACAGATGGTCTTATCAAGATGGCTCGCATATTAAAAGGTAATAAAGAGTGATGAGAAAGAAATAGAGTGACTCAGATTGAAGAAATACATTTATTCAATTACTCAAACATAACTTGCATACTTTCTATATAATAGGCATGTTTTTGTTTGACCCAGGAGATGTGAAATTTATAAAATATTGTTTGCTCCCAAGTAACTCACCATCTCAAAGGAGAAGTAGAAGGCATTAATAGCAAAAGTATAATGGATGACTTTTGAGCACCTTCCATAGACTAGTTGTTTTCCAAATAGTAAGTATCCAAGAAAGCTGCAAGGCAGGCCTTGTTACTGTTAGCATTTTATACATAAGGAGACCAAAGGTCAGAGAGGCCCAGCTTCACATCATTTCGGGTGGGACAGCTGGGTGGAGAGGCCAGTTCTATCTGGGTCCACTGGAAAGGGGAAGGAGAACCCAATCGGGTCTGTTTGGCTGCAGTGTGGGGAGACTCAGACAGGAAAAGGCAGCCGGAGTGGTTCTCAAGCCCCAAACTATGGATGAAGTCCTTGCAGGAAAACAAACACAAATGTGTCTGGAAAAAAAAAAAGGAAAGTGGGTAAAATCAAAACCTAACATTCTGAATCCTCTCATAGAGTGAAGAGGTATTTTGTCATTTTCTCTTAACTTGATTTCCTTTAAATCCTGGCTTACTGCTATATAGTATAAAAATAGAAGTCTGAATAATATCTGGCCTAGTTCCATCAAAATTGCTTGAGACTTCAAGTTGTCTGGGCTTATTAATATTATAAAATGTATTCCCAGAGATTCAAGTAGATTCACTGCTCAAACGGAAACCGCTTTTTTAAAATAAGCAAAAATCATCACTTAAAAACAATACATTTATCCAAGTCTCCAATGCTGCATACGTTAAGTATACGCACATATTTCTGTACATACATAAATGGGTGTAGATGCATATTTACATTCGTGCACACACACAGACCTACATCTATATCTGCATGTGTGTATATGTGGATGTATTGCCTGTGTAGTTTCTATAACTCTGCATTGAAATATAAATGAACAGAACAATGGCACATAGAGCTATATATTATCCTATGTCAAATAGTCAGAAATGTCATATATTTAAAGTGGATTTCTTAGCATTTATATGCAATTCAAAGTTATTATAAATGCTTAGAAAATCTTAAGTGTGCATTCATCCTGACAGTCTCTTCAAGAGGGTTGTATATGAAACATATTAGTGAATTACTTTCAGATATTCAAAATTCTGTTGTATCTGAGTCAGTGAGGAGGATTTGAGGATATCTGAGTTCATTCCCAAGGTATCTGCTTCGTTTTCACTGGTATTTGATGTTTAGGTCTCCGGGGTGTTGCAGGAAGAAGGGGCAGTTCACAAAGGCCCAACAGAAGCAGGCCTGCTTTACGTTAAAGAGCCAGGTCGGCTTAGCACTTGTATTGCTGTCTGTGTTTTATCCTGGGGCCTTGGGGACGAGAACTGTCTCAGGGAACTCTCCTGTTCTCCCTGCTGGGGTCACAGAAGCCCTTCCACTAAGAAATACGGGGCTCCGGCAGTCTGAAAGCAAATCTGATTCATCTTTACAACTTACTAGATAAAATTAGATCATAATTTACTAGCTTATTCTAGGGTTCTTATACCATTTAGTAAATTTGAGTCCGATCATGTTGTGGTTATACTCAAACCCATCTCCTGTTTTATAGTGGAGCTCAGACGCCACTAAGGAAAGTTGGATACCAAAAAAGGTAAAGAACTGATGTTTTCTTCTGCCTGGTAAGCCTTACTTTAAATATGTTTTATGCTCCTCAATTCAAACTATGTCCATGAGTGTATGTCTATTTGTGATCAAGAACATAGCAGCAAAATTTTAAATTATTAGATAGCTCATCTGTATTATTTAAGGAATATCTACAAGCTTATAGATACATTTTCCCATCTCAAAGATTGAGAAACTGAAACTTGAACTATTGGTAATTTATCTGGGTTATTGATGAGTACTCTGTATTTTCTAAGCCTGACCAGTCTTTGGGATCTATAATTCTTATCCATAAAAGCCACTTTGGAGTGAACTGCAACAAAGCATTTGTCTCTGCACAACCATACACAAATTCTCTGGATATTTTTATCAAGACTCTTTTATTCTTGCTGTCGTTTTGATCAAAATTCAATCTAAAGGGACTTGAACAACCGCAAATGTATGCGTGCGCACACACACACACAATCAATTAAAATCTATAAAACAATCTAAAAGAAGAAAAGAGGAGTTGATATTATTAGTTCAGTTAAGCAAATCTCAGGAAGGCAGGAGTCTCATTCGTGAGAAGTTGTGCTGTGTTTCTCCTTCTGTTCCCTCAGATTTTCCTCCTCTAAGACTGGCTTTTCCCATAGGAGTACATTTTCCTGTTCATGGACACCTTCTGGCTTCATACATCTTCAGTTTCATCACACAGAAAAAAAAGATTCTCCATCCAGTGTTTCCACTTTGAAAAACTGTAAGGTAATAACTTGACGGGTTCATCATGAGTCATGTAGCCTTCCCCAGAGCAGTCACTTAGACCAGGTCAGTTAGAGCAGATAAGAGGATGGCAGCTCCTATGAGTCACTTTTCAGAATAGAAAGAGAAGAATGAGTTTTCCAGAAGAAGAGAGGTAGGTGAAAGACATGACCAATGAGACGGAAATTCCGCACTGGGCGCTATCTCAGTCCGGGTCTTCTATGCAGGAAATTAATGTTGTGGAATAGCTGTTCTTGGCCTGTTTGTCTCTTCCACGTATCACTTAAAATAGAATCAAAGAGTCTTACAATTTGCTCTTCTCTTTTAAGTGCAGGTAATCCCCACAAAAGGGAAATTGCCCAGCCCTTGCCCACAGCTGCAGTGGGCATATGGTTCAGAAGCCCTAAGTATAGTCTAGAACCTAAATTGCTTTCCAGCACAAATACCACAATCTGTACAAAAGTGCTAATTGTTATTATGTGATGACAGCTCATTAAACAAAACAAACAAAGGTATAGATACCTGTGAAATTAACTGGTTAATTAAGTCTCAAGATTATCCAAAGCAAATCAAATTTAAACAGATCAGGTTCAAAGATCTTAGTTGTAAGACTTGATTCAAACAAAATAAGTAAGAATCAGGCCACTGAGTCATTTCCAAGGCAGCAGAGTTCAGCCGCCTCATCTTTATAATTTATCTCCAATGTCACTGATGGTGAATGCCTGAAGGTAGGGAGGGGTTTTGTCTTCTAGGTGGCTAAAGGTACAATTTACAGAGAATAGGATAATACCTAATGAGTTATTTGAAATACAGAACAAGTTATCAGAATATCAGAATGCATTTAATCAATATGTGCAAATATATATATAGGTCAGCTGAGAGAGAGATTTCATATAAAAGTCCAAATTCTCTATAACTCAATCTCAAATGATAGATGCTCAGCTCATTTTCTCTAGTTTCTCAATTGTTGTCTCTCTGTATACTTGTCTTCTTGGGTCATTCTAAAATGTGTCACTCACTCCTATAACTTTCCAGTGACATGGAAATAGAAAAAGACTTCTCTATGTCACAGCAGCTTTATTTTTCTCTACCAGTTCCGACATTACATCGTAGTCTATATTTCATCAATTTGTCCTTAGGTGGTTGAGAAATTTCCACCCCGTCCTTCGGGGGTGTTTTTCCTCATGATGTCCCCTCAGACCCTCTGTTTTGATTCACTCTCCAGACCTAGCTCCGTTGCTCCCAGACCAAAGTCCTCTCTGACCTGCAGAGACCTCGCCCACTTTCATTATTTCCTCATGTGGCAGAGGCCAGCTGATGGTTTGACGAACTCGTTTTCTTTAGTTTCCTGGAAGCACAGTTTAGACAAACTTGTGTCAGTCTCTCTTGCAGTAAAGTGTGACCGCTAAGTTCTAGCCAATGGTATACAGAACAGTGAAAAGCGAGCCACAGCATTAAAACCTCCCTAATCCCACACATGAGCCTTTCTCTTCCCAGCCACTGGAGAGTCCGCCGAGGGTCATTCCAGAGGGAGATGAAGCCACAAATGCAAGGAGTGCTGGTTCCTGAGGGATCATGTACATATGATACCTGGACAGGAGCACCAACCTTATATTGTGAGAGAACAACAACAACAAATTTTTTTAAGTCGCCAAGATTTGGAGATCTCTCTGTTATAGAAGCACGTGTTATTTTGATGAGCAAACTTCTTCCTCTGTCTTTGGTCAATGACCACCTAGAAGGAGTTGATTCTTCACATCTCCAGGGCATGGTAGTTCCTTCATTAAAGTCATTCTTCAGCTATCCATTCTGCTTCTCATTAGTCAGATGTCAGGACTTGTACTAGTCAGTATACAGCAGCTTCTTAAGGATAGGGACGTCCTTTGTGCCGTGATGCTTACGAAGCATGGCACTTAGCATGCTGTACAGATGTGCTTATTGAGCAAGAAATCCTCAGGAGACGTGTAGGAGACTGATGGGAGCCAGTTTTACTGACTAGGTGACCATCATTCTCAGCCTCACTGCCTCATCTTTTTAATGGATTTTATTTTTCAAAGTGGATTGAGGTTCGTTACAAAATGGAATGGAACGGACGGAGATCCTCCACGTAGGCACAGCCTTTCCACTATCGACGTCCCTCACCAGAGGGACATATTGGTAACAATGAAATAACCCACATTGATGCATCATTATCACCCAAGGTCCATAATTTACCTTCGGGTTTATTCTTGGTGTCAACAAATATATAATGACATGTATCCGCTGTTACAGTGTCATATGGAATAGTTTCACGGCCCTACAAAATTCTCTATGCTTTACCAATTCATGCCTCCTGACCTCCCTTCTAACCTCTGGCAACCACTGATCCTTTACTGTCTTCATCATTTTGCCTTTTCCACGATGTCATATAATTAGAATCAGACAGCATGTAGCTTTTTCAGATCAGCTTTGTTCACTCGGTAGTAGTTATTGAGGGTTCCTTCATGTGTTTTCATGGTTTGATAGCTCATTTCTTTTGAGCGCTGACCAATATCCCCTTGTCTGAAGGTACCACAGATTACTCATCCTCTCACCCGCTGAAGCTCACCTTGGTTGCTTCCAAGTTGTAGAAATTATGAATATGGCCGCTATAAATATCTATGTGCAGGTTTTTGGGGATATAAGTCATCAACTCATTTGAATAACAAAAGTGTGGCCCCCTCATTTTTATTACTAAACTCTCTCAAATATATCACTATTTTTAGTGGCGTTGGCACTTGAGTAGGCAGGTTTCCCCTTTTTTTTTTTCCTCCAGTTGACAAACTCAGAGAAACCCAAAGAACTTTCAGTCTGCTTTTCCCCATAGGGATATTCTTTTATCAAGGCCTGACTTCCAGCCACCTTTTAAATCACCTGTTTCCCTTGATCTCTGCTTCTCTTGGTCCATCAGCTGGGGCTTCTCACTGTACCTCCTCCTTATGGTTTGAGTGAAACGTTCTGCCCTCCGCATCAGTATTGGCCTCTTTAAGGATTTCTGCCCCTGAGGATGGTGCCTGGGAGCTTCAATTCAGGGTAATGGAAGATTAAAGAGACCAAGGGCTGGTCTGGACCATGGGTTACAAGCTATCCTTTCTTTCTTGTTGATCCGGATATCTGAAAGTAACAACATTAACAACAGAAACAGATCTCTTCCGAGGGGGGCTGCTATCTTGGTAAAACATGCTAATGCTTCACCTTAATGCGAAAAGTACATCTGTCTCCTTTCCAAACCTGAATTGCACTGTGAAGGTGTTTTCATGGCCCTCTCTTTATTCCTGAAATTCTTTTTCTTTCTCTTCACTGCAACACGTGATGGAAAACGTGATGGAAAAGGCCATCTCCTTCTCATTAATGAAAATGCTTAGAATGTATTGTTCTTTAGCATTTGACACCACAATTGATATTGAAGTTATAATTAGTCTAAAGGTGTTACTATCACATAACATAAGGCAATTCAAGTACCTCACATGTCATAGCAATCAGTTCCAATGTAATGGAAAGCAGTATCCTGAAAATTAATACAGAAAGAAGGATGACAAGTGCTTTGTTGCCAACACATTCCTCTGCTGGGAACTTAAGTCTCCATTCCCTCATCCGTGCTTCCTTCACAATGAGCAACTCCGGTGCTGGAGGCTGCCTCCAGCCCCCCATCCTCCGCCTGACTGTAAATACTTTTCAGTGTTTATGCGTCAGCGTTTGGACAGTGTCCAGTGAGTAGAGTTTCCTGACCGTCCTAGCATTCTCTTCAGGGGTCAGATTCACAGAGAATCCTGTGATC
The DNA here is from genome assembly GCF_014176215.1 of Rousettus aegyptiacus. NCBI lineage: Eukaryota > Metazoa > Chordata > Mammalia > Chiroptera > Pteropodidae > Rousettus > Rousettus aegyptiacus. Next base: position 9,456,325 of record NW_023416285.1, read on the forward strand.
CGGTGATGCGTCCTCCTAGAGGTAGCCTACTCGCTCCTTGGTGTCCCCCTCTGAAACGACGTGTTTAAGAGTCTGTGGTAAAATCAGGAAAAGAAAAAGAAAAAGAAAAATTGTGATTTTTAAAATAAAGCTTCATATGTCAGTTTTGGAATCTGACTTTCTTCTCTGTGTCATTCTTACATATCTGATCTTAAATTGTTCCATAGTTTATGAGGATGCAATGGTAATGGAATTTCCTCAATGTCTGTCTTTGGAACAATCAAAAGTTAGCAGTCAAATTTCAGTTTTCGGACTAAACTCAATACATACATCCTGCTTTATAAAATCTACGCAAATGCACCTCTCCACACTTATTACAAACGCTTCCTGGTATAGTTGAGTGCCTCCGCCTCCTCTAGACCCGGTGACAGCAGGGACTGTGCCTTATTCACCCAGACACCAGGGCCCAGTGTGGCACAGGTTTAAGGCACATTCTCCGCAGAACGAATGGAAGAAAGAAAGGTGCCCGGGGAATCAAAAATTATTTTTAAAACAAAGTAATAACAAAACCAGTATTCTTTCTTATGGTATTTATAAAAATTTATTATTGATTTTCACAAGTATTGCTTCATTTGATCCTTAAAAGACTCAATATATTAAGAACAAAATTCACTTCCCAGCCAAATGGATCAGGGAGCCTCATTTCCGAGGGGCAGAGTGGAAACTAGAGCCACATACTCTCTTCACGAACCTTGCGTTTTGTTTTGTTTTTGTTTTGTTTAGTTTTTTGCTTTTGTTTTTGTTTTGTTTTGTTTAGTTTTTTGTTTTGTCTTGTTCTTTGCTTGTTCCATTCCCCTGCAGTAGTCATGTACCAGCAGAAATGCAGTGGAAACAGAGAGGTCTCTTTGTCTCCTCTAGTCCACTCCCCCACGCACGCACCGTTCCCTTCTGTTACACAAGAGGGAACATTTTGTCATCGGTATTTTTTAGATTTGTCAGTGTATAGCGATAATAAAAAGCAGGCTGAGTTTTAATATTGTTGGCTTAAATTCTCAACGGATAACGCCTCACCTCCCTTTCTCCTGCTCCTCGGGCCATTGCCGCGCAATCATTGTTACGCTCGTGTGTTAGTCGCACAAAGCCGACTGCTATGGCAAATACCCCTAAATATCAAAGTATTCTTTTTTCACGATAACAGTTTATCTGTCACATCGCAGTGTAATATGGGTCTCTAAGGGCTCAGGTTCATGCAGTCTTTTCAAAAGCTAAGCTCTTTTATTCTGTGCCTCTGTATCCTCTAGGGGCTGTTCTCTCTGCTCATCCCGTGGATGGTGAAAGAGAGAACATGAAACGTCGTGTAGGAGACTTTAAGGGTCAGGCTTGTGAGTGGCATCTATTTCCTACTCAGGAAGGTGGCACATGTTACTGCAGAGGAAGCTGGAAAGTATGGACGACACCTGTACCTGGGGTGGGAGGTCCCTGGGTTTAGAGAGCACGCGATGTCCCTTCTGCACCCGGTGCCCAGACTCTGTTCACTCCCAGGACTAGGCTGAGGAGTAGGCAGGTTCCTGGCTGTGGTGAGTGTCTGTTAATTATGCATTTGGCCTAACGTTTTGGAAGCCATTATTGAAACACAAGTGCTATGTTTCCGGCGATCAACTTCTTCTGATGCTAACTCAATTGCCTTATCATCATAAGAAAAATTAAATTCACTTCTTGATCATTTTAGAGTTTGCAAATAATTTTCACCTCAGTCTCCTTATTCTAGATTAACCGTTATCCTGTGCATGGTCAAGCTCTCTCTCCCCATTTTATGCATGAACCGTTCACACTCAGGAAGGTTAATGGCCTTTACCCCTCCTCTAGTAGCTGGCTAGTGCTCTCAGAACAGTACTCTGCATGAGACATATTTTAGTTACCCAACCAATATTTATCCACCCAGTTTCTTTGTTAAAGGATTCTCATTTCGTTCAGATTTGCAGCCAATGGCAGTTGGAAGGCACAGTTCAGGATGGTGTTATCTAAATGGGAATCTCTTCTAAAAAGGGACAGGTAGAGCTGATTCTGCCTTCTCTTTTATTCTACATAGATCAAAGACAGTCCAGACCTGCAGACTTGTTTCTGTGACGTGATTAAGTATAAGTAAAAATGTAAATAATATATAAATATCAACATAATTGCTCACTATAACAGACATTTATTCTCTCACAGTCCTGGGAGCCAGAAGTCCAGAAGCAAGGTGTCGGCAGGGCCGTGTGGCCTACAAAAGCTCTCGAATAGACTCTTTCCTTGACCCTTACAGTTGTTAGTGGCTCCACACATTCTTTGGCTTGTCAGCGTAATTTCTACCTCCATCTTCACACACTTTCTCTCCTCTTCTCCGTGTCTTCTACCTCTTCTAAAGACAGTTATCATTGGATTTCCACCTGGGAAATCCAGGATGACCATTTCTCCAAATCCTTAACTTAATTGCATCTGCAAAGACACCTTCACCAAATAAATTCATATTTATACCTTCTGAGTGTTAGGGTATGGATGTATCTTTTTGAGGGCTATTCAATCCACCACACCATGTCAACAATAATAGCTTCCCGTTATCACTATAACAAATCACCACAAACTTAGTGACTGAAAACGAAACATTTTTACTGTCTGCCAGTTCTGGGGGTCAGAAGTCTAAAATCAGGCGTGGTCAGTGCTGTGTCTCTTCTAGAGGCTTCAAAAGAAATTCTGTTTCCTTGTCTTTTTCAGGCAGAAGTGGCAGCCGCCTGCATTCCTAGGCACAATGACCTTCCCTGCATCATTCCAAACTGTTGAATCCATCATCACATCCCCTCTTATAAGTGCCCTTGTGATTACATTGAGACCACCCTTTTAATCAAGGGTTACCTCCCTACCTCAATATCCTTAACTTAATTGCACCTGAAAAATCCCTTTTGCCATGTGAGATCATATATTCACAGGTTCCAAAGATAAGGACATAGACATATTGAGGGGAAACATTGTTCAGTTTACCATACCTATACCCCGCCCCCCATACACACACACACACACACACACACAAAAGATGCATTTGGTCAATTAGATTAAATTCTGGGGTTGACCTAGTAAGGGAGGTTGGGATATGAGGTGGATGTCCCACCCCCTATGGACCAGGGCTGAAACTGCAGGCACAGAAAGCAAGGCTCCTCTCTACACTCACAAAGGAACCTGAGCTCCACATTTCTAGGGCTCTGGTTACTGGCCTCTGGTATCTGGCCCCTCTTGCTCTCAGAACAATGGATTTTAATTTTCTGCTTTCTCCCTCGCGGGTAGCTTAAAGTGCCCTACAAGCATTTGGCTTATTAATCTTCATAACATCTCTGAACACTCTGTGAAGTTACCAAAGGGCAAATGAAAGGGCAGCCATAATTATCCTTATTTCACAGAGAGGGGAGATTGTGACAGGGAAGTGGTTCAATTAAGTTCTCTAATGAGTTGTGGAAAAAGACAGAAAAAGAACCCAGATCTCCGGAAAAACCCATCCATTCCCCATCCCTTCGATCACTATTTCACTTTTAAAACTTTCCGACTAAGGATTTTTAAAAAACGTTGTCTGGGCTTTCTGGCAGGTGAGTTAGCGACAACAGATGTACGGGCTACATTCGTTCATGGTCTCTGCCTGCATCCAGTGTCACCGCCTTAGAGAGAGAGAGAGCTCTACATCCCAAGGTAGATGAGGCCAGAAGAATGAGCAAACCACCAGGGAAGCTGAAACTGAAATACCAGCAGGACTTATAGGACTAGGACTCAATTTGTCCATGTAGAAATAATTGGCTATTCATGTGTGTTTTTCAGTGGGTAGAACAGGTGTCTTTGCAATCTCAAATTTGAAATGGACAAAAGATACAACAACAAAGTCTATCGTTCACCGAACTTTGCTGTATCATCTAGGAAATATGCAAATGCTCCTTAAGCTATGTCAGCCTGAGGTGGGATACACATTAACTACCCTTTACTAGAGGAAGTTCCTAGGAACCATTCTCTGATGGAAGAAGAAAAAAAGCCCACGTTGAAGTTTCCTCAGCCATATTCCTAAGTCAGAAATGAGCTACACTGATCGAGACTCTCACTCTTCTTCCCCACACTCAATCCATCCTTTGTGCTATAAGGTAATTCCATTTTTCAGATTTCTATCCGACAGAGAAGTTCACCAAACCGAAGGCAATGTGATGTAATGAGCGCTGAGGCCATGTAGGCATCTCGCTCTGGTGAATCCCTTCATAACCCTCTTGGTTCCTGCAGACAAGCTTTATGAACTCAGGCCTCAGTCATCCCTCTAGTCTTTGGCTCTACTAAAACCCATGTGACTTTCCAATTATGTATTTTCTCTATGAGATGAGTTCATTCCTTATACGTTCTCTTTTTTATACTTAATTCTCCTCTTGACTCCTACTCATTTTTCAGTTTACAAGTCATTTCTTTTTAGAAGCCTTCTCTTTCTCCCTAAGGTTCAATTAGATATCCCTACATTGTGCTCTGACACCTAATATGTGTTCCAAAAATATTTATTAAATAAATACTAAATTCAATGTTCCAATAGTTTTTAATATTTAATATTTGAGATACGTTTTGAAAGGATCATCAAATTGAAGAACAGCAAAATGAAAAGTTAAAGCAATCCTCATCTAACACATCTGTAGTTCTTCAGCCAGGAATTTCATTCCTAGAAAATTTTCTTAAGGAAATAATCTGAAATTCAGAAAACAAAGCTTTGGCAAGAAGATATTAATGGCAGCACCCTTAATAACCATAAAATATTGAAAGCAATATAAATTTTCAAATATAGTAGTAAGAATAGATTGTGGATGAGATTTTACCCATTCATTAAAATTCTTCCCATTAACAGTTTATAATAAGAAGAATGCTCTTACTGTAATGTTAACTGAAGAAAGTAGGATATAAAATTATATATAACACATAATAAAAATTTTAATATTCAAAAAGGAAACTAACCACAAACTTGGAATAAGAGAGAACAGGAAAAAAAGAAACAAACCTCAAATCATATACCAAAATGTTTTGAGTAGTAGGGCTATGGATAATTGTTTTTTATTTTATATTCTTTATTATATTTTAAAATATGATATGTTGCCATTAAAATTAACTTTACTAAAATATTACTTTATAAAGAAACCCCTATATTGGCAAGTTCCTCTCTCTCTCTCTCTCTCTCTCTCTCTCTATCTATATATATATATATATATGTGGATTTTATATCTATATCTACATATCTATCTCTCTATATATACATATATAGAGATAGATATACACACACAACAAACTAGCAGTAACACCTAACTGCATTTTAAAAGGTATAAATTAATAGTTAAAAAAAAGTTAATGATTTAATTTTGTTTCCTGGCAGGCCTTTGTGCAGTTCAACTGGCAATAGATATAAAAGTACATACTTCGGGAAAAGTCTTAATTTGCTTGCAGTGGACATCTGTTGTTTTTTCATGTGCGGCATTTCTTCCAGTGTTTTCAGAGATGGCATCCTGAGTGTTCTGTGGGGACCCCGTGTGTTCTATTTGCAGCCTCTGGGGTTTAAGTGGAGATGGGCGCCGGGATCGGGTTGGTCAGTCATTTAATTCCATCCCCGGCAATGAGAATTGATCCAGAGATGGGAGAAGAATCAAGCAGATCAATGCCAACAGTTCTCAGCGTTTTGCCAAAACTTCCAGGAAAGAGGTTTACATTTTCATAGAGCTCACCAGTAGTGAGAGCTGTGAGCTCTAGAGCTGCAGGCCCCTGCCTTTGCCTCCGTGTGGAGAAAGTCTGCGGAGAATGACCCCGTCACAGAGAACAGAGCTGGGAGATGGAGGAAAGGATGCTTAGGGAGCGAGTGATAGACGGAGCGGGGAAGAGTGAGAGATAAAGAGAATTCCAGCTAGTTTAAAGTTCTTAGATCCATTCGTGTGTGAAATAACTTAAGACATCACATTTTCTGTTTTTTGTTTAAGCTATTTTGAGTTATATTTCTATCATGTGCAATCTGAAGACTCCTAAATCTTCACTATCATTCAAGTGCTTCACAGGCTTGTTCCTCTTCTACCCATAAGCATAACCATCTAGAGACAGCGTCTAAGAAAAATGAAAGTGTAAATGTTCCAGATGGGAAAACATTGGAAGAGCCAGCCCAGCCCCCACTCTGCTAAAGTGACCCGTACTGCTTGTCCTGCCTTTGAAGTCCCAGATCATGTTTGACTGCTCTGTAGTCACCAACCTTCAGCTCACAGGTTCGAATGTGTAAAATACCTTAAATTTTGACATTCCTTAGGTATCATATTTGATTACATTCTCAACTCTATGTCGAATATTTCCCTTCTTTCAAGATTTATATTTAATGCCAACAGTAGTTTTCTAAATGTTCTGTTCAAAGAATGTTAGTTTCTAATGATTATGGCATTATTATAGTATAAATTTTATTAAATTTATATTGAAAATTTTATTTTACCATCCTTTAAAAAGATTCCTTATTTGCCATATCTTAAAGCCCTCCCAACGATTCACTGTTTTATTTTGGTGTCTTGAAATGTTTATATAAAAACTCATTTTATTACCTTAAATGGAGACTAAAATGAACAAAATATCTTCTTTATGAAATTAGCATTTCCTACATTTACTTATAGAATTGGGAACTAGCAGAGCTGAAGATCTGAGAATCTTTGTGCATAAATTTAAACATTTAATTCCAGGCTTATAAATGATGAAAACAGAGTAAGTGCCCACATTCTCCGAGCCAGTCAGAAGCTGCTGAGAATATTATCTGAATCTTTTAACTATATCTTTTCCATGAGATAATTCAATTAGTGTCTTCAATAATAAATGACTGCTCCAAATGCTAGATAATTTTCCTGCAGATTTTTAACCAAAAAAAGAAAAAATCTTCCCCCTGGGATACTAGTTGGAAGGTATCGTGAATACAGCACCTGGGGTGAACAGGGTAATAGAGTTTATAATAATTAATTCACAGCAGCTTATTCTCCAGTGATCAAAGATTGAATCATATGCAAGTGTGGTTTTAATTTCCTCTTTTAAATGAAGAACAAGCAAAACTATAAATCACATCTCCAATTCTGCCGTAAATCTCATTTGTTCCATTGCTTGCCGACAGTCTGAAAGAAATATTTTATTCCTTGCATTCCTTGTCCATATCAGGTTCATTATATTTTATTCTTTCCAGTAATAAGTAAACACAGGACATGCAAGCTCTGAAGTCGTTGGCCAATGATTTCTCTGCCGTGCCTGAGATCGACAGGGACAGGCAATCAGACATGCAAATAACATTCACTTGTCTCTCCAGACACTGCCGCTTGCATTCCGAAAGAGACAAGACACATGCACCTCTGTACTTGAGGGGCATTGTACGGTGACTTGTGGGTTGCAGAGGGAAAAAATAGTCTCTAGCAACCTTTTGTTTTAGGAAATAGATTTTCTTCCATTTTGATGCCCCAGAACTAAGCCAACATTAAATTCTTTTCACCAGTGCTTTGAAACTCCTTATACCCATCTATAAGAGTCACTGACAAAAATCTAAAATGACACAAAAATATCCTAAACTTTTATTTTTTAATCTTCTAGGAATGAAGATATTCGGTAAGGTCTCAGATACTTGAAATAACAAGAGAGGAAGGATCGTGAGCCAGATTTGTGAGATGTTTTCTTTTCTCTCCCAATCCTGCTCTTCCTTTGAAATTTTGCAGACTTAGATATAATTTTCGTTTTGTTTATACTTTCAAATGTTTGATATATTTTTGTGGATACCTAGCTCTTGCTATGAAAATGGCTCTGCTTGATGTAATAACCTAATAGTAGATAACGCAGATGACTTTTCCCTTTCTCTCCAAAATAATGGTTTTGCCCAAGTTACGTATTAATATGCTGAATTAGAAGTACAATGTTCCAAGGATAATGAAAAACTTATGCAAAATATCTTTAGCCTTTATGTTTAGACCAGTTTAACAGAGGAAAATATCAGGATTTTGATCATAAAGTGCTGCAAATTGTTTGTTGACCATAAATTTGAAAGTAAGTGACTCATCTTGAACATGTAAAGATATGAATTTTTGTATAATATCCCCAAAAGTCATTGTTTGTTACTTTGTAGGCAGAGAAATAACTTTCAGAAAAAGGAGTCATGGATTGCAGTTCTAATCTCAGTGTCCCCGCTATGTCTTATTGTGTAAATCATCTGATTTATTAGCTGCTTTGGCTTTTCCTCAGGGAAAATAGCCCCGTTTTTCCCACTTACTTTAAAGGAAAATGTTGAACATCACGGACATTGGCTAAGATAATATAGTTTATATGAAAGAACACCAGACTGAGAGTAGAATTGCCTAGGTCAAATTATTTAAATTTATCCTCTAACTGGAAATGAGCTCCTCAATAAATAGTCAAATCTCCCGGTCCCTGTTTCCTAAAGGATTTTAAATAGCGGCTTTCTAAATTTCTTCAAAATTATCTTAAGAACTTTAGCTTTTATTCTTCAGTGAGAAGCAGGCTGGGGCAAATTTGAGATAAACAAATGCATGTATAGGGTGAAACATAAAATTTATAATACTGTATAACACAAACTATATGCCAAACAATGTTCTTGGCCACACACACACACACACACACACACACACACACACGAAACTCAGGTTATTTTCATAATTGCCTTCCTTCTTAGATGCCATTTTTGTCTGCACTGATAGATGAGGAAACTGAATCACAGAGAATCAAATAGAATAGATTGGCCAAAGTCTCATAATCAATTAGTGTCAACATCAAGTTAGAAGCACACGTGCAGTTTGGCCACACAGTTTATACTCTTAAACTCTGAGCTATCATGTCAGTTTTTCTCACTGAAATATGATAATCCAAGATCTTTATGAATGGAGTAAATTCTTGCATTGCTCAGAGGTATCTGAAAGACTGCCTCTGGCCATGAACACAACCTCTATAGTGATATCTTGCCTTCAAAGCATAATCCTAGAAGTCCTTTCTCATCCTCATACTATCTTTACAAAGCAATAACTTGCTCCTAATGACAGAGCCACATGTTGGTGGAGAGTTATCTGTGGGTTTTGGTTTGTTGCAGCTAATCCATTTTAGTCATGGGAAATGGTCTCTCTGATATTTGCTGTACTCTAATTTCCTGAACAATACGTCCTTTCTCTCCATGTGTCTCTTTTGGAAACCCCTTCTGAGGTTTCCTGTGGTATTGTAATTCCTGTGGATTTTGCAGAGTGGTTTTGTGATGTTTGAGATTTGAGGCCGAGTAAGAAAATGTTAACCGCTTAGCTTCCCTCACAGGAGGAAGAAATGACATCAGTGATAACCATAATAAGAATGATATAAAAAAAAATAAGGATATTTTTTATCCTTATACAATACAGAGTGGAAGCATGTGTTTCCATTTTGGAAAGTTTACTCTTAGTAACAGTATAATACATGGCAGGGGAAGTACATTTGAGTTAGGGGGACCAGGTAAGAGGATGTGGCAGTAACTCAGGTGACAAATGATAGTGAACTGAATGGATGGAATGGCTATAGGAATAGAAAAATAAATTAAGTGAGTTTCAGAAATAGTAAAGAGATGAACTCGTTAAAACTTTGCAATTGGTTGTGTTTTGGGGCAATGAGGGGCAGGATGTTGTCAAAGCAATACTTACATTTCTGACTTTCAAATTAGGATGTGGGAAAATTATTTCAGCATTCTGAGCCTCAGCACCTTCATAAGCAAAGCAGAGATGCAGAGATGTACCTTTGAGCATGTTGAAACATTCTGGTGAAAAAAATGCAAAATACGCAGAGTCAGAAGTAGGTGGCACTCATTGAAATTAAAAGGTTATTATTTCAGAGCCACTAAAAAATACATTATTATTTTAGCATAGATTTGTAAGAAGTATGAAAAGGCTTCACAAAATATGAAGGTGACAATATAAACAAAATGCACAGCGGCACGAAAGTGCTCGGCCAACTCCTGTTCTCTGGAATCTAAACAGCCAGAACATTAATAATCAGGTCATTTGAATCTATGACTCTTTCTTGAGACTTGAAACTTCTTAGGAGAAATAGATTAATGATAACTAAACATACTTCTCGCAAGAAATAAGACTTTGAGAAACTATATTTCTTACCTAACACAAGACCATGCTATGTCTCCAAAGTGAGCTCTCAAACTAGGGATGCTCCTGGAAAATCCCCTGATACTCATGATCCAACTGTCATTATCTGTGTGTAGATAATCAGGGCTACTCTCATTCTTCCCTCCGTGTCCTCAGGGGGAATGCAGAAGAGCCATACCGTGACAGTAGAAGGCATTTATTGAAGATGGCAGAACCATCATCAGGCTAGGTCTGTAAATAATTTCAGAGAGAAGACCTGGGATGCCTAACTGCTGACCCACCCTGTTCTGTGACTTGAGAAAAAAAATAAGCCTCTGATGTGTTAAATCACTGAAATTTTAAGGGTTGTTATAGCAGTTTTTAATAAGATAGCATAGATTTTATTTATTGATTTTTCTGGCTCACCCCTCCTTCAGGAGTCCCCATCTTGGGACCTCCCTAAGAGTCTGGCTCCCTGATGATGTTACTGAACAGGTGAAGCAAAGCCAAACTTCCTCTATCTCCATGCATTCTTCTGTATAAGAGGAATATACTCTTGTTAAGCTACTATGACTTGGATTTTTTTGTTACTTGAAGCCAAAAGAGCACTTCCAGCTGATATACCATTAGTGAAGATGGCCGAAAAAATTCAGTCTCAAATTTGGAATTTTGTATAACAATTCTCGGTCATGCCAAGTAGAATTTAACTCATTTTTGGTGAGTTAAGGAAGTACCAGGTATGTTGATAGAGGAAGAACATTGTTGCTTTCGTGGAAATTTAGATTTTTAATCAAAATGCCTGTGATATTTGTACCTAATAATCTTAAGGTACTTGGAAGTCTAAATTAAAAAATATAAAAGCTAGAATTTTATGTGATTTGGTTCATTATTTTTAAAAATGTTCTGCCATTCATTTCAGTGTGACAGGAATTTTGCTTGCATAGTCTTTTTCTGTCTGCGATAACTGAAATATTGACCAAATAATATATAATGTGTGCTTCACATATCTAACATAGACATTACATACATGTAGCCTTGTTCTTTGACAGAAGTTAAATAAAAGATTGGGGCAGCAATTTAAATGTTCATAAGTATATATTCAGAAAGTTACTTTAAAAACTTTTAAAATCTCCACATCAGTTTATTGAGATGTCATTAGCCTCTTTCTTTTTAAGCAAAATAAAACAAAACGAGCAACAAGGAAGAACTTTAGTTGATTTTTCACATTCAAATTCAGTTAAATGGCAAATAATTATATTTTTCAGTGCCAGGCAAGTGAAACTGGAAAGAGTATGGAAAGAAACCTATAAAGTTTTCATAAGAGATGGGAAAATTTCTGTATGTTTTCCACCTGGTAGAAATGATCACTTGTAGCTAACAAGAAGCTTCGATCAACCGGGATGGCATTTCTCAATCAATACATGGTTGCAGTAATACTTTTGTTGAGGGAAGACATAAGATTAATTTATTATAGAAATCCTTTATTAATTAATCTATTTATTAACATTTTAGTCATTGAATTAACCAGTGCCATTAAGAATCCACTACATGAAAATCCTATCTAAATAATAGCTTTACTCTGAGGAGAGTTGAGTGTTGCAGGAAATGTAATAATGAGTCCGAAGCCCATCTTGGCTCTTCACTTCTTGTGTGACCTCAGGAAATTTAATTAAGGCTTTGACACTCGGTTCCTCATCTTGTCCTTTTCCCCCACATTATAGATGTGGTGAGAGGATAAGGCGAGGTAGCACATATAGTATTCATAGCTCAGTTCCTAGACCAGTGGATGCTCCATGCGCGTGTGTTCTGTTCCAGTTAGGGAGTTCACAGTTCGTCACATGGCAACAAGACAGACCACCACGTACAAAGGAAATGCAGATAGAACCTTGTGAGGGTAAAGAGACAGCTTGGGGGTTTGGAAAAAGAAGCATGGAAAAGATGATGTATAAGTTGAACATTGGAAAAAAAAAAACAATTTTATCTGAACGTGGAGATATGCGTTGGTGTGTCTTCCATGGAGATGTGTGGGTGTGTCTTCCATCGCCCCTTTAGAAAGGAATCTCCTGCTTCTCACCCAGCAGAGTGATGCATCCTTTTCAGGATTAACTGCACATCAGCTTTGTTAATGTACTGGATGATTTGAGTTCCTTATTATCCCTCATTATTTGCTGTCTTGCCCAATTTAACCTCATTCATCTGAAAGCTGGAAAATTGTGTTTAGATTTTTTTTTCATTGTTGTTTGGGTTAAGCAGGCTCGAATGTGTTGAATCCTTAATGACCCATCTTCATAATGCAAGGAAATTACATAATGCTTGGTATTTAACCTTAAATTTTAACTCCATTATTTAGTCATTAACCTTATGTTTTATATGACCCCCTTTCTTAGGATGATTGGTAGAGGCTCAATCCTGCATTATTGTGGGATAAATTCAATTAAATTCCACAAAACTTCCCAAGCGCCTCTCATGGTGGGCTCAGGCACTTTATATATTCATCTTCATATCTCTGAGCCCTATCATGGTACCTAGCACAAACTGGTACTTCATAAATGTTTTTTAACGAATAAAAGTTAGGGGGTCTGAAGGATACCAGTATGAATAAGATGCTATTTTGATACTCAAGCATTTAAAAAAAAATGATTATGAGGTATCTTAGTCCGCTTGAGCTGCCATGATAAAAATACCATAAGCTGGTAGCTTATAAATAACAGACAATTATTTCTCACAATTCCTAAGGCCCAGAAGTGTAAGATTTTGGTGCCAACAGACTTGATTCTAGTGAAAACCCACCTCCTCACTAACAGCCATCTTCTCACTATCACCTCCCATGGCAGAAGGGCCAAGGAAGCTTTGTGGGGTCTTTTTTATAAAGGCACTAATCCCATTTTGAGGGCTCCACCCTCATGATCAAAGCACATCCCAAAGACTCCACCTCTTAGTACCATCCCGTTGGGCATTAGATTTCAACATATGACTAATTTTGGGGAAGGGCAAAAATACTGAGTCTATTGCAGAGGGCTCATTTAAACACATTGGAATTATTCCACATTTCTGATTATCAACAAACAGAAGCAAAGTAGTATAGGAATTAAATGACTAAAACAGTAGATGACAACTGGTTGGTGGTGAGGTAGAACCGGAAGACATCATGCAAAAGGCGGTATTAAAAAAAAGTATCAATATGTGATTAAGGAAAGAATACTTTCAAGTCCACATGTTCAATACTGTGTTGTCCTTAGCAGAGAGAACCATGCCTATGGTGTCCATATCCTTCCTGCATTATACAAGCATGAATGAATAATCACAGCTATAAATAATTAGTAAATAAAAATTGTATTGTTTGTGCGTTTTATGTCGACTACTTTGATTGATAAGATTGATCAACTTCCATAAAAAAGGCGAGCCTAACTAATAAAATTTTTTGTTGTTATTATTGTATTTTTTTAGTTAAAGGGAAATTGCACAGAGGAAAATTATATTTTGCCCATTATTACTTTGTATTGAGATAGAAATTATCTTAAACATTCCAAGCAAGTTAGAAGAACCATGATAACAAGCCTAAGGTAAGGTGTTTGGAGTTAGAAAATCTGATTTCGATTCTAGGCCCATTAGCTTCTAGCTATGAAAAGTTGTGTAGGTTTTATACCCTTTCATAGCCTCCATTTCGACGTTACTCAAGTAGCACTAATAACCTCATGCCTGTGTGCAAATTAAATAAGATTGAGGTTCATAAAGTACTTAGCAACACTCACAGCCTTAGTGCTTTTTTTTTGTATTAGTTAAAATACCTTGGTTCCCAAGGCATAGATCTTTCTAATTTAAGTTAACTTAAAAAATAAAGAAATTCTTTATCACATATAACAAAAAACTCAGGGAAACATATTTTAACTAGGATCATTTGGGGAATCAGATTCTTTCTTTCTATACTGACAATCTTAATGAATTTTTTTTTTTTTTTTTTTTTTATGCTTACTTTAGCTCTGGTTACCTTTATGGCCCAATATGGCTGCTTCAGTTCCAGACATCACATATAGACAGAGTAATGGCCAGGGGCATAAAGTAAATGTCTTTCCCAGTGTCTTTTGATAAATATATATTTCCTAGAATAAATCTACTAGCTGTATTTCCTGTCTCTTTGGCCAGAAATGTGACATATGCATGCCTATAAATAATTTGTTAGCAAGAGGATGAGATTATTTTTATTTGTGTGGACAATTCATTTGGAATGGAGTGGATTTTGAGAAGTCAAAAAATAGCACTACACTCAAGTATGATTTTCTAGTTTGGATTTTTGATTTTATTTTACAAATCTGGCAGCCAGTCTTGAATGAATTTTCAAAAAATAGTCTAAAAAGATAAAAATTTGTTAATGAAATATTTTTTAAATGCATATGGAGCCTATTGAAGTATTTGTTTCTATCCAATAAAAATAGTCAATTATTCAAAGGAGGAAAATAGTCTTACCTTTATAAACTTTAGGTAAGCACTAAGAGATAAAAATATCAAATTCGATCTTTTAACTAATTCTAAATAAATGATAGTGGATGAACTACCTCTTTCTTTTAAATCTATGTTCCCAAAAGTCCATTGACTCCTCTGTGGTGTATGCGTTTTCCATAGATTCTCTACCGTATATGTGTTTGATTTTTATGTAGTGTTCTGTTCCACGAAATTGCATTTAACCAGGAATGAAATATACATTTCGAATTGACCCCCAAAGAGACATGACATCATTTAGTGTCCAAATATGGATTTGGTAAGCTCTAGCCCTGTCTCCAGAGCAGGGACTGGCCTGCCAGCCATTACTCACATTGTATGTTCTTTTTGCACTTTTTATAAAGCTTTAATGTTATAGGAAAACTTTACCACAAGACAATGCACAGGGAATCATAATTTAGTAGAGGTATTATTATCTCGAAACTTTACAGTAAATATATGAAGTTCTCTGAAGAATTTGATGTTTTATATAGAAAAAGTAGAATGCAGTAATAAGCAAGAATACTTCCTCTCAAATTTTAACATATTGGCCTATTTTTACCAGATGTTTTTATTTTAGTGTGTTTTTTTTTCTGTCTCACATAAATGACAATATTTTTCTCCAACTGTAAAAAGAATGAATATTTATGGAAAAAATAGGTTGTGAAACATTACGTTTGGCATTTCTTTTCAATGCCAAGATTTAGTGATGTGGTGGGAAAGTTACAAATTATTAATGTGTTCATTCCATTGAATGACCATAAGGTTTTCCTTTTATGGATAAAATTTCCCCATTTCCAATTTTATCTTGGAGTTTTTGTCATGCAATGTGCCTCTCTCTCTCTCTCTATAAACCACACAACCCACCCAAAACAGCTAATGATTTACATGGCCCCCAGATGTTTAAAACCATGTAGGAAAAAATAGAGTAGCAAGGCAAAACAATTAAACCACCAGTATTGTGACCATGACACTCACTGGGAGGTTCTTCTACTTCCTGGTGAGTACCATATGTGTGAGTGTTGTAAATTAATATTACAGCTCTTCATAACTCATGATATGCTACAATACTGTGAGATCACAGAGCGACTGATGGTTTAGAGGTAATCAAATAGAACTGCAGTTAAATTAATCAGTTGACTTAGAAGGAAAAATAAATTTCATAATAATTCTGTTGTGGGCCTATACCACAGCATACATAACAATTATTAACTATCCATCACATTTTAATGTTATTGCATCAAGAGAATCAAGAGAAAATAATTATCTGGAAGTTTACATTTAGTTAGAAATATACCTGACATGTAAAAATTAATATTAAGACATATTTCTAATACTCATTTAGTCAACTCAGTTTAGGATTATAGATATTATCTAGAATTAGCTTGTAAGAAAATCATAGGAGATGACTATGATTTCATAGAAAGAGACAGAAGAAGGCATAAATAAGAGGAGACAAGGCTAATCCGTTTTCAAAAAGAAACTTCATAAGACGGCATTAACTTGGTGTCTTCAAACGGTCATGTCAGTCTTGCAGCATCCACACATGTTGGACAGACTGAGTCACAGTAATCAAACACATGAGAGAAAGAACCATATAAACCAACACCAATAAATTCATTTCGAAAGGGACATTTCTTTCAAATAACCAGACTAATTCTCTCTTTCATCCAGGGAATTCCCACTTAAGTCAGGGAATTCCTACCCCAGTGTGTAGTTCATGGGAAACTGGATTAGTAACTGCAATGTTGCTTGGAGAGCATGCAAACAAAGCAAAAGCGAGCGGTGGGTTTGGCCAGGGTGAGTAGGTACCACTCTAAGGCAAATGGACATCATGTCACTTTTATGGACTCTGCTGGGGCTGGATAAACTTGCTTACTGTGTGGTTCTTCGAAATGTCCTCTTGCTCTTCCAGCCAACCATACCTTTTAATTCACATCTTTCTCTAACATAAATCATTAGTTGGCCACTTTCGAATTTAAATCCCAGTCCAGTTACCCTTAAATTATTTCTATATCATCTTTGGTGGTGTTTTGGATGTTCCCAGCAGTTTTAAGCCACACATTTACAATCTCAGGTTACTATTGGATTTGTCTGATAATATGCAAAGTCCAGAGAATCATTATATTTGTTTATTTGTTTACTTATTTATTGATCGATTATAAGGTTCCTCTCTCAAGATGATCATCTTTCTTTTCCTCTTTGAAACCACCTATTTACTCCTTTTCCTATTGTTTCTCATTTTTCTATGTCTATTTCCTAATAATGATGCTGCTGATGATAATTAAGATCTGTTGCCTCATCACTAGTAACTCAAATGTCACAGCTCTAATACCAATGGAGCCAGGATCTGATATCATGATTGTAAGCCCCAGAGGTCTAGGGATTAATTATTAAATAAAGAGATGTAAACAAAATTATGATTAAACCTATACTTATAAATAAAATAGATAATTATAAGTAGTAAATATGCCAAGGGTTATATCAATCTCTCTTTAACGAAATAAACATAACCAAATAATGCATGCAGAATGAAAAGGTAAACTGGTTGCCTCTTTCAGCTGTCAGCTGGAATTCCCAAATGCAAATCAACTTCAGGGAAGTGTAGATAAGCTCCAGAAAGTAACAACAATATTTTCCCAACAATGACAATATAAATTAGACTTTTGTCTCTCGATGATCTTTTCATCCATCTCTTACTGAATCATTCTTGTATTCCAATGAATTTTATTTTCAATCTGTCTTTCTTTTTGAGCACCCAGCTCTTCACTTTCATTCTCATGATGAACAGATAATCTTTTCCCTATTTTTTGTCCATAACAAGTACAAGTGAACTATACGGGGTTTCCTAACTGCTCCTCACATCTTGAACTTTTGCAACAAATGAATTTTATCTCTGAGTTCTGAAATGATTTTAAGTAATCTCTTTGACAGTATACTCTTCATAAGCTGAAGAATAGAAACAGCCCAGGATACTGAAAATATACAAATAAAATGATTTTTTTTTCCAAAAAGGAAATTGATATAAAGTAAAAAAATAAGATGAGCTTATTACTAAATCTAGGTAAACATTATAATGTACATTATAAAAGTAAAATGTACCAAATCTGAGAAATATAGTAAAGTGTAAAGCAACAAATAAAAAAAAAAAAAAAAACCAAAACAGAAAATCATAAAGACTCAACTTCACTGTGGTAGATTTGTTCAGAATTGTTCGTTCATTGCTTTTTTTGTCATTGCTACCTCACAGAGAAGAGTTTTCCAGACTGCTGACTTTAGACATGTGTGTGACTTGTTTATGAGTGTCTTGGGTATGACACTCAAGCTGCAGGGCCAGTTTTTGCCAGTCTCCTTGCATTCTTGGGCTCACATTGAAGTGCATCACTAGAATCATTTTGCCCTTTTGTGCTATTGCCCTCCACCAAAAGAAATCCCAGCAAGACAGAGCTCTTTCAGGGGAGACCAGCAGGACCACAGTGTCTTTGGGATGCTTGGAGGGACAACACTTAGTCTTTATAGAGCAAGAGTGAGAAACACTTATTTGTTGTTGTAAGCTAATGAGATTTTTGTGTTTGTATTTATTGCATATATGTTATTATATGCTAATACCTGCTAATATATGCCATCTCTGCTTCTTCACCAAGTGGTTTGAGTAGGAAAGAATCATTGTCAAATATTTTAATGTATTTTTATGCAAAAATGTTTTTGCTTGTATCTCTCATGCGGTGATATCTTAAAATGCAGTATTCTAGCCCAATATTTTTATTTAATATTGTCCATGACAGGATAATTTTGTAAGGCATATTTGTAATGGGTACAAATATGAAGACCTAAATTCATTTAGTCATTCCTACATTGTTAGACCATTAGGTTGTTTCCAATTATAAATGATACTGGAATGAGCACCTTTGATCTTAAACTCGTGTTTATATTACAAATGATAAGGATATGAGAGTTTCCTAAAATGGAGTCTATTTGTCCAAAAAAAGTATGTATTTTAAGCCTACTGATGTACATTGTTTTTGTCATCCAGAAATTCCAGACCAATTTACCCCTCCATCACTGATATATGAAATTTTATGTTTTGTAGTACTCACATCTCTATTAAGAATTGAAACTTATAAACATTTCCTAATTGTACAGGCAGAAACACCATCTTGTTTTAATTCAGATTAGAATTTAATTTTAAAATATTGAATTATAAGGATTAAAAGAGAAAAGACTGCTCGTCAGCAGTCAGGCTGAGATTATTGTGAATGTTACGCCACATTAATTCACACTGACACTGTTTACACTGGAGGACAGTGTCACAGAAATGGTATGCAAGGGATTTCTGGAGATGTACAACACTGGCATTTCGAAAAAAAAAAAAAAAAACATTTTACAAAGACTCTGTGAATGAAATTGAAAAGGCATGTACTTAAGAATACTGGAATTATGCAAGTTTATAATATTTAGAATAGTGATTCAGATGTGTCCTGCCAACAACTAGAGAAATTTGAAAATTGATTTTCAGTCGTTACAATGATTTAAAGGTGTTGTAAGTATTTAGTATGTTGGGACTAGGAATGACCCATTTCTTGTATTTCTTAGCATAGTCCTTCACAAAAGGAGTCTGGTCCAAATGCTGAACACAATTTACTTGAGAATCATTAGACTCCAGGATGTAAACACCAGATCAATAGCAATATAGACGGTGTCTATGATAGCTATGATTAGACTTGCTTGGTTCTTATGTCTCTCTCTCTTCCTCTCTCTCCCTCTACACATGCACACACAAACACACACACGCACACATACACATATGCATTAAATATTTATTTATAAATTTATTTAGTGACTTGAATGGAGATAACAGCCAAGCAGCTCAAATTCATGAATAGCAATTTCATGAATAAAAAAGAAAGAAGAAATGTCCTGGTTAAAATGACAACTTCCAAAATATTATGAAAGGCCAACCACTATAAGTATTTTTTCACAGGAAGAAATTTAAAGTGGAAATAGTCATTCGAAAACCAATCCAACCAGAAGTATTATGGAAGCAAGATTTAGGGAGAGCCTATAAACTTCCAGGAAATTAGGAAGTGCAAAAATTGACTGTAGACACTGCCAATGATCTCAGTAAATCAGTGATTTGAAAACGTTTCCTTGGAATGTGTTGAAAACTGCTGTGACCCTTTGTCCACATTTTTACAAGCTTCAGCCATCAAAGAATGGCAATGACCTTGTCTTCTCCTCCATATTCTAAATCTCACACACATGGCTCTTACAGGCAGACCTTAAGCTGTAGCCCAAGTACCCCAGAGAGTCAGGGAAATGAGCATTTCAGCCTTCAAGCCCCTGTGATGCAATGAGAATGTAGAAGGAAAGGAAGCGGCACTGAGATGTCAGTGGTCAATCTGGCACACTAAACGGGACTTCTAAATTTTGCGTTATTTTCACTTTTCATCTTGTGCCTTGAAACACAGTGTAACTGCACCATCTGTTCCAGTTTATTTCTCCTCCTTAATTACATTCACACTTCAGAAGAAAGACTATAAAAGATGGGTTCGAGATAGAATGCAATTTCAGAGATATACCCAGGTTAGAGGTATGGCCAGAAGGTGGAAGCCACTGTAAGATCTAGCTCATGAAGCCCATAATTTCAGCCATAACGACCACACGAGGGCCTATGGAGAGCATTGTGAAATGTCAGGTGGCTAGGAAAGGGACAAAATAACCAGCATAGACTTAACAGTATACCAAGAGCAAGAATAAATTAGCTGGCGTTGGATACAAGTCAGAGAGATCTACACAGAATATGTAAAATGAAAATTGCAAAAGTGAGTAACAGAGTCTCATTAATTTGGTATGGGTAGGAGGAAAGGACTTCCAAGGTAAACAGAAGTCCTCAGGAAAAGGAAGGACATACACTGGGATACTCCGAGGTATTTTTGTTGCATCGATCATACAACCATAGCTATGCTTTGTCATTTGTCACTCCTCATGTGACTTTGACACTCCATGATTATAAGGGTGTTGTGTAAGACAAAAAAATCTCCCTTACATTTTTCCAATATTGTAGTGGCTTAAAAAAAAAAAAAACTTAATTCTTTATCCTATTTCCCATTGACATATTGCATTCCTTTCCCTAGAAATCCAAATTCCACTCTTCGGCATCCAGCATATACTAAGTGACATTTGTCATAAATACAAAACAATCTCCATATTATATCCCCTAATGACTTTTTGGGCCATGACACAGTTCGCAATTATAAGGATGGAAGAGATGTCAATGTGTTCACAAATCATGATTCTTGATGTTCGAGACCAACGGTTGGCAAAAGTTTTCTTTAAGTGCCATGTGCTTACTTCAAAGGTCACAGAACTTGAATGGAAAAAAAAAGAAATAGGCAAAATCCACAAGTATTTTACTTGACAGAAGAAATATATAGAAAACTAGCAAAATTATCATAAACTTGAACAAAACTATTAAATAACTTGACCTAATTAACATTTATAATTTGCTCCATTCAACAAGAAAATACATGTTCTTCTGAAGTATACATAAAAGTTTCAATGAGATAGATTATATCCTCAGCCATAAAGTAAGTCTGAATACATTTAAAAGGATTAATCATCTAAGGTATGTTCTCTGCCCACAATGAAATCATTAGAAGTCAATAGCAGAAATATATCTAAAAAATGCCCACATATTTGGAGCTTAACAATAGACTGCTAAATAGTCCGTGAGTCAAAAAACACATCACAAAGGAAATTAGATTGGAGAGGTGGTAAATCTCTTTTTGGTTTTAAGGAAGGGCATGTGACTTGACCCTCAACTAATCAGATTACACAATCCTCCTGGCCTTAGTCATTGATTCAGAGAAGAATACATGCAATCAGTTTATCTGGTCAGAGACAAACATGGCTTCGTTGCTGGCATGAGTAATAGCTATTTGCTTCCCTTCCTTTGCAGTTGCTAAGAAAATAGAACCCAGGCTCCACATTGCTGCTGCCCTCATGCTGTCTTGAGAAGAAAACTGCATGAAAATAGAGACAATCCCAAGAAATGAAAGCCAAGATTAAAAACACATGAGTACGGATAATATTGTGTGAGTTATTAAATTCAACAGAATCTGAAACTAGAACTAGTTTTGATCTTTGCGGTTATAGGTGTCAACAAAATTCACCATGATGTAAGCCAGGATGAATTGAGGCTTTTTCACCTTTGCATCAGAAAAAGTCTGAGGTAATATATTCATTAAATGACTCCTTTTTTTGTCTTTTCCTACTCACAGATAAAGAAATAGCCTAATTCCCTGGCATCGACTTTGAAAAACACATGTGATAATAACACTGAGATTCAAAATGCAAATGGTATCAGTATTCAACTTATTTTCCTTGACCTGCAAGTAGGGTGTCTAGTTAGATACATGGAGGGATTGGTAGCCTATAGAGATGGGCAAGAGGCTAATGTCTTCATCATAAGCCAGATTTACATGGTTCAAAGCTAAATATCTCTAAAAGCTGAGATAACTGCAAAGGTAGTTACCATTTGTTTCTTATCAGTTACATTCCCCCAACAAATCATCTATGTAGTGGAACAACAGTCAAGTGTCCCCAATGTGTGGCCACTAGGTATTACTTTTCAATGCTTTTATGGGTTTAAATATCATTCCTTTGCTAACTATAGGACATTTTCTTTATTTGATTCAGCAAGCCAGGAATTAGAAAGATAATGTTTCCTAACTTCCTTTCTGATGAATAATAAATGTCACTAAGGAATTAAATAGTAGGAGGTTGCCTGGCCCATCTGCTGCATATGAGAACAGAAGAAAGATATTAAAACTTTAAATTAGGTGTTGCTTCACAGAACCTAAAGGTGAAGGGAAATACATGCTAAACTGGAAGATAATCATCAATTCCTATCAGTTGACTCAGTTCTTGCAAAGTATAAAAAACATGATTATCACTCTCTGGTCAACATAGATTGTATTGAGTTGAATATAGAAAATCCATAATTATCACATTTCTTCTTCAGTTTAATGTATTTCAGATTTCTACAAATAAAACGTGCAGTTTTTTTTTTTTAAATACACGACTGGTGAACATAAAAAAAGAAAAATACTATTTTTTCAACATATTTAACATATAAAGAAACAGTCTTATTTCCATGGCAACTATATCATAGGTCAAAGGAGAGAAATAGAACCTTTACGGCTAAGTAAATTTTACTTCAGCAATTATTCACCAGGTTTTGATCATCAACATAATAGTTCATTGTAATGAAGAAAAGACCCTATGTTACTTCATTTTTCTATATAATTATTAATAAGGAAAACAGCATCTATTTATATGTCTATTAATTTCTGCTAATTTGATACTTGTGTTCATACAAGTATGAACACATACTTGTTCATACTTGGGGGAAATAGATTTTTATGTGAGGAGCATAAATACTGGAAAGGGTGCTATGGAAATAATTTAGTATAGTTGTTAATGGCATAGCTATGAAGTCAAGCAAAGAGATTAGATTAAAATTGTGTATATGACACCTGGACAAGTTATTTAATTTCCTTAACTCTCAATTTATCCACCTATAAAATGGGTAAATGTTACTCATTTCACCTAATATACAAAGGATGGAAAATAATGTGGAAAAATGCACATCAGTAAAATTTGAATTTTATAAAAAAAAATTCAAAGGAGAAGGAATATATGTAATAAACAAGTTAAAAACATTCAACTTCACTAGTGATTAAATAAAAACACATTTACCATCTTTTACATGCTATATTGGAAAAATTTTTAGAAGGTTTAGAATTTCTAGTGTTAGTACAGCAGAAGGGAAGCCTACTTCTCATGCACTGTTGCTGGATGTATAACTGAAATAACATTTTGGAGCAGTATTTAGGAAATGCCTGAGAAATTTCAAAATGCATGTATTTCATGATTAGAATCAATCCTACTGAAATGTTCTCGGACTGTTCTGCTCAGTGGTGTTTGCTCTGAATATGGAACAATAGAAATAGTACACATAGATACGATCATTGCAGGTAACTTTAATTACAGGGTCATATTTTGCTCTGCCTAGCTGTAGTCTTAGGCAACTCGCTTAACTTGTATGAATGTCAGTTTTCTTATATTTAAAAGAGAGACGATATTATTAAATTTTAAAGTATCCAATTACAGTGCCTAGTGCATAGTAGTTTTAGATTCTCTTTAAGTATACATCCTGTTTCTGAAAGTAGTTTAGATAAGGAACCTGTACTAAAATTTCTTTAAATTGGTTCATCACCATGAGTCTAGCAAAGTAACTATACTTGCAAATAGCTCTGTTATATCTAAAGATCAGTTTAAATCACTATATCTGTAATTACAGACCTGAAATAGTTTTTTTGTGGTCTGATATTTTCTTGAACGTATCATCAATTACATTTATCCTATGTCTAAAGTGCTCTGAGAGCAACATCAGTTGGAACCTTTGTTTCCTGAATTTATGATTAGATTAGAAACATAAGCAAACAAAAAAAAATCTAACAGAAGAATGGAGAACGTGAAAGAATCAGAGTGGGCTAAGAAAAATCAGTGAAACTACAAAGGGAAAACAGGAAGAGATAAAGACAACATCATTGGGGAAAAGGAAATAAATGAAGTAGATATTTTTAACCAGTGATAGAATTTTGTAAATTTTTTTTTCTGAACATTGTAAATTTCTTATAGAATAGTTAGGTAGTTTACTGGAGAAGAAAAGTTATTATTTTCTCAAAATAATTGGCAAAATAAGACATCTGGTTCACTGAATCAATATTCGTTAAGGAAATATTTATTGTGCATTTTACTGTGCCAGGCACAGTGTCTATAATTGAACATTACTCTATAAGTAATTGAAGCTTGTTGTAAAATATGGACCAGGTCTGATGGTTTATCAAAAGATCAGAGTATGACCAAACATAATTGACATAAAAAACATACTGAAACGATTTAACCTTTTTTCCGGAGGCATTTCAGAATTCTTTCATTCATTTAATCCATCTACTCTGTTTGAGGTGCTGCCTGGTACAGTGGGGATACAGTACCATAAAAAAGTGATTTTGTACTTCAGGTTGCCAAGCATTTAGTGTGGACAGAAGCAGATACAGATATAACAGAATAATAACGTGACAGCTACTCTGCGATTGAGGGAAGGCCAATGAACTATGTGGTTCAGGAAGGAAGAGTAGTAATTAATCCTTCTGAGATAAGCTTTAAAAGAGAGAGGATGTTTGAATTCTGTATTGAGGGATAAATATGAGTTAATCAGATTTTATTTGAGAGTGAGAGGTATGACTTTAGGCAGTGAGAAACTAATAGAAATATTTTAGGGCTATCATTACCAGCATTCAGGATGACAGAAATTGCGGAATAGAATTGCATCAACCTGATATCATATACCAACATCATTGTGAGATCAATGTCTAATACCAGCTTGTTTTCTAGTTATTATTATTTTTTGGGGGGGGGATGTCTATTTATCATTCAAGAATTAGCTTGCATGACCTTCAGTTGGATAGGTTCCCTGGTCCAGCCCACAAACAGGACTAGGTGCACCTCTGAGCGTTGGTGGTGTCGTGGTGAGCATAGCTGCCTTCCTCCTCTGAGCTCTGATAAGCACTGTGTGCATACTTCAATCACAGGAGGAAGAGGGAGGAGGCAGAAGGCGGGGAGTACTATCACAGTCCTTGTCAGATTTAATCAGCATAATAGATATTTGTGTATGTTGCCCCACAAGACTGTGGGTTCTTTGTGGACAGCTCTTATCAAAGTGCCTGTCACATAGCAGGTGTTCCATAAAGGTTGCATGAATTAAATAATCAATGAGAAGAACATGGAGATTTTCAATTGTTTAATTTTGCAGTGAGAGTTGAATATATATTCAAGCAAAGCTTCCTGTTGCCTAGGAAATTGAAGACAAACTGCTTAGCCCAGCATTCCATAGCTTCTCGGTCTCTTCTTAGTACATATTTTCATCCCTACCCCACTGATCCCACATAGGAGCCTTATGCACCATCCCAGCTAGAGTCTTTCTGAACCTGCCTTGGACTTGTCATACCTCCCACTGTCCTTTGTATTCTCTCCTTCCTCCATTATAACTGTATTCTCTCCTTCCTCCATTATAACTGTGAGTATTTAGTAAGCATTGACTAAGATTTGGAAGATGTGGTTTCTAATTCTAGCTTAATCAGTAACCCCCGTGAGACCCAGAACATGCGATCTGATTAATTTGGGTGTCTGTTTTATTATCATTAAGTAATTTGTTGCTGTAAACTCTAAGTCTTCTCCAACTCTAAGCCTGCTCCCACTACCATAGCTAAAGCAGCCTCTGACAATCATTTTCCCCAGCTTGATAGCATCACCACCTGGTGGCTCTGAAGTTAGAACCCTACCAGGCACAGAGTAGATGCTCATAATATATTTGCTGAATGAGTAACTGAATGAATAATTAAGTAATCCCATGTTTATTTCATAACGTAACTCTAAAGTCCTTGAAGAAGTCTTTATGCAGTATACCTTTGTATGTCCACCACGTTTAACTCAGAACCAGGCATACTGAGGATCTCCAGGGAAATTTTGTGTGTGTGTGGTGACTACCTGGCTAATGCTTGAATAAATGGCTCTCATTTAAATCTACAGTAACCGTAGCACAAGTCCAGACTTGTTCACTACTGTATTAAAACCATGAACTAAATAGAATTCTAAAAACAGTATTCAGAGTGTCGTTGCATAATTTTATGTAGTATGTACAGAGATGTAATTAAGACAGTACTTTATGCTATTGGGAAAAAGGTACAGTATCACACATTCTCTGTAGAGAAAATAGCATGCCTTGGACGTATTATAAATATATGCACATATATATATATATGTACATTTAATAATAGGATTAAAGACTTTAGGAAGTTTACTCAGAACCAAATTAGACTCTAACTCTAGGAAGAAATTTCTAGTAGTTCCTTCTTTGCAGTATAAAAATGAAAACACAGCTCATCATCACTGCCCTAAAATTCAACCAGATTGTATTACCTATTGTTCTCTGAGGTCACCTTCATACCTCTATATCTGCTGATGCAGCCCCTCCCACCTGGAATCCCTTGTCTTTCCCTTGTCTTCACTTATATTGGCCTTCAAACACCCTACCCAGCCTGAAAAACATCGTTCAGGCCCCTCCTACTCTGAGAAGCTTGTGTTTATCAGATGTGGTTGTATCTTCTTTCAACTTAGTAACAACATTCTGTGGCTATCACTCCTCTTTCACATACCTGATTCTATCTATTTTCATACAGACGTCGTGAATGAGTCTCATTCCCCATATTAGCTTGCAAGACTCTTGAGAACAGTGGCTCCTTTGCTTGTCTTTGCTTCCTAGCTGAGTGCCTTGAATACAAATGGCATCCATGTTGTATGAAAACTTTCGGTTCTACTGAATTGAAATGGAACATTCAGTTTCTCCTTAGGGGCTGGCCTATTACATTTAAAAAGAGTGTTCACATATATGCAGTATTTTATCCGAACACTGTCTCATCCTCATCGTAGCTTTATATCAGCTGTTGGTGGACACAGGAAGAATGATGTAGAGGGATACGCAGGATCTTGACTTTGTAGTTTAGCTGCTCACTCCCCACTGACTCCTCTGTGCTTGCCTACACATGATTCCCAAGTCCAAGGCACAGTAGAGACTGATGGTACCATCTGAGGCATATTCTAGGCCAAGCCCTCAGTAACTATGGTAATAGTAAAAGGTAAACCAGATGGTGGCACTATATTATGTAAATGACCCAAAGATGGCCTTCATGTATGGGGCCCTAGGTGTTTATTTATTCACTGTGGGCCGAGACTCGATAGTTCAAATGGTTGCTGGTGCCAAGCTCAAATTTTTGCACATACGATTTTTTTTTTAAGTGAATTTTTAGACATTTAGAGCCTGACTCCTTCGCACAGCCTGTGCAAACTCACCTCACATCTGCTGGCCATTGACGGAAGGAGCCCGTGGTTAGGACACTCCTAGCTGCCCTTTGTAGTTCTCTCACCCAGCGGGCTACTAAGCAACTCCCTAAACCTGCGCACCGCTTTTGAGACCCCTGCTCCACCGGAACTCCCTCACACTCTCCCCTTCTGGATGGTGGTCTCCCGGGGTACTTCCGCTCTCCCGTGACCCGGTCCACGCACCTCCCCACAACGCTTACAGGGTGGGGGTGGGGATGGAGGTGGGGGTGGTACTGCCCATCGTGGCCATGCCTTTTTCCCCCCCTAGATCAGCTCCAAATCCCTTGAACAGACCAGCATCAGAGTTCTTTCTCAGAAAGACAAAAAAGTAAAATAAATATATTTATTCATTCCTGAGAAGGAAACCGTTATCAGAATTACATTCATATTTTAGCCTTATGAATAAATGAATTCATGTTATTACTCATTAAAAGACATAAAACTCCGTCTTTCCTTTTTGTCACATATATGTAGTTATATACGTGTGTGTGTGTGTGTGTGTGTATGTGTGTGTATATATATATATGTATGTATTTCCTTTTATATGACGCTTTGCTGTTTTTTATTTTAACTCACACTTTTGATCTTTCACTCTTTTCCCTTTTAAACAGTCTCCTGGGCTTTCCTTCCACAGCTTTATGCATTCTCCTGAGGGATAGATAGAATCTTAATCAGGTATAACTTTCTGTAATACATGAAGATTAAAAAAATAAGCACAGAGAAATCAGTCTAGAGTGTGAGCATGATGTTCAAACACACACATCCTGGTCCACAAGTTACCCAGCAAGAAAATCCGCTGAGCTAGCTTTCCGTGACTTGAACATGAGCTATACAATCTTTATCTAGCATGAGGGCGATTACGGCTATTAGATTTATTATGTTTTATTTTTTTCTCTCCCTCTTTACGTAAACTACATCCTGGCTCACACAGGCGTTCTCTCGGCCCTCCCCTGCAGGCCCAGGGACTGGTGTTTTACTTGCCCCTTAGATACCACCGAACCCTTCCATGGCTTTCAGTCACGATTAGCGTTAATAACGCCTTGGCCTCCCCCTGTGTTCCCCTTCTCCAGCTGTGACTGAATGTGAGCTTCTCCACCGTCCCAGCCCCGCATTGCATCATGGAAGGAAGCTCTTGACTTTCATCTAGCCTGATTATGCAGGTATGAGTTTCCCATGGCAGCTGGCTGAGATCTCAGTGGCAGCTTGCCTCCCCCTGCCATGTAGGCTCTGTCACCAAAAGGCACTTTTAAGTCTTCCTTTGCTACACATCCTTTATAGCTCTTTGCTAGACAAAACAAATCCTTAAGCGAAAAAAGACAGCGGAGGGGGAGCATGGAGTGAGGACCACAAAGGAATCAGAGGGGAGGAACAGGAAGAGGAGTAAGCAAGGACTTCCCTTCTCTTCAAGTGCCCCATTTAGCATGCTTCTGTAAAGCTATGAAAGGGGACTCACAGGCTTTGTTGAAGAAGGAAACCAACGTTTACCGAGTCTTTTATGTAAAGAGGTGATGTTACTGAATGCTTACTATTACCCTGATGTAATAGCAAACATTTAAACTGCACCACTCTTTAAAAGTTGATCACAAATTAACTTGATGGTCACTATTACTTTATTTTACCAAAGGGTAAATTGCACAAAGTTCATACCACCTAATTAGTGAAGATAGGGGCTTAGCTTGTACTCCTGAGAGCAGCTCTCTCCTACGCACAAGCTTATTCAACCTCATGATAAATCTGAAATAGGTATTAAACCCTAGTTTTAGATGAAGACTCTGAGATTTGGGAATTTTGCTCTTCATTCATATGTACTATCTCTTACGAGGAACTGTGGTATCCTACAGAAATACTAGAAGCAGTAAGATTAGATCCTCAAAATTTAGAGAGTCGCCCCAAATTGAGATAGCAAGGTGATGAAAAGGGATCAAGTACAAATACATCTGACTCCAAAGCCCTCTCACCTTCTTATACAGCCTGTTGACTCCCCAAAGTAGCCTAGACAAGAAAATAAGGCTGTCGCATTCTAGTAGGATATTTCTGGGTGAAATTTTTGTTAAGTGTTATTGATTTGTAATAATTCTAACCTCAGGTGGTCATATTCATCAGAGGACTCTTATAGTTATTTGAACCCCTAGGACATATGTACTCACCTATGCAACAAAATAAATGGAAAAATCTGACAAGTAACAACGTATCCTATTAAGAAAATAAGAAATAAAAGCATGCTTCCTTTCATGGGTCATCGAAATAAGGCTGTATTTAAGGGGGCAGGTGGGCGGAAGTATTTAACAGGACTGATTCTGGATATTGACTTTTGATCACCAATCTGAGAAACCTCATCAAATAACTATAGAGAGGAAGTACTACCACCTGGAACAAAGCCAGTGTGAGAGGAAGGGGATGAAGAGGATCCAGGCGCCTACTGAGGAAGCAGGACAAGCTGCTAAGAGCCAGATTCACAGCTTAACGTACGGTCATGTTATTGGGGCGTTTGATATATAGTTAATAGGGCCTGTTTGTCTTCACTGTAGTGCTTTTGAATTCCTATTTCCCACCATATCGTTGACTTGTATATTACTGAAATTTGACGTGGCCTTCACCATCCTGATAGTAGTAGTTCTTGTTTTATTTTTTAATGAGTAAACCTAATCCAGTATTTGAAAACAGTTATTTAAACTTTTCTAGGAAGATTCATTTGCTTGTCCTTTGTTCACCTACATTCATACGAACATCATAGCTATTACCAATATGCATTCCCTTGGATTTTTAACATATCTTTCTTCCCTAGTAAATGACAAAATTCTTAAAGAATGAAACTCCAGCATTATAATCTGTTTGTAAGGTTTTAGCTTTGTTCAGAGTCAGGCGTCAATAAACAATTGATAGGTAATGTATTAGATAAGGCACATTTTATGTTGAAAAGCACGGAGTGGTTTGTTGGCCACTTTAAGTGCCACAGTTTACAGAAGGGAAGGAGTAGGAGGTGTTTGATATGTTCTGCTCGCCTGGGCTATTTCCTCTGTGGGGGGACTGGACACTTATGGATGGCATTGGAGGTTTCCCTTCTGGTTGTCTAGCCAAGTTAAGTCCAGAAAGGCATCAGGAGTGAGAGAAAGCAAGCCAGGGAGTCTACTGCCTTGCCTTCCTTGCCCTGGGTCACCACAGTTGGATGCGTCCCTCTACCATAGGCAATAATTCCTGTCAACCCCGATCCTCTCCATGCCCTTCATTTGCTGGGTTCTATACCCACCCCGCTTATTTCTTATTTATTACTTATTTCTTCAGACCCCCAAGTGGAAAAATCCCTCTGCTGTCATCAGCTCCGGGAGTACTGCCCCAATCCACATTCTATTCTCTAAACCCATCCACACACTTGAATACAGTCCCTTTATGAAACTCTCTTCGATTAGGTACTTTGAGAATGCTGTTTTGTGCCGACAAAGAAGATATTGAAAGTATCAGATGTAACACTTGACAATTATTTACAGAGTGACCCTCTATAGCAGGTGTCTTGAATAACATGAAAATGTGAAAAGCAAAGGCTGTATCTTTAAAAATTAAAGCTGAAATTTAAAAAATTCAGGTCCTTAACTCGTGGCCTTTTCAACACGACTCCAAATAATACCTTCTATTTTCTGCTGCTGTACTGCACTGATATAATTTGAATTTTCACTGTGCTGGGCAAAGGACTAGGTACAGTTATGTGAATGTAGGCATATGTCTCAATAACAGGAAATGGAAAAACTAAAGGGTGGTAGAAATTAAAACACAACCCCCGCCGCCACAATACATTTATAAAATCAGCTGCCAAAGGACTTTTTCTTCCCAATATCCAGTTCCACAATGGATTCAAAATAAACAAAGACTAAGGCACAGATGATTGCACTCTAAAATTTTAATTCTACTTTATGAAATCATGCAACACAAATTTTAGTTCCTTCTCAAGTGTCTTTCCTGGATACTTTCTAGTGGGCTATGAGTACAATTTGAAGAGTTCAGTTGAAAAGGGCCATGAATTTGTAGAATTTTTCTTTAGAAAACCAACTAAGGGTTTTTGGGTTATAAGTGGGTAGAAAATATAAGTGTAAAGGAAAACCTTGACTAATATATAAAAAGGAGTTATGCTTTATACAGAAATACATATTACTGCTTTAAGGCTTATTAAATTGTTCTTTTTCAAACATATGGAGAAAACATTCCACCAATAGTGAAATAGACTGTGAGTTCACTTTTAAGTCAGAGGAACTTGACCTTTATCAAGTTAACTAAGCAAAATTTATTGCTATTAATACCATTTTTCTTCTTTCTAGTTCCACGTGTTTCATGTGCTCCTATTTTGACAATATAAAATTTAAGATTGTATTCTATTGAACGTAGACCTGGGTTTGAGAGAGATTCAGTTTTTAGGCTATAAATATCGAATTCGAGCAGTAATTAATTAACATTTTTTAATTTCCCAACTGATTACTATTTCAGGGAGAAATTATACATTTGACTGTAATTAAATGCTGATAAAATATGCAAATTCCATAATTTTTCAGAAGTCAATAAAGTAATGTTTTTCAGTATCTGCTTTTTAATAGTATTTATGAAAAAACACATTTTAGTTCCTAATATATGCCAAGTAATGCCTAAAAGAAAATACAGGAAACATTCTAAAAATGTTTGCGATTTAATGAAAAAAAAATACACTAGACGATAGTATAAAGAGCTGCCAGCTGAATGTGTGTGTGTGTACAAATTAAATCACAAAAGTAAGAACAATTATATTTGTCAAGATAAGTTAAGTTATGCTGTGATAACAAACAATTCCCACGATCTATGTGACTTAACGTGATTGCATTTTACTTCTCTCTCGTTCTGTATGTTAAATAAAGGCAAGTGGATTGCCATAGTTTTTATAGACACCCAGGGTTTGAGCTAACAAAGGCCCAATCTTGACACATGCTTTAATATTCACTGTGACAGAGCATATGTGACAAATCAAACACTGTATCTTAAAGCTTCTACCTGGAATTGATACATTTCAATTCTTCTTATCGTTGATTGGTCCAATGTGTTTAGAAAAGGAAAACTGAAATATTTAATAGCCCAAGTGATTAACACAGTTTTAAATCTATATGTATAACTTAGATAATATTTCACAGAGAGAAGGTAATACTTGAAATAACTCCTACAATAGGAGAAAGAATTTTTCTAGGCAGAGTAGTTATTTCAAATAATTTTGTACCCTGATCTGTTCTAGATCTCTTTTTTAACTTATTTTTTATTTAAGAATTTGTGATAAGAAACAAAGATTTATCTTTAAAATTATTAGCCAATATGCTTGTAAGATCTTTCTACATACATATTCTACAGACATAATGAATCTATATTTTATAAAAGACTAAAATATTTCACCAGTATTTAAATTTTTTTTTCTTCTGTGCCTTTTGTCACATGCACAACTAATACCAATGTTTTTGAAAGTTTACAACTGTGTTCTAAATTATTTTTGAGGTTTGGGTTTTCTCTCACTTTAAATATTTCCATCTAGTTGTTTGCTCTATGTCGTTTTCAAAGCAAAACTAGATGCTGTGATTTTTATTTATTTATTAAATGACCTTTACGTGTTTTTTGATGTCCCAATGTACTGGAAGCCCTTTATATATAAAAAAGAAAGGATAAAAATAAACACACAGATAAAATGCCTTTCTTAGAAACCAGAAAATCATGTTTTCTTATTATTGAATAGAATTTGAACTTGGTAAGGTTGGTGTCTTCTTCAAAATTCAAAAGTGATAGCACAAAAGCATAGTCTGAACTTGGGAAATTCAATTTACTAGTCGATCTTAGAACAGTCATTTGAAGGAAAATGTTCTATTCGAGGGAGTTCATCTGTGGAAGAAACTATAGTAGATTTGATATATTTTGAAATGAGTCCAAAATAAATTTCCAATAAAACATTAGAAAGGTTATCAAAGGTAATAGATACATGAGAAAAGAGTTGTAGTTTTATTTCTATTTTCTCTCCTGAAGATCATATTGGATAGTGGGACTTTCAGTAATATATTCATAGTTTTCTTTAAAAGCCATACTTTTTCTTTTTTCCTAAGTATTCAAAAAGAATAAATGCTGCCAAAATCCTACCAGTCTTTCTGAAGAAATTAAATTGATTTCCATTTTTAACTGCAGACGTAGCTTCTTTTTTTTTTTTTTAATGAAATTCCCTCTTTTCACTCACTTTTTTGCCTGTTCCCGTACTTGTTCTCATTTCCTCCAACTACCTACTTCTCTTCTCTCTAGTCAGACTACAATTTCCTGTCAGAATGTCCTGAGTTTTAATATTTCCAATTCTAACTTCTGGTTTTACAATCGTTTTTTTCTCCTGTGTTTCAGTGAAATACTACTGGTTTCTTTTTTAAATTCCTTGGTTGAGAGAAATCAGAAATCCCCAGGCACTTGTTCCTGGATGCACTCAGAATGTGTGTGAAGAGTCCCTGGAATGCTCATAGATATGTATTACCATATTTATTGTACAGATGAGAAAATGAGGTCCAGAGATATTATTATAAAAATTATTATAATAGTTAGCGTGTTTCTATCTCCTAGTCACTGATTTGTCTGTTACTGTAATTATTTAATTCACACAATTACTCTCGGAGGTAGATAACATTATTTCCATTTTGTAGAAGAAAATGAAACTCAAAAATATGTTTAAAAATTGGCCTATAGAGTATGGACTTTTAATAAATTCTCTATAAAGCGGTATTTTGGTATTCACAAAATTATTCATAGGAAAATTATCATAATCTTTATGATTTTTATTTTACATTTATTTATGAATCGACCCTAGCTCTCATATTGGATTTATATATCAGAAACCAAAATATTACATGTGGATGTTGATGAGTCTTGAGGTAAAGATGGTGTCCGGGTCTGTTTGGGCTACTATAACAAAATACTGCAGAATAAGTGGTTTAGGAAAAACAGAAACTTATGTCTCACAATTCTGGAGGCTGGCGGTTGGAAGACCAAGGTCAAGGCCCCAGCATGTGTTCTTGTAAAGGCCCTCTTCTTGGTCATAGCTGGCATCTTCTCTCTCTGTCTTTACATAGTGACAGGGGCAAGGTAGCTCCCTGAATCTTCCTTTATATGAACACTAATCCCATTCAAGAAGGCTATACTCTTAATTAATTCCATATCCTTTTCCATGTAATTCTGCATGACTTGCCCTATGGGTAGAGTATATGTTCCAGTGCCATGATTTTGAACATTGCTTTGTGAATTTCTTTGCTTAAAGCAATGTTAGTAAACATGATATGGCCTTAAACCTGTGTGTATGATCGCTGTAAGAACATGACATAAGTAACTTCTGATTAAAAAAATAATAATAATTAGAAAACACATGTGACACAGTTAAGCTTAACTCATAATTCAGAGCCAAGACTAGTTGATCTCAAATCACAGCTACAGTGGATGCGCAGACTCTCTCTATATTTGATATTATTAAAAAACAAAACAAACAAATAAAAAATTAATTCAGACATCAAGTGGTATCCAATGGTATGCTGCAACCCTGAAGAGCAGGTATTTGAAAATACAAAATCATTTCCTTTAAGAAAAACGAATAGTGATATTAATATGTTATTCTTTAAAAGATGGGGAATTTGCTATTATGCCCAATCTTAGACCAGAAGTTCCAGCTCATACAGAGATCATCTGTCTCATAAACACTGATTCAGAACTTGACAATTTTTTTCTTATAATTTAGCATATTAGTTATTCATGAAATTCTTCTTCATTTTACTCCTGTGATTTTTAGTCAGCTCCCACTTGGTGGGCTCCCAATTCCTTCCTCTTCTAATCTATAATGTCTTTATAACTTAAATAATTCATGTCTCTAAGTTAATTCCAAATGCTCAGATAAAATTTCATTGATGGCATTGTGTTTGTAATTTCCTCTGTTTGTATTAATTTTCTTCTTTTATCCAATGATCATATTGGGTATGTGTATACATATTATACATTATATATATATATTTATATATATAACACATATAGGTTATAAATGTGGGTCCTCAAGCAATTTTAGTCTGGAATATCATTAGAGGCAAAAATGGCAAAAATGAAGCTATCCTACTTCAGGCACATTAAGAGAATGCAGCATTCTTTGAAAAAAAGATTATAATGCTGTGAAAAACAGAAAATAGCAGGAAAAGAGAAAGACCAAATATGAGATGGACTGACTCTATAAAAGAAGCCATAGGCATGAGTCTACAGGAGCTGAGCAGGGCTGATGAGGATAGGACATTTTTGATGTCACTCATTCATAGGGTCACCAGGAGTGGGCGTTGACTCAATAGCACATAACACACACACATGAATGTGGGTTCTGCAGACTGTTTGGATTCAACCGCAATTATTTAATCTTCTTAAGCTTTAAATGCCTGTTCTTACATGGGTTAATATTAGTACTTGCCTTACAGTTGTTGCCAGCATTACATAAGTCAAAACTTCTTTTTCTCACAGTGATTGGCACATAGTAAGTGCTCAATGGGCAATGTGGGAGGCTGTGGGGAAGGGATACTATAAGGCAAAAGACTGCCTCTATGTTAGCAAACAGGGACCAGCACAGTATGAGCCAAACCTGCCTTGATCCATCTATGCTACAAGATACTATCTTTGTACACTAAATGCCATTCAAGCAATCCCTCCTTGCTTTAGAATATGTTTTATTATGCTGCCTATAATATCTTAAATCTTCTCTTTTTTTTCTCCAGCAGCCAAACTTCTTCTCTTTTTTTAAGATTCAATTCATATATTACCTCCTCTGAGAAACCCTCTGTGATTCATCTAAGATGCATTAATCACTTTATCTTTATTGTTCCTGTGATATTTGTTTTAACTATAATTACAAGTTTGTATATGAAACACCTATCAAATAGTTAGAAGCACAATGATTTGGGTCATTTGTATTAATCTCCATAACACTAATGCCTATGACTGTGCTCAGTATGTTTTTATTAAATGAATGAATGAATAAGCAAATGTATGTATGCAAAAATGAATGAGAATGGCTTTTCACTTTTCATGAAATAAATATTAACATGTGAAGAAGACTCCCTACATATTTGTATTTTCTGCCAAAATGAATAAACATAGAACCATTCTTAAATTTAATTTTCCATATGTCCACATGTCAGGAGAACTGTGAATACCACAGAAACCATTGCAAATATTCCTTAATGTAATTTTAAGTGAGTTCATCAGTTACTTTTAATTATATAATTTCAATATGTTGTGTTTCTGTGAGTTCTGGTGATCTTGCTATAGTCTCTAAATTGGGTAATCTCCGTCCACATTTGGAGAGCACAGTTGGATGTCTTCACAGTCTTAAATAATTGTGATACTAATTTAACTGCGATAGACTAGCTCCAACACCATGTTCACTACACAAGAAATTTAATTCCAAAAGAAAAATAGAAAATCCTCCAGCATTAGATGCTTTTCCATAGTCTTTAATTTCACTAATATTTTCAATTTAAATGTGTATGTATAGTTTATTTATAATAATAATCTTGTCAGACTGGGTACTTACTATGTGCCAGGCATTGTGTAGACTTTAGGTAAATTACTCATTGAATTCTAAGTTGACACTAAGAAGCAACTTTCATTATCTTTATCATCTATAGATAGATGGACAGTCAGGTAGGTAGACAAATAAATATGGAGGCTCAGATAAATTAATTTGCCTGCAGACACATATTTAATAAGCGTCCAAATTCAGTTCAAATTCAATGGCTTTGAATTCAGTTCTGAAATATTTCAAATCCCTTAATCTTTTCATTGTACCACATGGCCTTTTCTGCTGTTTTGCACTTAAAAGAGGAGCTTAGTTGTAATAAAGTATTTCATAACTGAAACAATGCCAGCCATATATACATACACACGTGCACGCACACACGCACACACACACACACACACACACACACACGCTCACACATACACACACATCCATGGACTGACTTTGGTCCCCATTCCCCAAACCAGGCAAAGTCTTGACATGTAATTATAATATGCCAGGCATAGCCTACAAGGCCAGGGGGTAATTTTCTCCTTATGTTCTTTTGATATAAATGAGCAAGAGGCAAAAAATATTCCGGTCTGCCTCTTATTAACCAAATGAACATCTGATTGACCTGCTCGAAATGAAGTCTTTAATGTAATTTATGGATCTTAGCAAAGTTCTGCCCAAAGCACTGTTATAAAGATGAATAAAGGCATTATTACCAAGTTAACAAAAATATAGCTCCTTGATACAGTAATTTAAATAGAATTCATGGTGCAACTTAAGTACACGATGAGCATAAAATGGGAGAATGAAAATGATGAATTGCACATATGTTGGGCAGAATGTTAATTTTTGTATCGGATTAAGTATATTAAGAAAGTAAATTTTGTCATTAGATTTTTAGTTTTTTTATTTTATATTATCCTGTAGATTTCCTATATAGCACTCATTATATTTATAAATTAAATAAATATACTTTTTTGGGCTTAAACCTTATTTTTCATTAATAAAACTTTTATCCAGAGCAAGAACTAAGTTTATCATGTATCTCCAGTCCCAAGCACGTAGTAGGTGCTTAGAAAGTATGTTTTTGTATAAATCAGTGATGGATATATTTAGATAGACTTATTCATTACTGGTGTAATAGATGACAACCCATGTAAAATATTATATTACCTTAAAACATCATTTTAAACTATTTTAAAGTGCAATATAAAGAGTTCCAAACTCAGTTTTGCTATGTACTAGTCATATGATGTTGGCCAAGTTATTTAATCTCTTCTCGCCCAGTTTCCTTATCTTAAATTAATAATATCTACCTCATAGCATTTTTTGTAGAGATTTCATGAATTGAGAAAAACGTTTAGTTTAGTGTCTAGTAGGGATTACATAAATGTTAGATTTTATTTTATTCTTCATTAAAGATGAGGCTTTCTCTTCTCCATTATTATACTCAGTCACATTATCAGGGTGAGGTTGAGGAAGATATTGCTATATAAGGGATAATTCCTAATCCCTTTATCAGGACTTTTATGTCACCAGAAATTTTCTATGAGGGCAATCAGTTTTCCTTAGAAACCACTGCCTTTCATTATTAAGCAGATTATGGTAACTCTAGATATAACAAACAAACAAATGAAGGAATGGAGATAGGTTGTCACAAGGAGGAGTATAAACTTGCCATTCAATAAACCTACCTTCAAATCCAGTTATGAGCATGATCTTAGATAAGTAACTTTCTGAATTTTGAATTCATCATCTGTAAAATGGGATTGATTTAAAATGGGTTTTAAGATTATAATGTGCAGAATCTTAGCAAAGTTTTAATTTCTGACAATTTGATACCTCTTCTTTGATTAATATCCTTGTCAACTACTGCCTTCCCAAACAACTTAAAATTCCATGGCCAAGTGCTTTAAAATCTGCTCTCTCTTGTCTCAGAAGAATGGGTGCCAGACAGTAGTAAATTGCCCTATGGTTTAGCACCCATGGAACTGAAAAGATGCATACAGATTTTGAGTCAAAATTCTAGCTCTTGCACATTCTCGAATGCAAAGGACAGTATTTCTAAGCCTTTGGGTAGCCATGCTGTGTTTATAATAATCACTCTGTTTAATCATAACAAAGATCAAATGAGATAATGTAAGAGGAAATACCTTCAAATCCAAATGTGCTATACAAATGCACTAGATTGGGTGATATTTGCTTGGGGGCCCAATGAGACAAGCTCCATTCATTTGGAATCCAGTAGGCATTCCTAGGGCATTTGATACCCATGAATTATAAAACTATAGATCTATCTCCAAGTATCATAGGGCTCATTCATGATTCATTCTCCTCAAACTTCACTGCTAACGAATCCACTGAAATATAGTCCAGCCCACTCAATACACCTTATCTCTCAAGCTCTATGCACGTCTTCCACATATAGAGTTGTCCGTTAAGGACACATACTGTTTCAGGCTCTGCTTTTTTTTAGCAAGAAAAATATTGTCGCTATCCCATTTCCAGGTTAAAACTCTAATTTTGTAATGCTATCTTAAGTTAATACTGAATAAGTTAACACAGAGACCATACACAAACAACTTAGTCTTTATTTCAAGTGAACCAATTATAACATTAAAGTCAAGAGGTGGTATGTTAGTTTGCTAGGGCAGCTGTAACAGAGTACCACCAGTTGGGTGACTTAAATCACAGAAATGTATTGTCTCACAGTCCTGGAGGCTAGAAGTCTGAGATGAAGATGTCAGAGGTTGGTTTCTTCCCCGATCTCTCTTTTTGGCTTGTAGATGGCCATCTTGTCCCTGGGGTGTCTTCACTAATCTATCCTCATAAGGATACTAGTTATATTAGATTAAGATCCATCCTAATGACCAGATTTTAATTTAATTACCTTTTAAAATACCCAAATACAGTCACATCTGAGATATGGGAGATTAATTTTTGAAAGCTACAGCTCAGCTCAAAACAGATGGTATTGCAACTACAAAGCAAACACTTCTAAGAGAAGTTGATGAAGTTTTTAAAACATCTTATCCACCTAGTTAATTAACAAAGTTTAGCAAACATTTGCTAAACATCAACTTGCAGCAGGAAACTTCATCATCTTCTGAGAAATAATGTGGAGACACATGTAAAATGAAAATCGGAATCCTACAATTTTTAATTACCTTTATAACTACCCTGAGAAATTATGGTCATTTTAGGAAAAAGTAAACTGAGGTAAAAGAGGTTAAATTACTTGTTAGAAAGCATATGGATAGTAGGTAGCAGTCCTGTTAATCAATTCCAGAACTATCAAAATCTAAAGCCCATAATTTTTTACTTTATTACTATTTTTTTTGTTTTTATTCTACTGTGCACACTCTGTAGAAATTCACATGGAAGCTGGAATAATCAACTATTATTATTTAAATTTATTTCAAAGAATAAAATATTTACAAAGAGATTGTTTCAATGATAAGCTTCAGAGTATAGCCTTAATACTCATACCCAAGAATGAGTCTTCTTATACCCACACCCTAAATTGTGCACCCCAGTTGTTAAAAATCTTTTCCCTCTGGTGCCAGAAGGATGGACACTGGGCAATAAGAACCTTTGGTGTGATTCAGCAGCCAGAGGATTAGAAGATGAATCCAAAAATTTCAGAAGAGAGCAAGGAATCCATTAATATAAGCGGTAAAAACAGAACAAAGAAACTCATAGACCTGGGAGGGCACGGTGAGATCAGGAAGCAAGGAAGAATCGGGCTCATTAATATGCATGGTGAGAGAAGATGTGAAATGATCTTAGCAAACTAGCTAAGGGACAGATTTCAGAAGACGTCGAATGCCACTTTAAGAGATTTATATAATAGTTTCTACGCCAGTGGTTCTAAACATTTGTTTTGCAAAGAAAACACCTGGAGGGCTTAAAACCTATCCCCAAAGTTATTTTTCTTGCACCCTAGAAAATTCCAAGGCCAGGATTCCAGGTGTCACACATTGAGAACTATTTCTATGAGCAATGAGTAGCCAGGAGAGGTTGGTGAGCAGAACTGTGACAGATACTGGCAAATGAGGATTGGGAAGCTGGGAGACCATTTAGGAGATTATTTCAGTAGCTGTGAAGGTGATTATAAATTCCAGATATTTCACAATTTAATACACATATCGTGTTCTTTTTATTCAACTTAATGGAAGGAAAGATGTTTGTTATTTTAAACTAAGATTCAGTCTCAAATAATCTCAGAAAGCATTTTAATTCTTGGTAAGTATCTGGGCTGCTTACCGGATTGTTTTTCCTTTAGCTTAAATCTAATAAGATAATAAAGCCACTAAGAAAGGATTAGTGATCCCTGACCTGTTCCTCTAAGATGCTTTTACCACTAGTATTATGAATCAACTGAGCTGACTTAAGTAAAATAAACGACATCCTTTACTTTGTTTAATCTGGCAGTCAGAAAAACCCAGGTCTTTCTCAACGTTCCTGCCAGAATTTCCATTGAGTTCATCGCAAATCCTTTCTCCTCTGGAGGGACACGGCCTCCTTTTCTAGTTGTCTGCCCTGTTCCCAAGAGCAATTCTGGGAGAAAACAAGGTGGCCAACTCAAGAGTATACACATAAAATTGTCCACAAATACAGAGGAGCCTCAGTTAATCAGAATTCTGTCAAAATGGGGGGCTTCTAGTTAACTAAATTTTCTCATTAACAGAAAGTTCGACCTATACTTGTTTTGTTTCAAACTATGTTGAAAATCATAAGGTAGAAACCTCGGATGGTCCCAAACAACCAGATTTACGATGGTTTGATTTGAAAATTTTCAAATTTATGTTAGTGTGAAAGTGGTATGCGTACTAAATTATATAAGATGCTCAATGATCGATTATAAAATAGGCTTTATGTTAGATGATTTTGCCCAACTGTAGGCTAATGTAGGTGTTCTGAGCACATTTAAGGTAGGTTAGGCTAAGCTGCGATGTTCAGTAGGTTAGATTAGGTGTATCAAATGCATTTTCCACTTGATGATATTTTCAATTTTCAATGGGTTTGTCAGGACATAACCCCACTGTAGGCCAAGGAGCATCTGTAGTTTGTGTCCGTGCCTATAACTGTCTTCTTAGAAACCGTACGTACAGACTTTCAC
Organism: Rousettus aegyptiacus; assembly: GCF_014176215.1. Taxonomy (NCBI): domain Eukaryota; kingdom Metazoa; phylum Chordata; class Mammalia; order Chiroptera; family Pteropodidae; genus Rousettus; species Rousettus aegyptiacus. The sequence goes on from NW_023416285.1 coordinate 9,498,593, forward strand.
TCAGAATGGTACTCAAACATGCACACATACGTAGACTGTAAACAGTGTCCATCGGGCATTCCTTAAGCAAAAAGGATTTATTCTGGAAAAAGAAAGGATTGCCATCCAGCATGTGCAACCAGCCATGGCTGGCTATGTGCAAGGATTGGAGAGAGACAGGAGAGAAGAGGAGGAGGAAGTAGAGGAGGGTCTGTGACAACCACAGCGTCCCGTCTGTGGGGTTTTTGCGACTGACATAAGCTGTGAGTTCCTCCTATAGCACCCCCACCAATGCCTGTCTTGGTGTAGGTCTCTGTTATAGATTTTGACACATATATTCATATAGACATAGATTGTGATACACGGCTGATGCCCATATATAATTTTTGCTTAGTATAGCAAATTTTAGCCAAGAGGGTTTTACATAGTATTATTGATTAGAAATAATAGCTGCTTTCCAGCCTTACATCAAATTATTTCCTTAAAGAAAATGCATCCATTAATTCATTTTCTTATTCATTCAACAGTTTTGACTCACTGTTCTACCTAAAACCTTGACTAGAACAGTACCACGTACCGAGGAAAGATAGCTCAAATCTTCAACTGAGTTTTGGTCCTATGCTTCTTATATTCTTTCAAGAATATTTTGCAACCATGAAAATAAGGAATGTCTCAAGAATGAGTTTCTTCTTCAACATGCCTTTTATTTGAGGACAGGTTATAAGATGAGTGTATACATAAGAGAGAAATTCAGGAAATAGAGAAGTTCTTGGGCCACTTAACAGCAAATACCATTTGGGAGAAGAGACATATTCATTCTCTGGTCAGTACTTATTGGGACTATGGAGCCAGGTTTAATAAAATAGTCATTCTATTTTTATTTGTAAGGCCAGAATAAATATCAAAAATGCTGACTTTTGTACTTATCAAATAGTACTGTTATCCTTTACTGATGAATGTTCTAGTTGAAATAAACTTTTTTTAAGGGTATTAGGTTGTTTTATATCAGTTCAGAAAAATCATTTTTCAACTAATATACCTGGTTTCAGTTTGAACTGGTTTTTGATTTTTTGTCTGTTTTATTTTAGAAGCTTGGTTCAATTTCTATAATTTAGATTACTTGGGGATTTGATAAAAGATTTTGTTTCAATCTTATTTCTGGTTTTTGATTCCTTAGATAGACATAACCTGACAGTTACAAATCACTTTATCGTGATTTGTCTTCAGAGAAAATACTGTGCTAAATTCTGAGTTCTTTTCCATTCAATTGTGTAGTAAGCTTGTTGGTTAAAATTCACTATTCATTCATTCATTCATTCATTCATTTCTTTCATTTAATAAGTGCTTCCTATATGTCTGCAATGCATTGGATTCTAAATTAAATGCTGGGTGCTGGACTAATTGAATAAGACATGATTATTCAAGATGACATATGAAAAGATACTTGGAATCACTGTGTACATGTTGCCAAGAAAGTGCAGAATAAAGGTACCTTATGAAAAGTATGGTATTCTGGAATGGCTTTTTGAAGAGACTAGGATGCAGGCGGTATTAAGAATGAACACTATGAGACATCTGGGAGATATGGAGTGGTACAGTATAGTAGGTGTCAGGACTGGGCACGTGGCAGTCATGAAAGAGGAGAGCATTAGGAAGGGGCCGAATTATAAAAGGTCTTCTTTTCAAGCTATGTCATAAAGGAGCTGTAGAAATTATGAAGGTACTATTTTGATCAGCATCGTATTGAGGATTTTGGTTGTTATCAGTCTTTTTATAAACAAATATGATAAACTGGTGATAATTAACAATGATAGGATTTGAGTCATGCTTCTCTACATTTTCCTCATGCTGTGACCTTTTCCTAGAATGCCTTTGTCTGCTATTCCTATGTGGAAGATTCCTGCTCATTTTTAAAAACTGATTTCAGGATCAGTGTTCTAGGAAGCCTTCTCTTACCTCCCATTCTCCCAGGCAGCCATACCTCTTCTTTGTGCCCTTCCAGGGCATATTAATGCCCAATCCCTGCCATTGCACTGACATTGCATCTGTCAGGTTCCTCCACTGATCTAGGAGATTTATGAGAAAGTGATTGTGACTAACTCATCTTTGAATGCCTTGTGTCTAGCTTATGAAATAAAATGAAATAGAGAGTCAATCAATGCTTGAAAGAATGAATGGGCCATAAGCCTTTCTAAAGAAAGATTGGCCCCCTAATCAATACTGTTTTACCTCCTTTCTCTCCTTCAACTGAATTATTTTAAAATAAATTGTATGCTTTGCTATTATATGCTTAAAAGTTAAAGCATGCATATTGTGAAAGTTTTAAAAATTCAAAAGAGCAAAGGCCAGGAAAACATACATACCAGAGTCTTACCACCTAGAGATAATCAATGATAACATTTTGGAATATGTACTTATAACTTTTTAAAATTTTATTTTCAAATGGTTGACTTTGTTTTGTTTTGTACTGTACATGGCACTTGACAATCACTTTAGTTAAACTTAATATATCATGAAAATGTCCAGTTTATTAAAATGTTTTCCTCATTCAATTTCTTAAAAGCTACATGATATTCCTTCATATGGGTTTGCTATAATTTATTAGGCATTTTCCTTTTAAGGACATTAATTTTTTATTAACTTCTTATTGTAATAATTAGTGATGTGAAGATTCTTTTACCTATATGCTTGATTGCATCTGTGACTGATGTTTTTATGACCTTTATATAGGAATGACATTGATAGGTACAAGATGTACTGCAGTTGAGCTTTTCATATATATTTCTAAATTGCCATCTGGAATAAATAATTTATACTGCCATCAGTAAAGACAAAGAACATGAATTTCCTTAAACTAACTTTACATTATTTTCATTAAGAAAAAGTGTCGATTCGGTAAAATAGGCACATTGTTTATAAATTTGCATTTTTCTAATGATAGAGAAGTTTGAGTATTTGGATATTTTCATACTATTAGATGATTATTATTCATTGTGCATTAAATAATTATGCAATTATTAATTTTAAAATTTACAATACTACTGAATTACTGTCAATTGTTTAGATGTTGTGGTTTCTATTTTTTAAGAATAACTTTGTAACATATTGCACAGATTTTCCCCCATTTTGTATTTTAATGCTGATGGATTAGCCACAAGTCACAAATACAGCTAAACACAAGTAATGATATTGGGTATCCTTGAGTTTTTCCTTGAATTTGACTCTACCATGAATATTTTTCTAGCATTATTCATAATTTGTATTAGCTTTCAAGATCTGAGATCGATTATCTTCTTTCTTATATGAAAATGTCATTTTTGTATTCATTAAACTTTATTTAGGCATAGCTAATGCATTTTATCAAATGTTCTACACATTCAACTAGATGTAATTTTTTTATAACTGAAAAAATTAATGACATGAAATGATTTCCTAATATTGAAACACATTACATATCTGAAAAATTTCCTACATTTTTATGATTCTTTTATTCTTTCAAGGAAATGAAGGTCAAATATTTGCATCTATAGTGATACATGACTTTGTTCACTCATTTTCTTTTATTGAGATTTCTTTGTCACGTTGTAACTTTGGGGTTGATTGATTAGATCGGTTCTATCATTTGGAAATTTGCAGACTTCCTCTTCTTTTTCAACTATGTTAATAACTTGTGGGTTAGTTAAAGTTATCCCTTTTTGGAAATGGAATGGTCAGCTGTAGTTATTTGCCATCTTATTCAAAGCCACTATCATGTGCTAATACTATTTTCAAAGCCTCTTCACCGGTATCCTCATTTCACCCAGTGAGCCTCCGTTCTATTTTCCACATGGCAGCCAGTGATCCTTTCAAAATACAAATTAAATTATATCAATTTTTAAAAAAAAATCCACCAAAGGTATCTCATGTCACTCAGAGTAAAAGCCAATACATTTTACCATGAATTCATTGTGTACAAATTGTAACATAGAAAATAATACTAGTCACTATCAATTTCCCCGAATGTACAAGCAAAGCTTAAATGCAGTGTGGTTAGGAGGGGTATATTCTACCCTCTGCAGCACTACCCTTTACTCATCAACCCCAGATAGAATTGCACAGCATTCATTCTTTCTAGAATCTCAAGATATCTATTCAATGTTACCTGAATGTTCCAGTGAGAGTGGTGGGGTTCTATTATAGCAAATGTAACTGGCTATGGTGTATGATAAAATGGAGTCAAACTAATATAAGTATAAAATACATAATATGCATGTGTGTATCTAAATGTATCTTTGTGTATATGTATAATTTTATGAAAGCAATACATGTATATGATTTTTTAAAAAACATATGAATTATAAAATAGTAACTAAGGGAATATTTGTTCTGCAGGAATATAAACTCGAAAATCTTTTGGCTGATAAAAATTTAACCTAAACAATGTCATACCTGAAATTCGATAGAATGTTCTACCTCCATTGTATTTGGTACATCCCTCAGCTGGATGATTTTGGTCCAGTTATGTCTGTAATTAATTTGCTTCATATGACTGGGAATCGCATCCACATTAAATCTGACTTAGTGATCGAAAATATCTTGTTTTCTGAATGTGTGTATGAGGCAATGTGAGATATAAGTATAATTTCAGGTATCTCTTCATCTTTTTACACGAAGAGATTGTTAAAATTTACCTAGAAACTTTAAATAATATTGTTCACTTCAGATTATGAAATAAAAGATTAGAACCTTAGACATAGGAAAAACAATGTTGGTTTTTATAACAGGTTTTAATTAACAAATTGAGAATACTAATGTACATAATTTTTGCATGTACATAATCTTTGCTTTTGGATTTGCCTTAGAGAAAAATTTTAATTGTGCATTTCTGTTTATAGTCTTAATTCTTGATTAGTAACACTACAAAATAAGGTATCCAAATCCATTCAACTACAGATTATGCACAGCACACAGAATGGCAGGTTCTGATCCTATTATTTTAGACCCGATCAACAAAAATGCAAAAGTTCATCGTATGGACGGTTTAGGGACAACAGATGACTGATTTGGGTGATTCAGTCCTAAAGCCTGTAAAAATGAAGTAAAAATAGGCTCTTCTGAAGTTCATGACCAAGGAAGTAGCAACTGAGTCTACTTGGCTTACACCGTGACTACATTCATGCCAAAAAGTGAGTTTTGTTTATTTTCTTAAGAGTAACACAATCATATTGATTTGTTTTTATGCAATTTTATTCATAATAATTTCTTTTTAGGTAAAAAATATGGGAGAAATTGAAGACAATAGATATCTTCCTATTGGAGGAGAGAGATGATAGTAGTGAGGAAAATATAGACTTTTCCCCAGAGAATCGGGTTCTCATATTTTAATAAATGTTTATCAAGGACCTTCTGTGGCCAAACTGTGCTCCAATTAAGAGATGAAAATATACATAGAAATCGTAAGAAAGTAATAAATTGCTTTAAAGCATATAGGAGTAAATGCAGAAAAAACATTAAAAAAAAATAGAGCCCTGACATCTTAAAACCTTGTTACATAGATACTGCTTTAACATCTGGTATGTTTGGCTATAGAAAGTCATTAATCATGTTCAAAAAAGTGAAAAGGAAAAGGAGGAAAAATTATTGTAGTCTATTTTTGTAAGAATGTTAGGTCATACTCAGTGTTTGATGAATGAATAATTGCCTGAATACATGGATAGCTGAGTTATGTATGATTACTTACCCATTTGTTGTCTTATGATTGTTAGGTCTGTTTAACTCCATCACTACTGTCCTTTTAACGTTTATTTTTAGCAAGATTTTGTTTTTGAGAAAAAATTTTTAAATACTCCTTTTCTATGTAGTGAAAAGGACATCGTAGTGAGAAATGGAATTCTAGGTTGACATCTTGGATTTATAAAAAGCACTTGGACTTGGACAAACCTCCAAACATTTTAAGCTCCCATTTTCTTATTTGACAAATAAATGTTTCTACAGATATTCTATATGATACTTAAGCACTCAACACTTCTAGAAAATTCAACAAAAATAATCCAATATTACCCTGAGAATGCTTTTGAATGTTCTTAATTATTCATATAATTTTCAGCCCTGGTATTTATATTCATTTTTTTATTATGACTTTTATAAATATTTTCACAAATGAATTTCAAGAGGAAATGCTCTCCTTTTTTTAAAAAAAGAACAGACTTAAGATTGATCTATCATTAACCATGACAACCATTTCAATCTATATTAGATAGTGACATCATATATATTCCTGTTTTTATAAGAAATTGAGTTGGTCATTTACAACGTTCTGATGAGAAGGCATTGGTATCATTGTACCTTTCTTTGGGTCTTCTCTTATTTTGGAAATTAGTTGGATAACCTAAAATGCATATTTGTTTGAATTCTAGGAAAAATACATACAATTTTCTCTTTGTCATTAGAACAGGTGTTCACAGTATGAATGGATAACTTCTTAATGAGCATCAATAACATGTCACGTTTCTGACCTGAAGAGTTACCTAAGCTTAGTAGCCTGTCTCTGTAGAACAAAAAGGAAAAAGATGCAGATCAAAACAAAAAATATATATCTTTTCAACACAATATACATATTTAATATGCCAAACTTAATGTGATTAAAACCACGCTAATAAATGACTAATTTAAATCATCAAAGCACCTCTGTAGTTGTCATATTTTTCATATATTTTTTGTTCAAAAGACAACAATTCATTTAGAAAAGTTTGAGATCAAACATTTAACCTATTAGTACATATTCATTTTTTTAAAGATAGAACAGGATATATGTTTTCATTTTGTGAACTGGGACAACATGTTTAAATTGCCCTCGATAGTGTCAGTTCATTTTCAAAACATATTTAAATTCTTTAGAAGTGGTGACATCACCCAAGGATGAAAATGATTTCAGACATGTTTGTCTCTCAATTGTCATTTATCAGTCAGCATGTGCACAGTTGTAAGTATTCTGAGATCCAAAATTGTTTGCAAGTTTGATAATTCACTGGCCACTAATGATTGAAAGTGAGAACTCTTGAGGCAGACCTCTGACTTCAAATCCTGGCTTGACCACTTACCAGCTAAATGTTCATGAAAAGTTTACTCAACCTCCTTACTTTTCAATTTCCTCACTGCAAATAAATAAATAAATAAATAAATAAATAAATAAATAAATAACAAAACAACAACAAAACAATACAGAACCTTCCTCAAAGGTTGTAAAAATTAAATGAGATAATATATAAGACCTGCTTAAAACCAGTGTCTGGCATATAAACATTAGGCATTATGTTATATGCACGATGCATTCACTGAGCACTATCTGCCAAGAACTATGCTATTAATACAATGGAGAACAAAGCATTTTTGTAGAAACTTTGGAAGGAGAGATCTGGGGAGGAAAGGAGAAAGGGATGGAGAGGGGAAGTAGAGAGAGGGAGAGAGGGAGGGAAATTGCTACTATAATTGTTTTTACTTCAACATTACTGTGTTATTCCAGATATCAGAAGTCTTAAAAGACTTGGAAACATGAAATACGTTGACTTGATGCTATTTCCCTCTGTGAAGCTGGGGAACACTTCCACATTAATATATTTTTAAGTTAAGTGATAAAAGTTGGATTAGTGAACACTAGATGGCGGCATTTATGAAAAATTAAATTGGAATAAGCTACATTTTAATGTGTCTGTGCCACATTAAAAATCACAAACCTCTTTTACACAACAATGACTTGATTTTTTCATTTGGTTGTTGGTTGTTTTTACTATTGTAAAGATAAAGTTTTAAAAGTCTGAGGAGAAAGAAACGAACAACAAGCTACTTAAAAGTACTTCTGTTGTTTTACAGATAGGATTCATTGAACACTTCACTCCTGAATGCTCAGATGTCTGTTTGAGCTGTTGAATTATTCCTAGGAGAGTGATTAAAGGTTTAAGCGTGGTAGGAAAGGCCCAATGTACCGATGGGTTTTTGCTGAGAGGAAATATTTTTGAAAAAAAAAAAACTCATTTAAAATGCAATGCCTGGCATTCAGGTTCTAATTATTCCAGAAACAGTGGTACTATATATATCTATATATCTATATCTATATCTATATCTATATCTATATTTATATCTACATCTATATCTATATATCTATATCTATATCATCTGTATCTCTATATCGTCTATATATGTATATCTGTATACACACACACACACACACACACACACACACATATATGTAATTGAGTGTTTAGGGAAGTTCCAAGTATAGGGTCACAACTTTGCAAGTATCACCTTCTTATATTTTTCTACAGCCTAATGAAGTAAGTACAGTTTTTTTTGGTCTAGTTTTGTATATGAGGAAACAGTTTAGGAAGGCTATTAAGAACTTCTGAAAAATTACACTTATAAATGAGAGAGTTGAGTTCAAATTTAAAATCCATATCATTCTGAGATTCAACTGAGATTTTAACCATTTTGTCCTATGGATATTTAAATTGCAGATTTGAACTACTTGATTTTTTTTTAAATATGCTGTTTTGTGATATAGTGATAGCATCAAGTCAAGTTGAATGTGCCTTAGATGTGGTTTAACCTGCAGATTGGAACCAAATTACTTACAAAAAAATTAGAAAATGTTGGGGTCTTAATATAGAGAAAAAATATTTTACTCGATTTTGTTAGATGAAAAAGAGCAATTAAAATTCATCGTTTAACTTTTTGGTTATCTTAATTACTGTTTTGGATTGACTTAACCAGTTATTTGTGTAAGTGAAACTCAAGCTACAGAGGAAATATATTTCATTTTTCATTATCCTTAAGAGTCAAAAAGTGATGAGATTAAAGAAAAAAGAAATAATTTATTCTTTTTAATATAGACGTAAGTTGCACAATTTAGATATCATATAAGTTATAAAAGAACTTATAGTTTTCATATTTTCAATGGTTAAGAGTCATGTTATAAATTATAACCTCTAAACTTTACAAAATGCATACTTTGCGCCTTAACTGCCAGAAGGTGATCCTCTCATTTTAGCAATGAGACTATTTCACAACTCAAAGTATATCTTTATGTAATTATATTAATTTTTTTAAGTTAGAGAAACTAATACTAAATTAAAATCCTGATAAAATTACAAGAAAATAATTACAAATTGTCAACTTTTGTTTCTGTAATGGAAGAGACAGTGAAGAAAGCAAGCAATTCCATTCAGTTATTTAATTAGAAATTTTCCATATCCCAGCTCATCTATTATTTACACATATTAAGGTTTTATCTTAATTTGGCAGACAAAAATTATTTTCACATAAGATTATAACATTAATCTGTTAGACCCATTTAAAATACTTTTTATTATGAACTGTTACATACTCAAAGTAGAAAAATTTGAAAAATATGAAAAACAAAGTATTGTTAAAATACGCATACAGCTCCCAATCCGCAGATAGCATTACTTGTATTTAGCATAGTTTTCCTGATGCTTTAACTGTGAATGTGAAAAACACAGATGCACAGACACATAAACACAAACACACTTATATCACATGCACTCCCATATGTCTCAAAATTGGAATAATGTTGAATATAAAACTTTAGATTTTGCTCTTTTTTTTTTTTAAATTTAACATTATTTTGTATACATGTCTCATTGGCTATAAATATTCCTTGAGAAACTAATGTGCCACTGTAGTCATTTAACAAAGTTTATTTAAGTATTCCCATACCGAGGAGCACTTTTAGTGTATTTAAGATTTCTGATATCTGAAGTATGCATGCACTTTTAGTGTATTTCTGATTATTTTGTTCAAGTACATACTGTGTAACTGTGAACATTTTTAGTATTATACATATTATATATGCATATATAATATGTGTGTGTGTGTGTGTGTGTGTGTGTGTGCGTGTGTATGCCAAATTGCTTTCCAGGAAATACGTCTCCATTTTTATTTCCACAGATAGCTTGTTAAACTGTCTATCATAACACACACTCAGTAATCTAGCATTTTTATTTTTAAAATCTTAATTTGCTGAGTAAAAAAATAGTATTCCATCCGTTTACTTCCCATGTCTTATTTTTAGTAAGGATGAATAGTTGTTCATGTCTGTAGTTTTTATTTGCTTTTCTTTTGTACATTGCCTATTCATGTTCCTTTTAGGCAACTTTATTGAAATGAACATAAAAGCAGCATCAGAAAAACATGGTTGCCACACAACTACCAATCCGCTTGAAGCCAGCTTAGCTCTTTTTGTTTGGAATATGAATAATGTACAAAAGAATGCTGAAAGAAAAAAAGTACCTCTAGGGTAGAAAACCGATGCTAATCATGTTATTGTTTTTCACAAAAATAAGGCATTCTTTGAAGTATTTTTGCTACTTCCCTTATATTCCCTTGGCTAAATTTTGTTTTCATAATGTTTATTCAGTTAACCTTGGTATTTTTAGTCTTTAGTTTTGATGCATTCTCCAAAACCCCACCCTTTTTAATACATGTATTTTGGAATTTCTTGAGATGGTTTGTCAGAAATTACTTCATAGTGTAATGCACTTTCCAAATCCACTTCTTATGGCATGACTATTACTTTAGGAAAGTATGTTTCATGTGGAGATAAATATATTTATTTGCAATCTTTGAACAGTAGTTTCCATTTATGTAGCGGAAAGCTAAAGACTTAAAAAACACAACACTTTCCAGGCCTAACCTTGTGGTAGACTTTTGTAGCGTTCCAGCGTTGGCTACTGTCCACTTATATATGAAAAAAGATGTAGGCACACTGGTGCAAGGGGTGACATGACACTTTCATTTGGATACAAGCAGTGAAATGAGCTTTCTATCCAGATAGACAGACAGACAGACAGATAGAGGATAGATAGATGATAGATACACATGTATCTATATATTTCTAAACTTCATGTTGATCAGAGAATATTCTTTTAGTTGAAAATGTGCAGAAAACACTAAAAGATAAAGGAAAGAGGTTTTGTAACTTCAGTTCGATCAGAGGATAATTGGAATTTAAAAAGAAAAAAAAAACTATATGACTGGGAACTTCTACTTTCTTCTACAAATGATACATGAAATCTGAAGTAACTAAACTTTTCCACAGTCATTGTCCTGTATCACCTTGGGAATTGAGTAAAGTCATTTAACTGGTTCTAGAATGCTTGATGTAGAAGGCAAAACTCTATAGAGGCTTGATTCGATTTGAATTGAAAAGTTAAAAAGATCCTTTAAGATTGAAGACTGTGTTTTTCAAGGAAAAAGAAAAGAGAATATATCATGGCATGAGAGTTAACTGATTTCGCTTTCTCAAGGGTTAGACAATTAGATCTGTGTCTTGTGCACACAGAGATGATAATTCAATCTGTAAGAGTAGGTGACAATACCAATGAAAACACTAAGGCTCTAAGTTCTGGCTTGAAGCCAAAGAGATCGACCTCTGCCTAAGTCCATCACTTAAGATTCCCTTGAATAATCCACATTCCCTTAAATCACTTAAATAACCTACATATTTGTATGTTTAATACTTAAGTAGGTATCTGGTTGAAATGGTTGTTTTCTGTTGGGCAAATGGATATATTGTTTCCAGTGATGATCTATTATTACTATTACTATAATTATTGATTTGAAATGACTTCCGATGAAAGTGAAAATAGAACGTGCCAAAGCAGGACTGCATCTGAACATCAAAAAGACAAAAATCATGACTACAGGAGAAATACATAACTTTAACATATATGATGAAGACACTGAAATTATTAAAGACCTCGCGCACCTTGGTTGAGTCATCAATTCAAATGGAAACTGCAGCCAGGAAACCAGGAGAAAGTTGAGACTTGGAAGGGCAGCAGTGGAAGAGTAAGGAAAGATCATCAGGACCAAAGATGTCATTAGAGACCAAGGCGAAGATCATCCACACCGTTGTACCTACGTACAGATACAAAGCTGGCCAGTGAAGAAGGCTGATAGGGAACAAAAAATGATTCATTCGAAGTATGGTGTTGGAGAGCTATGGATACCCTGGATGGACGGAAGGATGAACACGTGGCTCCTAGAGCAAGTTCTGCATGAAACATTGCTGGAGGCAAAAATGACAAAATTAAGAAGCAGTCCTGCTTTGGACAGTTCACAAGATTTCTGTAGAAAAGGCAGTAGTGCTAGAAAAAAAAAAAAAAACCAGAAAGAAGAAGGAAAAGAGGAAGACCAAATATGAGATGGATTGACTCCATAAAAAACTACTGTCGTCAGGAGTTGGAGCCTGCGGAACTGCACGTAGCACATGCATGATCCATGATGTCTAATGGCAAATTACAACTGTGTAATTTATTTTTTCCTTCAAAAAAAAAATCTCAGCATTTTCTAATAAATTGCAGGGATAGTATACAAAGAGAGCACTTTTGGCATCACTGTATCTATTCTTACTATCATCATTAGATTATCTCCAAAATCTCATCATTAAGGGGAAACTAAAAAATCTCAAGTCTTATCCCTATTGTCAATTGAGTTTCTCAAATATACATATAATAACATTCTTCCTGTTCATTCTTCAGTTCATTTGCCTTTTCAGAGTCCTCAGCTGGAGCAGAAGAAAGAGAGGGAGAGAGAGAAAGAGAGAGAGGGAGAGAGAGAGACTCATTGATATTGTGGATGGATTTGTCTGTCCATTTGGGTACATCTCCTTTGTGATAATTAATGCATTACCAATCAAAGGTGATCTCAGGGGTCAGTTCATGCTAGTTGAAACTTAAATCATCCAAAGAATATTCTTCTTTTAATGAAAAGAGCATTCATGCTTGTTTGGGACAACTGGGATAATTTTTTCAGTCATCAAGATTCATCGTGGAATAGGAATGCCAGATTTAGCAAATAAAAATAAAGAATACTCAGTTAAATTCAAATTTTAGAATAAACAGAAAATACATTTTTATTATATACATACCCCAAATATTGAATGGGACACAGTTACACTAAAAAAAAAAATCATCATTTAGTTAAATATCAAATTTAACTGGGGACTCAGTATTCTACATGGCAACAGCTCTATTCTGGAACCATCATGCACAGAAATGGGGCATTTAATCCTATTATTTTCATAAATTAGCTATTGCTGTCCTACTGCTGAACTTTGATAAATACACAACTGATAAGAGATAGATGAAGACCCATCGGCTTCACTTTTATTTCTGCAAACAAGAGCTTTATGTTCAAGGCTCTAGAGGACCTGCATTCCCAGATACATATCTGCAACCTTACCCGCTGATTCCAGGGAAGAATCCAGGGAGGACATCACCCCTCAATCTGGACTCGGACTGGAAAATAAAGGTTCTGGAGACAGTCATCTAGAATGTCAGACATCACTTTAAAGATATAAAATGCAAATATACTTGGATGACTACAGTATTAGCTGCTTTTACATAAACTGTCTGTAATATTCTCTCTTTTCCCAATATAATAGCACAAACTATAGTTTCTGCCCAATCTTCTGTAGGTGAAAATAATACTATTATCATTAGCATACATTTAGGGATAGGTGCATGGGCAGGCTCATGTTTTACTTTAATCCAGACAAATAAATCAATTAAGAAATGAAGATTTGAGATGTTAGTATATATCAGGCACTATGTGAGATTTCATGTCATTTAATTTTCAGCTTCTTTAAGTCACCTTTTACTTGCAGGGTTTCACTCATGTCGCTGTCTCTGCTCCTCTTTACACCTAACTTCATACCACTCCTCTTTATCCTTCAGGACCTAGTTCAAGCACCACCTCCTCCAGGTAGCCTTCTAGACCCACGTCAGCTGTTTCAGGAGGTGCTCGTCGGTGTTTCCTCAAGCCTCTATGTTGTCCTCTGCTTTGTCATAGTGGTTTCTTCTCTGTCACTAGGTCTGTGACCTCATTAAGCCTTGGTTGCAAATGCTCCATGGCACCTTCAAGGGCCTTGTGACCCCTTCTCCGGATAACTGCCTGCCCCGTAGACCTCCATGTGAAGGTTTCTCACACCTAAGAGGTTATTGCCCTATCTGGCGAACTATGCCTAGCCCACGTCAATTTAGATGAGTTCCCCCAAAGATGAGGGCCCATATATGGATTGGCCTAAGAGAAACTTTTGCATGAGCACTTTTCAAAGGGTCTATCAAACTAGTTAAATTAATCATATTCTCCCTTAGAAATTCTGAAGCAGAGAATTTTTTAAACACATAAATGCCAGATCTATGAAGTAATATATATGGTAAACTTATTGCTCCTGAGGAAACGAAAAGAATATCGTGTAAGTAAAGGAACTTGGAACTTCGTTCAAACCTTAGTTTCCTTAGCAAAGCCTCCTTGACTCCTAGATTGTGTCGGCCTCGCTGTTACATTCACTTGTGTTACGCTCCATCGTTTTGAACTGTATATTTATTTGCATGATTAATATCTTCGTCTCTTACATAGACGTAGAGGAAAAGGCTAGATTTGTATCTCCAGAGTAGGCACTCAAGATATACAGCTGAAAATTCATTTGAATATCTGAACTCTGGCTTTCACTATATTTTTCTCCAAACAGTTGGGAAACTCCTACCTCCTAAATTTTACTTGAAACAGGGATCTCTCTGCTGAGATTGGTTTTAGAAACAACTGTTGAAATATTGCTATAAGTTAAACCATAGTTTATATCCCATCCTCCCTCTCACCTTCGTCATATTTCTAGCCAAACAAGATTCTTACATATGTGTATTCAGAACATTTTATTATTTTTTGATGTGAGAGATGTTCTCGTTTTCCTTTACACATTATGTCCATAAAAAAATAAATAAAGGAGAAAGAAAAACAAATGTAAAAAAAAAAAAAGGAGAGAAAAAGAAAAATAACAACTTCAAGAGTGACAAGAAGGAATTCCTATGGAAACAGAATGAGTGCTATATTCTTAATGAAATTCATTAGAAAAAGCCTAATATAAAAAGTGATGTTTTAAAATATAAAAATAAATAATAAATAAAGAAATACATAACTTCTCTCTCTGAAGAAAGTGACCGATTCATCTCTAATCTACCGCTGCAACTATCAGAGACTTTTACCTAAGTAATATACAAGATATGTTGTTGACTGAAAAATTGTTATAAATTAAGCATGAGTCTGGTCTTTACAGATTCTTCAATAGGAGATAATATGATTTCAGAGCTCTAAGAGCTGAAGAAATTCTTGAGCCTTGTTTTCTAGGTTTATAATTAAGGCTAAAAGTCCAGAGAGGTTGCGACTTATCAAGTTAGAGATAGCTAGGTTATTTTACATGATAAGTGTTCTGAAGGAAATACATCAGAGCAGTGAGATAAAGAATTACTCAGCGAGGCTGAAGAAAACTACAGAACAGGTGGTTGCTGAAGGCCATTTGGCTTGAGGGAAATGTTACAAGGAAGACCTCTCTATGCCTTGCTCTCTGGCAATTCAGGCAGAGGGCATATAGCACATACAAAGGTCCTGAGGTTAGTGACAACTTAACCTGTTTAAGGAACAAAGAGAAAGTCAGGGAGACTGGATCATTGCAAGTGAGAGTAAAAGTAGAAAAAGGTGAGACAGAGGAGTGACCAAGGAAACCCTTGTAGAAGGTGTCATGGTATTTGAACTTTGTTTTAAATTGGATTAAAAGCCATTGGAGATGTGTATATATCTGTATGTATGTGTGCAGAACAACGTTTTTACATATTTATCAATATTTATTAACTGTCCCCTATATATCAGGAACTGTTTGCAACCATTGCAATCAGACATGGTTTGGGCTCCTGTTTCCTCAAATCTCACAATCTATGGTGAGAAATTATACACACGCACACACACACACACACACACACACAAACACACACAGACACATACACGCACACTCACTACATATTTTTAACAGAATATAATAAGTGCTATAATAGAGGTAGACCAACATGTTGACCTTATAAGGACAAGAATGCTATCTGATTTATTCTTTTCTGTATCCTCAGGTCATAACATAGTGTATGGCACATGGCAGGTGTGCAATAAATGTCTATGAAAGGAAGTGAGAGGAGAGGAAATACAATAGCTTGGTAAATGAGTAGGTAAGTGTGGATTCTGTCCTCTAAGAATAAAATTCTACTGGAGCTCTGTTTTTCTATTTGCTTTTTACCAGGTTTCATTCTGTGAAATGACAGGGAGCTTGTTTGGTCTTCATTTCTCCCTGCATAAATCATTTCCTAGAGTCACTGAGGTACTGCCATTTATAGACGGGGATTTTTGTGGTAAGTGTAGAAATGCTATCATGGACGTCCCAGGTGGGAGATTGCATCAGCCGGTTAGCTTATCGAGAGCTTGGGTGACACAAATGGACCTCACATGCATCAGGAATTTGCTTGACGGACTTTGTGGAAATGCCAGCGAGCCTGATCAGGGCTTCATCCTGGAGATGGTGGGGGACGAAGTGGGAGGACATGGTAAGAGTGGGGACACAGTGAACAGGGCCCTCAGTGAGCAAAGTCATCAAGTAGGGAGAAGAAGGCAAGGACGAAGGCCTGAGGATTGTAAGGGGGAATCTTGGAAACCAAGTACTGGCCCTGAATAAATAATCAGAGGAAAGGAATGGGAACTATTTATATAAATCTTGAACTGATTTCTTCAAGAAACAAAGACTGGAAAGGCAGATCTCTTGTTTGTGAGCAAGTCACGTGATTTCATCAGCTGCTCAGAGGCAGCCGCACAATGGAATTATTTACCGTTATTTCCTTCTTTTTCCTCCAGTAACAATTTTTTTGGACTGGTAGCAAGAATCCCATTCTGGGCCAGAAAGAAGAGTGTCTATAGACCCTTAGAACCAGAAGAGCCTTTAAAGACCACCTGTTTCAAAACGTTCATTCTGCAGATAAAGCAATCGAGGTTCAGAGAAATCGAACGACTTTCCAAGTTGATCTTGCTGTTCATGGCCAGGTTTATAACAGAATCCACGTCTCTTGATTCTCAGTTAAAAATGTTTCTTCACAACAGTAGTGTTCCAGCTACTCCTTTAAGCACAATGATCTGAAGGTAGCTTAGCCTGAGGTGGAGCAAGGAGCAGTCAGTGAGTTCAAATTCTTCAGCCAGTTCACTCACAGAACCATGTTTATTGTTCAAGGGAAAGGGTAAATAACATGAGTCAGGGCTTAAGGATGAAGGTTCAACAGTTAGGTGAGAAATCAAAGAATCCCTAGAGGTCATTCTAATGAATAATCTTAATTGGCATATTTTGCTTACCACATGTAGCAATGTGGAGCTTAGTTCGCCTGTGCAAATTTTAAAAGCTGCCTGGCATGATAGGTATTAATTAGTCACTATGTGGTTAACTAATACGTCTGTTATAAGGCAATAAGGAACCATAGGATGGGCAATAGGTTTGGTTTCAAACAGGCCTGTATTTCAAACTTGGCTCTGCCCCTTATAAATTATGAGAACATGGCAGGAATTTATGACCTTCTTTGTACTTCAGTTACTGCCAGTGGAAAATGATAAAGATCTTGAAGAATTGTTGTTGTCATGATTAGTTACCGTCAGTAAAATGATAAAATATACATACACATGTGCGCATGTATAGATGGCATCTAAAAATATTAATTTATAATCATTATAAAAATAGGGTAAAACTAGACTAGAACTCCTGTGGGCAGTATCATTTGGAGATTTATAGAGTTTGAGATTCACAGAATGAAATTTCAAGTTATGAAGATCTGCATTTCTGGTTCTCATCCTTATTGGCTATTTGAATATGGGGCAAGTGACCTAATTATGCTAAACTTTCCTCATTAATAAAAAAGGGGGGGGATGAGGAGAAATGGGAACTTAGTAAATGCTATGAGTATAAGTTAGTTATGTAAAAACTTAGTCCCGTGCCTGGCTCAGTTACAGCTATTATTATTATCATCCCTCTTATTACTCACCAGGAGCGTCTTGCAGCTTTCCTGACTTGGTGCTTCTGAGACAGGGTGTTGCAGAGGAAAAAGCGTGAATTGGAGACAGTTTCACTCTCTGACTCTGCTTCTTTCACTTGTCTTTATCACTAATGTTCTCCAAGGAGGGTAGTTAACGGGGATGCGCTAAGGCGTCATCACATGGCTCAGTGATTGTGACCAAGTCACATGCAATAGCCAGTGAAGAAACAGGGTTACCTGATGGGACTTGTTATGCATCAATAGTCCTGTGTCATTTGGAAGACAACATATGAGTGATAGATTATTACTCTCCTCTCTCCATAATGCCCAATATGAAAGAAAAAATGTTATCACCTGGCAGTGATTATAGTGCTATCTTAGACCTAAGGTTACGTACAGAGGACAAGAGAATGCATACCTCTTCTCTTTGTTTTCACATGGGGAAACAGACAGCATTCCACATGAGCGAGAAGCAGAACTAGAATGAAAATTTAAGATTCTACTAAGAACTATTAACCAGATAAGGCTGTATTCATATATTCCTGCTGCCTTAACATTTAATATGGAACATAAGTAGGTCCCACAAGTAATTAAACATTTAATTCCATGCATATATCTTCTTTTAGAAGATACCTCATGAGAATTTACACATTACATCCAGGACCGCGAGCATGCTACAGACTGGAATTATCACCCTCTTCCTAGCGCAAAGATCATTAAAACAGAAGAAACCAAGAAATGATATAAATTTCAAAGCAATTCAGGGGAAAAAAGAAAGAGCGTAGGCACAGAATTACTACCAGCCATGTCTCAAATGACTTGCCTCACTAATACCCCTAACCCTGTGTAAAGTGGCATCAAGAACACAGGGAAGATAGCATGGGTTTTAGTACTGGGGAGATGTGGGCAACATAAACAGCCCATCACTGACCACCTGTGGAATTCAGTTTCCTCATCTGTGAAATGTGATGATAACACCTTCTTCACGAGTTTGTTCTAAGGGTTAAATAGAATATAAAATTAAGCAGTATAACAATATGTGCTAAATAAATGACAGTTAATATTCTCTTTCCCATTCCTTCAGTTCTTGGGGATTCATGGCTCTGAAATGCCTTCCCTCCTCTGTTTTTTTTTTTTTTTTTTTTTTTAAGAGCAGTCCACAGACAGCATTCCGTGCAGCTGCATGCATTGAACTGCCGAGTAATCCCGCTCAGTGACATAAACCATGTGAGTCTTTGACTTAACATTATCACATTATCATGTCTACAATCACCAATAGCTGTGTGGCTTCTGTTCCACTGTGGTCATATTTATGATGATCCCTTTAATTCTGACTCAAGTGAAAGATGCCTTCCCCATCAAACATGTCAGTGGAGAAAGACATGCAAAATGTTAGTGTCCAAGTAACTACAAAAGGGTAAATACCACTTAACTTTCACTTAAAAAAAAAAAAAAAAAAAAACTCAGAAACCCCACACTGAGAACTTTAGGTGTTATACAGTGACATTTTCAAATATAAAAATTTACCTCATTGTACTGATTGACTTTCCAGAGACTGGCTTTGTAAAGGATAAGAAAATTACCAGAACTAGGGAAAACATTCTGAAATTGGAGTAAGAACAAATTAAGTGATATAGAATCATTTAATTTTTTGCTTAAAGGTGGACCTCAGAATCATCAAATCCTATGGCGGGTGAGACTGCAACTCTAATCAAAAGCTGTTCCTGAGAAAAACTAGAATACATTTTCTAGAGCCTAACAAGGTTTAAAATCTTATTAATCTGTGTTTAACAAGATTTTTTAAAAATCTTTTACTTTCATGATTATTCTCAAACAATATAAGAAGATTATTTATCTTTTAATGACAATATCAAAAAGCAAAATGTCTCAATATTTTAGTGCCAACATGTATGTTTACAATTCCATTGTCCCCCAAATAATCACTTAAGCGACAGCATTTAAATATGATTGCGCCGTTTCCGAAAAAATAGGCACATGTGAGGAGTGACCTGTGGAGGCTCTGGATTTCCCTTTTCCTTTTAAAAGACACCAACCACATTATTCGGTATTGAAGACACTGTTGCAAAATATTTGATTTCCTGATTGCTAAGTGGGTGACTTTGGATAATTTTCTCAAACTTGTAAAAACTTTCTATTCTCATTTATAAAGTAGTAGTAATAATGATCTTACAGACTGACATTTAATCAAACACCGTGATTTAAAGTATTTAGCTTGTGGTCTCACATTGGAAGTATGCAATAAACTTGATTTACTCTTTTTCTTCCTCTAAACTCTGTCTATATATCCCTTCTGGAGGCCACCAGCCATATGCATTCTGTATATAATTGAGTAAACCAAATAATGAATATCTTTGGTTATTAATAAAATAAATGCAAAATTATTAATATATAAAATGACTTGAGTCTAGATCATATCAGGTAAAAAATATAGCTAAAGTAGACAATAAGGAAGGATGGAATATTTAGGGCAAAGTTACCCTCTTAGGACAGTTTCTTTGTTTGACTTGGAGAGGGGACACCGTAACCCTTTTCCATCCTGGCAGATGAGCCCTCCGATTCTATTACCTGTGGGGGGGGGGGGCACCAACCAGGAATGAGCCTATTGTTAAAGGAAAATAAAACTAGCCAGGCGACTTCAGGCACAGTGTGTAATAAGCTTAGGGTAAGTCGCGGGTAACCTTTCACCAAAGGGTGACAGCTTTTTCCAACTTTACCTTCTCTTTTGCCCCATAATGTCCTTTCTTGAAGTGTTGGCACAGACCAGAAATTGTGTTGCCATCTCATTTTTTGCGCTTTCCATCCTATATCTTATGGCTCTGCCTAACTCCTTTCTTCTCCTGGAAGACCGAATGTCGCTAAGTTCCCCAAACACTTAATGTAGAGACAGGGAGTGGCCTGATATGAAGAATCCAAATAACACAAACTGACATTCATTTATTCAACAAGTAATTATTGAATCTATAAATCTGTAGGGTCATTTTGAGGATTAAATGACTGAACAGTTGGAATGCCTAGTGTAGTGCCTGGAACACATAGCATAGATCCTTAATTATAAGATGCGTACTCTAATTTATCTTCGTTCAATTCGTGAAGCCTTATAAGTCTCCGTAGTAATTTAGTATATTACTTGGTTCTTTCTTAGCTACCCAACATATAACATGGTAAGAATTAGTGGATGTTGGAGTGATAGGGAAAATAATTAGTAGTGTTCAAATCCCTACAGAAACAGATGAGACAGAAAGGTACTGGATTTAGGCAGATATAATCTAAGTTGGGATAGTCTTAATCCTGAAAGATAAGAGAGTGGAGATAAATGGCTAACTTGTATCCATATTGTAAATAGGAAGACTTAATAAAAAACAAAAACTAAAATCATCTTATAGAGAATGTCCAGATCCTCTTAAAGGACTATCTAGAGGTAGGCCAGATACTGGCATGGAAGAGTCTGGAAGAGAGGCAGCTCATGTGCAATAAACAGATAAAGAGGGATGGATCATGCGAGTGATAATCCGTTTGAAAAGTCTGAACAAGAAGACAGGGGAAAATCCAGTTGCATAATCCCAGGTGACAACATCCAGGCTGGGTCTGTGCTCTGGAGGCAGAATGTCTGTGAAGGGCACTCTGGAGCATGGAGAGTAACCAGTGTAAAGATTTATTGTAAACAGATTGCCCAAACTGATCTGTATTGTTACATGAGCCCAAACGGCTAATGTTGGCTGCTTCTCATCTTTCGTCTCCTTTAATATCATCTCTTCTGTGTCCTCAGTGTTATTTGAGTATAAAATCCCAGGGCAAGATTAAATTCTGGAAGAATCGGATAAAATGTGAAACCAAAGATGTGTGCCTGTGTGAGTACTTTGTCTCATCTGGGTAACTGCAGACACTTACACCTAGTCAGGTTCTCCGTGTGAGGCAGAGGATGAGGTATGAAGACAATGTATTAAACCTGCTTCTTAAAAACAATCCTGACTTTTTTTTTCTATAACCAAAGATTTTCTATTTCCACAACAGTGAAGGTAATGCAATCTACTCAGTTATATTTGCTCCTCAAAAAGATTTCAAAATTCCTTGTGAGCCACTCTTTGGACCAAAGATATATATATTTTTTGAAAATGTTTTAAGTTTATTTTTAAACAACAGAAAAAATGTTATCATTCAGGTGAACCACTCCAACTTTTCACCAGGAGTCACTCTGACTGATGTTCAGCAGTTTCCAAAAGTCAAATCCACCTTCAGATGGAAATGGTTTTTACCACTTGGTGACATTCAGTATACGATGAGCTGGGAAAACATTCTGAACAATTTTCAAAGGTGAGTTATAAAAGATGTGACTCTAAGTCAGTGCAAAAATGTTTATTGTGCCTATGGAAACAGTCAATTTATATGTGATTTCATAGACTCATTTTGTACATCTTTCTTTTCCTTCTTTATTATTGACATCTTGAATGTTTTACATGCCACGGGACAGATGTGATTCCATATAAAACAAGAATGTGCCAATAGAGCAAAACAGTATTAACATAGTTACCTTGGTAAGTCAGAAGTATCTACATGTCTATTTGGATAATAATTACAACGTGCCGCTTTTGTTAATATATTAGTATTTACACAACTTCTTCCATGGACATTATACCGGTTGATCCTCAAAAGCAGTTTAGGAAATAAGGTATTTTCTATCCCTGCTTTAAAGATGAAGGTTGAACTCAGGGCGTTTAAGTGATTTGCACAGGTTACATAGTAAAGGGGAAGAGTTTTGGCTTAAATTCATTTCATGAAAGATCGCTTTCCATTTTACTGTGTGAGGCTCTAAAAGATTCATCTGCCATAAAAATGAACACTAGCATAAAAGACCAAGTCTTAAAATTCAGCAGTGAAGAAATCTAGGGAATACCAGATATCAGGGTAATTTGGTTATACGTATTTTTGCTATGTGTGAGGGAGTGTGTATATACGTGTGTGTGTCCCTGTGTTTATTGGATAGGGGATATAATTAAGTTAATTAAGTTAGATTAAAGGCACTGAAAGTATTCTTAGTTTTATGATATACAAGTCTTTAGAAATGACATAGGAAAAAATAAAATAACATGACCATTATTGATGCTGTTATTGAGCCAAATATGGTTAGGAATTTGAAAATATATATCAGTTAAACTGTCATCATTCTCCATAAATCTCTGTGTATTGATGCTTCCCTCCCTGGCTGTTTTTATACTGTTTGCTCATCTTTTTTTTTTTTTTTCTGATCTATAGTCTATTTCTCTTTAAAGACTATAGTTTAAGATTTACTTCTTTCAAGAACTTTTCACTTTTCAAAGCACATACACTGAGCTTTTCTTATCTTAACTCTAATGACTTAATATTTCATGGATTTTTGCTTCATTATTCTTAAAGTATGTCTCATCCATTAATTTTCTTTCATTTAGGAAGCAATTATTGAATGACCACCATGTAGATTTAGATACAAATCCTTGGCCTCCATTAGATAACAAAATGCTTAAAGTAAAAAAAAAAAAAAAATTGCATTTTGTGTCCACAGTACCAATAGAAAGCTTATCACAAATTAGCTAACTGTTGCTTAATTGATTATAATGGTCTGTCCAGTACCTTTATTAAATTAATAAAATATTAGCAAACTCACATCAGAAGAAATCGTTTAATGACTAGTTGTAATTGAGTTGTAATTGATGTAAAAATAACTATAAGACAATAAAGATATCTAAGGGAATCTAAGACAGTTCGTGCACATTAGGTTAATGTGTCTCCTAGGATAAAACATTGTCACACAATTAATTTGTTCATCAGCCCCCGCCCCCCTTTTCGGGGAGTTCATAAATCAAGCATTTTAGTTCAGTTCCTGTTTAGATTATCAATTATATATGTAGGGATAAAATTAACATGGCGTTGTGTGTCTGAGAGCATGTGTATGTGAGTGTCTGTAAATTTAACAAAACAAATCTCCCTGTGAAACATTCATAAGGGGAGATAAAGATCATATGAACTTTTTTTGCCAAGTCATGTGAGGATATTTTAGTAGACATGGTATTTTATTGTCCAAAACCTTTTCACATGTAAACATCAAGAACTCAGAACAGATTTTAAAAATGCTTTGACATAGTGATTTGCCTTATCTCCTACGAAAAGACTGCCATGCTTTAGATATTGAAAAATCAAGGGAATAATTCTAGTCACTGGTTGCCTGGGTGCTCTGGATACATGGCAGAGAAAAGGAATGATAACACGTGGTTATAAGATTCCGCTGGGATGGAAAGTGCCGAAGCACACCTTCAAATCCATTTGCATTTAAAGAAGCACACTCTAAAATAAATTTCCCTTCAGACATCGTTAAGCTCGAATTTATTTTATAAAACTCCCATGGGACATTTTCCGGGTGGCAATGGAACACACCTCCTTGTTCTAATGTTCAAGCCAGTTTCTCCAGGAAGTTGTACCAAAATACCTATCAAAATTACTTTGAGGTGTAAAAATATTATGTTAACTGCTTCCAATTCCAAGAGCCCAAGTTATATTTTATTTAAAATTTCTTGCCAAAATATCCAGTCAAGAGAAAAATATAAGAATTAGTTAAAACTATCACCAAAGTTTACAGACAGAAAGAGTTTAAACTGGATCCACATGAGAATTGCAAATGTTTCTGTTTGTTGATATTCCCAAGGTCTGAGATTCTAGAGCACCCACATTTGTAGGAAAAATACATAATTCAAATGCCATACATTGGCCTGGGTTTTGCTGTTTGAGAAAAGAGAACAATAACATTTCTCAACTAAAAATTATATTTAGAATTTACTCTCCCATTTTTTTTTTTTTAAATTTTAGAGACAGGGAAAATAAGGCCCAGAGATGTTCATTTATTCACACAGCAAATAGGGTCCAAGTTCAAATTTCCTACCTGTTTAAAAAATGAAAATTAGAAATTATAAATACAATTAAGTCCAGCCCATATTAATTGAGTTTTTATTATGGCCCTGGCACTTGGTTAAGCATTATCCATGTCTTGCTTTACTTAATCCCCAAAATACCCCTATGAGGTATGTATTATTATCACCTCTTTTTTCAAAGTCAGAAAAATGAGGTTCAGAAAGGTTAAGTCACTTGTCTCAAACAACATAGCTAGTAAGTAACAGAGTGGAGAGTTTAGCCACTTGTCTGATGCCAAAGCCCAGGTTCATAATTCTTTTTTTTTTAAATGACTCATTTCTACTTTTTCACATTGACCAGAATTCCCTGCTTTAGGTCTAAACAAAATTCTTGAGTCTCCATTCCTTTTGACAGTCTTCTACGCAATTCGAATCAATTATCATTGAATGTTTGAGCCTTGAGTCTTTGATTTTTCCAGGCTAAAAGAAAACAAAACAATCCCCTCCCCAGCAAAAAAAAATCCTTAAGCCCTTCAGTACTTACATATGTGACAGTATTTCAATTCTTGTCACTATATTGCTCACTCTCCCCTTCACAGCGATGACCACTTTATCTAGGCTCCACTGAAAACAAGGAGCTCAAGAAACCCACTACTGTATTTTTTTTTTCTAACAAAGAGTAGAAACACACAAGCATGTTTATTTTTCTGTTTTCACCTGATGATTTCAGTATATTTTTCTGTGACATTCACTTCATAAGATTAATTATAATAAGACCACATTGCATTGAGAGATGAATTAATATTTTAAAAGCATATCGATCCATGTTTTCCTGTTAGTACAGCAGTCATAAGGGATAAAAAGGAAAGGTGATGTAAGCATAGACATTTTCCCCCATTCATTCAATAAATATTTATGTAGCATATACTATGTGAGAAGTGATGAGCTAAGCACTAGAGATAGGATGATGAACAAGATGTCTGCTTTCTCCATAGGAGGCTTATATCCTTGTAGGGCAAAACAGACAAGAAAATAAAGAGGAATTGTTAAAGTATTACCAGTTTCCTAATAGAGTCTGTATGTATTTTTTTTTTTGTGGGGACATAAGAGAGAATTATTCTACGTTATGATAATCCAATTAAAAAAGGGCAATATTATTTTAGCTGACTCTTGAAAGATGGGTTGCTGACTAGGAAGCCAAAGTAGTGGAGTTGGGGAAAAAGAAAAAGAATGGAGTCTCAGAGAGGCAGGGATATCTGTCCTAATTTGCATTATGAACTAGCAGTAGAATTAAAATCGGAGTCCACTATGGACTCACCCAGAGCCTCTTCCAGACCTCAAAGGCCGTGGCTGTATCTTAAAAAAAAAAAAAAAATCTATTTATTTTTAATTAATTTATTTTTAATTCTTTAATGTCACTCCATATTTGACTCCTTTTACACCATGTATCTCCCCCCCGCTCCCCGCTCTCCCCTCCCTCTGGTAACCACTAGTCTGTTGTTCATGTCCATGAGTCTCTGTTTGTTTGTCCTGTTCATTTGTTGCTTTTAGGTTTATATCCTACATATAAATGATATCATGTGGTTTTCATCTTTTCCTGTCTGGCTTATTTCACTTAGCATGATTATCTCGAGGTCCATCCATGTTGTCAGAAATGGCAGTATTTCATCTCTTCTTACGGCTGAGTAATATTCTATTACATATATGTACCACAGCTTTTTTAGCCAATCATCTATCACAGGACACTTCAATTGCTTCCATGTACTGGCTACCATGAATAATACTGCTATGGACATCGGTGTGCAAATATCTTTGGATATTAATATTCAAGTCTTTGTGGTAAGTACCCAGTAGAGGGATTACTGAATCATACGGTAGATCAATTCGTATATTTGCAAACAACGCCTCTAATAAAGGTCTAATATCCAAAATATACGAAGAACTATACAACTCAATAACAACAAGAAAAAAAATGATCCTATCAAAAAATGGGCAGAGGACCTGAATAGACATTTCTCCCTAGAGAACATACAAATGGCCAAAAAATATATGAAAAGATGCTCAACATCACTAGCTATTAGGGAAATGCAAATCAAAACCACAATGAGATACCATTTCACACCTGTTAGAATAGCTGTTATCAACAGGACAAATAATAACAAATGTTGGAGAGGATGCGGAGAAAAAGGAACCCTCACTGCTGGTGAGACTGCAAATTAGTACAGCCACTATGGA
Organism: Rousettus aegyptiacus; assembly: GCF_014176215.1. NCBI lineage: Eukaryota > Metazoa > Chordata > Mammalia > Chiroptera > Pteropodidae > Rousettus > Rousettus aegyptiacus. The sequence continues at coordinate 9,525,588 of NW_023416285.1, forward strand.
AAACAGCATGGAGGTCTCTGCATCCTTTTGACACACGCTCTTATGCTAGGTCTCACCAGGCAGTTCTTGGACCTTTCTGGGCTTCATTTCAGTATTGGAGCTCCCTGGAATCGACACGTTACCCCACAGCAAGCAGAAGTCCTTCCAGGTGGTAGGAAAGAGGCAGATTTCCCAGTAGGAAAGCCAGTGCCTACTTCATCCAGCCTCAAATCAACTCTTCTAAAACTTTATGTGGGGCTCTGAGAAGGCTCATATTAGGCAAATATCTAAACCAGCCTAGAAGAATCTGCTTGGGCACCACTAGAAGGGTCTGGGGAAGCCTGTGATACAGGGCATCTCGAAATGATGCTGTATACGAATCTTTCAAAGGATCATTTCAGGAAATTGAAGTAGGGATACAGCAGGTGCATGTGGATCAGGTAGGGTGAAAAAGGAAATGAATGTAGAGTGAGCCTCTACTGATATTCACTGAATCAGAAGCTAATTAAGGAGATATCCAATCTTAGCTAAGTTGTAAAACATATCTGCAAATTCTTTGACATCCCTCCCACAAAAAGAGAAACCTAATTCCCTATCCCTTGAATTTGCATCAACCTTAAATGACTCACTTCTAATGAATAAGATGCTATATAAATTCTATAGTTTCCAACTGGTTCTTGTTTGCTCGCTCTCTCTTGTCTTTGGAACACTGAACCTCGATGTAAGAAGTTCAGCTCCCTGAACTCAGTAGTGACCACATGGAGACTGAGACACTAGCTCAAGGAGCCCCAGCTGTTCCAAGCCACAGCTGTTCAAGCCCAAGTACCAGCATGTGAGTGAGCAAGACTTGAGATACTCTGGCCGCCAGCTTTTGAGCCACTCCAGCTGATGGCAAGAAGAGTAGGAAAAACTTTTCTTACTGGGCCCTGTCCAAACTGCAGATCCATAAGTCATGTTGTTTTGTTTTCAGCCACTCGGTTTTGGAGTGGCTTGGCACAGAGCCACAGCAACTGGAACGTTTGCCCTGACGACCTGAGTCTCTGAAATGTTCAGCATTTGCTGTCATGGAACTAGCAAGAGCCAAAGCCAGGAGTTGAAATGCTGTCTTCTTCACACCACTGTTACTGCCTTTTAAGCCATGCCGCATGGACCGGTGTGTTTCATGTCAGCTGCAGACTCATAATTTCCCACTTCCTCACTGTGATGTCCGCCACGGTGCAGTCTAAATATATAACTACAAGATCCCCTTTGGCGCTAACAGTCACAAGGCTGTTATTCGGAGGGCAGATCTCTGCAAAAGAGCCCGTGGCAGTGATATCGCTAATAACAACTCATGTGTGTGGTGTGTATAAACAAATTATATCCATGGTAGCCAGGCTTACATCTTCTCCCTCTGAACCTGTGACTGATTTGACCAGTAGAATGTGGAGGATGCGATACTCTAGGACTTCCAAGTCCAAGCCTTCACTTCCTCCTTCTTGAAACTCTGAGCTAACACAGAATAAGACCAAGCTAGGCTGCCAGAGAGAATGGCCACAGAAAAAGATGATGGAGGATAACTCATCACGTGGAAAAAGAGGCCAAATGGAGGAGTGCAGGGTGGTAAGACATCCCAGCCATGGCCACCATGTGACTAAAACACATGAGAGACCCCTTGTGAAGCCAAGAGAGAAATGACCCACGTCGAGCCTGGGCTGACCCATGGTATTGTGAGATATTATAAAATAGTTACTGTTATAAGCCTCTATGTTTGGGGGTGAATATTTAATCATTAATAGCTAGTCAGAACAGTACGCATTATTGTCATCATTAGTGATGCACAGAATGATAAGACCTACCAACTACCAGGAGTTGCTATGTGTCAAGTATTGTCTAATCGTCAATATATTTTAAAATAGAAAGAATAGTTATTATCAACATTCTTTAGATAAGGAAACTGAGGTGTTGAGAGGTGAGGTTTGTTGCCTAAATTCACATAGTTAATAAATAATAAGAACGGCTATGAACTCAAATTATTTCGAGTCTGTAATCTTTTTAAATTTGCTTCTCTATTCTTCCCAATAATAATCTTTGTTATTATTTTTTAGTCACCTTTTTCTCCAAGAGGAGAAAACTAAGGCATAGGAAAATTAATGAGTACCAGAAAGTTAAAAAAAAAAAAGTAATAAATAAAAGTAGTAAAGGACACAATTGGAATTGAACCTAAAATTTTTATTCCAAATCATTTGATTGTTCTATTGAGTTGTGACTAATTTTTATGCTCTATATCTTTATCCTAGACTCCTGCAGATCATTTTGGGCCATTTCATGCTTCCTGGATCACCTCACATATAGGTTGATTCTAATAAGTATTCACACTCAACGGACCCAAGTACAGTAATTTTCACATTTTGGGGACTCAGAACCCTTGATTCTGTTAAAAATTGTTGCAGATCCCAAAGATATGTTGCTTGTGTCTGTAATAACTATTGATATATACAACACCAGATAGTAAAACTGATAGATTTTAAATATTTATTAATTCACTTAAAAGTTACAAGTTGACATAAGAAATCGTTATCAAAATTAACTAACTATATTCTCCAAAAAATAGTTAGAAGACTAGCATTTTACAGTTTTTTGGAAATCCCTTTAGTGTCTATGTAATAGACGAGTCTCATATCTGCTTCCACATTCAGTCTGTTACATTATCAACTGTCTTGTAGCCTCTGGAAAACTCTACTACACGCTTGTGAGACAATACCATGCATGAGGGTATGTTTGCATAAAAAATAGTTTTGAATTCAGATTCCTTGAAAGGGTCTTCATGAATCCTCACAAGGGACTCTGGAATACAATTTGAGCACCACTGGTTTAGGGCATCTTTGCCCAGCATATACCTTAAAGGAAACTAATTGTTACTAATGTGAAAAGAAGTTGGAAAAACACAGGCATTTAACTAAAATACAGGCATTTAACTAAAGTGAACAGATTCCTTCAATCTATGATCTTCTCTAAGCCTCTAACATGTTACTGTATATTTTAATTTCTAGGAAAACCTTTCAGTATGTAGAATTCTCTAATTTACAGGGCTATAGAACTCTCCTTCTACTAAACCCACCTTCCCTTCTATTTTTTTTCCCCTCAGAATGTTTAGTAGAACTGGTTTGCAGAACACTATACTTGAAGTGGATGCTTTATAGATATTTCGGGGAGCAACTTGTTTTGGGGGTACTGGATTTTTCTAGAGGATTCATCAACCAAATTTTACTACATCCTCCAGGAAGTGAGAAGTTTTGGAGCTGACGAGAAGAAACTGTGATCCAAAGATGATCGAGGTGTCTGAATGACTTACGCAGTCTGAGAACCCATAGAACCCGTATAGCTGCTACCCAAGAGTGAAGCCCTCTGGGTGCTCAGAGGTCCAGGCCAGAATTTAGAGGCACATTTGCTCAGCATAAGCTAGTGGATACAAACCAAAAGAAAAAAAAGAAAAAGAAAAAGAAAAAGCTCTGAATCTTATTAAATGAGCACAATATAGATGTCAACCTGGGAAGATTTTTGATTTGAACTAGAGAGCTCAAGTATGAGCATTTGGCCTGGCTTTGTTCTATACTTTAAAAAGTATGTGGCATGACTTATTGCCTCCCTTCTGCTGTATATTGAAATACTGAAATTATCCACCTGTCATATGGAGCTCCAGCTTAAAATCCTTAGTACTTTGATGACATAATTTTCATTGGACTTTGGCTTCTAAAAATTAAATTGAAAAAAAAAATTGTGAGGAAACTATTATAAAGATGTCTTCCTTTCCATTTACTAAGTCCCAGTAACTCTTTTTGATCCTTAGGACATAGTGGAAAACTAAATAAAAATATTCTCATCCTTTAAAGAGCTTGAGCTTTCTACTTTGAAGGCAAAACTTTTCCTGAATTACATGTTACTACAAATTTTAGGAAATATTTATCAGTGATAATGTGTCTCTGTTCCATGGATAAGACCAAACAAGACTCAAAGACAAAATAAGTTTATTCATGTGAACAATTTTACAGATGAAAAGTATTACAAAAGAGACCTTGGAGATAAATAATTCCCAACAAAGCCAAGTGAATTGCCTAAAGGTATCTAATCCCCTATATCTTACAGAATTCAGAACTTCTAATATGGAGCTCAGTATTTTTGATTGTCGATTTCCAAAAATATTCAAAGAACGACTCTTTTGGGGGATAGTAAAATGTTACTTGTACTATTAAAGTATTGAATTGGTTAATCTAAGTTATCGAATGGTGTCACAGTGCAATTCACAGCCTCTCTCTGCTAGTGACATGATCTTGGACAAAATGAAACATTTCTAGGATCCTCAGTGCTTCCATCGTTTTAATAGGCAGATAAACACTGATATTTTTTTTCTGGCACCTTGGAATTACTCAATTAATGATAGCTATGAATTAGCTGTTTCCCCTACTTTGCATTTCCATTTTATGTTTTATCCTTGAAAGTATTTTGTTTTCATAACAACTCTCAGTTGTAAAATAAAGCAATACCATCATGGTCCTGCACGTCCTGTCTCTGGCACTAATGATTATTAATAGATGTTTCATGGATGAGAGTTATTTTTAAGAGACGAGGGATCTACACTCAGAAAAAGACATTTCTGCCTCCATTTATTTTAATATTATTTTGTCAATGTCAACAACCACTACCAATCTGGGATAAAAGGAAAAACTGAGGAAAGTTCTGAGAAATAATTTATTCACAAAGCAGTGGGTAACCCAAGGCAACTGGGAATTGTCTGCCAGCCTCAGGGAAAATTTTGTGCAGCTCCTTTGGGAATGTCAAAGACCCTTTTGGCACATGGCTTTTGCATGTATTTCGGCTTTCTGTCTCCCAATAAACTTGACCCTGGTCTTCTCTTGCATCCTGGAGCCAAACGGGGGAAGTTATCCTCTCAGTACAATGTGGTTGTATCTTTTATACTGTTCATGAATTTCTCTTTGTTACTTTAGGTGATAACGTTTTATTTTAAGTTAGTCAAAATAACAATGCTAAGTCATATGCTCCAAATAGTTCATGACTCGATATTAGAAAAAGGACTTCGGCTCTAAATATTTAGATTCTATAAATAAGTTAGTTTGATCCTGGATGAATTCATTTTATTACTAGCGAGTGTTTTAAGGACATAAAATTAGAGTTTTCATGAGCTCACCTGTATGTCCATACCCAGATACCTGTTTTCCCACCTGTAGTTACCAAGGAAGACTCTAACTACTTTACAATGATGAGATCATTGCTAGAATTGTAGGATGGTGATTAAAAGTACAAGTTCTAGAGACCAGCTGTCTAGGTTCAAACCCCAGTTATATTATCTTACCAGATGTGTGACCTCTATCAACTTACTTGACTTTTCTGGGCCTCAGTTGCCTGATCTGTAGAATAGGAATAATAATTGTTCTCGGTTTTAACGTTGTGAGAAGGAAATGAGCCGGGATCTTAGAAAGCTCTTGATTTCTGTTAACTATTAGTATTACTATCATCATCATTATTATCATTATTACTATTTGAAAAACACCTTTAGTCAGAGAGAAAAAAATTAGGCATTTGTAAAAGATACCTTCTTTTTTTTTTTTTTTTACTGTTTTAATTAAGACTGTTATTCTTTATCTCTTTAAACCTTATAAGGTAGGGGTCTATAAGATTCGGTCTCAGACGACTGTGGAAGTTAAAGAAACATATAGCTCAGTAAAAACAAAAAAAAACATAAAAATAAGAGACAAATTGCAAAATATTATCAAAGATTTACTTTCATTTGAAAAAGTATGGGGGAAAGACCCAAATATGTTACCTAAGGAGATATATATTTCCCCTTTTAAAAATTCACTTTCATCACACACCATCATGACTCGAGCACCTTGCCTCATCTTCCGTCTCAGTTCCAAACCCCACATTACATTTTTCTTCTAGTATCCATTCCTCTTTCTGTAGATCTGCTTTGCTTCTTACCATCAGGAAACAAAGCTATTTCTCGTGACAGGTGGGGATAGTGGTGAACACTGATGTGGAAAGTACTCTATTCACTTTGGCAACTGCAGGAAACATAACAATATTAACAATTTTTGTCCATGCACGTATGGTTTATCCTGTTATAGCATCTGTGAAGTAAATTTTATTACCACTATTTTATTGATGAGGAATTTGAAATTCCCCCTAAATCCTATGTCTTTTAAAACCATGTTTGTATAATTTTCAAATTTTATGTTTTTCTCACTGGATCATTTCATACTATGGTTACATATTTTGGATATGTGACAACTATATTGAATACATATTTTGAGATCAGAAAATTTACACAAAAAAGGTCTTCGAAGAGAAGACGTAGTCCCACTTGGCAGTGGACAATTGTTTGATGTACAATTCTGCTGGAAGCAAGCTCAGCCCTCAGCTGAGGTCCCTGGCAATTCATTCCTTCTCTACCTTTTTAGTCTTCCACGTTTGTGGACTCGGATGAAGGTTCATTGTTTTGGTTTATCCATGACAATGTCCCATCATATTTAGGTTCCTTATGGTCGTATGCCCACCTTCTCTATTTGCAATTTAGACTTCATATTTCTGTGGTAAGCTCTGTTGGTTTCATATCGGACATTCACTCTTCATTTTCAAAGGCGTCCAGGCCAGCAATGTGCCCACTAAAAATTATACTTATTGCTTTAGGATACAGCAACTAGAAGACAGTCTGAGGTGAGTGTATGGGGTGCTGCTGATGTGCTGTGTCTTGCTCTGGACACAGACCAAATTGGCACATTCCATTTGTAAAAATTTATCCAACTGTATATTTTTAATATGCATATCTTTTGGTATGTGAATTATTCTTCAATACAAGGTGAAAATAAAAGAAAAGCAAACAAACAATTACAACAGCAACAACAAAAATTACTTATACCCAAGACTTCTTACAGCTAATGATGTTCATGTGATCAAGTTCTGGATATTAAGATATAAGCAGAATTCTACTGGATGGGACTTGTGTTAAGACTTGTTTTCTGGTAGAAGAAGAAGACCAATGTTGATTATGACCTTGCCTTTTATCCTTCTCCATTTCCCTTTTGTCATTCTTGGGACTTAGGTATGGAGCTGGAGATAGGTCATATTTCCTGTAATCATAAGAATAAAAGCAACCAGCTAACACGTAAAGTTGATTTCCTGGGGCAATGGCATTTGTCCTGGAGTGTGGCTTCTAAACCTCATGTGATCTGAGAAAAATATATCCTTTAATATTCATGACACAAAATCTTCCTTCCTTCCTTCCTTCCTTCCTTCCTTCCTTCCTTCCTTCCTTCCTTCCTTCCTTCCTTTTTCCTTTCATTCCTGACTTTACAAGCTTTCCTGGGAAATTTACTCTGGGTCAGAGTAAAACCCCATTACTATTATGGCCAAACTACACAAAGTTAATAAGTTTCATAGATGGGACTAGAGAAACCAACCACTTCCACCTTGTTGGGCGTGTCTGGAGGGTTTATGTTCCTTGCTGGGAATCACTAGTTACTTGCACTGGTAATATTACAATGAAATTTTCAGATTTTGTCTTTTCGCTACTTTTTTATCTACTTTCCTCAATACCGGCACAATTTCATGTGTAATAAATTGAAAATCATGTTTTAAAAAGAGCCGAAAGTAAGGTAAATATACTCCACTGTTTGATTAAAAACAATGGGAATGAAGAGAGAGACTGAATAGGCTGTATGTCTCATAAATTGAATATAATTCTTAGGGAGGACTTCAGTTGCTCTAAGCTGAACAGCACAGCCATACCAAGTAGATATTCTCCTAAGAAAAGTCATTTGCAAGGTAGCATTCATTTCTGCATATAAATTTTGGTTCTAGTAAAAAAAAAAAAGCAATTAAGCAATTGTCACATCTGTTCTTTCAGTTGTACGGGCCCCAAACCTTGAAGTCAGACTTACTGTCTCTGTTTCTGCCCACAGTTCGCACCCAACCCACCAAAATCTGGCCTGTTTACCATCAAATATATGCACATTCCGTGCGCTTCTCCACCATCACTTGCTCTAAATCCATCAGTTTTTGTTTTGTTTTTGTTGTTGTTGTTTTTTTTATAGGTCACAGTCGCCTCTTTCTCCCAACTCCCAATCTGGACCTTGACTCCTGGCTCTCCTCCACCCCGCAAGCAGAAATCAGGTCACGCCTCTGCTCCGGCCACTCCCGTGCTTTCTCGTCTCACTATAATATGATGATGCGTGGGCTTTATTTTGAGATAAACCTCTTTGACAACCTGGCCTGTGGCTAAAAATTTACATCCTACCATTTCTCTATCAGGATGTGCTTTTGACTCAGGGACTTTGCACTTACTGTGTCCTCTGCCTGAAACACTCTTACCCCAAGTGACAGCATGACTCTCTCTTTAGCTTAGAGCTTGGATCATATGTTCCCATAACACACAGCCCTCTACTGACTGCCCCATCTAAAACAACTAACCACACTTCCCGCTTCTTTCTTTATCCCCTTAGTCAGCTGGTATTTTTGTCATAATATATGTCATGAGAATTAGCATATTTTAATTTAGCTAATTATTTTGTCTCAACTGTAAAGTCTATGAGTGCAGTTATCTTGCATATTTTATTCACCAAAAAATGAGGTGAATAAATAACTATCAATAATTTAATGAACAAACAACATAAATTCTATTTTATCTTTGGACATATGTTTGATTATTGGAACAAAAGTTAAGGGAAGAAGAGAATGAAAACAGAAAAATCTGCTTTCTTGGAATTCTTGGCATAAGAGCCTCTGACAATTCTCTGTCAGATACCCGATGTTAACAATGCACTTACTTAGGGCGCCATTCATCATGGCTGGCATTCCACATGCAGTGAGAGGAGGAAGCTAGCCAGTCCAGCTGACAAACCACACTCCCTACACTGACCCACTGTGATGCCTTATATCACCCCCGAGTATCCCAGCCCACAAATGATAGACCCTTAATTTCAGTCGGGTGACACAGGACAGGTAGAGAAGCTGTTTTGCTGCTTCAAAAGATAAAGGATTGTCCTGAGTCTTCTGGTTTAAGATTTATGGTTATGAATCTGATAAATCATCAGAGATAAATGTGGTTTGTTTTTCTCTCTCTCTTGCCAAAGATTACTTCCCTCCAGACTGCCATAAATGTCTTTACGTTGTACCATCTTATCATTGCAAGAATGATCTAGAAGTATGTGAAATACTCATTTAAATCTCATTCTAGCATCCCCATATTCCTCTGGCGCCTCCTCATGATTATGCTTCTTTTTTTTTTTCTATCCCTGATATAAAGCATAAATACATACATAGAGGCAGACACTTTTATTTTTAATATTTTTGGTAGTTTTGAACATGCTTTGCATGAGCAGTTTCTTTTGTGAACTCTGACCTGCTTATCCAAGCAATGCATTCCAGGTTTCAGCAACAGGGCTTTTTAATGAAACCATCGTCCTAGGAAAGCAAGTGATGGTGCTTTATTTAAACTTATCTAATTCTTAAAAGGTTACATAAATAACCTAAGACACAATCACATTCAATCCTGTTTTTCTTTCTTCAATTGAACTTTTTTTTTGGCTATTTTTTCTTTGCATGTGGGGGTCATATCATTAGGAGATCCATGGGATTAAAACAGAAAAATTGGAAAGGAGCCAAGCATATTGAGTTACCATTCCAGTTTTCTATCCACTCAGAGAAAACCACTGAAAATATCATTTTATAATGACTATTTGATCTTATAACCTAAAAATTATTTGAATGCTTGATTTTTAAATCATAAAACTCTAGTTAGCCCACAGACTAATTTGATGTGCCAACAGATGTTGAGAAAGTTTCCACTTTTTCTAATAATAGAATATCAATAATTTAATTTCATTTATCTGGGTCAGTGATGCTTAAACATTGGAGAATTCGAGATATGTATTAAAGATAACTAAGCTCTGAAAAAGGAAGCCAGACATATAAGCCACTGTAGGTATTTTTCTCACTTCACTCTTACAGTATTTCTACAAGGAAGAATCATTACACCCAGTTTACAGATGAGAAAACTAAGCTTAAGACAAGCAAGCTGAATTTTTTTCAATACTACCCAATAGGCATGTGGAAAAGCTAGACATCATAATATGACTGGAATTCAATGTCAGAATCTTCATAGAACTTGGAATTCCAGTTATGTTATGATGTCTATTGAGTCTTTGGTTCTTAGCATATGAGGTCCAGGGATCAGTCTAAAGAATCTTGGTAGAAAAAGTAAAACTTTAAATGGATTTTGAAAGACATTCAAAGAAAGATAAGAAAATATAAAGGTAGAAGGGGGACAAATATTCTAGTGAGAAAAAGGAAGTGTATTATTGAGTAGACAAAGCCTAGATCAATTAGAGCTGTAATTTTGTGAAAGCCAAGCTCATGACTAGAGAGATCGTTGGGGTTATGAGGTGAAGAATTCTGGTAAATCATACATATTCTCATATATTCTCTTATGCAGGCATATGCAGATGTAGATGAGACTTCAAAGACTTGGTGTAAGAGATGACATGTGTAAAGCAGTAGATTAGGATTATTTATCTGACAGTAGAGTATAGAGAAATTAAAAGGGGAAAATGGACAGAAAAGTACAATTAGAAACCTGCCACAACAGACTAGGCCAGATGGTTGTAGTTACACTACTTTGTGAAGAATGTCTATACGATCATGAACAGAATGTTTTGAATATCACTTAAAGAGAATATTGTGTGACCTGAAGTTTTTGTTGCCATGGATGCATCTCTCTCTCTCTCCCTCTCTCTTTTCTTTTCTTTCTTCTTTTCTTCTTTTCTTCTTTTCTTCTTTCCTTCCTTCTTTCCTTCCTTCCTTCCTTCCTTCCTTCCTTCCTTCCTTCCTTCCTTCCTTCCTTCCTTCCTTCCTTCCTTTTCTTTCGTATTTTTACTGTTGAGTGAGTGCTTCCTCCATTCTCAAGAGTTTGGATTCTGTAGTAGACAGATATAGTCTTTGACCTCAAAGAGCTTACTTAAAGTCTAGTAAGAGAGACCAACAAGTCACCAGTTTCAATATGATGCGCTTATCGCTATAAAGGTGGCAAGTGCAGGCTGCTGTCGGACCATGCAGGGATTCATCCCAGGTGCAGTTTTCATCCACAGGTTATTTAGGACTGCTCCGAATGAGATTTTTTAAATTCGATCTTAATTTCTAAGAGCTTGGTGAATGAATAATTATGTGAATCAATGAAATTACAATGAGAAAACAAAAACAGAGATCCACTCACATTGGATGAGCAAAAACACTCCAGAAGTTAGGTGACAACTTTGGAGAACAGAACGGGCCTGAGCAGGGTCTTTAAAAATCCTTTCTGCTTCCAAACAGCGGTTCTGGAAATGTCCCTAGTAATATTTGGACAACCAATAGTCATAATTGTAATTTAGAAGCAAAAGTCATTATTGAAGGGTATAAATTCTAGGAGACAGTTTTCATGGTGAATTAAAATGTTTTGATAATGAAATAGGTATTTCAAAATAAATTAACAATTGAAGCAACTCAGATTTGACAGTTAAAGTTGTAGTGGGAAAAAATGTAAAAGACTGCACCTATATTTGTCTTAGGATGAATAGATTAGTTTGTTAGGAGCAAAGGAATTCTTACAGAATGAGTTTAAAATAAATAAAAGGTAGTGTATCATCTGGCAGAAAACAAAACAAAAGCCATACCTAATAGGGATATTGGAAATCTCACCATGATAATAGTGATATTCTAGATGACCTTGAGAATTAGGTAATATTAACTAACATCTGTGGAGTTTCCTATTGTTTTCCTTTGACACTTCTCATTTTCTCTCTGGGCAATATACCTATTCACCAGCCTCTCTGCCTTCCCTTCCTAGTCTCTCTTTTCCATATCTGTTAACATTTGTATGGAAAAAGCTGAGTGAATGGTTAAAAGCATGACCATGGTGACTTTCCTTTTTTTGTCTCTTCCTGCCGAAGTTTCTTTATTCATAGAGTGAGGATAATAACATATTGCCTACTTTCTAGTTTTGAGAATGAAGGTAATGATGTGTATGAGGGCTCAACTCAGGGCTCAACACATGGGAAGAAATCAATCATGTTTTTTTTTTTATCATTATGTACTAAGCACTTGGAATTAATTCCTCAATTTAATGTCTCATGTATTCTCTCAGATATGTTATAAGTATTTATAATATTAAATAATAATGAACCCCTTCCATCTACATAACTGCAACTCAGTGCTATGTTTATGCATTCAAGTTACTAAGATCTTCCGAAATGCAAAGAAAAATAGGGTAAGCTTTGCCCTTGTCTACAGAAAAGTCTTAAATTAGGAATATACACATATTCTCTGTCTCTGTCTCTGTCTCTGTCTCTGTCTCACTTCACTCTTACAGTATTTTTACAGTCTCTCTCTCTCTCTCTCGTCACATCTCATGTAAGAGGAATGTGATGCTCACATTTCATTTAATATCTCATTCTCCTGGTTTATATGACTTATTGGTGACAAATGGGTAATAAATCCCAGGGACCCACCACTGGCAAAGACAGCAGCCAATCTCATGATCCGGGTGATTGACCTCATCTGGAGCTATCTAGACAGTCCACTACTTAGTTTTCTTGCCCCGTTTTTAATATGGTCCTGCTCATGTCTTATGTGAAGGGAAAGTGGCAAGAAAGATAAAAAAGGGAATGAACAGCCGAGTTTTAACATTATATGCATTCATTTTTTTTTTTAGAATATCTTACATGAAATGGGGATCAAAATTATAAGGAAGCCCCAACGAATATCAAAAAGATGAATTCCCTACAATAAAGAAGCATAGATGTGCAACATCAAAGATGGGCTCTTTGCACATGCTACACTTCATAGCAAACATTATAATAGCTTGATTAGGGATCAAAATAGCATGTAGTACACTTGAGAAAACAGCATGAAAGCTTTTAAGTCTAATGAAAGGACTCAACAAATTCTTCGATTTTATAATAGTACCAGATAAAAAGCAGGTTTAGCTATTTTCTAGTTTGAGGGAAGCTTTTCTTCATAAATGTTTAGATCTGGACTCTCCTTTGAGGTTGTAATATAATTCATATTTTAAAGCATAGACTCTTTCATTCTTATGAGGTATCTATTCCTGTGATTATATGATAAAAGTTATGGACCCTACTATAGGAAGAATATATATATGTACATATACATTTAAAATATTTCAGAGTTCAATAACTTAATTTCCTCCTTTCTGAAATGCTCTCATTAACCCTTGAGTACTCATGAACCTCTGCTTTTGAGAATGACATTGTTTTCCAAAGCTAAATGATTGTCCCAGTAATTCCAAAATTTTCTCTTCTCACTCTAGTGAACAAAACAATCAAGAATACTTATGGAATTTCAGAGAGGATGGCTCTTTAGAGGCATAATTTAGTCATTTTGCAGAATGGAGATAGTTGTGCTCACCAAAAATTCCTTCTGTTTCCTCTTAGAGATGCATTCTAGTTTTGTATAACCTTTGTAGAGATAAAACTGAGACAAGCCAGGGGCTGTACAAAGAAAACAGACTTTGATATTAATTGTATATGAAACCCAGCAACGGGTCAGGCCCAAACATAACAAAAATGGGATGATCACAAAAGAAAAAGTTGGCCAAAGCAAACAAAGCCCATTATTCCCTCCCGACTCCTCTGCAGTGCGTGGTGTGTATTGTTAACAGTATGGTTGACTGAACAAACATTCTCAGGATATGAACCCTCCCAAGAAGGCCAGAGTGAAGCCACAAGCCTCCAACTTGATGAAGCCAGAGATTTCACAGGACTGGCAAGGCTGTCACCTGATTTCTTTGTGCCACCATATTTCTTATTTTCTCCTCTTCGAATCGCAAACCACCCAAGATCTGGTTTCTGTCCAAGGAGCGCCAAAGTGCTTGCAGATGGTTTTACCACCTGTGGCCATGGAGATCCAGCCAAAACAATGCTCTCTCTGGGCTGTCTGGCTGGGGATTTGGGTAAAAACTAAGAGATGACTCAGAGACAGGAGTGGAAGTGAACTGTTTCAAATGCTGAGGAGAGTAGGGAATGGCAATTAATGCACGAGTGACTTCTTCTTGCCTCCTGTCTCTCTTTACTTCCTTGAGATAAAGGCTGTCCACTTTAAATTGCACAGTCTTATTAAGAACAACTGATTATGTGGGATTTGTATATTCTCATTTTTAATATATTCTTGAGACTGCTTCTTCCTCTATTTCCCAGTGAATCTTTCTCCTGGGCTTTTATGCTTCTTGTCAAGAAGTTTCCTGTATCTCCCTTTCCTGGAACAGTACAGACATCTAAATAGGAGAGAAAAAAGTACTTTGGATCATCCTGCTAAAACGTGGTGTCAAGAGCGATGTTTTATTTATTTATTCAGTGCTTGCTCTGTGTCATATACTGTGGTAAGTGTTTTACATGTAAAATGCGTAATCATCACGACTCTGCAAATGTTTTGTTTTATGCATTTTTGGCTGAAGTAACTGAGGCATGCAGATATTAAGTGACTTGAAAATCTTATCTGTGAGATACAGAAAATACCTCTCAGTTAATTAAAAACAACATTTATGGGCCATATTCTCTATGCCATGACTATTACAAGTACTTTGCCTATATGAACATTTTATCATCACCAGGATTACAGGACATAGTTCTATTTTAACACATAAGAAAACTGAGAACTCAAAGTCAAGTCGATAGCAAGTGCGATGGCTCATTTTATGTGTCAACTTGCCTAGTTTATGGTGCCCAGTGTTTTGGTCAAATGTCAATCTAGATTTTACTGTGAAGGTATTTTTTTAGGTGTGATTAACATTTATATCACTTTGAGAACAGCAGATTACCCTCCATAATGTGAGTGGGCCTTAGTCAAGCAGTTGAACATGTTAGGAGCAAAGGCTGAGGTTCCCTGAAGAAATTCTCCCCAAGACTACAACATAACACACATATTTATTACTAGAGTCAGTATTATAATCTAGACGTACTTAGATTTTGACTTATATCTAGCTATATATATCAATATAAATAGATAGATGATAGATAAATAGATGGATAGATAGATAATCATGAAAAAGAAATCACATGTTCTGGCCCAAAGGCAATTGGGCAAGAAAATATATTCTGTCTACTGGAAAACATGATGAGTGCAGGGAACAATGACTAATTATGAACCTATAATACAATGTACTGCATTTTGAGGTCCATAATCCTTGCAGTACAACATTACCAATAGCTATGAAAGAAGACGAACATCATCATATGCTCCTTCTATAGCTGCTTAACTAAATAGTGATCAATTGACCTTACAAAAAGGCAGTCTATGTCATTACCTGTAGGAAAAACTCATCCTGAGGACAGTATTATAAAGTAGGGATTTGGAGAGAAAGCAAGGTATTTTCAAGTAGGCTTTCTGAGTCATAGTACGAATGTGTGTATTTTTTCTACTTGTGCAAAAAATTTACAAAATTCACTGATTTAAGTAATTTTCAACTTTCCAACTTCGTTTAATTTCATATGTGGTCACGTTTGTTCATTGAAGATACACTAGGTAGATATAAACTTTAAAGGTATTGAATTTTATAATTGAGATATTTGGATTAATCACCCCCATCCCACTCAAAACCCTCAGCGAAGACTTTCCTTCTCTTTTTTTCTCTTTGTTACATCTGGATAGAAGAATACTAATATCTTCTTGAAAAATGCTTGGAGAGCATGGCCACCCATGGTCGAAGTTAGTCATGTAATTTACTTTACCTAGCTGGTTTTAAAACATACAATTGTTTTAAAATTGATGAAATTCAATATGGTGTCTGCCTTGCTTTCCTTTTAAGCTAGAGTAGTGTGTGTGTGTGTGTGTGTGTGTGTGTGTGTGTGTGTGTTAAATATCCTCAGCCCTAAGTTCCACTTACTACTATCAGTTAAATAAAAAAATGTATAAATATTCCACATCTCACTCAGATATTTGGATATTGTGGTCTTGTATAAAAGGCATTATATAAACATGAATTCACTTAAAATTAATTAGACATTTGGACATGTAAAGAATATATAGTTAAAATATTTTAATTGGCTCACTTTCCTTAGCGGTAGGCAGAGGTACATAGGCTCTATATTACGATAAAAATTGCTGGGGGGTGACGAAATGGGGACTTGTTATTCAATGGATATGAGGTTTCAGTTGTGCTAAATGAATAAGTTTTGGAGGTCTGTTGTATAACATATTTGTTATACAAAATAGTTAACAATATGGTATTGTGTACTCAAAGTTTGTTAAAATGGTAGATCTTATGTTAAGTGTTCTTTCACACACATACACATGACCAAAGTGACATTCTGGTAGGTGGTGGATGTGAATAATTTACATTACCTTGCTTGTGGTGATGGTATTTGTTTACTTATGTCTAAACTCATCAAATCGTGAACATTAAATATGTGTGATATTTTTAATAAGAATTTTATCTCAGTGACGTTATTAAAAATTTCAAGACTTCATTAACTTAATCCTCAAAACTGAATATTAATATAGGTGCTACGACCTCAATCTATTTATGAGTCTCAGAGCTACTAAATGATAGTAACATTTGTATGTGTCAAAACACAGTCTGTTTCTCCCTAGGTCTACCAGAGTTTCTTTAGTTTAATAGAAGTTATACTTATTTCTGTGGTTCTCTTAAGCATTACCTTATGACGTAGGGCTGTGACTAGATTCAAAATACTAATTACAATAATAGCAACAACACGATCTTTACCCTCTGACAGTTGATGGGGTAATCTCTGACACCAAGATGAACATGCCGCTCACCGAACAATTTAGATAGCTTTAAAACCCTTGCAGGCACATGCTATTAATAAATAGAAATAATTTTTTTTTACACTGCAGCTCCACATGTATATAATGCAGCATTTGTCTCCAGTTCAATGACCTTAGGAGAGATTAAGCAATTTAGTCTGTTTCGAGGGATAAGGTCAGTTGAACTCAACCTGGAATTTTATTCTTAGAGTAAAATGAGATAAAATAGGTGAGGTGCATGTTTTGTAAGTTGGAATACACTGTAAGGATTTAATTATAAAAGATCTTAAAGCAATAATTCCATAACTTCATTAACAGTATTTATAAGATGAGATTCTTCTTCCATGCTATGTAGCTGCATGGGAGAAAGCAAAGAAAGGATGAAAATAAAAGTTTAAAAATGATATGTCTAACACATAATTTATAAAATAATCGATACTCTGCTTTTAGTTATTATGTCAACACTGTTTGTCATCATGAAAAATTAGAAGGATCATAAATATCCAAAAATGGGAAAAGTTTCTTAAATTTTGACATGACTATAAATTTCAACATTAGGATGTTATCAGTATAAGATACCCTTGTTATAATACATATTGGATAAATAGTGCAAGTCTACCTAGAAAATACAGTGATAATAGTGAAAAAAAGAAAAACAAAACACAAAATGTTAACATTAGTTCCATTTGAGTGATAGGAGTATTTAATTTTCCCTTTATTTAATAATGACTACTATAATACATACTGGTTGGCAGCTATGTTTCTTAGCATGTTGTTAATTTATTGAATCCTTTAAATAGGTATATGGGAGAAAGAGCATGCATTAGTTGTTATTATTGTGTTTAAAAAAGTCACCACAAGCTGAGCAGCTTAAGAGAAAATCCATTTCTTATGGCTCAGTCCCTATTGGTCAGGAGTATAGGCACAGCGTAGTTGGGTCCTCCACTCAGCGTCCCTTTGAGCTGTCGTTGCACTTTGACGGGACTGTGTTCCCATCTGGAGGATCAACTAAGAAAGCTCAACTAAGCGTCCACGCTGATTCAGGTTGTGGGCAGATCTCATTTCCTGTGGCTTTATGGCTGAAGGTCCAGCCTCTGACTGTCACTAAGAGGCTATCCTCAGGTCTTAGAAGCCACCTGCAGTTCCCTGCCACTTGGCCTTCTGCACAGGCCATTCACAACATTGCTTCTTGCGTCCCCTTAAGGTTCGCAGGTGATTTCTCTTTCTGCAGTCTGCTAGGACAGAGTCTTACATAATATAGTGTGGTCACAGGAATGACGTTCCATCTCCTTTGCCATATGATGTAGCCTAACCAGTAACATCTCATCATCTTGCCATATTCGATTGATTAGAAGTAAGCACTCAACAGGAGGGAATTATACAAGGATATACAAGGATGACTCATGGGAGGTCAGTCTACTTTGCATCAGCCATACAATATTTTTATTATCATCTTAAATATGAGAAAATTAAGATTCAGAGAGATTGAGTAGCTTATCTATGTTAATAGTTAGTGACTTTAAAAGTTGGAATTTGAACTCAAGCAATATGGATCCAGGGTCCTTGTTCTTAATCTTACTTATTCTAACATTGAATATACATTTCATACATCTTGAGTGCCTTCAATGTATTAGGCGCTATGACAAACACCAGTCCTTGCCCTCAAAGGGTATATTGTATAGTGGGGATATCATACACCCAGGAGGGCAGCAAACATAATAGAGTACAAAGATGATACTTAAAGAAGTGTGTGCGTTGTGGAAGCCCACAGAAGGGGCAATTCACCTGGAATTGTGGGGTGAAAGGAACTTCCAACCATGCAAGCTATGGTTAGAAGGATGGGTAGGAAGCGAGAGGGATGGGGAAATGAGTGAAGGTAGCAGGTAGGTGATGTGCCTCAGCAGATGGAAGGAACAACGTTCAGTGGTCCCATGGTGAGGGACCCACTCTGGCCAGAAACGAGAAGCGTTTCCAGAGCTTGAGCCACAGATCGTACCTTATGGGAATGGTGTAACTGAGAGGTACAAAACTCCCGGGTTAGGGACTGAGTGGCTTGTGAAGGGTCTTGGCTTTATATTAGACAGTGGGAAATCTTTGAAAAAAAGTATTTTCTCAATTATGTAAACATTTAACTAGCTGCAGATAGGAAGACAACTGGAAGCTGGGGTCCCAGCTGGAATGTGGTTGTAATGATCCAAGTAAGAGAAAATAATGATTCGGGCTGGGTTAGTGGGATTTGGGTTGAACAACAACAACAAAAAGATAAAGAATACCTTTATGCCATTTGCCCCCTTTACAGTTTTTTTGGTATATTTCCCAAATTATCGTTAATAAGCATACCTCACTTTTAATCTCAGAAAAATGTGCTTTAAAGGAGATGGCAATAAAGCACAGTGCTCTACTAATTTGCCTATTAAAGGTTTTCTCATTTACTCAGAGGAATAATTTTTACCAGCTGAGAAACTTATGCATCCTTTTCTACCATCTTTCTTAAAGAGATTAGGATTTCATAGTGAAAAGCTGCTTCATTAGCGCTAATGGCCTCCCTGTCACACGGATCTATCCAAAATTAATTTTCCATGCTTATCAGTAGGAGATCAAGAGCCCCAAGAACCTGTCTCTCAGGACCACCAGGTGTGAATGCCAGAGTATTCCCAGAAACGGGCTGCACAATTGATATGTCAGCAAACAGGACAACTGGGGCACATAAAAGGACAGAGTGAGCCACTGAATGTGAGTCTCAGGATTATTTCCTACCTGGCAGGTCAAAGAAGTGTGGCATGAAAAAAGATTTCCACAGAGACTCTAAAGTCCTGAATTTGGGGGTAACCGCCTCATTTTCATTATCCCAGAAAGTTCTGTTGGAGTGCCTCAGTAAGTACTTTTTCTCCAGGTTTTACAATGGCACAGCTGTAGTCCCTCATTCCAAATGGCACTGAGACCTGGGTGTGCTTGAACCCTCATCAATCTTAAGACACTGTGCTCAGTCAATCGGGCTATCATCTGGAGGCATTTGAGAGCGATAGTAGGCTGGATGATGAGTATCTAAAAAAATCAATTCCTAATCCTTGGAATTCGTGGTTCTTAACTTATTTGGGAAACGGGCCTTCGTAGATGCAATTAAGGATTTTAAGATGAGGAGATTACTCTCAGTTATGCAGATGGGTCCTAAATGGCATCACAAGTGTTCTTATATGACGAGACAAAAGGCGGCAACACAGACACACAGAAGAGAAACTGAGGAGAAGATGGAGCAGAGAGAGATGCAGCCAAGAGCCAAGGAATGCCTGCAGCCGCCAGAAGCTGGAAGAGGCAAGGGATGGATTCTACCCTAGAGTCCACACCGGCTGTGCTGCTCTTCCGACGCCTTCGTTGCAGACTTCTAGCCTCTAGAACTCTGAGAGAACACAATTATGTTGTTTTAAGCCACTCGTTTTGTGGCAATTTGTTAGGGCAGCCCTGGGAAAGTGACACAAGAGAGACAAGGTAAGGTTAGGGTACATTTTGTGTAAATTAAGAAAGGACTTCTCTCTCCGAATGGACAATATTTCACACACAACCTGCCTAAAGAGGAAGAAACTGTGCTGGATTTCAGCCTCTACTTATCTCTTTAAAAGGTACCTTTGTGGCATGAATAACCTGCACCACGTTATGTGACAGTCCTAAGAATGGAAGAGAACACGTATTCTAGATTTATAGAAAGTCAGATCTTTAAGAGAAAGAGAAAGAGTGCAGAAATAAGAGTCAGGTGGTATGGACAGCGCACTCCAAAAATAATGATTATAAATGTCACTTCAGAGGTTTCATGTAAATCATCTCTGTGCCCTCACAATAGCCCTGTGAGAGTGACATTAACCCCATTGCCTCTGAATTCTGTTGGATGCTCTCAGCAGATTAACTTCCAAATATTCTCCTTTGTTGCTTGGTTTCCTGTCATCATTGGGTTGACTAGACACAATCATTTTATTCTATAGAGAGTTTAATTAGGCAATTCTTTCAGAAAGCCTATCAAGTCGAGATTGATTAAGATTGCTTTCAGAATGATATTTAATTGAGATAATGGTTTAAATTGGTTATTGATGGGAGAAGATTTGATTGTGACTAGCTTAATTCCCTTTGGATGAGAGCAGAAAGCTTTCCCTGGTGAGGATTTAGTTCCTCGGATAATTTGAAAAAAATATATATTAGGCATGAAAATTAGCAGTGGAGGTAATGCTTGACTCAGGTGAGCCAAGAATTTAGCCATACTATTAGGAGTGTAAACTCTCTAGAGGAGATGCTCTCTAAGTGACAAGACGATCCGTTTCCATAGAGTCGGCTGTGAATTTCATGCTAATTCTGTGCTTCTGTAATGTATCCTAAGGGTCAGGGGCAGGTGTTTGCAGGGAGAGCAGCAACTTAGACGTCCAGAGCCCTGCCAAGGACACAGTTAAGCACTTGGGACTCCATCCCTTTCATTACTATGCTGCTCTGAGCAGAATCTTCATCATTCTCATTTAACAAGACTCTGAGATAACAAATAAATCATCTAAGACCACACGACGAGTGAGTCCTGACTAGTACCTCAAAGTCTGGGTCCCTGGAAGTCCAATGCTAGCTCGGTCATTCAGCAACTACTATTTAATATAGTAGCACCCCCTTACCCATGGGGATATGTTCCATGCTCCTCAGGGGATGCCTGAAACCTCAAACCATACCAAACCCTATATATGCTATGCTTTTAAAATTTAATGTATAAATTAGGTAGAGTAAGAGATTAATAACAACTAATAATAAAATTATACATATAATACAAATATAATGTAATAAAAGTATGTGACTATTGCATTATTTAGTAAAATAAGGGTTACTTGAACATACAAATACTGCGATACCACAACGGTCGACCTGATAACCAAGATAGCTAAGTGACCAACAGGCAGGGAGCTTACACAGCATCAACACGCTGGAGAAAGGTGTGATTCACATCCCAGGCAGAACAGTGCAAGATTTCATCATACTACTCAGAATGATGCAACATTTAAAACTTATGAATTGTTTATTTCTGGAATTTTCTGTTTCATATTTTCAGAATGCAGCTGACCACAGATGGGTAACTGAAACCATGGAAAGCAAATATGCACATAAGGGAGAACTGCTGTAAATACTTATCGTGATCCACTCTCTGTTCTAGGAACCCGGGAAAAAGTGGAATAAAACAGATCCCATCATCAGGAAGGTGACATCCAACAGAAGGGCTCAGTGACTTACTACAAAAGGCAATTAATGATATATTAGGGTATATAGAAGAAGTGAAATGTCCCAGAACACACTGCGACAATCGTTTCCTTCATTCTTTCCTCTCTTTTCTCAAGAGGTTATTGTCTTTATCAGGGACCACACAGGGTCATGGAATCAAACAAGAACCTTGAGGAGTAAGATTCCAGGAAGGCATCCTACAAGCAGACAAGGGCAATATGAACTGTGGCTTGTTTCCATCTAAGAAGATACAAAGGTGAATTTTTTAAATTGGGTTTTAATAATCCTATGTTGTTGAGCTTCTCAAAACACTCTATATAATATATTCATTATCCTCTTTTATTTGCTAATTATTGATGCTCTGGGACAAACAGGAGCAAATGCTTGAGTGCGGGCTTCTATGGTAAAACAACCTGAGGGTAAAACCTGACCCTTTCACCAGAGTTGAATCTTGGTTTCCTTGTCCATAGTGGACTGAAGGGTCAATGGGTGAGCTCAGGGAACATGCTTAGGACAGAACCTGGACATCATAAATGCTCAATAAATGTTAGCTATTAGTACTAATCATTATTATTCCTTCGAGATACTTTATGGTGAAGGAAACGGGTTGGGGATTGGCCAAGGTCCTTGGTGACAAAGGTCTGAGGCTTCGTTCTTTCCCCAACTCCCTTGCAGCTTGTCCCATGATGACCTCTCTCACTTATATGCTCGTGCCTCACAACCCACGCAGCTTAGTCGTGCCCCCTCACACTGGAAGAACATTCGCTTGTCGACGTGAATTTCCATGCTTTTGAGCTCTGGCTTTGCTTTTCAGTGCCTGTGTGGCCTTCAGCAAGTTTCCTAACTATTGCGGCCTAAGTTTCCTTGTTTTTTTCAAAATCAGAATAGTAATTTCATCATGGTATTCTTCCAGAGGTCAATAACTGCTAATGATATCGTATACTTATTAATAATGTATTCCTATCAAGCAGAGGGCAAACAAGTTTACAAGAATATCTATTTTTTCTTCACGACAGTGAGTATTGTTTTTCTTAATCTGTTTTACAGATGAGGAAGCTGAGGCTTGGTAATTGAACATAATATGACATTAAATATAAAAATGTAATGCACATTTAAATAATAGGAGTGATGTAACAAAGAAACCGTGATACAATTTTCTACAGAATATCTGTGTGATTGCTATAGTTATGTACAATTTCCAAAAGGCATTTACTTTAAATTTAAATTGGGACTTAAAGGACCCAGAAGACTTTGATCAGCCAATGTAGCAGAAGGTGCTAGCAGAAGGTGTAGTTTTTAATTTCAAAAACTATACCCCGTACATTTTTTCCATACTTCAACATTTCTGAAAAGAAAGTGTATCTTAAAATTAATGAATGCATTGTAGGCCATGTTATGTCTTTTTTTCCTCTAAAAACCTATGATCAAAACAACAATTCTGTTTTGTTTTATTGTTGTTTAAATAATGTTGTTTTGATTTGGAAAACTGGGATGTTTATCACATGCATCTCCAGGAAGATAACTCCATCAATTTACTTTCAATAAGCAAAAACAGTCTTGCTTTGAATTAATTAAAGGAGCAGAACTGCATTTCTGTGTGTGGCAAATTCTACTGGGTTTGGGGTCAGGAGACCTTGCTTCAAATCCTTTCTTTCCACACACTAGCGATATGACTAAAGTCAAATATTGAACATTTGAGTGTTAGTTTCCTTCTGCTACGAAACCGTGATAATTTTCCTGTCCAACTCATAGGATTAGTTTCCGATTTAATAAAGAGAAACTCCCCTGACATCTTGAATATTTCATATTATATTTTTTAACATTTTTGTAAATTGTTTTGAAGGTCTTTAGAAACATAAATTGATTTTCTGTACCTTTATTTCTTCCGGTAATATTGATCAGTTGAATTAATACATCATTTAATAGTTATTATGGTAAAAATCCTTTGATAAAGCATAAAAAAACACAACAAGAACCCCCCCACACACACACACACACATACACATTGTTGTTCATTCAACTTCTGGACACTGAAGAACCATCTAAATCTTATTCCTTTATTCCCTCAATACTTATTTAGTTTGCATTATGTGCCCACATTATACTAGAAGGTGGGGATATAGTAGTGAATACGATTGACACAACCACTCCCTGCAGTGTCTTATAATGTTGTAGAATTTGAAGTAAAAACAATCTCTGTATGTGTAGGGAATTACATTTTCTTTGAAAAAGTTATTTTGTAAGTAAGTGAATCACTGTGACGATTCAGGCAGCTTCTTACAATTTTTAAATAAGCACCAACTGTCATAGGAATACGAGAAACCACATTTCAAAACGTAAGAACTATTTTGTTTTCTGACCATTTATATTGTAAAATTTATGCAAAGACAGGAAATTAGTTAAATTCACTGATCTTTATAATGATTTTTTAATTTCAAAAACTAGTATAAATAGATGAATTAATTTTTTCTAAGACATCTCTAATGTCACCATTTCATAGGAATTTTGCATAAAACAATAGAGAAAAAACCATCTAACACTGTCTGTTTATTTCCATGATAATTATTGAGTAACCATAGTGAGATTTTCTTTCAGACTTAATAATAAAACTCTCTGGATCCCAGTAGCATTTCAATGAGCAGATGAGTGTCTAAAAGAAGAGATTAATCTGGGAGAGCTACCTGCATGTGTACAAAAATACTGTTTAACACTTGAATGATTATCTAGAGGTCATTCTGGTAGCAGACTTTCTAGAATAAGAAGACAAAAAGATCACATCTGGAGAGACATGTTTATCTTGAGACTAAAAGGAACATCAGGGAAAAGGATTCCATGCCCAATGCTTCAAGGAAAGTGACTTTTATTTCTATTACAGTATAGATAATTTCTTAATTATTCTAAATTTCTCTCTGATATAATCAACCAACCAAATAATATGCCTATTCATTTCCTTGTTAAGTAATGTCATCTTCATCTTACTGGCCATCTTATTAGTTGAGAGTATCTCTTTGCTTTTAAATAATTTAGATCAAAGGAAAATAGAAATAAAATCTCTGCCAAGAGAATAGCTGAGTGATTTTTTAAAAGTAACTGAAGATGTATTTGTTCAATTCTCCTGCCAGAAAGCCCCAAAAGAAATGAAGAAAATGTGTCTTAAACAAGATAGTAGGGCAGGATCAAACATACCTTTATAACAAATATTGAATCAAAAATCCAATAGTATATACTATGTAAAAGAAAAAAAAAACCTGGAAACAATATGATTCAGAAAAGTTCTAAATTAAAGGATGGGCAAAGATATAGAAAATAATATAAAAACTATAAGGAGATTCAGGTAGAAACACAGTATTATGAGATAGAAATGTTTTTTACATTCATCAGTTGAAATAGACAAAGAATAATAATATAGAGAATGTACTTTTAACTGGTCATAAAAAGAATCATATAATAGATAAAAAGTAAATGATATTTATTAAAATTCTAACTAGTGAAATTAGTACGTTTTGGCTACTTTGACCAGATAGCCTGATTTCCCACTTCAGCTCTGCCACCTAAATGAGTCTCATAATCTCTCAGTGCCTCAGCATTCTTACTGTAAAATGGAAATTATACTGTTGCCTGCCTTATAGGGTTATTGCATGTGTTAAAGGTTAATAATAAGTAAAGCACCTAAACATTATTTGACCCTATACGACTACAGTATATTATTTTCAGTATTCTTTGTCTCAAATAATTATTTCTGTGTTCTACATAAATCTTTTTTGCAATCATTTCCTTTTTTGGGGAGTGGGGGGTCTGCATTCTAGAGGGTCTTTACAGCTCTTCTTCAGTGCAAATATATTTTAATTTTGCTATTGCATTTTATATATCCTTATATTATTTTTCCATATTAATCTGATTCTTTTCCATCTCTAATAATTTTATAATATCTCCACATGATATCTTATTCCCAATTTATTAAAAACGCATCATCTTTCAAATATTTTAAGATACCAAAGCAATGCTTTCTAAAAGTTTAAGATTTTTAAAAAGAAAATGATTATTTCCAGAGTGTCTTTTTTTTTTCCATTTTAGGACAATGCAATCTTTTCATAGATTTTCTTAGAAATAAATAGTATAGCTGTGTTCACCTGTGATACATGTTTACAGTCTTCACCTAGTCACAGTACTACTAGTTCAATGACCAGACTCCCCGCCACCACCCCATCGAATATCTATTCAATTATCAAAATATATGTGTGTGTGTGTGTGTGTGTGTGTGTGTGTGTGTGTTGAATACTTACTAATTTGTAGACGCCGTTCTAGATAATGGGAACACATAAAGCACAAGCCAAAAATGGCTACTGCTTATACGGTAGACAATAGACAAACAACATATGAATATATAAAATAATGTTAGTACTAAAGCAGGGTAAGGGGCTGGAGAGTTACAGGGAATAGAGTAGAGGGGGAATGTGCTTGGGCAGGGACCTGAATAAAGAAAGGGAAACAGAACAAGTGGGCACACAGCATTCTGGGCATCTGTGTATGGCCAGTGCAAAGGCATTAAGGTTGGCCTGTTCGGGGAACTGCAGAAGGCCAGTGTAGCGAGAACAGAGATGCAAACCCAAAGCTCCTGTGCACAGGCGTTAGTTAAAGTATTGATTCTAAACAAATCCTTGATTGTCCTGAGCTCTTTGTGTTTGAAAGAATATTTTGTTTCTCCCCACTGTAAGATTCTCTGATCAAACTAGAGTCAAACGCAGTTTGTCTGGACTAAGGTATGCAGAACTCCTTCCGCCTTCCAATGGTGTCCAACTTTCTGGGTAAGTGCGTTCTCTACATTCCACAATTAGACACAATGGGGAGAAAAAAGGCAAAGCATTTTTCCAACTTCTTTGTGAGTACATCCTGTTCTGTGTTAGATTGGAACATATGGCATTTGTAGAATTACGTGTTTCTCAGACTATTAACACTCACAGAACTGATAGAAGGTTTGTACATACTTAACATATGCTCTTCACTAGTTTTTAATACATAGATCTGTTTATATATCTTAGAAAATATTTTAATATTTTATAATTATATAATATGCAATATTATTTTATAATGTAATTTTATAATAATAGAGGGTTTCAAGGATACACACAAGACTTATTTACCTGCAAGTTTTGAGGGAAAAGCTTTGGGGAGTAGATGATGGATTTAACTCTATAGACTTTGAAACCTTCCATGTAGAGTTTCCTGGTGTGTAGCAGAACTCAAGGGAAAAGTCAAGTTTGAAAATATAGATCTCTGAGTGCTTTGCATAGGTATGAGAGAGCTTTGCCTATCTTGAACCCAGAAGAATATCTTTTTCATTTTAATAGTTCCTGTGCCTGGTGAAAGGTCTTGGTGACCGGAGATAGCTTTATCACCTTTAATTTACTCAGCTGGCCCCTTCTCATCCTTCAGGACTCTATTTAAATTTTGTCTTCTCATGGAGATGTTCCCTGATCAAACAGTCTACCATTGGGCAATCTGTATTTGTTCATCTCATAGTGATCCTTTTGATCTCATAACACTTACCCTATATGTAATTACATATGGTTTGGTCTATTTGTCTCTTTAATACCGGTCTCCACCATGAGAATGCAAGTTCACTGCTGACAGTCTATCATGGTACACTAAGCCTATCACAATGTTTGCCCCATGTGAAATGTTGATTATTATTTGTGGAAGGACTTAGGAAAAAAAACAACAAAAAAACAACAAAACATTTTTCATAAATTTGTATTCAATGAGCACATTACAAAAGAAAAGGAGAGAGCAGGAGACCAAGGGAATGGTGGAAGAAAATCACATAGCCAAGGAAAAGAATATAGAGAAATAAAAGTAGAAGAATGGGAAAAAAGCTGGGTTTGGTCAACCCAATGTTACCCAGTCCTACCTTCCATTTTTGGTGGGAAAATGTCTAAGAAATACATACTATAGTTAAGAATGAATTTTATATTTCATTACCAATTAACTTCTAGTTAGCACAAATATTCTTATCATAACAATGGTAGACAGATAACTTCACCTATAAAAATAATATTTCATGCTTCATGTGTATGATTCTGGATTGAGAATTACCGAAGACTCATGTCTTTGAAATTCTGCATCTATTTAAAGGAGTTAGTCTTGTTTCCTTAAGAAAGTGGATGGGATCAAAGAGATATAATGAGGTGAGGGGACATATCAAGTTGTTCAAAGCTCTCTGTGGTCAGGAGATTTAGAGAATATAGGTTGTGATAAAGGATCAACTGAGGCATATTAAAATTTTGAAGAGTTTATTTGAACAGAAATGTATTAGAATGGGGTAGCACCAAATTGAAAGAGGGGAGGAGTACTTCACTTACAGGAGCTGGGGAAAGACTTTTATAGAAAAAAAGGCAGAAGCAAAGGAAATTGTTGATTGGCTACAGCTTAAAGCCTAGTTGGCTGCTTGCGATTGGTTGTCCTTAGGTTTTGATTTTATAACCTCGAGGTATTTACAGGCTTAGATTTGGGTTCACTTGTATAGGCTCCCATGGTATTAGATCCACCTCAGCCCAATGGCCTCCTTGTTTAATTAATTTAACAGTTGAAAGGATTGCATTTTTTTTTAGAGAAAGGAAGAGAGGGACAGAAAGCAAGAAAGAATTATTATGTTATCATATAAAATATCATCCGGCCAGTAAGCAGGAACTTGTAAGCTCCCCATGGAGTAAACAGGTCAAGGTTTCTCTTACTCTGTTTGAGAAAAATTGGACAGGGAGAACATTTCCTAAACAAACACAATTTATATTCCTCACTTAAGGGATTCATGCTTGAAAGCTGATAGAAAACAGGAAGCACCAAAAAGTTGAAAGGAAAGACAGTTCTTGCAAAATTTCCAGATCTCTCCTCCAAGTTCAAGTACTTTAAAGCCTTCAATGCAATCTGAGCCTCCATGAAAAGCTGATCCCAGAGGAAGGAAAGGAATGCAGTCTAAACAAGCAGGTCCCTCTTTGCGAATGGCTCATCCTACAAGAGTAAAGATAGGGGTATTCTAACAACATATCTCTTTTTTTCTATCAGTTACTTAATGAAGATGCCAGGAATGCAGGGATGGTAGAAGAAAGCTCAGCAGACAATTCATGTAAATAGCATATCAGTCAGTGTTGGACAAAAGTAGAAAAAAAATTCTTATGTTTTAGAATATTGAGGAAAGAAACATTATGAAGTCATGATTAAAAGTCAGTCGCAATAAGCAGAGTAGGAAATAGCAGAATGAAGAGGGGGTGGCTTCAGGTAGAGAGTGAAGACCTAGCAAATGCATGAAGACATTCTGCATTCCAGAGAGGGTGAGCCTGAGTCAATCTACTGTCTTCTATATCCTATGCTGTAAATTGATCTCTTCACACTGACTTTGAAGAATATGGACCTTTACATTTTGCAATTGCATACAAAATACGAAATAAGAAATCCCAAGAACAAAGACCTGATTTAGAGTGTTAGAAAAAAGGACATTTCTCACTTGAGATAATTTATTACTATTATTGTTACTTTCACTAATGATAATAACAAAGAGCTTTCCCTTTGCCAAAGGCACTGTTTGATTTAGGGCGGAAACTAGAAATTAGGTTTAAATCGCTTGAAAACAAGAAGTATAATAAGACTCATTTCGGGACCTACTTGACAAATTCCAGGCGCTCTTTCCTTTCTCTGTTTCAGGACAGAGAGGGGGATTTTTGGCTTTCCTGAGTTTTCAGCTTCTAAAAGAGATAGGAGCAAACCTGCCAGAAGAAACAGAAGGATTATGACTCACAACAGGGCTCATGTGGTTTGGTGGTGAGGACTAGGGTTTGATTGACAGCATTTCCTTCACAGATTCCTTTAGTGGGGTGTGAAATGGCAAGACTTCAAGCTTTATCTTACTTGTCTAGTGACAATTATTTCCTCCGAATATTTTCTTTATATAGTTATTTTAGCACAACAAATTACCACAGATTGAAACCCAGGAAATTAGAAATTTCTAAAAAGAGAATTGCTTCAGCGATTCATGGAAAAGCCAAGCCTCCAGAGTACGATTTATGCAAACAGAGATTGTGAGTAATAAACTCGTGTTAATTGACAATTATGATATCTAGTATTCCTGGCGTAGCCTCTTAATCACATTAGAAACAACACTCATATACCCTTAAAGTCCAATAATTGCACTAAAGGTTTTAGCTAGATTTCTAGTTCCCTTGGCAGATAAAGGAGACTCTGACCTCTGCTCTTAGTGAGCTGGTGGTTCTTTCATAAAAATCCACTACTTAAAGAAAAAACTCTTTAGTTCTTCTATCAGTTTAATTTTATTATTTATTTATTTTTTTTAAAAAAAGATCTTTGTTATTTAAGGCAAGCTAATAGAGTATTGCTCTTTCAGGCAGTTTATGAATTCCAGATAAGGACCCCTTACCACCTTTTTTAACTTTATAGATTAGATAGGAGAGTGACCTGTCGGATCTTCAGCAGGAGTGATGATGACCTTCGTAAAGGGCTAGAACGTTACATATTTAACAAATGCGTGAACAACTGCCATCTGGAAAATATTGTTCTGGTGCTGCTGTGACAGCTACAAGATCATATGGATCAGAAACATTGCTTAGAAGCTTACTGTTGGTAATGGAGATGAAACGTGTCCATAAATAACTCTAATGGTAGTCAGAATGAATATAAAACCACCCTAAACAAACCCACTATGAGAATATAAATCAGAACATGAGTTACACTGGAGAATAGCAGCTATATAGAAGTTAAAGCAAGGACCATTTCTTCCTCTTACAGAAAATAGGGACTTTTTATGAAGGACATGACAAGTTCCAAATAGAAAGACAGGATGTAAATTAGAGAAGAAACAATAAGAGATCTTTTGGAGATAAGCAACAACTCAGGCAAAAAAGATAAGCAAGAAATTATAGGATTTCTTCTGATAAATACCCAGAAGTGAAATTGCTGGGTCATAAGGTAGTTACATTTTTTAATTTTTAAAAAAAAAATTTGAGAAGCTTCCATCTTGTTTTCCATAGTGACCATACCAATGTGTAATCTCACGAGCCATCACCAGGACTTTTAGCACAGGTTTCTAGGGTTATAGAACACAGCCTCACAGAGGGCAGTAGAATTGCCCAGATCGTGGAAATTTTTGGACGCATGTGAAGAATTAGGAGTATTGAGTGAAACTTCTATAAAAGAGACTACGTGAGGTCTTTCATGTGATTACAAGTGGACATCTGGAATATTCAATAGGTAATCTGTCAAGACAGATTTTGGTGGTTAGGAACTGACAAGCGTACCAGCTAAGAGATCTCTGTCATGGAACTTACATAACAGTAGGAATGGAGCAAATTAAAATTGGCAGACACGAATGTCCACGGGAAAAATGCTATGAATTTTTTATTTAAGGTAAAATTTCTCAGTGGCTCTTCTGCTAAATGCTAATTAAAAATGCTACATCTAAAAGAATTCTCTGGTGAAATGTGTTGAGTAGATGATAAATTATTCAGTTTTGAGATCTTTCAGAGCCTTCGTTTCACTGACTTGCATTGTGAGTCTCAAGAAAATTAGATTGTAAACGATGATATCTAAAGACTAAAAGTAATAATAATTATGGCGATTTTAACAACACAGTGTCAAGCGGTGTGCCCAACTGTATGGATTTTCTCATTTAAACCTATTAATAGTTCTATGAAGTGGGTATTATTATTATCATGCCCATTTTACAAATAAAGAACTCCAAATATAGATAGCTTAATAACTTACATAAGGTCACATGGTTCACATGTAGTAAAACTGAAGTTTGAACACAGACAGTAGATTCCAAACCAACACTCTTAACCATGATGATATAATTACTAACAACCTATTCATATATTTGATTTTTAAAAGTATATCATGTCTAATAACTTTCATTAAAAATGCATAAAGTAGAAACTCCCTAAATGTTCCAAAATTGTGGAATTAATACATCCTCTTTATGAAATAGTATTTGTAGCCATAAACAACTATATTTTCAAACATTGGTCATGATACCTATTACCAAGTACAGTAGTAAGTGGAAAATATAGTACATACAAAATATAGTAGGACTTTGTATCTGATTACATACAAACTAAGTGAAAGAAAGAAAAATTCATCATATGTTGACACATTTTTCCTAACCTGATATATTTATATGTGTATAATTTTGATTTTCTTTTCTTTCACATTTTTCTCTATTTTCTCTAAATAAAATATAATTGGAATGTATTACTATTATAAAGTATTTGTAATCAGAATTTGAGTTTCTCATTGTAGAATATGGCCTCTGAATTTAATTTTTTTGTTTGTTTGATATAAAATTTAAACTTCCAAGAGAACTCCAATTTTATTTCTTGCACATGTATGACTAGCCTTTGAAAAATAGACCTGGTGAATCAGTCCTGATTGTAATGTTTTTCTCAGAGTTAACCGTATCCCCATGGCATTACTCAGCAATCACTGGGTGATAGAAAATCCATTTTGAGCTACTAATTTTCAACTTAGTATGTATGTATGTATGTATGTATGTATGTATGTATGTATGTATTTATTGTTTATTTGTCTCGTTACATGACTAGGGACCAGGGATCCATTTTGACATATATACCTTTTAAAATTAAACTTGGCTAAAGCAGTCGGACTTTATTTCCCAACAACTTTATTAATGTTTTTGACCCCAAAACAATAAACGAATGGTTCAGCAAGGTCATTTTCTTATTCTTCAAATTAAATGATTTGTTTGAACTACAAAGGGAACAAATTTTTACTTTTTGTGAATATGAGAACTTTTGGTATTCAGGAAGATTTTGAATATTTAAAATATACATTCTGTCTTTTCTCTAGAAGTTAAAAAATAATCATTAACTCAAACAATAACATGCAGAAATTTGGACCTAATATTATACAGAGCGGAATATCTTTTCAAAATAAGAAAGAGATATTGTTACTAAGAATACACAGTAGGAAAAGGAGAATCAGTAACTGACAATTTAAAATTTAAGGATCAAGAGAGCGAGCCATCTGGATTTAATCAACATAAATCTATAGCTAGCATTAGCTTCACAATTAAGATACTCAAAAAATCCACTGTGTGAGTAAGAGCTTCCCTTAATCATAATTTAACCATGGTACTCTATCAAATGACTTTCATTTTAAGACCACAAAGAATATGTACAAAGCAAATAGGTGCTAAAAGAAGGGAAAAAAAATTATCAATTGATACGTTACTCTTCTTCTTGTTACTATAACTGATCAGAATTCTTTTACTGTTTATCATTCTAATTTTAGTAATCCTTAATATTATTTATTAATGTCATACAATATTTATTGATAATAATGACATAGGTTAAGTAGATTTACTCTGCATTTCATAAATCAAACTGAACAAAATTTGAGGCATTATAATTTTAAAAGAAGCAATTATTATATCACCATAATAATAATGGATGGAAAACCATGGACTCTATTTAGACCCAGTGTGTTTGAATTTTAGGAGACAACTTGCCATTAATCAAAATTATTGTTTTAATTCATTGCATTTTATATCTCTTAAAAAGAGTATCAATTTTCACAAGAAATAAAAGATATATGAAGAACTTAAAAGCACAAAGTCTAGGAAAATAATTAAATTGAACTCAAACTTGAGCACTTGAACAGTGGATTGGCAAAACTGAGTAAAACATCTATCATATATTTCAAACGTGTCTTTCAAAACAGGGAGAAAAATTTTAGAAAACGAGGCAAACATGAGTCCTGGAGTTTAGCAGAAACAGGAAATTCAGAGTCACTAGATATTCAAAGAAATATTGGAGAGGAGAATGATATTTTCAACATTTCCTAAGATAATGTCACAGCTTAATTTTATTTAAGTCTCTAAAAATAAAGTGACTTCTGTGGGCATATGGATTACCAGGTGAGTAGTGAGCCAGAGAGGACACTCAGTCAATAAAGCTCTGAGAGAGAAAAGAACAAAGAAACTGTGAAGATAGGAATGAGAACCCAGGTGAAGGATGGAGAATAATACAAGCTTGATACAGAAAGATTCAGATAAATAAAGGGACAATTATCTATGGCCATGACAGATGAGCAAACGATTTTCTACAGGCAGAGCTTAGAATGCTGACACTGGTTAAGTCAGTGAAGCATGAGGCTCTCGTAAGAGTGAAAAAGAATAGGGGCCAAGAAAGGATTTATCAGGCACAGTCAGAAAGGAGTCTTACTCCTCGATGGATGGGAATAATTAAGCACCGTTTACAGGCCTGGGTTAAGAAGACTGTACAGGGGGATTCCATAGAACATTTGCCTGTGACAACGTCTGCCCTCTCAATTAGGAAAAAAGTCATTTCTATATTCAAATCATCTTGGAAAGTGCTATAGAACTCTGGCATGCTCTCCATCACATCGGCACACTAAAATTCCAGACAAATTGTGCACTGAAAAAAAGTAAATACTTTTAACCTGTTTACCTTTATATAGCACAGTGTTAAACCCTCTTGCAAGGGATATAGTTTATTCTCCCATGAAAGTGTGATAAAAGTTGGAAAATAGCAATATCGACAGGGCATGCCTAGAGGAAAATGTTCAAAGATTTAAACCTGTGCTGAGCTAACTGAATTCCTGTGATTTTTCTGAACAATAAATTACTTTTCCTGGAAACATTCATTTATCGTGTGTGTGGTAACAATTTTGTTCCTGAATTGATATTGGGTTTTGGACTAGAATAGAAGACAAGCCAAGTAACAGGTGCTGCCAAATAGGAATGAAATATGGAGTAGCCTATAAATCTGCTTTTCTTGTCCCTTTCTCATACGCCGTTGGATGCTGCAAGAGAAACCAAGACCAGTAGTGGCAGAAACTGGACTGAGAGCTTCTTCTCTGAGCCTGTGCAGAAAGAGGATTTCTAATGACAACCATACAATTAGTATTCTCAAGGAGAATAGATAACTTACAGTATATGCATATGCCAGAATAATACTAAGCAAAAAACAGAAAAAAAAAAAGGAGAAAACTACTGAACTACTGAACTACTGACATGGGCTACCATAGGGATGAATCTTGAACATGATGATTAGCAAAATAAAAGAGGTACAGACGACTATATACTGCATGTATCCTTTGATACGGAGTTCTGAAATAGGCAAAAATAATCTATGATTTAAAAAAAGATCAGAAAAGTGTTTGCTTCCGAGGATTTGTTGATTGTAAAAAAGCACAATGGACCGGAAAGGTTCTATATCTTGATGGTGGTGTAAGGGACACTGGAGTATATACATTTGTCAAGACTCATGTAATTGCGTTCTTAAGATTTGTGGCAATCATTATATGTAAATTTTATTTCCCCCATTAAAAGAGACTAGAAACAAGTTCTGAGTTCTAGTTAGTAGGCTTTCTTTTTACAGTGATATGGATTAGAAATTCAGACCTACTTTTTATGGATTTCTGTCTTGAGAGATGAGTAAATATATTAAAGATAATGGGAGCCAAGTTTCTCACTACTGGTTAAAGAAAGTCTGTAAAAAAAGAGTAAGTTTAAATACAGTTTACAGTATTGGATTGGAATTGAAAATCTCATAATGAATTTATATTTTACAAATACACACATACGCGTATATACATGCACACATATATACATATACATATACAACTATGCATGCTAAAATAGAAAAAGGCAAATATATTTGTATCTTTGCATACAAACATGAACATACACAGAGAGGCAGAGGGAAATAAATAAATATGTTCATAGATGTGCATATATACATATACTTATGTGTGTGTGTGTTTGCATTTCCCAGCTCTGTGTGTTGAGAAGGACTAGCACTACTAGCAAGTCCTTCATAATGTGCAAACTTAGCACTCAGATCCTAGTTCATACCAAATCCTGCTCTCCACTAACAGCAACTGTGAATCTTTGGAGAAAAGCTAAATCCAGGATTGGGGCAGGATAGCTGAAGCATTAAAAGGTAAGAAATTAAGAAAGTCCTTTAAGAATGAAGAGAGCCTGTCAAAAAGTCACAGGAACATCTACCACCCCCAAATGAGAAAATTCAAGAACTCAAATAAATGACAATAATGTAGTAAAATTAAAACCCTCAAGCCTGCGGCTATATAAACCAATCAATCAATACAGAGAGAACAAAGTTTTTTCTTTCTTTTTAAACTTCTGAAAAATATTTCTTCACCATAAATCATAACAGTTTCTAATAAATCCCTCTCGAAGTTTTTCTTTACAGTAAAATGCCAAATAAAAAACATAGAAGGAACAATGGAGTAAGAAAATGATTACAGCATGCTAAAACTAATGGGTAAATTTTGGTTGATTTAGAAGATATTACATAATATCATGGTATCTCCCATAAATCACCTATTAGATATTGAGGAAAAATAGAAACTTTATTGTGAAAAACAGTTACAATCTCCAATATTGGGGAAAACCATCATGCGATGCAATATAATGAGGACATATCACCTCTGATATGCCTTCCAAAATGCATAAATAAATCTAAACCCGAATTGAAGGGAATTCTACAGAATGCCTGGTCTGTATTTTCAAGAACTGTCAAGATTAAGGAAAATATTAGAGGAGACTCAAGAAAAATGACAACTAAATCACAGAAAGATTTTGCATTGAATCCTGGCATAAATAGGTAGATGAAATATTATTGGGGCAATTGATGAAGTTTGAATATGGGCTTTGGAGTGTTAGCCAAGGTTCACCATCTTTTTATGTATAGGTCATTATAACAAATAGTTTAAGCTTTGCAGGCCACATGATCCCTGTTGCAGCTACTCAACTCTGCATTATAACAAGAATGTAGCATGGACAACATGTAAGTGAATAAATATGTATTCAGAATAAACTTTCCTAATAAAAACAAGTGACATAGCAAAAGAGTCCACACTGGTATATAAAGAATTTTTTACCCTCTTCTTCTGTCTTTTATGGTATTAACTGAACATTTTTTGTAGTCTTATTTTCTCCCTGAAGCCATATCGATTGTTTCTTTTTAAATATTTTTTACTGTTTGTCCTAGAGTTTTAAATATACTTTAACTAACTGAAGTTCACCATGAAATAACACTATATTACTTCATGTTTCGGATGCAGGAAACTTGTAACAGAGTATTACCAATTTCTCCCTCCATCCTTTATGACATTGCTGTCATTTACTTCATTTATCCATATGTTGCAATCGCCTAATATATTTTTACCATTACTTATGTTAAACAGTTGTCATATAGACCAATTAGGAAGAAAGATTATTTTTAAAAATTTTACTTTCATTAATTTCTTCATCGATTACTTTTCTCCCTTTTTGTAGATATCAGTTTTTGACTTATATAATTGTTCCTTCTGGCTGAAGAACCATTTTTAACACTTCTTTCAGGACAGGTCTGCTGGTAGAAAGTCCAATGAATTATTTCTGTTTTTGTCTGTCAAAGAAGGTCTTTATTTGTCCTTCCATCTTGAAGGATCATTTCCCTGGATTTAGGGTTGTTGTTTCACGTATCACTTTACATATTTCAGTTTATTCTTTTCTTACTTGCATGATTTCTGACAGTAATTTTTACCCTTGTTTGTCCATAGGTAAAGCATTTTCTCTTTGCCCTCTGACTTCTTTCATTATTTTCTCTTTGCTTTTGGTATTTTTTTTGTAGTTTGAACATAATATGTCTAGATGTAGGTCTGTTAGGGTATTTGTTTTTATTTGTTTAGTTTTTTGTTATTTTTGTTGTTTTTGAGGGTGATATCGATCCTACTTAAATTCTCTGAAATTCCTAGATTTTCCTTTGATTTCTGTTATTAGTTTTAGAAAATTCTTGACCATTATTGATTCAAATACTTCTGCTCTGTCCTCTCTCTCTAGTATTTTAATTACATGTGTTACATCTTTCAAAATTGCCCTACATCTCATCAATGTTTTTCATTGTTTTTTCCCCCACTCAGTTTGTGAGGTTTTAATTTTCCTAATGTCCAACTCACAGAGTCTTCCTGCGACCATTCCCAGTCTTCCGAAGAGTCCACTGAAAGCATTCGTCATTTATGTTAGTGTTTTTGATTTCTGCCATTTCCTTTGATTCTTTAAATTTCCATCTCTTCGCTTATATTACCCATTTGTTCTTGCATGTTATCTATTTTTATCATTAGTCTTTAACATATTAATATTATAGCAACTTTATGTTCCCTATATGATAATAATTTCAACATCTCTATCATATTTGAGATGCTTGTTTGGCTTCTTAAGATATTCTCTCTACCCCACCTCTCCCCCTGCCTTTCGGTGGAGGCTTGGTATGTTCTGTAATTTTTTGTTGAAAGCTGGACATGTTGTAAAGGCTATGAGAAATGAGGTAAATAGGTCTTAGTTTACATTGATTTAGGTAGGAATTGGGTTGTGTTTAGGTTTGTTCTACCTGTAGATGCCAGAGGTTTGAGTTTCCTCTAGTGTCCTTATTTATTTCTTTATTTTTTCCTCCCTGTCACTTGCAGGTTTCCCTAAGATCTCCTTCTAAAATAGAGTACGTTTTGAGCCTTGTCCATCTGAAATCCACAGTTATTATACTAGAACCCTATTGATGTGGTGGTAGGGTACAAGACAGGAAAAGTGTTCTATAATATCATGACAAAATCTCAATGTCTTATTGGGCCTGTGTCAAAGGTCTGTGACCTTCACGGATGTTTTTTCATTGATATATTTTTTCCTCCATTTGTTGATAAAGGGACAAGAGTGAAAAAAATGCCTTTTCCCCATATTAAAATAAGGCTCAGGTCAGGTCTATTCCCCTTTGTTTTGGAGAATACACCGAGAGTGTTACTTGCCCCCTGTCTCTGTCAGGGACTTGAGGGGATTTTCTTGACTCTCTAGGGTGGGAGCTTAATGGGATCCTGGGAGATCGAACTGACAAAAGCATGGAGGCGCCTCTACGGCTGCAGCCCCTAAGAGTGTCTCGCTCTTGTTCCAGGGCTCACTGAGCGTCCCACACTCCGTCACAGTTACCACTCCACTGCTCTCAAGGGTTTGTGACCTCAGCAGCTTCCGTTCCAGGCGAGCTAATTTGCCTGTGACCCTCAGAGTGCTCCCATCTCCCTAGATTTGTTGTCTTTCTTGTTGTAAAAATGAGAGCGATGACTCTCAGCTCTGTACCTGTCAGAGCTGTATGAAGGAAGATTTTGATTGGGCCTTTGAGACAAATGTCTCCCCGGGACCCTCCTTTTTCTTCTATCTTAGAAGGGTTCACATTGTAGACACAAATACATTTATATTCTCATTTTAGGAAGGGAGAAATTCTTCACTGAGATACCTCTGCGAAATATGTTCACATTTTACAAAAGATGAATTATCTCTTTAAGAAGTCCAACTGCATTTCTTAGAAGTGCCTTATTTAGACCATAGTCTAAACAAGGCACCTTCGAAAGAGACTTACCTTCTAGAGTTTCTGTATAATTTTTTAGAAGTGATTGGCACTAATCAAGTGGTAACCTAGATAATATTTTACAAGTTTTATGTTTGTTTTTTTAAAATAAATCCAATCATTTTATCTACAAAAACATCTAATTCTAAACAACATCCAAAAAATTACATCATGTTATGATCTAGTACACATGCCTTTAATATTATCATTTACTTCTTACAACTTTAAAAAATCCCAAAACTTTGAAGAAAAAGAATCGTCTTTAATAACACTGTATCTCATGCCCCTCAATACACTCTATTTCTTTTTGTTTTCTCTTGATTTCCATTTCTCACATCTTCCTTCTATCGTTTCCACTATCCTTCGCTTTTTTTATTTCTTTTATTTTTATTTTTTATTTCCAATTATTTCTCCTTTATGCTCTGCTTTCTCTTGGTTTAACTACATTTATTTATTTATTTGTTTATCTATCTATCGATCGATCGATCATTTATTTAATTTTTAGTTGTTTCAGTGCTTCTTTCCCTCCGAACTATTCCTAAAGCCTTTGAGTTGTTCTTTAACACAGGACTGACATTGATGCCTTAAGCATTTAGTGACCTCCAGGTTGTGGAAAAAAGAAGGAAAATGTCCTAACAGGTTGATTTCCAACAGTGGGCCAGCAGACCACTTTCTTTATTCATGGAGGCGGGGGAAGGCGTTGATTACTTTTCAGTCTTTGCATGACTGACTTTTTCATATTTCCAAAAATGTTGTTTACTCTGGCTAAAAAACGATACAAAGAAAACAAAACCCTCAGAATCTGTTTTAAAGTGTAAAGTTGCTTAAGTCACCTTCCAAAATGTGCCATGAAATGAAAAGCCAAGTAATTGGTAGATATTTTGAAGTTAACACACCTCATTCTTTCGTAGTGAAGAAAAATGAATAAAACTATAGACATGGAAAATTTTTGGAATTCCATTTGAAGAGAATGGATTTACTGCAGAATCATGAGCATAGTAACCAAAAACCACTGGGCCACCCACCACCTTTAAGGTTTTCGAAAAAAAAAAAGATGAGGATTCAGATTTAAAAAAAAGAGACTATATACTTTACAATTAAGTGCTAAGCTTTTGAGCTCAGGGAACTGAGTTTTATGTGCTTTCCTGTTCTCTCCATTAACATCTATAAGTTGCTAAGAGCATAACAGCTTCTCGAATAGTACATACTGCAAGTAGCATGTACCAACCGAGTACCCAGTAATAATTGGGGAAGGGGCTGTGGTTTTCTCACTGGCTTTACATACAGGACCTGGCTATATTTCTCAAGAGAGGAGCAAAGGAAGGCATGAAAAGAAAAGCATGGAAGTTTTTATGTTTACAAACTTCTTCGATACTCCTTTCATTGAGATAGAGGATCTATGTCCTCTCTCCCTGAAAGTGGACATACTTTTGTTATTGTTTCTACCAATAGAGTTCAGCAGAATATAATATGTGATTTGTGAAGCTAGATCATAAAATATGATGGGGGCTGTCAAGCTGTGAGGAAGCCAGAAGTACACCAAATGGAGAGACTCCACAGAGAGGCCTTGAGACCACACGCACACACGCACGCACACACACACACATGCACATACACACATGCACATAGGCACACACACACGTAGGCACACAAACAGCCCCAGCTGTTCCAGTCAGCTGATGTTCCAGCTCCAGTCACAGTTTTTTAACAACTTGACAAAACTCAAATCAGAACCACACAGCTGAGTCCCTCCCCATTTCCTGACCCACAGAATCCAAGATAACATGAAAGATAACCTAATGATGGCTGTTGTTTTAAGCTACTAATGAGTGGTTACACAGCGACAGATAGCTAAAACAGTGTATTCTTGTTAGTTTTTCTTCTTTTTCCTTATAGGAGTTCAACTTTAATGATGTGTGATTATATACAGTGTCTGAAATGAGTCCAGAGTTAAGGTTCATTTAATTATACAACAGCCAGAAAATATCTACCTGTATTACTGAGGGTTTTCCGGAGAAAAAGAACCAGTGATAAATACATGACTTATTTTCAGCAATTGGCTCACATGATTGTGGAGGTTTAGTGATTCCAAAATCTGATGGGGGAGCCTGGCAGGCTGGAGGTCCAGGAAAGAGTTGCATTTTGAGTCTTAAGGCCGTCTGCTGGGAACTAGGAAGAGCTGATGCTGCAGAATAATTTCAAAAGCTGTCTGCTGGCAGAATTACCTCTTGCTCAAAGGAGGTCAATCTTTTGTTCTAGTCAGGCCTTAACTGATTAGATGAGTCTCACACATCATGGGAGGCGATCTACTTTACGAAACGTCCACTGACTTAAATCCAAAAACATCCTCACAGAAACATCCAGAATAATGTTTGACTAAATACATAGCACCACGGCCCAGTCAAATTGACACATGAAATTAACCATCACAATACAAAGTGGTCTCTTTTGATATAGGGTCAGATTTCCTTATTAATTGGTTGAAAGACTAAAGAGAAATTATTTCATATTTCTGTGCCTCATTATCATGTATACTTCTGGTTTAATAATATATTTTATAAGGATATTATAAGAAATGAAAGTCACTGATGTGTCTAACACAGTTTCTAGCAAAGAATAAGCAACAATGATAATCTTTGTTCTTTTTACTTCAATATGTGTCAGAGAAATGTGTAACAACAATAGGTTTGGTAGCTTGTGGGTCATCTAGTCCACATTTATATCAAAGACAGTCTACTATTCTTTTTGTGCATAGATTAGAAGCTGGAATAGGAAAGGCAAAAATGTGGTACTTGTGCCGCATCCTGGTAGATATTACTTACTGGTCCATTTATTTGAGCTCTTAAAAGGCACAAAATGCCTCCCAACACAGTATTGCCAGGAACCACTATCAACAGACATGATTTTATATTTAAGAAAAAAACATAATCGTTTCTTGACCATGAGTCTAGGCATTCTACAGTCATTAATTATACATTCGGGACTATCTACTATGTACCATGCCTTGTGTGTTTGTAATGTTTGCTACCTTACTTTTTACATCTACTAATTTCCCTCAAAGCTTAGTGTATGCATGTACAGCCTCACTCAATAAAAAAAAAAATAGCCTGGTAGACATTTACAAATTGATTCATCCTGGATAGATTTCTGAAAGGAAAGATGGGGTTATAAGATAGATGTGGTGGAAAGGAGAAGTTTACTTGGGTGCAATAGACTAAGATGCTCCAAGTCATGGGGCAACTTTCAGGAGCTGAGATGAGAGAGACATCAGTGGAATATCATGATCATAGAAATCTAGATCAATGAGTAAAATAAAAATATAGTATTCCAAGCATAAGTTGGCAAATTATGTTTCTGCAGTGGAAAATAAAACTTTGAACATCAGGTAAGTCCAAATCAGAATAAGAAGTCTTAGAAGTAGGCAGACTATGATAGTAGTTAGTTAAAATAGATAATGGATATTAGGGAAATATGAAGGTGAATTTCTTTTTTCATGAGGCTGGGACTTCAAGGTCAGGTTCTTTTCTTTTTAGAGTTAAATGAATAAAAATGGGCTTTCACTCACAGATTAGAAGACAAGGAGGACTTAGTTTCTATAAATGGGAGATGAGGTCAAACCAAATATTATAACTGGACACAGGCTCA
The DNA here is from genome assembly GCF_014176215.1 of Rousettus aegyptiacus. Lineage (NCBI taxonomy): Eukaryota > Metazoa > Chordata > Mammalia > Chiroptera > Pteropodidae > Rousettus > Rousettus aegyptiacus. Next base: position 9,568,700 of record NW_023416285.1, read on the forward strand.
AAGGTTGATGTGAAACAAAAGATAGTTAGAGCTAAGAGTGTCCAGTGAGTTCTCATTAAATACTTTTCATTAAGAACAATTGTTTGTCCTTGAGGCTGCAATGGGGCTGACCCTGCTTGAGAGAGAAAATTGGTCCCCGCTCAAGAAAGGACAGGGATGCTGAAGCCAGGCAGAATGCATAGCCTGACAATCCCTGACCCTCCTCTTGCCTTCTTAGGAAAATCAATGCCATCTCCTTTTGCTTCAGTGGTACTTCCAAGTGGCTAAACACTGTTTAATAGTCTGCCATTTCTCATTGTTGTTACAATTTTAAGCTAGTATAGGAAACTCTTACATACCCTTAATCCATATTCACTGTTTTTTCTTCATTGATTTGTTATGATTCTCTCGATAGATAGATAGATAGATAGATAGATAGATAGATAGATAGATAGATAGATGATAGATAGATAGATGATAGATATCTCCATTTAATCATTAAGAGATTAAAGATTTCTTTAGGATTCTCTATTTGTCTGATGCCATAATGGTGAAGCAGACACATACAAGTAAGACACAAATAAGTAAGGAAAGGAAAGGAAAGAATAGGAGAGAGAAGAGAAGAGAAGAGAAGAGAAGAGAAGAGAAGAGAAGAGAAGAGATCAAAAGAAAAGGAAAGAAAAGAAAAGAAAAGAAAAGAAAAGAAAAGAAAAGAAAAGAAAAGAAAAAAGAAAGAAGGGAAGGGAAGGGAAGGGAAGGGAAGGGAAGGAAAGGAAAAATGGAAGGAAAGGAAAGGAAAAATTAAAGGCCCTTCCTGAAAGGCTTCCGTCCTTTAAGGGAGGGAAAGAGAAAGGGACGGGAAGGGGTTCGGGGCGAGACACTCAGAAAGATTAGAGACATGATTTAGAAATTGAAGGACCTTCTATAACTTGTAAAGGAGTGGACTTTTTTCCTGGTTTATATGAATATTTATACGTGCGTGTGTGTGTGTGTGGTCTTACCTAGAGAATAATGGCCATACTTGTATTTTGGAAAGACAAATTCCAAACAGTTACAGTAAGAATAAAAGATTGATGTCGGAAAGACCAGTTAGGTGAAAAATGCCGAGGATCTGAACCAAAGCTGTTGTGATGGCAGTAGAAAGGAGGTGACAGATTGAAGAAGTATTTAGAAAACCAAATAATTGAAGTGAGAAATAAAAAGGATGATTCAAGGATGACTTCGAGATTGTAGACTTGAGTAACCTAATGTTTCACTCAGAACAGGTCCACTTACCAGAATGAAATATAGAAGACTTTGGAATACAAGGCAGAGATTTGGAGACTGGAAAAACAAGTTGAGTTTGAAAATGTTCAGCCTGAGGCTCTAAGAGATTTCCTACCTGTCATCGCATTAGTGTCAGTCTATCATTCTGGTCTTGGCCCTTTTCAAACATCAACTTTTCATCAGACTTCTAAGCTTTGCTTCCTGGCTGTGTTATCACTGATGATGAGAAATACGAGAAATGGAATGCGATTAAAATTATCCTTCCTTGATCCCTTTCTTTGTATCAAACACTGCTTTACATGACATTTTTATATATTTATTTTAATCTGGCACATCTCTTCTATCATAATTTCACAGATGAGAGAAATGAAGTTGAGAGTGGTTAATCAGAAGAACATAGGTCTTTGTAAGATGTAACTTTTTCAGGTCAATGAGCTGAATATATCTAAATATATCTAAACAAGTCCCATAACCAGTTGGATGTTGCTAATATACCATGGTAAACAGGAAGAGCTCCAATCAATATTTTAAGGAATGGTAATTTGAAACATGAAGAGAAATCCTTCTGTTTAAATACATGTTCTCTCCTTCTCAATTTCTTTCCCTCAGCTTCTGCGGGCTACCCCATTTATTGAGCTGTTAGGATGCTATCTACCTCTGCTAAGGAGGCCACAGGATGAATTGTGCCTTCATGTTGTAAGCCACTTAGAGCTTTCTGGGTAGAGTAAATGTTACCACTTGAGGGCATCCTGTCATTATGTTCTGTAATAGATCTGAACTTCTAAATCCACCTCAAAACCATAGCTCTCTGACAGAGGGACTAAGGAAAAAAAAAAAAAAAAAAAAAAAAAAAGAAGTCTTTGCCGGAAATGCTGAGGCAGCAGTGAAAACGGTAATTTACCATGCTAAATTGGTGTTTCCTGGAGTACTAGGTCAGTGAAGAATGTATTTCAGGAAACGCTAAGTCAACAGCAGAGAGTAAGTGACATAGATAGAGGGTGATGGAATCTTCCTGGCAGGGACCAAAATAGGCATTTCAGACACCCTGAGTGCTCCACCGGTTAAATGATTTGGAAGAAGAAATCTTCATTCAGAGCTTCCTTTGAGCAGAAAAAGCGAGGGAAACCCTACTGAAAGTAGCAATCCTTCCATAATAGTGGCAGCAGCCCTCAGTTCTGGGAGGATACTGAGAATGAATGAAATATCTGACTGGGAAATTTTAATCGATAGTTTAATCCTGAACATTAGGGTTAATGTTTTCTTTTGGGTTTTCAACAAATAGGATCCAACAAATGCATAAAGTATCCGCAAATACGTCTGAAAATTTTATAATTCCTATTAGAATTCAACACGACTTCCTCCAATGCAGTATAATAAATAAAAAAAAAATTCATATTCATTATAATCATGTAATTTTCCTTTGGAGATCATCCATGCTAACAGAAAAAAAAATGAAACAAACAAACAAACAAAACTCTAAGTAATAGATTCTAAGGAAAGAGAAACACTGTGTCCTGAAGAGCAAGTGACAGTTAACATTGGGGTGTGGCACATAAAGCTGTATTATAACATACTAAATTCTGATAAACCAATAGATTTTATTGATCCAATACAATCTATAATTTGTTTGATCATTGGAGTTTTTATGAAAAACTGTAAATCTGAGTTTCATACAACCTCTTAATCTTTTTAGCAGTCCATTTTATAATTTGAAAGACTAGCAATGCTTTCTTGTAAACCAAATTGCCTTTACTTTTGTGGGTTGGGTGATACGAAAAATATTTACATGAAAAAATGCTTGAATGGCAAGCCTATTTTTTGTGTTCAAAGGGTGCTAAATTTTTTTTTCCTATTAAATTGATTTAGTATGGTAGGTAGAATATAAAGGAGAGGAAATATGTTTACACTAAGGGAATCTATTTCAGTACTAATCTTAAAGCAATTACCATAGTATAATATAATATAATAATATAATATAATATAATATGATATAATATAATATATAATATAATACTTTTAAGTGAACAAGGTTAATTATATATACAGAGCAGCTGTTTGGTTTTAGGAAATTTGGTCCAATATTATTCCTGACAGTTTTTAAATGAAAAAATCATGAATGTTAGATATTTTTTCTGTCCTCTTGGTTTAATCCTTAACACCAGTAGCTGTTGTCAGGCTATTAGAAGCCACAGTAGGTCAGCAGAATGAGCCATGTCAAGTAGTTACTGATTCGGGGCCAGTATTCCATAACTCACTGTCATGACTGCTTTCATATGACAAGACAGCATCTTAAGAAGATCTGGAGGTGGAGGTTAGCTCTTGTTAATGGTAAACTATCAATTCTCCTAAACAGAAACATTGGTCGGAGTTTTACTCAGGAGCTTGGTCTTGAATTTCCTTTCAAAATGGAGTAAAGTCTTACATATATACTCAGAAAAATAAAAAATAAAAAATAAAGTCCCCAGAAACAGAGACTATTACGATTTGGATAAGATAAAATTTTCTATTGGAGTCAGGATGACAGGAAGCTCTAGTGGTAGTAGGCTAGAAAAAACATTAGAGAGTCGAAAGCCATTTATTGTAGGCGTACTGCCAAAGGCGGGGGAAAAGAAAGAAAAAGAAATCTAGCAAGACCTAGTTTTAGTAAATTTTAAACAAAGCATGTGTATGTGATACATAATAAACAACTACCCCAAATGAACTTCCTTGAAAGGAAAATAAAGTTTCTACCCAACAGACTTTAAAAGTAATCACAGAAAACATGCACAAAGAGATCATGACTATGAAACTTCCAATCACCTTATAAATGGAGAGTAAAAAACAACTGACTACAGGACTAACTTCTTTTTTATCTAATCAACAAGCTGTTCCTGTTCTGTGAAATAGAATGAAATGAATGCCACAGCTTTTTTTCAATGGCACATGGGGTCTATTTATTGTGAGAAGAGATTTGCTGAATAACTGTAAAAGGCAGAGACAATTCTGGAAGTCTGCTAACAGCTCTGTGGCAAAGATCCCCAGAACCCACCTGTCCATGGTATCTATGCCGCCTCCAACAGGCACCTCATGTATTGAAAATCACTTTTCTTGTCATCGACAGCCAACACATCTGCCAAGTTGAAAAAGAAGTTTAAGAAAATGACACTAACGATGACATATACTAACTCCTGGCATGACAAAGTTAGGGACATGGGAAATTGTCATTCACCGTCCATTAATTTCACTGGAAAACAGAAGAGCAAATGTATTTCAGGTTTCTTTTTCCTTGGCACATGTCTGCTGTGGTCCTCGGTATGAATGACATGACAGGAAGGTGAGGGGTAGATGGAAAAGGTACAGTCTTCTTGGTGGCCCATAAAGGTAGTGCTTACTCTATAGAAGGCTGGTTGAGTTTATTAAAAGATGTTTTAAATGGACTCTCTGATGCTATTTTGCATATCAGTTATAAACATTAGGGAATGCAATTTACTTTGGCCCTAAGTTATAATACAAATTCACGCTTAATAAATGTAGCACTCATCTTTGTAACAAATATTTAAAGCAGAGGTAATGAAATTCTGATAAAATATGCAAGAAGACACTCAAAGACGTAAAATGTATAAAGTCATTCCCATATTTAGCTAAGTAACTGATGTTAAGTGGGAAAGCAGCGATGAGACTTTCACTGAATGTGACAAGCTCATACTGAACTCTCTGTGCCCCCTTTGACCCCTTTATATTTATTCAATCAATTACTTCTATTCTGTGGTAAAATATGTGACAGAAGTTTCGAGGGTGGTTAGAATACAGATGCATTTTAGGGCTGAAGATCTTATTTTGGAATGTAAGAGTGAAGGAAAGACAGAAAGAGAGCAGTAAGGGGAAGTATGTTTCCTTAAACATGTGTGACATTCAGTAAAGCCAATTATCAGCCACCGAATAGTGAAATATTGACCTTATTTAAAATGTAATGGATGTAGATATTTACAGATCTCTGCACAAGCAGGAATTCTGTTTTCGAGTTTTGACTTACTGGGCAGACTTTTATTTATAGTATCATGATGGTTTATATACCCTGAACGACCATCCCAACAAAATCAATAAAACGTTTTGAAAATAAAATATTTTTAAAATCATATTTATTGCATTGCTCAACAGAATAGAAAATAAATTTAAAAAACATCAGAGACCCAAAGTAAAGTAGAAACAGAAACTGTAGCAAGTAAGGAATCTCCAAAGACAGCTGGGGGTTCTCACAGGAGAACCTGGCATGAAACCGGAATCTCCAAAGCACTATATCGAAACTCCAGAGACCCCGCTCTTAACCATTATAGACACGGTGTGCCCCACCATGTGAAGATACCACATGCAATTTCACGTAGCCTCCAGAAGTGATGCCATTGGGTATCCTAATGCCTTTTGCACCCAGAAAAGTTTTGCTTTTAAACTGCCCTAGAGTTTAGGAGACGTTTTGAATACACTTTTTCGTTTAACCTCAAAACAACTCCATGATGCCAGAATCTTTCCTTACCCTGGTTAACAGACTAGGAAATCTGTGGTGGTCAGTGAGAACAAAGACTGATGCGGAGCTTGGAACTAAAGCTAGGTTATTTTTTCTAATTCTGAGCCCTGTTTGCTGTCCAAACCTGTCCAAACACAATCTGTTAATGTGGTAAATTTCAGCCCCTAAAGCATCCAGCCTGCATCTGTGGAATAGTGCCCACCCTGGGAAACTGTCTCCCTGCCTAATAGATTGTTAAAGGCCTTTAAAAAATGCAATGTTTCTTCATTATTTTTTCCTGATAACTCAATTTAGATATTCAGTACAGAACAGAACAAACAGAAAGCAATGATTCCTACATGTCCTTCCAAACCTTCTTCTTGGTAGAGTAAGGAAACATTCTTTAAAATAACTGGAAATTTATTATATTCAATGTATTCAAGTCACAAGGGGTGGATAGGTCAATAAACCAGTACCAGGGGAGTTACAAATTTCAGTTCAGAACCATCTCTACCTGGGGCTTAACCTCAATCCCTTAATCTTCCTACAAATGCATTGTATCATCTCTGAGTCTGAAAAGGACCCTCGATGAACAATTATAAGAATCTGTGTTTAAAAATTTTAATTTACTAAAACAAACTAGTGCTTGTAATAAAAAGCCTAATGAGCATGTGTGTGTGTGTGTGTGTGTGTGTGTGTGTGTGTATAAAACCCCAATATCCAACTGCAGAAAGTATATGGAAAATCAAATCTTAATCAAAAGAAACGAGTTAAGTTTTCATCAAAAGGAAAACTTTTTATGATGATAGCGATGGTATTGATGAAGATACATGTGTACTATATATATATATATATATATATATACACATATACATATGTATATATATACACATATATACATATATATATATACATATATATATATGGTACGTTCAATATCTCTCTCCCTTTCCCTCTTTCTCTCTTGATTTTTATCATTAAAAAGAGTGGATTACAAAAAAATTTTAAAAAATTTAATCACAAAAAGAAATGAATTAAAAAAATATATGAATTTCACCCTGCCCACTGACACAGTGTAAAGATGGCCAGATTGCATTTGGGCACCCTGCCTCCATGTGCAAATTTTTTTCTAGTTCCTTTTTTTAAGGTCTGCCATCTCCTTGAGGATTTTCACAAAGTGAAAATAACAATACTGTTAAATGGCACTTTGTCAACGCATAAAACCGTTCCTAAGCATCATTTCATTTAATTATCACAACAGTGCTGAGAAGTTGGAAGGGCTGGCATTCCCACCTGCATTTTGTAGGTGGTCAAACCAAGTTCAGAGTGGAGACTCACTGTGGAGGCCTGCAGTGACCACCTCCCTCCTCTGAATCATTATGTAACATGTGGCGTAAACCATCTCTGATCGTAGGTCTGTGGTGGAGATGTTAGGATCTTTCTAATCGGTAATGATATAATAATGAACATACGATTCTTGTGCTATGTCAGTACTGTTTAAGAGCTTTGCATGTATCGATTTATAAAATCCTCCCCATAAGCTATGCAATAGGCAATATTATTATCTACATTTTACGAATGAGGAAACTGAAACACAGAGAGGTTAGGAGATTCCTTCAAGAACACTGGTTAATAGGTGGCAGAGACCGAATGTAAATGGTAACCATCTGGTTCCAGAACTTGTGCTCTAGGAGATGGCCTTAGATTTCACACTTTGGTACAAATGCCATTGTCATTATTTTCAATTATAACTAAATTGCTTTACGTTTATAGTTATAAGGATACTTTTGATTATTTAATAGAATAATTGTGGAATTTTTGAAAATTGTTTTCTACCAATGTTCACAGACAGGCTTATCGGTGGTCTGTGCCTGCCCTTAGCCCCACAAATTCTACTTCCGTCTACTATAACAGAATATAATACAGATTAGAAAAGAAGTATGAGGCTTCTACAATAACCAGGCTTCTTCAGCTAGCGATGATTTCACTATTAATTTATTAGAACGACGGGGTGCTCCGAAAGGACATTGATAGAGACTGGCCATATTTCTAGGGATCCCATATGTTAAAATTCAGTACCTCAGGTACAATGGTGGCTGTCATTCTTTCTAGTCAGCAAATTTATTTTTTCCATTTTACCTTTTTTTTTTTTTCACATCCTCCAGAGCATTTCAATATGCTTTCACTTTAGTAACCTTTTTCAAACCTTTTCTGGAAAAACCACTATGGCTCCATTTTCTGGAACTTGGCTGAGAGTGATGGGTTCTATGTATCTCTCCGTTGTTAGACTAGAAAGGTGGGAAGATTCACTATGATCACAATTAATGTTTCCCTCCCAGGTCCCAAGGTACTCACACTTCTGATATTTGTGAGATTAACTCTCCAGCACGACAGGCCCTGGCTCTTGGGTTAAATTCCTTCTACAATTAAACTCTCTATAGTCCATATTTTGGAAATCACTTAAAAAGATCCTGTTTTCCAGGTAATTGGGTAATCAACATATATCCATTAAGTGCCTGAGATTCAACTCAGGGAATCTTTTAGACAGTTCAATTCAACATAGTGGAAGAAATGATGCAAGGGGCACATTTCAGTGCTCTGGCTTATTCCATTAAAAATATCTGATCATTTCAGCATTTTATATGAGGCTAAAGAAATATGGCTTTGTGCTTAAGAACAGACTCTGGAAGTAGCCTGCCTGCATTCACCTGATTCTTCCACCTAGCAAGACTACATTTTTGAACACTTAGAATAGTGTCTGGTGCATAGCATGCTATGCAATTGTCCATGGTATCATCAGACCTACAAAGATGTTACCCTCTAAATCAGCTGTATTCAAAGTATATTCTATCTAAGAATGATATGAGGAGATTTCTAAAAATATAAGCTTATGAATTCCACTTCAGATCTATTCAATCTGTATCTTTGTAAATTGTAGTCCAGATATTTGATAATGTTCATGCAGAGTCCAGAAGCAGTGAGCAGAGGACAATACTTTGGGTAAAGCTGACCGAGACTTTCTCAATGTATATAGCACTAGATTCTTCATGTTATGAAATTGCTACATTCACAGGGTATTGCACTAAAACTGCATAAAGATCCATCCATGAATGTTTATAAAATATCTAACTTGTACATTTCGCTTTGTTTTCCAGCTAGAATAGATACAGCGGTGTTCATATTGACCTCACAATTGAGTGGAGTATGTTTAATGTCATCCCGAATTATTTTCCCACCTAGTCCTTAGGACCCCTGGGGGTACATAAAAAACTGAAAGAGGGAAATAAATAAGCACTATGGAAACATAAGCAGTAAGAGAAAGGAAAGAAAGAAAGAATGAAAGAGAGAGAAAGAAAGAGAGAGAGAGAAAGGATGGGAGGGAAGGAAAAAGAAAAAGAAAAGAAAAGAAAGCCAATAAGAGGCCAGGCCACTCCTTTTGGAATCCTAATATAAGAATGGTATATGGGTGTTTCCTTCAGTCTCCCCCAGAGTGACTTGGAATAGTGATACCATAGGAAACCTCTTCAGCAAGAAAAGAGCGAAAAATCAATGCTATTACAGAGAAGTGACAAATTCTTAGAGCAACTGAAGGAGAAATAACAAGTAACCAAGATCCTGATGCTAGGCCAAAATCAGTCTGAAGCAGCATTACAGCAGAATTAAAGGAAAGGAACAACTTAAGAGTTTAAACACTGCTAAGGAGAATGTGTTAACCATCGCAAAAGATTTTGAGGCCAGTTAGCTCAAGTAGGTTAGGCAAGATTCTCTCTGTTTTGCTTATAGGTAGTTGGTCAGGTAGTTCTCTCTGAAGGTGAGTTTAAGACTCGGTAAAATGGGGCACAGAGAGAACAGTGATACTCATGGTATCAGGTTGTTGTCAAGGTTTAAATGGATAGTACGTCAAAAAACATCCATGACTATCTTCCCTTTCTACACCTTCTCTCTGGGTGATCACCTCCAAGTCAATGGCTTTAAATATCAATGATATGCTATGACTTCCAGGTATATATCTTTGGCCCAACTTGCTCTGAGCTTCATATGCCTATGACACATGTGCTATACAGAGCGGCCTTTGAAATTTATTAAGAATGATATTAATGACTACTCTTATCATCCCAACCTGTTTCTTACTCAGCACGGTCTTATCTTTATAAATTAATATTATCATCAAACCAGATGCTCAAGCCAAAACCTTGCTGTTGGCCCTCTCTACCTTCTACATCTAAACTCTCACCGTTTTCTTCAAGTTCTGTCTCCATCTTCACTGCAGACCCACAGTTAAAACCATTCTTGTCTCTCAACTGGTTAACTCCAGTATGGTCTCCTAAACTTGTCTTTCCATCTTACCTTCCTATTTTAACCTGTTCTATCTTAACTTTTGAAACATGTAAATCAGACCAAATTCCCTCCCTGCTCAAAATCTACCAATGCACTTAGAATAAAATCCAAACTCGCCGGTTACAGCCTACAAAACTCAGCTTGATTTTTCCTTTTCCCGCCTCCCCGACATCATCAGCTCCTGCTCTCATCTTTGCTCACTAGGCTGCTATCAAGCTGTTCTCTTTGCAGTTGCTCAGCCAGGCCAAGTTCATTTGTGCCTTGCAGTCTGTGGACTTGTCTCTGTGATTGGAGCATCATTTTCCTGGTTTCTTTTCAATATCCAAGTCTCAACTTAATATCCATTGAGGCCAAACCTCAATTCTATCTTGAGTGGCACCATCTCCCATCCCCAATCACTGTTACCTCAGGGCTCTTTATTTTCTATGAGGCCTTATCGATATCTAATATTATCCTGCATATTTAACGTCTGTCTCCTTCAATAAGAACATAGATTTGGTGAGGTAGAGGCCACGTTGACCTAGGACCTATAATGGTGACTGTCATAAAAGTTGCTCAATAAACATTTGCTGAAAGTATTTTAAATACTTAATTAAGGAATAAATGGTGATTAAATATGTCTCACATTATTAAAGTCTAGCGGCAGAGACTGGCATGAAAGAAATATTCTTCTAAATAATAGCAAATTGTGATAATAATATATAAGGTGATATAGGATTAGAAGTACATATACTACACATAATTTTTATTTTCTATAATTATTTTTGACCCTGATTTTGTATTTTCAATATTCAGAAGAGCAACTTTTGTAGAACGAACGACCACATCTACTCAGGTAATAGAGTCTATATATTAGAAACATCTGGCTCCTTTGAGATAGAAAAAGGGAAATTGGTAAAACAGCTTCTGGTCTTCTTTTACTCCTCTGAGTTCTATTTGCATCCGGTAGCTGCAGGTCTTGGCAGATTTTTATTATTCCTCACTGAATACATCTCTGCTAGCACTGTTTGACTCTAAGGTTACTTTCTTTACCTGCATCCTATTATGACTCCTCTCCAGCATTTTAGGACCTTTGGATATTTATAGTGCTAACCTCAAGCACGGCCTCTAGTTTTACCTTCAGGGGAGGGAGTCTTATTTAGAATAGTGGTGCTCCAATAGTTCAAAGAAGAAAGAGAGCTGCGTGGGCTGGAGTAGTCAGGGCTGACCTGCACAGTTGGCTTACACAGTTCATCACCATGAACACAGAATGAGGAATCTTCTTCCAAGTCTGTAAGCCCAGGGCTTTCCATCTTAGCTGCATAAGAATAAAAAGTACTTAAACAAAAGCAAAATCGCACCATCTACTGTCCTAAAGTACAATTAAGTTCTTCGCATATGAATGTCTACCACAAGCAGGATTCATTCCTTCAAAAAATAATGATTGTGATATCACTTTCTTTCAAGCACTATTGTTGCATTCACAATGCTATGGTGAACATGGGGTAAAAAGAATCTCTGCCTTCATGAAAAGTATATTCTAATGGGGAAAAGATAATAAACACATAAATACCAAAGCTAAATTAATATTTAATTAGTGTATAATGTGCCAAATACTGTTCTAGGTACTTGTATTGCAGAAATTTTTTAAAGATTCTATGAAAAAATAAAGTGGAGTAATAGTATAGAGAATAATAATGAAGGATGGAGGGGATCAGGAAACAATATCAAGTTGAGATTTAAATATTCATGGGGAGACAACTATGCAAAGATCTAAGGAAAGAAAAGACAAAGGAAACAGTCCAAATGCACCAAGAAATGAGATTGTCTTGACCAAGGGACAGCAAAATGTATATCTAAAACAAAATAAAAGGGAAAATGGAATTTGAGATTGTATGTCTCAATTTCAAGATCTTATAGATCATAGTCAGAAATTTGAATTTTATTCAATCACACTGAATAGTCACGAATTAAACCCTTCATTAGGATGTTGGGTACAAATGACTGATTGTTGTGTCCAACGTCTTTGCAAGTTGTCGTTTTTCAAAGGGTTGCTCAAGCAACTCTTGCCCTAAGTTAAAAACTCAATTATAGCATCCACCACAGTCAGTAACATGCCTCTACAGGAGGTGGACCTTCTCTGGTCTCAATATCTGGTTACCACCAGTGGGACTTTGCAAAGTACAATGTCTGGAAGTGCCACCAGTAAGTAAAAGGACGATTGTTTCCATAATATTCAAAGCAGAAAATCATAGGAAGTTTGTTTTTATTTTGTATTTTAAAATTCGGTTTGGGTAAAACATTTTACTTCCCCTCAGATAGATAGATTTGCACAGAGACTGTTTTGGTGAATGCATCCTCTGTCCATCTGGTTTTTGAAACATTGTTAATTAGCAATATCAAGAACAAGAAATGCACTTAATCAAATTATAAAATTTTGAATATAAAGATGACCTTGGGAGGTTTATATCTCAGCCTCTAAATATGTTCTTCACCAACCTCCATACTTTACTCACCCATATGCCACTTGAGACAGTTCAATCATATTTTGAACAAATCTTATTGTTGGAAAAAGTTTTAGTCCGTGAGTGATATTTTTCTTGAGTCTTCCACTCCATGTGTCCCTGATCTTATTCTCTGGAAAGATTTTATATTCCATAGACAGTCATGCAAGAGCACCAGCATATTTCAGTCTAATTCTTCTCTAAATTGAACACACGGAATTTTCTCAGATTTTCCTCATTCAAATGAGTTTGAAAATTTATTTCGTATTTGATTGCTTCCCACGGATATAATCTAATTCATCAAGATTCCTTTAAAGTGTTATGTCCAGAAACACAAAATATTCCTGATGTGCTGTAACCAGCACTAGTCATCATCACCTCATCATCACCTTCTTTCTGAAACTCTCTTTTACCTCTGAAAAGTTAACCCAGATGTTTGCTGCTCTAGAAGTTTGTCTGAGAGAAATTTTCAAGGCCTATAGATTTTTCTCTTTAATAATAATATAGAAAATCTATAAGTTGTTGCTATGTACCATGGACTACTATAAACTCTTCACGTGCTATTTCATGATCTTCTCCATGAGGTGGGTACAGTTGTATCCCCACTTTACTGATGGATGATTGGGTGAAAGAATAAATGAATGAAAATGAATGGTCTGACCACTCTCTCAGCTGTTTGGACCCACAGATAGAGCCTAGTCTATTCCTGTGGAATCATATTTTCAGGATGCTATTACCTGAGTTGTTAATGGAGAATATTACTTCTCAAATAAAGGACACTTAAATGCGAAAATCATTTTTTTAAAAAAAGTATTCAAATATAAAGCTATAATAAATGAAACAATATACATCTCACTGATTTCTAAATGGAGGGGTTGTTCCCCATAAAGGTCAGTCCATTTAAGCAATTCCTTATTTCCTGCACACCCCGGCAGTCGTACCCGCCCAAATCCACTGGGTACATGGGTGATCTCTCAGGACCGTGAGCAAGGGAATCACAAAGAGCCTTCCGTCCTTGTTTCCTCACGTCGGTGTGCCAAACAGCCATTCAGTCTGGCTAGTTTCTGGGAATTATCCCTGTTCCCTGCAATTCCCGTAAGGCAGCCGCCTTCACGTTCTTTTTTCTTAGCACACAGAAGGTTCCCCTTCATTTGCTGTCATGAGGTAAGGACAGCACAGTCTCACTCCCAAATTTAATTTCAGACACATGTACTTTGGATCCAATATCCCGCTGGCCCCTATCCAAACTTTTTTTTCCCACCTTGGATTTCCTGACTTAATTATCTCAAACTCAGATAAAGCCAGATCCAAATTGTATGGGGAAAAAAAAAAATTCACATCATTAGCTATTATGGAACAGGCTTTAGGTTTAAAACAACTGTAGAACACGAGTGGGGGTAAAATAACAAGGAACGATATTCATTCCTAAATCGGTTTTCCTATTCAGCATTTTACTAGGTGTGAATATGTTGTAAATGTTTTTTCTCTACTTGCCATCTTTGTTAGCTCCCCAGTAAATAGATCTGTGTACCAAGACCTGGGCTGGGATCGTCGAAGAGTGGCTCAGAAACCACCTTCATTATCCCAAGTGTGATTATATGGAGGATGGTGACCAGCTGTTCTCCCTCTCTGACGAGGCAAGAATAAGGGAAGGAGGGCATAAATTGCAGCTGGAGGGAATTCAGATGATGTAAGGAGGAACTCTGGGGGTAGCAAGCATGGTTAAGCACAGGAGGAGTTAGCAGAGCAGTTAATTTCATCCCTGACAATGTGTCTAGAATGGTTTGGCAAGCTTTACCTAAAGCAGGGAGTCACCTAGATGACTTTGACAGAACTTTCTGGTTCCAAGATTCTGCCTTCATTTCTCATTCTGTATTTTAGTTGGTGGCCTTCACAGTCTACTATGATGCAAATGATTCACAAATGTTAAATCAATGGAGACATTTAAAAACTAGATCTCTGAAGGAGTTATATAACGCAGAGACTACAAAAAAAAAAAAAAAAAAACGGGCTTTAGAATCAGGCAGACAGGAAGAGTCTAGGCGCAACTATGTATTTGTTTTTGACCCCAGGCAAGTCACTTAATGTTTTGGGGCTTATTTTTTGGTGGTGTTATGAGAACTGAATAAAATGTCTGTAAAGCACGAAATACAAATAAACGAAAATACTCCCACTTCAATCAGCAAATCTTGATGGACTTTGTAATTATTTCTTTAGCACATACAGAGGATTTGTTTATATTTCATCTCTTGGTTTTCACCATTACCCTTGAGACTGAAGATTAGTATTTTATAGTTCTAGAACCCGAGACTCAAAGAAATCGAGGGAATTATTCAAGGTCACAAGGCTAATAAAGCCGATTTAGAAACCGGAATTGAAACTATGCCCCCCTTCTCCTGATGCAGGATCAATTGTTTCTACTGTTTCATTATTTATCACACTTCACCTAATAAAACCTGTAAACTTACTGTGACAAAAGAAGAGAATACCTGTAACTATCACAACTGTGACCATTTCTTAGAATGAGAAAGTGCTTTAAAACATCCTGTCTGGGGACAGCTTAATCTATAGCCGTTTTTTTGGTGTGTGTGGGTGTGTGTGTGTGTGTGTGTGTGTGCGTGTGCGTGTGTGCGTGCGCGTGCGCGTGTATTCTGTTGTTTGTTTTTTTGACATTTTGTCAGCTGTAAAGTCTTTACTTAGCAAGTTCCTTTTCCCTTTGACTATGCTTAGATTATTTCACAATAATCCCAGCATCACTGACAGTGACCAGTGGGACCTGAGGCACCATCTTTATTGGCCAAATTTATGTGACTATATATCTATATAGTCATTTCTTTCTTTAAGAGGAGAAACGATAACTGTGGGGAATGGGAGGGCCTATTAAGTAGCCTCTCTGGGAGTAAGATCCTCAAAAACCAATCTTAGACTGGAAGAAATAAATTGTCATGCACACCAGTCGCCACGTGACCCTAAATTGGGTCTCAGTGTTTGCTGCTCAAATAATCTCTTTCTCACATTTCTTTTTCTTTTTTTTTTTTTTGAGAATGAAAAGGTAATAGAATGGTGTCATAGCTCTCCTGAACTCCTCAATTAGAAAATATTCTCAATTCACTCAAAGATGATGCTTAGGTAGCATCATCCTAGATGCAAAGAATAGCAGAAAACTCACTGGGTAAAAAAAATGCCTCTTAAAGCGTCAGGTATTAATTATCTTGTGGAGCCCCTGTTTATAGAAAGGATGATGAAAAAAAAAAAAAAAAACTAGGCAGTTCACCTTTCCTCACTCGCTGGGGTCCCTAATGGTTGGTGTTTTTAGGGTGTTCCATCTCCGCCCTCCACTGGAAAAATGCAACTGATACCAAGAGTCCCCAATATAGACAGCCTGCTCTGGCTTCACTTCAGGACCAACTTGTAAAGGCAAATAACAAAACGAGTATGAAAAAACATCGAGTCGTGTGAGTAAAAACGTTTATGCAAATTCAGTTCACACTGGATAAATTTTATAAGCGTATAACTGTGCTAACGTTCATAAAGAAAAGGAGGGCTATGATCATCCAGTTCCCGCCCACCACCCAGATCATTATTTCGTGATTTCAATTGTGATATATTTAGAAACAATAGAGGAAGATAGGACACAATCGAATGCCATCATAAAGATGATTCGATAGCAGTTTTCAAATATAATTTTCTTACATAAAATATAAGACATAGATGTTAAAGTTTCGGGTCCCTCAAAAATGACTGAATTTGAGATAGAATATAATAGAATCTGAATACAAGTCTAGCTGACAAAAATGTTAATTTATTTTGGATACAATATTACTAAACTTTATACGTATATCATTAAATAAGCATGACTATTTTTCCAATTAACTGTGGGAGGCAAGGGAGCTGAGCTGGAAACAGGTTAAAATTGACTAGTATATTCTGGGCTCTGTTGAAAGTGGAAAAATGGAAGCTGTAAAGGATGCTTTTCCTGCTTAGTTTGGTTGTACAGCAAAACAGGATCTCACCTGCACCTGCCTTTCCCTAGTATGTTCAGACAGGAGGATGAGCTAAAGGGGCAGATACCAAGGAAGGCACTGTAGATTCTTACTGATGGCATCTTTGCCCTGCAGGAAAAGCTCTGTGATTAGAGAAAACTAAATAGAGTATATGTTCTATGTATTGACAATATGGTCAGAAATATAGATGTAGAGTTAAATCAGCAAACTCTACCCAGGGCACAGGCTCCCATCCAGGGGTTTAAGATGCAATTCCAGCTCTTCTATTAACAGTGATGCAATTCTGCTTAGTTACTTAAACTCATTAAATCTCTGTTTTCTCATCAGAGAAAAATGAATAATACATAAACTTGCAGTATTTAGAAGGACGATTAGAGCTTATGCGCATGCATCGTAGATACCTAATAAATGGGAGCTATTTTCTGGATAAATACTTGGCCTGAGTTTTATCTCCAACTATAATAAAAATGTGTACACACACACAAATGTGTATGTATATGTATATACATAAACATGGTCTGGATAATCTTTTCTCTGTGGGCTCACTTTAATTTTTCTTCTCTCATGGAAGTGATAGGTAAAGGAGGATGTTCAGTATAACTTAGAAACAAAGACACAGTGTTCCCTATATTATCTTTCTGAGTGTTTCTTTGTTGAGTAGGAAATATAATCCCAGGTGCCTTAGAAAGTTGATCAAAATATTCCATTCGTATGATAAAAGTGCATGACCATGAATGGTCAAACCCTTTTTCACTCCAGATGCCTGCAGAGGTGTGTGGGATTGGAGCAGCAACTTAATTTTGCCTTGAGCTACACCAGACTTCCACTCAGCGCCTGACCAAAGTCACTGTAATTGAATAAGAAAGAGAACGAGAGCCAAAGGGAGAGAGTGAACTGGAACTTTGGGGAGTTAAATTGGGAATAGACCGAGAGTGCGGGGACTCGGTAATAGACTAGCAAGCTGAAGCATGTCACTGGGCCTCGCACAAATTGTGACTGAAAGTCATTACCACCTGCAAGCTGCCCATTCAACTGTTAGAACGTGTTCTCAGCATCGATCTGGTTCCCGCTGATCACATCCCAGCACAGAGTCTCTGTTATCCGCTATGCCTTTCACAGCAAGCAACAAACAGCCAATATTAAATAAGTAAATAAAAAAGGAAGAAAAAGAAATGAGTGCTGGTCTAGTATAAAGAGAGGGTTGCCCTTTGCCCTGGAGATGTTCTCTCAGAAGGGGGCCACCCATAAGACAATAGTTCTCTGCTTCTTCGGAAATGTTTCAGACAGATCCAAGCTCTTCCACAAGCAGGAGGGAAAGAATCACAAAAATGAACAAAAGATAAACAATTTTTATTTCCAGGACATCTTTTTGAAACTTCTATATCCTTAACATAGTGGGAGCAATTGTAGATGACCTGTGACTTTAATGCAGATGGTAGGCAGGAAAAAGATGACAATGTCAAGGACATCACATGAGAGTTGATACATTTTAAGTTAACATTTCAACATATTGAAAGGCTACTCTGTGATAAAACTTTATATGCCTTTTCTCATTTAATTTCCACAGAAATACTATTATTTAAATAAGTTTAAACCTTTTTCACAGGAAGAGGAGTAATATTTGTTGAATTGTGTCCCCCGTCCCCAATTCATATGTCGAAGCCCTAACCTCCTTATTTGGAACTTATTTGGAAAGAGCGTCGCTGCAGAAGTCATTAGCTAAGATGAGGTCATAGCAGAGTAGAGTTACGATTGGGTAAACTTGGACGTAGACACACAAGGAGAACATCATGTTGGTTGCCACAAGCCAAGGAACTACCAGAAGCGAGGAAAGAAGCCTAGGACTGATCCTGCCCTAGGACTGATCCTGCCCTTACTTCACAGTGCCAACACTCCTTGATCTCAGACTTCTAACGTCAGCAGTTTGAGACAATATATTTCTGTTGTTTAAGTTTCTAGTTCGTGGTACCTTGTTACGGCAGCCTTATTGAAGGAACAGAAGGAAATGGAATGCAATTAAATACTTTTCCTGACTTTTCCCAGAACCGGTTAGTTGTGAAGCTGGGATCTGACTTCTGACCTGTTCGAGTCCAATCTATTTGTTTAAATCTTATTTTCTCCTCCTCCTTCAAACCAGTGTCTAGCAACATTGAAAGGGGTCTCAGGTGATGTTTTTTCCAACACATGTAATACCTGATTATTCTCTAACCAATAACATGCAGACCAGTGGCTCATCTTATCTCTTCTTCAATGTCACCATAGGCAAGTATCTTCCTCCTTCCCAGGCTGACCACCCCAATCTTGAATAATCTGAAACATTAGAAAGCCAAGTGTCTTCCTCAAGGATTAGCTCAAATCTAAGCTCTTCCAAAAAGCTTCCTACAAGTAACCACATCCCAAATGCAGAAGAATTGATAGACAGTCACCGTTTTTTAGAAAGTCTTCCAGGTGGTTCTGATACTTATCGAACTTTGAGAACCACTTGTTTAGAGCATGGATTTTAGTCGTGTACCAATGAGAAAGCTGGGACTTGACCTACAGACTAATGACTATGTGTGTTCCCACTCTCTTATAGAGTCTTTCATAACTTATTTTTAGTTATATTAATAACTGACAGAATAAATCAAAATTAGTAGATTTGTGGATTAAAGCTTTCCTAAAGTAAAGAAAGAACAATATAAGCAGAGTGAAAAAGACATTTTGTGCCAGGTAAAATGAACAAGTAGAGACTTATACTTAGAAAAATCAAATATTATATTAATATATTAACATGAAAACAGCTACCTACAACAAAATAAAACTATGTTATTTCAAAATTATACTCTTCGAGATAAGGAGACCATTTTGAGGGAAAAATATGGATAACTAGCTTAGTTAGCTAGCATGTCTAAGAAATGAAAAAAATATTTTCTGGGAGCTAGAAACCACACAATAGTACATACATGTACAATTATTAAAAATGCATATGCCTACACACACAAAACATCTTTTCTTGATAACATACCACTACTTACTGAAAGAAAAAAAAAATACAGAGAAAACAAAAGCAAGATATATATATATACATATATTTTTACTCTCATTGACTATTTGATCTTTTCTCTGTTTTCCTCATATCTCTGACTTCCTTTGCCTTTTGCATTCTCTGCTAATGACCCTATCTTACATTTCAGGTAGAAATAACAGTCTCAAACCACATAGGAATAATTACATATTCCCACACAGATTCAAATAGTCTTTCATTTCAATCCATACCTCACCACTACAGTGCGATGGAAAGGATTCACACACTCTGCCGGTGGCCGAATCTTCCCCATATTGTCTAGATCCCACCTCCAACTGTCTTCCTTGCCCTATTGGTTGCACTCCCTAGGCCTCCTTTCCTTCATCTCTACATCAGTATTGTATTCCTCGCAACACTTTTTTGCAAATACTTTTCAAACTATGTTTTTTTCACTTCTCATTATCTCTTTTTTTATAGTTTAAAATTCAGTGTTTCAGCATTTTACTTTATTTTATTATTAGTTTCAAGTATATTGGCTAGACATTTATATAGTTTATGAAACAATTCTCCCATTCTCTGTTATACCCAATCCAATCCGGCTTCCTATTTGCCGAAACTTGCTATGTTCACAAATGCTGAAGTTGCTGAATCAAATACATACTTTCCAGTCCTCATTTTACCTTAATTTTCTGCTGAACATTACTGGTTGCCTCTTCAGCATCTCATTTCCTTCTTCCTTTCTAACAGAAGTCTAGCTATTTTAGACACCTAACCCTTCACCACCTAGCCACATGCCCTACGAAATGCTGATCCCACTCTCAGCTCTGTTGTGATTGGTCTTAAAGTATTTCCACTTCTCTTGCTTACGCAGAAATGAGCAGGTGACCAATTATAGTTAACGGAACATAAGGAGATGTTTGTAGGAGACCTCTGGGAAGGTCAAATAACAAGGAAAAGATCTCTTTTAAAGAAGGTGAACTCATGTGACTGTTTCCCACTGACAAGAGGGGAGCCAGACTTACGATGAAATTTTGCACCATAAACAGCAGAGCAAAGACATGGAAAAATCATGCTGTGTATCACCCTTGTTGAGATACCAGATCGATCAGCCATAGTATGCACTCCAGCGTCAGTTCTTGTCATGAAAACCGAACATCCTGAGCCCATCCAAAACAACCCAGTGATGTCCTTCTCAACAGCATCCGAGACGGCCTCTACAGCAGTTCCCTGGTACTCCTCCTCTTTGGCTACTTCCCCACATTATGCTTTCCATGATCCCACTCCTCTCTCTGACTCTAAATTTGAGGAGTCCCAATGTCTCATCTCCTACACTCCAACTGTGCCGACCTATTAGCATTTCCTTGAATTTGACAACGTTTTGCCTTTCTCAAGGTTCCTATATCTGCTGATGTTTTGGCCTGGAGGTTTTGTTCATGGCTTCTATTTCTTGCCTGCACTGGTTCCATGTGTTCTTCAAGTCATATTTTATAAATCACATCTGAGAGGCTTTTTATTCACACCTTACCCTATATCAGAGCCCTTGCTATAGATCCTCATAGGTTCCCCTGCTTTTCCTTTACAGGCCGTGTCTCGGTTCATTTTTAAATCTAGATGCCAGTGATAAAAGTTTTCCATATAGAAAAAAATTAAAATTAGACAATATCACAGATAAATACAGGTGTAAATACTAAATAGTATGATGACATATACATATATATGTAAAGATGTAAAGACATGTGTACATTAAAAGATAAGTAAACTCCGTAGCTTTACCCTGAGCCTATGAAGGGGATTCGATATCATGAAATTAATAATATCGATGGTGCAAATTAGAAGAAATTATAATATTCATTGATTCCAATAAGTTATCTATGAATTCAGTAACATTTCTCATTAAAGAAACGTAAACACTAGTCATATAATTTTTCCAAATTAACCTTTTAGTTTTGATACAATACCTATTAAACATGTCAAATGTATTTTCATGTTTCTAAAAATGTCTAACGTTCCACTAAAAATGCCATTCGTAATACTATTTCTAAAATGATTCTCCCAGTTAATGTTCTAGTGTATCTGGTAGAGTACATAATTTAGAATATCCAGGAAAACATGTAAAGTGAATTATAATGAGGACTTTTTCAACCATTATGAAAAGGTATTATAAAACTAAATAATTAAAATTAGTATGATAGGGGTACTAGATTATCGACAGAACAATAGAATTATTTGTAGACAAGAAATAGATCCACAGGATGTACATTTCTTTCTCCATATAGATATAAAACATCATATATATTATTCTTTAGACAAATTATTTTGTAAAAATCACATAGCAATTTATTCTTCAGAGTTAGACTTTGTCTCATGTTATATAGTAAAGCAAACATTGAGAATATTCAATATTTCATTTAAAGTTAAAAAATAAATATTAGAACAGAAAGCATAGGGAACTATTTTTAAAATATCGTAATATAGAATATTATTTGAAAATATTACCAAAGTTTGAAATTAAAAATAAAGTGGTTTAGAATTACTACAATTGTAATCCAAGAAAACACCATGAAGTAAAATAAAACAAATGACAAATGGAGAAATATTTAAAATATATATGTAAACGACATACGTAATAAAACGGTATTTCAAACTAGGAGAGGGAAAACTGCATTTACCCACCAGCCTGTTTCCCTCCACAGCCCCAGCCGTGTGTCCTCATCTTCTCTGCTGGCCTCACGCTCCTCTCCATTGATAATTAAAGAGACATAGTGCATTACAACATTAAAATACAGGCTCTCAGGTGCAACAGACCTGATTTCACTCCTAGTTTTTGTTCCTTATACTTCTGAATTTGGGTATGTTACTTAGCAGCGGTCCCACGTTTGTAAAGTAGGGGAAGAAAAGTGCCCCATTTTATAAAATTATTAAATAGTGAATTTACTGTGAACCCATTTACTCTGGTGCCCGGTACATAGTGAGGGCTTTATATATATATATATATATTTATTATCAGCTATTTTTAGCATATGTGCACACAGAAAGATGGTAAGACAGGGTATAAAAGAGAACAGAATTTGTATTCTCAAAATTTCTAGAGGAAAAGAGTTGAAGAACTTGTAAAAAAAAAGTGATAGAAAATAAATGAAGTATAAACAAATTTAAAAAGTAAAGTAAAATGACAAAATTAAGACCAAATATATCCGATATGATTATAAATGTAAAAGTGTGAAAACTCTCCCATACAAAACTGTCACATTAAATTTGAAATACTTAACACAGCTACATGCTGTCTATACAAATGACATGGGAACTGTGCCCCGTATATTGCTTATTATCAAAACTATGGTACAAAAATGTTTGTGCGTAAGGAACTCTTTCGGAAATGAATAAAGTGCCAAATGAAGCTATTTCCAAATGCCAATCATGATGGTAAATGGTCTAAACACTGTGGACATTTTATTGCCAGACCAATTTGACAATGCCAAAAATTTAAAAACTTAATTTAAAAACTCTACTGTCTCTTTGAGTATACCATTTTCTCTTCAATGAACAAAGTCTCTGGATAAATCATGTATAGAGAGGGTCCTAATAAGTTTGTTCTTGAAAATTTTCACGAATTTCCAGAAGTAAGCTTTTCAAGAGCTTATGTTTGCCACGTGAATTTTTGAAGGGTTTTACACTAGAGAAAGGAATGTTAAAAATATGCGGGTGTAGCAAGCTAAAGGGCTTTTATATCTACTTGGGCTCTAAACAATCAGATTGAACAAGGGATCTCAGTGCTGCAGCAAAGGTTAGAGAAATTAGAGACAACTGCATGAGAGAAAAAGCTTTTGATTAGCAGAGAGTTATGGTTAGAACAATAGCTCTTTGAATGTTCCCTGGGGAAAAATGCCTTTATTAGCAAGGGCCCACACCCCAGGGTACATTTATTTATTATCTTTTGTACTTATTTTATTTTTTTTTTAATAGCAACTCATACTAGAGACTTCCCTAGGCGTCCTGGTCTCTCTATACTTTCTTTTCATTCATTATCCTCTTAAATTGTAATGGAATCATTTCAATTGACATAGTTGGTCACTGCTTCCTTTTCTTTCAAATGGCTTGAAAAAAGATTCTGTGTTTATTTGCTCATCCCTTCAAAAAAGTGATAATAAAATCAAGGTTCTTATTGTATCTCTTCTTTAGAGATACAGTTTTTCTCTAACTTTATTTCCAGAGTCTTTTTTTTTCCTCTAATTTTCTCTAGCTGCAGAATACTTTTTCTCAATTGTTCAAATAGTATTACTACATGGTATACTTTCAGAAACCATGAAATAATATAATTTAAAATTAGTTTTGATTTTTAAATAAATTTCCATTTTCATATTGTCAGTCTAAAAGAACTTGCTTTATTTCTCTTCAGGGACCTTCACTTTTCGGGCAGGTTTACTGAATAAATTAATAACCTGATCTCTGTGATATTAAATACTCAATATGTACTAGAGTAAAATAAACCTCTATAACTTTAAAACTTCAATATTTTCTTCTCCATGAAACTTTCAATACACAAAACTATGTAGAGTAAACGTGAAATCATATTTTCCCCAATAAACACTCTCCTTTTTAATATTAAAGTGGAAAGTCAACATAAAAAGTGTATTAATTTCTCTTGCTTGAAATGCTTTCAGTAAATAGTTCTCTGTCCAGAAATGAGAAAATGTGGAATATTAATTCTAACCCCAGACTAAATCACTCACCAGTTAAGAGTATCTGTTTCTAAATTATTTCAATCATTCTGAAACTGCAAATAAAAATATGTGCAGTATTTTTAAGAATCACAAGCACTTGGAGATTTATGAAATGGGGGAACCTTAGCCATTTTTCCATTCAGCTGTTGCAACCCTGAGAGTTATTGATGGATTAACGATATGTCTAAGTGGCAGCGATATAAGTAGGTGGAAAGTTTCAAAAGTCTGGAATGTGTAAGTTTTATGTCAAGTGACTTTGAAATGGAGAACTCTTGCCGTTCCCTTACAGCAACATGAAATGGCTATTCACTTAGGTTCCAATTTTAGCCACTATAATTGGTTCACTGAAAAACAATAATACACCAAAATTCTTATTCGAGCGATTCTTCTGTAGCAACAAGGCTTGCTTTTATTACCTGCGTATTTTGGTTTAGTTTTTAACAGAGTCAGGTAATTCCCAAAGTGGTTTGTATATTTCCATTGAATTTTTAAAAGTAATGAGTTTTCACCTTATGAATGAAAGATAGGATGGAAGGTTAATTTTGCAGTGGAAGAAGTTATAGGGACCAATAGACTACATTTGTGTGTTTCATTCCAGCGGACAACAATTTGCTGCATTTGTTCCATGGAAGCCAAGGGGTTACTTCCATCAGTGGTTTATTAGAAAGGAATGCAATTTTAATATGTTCTGAAATGTAGACTGCTGTTTAAATAATTCACCCATTTTACATCTAATCTTCAAAAATCATGGCACCTGGTCGATGAGGTAGGCACTGGGCTCTCATAGTTCCCTGCCACTCAGTATGTTTTGTGGAACCACCGGGGGGCTAGGACAAAACTAGATGTCTTTTTTTTTTGTCTTTAGTTTCCACAGTAGATAATATTACATAAAAATGTTACATTTTTAAGAGGGCCTATAAAAATCAGAGGGATTATGGATAAAGCAAAAATCTTCTTAGAGTGAAAATACATGTAGGCAACAGCTCGGAGTCTATAATCTTCGCGATAAATCACTCAGTGCTTAATGTAAGGAACTGAACAATTAAACTAGCAAACAAGAGGCCATCTGTATGAATGACCACATGTTGAAGAAGCTATCCAAACATTATGCCATTATTTTCTCTGAATTATGGGACCATTAGGTAAAGTCAAAGCTGGTTTGGTAGTTTAAAAAATAATGTTGCCTTAATAAGCATTATTCTTTTTTGAGAAAGTGTGGTAGACAGACTGATGGGTAATACCTATGATGCTTACCTTGTGATGTCCACATCCTTGATCAGTCCCCTCACCTTGAGTATGGGCATGGCCTTTGACTTGTTGCTAACAAATAGAACAGAGCAAAGGTAACCAGATGCATGTAATTCGGCATACACGATTACGTACACAAAACACTGTAGCATCTGTCTTCCTGTAGTCTCTCTCTCCTTTACTGGATTGAAGAAGCAAGCGGCCATTTTGGGAAACACCACGTGTCAAGAAACTATGAGCAGGTTTTAGAGCTAGGGCTGCCTCTGGCTGATAGCCAGCAAGAACTTGAAACCCTCAAACTTATACGTGCAAGGAACTGAATTCTGCCAAAAATCTGAGTCTGAAAGTGGATCTTTCTTCAGTCAAGCCTCAGATTAGACCACAGCCCTGACAATGTCTTGATCGTAGTGTTATAGAGAGCACAGCTAAGCTATGTCAGGACTCCTGATTCATAGAAACTGCATCATATTGAGCATTTGTTGTTTTAAACTACAAATTTACATTGATATTGTATACAGTAATAGATGAGTAATACAAGGAACCTTTTTTGTTTTCACCTAGGTATCCAGTACCTGTGCTCTTTAGCACTTATGCTAATCAAAAGCCCAGAATAATTACATGAAAGAAACTCAATGAAATGTATTTTTTTTTTTTAATTTAGTACCCTATAGCTTCAACCACAACCAAACTGAAATTTTTTGGTCCATTTAGAGGCTATTCTACTTATCCTTTTCTCCAGGTAAGAGGTATGAGGTCACAAATACTAGCCAATAAACAAAATTTGATTTGCAGACACATTTAGTATGTGGGCTACACAGATTTTATTTTCCAAATGAAATATTTAGCACTAAAACAAAACAACAACAACTTTGCAGTGTTCTGATAAAATCTGATTTTCTGGATCATAATGAATGCCTAACAACACTGTGTTTATACTCTACTTGGAAACAGACAACAAAAGCTAAGTAGCTGCGCTCTTACAATAGGATATAAATTGTTCAGTTTAGCTCAGGACAGACCCCTTCCTAGTATCCTCTACACGGAAGACAAATATCAGCAGTCATTTATGATTCAAGTCATTCATTTTTACTGTTGCCCATTTCATAAATGTATATAATTATCTGCTTTCTGTTCTTATATTAATAAGTATTACATTTAAGTTGTATCACTGAAGACACGATATATGAACTTTGTTTATTTAGTATTGTCCATTCCCAAGTAAATCGATTACTGAGATGTAGCATCTTTGACTTCCATTGAAGTACCCACTTTTAAGGGATGCAATGATAGGTAAGCCAAACAAACATCCAGGTTTGTGTGGGACAGGGCTGATTTACTATAATACATAGCATCCACTTTTATTTGCTAAGTTGCCCTAGTTCAGATGAATCATTCAAAATATTGGTTATGTATTGCCAATGAACTAACCAGAACCCCTCAGTGTCATGCAAATAAGTTGGCGGGGTTCAGTTGATGCAGGCTGGGCAAGCTATCTTTGCTGAGCTTGCCCATGTATCTGTGCTTCCTAGACAGAGATGGACTATGAGGCTCTTCTGATCTTGGCTGAGCTCACTAAAATATCCAGGGGTTGGCTGACTATTGGCTGATCCAAGAGGGCCTTGATTAGAATGATCAGAAGGACTCAGCTCTGTTCTCTATAAACTAGCCTAGTAATAGTCTCTTGGCCATGGCAGAAAAGCAAGAGTAAGTAAGCCCTGTTACATAGTTCCTCTCTGTCTGCTTTCCCACATTTGCTGGTATCTCAGTAGTTAAGATCAGAGTGAGAACTTGAGAGTAACAAAAGTTACTTAGCCCAGAATAAGCTTACAAGAGCAGCTGAAGAGTTAAGGCCATTAATACAAGCAATCTACCACGAATGTTACCCTATAGTATCTGCTTTTGGAATCTGGGAACAATAATTATAATTAACATATTCACATGGCTAGGTAATTTATAAAATATGGGTTTAAAAAATTACTGGAACTACACAAACCCAAGAGAATGGATTAATTCAGAATGTCTAAAATCAAAATAGTGCATAAAATTTATTATGCTTTAAATCTATTTGTACATTAAAAGGTATTACTATTAAACCGTTTGCATGTCTAATGATTATTTCAAATCTACACTGGTTATTTATTAGCTAACTTTATTAACCTGAAACAATTAAGAGATTTGCCTTTGTCAGGTTTCTATGCTAATCTACTTTTGTGTGACCCATTTGGTTCTCGCTTCATGCTCTGTGTTAGCTAGCAATAAAGTGTGTGTGTTTTAACGTTGAAGAACTTTACAAAATTGCTTAAAAATACTTGAAATATAAGTTTGAAGTCATTATTTAAGATAG
Organism: Rousettus aegyptiacus; assembly: GCF_014176215.1. NCBI lineage: Eukaryota > Metazoa > Chordata > Mammalia > Chiroptera > Pteropodidae > Rousettus > Rousettus aegyptiacus. Next base: position 9,596,567 of record NW_023416285.1, read on the forward strand.
AAATGAAAAAAGAAAAGTGCTTTTGTTGGTTCTAAAACAACCAGCACTTGCCGTTTTCACTATGGTCTCAGTAGACAGGGGTCATAGAGTAGAATTCAGAACTCTACGGGCACAGTTGCTATCCTTCAGGTTATCACAATCTAGTTGAGAAGGCAATACCAACATTTAAAAGCCAGAATTGACCTATAAAAAACAGCAGTGTTTTTCAGCAGTAAGTTTCATGGAATTGATTGAGAGTGCATAGGAATTCAGAGAGCAACATGTTCTCTGTCTTGACGTGGAAGCTTTTAAAAAGATGAATGAATTAAAGTCTTGAGAGATGAGTCGAATTTGTCTGTAAAGAGAGCCGAAAGAAAAAGTCAAGGGGCAATATGTGAAGGAAGCCAAGGGGATAGAGACTAGCAGGACGAGTGTGGCTTTTCAGAGAGGAACAGAGAACAGAGAAAATAGCTAAGTAAAGAGTTGATTAAAGAGGATTGGGAAGGCAGGAGAGGTTGCCAGACTTTTAGAAAGAGTAAGAAAGGGAGATTTCTTTGAACAAGGAAGTGGTGTGACAAATTGGCTTTGAATAAGTTGCTGGAGAGACTGGAACTGGAAAAATGAGCTAGGGGCTGATTGAAAATATGTCAGGAGGTAAGAAGCTAAGCTAAGCTAAGGTGCTGGTGCAGGGAAAGGAGATAAGTTATTTATGTAGAGGAGCTGTTTGAAGGAAAAGCTAAGAACTATCAGTATAGTATCTTTAGAAGACATACACCGTGAACATTAGGCTCTCTTAGGACAACTTAATAATACAACAAAATACATAACCAATGACAATAAAAAGGAAAAATGTCCGCCTGTGTGTACATTTCACCATCGATTCACCTAACTCAAGGAATCAGCAAAAAAAAAAACCCAACCTGGTTTTCATGGTTTTTATTTTTTCGACTCATTCTATCACCATTTTCCCAAACGTTTTCATGAATTAAACCAGGAACAAAAGCCTTGAAACACATCAAGGCCTGTGTACTTTCTCCTCTGACACGCCTCCCTTGGGAAAAAGGATTTATGGACGTGAACTTCATAGGACATGACAACTTCTCAGATCATGCTCTTTCAGTATTATAAATTGAGAAACTGGCCTTCCAGTTAAAATAACGTTACAATGTGTGAAATTAGTAAACTGAGACTCTCAGGTAACTTGAGAGGTCAGCTAAGACTGCTTGCCCTTAAAATGGAAGTAAGTTGTTTTTAAAAAGCAGTCCTCAGAGCCAAATTTAAGTTTTCACGTATCTAGTCAGCTGTGAACATCTAATCAGTGTCTTTTTCCTCCATTGTTTGAAGTCCAAACGCTGTTGCCCTTCGCATCTCGGAAGCTGGAGCGTAGGAAGCTCAGCTCTCGCCTGGGGTGATGCCCATGGAGTATCACTCTTTTATCAAAGCAACTTTGGAAAGCTAACTTCCTTCAATGCACCTGAGGAAAAAAAATAATTGATTCTTTGGGGGTGACTGTTGTTTTAACTTGCTTCCCTGTTCTCGTTCTGTAGTTTTATGTGACATGTATGTAACATCTAGGGACCACAAACAGATGGAAATGTATACCAGGTTAACAAGGTGCATTTTCACTGGAATAAAATGACATTTAAAAAGCAGAAACACAAAATTATATGTACTTCTCCTCGAAAAACTCTCAATAATGTATGATGTCTATTTTGATCCCCAGTTTCTAGGTAAGTTTGCCAGAACCCTGAACTCTTTGTGACTTTAACAACAGTGGCTTATTTTTCACTCTCATTACTCGTGGCTGTGGGATGTATGGGGCTCTGCTCCTCATGGTTTCTCATTTCAGGATTCAGGCCAAAGGAAGGACAGTGATTGGGGACATGTTGTTCTTGTGGCAAAGGAGAAAAGAAAGTGAACTGGCAAAAAACATGCCACAGATAAGTGTCACTTTCATTATCGTCCATTGGCCAAAGCAAGTCACCTGGCCAAGGCTGCCAATGAGACAAAGGAATATACTGCTTCCCTAGGAGGCACTTAAAATCACACAGCAACGAGCAGGCAAGAACAATGCTCTAATTAGGGAGAACAGAGAATATACTTATCCGCAGTATCTATATATATAATAATAATTTTCCCTTGCCCATTCCAGTTCTCTTTTCCCTTTCTCTTCTTTTCCCTTCTCCTACTTTCCTCTTCCTTTTGCTTCCTCTAGTAGAATATTATTTAAAAAAACACCCCGTTTCAATGTTTCAAATTACAATTTTACAGGAAAATTACACTTGCACGCTTTTGTCATTGGTTGAAATACTTTACATAATATTATTTAAACATTTACAGTATAAAATTAGTATAATTTTCTTGTGCTTATGTCTCTTTTACAACCATGAAAATAAATGAATTTGTACATTAAAGATGTGAAAACTGCAAAACCTTAAAACTTCAAAACATGAATTCATTGTGTCCGATGATATTTTTTTGCATAAACTACCTTACTTATGTTAAGATAAATTGTGGAATGAAGTATTATCCGGCCCAGTTCAAGGGAGAGTATTTTGACTGTACTAATGTTAATGGAGAAAATGCCTATTTGCACTTATGTGTATAAAAATGACATTAATGCATCTGATTTATCTTTGTATCCTTCATGACTGCCAAAGCGCCTGGTTCTTAGTATATGTAAAGAAATTGCATGTTAAACTTTATTTACCAGCTTAGGATAATCAGACTCTGTATTTAACAAGTATTTAAGTAAATGATCCCTCAGTTGTTTATTTTAATGAGTGCCAGGCACTGAGAAGATGATGGAAAGTAAACAATTATTTCTTAGCCTGCATTATATAAAGGGAAAAGAAATGTGGAAAATGCTAAGATGTAGAATTAGCTGTTGCTCGAGAATATTTAAGAGGACAATTAATCTAGTTAAAAAGATCAGAAAGTGACGATTGAGCTAAGATACGGAAGAAAATAAGAACTAACTGTGTCGTGAGGGAGACGGCGATGCAGGAAGGAAGCATCCCCTGTGAAAGCACCAGCAGGAGGGGATGCAGTGCTTCGAAGGAGCCCAGTGGCAGGAGGAAGGATGGGGTGAAATATCGCCATAGAAATGCGTTAGCTGCGGTATTAAACATCAGGACCGCAAAAGCTCTATCCTAAAGGGGGAAAACGCTACTATGTGCTTTAAGCAGAGAAACATGATCAGATAGATTGCATTTAGAAAATCCACAGACGACGAGAAAATGTTTGTAAGTCTTATATCTAAAAAAGGACTTGTAGCCATGATCTAGAAAGAACTCTTTCAACTTAATCACAAGTAATCTAAGAACCGGATAAAAGTGGGCAAATTCTTTGAATAGAATTTTCACTAAAATATTTTACAATCCAAAGCTACTAAGCATGTGAAAAGCGCACCAACAATATTAGCTATTAGAGAAATGCAAATTAAAACCACAATGACATATCACTATACATCAATTAAAATGGCTCTAATCTAAAAGAGAGACAATACCAAGATTTGGTCAATATATGGGAAACTGAAACTTTATTGTACTGCTAACTGAAATGTAAAATAATACAACCACTGGAAAAACCATTTGGCAATTTTTAAAGAAAAATTTCCATAAGACCCAGCTATTCCACTCTTAATAATCTAGCTAGGAGGAAAGAAAACCTTTGTTCCCCAAATGACTTGTACACAAATGTTCACAGCAGCATTTTCCATAATAGCCAAAATTTGGAAGCAATGCAAATTCCCACCAACTGGTAAATGGATAGACAAAATGTGGTAATATCCATATAAAGCAATACTTTTCATCAAGAAAAGAGAATAGACTCCTGATAACATACTATAACATGGTAGAAACTTAAACCATTATGCAAAATGAAAGAAGCCAGACACAAAAGACTATATATTGCATAATTGAATTTTTATGAAATGCCCAGAAAATGCAAATTTATAAAGATAAATAGCAGATAAGCTGTTGTGTGGAATTGTTAGCAAGAGACAGGATTAAATACAAACAAGTATGAGAGATTTTGGGGTTTACAAAAATGTTCTAAATTGTGGAGATTGTTAAATAACTATAAATGTACTGAGTCATTAAATCATACAATTGTACAATTTTGGGTATGTAAATTATATCTTTATAAATATTGCTGTTTTAAGATGAGTGACTTCAAAGAAAAGAACTGTTTGGTAAGTGATGGATGAGCGATTAGATACAGAAGATTAATTAGGAACATATTGCACAAATCCAGGTTAAAGCAGATTAAATGAAAGCACTATGTATTGAAATCAGTGCATAGAGTTAGAAATGGAAGTGACCCTAGAGATCATTGTCCTTCCACACTACTGGATTTTAAATTAAAATTCAATAAGCGTAAATGAGTTTTCTATTTTTAAAGAGTGATACTGGAAGAACCGAAAGTAGAACCTAGGTCTGTTGAAATATCCAGCACTCATTATATGATTCATTTACTCGAGAACTGGGAAAAAGTTAGCTGAAATTGTTAAAAGCAAAGTTTTCTTTTTAAAAACATTATTGCGTTTTAGAATTGGCTCAAAAAGAACAATCCTTTTGTATGAACTATGTTAGAGTGGACTCTGAGTAGGTATTGAGAAAGAAAGAAACCCCACTGAGGGTGTTTTCCAGAACTTTAAAAAATGTGAACACATTTTTCCCAAAGGAAACATAATGAATACCAATTTGTCAACAAAACAAAACAAAACAAAAACAAACAAACAAAAAACTCTTAACAGTAGAGAGTATTCAGAATGTGAGCGACTTCCTTGAAATCATAAAGATCTAAGTCTGATCATGTTTGTTCTACCTGACGAATTAGGAATGGAGGTTGGTGGGTGAGTTTGGGGAATGGAGATGAAGTCAGTGAGATCAATCAACTTCAGATAGTAAAAATTTTGGCATGTATTCAATTCATTCACTTTACAATGACTATTAGATCCATTTGGGTTCAAGAAAGAAATAAAGATTCAAAAAGCTATAGTTCTCCTAGGAATAAGATAAGCAAATTTTAGTTCATTTGCCTTGAATTAATACTGAATCATTGAATTGTATTTCTGGAAGGAAAAAGTGACCTATATTCAACATCACTGCAATTTCGAGGTGGCAAGTTTAGCCTGTGAAACATTACGTGCATGCAAAATCAACCCAATGAATTTTTTTTTCCTGTGAAGCAGGTGATATTTTGTTAACTAACCTACCATCATGTGACATCTACTATAATAAAATATACCATTCTTATAAGGACTACCAAGAGCTTAATATACAGGGTGATTTTTATTCTATAAGCGCCTATTTTGATGAGTGACTGTTAGAAACTGTTAATGCAATTCCAGCTCATCGAAGGCATTGCACAGATTCAGATCTTCATCATAAATGTTCTCTGATTATGCTGATCATGATCTAAGTTCTTTAGCTTCTTGCCTCCCATGGTAAAAATGCCATGGGATGGAAAGATCTGAAAACTAATTCTGATAGTATCACTAGTAATACCTACAACCTTAGAGAAATTGTTCTAAATCTTTGAGCCTCAGTTTTTTCTACTATAAAATGGAAGCAATTAGCGTTGCCATTCCTATCTCAAAAGGTCTGTATTTATCAGTTTAGGCGAGGCTAGGTTACAGTAAAAAATAAAATAGACCTCACATGTCTGTGGTTAATTTCTCACTCATATGAAAGTCAACCTAGATTACCGGATCTCCTCTATCTTGAAGCTCTATCATCTGGAACATGTAGTATCCAAAGTCACGTGATGGAGAATGACAGAGATGTGAAGGAAGCACCTACCTCTTAATAGCCTCAGTCTGGAAGTGCCTCACATCTTTGTGCCTCACAGTAAACACATGGTCCCAATAACGCGCAATGGAAGCTGAGAATGTGGAGGACTGCCTGATGAGCACGAACGGACACTGCACAGCATCACTGATGACTATAATAATACTATAACCAACATAGCCATTATTTCATGTAATCTATTTACAATCCTCTCTGAAAAGTACTATTACGCTCCCATTTTAGAGATGAGAAGCCAGAGGTTTCATCACTTTATGTTTTTTTCCCCAAGGTCAAATAGTAAGTGTTGAAACTGTTAGTCAGATTCAGATACGTCTGATTCACATGCTTTTCCTGTAAAACACTATGCTATACAGTATAGAGATATGCGAGACAAATTCAACACCCATAATGCCAAATGCTCTGTTGTCGCTGTGGTTACTTTAACTTTCCCACAGTCCGCTGATTACTGTCTAGGTTCTAAATTCAACTGTGGTGGATCCAGGTTCAATGAACTGCCATAGGGCTTAGGCGTGAGTGACTTCTTGGTGGCTTTGCCAGCGCCCCCGTTCCAGTTGGCATTGACTGGTTATCCGACCTTGTCTCAATATTCATTGTCAGCCCAAAGCAGATCTTGGCACATTCAACTTTATTCCCATGTGACAGTTGGATCACATCTGGCCTTGTATGCTAAAGTGGTAGTGATTGGAAAAGCAGGGGTTGCATTGACATATGGCCTGTTGAAATTAGAAAAAAAGGAGGAAAAGAGCTACAAAGAGTGGGAGGGATGATGCTAAAATCAAGCTATCACTTATCTTTAAACTTTTTCTTTGTTTGCAATGGCTAGGGCATAAACTAAGTAGCATTTTTAGCACATTTGGGAAGCAGTGAGAGTGACTGCATCTTCATCAGATAGCGGGTTAGACTTTAACTTCTTCTGCACGGCATTCTGATCTTGCCTCTAGGTAACCCACTTAAAAGCTGGTAACAGTTTTTCTTTGAGGAGTATTCTCAAAGACTAGTGTTTTTTAAATGAAGATGTTTTATGCTTGTTTTTAAAGTTAAATATTGTTGATATGGGTTATGTTAATTAAAATAAAATGAAATTAGTTGACATTTCACAAATGTTTTCTTTATGAAAAGATGAATCCTTAATGAAAGCATTTTAATAACACAACTGAAAAACAAAGTGACAGGCTAATAAATATTGTCCTGTTGATATATTCTAGTGTTTTATATATACAACTAGATACAATTTTAATTTCTTGATTAAAATCAGATTGGAATATATATATCTGCCATTTTGACCTTTTCAAAGAAATTCTGAATTCTGTCTGTTTTTATTAGCACATAATGAATCACATTTGTATCACTGAAATGGCATCTGTTTTCAGAGATTACAAAACAATTATATATGCTTTAACAGTGAGATTTAATGAACGTGCTGCTGTGTTGAGAGCACTTAATAGAGAAAGCATATTGACTACAATATTAAATGATCTACAATTCAGAAAGGTAAGCTGTAAATGACTAAAATATTTCTTAATATTATTTAATTGTAACTCCTTTTCTGGGCATTCAATGCACAATACCCTTTAGATAAATGGAAATAAGAAGATAGCAAAGCAATATCAATTTACACAAAAGCTGGTCCATTAATAACTTTGAGGATTAGGTTGAGGTCACTATTCAATTAAGTTTTACTATAATGATTCTTCTTTCTACTGGAAATCTGATATTCATCTATTCTGAAAGTCAAATGATCCAATCTCGAGTGTCATGAGCAATTAGATTAACATGTTTATATTCTGCAATAAAAACATTGGAAGAAAGAATGCTTTTGAAAAAATATTACGATTATATTAAATTTGATCGAATTGTAGAACTAATTGCTGAAATGTTCCTACACTTACAATTCATTCTAAAAGCTTTATAATATAGAAGATATTTATAGTTGGATGAATATATGTTTACTATTGTCTAGTTGTAATTTTTTTGCGTGTCTTTCTTCCTTTATAATATTTTTGTAAACAAAATGTATATCCTTAGGCTCTAGTAAATTAGCATTTGAATTCAAATGACAGCATGTTCCTTTTCTTTTCCTGTATAATTCTTGTCACAAATGTGCTGTTTTTAATGGCAAATCAGCTAATTAGAGATGGTGTGATAAAGAAAATGAATAGAGATAATTGAATTAGTATTAAAACTTAGTAACTAATCGCTTCTCGCATAGCTATTATTTAGAGCTTAAAAATTGTTGGCAAAGCTTATTCTTATCTACATGTTTTTTTCAATATTACTAGCATTTTAAAAAAACATATCCTGGTCATGTTCTAAACATGAAGAAGTTGTCAAAGGAATCATGATTTCATTTAAAATTGTGTAAGTCTACATAATTCATAACGTTACTAACTCTTTCTTATGAGCTTATATTTAAATGCTACCATTTCTGGAAAGGTTTAACAGATATCGAGGAGAGGACTCTGGGATAAAATATTACTCTATGTACGTGTTTTGAGCCATTAATATCCCTTACGGCTTGTGAGCCAGCACTGAACACCAGCTGCTCTTTTCTCTCAGCATCTATCTCTGATTTCTAGGACGATGGTGATCCAGTGCTCTTCATATCCCAGACCTTTCAGTGATTTTAATCTAACTCACCCTGCCTGCCCGAAAAATCAACAAGTAACTCACATCTGCGAACCTTTCCTCTAATTTGTAAGCTAGCCTAGAGAAAGCTTTCCACTCTCTAATGTTTACAGTCTGCTTTCCTTTGGAAATACAGCGGTATATGGAAAGAAGATAAATTATTGACAAATTGGATAACTGAGAATAGAATGTTGGCGTATAGAGTTGTTTATTTAAGTGACAGCTTCAATTTTGTTGTAGAAGAGCTTTGTGCTTGGCTGCACAAAGAAATATACTATACCTGATTTTTATATAAATCTATGATGCCATTTTTCATTCATTCATTCATTCACTCATTCACTCATTGATTCAATTAATAGTTCTACTCTGGTGGGATTCAACCTTCAATCCTAACTGAGGCACTGAAATCTCTTTGGACCATTTTGAAAATAGACATGTCTTAACCCTCAAAGATTCTTCATCACTAGGCCTGCCATGGGTCCAGACAAATACATTATTAAGGTTATGTAGAAGACGAGATGATGTACACCAGAGTTAAGAACATCATTCTAGATGTTCTTCTAGAAACTGGGGATCCAAAGACCAATAAGAAAGGATCCCTGGAGAAGCTTCCTGAACTAGAACAGTTATGAAACACTGACACTGAGACTGAACAATTAATCATAGAAATATATACAATGGTTGAGGGAAATTCTAACCCCCTGCCAAATTATCTTTAATTCTAAATTTCTGAGTTTAAAATCCAATTTAAGGACATTTCTTTTATTATATACAGAAGAATATTGGGCCTGATTAGAAGTAATATCAAAAGAAGTGACATTTTCTCAATTATAATTATAGATTTAATATTTAAAACCATTTTTAAAAACCTATTAGGCTATGCCATATGATTGTCAGTCCCAGGTCTTTCTCACCATTTTAGCGCAGGACCAAAACAAGAGAGATACATAGAAAACACCCGATAATTTTTTGTTGAATTAATGAGTGGCTGAATGAATAATGTAATATCTCCAAAATGATGATTACATTGGTTATTATTTCCCTTAGACTAAATTAATTTCACTAATGTCCCCTATTTTTGTATTGAAAGTCAAGGAAACCTTTTAAGTATTATGAAAGGGGTTTTCAAATTGCTTCCCCCAATCACGACAGCCGTAATGGCTAACAGAAATAGTTTTCTCACCTGCTGAGCAAACTACCTCACCTCTTTAACAATCTGTACAAAGTCAAGTGCAATTGCTGCCAAGCTGAGATTTTGAGTTCTGCAAATCTTGGATCCTTCTTCTTAGAATATATCCAAAACAAGATTCATGAAACCAAGCAAAATGCTGCCAAGGCAATTATAATGCTGCTTTCCAATTCCTGACTGTTTGAGAAGGCAAATAGCATTGGGAAACAAATTCTGTCAAGAATTAATTATGGAATTAGTTGATAATGACAAAGATGATAGAGAATTTGAGCCAATTTGGAGAATTAACTGAAGAATTAAAACTACAAAAACATGGCAACAATTGAGAGGATTTATAGTACTCACAGTATAGCTTTCGCCCTGATTTCAGCACGTGAGCAAACAATGAAAGGTCTGAAACTAATGTAATCAGTCCTCACACAGAAAGATGAGAAAAGCAACCTATCAGAATCAACTCACAAGAATAATAGCTCACATCTATCTAGTGTTGTTTGTACAATGTTGCTATGATCTGAACTCTGCTCTCAGCATGTTACGAATATTGACCTGTTTAATCCATCCATAAACTTTGTGAGGCCAGTCCAATTATTATTGTTTTTCTTCTTTATGTTGTTATGAATGAGAGACAGATCTGGTAAGTGTCAGAACCAGGATTTTAATCTAACCTTTTTGGTTCTAGTGTCTATGATTTTTAGCACTGTGCTAAAAGAAAGGAATTTCAAAACACCCTGTTTTGAAGAATATGTTCCTTAGAAGCTCCTACACTTGCCTCTTCATAGCTCATAAATGAAATATTTTGTTTAGCATTTAGCTTCCAGAAAATATTGCCATATTTTCAAACTCCCCTGCCTTCTATTATGACACTGTCCCTTTATTACTGAAAAGTCATCCTAACCAGCATTAACCTTTCCTCCAGACTATAATAATATTAGATTTACTGTTAATAAGGACCCATTTAAAGCTAAAATATTTGAGTTACCAATGTGTGCAACAGATTCTAGAATAAACTGCTGAGATTCCATGACTCTGTAAAACACTTAACAGTTTCAGTGATGACGTCTTTGACAGAATTTCATTGGTGGGAATTCTTTTCAACTATGTGGTAAATATATTTGGAAAATAGCCCCGTGTAATGGGATGCCAGCTCAGACAGAGAACTGATAAATGAAAGCAGGAATTTAATAAATCAGGTTGTGATTTCTGGGAGGGTGGGGAGGGTGGGAGGAAAAACTTGACAGAAAACTGAACTCCACTGTGTCATTATCTCAGCTCTCTTCGAATCGCAGAATTTTGCGTCCAGATAAGTCTTGTCACAAAAACGGAATCTTCACCCTCTTCCTAAGCCTTCTCAGAGAGCTGTTTGACCTAGACAAGTGAAAAATCTCTTCCCTTTCCTCTTTGGATTCACTAAGAGGATGAAACATGTGGGTTCATAAGCTTGGCACGATGTCTTAAATTTTGAACTTTGATAATTCTAGGCTTCATTCCAACCACAGTCTTGGTTGTCTCCTACAGGTGAGATGGGTCATTTGTTGGTTCAGAGGAATTATTTTCCTTTCTACTTATGAGGCTGTAAAATCATGAAAACTTGACAAGACTCTGGCATCCCCCAGCTGTAGTCAGTAATGACCTTCACCTGTACGTTCAGCCCAGCCAAGTTCTTGAGCACTTGTGAACTTCTGATTAGCACCTGCTTTGGCATTTGGATCTTATGTCTCTTCTTTTGGCTGAATTTATATATTCAGGCTTTCGTTTCTGGGTAGAGTACTCCATTGCCCCTTTGGGATGAAATCTTTCCTTGAGCCCTAAATTGCCTGCCCTTTGCCACCTTGATTTCCTGCTTTCAATGCTCCTGTTTACTGGAATCTGTGTGAATAAGTTTAACGAACGTAAATGACTTAACTCTGATATTTCTAGCCATGTCTCTCATCCATGTAATCCTTGGCCACTAAAGGAAAGGCGATCTCTTTGTAAATAGTCTGACTTCATATATGATGTTTGATTGCTGACAGCTTTTAAGTTCCACCCCCTCCCCCAACCACCATCCCTTCACCCTTCCAAACTCACATCTGCACTAGCTGATAAGAAAGTTAGTTTCCTTTCACTCTCTTTTGGCACCAATAGGCGGATCGAGTCCCATAAACCCCAGCTAGTGCACGGGGATCCTCACCCCCAGCCTCATCTCCTAACCACCCTAAGACCCCAAGTTAGTCTTCTTTCCCTGCTCTCTCAAGCCATTCTCAAGGCCTCCTGGGAGCCCACCCTGACCCCACCCTCACCAGGAAACCTCATTGTGTGAATAAGGAACCTTTCACACTCTCACATTTCACTAAACTTTCTAATTAAAGTACTGAGGCCACTAATCTTTTAACCTCTCTTTTCTTCTGTTGTCTTAATGGAAGCTTAGCAATGTTAAGTCAATATCACACAATAGTAATGGTACAATTTCTTGGGTCACTTAGAAAATAAAGTAATTATGCATAGTTTTGCTCAACTTTCCTCTCTTCTGTCTCATCCTCATCTTTATTACCATGTATACTTACTTCCTTTTTCTGTAGTTTCAGAGAATGAGATCTTTCTTCCTATTTTCAGCCAATCTCTGACTCTATAAAGACCTTAGACCTAATCAATCTCTGACTCTGTTCATATCTTGTTCCATGTTCCATCCCCTAGTTCTTCCATCTTCAACCTCTTCTTCAGTTGAACAGTCCCCTCTGCCTACAAATATCTGCTGGCCTACACATCTCATCTTTGAACCAAATTGTTCTCAAGCTATTATCCTTTCCAAGCCATTCTAATCCGTGTTTTCAAGAGAATCACCTATAGTCTCTATTTCCATTTTCTCCCTTCCCATTCACTCCACGATGAATCATAAGAATCTATTACAATTATTGCCACACCATTATCGATAACCTCAATTCTCAGATTTAATGGATATTTTCTACTCTTTTCTTTTTAATTTTTATCCTGTATATGATCGGCAACTCCCCGCTTGAAATGCTTTATTCTCTTTGATTCTGTAACATCACTCCCGCTCCTCTTCATAGTTCGGTGACACCTTTTCCGTCTTACCTATGTCCTCTTCTTCCTCTTCTCATTACGCCTTTCTTACTCTACCTGCTTTCCCAAGACCAAGGTATTCAATTGCATAGTTTCATGCTAATCACACTCCTCTGTCTTGCTCATGCCACCTTTACATACCCACATCAAACTCTGCTGGCTCCCTTTGCCTGGATTTGCTTCAGATTCTATATATTGCCCATGTCTCAGTTAAATTTCCACATAATTCTGTACTGGTCACTTCTGAGTTATCACTCAAAAACTTAGCTGTCATCCACCTTAAATATTTCACATCAAATATATATGAAATAAATACATATTTTACATTATGTGTATATCTGTCTATATCTGTCTTTATATCTTTGTATCTATATCATATATATCTATATCTATCATCTATCTATGTCACCTAATCTATCTTTGTCTATACTCATCTGCCCTCATCAATCTCTCTGCACTAGTTTATGCCCCCCAAATCTCAAAACTGGATTATAGCACCAACTTTCTATTTAATCTCTCTGCTTTCATTCTTGACTTCTTAGATTATGTTGGCACAAGGGTTCCATAAATACAAACCCAATTGTGACAAACCCAATTGTGACGTTCTCTAGTCACTCCACATTTCCTAAACATGGCTTACTAGGCATTTCAATGTCTGCACCTACTCATGCAGACTTACTTCCTGCCATCTCCCTCTTCCCCTTTCCCACTCCAGCAGCAATGAATTGCTTGCATTTTCTTTACATCTCAATTCCTCCCTCATATATCACACTGCTTTTTTACTTATGCTGATGTCTGCCTAGCCAATCCTTTCTTATGCATAGATCACCTCCTACCCCACTCCACCCACCCCCAGATTGCCTGGTAAAGTTCTATGCCCACTTATCCCTTAAGACTCAGATTAGACTAGAGGTCACTCTAGGCTGGCTTATGTGTCCCTCTTTCATATGCTTTTGACTTATTAGATTCTATAGCATATTTTGTGCCTACCTTTACTATTAGACTGTGATGTACTTTAGAGGCCAGGCTATGTCTCATAAATCATGGTAACTCCAATACCTAGAAAAGTTCCTGATACATGGCCAATAAACTTTTATTGTAGAGGGAGTCTTCAAGCTGTAAAATAATTCACAGGAGAATGAATGGAGAAGTAACATGTCTCGAGCACTCTCCTGGGAATCCAGTGCTCTGTGTGATGCTGGAGAGGTCACTTAACCTTTCTGCTCCTCTATTCTCTCAGCTGAGAAGAGACCAGTGATATTTTAGGTTCTTTCTAGCTTCATATTTCTATAAAATACAGATTCTTTATGCTGCATTCATGTTTCTGATTGTAGAAATTTAACAACTCCCTTGAGATACTTTGCAGATACTTCATACAGAGTAACTACACTAAAGTTAAGAAGCTATTATGAACTAAGTCATTTACACTGAAAAACCTCCCCAGAAAGTAAAGTACCTAAATGTAAATTGAATAAATATATTTTTGTGACTTAAAAAATTTCTTGAAAAAGATTATATATATATATATACATAATAAAATTTACATATATATGCATACATATGTATAGGTGTATATATAATATTTCTCCAAGAAAATAAAAACATATGTATATAGACACATATGATTATCTATCTATCTATCTATCTATCTAATTTTAGTCAATAAGGTATAAAACCTATTCAGATATCCACAATGCACTTTTTTTTTTGGAGGGTATGAATAGACCAGACAAGCTATGCGCTAAAATCAAATCATTATTTATTAAACCATTTTTGTTTTTTTTGAGAATCTACTGAGTGCCAAGACTTTTATTATATGCAGCAGGCAGTCCAATCATCAATAACAATTATATCAAAATTAGCAATTTAGTTTTATTTCCACCCACTAAACACTTATTTCCTCCATGTCTGGAGAACTTTCTTACTTATCTCTCTATGTTCCTGAAAGAATGTAAGTCCTAGAAATTCACCACTGAGTTAAGATTCTGACCCTGCATTTCCTATCTCTGCGGCCCCAGGTAAAATATTTGATTTTGCTGTACTTACATTCCTCTTCTATAAAATGGAGATGAATACAAGATAATTTACACATATATTGGGTTAGGCATTCAAATAAGTTACTACATGCAACATTAAAAATGTGTAAAATTAAACAAATTAGAATACATGCAGTACATAATGTACTCAAAATAGTATTGCATTGGATGCGTATTAAGTATATGGTGAATAAGATAAAGTTGATAAGGTATATAGATAATAAGAATCTAGTAGATAAGTTATATATACAAAAAGTCAAATAAAATGTAAAAAAAAATGTCCTTATGGAGAGGTAAATTGTATTATAAGGATTAAAAGTTGAAATATATTATTGACATTTTAATTTTTCTAAAAATGCATTGGTGTTGATTGAAAAAATATTAAATATGTAATAAATTTCTGATACACTTTTAGGTGCTGGAAATAAAGTGGGAACAAAACACAGTTCATGTCTTCCTGGTGCTTACAGTGAAGATGTACATTGAATAACCTTTTGCATTGTGGACTATAAGGATGATAAAATTCAATGTCCAATAGAAGAACATAAAAAATAAATTCAAAATGATCTGTGTGGAAGATAGGGAGGACATTGTGGAGGATGCTTTTTTTTTTTTTTTTTTTTTTGCTAAAACCTAAAAGGTAAATAGTTACTGAAGGGTGCAAGAGGTAGAAATGAGGAATGGCGGAATAAGAGAAACAATTTTATTAAAATCAGCAAAATTAGCAAAAGTAACCTGACCTAAGATCAAAACTCTTTCCGTGTGACTTTTCAGAGTATCCAACTCTGAATTCATTTTTAACTTTGAAATCCCATTTATAACCACTGAAGTTTTGAATCCTCTTGGGTTATGATTAAAAGAGCTTACGTATAAATTTTTTTCATTTTACTGAGAAGAAAGGTAGAGATAGTTGGCTAGTGCAAATTCACACAGCCAATGTTGCTAGAAATCATGTGACCAAACCATAGCTGCTGAAAATGATGTAGTACAGACACTCAGCTTCTTTGTATGTATCAGGGCTTAATATGCAAAGTGAATGTGAGGGGGAACCACTCATTCAGGAAGTGTTTAGTGGAGACTTACCAAGCACCAGGCACTGGTTTAGATGTTGGGGATAAAGCATTAAACAATACTAGCTGCAGTCTCGTCTTTGTGGAGCTTATCTTCTGGATGAGAGAGGCAGAAAATAAACATTAATGAGTAAAATGTGTAGTCTGTTAGGGGTTGCGAGATGTCAGAAGCAAAATAAAGTAGGAATGGAGGATCAAGAATGCCGATGTACAGTTTTAGATGAGTCAGAGAAAGCCTCACTGAAATGAGAACATTTGATTAAGGATCTATTGGAGAGAAGGGGTAAAGCCACACTAAGGCTCAGAGAAGGACTTTTGTAGTGCAAAGGTCCTCTGCAGGAGGTGCCTGGGGCCAGGCGCAGGTGTGCAACTACAAGGTCACTGTGCCTGGAGTAGAAAGAACAAGGGGAGTGTAACAAGAAAGGTAACAAGGAGTCAGGACTGATAAGGCATCACGAGCCATTGTAAGGATTTTGGCTATTAGACTGAGTGATATAGGCTGTCATTGCTGGCTTCAGAGAAAAAGAATATTTGGCTTATATTATAAGAATATAAATTAGTCTATCGTGTTGAGATGCAGAAAGGGTAGTTAGGATGCCATTCAAATAATCCTTGATGGTGATTTTGGCCAAAGAATAGGATGAGGGGGTACAGGATGGAATTCTAGATATCTTTTTAAGGCTAAGATGATAGGACTTGATTTAGGAGCAGATGTGGGGTGTGAAAGGAAGAGAGACATAAAGACGACTTTAAAAGGTAACAGGTCATATATAATCGTCATTTATTTTCTTGCTAGTCCTGTGGGTATGTGCTGCTGTTGGTTTTGATTGCTTTTAACGTTGTTTATCTGTTTATTAGTTGTTTTGCATGAGGGATTTGAGAAAGAATAGAAAGAGTAAGAAGGATGAGGAAAATTAGTTGGAACTTGGAATAAGTACAAAGAAACTATAAGTTCAAAGAAATACACACACACACACACACACACACACACACACACACACACACATATTTTCAAAGAACCATATTTGTTGCAGACCTGCAATAAAAACATCATTTCAGAAGGCAGAGCTTCTCTGATTGCTTTCCTTTTAACCTAGAAAATAGTTACTATTATACAGGCAGAAATTAGAAAAATGACAGAATTTGGTTATATTTGTTTTGTTGGGATTTGGCTTATTGTAACTAAAC
Source organism: Rousettus aegyptiacus (assembly GCF_014176215.1). Classification (NCBI taxonomy): domain Eukaryota; kingdom Metazoa; phylum Chordata; class Mammalia; order Chiroptera; family Pteropodidae; genus Rousettus; species Rousettus aegyptiacus. Next base: position 9,613,530 of record NW_023416285.1, read on the forward strand.
CAACAAAAATTATCTCTAGACAGCATCCTTTAAAAGATAACAAACAGCTTGGCTATCCAAATCTCTTCTGTGAAATGTGACTTGTTATTAATAGTATTTCACTTGGAGTAAAAATCAAGAATTGTATTTACACTCAGGAAGGCATGCTTTTCAGTCTGTAATCTTCCTATACTTGGAAGTCATGTTGCTTTGAGAGAAAATACCTTGACGTGAATACTTGGAAAGTGCATTTAAGGAGAAGCGGGGCAGATATTAGCGACAAGTATGACATAGGTGCTAGGCTTCACGATGAGGGGTCACCGCACATGCTATTTCACAATGGCTGCCTCAGTAGATGAGCTGACATAACAACCCACCGCCGATGCCATAAACAATTGCCAATTTCATTTTACAGGAGGCGCACGGGTGAGTTGAACCAGAAAAAGTGATGATGATAGGCGAAACCGAATATGTATGACTCATCCAGAGCTGGCTTATTAGTCCAGGAACACTAACACAGATTCAGCATCGGAGAGCCCAAGTTCAAACCCCAACCCTGCTGTTTATTAGCATTATGACCTTGAGCAGACCACTGAGCTGGCTTCTTCACTTTAAAAAAGAGGAAATTAATGTGGACTTGTACTGGAGAATCATCTGAATCAAATGAGACAAGGCATGTGTAAAAATGGTATAAAGCACATATAAATATTTGAAGTTATTATTGAACAGGCTTTCCCTGTGAAAGATGGCTAGGAAGAGAATGAGAATGACTTAGTAATTGTTGAATAATGTTTGGTGTCGGGAATTTCCAATACGCTACTCTATTTAATGTAAACAATAATGCATGCCCCTATCTGTTTTTCTATTTATCTGTCTCTTCATTTAGCCAACAATTCTGTTGTGCATCTTGTCCAATGTCATTGTGTCTGTTAGAGTTAAGATCCAAACTTAGGTCTGTCTTTGTTCCCAAGCCCATATAATTCCTGTTGTCACTCATGTATTTTATGCGGAGCCACATTGTGTCAAAGATGGAAGAAATGATAGAAATCATCTAGTGGAATGGTTTTCAAATGTTTAGCCGCAAAGTCCTATTGGAAAGCTCAGTATGAGATTGGAACAGGGCTGCCCTTGTCAAAGCAGATATGGGGCCTCGAAAGTTGCTTTTCCTCTATTGGGTCCTCCTCCATTCCTCTTCTTGGGATTGTGGGTTACTTAGTGTGTGAAAATCATTAATCTAGCCCATTTCGCTCAGTTTAGTACAGAAGCTCAAGGAGTCATATGGTTTACCAAAGAACACATGACTTTCTAATGGCGAAACGAGAACAAGGAGCCCAGGTCTGCGGAACTTAAACAGCATATGTATACTTTCCACATTAGTCCTACAATATTCACATTTGAAGGATCTCAATAAATGATATTCCTATTTCCCGTTCAATCTGTTATATGAGATAGGTAAAGGCGTCTGTCCTATGGAGATAAAAATGCTCACATAATTGGTGTTGCTGCTGGAGTGTTGCCCACTCTGTGGTAATGTAAGATTGCTCTCCAGAATCAGGGGTTGCCTTGTTACAGCTGGAACTCCAATCTCGGCTGAAGGGGTGAGTCTTTACGAGTATTATTGGGAAGCAAATTGGACCAAATACGAGCTTCTTAGAGGCCAGATTCTAAAGTCGAATGGGTAGTGGGTTGAGTGCTGCCTACTTAGATTCTTCCCCCTAACTTACCAGATCGCTCATCTGTCACAAGAGGAAGGGGTCACTGAGAATCCAGTGCTACCTTCATCTCAGACCCTTGTAACAGAAAAGAACACCAGGAACTTACTGATGCCATGTCATAGAGAACAAAGATCACAGTTCTGATGAGGTCACATACAGTAACATTAAAGTTTTATTTTGTTAAAACTTCTGGTATTAAGTTCTGATTTGTTCATTGTACTATTAAATGATAACATTCTCATGAATGTAACCAAGTGTCTGAGTACTTACCAGACTTATAAATTTCATATATTTCCTGGTGGCTTCGTCACTTATAGATAAACTCATTTTTAAAACTAAAAGTTATTGCAGTGAGATGTTATATGAGGCAAAACCAAATGTGGATAAATCTTGAAGTACCATTTTTTGCTATCACTCTGAAAGAGCAAAGTTGGAGTGATTGTCATATCTTCGAAAGAGGAGACATCCCAAGGACAGGAAGGAAATTGGAGTCTTAGAATCAGTGAGACCGTGAAGGACCTATGAGAATTGAATGAAGAGGCTGTGGATAGATAGTACCTGAAACACACACACTCCAGGTAATATTAAAGGGTTGTCGAAGATCCTAAGTAAATTTCAAAACATCCTGAATTTATTATTAAAACAGTTAAAAGGATTACTAGATGTGTCTTTAAAACAACTATTCAATTTAGTTCAACAACAAGTTTAACATTTGGAAGCCTCAATATAAAAAGTACTCATTGACAAGTGTACTGTAGTGGTATAAGATATAGTTTTAATAGCTAGGAGCACAAAATGAATTTATAAGAATTTTAATATAAAAATAAATATATATCCTACCTTCAATCTCTCCAATGAGAAAATTGCATATTCTTTTCCCTTAGTCCCTCCTTCCTTCTGAATCCAGAACTAACTTCTGTCAGCGGGCTGCGGATCACTCTAGTGAAAGGCCTGTCTTCACCGATGTTGCTGGTGTCATGAACTTCAACTCACCCTGTAATCCTCAACCTTAATGTTACTCCTGCAAAAAGCTCTCTGGTGGTCTTCAAATGATGATGATTTCCTCTGCTGTGTCTTCCACTACCTTCTTATCTCTGTTCAGAGCAGCCTCACCCTTGTAATTTTGTTCATTTAATCAGTCAAAAATGTTTATTGAGCATCAATTACATGTCAGGTGTGTTTTTAGGCTCCGGAATATACAATGATGAGTAAGAAGGACCATATTCCTGTTCTTATGGAAAACACATTCTAGTTGGGGTACTCCAAGCCATCAGGGACCTTAGGGGCTCCTTTTTTTACAATCTGATGTTTGCTAAACTTCTATGAGTTGTTGATATATTGTATGTGCCCAACAAATATTTATTAAATAAATAAATGAATAAATAAATGGAAGTTATGGGAAATAAATGAATTAAGAAGTATATGTGATATTGAAAAATGCTCTGCAATGGATTAATACTGGTGACTGACTTATCCAAGATTAATTGTTCATGAAAAACCTTTCTGTGAGCTTGATATTGAAGCTGAGATATACACAATAGAAAGAAGTCAATCTAATGTACTGTCCAGAAACTATCATGCTCTGAGAAGCCTAAGTGGTGGCAAGAGGCCTGGAGTTTGATGTATCTCAGAGAAAGAGCAACAAAGAGAAGGGGGAGAGTAGAGGAGAAGGGATAGAGAAGAGGAGAGAGGATGGAGAGGAGAGGAGAGGAGAGGAGAGGAGAGGAGGGAGGGTAGGGTAGGGGAGAGAAGGGGAGGGGAGAGGCACCAAGGTGAACCAACTCAACAAGCATGAGTAAAAAAGCCATTTTGAAGTAGATCTTCCAGCCATAACTATCACCATGTATATCAGAGATGAGCCATCTACATTCCTTTCCCACAAAATTGAAAGTAAAGGTAAAATGGATGTTTTCAATCACTGTGTCCTAGAGTTGTTTTACAACAACAAATAATTGAAACGTGTCTTTCGTGGTCACTCAAGCATCTACAGAGCTCAGTTAACTGGTCCATACTAGGTGAGAAAAAGCTGAGGAAAGAATAATTAAATGAAGTGAGGAATTACAGCCCTAGCTTCTTTTTAGGCTCTCTGAGCTACAATGTCTTTGCATGTAAAGTAAGAACGCTATATAATTTTCTGAGTGTTTGAGAGAATTAAATGAGGTAATAAATGTAATATGTTTAATACTATGCTTGCACACTGTAGTTATGGAATAATAGAAGTACTTCATTCATTTCATTTACATTTTGTTTTATCCATAATTCCTAAAGCATCGCCTATCAGAGTCCTCATTGATATTTTTTTAATGAATGAAATCATTAATGCATAAAGTAATCTATCAGGAAATGTTTAAGTTACTAGGACTATGACAACAACAAGCTCAGTACTTCATAGTAGCTCTAGATATGCTGTCGGTTTGAATACAATAATATAGGTATCATAGTCATGATCTGTGCAAGGAATTATTATCAGAGCCAAGAATGGAGCATCTGATTTGCCTGGAGAGAAGAAGTCAGGAGATACTTTACTAACGGAAGGACTTTTGTTCTGAGTCTTAGAGCATGCCTAATTGCTCATTCTGGATACGTGAAGTGATGACATTCCTAACAAAGGGAATTTTGTCTTTGAAAAATGACAAAGATTAGGCCAACATATGGCATACTGAGGGACTTCTGAGGAACTTGATGACTGGGCTTGGGCATGGGGTGTATGGGTGCAAATGATAGTCAGATTAAGGCTGAGTACACCACAATGGTGCATTAGACCTGTATTGTATAGGGAACAGAGATAGTTACACATTCTATTCAGGAGTCCAGCACTCTTAGACTTGCATTGCATACAGCAAGTTTACTCTGTCTAGGTCAGGGGTCCCCAACCCCCGGGCCATGGACCAGTATTGGCCCATGGAACTGGGCCACACGGCAGGAAGTGAGTGGCGGGCAAGCAAGCGAAGCTTCATCTATATTCACAGCTGCTCCCCAGAGCTAGCATCACCGCCTCAGCTCCACCTTGGACCATCAGGTATTAGATTTTCATAGGAGCACAGGTTCCTGGTGCCAGAGAGGTTGGGCACTGCTGCTCTAGGTCATCATGAAGAATGGGTTGGCATCCCTGATGTGGAGGCAGCTAGGAGGCCATTGCTGTTACATGGGGAGATGATGCTGACCCGCACTAAAGCGGTGGCAGATGATTAGTGAATAAGGAATAAGAATAGAGAAATTTAACAGGGGTAATTTATAAGACCTGTTTATTATACATGGAAGCTGAGGAAAATCATGGAGTCAAAACTGATTTATTTTGAATTGTATGGCTGAGAAAATAATGAGACAAATTACAGAAAAAAAAAAGAAAAAACATTTAGTATCATTTAGATATTGTAGTAATCAGATATGGCCTTCCCTAATAGTACATAACAAATAACTTAAAAATCCTGGCAACTAATGAAGTAAACTTCTGTTTTTATTGCTTACACGTCTACAAGTTGGCAAAAGACTGGTTCAGCTGGGTTGCACCCTGTGGGTAGTGCTCGAGTCTGTTCTATGTGTCAATCCCTCTTCTTAGACCAGAGGCCACTTGGCACATGTATATCTCATGGAAAACGCACAAACCTAGGAGAATAAGCAGAAACATGCAGAGCCTCTTGGGGTACAGATCCATAGCCCACACACAGCCATTTCCATCTACATGCCATTAGCCAAAGTACATAAAATGGCCAAGTCCAACATCAACAAGAAAGGAACACACACTCTGCTCATACCAGGAAATACTACACAGCAATATGATGAGGGGCACAGATATACAATTCCAATATATGGAAGGGAGTAAGGAAATGGAAACAATGACCCAGTTGACCATGACCGTCATGTTGGTACACTGAGTAAGGATATCCATGAGTAGGGCCGAAGGGAAAAACGTTAGAGATTTTCAAATTTGGTATCATTTTTTGCCACAAAGCTTCATTACTCTCATTTCATGACACTTTGAAATCATTGCTTTATAAGGCTTCCTATACTAAGTTAATTACCTTTTACATTAAATTTGATTAATGTTGGGGCTATTCCATGTAAAAAAAAATCTGCCATAATAAAAAAATCAAGCCAACCTTCTCCAATACTGACAAAGCAATGGCTGGTGTAGGTAAATGTTGACACCACACAGTTTTAAAGGTCATTTCCCAAGAAAACCTTTTCCTTGAGAAATCAATACCACTTGGGGTTCAAGGTGCTGCTGTTTTCCCAAGGCCCAAATTCGGACTCACAACTATTCTCTCACTGCCTGCAAACATGACTAATACAAAGAAGAAGGAGATAGACAAGACTTTGCTTAGGGTTCAGGAATGACAAAAGATGAATAGTCCAAGAAAGTATCAAGATAAATCTAACCCCTCTTCATTTCATGATCCAGGCAGGGACCTTTTTACTTGACTCCTAGACCACCTTCTACCCAGCAAAGGTATACTCAAGAATCCACCAAACCAGCTGAAATTCATAGTCAAGAGAAGAGGACCCAGAGGTGGGAGGCACAGTTCGGGCTTCCCAAAGATGCTCATGTCCTAATCCCCAGAATCTCTAAATATGCTGGGCTACATGGCAGTGGGGGAAAAAAGGTTGTAAATATAATTAAGTTTACTCTTCAGCTGACTTAAAGATCAGGAGATTATCCTGTATTATCTCAATTTAATCACAAGAAGGCCCTTTAAATTAGAGAAAGAAGCAGAAGAAGAGATGAGTCAGAGAGAGATTTGCAAATGCTGTGTTGTTAGCTTCAAAGTGGAGGAAATGTTCACAAACTAAGGAATGCAGAGGGTCTCTAGAAGCTGGAAAAGGCAAGGACCAGATTACCCCTTAGAACCTTTAGAGGGAATGAAGCCCTGTGGACACCTTGATTTTAGCCCAGTGAGATCCATTTCAGACATCTTACCTCTAGAACTGTAAGATAATACATTTCTGGTTTTGTTTTTTTTTTAAAGCTGCTAAATTTGTGGTAATTTGTTACAGCAGCAATAGGATATCAATGCAGCCTCCAAATGTTTTGCCGATGATCAATACCAGAAACACTAAACCCCTTTAAAGAAAGAGGTCTCTAATAGGGCATTAAAATTAGCCTGTGGATAATCACACCAGAATGCAATAAGATAATTAGCTTTCTGTGAAAGACATAGCCAACAAACAAAATATAATTTTTCTCTCTTTAAACCATTTATCACCTACTCTAGAATTTCTGCAAAAAACACTGACACTCTGAGGCAAACACAATAACAAAATTAATATCTATTTATTGGCTCGGTCCTGGAAATATGGCTTTATTTCCCTCTGGTAGGGAGATAAGATCTACTAGGAGAAAAAGCAAATCTTCTTCAACTAAGGTATAAACTTAATCTATCCTGTGGGATTGTAAACTACTCCCAGTTAAAATAAATAAATAAATATATATATTGCTTTTTTTGTATGCATCACAGGATCCAGATCTATGCTTCATGCATAATAGTAATATTTATACCTTACCACCTCAAAAACATCAATATTTGTATCTCATTCTAATGTCAATGAGCTCAGATTCACTGCCATTTCATTTCTGACTCTAGAGTCTAACAAATGGGCCTGGCATAGAATTCCTGGTGCATAATTTTTGCCGGATTAATTACTTAACATTAAATGCTTGTTGAATTGACCCACAGCACTTTCCATTTTTATAAACAGGTTTAAGAATGTGCTTTTATAGACCAGATTCTTTTTAAAGGTAGTTCAGGCATTAGGGACAAGTGTGTTGTAATATTAACATATTCACATGTTAAATTGCTGGGAAAATAAAAGACGATTACTAAAGAGATAAAAATACCTCTAGGCACAGTTTTAAGAATAAGATGATTTATCCTAGAACATATTAAAATTGATTGGCAATAAGAGTTTACATAGAGCATTTGGTTACTTTTAACTTTTTTTTTTCACTTTGTTTTCTTTGTACGGTATTCTAGAATAACTTTTTACTGATTTTTCCCCTTTCCCTAGAACTATGAAATGTAAATGAATTTAATCAATATGCTCAGAAGACTAATTAGTTATAGATCTCTTCAGGGCATTCAAAACTAAAAATACTACGATTAAACAGTGAATATACTGTAAATGATATTCCAGAGGTGTTATTAGAGGAAATACAAGCTGTTTAAAACAGACTTTTTGGCAGTTGAGTGCATATGGGTTTCATCTTATAGTTCAATTTGGTTTAAGTTAAATTTTCCAAGTAAAATAATGACTTGGCTGATATAATGCCCCCCAGGTTCTCATTTGCTATTTCCAGTCCTTGTATGTTTCAGGATCTATAAGACTTAAAGGACTCACAGCAGAATGCCATACGGTACAAAGCGGGCGATGGTGGCTTGAGAAAGATGAAGCAATTGGACTTGATTCTTTGAATAATATTATTGAGGCTTGAAAATTTGCATAAAATGAATGCAATTAAATTATTTTAGATTAAACAAGAATAGTCTTGACTTTATAAGCTGAATCCTGCTCCACATCCTGTAAATTTAAGGCCCCCACACAATAATATAAAAATAAGACATGCAAATATTTTGGAAAGAGGTACATATTTTCTGTGTTTGTATACAGCACGTGAACACCCCCATCCAAGATTTCAGTACAGAGAAGTGTACTGGCCTTTTCTTTTTACTAAATTTGCAGCTGTCCATCACCCAGCTCAGTCTCGCAGCAGGATGCAAACAGCTGGGGTTCAAGGAGGAAGGTACCAGATTTAACCACAGAGTGGCCAAGATTTATGAAAAGAAGGTGCTCTGTACATGTTAGTAGTGACGGAGACCTAGGAATGTAGTCCGAAGATGTGGAAGCACATCTGCTGCAAAAATGACAGTGAAAAGTGAAGTGGAGAATGATGCTGACATCAGACGGTATCCTCGGACTTGGCTTAAACAATGCAGAGCATGTTAGTTGAAAGGAATACAAGAATTAGACGGAACTCAGTCTCTCTCTCTCTCTCTCTCTCTCTCTCTCTCTCTCTCTCTCTCTCTCTCTCTCTCTCTGTGTGTGTGTGTTTGTGTGTGTGTATGCATGCACACATGTGTAATCATCTTGACTCTTGCCTATATCAGTTTGTAATTTAGGCAAGTATTTAAACTTCTCTTAGTCTCATGAGAACACAGAAAGCTAATTCCCAGAGCAGAATTTTGCCAGAACCTAGATGATTTTCTAATTATAGCAGTGACCTAAGAAGCACAGCTGGTTTCCGATGCATATTTTGCCATCAGAGATGGAGCAAGCCCGCAGGGGTAGAAGGAGGCTTGTTATTTCTCCTCCACTTTCTGCCCTTGTCTCAGAGACTGAAGAACTGTACGCACTCTTTTGGAAAGATAGGGTACGGCATCCTTCCTTTCCACTGGTACTTATTGCTCTAAAATTACTTAATGACTTTCATTAAAAAAAAAAAAAAGGATAGGAAAGAGGATTAAAAGAAGGAAATAACTGTGACTCACTGCATCCTTAAAATGTGCATTTCCAGAATAAAAAGACTTAGTAACACAAAAACCCAAAGGATTCTAGACGTGGTGCAAGCTGTGGGGTACAACTCGTGTATTTATGTGTATAGAACAAGGGAATGGGGGTAGAAAATGGTCCCACTTTGATTTAGAAAGCCTTTTTAGATAAATTTCTCCCCTGCCCCCAGCTTTCTTGAGATGTACAGAACATATAACACTGTGTAAGTTTAAGGTGTACAGTGTGATGATTTGAAACACGTATGTATTGGGAAATGTTCACCACAGTAAGTTTATTTAACACAATCTTTACTTCACATAATTACTGTTTTATTGTTGCTCTGGTGAGAACATTTAAGATCTGTTCTTATAGCAACTTTCAAGTACACAATATAGTATTAACTATGATGAGCATGCTATATATTATGTATATAGGATATATAGTGTGTAAGCATACACACACACACACACACACACACACACACACCATATTTTCAGTATCCATTCACTGCTGGTGGACATTGAGGTTGTTTTCATGCTTTGCTTATTGTGAATAATGCTGCAGCGAACATAGGGGAGTGAACATTTTGACATCCTGTTTTCATTTCCCTCGGATAAATACCCCAAAGTAGGACTGCTGCATCATTTGGTAGCTCTACTTTTAAGTTTTTGAGGAGCCTCCATACTGTTTCCCGTGGTGTCTGTACTAATCTACATTCCCACCAATAGTGCTCAAGGTTCTCTTTCCTCCACAGCTTTGCCAATACTTATTGCCATTTGTCTTTTCTAACAAGTGCGAGATGACATTTCATTGAGGTTTCGATTTGCATTGCTCTGAATTAGTGATATTGAACAACATTTTTTTTGGTTGACGTTTGTATATCTTCTTTGGGAAAAATGTCTGTCTGGATCCTTTGCCCAGGTTTTAATCTAATTATCTGCATTTTTGCTGTTGAGTTCTACGAGTTTCTTATATATTTTGGATATTAACCCATTATCAGATATGTGGTTATATCAGATAAAATTTTAAAAGATTTTTTTCACATTTCATAGGTTACCTTGTCATTCGTTGATTATTTCTTTTGCTATACTTAGTTTAATGCAATCCCATTTGTTTTAGCTTTTGTGGACTGTGCTTTTGATATTATATATAAAAAATCTTATCAAGACCAATGTCAAGGAAAATCTCCACCTTTTCTTATAGAAGTTCTATTAGTTCTAAAAGTTATTTGGTGAAATCTTTAGGATTTCCTATATATAAGATTGTGTCATTCTTTCTTCCTTTTGTGTATGATTATTCTCAGGTTTTCATTCCATGATGTTGCTGAAAGTGGACACTTTAGCTATCCCAGGAATATTTTCATTCATGGATAGCTGTCTAATTATTGATCTTTGTGCAGAATAGAGGCTAGGGTCTCCTCGTCCGCTATCTTGGTAAATTTCTTCTTAATGGTAACTATAGGACTATCTTGAAGTTGTAAATCTGAAAATCCAAAAAGGCTAGTGGACTGATAAATCTATGCTGTGTCTCCTTTTATGCAGGAAGAGTGTTTCTCAGACATTAACGTGTCTATGGATCACCTATGGATCCAGCAAAAATACAGATCTCAGAGCAGAGCCTGAGGTGGTATCTTTCTGATAAGCTTTCAAATACTTGTTGGTAGAAACCATACTTTGGTATGGTGAGCTGCACAAAATTAGATGGTCTCTGTCTTAGGCTGAATAAACAGGAAAAAAAAATGAGAGAGAAGATGGTAATATGACCAAATATATTGTTGGGTAAAGGACATAATGCATGAGAAATACCTAATTTATTTTAGAATAAGAGAGACAGAAAGTTAAAAAAATTAGGAAGTCAGATAGGAAGGAAAGAAATAGGAAGAAGAAAAGAAGAAAGGACTAGATGGAGGGATGAAAAAAGACAAAAGTAAAGGAACGTGACATAAAAAAGACCAAGGGAAAATATAGTCTAGAATAAATAACAGAAACCCAAAGGAAACTTCCCAAAGCGTGTTTTATTAAAGATTAGAATTTGTTTAGATTCTAATCTAAAATAAATAAATGCTTCATACTGAGATGCTAAAATGAGAAAATGAGTTGAAAATAATGACTGCGAAACAAAAAATTAACATAAAATACTATTACAGAACAAAGGTGTAGTTTAGACACAGTAAGGAATAAAATGGACACAACTTAAAAAAAAAAAAAATTCAGGACGTGTAGTTGAACCTGCCTAGATTTGAAACCTAACTCAGCCACTAACTAGCCATGTGGCCTTGGTCAATTACCTAACCTTTCTGAGTCTTCATTTCTTTGCCCGATTAATGGCAATAAGAATAGCAACTTCTTCCTCGGGTATTGTGGGAAGTGAGAAAAGAGATTCCTGAAGACATATTTAAAAGGATAAGTGAAATACTATTCTTCCACCCCTTTGCTTATAGCTGTCAATTGTTTCCAGTCTCCCTCAGAGTTCAAAGTGAAGCGCCTTTCCCCTACAGCACTCACTCTTGCTCGTTCTGCTTCAGCCACAGTATTCTCCTTGCATGTTCCAACTCAAGGCCTTCATATGAATTCTTCCCTCTGCCTAAAATGTCCTTGTCCTGCTGCATACGTGGCTTCCTCATTCATCTTCATATCTTCATACATGGCTTATATTTCCACTGCTGGCCGCTCCCTCTAAAATTGCAATAGACTCCACATTTCTAAAGCTATCGTCCTTCTCATCTTTGCCCTGATGGCACTCTGGATATTCTGATGCATTAGCAGAGTCACAACGCGGTGTCCGTCCTTGTTTATCATCTGCTTCCCTCTTACCCGAATATAAATTCTACGAGGCTGAGACTTGGGGTATTTGGGTCACTGCTGTAACTCTGACACCTAAACAGTATTATCTGAGGCTTCCCCCTCCCAAAAAAAATCTGAGATATTTGTTGAAAAAATACATTTTATGCATAAAGTTAATATTAAATTTAAAATGAGATAAGGTCAAATTTTGTGACATACATACATATAAACACAAACGCCCAATTTATTGATGACCTAATGCATGCCTCTTAATTTATTATATACTTTATACACATTATTCTGTTTAACTATAACAGCAAACCTGAGAAAGGGTTTATTGTCATCGTTTTTCAGGTTTAGAAACAATGTTTCAGAAAAATTAAGTAAGACAGACTGAGTTGAGCAGGTAACAATTCTTAGAACTGGGTCTGTGTGATTCCCACCCGCTCCGCTCATTATTATGCCTTTCCTAATATACATATTTGCACTTGAACTAAAACTGAGTTAATACATCCACTCTGACTATAAACGAAGTCAATCCAATTCATACAAATAATATGCGGTCATTTAAAAACGAGTCTTGTTCAATTCCTGGCATTGTCTTTGGTCAGCAGAGCTGTTGATCTGAGGTTGCTTCCTCTGGTTATAGCTTTACAATAAGAAATATCTAACTACGAAAGAAAGCCAAAGTTGGCTTATTTTGCAATTCTTTAGATAGCATGTGCCTATTTTTTTTTTTTAGAAAAGAAATGCAATATAGAACAGCAATTGGCATTTTCACGTAAATTATGTAAAAGGAATAGTTCAGCAGAAAGATTTAATTTCGATACGGGTTTTTCAGCTAATTAAAGCTCTTGGCATCTTCACTCTGATTTGGTCTGGACCCTTGCTCACTGACAGGACAGGTTTAGTGATCACGTGCCAGTATTCCAAGAGTCTCCTGTTTAACAGAAGAGCACTGTTCATGGGAATACTCTAGTCTCTACTCATCCACTGACCTTTCCCCTGGGAACATTCATCACCAGTGACACTGACTGATGAGCAGCGTGATCCCCTGACCTCCAATTTATTCATGTCGATGGTCTTGACACTCCTCATAGTCTCTCAGGCTCCACACAGCTGCCTAATATCATCAGTGGATCTTCACTTCCCAGAAATACTTTCCATTTCCTCACTGTATGACAGTGTTACTTTCTTCTCCATCCAGCAGGAACTGTCACTTCCCCCCTCCCGCCACTTACGGCTTTTCAAAACCTTCAGACTCCCATCCGCCCCCACTGACATTTCTAGGTCTCTCATTTAGTTACCTACAGTTTGTCTGTCTTGGGTCATTTTCTGAACAAAAGGATACTCCTTCTGGTAGAATATCCTTATCAAATGGGTGGGAACTTCTACATCAGTAATAAAGGGACAAATCAACCTAATTAGACTTCTTCTATTTTTAGACTACAAAATCCTTTTCATGACCTTAGTACTGAGGTCTACTATTATTAATTCCATGTCACTTCCTTAAGAAAGTTCACAATTCATGCTGCTAATAAATATATTACTAATAATAGTAATAATTACCATTTTTTACTATTTTTCAAAAATCGAATGAAGAAATAAACAAATTTAATATTAATAACCAAATACCGTTTTTGAACACTTACAGACACTATAGTCAGTAATAAATATTATCTCATTTAACCCTTCCATTAATCCTATGAGCTAAATAATATTGCCATCTTTATAGATCCAGTAATTGAAAACTGGATAGGTGAAGTATTTTTCCCGTTTGTGGAAGTGATTCTAAGCAATTCTGTTTGCCATCTGAGTGCTTGCTTGGTGCTCCCTGGGTGTGCAGAGCATGGACCATTACGATGAGGAAAATCTTTACCAGTAGCAGCAGCTAATGGGCAGTTTGATCAAAATCTCATTACAGGTAGGCATATAATTGCCTCACCTTCCCTTTAAATAGATGGAAATTTCTTGACTACAAGTATTCTGCGTTATCTGAGAATCTAGTCCATACATTCTCCAGAAATACTTGTTGAATGAAACAGACTGAATGAAGGGAAGCTTAGAGAGGTTTAGGGTCTTGACCAGGCTCCCAAGGCTGGTTGGTGGTGGATGAGCCATGACCTAGTGCCCTGATGTGTGTCCTGATGTTCTTCACACAGTCACTTTTTGACAGATTTACAGATGGCGAATTAAAGCAAGAAACATAAAATATATTTGTATGGCAGTTTTTCAACAGTTAGCAGAAATCAAAATATGGTCTCCTAATTTCCATTCCAGTCTTCATTTCTTTACTATTTATCTACAATTAATTATTAAACGTGACATTTATCCTTTATTCATAAATTATTTATCATTTCTCTCTATGTTGTCATCTTCAGAGTGTTTTGTCATAGCACATTAATCATGAAAAATATAAAAATACATTCATATATTTCTAAAAATGTGGTTCACTTAAGTGTAGGTTTTGAAGGACAATAAATTTTAGATGTGTTGCATAATCTTGAAAAAACACTTTCCCCTTAAATATTTTTCTATTTGTAATAGATTAAATAAATGAATTTGTCGAGTATCCCAAAGATGCTTACACTCTCTGCTGATTGCATTGTTAAACAGACATTGTTTTACATTCTCCAAGATAATTTAATTATATCAATGACTGCTTTTCACCCATAAGTTGGAAGAAGGATAACTAAATACCGGCTGTTCTACATTGTTTTATCTATTGTAAAGCATAAATGCTTTGTCTTAAATATGTCTTCAAGTACTTAAATATTAGAATATGGGAAAAAAATCCACATTCATCAAACCTCATTTCCCTCGACTTTTCAGAAAGCACTATTATATTTATGTTCTTAATATGTATGCCGGTTATCTTGATCCTTTAATTTTATAGTCATCACATCAATTATATTACTAACAGCCATAGTTTTATATGTCTTGATAACATGTTATATTTTTTTCTTCCTTATTTGCCTGCGGAGTGATATCAACTAAATGGCAGCACAGAAGTTTCCAGCGCTTGTCTGTACCCCTCCGTCAACATTAATTTATAGAACTATCCACACATGAAAATATATTCACAAGAGCTAAGGATTCCTAGTGAGGGACTACAGCACCAGAAATAAAAAAAGATGCATCGAGGAGGATAAGAAAGATAGATTTACAGCACCCCCATAACCCCCTCCCACAAGCCTGGGAAGCTCAGTGCAGTGAGAGACAGCTATCCCATCAGGAAGAAGAGTGAAGTAAGCATTAGACTTCACATGACTCCGGAGCTGGGTCCCCTCTGCACCATGCCAACTCCCACAGCCCTACGTGGCTCTTGTGAGCCCAGGTCCCAAGGTCAGCTTGGCATCTGTCAGCTCTCTTGGCCCCAGGTGACTCACACGACACTAGGATGCGGGAAGACTCTAGCAATTTCAGGATTCTAGTCCACCATAGTGCTAGCCAACTTCTGTAGCCCCGGTGACTCCTGGGGCTCCAGGCTCCCAGCAATCTCCCACAAACTCAGGCTCCTGTCCCAACCTAGCCCTGGCTGGCTCCCAAAGCACAAAGCTACCAGCAGGTTCCTGCCAACCAGGGATCCCAGCTCGCCCTAGCCTTGCTGGCTTCTATGGCCCTGGGGGCGTCCCCTGGTACTAGACACTTGATGGGCTCCGATGGGAAATTCCTGTGGGTCCAATCTCCCAATCAGCATCCATGAACCCTGGGTCCATGTAGACATTCATGAACCTAGGTTCCTTTTGGGACCAATACCAGACTTACTACCATGGGCCCAGACTTCAACCCACCCTAGCACTAGAATGGACCACACAGACCCAGGCTCCTCACCTGCCCTAGTGCGAAGCAAATTCAACAGCACAATAAAAAGATAATACACCAGGATCAACTAGGATTTATCTCTGGCATTCAAAGATGGTTCAACATAAGCAAATCGATAAATGTGATATACACCACATTGATAGAATGGATGATTAAAATTTTATGATCATCTCAATAAATGCAGAAAAAGCATTTGCTAATATCCTTTAATGATAAAAACTATCAACAAACTGGGTAGAGAAGAAATATACCTCAATATTATAAACGGCTTATGTGACAAACCACAGCTAGCATCACACTCAATGGTGAAAGGTTCAAGGTTTTCCTGCTAAGATCCACTAAGATAAATGTGCCCCCTATCACTGATCCTATTCAACTCAGTACTGGAAGTCATAGAGCAATTAGGCAAGAAAAACTAATGAAAGACATCCAAATCAGAAAGGAAGAAGTAAAATTATCTCTAATTACAGATGATATGAACTTAGATATAGAAAACACTAAAGACACCAAGCAAAAGAAAAAAGAAAAAAGTTAGAACTAATACAAATTCAGTAAAATTTCAGGATATAAAATTAACATACAAACAACAGTTTTGTTTCTATATACTAACACTGAACTATCTCAAAAAGAAATAAAATAATTCTATCTACAGTAGCATCCAAAACAATAAAATACTTAGGATTAAATTTAATGAAAGAAGTGAAAGATGTATACACTGAATACCATCAGACACTGATGGAAGAAATTGAAGAGGACAAAAATGGAAAAATAACTCATGTTTGTGCATCATAAAAGTTATTATTAAAATGCCCACATGACCCAAAGACATCTATAAATTCAATGCAATTTATATCAAAATTCTAATGAAATTTCTCAGAGAAATAGAAAAAGAAAGCAATTTTAAAATTTATACGAAACCTCAGAAGACCTAAACCTCCAAAGCAACCCAGACAAAGAAGGACAAAGTGGAAGCATCTAATTCCTGATTTCAACTTTATTAAAGAGCCATAGTAAAGAAAACAAGATTATACAGGCATAAAAACAGAAACAAATATATATCAATAGAATAGAATCGAGAGTCCAGAAAGAAATCTACACATAAACCTGTACATACAGTCAATGAAAATTTGACAAGGGAGCCAAGAAAATTTAATGGGGAAAGAAGGGTCTATTTTATAAATGGTGTTTAGAAAACTGGCTATTCACAATCAAAAGAATGAAATTGAACCCCAATCTTATACTACTCTCATAATTAACTTGATATGTGTTAAAGACTTAAATATAAGACTTGGAACTATAACACTATTAGAAGAAAACATAAGGAAAAATTTCCTTGACATAGATCTTGGCAATTAGTTTTTGGATACGACACCAAATGCCCAAATGACAAAAGCAGAAACAAACAAGTAGAATTATAACAAACTAAAAACACTTCTGCACAGCTAAAGAAACAATTAGCAAAATGAAAAGCTAATCTTGGAATGGGAAAAAATATTTGCAAACCATATATCTAATAAGTGATTAATAAGCAAACTATAAAGAATTCATAAACTTAGTGGATCTTAGCCAAAAGGCCTAGAAGTGATGAGAACTCATAAACTCGATAGGCAGAGGACTTGATGAGACATTTTTCCAAAGAAGATATACAAATGACTGAATGTTATATGAAAAAAAAAAAAAGAAGAAAAACTGTTGAACATCACCAATCATCAGGGAAATGCAAATTAAAACCACAATGAGATATCACCTTAGGCACCTTTGGAACTGCTATTATCAAAAAGACAAGAGACAACAAATACTGGCAGGGATGTGAAAAAACAGAACGCTCGTTCACTGCTGGTGAGAATGTATGTCTGTATAATCGTTATGGAAAATAGTATGGAGAGTCCTCAGATATTTAAAATTAGATCTACATGATTCAGCAACTCCACTTCTGGGTATATATATATGGAAGAAATGAAATCACTATCTCAAAGGGATGTTTGAATTCTCATATTCATTGCAACATTATTCTCAGTAGCCAAGACATGAGAACCACCTAAGTATCCACCAAGGAGAAGAAGCATAAAAGAATCACACACACACACACACACACACACGTATATATTGAAGCATTACATTATCTACCTTAAACTTACATATGTCATATGTCAAAAATAGTTCATTATAAAAGCTAGAAAATAAGAGAATTACCTAAATAACAATATAGAGTTCCAGTTAAATAATCCCACTCAAAATCTACTTGCATATATATCAGCTTGGATTCAATATTTCATTTTCCCAATAGCACACCTAGATCTTGATATTCTCTCGGGGACGATTATACTTCGTATGTAGCTCTTATCCAGTAGAATGGCATTGATTCATAATGATTATAAATCACAAGAGGAACAGTTGAATTAAATAATAGTGTGCCTCTAGAGGTAACACAACATAGAACATTAATGTGTCTCATCCATTGTCATTTGCTATTTATTGGGCACTATAACTATCAGGTGTTATATTATTATCTCCCTAGATACCAGGGATATAATGATGGCTAAAAACCTCCTTACTCTACAGAAGTCTGTCTAGTCAGTGAGAAAAAAGAACCGTGGATAGGTGCTATGTGTAGAAGTCTCTCCCCGAAGGATGGGACGTTTACTGGCACAAGTCAAAATGGTCACAAATTCCAATATCCAGAAGTGTCAAGCAAGGTAACACAAATGCATAAAGAAAACCAGGTGCCAATATTCTTTTACTGTAATTGAGGCAAATGCATGTCTAATAATATTATTGTTTAAAATACCATACAAACCGAACAAAAAGTCAAGCCAAAGCCTGCTCATTACCTGAGGCCTAAATCCTCTGTCATAAAGATCTTAGAGAGCTGATTATGGAGGTGCCATAAACCTAAGTCATGGAGATTGAAAGATAGATGTATACGGAGGCCCTCAAACTCCTGTAGATGGAGAATAACTACCACACCACTCAGCGGAAAAAAGTTCAGAGAGAAATATATTTATACTAGACATTAGCTCAAGGGGGCAATTGCAAAAATAAGAAGATAAAAAGTAGCCATCTATCCTAGAACAATAATCATGAATGCAGGCAAAAAACAAACAAATTAAACTTTATACACCAGGAGATTCATAACAGTATTGATAATAATGAGTAAGTGGGGAAAATATAATAGTCTGAAAATAGTGAACTGGTTAGCAATGTATAGCAGGTAGCCACTGTGAGATATTATACCCTTCAGCTCAAATTGCCTGTACAATAGCTGGGACGTTAATAGCAACACTTGCGTTGGTAGCCTCGTTTTCTAACTATTTCTCTTGAGACTGTTGGATTTTATTTGTTTATTTATTTTGTCTTGTTCCTATTTTCAGTATCTTTTGCCTTGCACTTTTTTTTTGTTTTTTTTTAATCTTTCATGCCCTTATCTAAATCCCTCTCCTGAGTTAAAGACTCAGTTATCAGTGACTAATAATGACTTATCTGCTCACAGAGAATTACATCTGAATGGGTATTAAAGTCTTAAACTTAATATGGAAACATTTCAGGCATCAAGAAATAAAAGGACATAGATTTCTGGAGATTGGGTCTATACAATTAAACCTGAAAGCACCATAGCATGTATGTGGTTTTACACAAAACTGGCCAGCCATCCTCACTCCTTTTGAACCATCATTCTATCCTCAATTTGTAGATGAAGGAAGTGAGACAGAGAGATGTTTAGTACAGCTGAGAGACAAACCTAGGCAGTCTGCTTACAGATTTTAAGTCTTCTGCCCAAACTGTGGGGCCTCGCGATCATTTCTGTTGGCAATCATTTCTGATTGCACCCTACTCTTCAACTGTGATAGCTGGTCTTGCTGGCCACCATCCTGTTCACCATATTTCAGATTTCCTCTCTTGATCTGATACTTTGGAATGCTAAAGGCAGTGTCTATCCCTAGACACTTTCAAATCTAAAGTTCTAGGTCTGCAGCCAAGTGTCTTACATTTACATTTGTTGCTAGTCGAGAGATATTGAAAAAGAAATGCTGATCTCTTGAAGAGAAAAATCATACAGTTGATATATTGCTTGGAGCTAGTCTGATTCAATTTGGATTAAAATTCTTTACCATCCATCTCAATAGCTTTTAATTTTCAGAAAATGACTAAGAGCACAATAGACTCCCGCTGATGCTGGTATAGGCGAAGACCTACCTTTAAACAAAAGAGGCACTGTGAAGTGGCAGAGGTTGTTTTCCCTGGTGAGAAAAAAATAAAGATATAAGTCTTGAGATAACAATAGACCATAAAAATTCAAGTAATCTTTGTCTCCATCTGGAATGCATATTTTCGTCTCAGGCTTACCTCTTCTCTTTCTTTTCCATTAAAATTATTATCTTTTTTGAGGGTTAAGTTCAAACTTAACTGTACCTCTTACTATCATTAAAAAGTGCATCCCCACATGAATGATTTAATGATTGCTTTCATGTCCATGTTTGCCTGTATTGATTAACCTTCAAGATGGAGGCTATTGATTCTGTGTGTATGGCAGATGTTACTAGCGCTCACTGGAGATTTTTCTCCTTCTGAGTTCATCAGAATATTGTATGTCCCTATTCCTATTAAGATAGGAGTGGCCATGGATTATTTTAGCCAGTGAGTTTTAGGTGGGAATGATATATGTCATTTCTGGGCCAGAGTATTTAATCGCAAGTATGAGAGTCCCCAGCATTCTCTTCTCCTGCTGTCATGGGCAGTTATGTGGTGAATGGAGAGCAATCAGGATGTCCCTGACTGAGTATGACACACACACACAGTGTCCCTCTGGAAATCTGCATTAGACAAAGAGAAAGAACAAGATAAAAACCTTTATCTTATTGCTTTTTTTCCCTCTTGGTGTGTTTTAATCAAGTGCTATTGTTTCTATTTTTTAGGCTATTCTGGCATATATTAGATCACCTTCGATTTCACTGTAATACAACATTTCCTCAGTACTTGCATATGCTAAGATTCAAGACGTATTTTGAATTGAACTTTATTTCTCTAATTTTATCATTGCTTATTTACTAATTAGGTTATATGATGTACTAAATTTTAGGACATTTGTTTTGCAGACTTTAAAAATATTATCAGCAGTAAAAGGATTTCTTTTGAATCCCATACACTATATATTAATTTCTTTTAATGTATTAGCATAGAATTTTTAGGCTGTGTGAAAATGTTAACTAGGCACTTTTTATTACTATTTATTTCCTTGTTGCCTTAACCAAAAAGTACACCAAATATTTCAGGTTTTGTATCAGAATCCAGAATTGTGACATTCTTTTTAGAAATAAAAAAAGACTTTATTATAAATCAAAATACTCTTAAATGTTCGTAGCATTTATTAGATGTTAAAATATTCCATAGTAAAATTCAGTCTCACTTAATGAAACATAGCAAAGGCTACACTCCAAAAATATTTTCAATCATGATTTGCTTTAAGAGTTAATCATGCTGAGTCTAAGAAAAACTTCATCCATGCACATAGAAACACATATGTGTAGTTAAAAATAATCTTGATAAATTTAGGTAATCAAATACTCTAACAAGACCTTCATATATTGTATGTGGGAGGTAAGGTCTCTCTAACTGGAGCCCTATGTATGATCACCAAATTCACAATCCCATTGGGATAACATTTATTATCATAAAAAGAACTATAGCATTTGAAATCTGAGGTTAAACATTTACTACGAGGTTTACGAGGAGACTATGAATCTCAAGTGAATTGACCGCATGAGAAAAGTGAATTTATTATCAAGGGCATGAAAGGAATCAGTCTTCTGAATGCTTAATAACTCTGTTAAAACTTCATAATAAACTGTTCACCTCATTGCATGCTATTCCAAAATCTACAATGCAAGACATGTCTAACCTCTAAATTATAGTCCTTTTAAGGCCCTGCCAATAAGGTAACTAATTCACATATACTCATTATGAAAAAAAAAAAAAAAAAAAAAAAAGGAAGAAAAGAAAAAGAGAAAAAGAAAAAACTGCCAGGGAATAGAGAGCATTATACATCTGATGTTTCTAGGTTTTTTGGTAATAACTTCTACTATGAAGGATTGCCTTTCAATATGCAGTGTACATCACATACAAAGTGTTTTAAATCACAAAAGAACATAAAATATCAGAGATAAAGTGATGGGTGGAGTTGGTAATTTTTCAAAGCATCTTGGAGGATATACACTCTATCCTGGATGGTTTACAAATACTAAATTGGTTTCTATGTGATGTGTTGGATTTCAAAGGATATAAAGGGCTCCAAACCTCACCACAGAAAAGGTCAATAAAACTGAACTGGCAATATCATAAAATCTTTGCTGGAATCTAATTAGCATTAAGTTCATATTCTGAAAACATTTTGTTAGACTGACAAGAGAGTATAAAAGAAACAGATGATTCTTGAGAAATTTCTTTTTCTCCCTAATATGTATAATTCCCATTATGTATAATTAGAACTTCATACATGGAACAGTGAAAGAATAAACCAGAACATGTTTTCTTCCTTGAAAAGCACCTTTTTTTTTTTTTTTTTTGCCGCAATAGAACAGACTGCTGAGGTCAGAGGGTCCTGGAGCTAGACAGTGTTTGCGAAGCCGGGGAACAGATTTTAGTGTGAAAGAAATTCCCCGTGGCCAAATGATGGAAACATAAGGAAATTATTCTGATGAATATGAAACATGTTAAGCATTATTTGCTTCTTATCATAAAAGAGTATAATGGGCTTTCATTTCGCAACATGTAGCTTTTGGGACATACTTTTCTTCAGCAAATAACAAATGGAAAAGCAAGTTGGAACCAGGCAGGCCTTGGGGATGGCAGAAGGGAAAACGTCCACCCGAGCTGTGAGCTTGCCATTGAATCGATGCCACCACTAAGTAAATGAAAATCAGAAGATGAGAGGAACAAAAACAGTGTAAGTGCATTTGTAAACTGGTTTACATGATGCTATTTTGGTCCCTGAGTTAGAACCAAGCGTATTTTTTTTTTTCTTCAGAAACTCTGATATCTTTCAACAAAAGGGCAAGATGGAATGAAAGCAGGTGGCCATACCTAGAAAGATGATTAGGAGATGCTGGTCTCTTCTGCCTTATATGACCTTCCAATATCAGACTTACCTCCTAATTGTTCTTATTTCTATAAGAATAATTATGACATCTCTTGCAATAATGGTTTCATATACCTTATTCCCCTTCTACACAATGATCTTCCATCAGAGGAAGCTGTGTTTTATCTTTGAATTCTCAGAACCTGGTGTAATAACTCATGCACCCTCAACTCTTGCTTCTTAGTCAAAAGGAATAAAATCTATGTAATCCTTTGATCCTAGTGGTTTGGTAAACAGCAATGCATATATACGAAATGTTAGTGTCTTGTATACTATAAGCTTTAACATTTTGTACCATTTTTGAATAAAAAATATTAATTAAATGGGGAGTGGGTTTAAATAAAGTAGACATTTTTAAAAACAAATCCAAACAAATTATCATGAACAAAGAGTAATATATTTTTATAAGGGTTATTTGTCTACTATAATTCTGCTTAAAAGAAGCATATCCTATGGAAAGCTGTGTAGACAAGGGCAGAAGAAACCCACCCACCACCACCAGCAAAAAATTCTGAGTGCAAAATGAGTGAGGAAAAAAAATCCAGGATAATAAATGGCCAGACTGAGACTCGTACTGGTAGTGACCAGAATAATCGGCATGGCACCTACCTAGTTTGGTCAAAGATATCAAAAAGGGAATGAAAGATAATCAGGTAATGAATATTGGAGTGTTTTTAAGAGCTGGAGCCCAAAGACTTGTTTTTAGTCCTTGCAACAGGAATCTAGTGAAACTCAAAGAAGAATACTATGGAATATTACTAGGTAGATAATATTCTACAGCCTAATTTACAAAGCGGGAATGTTTTCAAGCAAGACTGATATAAAGAACATGTATACATTTGGGTCCACCATTAGAAATAGGTATAAAATCCGATAAATAAGAATAGAGAATAGCCAGATAAAAAGTGCAGAATCAGAAACATCTAAGAGCCAGCCATGCTGAAAACTAAGAGCAGACAAACACAGTGCCAGGGTTTAGCAGAAAACTCAACATCTGGAAACAAAAGGTGTGAACATGAGCTCAAGTATATCAAGTAACATACAGGAGTGGCAGATGTAGGCATGTGAATGGCTGTGACCCACAATGGTGTTCAGGTGCATGATTCTGGAGATGTGATTTTTTGCCCATGTAAGTGTTTTTATTATTGTTTTGTTTTGTTCTGTTGCTTTTGCTCCCAACCCTAGGGTGCTGGAAGGGTACCCTGTAGTGAGTAAAGTGTGAGAAAATATGATACCTAAACGCATTGATTCACGGAGTAATGAAGTGCAATGAGTTTTGTGAGAGAAAATCAGATGTAGTGAATGTAACGTCAAGTTATGTTTCCATGAACCTTTACCTCTTTTCAGAAAAT
Source organism: Rousettus aegyptiacus (assembly GCF_014176215.1). Classification (NCBI taxonomy): domain Eukaryota; kingdom Metazoa; phylum Chordata; class Mammalia; order Chiroptera; family Pteropodidae; genus Rousettus; species Rousettus aegyptiacus. The sequence continues at coordinate 9,637,801 of NW_023416285.1, forward strand.
AGATTTTTTTAAACTCATAAAATCATGGTAATTGGGAGATGGAAGACTAGACGCAACAATAATAGCTTAGAAGCTGAAAAGCATATGAATGTATGGTAAATGACTTATAGATGAGTGGTAACTGGCAGCACCCATTCCTCTGGCTTCGGGGTAGGTAGGGAAGGAAGCTCTAATATAAGAGCAAGGAAGGAGGGCAAAGATAGGTCGAAAGTAGTATTGAAGAAGCTGTTAGCGTGATGTATATATCATTTATAGAGCTGGCCATATATCAGGAATATCCTAATCAGAGAAAGGCAGAAACACTAATCTAATACATTTTAACACATTTTGCACATTCCTGTTATCTATTTGGTTATTCTCAAAAGCCAAGACATGGTAGCCACCTAACTGTGGATCACCGGATAAATGGATAAAGAAAATATGGTATATGTATACATACACAAGAATATTATTCTACCTTAAAAAAAAGAAGGAAATTGTGCCACTACGATAACATGAATGAATCTGGAGGATATTATGCCAAGTGAAAAAATCCAAACACAGAAGAACAAATACTACATAATACCACTTATATGAGGAATCTGAAATAGACAAACTGAGAAAAGCAGAGACTGAATTGGAGGTTGTCAGGGCGATGGAGAGAGAAAAAGTGGTACCTATTAGTAACAAGTAGGAGTTTGGGTTATGCAAGATGAATGTCCTAGAGATATGTAATATAGCATAGGGCTTATAGTTTACTATATTGGATACTTTAAAATTTGCTGAGAGTATAGATCTTATTACAGTGTTCTTATACCAAAAAAATAATAATAACAATAACAAATAAGAGGGCAAGAGGAAGCTTTTGGAGGTGATAGATATGCTTATGACAGAGAATGTGGTGATGGTTTCTCAGGTGTATCTCTCAACTCATCAAGTTCCATACATTAAATATATACAACTTTTTGTATGTCAAAATTAATTAATGAAAAAAAAAACAGATTTAAATTTCATCAGGAAATAAAACTGCCGTAGTCACATAAAATAAGAGCATTAAGGAATATATCAGCTGGCCAGCCAACATGGAAGGAAGCTAGTCCTGGGGTGGCACAGGCTGGGTAAATAGTCTGAAAATCTTTAGTATCATTAATCCCCAAATATTGCATGTAAACCAAACCATGAGAAATGGTCTAGACTTGAGACACACACACACACACACACACACACACACACACACACACACAAATCTCTAATATTTTTAAGAATTGTTTGCATCTAAGATGGCTTCATAAATTTCTAACATTTCAAAATATGCCTTCAGCAATTTAGATAATTCATGACATGAAATCTTCATTTCCTGGCAGCACCAGACACGTGAGATGCCACTATTGATGCAGCTCCTCCCAGGTAGCATACCATGTGAGTGCTGCGTTGTGCAAACGCTGGAGAATTTATATGCAGAGAAAGTGGAAATGAGCCGAAGGTCCTGGCACTCATAAGATGCAAATGAAAGGGAATCATAAAACACTCCAGTTTCTTCAGGAACACAACTCTTTGCGTAGACAGGGGAAATGTCACGATTGCTGAAATTTTGCTCCTGTGTTAAATTATTAATACATGATTAGAGAAAATTTTAAGTGAAATTATCAAAACTTGTCTTAGATCTGGATTTTGGTGCGCTAAGGCTATGAGAAACAGGGCTGAACAAATTTACATTTTGTGATTTTGACTCTCATTTTTTCCTGCAAGTCATTAATTACCATAGAAATTTCATGAAGGAAAAGTCAGATTTTTGACCTCATTTCCCCCAAGGTCACTGTAGCCGAGTCAGGGAGTCAGCGGGGTAAGGTTTTGAAATATCATCCAAAGTATTTTTCATTTTAAAAAATTTATGTTTCCTCTCCAGAATCATCTTGCAATTAAGACTGGGCCAAGGGGATTAAGTTTATTGCCACAGAGAAGAGGCTGGCAGAAACGGCCTAGGAAAAAAAAAAGTCAGTGCTCAGCTTTGAACTTCAAACTAAATGCCCCAGGTTGAGTTCTTTGGAAGTAGACACTGAGACAAAGTTTAGCATGCGAGGAATTTATTAGTGACCTGCACCTGTGGAGAAGGGCGAGAGGAAGCAGGATTAGGCAGGGGGAGAAGCGGAATTGCCATACAGGTAAAAGAAAACCTTGGCTAGGTCAACCACCAGGAAGCTGTGGGTGTCAAGCCCCCTCGGTGGTTTGTAGGAAGGTGAGATTTCTTTATTCTCAAGCATGAAGAATCGAATACTTTTTGAGAAACTATGACGAGGCCTGGGGACAGAAGGTGGCTCACAGGGCAGAGGCAATATCCATAGTTATTAAGTGTAGGTATTAGCACAATGCTTAAATGATTAGGGCAATTACCACTCTTAAGCAAATACCACAGCCAGGCTTCTGGGTGACCAGAAGGGCTGGTTAACGAAATACAGACTAGACTTAGTTATTAAACAAAGGACTCAGAAGAACAGAGGCTGAAGTCAAGAGACAAAAGATAATGCCACAGAACCTCAGATAAGACCAGATGGCATTTCCACAATACTGTGAGGACATTACACACAGTCCCCACACTCCCGAGGCATTCTAACTCTCAGATGTTATTTTGGTGATAGACAGAAGAAAGGACAGGGGTCTTCTTGAGAACAAATTCAGAAGATGTAAAATGGGTTTAAATGAAAGTATAGAGAACCAAAAATTTTATTATTGACTTAGTTACAGATCAGCTTATTAAACAAATGATAACAATGAGGTCCTTTCATGACAATCAAATTTATATAACACAATGGATAAAGCAAATATTTACTAATTTTTTTTTATAAACAGTATAACTTTCTTTTACTTAGTCTAGTTCCCTAGTTTAAATAATATGTACAGGTTTTGTTTCTCAAGTTTATAATTCAAGCACTAACACATCTGTGAGCTTCAGATTCCTATATCCAAAAACTAACATTTGTACTTCAGTACTTCAAATTTTAACTTTTCCAAAATTGAATTTCTGAATTCCCACCCCCTCTCCTAAATAGGCCTATTCCTTTAGAAGCAATCTTCATTTTATTATTGGAAGAACTATCCATCTAGTTACTCAGATGAAAATTTGAGGACTTATTTTTAAGCCTTCCTTTCCCTCACCCCCCACATTATCCAATCCACTAAAGCCATGTTGATTATAATCATAAAGTAGCTCCTGAATTTAACGTTCCTTCTCTATTCATTGCTTCTCATCTAGTCCAAACCACCATAATCACATTCCTGAACTTCTAAAACTTCTTTCTTTCTTTCTTGTAGTACCTCTTCTAGATACCAGCCAGAATGACCCCTGAGAAAGGCAAATCAGATCCTATTTTTCAAATGCTTACATGCTTCCATTGCCTTCTAACTTCACTGGAATAAAATTCAGCCCCTTTTCAGAGTCTTTGAGGCCCGATTTGTTTATTCATCTCTTAGCTCCAATTTCCCCCATCATTGATATCATTTAATAGGACTTGATTTCTTGTTATATCTTGAAAATACCAAGATTTTTCCTCCTAAAGCATTTAACTTTTTTCCCCTTTGATATTCCTCTTGCCACAGATATTGAAATGGCTGGCTCTTTATTATCACGTTTTAAGGAAACATCAAATTACCCAAGTCTAGGGCAATTTGAGCATCAAAAAATAGTAGGAATAATGGGTTATAAAATTCATGTGTCCATCTCGAAAGAAAGAAAGAAAGAAAGAAAGAAAGAAAGAAAGAAAGAAAGAAAGAAAGAAGGAAGAAAGAAAGAAAGAAGAAAGAAAGAAAAAAGAAAAAAGAGGGAAAGCTCTCTTTTGTACTGAAATGTCAACCAATAAATGCAGAAGAAATAGAATTTGAAAGTCTATCATTTTTTAACTATGGAATAATTAGTTGCATAAGTAAGAGATGGATGCTAAAGCTAGTAATAAAAGTTCAACAAGGAACAGGATAGTTACATAATTTCAATGTATTTTCCCACAAATTACTTGTCAATTATAAATGATAAAATGATGTTAGAATAAAGAAACCTGGCAAACATCACCTTAATCAAGCTATCAAAATTGACTTTACCAACAATGAGCAAAACGTATATCATGTACTTTTTCATTAGATGCATTAAGAATGACACAACACAACATTTATTATATACATAATTGGTCAGTATGCATAACCTGAATATTATCATAAGGAAGCACCAAACTCAGACTGAAGAACATTCTACAAAGAAAAAAAAAAAAAGTGAAATTCATGTAATAAAAATAAGTCTGAGAAACTGTTCCAGATTAAAGATCAAACACAGATGCCAAAAAGAGTGGCGTTATGTCTATAGTTCACTCTGAAATAGTCCAAATATATGCATATCAGAATAAATGTGAATTTCAAAGTTTATTTCAACTCAGCTTCTCAATTTCTGCCTCGATTCATTTGAACCGCATTGCCACCTCCATGTTGTATTTTACTCTTTTTGTAGATAGAATTCTGATAATTCGATGGGCCTAAGGTATGTTCTAAGAGAAATTTTTCTGTTGTAAAATAATTGATATGTCAGAGAGGTAAATCAAAAAATGCCTATGTATTGAAGCCAAACATATGGCAACCACCTGAAAAATAGGTCAAGAAAGTAATCACAAGTGTGACTACTGTTATGAGAACTTTAAAACTATCAGTATTGCTTTCTGGCCTATAAAAATAATAAAGGTTGAGAAAACACTACAGTAAATATTTTGATGATTTCTCATACAACTTTATAACCATCTTCTGTTCATAACTTCAAAGAAACTGTTTTGTACTTTGCATTTTTAAAAAATATTTTACCACTTGTAAATGAAATTCAGCTTTTCTCTAGAAATTGCCAAGAGGCTAGACTATAGATTTTTGCAAATGATATTATCTATATTGAATATTATGGAATGCTAAAGGTTTGACTTAAAAATATAACGTAAAAATGTAGTTTAAAGATGTAGTCATTTAGAAATCAGATTTTTGATTGTCGAAATGCTGTAAAAACTACATAAGAAGGTTAGGAAAAATAAATTCCCAATTGATATCATGCTGATTTGTTTATTAAAATGCATAAGATATAATATAGTATTTACTTAACAAAAATGTTAATTAATCACCAGCTACGTGATAAGCTATGAGCCACATGCTGGGAGTTGTGGTTCCTCGTGTGTGATCTGGCATACATGGGGTTTGCTAAGCTGGAGACAAGTTTGCACTTTTAGAAGTCCTGGAGGAAAAGATGAGATGCTTTGTTCTCATCCTTAGATGGCATCTCCACATTCCATTGCAAAATTTAGAATTTTAAGGAAATTAGGCAAATCGAAAAATTCCTGTATAGCATCATTCCTTTGTTTTCATGAAAATGTTGATGCATTAAGAGTGAGAAAATAAAGCCACATCTCTGTTTATATTATGCTATTTTTCAAACCTTTTAGGCTTGACAAGATATAGCATGTGGTCCTCTGAGCACTTTTCTTCTTTTATTTTTAAACCCAGATATTTTTCATGGAAATTCAATCCTTATGCCCTTCATTCCTTTCCACTTAACTCATCAATGCATGGCTCTACATGAGATATTTGACATTTAGTATAAATTTTATTTTATTTTTTCTTAAACACAGGAAGCTGTATTTTTCCTAAATGTAAACAAATCAAAATGTTTAACTTCAGGTTGATTTCATCAAGTAGTGTAAATGCTTGCGTGCCTATGTGTGTCTGCTACTTTTGGCAAACCAGATTTCTTCCTCTGTTCTAAAAACTTTATCCACATGATACCAAGTGAATGAAAGAGTAAGGAAAGAAAGGCTACACATGACATTCAGCATGAACAAAAATAATCATCCTTGAGCAAAATGTCGAGAGAATAATGAGCATATAACACCCATAGATAATTGTTCCATAATCTATTTCCTTCACTGTTTAAGTTGCTTTTATTGGTATTAAATAATTTATAAATTAATGTTTCAGGAAAAGTAAAATCTAATATTTAATGGAAATCATCCATGGTATTTATTTTGCATATACATATTTCTTAATTTTCACATAATCTTGAGAATTTAATAACGATTATTGACATTATACGAATGAGAAACTTAAGGCATTGAAAGGTTACATGTCTTCCTCAGTTGCAAGCCAATAACTAGGTGACTGAGATGGAATTCCTACCTAGTTCTAGATTGCAAGGTTGAAGAATTTTAGAATACTTTATACATTCTCATTCTACTTGATGTATGAGGCATTATTATCCTCTAATTTATTTAGAGGAAGTAAATTAATTTGACTTGGCTCAATCTGCATTGCACTATAGTTCACTTAAATTAGAAACATGTAAAAGGTCACCTATTACTACTAGTAAAATTTTATGCTTCATCACATGATTTTAAGTAGTTTGTGATAGCATCAAAATGGGATCGATTTAAGAACTATTTTCAATGTTCTGGCTTTCACATTTAAACATTCTTCTTCTTTACCAAAGATTAACATCTCGAAGTTAAAGAAATTCATTATTAATTTTATTAACAAGACATAAGGTTATAAATACTGAATGGACATTACTGGTAAGGAGACAAGGGAGTTCACTTGGTAAATATTCTTTATCTAGAAGTTTCCATGATAAATATATGAAAGGTATGTTCCCATGATATTCTTATGTAAATGTGGCTAAGCAACTAGATACAGAAGTCATCTTGCTATTAAAACTCAATTTAGCTATTTTTCTCTTTCCACTGTAGAAACTTAAAGAATATGTACATTCATTGCCCGTAGAAAAGCTGAGGAAATTTTTTCCTTGTAGAAAATGAATATTGAGTTGAGTAAGTATATAGAGTGTGTGTTTGTTTGCCATTTTTTTTACAAGAGCATGGATATTTTTTTCCCAAAATAAAATGTTAGGTTAGCTTTATTATTATATCAGAAGATAATAGAGTGATGTCAGCCACCTCACTGGTGATGATTATGATGACGTAGTCACTAATGTGCATGCACGTGCACTGAGTGTGTGACAGAGTTTACAACTAAAAGGCTGAGTTTAAGGTGAAACAGATACACAGAAAAGGTGAAACAAATACCATAGTTAGTTCTTTAACACAAAAGTTGATATCTGCTACTGAACTCAGATATTTTTCTTTGTGTCTGAATAATGTATTCGGATAAAATTCATAAAGAGATAGCTTTCAATTAAACTCTGAAAAGACTATTTAAGAAAACAGAGCTACCCGCCCTGCCAAATTAGAAATGGGGCACTGAAGGCACATATCTCACCTTCCAGAATACCTGATTTTTTATTATTATTATTATTACCCCTATCATAGCGCCAATTCATTGCCTCGTATTTTCGCAATTGTTACTTCTCTACCTGCTGGATCTCTTCCTTTTTGAAAGAAGGTGTTGATGTGTCTCCATTTTTAAGAGAGGAGTCATCAATTTCTCAGTTTTTCTCTCATGCATCGATGCTCCATTGTTAAGCCCATATACATTAAGAATTATTATGTTTTCTTGGAGAATTAACTCCTTTACCATTATGTACTGTCCTTCTTTATCCCACTGAAGGTTTTAAATCTCTGAGTTGTCAATTCTTAGCCGCTAGCAATTTCTCATTTATATTTCAGACTTTCCCACCCATCTCCGGTTCCCATGGAGGCTTCTGCTCACGAGTCTTTGCTCCTGTAAATGACAACGTCTAGTATTTTCACATTCATCTCTCTGATTGTTGATTTTTTAGCCTGTTTAGCTTTTTAGTTGTTGTTAATACAGAGTGGTGGCTTCCAAGCTCTTTACATGCATTCCCAGAGACTAGAAGTCTATTTACTTCTAAATGTTTTTACTAAGATCATGATCTTCCAAAGGACAATCATCCTATTTTGTTTAATGAAAGGCCACTGTCTTGTACAAGTTTTGTAAATTAGAGGATTATATTTAATTATAATAAAATAATTAAAGTTGCTAAATTATAATTATGCCTTCTTCCTTTCGATCGTTATGCATTATGAGATCAGTTTCAACAGGAACTGTCTGGGAGGCAGATAAAAATTTTCTCTTTGAATGGGATGTGAGATTAGATGGACAAGAGGTACTCTGGAATGTCATAGTAAAAACTTCCAAATATCTACTCCTCCAGAAAAACGACAAGAACGCTGGCAAAAAATGTCAAAATTATGGTTGACTTCTTGAATATAATGAGTGTCAGGAGAAAACGAAACAGAATCTTTAAAGTTACAGACGAAAAAACTTCAAAATTGAATTCTATATCCAGTGAAAATATCCTTCAAAAGTGACATTAGAAAAAAAAAAACTTTTCCAGATAAGTGAATACTAAGTAAAATTGTCGCCAGCAGAAAATTGGAGCATAGTGATAATAAATATAACTCATGTAAAATAAGAATCTATAAGCCTATATTTACATGAGTGCATAAACGAATACGAAAATAAATATGAGAGAAAGGAACATTTTCTTACAGTACAATGTCATTAATACAGAAGGCATGATAAATTAGAAAATTATCACTTCATGCTAAAATTTGTGGGGAAAGATTAATGAGAAAAAGGATAATCATAATCTTTTGACCTTTCTGTATTACCTATTAATACAATGAGAAAAACAATATCTATACAGTAGAGAAAATTTACAGACACCTCATTAACTACTTTATCAAAGTTATCATTATTGATATGGGAACAAACTAATCTTATGCTTTCTGCTATTAGGTACTGAGAAGGAAATATATCTTCTGTGGCATTTCTTCCAAAAGTGCATTTCTTGAATTTCACCCTGAGTGAACATCAAGCAAGCTTAAAATGCAAGATATCCCATAAAATAGCCAACCTATAATCTCAAAGAATATCAAGGAGATGAAAAATAAAGCCTGAGGAAACAATCCAGATTAAAGGGGACTAAGGAGATATCATAGCTGGATGAAAGGCGTGACCCCAGATTATGAAAGGCATGACCCCAGGGGTTGGAGTGGCAGTTTCTAATTCTCTATCTTCACATTCACTGATCTTCTTTTTCAGTATTGTTGTGTCTGCGTTAAGCCCATACTACGAGTTTTCTTATAAATTTCAGATATTGCATTTTAAGCTCTCGAAGTTAAATTTGCTGATTTTTATAGTTTCAATTTCTCTTCTAGCTGTATGTTTTCCATTCATCCCTGAGCATATTTATAATAACTGTTTAAAGTCCTTTCCTTCTGGTTCCATTTTTTTCTGTCACTTCTAGTTCTGTTTCTATGACTGCTTTCCATCCTGACATTTTTTTTTTTTTTTTGCTTCTTTGCTGGTTTAATACATATTGATTGGATGCCAGATATGTTGTTGAATATGAATATTATATTGTTCCTTCAAAGCATGTTGAAAGTTTTTGCCATTTTTGAAGGGTAGATTCTAAATTCCTTGCAGATCACCTCGATTGTTAGAAAGTTTAATTTTAAACTCTATTAAGAGGCTACTAGCACAGCTTTCACTCTCCTGCTATTTTAGACTTGCCATCGAAGTGTGACTTGCTGGGGTCTCTACTGAATTATGTGAATGCTAAGTGCCTTCTCTCTACTAGGCTAGTTGGAATTCAAGTGTCTTCCAGCCTTGTATATGTTCTGGAGAGATTTTAGCTAATAGCTCCTTGATAAATTTTGGTTGGTTGGTTGGTTTTGCCCATCCTTGCAGCATTTCTTTATATGTGTGCAGTTTAGTGTTTGGACAAGAGACTCAAGGGGGACCCCCACAAATCTCTGGAACTCTTTCTCTGGACAGCTCCTTCATCTCTAGTACATTGTCCTACAAATTCAACCCTGTTGGTTTCTCTGAACTCTCTCTTTACTCAGTTCAGTGAAACTCATTTCCAAGACATATGAGATTCTCTCCTCTGTGTGCAGAAGTCTAGAACAAGTGCCTCCAGGAAAAAGATGAGCTTACTGAGCTGTTCCCCCTTCTTTCAGTAGTGTTGGTCTTATGTTGACTATTGTCTTTTATCTAAAAGCAGATTTCCACAGCGTTTTTCTAGTTTTCTAGTTCTTTCCAGTGAGAAAGGAAAATCTAGTGCTGGCTGCTTCAACATAATTTCAAATAGAAACTGCTATATAGAGTCATACAAAATTACTATTATATATACTCAGTTAGTGTATGCGGCACTCTGAACATGAACACCATGGTCCCTCATCTGTAGATAATGACTCAATATTTGCTCTAAGACCACCCAGTCTTTGTTGCCTAATGTTTGGCCTCTGTTTAATATTTTAAACTCAATATGCTTTTTAATATATTAGGAATAAGCTTCCTCTTTCAGCACCTTTGAATTTGGGTTAAAGCTACATTTATTTGTGAATATAGGGCATGTTTTTAAGTAGAAGTTGGTGTTATTTGTTTATAAGTTAATTCATTTTATAATAAAAAGCAATTTTAATAAAAAGTAAAGTGTAGTATTCTCAGCTAACAGCAACATATGTGCTTTTGAAGATTGTCCATTTTCTGGACTGCCATTGGGATTGTGCATATTGGATTAATTTTCCTGGTGTTTTTCAGCTTCATATGTGTCATGACTGGCTTTGTAATTTTTGGATTCATAACAATCTCACAAATGTTCTCATCCTCAGTTTAAATTTATTTAGTGAAGTGAACTTGTGAATCCTTGGATTAAGGGGTGGTGAGGAGAGAATGGATGGTTAGGTTGCTAAATTTTCCAAGTTTTCAAATGCAATCCAAATCATTATAATTCTTCTTCTTCTTTTTTTAGCTCATTGTTGCATTTTTTGAAAGGTTAGTATCTCTGTAAATTTCAAGTTGTTATTAAGATAATTTCTTTTATTGTATATGAACTATAGGTTTATGAGTGTGTGTGTAAAGTATATTTAAGTCTATGAAAATTATCTGAAAGCATTGTAGATTCTTGAAGTTATCAAGTTCATGTGCCAAATGTGTTCTGTGTTCTTCTATAGTGTAAAGGAGATCAGTTTGAATATTCATCTACTGATGTCCATCTCAGCTGTATATATAAGATTGCTTAAGAATCCTGTTAGCTTATAAGTCTCTTTAAATATCAGAAATTAATGGTGCATTTGCTAGAAGGTATTATAGTGGCTTAAATTGTGATCTCTTTCCGCCTCACTTAATGACTGCCTTAACCTCAGAATGTGATCTTCTTCATTTCTATAAAGAACTAGACGCTTGTCCCAAAATGTTCCAAATTGGCCACAAGTCCTGGCTCCCTCTTGTCTTCTGGCTATCTCCTGGGTGGAATTCCAACCTTTTCCCTGCTTTCTGTTCTGAGGAGCCCGCTGTGAAAGGGAGAACATTTAACTTCCTCAGAGACCTGGAGACAGAGTGGAAGGGTGTTAGGAAGAAGTCATTCCACCTATACTCATCAGAGAGAAGGGAAGCAGATGGCCCAGGTTGAGGGTACAAAGGAGAGGGTGTGAGTAATTCCTTTGTTCAGGCTCTGCTATATATTGCAAATGTGTAATTCTTGCAGTATCATATGTTATCTGTTTCACACATTTGTAGCCCAGCTTTCTCAATGTGCAGGCAGGGGAAGAAGTTTCTAGCTCTACCTGCTTTCTCAAATACTTATTTTTAATACCTAGTAAGTAGTCTTGACCTCTCCTCCTCCCCTTTCCACTGGGAGAAATCCATATCCCTTGTCAACATCTGTATGGATTCCTAGGAGTTTCTTATCGTTTGATCATTTTTCCCCTATGATTTTCTCATCCTGCTGAATTGTCAGTATCAATTTATATCTTGATTCCTTGAGATGTTCTCTGTGCCCTGAATCTCCACAAATATGAGACACAACCCCTTAATCCGAATTTCTCTATGCACCACCAACATAAAATTTTTGTCTTTGCTGAAAATTTGGGGTTAAATTTCATCATATCAAAAACATGTTAATAGTGAATATTAATAATCCATGTCCCATACTTTACTGGCCCCAACCACCACAGGGAACTTGGCACCATCTCTGACTCTTTAGACCTTAACTCTCCCTGACCATACTCTTTCTTCTGGCACCCTCTTATCCATTTACCTTACTTTATTCTTCATTTGTTTTTAATAAATGTTTATTGAGCACCTATCATTTGCCAGGCATTATTCTGGTCATTGATTAGTTTGAGTAGCTCAGGTTTGTTTGTCTCCTTCCACCCAGGGGAACCTTACCTTTCTCCACTGAGAACACAAACCTGGCACCACCATTTTAACCAAGTGTGCACATCATATACCTCAGTCAGAGAAAAATCTTTTTTCCAGTGATAAACCACAACTCTGCCAACCCCTATTCCTTTACCCTAACCCTTTATCCTTGAGTTGTTGACTCCACAGTAAAAACAAAAACAAAACAAACAAAAAACAAACAAAACAAAACAAAACAAAACCCCTTTATCTTTGACTTTACAATACCAATGGCTGCAGATGATGTAATGACCCTTGCAGATATGATCAAGTGAGGAACTGCTCTTTTTCTACCAATGGATGAAGGACAGACCAACTGCTACTTTTCTGTTTCCCTTTACTATCTTTGTGTCTTATTCAGAGAGCCCAGCTCTTCCAAAGGAATTCCTTGCAGACACTGGAAATAAAAATACTTTGCTTTAAATGTTAAAAAAAAAAAAAAAAACACAAAAAACAGATGCTTTGAATATGTAATTAGTTAAAGATATTGAAATAAAATCATCCTGGATTTAGGGTGGGACTTAAATCCAATGACTTGTGTCTTTATAAGAGGAAATAAAAAATAAAGAAGAAGAGAGGTATAGAGAGACATTCAGTAAAGAAGGCCATGTGAGGATGGAGCAGAGATTAGAGTAATGAGTCACAGGCCAGGGAATGCCTCAGACCACCAGATGGAAGACGCAAGAGGAAATTCTTTTTCAGAGCCTCAGTGGAGCACAGCTCTGCTCATACTCCAATTTTGACTTCTAGCCACCAGAACTATGAGAAAACAAATTTCTATTGTGTTAGGCCATCGAGTTGTGGTGGTAATTCGTAAGGGAAGCCCTCAGAAACTAATATAGATATGTTTTAAATAATTCTTTCATATGCCTTATATTAACCTGTACATCTCTAAGAATCAGAAAAATATACTTCTGATGACAAAATATAGAATATAAATATTTCTAAAAAAAACAAATGAACTAAAACAATAGAATACATGGTCCACTGAAATTCGACCACATATTTTGATGTTGGGTTTTGATAAATATCTGATGTCTGGCTGACTCTATGGCTGAAGCAACCATGCTCGAACCTATAAAAATGTTGAGATTTCTATTCAATTACCTTTAACTCTTGGTTCTTCCCCCAAATGATTTATGATCAGAACTCCAATTACAGGCCATTGCAAAATGGAATTTTTCTGTGTGGGCATTTTATGTGAGAGAGAGGCTTTTCTACTTTTCCCAGCTTTCCAAGAATAAAGAATTCTATAATTGACCCAATCAACTTAAAATTACTATATCAAATACTATGGCTAAGTGCATCCTAAATGATACTAATTGAAGAAGAAACTAGATTTTGGTACCATCTTATTATCTACAGTGAAGTGACCACCATCCTGTAGAGTAACATTACTTAAATTGAAAACTCCACAAGAAAATAATAGGTACTCCCTCCAAAAAAAGGATTCTGTGGGGAAAACATGTAGTTAAACAAGTTTAAATGTTTCTTTAAGAAATCCTTATCATCTTAAAGAAATAAGTATGCATAATGAATCTTTAGAAAAATATGCAATATTTCTCAACTTTATTTGCTCTTTTAATAGTTTTCATAGAATATAGCAACTTTGAGTATGAGTGCTCTGGGGAGTATGGTTTGGAAGTAGCATTCTAATAATTGGTATTATCATTGATATTATTATTTTCACAGTGATAATGACATAATACTTGCTCTAACATAATACTTTCTTACTTTTTTATATAATATTAACTCTTACATAATACTTCCTTTGTTCCAACACTGTTTTAGGAGTTTTACTTTTATTATGTCCTTTAATTTTCTCAGCAATTTTGTGAGATAGGTAATATTAATACCTCCATTTAACTTATTTAAATAACATTCTGAATGTATCATGGCCAGTTAGTGTTAGACTAGGGACTGGGAGCCCGGGCTGTCTGGCTTCAGACTTAGTGAATTTAACCTGAAGTAAGAACTTGTGGGCAAAATTGAAGCTTGATAAAGGCAAAAATAAGCTAAGAAAGCAAATAGATGTTTCCCAACTATTTTTTGATCACGGGCTAATTTGGGAATCCAAAGAAAGCCACAGAATCCATCCTCATAAGAATGTATACACACATATCCATAAACATGTATATGATTTTCAGAGCATTGCCAAGCTCCTAAAGCATCCAATTGACACTAGACAGAATCACTGATTTAACTGTCTTTAAGTATGACTAGATCCAGAAAAATCATTAGAGTTGATTAGTATGTAGCAGAAATATAAGAAACTTTTGAGGCTATGTCTAAGAAAGTTAAATTATTCCATACCATTGAATGGGCTGGGATGGTATCCAGACTGCTTTTCTATTTTTTAGGGGTCAATGCTTTGTTTGAGATAGGCTGCTTTTTAAAAATCTGTTTTTTTTTTTTAAATAATTCTTTTATTTTTAGAGTCGGCATACAATATTGTGTTAGTTTTAGTTCTACGACCTAATGATTAGACACTTATATAACTTATAAGTGATCACCCTGATAAACCTAGTACCCTGTACTGTTTCTCTTAGGCAGGATTTTTTAATGAACGAGTAATTTATCTCACCTAATTAGACATTCCCTGCCTTGCAAAGTTTCCAAGACTGTGCTAACTAGAGCTAAGTTACTGATTACATCTGCACTAACGCATAGGGCTGGGAAAAGTTATTTACTCACCATACTCCTCATTCTCTCCTAAACTGTTTCCCAAAGCAGTAAAGAGAAGGATGGTGATTTACGAGAAAAAACGGAACCATATTATCGCATATGTAATCTGTTTATGACACTCCTCAGATTAAACTAATCTTAATTAAATTTTTTTAATTTTTAAATTCCATTTGGCATATGATATTTTATTAGTTTCAAGTATCCAGCATAGTGATTAGACATTTATATTACTTAAAAATTGATCACTCCGATAAATCTAGTACCTATTTGACACCACACATACGTATTATGTTATTGACTGTATTCCTCATGCTGTACTTTACATCCCCACGACTGTTTTGTAACTACCAATTTGTACTTCTTTATCCAGTCCCCTTTTTTATACCCCCAACTCCCTTCCTATCTGGCAACCAATGAAATGTTCTCTGTATCTATGAGTTTCTTTCTCTTTTGTTTATTTATTTTATTCTTTAGATTCACATGTAAGTGAAATCATATGGGATTTGTCTTTCTCTGTCAGACATACTCCACTCAACACAATACCTTCTAGGTCCATCCATGTTGTTGCAGATGGCAAGATTTCATTCTTTTTTATGGCTAAGTAATACTCCATTGTATATACGCACCACTTATTCTTTATCCATTCATCCATTAATAGACACCCAGGTAGCCTCCATATCTTGACTAATGTAAATAATGCCATGATGAACACATGGATTTACGTATCCCTTCTAATTAGTGTTTTAGGTTTCTTTGGATAAATACCAGATATGGGATAACTGAGTCTTTCTTTGATTCTTATTATAGCCTTCGTTTTAAAGTCTATTTTGTCTGGTATAAGTATTGCTATCCCAGTTTTCTGTTTGTTTCTATTTTCTTGAAACATCTTTTTTCATCCCTTTACTCTCAGTTCTGCATGTGTCTTTCAATCAGAAGTGTTTCTTGTAGCCAGCATATATAAGGGTCTTGTTTTCTTATCTGTTTAGTCATCTTATCTTTTGATTGTAGTATTTAATCCATTTATATTTAAAGTAACTGTTGCTAGGTATAGTTATTACCATTTTATCATTCATATATTTTTTTAATCCTTTTTCTTCCTCTTAAAGAGGTCCCTGCAACATTTCCTGTAATACTGGTTTGATAGTGATAAACTCCTTTAGCTTTTTCTTGACTGGAAAGCTCTTTATCTGTCCTTCAATTCTAAATGATAGTCTTGCTAGGTAGAGTAATTTTTGTTGTAGGGCCTTGCTTTTCATCACTTTGAATATTTCATGCCAATCCCTTTTGGCCTGCAAATTTCTGTTGAGTAATCAGCTGACAGTCTTGTGAGAGCTCTTTTGTAGGTAACTGAACTGCTTTTCTCTTGCTACTTTTAAGATTTTCCCTTTGTGTTTAACCTTTAGCATTTAAATTATGATGTTCCAAAAAGATTTTACCATTAGTTTGATCTAACAATTCCTGTCCCTTTTTCTGTTCATTTTCTTAAAAATTTTTCGGACAACTGATTATCTTTAATCTGAACGAGAAATAATGTTAATAATCTTCTGGGATAGGACAGATCTCTAATTTACTCTTTTACCTTGATTTGATTAAATGTACATGGCTTCTGTTTTTATTCCTATTTGACTCAGTTTATTAATTGATTGTTATAGAGAGATGAGTTACAATTCTAATGTACTTTCCAAATCAAAAGAGTAAAATTAAGTCTAGATAAAATTAAATAGGTTTTTATTTAATATTGAAATAAGGAAACCTAAAAAGATGAGATTTTTTAATTAAAATGATATTTTAGTTGAATAGGACTTGACTATGCCAAAAATATATAATTCATGTATGGTAGACTAGTTAATATTTTCAAAAAATGGTTGAAATGTGGACATATAATTTGTTTATGACAGACTAGTTAATGGTTTCAGAATAAAGGCTGAAATGTGGATTACTTGAATTTAGCCAGCATAGTGAAATGATGTGGAAATTGAAGAAGGATAGACCTGGTTCAAAATAATTTATCTATTCAACAAATATCCATCAAGTACGTGTTGGGTAGAATAAATCTTATGCTACTGAGGGCAAGATTACATCTTGTTTTCCATCGTATCCTTCCAATATCCTGCATTCAAATAGTTTATCATTTATGACCTGTATTACTTGGGGAAAATGAATCACCAGTATAATGATCTCTTATAATTATATGTTTATATAAATCACATGAAAACATACAGACGGCAACTCATTAGGGTCTAGCACAATATCTGTGGTTCAATAAAAAAATGCTGAATAATTGTATAAATAAAAAAATAAATAGTTATTTGAGAGTTAATACAGGCTAAATGTGCTATGGTATATACCAGTACCCAGTACACAGTAATTGCTGAAAATGTATTTCTTATTTTTTCTTTCTATGTAATTTTGCAATGCCCAGAAAATCTCAAGTTAAAAATAATATTTTACGTGGATTATAGTTATTTGAGATTAATGAACATCTCTGGGTAAATGGTGTATTTTCTGAATATCTGTTCAGTGCTTGCTTTACTCTTATATGCAATATTCTCACATTATATGTTTATGCATGAAAGAGACAGTGATTTTTCAAGTGCCCACTCTATAAAGGACATTGTTTTAAGTGCCATGAGCAGTTACAACACAGGGAAGACAACGTTATTCCCCAAAGAATATTTTAGAGGAGGCAAAACAAGCTTAGTCCTCAAAAATGCTAGCCAAGAAAAAATATAACCAAATATGGCTTTGTAGTACAAAAAGAAATGCCAGAAAATTGAAGTGCCAGGAACCAGATGAACTTATTTTGAAGAGATTAATAGAGATGAAATTGCTTCTTTCCCCATTAAACATGATATCCATTTATTGTGCAGTACAACAGGTTTTAAAAATGATATTTTGTTTAATTCCCACAGTAACCAGAGTAAGCATTCCTTTATAGGTGATAAAATGAAAACTCAGAGAGGTTAAATCATTTTCTCGAGATCATACATCTTAAAATAACAGAGCCAAGACTGAGCTTGCACTCCATAACCATGCTACAGCCATCAGCTGTGGTAGAAATACAAATTAGATGCTTTCAGTTGAATATAAGTGAAAACTTGCTTCAAACTTACATGTACATTAGGCAATTTATTGGTTTTACAAACTGGGGTTCTGGAAGTAGGGCAGCCTCCATGACTGGTAGATACAACTGGCTTTGAGATGTCATCAAGGATCCACTGTTTTTCTTCCTCCTTGCTCAACCGCCCAAGGAATTTTTTTGTTTGTTAAGATGACTGACAGCGGCAATCAATGCTAAGGATTTTCAGAGATGATAGATAGATATAGATAGATAGATAGATAGATAGATAGATAGATAGATAGGTTTCTAAGACAACCATGTAAAAGCCTTCTGTCTTCTGTTGCTTGAATTACCCTTGAACAAGTTTTTATGGCAAAACACATACAGGTTGCTTGTTAGGCAGATGAGGTTAATCGCTGAACTCATCACTAGGAGGGAGATGGGGTTACCTTGACCATTTTCGACCAGTGAAGGTACACCTCTAGATTTGGGAATGCAGTCAATTCCACTCAACAGCAGGACAGCTACACAATTGGAAAGAATCGAATGAATGATGAAAAAAGAACAATTGAGCCACTAAATCCACTATTGTGAACACACGATTAGTTTTAACTTCATTAACTGAAAAATTTATAAATAAAAAAACTGGATATTATCTCTTCTTTAATTAATAATTATTTTTAAATATCTCAGTGTTTTATATAAGGAAGACTTTCAATTTTAATTGGCACATCAAGGATCTAAAGAAATCCAGATCGCTCCACATATATTAATAGCTATGGAATTCATAAATTTAATCTTGTGATTGGGGAAAAAGTGAAAGAAATTATGTTTACTATGCTCCAGAGGAATGGGGTAAATCTGATCACTCTAGAAGACTGAGAAAAACAGAGTCTGGAGAAGTAGAGGTAGTAAGCAGATTTATTTAATTTACTCCGTCCTAAGAAAATAATATTTCCTCTGGGTTGCCTACAAGAGTACCAATAAGGCATTTTCCAGAATACAGATGAGGTAGATGTCATAATGATATAGATTCAGATATGTCTGTGCTTGAGCTCTTTCGATGTCATTGCCTGGCTGCATCATTTTGGACAGGTAACAATTTCTCTCGCTCTGTCTCCTCATTTGTAAGATGTTCATAATAATAGCAGCTGCTTTGCACTGCTGTAAAAAAGATTGAAGGAGTTAAAGTATATAATGCTCAGTGAAATGCCTGACACCTGGAAGCGCACTGAATGCTTGCTATTAATTTGGTTTAGATTAATCAAGTGTTACACTTCCTAAGATTTTATGCAAGTTTATTCTGCAGAGCCATCTATCTGCTTGTTAGTTCTGATTTTCTGATTAAATTATTCCTATTCAATGTCATTGTTTCTATCTGTGATGAATTAGGAAGAGTGATAGGGACAAGGATAAACAAGTTGTTTTGCCATTTTTGTAAACAGACTTTTATCTTTGATTTGCTTTTCTGTTCCTGGCATTTGTTTATTTGCATAACGACAAAAACAAAAGTTACTAAGGGATGAATGCCATGTAATCAGAGGAAGAGTTGGTGTGGCTCAAAGCCTGAGGATCTTGGGCATGAGACGCATGTGATGTCAAAGGGCTTGCATTTAACGGTGCAATATAATATGGAGTGAAAGAGAAATCAAACATAACGTGATGAAAGGTATCTGAACACTGTTATTTACCATCACATGAGGTTACAACCACTACTGACTTTTGAACATGATGAACTTCAAATAGGGAGGAAAGAGTTGGCCGATTTAGAATTCTCACAATAAAAGGGACCTTCTGGAATCACACACAGCAGGTCTTCTGCTTCTGCCACTTTGGGCAAGATGCTTAACATCTGTAAGAATTCGTATCCTCGTCTGACAAAATGGTGTAACAATATAGATCTTTGGGTTTCCTTTTTATTTTTTAAAGCATTAAGTGTATATAAAGCATGTATGACATTTAATGGGTACTTAATACCCATCTATTATATTTTGCAGATATTTAATTGTTCATTTATATCACTTGTAAAATAAGAGACTTAAGACCATTAACAAGCTTACGCTATCTCAAACGACATATGCATATATAGAACAAATTTTTAAAAGAAAAAAGTAAAGAAAGGAAGGACCGAGACACCAAATGAAGATAGGAATGATAGTAATAGAAAAATGCAAAATCTGAATTTCCTGCGTATTTTCTAAGGGTAGGCCGATTTCAAATGTGTCTCTCAGGTTTCTGGTGCCAAAGGAAAAAAAAAAAAAACAGAAACACAATGTATACAATAATTCGCAGAGCCGATTACATAAGAGAAAAAATCTAGTCAGCAAAGCAAACTCTGCACTGAATGGGAGCTCGTTCCGCCTGCGCAGCTGCCAGGACGGTGAGCAGGGACCATGACTGAGTCAGCCCCTCAAAGCACGGCCCACAGCTCTTCGTGCAAAGCGCCTTCTTGGTGTTCTGCGCCCACCAGCTGCAGCAGACCCGCGGGCGGTGCATCCCTTATTTAGGCCTCTTTATAAACTGTTCGCACCTTTGTATCGAGTCTCGCATCAGTTAGCTCTCTCTAGATTATGCTGAGGTGAAAGAGAACCCCACATTTCAGTGGCAATGACAGCAGTTTTCCCCTTACATTGCAGGCAGGCCACTGCAAGGTGGCTGTGGCTCTGCCCCACCCGTCTTCTCATTCAGGGTCCCAGACGGGGAGCAGACTGATCTGGATGATACTGTTTTGAGGAAGAGAACAAAACGTCTTCCAGAAATTGACCATGGTCGTAAAGCTGCCCTTGAGAACTAGCGACTGTCTCCTCCAATCAGTTCCATGTTCAGCGGGGTGTGTGCGCCTCCCACAAGGAGGGTCCTCGTGTGACAGGATGTGGGTGTGGTGGGAGAGCATCATCCTCTTACAGGAAAGGGGATTGCAGATCATAGACAACGGGAATATGATCTCCAAACTTTATTAACTCTCCTCAAATAGTCCAATGGAGGAGAGTCACTTACTATCTCCAGGCCTAGTGAACTTCATATGTTATTTATGGGAGAAAACAAACAAACAAACAAATAAACTAGAAAGTCCCACTGGGCTCAATAGTCAAAGAAAAGACATTGGCTTGGCACTAAAATATATTGGCAAAATAAATATTCATCAGATTTCAAAATTGTAAACAAAATGTTTCCGGTGTGCGTCATATCATTGCTTGGTAAATTCCTCCTCTAAACTATCATGACTGTTTAAATTACCTTACCAAAACTGCCACGTTATTACTCACCTTACAGAAGAGGAGACTTTCTGAGGATGTTGTGCATTGTGCCACAAAACACAAGTAGTTTTCTTTACTATTAATTATATGCATTCCTCTAGGTCATTAAATATACATCAGTCTGTTTAAAGAATCAATGTCGTCTATTTGTTTTGATATGTTATAACCCACAATTCATCTCACTGATTCCTTATACTGGTGGGTTGTTTTTTTGTTTTGTTTTGTTTTGTTTTTTTTGGAGGGGTGTTATTTCTAAATTTTTTAATATTGTAAATTTACTGTGATTTTACAAATTGTTTTCTGTGCATAAATTTTTAAAAAGTCACGTCACTGTGTCCAAGTTTGAATTTTTTATGTCCCTTAATAGGTTCTCTAAAAAATAGCAACTTTCATTTCCTTTAGGGACCCTTTCTTCATCACCATTCCTTTTAATTTTTGCTAACCTGAAAATGAAAGATGCATATATCTTGTTGCTATTGTGCTGATTGTTTCATAAATATATCTAGTGCATATAGGTGTATATATGTGTGTATGTGTGTGTACACACACACATACACACAATTCTCTTAGAAATGTATTTTCATATCCTTAGCCCAATACTCCAGGGGGGTGTTGGTCTTAAAATATTAGCCAATACCAGAATTCCATTTACTATACATACAGGAGGCAGGTTCTGTCCTAAGAATGTTCTAGACACTTATAACATACCATGAATCTTTACAGCAACCCTAAGAGTTAGGTAAAATTATAAGCCTTATTTTATAGAGAGGGAAACAGAAATATAGAGTGGCTGAATTCACTGTCAAAGGTCTTATTATTAAATAAATATTACGTTTGCTTTATAACTGTTAATAATGTTAATAGTATTTTTTCATGCAGAATTTCAAAATATAAACCTCTTTAATATTTTTATTCTAAGGATCACTCATAATTGTACAAATAACCTTCTATAGCACATTGTCGAATTATCAAAAATAAAAAATATAATTAGTTCTGAATTTTAAATACAGTGTGATATAGGGACTTAATTTTATTTTTAACAAAAGGTTAGCCATATTTCCAGACACTATTCATCAAATAATATTCTTATTCTTACTAATTTAAATGTCATCTTTACAATATAATTCATTCTCTCACTCTTCACTGTTTTCTTTGTATGTGCCATTAAGCTAATTGCATATTTTTCTGCTAATTACAATATTTAAATTTTTGTCACTTCAGATCAATTTTTTTTATAACTTAGGCAAATCTCTTCTTGTTGTTTGCCTTTTAACTGTTTTTTTTTTTTTTTTTAATTTTTCTTTCATACTCACCGGCCCAAATGAGCCTGAAAATCAGTTTATCAAAATTCATTTAGAAATACAAAATATTTTTCAATTTTATTGAATGTATAAATTATTTTGAGGAAATAAGACACCTTTATTATATTGTCTTCCTGTTGTTTGCCTAACATTTATATTGATTAAGGTGACATAATTTTTCACATTGTTCACATTTTATGAAGTTAGTTCTTAGTTTATTCCCCTTTTTATTATACATTTGATTTTTTTCATTAAATGTAAAATTATTATCAATTTATAACAAAGAAAATATATTACTGAGAAAATTTTAAATACTATCGTTGATTTATAGATATTACTCATGGTGAAAAATTATTAACATTGCAGAAAATTATGATTCCAATTTCTCTGTTCAAATAAATTATGCTGTTTTTATTCTTTTCAATTGCAATGTAAGGAAATTCAACTAGTTTTAACTAACAATTGTGATTATAGTCTTCCCTTTATTCTTTATTTTACTGATCAAGACACTTCTAGATTTTGCCAATAAGTATCATTTGGTCCTTGATTTAAGATATTTTAATTCTTTAATAACATAAAGAAAGTACCTATATATTATTATATTTATAAAGTTATTTTATTGAAAGAGGCATTGAATTTCATGAAAAGCCTTTGAATTTAATGTACTAGTTTTTTTTTAGGTTCTATATAGAATATGAAGCATGCTTTGGATAGTGGATTGCAAGTCAAATCAAGATAGTTTTCTTGTATGACATCATTATTAAAATTTTATCTCTCCTTTATTTCTTGCACTCTCCTTGAACTGATATTTCTCGCCATCTGAGTATAGATAAAGCTCTCTAATCTTTTTACCTAGATTGGACAAGTTTATGGGAGCCAAGATGCACTAAACACATTTAAATGCAAGGACCACATTGCCAGCAAGGAGCTTTCCCATTTTACAGTGGGCTGGAGATGAGGTAGTGTGTTGAGAGGAGGAGAGGATATATAATCCTAGGGAGAAAAATAATCAGATAGTTTCACCTCTAAGTCTCTGTTAGCGCCAATATTCTAGATGTCACATGGCAAATGCATGTTTGTTCTTTCAGGTCATATTAATTCCTTTGAGACATAGACCTAGATGATTACATTATTCCTTGTTTTAATAGCAGCTCAAACTGAACTTGCTAAAATTCAGTGGCCTCTAAATTGAGAAAGTTCTAAATTCTCCTAATTAATCAAGACTAGAAAATCTTATCCCTTATCTGTTCATCTTGGTGTTGGGTGCTTTCAAAACAAATAAGAGGCCTCTCCACCCATCTGGAATGCGTCAATTCAAAAACAATTAAAATATACATGTAATAGAAGCACTCTTTTGAGAATGGAAGGAGGTACAGTCAAGGGCAAAAACTGTAATTTTACTCTATGTAATTTTACTCTACTCTGTATCTCATAAAATTATTTGAACACTCAGCCCTCTTCACATCCTCTCTCTCCTCCTCATTCTGTTCCCTGTTATCCTTCATCCAGTGTGTTTAGTGATCTTTCCTCTGTTGTCAGCTGGCTTTAAAATGCTCCTGACTCTATTCACTGTTGCACTGAGCTTCTCAATTTTTATCATGATTTCTAATGCTGGCCTGGAATGGAGAGTCCTCTCTTCACTAATGTCTAGCTTTTTGTTCATTTCCCGAAGGACACGTTAAATCTTTTTGTGCTTTACAGGTAGTTCTCTCAAGAAATTTGATATGTTTTCCTCTGGGGCAGTGTCAGAGAACTATAAATGACAGCTTACAATCAAAAGTCTTCCTTTTTCAAGAGTAAATCAGTTTTCTTGGGACAGCTCAGGTAGCCTATCAGCAGTATCTGACATACGAAAATATTTTATTAATAGCTGCCTTACTTATAATATATGCTCTCTTTAAATACCTGCTGTAAGCCTTGCTATCTTTTGTTTTAAAATTGTAATTTCTATGTCTCAGTCCCTAATCATGATCCCAATGTCCTTTTACTATTTTTCACAGTAGGCTCAGGTCTTTGTGAAAGTAGCACACATACTGGCCCACCAGGATATGCTAGTGTTCCCAAAGTGGATTTACCAGTTAATTCTATCTTCTTTACCATTATTCTACTTTGTGTTTATCTTCTTTCTGTCTCTAAGGAAACAAACATGTCTACCCTTGAAGTTGTTCCTACCTGTGAAAATTATTCTAAAGGTCACGTACACCCATCGATAGACTAGCTAGACCAACAAAGGTTAACGTGGGAGGTAGCGCTGCCAGAGCCACGGTTAATTTGATGATGATGTGGTTTTACCATTGGGAAAACATAGAGTTTAGAGAGCACTTTCATAAAAAATGATGCCAACTGGTCTTTTAAAAGCACAGCAAATTGTACTTCACTTTATAAGAGAAAATCTAAGTAAGTCTCAAAAAGACAAAATGACTTGCCAATAGACATACTATTGCCAGTTGAGTGAAACAAGTAGGGTTTCTCATCAGTCTTTTTGTCTCTCATTTCTAAATAACTCAATTTCGAAACTGGATTTTTGGGTACCATGCATAGTCTTGATTAATATACGCATACTAATATACTAATATATACATAATATACTCGTCCTTCCCTCCCAAACTAGTTCTTTCTCTCATATTGTCAATAGTCTCCTAGAAATCAGAGAGGTTTAATCTAGCCCTCTACGATCCCCCCCCCATACACACATATGTCACATCCTAATGACTCTAGTCCTAAGTATTTCTTGAATTTATCTCTCTTCACAATACCCTTACTTCTAGTACCCTAGTTAAGAACCTCATAACTCTTCATGAAAATCACTGTAACTATCTCCCCTACTTGTCATCTCTCTCTAAAGATTTCCTGTCACCTACAGAGGACAGTTAACACTTTTTAAAATAGATCAAAGACCATCGAAGAACTGACCCCTTTCTATCTCACCAGTCTTCATCTGGAATTTCCTGTCTCACAGTCCATGTTTCTCAGAAACCCTGAATTGCCTCCCCTTTCCCAGTTTACTCAGCTTTCTCTCATCTGTGTGCTTTCTGCATACTGCTCTGTAAGAGAGGTTTATTCTTATCACCTTCGCATGCCTCATTCAAATTTGTTCATGCATTTCCTTTTCTATGCAACCTTCACAAGCACCTCCAATTATTGTGTAAGGGACTCCTTGGTGTCGCTACAATGCCACGATATCCTGTGCATATATCTGTTACTATACTCAGACCACTATTTGTTAAGATTTATATTAACTTTTAATTGGCTTTAATTATATATTTATCTCTATTTTTGATAATTAAATATTTATGTCAATATCTTGTCCATTTATATGATATCTCTCCTAATTAAACTGCAAGCTTTTTAAGGATATTATTTTTATTCACTTCTTACTTTGTCTACTACTCTGAAGGAGCTCATTTGTAGATATAATGTAAAACTACAAACATATTAACAATTTTTCTCATTACATAACATAAATAAAAATCGTAATCATTAGTGAAAATATATATGGATATCCATAAATGTACACGCATGGCAGATATGTGTGGAGATATGTGTGTATATATACACACATATCTCCACACACACATACGTGCATATATACATGACACACATATACAAAAATATATATGTATATATGATACATAATTGTGTCCTCTCTGAGAATACCTTGTTCTTTGAATTTTCATGTGTGAAATACAAAGATTTTTCAAAGTATTTTACACAAAATTCAACATTTGATTCTAAAATCAAAACTCTACTCTAGGAATACGCTTGTGTGGGCCAGTGAAAATGTGTGAACTGAACATGAGTTAGGATGGCCTACTAAACAGAAACATATGCATCAAAAAGTTTTAGAGTATAAATTAAATAAGTAATGGTTCTCGAGTACTTAATATTATGCAGACATATTTTATAGATTGTTAAATAAAGGGTTAAAGTAAAGTTAAAGTAAAGTTAAAAATCTTATAAATAAAAATTTTAGGCTTTTGAATGGGATGTGAACATATTGTTTTTTTCCCATTTAAAATGAAGGCATACAGGCTTCCTGTACCTGAACTATTATTAACTCCTTTTGGGAAAAATTAGATTTGGATATTCAGAATACACACACATACACACATATATACATTTATATATATATGTATATGTATATATATATGATGTATATCATGTGAGCCAGTGTCATATCATAGTCCTACTTTTTTAATATTATTTTCCTGATTATAGAGTATAATTGATTTCACCGAAAGTCTACTTATGAAATAAACCTACATTAGAACATTTTTCTATTCTAGTAGTATATTAAAATATTACATATATTCTAATCTTATATTTTTCATATCTTTCTGTTTAGTCATTTTTCTTTGTCTCTTGTAATAACAGCTTCCATCCTATGATCTAAATTCCTCCTATCTAATTATGTGTAAAATATCCAATACACTGTCTTTTTGAGGTAATTTTGAGGCTTTGGACTGGGGTTTTGTGCTCAGGAGACTGAAAGACTTAGAATTTCTCTTTCTCTCCTACATATGTATGGTTAGGTCATGCAGGCCATCCAGCTTCCTGTAAGACCAGAATTCGGCATATCAAGTGACACATCCCCCAAGTCAAGATTCTCACTAGATCTGAATGCCAAGCACCTCATCTGCTAATTAATGGCATCTGCAGATCCCAAGTCTAGAATTGCCTTTGATTTATTTCATGTTCAGGCTTAAACTGTTCTTTAGGGAAGTAAGTACCCCCATTTCATCAATTCTAATAAAGCTCAATTAATTCAAATCCCTTGCAAGAACTTGAGCATCTCACATTTAAAACATAGCGATGATTCCTAATCCTTGTTAAGCAAATCACTATAACCATCATATTCTTGACATCAAGAGGAGCATATTCAGGGTTGAGGGAATTCTTTTTCCCTAACTTAAAAGTATCACAGCGTAATGATCAGCATTTCTCATACTTATGATATAAACAGAAGCCTCAGAATCACTTGGAGTGGGGGGGGGGGTGGCTTATGAAAACACAGAATGCTCAACCCCACCCGCAGGTTATCAGATTCAGTGAGTTTGGGGTGAGGCCCAAATTGTGCATTTCTAACAAGTTTTTAGGTGATGCTGATGCTGCTTTTCCCAGACTGCACTAATAAAAACAACTGCCCTAGATCAAAAACCTGACACTCTTGATCTTATTCTTTACTATTTATTAAATATTCAACAGTAAGTTTCTCCCTTACTCTTCCTGAGCTCCAAGTTTCTTATCAGACCTAATGCTCAAAAGGACCACCATACCTGATAGACAGCTAAGAGAGTGATAATGGTCAAACCACGCATAACAATAGGATTCTGCAAAGGTCTGAATGTTTGTGGCCCCCTCAAATTCATATAATGAAATCTTAACTCCTAATATGATGGTCTCAGGAGGTGAGGAGTTTTGGAGGTGATTAGGTCAAGAGGGTGGCTCCCACATGAATGGGGTTACTTCCTTCAAGAAGAGGAGCCAGAGAACTTTCTGGCCCTTCTGCCATGTGAGCACACAGCGAGAAGATGGCTGTTTATGAAGAATCAGGGTCCCCGGCAGGCCCTGGGTCTATTGACTCCATGATCTTGGGGTGTCCAGACTCCAGAACTCTGAGAAAGAAATGTTTATTGTGGAAGCCGCCCAGTCTATGCTATTTTTGTTATAACATCTGAAGAGATAAAGATAAACTTTGACCCAAAATTCCTGCAATAACCAGCCCCAAAATTCAAACTATAACCTTTGTATCAATTGGCTCGGAATGTCAGGAGTTGGGCAAAAACTATCAGCTTTTCTATTTTTTTGACCCTGCTTCTACCTCAGGACAACCAGAGAAATACGCTCTCCAAAGCAATCACAGAAAATCCTTCCTTTTTAGTTGGCCTGCCTTCGGTTTCTTCATGCAATAGTCTCCAGTCCAGACACAGCTGAAACCTCCCCCATTGTTCACTGCAAAGCTTTCTCACCCTTCTGCCTACCTTGGAGTCTCTGTCAAACACAAGTGGTGGCCGACCACTTCGTCGTAGTAAACTCTCAATCAACAGCTTCTCTCTCTTCACATTTGGGCGGTCTTCATTTATTTCCACAGCTAGTACTGAACTAATTATACCTCAATGAAAAAAACATCAAATTTTTTAAAACTTAAAATGAAACTACCTGATGACATAGCTATATTTCATTCCTAGGTGTTCACACGAAAGAAATGAAAGCATCTATCCATGTATCCATATAAAAATATGAGAATGTTTATATAGAATATTTATTTACTCTTGTCAGAAAATAGAAAACTCCCATAATATCCTTCGACAGGTGAATGGATGAACGAATTGTACTATATTTGTGGAATGAATACTACTCAGTAATAAAAAGGAACAGTCCACCGAAACATATAACATGATCAACATAATTGTATATACCAAGTCAAAGAGCTCAGAGGAAGACAAAGAGTATAGGCTGCATGAGTTCATTTATACAAAGTTCCAGAAAATGCAGAGTATTCTACAGTGATAGAAAGCATAATAGTTGTGTGGCGATGGGATCGGCTGGGGGCAGGGAGGGAGGGGCTATCCAAGGCCGTGGAAAACCGGTGGGGATGATTGATTTTTTCCGTTATCTATGCTAACACATGTCAAATTGTACATCTTAGATATGTACAGTTTATTGTATATAAATTATATGTCGATAAAGCTACTAACACAAAACAATTAGAAACAATAGCTAAATATTATGGGGAGCCCCGAGACTCTTTCAAATAATTCGTTTGATCTGAATTTGGAATACTAGAACACCAGTTTCTCAAGCCTATAAAAAATGCCTTGCTATTCTGGTTTAATTTCATTCCACAGAGTAATTTTTGATAGTGTTATGTGTTATAGTGGGGTATTTGCAGGGAATTTTCTGTAATATTCTATACCTTAAATCCCTCTGTTCACAGAGAATAGGGAAAAAGGAAACAAGAGGGCAAAATAATTACCTTACACATTTTTATATTATATTATTACATTAAATTACATTACATTATATTGTCATATGTGTATATTATATATATGTGTGTGTGTGCATATGCATGTGTGTGTATATTTATTTATATTTACATTTTTATACATATACAAATTTATATATGGACTCCATGAAATAGGTAGATAGATAATGCCCCTATTTTGGGAGTGTGGAAATCAAATAGTAAGATTGAAATCAGCTTGTTATTTTGTAAACTCATTATGGAAAAATGTAAACCGAAGACATAGGTATCACCTAGTAATTCATGGTCCTTTTTAATAGGGTAAAACATAATTGCTCTGCTTAATTACAGATATAAATATATCTATGTACCATAAAACTCCCTAAGACATTTCCCTCTCTAAAATAATGCCTGCCATTAAAACACATCCAGTGCTGTGTGAATGCCAATGTGTGCTGTTAATGAAGCGACGTGCTTCCCACCACAGAAGCCGATGAAGAAAATCATGTAGCATTCAAGATTTTTCCCAAAGTTGTTATTAAAGGTTATATCCTGCAGCTTAGGCACTATAAAGATAGCAAATAAAAAAGGAAAGAAACATCTTTTTGGTCCTTCATTCCTCCCTCCCCACCATGATACAAACAGGCACATGGTAAGTGCTTTAATTAAAAGTTAGATTATGTGAATAATCGAATGATCGTTTTCCCCGCCTTCTGCACTGGGGCATGAAACATGCTTGTCTCGGTGAGAGGCAGGTGTTTCACACTTTCCCTTTGTTCATATGACATTGGATGCCAAGCTGAAACCTGGGATCTTTCAATGGAATGAGAGGGTGCCCCATAGGTTTTGGGGCCACTTTTTTTTTAAAAAAATAAGGCTTTATATTTTTAGAGCAGTTTTAGATTCACAGCAAAATTGAGGGACATGTTTAGAGATTTCCCATATATAGCTTGCTCTGACAAAGGTATAGTATCAACATTCCCCATCTGAGTGGTACATTTGTTACAAGTGATAAACCAAGTGCGTGATATATATCCAGCTTCCTCCCCGTATCCGATCCAAAGCTCTTCTCCATTATCCTCAGTTCTGCAATTTCATGGCCCCAGTTGCACAGGGAGTGCAGAGGGAGGAACAGCATCTCTCTCTCTCTCTCTCTCTCTCTCTCTCACACACACACACACACACACACACACCCCTACCTTCTCAGAGGGAGGAAAAAATGGTTCCTTACTTGAAAAAAAAAGGACTTTCCTCCTCAGTCACCATATTTATGTCTCAAAGAGACAGAATATAAGTCCTTAAGTGTCTTTCTTTAAATAAGCGGTGGCCAGCTGCTCCTGTCATTGTAGGTCCCTTGTCCCCTTAGTTGATAAAGCCTAGCAGTCGGTCTCACTCAGTCATCCCCTGATTCTTGTGTTCTTGGCCTATGCTGTCTTCCCAGCAAGTCTGTGGTTCACATTTTCATCTCCTGTCTATGGCCCTCAAATCAGAGTTTGAGTGCATATGACTGATCTATCTTAGAACCCCAGAAATTTGAGGGATGGCCCTACACCTCTCTGTTAGGCTGCCTCACCGACCATCTTTCCCTGGCCTCTTTCTCTAATCCTCAGAAACATTAGGCAATTTGCCAGGCCAGTGACTTGACAAATTTTAGATAGGAGATAATTACGACCCTTTATTTGGCAACAAAGAATCATTTTGTACACCTAACCTAAAGAGGGACTTTCCACTCATTTCTTCTCTTTCGGGCGGGCGTGCGGGGTAGGCGGCGGGAGGTGAGGGGGAGGCGGGAGGGCGGGCGGGAGAGGGAGTAGGGAGGGAGAGGGGAGAGAGGAGGAGAGAGAGAGAGAGAATAGGGAAGATCTAGAGGAAGACTCTAGATCGTCTAGTCTTTCCTCTATCTCTCCTTCCTTCCTTCCTTCCTTCCTTCCTTCCTTCCTTCCTTCCTTCCTTCCTTCCTTCCTTCCTTCCTTTCTTCTCTCTCTCTCTCTCTCTTTCTTTTTTGGATGGGCATTTTGATGCCTTATATTAGGATTCAATATATACATAGACATACATTAAAAGTCATGGAATCCTTGTCATTATCATTGAGATCACCATGCATCAGATTATATTATAAATCATATGACAATTTCTAATCTGCCTTTTCCAATATTTTCTGTTTCATGAGAATATTTGAACCTTCAGCACTAACACAATTCCTAAAATAGCATGCCAATAATTATTAAACAATGAAATACATAATAATTAAGTGATTAATGTAGTCTGTATATATGTATGATTCTTGTCTATCTCTTGGATTTTGTGTATATTTCTAATTCTCACACCAGTATTACAGTGATTTTATTATTGCACTTTTATAATATGTTTAATAGCATACATCATCATGGAATTCTTTATTTTAATATGAATGACATCTTAGCTTGTCTAGTGTTTATTTTCTAAGCGATAGATCGATTCACTTTAATCAAGTTATAAAAACTAACAAAAATAACACAGACAAAAAAGGTGATGAGATTTTGTGATCAGTGTTCACATTATATACTGAGTGCTTACTATGTCCTGGGACTACTACTAAGTACTTTGCATTCATTATCTTATTTATTTCCAAAAGAATTTTGAATGAATACTATTAAATTCCTATTTTACAGATAGGCAAAGTTACAAAACTCACATGTTACAGAAAGATAGAATTTGAGCTCATTCTCTTAAGCAATAAGATATATAGCTTTAAACACTATGCTGTAAAATTTTGAATTTATTTAAATTTATAAAGTAATTTAGGAATAAATTACCTGTTTTCAACAACAGTTCTCTTGTTAAAGTACACTGAATTTGTCTGCATTTATTCAATCTGCACTTTTTTATCTGAGGAATGCTCTTATTTCTTCATGTAAATACAACATAGTCATTGCTGAATTTACTTATCTTTTAATTGCCATGGTGAAAGAAAGGTTTTTTATTTACTATATTTTTTATCTTATAATTTCTTATTCTACAAAAAAGGTTTAATTTTTACACTTACATTTTGTGGTTGTCATCTTAATAAAACATCATTAGCTATGAAAATATTCAAATTGAATATCTTATATTTGTTTATTGTTAGATATTTAAACATATTTTCTAAAAACAATTGCAATTTAAAATTATTTTTCCCAATAGACAATCTTACTAGTTTTTATTCATAATAGATATCCATTATAAAATCTAGTTTGATTCCCAAGTTTATAAAATGGATTTTACATTTTATCAAATAAGAATTCTGTATGTCATTACCTAAAAATTTTAGAATAAGTTTTCTTTATATATTTACATAAACTTCAATTTTAAAAATAAACTAATATTTATCTAAAAATACTAGTTTTATATTCTAATTGTATTAATGATAGCTAATGAAGAAAAATATATGGGATAAAAAACAAAACTACAATGAACACTAATTAGTCTCGATCCCTAGAGAACCACTTCTAATATTTTTATACACTTTCTCTTCTTTATGCATACATTTTTCTTTTTATTACTTCGTGTCTTTATTGCTTCTTGCTTTGTGTAAAATGTATCCTATTCTACTAATAATATAGATTTCTAAATTTTACTTCATTATCTCCCTAGTGGAATACATATTCTAGTAGGTGGTGGTTAAGAGGAAGATAAATAAAATAAGGAATAAATATAATAATTAAATTTTATAGTGTGTTAGGGGGATAAGTGTTATAGAATAAAATCAGAGAAGGTATAAGGGGGTTAAGCCATATGAAGTTGGCATGGCACTTTTTAACAGATTGCTAAGAGTAGGCATTGGAGCAGGAACTGGAGAAAAGAGGAAGTAAGCTATACCGAAACAGAGAGAACTTTTAAGGCAGAGGGAACTACCTCAGCAAACACCCCGAGGTGGATGTGCCCCCAGTGTGTTTGAAGAACAGCAAGGAGGCTGGCATGGTTGGAGCTGAGAGAGCGAGAGGAAAAAGAAAAATAGAAGAGATAAGTTCTTACGGCAAATATAGACTCAACTCGCAAGGGCTTTCTAGGCTATTATAAAGAAGCTGAGGGCGACCTCTCATTCTGGGAGGATGGAAAGTCATTGGAGGATTTAGAGTGGAGGAGTGACAGATGCCTTCTTATATAAATCTTTGATCACATATTTAATTAAGTCTTATTATTAGGGGATTAATGGGTCAATGGTATGACCATCCTCAAAGCTCTTTATATATAAAATATTAAAATAATTTCCAGGCAGATTATATGGAAATGAATTACATTCAAGACAGTAGAAGATTGTCTAAATGTCCCAAAAGCTGTACAGAGGAAAAAACAGGAAAGTTGGAATCCAGAAGACTAGAATTCGAATGTCAGCTTTATAAGCTTCATCAAGATAATTTAATCTAATGTAAACTTTTCATCCTTATTTTCTAAATAAGTTAATTACGTTCAATTCTCAGTGGGACTGCATGGCTTGAATAATATAAAGAGTAGTGCCAGGTACACCTGGCATTTAAGAAAAAACATTAACTTTCCTACCTTTCTTCATGCTGGTCATCTCCATATTCTTATATACAATCAGCTTTGGAAAATTCTAACTTAAAACAAAAGTGAATAACTCTTCCTACAGACAAGTGCCAAACATGGTGTTCAAATTCACAAAAATAGTAGGGTGTGATTTATTGAGTAATTATACTTTTCTTAAATTTTAATATTAGAATATCACAAAAAATCTATTATTTATAACTACTAATTACCACGATAAATAAAACTATATTTTCAAAAAATGAATATAATTTTTATTTTCTATCAACTCAGTGCTTAATCATCATACAATAATGGAATGTAAAAATTACTTAATTTTAAATTTATTTTTAATTCTTAGGGTAAAAGTTAAATGAGAAAATGTTTTTCAACTGTTACTGTTGAGATAACTGCTATGTAAATTATATCGGTTAGAAGTGAATGAGTTTGGTGGTTTTTCAACTTATTTCTTAGGTTAAGAAAGCTTAATTTTTACTTTTTGTATGGTGAACAAGACTACTTTTGAATATTTGAGTAATTTAAATTAGCCTTGGCAACATGGAACTTTTGAAACATACATTGTTATTGCTAGGTCTATTCCTTAAGATACTAAGTCTTGCCAGATTCTATACTTTACTTCTGTGCATATAGAAGACAGTGATGGAAACTGGGACAGAGATACATAGACAGACAATCAAAGGAAGCATGAAGGGGTGAGTGAGACTTAGGTCACGGCACACACAAAGAGAGAAAACAATTTACATGGTCAAATGATTTCCCCCATTATTCTAATGAGTGGGGCCTTGGAGTGACTGTGAGATACACAAGGTTATTTTCTGTTCCTTCGTTCACTCTCACTTCCTTTGTGCTTCTCATCGAATGAACATGATGCATTTGATTTCCCCAGGACTATGGAGTATAAGTAGATATTTCACAGAATGAAGAATATTTAAAAAGAAAAATGAGGCACTCTAGACAATGCTTAAAAACATATGAAGTTGGATACTAGAGCTTCTAAAATATTCCAGTGCTTGATGTGAAACATAAAGTAGCTGGTTTTATTTAGCATAACCTACGCTGTTCTAGTCAATCTTAATTGCTGTTAATAAAAATATGATTTCATTTACCTTGTTAACTTCTGTTCCTCAATATCTTACATCACAATGTCTATGTTTTGTGGTTTCTTATATAGTCTATCCTCTCTTGAGTTTCTGCTAGTATTTATCCCACAGAAGTTCATGCTGGTTTCATAATCTATTTCATCTCTCCTCTAATGTTTCGTTCACTTTCCAGGGTACCTCTGAAATCTTACATATGGTTCAGCCATTTTATACTTCCTAAAACATTTAAACCCTTGATTAAATAAATAATCTGCTCAAAAGAGCATAAAATACTTTGATTAAGTACATAAACACTCAGAAATACATACAGTTCTAATAAACACTTTATGTACTGTATTAAGTTTAAAATTGGTGACACATGTTTTATGTCACATTTGAAGAAATTCAAAGCTTAATGTAAAAAAGATTAAGTAAATACATGTCAGAAACACACTTTTTTATAATGGAGTACAATCTGCCACCTGCTAGTAACAATGTTTATAAATTATTGGCTGTGTTTTGTGTGATGATTCATTGCCCATTATTTGGGAAAGTTTTATAAAGTTCATCACAAATTAATCATGAAAAATTTAGCAAACGAAATAAAAAGAAATATCTTCACCTTGTTAGAAGTGTTCACCAAAACTTTAGAAATATCATGCTTAAATATGACATATTAAAAATAGCCCTATTAAAATTATGCAAAAGTATGGTTATCATCATTCTTACTACCAAACATATTATCAGAACCTCCTAAACAATGCAATAGTTTATATAACAACTAGGGGAAAAAAGGATAAAAATTACCATTTATTTTTAAGAAATAGGATTTAATTCATAAAAATTCCAAAAATATCTATAATTTATTAAAAGTCATGACAATAAGGATGTTGGGGACAAATAAGTATACAAATCAGAGTGTTCTCATACACCATTAACAGCCAATGAAAATAGGAATAAATTATAATACAATAGCAAGAACTACTATCGAGCACATAAATAAATCTTAAAAATTAAGTGTACAAGAATATTACTAATAAATTTTTAAATTTATTAACTCAAGGGCAAAAAAGAATAAACTAGAATAATATTCCTGACAATAAAATTCAACATCATAAAAATGTCAGATACCACTAAATTAATTTGTAAAATCAATGCAATTTAAATTAAAATCCTTCTAGGGTTTATTGTGGAACTTGACAAGTTGATCTTAAAATTCCCATGGAACCATAAAGGGCTAAGGATATCTGAGATGTATTTGAAGAAGAACAAAGTTGGGCGACTGGCCCCCTCGTATATCAAAACTATTTTAAAGATTTGTTAATTAAGACCACATGACATAGAAGCAATAATAGACAGGTGGATTCCTGAACAGAATAGAAAGCCCATAGAGTCTTGGTCTGTCAGTCTCTCTGTCTGTCTGTCTGTCTCTCTTTCTCTCTCTCTTAAATATATTGCTCCTAAATTGAGAAAGAAACATTTTCTTTATGAAAAAGTAGATCTCCCTGTTACATTATGAACAAAAATAATTTCCACATATATTATAAACATAAATATTAACATGAAACTAGCAACTTTTTAGAATAATGTATAGGAGAATAGCTTTATGGTACTACTGAAAAAATTATTTCATGAAAACTAAGAACAAATCATAAAGATAAGACTAATAAATAAAATAACTTCTAAAAGGAAAATAACACATAAATTTAAAAGGTAAGTCATAGACTTTGGGGAAGTATTTGCAATATATAGACAAGGATTTCATGTCCAGAAAACATTATATTACTCTACAAGTTATTTTCCTTTTAAAGACAAACACTATTCCACACACAAACACAAAACAGGTAAATCATATAAATAGATAATTCACAAAATAATAAAATTGAGTGAATAAAAATTATGTAAAGGTGCACAACCTCACTAATAATCATAGGAAGGTGAATAAAAATAGTAAATTCTGTCTCATTCATTAGATTTACAAAAATTAGTCTGTTGATACAAAAATAGAAGTATGAAGAAAAAATCCCACAATCTCTAATAATTTATAGATGCACAGCCCCTATAACTCAGTGATTCTACTCCTGAGTTCAATTACTAACAGAAAACATGACACATCTGTATGCTCTGGTTTCCTCAGGTTGCTGTAACAAACCACCAGAATTGGATGGCTTAAAAGGAACCCTCATACACTGCTAATAAAAAGGTAAATTGGTACAGCCGTTGTGGAAAACAGTATGGAGGGTCCTCATAAAATTAAGAATAGAATTACCGTATGACCTAGTAATCTCCCTTCTGGGTATCTAACTAAAAGTTTTGAAAACATTTATTTATAAAGATATATGTACCCCTATGTTCATTGCAGTATTATTCATGGTAGCAAAAACATGAAAACAACCCAAGTGTTCTTTAGACTAGAAGAGAAGGGGGTTCAGAGGAGGAGGAAGAAGGTCAAGGGGTCACATTTATGTTGACAGATGGAGACTAGACTTTGGGAGATTAGCACATAATGCAATATACAGATGACATACACTTGAAACTTATATAATGTATTAACCAACATCACCCTAATAAATTTAATTTTAAAAAAATGATAGAAATGTATATTTTCATAGTTCTGGAGACCAGAAGTCTGAAATCAAGGTGTCTTCAGGATTCATTCCTTATGGAGACTTTGAGGGAGACTTTGTTCCATGCCTTTCTCCTACCTTCTGATGGCTATGTATAATCTTTTACATTCCTTGGCCTGTAGACACATCGCACCATTCTTTGCCTATATCTTCACAAGGTTTTTCTCCTGTGTGCACCTGTGTGTCTGAATTTCTCTCTTTTTATAATTACAGGATCATTCTATTAGGGCCTACCCTGATTCAATATGATCTCAACTTAACTTGATTACATCTTCCAAAGACCTGTTTCCATACAAAGTCACATTCTAAGGTGCTGGGGGGGATAATTGGGTGACATTATTTGACTTAGTATGTCACACAAAAAGGAATACATAACAAGAAAGACTACCATAGCACCATGTGCTGAGGTGAATCACTTAAAACAACAAAATATCCAGTAATATACAAATAGATAATAAATAATAGCATAGACATTCAATGGAGGTCATACAACTATTAAAATGAATGACCTAGACCTATAAATATCAAAGCTGATAAATTTTAAGAACATATCAGTGAGAAAAAAAAAGTTGTAAGATATTTGACAGTATGATACCTGATATATAAGTATGATAACTATACAAAATAAGACATAGG
Source organism: Rousettus aegyptiacus (assembly GCF_014176215.1). Lineage (NCBI taxonomy): Eukaryota > Metazoa > Chordata > Mammalia > Chiroptera > Pteropodidae > Rousettus > Rousettus aegyptiacus. The sequence goes on from NW_023416285.1 coordinate 9,676,088, forward strand.
TTTTGATACATACAAAAAAAATATACAAATATGCCAGGTTGCCTGCATATCAATTTTTGCAGAGTGGTTATCTCTAAAGAAGGAAGTGAGAATGAGATCAGGAGTAAATGAATGCTTCAAATAAATTTGTAGTATTTATTGCTTAACAGAAAAGTAGGAGAGATTTCAATGGATCTGACAAAATATTAACATCTGATTCAGTTGAATGGTGAGTATAGAGGAGAGATTCTCAACCTCCGTATTATTGGTATTTTGGACAATATTCTTTGTTATGGGATATTTAGATGTTTAGCAGCCTCTCTGGCCTCTATCCACTAGATGCCAGTAGCAAACCTTCCTCCTCCTCAAGTATGACAACCAAAATATTGCCAAACATTTTGCTCTGGGGGAAAACGATCGACTGGTCAAGAACCACTGGTATAGAGTATTTATTAAACTTCTCTTTATTTTTCTATATTTTTGAAATATTTTATGATATATTATGACAAAATATTAAAAATATGTATTTCTTACATACTAAGTTTTCACTAACAATTAAAGACAATCGTCAACATGTGTTCATAAAACATGCCATGTTACAGAGAGATAAAAAACGCTTGAGTAACCCATACAATTTGTGGTTATTTTGTCTGAATTATTTTGGATAGGTTACACCAAAGAAAGAATATTTCACTTTTACCTTAAAGAATGTATAGGATTTTGTATGGCTATATTGGATTTTCTAAATGTGGTGGAATGCCATTATAAGTAAAAGGAGTCATCAGGGTGATAGAAACTGGTAGAAATTTTATGGAATAGTGAGTTAGAGGTGTCCAATCTTAACTCCTTCGATGTCGGTAAGAGTATAAAATGGTATAGCTTCTTGAGAAAGAGCTTCGGTAATTTAAAATTTTTATTTGTTCAAAAATGTGTTCTCAACAAGAGAAAAATCAAGAGAGGCTCCTTGTTTCTTCAACACCATGAATATTTTATATTTACCATTTAAACACTTTCCCAAGCAGTGTGTGTTGCATTTGACATGTTAATTTAATATCTAAAGTCATGCCAATTATAAAATCCTGTAAAAGTGTTTGTGCATACTTGAGTTTTCATATATTCTGAAGGGTGTTCCAATGTATGCACAATTAGAATTTATAATTACATTTTTTTTTCTGGGTAAATAGTCATATCTGTATTATTCTTTTTTACCCATACATCATAAATAATTGTTGCCAAATACAAATATGTCCTCTATTATATTTAGATAAAGTATGATAACTCTTCAGTTAGTGATGTATGTCTTTCAATGACATTCCATGAGAGCGAAATTGTTGTCTTGTTTATAGTTGTTTTCCCAGTGCCTGTAATAATACCTAGCACATGAAAAAAACTCAATAATATTTGTTTTACAAAGAAATATGACTGTCACAGTATAATATTTGCAAGACTATGAATGTTTATGAGTATACTATTTGTGTCTTCATAAAAATTGACAATTTAAGAGGCTATATGACTTGCTGAATATCTCTAGTTAGTATATATTATTTTGCTGGAAATTAAAGACTTTTTAAAAATCTAGTTAGATTTGTTAAGATGCTTAGAATTTTACTTCAAATATTCTCTAAAGCATGCATTTGTATTTACATCTTTTAGTAACTCATGCTGAATTACAATTTGAGGTTGCAAATAAATGCTTGGTGAATTTTATGTTTACACATTTTCTATTGAAATGATTTTCACAGTTTATGGAGCTTTTGGTCAGATGCAGTCATTCTTTGTTCCATAGCTACAACTTTATTCAGGGAATAATATCTGAGAGAAACGTATTTTTTTCTCTTGACAATTAATTTCTTCTCGCTATAGGTCAGCACTATTTTTAATAAGTTTAGAATTAGATTTTGTCATTACTGCTTTTTTGTTATATCTGTTATTTTCCATTGTATTATTAAAAATCAAAATCTTTGATTCTTATATTAGTGGCTTTTATTAATAGTTTTTTTTGGAGCAATTTAGGTGACTTTCATGTATTAGTTTTTTCTTTGGCAATTTCTACTACTGTGAGTGAAAATTATACAGTGATTGCAGTGTTTTTCAAAATTAGTCACATATCCAGAAGTCTGTTTTTCCTTTATTACCTTTTTGACAAATATACATCCACGGGGTTTGAATTTCACTTTCAAAAAGTCAGATTCTCATTCTGCAAGAGTATTTTACCTCCCTTCACCTGATCAGTGAAGTTTTTTGGTAGAAAGCCAAGAAAAGAAATGACTGCTTTCATGTTTTCAGATTTAGGAAACCTATATCTGGCTTGAGAGGTTCTCAATAATGAATCTGCAATTAGCTCTTACAGTTAGAAGAAAAGAACTTAATCACAGTGTTTGCCATAATTACATTTCAAAAATGAAGTTTTAAAAATAGCATGTGTCTGGCAATTTAAGTAAAATATGTTTATTATAAAAAATGGGAAAGGGAATAAAATGTCATAGAAAGAAGGTAAAAGACACCAGATAAATTGACTGTTAATTCTTGGGTACCTCATCCTGTTATCTAGTCATTTATCTGGCAAGTTAATCTCATATTGTATTAACTATTTGCTATCCGAATATATTGTTTTTGTTTAGCAATAATCTCAAGTGATTGAATATTCTTCTGCAATGTGATCTTTTATTTTTTTTACATTTTTAAAAATTTTAATAATTTAGTGAGAGGTTGAATGTACCAATGGACAATGGGTAGGCAATATAAATTCTGACTCACAATCTCTGCAGCAACCAGCCTGGGAAGAAAACCACAAGTAATGCAATTTTTAATGATATTTGAGTATTCCATTAGTTGACTGTTGAAACCAATCGGTCACAACTGGGCATTTGAGCTGTTTCCAATAGCACTGAATATCTCTTTCTCTACTTCCATATTTGATATCTTTTTTATAGGGTATTTTTATTGGAGTAAAAACCAAAAACGGCACTTTTTATTAGCCTAAAACTTTAACAGGAATAGCTGATAAACATGATTATTGTGATGTAATGGAACAAGCTGTGGTATGATCTTGGTTCTGATCCACAGAATTGCATTAGAAACTTTTAGTTATGAGAACTTAAGGAAGTTCAATTATCGGGGCCTCTGTTTCCCAAGCAGTGTGTGTTGCATTTGACATGTTAATTTAAAGTCTGAAAGTAATTGTTCAATTGGACAATTACTATCCTTCCGACCCCAATATTTTGTATGGCTGTGGATGTCTTTTAAACATTTGATGGCACAAAATTCCTGAGTACAGAGCAGGGGATAGTTTTATCCATGGTCTTTGAGTTACCTACCCAATCTTAACCTGCATACTATATTCCACACTTTCTGACCCTGAAGATCCATCTTTAGGGGTACGAATGAAGGTGAACAAGAACAAGGCAAGTGTGTCACACTGTTCTCATCCATACTGAGCAGCCAACCAAGAGGACTCTAACTTTTTAATAATTGAGCCCTCAACAAAGAAAGCAGGACCAGACTAAATATCTTCTTTGCCTTTGAACACTTACTTGTCCCTACTTCTGTATTCTATTTGTTTTCATTCTAAGTTGTACTTTACAATGGCCAGCTAGACACAAGTCCCTGGGAATAGCAGGATAAACCATACCTCAAGAGAACCAGTACCTCCTTCTCCCCAAGTGACCTTTACATACCTCACAATCGTAACAATAGATCACCCATATATTTGAAAAGCATGTCTTCAGATGACTTGAATCTAGTTGCTCAGTGTCATTCTCTTTAGATAGTGTACTTACTTTACTGGAACTGTGATCTTTCTAAAAGTCTGATATCCTCTAGTTCTTATTGGAAATTTTTATCAAGTATCTTTCATGACTTTAGATTTTTAGACATTTCATGACCATTGGATTTTCATAGCTGATTGTTGCTAATAACAAATCAGAAAGGCCCCACCTCTCTGTGTGCCTACTGGAAAGTGTTTTTAGTTGTCAGCAATTATACTGGGTAACAAAGATCTCGCTAGAAGGAGGCCTATGAGAGGGAAGTTCTTCTTACCTCCAAGACATGGGCCTTTGTCATCTCTGGAAAAAGGCTTATGACAAAAATGAACAGCTCAGATGGAGTCTTTCAGTATTTTGTCTTCTCAAGGAATGGTGATTTTTTTTTCATGTAACATCAGAAAATAATAATAAACTTAGTAATATTCTAAATAATAACTGAACCTTTAGAATATCCTACCTTAATTTTACTCCCAAGGATGGACATCTATTAGAACCCACTTTAGCACAGGAAACATGGAGGTATATTTGTAGACACGACTATTTCAGAGAAATGGTTAGATATATTGTATGTTGGCCTTAGGCTAGCTACTGGGGTCTAGATTGAGTCATTCTGATCAAAATAGAAGCTTAAGAAGGTACTTTGAAAATCGAAAGAGTGTTCATTATAACCTTCTTTTCATGAACATTCAATGCCACTATACTACCACTCTCGTTTTCCTTGTTTGGTAAAATAATCACTTTGGTTAATTGTAGTTAATACCTACCCTGTTCTAACACGAGCAGATGAGCAAGGCTGAAGAAAGTACAGGAGCATAATTGCTTTCATTTTACATTCACAATCCCTGACCTTGGCCCTTACTGCTTTTCAACAATAATACTCTATTCCCAAAGTTCTTTCTTCAGGTCTTTTAGACGCTATTTTCTACTCTCTCCCTTTCTACTCCTGTAAAAACATCTAATACCTGTTCCTCCATCATCACTCACAGATGATGATCTTGTTCTTCTGTCACTTTAGACAACAATAGGAATCAAAAAAGAACCTCAACAAGCTCGCACCACCACAGTTACCCATCAACTCGCACCAGTGCCCAAAAACTCTTACTCACAGCCTGTGGCCACAGACTAATTACACTCATTTTTACATAAGATTAACTTTCTCACAATCACAAATACATGACTCCAGTAATTTGTAGCTTTGCCCCACATCATACATTCTTCCCTGTTAAAATATTTTATATCCAAACTCACTGTCATTCCCCCATCTTAAGACATCTCCTTCTTGTCTTGTCTCACCAGGTATTGCCTCATTTCTCTTCTTTTTGCAGCACAAATTCTCAAAAGAGTGAATTATACTGATGTTTCCAACTCGTCCTTCCCAACCTATCTTGAAATCACTTCAAACAGGCTTTTGCTCCCACCATTTCTCCAAAGCTATGCCTTGCAAGGTCATCTACTAAAGCTGGTGATCAGTTTTTAGCATTCATCTTACCTGATCTATCAGAAGCACTTGATACAGCAGAACTCTATTTCTTTGGGGGCTTTCCAGGACCTCACAGTCTTGATTTATTTTCTTTTTCCTACATTGATGGTCAGTAGTTCCTCAGAGCTTGATCTTTGATTATATCTACTTTAAAATTTAAGAACACTTCATGGTGATGACATTTAGTTTCATGGCATCAATACCATCTGTCTACCTATATGTATCAGTGTACCTGCCTACCTACCAACCTACCTACCTATCTATCTACCTACCTACTATCATCTATCCATCCTGATAAACCTGTTTTCTTTCTCTAACCATCTCTATCCCATTGCCTGACTTATTTTTCTCCTTAACACCAATCACCATAGTCTATATTTTAACATTTCATATTGTCATTTTGTCTCTCCACACAAGAATGTGAACTCTCTAAAATAAGATTTTTTTTCTGTTTTATTACTAGACACAAAATATAATTTGTATAAATAAAAAAAAATAATCTCGAATACTTATTTTGTTTGCAAATAAATGTTCTTTACCTAAATTCTAGAATGAGGGACAGTTGCATATTAATATCAGGTATACATAATTGTTTTCATACAATATGGTTATGAGAAAACTAAAAACACATATTCCTACATTCGAGATTTTTTATTCTTTAAATCTCAGGGGAAAAAAGTTGAATGAAAAAGGGTATTTTGGCCATTATTCTTATTTCTGCTAATTTCAAGAAGATATCTGTTAAGCTTCCTAGCTCCCTTGACTAAAATTTCTATCTTCTTTCCGGTCCTAATTCAATTTTATGACAAGTTGGACATGATTTGTCTTAACACTTACATTCCCCCGTCAAGGCAAATGCAGTCTGCTCAAACATATGGTCTCTTTTGGACAATATTTTAACTTTAATTTATTCTGCATACCCCAATGACTTGGCAATCTCTGAGGACCTTGAATGCCTGGATTGGAGGCAGATTCAATGAAGTCCTCTTTGGACTCAATGGCTAAAGATTGAATTGCTTACCACTCTTTCAGAGATAGCAACATTGATCTCAACTGAAAAATTCATCAACAGCATTTATGGTTCTGAATGGTAGCATGTGGTGTTAATCTGTGGTGAGTTTTACCTTTATTACTACTCTGGTAGGCCAGTGACCTAAATATTCTTAAAATGAGAGACCCTCATTTTTAACTATTAATCTTATGGTGGCTTTTCTGTATGAGAACAGAAAGGCAGTGTCTTCTGGGCATAGGTATCTTAGGACATTCCTATTGCAATTAAACCATTAAAAAGAGGAAAGAAGTCTAAGATAAACATGGGTCCTTTCAAAACCTATTAGAAACCCATAATTGTTTTTTGTCCCTAATATGGGGCTATTTTCTAAGATAAGTTGAATGAAGATATGTAACAAACTCTACTCTTGAAATTACATGTAAGACATGGTACATTTGAAAATGTCATCATTCAATATTTTATGGATATATATTTGAATTTAGAAAACCATCAAAGACATTCTGAAGGGTATTTGGTGAGCGATCAACCTAGGTAACGAAAATGAATGATTATGTATATTTATAAAACTATTTCTGAATATGACTCCCTAAAATTTATTAAGCTATAGCATAATCATAAGAATAAACGTTTTACTAATTAACCTACTTTGATGGGATGCATTCATAAAACTTTCACATTCTTGGTTATTTAATAATTTTATAGTAATATATAATAATTTATGTTTTAGAAAATAATATTCAAAGATGTCTTCTTAAGATTGATGCATGTATTATAATAATAAGAGCTCATATTTGTTAGTACTTTTCACATATCAAACATTATGCTAACTTTTTGATAAATGTCACTCAATTTTTTTTCTTTCAATAAAAATGTATTGAATGGTTGCTCAATGTCAAGTACTGTTCTAGGAACTAGGTATATATCTGTAAATACACAAGCAAAAGAATTAAGGTCCCTGCTATCATGGAGTATTAGCATAAGGGACACTTGCAGAAAACAAGAGACATAGACTGTAATAGATTAAATAAATTATAATATTGTTATGGGCTGAATTGTATCCACCTAAAAGTCACGTATTAAAACCCTAATCTGCACTGCCTCTGAATGTGACCCTATTTGGAAGTAAAATCTTTACAGAATTAATCAAGTTAAAATGAGATCATTGGGTGGGTTCTAAACCAATATGACTGATGTTCTTATAAAAAAGGAAATTTTGGAAACAGACATGTACATAAAGAGAATGCCATGCGAAGATGAAAGCAGAGACTGTGGATTGTTTCTACAAGCCAAGGAACACCAAGGACTGCCAAAAACCACCAGAAGCTAGGCCTGAGGCATGGGACAAATTCTTTCTCATAGTTCTCAGAAGAAACCAACCCTATCGAACATACTAATTTGTGGTACTTTGTGATGGCAGCCCTAGCAAACTAGCACAAGTATGTAAGATGGTATGGGAGAACGTCTTTAAAGACAGCCATCAACAATTCTTGTTCTTATCTACAGCTATGCCCCCTTGAACAAGCCCAATCCTGTCTGATATCAGAAGCTAAGCAGGGTCGGGCCTGGTTAGTATTTGGATGGGAGACCACCTAGGAAGACCAGGTGCTACAGGCATAAAAAATAAAAAATAAGGGATTGTAAGCCGACAAGGTCCTTGCAATCTGTGAGGTCAACCAAGGGTTGCCTTGCATAAAAACAAACAAACGAGCAAACAAACAAAAAAAAAACAATTCCTGTTCTCTTATTGGTACCAGCTACTCTTCCTATCAAAAGATGGATGGAGTCTATTTACCTTTGTATCTGGACTGGTCATGTGACTTGCTTTGAACTAAAAGCATGAGGTAAAGGTGAGACTGTGTCAGTACCAGGTCTAACCTATAAAAAGCCTTGATATGTTCCACCTTTGCTCTCTAGAAACCCAGCTGCCATGCTTTAAACTGGAAGCAGACCTAGACTTTTGGAAGAATAATGGTAACATGAAAGATCACTAAAGCATCCCCAAGGTTGATACCCCCACCTGACAGGCCAGTAAGGTGGTCCATCGTTCACATTCCAACGCCCAGATGATGCCACTTGAATGCAGTTGCAGAAGCGACCTGAACTGGCACTGCATGGAGCAGGTGCCTCATCCACGAAAACAGGACAAGTGATACATCAATTGTTGTTTTAACTTTCTAAATTCTGAGGTGCCTTATTACACAGCAATATGTCACTGAAAAATAGATTGATAAGTTCCAATAAAAAAAGATTTTACAAAATAGGGCGAAGGGATTGCAAGAGAGTGTTTGTGTATGGTGGGAATGATAGGGGAGCGGTGGGTGCTGAAATCCTCATTTAACCTTCACAATTCATGGGAGAGCTATAATTAATAGCCCATTCCCCAGAGGCTTACAGAGCTTAAGCTATGCGTCAACAGTTACCTAGTGAAGTCCCAATTAAAATTCAGGATATGTGTCTAAACCATTCTATTAAATAAATGATTGAGAGTAGGAGGAGAACGGATCATTGTTGGTTATGAAGTGTTATCGGAGTTAACTTTGTTTTTCCAGATAAGTCTAGAAAATATTTTTAAGAGAAAGATTTCAAGAGGCATGATAGTTAATTTTATGTGTCAGCTTGACTAGACCAACATTATTCTGGGTGTGTCTGTAGGGGAATTGCTGAATGAAATTAGCATTTGCATTTGTAAACTGAGTAAAGCAGGCTGGCCTCCCTCACGTGGGTGGGCCTAATCTAATCAGTTAAAGAAATGAATGGAACAAAAAGGCTGACCCATTTCAAGTCAGAGAACATTCTTCTGCTCAACTGCCTTTAAGCTGGAACATCGTTTTTTTTCCTGCTCTTGGACTTACACTGAAACCTCAGCTCTCCTTGGGCCTCAAGTCTACTAGCCTGTAGACTGAACTACACCATCCTCTCTCCTGATCTCCAGCATGCTGACTGCAAATCTTGAAGCTCGTCAGCTTCCATAATTCTGTGAGCCAATTCCTTATAATGTATCTATAAATACATATCCTATTGCGTCTGCTTTTCTGGAAAACCCCGTCTAATACAGAAGGTATTTTTCCATTTTTTCTTATTAAAAAAATAAAAGTTGCCTATTAAAGTTGAATAGAATGTCAGTGCTTCTGTGTTAAAGATAAAATATAGCTGGTATGTGTTTGAGAAAAAATGTATTGTTTCTGTTATAGATGATGGATAAATATGACATCTGGGGTTTGGAGAGCAATTTTAGAAACCTAGTCTAAAACAAATTTTTAAAAGGATATTAAAAAGCAAGAGAAAAGTAAACCTATGGGACGTGGCTTACTGGTATGGATATGTTATAATGCAGGAAAGCCTGCATGAGACTCATTATATGTAAACTGAGTTTGCTATCTAGGTGTCATTATATTTTAAAAGATTTTAAAATAATATATTCATGGAAAATGGAAAAAAACAACATCGAGAGAAATAAACTATATATAAACATGGACATTAGACGGTTTGCATTTTTTGTCATGCAGTTTGCTCTATCATAACACATTAGTTGCATTTCTAGGCAAAACTGCCTGAGAAAAAATAAGTTTAAGGAGCAAATAAACAGAGACTGTTGAGGGAGTTTTGTATTCGGAATAACAAAGGCATATGCCCCATTTTAAACTGTATATTGTTAGAGTATACAAAGGTAATAATTTAAGCAAAATTCACCATCTGTTTTCCAGATAGTCTTAATTTCTCCCACCTTTTACCATAACTTTGTAATTTTGATTGTTGCATTGTTCACGATCAGCAAAGATAAAAGTAAAATCGTATTAAAGGTTTAAATAAGAAAAAGAAAAAGGATATGTTAACAGAAAAATGAGCTCAAAAATACCTCTGTGTTTCTACATTTTCCTCATGGGAAAATATTATTACTCCCATGTCCCCTGGGTCCAAATCCTAATTATATTGCAGCTAATAGTAGTCCGTGTAATGCAAATAATGTTTTCTTATTAATCAAATTCCAATTATCCTATTTGCTCTTCGAAAAGTCACTGCAGGAGAACTGTCTCTACTTAACATAGTGCAGCATCTCTATTAAAAAGAAGAAATTTCTTTCCACACATTTTAAATAAAATTAGAAAATATATAATTTGTGGTCTTCAGCTAGTAGTACTGCTTTCATAAACTGTGTCTTAGTGAGTTTTGATAATGCACAAACCAACCAACCAACCAACCAAAATTTTCTCACAGAGGTTCCTCCTTGATGAAAAATTTGTTTAGTATTATTATAGGAGGAAGGCATGTGGATGATGAGGTAAGAAAGATTATGAGCCTTCATTTTTAATTTTCTGTATGACTTTCGTCATGTTATTCCAACTTTATGAACTTACGTTTCTCTTAATGTAATAACAATACTCAATTACAAGGGTTGTGTGATGATTAAAAGTAGTATATGAAAAACTACTTAGTTCATCTTGAGTGTTTTGATCACATTAGTTGTTGTCTATGATGCTACTTCTCTTTTTGATCTCATTGCTATCATTAGTACTCTTTCGTAGCAAGAAGAGTCTCGTCTATTTTAATGACCTCAGGGAAAAAACAGGAGCACTCCTCCTCCCTAGATGACCCAGTAACAATATTGTAGGTACCGCATGTGGCAACACATTCACGACAGAAGCACCAGCCAGCCTGGATGCCAAAATTTGTGTAAAATTGTTCTTTTGTGAAGAATAAAAAATTATATAAAATAAGAAATACCATATTTGATTTTTTTTCCATGTAGCCTATAATTAATAGGGCCATAATAACCCTAATTTTATAAATGTGTCCTGGTGTCCCTGGAAAAGTCATTTATCCTTTCTTAACTTCAATTTCTTCAGTTTGAAAAAGTAGATGATGATGTTAATTATATTAATATTCACATTATAAGACTGCTCTAAGCAATTGATAGGATTATACACATACACATACAGGCACACACACACATATATATGTAAATGCTTTATAAACTATAAAAACAGCCACACAAATAATGCTAATGAAATAGTATACCAATTAAATCACATATGATACAGGAACTTATTCAGTTATATGAATATTCAATACATGAATGCTAAATAAGCTCAATAATATAAACTATATGCTAAATAGCTTTAAAGCTATGATTCTTATGTGAGAGACACATTCAGGTTTTCCATGACATTACTATTGTGTAAAATTGTTTTAGGAGGTACTTAGGTCTTTCGCTTTATCCTTGCAGATACTTACTTCTATTTCAGGCCATTATAAAATTACATTTCAGCTCAGATACAATTTTGTGAGAGTTGCTACACACCTCATATACTCAGCCATGTGTGTAGAGACTGTGACACCTTTTTAGCAAAACAATCTTTGCACCCATAAGCAGTGATGGCACTTAAAAATGACACTACTATGATATTGTTACTGGCCACATACGAATTCTTACCACATGGGAAACTTCAACCTGACCAAAGATTTTATCATTAGTTACTGTCTTAATGGGGAAAGCCAGATTTGAGAAAAGTATATCAAAATTCTGACACCCGTCTAAATAAATTATACATACATGAGCAAATGTGGAAGCCATTTACTCTAGTATAAAAATCATCATAACTACATCCAGACAGAATTTTGAAACCTCAAATCAAAAACTTGCCATATATTTTACCTGGTTCTTAGTTTTTTTTAGGCTTGTTAGCAAAGATTGTTTCTGTATTTAAATGTAACTTATGGGTTCCAGCAAATCTGTATCCCAGTGTTTGAAAGACCCTTTTGTATGAAGTTTTCTTAGCAATTTAGTTTAATCTAAGGAACCATGGTAATTGTTGGTAAGATTAAAATAGTAAGTTTGTCAAGCACTTAAGACTGTGTCTGGCACATAGTAAGAATTTAATGAATTATACTTTTTGTTATTAATAAACCAAACTATACTACAAAGGCTAGAGAGGCAAATCTCCCCACTTCTACCAGGCCTTGCTGTTTTTATTATGTGAAAATCCTTAAACACTATAAGCTATGGAAGTTTGCAAAAATGATGATTACTTCAAAATGGCTCTAAGAAGTGTGTACAATAAACGCCATTTTAAAATATGAAAAACAAAAAATCGAAGCCTGGAGAAGTTAGAAAAATTTCTCCAAATCACAAAGCAGGGGAGTACTAAAAATAGAATTAAACTCATGCTTTTTCTCTTTTGTCCTGTAATGTGTTTCCTTCCTGTACATTTCTGTACATTCTCTCTTAAATTAACGAAACTGAACAGTGACTCACACCAAACACTGTATAATCATTCCCTGATCTATATACTTAGGGCATTACTTGTATTCACCACACAGGGTTGTTGTCAAGATAAAAGCACACGATAGTTCATAAAAGGCACTTAAAGTAATGCCTAGTATGCAGAAAATGCTCAATTTAAGTTATCACTAACTTTGCTATTACTATTCATGTCATATGCTCTATCCTCCAGATTCCTCTCTGAACTTTTTTCCTGGCCCTAGAATTCATCACTTCCACAGTTACCTTTGCTGTATGTCACTTCACTTTCTTTTGTCCTCATCCTGTTGGAGGCAGAGGAATGCTATCTGCAAACAGGAAACGTATAAGGTGGCGACACGTAAGGAGCCTGTTTGGCATCCGATGATTTCAAAACGTAGTCATTTTAACTCCCCATCAGGCTTCACGAAATGTGTGGAGACACTTTGGTTATCACAACCTCTGGGGCAACTGGTATTTTTGCCCATAAGCTAGAAGTGTTAAATGCCTTGCACTGACCAGGACATTTTGTCCTAAATGTCACAGCGCTCAAATGAAATCAATGCTCCAAGCTACACAGCAGAAGAACCATGGGGCAAACTTGAACGCGGTGTGGAAAAACAGAAAAGAGTAAGCTCTTTGCTCTAGCCGTAGACAGTATGGAAGCATTTTATATAAATTTGAAATATAATCTTTTAATATAAAGATAAAATTTACATGTCAAATTTAAAATTATATGATGCTCCCTAAAGCATCAAAATTCATCAAGAATCACATAATTTCCAAACTACAATTTAAGTGGATAAAATACTTTACTTTAAAATTGTCATAAGGAATGGCCACTAACATGTTAAAAGAACTACCAATAACCTTTGTTGGTACTGCTGGGCCCACACCGTTATTTATCTGTATTGGAACTTCTACAAATTCTTTGGTGACTCAGGTTCTGCGTTTACATTTTTCACTGTTGTTATAATTTAAAATCTTTTAAAATATCCTATAACAGTGCCATGTAAAAGTTAGTGATGATGCACTAAAATGCACTAAGAAATCAATAACTTGGAAAGGAAGTTAAAGGAGATAAAAATGCCACAAAGAAGCCCAAATAAGCTCCGTAATATGCCATACATTTAATTTAAGAGGGAGTATTCTGAGAAATATTAGAGATAATTCCAAGGAAATATAAAAGTATCCTTAAAGCAACTAAACCTTTAATTTTCCAAAAATAGTCATATAAATGGGCGAAGATAATGAGAAGATGCTGGCTACAAGATCAATGCTACTGAAATGTGCTTCCAGCCCACATTACCGTCTGTCCTAAGGCATAAAGTATTCTTGATGATTTTAAAGGAGATGGTGTATTTAAATATAAATATTTTTGCAAACATTTATTGTGCACAGGAAGCACATCCATATGCAAATATATATTACAATGTTTATAGATGTATGTGCTTTAGAAGACATCTCCCTTATTTACGTTTATTCAATGAGAAAGTTGTCTTAAATCTTTTTATTCTACTGTTGTATCAAGAATTTAGAAGTCAGACAGGCATCTTCATGTAAGCACTATAAAATCTCTGAGGTATAAATCTCTGAGATCTGTTTTCTCAAATACATAAGTCTCTCAAGTTGACTGGAGAGCAAATGAGATAGTGTGTGTTAAGTGCTTAATAGAGCACAGGCTCTCAACCCATGGCACGTATCATTGAAATAATAATAAAAGGTGTCACTTAAAAAAAGAAAAAAAGAATGCATGCCAGTCTCTGTTCTAAGTGCCTAGTGTATATTAACTCATATAGCCCTCAAAGTATTTATCTGACTTCTTAGATAGATAAATCTAAGTCCCATTTTACAGATGAGGACATCCAGCAACAGAAAAGAGTAAGTAACTTTTATCAGTTCCCATCACCAGGAAGTGGCTAAATTGAGCATCCCAGTACTAAAGCCTGTGTCCATCTTAATTTGATCCTGCCATTGACAAATACCAGCCCTCGATATAGTCTCAAGCCTCTTAGAACTAAAATGTTCAGCCTGGATTTTCACTCATTTTGTATTAGTTGTATAACTAGCCTTCAAAAGGAGACCAAATTAGATATTCGGTGATGACACTGATGAGTGACTGTCAACAAATCAGTCACTAGTTTGAGTGTGGGATGATGATCTAGCTAGATGCATGCTCCAAAGATCACCATGTCTTTGGCTGTTAATAAAGAATAGAAAGAACCCCAAACATAAGGTGACGGAACAGGTTCTAACAAGAGGTACTCAAAAGGAGAATGGTATTCCTCTAATGATGGTTGTGGTTAGAAATGGATGGCAGGGGAGGAGGGGCAGGGGAGAGAGAGTTGTAGTAGGCAAGGCCCAAGGAACATCATGCTCTTAATAAAATTTTAAGATAGCTAAGGAAAAATTAAGGCATGGGCAATATAATGCTTGAAAACTGCCTGGTGTTTTACTGGAGAGCCTTTCTACAGTTAGGGAATATTGAAGCATATAACAGCTGGCTCAGAGCCAAATGCACATGACCACCCCATGCTGTCAGCAAAGGGAAGGTTGTTATTTCTACCTGGGGTAGAGCTGACCAGAAAAATGAAATCTTTTAACCACTTTGCTCTTTAAATAGCGTTTGGGGGTTTAGACTCAGAGTGAACTCACTAAACCACCTGTGTTTTTATTTTACTTAAACAAAAATGCTCTTTCCAAACTCTAATTAAAATCTGCTGTTTATACCACCTTTAATGTGGTGAGTATGGCCATGGAGTATGTGATCCTTCAATATCTTGGTGAGCCACTGCTGTTGTGCACAGAGGAGGATAATAGAAAGCAAAACAAACAAACAAAAAAGTTAATTTGTTTCTGCCTCGTGGTAAATATTTGAAATCACGGAACCTGTATTTCAGAAAGCCATTAAATTTGGAATAGATTGATATGAGTTTGACCTAGTTCAGACTTGAAGTTGTTGCGGACATCATGCATTCTGATATTAGAGAAGGCAAATGCTTCTTCTTTTCTAAAACCTGCTCGCATCTACCCTGACACAATGCTATGCACATTTGTGAAATTGTTTTATTTCCTTATTAGCTTTATGATCACATGATAAAGGAGTTAAGCACAACATCCCTGAAAATGACCTGAGTATTAATGAGATGGATTGATGTTAGAAGGGGGTATCTGCAGAACAATATTCAACTCCCAACCTCCCCAAGACATTCAAAGTCAGAAAGCTAACAGCATAAGGAATGAGAGGTACTGGAGTTGAAATCTTGGCTTGGCTCCATTTCCCACTAGCTCTTAGAAAGTTTCTTAACTTCTCTGTGGTTATGAAACTACATCGACATGTTGGAGGATAGAATGGTATAACATGTACAGAGCTCTTAGTGATCCTAAATAAACATCATCCTTTATGGTTTAGCTCAGCTCTGCCTCCTCTATGATGTCCTCACTGACCATCCTGCCACATGGATGGCCATTCCTTCTTACACTTCCGCTTCCTGAATCGTTTGTGCTGCGTAACTAACAAGAGAACAGACAGGATGCTATGGTCTGAAAGTCTCTCCTTAAGAAAGCAGCATCACGCGCTCACTTAACTTCTGTGAAGTAAAAAAGAAAATATGCTCCCTGCCACCACCAAAAAAGAGATTAAACTAACAAGTTAGACCAGGATTTAGCCAGCTAGGGCTCTTGGGCCAAATCCAGCTGCTGTCTGTTTTGTAAATAAAGTTTTATCAGGAAACGGCCGTGCTAGTCCATTTATATGTTGTCTATGGCTGTGTTAGCGCCATGGTGGCAGACCTGAATAGTTACAACAAAGCCCAGAAGACCTACACAGCCTAAAATAGCTACTATCAGGTCTGTACAGAAATTTGCCAATTCCCGGGGCAAAACATTGCACTTAGCATTCTCCTCTGCAAGTGTATGTCCCAGGGCAGCCTAATAAATTGTGTGACTCTGTAGTGGTTGGTTTAGGTTCTATGCTATGGCTCTAACTGGTATTATAACATATAGAGGTTAAGGGTTTTTCACACCATATGACCATTAAACACAAGGCAGCTCCTTCATCTGGTGTCAATAAAGAAAACAGCGACCTGTTCACAGCATAGGAAGAAAATTAACTGTGCACTGTATTGATAAATGGTTTGTTGGCAAAGTATGGCATTTCTCTGGGGAAATATAATGATAATTTCAACGCTCAAGTGATTTTCACCTTAGGCACTAATGTTTGAACCTAACCCACCACCCCTGCCACTGATGTAAGCTGTGGTTTGACTGTGTAAAATAGCACCTCGCCTTCAGCTACTTTCATTCAGCTTTCTCTTTAGATGTTTTGCAGAATTTTGAATCTCGTGGTTTGCTCTTTTTTCTGGGGTTTTTGTTGTTGTTGTTGTTGTTGTTTTTTAAGGTTCTGCTCTGTTATCCAACCACAACACTAAACGTTCTGGTCACACAGATCACCTGCTCTAGTTAAGCCATGTAATCCAGTGCTCTACACGCATGGTGGCTCTTGTATGTATCCCTAGGCCTCTGTGTTCCTTTTGGCATGGCAGATACTGCCAGGAATCTCCCAATATCGACCCCTCACTTCTTTCATAGAAATAGCATTTTTATCAGGGTACAGGCCTGGCCAACCTCCCTTCTAGCCTCCTGTGGTCATGTGATTAGGTTGAATAGAATGTGAGAGGAAGTGATGTGTGCAGCTTCCGGGTCATGACCTTGCAGGGAGAAGGCATATAAGAAGAAGGCATGCTCTCTTGCTCCTGTCCATCTTGCCCTCTTCTGCTGCCAGGATTGTGAATATAATAATGAAATATCTTGGATAGCACCAAAATACTCTTGGAATACTGGAAAAATCAAATAGAGAGGCTCCAGATTCCTGACATCATGGACCTGCCAAATTAGCTACAACTATTCTGTGCAGGAGAAATATGCTTTGGTATTTTTGAAGCCGCTCTATTTCGGTTCCCTCTCTTATTCAGCAATGCCTATTTCCTTAGGGGTAGCCAATCACTGCCCTCAGGGAGTCAAGTATTTGTACAGTCGAGTATTTGAGGTAACTGCTTCTCGACTTTTACCAATGGATATATAATTTAAATTTGAATGTAGGCAGGAAACTTTAACTTATAAATAAATATTTTTTTTAAAAAAAAGAATTTGATTAATCAGGTGAAAAGAAAGTATTCAATCCTCTTCTGACATATGACATGGAAAGTTCTAGAATTTTATACTTATTCCTCAGGGACTTTGCACATGCTACTTCCTGTGCCTGGTAAGCTCTTGCCCTATATACAACTAAAGCACAGCAGGTGTTCTCTTGTTTCCTTTATGTCTCTGACCAAACATCACATGATGAGGGAGGGCTCAGTAATGACAATACATAAAAGCATTCTTCACAGTACTGTTATCCACCTTAAATACTCTATATGCATATCTTTACTTAGTGCCCACCCCTTCATACTCATACACCAAATAATATACTCCAGGTAAGTATAGACTATATCTGTTTTATTCACCTTTTCCCTGGAGTGAAGAAAAATGCTTGGAGGAAAGCAGACTCCTGACAAAACTTTGCTGAATGATTGAATGAATCAATGAATACATGTCAGGAAGACCTGGACCACTGTATTACAGGCAGTGAGGCAGTGAGCAGTAAATGAGATGAGCCTGGAGAAGTCACCCCACCAGTCCATGAAGGGCTTTGTGGGTCATATAAAGAGTTGTATCTTTCTCCCAAGAGCAGTGGAAGGCATTAAAGGGTTTTACAGGGACCAGAGTGCCCTATAATCAGATAGTGAAATTTGAAGAGATCATGCTATCTGCATTATAGAAAATAGATTAAAAGGAGGTCAGGGTTTGTTAAGGGAGAATTGTGATAGACTAATTATTTAGAGGAGAGATTATTGGTGGAAAAGCAAGGCTACGCTTTGGAAACAGTGCTGGCCATTTTCTAAGTTGCTTTCACCCTTTCTCTGCTCTGCTCTGTGCTGGAACAGGCTTGATGTATACAGGCTCTGTGTCCTAGAATTCTTTGCTACCTGGCCCCTGGCTGAGTTCACCAATAGGACACACTGGCAGAAGACTTGAAGGTGAGAAGAAAAGAGAAACAACTGTGAACAGTTTCTAATGCAGTGACTGTATCTTTTCCATGGTTCCAGCTCTCACTTACCTCAGCTCCTTACATGGTCTCAGCTTCCATGGGGCAGTCAACCACATGAATCTCTCACCCACAGGGTTTCCTAAATTCCTAGTGATACCACGTCTTTCATTTCCTCACACCTTAAGAGTGGTAGCTGCTTCCTACAGTCGCTCATCTCTGGGTGGCCTCTCAGTCCTCTGTTTGGTTTCTCACCATCACCTAACTAATCACCCCTATTATGTTATCTATTTGGGGAAAAACTTAGGGCATTTCTGTTTTACTGACTGGATACTGACTGACACAGTTCTGTATATTCTGCCATATTGATACATCTATTCAAAAGACTTTATTATAGAAATGGCTATTATTTTTCGTGTAACACAATCTCCCCCCAGAAACAAAATGCTGGTTTTAAAATAAAGACTCATATCAAAAGCTTCTTGGAAACAAGGTTTATATCCCTTTCTCTTCGTATTTTCCAGGAGCCAAGTCCAAGTTTGCATTGCTTACAGTCCAGACAATGTAGGCAATATGATGGCATTGTGTGTACGAATGTTTGGAAGTAAATATTTTAGTCGTTGAATTTCTTTTGCTGTCATCTCTTTGAATAAAATGAATGACATAGTCTTTTTATGTTTTCCTATTTCCCATTAAAAATGATAGATCTTATTATATTATATTTCTGCTGAAAATTAGGCTTAATAGCAGTTATCACAGTATATCAGCTGCTATTGTTTTTACTGCACTATTCCAGTGCTTCGGGATAATTACCTTTGAGACCTCAAATGCATTTTCATACCTAAAACCCATTCTTTCCAGTTTGGTATTTTGAGGCATATATTCTCAGTGTTTGTTTTATTTTCTCTTACTTATGCATCCACGGTGGCCATTTCATAATCAGCTTTACATGTTCTAATATAATCCTCAAGGAGCACATCCAAGGGCACACAAAACGAACTCCATGTCTTTCAGAGCCAGAGAGGAATTTAGCACTTTGGCAGGAGTTCGGGGCTGTGTGGGAGCCATGAGTGATCATTCTAGCTCCTGCCTTTGCATGCATTAACTGCT
The DNA here is from genome assembly GCF_014176215.1 of Rousettus aegyptiacus. NCBI lineage: Eukaryota > Metazoa > Chordata > Mammalia > Chiroptera > Pteropodidae > Rousettus > Rousettus aegyptiacus. The sequence continues at coordinate 9,695,759 of NW_023416285.1, forward strand.
GGGTGCCTCTGAATAATTGGCTAAGAATATTGGTTAACACGTCAAGTGAAAATGTATGTGGCGGTGCCTGTCTCCATCATCCCAGGAGAACATCTGTCCACTTCCCAAATCCACTGAACAATTTGGCTCTCGTCTCTGTGACTGGCAGGCTGTCCCAGTGAGGCCCTTTGCTACAAAGTAGGGGTGGGGGAAGTTTGGGTTTGAGTTGTGTTGGCAGATTTTGTTGAAGCACTTTAGAGAGTAATTTTATAAAATTTGCCCAGTGGTGATATTAGCCCTTTATTTTTTGTGAAAGTCAGAGGGGAAAAAAAAAGAAACACAACTCTTTCTATGCATAGAAATTGCTTTGGGAAGTAGTTCTTTGATTCTATTCAGGTTATTTTGTAAATGTGTATTAAATCCCTTCAAGCTAGAGGCATGACCCACGTTCTAGAGGAATTCAGTTTTGTATGGGGACTAAAACATTAAAAAAAAATACTCATACAGTAAAGCATATAGAGTATTTTGAGAGAGGAAATCATTGTGTTCACATGGATAAAAAGAAAAGCTACAGAAAAACCCAACATATTAAAAATATTAGAGCATGATTTGACTAAAAGGTAATAGAATACAGGATGAGTTACTTGACCTAATTTGAAATTACAAATTAATGGTAAAACTTAGAATTTGCAGCCCAGAGAGCCCATTTTCTGCCTTTTTAGTTGTTGTTTATACCAAGCTAGACATGAACATGTAGTAATAATCACGAGGCTACTGGCTTCTCTTTGAGACACACCTGCTGCCAGAAATCATCTTCGTTGCGGGAGTTGGCATAAGAAATTTTAGATAATTCACCTTGTGGGTTGCTCACCTGTATTTTCTACTAATATCAGGAGCTTCTTCTATATCACGTTTTTCTGCCATTTTCTCCTTCATTAACGTCATCTCTCTGGATTAAATGGACAACACCATCTTTTCATGTTTTTCTATTTTCCATTAAATATGATAGATCTTATTACATTATATTTCTGTGGCGAATTAGCTTAATAGCAGTTATCACAGCATATCATTGGCATAGCCCAGCTGCTGCTGCTTTGACTGCACTATTTTAGTCACTGTATTGCAAATTTTAAAGTCACTGTGCATCTTAGGTTCTCTAAAAGGAGCAAGAAAGGCACAGATCACCGACTAAGCTTTTTCATCATGCTTGCCTGGAAGTTTAGTCTTCAGCACAAATTTCTGTGGTTTTCCCAAACTGGGGCTCTCTGATCTACAAGCCTCCCAAAGGTGATTTGGTCCATCTAGCACTGAACTTAAGTTTCTATTAGTGACATGAATTACCTGTTGGAGCTTCCAAGTCCTTAAGGTGTTGTCCTTTTCTCTTTGTGGGATAAATTTCAGGTCTTAATATAGATAAGTAGTGGTCAGGCCCCCACCTTTCCAAAAAAATGATAGACTAGGAAGTCAGATAATACTCTGGGGACTATAAGTCCAATTATATTAAAAATCTTAAAGACTTTCAAGGGAAATATTTATACATACTTCTCCCATTTAGGCAAAAAATTGGTAAAGATTCTGAATGAACTTGAAGACACGCAAACTTGAATCTGGATGTATTAAAATTTTACTATAGGCTTCTGAGACTGATTTGTGTATGCATTAATTTAAAAATGTAATTGGTCACCCAATGTTAATATTTGTCTCTCTTTTATCAGGAGGTTTTCATACAACAGAATTCACTCTACAGATTTAGTGCAAACAATGACGTCATTATTTCTACCGCTTTATCAAGTTTCTGTTCTATATAAACTGACCTTAAACAACATGGGTTTAAATTGTGCAGGTCCACATATATGTAGATTTTTTTTCATTAAATACATACAATACTATACATTTATTTTCTCTTTCTTGTGATTTTCTTAATAATTTTTTTCTTATTGTAAGAATGCAATATATAATAACATACAAAATACATGTAATTGACTATGTTATTGGTGAGGCTTCCAGGCAACACTAGTTATGTTTCTGGGGAGTCAGAAGCTATATGCGGATTTTCTCCTGAGTGGGGAGGTCAGCACTACGAACCTCCACATTGTTCAAGGATCAACCATACCCCTCTTAAATGACGGGAAATTTATTTTTCCCTCACTGTCCCTGCATCTTCACGCAGGCTGGTGGGCCCCCTGCAGAACGAATTCTACCCCTATCACTTTCCCAGAACTACTGCTTAGAATGTTAAAACATTGCTACGATCTTAGAAGTTCTCATTACTCGACCTTTCCCCCGCACTCACTACTTGTATCCTTTCATTCCTTTGTAAACTCTCTCTTCTCTGAATCCTCATTTTTGGATCCCTGCACTATAGGTCTTCCTCTGGGTTCTCTTTGAACCCTCTTCTCTTACCTTTTTCTAAACTTGCCCTCTGGAATCTCACTCCCGTATGTTCTTTGACTTCTTCCTCCCTGACGGCTCCACATTTGTTTCTCTGCCAAGGAACCATTCCCCATTTCTGGCTGGCTACTGATCATCAACTAAACGTCTTGCCGACATCTTACGACTAAACATATCAAAAACTGAGCTCTCCTCCTAAGACCCAGAATAGCTCCTCCGACTGAGCTCTACTTCTGTGAATCTCATGATCTTTCTGTCATGAAGGATTGAACACTGGGAGCTGTTTTCTTAGTCCACCCATATCACTAGGAGCCAAGCCCTGGGGATGCCGCCATGTCTACTGAATATACTACCTGTTCTGCTGGAATCCAGGTTTAGGCACTAACTCTCGGAGATTATTCCAGAAGCTTTCTATCAGCATTCCTTATCTAAAATATATAAACTCATCATTCTCCCAACCGTCTTACCTAACACTGACAGATTAAATATGGGAAGCTCCAAATATTGGAATGACTTCCCATCACTCTCTGAATTATCTTCTAATCTCTGGCCATAAAGTATTTTCTAATCATTTCTTGAGGGTTTCTCATACACATGTTCTCCATTTACACTAAATTGGACTAGCTACTAAGCCACAAAAATGCACTTTGTCTTGTGCCTGTCTTACTCAAGCCATTCTCCTCTCTAAGTAAGCCACACCCCTTATCTTGCCTCTTGCCTGTGAAATATTACTATCCTTCAAAGACTAACTCACAAGTCACCTCCTTTATGAAGACTTTTAAATGTCCACAGTTGAATCATGAACAGCCTTCCCTTGATATGCTGTGAGATTCGATACACTTCTGTTACAATCCTATCACATTATGCTGTTTATCTGTATAATTAACTTATTTATTCAACTGAATTTTGTATTCTTCTCCAGGTTTGAAACCTCACAGCGTTCATTTTTGTATGCTTAGCGGTATCTGGCACATATCCCACTTGTTGAGTTAAATGAAGGAAAAAAAAAATCCCTGATAGAAATATGACCACTGACTACAGTTTTGGTAATTACTTTCAGATTTTAAGTTACATACATATTAATTACATTATTTGAAAAAGATATTTGAGTCATTTTTGAATTTAAAAAACAGGATGTAATAATTTCATGTGACATAGAGCAACTGTCTTAAAATACGAGTAATTTAATTTAGCCATTTAATTATCTCCCAATTCTCTGGCTCAAAAAAGTGCAGGCTATCAACAATTCCTATATAAGAAGCATAGGAAGACAGATATAAACAGACAGGATAACACTGGGCAATAGTCACCCTCAAGACTCATAAAAATAATTTAACTAACTCTTGGCCCTAGTGGCTATAATTGTCATGCCAGAAGACAGAATAGGGTGTTGAATTGAATGAAGCTTTGGATTTCTAAGCCCCAGAGTTCCACAGAAAAGTATTGGTTAGTTAAGACACATCGCTGCTCTTTAAATTAGGTAGATTGCTCATAATAGGGACTGAAATGACTTTAACTGTTAAAATTTAATTAATTAGTGAGCACAGAAAAATAATATCTAAACAATCTGGTTGAATGGCTAACTTGTGGCCCAAGTGATGCTGAAATGACTGGCCAATTCTTTAAAATAACTTATGAGTAGTGGGGGGATACCAGACAAAAATAAACATATGATTGTATGTTCCACTAGCAATTTATCGTGTGATTTTGCACAGGTACAAAGGCTGAGATATGTCACCTGCATTCCATCATGACTGTGTAAATGTTGATAGATATTATTAAAGAGGATCAGAGCCAGACACTAGTTAAAGCCATAAAGGCAGATTTTATTCAGGGACTATGGCAAGAGACTTCAGTATAGAATCAAACTAAATTTCAAGTACAAGAACAAGTGGAGACTTACAGCCAAGGATCAAGGTGAGAAAATTACTAAACGAAGACATTCAGGGAGATTCTTGTTAAATCAGTTTAACAGGATTCTTGGCTGAGGGGCAATCAGAGTGATCAGTTGTCAAGGGTGAGAGGATTCTTGGTAAACTGATGGAGTAGGATTCTTGCTGCAACTGGACTAGTCAGGCTAAAGACGGGGCCCAAGGATGGGGCCTAGACAATAAGAAGGCCCAGGGAAGCTTGTCTAAAGTTTGGTCAAGGAGAGAGTCTGTTAGTACCCCTGTTTTCCTACCCTTCAAAAGAGAGACAACAGCATCACATGGCTTGCCCAGGTGGTTATTATCTCCATATTACAGGATGAAAATAGTGTCCCAAAATTTTAAATGCCAGGTAACAATTTTTTATGAAAAAAAGAGAAGAAGTAATGTCTTTAGAAAAGAGTCTATCTTTTATTAACTTTCTATTGCTTGTTGTCAAAATTTGTCACAAATTTAGCCACACAAAAGAACACAAACTTATTATCTCCATGTTTTGCAGGTCAGAAACCTGACAGTGGTTTCATTGGGCCAAAATCAAGGGATCATAAGGTTACATTTCTTTTTGAAGGCTCTAGAGACAAATTTGTTTCTTTGCTTGTTCTAATGTTAGAGGCAGCCCACCCACCTTGGCTCGTGGCCCCTTTCTTCCAGCTTCCAAGCCAGCCAACGAAATGAGCCTTTCCCATTTCACCCTGATTTAGTTTCCACCATCATGTATTTTTCTCTGACTTTTCTGTTTATAAGAACCCGGTGATTCTGTTGGACACACCAGATAATCCAGGATAATGTTAAGGTCCTCTGGTTAGTGACCTCAAATCCCCTTTGTCAAGTAATGTAACACATTCACAGGTTCCAGGAATTAGGATGTGGGCATCTTTAGAGGCAATTATTCTGCCTACCACCTAACAATTTGTGCAAAGTCTAAATATAACAACATATGCCCAATATATAAAATTCAAAATTTGAAATTTTTAAAAATAAGTAAAATAAACAAGATTTACGTGTTCTCCTATAGAGCATTACAACTCTCATTTACCATAGTCCCTCAAACACAGAGTGTTAAAATAACTAAAATACAGACCATCTTTTAGTACAGATAATCTCATGGCAAAAATCATTTCAGGAGACAAAGGTTATGATTGCAAAAACTAAAAATGAAAATAAAAAGCTATCATCCCATTTTTAAATGTCCAGCATTTATGTTTTGTACTTTCTGTCCTTTGTATTTGACTGCTCCACTAACTGTACTTTTCATTCATAAAGGAGATTGTCCTGAGTGATTTCCTCATATTCTGTTCTCATGTGTCAGGACCATCTTCAGACTAATCTTAAATCAGCCTGTGCACAGAATCTTGGGTCCACACCTCCTTTTATGGGCAATGGATATGGTGTGAGGCTTCCCGCAGGTACCTCTCTGCCTTGCTACCTTAATGGAGATTCACACATCACAGCATCTGCTCCCTCACCTGTGATGGAGGATGACAGTAGCTACAGCAGATTATATGAAGTGAATCATAAAAAAAAAAAAAAATGCTTAGGACAGAACATGTCACTTAGTAAAAATGCGCTATGTGGTGCTTATATTTAATATTCTTTTTGTTTTTCTTTTTCTTTTTCCTTGTTGAACTCAGAGTGCACTTGTTATCTCTGGCGTTTCACTCTCAATTCCCTCTGATCAGCTTTATCTTGGACTCGCTTCTGCCTCTTACAGCTCTGAACTGCCTTGGTCGTTCAGGCCCCTGGGAAGCCCAATTTTGGCATGGGATGCTTGTCTGTTATCCTAGCTGGTTTATGTTCTCCCTCCCATTCTTCACGAGGGATGGGAGGGAGAATGAAGAACTATTTGGAGTTCAGTTGCTTCATAAATCACACTGCATTTCAGCTTATTCAATATTTTTATGAATAATTGTGGAGACAAAGAAAAGAAGGACATTTGTATTACTTAGGCTACTTAGGGATGTCTGTGATGTTGACAGTTAAACTGAATTCAGGGAGAGTCAACTCTGCTCCCATATGTCAGCCAGATCTGGACAAAAGACGTCTGTCATTCCCATCCAGGCAAAAGAACATCAATATCAACAATACGTGCAAATTTAGAGTTATCTGAAGCCAAGGCATTCTGTCTTTTCAGGCAAGTTTGATAGAGCAGAGGGTATCTGCTATGCCAAACGCGGGACACACAAACATTCTCCCCAAGTCCCATCTGCCACCTGCTGCGATCTGCCCCCAGCCTGAACTTTAGACCAGAGCTACGCAGAAGAGCTCCTGTACAAGCTCCTGTTATGTGTCCTGGCATTAGCCTCCGAACCCTGAGCTCTGAGCCGCGGGCACAGTGTCCAGATACCTTTCCTAAGTTCTAACGGGGGAGGCTCGTGGTTGGGAACAGCTGACTCTTTCAATTTCTGATTCATCCTTCCACTTAAACAGAGGAATGATCTTTGGAAAAATTGCTTGTGCCTCAGTTTCTTTACCTGAAAAACAGAATTGTCGAGGTTGCTACTTTTTTAGAGTTATCATGAAAAGTAAATCAGGTTATTCATCTAAAATGCCTAGGACATAGTTCCTAGCACATAGTTAATGCTTTGTAAACGGGAGCTGGGTTATGTCTTCTCACACTGAAGGGTTCTATGCAGTCCTACTTGATTTAATTCTGAGTGGCATTTTCTAGACAAAACAGACAAGAGAAGAGGGAGTCAATAAATGTTACTGGGTGACTGCCACACTCTCAGCGATGGTTGCTTTCTCCAATTTACTACTCAGTCTTCAGTATCCAGGAAGTTATCTGAATTCCATTTGCACTAATATGAAAAGATTACTAACAATCTCAAAGTGAGACCTCTTGTAGAGGGAATAGTTCCTCTTTTAGAGAATTACTATGGTTAAAAAAAAAACGTAGTTGGAATTTTATTCATTTATTCATCAAGCCTTACTTAATATCTACCATAGTCAAGCTCCCTGCTAGGTATACCCTGATATAGAAGACTAAGACAGGATCTGTCAAAGCCTTGTGGAGATCTTATAACTATAAACGGACTGCTACGCTATGATGTGATGAATGCTACAATGACTTTTGCATAAAAAACTTCAAAAGCATTGAGAAAGCAGGGACTTCCTTTTTTTCCAGTGAAGGAAAGATATTGGGTTGGATAAAAGAATTTGTATATTCTAAAGGAACATAAAATCAAATCATCTGGGCAGTCATCTACCTCTGTTAAAGACTATCTTTGGACAGATGACGGCTGGAAGGAACACTCATACACCTGAGACAGTCCAAACGTGCACAGTCAAAAAAAGATGTGTACATTCACTTACAATGGTGGTTCCCGAATTTCTCCATAAAATGGGTTTAAGGCAGGACCTCATACTGGAAAAGTGGGCTGGGGGCCCGTCATGAAGCTCTGTCTGCCTAGCGATCATACATTTTTATTTAGATTGTACGTTTATTAGGGCAATTTGTGGTGTTGCTGAAGTTGTCATGATTTCACTAGACTTTATGATACCTTTCCATACGTTCCCCCTCATTATGCAGATTGGGAGTCAGCAACTGAAAACTAGATATTCCAGCTTCAACCAGCAAGTTAGATAAAATGCCGAGTTAACAGCTTCCAGCTGGCTGATTTTTGTTTCTCTGCAATTTATAATTATATTTCATATTTAAAAAAAAAACTAATTATATTTCACATGCTTTTTCTTAAAGACTACTAATTATGCCAGTTATTGGGGTAGAAAGAGTGTTATAAAATGCTTTGTTAATAAATATAATTTCATATATTATGTCCTTGCATCTTTCTAATGTAATTGTGATATTGGTATTACCACTTTCATTTTACAGGTGGAGAAAGTCAGGCTCTGACAGTTAATGTTTATATCTAGAGATATACAACCGAGGAATTTGGAGGTAGGTTTCAAACCTAGGTTTTCTGAGTCCAAATTTTTTTATCCTCTCCCTTAAAATAGTTTAACTATATTTTATCGAGAAATAAAACTTCAAAATTCAAGAGCCATTAGAGATTATGGATTCTATCATAACTAATTTTACCTATGAGGAAACAGAGTTTACGTGACCAATGTCATAAGACAGCTCGGTGTCAGTATCAGAGGCAAAGTGAGAACGCCTGTCTTTCTCATTACACTAGCTCGCCCACCTCTCTCTGGCCATGAAGTTCAGAAACAATCAAGACAGATTTCCTTTCCCATGTATTTGATTCCTCTTGATTTCCTTTCTGAGTTAGCAACAGCTTAGGTAACAAGAAATTCTAAAGCCAGTTCAAGTCTGCTATTAATTATTTCTCTGAATTTATAAGAGAATTGAGATTAGGGTGTATAGCTGGGAGATATGAAAGATGTTTTCTATAGTTATGTAAATCATAAACATGCTTATTTAATTATCTGCATTAAAAAGGGGGAATTTAGACTAGAAACTACAACTAGAAGCCTGTGGAGCCAGGAGAGCTTAGCCTATTTATTTAAGATATCAGTGCATATTTAGAGTTGCAAAACTGAGTTCTAAGGACGCCTAGTATCCTGCAGCTGGGAGGGGAAGGGCAAAAGGTGAATTGTATTTTTTAAGCCTGTCACTTTGAAAACTCCCTGCTTCAAAATGCATTTCCAGGATCGTAGACTTCACAGCAGCAGTGAAGCGGGAGAAGCGAAAGCATCTTTGGAAGGAACCAACATCTCAGTACTTAATCTCGCCCCAGGCTTGTGAGAACTTGCTTATCTGGCAGGTTTTTCCAAGCATGCTCTGCTCTGTGGACAATAGAGTTGGCAATCTGGAGACTGTCGCTTCATAATAGAGAGGCTTTGGGAGAGAAGCTTCCTTTTAAAGGGATCTAAATGGATAAGTATTAAATGACTTCCCTGCAAAAAAAGTTCAAATAGTTATTGAATATATTCAGGTTCCATTCTGATCTCTTTCTTTGAACACTCCAACTCTTTTTCATTGGGTATTATGCTGCAATTTTATGGTAGGTTAAATCATGCCGCCACGTGTATTGAAGTTATTCTTAAAGTGGTTATTATAACATTTCTCATATAGCCTTGAATAGTTCGTCAATGAATGACATCTCTATTTTCCTACCATTTTTGAAATAGCTTGTGGTACATAACCAAGAAAAGCCCATACAACTAACCTATATTCTGGTTACAGCTGCGTCACAAGCGAACTCCATTGTGATTTTAGTGAAAGCTCTTAACTTCAGAAATATATCGATAAAAGCCTATGTCAAGGCTGATGCTCTTGGCAAAGAGTAGACACCTGTGAAGAAGTTTTGTTTTTTAGGAGACTTGTTTTGTGAGGATACAAAGAAAAAAGAATCACAAAAAATTTCAGTTCTGCTGGGTTGCATGGAGATTGATTTACTTGAGATTTTAAAATGAGGATGTAAGGTAATTTATGAATAAAAATGCTTATTGCTATTAAGATATTGTACACTCAAGTAAGTACTGTGAATAGAAAAAAAAGCCATCTTTTATCAGATTTATCAATAAATTTAAAGATACCTCAGTTGTAGAAAGATTGTGTTAAAACTTAACAAAATCACCAGAGACAAAGTCCCTTTTCTTGCTTCCACTCTTACCATCTTTGGGGTGTAGGCTGTGGTCCTTCGGTTTGTGACTTCATGGTTACAGAATGGCTGCTATAGTTCTAGACATGATATCTTTACCTAACACCATCCAAGGCTAAGAAGAGCAGTGTTTCCCTTATATCGCCTTTAGACCAGAATAAAATTTTTGCAAGAAGCCTCCATATTTTCTCTGGGAGTTACTAGCCATTATCAGGCCACACGCCCACTATCTACAAGGGAGGCTAAGATAGGGAGCATTTGGCAGCATCTGTCTACAGAGAGAGAAACTGTTCTGCCAGAGTGAGAAGCAGAAGGGAGATGGGAACTTGGAAATCAACTGGCAAAGTCTGGCATTGCTTTTCTCATTCTCGGAGGCCACCTCAATGCTTCTACAGTTCTTTCTGTTTACATGAACTCGTGATCAGTTTTTGAACTTACTGTGCACATGGCTATAAGTTGACAGTCTCCCTAGATTCTTCAGGAACAACCCATACTTATTTAATCACTATCCCTTGGTGATCCAACTTCAAATTTCTGAAGTTCTTGATAGAAGGAACTTAATGACCCAACTCAGCTATTCAAGCTGCTTATGTCAAATTGGTTGAGGAGGGTCAGAGAGTAGGGTCACAGGGTCCAGTTCAGAATCAGCAGAATTGTAGGTGCTGATGCCAGATTATGTTTACTGTTCTCTGAACGTAGATGCTCAAGGCATACGGACTCACTTCCTCTTCTAACGTGCTGGTCATTTCACTGCATATCATTCTGGTTCTCAGCTATTTCATAACATTATTTATTAATATCTAAATAAGTCAGTCAAAGCAAGCCCTTATGCTGCTTATCAAATAGTATTTTTGCTAGATGCAAGTATCTCCATAAACATCATTAAGTAATCAATTTGTGTATATTTTGAAAAGTTAAAAACCTACTGCAATTACGTTATTCTAACTGTGTAATTAGAATAACTAATTCAATCATCCTAAACATTTTCCAGACTAAAATACAGACTCAAACATATTTTCCTCACTGTATGGAATACTAACACAAAAAATACAGGATCTGTTAATTGTTAATGAATCAGAATCAATGTCTATTATGTTTATTTGTACATCTCCCAGAATTCAATCTGAACTACATCAGTAACATAATAAAAAGAGACCACAGTAACAGACTCATTATATTGTATACTTGAAAGTTAGAGCTGTACTTCAAGATATTAGAGAAAAATAATCTGATACATTTGAAATGTGTAAATATTTTCCCTATTTGAAGAATTATCCTATGATTTATTGCTAAGCGTAAATAGCTTCATTCTGTTATGAATATAATTATCTACACCTTACTCTAGAGGAAAGCACAAACCCTGTAAAAAGTTTCTAGAGAATGTAAAATAGCGGGAATGTCAAAGTAAAATTATGTGACTTATTAGAATCTGTTCGTAAATGAAACAAGCCAGAACTTCAAAATCTAGAACTACATTCTAGTCGTCTTACAGTACCAGAACCTAGCAAAGTATATTCGATGCATATTGCTGTGCTGAAGTGAAGACAGTCCACGATTTATACATTAAATTCACTACCCACTATATCTGGCAAGATCCAGTACCAGGACATGTTTTGAGTGTGAAGGGTAAGACAATATTTCCGCTCTCAATGGTCTTGCAACCTAGGTGAAGGGATGCCTTATGGATGAATGAAAATATAACCACAATCAAGGTTGTTTATAAGAAGAAACAAATTCGCGATGCCGAAAATAAACAGTAAAATTTCCAGGTAAATTATTTCCTGTTTTCTGAAGGACTTAGAGAGGTAATAGAATTTAGCTCGTCTCTTTTCTAGGCCAAAAAGAGTTGTAGTAGGGCATTCTAAAGGTAAAAGAATTGTGCAAAGTCATATGAAAAAGAAAGAATACCATGAGTGGTTCCATATTTCTGAATCTCTTTCTCACTCATTCCCGCTACCTTCTACCCACCTATCTATCCATCTATTATGAATTATCTTTCTTTATATCTAACTATGACCAAGCTATCTAGCCTTTCATTTTTTTTTTTATCACCATGTAGGGATGTAATGACTTTAATAAACCTTGCAACCAGAATAATGTGTGTATTTGTATACATAAAACTTACATTGCTATGGAGTCAAAAACAATTCTAAATTTTACTTAAACACCGGCATTAGGCTCATTACCCCCAGATAGCATAACTGGGTAGAATGGTGAATAGTATTTTGATTGGAACCATCAGTTTCAATACCCCTGAGCCTTTTCTTATATATCCTTAAAAGCACAAGAAAGTAAATAAAATAGGATTATAGGATCTAACCTAACCAACCTCTTAAAAGCTGGATTTTTTAATTTTCTGTTTTTAAGAGAAATTTAAACAAATATTGCAATAAACACTACACATATATGTCTATTGCAACATAAAAACCATATTGTGAAATACCTACCATCTAAAAAAGTTATATTCATCTTATGACTTTACATACTGTCTTTGTAATAATGAATATCACAACCATCTCACTCCCCTTTGCTGCCCATCCTATGGATCTTAAATCTTAAGTTGAGAACTACTTGTTGAGAAGTAGCTTCAGATTATGCTAAAGTTCTCCTCCTTAGTCTGACAGAAAGACTCTTCCATAATTTGACCCTTCTCTGCTAATGTCTCTTGCTCATCCTGCCCAACATTGAAATATCTACTCCAGCCCCTACCTGTAGAACTCTATCCACTCTCTCCTCCATGCCTTCGTTGTAAACAAAACTCCACCCACTGCTCAAATGTCCTCATTCCTTCACTGAACTATCTCCTATTCATCCTTTCAGACACACCTCAGTGTCTCTTTTTCTAGAAGACTTTCCTCTAGGTCTTCCCCAGCCTTTATATTTAGCCACTACATAGTAATCATCTCTTTATAAGTCTGTTTCTCCTGTTGACTCTATATAATCCATCTGTATATCTCTCATGTATCCCAAAATAGTGTCTGAAATGTAATGGATGCTCAGTAAATGTTGGTCAAAGGCAACTTGGTTGAGCATGGTAGAATACACCTGAAATTTTCCACAGGCAATGTTAACAAGAGAACAGTAATGTTTCAAAAAGCATACTCTGGAGTTGGAGAAAGGAATGCACGAGTGTGGGAGGAAGCTGGGCTAACCAGTTGGGAAGTTACTACATTTGTTTAATGTTCAGGAATGGGTTCACGCATGTCAGCGCTAGGATGGAAATAGTAGGAATGAAATGGAAGAAACAACTTTAAGAGTTAAGCCTCTATTAGTGAGAATGAGGCAAAAAGAGGATCAAAGCTACCCCTGAAGTTTCCAAAGTGAGTGATAATTCGATTGGAGGAAGTCCTTAGTTTTGTTCAAAAGATCTTGATTTGTCACTTTGGAGGAAGCAATAATGCACAAAAATCAGGCCAGAAAAAAGAGGACAAAGCTAAGCTCTGAGGTCAGCGGCAAAGCACCCAGGTGGCTCCAACACCAATGGGAAAAAATGAAGGCCACTTGCTAAAATCCAAAGCCTTCCTCTGTCAGGGAGAGCCAGGCTGAAGATGAAACCTGTGATGGAGAGAGAGAGGGAGCAGGTATTCTGTTGGATCAAGTCCCATTAAGCTCTGTAACACAATCATTAACAACCAGTGAAAGCGAGTCTAAGACTGCTTGGGGGTGGAACCACAGAGCTTTCTAGTCACACCCACCCTCACAAGGCACAGCTCAGCAAGAAGTATCATTTATAAGTACAAAGGTCCTAGCATTGCCACTTTTTAAATGCCATAACATCTGTAAATCTAAGTATTAGTTTCTCTTTGTTTCAATGCCAAAATTTTTAAAGACCAACTTTGTTGTGTATTCGTTATTATTACCTGTGTTTTGTTTCCATGCCATGATTCCAGGCCACTCCAGTTAGTAAGACACTCACCCAACTAGCCTCGCCATTTGCCCTGAACCAGCACAACCCAGAAAATAATTTCTTTTATGGCCACTAACTTTCTTAACTGTAAACTAAATTGACTGAGACAAAAAACCAAGCGTCTCTCATGGGCTCACCTGAATGGCAGCTCTTGCCTATTATGTAATAGGACGTCAGCCTCTGCTAACAATCACCTGTGGGCCCCTCTCTTGCCTACTTCTTTATCATGCCTTCTTCCCTCCTGGACTTATTAACAACACCCTTAGCTGGGGGTTTTTCTTCAGCAAGTCTATGCCAGAGCTACCCTAGACCTGAGGCTGAACAGTCCCTAAAATCATGGCGTGGCAGAAAAATAAACATAAGTGTTCCTTTGAGAGACTTATATGTGTTCGTTCGTTCGTTCGTTCATCATTTTTTGTTCATACATTCATTAACTCTTAATTAAATCAAATCCTGTTTGAGACTTGAAGGATAGTGGAGAAGAAGAGATACATGTGAAGAGGACAGGAATAAATGTAACAATGTGGTACTGGAAATACAGTCTCTGATGGACAACCCGAATCAATGTTACCTGGAATGCTTTTTAAAAATTTAGATTCCTGGACTTAACCCATGATCTACTCATTCGGAATCACTAGGGTGAAAACCAAGAAATCTTCGTTCACAGCCAGGTTTTCTCACTGCACGTTAAAATGTGCAAACCACAGCATTAGAGAAATGAGTGCTTATTTTGAGTATTCCTTTGGAAGGCTCTACTGTGATTAGAGAACAAATTTGGAAATATAAGCTGAGCTCACTAATAATGTAGTATTTAATCTTAAATCTTAATTATATATAATATGTACCAGGGGTCTCCAACCCCTGGACCACAGAGCAGTACTTGTCTGTGGCCTGTTAGGAACTGGGCCACACAGCAGGAGGTGAGTGGGTGGGCAAGTGAGAGCAAAGCTTCATCTGTATTTGCAGCCACTCCCCAGTGCTGGCATCACCGGCTCAGCTCCACCTCAGATCATTAGGCACTGGATTTTCATAGGAGCACCGGTCCCTAGTGCCAAAAAAGGTTGAAGGCCACTCACATATTACATATATATATATGTATCTGAGAAGAATCAAGATCATGTGTCTTCATAGAAATATGAAGCAGGAATGAACTTTCATATTTTATATACAAGTTGAGGTGATTTGTTTAATGTCATAGAACTCTGAATTTTCATAATTTGTTTCCAAACAAAAATGAAATCATGCCTGGGAAATTATTTTATCATCTAATCTGGAGGAAAAACTACCAAATACAAGGGACTGGATTTCATCATCGATCTATCCTTTGCTTTTGGGCACTAATTTTATTTTTTAAAAAGTCTCTCATATATAAGATAAGTACATATATTAAAATATTTTGAAATCTTTGCCTAAGACTTTCAAAGGCATAAGTTTCATTTGGAAAAGCCTGGAAAACAATGGCACTGTCTCCTTTTTTTAAGTCATTGCACAAGTGAATATCATTCTAGTGTTACTGACTGAGGTGAATTCAGCTTAAATTTGATAATTTATTAAAAACATTACAAACACAATACTGAATGAGCATTATTTTAGTTCCTGGGGATGTGACAATGTTTGACTCATGGTCCCTGGCTTCTGGAAGGAGACAGATGAACAGGTAAGTAGAATACGATTGGTAAATAATATGATGTGAGGATACCATGGGAACACATACCTAGATGGAGTTAGCCACAGAAGCCTTCTTGGAGAATGCAATGACTCAGCTGAGCTTTAAATAACAAGTAGACATGAACCAGGAGAGTTGGATATGTGCGTGGGTTTTGGAGGAGGCTATGGTACGTGTGTGTGTCTGATCTGGTCTGCAGAGGAAGGAGCCCATGTCGGTAAGAAGTGGAATATTTCCACTACATTTCATCTTTGTTCTCTCACTAATGCAGCTCACCTGCTTCTATGGCACAGCTTGATTCAACTTGTGAGTTTGGCACCAAAACAAAAAATAACCACAAAACATGTGGTTACCTGGCCCCCAAATACCCTCGTTTCACAATCTGCCCCATTGGCGAGGTCTTCTGTCCTCAATTCAATGTAAGCCTCTAAACCTCGTCTAGACTCCCAGCACCTCTGTTGCCTCCTGAGCAGTTGACTGCTGCATTACTAGGTCTTCTCTGGCTTCTCGTCCACTTCTGTCTTCTGTTCTAGTCTTGGGTCCTGCCTCCAGTCATGCCTAGCTTCGACCTTCTGAATTCTGCTTCACCTTGGTTGTTTATGTTCCCAACTCCTATTCTGTTGTGGGATATGAAGTGGTGCCATTCCAATTCTGGTTCTTTCTGAGTTAGCAATGAAAGTAAAAAAGATAATATTTTCCCCCTCTGGCATGTTGTTGGATGAGTTCACTCATATTTGTTCCACTTCAAGCCAGTCCGTACCAGGTTTCATCTGATTACTTCATGCTGCAAGTGAGCCAAATGCATAATTGAGTAGGTGTAACCACCAAGTTGCTAAGACTCCAGGGACTGTCAAGTTTTTGTTTGGGGAAATGAGAGAAACGCGCTATTGAAATATAATGCACAGGATTAACAACGCATACAATGGTCCTTCAAATCTGCCTTTTCTTTTTTGAAATAAAACCAACCACATCAAAATGGCTGCCTCAGCTTCTTGAATGAGTTTGAATATCAAGAAAGGAAAACAATCAAGATATCTTCATTTCTAACTGAAATTGTCAAACTATTAAAATGTTCCTCCTTTGCTTAACTCAACCACTCAACTGCTGCTCCAAGTAACAGTCGCACTGTGCCAAAGTGAATATTTGTCATTTTAGAAGTTGAGAGTCCACCTTGCCCTCTTCTTCCAGTAAGTTCATCTTCCCCACTCTTACACTCTGAGTCTAGGGCTTGGATGGACTGACCCAATTCTCATTTTTAGTGACTGAATCATGGGTGAATATGTGACCAAATTTAGGCTAACAAGAGTCCAATCTAGAACTTTTATTTTAATTTTTAAGAAAGAACTATGTTGTTACAGACTTGGAATTGGGATTCAGTATGCTGCTGGGAACCATTCTACTTGAGAACAAATGGAGCCAACAAAGAGAGAAATAAAGAGAGCCAAGAGACAGGGAGTCCCGATGATGTCTTTGAGCTTGTGGATCTGGCCTTGCTTTGAAGTCAAAGCTACCTTAGATTCCTCAGGCATGTGAAACATTGACTTTGTTTGATGTTTCTTTCTTTTTTTTTTTTTTTTTTGAGCAAGTTTTATTTAGATCTTTTTTTTTTCTTAAAAAAAAGGAGACTAAAAGAGTCTTACTTAACATACTTGAGAAACTGACTCAATTCTGTCCTTACCACAATAAGATCTCTTACCATAGTCTTAATATCCACTCCTGTTTTACTACTGTGATGTATTTGGATGCTCTGTTAGAGCATCTTCTATAATTCGTTTTATAGGCTAACTACATTTTTACAACTCTGCTCCAGTAACATCTGACAACTTTGTGGGGAAGGACTATGCACATTCATCCGCCCTAAGCACAGCAACTAACACGCACAGCTTGAATAAAATAGACATTCTCCAAGGGTTTCTTCAACTACAATAAATTAATTTATTGGGTCTCAACACTCAAGATTGAGTTTCAGTATCTGACTTGATGAGAATCACTGCTGCCTAACTCTGTCATTTATTGTTAATTTTATTTCCAGAAGGTCAGGGCTGGGATTTGAGGCTTTTTCTCTAAGCTTCTATGATGGAGATAAATTTGTAAAAGGGAAGTGGGGAGCTATACTGTCATTTTGAGCAACACTAAAACCAAGTCATCGGAATTAAAAACTACCAGGAGTCATGATCGATTTTCAAGAACAGGAAAATAAAAGCAGAACTCAATTTGTGTTAACGTTAAGGGACTCAGAAGCTCTCTCAGATTGATAACAAATAATACAGATCTCACTTATGGGGAACTTTCTTTAAGCCAGTCACTTATATGTATTATTTACAATCCCCACAGCGATACTGCAAGATAGGTATTATTAGTCCTATTTTGTACGCATCATTTAACATTTGCTGTATAACAAACCACCCCCAAAATTAATGGCTTAAAACAACAAGCATCTCTTATGTCTCTAAATTTTGTGAGTCTAAAAAGTAGCTCTTCTGGTATGTGTTCATTCAGCTCTTTTTTAATTGACATCTATGGTTAATTGATCTCTACAGTCAACTTATAACTGGCACTAGATGGTCATCAACGGCTTCACTCGCATGTCTAATCCTTTTCAGGCTTTGGGTCAGGGCCCCTCAGCTCTCCAACATGTGACTGCTCTATCTCTGCCTGTGTTAAAATTTCCAGTGTCCTATTGGCTAAAGCAAGTTACACTGCCCAGAGGTACAGAAATAGAGTCATGTCATGATAGGAGGAATGGCAAAGTTGCATTTCAAAGGGATGTGTATATGGTGATAAGAGGAATCACTGTGCTTATTTTTGAAGATTCTAGATCTACCACAGAGGTGGGAGTGTGGGTGGGGATAGCAACTCATCTAAAGGTATAGAGCTGAAACCCAAGCAAAAGAGTTTGACTTAAAAAACATGGTACTCTACATGCATTAGATGGACACTCAAACTGGAACAGTTAAAGCGAGTTATAATTCATCCCTCAGAGAAGATGCTCGCATGTTTGCTCTTCCTCGTGGGGCTCCTTCCTCTGCACCTGTGTTTATGCCTTCCCTGATCAAATGAGAAGTCCCGCATCTAGACCACTTAGTTTACACAGTCTGATTAATACTTCATCTGTGATATTGTTCAGTAGAAAGAGTTCCATTTAAGAGAGACCCAAACTCAAATACCTGAGGAGCCACAAAGGTAACATGAAGGTGTGAACCTGACTGGATGTGAAGCAATAGAGGAATGTAGAGTCTGGAGCAAAATGAAGCATAGCCCCATCCAAAAGTATTCAAATTAAGAAAAAAATCCCCACTGGGTTGCAAAAAAAAAAAAAAAAAAAAAAAAAAAAGTGTGTCTCAGGACCAGAAAGAGCCAAGAACTATCTGTTAGTGACCTCGGCCACTAACCATCTTTAGCTGGGATTAGCAATATTACAAAAAGAACAATTACCCCAGAGTCTTGTCCTTCGAGAACTGAAATGAGAATGTGTTAGAAGCTCTCCACCTTTTCAAACGGAACCTCAGTGGTTTTTGGTGTATCTGCCTCTCTCCAGGGTTCTGGTGTTTGGTGCATCCTGCACAAGGACTGTCTGTCCAGGGGTCTGACAGGTGTTCAGGCTGCATAAGACATCACTCTCAGCCATAGAAATGAGGGCCTGGGCATCCTGAACCCTTCCAGGTGGGAGAAATGCCCACAGCCAAAAGCACTAGAGGTTCAGTTTGTCAGCAGTCAAAGGGCAATGGAAAGCTGTGTATTTTTTCTCTAAAACTGTGAGACAACCAAGCCTTTAATACCGCCATTGCAACTTCAAACCGATCAAACATTGGCAGTTTGGGATTGTTTTATTTTGGGGCTTTAGCTTATCTCCATGGGATAAAAGCCTTTCCAAACTCACTTTAACTAAAAATGTCATCACTTCCAGCTGCTCACTGGTTAGCAGAAACCGTGGTAACAGAAGGCCCCTTTTGATAGCCCTCTTCCATAATATCATCCAAATTTGCATGGCAAAGATGTGGGAGCTATTTATATGTTGATTATTACAGTGTTGCAGTTTATATTTTTTCCCAGCACAGTTGAAAATTATATTTAGAAAGGCTGACATCATCTTTAACTATATATTATAGCTCTCATTTGGTGGAGATGAGCTGTCGAAATACATACCACCTACTCAACTTCTCAGAAAAATGGCATAGATGTTTCACACATGGTTATATATAAATGTGCACACTGGCATAGAACTGCACTGGCACCTATAGGATTTAGAGGGAGTTCTGTGGGCTCTCACTTTTTGCTTTCTCAGTTTGTTCTTTATTTAAAAAGAGAGGCTGGCAATGCGATTTAATTGTTAGAACACAAGTTTTGTAGCCAGAAAGTTCTGAATTCTAGCTCTGCAATACAGTAGTAGCTGTGTGATCTTGGAAAAGCTGTTTATCCACTGTAAACATCAGTATTTTTCAACTACAAAATGTGACTATCACTGCTCACCTGAAAAATATTAGAAATAAATTAGGCAGTACCCATAATAGTTAATGAAAAAATGATGATTATTATTATACATGTTCCAGGTAATAGAATGTGTACTTTATATAGGCTATGATGTTTAATTTTATTATCAATTTTGTGGGACACAGGGTGCCCAGATACTTAGTCAAGCATTACTCTGTATGTTTCTTTGAGGCTGTTTTTTGATAACATTAACATTTAAATCAATATAGTAAAGCAGATTGCTCTCCCCAATGTGAGGGGGCCTCATCTAATCAGTTGAAGGCCTGCATAAAACAAAAAGGCTGAGTAACAAAGAATTTTTCCTGCCTGACTGCCTTTAAATTGAGCCATCAGGACTTTTTCCTACTTTTTGACTCAAACTGAAATATCAGCTCTTTCTGTGTCTAAGCCTGCCGACCTTTGGACAGAAATTACACCATAGCCTCGCCCTGGTTCTCAGGCCTTCAGACTCCAGCTGGAAATAAACCATCGGCTCTCTTGGGTCTCCAGTTTTCTGACTCACCTTGCAGAACTTGGGACTTCTCAGCCTCCACAATCATGTGACCAAATTCCTCATAATAAATCTGTCTCTATATCTACATATCCTATTGGTTTTGTTTCTATGGAGAACTCTAATATATAGATTATTTAATTTCATGTTAAATTATGAAGAATAGCTTGTTGAGGTAGTAGATATTGGTCTATTTTACTTCCCCCAGTCAATAAATGAAAACCATAAGTCCTCGAGAAGCAAATTAACATGTTTTAAGGTCACGGAGGCATTACATATTGGAAGCAAGATTCAAAATCTGAAAATCTAGTGCTATATTTCGCCCTTGTAACTACTATCCTATATTGTTTCTGGGTTACCTGTTAGATAAAAGTTAGCTGCTGTTCCAGCCCTGAGAAGTTTTTGGAAACCTGATGCTCATCTCACAGTGAAAAAGAGCCAAGGATACTGTAAGATACCAGCATTCCTCAGGGAGACGTGTGAGCAGCTTCGCACTACATTGTGGTAGGGTGCAGAGGATGCCATGAAACCCGTAGCCATAATTCTGTGGTTGGAGCTCGGCAATGTTTTGGTTTCCTCAGCCTATCAACTGTCACCCATCATCTAAGTTGAACCTGGAATTTCACTGCTGATGCCAATTAGATTTGTGTTTGTAATGCTGTAGCACATTTGAGTGTCCATGGGCCTAGAGGAATATACATGACTGGAATGGCATGCGAAATGTTTTAATACTACAAGAAAGCAGATTTAGAGCAGTATTTTGCTTATTAGCTTTTAAGTGTCAGAGTCCAAAATTTTACCAACGGAGCCTCATGTCTCAGAGTGATTAAAAATTCACGTTGTTTGATGTAATAGGCCAACTTTCACACATCAGATGAGAAGAGTCAAATATTCGAGATAAAGGTGACTTTTTGAAGGGTTATGTGACCACCATGTTTAATAACTTGAGTCCTCTAAATTACACTTAGGTATTGCATTTTGCCAAATTTAACTATTATGAAAAATTCTTCGAAAATCACTTCCCCGGGAATGGAAATAAAAATATAGCTGCAAACACTAAGAGTGGTGAGATGACACTTTTTTTTATAAGCTTTTTGGCAAAAATTCAACTTTCATAAGCACATATGCCTGTGTCAAGCTTTTAAGGAGTCAGTTTTATGTTTCGTACCATTCTTTCTTCTTGCCTATTAAGCAAGTCCCAGTTTGAGCCAAGATCAGTTTTTATATGAAGCTCAAAGGTAAGTCATTTTATATAATATTTGCATAGGCATACTTGTTTTCACACACTCTGTCCCTACTACCGCCCCCCAGAACTCTACGGTTGTAAAACTAATAGGTTTGAAACCTCAGTCTCAACATGTCACACCCTTTTCAAGAAAAAGGTTCTATTTCTTTAAATCAAAATGCTTTGTGCTGCTGTTCACAGCCCTAATGACCTGACCCCACTTCATTTGATAGTTACCACGAGAATAATACTTTTTTTGAGAAGTTTTTTTTTCTTTTTGTCTTTCTTTTAGACTTTCCTAAAACAATACCTCAATAAACAATTCTGTCTTGCTCTCTCCTAGTTCAGAAACAACTGAGAATTAAGATATGGCAGCTATAAAAATTCTGATCAAAGTATCAACTTCACTCTAAAAAAAGGGAGATACGGAAAAAACATGGCTTATTACTGTTGTCATATATTCAAATTTTCTCTCTCCTTCACTCTAACTTAACACTCACAACTGTAGACACATACTTGCAGGGGCAGACCCAGCCCTGGTTAGCTCGCCACACCAAGGACAGACAGACAAACAAATAAAATTTGCCCTTTTGTTAGAAAACTGACCCAAAAGAGTGAGAAATGAACTAAGTCAGGCTTACCTGCTTTCTTCTCTCATACTCATCAATGTAAGACGTCTACATACAGTACATGCGAGTATAAAGAAAATGTGTGTGTTTCTCATTCTATCTCTTTATTAGTTTTCTATTGCTGCATATCGAATGACCACGAACTTAGCGGTTTAGAAGAGCCATTTATTAACTCAAAATTCTGCATACTAGTCCTACTCAGGGTCGTCAGGCAGTAATTAAAGTGTTAGGCAGACTCAGTTCTTATCTGGAAGTTCTGAGCACAAATCCACATGTAAACTCATTCTTGCTGAAAGAATTGAGTTCCTTGAGATTGTAAGACTGAGATCCCTATTTTCTTGATGGTTGTCCTTTCCTAGAAGTCACTCTCATCCCTTGTCACACGTGCCCTCCATTTTCAAGTCAGCTTCAGTACATCAGCTGTCTTGTTCTCTGAATCACTGACTCTCTGTCTCTGACCTGTAGATCTAGATTTTAAGTAAGCTTTCTATTTAAGAATAACTTTAGGTTTATAGAATTATTATGAAAATAATATGGAGTTCTCATTTACCGCACACTAACATTCCCCAATTACTGACATCTTTTGTTAGCATGTCACAATTAATAAACTAGGTGATGTATTATTATTAACTAAACTCCATATTTAATCAGATTTCCTGTTTTCCCATAATGTCCCTTTTCTGTTCTAGAATCTCATTCAGTGTGCCACATTGTATTTAATCTTCCAAGTTTCCTCTTGGCTATACGGTCTCTCAGATTTTGACATTTGTGATGACCTCGACAGTTTTGAAGATTACTAGTCAGGTATTCTGTATAATGTCCCTCAGTTAGGATTTGGCTGATGCTTTTCTCATTAGACTGGGGTAACGTGTTTATAGGCAGAGGTGAAGTGCCTTTCTCACCACATTTTATCAAAGGCTCACACTGTCAATATGATTTATCATGATTGATATTAACTTCAGTCACCTGCCTTCAAGTAGTTATTATCAGAAAGTTACCAACCTCCTCTTCCATACTGTATTCTTTGAAAGCAAGTCACAATGTGCAGTGTACACTGAAAGATAGGAGAGTTAGATGGAGTTATTTGGAAATCTTATGCACAGGATATATTTGTATCTTCTTCCTCATTTACCTAGTTGTTCAGTCATTTATTTATATCAGTAGAAAATTCATAGATATTCATTTAACACTTTGAGTTATGATCCAATATTTATTCATTCATTCGTTCATTCATTCATTCAAATTGTTCCTGCTTTCGCCATTAAAGCTCCTTGGGCTGCCTCCTGCATCCATCTGACATTCATCCAGAATATCTTCTTCTTATAGTCAGTTCTGCCATATGACAAATGAATCACAAGAGTGAGTTCCCTCACAAATCTAGTCTCAAAGACTATACAGAGTAAGTCCAACCAAGGGGCAAATAATCATGGAGGCTCCCTTACAATTTTGCCTACCACAATCTCCGACCTGAAAAGTATAAACTTTCTAATTCCTATAAAATATGCTAAATGGGAAATAAGTCTCCTCCATGCCAATGTTATGCACGCATATTGAGGAGAGAAGACGGTTTCCTTGTGATTCTGTACATACATCCTAACCGAATTTACTTGTCTGCCCTTTTTCCCTCCCTTTCACTCATACCCCACATTTAGTCTATTAGTAATATGTATTGGGTCTGTATTCAAACACATCCCCATCCCTTCCTACTGTACCCTTGGTCTAAGTTACCACCTTCTTTACCTCCTTATTGTCCTCCCTAGAATATTTGTAAGAACCAGGAGGATTAAATCAACAAAGCAAATCAGATCACAACTCTCCTCTGCTCAAGAACCTCCAACGGTTTCCAAAGCTATTAGAATAAAACTCCCAAACTTTTACATTAGCCTGTAAAGCTTCAAGTCAGTGCTTTGAACATATCTGTGGAGAAGAATCAGTCCTCCCTGCCAACTCTTTGCAGATCAATATCAATACATATCCACTGCAATGTGAGACTGACCTGATAAATTCGACAACACCTGTGCTTGACCATATTCTGCTCAATGAGATGAGTCCACCAATCACTGCTCAAATGTTGTGTACGAGCTGTTGTAAACATCTGCTAATGACTGATTTCAATTTTATAGAAGACTGGTAGTTCAGAGATACGAGTGGGCAGTGGACCATACTTTGATCATCACTGCTCTCATAATCTGATCTATAGCCATCTCTTTCCCTCCTGCTCTTCCCGTTGCCACCTTCCCACCAGCAAATCTTTCATTGCTGCTCCCTCCCTAACACACTGTATTGGTTTTCTACCGCCGAGTAAGAAACTACCACTATTTTAGCAGCTTAAAAGAGCATAAATCTATTATCTCACAGTTTCCATGAGTCACTATCCCAGGCAAGGCTTATCTAGGTCCTTTGCTTAGGGTTTCCTGAGGCTGTAATCAGGTTCTTATGTGGACTTTGGGAACTTCTTCCAAATTTATGTAGTTATTGGCAAAATTCAGCTTTATGAGATTGCAGGACTGAATCCTGCTGCTCTTTAAGATACTCCACAGTTATCTGCTAAAATGGAGTCTTATGTAGCACAGCGTAAACAAAGGAGTTACTTCTTGTCATGTAGCTTTGTCATAAAATGTAACTTAATCAAGAAGGTGCCATCTTGAAGGTGAAGCAAGTCACAGGTCCCATATACACTCTCCAGGAGGGATCACACAAAGTCATGGACACCAGGAAGCCAGAAGTCACCGGGGCTTGCTTTAAGGCCTTCCTGATGCACTCTGAGTTTGCCTCAATGTCTTTGTATTTGCTTTTCTCCTCCCGAAAGACTCGCTTCCTCTTTGCATTCCAGTCTCAGCTCAGATGTCACATTCTCAAGAGTCCTTCCTGAACCTTGTTTCCTAAAACAGCCACGTGCATCACAGTTATTCTCAGTCTCTTACTCTATTTTTCTTTAGCTTATGGGTAATTCGCTGACATTAAATGATAATTTGTTCAAAATCTGTCTTCCCATTAGAACATGAGCTGTTTTCTAAGGTCTAAAAAATGAACCTATTCTGTAGTACGTGCTCAAATTTATCTGATGAATAAGTCAGTAAAATCTTTTAGTTTGCAGCAATGGTCACCAAAGCCTTTCCAATTTGATCTACACATTTTACACTAGATTATAAATAATGAAAGTTGCTATTAATGTTTAATCATTTCTCTGTTGCAAGGTTATAAACAGAAATAGCATAATGGAGTAGATATAGCAAAGACTTTGGAGCAGTACAGACTGAAATCAAATTCAGACTGTTACTTTCTACCTTTGTGATCTAAGAGGTTAATTTCTCTGAATTTCAATTATAAGACCAAAAGAAACTGCGTGGTTCTCATCAAGTAGATTTGGGTTAGCTCACAGACCCGCTACTGACCAGGGGGGTTTTAGACTAGTTTCTCAGGCTCCTGGATGACCTTTTTTGGGGATAATACCAAATTCTCCCACGCAGGGTGACTGTGAGGTTAAGTGAGTGAATGCAGAAAAAGCACCTAGCTTGGTGACGGACACATTATTTGCACTCAGTACAAGTTAACTGTAATTAATGTAAATGCTTTTATATATGTTAACATAATATAAATTATTATACTATCAATATCAATTCTTTGGTACATAGTATGTTAAAAATACTTAACTTTTAAATATCTTTTTTTTTTTGGACTTAGCCTAGAACTAGACGTAACAATCACAATAGCGATAACTAGCTTTTGTGGGCAAATTTTATTACAGGTCCTAAACAGCTCTTCATAACAGGTGATCAAGAATTAGGTGTTGACGTACCACATGTAGCAAACCATGCTGGGTTCTGATGAAAAAATACATAAATTGCTATCTATGAGTTTTAATCTATAAGGAGTTGCTGTTCAGCAGACATGAAGTTTGAGTTATGCAGGATGAAAAAGTTCTAGAGATCTGCTACACGGCACGCTTGCCGTTAACAATGCTGTACGCAACACGCGAGATGTAAGAGGGTAGCTCTCATGACATATGTTCTTTTACCACAATTAAAAAATGTGTGTCAGTAACATTTGCTCATCGCATCTCACAAATGATGCATTTCTATGTAAGGATGGGTTCAACAACAAATTAAAACAGGCCTTCTTAATTATTAAGCTGTATGAATTACTCCTAATCTTATGACCAAAAAAGTATTTTCCCTTTCCTTAACATCTAATGATATAGAATCTATGAAGTTGTTCATTACAATCTGAAATGCAAATTAATTAAAAATTTAATATTCTGACAAAAAAGGAATGCCAACTCTCTAAATTTACCTTGTTGCAGTTTTGGATTTAGAAATATATACACGTTTTATCTATTGCAAAACAAAATTAAATGGGAATGTACAACAAAGCAACTTCTAAAATTGAAACTAGAACTCTAATATAAATAAAGTGACATAACCACCCAGAGGAAAAAAATTATTTAAAGTGGTTTTAAATAACAATAATTTTACAATTTATCCATAGTGAAATATAATCTAATAGAACTGTCAAGTAATCCTAAAAAGCATTCAATGGCCTACTATTTCTGCTAATATTATATTGAGGTCATATGTGTATGTATATACATTTACTACAAAAGTCAAGTAAAAATTATGTTAATAGGGTGTATAGTCACAGTGCAAAAAAAAGAAAAACAAATATAGAAGCAAATACTATACATAAAATTATGTCGTGTTAAACCTAAGTTTAAAAATATTAATGTAGACATATTTTTATTTTTTACTCTTTTTTTTTTAAAGATACATACATCCTGGCTCTCTCTATTAAAAAAAAAAAATCTAGCCACCATATGACAACCCAATAGCAATAAGAACATCTGTATAACGTACTACACTGAAAAGAACAAGCAATCCTTGGGGAATGACTGATTTCGAGTCTCAAGCAGGAAATATCCAAGATGAGTCTGAGACTTCCTGTATAAAATGCAAGGAAGCTCTTACAAACTAGCGGGTTATTTCCAAAGGACCAAGGAGCAAGCAGGAGTGTCTCTTATTGATCATAAGTGAGAAATTTAAGCATATAGTAGCAATAATAATAGTAGTAGCAATAATAATAGTAGTAGTAATAAGAACATTCATAAAACTAAAAAGTACAACTAATTGAAAGACATTGAATATATTGAAACCCATGGTGTTACTCAGGAAATGGAAAGAAGGAAGGAAGAAAGGAAGGAAGGAAGGAAGGAAGGAAGGAAGGAAGGAAGGAAGGAAGGAAGGAAGGAAGGAAGGAAGGAAGGAAGGAAAAGAAGGAGGGAAGGAGGGAGGGAGAGAAGGAGGGAGATTGGGAGGAAAGAATTGGAGAGGGAGGGAAGGATTGGGAAGGGAGGGAGAGAAGTAGTAAGGGAGGAAGAGAGGAAGAAAAATAAAACTCTTCCCCCTCTGGGGCATGGACATTCCAGCAGGGTTTTCTGTTCTTAAGGACTAACTAGCTGCCCAGAGAATCCAGATGCTATCCCAGGTCAGAGTCAAGTCCAGGCTCGCCATGTTCCTCTCATGCTCCTTGTTTTCCAGCCTTTTTCTATGATCCCAGAAATCATACCATGGCCAGTCTCCAGCCCTTGCTTCATCCTGATTTCAATATTTCACTATTCTGAGTTGTCATAAGAGCATCGCATCACTCGGTACTGGAGTTCTGGTCCTTGTGCATATGTAAGTGCTCAATCATAGATTGTGGTAATCAAAAAAGGATTGACATTGTTATCATCAAGAAAAATTTACTGAAGACCTAGAAGGGGAGAACAATTTGTATTTATAAAAGGGTCAGGTTTTGTTGCTTTAGGAGGATGAAGAATGAAAAACATAATGCAAAGACCTCTGTGAATCTAATATATCTCAGAGATAATTAAGAAATTTACTCTAATTATTAATTATAAGAATTATGTTAATAACTAATATTAATTAAGTTCAGTTTATTCTAGGCACTAGGATGAAGCCTTTACATTTATTATGTAATTTACTCCCTACAATAAGGTGGTCAGTATTAATGGTCATATTTTATAATGCCTAATTACAAAGTGAACGAGTCAACATTTGACCCTAGATTTTACCCCAGAGCCCACATTCTACTAAAAAAATAAAGAGAATAAAAAGTTACCCCAAATATGGGACCTCTGTTGAGCACAGAAACATTTTTTTAAAGAAGAATCTTTATATTTTTCATTTATTTAACTATGATTTTGTTCATTATGCACTATATGGTAGATCTTGTGCCAGCATTAGGAGGATGGTAATAAACATGACCAGGCACCAACTTTTGGAGAGCTCAAAATCTAGTCGATGAGACGAACACACAAAGAGACAATTAAAATGCAATCTTACAAGTGTAAAACTGGTTGCTTTTCTGTCTTTCAAAGTTTGCCTGCGGGTCAGACTTCAGAATAGGCCTAAAACTAAAGTGTTTATGAAAGATGTACTGACAAATAAATTAAACGTCAGCCTAAATTAAAGCTGGAGAAGATAGTGTAGAGGAGAGGATACCGTGTAAGGAAAAGAACAGGACTTTAGTAGTGACTGGAATAAGCAAGAGGATGGAGGACCTTCAGAGATCAGGGCTCATAGCACTGGGGGCGGGAAAAGGTGCTGTGTCTCTGAAGATGGCTGGGAAATGAAGGGTCATGGTTTCTCCAGGCCATCCCATCACTCTTGCTTTTTTTTTTTTTTTTTTTTTTTTAAGGCAGAGTAAATATGCAGTCAGACATTTTAGAAGCAGGTCGTCAGTTTACAATGTCCCTTTGACCAATGTCCAAGCTAGAGTATAGACATTGCCATAAACTATTAAAAGACATTGCCTTGAAATGATTAACTTTTTCCCACTTGGGGGTTAAATATCCCTGTACTCAGTCTCCATATTTGTCTTGGAATTTTAAGGGAATACAAACACTGCATGGATTTGTAAGTAGGTAGCCCCTGTAGAATGCCACCTGAGGCCCTCGGCACGCACAGTGACGGCTTGTGTTGCCAGCCCTGGATGCAGCAGGTAGAGGAACTAACAGTAACTGCTGTTTCCAGCCCTTTGGAAGTTTCCAAGCTGTCTTTGGCATCCGCTCCATACATGCTCCACTGGCAGCTAGAGAGTGAGGGATTCTGAAGATACTATTAACATTTTTTGTCAGTTAGGAGATGTGGGATCAAATAACTGTCCTAAACTATTCAAGATGGCTCGCCTCAGAGAGTTGGAACAAAGCAGTTAAAGGGTATAATGTATGGTGCTAAGTGAAAAAATCTAAATTATGAAAGATTCTTAGGGCTTTGTCTATGTGGCTTGAAAAAATCCACTAACTTGAACACCCTTTATTCAATGCAGGCTCCTGACAAAATAAACCAGTCTATTTGCTCCATATATACACTGAGACACCCTACTCCAGTGTCTACGATGATGCTCTTTACCACAGGGGAATCTTGTTCCTCTCTTCTCAACCTTTCTAAGTATTATTTGTTTCATCCTCACCTAGATTAATTCCTGATATTTTGCCATTTAACAGCTGAGTGACCTTGGGCAGTTCCCAACTCTTTATACCCCCACTTCTGCATCTGTAAAATGAAGATGAAGACAGTACCTAACACTTAGGATCCTTGTAACACTTAACAGAAATAATGTCCGTGAAATGCTTAGCACATAATAAATGCTTAATAATTGATACCTATTAATTTACTCTAAATGTAATGATATTAATAGCCTGCTCTACTGCCATCACTGTTAGAGAATCCCTTCTGATTCTCTCTGCAGAAATTATCCTCTGCCTGCTCTGAATGCCCATTGCCATGTAGCTGCACCTTTTTCATGGAGTGTATTATTTCTTACCTTACGTGTTGTTTAATATACACATGTTCTGTCTCCACTGCAAATCTGGAGGTTAGTGTATGTATTTGATTCACCTGCATGTCCGTATTTTCCAGAATGGTAATATACTTATGGGAACTATTTTTTAAAATATATATTGTATAGATATTTTGTCTCCTTCACATTTTGAAAGTGATAGGCAAAGAACACATCCAGGTAAGTTAGAAGGTCTCAGTAGGGCCACCAGCTACTCTTGCTTAGATGGTCCTCAAGTTCTCCTGACTGGCCTCCTTGACTCCAGCCACAGTTTCTAGACAGGGTGATTGCCCTCTTGCTTTACTTCCTTTAATGACATTCTATGGTCTGTCCAACCTTTATCATTGCCATAAAGGAAACCTTATCATCTTGCCCTTACTCCTTCTTTTCCAGCCTTACCTCTCACCACTCTTTTCACTTCTTATAATAAGTGGTACCCACCCTGGGTGACTTGAAATATGACATTTTCTATACTCTGTTTCTCCCTGTTCTGTGCACTTTTCTTTTTGTCTGGAATAAGCACCTTACCACTTTCCATGGTCATCTGGCTTATGTGACTCATTCTTGAGAATTCGGTTTAAATGTCCCCATGTCACTTTGCTGAGAAAGCCTTCACAATCCCTCTCCATTTCCCTGTCCTATATGCTACCTTGTCACCCTGTGTGCACCTCTATCGTAACAGTATTAAAATTTATCATTGTACATTCAGGTTCCACTTCTCAGATTCTGAAATCTGTGAGTATAAAAGCTCCCAAACATCATATTCATCCCAGGCAATCTCTTCTGAGAGGTCCCAACCTTCATGGACCAAGAATCTACCTTGTCACCTTCCACCCTCATATCCAACCCCTCCCTACCTCACTTTTAGTTAGCAACGAACTGTATGAAGTTTCCCTATAGATACCGACCTATTTAACGTTTTCATGCATTTTTGTATGCAGTTCATTCACCTTTTCTAGAAAACTCATTCCAACTTGACTCTCTTAATCGATACTTAACTTTTTACTGAAATGTATTTCAAGAATTGTTTCTCCTAGGAAACGTTTATGAACACTCGATTTGTGTTAAGAACCCTTCCATGTTCTCTGACACATGTAACATGTATGACTTCAGCTTCCTCATGAGTAGATTCATTTTTTTCCCAACAAAAATCTATTGACTCACCGGTGCTCATTTGGTAGTCTTCTAGACCATTGTGCCTGGATACTACCACATAGTGACATTAGAGCAGGTAATTCTTTGTTCGAAGGCTGTCTTGTGTACTGTTGTGACAAATACACGTGTATATACATACATACGTATAAACAAAATAAAAGTAAATAAAAATTCCTAAACATTAAGCCTTCCAAACATATCACCTATTGCACAAAATCATCTTTGGTTGACTACTACAGTTCTAGACCTCTATTTTCTTAAAGTGATGGATGGGTATTTAATCCATTGAAAACTACTTTATCTCTGTGTGTGTGATGTTATTAGTGATAAAAAGTAGGTGACTGGAACCTAGGAAAAAAAATCCTATTTCCTATTAATGTTCTACTCTCTTATTTCAAACAAGTTTTCTATATATATATAAAAAAATAAAAACATTCTTATCTGCTGACATATATTCAAGGCAAGAACCAAAGAGTATTATAACATAGTCTTTATAAATAATAGGCAGTAAGCACCAAGGTAGTGGAAAATCACTCTAAAATTTTGCCAAGGAGTTGAGGATGTGGACAAGTTTCTATTTATTTAATTCTATTTTTTTCATTTAATTCTATTTTGTATTCACACCATAATAGTCTCAATGACATCAATATTTATAACTTACTTTTTAAAAATCTTTAATTATGATATAAATTAAACCTATTTCCTTCAAGATAATTATCAAATTTTTAATTTAATGTAATTTTAATGTAAGAATTTTATGCAATTCAACACACAAAATGAAATATCTTCCATGTGCCTTTTTTTAAAAAAAAATTATTTTATTATTAGTTTCAAGTATACAGTACATCGGTTAGATATTTATCTATTTTATAAAACGATCCCCGAATTACTCTTTCTCTCCTCTGGCTCTCTGTCTAGCCATTACATTAATGCTGACTGCATTCCCTATGTTGTGCTCCCCATCTCTGTGACCATCTTTAACCCTTCACCCATTTCTCCCAGCTCCCCAAGTCCCCTCTCCTCTGGCCATCACCAGATTGTCCTCTATATTTGTGAGACTGTTTTTGATTAGTTTGTTCTTTTTGTTCCTTAGATTCTGCATATAAGTGAAACAATATAGCATTTACCTTTGTCTGATTCAGCATAATAAACTCTAGGTCTATCCATGTCATTGCAAATGGTAGGATTTAATTTTTTTAATGGCTGAGTAATATTACATTGTATATATGAACCATAACTTCTTTATCCAATCGTCTGTTGATGGGTATTTAGGTTCTTTCCATATCTTGGCTATTGTGATTTGTGCTGCCATAAAGATAGAGGTACATAGGTCTTTATGGACTAATGTTTTGGTTTTCTTTATATAAATGCCCAGAAATGTAATTGTTGGGTCAAAAGGTATATGTATTTTTAACTTTCTGAGAAATCTCCAGACTGTTTTCCATAGTGGCTACACCAACTTACTATCCCATTACGAGTATTGGAGGGTTCTCTTTTCTCCACGTCCTCACCAAAACTCGTTCTTTGATTTATTGATGATAGCCATTCTGAGTCTTTAATAAAGTTCTAAAACCTTGCTCAAGATACTTACATTTTTGTGTTTGTAAGAAAGACTAGATTTGAGGGGGGGGGGCGGGGTAGTGGGGAAAGCCCACGGTTACAAAGGCTTCCCAGGGGAAGTAAAGTAGATAGCTGGTTGAAGAACGAGTAGAAATCTTTCAGGTAGACAAGGCAATGAGAATGTGCCAGGGGATGGCACCAGAATGCAAATCAATGCATATCTTCCTTCCTAAAAAAAAATATCTTGCTGCAAGAAACTCAGCAATGAAGAGGATTTAAATTCTGGAATGAGCTTTTTACTGCTTTCTTTAAGGACTGGTTAGAAATATTTTGTAGACCAGAAAAGATCCACTGACCATGCTTTGAGTAACTAACTCTGTTGTAAGCAGAAAGAGCAACATAAATGAACCGGAGTCACAGTATTATTTTAGTAAGCATATTCTATCAGAACGTTTGAGAACCTAAACTAGGGAATGCCACTGAGTATAATGAAGTTAGAAAAGGAATTTGGGGGGCGGGGAGAGCAAAAAAACAAAATACCTTTCTTCCCTACAGTGAATTGGATCTGTATTCTGGTGTTTTCTAATAATACTTGAGTGAAGGGTATATAGATTTCTATAAATCTAAAACTATCCTATAATAAACTGTTTATTTAAAAAAAAACAAAAACAAAAAACAAGTCATAGAAATTAAAAATAGCCTGAACAATGGGAGGTCAGCAGAAGGAAACTGAGTTTCAGGCAGGGCACTGAACCTCTGCAAGGAGATTGAGTTCCCTGTGTTTTTGCAATTATAGATCCCTATTCTTGGCCCCTCCATTATCCCTTTCTTAACCACGTGTGCCCTTGCTCTCACTTCCTCCTATTACTAATTAGGCTGTTTTATGTGAATTTCAGCATGCAATATTTCATATTTAATAACCCTGCATCAGAAGAAATGGGAAGTAAAGAGGCTGGAATTTATTGCCAGGTGTTCTGGAAAGCATCTGGGGCATTTACAGCAAATCCACAAAATTTCTCAATACCCTGAGGAATCGACAACCCACAATTTCAAGAATCCAATAAGTTTCAGCTGAGAATCCTATAAATACCACAGGACAAGGGCCATGCCCTGATCAAGCTCATTCACTGGAGATTCAGATGACAGGAAGTTGACATTCAGGAGGAGCCATAATTGGCCTTTGCATTTAGCACCTTGTTAACATAAATTGAGGAAGTTCACACCTCTAATCTGTTGTTACTAATGCCAGCCTGTAGAATCTGAACTCAGTAAGATCAGGTTGGCTCCCTAGAAAAGCTTATTTTTCTCAACAGGAGGAAAGGAATTAAAATATTTCAACTGAGAGACGTGGAATCTAACACAGGAGTTATCTTAAATCAGCCAGCAATTTCCAAAGCTAAAGGTTAGAATCACGAAGTCACTAAGGTTGTTACTAAGAGTTTCTAATTTCTTTTTAAAGCATTGCTTTACATTGCCTCTCTTTTTGTGCTTTATACTAAAGCCAAACTGATTGACATGATGTATCCGAATATAGCCCCTACTCTCTCTCTTCTCTCCTTTGCTCAGGATATACCCATCACCTTAACTACATTTCCTGTTGTCATCAGAAGTTCAAATCCTATTATTACTCCTTAAAAATCCTATTCAAATTCATCTTCTTTAAAAAAAAAAAAAAAATCCCTGGGATTTAAACTCCTATTTTTCCTTGAAGCCTTTTTTACTCCTTCAAATAGCACTGTTTATTTCCATCTGTGATGATTATTGTTAATATAATACAATTTGACACCTAAGAGTTGTCATGTCTTTTTCCTTGGTAAAACAGCATGCTTCTTATAGACATCTCTCTTAAATTTCTCTGTTCTAACAGTGCCTAAAGTAGTGCTAGTGTTAGTGATGGTATTCCCAAAAAGAAAGTCAGTTTTTGTAAACCTTCCTGTTGGGGGCATTAGAGTAGTAATTATAAATGATGTTTATTTAAACCAGAAATAGCTTCTCTTTAAAAATACCAGAGTTTGGGCCTTTATAAAGGCAATAGAAATGTTATCGGAAAAGAAATGAACAAGAATTTAAGGATTAAGATAGCAGAATAAAGCTGATTAACAGAATTCTTCTCCGCCATTCCGGAATCTAATAAAATGAATAAAAAATGTAGATAGTAAAAATAAAGAAAGATTTACCATCAGCAACCATACATGGAAAATAGAACATTCTAATGCTTCAGAAATTAGAAGTCATGGACCGAAATAGAAATTTTTATAGTAGCTTAGTGTCTTTGTACCTCAGGAGAGCTATTAATCTTAGACGCCTTACTAATAAAGTAATAGACCCTGAATGTTTTCGACATTACTCCAACATTTTGAAAAAAGCAGACTGAGTGGATATCCTTGAATTCCCTCTGTTCTTACTGACAGTGGATGTGGCTACTGGCGGAAAGGTGGATATGGCTCTGGAAAACCTGGGAACAGAAGGAAACGGACGGCTGCAGGGCTGCTCTGAGTTGGGGGAATGATACAAGGCACAGTGGTTAACAGTGCTATGAGAATAGATGATACTTTACAACTAGGAGGAATGAAACTCGATGAAGGATATTTAACCAAACATTAAAAAAAAAAAGAGCCAACAGTGCATAAATACTGCACACCCACTATTTCAGACGACCCCTCTTCCCCAGTCCACAAAGCTACAGAAGAATGGGCAGAATACCGAACACCTAACCCTCAAATGACTGTTTGGCAATTAAAACGAACTAGTCCTGGATAGGTAAGGAAAATATCTAGTGCTCAAGAAGTCACCGAGCTGCCTGGGAGTGAGCAAAAAAAAAAAAAAAAAAAAAAGTCATTCATACAAATTTAGCTAAGATAAAACAAGGAGGAAGAGCAACAACATGGTATTTCAAGGACAAACAAATCTAAAAGGAAAAATAAAAGAATAGAAGATGATTCTTCAAAAGTATTATCTTTTAAAACAAATATAAATTGTTATGTGAATTTAATCAACCACAGTCTGAAAAACATACAGATAAACTAACAACAAAAGATGAAAAGATATACTGAAAACCTGATGAAGAAAACATTATTACTGAATTGACTTATAAATAGGAATCAGCAGAGAACCAACAGAGCTACCCGAAAATCAACAGAAAACAAAACAAAACAAAATAAAACAAAGAACGTTGGGATAATCAGAAACAATGCGGGCGAGCAACAAAAAAGAGAAAAAAAGTATGTATTTCCAAACCTTCACAGAACAACCACCCCCTGAAATAAATAGAACTAAATCGGCAGATACTTCAGACCAGACAAGATTTCAGCAAAATGTCATAGGGAACAATTAGCACCAATATGCATCAGGTTTAAGTTATTGAATTTCAAGTACAAAGAAAGTTTTCTTTAGGCATTTGAGCAGAAAAAAAACAAATTACTCACATGGTAGATGAAACCAAGCTGGCTTCAGACTTCTCTTCACAGGAACATACAAAGCTGGAAGACAATGAGTCTCTCTCCAAAGACCTGAGGGAAAGAAACTGTAAAGTAAGAATATTAAACAAACATTAACCAAGTAAATCAATAGAAAACATTTTATTTCCTTTTATTTCTAATTTAGGTTGTTAGCACTTATAAAAAGAAAACCTTGAGTGATTACAGTAGCTGGCACATCGCATTATATACACAAATATTTACAGAAATTTTGAAAGAAAATGTCAGATATTTATGTTTCTATTAATCATTTAGGAAAGATACATAGTAGACTAACATGTGAGCTAACAAAATGCACTCCTAATGTCATGGTACTTTCATAAAGGGGACATTAGTGTATTTGGATGGCCTAACAGATCTTGGGAGTAATGGCTTTTGCGTGCAAAGATGAAAGATGAGTAAAACCTGAAGATGCAGGGATGGAGAGAAGGCAGCTTAAGCTGTGGGACCAGCATGAGCAAAGGCATGAAGGTGGAAGATGTCTGACCAATTCTAGATAGTTTACCTCACGTTAGGAAGGTGTCAGTGGCAAGGGTGGGGGAAGGTAGTAACAAGAGAAGGTGACACAAATTTGTGAAGAGCCTTATGCATTTCTTCCATCTTATTTACTGAGCAGCATGAAACCACAGAAGCTTTTAGAAATAGCACATTTTAGAGTACCTAGTTTATAACCTACTATAAAGGATTAACATTACTATAGTTTCTGTACTAATTTAAATACCTAAATACAGATCCTGCCATTGTCCCAAGATTTATTTTTCCTTTCTTATAAGAGAAAAAAATTCGAGACTTTCAAAGGATGTCCTGAAATCACTGTTTAGCATTAGTAGATGTTGATTAAATACCTACCACGTGTGAGATCCTGGTCTTGGAGCAGGATCAGTAAATACCCTGCACTATTTCTGTATTATAATTCTATATTACAATCCTGACATTTAGCAGAAAAACCTTAAGTTCTGTAAGTAAAAATACTACCCGGATTAGTAAGGGAAGAAAATCAAGACATTGGTTTAAATAGATTGTCAAAATGGTTAGAAATCATAAGGCTAATTCTCAGAAATCAAGAAAATTCAATTATGCTAAGCATCATATTTCTTTCTAAAGTGTTCTGATTTTTTGAATTGTACCCTAGTGAGTAAAACACTGTGAAATAGTGGCTCCTTTTCCTCCACGGTTGAGAATTTCAACCACGTCAGTCATTTTCCAGTTGTGACCCATGTAGAAATAGACAAGTCATTTTCTTCATGACCTGAGAGTAGCATAGTATGTTGAGAAGAACACTGATTAAATCTCAGAATGTATTTATTATCTGTGTAACCCTGCCTGTGAGAAGGAGCCTCTGGATGGTGAGTTTCATTTGTAAACAGGAAGAATATTAAGTAGTACCCACGGCCGTGGTAAATATTGGGTTAATATATGGAAAGGGTTTACGATTGCATATTGTAAATGCAGAATACATATCAATCAGTTATATTTTCCTTCCTTTATCACTGGTCTCAAAATAAAGAAACCTGATTTTTTTTTTTTTTATGACTCAAATTCATAATGTGATCTTGTACAGGCACTTAACCCTTTTTCACATTTAGAAAAAAAAAAGTGCAGCTTTCTGCTAATGTTCATTTAACATCATGCATAGGAATGCTATGTTTTCTAGGATTTGACATTTTCAGCATGGAACTACGAAAAATAGAATGCTATAAATGGAATGATGTCCTTTGTTTCCAAAGACTATCGATATACTAGAGTGATGCAAAAATAATAATAAAAGTGAGACATATCATAGCAAACTTTTGGGGCTGAGGTTAGGACTATAACCAACGAGTTATCTTGGGGTAAACGCTACAGCCACAAGCACCACCGGTGAGAATTCTCAGGGCAAACAGGACAAGGGATAAGCAGTTATGACCATTATCTATAACACATCTCTTTTGTTTCTTCCAGCACTGAAACTTGTGAAGCAAATATCATGTAAAGGTGGGAAACAGAGGAATAAAGTCATTTAACGTTATTGCTCAAATGGCTATGACTCGGTCTGCTGGATGCCTGGGACAAAAACCATGACTTCCTCCTAGAAGAGTGATAGAAGCTCAAACACTGTGAAGAGCATTGTGACTGAATACAGACAACCTTTACTCTTATTTTGTCCATTTTACCATGGGTGATGTTCTTCATATATGGCAAACTCATACCTCCAAAGGAAACACGGATTTATTTCTGTTGATCTGATCACTAGCTAAAGCTTATGTATCTCTACTGCTGCCATTTAGGTTCTTTGGGAAAGAATTATTTTGGAAAAGAGCTCATCCAGAAGCAAATTAGGAAATGGCAGGACCCCCATTTTCCATTTCCATCTCTTTCCCATTATTTTCTTTAAAGAGCCTGGAAATTGATGACCCACTTGAAATGGCAGGTGGTAGGAAGTGACTTTAACTGCCATTTTGAATTTTCTTAGCTCCTTTTTTTTTTTTAGTATAACTGATGATACATTAAAAAAAAGAGAGAGAGAGAACTTATTATATATATGTTTAAAAAGTTATCAATTTGTGGATATTTGTGGCTATCAATATGTGAATATTGATTTCAAATTTCAGCCAGGCTCTGTTTTGTAGGCCAGTTAAGAAATCATCATGCTTGAATAATAACAAATAACAAATAGCGTAGAAGACTAAGTTGTATGTTGTCTATTTAACTAGTATTCTGGCATTCCTACCAAATCTGGTTCTCATGAAAGATAATTTATTTCTTCACTGGGTGGCACTGGAATCTATTTATGAAACTGCAATTTGGATTTATAGTCCACTAACTGTCACATTGATTTAAATGCTTGGGTCTTATATAGAGGCTGCTCAAAATAAAGATTCGGTATGAAAATATTTTAGATAAGAATGCCACCGTATTAGGCCTACTATCAATTGTCTTGCTCCATTTTCTCTAAAATTAACCCTTGGCCTAAGGAATGCAGGGGAACATTATTACATCAGGCTATTTAGATCCATGGATTCAATAGGGTGACAGCGACTTATTTCAAAAGTAAAATATCATCTGCAAAGACCAACTCTATTCCCTTGCCAAACAAATTCCATTAACTAACTTAAATTGGACTTAATAACAATCACATAAACCAATTAGTTTTAATTTTTAACTCCATTAGGAGTATTATTCATCACTGCATTGCCAGATAGAACTGTGCTTCCTCAGACTTTCAATGGATTATATAAATATAACCTGGGGTGCTAATTATACAGTGATGATGCAGACACTTTAAGATTAATTCCCTTAATATAGATAAAATTTTTAGAAGATAGATTTTTTCAGAAAGTATCCTTAGTGCAAACTGCATTTTCTCATTTTAAATTTTAAAATGAGTGTGTCTCTAACATATACAGAATAGTCAGTCACCCCTTCTGCACAGGTTCGATGACCTGAGGTCAACCATGACCTAAAAATACCAAATGGAGAATTCCAAAAGTAAACAATTCATGAGTTTTAAACTGTGCATCATTCTGGGTAGTATAATAAAATTTCACGCCATCCTGCTCCATCCTGCCAGGTATGTGAATCATCCCTTTGTCCAGAATCTCCAAGTTATAGATGCTCCATACCCACTAGTCATTTAGTAGCCATCCTGGTTATCAGATCTACTGTTGTGGTATTGCTGTGCTTTTGTCCAAGTAACCCTTATTTTACTCCATAATAGCCCCAACGCACAAAAGTGATCATTGCTGTCAATTTGGCTATGCCAAAGAGAAGCTGTAAAGTGCTTCTGTTAAGTGAAAAAGTAAAAGTTCTCATCTTAATAAGAAATGGAAAAAATTTGCATGCCGAGTTTGATGAAATCTACAATGAGAACGAATCTTCTCTCCATGACGTTACAAAGGAAAATAAATTTACTAATTCTACTCTCACAACTTAAATGCAAAAGTTATGGTCACAGTAAGCAAAGTACTTAGTTAAGATGGAAAAGTCATGAAATTTGTGGATGGAAGACATAAATAGAAAAATTGTTCCAACGGATGGCAACGCGTTGCATCAGAAAACATCGAACCTACAGAAAGAATTCACCAGGCAGCCCCCAAAACAAGAGACCACATTCATATACTTTATTACTGTATATTGTTATAGTTCTATTTTATTCTTAGTTATTATTATTAATCTCTTACTGTGCCTAATTTATAAATTAAACTTTATCAGTGGTATGTATGTATAGAAAAAACCAGTACAGTTGATCCTTGAACAATGAGGAGGTTAGGGGCACCTACTTCCTGTGCAGTAGAAAAGCTACATATTACTGCAATTGGTCCTCCATGTATGCATATTCTCAACTGTGGAGTTCACCACGGAACAATGTGGGTTTGACCTGCATGGGTTGATGGAATTGTGTGGGTCATTTGAACTCTGTGGGTCGACTGCACTGTGCTCAATTGAAAAATATACATGTAAGTGGATCTGTACAGTTCAAACCCATGTTCAAGAGTCAACTGTACATACTGGGTTTGGTACTATGTGTTATTCAGGGCATCCACTGAGGACCTTGGAACATATTCCCCATGGATAAGAGTGGACTATTGTAACTGGATTTAGAGTAATCTGTGGGCTTTGTTGATAATCATCCCTTTCCATACAAACCCAAGTAACTTTTACTTTTGAATTCTCCGGAAAATCCATGGCTTACCAAGTACTTGAATCTTGTGTAGTTTTGTAATCCTTTATGGTTCAAAGAGGAAAATTTGGTGACTCCATGGCTTGTGCCTTGATCCTGGATCTTTACCAGTGTTGGTATCCCAGAGTTGGTGCTAAACCCTGTGTGTGTGTGTGTGTGTGTGTGTGTGTGTGTGTGAGATCCGATGTTCGTAGTACCATCTCAAATCCATACCTCTTTCAGAACCTCTAGACTTGTGTATATAACAGCTGACTAGTATCTCCAATTGGAAATGGTTAAATAAAACTCTTGACTCTACCCAAGGGCACAGGCAGTAGATTCAGATGACCTGAGTTAGTAGCCCAAACCAGTAAAACACTCAATACATGCTAATCACTATTATCTGTTTTTATCCTAAGGAGTCATGAAATCTAATGTAAATGTCCAGTTTTTCTTCACTAAGAACCTGAGGAAAATCTACAGCCCGATACAACTAAGAACAGCTCTCTACTGCTCCCTAAATGTCTCTTGTTATTTTGTAGATATTCTTCAGGTTCCTTGCAAGTGGCTTCCTGTTTTGGCTTTCATGTCATTCAGTGTGGATGCTACTCGCTTGTATAAGACCCTTATTACTATTCTCAGATTTTTTATTCACTGACTGCAATTACCTAAAGTCCAGACTAAGCACTGAATACCAGGACATTCCCAAGAACCAAATATCATTATATTCCCAAGAAGAATACTCCCAAAATACTCTGGAACCATGGTCAGCAAAATATGGCCTGTCATTGGTTAATTTTATAAATAAAATTTTACTGGGACACAGTCATTAATTTACACTGTATCTGTGGTTATTTTCATGCTACAACAGCAGAGTTGAGTAGTTGCAAAAGAGACCATATAACCAAGAAAATCTCATATATTGCTATTTTACCCTTCCTAAAAATTGTTTGCTGACCACTGCTCTAGAAACTTTTTGTACTCACTAGAACTTGCGTCATAGCAATTAGTATTATGTTGTCTCCCTAAAATATTAAGTTTCAATGAAATGAGTTACATATATTTGGATGTTTATAAGTTTTGTAATTTGATTTTAAAATTACTTGGTTCTACAGTTGCATGAGAACTATACACATGGAGAGTTTATGTGTTTTCGTTTGCAAATTAAAGTATTATATTATAAATCATTTAAGGACATAGTAAAGGTCTAGAAACATTTGCTATTATTTAACAGAATACTATACTCTGAAATTTGAGAAACCCTAGATTTGATAATCATCTAAACATTCTGGCTATCATGGTACTGAGCTGGCACTGGGCTTTATGAGTCTTCTCTGGGCTTCATCTCTACTCTGGCTTATTAGAGGCCACTCCAAAAATTTATGATGAATGATAGGCTTATATTTTCTCCTAATTCATCACAAACTGATGATTAAAACAACAACAACGGCAACAATAATTCTATCAACAATTACTCTGAATATAAATGGATTTGGTGCTCCAATTAAAAGACAGGGTGGCTAAATGGATAAGAAAACAAAGCCCTTACATATGCTTCCTACAGGAGACCAACTTCAGATCGAAAGACACACACAGACTGAAAGTAAAAGGATGGAAAAAAATATTTCATGAAAATCAAAACAAACAAAACAGGTAAGTAGCAATACATATACCAGACAAAACAGATTTTAAAACAAAGGCTATAACAAGAGACAAAGGAGGACCTAGTTATCCTACTTCTGGGTGTTTATTCAAAGAAACCCAAAATACTACTTTGAAGAGACATGAGAATCTATATCTTCACTGTTGCATTATTTATAATAATCAAGATATGGAGGCTACTTGGGTGTTCATCAATAGATGAAAGTATTAAGGGAGATGGTACATATACAAGGAAATATTACTCAGCCATAAAAAAAAAAATGATATCTTGCCATCTACAACAACATGGATGGACCTAGAGGGTATGGTGCTGAGTGAAGTCTAAAACAGAAGGACAAATACCATATCATTCCACTTACATGTGGAATCTAAAGAATAAAATAAACAAACAAAACAAAAGCAAACTCAGCTACAGAGAACATTTTGATGCTTGCCAGATGGGAAGGGGCTTAAGAGGGTGAGTGAAAAAAAGGAAGGGATTAAGAAGCACAAATTGGTACTTGTGAAATAGTTATGGGAATCTAAAGTACAATATAGGGAATATAGTCAATAATATTGTAATAACTATATACAGTGTTAGATGGGTACTAGATTTATTGTTGTGATAACTTTGTAAGTTATGTAAATGTCTAGTCACTATGTTGAACACCAGAAATCCATACAGTACCATATGTCACCTGTAATTGAAAAATTAAGAAAATATATTTTAAAAAAGAACTTCCATTACATGTAAAATCTAGATAAATTTCAAAAGCAACATGCTGAATAGAAGAAGACAGATTAATAGACTACATACTGCATGATTGAAATTATATGCAATTCTAGAAGAGGCAAAATGATAGTGAAAGAAAGCAGACCATTGGTTTTTGTGGGGCTGGAGTTTACAGGAGGGTATTGACTGCAAAAGGGTAGAGGGGATTTTTGCAGGGAGAGAATGAAGGTATTCTATATTTTGATTATGGTAGTGTTTGCAAACTATACATTTTTCAAAACCTACATAACTGGTTCACTTAAAATAGGAAAATTTTATTGTATGAGGATTGTATCTCAATAAAGCTAATTTTATTAAAGATTACCCAAAATAAAAAAATAAATTAGGATATAGTTCCTTAGTGTAGTGGTTAGCACATCTGCTTTACATGCAGAAGGTCCTAAGTTTGCGCCTCAGTGGGGCCATGGTTCATGGTCTACAGCCATGTCACCCTGAACAAACCCGATGCCTGATCTCAGA
Organism: Rousettus aegyptiacus; assembly: GCF_014176215.1. Taxonomy (NCBI): domain Eukaryota; kingdom Metazoa; phylum Chordata; class Mammalia; order Chiroptera; family Pteropodidae; genus Rousettus; species Rousettus aegyptiacus. The sequence goes on from NW_023416285.1 coordinate 9,739,594, forward strand.
AGCTAAGCAGGGTCAGGCCTTGTTAGTACTTTGATGGGAGACCACCTAGGAAGACCAGGTGCTGTAGGCATAAATAATAATAAATAATAAAAATAAATAAATAAAATACATATTAAAAAATAATAAAAATAATTACTAGAAAAATGGCCACACACTTGGATGTCACAATAATGTCACACTGCTACAAAAGTTTTTTAAATATGTCACCTTGATTTCTGTACTCATCGAAGTCCAGCAAAAACAATGGGTGGGTAAACACCGGTTGAAGGACAGCAGCATTCCACTAAGGACTCCATATAGGGTATGAAAGTCACTGAAAAGAGGAAGGATTGTCCCTGAATTTAAGGATCATTTGGATTCCTAGAGTGACCTGAGAAATGAATAAATTATTCCCTGCTCCTTGAGGCAAATCTTCAGGTGTTAGCTTCACAGATTCTTCAGATTCACAGAATCTTCAGATTCATGTTTCACAGAATCTAGGTTTGGGGACTAAGGACCACACCTCTTCAGCAATGCTTTTCAAAATATACCCACTGATCATTACATTCATATATTCATTCATTCATTCATTCATTCATTTTACAAATAGTTTTCAAATGGGTAAGATATTCTAGGAACTATTCTAGTTACTGAGGATATGGCCTTGAGCAAGATAAAAATCTTTGTGCTTATATATTTACATGCTAGTAAAAGATGAGAAAAATACACAGACATAAAAATAAGCAAGAAAAAATTTAGAATAGTGATTAGCATTATGCAGAAATTAAAGTAATGTGATTTGATAGACAGTGACAGGATGCCAGCTTTTGTTTGGGTAGCCAAGGAAGCCCTATGATGTGAATAGTAAAGAAGGACCAGCCATGATTAGGGAAAAGTGTTCAAGGAAGGAAAAAACAAAAAAAGAGGAAGTGGAAAGTTCTCAATGTAGCAATGATCTTGGAGAGTTACAAGAACAGAAAGAAAGCCTTCATGGCTAAATAGTTGTAAGTGATAAGGAGAGTGGTAAAAAAAAAAAAAAAATTGTAGAGGTAATTGAGGGAAAAATAACACAGGGTTCTATATGCCAGTAAAAGGAAATTGGATAATAGTCAACATTTAATGGAAAGATGTTGGAAGATTTAAATGATCTGACATGTTTTTAAAATGTCACTACAGTATCTTTGAAGAGAAAAAATGGCATGTTAGCCAGAGTGAAAGCAGCTCATACCAATGACGCCTTGGTCTTGGGTGGTGATATTGACAATGGACCAAGTGGAGATATTTGGGGTAGTTTAGAGGTAGATCTATATACCGACCCTGTGGAAAAGAAGGTGAGAATAGTTAACTAGAATAGTTCTAAACCTATGCTGCAAGAGAAATGAAACCATTAACATTTCCAAATAGAAATGGGTTTGGAAATTGGCAAAATAGTGCTTTCCAAATAGGTCCCCAAAACCACTAAATTCTCAGTAACCGTGTAAAGCGGTAACTCATTAACATTGCCAATTTAGGAAGGTTAAACATGTAGCCACAACAGAGGCAGATCATACCGGTTAAAAACCATGGATTTTGCTCCTCAAGCACCTTGGCAGTTGCTTTTAGTCTCAGTTCTTCTAACTCTTCATTTCTGAGTTGTGTCCTTAGGATATGACAGCTAAAAACTGGTTCATGGCCTTTCACTTCACCATAATAACTAACTTTATTGAAAACTGTAGCAGATACCTACGACCTGCCTCTTATGTCAGCTGTAGCAAAAATCAGCTGTTGTTTGCTAGGCACTCAGGCTCATGGGATTCCTGACAGCATTTAACTTCATCCATATACCCTGTAATGCACCCTTTTGCTTTCTACTAAAACAAACAAACAAACAAACAAACAAATCAAAAACAAGTCCACTCTGTCAGCTCACTGAGCACACGACCACAAATACAGCTATTAATCATTCAGGGCAATGCCAATTAATGGAGAATGATACTCTCAATCAATGGAGGAGACTGAATGAATACACGAAGCTTCTGCCTTCTAAATCACCTGTTTGCTCCCTAGGCAGTCCCAGCCAAGTCTAGTCCCTGATGCCCACAGTGGGAGATGTTATAATGCATCCTTGTGCTGGATTTTCTTTCTTTCTTTTCATCCTCTCATTTTCCCTGGTTCTACTATTTTCCCCTCTGAATCAATCTCCCATAAGAGCTACCTGAATATAAGTCTAACATATGATCCTACTGTTGGGACAGTCCCAAAATAAGACAAATAACTATATCTGATAAATAATCTGTAGAATAGTTTATCTATATTCTCTAATGTTCACTACAATCTAAAAGTCATGTCTTATTTTTCCCATTACTTGTTAAGAAAATTAGGATTCCAGGAAACTAAGAAACTTGTCTAGAGTCCCACAGCTAGGAGATAATGAGGCCATTTTTCCAAATGCATATGTCTGACTGCAACAGAGCATGGTTATTGCTCTATACTCCAGTGATGTTACAAGATAAATTTCATTCACTTTTGGCTTGGTATTTTGGCAAAAGCTTTCTTACTCTGTTCTTGCTCTGGGCTTTATCTCTGGTGTTCGCTCTTGATTTACTCTTTCCTGGGATGTCTCTAACCCTGATTAGGATGGCTCTAACCCCTACATGAGATGGTTTAGATTCCAGGGCAACGAGTGCTTAGAGATTAAAAAGAGCTTGCCTTATTTTATAGGTAAATAGTGTTGAGTAAAGACTGATGATGCCTGGTTTGCATTTTGGGCTCTGGTGAGCATCAGATTAGTTCCTGTAAAGATCATAAAACAATTTTTTTCTAGCTCTCTTTAAATGTTTTTCTAAATTTAAATTTAAGAATCAAATTATTTTAGTTTATTATACTGACTTAATACTGTTAAGATTTTATCGTTTTAGAAACCCTTAATGAATGTACACTGTCCCCCTACTTCTGCATATAATAAACAATAAGCATTGTGGAATTTAAAATTCATTAAGTACTGCCTGATGTTTAATGTAAATTATGTACATTTTTAATCAATTTGCAGCTATGAAATCATATTTTGTTAATTTCCACAAACTAAATAAGTTTCTCCCCTCAGATTTATAGCTAGAAGGGTTACAATTTATTGAGTTTTTACTATGTACTAACTGCTTTTCATGCATGTCAAAGGAACTATAGATTGCTTAAACCAACACTAAACACTCATTCCTAATTTTTCTAACTCCACTGAAAAAGCTAGAAATATAAGCACATTCCTATCCTTCTTGGAAGGATTGCCATGTGACATAATTCTGGGTAAGATATCTAAGTGGGCATCTGTTGGCAAGGAGCTTCTAGAAAAGCTTTTGACATTTCTGATGAGAAGAATGGATAAAGCTGGCATGACCAACCATTACCCCTTGTTCCTGTTTCGAATATGAATTTGATGCCTAGAGATGTGGCAGCTATCTTGCGCCCGTGAGGAAAAAAGAGGATTACATTTATTTTGATCAAAAGAATAGTTATAAAGTGCTTCTTGTACACTGAAGATTGTATGGGGCAGTGTAGGGAGCATAAATTGTTAGCATGACTCCTGCCCTAAAAACCTTAATAAGGTATTTGTAGAGGTATAGAGAAGAGAATAGGAAAGAGCATAATCAAAATTTTACAATAATTGTGTGCCTTAATAGCCTCCAAAGGCAGTTATATTCTCAAAGGGGACAGTTCAAAGATCTCGCCAGTGTAAAGCACAAAGAGCTGGTATCATGATGGTCTTGGTACTGGGTCCCACTGATAAATGTGCTGATTCGGGGAACCATCTTTCTTATCATTATCCTCTCCTCTACAAGAAGAAGTCTTTACTCTATATCCCACCATCCAAGGAACAGCCCAAACAGACAGAATGTGCATTCCAGATCAATATCGTGGGCCATGAAAAGGAGGGAGTCTGAATTTAAAAAATGAAAAACACTATTATTCCCTCCAATTGCTAAAAGCTCAGAAAGGAACAATATTTTCTTCCAAATTGTCTGGCTTCCATTGTACATATTACAGCCAGACATGTAGTAAACCAGATGCAATTTGAGACTTGTGGAATTTATTTCTCAGCCAAGCGAGAAGCTGAATTAATAGACTTTTACTTTTGTTGAAATGAGAAAGCTGAAGATTTTCCAGCATATTCCTACCAGATGGCATGCCCTATTGCCTACACTTTTGCCCCTGCTGTGCCTCGTCTCCAACTTGGTCTCCTCAAAGGTGAAGAGGAAAAATACATATCTGCCTATTTGTATCATAATCAAAGCAAGAGGAAAAGGCAATAGTCTGTTTACCTCCAGCTATGGCTCAACTGGACCTAATTGCACAATTCTTTCATGCTCTGGTAAGATAAGATGTGTGTTCTTAAAATTTAAATGAGAGAGTATTAATCAATTTTGGTATGACAAAGTGAATGAATGACCGATGGCTAATGACCTAAGTATAAGAGAATGTGCTGCTATTTATAAGCCTCATGAGTGATGATGGAAAAGGGCTTAAAATGTTGATCAAAACACACTGAACAAATTCACCACTTTAAAGACAGACAGTGTTTAAACTGGAGAGATCAATTTGTTACATACATTTTCCTATGGGATCTCTTATGATTTTTTTGGTGTATCACATACATAAAAAGAGATATTAAAGGCTGATCATCTTTAGAGTTATTAAAAATAGTAGAATCAGAAAAGAGTATTTTTGAAGGTTATAATTAGAGCAGTCTAGAGTATAATCTCACATTTTGCAGTATAAATAAGTGGTCCAGAGAAGAAAGAAATTTAACAGTAAGTTAGAAAAGAGAAAGTCTACTCAATGAATTGAATCTGAATTCTAACCTTACCCAGATAACTGATTATTATAAGGAGCATATTTCTTGTAACCTCTACAAAAATACCAGTACATACCAGAGGGATAATTTTCAAAATAGCTGGTAATTTTTCAAGATGGCACAGCTCTGTTAACCCCAGCTTTGACCCACTTTTTGTATCTACGTGCTAGAAGAGCAAACAACCATCTATTTACCAGTGTAGAAACTGACAACAGGGAAGTAGAACCCATCCCTTTACAATTTTCTACCTCTTCTCGCATTGATTTAAATGGTGAGAGACCATCCATAATCTATTTTCCTTTGTTGTGAAGCATGCATAGACATCAGCCTTCAAAGGGAAAACACTGCTGACAATAATTCTTGAAACATAATGAATATTTGGTCCAGTATTTTATAAGTCCTATCCATTTACATCATCTCTTTTGAGCTCCATCATGCTTTTTCCCATTTTAGGTTTAAGTCCATGGAGAGTGTTTCTTGTTGGTCCTTGGACTATCTTACTGCCCCTGGCCGTAATAGGGCAGGGAAAGTGTGTTTTGATTCCTTTATATTCTAATTCCTTTATAAAAAAGGATATCCACTTACATGTTTCCTCCTTCATTAATAGAAACAATAGAAAGCAATAATTCCACAGAAAGGCATTCAGAGGCAAGTCAGGAATGAGGGATAGATTCAGGGAAGTCCCAAAAGGAAATAAAGTCCTCATTTATCCACCAAAAGGCAAAAGTAGAACCCAAACCCTTGTCTTCTCACCATTGTCCTTTAGCTGTTTCAGCCCCTCCAAACTTTTTAACATTCTCCTAACACTGAATATTTTCATCTATGGTTTAGGTCTTTTGATCTTGATATCCTCATATGAGTACTTCTCTTTCTCTCTCTCTTTTTAATATATGTTATATAACTTCAAAAACTCATTTCAGGTTCCGATTTGCTAAGTTAGAAATATCATCGCATTTATCAGGTGAGTGGGCTGTGTGGTTTCTTATTGTTCTATAAATGTTGCCTTGAATGTAATTTTTCATATTAAGTTCTTCTGTTTTTCCAAACTGTCTTATCACACTGCCAGATTTTCAGAGAATTCACTCTGAACAATGTCATATTACAAATATTAAAATTGTATGGGTTAAGCTTTTTTATTTGAAAAGTGATTCAAGACTTTACAGTCACGAATTAGTTCCAATAATTTATCAATCTGGACATTAAAGTCAATATCTATGTATTTTGTGCTATGGGAGTACATATAATTTGTAGTAATATTTACTTGGCAAAAGGAAGTATTAGGTGCCAAACTGCATAGGAAACTGAAATAGTGATTTATAGTAAGAGGAATGCATGGATATCATCAAACACAACTCCCTCACTCGTAAATAAAAACTGCAGTCATCCCATCCCACACTAGCTCTGTAACCATTTTATCTTTTGGTCTCTTAAATGAAGTATATAAATGCAAAATGATGAGATTTTTAAAATATCCTTTCTGTTTTGCCATAGATCTTAACTTTTTCTTGCTAGTTTACTGGAGAAGAAGATATCATTGTACTCGTCAGACGAAGCCAAGAGGCCTAGTCATTTCCTTCCCCCCAACTCTTTCTTTCCCATCCCCCCATCCCCACATTCGGTGTATCCTGTATACAGGTTCATGCCCTTCCTGTGACTCTTCATTGGCTGTTGACTTCTCTGACACCAAAAGAGGAACAATTAATCTCATCTGAATAAAACTGCGACAAAAGAGAATCTTTTAAAAAGAAAAAAAAGGCAAATATTAATGTTTCAGCACCTATGACTGTGCCCAGTCTTCTTGATATCAACCGTGATGGAAGCCACCTTGTAAAATATTCTGAATCATCCACACTGTTCCAAAATTGTGCAAGAGTTTTTCCTCCCTTTGGCTTTCTCAGTCAACAGAAGGAAAATCTCTCACTCTCCTACATGCTTGGCTAATAAACTTTCAACACACTGCCAAAAAAAATCTTGTCAAACAAATAACCAGACATACTACAGAAAGCAAATTCTAGAATGATGAAGTAAACTCTAATCGTGCTAATAGGTATGGTGTTAGAATGGCAATATAGAAAGTTTGTGTGTGTGTATGAAATGTTCCATGCTTAGCAAGCCTTAAGTAGTTTAAGAGTTATTTAAATATTTTTTCCTGAATCTGAATCACACCCTATAAAATGCTAGAGACTTTCATTCATTTCCCTGCACGTACACCCTCATGAACAAGTGCCCTGCTAGTGAAAGAATAAATTGCTTCAATTTGATTTTCTTTAATCTCTGGTCAAAAAAAGAAGATTTCTTTTTGTTTGTTTTTGTTTTGCATGATATAGAAAAACGAAGGTCAATTACATACAATTCACCAAAAAAGAAGAAGAGGAAGGGTAGGGTGAAGGAGGAAAAAAAGAAGGAAGGAAAGGAGAAGAGGGAGAGGAGGAAAAAGGAAGGCGGAGAAGGGAAGAAACTTGTTACTATACAGAGAAATATGATTTTATTTTATAATAATCAGAGAAATTCACATACATCAAAAGAAAAACAAAAATACCATTTATAACATAACAAATTGATAAAGTTCCTCACCTATGTTTTTAAAATTTCAGTTTTATTAATGATAATTGACCTGTAAAATTGTAAAATATTTAAATTGTACATCACAGTGATTTAATATAGGTAGACATTGTGAAAGCATTCTGCTCATCTAGTTAAACAGCACATCCATCGCCTTACACATATTAATTTCTTTCTTTATTTTTTCTGTGTGTGAGAACATTTAAGTTCTGATGGCCAGCTAGTTTCAATTATACAATAGTGTTATCAGCTATAATCAGCATGTTTTACATGAGACTTCGATCCTTATCCATCTTATAGCTGAAAGTTTGTACTCTGACCAGTCTCATCCTACGCCTCCACGCCCAGCCTCTCGCAACCACAACCTCACCACTCTCTGCATCTACAGTTTTGACCATTTTGTTTTCTAGATTTCACATGCAAGTGACACCATGCTGCATCCGTCGTTCTCAGTCTGTCTTATTTGTCTAATTTCATTAGCCTAATGCCCTCGATGTCCATTGATATTGTTGTAAGTGGCAGGATTTCCTTTTTTCTCGTGGCCGAATAATATTCCATCTTCTTTATCCATTTAGTCATCAATAGACAGGTGGTTTCCACACCTTGGCTAGTGTAAATGCTGTAATAACGTGGGAGCGCAGATACCCCTGCTATACCTTGTTCTCATTTTTTTTTTTTTTTTTAATGTATACTGAGAAGAGGGATTGCTGGACCATAGAGTAGTTCTTGGTAGTTCTACTTTTAATTTTTTGAGGAACCTAAATACTGTTTTCCGTAATGGCTGTACCAATTTACAGTCCCTCCAAAAATGCATAAGTTTACCTTTCTTTACATCCTCACTAGCATTTGTTATCTCTTGTCTTTTTTACCATTCAGACAGGTGTGATGTGGTATTTCATTGTGATTTTGACTTGCATTTCCCTGATGATTAATGCCGTTGAACACCTTTGCATGTAACTATTGGCCATCTGTATGTCTTCTATGGAAAAATGTCTATACATTTCCTCTGCTCATTTTTTAATCATTTTTTAAAAATATTTAGTTGTATGAGTTATTTATATACTTTGGATAGTAACCCCTTACCAGATATATGATTTACAAATATTTTCTCCCATTCTGTAGGTTGTGTTTTTATTTTGCTGTTGTTTCTTTTGCTCTGTAGGAGCTTTTTAGTTTGCTGTAATTCCACTTTTCCAAAAACTTGTTGATAAGCCAAATGTCAAGGAGCTTTAAATGTTCTCTAGGACTTTAATGGTTTCAGTTCTTATGCTTTCTTCTATAACCCATTTCGAGTTCATTTTTGTGAGTAGTGTAAGTAGGGGTCCAATTTCTTTGTTTCTGTATGTGGTTATCCAGTTTCTTCAGCACCATTTATTAAAAAAACTATTCTTTCCCCATTGGATATTCTTGGGTCCCATGTCAAATATTAATTAACTATATATGTGGGGGTTTATTTCTGGGCTCTTAATTCTGTTCCATTGGTATTTGTGTTTATATTTATGGTGGTAACATACTGTTTTAATTACTATAGCTTTGTAAAAATAGTTAAAAATTAGGAAGCGTGATGCCTCAGCTTTGTTCTTCTTTCTCAAGATTACTCTGGGTATTCGGGGTCTTTTTTAGTCCTATACACACTTTAAGATTTTTTTTTCTATTTCTGTGTAAAATGTCATTGAAATTTTGATAAGGATTGCATATCGTCTGTAGATTGCTTTAGGCAGTATGGACACTATAACGATATTAATCCTTCCAATCCGTGAGCATAAAATTTCTTTCCATTTATTTGTGTCTTTTTCAATTACATTCATCAGTGTTTTATAGTTTTCAGTGTACAGATCTTTTCAGTTAAATTTATTCCTAGTTATTTTATTCTTTCTGATGCAATTATAAATGGGAAAGTGTTCTTAATGTCTCTTCCTTATAAGTTGTGATTAGTGTATAAAAACACAACTGGTTTCTGTGCTAATTGTGTAACTTGCAACTTTACTGAATTTATTTATTCTGACATTTTTTTTTTTTGTGGAGTCTATAAATTTCTATATATATATATTGTCATCTGTGAAGAAAGTTTTACTTCTTCCTTTTTAACCCTGATAGATATATTTTATTTCTTTTTCTTAACTAATTGCTCTGGCTAAGATTCCCAGCGTTATGCTGAATAAGAGAGGTGAGAATGGCCATTATTACCTCATTCGCGATCTTAGAGAAAAAGCTTTTGGCTTTTCGCCACTGAGTATGATGTTAACTGTGGGCTTGACTATATAGCCTTTATTATGTTGAACTAATTTGCCACTATACCCTGTTTGTTGAATGTTTTTATTGTAAATGAATGTTAAATGTGTCAAACGTTTTTTGCATCCACTGAGATGATCATATAACTTTTATTCTTCATTTTATTAAAGTGGTGTACTATATTGATCAATTTGCAGATGCTGAACCATCCTTGCACCCCTGGAATAAATCACACATGGTCATAGTATATAAACCTTTTAATGTACTGTTAAATTTGGTTTGCTAATATATTGTTGATGATTTGCTAAGACTCTGTTAATTTTTTTTTAGGAATATCAACATGTAATTTTTTTTCTTATAGTGTCCTTTTATGGTTCAGAGCTATACTATCCTCGTAAAATGAATTTAGAGTTCCCCTCTCTTCTATTTCTTAAAAGATTTTGAAAAGGACCAATATTAATTTTTATTTATATGTTTGGTAGAGTTCACTGGGTAGTCCTGTACTTTCCTTTATTGGGAGGTTTCTGATTACTGATTCAATCTCCTTGCTAGTAATTGGTCTGTTCAGATATTCTATTTCTTCATGATCTATCTTGGTTGGTTGTATATTTCTAGCAATTTATTAATTTCTTCTAGGTTGCCCAATTTTTGATATATAACCATTCATAGTAGTCTCCTATATACTTTGAATTTCTTAGGTATAAGTTGTAATGTCTCCTATTTCATTTCTAATTTTATTGATTTATGTATTCTCTCTTCTTTATTGGTGAGACTGGCTGAAGTTTGTCAATTTCATTTATCTTTTTTAAAACAAAATTTAATTGATCTTTCCTATCTTCTTTTTAGTCTGTATTTCATTTATATCTTCTCTGCTATTTGTTGTTTCCTTCCTTCTACTACATGACGACCTGGAGTGGGCCATAAGAAGACAGGTAGACAGTGACCTTGCTGCAGGGTGTGCAAGGAGGTGAACATTCAGTCCCTAGTTGTATGCTAAATTAGAAACTTGATCTTTTGGGAGCAGCGTTTAAATGTTTAAGTATGCAAATAGGTCTTTTTTTTTTTTTTTTTTTCCATGGAAAGACTAGCTGATGATCCTTTCTGGCTATTCCCTTTGTACTGAGCCCTGGGGGATAAAGACAGCAAGCCTTCCTACACTCATTAAGAACTATTTCTTTGTTTACTCTAATTTTGTGGGTCTTAGGGAAGCAAGCTCTAGCACTTTCAGAATTAGGTGGTTAGGGTCGGTCCCTGAGGTGAAAATTGTGGCACTAGATGTTGGGTTCAAACCCTTACCTCCTCAGAGAGAAGCTGGTAGTCGTGAGGACCCTTCCCATTGTATGTCACTGTGCTACGGTGGGGTTTGTGGCAAGAATGTTTCTCAGACTTTCCCTCCCATTCTGATGTGGTTATTTTCCAGTTTACCTGGTGAGTATATAACTTAGCTAATTTCTGGATTTCTGTCCAAAGGAATTGCTCCATATGGGCCATAGATTCAGTGTGTCAGTGGTAGGAGGTGAGCTCAGGAGTCTCTTGAGCCACCATCTTTAACTGCGTTTTTTTTTTTTTTTTTTCTAAATTCAAAACACATTTCTGGCAAGTGTCTGTCTTCTTCTTGATGGACATTAGATAAATGACTGAGTCTCATATTGAACCTCATTATTTCCTAACTCAACTCTAAAATCTAGTATATTAAAGGGATCACTTTTTTATTTTACTATTAAAAATTTTTGATATACATACAAAAAGATTTCTAAAAAGCACATGTACACACATGCACAAATAAACATAAACAAGTACATTAAAGTGAATATATAAATAACGTAACTGAGACTTTGGATAAAAAAATTTTGCCAGTACCTTGGAAGTCATGAGTTGCTTAACCCATATTTTCTCCTCCCTCTCCTACGAGCAGCTACTATTCTGAAATTTGTGTTAAAATCTCCTGGACTTGTTGTTTTAATAAATTCTCATTCATGTGTCTATCCCGCCGCCCCCCACCCCGCAAAAAAAAAAGTTCAGTTTTCTTACAGTTGGGATTTATATAAATAGAATCACACTGTATGTTTTCTTTTGTGACATGATTCTTTCACTCAGCATGTTGAGATATATCCATATTTATGTACGCATTTGTACTTCAGTCATTTTCAGTATTATATAGTAGTCCATTGCTTAATCAACATTATTTATTTAACCTTTCTACATCGGATGATCATTTGGGTTGTTTGAAGCTTGAAAATATTATCAGTAGTGCTCTGGTGATTTGTCTCATATATATACATATATATTATATATGTATTATACAAATAAATGTATATTATAGTACGTACATATATCTATCCTATGTAAATGTACATAGATTTATTTTCTAAGAGTAGAAATACAGGGTCCTAGGAAATGGCAAAACATTTCTGAAGTATTACAAAATATTTCAACTTTTACTTCCATAATCAGGGTATGAGAGTTCTTGTTGCTGCTTCTTCCTGGGTATTTTCCCATTTTTAATTTTTGCTGGTCTAATCACATGGTTTTCATTGCACACCCTAATAGCTAATAGGGCTGAGCATTCCTTCTATAACAATATCACTGTTATATATCAAATGACATCATTAATTCACTGACTATGAATTTTTACGTCTATGAAGTACTTCTTTTAATTTCTGTTCATTTTCTGTTGTATTATTTACTTTTCATGCATTTATATATAAACTGTTCTTTCTATATCACAAATATGAATTCTACCTACCATACAAAATGTTTTTGCTGAGAAAAAAAAATCTCAGTATTTTAATATCTTTGTCTCAGAACTTTATGACAAATTTCCTAGATTTCTGCAAAGCTTCTCATCCTAATACTACTGGTCATCCTTGGTACTGCAGCAATCCATTTTTCCATACAAATTATTTCCTATCATATTCCTGTAAAAATAGTCTCTTTTTTTTCCAAAAAAAAAAAATGCTCTTTTTCCTTTTCTAGAGAGCATTTTACTTGTTCTAATCTATAGAAAATCAACCAATCCATCTATACATACCTACACTGTGGACTTCTCCAAATTCTATTCTTGTCTTAGCTAGTGATAGATTCTTCTTTACTTTTTCCATTTTTCCTATTTTTTGTTCATGGGCAGTAAAGGAACACTAACATTTTGTATCTACCCATTACATGTCAGTTCTAATGATACACACACCCACACATACACACATATACACACACATACTTCTTTTTAATCTCCATGAAATAATGTGGTAGAATGTATAATAAAATACATTTTATAGATGACAAAACCGAAACTTAAATCTAATAGGTAACTTGCCCAAGACAAAACATGCTGTAATTATGGTAAAGCTGAAGTTCATACTCTTTTCTGCCTAATGCCAGTCCTTGTGGGTTCTCTACTGCTCCATCCCACTGGGAGGTATTGTGCTATGCTCTTTCATCTGTTTATTTACACGTAAAGAGTCATAGCAAGGACTTTGCTGCCGGAATGCTTGGTGAGGTGGGTTGAATGGTGGCCCTTATAAAGGCATGTCCACATGCTACTTCTGATAACTCATGAATAGGGCCATCTTTGAAAAAAAGTATTTGCAGGTATAATTAAATTAAGAACCTTAAGATCATTGTGTGTTACCTGGTGGGTGCTAAAAATCCAATGACAAGTGTCCTTATAAAAGACAGAAGAATTTCAGACTCCTGTCTGCCCAAACCATGAGAAATTAGTTTCTGGGTTTTTTTTTTTTTTCTTTTTTTTTTTTGGCACCCAGTTTGTAGTAATTTGTTACAGCAGCCCTAGGAAACTGTAATACCTGGATTTGCAATCTATTTCATAACTTTTTTTTCCATGTCACCTACAGCAAAATATTAAAGCTCTCTAAGCATCAGTTTCATATCTATAAAATGAGGATAAAAGGAGCCATCTGGTTGTTTTTATAATTAAATGATTTAATATATGCAAAGTGCTTAAGCATTGTATGGTGAAAATAAGCCCTCAATAAATCTTAACTATTTTTTTATTATTGATTTATTATCCTGCCATCTAACTTTTAAACACTTAAGGATAGTAACTAAAATATATTTATCTTTATATTCTGACAGAAGAGCCGAGCACTGTTCTTATTCACAGCATTTACCAACTTGAAATAGGAAATGACTGGGATGCACCAACCATACAATTTTAGGGATATAGGTTGTTAAAAAAAAAATACCCATTTATTATCTGAAAGTAAGCCACACTTCAGTCATTACTAAACTTTGAAGAAAACATTTTCCTGGTAATTCAATAATGCATTGCTTATAGAAAATATAAGAAGGTAAATGTAAAGGAGACTTTACAATTTCACCAAATGGAAGATCTTTTTAAAAGTATATTTTTGAAAAATAACTGAATATTAAATATGGTTGTTTTCTCCTAATTGCTTGAATTGTTCCAAGATTATCAGTCTTCGACAAAACAATTTCAACATTTTTTATCAATATCATTTCTCGAGTACCGACGAAATAAGTTATGTATGGCTGACCTTCACTTTGAGTGAACTTGAGACCACAACTTTTTCTCACAAGCCAGTCAGAAGCAGTCCGTGCATGGAAGGCTGGTTATCCTAGCACAGATGACATCATCTGTTCATCTTGGCTAGCCCTTATGGAGTCTAGATGTCTTGGCAGTGTTGCTTTGGCTAGAGTTTCTTGTTTCACCTATTAAGGTACTTCATTACCAGCAAGTCTGCCACTGTATTTCTGGGCTCCGCCCAAGGAGCTTGTATGCAAAGCTTTCTTGGCCAGTAAACAAGAAGCATGAGAAAGAACTTTATGTGATGGGATTCTACCAGCTGTGACAAGGGGGAACTGCCTAACCAGATTAATATAATCTCTCCTCCTGGCAAATTTCTCAACAAAACCAAATTATATAAAATACCATTTCAAAAATATACCAGTGCCCTTACTTTACATTTATATTACTAGATATAATATAGCATGTATCAGGAAAGTATCAAAGACACTTACCTAGTATAGGATTAAGTGGGCATGTCTGGAGATAAAAGCTCTTAGGTCAAATCTCGATTCTATCACTAGGTATGAGAACATGGGCAAGTTACTTGATCTCTTTGTCATTCTTTCGCTTTGTGTGTAAAATGGGTTAATACTAAGACACAAAACAGGTTTGCAATAAGGATTTAACATGTTAAGGAATGTCCGGTACCTACACAGGTAGTCAATAAGTGTTAGCTATTACTTTAATAAATATTTATCTTGAAGGAAAACTTAGAAGTTGTGGAGTTTACATTTTCAGGCTCTATAACAGGTAAAGTTGTCCTTTTCAGGAATGACTGGATATACTTTTTCAAAATGGCTCATTTTAACACAGGTGCAGGTCCCTAAGAAGGTAAATAAAGATCAGGCCCCTAAGAAGGTAAATAAAGAGTATTCCTTTTCCTCATGAGTGCGTGGAACTAGCGTGACATAAGACAAAGGAGTTGGCCTTCTCATAAAGATAGGGTGGTGGGTACATTCCAGGCTCTTTATTTCCTAAATGTCACCTTCGAATAATACTCCCAAGTGAAAGACTGAGTCTGCAGAACAGGCCCAATGCCAGGTAGGTAGATGCCTCCTGCTAGTTCTGAGAAGTGCCTTATTTGTTCTGGCTGCTATAACAAAAATACCACAAACTGGGTGGCTTAGAAAAGAAACCTCTATTTTTCACAGTTTTGAAGGCCGAGAAGTCCAAGATCAAGGTGAGGGCAGATTTTGTGTCAGGTGAGGGCTCTCTTCCTCACCCACAGATGACCGTCTCCTTGCTGTGTCCTTACATGGGCAAGGGGCAAGGGAGCTTACCGGGGTCTCTTTTATAAAGGCATTAATCTCACTCATGAGGTCTGTACCTACATGACCTAATCATTATCCCAAAGGGCCCATCTCCGGATATGATCAGGATTAGGTTTCAATATACGAATTTTAGCAGGATACACACATTCAGTCTATAGCAGGGAAGGAAGAAGCAAGGGACCTAAGCCACTACCTACATTCACTCCTTACTCGGAAGCTTTGACAGCCTTGTTCGTCACAATTTAGAAAGGTGGACCAATGGCTGACCCTCACAACCAAGCCCTTACAGCACCTAAGAGAAGGCCTGGGGTGTTCGGTGGATTGGATAATGAGTTAAGTGCATTGTGAGTAAGAACACTGGAAGAGGGTTTCCCAGCTTGCACTGGGGCAGCCGTACAGGGGCATTCGATCTTTCTAATGATAGCTTCACAAAATCGTTTCTATTTTGTAGACATCGAACTAATGCTTAAGAGTAGAGAAGACATTTTTGCATTTAAAAAAGTTATTAAAGTAAATGGTTTATCTAATTAATGGGCTAAAATATATTTCAAATATACTAAATCATGAGCCCCTACCGGTAAGCTGCCATACACTGATAGAAAGAATTGCCTCCAGTGTGAGACACCCTGGGTTTGAATTCAGGCTTTGCCCATTGTTAGCTGTGTGACCTACACCAAACTCTTGTGACCTTGCTTAACCTCCCTGAATCTCAGTTTTCACATATGTAATAGTACTCACCTTAAAGGATGATGTGAGGTTTAAATGAATAAATAAATACATTGCTTAGAAGAGTACTTATATTAAGTGCTCAATATTGATTAATAATAATATTATTGTTCTTAAAATTGCTATTTTCCCCTTTTGTAGTCTCCACAGTGAATCATACATAGCACAAGTTCAAAAATATATTTAATGGAAATACGAACCCAAATGCTATACCAAATAATCTAGCATATTTCAAGGGCTTATTATTATATAAATATAATGGAATAAATCTATAACTGAACAAATCTCCAAAAATGTAGGCAATCAGCAACTCAAATGTCATCTGGGTAGTGAGGAAATCACCAAACAAAAATTAAAACAAAAACTTGCCATGAGCTATTTGCAAGTTTAGAATTGATTTATCAAAAACATACAGAGAAGCATTTAATCAAGCTTATAGCCCATGTACCAAAATGGTGTAGCAACGGTAGTCATCTCAGTTTAGGAAGAGCCACCTCTGTAGGGACGCCTGGACTTATGGAATCACTGTTTTCACATTGTAAAAGTGATATAGAAATGCAAGGCGGAGGGAAGAAATTAACATGGGCTGCACGCCAACCTCGGGCTGAGAACTAACCGCATCAGGCGCCTTAGATATTCAATCTTACTGAGTCCTCCACACCCCCCTGGAAGGCAGACATAATTATCCTTTTATTTTCTTTCTCTCTCTCTCTCTTTATTTTTCTTTACAGATGAGAAAATAGATACTCAAATGATTACATGAATTTTCAAGATCGGACAACTAGTAAGGGAAGGAGCTAGAATTGGTACTCACACATTTAACTACAAATATCTTGCCGTTAGCAATATTAAAAGGAAGATAGGAAGGGAGATAGAAGAGAAGAATTTTACTACAACTCCAAATGAATTTTCTACTTCAGTAAAACTGGGCCTGCACATGTAATGATATTTTACTAAACATGACAATGCCATATCTAGGAGAATAAAGGACTATAAATGAGAATTTGTGTGCATGTGTTATTTTATGATTTTTTAATATTACTCCATAAGAAATTTCCATCGGCTAGAATTTAAAATATGAAGGCAGTTGAGAAATCTTATAAAGATTAAGGCACAATAATTTGAATTCCACTCAGTGACAGGTACTCCTTTGAACCTATCCTGTTATTACTTAAAATGAATTCGACATCTAGATTTCTACTGGCAAACCACAGTCTCAGCATGCTCTGGAGTTTGCAGGGCAGGTGAATTGATGTTGCCAAAAATGCTTTTAAAAGAAGAGGTAAAAATAAAATGTGGCTGAATAGAGTACATCAAATAAATAATTTCTAGATGCAGTTATATAAGTTGCATACATATTTTGACGGTATCCCCAGGGACTGTGAAAGGGGTATGGAGAGAAAGTAGCCAATTTCTTCAGAGCAAACAACCTCACAGACAGCCCCGGACCCTCAGCTCTAATTAAACATATATTAATTTCGAACCAATCAGATTTTAAAACTTCTTCTTACTCATATTATCAATGTGGACTTTCTGATAAACATTATGTGGTTATCAAACAAGTTTCCTTTCAGAAAATTTGCTGGAAAAATATATGAAAAATCTGAGGTAACCCTTATAACCCACTTTCTGGTAGCTATACCCATAAATAATCCCCATTCCTTGAGTAGATACTTAGCTTATGACTTGATTCTAATTAGGGGTACCCAACCCTCAGGCCATGGACCTGTACTGGTCCGTGGCCCATTAGGAAGCAGGCTGCAGAGCAGGTGAGCGGCAGGTGAGTGAGCAAAGCTTCATCTGTATTTGCATCCGCTCCCCAGCACTAGCATCACCACCTCGGCTCCACCTCAGATCATCAGGCATTAGATTCTCACAGGAGCACTGGTCCCTGGTACCGGAAAGGTTGGAGACCACTGTTCCAACCAACAGAATACAGCTACAGTGAGATGTATGTAATTACATGTAGGTGATTACAATTGTACAAGTTGTAACCCCCATCTTTCTGGCTTTGAGGAATCAAGTGACCATTTGGAGAAGGCTCACATGGCAAGAAACTGATGGAGGCCACCAGTGAGCAGACAGCAAGGAAAGGAGCCCCTCACTTCAGTAACCTGCTGGGAACAGAATGTTGCCAACGACCACTGAGCTGGGAGAAGTAAATCGTTCCCCAGTCAAGCTGAGACCAGACTGCAGCCCTAGCAAACACACGGATTACGGCTTTGTGAGAACTGAAGCAGGGGATCCTGCTAAGGCCAGCAAGAATTCCTAACCCGCGGAGACCACGGGGTAGTACATACGTGCTGTTTTCAGCCACTAAGATTAGGGTAAATATTGTTCTGCAGTAATAGATACCTAATAAATCGTGTATGTATGTGCTCCTGATTTAAGATTTTTGATCAATAGTTATTTATTAAGCACCTACCATATGCTAAGATTTATCCCAGGGTAAACATATGGTCACTGGCCTGCAGGATGTTTATGCTTTTGGAAAAGACCAGATGTGTATACCTCAAGCTGCAAAACACAATACCTCTCTCAAAAGATTATAACAGCAAACAAATAAGACAGTGTGTATGAAAACACTTGGCAATATGTCTGATAAATAATAGCTATTAATGTGTGTAAAGGACTTTTTTTTTTTCTCTTAAAGTGCCGAGGCTACTAGGTCTTTAAGCAAAGGTCCAGGAGAGGAGAGAGTGCCGGCAGCTGGGGAGATATAAAGGCCTAAGTGTGCAAGGAAAATAAAATGGTAGTGTGATCGTAGGTGAATCTGTTAATTGTAGAGTCAAAGAATTCCTAAACTTGAATAATAGGGAGAAGAGATGGAGTCATAAAAATGGTAGAGATATAGTTTTCATATGGTGAAGGACAAAGGATAGATCATGGATTTTTCCATTGCCTGAAATACTAGATCCTAAGCCAGAAGTAGTCCTACTAGTTAAAAAAACAAAACAAAACAAAAACATATTTCTGGAGTCATTGCAATGTGAAGATTTTTATTATCTTTAAAAATTTGCCAAAAAGTATTCACTCAAACTAGAAAATACTCAGTTAAGAGTTGTATCATCTGACCTAAAACATTGGAGTTATGAATTGTTTGGAATGTCAGCTGTGACATTCATTGGTAGCTGCTACCAGATACATTTGTGTCTATTGCCAACTCTTTAGTTATTAGTTATTCTCAATTATGCTTGGAAATTTTATTTCCAAATCATAGTTATTACTGGTTATGCCCAATTATGCTTAAGATGTTTATTGCCAATTCACTGGTTATCACGGATTGTGTATAATATTTCAGCTGTAGTTGCTACCAGATACAATTATGCTTGGAAAAGCTTCCGTCAAATAAATTTTAAAGTCCTGCTCCTTACTATATTCTAATGAATTTTACTTTGCATCTTACCAAGAGTAATGGATTCATCCAATTAACAAATGCTTAAAAATAACACACAATTTTATAAAATAGGGCAGGATTTATAGAACAGATTTGTATATGAAGCAGCCAAATTATCATAGACCTGTAAGATTTACTAAAATTAGACCTGCCCAACAGAAATCAAGAATGATTCAAACTTATTATCATTCAAAAGTAAAAACAAAAACAAACAAAAATCATGTTACTAAAGTAGTCATATAATTTATTTTCCAAACAAGGAGTTCTTCTAAGAATGAATGAGTTGATATCCAGATGAAATCCTGAATGAACTTACAGAAGTTGTGATAGTCACGAACACCCTGGGATATACAGTCACCTTTCTCACTCTTCAGTGCTAATGATTATTATTCGTCACATTATTGGCCTTCAATTATTTTTCGTTCATGATAAATTGTCTCGTAGACATACCAATGATGGAATGAAGGACAGTAATGGAAATATGAAGGTTAGAGATTTTCTAGTGCATTGATATTAATACTATATGTCTGCTTGGTGATTTGTAGATATTAAAGTAAACTTATCATGAACTCATTGCACATGATAATAGTTCTACGATCTAAGTGTTCATTCATTCAGTGAATAGTCATCAGCACTGTCATAGTTGCTAGGTAGGTCTACACCAAACAAGAGAGATAAGGTTCCTACATCCTGAAGTGTATATTCCAATGAAGAATTAGAAAACTATTTCACTAGAGCAAAGCTAACCAAATTAACACCGATACTAAAACATGTATTCAAGACCTATTAATGTCCTATGCTTATCAACTGAATTAAATGATCTGTCACTTAACCAGTTAGTACTGCCATTTTAGAGACAGAGAAACTAATCCTGAAATTCACCAGGCAGAGCAGTGATTTGAATCTGTAATGTAACTGATAAACGAGCATGTGTTAAATGGGAACCAAGTTGAGTATTATAACTGAAAGATATTTCAGATATTGTGGAAAGACTGACAGTGGGTCACCAAAATTCATATTTTCATGTCTCCCCAATGACACAGAGAAACTGCAAGTCCAGGTTCCGTTTTAGCTAGATTTGGCTAGGTGAAATGAAACCTAGACGGCAGAAGGTAAGTAGAAGCGATGGATGACATTTTCCGTCCAGACCCTAAGAACAGCTGATGTGGTGACTCTCTACACTTCTCCATTTCATCTAGAATTGAAATAAAGTTCACCAGGCTGGGTCACTAGACAACTGCATGGGAGATTCAATCCCAGCAACTTGTTCCCTTCCCTCACTCACGCTGTTATGAGACCAAGTAAGAAACCAACTTTTGTTGTGTTTGGAATTTCGTTGTTACAGCGATTCACATCCCTGAAATAAAATGGAAATCTACTGCAAATGCCTTGCTATTATACATCTACTCCTCTCGACTGTGCCTTACTGTAAATCATGCCACTTTTTATCTCTGACTCTACTAGAGCTCAAAAGCTTTCAGAACCCAGTGCTACAGAGACTCAGTGTGAATGAATAGAAGAATCATGATACGAAGTGAAACATTATATATTAACTCCTTCTATTAACTCCCACTAATTTAGAGATGATGGAATTAGAGGCCTGGATAGGTTATAAAATTTGACCTATATCACCTGGGACGTGAAGCTAGACATAGATATCAGGGCCATCTGTCTACCGCGGCAGGCTGGAAAATATCATACCACGGGGCAAATGAAATTTACTGTTTAAAATTCGGGGATAACCTTTTAGTTTAAACTATGTTGGGGTTTTATCTAATCTGTATTCTGGAATTTCATTAAGACCCATTTTCATTTTTTTTTTTGGGGGGGTCAGGGATAGGAAGTCATGTTTTCCTAAAATTAAGGTGCCATTTCGATAGGACTTAAATATATCAAATATAGCTTGAAATTATGGAGGAGCGACAAGGTTTAAGGTAAATTTTGCTGCATGAACATTCCTTGAAAACATTTGTGGTAATAGAACTTTAGTTCTGTTACATTACTAGAACATTGATATAAGAATAGTCCAAGCTCAGTAATAAGCTTTCAATATACAATAACTGTTATTTAGTACTATTATCATTGTGTATTTTTTTCAAGAGAAAATGGAGTAATGATTAAGAGAATGGGTTTCACTATCACGCCACCTGGGTCTAACTCTCTGACACTGAAGAAACATATGTCCTCTGCCATGTAGTTTCCTTTACTGAAACATCAGAAAATTGAAAAAATATCACGTAGATATAGTAAGAGAATTAAATAGAAACTGTGTGTGCAGTGTATAAAACAATGTTTGACGCCTAGGGACAATTCAATGAATAACAGCGTTTATTAACACAAAGGACATGCAAAGGATTTCTTTCTTAAAAGTTATCTGGAGTAAAGGAAAATCAACTATAATATTGGTCATATAACTTTCAGCCCAGAAAAACAAATAAGCAACCTTTCTAAAATTAAATAAATAATTTAAATGTCCTGTGATGTATTATTGATACAGAAAGTCCAGAATTCAAGAGAATTGTGCTCTCCATAGGGGTGGGGGAGGAAAGGAATTTTTTTTAATACTCAAAGAGGACTTAAGTTTGGGAGTGGTATAAGTTCTTATTTAAAATCTACTTTTTCTCGTTTCTCAATGAAACTATGGGGGGGGGTATTTCTGTTTCCTTTTTGAGTGATATATATCTTTCTTTCATTGGCAGCATATGAATATGTTTTGAATAAATAAATGGATTTATGGCTATGGGCAAGTCATTAAATCTATTCAAACCTTAGTTTTCTCATTTATAAAGTGGGGCTCTGTGCATTCAAGCTGGCAATGTATTAGGTGGAATGATCTAGATAACATATAATCATCTCGTTCTAGTAAGCACATGAAATATGTGTAGCTATTCAAACTCTGCATTAAACATTGCATTGCTTATTACTTCATAATTATGTAATTTAAGTATCACAGATACACTATGAAGTTAGTATTTTTCTTAGTTAAATTTCTTCTGTTTGCTGAGAAACAAAATCACTTTGAGCTAACTAGAGATAAAAGTAGAATTTATTACATGAACCAGTCATGTGTCATGAAACTCAAGGGCAGCTACACACACACACACACACACACACACACACACACACACACACACACACACAAATGTTTGCAACTAAGAAACAGAAAATCACCCAGCACCCAAGCATCCTCTATTCTAGTCTCTCTGGGCTTCTCAACACCACCTCTTACTGAACGTCTACTTGATTTGTTTCTCTCTTTAGATTGTTTTATCTGCTTTCCTGTACACATGCTAAAAGATAGCTTCCTGATTCCTTCTCAGTTCGACCATCAAGCCAGACTGTTTAGTGGTTTAGTGCTTTAGACTAACCTCTTAGAAATAAAAGTAGATTGGCTCAGTTTGGGACAGGTGATACACTCTATATTCCCAGGGAAGACAAGATCAAATCCTACAGACACAGGTACCAAGCTCTACAGTTAATTTTGGGGGAGGTTACCATGGGTAGTTCTAGGAGAAAAGGTGTCATTGTGGGCTGAAAATTACCCTACAAATACTTATTACAAAAATCATTAAATTCATTGTGAAGAAATAAGACAAATGAGGTTCAAAGAGTTGGAGTAACTTGCTTAAAGTCACAATAAATGAAAAACTGGAATCCAAATGCTGTCTTTTGACTCCGACATGCACTTTTCTCTGAGATTGCCTCCCATTAATGCTGAGACCTCTCGTCTCTTAACTTTTCTGTATTATTCTCTAAAGTATCTTTAAACTTTTCAGCTTGTTCTAGATAATGCCTAATTCTGGTATCTATAAAGTGATTAACATGCTGAAGTCTACAACTGTCCTGCCCTTTTCAATCCTTCTCTTCTTCCTCTTGTAGCTACAGAACTAAAAGGAGCCTACTTTGTAGCATGTAGGCCTCCAGAGGAATATAGTTTTAAGACATTTTGTAGCAAAACTCTTGCAAACTTTTGAAGTATATTTTGAGCCTGGTTGCCTCTGGAACTGAATGCATACTGTTTTGGCATTTTCTCTCTGTTTCTAAGGACATTAGAATAAAGTTTTTAAAAATGCTGTGGATCTCCAAGACCATTTTCTGATAATTAAACATACTTAAATAAAAAACAATTTCAAGTAGAGAGTAATGTCTATGTGAATATTTAAAGACCTCACTAATGAGTTGGCAAGAAAATTCTAGCATTGACTTTGAGCATGTATTTTCAAATGGGCTACCTTAGGATGATTACAACATTATAGTTTTTGTGAAGAAATGAATATCCTCACTGAGGGTCAGTTCAAAGGCTATGATGAAAAGGATAAATTGAAATTCAAATTTATCTTACTTTTCCCTGTGTCCTTTTATTAGCTGACTGCATGCAACTGGAAAGGAAGATATTAATCAAAAAATAGTTACCATGACAGAAAAAAAAAAACCTTTCTTATCATTTTTCAAAGATGTTACAAAAAAAATATATTAAATGTTGGCAACCTGGCATTTTGGAAAATTTACTAAGGCTTTGAAATTTGAATATGAACAGTAGAAAGTATACAGGAAAAGAGTGAAATAAGCAGGTTTCCTTGTATTTAATTTGGCCTCTTAAATGTAACATGATGGAACTTGTAACCTAGAAATATTTTCTTAGGTATATTCACCAGGGAAGGGAAGCATAATTACAGCTGTTCAGACTTCAGGCAAACCGAATTGGCGTTATGGACAATTAATCTTTCGAAACATTAAGATGCCTCTGTAATTTCTCACTTTTGTAAAAAGAAAAAGGAAAGAAACATAAATCAAACTTTAGTCAGAAGGCCAGAAGTTTACTTAATTGACAATGTAAGACAAAGCGTCACTAAATTTTTATAACATTGGGACAACCCATAATTCACAGCAGTCTGTATAGTCCTGAGCACGCATAATTATATCCTAATTCTTACCTACCTAAGAGAGTCAAAAAATTGGAGACTGGGCTTTTTCTTCTTGTTCTTTTCAGTGTAAGTTTGATCAAGATATCTCATTAAAGGATTGGGATTCTTAGAATAAAGTGATGCTATAACCTACTCTCCAGCTATATATGCACAATGTGCTGTGTTGCTTATAATCCTAATAACAGATAAAACATTTGATTAAAAAAAAAACATAGTTTCAATGGACTTGATGAACTGGAAATAAGGCGGGTATCTTCTCTGAACTTGGCAAAAACAATAAATATTTTAAATCAAATTTCTTACTTATAATAACAAATATAGTTGATCCTGACACAAATCTCCTCAAACCATTGGAATTTCCAAAGTGATAGGAGTATCTTTTCCCATTCATTAGATGCTACTTTTGAGTTTATGCTAATGAGGTAGGGTCCATGGACAGCCTCTGGATGGGGCTAGTCACCAGGAGGACCAAAGGATCAGAAGGTTGAGATTTTCAGCCTCACCCACCAAGCTCTGGGAAGGGGAATGTGGGGAAGGGTGCATTAGCTTTATAAAAAAGTCTTGAACATGCATATTTGATAGCTCTCAGGCTGGTGAACCAGAATTCATTCCAAGTGCCAGGAAGGCGGTGTACCCCAAACCCACAGAGACGGAAGCTCCTGTGTTTGGGACCCTTCAAACCTCACCCTATGAATCTCTTCATCTGGCTGCTCATTGGTATCCTTTAATATCCTTTGTAACAAACTAGTAATGTAAAAAACAAACTGGTTTTCTTAGTTCTGTAAGCTGCTCTAGGAAATTATTGGATTCCAAAGAGGGGGTCATGGGAACCTCCAATTTATAGCCAGTCATCAGAGGGACAGGTAACAACCTGGACTTATGAGTAGCACCTGAAGTGGGGGCAGTCTTGTCTTGTAGGACTAAGCCCTTAACCTGTAGAATCTGGCACTATGTCCAGGTAGGTATAGCCAGATGTAAATTAAACTTGTGGGACACCCAGTCAGTGTCTGCTAAAAACTGGAGAATTGCTTGATGATGAGAAAACACACACACACACACACACACACACACACACACACACACACACACACTGGACTTACCGTTAAAGAAAGAAATTAATTTTGCTTTAAGAATTATGCCCAGTTGAATTGGGAGGAGAGTAAGTGATGGGCTTGATATAAAGCAAAGCTGAAAAATTGTCCCAGTTAGAGTAGGGTGGGACAATGACCTATATATGTCAGGGCCAACTATTAGGTGAGTTTCTTATAAAAAGTCAGAAATACACAGATTAATATGTGCAACTCTCAATTATGTGCCCATACTTAATAGAGAGAAGCTAATTACCTTGGCCATATGCTTTCTCCCCTTTCCACTGGGATTCTCTCATATTGTGCCTTTGCCCTCTTCTTGTTCAGTGCATTGCACTTTATTTTAATTGCCACCTTACTATCAAATGAAAGGGAAATATTGCTATAGGGATGGGTAGAAATTATAGGGTTTCTAACATTCCCC
This sequence comes from Rousettus aegyptiacus, assembly GCF_014176215.1. Taxonomy (NCBI): domain Eukaryota; kingdom Metazoa; phylum Chordata; class Mammalia; order Chiroptera; family Pteropodidae; genus Rousettus; species Rousettus aegyptiacus. Next base: position 9,765,569 of record NW_023416285.1, read on the forward strand.
AGATGGGCTGGCTCCCTGACTTAGTGGCCTTGTTTTCCAGAATGTGAGTTTGAAGGTCATGGCCCAATTCCTAACCTGAGTTCTGTGGACAACATCACAGCATGTGGCTTGGGAAACATGACTTTATGCAAAAGCCCTGGAGCTGAGGAAGAAGTTCTGGTTTCCCTGTTCTTTGGCTACATGGCCTGTCACGTAACCTCTCTCAGCCTCAACTCATTAAAATAAATTCTGTAGATTAGTTAACCTGCAATGCCTCTTTTAGTTATCTTTTTCACCTAAAATTTAAATGAATTTCCACCCTCTTTTCAAGACTTCCTCACAGGCTTCCTCATTCACTCTCAATACCAAGTTAGGTACGGTCCTTCATCAAAATTCATTATTGTAATTAGTGCTCATCTCCCATGTGGGGATCTTCCGTACATCACAGACCTGCTTCCTACAGACACCGACTTATTCCTCTTTAGATCATCAGTTTTTTGCATAGTGTTCAGCCCATGGCAGGTACTCAGTAATCCAGTAACCACTGGTTGAATGAATGAATGAATGAATGAATAAAAATTAATGACTTCATGACATTAATCATTCAAACAATTTCAAACAGCAAACCTAATTTTCCTTTCCTAAGTCCAGTGTTGACATTGGAGAGGCCTAAAAATGAAGAAAATACGCTCTTCTCATTTCAAACACAATAAGAACAAGAGTAACCAAAATGATTGCCTGCTTAGTATAGCCTCGCGAATGAAATTAAGTTACTTAATAGGTACAACAAACCTCCGAGATCGGTACGATTACTATCATCACTTTAATGACAAGAAAATTGAGATTTAGTTATGTAACATGTCCCAAGTGCCAAAGCTAGTGAGCAGAGAAACCTGAGTTTATGCTAAATCTGACACCAAAACCTTTGTTTGACCACTGTGGAATTCAGCCTCTGGCCCAAGTTATACAGCCAACCAGTGGCTGAGCTAGGAATCTCATCTGAAATCTCCATTTCCAACATTTTCTATCAGTCTTCAGGAAAACAGGGTGCACATAACTATAAGTACCTGCTCACAGGTTTTTGAGTGTACTAAACTTAACTTGGTAAAAGTTGCCCCTGCAACTTGTGAGTTAATGAACTGGGGGTTGGGGCGGGGGAGTGCCCATCTGGTCCATAGGTTTCCTTTTAGTCAGTTGTAGTCACTAGTAACAGCAGACCACCACTGAGTACAAAAAGATTTGTAGAAACAAGGGGACTGATGGAGTCATGACAATTCTGTTTTGTGAAAAAAGAAGATCCAGTTAGGAAATAAGATTTGGTGAGATGTTTCCAAATAAATAAGGTACTTGGATAATACAAAGATCGAGAAGGACACAACTCAAAAGAAGAAATTGGGTGTCAGTTGTGAGAAATAAATATATATTGTATGTATGTGTGTATTGTATAGAAACCGATAAGTTATATATATTATATATACATATTCTACATATAGGTGGATAGCCTGAAGTGAGGTAACTGTTTATTCTTTCCTTTATACAAATATCACCACAAATATTGTTTTCTCGTGTCTTGTCTTGTGTACCAGATGCCTCTGATAATGTCAGGACATGGCTTTTGCATTTTTTTTTTTTTTGGCCTGTTTCTGTAGTGAGTTAGCTCCTTTCCCCCCACTGCTGGACACTATTTTTTTGTTTTGCTTCATCACTCTCCATGAAGATGTCATCATCACCTGAAAGCAGGGACCTGTATCCTGTTATGATGGCCTTGGCTTCTTAACGACCATTTGCACTGAGCTTGGAAATGGGCCTTTAACCCCTGCCGTGAACCTGTTTTCTGCTGTCTAATGCCTATGGTGATAGAAATGATAAAATTCAGCTGTTTTCATTAAGCGTCTTTTGTTCAACAATGGATAGGAAAACAGCTCGAGAAGAAAAAAAGAAACACGAACCTCCTTTCCATTTAGACTTATTAAATATTCAAGTGATTCCTCAGATACACTCAGCCTTGCTGTGGCTTCATTAAGGTGCAGCTCCATTGCACTTTATGATGGAACCCTGGTATGATGTGCTTCCTGCGGTGGCTACCCACAAGCAAACAGATTGCTGCCTTCCTCACCAGCCGAAGCTCAAAAGTAGCCCAAAGTCAAGAGTATTATAGTAATCAAGGCCGCAGGTCAGAGGCACGGATAATGAGGGTGAAATCCACATCAGTGGAAGGAAAGGCCACAACTTCCTCATCAAGTGCAGATGGAAATAACAAACAGCTATTTCTAGTCAAGGCTTAGTGCCCCTTATTCAGGACGTCACTTCTAAAGACCTGCTTCGCAAAGCCTCCATGTCCATCAAGGGGCCATGTTTACTAGAGACAGTATTTGAAATGACTAAAAATGATCATTTGTATGAGTATGTCAACAAGAACAGAAAACAACCTAATGTCTAATATCTACCAGGAAATGATATGCAAAAAAGCAAATAACAACATAAAGAAATCGAGGACATATATGAACTATAACTTCAATATACTAAAAGTCTGTAGGCATGGGGACAAATAAAAAAGCATAGAAAACTGTAAAACCTAGAATAATGAGCTTCACTGAGTAATTAATATATGCCAGGTATTTCCAAACCTTTTTATTTATCGTATATAATTTTTAAAACAATCCTGATATAAACATTGGTAGACATTTATAGATAGCAAAACAGAGCCAATACTAAAAAGTGAGACCGATATACCCAACGTCACATAACTAGCCAAGGATGTAAAACTGTCTTCTGCCGAACTCCAGGTACTTTGTACTCTGCTGCATTGCTTTCTTGTGGCAAATGATGTTTGGATGGATGACAAAATTTATACTCATTTGTACATCCTTTGTTTTTCTAATTTTATCACACTGACTTTAAATTTTTAACTCTGCTTTGGACTATACGGCATGTTCCTCCCTGGATGTGAGATTTCAGCCTCAGTTTGTAGAGCTTTCTCCTACTGAAATACACATTCTGAGACACATTGGAGCTTGCTTTTAGCAGCATTAGCTCAGATTGTCCATCTTTTTTAGAGTACCATCCCAACACAAGCCCGTAGTCAACACTCAGCCCAGAAGATTTTATTTTGATAGGAAATGTCACTCTGTTTTTTGAGAGGGGATTTTGAATCTACACAGAGACCTATGATCCTCTTTTCCACAAAGTCTTTTATAAAAACCTATGCTATATTAGGACCACTGCTCGTTAAAGTCTCAGGAATCAATATAACTATATGGGCACGATTTATTTCTACAAAAAAACAAACAAAAACAGTTGTGAAAGATATTAGTGATAAAGTCACTCCAAGTAAACTCAACTCCCACATTGCCTCCCCCACCTCCTACAAATTCTCCAGCAAGAACTCTCCTTCATATTAGACCGTAGTGAGCTTTTCACTTATTCACATGTTCCAGAAGTTGCTGTGAGCCTGTTCATTATTGGTTATCTTTTCAACCCTAGGAAAGGCCCAGTCATTCTCATCACTACACTAGCAGGATCCCACTGGAGACAGTCAAGGAAACAGGTGATTATAACTATAGACATGTGGCCTGAAAAGATTAGCCTGTTGGCAATTAATCTGCGCTCTGAAGAAAGAGAATAACTTAAGAAAAAGTCTTGGGCTTTCTCGCCACTAACAGCACCAGAGTTCTTAGATGTATTTTGTCTCTCTTCATTGTCTGTTGGCCATTATCACTCATGATGCCCCTGAAAATTCAGGAAATTAGGGTTAATACAGTCCACAAAGCAAACAAGCCAGTGCATTTAGCCTGAGTGTTCTCAATGCATCTTTTTTTTTTTTTTTTGCAAAATGCTAATAATTATCTTTGCAATATGTAATTCACCTCACCATCTCTTCTGTGTAGGATAGTCCTGAATACACTAATGACCAAGTAGAGAAAACCAATGGAAACTACAAAAGACCTGAAATAATTAAGAATCTTGGAGAGCTGGAATTCACAGGGAATATAAGAATTATTTTACCTAATCTCATTATTCATTTGCTTAAGCACTCCTGTGTCAAAAAAAAAAAAACAGCTGTGTGTGTGTGTGTGTGTGAGAGAGAGAGAGAGAGAGAGAGAGAGAGAGAGAGAGAGAGAGAGAGAGAGAGAAAGAGAGAGAGAGAGAACATGCCAGTCAGTATGCCAGGTACTTTGCTGGGTGTTCTGTGAGTTCAGAAATTGGGGAAGAAGATGGTCAGTATGGGCTGAGAAAAAGGAAAGAGTCATCTGGTAAAGTTTTATGGATGCTATGAAATAAAAAACCTAAATTCCAAAAAAGTTAACCCCCAAGGCCACAGTCAGTAAGAGGAGAAAGACAAAGAAGGAAAGTCTCTGCCTATATTTTAATCCAGAGATTTGCCCCAATTCTATATGCTCCAAGGTAAAAGCAATAATGAAAATCCTTTCTTCTGGAAAATTGTTTCTTTTATACCAAATACATATTCTACAGTTAAATGTTTTTTGATTGGGAAGTAAATGCTACTAAAGCTGGCTATCTTTTTAAAAAAAAATTAGTTAAAAATTAGAATGCAAATTACAGAGAAAAATACCATGTTTAGGATTTTTTTTGTCCTTCCAAGCAATCTTTGTATTGTCAAATATAAAAGCAAATTTGTGTCATGCTATTTCTTATTTCATAGCATTATACACAGAACAATTAATAGAAAAATTCTTTGAATAATACAAACTTCATGATTTGGGGAATTTTTGTTTAATGACATTTGGAGGAAATATATTTTTCTTTGTTTTTATAGTTTACTTATTTTTATTCATAATATTACCCAGAGATGTAGAACAAAAATGGATAATAATTTGAAATACCAAGTAGTATAAATAGATGCTCTAGGTAGATATAGGTGTGGTACAGGTGCAGCTAAAATGTAGAATATATATATATATATAAAACAGTAGATGATCCTACAAGCATTGCATTGTGCTTACTAAGTGCAGGGCACTCTTCCACATTCATTACATGGATCAACTCCTTAATTCTCCTAACAAGTCTGTGAAATAAATTCTACTACCCCTGATATACAGCTTGAAGACATCAAAGGAAAGACAGGTATTTTAGTTTCCCTTGGCTGCTACAACAAACAACCATGAACTAAGTGGTTTGGTTTAAAACAAGAGACCTTTATTCTCTCATCATTCTGCCTCCATTTTTGCGTGCCCTTCTCCTTGGTGAGTGTATTTTCTCCTCTCCGTATGGAATCTCCCTCTGCCTTTCTCTCAAAAGAGCACTTGAAACTACCTTTACTGCCCACAGGGTAAATCCAGGATAAACTCCCATCTCTCCAAATCCTTAACTTCATCAGCACATTTGTCAAGACTCTTTTTTCTTTCTGAAGTAACAATTATAGTTTCCCCAAATTAGGAACTGGTAACTTGGGATGCCTTTTATTCAATTTACTACAAAAGGATAGATAATTTATGAAAGGATCACACAGTCTGTACTTTGTGGAACCTTTCAGATGCTCAGTACATAAATTCTGTGTATCAATAACCGTTATTGCCGACTACTGTCAACCACTGATTTCTAAGGATGTTGCCGAATATAAACTAATTCTAAGGGAATGGAATGTTTTCGTTTTATAATGAATTAGATGTAAACTTTATCCACTTTATTAAAGTTTGGGATTCTTCAAGGTCCCATTTTACTTCACAGTAGATTGGTTTTTTTTTTTTTATTACATTTTTAAAACTTTCTTTCAAGGGTTTTAATTGTTATGAAAAGGGTGCTGATAGTTCCTATGAAAAACAGGTCCCAGTGTCCACCCAGCTCAAAACTTGAGTTCAAGTGCTACTATGATACCAGAACAGAGTAAGAAAAAAACGAGACTTGTTTTAATTTTTTAAATTTTACCTCAAATGCACTCTTTGAATCTAACAGCAAGCCCTTTTTTTTTTTGCTTTATTTTATGTAGTTTAAGAATATTTTTATAACTTTTTATCTATCACATAATGATGTAAAGGAACTTACAAAATAGTGTATTCATCGAAATTATCCAGTGAATTACAGAAACAAATATATCAGTGTCATAGGAGTTATTTTTGTCATTACGGCACTTAAAATATTATTTTGGGATATTTTAATATTGATTTTCCCCAAGTCCAATGAAACCACTTCAAAAACCAGATGCTTTCATCAATCCCTTGCAATACAAACTTACTGTTGAAGTGATTTAAATTCCTCAGTGACAGCAATGCAATGAAAATTAGTCAAAGTACAAACTTAGATAATTTCATTCTGTGTAGGCAGTCTGATATTAATTATAAGGTATGGTGTAACTACCACTTTCTGGATGGATTGCATAATCAACTGAATGATAATTTGCATATGTTTAAGAATCTAGCTGTGCGCTGTTTTTCAAAATGTTAAGTTCTGTGAATTTTATTTTAAATATGTAGATATATGCATATATAACATATGATCATATATATGTAATATACACATAATTACATATAATATACACATACACATATAGAATCTTAAACTTTCTTAGACATCATCAGTGGAGATTTGAATACTACTGAGAGAAAACCAGTGAACACGGTATGAGCTGGGTGACAGTACAAAGTCATGGCGATAGGATGGACTGAATTTTAAGTGTGGGCTTTATTTTCTTGGCTCCCCATCAATTACTGGCTACGGCAACTTGGAAAATTGGCTGAGTTCTCTGACATTCGATTTCTTCATCTATAAGATAGTGATAGCATTAACACCTATCTCCTAGGATTGTTCATATGACCATACTGCATAAAGATGGTATATTCTGCCTAATTGATAAAAAAGGAATTTAAGTTTAAGTAAGTTGCCTGACATATTTAAGCCAAAACTTGTGTGACATCATCACTTTGCCTTCTGGTAGCTCCAGTGGAGGCAGACTGAGATCTTCCTTTCTGCCAAGCTTACAGAGGCTGAGGCAAAGGGAAAAGAATACATTGTATTACAGAATATAGAGTCCCACTAATTCTTTAAATCAGTAATGGCAGAGGCGGCCCCAAAGACCTGGACACTTCTGTGTCCTTGAATTCACAATGCCAAGAACGCTTTATAATAAAGAACATTTTGGTATAAATTTAGATGATGCTTATGTTTTAGCCACATGATTCCACTGAGAAACATTTATCATAAAGAATTTGATCCTATTGCATTAGGTTTATTTCTCTTTTCACTAATTCTGCCACAACATACTCTTTCATGAAAATGTGAAGGCTTCCGAGAATGTAGCCAGGAAAAATGAAGTACCAGCAAAGGTGAGCATGATAATTAGCAGATGAGGAAACCCCACAAAGAGAAATCAATTGAGTGAGAATATAATTTTGTTTTTTCTCGTCAGTATTCTAAACTTCCAATCACAATATAGCATTATTGCTGACCAATAATAATAATTTTTTAAAAAGTGCAACTTATCTCTCTTCTTAAAATCCTTCTCTTTAGAAGCTCCTTGAAGAGTTGAGCACTGGCTGAGGGACACGTGACTTGCTGCAACACCTGGCTCCAGGTGTAGTGTTACTGGCTATGCTGGAGGCTGTGCCTTGAGGCCCCGGGGTTTTGGAGGAGGCTCCTGTTCTGATTTCTCTAGAATGTCTTTCTCCCTGGAACGTGTTTTTCTCTAACCCATCCTCTGTTTACATTTGTGAACTATGAATAATGAAACTAAAAATTTCTTTGGGCTACTTGCAATACCCTAGAAATAAAAGGAGACTCAAATAGGCTCAAAATATTGAATAGCCTTTATTCAATATTCTGTAGTTAAAATTATGGAGTTATAAGTAATCATGTAAAATATTGTTTCGACAATTTTTGAATCTTTTGCTATAACATTCCAACTTTAGAGATAAATTTAATAGCAGAAATAATCCACATCTTGGGGTTTATGTTGTTTTATAAATTATTTTTATAAATTATTATTACTTAGCATTAGGACATCAGAGAACTTTCCACTTCTCTTTTTTCTAAAATTTATGTTCCTTATTTTTGCTATCTGTATAATACTCAATCATCAAGATGGCTTTCACAGAAAATAATAAGATACCTGAACAACCTCTGGATATTAGGAATAGGAAGCTGAACTTTATAAAACATCTAACATGGACATATTTCACAGTCTTTTAAAGTAAGCTAAATGATCACAATGAATAAGTTAAACTTTGTTAAATAGACCAATTAAAATTTCAACATAGGAAATGGGAGGTGGGTTGGGTGGGCAAAGGGTGGAGAGTAAAAATACAGTGTGGTACACAGCACAGAAATAATGACGTCAGAGCACCAGTCAGGAAACCTGTACTGACGGGGTGCATAACAGAGATTCCTGGTCATTTATGTAAAGAGATTTTTTTCAGGCCTGATGAAGAACATTCACATGGCACTGAGGTGGGTTGTCACACTGAGATTAGTGCAGCCTAAGCCAATGCATTGGCCAACATCCCTTGCCCTTGGTTTGCTAGCTAGCGATTCCATCTCCCTCTTTCCCGACACTTTGAATTCCATTTTATCTAAGGCTCTGTTTGTATTTCAACTTAATTAGAAAGATAGAATAGTGAATTTTGTAGTTTTGGAATTTCTGAGCACCAATGTGAATATTATCAGCTTAATTTTGGATTAATTAGAGGATAGTATCTCTAATTTGCTACCATTAGACCCAATTATATAAGCTTAACTCTTTTTTTTATTCTTCAGTTTTAAAATAGTTATGTTAGCAAAACCTCTACATTTTTACACTAGTGATCGGGTTGATCAACTTTTAGGATCTGTATGATTGTGAAGAAGATTCTCAAAACTGTAATGATGAAGATGCCTTTGGTGATGGAAGCTGAGCTAAATTCTTGCCAGGTAGTGGTCCCTACCTGAATAAACCTAATTGTGTCTTTAAAGATGACAGGGAGCAGGAAAAGATTCCATATGAAAGACTGTATATTAAATAATGCTGGATTATAGTAGGTTTGGAGGTATGAGTATGGATTTTGAAATGGATGCACTTAGATACAACTTTCCACCCACCAGAAACTTTTAAAATTCAAGTTACTTATTCATATTCTCTATGCCTTAGTTATTTTCCTCATTTGTTAAAATGAGTTGTTACGAGGATCCCATATATAAAATGTACAAGGGGTTGAAGTATATGTGTATCACTCCTCCCCTCTCCTAAGACTGGCCCATTGCTCCTCATTCATATAGCTAGAGCAGTAACTATCGCTTTACGTTATGACTCAACAAATGAATTAAATGAATTCTTTCTCAGAAACAAACCAATGAATCACTCAATGATTCCCGGCATAAGACCTTAACCCAAGATAGCCCAATCAGAATACTTCCCCAAAATTTGAGAAAAAAAAAATAAAAAAATCAGTTGAAAACTTGTAATCACACAAAAACCTGTACACGTTTATCACAGCTTTATTCATAATTGCCAAAATTTAGAAAAACTAAGATGTATTCTAATAGGTAAATAGGAAAAAAAAACAAAAACAAAAATAAAAACTGTGGTATATCCAGGCAATGGAATATTTTTCAGCAATAAAAAGAAATGAGATATCAAGCCATGAAAAAACATGGAGAAAAACTCAAATTGATATTAAATGAAAGAAGCCCATCAGAAAAGGCTGCATACCGTATGATTCCAACTATATGACATTCTGGAAAAAGCAAGACTATGAAAACAGTAAAAAAGAAAAAAAAAAAAACGTGATTGCCTGGGGTTTTCCAGAAAGGGCAGAGAAGGGGGAGGTAAGTGGTTGGGGCACAGCGGACTTTTTAGGCACCGAAACTATTCCATATGATTCTTTACTGGTAGATACATGTCATTACACATTTGTCAAAACCCAGACCACATACAACACAAAGAGAAAACAAATATAAACTATAACGTTTAGTTAATAATACATCAATACTAGTGGATTGATTGTAACCAATTAATGAAAATTAATATGAACCATTTAATACAAGACATTAATAAAGGTAATGAGGAGGGTGGGTTGGTGAGGGGGGTAAATGGGAACACTGTACTTCCTGCTAATTTTTGCATAAATTTAAACCTGCTCTAAAAAAGTCTACTAATTAAAAAATAAAATAAAATCAACCCCTCTCCAGTAGGCAAAGACAAGATAACTGTTAGTAGTCATCTGTCCCTCATGAAGAAAAATCAATCAGAAAGAACATAAAGATGCCAGATTTCCCAAAAAAGCAGTGGTGAGGAACACAGACATAGATCTAGAAACATTGTAGATTCCAATTGTTTCTGAAGTTCAAATTCATTCCTGACCTCTTGTAGTTTTATTGTGCAACCGTTACTTGAGTTCCAGGAAGCAACATACAGTTGTCCCCAATTTCTCTCCTAAAATCATTAAAATTAAGTTTCTTTTAACCACAACTAAGAGTGCTAGAACTGCCTAGGATCTGCAGAGTATTTTGTACCTTGTCAAAACCCACATTAGAGACAAACCTAATAATGAAGAGAGAAGCTGCATTTTATACTACTTAAGCCATTGCAAGGGATTATCTGTTTTCGTTATTCATCCTCTTATATATTTTTCAAATTGTATTATGTATATTTTTCCCCAGCATGTTCAGCTAATTAATGTAACTTCAATTCCACTGTTCCGAAAAATTCGTAACCAAAAATAATATTTCGATTTCCTAAGACTACTTTGAAGTACTTAAATGTGTAAGTAAATAGAACCAGGATTCATTACTTTTATTAAAAAAGTAATTTAAAAGTATATTTTACAAAAATAATGTATAAAGAATGTCAAACACAATACATGTGTTTGGGGAAAAATGCTCAAACAGCTGTTTTCAGATGAATATTGGTTAAAAATTGACTAAAATATCATAGTTTTCTCTAAGCCCTTCAGCATGTTTTCACATAAATTTACTCATTTGCTTCTCACCACAGGGCTTTTCTCCTCTTCATTTTTACACATGAATAAACAGTAAAGCTTAAATGATTAAGTGACTGAAGTGCCCAGAAGGCAGACCACAGAGCTGAGTTGTATGATTGCTTGAACTCGAAACTCCATGTTCTACTCTTACATTCAGTTCCCAGGCTACAATGATACATGTTCATTCAGCAAGTATTTATTGGGCACATACTTCAGGCCAGGTGCTGGGAATCCATTGTAATGTGGCAAACCTTATAGTTTTCATCATGGTCTTTTCTATCTAACGACAAAAATAATGGCACTTTTAATAATTTAAAATAGAATAATAACGGTTCCTCCAAAAATTAAACATAGAATTCTTGTGTCATCAAGCAATTTCGCTTCTGGGTACATACTCCAAAAGAGTTAAAACATGGCTTCACACAGATATTTATACACCAATATTCATAGCAGCACTATTTACAACAGTCAAAAGGTGGAAACAATCCAAATGCCCTTTGATGGATGCATGAATAAACAAAATATGCTACCGACGTACAATAAAATATTAGCCTTAAAAGGGAAGAAAATTCTGACACATGCTACAACATTGATGGACCCTGAAGACGTTATAGTAAATGGAATAATCCGGTCATAAAAAGATAAATATTATGTGATATTATATGAAGTTTCTCAGTAATCAAATTTGTAGAGACAGAGTAGTATGGTGGTTGCCAGAGGATGTGGAGAGGGATAAGGAAGGTTAGTGTTTAAAAGGAAGATGGTGTTTTAGTTTAGGCATATGAAAAAAGTCCTGGAGATTGGTTGTATGGCACCGTTCATGACTAGAGACCTCTAGACTTAAAAATGGTTAAAAATGATAAGATGTTATATATATTTTACCACAATAACTAAATATAATAAACATGTGATGTATTATACTGAACATGTTATAGGTATTACTACCTCATTTAGTCTCAATAGTAACTCTAAGAGAGATATATAATTATTTTTCCCATGTTGTATTCGTGCAACTCTACATTCAGAGAGGTTAGAACTTTATTGATAATTAGTCAGCTAGAGAGCATACAATAAGAATGTAAACACACTATTCTTTAACTCTAAAACCTGGCACATTAATCACCATGTTCTACTGTTTATTGATAACACATTGCAGCTATTATACCATTGCTTTCTGGCTTCTGACATTTTGGTTGAGAGGCCATCTGACAGGGATGTGTGTGTGTGTGTTCTATACACCTTTAAAAGAAATGTCTTTTTTTCCCTCTCATTTATCCTTTCTTTTTGATTGCCAAAGCATTTACTATGATGTATCTGGGTGTGATTTATCTTTATAATGATACTGCATGGAGTTTGTAGACATTTATGAAAAAATGGTTTTATGTCCTTTATAAGTTTTGCAAGAACTTGGCCATTTTCTTTTTTAAATTTATTTCTGCCACAGTCTCCTTTTATTTTATCAATATTTATTAATTTCTTTATGTTAGATTCTTTCACTATGACCCACAAATCAGTATTCACTTTTCTCTATCATATTTTTTTTCTAGGCTTCAAACTATCTGAGTTTTTATTGTGGTGGTGGTGGTGGTTTGTTTATGTTTTTGATTTTTTTACTGACCTATCTTCCAATTCGTGAATCTTTTAGTCTTTTCTTTAGCCTAGACAAATCTGTTCAATTGAGATTTTAATTTGTTATTTTATTCTTCACATGTAGACTTTGATTGTGTTTATTTTTTATAGATTCCGGTTCTCTGATTAAATATTTCATCTTTTTTTCTATTACCATGAGCATGTCAGTCATGCTTATTTTCTACTCTAGGTCTGATATCTTTTGTGAATCTATTTCCTGTTTCTTCTAATACATAAATTTTCTAAAAGAAAGTTCTGTAATATCAGATAAGCACAGAAACTTTTACAAAGCTCTTCAAAGGAACTACAAAGCTATAACTTAAGACATTTTCATGCCAGGTACTATTTTTCCTCTGAATACTCTCAAGTGGAAAATAATTTTTATATTTTATTTAGAGCTAGAAAGGTGTTAAAGTTTAGGTTTTCGAGGATTATTTACTAATGTCCATTTAGTATTAATACTCTATAAAGTTAGGAGATTACATTTGAAGATCTATATATTTTTCATGAAATAAATTTTTGAATGCCAATTTCTTTATTGATGGTCTACATCCTTCTAGTAGCAGAAAAAATCAGAGAGGTATTTAAATGTATTTATGAAAAATCCAGGGATTGTTTCTCCTCCTAGTGAAGAGTCAGAAGGAAAGTATTTTTCTGGGTTCTGGCAGATAACCTCAATAAACAAAAAAACCAAAAAAAAAAAAAAATCCTGAGATATATGCAAGGAAATGATGCATATTTTCCTCTTGCTTAAAGTTTCAGTTTTCCTTAGGGGAAAATTCTTTTCATTGACTGGGATAATATTCTGAAAAGTCACAATTATTGGATGCTTATAGATACTGTATTTTAAAATAAACACTCATTTGCCATGTTTGTTTTGGTGCTGGGCATTTTATTAGGAAAATGGCATAACTCATTGCTCGGTGAGTCACGTAGATGGGTCAAGAGAGGTAAATGTAAGCTTGTGGTTGGAAACCAACCAGTTTCACAGTGATGAAATTGATATTTCTTGAGCTCGAGTTCATAACTGGTGGTGTCACAGTCATAACAGAAAAACATAATATGTCCATTATACCTTGGCTTATAAAGTGTGTGTACACTGTTATCTGAATAGCATTTTGTTTGTTTGCTTGCTTGTTTGTTTTTACTCCTGATCTGTGAGGTAGATAGGGCAACCCTGAAAACAAAGACATAAGGATTTCTTTGAGACCTTAAAATTAGAAATATAAAACAGAAATCATCAGATTTGGAATTTAGAACAAGCCTTCCATTTGTCTTCAAGAAATTTTCAATTTGTGTTTATTGACCACCAACTAGAGGTAAAGCAATTAATCTAGTACTTGGGAAACAAATAGTCAAAAAGCAAAAGTCTCAAATTCTAGAGGCTTCAAAATCAAGTGAGAGAAAGACCGAAATAAATTTTTTTAAAAAAATTATGCTACAGTTTGATAAGATCTTTCACAGTGGAATTTATGGCATTGTACAGATTAACTAATGGGGACACTAAAGCTAAGTGGCGCTTCTCCTGGGACTGTTGAAGGATTATCTACAGGTAGTCTTGCAGAAGAAAAGAGAAAATGACATCTCAGATAGAAAGTATAGCATGCTCAAAGGCACAGAGGAAAGAAAGCGCGTGGCCTGCTTATGCAAGCAGCAGAGGGAAATAGACATGGCCGGATGGTAGAACGTGCATTTTGACATGCTGTGCTGGTGAGGGGAGGTCAGCACGACTAAAATCATAAAAGGCCCTTCCACTTCTGCATCTATAAAATGGAAATTTTAGTGGCTGCATTGATAGTCACATTCTGCCTTTCAGGAATAAAGCATAGATCAGCCTAACTGCTGAAGTATCAGTGGTTTGCAGGTCTCACCTGACTTTTCCTGGAGGATTATCCTCTGCTGAACCATGCCTCCTTACTCATGGTCAAATCGCCAGGCAATTCTTATCAATATGGGAGCGTTCGGCCCAGGCCCTCTCGCCTCTATCTGGAACAGCTATGAAAGGTCCTCTCAGATCAAAAACTCCCCGTCAAATTGGCTGAGAACCTCATTGTTACTGCCTTGCAACTTGCCACATTCTCCTGCCCAGTCCTGCTTCCTCGTTCCCATGTGGATGTTGGTCCTTAGTACTCGCCAACAACTTCTGAAACACGAATCTATCTCGGGGTCTATTTTCCAAGTGTTCTAATGAAATTTCTCAGGATTGTTAAAAATATACAGAAATAATAAATGTGAAAAAATATTTCCCCTATATGAAACACTACAAAAATGCTAACTGTAAAATCAACTATCATGTAAAGCAAATATTAACTGTGAATAATGGCTGGGATATTGAAGACAACTTTTGGGTATTAAAGTCCAAGTTTACTACCTTTACAGCTACATTTATCAAATTTTTATTGATTCTTTAATGAAAATTAACAAAATAATACTTGCACATGATTAAGAAAGAAGAAATTGCACGGAAAAGCCTATGATAAAAAGCAATAAGCTCCTCTCTGACCCCCGACTACCAACACAGCTACCATACACCCACCACCCAGCATCCCATGTCTTAGCTACAGTCTTTCTTAATTTTTCATTTTTGTTCTCCTGAAGTTTCCTTCCTCATGCTAAATTATATCTTTACTACTCTTTTTTGATTATCAATATCTTGTCTCAACTTCCAATTTCCCAACTTGGAGATTTAACTAATATAATTTTCCACCATCCTTTCCACTCAGAACTTTGGATGGTTAAAATTTTATCAGTTTAGTGAAATGATTGCCTTAAATAATGGTCTCAAACCTCCACTGATTGTTTTATAAATATAGGTGGTATCTCTTGACTTGATATGATTGAGATAAGGACATTAGTAAGTCTCCCCTCCTTCTTCCTCTTGCTTCCTCTGTTGTATCTTTATGTCTTAGTGGACAAAGACTAATAATGCTCACTAATCAAAAATCGGTCCATCATCCCACGAAAACCAACAAAGTGTACATTTTCATGACTCATTCAACATTCTGTCCTATAGAAAAAAGACAGCACTAGGGTTAACATTTGCTTTACGACAGCCTTAGTCTAGCAATCTCGATGCCTCTGGGAGAAATACGTCCCTCATACCAGGTCATATCACTGTGTCTTTTCTTACTCCCCACTGATGGCTCAAAATCTTGCCACATTTGGCATTGCATGCTATTTGGAAGATACATACCTCCTACTCCTCTCTATATTATTTTACTTTCATCTCTTTGTCTCTAAGATCTGGCATGTGTATGCCCCATAACAGCTATTTTAGTTCCAAATTTAAGTGAATTTTCCTTTCCAGATACTTCTTGTGTTTCCTATCCTATGTTTTCTCCACCATGGCACTAGTCACAGTTGGGGGCCATACAAATTCTTTCTTGTGGGAGCCGTCCCATGCCTTGTGGGACGTTCAGCACGATCGCTGGGCTCTACACCCTAGGTGCCAGGAGCATTCGCCCTTCCCCAGTTGCAACAACCAAAAATGTCTCCAGATATTTGCCAAATGTCATCTGGGATTTAAAATCATCTCCAGTTGAGGAACGCTAATAAATACAAATTCCTTACATAACTCAATCTGCCCTATGCATAGTTTGGACGCCGACAGAACTAAAGATGCTTGCTTCCCTTTGATGAGCCTTGCTGCTCACCTAGGTCCTTGGACTCATTCACAGGGAATGGGATACAAGCTGTTGTTCTTGACAGGTCTTAAGGTGGGTGTTTTTCTTTTTTAGAAAGAATGACGGGCAGGCTGACATAATTACCAATGACACTAGCTCGGTGCTGCAAACGTTTTGCCAACTGAGAAAACTCAATCGAAAAGGCTAAAGATAATTTGCAAGGCCTGTTTCCTCACAAAAAGCCTTGACATTGATGTGATTCTAGTTGTGTCTGCATGATTTCAGCTTCGTGACCTTCTCATTATGAATCATACTGCTGATTAGCAAGGGAAATAAGAATTCCAGGATTTAAAGGTCCTTGTGGTACTAGAAGTCCCAGCTCCTCATCCTGCCCATCCCACACCAGCTTTTCAGGAATCATAAAAGAAAATCTGGATTGCATTTTAAGAATAGGAAATCCAACTTAATATCCTTAAATTCAAACCAGTAGGCACCATGAATATATTTTGCCAACTTTTAATTCTTTAGTCAAGAGAAAACAGCGTACTGGAAATATGTAGTAGGCAAATATCTTTTTTTTTTTTTTTTTTAGTCACTTCTAAGTTCAGGTACTCAGAGAGGACTTTTAATCTATCTAATCCTTTTAATACAGTATTTACTGTCTCCCCTCTCCCAACTCCCTCAGAGAAGTTAGATAATTTACTCAAGGTCTAACAGGTAGGGACTAGTAGCACTTTGCTTCAAATCTATCTATTCTGTTATCAGAAGTCACTCTGCTATTCATTTCAGTGAGGATGGATGATCACTTTACTTAGGAAAGGAAACTGGTTTGATTACTGAGCCTTCATAAGTCTATTTAAGAACCTTATTTATGAGAAACAGAATAATATATTTCCCTAAAGTATGCAAAGTGTAAAAGGAAACTCATAAGCTCAGAAAGAGGGAGAATATATACTTTTAATTCTAAAGAAATAAATTTGTAGAAATTTATAGAAATCATCAATTCTTTCTCTAGTTTAGTTTCTGAAATTATATATATTTTAAAGAAATTTGAGAAAGTATTTGCATAACACCAACTTTAACAATTTAAATCTAGTTTATAACAAATATTTATTAGATGCTGATTTTGTCAAAGTATTGAAAAATGAGTCCTGACCTAATAGATATTACATTTAACAGCTGCATTTATTTGTTCGAACGTAATTTTCAAAGTTCACATATTGAGTTATTGATAGTGCTGACAATTCATTTAAGTGCTACAAATATTATTTTTTTAAAAAATCTTATTGTATTAGCAAAATAGTCAGTCTGTGAAAGACTGATGGATGGGTGGAACAGACAGTTCTAAACCTGAAAATGCTGACATTGTCTCTAAAACACTTGTGGAAAGGATGGTTACAAACACCAGAAATTTTTTCATCAATTCTTATAGCTCAGACTTTGGACTTTAACTTCAATTCTAACCACACAACTATCACTAGATATGTAAACTTTGGCACATTTCTTAAAACCTTGCTGAAACTTACCCCTCATTGGCAATTTTGAGATAATACTTTGTATATTTTTGAAAGAATAAAGGAAAATGGTAGATTTAAGTCACTTTTTATAGTGTTTAATATACAAAATTATTTCAATAAATGTTTCCTCTTCATAATGGCTTTCATAAGGAATAACACTTCAACTGCTCACTATTTTGCAATTGAACAATTCATCTGTTAATTGTAAATGACTTAGAATCAAATATAAAATAATAACATCTTTTTCTGTGTGCTAATCTATAATCCTCCTTAAACTATTTTGTATCACCCAGTTTAATTCAATACAGATTTGACATAAGCAAAGAAAAATTAGATTAGATGGGTCTTATAAATTTCATAGTAGTAGAGGGACTGTTTCAAGAGTAAGATTTTTTTCAGCAAAAAAAATACCCCAAAAAACAAAAAACAGTTTTTAAGGAACAATGGGATATGGGCTAAGACTTGGCATCAAAGACACCAAGATTCATTAATTTAGTCTCTTGACCAGAAACTTGTTAAAATGTTTTTTTTTGTTGTTGTTTTTGTTTTTTTGTTTTGTATTGTTTTTATTTTTTTACTTCTTTTCCACAGAATTCAGAACAATCTGTAACCATGCTTATGGGACATGAAAAAGAGATCAAGGTTCAAATGAAAAAAATATAATGAAATTTAGGAAGTAAAAGACCTGAACCAATTGTGATTTATCTACATTTTCTAATAAAGAGGTTTAAATCATTGAGATTTTTCTATCAGGACTTCATAGAAGTAGCTGAAAGAAACATTGTCATTAAAAATAAAACATATGGTAGGAATATTAAAACAGAAAAACTACAGTTTCACTATTCCTCAAGAAAACATATCAGGCTTGAATTTGCCTCTCAACTCCAGATTACAGAATAAAAAAAAAAAAAAAAACTCATGAAAGAAACCAGACTTAGGCTTATTTTGTTTTGAAATAATCTTTGCATTTTTCTTAGGGAAAAATCAAGAAAAATATCAATTATAAAGTTAGAAATCCTTTGAAAATTTTCTGGGAAATTTTTCATAATTCTACATAGTCATATTTCAAAGGATAGCTACAAACAGTTCTCTTTTAGATGACAGTTTAGCTTGCCTATGATCAGATAAGTGGATTTGATTCTCAGTTAGAAGACCTCTTAACTGTGTGATTATGGGCAAAATACTTAATCTCTCTAAGATTTAATGCTGTTATCTACAGAAAAGTGGTAATAATCTTTATTTTAAAGATTAAACATGATAAGAAATGTAAAGTACTTAGCACATGTCTGGTACATGACCTATCAATAATAATAAAACATTAAACTTACATTTATAATATATAGATTATAGATATTATATTATATTTATATTACAAAATGTAAATAAAATATTAAAATTGTTATTGTTGTTATTTGGAGCTAGACTGCCTAGTTCTAAATTATCCTTACTCTGCAACTAATAATTAGCTGCAGAATCGTAAACAAGCGAGAATTATTTTGTGACTTGGCATTTTCATGTGTAAAATGTTAATAATAACAGTAATTACCTCTTTGAGTTATTGTAAAGATTGAATAAGTTAGGGTATGAAAAATATTCACATATAATGGTTTGGCACTTAGTAAGTACTATATAAGTATTACTATTGATATTGTTTTTATTATAAATATTACTATTTGAGGCTCTCCTCTTTTCCTACCAAATTGGGGTAACAGGACAAACTGGGTGAAAAAGTTGAATAGATAAGATAACATTCCTCAAAGTAAATGAATATTTTCCTATTTTCTCTTTAAAAGAGTTAGTCATCTTCTGTTTCCAGGGCTCTGCCACGATTTTCCTTCTGTCTGGAAGGTCATAGTTTTACGTCCTTCCTTATTCTCTTAGCTCTTCGAATTTGTACTTCAGGTCTGTATTTTCACAATTCACTCTAGAAAGGCTCTGAGAACCTCCTCCCAGCACGTACCCCACTGTGCCCTTGGAGTGCACTGTATTTTAGTCCCCATGTCACAAAACTGCACTGTCTGGCATCTTCCTGTCTAATTACTCCTAAAGAAATGATCTGTTTGAAGGGAGGGTTCCTATTTATTTTGTTCCTCATTATATATCCTCATGGATTAAAACATTGCCTATATGGCATAATATATGTTCTTGGTACTTATTTGTTAAATTAACAAACAGATGAAACAAACCAGTGTGTAACATATGTGTGGCTTGGGACTAAAGTACAGATTGAGACACACATCAATGACTCTCAGTATCACTTTAAAAAGTATTAATGGAAATATCTGTTTTCTTACTTTGATATGTTTCAGCCTATGGTTTTTATAGAACTAAAATTTAAGAAAATATTAAAAATTAAGAAATTATATTGCAAATGTATAGATAGTTTACTGATGTTCTGAAGATATTTGAAAGGATAACAGAGCAGTGGATATACACATATATACATATACATATACATATACATATACGTATACGTATACGTATACGTATATACATATACGTATACGTATATATACACACATGCATACACATTTATCCTAATTTTTATTTCAGTAAAATCACTAATTGTGTTGCTATAATGAAGGTCTTCATATGTGTTCAACTACAGAAAATTTAACAGATTAAAGCAAGCAAAATGGAATTCTATTTAACACATTCACAATCTGAATATATATTCACCAACAACAAAATTTAACTTTAAAATTGGAAAAATTAGTTATTTCATGTTTTCCAAAAAACATTTTAATTAAAAATTAATAATACATAAGGATAAATACAAAGGTTAATAAATTAACAGCAGACTTAAAATTAAATAAAGCTGAAATTTTTAAACTTTTAATTTTAAATAAATTACAGTATATTTTATATTACAATTATGATACTAATACTATAATGCAAATATATAACTGATATTGTTATAGTATACATTATATGTTATTATATTATGTATTACATGTGTAGACATGTATGCATGAAACACATACTGGACCTTTAGGATGTAGAAGAAATAGACATTTTGATATGTAAGAATATATTCACGCTACCTCAGAGGAAGAATTGCCCAGTTAACCAGTTTGTCTTTGCTCTTATTTAATTGCTATGCTGTCAAGTCCGTCCTGAACTTAAAGGCAGCGTTCAGCAGAACAGGACATTGCAAGCATTTATGGAATGCAGATGCAGTTGCTTTTCATTTTAACAATATTGGGGTAAAGGAGCAGAGAAATATTTTTCTGAGGCCTAAGCAGGATCAGTTAGGAGGGATTTTTAGGGGTTCTGGGCTGTGCTACAAGAGTGTTGAGCACCAGATTCCAAATCACAAAGCGTCCATGAATTCTTTAACAAAAGCATTTACCTTTTTTATCTGTGACAAGTGCGGCCTCTAAAGAAAGGAACTCAGGGAAAAGATCTTTTTTGCCCAAATCTAAGGGTGATATTAAATGGCCATCACCCTGCATACTGTGAAAAAGTCTTCATCCATGGCCTGAATGGCTAATCCGAAACAAAACATGGGCTCCTTGAAGGCACAAACTGATGTTTTTCACCCTTTTTAATCATGCGAGTAGTACAGTGCCAGGTACATGATCTCATTTAATGCAAATCTTTAAACAAGTGAATGAATGAATGAATGAATGAATGAATAGGTAATAGCATGTGTGAGCTCCTTCTCACTTCACAGAAACTTACAAAGGATGGGCTAGGCTAGCTTTCTTTTGGGACTTTAGAACAGCCTTCCTTACCCTCTCCTTATTTCCTACCCCAATGATTATAATTGACTTCAAGAACATTCAAGAGTAAAAGTTTGCTCTTTCTGTACCTATCTTCATTCATTATAGAGAAGAAAATATTTTTTTCTGTCTGGGGTTTCAGCTAGTATATCATTCACATTCTATTCCCATCCCCAAACATTCACCTTTCTCTATACATATTATGTTACATGAAAACGTGCGTATTATTTTGTAGAGAAAATTCTTTTATTTTTTTTTTTCATGTTTACTACGCAAACATATACAAGGTTACTAGATGGCTTGAAATTTTACACCCTTTTAAAATAAAGTCTGGAACTACTGCATTATCTGACAAAACCATATTTCGGAAATATTTTTCTGAAATATTAATGACTTTCTGTGCATATATATATATGAAATGCACACATACCTTCCATATGCATAATCCCCTAGGATGAACATGAAAAGCTTTTGTATGTGTTTGTGCGTGTATTATTTACAGTTCCACCAAGAAAATTAAGTGAAACCAGACAATGGTTTTCTTCTGCTTTTTAGAACAGCTTTCCTCTTATAAGATATTCAAAGAGAAAAGCTGTCAAAGGCCTTTGCAAGTTCACCTAATGTATTGTTTCCACATGTGTTGAACTTGCAGCTCACTGCCGACCTGGAGGGAGGGCCGTCCGATTGCCCAGGCTCTCACTGAAAGGCAGTTCCCTGCCGCTTGGGGAACATTCTTATTCAAGAAATTCTAAAACTTTTATTCAAGAAATTCTAAAACTTCCTTCATATAAACTATAGTGTCTGTGCTAGAACTTTCGAGTATATTCCTTATCTTCATTTTGTAGTAAAATTTACAGGCGTCTACATCTTTTAGTATGGTCTCAAGCAACAAAACTAAACCAATATGCAGTCAAAGAGCCCATTGAATGGTAAAACATTTTACTTTACCGCTCATCACCCTCACTACTTTGTATCTGATGACCTGAATACAATTACAGATTTTAAATGAAAAAATAATCCAGGTACCGCACTTGTGACTATGGTACATATTTGCCATTAAAAGAAAAAAGGGGGGGGGGAGGGTTGGTTTGTAGTTATTATGGACAAAAGTTGTGTGTATTCTCAAGTAGTTCTCTCTCTCTCTCTCCCTCTTGCTCTCTCTCATTTTTTTAAAACTCGACAAGTAATTGCATGTTAAACCCATGTTAGCTGCTATTTAGGCTTTAATTTTCATTGGCAGAGTTAGAATAGCACATAAGACAAGCAGAATCCCCTAAATGACGCTGATATCTGAAAGTCAGCAAAGCTGGGCTAGTAACACATAAGCAAATAAACAGGTAGGATAAGTTTACTGAATAGGTGTCAGGAGGAAAATAAAAGAGAGTAGAGGAGCAGAAAGTTACTTGAGGACCCAGGGAAGCCAGGCGAGATAGATAGGGACGGCCTCTCTTTAAAGTGACCGTAAAAGGGATGAGCTGCTTCCCGTCTGCATCTGATAGAGTTCTTCTTCTAATGATTTAGTTTCTCTGACATGTATCTTTGACTCCTCCTCTATGCTGGACATATTTTTGCTGCCAAGCTTCTCTATTTCCCTCCTTCTGGGACTATCAGCCATTCCACTGAGAACGAACCCTTCACCAGCACCAATTGTTCTGTTCCTATGGGGTTCAAAGTCACAGGCCCCACCTCTGGCTCTATGGTGGTACATTCTGCAGGCTCCATAGGTTATAATTCACAATCCTCCAGTCATAGCCAGTGGCTTATATGGACAGGAGAGCCCAGTCTGGCCAAAACCCTTCCTGAGATTGTGGGTGCTGATGCCGAGAGAGGAAATTTCTCTTATTTCCGTGGAATGTAATACAGTATCATTTAGATCCCTAGGTTGTCCAAGTCGGCCTCACTCCACAGCTCAACTTAGCATGTACTTTCAAATTTTCTTTCTGAAGTTATTTGATATGGTTTGCTGTCTCTTACAACCAGAAGAATCCTGAATATACATGCCCACTCTTCTGGCTCCTTCTTTCCTTTATGTAAATATGCTCAAGCCTCTTCTGCTAAACACAAAACAAATTACCTTTCCAATGCCATGTCTCTTCCTGGTACTAGTGTTCTCCCTCTATTCCCTCTTCTTTTTCACTATCTCCCTAATAAAACTATCTATTCAATGTCTCTATCTCCTTACTTTCCATCAAGTAGTCATATTTCAGTCTGTCTTCTATTTCTATCACATAATTCTAAATTTTTAACAAAATCACTACAAATGACCTTGTTGGCAAAACCCAACAGACGCTGTCCAGATACTGCTCTGTTTAGGCTGAAGTACAGAACTTTTCTGCCATTGCTGGCTAAACCTTCACTATGACTTGGCTTTCCACCTACCTCTCTGATGACTCTCTCCTGATTACTGTTCACCTTTAGTGTCTGTGTCTCCCTTAAATATTGTTGTCCCCCATTGGTGCTGTCATGAGGTCTCTTGATGGTCTATCCCTCTTGAACAGTCCAGGCATTCCCCCAGCTTTAAACGCCACATATTCCAAATGATTCCCAAACCAGTATTCCTGTCCCCAAACTTCAAAGATCCCGATGCACACAGAGTAGCCTTTTTAAATACTGCCTAAAGTTCAACAGAATCTCAAATAGAATATTTGCCAAACTTATCTCATCATATTCTTCATGAAGCTCACCCCACTCCATGTTCTCCGTCTCAGTAAAGAGAACCAGAAACCACCCTGTGTCCCAAGGCAGACACTGGCACCTACGAGGTGATCAGAGGACTGTTCAGACAATGATATAACATAGAAATTATCTAACCCACTGTCTAGCCCAAAATGCTCAACAAAGAACAGGTGTGAAAAACATGTTCTGAAGGAATGAAGAGAACTAAACTCATTTTAAGAAATCGTGATATATATATAAGATATACACACATACAACTTGCCAACCAGGTAAATAGGCTAAAACCAAACTATCTCATTTATCTAATCTTTCACTCAATAATAATAATAATCACATCTTGAACACAAAAACCTTCCTATGTCTTAACACAGGCTGCAGGAGTGCCTGGAAATCCCTTATCCTTTAACTGGCATTTCAAGCATCAGAATCTCATGGAAGCCTCCGAGCACTGATTACTCACTCCCAAGGGCTCCTCCAGCTTCCTGCACATTCTTCTCTGTAGGAACATTTATCCCATTTTGCTATTATTTGTTTATGAGTCTGTCTGTGCTATAGATTCTGAAATTCTTGAGTTTGAGTTCTCTTTCTAACCACCATACATCTCTAAGTTTGATTTGATGTGAACCTGAGCTCTGTAAAACACACATATTTTAAATGGATAAAATCCTCCCTCCCCTAATTACAAACTTGTGTGCGAGGCATTCCCAGGAAAGCAAAATGACTACAGCGTTCAACAAGTTGTCTCCCTTGTATTTCATAGCCGTGCAGTAAAGCGATATTTCTCTCAGCTTACTTTCCCTCATAACAATTAGTACAGGTAGATATAGTACACACTTAGATCTTCATACTGAAAACCTGCATACTCGTACCATGGATTGCCCACCCCCCACCGCCATTCGCTCAGACTGAGAAAGTTTGCCGTGAAGAACATTTGCTTATCTCAGCTGTCTTTGATTTACTCTGTAGCTTGACTCCCAAGTGGAAACTTCTGATTTGAGTTCATGACTAATGCTCCAAGATGCTGATTGCTTGAATTAAAGTCTCTTTGCTCCCCAAGCCGTTCACATGGACTGACTAGCAAAAGAACAAAACAATGTTGGCTTTCCAAGATTTAAAGCTCTCCATGCAGTGTTCACAGGTAGGTGAAACACGGAATGACTAAGAGAGGCAGCAGGAAGGTGTCTAACCCCAGTAAGCTTCCACAAAGTGTATTTTCTAGGTCTTGGTTCAGATTTCTCACCCTCTTTAATAATACAATCACAATATGAGAAGCAAGGGATTCAGCCTACCTTAGAGTTCAATGAACAATAGTTTCATGAAAACATATGCATTATTTTCCCATAGCTGCCATTAAAAAATACCACAAATGTAGTGCCTTAAAACAACACAGATCTGTTCTGAAGGTGAGAATTCCAGCAAGCTTCTCACTGGGCTAAAATCAAGACGTCGGAAGGAACGGATTCCTTACCAGTGTCTCTGTGGGAGAATACACCTTCTTGCCTTGCTCAGCAGTCTAATTACTTCCTTTATCGTCAAAGCCAGCAATGTTAGGCTGAGTCTTTCTCACACTTTCATTCCTCTGGTCTCTCTGTCTAGGTCCTTCACTTTTAAGGACTTTTGTGATTACCTTGTGCCCACCTAGATCATCTAGGAAAATCTCCCCATGTTGACTGACCTAAGCGGATTAGCAATCGTAATTCCATTTGCAACAGCACGGCCCTTGGCCTTGTAATCTTGTGGGTTCTGGGGATTAGCGCATGGTCATCTTTTGCAGGCCATTATTTTCTGCTTGTTACAATATGTAAGAAACATCTTGGTTCAAAGTTGCCAGGAAAAACACAGGCTACACCAATAAATCTGAAGTTCAGATAAACATTGTATTTTTTAAGTATAAGTATGTTGTGTGTATTATTAGTAAACCTAATAACAGAAGTAGGTGATTCTGATTTCTGATCCAGACACAAAACCACCATAGGACCTAACAGAACTTCCCTGACTTTGATACTTATTACAGTTTTGCATTTAAAACTGAAATTCATGACTCCAACCTTATAGGAATTAATTTTTAGGTAAAATGTAAAATATCTCATTGATGAAATAATATATGCCAATTAAATTTTTTTTTTAATTAATTCTCTAGCAGGGAAAATTCATATGAGTTAATGTTATAAGAAAGCAGGAAATAACATTACACACAAAGTATAATTACGACAACACAAACAAAATAGAAATACTGGGAGCAAAGACTCCAAAATGTCAGGAGAGGTTTCTCTTCCTCGGTAGAAATAGGGGTGATTGTTTTAAATTTCTTTGTGTTTTTTTCTCCTTCCTTAACTTCTTTCATGTTTTGCTTTCATTTTATAGAGATATATAACTAATACATGATGTAAGCAAATAATGGTAAAGTGTATCCTGCTTGTCAAAGCAATATTATTTTGATGATAGAGCTAGCTAGGTTATATTGGAACAATAGAGGGATAATTGGAATATATGAAATTTATTCTCCATTTATAAATAGAAAATATTACAAATTGTGTATTCAGAGTCATTTTGCAAATTTTTTATATTCTATTCAATTTAAAAGTAAGCAATCAAAAAATAGAGTCTGTTTCCTTTAAATTGAATTCATTCAATTGTCTATTGGCTTAATAACACTTGAGGAAACACATCACATTGGGGGGATTTAAAGCTGTGATACAATCATGCAGATAACAGCATCAGGAATCACTGTCACACAACTTCAATGCCTGTGCTAATTAGCAACATTTGTGAGAACCTGGTCATTTCCAGCAACTTGCTCTTTTGATTAATGTCTTGAAAGTAAAGCCAGCTGTTAATTATGTTAACAACCAATTCCTTGGGAATCATCATAATCCATTTTAATGGACTGACAATTATTATTAATCAAACCCAGAGAACTGAAGAAATGTTACAAATTTGAAAATTCAGCTTTCCTGAGCATCGAGGGGTAAGATATGTATGAAAGCAAAGAATGACAGAAGAATTCACTTTATTTTTTTTAATGAAGAAAACAGGTTTTTTTTTTTTTTTTCTAATTATGTGAGTAGTCTTTTGATTGTATGATTCAACTAAGCCTCCCTTCATGATGCAAAACAGCCAAGCCACAGAGTGGAAAAAGTAATTCAGAATTAGCTGTTTGGCATACTGCAGGAAAGAAAAAGGATGTTCGATAGAATTCATCAAGAAACGCGAAAACAAACAAACCTGACATTGCTGGCATAAATTCAAGAGAAAGGTCGTTGGAAGAAGCAGCTGAAAACAGGACCAAAGAGAACTCCGCGTTTCCCTCCCTTCACTCAAGCCTATCATTTGCTTCTTCTACTCATTTGCTTTTTGTAAGTCGGATGAATGATATTCAAACCATTCATGTCATAGATAATATAGCATGGATGAATTCCTAGCCCTAGGGCCACAGGCTTTAATGATGGTAAGTAAATATCTGGTACATTTGAAAACGACTCAAGTGAAATACATTTCATTTTGCATTTCTGGTTGACAGATCTATATCTGTAACATTCATTCTTTCATTCACTCATTTATTCATTCATTCGTTTATCCAGTGCTAATTATCTAGCTCCTACGCTGTGAAAGGCTCTGTTGTAAGCACAGCAGCTACACAGATGGGTAAGAAAGGCAAGGTCTTGCCCTCAGAGAGCTTATGGCGTGTTGAGAGAGGAGGGGTAGCAAGTGAAGAAAGACATAATTCGAGTAAATCTAATTTGGTAACCAGAATTGAAGAGAACATTTTTTTAAAAGGGCGATATGATAGCAGAGAATCAAGGGCGGACAGAAGGGTATCCATAAACCTGAATGACTAGAAAGAATCAGCAAGGCCAAGATCTAAAGGAATATCACTCTGGAAAAGGGGGCTAGCACAAAGCCGCTGATGTGAGAAGGGGCTCGGGATGCTCAAGGACCAGGAGAGACCTGTGGGCTTGGAGCACAGGGAACACTGAGGTGGAGAGTATCCAAAAGAGAGATGTAGGCAAGCGAAGTCTGGCTCTCAGAGGGGCCCCGGTGGCCACAGGAAGGCATTATTCAGATTGCACTGAAAGCAACTGGCAGCCTGTTTAGCGGGTCAGTGACTGATTTGAAATTAGCATATTCCTAAGAGCAAAGGTTTCTCAGCCAATAATGGCAGAGCCAATGGATGATGTGAAGACAGGAGTAGATTCTAAAATCAAATCACATGTTTTCCTCATTCTTTTTCAACAAAACACGTTTAACATTTGACAAAAAAGAGTTTAACTTTGAATTGATAGGCATTAATTTCCCTAATACTCATTTTTCCATGAAACTGATTATTCAAAAATCTCTCAATTAGAAAACAGTCAGTTATGTATCGTTATAATCATCTATCCTAACCAGCTTGTCTCTGAAACAAAAAGGGAGGGTTCTGGTTGCATACGCAGGGCTCCCAGCAGAGACAGGGGAGAGGGAATGAACACAGACCAGGCGCCTCTAGGTGTTAGGCAGGAACTTGCCCACTACGGGCTGATGTTCGTTCACCTCTGCCTCTCGATGCCTCTGGACTTCAACCTTTTTCTCTGTCTGCGTCACTTGTCATCATTTAAAGGTTTTTGATAAGCACCTGACTGCTTGTTAGTAAGAGTTCCCTCCCCTGCAAGGTTGGAGGAAAAAAAAAAGGGACACATCCCTATGAACTTCTCTATTAAATTATGAAGAGATGGACATGTGGAGTGGTAGAAGGACTTGCTCTAGATACTTGAGCTAATTTCAGTAAATAGAACTAGAACACAGGTCCTCTATTTTTTATTTTATTTTATTTTTTTTTATATCACGCTCTTTCCATGGCAATGCAGGGCCTATCCTGATCTTTTTTTTTAATGGAAATCCAGGCTCATCCACCTGTCAGAGCTTCTTTCAGTGACTTCCGTCCTTGTTAATGTAAAGAATAAGTCAAACGGCCACTTTAGCCTGTGTGTATCAGTCAAGAATTAAAGCAGACAAAAAACACTTTACCTTTTGTCATTTTAAAAAATTTAGAAAAATATCCCATATACATACATATATACTCAATGTTATATATGAATTGGAAGTTTTAAATCTTTCATGGGCTTTGCCATTGGGTATAATTTCATAGGAAAATAAAATGGATAAGAACCTCAGAGAAATTCTGAAAAAAGATGTTGAACACAATTAAGAAACAATGTGCAATTTTCCTTACTGTATAATTATTCTTCCCTGGTTAGAACAAAATTAGACTTTGATATTTGAATAATATATAAGTATTGGGTCAAGCTTTCCTTCAATACTTCTGATAATAATGTGGTATGGGTGAGAACTAGACCAATTTTCACTCTTGCAGAAAAAAACCAGATGACTAGGATGCGAGAGACGGCTCACTCTAGAGAGCCATGTGATCTGGGGGAAAATGCTGGACCTCTCTAAGTCCTCATTTATCCCTCTGTAAAATGAGATAGTTGCACAGAAAACTTTCTAAAATCCCTCTTTATTTCTATATTTCTACGCTATTGCCTAAGTGGGAAGAGTCACAGATTGTCAAGCTAGTCCTAACTGTGCTGCTAACTGGCTTGAGCACACGAGGGCCAGCCTTTTTACTTCTCTATACACAGAAAGAACCGTGATTCACAATTTCCCTTCTAGATTAAAAATTCATTTAATAACTACAAAGAAGGTAAGGCTTTCTGTATCATGTTGTCTTCCTGCTGGCAAGATGACTTTGTGCTGTGACTATCTTCCCAGACTCCTTGTGCATTAAATATGCATTTATGGGTTTAGCAGCTGGGGTTTGCATCACACATTGTTATACAAGAGCAGATACCATAGACAGGATAATGTATAGACAGTATTAAAAGAGATATATGTATTTTTTTCTAGGTTTAAAAAAAACCTGAAAAGTTATTGAACCTCTATTTATATGATATTTTAACCAATTAAAAATTCCTCAATATAATGCTTAAATAAATAGGTACTAATGCATTTCTAATTGTATAATACTGTCTCAAGATAAAAAGGCACATGGGTCTACTCTACTTTTAATAATATTATACGCTTTTGTTACAGATTTCGGAATTACAGAAAAATACAAAAAGTAACTCACCTCTATCACCGTGAGGCAGTATGTATTGTCATAGTGGGTTATTTTTCTATATTTTCATATTTGTGAATGATTTGGATTATAATATAAATGTGTGGTATCATATACAGTAAAAAAAATATAATTGTTTTCAGTGTATCAACATGATTTTTAATATTTTCTTAGCTTTCTTGACATTAAAAAAATTAACCCTTATATAACTCACTGATCTTTTTTTCTATTTTATTTTCTATGATTCTAATTATTACTCGATTTTCTATTTTTCCATTTTTCTAATATTTTCTATTAGTTTATATTTTGGTACTGCCATGTTGAATTGAATACAATTCATTCATACATCAAACACTTACTGAGTGCTCTCTATGTGCCCAGCAACATGTTAGGTTCTGAGAGACCCATTGATAAATTTCAAAGAGTTTACATTTTAGCTAGAGAAAAAAAAATCATATAAAGAAGGTAACAGGTATCATTGTACAATTAATAATAATAATAACAAAGCAGGAGAACAGAAAACAGAAAGAACTTAAAGCTTTCCAGTCATATTTGAGAAAGGAAAAAAAAGAATTTAGAACTGCATCTGAAAAAAGGAGTGAGCATTTATCAGAGCAAATATATGGGAAAAGAATGTACATGCAAATACACAATGAAAAATCCACTGCGATCAGAGAAATGTCTAGAATTTTCCAGACCAGCTCAAATTAAGGGTTCAGAGTGAGTAACTGGTAATGATTTAATAAAATAAACTTGGGTCCACCAGGAAGCCACGTGGAAATAGATTTTGGAAAACCTCTAATAACAAAATTAATGATAAAGATAACGCTTACTGAATATTTGCGCTGGGCTAAGTAATGGGCTAACTCTCGGATTCCTGCGATTACTATGCTCATTTTAGAGATGAAGAAACTGTGCGACAGACAGAATAAGTGACTCGGTGGCACACAGGGAATGGCAAAGCTGAGCTCTTACTCACTGCTCCTTGATTCTATAAGCGGTATTCTCACCAACCTCTCGGCCGAAGCTTCTAGCACCTCTCTGTAGGCCACAGCATGCCTCTCCCCAGGCACCAAAGAACTGCAAGAACAGAAGTGAGAAATCCACGCTTTACAAAGATCTCTCTGTTGGGAAGAAAATATTTGTTTCTTCCTGTGGCAACCTCCCTCGCCTCCCATGTTGTAGCACCCTTGAATGACAATAAAGAAAATGCCTTTGATTTATATTTAGCTGAATTTGCTTCCCAGAACACATCTAGAGAAAGTTCCCTTCAATTGTTCACTTTCGTTTTTTTGACAACAGGCCAAGAAAAATGCTTTTCACACCAACTTCCCTCATTTATCATTTTTTTGTACTGGGTCCTCAAGCAAATTTCCTTATTTCTCCTCTGATATTAACCTATTTATAGTAAGAGTAATATTTACGCAGTGTTTTCTTCCATGGATACTATAGGATATTCAAATAGTATTAATCTAGTGCCGAATGTCATGGTCTCAGGACCTGACCTATTCCTTACAGGTGGCTTTGACTAGTACATAAAAGAGCCACTGGCAAGTTCATTAGCATTTCAGTGGCATGACTTCAGTAATAGGTTTGCAGGAAAAAAAGAGCCTCTGGGTGTGTGCTCTGCAACTTTTGACTAATGATCTCTTTGTGAGACCCAGATACAGGGGTAAAACTGCAAATCTCCCTAAAGTTAATCTCAACTCAGAATCTTCTTACTCTTTTTTTTTTTTTTTTAACTGCTTTAACACACTGGATTGTTTTCGAAAGCCCTTAGAGTGCTTGCTCCACTTTGTGGCCCTATAGATATACAGATGTGAATAACTCAAAAAATGCCTAAAAGAAAGCAATGGAAGTGATTAAAAGGTTGGGAAATAGGTCATAAAGGAAAACCAGGGAAGCCAGAGACAGTGAAAAGGAAAGGGTATTTAATAAATCTTTATGTTCTGAAAGAGATGATATACAGATGGAGGCAGTGAATATGTTTCCTCTCTTCCTATTTATCATTTTTTTTTTTTTTTTGTGCTGGGTCCTCAAGCAGATTCCCTTATTTCTCCTGTGATGTTAACTTATTTATAGTGATATCAATATCAAGGGAAAAGAAGTCATGTTAAAGCTGAAGTATGTGGAATTAAGGTCAGACACACATGTATATGTAAAAGTACACGTATATAAAATATATAAGAAAAATATTATAGAATCTTCTCTCTGAAGTATTCTTTTAACACGATAATCTATTCAGTTTAATTAATATAACAAATATATGACTCAAGAACACAAGTGCTATGGAAATAGAGATAAATAAGCTCACCAGCAGTTTACAGGGTGGGGGAGGGGATGTAGGAAGGACAATATTGAATTATTATTCCCTGAATAAGTGCTGAAATAGAGAGAACTAGAAGGAAGGATGACAGCACCGATACATCCCGAATATCATTAGAAACTGGAGGCCGCAGTCAGGAGCTAGGGATGTGTATGTAGGAGTCATGAAGTTGTAGGGTGATAGTTTGAGGAAATAAAAATGAGTGAAATCTTCAAAGAATATTCAACAAATACCGAGTCTCTGTTTTGATGAGATTCATCATATGAACAGACCTTACATTTTTCGTTTTGTGATTATAGAAAGTTTCTTTCCCCAGCAAACCCTTATATACAACTGTTGCAGAGATATTTTATTTTTAATGTATGTTTTCTTTGTTGTTTTCTTTTTGTGTGTGTATGTGTGCAATAATAGGTATTATAAGATGAAGGAAAACTTGGTGTTGATAATTCTATGTAAGATTTATACAAGTGTATACATTGGAGAACCAGACAGCATTTGTGGACATCCTTCTAAAGCTGAGCCCATGTAACAGATGAAATGGTGAGAAAGAATTTAAGGCTTAATTTCTTCTCTTCCAAGAGCTAATAATCTATCTGGGAGAGGAGACAACTACTTATAAAGCATGAACTGTTAGAAAATAGATTGTTTTAACACATGGCACGAGAATTCATATAGTGGAATGAGTCTCTTTTGTTTTTATGGTTTAAAATATGAGACATCTACCTTTCAAATATGAGAGAAAGATCTTGTAACAATTGAATGTCTGAGATATTCTGCAGAACATAAAGAGAGCTTTGCTTTTGCTTCTGAGGGAAAGAGGGATTGATGGGTGAAAATAGAGGTGACAGAGAGGGATAGGGGATATAAGAGAGAGAGAGAGAGAGAGAGAGAGAGAGAGAAGTGAAAATCTTAGTTATCTGTTAAGGATCTATTCTCTGTTATGTTAATAAAGAGGAAAACCAGGAAATTTGACTGTCTTTGTTAATATTAAAATGCTTAAATCAATTTAAAATTGTTTCTGTCGATAAATCCCTCCTCTCTCTATTAACCAGACAACATAAACATATTCGGCGTGACTTTCAAGAGCTGGTGGTAATAGATTAGCTATTATAGTTAATTTTATATGTCAACTTGACTGGGCTAAAGGATGCCCATATAGCTGGTAAAGCATTTCTGGATGTGTCTGAAGGTATTTCTGAAAGAGATTAGTGTCTGAATCAGTAGACTGAGTGAAGAAGTTCCCTCCTTCCCAATGGATGGGCATCGTGCATTCATTGAGGGCCCAATTAGAACAAAAAAGTCTAAGAAATGGCACAGTTTTGTTCACTCTTCCTGAGCTGGTATGTTCATTTTCTCCTTCCCACAGTCATCAGAGCTCCTGGGTTCTTGGGCTTTCAGACATAGACTGTATCACAATAGTCTTCCCTTATCCACGGTTTTATTTTCTGTGGTTTTAATTACCCATGGTCGACCATG
Organism: Rousettus aegyptiacus; assembly: GCF_014176215.1. Lineage (NCBI taxonomy): Eukaryota > Metazoa > Chordata > Mammalia > Chiroptera > Pteropodidae > Rousettus > Rousettus aegyptiacus. The sequence continues at coordinate 9,799,521 of NW_023416285.1, forward strand.
GTCCAAAAATATTAAATGGAACATTACAGATAAAATAATACATATGTTTTCAACTTTACGCTGTTCTGAGACCTCACTTAATCTCACGTAGGCATTGAATCATCTCACATCATCACACACAAAAAAGAGTGAGTACAGCACAAGATTTTTGAGAGAGACCATATTCACATAACTTTTATTACAGTACATTGTTATAATTGTTCTATTTTATTATTCTTTATTGTTATCTTACTGTGCCTAATTTATAAGTTAACCTTTATCATAGGTATGTACGTGCAGGAGAAAAACACAGTATATACAGGGCTCAGCATTGTCCACAGTTTCAGGCATCCACTGGGGGTCTTGGGACATTTCCCTGGGAGACAAGGAGGGACTATGTTCCACGTACTTTCCTGGTTTCCAGCTTGCCATAAGTACATAAGCCAATTCCCATAAATCTCTTCTTGTATGAAATATCTATATCTATATCCTATTCATTCTATTTATTTTGAAGAACCCTGACAAATATGCTAGTAATTCAGATTAAGCCACCTATTGAGGATAACAAAAAAAGTATCAGCAAAAGAGTATTTTTTTTTTTCTGCTCAAAGCTATAAAAAATTAACAAAGAACAAAGATTATAGGGCCCAGGATTTAGGAGATGGTTCTGCTCTTGCTCTAAGAGTACTCTGTCGAGTTGCAGAAGAGACTGCTGAGAGCCTGAGAGGCCTGGAGATGCCCAGCAACTGGGGATCTGACATGTGGAGTCGAAGGCCTACCAGAGGCTGGGGTATGATGAAACCCACACACATTAGGTTGGGACCCTGACAAGCTGCGTTCTTAAAGAAGGGGTGAACTAGAAGTAGAAACTTCTGGCATGGATAAAACCATAGGGATTCATGAAAACTGGAAATCATTAAAAATAATAATAATAAAAAAGAAATTCTGACACTAAAAAATACAATATCAGAAATTAAAAATTCAATGAGTTGGCTTAATGGGGAATTTGACACACAAGAAGTTATAGGTTAGAAGAAACATCCAAAGAAAATGGAGAATGCACAAGAGAGAATAAAAGACAAAGTGAATATACAATGAGAAGAAATAACATGTACAATTGAAGTCCCAAAAGGAGAGGACAGAAATAACTAGAAATAACTAGAAAATTTTACTAACTTTCAAAGATATCAAATTACAGAATCAAAAGATCTCTATAGTGCTTCTGATTCCAGTTATAAGTACATTCCACCATACTCATCTCAAACAACAACAGCAACAACAAAACAGACGTGACATTTTCTAAAACAAATGGCGAAACACTCTGAAAGTCGCAGAAAAAAAAGAGTGTCTAAGATAGTCTCAGGATTTGAGTAATAACACAATGGAGCTTCTTCTCTGCAGCTGTAGAGATGGGGGGCAGTGCTTAATCTTTCTTCACAACTGGGTAATAACGAGGGAATACATGTCCCCTCCTCCCTAACGATAGATTTGGGGGAAGGTTTCAGAGAGAGTGGAGTTATCAAAGGAATTTTCAAACTCTGTATGAATACCTGAGCAGACCTCTAAGTGGTCCATGCATGAAATTGACAAATGACAGCACCTAGAGTTGAGAACTGCACACTGGTCTGAAACGCCACCCAGGATTCAGGTTAGCCTCTAGGAAACACACACAAGTGGGTGGACAAAAATAGCACTACGACAGCTTCGAAAGCTAGATTGACATTTTAATTACAGCTCACACTAATTGACCAGGGCGTACATTCTGGACCTCAAAAGGTCAACTGCCAGAGAAATAAAAGATTTCAATAGGAGCCGGTGTCTCATAACATAAAGCTCATAATGTATAAGATAAAATCTAAAATTAGTCACCATAACAAGAACTATTATAACTTCAATACCAATGAAAAAAGGCATTGAGAAAATGTTAGAATTATACTGGAATTATCTAAAAAGGTTTTTAAAGCACGTATGGACTAAATATTATTGTGTCCCCTCAAAATCCATTTGTTAATCTCTAAACCCCCAGGTGATGATATTTGGAGATGGGACCTGTGGGAGGCAATTGGAATTAGATGAGATCATGAGGGCAGGGCCCCTGTCTGATGGGATTAGTGCCCTAGTAAGAGGAAACAGCAGAGAGCGTGCTCTCTTTCTCTCCCAGCCACATGAGAACACAGCAAGAAGGCAGATGTCTGCAAGCTTAGAGGGAATTCTCGCCAGAATCCAACCATGCTGGCAGCCTGACATTGAACTTCCAGTCTCCAAAACTGTGAGAAGATAAATTTCTGTTACTTTAGCCAAAGTCAACTAAGACAAAGAACTATCATAGCAGGCAACTGCAAATCCTGTTAAAAAAAAAAAAAAATCCTCAATAAAGAAACGAAAGACATAAAATAGAACCAAGTGAAAGTTTTGAACTAAAAAATGAAAATGCAGCAACAACAACTATCACAACAAAACATCATTGGTTGGGCTCAATAAGAAAGGAAATGACAGAAGAAAATATAACTAAACTGGAAGAGCTATCCAATTGTATCATTCATCTATAAAATAGAAAGAAAATAGAAAAATTTGAACAGAACCTCAGAGACCATAGAGATCTTGGGAACTGTAACTAATCCAGCATTCATGTGATCAGAGTCCCAGAAGAAAAGCAGAAAACATATATCTGAAAAAAATTGTGTGATATTGACAAAAAGATAGATCCATATAATAATAGCACAGTATAGGTTCCAAAAATAGAGTACACATATACAGTCAATTGTTTTTTACCAAAAGTAACAGAATAATAAAAAAAGAAAAATGTTTTCAATAAGTGGTTCTGGAATTAGATATCTATATTCCTTAAAATAAAACGATTTAACTTTTTACCATGTATTATAAACAAAAATTATTTTTAAAATTAAACATGATCTAAAAATAAAATCTAGAAGTTCTAAAAGAAAACATTAAAAGAAAACTTGTGACCACATGGTAAATCACTTTTTTTTCAGATAGAAATAAATGTAAAGAAAAAATTGATAAATTAAATCAATCAAACATTTTAAAATTCTGCTTCTTGAAAGACACTAAAGAAAAGACAATTCTAAAGGCCACATAATGGAATAAAATATTTGCAACATATATTTATAACCAGAGACTTTATCCAGATTATATGAACAAATCATAATAAGAAAACAATCTAATTTTGAAAATAGACAAAAATTTGAACAATCCTCCCCTGAAAAAGATACACGAATAGCTAATAAGCACATGAAAAAGTACTCAATATTAATTTTGGGGAAATAAAAATTAAAGCTCCAGAAAATATTAATAGTCTTGCTATTGAATTAAAATGATTACAACTAAAAAGATGGAAAATAGCAAGTTTTGGTAAAGAAGTGGAGTGACTGAAATTATTACGTATTGCAAGGTGTATAAAATGTGAAAACCTGTTTGGAGTACCTAAGAACTACTTTGGGAGTTCCTTAAATATTTAAATAAACACTTTCTGAATGATGGAATTTTTATTCCTACACATGTAATAATACAAATGAAAACATTTGTGTCACACAAGTATGTCCGCAAGAAAATTCATAGAAGCTTTATTTGTATTACTGCTAAATTAGAAACAACCTAGTTATCTAGTTCTCTATTAATAGGTGAATAATCTGTGCTATTCATTCAATCAAATATTATTCAACAACAAAAAAGAAACAACATGTATAAATCTCAAAAACTTTATGATGGGCGATATAGAAATATATCAAAGGTACATACTGTACTTTTCCATACATATGGGACTCTAGAACAGGCAAAACGAATCTATAGTAGCAGAAAACAGATCTGTGTTTACTTCACCTGAAATGAGATTGTGGCAGTGATATGAAGGAAAACAAAGGAATTTGGGGGGGAGGGTTGAAATCTTGCATAACTTCATTATGACGGGGGATAAAATATTCTACACATTTTTTAAAATTTACCAACTTGTTCGATTAAATGACTATTTTATCGAATATGAATCATACCTCAAGCAAGTTATATGTATATATTTATGCATATATATTTTCACAAACATCGAACTTGATAAATGTGTATGTATGCATATACATACATATATTTTTCATAGAAAAAAGAGAAAACCTTATTAGCGTGCCTAAAGAAAGATACTCACAGCAACATAATTCTAGGAAATCCACTACTGCAATGCACCACACAAAATAAGAAAACTAATGCCCACAGAATTAGATACTTTGAATATCATAAAAATAATGATTGTATTACATTATCCTCAGTTATGAACTTAGTGGCCTCGGCAATTTTTATCTCAAAATCAACTATAAATGTGGTAAGAAATATATTGTTTAGAGACACATAAAATTGTAATTGATGGAGTGAATATTGCTTTTCTAAGGCAAATAATTTTCTACTGATGTGACAGTTTTGTAAAGCCGAATTATTATTTCAGGATTCAAATCTATTTTTTGGTGTTATAGACACATATGGAAATAATATATTTCATTTTTTTCTGCAGCCAGAAAGATGGTTATCAATGTAAATTTCCTTTGTAAGAAAATTTGGAATGACCTCTGGGATTAGCTTTTCTAAAGTTATCGCTTCACTATTAATGTGTCTATGATATTATTTAACAGATACATTTTTATATCTTAATTGACTATTAAATATAGGAAAAAAGAAACTGCAAATTTGATGTAAATGATATTTGGTAAGTGTGTCCCTTAGTGACAATTAATTATTTCAGTTCTTGATAATATTCCTAGGTCCCTGGGGGGTGGGGGGGGGGAGGATATTTTCTTTCTTTTTTTTTTACCATTTGTTTTTGGTTTAATGTTCCTTTTAAAGTAAAATTGTGTTGCTTATTTCACAATCTCTAAAATTTTCAATTAAAAAAAAGTAACTTGCATCTCAAAGATAATTTGAAATTTCCAAGTCATTGAATTTCCTTATCCCTTTTAGTAGAGCTATAAAAAATACCCTGAAAACAATAAACAACAAACCCAAAATATATAGACAAGATTAGGCACCATTTTTAGTTTGTAGCTAGCAATGGCATACACTCTTCAACTCACGTTTTTACTTCAAACAGGTTTATTAACAAAATTTGAAGGGCTTAATAATTTTCAAAGAAAAATATTGCCTCTGGGAGTCAAGGGTCTTTTATATTGTGAGCCAGACCTGTCTTCTGGGTTCCAGATACTTCTCAACTTTCTGGTGGGAATTTCTGGTGCAACATGCCGTTTTTATTAAGGTTAAGAATTATTGGATCAAATGTGGACGTAAACCCTAATTCAAAAAAAAAATAATTAACAATACATACTTGAAAAACATTTATTTCACTTCTCTAGTACCATTTGTTCCTCATTGGAACAGTTTTAAATTTCATGCACCTCTGGAGAGAATATTTTCCATGCTGGCCAGCTATCACGGTAGTGTACCCATCAAGTGTATCCAGGGTCCTGCGTTAAGTGAATACAAATTGAAATTCTTTGTTTTTTCTTTCTCCCCCTGACTCCAGAAATATCATTAAGAAGAGTTAAAAAAAAATGAGTGCTTTCACCCTTCTCCAACCTACATTTTCTCTCCACCTAACTCCAGCCCTATCACAAATATCACAAATCTTAGTGCATGTTGAATATCTTGGCCCTTTTTCTAATTAAAGGCGGCTGCCCAATTCCCTAGGCAGTGTGAAAACCCTTCAGGTCCTAAAAAGAAATGACTTCCAAATCGAAAAGCTAGTAAATAAGTCAGTTTGAGGCCCAAAAGCAATTATCATTACAGGGAATATCTTGTTAAAAGTCTATTGTGAGTTGGCTAGTTTTGGTCTTCCAGTAATTGGAAGGCAGACAGACAGCAATTTCAATCCCAAACATTCATACAAAGACAATTTCTCCACCTTGTAATGACATTTAGGTAAAGATATTTACACTACAGATGCCTAGACAGTAACAGCGTTTGTCACTCGTAAAAAAAATCTATAGTAAATGAGATGATTTTATTTCAAACTACATTTCTATAATGCTAATTATACTGACATTACTAAGAATTTTAACTGATTATATAATACAATTCAATTCAGCATCAGAGGTTTTATTTGATGGGAAGCACTGTGGTTAACTTCGGAATGGAGATGACTATCAAGGTGGATAAATTACAGGGAATTTAAATTTTCAGAGGAAGGAGACAAAATCCCATGACACGAGGCATGAGAGAAGTTTTATAAACGATGTGCTCAGGCCCTATAAAGATACCAGAAAGGAGAAATTGTAGCGTCTGGACCTGGGAAAGATTTCATGGAGAAAGTGACATTTGAGATGGTGTTTGCAAGACATTATTTCCACAGGCAAAGTTTGGACGAGAGGGCTTTCTAGAAAAAGGAAGGAGAATGGTTAAAAGCCTAGAGATTGAGAAGTGTAGGGGTATGTTATAGACGCATAAACCATGTGGTTTCAATCGAGGAGAGAAAATGAATAGGTAAAAATAGGCAATGTGTCTTCACAACCATTTGAGACGAATATGTGAAATTTCCCATTTTTAAGACATGGGCAGCCAACAAATTATTTTTAGCAGGAAGTAATATGATAAGAGCTATTTGGGGAGAAATAAATATATCTACGTGGAGAATAGCAGACTGGAGTTGGAGAAACCAGAGGAAGGAGAAGTTGTGAATTTCCAGAGGTGGCTGAGCAAGAGAATTGGAGGAAATGACTGCTGGATTAACTCTGATGCCCTTGGAATGAAGAAAAGGGAGTTAAATGTGAAAGTTGTAGTATGGATAATTTATAAAATGCTTGAAAGGGTGGAAAAAAGAAAAGGAGGGTCATTATGATTCAAGGTTTAAGACCTAAAATTTGGGCAAGATTGAATAGAAATAAATGTAGGAAATTCTGTTGGGGGTATATTTTGAAATGAAGTGACAATAAGAATAAATGAAGAAAATTTTCTCTCACTCTCACAGTATCAGTCATCACTGCTATAAAAACACAAACACCAAAATTATATTCATTCATTTGAAAAGCACCTACTCTAAAAGAGAAAGTGAGTGAGTATTTTACATGCATCATGATGTACTTAACACAGTAAATAGCTAACATTCATTTAGGATTTTTTATATGCCAGGCACTATTTTGAATTATATAATCATTTAAACTTCATAATTATATTATCTCCATTTGATAGAAGATTGACGCTTAGTGGGGCTGAGACACTTACTCCAGGACACACAGCCAATATATATCACAAGCTATTTGTTTCCAAACACATGCCTTTAGTCTGCATTATGCTGCCTAAGTTGTTACTGGAACCCAAGGGATAACTGTAGATAAAATGATAACGAGAAGGCATCTTAGAAGACACTGACTATGTAGCCGAGTCTTGGAGGATGAGAGGGAGGTAGCTGGATTTAAGATAAATTGGGAGAGAGGGCCAGGAGAGAAGGGGTTTCTAGGCATGGAGAGCCTGTGCAAAGACCTGGGGGTGAGAAGCAAGGGATGTTTAGGGAACTATAATCCATCACAAGCTTATGGTACTTATGGTCAAAAGAAGTTATCTCTAGAGAAGTGGCCACTGTTATGTCACCCAGTCATTACTCTCTGAAAATCATATTAGAAAAATTATTAAAAAGGATCTCAATTAGGCAGAGGCCTCAATTAGCCAGATCGTGTCTCATAAAATATTATTTCTTCATAAGAAAATGTGAATGACAAGCATTTAATCCTCTTGCAGGCAGTCCCTTGGGCTTGGGCACGAGGAGACTCAATCTTCTTCTGTTAAGTGAAGTTTGATGAGAATATCTCTGTGGTCCATTGACAAAAAGGAAAATTAATTTCGTTTCTTTGATTTACTGTCTTTCAAAGAAGATCTGTGAAAGGTGCTATTTGAAGTGAGATACGGAGTCCATGACCTCTTCTTTTATAAGAGTTATCCTGGGGTAGGATAGTAATGGTAGATCTGTATCATTAAGAGTTGCAGGAAGTGGTGGTTAAAAATATTGAGTCTGGAGAACACCATCTAGGTTTGGATCCTGGTTCTGACTTAGATGAACCGTGTGACCTTTGGCAACTATATTTGTTATCCCTTGCTGTGTAACAAACTCTTCCAAATTTAGCAGCTTAAAACAACAACAAAAAAATTTCTGCTTTTTTTCTTTTTTTATTAAATTTATTGGGGTGACATTAGTTAATAATATTATATAAGTTTCAAGTGTATGATTCAATAACACGTCATCTGTATATTGCATTGCGTGTTCACCACCCAAAGTCAAATCTTCTTCTGTCACCATATATTCGCACCCCTTACCCTGACCTACCTCACCCACCCCCCTTTCCCTCCGGTGAGCACTAAACTGTTGTCCGTGTCTGTAAGTTTTTGTTTGTCTTATGTTTGTTGACTTCAGTTTTTATCTTCCACATGTAAGTAAAATCACATGGTTCTCAACTTTTTCTGACTTATTTCACTTAACCTGCTAATCTCAAGATCCATCCATGTTGTCATAAATGGCAATGTTTCATCTTTTCTTATGGCTGAGTAGTATTTCATTGTACATACGTACCATGGCTTCTTTATCTAATCACCTATCGAAGGACACTTCAGTTGTTGCAATGTCTCGGCCTCTGTGAATAATGCTACAATCAACATAGGGGTGCATATATCTTTACAGGTAAATGTTTTCCACTTGGGGAGGTAGATACCCAGAAGAGAAATTGCTGGTCATATGAGAATTCTATTTTTAATTTTTTGAGGAACCTCCACTACGTTTTCCATAGTGGCTGCATCAATTTGTAGTTCCACCAGCAGTGTGTGTGGGTTCCTTTTCCCCCACCGCCTCTCCAACACTGGTTATTACTTGTCTTGTTGGTAACAGCCACTCTAACAGGTATGAGGTGATATCTCACTGTGCTTTTGATCTGCATTTCCCTGATAGCTAGAGAAGTTGAGCACCTTTTCATGTCTGTTGGCTGTCTGTATGTCTCCTTGGGAGAAGTGTCTGTTTAGGTCCTCTGGACATTTTTAAATGGAATTGTTTGTTGTTGTTGCTGTTGTTGTTGAGTTGTATGAGTTCTTCATATATTTTGGATATTAGCCCCTTATTAGAGGTATTTACAAATATCTTCTCCCATTCAGTTGGTTGCCTCATTGTTTCATTGACGGGTTCTTTTGCTATGCACAGTTTTTAGTTTGATATGGTCCTATTGATTTATTTTTGTTTATACTTCCCTTGCCTTTGAAGACAAATTCACAAAACCCTCTCTAAATCCAAGGCCTATGAGTTCAGTACCTATGTTTTCATCTCTGCACTTTACTGTTTCAGGTTTTACAGTTAGGTTTTAAAATTACAGTTTATCGCACACCATTTATGAAGGTCAAGAACCTAGAAAAGGCTCAGCTGGCTGGTTTTGCTTCAGACTCTCTTAGACTCATGAATGAGATCGGAGTCATCTGAAGAAGCTGGAGAATTTGAGCTCATCCCTGTGGCTGTTGGCAGGAGGTTTCAGTCCCTCCCTGTTTGGGTCACTTGGTGGAGCTGCTCAGAGGTACAGTTACTGGCTTTCCCTTGAGCAGTGACAGAGAGAGATTGAGAGAGACAAGAGAGGCTGAGATGGAAGCCGTAGTGTTTTTAAACTTTCGCCTTGAGAGACAGTCCATCTACCACATGCTCTTCATTAGAAACAAATCACTAAGTTCAGCCCAAACTTAAGGAGAGAGAAAGTAATCTTCACCTCTTGAAAAAAGAAGTATCAAAGACTCTTTGGATGTACCTTTCAACCACAGAAAATTATGTTGCCTCTTAGTGTGTGTTTTCCCATCTGTAAAAGGAAGATATCGATAGTACCCACAACAGAGTTTCTATTAGCCCAAGTTCTCCAGAGAAACAGAACCAATAGGGTGCGTGTGCGTGTGTGTGTGTGTGTGTGTGTGTGTGTGTGTGTGTGTGAGAGAGAGAGAGAGAGAGAGAGAGAGAGAGAAAGAGAGATACACACACACACACTGAGACTGAGATTAAAAGGAAATGGCTCACACAATTATGGAGGCTGACAAGTCCTAAGATCCTCAGTTGGTAAGCTATGAACCCAGAAAAGCCAACGTGTCATTTTGACCTGAAAGCTTGTAGGCTCAAGATTTAAGCAGGGCCAATGTTTCATGTCTGAGTCCAAAGGCCAGAAAAGACCAAGGGCCTAGCTCAGACAGAAAGAATTATGCCTCACTCAGGCTTTTTGTTCTATTTAGATATTCAACTAACTAGATGAGACCTACCAGCATTAGGGAGGGAAATCATCTTTAATCTACCAATTCAAACGTTATTCGTATCCAGAAACACCTTCACAGACACACCCAGAGTAATGTCTGACCAAATGTCTCAGTACCCCAGGGTCCCATTCAAGTTGAAACAAAATCAACCATCACCAGATTGTAATGTAAATTTAGTTGGTAAATAGTTGAAAAATGCTTAGAACAAGGCATAATGAGCCTTCCTTACTGTCATTTTCAGATGAGACTGATTTCTATGGAAGTAAAATGACTTGCTATTTAGTAATAACATGTTAACTATCACTAAATCTTCATTTTTCTTGTTATCCTTCCTTTTACTGTGACTTTAGGGATAGTCAGGAAACTGCATATAGTTCCCTTGCCCTGTAAGCAAAATAGCTTCTGCATCAACTGATGATGATATAAAATGTTGACTATTTTATGCATTAAATCTCTACCTTCTCCAGGTGATTCCCTTATAAGATGGAAAGGAACTCATTAATAGAACCTTTAATTTTTTTTTTTTAATCAAATAAAATAAATGGCCACTATGTAAGCCTGACACCCTAGGAACGTAACACATTAGGTCAGGCTCTCCATGGTGTACACAAGCTTCATTGGGTTGTTTTTTCTACTTTGTGAAAGCACTGACGACTTCAGAGAGGGAAAGCAGATGTCCCAGAGTGATGCAGAGAGAGACCAAGCTGGGCAGAGCAAGCCTTCAACTTATTAACTCTCTATCGCAGTGGGGGGAAATGACAAAGTGCTGGAAACCAAAGGGACACCTGAAGCTCAGCTCCCGTGTCCCAACTACTCCCAAATCTTCCTCTCAGGAAGGTTTGGGGCCAAGTAATTGAACATGAAGCATCTACCGCGGCAGCGCCCCGGCACACAGCTGTTTCTGAACGCCTTGATTTGGGTCTCTGCAGAGGATATAATCAAGGGAACGTTCCTTCAGATACATAAAATCTCCACGAATCCCAAAGCGCAGGTCCCTCTTGCTTTTGGCAGACAGTAAGATGTTTGGACTTTCAAGCTAGAGCACCTTCTTCAAGGTCACCAGGTCACTGCGGAATTGTAGTAAAACAGACAGGCTTCCCATGGAGAGGTTTCAATAAAGGCTCCGTGTACACGAGGAAAATGCATCAACATGTTAGCTCCCTTCGTCTTCTCTGGCTCTTTATTGAAGGGAAAGGGACAATAAAATTATGGGGGTGGGAGGGTGGAGGGAGGAAATGGATCTTAGAGTAGAAAACGAATAAAGGTTTCTTACAGGTCTTAAGACAATGTCAGAATATGCCTTTAAAACTTTTTTTTCTTTTTTTTTAACATAGCATGTCATTTGAATAAGACGGGGCCACATGGGAAACAGAGAGCTATAAAAAGGAATTGAGTCTAACGTCTGGTATATGATATGTGTTCAGTAAATGTCTGGTGGATGAATCTGGTCAATGAAAGAGGAAGCAATGGGAAGAGACAGCAGTGGCGATTAACTTCTGCATAAATCAGACATTCCTTACATCTTTATTTCTTCTCATATCCAAACTCTACACCTGAAGAGTTCTTTGAAAAACTGTTGGCCTTCATGATGCTACCCTGCATGATGGTTTAGGTGGGGAAACACGAGATGGTCTGATGGGGTGTATCAGACTCACATGGAGGGCTCCTTAACACACACTTCTGAAGCCCGCCCGCTGAGTTTCTAATTCATTAGGTTTGGGCTGGGGCCTGACACTTTGCATTTCTACCAAATTCCCAGATGATGCTACTGCTGCTGCTGGTCCAGGGACCACACTTTGAGAACTACTGTTTTAAGGGGAAAATCAATGGTCTGAAAGTTCAGAAAGGTATTTTGTTGTTATTTTTTATTTTATTTTATATCAGGATATACCAGTTTCAATACTGCACACCTCGAAAATGACTTAATCATAATAAACTCTATATATCTACACCATAGTTTTGTGTAATCTTTTATCATTAATATTTTTTCACATATATTATCAAATTAGATTCTCAAGCTAGCTTAATGAGATAGAAATGGCAGTGATCATGACAATACTTTCGATAGATCAAAAACCGTTAAACTCAGATGATATAAAAATAAACACCTTGAAGACAGGGATCGTATCTTACGTATATTAGCATCCTTAGAGCTTAGCAAAGTGAACAAAACATATACAGTGTTCAAGAAGTATTTAATTAATTGCTTTTGCACAGAACTCATATGTGGTCAAACCAGAGATCAAACAGAGTCATGATACCAAATTCAGTGCTCTTTCTGATTTGCTACACTACTGTCACATCAGGGTATCTCTGCCACTATTTCCCTTCTATTTGTATGCCAAGGAGTAGATCAACTGCAACAGAGAATAAGCCACAAAACTGTAAGCTACTTAAAGATAGAGACAAAGGCATATTCACCTCCTCCTCCATACGAGGGTGTCTGATACACAGTAGACACACCGTCCATGTCTCAGGGGTTGAATTGCGTGTCTGTCTTCCTTACTGGCTATAAAACCGTGACTTTATGTATCTGCCATCATGGAATTGCTGGCAGGCCTCAAGCCTGGGGATAAACTTCAGGGAAACCACAAGTCGTGGAGGAGAGCCACCTGGGGCTTGGGCCATATGGTTCTGGCTTCTTCCTCGTGGGAGGGAAGCAGCCTCTTTAGACCGAAAAGCTTAGGAGGGGTGCCTGCCAATTCTTCTAACTGGCAGCTCCAGACTGTAACCCTTGAGCTTGCTCTGCTATGCTTCCAAGTCCCCAAATGTGTTTAAATCAAGGGAATGCTGCTGAATTGAAATGGATTTCCCCATCGCTGCGAGGAAACAAGGCAAGCCTTAACTTTGACTTCTAAGCAGAGTCCCAAAGGGAGTATGCCTAATTAGACCAAGGATCAAACTCCTTCATGCCCTGCCAGAGAGGCCCGCTGAGTTTCTGTGGGCTGACGGCCATTGAATCTGTTTTCTGCTCAAAGTGGCCTGGCTTCCCAGAGAAAAAACATAACGCATGTTATCTTATCCAAATAATTTATAATGTTGGAAGATGTTTCCTAAATCGGTGATAAACTAAATGTTTTGTATTTCTTGTATTTTTACAAAAAGAAACAGCTCTCATAAATGTCCCATTAATCATTTATATACATCTCACTTGGTTATTTAAATAATTATGTGCAAAATAAAAAGTTAGGCCTTCTTTACAAATTATGAGCAACTTTAACGTCCATAAAATCCAAGTCATTTGTTTTTATTTACAAAATTAGCTGTAATATTAATACAGGCAACAATTGCCATATACGACTGAGAGTTTGCTAAAAAACATTTTAAAACTAAGAATCAGATTACACTTTTTTAAAGAACTCATACCTTAAATAGACATAAAATTATTTTTACTGAAAACTAGACATAACTGTTGAAATATTTTTCTCTCAGTGACAAAGCCATGCATTTATAAATCAAATGAGCACATTTGAGCGCTCTATTTGTATTATTAAACCCCACACAATGGAACTGTCTGGACATCTTTATGTCCCAACCAATTAAAAAAAAATCCCAGTTGCCTCAAGAGAAGGGTCTCAGATCCTTGGGTTTAGTAAAACAAGTCCCCAAGTGCAAGATGTATTGAGCCAAGAATGGAATAAAGGAGAGTAAATACGAGAAGCTAAGGGGAGAGGTGATTTGTAAAGGGCAGCTGGAGCTGATGAAACATAAAATGATGAGAGAAAAAAAGTTTATCAGGGAAAAGGGACAGAAAGAAGCCAAATGAGACAAAAGGCTGTGGTTTAGGAAAAGGGATGGGACTGAAGTCAAGGTCCTCAAATGGGATCTACTGGACAAAGGGTGATAGATGGTGACTGCTGTATCTTACCTCTTTCGTGGTCTCGGCTCCTCTGATATAAATAAATAAAACAAAACAAAACAAAACAAAAAAACTATAACCAGAGGCTGTTGTTACTAGACATCTATGTCAGTTTTAGGAAAGTATCTTGTAAGAGGAGACTAATTGATGCAACAAATATTTATTAAGCATTTATAGCAGGAGAAAAGCACTTAATATTATTTGAATCAAAGTAAATATATTCTGAATTATTGATTGAATGTCTGAGTGAGTATGTGTGTATGCGCATGCACAGACAATCAAAGACACCTATAATTGGAATAATTTCAGCAAAACATCCTGATTAATTAATATCAGATGAAATATTCGGCAAAACAGGTCAACCACCAAAATACTTCCAAGTTGATCCAACGTCACAGGTTAGTGTCCAGGGACAACCAAAGCTTTGGAGTCAGGAAGTCTGTGTTTCTATTTTGTCACTAGTCCTAGTTGAATCACCTGAACTATTTAAGAGTCTCAGTTTTGTTCCATTTCCATTATTTGCAAAAAATTAAATTAAATGTACGGCCCATAGAAAAGATTCATCAGCTGCTCACTGTTCGTATAATAAGAAGGTGTCAGGGTCACCTCATGAGATAGGCAATCACCCTATCCATCCTCAGAATGGTGAGAACAAAGGGTCTTGTCACCCCGTCCATGGGGTGGGATGGTGTTCAGATGAAGGGATCCTGGTGGGTTCTTATTCATCCTTCATGGTCCAAACTATTTCACTTACTTACCACAAGCCCTCTCCCCTGTGACTTCTCTGCCAGGAGTAGAATGTGTTCACTAATCTAGCCTCCCCAGTGTGCACGCACACACACACACACAGAACATTACTGCATGTGTGACGATTCTAAAATATGTTTATACACTACTGTTGTATAAACCTCTGCAATACTAATATTGGCTGTAAAATTGTGATTTTCTATTTATTTTCAGTCCCTCAATATCTGAAGAATAGAATGCCTCATTAACAGTGACCTCTAGAGCTGGCATTCCAGCTCAGAGGAAGGACGATGATCTCCTTGGCATGTTGGAATCAGGGTGTGGAGGGCAGGTCCCAGGATGATCTCTGCTGTATGGGCAAGCACAGCATCCTGCACCCCTTCCATCAGCCCCACTTAGGCTCGCCAAACTCCCTGACAAGACCTACCTGCCCTGAGACTCAGGCCAGTTACTGTGTTTCCCTGACCACAGTGTCCTTGTTAGTAAAATCACGCTAATGATACCTGTCTTTCAGGGTTGCTATGAGTTTACAGAATGAGGCATGAGTAGTGTCTGTTTGGAGCACATGGTAGCTAGAGAACCCTTTATGGTCTAGTTCCAGACTAATCAATTTATCTATCTCTTCCTTATTTCTCTCATACACTATATACTCTAGTTACACTTTCTAGGATTTTTGTGTCTCGTCTCACGCTTAGGGATATTTCTCTTCTTTCTACACTTTGACCTGGTGGGTTGCTATTCATCCTTCATGGTCCAATACAAATATTACTTCTTCTCCTTAGCTCTTTGTTGAAGTTACCCACAAAATCACTCGGAAACTAATCCTGACCTATGCTTCCAGCATTCACACAGAATTTTCTTTACCTCCCTATTATAACACACATCACAATTTTAGACACACAAATAAATATATAAATAGATCCATAAATGACAGAAAGTTACGTGGAAAGACAGACAGATATCTTGAGCCACCAGGAGCTCTCTAAGATCAGGGACAATTCCTTATTCTTTTTTCTTTTCAAATGAACAGACTGTGTTTTAGAGCAGTTTCATGTTCACAGCATAATTGAGTGGAAAGCACAGTTTACACATACTCCCCCCTCGCCTCCCCCAACAGCCTCCCCCACCATCGACATTCCACATCCGTGTGGTACATTTGTTACAACTGATGAAACAACATTGACACATAATTATCCACCAAAGTCTATTATTTACATTAGGCTTCACTCCTATGTCATACATTCTCTGGGTTTTGACAAATATGCAGTGACATGTGTTCTACCATCGAATTATCACACAGAATAGTTTCACTGTCTAAAAAGCCCCTCTACTCCACCTAGGCTCACCTCCTCCCTCACCTGTGAAACCCTTAAGCGACTGATCTTTTTTTTTTTTTTTAATCTCTATTGTTTTTCCTTTTACAGAATGTCATATAGTTGTAATCTTACAATATGTAGTCTTTCCAGATTGGCCTCTTTTGCTTAGCAATAAGCACATAAGTTTCTTCTGTATGGTTCTGTGGCTTGATAACTCATTTATTTGTATTGTTAAATAATATTTCACTGTTGGATATACCACAGTTTATTTGTCTATTCATGTATTGAATATCTTGCCTACTTCCAAGTTTAGATAGTCATGAACGAAGCTTCTATAAACATTGATGTGCAGGTTTCTGTGCAAATATGCTTTCAGTATATTTGGATAAATGCAAAAGAGTGCCAATTGACGGATTATATATAATAGTATGATTAGTTTTATAAGACACTACCAAAATGTCTTCTAAAGTGGCTGTACCATTTTGCATTCCCACCAGCAATGAAGGGGCATTCTGTTGTTCAACATCTTTGCCAAAATTGGGGTGATGTCAGTTTTTAAAATTTTCAGCATCCTAGGTGTGTAGTGGTATCTCATTACTGTTTTAATTTGCTATTTCCGAATGACATAGGATGTTACCAGCTTTTCACATGTTTTCCATATGCTTGCCATCTGTATATCTTCTTTGATGAAATGTCTGTTCAGATCTTTTGCCCATTTTTAATTGGGCTGTTTATTTTCTTTTCATCGAGAGTTAAGAGTTCTTAGTATATTTGAGGTAACAATCCTTTATCAGATATGTATTTTGCAAAGATTTTCTACAACCTGTGGCTTATCTTTTTCATTCTCTTAAGGTCTTTTGCAGAACAGAATTTTTTTGTTTTGTTTTAATAAAGTCAAATTTAACATTTTTTTTCATAGATTATGCTTTTAGTGTCATATCTAAAAAGTCATTATCAAACTCAAAGCCACCTAGATTTTCTCCCATGTAATCTTCCATGAGTTTTATAGTTTTGCATTTTACATTTAGATCCATGATCTATTTAAGTTAATTTTTATTAAAGGTGCATGGTCTGTGCTTAGATTATTTAATTTTGTTTTGCATGTAGATGTCCAGTTGTTCTAGCAATGTCTTTTCCCCATTGGTTTGCCTTTGTTCCTTTCTCAAACATCAGTTTGTGTGGGTCTATTTCTGGTTCTATTCTTTTCCATGGACCTCTTTGTCTATTCATTCACCGATACCACACCATCCTGATTACTGTAGCTTTATAGAAATCCTTGAAGTGAATCTCTACAAAATAAAAACTGGAATTTTGTTTGGGATTGCATTGAATCTACAGCTCAAGTTCATCTTTTTTACTCTCTGAAACCAGCACAGTACTTGGCACATTTTGGGGGTCCTATTAACTTTTGTTGATGCCAGACATTCATTGAGACAAATTAAAGGTAGATAAGTTACTTCCACCCTAAAATCTTAAAACTGTAGGCTTTCAGTGGTTTTGCAATACAATCACCCCCCTTCCCTAAATGGTAATAAGATGGGAGGAGGGAAGAGGGGACCATGAGGATGGATTGTGGAACATGCTTCACAAGGACAAGAAACATTCTTTGGTTTGTTGATGGTCATACCCCAAGCACCTGGAGCACTTCCTGCTATATCATGAGAACCAAAAAAAAAGGTATTTTTGAATATTGAATGAATATGTTTTTTGGCTAGAGACCAACATGCTGAAACAATTTCAGTTCTCAAATACGCCATGATTTCTTTGCCTCTAAGTCCTCACCTGGGCTAGTTCTTCTGCCTGGGACCCTAGCCTTACTTTCCTTTCTTTCTACCTAACTCACTTATAGTCAACTTTCAAGTAAATGCTTACACATTTCTTCTTCCTTGTCTGTATCTCTCAAGTGTTTTGTTCCCTATTCTACTTCCAAGGATCACAACATTTTGACGTGCATTAGGTACTCAACACATAACTGCTGTTTAAAATAATATATTTCACCTTGCGCAAGGACCCATTTAATACCATAAAAACACATATATGTAAATAATTCTTGAGTTATTTATATACAGAGGCCAATTCTACACTCCAGAGTCTATAGTAATATATCTTCGAATGTAGTATTGCACTCATAAGAGTATTTGGCATTTTCATCTCCTTGCTCTATGGTGTAAACAGAATGGACACTCCAGATTCAAGTTCGTTGTCTTATTGGAAAAATTGCCTCCGATATAAGAAGGCATCTTGCATCTCATCACCTTAAAGGCAGCTGTTATCCATTTCCTGAGTGTTCCAGTTGCAGCTTCTGGTCTTCTGCTGAAAGATTTCATTCCATTATTTATGACTCGACCTATTAAATGTCGATGGGAAGATTCCCTGGAAAGGTGTGTTACTGTGGTAACCGAGAGCTTCTCTCATCCCAGGAAGAGTCTGCTTGCTGGGCTGCAGAACAGGCTTTAAATTTAGCAGGAACCACACATGCTCAAGCAAAGATGTGCGAAGGGCACAAAGAACCTGCCATTATTTTCAAAGCATCCTGGGAAATGCCAGAGAGGATTCTGGGGTTTTCTTTCAAAATGATAACTTATGGACAGTTTGAGGCAAAGCCATGGAAATAAAAAGACTTGATCCTCCTGCCATAGATAGAACAGTGAGTTTTTATTCTGCTGCTATCATACCCCACCTCAAAAAATGCATTTTTTATGAGACAGTCAAATTGGCCTTGTCTCGGAGGCAAACACTCCTCATAGAACAAATGAGCCTTTTTTGTAAAATTACAGAAACAGTGAAAGATTTATGATTCTGCTGGACAAAATCCTTTTGTTTTAAATAGTTGCCATTTTTCCATAAAGAAATCAGACACCTTGTTGGTGTTTTCTTATAGTAAACATAAGGTCACTGAAAGGAAACAGGCTAGATGAAAGATCACCACGGTATTAAATTACTTCCATCTGCAAACACTGTAAATCCCGTCGACATAAAAAGAAAAGTTATGGTTAGAGCTCTGAAGTGTCATGTTTTTGGACTTGAAAAAAGTCCTTCTGCTGAGGACTTTATTCTATTGCCAAGATTAAGAAACATGAAGTTGTGATGCAGTAACTGGACCATGTCTAAAGCATTCTACAGTAAAAATCTCTCTCGTTTGCTCTTTTTCTCAGCCCTTTGCCTCCATCCACTTCTTGCACTATCTAACTTTCAAGTTTATATTGGAAGAAACTGCTACAAATGAGAATCCAAGTCCCATAGTATTAGTTCTCAACAGATTTTAAAGAACTAATTCGAAGCGTACAATCATTCTTTTCAGTTTTTCTTTTTGCTGATTACACATTGTTTATGCTTGGGATAGAATTCAAAAATGCTATCTTTTAGAAACAAGGTTATTTACATTTGTGATCAATTAATGTTATCTGCAGTTAAAATTTTACTAAATTGCATGGTGATCTTTAAGTAGGACGTAGGTTTTTCATGCAAGGTTATTAGTAGTTACTATAATAGAGTGGTGACTCTTACGATCTTTTGGCTGCTAAACATCTGAACTTCATTCCTAGTTTTGAGAAATTTATTACTGCACATGTCCAACCATCAAAGGATGGATATTTGCTTCTTGATCTAGAAGATGAGATATAGATATGAGAGAACCATACTTAAGTTTTGAATCTGGAACGAGTAATGCAAAGCAGCAGGCTAGTGCCCAGTGCTTAGTAGCAGTGGAGATGGTGGTAAGAGAGCACTATACGGTGAGTAGTAGAAGTATGAGTGACAGCCTAAAGAGGATGCTCCAATAGCATGGACTTTACTGCTGCTCTAGCTCTAAAATTTCATAGTTTAATGTGTCCACACATAGCACTGACATTACCTCTATGATCCATTATGACTTTCCTAAAGTTGTGCACATAGACTGAACTATATTCCCCAACCTTTCCCTTCATTATTTCTGTTTTTTTCCTCTGTTAAATTAACCAGAATAGTTTCCTTTTGAACACAACCAAGAATCATGACTGAAGTCCATCTCTAAGTTGATTTGCATTTTCAACAACAACGACGAAAAATACTTTCACACTAGAGATTCATTTTAAGTTCAGAATTGGGGTATTTGTAAGAAAATTGTTTTCCTTGATAGTGCTCTATTTTTATAATGCTATCACAGAAAAATTCTGCATTTAGTTTTTACAATAACCATCCTAGCAATATTGCCACATGTATTCCTTGATATGATATAATTAAAAGGGAGATTCAGATTCTTGGAATAACTGCAAGAGCTTCTGAAGTTCCCAAGTTAAAGGAGAATGACTTTTAGAGCTTGCTGGAAATAGAGCAAGGTGGTTTGTCTATTTGTGTTTACTCATGAGCGTGTCACAGAAAGAGGAGGACAAGCAATACTGGTCCATTCGTATGGATGATATTGATTTTCAGCTCCTGAAAACACAGGGCAAAGGTGAAAGCTGTCTGGCTTTTGTCCACACAGCCTGCAGATGTTACGGGGAGATCATCAGGGGGAAACACCACATCATGACTGTCAGGCTCTGGCTCCGTGTTTAAGAGTTCCAGAAAGTTGTCTGGAAAAAAAGTAACACCAGAAGCTTCCTTTAATTCTCTCTTTAATAAGACCTCTTCAGGGAGGGTCTGAAGTGAAAGAGAGATAAAAGATGATGTTGACAAAAGTTCTAGCGGCTTCAAAGGAAATCCGTGTGGTTTGCATGCCTTATATAGCCCTTCCTAAAAAAGGAAGACAGCTGTTTACTGTAGGAAGGCCTAGGCTGCTGTGGCCAGTAGCTTCAGGCCACTAATTACTACTCGGAGGCATCAGAGGCATCAGAGAAGGCACACTCTTTAAAATCTATCTCATATCCGTCGACATCCTTACTTCATACTAAGTATGGGCTGCTTCTCATGATCGGAGACTAACCTAGAAGAATCAGGCATTTCCCTACCTTGCTATGGAATAATTATGATCATTTTTACTGATGGGGAGAAGAATGAAGGGCTCTTGATGAGCACTTGTTGGGTTTCCACCTTGCAGATATTGCACACAGCTTGATAACTAGTTAACTTTTCTTATCAGCAATGGCATGTTGGCTGCAGTGGTGTGGTGAACAGGAAAGCACCAGAAGAGGCCTCAGGCCGTCATGGCTCCTATTCTGGCTCAGGTATTAATCACCTGCGTGACTTTGAATGTGACCTCACATCTCCGTTGTCATCAGTGTTCTTACTTAAAAAATAAGAGTTGACTGAGATCACCTGCAAGGTAGTCTCTAAATCTAAATTATATAACTTAATTTAAAAGAGAACTTTCTCCTAGTTAAAAACTATAATAATAACAACAACAAAAATTCACAACACTTACACAGGCCACATGTGTCAGAAAACAGTTACAATCATTCACTTTTTAACATGGAGATAAATATGTAAATGCTTTAGATATATGCACTTATCGATCTTCAAATCACCCTGGGTATTAGAATTATAACTCTATTTTAGAAATTAGAAAACTGAAGCAGGGTCATACCATTAAAATGTGGAGGATCTTGGATTTGAACCATAGGAGTGTGGCTCCAGATTCTGTGCTCTTCAGTATTCTACTATAGGCTTTTCAAGTTGAAGGTATATTTGGAAAGCAGATTAATGCAATTTATTTTTGTAAGATTATGACAAAGGAGCTCAAATTAGCGTTAGTTGTAATTTGGAATGTGGGGAAACTATTCCCTTTATCTAGAAAATAGGGATATCATATGGAATCATCAAATGAGTTTGAGAAAATTCAAAAATGTAAAATTATCTGGCTTAGTTAACAAAGCGGTCAATTTATTTATTTAGCAAATATTTATGGAACACTTGCTTTGTGTCAGGCACTGGTAAGAAGGACACTGTGGTGAATAAAACAAAGTTCATGGCATCACGGAAGTGACAATTTTGTAGGGACACCGAGATTTTTAAAAGCAAAACAATAACAAGAAAATTCCAGACTGTAATCAGCCTTTCTTTCTTTCTTTCTTTCTTTCTTTCTTTCTTTCTTTCTTTCTTTCTTTCGTTTTCTTTTTTTCTCCTGCTGTGTAAGAAATTTAGGAATTTTAAATCAGGAATTCTGAAAAAGCAGATGGCTCTTTGCTCCATGGGAACAGTTGACTGCTTGAGAGAAAAGACAGTTGGAGCTGGAAGATGCATTACTGAGAAATGTTCTCTACCTGTAGACTTAGTGAAAGGACTGAGGTGGCTGAGGCTCAGACAGTCTCAGCTGGGATGTAAACGTGTGACATCTCCAACATGCTAAGATGTATACAGAGACTCGAAATAGGATACTATACTTCTGAGTGACTAGCGGATTCATTTAGAAAGTGTTCGACAGAAGCTTCTCTAAGGAATGAATGAAGTTGAGATTGAAGATGGAGCAGGATCCAGCAAAATAAAGATGAGGAAGGAAAATTCCAAGCAGAGCTTGTGTAAAAGTCCTGAGTTGGGAAGATGGAGCACAGTAGAATACAGAATGAGATAAGGCCAATGATGTGAGTAGGGACCAGGTTAAAAGGGGCTTTTTAAGCCAGTTAAAGGAGTTGGGATTTTATTATAGGTCTATGGGAAACCACTGGAATGTTTGGAGTAGGAGAGTGATAGACCATTAAAACAAAAGAAATAAAATAGAAGAAAACAAAGACACACAATAGAAGAAACAACAAAATGGAATTCTACTTCAATTTTCTCTGACTACATCTACGATGGCATCTTTACACTGGCTCCTAATTACCAACCCTTTTCGTCACCAAGTCTGATTTTTATTGAAACAGAACATTTAAATTCTTTTCCTGCTCTAACAATCTGTATCGACCATGTTTACAAAATTAATATTCATATACAAGGGGGATGACATATTTGCGGACTGCCGAATCCCATAAAAAGATACTGATTTCACTCCAAATCTAGACAAAGGCATTTTATTCTTATATCATTTATTCAGGCATCTATTCACTCAGCCATCCTTCTACTGATAAACAGGTATCAACAGGCGCCAATAACAAAAATCTGTGATAGTTTCTGTTTTCATGGAATTTCTATGGCACGGAAGGTTTTTTTTGTTTGTTTGTTTGTTTGTTTGTTTTTTTTTTTTTTTTTTTTTTTTTTTGTAGGAAGTCCTATTGGAATACAAAGAAGAAGAAAAATAAAAACAGTATCTGATACCCCAATGCAGAAAACAATGAAGACTGTTTACCAAGTTATGTGCCCTGGTAAAACACACTTAAACTAATTAAAGTGGAATTTATGTCAACTGTTTATGATTTGACCCAAGAAACTCTTATCAACAAAAAACAGTGCTTTTGGTTGCTTCTACCAAGAGTTACCTAAGCAAATTGAAAATGGAAGTCTTACTTATGGTCTTTCTGTGCAGTGTTTGTCCATCATCAACAGTCCTCAGGAGCTGGATTCCTTCCACATGAAAGGAATTCTTAAACTCAACACATTCCTTAGCTTCCAAAGCAGAACCCAAATCCTAGACAATTGTTCCAGATGAATGGCTTGTGTTATGCACACACATACGATTTGCAGAGAGGACTGGTGAGAAAAATACCTTGGTAATTATTTCTTTCAGTTTGTTATCTCTTATCTTGTACCTCACTTGCAAATAACTACAGTCTTTTCTAGGTAAATATATTTGATCAGACTTAAAAGACAATGATTTTAAGGCTGGGACTGACAAAAATAAATATTTCAAACTTGAAATTCTAAGTGATTAATTGGTTCTCTATGATCTATTACTGGCTTTCCAAATGGGATGGATTGTCTCCTTCTCACAGCCATGCAGACGTCAGGTGTGTCAAAGTCTTGAAACAAAGATCATTGCAAGTCAATCATTCATTTTTGCTTTTTTCTGAATGTTTGGAACTAACTCTTTTCAATGCTATCTTAATCAAAAATTCAGAAACAGAATTTATACCAGTATCCAATCTCTTATAACTTACCCTCCCATAATCCACATAGGCACCCATTCTCACACCAAATCTTTTTATGAACAGCCATAATAATATTGTTGTCTCATTCTCTCTCTCCATGGTCATATTATCTAATGTTTTAGAACATGGTGTTCAGAGTCAAATACGCAGGTCCTAATCTTGTCTCCACACTTGCCACGTGACCTTGGACAGAGTTACCTAACCTCTATGTCTCACTATTCCAATGGGAATATAATACCGACATTATAAGGTTATTAGCATTAATTTCATTAGTATATGTGAAGCATTTAGAAGTACTAAGGATATCATTTATATTTAATTGATACAATATTTCTAGGAATTCAATTTCTGTTTTTGTTTTGTTTTGGGCTCTCATTTCCCTTCCTAACACCCCTGTCTACTTTCTTATTTCCCAGACTAAAATTACAACTTCTTATCCTCAAAAACATATCTTTATCACACCCCATTGTTAAAAGCCACTGATAGCTTCACATAGAAGTTCAAGTATTTCCTGCAAATAAGAGAAACTGAGGAGCAAAGTGAGGGGGGAAGGACACCGTGGCATTAGATGTGTAGGAATTTCCAGAGGACCAGGAAACCTGTAATGTTATTAGTGGTAATTGTCATAGAGGTACATGATCAGATATCATAAAGGCTTTCAAACAATCTGTTCATAGATTCCTCAGTTCAACATCAGGGTCAGAGTTATGGGAGATATTTAAAAAAACATTATTCTCATAACTCTAACAAGTTTTTAGATGACTGTACATGTAAAGAGTAGGGAGGAAAAGAATAAACTACTTTTAAAAAATATATTCTGTTATTAGTTATGTTCGCCTCAAAAAATACTGGAAGGATGAAGGGCAAGAAAAAATAGGCTTACAGAGATAGCAAAAAAAGGAGAAATTTAAAATATTTGCAGGATTAAGAAACTTTATGGACCAATCTCAGTATTTATGAAAAGTAAAAAGACTCTAGATGGAAAGACAGGGTAGGCTGGGATGGGAGTGAATTGGACCTCAAAAACACAAATGGTGGCCTCATTTTGTTAGGAGGGTCGAAATTACAAAGCCAGGCTCTCTTAGCTCTAGGTGACTATGGCGAATGAAGACTGACTTTGGAAACACAAAGTCAGAACCTGTTATTTTAGGGACAGTAACAATGACCTTGCTCAGGAGCACAGAGAAGTCCAACAACTCCTATTTTCAAACCAGATTTAAGATTCACATTGTATGTTACTGTCTCATACTTCACTGTTTGGCAGCCAGTGAAGTATGAGACAGTAACATATAATGTCTTCGACAGTGATGTTGACCAGCATAAAAACAAGCTGGTTTGGAAGAATCCACATTTTTCTGGGGCTAGTGACCTGATTAGTCTCATTAATCGCAGATTAATACATGCACACAGATTTTGAGCACGACCTCTCCACTAAGTCTTGTACTGGTTAACAAAGTTTCAATACTAGAGGATGTAGCCCCACACATTTGGATGGTCTGAAGTCAGATTCCCAATAATTGACACAATGTTACCTCCATTATCATATTTACCTGCCTAAATTCTAGGTGATCATCAGTAGATCATCAACAGAATATCCTACTTCTGTTCCTGTGTCCTCTACTCAGTCTTCTAACTGAAGAATGGGCCAAGAGATGGCTTGCTGAAGAACACATGTATTTGATTTATCTTTGCATCTCCAGTACCCGATACAATATGAGAAGAGATAAGGTATTCAAAGCAGTTTTGTTGAATGAGTGAATTAACAGATATAAAAATTGATTCAATTTGAGAGATGTGAACTGGAAGAATGATAGACTGAAGAATGGAAGAATGAATGAATGAATGAATAAGTGAATGAAAAAATAGTAGGTCTTTCAGAAATCTTTGATGAAGTAATGAATAAATAAATGAGTGAGTTAACGAATCATTCATTATCCCCATAATTACCATTCCCGGTAGCTATTATGATATGGAGAATAAATTCTATGTTTTGTACAGGTAAGTCAGGTGCAGTCAGCTGATGACTTTTGTTAAGTATGTGTGAAGTTCTGTATGTTTTTCTGCCTCATTGAAGAAGACTTTTTTTTTTTTTTTATAAAAGTTAGCTTTAAATTGATCCTTGAAGAAGGCCATCCAAAAATAGCCCAGCATGAGAAGTCCAGCATGCTGTTTCTTTCACTTCCCTAGGCTACTCCCCTATGAAAAATATTTTGATTTAGTTGGCTCATTTCATGTGCTGGCAGTATGAATGATCACTTTATAGAGGACATCAGCAAAAGGGTAGGAATTTACCATTAAAACAGAGTGAAACTGAAACTATTTTGGCCTCCCTCTGGTTTTGTTGAAGATAAATGATTATGATGTCAGTGAAATTTGAAAGAATATTAAATCAGAGGCTGAAAATACCCAACAGTTCCAACTCCCTCGCATCACAAGGTCCGATTCTCACAAAATCTAAAAACTAAGATGATTCTCTCATTCTCAAAAATCCAAACGGCTTTTCTGTAATCAGTTTTGAGACACACTGAATGAACAAATTCCTCTTCACTCATGATGGTTTTGCACTTACAACTGACTACATAATTTGGTTTTCTTCCAGATGCTTTCTAAGCATAAATCAGATACATAAAACATACAAGACCCTAAAAACTCACTAAAAGAGGAAACAGATATATGCCATAAGGGTAAGACTTTCGCTTTCTTACAGCTTTTAAGACTTTTCCATTTTATTCTTAAAGGACCCCTTTAGCCTTTCTTTCTGGACCTCTGAGAAGAGTGTTCAAGGTGATGAAAATTGGGAAAAAGAGTAATTAGGTCCCTCTTGCCTCCAATTATAATAGAAGAGGAGTTAAGAAATATATTGCATGACTGTCTGTGCCAATACCTGTGTTAAGTACATGTGATAGGCTGGATAATGGCTCCCCAAAGATGTCCGCATTCTTCCCAGAACCTGTGAATGTTACATTATATAGCAAAATAGATTCTGTAGATGTGATTAAGTTAATGACTTTGAGGTGGGTAGATTATCCTCGTGGGTCTGATATAATCACAAAGTTCCTTATTAAGTAGAAGGTAGAAGGTTAAAAAAGGAAGACAATGTGATTACACAGCAAAGATGCGGCACAAGCCAAGGAATGAGGGATGACAGCCTCTAAGAACTGGAAGAGGCATTAAGTGAACTCTCCTGGAGTCTTCGGAGGGAACCATCTTTGCCAACCCCTTGATTTTAGCCTGGTAAGGCTGAATTTGGGGACTTTTTTGATCTCTAGAACTGCAAGAAAACAAGTTTGTTTTATTACATACCCATAAATTTGCCATCATTTGTTAACAGCAGTGATAAGAAACAAAATACTCTGTTCGTTTAATTAATTAACTGGCATTGTCTTATGACGGATTCATAACACTACAAAGAAGTATACTCTCCATTTGATAGTGACACCCAAGGCTTAGAGTGGCTTACCCACTTATTAACTGCTAATGAATAGTGGGGTTAGGGCTCAAATCCAGACTTGTCAGCCAATAAAGCCCATGATTTTTTCATAGGTCTATGTAACCAATAATTTGGTCCAGGTTTTCCCCTTATCCATCAGTGTAAATCCAATACATTGGTCACACTTATGAGTTATCTAGAAGCCTATTCTGCCTCACAGACTATTGTTTCCATTGGATGAACACTACACTGTATGGATTATCCTGAAAATCTGCAATAATTTATAATGTCTTTATTCATACAACTACAAATTTGGAAATTATTTTCTTTGCAAAGGGACGAAGGGAAGAATGGAGAAGAAAGTGAAAGTCAAGATAAATCTCACTGCATGAATCATGGCCCAGAATCAGTTTTCTAGCCGAGTCAGAGTCTAGAGGGATGAGTGTAGGGCTTTTATTTTTCCTTAATAACTTCAGCAGGAAGTTACTCCAACACTCAGCTCCTCTTGCCAAAAATCAAATAAATAAATAAATAAATAAACTGGCTTTGAGGGATTTTTGTGGAAATGATTGAAATGGATCCCTGCTCCCTAAGCTACCAGAGAGTTGTCTCTGACATCCTTAAGGGCAGCGTGGCCTTCTTCCAGAAGAGATGCTATCCGATTCACTGTAATGCCTACTAGGATGTCTGGACAGTCCCACTCCCCACCTGGCCATGAGAAACATCTGCAGGAGAGTGTCTTCTTTGGCAGCCTCATTCCAGAGGGAGGGAGGAGGTCAGTCCAACAGCTGTCTTTGTTATCTGTTACTGATGTACACAAGAGTGTGTGTTTCTTGGTGGTTGTCTGTCCGAGGGGATTTCCAGCATGTAAGTTGCTCCTGTACTACTCTTTTTTTGGATCCTTCTGCAATTCATTTGGGATACTCAAAAAATAAAAGTAACTCCTCCTTCATGGAACTCAACTAGAGGATGGTAAAGCAGATGCATATTTTATGAATTAGTCCCCCCAAATATATTTCCACAGTTTCCATTGCAAAAATGAAGTCACAGGGAACAGGACTAAAAAGTAGATGTACAGCACATCAGCCACCATCATGGATACGAGACTTGGTGTCCTGGCAAAAGCGAGATCAGGATGCTAAGAAGTGCGACGGTTATTAGCACTTCCTGTATATTTTTCTTTGCTAATTTTCCCTGCTCCCCCTCGCCACTTTATCAAATGTGTTCCTTCTGAGAGTGAATAAATATTTCTCAGCGACTTTTGTTGCTTAAACCTAGCTTGTTTAATCAGTTCCAAACTGGGCTCATTTTATGCAATCCTGTTGTTCTGCTATGTGCGTGTGGAAGGCATGGGAAGATAGTGTGAAATAAGAAAAAATGATGAACAATACAGAGTACCTATTAGAGTAATACCTATTATTTATTAGGAGAGGTTTAGGGGAGGAAATAGTAAAACAAAACTCTAGGATAATTATCTTGAGCCCACTGGCATTTTCTTATTTGTGATATTCTAATTTGCTACCAAACTGGGGTGAAGTCAAAAGAGAGTCTGTAATGTATTTTAAGGAAAGTTAGATGAATGTTTTAAATAGACAATACAAATTTAGGGAGGAAAATGAAGTCGAGGAATATGTTGAAGGTAGATAGCAAATTTTTAAACCAACCATTGAGAAAGTGCTAAAAGGTAACATTATGTTAATTTATAATTTAAAAAATATGCCGATGGAAAAATTTGAAAGTGAAAATTATCAAAACATGCATTATAATTTAAGTGATTCTTAGTAACTGAAAAGAAATGCACCTTGAAAATTGATGCTGATTTCCCAAGCAGAGGAGTCCAATGAGGGGGAGTTTATTAGAAGATGATTCTAGAACATTTTCTGACAAAACCGTGCCTGTTTTAAATCAAAGTGAAGAAGATAATAATGCATATCTTTGAGTAAGACTTTGGAGAGCATGCTATGTGCCAGTTTATATTATGAAGTTTGAAAGTTTTCAGGCACTTCCTTTGTTTATTAATAGAATAATTTTTAAAAGTTTCATCTGCCTCACTATCTTATGGACTCCTCCATTTCAGTCTTCCTGGGCTACATTTAGTTGCCCAGGTAGAGTTCACAGCCCCACCAGCATCTCCTATTGTGTTCTTACCTGGTGAATCCTGATCCATTTTCTCAGCCTCAATTTTAAACACATCTTCTTCCATATTGAGGTCCCTCCTTCCTTAGAAACCCAATATATGTGGTAGCAATGTATTTCAACTACGCACTTAAATAAATCTACCTGGAATATATTCTCTCTCTCTCTCTTATCTATCCCTATATTTTCACTTTCTATTAGTCGGCAAACTCTTTGAGAAGATGAATTGTGTCATTTTTATCTTATATCATCTCAAACAAATCCTATAAAGCCTAGAAATAAGATGACACAAAATAAATATTGCAAAATGGTAAGTTCGTAGATTCTGGTTTTGACTTTCTATTGTCTAATTGCATATGTAGTCTTAAGTATGAGATGAGTGATAGAAAATGACCATAAATAATAACCAGTTTTTATTGAACTTATTACGCTTAAGATAATATTCCAATCTCTCAATTTATATTATTTCATCTAATTCTTACAGTACTTATTCATTCTTTCAAGAAAAATTTGAGTACCTACAATGTATGACTCTAAATACACAGTATATATCTATTTTGCCTATGAAAAAGATGAACCTAAAAAAATTAAGGTCACAGAGCTACTAAATAGAAAGACCAGTATTTATATATGGGTATGTTTAATCCTAACTTCCCAATTTTTTTTTTTTTATTAAAGGACTTCATTAAAAATAAACTGTTCTTAACTGAAACAAAGCAAAGAGAAGATAACTTCAGAATTTATTCTTAGCCCATCACAAGCACACTGATTTGTATTTCTTCTCTGAAAATATTAAAGAAAAATTATTCTAAAACATTCTTCGAAAATGTGTACGGTGTTTTAATTTCTATTCAATTGCTAGAACTATTTTATATACAGCTAATTTTAAACCCTTAATAAACTATTAGTCAATTCCTTCTTGCAATGAAAAAATAAGTGATCTCTATTCTTTTTGGTCAATGTTTTATGACATTTTATTTTAGGACCCTTCATTTACAAGTAATAGAAAACCAACTCTAACTGTCTAAGCAAAAGAAAAAATAAACAAAAGAGATGGTTTATTGGCTTATGAAACTGAAAAAAAAAAATCCAAGTTAAATTTTAGGCACTGCTAAAACCCAGGGGTTAAATGCATCAAATTATAGTGCCTCTAGTTCTCATTCACATTCATTCATTCTCTCTCTCTCTCTCTCTCTCTCTCTCTGTCTCTCTCTCTCTCTCAATCTCTTTCTCTCTCTCTCTCTCTTTCGCTTTCTTCCTCCCTCCCTACCTCCGTCATTTCTATTTTTATCTTTCTCTATCTCTTAATTTTGCTTTCTTCTCTCTTGGTTCCATTCTCTGCCTTTAGAATGGTGGCTGCCAACAACTCTAGAATTTTATCCAATAGTATCAGCAATATGATAGAGAAAAAAAAAAAAGTTTCTTCCCATTTAGCTGAAACAAAAGTCCATGGAAATAGAGTGAATCTTTTTCTTTAAGTCAGTTACATTCTATAAAGTTGCCACAAGCACTGAATTAACAAATACTCAAACACTGCTTCTAAGTATAAGATAGGAATACGGGGTGAGGGTCCTGTGAGCCCCTTGTCACAGGATTTTCATATGCCAGTCAATAATAACCTTGTTTTATGTATATATGTTTCTGTTCTAACACACCTTATTTACTACGCATTGTTCATTCATTAACATTAAACTCACACATCATGCTTCAATGAAGCTTATCTATCACACATATTTTCTCCAGAAAGCACATCAGGGCCTTCTTGCTGTTAGGAATACAAGGTGGCACTTTGCCACGATGCTGGGGTTGTTTGAAACAGTAAAATCAGCAACGATATCAGGGAAATGTTCAAAAACAAAACAAAACAAACGAAAAAACAAAAAACAACTTGACACTAAGTAGATCTTGTAAAAGGACCCTTGCTTACAGTAGGGCAGTTGAAACAAAAACTCAGAACTTTACCACGTTCGGCCAGCACTGGGAACATATACATTACGCGACTGAAATGTCTGTCATTCTGTGCCCATCTGTGAATGGCTGGGAAATTATTGCGAGCACGTGTTTTGGGATTACAATTACATTTTCACAAGTAGGAAATGTCACAAATACAGAATGCGTGAATAATACGGATGGACTCTAAGTCTTATGGGCTGTATTTGACTAAGTCTGAGTTACCTATGCACTCCTGGACAAAAAGAGAATGGTATCTGTGCCCTGAGCAAGAGCAACAGTTGAGACAATTCGAGATGGTCACCTAAGGAAAATAGGTGGGATTAAGAAAGAAAAGTCTGGATGATGGGTGGGAAAAAGATCTATAAGATAGCTGTAACACCCTCTTTCAGCCTACTCATCGCAGGTAAGAGAGATCTAGTTCTTAAGACTTTTAAAATTGTTACCTCTTAGCTTCTAGCTTTCTTCATATGGAATTGATCAGTTATATATCTAGAGATTCAAGAAGGAAATGCATACCCCAATTCATATTTTTTAATTAGTATAAAACCATTAAAGTATCCTACATGATAGTATATATTATGTCAAAGTTTATATTTTTTTTCCAAAAGATCGAATTTAATTTGGCATAATTCTGCTCTTATTGCCTTTACTGGAAGCCAATAACTAGTAAAATTACTAAGGAGTAAAATTCTTGTATTATCTAGAAAAAAAAAAACTTAGTGCATTGTACTTATGTCAGGCCAAATTCACTTTTCCTTTTTAAAAGATAGAAGAATAATACTTATTTCTTGCCTTATTGTGTATTAGGTCCTGGACTTGTTAAATTTATAAGTAGTTTGTCATCAGAAACTCTTCTTCTGAGAAGGAAACCGAGTCTCAGTGTGGCGAGGTTATTTCACTTATTTATGCAAAGACGCAGCTAGTGCTTACTGAGTGTCTTATCTGTGCTAAGCCTGTGCTGGGTGTTGGAGATGCATGGGGTTAATTAATGCATTCACTCAAGTAAGTTTTAAACGCATCTTCATGTTAACATTGGCGGCGGGGGGGGGGGGGATGCCCTGCCTTTACGGGGTGTGAAGTCAGGCAAGAAATACTTCAGCCCGGTTCGAGAAGTGCTATTCCAGAGGCGAACACAGGTCACACTGGCAGCAGGCATACAAAGCAGAGATGAAGGTAGGTGAAGAATGACATTTCGGTGAGATCTTAAAGGGCACGTACATCCATCTGAAGTGGTCGAGAGGTCTGGAAGTCATTACTTATATATTGGGGGCTTGCTAATATTTGGTTGGCTAGTCCTTTGGGTACATGTAGGAGACATTCGCCTCTTCTGTTGACCTTGAGTCCTGTGAAATGCAAGTGGGGGTGACACTTTTAGGCAAAAGCTTTCAGAGCTGGCATGCTGGGGACACCAGATGCTCCCATGCCTTGGGATCAGTGGCTTTTCAACCACTGTTCCTCAGAATAAAAGTTTTGGGGGATGTTAATCAGTATTTTAGGAGAAAAGGGTCTGAGATCGAATAAATGCTAAAATGCTCGTGTTACAGAGGCCGATGTGTACTTTTATCACAGTATTCCCTGGAACTCTCAGTATTCTAATGAGTTTTGTGACATTGCAAAGGAAGGTCAAATATTTGTTTTACTCACATATCACTAAATCCAATCCTTATCTTCCAGTCGTATCGTTTATCTTCCATAAACGATACGACTGCCCAGGAATGTTCGATGTTGTTGTCCTTCTTTCATAGGGTGCATCGTGTTGGTTCGCCCACTCACTTAAGTACGTATTAACCATCCCAATAACGGTCTACTGGTCTACTGACCACATCACGTGTGCTAGGACCTGCTAGGCTGGTCACGGGAGGTCAAGCAGTGAGCACAAACAGGCGCGATCCACCCTTTCACGGGACATACATCCACTAGTGGAAATGGACTGTACCTCAGCAAGAGGGTGCTTAATGAAGTTCAAGATAAGTGACTCTGAAAGGAAGAATCTTATCACCAAGGAGACTGCTCTATCCAGAAGGGCATGACTGAGGCTAAGAATGTCAGAGTGACAGGATGGAAGAACACGCATTTCAGAGGACATGGAACCTGCAGGAAAAGAGCAGAGCAAGCCGGAGAAGATGTGAAGTCTGGTGTGGCTGAAAAAAAGAATTCCTTGGCAGTAACCACCAGGTCCTGAAGACGTGACGGAGATGCGCTAAGATTCGCTTCTAAGCGGTCCGGTAGCCCGCAGAAGGAAGTTTGTGCTGCAGAGGGTGCTGTGGAGAAGAAGTGTTCTTTCCGCCCCTTGTCACTGCTGATCACCATATATGTATAGGTGTGGTTACTTGATTTGTGTGGTGTTTAAGCTTGGCGGAAATGGAGACTTTACCTGTAAAGGTAAAGGTCCACCTGTAAAGGTTCGCCTTTGTGTTCCTGGATCCAGCATAGTCACTCATCCATTGTACTCTGCCTATTTTTATCAAATGGCCCAAAGAATGAATTATATAACACTTTCTACCTTAAATCTTCTCCCACAGATTTTCCACAATTCAAAAAGCAATGCCCTGGTTCACGATTTTTCAAACTCTACAATTTAAAAGAGCAACAGCCTCACCGAGTACTTTTCAAACTTTAAGGTGACTGTGAATCATCTAAAGACCTCGTTAGGCTGTGGCAGGTCCAGGGTGGGGCTTAATGCTTTTCAGTTCTAACAGGTCCCAGGTGAGGCTGGGTCTGGGGCCCCCAGAACACACTTGAACAGCAAAGTCATAAGCACCAGCTCCAAATCTGGCTGTGCAGAGCCAAGGGAAGGCGACATGTCACCTTCCCTGTTAGTGGTTTTCATAACTGACTGCCCATAAAAATAATCTGGATTTTTTTTTTTAATACATTGTCTAGATCCCATCAGCAGAGATTCGGAATCGAATGATCTGGAACAGGGTGCGAGCACTGAAAGTCTGAAAGAATGCCCCTTGTCGGCCGGAGGAACAGCTGTGGCTGAGAGTCGGTGTTTCGTATGACAGTCTACCTCTGGACGGCCTGGAGTTAAAGCCGAGCACCTCGCCCGCTCCCCTCAGTCCTGCAGTCCCTCGCCGGCCCCTATGGACTTTGCTCATTAGCCTGGCTTCTGCACAGATGGTGTTTGTGGCCATGCTGATGACTTCCATCACCATCAGGCTGCTCATCGCCTGAGGGTGAGGCAAATAAATCATCTGTGCAGGTAAACTAGGAAAGGGAGGAATGCCTTCTCTCCTGATCTATTCGATCAAAATCAAAATCCCCTTGGCTGGCCTGCAAGGACGTGTACTTCGTCATGTTAATATGAAAGAAAGCAAATGACACCTACATAGATTAACTTTTCTTTCCTCTTCTTCCTTTTAAAAAAAAACCTTCCAGGTGTTTAGAAGCTTGGCATTTAATATCCCATGTTTGACCTTTCCAGTCTTCTGCCATCTGCCACAAAGGGTGTTTCAGCATGCTAATGTAAAGTGGCATTCGATAACGGATGAACTCAGTTGTGACACATTTTGACGATCCTAGTGAAGGTAAAAATTCCAATACGATTAATGAATTAAGTAAGGTTTCTCATATATGTCCCCAAATTTGCTGATAGCATTGCCTTCTTGCCACTGTGTGAAGACAAGATTATATCTCAACATAGTCTGTTAGGTCTTCCTCAAATTATACTCTTTCCCCCTTTCATGAGAACCAGGGATGTCCTACTTCTAATTTACAGGCATAACTTCATGTGTCTTCTAAAAATTAAGAAATTCCCAGAAAATGCAATATCATGACTACTAATATCAAAATGTTAATATTGAATATTAATATATAATATTCAAGTATGTTAGCTTAACCAAGCAACAGGAAAATAATGCAATTTCACATTTTAGGGAAGAGGAAAACAATCAAAACACTAAGAACAAAAAAGAGTATTGTATCTTCCTATGATAATCGCAATGGAGCCCATTTGCTCATAGCACCTATATGCTACAAGAATCTCACTGATAGTTCACTGTTAATGTCTCATGTTATAACATTTTTTGAAATCTCTTGATCAAAGCTCCCTCCTTTAGGGCTGGGAGGTTTATGAATTCCCTATTTGTTCTTTCTTTTCCCCTCTGATTTTTCATTTTGATCAGAGATCTCACTAGGCTTATTTGTTCTTCAAGCAGCACATGGATCTACTTCACTTTTACTTGGATGCTAAAACAGTTCCTACCTCCCATATTGAACTTGAGGACTAGTGCAATTGTTTCTGGATATAAGAGGGATTTAACCATTGCAAGGACTGTGGGTGGTGGGTATGTCCTAATGAATCTGTGGTCATTGGATTCAAGGAAAGTAATTTATGAAAGTGAGATGTTAAAGTTCTTTTGTGATTCACAAGGGAGTTTTCTGGCACTTGGGTATGAGTGGGAGTAAATTTTCAAGTTGGCACAGGAATAGGGTGTCTTATCTTAGTTCAGGATTCACTTGGAGACTAGAAAAGTACTGATGAATATTCTTTGTTTACAGTTCAATTGCTATTTGGAGAACTATAGTGTGACTTAATGTTAATTAACTAGTAAATTAGGAGTTGAATGGAGCATTGTTGGGAGCCTCTGTATTAATGATTATCAATATAGTACATATCACTAGTCACTGATCTGATAATACCCATAAAGACAGGAGGACACTAATAAAATCTACTATAGACTTTTCAGAATAACTAGTTTCCTATCATAGAAAGTCTGAAGAAATTTTTTCTCCGGAAAGATATTTCTCCCTTCATGTAAATTCTCTTTGAACATGTTCATCTTCTTAAAAATGGCTTCTAATCTTCTGAATTTCTCTATTGTGTCCTTTTATCAAGCTGGAATTGACCTATTTGTTTTGACATCTTTCTTCTGATATCTTTACATATATTGCTTAAATTAGAATCGGAATATGAATCTGGATTTGAGCCCTATCAGATATGTGTGACTTTGGGCAAGTTTCTTAAACACACTGTAAAATGGAAATAAGAGTACAATTAATGGTACAGCCAGTATGAAAAACAGTATGGAGTTTCCTCAAAAATTATAAATGGAACTACCATATGATCCAGCAATTCCACTTCAGAGTGAAGTGAAAGGAAGCAAAATCACTATTCCAAAGAGATATCTGCATCCCCATGTTCACTGTAGCATTATTTATAATAGGCAAGACATGGAAAAATCTAAGTGTCTACCGATGAGTGCATGGATAAAGAAAATGTGTTATATGTGCACAGTGGAATATTATTCAGCCACAAAAAAGGAAGAAATCCTGCTATTTGAACAGAACCTGAGGGCATTATGCTGAGTGAAGTAAATTAAAGAAAGAAAAATACTGTGTGACTTCCCTTATACATGGCATCTAAAAAAAAAAAAATGAATTCACTGAAAAAGAGGACAGATTGGTGATTGCTGGAGGCGGGAGTGCAGGGTACGGAAAATGGATGAAGATGGTCACACGATACAAACTTACAGTTATAAGATAAGTCAGTCCTGAGGATGTAACGGACAGCATGGTGACTATAATTAGCAATGCTGGATTGCACATTTGAAAGCTGCTAAACGAGTAGGTCTTAAAAATTTATCAGGACAAGAAAAAAAAATTGTAACTGTGTGAGCTGATAGATGTTAATGAAACTTATTGTGATACTCATTTTCAATACATAAATATATGACATCCTTAGGTTGTATACACCTTAATAAAATGTTATATGTCAATTATATCTCAATAAAACTGGAAAAATTTTTTAAGTTTAAAAAACCCTAAAATAGAATACATTTTTAAAAGTACAATTTAAGGTATGTCATAATGTTATAATTATTAAATATTACAAGGTATAGATGCATTACCTTCTATATAGTGAGTCCTAATAATCATCAGCTATGATCATTATTATTGTTGTTGTTGTTATTGTTATTACTGTATTTTCTATGGCACAATCACTATCTGAATGTTTTAACAGGTCAGCATTATTTTGAGATATCTAAATTAAAGTTGTATATAGTAATTTAAAAGATGGAGAAACTTTGTTTCTTTATGTGGAAAAAGATTTTTTTTACATGCAAGAAAATAGTATATAACATTAACTAAAATCTTAAGCCACTTTTATCAAAAATGAGAGAAATCAATAGATATAGATCGATGGATGAAAGTATACATACATGCAAACGTAAGTAGACAAATAATAACATGCTTATCTCTGCATGCCAAAATTATATTGATTTTCTTATTCTACACTTCAGAATCTTCCAACTTTTTCTCAGTAGGCTAAATTACTTTTACAATCAGTTAAACATTTATTTTGAAAAGAAATAATTTCAAAATAAGTATAACTATCTAATTGTTAGATATACTCATCACATTTTTAAAAATTGTATCCCATTTTAGAGTATTCATATGGGAGTCAGAACTCCTCCACCAGGGAGTACGGATACGTTTTCAAATGTCAGACTTCTAGCTGGAAACTCTGAGAAGTATTGGCCATCTTCTACGCCTGTTTTTCCTTCTCCTGGATGGGTAAGGACCTTCTAGCTCAGAGGTCCCCAGTCTCCTAGCCATGGACCTGCATGGTCTGTGGCCTGTTAGGAACTGGGTCGCAGAGCAGGAGGTGAGCGGTGGCCTAGGCAGTGAAGCTTCACCTGTCTTTGCAGCCACTCCGCAGTGCTGGCATCACCGCCTCAGCTCCACCTCGGATCAGCGGGCATTCGATTATCACAGGAGCACCAGTCCCTGTGCTAAAACAGTTGGGGACCGCTGTTCTAGCTCGCTGGCAACTGCCTCACTCCCTTCAAAGGTATTTCACATCCACCAGCTATCATCGATCAATAGTTACCTCAGTCAGTAACTCAAATCATAGATATAGATAATTCTTTTAGGACCTATCAGCCTGGGGATTCACCATACCAACATTAGTCTGACCCAGGCTCCCCACAAGTCACAAAATCTGAGCCCTCTTCCATGTCCTGCCTCCTTTCTGAGCGTCTTATGGGGGTCATCCCTATGCCCTTCGAGTCCTCGTAAATACCGAGTCAGTTCGCCCCTTTCCTTCTCTTCTAGTTCAGCTCTCTCCAGGGTAGAGGTCACTGTCATGGACAATGAGGAAGTCCCTGTCTAAGGCACTGCTGCCCCCACCGAAGCTGCCAACACCCTCTATCCAAAGGTCTATGTCCATGTGAGTGTCACACTGCTGCCGCCACTGTAACAGATACTGCAGATGGTGCCTCTCGCATCGCCGAGGTATGGCTGAGACGGCAAATAGAATGTTCTCTTACTGCAAAACACTAGAAACGGATTGGCTCAGGGACCAATCTGAATGCTGGTTATTCTGTAGTTCTAAAAACCCCAGTCTAACTGTGACCCATCATTTTTAAAGCTTTTATACTTCTTCACTGTCTCTTAAGGATAAATTATTCCTGGGCATCTTCTTAATTCCTCCCTAAATAGTTTGCTAACTGCTACCTTTACCACCAACAACCCTGGCCAGCTGGCATATTAGACATTTCTGATTATCAGGAGACATCTAGCAGTTAACCATTACAGATGCTCCTAAAATTCAGCCATGGACATATAAATTAGAAGTCTCCTAAAGCCCAGCTCACAGTGCAATTCTGAATGATATCAGTGTAATCTGAGTTCTAAAATGCACAGACATGA
Source organism: Rousettus aegyptiacus (assembly GCF_014176215.1). NCBI lineage: Eukaryota > Metazoa > Chordata > Mammalia > Chiroptera > Pteropodidae > Rousettus > Rousettus aegyptiacus. The sequence continues at coordinate 9,838,779 of NW_023416285.1, forward strand.
GCGGTGTGGTTATTTATTCATTCTGGTGTGGTGTACCAGAAAGAACATTGAAGTGAAAATCAAGAGATGGATTAGGGCCTGTTGGTTCCTGAATTAGCTTTATAAGCTTGGGTAAGTCTCAAACTCTTAACTCATTTGAAAAATTAGGGTGTTGAAATCAAATACCTCTAAGGCTTCTTTCAGGTCCAAATGAGAAGCCTTTAAGGGAGCCTGCTTCGGGGGAGCAGCAATAAGAAGGTGCTTGCCAACGAGATTTAGGTTCTGCAGTTTAATACGGAAACATCAGTTTGCATGATCTTTTCACAAGACTAAAAAGAAGAACCTCATCAAAGAGATGATGTACACCACACTTTCAAATGTTTATTTCAAAGCTTGCAGATACAAAGAGGTTTTAACCTTGCTTCCAAGTTACGGTTCTATCTATACAAGAGAAAAATGGGTTTTCAAAAGAATGCCAAAGTCTGAGAACTGTCACAATGCAATTTAGGAAGGATGGCAAGCAAAACAGTTTAAGGATACGATGTAGAGAGCCAAATTCAAAGAAAAAGACATCTGTAAATTTAGTAAGAATTCTCAGCCACTATTTATTCAATGAATATAAATCTTCTGAAAAAACTTCCACTGAAATTCAAATTATGTAGACAGGGGAAAAAAGAGAATATATGAGTGATTTAGGGCAGTTTTACTAGTATGGTAAATGCATATGCCACTACCAACTGGCTGTGTTGAAATGGTATTATGTAGGTTGTGTGCTTTTTTCCTAGCATCTACTCCTGGATTTGAAAGTAAAATCGCAATTGCAATTCGAGTTGAAGTAGGAGAAATTTCCCTATGTGGAAAGAAGATTCATCTCTCTTTAATTGACTCTGATCAGAATAAAGATTTATAAGAAGAAAATGCAGTATGCGTCTAATAAAGAATTAGGGATGATGAATGAGGAACTCATTAGCATTATGGGGAAAGGAAGACATATACTTCAAGACAAAGTAACCTTTACTGAAGCAAGATAATTTAAGAAGTGAACTTAATGGCTAGATTCAAATGTATTTGCAAAAAACTTCTTAAAGTTCCTAGTAACAAAATCCCAGTTCTCACATTGGTTACAATAGCAATTTAGAACAAGTTCTTCTTGTCTTTATTACACACTTGACAAAAACACAGGGTAGCTTATAAAACTCCATAAAAGCAGGAAGAATGTTGTTTATATTTTCCATAAAGGTCTCAGCTCACAATGAATGCTAAGTGGATGCTAAATCCAAGTCATGAAAATGCCTCTCTAATGAGTACTAAAGAATTCCCAGGGTAAGATCAGGTCTTTGTAACTAGTGTCAAAAATCAATCTTTCCTGCCTTTGTATCAAAATGATTCTCAGAAGCTCTCTCTGCCCACAATCTTTTATCATCCACAGACCAGGTACTCAGTAAATGTTGATTAAATTAATTTAAGAACTTTGTTGAAATAAGATGGTACAACAGAGAGGTCTTAGTAGAACTTATCTTTCCAGCTCTAATAATAGTTAATGAAAAGTTATGTATTCATTTGTTTGTTTGTTTATTTTAATACCATGATGCAATACTAACAAAATTCCAGTTTTGATTTCATGGACAATCATTATTATCATTCCCCTGCACACAGTCTCAATGCTTCCGCCTTTCTTTCTTCATCCTACTCACTTTACAATACTAGCTCTGACCAAATTGCATTTTGCATCTGCACCAGCACATGTAAACATGGTTGGAGACCAGAGATATGCTGGCTGGCTACGTTTTAAGGTCATGATCATTAACCTCAAGTAGGTCATAATGCTGCCCAGAGATCAGAACACAGTTCCCTAGTGTGATGAGTTTCCCTCTCCCCTGGACCACCATGTTATACTTTCTCCTTTCCCTCCAAGCATCCAACATATAGGCTCCCAATCTCCCTTTCCTTCGATGACCTTTCATTCTATTTCACTTAGAAAGTGGAAATAATCTCACTGTTCCATCTACCCACTAACGTTATTAGTTCAACTCATGTTCCGTCATCTCCACTAATACCTTTGATAAACAAACTTTCCCCTCAAGGACGCTGATCCAGTGATTATCCCCTTAATCTTGAAACAGTTTTGCTCTCTACTGGATCATTTCTGTTGGCATATAGACTTGCCGTTACTTGTCCCATTTTAAAAAAACAAACAAACAAACAAAAATTTCTTTACTTCCCTTAACCCTACTCCTCCAACTGAAGTCCCTCTTGCTCTTTGCCCTACAACAGCAAAACTCCTTGAAAGAATTGCCGATGTTTACGTCTCTAATTCCTCTTCTCCATTTTCCTTTGAACCCAGTCCAAGCAGGTTTCTGCGTCTACCACTCCAGCTACTTCATCAAGGTTGCCACGACCTTCATATTGTTGAGTCCAATGATCAGTTCAGTCCTCAGCTAACTTAACCTGTCAGCATCATTTGAGAGCCACCCTCTCTTTCATCTTTTATTCACTTTCTTTTATCCTAACATCACTTCTATCTCATTGGCCTTTCTTCCTTAATTTCCTTTTCTGGTTTCTTCTCTCCAATCACTTAAATTAGGAATATCCCAGGGCAAAATTCTTTGGCTTCCTCTTTTATTTATGGCTCTCTCTTTGTGATCTTACGCAGTCACTAATGCTATCAAATGTCTATCTCTGGCATGGTATTTTCACCTAATTACACACACACACACACACACACACACACACACACACACACACAACTGCCCACTTGATAGTTCCAAATACATGTCTAATTAGCATTTCAAAGTTAACATCCCCCAGACCAAAATCTTAATTTTTACTTTTGGTAGCTTCCAAACCTGCCCTTTCGATTTCTTGAGCAATTTTTAATCATTCTTGACACCTCTGTTTCTCTTTCACCATCCAGTTAATCCATTAACAAATTACATTCTCTACTTTAAAAAAAAAAAAAAAAAGAAAGAAAAAACATGTCCATTGTATCTGTTGAACCATGCACCTGAAACTTACTGGATATTGTTAATCAATGTCACCATAATAAAAATAAATAAGTTTTTAAAAAACAAACGTTTCCAAAAAGCAACTATTTCTTACTACTTTCATATTTAACTCCCACATCGGAATTATTATAACAGCCTCCTAACTAGTCTACCCACTTTTACTCCTGTCTGACACAATCCCTTCTTAATAAAGCAGGAAGAGTGAGCCTCTTAAAACTTAAGTCGGGTCATGACTTCACTCAGAAACCTGCAATAAATACTGTTATGGTAATCTACTATCGCATAACAAATGACACTAAAATATAACGGTTTTAAACAGCAATTTTTAATTCTCTCTCATAAACTGTGTGTTGACGGATCTTAGCTGAGTGACTCTGGCTTGGGGTCTTTCATGCAAGTGGCACATGCTAACAGATAGTGACTGGGGCTAGAGTTGTCGGAAAGCTTGATTGGGCTGGATATTCAGGATAGCTCATCCGCTTGGCAGTAGATGCTGGCAACTGACTGGGAGGTCAGCTAGCTGTCAATCAGACTGACTGTCATGGTCTCTCCATGTGGGTTGGGATTTTCAGAGCAGGAAGCCCTCTGAGAATGAGTCTTCCAAATAACAGGAAGTAGGAGCTGCCAGTCTCTAAAGACCTGGGCTTGGACACTGATACAGTGTCACTTCTGTTGGGTTCTATTAGTCAAAGCAGTCACTAAGCCTACCCACATCCAAGGGAAGGAGACATGCACCCTATCTGTCCATGGAAGCAATGTCAACAGTTTTGTGACCAGTTTTTTAATCAGCTACAGTTTCTATCTCATTCATCATAAAAGGCAACATTGTTACAGTGCTCTTCAAATATCTGCATAGTAAAGATTCTAGTTACTTCTCTGACCTCATCTTCTACTAAGTTCCCATTATCTCACTGTACTCCAGCTACACTGACCTTCCTCCCAAACCCTCTGCAGCAATTCCTCAAAGCCTCAAAGTCTTAATGTCTGGCATTTCCTCTTTCTAGACTCCTTTTTCCTTCAGGTGGTTACATATTTATGTGGCTTGATCCTCTTTTAAGACTCTGTTCAAATGTAACCTTCTCCTTGTGGCCTTCCCTGACAACCCAGGAAGTTGCTTATCTCTTATCAGCACCCCGAACAAGCCCTATCCAGTCTAATCTCAGAAACAAAGCAGGGTCGGGCCTGGTTAGTACTTGGATGAGAGACCACCTAAGGAAGACCAGGTGCTGTAGGCATTAAAAAAAAAAAAAAAAGAAAGAAAGAAAAGAAAAAAAAATGAAGGGATTGTAAGCTGACAGTGTCCTTGCAATCTGTGAGGTCAACCAAGGGCTGCCTCACTGAAATACATACATACATACATAAAATAAAAAAATAAAATAAAATATAAAATAAAAATAAACTAGTTCTTGGGACATTGAGAAAGCTATACACATACACACACACACACACATACACACACATACACACATACACACATATATTATATATTTTTTTTTTGGATGAGGGAATATCTGCCATATCTATTTAACTCTTGGTAGTAATTTTATTCCATCCAATTGCAACAATTTAAGATTTCACCCAACGAGTTACTTTGACTTCATTAAAGAACTGTTTGCGGAAAAGTTGCTTATCCTCTAACCACTTGATCACACTCAGGGAACAAATCCTGGTACCTTCAGCCTTTAAAAGGGTGACTTGTTCTGAACACATAATGGTTGAACTATTGACTATAACGAAATGAGATCTCATAAGGAAGCAAACACGGCAGTGGAAGAGAAGATAATAAATTCACTCTCCAACACCACCTTAAAATCTGAAGATTCCAAGAACCGAAATGATTGCTTTGTAGTATTTTAAGGTTTTGAGGTCGATACACCTATTTCCCAGGATTCGTATGTACATAGATTTAAATCAGGGTAAATTCTGGCTAAATGTGTTAAGCTCAGTGAAGACTTTTAATTTCTTTTGACTTTCTGTCTAGTTCTCTGTTTATCCAACCTTATTACCTCTAGCAAACAAATCAGAGACTTAACAGGTGGACACTCATTTTTGGCTTTCCTTCACGAGGCCTTCCTAAGATTTCTCACAAGCTCAGTGTCATTTAAAACTGCAAGATATAAAGAAATTGTTGAATTGTAAAAATGTCCTTTTCACCACAGACGTTAGGCATTATTAAAAATTCTAAATTTCACAGCTGATTGACTGAAATTCTATTTTGGTTGTTGCTAATTACTTTTCAGAGCTCTGCTGTCAATACACCATTGTTTGGAACGTGTTCATCAGTTAACTTACCAATGGCGCAGGTGGAACACGGAACACGCGATGAAGTTTTCCAAAAGCTTGAACAAGTCGTCAAGCATTCCATGTCAAAAGAAGTAACAAGGAAGCTCTACTGTGAATATGTTATTGAAGGCAGAGTCAATGGGCTCTTAGTAACAGGAGCGGCTGAACCCAGGAAATGGATCCTACGTTTTACCTGCAGATCGGCATAGAACAGCAGCCTCTGCTCCATTCGTGCAGGATTTCACCGATTCAGAGGTGGAGCGCAAGTTAAACAGGAAAAAGGATAATCCTGCAAAAGACGTCATTCCAAATTGGTTTGAACTATCCAGGAACCATCCAATGGGTTCTTTCTCCTGGTATTAGGAGACGATTATTCACTTGGTAGCAAATTCCAGGAACTGTTTCATATTTAGTAGGTCAAAATGCTTCAGGATCCTGCACTGATTACAATAATTACAGTTTTGCTAACCTTACTCTGTATCAGAACAATCACTAAATACAGGTATTATATCATTAAAAACAATACTAGGCATATTAATGCATATTAATCTACCGATATTGGTCCATTCTCACCACAACCACCAGCCAGCACTGTATTTCACCAGAAGCATTTCAATAGCATCCGGTTAGATCTCGCTGCTTCTATGCTTATACCTTAATCAGTTCTCTATACAGGGCAGAGATCTATCCTTTTATGTGGTCATCATATATCATATGTGACCTAGACCCTGCATACTGAGGATAATTTCAGACCACTTTCGCCCTCAGTTTCTGTATTCTAGTTGCATTAGACTCTTCTATTAGACTTTTATAGTTTCTTGAACATGCCTTTCCTCTTCATGACTTGTACTCTTCTCATATAGCAGGAATATTTTTTTACCTACCATCTCTCATGTTATCTGGTACATCATTGTTCCTCTTTTCCCCAAGTCCCCATTTTCCTGTTAGGCACTTCCTTAACCTATACCTCTCTTTCATATTATTTACTATAATTGAATATAAATAGTCCATTGTGAAATTATTTTGTTTCCATCTCTGATGGACTAGAATATAAGCTTCATAGGGTCAGGAGAACTTCTTTTTGCTAATTTTTTTATATCTCTGTAAGCAGCTCCATGACTTGGAAATAATCAGCACTAAATATAAGGTTTTAAATGAATTAATGACTTTTATGCCTATATTAGAAGAAATTGACATTTAGTAGTGTTACTTTCACAGAGATGTCACATGTAAGAAACAGACAAAGGAAAGTATTTGGAGACATACACCTACATTATATTATGGTTAATATTAGATCATAATAATGCGCCCACAAGTAGGGTGACCATGGGAAATGACAGCATATATTTCTAGGAACTCACAAGCAGAATCGAGGGTTATTCCACATATATATGCAGGGGCAACATCAATTCACTTTAAAGGGAGAAATATCTTTCTTAATCTAAAAAAAAAAATTGACATATGAAACAAAGATTAATGGTTGTCTACACTGATTGGACTTTTTGAGGCATTTGGCTCTGACACCTGCTCACCATTCTTTCCTTAATACGTTTTTCTTCCATAGCCGAATACACTTCTCTCTTCTATTGTTTTTGGACTTGTTTATGTTTTAAACTTCTCTAATGTACTGGATTTTCCTCCATTGTTCTGTCCTTAGTCTGCCTTTTTTTTTTTTTAATTCTAACCTTATCCAATCTTCTACATTGACTATGCTTAAATCACTAAAACTTAGAGCTAAAAATCTCATAGTTTCTGTTTTTCCTTGATGTCAGCATCTCCCAGCCAGATCATATCCTACTCAAAGACCTGCCAATGGCCCATTGCGAGTCAATGTGTTATTCACGGGGTTGGCAATGTGCAACGCAATGGGGGAGATCTGTGCCTTCGCTGAACTTAGAAAAGAGCCCAAGCGGGACCGAAAGCCGATAAACATAAATATTTTAATAAAAATAGATTTTGATTATGAAGAAAAAATGCACGATATGTCATGAGAGAAGAAAACACAGGAAAACACATTTAATGGGGGTCAAAGACGACCTTTCTGATACAGAGAATTTTCAGCTGATTCTTAACCGCAGGCATTCTTTAGATGTGCCAAGAATATGGAGAAAGAAAAACTGGCCCGAGGATAAGAAATGAACTGTGTCTGTGAGGATGAATAGGAGTTATTGGGCTGGGAAGACAAATTCTAACAGCTCTTGGGTTCACAAATTTTTTAGTCCTTAGATAAGTAAACCAGAGTATCTGAGATGGCGAGTGAGGGAGGTAGGGTGCTTTATGACTAGAAGGGCAGGATCCTCTAAGAACTGTGTGATCTCCAGAGTCCAAAAGGAAATTAAAGACTCTAAATATGGACCAATAGAATGGCCTGGAGTTGGTAGAACTTTGTTGGGGATGACAGATGAGTACCTGAGTGGACCAGGTACTAACTACTATAGCCTTGGAAGATTTGCTGAAGTTTCCTATAGTCAAAGGGTTGGGACTACCAAAATAATTGTTCAGATTTTTTCTGGAAAAAAATTTGCTATCGCAGGAGGGGGCCCATGAGCCATATCCAACCCATGGCTTGTCGGTTTTACATACAGCCTTAATGAACACAATCACAATCATCTGAATTATCTATATAGCTGCCTTCACACCACATCAGAAATATTTAATTGTTTCAATAGCTGCTGCGTGGCCCACAAAGTTTAAAATAATATTACTTTGTTCTTCTTTGAAGAAGTTTCCTGAGCACTGCTCCAGTCCATATTTTCTATGGCTTCTGTCTGGATTGTCCTTTAAATCACCATTTTGGACCTACAGGACCCCTAATCATCCTTCATGTTTATGAGAAGACTTCTCATAATTCATCTTTACTCCCATGCTACAGAGTTGATCTCTTCTAACATATCACAGACTATATTTACCATATAGTATTACAATCGTCATGCGTTTTCCATCCTAGGCTCTGACTCTGTGTCTCATTTAGTTTTATATATCTCACGTACCTTACAGTGTATCTGGCACATAGTCAGGCACAATAAATATACGATAGAGTAAGGGAAGGCATCAATGTTAAATAGAAGATAAAGATTCTTTACTTGAAAGAAATATTTCTCCTCCTAAGGTATGTCAGAATTTAATTGTAAGTCATTATTATACATGGGTCTTTTGCAAAACATTTCATAACAGTTTGTTTCAGAGACTATAGGAGTCAACTGACTATTAACACAAATGACCAGGGTGATTTTCAAATGAAAGATTTGCTTTTGTTGGTCCTGTGAAACAAATAATTTGGATATTTCTACATTTACATAAAATACTAATATGTTCACTAATGTAATCCAGCAGTAGTCCTCTAGACATGCAATTAAAGTCCACTCCCATCTCAGTCTCCATTTATCAGAAACTTACTGGCCCTGAAGGTCATCAGAATTTAGTTCCAACAGAATACAGAGAAAGCAGATGTCCCTTTGTAGAGAATGACCCAAATAAATTTTTCTGAACAACAAATTAACAGAGAGCATTGTAATAACTCACACTTAGTGCTCAGTTAGAAGGTGGTTTTCAAGATAACTATTAAGAAAAAGGGATGTCAACCATAAATGTTCATTAAATTGTCTATTGATTTCAAACAGCGAATTAGTTGAAACTGGTATTCACTGATCAATGTGTGCCAACATCATCAGAAGATACTTATTGCATTTCCATATTTGGCATAATTTTTATGTTTAGCATCAATTAGACACTAAGGGATTTATCATAATTGCAGAAAGTAATAAAATATATAGTCCCCATGGATTTTCCAAAGAAAGGCTAAGTTCCCCTAGGTGACAACAGAGACTCTATAAACAGTAACCTTAAAGTGTTCATCAAGGATCAACAAAAGATCAGAAGTTCCTTTTGAGGCAGTAGATTCTGAATAATGAATTCAGTCATTCATCTGTTTTTCATACGCATTTGCAAAATAAAGAAGCAAAACTATAAGGCAAGAAATATAAGAAGCAAAATACAACTTTTCATGCAGCATGTTTGTAATAGTTCACACACATCTTTAATCACGCATGGTCATGTTTATGTAGCCACTTCTCCTCTTTCTAGAGACAGGTGTTTGGGAGCAGAGTCTTGGTCCCAGTACTGATTTTCTACTTTGTCTCTCTTTTTGTCTTCTCATCACTAGACGTCCCTATTGGCTTGAAGGCTTTCAGACTGAAGCTTTGCCCAGGGACTGATAAGAGCAAATCAAAACCTTGTTATCCATATCATAGTCTCTTCTCTCTCACTGTGGCTTCTCCTGCTCTGTTTCTCATGCCTCCTGTGCCTCTAAACTAAACTAACTTCCTGTGCTGCCCTCTGGAACCCCTCTAGGGTAATAATTCTCCTTTAATTACCAATTTTTAAAAGAAGTTTTAGGGTAAAGGACAGCACTCTTGGTGGGGTAGTTTCAGTGGCTTCATTGGTCACACATCTGTAGTATTACCGATGACACTGACTGCTTCATTTGCATCACCCAAGACTAACGCTGAAATGGTCCTTCTTCTCATCAGTCATCATATCTGTCCTTTTCGACTTTTTATCTATACTCTGATGGCATGATCATTTTATGAGGTAGAGATAATTAGCTCCATTTGTGCAATGCTGAGACTAAGGCTTAGAGAAGTTGAGCAGCATTTCCAAAGCTGTCAGCCAGTAATTAGTTGCCAAAGTCTGCATCCAAACTCATTTATAATCTGAAAACATCAATGAGTTAGAACATTAGACATCAACAGTTTGTGTATGAAAGTCTGGGGTTACAGCTTCTTTTGAATTATCAGAAGTCCCTGATATTGCATGGACTTGCAACAGCCAATTAACCAGAGAGCACTGGCCAAGACTAGAACAGGTAGTTCGAGGTTAGGGAGAATTTCCAAATGACAAAACAGCTTCCCTTGGACAGCTTGGGATCTTATTTAAAAGAATAAACAACAGTACAAGCAACATTTTGAGAATCTTATAAGAGTATAATTAGATATTAATACATTTGAAAGAAAAAGAAATGAGTGGCCATTAACAATAAGTGGAACAGGAGATGAACATTGGCCTGAATATCACTGAAAGCCATGCGAATGAGGTCACTCAAGGGAGGTGTGTTAGTCTGGGGTAGTATGGGTTAGTCTGTTAGGTTAGTTTGGGTTCCCTTGAAAGCACAATCTGAGACAAGAAGCTGACTTTGACGAGTTTATTGAGAAAAGATTCTGGAAAATATGTTCTTGGTAGAGAACTCCAGATGTTAAAAATACCAGCTTTTAGTTTGTAGAGTCCTGTGAGCCTGTGGGTGTGTCACTGATGAATTCAGCAACAGGAGGGTCAAAAGACAAAAATTTTGGTAAAGAGAAGAAAAGCAAGAAATACAAAAACAAAAATGAAAGTAGGCAATGAACTTAGCTTGGGACATGTTTAATTTAAAACAGAGGATCTGAAAGTAAATATGGTATAAATGGCTCCCAAATCTCACATTGATGACTAATTCTGAGTTTGGCCAATATGGATTAATTAATGTCTCATTTTCAACACAAAAAGAGATTTCCAAGAAAATGCCTGACCAGAATTTCTTCTGGTCAACATTTTTTTCCTAAGTTATTTGACTAAAGGCAAAATGAGCATACGTATTACATTTTCTGGTGAATCAAATATTAGATAACTGATATCTTGTAGCAAATAATTCAGAGTCTAAAAAGATTCTGGCTAGAAAAATAACCTAATGTGTGTCAGATAAAATTAAACATCAACAAAATATAAGCTTTTATACTTAGGTTCATTAAACAATCCCTCAAATATTGCAACTAGAAATTATGGCTCAACAGCAGTTAATGTGAAAATGATGTATGTTACTTGGTTCCTTTAAAACTCAACATAAATAAACTGGATGATATTAAGTCATTCATTTACTAATTTATGCATCCAGGCTTTATATCAGATAATAGGCACAGGCACATTAAAAAAGATGAGACACTTGAAGAACTTAAAGTGTGTTGAGGGAGATAATCAATAAGTAAATTGCTGATTACAGTATGCTTGATAAATGTTTCAATAATACTATTATTTAAAGATACATATGACACCTTTTTTTCTCAGTAGATAAAATACACTCTGACATACTTACTAGCTATCAATAACGGAATAAAAGCTCCCAATATATTTGAATGGTAATAGATTACTATCAAAACCACTTCATTCATTTATTCTAAAAAAAAAAAAAGTTATTAAACTCCTACTCTGTGCTAGGCATTGTCTTCCTTGGGACATTTTAATATTTAGAAGAGAAGCATTCAGTAAGTTAGGAGTAATGTTCTCTCAAGAGAGAAGACTGTTTCAGAGCAAATGAAAGAACAACTCAAGATGGAAAGCTTTATCAACTATATCTTATTTGGTATCAGAGAATAATTAAAAAAAGGAATGAGAATTGACCATTGCATTTGGCAAGATGGCAATAATTGGAAACTTTGTTAATTCAGTAGACTGATGGGAATTAAGGAATAATAGAAGAAAATTAGCAGTAAGAAATTGAAAGAAGCCAACACAGGAAAATGCTATTTGAAGTTCATCTATGAAGTGTGAAGAGAGAGAGAGAGGTATCCCTAAGGAAGCAGCTGATCTGGAGAGGTATTTAAATACAGACAATATTGTAGTACATGTACATACTGAGAAGAAGAATTCAACAGAGAGGGCGTGTTTGATGGTGAAAGAGGGAGAAGAAATTATTGTCAGGAGAATGAGGTCTGGAATTAGTCAGAGGGCATGAACCAATAGTTCTTCTTTACATGTATAATGATAGTTCTTCCAATTGAACAGAAAATAGTGTAGAATAAATGAATACTTCTATAAGTGAGTTTATAGAATAGGTGAAAGTTTAAAGATGTAATCTTCTAAATGTTATTTTCTTGGTGAAATAAGAAGCGAGCCATCTGCTGGGCTAAGGAAGTAGAGTGGAGGGGTTGAAAGTTTGAGGAGAAAGAGAATATTTAAAATAGCTGGTACCAGCCAGGATACCCTATGTGATGCTGAAATAACAAATAACTCCTGAGTTTCAGTGGCTTAATACACAAGGTATTTTTCACTCATGCTAAATGACCAGCGTAGGTGAGCCATAAGAGCCTCACACTGTAGTTACTCAAAGACCAGGATTGATTGAGAATCCATTTTGAATTGTTACTATAATAACATCAACATAGTGAGAAGGAAATGTATTCACTTGTGCCCTGGCTTTAAAACCTTCTACCTGTGCTAATTGGTATGTGACTTACAAAATAAGCATAATTATGTCACATAATATGCACATTTAACTTGCACAAATTCAATCACGAGTTCTTGGTTGGAATTCATTCTACAGTGTTGATTGCATCATATAGCCACGATGCATAGAAATGATAAATGTACTTTAGCAAACCTATAACAAATAATTGTATGGACTTTTCCTAATCATTAATAGCATCTGTGCTTTATAGATAATCTATGTCATTTTTGGTGAAAATTTTGGGTTGATTTTTCATTTTCAAATTTGATTTTATAATCTATTCCCTAGGTAAAATGCAACTGAACAATAAAACTCTCTACCTAAGCTACTTATATAAAAGATAATCTTATTTGATCAAAATATTTGACTCAGCAAATCTTCAAAATAACCTTAGTGAGAAATGGCTTAAAAAATTCAACTAGAATTCATTTTAAGCAGAAGTCTATTTTGTTAATTTCTATATTCAAATTCTCACTACTGGGCAAGCTGCTCACTGGATCCCTTATAGATTTTGAATTACATGAAAGTAGAAGAAACCGACTTGTATATCTGGTGAAGTGTAAGACAAAGTTGACAGAGAGGGTCACTTACCATTTCAAAGCAAGGCAGACTTTGGGCCTATTATTAGTAGTAGTGCTTACAGAGATATAGAGTATTTTTATAAAGGACAGAGTACTTTTTTGGAGAATTACGTTTTTAAATCAGCAAGAACACAAACTCAACTTAAATATCTTTAGAATTGGCTTCCCAGTAGAGAGAGCTAAGTACACGTCGCCTATAAGCCAATGAAGAAAGAGGATGGGAAAACCATCTAACATTATCCGAAGCATGTGATATGTAAATATCACAGAAAGAAGTTAAAAAGGGTGATCCATGTATACAGAACACAGACGCGCACACACACACATTATGAAAACAATTTTTTTTTAACCAGGAAATAGACCGAGTCACTGAGCACAGAGATTAATCTCTAATGGGAAGCGCTGGGAACTCAACTGCCTGAACAAATTAAAACTGAATTGACCACAGTGACATTTTACATCAGCCAACAAGCAGGATTTAGGTAAGAAGGAGAAATCAATGGATTATTTTCCTACTCAGATATCAATGCTAATATGACATGAATCCACAGAGATCAAAGAACTCTATCCTACATAGTATCTATTCATCTATTTCAAATAAAGGATTGTTACCCTCGCCTTCTCAGTGTGGGAAGACATTCTATGAAAATAAACAGGAGAAGAGTGGTACTTACAGAGGTAATGACATTTGTAACACAACACAGCATGAGAAAATCCAGTATGTGAACAGACTTTTAAAAAAACTGTTTGAGGAAAACACAGTTGGATTAGATGAGGAATAAAAATAAGTAAAAATACCTGAACTCATTCCAATTGCTCAAAGAACTTTATATTATAAAGTCGAAATCAAAACCAAATTGGAAAAATAAACATTTCCTAGTCAATTTCATTAAAAAAAAAAAAAGCCATCAAACCTGACTATAGCCATTGGGAAACTAGAACCACTCAGCTAGAAAACCTACATAGATCAATTTAATCAAATGATGGCTTCACTGCCTCAGACTTACATTACTGAGAGTTGAAAAATGCCCAAGGAAAATCTTACAGTTTTTTAAACATTTCTCTAATGTAAAAGTCACAAATATTTATGATCCCATTCCTCTTGTCCAATATGTGATAAGCTACTCAGTCACCTAAATGCACTGAGTCTCATATCACACATTCATGTTCTTTCACAACCAGCCCCGATCTTCGATATATTATAAACCAGTTGAATCTTAATCTACTTAAAAGCAATGATGAGAGAAATTGAAAATTAAGTTTCAAATTCTATAAACTTGATAGTTAATACTTTCAGATGTTACTTTTGAAGAGATTCGGTTTGGGTTCTGCCTACTTTCTCTGTTGTCATCACAATGCTTTAGAATAATACAGAACAATTTTTTTAAGCAATTGAAACAAAGAGAATAAATAAATTGAAATAATAAAAAACTTAAAAGTACAGTAGGTTGCTACTTAACACAACCTAAAACGACAAAGGGTTAGCCTTACCTTCACTACTTTAGATAGAGGTTATTTTTCCACACCTTGAAGTCTACCGGGCATTGTGACTTAGTCCATGTTGGCTGCTATAACAAAAATGTCATATGATGTCTGGCTTTAACAACAGATATTTGTTTCTCACAATTCTGGAGGCTCGCAAGTCCAAGAGCTAAAGCAAGGGCCAGGCGAATTTGATGTCTGGTGTGAGCCAGCTTCCTGGTCCTTAGCCATCTTCTGGTGTGTAATCACATGGCTGAAGGGGCGAGGGGTCTCCCTGGAATCTCTTTTATAAAGACACTCCTCCCACTTATGAGGGCTCTGTTTCCTGATCTGATCATCTCCTAACACCATCCCATCGGTGGTTAGCGCTTCGACACGTTCAACACATAAATTCTTTGGCAAGGGGGACATTACACAGATAGCTCATTGCAAACACGACTCTTGAGAAAATTATATTGATAAAATATTTATCTCAAATATAGTGTTTTAAAACAAACTGTAAAGAGTAGATAAAGCAACTCCTGGGGGATGAAAGAGAAGTGAGGCCGACACAGTCTGTGACGTTAGAGAAGTATGAGACATGCTTCTCCTGCTGTGGGTGAGGGACAAACAAAAGCAAGATGGAGATGCCATGGGCCGTCGACCGAAACTCAACCCTGAACGTCTGGCGTTTCCAAAAATCTGATCTGCCATTTCCCAAACCTGCAATATGAGGTTTGAAAATGAGATGATTGTGCCTGAGGAGGAAATGGGTGTGGGTTTTGAGGCTTCCAGACAGCGGAAGGGAAAATGATTGTGTCTCAGGCCTGGGTCATGTTTTTCTCAGGCTTGGGGGTGTTGATGGCACTTAGGCCAAAAAAAAAAAAAAAAAAGACAACCCGATTATTGTCCTTTATTTTCCCTCCTTTAGGGTCAGTCCACAAGTAGTTATATACAGAGGTCAAAAGGAAAAGTAAAGCTGACCCGTCTTTTAACCTCTCAAAGCCTGATTCAAGATGTCATAAAAGCAGCTGCTAGAAATGAAAAGAAAGGAAGCCTATCAAAGTCTAAGGGAAGCAGAAAAGGGAGACTTTTGAAAAGCCACCATCATATTAAATCATCCATCTGACACCTGGCTAGGAGATACATCTGCAGGGGGCAACTGGGACGAGTAACTGAATTCTGATTTCTACATTTTCACTGACTGTGTATGTTTAACACCTAAATTTTAAACACAGGAAGATTTGTGGACACTCAGCCCTCTCCAAGAGCTTGTTTCATAGGATACAGGAAACATCTGGGGGCAAGATCAAGTGGGTTTCATGGCTGTCTGAACAGCTAGTGGTTGCACTGTTTTGTTATGGACCTCTGATGAGCAGTTAAAATTCATTTGAGGCTTCCCCTAAATGTATGTGGCTATGTCACCTTTTTTCTCAGAATTCAGCCTGAAACAAAACAAAAGATACCTCAAAACACTTGTGAGACCAGGGAACAGTAAACAGCAATGTCCTGAAGCAATTTCGCATTCTCTATGCTGAGTTGGTAAATTAGTTTGTGAAACTTCGATAACTACAAGTTCGTTAGTGCTACTGTTATTCTTGTTATCCAATCACACGGAATCTGATGCAACTGGTCACGCTGTGGTTTTAAGGCTTAAAACAGAGTCCACAGTTCTGTGTTGCTGTTATTCTTACCGAGGAGAAAAATAACCAAGAGCAATAAAGGCATAAATGGGAGATTCTATTCTTTATTCTATAAATTTCTGAGGATTATACCATAATAAATTTAAAGCGAATATAAATGTGTCGAGTGTAGGGATTATAGTACAATTTCAATAAACTCGAGATTTTATTCTCCTCCCTGGCCTTCGCCGGAAATTTTCCATTGCAAAGTTTATCTAATGATTCCCTTCAAGATTGCATAGGGACTATTTACTGTAATAAAAAAAAAATTCAAAGGCATTGATATTTGGTTTGTTCATGTACTCAGTAAACATTTACAGAGAACCTACTATGTGCTGGGCACTGTGGAAACCATTGGGCTGTGAAGCAGACAAATATGTTCTTATTTTTGTGGGGTGACAATTCTTTGGAAATGAGAAGGGGGCAGAAATACAGTGGTTAAATAGGTCAAATTCTGTACAGTGCTTAATCCACATCTAATCTCCACTTCTTATTAGCAGTTATCCTTAGGTAATCTATGTACCCTCTGTGAGTTGGCTATGTATCTAGGAAGTGGGGCTAGTAACATTTATCTGACTCAGGGTTAAGAACAAAGTGAGTTAGTACAGGTACAATACACAGAGTAATACCCGGCACCCAGCACATAGTAAATGAGGCATAAATGTTAGTGGTACGACTTATTCCCGGGGTCATTTTAACAGATGTCTTCAGCTTTGCTTAGTCCTGAGGTGTATCTGGATTAAAGAGGACCCTTTTCTAATCATATAGAAACCCTGGCTTCCTCATAAGAAGCCGCATCCTGTGCCCAGAGGCCAGAGGAAAGGTTGGCCTGTGAATTAAAAAAAGACTGGATAGAGACTTCAGAAAAATTTGTTATCTTGTGGTTCCTAGTAGTGGCACTAGTCTAGACATTGCAGAACCATGGAAAAAAAAAATGCAAATGACAGGTGACAGAAAGAGATGTTAGCGAAGGCCCTAAATAACAGCTTACAATTATGGGCCGCTTAGTTTGGAAGCTATTCTTCAAAGCACTTTATGGGAATCAAATTGTTTTATGTGATCAACAGGGAGTGGGTTTTAAACATCCTATGAATTTGAAACTTGAGGGATAGAGAAGCAAAATGACTTTTTGAGTTTACACAGATAGAGGGCCAGGTTTCTAACCAAGGCGGACTGAACCAGCTTCTAACCTCTACACTTTACTACTTCTCTTTGCCAGCCAATGCAATCAAAACCAACTAAAATATCCAGAAATACTGATATGTTATCATGTTCTACTAATAGAGTTTAGATCACAAAAAAACATGAGTGTTCTTTCTCATGTAGAAAGTATAAAACTGCTATTCCCTGTGGACGAATAAGAAGGGTCCTATGGAAAGTACCCTCACAGGGTGATCCATCATAAATTCCTAGCTGGGCAGGTCATGGTGGGTGGTCACCGCCCATGCATATAAAGGTCTTCGGTACTTATCTTTGCCTTAAGCCATATTCATTTTTTTTTTCTGTGCATCCAGGTTAACAGGCATTTGAAACAAGCTATCACCACCCTACAGAGAGCACATAATCTTGTCAACTATCCTGTAACCTGATCCTGGCCTTGCTTCCTCCCACCTCCATGTGATCTTCCTATGATCTCTCCTTAATCTCAAATGCATAAAAAAGCTGGAAAATGTTAATCGCAGACGCATTTGAGATCTTGCTCCCAGGCATTGTTGTCATTTCGGCTCAAATAAATTCTTATAAAAATTCTCTACAGGTATGGGCGTTCTTAAATCAACCTCTCAAGAGAAAACTAAGACTTTATAGTACCTGTATGTAATATCAAGGAAAAAACCTTGAGGGCAAAAGCAAGAGATTTCATAGTCTAAATAGGTAAGTTCCAAATAGTTAATAGATATGAAGTAATCACTAATGAATCTATATATTCAATCATGTGCTTATTAGAAAAATAAAATATGACCCATTCTAGACTATCACATACTATCATAATGTACCTAGTGACACTTAGATTTTTCTCCCTGATTTGTGCATACCCTTGTAAATCATATACTTAAAAACTTACTAAAAAAAAAAATGTATTTAATAACTTTTTTTTTTTTAGCAGAATAGGGTGGAAGAGGAAAAGTTTCATAAAAAGCAGACGCGTCTAGTTCAAAATAAGAAGAGAACTAAGAATCCTTAAAGATAAGAACTCTGGAACATGTGGGGGGGGAAAAAAACCCTTATTAAGCATATGACATCCACAGCCATAGTTCTGCTGCCAAACACATGCGTGAGCGTGCAGGCGTGCACAAAAACGCCTTAACCTGGGCCACATGGAGCACTCACAATGAGATGGAGCTCAGAGGCCCATCTGCACGGGAACAAGGAGATCATCTCACCATGTCTGTCTGACACTTTATTGACTGTGTAACAGCATTTGATATTGCTAAGACAGGGCTGTTCTGGAAGCCTTGGTGCCTTACAGCAGGGACGCGCATTGTGCATGATGAGTCATGTGCTACGAATTTGTGCTCGGTCTCTATATGGTTAGAAATAAAAGAATGAGATAGAGTCACAGAGACTTGGGGAGTGAGACAGTTCTCACTGCAAGCACAAGGACCCCTCCACTTTGTGCAAGATGGAAAGGGCTTAATTTAAGTGCACTTGTTTTTCTACAGAGTTCCAGAGATCTTCTATAGTGCAAGTCCTGGATCAAATGCTAGTCTAATAATACTTCCACTGGAGAAAAAGCACTTTTCATCTGTGAGTCACTCTGCAGAAGGGATAATATCTAAACATTGTAGCCTCTTCTTGGTTACCATGAGGTTTGGATGTCTGCCAAAAAGGAAGTGCAAGAAATAACATGACCAAGGCAAAGAGCTTGATGAGAAACCCTCAAAATTTTTGAGGGAGGAGAGGAAAAACAATCTGAAACATGAGTATATCCAGAAAATTAGTTCATTTGTGCAACCTGTGGTGATTGGCAGGAATTCGCTGGTTTTCAAGAGCCAATCCTCAAACAAGAAAATGGACACACCTCAAAGGAAAAGAATCTTTGGTAGGAAATGTATGTGTCCTTCCTCACTGCTCCATGATTTTTAAAGAGAAAACCATGACCTGCTGCCATAGTCACAGTTGGACAAAGCAAATCTGCTCAACACTCCCCAAACTCCCTGTTTTCTACAGGGTGAGGTGCAAACATCCTTCTACGACATGTGTGAACCCTCCATAGTCTGGTTCCAGCCTATTTCCTGGATCCCTTGCCCATGTCCCCTGCTCTCTAGCCACACACTCCACTCTGCACAATGCCTGAGGAGACTGTCACACTTCACCCTTTGGCACACATTCATCTCTAACCAGAATTCCCTCCACACCTCACCTGCTTGGCAATATCCTACTCTTCTTTCAAAAAATAGCTCCGATATTCGTTTGTTATGGAAAACCATCCTTGGGTAGCACCCCACTTCACCCCACTTTGTCACTGACTCCACCACCTGTCATCATTGAATGAAGGTAAACCCTCTTTGCGCTTGCTTTGTGCCCCATACAATTCTAAGACATGTTCGTATAAATTAACTCAGTTAATCCTTACAATATCCCCATGGGGTAGGTACTAATACTGTCTCCACTCTACAGGTGAGGAGACTAAGGCACAGGGATAATGAATGATTTGCCCGAGATCATATCACGTGTACACAACAGAGCTGGAATGTGGACTCAGAAAGCATGTCCTGACCAACAAGCTAGTCGCTTCTTTACTGGGTTCATATCCCAATTATGTTATAAATCACACATTATTTTAAATATTTGTTGGCCTACCCGTCTCTGCACATAGGTGTCAGTGCATAGGGAGTAGGGTCTGAGCTTTATCTATCTGTATTTTAAGCATCTATCGCAGAAACTGCAGATTGTAGGTGCTTTGATGATAAATGACCAGTCAGAAAGCAAAGAAAATAAGAGTATAAGAAGAGATGGGTGTATTAGACAAGTTTTGAGGTAAGGAATAAAGGATAAAGGATCACCCAGGGAGAACAGCATTGTTCTTTCTGATTCAAGGGCTCTTTTGGTGTTGTGTTTGTGTATATTTGTGTTTTTCCAAGTAAAACCGAGGCCACGGTGAATGACATGACAGAGAATTAAGAAAGGAGCGAATTAAACTGAAAAAGAGTGCCGATCTTCTCATAAGGAGTTAGAAGAGGACTTGAGGGTCAGAGAACAGGGGACAGTGCTAGGCTAGGCCGGAGAAGACAGGGTCTCAGAGCTGGCCGCCACGTGATCTCTATCCGAGGCCAGGCTGTGACAGCCACAGATTTCAGGCAAGGGGTACGTTCTGGAACAGCTGCATCTGCAAGAGCCGATTTGCAAGGTGATGTACAGTTGTCTGGTGAGAGAAATGTTCTTCCCGGTCAGCAAGGGAAATGGTCTTGGCACCTGCATGGGAAGCTCGGCAGGAAATGTGGAGATGTTGGCACCGGAAGCACAGAGGATGCTCTCACGTCTTCCCTGCAGGAACTTTCACCACGGATCGAAGGGCTCTCTAAAAAGTATCCCTTTCTCTGTTTCTGTCTCTGTCTCTCCACCACCAACCCTGCTCCACCTTCCCTGTTAGGAGTGAGTTATATGATGGGTGGGAATGGAAAGGACTTGATGTCACTTGGTTTGTGTTGGCCGCTACATACGGTTTCTAACTGAAAGGCACCTGGACGATCCCTTCTCTTATATCTCATAGTTTGTTTGTTTGTTTTTTTTTTTAACTGCCTATGCTCATGAAGGGACTGGGTCACTTTGAACTCATTTTCCATGAGATAAGGAGACAGAGATGACCAGACTGTTGGTCTGTTCTCTCTGTTCAGACTTCTCAACCTAAAACTGGATGGGCGATAAATGCAGCCCTTCATTGGGCACCTGGTATTTTCAAGATATGAATGATAGATGAGGCCACCCTTTCAGCCATGGGGAAAAACTGGATGCTCTAACGAAAATGGTCATGATAATTTAATTCCCATTTGGCCCCTTGTGTGTGTTCTCTCTATAGCTTAGAATTTGGAGGGGGCTCTTCCCCAGGAAACACCAGCCATGGAAGACATCTGTTACAGTGGCACTGGGAGGTCACCTTCAGACTACAGAGGATTTTCACAAGGGAGCCGGGTAAGAAAACTCTAAGTGGAGAGTCTAGCTGACAGATACATCCTTGTGCTTATGAACTACATTTTCAACCATGAGTAAGAAGACTTTGCTCGGAACTGTGTGAATAAGCAGGGGAAAAAGTCAATGAAATGCAGGTTATCGTGGCTCAATTAGTATCCCATAAACAGCCAACAACTGGTCAGGCCTTGGGAAATAGATTACATTATGTTAAAAGAGAACTGGGAACAGAATCATGGCAGGTATTCTGAGCTGGCCTTTCCTCTCACAGGAGTAAGTTGTGTGTGAAAAGAGAAGCCTTGTGTGAAAAGTGATGTTGAGTTCTCTTGGCAAGAGATTGAAGTTTGGAGACAGAAAGAGTCGAGTTCAAATATCAAGTCTCTCATTAATGGCTATGTGATTAGATGCAAATCCCATAACCTCTCTGAACCTCACTCTCCTAGAAAAACTTTGAGCTCTGTAATCACTCTCAGGCTTCTCTGATCTTGTTGATAAGCATGATAAAGGCAAACACCCCGGCAATGCATTTTGTAGGAAATCGTAATAAGAAATCTAATACATGAGAATTTCCATTTTGATTCGTTTAGAAAATTTTTAATGTCATCTATCATTAGTGGATCAGATCATAGGCTTCAAAGAAAACAGTAGAAAAATCCTGAATGAAGGGAAGGGAGACCGATTTGCTTTTGAATCTTCACTGGGCTACTTTTTAAGTTCTAAAACTGAGGTTAAGTTAGATAAACTCTGAAACTCACTTTGCTCATCTGTAATGTGGAACACATACGCCCAGATTAAAATATTAAATACTATGATCTAGCCTCATCTGCACAACTAATCAGCATTAGCCTTGTGTATGTAGCTCAAGCCTTAGTTTTTGCTTCTGAACAAAGGAGATAGAAATATCTGGAGGCAACGTCTAGTTAAAATGTTTGGTGGGGCCAAGAATAAAGTTTTCTTTTCTGCAAGTAATTTAATCTGGTTTACCCAGTGGGAAAGCACTAAAGGCTATCATTTTGTTTTCCTTAGTTGAAGCTATTAACTGTAATTGCTTTCGTTAATAATACTTTACTTATTATAATAATCAAAGCTCAATTTCTGTTCTTATACCCTGGGGCCTGTTTGCGGAGGCACAATTTATAAATGGATACAAAACAATTAATAACGACTAGAAAAATCATTAATGATCTTATCAACAAAGTGCTAAGTAATCTCCAACTGCAAAATCATGCACAGCGCAGGAAAAAGTACACTTGGCCTTGGCTCCCTAATATTGACTAAACACAGAGTGTTCCAATCGCAGAAAAATAATGCCTCTGACAACATTCTACTCCCGGCCTTAACAGGGGATGTTTCTATTAATCTGCTAAAGGTCAGATGCAGCCTATTTAAGTTCCTCTGTGTGTGTGTGTGTGTGTGTGTGTGTGTGTGTGTGTGTGTGTGTTGCAGGGGGGGAGGGGAGGCGAACCTTCAAAAAGAAAAATCACAATAATCTAAAGAGAAAAATATTCTGTCATCTCCTCACACTAGCCGTCTCTCACTGTGGTCAGCAAAATAGTATGTGATAAGGCTACTCTGTCCCTTAAATTCCCTTTACTCCAGAATACATAATAATAATGTACTAATATTAAAGCATGCCTAAATGTCTTCTGCCTAGAGCTTTTCCCTGGAATAATTCTTCCCTCTTTCCCAGTCTTTGCCTAGAAAACTTCTTCCGTAGATGCCTGCTTCTTGTATTTGGATTTCGACTCTGAGGTACCCTTCCCTGACTCCATTTCTAACGCTGCTCTCAAAAAACCTACTCACTCTTTAGCACAGTCTCTATCACTCTCCGACATTACCGAATTACTCATTCAGTGTCTTGTTTACTACTGTATCCTCAGTACCATGATCAGGGCCAGAATCATCACAAGCAAGTAAGTACTCTATAAATATTTGTTGAATCAATGTACTAGATAAATTAATGGATTCCCACTAGCTGTTGGGACAAGGCAAATAATTGCTTTCTCATGTCTTTCCTGTCTGGAGAACAGCAGCTGCTAATGGCTCTTTCTTTTCTCCCCTCTGCTCTCGTCCCTTCTATCCCCGTTCTTTTCCTTCTCACCCATAGGTGAATCGTTCGAAGCACAGGCTGAGATGTCCAGTGGCCTGTGAATCTAGATTTCACCTAGTTGTAAGTCTACAAGGGCAAGTATTTGTCGGTTTTATTCACAGTTCCTTCCTAGGACTAGCAGAAGGCTAGCAGATGCTCAATATTTGTTATCAAATGAGAAAAAAAAAATTGAACAAATAAAGGCTTTCTATTTCCTAGTTGAGTGATGTCAGATAAGTTTCTTAACCTCTCTTCTTCATTCTTCTCATAAGGAATGATTTAAAAATACTATTATCCATGTGGGGTTAGTGCAAGGATCAAAGGAAGCCACATATGCCCACAGATAGTAAGTGTTCAATAAAAGATCACAGACTTATTATTAAAATATTCTCCACTCATAATTAAAATGTAATTAGCTTTGGTCCAATCACTCTGTTTGGATAGTTCCATCCCCGATTCAGCGTATGGCCTCTCTGCCAAGGAATCGTGCCATCGCCACAGAACGTCACCGCCCGCAGCTTTGGAGGTGTGCTCTGCGGCCCGTGGAGTTGGGGCTCGCAATGCCATTCTTCCTGGCCATTCTAACTTGCCTCCTGAGACCCAACACTTATGCACCCAGTAGGGCCATCTTTCTGATAATGGATATGTTTGCTCTGAATTCCTGAATTTGCTTCCTTATTTCTTCTTTGATGCCAATTCTGAATTTGCTTCCTTATTTCTTCTTTGATGCCAAGTCTCAACGAGTTGCATCAAATACCTGGTTGGAAAAAAGTCACTTCTTTATCTACTTGTTCTTGTAATGAGGTACAAATAATCCAGAAATACACCCAGCATGAAAGAGAGTTCCTTCTTCACAGAAGTAACAGGAATAAACTGGTACCGAGCTGCTTTTGTGCGTGCACATTGTCCTATCAAGGGCCTTAGGACATCTCTTGCCTTTCTACAAGGAGCTAACACTTCAGTGTGCTTCATGCCTCAGTTCTGGAATTATTCCCTGTGGAAACTTCAAAGTTTCAAATACGGTGCGCAGGACACTCTCCTAGACACCCAGAATTTCTTACGAATTCATTCGTTTGATATTTTTGTTTTTAAGAGTACATGTGCTAGGCACTCTTTTAGACATCAGTTACACAGCATTGAACAACAATAGCAATAATGACAAAATTAAACAAAACAAAACAAAGCAGGTAAAAAGTCCTATCTTCTGAAACCTTAGGGAACAAAGACAACAAACTAGAAAAATAAGTAAAATAAAAAATGTGTTTCATAGTATCCGAGCAGGAAGGTAAAGCAGGCAGAAAGAGATTGTCAGGGGGGAGATAATTTTATATAAAATGAACCGGAAAACCTCCAATTAAAGAAATATTTATGTAAAGAGCAGAGTGAAGGGAGAGCCCTGTCTATTGCCGTCTCATTACCAACTGCTTCATAGTAATAGGATCGTCTCATGTTTCACCCGCTGCCATCACCCTGCAATGTAAGTCCCCGAAAGGGAGGGGTCGTACCCACTTACGTCCTATCCCCAGAGCTTAGCCCAGGGCGGAGGGCGCCAGACGCTCAGCACATCCCTGTGGACGCCACTGCTGTTCTGTCGGTCACAGCCGTGTCACCCTCCAAGGCCCAGGACCGCCTGGTTCCGCCTTGGAGCCCTTTCTCAGTGCTCCCTGCGACCACCCACTCTGGTGTTTTATACACATGAGCCTGGGTTCCTAATCGCCGGGTTCCATCCGCCTTGTTGGGGTACACATCCAGAAGCGATTAAGGGTTTGATCGGCCAGCTTGCCCATCGATAATGGGGTACAAAGACTTTACTGGGAATGTAACTCATTGGAGAAAATCTCTCATTGATCTTCTTGTGGTTGGAAAGATCAATTTCATAATCTGGAAAGAGGTGGGGGTTTTGCCCTCAAGGAATGTGCTTTCTAACACTCAGTCATCACTGAACTATATATCAGTCTATGTGGGGCCGCTATGGCAAAACACCACAGACTGCGGGGCTAAACAACAGGCAACTATTTCTCACAGTTCTGGAGGCTGCAAAGTCTAAGATCAAGGAGCCAGCATATTCAGTTCCTGGTGAGGACTTTCTTCCTGACTGGTAGGGTAGATGGCTAATTTCTCAGAGCCCTCACATGGAAGAGAAAGGGAGCACTGGTCCTCCTGCTTTCTGTTGTTGTTGTTGGTGGTGGTGGTGGTGGTGGTGGTGGTGGTGGTGTGTGTGTGTGTGTGTGTGTGTGTGTGGTTTATTAGGGCAGGAATCCCATCGTCTGTGTCTCACCTTCAGGATTTCATCTCAACCTCATTCTCTCCAAAGGCCCCATCTACAAATACCACCACGCTGGGGTTTATGACTTCAACATACGATTCTTGGGGGGACACAAACGTTCAGTCCATAACAAACTATCTTGAGAAGACAACTATATGCAAGAATGATTTCAAAAATACTTTACCCTCAATCTTTCAAGGATATAAAAGCAATGAGGAAAAACAGAATAAATGAACCACTTAGCATGAGTCAGTTGGACAACAGTTATTACCTAACTCTGGGCCTTTAAAGACAAAACTTCATTTGTTATCTGCCTTAGAAAGTAAGGTGTCACATAAGTGGATTCACACTGAAAATAATGTGTATCGGTCACTATTATCATAATAATACTAATCGACTATCACCAAATCTTAAAGGCATTCTCAATACGCTACAATTTCTCACACATTCATAGTTAGCTGGGGTTCAGCTAATGTAGGCTGGTCTTGGCTGCACTTGACTCTGATTCTGGGTAAAACCAGTGGTTACTCTACAGATATTTTCATGGGAAAAGGCAAGAGCACATGAGGGCAAGTTGAATCACGCAAGTACACTTCAAGCCTCTGCCACCACATCTACTAACATCCAAACTTTTGGACAACCCTTGGCTCTAAAACACATCAAGCCCAAAGTCAAAGTGCAGGGAGGATTACTCCACCCACCATAAGGACAATGCGAGGGTTGGGTATGTCATAGTACTCCAGGGAAAAGAAGAACTGGGATCACTAATCCAACCTGTTTAATTTCAGGGGTCATTCAGTAGTTACTGCTCAGCTTCAAGTCTAATGATTAAGAACTTCCGAAGAGCAAGTGTAAATAGTAGCACAGTGAACTCTGTAAATCCCAGACGCCTATAATTTCCTCGCATACTGCTACACTATAGTTTATTCTTTAGCTAATATTCCTTGGACTTTGAAAAATCTTTTTAGCTTTTTTATTACGGAGGCAATGAGATGCCGTGGAAAGAATATTAGTGAGAATTCAAACACCCAGGATCCCGTCCCCTATTTGCCACTAATTAACTCCGAAACCATCAGCAAATTATCTCAAATTCTTTTGGCCATGTTCTCCTCTTCTGTAAAATGAGGGTTTGGACTGGTTAGTTTACACTTTCTACCATAACTTCATGAGTGTATGTTTACTGACATGGATGCAGGCCAATAGGCCTCGTCTCACCTTTCTTTTTATTTTATATTATTGTTGCATCATATTAAGAGTTCCCTGCACAAAAAATCCATGTGCAAAACAAAGCGGAGGACTTTTCTAAAGTCATAAATAGCATTTAAACATTCCTTGGATGGACAGAGAGTGAAATAGGGCCCCCATTTTCTGGCCATGTACTGTCAAATGTGGAGGGTTTCTGACCATGAGATAAAGGTCACCCATGACCCCAAATTTTAAATTGTGTCCAGAATGGAGATGATCTACAGAACTGAATGATACACAAAATGTGTTTATTTGCATCTCGCAGGTTTGCATGAAAATCCAAAGTACGTTTTGTAAATATAATGGTATTTGTCTTTCTGAAATTAGCACAAATTGCATGTTTGTTTGGAAAGTTAATAGTATCACATATGCTTCTGACAGTGATATATCAGCAAACTGTTTTTATAGAGCATTGTATGTACTTTTACCACACCACAGTTGAAGTCTGATTCAGGCTGAATCCCCCAGTGACTATAAACCAAACAATTATTTTTTTAGTTCTAATGTGTTTGTTTCCTAATGACCCACAGCCTTAAACTCACACTGGGCAGGATGGCAAAAACTGTGTTTTTTTTTTTTTTTTTTTTTTTCAATGCTCCAGGCCCCAACAGGGCAAGGCACATTCTGGAAAACTAGTTGTGGGTGACCAAAACACAATTTAAGACATCAGAAGCCTTTGATCAGAGCAGTTTGCTTATTTTTAATTGTTTCCAGAATGCTTGTTTGAAAATTTGTTAGATTACACGTCACATGCAATGGGAATTGATGGCTGAATTCACTGCCTTAATTCTTGGCTCAGAAAGATGCCATGCTTATTTCAGTTAGACTTAGGAAGCTGAGCTTTTGGCTGAGCAATATAAAGGTGATTTCAGTCGCTGTCTCTTTTCACCCATACCCAAAATAACAAGGCATGAACTCAGGGAACCTTTAAGGAAGTGTGAGGTAATTGGTTGCCGGTATCTTTTCTCCAGCTGCACTTACTTTAATCAAATTCTTTTTTCTTCCTTCTTCATGGACATTAGTGAATATAAGCACTGTAAAGTTGTCTCTTAACTGATTTAAGAAGTCAGAACAAAATTAGTATCAAGGAAAATTTCTTTAAAACCAGAGAGATGTCAAAACCAAAATCCTTCAGTTTAGGAGTGAGAATCAGTCTTTCCTGATACTAATTAAATGAAAAGCCACAAAGAATGAGAAAAAACTTCCTTTAGCAATTCAATGTTTAGAACTTTTCTCTGCTCTCCTAATCTCTTTGGGTAACCTCACATAGTCCCACAGATGACATTTAAAGTTGCATTTTCAGCCTCAGGCTCAGCTTTTCAACCTACATTCTGATTACCAAGTAGACATCACTGACCAAACAGAGATCACACATGTACCCCAAGTTCAATGTAGCTAATGATAAGTTAACTGTCTTTACAATCACATCTCCTGCTCAATTCTATTTCTTTCTATGTTTTTAATTTGGTGAATGGCTGCACCATTTTACTATTCTAATCATTGCCAAGAACTTAAACATTATCTTCAACTGCTTATCTCCTGTGTCCTACATTCAATCTGTCACTAAGCCTTATTTATTGTAACCTCTATCCTCATGTTTTTCCTAAATTCATCATAGTCTCCTATTTATAATGCCTTTGAAACAGGTTTCTAACAGGATCCTGAGTCTTCTAACTTGCCTGATGCCAATTCATGCTTTATTTTAATGTCAGGATTATCTTCCTTAAACCAACCAATTTGATGATGTCACTTCCAGGCTTAAGTGAGTTAATACTGTCTGTAACCCAAAGATTAAATGCCTAGACTCCCAAGCATTACTTAAAAAACCTCCATTTGCCAGCCCTACACTGTACCTTGAAACTTGCTTCCTGCCAACTCTGCTGTTGGCACCCTGGGTTGCACTGATAAAGTTATTTGTACACTATCAGGTATATTCTCTAATCATCAGCGCCTTTTCCTTTGCCAGAAAAGTCTGCCTTCTTCGAATCCTTACTTCATCTTTAAAAACTCAGTTGCAAATGGGACATCTTTTCTGAATCTTAAAACCACACTGGTAAAAGCCAAGTACTCTCTTCTGTTTTCACACAGAATCTAGTGAAAGCACACATCGGTAGGGTTAGCGACTGTCCTTGATTACATGTGACTTTTCCTGATTTAGTATGAAATGATTTTTGCCCAGGCAATTGCTCAGTCTTAGGCAAGCTGGAACCGTGGTTCGCCCTTGACACAGGACGTGGTCCCTGTTTGCATGTGTGTCTCATCCACGAGGCTGTGAGCTGATTGAAGTCAGTGAAAAGGTCTAATTCATCTTTGCAGCCTAAAATTTAGTGCGGTGTCTATAAAATAGGAAATGTAATCATGGATTTAATATTGCAATATCTTCCTCTTTTTTTGTTTAACTCTCAAAATCTTTAAAGGATGTGGATATTAACTCCAATTTTTTATACATGAAGATAATACATCTAAGAGAAATTTAGTGATCTGCCCAAAGTTACACAGACATACTACATGTAATGTTTCTCTGATTAATAAATTATGCTTATACCTCCATAAAAACTGAGTAAATCATTGACTGGAATACCTGTGATGTGTCAGACTGAGTATTTTTCTACACACGAACTGACTGGGTGAAGAAAATGATTAAAATTAGATAGGCAGCTAATTGTCAGCCCTTTCACACAATTAATTTTGAAACAGTTATTTATTTGAATTGGACATCATCAAACAAGATTGACTGTCTAGATATAACTAGTACAACCCAAACAATACAAAATTAAAATAA
The DNA here is from genome assembly GCF_014176215.1 of Rousettus aegyptiacus. Classification (NCBI taxonomy): domain Eukaryota; kingdom Metazoa; phylum Chordata; class Mammalia; order Chiroptera; family Pteropodidae; genus Rousettus; species Rousettus aegyptiacus. The sequence continues at coordinate 9,868,534 of NW_023416285.1, forward strand.
ATATTATTTCACAAGAACTAAATGAGTTCATTTAGAAAATGAGACCACTGAGATTTTCCTGTTAATCTATTTATAATTCTCAGTCACACGCCTATTATTTAATACTGTGATTCTCAACTGGGAGAATTTTGTCCCAAGAGGCAACTGGCAGTGCCTGGAGACATTTTTAGTCTTCACGACTGGGTGAGGGGTAGAGACAAGGGAGGCCGCTAAACGTCCTGCGATGCACGGAACAACTCCCCACCACACAGAATTTTCCATCCCTAAGTGTCAATCATGTTAAGGTTGAGAAATTCTAAACTGGAAAAGAAGTAAAGCAAAGATCATTACGTACATATTTTAATTAACTCTTTCACGAGATGTGAAATGTTAACAGAAGAGTCCACAAATATTTTTTAAATGTCTAATGTTTAATAAAAAGCTGGTAATAAGTGTCTACTTGCAAGACACACTAAATTAATATGATCATTTCAGGGATAAGTCTTGGGAAGGGCTTTCGTGTGACAAAGGACTGCACTACTACGTGGCAAATCCCATTTTTTCTTTCTCCTCCATCCATGAGGGTCACTGTCATTGGTTTGGTAACAGTAAGTAGTGAATGACGGAGGGTGCAGATAACTTATTCTAGTAAATCAGAATCCATATTTGATATACAATTTAAATTAAAACTAAAATTTTATATATAATTAAAAAATTATATATACTATTAATATGTAATACATATTACATATTAATATACTATATAGTCATTATGAGGTTTAAGCATATATATTATATATTCTTAAGTGTATATATACACGCTACATATATATAATATATACTGGATGTTCTGGTTTAACAAAATACATAAATATATTTATTAAAAATATGTACTTTTTAAAAGTGAAAATTGAGGTGGTATTTATATTCAGTTCTTCAATATCAAGACAGTCTTTTTATTTTTTCAAAAAATTGTGTGTAGTTTTTCATTTTCTAATAATGAAACAACTTATGCTTCTGGAAGATATCTTTACTTGGATTAGAAATACTGTTTTAAAAATCCTATAATCTAAGCATTGAAAAGGAAAAAGAATGAAAGCATTTGAGTATATTTGCTCTAGTTGGTACATTATAAAATTAAAAAAATTTTTATTACACTTATATAAACAGTTTTGAATCATGTTTTCTTTACTCAACATTATATCATGAAATAGCCTTCTAAAAATGTTCTAAAAACTTGTTCTATTGAACAAATTCCATCATACGAATAGACCATAATTTATTTAATAAATCTCCTAAAGTTGAATATTTGGGATTTTTCCTCTATGTTTTGCTATAATAAATAACACCACGATGAACATTCCTGTACATAAATCTTGGCTCCTTCTCTGATTATTTACTTGGGAGAGATTCCATGAACTAAAATGTTGGGGTCAAAATGAAGCCATTTAAGGTTTAGAGTTTCAGTGATATAATCCATAAAACAGAAATAATAAACTATAGCCTCTCCCTAGTCCATAGTATAAAAGGGTCATGGAACAGCGATTTATTATCATAAACCATGGACTAGACATCTGACTGTGAAGTTATCTCTACATGTGCAAATAGGGGGTGGGAGGCAGGGAATACACAAAGGCCCTGTTAAAGAAATAAATCTGTTCATGTTCATTTTTGCTCTGGTTCAAAAGATTTGAGTCACATAAAACCCCCTTTTCAGGTAGAATGTGGCAGGCTGAATGTTCTGTGTGATGTCCACTTCCCCTAAAGGTACGGCAAAAGAAAAATGCTTTTCCAGCTTATGTTTACTAAAACATGCATATTATATATCATTCAGTACTCGTTTAGTGAAAATTCAGTGAAATGATCTGAGAAACTGTGCTATCTTTAGATTCTTTACAGCGCATATTGTTCTTGATCTTGTAACGTTACTGACGTAGGTATCGTCTCCATTTCACAGATAAGAACCTCAGGATGTGAGGGCATTAAGTAAACTGGCCATGTACACGTATTACTTTGTGGGGAATCTATTGTCTAAACTGTATCTTCATGATGCCTAAACAATTGTTCTTAACCCCAACACTGCCCTTCATGTTTATAATATTCATAACTCCACAATTGAGTCTACTAAATGTAATTATGTAGAACGAATACCTTCTTTCCCTCTATTTAACATGCTTCTAAGCCTGACCATCGATCCATCACTTGCAGCCCATCAAGCTTCACTGCCTTCTCCGTGGGCTGTACACGCAGATATCACCCAATTTTGTTTGTAGTCAGGTCAAAGACATAGGGATATACACATTAATTCCCTCAATAAAGGTCTCACTTCTGGGCATTCCTTTTAGGTTACTGCCCTAGAAACATGGTGCTGTCCCTCATTTCTCTCTAGAACCCCTCATGTGTAAGAACAGCATTCTTGAAAACCTTTGGTCTGATGATAAGATATCACTGTTCTGTGAGAGTACTATCAGGTACTGATTGTATACTGGCTGCCAGAGGTAAAGATTAAGATCTGAGCTATGTTTTTTTGTTTGTTTGTTGCGTTGGTTTGGTTTTAATTGGTTACATCCAAGGGTTTTCTTTATTCTGAATTTGCCTTTCCTCGTGGCTAAATACACAAGAAGTACGCCTTCTATTGTTTGTTACTCCGTCATTTCTCTTTTCACTCCAGGATAGAGCCCTATTTCCCAGGTCCCTCTGCCCACCTACCCATCTATACATTGCTTGGGGTTGGGGGTAGGTTGTCTCTCTCTTTCTGATTCACTTCTTTGGCCACATGCTCATGACTCACATTCATCTAGGACTTGATGACAACATTATCTAGATTCATCTCCTGACTTAATGGGCACTTTATCTCCTTTAGTAAACAATTTTCACACATCTAATTTAATCATACTTTTTTTTTCTCTCACATCTTTGGATATTTATTAAGTCATTCCCTTCTCCCTCTGACTCATTCATCCTCCACATGGAATCTGAGTTCTCAAATTATTGTTTTCTGTATATCATAATTGGGTCTATTATAAAAGAAATAGGGGTGTTTTGGAAATGCTTCACTTAAAACTGACTGGATAACTGTAGTTTCCATTAACATGCAATCAGTAAATATAAACGTATCTGTATGGACATTCTCCTTAATCCTTAAAATAGATATTCAGATTGTAACTGTGCAATTCAATTTAACATTTTGTTTGTGCCTACTACACGGTAGGAATAGACAAGGAACTACTACACGGTAGGAAGTGTATTCAGTATGGGCAATGAAAACGTTCGTAGACAAGGAATCACGTCCAATGAAGTAAAGAGACTTGTCAAGGATCATCAACAGCTAGGGCTTTGTAGGTGTGGCCTCCCAGCTCACTCATTCTTTCAGAAACATTCACCACAGTCCCATTCATGTCTGTAGTGTATTCGCTTCCTTTGCTTCTTCAACCTGTTCTTCAGAGTGAAATCTTTGAAAACACAATTTAAACATCACCTTTCTTTGAAGCCTTTCCTTCCCATTACCCTTGCATCAGGAAGGACTGTTCACACTTTGCTCTCTCTGTCAGCACGTCACTCTAGCAGAGCAGTCATAGCATTAGACTGTGAAATCGTACATCCCACAATAGAAACTGATAGTGTGATCCTAGGCAAGTTAAGTGGGTTGGTTCAGTTTCTTCATCTATAAAATGAGGCTAATATTATCCCCACACAGGATTTTTGAGTGTCATGTATAACAATAAATTTTTAAAAACACCTGACATTTTAGTTGCAGAAGGTGGAATAGTCCCTCAAAGATGTCCAGATCCTAACATCCAGAATCTGTGAATATGCTGCCTCCACAAAAAGGACTTTGCAGATGTAATTAAGTTTATAAACCTTGAGTTGGGAAGATTAGCTTGGGCCCAATCTAGTTCCAAATTTTTTAAAAGGGGAGAAATTTCCCAGCTAAGCTCAGAAGAACAGTAAATAACAGAAGACTAGCCAGAAAAACATATAACATTACAGGCTTTAAAGATGGAGTAAGGATGGACTCTTGAAGCTGGAAAAGGCAAGGAAACTGATTTTTTCTCTTGATTCTTCAGGAAGAAACACAGTCTGGCTGGTATCTTGATTTTAGCCTGGTGAGACCCCTGTTGGACTTCTGACTAAAGATAATATATTTGTGTTGTTTTAAGCCACTAATTGTGGTAATTAAATGTTTATCCTGGCCTTATTGAAATGCTGCTTCATCACATGGCCTTCTAATGAAAACAAAAAGGGCAGGCACATGAAGCATATAAAAAGTTCATGAACTATGTTTTTATCTAGGCTGACTATTCAAGTGAACAACTGTTTGAGTTAATGGAGTGAAGACTTGTTCAATGACCATTTCAAGCTCTTTCCCTCATGGTCTGCATTAAGGATTGGTTGCAGAATTTTGTAGCTTCTAACTTTACTGTTATGCAATAGAGTATATGATGAATATTAAACTCCAATCATTTGCATTATTCATTCACTTACTAGTCTACGAAAAACTCTTGGGAATTTACCCAAAGAAAGCATTAAAAATTTAAAAATGTACTTAATAAACCCCTTCTGCCCTTATGGAACATCCAGACACAAATAACCAAAATTCAACAACCTGATAGCTGATGTCAGAGCTCTGTCTTACTCTCCATTGCAACTCCAGGTCTCAACACGATCCCTGCCACATAGTAGGTGCACACAAAGAAACTGAAGAGCTTTGTTGAGTGGATTAGTGTATATGATATAAGATAATAACTTGATAACTTACATAAGACAATCAGCAAAAGTTTCATAGAAGAGGTACAATTTTAAATCCTCCCTGAAAGATAAGTAGAAACTGAGAAAGAAAAGGTGATGAACTTGGCCAAGGTCACAGGCCAGGAAGAAGTGAGAGAATGCTTAGGAGGGGAAGATAATTGAATTGGAAAACATAGATTGTGTGTGAACACAGAATAAAAACTAGGGCTAAGGAGTAAGTGGCAGATAGATCATAAGAATCTGGGTTGACAAAGAGAGCTTCAGCGCTAGAAATCTGAACAAAGTTTATAAGTAACAACAGCAAATGCTTCTTTAGTCAAATAAATTTGACTGGATTAAATGAAGTTAAGCAGTCTTTTTCAGTGCAGTATTTTTTTTAGGCCTCACTAGGCTAATGTGCATTAAACATTTCCCGTAAAAGAAAATATGTCTGTATCCATTACCTATTGCTCTGTAAGCAACTGCCCAAAACACTGGCTTTAAATCATGCTTTATTATTTCTCTTGACTGTGTGGGTTGGCTGAGCAGTTTTTCTGTGCTCACTCAGCTGGTGGATGCACTTGTCAAATGCTTCTTTCTTTGCATCTTTTGAGATGATCATATGATTTTTATCCTTCATTTGGTTAATGTGGCATATCACATTGATTGATTTGCAGATGTTGAACCATCCCTGCATCCCTGAAATAAATCCCATTTAGTCGTGGTTTATGATCCTTTTAATGTATTGTCGAATTTGTTTTACTGGTATTTTGTTGAGGATTTTTGCATCTATGCTTATCAGGGATATTGGCCTGTAATTTTCTTTTCTAATAGTGTCCTTGTCTGGTTTTGGTATCAGAGAATGCTGTCCTCATAAAATAAGTTTGAAAGGGTTCATTCCTCTTCAATATTTTGGAGGAATTTGAGAAGGCTTCATATTAATTTTTCCTTAAACACTTGGTGGAATTCACCAGTGAAGCCACCTGGTCTGGACTTTTCTTTTTGGGACACTATCAGGAACAAGACAAGAATGCCCACTTTCTCCACTTTTATTCAACATAGTGCTGGAAGTCCTAGCCAGAGAAATAATACAAGACAAAGAAATAAAAGGCACCCAAATCAAAAAGGATAAAGTAAAAATATCTGTTTGCAGATAACATAGTATATGTAAAAAACCCTAAAGACACAATCAAAAAGCTGTTAGTAGTAAATAAAGTCAGTAGAGTTGTAGAATACAAAATCTATATACAAAAATCAGTTGTGTTTCTATGCAAATAACAAACTATCAGAAAGAGATATTAAGAAAATAATCCTATTTACACATGCATCAAAAGGAATAAAATATTTAGGAATAATTTTTAAAAAGGAGGTAAAAGGTATGTACACTGAAGTCCATAAGACATTGATGAAATAAATTGAAAAAACAATAAATGCATAGCTATTTTGTGCTCATGGATTAATAGAAGAATTAATCCTGTTAAATTACCCATGATACCCAAAGCAATCTACAGAGTCAGTGCAATAACTATCAAAATTCTAAAAGCATTTTTCACAGAAATAGAAAAAAAATTCTAAAATTTGTATGGAACTACAAAAGACCTCAAATAGCCAATGCAATCATGAGAAAAAAAAAAACTAATCTGAAGACACTGCACTTCCTAATTTCAAACTATTCCAAAGCTATAGTAATCAAAAATAGTATGGTATTGGAATAAAAACAGGCACATAGACAATGGAACAAAATAAAGATACCAAAAATAAACCCACATGTACATGTTAACTGATTTAAAATAAAGAAGCCAAAAATATACAATAGGGAAAAGACAGTCTCTTCAATAAACAATGTTGAGAAAACTGGACAGCTACATGCAAAAATAATAAAACTAGACCCCTATCTTATACAGTACACAAAAATCAACTCAAAATGGATAAAGACATGAAACTACAAAACTTCTAGAAGAAAACATAAGGAGTAAGGTCTTTGACATTGGTCTTGGTAATATTTTTTTTTTTAATTTGACACCAAAAGCATAAGCAAAAAAATGAAAAAAAAAAAAGCTTCAAAGCAAGTGGGACTACATCAAACTAAAATCCTCTGTGTAGCTAAGGAATCTTTCAACAAAATTAAAAGATAACCTACAGAATAAGGGAAACTATTTTCAAATTATACATTTGATAAGTGGCTAATATCCAAAATATATAAGGAACACATACAATTCAACAGCTAAAACAAATAATTAAATTAAAAAATGGGCAGAGGATCTGAACAGACATTTCCCAGAGAAGACATCCAAATGGCCAACTGGTACATGAAAAGATCCCCAACATCACCAGGCAAAGAAATGCAGATCAAAACAACTACGAGATACCATCTCACTCCTGTCAGAGTGGCGATCATCAAAAAGACAAGAGATAACAAGTGTTGGCCAGGATGTAGAGAAAAGGGACCACTTATACACTGTCAGTGGGATTGTAAATAGGTGCAGTCACTATAGAAAACAATACAGAAGTTCCTCAAAAAATCAAAAATAAAACTACCAAGAACTATCGTATTTTCCAGCAATCCCACTTCTGGGTATATATCCAAAGGAAATAAAAACAGGATATCAAAGAGATAGCTGCACTTCCATGTTCACTGAAGCATTATGTACAATAGCCAAGATATGGAAACAACCTAAGTGTCCATCAACAGAAGAATGAACAACGAAGATGTGGTACATACAGAAAGGAATATTTTTCAGCCACGAGAAAGAAGAAAATCCTGCCATTATGACGACATGGATAGACTGTACAGCCATTATGAGAAGTGAAATAAGACAGAAAGAAAAACATAAATACTACATGGTATCACTTACATGAGGAATCTTAACAGCAACAAAAATAGTCAAACTCGAAACAGAAAGTAGAAAAAATGGTAGTCAGAAGTTGTGTGTGGAGGGAATAGAGAGAATTTAGTAAAAGGTAAAAAGTTTCAGCTAAAAGATAAATAAGGCCTGAGGACCTAATGTAAAACATGATGACTCTGACTGATGATACTGTACTGTGTAACTGAAATTTGCTAAGAGAGTGGAACTTAAACGTTATCACCAAAAAATAAGTGAATGTTGTTCATAATAATAAAATAAATATATATGCGAAGAGATGTATGTGTTAACTAACTAGATGGGGGTAATCCTTTCACAATACATACATATAATAAATCACCATGACGTATGCTTTTAATATCGTACAATTGATTTGTCAGTTGTACCTCAGTAGAGCTAAAATTAAAAAATAAAAAGAAATATGAGAGGAAGCTTATGTCAGAAGAGAAGAGAATGGAGCACGTTTATGAGGGCAACGGCAGATACAGTATGGGGCCACAATGAATATGGATCAATGGGTGAAACGAGAGCAAAGGGAAGACCACAAGTGGATGGCGATTACGGTCTGTACAGAACGTTAACTATTGTGAGGATAATTGTCTTGAGTTCCTCAGAAAGCAGAATCTGAGACAAAGTTTAGCATGCAGGAGAGACATGAACGTGTGCCACTGGAAGGGAAAGAGGTAGAAGTGAGCAGAGAGAAAAGCGTGGTAGGTAGAATAATGGACTCCCAAAGATGCCCATATCCTGATCTCTGGAACCTGTGAATATATGAGGTTCCATGGCAAAGGAGAATTAAAGTTATAGGTGGAATAAAGGTTGCTATCAGCTAACCTTAAAATGGGGAGATTTTCCTAAATTTTCTAGGTAGGCTCAGTGTAATCATGAATCATTGAAAGTAGAACAGGGAGGCAGAAGAGTCACAGTCAGAGTGATACGATTTGAGAAAGACTCAATCAGACATTGCTGGCTTTGAAGATGAAGGAAGGAGCCATGAGCCAAAGAATGTGGGACGCCTCTAAACTAAGAAAGGCAAGGAAATTAATTTAATAGACCCTCCAGAAAGGAACAAAGTTGACACCTTGATTTTAGTCATCTGACACTTGTGTTAGACGTCCAACCTACGGAACTGTAACATAATACACTTTAGTCCTTTTATGTCACTATGTCTAATGGCAATTTGTTATGGTGGCAGTAGAAAATTAATGCACTGAATTATGGTTCTGGCTCAACAATGCACTGAACCAACCCAGTGGCACCTCTGCCACTAGAATGACCCTGTAAAGCTATCCCGCATTGGATTGAGCAGGCCTTTATACTCCTTTATTAATCAATCATTGAATGTGAGGAATCCCAGGAAGAATGACCTTGGGTGAGGTAGCTCACTGCAGCCAAGCAATCTCTGAGGAGGCTGACAGCTGAAGGTTGCCGGCCAATAGTACTCCCAATAAACTAAACAATCAGTCTTTCATTGATGGTGTAGCACATGACATTGTCCTCCAATGTACCCATAAAAAGTATCATCCAAACTGGGACCGATTAAAACATAACACTATTAATGATTATGCTTGGACAACAAGTCCACATCAAGTCTATCCTGATCCATCTAAAATCAACATCCTTACTTATATTGGGGAGGGGGATGATGTCCTTACTATAATTATTTGAGTTAACAGAAGTAATTATGCTTGATGTCAACTCCGATCTTTCAGATTCTCAAGCCCGAAATATTCAAGTCATCCTTAACTATTTTTATTTCCCACTCTACAATCAATCAGTCCTTTAACATTATTTTTCCTCTACCTTCAAATTAGACCCCACACCCAACCAGTTCTCATTGCTATGCCCATCCAGGTCTGAAGCCATCATTTTCTTTCTGTTGGACTATGGCAGAAGCTTCTTTACACATCTTCTTTGCCCACTTTTTCTCAATAGAATGATTCTTTTAAAAGGTCAGGCAAATTTATTGACCTTTACTGACCTCACTCCTCTCCTTCCAACTCTGAAATAAGTGTCTCCCTATTTCACTTAGTGGGAAAGCCAACATCTTTACATTGCCCGCAAGAGTACGTGATTTTTATCCCAAAGTTATTCTGTAGATCTCATCTCCTACCACTCTCCCCTTTTTCTCGGCCCTCTCCAGCCACACTGACCTCTTTGTCATTCCTCAAACATTCTAGGCTAGGTCACGTTGGAGCATGCAGCCACACCAACCCTCTCTACCACCTGGAATACTCCTCTCCAGATATCTACGTGGCTTACACTTTCACCTTCCTCAGATTTTTGCTCAAATTCTACCTTCTTAATGCAGCCCACGTTAGTCACCCTCTTAAACTTTGCAACTGAAACCACTGCTTGCTCTATCTTGACCAGTCTGTTCCTTTTTTTTTTTTTTTTTTCACTTGTCCCTTCTAACATATAATTCTCTTCTCTACGTTGTACTAGCATGAAGCTCCAAGAGGGCAGGGGCTTTTTATATTTGTTCCTTGATATATCCCAAGCACCAAGAATATGTCTGGTTCCGTGGACCTATTCAATAAATATTTGTTGACTAAATATATTTTTTATAGAACTTTCTGATATGAGAATAAGCCATATTGTACCTTGACATCAGAACCTTTAGTAAGGCTCTGAATTCAAGGCCACTTTATCAACTGGACATTTAAGATGCCCTATCACTTGGCTTAACTGTAGGAAATTTGTGTATCCTCTCCGTACTTCAGATTTTTAATCTGGAACGGCTTGCTATTAACTGCCTCCTAGGTTTATGGGAAGTGCTCGGTAAAGCAAAGGACTGAATGCATCCTCCCAAAATTCATATGTTGAAATCCTATTCCCCAACGTGACAGTATTTGGGAGGTGAAGCCTTTGGAAGATGATTTGATCATGAGGACAGGGCCCTCAGAATGGGTTTAGTGTACTTATAAAACAAACCCCAGAAGGCTCCCCAGCCCCTTCTACCATATGAGGACACACAGGAAAAAGACAACTGTATGAATCAGAAAGTGGCCTCTCACCAAACACCGAGCCTGATCTTGGACTTCCAGCCTCTAGAAACAAGAGGATAAAGGATCTACTCAGCCTGTGACAGTCTACTATAGCAGCCCTGAGACAAGTAACAAACAGACTGAGAAACAGACTGAGACGAGTAACAAAATATAACGCACTAAATGCAAGGTCTTGAATCGAATCTAGTGAGTGCTCAAGACATGGTAGGTTTTATTATTTTCATTGTATTTATTACTATTTATTATTATTATCATCTTAGATCCCACTGCATCGCCGCATGTGGCTTATCTACCTGTCTGCTATTGCAGAGTAACTACTTCTTTCTCAAAATAACCTACATTTTCTCACTTTCAGGTGTCACTCATCCTCATTCTCTGTGTCAAATGATCTCCTTTCTCTCATCTATTTATGTACAGAGTCTCTTTATAATTTAATTTTCGGCTTACGCATCAATCCTCTGTGATGTTATCACTAAATATCATTCATCCCCTAGATCCAGAAGTGACCGCTCTTCCTGTGGTCCCACACAGACTGCCTAGACCCTGGCCTGCTGGGCTGAGTGGATTTTCTCCCCTACAAGACTTTAAACCTTTCAAAGGTAAAGTCTCATCACTTCAACGCTGCATTCCCATGGGTGCTTGGTTAATATGCAACTCTACCCACCTAATTATAACAAGAACACATTCTAGTTCAAGGAATAGTTAATCTAATGGTTACTTCCTCTAAATCTATTCAAATCATAAATCGAATAAAATGTAATAACTTCATAAGGTATACATGAAATGATGCATTATTAGTTTAGTAGAATTAAGACTGGAGTAAAAAGAGTTGAGGTTAAAGGCATCAAAGCCTTAATGTTATGAGGAGAGAGATATTATTATTAGATAAGTTAGATTTTCATAATATAGCAGGAAGCCTCAAGATTTGCATATGGTTAGCTGAACACTACTTACAAGCTGTAACAAAAAGAGAATTAACTGTTTTTTATCAAAACACCTTACTTCATAAGCAAGTTAATATGATTTCCATAATTTCTCAAAATATGTAAAATGAATATCCATTATTCATAATGATCTCAAAAAGAGCTTTTGGCAATTTGCTACTCTGACATTCTTTCTCATTTGTAATCCATAACTGAAAAGAAATTAACATTCAGAAGCTATAAACTACTAAGACTTGGTGATAGCGAATTCTTAAAGAATATAGATTTCGGAGTCATCAAATATTTTCCTAAAGGAGATGCACACAATACACTTCATCCTTTAAATCCATCAGGTTAATTAAAATAAAATCATTGAGATGACTTTGATGGAAATAAAATAGGCTCAGGAAAGGAAAAAAATTTGAAGTTACTGAGAACCTGGGCGGCACAAGATATGGAGAATAAATACTGGAAGCCAGAGGCCTGGATGCGACTTCAGTCTATACTGATAATGCTCCAGCATAATGAACTTGTTTAGTCACTATTCTTAATTCTCGCCTACTCTGTCCCACTTATAAAAGAAATATATATTATAGATAACGTATTTGTTATATATTATATAATACATATGTATGTATATATGTATACATACACACATACACATATACACACACATGTACACATATAGGTAGTATCCTAAATGAATTAGCTGTGGGTAGGTAATAGTTTTTCATTTGATTTCTATTTCTTCCTTGCAATGATTTGAGGAAACACATGAGTTTTCTAAATCATCCTTCTGCCTAAGTTACTTACAAATACAATTCAAAGGTTGATTGGCATGGGGAAAGTGCCTGAAAGACCCCTATTTAAATATCTGCTCAGTTACTTCTAGAAGCTTAGCTTGAGTTATTTACTTGTCTCCTGTACCTTGCTTGAATTTATCATATGCTCACGAGGCTTGTATCAAGGCCTCTCTTGTATGAATCCCCTCTGTAGAGAATTGAATGATGCTCAGCTTCAACCCCCAGAGGTACGACTCTGATGTTTTAATCTCTGGAACATTGAATGTGACCTTATTTAGAAACAGAGAATTTGTAGATATAATTAAGTTAATGATCTTGAGATGAGATCATCCTGGATTATCTTGGTAGGCCCCAAATCCAATGATAAATGTCCCTATAAGAGACATACAGGTAGAGAGAAGGTGAAGGCAGAGATTAGAGTTGTGCAGCCACAAACCAAGGAACTCCTGGATGCAGCGGAAGCTGGTGGAGGCAAGGGAGGAAGCCACCCTAGAGCCTTCAGGATGTACGCGGCCTAGCCAAAACTTTGAGTTTGTACTCTGGCCTTAAGTGCTGTGAAAGAATTAACGTCTAGTATTTTAAGCCACCAAATTTATGTTAATTTGTTACGGCAGCTCTGGGAAACTAATAACATTCCAATGGCTTGGAGGGATACAAGAAATGTATTACACTCTTTACATTCCTATTTCCCTCTGTCACATTTTTACTTATGTCAGGTGAGAGGAGGGTGGCCATGACTTTGTTTGGATCCAGTTAAGGTAAAGTTGATATGTGGCAACATTTAGTTGAGGGTTGGTAGGATCTGTTTACGTCGTTCTTCCTGGTCATTACCTATCTTAATGAGGATATGGCTTCCAGGAAGGCCCCTGCCACCTATTGTGTTGACTCAGGGTAGTGACATGAAGGACAAGGACAGAGGTTTCATCTGCAAAAGGAACTGGAAAGCTGTTCTGCGAAGGATCATGGGGGAGGCCCTAATGAGATAAAGCAGTACAAGTGTTTGTGTAATAACTCGATGATAAATTACGTTATTTTTTTACTAGCTGTGTAAGTTTGAGCTACCCACAATATTTTTGCTGAATTTACTTTATTCTTTCATTTCCTAAGTGGGAACAGCTTGAGATTATGGAACTCTTATTTTAGGACTTATTTCCTTTCTACTCTTTTATGTTCCTATCTCTTTTTGTTTATCTCTGTCTTTTCTCATCCCCTTTCATCTCTTTACACACACTCACACACATACACAGACACACACACATTCTTTCTCACACACACACACACACACAGAAAAGAGAGACGAGGATAGAATAACAGCTTCAGTTTAGTCTCTTAGTTTTAGTCTGTTACTCGGCTTATAGAAAGAATGTTCTGGACCCAAGCCCATGACGATTGTGTACAAATAAGCCTACAGGAGTTTCAGGTGAAAAAGAAACTTCAGATCCTCTGTCTTCTAACTTCCAACAGTTAAGATGGTCTACTTACTGGACTAGCCGTGGCAGCATCACGTGGAAACTTGTTGGAAATGCATAATCTTGAGCACCAGGCCTTTCCTAGTGAACAATCCGAGTTTGGACCAGTCCTCCAGGTGACTGCAGCAAGCATGCTAAAGTTTGAGAAACTCTGAGCTGGAAAAAGCCCCATTTCTCCCATGCCGTCTTTTAGCACTGCTAATGTAGACCATTGCTTAATGGCTCATCTTGCTGAAAACGGATTTGGCAAAACGACGACCACAATCAGTGATTAATTAATTATGTAACAGAGCCCATCTCAACTGCAAATATTTCTATGGGAAATGATGAAGAGCTGCATTACATTTTTTTTTTTTTTTTACCAAAACACACTGAAATTTTAAGACACAGATTGCCAGCAAAGAAAAAAAGAAAACATAAAGGAAACAAATAGATAAAAGTTATTTAACTCTGACATTCAAACCAGAAAAACAATCGAAAATAGCAAAAAAACTCTTTATCCTCATATTACACTAAATATTCTTATATTTAGTGGATTTCAACATATATAATCATCTTTGGAAATCCAGTTGTATAATTTGGTTTCTATTTTTTAAAGAGTCGGGCTCTTTTTCGTTGAATTCTAGTTGTTAATATTCCTACAGTAAAAACAGATAGCTCAAATTTTATATACCTACTCCTTTCCTCTAAGAAAAGTAGGATGTAAGCTCCATAAGGGCAGAAGTTTCTTTTCTCTATTTGTCCACTGATGTATCTCAAACATCTAAAACATTATTTGGCACATTCTAGTTGTTTAGTAACTATTCACTGAATGAGTGATTGAGTAAAAACTATATCTGTATTAGTTGTTCTTATCTCTCGTTTCTGCTCTACCCAAAAAGCCAGGTTCATGGGCATTCCAGCATGTAGTCACACAAGGCCCAGCTCTCAGAAGGGCCCCATGCTTGGTTGAATGATCTGTTACCACTTTGAAGTTCTTAATAATTCTATCTCTGAAAATGTGGTTTGTCGGTGAAGTCCTATGGCATCTTGCAGTACATGCATAAGCAGAAGGTATTTATAAACATAATTGTCCACCATTACTTGCCATTCATATTGTGTTCACTATGTCACATGGGCACAGAATTCCCATATGTACCCATGACATGTGAGAGTTCAGCAAGACTCAAAGTAAGCATGAAGTACATTACCTCTATGGCTGAGAAAGCAGGTCCCTGACAGCCCCTAGAGACCGTTTTCTTCTGTTCATAACAGAACTATCTTCTATCAGAAAGAAGAAAATGGTGTTCTAAGAAACACAAATGACCAAGGAAAGCTATCATATTCTTTCTTACTAGTTATACCTTTCCATATTATATAACCACTTATGACAAAGTCATAACATAGAAGGAAAGAAAAATATAGGGCAAACTATAGATCTTTTTTAAAGTTCTTTCCTACTCATCAGGAAGCTGAAGATAGTGTTGGTGGAATGTGCATGTATCAAAAATTGAAATAAAACCAGGTGAGTTAGTTTTGTGCAGTGTTTTCACTGTTCAGGTAAGAATGATATATGTATGTATGCATGGACTACAAAATGTGGATTGTGCAATTTTGATGATTCTGCATATGACTTAAATGCACTTATATTTTCATATAAAACTGGCACTGTACAATATAAAGATGACTAGAAAATGTAAGTCAATAATTTAAAATTATGATTTTTTTCTTTGCTTAGAATGATATTAAGTAGCAAATAAAAAAATAAAGTCGAGTGTGGAAGAAAAGAAAAATTAACATTTTAATATTTTTAACAGTTTTTTTCCTGCTTTTTGAACAAGGAACACTGCAGTCTTATGTATCAAATTCTATAGCTGGTCCTGACTATCAGCAAGTCCTACAAATAGACCACTCAATCACTACAACTTTTAAAATACAGCAGCCATTTCCCTAGTTCTTTGTCTTTACTTATGTGATTTCTGCTGTCCGAAGGCCAGTGTGGGAAATACCAGTTTTGGAACCAAACAGACTTGAGTTTATATCCTGAATGCTATTTTTAGGTGTATGACTTAATCTTTACCTCCTCTTACCATTTACCTCTATCTGTGACTGGGGGCTTGCTAATACCTACTTCATAGAGTTATTAAGAGAATAAAATAAAATATTTTATGAGAAGCTAAAATAAGATAATAAGTATGAAACTCTTGTTGTAAATGATTTCAGGGCGAGGCAAGTAGTACATTGGATTCAGCAATTTGGGATCAGCTAATAGGTAATGTTGAGAACTGCCAAGAGGTTCAGGTGGTAAGCCCTGTCCAAAGGGATTCCAGTTTTACGAAATGCTTAAAGCACTGTGTTTCACTATATATTTACACTACAGTGGAAAATTTAACAGACTGACCGGATCAAGGGTTGGCAACAATATGGACCAACTGGAATTCTCATTCACTGCTGGCGAAAATCTAAAACTGTATAAGCACACTGGAAAACAGCTAGATAGCTTTTTTTAAACTTAAGAAATATATTCACGCAAGAGAATTTAAAACAAATGTCCATAAAAAGACCTGTGGACAATATCCCTAGCAGCTTTAGTCACAATGGCCAATAACTACAAACAACTCAAATGAGGTAGCGAAACGCTACTTAAGAAAAAAAGAGGGATGAATTGTTGATAGAGGTACAGCACAGATAAATCTTAAAATTGTTGTGATGTCTAAGCAAAGCCAGACACAAAAGATCGCATATTATGTGACTGCATTTACAAAAAATTCCAGAGAAATCGAACTCATCCGTGGTAATAAAAATATAGTCAGTAGTTGTCAGAGGCTGGGAGTGGAGGGTGAGATGCCCTGCGAAGGCCATGAGGAAACTTGTGGACATGGAGATGTTCCATATCTTGGCCGTGGCAGTGGTTTATGTACAAAGTTTATTTTATGTCAGTTAAGTCTCAGTAAAGTTGATTTAAACATAAAGAATTAAACGAGAAGACTGAGAGAGCCCAAGGTCACATTGCGGACCAGCAGGGGAAATAAGACAAGCTCCTAATCATCCTACATCCTTGGAATAAACAACAAGACATTTTCATTTTTGGCCAAAAAAATTCTGTATGTAAGAGATTTCTGCTTGCAGGTTGGTAACTTATGACCTGTGGTATGAACAGTCAGTGAATACATGGATGCCTTTTTCTATTGTCTTCACAATTACACTCCTGTACGACATCTTTATGTAGAAACAAGTTCTTTCTCAAGACCTACCAGAACAATCTTCTCTCTGGTCAAACCATCTTCACTTCTACTAAGTGGCTGGCATTTCCCCTCCAGGCTCCTGCCAATGGGGTTTACTATTTTATCATAGCTCTTATCATATATATTTGAGTCAGACTTCATGAGTCTAAATTTTGTCTCCACTTCTTATTACTGTGTGACATTGAACAAGTTACAAACTCTTGGTCTTCAATTCTTTTAAATATAAAATGGAGAAAATACTAATAATACCTTCTTCCTACGGTTGTTGAGGGGTGACGTTGAGATATGCAAAGCACTTGAAATAGATCCTGGCATAGGGTAAATAGAATTCAGTAAATGTCACTCTTTTCATTGTCATTACCAGCATTACATTTTTTGGACTTCATCTTTTCCATTATTCTAGAATTTCCTTCTGGGCAGTGGGGGTGTCTTGCTCATCTCATTGCCAGGATCCGCTCAGAAGTGCTACTTAAGTATCTAATGAATCAGGGAGTGGGTGAGTCAGAACCTCGCTACCTATTCTCATTTCCTAGTTACCTGAGAGTGACTAATGGGAACTTAGTCTTGCTGACCTTCACGAGTGCCGAAGAAATATTTTTCTTCTTTTCTATCGAAGCAGTCAAGCTTAACCTTTACTTGTTAGGCTCTCTGCCAAGAAGAAGGCACAAAAGAGTACTTCATCTAATTTATGAAGGCGCAGTAAAGGGAAAGGCCCCACAGAGATCCCGAGGGCACAGGGCTACGGCATCTGGGGCGGTGAACAACCGGGGAGGTGTTCCGCCATCCCACGCAGTGCCTCACACCGAAGCACACGCACCAACACCAACAAGAAAAACCGAGTGCGTGCGGATCCTACTTTAGTCTTTTCCAGAGAACAGAGTGATCTAGTTTCAAAAAACAAATCACGCCTCATGCAATGCCATTTTCAAAACACCGCAAATCCAAGTTAAGTTAGGAGAGCGATGGACCCTAAGGGAAGTAGCAGTATGTGACATGTCCCCGGTAAGGGGGTGATGTAGGGGCACACAGCTTCATTCCTCATAATACATCTCCAAAGGATGTTCGAGATCTCAGTGTTACTTTGCTTAGATGTGTGTACCTTTCAAATATTAATTATGTCAATAACTATACTTTTGTCATTATAAAACCAACATATGCCTATTGCAAAACATGCAGAAATGTATTATTGAAGATAAAGATGATCCCCATCCAGAAACAGCCATTGTTGAATTGTGGTTGAATGCCTAATGTTTTCTGTGAATTTATAATTTGTGTAGCAGAGTAGAAATTAACCAGGATGTTCCCAGGCTTCTCATTTTCCATACCTGGTAAAGAGAATCCTGTCTGGGCCTACCCGTTTCTCCTTCCACACCCTTGTTCAGCCCTCCATGGAGTGTTCACCTGTTTCTAGACCAGCTTTTGGATATCGGGTGTTCCAAATTGGGACACGCACTGGGGTGCAGGTTAGGAGATGGTGTTAAGAGAAAGATGGGGTGTGTGCAGCAAGAGAAAGGACACATTTAAAAAATGGGTTGTTAGGTGCTAAGACTTATGGTTTTTTCAGAAAGACATGTAAAACCTTTAAGTCATAGAAAAAGGATTATTTTGGATTCCAGACCATGTTTCCTGAATAATAAGGTTTATAACCCTTTCTGGGGCATAACTGAGAAGAGGTAACAATTCAATAATATAAAAGTAGATGTCAGCGTGAATACAGAAATAAGTGCGGGTGCAGGCACGGGCATAGATATAAGTACTGTAGCTGTAGATATGTATTTATATAAGCATCAATATCAATACAGGTAAAGCTTGGATAGAGATAGAGGTGAAGAAAGGAGGGACAGGTCTGAAACTAAATCATATTACTTTAAAAGAGCTTTTCTCAGCAAACACAAAATAAACATGGTTCCATAGCAATAAATCCTGTAGCTAAGATTTTTTTCATTAAAGGATTAGTCATGCATATACGCTGGTACAATTTAACAGGATTGTATTAAAATATATGGAGAAAAAGGGAGTAAAGATTCAACGTTGTTTTTTTTTTTTTTTCTTAAAGGATGTTCAAAGCTCGCGGAGATTGGAACTGGAGAGCTGTATGGATTCCCGGCACATTAGCACTGGGAGCTTCGTGAAATGGCACCAGAGTGCCAAGGTATGAGTTTTCTACAAAGTGATTGTCTTCTTTATTTGCTTGCTTTCTTACAATCAAACACAAAAGCTACCAGTGTTTCTAGATAAGATTTCAAGACAGATAAAGGAGAGGGAGAAAGAGGGAAGGAGGGAAGGAAGGAGAAAGAGGAAGAGGAAGAGAGAGGGTGAGAGAGAAAGAGAGAGAAACTGAATAATCGATGAATCTGATTGGGCCAGATATAAACTCTAACCTCAATTTGAAAGCAGAGTTTGCCACACAATGTCATGATATAGACAGCCAGCCAGCATAAGGCTTGGTCACTGAATTGGGATGAAGGGCTAAAGCCATAACATATCTGTATTATTTAGAAACCTTTGTTGCAACTGAAATTATTTAAAAAAAGGGTTTATCAGCTCTTATCTTATGAGTTCATGAACAATTAAGGTAAAGATATGACCAAATACATGTGGTCAAATTATATCATCGGGAATATGTTGATCTTCATTTCTTGATTCTGCTTTAACTGTGTTGCCATCATTCCCTCAGGCTTTTTCCTTGTAATGACAAAAACAGGCCACCAGAAGTGCGAGGCTTTCAGACTACCAGGGGAGAGTTTGCTTATTTTCCTTTGACTACAGCAGAAAACCTGCCCTTGTCTCTAATCACCCAGCTTCATAAGTTATACGTCCATTCTCAAATCAATCGATGTAGCTTGAGAAATGAGGGAATGATATTGGCTGTACTGGGGTCTGAGCCATGGCTTAACCTCACCTAAGCCAGGTGGTTCCAAGTCAGGGAATTGCAGTTAATGAATACGGGGCCGGGATCATGAGTGGGGAGGAAACAGCATCACACAAACTGGGTAAGTGAAATGTGACCACGGACTATTGACAAAGGTGTGGATAGTGCTTAGCATAAGTAACAAACAATGGAGTGATGTCCCAGGGGGTCACAGATGGCCATTGCTACTCTTAGACCCAAAGAAGCAAGGGAGAAGCAGTTCCAGAAGCTAGAGAGAGAGAGCTGCCTGCCACAAACATTGGGCTTTAGCAGGGGGACACAGCCAATCCACGATGACCTGACAGGACAGGAGATGTCAGAACAAATAGTATTAACTCTGACTCCCCTTCTATTTCTTCTGGGTCCCTTCAACGACGCCCAGTCCTACTGTAAGAGGGCAAGGATGCTCATTGTTGCTTATTTTTTTATTTTGTGTGTGAAGTAAAACAAGATAATCTTCTAGAGATAACCATTCTTTTTATTATTGCTGTTGTTGGCTTATTTTGCCTTCTCTTCATAATTATTGGATGTTAACCTCTTTTCAGGTTGTGTGTGTAAATTTATATTATTCTTATGTGAACTGCTTGTTTTTTTTTTTAATCGTGGTAAGGCTACTTAAAATGAGATCTACTCTCAATAAATTTTTAAGTGTGCAGTATAGTATTGTTGACAAGAAGTACCATGTTTTAGAGCAGGTGTCTAGAGCTTACTCATCTTGTTTGACAAAAAATTATGCCCATTGATTAGTAACTCCCCTTCTCCCCTCTCCCCAGCCCTGGCAACCACCAGTCCACGCTTTAATTCTATGATTTGACTATTTTAGATATCTTCTATAAGTGGAATCATGTAGTATTGGTCTTTCTGTGGAAAACTTCTTTCACTGTTTCTTTTTTAAATTATTATTTCTTGTTATTAATTACTAGGGGGGATGACAATATACTATAGGCAATAGATCTATGTTGCAAAATGTATTCAAAGCATTTTCTATCATCCAGACATTTGTTTTAACTTAAAATGCCTTCTGCCATGCAATTTTTTTTCTTTACTTTTTTTTTTTTTTTGGATAGTCAAATTGGTCAATGATCTTCTTAATAAACTTTGTAGTTCACCTCATGCTTCAAAAACCTCAGGCTTAGAAAAATACTCTTCTCTAGGTTACGGTAATTATTTTAGCCTTTACCTTAAACCTTGAAAGCGTTAATTAATTTGGAACTTATTTTTTGTGCACGCTGTGTGGAAGAGAGTTGTCCCTTTCTTCAATATGGATAGCATTTTGAACTAAAATTATTTATGGAATATCCTATTATTTCTCTCACTGTTTTAAAACACTCTTATCTCTTAAAATTTCCATTATGCATTGCTCTGTTTCTGGATTCTTAAATTTGGTTCCAAATAGTGATTTACCCACTTTTATGTATAATCATTTAATTGTCTCCTCTATAGTATATTATGAATTCTAACAGCATAAGTATACCTTCATTAGTTATATTTTTCAATGTTTTCTTGACCTCTCTCTTGCATTTACTCTTCCAGCTGACATTTGGAATTTCTTGCAAAATCACCAAGAAATGAAATTCTGGTTTATTAAATTAAATGTATATATCATTGAGATGGAGAGGTATTATCCCATCCCAGAGGATAATTCTCCAACTATTAAAATTTTGTTTTAAATATTTTAGTAACATTTTTCTGATTTCTTAATATTAGTCCCACGTAGATTTATACTTAATATTTATCTTCGCATTTTATTCCTTTGTTTTGTTTTGTTTTGTATTTTATCTTTTGGATTTGGCTGTCCCCCTCTCCCCCCCCACCCCCAGTATTGTCCTTATTTGCCATAATAAACATAAGTAACACTGTATCATAGTACTTGCATGTGTATGTGTGTGTGTGTGTGTGTGTGTGTGTGTGTGTGTGTGTGTGTATTAGAGAGAGACAGAGAGACAGAGACAGAGAGACAGAGACAGAGAGATAGAGAGACAGAGAAATTCTTTTCGAAGCTGAATAATTGAAGCCCAAGATTTTCTGGGTAGTAAATGTCTAACCCAGAATCAGAACCAGAGTTTGTTTCTGACTTCTGAGGTCATATGGCCAAACATAAGGCAATCGTGTTGTCTTTTCTTTATCTAGAAACTCTAAAACAATACTGACTAACAGTGGTATAGGGGTGACAGCCAGTATTCCTATTTGATCTCTAATGGAATGTATTGATATAGTTACAACGGCATTTGTTGTCAAAAATATATTCGTTTTCAATTTTTTAAGAAAGCTTTGTTCTATTTTCATTTTATTTAATATTTTAAAAAAGAGTGACAAATGTAAAATGTTATTGACTTATTTATCCATTTATTATTATTATTCTAATTCTTCATTAGAAACTAGAGCATTCTAGATGGTTTGCTAAGATTTATCCCTTGCATTCTTGAAATGCACTGTACTTCCACATGGTATATAATATTAATATTTCCCTGAATGCTATTTACATCATACTTTTCTTCATATATATATTTTAGGCATAACTCTTCCATAGTTTAATTTTTCAGTGCCATCTTTATCACATTTAGGTATGATGTTACATAAGCTTAGTAAGACATCCATATTTGTCTGTGCTCAGAAATAATTTTATAACATACATATTTTCTATTCCCAAAATATTTGATAAAATTTACCAGTAAATTCATCTTGGTCGGTAGATTTTAAGACTAGACCTTAAAACTCTTTATAATTTTTAAATAAAAATGTATTTTTTTGTGCTAACTCTAAATTTATTTTAGAAATTTATGGTATCCTAGAATTTTGTTCTCTTCATTAAATCATTTTTATTTACTTTTTATAAAATCTTACATTAAGTAATCTTTCTTTATCTTATTGGAATTTCTGTAGCATCTCTCTCATTATTTTTATTGTTGCAAATATTTTTTTTAATCATAATTATCTACTTGATTGACCAACTTTTAATTTTATTAATCTTTCCTTCATGGTATTATATTATCCACAAAACATTTAAATTTCTCTATTAATTTCTCTTATTTCTTACTTTTAAATTTTCTTAAATTTAATAATAACCTATTTTTATAATTTTTCTTGTTTAGTAATAAAATAATTCTAACCTTTAATTTTTCTTCTAAGTATGGTTTTAGATGCATTCCATATGGCTTTATATAAAGTGATCTAATTTTTGTTAATCTCTAAATGATTTGGAATTATAGTTTTATTTCATGTGTATTTTTATTCATTTAATTTTTATTACAGACAATTAAAATGTGTTTTATTATTATTTTTTACAAGTCTATGCTTTTAGGCTTTTAGCCAAAAAATGTGGCCTCTAAATTTTCCACCTTTGGGAATTTATTAAGATTTATGTTATAGAAAGTTATATGTTGTTATTTATTTATATACCTATTTCTTTTAGTGCCTTATTGATTCTTGGTCACTGGAGAAAAGTATGTATTTTAGAGGGCATAAATTCCATGAATAGAAATTAAGTCACACTTGCCAGTTTTGTAATGTAATCTTGTATAATCTTGTGGTTTTAAAATCTATTTGATCTGTCAAATTCTAATTCTTCCTATGAGTTTTACTTTGCTAATTCACTTTGCCCTGGTGTTAGGTATTGAATGGTTCACAGATCACTTATATTTTTAATGGATTATCCTCCTATATTTATACCCCTCTGTGCTGATTAAGGCTCTAATTTGTTTTATTTGAATTACCATTAGCTCTGGTATTTTACTTCTCTGCTCCCGTGTGCGTAACATATCATCTCCTGTATGTACTTGCGTGCGCATGCGTGTGTGTGTGTCATACTTACAAACATTATGTGGCATCTTATTTCAGATGTGTCTGTTTTAAACAGTGTACAGCTAGATTTTTATCATAATTTAAGTGAATTTACTAATTTTAGTATAAAATCCTCAATTCTGAAATATTTACCTTATAATTCAATTCCAAGAAAATCATGAAGCCAAAAGAGTCTTTGTAAATACTGTATTAAAAACTCTTTTTATAGATAATTTAATGTTTTCTTCATTGTTTTTATATTTTGATCACTTTTGGCAAGCTGGCATCAAAGGTATTGTTTATGATCCATAAGATAATAAAAAGGAGTTTATAGATCCCTATAATCTTTTTCTTGTGTCATCACAGTCTGTCTTCATAGAATTACTTGTTTTCTAGTAGAAAACAAAACAAAACATTATGATATTTAGATCTCCTCCCACATAAAACAACTTAAATAGTCACTTTAAAAAAAATGCTCCAGGATTATGAATGTTAAATAAAGATTTTCACACAGAAAGAAATGCCTTTCCATTTTCAGAGTCCTTCCTTAGCTTTATTTCCTGGTAACACGAAATGCTCTTCAGGAAAATTTTCATTTTCTCTAACTTTGTCAAGATAAGATTGGAAGAAGAAAACAAAACAATATGAATGGGAAAGAAAAACTTGCCAATATAGCAAGAGAATAAAACTGTCCAGGGCTCCTAATATTCCTTGGCAATGTCTATTGCAACTCTGTGATTTTACTGATGTGGAAATTGTCTCTAAGAGCTTGCCTGAAGTTACATTCTTTCAGTAAGATTACTAAAGCCATAACTGAGAATTTCCTTCTGAGACAAACAAACCTGGCATAGGAAAAAAAAAAAAAAAATTTACAGGTTTCCAATCAGTTGGGCTGGTATTACATCTTGATTCCACATATATTTACCCAAAGACAGACCAGCCTGGCATCAAACCCATCTCTTCATTTGTTAGTGGTGAAACCTTAGTAAAAGTACTTTTCTTTTGGCCTGAATTTTCTCCTCTGAAGATGAGTAGAATCTACTTTATTTTCAAGCACACACACCGTTCTAAGGAACAGGTTAGGTACCATGTATAAAGGGTCTAGCACTGTGCCCACTACCTAATTACTACCACCAAATATTAGCTTCCTGTCCCTCTCCTTGATTAAACCAGTCCATACTGGCTTTCTGGGAGTCAGATTAATTAGGGGAACAATGCTTCTGTGGCACCACTGGTTAGGATAGCTAAAACCCTCCTCCACAGACAAAACCTCAGAAGGTGGGTTGGCCAGAATGAGGTGAAAATAAGAGCTAGGGGATTCTATTCTCCTTCTTAACTAATTTCTAGGAAACGCTCCGGCTTCCATCCTCAGGCATAAAGCTCAAACATGACTTTTCATTTTTCATTACTCGCAGCAAAGCCTAGTGGTACCAGTGGGAACCATCAAAAGGAATTAAATTGTTATGTTTCCCAAGGTTAGAAAAAAATAGAGAAAAAAGTATATATGAAGGTCTATTTCGTGTAAGTCTGCCATAGCACCATTTTCAAACAATCACTTAGGTTCTCATTACCACGATCTGAGGATAGATTTGGCTCATTCTAGCACTGCCTAAGCCTAACCCTCAGGTTAGACACCCATTGATTTTAGCTTCCATTGCTCTGTAAAACACATCTGGGTCCTTAATTAATGATTTGCTAAGTTGGAGACAAATTTGCTATTGCATGAGCATGCCTGATTGAAAGCACAGACATAGTGCTCCTGAAACATTGAAAAAAATAATTGAAAATAAGATTATAAATTACTCTTTGCTGCAGGCTTTCCTCAAGCTATGGGGGGAAAAAAAAACAATTATTTATCTTTAGAGATGGAATTAGCCTTTTTTTTCTGTTACCTAATCAATGCTTATTATTCTTCCCAGCCTGGTTCTCTGGTTAGTTATGGAAGTTAAAAAGAGATCCCATTTTGCTCATGCATTCAATCTGTTCCACATTTCTTCATTTCTTTCTTGTTTGAAATTCTTCTAAAAATGACTCTTGTTTAGCACCCTAGGGCTCGAATATGTCAGGCAAAACAGTTCAATACCTGTAATTAGTGACCTCGTTTTAAGTCCTTGTCACAAGTGAGAATTGATTTTATTAACATTCCTGTTTCATTAAATGACTGCTGGAATATGAAGCATCTGCATTAAGTATTTTAACATCCATCCTGAAAATCCAGACAGGTCTAGAAGCAAATGCATTGAGCATACAGGCAGTTGCAATAATGTTAGAGGTTTTCCTTCTGCAGCATAGACATGAATTTGTTTTGTGGAAGCTGTTTGTCTTTCAGTAATTCACTTGGGCACTAGTAGCTTAGATACAATAGTCCAGATTCAAAACGGAAAGTATTTAATTTCAAATGTAAGATGAGGTAGTATTCATTTTCTGCCATGATTAGGGTAGTTTAGAAAATCAGGATCCTTTCTTCTGATTCCACACAGTTCAACTAAACAGAGAAAATAAAATAAAAATAAAAAATAAAAAAAAGAGGATGCTTCCCCTTGTCCTCTTTATTTATTCCTCTATCAACTCTGGCCACCTGCAATGCAAAAGCTGAGCTTTAGTCTAAGATTCCCTCTGAGGAACTGTGTGACCCCACGCGAGTCAATTCAGCTTTCTGGCTTCAGTTTCCTCATCTTTAAGAGGCTGAACCAGCTCTAATGGAGGGTGTCCTCGCTGGAGGTACCCCCCTCCTCATGCTGTTCACACTGCCCTGTAAAGAAGGAGACTTCTCTGTATCCCCCACTAGGCTGAGAAACATGGATTGACAGATTACCCTGCCAGCTGCGATTATACAGTGTTTACACCCAGCTCGCTTTCCACTTCTCCCTAACCCATCGTTCTCCTGCGTAAAGGCCTTTCATCGACGCAGACTGTGAAGTATAAGATTCCTACTGCCACAGTGATTCCCTATCTTTGAAGTGTTACTACAGGGCAGACATCTACCTTTCAGAAAGTCAGAAGGAGGGACTAGCGTGGGATGTAGAACAAAGTAGAGGGGAGGGTTTAATTAGGTTTTTTGTTCTTTTTTTCATATTCACGTTACAAATATCTTTATCACTCCCTCACTCTCGCCCCCTCTGTGACAAGCTCTAAAAGGCTGTGCACAACAGGCCTGTGAAGGCTAATGGAGTCCCCCCTACCCCACCCCAAGGGAAAGTCGGGAGGAGATAATATTATTTTCTTTCCCATATGATAAGACACCAAGGACAGCCTTTCTGGTTAACAACAGGCCTCTCTTCACCCGCAGGTGGGTTTCCGCTCCTTGATTTGTTAATTTTAGTCTCGCAAAGATTTCATCGTTTCATTAATATAAGGGGTACACATTCAAAATACAGCAGTTCCAAATTCTCCAGATTTCTTTTTGGGGTTTCAAAAAGAGAGTGTGAGAGAGTCTGATTCTTGTCCTGTCCCAGTTTTTTTCTCCTTCTAGTCTCCGGTGGCCACCGAGGCTCTCCGCACTGTCATGGCTAAATTGTCTTGGATCCACCAAGAGCGCAGGGAGCAGAAAGCGCGCGCTGCCCTCGCTTCACCTCTACGCGGGCGAAGCTAATTAATATACAGACTCTCTGGCATTGGGGAAGGGGCTAAGACATAGGCAGAAGCCACGAAAACCACCAGTCTGGAGGACTCAGTAAATTACACCTCTTTTCTTTTTCTTATACCGACTGCAGAATAGATTAAGAAATAGATATAGAAATTAGGTACAAATTCTTGGGTCTGCGGGCAGGTGGACTTGCTAATAATAATAAGCCCTCCAAGTGAAGTTTTGCCCCATTAGAGAAGGAGCCGGACCTCATCGGTCCTTCTGCCCTGGGGCTTTGAACTTGTACAACGTAAGGCTGGATGAGCAGAGAGAGTGTGCTCCCTGCAGGCAGGCACTTCCCACAAAGAAAGCTTATCAGTATTATTAATATTGGTTAGAGTCCTGGCAGGAAACAGAATCTACTACAGATGGCTCCAACAAACAGACTCAATGAAGGGACTAGAGGTGAGGTCAGGCTTTAAGAAACAAAAGATAAAGAGGTCCCCAGAGACAAGCAACAGGTGGACGCTTTTACCACCACACAGGCTTAAGGGACAAAGGAGAAAAACATGCATTTGGAGCCCAGTGAAAACCAGTCCTTTACAGAAAGAGCCACCAGTAGTAGCTATACCTGTAGAAACATAGATACTTCCAGAGGAATGGGGCTAAGACAGGGATGAACTTGAAAAGAGAAAAGAAATAGTGTGACCTCTCTCCCCTTGCCCTCCAATCTCCTGCTGGTAGATGCCGCTGACCAAACCCACTAATAAGTCAGAAGTGATGCAGCCCACAGGGGTCACCACCTACCCCATCTCTACACACACTGGCACATAGCAGACAGATGAGGGTGGAGATAGATCTAGCAGAGAAAAATAATGGCTAATAGAATACTGATCAACAAGGGACAATACATGTCCCCTAAGAGGGAGGAGGAAGCCTAGGGAGGGCAGGTATTCAAATGCACTTTGATTTCCGTTTGTAAAGACAAGAAAGCACAGCAACTCTGAGTCCTACACAAGAGCAGATATCTCCAGCGCTTCAATATTCTCAACTCACACAACCAATCATGCCATCTACTAGGGCCTTCACTGGTCCAGGCTGTGCTAGAGAGCTTCATCCTGCATCCCTGGGCCAGGCCCTGATGTACATACGAGCATATACCATTTCGAGCAGCATTGACTGCTAAGTGTTACCAAGGGATCCACCCTTTCTTTCTGGCTCAGGCAAAGCTGTTTCCTCCAGAGCTGCTTCTTTTAAGCTGACCTCTAAGTCCACTGCTTCTCTCACTAAGCAGCATAATGTAGTGGTGAGGAGAAGGGAAAATAAAGTTAGATGTAGATGTCTTCTATAAACGTACCTATAGTCATCTAATTCTTCTGAGACATCTATCTGTTAGTCAGGGATAATCCCTTTGTGTTAAGGTTGCTGTATGGACTAAATGAGATAATTTTGAGATAGTGTTGCCAGTTCTTAGCATGGGACCTGGCACAGAATAAGCCCTCAGTAACTAGTACTTATTGTCCTCATCAATCTTTGCACGCGCTATGCCTTTTCTACTGCAGCCAAACCTTCCCTCTGTTGCCGAGTCATCATTCAAGGAGTGAATGCTAGATTGGGAGGTTCACTGAATAAACTGTGGGTCAGCCAAAATGCTCCATGACTTTTTTATATATAGAAAGTGCTAGAAGTACTATGCTAATATTTTGCATCTTTACACAGGAAACCATCTCAAAGTTTAAACCAAACTCACGTCTCTTGCTTCTCCATTAACCTCTGACAAAGGCAAACCCCGGAGTTTCTATGGGCATGAACATGGCCAGCCAGGCCATTCCCCCAGCCTGTTAAAATAAGGCCAAGCAGGCAGCTTCCTGTGTACACTCACTCTAGCCAGAAATTCTTTTGATAGAACTTATCATGCATTATTTATGTTACTCTGAACCTCTAATGTAAATTTATGGAATATAATGGAAACATCCTGTATATCGCAGTGTTCCCCTATCATTCCATGTCTGCCACTAGAGACTTAAAAATTACTTCTGTGGACTAATCTTATATACAGTATGATAGCTCAGCTATAATTCCTGGGAACATTTCAAGTCTTGGGTTTTTCTTCATCGTATAGATTTTATTCCCTCTTTCACTGGCCAAGGTATTTATTGCCCATCTGATCACAGTATGCTTATAAGAACACATCTCCCTTGAAGAAGGGCAAGTATGGTGTATTACCAGCTTCTTTTCATTTAGTGAAGGCTATTCCGGAGGGGGAGGGGTCAAGGAATTTTGCCTGTGTGCCACACAGTTCTGTAAACTCTCCCCTGAAACTTTATGTGGGTCGAGAATATGTTCACTCTAACCACCATAGCTACGTGGCATGAAACACAATTGGTGAAAAACTTGACTGAATGCAAATCGACCCCAATCATCTTAATATTTTGATTCTCTAATATCAAGACCATTCGATGCAGTTTGAGGTTAATTTGAATCTCTAAATTAATGATTGAGAAAAGGACTTAAGCAAGAGGTAATTTTTATTTATACAAGTAATTTTTCTCTTGCATAATATTTTATCAATTGACCACCAGTCTGGTCTTTACTAAGACTAGTAAATGGCATAGCATTTGTTACAAACAGGGTTACTGTCTACATTAAGATCACAGGTAGAAGAGAGTCAGATAGAGCCTTGAGCAGCAATTTGTTGGTTTTACACCAAGGTGGAAATAATTTTGTACAATCAGGGCATCTGTTCCTTCTATATAGAGCACTTAGATTATTAATAGTTTTATTCAACATTTCATTTCTTTGTGGCAGCCAACTAGGTCTTCCTTTCTGAATGCTTTTGTTGGCTTTAAAATTAAATGCATTTGACCTACTGAGGACACATCAGAACAAATGAGAAGTTAATATGTTTTCTAAAGTTTATAGCAAGGCATCATATATTACAGGCAAAAGTCAAGAAAGGAAATCCTACAAAGAATAACTATCTATAAGCCCACTGAAAAGATCCTTCGTGATGAAGCTCCATGTAGCATGAAAGAGACAATTCTGTTTTGCTTTTTATTTTCACCCATTTCAGGGATTTCTTTTTTATTTTTTCTCTCTCTATTCTTTAAAAAAAAATGGAACTTAGCTGTTCTTTGTTCCTCAACTAATGTTAGTCATATGGGTGAATTCTTTTTTTTGTTTTGTTTTGTTTGTTTTTTATTATTATTTATGCCTACAGCACCTGGTCTTCCTAGGTGGTCTCCCATACAAGTACTAACCAGGTCCAACCCTCCTTAGCTTCCGAGATCAGATGGGATCGGGCTTGTTCAGGGTGGCATGGCCATAGACCATGGACTGTGGCTCCACTGGGGTGTGAACCCAGGACCTTCTGCGTATAAAGCAGACCTGCTAACCACTACACTAAGGAACCACGTCCTGAGGGCGAATTGTAATGTCAAGAGAATTCACTAGGTTCCTTCCTGGTTATTGAGTGTCTTTTCTTCTGTGTATATGAACTCTCAGGTGCTCCTGTGCCCTGTACCCGCTCATGTCTACTTAGGCAGTATATAAAAAGTTGACAGTATCCATTTAGTCTAATAATACCTATAACGACTTTCATCACAATTCCTCATGGGCTCCAAATACTAATCCAATGAGACAGACATTATGTTTTTTAAATAAAGAAATTTAGATTATTGTTTTCAAAACCAAATATCACTCCTTTTTTTTTTTTTTCATGATTAAAGTTGCCTAACTCTTGATGTAAACCTAACTACTTAAAGTCATTCAAATACCTACTGGAGACTTGGAGAAGACCTAATGGCTTTCCACTCCTAGCGTTGAAACTATTTTGGTCTCAGGATGGTTGACAAAAAGGCCTCATTCTAGGCTTAAAAATTCTTCCAACTTCCTCTTCCTCTATTCAAAAATAGGTCCCCAACCTAATTCCTCAAAATATAATGATAAAAATCACACACAGAACAGGCTAGAATTTAGCCAGAATGTTTCTTCTAGATTCTTTTTTTTTTTAATTTGGATCTTTGAATCACACTGTCAGTCCAAATCACTTCAACTTGTATTGATCAGACACATATTAAATCCCAGTCCTTGTGTTAAGCACCAAAGATAATAAAGATGATTAAATAATAACCCTTTTCTAAAGATGTCACTTTGATGATGCGACTGACCCTTGAACTGGATTAAGACTGAGGAGGATCTCCTTTGTCAAAATTGGGATATGGTGTTTTGGGGGAGAAGGAGGACATATCGGGCAAAGGAAAAGATTTGTGCAAAGTGTATGTAGCAGAAAGTGTATGAAGTAGTGGTTTCAGGACACTGAATCAAGTAATTCAGGACAGGAGCGTGAAGCCCAGAAGAGAAATAGTTAAGGCACCCAGGGCTTGCACTGTGCTTGGCTTTACCTGTAATGATGTGACCAGATTTATAGGACACACAGTATATAAACTGAATTAAGTGGAGGCAGAATAAGAAGAATAAAGGAAGACTAAAGCCAATAAAGCAAGACGGATGTGTTAGAAGGGTCGGGGGAGGTAGCCAATCGCCGCACCTTATTTTGGTGACAGGAACACATTGCTCCTTTTCTTTTGTCAACTCAAAACCTATATTTTTTTCAACTAATTTTATCCAAATATATACAGTTCATCTTCTGAGATTCCACAGGATGTTTTAAGAGGTTCAGGAGACTGTCCTCCATCACGAACAACTCTAAAATCTTAGTGACTCTCAAAAACAAACATCCGTTACTCACATGACATGTTGGCAGACTGTCTGAATCTCAGCTTCAAGCTGGAAGCTGGGTTTGGGTCTGTGTCACACAGCTTCGTTCTTGGGTATAGTCTGAAGGTCCAGCTCTGACCTGAAACAGGCACATTACCATGACAAAGGGAAGAGTGGGAGATGCCAAGCTTCTGTTTGGATGTGGCACATCCCACATCTGTTCACACTACATTGGACGCAATAATTACCAAACCCCACAATGGGGATGGGATATATCATCATTTTATGATGAAGGTGAGAGTATCTCCTTTATTTTAATCGCTACCATTTATTCAGCCCTCATATATTTGCTCTCACTGTGCAGCATGATTTACTTAATATTTAATACCTCTAGATTTCTTTGAGAAAATAATTGCTTAGAAAAACAGGACCTAAAAAAGTCCAAGACTACATGGCTACTTATTGGAAAACATACTTATTCGCACACTCACTCACTCACTTGCTCATCTACTATGAACGATTCCAGGTCCTAAAGATACTATCATGAAAAACATGGAGAGAATCCTTGTTCCCATGGAGCTTTTGTATTTGCAGAAAAAAAAAAGACTATAAATTAATTTAAAAAGAGAGTCAAATATATGATGACCAAAGGAGATTTGACTTTGGGTGGTGAACACACAATGGAATATACAGATGACGTATCACTTAATTGTACATTTGAAACATCACTTTGCTAACCAATGTCACCCCAATAAATTTAATTAAAACTAAATTAATAAAAAAGTTATAAGTACTATGCAGAGAATTAGAACATGGTAATATTCTAGACAATGACCGTAAAAAAGAACGTTTAGGAATCATATCCAGGTCCATCTGGGAATCAAAGTTCACATCATTTTGCATATGATGATGCCAGGTATAACTTGTAACATCTCCTATATTACTTTTCAGAACTAATATTATTATTATTATTATTTAACATTTTATATCATTTTGCTTCCAGAACTAGATTGCAGTCAAAAAACAGAAAGATACCATTTAACTTAGATATCCATAACAGTCTGTTTTATTTAATATTCTGAATTTCCCTGACTTGTTAAAAGGTAATTTCTGAGATAATCCTTAAATAAGCTGATCATCTTATAAATAATTAAGATATTAAGCTAAAACAACATGCTTTTAACTTGCTTTCACTCACTGGCAGCTGGCAGCAGTCAACATATTTACTACAACGATAGAAAATAGCTTTCACGATTTAGTATATGCCACCCTATGTCTAGAGTTCTGATCTGGCTTCTTCCAGGAGAGAGCATCTTCAAAAATGAGCAGATGCAGGGTGTTCTTAATTAATATTACAATTTTTAAACTTGTATTAACAGATGCGAATGGACCAATTTCTCATCGATGTGTCAGGGGAGTTTTGCAAATGCACAGGAACAGCTTCTTCCATTTCTATCCTCCAAAAAATCATCTCTTCATAAGCCTGGGAAAGGGGAAAACTAGGCTAACTGCAGTGCTGTATAGAGAAAGACGATTTATTTCTTGAGTTATAAGACTTAGCTTCTGACCATGAATTCCATTTCTGATGTTGCCTATTTATATGATGCAGAATAAATTACTTAACCTTCCTGGGTCTCTCCTTCTCTATTTAAAAAATAACATAAGAAGGACCAGACATTCAGAACTTAAAGAACTGCCGAGTTAAGAGGATTTAAAATAGGATCACACATTGAAGAATCTCATCAGATAATTATAGTAATAGCAACAGCAATAGTAAGATCCAAGTTAATGTATTAATAGTATTATTACTGTGAGGCTTCAAGCAAAGCGCCCATCTGAGGAATGACTGAAAAGGCACCCTGCCATGTGGACCACAACATAGGGATTCTTTTCACATCAGATGGGCATGTGATGTATACTGGATATATCTCTGAGGCGCATGTATCATACAGAAATCACATGAAGAAAGATTTTTTTTTTCCAAAACATAACTTTGTTCTTCACATTCCAAGTAAAACCTTTTCTCTCTGGAGGGCGTGCCCGCTGCAGGGTTGACAATCACTGTCAGCCTAAATACTGCTACTGATGGAGAATGTTGTGTCACGGTTGAAAGGTAGTATTCTACGAGTTGCCTAAGGATTCCGTGGTGTAGATAGGAGTAATGAGCTTCATGGAGAAGGTACGATTGCCACAGGGAGTTCATTCACTCACTGATTGTTTAAAAATCAAATTTAAGTGGGCAGCCTATATTTTTCTTTGCTAAATCTGGCTGCCCTAGGATTAAGAGAAAGAAGATAAATATTATCCTACCAGACTTAAACCAGTATTCTTGGCTTCTCTCGGGACTTTGTAATGCATCTTGACATCATGGATTATGGAGCTATTACCTATTACCAAGCACAGCTGAAAGGAGCTGTGCGTGTCATTACAGAGGCTCATGTATGTCACGTGTCCGCCCCCCTCCCACTGCAACACTGAGCAAACTTCTCTTGGGTTGGTCCTAGTGCTATCACTATAACACACCTCACTCCATTATAAGTATCAGGGACATTTTCAAAGCAATGAGAGAAGACCTGCAAATAAGATCTTTATCCTTCACTCATAATTCTATCCCTCTCACCTAGCAGACATATAGCAGGTATGTGTTGAATGAGTGATTAAACTATATGCTTCTAGTGTACCAACCAGGAAAATGGTGAAAGCAGAACATTTTAAAGCAAAGGAGGCACAATTATCACTAGATAGCTCTTTTCAGTTGCAATACAACTCGCCACAATTATTTTTAGTAATTTAAGATTCTTGTGACCCATAAAAGTGTACTTTTCTTAGAAGAGTTTACTAGTTTAGATTGGACTAAATACCTAAAAACATACAAGTAAGTAATAATAAATACATTATTATACATGAATTATAGTCTTGGTCTTGAATCTCCAACCATTCGAGTAGCATTAACTCAAAGACTAGTTTCCCCAAATCTTCCTTTCCCTTAAAAGCCAAACCCATTTCCTTGTACCTCTACACTGTTTTGACCCTCTCTCAAGCAAGTGGATCATTTTGATCTTGTCAAGAGCTTGCTATGCCCCACACACCAGGTCAAACCACGCTGGCAGAACACTGGTCCAGAAAGCCTACATTAATCCTATGTATATGGACCCGCCAATTTCTAATGTTCACTGATGAAAAGCAAACAACACGAGTGACCAGGCTATTTTCTTAGCTGTCAGACTTTCCCCACATTAGTAAAGTCCACTGTGCCTAGCAGCCAGATGTGGTCAAGGTGCCTCATTATAGAAAAACCATCACTGCTTGATTGGTCTAGTGTCACACTGACAATTTTTATTCCCTTCTCTTATTTCTACAACTAAACTTGTCATGAATTATAAAGCTTTGTTTTCTCCATTATTTTTTCTTCCACTTCCTCTAGCCTTAAATTCATTGGCCAATAAACATAAAGGCTGCAGTCTTAGCCTGATGCCTGGATTATCTACTTCCATCATTAGCAATACCACTTATCAACCAACTGTCCCATGATTCACACACCACAATATGTTACAATTTGTTAGCCAGATACATTGTCTTTGAATATAATATTAGTTTTGGAAATGATAACACTACTGTATGCTGATCATTATCTTGCTCCGTGGATAAGGTCAGAGAATATTTAGAGAAGTATTTGTAAATCCTGCAAATGTGCAAATGTGCAAATCATATTCTGAAGATCTGGGGTTCAAATTTCTAAAAAATATTGTAATTTAATTGTAGTTAGAAAAATAAACTTATAAAAATACTTTAAAACAAAGGGGACACATATTGTCACTAGGTAACTTTGTTCAGTGGCACTACAGCTCACCACAGGAAATGCTATATACTGAACACATATCCAAAGCGTAAAATAAATAAGTACTATACTGAACATACACATCTGAGCTGAAAAACAGATTGAGCGCTGCATAAAACCTGTGAAACAAGCAATGTTATGTTGTTCTTGCTATGAGAATGACAATTGCTTTTATTTCTTGGTGTATGCTACTGACAATAACTTCACAATTTCTAACAGTGACACTATAAGTATTGTTAAAGGTGGTAGAGGGGTCACATAAAGAAACAACAATATATCTAAAAAAGTTTTCCAATTCAAATGCACAAACTTATTTACTTCAGGAAATCTGTTAGTAGCTGAGTCACATGTTTCCAGAGATTTTAAAATGATTGTTTCAAATTGTCATCTATAAGCTTGGACTGAGTTGAATTCTTCTTTTATTCCCTTTAGCTATGACTACAGGGCACTGCACACAGTAGGCATTTAATTATTTATTGACTTGATCACACTAAGGCTGTTTTCTTAGTTTAACCACAGGCTGTGAAAGAACTAAGAACTCTCAATCA
The DNA here is from genome assembly GCF_014176215.1 of Rousettus aegyptiacus. NCBI lineage: Eukaryota > Metazoa > Chordata > Mammalia > Chiroptera > Pteropodidae > Rousettus > Rousettus aegyptiacus. Next base: position 9,904,893 of record NW_023416285.1, read on the forward strand.
TATTTTATTGTATTACTTTGCTTGGGCTGTCGCAACAAAATACCACAGATTGAGTGGCTTAAACAACAGAAATTTATTGCCTCACAGTTCTGGAGGCTGATGTTTTATAAGCCAAGTGTCAGCCAGGCTGGTTCTTCCCATGATGAAAGAATCTGTTCCGAGTCGCTCCTCTTGGCTCACAGGTGGACATCTTTTCCCTATTTCTCTTCACATCATTTTGGTCCACGTGTGTCTGTCTCCATTTATGCTTTTTATAAGGATACCAATCCTATTAGACTAAGGCCTCATGAATCCAAACGGCCTCATCTACTTTTATTACCTCTGTAAAGATTTCATCTTCAAATATGGTAACATTTTGAGGCAGTGGGGTTTAGGACCTCAATATATAAATTTTAAAGGTCACAGTTAAACCCATAACAATCTGACCTCTGACTTATCCAAAACTCAGGTCCATCTCACGTGCAAAATATATTCGTTTCATCCTAACATCTCAAATTCTTAACCTATTTCGGCATCAACTCTAAGTCCAAAATCATATCCAAATATCGACTAATTCAGTTATGAGTGAGACTCAGGGTTGATTCATTCTGGGGCAAAATTGCTCTCCATGTGTGAATCCATGAAACCAAACAAGTTATGTGCTTCCAAAATACAATGGTGGAACAAGAATAGGACAGACTTTCTACTCCAAAAGAATATTAGGAGAAAAGGGGTCACAGACCCTTTTGTAAGCCTGAAACCTGGTAGGGCAAATTCCATTAGATTTTAAGGCTTGAAAATAATTATTTTTTGATCGATGCTCTCTTCTGTGGCAACTCACCCTCCTCAGGCTCCACCCTCCGAAACCACAGAGATGGCTCTGCCCTCTGGAATCCAGGAGGACATGGTTCTGAATCCCTGGGTCTCTGCTCGCTGGGTCTATGGTGGCAGTGGTAGTTCTGCTGGCCTCTGCACCCGTGGCATTGCCCTCAAAGCCATTCTTCCTTCATTACCTCCCATCTCTGTCCCTTTGAATCCAGGCTGACAATTTTTCTGCTGGTATAAATTTCTCAGAATCCTTTTCTGGCCTCATGTGTAATTCACAGAAGCCCAAGCCAACAGGAAAGACGTCCTTCACAGACATTTCCTGGATAAATGCATCTCTATTCCTGGCTTCTCCTGAGATGGTTGATTAGATCCATGAGTCACACACCTAATCTTTTAGCAAAAGTTGTCCAGCCACACATTTGGCCTTATTTCAAGAACACACTATTTGGATCGGTTGAGAATCTTCCAAATCATCAAGTGCTTATTCCTCTTTGCTTAACACTTATTCTTCAATTTATCTCTCTCCTCTGGTGTTTTACTATAAGCAGCAAGAAGAAACCAGGCTGTGCCTTCAACACTTTGCTTAGCAATCTCCTCAGCTAAATATCTAAATCCATCACTCACAAGCTCTATTTTTCACAAAGCACTACAACACATTGGGCCTAGTTGTCTGCCAGTGTTCTTCCTTGTGGGAGCTTTCAAATTTGTTTTTAATGTATTTTAATCTTCTCTTTTCCCTTGAGGCTCTGTGAGGCCAATGGACTATTCTACTACGGGAGTCTAAGGAAAAGAGTCACAAAGGAGGACTTCACAGACTTCTGTGGGGGCTGAGGAGAGGGACTCCACTGTCAAATTCCCATACATATCTACGGGGGACGGGTAATGCCCCCTGACTTATCTTTGCCAGCTAGACTCGGTCTTAAGGCACAAGGGAATCGACCAGAATGATGTTCAGGTCAGTCCAGCTCTCTTCGTGTTGGAGTAGCCTGAAGATACAGTCATTACTTTTCCCAGAATCACCCCTACTTGATCATGGAATACAAAATCAAAATGAGGAGTAATTTCCAACCTCCCCACCCCACCCCCACCCCTACGCACAATGCACAGTGGATGTGCATTTCTGTGGACAGCTGCAGGGCACAGCCCAGCTGCCTTTGAATTCCTCGGTCCACCTGTGGAGCGGGCTTCTTAGTAAGAAACCTATAACAAAAAATGAATTTGCTCAGTAGAGCACTATTTCTTGATTTTCTAAAGTTGCTGCTTTATGTGGAGTTTCTTGAGAAAAACAGCTAGAAACTGTTGCACACACCTGGTATTTACGCCTGTCCTCAAATTGTTAGATGACATTTTTCTCTGCATTAATTGAACATGGGCAGGTTAAGCATTAGGCTTTCTCTAGCAGTTGGTTTAAAAATAAATTGGTGCATTAAAATAGCTTAGCACTGTGGTCTTCAGCACAAAGAAGTAAACTTTGTTGTATAGTCAGAAATTTGTTTTCTAGCATAGTGGGGAAAAAAGAAGCACCTGCATAAATATTGAACTAGGAGATGGAGACATTGAAGGTATGGTTGGCATATGTCCCTAGACAAAGTGTGCCTCGCTCACCAAGCATCCCTCTAAGCCCTCCAATACATCCTACAGGCGAAGGGGTGGAAAATACCTATTTGCCTATTTTGAAAGTGACAGGACATGAAATATGGCAATACTTACACTAGCTGCATTAAATTTGAAAGAGACATACTATATGCTACACTTACACAATAAATGTAAAAGTCATAAACTGTCAACATAAAAAAATAAAAACAAAATATATGTCATATTTTTCCATAACTAAGATATCCCCGAATAATCCTTTTTTCAAATATTTTTTGTTTCTTTGTCTATTTTTTTGCCTTTGCAGCTATAGGTATCAGACATTGGAACTTTACATTTAGAAGCAATTAATTGACCTGGAGTTCTATGCGGTTTCTCTTGCGATCTTCCTCATAATTCATATAAATGACAAATATTAATTATCAGCATAAAAACATTGTATTCTTTGAATAGGTCCTGTGTGGTAGGAAAGTGTCATTGTAGTCATTACTTTATAAAATAGCAGACTAAGCTACAAGTATTTTCACTTCTTTATATTAATTTAACACCTATTTCTCGACAAGATAATATATGGCAAAAATTATTGATGAGAGTGTGAGTGAGATACACGAAGATTCTGGCTTCAGTATCCATTCCATTTATGCAATGGAAACCTAATTAAGGGGGACAAAATCTGCCTAAATATACAGCCTAGAATGGACACTCCCTCTGATCTCTGCAATTGCATAAACAAGGAACTAGAATCTATTCCATTGCCAATTAGAATAACAGGTGAGTTATAAATCTTCCCCAGAGAGGTAACATAAAGTCTTATCAATTAAACACATTTCCTCAACAGCCTTCTACTTGACCGCCCTTCTGCCTGGATGGTCCACCCTAACATCTGACTCCTCTGATCATTCAACTTCAACACAAACACCACTCCTTAAGAGAAGTCTTGTCTGCATTTTCAGAGGCCTATGGTGTTTGCCGCAGTATTGTTTCAATAGTCAACAACAATGATGAGAGAAACAGATAGACAGATGAGAGGGAGAGGAAGAAATATCCAAAACATCCAATAATAGTTTGTTAAATGAATTATAGTATAGCCATGTGATTGTATATTATGCATTTACTAAACTCATGTTTTAGAAAAATATTTAATAATCTCCATAAAGGGTTATGATGCACTATTTATGTACAAAGCAAATTACAAACAATATACAGTATGATATCAATTTTAAAATTTGATGTTATGTCATTCTGTCTGCATATGATATAAATATATTCATGAACAAAGGAAAAAAAAACATTAAAAGACCATTTAACAATATGGAGAGAGCTGTTTTACAGTTCTCCGTATTTTAAAAATTATTTCTATGTACCCATAACACTTCTTGATTGGAAAGAAAAGGACATGTGAGCAATGTCAGGAACAGGGTTTTCTGGCTGTTAAAGTATCCTGTTTCTCAATCTTGACAATACTGTTTTTTGTTTTTTTTTTAATCATTGCTTTTCACTTAGCTGTTCTGTTGTCACAGAGATGCCCTTCAGTTGCTGTGGTAACAAATGAATAATAATCCACACTTGTGTAGCACTTCACCACTCACACATTCTTTTCTCATGCAGCACCTCATTTATGATCAACAAAAACTCAGAAAAGGTTCCAAGGGAGGCAGACCTAGCAACCTCCCCAGTTTACAGATGAGAAATTAGAGACAGAAAGAGGTTAACTAAATTGCCTGTGATCACGCTGCTAATAACTTAAAGAGCTGGTAGTAAATCTAAACTCTCCTGGATTCTTAATCCATTTCAAAGTAGATCTCATTCATCTATGTATCTATCTTTCTATATATTTATATACTTCAAAGAAAAGCCTTTACAAATCCCACTATATAATAAAGTGGAGTGGTCAGTTTTCATCAGAGGTGAGGGACTCAAGGTTCAATGGGTTCGTCCGTTTGTTCGCCAGTTGTGGGATTTCTAAAATCTGGAGTATTTTGCAAACCATTGTCCCATCTTTGAGGGCCCATACTTATCACCCCTCTCATGGAAGCAGAGAGGAAGGTAGCTTCAGCGGCTTTATACTCAAACACTGCTCTTCTAAACTGAATGAAGATGTGTGTGTGTGTGTGTGCGCGCGCACGTCCGTGCGTACACTTATTTGTGTGTTTCTCTTTATGCTCTCAAGTGCCTGAGAAATATGAACTCTCACTAAGGGCTAGAGTAATTGTATTACATATCCCATGATCCACAGAAACTGAGAATCAGTGGATGGATGAGGCAGTCTAGATCAGGGCCGTAAAATAGAGCAGCAGCTAGCCACACGTAGCTATTTAAGTCTAAATTAATTTTAAATCAGTACAATTAAAAGCAGACTTCCTCAGTCACATGAGCCACATTTCAGGTACTCAACAGCCACATGTACCTAGTGGATATTATATTGTATAGTTCATATAAATAATATTACTATTATTATTGAACAAATTCTGTTTAATGGTACTAAGATACCATAGCTAAGGTGTTAGGGCTAGATATATCTGTACAATTTCAGTTTCGTAGTGGCCTCCTGATGCCTCAGCATGTCATCTATAAAGGAAAGGTTGATGATATCTATTAAGAAGGGTAGTTGTAGGGATTAAATGAGATACCTGCAATGAATCTAACCAAGATAAATTGGTGAAAGTCCAAACCGGAAATGAGAGCCTTTTTCCCATCATGCTGCTCAACTATACCACCAATTCTGCCTTTCATAATAATCCCTATATTATTTTGAGCCAATATCTCGGCTTGCATCATTCTGGCTACCAAAAAACAATAAGCAACCAGTTTTCATACTTATGATTGATTCACTTTCAGGATTTAAAATTTTGGCCTAGATTTTGGTCTCATAGCAATGCTCCGATTTTACATATAATTAATTATTCTCCAGGTGCTACAACTAAAGCGTAAACTTTCTTACTGGTAAAATCCTCTTGAGGAGAGTGTGTGGTATAGTGTGTCCACGATTTTTCTATCCTCAAGTACCTCCAGAGACAGAAACAGTGGAGGAGATTATTTTAGAAGAAAAAGAACACATATTTCGCATCCAAATGTTACTGTCATTTTTCCTTGGCCGTTATACTTCCATTACAGAAGGTATCTGAGTCTAGGTTCTATTACAAGTTTTCAAAGCCAGCACAGAGTTCTGTGCCTCCTGTGAGATCCCTCCCCTCCCCTCCTCTCAGATCCTGCTTTCTGGTCATTGCAGGGGGTCCTCTGCAACTGCCTGTCTTCAAAAACTATACAGCTGAAAAGCAACACAGCAATCTCTATAGTCACATTTCTAGAGTCCCTAAACTCTAGAAGCCGTAAATCAACTTCTCCCCAAAACTTTCACATTTCCTCTGGCCCTTTGGCAGAATAAGGGCCCCAATTTTCATAAGTCTATAGATATTCAACTAGCACCCACCAAATCTTCTGGAACACATCTCTCAGAGCTCTCCACCCCTCCCAAGAGGTAAGTTGCCATGTCATTTTCACTACCCTTATGACCGACTGCATGTGAAAGGGAAGCTCCACCTCCTTTTCCTCTACATCAAAAATTCTTTACCTCTCCGACTGCTTATAATTTCAAACATATAAACTACCTTCATAAAGCCTGGCAGTGAGAAATAGGGGCCAATTACATCTGGACCATTTTAACTGTGTCAAGAAGCAAGAGCAGAGACGTGTCTACAACCTTGCTATTACTCTTTGTGTTCAACTAGCAGGCCTTCGCTGGGATTCAGAGATGAAATTTAGAGACTAACAAAAATACCCCATTTGACATCCAGAAAGAGGCTTTCTAAATGCCACAATTGAAATGTAGTCCACCCTCTGAACATGGTAGTGACTATTGCCTTCAAAATTGTCAGGAAATATTTCATTGGCAGCATCATTGGTAAAGAAATCTCTGGACTATGATGTATATATGGAATTACTGTGATGTAAAATCTATATGGATAGATGCAATTTCCAAATTTTGTGGTTGAATGTCCAAAAAAGCCTTGTGAAGCCTTTCTTGATTGCTTAAGACAGAATCAACTTGAAAGAAGATGAGAGTCTGGGATGTACCACTAAACATCATCACCTTTCCAATTATCTGACTGAAAAACCTTGCTGTGACATCGTGCCATGGAGAGACTCGCTGATGCCCCAGCTATGTGACCTCACACAATCTTGTATCCTCCCCCTGCCTCTAAAAAATGACTGACGTGGGCAAGAGCTCTCTGACAAACTCATTCAAAGCATCAAGCATAACACACAGGTGGTTTGTTCAAATATATGGGATTACTGGCAAAGAAGAGATAAAGGTCACAAAAAAAATAATAACTGTTTCATTTATGTGAAGTCTAATATTTCAGCCAGTACCCAGCTAAATGCAACCAGTTTTGGCCAGCTATGATAGATGGTCATTTAATAACTCCTCATGAAATATGGCTATTTTCATTGTCATATAAATAGAAAACACTCATTAATATTCATGGAATTATTAATAACGGAATTCTGTAGGTGAGAAATACTGCTGGGTACTTCACTCTTGCAAAGGCCAATCATTTCCTGTTGATCTTGCTAACCTATAAACTTATTCCTACAGGACTCTAATTTTGAATAGCTGAGTTACTAATGTGTTCTTTTCTAAAATCTTTGATCTAGAGTTAGTATTATTTTCAGACATCTTAAAATGTGCAATAGCATTCAAAGAAAATACAGATCACGTTCAGCCTAAACACAGAATGACTTATTTGGGTGGCAGAAGAAGCATCCCTAGAGAAAACCATTATTAATAATTGTAATTAATTTTGGTGTGGCAATATCCACAAAGATACGCAACACTGAGCTCACTAATTTCTTTCCAGATAATTCTTTCTGACAAATAATTTATTTTGTTTCCTGAGATATGTTAATGAGCTAAATAAAGTGTCCTAGATAGATTTCCTGACTTATATAGAAAATTAAAAATGGCTGCGCCAAACTAATCCCCGTGTTTACATTCATAGCCTTTTAATCGCTAATCAGTTCTATAACATTCAGTTATTACTTTTAAAAGGTTTCTTTCTGTGTGTTTAAAAATGTCTTAATTGATCTAAATAGCTGTTTAAAACATTGGCTTCTAATTGGACCTAGTGTTTATTTAATATTTATCTGCCTCCAGTTTTTCAGAGGAGGGGACATTTGGTGCTTCATCTTGAAGGATGGATACCATTAAAGGAGTCAGAAAACATGTGACCAAATCTAACTTCCTCTACTAACTAGAGACATGGCTTTGAATAAATTAATGTGACCTCAAAAACCCTCATGTGACTTCTATAAAATAATTATCCTTGTCCTAACTATTTATAAGACTTCTGTGAGGAGAAAGTGTGTTTACAAATGTAAAACATTATGCAAAATATATTCAGAAAAGTATCGTTATTTTTCTAATATACAACCCAGGAAGGCATCACACTTAAAAAAAAATTATTCCTATCCCATGACTGTAATAAGTTGGCAGCAGGCCCTTTCATTGCACACAGTGCTGGGCAAAACAGTGATTGCTGTTTGATAATGAATGATGTCTACCAATTTTGCAGATTCAGTAACATTAGTATTGGTTGACTCAAATGCATATTTATATGTGTTGCGTAGATCTCAAGATGTTTTCTAAATAGTCCATTTATCTGGGTTTCTTTAATACTAGACATGAGCTACGCTTTGACTAAGCAAAATTATTATCTGGATGTTATTGGAATTATTTTCCTTATTCTTCTATTTCCACTTGATTTGGAAATAACTCTTTCCTTTGGATTTCTTTTCTTAACTCCTTAGTTTCTTGAGGATTGCAAAATCAAAATCTTTCCAAAATCACCCACTGTGCTGGAAGCATTGTCTATTTCAATACTCAAAGTCAGAGGACAAGGTCATTTACATGTCATATTCAGTCTGAACATGGATTCTCTTGAAATCTATACAGTTTTCATTCCCTTGATGACACTTGAATCATATCTAAAATTTCAACTTCCTTTCATGCTTTAGTGTCATGTTCTTATTTCATTTGTGAATATAAACACTATTTCTCAGCAGCAAACTAAATATTTTTAATGTTTTATGTAAAAGTTTATTTACTCTTTCAGAAAATTATAATTGACAGTCAATGTATGTTTGAATCTTTCTATTCTTTCATTATATTGGACAGAGAAATTAACCTTGTAAAGACATATCTGGAAACAACATGGAAGGATAATTCTCAATAAACTCTCAATCTCACTGGTCAAAATAATTCCTTGCTTGGGTACTGACCTTTCTAACATTATCCATTGTTTCCCAAGACTTTTTGAGTGATTATACCATTTAGACATGGATCTCTAGTTTGTTATGAGATAACTTTTAAATAAGTAAATAAGATATCATATGCATTACAAGTGTCAAGTCAAACAGTAGAATGCAATTAATGTAAAGAGAGTCACTAATGAAGAAATGCTAAACGATATCAGAAAAAAATTAATCAAATGAAGTCATCTCTAGTATACAAATGAACACAGCTCCAATAACTGTCCACCTGTCAGTACCTATGTAGTCTAAGATGTTATTCTATTCTATATTTGTACCCATTCTATATTCTCAAAACATAAAAAAAATCCATAATAATACCAATTTGTAATTGGTAGCAGTATTCCAGGAAAGCTACCATCTTCTTTTACCTTCTCTGAAGCCAAGGATCTACTTAATTTAATGGCTTAAATTGAGTCCATGTGATGTAACCAAACTTTTCTGCCCACTTTCATGACCCCCTAGAAACCACCTCTAGAACACTAATAATGACTCTGGTTGCCCACTATTATCCCTTTCTTTCAGAAACTATGCACGAACTGATTTTCAAACTGTACTACACAATTTTATGAATATGCACAAAGTTTGTAGTTGTCTGGTTGATGATCAGGAAAATTCAAGTCATAATAGTAACTTTGCATTTTGATATAGTCAGCCTATGGCAAATAATGGTAATGATAGGTAAATGGTATATATTTTTAAGTCATATTGGGGGGTCAAGACGAATGTCTCCATGTATCAGAACCAGAACACAAGACATGTTGTGGGACTAAAGCACACATTTGGTGGGCTCTATATCCACAAGCAAGAAGAAAGTGATAACTAACAGTGCCCTACATGAGCAGAGGGCCCGATTCAGGTTCATTGCTCAAAACCAGAGACTGCAGTAGGGTTTATGAAATATGAATAAAGAAATCACTTCCCTCGATTGTTGGCCATAGGTAGCAAGCTAGAGTCACACAAAGGAAGAAAAATTTAGACATTTCTACCCACATGATGTCTTCAATATCACTTTGAGGCAGGACATCTGATCCAACATTACAGACCTTATAAAACCAGAAGCTAGTCTCTAAGGGGACTCCCATTTCTGCGTTCTCTGACTTATGCCCTTGATTACTCCTCATTTACTGAATAGGTCTGACTTCTTTAACCAATGAGATAGTGTGGAAAGGACCACTCATAATTTCCTAGGCTAAGTCACACAAAACACACGACTTCCATCTTGCTCTCTTAGATCTCTCCCTCTGGGGAAGCCAGTGGTACTGTTTGAGGATTCCAAGTATCCCAGAGGAGAGATCTGTATATTGAGAAATAAACACCTTGTACTAATGGCAATCTGAGCATGCTATCTTGAGAGGGGAGCCTACAGTTCCAGCCAAGCCTTCAGATGAGGACAGCTCTAGTTGATACTTGAATACAAGCTCTTGGAAGATCCTAAGCAAGAACCACTCCGCTAATCTGCTCCTATGTTTTGGAACCACAGAAACTATGAGATAATAAATGTTTATTGTTTTAAGTTTCTATCCTTTTGATGATTTCATAAGGAAATCTATCATTAGGAAAACAGAAGAAAATCAATTAGTGGATTATAGATGTACTTTAGTGAAACTCATTTTTTAGAACATACTGATGTATGTTCTAAAATTAAGGAAAATTATCCATATAAAGAAAAATACCTTATTAAAGGAAAACAAATAGAAATAAAACAATAGGTAGACAAGGAAAATAACTAGTTTGCTTAAAAATGTTAAATACAGTCAAGAATTATATTTTTTTCATGCAACATTAATAGAACACAGTTATAAAATAAATTAGAAAATAACATTCATTTAATAAAAAGGTATAAGCTGTACACCTAATATTTCCACATACTTTTCTATGCACTGAGAATAAAACAGTGAAAAATACAACCATCCTGGAGCTAATACGCTCATAGAAGAAATCGGTCAATAAATAAATTATAGGAGATAGTGTTAGTCACATGAAGGAAATATTTTTAAAAATGTGTCAAGTATACTGGAGGTTGAAATTTTAGATGGGGATGCTGATGAAGTTCTCCATGAAGAGGTTACACTGGAGTAGACAGTTGAATGAAGTGTGTGATCAGCTATGCAGGAAAAATAACAGCAGGTGCAAAGGCCATGAATTATGTGCAGAGTTAGTGTGCGCAGGAACAGGGAGGAAGGAAGCCTATACGATTGCTGTGTAGTGAGAAAAGAGAGAGTGGTAGAAAGGAATTTAGATAGAGAGCCAAGGGTAAAATAATTTAGGGGCTTATAAACTATAGTACACACTTCGGATTACACTACTCTGTTTGATGAGAAGTAACTGGAAGGTTTGGGGGAGGTTGTAATTTGATTTATGCTTGAATTATTCTGGTTGCTCTGTGGAAAAAGACTTTGAACAAAGTCAAGGAAAAACTGGCAGCAAAGACATTACTTAGGAAATATTTTCAATAGTCAAGATGAGAGAAATTATTGGCTTTGATAAGGGTGATATGAATTGAGGTGGTAAGAAGTGACCAGATTTGAGATATCCGTAGGAGATAACCTTGAAAGCATGTCTCCACAGGCCAGATGTGGAATATGAGAAAAAGAGTAGTTACAGATGATACCAATGTATGGCACCTCAGAAATGAGAAAAATATTGATGTACTGTATTAAGATAAGAGATTACTGGGTCAGGAAGAAATTTAGAGATTTGATTTCTGGGACATGTTAATTTTGAGATGACCTAGACGTCCAAGTAGAGGAGTTGAATAAGCTTCTGCATATAGGTGTGTGGCATCTATGACAATGGCTAGAGCTGCTGGCCCAAATTCAGTAACCATCCACATAGACATGAAATAGGACAAGAACACCTAAAGATTAAGAGTGGGTAAAGAAGAAACAGTATGCAATGACTGAGCCTTGGGGCACACCGCTGTTTAGAGTGTAAGAATAAAAGTAAGAGGTAGCAAAGGAGACAGCGAAAAGACAGGAACACCACAAAGAGAAGGTAAGTAAAGAAGGTACGTCCGGGAAGAAGTGATGAATTAGGATAAATGCTCCTGAATGGTAAAGGAAGGCAAGGAGTGAGAACTGATCATTATGGCAACATGGGTGGCTTGAGAGGAAACACTGAGAAGTCCACAGGCATCAGAAATCTAGAAACAATAAACGCTTGACTTCCAAAAGTTTAACTTTGATCCCAGGCAAATTTTCAGAATGAATTATTAAACATACAGATGGTCCTGAAATATTGAGAAAAGTAAACGTGATTATTGGGATTCGACATGCCATTACTGAGAAAAGGATGTTGTGGTCAGAGGCAGTATGGTATAGCAAGACATGGGGTGCGACCTAAATATATCATTTACTTTTCTGGTGATTAAAGGTCCAGGGAGGATGGAAGAGGCAGAAGGACCCAGAGAAGTCACCAGGGTCTGCTCATGAAGAGCCTTTGTAAGTCATGAAAAGGATTTGGATTTTGTTTTGAATGGGATGCCGAGACACTGGTGGACTTTGATCAAAAGAATAACATAACATTTATTGTATTTTACAAGGATCAACCTGTATTCCATATAGAGAATAGCCTTTGGGGGCTAAGTTGTACGACAAGAAGGCAATTATGAAGCTACGACATTAGTTCTGGAGAGACGACATCATCATGAACAGGTGTGGTAGCAGTGGAAATGATGAGAAATGACTGGACTCTCAATATATTTTGAGGGTAAAACCAACAGTAAAACAATTCAAAGCAAAGAAAAATCTTAAATGTTGTCTTCTCCTGATATTCCACCATTATTACAGTCTTTATTAAAACAATGCGGTAATAGATTCACATTTGTTTCACAACCCGGTATATTATTTCAGGATTCCATTCTGGTACTTCCATTTGGAAGTCCTCATAAAATCATCTCCCTGAATGTACAAAGTGAAAAAAGCCCAACATGCTTTTTGCAAAAATTCAGTCAAGTCAATGTCTAGCTGATGGAGATAATTCAAAATCTGCAAAATGTAGACCTTTGTTTTGAGGGCTTTTATGTGCTTTCCAGCTATATATCTCTCTACTTTTGACCTCATCCATGCTAGGCTCTGATTGTACTTAAGAATTTAGTGGAAAAGTGAAAATCAGTCAGTTCTCCGTCAGGATTTTGGCAACAAGACTCAGACAGTAGGTTTGTACACATGTTACGCCAACACTGACATTTAATTCTAGAGACACTGGGATTAGCAAGGGTCTTCCCTGGGACCCAGCTGTATTTATTGTCTACATTTAATGAAGTGGTCTGTCTTTTCTTTCAGACCCCTGGCTCATTTATAGACTTCATCCCTGATTTTCGGAGATTTCTACAACCAAGAGCTCGATTCTTTTTCAGAGAATCTTGCTGCTTACATACTATCTATCTTCAGGGATTTGCTTTCCAGTAGTGGCCCCTTTTCAACTTGATTCAATAAGGACAAGGATATTTTCTTCAGGCTGCATTCAAACTCACCTTTTTTTTCTTTCTTTTTTTTCTGCAGCTGTAAGAACTTCCAGCTCCTTCGAGACTTTTAAGAGCAGATTGAAAATGCTCTTATTTGTCTAGGCTTAGCTGTTGGCTAATATGCCAAGAGTATTTTATATTGTATTTTCATCATAGCCCTTTGAAATGCTTTGCATAAAAGACCCTTTATAAGTGTCTCTGCTATTCCCCTCTTGCCTATAGAACTGAGATCTGTGCTGGGGAGAAGGACCATTTATTTCACCTCCTCCTGCTATCACCCCCCTCCTTTGACTAGTTTTCCATTGTTGGTAACAAGCCACTTGATTTAAGGAGACTTGCCAGCAGCAGTCTCCCTTAACTCTTTCACCACTGCCTCCTGCCAGCTCTCTGGGTTTCAGGAAGAGCTAGACAAGATACATTGACTACTTGGTTATAAAAGTGCCATGAGTATAGTCATTCAGTACATAATTCTAACTTTCATCTATGTTAAGATAGATATAATTAAAAGGCAGTGTCACATTCAAAGAGGCATGGGCTTCCTTGGGACAAAAATAAATAAATAAATTCTAAAACATGATTGAAATGGCTCATCGTATCATCATGAGGCTCATATAGGGAGTATTACACGATGACAGGAAAAAAAAGATGGAAGAAAAAAATGTTTATTAGGTTTCTATATGGTTTCAGGCTTTTATGTACAATACATAATTTAATCTTCAAAATAAACTCTAAAATCAATATTACTGGTTTTACTTTGTAGATGAGATGATAAAACCTAATGGAGTTTAGTAATTTGCTTCCAAATTACAATAATTGGCAAAGCCAATGTCTCAATAATTTTCTTTTTGACTCCAAACCCATGGTCTTGATACTACTAAGTTGCTTCCCATAAATAAGAAGCAGTGAACTTCCTCAACAACTTTACTGTCCAATACACAGATAGTAGAACACGGTGGCTAAGAACGAGGACTTTCCAGTTAAACTCTCTAAGTTCAATTCCAGATTCCACCACTAGCTACTTGATCTCCACTCAGAAACGATTTTGCTGAATTTCCCCATAAGTTGTTTTAGTTTTCTATCGCTATGTAACACCTTACCAAACTTCAGGGATTAGAACAACACACATTTGTTATCTCACAGTTTATATGGGTCAGGACTCAGGCATGGCTTAGCTAGTCCTCAACTCAGTGATTCACAAGGTTGCTGTCAGGTCTGCAGGCTCATCTGAAGGATGACTAGGGAAAGACCTGCTTCTATGCTCACTCGAGTTGTTAACAACATTCAGTTCCTTGGAGCTGTAGGACTGAAGATTTCCATTTCTCTGCTGACTGTTGGCCAGAGGCCACTCTCATCTCCTAGAAGCCACCTGCAGCTTCTTGCACGTGGGACTCCCCAATGTGCAGTTCGACCTCTTCAAAGCCAGGAAGAGAGAGAGGGAGGCTCTAGTGAGCAGGTGCTATGACCTAATGCAGGATAATCATGTCCGTGTAATTTCGTACATCCCATTATGTTTGCCATATCCCATGGGTTCCATCCACACCCTGGAGGAGGTGGACCACACAAGGGCGTGCAGTCCATAAGGCAGGGATCACAGGGACCGCCTAAACAGACTTTCAGCCACTTAAGTAAAAAGGAATTAATAATTCACTCAATTGTTGGGACATTTATTGTAGCATCATCTGACTCACAGTATGTGCTCGGTAAACATCGGCTATTTTTATGTTAATTTTAAAAAGTGTAAGAAAAAACAGAAGTGCCATGAGACATAAACGAAGCATCACCTCTTCATTGCAAAGATCAAAATATAACAAAGCCCTGCCTTCACACCATTGCCTCCTCCTCAAGCCACTGACTTAGTTCTTTATCACCAGCTTCCTTGAAAGAGCGTCTTATGTTCATTGATACCATCTCTTCTTATTTAACTCAACAAGTTCCAGTACCATTTCTTCACCCCTCGACCAGGGGCACTAATAAAAGCTAAAATGCCAAATCCAACAGTCTCCATTTCACTCAATTTATCGAATAATTAACTGCTCATCTCTGAGTATTGTTTACCAGTCACTCCCTGTCCCATGGCCATGCTTTATTTGTTTTATTGAATTCTTCTCAGTATGCCTCTTGGGTTTCTACTGTCTATTTTCTGTCCTCCATATTAGAATTTGCATTCCATATCATCAAGGATCTTATTTATTTTTTCAATCACAGTTGACATTCAATATTATATTATGTTAGTTATATCTAACATAGTGGTTAGATATTTATATAACTTACAAAGTGATCCCTTTGATAAGTCTAGTACCAACCTGGCACTATACATAGTTATTACAACATTTTTGACAATATTGCCTTCACTATACTTTATCTTCCATTGAATTCATCAGCTGAGATTCTGTTTACCAAAGGAAGAAAAGAAGGAAGAAAGAACCTAGGGTAATATTTCAATATTTCAGCAAGAAAAAAAAATGGGCAAAATACAGGAAGGTACTGTTTTTAAGATGCTATCACATGATATTCATATGGCAGAGTTTTTTGTCTGTTCATTTGTTTGCCTTTGTCATCCAACTACCAGTATGTATAACACCATTTCTCCTAAAACTTTTATTTTGTTTGTTGAAGAACTGGAAGCTAAATTACTATCAAATCTACACATGTTTTAAAAATTGGTTCTTAGGCTCAAGGGTTAGATTAGGTTCATTTACTTCCAAATAAACTTCATTGGTTGGTATAGCAAAGGCTATCTAACAATAACTTTTCTTTGCTCCCTGATATGGCCTAACCTTCCTTGCAGTTGCTTTGGGGCCATGTGACCAACTCTAGCCAAAGAGCCAAAAAAAAAAAAAAAAAAAAGAGTGAGCAGAATCAACAAGTGTCACTTTAAGGCTGTGGCATTTAAGAACTTGTACACTAGCTGCCTCTGCCCACTGCATAGCCAGCCCTGAGTTCTCATATTCCAGAAGGTACAGCTACAGGCTTGTGCAGCTTCTATAGGCTTTAGTCTCTGAGTTATTATGCATGGCAGATTCCACTTTCTACTCCAACTTCCACCCTAAGAAAAGGCTCATTTTAGACATACAATATAAATAAAGAATATGCTTTTTGTTGCTGCTAAAACATCAAGATTCATAGACTTATTTGTTCCTACAGCATAATTTGTCTTGACTAATATATGTATTCATGGGAAAGTCTAACTTTCTTTTTTCTGTGGCTGGAGAAGCTCTGACTATTTTGGACCAAAATAATGGAGAGATCCATTGTCAGTGAGCAAGCTTCAAAAACATGACCAGAATTTTTTTTCTTACTGTTATTTTCTGTTAAACTTTAGAAGTAAAGTTTCTGAAAGTATAAATGTAAAGAAATCCTTGTTAATCAAATGTATTGAAAAGGCATACGGTGACTAGATGCATAACACAGTTTTGAAATACAAACATACAAAGAGTATAAAATCTAAAAAAGTATATGGTCACATAGGAAACAGAGTCCTTTTTTCTTGAATTCAGAAATTCCCTAAACCTAAATGACTTCAAATTCAATGCCTTGTTAAGTTTCTGCCGTAATGTCAATAGAAAAACAAAACAAAAAACAAAGAATCACAATATCAAAAAAAGGTAACTATATAATAGATATGTTAGTTAACCTGATTGTGGTAGTTACCTTAAAATGCATAGGTATACTACACTATCACACTCTATACCCTAAATATATAATTTTATTCATCAATTACACCCCAATAAAACCGGGGGAGTGGCGAGAAAAAGAAATTACCAGGTTTTCGATTACGATAGTATTTCAGAATCTTGAAAATATAAAATGCATCTAAGCCCTAAAAGAAGATACTTTCCAGATATTTCTATGGAGACTCTGGAAAAGGTCAAGTACAAAGAAAAGCAACAAATAATTCTGATATGGCTGTAACAACTGGGATTGATAAGAAATGAAATAATCTCATGGAGAATGCATGTATTTGGACCCAGAAGATCTTATTTTGAATTTCAGCTTTGCCACAAATTGTCTGTAATGCACTGGGAAAGTTATGCAAACCTTTTAGAGAAACAAATGAAAAAGAATCCTCAGAGGTTTGCAGTCAGTCACGGACTGTTTTGTGCCCTGCAGTATTCTAGGTATTGGAGATGAAACACCAGATAAGACAAAAGGGTCCCTCGAGGAACTTAAATGTAAATAGAAGCTGCTGGTATAGGAATGTGAATTTCAATGTTCCAAACTTTCCAATGAGTACAGACCCCTTCCTTGGGAGAACAGAGTTAATAACCCCACTCTGGGAGTAAGTGTGAAAGAGGTGAACGATGAAGAACGTGTCTTCTGAGGAAAATAATTTCCTTTGAATACAATGGTTGATCCTATTTACGTGAGTTGGACAATCTCACTTTATTAATGTCTTTATTCATTTCTTCAATAAATATTTCTTGAGTAAATGCTTTGTGCTTAGCACTGTGGTAGAAACTGGTGATTTTGCTTCTTGTTCTTATCTGATATAGTCGAATATCTAGAAGTGTATGGGATAATGTAATCGGATAACTGTGTAAATAAAGTTAATCACCGAAGAAGAAAAACATTTAAGCATTCTGATGTTAAGGACATGAGGTGGTTAGTGGAGAAGATTTCACAAATCTTATAATAAAGTTATTTATAAAAATGTAGATGTTTCTCAGATTGATGTCAACTTCTGGCTAGCAACTTTAGTGGAGGGAGAGAGGAAGATCTTTCAGTACAAGGAGATATTATGTGCAAATATGCAGAGACATATTTGGAGAATTACATGTAGTTAGGTTTTTATTATTATATTTTTTTATGGAGTATAAAGTACAGTGGGTAAATGATTTGTTGGAACTCAGTCATTAATTTGTCAGGGTTTAAAAAATGTCCTTAAAATAGTTAACCTAAAAAATGTTAGCAAAGGAAGGAAGAAATGTCTTTCCTTTCACATTCTTATTTAAAATTCAATTTTAAAATTGGTTCTAGGTTATATTTAGACATTTTAGGGTAATGGAGAGAGAGGCCTTATCATCTCAGCACATCGGCATGCACCAGTTTGTACTTTTTAAAGTAATTACGGGAAAATGTGTGTATTTATAGTTGACTTTGACTTTCTTACAGTTATTTAATAAGGCAGGCTCGCAATCCTGCTCTCATGATCTAAGAACCTGTAATCTCTCTGGGGTCTAATTATCTCCCGATAACCTACCCCTTGACGACATCCGTATTGCTATTATAAAACATGTTTATTTTGGGAAAGAACATATATTTTGTATTGTAATAGCATTAAACTGTCAGACCTGAGTGTTAACAGCAATTTGCCCGAAGAGCTTTCAGAAAAGATTAGCTCAGGCATTATACATGGCTTATCAGATGATCTTAGAGGATCAAAAGTCATTTTTATAACAATTACTTTTTTTTTTTTGGAAAAGGAAAGTTGGCAGTACTAAAACCTTTAGTTTTAATATCCACAAATAAGGCTCTCTACAATTTTACTGAAGGATGCAACCTGTAAGGATGATACACAAGTCAAGTGGCATGAAAAGAGAGAAGAGATCATGTCCAAAGTACTACTGGAGAACTCTGAGTGTGGTTCTAGAGTCAGAAGCTCCTTGATTCAAGTCCCAGCTCTAGCCTCAATACCAATGTGAGTCTATGAAACTTAGCATCTTATTTTTCTCAGTCGATCCGGGGTGGGGCAGTAATAACAGTATCTAACATACATTATCATATGAGGAATGAAAATAGGTGTTGATTAAAATGTTTATCAGAATGATAAGAACATACCTATTTAAAAAGTTATAATTTTTATTGTTCTCATGATTATTCAGTATTCAACAAATATGCATTCTCCTGTTTTGTACTATTCACAGCTATGAAATAGTTGTGCAATGGTGAACAGAAGGAACACGCTTTTTTCATAAGGCAAATAATAAATATAATTATATTTCATTATTAATAGTGTAAAGCATTATATCTTTAAATATTTAATAAAAAAAAAATGGTTCTCCAAGACTGCCATTTGGGGTTGGAATAGAAGAGACTCTCAGTGCGTCCCCAAACCCAGTATCCTATTGAAATAGGTAACGGCCAGAGCCTCTCTAAAATGAAAGAATGAAGACAAAGACAAGTGGTGTACTGGTCATTTCGACATATGTCATACAATCACTATTTCTTTGGAGCTACTTTGAAGCAGGTATTCAGTAATTTTTACTCAAGCGCCTGCTCAGTGCCAGTTACTCTAGGGATAAAGAAGTCAATATGAACTCTATTCTGGTGGGAAGGATATAGAAAATAAATGACAATAAGATAAACAGTGTATCAGAAGGTGGTGGGTCTTACAGAGAAACATGAAGTGGGAAAGATGGATAGGGTGTGTACAGTGGGCACTGTCTTTTAAAGGAGGATCAAGAGAAGTTTCAATATGCAGAAGCATGCAGGAGGGGAAGAGATGCCTCAGCTGAAGAAACAGAGGCTAAGAAAAAAGGTTTTATTTATTTATATACTTGTATGTTTATTTATGTCCTTTCTTTGTTTGAAAATTGGTTTAAAAACTGATGCTAAATACAGCCAGAGAAGATAATAAGGGAGGATGAAAATCCAGGCAAATCCAGGGAAAATAATGCAGAGAAATAAAACAAAACAAAACAAGATTTGGGTTTACGTACAAAATTTACTTTCCAAATACAAAATATTATCTTTGAGCTTTCTACTAGCCAAAGTAAAGAGAAATTAATCAATTACAAAATTCAACTAAATCCCTAACACAACTCAACTGATAATACAGGAGGAGCTGAATTAGTGCTGGTCCTGAGATCACAGAGGAAAGTTTGAATAAGGCACTCAACAGTGTCATTACAGTAAATACAGCAGTGCATTTCCTAGTGTCATTTGTTATAACGTCCCTCCAATGTAAACACAAGCCACATGCCAAAGTGCAATTGTGTTCATAGTATTCCACAAAAGCAAAAAATG
This sequence comes from Rousettus aegyptiacus, assembly GCF_014176215.1. NCBI lineage: Eukaryota > Metazoa > Chordata > Mammalia > Chiroptera > Pteropodidae > Rousettus > Rousettus aegyptiacus. The sequence goes on from NW_023416285.1 coordinate 9,925,036, forward strand.
GTGAAGTCCGCTTCTCTCTGAAGATCTGGCTGAGATCCAGCAGAGATTGTAGATTATCTCAACGAATGGTAAAAAGTACTTTCTTCGAAAAATTACATTTGACTCCACTAAAAAAAAAGAAAAAAATGCCCTACCGTGTCTCATTAATGCTCCTATTCTGTGAGGAATGTTATGATATAACTTCATAAAATCTGGAGAGCATAACAAAGATGTTTTCTAAAATGTGGACTACTACATTGAGACAGAGAGATTAACCAACTTACAAATGACTACAGAGTGAGGACATGGGAAAGGCAGGGTTTAAACCCTGATATGTCTGACTGTTCTGTTTACTTTCCGTTTAAATGTACTTCCCCATCTTTATTTAAAATTATGTTTGAATGGTATTTATTTTTATTATATCAGCTATAGATGCACCTGGAATAAAAAAATAGACAATAAATACAATAAATAATAAATGAAATAATAACACAATATAAACTAACAAATCAATAAAAATAAATAGGAAGAAAAATTAAAAGAGATGATTCTACATCAAGATTACATGTTACAATTCAATAAGAATCCTTTTTTTTTTTAATCTGTTAGTTAAAATAATTTTAAACTTACTTAGAATACTCCATATCTGAAACTAGCCAACATAAGTATGAAAGAAAAAAGTGTGAGGGAGCATATGCTAAATAACTTACTCAAAAGTCATCAGGATCAAACCACAGTGGAATTGGTACAAAAGGAAACAAATAGGTCAGTGGAAGAGAAGAGAGTCTAAGAATAGAAATATAGGTACGAACTTAATAAAGGCCACCTAATAACATTTTGAGTCAATGAGAAAATAGTGCTTTACTAAATAAATGCTTTAGAATGTTGTGATATACATTAGTAGAAAAAGGAAAAATCCTTACTTCATACTACATACAAGTTAGAAATGTGTTAGGGACTCTTTTTTTTTTTTTTTTTTGGTGAGAAAAACAATGTTTCAGAAATCCTGCTGACTTCAGGTCTACTAAGAAGTCTCATTGCCTTGCTGTATCCGACCAAATGAAGTATGCAACTGGACAGAGAGGCCTACCCTCCAACAATTTTAAATCAGAATCTCCACACTCTACTGCTCTCTTAAAGGCCCATGAACATGAATAATAGTGTACTGTGGATGCAGAGAATTCTAAGAGACCTCGCCTAGGGCAAGGGGTCCCTCCTTAGAATCACTGGGTGGTATTAGTTCAGACTTTTATTCAATGTTTCAAATAATTACTTGTTCACAGCAATCTTAAGAGACTTATTCCACTGTTGAGAAACTCTAATAGGTAGATATACTTTTTTATATGGGCCCCTAAGACTTTTATCCATTGTTTCAGAAATGTTAATAGGTTAAAATTGTGTCTGGCCTATGATCTCCTTTCTGTCTTCAAAAGTCTATGCTTATTTTTAGGTACTTTCAAAGAGATATGGCATTGTGTTCGTGAATTATTCGAGATATGGCATCCATACTGATCGTTGCAAATGGAGCTTAAAAATTCTAGTCAAAGTATAAATGTTTCCACATTTCTGTTCATTGCCTGGAGATAACATCACAATTTGAGATCTGAATTTTCTTTTAATCTCATTTTCTAAAAACAAGGAAGTTTCATTAATTTAGCAACTCATCACATCACATCCTCAAAGGTTTAATGTGATTTTTAAGTTTCATCAATCTCATATACCAGTCAAATAATTTTCATGGAAAGTCTATTCAATTTACTTTATATTCAAAATACAAATATATGGTTTTGTTGCTATATTTTCCTATTCTTGTTTAAGAAGAAGACATTAATCTTTTACTTACACTGCTATTTATGCTATTCATTTGGGTATTTTCTTATACATCCTTGTTAAGTAATACATTCACTGCGCCATACTGTCAGCACTAATTAAGTTTAGTTCACTATGTTGGAGACCCCTGGCTTCTCTGGCTTCCCATGATGATAGTGAGAAGAGCTGGTGTGAATTTTTTCAATTTCCTATGACCTTTTATATAACCTCTGACTATCACGTCATCATGTTATCTTTTCACTTTACCTAAATTTCTAGGAAAAAGTCTTTGCTTAGAGCAAAGTTAATATTTATTTTGGTCATAAATATATGTTTTTGTTGTTGTTTTTGTTGATGTTATTGCTGTATGTGTGTCAGTGTTAAGGCAGAAAAATAGATAGTCACAGAATCCTGTACGCTGACTATCACAACTGCTTTAACTTCATTTATATCATAGAATAAAATCACAGGGTTAAATAAAATAGGTTTTCTTTTTAAATAATTTGGCAAAATATACACTTTTAAAATGCACGATGATTTGAATAACCAACGAACTAGTATTGCTGTCTCTATCTGCCTCTGATACAACTAAGTTCCTTTTGGAAAGTTACAGTCGTATATCAGAAATATTACCTTTTATTGAGCACCTAATATACTAACACTGCCAAGGAACTTTATATGCATTTCGTCACTCAGAGCAACCTGACAAGTTAGGAAACATTATGCCAATTTTACAAATGAGAAAACTGAGATCCCCAAGAGGTTATGTAACTTAAGATAATATAACTTGATTTTGCCTACAACAGAATTTGAAATTCATTTAGTAGGACTGCAAAATGTATCCTCTCTCCATGGCACACAAATGCTCATAAAGTAGATATCAATCTTATTTCTGAGCACATTCTGCTTTTATGAGAAAGTTTGGCCTTTATGTTGCTTTTTCTGGAAGGAATATTCTCATCTCCTTCGCTACTTGCTTGATATTCTATTGAGAATAGTAAACCAGACCCTTTGACTTTGGACATAATAACTGCATATTATTCCCATGATCCACTAATTTCAATAGGGTGTGGAATAGGTTTTTAAACTTTCCACATAAATCATTCTATCCCGGCACATACCTCCTGCCTAAACTGATCGGACAGGCTCTTTCCAGCAAGATTGCTATGACAACATTTTCTCTATGGCCTGTGGTTTCCAACTTATTTGACGCGTTTTCTTTAATTTGATTAGAATGTCTTGGCATCTACGCTGGCTTGTTGGGACTGACACTGTTTCCTCCGTGGACTGCTTTTCTTCTGCACAACTGCAACTTGCTGTCTATTTAAGAGCTCTTAACCCGAGCCCAGGGTCACGCAAGTTTAGATCACTTAGACGAATGACACACTCACATACTCCCTCCATCTGACAACGCTGGCTGTAACTGAATTCATCAGTCCCGATCATTGAAATGTTTTACCGCTTCACAAAAATAACAGTAGAAAATCAGCTCTATTACTGAACGCCGTATTTTTTTTTTCCATTTCACATACATGGGCTGAGTATTTACTGAGTGCTAGATACCATGTTAGAATGGCAGCATACAAAGGCATGGTCTTGTCCTCAAGAAACTGAATTCTAGTGAAGGAGACAAGTAAATTCATACAGAGCTATAACGAATACTAAATGCCAAAGTAGCTTCCCAAACATTAGTCTCCCCAGGTTTCCTTGTACCTCTTTGCCCACTCACTCCTTCTCAGTTTCCTTTACTGGCTCTTCCCCTTTTATCTTTCCTGAAACTTCTACTATGTTTTCAGCCAGCTTCTCTCCTCACCCTTCACACTCTCTTTGAGCGCTCCTTCTCACTCTGTAGGGATGAATTCCAAGTGATGTATTTTTGGTGCCTCCACCTCGATGTCCCATTGACCCCTTACACTGAACAAGGCAAAAATGAAGCTCATCACCCTTCCACAAAACCCTCTCCCCAGCAACACGCCCTATTTCATGACATCTCTCATGGTTTCATCCCACTTACTACCTGATATTATCATCTAACTTTGCGGCCAACTCAGAAACCATCCATGATGCTTTCTTGTCCAAAGCTACCAATATTCGATCACCAGATTCTGACGACTATACTTCCTAAATCTTGAGAATCCATCCTCACTGTCTTATTTTAGGAGAGCCATCGCCATCTCATGATCAGATCCCATCAACAATCAAACCAGTCTTCCCTGAGCCTTTCCTTCTGTAATCCATAATCTATTCTATTACACGGTTAACTCCAAATCAGATAACTGCTAGGCTTAAAACCCTTCAGTGGCTCCTTATAACCCACAGCCTATATACAAATTCCCAAACGGAGATTTGGCAGGACTTTAAATGATCTAGACTCAGGTTACCTCTCCAGAGTTTGTTCCTCATTCTCAATCTTTCTATCCCACGAAAATGTGGAACTCCTTTTAATTTCCTATGTATATTTTTTTTCCTCAAGGCCGTAATTCATGCTATTCTGTATGCTGGGGCATTCTCCCCATTCCTCCCATCATCCTATCTCTTTCTGCTAGACAAATCTTACTCTTTAGGTATCAGTTTAGACGTCTCTGATGTCACAGACTAGTATTATCACCATAAGTTAGCAATTATAAATAGTGTCAGTGATAAAATACTATTTTCTGAAAAGATATCATTTATTGTTCTAAATCCAATCCTTGCCAGTTACTGTGACTTTAAGTGTTTTTCATTATGATATTTTACATGGTCACTTGAAGTTTTATTTAATATTTAAAACACTCAAACAGCACAAAATGCAAGTCACAATTTTTGCCTGGTAAGTGCAATTTTTAGTTCAAATATGAAATATTTTACAGAATTCAAATAATAATCCTTAGAATTAAAATTTCATATTTCTATTTAATCATTATTCAATTGTTCACCATGATAGGAAAATAATATATAGTTATACATTGTTTCTCTTTTATCAAAAACTATTACTATAATTAAATTGTGAATCCATTACTCTTTTGTATATTATTAATTTCTTTTTTTGTTTTTACTTTTTCTGGCATAACTAAATATACAAAGTTTAATGAAAGAAAATTATCATTGTTTATTTCCCACCCATTATTATTCTTATTTCGTTTTATTGTCAGTAACGAAAATAATTTTACAATAACATCATCACAAAACGATTCATTCTGGATGTCCAGTACGGTAAGTGTACCCACAACAAACTCCGTAAGATGTGTACAAGTATTATTCCTATTTTTACAGTTAAGTAAACCTGAGTGAAAATTGGCAAGTGACAGAGTCAGATTTGCATTCAAAGGAGATTACTCTGGATAGGGGCGAACAGGAAGCAGAGAGACCAGTTAGAAGACCCTCTTAAAGTTTGCCCTGAAGGCCATGTGTGGAAGGGATGATTTCTTTAAAAGGTCTGAGCAGCTTCTGCAGAAGAAATGACCTACAAGTTGTTCCCTGGATGATTCTTGCTAATGCTTATACACAAAAATGTTTCTAGTTTACTGTTCTTTCTAGGATATGGTTGATGAAAAAAAAAAAATCTCATTTCTAGGGGAAGAATTTCTTCCGCTGATTACCAGGCCAAAGTTATAAAAATGAAATATTGTAATTTCATAGTCACAACACCGGTTTTATAACTGTATCCCCATTTCTTATTTGATATATATTTAATGAGGCGACTTTCAGAGCATAACATGATATGCAGGAAAATATTAGGAATTACTATGTTGACCTGTGTTATGCCATTAAGGAAAGGCTTCATATGATGTCAGTGATAACAGATTTAACTACTTCTCCCTGGATTGTTACTGGCAGAACACGAAATGACCAGTTAAGGTTCTCTCCATTCTAACGATATTATCCCCCATGCATTACCAGACCTTCATGTCACATTTTTCACTATTATTATCCAAATAGCAGGTTCTTGCTGGGCGTTTCTATAGCACCCCTGGCCCCTTTTTCCACAGCTAGATAGCAGATAAGACAGACAAAAAATGGGATTTAACTGTTTAAGATTCGGATCACTTAGTCAATTTGAAAACTATGCTTCATTTCTGATTCTGTTTTTTTCTTCCCCCTTATCCATAAACAATGCATTATGCTGTCTTTTCCTTAGATTTTTCCATTGTTATAAATTTAGGGAGCAAAGCCAGAAACGTTATTTTATATTTCACTCACAACGCATGTATTCTACTTGAAGCTTTAAATAAATCATGGATGAACAATTTGGGGAGGGCATGGTGGATAATCTTTAATTGACAGAAAAAGGGTCATCTCGAATACTGAAGCCTACGATAGGTTGAACAGTTACTCAGAGATCATTACTCTTTGTCAAGCCTTAGCCCTCTCAGTTCATCCAACATTAGCATTTCTGCTGAGATTAGAGAACAGAATACACATCAGGGCCAAATGTAGAGATGAGTCCGGTTTGAGATCAGACCTCTCTCTAGGGTGCTGAGACCGCCAATTTATTTTACATAAACCAAACTACAGATCTTTGTTTGTTGGTAATTATTCTGGGTGATTGCTCCTCCACAGTTAATTCCATACTACTTTAAGCATAAAGGTGTTATTTTGAGGAAAGGATGACAGAAATAGCTCTACTTGGGGGATCTATCAGGAGAAAATGAACAGGGAGTAAGGGGAATTTGATTCGGATTCCGGGGTTTGTATTTTGCTGTGTCTACGTTTCATCTTTGGAAAAGTGCTTAAGGCAGTGTGAACGAGTTGATCACAGGTATGGATTTTAGTCCAATTCTTCTTTATTCTATAAGTGAAAGTAAGATAAGCATGATATTCTTCCCTTAGAGGAGGGCGAAATGTTGAAAATATAACATTTACATTTGTTTTCATTTTTATATTTATTTTTTTACCAAAATTGAGAGCAATTCTTGATGGTTGGAGTCTGGCTTAGTCACCAGAGCAAAAATTTAACATTGAAATTTAACATATCTGCAAGGTAAACCTTCAAATGAGCAACGAGGCCACCACCAAGCTGAGTATTTTTAAGTTTGTGACATATATCTAGCACACTGTTGACATTTAATCCTCTGTAACGTCCACTTAATGACTTTACCATCCCTACGAGAGATTTCCACACAAGCCGTCTAATGCAGTGATCTTCCCTGAGTTGAAGAGAGAGCAGGACAAGGTGTATGAGAATTCCCTGAAAGGTGTTTCAGGACTACACACCCCACAGCGTAATCCAATATGCCCTTACTCAGGTGTTTGAGGCATGCGGACCATCAGGGGCCTGAATCAATACAGGAAAATTGAGGGCCCAGAGAGGTGAGATGACGATGCCTCATGAAATTCTCCTAGTAAGATATATACCCAGACACTTAACCCACAATTCCAGAGGCAGTACTGTATGGTGCTCATGAGCATGGACCATGGAGCCAGATACGTTGGGTTCAAATTCCAGTTTTGCCTATGCTCATTGCTCGATATTTGCAAATTTACTTAGACTCTCAATAATTTAATTACCTTGTTTTTAACTGGACATAATAATAGAAACTATCCATCATAAATCTGTTGCAAAGATCTTATGTGCATGTATATGTGTAGGTATAAGTGATAGAGATGAGAGAGAGAGAGAGAGAGAGAGAGAGAGATTTTTTTTAAATGCCTGGGAGAAAGTAAATGCTGTATAACTGTTAGTTGTCATTAATAAGTTCAAATCCAGGTGGAAAGTGATATAACTGGGAAGTAAATTTTAGGGGATATAGTAAGACATAACTTTGGCACAGATGGAGAAAGAACAGGAGGAAAGCTGTCATCTATCACAGTTAGGGCAAGCCTCTCGCGAGACTACATTCTGCAAAGTAGTGACACAACAGAGGACCAAACGGTCCTTAGAAGTGTTCCGTTGGTCTCTCTGGTCTTTTTAGGGAGTTCAGATTTCTTTTGAACATTATACAATTGGATGATTTCACATTAATATCCACCTCGTTTGATATGTCACCCCTTCCTCCTTGAATCATCTTTATTTGGCTTCCACAATACACCTTCATGACCTTTTCCTACTTCATTGGCTGTTGCTTCTCAGACTCCTCTGCTGGCCCCTCCTTCTTCCCTGACCCCTAAATATATAGGAGTGCCCAAGGCACTCATCTCCATCCACAGTCATTCTTTTGTGAGATCGCCCAGTCCCAAGGCTTTCAATATCATCCATGTACTGACGACTCCCAAATGTACATGTCTAGTTTGGTGATTCCAGCACCACCATCCTCATACTTCGGTCTTTTCTATTTCATTTCATGGCAACTCCACTTGAATGCCTTATAGGCTGCTTTTCTCATCTAGATCATGTAAAAGAAGATTCCATGCAGGGATTAAACTGCCATCCGGGGGAGATGAAGAATTTCCTCTCTGGCTACCTAACAGAAAACTTCCGAGAGACACAGCAAACTGTTCAGGAGGCTTTTCTTTTGCACTCAACAAGGAAGTGGAGGAGGTCCAATGGACAAGAAATTCTGCCTGGCTTCTTCCTGTGGAGAGGTAACTCGCTCTAAATTTTGGCTCCTTGACAGTCTCTCAGGGCTCCATCATCCAAATGTTTGGATGTGACTTGCTGTTTCGTCCAAGTCCAAAAGTGGAAGGGTATTCTAGCACAAACAGGTGACAGCCAAGATGAAGGATGAAGAAGCCACATGAGGGCATCTGAGGAAGTGCATGGGTTTGGGCTCCATTAGAGCATCTTGAAAGTAACCTGTCCCAGACTGTCTCTCCCCATGATCTCCTCCTTATTCAAATCCCTTCTCTATATCAGTTACAGAGAGTTCCACACCGAAAAGCTTGAAATCACCTTTATTTCTTTCCTTTCTGGCACACACCATATCTAATTCCACAGCCAATCCTCATAGCTCTACCTTCGAAATATAGTCAAGATCTGGATCCCTTACTTAGGGTGTGTCACTGGCGATTAGTTCATGCCCTGTCTGATCACTGCTTTTCCTACTGTGCCTATATATGGCTTTCTTCCTTACCTACCTCAAATATTGCTCAAATGTTACATTCTCAGTAAAGCCTTCCCTGACTAGAGAGATACCCTGCTCCCTACAGCATTCTTTATCCTGCTTCCTCAATTTTCACCCTCTGATGTATTATATGATTTTGTTATTTATTGTCTGCCTCTCCACATGAATATAATCTCAATAAGGACAGAATTTTCAGTGTGTTGCGCTCACTGTTATCTTCTCGCCACCTAAAACAGTTTACAGCACAGAAGATGTTTGCAATAAAGATTTGAATGATTTCCAATATTTCTTAAAACAAATTAGAGCTCTCAGTCTTACTAGATCCCTGTTTTTAGATAAAAAAATCTTCAGTGAGAATGAGTAGGTCCATCTACTAGCAGCAGACTATACTTGGCTGCCTAAATCTTGGGACCTGAATAGTCTCTGGGCATCTGAGTTAGAATCTTGAATGGCTGTGTCCCCTGAAGAAGTGACTGTGTCCTGATATAATGCCTGAAGTTCCCCGGTCGACCAGAGAACAGAGAATATTTAAAACATCCCAAGTAGAATAAAATCACTCATTGCTTAGTGTCTGAGCTGAAGCTGATCTGCATAAAGATACTTCCTAGGTAAAATAATTAAGTATCATTTCTCTCCAACACCCATCTTTGTAGCAGTGTAAGGGCATCACTGCTTCATTAGCTCATGCCCTGTCTGATCACCGCTTTTCCCATAGCTGTCAATATCACAAGAACATCACTGAAACATCCACCTAAAGTGCTCCCTGCACCATAGACTTTTGCATCCATTTGCCAGCTGAACACCTTCACCGGGATCTGTGCTGCAATCTTAATGAGTCCATAACTGAGCTCACTTTCTTACCTCCTCCCACCTGCTCTTCTTCCTTGGAGTTTCGATCTTAGTTAATGGGATCAAGTCTACATCAAGTCTACATGCTCACCCAAGACCAAAAAAAAAAAACAGGGCTTAAACTTTTCCTTCCACCTCACCTCCCATTTCCAATTGGTCTAACTACCTCTTGTTAAATTTTTACCTTAAATATACCTCCTGACTATCCTGACTACAGTTCTTTAGTGTTTCTATGGCTGCCTTAGTTTAGGTCTAATTTCTTCCTTGCATGATTGCAGGCAATTCCTAAATGGTATTTCCTCTGACTCTAGAGATTTCCTCACTCTTGCTAGGGCTGTTCAAGCCAGGGAATTAAGAGTCATCCTTGATTCCGTCCTCTCCCTCATTCAGTATTTCCAATCTATCACTATGTTTTGCTAATTTTTATCTCCTTGAATCTCTCTCGAATTGCCCTTTCATCTACCGAATCTAGGCTCTCTTCATTTTCATCTCTCTCCTGAATTACTGCAAAAGCTTCCTACTTGCTCGCCAACCCCCCCTTTTTTTTTTTTTGCTTTATCCGCTGCCAAATGATTTTTAGCAGTGCAGCCAGAGTAATCTTTTTAAAAACATAGTTTCTTAAAGCATATATTTTTTTAATGTTACTGTCCTGTACAAACACTCTCCTAGTGCATCTCATCACCCTTAGAAGAAAAGGAACGTTCTTTAATGGGGTTTGTGAAGCCTTCTCGATCCGGCCCCTCCTGCCTTCCGATCTCATCTTGGGCCCCTTGTCCCTCATTCTCCTCTCTCCAGCTACACTGGGCTTCGCTGGGATTCTTTAAGGAGCCATGTTCTCTGTCATCCCAGTTTCTTGCCAACCCCTCCCTTGACCTATCTAAATCTAACCAATCCATCAGATGCTCGCTTAAACATCCCTCTCTCGGAGAAGCCTATTTTGTCAAAGTAAGATCCCCTTGTTTTACACTCATACCAGTTTCCACATTTCTATTTACTTAATTCCTTATAAGCATTTTCAATAACTGCCTTCAGAGTAGTCTACGAGCTCTGTGAAAACAGAGACCTCTTCCAGTTTACTAATAAGCTCTTTATACTAATATCTAGTGCAGTTCTTGGCACATAGAGATGGTAGTTAAGTTTACACGTCAAATTGTCTGGGCTGTGGGATGCCCAGATCATTGGTAAAACATGATTTCTGGCTGAGCCTGTGACAGTGTTTCTGGGAGAGATTATCATTGACTTGATAAATCGAGTAAAAATCTCCCTCACTAATTCTGATCGGGACCATCCAATCCATTGAGAGCCTAAATAGAACAAAAAGACAAGGGAAGGATGCATTTGCTCTCTTGCTTAAGCTGGTACATCCATCTTCTGCCACAGGCCTCAGCGCTCCTTGTTCTCAGGTCTTCAGCCCGAAACCAGGACTTCCGCTGTTGGCCACCTGGTTCTCAGTCCATTGGACTCAAAGTGAGGCTCTCTGGTTCACAGGCCTTTGAGTTTGGACTGGAACCATATTGCTGGCTTTCCTCGATGTTCATCTTATAGACAGCAGGTCATAGGACTTCTCAGCCTCTATAACCATGTAAGCTAACACCTCATAATAAATCTCTTTCAATATATCTATATATATTCTATTGGTTCTATTCTCTCTGGAGAACCCTAATATATAGATGTTCCAAAAAAAAAAAAAAATCAAGTGAATGATTCACTTTTATTTTATTCTTTAAGAACATAGGAAATACCTTAAACACACACACACACACACACACACACACACATGCACACAAAGTGCTAACTGATATTTTAAAATATAAATCTGATCTTATTCCCTTTATACTTAGCATCCTTCAACATCTATTTCCCAAGCCTAAAAGCTAACTCCTTAATCTGGCATGTAAAGCCTATGTACCTTTGCAATGCCAACTCTTCCTGCTCTCTGAGATGTTCCTGTGATTTGGAGTATTTAGATTTCTCCAAAGTTATGGTGTAATTTGACATTTTGTTCTCTTCACTCTTCTTGAAGTTTCCCTCAGTGTTCTTTATCAACCTGGAATTCCCACCTCAAGAGTCAACTCAAAATTCACCCACTTCCTTGAACCTTTCTCTGGATTCCCAAATGAGCAACGTGGATGCGGTCACCTCCGTGTTTCCAGAACTGCTTACATATTTCTGTTTTATAGCATAAAACCATTAGTGTAAAAGTCCTCTCCACCATTCTCGGTGTTCTACAGATACAGGGCCCTGATTTTTTTTTCTACATGTCTGGAACATGTGAAAAATCAATCAAAGTCATTTGGATCACTAGACGAGTACATGAATACTATTGCCCCTGCACATTCTTAAACTCTTTGTCCAAAAAACACCCAATATAATAATATTACAATGTTAACCAAGTAAGTCTCTCTTCTATATAAGATCTTTTAAAACCTATTGCCAAGAAACTATCATGTCCACTAAGGAGTTGTTTGATATGCTTCAATATTTTAAATAAGGGAAACTCAATAAGTTATTCTGGTCCTGAGGTTCATTGGAATATTCCCAACGGTGAGTAAGACGTGCATTTAAAATATAGTTTCCACTTTTACATACTTCTGATTTCTTTTTTCTGTTCTTTTGTTTCATTGACTCGTGTGTGTGTGTGTGTGTGTGTATTTTTATGCCAACTTCTGATTGTCTTGAGAAAGAGAAGAATGAGACATAAATCAAGTTCAAAGATCACGAAAGTTCTTTCACATTCTAATAGTATATGAAGAAATTAAAAGTTTTCTTATGTTGAATACAGATAAATTAAAAATGACAATTACAAAGAGAAAAATTTCTTCCTTAGGAAAGAATTTTCTTGGGCATATGCCTTATTTAGACAATATGTACACAATCTATCAACTTAAAATTTTATGTGCATGTGCGTGTGTGTGTGTGTGTGTGTGTGTGTGTACACATAGTATCCTTTTTCTTTAAGCAAGCTTCTTTTGCTCCCAAAAACCTTTACTAATTGAACAATACAAAAGGCTTTCAGGTCACAAAGGGAAAAATCAAAGAAATAATATATCATATTCAAGATATGTTTTGTGTTTTTGTAATTGCATGATCTTGGGAAAATTTTTTCATCTATTTTCTCCTCAGTTTCCTTGTATACATACACACAAAATATGTACATTTGTATTATATATATTCATATTTATCCTATGCTATTTAGCCTACTTCACAGAACTAAAATAATCCTATGAGACCACCATGGAAATATTATTTTAAGTAAGTGTAAGCTTAACTCTATAATGTCACTGTTTCATTGTAATACTGTAATAAATTAACTTTATCAGTTACAATCAATGGATATAGCTGTTTCCATAAACAAAGTGGACATTATCTCAAAGATTCAGTCTATCCAATTGCCCCTGGGTTTTACATGTAAAAGTAATGTTTTAGTGGTAGCCAGCATTTATATTATTAGTCATAAGTATAATCATTTATCACTTGTCTTTACGTCCTTACATGGTGCTTACTTCATCATTACGGAGAGTCTACTGTTTCTTATTTGCTATCTCCACCTAGGTAGATTCATGTTTTCATTCATTTATTTCCTCATTCACAAGCTTCATGAGGCCGGGAATACTGATCTGTTTTGTTCATGGCTAGAAGAGTGCCTGGCATACAACAGGCACCCAATAAGTATTTGTTGAACACATTGGATAAATGGAATATTCATGGAGCACCTACCATGAGCACTGAAGGCATAATTGTGAGAAAGATGGTTAAGATCCTTGCTTTTCCACAAATTTTACTTTTGGTTGAATTGGTGGTGCAAAAACATTTTAAAATTAAATAAGCAAAAGGGATGATTTCAGATAGTGAAAACAATGAAGATACAGAAAATGACTGGCAATGACAAGGGCAGATTGGAAAAGATGGCAGGTGACGTTTTAGCTGGCATCTTTATCCCAAGGAGGAAGGAGCCATGTAAAGATAAAGAAGCACAGCACTCTTGGCAGAAAGAACCCCAGATTCGATTTTGATTGCTGTCTGACTTTCTGGTTCAGATTCTAAATGTCACTTCAGTCTAGGCTCTCCTCCTTAAGTAAAGCATCTCCATAGACATATGACCTCAAAATAATTCCACTGTCGGCACAACTGAGAAGTCTTTCTAGATTGCATATACTGACCTTGTGGGCTACTTGTGGATACAGCCTCATCATTATACAGGTGACTATACACATGTATGCATGTGCAATTTTATGTACTTTGAAAATGGTTAGCAATATTGTCTTGATTGACCTATAGTGGAACCTATCCTTTATTATCTGGGAGACGCCCAAGGGAAAAGTTTCGTAATCTTGGTACTACTGACATTTTGGCACATTTTCAGATGCTTAGAAGCTTCTGCATCCTCTACTCACTAAATGCCAATGGCACCTCCCACACACACCAGTGCTGACAATCAAAAATGTTCGCAGACAGCTGTATGTCTCCTAAGGGGGAAAAGTGCTCCTTGTTAAGAACTACTACATAAAGTATCAGAAGCATCTGCTGCCTTAAAAAAGCTTTCTTAGTGAACTGGAGGCATGATATTTGCTCATTTTATTTCTAGGGGTAATTTCTAATCTCGCTAGTTACCAGGCATTCTGGATAGGTCTGACCACTCAGCGTCTGAATTCCTCTTCATGTCCAGAAGCTAACCTTTGCAAATCACATCTTGTCTCTGCAATTCTGCCTCCTCAGATCTAAAATGAAAGGCAGACCAGATGATGTTCAAGAAGCCACTCATCACAAACATTCCTAGAAAACAGAATCCCAAGATCTTTTGTGTCATTGATGATATCATGATTTGTACAATGTCACTTACTGGGATCTGAGGGACTGAGGTCATTGGTATGTACATGGGCTAAAATTTATGCTTTGTCCCTCTTTAACTATTGGATTCATCCACCTATTTTCAAGACTGTTTAGAATGACTTCAACTGTTTTTGTTTCATTCTTTTTATAGCTGTTTCAACCATTTTGTTTTGAGCTCAAGAATCTACTAATTACAATGTTTAAGACATATCGTTTATATGTCTTTTCCTATAAGTAAAATGATAAAAATAAGTTGCAGTTTCAAGTGGAAGTAAATATCATACAGGTGTTTCTTTCTTTCATTAATTTACTTAATTATTTAATATGTATTATTGAGTACGTAGGCCCATGAATGGATGGAAGGGGAATACTGAAATACACAGGCCTTGCTATTAAGGAGCTGGTAATTTAACGCGTGGTATGGACGTGAATAAAGCAAAGTGTTATGTGCTAAAGACACGGAAGTGCACAGTGTTAAGGAAGCAGGAAGAAGAAACATCTAACCAAACCTCCTGGAGGGACAGATTTATGAAGATATACTATCCCTTTTAGCATATCCTGTCGAATGTGCTAAATATCTTGGAAAATACATACATACATTTTTTTTTCTCAAAGATTCTAAACATTCTCTATACAAATTTGAATTTGAATTTCAGGGCCATATGCGAACAACTGTCAAGTTAAAATCTAGCGCAGAAATATGAACGTGCAGCTAAACCTCTGACATGTAATGTTTGGGTGCACTTGTTCAAACATTGTGGCTGGGCCACAGCATCTCTGTGACATTTAAGTAAAAGTTGAAAGAAGAAAAGAAAAAAAGAAAGCTTGAAAATCACCTGAGTGTTTATTCTGTGCAGTGATGCACATGAAGGAATTTGGAAGCTTGAAGCTCAAGAAGGTAGTTTTTCAATTTGCCAGGGGCAGTGAGAGGAGAGACCAAAACCAGAACAAAGAGATCTGGGTGTCAGTAAAACTGTGAAACCCTTTAAAGTGGAATTATATTTCCTCACAACATATGCATTCAATAAAGTAAAGATATTTGATTGCAATTTGTCCAACATCCATTTGAAAGTTAATAATTAGCCATCAGGAGAAATGACTCTTTTCAAAATTATAACATTTCATTAAATGTCTCCTACTGAAAGGTTTGAGGGGTGGGTAAGTGGTTTCATTTTGTTTCAAGATCACAATTGGCTTTAATGTTCAACTTTGCCCAGCATTACAGCAGAGAAGTTTTTGTGCAAAATGAGTGTAGCGCCAGGTCAGTATCAGTCAATCATTGTTCAATAGGCTTCCTTCAGATAATACAATGGGCCTCAAAATAATCCAAGAAAAACAGTGTGAGGCCATTTCAGCTGAAGGATTATCCCATCGAGAGCTTAAATTTCACTTCTCTCTACACTCGTTTTCACGTTTTAATTTACAGTCAGTTTATAGAGTCCCCCAAATAATGATTTAGCTGTTGGGTAATATTATTGCTCAAGATCCTTTCATTGCATATAATATCCCCTTTGTACGAAAAATGTTCATTTCCTCTTTCATACTAGGAGTGTTTGACCCAGTAGAGTAAAGCCCAATTGAACTAAATAAAAACCTGAAAAGTCCCAGTCTATCAATTAGTCATTCATTCTCTCATTCAGTCCAATAGTAACAGTAAGTCAACAGAACTATGGTGTATTCTGTACCTAGATACATTTCCTGATGTGATTCAAATATAAACAGAAGTTGACAATAATACCTAGTATGGGTAAGGATGAAATTGAACTGTCACTCTCAAACACTGACAGCGATAATCATAGTTATTATTGGCTAGTTTCTATAGAGTTCTGACCACTAGCTGGGGACAGGGTTGGTCACTTAACAGAGATTGTCACTTGTCGTTTTCCCAGCAATCCTACACAGTAGGTCTTCTCATTGTCTTAGTGTTACAGATAAGCAGGTTTTGGAGATTATATAATTGTCAAAGATCATATAGCTTCTAAGTAGTGAGCTATAATTTCAACCCTGAAAGTTAACTTTCACTAGTATATTTAGGATAATTAGGGTCAGGCCCATGTCCACCTCTGAATTGACCTGTTCCGTGGCCAATGTTCCCTGGTCTTTGAGTTCCTCCCCAGGACTCTGAGATGTCCCTAAGGTTGCCTTTTTTCCCTCACTGTGGATTGTTACCTACAATCCCTAATGCCAGACAATAGTAAAGCCTCACTTCCTGTCTCACTCAAATTCCTTGCTTCCCTATAGTTCCACCGATTCAAGGCTGTTGTGAATAGAAAATTTTTCATAAAATATTGACATAAACTGATAAAAATATATCACAGAGAAGGAAATTTATGTTTTAAAGCTAAACATTTCTGTTCTTCCGAGTCTCTGCCAAAGGGAATTCCCCACTAGCTGCCTCGTTCCCTCTGACTGGGCAGCCTGCCATATTCCTGGGGTTCTTCCTCTCTCTACCTCCTGCCTCCCCAGCTGTTAGCTTCTAACCAAATCTAAGTTCCTGTGAGCTTTCTATGCAAAGCATCCCAAACTAGGTACATTTTTGCAAATTCCTTAAGGTACTGTTTTATTCTTTAAGGGAAAGAGGGCGGCATCTCCCGGTATTGACATTTAGACTATCAGAACTGACAGATAATTTTATTCGAGACACATTCTGGGCATTCCTTCTAAATGTATAATCAATATTCAAGTTACTCAAGTACAAGTAGCACATAAAAAACTTTTTTTTTGTATGTTTACATAGCAAGTCTTTGTTTCTTGTATTTGACTCATTGGAAAATGAGAAAAAGGAAAGAGAATTTACTTCATTCTTTTCTGGGATTCACAATGCATAAGAAATTTGCTATTCTTGAAAATTTCTGTAAGTAAAATTATCCAATCCCACAACTACAATGGCAGTAAGTGGCTCAGATTCATCAGTAAATAACTTTAGTCCAAGTAGAAGAAACTGAGACACTCTCATTAGTTTACTTGTTTTCTTTAGTTTTTCCATTTTGTATTTCAATTAATATTCCCTCTGAACAAAAATCTAATGAGAAACCAAATGGTAAGGCTATTTTATTTAAACAAAAGTATCTAGGAAAAGAAAAAAAAATACAGATGTAAAGTGAATAGACTATATACTTAATATTTGAAAAATAGGCAGGAAAAAACAACTTGGTATTAGGAAATTCAGACTAAAACATCACATACACACTTACATGTATATACATACAGTCATCAAATATAGGCTGTCTACAATTTTAGCTTAAAGAAGGATAGTATTTTTGCTTTGACCACATCCACATACACAGACAAATCAGTTATTTAATGTACATTCATTAAGTGCCTACTATGTCCCATAAACCAGGACAAGTTCTAGGGGTTCAAAAATATATAAAAGCTAGCCTTGCCCTCTGAAACTTTAAGCTTACAAGAAAGACACAGATACATCAGGGTTGATTTCAATCCATTTCTGATTAAATTATTGGTTGTTTATAGAAGAATTTTATAAAAGGAAAACTTTAACCCTGTCATCTTGAAACTACATTCCAAGGGAGAAAATGGTAAGTTTTACCGCAATTACAAAAATATTTTAGAAATGTATTCTTTAATTCTTTAAAATACTATCTACAGTATTTATAATTCTATCTACAGTCTAGAACTTATACTAAGCTCTAAAAATGTATTTAAAAACACTGTGGAACAAATAGACCAGACATATTAAAGCATTAAAGAGTTCACCTAAATCAACTATTTATATAGTGACAACATAATCTATATTTGGTATACGTCAAGAAAATTTAAGTAGTTAATAAGAAATTATGAAGCAAATTCTTGTAGTTCTACCAGTCTGTGAAAGTGAATGATGCAAAATATTAGGTGTAGAAGCAGTTTTGGTAGCATTCATTAAATCTGAAGTATCTTGAAATGCATATTGCTGTCGACTTTTATGTATTTTAAGCAGACATTTTACATACTGGAAACTGAAAAAAATTCTGAGTGACATTTTACACCATTTTAAAGTGTAATAAGCACTTTCCGTGATGAATGAAAAAGAAAAATCAGTTTCATATGTTTGAATAAATATTTTAATTATTTTGTAGTTGTTCAGGAAGATGTTAATAACAACTATTGATTAAGGAATTAAAAGATTCTGTTTTTAAAGTTTGCGAAAATTGAGAATCTGTCCTTTTGTGTTAGCAACTGAATAATTTTTTTTTCCTTCCAACATTAGTAGTGACTAGCACCAACTCTCATAGCTATTGTTGGAGGTGAACCTAGGGGCTATCTGTTTACCTGCAATAGAGAGGAGAGTGTGATCTTGCCCACTATAGCACGCAGAGTTTTCACTGCGCCTCTGCAGAAGAATTTCCTTCTGATCGTAATCATTCTTCCCTGTAACAACTGGTTTGATTTTGTTTGATAGACATTTTGATTTCTATAACTATGATTCCCTGTATATACTAGCAAAAAGAAAATTTAGATACAATTTAAGGTATAAATTGTATAAGGAATTGGAGTAGGGATGCAGGGGTCAGTATTTGGTTGTCTGAGGGATTTAATTTATCCCATAAGTGTTTACTTCTTGTTTTTTTTGGTAAACTCTGGACAATCAGAAGTTTCACAAACATATACACAGAGGAACACACACACACAATTTTACCAAGAGTAGACCTGTATTCTAATCATACTTAGCTAAAAACAGTCCCTTTCAAAGGAAGTAATTGACCAAAATCTCCACTATTCACATTATCTTATATGGCCCATGTCACTCATTTATATCATTTGCCTGCTCTCCATTAATTATTTGTTTTGTGCATTTTGCTTTTTGGCATATAAGTCCCTCATTTCTGCCTCCATTTCATGTTACTATTTTTGCTTATTTTCTTTTTCCTAACTTTTATCTAATTTTTGTTTTCCTATATTTTAGTGGTTTTCAATCCTAGTAAAAGTTTAGGTATGAATAAAGGAAACAAATGCTGATTAAATTTGACTTAATGTATTTCCACATCTCTTCCCCTTGCAATATTATAGTGTGTGTGTGCGTGTATGTGTGTGTGTGTATGTGTAGCTACTTCAAGTCCTTTCCGAAATGAATTAGTACCTGTTAATAAGCCAATCCTAACACAAATCCTCTTTTCCTGGTCTGTTGGCCACATGCCATCCAGTGGAATTCCAAGGGAATGGTCAAGAGAAATGAGTTAGGAGAGCCTCCGAATGAGTGTACTTTACCTTAGTGTGAGCAAGCAGTAAAACTTTGTTTAATTAAGCCACTAAGATTTGCCTTTTTAAAAAATTACAGTATATAACCTAACCTGACTAGGTAGACCTATAATTACAAAGGTTTTATGAGAATTACTTAGAATAAAACTCAGTACAGAGCCTGTCTCATATTGGAAATTCCATAAATATTATTCGCTTCTTTTCCCTCATTCATTTTTACCCGTCTACTTTAAAAAGCAATATATCTTTGCTGGCCCAGTTTTTCACCTTTCTTTTTACTAAGATAAAACTGTCCTCTTTATTTATTAGATTATAAATACAACATATTTTTATCCCAATCTGTGGAACTTGCTCCATCAATTAATTCCTCTGATTTCCTTTGAAACATTGCTTCTCCAACGGTTCTCCTCTGCCTATGAATATGCTGTCACTTCATGCATTCCTAAGGAATATCACATCATCTCTATTATGCCATTAATCTACAGTCATTTCCCCCATACTTCACAGGGAAATCAATTGGAAAAGTAATTTATATTCTCTGACTCTACTTCTTTAACTACTTTTCTACTTCTCAGAGTTTTACGTTTGATTTTTCATCTCCTTTATTCTACTTTAAATGTTTTCCCAAAGGTCAGTCATTCCTAAATGCCCACATGCAATTAGCAATTTCCCTTGACTTCTCTTCAGCACTGAAAAGTGTTGAGTCGAATCTTATTATTTGGCTAGAAATACAGTCACCAACTTTTGTCTTCTTGCCTATGACAATTCCTTTGCCCCGCATTTTGTCCCCTACCCTCAGAAACTCAGCCACATGTAGTGTCTTCTGCAGTAGTGCCTTCCAGTTTCAGGTCTCTAGTCCTGATCTGATTCTTGGGATCCACCTGGATCTTTCGACAGTCTGACAGACATAACTATCCATCAAAATCTCTTCATTTTAACACTTCAACTTTTTCCTCCTCCTAAACTATTCCAAATATGTCTAAAACTCAAATCCTTATTACCATCTGGACCATCTCTTCTGTTTAAATGTGCTAAATGGCATGTTTTTTTTTTCCAAACCATCCAAGTTGGAAAATATAAACCAAATATAAACCATCAGTTACTTATTATTCTTCCTCATTCATCATATTTAATTGAACCATTTGTCTCTAGAAAATATCTCGAATACATCTTTTTCTTTTCATCCTCCTGGCTCATAAGTAGTACAACCAACTCGACTGCTGAGGCTGGAAAAAAAATGCCCCATGCTTAATTATTTCCACTCCTTTATCCCCAAATTGCAACAATTCACTAGTTTCTAAAATTCTCATCGTGAAATATTTCAAATTCTTCAGTTGTCCATCATCACTGGTAGTATTCTGGACTCCTTTCCCATCATCCATCTTTGGTATCACTCTCAAAAGTTTTAGCTGTTTTTTCTACTAAAATAGTCATTATTTTATCCCTCACTAATCCCTGAAATCCATTATTTATGGACTAACCACACTGGTATTTCTGAATTAAAATATAATCATCTCTTACTTTCCTTCAAAGACTTCTCATTGTATTTAGTACAAAGTACAGAGTTCTTAAGAAAATTTATGCAGTTTCCATGTCTGGAGCCCAAGTAAGTGTTCAACTTCATCTCTTATTTTCAATCACATAGAATTCCTGCATAGCAATATTTATTCATCAGTAGTATTCTCTGAACATTTTACATTCTCTTCTGTCTCCATAAGAGAATGTGTATGCGTATGCCATTCATGATACTTAAAATATTCTCTACCTCCCAGTTATCTAACAGGATAACTGCAACTTGGACAAAGAGTTATCTGGTAACTTCTTGTTCAGGCTGGGATTCTTTTGAGAGTAGAAGGAGATACTCATAATAATTACACCAGAAGAATAGACATAAGTGGAAATTGATCTGAGAAAACCAGGATATATGATAACCCAAATTAGGTACCATTTCCTAGAAGAAAATTTCTAATCAACTCTGTTATTTATTCTTCATTCTATTTACATAGTATTCTGTTTATCATATAATACCATTTACCATACTCTAATTTTCTGTTTATCTTATCTTTTTTAGACTCTCAGCTCATTAAGGACAGGGACTATGCTGTCACATTCGCCCATTTACCCAGTGCCTAGCACACTGTCATTCCAGTGCATAGCACATACATACACTCAACCATCATGTATTGAGTAAATAATTTGTTACCAGCTTAACTGAGATTTTATTTTATCTGTTTTTTGCTATGTAAATCATTATTGTAACAATGATTGGAATATTATACCCCAATGCTTCTCAAGAAGCCATGGCTATAATAATGAATGTCCCTATTAAATTTATTCAAGAATCTCCGCTGCCTCACAAATCAGGAACATATTTTCTAGAACAGCATTCAAGGCCTTGTCGTTATTCACAACACTCCACGGTATACTATCTGTCCCAAACAAATGCACTCCATTCAGTTCTTTAAAACGTGTATATCTTCGCAAGCTCCATGCATTTACTAAAACCCATTCTTCCTTTCTTGAATGCCTCTCCAATTCATCCCTGTCTACATTCTACCCATTGTTAAAGACTGATCTCAGATGATACCACCTCCTAGAATATTTTCTAGTTAATTTAGGAAGGTAATAAATCGAATTATCTTGAACCACTATAAAACATTTTTTCCCTTGCCTGGATTAGGTGATGGAAGTCACAATGTAAAATCACAAGACTGAGACTCTACTTCCTTTACTGTAACAGTTGGGCACTTGTAGGCAATAGCTGGGCACCCATCAGCAGTAAAATAGGAATAATAATGACAGATACTTTGGTACAATTTCTGTAACAATCATGTTACCAAGACAAGTCAATATTTTTCTCAGCGGCTGGACTAAGCTAGAGAACATTTACAGAACGATTGGTTTCTATTACCTTGCTCAGCTATACATACTGAAGAATTTATAAATAATGGTGGGTTCTAGAATAAGTTTGCATAGTTTACTTTCTCCTGTTCTCCCCTTCTAAATACAACTAAATATTCTGCCAATTATTTCACTGACAATGTTAAAGAGATATAAAATCTACATAGAAAGAAGCAAATTGGTTAGAGACCTCAAAGTATGAGAAACAGTAAGACCATATCTTTGCATTTGCATTCTATATTTCATACACCCTTGGACAGAGTGCCAAAGAGGCCTGCGGCACACAGCCCCCAACAGGCACAGTATAAAGCATGCATAAAAAGCATGCTCTCTCAAGCCCGAAGATCAAGAAAAGAGAAGCCTAACCTAGTGAGAGGCCCGGACACCACTCCTCAACCAGGTGCGCTGAGACTAACCCTCTTGCAGTAACAAAGACCTGGACCGATGAGTCCCAGCTCCGTAATACAGATGTCAGGCAAGTTGTTCTGTCAGCAGCAACAGCAATGGTAAAACCCAGGACCTGCAGCTTCTGCTCCCTTCTCATCAGAGGGTCACTCAGCAACAACAGGCAACCTGAGAAAGTGCCTTCCACCCTCCCAGTCAACACCAGAACGAATTGTGCAGGAACCTTAGAAGCACCAGGAAAATAAAACAAACCAGAATAGGATTGTGAGGGGTCAGAAAATTAAAGTGTCATTAAAACTAAAGTCTATAAAAGTTCACCAGAACCTATATGCTAAACTTAAACGGAATGACTACATGCTAAAACAGAAGACCCATGAATAATCCCTTCCCCTTCAGTGTAGGCTGGTAAATCGTTACTAATTTCTAAAGAATAGAATACAGCAAAGATGATCGGATGTCACTACCATGATTAGGCTATGTAAGACTGTGACTCTTGTCTTGCTAGCAGCCCCTCTCTCTTTCTTTCTCTCCATCCCCTCAACATTTTTCTCTCTGGCTTTGATGAATCAATTTGCTATATTTGAGAAATCAGTATAGCAAGAAACCGAGCATAGTCTCCAGTCAAAAGCCAGCAAAGAACCAAGGCCCAAAGTCCAACGATGAACAATGAACTGCTGACAACCATGCAAGCAAGCAGAGGAGTTGAACTTCCCCAGTTGCACCTGCAGATGAGCCCTCAGCCCTGTGTGACACCTCAATTGCAGACTTGAGAGAGATCATGAAGCAGAGGAGCCTGTTAAATTGCTGTAAGAATCCTGCTTAACAGAAACCGTGAGATAATAAGTGTATGTTTTTTAGGTTGCTAAATTTTGGCAATTTGTTACGTAGCAATAGATAACTAAGATGTGAAGTTTATACTCTTGGTTATCGTTACCCAGGAAACATCTCTCTAATTATGTGGGGACAATGAATTTTTTAAAAAGCTATCTACAATTTAAATTCCAAATTTGATTTATTTTCATTCACCTTCCTTCGTCTGCTAGAAATCAAGTAAAAGAAGCCGCAGTACATTTTACTGTAATAGAAAAGTTACTTCTTTTCATTTATGCTGGTTGTTACTTATACTTTAAATAAATGTTTGTGGTTTAATCAGTTACCTAGCTGAAGCATAAAGGCTTTGAGTATTTTACAAGTCCTTCAAAGACCATTTGCAGTATTGATTAAGCCCACAAGCTTTGGAGAAGTTGCTTTTGCCTCAATAACTCAAACAAGAGCTTCTGTATAGCGGTGGGATAAAGCTTAAAGGAAAGCAATGTAGGAGAAACATCAGCTCTACAAGAAGCTCCTATATTTAATTTGAAAACTTTGTAAGTGCACACATAACATTATAGCTCTCTGAAATTTTCCTATATTAGAACAAATTTGATATACATTAAATTCATCTAGAATTCTGTGCTTGCTCACCTGTGTCTTGTTGACAGGTTTTCCTTTCAAATGCAAAGATTTTCTGTTTGCTGAATTTGGGTGTTCTCACTACTCAAAGCTGAGATAGGGAGATACTGGGAGAATTTGCATACAAGGCTAGAAAGCTTCCTCTCAAGTAGTACTTTCATTAGAGAAAGTAATACTAGCTGCTATGACAAATACCAAAGTCGCGTTGTCTTAACATGATAAAAGTCTGTTTCTTGCTTATGTCAAATCTAATGCAGATGTTCCTAGATGGTGGAAGGACTTCCATGTGTTTATTCAGAGATCCAGACTCTATGCACCTCATAGCTCTGCCGTTCTAGTGCCTCAGAGGCCTCCCCTTGATCCTTTGTACTCAGCTACTAGCAAGCAGAAAACAGGAGGATGAGAAAGATTTTCATGGGCCTGTTCCTGAAATGGTTTACATAAGCCATTAGCCAAATGTCAATCCAGTGGCCCCACCCAACTGCAAGGGGGTCTGGGAAATGCAGTCTACTTTTGTGTCCAGGAAAAAAAGAAAATGAGAATTTATGAGTGCCCAGTAATCTATGCCACAATAATGGAGAAAAAGCATGCAGTACCAGTATGAATAGCTTTTGTGTTGCAAAAACATAGAACCTAATTTATGTAGCTTAATTCCAACACTGATCAACATTTTAAAAAAAATGTTCTATAACATCTAAATTATATAAAATAATGTAATAATATAACACATGTGAATTCCAAACACAATTTTTTTCTAATTTCACCTTTTCATAGTAGTCATTTAGCCTATTTCTTAAATATATCTGAAAAGTAATTTTTCTTTCCTCCACTCTCTGTTCTATTCTGATAGCTTGTTTTCCCTTCCTATATTATTAAAGGAAGCTCTCATTTTGTGTTTTACTAAGTTTTGAGTAACATCATTGATTTTGCAAAAGGACCATTTGGATATACTTCCTAGATTGGGTCAAGTTTTCAAAAAGATTTTTATTTTAGCCAAGCAGTTTCTGCTGTCCTTAAGCATACTAGAAATAGGGGTTGAATATCCTTCCTCTTGAGCAGAGCAGTTAAGTGGTATCTCAGAGTGAAATAGTTACCGAAAATGGGAGATCGAATAGTAACCAAGGTGATGGAAAAAAATGGAAAAACCGAAACTAGAAATTGTTACCAGCTTCAACTAGCAGTATCTAGTGATTACTCTCTAATCTCAGTGGACAGAGCATCTGAAGGGGTGTGTGTGTGTGTGTGTGTGTGTGTGTGTGTGTGTGTGTGTGTGTGTGTGTTACTATCCCACAAAAAATCACATGTGTGCTACAGCTTAAACTGAGTCATCTCTTGGTCATGACCTTTACAAATCTCTCGGGCTGTGTGTGTCGGAATGTACCCGTGAGCTGCAATGT
This sequence comes from Rousettus aegyptiacus, assembly GCF_014176215.1. Lineage (NCBI taxonomy): Eukaryota > Metazoa > Chordata > Mammalia > Chiroptera > Pteropodidae > Rousettus > Rousettus aegyptiacus. The sequence continues at coordinate 9,950,837 of NW_023416285.1, forward strand.
TTTATATTGTTCTCTGGGTTTATTTGTTTCTTGGGAAAGAGGTTATGCTGGGTCTGCAGTTCTGAGTGACCCGAGTAACCCTAAAACTATAATCGTTATTAACTGCTCACAAAGTATTATGAAAATTAGGTGTTTTGGGGAAAATTATGTTTTATTCTGTTCCATTATATGGAACCTGAAGGTGCATTTCTGTATTTGTCCTTTTACAACTTGTTTACTTGCCTCTGAAATATTTAACATTTCTAAAATAAAAGTAAATGCTAAATTACATATAAGTATCATAAAAGACTGGAAATATTGAATTTCAAAATGTGAAATCAACAATGAGACATAAAGATGTGTTCTACCTCCCTCAGCCCTAAGTTCACCTCAATGACACTTCTCTACATTTGGTAGATCTAAGGGGAAGAAAAATCCAAGTACTTTCTCACTTATTCTTATTTTTAGAATAAAAAGTATAAAATATATATCACATATACATATATAATATATATGAATAACAATATTTAGTTGACAAACTAACCACTTGTTTTGAAGTCAATATTTACACTTAGACTGAATACTAAATAAAATTTTACCTTAACTATACTTTGATGGTATGCATATATATACACATACTTATATTGCCATATATACATAAATCCCTCAAATATCATCAAATAAATCATGGGTTTGGACAGTGAGCTCTTAATACCAAGAGACTTGGCATTATCTGAACCAAGTTGTTATCAGTTTTGGAGAGAGAACAGCAAAAGTTCAATTAGCAAGGGATATATCAGAAAAATATATTCACCTAAATCTATTTGGTTCCTGAAATACCACATTTGGGGGGAAGTCTCTACATGTCAAATAATGCATGCTTTCAGTTTTAAGAAATAGAATACTCATCAGAAGTGGCCAAAGCAATATATTCCCACATAATAAGACATTATAATTAGGTATTTAATAAGATTTGTTCAGCAGTCAGAGGTTTGAAACTAATGACATGTTTAGCTTCTCCTCATGGTTACAACAGAGCTACTCAAGCTCTGAGTACCCTGTGCTCAGACAATAACACCAGAAGTATAAAGGGAAAATGGGAATGGTCGTGTTTTATTAGATAGGAAGACCTTCTCGGAAGTTCCCTCGTAGATTTCTTATTAGGTTCTATTGGTCTAGATTGGTTTGCACATCCACACCCTTGTGACAAGGAGAAGGATTTTTCTGGCACTTACAACCTCTGTCATAAGCAAGCTATGTGAACAAGACGGAGGAAGGGAATGGCTGTTGGACAGGTAGCCAGCAGCGCGTGTCGCTGTATAGATGTATAAAGGTACTCTACTAGTCAGGGTGGACCAGATTGTGCCTAGTAACTAACCACCCTAAAGGCTCATGCTTGATGTTCATTTCAGTTAGGTTGTTGGGGATGACCTCAGTAGGTGTACTCTTCAAACAGGGATGCAGGCTGCAACTCTGCTGGCTGCCATGGCACATGGAAGAAAATACAGAATATTTTGTACTAACTCCAAAAGGCTTTCAACTGCAAGTGATGCCCTCACTCCTGCTCACTTTCGGTTAGTGAAAGTCACATGAACACATCTAGCTGCAAGAGAAGCTGTAACATGTCATTTTTACCTTAATTGCCCTATGAACATCTAAACTCATCACTATGGAAGAAGGGGAAAATGGATATCAGGGAATAAATAAATATCTGACAAAAGTGCCTATATAATAGCAGGGTTATGATAGACAGAATAATGGCCCCCCAAATATGTCCACATCCTAAAACCAGGAACCTATGAATAAATTTCTTTAAACGGTAAAAAGAGCACCGCAGGTGTGATTAAGTTAAGAATCAGAAAATGGGGTGATTCTCCTAAATTATCCACATGGGCTCAGTGAAATCACAGGAGTCTTTATAAGAAGGAGTCAAGAAGGCATAGTCAGTGGAAGGAAATGTGATGACAGAAGCAAGAGGTTGGAGGGATGGAAAGAAGGGGCCATGCGCCAAAACTAAAGTAGTTACCCTTCATCCACAGAGGATATGATCCAAGACACCTAATGGATGCCTGAAATTGTGAATTTTACTGAACACCTTGTATATACTATGTTTGTCTTTTTCTATACATACATACCTATGATAAAGTTTAATTTATAAATTAGGCAGAGTAAGAGATTAAAACAGTAACTAATAATAGAACAATTATGACAATAAATTATAATAAAAGTCACATGAGTATGGTGTCTGTCTCTCTCAAAAATATCTTATTATTTGGTACTCTCCTTCTTGTGATAAGATAAAATATTTTTTTTTACCATAGTCTTAGCAACCTCAGCATACAATTTCTTTTCTTTCTTTATGAAGTCAAGAACTTTCAACTTTTCACTTGGAAGTAAAGAAAGTACTTTACGGCTTCTTTTTTGCATATCCAAATTGCAAGTATCACTACTCTTGTTCTTTGGAGCTATTATTAAGTAAAATAAGTGTTACTTGAACACAACCACATTGTAGTATCATATGGAGTAGTTTAACTGCCCCCAAAATCCTCTGTGTTCTAAGTATTCGTCCCATCCTCTAGTAGTTACCAAATCCTTGTAACTACTGATCTTTTTACTGACTCCATATTTTTGCCTTCTCCAGAATATCATACGGTCAGAATCATACAGTATGCAGCACTTTCATACTGGATTTTTTTACTTAGAAAAACTTTATGCATTTAATATTCCTCGATATCTTTTCATGACTGAGCTCATTTTTTTTTAGTGTTGAATTATATTCTATTGTCTGGATGTACCATAGTTTATTTATCAATTGATCTACAAAAGAACATATTGGCTGCTTCTAAGTTTTGGCAATTATGAATAAAGCTGCTATAAACATCCGTGTGCAGGATTTTGAACATAAAAAACATTTTCAACTCCTTTGTGTAAATATCACCTAGTGTGAATGCTGGATCACATAGTAAGAAATTATTCCCTCTTGCCTCCATCCTCAAAAACAGCAAAAAAATTAAATATATATATAATCAGGAAAATAGATGATGTGCTAATTCCTATCTCTCAAAAACCAAATCAATTGTTGTTCCATTGTGATACTTTTATTTTTTCAGGGTTTTGTTTTTAGTTAGAAATATATCTCTTTTACATCCAGAATTTTTGCCTTCCCCCACTAGTATGTGAGTTTCACGAAGGTGTAAACTCTATGTTATTCAATTCCATACTTCAACACCTAAGACAGCATATTAAAAGCAGTAGATATTGACTATTTTACCAAATTACATGAAACTATCCTTCAGTGTTCTGTCTTTGAATGGAACACTAATATTGTTTTAATGGGCTTGATTTCATTTTAAGGCTCAACATCTGCTCACAGAAACACATTTCTGAAATTTCATTGAAAATAAATGGAAAAGTTTCTTGAAACAGAAATATTCTCTGTGCACACTGCTTTGAGACACATGAAGTAAATAACACAGCCATGATTCTTTGCTGTAAAATGAGAGATGTTTCTCCTGAAATTAGTAATACCATGAGCTGCAGTTTACACTCAGGAAATATGGGCAACTATTTTACCAGAAAAATATAGCTTTTCCATCCAAATGGTCCATTGAAAAATATAACTCTAAATCATGCATCATGGAAAATGTATAAGACCTTAGCTTCATAGAAATGCCTTTTGCATAATCAAAAATTGAGATCAGTAAAACTGATCTGAAATCTCATTGTTAGATCTGCTGTCTATTTAATGCTCTTTCACCAAAGGGAACAAAGAGGAATCAAGTATGTAGCGTATGCTGTAAGGATGATAAACACCTAAGTGTTGAGTAAAACCTCCAGAGAGCCATCAGTTTATTTAAAGAAAACTTGGAAATGCAGAAGCGAACTCTCCACCAGAGGAAGTTACTAATATATGGCTCCTGTAAGTGAACAATATTTGTTAACAAGCTTCTGTATCAATTCACAAGTCTGCAAGCTTTTCTTGAACACCATCTGCCTACAATGTTTGTTCAGGAACTCCTATTTTGAAGTGCCCTTAAACACTGTTTAAGCCTTCTTTTATACAAACACACAAAAATATACATGCACACACACAATCATCTCTTATTAAAAATTATGTTAACAATAAATGTTTGTATTACTTTCACAGAATGATTCTCCTTATTCCAAAGTGTTAAGGTATCTGGGATATTAATTGCAGGATTTTAATGCAGGCCTTGTGATTCTGTGTGTGTGTGACATATTCATTCATTTGGCTGACCATGAGTGGAGACTTTGAAGGAGACTGTGTAAGCTTTTCTTTTTTTTATGAAATTCGAGGCTTATGATTATGAGTTTCAACCCTCTGGTATTCTTATAAGGGTCACCCGAAACCTCTTAAATGAGTACCCATCACACACTATGTACATAAACCAGTAGATCATAGACCAGGCAATGCACTGGAATCTACGAAGAGCTTCTGAGAATGGGTGGTGTCACTCAAGAACCACTGAATCAGAACTGCAGAGGGAAGGGATGGAGGAAACAAGATTGCAAGTTTAGGAATCACTGCACCAGGCTCCTTTGCAAACCCTGTTAGGGCTATGAGGGAACTGAGTTAAAACTCTCCAAGTTAACAAAGAAATGTAATTCAAACTGGATTAAAGATCAGTGGATATAATGGTTGAACTTAATGAAAACAATCCAAGTGAGCAGGATTCCATCACTGAGACGTAGCAATCATTCACCATGATTTCTCCACAGTTCTCACTGTGACTCTTCTCCTGGGCTCTTTCCTCACTTATACGAAAATATCTGCTGGAATCTTAGACTTCACATCTGTATTCCAAGTCATCTAGGAACACAGAGTGTCTCAGTCCCATAGTTCTTAGCAGGTGTGCTGATCTTTGTGCTGATTTTCAATAGGTGTACTGATGGCCCAATTCAGCCCACTCCCTGTGTCTTCATTCTTTGCCCTGTAGCCTCCTGGTTCTTCTCAAACAAGACCATTTCCATATGACTCGCTTGGGCCTATGGGATCTTAGCAGACTTGGCAAATATAGAGGCTTGACAAAGTACTTCTGTCTGTCACTTCCTTTCTGTCTTTTCTGGTATTACTAAAGCACCATGCCCAACTTAGTCTCAGAAACTGTCTGGGGCTATGTGAAATAGAGAAAGGAAAGCAGCATCATTCCCTTCAAGGCTCTGCTAAACTACCCAATATCCCATTGACTCTCAGTCTTGCAAAAGATCCCAGCCAAGATCAGCCTCCTTGACCCATAGCTGATAGAGGATGCACAAATGAGCCCAGCTAAAACCAGACCCCACTTTGAAGCTGACCCTTAATCTGATGAGCTATGGTAAATGGTTATCTTTTTGAAGCCACTGAGTTTTGAAGCAGTTCATACACAACATTATTGTTGCAAGAGATAATTGATACAAATATAGTCGAGGCCACTGCATTAAGCTGAGTCTCGCACAGTGTTAACTGTGACCTGCAGCTGTGCCTAAGGCAATGTCATGGGCCAAGTGGCAAAAGGCTAGTTACTTGAAGGCACTGTGTAAATGAAGACAGAAAGACTAGAGCTAATTAAGAACTATCTCTGCAGTTGGAATTGTGCACCATGAGAGAGAGAGAGGTTTGGGGAAGACTCCTTGGGTGTTTCAAAAGAAGTGAGGACATGAAACTACGCAAGCATTATCAATTCAGATAAAAGACCACACTAACCTATGTGGAAAGAAGAAAACAGAATAATAGCATAAGAAACTAGATCATGGTAAAATAGTATACTATGGACTAGAAATATAGAAGGTTAAATGTAAAAGGAGTAAATAAAAAATGGAAACATCGAGGCAGGGTTCATGGAAAAGGTAGAGTTAGAGGGATGCTTTGAAAGATAGAAGGACCAGGTTTAATATGGATGGAACAAATATTTTTGGTGAGCTTTTTAAAGAGTGAGACTTTTAAACACTATTAATGTGATATCTTTTGAGGTTATTGCACACAAAAAAAGATTTAGGGTAATTACAATTTTTAAATTAATATTTAATTACTAAAGTTACAGATTTTAAGTTTAAGTTTTTTTACAGAGCGTTTATATTTAATTTACAAAGTCGTGATGCTATTTATAAATCCAGTAAATTTTAAATATGGCTTTTAAAGAGGATTTTACAGCTTGTTTAATTAAATCACTTTAAATATTTTAAGAAGCATTTACACATTTAATATATTTGCTTTCCTTTTATATGCAATTTAATTATCTGAATAACAAAAATGCTCCCCAAGAACTTAGCCAATTCTTATCAACTTAATAAATTAGAGGCATAAATACAGTAAGTCTTAAATTATTGTAAACATTACAAAATTATTTGCAAACCCTGGTAGAATTATTTTTTAACAAAATTATAAGCTTAAATCAATTATTCACAAATACATCTTAAACTAGAATCAAATGGATTATCTGGTAGGCCTGTGATTTTTGACTGGGAGAAGAATTACTGCCCCCCTCCCCCATGGTGAGGGGGGAGGGCATTTGGACATATGGGCAGGTACTCTGGTTGTCACAGTGCCTGGCGACTACTACTGGCATTTAGTGTTTGACAACCAGCAATGCTCGACCTCTTACAATAAATGAGAATGAAAAGCATGCCCATTGAGTGCATGAGAAGCTGACTCTGGCAGAGGACTCAGTCTTCAGGTAATTTTTTGGAGCGAAGGAAACACTGACTATTAGGTGGCAAGAAAGACAGGAGAGGAAATAGAGCAATGAAGTGTGCTTTATCAAGCCGGCTGCTACTGAAGGCAACCTGAGCATCATTCAACTGAGAAAACTGTGAGAGCCAGCATACAACACAGGTCTCCCAGGTTATCTCATCACAAGGGTGAGAGAGATGGGTACCAACACACCGGCTTCCATCCTCATTGAGAGCTGCCCTAAAAAAGTTAAGTCTCCTGCACTTCAGGCAAAGCAAATGGGATCTTGGCAGCCAGAGAAGCAGAAATAAAAACAAAAAAAACCAAAAATCAGATGCTCAGTGCTTATTTGTGTGTGTTTGACTCTTCAGGTTACATCACACTGAATAGCGATAAAATGAGTTTAAATGTGGGGATTTGATGAATTGACTCTTTAACTTCCCTTTGATTAAAGATGTAGCAATCCCGAGAAGGATGTTAATTCAGGCTTTGAGACATCAGAGAATCTGATCAACTAGTTTGATCCTCATTTGTTTTGAACAAGTGAGCCCCGGAAAAAATTAACAAGGGGAAGAGAAAGGCAACACTGGCCTCCAACCCCAAGGAGACCTGTCTGCTCATTAGCATGTGCTCTGTGTGCTGGTGAATGGTGACAGCTGTCACAATTCCCGGTTTCCAGACCAGTCCTTGGAAAAGTGTCTGAGATTTGAATCCCATGGGAGAATCTATAAATGGAAAAATGGAACTGATCTGAGATTTAAAAGGTAAAGCAATGTTTATTAAGGCCTAGGTGCATGGAAGTGTTTCATGGGGGCTCACAAATTGTCTGAAATTATGTCGACGTTTGTGCAAGTACCTATTTTCCTGGAAAGACAGTCCATAGCTTCCATTAGCTTTTCTACAGAGACTACACGCTGCACGCAAGAATAAGAAGCATATATTTAAGATAGAAATCCAGTAATTGAAGAGGAAACAAAAGAATGGTAGAGAAATATAACCAACATCCACAAACATCAAATATTGATCATGTCATGACCCTCACAAGAACCCCGTTATGATGAAAAAGACTTACAGAAGTTAGGGGATTTACATGTTCAAGGACACAGCAGGAAAATGTGCAGCTGGCAAACCAATTCTGATGCTTTTCTGATGCCAAAGCTTATACAATCCCCACCGCACTACCCCGTTGTCTCCAGAGGAAAGCTCTTGAACATGTATTTTCCAAATATTTTTAACAGCCAAGAGAGAAAAGGAATTAATTTCATGGAAATTGAAATTATCTAAAAGAAACTTGATAAAGTGCAGAGCATTTTAATATGGTCATTCCCTCTAGGACCCACAGACCTCGCCCCCATGGTGGGATGACTCTTGAGCCTGCACCTGGAATGGTGGATATTTATATTAAGTTCCTCATTCCACAGAGAAAAGGAAAGTAAGCATTATATCCATTCTCTGGGCGATTAAATTAAATTCATTTGATGACCAATTATTCATTAGAATTATGCTAAAATGATCAACATATTGTAATATTTAAATTTAAATTGAAGTGTAGCCTCATAGGGTAAGTTTTAAAAGTTCCAAATTTTTTAGCGTTAAGCGTAGAATCCTTACCTCCTCGCAATCTTATTTCTTCCTTCGCCATTCCCCTAAATTTTTCCTGGAGGAACACTAGGGACCTCCTCATTGCCAAATACAATAATTCATGTTTTAAATAATTTAAGTATTTTCCCTACATAAAAAGATTACATTTTCATTTTGAGCAATTTAGAAAACACAAACAAAATAAAACCCATACAAATAACGCAAAATCCCAGCTCATAAAATATTAACTGTGAACCATTTGGTACCTCGCATATTTTACAGATATGTGATAGACACATGTATTTTTAATAAATATAAAAGAGAGCAAAATATTTATGTACAGGGAGTAACACTGTCCCGCAGTAGGAAGGTTCCATGTTCATTCACTGTGTTATCTCATTCCGGTAATGTGAAAATAAAGAGGTAGAATTAGAGAAGGCAGAAGTGAGAGTGATTTTCATTAGAAAGGGCAGAACATAGGTGACAGAAAAAAAAGATACTGCATCTTGGAAGGCAGAAGGGGACAACAGCCTCGCTGAATCAGCAGGCACTTCTAAGGGATATTCTAAGTGAGCCTAGAGACCAATGAGAGTGTGTTTATGCTTTCTATCATTCTTTGCACTTTTGACAAATATTTATTAAGAGTCTACCCTGAGCAGTGCAAGGTGCCACAGATACAAAAATGGGAAAGACCTCAGGATGCTTATAGACTATGGAGAAGCCTATGTACAAATCAGCAAGCAATCCCAATGTAGTAGGATATGTGCTCTGACAACGGTAGGCATTAGAGATAGGAGAGTAGAGAGTAGATTGTGTCGCAAAAGAGGTTAAACTCAGAGAAGACTTTCTAGCGGGGCCGACATGCATCTAGGAACTGAAGGACAAGTAGAATTTAGCCAGACAACGGGGAGCATGAAGGTCTTCTCAGCAGAAGAGATTTCTGTTAACAATAAGACATTTCCAGAAAGAAGAGCAAGCCATGGGCTGATGTGTCCAGAGGGTACAAGGGCCTAAAGGATACAGAAGCCTAGTAAACTTTTCTTCCCCCCTCACACTCTTGGACATAATTGTTAGCCACACAATTTGCACCTATATTACATGTGGATATGTCAGTCTCAATAGCATACATTCGTTTCATCAACTAATACATCCAAATATAACTAAGGCAAAAAGAAGCAAAGAGTAAGAGTTAGAAGGAGTCAGATTTTAGGGTACACAGAAAGGAGCACTGTTCTAACATGATAGCTATCAAAAGAAAAGGAAAAAGGAAAGAAAATAAAAATAATGGGAGAGAAGAAGGGAGTGAGGAAAGAACAGGAGGGACGATACTTGAAAACGCGTGGGTTCTCCATCGCTAGAGATTTTTAAACTGACTGTGTAATGGTAAACACATATTTCCTCTCCCAGCATTTAATAATTCTACAGTTTAGGGTCAAACGAATGACATTTCTGGGATGTAACTATACTCGTTCTTTCTGAATGTTTGCTTAGAAAAAAAGACGAAGATTCTTACTGAGATATGAAATGTATCTATTTCTGGATAGTGGGACTACAGATGAGTTTTGTTCTCAAATTTCTGTCTTAATAGGTATTTTAAGATTCTTATTTTACGGTTGGATAATACTATGTAACTATTTCAAAGTGTTTTCCCACCTCTTTATCAGATATTTAAGAGCACATAAATATAGAGTGTATATTCAAATGTTATACATTAAGAAACTCAAGAGATTCTTCTTTTCACATAAATTAACACTATTTATTCTTTTTTGATATAATATCCTGCATAGAGCAGGTCCTCTATAAGTTTATTGACTACTGACTTCTCCATAATAGGCCATATTTCTAGATAAAAAGTAACAACATCCATTTCGGTAACTATTTTAAAGGGAAACCCCTTTGACAAAACAAAAATATAACATAAAAATCATTGTAAACAAAGATAAAGATAAAGTTGCAAATTGGGGAAAAAATGTCCAATATAAAAAAGAAATGGGATTGATATCTAAAATATATTAAAACATTATAAAGAATAATTTTAAGAAATATAAAGTTAGACAAATACTATTAGCAGAAATGTAAAAGGCCAACAATAATAAGAAGCTCCTTTTACTAGTGACCATCGAAAAGCAAATGTAAATAATGATATAGTATAGTTTTATCCCTCAGGTTGGCAACATTTGAAACATTCCCATAATATAAAAAATTCTGTAATAGGTAGTGCAGCTTTTTTGGAGGTATTTTTGACAGTATCAGTTAAGTTGTTTAAATACGAATTTCCACTGAAGCAACAGTTTCACCTGTTAGTTTTTCCCTTGTAGAATGACTTACATGTGTGTGCAAAAAAGGACTTTCATCATAATTCATTAAAAATATAAAAAAGTAATGTATCTTTCTATAGAATAATGGTTAAATGTTACGGTACATTCATAAGAGAAATGCTGTGTATCAGTTTAAAAATGCACATAATTTTGTCATCTTAAGAAGTATACATCCATGCAGAATGCACAGAAAAAGATCTAGAAGGATACACATTAAAATAAAGACATGGTTTCTTCAGGGGTGAGACAGGGATAGGGAAAGAAAGGGTAGATCAAAAGAGACATGTTTATTTTATTGTGTGATCTGTTTTACGTTATATTGAGTCCATGTCTTATTTGTAAAGTTAATCGAAGTTTTTCTAAAAGGAAAAAAAATAAAGAATTTTATATTGTCTCATAAAACTTTGAATGAAGAAGGGAATAGAGACATCACTCAGGTCAAATGCTTAAATTTAAAAATGAAGATCTTGGTGCTAAAAGATTTGACATTACAGAAAAAAAAATATTTCTTGTGCCCTACACTATAACTCAAGTGTCCTGACTCAAATCCGGTGTTCCTCCATGCCCCTCAGGTACAGTACAAGTATTCTTTAATTTTGAGCACGGTATCAGTAAGTTTTGTGATTTAGATGACGACGATCCTAAGGGTAGTAAGTCTTCACTAAGTATAAGCAGATGTGTGCATTCCACATTATAGAAAACAGAATTGAGTAGAAATTAATTATAACCACATTGCTTCCCCAGATTAATCATAATGAGCTAGTAGTAATGCTTCTACATGGACTGTATGATAATAGTTCATTGAAGAGTTTATGGTCCTAATTATTTAGTATTAAAGGTCTTATTTTGATTTGCACGGCAACATTCAATTAGAAAAAAAATAGAGTAAATGCACTTGTTTAAACAGAAATTTGTAAACCACTGTAGTTTCAGGCACAACAAACACACCCCAAGGCTTGAAATTTAGTGGTAATAAACCTACCGGTGACAGTAGATAGTACCAGACATTGCGAATTTGTGAATGCAGATGTGTGCTGCAGCTTCTGAATGGTTCAAAAACATTCAATTTACAGATAATTTAACATCACAATGTCTGGTGGGATTGACTGCTTTCCCCCATATCCTTTCAGCAGTGAAGTTTTCTGCTGTCCACATTTCCTAAAAGAGACCTGAAACTTTGAAGTTCAACGTCAGGATCAAGTAACAACCAGGGACTATTTTACTGTGGGAGAAAAAAATAGCATTTGGCCCCATGTCCAAATTCCACTCCATTGTTCATTTACCAAAACTAACATTATAATAAAAACAAGATTATGGACTTTATATAGGCCTATAAAATAACTCCGGAAAATTACAGATCCAGAAAAAAAAAATCAAAAACTTCAATATCAGCTGTAAAACTTTCTAAAAATGCAACAAATAATGTAATAAAGAACAGAGGTAGAATTTGGCTCTGAATTGAGTTGCCCACCTGCAAGTTATTTTTAGGCATCCCCAAGATGGAAAGGAAAACATAAAAAAAAACTTTCCACAAGTCTCCACGAAAAAAAGTGCTCTGTGGTTGAATCTTCACTCAGATTCCAAATCAAGCCTCAGCTCAGCTATGCAAGGGCTTTGAATAAACTAAGGATAGAGGAAAATAAACAAAAGAAGATAAAAAGTAGAGACAAATATGCATGTCTCCGTATTGAAAGGAAGAAGTGAAACTACTTTTGCTAATCATTTTAATGTTGTTTCTTTTTCTCCTCATTCGCCCTCAAAGATAATTATTCTCCCTGCATAAACTGCCAGGTCTCTTATGAGAGGCTTGACAATTCACTTTCTCTTTCTGGCTTCTCAGAAGTAATAAGATTGGTCAATGGGAAGTTATTTTTCACATTGGGTGGAAGAACCAGAAAACAAACTGTGGTGAGAAACGCCCTTTGTCTCTTCAAATTCCTTTTCTGTACACTTCACAGTCTGTTACTAACAAACGGCCATGAGATCAAAAATCAGGGGCCAACTTAACAATCGTTTTGTCATTCAGAGGCTGATGCATTCTAAAATTATCCAACAACAACAAAGTGTATCCTGAACACTGATATCACTAGGCCGAATCTTTCTTTTTTCAGTAAATTCTAAAAATTGCATTTCAGGTTACAAAGATCTCTGAATTGAACATAACAGCATCTTAAAGACCAGATCTTGTGGCTAAACAGAGTATGTTAGAGAAGCGAAGGTCAGGTTTAGGCATAACACGGGGTTTCAGGTTAACGACATGAAGAGCTGGGAGCCTGGCTCTTTTCCCTTCGGCCAGACTGGCTTCCGCCACCACCACTGTCCTGGAACCCTTCAATGGAAGGTCACCAATTTTCTAAATATCACGGACACTGCACCTGCTCATCTCACTCAGCCCGTCAACAGCATTCAGCACCGCTGGCCACGCCCCCTCCATGTGGTCGGACGCTCCTAGTTCCTCCTCCATTTCTGTCTTCACACTGGGTCACCTGCTTCTACCTCTTCGCCCTCTGTAAACAGGTATCCGCCAGCACCCAGGCTCTGTCAGGGCCTCTTTCCTTCCCTGCCTTCTCTCTTTTTCATTTAGTCACATCATTTCTCTGGCTTTTAATATCACCTCTATCAATGTCCAACTCAGTGTTCCCCACGAGCTTTGTTCTCCCACATCCCACTGTCTCCTTGACATTTCTGCTGAAATATCTAACAATTATTTCAACCTCAATATGATCCAGAAAACAAGTTTCCTTTTCTCTCCAAACCTGACCTTTCCTCAATCTTTCCTACCTTGTTCAATGGCACTATCATCTATGGCGCTGTTCGAAGACAATAAACCTAGAAGTCGTTCCTAAATCTTCTCTTTTCCTGATGGCTCACATCCAATCTGTTATCTAATCATTCATTTTTATCTCCAAAAGCAGATCACCAATGTGTTCGGTCTTTTCCCTGTGGCTACTGCTTGGCTTGAGGTCCTCTCCCCTTCTGCCTGGATTATACTAATAGCTTCCTAACTGGCTTCCGTGCTTCTGTAAATGCCCACTTGCACAGAAAGCAGAATGATTGTTTTAAACATATAAATTGCAAATAAACACAAGCATATACATTTTATCCTAGGATTAAGATCCTTTAGCAGCTTTCTACTCTAGTAAATCCAAAGTTCTCAACATGACCTATATAGCCTAGTATTAATTTTCCTCTCTCATTCAAGTATCTGTACTTGCCATGCTGATATCCTATTGTTCCTTAATAAAATCAAACTCTTTTCTGCCCCAGGGCCTTTGCATTTTCCTCTCCCGGAGACCTGGAACCTCTCCTCTGCTCCCTCTCACTCATCTTCACGGTATTGGCTTCCCCTTCTCATCTTCAGACTTAAGATTTACCCATCACCATCATCAGTTTCTCTCTCCTATATCGGAGTTTATTTCCTTCAAAATCCTCAATGAAATTGCCTTGACCATTTTTTTTTTCTGTTTCCTTGCTTACTGCCTGTTCCCCTTACTTTTAATGCATAACAGCTTTGTTGAGAGCAAGCACTTCATAGGTCTCGTTCACCGCTGAACCACTAGTTCTTGGAAAAGTGACTGGTATACTGTAGGCACTAAATATAGATATGTTAGGTGAATGAATGGCTGACTGAGGGAATGAATGAATGAGAGCCAGTAGCAGAAAGGGAAGAAATGAAATATCATTGCCACAATAAAACCCACAGTCCAATGGGTGAGGTAGGCATTAATATTTATAACGTGTTATTATGAGCAGTAGAAGTGTAAAGTAAGATAACGCAGACAGCCTGTCCTTAGCTCTTGGGCAGGAAATGACTAAAAGATGATGTTTCTAAACTGTGTTTCCAAGAATGTTTATGGTACGGGGATTCGCTTCGGTGCCTTTGTTTTCTGCCTAAAAGTAGTACCTTTCCCATATTGACCTTCAATTAGAGATTCTAAAAGGGGCTTCAGAACCCATTCCCTAAGACACACTTCCACAGAAACAAGCAGGTCCCTAAAGAGAACACAGACATAAGGCAGTGAGGTTAGAGACAAGGACAGCTACAACAAGCTCCAGAATGCTGGGGTGGCGAGCAGCAACATCCATGGAAATCAATCGATAACATTCATCTAGACTATTCTTTGAGCATAGTGGTATTCTGAGAGAAGAGTTCACAAGGAAGAGCTTGGTGACAAGAAACAAGCATTCAGCAAACACCAAGAACTTTTCACAATTGCAAAGTTACCATTACTACCTAGCAAATCTCTACCCATCCATGAAGAACCAGTTCAAATATCTTCTCTGAAGCACCTGTATTTGATCAATTGATTCCTCTCCTGAGGCCCTATAGACCTCTGTTATGAAACTTATTATGATGGATAGGAACAATTGTTTGGCATCTTGGGCAGCCATAACAAAGTGCCATAAAACAAGTGGCTTAAACAAGAGAAATTTATTTTCTCACAGATCTGGAAGCTAAACCTCCAAGATTAAGGTGCCATCGGAGTTGGTTTCTGATGAGGCTTCTCCCTTTAGCTTGCAGATGGCCACTTTTTCTGTGTCCTCACATGGTAGAGAAAGCTTTGGTGTCTCTCCTCTTCTTATAAGGGCCCCAGCCCTATCAAATAAACCTTTTACTCACAGGTCCCATCTCCGAACACAGCTGTATTGGGAGTTAGCTCTTCAACACAGGAACCTTGAGAGAATACGAACATTTAGTCCACAACACACATCCATCTCATTAGAACGTGTCTTGGTCATATTTTAATCCCAGCACTTTTATGGAGTCTAGCATAGATTAAGTTCTTAACAGACAAATTTTCAATAAAAGGATGAATGACTAAACGGATGAAGAAATCTCAGAGGAGCAGAATATTATTTTGAGATGCAACTCAATTTTTATTTTGTTACATAGTTCTTTCATTTGATTATACTGCCCCACGAGCATCAGCAGTTTATAAGGAAGAATGTTGGCAAGTAAAGTCTCTAGAACCAGCATAATTAAACTCGCCCTGTGACAATCGACTAATATATCCATTACTTTAGTCCTTAGACTAAAGAAAAACTACTGTATCTCAATACTCTAAGTAATCTGAATTTTATATGTTATAGAATAAAATGCATTCTTCTAGTAGGGGGAAATAAAAAAGAACAGTTTGAACATTAAAAAGCAGTTATTTTTCTTATTTCTCATTATACACTTTATTTGCTTTGACCAACACATTTGGTTCAAAGCCCATAAAATATGACATAGGGTTCATAAGCTCTATTTTAACTTTATGTTCTTTATAGCTATTATTCTATTGCCTTAGGTTTTTCCTCTTGAGGAACATTCTGATATTTAGAAGAAATGAAAAACAATGAAAAAAGCCTAGCTTCACATCAATTAATTCTCATGAATTAATACACCATATCCATAAACCCCCAAAAATCCTGTCAAATTCAATTGGTTAAATAAAAGAGCACAAAAAAAAAAAATGCACGATGCCACTGCTTTCGAAAACTGAATTTTAAAAAAGTCACCCAGCAGACATACCCAAGGAAAAGGGAAATATTGGTATTTATTTCGAAAAACTATGGACACTATCGTGGCAACTTATTTTTCAAATTACTAATAATTTAAACCTGGTTACCTTCTACCTTAGGAAAAAAGTATCACAAAGAATCAGATATGGGTAAAAATATACATGTAAAATAGATATGTCTACACCTATGACCTGTCACTCTGAACCGTGTTAATTCCATACCAGTGCTTTTGGTGGCACCTCCGCCCACCCCACCCCGCTTCACCTCTGAGCCCTTTGACATTCCTGCCCCCAACACCCTGCTCTACTTTGTACCCCCACCACTTACAGCCTTTTCACACAATACATAATTGACTTGTTTAGTTTATGATTTGTTTATTATAAAAAAAAATTTATGCTCCACGAAGCAAAGAGATTTCTTTTTTTTTCGCTCATTGATAATAAAAGCTCCTATGATAGTGCCTGGTACATAGTCAGTGAGTCCTGAATGGATATTCAGGGAATTAATGAACTCATTAAAGTAGTTTCTATTTTTAAAATGTAGATATTGCTTTGATTATTACTGATTCCATCACACTAAATGTATTGGAATTGTGTCAATATTTGTAGATGAATGCCTATTTTAATGTTTACTAATTCCCTAGTTCCAAATGTTAGCATGTTCTCTTTTAGCAAGTTTGATCTAACTGAGAACTGATTTAATATAAATAAACAAACAGACCACAAAGTACTCATTTTCAAAAATATTCTGCTTATCCAGGCTACATATATTCCAATTAGTGATTTCTCTTCTGTTATTTCACTGAGTGATACTTTAGTCAAGAACCAGCTTTCTCTCAGAGGACTTGGTATTTGGAAGCAGAAGACCTGGATACGAGCCCCAGCTCCAGCACTCACCAGATGCTTGGCTTGGATCAGTTGTTCTTTTTGTTATGATGTTAGTCAGCCACATATACTCTCACGAGTAGTTGCGAGTTAATCATCCTTGTGAGAGAGAGATATGTTAACTATAAGCTGCTAACCCAGAATTTCCTAAATTATGTTCTGGAGTACATTAGAGTTCCTTAAGATGTTAATAACGTTCTACGAAAAGGTGCCTAAATTACCAAAATGGGTTTCTGAGCCTTTAATATGTTGAGGTGCACAGTAAATCTCCAAGAGGGAAATGTAGCTTGTTTTAACTCCCTGATTTTTTCTTAATTATAAAATCGTTTTCTCAATTTTCACCAATTCTTCCTGCAGAAAATATTCTTTAAGGGCTGGACTATAGATGTCTTAATTATTTTCACGCTATATGTGCAACTAATTTAACTACTCAAACTACTTAAGAGACTTCTTTACAGAAAATTGCAGGTTATTTGTGATGTTCTACATTTAGTTAATTACAACCTCATGAAATTTTTGAATATTGCTATTTTATCAAAAGTATATATATTCTATAATTCCTTCCATAAAAGCAAAAAAAATAAAATAAGATACTTAGATAAATTTAACAAAAGTATAAGAATTTTTCAATAGAAATAAAATGTTAAAGGAAAGTAGAGAATATCTAAATATTAAAGAAGTTTTCCATGTTTGTGAATTCAAAAATTCAGTATTGCTAAGGTAGTAATTATCTCCCATTGATCTATAAGTTCAATATGAACCCAATCAAAATTCCAGCATGTTTTCATTGCATTAATCGATAATCGGTCCAAAAACATGTATGGGATTGTAAAGATCAAAAATAGCCAAAATAATTTTGGGAAAAAAATTAGAAAACTAGAAAATTTTAACTTTCCAATTTTAAACTTACTGTAAAGGTATAGCTTGATGAGAGAATGGTACACATGTCATCAAACGTGTACATGATTGTGCATGTGTACAGAATTGAGACTCCAGAAAATAAAGCCTTACATTTATAGTTAATTGATTTTTGACAGATACCAAGGAAATTAATTATAGAAAAGGATACATTTTAAGAGATAGCGATGGGACAACTGTACATCCTGAATAATACGAACTTAGACTCTTATCTCACACTACACATAAAAATTAACTTAAAATTTATTATAGATTCAAATATAAGCTAAAATAATAAGACTTTTGGGAGATAACATAGAATATCTTCTGGACCTTTGGTTAGGCAACAATTTCTTAGATATGACACCAAAAATGTAGGTATGTGTATTATAGGATATGTGAAATACATACTCAATGAAATTATATAAAAATGTATTTGTTCTACATTAAAGAAGTGGTTCAAAAAATGTTCCCTGATTCTGATCTATGATTTTTCTTCTATCTTTGGTTAAACACATTTCCCAAAAGAAGAGCCCTCAAATCAATGAAGACTAGACTTGATACCATAAAGTCCAACTGAGAGAGCAAGGTTTTCAAAAACACTCCTGTTCTGGAAAGTGTGATGTAACTGTGAAGTTATCCCTTTCCAAATCAGTTTATATGATTTACCAACTGTATAATGTTGGCAACGTCCAAGTTGTACATTTTCACTGCCTTTAAGATGAATTTTTATGATGAGCTTTTATTTTAAAATAGAATTAAATATTAAATAACACAAGAGCTTATCATCTGTCAAAGGAAAAATAAAATAAAAAATAGGCTGAAGCTTCATCCTCATGTCTAACGTGTCATTCACTAAGAGATAATTGATCAGCAGCAAGAACTAAAATAAAGATATAATTTAAAGTATAAGTTTGAGAAAGTAATTTTTGAAAATGCTTCATTTAACTCTTATTGGATTATTACCAGCCACCTCGATACTTTTTTCCAACAAGGCCCCTGCAGTTAGAATTTACAGTAAAATTGAAGATAACAAAACATATAATTGACTAACATTTCATGCAGCGAACCATTAAACAAGGGACATGTTTGCAAAATCAAAACCTGGATGTGTTTTTATTATTATTTGCAAAGAAAGAACTTCTGGCACACATCCCAGAATCCACATTCAGAACAGAAATTAAAGCAATTAAAGTCTCATTGAAAATTACTGATAATAATGTAACATAAACAGTGGGTCTCGCATTCTAACTCTTAATAAGCTGCTCTTACAGAAGAGACTAAAGCAAGTAGAAATTCCAAAATCTCTCATTTTTCAGTTACTATTAGCAACATTTGAAAAGAGGTAAGCCAAGGTGGGAAATAAGCAAGAAATTAAGAGTCCAAGAAAGAGTATAATCTTAGAACTTCCCCCTTCTGCCTCTGGTTGATAAAAACTGTTTTATAGAGTATAAAATATCCATAGGAAACATATTAATGACATTAAAACTAATACTCATGAAAATAACTAAAGCTAAAATTGATTCAAATAATTTCAGAAAGATGTGATTGGTTGTGATTTTAAAATATCCATAGACAGTATGATTTCGTAAATAATGAAACAGATGAACATTCATATGAAAAATAAATAAAGCTACACAATATCTTTGCCATTTTTCTATCATCTTTTAAGAATAAGCTGAGTAAAATAATTCTATTGTAGATTTCTTAAAATTTCAAATGATTAGCAGTAATTGCTCTAATTAAATGTTTAGTATGAGTTAAGAATTTCAAAATCTGCTCTGCATTTCATCATAACATTATTTTCCACAGCATATTTTCAGAAGCCAGGGATCTAAATTTTGAAAGGCTTTGTTTGTTCTAAAACTCAATAAAATACATGTGTACTTGGAGGGTCCAGAATTGGGTAAGCGTCAGAAAATACCTATTGAGTAACCATTCATAAAATGCACCATATATCATGAAAATTAGGATTTGCTTTTAGTCAAATTTGTTATAAAAAGCTACTTTCAAATTGAATCATGTTAAACTACTATTTAAACATCAAAGAAGAGCAGATTTTGTTTTATCTGTAGAATCAATACATGTATTAAATCTGTATGCTAAATCAACTTAATGATTTCTTTTTCACACTTGAGAATGCACAAGTAAAAAACTTCTCCCATTAAGTATATACACTCCTCCAAGAACGACTAGACTTTAATGAAAATATCACTGATGACTATAGAAGAGTATTACAAATCTTAACCATTCTAGCCACAACTTCAGAAACAAGAGCCTCAATGTGGGATGAGACAGACCACCTTAACCTGTTCAGCCTTCCTATTCCCTTTTAAAACTCACAATCAAACTTCCTGCTCAGTCCAAAAGGGTGGCTGCTTTGAGCAGACATCTAATTTCATCTTTTGAAAACATGTCATATTTTTGCCCCCTGCTCCATCATTAAGATCACCACCAACAAGTTGCATGGAAGTTAGGACCAAAGAGTACAAATAGGGTCCTGTATGCACAGGCTATGATAATTATAAATAATAATGATGATGATGATAGTGATAAAATAATAATAAATTCTTCTCATACATTACCTCATTGAAAATTTACAACTGGGTGAAGATTAGGTAGCATTAATCTCATTTACAAAAAAAGCCTAGATTTAGAGAGGTTACTGGTACATGGTCTATCTTTCTTTCCGTATTTGGAGAGGAAAGAAGTCATTAGACCCCAAACTTCGATGACCCTCAATATATCAATCACTATGCTTGGCACTGAGGATACAGTGGCCATTAAGAAAGACAAAGCCCTGGTTAGCAGTTCTAGCACTAATATAGCTGCCTGATTTTAATCTCTCACACAAGGTCTTTCCACACTCTGCTAACTTGCTTCTATCTTCCAGTATTCTAAAGCCAAAGAGATTCTCGAAATTATATTAATAGCAAGTTGGGATGGGTTTCAGACAACTATGAATGCTGAGGGCTTTTCCTTCCGTGCCATTAATATGACTCTCACATCAACAATTCTACCATCGATTTCTGGGGTTTACAAATGTACATGGACAATTAGAAAGAGAAATTACATGTGCAATACAGCTCAAAAGGGATTCAAGAAAGACAGAGGAAGCAGAACCTTGTGCAGGAAAATAACCAGACAACAACTCAGAGAGCTACTGATGGAAGACCCGCCATTGAGGGTGGTGACAAGGACAACTAAATGGCTCTTCGGCATAGGAGACATGCAGTGCTTACTTCATGAGCAAAGAAGCTTAAAGACATTGCTTTAAAGACATCGACTTTAAGACATGAGGCTCCCTGGAACTGACAACAGAAGATACTGGGCAATCCTGCTGCTACTGGATTGACTCTCAGCGGACCCCTTAGCTAAAGTTCCCTGTCTCAGGCCCAACCGACTTCTTAAAGACACACCTCCACCCAATTCTTGTCTGCCTTCTCTTCAGCCCTCATGAAGTTCATCCATCCTCTACAATATAAGCAATACAGTCTTCCTTTACCATCGTATTAGCCTTTCGTTAAGAAGCATGCTTTATATCCTGCACTTTTCAGAGCCTTCTCGGGTTGATTCTCATAAGTCTTTCTTCTCCTAACAAAGTCCTCTTCTTATAAATAAAAATAACATTTCCTAAAATACTATCTTAATAGACTTTAAAAGCCTATTTTAAATGCATTTATATCATAACAATTTTAATTTTTCCTGAAGCAAAGCAATGATTAAGTTTATAAGATATTTTTTATAATGACTGACATCTATTGAATGTCAATCATATGCCAGACATTGCAGCAAGAAGTCTCACTTGCTTTATCATATTTAAACACCATAAAATAACCCTATAGAATTGATCCTTGAACAACATGGGCTTGAACTGACCAATTTACTTACACATGGACTTTTTTCAATAAATGTACAGTCAGCCCTCCATGTCCCTGGATTTCACATCCAGAGATTTAGCCAATCGCATATCAAACACAGTATTTTGGATCTGTGGTTGGGAGTCTGCAGAAGTGGAGGACTGGCTGTATGTATTGTTCTGTGCTTTGGTATCCGTGGGGGTTCCTGTAATCAATCCAATGCAGATGCCAAGCGACCACTGTAGTTAAGTTTTAGAGGTGTTAAAATTATAGTGGCACTTTCGATTCAGTAGGAAGTCAGCACCCCTCATTTTCAAAGTTGACCGTATACTGTGTACTATTATTGTTCCTGTTTTACAAACTAAACACTGAAACTCAGGTAATATTCCCAAATCTATGTTGCTCAAATGCATATTTTACTCCTACTGAATGACATTTAATGGCCTTCATGTCGCTAAAGGACAAAATAAAAACCCCTAAGGTGACATCATGATCCTTCCTATCTGGACCAACCTTTGTTTTTAGTTCATCTCTCCCACCCCCATGCATCCCACCCTAATCCTCATTCTCCCCTATCTAGCTACACAAACATTTGGACTTTCACTAATTTCTGTAATTTTGTACACTTTAACTTAATTTCTCATCTCTCAAATGTCTCTGGTCATTCCCCTTCAACTTAAGACATCTTACTTCTTAGAGTTTCATCTTAGCTCATATAGCTTCTCCTTGATGAAAGGTTCACCAGGTCCCCAAGGGGGAGTTAGGCATTTTCTTCTTTGTGCTCATTTGTCTCCATTCCTATCTTCCAGCACTTACTACACCATAATTCTTTATCTTCAAGTCTGTCTTATTAGTAATTGCATTACTTCATGTGTATAAAAAAAGGAAGGAAACAATTATTAACCAAGCAGCAAATGTATATCAAGAATAATAACTGACCCCTTTTCATACTTTTCTTCCCATGTTTTTACCTGCTATTTAATTCTCATAGCCTTAGAATATATATTTCACATATACAAAATTATAAAATTTATAATAATTTCACATAAATAAATATATTAAATATTTTGCTTTTATATATTTATATG
This sequence comes from Rousettus aegyptiacus, assembly GCF_014176215.1. Lineage (NCBI taxonomy): Eukaryota > Metazoa > Chordata > Mammalia > Chiroptera > Pteropodidae > Rousettus > Rousettus aegyptiacus. Next base: position 9,973,619 of record NW_023416285.1, read on the forward strand.
TAAATAAATATCTTAAACATATAAATATGTAAGATATACAATATATAATTTATCTATTAAAATATATAAAATATATAAACATATAAAATGATAAGAACTAGTAAAGTAAATCTAAGATACAGACCCATGTCTGGCTCCAGATCATGTGTCTTTTCTTCTATATCCTGTTTTGTTTATCTTTGTAACTTCAGACCATTGAACAATACTTGGCACGTGGCCAGTGCTTAATAAATATTTGGCAAATGAATGAGTCCCATTTATAAACTTACGAAACACTCTCAAAACATCATCACATTGTGCTCCACAGTAGGTCTCAATAAGAAAGATACTGTTTATCTAAATAATAATGTCCAATCTCAAGACTAGCAAGTTACTTAAAATGTCTTTTAAAACTAGATAGTAATATTTTTTTTATATAAAGTTGAACTACATAAAAGATTCTTAACATAAGGCCTCTGGATCTCTAGGGGCCAGAGATGAAATTATTGAAGTCCATGGACCCTTTGAATTTTTGATGGATTTTGTTGTGTATTTTTCTAGGGAGAAGGCCCATAGATTTTTTAAAATAACAATTACCTAAGTTCCATGACCCCCAAATGATTAAGAATCACAAAACTACATTATTTCTACATCTATATCATCATCACTCTAAGTTTACATAATTAAGAAAGACTGAGCTATTCAGATACATACTGTGTTCACATCAAAACACTAAAATTTTATGAAACAGCAACAGAGATAGAACTGGAGATTCAAAACCTGAAAACAAGATTATGCATTCCGTTCCAAACTGGCTGCAGTCCACTAGTTCCAGAAAATTTTTACCTTTTTTAAGGTAGCCAAATTATAGCGAACAGTTAGCTTTTATTGGCTTGCTTGTCTTGTTTTAGAAGGAGATGTGGGTGCAGGGGGTGGTTTTTCTTCTTTGACTTATGAGAGCTGCCTTTTAAAAACAAGCTTACAGGTACGCATGAAAAATATAAACTCCAAGCAAAATATCTGTTTCCCTCATCACTTTCAAGTCAATTTGAAGTGTGCATGTTCTAAGTATTAATAAGCAGCTCCAGGCTTTGGTAGTGCTTAGGGCCTATCCAGCTGGAATGCCTACACCAGCCACGCACCTTAAAGAAAGTGCACTCTACTGACAGTTATTTCCAAGCAGATTTACATGAAAGCTAGTATTTGCTTAGATATTTGAGAAAATGTACACTGGATCTGTACCAAAATGACCAAATTGTTTTGATTTGTTTCAATGTTAACATGATAAACATTTTCATGTTAATAAAAGATAAATGCTACCCATCGGATTACATACTAAATTTTGATATATAGTTTATATGGTGATTGAACTTTAAAATTATTGCAACTCTTATTTCAGATCATTTAGGCAACCTCTCTCTTCTTATGGAAGCATACCTCTCCTCTACATTAAATCTGAAATCCTTAAATAAAACTGGAACATGAACATACTACTAAAACACATTTAAGTCTAATAAAATAAAGATACACATATTTTAAGATAATAAAAGGGTAGTTTCCTCCCAGGAAAATAAGCATGGCATTGAATTACCCTAATTTCTCTAATTTAGAAGACAATTCTAAATAAATAAAAAGAAAATCTTGAGAATCGAGGCTTGCTTTCTAATAGCAATTACAAGTTAGCTTCAAACAATTCTAGTAAAATATGGCATACAAATAAATAAACAATAATTCAAGAAAAAAAAAATCCTGTTTGTCTCAGTGAGTTTCAATACTGTGTGAATTCCAATTCAGGCTTGGTTAGAGATATTCTGTTAGTTCCTAAGGGAGACCAATAATACACACACACACACACACACACACACACACACACACACACACAGAGCAAGCATTTTTCTTTTCTTTTTTAACCAAAAACTGAACCCAAATCTTGCTTCTAGAAGCTTGGAAAGCTCACAGTCCCAGAGTGACTTCAGATAGCTGCACAGCAACGAAGGTACACCAAGAGTCAGGGAAGCTGACAGAACGTTAACTATATTCTCACTTGAAAAGGAAGAAAAATGAAACTTTCCTGTTTGTCTGGGTTTCTGGGGGAGCTCAATTTGATTCTTTCTCTACCTTCTTTAAAAGAAGAACTATCTATTTTGAAGATTTTTATTATTGTTTATGAATGAAACACATTTCAGTCAACAGAGTAAGACACAAATTCACTTTACCAGTGGAATACACTTTGCTGACCTTAAATAGCTTTTCCTTCCCAGCTTCCAACAATGTTCAATAGTAAATAACTTTTACTTGCAAATACTGCATGAAATAACTAAGGCATTTACATCAATAAAGAAAATGGTTTTTTTTTTTTTTTTTTTTTTTTTGCATTCCTAAATGAACTCTTGACAGGGCTATATCTCATGGTACTCGAAGTCCCTGTCGCCCTATGGGCTGGTCTGCTATGCGCACTGTCACCACATGGCAATCAAGATAAAATGAACTTTCTGAAGTTTGGAAGGAGAATAAAGACACAACTGAAGCTGCCTCTATACTCAGGGGTCCTCCTAGATGAAAGAGGAGAAAAAGTTTTCCTGCTATTACATAGTTGGGAATGTGGGGAGATGGAAGTGTGAGCGACAGTATATTAGTGTCTGCTCTCAAGTTTAATTCGGTTAAAACCTCAGCTAGCAGAGATGCTCAGCTTCTTCCATCCGACCAGTTTTATTCATTTTGTGGGGGACTGTGTCTGGGCCCTGGTGATATTCCTAGAACCTGGCCATTCCATCTTCTGTCTGATTTTCAAATGCTAGATTCACGTCTCTATACTGAGGTCTTCCCTAAAATCCCAGAGAGCTGCTCTGCCTATGTGAGTCACAGAATAGAATCTGAAAAATGACACTCCCAGGATCTGACTGGCAAAAATCAATATATCAATATTTCAGTTTTCTCGTCCCTCATTTAAGATAATTCTGTGGTGTGTATTTTCACTGTTTTCAGAATTTCCTTTAAAGATCAATCTCTATTGACTTACAGTGGTGGCTGGCTAAGAGCATCATTTTCCTTGCTCTTTTGAATCAGTTTCTCACTTGCTTAGAGATAGTTCCTTCACATCTCAAATAAACTATTTGAACTTGAATGCCAGTCTGAGGATCTGTCCCTGAGAGAACCTAAACTAAGACACACTTTAATTTCAAAGAGGTCAACACGTCTTTACTGAGAGCCTACTATATTTCGTTCTCTAAGCCAGGCCTAAGAACAAGAGTTGTCTACTCAAATACATCCAAGGGAAGAGCGGGAAGCTAATTTAAGAAGCAGACCAGATGGAAACCTGACATACAACCTGATGTGCTCTATTTAGGAAGGACATTCACTGTCCAGCTTCTACCAATTTTTGCTATGCTGGAATGCCAATCCATTGCTGCCAGGTCTTCCAGTTTTTCAAGCAAAGCTAAGACTCTTGAAATTTTTATAATGTCAGCAAATTTTTTAAAATGTATTCTCCTCAGGCAACAAAACCTGTGTATAGGCTGGGTTTGACCTACGGCCTACCAGTTTGTTAATGTCATATATACTACAGAAACTTGTCATTTAGAAGGCATGATGGACATACAAGTGGCTATCTATAAAGCTGAATTAAAGTGAAAAATGAAAGATAAGTAATAATTAAACAATAATTTGATGAGAGGAAAGACTTTCTGATGAAGAATGATGGGCAAAAAGGCTAGGGTAAGTATACATCATAAAAAGCTTTGTGGGAAAGTGGTATACCCCTTAAACAACTTCTAATTCGCTATTTTCCACAGCTTATAAAGCTATAGAAAGTTCAAATCTTGATAAAAAGTCTTGATCCATTATTCTCAAAGGTGGTATTTCTCCTTCCTAATCTAATTTTGGGAACCATGACATATCATGTCTGTATCTAAATTCATAGTGCACATCAGCATGTAACAAGTGCCTTAGCAGAGAATTCTGTTTGCCTTTGGTTGCCCAGCATCTTATCACTGTTTGGAGCCCAGCACCCCTCTCTTCTATGTGGGAACACCATCTGAGAACACTCTGAGAAAAGACGTTATAAAGACATATCTGACTCTAATAGAAACAACTGAAAAAAAAAAAGGGGGGGGGATGAAATAACTTATCTAGTTTAACCTCAAATAACAAATGAATCCAGAGAACTTTATAAACCCCATTTCTTTATGCCAGAGCCAGGTTAGTACAGACTCCTTGAATAAGATTAGATACATGAGTATGTGAGTCTGAAGGCCAGTATGTTTAAAACCTTGACCCCTCCTCCCTCACCCATGTAAGAGTGTTTTCCAACTTTAGAAATAGGTTGTAAAATAGACACTTCTACCACCGATGTGGAAGATTTCCTGTTGCTCTATATTCTAGTGAAACTTTGTTATTGCCAGTCAACTGGAAATGAATATAGTTCCCAAGTAATGGGAAAGTTTAGAAAAGCTTAAGATGGCTGCTCTCACTAATGCATTTGTTGGTAACCACTCTTACTGGAAAAGGTTTTTACAGATATTTACAAGCTACACAGTTTCATGTTTCTCATGCATGCATGCCTCTTGTACTTTTCCATAACCCTGCAAGACTCAAGGAGAGAGGAAGATGTCTGAGAGCATACCGAATCCCACCATATTCCAGGCATGAGTATCACTCGACTATGTTGAAATGTTTTGCCAACTGAGTCCTTTCCCTTAGGATCTTAAGAAGCTGGTATAATAATTTATCAATGACTATGATCACACTCATTAAGTGAAGCAAAATGAGATTTTTGTCTATACATTTACTTGTAAAGAACTGCAAAGGACAAATACTGTCATTTTGATTTCAGTTTCCAGTTCCAATTCAATGAGGAACTGATGCTAAATCTTAACCGATGTGGTTGAATTATCCCCATATCAAGAGGGTCTTTACCCTCTTCTTAAGGTTCAAGTTGTTCTAACTGGCCCACGAATTCTTGCTTCTTTTTTCTGGTTCTTTGTTACTAGAGTGACCAAGAGACCTACTTCATCTGGGTTTGTCCCAACTTATACACATAGTTCTGGTGTAATTATTAATAAGTCCCCCTTTAACTCTCAAAATTATCCTGATTTAGAAATGATTAGGTGACCATAGTACTTATAATTAATATGTATCCTGTTTTCTCAATTTATCTCAGGAATGACAGCTTGATGTTACCACTTTAACACGAATGTTAAGCTTCTATGTTTTCTCTTTCAAGAATCATGGTTCTCTTCCCTGCTAGCTATGACCTCTCTGAGGGACCAGAGTTCTGAATGTCCTGATAGCAGGTGGAGGATTTTAAACCACTTTCAACTCAATGCACCGAATCATAGCTACTACTAACAAAAACAGGGTGGTCCTCAGAGGAGGGTAAGGCATATGCACTTTCCAGCCTCCACACGTTACATACACACTTTTCTCTGCCTGGTAATGTCCTTGCCTTTACCTACCCGTCCTCCAAAGCTCATCACATACATCACCTCCTCTGACCCTTCCTGAAGAATCTAGAGAAGAATAATCATATCTTCCATCTATTCTCTAACAATCCTTCACTCTAATCTCTTAATAGCATGTTCCATATTACTGTGCTTTTTCTGAATATGATTATTTCCCCAAGTAAACATTAAGAAACACAAGGGCATTTCTTTTTTCTTCATCTATGCATTTCTAATGCCAAATACAAGGTAGAAAACTCAACAAATTCTTCATGCCATATGAGTGAATGAATACATGCAGTTCAACATAGCCCACATATACTGAGCTCAGTTCCACTGGTTTTAAATTGTTATTTTGTGGTCATAAAATCCCAGGAGCCATAGCAACCAAGACTATCCATTCATTTCTGATGAAAAGAGATTAACATGAACTTACCTTGGGCCTTGGCATATAGCATAGTTGCTGGGAATAAACTGATATTTTTGAATGTTCATCCCTGCTAGTGAATGGTTCCCCTCCCATACTGTCCTCCACATTCCTACAGGAAATTATGCAAAATAAACCTAACTGTCCATGAAATATCCCCTCTCCTATGCTTTCTCTCCAGTGCATCCCGCCCCACCCCCCCAAATTGTTTTGGTGCAGAGTTTATCATTTTACAACTGGAAGAAATCTGCTGTAATCATCAAGTGTCAGAAAGCTAGGCTGTAGAGGAGTCTCTGGCAGCAAATGCCTGCCAAAATCAGCTCCATTCTGAACACTGCTCAATTTATCCTGCCAATAAACTCAAGTAATCTAACTCCAAAACTATTATCCAGTTAACTTGTAACGTTATATTCAGTACAGACAATTCGTTTTTCTCTAACACAATAATGTAAATACAATGTCCACTTTATATAGAGTATTGATGTCTGCATAATAACTCTTCAGATTTGGATCGCATCAGTGAATACAAACCAAGCATCTTTTGGGAGTTCTAAGGAGTTCTCAGAACAGTCTGCAATCTATAAAATGTTATAAGAACTGGGGTTAGAGAAGGTAAGAAAAGTGTTCCTTAAATTTAAAGACAGACGTCGTTGTGTTTTGTCCTGACTAATCTCCTTTGGTATATCTGGTCTGTCTGGGCTTCATCCATCCATTGTTCATTCAACATATATACCCTCTTCTGTGTATTAGGCTGAATACTTGGAAATCACAAGGCTGAATAAGACATGAACTCTGCCTTCAATAATCTTACCATTAAGAGGATAGATACTGATATAAAAAAAATATTTTAATACAGAGTAGTAAATGTTATGATAGAAGTAAATGTTAGGTACCTGGGGTCTGCAAAAAAACTGAGGTGAACACTATTTGGGTTAAACAGAAAAAGCTTGACATAAGAATAAGTTTTGGGGGTGGGTCATTAAGAGTGAGTAGGAATTTATTAGAGAAACAAAGCGAGAAATGAAATACCAGGCAGAAGGGACAGTATGCTCAAGACATTGGGGACATGAAATAGAATGATACATTCTAGAAATGTTAGTCATTCTATTTGGCTAGAATTAAAAACGCATATTGAAAATAACAGAAAAATTAGGCTAAAAGTTGGGATACAAATCATTGGCTGTATACATGTCATGGTAATAGATACCTTCAACTTTATACTGCAGTTAAGATTAGTTTAGCTTCTGGTCAAGATGGCAGAGTAGGTAAATGCTGTGCTTGCCTCCTCTCATGAACATATCGAAATTATAACTCAACTACAGAACAACCATCACTGAGAATCACCTGAAATCTAGAGGAACAGAAGTCCTGCAAATGGGAGCACATAGAAGAGGCCACCTCGAGACTGGTAGGAGGGGCAGAGATGTGGAATGGGCTGGTCCCATACCTGCGTGTGGCCGTTGAGAATTGGGAGGAAATCTCAGCTACAGAGATATCCCTGGAGGAGCAAGGGGTCCTGGCCCCACATTGGGCTCCCAACCCAGAGTTCCAGTGCCAGGAAGAGAAGTCCCCACAATTTCTAGGGATGAAAATCAGCAGAGATTATAGCTGAGATGGAGGACTGCCTCTTTAGGGGCCAACGCACTGACTTAAATGCTAACAGACTTACGTGCTCTGAGCTCCAGTGCTGGGGCAGCATCTTGAAAGGTACTAGGGACATATGAATAAATGGGGAGGGAGGAACTGAGTTGTCCGGCTTCAGGACGAGGGCTGGAGGGGCAGTTTTCACTCAGATAGAAGTACTGGCAGAAACCGTTGTCCCTTTTTTGATACCCTCCCTGCACCCAGCACGCAGACACAGAAGGCAGCCATGTTTGAGCTCCATCAACCTGGCTAATATCACTCATTCTGCCTGGTGACTTCCTGCAACCCTGCCTATCCCAACTTGCAGGCCCACCCAAGCTCCTTCCAGTGGCTTTTCCATACAAACGGCCTGTCTTACCTCATGCCACAGACTTTTCTAAAATCTCTTAAAGTTTCACAAAACCTAAACAAAGCAGCATCTGGCCTCGGTAAGCCCTGTACCTCTTGTTGAGCAGCCGTAAGCCCAGCAATAGCAGCAGCTGGCCTTGGTTTGTGGCTTGGCTTCTCGAGGCACATCCAAGCCCAGAGTGAGTGCAACCCATCTGTGAACTGCTTGGTGGCTCTTGCCAGGTGGCCCTGGGCAGAACACAGGCTGCAGCTGAACTTGGCCTGTAGTGGGGCCCCTCCCAGGAGGCTCAGGCCTGCATGCCCAGTGGTTGGGTTTGGTCTGAGCTGAAGCATCGCCAGGGCCACATCTAAGGATGACACACCAAAAAGGCAGACTGGGCAAGCACCAGAGTCCTGCTAAAACAAATCTCCATAGAGTCAGCCCCTGTACAACAGCTCCTCCACTGTAGTAATGGCCGGTCCTCACAACAAATCAACCCATGAATCAACCCCTCCCACTGATGTGCAAACAGCAACCAAGGCTCAACTACAATAAGGGGACATATACAATCTATACAAGGGAAACCCCTGGAGCATCTGGCTCAGGTGACCAGGTGTGACTGTACCCCTGGGCCCTACAGGACGCCTACTACATAAGGCCACTCTACTAAAACCAGGAGACATAGCACTTTCACCTAATACATAGAAACAAACACAGGGAGGCAGCCATAATGGGAAGACAAAGTAAGATTTCAAATGAAAGAATAGAATAAAGCTCCAGATAAAGAATCAACAAAATGGAAACAAGCAATCTACCAATGAAGAATTCAAAACAGTGGTGATAAGGATGCACAGTGAACTTAGAGGAAGAGTAGATAAATTCAGTGAGACCTTAAAAAAAAAAAGAAAACATAAAAATGGAAATAGAAAACATAAAAAAGAACCAGTCAGAATTAAAGAATATAAAAACTGAAATGAAAATATCTTAGGAAGAGTTAACATAGGTTAAATAAGGCAGAAGAATGAAGTAGCAATTTAGAATATAAGCAGAAAACACCCAATCAGAACAACAACAACAAAAGAATACAAAAAAATGAAGAGAGTTTAAGATGCTTCCGGGATAACATCAAGTAAACCAACATTCTCATCATAAATACCAGAAGGAGAAGAGAGAGAGCAAGGAATTGAAAACCTGTTTGAAGAACTAATGATGAAAAATTTCCCTAACCAGGTGAAGGAAAGAGATACACAACCCCCAAAAAGCTCAGTGAGTCCCAAACAAGATGAACCCAAAGAGGCTCACTCCCAGACACATTATAATTAAAATGCCAAAGGTTGAAGACAAAGAGAGAATCTTATAAGCAGCAAGAGAAAAGCAGTTAGTTACCTACAAGGGGCTTTCATAAGACTGTCAGCTGATTTCTCAACAGAAACTTTGTAGGCCAGAAGGGACTGCCATAAAATATTCAAAGTGTTGAAAAGCAAGAACCTACAACCAAGATCACTCTACCCAGCAAAGCTATCATTTAGAATCGAAGGACAAATAGGGGTGCTTCCCAGACAAGAAAAAGCTAAAGGAGTTTATCACCACCAAGCCAGTACTACATAAAATGTTGGACAGACTTGTTTAAGAAGAAAAAAATAAGAAAAAAAGATTAAAAATATTAATAATAAAATGGGCAGTAACTACATATCTATCAACAATTACTTTAAGTGTAAATGGATTAAATGTTCCAATTTAAAGGAAGTGCAACTGAATGGATAAGAAAACAAGACCCTTACATATGCTGCCTACAAAAGACTCAATTCAGATCGAAAGGCACACACAGACTGAAGGTGAAGGGATGGAAAAAGATATTTCATAAAAATGAAAATAAACGAAAAAGCTGTGGTAGCAATACTTACACCAGACAAAATAGATTAAAACGAAGGTTATAACAAGAGACAAGGATCCAGTTATCCCATTTCTGGGTATTTAGCCAAAAAATCCCCAAATACTTCCTCGAAGGGGTATATGAATGCATGTGTGCATGGCAGCATTATTTACAATAGTCAAGATATGGAGGAGGATACCTGGGTGTCTATTATTAATGGATGAATGGATAAAGAGGTGGTATTTATGAGATATTACTCAGCCATAAAAAAGAATGAAATCTTGCCATGTCCAACGACATGGATGGACCTAGAAGATATTGTGCTGAACGGAGGAAGTCAGACAGAGAATGACAAATGTCACATGATATCACTTACATGTGGAATCTAAAGAACAAAATAAACAAACAAAACAGAAACAGATTCATAGATACAGAGAACATTTTGATGGTTGCCAGATAGGTAGGGAGTTGCGGGGAGTGGGTAGTGAAAAGGGGAAGGGGTTAAGAAGTACAAATTGGTAGTTACAAAATAGTTATGGGGATATAAAGTATAGGATAAAGAATACAGTCAATACTATTGTAATAACTATGGACGGTGTCAGATGGGTACTAGATTTATTAGGGTGATCACTTTGTAAGTTATATAAATGTCTAATCACTACGTTCTACACCTGAAACTAATATAATATTGTATGCCGACTGTAATTTAAAAATTTTTTAATTATTTTAAAAAAAAGAAAGATTAGTTTAATCTGAGGATTATCATAAACAGATCACATACGTGATAATATGCTTCCATATTTCCTCTTAAATTACCATCCTTTGCTTTACTCCTTTGCAGCACAGTTTAGAAGGGAATGAGGAGTGTAGTGAGTAAATAACTTTTCCTAGCTTTATACCTCAGTGCAGATGTAATCAGTAACTTAGCTCCAGCTCTAGCTAGCATCGTCTTATAAACCTTGCAAGGTAGGAAATGTCGAATTGGATGAGATAAATTACTCATTAAAAAATCCTGTCTAAGAAAAACAGCACAGAAATGAAAAAGCCCAGGGCTGGATGTCAGAGATAAGAATTCTGAACCTAGTTTTGAAGACATCTGCTCTTCTCTTACAAAATGAGAGTTCCGATGTTTATTGCCGCTTTAAATAATTTTATCCTTCCTAGATGTGTTGTTAAGAGGGTGGACGAAAGACAGCAGCAGCTCATAGGCTATTGCGGGTCAGCAACAAATGCCAGATACCAGACCAGAGACTGAGTCCTCAAAGTGGTTATGTGGAGGTGTGAACACAACATATTGGAAGTGCTACCTTTCCCACAATTTATGAAGATCCACCTTACATTGAGCTTGATCATTTTAACCACTAAACCAGAGTATCATGTATTTTTTTTTTAATTAAGGATGTTAAAATCAGCTTTCAAGATGAAAGGAACTTCAGAGATTAGACAGTCCAAGCTTCTCAAAGCTCAAGAGGGAAGCTGGTGGAGTTACAAGGCTTTCCTGAAGACAAGGAGTTGCTAAGGCAGACCCAGGACTACAACCCAGATCCCCAGACTCTTGATCTGGGATTTTTATATACTCACATTTATTTCTTCTCATGAATAGCAATGAGTAAATAGCAAAGATATTTAGGTTTTCTATTCATCAGAATATCACCCACCCTCTACAGCAGGTGGAACAATGTCTTAAAGGCAAAAGCATAAAAGTCTCAAAGAACCAAAAACAATTAAAGAGAACTAACCTGTGTCAAGACATATTGCGGCATACTAAGTGCTTGCTCGGACCAATACGCTGATCCTCTAAACAAGTCCATGGCTATACAGGGAGGGAAGAAACATATGCACGCCTCATTTCCATTCTTAGCCTTCGAAATAATTATAATTGTTAACAAATGTGGATCAATTACTACTTGTCAGGCAGTGCAGGTAAATCCATAATCTCCAATCCTTAAGTAAAGAAATGGAGACAAGTGGAAGTAAGAAACTTGCTATACTAGTTTCCTACAGCTGCCACAAAGTACCATAAACTGGATGGCCTAAAGCAATGTCTCACGATTCCAGAGGCTGGAAGCCCAAAGTCAAAATATTTGCAGGCCATGCTCCGATGGCTCTAGAGGAGAATTGTTTCTTGCCTCTTCTGGCTTCTGGTATTCCCACAATTCTTGACATCCCTTAGCCTGTAGATGCATCACTCCTAAGATCTCTTAGTTACTCAGAGAGAAACACAGTCCCTGGACTACCAGGGAGGTAGTTTGGCGCAATGGTTAAAGTTGTTTAAACTCAGACAACTCCATCCCAGAGCTCAATTTTAACCATTGAGCTAGAGCACATACTGGATGTGTAAGCTTAAACAATCAGCTAATCTATGTGTCTCAGTTTTCTCATTTGTAAATATTTGTGACAATAGTACCAATTTAGAGAACTTGTAAATATTAAACAAGATAACTAAAAAAAAATGCAAACTTCCTGGTGCATGATAATAGCTTCATTAATTTTAACTCTTACTATTACTTTGAGGGTAAAGAGACAAAATGTAACATGCTTATGCCTTTTCTTTTAACCTTTTTCTCTTTTATCTCTTTCTAGCTACCTCCGGCCTTACCAAACACAATACAAATATAATCTTGTATGTAATGCATTCTTGTTCTAGCTACAGATACTTTCTCACTGTTCTTCGAAGAGTCTGACCATGCCTCTGCCTCAGAAACTTTGCATCTGTCCATTCCCCCAACTAGAATACTCTTCTTGAAAATAATTTCACAGTTGACTTCTAGACTTCTTTTCCGATTCCGATCAAATGCCACCACCTCAGAAACATACTCTTGACAACCCATCTAAACAAGCAACCCAATAACTTTCTATCATTTGACCCTGCTTCATTTGTTACTTGACTTATATTCTTCATCTATTTGTGGCTAATTATCTGTTGCAGAATGTCAAGAACCGCTAGTTGCTAACCGATTGCTATTCTTCCCTTCTTTGCACATAATATCTCTATTTAATCAGTACGGCAGTACTTCTATGTAAAAATTCCATTTTCCAGGTTTTATTTTTGCAGGTTGGAGTAGTGCAGATTCCTGGCTAATGGGATGCAGGCATAAATCTGATGCTGAATTCCTGGGAAAGCCGCTTAAAATAGAACCAATTCTCTACAGAAGTGAGTCTTTCTACCATTTTCCTGTAGTAGGGACATCATAGCTGGAACTCCAACAGCAATCAAAGAGTAGGAGGTGACTTTGAAGATGCAGCCACATGTTACAATGGAGAAACAGGTGGTATAAAGAAACCGTACAAATGAGCTCCGGTCTACAAAATCCTGATTGCTTTTATATTATATGACAAGTCCTTGTGAGTTTAGTCAAGCCCTTGGACACGAATTCTTCACTAATTCATTTCTCCATTAGAACACAGGGTCTACAAAGATCATGAATTATTCGCCTTTTTCAGTATTCTGGCTGTAATGCCTAGAAAAGTATTTGACACATTATATGTGATCGATAAAAATGTTTAAAGTAAATGAACAAAATAATAGCTGAATATCCACTATATATCTATGAATAAAAAGGATATAAACAGTATAAGTGTACAAAGCTTTATATCTGATCTAAATTTCTACCATGATAAAAAAAAATGGCAGATAAGTAGATATGTTTTTGTTGCTGTTTTACTAATTTTACAGTATTTATTAAGTACAGTTTTGTTCTACGTATATAGTAGGTATTATAACTAAATCATTTTGCCTTAGTGTCAGCATTTTGTAGCCTGGATTAAATTCATGAGTATTTTTAATACGACCTATGAATCCAACATTAGGCTAGAAGTTTTAACTATGTAGTGGGTATAAATCTTACTTTAAAAACTCAGATGAACCAGAAATATCTCATTTATCTATCTTCTCTTATTCAATTTAAATATGATCTGAGCCTAGAATGTGTAGCTGACTAAAATCTCAATAACAATTATAATTTGAATTCCCTTCCATACCACAGTTCTGATGCATGTCCAAAGCATCTGGCAGGTCTTTCTGCTCAAAGGTCTTTTGCCCACACTTGCTTCTGTTATGACATCTTTGTCCCATAGCTCACAATTCCTTTAGGTTCAGCAAACCACAGCAATCAGAATCCTCAAAAAGGCACAGGTTTTTGGATCTAAGTGAACTACAGGTATTGCTATATCCTGATGGGGTCCTGCCAACTAACACCTTCCCCTTCCCAGTCAGTGGGAATCTTCCTTCCTTCCATATTTCTCTGGTCCACATAAATATTCCTTTTTTTTTTTTTTTTACCTCCAGGATACCAGGCTTATTTCATCTTCACAAGGCTTATATTTTTTGCAAAAGAGAGGAAGCACCATTGGCTTCAAAGAGCTTTTGCTTTCTGCTCTATGAATATTACAGAGGCAAAGACTTAAGAAGACAGAGATAGCATGAAAGCAGGGGAGGGAACAATACAGAGAGGAAAATAGAAATAATATATCTCAAAACAATTTTGAACTACATGAAGATCATTTCAAATTTTCCCCTTGATCTGGCAAGGTGGGACAGTTTTTCCCACTGTGCTGATGAAAAAAAAAAATATATCAAAGCTCAAAAATTTAAATGAGAATGTGATTGGGCATGGATTTCATTTCAGGCAACTTGATATTTAGAAATCTTGCTCCTCTTCCCACCAGGATAGCGTTTTCTGAGTGCTTTCTGTACCATCTTAGCAGCCCATGGGACTTGTCAGGGGAAACCAAGTTTCTAAGGAGAATTCTGAATGGACAAAGTTTCATGGTGGACTTCGTCTTTCAATCAGAGTAATTCTTCACCTACCTGTTTAGCAGCTGTCCATAAAATTAAGTAAGACAATCAATTCCCGTTGTTTTAGACAAGGCTTCAACATCTGAAGGAACTTCTTTCCCTGCTGCCTAGGTAGCTGCATCATTAGTGCACAAATATCACACCCATAGTTCAGGTCTCTTCAGCAGTTACTTCAGCACTGCGTATGGAGTATACGAGTAACTATTTCCTAACATTAAAATGCCAGAATTTGGAACTGATTTAGTTTTATTTAAGAATTTGAGCTGTTTAAAGTCACCCATATATTAAATGTTCTCTCACTCATGTTTCATCTGCTTAGGCTTTTTCAAGTGACAACTGGAGATGCATCGATTGTACCTGTGCCTGGGAATTCAGCATCACCAGTAGGAGTCTGCATACCTTGAAGACTCACATATGTGAGTATCCTCAATCACGTAAATGGCAGCTGAAAAATTACTGATGAATGCTACTTGGAATCCAGGTTTACAGTAAAAAGAAAGTTCTATTCTGATATTTCTGTAGGTTGGGCTTCTCTGGCTAGCTGTACTCTCAGAAGAAATTGAAACTCCATGTCTATATCCTTCTGTTCAGCCATATCTACAAAATCATGAAATGTGATCATCTTGGAAGATAAAGATGTACTTAAGAACATTTCCATTGTATTGGTGATTTGAAAATGTTATGGAAACTAAAGATTTACCATAGAAGAGTGATCCTCCTGGTCTTAGAGAAAGAGAAGTGGTTGAGTTGACCACATGTATGTAAAAACAAAACAAAACAAAACAAAACAAAACTTCTCAGATGATACTGAAGCCTCACATCAGAAAATAACAAATAGTAGCATTGTGCAAACAGGTCTGATCTTCGTTTCCTTGGTTTTTAAATACATTATGCCCTGGGCATAGGAGAAATACTGACAATTTCCTAATACAGTTGCATGAATTATTTTTGGCTTTTTTTAGGAATAGGGTCTTTGACTTTATTTTCCTTTTATAGGAATAGTGTCTTTGACTTTATTTTCCTAATATGTTCTGGAAATAATAATGCACAGAGAGGCTGACAGGCTGACCAATGCTATCCAATGTAGCATCAGAGCCTAAATTCAAATTCAGTCTGACTCAGAATTGATGTCCTTAGTCACCGTGCATTTCTGTCTCTAAAACAGCAAAGGAGCAATAGTTTCAACAGAATGTCAACTGGATTTAGATAGTCAATTTGGAAAACCACTCCAAGTGACACAACATAAAACAAAATATAATCTGAAACAAACGCCTTTGACTTCTCTCTCTATTCTAGTGGTTAACATACAGTAATACATAGAAAGCATGTGATACACACTTCATTGATGAATTATTTAAATCAACTGTTTATCATTCATTTCTTTCCTTTTTCTATATTCACTTTTTTATCCATTCACTCATTCAGCATGCTAGATCCTAGGAACACAAAGAAGAGTAAGCTGACCACACTTTCAATGTACTGTGCAAAGGTAATTGCCCAGGAGGGGAGAAGAAGCTTAAGTAGAGCCCGGACGCTACGATGAAGGTGCACCCAGGATGACTGAGTCACCAGAGGGTATGTCTTTTCCTAACCTCCATTTTTATAACTCCTAATGCAGAGCTCACACCAAAGAGGATTAGCCTGGTGGTTTCTTCCATGCCAACAACAAGGTACCTGCCAACGAGGTAAACCTCTACAGGCAAAGCCCTCTCTAATAATCCTGATTTTACATGAAATCTATCAATATTACTAGCCCCTCCCCCAACCAAGGTTGGTTGCCCTACTCCTCATCCCCAAAATTGACATGATTATTTCTGATCCCACACATACTCTTACAAACTCTCTCACCTGAAATATTGTTCTCTCTCCTCTCTTTCTAATTAAACTGAACCCTTCATTATTCAGAATCTAGTTCAAGACCACTACTCACTCCACACTCTTTACTTACCTGTTTCATCCCATAATAACATGTCCTTTCCTGAGTTTATTACCATTCATTGTAGCAATTAATTATTTGCAGAGCATTTATCCCTACAACCATGTAGTTTTATCAAATATGTAGGGTTTATCTCTTCAGCTAAATAAGTTTATATCATATATTCAGAAAAATCTATTCATTCATTTGTACATCTAAAGGTTTTATTGAACATTTATTCAATTACATTGTTCCTGGGACTAGAAATATTATTCTAGAAACTAAGAAAACGTATAGTACTATTATAGCAAAAAACGCTATAAATTTATTCAGAATTTCATATATTTTTTATATTCATTAATCAACAATGGTCAATGAATAAATAACTCAACTTGAAAAGATCTTTCCATCACAATTCAATCTGATTATTCTAATCAAAATACGATAAGGGTAAAATAAGAAGTAGTATTAAATAAAAGGTACAATACTCCCCAAACTTAAAAAAATTAAATTAAAAATAGTTTCCAATTAGTCCCTTACACCTTTCTATATACAATAATTTGAAAGACTCCTGTTGGGGTTATTGCAGGAATCCCTTGGTTCTCTACAATAGAGACGGTTCATCCTGAGTGTCAGAATATTTATTACTTTTTAAAAATTTCATCTTTTAGAATATTTAAACTAGGTCTGTTAAGGTCTAAAAGGTTTTGTTGTGATTAAAACAACAATTTCTAAGTGAAATTGGCCTTTTTAGTTTTCAGTGTCATCTAAAAATCTGGTGTCTTCTGTCCTGGATCTATGACTTTTTAAAATAACCACTCTTTCCCAGTTAGTCTGTCCTCCATATATTTCTACTCTCCTGAAAAGATCGATTTTATTGTTTTTGGACAGATCTCACTCAATTTTTGAGAACATTGCAGGCACGACGAGTACAACATTGAGAAATTCCTTCTTTTGAGCAAGAGGAAAGCCAAGAGTACAACATTAAGGAGCTTCATTCCCTCATTATCTTTTTTTTTTTTTTAAATGAAATAATAGAATCGGTTATGGTTAAAGTGGAAAGCATTTATTTAGAGTCAGTTTGACAATTAAGAAGAGAGGAGAAAGTATAAAGTTGCACAACCATTTTTACTTGATTCATTTATTCTGTTCATCTTTAATATTTAATTACTAAATACATTCTTTCTTAAAAACAAGTAAGTACTATCCTTAGTGCCTATTAATTCCCCATCAGACTAGAGAGAGGGTTGATATTGAGTACTTTTTATGTATTGGCACTTTATGGGAAGTTCATTTAATATACTAGAACTCATTTTGTGAAAAGATTGGTTTAAATATATAAGGAAATTATTTGAGTACTGAAACGAAATGTTCATGTTCTGGCTTCATTATGGAACACTATTTAAAAAAATCTGTCTCTTTCTATCCCTCAGTTCTACTTTCCTCTGTGCTGGATTTGTTTTAAGAGACTATCTCATTATGGTAAACCAAGATGTTTCAGGCTGATGTTTTATTATATATAGCAGAGGTCAGTAAACTACAGCCCCTGGGCCAAATCTGGCCTGCCACCTGTTTTTGTAAATAAAGTTACAGCATCGCAGCCAGGCTTATTTATTCATGCTCTGCCTGTGCCTGTTTTTGCACTACAAAGCAGAGCGAGTTCGATAAAGACTATATAACTCATGAAACCTAAAATATGCATTGTCCTGCCCTTGACAGAAAAAAAAAATTGCTGACCTGTGAGTTATAAAAACACAAGATGAATTTTCTTTTACACTAGGTCTCCAAATTCTTGAACTTATGTCATAGTTGGATTATATGTAAATTTCTGAATCAGTAAAAAAGACCAAGGACTTGGACTTCTTATTTGACCGGTCCAGAGAAATATGCCCATAGAGGGCTGGAATAGAGCCTGCTTACCCAAATCACATAAACTGATGGTGAGGAAGAGGTCACTCTCAGAAGGTACTGTCATCACATAAAGAAAGAGTGATTCTGGTACATTAGTTTGCTAGGGACGCAATAATAGAGTCTCACAAACTGGGTGCCTTAAACGACCTGCAAATAATTGTCTCGATTAATTGACAATGAATTGTCTCATAGTTCTGGAGGCTAGAACTCCAAAATCAAGGTGTCAGCAGGTTTAATTCCTCCTGATAAGTGTGAGGTAAGGGTCTGTTCCACACCTCTCTCTTGGTTTGTAGATGGCCACCTTCTCCTTATGTCTCTTCACATGTCATTCTGATGTCCAGGTGTCCCCTTTTTATAAATTAGGTCTTGCCCTAATGACCTCATCTTATCTAATATTAATATCCTTTCATCAACAATGTGTTATGGTGAATTTAATAAATTCATATGTGAAAAAAGATACATTATTTCAATTAATATTTTCATGTTGTTCCCTTTAAGTAATTTCAATCCTTCTCTAAAAATATATATATACATTTGTTGAATTTAAAAATCTATGTATTGGATATTACTTTTTTAACTCTATAAATAAGAGAAACATTTAGTAAACATTTACAAGAAATCCTGATTATAATGACATAAACAGCTTGCTAGAATACTCCTGAGCTCTTATAAAATGAATTTGCTTTTCACATTTTCATACTAAATGAGATTAATATAACAAAACTACAGCAAAAATAAAACTACGAATACCGTTTGCCTTTAATATAAAATCAGATATCAAAAAATAATATCCTTATCTTTATCATCCTTTCAAAAAATTGTAATCTAAATATATGGTTATAGATGACAAGAAAAATTTGGCCGCGATATTTCCGTGAGTTATTTGAAACTGCCTAGAGATAGGGACACAAATAAGTCCTGTGTTATACTGAGATAAACACATAAGATTTCCTAACCCACTGCATACGGGTTTTGAGACTACTGGGATTTATGCTCTACCATGAGAGAGAGAGGAAAAAAAGGTGAATTTGTTTTGTTCAAAGTTTTGACAGACATCTAGATTGTTCTGTAAATCTTTCTCCACTCAGTAACTAGATCCTGAACAGAATTTACTTAAGAGAGCAGTAGTTCTATGTTTCAGTAAAAAGCCCCATCATCTTAAGTGGAGGGAAAAGTCAGAGTGATTAGTACTGGCACTGTGGTACTCTTTCTCTCAAGCGACCACTTGGAATATTGGGAGAAGGTCAAGGGAAATGCTATACCAATCCTCCTTTTGTATCAAAGACCAAATGAAGTTGACATTCTTTCAAATGCATTATTTTAACCAACAAGTCCAAACCAAACCAGAAGGACTGCTATTTTTGATTAAGGAGAAACCCTTACATGAAGAAATTGTTTAAATGCATATGGTCCTCTGAGCAGATGGCACTGCTCTATAACCCTCTCTCTTCAGAATCTTTTAACTAAACTGGTTCCATATGCTCGTGTAATGATATTTATTATTTAAGACAAAAACCTAGTTGTAGGTGAAAATGGTGCATCTACTATGTAAAAGGCAAAATAAATAAATAATGTCTATGACTACCACAGTATTGCTGATATTTGCTAAAAATTCAAGACCTAGGAAGCCTAAAGCATTTAAAGGTTATAAACAACATACACTTTTACAGACTCACTGAAGAAAAACATAATTAATTGGAAACCTTGTAACATTTCCCTTGCGGTAAATGATAGATGACATTCACTTGCTAAGCCTCTAGCTCATTCTGCTCAAAATACGGTTTTGACCCAATACTTGTGTCCTTGGCTTCTTTGTGAACTCTTAAGGTAAACTCAGAAACAGAGTCAAGTCTACCATTACACAATTCGTTCCTTCCCTTGTCCTTGACCTGTGCTCTTGCCTGGTTAATTTTGACTCTGTGATTGCATGGTGGAGAAATCTTAGAACTAAAGTCTAGGAACCTGGCTTCTTGTTCCATTTCCATTAATTCCCTTTTCTACCTTCTGTTCACTTTATGTATATATTACAACCTTCCAAATGGATTTTACAAAACAGGATGGCCCGGTCTAAGTTCTATGTCCCAGGACCTAGGAATATAAAACAATGGGAAGAAACTAAGACGGAAGGGTTAATAGTTTTGGTTATCAATTGGACTATGTAGCAGAAAATAATCACTGCAAATTGAGAAAAAAAATGGTCCTTTGTGGTCCACAGCCCTGCGTTAAAGGATATCTCTGCTTGCTTCCCACTCTGAAATCTTATGGCATGTACTATAACTAAATCAAAGAAGTTACTCATATCTTTTAAATACTACATGCTAAATAGACTACAAATTCAATTTACATCTCTGTGTTCAGAATGTGACCAAAGGAGATTCGAGGCAGAGAGTGTCTCTTGCGATCACAGACTACACAGTCATAATTGGTACTTAAACGCTGGTTTGCTGTATAAATGATTAAGGCCTTCTTTGAACTGGAATATTATTTTTTGTGTGTCATTTCAGACTTTTTGGAATCCAGCAGAAAGCAAATAACCATATGTTCAGACCTTTATGAGGTTAACAGTCTTATTAATTGCCCTCTTCAAAAAGCTATGCCCCATAATAAACAGATAATTGTTTTTTGTTTGTTTGTTTGTTTGATTGATTGTTTTTACTCTAGCCTGCTTTGCACAAGTATTATAGTACTAGAAGCATTCTTGACCTAAATAATCACTATGTGACTGCTATTCACACAGACAGTACTGAAATTCTGGGTCCCATCCAGCAGGAACATAGTAGAAAGTTCATATTTCAAATCTGATCTGTAAAGTTTCCAGGATATAAAACCATAGCAGTCATGGAGATGAGCTCTCAGAACTCCCTTCAAAGAATCTGCTTCAAGGAGCACAGCTGAATGGCAGCTTTCAGCTATGGCCTTTTTGGATTTATTAGAGATGAGACACCACCTGTGAATGATAAAAGAAGAAACAAGAAGAACGAGCAGGCAGAGCCTTCAGACTGTGATCCAGGTCTGACAACTGGGAAAAGAGATGGGAAGGAAAGACAATTGAGTAGAAAGAGACTCGCACTGAAGCAGAGTTCTGTGAACCTCATTCACTGTGAAGCCACACTTCCCCTGGGCTGCTCCCAGCCAACGGCCAAGCACAGTAGGGCTGTTGGTGCCAACCCATGAATGCCTAAACTGAAAATATTGAAAACATTGGCTCAGGGATTCCCATCAGACTCCTGGAGATCCTCTTGGACAGAACTGCCTATTTATCACACATAAGTTTGTACACAACAAAAGCGTACAGTCTATTCCAGTGTCTTCCCTGAAGGGAAGCATCAGGAGGTAAGACATATCTTCACTTATTTATTCATTTATTCATGAATTCATTCGACCAATAA
Organism: Rousettus aegyptiacus; assembly: GCF_014176215.1. NCBI lineage: Eukaryota > Metazoa > Chordata > Mammalia > Chiroptera > Pteropodidae > Rousettus > Rousettus aegyptiacus. The sequence goes on from NW_023416285.1 coordinate 9,995,321, forward strand.
ATATTCATCAGAATGCTTATATAGGCCAGGCACCAGCAACAGAATGCTATACCACAATAACATGGTCTCAAATACTGCAGAGCTTACAGTCTAATGTAATAGATGATAAATATTTTGTGAATATCTTGTGAATGTCATAAATACTGTGAGCACTATCCCCATAAAAACATCATGTGCACGTATGAATGTAAGAAAATTTTGCAAAAATATTGTAGGTTTCATGAACAAAATTCCAACAGCTTGAGTTCCTGCCTTCTTCCTGGGTCTATTAGCTCACGTGGTAATCCTCTTTCATTGATTAGACTCCTGCCGTGTTCTTCCAAACCAAAATTTTTAGTCCTGATGATTTTACTATAATCCAGATTCTCTCACTCTACCTTGTTCATTTTTCCCTTTCCTCAGGAATAAGAACCCCATCTCTGAAATACAGCCCAGCCCCTCGTGAACCTCTACATTGCTTTCTGAGATTTCTCTTCAACACTGCCAAAATATTATTTCTTACCCACATTACTCCAGTAACCTCCTAAGTCAGGCCCTTGCCTCGGAGCCTCTCCATTTTGTCTGGTCATATTCCGAGGTCAGATGGACACTCCTGGAGTACAGATCTGCAAATGTTCCTCCTTAACCCGAACATTTTCCCTGTCCCTCACTCCTACTGAAGTGGTTTTAAGAGAATCCACATGCCCACCACATAACACACCCATTTCGAACTCTGCATACTCCATGCTCATAGAAACTCACGTCTGCTTGTCTTGGGAGACAATGCTTCTTTTCTTTCTTCAATGTTCTTTCTCACGTAAGAAGTCCTTTTGTCACTTTTTCTACTGATCTCTGCTCATGTGTCAATGCCTGAATCCAATACCCGCTCCTCTACGGCATACACACAAGAGAAGTACTAAGAGTGAAAATGCAAGTGGTTAAGTAGAAATGGAAAGCAAAGAATTAATGTAAGAAGTATTTTAAGGGTGAAAGTAATAGTACTTAGTTTCTTATTTTAAGTGTGAGCATTAATATTAAATATCAATAGAATAAGCTCTCATCTTTTAGCAGTCATCCTGTATCTAACTCTACATTATGTGTTCTACATACATTGACTATTTTAAATAAGTATCCTGGTGAAGTAGCTAATATTACTATCTCAGTTAACAAATGAGAAAATAGATGCTTCTAGATATTAGCAAACTATTGACAGTCTCAGCTTTTAAATAAGGTTGACATTTGAATGCAGATTTACCTTATAACATGTATCATGGTCTTACTATAAGGAAATGACTTGAAATTTTATAGCCCTACGGAATTGGTTGATTTGTGAGAGAAATTAGCAATGAGGATTTCCTTTGAAATGTTTAATTTTAAAACATTTAAATAACATCTAAGAGGAGACAACCACCAGTTAATTGCAAACATGGGAATAGAACTTGGGAAAGAAATCATTAATATTAATATTGATTTAAGAGTTACTCATATGATGGTAAAAGGTAAAGTCTTTGAGTAGATGTAGCACTAAGTGAGAGAAAAGAGACCAAAGTTAATACTTTGGAAAACTTTCCATGAATGATGATGAGGAAAAAATTTAAAAAGGGAAGTCAAGGAGATGTAACGAGATACACTGGAGCCAACAGTATCATAACGTAAAACAAAAAATAATCTGACGGTTTTGTGTAGGGGATCCTGGAGATACCTGAACGTGAAGCTATGGCAGATCAGTGGGAGCAGAAAACAAATGGAAAGAGGTGAAGGGAGACATACAGATGCTTTTGACTTCATCAAAGAAGGAAATGACTCTTGGTCTGGATTGTTCATTGGAAAAACTTCTCTTTGAGTAATACTAAGTGGTATTTACTCCTCTAAAAAGTCAGTTCCTCATTCTGAGAGACTTTCCAGGTGATAGGTCCTCACTACATCTATGTCCTCACTACAGTTCATGCTGAATAAAGCAACACGTTCTTTTTGGACAGTTGTTCATTTCCAGTTGAACTACACAAGAATAAAGATGTCACCATTTAGCATCCAAATGACTATTAATAGACTGAAAATGTTGTCCTACCACTGTAATTTGGTGATACCAATGTGTGAAGGCCATTGTGGTTATTTATTACAAGGGACTGCACAGTCCTTCAGGATAGGAATATTGTTATCTCAATATCCATCAACTAACACACCCCTCACAAATCACTCACACACACACACACGCACGCACACACGCACATATACACACGATTCTAGCACCAAATATAATATATTCAAAAATGGTTGTTGAATGAATTAATAAATTAAGGAGAAGATAAATAATTTCCTAAATTAAAAAAAGATAAATGCATTTGTAGAGATATAAACACAAATAAATAGAAACTGTATTTCATGTAGCAATGCTATGTAATTAGTACACAAGCTAAAGAGATAAATAAGAAAGACATCGAAAGATGAATTCTACTGTGACACATGCTGCTTCATATAGTATAGTAAGTATTCAAATAAATATTTGATAGCTGGCAAAGATATTGCAAAATATAGTCTTTACTTAGTGAGATATTAATTTAGACAACTTTGAAAGCACAAAATCTAACATTACACATTTTCTAAATAATATTTCAACAGATTAAAAATGCAAAAATAGTTTGATAAATTGTTCTTGTCAGTATTCTATTCTTTGGATAACCACCTTTGCACTTCTCATTGATGATATTGTCTGTTTTACAAATGATTATTGAATTATACCCATCAGAATAAACTAGGATAGGCTTTGGTAATCAACCCTAAATCTTAATAGCCTAAAACGAAGGTTTAGTTTTCACTCAGATTACATGTCTATTTTGGCTCTACTCTCTTGGCCTTCAATAAGAGATCCAGGCTGATGGACTGTCTGTCATCTGGTACACCACACATTTCCACTGCTGGGGAATGGGCACTTGGCAAATCATGCAGCATCTCTAAAGGCATTCACCAGGAAGTGACATGTGTTACTTCTGCCCAAGTTTCTCTGATCAAAACAAGAGCTACCTTGTAAGGCAGAAGTTACTTTTTACTTTATTGCTTTAACAAATTATAATATAGTCAGAGAGTAAGTTTTTTTTTCCAATTCAATTATTCTCCATAAACAACTTTATCTTATATGTGATTTATGTGTTTTTTATAAATAAATTTTCAGTTAGAATGCAGAATCAACAATCTAAGACTTCGAATCCAGTGACCAAATATTTATGCATTGTTTACTCTGTGCCAGGCTCAGCACAAATCACATAAGATGACATCTGAGGTGAATAAAGCACAGTCCTTGCCTTTGAAGAACACTTGCACTAATGAAAGAGATGGATAAGTAAATAATTCATAATGAAAGATGTATTTGCTGTTGTGGCAGGGCAATTAATTCTGCATGGAAGGGTTGGAAAAGGCTGCACTGATACTCGAGGAATGTTTAAAAGGGCAAATGGGAATTGATCAAATGAAAAACGGCAGATGAGATGAAGCAGGTTGGGGTAGCATTGGGAAAGGCATGAAGGCATTCAGATGCACTGCATCCCACCAAGGCAAAGCATTTAGTTGTGATTATGAATGGAGCACCCAAGGAGAATAGCAGAAATGAATCCAAAGGCAAACCAAGGCCAGGGCACGAAGATCCCAAGGATGATGTAATCTTACTCGATAGTCTAGTTTTCAGTTTCTGGTGTCGTTCCTCATGGACATCAATAATCTATCCTCTTCAGATGTACTAAATATAAAAAATATTTCACAATGCATTATCAAATTATTTTAAGTTCTTCACATGTCCTTAGGATGACTGGCATACAATACTTTGAGATATTGCCAAAATATGTGAAAAATAAAAATAGACCACATTTATACGCCACATAAAAATATTTAAAATATAAGCCAGTTTCCTTAAACAAAGAGATCTCTATTTTCCTTAAACACAGCGACCACAAAAGATTGAGGGGAAATATATGTGTAAGCCATGAATTCAACACTTAAATTTCACTCTATTTAAGTCCAAAGGGAACAGCCTGCCAGGGCCAAACTCAGATGACCCTGACTTGCACAAGTAAGCCTTTATGTTACATGAACCTGAAAATCTCAACCAGGAGTTTTACAAAGTGGAAACTAAGTCTGAAAGTAAACCCCAACTCCAAATCATCCACTCCTGAAGTCACCAAATTTCATGACCTTTGACCACATTCACTACAGAATTATTGTTGAATCCAGTACTATCTTAACTGCTAAAGCTACTCTGTGTGGTTCCTAAAATATGGGCTATAATCTTTTAAAAGAAACAAAAATGATCAAAATAGCTGATTAGTTCAATTGCTTCATACTAATAATCCATTCTACCAAGAAAACCCAAAGTTGGTATGATAAATGTATTAGAAAGGCGGAAAATCCAAGAGAAGTCCTGGACAGTGTTAGTCGGCAATGGGGACGGTACATGAAGCTTTTGTAATGACAATTCCCAATTGAAAATGGTTCTCAAATATTTTCCAGGTAGGTACCTTTCCTAGCAATGGAATTTTTCATTTGAAATTAAATATTAACCAAATACATTTTTCAAAAAGAAGAAAAATAACAAATTCAATGCAATATTATTTTTCATTAAAAAGCAGAATTATGGGAAGTTATACATGTGGTATATATTTGGACATTTAGGCTCTTTGAAACATCAGGTCTTTAGTAACCAAACATGCCTATATTGAGAAATCAGGTATCAAAGAATCTTTTGAAGGGTCAAACTTACTGCCATTTATAAGGAGAATGTAAAGAAAAGTTCTTTAACATATTGCTTCTACAAAAACATAACAGACTATTTCTCTTATGAGAGAGGAAGCCTTCAACAATGATTTCCTATATAGCAATCAAATGTTCTACATTGAAAAAAGTTCTGATTTACGTGATGTTGGGAATGAAATTGCCAGAACTTAGCTTCCTGTTTAGAACAGGTGCTGTATGAGTCGGCTCATGCTGCCATAACAAAACACTATAGACTGGGTGGCTTAGACTATAGAAATCTATTTTCTCATAGTCTTGGAGGCTAGAGGTCAAAGCTCAAGGTGCATATATATTTGCTGTCTGATGAGAGCTCTCTTCCTGGCTTGTAGATATTCACCTTCTTGGTACATCCTCACATGGCCTTTCCTCTGTTGTGTATATAAAACGTCTCGCGTCCCTCTCTCTTCATATAAGGACACGAGTCCTATCTGATTAAGGTCCCATCTTTATGACTTCACTTAATTACCTTCTTATAGGCCTTATTTCTAAATATAGTCACATTGGGGGTTAGGACTTCAACACATATGTTTAGAGAGGACCCGACCCAGTTCATACAGGTGCCTAACTACAAATACTTAAAACCTCCTGCTATCTTTATATTCTTTTAGGAAAAAGGTACACCAAACCTAGAGATGTTGTTATTATTTGGGAGAAGTTCCCACAGAAATAAAAACTTAAGTGAGGATATGTGTGCTACCTTCTCACTAGGAAGCGGCTAACAGTTCCACCCATCACACCCGAATAATACTTTGAATGTAATGATGTGTATCTGTCACCAAAATCTCCATGCCTTTCTAGCACTACTTGTCAAACTATACTATAGGTTGGGTCTCACATACTTGTCTGAGCAGTTTGACTGATGAGGTTGCATACCAGTCAGATGGAAGAAGTATTGCTTTATATAGCACAGTAAAACTCCACCAAAACTCTATAAATAGGGATGAAAATTCAAACATAACATACAGAGTTATGTTATAGCAAGGCTCATGTAATGACAAGATGAGCCTTCATAGCTACCTGGCTGAAAGTTTGGGTTTCTAAAATCAATCATCAGTCACATAATTTCTAAATTTTGATTATTGCTGGGCATATTCTCACTGCATTTCACCTTAATTATTAAATAATGAATAATGTGCGAGGTGTGCTTTGAAACTAATCTTTGTTTAGACAAGGTTAGAAAAATGAAATTGCTTTTTCCTTCCTGGTGAACCCTCTAAGATCACATATTTTTCAGACTGTGCCCTGATCATGTCCTAAAGTCTAATGGTAAAATGCAGTAGCAAGAGTGAAAACACCAGAAATTGAGAGGTGAAAAAGGGTAGGCTCCAGGGTGTTGGCAAAAAGCTTACTTTCAGGCTAGACCTCGTTTCAAATTTTTGTTTCCCTACTTCCTGGTTGAGTCATCTTTAACAAAGCATTCATTTCTTTCCGCAAGCCCTACGGTTCTTATCTGAAATCAAATAAAAATATCTACCTCATAGGGTCATCCAGAGGATTGATGCTATAATATTTGTAAAGCGCTCAGCATCATGCTTTGTATATCCCCAGGCCTCCGATGGTAGTAAATATCAGTATTAATGCCACTAGCAATGATGCTGACAAAAGAGTTTTCACTATCTGAAATGTTTCATGTTTTATGTTTCATGAATATTTGTAAATTAATGTTCAAATTCGAGGACAAGCCTGTAAGATCTTCAGACAAGTTTTCTGCCTAATCTGAAATATCACTTGCCACATAGTAAGATGAATGAGATCAGAAGACTACGATTTCCCCATGCTCTTCTTAGAGCCAATAAGGAAACTTTCGCAATTCTCATTTTCCAGATGAGCATACAGAGGCTCAGAGAGGGTAAATGATTTTTCAAGTTATTCCAGCTCCTAAGTAACTATGCCGAAATTTAAATGGCACTTTTATAAAGATTTCTATTCAGTATATTGTAGTTCAAGAGTAAGCAAACTTTTTTTTTGTAAAAGATCAGATAGTTTAGGCTTTGCAATTCAGCTGGACTTTGCCTCAAAGACACAACTCTACATCATCAAAACAGTTATTGACAAGATTTAAATGAATGAACATGACTGCGTTCCAAAAAACTTTATTTAGAAACGCAGCCACAGCAGGCCAGATTTGACTCCCAGGTCATAGATTTCTGATACCTGTTTTAGTTGATGGTTATAATATCACTGAATTTTAATAGGGACACTTAAAAATTAAAGAAAATTGTGTTCACCTGTGTGTCTCCCCAACAGAATGTACTGAACTATAATTGTCTAAGTCATAGTAAAAGCTTTTTCTCATATTCCACTAAAAAATTGTGCTTCGTTGTGTAACATTAGCCTAAAATATATGCTTAGTCATATTTTACAAAGAGTATCACAGTAGTCACTTTATATTCAGTGAACATATGAATAACCAAATATTGAAGTTATTGGTTTATATTGAGGCAGAACATCTACATCATAATTTGCCTCTTATTCAGATAAATTTGTCAGATTTTTATCAGACATTTCCTATGTGCTGGGTGCTCTGCTAAGAGAGGACTTGTACAGAGGAATAAAATATAATCTTTCCTTTCCTAGAATCTCAAGTACGAGAGAAAAATAAACTATGCAAACATAAGTATTGCATTTATGAAAGTCATATTGACTAAGGCTACCCTGGTGTTGTAAATGGATTGATTATTACAGGAATGATCCTCAAATTTAGCTTCTGATAATGCCAATTTACATTGTAGTACTGTACATGAAATGCAAGAATCTATCCTTTATATCACAAAATCAAATTATGCCTACAGTTAGTCTGGATTGATTTCAGGAGGATAAAAACTAGAAACAGCATTCTTTATTGGATATTTTTTTCCTTATAATCTCCTGTTTTATTTTTTTTAAAAAAATCAGTATTAGAGCTCTCAGACTTGATATTGGTTCTCCAGCCCCAGCACCATTTTAGAAGTGAATTATATAAATTCTATCGTTCACAGCTTGTATTCTTTCTTCTAAGGAAGAAAGAATAAGTCCTTATACTTAACTGGTTTTCTCCAAATGCCTTTTCTGAATTTTTCCTTAACTTCAACCTTGCAACCACAACAGTGGAGAAAAAGTAGGTTTTATCATTATCGTGTAAAATGCATGAGGCACCACAAAAATTGCCAATGCTAAGTTGATGACAATTCAAGGAAGATGAATCAAATGCCAAAATATGTGTGGGGAAATATCAATACATAAAAAAAAAAAAAGCAGAAAAAGAAATGTCTGAAATTATCCTGGCATAGCTTCTGAAGACAAGATATTAAGAAAGGATTTGGAAAATAGTCATATAATCTGGATGAGATAAGTGGGTTTCATTTGTCACAACCCTGGGATATGAGTCTTTCATATCATTGTGAATGATGTTTTGAGTGTTATAATAGAACTAAAAAATGTGGAAGCATTTAATTTAACGCATAGACATCAGTTTTGTCTGCCAAATCCCAAGGAAGACATCTATAAGCCCATCAATCAACATTAGGATCTCTGTGTTCAGCAAATGACATTCAAATCATAAAGCCGTCGTCATTTAAAATGCATTTTTAAATCACTGCTCCACTACCATTTATAATGGGTATATTTTTAACTCTAATAATTAATCAACTCTGACACATTTCTTTTCTTTTTTTCCTGTTCTCCTCTGACATCCTGATTTTATAAGAAGCCATTTTTAATTTCCTGTATGCAGAAAACCAGCCAAGGTATTCAGGTTTCCAAGTTCCATCTACTAAGGTGCTTTAGGGGTTTATAAATTAAGAAAGTTGAAAAAGAATTAGATAGCATCTTGACATACATGTGCCATGATCAGAGTGACATCTCCATTGAGAATACAAATTCACCACTTCTGACTGTATCTCATAAAGACCTCGCTTGAAAATGATATACCTCAAGCACGCAGCCATATCGCATTTCCCTACCTCTTTGAAAACTGGTTCATCAGATAATTTCTCTTAAAGAGATTCCAGTACTGTAATTTGCCTCTGCTTTAATCAACAGTGAGATAATATAGAAGCCGCATTAAATGATTCGGAATGATTTAGTCGGCAGGAAACCCATTAGTCTAACCATATTTTCCCATACTTTTCAGCACCATGTCCTGTCATCTGGAAATAATAGGTACCATAAAAGCAAATTTTAAAAACTTTTAAAAATGCTAGGATGGAGCACCCGGTGTTTATTTGGAGGTTGATATTACCACAAATTAATCAAAATGAGAATTTTTTTCCAGTATATTTGAATTCAATTTCTCTATGAAAGAATGTTAAAATGTTATATTTAAGAGTGATATATTTACACTCATCAGATTGGAATATGCCAGATGTGCAAACGTAGAATCTTACTAATGTAGATGTTTCATTTCTAGTAAATCAGTGCATAAACTAAAAAGAAGAAAAAAGAAAAAAAAGCAAAAAGGAATAAGGAACTGACAGCTTGAGATGACTAGTGCATATTAAAACATTTTATATTAGTAGTCTATCTACTGTTATTTTTAATGGACTACCAAGTCGTCAAGATGTTTTGAGTTCTTTAGAAATAATCCTTAAAAAGCACAATCACCAAAGTTTACTGAATGTAATGGGGACTGGGGGGAGGAATTCTGAAAATGTAGAAATTGATCATCTGTAAACTGTGAGTATCTGCTATAGTTCTCTGCAATTTGTCAGCTCTCAATGCATACTAACTGAGAATGATATTACTTCGAAAACCTGATTCCCCAGAACATTGTGTAAAGTGTTCTCCATATGTATTACTATAGCAGTCTAAGATATAATGAGGCTATTCTGTAGCCAGAAGAAAGAAGAGTTGGGAAAAATAAGTTTTCAAATGATGGGGTGATGGCAATAGCTGGAATGAACTCAACTTTCTTAATGGAAGAAAAAAAAATTCTAGTTACTATTTTACACAAGAAGAAGTTTGTAACCTTACAGCAGTAAGTAGAAAGTGTTAATTCTTAATGAAAATCTCAAATTCCTAATCCAAACCTCAAAGTTTGCTAGGTCTTCGCAAGGTGAAGGTGAAGAGGATGGCCATCAAGTAATAATGAATATCTGTAGTGTTTCAATTAAATAAAGCAAGTCAAACAGTTTTCATTGGTCTCTCTGATTGCTACACAATTTATAAAATACATTCAGTGAAGTTACATGAAATATTCTTGTGGCGCCACCAAACTGTACCAGTTAAGACCTGATTACTATTTCTCATCTGCTTCCAAAATTCACTGCAAGGATTAAAATGATCTAATGAACATAAAGTGGTTAATGCTGTGCTTGGCTCTCGGTAACAAGAACCTTAAATGATTCTTGTTCTCTTGGAAGTGATGGTTAAAATAATAGACAAAGGAAATGAGTAAGTCTACAATAGGAAAGAGAGACAAAGTATTTTTGATTTATTAAAAACAAGAGCCAACAGCTCATGGCATTTATTATTACATGCATACATCACATACTTTTGAGACGTGAACTCACATAATTTCACCACAGCCTGATGAGAAATAAACTATTTTTATTCCCATTTGATGGATGAAAAAAACTTAAGCACATGGAGATTATGCTGCTCACCCAAAGTCACAGAGCTTAGTGAGTGTCAGAGTTAAAATTTCAACCCTGGCAAATACCACCATGGCCTAGCACTTAGACCCCTGGGCTCCCCAGCCTGCCATTTGCATTTGTATTGTGGCTATAGCAATGAAACTACTGCCATATGACTAGTTTCTTATAAATACAATTGATTTTCAATATAGCCTCTTTGCGATAAAGTAGCAATTACGAGGCCAAAAATCACAGGGATCACTTTTCTCTTTACATCCAAGCCTAAAGCCGAGCAGTTTAGCCTCAATCCGTGCTAATTCAGCCTTATTATCTCTTCTGAGTATAAGCAGAAAGCTTTGGACTATAAACAGAGAAGATATCAGTCTTCGTGAGAACTAGGCTCCTGTGCCAATAAAAATGATAAAGAATAAAGTGTTTTGTTTCAACTTCATTATTTAACTAAAGCATGTAAGCCCCACATGTAGGATCCCAGAATTACCTAGGTGTCTATCATATTCATGATGTAAAAGACAATTTGGATTTGATTTTAAAGTATCCAAGGAAACAAAATGGGGGCGGGGGAGGGGGGGCGCAGTACTGTGAAGGGGGAAAAGAAAAGAAACATCCCCATAGCCTTCCAAATATGTTCCGCCCACACTCCAGCTTTGGACAAGACTGTCAGAGAAAAAACATTTAACACTCCCTTTCTTTAAAGTTGGACTTGTTTAACTGGCCAGAGTTTAAGAAAATGTTATGTTTATTCTGTGGGAATATTTGTGAAGAACGGATTTAACTTGGCTACTATGAAAGTTGTTTTTGTTGTTCGGGTTTCTTTAATGTTAGTATTTGGGATGACTTTGTTTTCTTTGGGGTGGAGGAAGCCACTTTTCATACAATTTAGTGGTTATATGAAACCACTTCCATTGGACTCTCATGCATTCCACATACTATATATAATATATATATATATTTCTGCAGAGTTTGTTTTCCCAAAATCCAAGAACTTCTGCATAAAAGTTACTTAATTTCAGAAGGATTTAAACCACAGGGAGGATAATTCTAAATGACGCTGAACTACAGGGGTTTCCTAAGCAGACTGCATGTCATTTCACTTCTGTCATCTGTCTTCAGTCCTGTGTCTTGGGACCTCAGTTTAAAAGCCACCTTTTCTGATTCAGTACATGCCTGAGTTAGAAGGCTAGACAATTTTGCCTAAATGCAAAGCCTGAAGCTTCTTCCATGACTACCTCTCCTCACATTCTGACATCCTCTCTCTCAATACACACAATACACACAAACCAAAAAGTCCCAAGATGGCGTTGGGTTGTGCTCTGTCCCCTTCGATCTCAAGAATGTCATATAACCTTAAAACAGCTCTAAACCAGACTCTGACACGCATAATAACAAGGTGGTCTGAATACAGACTTAATTCACTAAGTGGCACAGGGGTGAGTTATAAGGAGAGGTATAACGAAAAAATTCCAGTATTTTTAAAATTTAAGTTACAGGTCACTTTTTATTTTTTATTTTTAGTTATCAATTTGGAATAAAATGTCCTATAGATAAGGTTTGAAAGTAGAACTTGCATCTCAATCCAACTCAAAAATGTAAAATTAGACCATAATGTTGTATATCCACGGACTTTGAAGAGAGTTAAATAAAGGGACTACTTATCAGAGTGTGGGCAGGGGGAAGAAAAACCACAAAGTAACTTTAAGACAGAGCATGACCAACCCTAGACCTAGGGAGCAAGAGGAGGGAGGGTCGAGTCTGTGTCACATCTGACAGCAGCTACGGCCTTCGGAAGAAGGTCGAGGTCACGGCAGGAGGGAGTTGCCAACACCCCTCCTCTCCTGCCTGTCCTCTTCTCTGCTCCCATCCCTCCTACTGGCCAAAAAGAACTGGAAGCCAGAGGAAAGGATTCCTTCTGTACAGTCCAGACAGGTCTCTCAGGGCACAGAGAAAGCTCACTGGAGGATAGGACTGCAGGGGCGAATGGAGAATATTCGGCCCCAAAACCCTGAAGATTATGCTTAAAAGATGGATGGATAGCTAACTAGCCAGACAGATGGTACATGATTGATAGATGATACATAGATGATTGATAGATAGATAGATAGATAGATAGATAGATAGATAGATAGATAGATAGATAGAAAGAAAGAAAGATAGATAGATATAGATACAGATACAGATACAGATAGATGATAGATAGATAGATAGATAGATAGATAGATAGATAGATATAGATATAGATAGATAGATGATAGATGATTGATAGATAGATGGATGTATGATGGAGGAAGGCCAGCTAGATGATACATAATAGATCAGAGAGACAGACAGACAGCCATAAGTAGTTTATTTAGACACTACTGAATTCAAATATGTTAAAATGTTGAAAATCCTTTATATCGAATCCACATGAGGCTGAAATCTGAAAGCCTTCTCCCTGACCAAAGCCCAACTAAAAACTAAGCTGAAACTATATAGGCAACACCTCTATGAATAAAAATATTTATTAACCAAAGTACTGCTTTCTTTCAAAATAAATCATTTTATACTTGGAGAGAAAAGAGATTGTAATCGGATCTTTCCCATTTTGTCTTTGCTCTGGGATTTTAAAAGTCATCCTGCTACATTTTCAATTCAGGCTTAGAAATCAAGACTATGAGATGCTGGGAATTGCAAAAATGATCGTTTTACCAGTAAAAATGGTTTTGAGCTAGGCTGATTATTTTTATAAACTGAACTTAAGTCAGAGGATAAACATTCCTTTTAGGTATCTGTTATTATTCAAAGTATTGCCATACTAAGAAATAAGGGAGAAATCTTTTTAAAAAAAGAAAAGAAAGAAAGAAAGAAAGAAAGAAAGAAAGAAAGAAAGAAAGAAAGAGAAAAGAAAAGAAAAAAGAAAAAGAAAAAGAGAAGAAAAGAAAAGGAAAAGAAAAGAAAAGAAAGAAAAGAAAAGAAAAGAAAAGAAAAGAAAAGAAAAGAAAAGAAAAGAAAAGAAAAAAGAAAAAGAAAACCCAGCTGTATCCATCCACCCTGGAGATAAGCATGAATGGTATTAACAGAGAGCTATTTAGCCAAGAAATGGGATGTTTTTTCTAGTCTTGATTGACTCACAAGCAATGAAATGAAATTTGACAAATATCTCATTACCCTAGTCTTAGAGCCCCAGTGGTGGTTCCTACTGAATTCTGACGTGGCGGTCATTGGACACTTTCTCAAAAAAGCCAAGAGCATCTCCATCCTCCTGATGGGGCAAGGCACTAAACGACTTCTCATCGCACAGGAATATCGACAGAGAAATCGGGGCACTTAGAACCCTGTCCAGGAGCCCATGAAAAGAAGCATGACTTCCTCACGTTCCATGCGTACATAACCTGTTTGATATCGAATGACTCAAAATGGCTCGACCTGCTCTCCTTTGCGACGTGCTCACCTGCATCATCTTGATGGTAGGTGGATTTTAGGGAAAGTAGATTGAAAGCACCAACTTCTAAGCAGCTTCTCTGACTCGAGCTCCACACTAGGTCTCAAGACTGGTGGGTAATTACAAGAAATATATGAAAAAATAATTCTCATTTACGAATGAGGAAGTCCTCCTTCTCCTCAGGCCACATCAGACAGAGAAGAGCGTAAGTCCAGTTACATGGCCATTTGCTAACGAAATTTCAGCCACTCCCACAACGTCAGTCCCTCAAGCCCACTGATCCTTTTTTTAAAATTTCTCTGGCATCTTTCCCCATTAGTTTCATTCTATCTGCATATACCTCCCCCGGCTTCTCACCTGGCTCCTTCTCACACCGCACCCTTCTCCTCCCTACCCACCCCTCATTCTCTCTGACCTTGTATGTGTGAAGGTTTCTGCCCTTTTCTCCCTCAAAGTGGTGCACTGTGTGACAACGGGGAACATCTTTGTGTGCTCTCCTTTCTTATTGTCTAACAGAGGGCCAGGAATGTAGCAGACATTTAATAAATATTTGTTCAATGCATGAATGAAATTCTCATCCGGCTTTAATTATAGAGTACCCCGCCTGAAGGCATATTCTCTTTCCTTTTTTTTTTTTTTTTTTTTTAATATGGGAAATTATACTAAAACTTTCCCAGAGCTTTTGTACTCACAAGTAGCCTAAGCAGGTTTCTGGAATGTTGTAAACAGCAACCCCTTGGCACACCATTCCATCAAAGTGCCTTGCTGCCAACCGAGTACCGAACTGGGGTGCAGACAGGGGCTGTGTTCAGTTTAGCCAGTGAATGTGCTTTATTTTTATACAGACCTTGTCTTCACTAGAGCTCAAGAGAGAGCATATTAATCCTTACAATGTTTTGTGGAGATGGCACTGTTCCTTCATTAATATCTAATCAAGAGATTAAAGTGGCTCACAAAGAAAACTACTGCCGTTTTTAAATTACTGCCGAGAAAACTGCCTGTTCTGGCAGTTGTGGGCAAAGAACCTAGTAGTCATCTTATCAAAAGTCTTAAAGATTTAGAAGGAAGAAACAGTACAGAGTACATTCTCCCATGTTGCTGACTGGCAGAACTTCTTTAACTTCTCTGAGTCTCATTTTGCCCATTTGCAAAATATGGATAACCCAGGACATGCAGAGTCATTGTAAGAATAATAATAATATTTGTGTGTGTGTATTATACAAATAAATACCCATATATATACATATATATGTATATATTTTTATATGCTTAGCTCAGTATTTTGCACTAAATATGAAATATTTAATAATTTATGAATTTTACTAGTGTTATACCAAAATGTTAGAAGGATACACAGAATATTAAGATGCCAAGTTGTCATACTCAAGAACTTTATATACATAGAGAATTTCAGGGTAAGTAGAACTACCAAATAACAAGAAATGTATTAAGTAGATCAAAGGGTATAGCTGAAAAAAAAGGCTTGCCTAGAAAAACATGAATTACACTAAGTAAAATATTTATAAGAAAAAAAAGAAAATGTGATCAAAATACTAAAAGTAAAAGGAATTCTTCGTGAATATGTATCTCTGTGTAAGGTAGGTAGGGAGGTCAACTGAAAAAATGTCTAAACAAGACAAACATTTTAAATATTTTGTAACTTCTTTGCTTATAAAATACCCACATGAACTACATTTAACAGGCACACGTTAAAACACAATTTATTCTTAACAGAGGTCCTGGTAGGAGTCCCAGCAGTGTCACCAGCCAACAGATGCCCTTATCTGAGTCTGGAAGGTCAGAGGGGTACACCAGCTATGGTTGGTTTTGTATAAAGAACGAAAGAGCCTCCTATGAAAACAATTTCACCAGGCGACATGAAGTGTGGACCTGCTCTATGGTTGTGCCAGTTGTGCAAGGCACATAAGTATCCGTCCGAAGAGAAAAATAAAGGCTGAAATTTTATCCAAGCTCCCTTCATCACACGCTGTGCCCCGGTTTGGGGCTGAATGGATACACAGAGAAGGAGCACCTTATTTTAATTTTCCACCCTATATCTCTGGAGGTAAGAAAGGAAAACTCAGTGCTAGAAGAAGAAAAAAAAAAGTTGTTTTAAATTTCTTCCTTGTTTCCACTCTTTTCTACCAGAGATTGTGACCAGAGGAGGAAAAAGTAAATGGTGAAAATATAGAGTTCACCAAAATTTCTACAATTTATCAAATGCCCCCACAAGAATAGTATAAAGGAATGGGAAGGGAGTGATCCTTGAAGGAGCTGCTGACATCCACTGGGACATGGGACAAATGAACTGGCCTCAGCTGTGGGAGTACCCACCTGGCAACGGAAGTTGGATGAATGCACAAATACACTGAGCGCTCGGACGAGCAGTGCTGAGAGGGGCAGGAAAAGAGAATCAATGGCAGCCATCCTGCATTCGCGAGGTTCGTGCTCATGGGCAATGGAAAACAGAAGTAGTGAGAAATCCCTGCCAGTCTAGGGAGGAACTGCATCAAAATTTCCTAGGATATTTGAAAAATGAAATTCCTGGCTACGCTGTCAGAGACGTGGTAAACCTGCACTGAGGTCCTGGAAATCTGAATCGCTAAGACTGGCCCTAAATATTATGATTTTTTGAAAACATTTGATCTGGAAGGAGAGCGTGACACGGCTCCTGGGGACCCGCAGTTCTTGGGGGAAGTCTAGAGGGTGGGCAGAAGGGTTGATGTTTCAGTAGGAGGTGAGAAGATAAAACATCAGAATGTTTTATTACAGTTTGCATAGCTTCGTCTTTTTGGTATTCATATCAGGATCACTTAGCATCTTTAGGATGTTTATAAGAGAATCGAGAAAAACGTTAACAAAAATAAGTTTCTAAACGTATTTGCTTAATTGGCAAAGAAATCATATGAAACCTGAGGGCTAAAAATGTGCAGAACTGATGATACTGGTCTGGATTTTTGCTTTTTGTTTGTTTGTTACACTATTCTCGAGAATTTATAGTAAGCAAGAAAAGCCTCAGATACCTTGAGGGGTTGAGTGCAAGAACAACAGAAATAAAAATCTCAACTTGTAACTTTAGACACCAGTAAAATCGTCAGTTTGTGATTTCCTAAAGCTATTCATTACATATTTCCAGCAAAACACATTCACCCTTAATAATCCATTTCTTTGGTGAGCGCTAGATAACTGACTAAGAGGGAAAGAAAGGAATAAAAAACAAAGAAGCTATTGATGAACTCCCCCTGGATGCCAACAGTCAACGCGATGAGAGGGTGAGAACCACAATACACCACTATTGCTGAAGCACACAATTATAAACTGTATAGAACCTGTGTCCTCACAGCGAGGATTCAAAACGACGTCAGAATTTAATATATATTTGTATCTAACTCCCGAATTACAAAATTGAAAAGCTTCAGATAACATCCTTTGGGGGAAAATAAAACATTTTCCTTCATTGTCAATGTTTAACGTTATTGAATGAAAGTAAACTTAAAAAAAAAAAAAAAACAGAAACGGCTTTCTGCATAGAATCATTTTGTCAGGATTTATAATAGCTTCCTTGTTCAAAAGGGACTTCCCATCTGGAAATGTGACCTGTTAACACAACATTTTTGTTAAAAACTCAAAGAGGAGGCACCGATGGCTAACCTATATCCATGTATCCTAAAATGTTCCTGGAGTATAATAATCTAATAATCTAATATTTTTAATGAGTGAATAAATGAACAGGCCTGACTGCTATATGATGTTGGCTGTTCCAAGACGTGACTTCTTATGTATGTCACGAGCTCTAAACATTTCTCTGTGCAACAGCACAGGCTCTTCCCTACCTGTGACATAGCTACTGTGAAAACTGTCTTGATTTTAGAGTATTTCCTATCTTCTACCCTCCAGGCTATAGAGGATATAATTTCTTTTTCTTTTCTCTAAAGCTATTGTTATGTTATTGCAAAATCAACTGGCTCCTTACAGCAGCATAGGAGGGAGAGAAGCCAAGAGGATAATATATTCCTCCCTCTTCTTCATTTTTTTTTCTGAAATACCTCCCCAGATCCCTTTAATCTAAGAACCAGGTCCATCACTCTGATTTAAAAGGCCTACTCACACGAGGGCAAAGGGCAGAGTAGTTGTATCAGCTTTGTTTCTGGATACTTCTTTGAAATGGGCACTGGAGCCTAATAATAATAGCAGTCCTTCCATCGTAACATAAATTTATCTCTTGCTCCCTTATCAAATGAGATATTAGAAGGGCTAGTCATTAATTTAAATGGCTCTGGGTCAACACACTCGATGGCCCAGCCAGGGTGGACATTTAACAATACATCTTAGGACTTGGTTGTGGTAAGATAACTCTTACATTAATATTCTTCTCTGCTTTTATCCCTATTTACAAATGAGAGTAAATCATGTTTACATAAAACACTGAATAAATATATAAGTAAAAGATAAGCCAAATACTAACAACCAAATGAGAGTGGGGCTGATTCTGCCAGCAAACAAACCCCAAAATACATAAAGTAAATATAGCGATGGGAAAAGCAGAGAAAATGAATTTCTTTGGGATCCAAAACCCATTAACGAACAGTCATACCTAAAGATGTAAGTTACTTGAAATGCTTGATGAGTCATGGGGTTTATTTAACCATTTTGCCCCAGAAAACGTCTAAGACAGGCATCCCGGTCAGAAGAGCTGAGCTTTATCAGATAGATTTCAAAACGATCCAATTTGGAAAAATAATTAATAAAAACCTTCTATATGCCAGTCTTAGAAAAAGTTAGAAAGATGACTCTGAGTTCCAGAGTACTAAGAGACAGTCCATATCTGTTTTGTTAGTATACCAGTTCCTAATACAATAACTAGACTATATAGTAAGCAATCAGTAAGTGTATACTTACTTATATAAAGAAATGAATTTATTTCCTCTTTTTCTGAGACCGAAAACAGTCTTCTAGGTTGGAGTGTGCTTTCTAGTTTAGAAAAGATTTTCACACACCTGTTCACATACCCCAGGGAGGTAAGCAGGGAAAATATCATCAGCTTTGACTGACTGATGTAGCAACTAATTATTGCAGAGTTAAAGCAATTTGCCCAAACCCAGGCAGCTAATGAGAAGCAAAACAGGGACTATTTTTTCCCCTCTCCCATGATGCCCAGGACAGCATACTAGGGTCTAAATCCGCTCCATGGTTTGCTTGCTGTTCAGCTCACCCAGCAGGAGGCACACTCATGAGTAGCAACCTTCCTTGGTCATGCAGAACTGTTTCATTCAGAACATAACTTATCTTCAAAACCTACCAGAGTTTGCAGACAGGCACTGAATTTGTGGAATTCTGATTATGTGACAAGCACTACGCTAGATTTTGCATATGTGAGCTTATTGACCGCCCCCAAACACACACACACACACACACACACACACACACACACACACACACACACACACAAAACCCTCTGACTGACAGAGGGATCATTTCCCTTTTGAGGCCTTAGATATGAGAAAATGAAATAACCTGCTCAAGGTCAAAGAGTTGCTAAATGGTTGAGCTAGGACATCCACAATCTCTGTCTTGTTACAAAGCCCATTGCCTTGATGCAATTACACACACTGCCACCAGTAAAGGAAAATGAACTCCTCTTCACAAAATATCTGGGGACTCTTGCCCTACGAAATAGCGGAGCATGCTTGCAGTGGGCCTCTCTAATAAGAAGTCACCCTGGTTTCCTTTGATCAGAAAGAATGCTTCAGAAGTGCATGGTGTTTACAATGTCTTGCTCCAGGAATTGCTTTCTTTCCACTGAGATGTGAAACTCCAAACTAGTTGCTTTGGGTAATTAAAGATCCTTTACACCAACCAAATGTGTCAACAGCAAATGTCCTGGGTAAATTTCAAGTAAGTAATTACATTCTGCCAATCTAAAATGCCTTTCTTAATTTCATTCCCTTAACATATCCACTTACTGTATCTTTTAGTGTGGCTAAAGATAATTTAAAATAACTACGACAGCACAGTCAGTTGTCCCAAATAAGAATGAGAAAATAGAATTTCATTTGAAGAGTATGCCAACTTCTTCTATATCACTGGATGGAAGCCAACATATAAATGTTGGGAGTTCATTTTCCCCCCTACATATCAAGATTCCCCATAGCTAATTCAAGCAACCAGAAATGAAAGCTGATTATATCTTCCTTTTCTATATTGCCCTTACCTGCTATAGTGTAGGTAAATCGATTTATTCATATTATAAGAACTTCGCACTCCTTGGAGAAAAAAAAAAAACTCTATTGAAATATTACATTTACAGCTACAGACAACCTAATACCCAAGATATTTTTTAAAAGAGCTCTACTCTAGAAAATAAAGTGTCATCCTAAAATCCATCACACATGCTTTATTATAACAAGCCATGTTATGCCCCACAGGGAAAAAAAAATCTTAACAGCAAGCCATAATTTGCAAGATATTTTTCTCACAGGACTCAGTAAGGGAGGATTTCCCTGAAGTAGATCATTTTTAAATTTAGTGCCAAATCAGTTGGATAAGTACATAGTACAAGTAGAAAAACTACATAATATTCCATAAATTAATTTCCCAGCTGACAGCTCTCAAAGAATTTACTTTTTATAACTAATCTTCCTCACTCAAGAATATGAGATATAATCAATTTGTAAACTAATAATCTAGCTAATCATTCTATAATTGCTATAGAAGCAAATAAAACAATTGTTAATCCTATTGAAAAGCACTTGAAGTGGTTTTATAAGAGGCCTCCTACACCCAACTAACACATCCACTACACAAACTGTTGATCTCACTTCCAAAAATAGTTTTGGGGCTATGCTTCAGCATTTTGAGTAATATAAAGGCAGAAAAATTGGCATAGAAATCCATGGTCCTTTCAATTTTTAAAGAGCATGAATGTTTCTTATTTCATTAATTCCATAAAAATTATACATTTTCATACTGTAAAAAAAATCATAAAACAGGATCACTAACTATAAAAAATCATCTTTCTCCAATTCGAATGTATCAGTTCTTCACAATGACCAAATAGAGCCCTGTAATTTTTAAAGTTAGTAAAAGGTTTAGAGTTCACAGCCACATTCAAATGCAAATAAATGGCAAATTGTTGCATTATGAGCTTGAAGCTATTCTTTAGGAACAGAAGATGTGACATGGCCCAGAGCATCCCCAGATTCAAGCACAGAACTGATTCCAATTGATCTTAACTCTAATTCTTTGTTCCCTTCTGGAGGTCTCTAGACTTGGTACTTGGCCGGAATTATACCCATGTTCTAAAACACAATTGCCAAGTGAACGGTTTAGAGCTTAGTGAGAGTTTGAGAGAGAGAGAGAGAGAGAGAGAGAGAGAGAGAGTGTGTGTGTGTGTGTGTGTGTGTGTGTTATCTGAGAAGATGCTAGGATCCTCAGCAGTCCTCAGTCTATAGTTAGTGGAGATAAAAAGCAAGAAGTTGAAGAGACTTAATGGAGTCAGAGGTGAACCGAGAATGCAAGCCTACAGGTTCCTAAGCTAGCTCTTTGGTCCACCCATGCTGCTACATAGCAAATTATTCCCTTCTTTTACTTGCCTATACAATATAAACTCCTGGGACGCAGAACTAGCCTTTCTTATCTTAACTCAGTAAAACTTATCTTGATCGTAACCTTGCAGGAAAAATATTCTCAGTGAATGTTTACTGAACTACACTCAATTCTTTGTCTAGCATTACCAAGCCAATTCTAACCTTTCTCACATTGTCTTTCATTGTTTCCCAACCTTAACTCCATATCTCTGTCACTAACATTCTAAAAAAAGCAATACAGAGCTCGCTTCTCCTTTAGAAAATTAACTTTAGGTTTCTTTTCTTCCTGCAAATGAGGTAATGAGAAGGTCATGAGGACTTCCAAAGAAACTCTGTGGGCTCAATCATCCTTTTGTTCACTGGTCATTTCTAAGTTAAAAAAAGTCAATAATTTCTCTGTTACTGTAAAGGTTTTGACAGCTACACAGTCACTGCAAAAATATGCTCCAGGCCCTGAAGTAATTCATCTCATTAAAGCCTAACCTTTGACAGAAAAAAAAAATGGTAAGGCATTAAATATTTTACATGCTTCTCATGGCAAAATGCTACTCCTCCATAAAAGAGCGATCCAGCAAAGACACTGGAAGATAAAAGAGGTTTTATACAAGAAAAGGAAATCAATAGCCATAAGATGATCATGATTACCTGGCGATGTTACTAAAATGTCCAATAAATTGTCCACAAATGATTTTAGATGACCACATAATAGAGAGAACTAAACTCACACATCTCATTTTCCTATCAATTAAACAGAAACAATGATAAAGACAAATGTAAATTTTTTCCTTAGCAAAATACATCTTTTTTATTGCAATTGGCTATGATCTTAGAAAAAGAGATGGTTAGGGGTATCCTTGGCTTATTCCTTATTTTAGGAGAAAGCAAATAGAAGAACTAGCATCTACTGAATGCCTATTTTGTCCCACATAATTGTTCACGCCTTATCAAACTTAATCCTCACAACTTAATGTGCTATTATTATCCTCATTTTGCAGAGGAGAGTGCTAAGAGAGATCAAACATTTTGTTCAATGTTATACAAATAGGCAATGGATAAACTAGAATACGAAAAGTATACTTTTCAAAAACATCAAAGGATCTAGATAGAGAAGAACAAGAATTTTTTTTTTAATTTCTAAAATTTGCAGGGTAATATCTATCACCTGAAATTCAAACACAGAGATTACACATTATGTTTCAATATTAGGACCGTGCAAAAGTAGCACATATTTCTAGGAAAGGTAATCCATTAGAGCATTTCCAGATACAAGATTTCCAATTCAGAACTTCGTTTGAAGCTTTTATGTTCAAAATGATACTATCCCTTCCATTCTCTGAATCTGAATCAGAATATCTCAGAAGATATTTCATCTTATGATTTAGGGATTTTATTATTTAAATCCAGAATCCATAGTCAAGGTTCTGAAATCTTCAAACTACTCCATATCTAGTGGCTTCTGAACAAAGAAAGGTTATGTAAATCTAGTTTCATTAGATTTTGTGAGAAAGAAGGCATATACTAAATGTATACCCATGAATTGGGGGAAAAAATTACCAACCAATTAAAAAATGGCAAGAGTGTAGCAGTTTACATCGGCTCTTTTTATAATTGATTTTAACATCTTCCACAAGGGGAAAAATAGCAGATTAGGTAAAGATTCCATCACCTAATAAATTTTGCTGCAAGTTTAATCACTTGATAGTGACATGCTTTCCTTATGAACCAATATATGAAATTCTTATCAAATACTTATCAAATACTTTTATTATTCTCAGCACTCCAAACAAATATCACTAATGAATAATTTACACTGACATCTATCACTCAGACATCAGATCGGGATGTAACAGAAACCTCGGCTAACGGTGATTTATTATGTCGTGTAAATGAGATCCAGAGGCAGGTAGATCAGGGCTGGTGACATGGCTCCACAATGTCCTCGGACCCAAGATCCCTTTACCTTTTCCTGCAGATCTCAGCACTAAATTCCATATTCAAGTTCACCTTTTTGTTCAAGTTTGATCTATCCTGTCATCATGTAATAGTTAGGGTTTTACTAGAAACACAAAATCAGCATAAGTGATGTAAAGAGATTTATCATAGGGATTAGACATTGTGTAATTGTGGGCGCTGGCTAATTAGTCCATGAGAGTCTGTTGCCCCTGCATATGATGCTGGACCCACAGTCAGCCAAGATCACAGTCAGGAAAGGAAGGTGGATGTGAAGTGAGAAAAAGCAGAATAAACTCACGCATGAAGACAAGCTGAAATTCGTGATGAAAAACCAGAACCTACGTTAGTCTCTCAGAACAACCAAGAATCCAGCTTTGGTTATGAGGGTGACCTGAGAAGTTCTAGAACACTTTGTCATGGAACTCCACAGGAGCCCGAAGACATCCACGGTTCAAGGAAGAGAAAAGAGATCCGGCTGCTGCCTTGCTTTGTGGCTAGTGAGGTTTAAACACTGATATCGACATTCTATATGGAAGGAAAAAAAGGTATATGTCACATCTAAATCTGCTTTTTTTTAACCTCAACAAATATCTAAGTAGAGTATTGTTAGTTAACGATATTGCAGTGCAGTACGGCATATATATATCTAGAATTTTTTCATCTTGCATGACAGAAACTTTATACCCATTAAACAGAAACTCTCCATTTCACTCTCCCCTCAGAATAATAGAAAATTACTTTTCTATTTCTTCAAAAAAATGCCATTGGAGTTTCACCAGGATAGCATTTAATCAGTGGATTTGGGGAAATAGTATGGATATTTTAACATTATTATCTTTCAGTTGATGAACACAAGATATCTTTCCATTTACTTTGTCTTCTTCCTTTCAGCAATGTTTTATAATTCTCGGTATACAAGTCTTTTGCCTTTTTGATTCAGTTTATTCCTAAGAACTTTATTTTTTATGATGCTATTACAAATGGGATTTTCTTAATTTTCTTTATAAATTGATGGTTGTTAATATATAGCAATGCAACTGATTTTTGTGTTAATTTTGTTTCCTGACATTTTTCTGAATTGACATTAAGTCTGGCATTTTTTGGGTGGAATATTTATGTGTTTGTACGTATACTATCATGTTATTCGTGAAATGAGATAATGTTACTTTTCTTTCTTTCTGACTTGGATGCCTTTTTTCCTCTTGTCTTGCTTACCTGGCTAAGACTTCTAGTACTGTGTTGAACAGAAGTGGTGAGAGTGGGCATCTTTGTCTTATTCTTGATTTTAGAGGAAAGGCTTTCAGTTTTCCACTAGTGAGCATAATGTTAGTTGCAGGCTTTTCACATGTGGCCTTCATTTACTGAGCTTTATTCTTACTATTCCCAATTTGTTAAGTATCTTTATTATGAAAGGGTGTTAAATTTTGTCAAATGCTTTTTCTGCATCTATTTACCATGTGAATTTTATCCTTTATTTTGTTAATGCAGTATAACACATTGATTGATTTTCCTTGTTGAGCCACCCTTGCATTTCAGGGAAAAATCTCACTTGATCACAGTATATGATCCTTTAACGTGCTGTGAATTAAGTTCACTAGTTTTCTGTTGAATATTTTTTCGTCTATAAACATCAGTGATATTGGCCCATCATTTTCTTATTGTATCTTTTTCTGGCTTTGGTATCAAGGCTATAATCATCCATTTTAAGCTAATGACGACTTAAGTACAAAAACTTTACACTTTTACTCCCCCCGCCCACACACACACAGTTTATATTATTGGTGTCACATATTACATCTTTTTAGATCAGATATTCATTAACATATTTTTACAGATATAGTTATCCTTTTGTCTTTTAACTTCCATACCCATATTAAAAGCGATTTATGCACCACCATTACGGTATCACCATATCCTGTGTTTGTTTACAAATTTCCCTCTACCAAGGAGCTTCACACTTTCATATATTTTCACCTTGCTGTTTAGCATCCTTTCATTTCACCTTGAAGAAGTCCCTTTAGCATTCCTTCTACAGCAAGCTAGTGGCGATGAGTTCCCTTAGGTTTTGTTTATCTGGAAAAGTCTTTCTTTCACTTTCAAATAATTGTTTTGTTGGATATGGTATTTTCAATGACACTACCTTTCTTTCAGCACTTTGAATATAACATCTCAATTATTTTGTCATGCAAGATTTCTGCTGAGAAATCTACTCATAATCTTATGAGGGTTCCTTTGTTCATAAGGAGTCATTCATCTTTTGCCACTTTCATAATCTTCTCTGTCTTTGAAGTTTGACAATATGATTTTAATATGATCGATGTTGAATATTTTGGATTTGCCCTAGTGGAATTATTTGAGCTTCTTGAATCTGAACATCCACTTTCTTCCCCAGATATAAGAAGGTTTCCACCACTTTAAGAAGGTTTCTTTAAATAAGATTTCTGAGAATCACATTATGCATTTATCTCTTCTTCTGAGAATCACATTGAATATATTGGTGCACTGATGGTGTGCAGTAAGATTCTTAGGTTTTCTTTACTCTTTTTCATTCCCTAGCTCACTGTATAATTTCAAATGACTTGTCTTCAAGTTCACTGATTCTTTCTTCTACTTTATTAAGTCTGATGTTGTACTCTGTAGCCAACTTTTTCAGTTTAATTATTGTTTTTCAGCTCCAAAGTTTCTATTAGTTTTTTTCTATTTCTTTGTTGATATTCTCATTTAGTTCCTGCATAATTTTATTGAGCTCATAGGACATCTTTGTGATTATTTTAAACTCTTTGGCAGGTAATTCACATTCCTCCATTTTTTTGGTTGCTTAGTTGGTTGGTTTCTGTAGTTTTATTTTGTTCCTTTGCTTGGGCCAGGTTTCCATCTTTCCTCATGTGTCTTGTAAATTTGTATTGGGATCTTTGTTTCTAATAAAACAGCTAGCTCTCCCAGTTTTTACAGACTGGCTGTGTATAGAAGAATCAGCCAGGTAGAGATTCAGGGGACCTCTGAAACTTTTTAGGGAGAAAGAGGGAGATGTAACCTGTCGGTGACCAGTATGCAGTTTCTCAATTAGATTAGCTTACCCTTTTGTTGTTGTTGTTGTTGTTTTCTGAATCTTTCATGTCTTGCTCCCTCTAGTGTCTTTCTGAACCACTTCAAGTTCTCTAGTTCTATAGCATTTCCTCGTTCTCAGCAGCCACCAGGCATCTAAAGTATAGCAACTCCTCATCAGCACCCAGAGTCAAGAGTCAGGTAAAACAGATATCAGTCCTTTGGGGAGCCTTCAGAAAATCTGAAATCAGTCACAGGGTCCATTCCTTTCCTTCCTATGGAGAAAGAAGCCTCAAGTTGTCCATCCTCTCCAAATAATGCTGAGCCATACTGGCCTCAACAAACTTTGCTCTCCGTGGCCCCTAGGAATCCAAATTATGTCAGTTCAGTCAGAGCTCTGACTGATATAAAGCAGACACAAATCCTTCATGCAGCCCTTTGAAAAGCCAGACTATTGGATGCATGTTCCACTCTTCTTTCTCCCTGGAGGAAAAGTTCAAGTCAGAGTATTCTCTCTAAGCAGTAAACTGTGCCAGCTTGGGTGGGATCAATGTGGGCAAAGTGAAATTGCTCTTCTTAGCCATTTCAGTGCAGCTGTTCTTGGCTTTGTGCTGCCCTGGGGTGCTGCAATTTCTTAATTGGATTCTGGAATTCTCATAAAAAATATTTTGGTCCATATACTGTTGTCAAATTGGTTGGTTTTTCTCGGAGGGAACAAGGAATGGGGCTTCCAATTTCACTATCTTGTTGACATTACCTCTGAATCAGTTCTTTTAAAACAACCTTGTCAGAAGTCTCACAGAACACTCATTTAAAACTTAATGTCTACAGCTTTGCCACAAGACCAGGCTGCAAAAGAAGCTGAGAAGTAAAGTCTTTATGGTTAGCAGTAATTTGCCCAACTAAAAAATAGAGTTTCTAGTATTAAAGAAGAAGAAAAAAAAGGTTCATTTGTAAAAACTAGTGATACCTGTCATAGAACTTTTTGATGAAGAGGGTATTTTGCTTACCCAGCAAAACATATAGAAAATACTTATAAATATTACATAGAGTCTTAGTAGCTTAACTTGTTTATTGTATCTCTCCCACTACAGAATGTTTTGGTCACTGCTATAACTCCCAAACCAAAAGTGGTGCCTAGAAAATATAAATGCTCAATAAAGTTTGGTTGAGTAAATCTATTGCTACTCCAATAACTTGTGCCATTTCATTGAACATACTCATTTTTAATTTGCCCAGGGGGACAGAACTTGAAAACTTCCCAAGATCTAAACACAACCCAGTTGTCATGTATAAAACTGTACTGTGGAAAACTTCTCAGGAGGCTTAACTTTAATCAAATTTGATTAATTTTAATCAAATCCTTTAGAGGCCCAAAACTTATTTGACCCAGCTCTAGTCCCTCAACTTATCAGACCAGAAGATTCTCTTGTTATATAATCTCTAATTACCCTGTCTTTTATAGCACCGATTGCTATTATAATTCATGAATTACAATTATAACTATATAGTTTTCTACTACATGTGAAGGCAAGGACCTTGTTAGTCTCATTCACTATCATGCCTCTGTTATCTAGCACAGTATGAGGCACTGAGCAGATGCTGAATAAATATTAATGAATGAACGAATACACTGATAAATGACATTCATAGCATCAGTTCTTTGGCTTTCACCTTTCCCTGTAGAAATATAGCTAACCTACTCAATTTACTGTTGAAAAAAGAGCTCCACAGCATATTGGTCAATTGTCTAAGTTTAAAAGCTATCTGGCAGTAAAGCTAAAACTGGAACCTAGACCTCCACTCTCTCAGTCCAGGACACACAGCACTGTACTGACTCAGACTGAGCATCCTCAGAGAGCCCTATTTTCAAAACCATATTGGAAATCCTGAGCTATCAGAACCAAGCACCTAATTTTGTAGTACTCATAACTGTTTGGAGCTCCTGGGGAAAAAAGGCAAGAGAACCCTTACTAGTTACCACCAGGCTTCTAAGGCCATAAAAATGTATGCTCCCATCTTTTGGCTTCCTTGAACCCAAATACCCTGCTTTTTTTCTCCTTTTTTATTGGCAGTCCTTCTCAGTCTTCATTAACTTCACTTCATCTCCCCTTTCTATGTAATCTGTTCTCCACTCACTCTAGCTATCTTCTCTGGGATGTCCTATCCTTTCCTATGGCTTCATTTATCACATACAAGCTCTTGAGCCTGAAATACATACCTCTGCAGGAGTGAACGCTGCTATGGCCCCACCCAGATTCCCTTGGATCCCTCTGTGTGCCATTCTCTAGCTTCTGCATGCTTTCCTATTAACAGCTCATCTCTGTGACTTTTAGAGGATTGTCTTTGGGCACTGGATTGCTTCACCCAGTGCCAAAAGATAATCAGAAGTTCTTAGGAATTTCACATTCTTTTCTCCCTGCACTAGAGTATGAAACCAGCTCTTCTGCCTCCACTGAAAAGAACTCTGAGATGTAATATATTCAGTAAAGATTCCTGCATATCAGGTAGAGCCTGAGAGTTCATCTCAAATAACTCTCCTGTATGGCTTCTTTCCCCTCCCTGTCTTACTTCACAAACTGTAATAAAAACCCATTTACATCCAAATTCTTGGCTTAGTTTATTCCTCAAATAGAGCACCACCTATGACATAAAGTTTCTATCTCGCTCCTTAACTCGAAAATATACCTCCATTATCTTCTAGGAAACTTCACTTATGCAGCCCACAAGCCTACTTAACATGCTTAAGGCTGAACTCATATCCTTTCTCTTTAAACCTGCTTATATCTCTGAATTTTCTATCCCACTGAATTTCATCACCATCATTCTAGAGCTCAAAGTAACACACTAGATGGCTCTTCTCCTTCCATCTTAATGCCCATCATGTTCAATCAGCCACTAATGCCTATTACTTCTTTTGCAGAAGTAGCATATCCCTTTGTAGCTTAAGCCATATCTCTTTCACTTGATTTTTGCATAATGATTTTTGCAACGATCATCAAATGGGCTTCCCAGCTCTAGGTGTGCTACTCTTCATGTATTTTACATACTACAGCCATAGTGATCTTTGTCTCTTCTGTGTAAAAACACTGAAACAAATTCTCAGAAGTCCATAGAAGCACATATGAAAAATGTGTAAAGCATTCTCTGTTGGCCCCTGTTTATCATCATGGCTTCTTTGCTTTATCTGCTGACAAACTGCCCTCTTGCCTTCAGGCTCTTGCCTAAGCTGCTTTCTTTTGTTGGAATGTCCTACACAACTCACAACCCTACAATACTTACTGCCTCCCCCACTCTCAATTGTTCTTCTGTATTTAAATTTATTTACTCAGTCGACAGATAGTATTGAGTCTCTAAGATGTGCCAGGCGCTATTCCAAGCATTCAGGTAGCCAGGTCCCTAACTTTATGATACCTCAAAGTTTCAGTTGGAAAGATGGATGTCAATCAATTGAACAAATGTAAAATTATATCTGTGCAAAGAACTACAAGAGAACTATATGGAGCTATATATTCTTTTCTATGTAGTAAAAGATCTGGCTTGAGTTGAGATCTGATGAATCAGTACTAACTAGGTGAAGAAGGGTAAAAAGAACATTCCATACTTTAGAAATAACCTGAGGAATTCCCTGTGATAGGAGGTAATACGGTGTGTAAATACGATAAAAAATTAGGCAGTCAGTTTAGTGATCAGAGCCTTAGGGAAACTTCCTAACCACTGAACCCTACCCACACTGTTGACTCAAAACCTCGTGGACATACTGTTGTGTTACCCTGTGCAGAGCTCTATTAGAGCATTTATACTATATAGTGTGACTGCTGACAGGTTAGTGTCACATCACAATGGGAATCTTTTAAGACCATTACTGTACAGTATTCATCATTACATCCATAGAATGACATAATGAGGAAAGAAAGAAGGAAGGAAGGTAGAAAGTCAGGAAGGCAGAGAAGGAGAGAGAAATATAGAAAAGGGAAGGAGGAAGGGAGAGAATAAAATTGTTTTTTTGTTTATTTGTTTGTTTGTTTTGTTTTGTTTTTTTAATAAAGAGTAATCCAATATCCTGAGAGGTGAGAGGCAATTCAGAGTGTGTATGGAAAGAATTTATGCTGAAGTTAGAGCTGAGTACATGTGTCCAGTCATGGAGACTGATTTAATGGAGGTGGAGAAGGATGCCTTCGAGTCCTCATATATCCTAGAACACAGCCTCTGGGAAGGAAGTATGAGTAATTGAGTCCAAGTTACTGCAAGGAGCTGTCAGTAGATAAATCCTCAAACTAGGGCCTGCTCAGCAGACCTGAGCCCTGGGGACTAACTGCCCCAGAAAGACACAGTTTAGCATGAGAAATTCCTTAGGTAAAGTACAAAGCAGCAACCATGTTAAGACTTCAATGGCTGAAGAGTGAGCAATAAAAAAATTTCTGGATCCAAACAGAAAGAAAAAAAATTTTAATGACAAAAATACTGAAAGAAAAAGCTCTGTCTAAATAAGCTGAGCCATATAAGAATGCCTGTATTTGACCATTTTTTAATCTACAGAAATAATAAAAATCCAGGTAGCCTAACTAATCTAATATTAGAAAGAACTAAAAATAAATAATGAAGAACTCCCTGTATATCTTATCTCCAACCTATCAACTTTCAAAATATATAATATATACTATGGTAAAGAAGTTTCTATACTTTTATCAGCTGATAATGTATATTGTTCTGGAAAGAGAAAATATTTTCATAGATGTACACTTATTTCTTCTTCATTTATTTATTTAACATCTATTTCTTGATCTCCCACTAGGTGCCAGGCATTGTGTTACGGCTTCGGCAATAGGCAAAACAGCCACTCA
Source organism: Rousettus aegyptiacus (assembly GCF_014176215.1). Classification (NCBI taxonomy): domain Eukaryota; kingdom Metazoa; phylum Chordata; class Mammalia; order Chiroptera; family Pteropodidae; genus Rousettus; species Rousettus aegyptiacus. The sequence continues at coordinate 10,026,498 of NW_023416285.1, forward strand.
TTGGAAGCAGACTTTTAAGAAATAAAAAATAAATACTAACATATTTCTATATTACGATAAGTGTTATGAGGAAAAGGATAGGACACTATGAAAGAGAACAGTAGGAGGTGTTAAAGGTTGAACTGTGTTCCCCTAAAATCCATATGTTGAAGTCCTAGCCCCCAGAATGTGACTGCATTTGGAGACAGAGACTTTGAAGAAGTGATAAAATTAAAAAATACTGGATCATTAGGGTGGACCCTAACTCAATATGACCAGTGTCCTTATTAGAAGAAGAGGTTAGGATCCAGACACATGGTGATGGAAGATCACGTGAAGACACAAGGAGAAGGCTACTACCATCTATAAGGAGAGGACTCAAGAAAGAACAACCCTGCCAACACCTTGATCTCAAATTTCCAGTGTCCAGAACTGTGAGAAAACACATTTCTCTTTGTAAGACACCCAGTCTGTGGTACTTTGTTATCCCAGCCTTAGGAGACTAATATGGTGGTGGGAAGATAGGGGGGTGGGGTGGAGGAGAGATTAGATTCAGTGCTTTCTGAAGAATAAAGAAATGGTAGGAATTAGGTGGGGTAATGTTAAAGAAAATAGTAACACAGGCAAAGAACAGAGAATATACCATAATGTCGAAAACCAGACAATCTCTCTACCCCTCGAGTAGTGGTTGGCTCATCCACACCTAAGCCACCAGCGAGACCAAAGACCAAGGTTGTTGTTATACACACTCTTCACGGCCAGACTGTCAAGCTAGCACGATCATGTATTTTTCTCATATCGTTTAATACATATACTTATGATGTCTAATATTTATTGGAGGGTTGTTAAGTGGTATTAACATGTTCCATACTCAAAACAATTCTGTAAGATATGCTTTTATTAATCTCATTTTCAAGATGTGTTCAAGGTATAAGTAAGGTACAGGAAGGTAAATAAATTTTGCAAGTGTGCACAGCAAATAGAGGAAAGATGAAATGATGAGTCATTCTGGGTTTAGAACTCATGTTCACGCACAATTAGAACTGTTGTGGAATCCTGCAGGTATATGCTCTTTAACCATTCTCTAAGTTGTTTTTTTGTTTGTTTGTTTCCATTTTACCTGAATATTAAGCTTGCCATAAAATTAGATTATTATAAAAATATGGAGCACACTTCAACCTTGATGATATTTTTGAATTCCAAATAAACTCTGGACTCGACACTGTTAGATGAACAATACATTTTCCCATTTTTAAACTACTGATAACCAGGGTTTTTGTTACTCACAGTCAATAATTTCCTACAAATCTGGTTTGGATTCAGTGCTCAAATAAATAGAACCTCAGTTCACATTAATGTGAGGTTTTATGTAAGTAGAGCCCCTTTGTTGGAGGGGCGATGTCTGATTCTTTCCAAAATAAGAGTGGTAAATGTACGACATCTAAATCTCTGTGCAAAGCTACATTATAAACTCCATGTTAATTTTTGTAGTAATCTTTAGTTATAGATATTCTTTATTCTGTAAAGAACAGTTTGGTTTTCAAAAGGTTAAGTTAAACATGGGCATTTCTTCAGCTGAGGATATTAAATCACAAGATAAATAAAAAAAGAGTGTTCCACATTATAAAGCAAGAATGCAAACCATAGAAGCACGCATATTTGCAGGGATTAATCAATGTGTACTGTTAAACATTTCACTTAATTCCACAAAATCTGTAAAAGAAAACTATGAAGAAACAAAAGCATTCTTTACCATCTGGCAAAACCTAATTAAATACTGCTCTGGAAAGACAGTTCATCTGCCCATCAAGAATAGTATAGCAATTGTCTTTGAGATTGCCTGCTCCTCCTCAATAGTTGACAGAGATGAGATGACACTTCATTTAAACAGAATCTCTATTGGATTGTCAAACGCAGGCACTATGACCTGTGAACCAGGAAGCAGTCCCTTCAGGCTCATCAAGGAATGCAAGAGAAAGTGCTTGGAATTATGGTGATAAATGGGAACTATTCAACTGCTCAGTAGTTTGAAGCTGCTATTTACCGAGGCCTGCACAATAATTTAACACATGCCATGAAGCACTTGGAAATGTCATTAAAAAAAAAAAAAAAAAAAAAAAAACCTATTTATCACTGGCAAAACTTAGAGTCAAGCATTCACCTGTGACTCAGCTGTTCCTTGCGGCTACTGATTTTCAATTGTGTCTTTATCAGGAAGAACATAGAGATTTATTATTTTAAGGGGGCATTTTAAGGCAGAGACCTTGAACATTTTTGCAATGAAAAGTTATTTTTCATTTTCCTAGAACTTTGGGATTGGGGGTGGTTTGGGGGTAAACAGTTTAATAGTAGGCTTGACTTCTGAGCAGAGCAGACAAAAAGATAATGCTCATGCTGGCAGTTCAAAAACCGTAAATGAAAGAAAATGGCAGAAAGATAGGTATGGTGACCAGCTTGAAAAATGGTCACCTCGTATATTTTTGAGATTTGAGGTCATCTATATTTTTATTCTAGTAATACTAACACTCTACAATTACACCACTATGGTTACTACTGAAATTACTGCTGTCAACTCCACTTACTATTTACAGAAAACTTACAATGTGCTATCCTTTAGTTAATTCATTCCAAAAATATGTATCTCATCCCCGCTACGTGTAGAACGCTGTGTTAAATCCTGAGTACACATCTTAACATGGTTTTCTCTTTCAGCGATAAGCACTTTCTTAAGGAAGCTGTTTCATATGCCTACATTTCAGGTCTTGAAGACGTAACCACGGGTGGTGAGCCAATATTTCCATTTAACAAGAATTTCATAAATGATAGAGGACAGAATGTATGGTGAAAGATTTTCATGTGCTAATTTAGTTCCCTAAATGTCAAGTGATTAGGAGACACCTGGAAGAGACTTGAAAGGCTACGTGAGAGAAACAATAGTTTCATCTTCTTTCCAATACATCCAATACACAGGAATAATCCTCGATATGGTAAAATTTTCATTAATTCAATGTGCATTCAGCACCTATTGAGCTGACTATAGTACCATGAGTTTTTTAATTAAAATTTTTACTCTGAGGAAATTACAGAAAATGTATCACATGCTCTTATAAGAAATGATACAACAAGATACTAAAAACTGAGTATCCTTTACCCAGTTTTTCCTTCAATGATGACATCTTGCAAAACTATAGTGCAATATCACAACCAGGATGTTGATATTAATACAGCCAAGGTATAGAACATCTCTATCATCACAATTATCTCTCATACTATCCTTCTGTAGTTACATTTTTCTTTGCACAGCCAATCAATCCTTAACTCCCGAAATCACTAACTATTGTATTCTAAATTTCTGTTATTTTGTCATTTCAGGAATGTCATACAAACGCAATTATATACTATGCAACCTTTTGGGGATTGGCTCTTCTCACTGAGCTTAGTTCTCTAGAGATCTACCCCGGTTAATCTGTGTATCAACGGGACATTCTTTCTGATCGCTGAGTAGGGTTCTATGGTATGGAGGTGCCACCCTTTGTCTGACCCTTCACCTATTGAAGAAAATCTGGTTGTTCCCAGTTTTGAGCTGTTACAAATAAAACTTCCGTAACATTCACAGACGGATTTTTTCATGAACATAAGTTTTCATTTCTCTGGGATAAATGCCTAGGAGGTTAATTGCTGAGTAGTGTGATAATTGCAGATTTAGATTTCTAAGAAACTGCCAAATTGCTTTCGGAGTAGCTATATCATTTTACATTTTCTGTACAATGTAAGAATGATTCTGTTTTTCCACATATTCACCAGCCTTTGGTATCATCACTGGTTTGTTTGTTTGTTTTTTTACCCATTTTGATTTGTGTGTACTGATATCTCATTGGAATTTTAATTTGCATTTTACCAATAGTTAATGATGATTAATATTTTCTCATAGGTTTATTTGCCACCTGTATATCCTCTTCAGTATAATGTTTCTTCATGCTTTTTTCTCATTTGTTACTTGAGTTGTTTGATATTTTTAACTGTTGAGTTTTGAGAGTTCTTATATATTGTAGACACTAATCCTCTGTTGAATATGATTTACAAATATTTTTCCAAATCTGTAGCTTGTTTTTTCATCCACTTAACTGGCTTTTTCACAGAGCAAGTTTTTTAATTTTAAAAAAGTCCAATCTATCAATATTTCCTTTTATGGATGTTTTTGGTATTAAGTCTAAGAATTCTTTGCCTAGACTCATATCCTAAAGATTGTCATGTATTTTTTTCATGTATTTTTTCTAAGCATTGATAATTCTATATTTTATATTTAGTTAATTTTATATAAGATGTGAGATTTTGTTCAAGGTTTATTTTTTTGCCCAAAGGTGTTTTAGCACCATCTTAATTGAAAAGGCTATCTTTGTAAAAGTTATTTGGTAAAATGACCTTTGGCAAGTCAGTAGTGTATACCTGTGGGGATATGTGTCTGGATTCTCTATTCTGTTTCACAATCTATGTGCCTGACCTTTAACCGAGACCACACGGCCTTGGCTATTATAGCTATACAATGTCTTGAAAGTACATAGAGAGATTCCTCCCACCTTATTCCAAGCTTATTTTGCTTTTCCTGTTCCCTGCCTTTCAATATAAATTGTAGAATATTTTTGTCCATGTCTACAAAAAAGCTTGCTGTGATTTTGATAGGAATTGCATTAGACCTGTATATCACCTTAGAAAGCATTACCACCTTCACTATGTGGCTCTCCCACCCATCTCTGCATTTTTCATAGTTGTTTGATTTTTTCTATGGTGTTCTGTGGTATTCAGCATATAAGAACTGCCAACATTTTGTTATATTTATACCTAAGTATTTTTTTAAATGATTATAAATGGTATTATAGTTTTTCCATGTGTTAACTGCTATAAATATATATAAGGAGAATTATAATTCCTTTTTGTATATTTACCTTATAGTCTGTGATCTTCTTAAAATTATGAGTTCCGTGAGTTTTCTGATAGATGCTATAAGATTTTTTTATGAAGATGCTCATGTTATCTGCTAATAGAGACAGGTTTATATCTTTCATACTAAAGGTGCATTCTTTTTAATTTCCTTTTCTCACCTTATTGAGTTTGCTAAAACTTCCGGCTTATGTTAAATAAGAGAGTTGAGAGTGAACTCCCTACCTTGCTTCTGATCTCACAGAAAAAACATTCAATCTCTCACCATTGAGGATCACACTAGCTGTAGGGATTTTGTCCATGTTCTTTATCAAATTGAGGAAGCTTCTCTCTACTGTTTTTCTGAGGCTTTTATCATGATGGTGTTAAAATCTGTCAAATGCTTTTCAGCATCAATTGATATAATCATCTGCTTTTTTCTTAATTAGCCTGTTATGTTGGATTACATTGGTTGGTTTTTCAATATTGAAGTAGCTATGCATTTCTGGAATAGCCCTGTTTATTTATGGTGTATATATATTTAATGCATTATTTTATATATTAATAAATTGCATTTACTAAGATTCGTTAAGGATTTCGTGTATTCATAAATATATTCATATATATTTATATTCAAATTGGTCAATAGTTCTCCTTTTTTTTACAATATTTTTGCCTGGTTGTCTCTGCTTGGTATCAGGGTACTACCAGCATCATAAAATAAATTGAAAGTGTTCTCTCTATATATTTTGGAGGAGACTATATCATATTGATGTCATTCTTTCAACATTAACTAGAATTCAACAGTGAAAGTACTTTTGTATTTTTCAAAGTATTAGTCTATTTTATCTGTGAAATTTTTATGTGTTTGTAGTATTCCCTTATATCTTTTTGATGTCTGCAGAGTCCGTAATTATTTCCTCTGGTTTTTTCCTGATATTGTTCATTTTTCCCCCTCTTCCTTTTTTGTCTGTCTTGCTAGAGGTTTGTCAATTTTAGTTATCTTTTAAAATTCAAAGAACAAAGCTTTCTTTCCTTGATTTTCTCTATTTTTGTATTTTTAATCCCACTGATTTCTGCTTTTCTCTTTAGTGTTTTATTCCAAATGCTTTGGGTTTATTTGTTCTCCTTCTTTTCAATTTTTGAGGTCAGAGCTCAGATTACTGATTTAAAACTTTCCATTTTTTTAATGTGTGTATTTAATTCTTTAAATTTCTTTCTCAGTACTAATTTACTGTGTCTCACAAGTTCCAGATTTGTTTTCCATTTCCATGTAGTTCAATGTATATTTTCATTTCCCTTCAGACTTCTTTATTGATCTGTGGATTATTTGGAAACATGCTGTTTGGTTTCACATATTTGGAGATTGTCCTGTTATTATAATGCCATTGAATTCTGATTTCATAAATCTGCAAGTTTTAATTTTCACTATATTTGGGAAATTTTCACTCATTTGTTTGTCGAATACATTTTCAGCTCATCTTTCTTTACTCTTCTTCTGGGTCTTTGATGACACAGACATTAAATCGTTTTTATATAACTGCACATATGTCGGAGACTGTTCATTTTGTTTTGTTTTGTTTTCAGTCTATTTTTTTCTGTTTTTTCGATTGGGCAATTTGCATTATTCTATTTTCAAGTTCATTGATTATTCCTCTGTTCTCTTCATTACGCCGTTGAGCCTATTTTGCAAGGGAGCTGTTATATTTTTGAGTTCTAAAATTCCATTTGGTTCTTCCTTTTATCTTCCATTTCTTTACTGACTCTTTTAACTTTTTCCTTTATTTCAACTATACCCATAATTGTTCACGGAAACATTTTTACGATGTCTAATTTAAATCTCCTCATCAGATAACTCTGATATCTGTGTCTTCTCAGTGTTGGCGTCTGATTGTCTTTTCTTATTCATTTAGAAATTTTCCTGATATTTTTCCATGATAAGTGATTTTAGATTATAACCTGGATATTCTGGTATTACATTTTGAGACTCTGGATCTTATTTAGATCTACTATTTAATAGGCCTCCTCTGATGGGGATCCTTTAGGAAAGGGAGGCCACCCACTTCCTCCTTATTACTAGCTGGAGATAGAAATCTAATTTATCTTTGACGCTTCCACTGAAATCCACGTGAGAAGGGTACCCATCATTTCTGGGCTCTGTGGGATTGCGACCCTCAGCTACACTTCTGCTGCACGACCCAGTATGGGAAGGTGCAGGGAGCCCCATGACTACTCTCCAGGTAGCCTACACGGGCAGGACCAGAAAGTGGCCTCATTACTGCTGGATGGTAGTGAAAGTCCCAAGTCTCCACTAAGCCATCTCTGATACCAATCCACAAGGTGAAAGAGGGGTATAGTATTACTGCTGAACCAAAGGTAACAGTCACAGAGGACTTCCCACATGGTCTCCACAAATACCATAGGGAGCATCCTCATTCATTTGCAGCCCAGGGAGGGGAAACATCCGAGTTGCCCACTCTCTGACACCATTCCAGCAGAAGGGTTAGGATACTTCATTGCAACCTGACAAAGGTGTAAATCTAGATTCTCCACTCAGCTTTGCTAATGAGTGCGGTAAAGCCATGGTGTTTTCTACGGCTTTTGGCTGGTGTAGAACAGTTATTGTCTAAAAGTGTTCTGACTTGCTGCATTTCCCCTTTCCTGTTTCTCTGATTAGAGAAAGTGAGCTTGTCATAGGCCCATCTTTTGAATCCTTAGTCATTGGCGTTTCTGGGTTGCTCGTTTCTCCAACCCCTAGTCTGGGAGGGAGAAAATCCAAGGAAACACTGCCATAGAATTTCTATGATTTCAACATCCCTAGTTGTTCTCTCTTCTCTTCACCTTTCAGTATAATATATACATATACATATACATATGCATATGCATATACATATACATATACACATACACATACATATACATGTGCATATATTTTAATCATTGAGATTTTATCTGTACTTAAAAGGAAGAATATATCTTTTTGGAAATGGAAGTCCTCCCTAAATTATTTTGTTTCTTACATTTATTTAGCAAATATTTATTGAGAAACATACTGAGTGCCAGTATTTTGTTTCTTAGCCAGTATTGACTAAGAAAATTACTGTATGTACTCTTAAGGTAACTATAATTCAGTAAGGCAGAGAAAAAACAAACATAAAATTATTCATTATTCATTAATTACAATTTAATTTAATTTAATCTGTACTTCTCAGTAGCATGTGAGCAAATATAAGAAGCTTAGTTTTATGCAGTATTTTACACAATAGCTTGTGTACATGCTAATTATAAATAATATGGTATATAAAAGAACAATTTTTTAAATCTAATTATGGAATAAAGTAATAGCATTTATCTTTTAACATAAATTTAAAGACAATAAAATAGTCTATACAGTGCCTCATGAATTTATGATGTAATGATGGTTGAAAAAAATGTATTCATGAATGTTGAAGTACAAATTTGGAAGTTGAGGGCATTTCTGGGTAGTACATCCTTATGTTTTTGAGGTTATTAAAATGAATGACAACTCCACCCTCCCTCTCGGATTAACTCTTACTGCCACTAATAAGACAGAATTCCAGGCTGAGTGAACTTTAGTTATATCTCAGGATAGTGATTCTGAGGGTTTTGGTGCCTGTGAAACTCTTCAGTGACACAGTCTTACTTCATTATGGAAAGTTCAGCTACTTTGTCTTTGGATCGAGCTGACTTCATTGTCTACCATCTTCCAAAGAACACGTTGACATTTTTAATTTGATGGACTGCTGGGAAACCACAGCAGGATATAGACCAACCCATCAAAAGTGAATTGAAGACTTCATTGATGTGGAGAGCTAATTATGTGACTATGGGGAGTGAGACACTGATTGAAATCCATATGACTTTTTAGTGCTCGCTCTGTAGGCTAGCCCCTGAGAGGAATAATAAATGACGGTGACTTGTTCTCTGTTCTCACCAAGGTACTGCCTAGTCCTTCTCTGTTACAAGTCATCTGCAAAGACCCTGCTGCCTCCCCAAATGAAGAGTTCAGAGACGGGCAGGAATGTTCTGTATAACAGATCTCAAAGTGGTCTTCATTTTGCCCTGAGAAGGTGCTGAGAACCTGCCTTCAGAATCTTTACTGAACATCATGACTCGGTCTCTATACTTTCTCTTGAACTTATCTTGAACTTGAATATTTTAAAAATAGCTCTAACCTCCATTTATGTGTATGTGTGTATGTGTATGCATATAGATAAATAATGTATGTGTATGTTGGTTTAAATTTTGTATACATAATTTGATTAAATTCTCTAGGAACAGATCAATCCCCTAAAGTTGTGACAAAGGAGGCTAATATATAGAGAGCAGGCCTGTGTTTGAGTTCCAATTTGATGACTTTGAGCAGTTATATATTGTATTATAAAGGTCTCATAAGACAATAACCACTAATATGCCTCTTAAAGAGGCACTCACTAAATAGTGATATCCAGTATTTTTCTACCTGATATCCAACGTATGTATGGCCTCTTTCATTTTTATCGAGACTGAGAAGTTCTATATACCCAATCCGCTTTTATCTACCTGATACGGCTCTCCTTTGGCTTCCATACCATATCTGAATATTTGGCTTCAACTTATGCTCTCTGCAGTATGAAATCCCTGGCTCTCCACTCCCAAATACATACTTCAGAATCAATGGTCCTTATCTTTGTCCTAACTGCTCACATTCTTGACTGAACCCACCCTGCTGGGTTTCTGGATCAAATTCTGCTATTTTTCCAAGCTCATCAAGACAGTTTTGAAAAAGAGAAGTAACATTTCTCTTGGTCATCACTTAAATGTCATATAAGACATTGAGTTATATATTTCATAGGCATTATCTCATTTAGCTCTCAGAACCTTCTTACCCAGGTACTACTGTATCCACTTTTAGAAATACATAAAAGAAACTCAAAGAAATTACTCAAATAAAGTCACATAACTAGAAATGATTGAATCAGGACTCAAATCTTGGTTTACCTCACCTTCTGAGCTCTTATCCTCTACAATAGCGTTTCTTAAAAATCAAATGATGAGTTAATTCCTTTTAAAGGAGAGAAATTCTGGTAGATATCCATTTGTGATTTAAATTATGATCTTGATAGTAGTTATTTATCAACTACAGAAATGCAACTTTTATATTTATAACTTTTGTACAAACCCCAAATCCAAAGATATCTCCATTGGGTATTAAAGGGTCTCTTAAACTTATCATATAAACTTCTTAAACTTAAACTAACCATATACAAAATTGATCTATTGATATTCCACTCTATTCCCAACCTACTTTTTCTGGAGTCTTTCGTTTTTCATTTAATGATAATTGTGTTTCTCTAACATTCTAGGTAAAATATATCGGCGTCGCCCTTAACTTCTCTTCCTCTCCTTCCCCACATCCAGACCACAGGCAAATCCTGCAGGCTTTCTCTTTGGAATAGATCTAGAATGCTAGCTTCTCTCACAACAATCGCCACTCTCATCTTGGTTCAGGTCACAGTTACCTCCCACAGGGAGTATTTTCCCTGTGTATCTCCTTGCTTTTGTCCTTGACACCTTTAAATTCATTTGAAACATAACGGCCAAAGAAATCCTAGTTAAATATAAATCGGATCATAACATTTCTCTGCTACGATCTGTCTAACGGCTCCCACTGGACTTAGAATAAAAGTCAAAATCCTTCCTATGACTTAGAAGGCCCTACATAGTCAGACCTATTTTTAACTTAAATGTTGTGTAATCTTATTCTTTCCCTTATTTAGATCTCTCCAGCCACATGGACCTGGTCACTTTTGTCAAAGAGGCGGGCATGCTCTCACCTTAGGGCACCAGGGCCTCCTGTTTGCCTCTACCAGAAAAGCTCTCCCTGGGGTTACCTACTTAGAAGACCCACACCTCCTTCAGATCTCCAACGCAATTTCACCCACTCAGTGTGACCTGTCTTGACCACATTATTTAAAATTGCAACTGTCCTCCAGTCTACTCTGTTACCTTTCTTATTTTCTCCTTATCACTATCTCACTCCTTATATATTTTATGTATTCATAATGGTGATTGTCCCCTCTTCCATTACATTAAAAAGCTGTATGAGGAGGAGGATTTTTATCGGTTCACCGCTGTATTTCTAGTAACTAGATGATTGATTTGTACATAGCCAAATGATAATTAACTGTTGAATGAAAGAATTTAAAACAAACAGCAAAATCACCAAAATAGTTAAATATGACAACATTAGTTTAATGTTATAGGTTAGTTTTATGAAATTTCTTGAAATTAATTTGCTGATATTACATTCAATAATAGAAATATATTTGTATGTTTTTGTTTTTTAGTTGTTTTCAAATTCGTCTGAATTTGAATATGCTGAGTTATCATTTGAGTCGCCATCATTATCACTTTTCTTAATATTCTTATTAACGATGAAATTGTTTTTTATTTTGGTGGGCCGATCAGTACAATATTATGGTCGAGCTATAGTACGAAAAGAGGAAACACTTATATCCTTTGCATATTTACTACTACCCTAATTGCCAATGAAGTATGGATGGATAATGGGTATAAAAGATGAAAAATGTCCTTCAAACATCAATTTACCATGTGAATACGGCATAGAAAGCACTAATTGTTTGGTGACTTCATGCTTTATGCTGACCCCATGCTTCATGATAGGCAGAAATTCTTTCACCCATGACTCATCCTTTCCTATTTGCAGTCTTACTGCGTGTCAGGTGAAGCTTTCGGTCCTTCACCTCCTGTGAAGGTTACTGTAAACACAAACGCAAACATGGCCAGTAAAAATACATGCCAGAACTCAAACAGATATCATATAGCTAACTCAGAATAGGCTTATTTTTAAAGATGATGATCCAGAGTAAAATACAAAATTTATAAATTTTCATAAAAATAGAGAGTATGTCTGCAGGCCCATGATCCACAAAACACAGTTAGAAAACATTCCTATACTACAGAGATTTTGCAACATAAAGTATGATAAATGACACATGGAAATATTGCAGTAGATTCAATTGGAAAAGAGACATTCAATTTGTGAAAAAGCACAAACTTTCTAAAGAAGTGACATTTGTACTAGGGCCAATTTAGCAAGAAGGTAACTGAAGAGGAAGTTAATTCAGGTAGAGAAACTGCATGAGCAAAGGATTAGAAGCAAGACAGCCTAAGAAATTTTCGAAACCTTTCATTTTCTGGAAAACAGAATACAAGAAGATTGATGTAGGTTAGCATCAAGGGGTAATCTGGATATTAGAGAAATTAAAAAGTAATGATAGCCTATGGACATATAATGCCTTCTATACCTGCTAAGCACTATTCTAAGTGCTTTACACTGAACGACATGTCTAATCTGTACAATAAATATTAAAGTAGGTATGCTCTCATATTCTCCTCTTTACTGAGGCTGAGAAAATTCATTAACTTTTTCAAGGCCACACACCTGAACAGATCCCATAGTTTAATCCTGGACTCCATATTGAACCACTATGTTCCAAACTTCTAAGTAGACAGCTAGTACACATTGAGAATTAGAATCCCATAGAACACAATAAATGATTAACAGCGAATGTAGCAGGAAGAGTAAAGGAAACTTTCAGCAGCAGGCAGTAATATTTTGAAAGCAAGATCTCCTGAATGTTAATAAAATAGGTCACAGACTCCATTTCTCATTAGGCCAGAAGGTGAGAAGAGTTACCAAGCTCACTTCCTCCTCCTCTTACCATCATTTTCGCTCCTGCTGCTTCCCAACAGTCACCTCGGTGAAGCACTTCCTTTCATTTCGAGCCCTATAACTGCTCTGACTGTTCATTTATCATTTTTTTTCCCAGAGAACTAAATATTTTAGTAGTTTGTGCTCCATGAATCTGATGTAAGAAATCGTTGGCCTTCAGTAATCTCATGAATGCTAAAACTGATCTGTGAAAACTTAGAAAGTCAGGTTAAGATCTTTCTTTCCAGAGTTCTCCACTCTTAAGAGCATAGGGGACATTTAGCTAAAAATGTGTGAAATTTCCAAGAAACAAAAGTCAAGCACAAGAGGAAAAGTGGTTTTATTTTTCTGCTTAGTAAATCATTTAAACTTCTTTACGTGTTCTTTCATCTGTCAACTAGAATGATATAAGAAAGGTCTTTGATGCATAAATTAATATTCATCTTAATTTTAATAAATATAGCATGAATATTCTTTGTTCTTCTCCCCATATTCTCTTTACTAAAACATGCTGTATGGTAATTGATTTAAGCACACTTTCTAAGTGACACATCAGATACGAAAACATTTCATATAACCTTATAATATGTATCTGAATGGTACAGATATTTCAAAATACCAGGTCACTCAGTATTTAGCTTAAATTCTGCTAAATCAATTTAGACCATAATAATAAAAATACATTTTGTTCTGATAAAAAAACGCTTTTTCATACTCAAAAAGATAAAGTGGAATGTATGTTATTTCTCTTTTTGTGTTTAAGTGAAGGTGGAGAAAAGACATGAGAAGTAATAGGATGGTATAATTTAAATGTTTATAATAATAACGCTAGATTATCAAGAAAATTATAAATTATTGTAAATTATTTAAGTATTTTTATAAAAGCACATTTTATATTATCACTGAATCTTTAAATGTATTTAATTATTAAAAGAATAATAAATGTCATTCATCAATAGCATCTGCAATAAAAACAATACTGAACCCATTCTGTGCTATATGCGCAGTAGAGCCAAGAATGGAGCATTAGATGGATCCTCCTATCTAATACAGGAATAACTCCACACCTGGCGGAGATCCATATGATAAAATGTAGTCATTCCAAGATAAAAAGTGGTTAGACTATTGTATTAAATACTTTATTTAAAATATATGTTGAGTCCAGCCACTATTGAGTGCTGGGGATAATACTTTTGTTACTGTAATGAATGAAAAGGTCAACATGAGCAAGTGGGTTGACCTCATAGACCTTATATTTTATTTGGGGGAGGGGCACAGATAATAAAGATGCAAATATATAAGTGATGTTCAGTTCTCCTGTGTGGTATGAGAGAAACTGGAAAACTGGAAATCTAGATTGTAGTATAAGTAGAGGGAAAAGAGTACATGAAAACCTGAACGAGTTTAAATCCTGGCTCCACGTTTTCTTATCCATATGAACTGATGAAGACATTTACATTCTCTGGGCTTCCGCTTCTTCACATATAAAGTGAAGTTCTTATACTGATTGATGTGTAATACTGCCTCCATGTTGTGTTATATCAAATGCATTAAGAAAAACAAAGGAACGCTTTCCAAACGGAAGAGATTGCCTTTGTACCCAAGTGACATCATCGCTTCAATTTAAATATTTAAGATTATGGTCCATCTAAATTGAAGAAGGCACGAGCATGCTAAAAGAACAGGATGGCAGATTAAAATCCTCTCAATTAGTTTTACTCACCTCTCTAGAACCCACAAAGAGAGAGGAAAAAAAAAGAAGTGATTTTTAAAAAGACATCTGTAAATTCAGAGAATGGAGACAACCATCTAACTTTTCCAAACAGCAAAATATGTGACTTACCAGAACCGGCACTTAGGAAAGCTGATAAGCAACCTGACTTATGGCAACATACTCAGAAGATTCATAAATTATGATTAATTAGTTCTTTGACAGGGCTAAAAGCTGTGGAGTATTGGCTGAAATTCCATTTAAGAATCCTTTAATTTGACCAAAAGTTTGGTTATCAATGCATCCTTCAGATCGATTTATGACTATGGACCAAAAAAATGGAAGTTCTCTGAAAAGTAATTTGTGATCTAATCATACATTCCTTACTGGGCAGGTCATGGTGGGTAGTGACACCCAAGGCCTATAACATTTTACTAAAAGGTTTATCTTTGCCTTAAGAAGAGCCTGTCTAGTTTTCTGTGCATCTAGGTTAATGCCTTTTTGAAGCACCTAGACTCCTCCTTCTAAAGGGTCACCACCCTAAAGAGAGCACATAACCTCATTAACCATCCTGCGATCCAGTCCCCACCATGCTTTTTCCCCACCTTCATGTAATTTTCTTTCAGCCTCTTACTAATTTCAAATGCATAAAAGAAGCTGCAAAACTGTTATTTTCCAGAGCATTTGAGATCTTGCTCTCCAGCATATATTGTCAGTTAGGCTCAAATAAACTCAAAAATTATCTAAGAAAAGAAAGAGGAAAAAAAGAAAACTTTAGACACTCCCCTCACGTCCCATTCCAGATCTTCCATATCTTCCATGAGTAGTCAGAAATCCAGCCTTAACTATATTCTAGCAAAAGATGAGTAGTTATTCAATGGGAAGAACTTTTTTTAATCTTTGGAATGGGAGCCCGAACATAATTGAGAACAAGTGTATCAAAAAGAAAACAAAGCAGTTTTATGGGCATATATATACTGAATGTATACTGCCCTAGACCTCTTCTCAAATAAAATTAACTCTTGGTCCAAAAGTCTTCATTTTGAAAAACTGTTTTCATGGAAATAAATTATACACATATATACGTATATATATATATATGTATATATATATTAACATTATATATATGAACAACATATATATATGAACATTACATCTGTATTATGTAGCATTAGGCATGTAAAGAATTTATTAAATTTATATACACTAAAGCAAGAAATAAGCCCATATAGGTTCTAAGAAAAAAGTTATTTCGAGAACATTATCATTAGTACGTTCACATTTGTTTTTTATTTTTTTTAAAAAAAAGGTAGTGGAAATGAAAAAAATTATTCCACACATAGCATGTATATCTGTACAGCTATGTAATATATAAAATAACATGGAGCAATACAGTGAAAATTGTTGATTTCCGTACTATTTTCAGCCAAATGAGGGAAAAGGCTGTTTCTGAGTATAATATCAATATTGATGATCTACATGACAAACTTTCATGTTCTCATCACATCTTATAAAGACATTTCTGTTTTAACAGCCATAACCTTTGATGCAATTTATGTTTATTCATCTTCTATCTAC
Organism: Rousettus aegyptiacus; assembly: GCF_014176215.1. NCBI lineage: Eukaryota > Metazoa > Chordata > Mammalia > Chiroptera > Pteropodidae > Rousettus > Rousettus aegyptiacus. Next base: position 10,042,421 of record NW_023416285.1, read on the forward strand.
CTGGCAGTCTATAAATTAGGTTGAGCCATTAATTTCATGACCATTAACTAAAAATTTCACATATGAAATTGTCCATATTTAACCATTTGACTTACAAAAAGGACAATTTCATATGCTTCAACCTCTTATTTACCTGTTTGTTTGTTTATTTCATTCTAGGATAAAGTTCCTTGTGGACAGAGAGTTTGTCTATTTAGTTCTCTAACCTCGAATGCTGACATAGTGCATTGGCTGCTGTGGGCATTGGAAAAGGAGTTTATAACATTTATGGATGAGTGATAATGTAACATATCATTTTTCTAGTTTAAATGGAAAATATAATAATGCATTTTCAATTATCAAATTTTAAAAATATTCAACTACATTTTTGTTTCCTCTTTAAATAGTTGTTTAGGATGTTAAATTGATGGCTCACTTCTAAAAAATTATCATTTTCTTTAAAGTTTTCTACCTAATTTCCAGTTTTACTGTTATAAAAAATATAGCCTATAAAATTTTAACCTTACAATTTTTGACCAAAGAGATTAAGTTTTATAAAACTTAAGAAAACATGTAGTTCTCTTGTAAGGTACCTAATTAATGCAGAACTATTACTTCAAGTTCATTAACTGAATTATTTGAACATCTTATCAACTGTAGGCTAGTGATGTTGCTTCATGATACAACTAAATCTGTTTTCATCTACTTATATTTTTAAACACTGTGTCAATAACCGTGATATAAAATTTATAACCATTAAGTATCCAATGTGAATTGTGCTTTTTATCAATAAATAATGACCTTTTGCTCTACTAAAAAAAAATCTTTAAAATTTAAACCTGTTTTCTAATTATTAAACTATCTTCTTGAAATGGAAATGATAAAAATTACACAAGCTAACAAGTGTTAAAAAATTCTTGTATATATATTTATCCAAAATCTATCTCTATTTTTTTTTGCCGGTGATCTTTAAGTACAGCAAAAATTATAATGTATGAAAGCTCAATGAAATGACATTGATTTATATGCAGTCAGCAGTGCAACTGAGCTGTATAACTATTCTTATAAATTTTAAATTTTAGTTTGGATATAAAACAAAACAAACAAAGCAGTCCTTCCTTGATCTTTTTTCGGTATTTGTCTGATTTAGTTCCAGATCCTCAAAGTGTAAGCTTGCTTTCTTATGTGCCATTAATCCTTTAAAGAGGAAAAAATAAATAAAACAGAAAAGAAAATAAAATGATTTAAAAAAAATACATGTAACTATATATGTGTGTGTGTACGGTACACATACACAATAGTAATACATACATAAAGAGAGAGACAGAGACAGAGAGATTGAGATTCATTTTCCATTCATGAGAAGACAGCTCCTGCTTATTTCCCAGGCAAACATGGGTCATCTATTTTTACTTGCATTCAGTTTTCATAATCATTGTTGGAGAGATTAGGTGGAGTATACTACACAGACAACACTATTTATCTTACCTACAATTTGCTTAAAAGCATGTCACCTGACTTTCCTGTCAACTTTTCCATGGATTTATCTCTAAACTGAGCTATGCTAACATATATGTTGAGATTTTAATCAGTCTTTGCCATTGCCACAAATACTATTTTAATAACATCATCAAACTAACACAAGGCCAAAAAAAAATCAAGTACATGAATGAGTGATTATCTAGAGCACTTAAAAAGGATGCCAAAACTTGCTATTTCAGTTCCATTTTTGGTTTTTGGGTTGTTTTTGTTGTTGCTGGTGTGTGTGTGTGTGTGTTTGTGTGTGTGTGTGTGTGTGTTGTCATGACTTTCTCTGTACAATAAGAAAACTTCAATCCCTTACTAATGGAAAATCCTTTATCTTTCTCTTTACAGGTGGTAGAAGACCGCTCAATTTTGCTCAAAAGAAACAATCGCAGGACAGAAAATTAATTTCATGACCATTGACTAGAAATTTCACTAATCTTTATTAGTTACAAATAATATTTAAATTTTGCAATAGTTCTTCTTTGACTGGACTTTAAATACGAAACTTGTTGTTTATGATTCTTAATGACCACTTGAGGCAGATAAGTCACATTTAGCACTTATCCCCCATTTTAGTTGGGAATCTCGACAGCATCCTCTTAGTTTGAATAAGAACTAGACTATGCTGCTCTCCATAGTCTTAATCCTTGTAAATCTCCCATTAGAAAATAAACTAACATATCTCTTCCTTTCCCTTAGCAGTGCATAATATATTCTCAATCTATTTGTTCCTTCTTTCAATAAAAGTTGACCGAGCCCCTAGCATGTGCTAGGCATCACTCCAGCCACTAAAAAGAAAAGAAATGAATAAAACAGACAAAATGTCTGCCTTCATAGGGCTCACATTCTAGCAGGAAGTTCTATTTACAGCATGTAAATTGGTGATAAGTATTACAGAGAAAAAGAAAGCAGAGAAGGGAACGCACCGGGCATGTGCTATGGATGGTAAATGGGTTGGTCTGGGAAACCTTCAAGGAGAAAGGGCCCTATCAGCACAGACGTGAAGGAGGTGGCAAAGGAAGTCATGTGAATGAACGTCTAGGAAGAGCTTTCCAGGCAGATTAATCACATGGATGAATATTTAGAGAAAATGCCACATTTACTGACACAATTAGGTATCGATTTTTAAACCCTTTGTTTACAACTAAAAGTTAAATTTAACAAATATCTTATAATTATTTAAACAGGGCCACTGTAATTCACTATGGTACAAGCAAGCTTTGGTGTGGTTTTCTAGACCACTTTTCTCTTTCATGGAATCATTTTCCCTTCTCTCTACCGACTCTTATTTTCTTCCCTCTCTCTGATTGAAATCCACTCTCAGGGGAGTGTACCTAACAGGTCTATTCATACAAAAAGGCATACAAAAGAATAATCCTTGTAGATATAACTGCCTGTCCTCTGGAATATTTGAATTTTAAAAGTAAACCCAAGTTTAAACCAAAGCAGTGGCCTTTCAGGAACTGGCAAGAGGTAGTAATGTTTCTACAAGGTGCACAGAAAAAAAAACACTGGACTTTGGTTAGAAGTCTGGTCCATTCTCAGTAAGTTGCTGAGAGGTCTTGGGCCATCATGTAAACTCTGAGATCTTGAAATTTTTACTTGTAAAAGTAAAGCATTAGATAGAATAAACTATCTGACATCTGCGGCTATAATGCAATATATTTGTTTCAATTTCTTTTCTAAGAGATTTTATATGAGACATTTAAAAAGGAAAAAAAAAAACAGGAAAAATCTCTGATTCTGCTATGTCACAGATTGAGTTTCTAATTCAATGCCTTCTGGTCCTTAAGTGCCCATTAAACGATAACTCTAATTTCAGCTGAGAGAATCCTATAAATATGGTAGGGTAAACTAAAAATCCCATGGCTTTTGTGTATTAAAAGTAAAATGAATGCTTGGAAATGTCTGCTGGGACCCATATTATATATAGCATATATTTTCTCAGTCAACCAATTGTCTCTAAAATTGCTATTTATAATTTACCCAGTCTTAATTAGCAGGCTGCTCCCCAAGTCAATCCTGCTGCAGGCAGAACATGAAGTAGAATAAAAAAAAAAGAAAAGTGTTTCTGGTTGCTGAAAGCAAGCCATACATATTCATGGTGAAAACAGAAAATTATTTGCCAAACTGTGGATGGTAAATACAAATTAACCTTGCAATGAAAAGTGTAATATTTGCATTTTCAAGCCTTAGATCTCTCTGGGATTAATTAGGTGATCAGTAGGAATTAGAGTTATCATGAACAAAACCTGGCCTTAGATTGCATATGTCAGTGTCTGTGCAGTATTATTCATTATTGTGTATTTCATTATAATTCTCTTGTCTGGTCCACAAAGACTGTTGTATAGACTGATTGATTAAATCTCTCTGTAAAAATATTTAGTGAACTGTACAGGGCTACATAAATACAATGGGGTTTTGTTGTTTCTGTGTTCGCTGAATAGAATAACAAAGAGATATATTGATGATCTGGAAGACTCTCAAACTGTAAACCTCCTGTCCATTCCCACTGTGACCTTCATGGTTCAATTATTCAACACTTCCTTTCTAGTGGAATACAACAGCTTCTTAATTGTTCTCCCCGGCTCAAGGTTTGCTCTGTCCTGGTCTGTTCCCATACTGCTGCCAGAGTGAATATATGAAACCCGAATATCATCAAGTCAGTTTATTTACAAAATTCCGCCATGCCTTCGGATAAAATTCAACCTCCTTAGCTTGCCATCAATTGTCTTTGCCCCGCCTACCTTTTCGCACTTATCTCCTGGCACTCGATCTGTCAACAGTCCTTGGCCAAGCATCAATTTGGGGCCAGGAATGGTTCTAGGCACTAAAGATTTGACCCCTTATGATCTAGCTTCATTAAATCATGTACAGCCCCTACGCATACTGGGGTCTCTCAGATTTCTGTGCCTTTTCACATTTTTCTTTTCTTGCATAGAATATTCCTCTTCTCTTCTGCATCATGATAAATACTTATGATTTGGGATTTAGCTTAAATTCTGTGGGAAACCCTCCTGCACTTCATTTTGCCCAGTTTGGTGCCATCTCAAAGATGTCACACTGGACACATTATCTTCAGGGCACTTGCCACCCTACATTGTACTTGTCAACTCTCATCTTGTCTTTCTCCTCTCTTTGGCGTCTTCCCCCTTGAAAGCAGGGGTGATGTCTATTGTTTCTGATTTGATAATGTCCAAAAGAATCTCTTGCATACTGTAGATGTGAAATACATATTCATTAAATGAATGCTGGAGGGGAAAATTCTAAAGGTGTAGGACAACAAAGAGAAGTCACCTGTGATACTCAAACTCATAAAATGAGTTTTCATTAATTATTAAGATATTGTGAGTGAAGACAGATTTCTATTTTCTTTTATATTACTTCTATCCTGTTAGATTGCCTTGGGACTTTATTTCAAAATTTAATATATTATGTCATTAGAATCTACCTTTTTAGTTCCATTTTTCTAAAAAAAGACTATCTTTGAAATCAAAAGCTTAAAATGATCATGTATCATGACTGAGGATCTGTCAGCATTGCAGGACAATTGGGATGTTTCCCAAGTATCCACAAAAAACAGGGGGAGGGCCTACTGTGGGTCAGCAGGTGTCTAAAAAGAAATTACAGGATGAAAGTTTGGAGAAAAACGAATTAAAGAGCAAATTAGGACACCTACAGGTCAAACTGGAGGCAAGAGTCTAAAACCAAAGGTCAAAAAACTAGGCCTGCTACCTGTGTTTTTATGGCCACATCTAAGAATGGTTTTTACAGTTTTTAAAAGGTTACATTTAAATTGGTTCTCTAAGTGCCATGTGATATTTTGCCTCCTGGTCCACAAAGCCTACAATATTTACTATGGCTTTGTTCTACAAACAAACAAGTTTGTAGACCCCTGGTCTACTAACTGACCCAAACAATTCGAGCACAGAAAGGGGATGGCAGACTTAAGAAGGATGCAAATAGAAGTTAGAAGTTTTTCTAGAGGGAACCTAATAAATTAAGACATAGACAAAGCAGGGGCACCTGAAACCACGATCATGTGTAAACCAGTTTCTTCACTTATGTTCAATAATATAGAAAGGATTCACTTTTCACAGACTCCCCTGGCTGGTCCTAGGGGGAAGTGTTAGTTTAGAAGCTCACCCTTAGTTCTGGAAATGTTATAGGGAACTTTAGGGAACAATGATAGTGTGAAACATAGAAGAGAAACAGAAAAAAAAAATATTTTCAGGAATAAAAAAAAAGTCAAAGACTCTTCTAGTCTTGAATGTCATTTTTTAGACACGAAGAAACCTGAAGGATTTATTTTTGGCTGGGTTCTCTTTAGGGAAGGACTATGATAAAGAATGACTACTTGGTGTTCCATGTGAACTGAATTCAATTCTCTTCGGTCTTCCAGTCTAATTGTCAAAAGCTCGCTCTAATCTCCATTTTCCTCCTTACTTGTGATATGTGCCCACTTAACTTGGGCCTTGGGCTTATTTGCAATGATAACTGTGTGCCGAATTGATAAACTGTACACATACAAAAAAAATACACTAGACCAAGAGTCAAAATTAAGCCACATCTTGACTCAAAAGATGTTCAGAGCTCCAGAGTGAGAAAGTTCCAGAATCTATATAGTGCACTCCCTTCCGTTCTGAAGATATAAGAGTAAACATAATGGAGTATATAACTGAAGCAACTATGACAAATTCTAAGTGGAATACGTGGAGGATGATCTGCTTCTAATAGCCCTTAATTTAGGTACCGGCCCTCTTAACTATGAGTACCTCTCAGTTCCTAAACATTCTTGCTTGACCTTGGTATTTTTTTCTTCTTTTATTTCCTCATCTCTCCTGCACATCTTCTGACAGCAGTGCTACAGGAGGCACGTTACTCATAACAGGTAACCGCTGATGGCATTACTTGAGAAACTACTAATTAATCTGCTATGGATAAGCATTTCTTATTCTCATAACAACTTGGCAGATTAGAGTCTCCAGGTTTCTGAAGAGGAAACAGAAGTTCAGAGAGATTAAGTAACACACTGTCTCAGATTGTGCTATGTCAGCTTGGATGAGGCTGGGAACTGTGCTCCCCAGAATGCCACTCCCTGTGTGGCTCCAGGTTAGAACTGGGCAGAAGCAGTAAGTACTCACATGAGATTCAGAATACAAAGTAAAGCAACAGTCATTTCTCTTAGAAGGTGGTTGGTTGCAAGGAGACACAGTGGTGGACAGAGGCGGTTTGTTCTTGCTCTCGGGAATTTCAAGTCCATCTCACCTTCCAGATGGCTGACGGGCTGACCAAAAGCAAGCCCAGCCCCGCCACTGGGCTGCACTACACAGAGGGGGAAGTTACACAAATGCAAGGGCTCTCCATAGCCTCCCCACAAGCTCCCGTTCGGTGTACCTCAGATTTTCTTGAAAACTGATTTGATTACCTGTGTCAGTGCTTTAGGAAGACAGGTTAGGGCTTCTCTCTCTGATCCTTAGCCCTCACCCTCTAGCCTCTTTCACTTTCCTAATTCTTCCTACACTGAAGTCTAATTCTTCCAATAATTCCCTCACTCCCATAATGCTCACTGTGGCTTTGCTACCTCATCTGAACTCTGATTCATACAACCGAGGCCGCAGAGCAAACTGGTGAACCTAGGAAAGTCACAACCAAACTCCATACTCTTTTTTTTTTCCCCCTATGGGTTTTCGTTTTCAGCCGTCTTATGCTTAAAGATGGCATTATTCATGTAAAAGCAACAACACTTAAATGTCATGCTCTGTGTTACTCTGTAACACTGTAGAGGTCAAGATGAACCAGACTTAGCTCCAGTTCTGAAAAGACAACAGAAAATGTAATAGTCATAGATCACCACAATACAAGGCATGAGGAACTAAAGGCTCTAAGAAAAAATGCAGGTAGAACATTATGAGCCTTCAAAGGTGGAAGAGGAGGCATGTCACATAGAGCTTTCACAGGAGGCCACTCCCTGGGCATTCACACAAAGAGAACAGTAGAGGTGAGATGTGAAGCACAGAGAATGAGGTAATTATGTAAGAAGATGAGATATCTTTATTTTTTTAGAAAGTTGAATCTGGATTTTTATTAAGGAGAAAATCACATCAGTAGAACAAAACACCCATTAAAAACTGAGCAAATAACACTCTCTCAGCCCCCACCCCCCAAGAGCTGATGTGACAAGGCTTCAAGCAAAGGGAAGCTATTCGGTGCAGTGGAGGCAGAGAAATTTGAAACGGGGGTTGATGAGAGATGGGGTGCGCAGAGAAATCAGGGAGAAGGAGAATGAGGAGGAGAGAGACAGGAACACAAAAGGGAGGAGGGGCAGAGGGAAGAAGATAAAGGAGAAGAAGGAGGTAGAGGAACTAGAGCAGAATTGGGAGGAAAGGAGAAAAGAAAAAGGGGAGGTAGAGGGCACAGATGAGGACATGACGCCCAGCGGCAGAAGGTCTCAACATCTGCATGCTCCCACCGTAACTCCAAAATCCTCCAGATAAGTTTTCAAACTAAGTGCATTGTATGAGTAAAGTCTTGTATGTGATCACACAAGGGTTTTGCATCAAGGTATTTCCAAGGAAAACAGACACAGTTCATTAGAATGCAAGAGCTTAGGGGTTTAGAGAAGCCTGAGGAAGCAAGTCCCACGAACTTGGCAGAAATCATGGGGAGGATTTTGGAACATCGCAAGACAAAGATTGAAGTTTGAGCCAAGTTTAATGAGCTCTCTGGAGGGCAGAGGCACCTCCAGATGACATCTGGGTTATAGTAATTAAAGCTATCATACACTGAACATTCTAGGTGTGTCATGCCATTCCAATACACCAACGATTTTGTAAGGAACATAGCATTATTATCCTCATTTCACCAATGACAACACAGAGTCTTAGAGCAGTCTAATAGTTTTATAAGATCACAGAGTTTGTAACGGTCAACGAAGATATTCAAATCCAGTTCTGATTCTTGAACTAGCATCTTAATCATCACTTCTCAGTGAGTTGGAAACAATTAGTCTTATTCACCACAGCCTCCTTTATTCTCCTTGACTCTGCACTATGTCAAAACCAGATTATTTCTGGAACACTGCATAAAACATGGAATCTGCTATCAATTTTTCTGGGGCCATTTCTTATTATTGTTGCCCAAAATGAGACAAAGCTGCAGTATCACTGTTTCTTTTCATTAGGTACTTGTTAAGGGACTGTTCAGCTATCACAATACAGCTAACATGATCTCACCCATTCTTATTAAGACAAGTGTTTCCAATTAAAAATTAACATCTTTGACATGTTAGAATGGTATATATTAACTCGAAGTCAGGTTTCCAAATAGAAAAAATATGAGATTAGTATGATCTAATGGACAAGGGGAAAGAACACCTTCTCCCCTTCCTACCTTCCACCACAGAAGCGAATATTTCCTGTGCTTTTGTTAAAAATCAAAAAGCAGAGTTGAAAGGCCAAGTGAAAATATAATCCAGTTGACAATAAGTTTAGTCATATATTATAGGTATAGATTTTTAAGAGGTGACTTGATATAAGACCCTCATAAATCAGAAAGGAAATTTCCAGTCGTGGGTTCTATTACCCTGTCTCTTACTACTGACGACTCATTACTGCTGAAAGTCTCTTTTGTGTTATTTTTATGTCATGTCAACGTTTAGCTTAAAAATAAGAAATAGGCTTTCACATTTACAAAGGGCACACCCAGTAACATTTTTAAAAAATGAAAACTCTAAAATGACTGTTGAAGTATGAGAAACAGAATTTCCTGGATACTAGAGGTGACTCATTTATTCTCTGTATTAAAGCAAGACAGCCAGGTTGAAAACAGAAAAACATAATCACCTAGCTGCTTGGCACACAAGTCACAAAAAAAATCTAGTGATATTTGGTTTGTGTGATTGTGTCCCTGGTTTCACAATTTTAACTGTCACTTTTTAGGTGTCTTTTTTTTTTTTTTTTTTTTTTTTTTTTTAGTTATTGAGTACAGTTGGAACCATTTGACTTAGATCAGGTAGCTTTCTAGAAATTTGTTTCATAAATACAATTCAGCAAAACTGTCTAAATTAGTAATTACTCATATTTTAAATGTATTTATCTAAACTAGTTATCTTCTAATTATCAGAAGAAAATTTGCTCCCTTTCATTTTTGTTAGGATCTAGGGTGGGTGTTAGAAAACATTTTCTGTAAAGAATTACAGAGTAAATATTTAAGAAAAAGGTTTTTCAATTTTAGTACTGATGACATTTTATCAAAGATAATTATTTGTTGTAGGGGATGAATTGTCTATCCTGTGATATTTAGCAACGACCCAATTTCTTCTTGTAAGACTCCAACAGTATGTACCTCACTCAGTTGTGAAAACAAAAATATCTCCAGACTTCATCAAATGTACCCTGGGGCCTAGGAACACATTTGGCCCTGAGTGACAGGTATTGTTTCAGAATTTATAGGTTGTTTTCTTTTGCAACTATAAAAGCAATCATAGAAAATATGTAAATGAATGGACATGGCTGTGTTCCAGTAAAAGTTTGTTTATGGACACCAAAATTTGAGTATCATATAATTTTCACACCATGAATGATTCTTTTTTTTTAGCTATCTAAAAAATTTTAAACTATTCTTCATTCATGGGGTGGATGCAAACAGCAGCAAACCACAGCTGCTGATCCCTGATCTATAGGATAAATTAAGATAAATAACATTAGTCTCTGCCACAAGGCGTTTCTGATCTACAATAGCAAATGATTATTTTTTCATTTTATAAAAGCTGTCAAGAAGGTAAGCCCAGGGAGTGACGGTGGCAGTATCAAGGAATATGGTCTACCGTAAAGGCCACACAGAGAAAAGGATCAAACGAACTATCCTAATAGCTGCCCAGGAGTTCACCAGAGAATCATGGTGGTCGATATAACCACTTATATTGTTATAGTTATATAAAACAATTTATATTGATATAGGTGTATATATATGGGTATGTGTGTATATATGTACATGTATACATACATGAAAATGTTGTGTATAATACCAACAAAACCAAAGGATATAAAAGTACCTTGAGGAAGCCGAAGGCCTCATTTTACATAGATTGAGAAGGTATGTAAAGGGAGTCATTGAGAGGTGGGATAGATGTGATTATAATGCCACAATTATAATATTGTACTTATATAAGCCAGATGGACAGGTACTCCTAATATGCAAACAGACCTAATTTCTGCTTTCACTTACTCCTGTGAATGATCTGTGGTTGTATTATATATCGAAACTGTACTTTTCCCATTTGAAAATATTGAAAAACATAGGATAGAACATGAAATTAATGACATCATGTATGGGACTATGTATGAGAAATAGGAGCTTATGCAATTGTAATATTGCAATGTTGTATATAATAAGTAAAAATGTATATATATATATATACATATTTACACAGTATATATTTTTTATTTATTATTAAAGAGCAACATTCGAAGTTAGAATAGCCTATTTCATTCTCCTTTCTCCATATTTTTGATGGCTGGTTGTTGGTAGTAAAACTTGTTGTGTCTTGATTCTGAGGTTAGTATATGTAGCAAGAGGTATCCCACGAAGTCTTGCAACAAGTAGTTGCTCTGTCCTGGGGGCATTACACAAAGGCAATCACAAATGCAGACCAACCCATTCATCAGAAAGAACTGAAATCAGAAAATATTGGCATGCAATCATCTTAAGAACAAATTTGTTTGAGCCTGTCCATGAAAATGCACCCAAAGGAGCCCTTTGAAGATTTCAAGGAACAAGCTACATCCGTGGTGATGAAGTGATCTTAATTTAATATAGTGTATTCATTTATGGAAAAGTGGGTATTTTTCCACATCATTTCCTTGAATTTAACCCTGCTTATCAAATTCCTGCCTTCTGCAGAGTAGTGGTTTCTATAACATGTACCGATATAGGAAACCCAATATCATAGCTCTATTTTCCATGTAACCGTAATCCTCAGCTTGGGCCACAAGTATTCACAATGACTAATGCCAACCAGGCCATACAGTTTTCAGTTGTTTTCAAGAAAAGTATCAATATCAGTTGTGGGAATCTGTGGCAACCACTGAAATGGATAAAATTAAGGGTTAAGCTACCCTGTGGCCCAACCATTTCCTTGTGAGCATCTAGTCAGAGAAGGGGGGAGGGGATTAAAAGGTACAAATTAGTAGTTACAAAGAGTCATGGGGATGTAGAGCATAGCACGGTGAATATACTTAGCAGTATTGTAATAACTGTTTTGTGTCAGATGGGTACTGGATTAATCGGAGTGACTGATCACAGGTGTCCTCACACTTCTCGTGCATCAGACACCTGGAAGTGTTTTTAAAACTCAGATTGCTGGGCTCCACTCAGAGTTTCTGCCACAGTAGTTCTGTGCAGGGGCCCAAGAACTTGCATTTTTAACAAGTTCTAAGGTGACACTGATGTTAATGATGCAGGTCCCCTCACCTGTGACCACAGACCTCATTTAAAGTTTCAGGTGTCTAACCTTCTCATTTCTTTCATTCAAATTAGGTAACTTGCCTCCTTCCTTTATACTTGAGAAACCTGGCAGTGTTAATATCCAATTACAACTTCTCTTTTCTTATTTGGAAAGCGTTTCCATGTGGAACTCCCTTGCTTATCTTTATTCAAAACTTTTTGTTTTTCCAAATCCTGAATCTCATGAAATATCTACAAAGAAATAAGGAAAAGAGAAAAAGGAATTCAAATCCCCCCATGAGAATCAAAGCTTAACTAGCAACATAAAAACGGTACCGGTCCAGAGGAAAACACGCACTTGAAAGCAAAGGCAGGAGACAGGGACATGCAGAGTCGAAGATGGAGTTCAACATTTCCGGAAAACAGGACAAAGTAAGAGGAGATAACTATTATCTTGAGCTGTTGCCTTGTTACACATTTGTGTTCATGGCCCTGTCTATTGCTGACAGTGAGCCGTTCTTGCAAACAAATGATAGTAAGTCTGCATTTGTTGAATACTTTATACAATTCCTATGAGTACTGTTCCAAGAAATAACATGTTTAGGAAGCAAAATACTTGTTTTGATTAGTAATTTCAATGTATGAGTCTGTGTTGTGCTGTTAACCTTGATGGGAAATCTGAATGTTATGTTATTCAAATACTGCCCATTAACCTTCGCTTGCATCTGCAGTGTTTGGATATTAGCTATAGGCTACAATTCCTGGTAAACACTTTAACAGAATTAATGCAAGAAAAAAAATGTGAATGTTGTAGTGGAATACTTTGACATGAAATCAGAAATTGCTCTAAAGCCAGTTTTAATATTGCAAAGCGATATTAATTTCAACAGCAAATAAAAATCAGGGCAAGCAGACAAAAGCCTTTTTTTTATTGCTAAACAATGAATAAGCTCATTATATGAAGCATTATCTACCAATCTAAAGATGTTTTTGAATATGCTTTTAAAAATATGATCAAAATAAATTCAAAAGGAAATAATCTTTCCTATATCTGTAATATCCGTCACAAAACAAAGATCAAATTCTATTGAATAGAGTGGTTAATGCTTTGGTGTTTTAAAATTTCATTTTAGAAATGATAATTTATAAACATTAAATATTCTATATTGTCTTTCTATTTGTATTTATTTTATTTGGCATTTATTTTTGTGTTAGCTCTCCTTTAGCATTTTTTATTATGGACTACGTACATCAAGTTGAGAGCATTTGCACATATTATCGAAATATACTATCTTGTGACAATATATTAATAATAAACCGTGCACTTATTAATATATCAATTTTATTTTACAGAAAATGATAGTCAATGAAAATGTACTGCAGAAGGAGTTCCATCATTTGTATTTATGGTCATTCGTTATTACTAAAAACACATAGAGTGATACGAAAAATACAAAATAACATGATTTTGAGAATTCTTACAAATTCCCAGAAATTCCAAATTCTCATTCCCTTACAAAGACTAATATCTATCAGGAATTTGGAAATAGTATATTCAGGACAATAAGAGTCAAGCATTCTGAATTTTCAAGTTTCCCAAAATAACAAGCATATGAAACTTAGCCACACTTCGAGGCTATGGAACTGCTGTTTCTTCTGCCTGGAACATTTTTCCTAGGTATGTCCTTTGCTCACTCAGCTCATCAATGAGAACAAGTTTCTCTCGCACAAAATTGGCTGGACAACACCGGGGAGCACATGTTTGTATAGTGAGCAGTAAACTCCTCTGTCACACATTCCTTCTCTTTATTATAGTTGTTGTGTCTCTTGGGAATAAATCATGGTCTCTCAGTCACCTTTTTTCCCCCAATTTAAGCAATTTATTATATTGCCTGTGGCCCAGCATCTGATTGTTAGGACAGAATTTTTAAAAAGAGTCATTTGGTGTATGTCCCTGCACACACACACATACACACACACACACAAAACACCAAACTTTCCTGGTTTACTTGAGTCTCTGAGCCTTTTTAAAAAAAAAAAAAAATTTGTCTATTATGCTGTGTTATAGGCTCAACCGTGTCCTCCAAAGACTCATATTGAAGGGGGTTAAAGTCCTAACCCTCAGTACTTCAGAACAAGACTAAAGATAGCACCTTCAAAGAGGTAATTCAAATGAGATCTTTAGTATGGGCCCTAATCCAGTTTAACTTGTGTCCCTAGAAGTAAAGGAGGTTAGAACACAGACATGTAAAGAGAGAAGACCACATGAAGACACTAGGAGAAAACAGCCATCCACAAGCCGACAAGAGAGTTCTCAGAAGAAACCAACCTGCTAACACCTTGATCTGGGGCTTCTACACTCTAGGACTGTCAGGAAGTAAATTTCTATTGTTTAAGTCTCCCGGTATGTGGAACTTTGTTATGGGAGCACTAACAAAGTAATCCACGCTGTAAAATGCCTCTGACGTCTAAGTATATTCTCACATATTATGAGTTAGGAAACCCAGAGATTAAAATGGTTACTATAGCAGATAAAGATTTCCATTGGGAGCATAAGCAAGATCTGTTTTGCTTAGCAGGATGATCATTAGCGTTGTTCTCTAAGAGCGTCCAGTCCTCCTTATAGAAATGTGGGAGGGATGCATTGTGTGCTTCCTTAAAGGAAGAGGCAGCCATGTAACTTGTTTTGGCCGGTAGACTATCACAGAAGTGATACCACCCATCATTTCCAGGCTGAAGTTTTAATAGTCAATTGTGATCTGTAGAGTTTGCTCTTCTTCCTGCTCTGGCAACTGTAAAGCATAAACATGGAGGATCCCGCATTGTGAGTTCATTAGGGAGGGCGATGTAGAACGGAGCTGCCAAGCTGGTGTGTGATGGTCACAGGGAAGGGATCAGAAATAAGCTTGTGTTATTTTGCAGCATTGAGTTTAGGTGGCTATTTCATACTGCAAAACGACTTATCTTGACTTAGACACCTGATCCATTTTTGGCTACACTCTAGATATATAAGCAATTATTATAGTCTACAATTTTCAGGGTTTTTTCTTACTGTTTCTGAGTAAGAATTCCAAGAGCAATGAAGGAGCCGAATTCTGAACAAAGCATTCAGCGCATTGCTTTCAGGCTTCTTGTAGTCGTTTTGATAATTCTGAATACTGGCTGGACAAACAGATCCACAGAGCAATATATCTGTACAGTGATGGGAATTCCTGCAATACTGGCAAAATGTTCATGTCTTAGACATATAAATCAAACTCTCCTGCGTTTAACAGACGATTCCTTCAGGTTCCTCAACTGGCTCTCCGCAGCCTGGGTGCCCATTTCTGGTGGGTTAGAATCCACAAGGAAACCTTTCTCCACCCTACTTCCTCAAGGTAGGGTGCTTCAAAGGACAGAAGAGCCATAAACACTCCAGGGTATAATCACAATCCAAACACTCCCCCCTGAGAGCTGGGACAGACAGAATCTAGAGGCATCTCACCCAATTTCCTAGACTTTTACACATTCTGACTTAAAAATCCACACCAGTCTGGATGGATAGGTACGAATGCCATTTATTTATTTTTTATTTTATTTTTTTGCAGAAGAATATTCAGGAACCACTTCTTCCTTTCTCCCGTGTCCTCTGTCTTATCATTTGGAGGCTACAGAGGTATTAAAACCATCTTAAAAGAGTGTTTATGAATTAAGTTGTGACTAGTACTTAAATGATTAAATACATAAAAGAAATAACCGAATTCAGAGACCATGTCACCAGAGGGAACCGTGCTTATCGTCAATTACTGTTCATTTTCCATAAACATGGTTGTGAGCCAACCTTAGGGGGAAAAGTTGAAGTTGGTAAATGATGTATTTGGCATCTCCATCTGTTTCTTTCTTTACCCCTTCAGCACTTGTTCTGGATTCGTTATACTTCTTAGGGCACTGAAACCTCTATTAGATTTAAGATTTTATTTCCAGCCTAAATCCCTCAAACTCCCTCCCCCTTCAGAAACACGGTCCTGTGTTTCCATCATACTGGGGCATCATTATACAGCTAAAGTCAGGGTGCTATGGAATTCTTATTTTTGAAAGGAAGTCTAGTTTCCGGGCAAAGTCCAGCAGAGGCTTTGAGATAGTAAGTAGATTCCATAACTTCACATAGCTTCAGGTGAACAAAGCATATCATTTTAACAGGCTACTTGTTACACACAGATTGCAAGGATTAGTGTAGTGGATCATAAAGAACTTTTTGGGCTTAGAGCTATTGGAGCTTGTTTCTAATTGATATTGTAATTGACTCCACCACATGGTGTTTATTCTGCCCACCCTGTATTGAATTCATGCAGCTTGAGGAATCGACCTCAGCTCTAGGGGTGGGGCCTGCAGAGTCTAAACCCCAGGGATGAGTCTATTAGCATAAGAATCTATTCAGGAGTACACAAGTGACCTCATTTGGGGCAAGGGATGGGAGAAGACATTTGTTTGGGGCTTCTGGGAAAGAAGCTCCCTACTTTTTTAAGAAAGATCTTTTGGAAGTAACCCATGTTCTCTTCTCTAGAGCAGATAAGGAAGAAAGCGCCCTGAGCTATAACACTCCTCTTTGGATCACATCAGAAATCAGAAAACAGGAGGCAAAAGTGTCCTTGGCAACTTCATTAACACTGAACCAAACCCACCCGTGACCCATGTTTCTTCTGCATTTTCTTCCAATTACTAGAAATTTTTAAGTTCTCTTTATTGTTGAACAATTTGAGTTTTTTTTTTTTAACTTGCAATCAAAGCATTCCTTCACTGTTAAACTCTTTTAGAATATAGCTTTCCTGATACTTTTTAAAATATCCAAACATGCCTAATGCCCAGGTAATACATAGACTGATATTAAGGGTAGAAAATTTTCGAATGGCCAACTTCTGCTTCCATTGTTTAATGTTAAACAGGGTGTAGTTCTAGGAGATATTCTGTGCAAAGATATGCTAATTTTAAGGGTGTCATTATCCTGTGTTAAGATATGTTAATGGCCAGTCTCAGCTTCTGTAAACCTGCTTGCTTGCTAGAGGGGGTTTGGGGGCTTTTTAAACTATTCCTTCTAGAGGCTCGGGGCTGATTCTCTAGTGGGGAGTCAGTCACCGGTTGGCTAATAAAGGCTCATAACTAATCTCAATTGGCTCCGTGGGTCTTAAATTTGACCGTGCCACAACACTCTAAGAAAAGGGTTTATTATAATATAGTTTACTTTTAATTGTTTTTTGTTGGACAGTTATACTTTACAATTTTTTAAAATTTGTTTTACTACTATAAAAAACTATGTAGGGAATATCCTCACTTATGCATATTTGCATACATACACCCTCTTATTTTCATAGGCTCCAGTCTTAGAATCAGATCACTTGATGAAAGGATCTATCCCTATAAGACAGGTCCTCCAAAATATTTCATGGTCTCTTCTATGTTTCCATCCTTGCAGTTGGCTGGGGCCTAGTTTTGGCCAATGGGCCCTGGCTAATGGGATGTGTGGACTAAAGTATCACTTCCAGGTCAAAGGTTTAATTGCCAGGGTAAGAACTTAGGGTGTTTTGTTTTCTCTGTTTTAGTGATTCACTGGGCTTCTATATGAAGGATAGTAGACCAGAGAGACTTTGGACCTAGAACAGACTTACATGAGTGAGAAGCAAAAAATTCTGTAATTAGGAACAGACGTGGGACCTCTTTGCTACTGCAGAAATGCAGAAATGTTAGTGTAATGACTGCGCAGCTGGGTGGCAGGAGCTGAGGAAATTGGTATTAGAGTTTAGCAGGATTTGATCCATTTTATGGCACTGACAAAATAATTGGAAAAACTACTATATATTCAATGTACGTGTGGATTTCTGTGAAGAGGTTGGAAAATAGGACACCGATAGTGTACATTGATTGTTATTGGGTGCTACTGACAAGTTATTATAAGAAAAACTCAGGAAAGAATTGGCCAATTTGCAAGCAAAACTGAAAAGGGAAAAGATAAAGTTTAGACATTCAAAACTTTGCAGAGTTGGAAAAAGCACCTGCTTATTCCCTCCAAACAATAAAATGAGAGCAAAAACTGCCAGAGTCAGAAATGCCCAGTAACAGTTTTGACTCTTTCAATACTCTTAGGGCAAAGATCAGACTAAGGGTATGGAGACTTTATTTACATAAATTAACTTAATTCGAAGATTTGATTCTGGGGGAGGTCTTGCTACAGAAGCTCTTCAATCACAAAATGATCTATAGGAAATCCAAAGGGAGAGGGCTATAATTGAGAAAACGAGGAAATATAGCTGATATGAAAACTATGTCTCGAAATAAACTGTGTTCCTGGTTAATGGCCCAAGGGGCTGACTTGAATCAA
Organism: Rousettus aegyptiacus; assembly: GCF_014176215.1. Taxonomy (NCBI): domain Eukaryota; kingdom Metazoa; phylum Chordata; class Mammalia; order Chiroptera; family Pteropodidae; genus Rousettus; species Rousettus aegyptiacus. The sequence goes on from NW_023416285.1 coordinate 10,060,725, forward strand.
ATAGACAAGAAGCCTACTAAGATTTTTAGAAAGTTGTACTGCCAGCAAAACCCCAAGCAAAGACGGAAATAGTCCATGTTGTCAATGTAATAAACATCCAAAGCTGTAGAGGATTTTTAAGGAGTTTATTTGAGCCAAACTGATGACAATTACTGGGAAACAAAATCTCAACAGATGGAGAAGACGCTTTGGAGAATGGCAGGCAGTTTTGCAGGTTATTTTATATATTAGAATAAAAGGAGGAAACATGAAGAGGGTTACAAGAAATCCACTGGTGGTAGACTAAGGGAGCAGGACAAAAGCCAAGTGGGAGAAGTCTCTGAGATTGGATAAAAAGGCAAAATAGAGAAACACATATTTCTTTTAGATTGGTAGGTATAGGATAGTTAATAACTAACATTTATAGCACAAAGAGATGGGATGTAGTAGGCAGGAGGCAAGATAACAAAGAGGGGTCTGTGGTCTCTGTTCTGGTGCAATGGCTGTGCTCTGGGGGGTCTGGAAAAGTAGATGACTTTGACATTTCAGAGGTATGTTATCTTAGATGCAAAAAGACAACAGACGGGTTCATTTAAGGTATAAAGATTGACCCCTGTCAAAGAAGCTACAGACCTAGGACATGACTACCTGCTGTGACTCACTTTTCGTTACGACTTTTTATATTCAGACCATCCTATATGGTTACTTTGTCTCTGGGTTTGTGAAGCCCTCCATGCTGACCTCCCTGTGTAGCGTCCTTTTTATCCACAATGTTTATTCACGCTCTATAATTACATATGAAAGCGAAACTTTCTACACTAGGAAAGAGAAAGGTACAATGCCCCTAAGGATGTCTTTCCCCATAATCCACTCCTCAGAGGCTAAGGAAGAGAACAGAAAGGAAAGACTACCTAGGGGGCAGAGCCAGATGTCACCGGTGAATAAGGCATCTGGGAGCTCTTCCAGACTGCAGAAGGAGGAAGGAATCAAAGAACACTGCATAGCACCAGAGGAGGGTTCTAAACACCTTTCCAGTGAAGCAGAATTCTATGAGTTAGTGATGAGTATCTTCTGTTCTTCCCTTCTCTGAATGTGAATGTTTATTACTGTCATCCTGTCTTTGCTCCACTAATGGACACTGCCTGTGTGGTAGCGAGGGTTATATGAGGCGACCAAGATGAGTCACATTTAAGTCTGATATAAAAACGTATTGTCAGCACCCAGAGATCTTGGAACTGAGTTGGCTGGAGTACTGGAGAGAACACTTGGGTTAGAGTTGACTGTGTTCTTTACGTAAGAAAAGTACAAAGGTATATTTTGCACGCAGATGGGAAGACTCCGGCAAGGACCATAAAGCTCACCAAATATTTTATGAGTTTCCCTACACTGTCCCAGGCCCACTGCAGTGAGGGGAGGTCCTATAACTTGCTCCGCTCATGTGAGGAATGTATTTATTTCATTTCCGAGATAAAGGAGTTAATTGCTAGACTGAGATGAGATAGTTTTATCTTCTTATAAACTAAGAAGGCCTCACCTTTGACAAGGTAGAGCTGTAAGAGAACCAGTCACCACATAGACGACAGTTGCTATAAAAGGCATCACGAAGTCATCAGAATCTAGCGTAATTTTCACATAAGCTTAAAGCAATCTGTCATTAAGCCACTGAAGTTCAGACTTTGTTGTTCTTGTTTCCTCTCATTTATTTTTTTTAATTTAAAATAGCATTTACCATACCTAACCCTGTACCATAGAGTAACCCAGCACTATCTAACAAAAATATAATATGAGCCTCTTTAGTAGTCACATTAAAAAAAAGTAAAAACTCCTACCTCTAAGGAGAAGGCATTCTGGCATTGGTGTTTGTGAGCTGGTGGAGGGGTCTGTGGGGCTGGGGGAAAAAGTAAAAGCATTAGGTGAGTTTAATTTTAATATACTACTAACGCGACATCTCTAACATATAATCAACATACAAGTTATTAATGAGATGTTTTCTATGTTTTGTACAAGTCTTCAAAATCACATCTCAGTTTGAACTGGGCACATTTTCACTGCTCAATGGCCACACTTAGTTGGGGGCTACTATATTAGATAGCACAGGTATAGCTTATCAAATTAATGCAGCTCTATATTATGAATCAGTACATTTAGTAATGAAAAGAACACCGTTTTGTCCTGATGCCTAAGATTAGAGAATGTGATGGTTAATTTTACGTGTCAACTTGGAAGATATTTTTGGATGAGATTAACCTTCGAACTGGTAAACTTTCCATAAAGCAGATTTCCCTCCATGATGTGAGTGAGCCTCATCCAATCAGTTGAAGGCCTAAATAAAACAAAAAGACCAGGTTCCCTGAGCAAGAGAGAATTTTATAGCAGATCGCCTTCAGACATTCTCTGCGACACCAGCTCTCTGGTCCCTAGATCACCACACCGCTGACTGTGGACTTGCTAACGTCCATAATCATATGAGGGAGTATTCTCTCTCTGTTTCCCTCTCAGTTTCTATCTCTAATACGGAGATCAATTACATTAACTAAAGTTATCCATTCTGTTGCTGTACAAAACATCCAAACCTGTAGAAAATTTTTATGAGAGATTATTTGAGCCAAACGGGTGACATATGCTGAGGAGCAAGATTTCAAATGCTCCAGAGAATAACACTTTTGCAGCTTCTTTTGTGCATTTGAAATTAAGGGGGGGGATGTGGGGAAGACGACAGGAAAGAGAGAGAAAGCGAGGGGGGGACTGGGTCACAGGAGAGTTGACAAGATCATGTGCTCTCTTGAAGACAGTTATTTCAAAGGCGTGTTAACCTAGATGCACGGAAACAATGCACGGGGCTTGTTTAAGGGAAAGATGAGCCTTTTCCTGAAGAAGGTATATGCCTGGGACCTGACTACCCACTGCCTTCTGCCCCGTTAGGAATTTACGGTTAGATCAGTCTGTGAGGTCCCTTTCTGTAGAACCCCTTCTTTTCATCCACAATTCCCACCTTCTATGTTTTCTCCTATCACAGGACTAGGGAGTCAAAAACTATATTTGCCCAAAATACTTATATAACTAAGGACTTGGGTGCATGGGAAATTCCATTAATGAGTTGCGCTTGTACGATTTTTGGAAGAAAGAAGTGAGAAAAATTTTTCCTTCAAATAAAGTCCAACAGACCTGTGACCTTTCACTTGCTAAATTCTGCTTTCAGTGACAGTGTCTGGTAACTGAAGCGGCTGTCATGGTAGCAGGCATTCTAGTGGCACCAATGAACTTTTTCCTGTTCTCTGTATCACGGCTACGGCGATATGACCCTAAAGCTAAAAGTCCAGCTTTTCAATAATTTTCTAAGTACCTACTTCCATCCTGCTTGAGACACCTACAGAGTTTTCTGTTTCCCACAGATTTTTTTTGGAAAAGGGGTTCTGTCAAACATAGAATGTAACACATACTCCCATGCCAGGCTATATTATTAGCCAGAACTATTTTGGCTGCAAATTTTGGAAACCCAAATTAATTAGACTCCAAGGAATTTGTTGGATCACAAAGTTAAAAATGCCAAAGGAAAGATTGGGCTTTAGGTAAATCTGGGTCTAGGATCTCAAATACTGTCATCAGGACTCAGTTTTTCTTTCTTTCCATTTCAGTTGTATTATTCTCTTTTGAGTTCATATTAAGTCAATATCTCCTGAGATGGTAGTATGGTGACAGAAAGCAATTATACCTCCTCAACTAGAAAAAGGGACAAACTTTTCTTTTTCAAAGAAGTCCCAGAACTTAAGCTCACAGGGAATTGATATGAAAAAGGTCAAGTACTCATCCTCGAATCATATCCTGGGCAAGGGTACAGCACTTTGATTTGGTGATATTTCTATTTTGAAGAAGAGGGTAAAATCATCTTTAATAAAACATGTAGAATGACTTTGGGCAAGTAAATTATTTTCCAGTGAAAGTTAATATGTTCTTACTAGAAGCCGGCACTATGCATATGAAGCAGGTAATTGTTTTTAAGTCCATCTCCAGCCAATCGCTACATTTAAAATATATACACTATTTACTTATAAGTTAGAACGTGTGACTATATGTTTTGTTGTTGTTGTTGTTGTTTAATTTTAACATTAAATAATCTTATTGGAGAAAAACTTTCCTATACCAAATGTAGAAAACAGCATATGATGGGTGCATGAGAAACATTTGAGGCATAAACAAATGGATATACATTCATTGGTTCATTTATCAGATATATATATATATATATATATATATATATATATATATATATTCAAGTAAAAATATCCCACTACATTAAATCTTAAAACAACAGCAATTTATTTACTCATAATTCTGTCGGTAAAGATTCGGTCAGAGCTGATGTGGGACATCTCACCTCGGTTGTCAGTTGGGCTCACTCATGAATTTGTAGTCAGTTCTCAACTCGTAGGTAAGTTTCAAGAAATGTGAATTTTTCTGGCTTGTCCCAGAAGACCTTACTCACATACTTGGATTTTCTGTGGAGAAATAAGGGATGACTCTTTATCCTGCAGACTGGTACAGGCTTTCCCTTTCCGGTGAGTGGTTAGAAAGCATCAAAACAAGGACAGCTCTAATGCGCAAACACTTTCAACCCTCTGCCTCTATAATGTTTGCCACTCCCCCATTGGCTAATGTGAATCACAAGGAGCAGAGAAATAGACTTTGCCTCTTGATAAGAGCTAGAAAAATATTATGACCTTTTTATTTTTCAGTTTATCACAGTCCAACCTATAACCACAACGATTTGCATTTCTCCCATTTGCAAAGTAACTCGCCCTTTCCAAAGACTCAAGAAAAAAAAAAATCTCAAAACATTTTGGCCTCAAGCCCAAAATCTAGAGTCTCATGATATGTATGTGGTCTAAGATGGATATGGCTCCTAAAATTCCCCTCGCATTAATTCAGAGACATGCAAACTAAAAAGAGAAGTTATATACCCTGTACGTGGGCAGAATAACCACAATAGATACTGCCATTTAAAAAAAAAAAAAAAATAGAGGACTCTGGTCCATGGCAATTATGAAATTCAGCCAGTCACATGGTATCAGGTCACATGACCTTGGAGACAACATTCTTCTTGCTTGGCGCTGGCACTAGTTCCCTACAGGAATTCACGAGTCTACTTTTCTCCATGGTTCTCAGCTTTGCCTTTGGAGTCATTTTTCCTTTTAGAAAAAATAAAATATCCAAATAGCCTGTTCAGCTGCTTCCTAACTCTGGAAATTTGAGAATCCAAAAACATGTTCCAATTTTAATTCTTTCACTCTTTGTATAAGTGGTAATGCTTTCATTATTACTATCCTCTTTGAAATTCCATAGGTTTAATATGAATTCACAAAAGCCATATCTACATTTGCTAATGTCACATTAGCTAAGGCAAGTCACATGGCCAAATCCAGAATTAAAAAGTGGAGAAAGAGTTCCTGACTCTTGATGAAAGGAATTGCAAATTTTTATGAGCTTTTCATTAAATCTACCACAAAATAGCCTTAAAGATTTACTAGGAAATGCTTATACTTATTTACCACAAATAAAAATGCCATTTTGTGATATCAAACCCCTAATTTTTTATGATCATTGACTTTTCCCCAAACTTACTGCCAAATAGCATGTGAATTAAACTAAATCAAGTAAACGATGGGGGGAAAAATAGATTGGGGGTATGTTAAAAGTTTAGGCAGAAGAATCCTCTTCCCTAGACATAATCTCTAAATATCCTCAGAATAAGATTCCAGAGCATAGAAATCTGAAGTGAGCATTAATACTGATCTCAATTTTTGAGTCTAAAATGAAGAATTCTACGCATCTGCAAACTAATCCAAAGATATTCTTGCAAACTTTACCAGTATCATTAGAAGGTGATAAGTTACTCCTTGGGTAAAAGGGAATATTTATTTTTAAAAGTCTGTCTTGGTATTACAATGCACTTAATTTAGAATACTGAAATTCACTGTCATGAAGCAGAAAGAACAGTGAACATTTCTTCAAACCAATAAATGTTCTCGAGTCTATCTTTAAGGGTCAGTGTACTTATACAGTTTCTATAGAAACCACATTTCAATAACTTGATATCTGAAATAAAATCACCTTGAAGCAAACTAAAAATATTCTATGTATTTCATTATAGGATACAAGCTTTACAACAATCATTTCATGAAATAAAAAATATAAAATGCCTCATTTTTTCTTAAACTTGTTACTGAATCATATAGAATACAAGAGTTTTAAAAAGAGAGAGTGCTTGTTAAATATCACAATAACCTTCAATTCTATTCCTTCAAGACTTTTTGTATTTTCTACCTTAAAGTGTGAGGTGGGAGGGGAGGTGTGGGGCTAACAGGAATGGAGGAGTAGCTGGACATGAAAATTGATCTGCCTTCTGGAAATTCATATTCAAAGGAAGAAATCGAGATACAATAATTTGGAGGAAAAAAAAAAACTATAACATAAATATGCCAAATTTTACTGAGAACAGATTCACTTCAAAAACCAGGAACCTAATTCCTACTTACTCATTGTTAGGACCTGTACTAGGTTCTGGGAATGATGTTATAATACCACTATGAAACAGTATTATAAAAAAAATTAAATGGCTGATAAAAAAAATAAAGCTAGGAACAAAGGCCTGCATGCAAATGTTTATAGCAGCTTTATTCATAATTACTGAAACTTGGCAGCAACCAAGAGTTTCCTTCGGGAGGTAAACAGATAAATAAATTCTGGTGCATCCAGACAGTGGAATATTATTCAGCACTAAAAAGAAATGAGCTATAAAGTCATGAAAAGACACAAGGGCACTTTAAATGCATATTACTGAATGAAAGAAGCCAATCTGAAAAGACCGTATACTGTATGATTCCAACTATATGACATTCTAGAAAAGGTAAAACTATGGAGTCAGTAAATAGATTAACCAGGGGGTGGGGACAGATGGCCAGGGAAGAAAGAATAAGAGCAACACAGAGAATGTTTAGAGCAGTGAAAATAATCTTGATGATACCATAGTGATAAATGCACGCCATTTTATATTTGTCCAAACTCACAGAATGTACAACAAAAGTGAACCATAATGTAAACTATAGACTTTGAGCATTATGATATATCAATAGAAGTTACTCCCTTGTAACAAATATACCATTCTAATAGGGAATGATGGAGAGGCTATACATGTCTGGGGGCAGGGAAATTCCTGTACATTCTCCTCCATTGTCTGTGAATTTAACATTGCTCTGAAAAAATAAAGTCTAAGGAGGGAGGGAGCAGGGAAGGAAGGGGAGAGAGAAGAAGGAAATGTGAAGTGGGTAAAGGGGATCGATTACATGGCAGCTGAAGGAAACTGGACGCTGGGTGGTAATCACACAATAGAATATACAGATGTCAAATGATAACGCGCACCTGAAAATTATATAATTGTATTAACTGATGTTACTCCAATAAACTTAAAAATTCAAAAAAAAGAATTATGCTTACTTTGCAAATGTTTTTCCAAAAAAATAACCAGATATGAAACTGATTTTATTGGGGGAAAAAAGTGATTTCAATTAGGTGATAATTAAAATTTAAATGTCTGTCTTCTTTGAAAAAATAAAATATTTAAAACCTTCTGGTAAAATGTTTATTATCATTGAAACAAAAAAATTATTAAGACTATGAGGAACGAAGTTCTATTTCAATTTAGAGAATCTGGGAAGATGTGTGTAAGGATTAGGCATGTGTTGAACCTTTGGGTGTGCATACAAAAATGTGATATTCATAACCGGATATATTTCTTATAGTCTTCCTTGTCTATCTATAGTATATCTTTACATTTTCGACCACCTTAAGATGAGTTCTTCCATATCCACATAGCTTAACTACTAGGATAAAGAACTGATACCACCTGTGTTGACATGACAATCATTTCTTCCATGAAATTCTTCTCCAGGAAGATTAAACTGTAAATCAACAAATAACTTTATTATTTATTTGAGGAAATTCCTATAAACAAATTTTCTGGATAAAGCTTTCTCATGTGGGCAATTATTTCTTGTATTAATGCAATAGAATACTCACTTGGGTAAAGAGCTTACTTAACAATCAACAAAATCTCATCTAACATTAATTAATTTCCTCACCAATCCTATGCTATTATCTCATAAACTCTGTCCAATTGCAATCAGTACCTATAATGGTTAATTTTGTGTCAAGATGCCTGGGCTAAGGGACACTCGATTAGTAAACAATTATTTCTGAGTGTGTCTCTGAGACTTTTGAGAAAAGATAAGCATTTGAATCAGTAGACCAAGGAAAGATCGCCCTCACCAATATGCTTGGGCATCATCCAATCCACCGAGGCCTAAATAGAACCAAAAGGTGAATGAAGGTGAATTTTCTCTTTTTTCTTGAGCTGTACTGTCCTCTTCTCCTGCCCTCAGCCATTGGAGCTCCTGATTTTCTGGCCTCTGACTCTGGGACTTACATCTCCTTCTCAGGACTATGACCTCTTAATGAATTGTACCACTGGTCTTTCTGAGTTTCTCATTTATAGACAGGTTATCATGAAGTTGTCCCATTTCCATAATCACATGGGTCAATTCCTAGAATAAATTTTAAATAAATATATATTTCCTATTGGTTCTGTTTCTCTGGAGAAGGTAAAACAGTCTCTCACCCTGAAAGATCCACTTTAAGTTACTCGTTCCCAGACCCTGAAGCCTATAAATCTCTTCCTTTGAATTCCCAATTTGGGACATTACTAAGATTCCATCAGATTGGTGCTCACCCTAATTGGAGCAGGTTAATAATTCCAGCTTTGGTTAATCAACAGGTTACTCTAGTGGGCTTATGGAAGAATCCACTTCTAATAGTCTAGAGTGTCCACCAAAATCCTGTCAAGACACACTTGCCCTCGTGGCTCAATATCCTTGACTCAGAGACAGCCCATCCCTCTGAGAACCTGGAGCCTTCCACTCTTCATGACCAAGAGGTGTTCTCCCACATGAAGAAGGTCAAACAAACTTAGCTTTGCTTGATCAACAAGTTGTCCTGATGATCTGTCCTTTGCATATCTGACCATCAACAGTATGAGTATTTTTCTCATAGAGGACTACACGATTTCATATACCTTACTTGAGGTTCATCTATAGGCATATATTATTCCTAAAAATTTCCCACTGAGAATAGTAAATACCACATAAGATGAATGTCTGTCCAGAGGTTGCCAGTTATTAAGAAATAGAGACAGAATTTTAGTTAAAGTCTAGCTGACTCCAAAGCCACTATTGCTACTGCTAAATACTATTGGTTAAAACCTAATTATACAAAAGAACTGTGCCCCCAGAAAGATGGAATAAATGCACTTTTCCCCTTTCCTCTTGTTAAGCACAGCTATAACCCTGAGTGCTACATATAAAGCAATTATAAGAAGTCTCTGACAGGTGGAGAGAAGAAAATAGAATAGCTAGGGACCTTGGGATCCAAGGAACATTACAGCAGTGTGTATCCTGGGTTTTCTTCTTATCTCATACATCCCAGACATGGTGCAGGAGGAAGATAGCCTCAATAGATGATAGATGATTAAACAGATAGCTAGATGACTGATAGATGATATATAGAGATAGACAGATAGATGATTGATAGATGATATGTATGTATGTATGTGTATGTGTGTGTGTGTATACATATGTGTGTGTGTGTGTGTGTGTATATAGAGAGAGATGATACATATATACATACATACATCAATACACAGACACATAGACAGATGCATAGATAGACAGAGAGATAACTGTGGGATACATATTAAACATCAAGCACTTGTCTAGATGTGTGAGATTCTAAGATAAATAAAAATATATTCTTCAATATGGGCAATTCTCAAGTGGTTAGCAACCTCAGAAGGCAGACAAGTGAACAAATTGTCTTGTTTAATCAGATTTAACTAAGTATTGCTGGGCTAAAGCTAAAATCTCTTTAATCTTCACAATCCTATGAACTAGATTCTCTTATCTTCATTTTATGAAAAAGATAACTGAAGCACAGAAAACTCAAATAAAATGCTTAAAATTGCATAATGAGCAAGTAGCAGAACCAGGATTTGAACATAGTTTTGCATGACTCCCAAGTCAGAGGTTTTAATCTCATTCTATATAGCTTCCTATAAATGTTCACATAATCAGGGAACAGTAGGAAAATGCAATAATTGTATTTCTTGTTTAAAAAAAGGATTAGAAGTCACCATATTTATTTTCCATGACATCCAGCAAAGGGCCAGGTAAACATAGGTCTTTGATATTCACCGAATTGTCTACTTGAATTTAAAAGAGCCAAATAAAGTAAAAGGTATATTCTAGTTTCTAATTTTATTTGTTTAGTGTCTATAGAGTATCTTTAAAGCATAGCACATAGAGTAATTTATTTACATTCTCATCCTAACATGCTACCTACTACGTTTTTCTTTGGAATACATAATGTAGCTGATTGTCCTCTCTCACTGGCCCCAATTCACAAGTCCTCTATTCTTCCTAAATAATCTGTGATCTAATAGTTCAATATTCTGGTCACTTACATATGGTATTAATTGCTGTTTTGTGAACAAAATACATCCAATTGAACCTATTTGTATTTTATATGTGTTTTCAAATATCTCATGTCCCATTATGTCAACACATATTTTTTATTTTCCCCTTTCGGCATTTTTGAAATTAATAATAATGTGTTGGCAATTAGTTTAATTTAATATTTAAAATACCTGCTGGATTTTTTTTATGCTTTTTATGGTTTCAGAGAGAAGGGGTTAGCATATGTGCAATACGGGAAGGTTTTTATTTCTTCGCTCTTGCTCTCTTTTCTAAAAAAGTTTATTGCCACATCAAATTTATACCATATATTTCTGCGCTATAAAAATGCCTACTTTCCAAACAATTGCATATGTGGTTTTATAAGGTGCACCAAGGGTATTCCCCTTTCTGCATCATTTTGATAATCACTCTGCTTAATGCATGAAGGGGTTCTTTTGGATAATGGATGTCGGAATGTGTTGATAACTTTAACAGACAGTTGTTAAATTGAGCATACATTTAGATAGCAATTTGTACCCGCTCTAACTACAATACCTAGTGCGCTTGCTGAAGAAACTGACATATTTCAGGAAGGATGATCACTTGTAATTCATCAGATATTAAATGACAAGATTGGTTTAACACATTCTGTATATCTCATCCTGGTTGACACGCAACTATTTTACTTGTCCAAAAGTGCACATCAAAATGGCATCTACCACTGTGCTCACATTTCAGATCATCGAGGCCTACAATAATGAAACAAATATTGTTAAATGTGCATTATTACAGCATTTACTTTCATTTTCATCACCATCATTAAATTAGCTGAAAGCATGGGCTGGGATCATGACATGCTACTAAGTGCCTCATGCCTTTTAGGAAACTATACTAACATCTGCACATTGAGAAGTAACAACAATTAATTTGAACAACCCGCTGCATCAACATCCACCATTCAACCTGCTTGGACAAATATGCAATGGGCGTCCTTAAGCATAGAGTTATGCTGTCTGTTTTCTACCTTACAACATAGGGATACCCCTCCAAAGATGAAAGTGAGAAAAAGGCAAGAGTGCCGAAAGCCATGACATGTCAAATGATGCAGTCTATTGCTCATAAGATCGTGGGCAGCTTGGGGCATCAAAACCAACACCAACATTGCGTTCGCATGTTTGAAGAAACTGTCTCTGACACTTATCTTTATCGGAGGCTGTTTTGTCTTTGTTCACTCATATTTCATTGCTTAGAATTGTTTCCTCACTGCCCCCCTTTCTCTACCTGGTAAGAAACTACTCATTCTTTAAGTACTGTCCATGGAAAACAGTAAATGACTTAAAAGCACAAAATTATCCGACCTCTTCTTACAGCCCCAGTTCTTAGAGGATGGTGTATACAGCATGCAGATAGCAAACATTTGCTGAATGAATAATCCGAATCAGGAGGACATGCACTTGAATTCTGGCCCCAACTTTCACAAACTGTGAGAGACTGCGGAAGTGAGTTAAAATTTCTGAGCCTGAATCGCCTCATCTGTACAACCAAAGAACAAAATTTATCTTGATGCTTTATAATTTTATGAGATGTTCCATAAACACAGCCTAAACACAGCCTAAAAATGGGATTCATTTTCTTTTGGATTGTTCCTCCTCCATTTCTCTTCTTGTTTGTTCATTGTTTCTCTTCTTCCCTGTTTCCTCTTGAGTTTTCTTTCTTCCTTCAAATTCCCAGAATCAGAGTCAAGCTTACCTCACACCAAAATATGTGGTTGGCACCCCAGATATACAGTATAGTTGACCCTTGAACAACAACACAGGTTTGAACTGCATGTGGATTTTTTTTCTTCAATAAATATGGAGGATCCTCCTATTCATGGTTTCACATCCAGAGATTCAACCATTCTGAGATTGAAACTATTTTTGTATTCCCAACTACAGTTTCCAATGGCGGATTGCCAACCTGGATGAAAACTATTGGTTGGTGGAATTTGGGGATGTGAAGGGCCACTGTAGAGCCAAAAGTTATACTCGAATTTTAGATTGTTGGGCACACGTAGCTACTCTGCATTGTTCAAGGGCCAACCGTATATGGCCTTCATCACACCCTGGGCCTACCAACTGGTAACCCTTATTATCAGAGGTGGATTTTAGGTGAAAAAAATCCTTGCATGACACAATTTATTGAAAACTTAGTGGAGGACAAACCTGTAACAGTAATATAAACAATTTGATGTTATGAGTGCATATTTGCATATTTTATACATTTTAACACTCTAAAAAAAAAGGATTGTTTTCATAGCCAGTCTACGGGGAATCTGAATTATGTCAGTTTCCTTTAAGATAATTTTCCAGAATTATTATCATATAGAAAAGGAACTAGAAAGTATACAGCAAAGAAATGAAAAAAAAAAATTAAGGGATAGTTAGCATTGTGTTGGCATTTATTTAATAAATGTAGTATGCTATTTTTATGGATTTTGTTGTATTTGTGGCATGTCATTTCTTTTAAATTTCCAATTTGTTGCCTTTTTTTTGTCTTTCAAAAAAGTATTCATTTTCATACTTAGTTTTAATTTTTTATAAAGGATGCAAAATTACATAAGCTTGAGTCTGCCTGTAAAACCTGCATCTAATCTTAAACACTTTAAATTATTCATTTATTGTCTGTCTTTTTACCTAGATGGAAGTTTCATGTGTATAAGAGTCACATCTTTCCTGTTAGCTTCTGTATTTCAGCATCTATGCTTGAGTTCAAACCTCAGATGTCCAGAGATAATATTTTCCACCTCTTAACATGACTATGAGGTATCTTGTTACATGATAGTCCAATTGAGTAGCTCTCTCAAGCTCTACTTCACATGAGACGCCAAGAACGGACAAAAAATTCTAAAATACAATTGGTCTGTTGGGATGGTATTTACGCTTGCTTGCTAGGAATTAGTAGTTTGGGAGAGGTTGCTGCAAGATATCCAAGTATCTGCTACTCGAGGTTGTGTGGTACAGTTGGAAATGTCCCATGTACACTGAGACATAACTTCAAAGATGTTTCTCTGGCTGTGGATTCCTGGGAAACAATGCGAGCCGACAGACAGCATTGTGTAGAGTAATTAAGAACAGAGTGACTCGTTTTGAGATGGTCCTCAGGAAATTATTGCAAACTGGAAGGCACGCCCAAAAACGTTCCTCTGAACCTCTCTGTCTGCAGAGAGGCAACAGAGGACAGCATTACTGGCCGAGCTACTTGAGTCTGCACCAACTTCATTAAAGAGTAAAATATTCACACTCTCTTGCTAGAAGAAGTTACTCAGACTTAAACCTGAAAAGCCATTGCTAACCTTCGTAATGAACTTCTAAATAAGGTAGAAAGAATGAACACATTTTATAGATAAAGAAATCTGGATATACAGGTGATTTTGTTCAAGGTCAGAAGTCTGAAAAATAAAAATGTTATTTTTAATAAATTAAGTTTTTGTCATGGTTTCCTTACAACCCAATCCTCTGCCTGCTATAAGAGAGTATTTTTTTTCTGCCTAATGATATTTCTAGCAGAAATAAATACTTTATAAATCCATGCCTTTTGAAACTTGCCTTCAAGTAGAGTCAATCTTATTTTTAGAACATTTATGCATTCCTATTCTAAAAAATCACTTAAAGTTCTACTTATAAAGATCATATTTCTTCTTTACTGCCAAAAGATCACAAATGCCTACAAGGCAGAAAACTTCCTGTCGAACAAGGGAGATTAGATGAGGCTTTCAAGAAAAGATTAATTTGTCTATTGAAATACAGTTGGTTTTGCTTAAGCTGATGATTTTCTTAGCGACCATCGCAACGAAAACAATATGACTTACCGTCACCAGTTTAAATAAATGAACACTTTGGTACTACCAAAATGCATTAGGCACAGTTTTAAATAAAGCAACCATTTAGTACAAGCTTAGATAAAAAGCAAATGATCTATAAAATAATGTAACAGAAACAGAGAATATGGAGAATTGAAAGAGTGCTGCTACATTTTTGAAAGTCAAATTCTCAAATAAAATCATCAGAGCTTCTTCAAATTGCTGATATGGGCACTGCCTTGTAATTATCCATCCAATTACAAAGATTCCGTTGACCAAACCACATAAACAGAGGAGCATTTGTCCTTATTTAAGAGGCTACACGAACCACAAATTGCTCTGTAGGACTACTGAATATAGATAAGCTCAAAACTGCTTCATTTAGTCTTCATACACACACATCAAAATAGATGACCTTTGCATGTTTAAACATTTTAGACCCAATCTTGTTTCAGCGGGTTCTAGCTTACAATGTGATTATAATTACATAGATTCATAAAACCTCAAATATCTCCAGTTATCGCTTGAGATTTTTTTCTTCCCTGTTTTTTTTTTTCATGTACTTAACCAGTACTCAGATAATCACGTAAGTTATGAAATGTCTTTCCTGTTTCTCAATTTCATAAATCATTCAAGTCCCCTAAATTAAAACACCACCATGTCCACTAAACTTCCCACTCTTCCATTTTCTCTACCGCCACTATCCCCAACAGAATTGATTTCTCTTGAAAAATGAACTTTGGTTGATAGCCCCAACTGTTGTCCTTCCAACATCCCACTGAAATGCCGATAACCTGAACATTTGAATGCACATAAACAGAAATACTCACAAAAATATACAAAACTCATTTTGACTGACACAAAATACTCTCAAAATCTGAGCACTATTTTCACAAAATTTAAGACAGATGGCACCAAGTTAAGAAAAATCTATCACAGGCTGGCTCATGATGTACCTTTTTAAGCTAGAGTAGCCCTATCTACCTGAAAGAACATAAAAATAAACTGTATTACTCATGCATTTATTGTTTTTTTAGCTCACCTGTTCATAAAGAGGTCTGTAATATAACAAGAAAGATGATTTGACAGACTTCTGGGTGGGGAGAGAAGGCAGGCTGGCTTGATCTTTTAGTTCCTCATGAGAGAAACATAAAAACCGGGATGACATTTCTCCTGTCAGAAAAGTGTAAGGAGGATGATAATTCATCAGGAGCATGGGCTTTCAGAACTCAGTGGAGCAGAAGGGATGGAGGCAGAGAGAAAAGGGCTGAAGGTCACAGAGGGGAGGTACAAACTTGAAGAGGAAAGCCTCCATTTGGACCGCACTGATGGAGGGGAAGAGGCAGGATGTGAGGAACTGGTTCCCAGTAAGGATGGTTCTGTGGCATCCCTTAAACAACAGAGAGCATTATGAACAGGCCGAACAATTAAAACCTATTACAACATCATCAGTGAGAGGCAAGAATCCATGTTCTCCGTGAAAAGACCAGAAATCACAGGCCTAAAGAGGAATAACAGGATGGTATAAAAGGTAAGCGTGATAAAGTAATTAGGTGACACACGTAGACAAGGAGCTGATGTAATCAGGGAGTAAAGTGGGAAGGGTACGGTTCAGAAAAGTAAAATATCAAAATAGCAATTTACGTAGAAAATTAAATGGTGAAAATAGACACAGGAAAATTGAATCAGTGGGAGTGGTTTGTCTGTCAGCTGGGTGGGGGAGGGGAGAGAAGGATAGTGCGGATGAAATCCTGGAAGAGACGTCGACAGATGTGGGGAAAAGAAAAAAACTCCCGACACCAATATGCAGCCCCCACCCCCGCCCCAAAGAGAACCTGGACAGAGGACGAAGCCATGATATATTCAAAGACAAGTTCCTTGCAAGTCAGATATGTCCAAAGATGGTAGATAAAGATCGGACCATTTGAGTCAAGATGTAAAAAGAATAAGACATCTAGATATTTCATATGGAGAAATTCTAATTATAAAAATATAGAAAAAAAAAAGCCTATACTCGAATACGCAGAAAAGCAACAGAAAGATGTGTAAAAAGGGACAACACGGAGCTGTCCTCAGACTTTCTTACAACACTAAATACCAGAATATATGGAAGGAACATTCGCAAAACTGCAACGAGAGGAAAATTCTGTGATCCATTTTATAATCCCCTGCGAGTTTCTATTGGTATATAAAGTCAAAAGAAAGGAATTCTAAAATAATACAAAGTCTCAGAAAAGGTAACCACCCGCATGGCTGCACAAGGGAAAAAGAGCTGAGGACTTTCTCTAGCTAACACTGAAGTGAGCCAAAACCAAGGGATCCCTAACAGGAAAAGCATTTTTGTAAAACGGTTGGCAGTTAGCACAGAAACTGGTAAAGGATGATGTTGGATCTCTGTCATAAATAGTGCTAACACAAAGAAAACAGGCATCAGACATCATTGTTGACAGACAATGTAAAAGTAATTGATAGCAATAAATGATATCCAAATTCAATTATTATCATAACTACATGATAGAAGGCAGCAAAATGTGCTAAATTTTGTTTCATACAAAAGGTAGAAAAAACACTCTTTTCCTCTTTGCTTTAATAATCATAAAAATAAAATCTTAAAACATATTTTAAAAGACATAAAAATAACCCCTAGTATAAACCAACAATTTAAAATGGGATGTATATTTTCCAGATCTCTACAAAAGAAAAAAAGGCAAAGAATCACAGTCCATAGAGTTAAAGAATGAAAATAAAGAGAATACGATTATTTTAAAATGTTAAGTAAAATTAAAGAAACCATCAAAATTCACTCTAATAATAATGAAAAAGGATTAAAATTATTAATTAAAGGACAAGGATCTTCATGGATCCTTATCAAGGTAAAATATAAGAAATGAGCAAATGTCTCATCCAAAGTAATAGCGGCAAGCATTTATTGACTCCAGGCCTGTTGCAAACACTTAATAGGTTATTCATTCGTGCAGCCTCCACTTAAAACCTCTCAGACAGAACTACTTTTGTTCCCATTTTATGGATAAAGAAACGAAGATGTAAAGAGAATAACTTCTTGAGCTATACCCAAACTTTATAAGAAAGTTTAATTAAAAAGTGAACAAATATTTACCAAAGTCAAACAGAAATATAGGAGAGACAGCAATATTGATTTCAACAGTTCCAAGCATTGTCACATGATCGAAAATTAAGATGAACAATCTTTTTTTTTTTTTTTAACTCTAGATATCACAAAGTTTTTAGACATACTGGAAAAATCTTAGAACTACGATTATTGCAAGAGGCTTTAATATACCTCTCTTAACCTTTGACAAATCAAATAGTCAAGAAATAAACGTTAGGAATGTTTTGATGATTATAATGCGAACTATTACATCTAAGGAAGCCCTAGCTTTTCCTTGAGAATATCACATTTTTCTTAGAATATTTTGAAAAGGGAGAGTATCTTCTTTATGTTCCTGGGGCACTGTTTTTTTGTTTTGTTTTGTTTTGCATTTTATAGTTAACCATATGTATATACCGAAAAAATATCTACAATAACAGGAATTAAATGCTATACATTTTGATTTTGCTTGTCGGGGTTTGAGTAGATTTTAATAGTCTTCATTTCGTTTCATATTCTCTAAACTTTTAATATGTTCTTAAAGGACTTCTGTAATCAGAAAATATATCCATCTAATATTTACGCATCCAAAGACTGCTTATTGAACACTTAATTAAGTGTCTGAATCGGTACTAGTAAGTGGTGGCTGTCCCTGCGGGAAAATATTAACTAGCAAAGGAAAAGAATACAAGTTCCTTTATTGTCAGTAAAGGATTCATGAACTTGACTCTCTGAACACAGCTGTACAAACCAGCAGGCTGAGTGGAATAAGCTTTATAGGAAGGACAAACATCCCTAATCACCAATTCCCATGAAGATATCCCACTGCAATCACCACTGCCTGAGTAGGGTGAGAATTTCATCAGGTGCTTTGAGGAGCTCCATTTGCCATTCCCATGGGATTTTTTTGGTGCCCTCTTGGCCTCTCCCGACTGCTCTGTAGACTCTGGCTGTGTGCCTATCTGGTGACAGTAACTGTCAACAGCCTCACAATTCCCTGAGTGCTTACTGTGAAAGGTATAATAAAGGAGATCTTTGGGGTTGTTGCTGATGTCTGCGTTACCCCGGCAGGCCCAGGCTGAAGACCTTTATGAAATCTGTTTCTAAAACTAGGTGCTGGTAATGAACAGAGAAAAAAATGCACATACCCCTGCCTTCCTGGAATTCATATTTTAGAAGAGAAACAGACATTGGATAAGTCACGACCATTATGATGAATGAAACCAAAAAACAGGGGCTGGATGCCACAAGAATCTGTTTCCTTTCCCTGCTTTCCCCTTTTGCATTGCTTATTAAGCCAATATGGTGCTTGCTACCTTCTGTTTAGTTCTGTGACTCTCTGTGAGCACATCTGTTTTTCCAAATAGTCAGTTTCTTGCTTGCATCTGCATCGTGCCTGCCTCAAATTAAATGGTCAGTAATGTCTTGCTTAAGTGAATAAAGGGAAAGTCTTAGGTCTCTCAGTATACTTTCCTTTATCAATATTTTCCATTTGGACACAATTTCAAGACACCAGGAACCATGTTTATTGAATTACTTTAAATCTTGCACCAGACAATTCTTTACTTTTTTTTTTTTTTTGCTTATTATTACCTAACCTTGAGAAATAATGAAGTGCGAGTATTTAAACTTAGAGTAAAGTGAACCTTGTACTATCAAAAATATGTACTAGCTGTTAGTGACACATTGCACTGTACCAAAAAGATTGAAGTATTTACTGCTTTTGTTGTAAGAAGTTTGGGAGAGAAGGGTCCACGGCAAGTAGTTTCTGATCTGAAAGGGGACGGTATGACTGTACGGTGAAAAAGTCACACCGTTGTCAGTGATAAGGAACATATTCTGTTTCCTTGCGTATAACTTAAAGACCTAATGAACTTTTCAGCTCTCCCACGGGGTTACTCCCACCACCTACTCCACAGGTAAGAGGAAACACCCTCCTCCGGTCCACACACCTGGACGCTGAAAACGTGCTACCTTTGGAACAA
Organism: Rousettus aegyptiacus; assembly: GCF_014176215.1. NCBI lineage: Eukaryota > Metazoa > Chordata > Mammalia > Chiroptera > Pteropodidae > Rousettus > Rousettus aegyptiacus. The sequence continues at coordinate 10,080,198 of NW_023416285.1, forward strand.
ACCGTGAGACATTAGGGTCACTGGAGAGTTTTGGTGCCACTTCTTTTTTGACTAAGAGTAAGAGCCTGTGTGTTCATTAACTACATCGTACTGCTGAAGAATCAGTCATGTTTTTCCCTCCAGTGCCTAATGTAAGGATTATGCAATGATGAGATATCTTGTGGAGACAAAGCTACGGAGGCTTGAGCTGATAAAATCCTCTAAGACTTTGACACTGATACCTATTATATCAGACAACAAGCAGAAAGCCTTTCCGGATCTTCTGTGGCACGTCTTCAGGCTTCCCCAACAGGTCCTCTGTAGCCTGCTCTGGTTTTATGTCTTCTGTCCTCTAACTCATTTTTCTAACTAACTCAGGGGACGTATGGTATATAGCTGCATCCTGAACATCCCCATATTCATGGGAGGGCTTCGAAAGTAATGCTTGGTGATAACTGTAGTTAAGGTTGAGTTTCCATCCTAGCAGGCTTTAAATTGGAAATCAGGTAAGGCTACATTTGAAAACCTTTTTAATCCCCTAACATACCATCCTTTTTTCAGTTGGATGAGAACAACCTAAATCATCGATAACCAGATCCTGGACCCAGAATACTTTCAAGACTAAAATAAAGTCTCTGGTCCTTGTATATGTGGATTATTCCCACACCGCCGGACTTACAGGAGGGTATGCAATCATCAGTACCAAGAAATACATCTATATAGATCTATATCTATCTATCTATCTATCTATCTATCTATCTATCTATCTATACATATATATATCTATATATATACATATATATATAAATACATCTATATAGATCTATATCTATCTATATATATACATATACCTATATATATACATATATATACACACACACATATATATATATTCCCACACCACCGGACTTACAGGAGGGTATGCAATCATCAGTACCAAGAAATACATCTATATAGATCTATATCTATCTATCTATCTATCTATATATATACATATATATATATACATGTGTATATATATACATGTATATATACATATATACATATATGTGTGTGTATATATATATAATTTATATATATATATTATATATATATATAATTTCATGATTCATTTCCATGTGTGCAATCAGAAATTTATCCTATACATCAACCTCAGCTATCACTACTGTGTGAGAGAGATGGTCAGCCTTTTCCCCTTGTCCACACTTATGATGCCTGCTTTTCAAAAGCCTGTAAAAGTTGAAAATCATAGCCAACATTTATTGAAGAACGGTCCAGGGCACATGCCAAGCACCATGCTTGAGTTATCTCATTTATCTTCATTTATCACACAGTATGAAAGAGATGGTATTATCCACTTTTTGGATGATGAAACTCAAGCTTGCTATAAGTATCAAACCCAAGTCTACACAACTATAAATGACATATAAAAAAGCATGTTAGAATTAGAAATAGTGGATCGGAGGAGAAAGTTACCACTTCTGGTTTGAATGTTACTGAAAGCTTAAGAATGGGGCTCATTTGTGAACTTGAGCTTGAAGTAAACGAGAAGTAGACAATTTACCATCTAGTAAAAGAATTGGCATGTACCCGACACTTGTTCATTCAAACGTATTCATTTATCAAACATGTATTTGTATTTACTATGTGCAAAACACTGCTCTTTGCATTGAAATCCAGCTTGTATTAACTGTTTATATTAACAGTCTAAATTAGTATCCTAAAAATGCTTATATTCTCTTGAGTGGAAGGAATGAAACAATGTGCAAATAAACACAGCTCATCGGCTCAACTGTGGGGACAATGAGTGATGGGTGGAGCAGGGCTTCCGTGTTTTATACGATTGTCAGAGAAAATATTTTATCATGAGAATAATGTAAATGGAACATTGGATGAGTTGAAAGGATTATTCTGGCTGTCTCTTAAGTGATAAGCCCAGTACTACAATTTGGTCCTAAAAAGATTAGAAAACATAACTCCTTCACGATGATGCATTCACGCAGGCCGGTCGCAACAGATCATGGAATCCTGATCAGCATCTTATTTTTAAAACAAACCTGGTAGTTGACAGAGAAACCCGTTAGATTCATTGCAAAACTCACAGAGAGTCTATGAATTATCACATAGTCCTGCCAGGAGGTCTAAGTTGGAAACAAAGGAGAAAAAAGTAAATCTAGTAAAAAAAAAAAATTAAAAAAAAAAGGAAAAAGGAAAAAGAAAATGACCTCAGCAACTGAAGTAAGAGGGCCGCACATAGACCCGTGCCTCTATTAACTTCAGCTGGGAGTCAGACAGCACCAAGTCTAGGAACTTGAGATATCACCAGGAAATTTCTAGCTCTACATCGAATTTGAGTCTTGTGCAGAGACAGTGAGGATCGTGCTGTTAGTAATAACCGTTCCCACTTGAAACCCCTTTGCAGAGCTCAACTCTCCTTTTGTAAACCAAATTTCAAGACCTCTGATCTGCACCTCCTACTTCACGTTTGCGCTTGCATTTTGGATGACTCAAATTAGATGTTCATTTTTACTCCCAGTTTCAGTAAGACCACGAGTGATCTCCCAAAGGCATCTGTTTTTGCTCCAGCTTCCCCTTACTAAAACTAACACTGTCATTTACCCAAATCTCCAAGACTAGACAATTTGTTATCTTCAACTACTCACTCTTCTTCAGATTCAGTATGTAATGTAAAAAGAAAAAAAATAATTCAATTAGTTCATTCTTTTAAAATGCTTTGCTAGGACCTCCATTCCTACTTTATTCAAGTTTTCATCCGTTTATATTTTAATACCAAGGAAGAGTCTTCTCTCCTCTAACTAAACCCAATCCTCCTTTATTCCAATCCATCTCTATTCCAATCCATCTGACACACTACTGCTGAACTCAACTCAGGAGGTGATTTGTGTTGTGACATTCCTTAATCAAGCACCTATAACAACTATTTCACCTAGCAAATTAAGTGAAATTCTATTATCTAGGTTTAGAGACCAACCTCGGCTTGATGGTTTTCAAGTGCCATCAAAGAAATCCAGAGCTGGACAGTAGTTAAAGCAGTGGAAAAAATATTTTATTGAGGAACTCTTTTAATAGGGGGAAAGAGACTTCAGGATGGAACTAGATACAAATCTAAAATCAGCAAAGACAAATGGGGATTTACATTCAAGAAGCAGTTTGGGGGTTTAGGGTGGGGGGATGGAGAATTACTAAGAAGAAATAGGGACAGGGGTGAGTGTGGGGGGTTTCTGATTTAACAGATCCAAAAAGATTCTTGCTGTAGGCAGGTTGGGACGATCAGATATTACCTTGGGGAAGATGGAGCATGCGGAATTTGATAAGATACTGAGAGAGATCAGATATCGAGGGTCGGGATACTGCATAAACAGACTTAGCAGAATTCTTGCAAAATGTGGGCAATGCAAAAACAGAAACAAAATCTCAAAGGTCAAGGCTTAGCTGAGAAGTAGGCTCAGAGGAGCCTGACTAAACTGTGGTCAAGAAGAACATCTTGTCAATATCTTATCCTACTCCATACAATTGCCAGAACTTAATTAAGTTCCCTTCTCTACACACCGTCCTCACATATAACACACTTACACCCACCCCTGCCTTTCCTTGTAAGAAACTCCAGCATGAATTGCCTACCCCTCCTCTTCACCCACCCAAATCTCATCTTCAGAGACCAGTGAAAAAACCTACATCTTCATGAAAACATTAGAAAGTCAACAGTCCCTCATGATTTTCTTACATCTTAAGATGTATTTCCCTCCCTTGATGACTTTCACTAAGCACAAACGTTATATCAAGCCCTGTGTCATACGCTGAGAGATAGCAAATAAATGCGACGAGATCTCTTTAAGTAGTGACTGCCTGGTGTCCTGCTACATCCAGTTTCTCCTTTTAGGATAAAATCTCTGAACTTTAACTAATTAGATGTGAAGAAAGAGACCTGTACAATCTCTAGGTTATATTGTAGAAAAGGGATGCGCCTTCTACTTTCCCTACCCCTCTTTGCTGTTTGAATGCAGCATAGACATGATGTTGAAGCTGGAAAACTCATCTTGGCCCGTGAGGTGGAAACCGTGTGAGGAAGGAATTGGTTTCTCGATTATTGTGCAACTCGTTTTCTCACGGATGTGAGGTAATGCATGTGAAAGAGAGCCTGGTGGCTTTCACAAAGCAAATGATAAAACAAGTGCATGACGGTGATTATGATGATAAAAACGAGGACGCCGATGTCTGTGGTGGTGACAACCATGATGTTGACCGTGATGCTTTCATTAACGACATACACTGGGGAGTTGGAGTCCTCATGACTTCTGGCTCTGAAAATAAGGCGGCAGGTTTAACAAGCAAAAGTAACCTAGATCATACTGAATCCTCCTTACCATTGGGGACAGAAAAATTAATGTCATGCTGCTTTAGCTTTTTGCTAACGTCATATATATATATATACACACACACACATTATATATATATGTATATATGTATAAAATTTTTTTTAAAACTAGAATCTAAAGAACTGGTAGATAAAGACTGCCCAGCAGGAGAAAAGAGGACAGGACAGAGCCAGATAAATCAACTTGATCTAAATTACAGGGAATTCCACGTTTGGGTATCAGCCTGAATGAATAAGCAAGGCCTGACGAGGTCAGAGACTAGAGGCTCCTTTAGTGAATCCTTCTGAGGCAAACTTGAAAGTCGTCAGGGTTTAAAATGAATGCCCGAAAAAAATAAGTAAATAAAATAAAATGAAAGGCAGAATGGAGGAGAAGACTTACAAGTTTGCTGCAGGGTATGAATCGCATCTTCTTTAATGTCTTTTGTGAGACTAAAGAAAGATGAGAATTTATTTTTAATTGCTATTAAGTGTTTAGACTGGGGTTGTTTAAACTTGACTCCATGCAGAAACTAGATCATAAGGGGCCACAATTTTTATTAAGATTGTAGTAGTTTAAAAATATGGATGTTTTAAAATGGCAATCTTTAGATTTTATGTTTCTGTCACCATATTTCAGTATAAAATAGCATTAAGCATGCCTATACGTTTTTCAAGATTTTCCTAAGTAAAAAGCAAATTGAATAACACTATTCTGAATAAAATGAGATAACTGAAGGATTTAGAAAGACCTATAATAGGATTTGACTTGTGTTTTATCAAGGTATTTTTACTTCAGTGTGAAAGAAGGAGATGGCATATACTAGAATTACACAGAATTACTGTAATTCTGAGTAATTATAAGATATTATACAGTAAGAAGCATAATTTATACACCTCTTAATCACCCCATCCAGCAACTATAATTGTGAAAGACACATAGATTCTCACTATATACGAACTGATTGGTCTGATATCTAAAACTGAAATACCGTCATGCATTTACATACTCACCTCACAGTTGAAAAACTCTGTACGGGTTATTGCGTTTTGCCCCTGCCTCCTTGAAAATACTGCTAATGTCAGTATTGTACCAGAGACCCCAAAAATGTCAAACATTCTGTTTTCTTAGTTTTCCTGACTCCTTCTTGAATGGTTTTGCATAAGTACAAACTGACTTACAGATAATTTATTATTTAAAAAAGTGTGTGTGTGTGTGCGTGTGTACATATGTATGTACTAGGAGCTGGGAGTGATTACACGCTCTTTATAAACAATACTGTCTTCATCCTCATAACAATATAATAAGGTAAGACAAATGATAAACCGATTTAATAAATTGGAAAATCGAAACGGAGAAAGGTGAAGTCATTTGCCCGAGGTCACACCATCAGAACATCACACGGCTGAGATTTGAACCATGATAGTCGATTTCACGATCCTTGTAACTGCTTTTTATTCTCTGCTGGAAATGGAACTAGAATCCCAGTCTTCCAGGAACTAATGCTGGGCACAAACATGTTAGCAGGTGTCTCAATTACATACAAGACCAAGCAGACAACATAGCCTAGTGAAGCAGATATGTGAAGAAAAAATGCTAGAAAGACCCGGGAGAAATACAAGGACGACTGTCAACCCGAGAGCCGGCGTCTGCCCCGAAGTGAAGACCAATCTGTTTTGAAGGCTGCGGGTTCACTTTTGCTAGATCTCCTAATGTTTCAATTTTTAAATAGCGGCTTGAAAAACCTTTAAACATTCTGGGGCCAAACAAAACACCTCCTCTTCTGTTGTATCAAGCACATAACGCAATGGTCTTTAATCTCCACCGTGCACACATTTGTCACACATTTTGCAAAACAAATATCATGGACAGGAAAAGAAGACTCAGGCCTGAATCCTGGCTCCAGGGTTTACTAACTCTGCCCTCAACATGCTATTTAACCTCTTTGAACCTCGGTTTCTTCATCTCCAGTTAGAAATCATACCAACCTCACTAAATTACTGTGACAATCAAATGAAACAATGCCTGTAACTCAATTAGCGGTGTCTCATACCTAAGACATGCATCCATAAAAGTTCATAGTTCTATAATTTGTATTGTTACCCCATGTTGCCTTCATTTAATTATTCATCATTTCCTTGATTAGCGTAAATTGTGGGTCAAAGATGGACTTACATCTAAGTTGCTAACTAGTTAATGCCATTCTTTGGGTCAAATAAAATACCACAGAATTTAAACACTCTTTTCCATGACCGATGCCAACAATTTTTTTCCTTTGTGCTTTATTACTTTAAACTTAAGGTGTTAATGTCTATTAAATGCAGATTTGCTTTAGAGACAACATTCTAAGGAAAATATTTAGTCACTTCTGCTAAGCTCTGTTTGGCTGACTTTGAGATTTTTTCCTGGGAAGAAAGGTTAGGTAAGACCAAGGAGTAAGGGCCTCGAAACCACTGGGCATGGGACAGAGAGTTGGCAGAAGAGGAGGTGAGCATAAAGGAAGCGAAAATCAACTTCTCTCCCATTTGCAAATGGTCGCTCTGTCACCAGTTGTAGTAGCCAGAACCTAACCAAGGACAGAGGAGCCACCTGGGCTTATGAAAAGGGTGGGGAATTTGTTACACCTGGACTGAAGAACTGAGAAGTCAAACAGGGGTCTGCGTGGCCACGGAGACCCTACAATAACCAAAGAAGCACCATTACTTCCCTGGGCAAGACGGGCAGAGGGGTTCCAGAGCTCAGGGCCAGTGGTGACCTGGAGGAAGCGAGAACCAGGTGAGCCTGCCTGGCCAGATACGGGCCACAGAGGAAATGCAGCTGAGGCCTAGAGGACACCTGAGGCAAGACAGAGAAGGAGAAATACCTTGGCTTCTCCCTCTTCCCTTTCTGCAATCCTTTCTGCAATCGGCTCCCAGGGCCTCAAACCCAACCAGAAAGCCTGAACATCCAGCCCGAGGAACTAGCATCCCTCATTCTTTGATTCGACCAGGAGCACCTGAAGTGCCAGATATGGTGGCTCTGAGGGCAAATAGGCTACAGGGCAATTTTTTTTTTTTTAATGGTTATTTAAGCTATTTGTGTGTGGTGGTAATGGTGGGACATCTGTTTAAATATGCACACTATTTTAATTAATGTAATTGTTTTGTGGGTGAGTCATCTTTTGAAAATATTACATGATAGCTTATGTTCTACTTTTACAACCTGCTTCATAAGTTGATATGTTGTCCTCTGTAATTGCCACATTTCGTATTTATACCTTTCTATTCATTCTAAAACCAATTCATGGAAAGTAGAAATATTTTATACTCCCGCCCCCCAAAATTAAAAGCATAGTCCATGTATGTCTCTTAGGTTCTGTCCTATAATAGGTAATTGTCGGTTTGTTATCACTACATAGCCCTAGTGTGAGCACCTTACACTACTGCATTTAAGGAAGAATTGCAAGGGAACGCAGTGATAACCTGAAAATTGGAGTAAAAAAAAAAAAAAAAAGACTGGCTCCAGTCAAAGCCCTGCTTCACACCAGCCAGACAATCCTTCAAAGACTTTCTTGTATTGTTCGAGCTTCCGTTTCTTCTTTTCTTAACATGGAATAATGATTTCTGCCTTATTGGGTTGAGTGAAAAAATAATTAAGACAATACCTGCCAAGTACCAGGCACAGAGTCTGGGTCAGGATCAGGACACAATAAATGCTCTGTCTTTTCCCCTTCCCTTTAAAAAGTCATTTTATATTCCTTTGGATTTGAAAGATTAATTTTTAATAGCTGTCTTCTCGGTTTCCAACCATGAGAAGTTCCCGTTGTGACAGAGAGAAAAATGCAACATAGTACCACGCTCTGGGGGCCCTTTCCCACGGTCTCCTGAGCTGATGCTTACACCGGTCCTCAAAACCTCTCATTTCTGTGCTTTCTGTCACTTATACCCTCAACCACTTTAAGTATCTTTCCTGCTGTCATTTAAATTATCTTATCACTTAGCTGTCTTGCTTCCCCTTAGTGAGACCATTTTCACAGAAAGAAAGCACCAAGCTTTTTCCCTGGCATGCCTCAATGACAACCACAGTAAAAAATGTGGGCGTTTTCCTGGGAAAGGAGTGAAGGAGCAAGGTGTCAGCACCAGTATTTTTTTTCCCCCTTTCTGGGAAAAAAAAAAAAAAAGTGCACAAATGCATTTTAACGTTTTTTTTTTTCTTTTGAAGACAAAGAGTTGTTTATAAACAAAAGAGCAGGCAAAGATGCATTTCCTTCGCTCTCTAGATTCTCTGGCAAAGAAAATCCTACAGGAACCATTTCTTCTATAAAATTACGGACTGTGGAACCCCAGTCCCTTCTCATCAGTGTCTGTCCATCATTTCCCAGGACTGAATGGCACAAGCCGTTTTCTCAGACAGTAAGTCGCGGGCTGATATTCTCTATTCCCAGCCTGCCTTCATTTCATGCAAGAGATATCCCACTGAGGACAGAGAACAGGCATTTGCAAGATCTTTCTTTTATTAAAACAAATCCGTTTCTAGAAATCGACCCTTTTCCATATTTGCGTGTTTTTCTCTTCCTTCTTTTTGAACGGTTTGTGTTTGTTTTGTTTCTGTCGTTTTTTTTTATTTTTGGTTTCGGATTTTGTTTTGTTTTTGGTTTTGAATTTTGAATTTTTCTTCAGTCCGCCTTGAGTGTAAAAATTATTGGGAGGGCTGCTTACAGGGCCCATTCCCAGTGATTTCATTGAGTACAGGGAGCCTAACAGAGACCGGAGGAGCAGATGCTGCCAGGGGCTCTCAGGTGTAAGGCCTTCGCCTACACGTTTGACTTCACCCCCAACACTTACTCCCATCGCCACTCCTCAGATCCACAAGCCTCATTATCGCTTCCTCATACAAGCTAAGCTTCCTCCAAAGCTGAGACTTCTGCCCATGCTACTCCCTCTGCTGGGAATGTATCTCCCTTGTAGTTTGGTACGCTGTCCCACCTTTTCATCAAATGCAACCTCCTCAGAGACGCTTTTCTGAGCACGCGATCTAAAATAATCCCTTCGCACACACCCGTGGTCCGATCTATCATTCTATTATATCATCTTCAGATCAGTCGTCTAGGGCCATCTTGTTCATTCATTCGTTTGGTGGCAGTTACTGGAATATAAATCCCTGGTAGCCAAGAGAGTATCTCTATTGTTCAACCCCTGTATTCCCAGGTGGCACGTGGCACACAGGAGATGCTCATTACATGGCCGTAGAATGAATGAATGAGCAAAGAATCACCTGTAGTGATTCTTTAGGCAGCAAATGTGATGCCATCTGTAGGCAGCAAATGTGAACTCATGGAGGCTGTCCCTGGGTCTTGTTCATTAAACTTCCCTAGGGCCCATCACAGAACTTCACATAACAATTAGCAACTAGCTATCTGCTATGCATCAGGTACCATGCTGGGTGAGAGAGACATACAATTCAGAAACTAAAGTAGAAACCTTACTCTAGCAGAACACATCTTGCTTAGGAGAAGCCAGGCAATTCAACAAGAGTTACATTACCCCATGTTGAGTGCTCTGCTGTAGAAAGCAGAGGGTCTTTTTAGATGTTGCAGCAGGAGAAGCTGATAGTCTGACAGCTGAGAGTTGGCAGGAAAAGATGGAATAAAGGGAGGGAAGGACAGAGGGAAGCGGAAAGGGAGAGAGGAAATAAAAGGGGAGTAAAAGAAAAAAGGAAGACAAGTCCCTCTGTGTACTCCCTACGTGGATGCAGGGTTGAAGGCTTCATTCCAGCTCAGAGTGCCTCTATGATAATGATCATTGCCCAGTTCACAGATGAGGAAAGTGAGGCTCTCACCAGTTAAATCCCTCACCCATGGGCCACAAGTCTACTCACAGAGCCAAGACCAGCACCAGACTTCCCAGATTTCTGTTCATTTTCTATATCTCATGACTTCCTGGCCATAAGGCCTCAGTACACAGTCTGGCTATTGTAAAGGTAAGGATTCCTGGGCTCAGAGCACTGCCGGGGCCCTCAGAGAGCATTCAGTTATAGAAAAGATCTCAAGATGAGTGCTTTTGCAAAAATGATATGACCAGGTAAAAGGCTCAGTTCTTGTACTGGTGCCCTTTTATTGGTACCAGTACAAAAGAAAATTCATCATGACCAGAGCAGGCATTGCCCTCGGGCAGAGTAAATGTCTGTAAGGAACTATTACAGGGGAGAGAAGACCGCTCTGCTCCTAATGCGACCTTACTCAACGCTGATCACCTTTGAAGGCTGCTGATCCCTCCTAACGTGACTGGGCGACTCCTTTAACCCATTAATCACAGCAAGCAACATTTCTTGGAACTTGAGTGAGCCAGGCACTCCTCGACACGCTTCACAGGCCACTGCAAGAGTTATCTTCTCAACGACCCTATGTGGTCAGTTCTCCAATTATCCTCATTCCTCAGGGAAGACGACTAATGCTTCAGAATATTATCTCTTAAAATTTACCAGCTGATAAACAGTAAATTTGAAATTCAAACACAAGTCTTTCTCAACCCAAAACCCATACCCCAAATCCCTTGCCTACTGCCACCCTGCTATAATAAATGAATGCTAAGGTAGATTTTAGCATGATTTGAGCATCTAGGTAAGGAGCAGAAGATATGTACCACTAAGTAGCAGAAAAGGCCAAGGATTTGTATTCTCTACACATTCCACATACTGGGCATTTTGACTGAGTGATTTTTAAAAAATATTACAAAGACCAACTTGGGTTCTAGATTTACTTACAATTTTAATTTCTGTGTTAATCATGATGGCCTCACATTGGAAATATTTTCCAAATAATAGTCTCTAAGATAAGATGATCGGTACAACCATCAGTCACAATTAATATTTACATTGGACTCTGCAGGCAACAAAGTCTTTCAGGGGTTTCCCTCCCTGGGAGTGGGTAGGAGGCGGCGGGGTGGGGGTACAGGGTGCGGGGGGAGTCGCTCATTTTGCAGTGAAGGGAACAGGAGTTGAGAGAAGCTGAGTGACCGCCCAGAGCATCATCTCTGAAGTCAGACTGTCATGAATTCAAACGACAGCCGAGCTATCCACGTTTCACAGGCAACTCAATTTCTTTGAATTTCAACTCTTTCAATGAAAAGCACATGACTGTGCAAGGTATTCTGTTGACTGAGTACTTGAGAAATGACCCATACACAGAAGTGTCAATTTATTTTAATATCTCTCTCTCTCTCTCTCTCTCTCACACACACACACACACACACACACACACACACACACGCATGCACACTCAGGACAGATCTAGGCTTCAAAGCCAGATCTTATACTTTACCATTGCTCCATTCTTTCTTTAAATCAAGAAACTTCCCAATATTCATTTTTATACAAAGGAAATGGTTCTGAAAAAAAAATGTATGCATGTGTGTGTGTGTGTATGTATGTGTGTATGTGTGTATATATATATATATATATATATATATATATGCCATATTTCTTTGTTACTTCTTTAATAGTTTCTCCATAAGTTTCAATTGGGAGAAAAGCTCTTATCTACAAATTTTAGCTTTTGAAAAACATTCATAGTTTCTTGGATCTTAGAGCTGACAGAGACCTCAAAGAAAAATCCAAACACCTCATCTTAACAGAACTAAAATCCAGAAAGATGGAGTGACTTGACTAGACTTCAGTTATGTGTTTTGAAATACATAATTAAATTGTGTAAAATTTCTAGGTTATTGTCACATGTATTAAATTTACCATTTTTTTTCTTTTTTTTTCTGGCATTACTTATAAAATTCAACTGTGATAAATATGCTTTGGTTTCATTATACCTCCACATATTAATGCATCTGAATGAAATTTTATATTCAGACCCTATTAGTGCACAATGTAAATTGAAAACAGACTCTAAATGGCCAGCTACTAAATTTTTTAAAAACATGATAGGCCCAGTGGAAGCAGGCAGCTGCGCTGACGTTCTTCCTAGGGCAAAGAAAAAAAAAAAAACAACTACTAAGAAAAAAACGCAGACACTTGGTTTGGTGTTCCTCCATCGCCAGATTTATTGACCTGCAAGAGAAGTCAGTGGCTGTTTTGCCCCAGTCAATACTAATTTCTAGGGTCAATAAATCCTGGTAATGAATGGAGAATGTGAGTCGATGTAGGCTCATTAGACGTGTTCACAAAATGTGCCATGTGTAAAATAAGAAAATAATAATCAATCAGCCTTATCAATGTTTAAATATTATTTCTGACAACTTTTCAAGTCATTTTTTTCTTTCTTTGTTTTTCTATTGGAAGCAACTTTAGATAGGGGAAAAAAAAAAAAAAGATCACCTTGAAAAGTTAAAGCCACTCCCATCATAATGGTTGCCTCTGACTTCCACTGGTCCACCCATTAACGTTCCTGTCCTGTCCCCAAGACGGGCCAGCAGTTTGTGGGAGGAGGATAATCACCTTCTCTGCAAAGGGACTTTGCTGCCATGGAGCCTGCTAACCTAGTGGCCTCTACCCTCTTCAGTCACAGTGGAGATGGCAAGTGGCCACCAAGAACAGATAACGGTGCCCCTGGGGTATTGATCCAAAGGAAACGAAAGCTGGATCCGGAACAGACCTCTGCACCCCGTGTTCACTGCAGCATAGTTCACAATGGCCAAGGGATGAAAACAACCCAAGGGCCCCAGGGCAGATGAATGGATAAAGGACATGCCGTGCATACACGGAGTGGAATATTAAACAGCCTTACAAAAGAAGGAAACCTCGTCATTTGCAACCACACAGATGAACCTGAAGGTCATTCTGCTAAGTAAAATAAACCAGACACAGAAAGACAAATGCTGCACAATATCATTTATAGGTTGAATCTAAAAAGTTCAAACTCATAGAAACAAAGAGCAGAATGGTGGTTGGCAGGGGTGTGGGGGGGTGGAATTGAAGAGATATTGGTCAGACGGTACACACTTTCAGTTATAAGATGAATAAGGTTCGGGGATCTAATGTACAGCATAATGGTGACAGTTAACCACTAATAGTTAATACTGTGTTGTATACTTAAAATTTGCTAAGAGGATAGTTATCAAATTAAATCTACCGTGCACATGCGCACACACACATACGCATACACAATGCTAACCATGCAGAGGTGATGGATAAGTTATTTAGCTTACGTGTGGTGATCTTTTCACAATGTATACATGTCTCAAAACATCAACTCATTTACCTTAAATATATACAATTTTATGTGTCAAAAACATCTTAACAAAATTTTTTTTTTTTTAAAGATAACAATGAACCTGTTTGGTATATATTCTCATGTAAAGGAGCACACACAAATCCTTTGTCAGCATATACCTAAGAGGTATGTAGAAAACTTGGTGGAAAACAAGAATTAAAGGATACTACATTTACTGAGAACTTACAAGTTCAAACACTATGAGCCAGGAGCCATGCTAGACATTTTTCATAGATTATTTCTAATCTTTAAAAACAATTTAGGGTACCTCTATTTTTCCCAATCAGAAAATTACATCTAAGCAAATTTAATAACTATTTTCAGAATTGCTATCCCATGGAATTCCAAAGTCCTGGTTCTTTTCATAATAACCTGCTGCTTTCTTATAGCAACGCTCAAGTTCAGAGACAGCAAAATCCTCGAAAAGGGGAAAGCATGCTGTAAGCTTAGTTGTATTCATCAACAGAAATAGCTATATCACCATGGGATTTTTATAGCTTTATCAATTTAACTTTTTAAATTACTAAAATACCATGTTGCTGACTACATTAAAAAATATTTTTTAAACAGTTGGATCTTTAAACATGTTGTCGGTTAACATCATTCTGAAATACAAACCTCTTTAATAAACAAACCAATGAAGTTCACATTTCATCCAAATCATTGAATAAATAAATGCCTAATGATATTTGAGGGATGGATGGAGATTAGCGAGGAGGAAAAGAAATCATTTTTGCTACGTCAGTTCCAGTAAACTATATAAAAGAATGCACTTATAAAAATTGGTGTGTCTCTTCAGACCAATCACGATCACGTTAAATAAATATGGCACGCATTTTGTGATAATGTTCAAAACCATGTTTCAAAGCGAGTTGTGAAGGATGATTTCCTGAGGCCTACACACAATATAAAACAGGTTTTGCGCACATGCTTCCAAAAAAGCTGACAAAACTAATGAGCTCAGCCACATGAAATGAGCCCAAAGAAGCTGCATTCAAGGTGCAGTGATGTCGCTAAATCATCTCAGCTAGTCAGCAAATGAGCTCAGCCATCCAAAACCCTGCACGTCTACTAAATGGTCTTTATCTTCTGTGCACAAGTGTTATTTCATGTGGTTCTAATGTAGGACTGGCTGGTGAGAAAGCAATCGTTCTGAGTGAGTTCTGTCTTACATTCATTCTCATTTATGAATCTGACCATTGCAAAAAAAGTGTACGAGAGAAAGAGGGGAGGAAAAAAAGTGTGAAAGAAAGAAAATCAGACACCAGATCACCAAACTGTTTTCTCAAGGAAGGAGGAGATCAGACAAGGATTTGTGAAGATAAGACGTGTGGGTTCATTTCCTCTTTTTTGCTTCATACACCCAGAGCTCTGTTTCAACACGTTAACTTACAGTGGGTTCCCTAGTGCTAACTCCGACCTTGAATTGTCCTGAGAAATGAGAAGGAAGCCAGGGAGGGTCACCTGCTCATATGAGCCATTTGGGACAGGTCGGGCTCCTAAGGGGGCTGACTTCTCTATTAACAAGGGCTTCTGGGTGGCCTTCTGAGTGTCTCTGAGGAGATCGTGTTGCAGTAATTCAGTCCTTTACTGTTTATGCTTTGGACCAACTCCCAAATTCAATAACCTGGTGAGAAAAAAATGCTACAACTTGTAGGCATGAGTGCTCGAATTCCAACCCTGTGGTGGCCAATTTTGGATACATGTTACTTTAACTGAGATTCTCATTCATTTTCAATTAGCTTCTCTGTGTCCATGTATCTATATCTCTAACTAAGGAGGTGCATGAAGCTGAATATACACACGTGGAGGGTTTTTCATTGATCTGGTATTTACATATGTAGTCATATACACTGATTAGTATCAGGATGCTGTAAAGCACAAACACATGCACATAATTACCATACTCGCTTTCTCTGATTGCAGCAAGGAATATGGTTCCTTTCCCGCCTCTGCCTCTTAACCTGCTATGTCCTTTCTGGCGGCCAATTCATAAGCTGTAAGGTTTTATGTCTAACCTTGGAATCTATTATCCATCCCTTGACCTGCTTTAGAATTTATATCTTAATTTCTCATGATCTTCCTGCTTTACTCTGCTATTCTTCATTTCATTAACAGCCAGTCAGACTTCATTCTGCCTTACAAATGCATTATATATTTCTAAAAGCTAAAGATAAGTTAAAGAAAGTATATTAAAATCTCTCCTATATCTGCGGTTAGTTTATCCCCACATAGAACAACGATCAAAAAAATGAGTCAGCTACAAAGCAATCTGATCTCATCGGATTCATCTTTTTTTTTTTTTTTTCATATTTGATTAGTCTGAGTTTCCTAAATTTTAGGAAATTTAATATGAAAAACACAAGAGAAAGTTCTTTGTAACAGCCCCAATCCAAATTGTTTTCTGTTCCATACACTACCTAGTAAATCTGAATTTCAGCCTTTTCAAGATACCACTTTTATTTAGAGAGTGAACATAGAGAACATATTAAATTAAGCAGGGCCCCAAAATGTGTTATGAATAATATAGCAGCACATATGTGAACTGAGTGCAAACGGGAACCTCTCTTCTTTCCATATTTATTTTTGTTGTTGTTACTGTTAAGTGTACTAGACCAAAAAGATGTTGTAAATCACAAAGATTCAACGAAATATTGGTTAATTTAGCAGTTTGGGATGTGCCCAAGAATTTGAATTGGACTTTTTTTTTTTTTTTTTTTTTTTTGGTCTAAGGAGTTGGGAGTAAATTAACCAAATCGGAACTACCGAATAATTTTTGAAGTCTTATAAAATCAACAATGTCAACTATGAACTTGGTCAAACAGGGTGCAACGTACTCAGTCACGTGAACAGGTAGATCTCTCCTCTGTCAGTTGCTGTGCCCGCACCCATGACACCCTGTGCTATGCTCAGCTGACGTGGCCTTCCACGTGCCACCATTTATGCTGTCTGACCTGATTCCTCCCTTCTGTGTTTTCCATTTAAATGTTTTACTGTCATTCTTTCGGTTGGAATAGTTAAAGAGCGGTATGCAGATGGAGTAGAAACAGCAGTTACAGAAAACCCTGAATTTTAATTCGAATTCAGCAACTTGTTCATCCAGTGGCTTGAGATAAGATTTTTAACTTCTAAGGGTCAAGGTTTTTCATCAGTATAAAGAAGATATTAATTTTCCAACTAGAATCTCTGAAGCAATGACTAGTAGCTTTTCTAGAACTCACTAGAGCTATATTCTTTGCAACTAGAAAGTGTTATGAGCTGAACTGTGTCCCCGCCAAAATACAAATGTATACCTCAGAATGTGACTGCTATATGGAGAGAGGGCCTTTGAAGGGGTGATTGGAGTAAAATGAGGTCAAACATGGAAACCCTAATCTGGTATGACTGGTGTCCTTATTAGAGGAAGAACTCAGGACACAGACAAGAGACAAAGGAACCACCATGTAAGAATGCAGCGAGAAGGCAGCTGTCTGAAACTTAAAGAGAGAGGCCTCAGAAGAAGGGAGGAAGCCTGCCGACACCTTGAACTTCCAGGCTCCAGAACCATGAGAAAATAAATTTGTTTTTTTAAGTCACTCAGTCTATGGAATTTTGTTACAGCAGCCCTACCAAACTAGTACTGAAAGGACAACCAAAAGCGAAATGATTATTCTCAGTATCGGCCCTACCTCTTTTAGCCATCATTCTATTCCGCAGCCACCTCGATCAACCGAAGCTCAGCCCAGAATTCAAATAAACAACAATAAAAAACATGCACACACACATGCGTATACTCCTCAGAGCAAAATAAATGTTACTCCCTCTCGTTATGTACAGGTAAGGATCATTCTTCTATCTGAATGTCCCAGTTAGAAGATGAGTTCAAACTATAGTCAAATTTTTAGTTATATCGCCAATCCGATTTTAAGAGCGGCTATTTAAGAACATGGTCGTGATTCTCTAGCAGTAGTACAAAACTACATGCCAGCTCTGATCTAGCCATTAGAAAATAAACAAACAGTTCATAGAAGAGATTCTGGTAACGACTGGGAAAAATTCCACAATGTATTTTGGAAGAATTCCAAACGGCCACAACTATTTCTTGCTTAAACCTTTTTGAGGAGGTAATTTCTACTATTTTTGTTAACAGTAATTTCTATTATTAATGGAGGTGCAGTAATTTCACATTTTTACACAAAGGACAATAATCTAAGAGGTCACTTTCTATCTGCCCTCCTATTCCCTTCCCAAATGTGAAGGTCTGTAAAACTGTCTTTAATTTCAATTTTTAAAAATATTTTTAATGTTTCATTTCTTTGAAAAAAAATGCAAGTAAAAATGTGCTCAAGAGACTAAGCAAATTAAGCTTTTTGGTAGATTCATAAGGCACCCGTGGGAAGCCTCTATTACTTAACCGTACATATTAATTGTTAAACACTTTCATGACACAGGAAATGACATGCCTGAGGTTCAATATTATAATCCTTGCCATGAGACTATCATAATTGAGAACTGTGAGCAATTCATGCGAATAAGGAAAGAAGAAATGCTTGTAAGTGACTCGCTCATTCATCCAACTTTCGGTGGGTAATTACTAAGTACTATTGTAGCGTAGACTGTTGTGGTGGGCGGGTGGATGGGTGGGTGTGTGTGGGTGTGTGGGTGTGTGTGTGTGTGAGAGAGAGAGAGAGAGAGAGAGAGAGAGAAACTGAGACTGAGACTGACTTGTGACTGACCAAACCCTTCCCCTGATGTGAGGGACCCAGGTCCGGCCTTTGAGAACACCAAATTAATTTAATCTTAATGAATGCTACAGGAATGAAAAAGTTGAGTCAATAATAGACCCCTGCTTATTCTAGAATTGGTTTTCAAGAAGAACGTAAACCTAAAACTGCTGGACATCTTGAACTTCAGGTGGGGATAGTATGCCTGAGAATTCTTCTCCCAAAGAAAAAAAAGAGCCAAGACTTGGAATTCACTGATACCTCTTTTATGTCCTCCTTGATCTAGCTAGAGCTGATGTTAACTTTCATTTAGCGAGCCAATACAGTAATTTAGTTTGTTCCTTTTTAAAAAAATATTTATCTTTTTATGACCGATATTTTAGATGAGCAGAACTTGTGGAGTAAAATTATAAAGCTATTTCTTTTTTTCCACCGTACCTTAAAAGTGAATCAATATGGAAACTCATTCCTTTGTGACTGGAAGATAATTCAGGTTATCTCATGACTTCTTTGATCATTCTTAGATAATAACAAGTTCATTTGAAGTGAACAAAGGCATTCTCTGTTCAGTAATATAATAATCAAAAACCCAAAATTGGTTAAAATTTATATGTTCTTTCCTCCTTCAGCTAGAGCCTTCTGCAGCCTGGAAGGCAGGGAGAGGAGCCGAAGTCTTCTCCCAACAGTGAGACACCTCTGTGCCCTCTGTGTATGGCAGGTGTGTACAGCTCTCTCTTGTGGAAATTTTCGTAGGTGACGCATAGCCCCTTCCATCCCTCTTACCTTTGCTTCCTTAATCCTGGTGATTTACTTTCTTGGAGCCTTTTATCAACCTCTTCTTTGTCACTACATCTAGCAATTCCTTCATCTCTCTCTGCCGCAGTCCATTTGCCCATCGAAGAAGTTCTGTTGGACAGGACCTAACATGACCCTAATATGTCCCCTACTGGCCCTCTCACGTGTGCTCTCATCTTGTCCACAGGAAACTCTACTGCATCCTTCACCATAACTCTGGGCATACGGGCTGATCCCAGTCTGCCGCCTCCCCTTTGGCATGTCCATTGGCAGCTACGCAGGCTTCCTCTTACTCCTTAGTATTCTCAGAATGGAGTTCTACACAAGACCTCTGTGGCCTCGACTACAGATATCTCTCAAGCTCTCCAAATGCTCTTATTAGGCTTGACATGAAGGCTCACAAGTAGGGTGACCAACCAATCATGTTTACCCAGGACCATCCAGGTTTTAGCACCAAAGCTCCCCCATATGTGAGGCAAACCTGGAGATATGGTCCCAGGAGAACAGGTACCCCTACTTTCCCCTTAGAAATGGTCATTAGGTCCTATAGCATAGCTCTCTCTAAAAAATATATTATATATATAATAATATTATATATAATTATAATATATATTATAGATATACACATACATGTATGTGTGTGTGTGTATAAATCTTTTTTCAGTCTTTTTACTCTAAATGTAGCAAAGGATTTAAGAGTTATACAATTGTTTCATAATCATCTTTTTCAAGTTCAAGGTGGTCACTGTCTTTGGCAAATGTCGCTTGAAATTCAGCAGAAACTTTTTTTTAACATATTCTGTTACAATTTTTTTCTTTTTTGATTTTATATATTTTTTCAACCTATTAAAATATATACAATTACTGTAGCTAGGTCCTGTAAGTTTTCCAAGTCAGTCGATACAGCATTAGGTACAAGTGTGACACCTGGCCAGCATCATCTGGCATCGCCTGGAAATCTGCTAGATATATAAATTCTTGGAACTCATCAAAGATCCACTGAATCAAAAACTCTTGGGTTGAGACCCAGCAGTCTGTATTTTAACAAGCCTTCCAAGTGAAATAAGATAAGCTAATGTATGAGAACCATTGGTCTATAATTTTGGTTCTCAGTTCTGTCTAATCATTAGAATCACCTGGGCAGCTTTTGACACCAAATTCTGGGGCTCAGAAACAGGTTTGCCCCACTATCTGAAAGTAGTTTATTCCTATAAATCCTTTCATAAACCGAAATGGTGTGGAGCTAAGAAGCAATTAGTACTGTTAATTTAAAAGGGAAAACCCTCTTTGGATTTCTTTTGGTTACTGTAAACAAGTACTAATGTAGGCCTTTTATAAAAGCAAAGTGACATAATGCAAACTTTCAAAAAACAATGGATATCTGTATTCAATTCCATCAGTATCTGTTGGGGCTCAGACACCAGCGGAATTTTAAAAGCTCCCCAGGTGTATCCAACAAGTAGCCAAAATTTTGAACCAATTGTCTACAATATTGCTTGTTAAATCTCTTCTTTGGAGGGTAGAATTTCAGCTGTTTCAGAGCAGTAGGACCCAAGGACTATATATATGGTTATTGGAGTCTTCACTTCAAGACACCAATTATGTATAACTATATGTAAACAAAGTGTTCTGGTTCATTCAATCTGTTTCCTCCATACTGAATTTCACTGTCTAGTCCATTTTTAAAATATTTATTTGCTTACATTTTGTGAAATTTCAAATTGAAGAGAATGCCATCAAAATCTGGAATTACACTTCATTTAAATTTGTGTGTGGCCTTTGCCTCTACTGCCCGTGGAGACGCAAAGATACGCGTCCGTGAGCAGTAAAATTTGAAAAGGAATTCACATATGTTTGCCTGATGCTATGACAATATGCTTTGAGGTTTAAAAGCGGATGCTATTTATTTCACTACACTGCAAATCTTGTAACAACCTGCAGTGTATATGTTACAAATGATATGTAGAAATATGATCATTTGCAAATAGACACATTCATGAGCAAATGGCCACATCAACCCAGGACCAGTTAAGGCTCTTCAAACCCATTAAGACTGTTAGTTCTGACCAGAGATAAGCAGAATAAACAAACCCTTGAAGGGCTGGAATCAATCCTGCTGCTTTTCAAAGCCCTCCAAAGGATGTGAGGAAGCCCAAAGGTTTCACTGTTTTCCTTTTTTATTGTTTTGCTTACTCTTCTCTTTCCCTGTTAGAGGAACTTAACATTTGCATTGCTAAGGAAGCTTTTTTTTTTTGCTGAGACCACCCCTCCTCTGGTTGTCTTTGGAAAAAAAAAAAAAAAGAATTTAAAAGATTCTTGCGATCTGGCCTGTGATAATTTAGCCTTGTATAAAGACATAAACCAAATTTTAGCTGGAGGCAATTTAGATTAAAACAAACTCAGAATAAAAGTATTTAAATTATTCAAACAAATGGGAAAGTTAACTGTATTCTTCAATCTAAGCATGTCTGAGAGACTTGGCCTGCCCTAAAATACAATTTAAAATATATCTAATAAGAAACGCTGAGTTAGCTTTGACTGAAAGATACATACCAGAGTAGAATGGGGATGGGAAGGGGGAGGGAGTCCTCCCGGGGCGGGGGGTGGGGAACTGATGTCTGTATTTCCCTTAGAACTACCAAATTTTGGTGGTTTTGATTTGCTTGTTTTAAGTATGTGAAGGTGTAGAAAGATGTCATAATGACTCTGCGTGATAGGGATATCTTTCAAATTAAAACTGATTTTAAATGAGTTCACAAGCTAAAAGGAGGATGTGTATTTGACGGGTTTAAAGAATTTAATCTAACACAGCATATAAAGCCCCCTGGTGATTCTTTATGACCCTCTTTTGCTTAGTTCCACAGATCTATACTATGGCTTTCCAAATAAGTCACTGAAGGGCTCAGGGCCATGGCTTATATTAATTTTCTTCATGAAACTTGACCAAGTCCATTCTCCACCATCGCTAGCACCGGGAAGAAACAATTGAGTAGAAACTTTATGCAAACTGAAATGCATTTATTTTATCAAAAGCAAAATAATTATTTGGCAGAATATTTCGCCCATACTGCTAAGTAATATTCCAAATGAGTAACTCACTGAAATGACACCATAAAATGACCCGAAAGGTAAAAGCCATTTCCAAATGTTAATATAGAGTTATGTGACTCCTCCTACGGCATCTTGAAGGGCAAGGCAGTTAGAGCAGAGAATGTGCAATAACTTTCAAGAATAAATGAAGGCATGTGGCCTGATCTTCTACCCTATGGGCTGGAAGTTAAAGCCCATAAATCTCATGCAGGATGAAAGAAAAAGAAGTAGTCTTTTTATTAGGAGGCAAATGGGAAAGAGTTGTCTCTCAGAATCCAGAAGCTCTGTGGAAATGCCCTTCAGAGCCAGACTGGGCCTAATGAGGCTATTTACATGAAACTCATGATGGAGCATGATATTTAATCACATCATTTTGACAAATAATTAGAAGATAAATCACTCAAACGACAGTGCTACTGTACCTTAAAAATACACTGCGAATACTGTTGACAGCATTTACAATTGCACCTATTCACTTAATTTTTCATTTAACAGAAAGGGAAGCAGAAGGCAGATTTGTGCACCAGCCAATCTGGCCTTCGCATTCTGGCAAGGGTTGAGCTTGGGCACACACCAATCTTGCATGAAATAGGACTCTGCTTCTCATTTATAGTGAGCATTGAAAAGTTATAAAATATAATATGTGGTTTGGGGTCTTTTCTTGTTAACTGATGGTAAATACTAGCCTTTGGGTTATGTGGGAAATACCAATACATGTTTATGGTCTTCAAAGGGATGCCCAAGAATTGCTGTGGAGGCACTCTGAAGATTTCTCATCCCCCTCCAAGGGGTTTCAGCGTTTAGAGAAAGCCTCTTTATGCATTCGGTCTTATTTAAAAGCATTTATCTTTGAATAAAAGCGAAATGAAAATACCAGAGAAATGGCCTAAGCCCCTGTCTGCTATTCTGGAATGTCCTGTTCCCTGGCATTTATAAAAGGAACTAGGAGAAGAATCAGGTAGAACATAAAACTTAATTTTAATTAAATCCTAAAGAGTTTAAATTAATGCTTTCATAGTGGCAAGGTCATTTCATGTTTCGTTTCAAGCCAAAACTAGACAGCACCAGATCTCTTCTTTACTTTTTGATTTCAAACCAAATTAATATACATATATGAATTTGTGTGTGCCTGTCAACAAGTTTATTTCATAAAATTGGTTTTGTACAGACTCAAGCGATAGCATAGGTGTGTGAAAGTGCATGTGATCTGATCTGGCTGTTGAAAGAAGTCTTGAAGGATTGTTCTGTATTATTAAATAAGCAAGAAATTCAGCAGCAGCAGTTTTCATGGTATTGCTGGTTATAACTTAAACTAGTTCTAGAGAAAGATCAAATTACACAAACCTTTCTTACTGATTATTATACTTTATTTTGAGGAGATCTAATATACCAGCCTCCTTTCCCTCTGGATATTGCTTTCCTAAAGAGTGATTCCCCTCCCCCCCCCCCAAGATTTTTACTAGTTAACTATCAATCATGTTATATCATGTTTGGCCAAGAAATTTAATGATTTTTCACACAGTCTTACACTCAAAAGACTATAAATGCTAAAATGATTAAACCTTATTATTTCCTGGTATGATTCAATGAGCATGATTTCTTTAGGATTCTAAATGCTGGTGATAAGATTGGGACCGGAAATGGAAACTGAGTCTTAAAAAGATTAGACAACTTGTCTCCCCTCAAGGACTGAACTGGATATCCAACACAAAGCAAGATAAGAACAGACACAGTATTGTGAAGGCTCGATTAGATCTAAAAATTCATCACGTATAATTTTTAGGGAGGAGGCAAAAGAACTAAACTGTTAAGTCAAGGGACATTCAGAGACTGCAATATGCTGATCAGCTCTGCAGTCAAGCCACAAAAACACCTGCAAAATGAGGGAAGATTTCTGCTGGGCTTGCTAAGGACCCATTCCCCACACCTGTGAGGGGGAAACAGGAAAAACAGTCTGTAGGTGACCACGCTAGTAAAATAAAGTCGTTAACTCCCTATGGCCAATGAGTGAAATAGGGAAGAGAAAGTAAGAGACCTACTGTTTAGAAAGAAAGGACTTTAAAGTGTGTGTGTGTGTTTAAATCAAGGACTATTTAAACTTTATTTTAAAAAAAGTTTCTGGATTCTGGTGCCCCTCAAAAAATTAAAAAGGAAGTAGGCTGGTTAAAGTTTGTTTTTGTTTTTCTGGCACATACCACTATCATGGCCCCATTATAGCAGAACTGCTATTTTCCTAGAATTTTACAATCAATTTTAAATTGACTGTTAAGTTTCGATGAGAAAAAAAAAAGTGAGTAATGTTGCTGAGTCACCAAACTTTTTGTTCCAATTTAGCATGGCTGTCCCCCCATCTGTTAGAATAGATTACAGAAGCATCTCTTGGTATCTATGCCACAGGAGTGGTCACTTTTTATTCAATCTGAAAACTACTAAGACTACTGAATTGTACTTTTTTTTTTTTTTTTTTTTTTTTAAATAATGGCGAACTAGTTGGAAGGAGGACTGGCTGGTTGAGGACCCCTCCAGTAACAACTGCTGCTTAAAATCCTCCAGCACATACTCGCCATACTATTTCAGATGCTTCCAATAAAGTAGAAGACGTTTGGATTAAAACCTATGCCTTTCCATGTTGAAGAGTCCAGAGTGGGATGGAGTGAGAGACATCGTTCGTGTTCACCATGAAGTCAAGCGTTAGTACCTAGAAGTGGCTGTCAGTGGTGGAGATTGGATGGGGGAGGACTCAGCTCATGAACAATATGGTGGCGTAAGATGTGAACAGGGAGGAAGGCAAAACTGAGCACAGAGAATATTAGTAAAGAGGGCAAAGACTACATTTACAAGAGGGGGAAGAGGGTCCAAAGACTGATAGGAGCAGAGAACCTGAGTTGCAGAAGGGACCTACAGGCATTGAGTACATTACCCAGCTGAAAAAAGTATTCCTTCTTCATCATATCAAGCAGAGGGTCAGCTTCCTCTTGATACCTCATATGACAGGGCAGCCTAAAATCACACAAGGCACCTTCTTTCTCTTTCTCTCTCTCACTCCCTTTGACCCTTGAAGAGCCCTAATTCTACTGAATCTCATTATCTCTCAGCAAATTCCTGCCAGTCTTCCAGAATTCAGCCCAAGTGCCAGCTCGTTGCTGAAGCCTCATCTGTCCTGTCAGTCTGACAGAGAGGTCTCTCTCCTATTTTTCCATCACATGTTGGACAAATGCATGTTTCTCACTCACGAAAGACAGTGAGCTCCATAAGAACAGAATCATACCCTCCTTGATTTTTCCCTTCCTCGGACTTAGCAAAGGGCCATGTCCACAGATGGAATTCAATAACTGTTTCCCAAATCGTGAGTCAGAGTCTGCCATGCTGTTACTTTCAATTACTGTGGCTCATGATTCCCTCAGAAGATATCCAAAATTAGTCTTGTCCTCCCACAATAGGTTTATTCTTCAATTGTACCCCACCCCCAATTTCCTTTCCTTAGCATAACTTCTTCAGTTTTTTTTAAGCCACTGGTTCTCCTAGTGAATGTCAGAATACCTGGATGATTTCTTAAAATGCTCATTGCTGGGTCCTCCCTCCCAAGCTCTGATTTAGTACATCTGGGATGGCGATCAAGAATCTGGACTTCCAGCAAGTTGCCAGGTGTTGATGCTACTGCTGGTCCAGGGTCACACTCTGAGAAGCACTACTTTCAAACATTCTTCATCTAGCTGGATTCATGGCTCCTTTATTCTCCTGCTATTCTCACTCTAGGATATCTCCTCTTAATCAGAACGGAACATAAAACTGGAAATGGAAATGGTCTAAGACTACATTTAGAGAAACAATGCCCTAGATCTTGCTTTGTTTAATTTGTTTTGTTTTTCAATTACACTTGACATTCAATACTATATTAGTTTCAGGCATATAGCATAGTGGTTAGACAGTTTCATAGCTTATCAAGTGATCATCCTGATTAGTCTAGTACCCATCTGGCACAATACATAGTTACTACGATATTAATTATATTCACTGTTTCGTACATAAACTTACATCAATCCAAATCACTTTAAGAGTATTTAATAACCTGAGCCAATAAACGATTCCCAAGTTTTATTGAACCCAGTGTTGAACAGACTTGTCAATGGGTTTTAGCATCCGCCCATTAACATTTTATAATAATTATAAGATGATAAATTATAAAAATGTTCAGAGGTGCTACTTGCAGTCAGTAATCATTCGGTTAATATTTATTAAATACCTTTTCTGCGTTGTATTAGGCCCTGAAGATTCAGCAGTGAATGAAGGTAATGTCTGTCCTGAAGAAGTTTAAGTTCTCCTTATTTGCCATATTAACCTGTAAAATAATTAGAAAAATGCTTTGTTACTGAATGTACTGTTTGCTCTACTTTTAGATTTTTATTTTTGGAGGAGGACAACTTTAATTTCTGACTTTCAATATTGTAGTTCTTGGTTTATAAATAAATAGCCTGATGATAATCAAACTGCTCTTACCCAAGCCTATCACCTACATTATCTTTTTTGAACCTCTATGTGATGATGGAATGGGACTGAAAAATGAACCAAACATTAAAAAATATATATATATATGTAAACATTAAATATACATATATATACATATATATGCATATATATGTATATATATAGAAAACGCTTTAAGATAAATTCCATTTCCTCTCAATCTATTTGGAAAACATATTTAGGGATAGAGAGAACACCTTTCCTCAGACACTTTGAAAATAATTGAAAAGTATTACTCAAAAGTTAAGAGGAAGGAACTGTAATGTGTTCATTTACTTGCTATATATTTTTTTCATATACACAAACATTTTATGTTGAACATAAAGTGTATTAATCAGCATGTTGAGTTCCACAGACTTCTTTGTACATACAATAGTAATATTAGCACAGAGTCTTGTTTAAGATAATATTTGGACAATTACATTGTCAGGAAATGTTTTTATCAAATAATGTCCTTCATACGGGATTTGATATCATACAATTTACAGAAGACTATAAAATTAGTAAAAAGTATATGATGCTTGAACGAACAAATTGATAAATGGACTACATCATAATCTCAAACACGTGAACATTACTGTTAAAATGTCAGAATTTTTGTAATTGCATTTAATCTTCTATAAATTAGTAAAAGCTAAAAATACAAGCAAAGATTTATATAAACTGAAATCTTAGTGCTGGGAAATACCTAATAGTAAATAGGCTGCCATAAGAAGAAATTCTTTAAAAAATCCTTTATGAAAGAAAACAAAAGGTTATTACCTTTGCTCATAGGTTAAAACAGCTCTTCAGGGTGCTGACTTTATGTTTGGAAAAACATACTGTGTTCTAAGGTTCTGTTTCCAGTTTCTGACCTAGCCTGACCACTAGGTCTCACCTCTAAGAATGACGGGAAGGACAAAACTGAGAATACTGAGAAGACACTCTGGGCTCTCGGTGGTGGTTTGGAATTGGTGCTGGGAGAGGATGTACTCTTTGAGGCAAGAGGCAACGAGGCTGGGTGTGGAGGGATGAAGAGGGAAGAACGCGTTGGAGTTGTGTTTACGCTTCTCCCCTCCATTGTCTAGACCAGAGTAGCCCACGCCTGGTCCAATCATGGGCTGAAGGAAAATGAATTACTAAACATGGGGTGGGGGATGAAAAGTTTGTGCCTGAAGACAAGAGAAAACAGAAGAAGTCACAAACCTGAATGCTTACAGGGTTCAGGCAATTACTATGAGTTAAGAAATAGACCTGTCAGGGATAAAATGAGAGGTGAGCGGGTAAGGTGAACTGCCTTTTCAAGAAAGGCAGGGGCTGTTTGGCATTAACAGGTAGTTGCCACTTTGTGAGCCTACGAATGCCAGATCTTCAACTATTTCAATGGAAGCCAGAAAATCTATTACAAATTTCCCAATATGTGAGTGTTGCTTCATTTTTTAACTCAGTGCAAGCCAAATGAAACACATCTGTGAGCGTCTGTGGTCTGTCTGGTCCACCTACACTCCATTCGCCACACAGACAGAATGACTTTCTTAACATACAAATCAGATGGCTTAAAATCCTCCCATGTCTTCCCCCGTCACCCGGAATAAAATTAAGCCTAACTAATTTCATGGCCTATATGATCTGTCTCATCCCTACACGTCCAGACGCATTTTCTCTGGGCCAGGACGCTGTCTTTGCTGACTCAGAGTCTTAGCTTTTCCTTCTGCAAGGAATGCTGTCACGCCATCTTTGTAAATGGGGTCCGACTGTTCTTTGCTCAGACCTCCTTTCTAATTTAGCCTTCCTCCCCTACCCCACAAGTTATTTTCAGGATTACATATATATTTTTTCCTTTTATTTTCTTTCAGATTATGTGACTATCTGCAATATTATTATTATTTTTTTATTACTGTTCCTAGAATAGAAGCTCTGTGAAAGAAGAGCTATGTCTTTGGCATGATTTATTATTATTATTTCAGTTCTAAATCTACCCTTCTAATTCTACTTCATGAGACTGGAACTTGGCAAACTACATTTCTCCATTGCCGACTGGGTTCCTCTTAGGTTTTGCTAATCAGGGGCACACGGGAGATACTGGGAGGCAGAAAGATGGAGAACCGACCCGCTTCTTCCTGTTTTCCTGCTGTTCTGGTGGCAGCAGCTGGTGCCAGTTTCCAGCTGTTTTTCCACATTTCCACAACCAGCTTCACAGAGCCTCATTGGAGATACCAGCACCGGCCACACAGCAGCCCTTCCAAAAAGGACACCCTGCCTCTGCAAGGCCCATCCTTGCTCCTAGGGCTGCATCTCCACCTGGCAACACTGTCTCCTGAGACGCCTGGGTCTCGTCCACATCTACCCGGCAGCCCTTGAAGCGTCTAGTTTCTCACAACCCAAGACTCTTCCCCTTGATCTCCCAACCCAAAGCCATCTACAAAAATTCTCTCAGTGTAAATCTTCTTTCCTTACTTGGCTCAGACCAGTACTGTAGGCATTTAATCAGTATTTAACATATTTATGAATGAAAGGATGTGACAAGCAGACAGCCTATTTGTCAGATGTGCCCTAAAGATCCTACTCACAATTTTTTTTGTGACAATGAACCATTCTGACACAACACAGCTGTGTCATTTGTTCCCTTTGAGCCCCTCGAATGACTTGGTAAGGTGCGATGTGTTCCATCCGTGTGTGCTGGACCTCCAGGGCCAGAATACAATCTTTACAGACTCTTAGACATTGAGAAGATTATGGCATCTTGATTGGGTAATTCAAAATAAAATATCTATATATAAGGAGATATTGGCATAAACATAGCTGTTTGTAAGATAAATGTATGACTAGCAATGAGCTTATTTTTCTCATACTGACTACCGCGATGCTTTTTAAAAATTCTTTTAATAACCGTATGCTTCCACAAAAATATACACTACTCGTTTCATCGTGTCCCTCTTTCCTGGATCCTAATCATGTGTTCTCTCTATTGCATAATGCAGAACTCGATTTATTAAGACTCTTAAAATCAGTATATAAAGAAAATGTTCAAAGGCATAAATTTCGGGAATGATTCAAGTACATACTGGACTCTCCCTTCATTTCTTGACCTTCTGGAGAACTTCAACTCATCCTTAGATCGGCTCCTCTGTAATTTCCTGAAGCCCTCACATTTATTAAGTATTCATTATGAGCTAATGCCCATGCCAGACACTTTATATATATTGTCTCATTTTAGCCTGACAAAATTACCATAAATTAGGAATTACCCTTATTTATGCACTGACAGACCTAATAGACTGTTGAGTCCCTGCCAGGTACTTCATAAAATATGATTGTGTCTCTCTTAACATTTTTAAGAGCATACAATGTGCCAGGAATTCTTCAAGTAATTTCCCATATATCAACTCATTTAATCATTAAAGCAATATTTCTTACCAAATTTTACAGATGAGAATGCTAATAAACAGAAAGTACCTCACTCAAATTCACCCAAAGAATAAAGAGCAGAAATAGGATTCAAAACCCATCGGTGTGGGTCCTCCTTTAACCACTAACATGTGTCATCCTGGACAATAATACGTAAATACCGTTACTGAATTTGCCAGATCTAAAATAGTTTAATGCTCTGTGAATAACTGTGCTCAGATAAAGCCTGCATCACCATGTTTAGCCCGTTATGGATTATCCACGATAATGGCCCCAAAATATTTAGACGTGAGCACTCCTTTCAGTGTCAATGATAGTGGTCCCACTTTTAATTTCTTAGTTGATGACATAAATGACAAAATTGTCGTGATTAAGCCAGCACTTTGCAGATCTTGCTGGAAATTTTTTAATGTCGTCCACGGTTCATAAGACAAAATCTGAAATTCATAGCTTAGCCCTGCCTGCTCAGCCCCAGCCTTCCACTCTAGTCTTGGTTTTAACTACTTTCCCCCAGTGATTACAGTTGAGCCACAGGAATCTTCTTTCAGGTCCTCCAGCAGCTCCAGAGCCTTCACATGTAAGCGCTATCCCTCTGCTAGAAATGTTCTTCCCCTCCCATCTATGAGGAAATTCCCACTCATGCTTTAGATCTCAAGTGTTACTTCACCCGAGAAGTCTTCCTTAATCTTCTGATCTTGGCCATGTCCCCTGAGAGACACCTCAGCCGTTCCCCAAACTTCTCCATCAGAGCGCTTACTATTGCATTCCACAATTCAGTGTGTATTTAGTTGTGAGGCACCTATGTCCCACAACGCACGGACATCTGAGAGCAGAGATCATGTCTGTTTCATTCACGCCTGTATCCCTATTACAGTGCTAAACCAGGAAGAAGGTCTTACATTTCTGCGATATAGATGGCTCTTTCGATCCTTACCTAAGAAAATGGACCAAAATTCTTATTGACTCTTCAGTTTTTGAAACAAAGACTAACATTAATGATAATGATAATACTTAACGTTTAATGAGAAGTTTCTACTTTCTAGACACTATTTTAAGAGCTTTGAGGTTTGAATTCAATTAATTCCCACAACACCATGAGGTTGGTACTGTGAGAATGCTCAATACAGCGATGCTTCACCTCAGCCGGGGGGTCAGATTTGATGAAGAATTGCTACTGTCCCCTTTGACCTGGACTAAGACCTGAGGCCGTCACTTACTTCAAAACAATCCTTAAAAATATTTTGCTTGCAGAAATACTGTCCTTGCAGTTAAATTTCCCAGGGGTTCCAAACCATAGGACAGTGGTCCCCAGTGTCTGAACGGTGATCACCAGGATGAGAAGTTATGGCTGCTAAGATCCACACATCAAACATATCCAAAACCCTGCCCAGACTCTCAATGAGTAGCACAATACAGACATAAGTGTCACGATTTTTTTGAATATGAGTGAATGTGTCATAATTAGCAAACCTCAAATTCACTTGAAACGGTTCCTTGGTTATTTGTGACTCTTATTTTCTCAACACTAAGGAAGGGCTACTATTGTTACTATTGATCAGGTTGGGACCTACTGCTCCAGATAATCTATGAAGGGTTACAGACCATTACAACAGTTGTATTTGAACATCTACACCCACACAGCTTAGATATAACAAATGCAATAAATCTACCTGCATGTCACAATTGGTCGATAGAAATTTAGATAAACTACATATCAATCTTACGACATCCTTGCCTAGGGCAGTTAGTTATCCTTCGGGACTCTTTCCACCCAGAAAAAGACATCTGGTCTCCTTAGATTAATAAAACATAAATGAAGACTTTGTGGAATCCTCAAGATAAAAATCACTTTCCCATGTTTTAGGTTCAAGATATTGTCATCATCATGCCCCTATATTTAGAAATTAAAATTAGGTTAATTACTACAGAATGGCTTATTTTTTTTAATTAAGAATCTCAAATTCTTTTTGATAAGAATGTATCAAAATCACAACTCGAAGTCACATACATGTTCCTCAAATGAGAATATGCTACAAAATGGACTATAATCCACTTGCTCTTTGGGGCACATACAAAACAATTTCACACTGAAAATAATCATGATTTATTTCCAGTAAAAAAAAAAAAATAGTAATGCCTTTGGGTTATATGCAAAGAAAGAACCATAGGCTTCCAGCTTTAACTCTGGAAAATTTAGAAAAAAGGGATTACAGGAAGGGAAGCGAGAAAGGTCATGAATGATAGGAAGATAACTATGTTGAAAAGGAAGTTTATCGATTTCTGAGGTCCAGAAGAAAACTGTCAAGGTTTATCTGACTTAACTCTTAAAAAACAATAGATGCAGATTCCTAATGCACCTTGAATTTTTGAACCAATGAATAATAACATTAATTATAACTAAAAGGAGAGATGGTAAACGATAAAGTAAATTAATAAATAGTATATGAGTGGAGAAAAGTAATGCAGAAAAGAAGGAGAAAGAAACATGGGCACGTTGCAATCACGCTGTTGGCACTGTAAGGACAGTTTTAACTAAAGTGATCCAGGAAGGTCTCAGGGATTGTGATGTTTGAGCAAAGACCTGAATGTGCTGAGAACTGAAGCCATGAGAATCTGACTTTCCTGTCAGTGAGAACAAGTTTGGAAAATTTATGACTTATAAATAAATACGGAGAAAAATTTGAATAATACACGTTTTTTTGTCCTCACATTAGTGGATTTCAGAATATGTGGGTTTCTCTCTTTTGTGCTTAGTACTGATATAATTATAAAAACTGAGAATGGAAATAGAGAAGGAAAAATTACACCTGCTTTCAACTAATTTGTTTTTTCATGTTATATTGCATATTTCATCTATTTAAGTATCAGTTTTTCAGCTGTAGCCCTAAAGAGCCCCTCTGGAAATGACGTAGTGCATCTCTGTGGGATATATTTCCTGCATTTAAAAAGTACACAATGAAAAAGTAACTCCATAGTATCTGTGTTCCATCAACCATAGCCTATTTTTGAACTACAACGCATGCATGCTCCAAAATTTAAAGTTGATTTTCTCTATATATAAACATCTCAACAGACTTTATTTTTAGATCTTTGTTTAGCTTAATTTAATTCCATTTAGAAGAATGGCATTTTGGTTTTTCAGAAAAGTTTGTATGTTTATGATTAACTATCAAATACATAACTATTTAAAATTCTATATGTGTATGTATGTGTGTGTGTGTGTATTTTTTTTTAATGGCCAAAAAATTCATTTCCATAAACTCAGTTTGAAGAAGATAAACTTTTAATTCTAAATTTACAAGCATCTACAATGTGCTTGGCATTTTATATAGAAAAAAAAAAAAGTCCGAGATGTTACATTGGTAATAAGTTAACTAAGCAAGCATGTTAAATTATTAAATTTGGAGAATACATTGTGCTTATTATGTTACTTACCCTTGCAGTGAACTAGAAAATGAATGTGGTCATTCCAGACTGGTTAAATTGGAAATATATTTTATACAGATGTGTCTAATGCAGTTTCCTGGCAGAGGAATAATGCACACAACTTATATTTATAAGTACACAAATCTGGTTTCATATTATAATGCCGTTCTGTAAAATCAGATTTCCCCTCTGCACTTTGGTTTTCACTTTCAGGATATATTTACCTCCTTTTATCATTTAAAGTATCTTTATTAAAACACTATTTTTTCAGACCCTTCATAGTTTGTTTCATTATGGGTAGGATGGGGGTTGGGTAGTAGAATAGGAGAAAATTTAAGAATAACAGTGAGCAACCTATTTAAAACCAAGGGATTCACCCTCCTTAATTAGTGGTAAATTGATTTTTACAAAATCCTATTTCCGCTGCCAACTTAGTTGAAATTCAGGTTCCTTTTTTTTTGTTGTTTTGGATCTTTTTTTTTTTTTTTAATGTTAACTAGTTGTACTTCCATCTGTTGAGATGGGTAGACAGTATTAAAATGCCCATTTCAGTTCTTTTGGCAATGTTCACCAGATGAATACAGCCCTCAAGACAATGAAAAATTGACCCAGACTAAATATTCATTAACATTTCTGATATCTTAGATTTTATGATTAGGTATGTGTACATATTATAATTGTTTAGCTAGTTTTTAGTGCATGCATTTCAAGGGAAATTTCAGCAAACTGGATTTAGAAGAGAAATAACAGACATTTTTGTTACATGTACTTTTCAGTTACTGAATAATAGTTATTACTCACTGCTGCATCATCCTTAATAGAATGGCTCCAAAATTTTTCCACTCGAAGACTTGGCGTTTTCATGTGAGACCAATACAAAGGTAGCACGGAAAGGCATAAGCAGGTTAGAATGAAATCATTGTGTGTCAGTGTAAAGGCCAAGGGACTGCTATTCTGCTGCTGAAGATGACCAACACTTATGTTCCTTCTCTGGGTACTCTGTGAAAAAGGATTAGTCGATTAGTAACCTTCTCCAACCAGGACACAGGAAGTCCAGGTGCCAGATAGATAATAGTAATTGCTAACTAACAGTGATGCTTAGCAGATATTCGATTCTGTTCAAAACATCCATGGAGACATTTGCTCCACGGTGACCCCATGTGCTGCTATCAGCTAGGCTACTAAGGTAAGAAGGGTTATTGTTGGCGATACAGCCACAACACAATTATTGGACCGATAAAACATGATGGCATTTTTTAATGTGTTAATCCTATAAACCAAAAGTAGAAATAAACTGTATGGGCTGTTTAAACTCAAGGGCATTTCCTAAGAGTGGCCATCTTTGATGGGACCAAATATCAATGACCAGTTGGCATAGACCAAATATGCTCATGAACAATTAAGACAGGACCGAATTCCTAGGATTTTTTTTTTTTTTTTTTTTTAGCATGGACCAGAAAGATACACACATCTGTGAACACTTTGGACAGAACCAAATGTCTGTCCATCAATTCATGTGTTGTTTTCTCTACAATAAGAGGTAAAAGAAGAACGATGTGGGGAAAACAAGGGATAGGAACTTTCTCACTTGATTAGAATTTGAATCTGATGGCTCTGAAGAGTTTTAGATGCCTAAAACTCTCCCTCTGATATATGTATCCCTAGGTTTTTCAGACTCCTTTGCTGTGCTTTCAAATTCCAGCTCCTCTGACAGAAGCACTGCCTCTTCTTCTCTTGGCTGTAGCTCACCACCCCGTATCTTCTGCTCTTGCCAGTACATCCCACGGACCCCCACTGTGGGGTCCCCTCACTCCGGCAGGGAGCCCTCCTAGAAAGGACATGTTCTGAGAGGACATCTTCTAAAAGGACTCCAGACAAACAGTCTCACCACCATGCAGAATGTATGTCAGGGTTAATTCTTAGAAGTCCCTTTTGCCAACTTGAAGTCGGAAAAAAACATCGCCTCTCCCACAGGAGATGAAACCCACAGTCCAGCTCTGTGTTAAGCAATTCTCCTCACACCCTCTCTCGAGGTCCATTCTCTCAATCGTCTTCCCTATGAATGGGCAGGTTCTCAACGTTTCTTTGGCGCTTCTGCATCTTTCTGTGGCAAGTGTCTGCCAAATGTCACATCTGTTGTACTCTTGAGTCTAACATTTTGTCACATCCTATGAACATATACATACTGAATGCCACAGTCCTTTTGTCCATTTAGTGAAGGACACACATACTAAATAGTTACTTAGAACTGACATTATTTAATTCCAGCTGTGATTCAATACTACAAGGAAGAAGTCTGGGTGACCAAGAGTGTGTTAATGAAAAACAAAAAAAATAGTCTTGGGCATCAGGAAAGTTAATTCTTTGGTAGTTGTTTTTAAGTTGAGCACTGAAAAATAACTACAAATTAACTAAGCAAAGGATGCAGAAGAAAAGAATGTTCCAAGAAGAGAAAAAGCACTTGCAAAACTCTAA
Source organism: Rousettus aegyptiacus (assembly GCF_014176215.1). Taxonomy (NCBI): domain Eukaryota; kingdom Metazoa; phylum Chordata; class Mammalia; order Chiroptera; family Pteropodidae; genus Rousettus; species Rousettus aegyptiacus. Next base: position 10,116,149 of record NW_023416285.1, read on the forward strand.
AATTTAATAAACCTATATCAAAATGACCATCTCAATGACACAATAATTAACTATGTGACTTTATGCCAGAACTTCAATTAAAAGGGGAGGAAAAATCTCATAGCACTTGACAATTACATTCTATTCTAACATTTCCAAGTTATTTTATTACTTTGTTCACCTGTCAAATATGAATTGAAACTAAACTTTGTATAAACTTTGTATACATCAAAGGTGATACAAATATTTATATGCTTTATCTGCTCTGATACCCAGTGGGATCTATAATACCCAAGGTAACAAACCATAATGAAACAAGATTAAGAACTAAAGGATGAGAGCTTAAATAGAAGGGAATATCTTATTCATTCATTCATTCATTTTTAAAATGAAGTGTAACCAATATACAATAAACTGTACACATTTAATGTGTACAAATTAATAACCTTTGACAAATGCACACTCTCATGATATCATCAGCACAATGAACAAAATGAACGTATACATCATTCCTCAAGTTTCCTTTTGAACGTTATGGAATACAGTTATGACAACTATAATATCCTTGACTGCTAAATGTTACATCTGTGTCAATTCTGTATCAACTTCAATTGATTGATTTTTCTTCTCATTGGAAGGTATTATTTTTCTCCTTTTTTACGTGGTTGGTAATTTTTGATGCACGCCAGAAATCATGAATGTTAACTTTTTGGTTGCTGGATATTTCTAAAAGTGTTTCTGGTTTTTTTTTTTTCTGAGTTGCATTTCAGTTACTTGGAAACAGTCTGATTTTTTTTTTTCAAGTCTTGCTTTTGAGATGCATTAGTTGGACCACATCCACGCTGAGTTTAAGGCTAATTTTGCTTCACTGCTAAGGGAATCTTTTCTGTATTCTACCTCGTGCCCTGGGAGGCTCTCCGACTTGGCTTATGTGAGCAGGTATTATTCTCAGATATTTGTGAGTCCTGGACACTCTTACCTATTGTCCTTTGGGAGTGATTCTTTCCTTGGCCTCAGATAGCTGTCTCACATGCATGTGCTGGTTGGTACCTCAGTCTAAGCGCCAACGTTCAGCTTTTAATTGCCAAGGCACCCATTTCAAAAGTCATCCATCTTGAATAAACATGCCCTCTCCTCGCTGGAACCTATGAGTAATAAATCGTGCTCCTCAAAGTTCCCCGATGGTTTCGTGCTGAAGTTCATCCCATGATCATGATAAGAACCACGAGAGCAAGCCCAGACAGTCAGTGGGGTGCCCCGTGGGAGAAATGGCTGTGGGGCTCACTAAGAGTGATGTATGCCCTGGAGAGAGCCACCGGCATTCCTAAGCGAGGGCACTACCAGAAACAGGCTGAGGACCGACTGGGCGGTGCACAGATAAACACCTGAGGGGACCTCTCAGCAACCTCTGGCGTTCTCTATACGTGCTTCCCACTACCTCAGGTACCCTGTCTTGAAAATTCTGGCTTCCTTGTTCTTCCTGAGCTCTCAGCTCCATCCTGAATCTCAAAAGAGTTCACCAGCTCCATTTATACTTCTCTTTCCTGCAGCATGCCTGAAGACTGTGAAGGCAATAAATTGGGGGAAACTGTAAGACATAACTTGCTGTTTCCTGTCTCTAAGGGATTCCTGTCCTTTGTTACTGCTATCCAGTAAAGTGCTTTTTCATATCTCTTTATGTTTTATTGTTGTTTCAGCTAGGAGAGTAAATACAATCCCTATTACTTCATCTTGGCTGGGAAAAAATATCCTATTCATTCACTCTTCTACTAAATTTCTAATCTGGGGCATGGATCAATGTGCACAGGAGAAAAAGCAGTGAAGAAAGTAGACAAAAACTGCTGTCTTCAGGTGGCTCACATTTTACTTGGGAGAGCCGAGCACACACACATACGATAGATATTTATTACAGTGTGATAAGTATCGTGAAGAACAATAAGGTGGGGAAGGAAGGTAAGAAGACCTGATGGGAGATGCATTTCAAACAAGGAGGTCAGAGAAGGCCATACTAACGAGTCACACAGGCAAACGAGCAAACCGGGGGACCCCGGCAGGGGCTAAGCGTTTTAGGTGGAGGGAGCAAGTGCACAGGCTCCGAGGTGGGAGCATGTCCAAACGCCTGAGGAACAGAGTGGATGACTGGAACTGGACCGGACTGCGCAAGGGAAAGTGGTTTGCAAGATGAACTCCGACAGACGTGAGCGAGAACCAAGGATTCCAGCGCCTTGTCAGCTATCTTAAACATTGTGGACTTCCAGGGAGCGGAGGAGTGGGAGGATGAGCCACACACCTGGACATAATTATGCTGGCGGCTCAATTCCTGGTAGACTGAAGGGGACCCGTTATGCGGCTGGCTTTGGAAATGCAGGTGAGAGAGAATGATACAGTGGATCAGAAGAAAAGTCGAAGTACTGAAAAAGTGTAGCTTTCTGGAAATATTCTGAAAAGTAAAGCCAATCAGATATATGCTAATGGATTCGATATGAATGAGAGAAAAAGCAAAGGGACTCCAGAGTGTTAGGCCTGAGCCATGAGACACATAAGGATACATTCCACAAACAGAGGGAGAAGCCTGTCGCAGTGGGAATGATGAGAAGCCCGTGCGCATAGAGAAAGGCAAAGGGTAAGAAAGTCCACGGCATGTGTGCGAAAGGGCCAGGAGCTGTTATCTGAATGGCACAAAGGTCAGTTGTGGTGGGTCAGGTCACAGGAAGCCTCGAATGCCACCCGCAAAGGAGTTTGTAATTTGCAGAGTTTATGAGGGAAGCGAGGTAAAAATTTTTGAGGAACTTGAGTGAAAAACTGAAGGTTACCAGAAGCTTTGCCCCGCACTTCCAGATCTCTGCAGATACCACTGCAGAGCTAAAAGTCACAGCTAAAACGACGTCTATGGTAAGAGCCTCTCTGTGAGTTTCAGAAACCCGGAGTCGGCCAGTGTGGCATAGTTGTAAAATGCTGAGGAATGTGGCTGCGGGCCAAGTTGGTGTAATCAATGATGCAGTGACTCGTTTTGAGCAAAGGTGTCATACAGACTGTGATACACCAAGACTTAAGTCACAGATGGCAGATGACACGTCGAAGAACATACAAACATTAATAGACTCACAGCTCTGTGAGGGAAAGTAACAGAGAGTAGGGAAAGCCCTGGAGGAAGGACGGACGTGGTGGCTTAGTCCTGATTTCTCTGTGGCCAGCTACGGTCTAGGTAAGGCACACAGCCTCTCAGTGATGTAAATGTTTTATCACTAGAGTTTAAAAAATATCTCACCTACACTGAGAATTATGTGGATTCCACAAAAAGGCAAATGTCTCTTCCTACCTCTTCCTTCTTTATGTAATGGTTCATTTTATGTGAAAACTTGAGTGAGTCACCGGTGCCCAGAATAAACACTGTTTTGGGGTGTGTCAGCGAGGGTGTTACCAGGTGAGAATAGCATTTGAATCAGGGGACTCAGTAAGCAGGCTGCCCCGCCCAGTGGGGTGGATATCACCCAGGAGGCATCCTCCCACGCTGAGGACCTGCATAAGAGAGAGGCAGAGGCAGGAGGAATTTGTCCCTGTTTCCCCTGCCTCACAGACTCAAGGATGGAACTGGAACATCTCATCTAATCTGGTCCTGTCCTTGGGACTAGAATTTACATCATCTTCTCCCCTGGTTCTTGGGCCTTGGGATTTGGGCTGAATTACATCGCCAGCTTTCCTGGCTCTCCATATTGCAAAAAGCAGATCATGGGAGATCTTTCCTTCTTCCTTCCTTCCTTCTTCATTTCTCCTTCCTTCCTTCTTCCTTCCTTTCTTCCTTTTTCTATCTATCTATCATTTATCTATCTATCTGTCCACCTACCTACCTACCTATCATCTATCATCTATCTATCTATCTATCTATCTATCTATCTATCTATCTATCATCTATCTTTCTATCTACTATCCAGCTTCTTAGGAATTATGCATCTTAAGTAGTATTGACAATGTATACTCAGTGAAAATACACACATGGCCACTAATTTACTATCTTTTCATGGGCCAAGATATGAGCTATATCACCTGTCACGGCATGATTGCTCCTGGAGGTTGGAATACACAGGGACAGACTGGATGTTCTCTCAAAACGATTGTCTCACAGGGCGAAGGCAACGTTTGCACTATTTGAGTGGAAGAATATGGTGGCCACAGTCAGTGAAAACCAAACCTAAGGGTTTAAATTGTTTTCATAAACTAATTATATGGAGGAGAAAAAGGGACTAAGTCTATTCAGTAACTCATTTATTCTGAACATTCCATACTCTTTGCCACTTCTGTGCACTTATTTTTACTATTCCTCTGTGCTGTGTCTGCCGTTCTTTGCCCGGAAAACCCCTCATCTCCATTCGCCCTCCTATAAAAAGCCATTCACCCAGAGAATGGAGCTGTCTCCTGCACGGGACTGCCACATCGCTGAGAGATAGATACGTTTTGCTCCGTCCCTCTTTCCTAGATGGCACTTTCGTGGCACTGGAAGAATCCACCCTTCGGTCCTAGCACCATGCTGTGATTCTTACCTCACACATCTCTTTCCCACCCCCTGCTTATCCTGAGGGTTCCGAGATCCGATAACTTGATATTCCTCTGTCGTTTTATCTTTCTGGATTCCCAAGAACCCAGTGCAAGCCGAGTGTGTTCAGTAGAGATATCCTGATGGAAATCGCTTGGATATCCCTGAATATTTTGTTTGTCTTCTGCTAACACAGGGCTTCAGAGAGCCTAGATACTATGGAAACAGATTTACATAAATACTTCTATATGAAATGTGCTCTGCCAAAGCTCTCAACTACTTATAGAGTGAATGTCTTCAAACTAAAATCTCTTGAAATAATTGTGCTGGAAACCTGTGCAGTCAGGCCATGCTTTTTAAAAATGCTTTCTCTCGATTAGATACATTAACCACCTACATACTGTGGGAAATGTCACTTTGGTAGAGCCTGGTTGGCTTGATTTCCCTTGCTAGATCACATCTCATCTTAAATAGTTAGCTTCACCACTGTTTGCGATAGATAAGTCTGGGTAAGAGTTTTTACTTTTTTAAATGTTATTTTATTCTGTCATAGCCTAAAACATCCAGGAAGCATAAAAATCACCCGTGTGAGGCAGAAGAAAGCTTTCTGCTTTGACATTTTATGCTTTTAGACATATGCGTATCCAGATATATCTATTGATTCATTCAATAACAAATTGTATAACTATTTAATGCGCATGTACTATGTACTAGGCAAATTATTAAGGCAGAGAGGGAAGAATACAGTAGTGAACAGAAACCATATGGCACCTACCTTCATGGATTTATAACATGTATTTTTAAATAGGATGCAGTGGCACTCTAAAACTAATATACTCCGTAAGCATCTAATAGTGTGATTTTGATCCAGATTCCATAAGTTTCTGCTCCCAGTGATGTTCACTGGTTTAAACAGCCTCCTGAAGAGTGACAATTAAAATGAAATTGACACATAGCTTTCACTAATGGCAAAACCTAACGTGCTGAAATTTATTTCAGACGGAATTAGAAATATTAAATAATTAGAATTTTTTTTTTCTTGCCAGAAAATGAAAAATGGGGATAACGAGAGCTACCGCCCGGGCTAGAAAGCCAGGAGGGATGGCACCGCGGGCGAACTGCCCAGGAGCCACGCAAGCTGAGGATCCGGCTCACTGTTCTCGGCGGGAACAGTGATTCGATACTACTGTGTTTTCATTATCTCCCAAGCCCATGAGAATTTCCTTCAAAAGTTCAGATTTTTAAATCTCCAGAAAGGGTTGATGATTTAAAAAGAAATATGTAAGCAGGAGTGGGGGGGAGTATTTCTTAAACCACTGCTTCATTTCCAGGGAACAGAAAACTACCATTGATTTACTTGACAGGCTGCTTCCAGACAGTTTTCACCATCTCAGATGTAAGTAGTGGCAAAATATAAATAGGATATATAATAACTGAGGGGTGGGAGGGATTGCTTAGCCTCAAAGTTCTAACTGTGTTCACTGTTCTAGAATGAAACATCTCAACCTGTAGGGGGACAACAGAGTCTGCAGGGAGTGCCTGCAGGAGAAAGGACTCTCTGCCTGGATAATAGATCTTTATCAAACCAATAAAACTCCACAAGATTTTACACTAATGCCTTCAAGAGAGTAGCGAACACAGCTGAATACCAATTTCCAGGCAGGGAAGAAAGCAAGCATCTCATGTCTCTTTGGTGAACATGAAAAGAATCTACACATAACCACATTAGGAGTAGATATGAAAAGAATTAATAAATTGCTTAGCAGACACTCAAATATTTCCAGACTGAAAAGGTCAGCCAGTACTCCATTTTATTTCTATGCAAGCACCTCAAACAGGATTACTGCCTCAACTCTTTCTAGGATTTGAAACTACTCTTCAATGACCAAGCCAAATGTAGTTTTCCACCATGATTTCTTTCCAACTAATTTCCTTTCAGGGTCAAAATAACATTTTCCAAAATTAAGACAAAAGCAACACTTACTCTGTCAACACTAGCTCTTTGTCTTGACAAGAAACTAAAATTCCCTTAAACTTTAATTGGGTTTGTTTTCTCCCTATTGACATAACTTCCTACTAAAGGCCTGCAGTTGTCTCCTTACATTACAAAGTTAAGTTGTGTATGTTTGAATCTCTTTTGCAAAGTAAAAACGTACAAGGATAAAATGCCATTAGTGACCATGTAATAGCTAGGAAGAGCTAGCATTCTGTGCAGATCTTCAGAGATTATAATTTTTCACATATAATAGCTCACATCATTTTCTTGTATTTCTTCTCTATTTATTATTTATCCATATTTATACATTGTATTCCTTCTCCACATGTAGAAAAACTAAGGCTCAGAGATGCTCGATCTTTGTACATGTTGTTGAGACAGTAAGTACCAAAATTGGAGCTACCTTTCTCCTCTGCTTACATCTCAGGCCTCATGTAGTTTAGCATGATGCCCCTTCTTCCTCATCTCCAGAATAAGGCATCATTGCAAGCACAATCCCATAAAAGTAATTCCATAGGTAATAATTATTTATGCCAATTTCTAGACCTTTAAGTTAATCTTCCATCTCTTGAGTTCTCTTTCATTCTCCTCCGCTTCACAATCATTACCTACTCAGCAAACTGATATATTATTTTCTTCCATTACAGCCATTATCAAAATTCTTCCTAGGAAAGATTATGGGTTTTTAGTGATTTCTCAGACACAAATAATACAGTCCCATTCATTTAAAACTTGTACATCTCAATTGCCCAACCATTCCTCTCTCCCTGTGAGTCCTGTATCCGAAACGCCTGTGTTTTCTGCATAATATACATATCAAGATACTTTTACTATATCCATTTGAGAAATATTCTACTCAATTCTTATGAAGAAAGTTATGGTTTTAGCACTCACACATTATCGTTTTTCCCTCCTTCCGTATAAACACAACCTATGCATGTGATGTGCGCACACACTCACGCACACACATTCATGTCCACCTCTCTGTCCCTGCAGTATAAATGTAGTATATAAATATAGATTCTGGTGGAACTAATATTCATATCTACACTATTGATTAAGTAGTAAACTGTGATTACTTCTTGCTTTATGTTCTTCTTGCTTAGGAATAATAATGGCTTTATTTTGTCATTTACCACATTTAATCCTTTGTAACACAGCAGCAAAAATTCTTTTATACACTATATTTCATATGAGTGAACACATAACCTGACATTTTCATTATTTGTCTGTGTGTTTACTATTTATTTTTGATCAGACCTTCTGGAACCCCATTACGACAGCTCCAATTTGGTCTGACTGCTAATTACTGTATATTTGTTATCCTGAAATTTCCTCTTTTTTGTCCTGAGAATGGGTGCCTCGGACTTCCATTTCTGGAAATACTATAGACAATATATCCTAAAAATCCTCCATCTGAAAAAAGACCTAGAAGTATCACACACATATAATATAAACTTCAATTTAAATCCATAGTTGAGCTCATAATGAAATAAATTGAGATCAATACCTAGGAACATTACATTGAAAATGCAGAACACCAAAGACAATGAGATCTGAAAAGCAGCCAGAAAAGCAAACAACAAATTACTGCAAAAGAATAACGGCGGAGCCCGAAGATCACCAAGAGCAGTGGAACATACTCTAAATGATGAGAGAAAATCACTGTCAATCTAGAATTTTATGCCCTCTAATCTATTAAGCTGGCAAAAAGATATATTCAGAATTCTCCCTCCTCCACGTCCCCCACAAAAAAAAACTGAAATAGCCATCATCATAACTTAATTAAAAAATTAATGTATAACATGATAAGAAAAAGTATCCCACATTTGGAAGTAAAGCACAAGATGACTCTCTGGGCTGTTAAACGTAGGGCATGTGAGGGCATTTTCTAATCAGCTTCCCTAAGGGGTCAGCTGATTCTCTAGAATAAGTTAATACTGTTTGCAAAAATTAAGGTTCAGCCATTTTACAATCCTGTAAAACTGGTAAGACGGGATGAATTTTTGTTGTTGTTCTTTAAAGAAAACATCACAAAGGTTATGATTCATTGTCCTGAGGCATAGTAAATAACTCTGCATCTAACACAGCAGTCTGACCTCAGCATTCCTTTCGCCCTCAGAGTCCATGTACCCCACTTTCTAAAACTCTCTCTCGAACTGGCCATGTGATTCTGTTGTTTAATAAAACTTTGCCACATGCTCACTATTTTCTAGGAATTTTTTAAATTATTTTTTGAGCAATGCTTTGATAGGAGTGTACTTCAAAATGAAAGAAACTAAACCCAGAAAACAAACAAACAAAAAATTTATAAGAAAAAAAGTTATAAAATTAAATGCTTATATATGGGTAAATTTAAATAAGTATCCATCAATTTCGATTGCAACATAATACATAATTTGGAGGAAATTTTTAAAAATGGAACTAAAAATGAACAAGATTAAGAGTAAGTTGATCATAATTAATGTACTTTATGTTTCTTACATTATTCAGGAGTAGGCCAGAGGTATTAATTAACCAAAGATTTTATTATGCAAATTTATTATAATTAAGGGAACCATAAAAATAGAAAAAGTTGAAAAGGTCCAACTAGTTGAGAAAAATATTGAATTAATAAAAACTTTAACATTCATAGAAATAAAAAGTAATGATAGAGAAGCATTAAAATATGCTTCAGAGCCATTAGAAAGTATAATAATAGAAATAGATCAGTAATTAAAATAAAAATGAATAGACTGTTTTTTCTAGCGGCAAAGGCTGAATTTTCAAATGTGTTTCTATTTACAAAGTACGTGCTTAAAACATAAGGACACTGAAAGCACACAGAAAAGTCAAAGACTGAAAAAACGTATCAGATAAATGCTAACCGAAAGACAGCTGCTATACCTCTATTTGTCACAGATAAAATAGTTAAAGTACATTATTATGGATATGAGCATTTCTGAATGTATAATCACAAGGAAAATATTTTCAATATATACTCATCTAATATTATCAATATATATAAATAAAATATTGACAGGATCAACTTCATAATGGGAGATTTGAACATGAAAATCTGAATAATTAATAAATATATCAATAATATGTAAATTTGAGTCTCTTTCTTGTGAAATCAGAGTACTAATTGGAAATGGTGAAACAAACCATTTTTAAAAGGGAGAAAAATTCTTCACCAAATGTTACATGTGTAAACATTGTCCTCTGACAGGCGTTTATGCCAAACATCACGTGAATGTTTCACAAGACTTTACTGATATACTGATTTCTGTTTTGCATTGCAGTAGCGTAATCAGGCATAATAAGAATTACTTTTGCATTCACCATCTTCACATACACACGGACTGATAGGTACTGAGGACCACTACTATCAAGCCACATTTAAGAGATCTGAGAGAGGACCTGGAGTGTAGAGAGTGGGAAGGCTGAGTTGGCAGGAGCTGGCTGGCAGCTTCCAAGGCAGACAGAGATGGGGATTCGGTGCTTGCCTGTCTGTGCATTTTCGTGGTGGTGAGAGCTGGGTAGGCATCAGGTGGCAGAGATCCATGCCACCCTAAAGCCTCTGACAGGCTGGCCTACAGACACTGAGAGTCACGGTGCCCAAGGGCCGTGCTGCTGGAGGATACAGAAAAGACTCCTTGCTCCGATTTGGCAAAGGGGCAGATGGGGTGGACTGGACCACAGGGTACCTCAGAACCAAGAACAATGAAGTGAAGACTGAAGCCCTCTCTTATCTTCTAAACACCACAAGCACTCACGCTGAATGTAACATAAAAGGAGGTGAAAGGAGAGGTCAAGAGGCCCCCCCTAAACACAAAGCAGGTTAAATAGCTCCCCCTTCTAGCAAGCTAGAGCTGAGAGTATGATTTAATTTGATTTTTGAAAGCATTACCACATTTTTATTCGCCAGAGAATTGAAGAGTACAATTCATATTTAATACATACCATGAAAAGTTTTCCTGTAAAAGATTTTATTTCCAATGTGCATATGTTTGACATTCTCCAGAGGACTAGATTTGAGGCTTCCAGGTCTTATAAAAATCCTTTGTTCCAATTAAGATCGATTCCATGTTTTGCAATCTATGTTTTGCTAAATCTGTTTTTCTTTTTCTTTTTTTCTTCTTTTTTGGTCAAATCATGAAACTAATGCAGCCCATTCATCAATGGAAAGCATCTCTGATAAACATCAATTATCTTGATGCCCCTCAGTATTTGAAAAGGATCCCGCACATATCGGATGCTCTGTAAATCGTTATTGAACGAGCCCATGCCATCGCCAATTCCATTTCTCCTCTGATGAAACTGAGGCAACACAGTTAAATGAGTGTCGCAGATTTATAGATAACGTCCAAGTCAGAATTAAATTTCAGAGCTAATTCAAATGTCTTTTTCTTGGCACCAGACCACTACATTTCCGACTTTGGACCATGATCCATTAGCGGGTCTCAAAGTCAATGTAATTGGTCCGGATTGGCATTTAAAAATGAACTAGAAGAGAAGAAAGGCCAGAAGAGCATGCACGCCTCAGCCAGCACAGCACAGAGTAACAGAGACTGGATAACAAAACAAAGCGAGGCAAAACAAACGAAAGGAAATGTAGTGTGTGTGGCAAAGGAAGGCTGAGCAGCGTTTCGTAAAACTATTTAAGGTCAATAGGTAAAATGCCATCTTTGCTGTGAGGCTTGACCTAAGGTATTAAAAAGCCAGCAAAATAGGCCTTTTGTCTTTCCTAATGGCTCTTTCATATTCGCAACAAGAAAATATCAGCTTCTACTTGTCCTTTCTAACTCTGTCCTCTTTAATTCACTTAAACTTTTTTTTTAATTATGAAATTTTCTACATTTACAAATACAAAACAATAATGTTGCCTATGCACTAAGAGACATTTCCCCTGTCCTCCCATGCCCTCTCCTCCTCCTCCTCCCTTCCTTCCTTCCTCTATCCCACAAATTTCTCTCAAAACATTATAAATACAGCTAAGATTCCACCCCGTCCATATTATAACCTGCATTTTTTCCTAGAGGGAACCATTTTTTTGAAATTGGCTTGCATTGTCCCCGTATATCATTATGTGGTTTTACCACATATTTATTTACCGGTGATTCAATTAAGCATTGTTTTACATGTGGGAATCTCTTAGTTACACAGATTTTTCCCAGCCCGTTTTTTGAGATGTATCCACTGTTCACACGGAAGACTGTTACATTACTTTCACAAGTAGTATTACAATGAACATCTGTACACGTATTCTGTTGTGCACATGTGCTGTGAGACTTTCTCTACCTCAGATTTCTAGAAGTGAAATTGGTCTGCTGTAGTAGCTTATGGGCACCTTCAAAGTTCCTAAGTTTGAATAAAGTGATTGTACCAATTTATACTTGCACGAGAAGATATCATAGCTTTTGTGTGTTTACATATTTGACAACATTTAAAATGAACAGACATTAATTTTTACCATCTATTGGGTAACACATGATTCATTTAATTTGGATTTTATTCATGATTAGTAATGTTGAGCATCTTTCTATGTTCAAGAATGATTTATTGGCCTTTTTTTTTTCCTTTGCATATTACTTGCTGCTTCCTTTTATGTGGGGCTTGGGAGAGAACGGAAAAGAATGCTATTTTTCTTACTGATGAAATTTTTTATATATTGTGGTTACTAAACTGACCTACACACATTACAAGACTCCTCTGCAGTCTGTGGCATTTTTTAAACTTCATGATATGTTTCATTGTGTGGCAGCTTATTATCATTGTTGTTAGTTTAATGAAATCAAAATTATCAATCTATTACTTTATAAATTATAATTTATTTTTTCTTAGAAAATATTTCTCATTCTAATAACATAAAGATAGCTTCTGTATTGTATTCTAAAGGTTTTATCATTTTGATTCCCTCATCATCTTTAATTCATATAAAATATACTTCCGTTTCTGGAGCGATGTAAGAATTAGGTTTAATTTTCCATTGGGGTAGTCAATTGTCTTAGTGCTATATATAAATTGGCAATCCCTTCTGACATGATGTCCGATACTATTTTTAATTCATGTACCAAGCACTCATACAAATTTGGGTATTTTCAAACTATTTTGTTTATTTGTTTTGTTTTTCTTACACATATATAGCAATTTGCTTTAATTATTACGTTTTAATAATTTAGAAACTGGTGAACCGTATCTTTCCACCTCTTCCTTAGGGATTTCTTATCTATTTTTAGGCTCATATTCTTATATTTGAGCTTTATAATCAGTTTTTCAGGTTTCAAAAAAAACTCTGAGGTTTTGATTAAAATGCTTCATAGTTTGTATTTCATGAGTAATTCCAGATACAGGATAGCTGGGCCCTCTGCTCAGGGCTTACCAGGCAGAAATCGAGGTGTTAGTCAGAGCTGTGATCTCAGCAGAGGCTTGGGGCCATCAAGCAACCTCACTGGTTGTTGGCAGAATTTCATTTTATGTGGTTATATAACTGATCCCCCATTTTTCCCTCTATCAATTGGCTGGGGCTAGTTTCAACTCTTAGAAATTAACTTACTCTAAGCCAGCAGGAGACTCTCACATAAAAGCTCACCTGAGACAGGTGATATAGAGACAGAAATTGTAGATGTAGTAGAATTTGAAATAAGAAAGATGAAATTATTTGCAAACAATATGATTGTTAACATCAGAAATCCACCTAGAATGATTTGTCTTTATTTAGTTAATTCAAAGTAAACTGATCAGGGACTTCAGTTATATCTGTGAAATTCTTATCACTATTCTATGTTGTTACATAAGTATGGAAGTGATATTCCACGACATTCACAGAATCACTTAAAAGGAAAATTAAAACAAGATGAAACTCCTGGGGCCATTTAAAAATTCTGCTTACCACAGTTTCCTAACTTTATTTAGGAATTTTCTTACGAGGTTCCTAAGTGAAACTGGCATCTGTTTGGAGTATGAACTTAGTCCTAATCATTATTGTGTTGCAGAGTACTACCCTTTGTTTTAGCCTCTGGATATATACTTTAATATATGCATTAATGTTTAACATTTTCAAAGTACTCTTTTAGCTGCAATTAACCACTTCTTTCATTGGTACGCCGTTTAGTTTCCATTATATTTCGTTTCCATTATATTGCGTCCAAATGGGAAGGAATATCAGAAATATTATTCCAAAACTCTGTTTCATCAGTCACTGATACGCTCTGCGTCTTAGATGAACATACAATACATGTGTGATATACTGTCTAGGTAATGGGATTGGTAGTGGGAAGACGAGATTTTCGTTTCAAATTCACCATTGGCCACCATAATATTGATGTCTCTTAAATAACTTTCTAATTCCTGTTGAAAGGTAATTTCCAACGAATAATCTCATGTTTCTACATGCTGCAGAACTTCTGAGCAAAAAAGGCTTGGCAACCTTGGCTTAACGAAGTTTATTTAACAAATATGCTTTGGAAGTTATAGGTAGTATATTGCTCCAGAGAGATTTAGAGACTCATCTGGCCCAGAATCATTTGCCTCTGGGCCAGGACAGAGGTCTTTTCCTCTCCCTACTCAGAGAGGATTTCTTTACTTTCTAGAATAAAGGCCTCTCTCTGTAGGGAAGGAGGTGCAGCCTTCTCATTTAAGTCCTGAGTCTCATAGTTTGAGGGATTGGGGGTTCCTCTTATGTGGTACAATCCTAGCACACACAGAGATGAGCATCTTGCCCTTATCCTGTGGGGAGTAGGGGCATAAGGAGTAGGTGCTGAGATGTCCTGCGTAATGAATGGATGGACAAATGGTCTGTTCTTTAATCCAGAGATCCTGTGTTTGCTGTCAGAGCATGAATAAATACATAACTTAAGAATTACCAGGCCCTTTTGGTGCTAGAGATGCTGTTACAGTCGAATCTAACCCACAGAGTTTTCTTGATGAGACAGATGAGATTGTGTTTATGAATATAAATGAATTTTTTTACAAAGTAAGACTGATATGCAACTCAGAGATATGAAAAGGTGATTTTTTTTATATGGCAAGAAGCTAAACAACATCTAATGTGGTGGATGTCAACTGCCCAAATGTGTTTACTTTTATACTTTCTTTGCTTTTAGAATAATGCATATCCACTTAAACCATTATATGCCTATAGGATTGTTTTCTTAACAGAGTAAAACAGAAAGAAGTCCCTTAGTTCTCTTCAGTGTATGGTCTTGTCATGAAGGTCAAACCTACATGGTAGGAGCAGAAAAAGGGAAATTCCTGCAAACCTCAACAACGAAAACAAGTGAAGGAAAAAAAAAAAAAAAGCCTAAACGAAGTTAAGGTCAAAGTTTGCCATTTACTCCACAAGCCAAAGAGTTTCAGAAGAGAAGGGCATGGATAAAGAATAACTCATAATTTGAATATTGTTTTCTAGGATCTCGTCCCTACTTCTTTCCTACCCCCCCACACACACACACGCACGGATACCCCAAAACTGTGGTACTTTGATGCCATTTTACCAATTTCTTTAATTGCTTATGTTCATCAAATGACTATAAAGTTCTTAAAAATAGGGACTATGTCTCTCCTAATCACTCAGTACCCAATCCTGTGATTGGTCTTTTATAACTGCGGAAAGAAAGGAAGACAATGAAGAAGGAAAACAGAAAGAGAGAGAAAGGAAGAAAAGAACAAAAGAAGGTTCACTTTCAGTCACCGAGACCAAGATGCCAGCAGGAAAGGGAACCATAGATGTGAATACTGAAGTTCACACAAGAGCTCTTGAATTTTTAAAAAAGGACTTTCAAACATTATTCTGCTTATTTTCTCACTTGCTTTGCCTACACATCTCTTTCTCCTGAGATTATCCGTTTTCAAAGTTCTGTCTCTGAAGCCTGCCTTATGAAACACTGTTAGAGATGCACATTCTTTTCTTCTTTGTCATTTCAACAAAACTCTGTCACTTTAGGAGTAGAAATTTATTACTTACATATCCCATGTTCTCTTCAAAGTCTCGTTTGACATTGAAAATGTGAAAAAAAAAATGGCTAATTTGAAGGCTTAAAGATGCAGCAGAAATAGAACTACCGATAAGCATTTTGGAGTCTGAGCGATGGGTAAAACACATTTCTCGTGTTTCTAATATCACGCTACCCATCCACCACCTTTAACTCCCAGAACTGAGCACAATTTTTTAAAACATTCCTATTTGATAGTTATAGCTGAACTAAATCAAAGTGTAATACTTAGAGACATTAGCTTACATTTTTCTTTTTCTACTTTTTTCCTCCTGAACATCTTAGCCTAAATATATAGTTTTAGTCTGACATAAAGCTTATTTTGTTCCTTGTTATTACATAGGATTGAGCTTTGCAGTTTGGTTTGCTAAACCTATGGTTGAAAACTAAACATTTCTGGAAAAAAAAATGGATAAGAATATCTTATATTTATTGAACATAGCCAAGAAATTTATTTTTAATAAGTGAACCACAGATGGGATGCCATCTGTCAGCATATGGCATTGGCTCTTAAAGCAATGTTTACATCTGGGGTATATGACGCTTTCTTTGAGAGAACAAGAGGTATTATTGAACTAAACATGAAGAGGAATGATTTTAGGTTCATGAATATTGTAAGTTTGCTAAAGATAGAATCGGCATGTTTATATGCATACAGTTTTCATATATTTGGGTGGATAAAAAGAAAGAAAATCTGTCCATTGAAATTCTGATATGATAATAGAAAATAATTATAATTTTTAAACTATTGAATTTTTTTCTCCCATGACATGAAAATTATTGGTATGAAATAATCAGATTACCAGATTTGAGTTTTTTAATATATATTTGATCTTACTGCATAAAGTTTCCTGTAAGAATACTAAAATAGGATTTTAATTTATTGAAATCCAAACTATAAGCTTTATTTAACTCAAAAGCATATACAAAAGACATAATTTGTTCTATAAGTTTCAATAACTTTAAAAATGTTATCTGGTATATTTTTGTCTGTTTTACTATGTGTACACATTCTTATTTTTAATCATCTTTCTGTTTTAAAACTTAATTATAAATATATTATTTTTTACTATAAAAGAACTTAATTGATATTTTTTAATTACCATACATTGGTATGGGAATTGTATTAGGCTTATTTGCATTTAACTCTTTGATCACAAACAATTTGAATAAATTCTGATTAATATTAACTTCTTTCTATTGTTAGTTCAAAACTAATTCGAAGCAGACTTTCTCTGGTCTTCCACCTAATATAGCAAAGATTCTGTATCTACAATACATACAAAATTATGCAAATTGTAAAAATCCAGTGAGTAGAGGTTATGAGCAAATATTCAATAACAATAATAATGATAATGTAGACTACTATTCTAGAGAATTCTCTTTGGGGATTTACAAGCATTCTCTTGAATATTGAAAATAACCCTCCCAAATTATAATTTTACCCTAGTTAAAATTGAGAAAATGGGTTTAATGAAGTTAAATAATAGGGCTAAGATCCCAGAACATAATCAGCAGTATCTGCTTAAAAGTCCATATTCTTTCTACTATACAGCACTGCCTCCTTTCATGAGAAAATACTATTGGTAAGCAAACATGAAATATTTATTAATTGTTGAAAGGGATAAAAGACCAACTGTCGCAGTAATTACAATAAATTGGAATCATAATGAGGTAGTGATTTCTCAAGCTGTATTTTTTTTTTGTCAAAAATTAGAGAAATGACTATAATCAAATACTTCAGATCTGATTATTCATGCATAATGTATTTTGGAAATACTAATCAAGATCTCCAAAAGGTTCCTAATTTTTTATCTATTTTCCCATCTTCTAAAGGTTTTAATAATTTAAAATATTAAGGAAGTTAAGTTGATATAGTATTTCTCTGCAGCAGAAAGCATCTGGGAAGACAGATGTGATAAGACAAACCATCTATAACACAAACACTGTTGAATGTTATTATATAATACACATGTAACACTTTTCTTGATGTAATACGTATATTTAAAAGATGATTACATAAATACAGCAAAAAGGATGACACTTGATATCATAGACTTCTGAATCTCTGCTTTCCTGGAAAAGTTCCTTATTTAACTTTTCAGTCTCCCCAATTGTAAGATCAAGATTGTAACAGAAATATTCCGATAGATTGATGTGAATAATTTAATATATCTAAAATACTTAGATCATTACCTAGAATGTAATAAACATCCATTAAATGAGATGTTTTATTTAATAGAATTAAGAAAAAACAAAGAAAATGTTTTCATTGCTGTAATCAAAGGTATTATAGTAATACATGAGCAAGTAGGCAAAAATAAAAAAATTTATTTTTTCAATAATTATTTTATGGTGAATGTTTATATTCTTTTCCTTATATTTATAGTAACATCTATAATTATGACTGAATTTTTAAATTTATAAATTATAATCTAAAAAGCTACTCTGGAAAGAAAATATTTAGGGTAGAGTATTTTGATGGTCCAAAAGACAAAAACCTAAAATCATTAATTTTTTAAGCATAGTCTTTTTGATGAGAAGATGAAATCTCTATAGTAGGAAAATAAAACAAAAACCTCCCTTTCCATTACCTATAGGCTCAGCACATTCAGTTCCATCTTCAAAACAAAAGCTGAATATAGATACTAATTACCCTAAATCATAGTTTTTTAAAATCCAGAATACTAATGTCATCTCAAAATGAAATATTAAATGGTATCTGGGATATGTATGAGAGCATGCAGGCGCTTATGTTGTCAATGAGTTGGGAATTAACTATGCTTATAACAGCAGAGATTTGGAAAGTGTGAATAAATGATTCTTCTTCACTTACAAATGTACCTAACCCACACCACAGGATAATGGTAGGTGCAGTTTTAATATCGAATTTCCTTAAGACCTCTGAATAATTTCTCTGAATCAAGGGATACCTCTGGGAATTGGCTATATCCAAATCATAGAGGGTGTCTGCTAAAAATAGAGACTCCTTGGTCCCTTCTGTGTCAGTCAGAGAACGTGTCTCAGGAACATTTTTCTAGCGTAGACTGAATCTGATTATGATGTGTAGGGCACTCAGTGGTCAGATCAAGTCTGTGACCTTATAAGGTTATTTCTCTGTTTCCATAGGGGTTCTGTTGCAGAAAACAGAATCCATTCTATCTAGTTTGAACAGACAGAGGTTACTGGATGTTGAATGACTTTCAACATTCTTGGGAAGCAAAATAAAACAGACCAGGGGAGCAACTCTCAGAGTAACAATAAATTTAGAACAACATGGTGGTTTCTGCCTCTCCTAACATCATGAGCCGTGAGAGAAGCTGATAGATCAGGACGTGACAGCCCCCAGCTCCAGAACCATGCCACCTTTGCTGCGACCCACACAAGCCCGATGGATGCCCTGCCACCCACTCCTCTCAGCACTTCTCCTCAGTGCTGTATTCAGATCTTGGGTGATTGCTTTGGGTTAGTGGATCCTTAATCATATCCAGAAACTTCGTGAAATGAGACTGCGGAAATTTGAGTTTTCTAGCCTCCTGAATCCAAGAAGAAACACTGGAGAGAAGTGGGAAAAAACAACGAACTAGTCTAATTTATTGTAACTGCTACAATCTCTAAATTCTCTAATCAAATCCAATTATATTGGCTTGAAACAAGATAATTCAGAAACTGTTTAAATTTCATCCCATGAAGCAGTTAATCATTCTGCCATTCTGTCCATCTGTCTGTGTCTGTCTGTGTCTGTCTGTGTCTGTCTGTCTCTCTCTCTCTGATTGATAACTCCTTTCCCATTGAGGTAATTTCTTATTCCTCTGCACCATCAGATCATTTGGCCATCTGTATGTCCTCTTTGGAGAAAGGTCTATCCAGGTTCTCTGCCCGGGTTGGGCTGTTGGGTGAAACAGGTGAAGGGATTAAGAAGTACAAAGTGACAGCTACAGAATAGTCACAAACAGCATAAGGAACATAGTCATAATACTGCAACAACCATGTAGGGTGTTGGGGGTCCTAGACTTATCGGGGGACCATCCCATAAATTATATAAATGTCTAACCACTATGCTGTACATCTGAAACTAATATAACATTGAATGTCAACTGTAATTGAAAAAAAAATAAAAAAATAAAAAAAACACTTGACCCAGCTGCTCACTCCCATCCTCCAAATGGTTTTTCTTTATTTAGACTCTTGGATACCACACTTTCTTGTTTATCTTTCTACCCGACGAGCCAGTCCTTCTTAGTACCTTTGTCTATTCCTTCTCGTCAACTTGCATTCTTACTGTTAGCTTCCAGCTCCTGTTCGTCCTCTCTCTCCTACCTATATTCACTGTATAAGGGATCTTACCCAGTCTCCTGGCTTAACTGACATCTATATGCTGCAATCCATAAACTTTTAACTCCACCTAGCACCCTGCCTTGCGGTTTGGATCAATATTCAACAACCTACTTGATATCTCCAGTTGACTGATATTAGCATTTGAAAATTATTCTGTCTAAAACTAGGTTTCTGATATTCTCCCAAAGCCTGCCTTTCCTACAATATGGCCCATCTCAGTAAAAAAGCAATTCCATTTCTTTCCACTTGATTAGGGGGGAAAAAAACATGGAATCATCCATAACTCCTCTTTTTACTCACACACCTCATATCTGTCAGCAAGTCCTTGCGAGCATGGCTTTCAAAATATATCCCATATCAGACTACTTTTCCACACGTCTACCGATAACACTCTAGGCAAAGGTGTTATTTGTCAAGATGATCTCTTGCCTGGATTATGTTAGAACTCTCTAAATTGATTCACCTATTCCTTTATCCATCTTCAGTCTATGATTTACACAAATGCCAAGAATTATTTTTTTTAAATCAGATTAAAGCACATCATCCCTTTCCCCAAACTCTGCTGGTTCACAAAGAGAAAAGCCAACATCTTTATTTCAGCCTATAAGATCCTAATTTGTCTTTTCTCCACCAGATCTGATATCATCCCTTACCTCTTTATTGTTCATTCTGCGCCAAGCCCACAGACTGCCCTTCTTTCTTCAAACACAGCAAACATGCTCCCAGGTTAGGGCCTTGATATTCTGTCTGGACGGCTCTTTTTCAATCAAATAGCTACATAAAAGGACCTTCACTTCAGGTCTCCTTATTAGAGCATTCATTACTAGCTATTCTGTTGAACAGCAAACCCTCTGTCCAACACCACTGTACTCCATGTACCTCTTGACCATCTTTATTTTTCTCTATAACATTGACGTCTATCTGGTATGCTACATTTTTGCATATGTATGTACTAATTTGTTTATCACTGTCTGCCTCCCCTAGAATACAAGATTCATGAGATCAAAGATTCTGTTTGGGTCCCCGCTGTCTCCCCAGCACCAAGAATGGATCCTGAGCATAACAGGTGCTCAGTTACTACCTGTGGGATGGATGGATGAACAATTTCTGCAGTTTTCATTTGGGTTTCGATGTGTCCCCATTTTCAGCCCTTGTGGGTTGAACGGGCACCTGGGAACTAACTGCGTTAGTTCATCACATGGCCGTGGCTAGAGTGATTAGTTTAGTGGCAGACAGAATCTTGAGCTCATTCGTAAGAATAATCTGATATTTGTGCTGGTTCTATAAAGAAGGGCCTCTCTTTTCCTCTGAACTTGTGAATGAGCGTGCGAGCCTGAAGCTGCTGCTGCCAGAATCTACCGTCTGAAGCCTGAGAGAGAAACTAACACATAGGCAAGAACTGAGCCAGCCAAAGACATGGACAGAAATTTAGGACTGATCATATTTTTCAGTCTTGAATTCAACTGTGTTTAAAAGCACTGTAATCCTGGACTTTTCGAATACCGAACTAAATAAGTCTATATTTCTTAAAAGCCAGTTCTGGGTTGGTATATGTTCCAAATTGGGTCAGGTAGTCTCTATATGTGCTACTATGATATCATATAATTCCTATTTTATCAGCATTTAAAAAACATAGATGTATTTTCCTCTTCACTTCTCTGTTTTCCTCATCTACAAAATATAAATTTTAAAAGAAAGAAAGGTAAAATACTTATGCCCAGGGTCTGATCTGATCTAGTATCTGGTACACGATAGATAATAAAAACTTATTAAATAAATGCCGAAACTATCCAACTTCCCATAAAGAGCATTTATAATTAAAAAAAAAAAAACTCTTTACAATAAATATGTTTGTTAGAATAAAATACAGTGAAAAAATGGTAAATTGATGTTCTTTCCGTTTTTCCCCAGCCATGTACATGGCTCAATTATCAAGATATATTCTCTCTCCCTCTTTCTCTCTCTCTCTCTCTCTCTCTCTCTCTCTCTCTCTCTCTCACACACACACACACACACACACACACATAATCACAGGAATATATAGTCACATACTCAGAAAGGGCTAAGAGGAGAAAAGCCCGGGAAGCAAGGAGGGCACGCAGTAGGGAACGCTGACATGGCTGGGGAGTTGGCACTGAGAAAGCAACATTGCCACTGAGAATTAAAAAATAACAGAGCTAACTCAATTACTTAAGCGGCAGGGGCCATGAGAAGGGAAGAAACAGCTTGTTCAGAGGCAGCCAAATCCACTGGAGGAAGTGAATAAAAACACACGTGGCCCTTTTAGCACATATGAAAAATAGGGGGCGGAGTCAAAGCAGTGCTAGGCTCTGTGGGCCATATTAAGACCATCCTAAGAACAGCAAGAATCTCTTTAAGGAGACAGTCTAATGAAGGAATAATAGTTCTACTAGAGGCGAAGCTAGAGGTGAACTTTTTAATACTCCAAATGAGTGGACAGGTATACATGACAGACCACTTCTGGTGTATTGCTTCAGATATATTTGGCTTCAAGAAACAGAAACCATGAAATATATTATGTCACTCATAAAACAAGAGATCCAAAGAGAGAGTGAGCAATAAGATGGACCAATTCAGTGGTTTAAAAATTTGAGGTACAAAGGTTTGCTCTATCATTCTGCTCTGCTACTTTCAGCATTAGTTTCATCATTAAACTGGCAATAAAAAAAAAAAAAATGACTGCTGGCCTCGAATTCAGCAAAGACACTATGCAGCTGTTTTCTATTTGGAATCAACTATTATGGACTGAACTGTGTCCCTTGAAAATTCACATATTGAAGGCCCAACACCCAATGTGAGTGTATTTGGAGATCGAACTTTTATGAAAGTATTTAAGGTTATATGAGGTCATAAAGGTGGGGCCCTAATCTAATAAGGTTGGTGGTCTTATAAGATACAGAGCTCAAGCTCTCTTTCAGGGTTCACACAAAAGAAAGGCCATATGAGGACACAGCAAGAAGGTAGCCATCTACAAGCCAGGAAGAGAGTTCTTACTACAAATCAAATTTTCCACACTTCGAACATGGACTTCCAGCCTCCAGAAAAATGAGAAAATAAATTTCTGTTGTTCAAGCCATTGTTTTGTGGTATTTTGTTATGGCAGCCCAAGTTGACTAATATACCAACCTTCGAACAAACAACTGAAGAAAAATCAAGTTGTTTTGCCAGCTTTAAATTTAATGTCTACAGGCTTCAATTACTTCAGGAAACAAGTCTCATTACAAAGCTTCATTTGCCTAAAGGATTCCAGAAAGTGTGTTTTTTGATTCCCGTACTAAAATAAAGCATTTTACTTACTAGAGAAACATAAAAGTTGTATTCTACTTTTTTTTTTTAAGATGGTATTGATGTATTATTGTAAATGTGTTTTTTTGTGTGTGTGGAAGAAAGGAAAGAGAAAGAATTAATTAGATAAAACATATTAGCAGATCATTGGAGAAACCCAGGAAATAAATAATAGTAAAGAGTTTCCCTTCTGATTAAGATACAGAAGAACAAGGAAGACTATAGCCTCAGCATTAACAACAACAACAACAAGAACTTAATAAAATAGAAGAGCTGTTGATTCAAAGTGCCATAATTAATTAATATCAAAGAGGGATGAAATTTTCATGAGTGGACCAAGAAGTACAGATGCTTTGTCACCTAGAGACAAGTAAGTATCTGGAGAGAGTGCGAATGTGCACAGGACAGGCATACCTTAGGTAGAGTGACTTTACAAGGAGGAATCAGGTAAATTTTAAATGACTTCATAGGCGGCAAAAGAGATTGTCACCTCCAATGTAAAAATAAATGTTTCATCTTGACAATCTCTTCCTCCAGAAATGTTTACGAGGGAATGGCAGAAAAAGTAGCAAAACTAGCAATGGCTGTGGCCTGGAAAACAGTGTTCACAGAGTTTACAGTACTCAGATTCCAGGGCTTGCTAAAGTACAATACGACATGAACAAAAACCAATTCAGGCTAGAACCCAAACTATCACACCTTAAATTCTGAAAAGGTCTGGGATTAAGCCCTCAAGGCTGTTCTGAAAATAATTAAATCCTTTTAAAAAAAAAAGTCCGTCCAGATCTTGGTGGAATCTGATCAGTCAGCCCCTCATCATAACTGCCTGATGAAAGGTATTGTACTTTCTCAAAGCTAGAGATAGAGATATAACAATTTACTACCCATTATCCTCTTAGACATCCCACGTGCCAGGCTGCTAGGTGAAAAGATATGGAGAAGTATGAAAATATGGCCCATAATCGAGAGCAAAATTAATCAATAGAAGCAAAATCTCAGATGATTCAGGTGGCATAATTAGTCACTATAAAAGTTTTAAATAATTTATAGTAGAAGATGGAAAGATGGTTCAAGATATGAATGATTCTAGAAGAGTTATCAAACAGATAATGGAGATTTGAATAGACATTTTTGAACTGAAAAATACAGTATACGAAATAAAAATGTGTTAGATTGTTTTTAACAGCACGTAGAATAAAAGCAGAAGAAAAATAGGTGAACATAAAGATATGCCATAGTAATTATTCACACAAAAGCACATAAGGAATATGATAGGGAAAAAAAACTAAACAAGGTATCAGAGTCCAATGAGAAATAGTAAATTAGTACACATATGTCTAACATGAGTCCTAGAGTAAGATGATACAAAGAATTTGGGAGAAAATATTTAAAGAAATAATAGCCCAAACCTTAAAATTTGATGAAAAAATTAAACTTAGA
Organism: Rousettus aegyptiacus; assembly: GCF_014176215.1. NCBI lineage: Eukaryota > Metazoa > Chordata > Mammalia > Chiroptera > Pteropodidae > Rousettus > Rousettus aegyptiacus. The sequence continues at coordinate 10,140,714 of NW_023416285.1, forward strand.
AACCCAAAGAACACAGAAAACACCAAGGAAAATAAGAAAAAAAGAAGTTCATGCCTTGGCACAGTATAGTGAATGATTTATATTATGGTTGCTAGAGCTATTATTAATATAATATAGATACATATTTTTATAAACATATGTATTTTATAGATAAATGTACAAAATAATATGGCCTCAAAGCTAATACATAAAAAAACTGAAAGTATCAAAGAAGGCTGTGATGTTGGGTACATGACAAAATGCATTTGTCAAAATCCAGAGAATATTGCAACACAAAAGCACATGCAGGTTTAAAGAAACATCATCTAGAAAGCTGAGGGTTCCCAGGATAGAATGTAGAATGTAACAACAACAGCAAAAACCCTAATTATATTACAAATGTCTGAAATGACTTTACTGAAGTGAGTAAGGGGAAGAGGTGCTGACCTTATAACTCTGGAAATGAATGAAATCCCTAAGACTAAATCTGTAAGTCAAAAGGAACTGCACATTTGCATTATACTCTAGCTGATAAAGTCATTTCCCCGCAGGGGTACATATTAAGAATTCTGATACTGCCACATATGTACATTAGAATGAAACAATTAAGTGAGCATAAACAAATGTTGGGAGCCTCTTTTCTCACTGTTGGAGTAGGAGCTTACAAATAAGACACTACAACATTACATATGTAATGGATTAGAAATAGAGACATAAGTGAAAACTCATGTTTAGCTTACCATAGATGTAGATTGTTCCATATATAAATATTAATATAGATGTATACACGGGTTAGTACATACACACTTCACAGAGCATAGCGGTATCAACACCCAATAGAAACAAGTTTATCCAGTAACCAGATCTTGGATTCTAATCCCATTCTTTAAAAAAGAATTCCTTGGAGAAATGGCCAAAACTAACCTTGCATCAGAGACTATACCAAAGGAGCCTGGAGCATTTTGCAGTGCCGATAATTTTCTTTCTCTCTCTCTTTCTCTCTGTCTCTCTGTCTCTCTCTTTTCTTTCTTTCTTTCTCTCTCTCTCTCTTTCTCTCTCTCTCTTTCACACACACACGTACATGTATATGTATATATACACATTAAGTATTCAGAAGATTTGAATTTGAAATTTTGAAGTATTTATAAAACACTATACCCAAATTTGGGCAACACGTTCTTTTCGGATACACATGAAACAGTCACCAAGATAAAGTAAATGCTTGTTTATAAAGCAAATCTTATTAATTTTTAAACTCATATAATCTTAATATACACAGAAAAATGATTTGAAAAAATTTAACATCGGCTCAAGATAAAAAGAAAAAAAATTCTCAAAAAACTAAGAATGGAAGAAAATTTACTTAATCTCATAAAAGGTATCTCTAAAGTGCCTATAGCTCCTATCATAGTTAATGAAGAAAACTGAATAATCTCATCCAAAGATTAGGAATATACGAAATATCCATATTCATACTCTGTATTCTATACAATACTGGAGGTTCTACATAGTACAACAAAGAAATTAGTTAAATAGAAAAGCAAAAGACATGTAAGTAAAGAAATAAGACTGTTATAATTCACAGAAGACATGAGTGGGTATATAGAAAATGTGAAGGATTTATAAAAAGCTATTAGAACTTATAAACGAATTTATCAAGTTTGAAGTATACAAGAATGATATAAAAATCAATTGTTTTTATACACTGACAATAGACAAATGAAAACTGAAATATAAAATACTATTTACAATAGTATCAAAACTATAACATACTTAGCCAAAAATTTATTGAAAGGCAACTAAAATCTCTACAATGAAAACTACAAACGTTGCTGAGATAAATTTTAAAATATATAAGTGAACAGATATATCAACTTCATAGTTTAGAAAACTTAATGTTGTTAAGATGGAAATTCTCTGCAAATTGATCTATAAATTCATGCAACCTCTGTCAAGGCTTTTTTTTTTTTTTTTGGTAGAAATTGATGAGACAATTCTAACAATGACATGGATGCACAAGGAATTCAAAATAGCCACCGAAAATATAGAAAACAAAGAATAGTCAAGAGACTTGTATTACCAGATTTTATGACTTAAAGTTGCATTAAATTTAGAGAAGGTGGCATTGGTATAAATATAAAAATGAATGAAAACAATGTGCTATTGGACTTTCATTTACAGCAAAGGTACAGTAATAGAGACTAGATTTACTTTCCTACCGAAAACAATGAAAACTGGGGAAACCTATGAAACACTCATTTTAAATTCATGAGACATCAGGTAGTGAACTCTAAGAGACAGGAAAAACTGAATTAAGCCTCGCTGTTGCCCATTTACTTACTGGAGAAAGCTTCCAGACTACGGCACATTAAGGATGAACTCAGTAGAGCCCGGGAGTCTCCCTGAGCCGAAAAGACTAAGACTGGAGACAGAGAGGGATTCCGAGACAGCTAGAGTTTTCAGGACACTGTAAGGGAGAGAAAATGCTTGCACATGCAGAGGTTTCCAGAGATCTACAGAGGGTCACCCCTTAGTCGTCAGCTAAGTACTAATTATCAAATGTATATGAGGCCAGGAAAAGAAGAGCCCTAAAGTCTAGTGGGAACAATACCTGAAGTTTGCACGGAGCAGAGACTACAGTCATTCATCACAGAATGATGTGTCCATCAAGGGCAGACTGCACGTACAAACATGGTCTCATCGGATTATAATGGCGTTCACAAATTCCTATTGGACATAGTGACGGAGCCTAGTGATAACGTAGCTGTCCTAAGGTAAGGTCCTAGTGCAACCCATAGTCATGTGATTGTGGTGATGCTGCTGTAAACAAACCTATTGCGCTGCCAGTTGTACCAAAGTATAGCACATACAATTCTGTACAGTACAGAACACTTGATAATGATAATAAATGACTACAGTACTGGTTTATGTATTTATACACTTTTTTACTATTATTTTAGACTCTACTCTTTCTACTCATTGAAAAAAAAAAAAGTTTGTTGTAAAACAGTAGGCTATGGTACCCTGGCGGCAGCTCTATACAGCTCCTGTTTACATCTGTCGATTGCATCATTTTCTCTTGTACTTGATTTAGTCTCATTTTGTTTAGCACAGTAACATGCTGAACAGGCTTGTAGCCTAATAGCAATAGGCTAGACCATACAGCCGAGGTGTGTAGTAAGCTACACCATTGAGGTTTGTGTAAGCGTACTCTGTGATATTCGCCAATGAAGCAATCACCAAGGACAAATATCTCCGAGTGCTGTTAAGCAGTACATGACTGTAGTTCCAGTTCCCACCAGCCACACTGGAAAACCTCATAATTCATGGGACATTGGGTAAAGTACACAGAATAGTAAGGGGATCTCAGAAGTGGGACAAAATTAGCCCTAGAGTAAATGTCACTTAAAATCAAACCTGAAAGGATCGAACTGTTTTCAAATTATTTAAATGGATCTCAGGGAGGGGGGAAAAAAGGCCAAGAATATTAAACCAATATAAAAATAACCAGCATCCAAAAAAGGTAAACTTCGTGTTATCTGCCATTTAATAAAAAATTAACAGACATACAAAGAAGCAGGAAAATACAACACATGATGAGAAGAAAGATGAGTCCTTCCAAGCTGACCACTAAATACTACAAATTATTGATTTAGTTAACAAGGACATTAAAAGTTATTATAAACATATAATATATATATATATATTCCATATATACAAGAAGCCAAAAAAATTGAACATGGTTAAGTGGAAATAAGATCTAGATCTAGAAACAAAATCTAGAAACAAAAACTACTATGTTTAAGATTTCTTTAAAAACTACACTGAATGGGTTTGACAACAGATGAGACTTTATAGAAGAAATGATGAATGAATTTAAGGCAATAGTAATAGAAACTGTCCAAAATGAAATACAAAAAGAAAAATATTGAGAAAAAAAATGAAAAAAGGGTCAGTGAGCTGTAGGGCAACTTGAACCAGCCTTATATACATTAATTAAAGTCCCTGGAATAAAGTAGTGAGAGGCAAAAAAAAAGAAAAGGTTAAAATTGTCTAAATTTAATGAAAAATATGAACCCTCAGATCTATGAATCCCAGTGGAATATAACATAAGAAGCATAAACTAAACTACATCAAATTACCTAAAATTTATTACCTATAAAGCAGTGATAGAGAACTTTAAATTCAGCCAATGAAAAAAGATACAGAGAAAAATGAAGAATGACAAAACATCTTAACTTGAAAAAAAATTCAAGCAAGGTGATGGTGCAAGAAGTTTTAAATACTGAAATAAAAATAACTTTTAGTCTGGAAGTCTATGCCTAGTAAAAATATCTCTCAACAATAAAGACAAAGTAAAAATTTTCTCAGACACACAAAAGCTGAATTTACAACCAACAGATCTCCACTATACAAAACATGAAAGAAAATCCTTTAGAAAGACTATTATGTCAGATTAAAATATAAATTTATACAAAGAACTAAAGTGACTCACAAATGATAACCATGTGATTGCAAAATGATTTTTTCTGTGATTTAAATAGCTTTTAAAGATATTTAGCAGTTTAAAGCGAAGTGAATATCAATGTAGAGATATATACTAAAAGCACTAGAGCAAACACTCAAGATACAAAAAGTTATAGATATCAAAGCCACGAGTAAGATAAAATTAAATCACACAAATATATAATTAATGCCAAGGAAGGCAGGAAAAAAAAGGAGCATTAAGAACACATGTGACAAAAGGAAAATAAATTTATGCTCAAACATAATCGTCATCACCTTAAATATAAATGGTCTGAACAACTCTATTAAAAGGTGAAGTACTTCATATCAAATATAAAAGCAAGACCCAACTATAGGCTACATATTATTCACACACACAAAAAAAAAACTACTTTAAAAATAAAAACACAAACAGTTTAAGAGTAAAATCAACAAATTAGATAATTTAAACAAGATGGAAAATTCCTAGAAAGACATAAAAATGATTTGAAAAGAAATAATCTGAATAGATCTATGGCAAGCAAATATATTAACTTAATAATTTCAAAACTTTCAACGAAGAAAAGTCCAGGCTCAGATGGCTTTCTTGGTGAATTTTCTGAAATATTTAAAGAAGAATTGACTCAAATGCATCACTACTTCTTCCTACAAAATGAAAAGGGATCATTTCCCAATTTTTTGGCACTATGCACTGATACCAAAACCAAACAATAGCATCATAAGAAAAGAAAAATAGAACCAGTTTCCTTAGACAAAATACTAGCAAACCAAATCTGGCAACATATAAAAAAAAATACTGTGTATCATCAGAAAATGGGGTGTAATCCAGTAATAACAGTTGCAAATAACAAGTTAGCACGCATCCAGGTTCCCAGACTCCCCAGCATTCTGTTGCACAAGTGCATTCAGGAGCCTTATAAGAATAGTCCTGCTTCTGCTACCAAGTTCAAGAGAAGTAAGTATCCTTACCATCTGCTTTCTCCTTAAGATCAGGAGCAAGATAAGGATATATATCTTTGCCACTTCTATTCAACATTGCATGGGAGATTCCAGCTAAAAATATTAAACAAAAATTAAAATTAAAAGACATCCATATTGGAAAAGAAAAAGTAAAACTATCTCTCCTTGCAGGCGACAAATACTTATATACAGAAATATTAAGGAATCCACGCACAGTAAAAGAAAGCCATTAAAATACATGAGTATAGCCAGGTTGCCGAATACAAGATCGATGTACAAAAATCAACTGTGTTCCTATACATTAGCAATGGACAATGCAAAACTGCAAATATAAGAACAATTCTATTCACAATATAATCAATAATAGTAAAATACTTAGGAATAAATTTAACAAAAGAGCACAAGACTTGTACCTTGAAAACTAGAAAATACGAAAAGAAATTAAAGAAGACCCGAATAAATGGAAAGACAGCCTATAATAATCAGGGATCAGAAGACCTAATATTGTTAAGATGGCAAACTCCCAAAACTGATTTAGGAATTCAGTACAATCCTTGTCAAAATCCCATCTGGCTTCTTCGCAGAAAATGACAAGCTGATCGGAGAATTCATAACGAAATGCAAGGGGCCCGGAATAACCAAACAATGCTGGGAAGAAAGAACAAAGATGGTGGACTCACTCCTCCTGATTTCAAAGTTACTACAACGCTAAGAGTAATCAAGATATCGTGGTGTTTGCTTGAGGAGGACATATCGATAAATGGAACTAAATTTAAAGTGTAGAAATAAACCTTTAAGTTTATGGTCAATTTGTTTCCCACGATGGTGATGAAATAGTCAATGGAGAAAGAATAGTCCTTTCAAAAAGGTGCCCTAGAAAAAGGCAACAGAAGAATGGCAGCCCTGCAAACCTATAGCCAGAAAGGAAGGAAGTCAGAGGAATTCAACTTACATCTCGCCCTCTAGTACCAATAGGACACTATGATACCTCAAGCCTAACCACAGCAATCACCCAGAAGTCAAGCAGCACAGCTGGTGCATGTCATGAACAGCTTCCTCTGGACATCCAGAATGAGGAGGCAGAAACAGGGTAAATCAAGAGGAACAGATAGAGAAAATTGAGAGATTAGATGAGATATGGCCCACCCTGATAAACCAGGATATGCTTCCCCACCTCGACATCCTTAACCTTAGTTACATTTGTTAAGTCGTTTTTGCCATGTATAGTAACATATTCGTAGATTCTGGTGATTAAGGTACAGACATATTTGCAGGGCTATCATTTCCCTACCACTCTCTGTCAAATCATTTTTTCGAAATTATCTAAGTTAAACAATAATTGTGCCATGTGCAAAATAATTTGTAAATAAATGTTCATGGCGGCTTTATTCATGATAGCCAAAAGTGAAAATAACCCAAATGTCCATCAACTGATAAATTAATCAATAAAATGTAATATATCCATATAATGCAATATTATTAGACAATAAGAAAAAGCAAATTACTAATATATGCTGCGGTGTGGTTGAATCTGGAAAACATGCTAAGCAAAAGAAACTATTCACAAAGCTCCACATGTTACGTGATCATACGTCTATTCTATGAAATATCCAGAATGGGTAAATGGAGGCAGACAGTAGATTACTGGTTGCCTAGGACTCTGGGATGGGGAGTCTTGGGAAAGTGGAGAGTGACTCTTAATGTATAGAGAGTTTCTTTTTGGGGTGACAGCTTTCTTGCTGGCAGGCAGATTTCCTTTTCAACAGCAAGTAGACTGAATTTATGTGGGTAACAATTGATATGTGTTTCAATATATTGGGCCTGAGATGTCTTTGAGACATCTGATTGATGATGTAAATGTGAGCTTCACGTACGTGCTGGAGCTCTGAGGAGACATTCAACCTGGACATTCTGCTGGACTTCGGCTGTTTGTCCCTAGGTCTATCCTATGTCACTCTCTTCTCTCTGTATGTCCCAAAAAGGTTATCCTTTAAGAGAGTCACCAGCTGTGTGATCTCTGGTCTGGGTGGTGTTATCCTGAATGAGTTTGTCCAGTGGGAGGGATCAGAAGACCAGAAGATGAAAGGAAAGTTCACATCTGAGGTGGCTACCCAGGCTGCTTTACCATCTCTTTTTGGGTTTGGGTTTCTCTTGTCCTTATGGACACTTCTGTATATAGTCTTTTATTAAACTTTCTTTCATTGGTCCATTTGAATGTACCATCTGTTCCCTATCAGGATCCTGAGTGATTCAGTAATTAGCACAAGAAGTGGCCCCAGGAAACACCCTTAAAATAGGTTTCTGGGCCTGGAAGGTTAGCATATTTGAGAAGCTCACAGATAGCGCTTATTTCAGGAAATGGAACACTGATAATCTCTGGCAAGCTATACATTGTGATTAGTCAAATAATCATTGCTGGTGGCATAAGATGAAGTACAGACACAAGGAACACATCAGGAGATCAAGTGGCTGTGGCACTTAGTCTCTATGGCAACAATGGTTAATTCAAAGACTGTAGCAAGAGAAAAGAAAAAATTAAAGGTCCGTTTTAGAACACGAATGAAAAATCAGAAAGCTTCTATGGAAACTTAAGAGGGTCCCTTATCTCCAGTAGCCATAGAAAAGATAGGAATGAAATCTAAGGACTGAACGTAAGTCTAAGGGCTGAATTTAATTGCACAGTAGTAGGCCAACTAATGAAAAGAAAAACAGCTAAAATAAATGCACTTGTGGAAAAAGAAGAAGACCCTAAGACATTTGGGCAGACAAGCGAAAGGATAAGAATTTCTAATTTCCAAATTCCAGGTATACTCACATGAGATATGAAAGGTAGTAAGTTGAGATTAAGTACTCAATAAATGGTGTTCATACCAAAAAGCCGGTATGGGCGCTGGGTTTTCTGCAGCAGGAGAAAGAGACTCAAGGGGAACATCTCATGAACAGCTTTCTACCGCCTGTCTCTTTCGAACATGCGGCCTGAGTTGAAAACCAATGATGATAAAGGAGGAATCTGAAATTTCAGAGATGTGGGAATATCAGAGTAGATTTATTATTATGTGTAATCTGCTAAATTCCCTTCTATCGATCACCCTGAAAAGTCCTGCAGGACACTCTCCCTACCAAAGCATCTTTGAAAATCACTGTGGTGAATGTGTCCTGTAGGCCAACTGTGACCGGTGCTGGGAGATGCTTCAGTAGAAATGTCTTCATATTTCAGTGGGAATAATGGTATGCCAGTCGAGTCAAGCCCAGATCAAAGGCCATAACTATCACATTAATAAAGCAAGGGTTGAATTGGCAATAATGTTCTGATCGGCATTAACCTGTGTCAGTAACTTACTTATCATTAAGTTCCTCAGAATAAAATAGATGGGCAGCCTACTGAGGTATGGTTTAACATAAAAAGCAGAAAATTTCTAAGTCTAGTGTTAAAAATCTATCTTATGTTATCATAACGGGGATTAATAGCCTTTTATTGAGTTCTAAGACCTAAGACAATACATAGGCCTGGAGGCCACTCACTGATGGCGACATTGGTTCCCTTTGAGATAGGATCTGCAACACAGCCTTTAATGAACACTTAGTATATTCCCCAATCCTTCTCTATGTGACCTAGAGCCATGTACCAGGATAGCTGTGCACTGGCAAAAAGGGAATACTCTGAACTTCTTGGGGATTATTAAGCAAAGGCCCTGAACTCCTGCTAATCACTAGAGTCTACATGCGGCCTGGTACACTAAGACTGGGCATTTACTGAGGTCAGGTCATAGATGCAATCTTCTCTCAGTTCATCTCAGAGTGAGTCTAACAGGACCACTGGCTTTTCCAATGGGTCATTAGTGGGTTATTATATTAATATAAAGCAAGTGGAAGCTTCTAAAGCTACATACACTGCCAAAAGAACAAATTGAAAACCATGCCCCATTGTCCCTTGAGGTCCACTGTCAGCCCTCCTCCTCCCTGATTCATGTCCTGGGCTGCATCAACAAACTCTGTTAAGCCCTAGCTATTGGGATTCAGTCGATGGCAGGCACCAGCCAAAGATCAGATGGCAGAATAAGAGTGTTGTTGGGGTATTTATTCCTCCAGTTCCCTCTCTTCCAGACCACAGATTGACATTAGTTGAGGAAGATAAAGAACAGAAAATATGAAAAGCATTCAGAAATAGGCTCATATAATGAAAGGGTTTTTCCTTTTTTTCTGTTTATAGGAGATACAGTCATTTTAAGGTAAACAAATTATGTCATTCAGTATCCCAGGGAAAACGGATGTACCCTTCCAAAGGTTTTAGCTGAAGTTTAATGAAAGGACTACTTACAGAGCTGTGGGCAGAAATAACAAAACCAATAAGGGATGGGGCAGTGTCCAGACATCAGCAATAGTGGGGCGCCATTGCTATCCCTAGGGCCAAAGGAAAGGGAGCTATATAATTAGCACCCAGTGAGAGCTGATTCCACGGAAGAGGGGCCAAGCCACTGGGAGGTGTCTCTGCAGCACAGAAACTGACAGAGCCCGGATGCAGAAGGAAAGGGGTGCAAGGAGGAGAATGGAGGCTGAATATCTTAACCTCTCTCTATCACCTTTCCACGCCATGTTGTACCGCTTTGGCCAAATACAACTAAACACCAAAGGACTAAAGAATCAAATGATACAGTCTATAGAAGTCAGAATTCCAGAGCAGACACCAGCAGAGGGGAGAGAGCTGGTGAGCATGTGACTGGGATGGAGGAATAGGATGTGTGAGTAGGAGGGCAAACAGATAAAAATCGGCACACCAAGGAATCGTTTTCAACTGTTCTGTTAATGAGCAAAATTGAAAACAAAAGACTGAATGAAAGTATATTAAAAAAAATTAACATGTTTCAAAAAAATGCTTTGAGTCAAAAATCATCATAAAAGCAAGACTATAAAAAACATTCTGGGATTTAACATATTTATAACAGTTGCGAGAAGCTGGATTAAATGGTACAGCTTTGGTTCTTGTTTCCTCTTGATCCTGTATTAAATGTTACTTTTAAGGTTCGGAATAATGAATTCTACTGTGGATTCCCTTGTATCTCTGCAATAATGCCTTTGAAAAAGGTAATTACTATAAATAGCCTCATTTCTGCTAAAAATTATAATATGAATTTTTTATGTAAGAACAATAAATCAACCCAAACAGCTGCTTCACTATTATTCATCATAACAAAGTTATGATGTAGCCAATTGGAAAAAAATGCAATTTTCCTAAAGTGCTTCTTTGAATTATTCAAAGTTTCTGTTGCGGCTAATTAATTTAGTGCACATTACCAAAATGAATCTGAAAATAAACAAAATACTGGCCAAAATAGAAGTACAGATTCTAGGAGGATTCCATTGTTTGATACTGTGCTTTATACATCTGCCCTAAATAAGTAGAAGTTAATGTAGTAAACTGATATTCTTTAATGCATTCTACATATAGCCAAATACATATCAGCAATGATGATTTAATATGCATTCCATATAATACTCAATGTGGATAACTGTGCGATCCTTTTGGAGAAGGGTGTTTGTCCCTATCAAAAAATGAAGTGAGAAGTGGGTCTACATTAAACATACTATCATTTCAAATGCCGCTTTCTTTCATTTAGTTTTTACTTACAAGAGGAAGCCTGCTTCTCATATTAGGTTATTTACATCTCTGACATCTAACATTAGATTTCCTCTTGGTCAGATCATCACAAAAGACATTATGAGCAGTGATGAAGAAATTCATGTCAGAATGGAAGATAAATGTATTTTTAAAATCACACCCACTAAATCTGCAAAATTGCCATTCCTCAGGCTCTAGCCACATACCTCTTCTTCGAAACTTCTTTCTTAAGGCAACATTTAGCTCAGATCCATCTGGTTTATAAAAGCGGAGACAATGAAGACTGAGAATTCTAACCACGACTCTATCATTAATGCATTATGGAATCTTGGGTAATCTCTCAAACCTCACCTCTTTCACCTAAAAGAGGTTCTCAACTCAGTAGTAACTTCGCAGTCTTGTTCAAAAGAATAACGAGCATTTCGGCCAGGTATCTTGAAAACATTAAGAACCAGATACATATTTAATTACGAGATGGAACATTTATGACATTAAAGGATCGGCTGCAGAAAAAGAAAACAAAATAAATCATGTACTGGGAAGCAGAATCAGAGCAATTAGAAATTGTTCTCTTAGGCTAATTAGAAATTTGTGCGTAGGATTTAAAAAAAAAAAACTTTCTCATGGGAAGGGTCTATTCAGGCATCTGTAACAAAAACAGTATAGGCCAGGTGACTTAAAAAAAAATTATTTCTCACTATTCTGGAGGCTGTGAAGTCCAAGACCAAAATGCCAGCAGATGTGGTGCCTGGCGAGAGCCCACTTCATGATTTATAGACAACCATCTTCTCACTGCGTCCTCACGAGGCCTGGGGGAACAAGAGCACTCTTTGAGGTCCTCTTTATAAGAATTCTAATCCCATTTATCAGGTTTTCACCTACATTATCTAATTGTCTCCCAAAGGCCCTATCTTCAAATACAGTCCCTTGGGGGATTAGGTTTTAGCTTTTCAATTTTGGGGGGAAACAAATGTTTGAGCCATACCTATACTTGTTGTAAAAATAAATCAACTAAGCTAGGTTTACAATAGTCCTTTTCAGGACAACGGACTCCATGCCCCAACAAGATTTATGCTGAGGCAGAAATTTAACTAACATTGTATGAAATTCAAGAACATCTGTCTGTGCTAATTCAAGTAAATGTGCTGTAGACTGAGAAAACCTTTAGAATCTGCAGAGGCCTGAGAAAGAATCGGATGTGAAGTGCAAAACTACTTGCCATAGTTTCTTGTTACTTCTTCTGCATGGAAGGGTGAATGGAACAAATATAATAAAGATGAGTCTTACTCTATGGAAAGATGACAGTAACATTTCCAAACAAACAAACAAACAGATGACTCCCAGAAAATCAATGAAAACAAAGTTAGTTCTCTAAAAAGATCAATAAAATAAAGAAGCCTCTAAAAAGGCTAAATAGGAAAAGAATGAGGCTACGAATTACTAATTTTGGAAATGAAAAAAGGGACATCATTACACATCTTATGGACATTATAAAGATAGTAAAGGAATACTATAAATAACTCTATACCCACAAATGTGATAAGTGATCAGATGGACCAATTCCTTAAAACAAACTATTTCAAAATTCACACTAGAAGAAAAATACAATCTAAATAGGCCTCCATTTATAAATTAAATAGTTTATTAAAGAAACTTGATCCATATAAATAATCTTTCAGACCAGAAAGCAGCAGGCCCACGTGGACTTGCTGGTGAATTCAACCAAACATGAAAGAAAGAAATTATACCAATTTGCTAAATTTTCCTGCAGAGGACAGAAGCACAAAAAATACTTCCTAACTCATTATCTAAGGCTACCATTACCCTAACACTAAAACCACACAAAGCTTTACAAGAAAAGAAAAATATAGACCAATATCTCTCACGAATATAGATGCAAAAACCTCAACAAAATATCAATATTTTTAATCCAGTAATATGTAAAAAAGAATTATACACCACAATCAAGTGGGACTTATCCCAAGTATGCAACTCTGGTTCAACATTTGAAAATCAATCAACATAAACTATCACTTCAATGAAATAAAAAAGAAAAGTCACATAAACGTATCAATAGATAAAGGAAAAACATTTGATAAAATCCAACACCCTTTCATGATAAAAACTCTCAGTGAATTAGTAATAGAGGGGAACTTGAAGGTGATAAAGATCATCTAACCAACTCCCCCACAAAAAAAAAAAATCTACAACTAACATCACACTTAATGGTGACAAACTTGAAGCTTTTTCACTAAGATTAGGTATAAGGATAAGGAAAGAATATTCTTCTCATCACTCTTTTAGCACTGAACTGGAAGGTCTAGCTCATGCAATAAGACAGGGGGAAAAAGGTATATAGATTAGGAAAGAAGAAATAAAACTGCTTCATTTGCAAATGACATGATCATCTATGTAGGAAATCCAAAAGATCTGATTAAAAGAAAAAAGAAGAAAAAACAAATAGGCAATTGAGCAAGGTTGCAGGATACAAGGTAAATATACAAAAGTCAATTGCTTTCCTATATTCCAGCAATAAACCAATGGAATCTGAAATTAAAAACACTATACCATTCATACTAATACTGCCCAAAATAAAATAGTTAAGTATAAATCTAACAAAATAGGTTCAATGTCTATATAAGGAAAACTACAAAACTGTGATGAATGAAATCAAATCACAGAACACCCTTCACAAAAATTAACACCAAATGGATCACAGATCTAGATGTAAAATGCAAAACTCCTAGAAAATAACCGATCACCTTGGGCATGGCATCAGTTTTTAGATACAAGACCAAAGCCATGATCCGTAAAAGAAATAATTGGGAGACTTGAATAAAATTAAAAACAAAACAAAATTCTGCTCTTTGAAAAATAATGTGAATGGAATGAGAAGATAAGCCAAAGACTGAGAGAAAATATTTGCAAAGACATATAGGCTAAAGGACAGTTATTCGAAATATACAACGAACTCTTCAGACTTACCAATAAGAAAACAAACAACACAATTTAAAAATGAGCCGAAGATCTTAACAAATACTTCATCAAAGAAGACAATACAGGTGGCAAGTAAGTTTATGAAAAGATATTGCACAGTACATGGGGAAATGCAAATTAAAAAGGCAAAGAGATACCCCTGCAAACTTACCGAAGTGGCCAAAATCCAAAACACTGACCACATCAAGTGCTGATGAGGATGTGAACCAACAGGAAGGCTCATGAATGCATAGTGAGAATGCAAATGGTACAGCCACTTTGGAAGACAGTTTGGCAGGTTCTCAGAAAACTAAACGTACTCTTACCCTTTGGTCCCATAATCATGCTCCTTGGTATTTACTGAAAGCAGTTGAAAAATTTTGTCCATATAGAAACCTTTACATGGATGTTCATAGCTTTAATCGTAATTGCCAAACCTTGGAAGCAACCAAAGTGTCTTTCAGTAGATGAATAAATTGGAACATCCAGACAATGGAATATTATTCATCACTAAAAAGAAATGAGCTTCAGCCTTAACAGGACATAGAGGAAATTTAAACACATTCTTCTAAGTGAAAGAAGCCAATCTGAAAAGGCTACCTACTGTGTGATGTCAACTATTTCCCATTATGAGTAAAGCAAAACTAAAGATCAGGGAGGAATCAGTGGTTACCAGTGGTTTGAACAAATATTTTAATAAGAGAATATTCAGATTCTGCAAAATTGACTAATGGTTTGTGTGTGTGTGTGTTTTGTTTTTATTATTTAATTCCCATAGGTAGTCGCTGGTTGAAGAGATAGAAGAATTCTTTTTGTTTGTTTGTTTTTATTCTTATTATAATATACTTAAGAAGACAATATTAATTCCATTCAGGGCCAGTATCTCACTAAGTATATAATTTCATGTGAATAGATGGAATGGGAAAGTAGAAACACTTAACCAAATTTCTTTGAATGTTGATTTAAAAAAAAACACACACACACAAATGAATCTAACGTGCTCCTCTCTTGGATTTTATGAACACTCCTTGCTAAAACTCTCAATAGTTGCAGAGTAAGAACCAAGATACAAAGCAAAACTAGGAAAACCAGGCGAAGAACGATTAAAGAATACTTAAGATCGAAGTATAGAGGAGGGAAATTTGGATGAAAAACGGAATGTAGAGGAGGGCAGGTTGGAGAATTATAGTGACTAGAGTGGCATTTTATGAGATTATCGTAAAAGGAGTTGAAACTGATAGTATATTAGTTAATTACCACTGGGTAGCATATCATCTTAAAACTTGGTGGCTTAAAACAAGTATTTATTATCCTTCAAATTTCTGTGGGTTCAGTGGGAAGTTCCTCTCCTTTATACAGTATTGGTAGGGGTCACTCACTGAATCTAGATGCTCACCTGGGGCCCTAGGCCCTCTCTTCGTGTGCTGTTTGATCCTGAAGCACCTCTTCTGTGTCTTCTCCCTCCAGCAAGGTAGCTTAGAAATCTTTAAGCATGGTGCCTGGGTTCTAAGGCAGAATTTCAATTACACTAACGTGTAAGTGTGAATCAAGTCTTGGTTGCATCACACTTGCTAATGCCCTGTTGGCCTAGATGCAATGTGGGAGCAGGCTGGCTATGCAAGGATCTGAATGCTGGCAGGAACAGTCCCCTGGGTGCACTACAGCGACAATCTACCACATCCACTGAGGTCGAAATACTCTACTGGGCACCACAATGGGTACCACGAATATCGTTCAGGTATTTCCATGCTTCGGCAGGTTTTTTTAAATATACATAATTTATGATTTTTAAAATTAATTTTTAGAGTAGTTTAAGATGCATAGCGAAATTAAGCAGAAGATATAGAGATCCCTCCTATTCTCCCTGCTGACACATGCACAGCCTTCCCCGTTATCAATACAGCCCACCACCGGAGTGGTACCTTTGTTGCAATTAATGAAGCTACATTGACACATCGCTATCTCCTAAAGTGTATAGTTTACATTACGGTGCACTCCTGGAGTTGTACAGTCTGTGGGTTTGGACAAATGAATATTGACATGTATCCATCATTATGAGACCATACCTGGCTTTTTCACTGCCCTTAAAATCCTCTGTAAATTCTGTCCTTTACGTATATTGGAAGAAGAATGAAAACTGAAATAACTGTTCCATTCCCTTTGAATGTGTTCCTGGCTGACGATCTTATATTCTTTCAGGACATCACTTACTGAACCTGCCCACCTTGTCATCACATTAGGATTGGAGCAGTAAGCTCCTCCCTGCACCCTCAGCCAGCAACTATCTATGAGAATTAGGTAATAAAAACAAAATGCAAACAAAAATAAGCCGTTAATTGCTGTTTGAAAACTCTAAATATTATCTCATGGAAAGCTTTACTCAAAAATTATTTTTCTTTCTGGACCATTACACCACTATCATTTCTATATCCTTCCACAGCTACGTCATATAAATGGGAACTGAAAACAAATTCCCAAAGTGAAGTAAAGGCAAGGAAAGAGAGAGGGGATTTCTGGGTTTGGATATTTCGATTTTTCTTAAGATCGAAATGGTAAATAGAAAGTTGTTCATTTGGTAAGTGAGCAAAGGAGCATATAGTAACACAATGTTTTTAATAAGCAGATGTCGAACATTAATATAAAGGTTATGTCCTTATATCCGATTCCATTGTTGCAATGGTCATATATTTATTGTAATAAACTATCATCAAAGTTTTCACCAGATCTAACTAAATTTTTTAAATACAGTTTCTTTCAAGTTGTCAAATATTGAATGTGACTATGAATTGATTTGGCCAGAAAGGGAAGAAGATGAGATGAGGTATTGAGAATGAAAAGCAACATATTTCAACACACTTACTATAATCTATTGACTTAATTAAAATGCATGTTTTCCTTATATTACCATGAAAAGTGAGATCTGGAGTCCAAAAAACGTTCAGACTACACTGCTTTGTAAAGTGAATTTGACAACGTAGAAATGCACATGGAAAGTAGATAAACACCTGTGGAGTTCGCTAAAAATTTGGTGTCTGATTAATCTAATTTAACCATGTTGAAGATTGCTAAGCATGAAAGATTTAGGGGGGGAAAAAGAGTTTTAAATTACCTTGATTTAAGAAAGACATTTTATTTTGTCATACAGCATTATATATCATACAATACATACTAATTAATGAGGAAAATTGGAGTTGGCTATCATATATTCATTAGGCTGATACGCAACTGATTGACTAATAATGTTCACAAAATTTTCTCATCATTGACTTGAAGATAGAAAAGATAACTAACAGGATTTCAAAGAAGCTGACATTGAAATCTTAGTTGCACTTTTATCTATAATCTAAAGCATATCTTCAAACAATCTCAGAATTTCCTGTAACTGGATAAATTAGGCTTAATGATGATAATAAGATTTAAGAGAGAGATACAGGAAAAAATTACTTCAATGAGAAAGCTACAGAGAACAGTATCGAGACTAAATGGCAATACATCTGAATGAATTCAAGGCCATCTTTTCTTTGAATTTTTATACTTATTGTATGAAAGACCTAATCTATTATGTTATTAATCAAGAAGCTTTTCATGCACTTATCACTGAAGTCTTCGAGAATATTTTAACTCCATGGTGGCAGTAATAATTTTTTAAATTGTTATCTTATATTTGATATTATACTAATTTTAAAGAGTCAACATAATGTTCTGGTGATTATGGCCAGTGAGCAGTTGTCAAAAAAAAAAAAAAAAAGATGGACTTAAGGTACTGATAAGAAAATATAAAATAAATAGCTGATATTACAGGAATATAAAAACACAATGTGTTTTGCAAAAAAAAAAAAAAAAAGAGAGAGAGAGAGAGAGAGACACACACAGAGAACCAAAGATAAAACTTGCTGAGAACTGCAATACAGAAAAAGCACCCCTAATAAAATGTCTGAGGAAATACAGTTAAAGAGGTAAAAAAAAGGAGAACTAAAGTCCAGAGTTTATGAGTCAAGAGTGGAGACGGTACCATAAAATATTGACCGACATTGTAGCAGAGAATAAGAGAATAATGAGTAATCATCAGTGAAGTTTCTGAAACAAGAATGAGCCATAGTTAGAACAAATTTAGTGCAAGGCACATAGAAAAGTTCTAGAAGAAATTATGAACTCTTAGCTTCACTGATGAATGTTCTTTAATGAAGAGAAAGTAGAGATTATTATAGATTGTTAATATTAAAAGCATAATTAATAAAAACACTTTAAAACTGAACTTCCAGAGAAAATTTTTACAAATCACACCTCAATAAAAATAGGAGATAATGTATGTATATATGTGTGTATAAAACAATTAAATGGATGTGGTTTCATAGTGTAGCAGTTAGCACGTCTGCTTTACACGCAGAAGGTCCTGGGTTCATGCCCCTGGGGAGCCACGGTCCATGGTATAAGGCTATGCCACCCTGAACAAGCCCGATCCCATCTGATCTCAGAAGCTAAGTAGGGTTGGGCCTACTTAGTAGTTGGATGAGAGATCACCTAGGAAGACCAGGTGCCATAGGCATAAATAATAAACAAACAATTAAATACATCAAATATATGGAGAATTTAAAATAGCGTCCTAAAAAATGACAAACAAAAAACTTCTAATAAAACTGTTACTAAAAAGTTACAAAACAATTACAATGATAACAAGCCACATCAATCTAAGATGTGACCTTTACAGGATCAGAGGCAAATGCAACACTGAATGCATTTCTTATTAAACGAGATTGTTTGGAAGTAAATACACTAAGCATTCTATTTAAGAACTCAGAAAAGAAAAAGAAAGCAATTCTAGAGAAAGGAGCTGAAAGATGAGGTAGAAATTAAAAAATTTGAAATGAGAAAAACTAAATTAGAATTAATAAATAAATCCAAGAGTTGAACCTTTGAAAAATAAGAGTAAAATACACAAATTTCTAAGTAATCTAATCGAGTCAAAAGTAATGACATTATTATTTAGAAATAAAATATATATACAACTCCAAGACCAGGTAAGATTTTAAAAATTATAATACTATGAATAATTCTCTGCTACACATGACAATTTCAATGAAATGGATACTTTTTCTAGAAAAGTCGAAATTGCCAAAATTGACTTAATAAAAGTAGAAAAACTAAATAGACCAATAAGTTTATCATACATTGAAATATTCATAAAAGAACTATTCTCTGAAAAGGCATGAAGCTCAGATAAGAAACTGAGAAGAAACTGATCTGTTTAAACTGTTACAAGGCACAGGAGAAATGGAAAGTGTCACAATTCATGTTATCAAATTGCGTTACTGTTCAGATCCACTCCCCCGCTCAGCCCCAAGCAGTTATGATATGTAATCTGTTGCCTAAAGAATTTTTGAACCATTCTCTCTCCTCTTTTACAAAAACTCCATTGAAGAGATTAAGTTAAGTAATTTCAGGGTGGAGATTAACTTTGACTTGGAAGAAAAAAAGACATGTCTCAAGCTGGTGAGAAAGGAGAGATTTATGATTCCCTAAAACCTCAGAGACCTGCACTCTGCCCTTGATGGTCTAAGAAGCAGTAAAACCTCAGAGGAAAACGGCAGATTGGGACTCCAGGTCTGAATAATTGGTGGCATGGGAGCGACTGAGAAGCAGAGATGACTGATGACAAGGGTTTCTCCAGTGTCTTGGTACTTCGTAAGACCCTAGAAACTATACTACCTCGACAATGGGAAAGAGACCCAAGAGTAGCTGACATTGAATTCCTTGCCAACCCAGGGGTATAAGAGCTTGCAGTTGGAATTGACCTAAAGGTAATAAAAACTGTGATATTTCTTTCACGATTGAGTCTGTGCATCAAAATTGTACCCACTACACACACATTAAAAAAAAATTTTAAATACATTTCTGGTTATTTAAATCGAGAATAACAATAAATATAATAATAATACCTAAATCAGTCAGGGTCAATTCTACATATATAACAATGGTTAAATGTTAAAAAAATATTTGTAATTGATCAAATGCATGACTACATTTAAAAATTATGGTTCAAATTCTAGTTTCTTAAGAGAAATTTGAAAAATTCAGCATTCTTGAGTTTAAAAATTCTTGATTAAAAAAAGTTCCAATGAAATTAAAAAGGAAAAGCCACTCTTATGCTACATTCTTCTACATAGTTATCTTGTTTTAATTTCATAACAATCTTATTTTTCCTTTTAGACATAAAATCTTTACCCTCGAAAGATTAAATAACTGGCCCAAAGTCATATCGATGAAGTGATGAGGTTAGAATGTAGGTTATCGGTTTCCTTCTATAAATTGCCTGATCAAAAAGATAATAAATGATAAAGCAAAGAATTACTCTAACAAACCTGACTCAGTCTAATACTTCCTTCATTCGAAGTTGCAAGTGTCTGTCTCTCCTACGAAACTACACAGTCTCAGACTACGACCTTGCCTCCTTACTCATCTTCCTTTCCTCTTATATCAGTATTGTGCTTATAGCCTACTACAAACTCCAAGAATATGTTCTGCATGCATCAGTGAGCATTTTGAGTTGAACCTGTGGGCAGGAGTGACATTGAAAATGTTTAACTTACATGGCAGAGGCACCAGCTAATCAGAACAGGCATCAGCCAGAAACAACCACCATGATCTTATCAGCGTATTCTGATAATTATCAGCCCTGGCCAACAGTGGTGAACTCAATCCTAATTTCTCCCATTCACATCAAAGTGCCTTTGGAATCTCAGCTGTCATTCTGTTCAATTTAGCCCTGCCTGGCGGGCACCAGAGAAAGCTCGAGACCTTCCATAGAGCCTGCCTCCCCAGAAAGGGTGATTGCTCCCCGCTGGAGTATATGATTCAGATGTTTTCAATAGAATCTGTTTCCTAAGAATTCAGAATTTGTCAGGAGAGGAAGATAGTGAATAAAGGAATTAGTGTCTCTTCGGGTAGTTGGACATGTAAGTGATTTTCCGGATGTGCACAGGAAAACGGCATAAAGAGAGAGAGAGACTTGAAGCTAGCTGAGGGAGGACAGAAATGGAGAGCAGTCTGGATTTCTAACCCTAATTCGTGAGCTCCGGGTCTGTTCCCTACATGCAGCAGGCAGAGTTCAGACAGGGAAGCAGAAGCCCTAGGATATTGTGGAAATTAATAAACAGAAACTCGTCTAAAATGGAGTCAGGAGGCTAAAAGAGAGTACTGTCACTCACGTGCTACTCCACGCAGAGACGGCGCCTCGCATCTCAGCATCTCCGACAGGAAGCGACACGGCAGCACTGCCTCGGCAGGTGCAAGAAGGGTTCTGCTCGGCGGGGAAGAGCTCAGCCAATGGGCGACTGCGGCGACTCAGCCAATGAGAAGTCACTATACTTCAAACTTCCAGTTTCCTCTAATAGGCTCCCGGGTTACTACAGCCCCTAGCGCGCAAGCGCCGTTTCTCGGGTGGTTCGCCGTCAATTAGCACGTTTTGAAACGCAGTTCTTGGTTGTTTCTGAATATTCGATTTTGATGGAGAACTATCCGGCTGTTTATTAAAGGTCAAAAATATACGGGTATATATTAAGGAACTTATCGCTGGTTATTTGCTTACCTAGTTATGGCAACTGGCTAAGAAGGCTGCACAGGCTGCCTCCACATTTAATGCTCGAGCCCAACTTTCCCAGGGCAGAAGGTCTGGAAGGGATCACCAGCAGACCAGAACCCCAGAAGAACTGGTTGCAAGTCCACAGGGATGGACTGAAGCCTGTGTCCATTCTTCTTGGCGCTGACCTAACTGCTAATGAGTATATTGCAGAAGCTGGACCCTTCTTCAAGTTGCTGAACACACGCATGCTTGCGCATGCACGCACAAACACACACACCCACCTAGGTTCAGAAGTCAGAGAACTTGAAAGAAGATCCACCAGAAACGGAGGTAAGTCAGCAGATCAGCAACAGCATATGTATCCTACAAAATAGCTTCTGCCTTCCTTCCTCTCTCCAGCTCTGGAGAGAATCTTATGAAACATGCCATTAAAAGCATTCTGGGAAACGTAATCTGGCCTAGCCACATTGACACATTATAAAGCCATTCGTTACATTGTGGCGCTAATTCAGGTGAGTCTTCGTTGTTCGTAACAACAAATTCCTAAGTCATGCAGGAGAGAAATAGAACCTAGAAAATAGAAAATAGTTAACGAGCAGATGTATGGAGGCCCAAGAATAAAATGACAAATGACAATACAAAAATAATAACAAAATGGCTTATATTTAATGGTGTTTTATAGTTTAATTTGCAACAAAAGATATTCAAATAACTCCACAATACTAAGAACTACCAGAGGGCAGAATTTACTTGGTGGCCTGTATTAATATTTCCTAAATTGTCTTGAAAACAGAACAGATACTCATTTGTTGGGCGATAGAGGGCAGTTTGGTGGTTTTTTTTTTTTTTTCCTAAACACAGGAATCGAAGTAAGCGACTTTTCAAGATTCTTTCCAACTGCATGATTATATTATAAACCAAAATGCTTTCATTGCACGTATCTCCATGGCTTTAATTAGCTTATTCATATTAAGGATCCTTTTGGTCTAAGTAAACATCCATAGCTTGTTGGCTAGAGCAAATGTTTTCCATGAAATGCCACAGGGGGGAAAAAAACTTTCTAGAAGAATACCTGCTTCCAAAATTTGACTTGGAACAGATATGTAATACCTCTGCTGCTTATGAAAAGCATACATGGTCTGACCCTAAAAATAGATTCTTGATTTAGGTAAAATAATTCAAGGTTAAACTTGAAAAATGAATAAAAGCCAAGCATATCAAACTTCTCCCAACTGCCCTAGACAGTGCTTGTCATGGGATTTGAATGTAGGATGGATGTCTTTGTTGGGTACAGTTTGCGTCTGTTTTCTGAGATATTCTGCCTCCACTCTCGATTCTCAGTTCACAATCAACCACAGATCACATTAATTGCTACTAATTATATTTTAAAAATACCGTTTTGACAAACACTTATGCAGCCTTGCTCTGGCCTTAATTTGGTCTTCTCAGGAGAATGTACATGTACATATGTATATTGTAAAGCAAGAAAGGGAACACAATACAAAGAAACTAATTTGTGGACTTATTGCCACTGTGTTAATTATATTATGTCCATTGGGAAAATACAGATAGAAATAAAATAATTAAAAACACCAAAAATTGAACAATCACATTTTAGTGTCTATCTTTTCAAATATTCATATATTTTATGTTATTTATGTATATAGATATAGAGATAGTCATGATCCATATGTATATAGATATAGGTATTTATATATGTATAAATGTGTATGATATATGTGTATATTGTATATGTAATATAATATATACTTATATGTAATTTAATGAATCATATCAGTCAAGCCACTGTTTTGGAGTATGGAGCACGCAAAACTTTTCGGTGCCAAAGGATTTTGGAAAAGGAAATTGAGCACTCCTCTCGCTCTCCTCCAGCTACTCTCTTTCCTTCTCATTTAAGAAGATGGGGTGGATTAGTTAAATTCTACAATGTTTTACAGGGGCCTAGGTTCCAGAGACTCGTGAATTCACTGGGCATGTTGTGGAACCTGTAAGACTTGCTAGCTTCTCAGAGCTGGAGAAATAAAAACTCTCCCTGGCTCTTACCTGTTCTATCCTGAGAATTCTCTGCCTTCTGAATGTATGATGAAGTAAGAAAAGCCCCTAAACACCACCTGTGTCTGATCTAAGAAGGCCTGAGATGGGTGACTGGGACCATCTTTGCCTATTCATTGCCACAAACAAAGTCTTGGGTTCTTTCTGAAAAGAGAAAAGACTTCCTCTGCAGTTGGTGGTGAAATCTGACACTCAGGTATTGTTAAAGGAAGCAGAAGGGCTATGGCTTGTTTTGGTTCAAGACCATTTTCACGAATAGCAGCAACCATTTCCTGACCTCTGACTCTGCACACGTAGATTACTTCCCTATTTCTCACATCAACCATACAAGGTGGCGTTATGACTGGAATAAGCTAGTTTGGTAATTCAGAACTTTTTGTGGTAGATAATGTCCACAGTAGCAGTTTGGGATTGTGTGAGTTAGCAACTTTGTCACAATCTCTCAACCAAGTTATAAAGAAAGCACATCTTAGATCAAAATATGTGCCACACATTAAAAAGGTCAATAATTAAAGATTATTAGTACAAGCAGATACAGAACAGTTTTACAACCCATTTTGTAGGTTTGATGAATGCTGAGTCTGTCCTTTTAATTTCTCCAACCTCTAACCTGAAGGAATAAGTTCTTTAAGAAAGGTGATGACTAGAGCAAAGTTTCATTAACATTAAAGTCATCATCAATTAAAGAAACCTCCCAAACCAATTAGGGACCATGTGGACACTCACCCCCTAGGGCAAAGCCTCTCTAGATTCTTCTATCTTGTTTTATAAAGATGGAGAGCATTGGTAGTATTTTAAAAATATTTAAGTCAATCCACATATCTTGAAAAATTTAAATTTTACTATGTAAAGCCATTTCTAAGATTCATCATTCTAATTATCAAGCCACCAATTTTGCAAAGAACTTATTCCTGACATTCACCACGCTAATTAACAAAGTATATTCTATTGACTGAGCTACCAACAGAAGAATTCACTTAGCCACTTTTCAATCTGGATTCCTGGTGTGTATCATTTCTGAATATACTACTGATTGCTCCTATATTAAAATATTCAAAGATAAGTTACAGACATAACAAGCAGAAACCATGATCATCCCTATGTTATAGGTAAAGAATTTGAGGTCTTCAGGAGATTACATAAGTCAAGATCACAGAGTTAGTAAATAGTAGAGTTAAAATTCAAACCCAACAAATTTGACCCAGAGTCCATGCATTATTTGGTCACAGTTTTACGTTGGAATTAGGGACCAAAGTTTAATACTCAAATAGACCGATCCTTTGCTCCCTACAATTCTGGATAATGTTTTCCATAGGGACCACTCAGAGAAGAGCTGCTGGTTAAAGGAAAGACCTTGTAGACATCAAATAGTTCTTATGAAGCATTTGGATGGGCCAAATACAAAAGAATCAAAAACATAAGGATTAAATTTCCCTCGACATCCACTTAAGTTATAAAATTAAGAAACAGTGATTGGCAAAACAGTTTTGGAAATTTTGTAACATTTCTAAAGGCATTCAAGATGTTTGTCAGAACTTAAAACAGGCTAGGTTCTTCCATTCCCAATAAAAAATATAATAAATATATACGTATGTGGAGTGAAAATGTATATGTGTATACACGCATACACAATCATTTACTTTCTTAATTTTATAATTTTAAGTGGAAAATTTACACTCAATTTTTCCACTCTGGTGTGAGTCCCTTTCACCCCCCCCCCCCACAAAAATTAAGTTTCAAATTTGCTTCTATGAACACATTGTTCTCTTATCTTTTGTATGAATTTTTATCTGTGGTTATATCCCCTCTCATTGCAATGATGTCTTTTTCCCCTTAAAAGGTTTGTTTATTTTATTATTATTTTTAAATCAGTAGCTTGTTATTCTGTTTTTCTATCATTTATCTATTTTTCTAACTTTATCAATCCCATTATTTTACTATTTTTTCTAGCTTCTTAAGTTACATACTTTATCTTTTCTTTATTGTTTACTATAAAATAAGCTGAAGTCCATTTCCTTTCTTCTGAGTATAGTTTTAACCACTTCCTTCATGTTTAGGCATCAGTGATATTATTATCATTTTGATATAACTTAATATCTTGACATATATATGTAAACATGTGTATTTAAATGTATATATACATATATGTGATATTATCTCTTTGATTAAAAAAAAAATCCCTTTAAGAAACTCTTGCTTTGTTTCCAGATGTTCTTATTTGTGAAAGTGTGTTTATGCTTTTATTATTAGTGTCAATTTTATTGTATTTTAGGAAGAAAAAACATGGGTTATGCAACTTGTAATTTGGTAGATTTATTGTAAAAATATCTCAAGATCTAAAATGCAATTTTTCTTTGTAAATGTTTAATATATATTTTAATAGTGTGTATTTTCTATTTGCAGTATATTAAGTCAAGTTTATGCATTATGAAATTCAGCTTTTTTATTCATACTTTGCCTACTTTATCTGTTGGAGATCAAGAAAGAAGCTTCAAAGATTTTATTAAATTATAGTTTTGTCAAATTTTTTGTTGTAAGTACTTTTATAATCACAGATTATGCTATTCAACATGTAAACATTTTAAACTACTATAAGTCAGAGGTTTTGCCTTTATTTTATGAATATAATTCCTCTTTTACTAATTAAATCATTTTAGCCTTAAATTCAGGTTTTTTATATATAGTAGTATTACTTTCCTTTTATTTGAACTTATTCAAAACATACTTACCCACTTTTTTTTGTAAAATACTGTGTTTCATTCTTTTAGTGCATTCGTTACATATATAGTAAATACTTGAATGTTATTTTTGACCACGTCCAGACTTTTTAGGTTTCTTTTTTGGGGAGAAGTTTATAAATTGCAAAGAGAGGACAGAAGAGATGAAAAGTAACAGATTCCTCATCTGAGAACGGGCAGTAGGGATTTTTGGATTCCTGGGCTCTTTTGAAACGTGAAGTAGTAAATTCTGCACTTTGGTTTAAACAAATCTTAACTGTGTTTCTGAATTTGAAGTCAAATTAGTCTCAGCTGCACCCCAAATAATTCTGACTAATGAAGTCTTCTATAGCCTTGTAATAGACGTCTAGCTATTTATACCACCTGACTGTTTTCTCGTTCCTTTTCCTATCTCTTGCTATATCTCTAATGATCCTATTACTTTACGTTGTCTCCGAAGGAATAAAGATTTGATTTATTTTCATTCTATTAGTGGATGTCTATATATTTAAAAATTTGAACCTCAATTTCTCTTGCAATGTAAGGATTTATTTTAGAACGAGTCATTGAGTCCGCCTCATTGGATGAGCAATTCGTATGTTGTATTTCCTTTCCTTCACATCCCACAGTTCTCACATTTTGCAGAATCTTCTTGAGTTTTACAACCAGATGATAGGTATTAATTTAATTGTTACATTATGCATTTAACATCTGTATTATATCTATTTTAACAATTGTTTGGAAATCAACTCTCAAGTTTTACTGTTCCTATGGCCACAACTCTTACAGATCTGAGATCATTATATTCATTTGTTTCTCAGATGGCCTGAGTATTTTCTAATTTTTTTTTTCCAGAAAAGATATTCAGATTATTTATTTTATGACTCCTCAGAAGCATGTGAATATTTTTCTCTCTCTTATATATCATACTTGTTAGTATCAAATTTGGTTACATCAAAGAGGAAACCCCAAATGAAAAATGGCTTTAAATATATCAAAAGATATTTCTCACATGAACTCTGAGCATAGGAAGTCCAGGCCTCATCTGGTAGCACTGTCGATTTTGTTGGTGGTCTAGTTTTTATGCTTTTACCCTGAAGCATTCATCATATCCTTGATCCAAGATGCTTGCTCAAGTGCCAGTCATCACATCCACTTTCTAAACAGGAGAATGAAGAGAAAAGAGATTTTAAAAATGATGTCGCGCTTCCCTTTCTAGGAGAATTCCTGGAAGTTTACACACTTTCCGTCTCATCTCATTGGGCCAATAGGAAGAAAATAGTCACATGGGCACACGCAATTGCACGGTAGGTAAAGAAATGTGCCTGACTAAAAGTGAAGAAGAGAATGAAAATTTGAAGGTATAAACACATTTTGATCATATATATAACAGCAATATATTTAGTGAATATATACAATTTGGGGGTTGCAAGCATTCTAAAATTTCAGTATTGTGTCATTTAAGTAGAAGAAATTATCCATATTCTTTTTCTTTTGGAGGTAATATCATCTTCTCCATAGTGGATGCTTGTTGAATTTGTTATCAATCTTTGAAAAGATAATGAAAAATACATGTATGTATATATTCTTTTTTTATTCATTATTTAGTCTTCAGTGGTCCCTTTAAATGTTAAGATAATAGCCTTTTTTTTCTCTCAGAAAACTTTCTTCTATCATTTTCTTGGTTTTTATTTCTTTCATTTACACCAGGTTTACCCACTGACATTTGTATTATGAATATACTAGCTTTGTTAGAGCTCTATTCTCATTAACTTATCTATTCTCCCTTATCTTTTTTATTTACCTCTGCAAGAATTTCTTTAGCTTATTTCCTAAGTCCCTTATTGAGATTGTCACTTACATTTCCTCATTTGTATGAGGTTTGCTTTAAAAAAATTTAGTAGCGATGTTTTTTTCCCTAAGAAAAAGTTCCTAAATCGCATATTGTTCTATGCTGCTACTTGCAGTGTTTCTCAAATTTTATTGTGAATAAAACATAGAAGAACTTTTGGGTTTTCTTTCCTGTTTTATGTTTAAGTCAGTTTCACAGGATTCTATTTGTACTGATTCTTCTGCACTACCCTCTGTTAGACTACTGAGTCTTTTCATGTACCTGGTGATTTTTCTCTGTCTGCATATTCTTAAACAAGAGGTCAGTATTTGCCTAGTAGTATGTCTTGTGGTTTATTTTTCAGAGATTGTGTTTAAGTTTTCATCCCCTGTGAAAGAGGAGGAGACTGTTTATATTTTCTGTGGTTTGATTGTGCTAGACTAGAGATCCAGATGGTCGTAAGACATAGGAAAGGATATGTTTCTGCTTTTCCGGCAGGTCCTGTCCAGCCACTAAAGCAGGTGGCCGATTTCTGGCCCACTCTAGCCTGTAAGGTAGCCAAGAATTAGTTCTGAAATGCATTTTCAAACGGAAAGGTAAGAGTTACCTTTATATTAAGGAAAACTCGTCACCGTTGCAAGTGGTAGTGGTGGTTTGTCTATGTTTGTTGCATGTCAAGAGAGGTTTGAGGAAATCTGCGCTAGTCACTTGAGCGCAGAGAACTCTCACGTACAGCATTCACCTCCAGGTTATCCAGCTGGCCATCACCTCCGATCCTCACTATTCCAAACCTAGGCTTTTATTTTCCAAGTCTTGCAACGAGAAGACCTGCCCACCTACCTGATAGACGTTTTCTGTGCTTCTGTCTGCTTGATATTTTCCATTATATTTTTTCAAAGATTCTCAATCTTTGATGGAAACCCTGTGCTTCCAATGCCATGATATATTCTTATTTTTAGATTCCTTGTGTGATTTCAGTGATATTTGATGAGTGAGAAGTAAATGCATGAGCACAAATAACCATCTTGATAGTTAAAATCTGAAAATGTGCTTTTTGAGCCAAACTGTTGTAGAAAGGCTGATTTTCCAAACCATAAATATGGTTTGAAATGTTTCCATTGCCTGCAGTGTGTGTTCATGTAGGGTAAAATATTTTAATTATTTTAAGAGCAATAAACTAGTTTTATTTTTTACTGTTGGTGAACCTTACACATACACGAATATTATAAGGCTGAAAATATGCTAACTTAATCTAAAAACCAGATTGAGTGCAATTTAGGTAGGGCTAAATTGATAAACAGAATACGACTTTAATATTTCGGGTTTTGTATATGTGCTTGGTATTTTTTCCATGGTCTATCTACATAGTCGACGAACTAAGGCACTCAAAATGTCAGTGGTCTTCCAGACTCTAAGGCTCATGGGGCAAATTTTCATCTTTAAGTAAATGTTGGTAGTAGCTACTTGACAGATTTAAAACTCTTTTTTATCTGGTTACCTTGATTAACCATATCATAATATGTTGTTTTCTTTTTTTTTTTTTTTAAGAGAAAAATACTAAGTCTGCTCACAATCTTCCATAACAGGCCACTGTCATATGTAACATTCTCTTACAGAGGTAAAATTGGCCTGATCAATCTGCTGTCTTCACTGTAATCTGTGGAGCTGCTGAAATCTGCCAAACCTGGCCACCAGAATCCCATCTGTCGTCATTGGGTGGATTCATCTGGTTCTAGTTAGCAATAACGGATAGGATTCTTTAACCTAGAACTTTCAAAAAGTTAAAAATTACTTTTTAAAAAAAATCATCATGAAGAACTTAACCCTATATTTTAAAAAGAGCTACATAGATGGTTTGCTAAATTGTTAACCTAAAATAAAAATAAACACAAAATGATGCAATACACAATCGTTAAATACTATGCCTTTCTCCCATCACTGGTAAAAGTAATAGTGATGATGGTGATGATGCTAGAAGTTATTATGGTCCCCCCTCTAATGTGAAAACATATTTTTTCCTTCCAGAATTCATTCATTCTGTGTCCCTTAACACATCTAGATTTTTCTGTTTGAACATCTCTGACCTGTTCTGCTTGGGCATTTCTCCCTTATTCTTAGTCCGCTCCCTGGTCTCAGATATAATAAGTTGCCTGACCAAAGTCCAGGCCACAGAACCAATTCCTGGTGATTTTTGTAGGGGTGAGTGTAGATAGAAATCAGTCAAATTACAGAGAAGGGGTTCTGCAGGTGCTGCTAGGAAGAGGGTGACTGCCTTTGCAGTGAATCCCAGATGCCTGGAGCTAGCTGCAGAAGTATCTAGACGCCATAAGGAGGAAGACTGAATGAGAATGGAACCAGAAAGAAGGAAGTAGAGCGAAGAGCCAGACGCAAAGGAAACAAGTTTGAGCGACATCAGTTAGGCTTAGAACCAAGTCCTTTCTGAAGCCGTTCCTACTCCTGGACTTCTCCGCTCGTTGCCCCAGCTCATGGCTTGCTTCCTTCTCCCCGGCTCAGTCCTCCGCAGCAACAAATTTGCCTTGAAGAGGCCAAACTTCATTTTCACCCAGGCCGTTGCATCTGCTGTTCCCTCCACCTGGAATCATATCCCCCCCCCCCGCCCCCACCCCCGCACACACACATTCACACCCAGCTATTCTCATTATTCCGTCTTAACTCTCTTCAATTTCTCCTCTAATAAGCCCCACCTGACATTCTCCTAAAGACACGCTTTCTCTCTCTCGTCAGCCCTTTCATCTGCCTAAGTTTCCTCATTAAACCACATGTGCCACTTTATAATATAGCTGTTGTTTACGTGTCGGATTTCGGCCTCTCCCACGGAGGACTGAGCTTCTCGTGGGCTGCAGGTTTGAGTACGTTTTCGCCGCTGCGGCATGCCAGCATCAAGAACCTTGCCTATCGATAGTGGGCACTCAGCGATTATTGGCCGAATGATGAGTAAATGAATCAATAAATCCCTTTGCTGTTATTTTGGCTTAATTCAGCAGTAAATATTCTGTCACAGCCAAAAACATTGTAACCGTTAGAACATTATTGTTAACTTTTTTATGCTACATAAATTAAGGCTTAAATGGTTAAGTGAAAAATAAATAGAGGAAGAGATTTCAAAGTCAGGTTCTGCCTGGCTCAGGAACTCGTAAAAGCTAGTCTCCACTACTTTCCCAAGTGCTGAGTTTAGCCAGAAAGGCTTAAAAAATGTTTCTCCCACGATAATGTTTAGGTTTTTTTTTCTTCTAATGGATAATAAAATAATTTAATAAAACTCTCACATTATTTTATAGTCAATGATGAAAACAAATAGCTAATAAACTCTTGCCAAGCACAGATTCTGTCAGAGGTACGTTAAGTAGAAAGAATTGGGTTGCTACACATTTAAAGTTAATAGCAAGCTATGGATATATACTTAGTATGCAGTGGATATATACTTAGTAGGAATAGTATGAACGTACATCCATATTTTGCCTGAGACAGACCAGATTTACTCCTGTTGTTGGGAATAGAAATGAATAGCACCCCCTTATGCATCCATCTATCTACCCCTTCCTAGAGTTAGTTCATTGTAACCTTCTAAACAACCTCTTGGTATGGTTTTTGAAGATCTGGAATTGTCATTCTGCTTCATTCATAAAACGGAAACACTACATTTCTGAAGCATGCCAGCAATTCCTATAGACAGGGCATTCACAGTTAAATAGGCAAGCATATAAATAAACAATAACAGTGCACATGGGGAAAAAAAAAACTAGAAGAGAAGAGGAAGTTAGATCTCAAACTTTTTTAACTTATTTTCATTTCTACAGCTGGCATTCTTTTCCAAACCACCATCATCTTTCAAGGGGACCATCTCTATAAATTCCTAAGTAGGTCACCCACTTCTCATCCTTCTGTCAGCACACTGCCACCAAGATGAACATTGAAGACACAAACCGAATCTTATCCTCCCATTGTGAGGGTTAAATAAATGTCAAAACCCAGGTGGTCTTGAAAACAGAGCCTAAGGCAAAAGCTGATATACTAAGACTATATTGAGGAGTTCAATTCCAGGAAAGCCAGAGTGATGGAAATGGGGAGCAAAGCAGGAAAGGAGAAAGGAAATGAGAGGAGACATGTAACTGACCCCCAGCCTCTTCCGAGTATCATGTTGACTGCTCAATCTCATGGGACCAGCTGAAGGCTTGAAAGAGAAGACTAAAGAAGGAATTCTGTCTCCACAAGGTCTTTGGACTGGGGAATGCAACATCACCTCTTGTCTGGATCTCTGGACTACTGGCTTGCTCTGCAGATTACAGACTTTCCTGCCCCCCCCCCCCCACACACACCCCATCACACATAAATAAGCCTATTCTTTAAAATCAGTCTCTTTCTTCTCTCTCTTTCTTCTCTCTCTCTCTCTCTCTCTCTCCCCCCCGCCCCCTCCTGGATTATCTATCAATAAACACAACACAGTGATTCCAATTAAGGACGGAAAGAAGAAGAGGCAACTCTTCTATTTTAATTCTTTCTAGAACCATCACCTCTCCTTTTTCAAATGGTAATACTCCTTATAATTAATTCTGACAGAATCTCTCTATTCCTGGGATAATAACAATTCATTTGTCCTTGATCCAGTCATCAAATATTTACTTTTGGAGATGTGACTATGTTTTCGGATCACAGTAATTAGAACAGCCTTACAGTCTCAAAACAGAAAATGACATCTGTGGCAAGGTGTGTGGTCTGCCTACTTCTGGAGTTCTCTATTAGGAAGTCCACCAGTCCACAGATATTAAACATAGTCTTCAATATCAGATCCTTCTGTAACAAATACTGTAGGTTCCAGCTGCTTCACTCCTTTGGCCCATTTCTAGGAGGTGAGGAAGAGGATTTCTGATTTCGTTCTCTCAAAGAATCCCAAATGCCTGAAAGCTAGCCATTATTATGTGGAAGAAAGACGATCACATATTAGCATTTGAGGAGAAATACACAACATAGGCAATAGTTGAAGGGATCGGGTAGAAATGTTCCTAAATTGGTTTGGGGAGGCCTCACAAGAGGAGGTTACATTTGAACAGAAGGGGTTTCAAGTGAATATGTTAAAGGAAACACGAAAATACCTTAGATCCAGTTATTTCGTTACGTTGGGAGACGGGTGAGGTGACATCCAGTATGGGTACACTGGGGGCGGAGAGGGCAAAGACTGTTCGAAGACTACATCTCAGTAGGTATAAATTATTTACTATGGATTACGCTCACACCGTATGCATGAAGCTGCCTTCTTTACTCAGCTGCCCTGAAGTTTGGACATTCTTACTGTCACTTAGATGTTTAACTGATGAGTCAACTGAGGCTCAATTTGGGTAAGTATTTTCCCAAGTTTATAATTAAACCAGGTGTCACAGCCAGGATGCAGAATGACACCATTCAACCCTTGGGTCTTGACAGCGACCCCACAGTGTCTCCAGTAGCAGCCAATAGACAGAGACTTCCTGGGTGGAGTTCCTAAAAGATGAAAAAACAATGCAGGCAGCAGTACAGACTAGTGAGGTTCAGAGAAAGATGAAGGCACGGGATCTGGCAATCAAAACCAGCCACGTTGCCTCAGGCTGGGGCAGCACTAGAAACTCAAAGCTTTACCTTCCCAGGACACACCCTGAGGTGATTTGGCTTCTCAAGAGTGATAGCCAAGGAGGGCAGGCTTAGCCAGCACCCCTGATAGCTGTGGCACTAGGGTGCCTGTCAACTTCCCGTCAACTTCCCTGTCTAGATGAAACACAAAACCGCCTTGCTGGATGAGAGAAAAGTCCCCAAGAGGAACTCTTTTAAAATCTCTTGGATTTCAACAAAATTTTCCCATTGATAAATTTCAGCTGTTTTTCCAAATTGAGATCCAATTCTCACCGTTTAAATTTGTCCTTAGGGCTATAAAGTACATTTGGAAAGCAATATTAATTTGGGAGGAATTGCTTCTTGTGGGGCTAAAGAAATACCGTGTGGATCATTTTATTGTCTTGTCAGTACAACATTAAAACCTTGATGGTATATTTACTTTAAAATATTCTAGACTTTCCAGTTTTGGTGATTCCATAATTTGAATATGGGATTTTCTGATTTATGAATTAGTTTGTATAGGTTGAAGGGACATATTTAAACAGAGCAAACATTACCCCGTCTATTTATGGAATTTTTAAGTTCTTTAAAATGATATAAGTAATATTAGCTTTTCAATGACAGTTTAATGTTATTTTTTCTGATCTCAAATGTTAGTTCGGAAATCTCCTTGATCACAGCTATGACTAATTTATTTTTAATTATATAAACTCATTGCTTAACTTCCTCTAAATCTGGCAGTTTCTACCATTTAATGCAGTAATCTTTTTGTGAGGAAAAAATATTTACTCCAAAGTGAAAACAGGTTTCTCTGTGGGTGTTCTAATACATTTGTCACTTTCTTGTTCTAGAATATTTTGGCATTGAAAGTGTCTGTTTGACCTTCATAGAAGGTTTTGAAACAGTGAGTTTTAGCGTTATTTTTCAACATCTTTAAGTTAAACTTTAGAATTTTGCTTTCTGCACGTACTAATATAAGGAAACAGTATCAAGTTCAATTGTAAATACATATTTAGATTGTGAATGTATTTACACAGGTTAGTAGCTTATATATATGGAAATATAATAATGCTAGGCTCTGAAGGGACAGATTAGACTGAGTATATAGATTAGATATTAATATCTCCATTTTTTAAAATGAAGAGATTCAGACTCAGAGAGGTTAAGTGATATGTCCAGGTTCACACAGTTAGGGGTAAATAAAACCTGCTGTTTCATTCTACTACACATTTTCTTGATGCATTTTGGCATTTCTGAAAGAATTCCAGACATTGAGAGGAATATGAGGGGGAGAAAATAGGAATGGAACAGCGATGAAATATTTCTGTGGCTTTGAGACAATGAACAAATTATGCATCAGTCAACTATTTTCCTACTTCTTCCCACCCAGCTTAGAAAATTTGATCAAACCACAAAGTATCTTTTTTGTTCCAGTAATTTTACAAATTGTTCTAAGACATAAAGGACAAATAGAAAAGAAATAAAAGACTTGATCCCTGATCTGAGGCCATTTACAATGTAGATAGGGAACAAAAAAAAAAACCATAAAATAAGGAAAAAAATGATTTTATAAAGCTACATATGTGCAAATTAGCATGCAAATGTTCAAAGATAGTGATGTGATTAGCTTGGAGAAAACAGAAAAAGCAGAAACATTTGGGACTGGTAAAAATCATTGAATTCTGGACTTAAAAGTTTAAAAATTTGATCATGAAGTCTTCAAAAGCAGTGAATGAATGAAGACTCCTTAAGAGTTTATCCTTTGGGGGCCCGAAATGCAAAATGTCTTAAATCAAACACATGACCTCCCATCCCTTGAGTCCCCTCAGCCTTAGTTTCACAATCCAGGAACCTGAGTCACCCCTAACTGCTCTCTCTTCCTCCCCCTCCCTCCCCCGATACAGTTTATTCCCAGCTCTGGCAATTTTACTTCCTAGATATCTCTTGAATGCATTCACTTCTCTCCATTTCTGTCACCACAATCCTAATGCCAAGTTCCCATTGTCTTTCTCCTAAAGTAGATTATTAAAATGTCCCGATGTGTCTACTGTCAGCCAGTCAGGCCCATCTGCAATCCAATATCTCATCACATTAAATCTGACAAAGTGGCCAGCTGCTCACCGCTTCCGTAAACTGTCCTGTGAAGCCCTTTATCAGCTGTCCTCCATCCATCTATCTCTCCAACCTCACCTTGCTGTCTTCGTACTAGAATCACCGAACTGCCACCTCTGTTTGTACTCACCCTGACTCTCAACACATGGCCTAGGTTTTTAATGTTCTCTTCTTTTTGAACAAGCTGATATGAACTCATTCTCTTGCTTTCCTCTTTAACAGCACACCTGGCATCCTCCCCTGACTTACCTGACTAGGTTAGATCCCTGTTTTAAGCTCTCATGGCACCATTTATCTCCCCTCGAAGCACTTAACACCATTGCTAAATTATACCTTTTAATTCTCAAAATAACTCCATGAAGTTTTCTTAATTATTTTTATGTTCTATCAATGAGGAAGCTGAAGAATAAAGAGATTGAATAAATTGTTCAGGCTCATAGGGTTAATAAGATACAGAACCAGGAAATACACCTAAGCAGTCAGATGTCCAAGCCTGTTTATGCTATAGGTGCCTCTGCATATTTGTCAAATGGTCGGATGGAAAGACCACCAAACAGGCAAATGAATTAATGTTCGCAGATGGTTTTTATTATTATTATTATTTATGTATTTGAAAGAAATAAGAGGATGAAGAAAGGCTACCTATAGAGTTGCACTGACAATAAGGTGTTTTTTTTGGTTTTGCTTTAATTTTCAATTAAATTTGTTAGGGTGACATTGATTAATACAATTGAATAGGCTTCAAGCGTACGATTCTTTGCTACAGCATCTGTATATTGCATTGTGTGTTTACCACTTAAAGTCACAGGTGTTTCGATCATGGGTGAGACTGGTAATGGAAAAAGGTCTGAAGAGCATCTCTGCAAGACAGCGAGAAAACGACAGGTGACGGCTGATTTATCACGGTCAGAACTGAAAGAGAAGTCGACGGCAATGATAAGAGCAGGACCTGTGGAATTGGGAAAGTACTGCTGAGAGCCTTTTGTAAAGTCTGTGAGACCCCCCAGTTTCAGAGATTGCGTGTTATAGTCTTCAAATGAGTTTCACAAAACTTCCTCCATCATCTCCTTCCATGGCTAGAAATACCTATTCTAATTTGTAAATCCCTCTGAAACATATGATTTTCATACCTCATTACTGGGCTGATACACCATAGTATGGTTGTCTCAAGTAGACCTCATTCGTACTCTTTTATAGCAACTAGCTATTTATTGATCATTGAGGTTTCAGCAATTTCACTTTATTACGGATTTCTACTCCACGCAAAACCCAGCATTACTAATTATGCAGAATGCAGATTTAGAAAATAATTGCTGCAAGGATAAACGTCTCTGCCCATCACTTATTAGCAATTTTACAGTGCTTTTGACAGTAGCTATTTTTTTTTCCTGGATATTTTCTGAGCTGACATTTTTTCAAAGCATTGTAGGACTTTTGAGAGATTTCACTAAGACGAACAGCATGTTTAAATAATAATGTAAATTAAATACAAAAAATAGAGCATCTCTAAGAAAGTCATGTCAAAACAAAACTTTTCAGCACCACTTTAAAAGATTGTATAAAGTCTGTTCTTACAGTTTTATTTTTAAGCACACACCTGTCCTCTGAGAAACACGAGTGACTGTATAGATACGCCAATGAAATGGTTTAACTCGAGCCCTGGGCACAGAGTCAGAAGCTCTTGTATCACACAGAATCAGACAGTATCGGTTTGTTTTTGCCCTCCCCCCGCACCCTCCATTATTAACATAGCTATGACAATCAGAACTTCTATGACTTTGATGATTTCTCAAATAAGTTTAATGCCGAGGCTGTCCCTGTTGTACTCTATGGAAGTTCTGGAGAGGAAAATGATCTTGGAAAAAAAAAGAGGTTTTGGAAAAAAATCTTGTTGTAACAGATTTATTTGTTTGGTGTCTGTCGTTCCTGTTTGGTTTGGTAAGGAATGATAGATGAGAATGAGTCTGCGCTACTGCAAATATAAATTAATGGTGAAGTCCGTGAACTCTGCAGTCATGTTGACACTTTTCAGGAAGGTAACTTGATTCTGCTTTGTCTCTCTTTCCCCATATGTAGAACAGGGGAGAGTAATACCAACTACGTGGAGTTCTACACAGGTTTTATGGATTACAAAGTGGTTGGAAGAGTTCCTGGCATACAACAAGGACATAACCAATGTTTTTATCCTTATTTAACATTAATTTGTCACTTGTTCAAAGTCGTTCACGGCTTCTGTAATTTTCACATTGAACCAAATTTCCTTTCTGTGTTTCAAGGAAATTTATAATCAGTTCTTACCCTTCCCATCTAATCCTTTACTCTCTATGAATATAAGCCACCTGCCCTAAGAAGGCTGTCTCTTCACTGACCTCTAAATACCTCTTTAAAATTTTAGTGCATTTCCTTTATTCATTAATTAACTAATATCACCTTATTAAATCAATTAGCATCCCCCCTTGATGGATACAAGCATTGTGCCTATTTCTTTTTTATTTTATTAATAATATAGTGCACATAATTATAAATAAATAACATTTTCATCCCAATTTTATCATTTTATAATTTGCCAAATAATAATAATAATTTGAAACTTATGTGGAAGTTTAAACTGTAGAGAATTATTGTGAATAATTTGATTCAGAAGATGAATGGCAATTTATCGCCCACATAATAAAATATCCTCTAAAGTTATAATGATCCAAAAAGTGAATTATTGCACAAGAACCAAATCCAGTTAATGAAACAAAACAGATATAGGAATTATTATTAAAACCCACACCAAAGGCAAACTAAAAAGGAGAAAACACATTGTAGACAAGAATGACACATAAAAAGTACATATTATTAATGTATAAAAATCCCTAAAAGGCCAATAAAGAAAATCAAACACTAAATGGAAAATTTTAAATATAACATTTGAATATATCAAATTAGCATATTTTTTCTAGCAAAGCTGTTTATATATATTGATGGTAGAAATAAATTTAAATTGGCAAAAAGAAAAAACTGAAAAGAACTTTTTTATCAAAGATGTCAAGGATTCATAATTTTTGTTGCAGTAATCACATTTCTATGATTCTAACCTTAGTAAAAATAAAAGATGAAAATTAAATGCGTCCGTAAGTATGTGCACTATATCATTAAAATAGTAAAAAAAGAAAGTCTCAATTCCTGGTCCATCAATGTGAAAGATTAATTAATTAATATAGGGATTTTATTTTCAAATAATAGCTAATGAGAAGAAAAAAATGCTTGCAAATTAGAATTATACGACAAAAGCCAGGTAACTTACAAATACGAAAGCTTAAATGCCAACTTCAAACCCTATGTCACCCTCTCAAGAAACTAAACAGAAAGACCAAAGACAGTACAGGTGTAGGACATTTTAATCAGCAGTGGAACAGCATCATACGCAAATGTCAAGGAATTTTGACTAGCATGTTACAGATGGAGACAGATTGAAAGACAGACTCAGACTACCCTGTCCAAGAAAATGATGCAGAATGGCAGGAAGTATTAAAAAATTCTGGCATAACATCATAGCCATCCCTATTTCGAAGACAAGGTTTACAGTCAAGAGTTTTCTGCATGAGTAATGAAGACCTCTACTTGGGGTTCCTTTATTTGCACTGGATTAAACATAATCAGATGCAGCATCTGTGGCTTTTTGAAACACTTGAGGAAAGAACGCCAGGGACTGCATGTCTTTCTTTTGACTCATCTCTCAGCAGAAGACCGGCCCTGATGTAGTATATGAAAACAAACAAACTGTTTATCCTATTCAAGTCTCTGTTTCCTCACCTGTGAGTCAGGATTCATAACAGTGCCTACCTCCCGGAGAAGTGGATAAAGTAATATAATGCCAAGCAAATACAAACATGTGGGACTGTCTCACTGGGTCTTGGAGATCATTACAATTACACCCAACAATCTGGAAGTGTGAATTTTGAAAGTGCAGCAGACCATTAGCGAATTGGTATCTTAGGGCACATCGGGATGCAGATTCTCAAACCGAGATTTGCCTGCACCAAGAGCACCCTATGGGGAAATGAGAGCGGTACAACCAGGCAGAAGGAGAAGTTGAAATTCAATACATATGTAACAAGGGTTTCAGCCTATGCCATGTGAAGCTGTGAAGAGGGAAGTTCAAAAATCAGAGACCAGACATTGGATAGGTAAGTACTGTCCTTGGAGTGGGGTCTGTCTCTGGGGACCGGGAAGCTACTTTTGGTCCAGGGCAATTCCCAACAGAGGCCTCTACTCTGAGCCTCCTGCATCAAGAAATGCACCCACCAGCTGGAGCGCTCATACCTCAGTCCAACAGGAGGCTGGTCTGGGCCCCAGAGCACTCACTCCAGAAGATGCTTAGAGCCCTTTGGTCACTGCAGACCAGCTGTCCAAGGGAGAAGCTCATGACCCTACTGAAGATGAGATCTGCAGGCGGTTGTGGGGAGAGGAGGGGATTCCTAGCCTGATTTTTCATCCCCAACACGAGATAGCCTCTTGAATGTATTGTACACCCTCTCAAAGAAGCGTACCCAAACTCAGGAGGCAAAAAGTACAGAAGGGAGAACAGCCTTGGTTGTAACCGAGACTTGGAATACCTGAAGGTCAGGTGTCCAAAATTAAGGCGCAGAGCAAAGTGTCAGTAACTTCACAGGAAGAAACATGTGCACGCACGCGCACACACACACACACACACACACACAGGCAATTCCTCTGGACTCTTATCAGAAGTGCATTTGACAACACCCAGGTACATAAAACAAAGGAACGTAACACATTGAAAGAAAGAAAGAGAGCTGCTTCTTTGCTTGTTTCCAAAAATTGATGTCTTATGAAAGCAGAGAGCCATCCTAGGAAAAAAGACATCTTCCTCTTCCTTAAAATCATTAAGCTTCCCCTGGCCTGAGCTGGGGTAGAGGTGTCATTATGTTCAGGGTGTGATGAGAATTCTGCCACTGGAGGGTTCTAGGGGGGTCCCCCCACGGTGTGATCAGAGCAGAACTTAATGCAAGGCTATGAACTCGGAGGAAGAGGGACCTCGCTGGGTGACCTGGCTAGATAGAGCCTGGAGAAGCTAAACCCCCAGAGCTGTGTGGTTGCCCACACAGATAGACTTTAAACCCTCTCATTAATGAATCCCCTGTTGCATAGTGGCCTGAAAGAACTGAGTGAATCCCTACCTGCTTTGTTTTAGAATTGGAGGACATTATTTCATCTGTTGTATTGTCAGAATGAGTTTGGTGTTTAATATCAAATAGTAATTTGAATTGTAGGTCAACCTAGTGAATGGCAGTGTGTGATATTAGTTTTTAACTAAACTAATGGAAAACTAAACTAAATCAAAAAATATTGTAAAGTAAAGATGGATGGATATCTATACATAAGAGAAAACATTTGTCTTATTTTCTGTTTCATACCGCTACTGCACACACATACAAAATGGTTAGATGAATTTTTATAAATTTATTGAAATAGGTCATGTCGATTAAAAGTAGGACCATGAGAAAGAGAAAACAGCGATTTCTAGGGAACCCCTATAAGTAAGAAAGACCCCAGCTTCAAAAGGTGATTAGCAAATGAACTATTTCTTCTATTTGGATGGTGGTTTATTTGTATAATGTTAGGTAGGATAGCTATTTGTTAAATGTTTTCATAATCAAGATAAACAATTCTCAACAAAAGAGCCAATCCAATTTCATGGATGTTATATAAATTTCCCTAAACTAAAATTAAAGCCATTTTGCCTGAGTAAACACGATTTTAGACAAGTATCATTTATATCTAACTTTATTTATAATGTTATTTTTTTAAAGAATCTTGATGTGAAGAAGAAAACTGTAAATTTTTTTAAGTTGGATTCTCAGAATACCTAACTTTAAATAGAGATGAGAACATGTTTTGCAAAAGTAAATTTTCAGCAAGACACTTTGAGAGAGATTAGACAATAATGCCTTCAATGGTTTTTTGGTATTCCCCCCCCACCCCCTCCCCCCAAAACATCAGTTCTCCTTTTAATACATAAAATTAGCTTAGTACATAAGTGGATCATGGACACTAAAATTATCTACTCTGTATGTCTGCAAAAGTCTGAAAATATGACCGTAACCAAAGAAGTAGGAAATTTTAACCATATCCAGGGCGCCCTTCTAGGTGTTGGGAATATAGAATAAAGTGAATAAATCAGAAGTCCAGAGTTCATGAAGCTTACATTCTAGGTGGAAGAAATATACAACAAACGATCTTTAAAAAATTAAGAAATTTCTAGGGCTTGTATTTACAGAAAGTGAACCAATGTGTTTTGAGGACCTGTGGTAGGCAAAGCACTGTGATAATCTGATTCAAAAAGGTGAATCTACTTATTGACCTTTCACATAGACGGTAGCATGATGAACATGTTAGAAATTGCTTGCATGTTTAGGAGCACGGAACACTGCCAAAATTCAGATATACAGTATCAGGCAGCTTGGGAGGGAAGTTCTATGCCAATTTCATAACAATTGATTATATACACAATAAAGCATGAGTGATTTTCTAGGGAAATCTGTAAAACTATGAAATCCTGACCCACTTGTGGGAGCAAGTCACCGTTTATACATTTATTCTATGGCTGTATCCTGATATAAGAGAGTTCAGCCTTCATTATGTCACGGCCCAGTAATATACCACTGAAACTGGATGAAAGATGCTTGTCACAATGATCCAAACACACGCGAAGAAAAATTCCAGTGCTTCGAACTCCGTGCCAAGAAACCACACATTATAAGAAAGTGCTTGATTCCATAATATACCAATTTCTCTTACTAATCAGATATTCAAATGCCAGTTTAGTCAACATAAAGAACGAAGGGAAAGTTCTCAATGCAATAAAGTAATTTCTCTGAAGGGCTCTTACTCTGAACTTAATAAAAGTTCGGACAGTATAGTTTCCAAATGCGTAGTAAATTTCTCAGGCCGGTTCTTTTTCAAATTGAAGGATGGATGTTCCATCTTCAGCTCTCTTTCTTTCCTACAATGCTTTTGCATCACTGCTCGTTTTTAGAAAACCAGAATTGACCATGAAATTTGGGCGAAAAATAACATAGAAAGAGGCAGTTCAACATTGCTACCAGTTAGCCTTTTCTGACTTAATTGTGGAAATATGAGATGTTACCGAAAAATGATCAGCATTCTTAAAGTCATTGTATAAGAACTTACACCTTCAGTACTACAAACTTCATTGTTGTTCCCTTGGAAGGAGTCAATGGCACAAACCCCGCTGTCACTGTTCCATGATTTTTTTCATGTTCTCAGTCAGTAGTAACTCAAATGGATTTGAGTCCATGTCTTTCTACGCTGCTATGTATCAGTCTGTCTTTTAGGCAGGTAGTTCTTGTAGCATAAGTTCCCTTTCTGTTTTTCTATTCATATCCTTTTCATCAGTATCATGCTCAGCTTGACCTTCAAGTCATCCCATAAGCTTATTGGAGAGAGCTTGAGTTATTTCGTTAATTTCTACTCCGTGATTAATTTATACACTCTTAAATTCAATAAATATTTTCTGAGTGGCTACCATATTCAAGATGTTCTTCTAGGTTCTGGGGATATAGAATAAAATGAATCAACTGGAATTCCAGCTTGCATGAAGCTTACATTCTAGTGGGAAGATATATAAACAAATAAGTATAATTTATAGGACGTCAAATGATAAGTGCTCCAGAGAAAAATAAATCCAAGAAGGGAGAATGTATGCAGTAGTAGGTGAGAGGAGGTTTGCCATATTGAAAATAGTTACAGAAGGCATCAGAAATACTTGATATTTGAGCAAAGACTGTAAAGACGTGAAGGGATAGAGTATGCAGGTCTCTGGGCGAAGAAGTTTCTATACCCAGGTAACAAACACGAAGACTCAGCAGTAGGAGTATGCCTGGGGTGTTTAAGGAACTGCAAGAAATATTTAGCCTGAGTAACTTGGACAGTAGATTTTCTACTTACTGATAGAATGGATACTAGAGGAGGATAGGGTTTGGGGTGGGGATGGGCATCAGAATTTCAGGTTTAGAAGCATTTGTCTTGAAATATATATTAGAAATTCAAGTGGGGATATCAAATATCAAGTTGTGTGTGTCCATCTGCAGGTAAGTAAGAGAGATGTCTAGAGACACAGAAATGGGAGACCTCAGTGCGTGTGTGTAATACTTAAAAGTCATGTCATCATGTCATGAGATTAGATAAGTGAATATAATAAGAAAGAGAAATAGTTTCAGGATAAAACCCTAAGAACTCTAATGTGTAAATTGGGGATTTTTAACTGGATTCTGTGTATCCTGGGAAGATACCTAAGACTTTCTAAGGAGTTTGCAGACTGATAGTTTTCGGGAAGTCGATTCTCATGTTCTCAACATTGATACAAGTAGTCATGACTAGAATTAATTGGCCCGAAACCCTTCAGTTGTGCATTCTATGCATATCTTATCTCTCCTTTCAATATACTTTATCTTTATACACTTTACAAACAAATGATATACTTTTTCATGCATCGTGACCTCCCTGTGATGCATTGCTCAGGTGTTCATAACTCTGGACTTCAAAAAAGAGGGAATGTGAAAGTATTAATGTCTAACTGGGATCTAATAACTGAGGATGAGTTTTTCT
Organism: Rousettus aegyptiacus; assembly: GCF_014176215.1. Lineage (NCBI taxonomy): Eukaryota > Metazoa > Chordata > Mammalia > Chiroptera > Pteropodidae > Rousettus > Rousettus aegyptiacus. The sequence goes on from NW_023416285.1 coordinate 10,185,305, forward strand.
GGATAGCACTATCTGGTTTCCAGTTCTTCTATTGCCACAAAATTGGATAAGACTCTAATGTAGTTATTACCCAAAATATTATTGAAAATGATTTGTGATGATGGATAATTTAATTTGGGGGCATCTAGCTTGAAAGAACTAAGTGACATAAGGAAACATATCCTCATCTAGTTCCTCAGGGAGTTCACATATACCAGTGAAAACAAGGACTAGACACGAAGCAGAGTAATAACACATAATATCCACTGATGGATACATGGATTAATAAAGGAAGAAAGCTTCATATGAGGCATAAAGAAATACAGATGGTTATATGGGAGAGGGAGAAAAAATGTGTGATTGGGAAAGAGAAGGCTTCTATGTTGCTGTGAATGTTCTCTGCCCTGAATAGTGGTTGCATGATTCTGCACTGGATAAAGTAGGATGCTGTCCATCTTCATTTGGTGAATTTTTCTAAAGGTGTATTTCACAATGGAATGGCTTAAAATTACACCAGGATAAAATTCTGTGATGGGAATCCAGTAGAAATAATAGTCTAAGGAGAAAGGGAATGGCTTGGAATTTCCTGCTGCTAAAGAAAACTATGTTTGCGTACTTTAAAATGCATCAATCTACTATAGTTTTAAGATTTCACTCGATACATTTATAAGTGCGATGTCATAGTTGTCAACTAAAAAAAAAAATGGAAAGGGAAGTATATGAATAAAAAATTCAAAGACCCTTGGCTTAGAGATCAGGGTTTTAAGGAAGTACAGCACAGATTCCTGACATTGAATTGCCAATAGTACAGAAGGAAAACTGGAAGCAATGTATGAAAGGTGTTTCTATGAGGAGAGTATGATCAACTCTGAGCAATACATAATACTGATGAGAATTTAGCTAAGATGAGGACAGAGAATTCATCACTGGATTTAGCAACGAGTGGCCATAGGTAATCTTGACAAGAGCTTTTTTGAGAGAGTTATTGAGGAAAAACTAACTGGACTGTGTTTGAGAGAAAATAGGAGGAGAACTGGAGACCGCATTCATAGACTAATCTTTCAAGGAGTTTTGCTTTACAGTGGGATAACTGGAGGTGATATAAGGTCAAACAAGATTTTTAGCTTCCTTTTATTGGTTTAGATGAGAGAAATTACAACAGGTTTGTGGCTGGTGGTGATGTTCCAGTTAAAAGGAAATAAAATGATAATGCTAGAAAGAGAGAGAGACTCTACTGGAGTTCTATTCTTGAGTAGATTCAAAGAGATGATATTTAGACTATAAGTGGAGGGATTGGCTTTGCTTAAAAGTAGATCTTTTATGGTAAAAACAAGGAAAACAGATTATGTGGGTGGGGCTGGAAGTTGGGTAGACATGGTTTCAGGGTCATGTGGCAGTTTTCTCTGATCATTTTTATTTATCTATTTTTTTAATGTAATTGGAACAAGATCATCATCTTAAGAGTGAGAAATGGCGGAAGTACATTGGGAGTTGAAGAAGGAAGAGAAACTGTGAGAAGTCATCTAGAAGAATGAGAAACTAAACAGAACATGAGCGTTTAGTAGGATCACTTGAGGTTAGTGGTCACAAATTTAAAGTGATGCCCCAGTAAACATGGTTTGTTTGTTTGTTTGTTTGTTTTCCCCACTAGCATGTTCACCTTTTTTCTCTAGCTACAGATAGAGCCATGGATTTAATCAGCGTCTGGCCTTGCTAAGTTAGTAGGGCACAATGAGAAAGTTGCAAGTGAGTGATTACAATGATGATCCTGAATTTCATGTCAGTAGTGAGAAAGATGAGGGTGTGAGGAAGGTCAGGACAGCAAAAAACTCGTGTAACCAAAGGATAATGCACTGGAGGTTCCAGCGAAATCAAAGTATTGCTGATACCCCCCTTCCCTGCCTTCTTTTATTTTTTGTTCTTTTTTCCCACCTCTAAATGGCCTTGAACAAGTTACTTAATCTCTCTGTGCTTCAATTTCCTTATCTTTAAAATAGAACTGACCTTATTATTGTGTCGTAAAGATAAACGATTTTTGTATTTCATTATAAAATATATGTAAAACGACTGGAAGTGTACTTGGCATCTAGTAAATATTCTATAAATGTTAACTACCAATCTTATGATAATCCTTTCTTAATACTTTTCCTTCTTCAAATGTTAGTTAAACTTCTACCATGTTCTGATACTGTGAAAGATACCAGGTTACAAGGGTAAATTGCATAGGTCCCCTGTCGCCAACGAACTCACAAATGTTGATAGTACAGAGAGAGGTAACTAACTAGGGTGCTCTGGGACCCTAAGGAAATAAACACCTAACAATGCCTGAGTCGATTTCTTATGGATGAGAAGGAATTAGCCAAATGCAGGATGTTTGATGGGGACAGGAAGGGAATGCCAGGAAGAGACAAGGGTGATATCTAAAGTAGTGAGTCTGAAGACAATGATGTTGGAAGGCATGAGAATCCTATCTGGTGAGCTGAGCATGTTCTCAAAATGGCAAATGATTTCTAGGGTTTTATATGTGAACAGCACATGCTTCAGAACTTATTAGTAACCTAATGAGTGAATTATTAAACACAGATGCAATCTGTCTTATAGCTAGAATTAGCTCGTTTCAAAGAGTTTTCTGAAATACTCGTATATGGTCTTACATTAAGAAATGTGGCTTCTTCTAGGAATTGCTTGACAGTTTCTGAGCGTCTACTGCATAAACATGTGGGTAGAATATTTCTGAACAACTCAGGGAAGACACTTTGGAATCAGTGCATCATAGTGTTACTTGATTTGGCTGCGGTATTCTTCTGCTGCTATTCCTACAAAAATTTATGTTGGTTTGGCTTTATGGGTATCAGTTTTGTTGCAGATGTTCAGCCAACTCTATGGCAGCTCATATTTATATGTTTGGGGATTGTGCTTTTCTAATAAGTAAACCTTAAAAGTTGTATGCACTAAAACTCAAATATCAATCATTCATAGTTCTATCACTAATATAGATGCATACTTAACTCCCATCGGGTCCTCGTAATTAACTTTTACTTGGTGATATGCTACTTCACAGTGAATATTACTCAAAAATGTTGCAACTTATTGTCAAGATAAGTTATAGAAAAAATGCTGTGTAATTTTTAAATTTATAGCATGTTTATAAACCACTCTTTGCTAGCAACAGGTTTCTGCAAACTTGATTATTATTTTCTCTTCAAATATATATATTTTTAGTTAACAGTTGGATGGAGATTTTATGATACTTAGAGTCTTGGTCCTTATGGTAGACAAAATAATGTCACCCCAAAGATGTCCATATCCTAATCATCGGAACCTGTGAATAGGTTTCTTTATATGTCAAAATTGACTTTGCAAATACGATTATTATAGGAATCCTATTATGGGGCTATTATTCTGGATTATCTGAGTGTATCCAATGTAACTGTAAAAGTTCTTATAAGGCAGGAGAGTTGAGTTACAGAAAGAGATACGACAATGGAAGAAGTCAGAAAGAGATTTTAAAATGAGACCCTACTAGCTTTGCATATAGAGGAAGAAACTACAAGCCAACAAATGCGAGTGGCCTCTGGAAACTTGAGAAGTCATAGAAACATTTTTCTAGAGCCTCTGGAAGGAATACAGCCCCATCTACAATTTGTTATAGGATTTCTGACCTCTAGAACAACAAGGTAATAAATCGTGTTTTTTAAGTGACCAAGTTTCCAAGTTTGTGATGATTTGCTACAGTAGCAAGAGGAAATTAATACAGTCCTACTTAGAGCACTGCCATCATTATAAAAATTGAGAACAGTCATGACAAGCATAATTGAAAGTAGCCAGCAGTGAGCACCTCTTTTGTACCTACTGGACACAGAGACAATTTGAAGACCACTTTGAACCCATCTCTGAGGCTCAGCAATGATCTGCTTTCTCTGGGAGATAATATCAGATCTAATTTTAGACTTTGATTCTTCAAATATAGTAAACACATGAGTAAAGAAATATGGAATTGTGGGTTAATAAATATTTACTCTAGTTACTCAGAACCTCGGTTCTCCCACGGCTGCCTCCAATACACGTGAACTGAAACGGCAGGGTTGAGAGCCCATATTCACATCTGTTCCTGACTATGTTTGTCCAACTGCATGAACTCTGTATCTAAACACGAATAGCTATTAATTGAATTGCACTATCCATGCCTTGTAGTCCCTTTTAAAAGTGAATAATACAGAGATACTGCATTTCCCCTATAGTTTTTAAAACAAGAAATGCAAGTGGAATACTGTTAAGTTGTTCAATGCTTCTCTCCACCAAAAGTTATAAGGGATATCTTTTATAACACTGGTAAAGTATCAGGTATAGAAATGAATTTCCTCTGGAGCAATTTTATGCTGTCTAGCAGTGTTCTAATCGATGCAAATCTTTAGATATCTTTAATAAATCATCCAACTTCATTCCTTAAACAAGAAATGCTGGTTTGGTTTGAATTTTTAATAGTTTAGAGGTCAAGAATTATCTAAATATTGCAAATAGCTTAAGCATCAGCCCACTAAGCATGTAGTAATGGAAATAACATCTGATTACCTGTTCCAAATGCTTCTATAAACACATCTTAAAAAGATTTTTAAAGTTTCTTCCAGTGGCTTTTCCCAAGTTATATATTTTAAAGGTGCACTAGAATAACATGTTTTACTTAAGAAGATGGGTTAAGATTTTTGCTTTTAGCGAACAATCTTTAAGGGTGGCATTATTCATATCAGTGTTACTTTTTCACAACACAGTAACAAGACTTCTTCAGAGATACATCAAATGAAGCTATTGCTTAATTAAAAGTGCTGGATAACTAGATTTTTGCTGGTGTCTTGGTCACACAGCAAGTAGGATTTGAACACAGGCCTATCTTATAGCAGAAGCTAGAGCTGAATCTACCAGTGAGACGTCTAGGTTTAGCCTTTCCTGCATTCCTCTGCCATGTTAGTTTTGCAAAAGAAAGTAATGTCAGAAACTTCAAAGTTATACAAACTGTATTGTCATGTATTACCACAATAACAAATTTTACCAAATTCTCCCAAAGCTGGTGGCTCGAAACAATTGTTTGTCCATGCTCACACATCTAGAGATCGACTGAGGATTGTTTGGCATGATTCCACTGGCCAAAGCAAGCCACGTTCTCCAGATAAATGAGCACCAACCATTTTCACTCTTTGTGTCAGTCAAGTTTGAAATTCCAAGGAGAGCACATCTGTTTGGCCTAGGTTGGTTCATGTGCCTACTCCTTGGGTTGTCTGATTGGGGCTCAGGAATGCAAACCCTGGTACATTTTCATTTTGTCTTTCCTGGCTGCCATCCAAGATAAAGCATCAGCTTTATTTTAAGGAAGATGCCCCTGGAGTTTGTAGGACTGGCAGCAGCGTTGTTAGGAGTTTTACAAGTAATTGGATCTCAGCTGTTTATATCCAGTGCGAAAAGATAACTTGTCTTCTAAGATTCTAGGCATCAATCTGAATAGTTGTGCGGCCATGGAATTGGAAAATGATGATTTATGTCAGATAATTAGAGATTTTCCCTAGAGCTGGTGATAATGGTCATCTTTTCTCCATTCCCATAGGCTGCACTGGGGAGGGAAATACCCTCAACAAATATCCGAATATCTTTGGGAAGAATTTAAGGAAGAACGGATTCAAGTAAGCAATGAACTAAGGTCAACTATACAGAGAAAATAGCACCATAAGTTTGGAATTGACTGAAATCTTCACTGTCATTCAGAGATTTACACAACAATTGTACTACAAAAATCACATGACTATATAATTCTAGATATTGGTAGTGGAACATAAATGGTGAAATTGAATAAACATGGCTGAGTTCCTCATAGCTGAGCAACATTTCCCAATTTAAAAAATCTATATCACATGTATGCATGTTTGGATATATATGCCCAAACATATTTACATATATAACATGTAAAATATAATATTAATCCTTTAAGTTGGCAAGTGGATGGGTACTGGATGCTAGAATTGCTTTTAATTTTACTTTAAATAATTTACATTAAAATTTTTAATTTTAAAATACATTGTGTAAATAGCAAAATAGTGTATCTTTTTAATTATATAATTTTAAATGTAGGAAAATAGCTTTTTGAAAACATCGTAACTTTCAATGTTTTAGCTCAGATGAAATTTAATATTTTGTGCATTTTAAGTATTATATTTTATTTTTAATCCTTTAGAATGTACAAGTTGAGATTGTCATAGGAATAGACAACACAAAAGTTAAAATGAGAAAGGAAAAAAAAGGAAATAGAAAATCTTCAAATGAGCTGTCTGCTTAAAATTTTAAAGAACTAGAAACAATGGAAGGCAACAGATTCTTCCTGAGCATGCTCCACATGAAATTTGCAAGTAAGGCCTTACATATTTTTTATTTAATAAAGATTTACTTATCAAAACAATAAAAATGAGCAAGAAAAATATTCCCATCAAATCAACAATTTATACAGGTGGATGAACTCCCCCAAATCTCATATTCTTTAAAAAAGCTAAAAATGTAAATATCAGTTTAAATCAATGAGAATAAAAAAGAGAATTAGACACATCACATTCACAACTCAGAAAAAAACAAATATCACTCTGCTCTCCTCCATTAAAGGATGAAGAAAAGTATATTTATAAAATGGGCAAATTGAAAGAAAAAGACAAATCTCTGGAGGATTACTATGTTTTTTCAGATCATGATTCTGGAAAATGGCTGTCACATCCTTTCTGACAGCATGAAAATTAGCAAAACAAAATCTGACTCAACTTAGTGACTGTGCTTTTTCATTGGACGTACATAGCAGAAAATTTAGAATTTAATTTTACGCTAAAAATATTTTAAGTTGTGAAAACTTGTAGAGATTGGCATTTATATTCTAAACAAATGGTAAAAACATATTGTTCCTACATTGACATGTTTCTCAACTGATCTTCAAGTCTAGCCTTGGCTAATGAAGGTATCTATGACTAGAAATGTAACACTTTTGGTTAAAGAAACACAAAATACTAGTTTCCAATAAAAGATGAAAATAATTCATAAGTGAAATTACTAGTTCTCAAAAAGGCTGAGTAAACATCAATCAATAAAGAGCATTCAACAAAGATAAATTAATACCAATATGTTATGCAAATTAGAAAAGAATACTATAATATGTTCAATATTAGCTGAGCATAACAATGCTTTTCATGGCACGAACAGAACAATAGTTACAGAAAGGAAAGCAAAAGATTGGGCTTATTAGAAATTATTTCCTAATTTATTGCAAGTGTAGATGATCATGTAAAATAGATTTAAAAAAAGAAAAACAAGCTTTAGTATCTGAGATTACTAGTTTAATAAGTAACAAAGTGAAATAAGAACTTGTAAATTTTAAAAAGTAAATATTAAATTTGTACGAGGGACAAATGTTATGTTGTGCAACTACTATTCATTATAATTATTGTTGAACACCTAGAAGTTGATTTCATTGTTTGTGCCTATTGTAAAACTTATGCATCCTGTCTTAAAAATTAAAAATACAATTTTTAGCATTAACTTAAGAGATTTTCTGTGGCTATGATAATGGTGTTAACATAATCGATAATTTAAAATGCACACAAGTCAGAATCCGAGCCAAAACCCCAGGAACGTGTACAGTGTATAGTTAGATTTTGTTGCTAGGATACATAGCCACAATTTACCGATAGCAGTGACATTCCTTAGCAAAATTCAGAGATCACATGCAGTTTTTTTTTCTTTGCCCAAAGATGGATCGAATAACTTGATAAAACAAATTGAAAATATTGACCTTATAAATACATTTGGACACTTGACGATAACCCCAACCAATTACTATTAAAGCAATCAGATTGATTAGGCTAGATATAAGATATTTCAGAAGAGTAAGGAAAAACTAACAGAAGATCCTCAAATAAAGAATAAAATGTGAGCTCAGGTAAAAATTTAAATTAATATTGAATATGTGTAATAAAGTTATTTTTTGGGAAGTTTTTGTTAGAAATAAGATTAGCAGAAATCTATAAAAAATTACATTTGACTATTTCTTTTTTTTAAAGTTTTGAAATAATAATTTAAAAATTTTTAATATTTACTTTTAAAATAGTAGGAACAACATATGAACTATGTAGAAAATGACATTGCAACAAAATATAGGACTTTAGAACAAACAAACAAAAATAAAGAAGAAAGAATATTACAAATAGACATTAATTTCTTTAGAGACCGTTTCCTGGCTGTTTTTTTTTTTTCAGACTTATTGAGAGAATTTCACATATCATAAAATCCACCAATTTAAAGCGGTCGGTTCAGTGATTTTTAGTATATTCACAGAGTTGTGCAACCATCACAATAATATAATTTTGTCATGTATTTTTTAAATAACAGCTTTAGTGAGATGTAATTCACAAACCATAAATTCATAGTTTTAAAGTGTATGTAATTCAAAGCTTTTAGAATTGTGCAGGCATGACCAATATCTAATTCTAGAACATGTCCTTTGAAAAGAAACTCCTTAGCAATGACCAGTTACCCTATTTCTTCCTCCTCTCCTGCCTGGCAGCATCCTTCTTCCCATGGAAACCACTAATCTCCTTTTTACCTCTACAGAATTAGCTTTTGTGGACAGGTCATATAAGTAGCAATGTGGCCTTTTATGTCTGGCTTCTTTCACTAAACATAACATGTTCAACTTGCTTTGTTCCTTTTAATAAAATACCATCGTATGGATGCACCACATTTTATTTACCCATTAACCCATTAATAAACATTCCGGTTTGTCTACTTTTAGGCTAGTATAAACAATGCTATTATGAACATTTATGTACAAGTTTTTGTGTGGACCTATGTTTCTAGTTCTCTTGGATATATACTTAAGGGTAGATTACTGAGTCATATAATAATTCGATTTTAACTTTTTTGGGAACTGCCAAAGTATTTTTTAAAAGAGTGATATCATTTTACATTCCCACAAGCTATATATGATGGTTTGAATGTCTTCATATCCTTGTCAACACTTGTTATTGTCTATCTTTTTGATGATGGCCACCTTCGTGTGTGTAACATGGTATGTCATTATGGTTTCGATTTGCATGCCCTGTATATCTAAAGACATTGGACATGTTTTCACATGCTTTATTAGCAATTCGCATAGCTTCTTAAAAGCAACGTCTATTCAAATCCTTTGCCCTTTTATAATTAGATTATTGTATCTTTTTATATTGACTCATTTCTTGCCATTTTAAGATTAAAATATAGACTTGACAGAATAGTAATTTGATAAAACTAGATAAATACTACTCTTTCTGGTTTGCTTTATAACATTCAACTTTAAAAAATCGAAAAGAAAAATATAAGTAACACAGTTTTACCTAAACATCACATGAAAAACATGGTAAAATTATAAAGAAATGATAGCAATTCATTATATAAAATGTTTTAAATATTTTTAATATCCATTAATTTATAGGATACTTTATATTCTTTGAACATGATATATGAAATCCATAGTTCATTTCTGAATTTAGGTATTGCTTTACAAAATTCGTTGACAATTTTAGTTACTACTGCCTCTGCAGAGCAAAATTTTTCAAAGTCGAAATTTATACAGACAAAAGCTACCTAAATACTATAAAGTAATGTAATTTGTCATTACTGTCAGTGCTTACAAATTATGTAAAAAATGTAATCATAACACTCTGGGAAAATTTTTCTTTCTAAATATATAGTACTTTATGAATTATATGTTTGTATTACCAAAATAAACATCTTCAACCCATCAGCAAAATACTCAACTATGATTTGTAATAATTAAAGCAATTGTTTTTGATATTTTTCCTTCTTTCAATCAAATGAAAACCATATTTTTAAACATTTTTTGATTTTCCTCTACTAATGTTCAGATTAAGATATGAGAATATCTCAATATATTTATTGTATAGTATATTTATTTGACAATTTGTTAACTTTATAATTTTTAAATTTTTAGACATGTCTATTCATTCTCTCACAGGCTGGCTTGGTTGTGCCCATCGTTAAAATTCTGTGAATGAATCATGATGCTATACATTTTACAATAAAATGAATCAGTGAAGAAAGGCTAAATATGAGTCTCTCCTGATCCTGGAAGACCCAAGCTTGGTTTGATGCCCATAATTATGTTGAGAAGAAGAGTCATGAGTGTGAGGAAGCAAAAAAAACACAGCCAATCTAAAAAGACTATCTAGAAAGGAAGTATGTACAGCTGTCATCAAATGTTAATATAGATTAAACGCCCCAGAACATTAGAAAAAATAAATATACAACTGGAGGAAACATAAGCCCAAATTGTAAATGTCTGACACTGTTAGAGGCTTAATAGTTAGTTCCTTTCTTTTAGAAAGCATGCAGCAGAGTTCAGAGCTATTCGGCCCCTAAGGAAGACATATTATTACTGTCTGACATCCACTACAGATGTGGCAAACAGGGCAGAGCAAAAGACCATGGAGAAAAGTAATAGAATTGAGGCTCTCCTGCCAGGGAGCAAAATTAGGGTCTAATCAAGGAGAAACTCTACCCCATTCTTGCCTCCCCAGGGAGAAGATCCTCACCACCTCTGCTTAGTGGGATTTCAGGATCGTTGTAGATCAGATTAGTCTCTACCAGGTATCAGTGCAGTTACTGTCTCCCTGTCCTTCTGCTATGTACTTAGAGAGCATGGAAAAGTAACTTTTTAGTTCATGAATGTCCAGGGCAAAAGAAATCATCATCAGATTTGATGTGGAGTCTACTCAGAGACCGTAGTCTTTGAGCTTGATGCCGTGTCAAATGGAACTTTTAGGTTGATTTCTTAGGGGAAGGGTCCAGTCTCCTTTGCATGTAGGAGGTAAAGTGAGTTCAATACCTAGTGACCTGAAGGACAGAAAGTGATAGTTCGCAATGTTGTTCACCAAATACTTCCAGCTTTCAGCCTCCTGGGCCCCTGAGGATTAAATATCTGTCTGACTTGTTGAGTGGATTTTGTGACCAGATCCGGCCAGTGCGTTACAAAGGGAATTAGAAATCACCTCCAGGATGGAGCTTTCCGTTGCTATGCAAGACTCAGTGATAACTGGCAATGTTCTGAGATAGTGGCTGCTCTGTCAGCCTTAGTCCAGACAGAGTCACCACGAAGCAAAGCTCACAGCCAACCCCCACCAGACAGGAAGATGAGCGAGAAATAACTTTTTGTCATTATGACCCATAAAGAGATGGGAATTGTTTATTGCATTAGAATCTTTATTGTATTATAAATCCCGATGGTTATAGTGACATTAAACACATTGGCTTCTTTAATAAAAAACATTCTTGACATTAAATGGTTAAACATTCATTGATTAAACTACTGAAGAAATATTATAAATCAAGGATATTATTGTAAATATGTTTTTTAAATTTTTTGGTCCTATGATGAACCTCACACCCTGAAAAATGTTATGCTTTTCCCTGGGAAAATCAGGTTAACATTTAAATTTGAGATCTTTCACTCCATTTATAGTATTTACAGTTACCACTAATGGCACAATGAGTTTAGAATAATGGAAGCTAATGTGGCTTTTTACTTCCAGTCTCTCCCTAGGACGTGTGGCAGTTTCTCTCAATCTTCTGGTTGCTTTCTCAAAAGAGCTGGGACTTAATTCTGCAAATACAAAGAGACAACATCGCCCTACAGATTTTAATAGTCAATTAGGCAAGTTTCAATTTATGAATCCATCTAATATATGATTATAATGGAGCTATGCTTTTTTAAAAACCTGTTTTTAAATACTATGAGTACTTGTTCATTTTCCTTTCCTTTAGTAGATAGGGTTAATAAGTTTTCATCTATAACCATAAATAAAAATAAATGTCTTTATTACAGTTTAAGAAAAGTAAAATAGCTATACTGTCATATATCTGTGTAAATTTTAATAATGTAAAATAAGGTTTTTGGAATAACAAGTAGATAATTATATAAAATATTGTCATTGTAAATTAATGAAAAGATACTGTCTAGGCAAAAAGTGTAAATATCAAAATATCATATACATGTATCAGAAATATTTATATCACATATATGGTATTATTCACGTGGCTCTTTTTGCTATTAATGGTATATTGACTTGTAGATCTCCCTCCATGACCTATTTCTCTCTCTCTCCATAAACTCCAAATTGGAGTAAGACATAGAGTTTTCCTTTTTTTTTTTTCTGTATTGAGCATTAAAGTAGCAAATACTAATACTAAGATGACCAAGAACTTGAGGGGAGAATAAAGACCATGTTAACTTGAAGTAGAAAACCCCCAAATTAGTCCTTACGGCCTCCCAATTTCCTACAAGGGTTGCCACCTTCTCGCAGAGTGGTTCTCAATGTTGGCTGCACATTAGATCATGCGGGAGTTTAAAAATCCTGATACTCAGCATACCCTGAATAAATTAAGTATAAATACTTTGGGAAATGTGGTAACGAATTTTATGTGTCAGCTTCACAGGGACATGAGGTGCCCAGATATTTGGTCAAACATTATTCTGAGTGTTTCTGTGAGGGTGATTTTGGGTGAGTTTAACGTTTAAATTGATAGACCGAGTAAAGCCAATTTGTCCTCCTTGAGGGGTGGGCAGGCCGCATCCCATCAGGTGAAGGTCTGAATAGAACCAAAAAGCTGACCCTCCCCTGAATGAGTAGCGATTCCTCCTGCCTTGCTGCTTTGAGCTGCAACATTTTGTTTTTTCCTGCCTGCAGACAAACTGAAACATCTGCTCTTGCTGGATCTTAAGTCTGCTGGCCTCCAGACTGGAACATACAGCATCGACTCTCCTGGGTTCCCAGTTTACTGACTGCAGATCTTGGGACTTGTGAGCCAATTCCTTGTAATAAATCTCTGTGGATGGATGGATGGACAAATGGACAGATGGACAGACGGACAATAGATAGACAGACACGAGACTTTATGTGGCCAAGGAAATGTGAAAAGTCATGTACGTCACATGTAAGTCATATTCAAGTGTCAGAGAGTAGATCTCCATATTCCCCTTTGGTCAACTGTGATGATCACAAATGTTTTAGAGACAGGATGCTCAGTGGGTCTGGTTCCCGGGATGAAGATGTTGTGGAAAAGCAATGAAGATGATGTGGAATGGAACACAATTGATCCAGAATGGACATGAAGCACGAGTGAGAAATGAGCGTTATTATTATGGGTTTTCTGTAAGAGCTTTCCAGAATTTTGTTAACACACACATACAGTGCCTGCCCTACCAACTCCAGGGCCATTCTGCTTCTGGGTTTATGATTATGTGAGGAAATATATTTTCTTATGAGCTAAGGCCTTTCGGTCATAGTTTTGTTGTTTGAATCTGTAATTATTCAAATCATGTACCAAGAAAACCTCCTTAAAGCCTACAAACCCTACTTATTGTTCATTTTCCTTTGTTCTTCCCTGGTATCACAGGAAAGCATTATCCTTCTAGCTTTTATCACACAGCTGTGCATATTTTTCTCATCACATGGATGAGGATGATTTCTAATATCTTATTTTTATATTGTCTACCCGCTAGCCAATAAGCTTCTGATAGGAAGACTGATGTCTTTTCGGTCTTTGTTTTCTTGGCATCTAGACCAGTATCGGGCACTTAATATAAGGGTCTAACATACATTTTTCTGAACTAAATCAAATGAAGAAGTGGTAATACTTTCACTTGTTTATAATTATCTTCAGTATTTCCTCTGCCCATGTTGAGAATCCTATGATATTGTCATAATCTTGCTTCAACCATCAAACATAATTTAGAAAGAATAAGAGAAAAGGAAAATATATTGCCTTTGCCTATAATTTTACTCTTTCTATTGTTTTTTCTTCCTTCCTGAGGCTCCTAGATTCCTTCTTTTATCATTTCCTTTTGTCTTAGAGAACTTCTTAAAGCCATTCCATAGGGTAGGTCTGCTGGCAAGACAAATTCTTCTAGCATTCTTTCATTTGAGAATGTCTTGATGCCCACTTCCATGATCTGATTGGCATCACTTGGTTGTTTTTCCTCATTCATGTTATATTTTTCCTGGTTCTTGGCATGATGAGTGATTTTCCTATTGCATCCTGGACATTTTGTTTGTTATATTAGGAGACTTCTGAAGCTATTTAAATATTCTATTTTACCTTGTAGTCACCATGTTTAGATTTAGCACGTAGGTTCTGGCTTACTTCTTTAGGCTTTAGTACCAGTCACTGCTACATTTTTGTGGCCTTCGCAATGCAGTTCTGGCCTGGTTCGCCATCCTGATGTTGCTGGAGCTCCTGCTCAGTTCCTACTGGTGCCGTTTGTGGGAGCTGAAGTAATCTCCTGGGTCATCTTCTGCCAGGGGCCAGAGGAGAGCCAAAAAAGGCTGAGCCTGAGTCTTAGGCCACTGAGTAGAGGGCAGGAAAATCTGAGCTCCAACGATGTTGCCCGGGTGTAGATCAGCTAGCCCGCCAGTGTCCCAGTGATTCTGCAGCAGTGGTTAGGTTGGCTTATGGGGACTTTAAAGATGCTGCTTTGGGTAGACCTCAGACAGCTGGTGTCCTGGGTATGCAGCAGAGCTTGGGGCTGTCCAATAGGCTTCTCTTCCACTTTCCCTTTCCTGGCACTGTATGAGACAGAAAGAAAACCCAGGAAACTGCTAGTGTTGTCATGTCTCAGGTCCTGTCATTTGCCAGTCCGCCTTCTTCTCTCTAGCTCTCCGAGTCTATTTGTCATTGTTCAATTATTCCTAGGGCATTTAGTTGTGCTCAGAGGGAAGAAGTGGGAATATGTGAGCTTATAACATTTTTGTTCCAGAAGTGGGAGTCGCCAAGTGCTCTGTATATTAACTTATTTAATCTGCACTACCTCGTTGAGGTAGGATAATGTATAGCCTCTTATTTCTCACATGTAATAGGGAAGAAAGAAAAATTAAAATTAATAAGATCTTGGCAAAGACTAAGAAAGAGGAATATATAGGTGAAACACGTGCACATAACTATGTGTGTGTGTGCACATGCATGCACTCAGACATACACGCAAAAAAGAGTCATGATGATGCTCCTGAATAGGCTTACAGTATAGCACCTACTTTAATCACAAAATAAAGCAAGTTGGAATGAATAAACAAGTCTTCAGAAGTTATTTTGATATACTTTTTTGAATGGCATTAGAAGTCATTTTATTTTTCATAATTTTTCATTACATTGCTTGGGAAAGCATACATGGGAATATTTTTCACTTGTGTTATAATCACAATGAAGAACACACAGATTAAGAGTTGATATTTCTTAGATAACAAGATACCCCGCTAGTTCGCAAGATGTAAAGTAATATTTCTGGGCCTTCAGACATTGTATTTATTGAAAAGTTAAACTTCTTTGTCTATACTTACATATTCTTCTTTATATAAATTTTCCCCTAAATTTACATATACTTGCTTTTTATTCATTTCTCATATGTTGTAGAACTTCCATGGTGCTTTGGTGGAAAATATTCCTTTTGTCTTATGTAACTAAGGAGAGTGTATTGTAAGTCATGAAAAATAAATGAAATCAACCCATTAATATGAAAAGGAAATAAAAAGGGTTGGCTCAAGTCAGATTATATTCATCCGCAATTCTCTGCTACATGTTTTTATGTTGTTTTTGGCATTCATCACTGCCAATTAAAATAATAAACCATAATGCAAATAGGAGCATTAATATATCATTTTAGTTTATGTAGTTATTTCTCATATATTGTTTTCATTTCATTATTGTGAATTTCTTTTAGTTCATGAATTAGAGAGAGGCCTAGTGCTTTGGACCTTGGCTGCTTGAATTAAGATCTTGGCTCTAGTCTTTCCTAGCTGAATGACCTTGAACAAGTTATTTAACCTTTCTTGGCTTTATTTCCCTCATCTCCAAGCTAATGTGGGCAAGTTATTCAACCTTTTGCCCCTCCACTTCCTCATCTATAAGATAATACAGTTTTCAATGGGGATTAAGTGAGGAAATAAAGTAAAACACTTGGAATAATACCGGCATAGAGTAGACACTTAATACGTATTACTTATTGCTATCTTCATTTCATACACGAGGACCATCTGGTTCAACAGAGAGGCACAAGCAACAATTGGATATGCAGCATATCTCGTACTAACTTAATTTGTATTAAAATGAAATGTATTTAAATTTTCTTTAAAAGTTTTCCGAATTGCGTTTCAGAGCTAAAGAAAGAGAGTGGAGGTGCTACTCAGGAAGACATTTACCGCATGTCACAGAGCAGCCACTTTGGAGCTCAGAGCTCTTGTCTTTACAACATCCCTTTGAATTTTAACATAATCATTTAGGAAACTATGACCTTGGTATATTGAATAACCACCTCTTTGGATTAAGGCCAAATTGGACCTGCTTCATGTTTTTGTATTGCCAGGGAGCTAAAAATAGGTTTTCATATTAAACTTATGATTGATTTGATGATAGAGAACACTTACTTTGGATCCTAATTAAATAAAGTGTTATTCCTCACCCACCAGAAAGGAATTCCGTAATTCTTATTAGTAGGTTCGTATGATAATAAATTGTGATCAATTGTTATATTTTTAATTACAGTTGTAAAATATTTGTAGAAATTGGTTTTCTTTCTTTAATGTATTAAGTGTCTACTTAATATCTTTGATTTTGCCTATTGGCCAGTAAAGCCTTAAATCCAACCATTGGACTAAGTCACTAATGTGACTCTTTGTATGAGAAAGTGGCTCTTGGGCCATCAGGGAGGTATTTACTTTGAATTATATTTTTCCAATAGCGGTTATGAACTTCCTCTGTCAATTAGATTTGATTTTTATCTAAAATATATAATATTTAGCTTTGGGATTTGCAGATATTTATTTTGAGTTTGTGTTAGACTACAGCAAATTTCTTTGTAATTTTAGCATGATATTATGACCCTGTAGCAGAAAGGTCAACCTTTTTTTTTGAAATTAGCAGAAAGAGCCTGCAGAAGGTGTCAGAAGTTCCTGTCTCTTTTTTCCCAAGTAACACAAAAAGATTTTTTAATATTTTTTCTTCAATGAAAAGTAAGAAGGCACATTTTTAGACTTAGTCAAAAGATTAGGCAATTTAAAACTATTTATAATGGTATTTCCTTTTCTTCAATGGTTAAATTCATGAAAATTTATTTTAACCTAATACAACTATTAACATTTTTGCAGTATATTTTCCCTTGGGCTTTTAAATGTTAATGAGTTTTTTAATCTGCATCATTGAGTATTAACTATTTCTTTTACCTTTTTTTTTTTTGTGCCTGCCCAAGTACTTACATATTTAATGTTCAAATGTCACTTCACCCTCACCTCCCAATACACTTTTAATTAGATGGAGGACAAATCATTGCATAGTGCACTCAAATTACAGAATTTGAGGAGGAGTTTATTATGATATTTATAAAATGGGATTTGGTGTGAGAGCAGAGTATGAATTCCTATTTTGCCACTTACTATCTGTATGAATGTGACCAATTTAATGAATTCCTGTGAGCCCCAGTTTTCTTAACTACAAGTGAAGGATAAAAATAATCTCTAATTCAAAGGATTATTGTGAGACTTAAAAGATCTAAGATATACAATGTAATGATCCAGTATTTGGAACACAGACATTACTTAATAAATATAGTTATATTATTAATGAGAACTGGGGAGAATTTATGGTTCAACTGCTCTCATTCCAAATTATATAAATGAGAAAAACGAAGGCCAGAAAATCTAAGCGATATATCTTCAAAGCTTCCCAAGAATTCGCACTTAGCAGCACATCCGGGTTGCAAACTTCTCATTTTAATGTTGCTAACCCTCCAACAAGCTTTTTTATTATGGCAGTGGAAAGTCAACTTCACCCCTTCAAAGGAAGGTTGTGGAACAGAATTATCATGAAGCTGATCCACATCCATCTGCACCCTCTCGTTCGTAGAAGACTGTAGGTCTACCCAGGGCTTGATCTTCCTTCTATTCGAATCTTACAGCCCCAGCCCCACCCTTCCCACAGTTTCCCAGGGCTCAGAATAAGAAGCTACTTGTCATAGCAATAGTTAATGGAAATATCTACTCTGGAATCACATTACAAATACATATTTTAGAACTGTCCATGTATTAATTGTGGTAGTATTGATAAAAATAATAATGTAAAATAATTATATAAAAAATAAGTTATTTAATGAGCACCTAGTTCTATGTCAGACACTGTGCTGTTAGCTCGAGAGAGATATCGTCTTAATCTTCACAATAATCATGAAAAGTATGTATTGTTATTTCCATGCTAGGTAATATTAAATTGGAAGTAAAACAAGGATAATAAATTTAACTGGCTGAGATATAATCATTAGAGCAGCTTGCTGAGAAGGGAGCTCTTGCCACTTCTCAAGGCCATGGCTTTGGAAAAGGAGCCTAAACTCTTGTTGCCTGTGTGGGGCTGCGCATGAAAATATTCTGGTGCCCCCTAGAGGTTATCGGGAGAGCGCCATTGTCAAATGCCATGCCAGGGAATGAGGAGAGGCTGAAGCCAACTCAGCAGACCCTGCTGGGGGTTTGGTTCTCCATCTTTTTGTGGCTCAAATAGAGCCACAGAGAAGCACTAGAGAATGGTGGCCTCAGGCTTCAGTGAATGTCAAAACCGCTTGGAGAGCTTGTTAGAACCCATATTTCTGGTCTCCACCTTTAGAGTTTCTGATTATGTGGATCTGAGGTGGGGTCTGAAAATTTGCATTTCTAACTAGAATACGTGGTGTTTCTGACGCTCCTGGTCCATGGACCACACCCTGAGAACCATTGCCTTAGAGAATCATCTCAAAGTTTACACCAGCTTTAGAAGCTGCTTAGATTTCAATATCCTCGGGGTGCTGGTGCTGTGACTCCTAGTTCTCCCCTGTTCTCTTCGAATGACAGTAAACTGTCTGCACAGAAAGATGTGAACATCTGTGTAAAAGTGATGGTTCCTGTGAACTATAGATCCCTTGACCCCTGGGAATTCCATAGGCTCCATAGATGGGGTCGAGTGGTAGGGGAACCAATTGAGGTTGGAGTTCAGAGAACTCGGGTTCTGGCTTCAGCTCTGCCATTTAATCAGTCCTAACTAAAGACCAACATCCTCACCTGAACACAAATAAAATAGTAACCATCTGCAATTCCACTGTGGTTTTAACTCTATCAAATAGCTTGGCACTTAAGAAGCAAGCTATTTTTAGTTAAATCTCACTCTCCAATAATGTTAGGGTTTCATATCTATATTTCCTATCTACAATTCCAATACAGAGATGTTGTAAGAAGAAAATTATGATTAACATGAATGTTCTTTGCAACAATGGAGAATCGTGAACACACAAGCAGTTACATCTACAGAATTATCCTGTTTCATGGATTTAGTCAATGCTAATACTGTTATTTACCTTTGTTTTCACTACTATTTACTTCTTTTTCATCAGTTTTCTTTTCTTTTCCTCCCCCCACATATCCCAAATTCACAAACTGCATTTCTTCAAAGAAGATGCTAATTGAGAGAATGCTTGCTTTTTTCATTTTTTTAAGTGTATGAGATTTTTTAAATGCCGAAATTGTTTTCTAAATTTTTTTAGTTAACCTGATCCCCCCCCCCCCCCAATGTAATAGGAGACTTGAATGTTGACTAGTGGATTCCACTTAAGTTTAGTCCAGGTCAGGATTTATGGAGACCTCATGTGGTGACGACATACACCACAGAAGCTTTGGTCGGGATAGATGTACCCAGGCAGGAACTTGACTCATCTGGGAACAACATACTCCAGAAAGAATTAACACCTAGAAGTTAATGGTACTGGAGCATGCAAGTCCTCCCAATGACATGCTGCAATAACACTCAAGAAATAATACAGTATATATATATTTTTAAATGAGAAACCTGGTCACTGACATATAAGTTTCTCTTTATCAACTGAAAAGTTGATGACACAAAGAAATTAATGTGCCACATCTCTCAGGGAACGATTGCAGTCTTCCTCTTTTTCTTTAATGAAATCCATTGGACATATCTTTTTTTTAATTTAAATTTGCATCAAATTAAAAAAAAATGTTTCTATAGGTCTGTTGCTATGAATGTTATTTTCAGCTCTTTTCTTGGTTTTACTCAGAATAGAAAGTGAGCCAGAGAGAGAATTGAACTTGAACTCATGTCTATGACTCACATGGCACATTGCACGTGCAATGATACAAATAGCATTATTTATGAATATTGGACTGCAGAATGTTTTTGCAATTAAAATAGAGAGCAATGATTCTATGTAGTGGATAAAGTTGAACATAAATACGTCTTGCTGCTGACAAGGTACGAAAATTGTGAAATTTAATGAATGTGGTGTTAAATATATTTTGACCACATAATTTACTAGCACCGACTAAAGAAAATTCACTGGGGATGGAAGGGGGTGGGGAGAGATGGAAGAATATTCATCGATGATGGTATTTGTTCTTTATCTCATTTTCTTACAAGAAAATGTGACTGTGACGTCCACTTTCTCCTTAAGAAAGTTACATAACAGACCTTTAAGCTAAAATTTAGAAGAACAAGTGTATTAATAAATGTTCAATATTTTGAAGTTTTTAAAAGAACAGAACAATATAAATCTGTATGGCATTAAAATGAGTAATCCTAACAGTTACCATTCAGTTATCTAACGGGTACCCTGTCTTTGGAAATGTCCTCCAAATGGCTTAAAGTTTTCCAGGATATTCAAATTAACATAGGTAGAGGTAGCTATTATGAAAAGACATTTAGGAAAACTTAATTTAGGAAAAAAAAGTTAATAGGAATATTGGAGAAATTTCAGATGGAGCCTATTCTTGTGTTAAATAAATCAGTCAATTTCGGGGCACCTACTATGTGTCAGGCATATCCTTAGATGCTAGTAATAAAACAAGGAATTGGACAGATCCTCTTGCTTTCAAATTGGTGACAGATAATTACAGAAGTAATTATCCCACTGTGAGATTGGTTGGGGTTTTGCACATATTCCTGTGAAAGCCGTATGAGGTGGAATGAGAAAAGAGGAGGTAAGGTGTTTCAATTCATGCGAAGTTGTCGACTGATTTAGTTGTCATTGCAAACCAATAGCGACACTGGTTTTGTTGAGGGGTGAGGTGGGGGGGGGGGTGGGAAGTGGTGGCAGTTGCCAGACACACATCACATTAAAGAGACAAAAAGAAACAAGGAAGTTCTCTTCCAAAACATAGTGAGTAAAAAATATCCCAAACTTCCCCGAAATAAAGGAAACCTTCTGGTACAATGTGCGTTGCTATGGATTTATTTTTTTTCTCTCCTTTCCCTCCTAAGTGAGTAAAACCACACGCACACGCACACGCACACACACATTCCAGCTCTTCGAGTTCTGTGAGCGTACTGTATACTCGATACACCAAATGGGTATGGCGTTGGCAAGCGTGTGACTATAAGGAAAGGGTTAAACGGAAGAGGGTGGCTCGGAGATGGGCAGGCTGGCGAGAAGGCTGAAAATCACTGTTTTCTAACTTGAAAAAACTCTGAACTTTTAAGCTCCCCAAAATACACACGTGTGTGTGTGTGTGTGTCTGTGAGCGCGGGCAGATCTATTTCGGTAGATTTTTTTTTTTTTAATCATAAACTCTTGCTGCGCTGCAAACACTGAGCAGCCCCTTTAGGATCGCGTGGCAAAAGCTGCAGCACAGCCACTGGCAGCGATATTTGTGAGCCGCGTTCACAGCCTCCCTCGCCTTATTCCTTCGCTGAGAACCACCATATCTGAGCCTGGGTCACCTCTGGGGCCCTGGAGCTCGGGGCGGGGGCCCGGGAATCTCCTTCCTCCTGCAAACTTTGCGGGGCGTGGGAGCGAGGGCGCGAGCAGGGGCGCGCGGGAACGCGCCGCCCGCCGCCGCCGCCGCCTGGCGCGGGCAGCCCCGGCCTCACCTCTCCCCCGCGAGGTGCGGGATCCCAGCGCGCCGCCAGTGGGCGGTGCCGGGCGGCGCGGGGCGGGGCCAAGGGGTGGGGGCTCCGCGGGGCTATAAAAGGCCCGCGCCGGCTTAACTTCTGACTTGGGGTTATTTATTTGGGGAGCGTGCGGACGGCGGAGGCTGTGGGCGGCGGCGGCGGAGGTGGCTGCCGCAGACAGTGGTTAAAAACAGGCGGCGGCGGGCGATGCGAGCGCCGTGGCTTTCGGGCGCAGGCGGGAGCTGCCGAGCCCTCCGGCCACGGCGGGGGTGCTGAGGAGAAAGGGGAGCGTCGGGGGGCCCGCAGCCGGCTCCAGGGGCTCGGGCCGGGTTTTTGTTCGGCTGCGCTCCGCGCCAGGCAGCCTAAGCGAACAACTCCAGTTACAACAACAACCCACCTTGCCGCAGCCGAGCGAGACTAGGGCTGCGGCGTCCGTCCTATTGTTTAGACACTTGCCAGGAGCTCGGGAGTCAGCAGAGACAGCGAGTCCCCGCTGCCCGTCGCCGCCTTCCCTCTCCCCCACTTCCCTCCCTGGAGAAGGAGAAGCGGAGAGCAGCCGGGAGAGGGGAAGGGGCTGCGAGGAGACGGGCTGCTCGGTGACTTCGGCAGCCGAGTCAGGTGCAGCGCCCGGAGCCGGGCGGCGTCGCTACGTCGGCGGAAGGACCCCCACCGCGGCCGTGGCGGACGCGATCCAAAGCCTGGGAAAAGTTGCTGCACTTTGAGAAGGACCCACTTGTGGGGCTCCGTCGAGGGGCGGCCAAGGGGCTGCGCCCGCCTCGGAGCCCGCTCTCGTTTCTTCCACCTTTGCCATCAGGTGTCTGCTGCGGAACTGCGCTGTATCCGGGAGACGACAGGGGCTGGCACACGCGCGCACGCGGGACTGCCATTCAGCCGCCTCGGAGTAACGGATCCCACGGGCCCGACTGCCATCTCGCCACCCTCCAGGACACCCTGGCCGGACCCAGAGTGCGGACACCTCCACCTCGGCCTTTCCACTCTTTGAGACCAGCCTACCTGCAGCCACCTCTCTGTCCTCGCAGGAGCTCTTGTCCTTAACTTGGCCTCTTGGATTTCCTCTGCCAGGGTTGTGACTGAAGGATATTTCTGCCGGCCGGGGCGGCCCCATTGCCCTTTTGTCTTTCCTGCGTGACCTCGGGGAAGGCCCCGGTGCGGAGCGTCGCCAAGGACGCCGAGCGGAAGGCGGGATTGGGGAGACAACCTTCCACGAAGTGCATGTGTGTTTGCAAACTGCCCTCGGCTGTCGGGAGACGGCAGGGTCCGGTCTGGGCTGCGGAGGAGCCTCGGGCCGGGGCGAAGCCGCGTGAGTGAGCCGCATTGGGCTGCGCGCCCGCCCCGTGCGCCCCCGCGCGCCATGCCCAGTCTCCCGGCGCGCTAGGCTCCTGGCCCGCAGGGCTCCTGCGCCTTCTACCCCACTTTGATCGAGGCTACCATTCTTCTTGAGTCCCCTCTTCTGCCTTGTACCCTCCCTGCTGGAATCGGATTTGCAGAGGGGGTCCGTGGAATCCGAGCAGCCCCTTTTCCCGGCGCAACTGGCTCCTGCATCTTCGCAGCTCCTGGAAGCGAGTCCCAGCTTTTTTTTTTTTTTTTTTTTTTTTTTTTTTTTTTTTTTTACCGCCAAGTTGATCTTTGCGACGCGTGGATCTTCTCTCCGCTGCTCTGGGGTCTCCTTGAAGCCTTGGTCAGGTCGATTGATCTTCAGGACCTAAAGTTGCCTAAAGAGCGCCTGGCCTGCTGGAGGAGGGTGGTGGGAAGGTGGGAGGCGTGTACTTGTGTCAGCTCGTCTGCCTTGAATATTATAACTGCTACTTCCATATTTTATGCACATTTACCCGGACACTCTGGGTCATTAGCCCTGCACCAGACACTGGGCCTCGGACACAGCGCGAGTCGCGCGGGGCAGCAAGCTTAAAAGAAACCCCCCTGCACTGGCCAGCAAGGAGGCGGCGGGGGAAGATGCGCGGCGCCGGCTGGCAGACGCTGTCCCTGTCGCTGGGGTTAGTGCTGGCGATCCTGAACGAGGTGGCGCCGCAGGCGTGCCCGGCGCAGTGCTCCTGCTCGGGTAGCACAGTGGACTGTCACGGGCTGGCGCTGCGCAGCGTGCCCAGGAATATCCCCCGCAACACCGAGAGACTGTGAGTATGGGGTCTTCTTACGCCGCACCCCCTCCCCCCCGCCCCTCTTAGGGTCCCGCACCCCTAGCTTGGAGACTGGAGGGACAGGTCCCTGTGCCTGGGTCAGCCTTCGCGAGCTCTCCTGCACGCGCAGCCTGGGACCGAAGTCACCAGGACGGCGAAGGACTGGAGGGCGCTGCCCAAGGAGGGGCCACTGTCCAAAGAGGGGCGGGCCCGCTGGCAGCGGCGCTTGGTCTCTTCCTCCCACTGTCGTCTTTGCCACACGCAGTTTGGTGCTGTCGGATTCTCTGGGGCTGGGGAGGCGGGGAGATGGGGGACAAGTACTCGCAGATGCCCAGGGCAAGGGAGACGCGACTTTGTTCTCCAGACTCCGTGAACAGAGTCACCTTGCGGTTGCCGAGACTCGCGGGTCAGTTTCAGGGCCGAGTCCCCACTCTTGCCGCGGGTTGGCGCGGGGGACTGGCGGGGTCGGGGGGGGTACTCGGAAGCGAGAAACCTCCGCTGCCCGGCTTTGTGTCGCCCTCCTGGGGACGGAGGGAGGGGAGAAGGGGTCGTGGGGCGTTTGGGTCCGCCCGGGGGGGAGCTCACGGACCCCGGAGGGCAGGACGCCCCGGAACGGCGCCAGCTCCGCTGTGGCGGCGCGCACCCCCACCTGCGCGACGCTTTCCCGCCCCCACGTCCCCCGGGAGGAGGAGGAGGCGGCGGTGGGCCGCAAGGGACCTGTCCGAGTTGGCGACTGCAGAGGAGGACCACGTCCCGTCATCTAGGCGAAGTTAGGGCCGCCTCTCCAACCGCACGCGGCCGAGTCGGATCTGACCGCTGCGGCGACCTCGCGGCCCTCGGCTGCCCGCTCCGGCCCTTCCCGCGGAGCCCCAGTGCCCCGGTCCACCTTTCTGGCAGTTTCCGCCTCCCCTCACGTGGCAGCGGCTCCCCTGCCTTCTCTTCGCGCTCGGTTGCCCGCAGACATCCCCGCCCCCCTGTCTCGGCGAGTCTCTAATGAAGAAGTAATCGCAAGGCTGGTGTTGACGGCCCACGCGCTCCTCGTTGGGCGCTTCCCGACTTCAGGGAAGTGGAGCATGGAGGCCATTCTCTTTGTGACCGCCGAGGCCGCCGCCCGGCGCTGCCCGAGCGCCTCGCGCGCTCCACTCGCCGTTGCGCGTGGCCCCGGCGGGGGCGGGACAAGGGCGGCGGGGGCGAGCGCCCCGGACGCGGCTCGCGGGCCTCCGCGCCCCGGGGCGTGAGGGTTGCGCGCCCGGGGAGAGGGCCCGCTCCGCACCGCACGCCTCCACCCGCCCGGCACGCAGCGCCTCGGTCGCGCTTCTTTAACCCCTTTTCCTCGCCCGCACTTTAAAAGGCCAGAACTGAGCCCCTTTTCCCTTTGCAACTGGCCCCCACCCCCAGCCTCAGTCCTACTCCGGCGGGAGCGCAAGTTGGGGGCCTTAGCAAGGGTGTCGTCAAAATGTGACCTACAAGATTTATCATGGATGAGGGGATTGATCAGGGACTCATGTTATGTCCAACAGTCAGTAAAAGACCCCCAAAACTGTAGGAACAACTTGATGGTACTTCGCTCGCCATGGAAAGTGGGTTGGGGAGGAAACAGTGCAGAATTCTGCTTTAGCAGCTATTTCATGCGATTCAGAACAGTTTAAAGTTTAAGCACTAACATGTCTTACTCAACAAAAAGGGACAAAATAGCAAGCGAGTTTGAGGTCCTTGGGGCGCGGGGGAGGGGGGAGCCCCTATAAGGGATCTATAAAGAGTTTTTAGAAAACAGTTTACTCGGTGCTGGCTTATGAAATTCTATCATTGACACGATAAACACATGAAATGCCGATTCCAAACACGATGTTTTAAAGTCCAGGTAAGAGAAAACGTACTTCCGTGAAGGAGAATGTTCAGACCGCAGCACAGCCTGGTTCTACTTGAAATGATTGGAACCAGGGCAAGTTTAGATCTTGACCTAAGATGCCAGACAAGGAACTGTGGCTCTAGAGGAAACATGGTGCTGAAATTTGAGCAAAAAAAAAAAAAAAAAAAAGTCAGGGCCTGAATACTATTTCCATTATTCCCCCCGCTTGTAGTTTTCACTTTACAGTCACAGCGGGGTTCCCGGAGCTGCAAATGAAGAGTTTAGTTTTCATACAAACATAGAATTGTTGGAAGGTAAATGCCTGTAAATGCCAGTCTTTGATGTGCCCTTCTTTTGATGGCACTCTTAACCTTTTTCTTCGCTTTAGGAAGTTGAGCCACCATGCCACCTAAGGATAGGGTTCTGAATTTTTAAAATTTCTTCCTGAATACTATTAGAATATTGTTCATTTAACTTCTCGAAGTGAACTTTTTTGGGGGTGTGCCTAACAATAATAGTAAAAATCAGAATACCTGTTAAATTAATATTCATGTCCTTATGAAAAAGTTGAAAGCACTCCTGCACACACACAAAAGAACTTTTTTGTGTGTGATAACATAATCACTTCATTTTCTTGTCATATGCCAGCAAGCACGGACTCTGCGAATTTGTTAAGAATCGTTTCTAAAAATTTCTTTCAAAGGTTACTCCCTTTTTCCTCTCTTTTACTTTGTCAACTACTTTAGAAATTGGAAGTAATTTTTAATCTTAAAGTTTTCATTCAGTTTATATTTTCTTTGTTTAACCAGACATTGATAGAAATAAAGTGGAACTTTCATTTTCTTGTTTTCTCTTAGAGATTTGAATGGAAATAACATCACACGGATCACGAAAACGGATTTTGCTGGTCTTAGACACCTAAGAGTTCTGTAAGTATTTTATTTTCTTGCGTTTTGAAAAATTGTCTTTTATTTATAAAGGTTGCATACTTTGAATCATTACTTGTCTCAGTTTCAAAACCTATCCCAATGACAGAAACATAAAAATTTAAGAGGTTTTGGTTTCTTTTCTTTTTTCTTTTTTCTTTTTTTTTCTTTTTTTCTTTCTTTCTTTTTTTTTTTGTTTATCACTACTATAAATTTTAATAAAAATATAGGCTTTTATTTTAAGGTTGGATACAGGCCATAGAAACAATGTTATAGAAATGATCTAAAATGTTTGCTATACCATATTCTAAGTGCCTTACGTGTATAAAAATGTAGAATAATTGCTTTCACAATATGAGTAAGTAATGTGAGACATTCAGTAAACTTAGGATTTTAGATTAACTAGAAATAATTTAAGTGGGTCTGCATTTTATTATTGCTAACATAGAAATGTTCAGCTTTTTCTAGAAAACTTAGATATAATTTCTAAAATTATAATCAAGCAGTCCAAGTTTTCACAGAAGTTTTGCTGGGAAAAGTTTCTCTATAAAAGTACACTAGTCATATTTTGAATTGTTTCTTGTATTTTATATCTCTGTAACTTTTATAAAATTGTTGCAATATGATTGGATTAAATTACTTATGAGTGAACCATCATTCGAGATTCAATGTAATGTAAAAGTGCTTTTACCCACAGACTTGTAAATATTTACATCACAATGAGCATATACTTTTGATTATTGTGTGTTCAGTATTAATCATTTAGAAGACACATTTTGACCATTATGAATTCTTTCTATTTTTGATGTATACCCATAAGTGAATCGAAGTATGTGCATGAGGAAATACTGTACATTGAGTCACTTCGATAAGACCTCTGTTGAAAATCAGTTTACCAGAAAGCATCCATCAAAGCTGTACTAACATGGGTCGTTCTTCAGGATACAGTATGGTTCAGAGTTTTTGACTAGTAAATTTCAGGAGAAACTGCATTAGTATTTTTAAAGAAAGTTTTGTGATGTGGTTTCTATTTCCCCTCCCTGATTTCTCTCTATTTTATCACTATTAAATTTAATATTGAATCTCAAACCAGAGCAATATGTAACTTTCTAAAGGGAAAGAGGTTGCAAGTTTTCAGTTGCTGAATTGAAATTTATTCAGACAGCGAGTAGTAACATTAAGACTCTGTTATACTTTGCATTTTAGTCAGCTTATGGAGAATAAGATTAGCACCATCGAAAAAGGAGCATTCCAGGATCTTAAAGAACTGGAGAGACTGTAAGTATTTTCAATTCCAAACTTATGACGACATAATTACTGCAAAAAATACTTGAATTTCAGGGACTGTGTCTTCAATTTCGTGTCTTACTTAGTCTTTGAAAGTTTACAGAAACAGGAGGTTGAAGAAGCGGTTTTCAGACTAATCTATAAAGAGACATTGTAGAATTTTTGGATGAATAATACTAACTCAAAATAAAGCGCAAAAATACAGACTTAACTTTCTGTAGACATTTACTTCCTTGATAACCATCATTGTTGACACTGAGATGTACATGGTTTTCTTATTGTTCATCTAGTCTGTTCCATTTACTTCTGTTGGAAGCAAGATGCAACTTCATTTGCACTTATGGTACATAAAGGAAAAATTTGGCTGCTAGTTATTTTCATTTCTATGCTGTTGCTATGTGTGTCCTTAGTGACATTTAAAGAAATATTTTAAATTGGTAGTGAGAAAGATTTGCTTTCTGATATATAACACTTGTGGTGAATATTGTTAATGACTGCCATTCACAATTTTATTTCATTATTTTTATAGAAGCTTTCTACATATTTCTGCTGGAAAAAATTAAAAATTAGTAGAAATAGAAGTAAGAATTATGTTATTGCAGAGTAGTCATTTTAACATTGATTCTTTTTTTTCCGGGAAGATCAAATGAGGACTTAAGACCGACCGATCCATCCATCTATCTATCTATCTATCTATCTATCTATCTATCTATCTATCTATCTATCTATCTCTGTATCTCTGTCTGTCTGTCTGTTTATCTGTCTATCATCTATCATATCTATCAGTCATCTATCATCTATTCACATATATATGTATTTTTTTCACACAAAATCTTAAGGATTGATATATATTACCTAAGGGCCGTTATTTTATGTCTACATTATATATCTACAAAAGACAAAATTTCTGTAATAAGTAGGATAAGTTACTTTGTAATTTGATGTATGAATTCCATGTCTCATATGTCTTGATAATTCAAGTTTAGTAGGTTTGCATTTTAAGGGAAAATGCAGCTCCATTAAAAGTAGCAATAATTATTTTAATACGTTTCCATGCGTGCTTTAATAGGTACTTTAGGTAAAAATAAAACATTTATTTAAAATAAGAAAAAAAGAACTTCATTTCAGGCTTAGCACATATTTACATTCACTGGGCCCAAGGGCGAAAGTTAATTCTGTATAATTGTCTCTCAACAGAAAAACACTTATCAGTTTCTAAGATATTTGTAAATACAGAAGGTACATTTTTATCACCTCAAGGAAATTAAACACAGAGATATCTAATTTATTTTACTATAAAATTTTGTCTATGATAAATCTTATAAGGGATTTCATTGTGGAATACAAAATAAATTTAATTAAACTTACTACTTTAAGCTAGTTTTGGGGGATAGGAATAAAAATAAGGTAAACATTGGTTAAACTCACAACTAAGTCCCTAAGTTCATAACCTATCTCTTAATATACAGAAATACTCTGAAAGTATGTATTCTTTGATCTCCTCCATAGGCTTCGTGACTGGCTAATAATTCCTAGCAAGTACCTTATAAAGAGAGGTACTTTTAAATCAAATATTTAAAAAGAAGTTATCAATATAATTTTAATGTTTGGTGAGGTGAATAGACAATATAAAATTATTTAAACATTAACACTTTTTCATCAATAGCTTGACTTAACTAGTCATCACATGGAAACAGAAGTGTTTTGATTCTCAAAAGACTTCCAAATTATTAAAAGAAACTTGACAACTTTTCATGCCGTCTCCATTTTGGTCATGTTATAGTTTACAATATTTTCAGAAACACTCCAACAAAAGAAACTTTCTTATTGTTTTCCAAGCCACTCTGGAGTATCAGTTGAACTTTCATCTTGAATAAATTAACTTCTCCTAAAAATTATTAACCAGATGCCTTATGATCTGAAATTCGATTAGAGTCCTAAGTAGGAACTAGTGTTTGACTTTGGCTTCTCCTGGGAATGTCACTCCCTCTCGGAAGAATTTTCTGTTCTACTAAGATGCGGTCAGATGTTGCAGAGTGGGAGGAGGTTTTGTGATTTTGAATGAAAACTAATATATATGCAGGACTTCTTTAAATCACCCCAGCTGTTGGCCAAGAGCAAATATTTCATATTTGTGAGGAAAAGCTGAGAAAATTCCTTTTGTTTACAACTGCCAAGTCCATCTGATGGAAGTGCATTGTTATCTGACAGCCAATTCATCTCCTTGAGACTCAGGAATTCAAAACCATTTCTTAGGAACATTGTAGATACACTTTTCAAATATTTATTTTTTTAAATACATTAAATGTCATGGCAGTCTTGCTTAAGAATGCATTCAAGTTATGGTGAAACAAACAATTTTAAGTTTTGTTCAGATAGTATTTAAAAAATTAAAAAAGTTACCTGGAGTGTTCCATAATCAGATTTCTATGGCCTGTGGTACGTATCCTTTTAGTTGGTGGTGTCATTAACATCACAAAAATCACCTTATTTTTTTTTTTTTCAAAAAGCTTCAAGAGGCAATGTAGGAGAAAGGAAGTAATCAGTGAATTAACTTTTAACTAATTATATGTTGTGTGAGCTTACATGGTTTTTAGCAATTTAGATGCGAATTTGTTAATTGAAACCAAATTATGAACAGGTGTATAAATGCAGGTTTATGTTGTAAATGCTATTCATGCAGTATTTATAGTAACCTCATTTTCATTCTTTGTGAGAAGGGCAAAACAAAACATTAATTTTGTTTGTGTGCAATTTATCGTTCTAAGTTTTTTTTTATTATTTTAAGAAGATAAACGTCAAAACAATTTCAAATGATACTTTGTGACTATTTCAAAATTGTTTTTTCTTTTTATTTCATGTTGATAGAATTTTAACTTCATCTACAGAGAGAAGACAAATCTGAAACCAGAAGATAAGATCTGTTCCTTTTTAGAAATGCAACTTTTGATCTATAAGAAACAGGGTCATGTTGTCAAGTTGAATTTAATTTTAGCATAGAATAAGAAAGTCATTGTTTGTAAGTCAAAGCATTATAGCTACAAGAGAAAGATTTTTTCCATGCCAAAGAATCAATGATATTCAGTGAAAACGTCAAGAAGTAGATGAATATTGAAATCTCCATTCCCTTTTTCCCTTCATCCCTCCTCCCTTCTTCCCTTCCCTATTTTCCTGCCTTGTCTCTCTTTCTCTCTCTTCTGTCTCCCCTTCCCTGTTCCCTCCTTCCCTGTCTCTCTCTCCCACTGTTCCCCTTACTCCCTTCTTTCTATTGCATAGAAAACAACATCAGACAGATTGTAGTCAGAATATGCTTATGAATCATTGTAAAAGAAATGTTTTAATCATGCTTACACACCATAAGCACACATTACTTCCTGTTTTGACAGTTTCTTACTATTCTCCCAGAGCTAATATATGCAGTGACAGATTTCCATGGATGCTCTGTATTGCCAGTAGTACCTGCTTATCTGGAATGAAAATGAAGCTTTGAGAAGGTGTCTCATGTAGATTGTATTTAGTGGGTTTTGTGTTGTTTAATGAAAATGTTCAAATGAAATCTAGTGTACTTAAGTAACTAGTTAATTCAATGGAAGTTAAGAGAAACTAACTACAAATGAGCTACAGTAAAGAAATGAAACATTTAGAAAATATACTTCTTTTTTATACCTCACAGATGATACTTGTTTATATCTGCAATAAAGTCTCCATGCAAAATTGTTAATTCAGGATACTTCTTGGCTGGTACATAATGTCTTAGAGGGTTAAAAAAAAAAATCACATGGGGAACCATAACTTTTGTATACTGGTGTAAAATTCTGTTGTTCACTTATAATTTATGAGATTATGCTGTAGTCATCAAAGTTCTATTTTATGGTTTATCAGGGAAACCCAGGCCACTTCAGCGTTTTATGAGTGAAAATCATCTGCTTTTATGAGTTTCTTGGTAATGCAAATGCAAGAGTCCAAGAATGGTTTTGAAATTTTTTAGGGTCTTAAAAAAATTTTTAAGGTAATTTTGTCCTAAATGCAATGCAAAATAAAATGCTTATATGCCTAGATTATGTTAATTATGTTAATGGGAACCAAAAATATACCATAGAAAAACTTGGATATTAGGCTTTTCCTTAACTTTGCAGCCATTTTTTTTTTTTTACCTTTTCAATAAAGAAATTGCGGAAGTGAAAAAGGCAAGGGTTTGTTCTTCTTTCCTTACCAATAACGTGTAAAGATGTGCTTTTAAAACAAATATTGCTTGAAACGTTCCAAGTTTTAGTCTCTCGGGATTTGAAATTAAAATTTTCCCACTAACTTTGTCGTTTTATATTTATTTTTACTTGAATAATGAGTCCTGAAAATATTATTTGAATGAAGCCATGTGAGGAATCCTGGAAAACAAACCTGTTCCCTTAGATGTTTTAAATTTCTTCCAAAATGATACAAGAATACCCATTTTAATCTCCAAAAAGCCTAAGTCCCTTTCTGGTAGAGCCTCAATTTGACTCAGCACTATACAGTGATGAAAAGATATGAGAACGGCACATTTCTTATTTTTTTAAGGTGGTGGCGAATTGGTTCTGTGTTCTCGCACCTTTCATTAGCATGTGGCAGCCAGTGTGAGGCCGAGGCTCCAGAAGTTTTATCATCCGTCCTTGTACCTGAGTTCAGGTGGAGGACATGTGGTGGAACAAGTCTAAAGGGAAGTGCCAACGTATCCTCTGTTCACCAAGGGTGTGGAGACTCTCTCTTCTGACCAGCCCCGGAAGGCTGTAGGCAGCACATGACACGTTCCTTTTCTTAAAGTAAGGGCAAACTCACATGCTCATCTCTCTGGAAAAGAGTGCCAGCTCCTCTCAAAAGAATTGTTCTCTGGCAGCTTTACACCCAAGTTCAAAATCCGAGGTGTGATATGCTCGGGAAAGGCTCTTTAAAAAAACATTATCAAACTTAGTAACAGAGGCTAAGTTATGTACACCGCATGAGATGAAAATGTTCAAGTACATGTCGCCTCATCTGCAATATCAATCGGATGTCAGTTCTTGCATGCTTATAAGTGAAACTGAACGATTTTAAGTCGCATTTACCGACTCTGGTCTCATAAGGCTTTAATGCACGTGCACTGTTAGTTTAAAACACTGAACCCATCTGAGACGTTTCTCATGCAGCGTTTTTTATGGGCCTTGAAATCGAAC
The DNA here is from genome assembly GCF_014176215.1 of Rousettus aegyptiacus. Classification (NCBI taxonomy): domain Eukaryota; kingdom Metazoa; phylum Chordata; class Mammalia; order Chiroptera; family Pteropodidae; genus Rousettus; species Rousettus aegyptiacus. Next base: position 10,218,672 of record NW_023416285.1, read on the forward strand.
GGTGAGAAGGCCTGTTTGCTCTTTGCGGGCCGTTTTATAAATTCTGAAGCAGCAAGGCTGTTTATTTTTCCCACATCTGTTTTGGGCCCATCCTTTGTGACAGTGTTTGCTGGATGCTGTGTCTTTTATACCTCTCCTGAAACGAGTAGTTTAGTTTGCACTGTTACAATGTATTTGTGGAAGCAGTGAATGTCAAACATTTTACATTGAAATTCTGTCTTTCATTCCTGTTGGATACCTTTCTGCTTGAATTCTGCCTTCTAGATTGAATTTCACAACTTTACAAGGAGAGACCTGCCTGCACAGATTTTATATTGCTCTTATCTTTTTTCAAAAGTTTTTTTTGTTTTTTTTTTTTTGTTTGTTTTTTATCTCCTAGACTAGAAGGAATATTGCTAAGAACACTGTCAGATTGAAAGTTTGGGAACGATAGGGCTGGCTTGGTATTAAGACAGTTGGAATATCGCTTTAAGATAATATTTACAAAAAATTGTTTGATGGTCGTCTGTGCGGCATCCATCCACTCCGGCGTTTCTGGTCCTGGCAGAGGAGCTTGCAGTGTGGGGAAGCTGCACTCACCTCTGCTTAAGCTCGCAGTAATTTTATATGCTGTTCTCCTGTGTCCTGTGGAACAGGACACATACTCATCATGCTGTTGATTACGCCTTTTAAGCAGATATAAACTCCTCTCCCCTCTTTTAAAATCAGACACATCCGATAAGAATGACATCAGAAAACCCTTGGTTTTCAAATCTGGTGTGAGAGCTCATTCAGATTGCTTTATCTTTCAAAACTTCTGTTTCCTCATCCTTAGGACAGGTAATTATTATGTCTCTCATACTGGTGGTACATGATTTAAGTAAGATAATGTATATAGTTTCACAACATGCTTGGCACATAGTTGACGCTTAGTGAATTATGTATTTCTTTATGTATTTCAGTGTTTCCGATTTTTCAAAAGCTCAGTTTAAGAATTTTTATGATTAAGCTAATAAAATGTGTATATAATAAATATGACTTATATATTCGTATTTACTATCGTTTTCATTCTAATTTTTTTATCGTATTGCATATGATCAAGAGAAGTGAAGAAAGTATAAAATCCCTTTCAAGTTTTGTTTTAGAGTAAATCTTATAATCTCTCTAAATATGTAAATACCAAGAAGAAAGGGGAGCGAAGTGGAAGCAAGATTTTTACTAATAAATTTTGATCTGTCATAGAACATCAAAGATTAAATTATCATCGCTATCACTGATGAAAATATAAAATTCATTTATCTAATAGTAGCTAAATTTTAAAAATCTTTACTTTAAAAATGTCAGGATAAAAACATCTTAGAGGCAAGTGAAATTTACCAGAGAAGAAGGCATTTATGTGTGAGGAATAAGAGATTACAAATGATAGACGTTTTAAGGTGGCGTTTTACTTGTTACAGGCCAGGCTCACTGCTAAAATACCTTACATTTACAGTGACAGGTAAATATGAAGTGTACATTTTTCACTGGCTTTGGGAAAGTCGTTTTCACCTCACATTTTGGATTGGGGTGAAGGTGGCAAATCTTAATTGAATTGAGGTGAAAGTTGAAACAGTAAGAGACTAACCTCTACCAATGGGCAAGTCACCAGAGTAGCTGACGGATCATAATTTGAAACAATGCTTGTCAATAATGCTTAGGCTGCCTTGCAGATTGAGCTTGTTAAGAGTCAGCATTTCAGAGGCCAGCGATGTGTTGTTGCGTGATACAGAAATATAATTCACCCTACAGAAGGTCACACTCAGAAATAGCCCGTGGCACAAGAGGATCCTTCTCGTTTTTGTCCTAAGAAAAAGTGTCTCAGAGACACATATTACACACCTTTGTGAAACCGTGAATTACCATCCAGAGAATTCTGACTCGGGCCTGAGATCTTGTGGGCACATTCAGTCTAGCTGGGGATGACACAAGAGCTGATTGTCACTAAACCTGTATCATCTCTCCTTGGACATAATTGAGTATCCTTGGTTGGAACAATAGGTAACCGACCCACCTGGTCTTCTTAACGGAGCTATTTAGAGCTGGCTCCCCTAGATCCTCCTCCGAGACACCTCTGATTCACTGCATGCTGTTTTCCTGTTCTGGGACTATCTGATTTTGTCCTCTCTCATTCATTTACATTAGCATTATTATTATGACACCGTCATTTTCAAGCTGTTGAGAAATATTTTGTGGCATTAGGAGTATTTGTGCTACTTTTCTCTAGCTCTATTTAGAAATTGTTATGCATCTTAATAGTTTTTAAAGTAATTCTGAATTTAAAAAAAAAACCCTCTTTAAGGATTTAATTTCTGGTCACTGTACAAGAAGTTCTGATTTTAATTTTTTTTTCCTTGATTGAATATTTTGGAAGAGTTTTACTTTTCATTTTAATATTTGCATTTTTATTCTTAGTATTGATGGAAGAAAGAGAAGAACAGGTAAAATGAGTGTGTAAATACTCTTTTAAAGCATGGTCATACTGTTCTTCTTGGCATGTTACCACATCACTTTTCTGCTCTATTTTTGTATGATAGTATCTTGTCTTATACTCATGGTTGTTTTAGACATATTAAGATCATTCATATTAATTTTCACGAAATGCTAAATAACCTGAATTTAGAGAAAATTAAACATTTTCATTTTTTTTTTCAACTGTAGGTATTTTAAATGGATCTTTAAAACAGTGCGGTGAACTTGGTGTTTCATTTTCAGGTGGTTCATTCGTAGATATTTAAGAAATGGGCTATATAAACTATGTTTTTCTCAAGGAAAGATTGGCGAAAAGGAAATTTTCAGCATGTTACTTTGAATTATTCTTTAGGACTGTGCGTAGGGGGATGGTTCAGAAAGTATGTTCTGAGTCATCCCACCTGAATTCAAGTTCTGTCGCTACTTTCTATGAGCTGTGGGTCTCCCACCAAAACAGCAGTAAAGTAGTACCCACGCGTGAGGTTCTCCTGAATAATGAATGAAATAATTTTTATAAACCTCTCAGAACAGTGTCTTTCACGTAGTAAGATTGTGTGATATGTTGCTTTTGGAGTGAATTGAGAACCACTGGGAATACAAAAGTAATAATTAAGAAGAAGGCACTGCCCGAACCCAACCTGAAACATCTACAATCTCACACGTGTCTGAAATTACACTGATGTAGGCTCATTAACAAAGAAATCAAGTAGCAGCTGTCAATCATTTAATGTATCTGAATTGGTTTAAAGGTACTGAATTCCTTCCCACTTCTAGATGATGTTAAAAATGGTGGGGTTGATGGGAGGGAAAGGAGGTAATTGGCATATAGAGCACATGGAAGCAGCTGTGGTGGGGGCTTTGGCTTGCTGAAGAGTGACATAAAACTTAAGGCAGGTACCTCAGGGGGTGTGCCAGAGGAGAGCTGGCCAAATATAGAACAACATATGCTAAGGATTTATTGAACTATATCGAAATGCAAAAAGAGCTGTCCGTTCTTTATTGTGCATTTCCTAAAAACCTATGAGTGTCAGAGAAGAAGGGAGAGAATCCAAAGGCAGGGTCTTCATATTCAAAGAGGTATAGCCTCGTGGGAAATGGACAAGTACGTGAGTAAATATAATACAGCATCAGAGACTCTTTTTTTATCAAACGCCGTGGGGATGCAGGGACACAGCCAAGGAAGGAAGGAGAGTTTCACAGAGGATGTAATAAAGTACCATTCAGAGAAAAAGGGAAGCACTTCACATAGAGGGCTGGGGGCTTGAAGGAACATGCTTGTTGTGGCTGGAGAATCATGGATGGTGTTAGTCTGATGGTTTGAATCAGGTTCTGAAAGCCCGTCTCTGCCCTGGGATTGCTTGTTTGGGTAACGGGCAGCTTTCCAAGAGTGGTTGCTTCCCTAGAAAAAATTCTCATTACCACTGTTGTGAACATTTGCAGTCCACTTTTAGAGAGAAAAATACAAGGCCATAAGTAAATTATATTTATCAAAATTGTATAAAAGTAGACTCTGGAAGCAGTCCTTCCTCAGAATCATGCCAACAGAGAAAAATAAATAAATAAAAGCTTTTGTTTCACTTTAACTTTAACCTCGTTATGTGCTTTATTCATAAAATTTCATGTAAGTGGGAAATAAGTGTACCCTTTCACCAGTAATTTTATTATTTTCTCCCTAATTGTCTTGGCATACTTTTTTATGAGTATATATTTTATTAAGCTCTGAGAATGTTTCTGTAGATGACCAGCTTCATAATTTGAGTTATGTAACAAAGTTATGGCTGCTGTCTTTGCCTTGTGGCATTTTAGATTTGGAGGAAGTTTTGAAGTTCACCTGGCCTGACTTTTCACCTACCGCAGTATTTTTTTTTTTTTAACACCCTTTGCAGGAAAAAAAAAAAAAATGCTTAGGCTCTTCTTGAATATGTGCAGGAGAAGGAGTGAGAGTTTCTCAAGTCAGATCATTTTTTAAATGTCTTCAGTTCTTGGAAAGATCTTCCTTATGATCTACTTTCTTAAGAGTTATAATCTCTGCCATTTTTGCCTTCTGGAGACCGAGTAAGTGTAATTCTGCTTCCACCTGATGACTATTTAAATATATCAAGATTGATATGTCCTCTTCTTCCTGTCTCCTTAACATTTATCTTGAAATCTTAAGAAATATTTCCAGTTTCTTGAGTGTGACATTAGTTTCTGGACCTTCTAACTCTTTTCTAGAGCTATATAGCAGCTTATAAGTCACTTAAATGTGCATTTTTGCATCAGCTTGTCGTAATTTAAATTTGGGAAAGGCAGAGAGATAGACATTTATTTTTACTGAAATGTTAAATCATACTCCTAAAACAAATGGGATTAGGATATTAATACATCAGGGACAGAATTTAACAAGTACGCTTAGTCCGAAAGAACAGTCATGTACCATCAGCGAGCAAGTTGAGTTAGAGTTACAATCAAATTTTTTTCTAAAACATTTAAAACATTCCAATAGCAATTAAACATTTTAAAAACATAATTTAAACATCTTTGGGCACCATTTAGTTATATTCAGCCTTAAATTCAGTTAAGGGTCAGGAACTGTGGGTTGAGCTTTGAACTTTTCGGTTTCCTTCTGATTTTGCCTATCACACTGGCACTTTTTCACACTTTTCTTTTCCTGCAACTAAATGAAAAGCTAACAAAATTGTAATTTCCATCTTCCCATAGTACTTCGGCTGAAAATTTAGGTCACTTGAGACACCAGTGTACGAATTAGTTTAAGGCTCCATTTACTGTGATATTTCTGATGTGTGTTGAATTCTCGGCTCACCTAGACACTGGAGTGTGAGTCAAGATCCTTCATTGTGTATATTCTGGTTGACTGATGTTGCAGGGGATGTGAGTTTAGCGTTTAGGCCACAGGAATCATCTGAGTAAGCATAATGGAAAATTGCTTTAAAGAGTCATGTAACAAGGTGTAACCAACTTTTGATTCGCAATGCTTGAATTCTCTTGAATGTCACTTTATTCTTTCCTGAAATACAGAATAAGGCATGACGCTACCAAATCTCAGTCTCATTGTTGGATATTTTCTATGTAACATTCGCTTCTTTTTTTTTTTTTTTTCTGCCCCCCTCCAAAGGCGTTTAAACAGAAATCACCTTCAGCTGTTTCCTGAGTTGCTGTTTCTTGGGACTTCGAAGCTATACCGACTGTAAGTAGACAGAAATCGTTATTGCTGCTTTGGGTAGTGCCTTGTGTTTTATTAAATACATTTTGGATTTGTTTTCTTGTGTTTTCCTGGAATTTACTCACCAATAGATTAATGGATTAAGGGTTTGCTTTTTTTTGTCCTTATGGAAACTTACGATTGGTTTTCTGGTGTTTCCAGTCGTTTTATTTGGTTAGCGTTTACTGGTTTATATATGTGTTATTGTAATTGAATTATTATTTTTTGGTCATATGATGATGGGGGAGATTTAGCTAACTTCTTTATGGAAACTTTTAATTAAGCTCTGAAGGGAAAAACTACCACCGTACTTCCTCTTTGGAGGAAGTCGGAGGTATTTTCTTGTAAAGTTGGGGTTCTTAATGTCAACTTTTTCAATATTGTTTCTGTGCTCGAGTATGTTTATTAGTCTGGAAATATTATTATTAGGTATTTAAAGAGGGCTGTACATTTCCCCTTATGTGTTACTTTTAAGAGCATAATCCCAAACTCTGCAACATGAACGACGGTAAGGATTTCGTATCAAATACATCATTGATTGGTAACGGAAGTCTGGTGGGGAAAGAGCGTAATGTGAGTTTGAGGCAGGATCAGTTTTTCCTGCCTGAAATGCTTGTTCGCTGACCTAATGTGTAATAGTGAAAACACATTTTTAAAGGCTTTTAAATTAAATTTTCAGCCATGTGAATGATTTTGTGCAGATGGGAGATAAGCTGCGAAGTGTTGGGAAAGTAAATAGCAATGATTATGGATGTTCATGGATGTCGTGAAAAAAAAAAAAAAACGTTGAGCTGTGTAGAGTCAACTGCTCAGCACGGCCCCCGTGGACGGTGGGGAAGGCCCACGTGTTCCCGTTTGTAGGGGAAGCGAGCAGAGCACCGCTTTCCAAACTTGGCTTTGCAGCCCACTGGTTCGGTACTGATACCAGTTCCGAGGCAGGAGGACTGTCCTCCCACAGCTCCCCCGCCCCCATCCACACTGTAGCCAGGATCTCTTTTAGGTCCTCCTGATACCTTCGCTCACTGTGGAGAGACGTTTCCTAGTAGGCGAGGGTGTCGCCAGCTAACGCGCCAGATTTTTCCCTGGAGAGCGATGTTCCTGAGGCTGTTCCTCTAAGGGAAGCCAGGTCACCCAGCAGTATCTCTCTTTGTGTTCCCTGCTGCTTAATTGGCTCAATTTAACTAAATTAAAAAAAAAATCAAATAAAGAAACCCGGAGATTGCCTTTTATAACAAGAATTGTCTAGGGACTATTTTTGCCAAGGAACTAAGATGTAAGCTGTTATAAAGATTATAGTATGTGTACATATTGACACTTATATTTACATGTTAGCGCTTAGTTTCTAAGAAGGGCCACAGAGATGGGTTTAATAGAATTATACTTTCTGCTTTAATTTTTGGTGATTGGGGGGATTTTGAAGAATCGATTTCAAGGCTAGTATACAATGAGGACTGTTAAGCTACTTTGCTAATAGCATGCATGTAAAAACATTCCATATTGTCTAGAAAATTGTCCATTTTCTGTAAAGCCATGGAAATATAATTTAAACAAAATGACATCTAGCATTAAAATTATGAAGCTGCAGAGGTATGATAACTTTAATATTATCTCTGAGAAACAAGAGCGTTTGATTTTTAGTCTAGAAGTTCTCGCATTAATTTTCTTAGGAAGCTTCATGGAAAGTGGTGTAATCCAGTGCAGAGCCATCTATCCGCCAATTATATTTTAATTTTTTTGACAATATCACGTGGTGGACCACGGGATTTTCTTTTATGCTTTGATGTGATTTTATAACTTTATGCTGCTGCTGTATGCAAGGAGACTTCAATTCTTTAAGAAGTGAGTTAAAGAAACAGAACCCATGCAACTAAAAGGCGACGTTTTCTAGTTATTTAAAAGCATTTTTAGAAATGGGAAACGGGTAGCTGGAAAATGTGTTCGGGGTTACGATGCGCCTGTTTGGCTCACAGGATTTCTTCTGGGGAGTCACAGAAGATAAAGTTTTGTTTGTTAGATGGGACTGGTTTCAAGAGGGACTTTTGAATGCTTTGATATTCCTGAACTTAGAGCTTGATGGTTAGATGTTTAATATGAACTGGCATTTGACACCCGACATGGTCGCTGAAGGCACATGGAAACGCACAGGTGTAATTTTTTTCTGCATTCTCGCATCAGGAATCTTCTTTTGAGCTGAGGCACCATTGTCTCACCTGAATTAGATTTATTGGATTGATAGCCATGATCTTTCTCTCACGAGGATAATTATAATCTACATGTGGCCACATTTTTTTTTCCATGATGGTGATCACTAGTTAAATTAAACAGCCACCATTAAGAATCTTTTAGAAATAAAGGAACAAAAGCTGACTGCCTGGTTAGTATAATATCTAAGAGAAAGGATGCAAGTTCAAATTTTCTTCACATGGTACAGGTACCTAAGTAGCTCACCCGAAACAAATGTTCTAACAGATGGGAAAATGTGCACAGATCCACATACACAAATATCCTTTAACATGCTCATTTAAAAACGAATCTTTCGCAAGAAGGATAAGTGGCAGAACAAAGGATATAGGATTTTTGACAGGGAAATAACAGCGAAAATATGTTGGGACAGGGAGAATATATGTTTGTCGCATATACATATTAAACGATCCATAATTGTCCTACTAGATAATGTAGTAGAACCATGTACATCTAGAATTTATGAAAGAAACACATTTAGAATTTCTTCTTTTATAAATCAGTGTATAATGCTAATATCTTTCTTTTTCTAACTTTCTGCATCTTTTACCCTTATTTAATTCTCTTTTTTCCTGATACATAGTGAAAAAGCTTACTAGTTTAATATGTAGCTTATACACTGAATTTTGATTTTTATCATCGTCTGCTTAGATTAAAACTAGTCAAATGTACCGACTTTCTGCAGATTTTTCTGTGCTTTTGTAATGACTAATCACCATTTGACTCTTGACTGAAAATGAGATTCTAGGTAAAGAAGCACACATGCTAATTTTTGCACTCCAAGTGCCATATAAAAGAAAAAGAGGGTGCACTGTATATGAATTATGATTCGACACGGTCGGTTGCTGCTAGCGGCCAAATCTGCTTTTCCTTTGCTGTCTGCTCCAATTTCTCTTTGGATGCGTTGAGAAAGCACTACATGTTCAGGTCAAGATGTTTGCTCAGAAATAGTAGTACAGTTGCAGCTGTGTTTGTTGGAGCAGGAGGCTAGTTTAAATAGCATTACCATTTATCCAGTCCATTAACAGAACTCTGTAAAATAATACCAACTCTGCATAAACTACAGGATAGTGTAATAAAATTACGAGCACTTGTTGACAGATGGAAAGTGTAAGTAAAGGAAAAGTAAAGGGCCATAGGTCGAAGGTTAAAAGAGACAGTACATGGTTTTCTTACGTGGATCCTCCATCCCCCCTCCCCTTCGCTCCTCCAAAACTGAGGTTGCATTTTTATTGTCAGTGTAAGAATGGAGATAATTATTTTTAGAGCAATACGGAGCTGGTTATCTGACAGAGATTTCAGTGGCTTTTGAAATGGTTGATTATGATTGATCGAAATTTATGAATAGCAATTATATATATGAGTAGCATATACAAATCTTCCTGATAAATGTAGCCTTAAAGGTGACTTACCAGTGAGTGAATCCCACTTTTCAATCTGAGTTTGCAGCTACTGATCCAGGCTCATTAGAGAGGCATTTCATTGGTAGTACTGCAGTTAAGTATCTGGTTCTAAATATTTGTTTTGTGGTTTTCAGTTTATTTCTTTGAATATTATTATATTTACCCAGGCTTCTAACGTAAGCTGAAGTATCCAAAGCATGTAGCAAAAACTCATTTTTCACTTGTATCTACCAAAACAAAACAAAACTAAAAAAATAAATCCCTAAGTTTCAGTGATTCATTTTCTTTACTTCTTTGAATAAAAGTTCTTATTTCTGGTTCACAAGTGGCATTTATGATTCCCCAGTGAGCTCTGGAGCCATAGAATTATCTGATGTTGTAAGTAGCAATTTTAAATCCAAGGGCTCATATTATGGCCTGGTGACTCTACCTGAGGCAAATAGATTTTGACCGCTTAGTTTGATTGGTCAGGTCACAATTTATTTGCTGTCGCATACAATCTCAGATTCTCAAAGTTCTTTTAGATAATAATTGAGGCAGTTTTAGAGGAAAAGTTCATTTTTTTGTTGTTTTATGAAAGTAAAAATTAATTTGCGTAGCGTAACGGTGTAGTAGGCTATATTTCCTTTGCTTTTGCTTAGTCCCATAGAAGGAACCTTAGTTTTTTTGTTTTGCAATAGTTGTGAGAGTGATATATGGTCATATTTAAAAGGTTTAGACAGTTCAGAAAAATAGAATAGAGGAAGTAGAAATTATTCATTATTCCAAAACCTGGCTATGACCACTCATATACGTGTCAATTTATTAACTTACTTTTCTTTCTTTATAATTACGCATACGAATGCTGGCACACGTATATTATGAAAACATTTTTGTTTCATATCCCCCAGGTCTAGTATAAGGCTTGACCTTTAGAAGGCTCTCAGTAAGTGTTTGATGTATTGAATTAAATCTCCGTTGAGTTCAGGGTTTGTAACTTGAATGAGCAAATAGTAACACTGGGAAGGCATTATAAATAATGGAGAACCAAATTAAATTTAAAAGATAACTCGGCTAATTAAATGCTTAGTTCCCTTAGGTTTTCTAAACATGAAGGGTTTTGGTAAATACAACAAAATCCAAGTCACCTAAGCAAAAGACACCTCAGTTTCATATAATACTATACTTATATAAAAGTAACGTCTGAGTTTCTTGATGTCCATTTTGTCTCTTAAGATTCTTGTATTCAAGGATAAAAGCAGAATACAACACTGGAGACCAAGTCAAAAATCCCCCTTGAATTAATCTCTGCCAGCTCTGATTAAAGTGTGGGCGTCTGGAGGTGTCAGGTGCTGTAGTTTCCTGCTTCATTTTCCTCTTGGCCTGTTTGGCCCCCGCCACAATGAATCCGACAGCGGTTGTGCAGGGATTGCAGGTTACAGTTGCTACGGTTACCGTTGTCCAGCCAGATCGACATCATCACTCATCTGGTGAGCTGCCATGATAGCTACCGCTGTTCTCTCTTGCCGAGGCTGCAGAAGAGCTTTGTGGGCAGGGCCATGGAAGGGCTTCAGAGGTGGTGTGCCTGTGTTATCGTTTGGTGCAAGGATGCACTGTTGTTCATGTTGTTAATGCTAACACTTTGCTAAGGGGGAACGGATTGACTGTCTTTGCAAACAGAGAACCAATGAGAGAGAAAACTTAGTGTGAACTGTCAGTGTGTGCCACACCAAGTCCATTATGATTTATGAAGTAACTTATTAATTGGTTAGCTTTATTGGGCCCAGGGGACCCTGTTCTTGTCACTTAAAAAATAGAGATATACGAGGAGGTTTTAATTTAAAGAAATTACTACTATATAGCCAAAGATTTGTTTTTAAGGCAGTAGACAGAAGACTGGGTTTAAGGGTATCTAAACACACTTCACAGTAGCCGCTATGACTTGCTATGAAAAGGACAAGCCATTAAATAGGACTTACTTTTAATTTTGTTTTAAATCAATATATAATCCTACAGTTTAGAAGTTATAAATCCAATGAAGATTAAGACTGTATTTGAGATTTTTGCCAGGCCTTGTGTTGATAGTTTTTACTTCAGAGGGATCTCTAGTAGAAGACATGTTGGTGGAGAAACTCAGCACTTGGCAGGTTGCCGCTGTTGCCAGCCCAGTGTGGGAAATCCATCGCGTACTTTGTGGCATAGGAAAGTCAAACGCAAGGTCTTTCCTACTCAAGTGCACTTGTTCAGATGGTTGCTTTCCCGAATGTAAATGTTTCTGTCTCCACCAACCAATACTCGTGGTAGACCAACTTGAATGTGGAGAATACTGTGATAGATGCTGGCGAGAAAAAATGGCATATGTCATATTTGTGGGCCTTAGCCATTGCTAACGTCTGACCTGTAATATGTAAATTAAAGCATAGAGTGATAGTGTTTTCTGAAACATGAACATAATTATATGGTTTTCTGTCATCGAATTTGCATCATCAAGGAATATTTCAAGATTTAACTTTAAATCACAAAATTACCACTACAGTCTTAAGATTATAATTTAGTTACTGAGGTTTACATAAATATTAATCCTAGGAATAAGTGTCCATAGTGTTTTAGTTCTATTTAACTAATTTTAATGTATTTACATTATGTTTTAAGACACTAAAATAAATTTATATTATAAGGAGAGTGGCATAAAATACTAGTTTTAAATGCCTACTCAGATACTAATGGCTCTGCTGTCTTTGAAAATCAGTTGATGCTTCCAGAGTCAAGTTTCCTTATCTGTAGAATGTGAGTGATCATATTTACCTCCTAGGGATATTTCAAGTCATAATTTAGATTCTGGATTCAAAAGAACATTGTCAGCTTTCAAATATGACAGAAATTATATTTGTATGATTATCATCTTCTCATTGCAAAACAAGATAAGATTAATAGTCACACAGGTATCCTTGCTACTTGCCCAGTCAGCAAATCTCTTGGTTTTATTTCATTTCTCTTTTGCATTTATTCTGTAATAATATATACATATGCATAGCCACATTTTTTTTTTACCACTACAAATTAGCATAAAATGCTTTTTCACCATTTTATTCCTCCTTATTTGGCAGCACAAGGTATATTAAGGCCAGAATGTCCTTAATAAGATGGCTTACCCTCTCCCAGTTTATGATTCATATAAAATTCCTATATAAAATGAAACAGGAATAGAAACAAACTATGACTCAGGAACCAGTAATGTTAGTCCACGTATTTAGATTATTGTTTTAATGATGTTTTTTTTTTTCCTGAATAACACAGTAAAGGAAAAGTATGAATTAGAAAATGCTGAGTAAACGTCTTAAATGATAGGTAATCTATTGTGAAATTTACTCAGGAGATTATGTACATTGCTAAAGAGCATTTTTATCACTAAAATTTTAACTTTTAAAACAATGTAAGATTTTTAAATTCATCGAACTTGTAACATACAGAGGTGATTTGATCTGTGGAGCATTCTGTAAATTTTAATAGACTGCACATGTGATTTAAGTACATTTTAGACTAGACATTGAAAAAAACTGTACAAATCGCAAACCTTTTATCATGAATTTAAATAACATTTGATAATGAAAAAGTTTCGAGCCAGAAGTTATTTTCATTTTGTTTTGTTTGTATCATAATTCCGATAGTTTTCACAAGGACATAAGCTTTGCAGTCAGATAAACGTGTATGTCCTCTTCATTACCTGTTAACCGTAACCAAGTTAATTACTATCCCTGGTTTCTTTATAGAGGATTAACCTTAAAATATCTGATATATTGAGATATAAGAAACTTGGGGGAGGAGTTAAAAACAACTGAATTCTAGAGAAAGAAGCAATGAAAAGTAAAAAGGCATGTCGGCTTCGAGTGTACAATTCAACAATACGTCATCTGTATATTGCATTGTGTGTTCACCACCCCAAATTAAATCTCCTTCTGTCACCACAAATTTCTTTAAAAGCAAAAAAAAAGAAAAAAAAAAAAGGCATGTTGGCAATACCCGTGGTGTAGGGTGCAACGAGGCTGTGTGAAATGTTATTGAGAGAACATCTGTGCCTCTTGAAATGTCCCCCAAATGAATGTGTACAGCTAAGTATAGCAACTTGATTTAAGTGTTTTAAAAAAGAAAACCTTAAAGAAAAGAGAAATAAATAAGTCTGGAAACAGAATGGGAAAAGATAGCTTTGCCCTGTCATGATAGGTTTCTTCTCCTAGTGAAAGATTAAAGCTTGAAGTATGTGAATAGCTGAGAACGGCACACGGGAAGGTTGATTGCTTCCCCTTCAACAGTTCCAATTGATTGAAAAAAAAAAAAAAAGCCTAATTTAAAGTTCTGTTTGTTCTGTGTCTTAAACCATCAGAATTCTCTTTTAGGGCCGAAGGAATGCTCGGGAGGAAAAGGAATCCAAGGATAAAAAGTCATTGCAAGCCAACAATTGTTCCTAATCCTCACAAAATGCTGGAGAAATTAAATTTATTCTTTATCGCGCCAAGTGTTACCTAGGTCACTGGACGAATGGGAAAATTGGACTGGAAGTCGAGTAGGCACAAGCTTTGTTCGGTGTCTACATGCTTAACCTTAGACACGACAAGGCATCTTAGAGTGTTGTGGGAACTTGGTTCAGAGAATTAACACCAAGACTTTTATTACCCCGGATTTATAATAGGCTGAGCCGTCAGGAGATGAAAATGTTGTGTTTACATTTCGGTGTTAAATGATCATTTAATTAACACCTAAGGAAAAAAAAACTTGTGAAATTCTTAGCAGCTTTTATTGTTGGTTTCCTGGGAGGTTTTAATATCCAAGTTTCGTGGAGATTTCTTTTTGTGAGGAGAGACACAAAAGACATTATAAACTTTTTAAGGAAGACAAACAGTTTAACCTTGACCCTTTTTTTCTAAAATATTAATTAAAATTATATTTTAACTCTGGTGTGCTATTTAAAAGGTTTCTAGACTAATACATTAAAATAAATCTTAATTGAACACTTTATTTTTTGTAAACATTTAACATTAAATCTTATATAATTTACATTGTAAACTTTCTGCTGTAAAACATTTAAAATTGCCAACTAGTTTACCCAATACATTTGAATATTAATAATATATATTTTACATCTTTTAAACTATAGTTACATTGTTTTAAGAATCAGATTTAAAATAGGTAATCACAGGCCAGCAAATTCTGTGGGGGGAAAAAAAGGTACATTATTATATTATCCTCATCATTATTTAAGTCGAGGTGGTTACTGTCATAATGAAAGAGGTTTATACTGCATGTAGACAATAGGAAGGATGATGCCATTAGTATGAAAATTCAGATCTACTTCGTTAATTACTAAAAGGTTAGATGTTATTAAATACCTTAATTTATTCTTGATCTTTCATTGAAACAGTTAACCCAAAAAGGAATGAATGGTCTTGAGGCCAATTAATAACATTTGGGAAATATACTATGTACTGTCAAGGGCAGCTGCACACTTTATTTTTCTAAAAGTATTATTAGAATTTACATCTGTTAGTCCTCTCATTTTATCTGGATACACGACTTCATGTGAAACTTTTAAAAATCCTGTATTTACTAAATACTTGCTGTTAAAATCTTTTTAAAAATTTTCCAGAAATGAACATGCTGTTACAGTGTGGTTTTTCTAAGTGCACTATTTTTATTCATACTGAAACTTAAAAAGTTTATCCTTTTTATTAAAGTTTAAATTCAAATGCCTCAGGATAAAACCAGCTTTTCTGTATTATTCATGGTAAAAGAGTGCAAGGAAGATTGAATGTTATTAAAATCTCTTAATAGAAAGCCCTGCTTTGAACCAAGAATTAGACTCTCATTTACAAAATACTGCCGAGCATTATACAGGCACTTTGTACAATGTTATATGCTCTCCTTACTTCTATCAAGTTTCAGCTTTTCTCCAAAACTTTCCTCATTTTTTTTAAATGCACATTGATCTTTCTCACCCCAAAACTGCTCTTTACCCACATTCTAATAACAAAAGGTCTCAAATAGGAATATGGCTTTATAAACTTTATCTCCTTTACATAAGAATTGGCTTTTTGATTGAGGTAGTTGCAAGACACAAAATGCTCAAAAGTTTAAAAATATGAAAGAGAAACAGAATGAGAGAAGTAACAAAATTTGGTTATGTAACATATTGGGTACTTGGTATATTCTAAATGATATAGTTCCTTATATCAACCAATATTTTCAAAGCCGACACCGTGGTGTGTGTGTGGGGGGGGGGTGGGGGTTGGGAGTTAGGGATACTAAGAGCTATAGAAATAGAAACATTTGCCAATGTTCAAAATGCTTGGAGAATAAATAGGGAAATTAACATAGGTAAATGTGTTGCTTTACACTAAGAATGCCAATAATATGTTATTATACTAGAAAGTCATTGTTAAAATTTTACACATGAATTAATTGGAATCTCTAACCCGAAACTAAAAAGAGAGATTCCAAGATTTATTTTAGATAAAGTCTCCAGGTTTGCATCTTAAAAAAATAGGAATAACTTTTCAATATAAAAAATTATGCCGTAACAAATATCCTCGATAGTTATTCTATCAAAACCATTGTATGTATTCAGATTAGGAGAGAGGATATCTAGACATAATCTACTCTCTGTGGTGATTAGGTTAGTAAAACTTAACTTCCCTTTTGCATAAAACTCTTTTGCCTGACTTTCAAGACCCATTGCAATCTAGTTAATTTCATCACTGCAATCACAATGTATGTGTTACTTCCTAGGCAAGCTGGTTTCTCAATGCTTGGGAATTTCCAGCTCATTTCTGGACCCCTTTTTCTTTTTGCTTCCAATTTATAGTAGTTTATCCTCCTATAAACTTCACCTCCTCTAATCAAACCTTTCTCAACTGCTTCAATTCTCTCCAAATGATCGATCATCCATTTTAATGTACTAGGTACGAGTACAGATTGCTGTCTCAGACAGCTAGGGTTTGAATCTTTGTGTAACCTTGAGAACATCACTCAGTTACCTGCCCTGTGCCTCAGTTCCCCCTTGTGTAAAACGAGCGTGTAGAACTTACTTCATGGAAGTGTTGTGTAAATTGTTCACTAAATGACTCATTTAAGGCTTAGTATGATGCTCGACATATAGTAAGTGCTAAGTATTTCATTTTGTTTTTATTATTAAAACGACGGTTATTGTCTCCTATGATGTGCTGTTAAGTATTAGTCTCTAATCCTAATGTGTGAACTTTGCAATGACTCTTTTCTTACATTTGTCTTTGTTTTACGCGTAACATCTAGCCTAATGCAGGTTGGTTAATAAAGGCTTTCTGACTGAATGCCTGTCAGAAATTAAGCCTGAGAAAGACACGAACGGTTTGAATTTGGAATAAAATATACGTGTCATGAAAACAACACTGGACAGGAGTCAGAAGGCATACTGGTTATATTCCTAGCTCTTCTGGTTGCTAACTGCAGATTCTGAGCAAAAGTACTTGGCCTCTTTTTGAGAACCAGCTTCTTTGCTTATTAAAGTACATAGTAGGTCACATTTCCAAGATTTATCACAAGGGTCTCTAGGGGATGCTCACACAAAATTGAGGGAAGGAGAGGAAATCAGAATATATCACCTATTTGTTCTAGTTCTCTTTCAAAAATTTATAGAGAACGCTTCACAAGACTTGCACAAATGATAATGGTAGAATTATTCATGATAATAAACCAGGAATTAGGTAATTAGATTGTGGATAAATGAGTTTGAGATTGTTCTCTCTCCTATTAGCAATTTAGAAAATAAAGGCAGTTTCTTTACTAGACAAATATTGCCTGCTTACATTTTGCTTGGCTTTGCTATTAAATGTGAATTGTTTGAAGGCTTAGGTTAAAAAAAGTAATTAAAGGAGATTCGATGGTTACGCTTTATTAAGTGGTTATTCTGATGCTTGATAATCCCACAATGTAAGGTAAGTGGTGTACAACCGAAGTGGTTTCAGTAATCACCTACCTCTCAAACATCATTAACGGCAGGCAGCATGAAGAAATGAGTTAAAAACTAAACAAGGCAAATCAAGGAAAGATAATGGAGTTGGTTGATGCAGGTTTTATGCGCCTATTTGTGTTACTGTCTTTTGATTTAGACAGGTTGGAGAACAGATCATCATTTTCTGTAATTCTCTCTAGCACATGTATTGTGCACCCTGGACAATGTAATTTTCCTGACCTTTTGAGGAGAGTAGAATATATAGGACCTGAATACCCTGAAGGCAACTGGAATCTGGAATCTGTTTCTAAAAGATGAGCTCATGCTCTGAGTTGGTGTGGTTTTCTCTCTCTCTCTCCTTAAAGGGAGTGAATTCCACACCTAATGAATAGTTTCAAGGAAAGTTGTTAAATCAGGTACTCTAAGTGACCACCCTGGATTCTTCCTTTATTACACAGGAACGTGACAGAATGAGAAAGCAACATGGTTACATTTGATAAAAGGAAATACTTTTTTTTGCCTCTCCCCACCCACAATGTAATCCTCTGGAATTTCGTTGACGCTGGGAAATTACTGCAGTAAATAGTGTGGGGAAAAGCGAAGTTCTCTGGATAACACTTGTAGCTACAATAATTACATTAAAAATCACAAAGTATGTCAGTTATCATATTTCAGGGCAAGTGTTTTCACCTGAGAGAGTCTGAAAAGATATTTTTTTTTCCTTCATTCTCATGAGTCTTACAGCAAAGCATTATACAATGCAGGCAGTAAGACTATGAATCAACATTATTTCTTGTTCTTTTCTGAGTTATCAGATGCCATTCTGCTGCCCTGAGATGAGATACTAGTTCAAAATCAGGTGAAGAACTTGAACTACATATGAGAGAAGGGCTAAAAGGAAGTATAAATATAAACAGAATGTTATCAAAATGGACAAATGTTATTCTTCACCCTTCCCCATTCAAAAAAACATACACTAATTTAAAGAGAGGAGTGGGCTGAAAACAATAGAATCCAGATATTGCTTTATTTTCTAAATTAAGCGACCTGGTTTATTGACACTATTAAAGTGTAGATAAACGTGTTTGGCTAGAGATTTAGTTATTCTCAGATAAGTGTTATACCCACATCACCAGTATGGTGTCTATTGCAAGTTACTTTTGTCATATTATTATAAAATGATTCAGATTTAGACTTTTTGAAGTACAGCTCTTCTCCCCAGTTCTCAAGCATATGCTCTTTGAGTGCCTTGAATTTATTGCTGCACCGATTTCTTATCTTTATTATATTTCAAAGCAGTGATTCCTGAAGTGTGTTGTCCAGCGACACAAGAGAAATGTATTCTGTGGTCAGATGCGTTAGGAAATAATGAAAGTCATATCCCCTGTGGGGACTGCAGTGTGCACTTCCTATTAGTCCCCAAGGCATTGTGCAGTACAAAATGTGTTTAACTTTAAAAAAATGTTTTCTAAAAGTTATTGGACTATACAAGTCCTCCTCTTCCTCTGCTCCCCACACTTACACTAGTTAAGCCAGATGACAAGGACAACCTTTCACTGTTCCAAAGAATAACAACTTTTTGTGAATTCCGATTAAAAATTGGAAACCCTTTTAGACATGGGAGATTGAAGTTTAAAAGTTATTTTTAATTAATTAATTAATTTCTTTATTTTTGATGGTGACATTGGTTAATGAAATCTGATACCAATGTGGCCAATTAAATAAATTTTTTACAGTGCACTGGCTTGAAAAATCTGTTCTTTTCCACCCATCTTTGAAGATGAACTTGGCATTCTTCCGTTAATTCTAGGGACAGACAAATTTAGATCCTTCTGTAAGAATTTCCATAACTCAGAATCAGTATTTGCTTAGATACATGTGTGTGTTATGTAAAATCACTTCTTATATGCATACATACACAGCTGAGCAAATACTGGTGCTAAATTATTGAGATTTTTACAGAAAGATCTAAATTTCTCTAAAACGCACACAGAGACACTCAACTACTATTTTAAAAACCAAGACTGTTTTATCACCAATTCTCCCTTTCTTGTTCTGTTATGGTACCACCCAAAACCTGCCGTGCACAGCATCCATTAGCGACACAGGAAGGTCTGTGTCCTTTAACCTGGGTGTGAACTTGCAGGAGTCTTTCTCACTTTACAGAGAGAGTGTTGAAGTCAAATGGGTTTTATGTACAATTTGTAGATGGTTGATGGACTTTGAAATCAACAGAGTTTAATTCGTTTAGTATTTTTGACCAAAACCCATCTCTCTCTCTCTCTCTCTCTCTCTCTCTCTCTCTCTCACACACACACACACACACACACACACACACAATTTAGATATGATGGGTTAGAGACAGGAATAAAAAGAAAAAAGAATTAATAGTATTATGTAAATCTCCTAAGACAACTTTTCCATGCACCCGTTGGGTAGGTACTCCTCAGCAGGATACCTGTATGAATCATTGCTGAAAATTACCATCCTCTCCTCGTTCCCCCAGCATGTCGCTTTGACTGCCACTTCTTACTTAAATAGAGGGGAAACTATCAGAGCAGACAGGTCACGGCTAAAACCAAACTAGTATTAAGCCTAATACTAAATGGTTTTAATAGAAATATTAAATTATATCCAATGTTTACAAACATTTATTCTTTGGATTTTATTAAAAGCACAGAAATTATCCATTCGGTAATAGTTTAGGTTCCATCTGCATAAGGAAGGAAGCCAAGTACTGCAACTCTCTGTTTCCCTGGTTTCTTTTTCTCTTTAGGCTCCATCACCATCTAGCATACTGTATATTTTGCTCGTCTATATCGTTGTCCCAATTAAATGCAAGTTTCACGAAGGCAGAGTCTAGTAGTAGGTGCACACGAAATTGGTTGAATGAATGATTTACAGGCTTTGCAACAACTATCAGAATTTGAATCGTAGCTTCCAAGCTTCCTGGCTGTGTGACTTGGAGCACATTTTTTAACCCCTCTGCCTCAATGTCCTCTTCTTCAAGATGATGATGATTAGGGCATCAATGTCACGGAGTCATTGAGAGAATTAGGTGTGATACAACTGCCACAGAGTTCAATTGATGTTAAATGTAGGTTTTTTTTTTTTTGGTTTTTGGTGAATCAAACAATTCTCGAATTAATAGAGGAAAAAAATAACCAAACATCCCTTGCCATCTGTTAAAATCATTTGTTACTGCTTTCGGGTCTGTTCCATCCCATCCCACCCCCCGGCATGAGAGCGGGGAGCCTCACTGTGCAGAGCCGTATTCCTTCTAGGCTGCTGCTGCTTCCTTCTTTCGCCACGTTTCAGGAGTTCTCCATTTTCGTGGAGTTTTCTGTCCTCCCAGTCCTGCTTCAGAATTGTTGAAATCCCACTTGTTGCTAATCAGGCACTGCTTTACTTCCTGTCAACAGGGACCGCTGCCACTCAGACGATGCCACCACCCTACCTGGGGAGCGGGGTCCCTTCCCAGGTGTGGCTGTGCACTACCGAACAGCAGACACCTTGTAATGTGCACGTGTGCTCACGTACTTTTTAATGTGGTAATCCACACACTGCTAAGCCTGGGGAATGAAAAGCATGCTACTTTAAGTCTAATATAGTGTAGAAATGGTTTCATTTTTCTATTATGATTATTACTTTGTTAACAGAATCCCTCCCCTAGGTCGTACACTCTGTGAGGGCTGGGGCATATTCTTTCTATTCACCAGAGAGCAGTGTTCACGTAAACACACAGGTATTCACATGCTGACGGAAAAGTGTAGGCAGTACGGATTCAGGGTCAGCTTTCATGACAAATGAGCTCAGAAAGCATTCGAAGCTTTAATTTTTAAAATATCTTTGCATTTGTTCTCCCTCGATAGTGTTTAAGATTAAAGAGAGTAGCGATCTGTAAACTTGTTTAATCAATATATCTTATGTCAGTATAAGATAGGCGCTTATGCATAGGTGGCTTTTTGTACCAATTTCCTTATGGTGGTATTGAGTGTCTATGAAAGCCTGCAGAAAAGGCTACTTACTCTGTGACATCTTTTATAGTGTTATCAATTCTTCCTTGATATTTTTTTACATTTGTCTCTGGGTGTGGTTTTGTTTAATTTGTGAATAAAATAACCGTGCTACAAAATTACTACACAATCGAAATTTCTGAAATGATAGGAAGCAACTGAGGCAGCCACTTTAATCTCATCAAGTGTATCCTTCCTTATGTGCGTGTGTAAGGCACAGCGTAGCCCATTTAGTGTGTTTCTACAATTCTTCGCCATTCAAGGGCATGTACTTCTGACATTTTTATTGGGCTTTTGTGTCTGGTCACTGTATTAAATTCAGCAATTCAGTCCACTTAAATGATCTTCCCTGTATAAGGGGTGGAGAGGAATTCCCACTGCCCGCACATGAAGAGCCATTATGTCATCTTAGCACATCCAGCCCTGCAGAGACAGGGCGTCATGACAGCTCAGCTGGGGAGCTGGGGTGTCAGGGGCTGTATCGTGGAGGGCAAGGCAGTGAGGGGGAGTCAGTGATGAAGGCTGGGGTGTAGGGTGAGCGACCCTTGTGCTGATCTTGGTCTGAGAGATCATTTAGAAGACAGTGAAGTTTGCACCCACGGAGTGTGCTCGGCCCATAATCGTGATTCATTTGCAGTCTGTAGAAATCACTCAGGAGAGGGTACTGCGCATTGTTATTTTTCTTGCCCCAAATCAAAGTTCTCTCTCTCTCTCTCTCTAACATTTTTATTTTAATGGGAAAAGCACACAGACATTTCCTACATGTGGCTGGAGGCAGGCTATAGACCACTATGTAGAAACTCCAGTGCTTTAATACACCCTTCGTCCCATGCAGGGAGATATTTCCTGATTGGAGGAAGAGGTGGCGATGAGGATGGGCGTGTTGAAGTCAGCAGCGTAGCTCTCGCTGACTGAGTACGTGACGCAGAACCTCTGCCTTGCTCATGGCACCAGTTATGACTCACCTGGTCTTCAACAATGTGAAGGACCACGTGACGGATGAGGAAGCTGGGGCCCAAAGACCTGATGTAGTTTGCCCGAGTGGCAGGCCTGCATTTGAATACAGTGCAGTGCACTTTACCACATATGTTAACTGGACTGGGGACAGCAGTTTCATTTAATTAGGTAAAAATACTAAAAATTCATGGGCTATAATCTGCTTTAAATTCTCACCATGCTTTGCGCCTTGTTAGCTGCACCTACATAGATGCTTATAGGAAGCTTGACGCCTTCTCTTTCCCACCCCATCCTGCCGGTTTTCCAAGCTCGAAGCTTAGTGTCACCTTGACTCCTTTCCTCTCTCTCGTGACCGCTGTCAAGTTCTGTCGACGTGACCCTCCATGGACCACATCCATCCCCCTTCTCCTTCCCCCGTCTTTAGCTTACTTCCTAACTGGGCTCCCCTGCTCTGTGATTTCTTCACCCACACCATCATCTGCCCAACAGCCAGAGGTGTCTTCTTAAAGTACAGCAACGATTATGTGTTTCCCCTGTCAAAAAGCATTTTGTGTATTAGCATTGCAGTTCAGATTTAGCAAAACTTTTCCCCATATATTACATTCAAAGGGATACTGATAAATATATATCACCTCGATCTTAGAGATAAAATAACCATAGCCTAAAGTGGTTAAATGAATTATTTTCCTATAAACGTTCGCCCAGTGTCTGTTGTCTAAACTCCTACCTTGGCCTTCACTGTTCCCTCAGTGGCCCCATATTATCATTCTTATTTCTCGATATTTTCTTATTATACCATATACTTGAAAAATTACACAAGTTAAGTTAGCTACTTTTGACTCTCTGGACTTTTGCTTCTGATTATTTTCTGTCTTCTTCACCAGGCAACCTTCTATTCTCTACCCAAGACCCTGATCGTGCCCTCTCCACCGTGAAGGCCTACTTGATTTCACTGAAGAAAACGTGCCCCCATTTACTCAATGCCTCAGGCAAATCGCGTGCTCCATTTGGAGGTCTCACACACTAGCCTAGTACAGGCTATGCCTCTTTCCTGGTGTGTTTCTTCCTGCTCCTTTACTGCCTGACGGAATACCTCTCATTCCCTTTTTTGCTGATCATATGCGTTGTATCTCAAAAGAATGTTACAGCAGAGGTCATATTTTATTTACCCCACTTCCGTGTTAGGTCCTGGCCCATAGTTGGGACTGCTTTGTTGACTAAATAAACTTACAGTAAGATTGTATGTAATGAGCTCAAGTATATTTCCCTTCTCTAAGGCATTTTTTGGAGAATTTAGTTTGAGCCCGCTTGCCCTGCACCAATGCCTCACAGTCTTTCTGGTGCCTCCGTTAGTTTTACGTAGCAGCTGTATTGTATCTGAGTGTCCCTCTCTCCTTCTAGAATTCAAGCTTCTGGTGGCAGCATCTAAGTGTTTTTAATTTGTATGCTCCCCAAAGCACCTACCATTTCACTAAACATATAATAGAGGCTCAATAAATGCTTGTAAGAAAGATTTAGAAAGAAATTTCCTCCAAGTGAAATTTCTGTCGTTGGGACAGAAAAGTTCCTTCTGGGGGGGAAAAAAAAAAAAAAAAAAAAAAAAAACCTTCAGTAACAATGTATCTGATTTTTAAACAGTTCATATTTGAAAAACTGTGAGCATGGTTATATGTGCAGAATGATAAGTCAATGCAATGTCCAGGTAAACAATTGTTGCAGTTATTGTATTGCATCATGTTTATTATTGGGGCATGTTATGTTCATTTATTTTAGAACTTAAAAAACAATGGCATGTGAGCGAGCATGCTGTGGTAAAGAGAGCCAAGTTTTCGTGGACAGACAGGATAGGGTCCTCGGTGTGCTGGATCGGAATCCCTCCCCTAGCTTGGTTTCCTTATCTGGTAAGTGAAGGTAATATACTATATATCTTGTTGAGTTGCTGTGAAGATTGAGTTTGTGCTATTAGTAAAGTGCTTACACTTAATAAATTCTCAATAAGTATCATTAGTATGTTATTAGGAACACTGATACTCTATTGAATTTGTGTTCTTTAATCATGGGCTCGAAAATTAGAACATTTCACTTGAGTTTCTGAAATGCCAGGATGATGATATCTATACCCAAGATAATATTTCACGTCAGCCAGCTAATCGTGGATACTTATGGAAAAAGCTCTTGTTTTCTTTAATTTTTCAATAAAACTATTGAAGCATAGAAAATAAGTGGTTATAGTTAGTGGATTAGCTATATGCTTTCACTTGCAAATGACTATGACACTTGCCTGCATCTGCTTCAGTAATAAGGAAAGTTATTATATCACAGAGCAAGAAGTTCAGAAGCAGGTTAAACCATAGATTTTCATTTCTTTCTGTCTTTTCATTTTTCCATTCTCAGTATCAGCTCGTCCTAAAGCTTGGCTCCTGGTCTCAGAATGGCCATCATTTAGGACTTCAGGCCTCCTGTTTCATGTTCAGTGGAGGAGAGAGAAAGAAAGGAAATGAGAAAAAAAAGAAACGGAGGGAAGGAGGTAGGGGAGGCGATATCTCCCACCAAAATGGATTCCAAATGCCTTCCTTTAATCAATAGAACCAACTTGGGTGAGGTACATGACTGTAGACCAAGAGATGCCAAGCAAACAAAAAATGCCATGTGGTGATTGATTTAAACTAGTTAAGACGTCTCTCTGGACTTCTGGAAGGGTGGGTACCTGAACGAGATCAGGATTTATTGAGAAAGGGGGGAGAGAGCTGATCGATGTAGGAAAGTAATCAACAGTGTCTACTACGGTTAAAAACTTTAGTTTTTCATTTGATTTTACCATAGAAATTTGGAGAAGTTGCTATTACTGCAAGTGCATAAAACTGAGTCTCTTAGAATTGTTGATTTCTTAGTGCCTCATTTCCACATGTAGGGATAATAAAGCCTACCTATCAGGGTTTTGTGTTGTTTAAAAATAAAATCTGTGTAAGGCCCAGTGCCAGGCACATAATACAGGCTTCTTCTGAGTAGTTGCTATTGTTGTGTTTTCTTGGTCAGAATTATTTGTGTCTTTATCTCATCTCTACTTCAGTTTTCAACTCCCAGACTTTTACAATACAAATCCACAGTGTTGGCTTATCACCACCTCTCAGAAACATAACAGTTGATATTTTATTAACCGTTTAATCAAATAATCTATGATCCTCACGGAAACCCTGTGACGTGGATATTATTTATGCTATCTTACAGATCTCTTTATCTGCCTCCTCCTCTAAAGTATGAGCTTCATGAGGACAGAGACTCTGTTCTTCATTGCTGGATTCTGAGTGTCAAAATCGTGCATTTTCTTCCCACACATGGTAGACTGGTAGCTGGTCAATTAGTTCATTGAAGGAAAGGAAAGAGGAATGGAGGGAGGAGTTGCATGTGCCCTACGGAGTTTAAAACTCTCTTAGTGACATGGCACTTAGCATATAAGCCCACATTCCTAGTGGGCTGTGGGATCTGCATGCCCTGCTCCTCACTCTAACTTCACCCTGATTTCCTTACTCTCCTCTTTGTGTTCCTGGTGCATAGACAGAGGTATGCCTTGCTTTTCACTTCCACAGGACCTTTGCATAGCAGATTCTTAGTCTGTAGCTCAAATTTCTGCTGCCTTCCTATACCTAGTCATTGTCACATAATATTCCTTGTTTATTCTCTTTAGATCCTTCACATAAACAGTTCAAACATCACTTCCTTTGGGAAGCCTTCTGTGATCCTTCAGATTAATTCATCTTCTCTTTACACATCTGAACACTATAAGGATATTTTCCTTAACTGTTTTTTAATACTTGTGTATTTGTATTGTTGACATAAGCAACTTCGAAACCAGTAGAGAATTTTTGTAAGTGTTTATTTGCGCCAAAACTGATAACAATTGCTAGGAAGCAAGAAGTCAAATGCTCCAGAGAATGGCAGTTTTGCAGTTTATTTTATGCATTTGAAATTAAAGAGGGAATGTAAGGGAGATAACATGAAGGTGGACAAAACAGAGTGAGGTGTTGTAAGGTACTTAACAAGATCACGTGCTCTCTTGTAGGTGGTTATGCTTATTTCAAAGGCGTGTTAACTTAGATGCACAAGAAACAATGGACAGGGCTTGCTTATGGCAAAGATAAACCTTTTACTAAAAAGTTATATGCCTGGAATGTGACTACCCACCATAAACTTCACAGTTACGAATTTATGATCAGATCACTGTGTGAGGTTACTTTCCATAGAACCTCTTTATTGTCCACAGTATGATCATCTTATGCATGCATAAAATGTTTTTATTGTTTCCATAATGCCTGACCAATATCTGGCATATCTAGGTGCTCAGTAAATATATTTTGAGTGAATGGCACTACACATTGTCTTGCCAGCCTAATTTCATGTTTTTCTCACTAAATTACACTTACATTTTATAAAACAGAAATTAATGTTTTTTATCAGTCTCTTATTTTCTCATGTGTCTTTTCTCATAATAATTTAAATACAGGAAAGCTACTCTTTCTTTGCCTCAAATTCTTATTCCCATTTCTGTCTCTTATTTTAGGGCTCAGCTTAGACTATACTTTCATTGGGCTTTGCTTTACTCAAGGCTGGATTAGGTGTCCCTTGTCTGGGTGGCCCAGGAATCTGTTAAAATAGTCATCACTCATCTGTTTTTGTCATCTGTTTCTCCATTAAGCTGAAACATAGATTGAATCTAGTCTTAGGTGTTTGCCCATTGTCTAGCACAGCTGTTGGCCTGGTAGGCACCAGAGCTGTTTTTTGAAAGGAAGGAATACATGTCTTGCACTTATCTGATACTTTCTAGGGGTCTAAATCATTCCAGGAAAAGCATTCATTAAACAGTTGCAATTTAATCTGTCTTCACAGTGTCACATATATGTATTCTTTGAGAATTGCTCAAAATGATGTACTTTTTAGTGATCCTTATAATCGGGGTACATATTGGACATTTTATATAAGAGCATGGCTGATGAGAATGGGGCTCCAATCCAGCCTGCCCTCTGCTCATTATGCTGTGTCTGCCCCTAAGAGGCCTCCTTCATTTTTTTTTTCACAGAGATTCTATATGTAATAGCATGACCATAGATAAATTGGAAGAAAATGTGAGAATTTTCTATTTAAATTTCTATCTAAATCTTTATTTCAACTTTGAAAACTCTCTACTTTGTCAGTAACAAAAACTTATAAAAACATGAAAAGTTGTAAGTGGTGGGGGCATATACTCAAAAAATTGTCTCGATGATACATGATCAAAACATTTATGGAGAATTTTGGTTTAACTTGTAATCCCAATGTGATAGTAGTTCCCATGTTGATTTGCAGCTTTTTCTTGATGTCATTTTTCTTTTATTCTGTTTTATTTGGGTGAGGAAACCCTTGCTTGACCTCACAGATTGTGATGAGCTTGTCAGCTTACAGTCTTTTATTTTTTATTTTCTATGCCTACAGCACCTGGTCTTCCTAGGTGGTCTCCCATCCAGGTACTAAGCAGGCCCGACCCTGCTTAGCTTCTGAGATCAGGTGGGATCAGGCTTGTTCAGGGTGTCATGGCCACAGACTGATGCCATTTTTAAATGCCTTAAAAGGATGGATAAGCTTAGGGTAATGCCACCCTGAAGGTCTCATGCACCACTGTGTGTGTGTATGGGTGCGTGTGAATGCAGGGTATGCAGGTCCCAACAACCCACTAAGAATATGGGTTTATATGCTAAGTGCATATTAGTTATCTCTGTGCATGTGCTGGAGAAGAGAATGGACGGACTATAACTAGAGTTTGTCTTAAGACTTTGCCCAGATCCATCCCAATGCTTTCCTTTTGGGAAACACAAATACATGAATTGTAAGATTCATTATTAGCCAGTTTCCTTTTCAGATGCGTAGTCGACGTTAAGTCATCTTTTCCCCATTCATTGGCATCTCTAGATGTAAAGCAATGACTTCTTCTCTGCCTCTGGGCTCTGATACTAAGGAATAAATGGTAGGTTTCCAATCTCAGAAAGAGACAGATATGCTCGGAGTCAGAATATCATAAGTGGACCCATGGCCCAGTCCTTTTCTAAACGTGTGATTTGACCAAAATGATGAACCACTCTGAGCTTCAGTTTCTTTCTCTGTAAGATGAAGATAATATTAAACAATTCACAGATTTGTCCTCAGAAACAAATAAGAATATATGAATGTGGCTGGCATGGCACCAAAAAGACAGTGTTTATAGAAGTTTTGAATTTTGAACAGGCTTACTACAGAATCCTTTTTCATGTTTTTTAGCAGTAATGAAATCATAACTTTTTGAGCTCTCATGTAAAGATTACTTTTTAAATAAAAGTTTATTCCCTCTCTACTTAAACTGATTAGAGTCTGACTATTCTATCACATGCTTGGCTAATGGGCTCATCTGTTTTCTGAGGAAATGACAACCTGTGGCTTTTTTTTTTTTTTTTTTTTTTGGTCTGCCCTAAGCAGCCACAACATGCAATTGAGTAATGATACGGTGATGGAGCTTTTCATCAGTGCCCGGAATGACGTTGAGTCCCATGGGTGTTACAGGGCTCTAGAGGAGTAAAAAGTGCTTCTGACTGAGTGTATAGGAAGACAACATACAGATTCCATTTTAAGAGGATCTCTGTAGTTTCCAAAAGCGTGGCAGAAGGGTGAAAAAGGCGTTTATATAAAGAGAATGACATTAGTTGAAATAGTTAAAAGATGTTTATTGACTAAGAGAAATTTCATACATTTGTGGTTTTAGGTAGATATGATTTAAAAATTTTGAACAAAGCTTTAGAAACCCAAAGAAAGCCAATTTCCTAAACATTTTGATTAATTAAGGCACTAATGGTTATTAAGTAAGGTTAACCCTATAGTAACGTGAAATAGAATCGTGAAGGCAAAAGCACTACTGTTGTTTGAAGGGTTAGAATCATTTCTGGCCTTTTTCCTTATGCATACACTTTATCGTATGAAGAACGAGAGGCACAGGTGCATTAATGACCTTCATTTTTCATATTAGAGTGAAAGGATGATATACTTCCCATGCTGGGAAGGACCTCAGACACTTCGGTGAGAAAACACGTGCCAGAGATGTCACGTGAGCTGCCCCAGGTTGTTCAGCCTGTAGAGGGGGAGCCTCCCTGGTGGCTCACGGGTCCAGGCTCCCCAGGCGAAGGTCCTTCTGTGACTCTGTGCTGCCTGGTCTATACCTATTCCACGAATCCAGATCCTTTTTTTCTTTTTTCTTACTGTTTCATATTGTTTACATTTGTTATTTAAATGCACCTCCCTGAATTTCACAGAAATGTACATGATGCTTATCATCATCATCATCATCATCATTATTTTTTGTCTTTAGAAAGCACCCATGTGCTGGGCTCTGTATAAAGCCAGGCAAATATACAAAGGTCTTATCCTCCACCGTTTTGTTTCATGCATTTGAGCTTTATGTCCTGAGGCCATTGAAGTAAATGTTTGACTATCAGTTTTCCTCATAAATTCTCCATTCTCACTTACAGAATATTTTTGTTTGGTTTTGTTTTGAATTTTGTTTCAGTTTTTATTCTAAGGAAGAGGGAAAGGAAATTCACATGTTATTTATCCTTTGCAAAGAGGTATGTGTGGATTTTTAACTTATATATGCAGCATTTTTTCAAGAGGGAGGTATCATTCATATATATATATATATATGCACACACATACTCATACGTATATATTTATGTATATATACGTGTGTGTGTGTATATATTGACAGATGAGAAAGCTGAAGGTTGAGTTGCCTAGCTAGTAAAAGATAAAGCCATGATTGCTATTCATATCTTCTCAGATCTGTAAAATAGGCTATATCATATTAAAAAGTGATATCATAATATTGACATTGGCAAACCAAAAGACATTCAGAGAAAAACTGAGGTATTAAAAGCCCTCAATCCTGTATCATATGAGAATCAGCTGAAGAAATGAGATGTTTAGAAGAAAGTTATCTACTTAATAAACAATTTTAAAACATCTGAGGTGGTTATCCTCCCAAAGAGGAATTAAACGTTAAATAGCTCACAAAGGCCAAAGTAATATGGCATTAGGATAAATAGTTACTGTTTTCCCACAAAAGACTCTTGTAGAAGGCTTGGGCCAGATATCTGGTGTACTCTACTGTTGGAACATTGCACAAGAACCGTTGTAAATGTTTCTAATTTTAATGTTTCTGTCACTGACTTTCATTTCAAAGTGAATCTGATACAAACCGACAACATATAACATGGATTAACCGGAATCTCTCCGAGGCAAGGTGGATAAGTACCCCTTTTCCTGGAAAACTCCCCAAGGACCTTCTCTGAGCACTCTGTATGTAAAAACATCTTAATTTGATCACCTCTGGGGTAAATAATTTCCCATTTCCATGTCAATGGAAATGTATTAATTTAACTTAGAGCAAGGTCATGTTGTGAGATCAGCTCTCGACTTGTGCATGACTTTCGGGGGAAACCTTCACGCGGGTTGGTACATGGCAGAAGACACAACAGCTGACCTTAATAACTGTGACTCCAGCTCAGCATATTTTCCGTGCCCACTTCCATTAGACAGATCCGGGTTTTTACTTCCCTTGGTTTTAGTTGCCCATGGCCAGCCATGGTCTGAAAATGTTAGATGAAAATTCGCAGAAATAAACGGTTCACGAGTTTTAAATCGCATGCCATTCTGAGTGCATGATGAAATCTAGGGCCATCCAGCTCTGTCCCATCTGGGACATGAATCGTTCCTTTGTCCAGTGTTTCCTTGCTGTATACACGCCCCACATCCCTACCCATCAGTCACTCAGTAGCAGTCTTGCTTTTCAGGCTGATTTTCCTGTTATCACAGTGCTTGTGTTCACATATTTTACTTACTAATAGCCCCAAAGCACAAGAATAGCGATACTGGCAATTCAGATTTGCCAAGGCAAGCTGTAAAGTGCTCCCTTGTAGTGAAAAGGTATATATGTAAATATAGGAACAAAACATGGGTTGGGTACTAACTGCAGGTTTCAGCATCCACTTGGGGCCTTGGAATGTGCCCCTCATAGGTAAAGGGGGGCTACTCTATTGCCAGTTCAATCCAATCCTCACCCCATTTGCCTTGCAAGTTACTCGAGTTGCCTGAGAAACTAATCCGATAAAGTGAAATAGAACAAAATGAACATCTTAAATTATTTTCAAGATTTTAAGGAAATAACTGGAATCATTTTTTTCTGTGTATCCTTTTTCTTCTAAAGCTCTGAAATCTGTGTTCAGTTGAGGAGATGAAGTTATAAGTAACTCTAATTAAATGTACAGGCTTACTTTTTCTTAACAGGCCACCATAGAAAGGAAAGAACAGAGAATGGGGAAGACAACTGAGACCAAGGAAAGTAAAACAATGGATAAAAGAGGGGTGGGCGTGAAAATAAGTCGAGTTGGATTCATTGGCTATTAAGACAGCTGATGTGTCTTCTGCCCACATACCAACCTGAGATGTTAAATAAAGTGTTTGCAGAGTTATATGCTGAGATTAGCATGTTCTTTGATGTAGAATGCTCCAGAGAAAACTACATTTTCACTTTGTATGATAGTTCATGTCATACCTGAAATCTGTTCAGTCCAAGAAAATGTCTAGGAAATGGTAATACGTTCAAACTGATTGTTGTTCACTGACCTTTTATATACTGTGGATATTCCAGAAATATTAGAACACCAAATGAATGTCTATTAATTACCTCTCGTTATGCTTAAGAATAAACTGGTGATACAGTTTATATTATCTCACTTTGAACGTAGAGATGTTAGTTAACTTATTGCTTCTTTTATAATAATGAAAAATGCTTAAGATGTGGAGAGTAGAATGTTGCATTAGACAAAGAGAAGAAAACCAAAAGTAAACCAATGACCCGAACTGGAAACAAGTTTAAAAAATGTAATTTTTCAGTGGCACAAAAGTTACCATGGCATTACCTTTTCTTTTGTGTCCGCTGGTGATTTAATTTAGTAGTTGTAGAAAAAGTGTCTTTTGCTGTTTAAAAATTCTATTTACAGTGATTGATAAAGAAGTTTCTAAGTACAAGGGGCATTTGTAGAGAACCCGTGAAACTGACAAGTGATTGACATGTAAACAACCCCACTGCGCCCTTGTATTCCACTCTGTGATGCTAGACTATAGATACTAAGTAAGCCTCAGGAAGTTACCGCTATCCAATTTTTATTAAATGCTTGGCTTTGTGGATGTAAACAATATTGTGCATTAGCTGCCTAAATGCAAAGCTTTCTTTTGTGCTTTCACACCAGTCTTCCTCAGTGTGATAGAATATCTGTGAACTGAACAAATGGGAACTTTCTTTTGATATGTTTAACTGAATTTAAACTCTGAAAAGGCAAGCAAATTGCAGATTTCATCTGATTTAAGCTATCTGAAAGTGAATGAAGGGACGAGCATTTCTAAACTTGAAATTTTCTGTTTATGACTTATAAATGTCAGTGTGAAATTGTCCTTTCTTCTCTGCTAATGCAAAAA
Source organism: Rousettus aegyptiacus (assembly GCF_014176215.1). Taxonomy (NCBI): domain Eukaryota; kingdom Metazoa; phylum Chordata; class Mammalia; order Chiroptera; family Pteropodidae; genus Rousettus; species Rousettus aegyptiacus. The sequence goes on from NW_023416285.1 coordinate 10,251,465, forward strand.
TGACAGCTCGGCAGTGTACACACAGCATTGTTATGTGTAATCAGAAGCTTTTGTAATTGTCCTTGAAAGTGGTTTACTATTAATATATCTTGATTTTCAGAATGCTGCATTTTTTTCCTCTCTTGGATCAAGGCTTTCTTTTCCCACCTTTTTATAAGTAGGTTTCTTTTTGCCATTTTTAGTTTAAAGTCTGTTTTGTCTGGTATAAGTATAGCTACCTCTGCTGTGTGTGTGTGTGTGTTTACCATTTAAAGCACAAGCGAGTCTCTTATAGGTGTCATATTGTTAATAGTTTTTTTTTAAACCCATTTCACCATTCTGTGTCTTTTAATTGGAGACATTAATCCATTTATATTTAAAGTAATTATTGAAAGGTAGGGACTTAGAATTGTCATTTTGCTAATTGTTTTCTGGTTACTTTGTAGATCCATTATTTCTTGGTCCTTATCCTTGTCTTTGTGTGTGTGTGTGTGTGTGTGTGCGCGCGCGTGCGTGCGTTTTAATATCTTATTATCAGTATGCCTTCTTCATCATATTCTTTTGTGCAGATTTTCTCTTGTAGTTACCATGTGGCTTATGTAATCTTAAACTTATGACACCCTATTTTCAACTGATAACAACTTAATTTCAATAAAATTTGTGTACTTTACACTTCTTCCCTCCTCCCACATTGTAGGTTATTACTATTATAATTTTAATTTTTTTATATTGTGTAACTAATAACATATTACTCTATTTTTGGTTATTTTTGTTACATTCATTTTAAACTAGAGTTGTAAACTTTTAAACTTGAGTTGTAAGTGGATTATGCACCACTATTACCATATCGCAGAATCTAATGATGACTACATATTTATCATTACTGGTGAGATTAATGCTACCTTTTTGTTTTTTATAATGTTTATTAATGTTCTTTTACTCAATGAACTCCCGTTAGCATTTCTTAAAAGGCAGGTCTGATGGTAATGAATTCTCTTAGCCTTTGTTTGTTCCAGAAAGTCTTTATCCCTTCATTTCTGAAAGACACCTTCTCTGGGCATAGAATTCTTGGTTGATAGGTATCGTCTTTCAATATTTTGAATGTGTCATAGCATTCTCTTCTGACCTGAAAAGTTTCTGGGGTTGCCTTATATTTTACTTCTTTCTTTCCTCTTGCTGCTTTTAAAATTCTTCCTTTGTCTTTGACATTTGACAATTTAATTATGTTTCGGCGCAGCCCTGTTTGGGTTGTTTATTCATATCATGGATCTGGAAGTCCTTTTCTCTCCCCAGGCTTGGCAAGTTTTCAGCCATTACTGCTTTAAATATACTCTCTGTCCCTTTCTCTTACTCTTCTCCTTCTAAAATCCCACAGTGCAAATTGTTTCTTTTCCCTGTGTCCCATAATTCCTATAGGCTTTCATCATTCATTTCCATTTTTTTTTCTTTTTTTGCTTTTCTGACTGGGTAATTTCCAATTTCCTATCCTCCTGGTTGCTGATTCTTTCTTCTGCACAGTCAAATCAGCTTTCAAAACTATGGCGTTCTTCAGTTCAATTTTTTTTTAAATGATTGTATTTCCTTGTCAAACTTCTTATTTTGTTTCATGTTGTTTTCCTAATTTTAGTTGTCTGTTTTTCTTGTTGTTCACCAAACTTTCTTAAGAGGAGTATTCTGAATTATTTGTCTGCTAGTTCATATATTCTCATTTCCGTAGGGTCATTCATTAGAAATTTGTCAGTTTTCTTTGGTGGTATCGTACTTACCTGACTTTTTTTTTTTTTTTTTTTTTTTTTTTTTGGATACATGATTTCTTCTGTTGGTATCTGCACATTTGAATGATGGGGCTCTTTTTCCTGATTTTATAGCTTTACTTTGCCAGAGACAGTTTGTCACCAGTCAGCTCTGTTTGGGTTTCTGAGTGTGTACACTGAGAATGTGTTTAGACAGGCAGGACCTGCTAATATGGTCCACTCTGGGTGAGGCAGCTGTTCCAACTCTGAGGACAAGGATGGGGGATTTGCCGTTGGCTGAGAACAGTTGCATAGGACTGCTGGCTTGGTTACCTACCCAAGTGAAGCTATAGGATAGACTCTGCTGTTGCCTGGATTCTCTGGTCAGCTTACTAAATGTTGGGACTAGGTACTATAGTCAGTATTAAATGGGGTTACAAATTAGCTTCCTTGCCTTGGCAGGGGCATCAGGCCAGAGCTCAGGGCCTGTACAGCTTCTTGTTTGGGGACTCAAATGAGGACTGAATGTGCATTGAATTCCTGGTCAAGTGAGGCCACTGGTTTTCCTCTGCAGATGGGATAAGCCACGGGCTATTTTCTCTCTTCAAGTGACACAGTATGTCGAATGGTCTACACAGCTTCCTCTGTGCTCTGGTTAGGTTCCTGGCCAGACAGGCTGAAGGCTGTATTTAGTGACACGCAGGGCTACAAATTAGAGCCCCTGTCTGGGCACTGAGGGAGAGGCAGCTCTAAAACTGCTAAAACTCTGTTGTCTTAACTCAAGCTGACCCACAATCCAAGTTCGCTGACCAAACAGGGCCAGTGACTTTGCTCCGGGGCCTATAAGCTCTGCCCACCCACCTTTTGGCTCAAGTGTTGTCAGACCACACAGCTTCCAGAAGTTGTCACCAGTCCTTCTGGTTGGATGGAGCAGGAGAGCAACCTCCACAGTGGGTGGGGCTACGACTCAGCACCTTGACCCGGCATGGGCACACCAGGCTGCAGGGCTGGCAAAACCCCTCTGCGGATCCAAATCAGGCAGGTCTGCACCCCACCAAATTCCGTGGTCAGAGTGCAACCCCAACTTGATTCTGAAGATGAGCAAAGCTGCTGGTTGGGATCAATACTTCGGCACTGCAGGGATGAACTTGGCCTGACAAGATGTGTGTGCCAGTTGTGGCCAGCCCACCCCTCTTCTCCATCACGGTCAGATTTCCAGCATTGCAGATTCCACTGCAGATTCCACTGCGGTCCCCATGGTGTGAGATCAGAGTACAGGCTCCTACAAAGGAACCCACAGTGCTGGGGGAGACTGGTTTCCCCCGCTTGGCTCTCTTTTCCCACTGGGGGAACCAGAGGCTCAGGGGAGACCTCTCTGTGTGGTGAGGTGCTCTCCTGGGAAGAGGCGGTTCAGTCAGTGCTCCTCTGACCCTCCTAATCTGGTCTGTCTTGGTCCTTGAGATGCAGGGGGTGCTTCAGCCTCACCCCTGCACTCTAGGATTCTGTAAATGTTGTCTTGTTCTTGAATAGATGTCAGTAGTTGTTCTTATGAGGTGAAGCAATGTCAGGGATGAGCTGTGTTTCCATCTTGGTGACATCAGTCAAGATGTAGTTTTCTTTGTCACATGCATTTCTTACTGCACTTCTTAGTTCTCACTTTAAAAAAAAAAAAAACTTCATTATAGCCTGCTTTGATAAAATATTTTAAATAGTGAAAATAGATGAGCGGTATCATAAATTAGGACTCTTTAAAAATGGCTCACGTTTTTAGTGATAAATTTGAAATTAAAGAATGTATCTGAAGGGTAACTTTATGTTTTCTGATTTTTAAAGTTTGAAAGAAATTATCCTGTTTATAATCATTTTATATTTCTAAAATGTTCTAATGATTGCCTCAGAGTTTAGAGGCAAAATGTTCTTAATTTTTTTTTTCTTTCGACTTGAATGCTAAGAACTTGGATGCTTTAAATGAGCTATTTGCCAGCAGATGACAATTCATTCCAGATAAAAGAGAAACCAAGTACAGTAAAATCTGTGTTTGCCAACCAGCAAAATCTGGAAAATCACATTTTTGAGATTCCCCAGGGAAAATTGTCAATTTAATAAATAGAGCTAACTGAACTAGGGTATGAGAGAATCAGATTAAGGTTGCTTGAGATTCATTATGTATGTTTGTTGCTAATTTTAAAAACCGCATAGGGTGTTTACAGCCATGAACTATATACCTATGTAAAAATTGCCTTCCCATTCCTTTGCCAGACAGTGAAGAAATGAGAGGTTAAAAAAAAAAAAAAAAAAAAAACGGTCAATGTGAATTGACTCCAAGTCAACTGTAATCTACATCCTGTCTTCATGATATATCTCATAGCAAAAAATTTTATATCAGTATATTCCAAACGTTTGTAAATTATTTAGGACTCGGGACATGGTTTTCCATAGAAACAATGTTGTAAACATTGGTTCGGTTCCCAGGCCAGTGCATACCGCCTGTTTAGTCCATATGTGTCTAAGATACAATACCAGCGTTTGCTTGAGAGCTGGGTTCTAAAAGCATTTGTGCAGGAAGGAGCACAGGGATGGGTATTTTCTCTTTGTTTTCTGGAAAGAAAATGATTCTATGGGAATTTTCAGAGGAAACTATTTTCGGTTTTCTTTCTTTTCCTTTGCGTGTCTCATTCGGGGGCTCCAGGGCCCTCCTGTGACCCCGTGGTGGAGGCGGGGTTCGCACGTTTCCATCCGCGTGTCCCGTCGAAGGAAAGCAGTCAGCATAAACGGCCGCTGTACGCGATGGCATTTTTGACCCCTTTCTTTCTCTGGACATTTTGATAAGGCTTATTAACTTCAACTTTCTAAGTGACCAGAATTTAAGGAAAGTAACAAAATAACGTTAAAAAGATATTTATGAAGTATGAAAAAAAAAAGACAAGATATGAAAACCTATGAAAAAACTTCTTGATATGTTGCTGGATGTTTACGGTCCTAGGGCTTAGTTGTGTTTTGTTTTTTTAATTTCTGTTTTGTCTCCCTTCAAAATTCCTGATTTCTATTACAACATTTAGTTTTTTTATAGTAGCTCTTACAGTGATGGAGGCAGAGGCTTTGCTGAGGTGAGGCAGCTTCAGAGAGTATAATAAATTCTTCGTTTGCAAATTAAGGATTGCAATTTAATGCATTATTTTTCAATAATGTAAAATAGCTGTTATTCACAGTTATAATTTTATATTTCTTTCAGTCTGTGTAATATGTTTCCCCACTCTCCTGCATTCTTAAGGGAGTAGGAATTGTGTTGTTTGCTGTTTATTAATTTCCACTCTAGCCATACTAGTTGTTTTCAGACCTACTGGGGCAAGCAGGTTGAAGACAGCTCATCCAACAACTAAATCATAACAGCCGTTCTTAAGATACATAGCCATTTCTTATGAGAATTAAACCTCTGCCTTGCTCTGAGCAATAAGATCATGCACACTTAGAAAAAAGTTATTTCTAAAATATTTATGTATCAACAGTGATATTTCCAGGATATTATCTCAAACCGTACTTTTAGTGTGGTTGTAACTATTTCATTTTCTTGTGTGTTTAGTTCAAAAGATGACATGTTTCTTAGAAAACCAAAGAAAATAGCACATAAGAAATCATATATCTTATTTGAACATTTTAATTATTTCACTACATTAAAAATTCCTATTTTCCTCACTAACTATAATGATGATTTTCATGATTTCTTTTTATCTAGAAAAATGTATAATATGAAAAATAAAATCTATAAAAAAACATAAATTTCCCATGTGCTTGTAGGTCGTTAACTTTGTGTCTATTGTTCACTTTACTTTTTTTTTTTTTTTTTTAAGATCCATTCTGTGCTGGTCAAAATGTGGGCTTTTCAGACCCAATAGGGGGAGCCAATTCCATATCCTATGGAGGTTTCTTGGCATATTGCTGTTGCCCATTCGTCAAAGACAAACTACTTTCTCAGCCTTGGCTGTCTACCAGGCCCCGTATCAGAAAATCTTCATTAAAAATGATGCAGTAGTTTGTACTAATTATCTTTTAGTCTATCATACTAAATTTATTAATCTATTATTAATGGCCATGCCTACAGAAGTCTGAAATAAAAGTCACTATTTTCTAATGTATATTTTTATTCAGGGTAAAGAGAATTTTGTAATCTTTTCACAATAAAAGTCAATGTAGAAAATACAGAATATTTTAATGCTCACAAAAATCCTACATACACAATATGTTATGATTAGGTTAATAAAGATGAGAAATATTTTTTCTACTTTATAAACTAATCAAATTTATAAACAGTTAAAATCACATGACTCTAATATATGGATTTTTAAAAACCACATGTCTTGCTTTTTTTAAAATAAAGATTTTCAAGGAAGTTCAAGGACTACCATAATGAATCATTTAGTGTGGTATTGAATTTCCATAATTGTTTGGTTCTGTGTTCTATTCTCAAGGTAGAAAGTGTAATGGTTTTACTTATTTGAATTACTACTATAGGATATGTTGTGTCATAGACATTCTCAGAGATTATAAAAATTTTCAGTCTGATATTTGCATTTATCTTGACAAAAGACATGGAGTTATACAAGAACACTATTCACAATTTGGAATACATATTATTTCATAATTTCCTGCGTAATAATGGATTTAAAATCTTAATTTGCTAGCCAGCTACATATCTACATATCCTAAGTTACAATATATGATTGCTGTATTTGGATTGTCTCATATTTAGACACATGCACACATCCTTATTGTTCTCAATTACAATAAAACTTTGGTCTTTATTTCCTGTATATTTAGTGACTAATAGTGAGAGATGTATATTATGTGCTAAATACATAATTAATGATTGATTGCTTATTTAAAATTTCAAGTGCAATAAATATTCAGCTTTTTAAAAAAATTTTAGCAAGAGGAAATTTATATATTTTTTCCTCTATGAAACTCTTTTTTTAAAAAAAAATCTTAGCCTCTGTGATGCCTAAAATACAGTTGTACTTACTAACACTACAGTTAAAAAAAATTAGACTTTCTAATTAAGAGATTAATCTCATTAGCCTTTATATTCCTTCAGCATATAGTACAGTGTTTGCAACATAGTAGATACTTTGCAAAAGGTGGATCAATGAATGAATGAATGAAAGGGTGAACTTTTACTCGCTATGGGACCTGGAGGAGTATATGTACTTGTCTTCTCATATATGAAGTTAAATGCTCACTGCCCTGTTTGCTCAGAGGTTGTTGGGAGAATCAGATGAGTTATGCAAGAGCTTTAAAAATTATAATTATTTTATACTTGTGAACTTAAAAATAATGATAATGCTACACTTTTATAATTTGAAATATTGACTTTTTAGCTATATCGTCACAGTAATCTGAAGAAAGAGATAAGCACGTGGTTGCCTTTTTGAAAGTTTGAATATCTCCTTTTGCAGTGTTACAGCAAAGCATGCTTGTGGCCAAGTAGATTCATGTTTGCTGAAAGGAGATCCCTGTTTTATCCAATGACCCTTTTGTTCTTCTTGCCTCAGAATGTCATTTTGCCCCAGTGGCCCGCATTAATGGGGCATGCTAACTCTGTTGTGCCTACTACTTATGTGACATTAGTTCCAGACTCTGTGCTTTTAGTTTAAGTGCTACAGAGTTAAATACTCATGTTGTGAATTTTAATTCCCTAGTAGAGCTAAGGAAGAGAACTTCATTAAAACCTTTCACAGATAAGATTTCTTTCAAATTGATGAGAGTATTCCAATTAATGAGATATTAGTAAGGATGATGTATTTCCATTTGTAAATAAGAACTGAGATTTTTTTCAAAAAATCGTTAAAAGAAGACTATTTTAGAATAATCTTATCCCTCATGAGAAAAGTTGTCTTGACAACAGTACCATTTATAATTAGAAATGATGAATATTTTATTTCTCAAAGGAAAATTCTCTCTAAGTATGCTACACAGTGATTGGGCTAAATGTTCATCAGGCTCAATCATTTCTAATGCAAAAATACACTGAATAGCAACTTTTTGCCTCAATAATAATAAGGGTTTACATTTTAGCTAAAGGAAAGGATTTGCATATGCGTTTTTATATTAATATTCTGTGAGGTAAGAAAATGATATATTACTGACCTCATTTTACAGAAAGATTTAATATCTAATAAGTGGCAAAAAATAGAACTAGAGAAATGCAGATTAGCTTTTTTCTTTTCATCATTTTGCCAAAGGGTGCAGAAGCGTATGACACATTTCAGAATTGTGCTCTTGCTTATCTTGTAATCTATTTTTTTCATAACCTAGAATTTGTATCTTTTTAATTTGTAGTATTTTATTTTAAGCTATGTGAATGAAGACTTAGATAAAATTAAAATACCTACTACAAATGTCATTTTTTTTTTATTGAGTGTTCATGATTCAAGTAGATGACTATTCCAATGAAAAGACAAGACTAACTTCATTTGGTTCAGTTATTTGTTACGTCGTTAAACATTTATCGAGTGTCTTCTACCTGCCAAGCAATGTGGAAGGTTCATGTTAAATAGAACGCAGCCCCTAGGGAAGGGACGGAAGGGCACATCTGTATAGAGCAGTGGCCAGATTTTGGCGTGTTGAAATCGAAATTGCTGCGTGATGTCAAGGTTAGCGCATTAGCTTCCAGACAGAGGGTTTATGAAGGCTGTGTGGAGGCGGTGACACTTGAGGTGGGTCATGAAAAGGGGGTTGTATTTGTGGAGGGAATTTAAGATGGGGTGTAATAGCCACTCAAGGAAATGGCACAGATGATCCAACATGGCAAGCCAGCAAGAGAGAAGAGCAAGCGATTAGGGGACAAAATGGAGAGTTAAATGGGGCCTGACTCTAGAAGGCCTGCGTTTCTCAAGCAAACATTTATCACCCAGTAAGGTCTGTTATCGTGAATTCAATGGCTTATTGAATTACACAATTGTTTGTATCTGATTACATGTGATATGGCGCTTCCATGATATAAATCCACATTCTGTCGTCATCTGTGTTACTGTGTTAAAAATCTGTTCACTTACTGAAATCTTATCACTATATTACAATTAAAGTTTAATGTGAGATATGTTGTCATTAATTCAAATATAATAATTTCAACAACTTCAATGGACATATCTTTGTGGTAAATTTAAAATGAAAGTAGTGTTATATGGAATACGTTAGTTTTATACTGTGCAAGACCTACTTTTAATACGTTTGCTGCTTAATTTCTATTTATAAAATGTAGAATATAATTCAAAGATTTTCAGTGGCCGAACTTAAAGAGCACACCCTTATTTTATCCACATCCGTGAAAGTCAGCCATTTTGCTTATTACAAGGCATCGACACAAGGATTGAACTCAAGTGTAGAGGCTCTTCATATTAACATTTCATTTCTTTGTTTATTTTTTCGCCAAAGAGGAATTTCTTTATTAGCATTTCTCATTAAAACACATTTCATCTTGGAGAAGCTCTGAGGTCTTAAATTCGATATGTAATTATAACTGCGATAGATTTATTTTGAAGATAGTACATGAAAGGCAGCACATTTCATAGAAATGAACGACATTATATGAGATGCCTCTTTCTCTCTATTTTTCCTCCTCCGTACCACGCTGTACTAGGAATAGAAAATGCCAAGTTGTGTAGCCGTGAACATGGTACCCTCAATGAATCCATAGCCCACTAAACAGACAACCGTGCAAACAGTGGAACAGCAGTAATACTAAGTTAGAGGTCGGGCCGCAGTCTGTGTAGGCATATGTGTGTGACCCATTCTTTCTGTCTCTGTAGAGGCCTTATAGAAAAGTACTGTAGCATGGCTCTAAAGAGGTAGTTACATGCTCCTGAAGCTGAGGATTGAGAAAGAACATTCCAGCTAGATGGGGTGGTGGGAACACAGACACTGATCTACAAAAGAAAAAGAGAGGCAAGTTGAGGAGATGAACCTGGAAAGACTGGTTCCAGTGGCCTTAAGTGAGGTGCTACAGAGTTTGGATCCCCTCTCATTGACTGGGAAGAACACGGTAAATGTTTAAGCAAGGCTGAGGCCTATTGACACCTGTAAGCTAGAAAAATAATTAAAGTTAGTAGAGTGAGGGCATATGTTATTTCCCCCTGCAGTTCTAGCTATGAGGGTAGGGGAGGTGTCTTGTTCAACTTCCTGTTCCTATGACATGCAGCAGGACCGTGTATTTCCTAGTATAGTGTATTACTCGTTAATACTCACTACATGTTTATTCATTGAGTCAATGTCACTATTCTTCACTCTACTTTTAAAAGTCCAGCTAGATTTTTCCAAAGGTTGAACTAAGTGACAATGGGTAATACTATAGAATGTACTTGAGGAATATTTCAAAGAAGAATGTAAAGGCACCTGTTTGTGAAGGAAGAAGAGGAATTATGGCAGACTGTTACGAGCACCTCCCAGTATTCATGGCTTTGCGGAGTCCCTTTGGTTGAATCTGAGTTTGGTCATGTGACTGGCATTGGTTAAGGAGACACAGCAAGTGAGATGCAAGGAGAAGCCTGATAAAACTTTGCTTGTGTATTGGGGGTTTTTCCCTTGGAACGTTTGCAGTGAGAACCCTCTTGGAACAGCAACTGTGCCATGAGGCAGCTCAAGAAGTGATGCAGAATAGTCTACATGGAGGAAAACTGAGATCCCAAATAACAGCCCTGTCTTTGCTCCCAGCTACTCCCAGCTGTCAGGCCATTTCGTAACTGTGGGCTATCCCAATACCCCAGTTACACCAAAATCTGCCCTCTCAAACCACAAAATGTAGAGAGATAATGATTGGTTATCATTTTTAAGTCTCTAATTTTTGAAGTGCTTTGTTACATAGTAATGTGTAACTCAACAGGATTTGAGAATAGTTTTAACATATCTGAGCTGGATTAGTTGGTGGGTTGTGACACCTTCATTTAGTCAAGATCAGAAATATAAGAGGAGTAGCTCCTTTGCTAGTAGGTTAGACTGAACTTCTGAAAAAAGGAATATATATATTTACTGCATTTTAGCTCATAGCAGGTACTCGAAACTGTTCAATGAATGCAGTATTGAAAGAAAGCCATACTGCGGATAATGATGTGCCATTTGATCACTGTTAGACTAAGAACTTTCTAGGGACGACTTTTTTATTCTGGCTTTTTATTATCGTAAATTCCTGTGACCTAACACACTATAAACAATAACAAGAGATATAAGCACCATCACCTCCCGCCCCTCATGTTTAAAAGGAAGACAAAATATTTGTTAAATTGGAACTAGTTAGGTCCCAACATATGGAAAAACAAGTCAGGATCTATAGCACATGTTAAGAAACTGCAGTTAATGAACACATAAGCATAAGCCAGTCTTATCCTTTATATTACATTTAATCTAATGTATAGAATAACTTGTATGGGAAACCTCCAATTATACATACAGATTGTATACTTTGGTTAGAAAGTTTGGGGTACGATCTGAAAAGAGGTGGATGACATGTTTGGAATTACTGCTTTCCGAAGAAAATGTATAACTGAGAAGTCCTAAATAAGTATGATGCCCACATAGGATTACTTAAGTATGCTAGATTTTCAAACTGTAATTTCCTCCTACTGAGCTTTGTATAACTCTTATACCTTCATTGCTGCCAAAATTTCCTTTGGCTAAGAAACAAGTTCTAGAATCTTCAACCAGGAAGAAAAGAAAGAAAAAAGTAAAACGATGGAATCAGTTTTATCAGTAAAAGATGATGAAAGGATTTTTTTTTTTTTAAGCTTTTGAAACTAAAAGCAGCAGGGGGCAGTAGAACATTTCGAGTACAGGACAGAGGAAAGGGGACTGGTCAGTGAAGGACATGGGCATCTTTCAGGAAGTGTTTTTCATTTTCATTTTACTTAGTTTTTAATGCATAGTCTCTTTGGTCATACTCATTTTTCCTGTTCTCACTCACAACTCTGCCAGCTGAGGTTGAATAGTCTAGTCACATATAGTCAACATTAATAGGAAACGAAAACGACCCATCAGTAAATAGATTTTGCTTCCATTCAGTATATAATACTGTCTTGTTTTTTAACTTCCTTTCTCTCTGGTATAGAACTTTGAAAATTTCGATAAGCTGGATAAAAGAGCTCAAAGGAGGAAGCATGGGAATTACAAGTCCAATAACAAATCGACTGTTTAATTTTTCAATAGGTATGCAAGTTTCTTTTCTCTGCAGTATAAAGTCTTTATCCCACTGCATTTCCTCATGCTTCTTTGCTCTGGCACGTCAAAGCCACCCAGTCGTCATTCCTGCCTCCATGCCTTTGCTCATTCTGCATGTTTTACGTGGCATCCCCTTTCTTGTATATCCATGACTCCAACTTATAATCAGTTCTTCAAAACTTATTTCAGATTCCAGATTATTGGTAACCACTTCTGATATTTCCCCCAAAGTAGCTGCGCTTTTCAGTGTGTTCTCCGTAACAGGATCCATGCACTTAGTCTGTAGTACTCAGGTTTCTACTTTATTTTAACAATCATCATTTGAATACAATTTACATTTTCCTCATAGGATCGTCAACTCCTTGAGCGCAGAAATATATGTCTCCGACACATAGGTGGGACCTCTTATAGCTTTTCTGTTTTGCACATTTGAGTAATATTCGTTCAATCGATAAATATACTTATCCTTGAATTTACTTGTTCTACATTCCGGAATTCAAGACGGTAAAGGTGAAAGGACAGGAAACTTCCATTTATTAAATACTTAATTGCATACTAAGGACTCTTGACTTTTTGTGTAAGTTCTCTTTAAATCCTCATAGCAACTCTTTAAGAGAGGTGGTATTCTGTCCCTGAAGATGAGTACATAGAGCCCACGGGGCATGACCTGCCCCAGCTCACAGACATGGTGTAAGGCAGAACTGGGATTTGAAATCTCCTTATTCTCCAAAGTTCACATCGTTTTCACTACATGACAATCAGTCATTTATTATCTACTATGTGCCACACACTGTTTTATGAACTATTGATTCTACATTGGATAAAATACTATCCCTGTCTTTGAAAGACTCACATTCTCGCAGGGGACTGATTAAAGTAATTATTATGATTCTGAGCGACAGGTGCTTGAAGCGTATCCTGCGGGTCCATGGCTAGGGGACCATTTGCCTTGCCTGAGGAGGGACACACCCCTTAGACAGCCATAGATCAGATTTGAAAGGTGATGGGCCTTGGAAGATCAGCATTCGTCAGGCAAAGGTAGAAAGGTTTCGTGAGCAGAGGAAGGAGAGTGAGATCAGGAAACTGGAGGCCAGAGTCCAGAAACATCAGTTCACTGGGTGAGAGTGGAGTTTGGAGTTTGCGAAGGGTGCGGAAGATACAGTCATGTTATCTTAGGGTCTCTGGAGTACTCCAGGGCGCCAGTAGGTAACCCGATGTGTTAAATCGCATGAGTTGCAGAGGTTCACAGTCTGTGGATTCAATATGAAAGAAATGGTTTATACTGAATCTGTAAGGTCAGGCAGGAGAAATGAGAGGAAATGACGAGGCAAAGGGAGCAGGGACTTTGAAGTCAAATAGAAGAAGGTTTTCATTCCAACCTGACACTTTTTAGCTAGGTAATCCTGACCCATAACCCAGCTTCTTTGAGTTTTAGTTATTTCTTCTGTATAATGGGGAGATACCCTCCCTCAAAGACAAGTGATGGGGAATAGAAAATGAATGCAACACCTAATTGACAGTGGTGTTTAGTGAACACAAGCTTATCTATAGGTTTCACTTTTCTACATATCAGCGCACTTATAAAAATGTTGGTAAAGCTCTGTTAAGTTTCTAAAGCTATAGATTTTTATGTACTAATATATGAAGTTGGGTTAAGACTCATATATGCATACATACATATATGCATAAATATAAACATTTACTTTTATATAATTTAGTGAGGCCATATGGGCATTAAAGTTCACATGCTTTTCTTTTATTGCATTTACTAGCATGAAATAAAAATGATTTTGTCATTCTTCTTTGAGTCTTAGTTTGGTGAGTTTTGAGAATAAGTCCAGTTTTGTGCCATTCTTAAAGACATTTTCAGCTTCTAATATCAGATTCATCATTATTATCATTATTAATTCAAAATTATACGTGATATGATTCTTCTGGTTTATAACCCGTTACCTTGGTTTTCAAGTATGGACAGTTAACAATAGCACTGAGCCCGTAACTGAAACGATGTTTGCCAAAAGTCTGATTCTAGATATTTTTAAGTTAAAAGAATACACATTCTTATTATAATGAAGTTATTTTCAGGTATTTCGAAAACAATAATGAGAAGGTTTAATATGAGCACTAATTAAAGGCGTAAAGTCTTCATGTTGCAATTTCCTGGGCTAGAAACTTCTTGACATTCTCACATCCCTACTTTCAGTTTCTGAATAATCAGTGAACCCTCTTTCTGTTTATAACTAATCTTTTAATTTTGTTCTTGACCTCCCCTGGTTTCTTTTTTCATGAATTATTTTCATTTTTTCTATATTTTTAACTTAACTACTTTAAATTCACTTTTTTCCTCTGCCTGTAAATATGGTCAAGATTTTCCTGTCCTTAAACAGAAAAAAAAAAAAAAAAAAAAGAAAAAGAGAAGCAACAAATAAAATCTCTTTGTTCAATGCTTCCCTCCTTGTTAGAACTCCTTGTTAGCTTTCCTCTCCACAGCTAGACATTTTGGTATCAATATTTATTTGCTTTACTTACTTCCTAATTTCTCATTCCATTGCGATAACCTCTGCCCTTTGCCATACTGCTGAGCTCCATTTACTAAAATAATTGGTAATCTTCCTAATTTCTTCTTATCAAGCTCGATGATCCAGTCTTAGTCTTCATCTGCTACGTTCTATAGAATTTATCACCATGTTATCTTCATACATCAATATCTCCTCAAATTTCTTTCTTGCTTTATTTTTTCTTCTCATTCTATACACACTTTCTGGACAAGCTCAGCCATTTTTAAGTTTTAAACTACCATCGCCAACTGACAACCCTAAAATCTAGCTCTCCAGCCCAGAATTTCAGATTCATGCATGAAAATATTTGCTATCCATACAAACTTGGATGAAAAATTAGCAGCTAACACTTAACTAGCACAAAAAGTGATTTTTCTCTATGCTTCTTTTCCTCTTTTATCCCCATGAAGAATTTCTTCCATTCCCTCTATTTTCTTTTGCAGGCCCCTGAACTACCATTCTAGATCACCTAGGGCATAGACCTGGCTGTCAGACTCAGACTTTTCTCTCATTTCTGCATCCTTAACTTTAATCCCTGACAGTTTGACTCCTTAGTGTTTCTTAAATATTTCCCTTTTTTTCCTATCCTTTTTAACATTGCCCTAGATTTTTACATTGGTTTAAAACGGTCTTGCTGCCTAAAAACACACTTCTCATCAGTGAATTTGCCCCCGATTGCTACAAACCTGAGTCATTATATTGAATGCTCTTTCATGCTACTTGGCCTTATTCTCTAATTTAATTTCAGGTTAATTTCCACTTATAAACCTTCTAGCAAAAGGAATGTGTTTATTATTAGCTATATTCTCAGAATCTATCACAGTATAGGTAGCCCAGAAATGCCTGTGAAAAGAATCCAATATTTTATAGTAAAATAATCTTGATTAAAAAAAATGAATATACAGGAAAAGTTGGGAAATTAGAACACATTTTTGAGCTTTAAACTCTACACCCCATTTTAAAACCATGCCGTTATAACAAGATTATTCCTCAGATATTTATGTTTACAGGTAAAGATTTATAACAATAACTTTTAAAATATGAAATAGTATTACATATTCACTTATTTAGATGGCATGGGACTTGGTGTATTGTATGTGGGTATTCTAATTGTATTTTAAATATGAGTTACTTTGGAAACAAAATTTTAAAACTTTTACTGAATTTTTCTTAAAGTTATATTACATACTGTTACAGGCAATGAATAATACTAAGTAGGATGGTTTTCTTTGTTGTTTTTTTACCATTATAATTCAAAATAGACTTTTTAATATAATATTTAGTAAATTATGCAGAATATTGAGGCTTGGTTGCTTGCAAAATTAATGCAATTTTGTTTAAAGTACACTCTATTAAGTCACTAGTAATGTGTATCCAGTAAGTTATTTGAATTAGTATTCAGATGAAAACATACCAAGTTTCTCAGGGTCTTCAATATCAGTTTTATTTCTGTGAGCATTTTAGCTTTCGAATGCAAGGAATGCAACTTGAATTGTTTCCTGCAGTAAGCCACTGGTTATTTTCAGGCATACTGGAATCATGCTGTTTAGCCACAATGTGGTATTCTCTAAAAGCACATGAAATATTTCACGACCAAGATTAGCCAAAGAATTTAGTCTCCTTTTATGACCATGACAGTTAAGGTGTGCAACATGAGAAGTTTGTATTTTCAGAATTGTTTCTCAGAGTGTTATTTTAAAGAAAATGAAACTCTTTCTTACAGGATCAGATATTGGGTTTCCACTAACTGTGTTAAAGATGTGGTTTTGAGTTACAGTATGGAAAATTTAAGTTACTCACTTATTTAGGCATTTTAATGTGAACCAAGGAGAATTTAATAATTATAATTAAGGACTGTCATTTGTATATGATGGTGTGATTTTATTCTTTAAGGAATTTATACTAAGGATTTGATAATTTCATCTTCCTCAGAATGTCTTGGGGACTTTCCTTCTTGCCATCCTCTCTTTTTCTGCTCCCAGCACACACAGTTTGCTGTATGGGTTACTTGGTCACAAAGTTGGAGGAGGGGTGACAGGAGGAGAGATGGTTCTGGGATGGCTGCAGCAAAGGTGACTCTGGAACATTCTCTCCTCTCCTGAGGCAGCAGGACAGCAGCAGCTTCTTTCACTCAAAAAGAAAACTTAAGTCCAGAGAAGCAAAGTTTGTTGTTTCCTATCATGTTTTAGATATGTCAAAGTTGGCTCCATTTAAATTCTTGTAAGATAAATGTGTGCTTGTGGTGAAGATCTTTTAAAAGCATAGAGAGAAACAAAATACTTCTATAAAAACATTCTTAAGACTCCTAGAAACATCTTCTGGGAAAGAACGTTGCTATTTTATTGGTTTATTGAATTGACATTACTTTATAGAAATTCAATGGATGTCATTGTGATAAAACTTTAGAATGCATTGATGAGAAATAATATTTATATTACCAGACAAGCATTTCTTTTTATTATTAAATCGTATCGAGTTCATCAGGTGAAAGGTAAATTTCCTTTTATTCATCTCATACAGACTTCATAACTGTATATTGAAAAGTTATAAAACTTTTGTCAATATATGTTACATACTTTGAAAATAGAAATGTGTATCTCAGAGATTGTTTTAGATGATCATTTTTAATTAACGTTCTCCAAACATTTCAATGAGTAATTTCCATTCTTAAATTCTTATAATATTCTATGTTATAATTTTAGATAAAATTAATATGCATATTAAAGAACAAAATGTTTCTTAGAGTAGAACATAATAATTTTATCTCTTCAAGTGAGGAATTTACAACAGATTTTATTTGTTTTAATAATTAAGGCTATTATTCTAGTAATTTTCTTCATTTTTTCCATAAGAAATTGATGATGATTGTTGATGCTGCAATTTCAATAGAAGCATTATCATTCAGCTATTTAAAAAGTTTTTGGTCAATGCTAACTTTTAATCCAAGCTTTCTTGTCCTATGAGAATGTTTTCTCACATGGAAGATTGACAGAAAAGAAAAGAACTCTAACCCTAACCCTAACTATACGTCTTTTGGGTAGGAAGGATTTTCCTTTAACAGTGATGTTACTCAAGCGATTCCATTGCTATCATGCATTCCAACAGTAATTGTAACCATCAGCTCTCAAGCATGATAACCATTGGTATTTTTTCTTAATAGCTCATTGTGTGTGTGTGTGCGCGCGCGCGTGTGTGTGTGTGTGTGTGTGTCTGCTCACCTTCATAAAATTCTTAGCTGAAATATTTGCACTTTGTTCTAACTTTACAGTGAAAATAGACTGTGATTAATCTGAATGTAAAAAAAGTAATCCAGCAGTTTTGTCTGGGGGAATTTTTTTAATCTGCTAAATATAAACACACAGGTGAACTTGTGATAGCTAATCACTAATAACATGATAATTGTTATGAGAAATGGTGCTTAAAATCTGAAAAAAAAATTTAATGATTCCACTGTATTAATAAAATTATTCTGGAGTTATAGAAGAGCCCATCCCATTGATGATAATCAAATTTTATTCAGTGGAAATTAAATTATGCAACTTAGTTTAGAGATAAATATATATTATATATAAAACTGATAATTACATACACATGTGCACAAGCATACATGAACACACACACACACATGCACATTTGATTAATGAAATTTATACCTTTCTTATTTCCAGTTATAATTAAATTTAATTTTTAGCCTGAAAGCTTTTATGTTTTTATTGTTAAACATATATCTTAGTCTCTATATGATTGTGTTAGAATTTGACATGATTAAGAGATTTTTTAGTTCTGTGATTGGGATAGCATTTCTAAACTTGTTGTAGGATTCTTTTCTAAAACCATATTGATTTAGTTAATCACATTTCCCTGTAGTTTCTTGGCACAATATTTGGCTTTTTGTAAAAGTAGTCTTCTGATTGCTTTCTGCCTCCTATTTTTTTTCCTCTTTAAATTTATCCACATCACTGATTGTCTTAGAGCCCATGTTTTTACAGCTATTTTTATGGTCACAAAAATAAATATTTTATGTATTCTGACTACAAATAGAGTGCTATTCTTGGTTTCTAGATTTCAGATTGTTTCTTTGTTCTAGGACAATTAAAAGTGAAAATTAGATGATAAGCTTATTCCTGCCAACCCCAGGTCAGATATACGTGCTGATAGGTAGGATGACACAGTGAAAAATATCTGTCTCTAGTGTCAGAAAAACCTGAGTCTATATCCCAGCTCTTTATTTATTGGCTGTGTTACCTTGGGCAACTTATGAGTCTTGATATTTTCCTTCTGTAAAACAGAAATAACAGCATTCTCTCTCTTAAAATTAAATGAGATGTTAAAATGTGGTAAGGATTAGAAACACTAAATGATGGCAAAGTACAAACAACCTTTCTTCCCACTTGAGAAATAAATATTTTGCAGTTTTAGAGGTTAATATAAATACATACACACATTTACTCAACAGATGTCTATTTGAATAAATGTATAAGTAGACATTTACTGAGTTTTTACAATTTGCCAGGCTCTGTTCTAGATGTTGAGATACGTGATTTAACAAAATAAAGACTCCCATCCTGTGGAGCTTAATATTTTGTAAAGTAAATATTGCAAACTTTTCTTTAATGTCACTAAAGTTTTTTTTTTTTTAAACAAATCCAGCAGTCTTGGCTCTCTATTGTGTTGGCTTGCACTCTATGTATATTCCCATGAATGGAAGAAGAAAAAGTAGAACAGCATAAGAGCTTTTTTACTTCTTATATAAAAAGATGTTTATAAATCGATTTTAAAAAACACTATAAAGGAAATTGAGTAAATAATATTACCAGGAAATTCACAAAAGAAGAACTGCAGATGGCTGATAAATTCATGGAAAGCTGCCCAACTTCACTAGTAACATGGGAAATGTAAATCAAAGGATATCCGGTATTTTCCTCATAGAATTAGCAAGAGGGAAAATATTGATATTATCCAGTGTTGGTGAAGGTATGGGGGAAAAAGCACATTTCAACATAGTGTCGATTGTAACTTTTTCAGAAAGTGCTCTATATTGGCTAGTAAAATTACAATTAAAAATAAAGCGATTATGCCCCTGATTTAGCTGTTTCAATTTAGTAAACTATCTTCTAGAAATCAAGGTACTAATATGTACAACTTTGTATTCAATGCTGTGCTATATTACTATGTGTAATAACAAAAAATGGGGGGGAAAACTTCGAGTCCCTCAATAAAGGGATATTTCAACAACAATGGACTAATACATGAAATATGTTCCCAAGCCTGTGCTTCATTAATGTTTATAGGAGAAAAAATAGAAAAATCATAAATTTCCATTAATAATGGAGTAATTCAACAAATTATGATGAAGCCAGAATATGTAGCATTATATAAATACTAAAAATGATGATTTAGAGCTATCAGTATTGACCTAGATGGACATCTATGATTGGTTGTTAAGTGAGAAAAGCAAGTAGGTTTGTGATAAACTTATTACGATGACATTTTTGTCTTAATAATTCTACATGCATGGTTATTTCAAATTGGAGGATGTTTTATTAACATAGAGAAAGGAAAAGAAGAATGTACATGAAACTTTTGTTTGTTACTTCAGGTTGGGGGTTGTTGATGGGAGACGGGAAGTCACAGCACTTGACCTTCTGATTTGTGTGAGTGGTTACAATTAGCACTTATAATGTAATAAAGAAATGGTCTATTTAGAGTTTCATTAACATGGTCTATTTAGAGTTTCATTAGTACACTCTTTATCAATGTGGAGGTCAAGACAGAATCTACTGTAATGCATTCATTATAGTAGGTGTTTAGTAACTGTATATATAATACTTTGAGAGCTATTCTTTGCAAAGTACCTTTGTCTAGAAATGATTTTCCATCTTAGTTTGGATTTTTATTTTCTCGGTAATAGGAGTGAGCCAGGCAAAGATAGTAACAGAGTCCTCTGGCTCCAAAAATATAAACCAGACAAGGTATAATTAACTATATGCATTCATTCACTCAGTTATTCTAGTTTATTGCTTATGCGGCAAGCAAAGATTTATTCATGGGTCTTTCACCTACAAGGAGTTTACAGTTCTGCAGGTTATAAACATGTCATCAATTTCATGCCACTTAATTTTTTCTCTTCAGTATAGGTTAAGATTTCATTATGTACTTATTTTCAAATTTTACACAAAAATCAGAACTCCTGTAATCCTTAAATGCATAGTTAGTAAAGGAAGTGAAGTAAGGGCGGGATCTCGCTGAGGGACTAGCAGATGTGTAAGTGAACAATAACTAAGATAAAGAAGCCAATTTACATATATTATAAAAATGGCTATCATGGGCCTTATGCTTGTTGGAGCCCAGTATATTTGGGCTTCATATTCTAGTTTAAGCCTCATGTAGAATCATTTGCTAAGAAAAAATTTCCATCTAATAAAACTTCCATTCTTTAAGCCCAGAATTCTCAGTAGGAAAATGTATCAAAGCAGACATCTAGTTCCAGAATTCTCATTGTGAACGTATTGGTTTTTGTTATATGTACATTTTTATACATTCATCTTTAAATATAGAATAATCAAAAATATAAAATTATATATTTTATATACACTGTGTTTAATATAATATTTAATATAATTATTCAGTATAATAAAATAGGTTATTTCTATATATTTATATTTCCCTCTTATTATATATTCCTTTCGAATAAATTTACTGGTGCCAGAATGACCTCTATGATTTTATTTTACCTATTAGTATAGGTATTTTACCTATACCTCCTGGGTAGCATTATTCTCATATTTCTGGCATGACTTGGCCTTTTTCATTATTTTTAAGAATTCTTTCTATTTTCTAATTCATTGTTTTTAGTTTATTGTGAGCCGGGAAAGCAGATAACGAGTTTGCTGAATTACGTTTAAAGTAAGTATTAATAGACCCAGAAGGCGGGCCTGTCGTTTTCTCTTACGTGTAAAATATGTGGCCTTCACGAACAAAATGTTTGGAGTATTTTGACTGCAGAGGCCTTGTTATTTATTGTTCATTTGTTTTCCTCACTAGTTCTCACCCATATTCTGAAGAATTAAAGGTGTCGATGATCTGCCATGAATATGTGATGTAGGAGAGTTTAATATATTCTCGAGTTCAGTGAGGTGCTACAGTTCGTGAGGTTTTCACATATTTATCTCACAATAATAATGATGACACAGTAGGTCTAACGTACGCTGACAAAATGTTTCATCCTTGAGCCCAGTTTTGTACAGCAAAAAATTTGAGAGTCTTTAATTTCAAGTAGAATTTTGCGTACAACTTACGAACTTTTCTTGTCATCGCAAGGCACTGTGAGAGTCCGAGGTGCATGAGCTATCATTTCAGTCAGACCTGAGTTTGAATCGTTGTTCCTTTATTAGGTGATTTACAATGAGTTATTTAACCATTCAGTCTCCACATCTGAAATATGGGATGTCAATACTGCTCTTCCAAGTTTGTTGTGGAAAATAACACGAGTACGTCCAGCCTTAGGCCAGGCCCTGTTTCTGTCAGCAGTGGGTGGTTTAGCGTTCAGTTACATGCCAACGTTGTTCGTAATGAATTACTGCTGCAAAGGGTAAACCGTGATGCTGCCTGCAGAAACCTATTTTTCAAAATCATTCTTTTTCTGCTCATTAGAAGATAAAAAAAACAAATGTGAGACAATCCTAAAGAATGTACATTTCCATGTTGTGACTGATTCTTAACAAAAGGACAGAGACATTTGAATAAAGGATTTCTGTTGGATTTCTAGCTATAGAAATGAAACACTTTCCAAAATGCCGATATGTTATAATTTCATAATGTGTTCTCGGGGGAGATGGTGCATTTTTGCACATTCATCATAGCTCTAAAAGTGAGTAAGGATGAAAAGCATGTAGTGCTTGCCTTGTTCTTACATCAGAAGAATTTTTCCTTTTGTCCATTTTATGCTTGCTTCCAAAGACTTAAAATGAAAGCTTTGTTTCTGCAATAATGGCTTAGTGTAGGCTTACACTGTTGATCTCCTCAGTAGATGCAATGTAATCCACTTTGGTAATGTGAATTTTTAAACAATCATGGGCCTTTGCCATTAACCCTTCTCCACTAATGATAATGCTCTAGGAAAACTACAAAGGAACTCAAGGCTCAGCTTAACAGTAGACTTGGAGCTCACTTAGCTGAATTTGCATTTCTTATTTTAGTAGCAGTGAATTGCTGAGCATATGTTGAACTTCATCAATACCGAATGTAGAATAGGTGATTGTGAAACTAGTGTTCAAGTGCAAGCATTCAAATACAAACATGGAAAACTAGAAGAAAATAATGATGTAGTGAAGCAAAAGTGCTTTCGAATCCAAAATTTCCCTTGAAGGAGCTTTGGCTGCTGTTGCGTTTTTTTTGTAATATTTTTTAACTTGACCTGTTGCTTTGTTTCCTTCATTGTAGTGCAAATGTCTCAAATAAAGCTGTACATGAGTCATTTTTTTCCTCCTCCTCAGTTCAGGCTACTCGGATAATAGCGTACTTTGAGCACAAGCATGGGAACCTTTTGAATGTTTCCTGCACGTAAAGCCTTCAGAGCTTTGCTCAGCAGCTCCACACGTTTCTTTAGGAGAGCGAAATGGTAAATTAACTAAGAGCAATTTTCTTCCGTGACATATTTCCAAACTAACTTTGAAAACACATTTCCACTTAGTGTTTGCATTCCACTTTGGAGACTTAGAAAAGGTTTCCTGCATTCGGTTAAGTAATATAGAGGGTGGATGGCTAAATTTAAGATGTTCTTTAGAGATTTGTAGATATTTAAAGTTTTGCTTAAAGTAGAGAGGACTTTACAGCCATTCGTGTTGTAGCCGCAGTGCTGTGTGCCTCCAGGGCTATGGGTTTAATAAACAAAAGATCTGTCATTGAGCTTGGTGCACAGTAGGGAGTAGATGTAATTATATACTTTAAAAGGGAAAAGACTGTTGTTATTATTTTACATTTATTGAGTGCCAACATTTAGCAATGCACTGTACCTAACATAGAATTAGACACAGTCCTTGCCCAATGGACTATCTATTTAAATTAGACACAATCTAAATATTTCTCCTAAGTAGTTCCGGTGTTTTCCAATGTGTTACACAATGCATTGTGTAAGTACAGACATGTTATTGTATGTACAAATGTTATTTAAAACTATGACAGCTTTCAAAGACGGGTGGTGAAATGAGATGTGATTATTGGACTATAAAATTACTTATTTTTTTTAGGTCTTTTCCTTTATTATTATAGACCTAATTTGAAATGGGAAACAGGAGAGGTATAAAATTTAGAAAATGATGGATACATATTTTTGATTTTTACTTTGGAAAACATTTCAGTTTAACAGTAATACTGGCATTGACTTAACTAGGTTTGGAATTATATTTATTTGTGTTTTTTAAGCGTGTGTGTGTGTGTGAGAGAGAGATTTTTAAATTAATTTCAGGCCGAGATTCCATGAGGGCTGGAATCACATTGTCTAACACAGTACATTGCACTTATTAGGCATTCACTAAAAATTGTTGAAGGGATGAATTAAATGGGTTTGCGAATGGATTTCTGTATCAGTCATCATTTTGTCAGAACCTCTTTTCTTATTATGGAGCCTGAGAGGGCAGTGCTGTATTGGCTTTGAGTCAGTACTAAAAACAAAAACAAACCCCAAGACCTTTCCGGGAATACCTTTAAGGAGTTCTTGTTTGGAAGGTCTTATTTCTGATAAAGATGTTTCTTCTCTCTCAGCAAGGCTTAGGAGTGGAGTTTGGGCAGATCTTCAAGGGCTGTCAGAGCCCTCAGGGGTATTGCAATCCCGCACTAATGATCAAAAGGCCCTTTCACACCCGACGCCCGGTTTCGAGGGAGGTGGTTCCCGTATACAGCAGTCAGCTAATTGATCTGTGGTGTAGACACACGCAATTTGTTTCACTTCTAAGTCACACTGGCATTAGGGAAAATGTGTAGATATACACGGAGAAAAATACGTAAGTTTCCCTACGTATGTACGTGTCCTGTATGATGAGATCGTCTCGCACCAACCCCGCACTGGCTGCAGCACGTTCATTCCGTTCGCTCTTGGTCTCACACCGTGCACATCGGTTCTCAGTCGTAAGGCTGTAGCTGTTCTCTCCGTAAGCACAAGTGAGGACCCTGGATATCGCAGTGGGGTCATCCACCCCTGAGTTTGCGTCTCTGGCCTGCCGTTCACTCTCTGTACAATCTAAATCAAGTTACTAAGCTTTTTTCTAAGTCCCGCACTCCTTAAATGTTTAAAGGGGATAATAATATCACTGAGCTCTTAGATTCCATGTGAAAATAAATCTAAGCTATGTAAAGTACTTTGAACATAACTACTTTATTATTATGTTGTAATTATTATCATTATGGAAAATTACCTTAGTGTCATGGTCAAGCACAAATATCAGAAAATCTGTTGGATATATACTTAGTCTTTTAATTCAAAATGCAAAATATCGATATTGCAAAGCGATTTCGTAAGCAGCGGTTAGCGTTCTGATCTGCCAGTGATGTAAATGTAAAGCTGAGGAAAGAGGGAGATACCGCGTTTTACCCCCGCATCCACCCTGCCCGCTTCCTCGTGCCTGCTCGGCCCGCTCTCTGTGCTCATGAGGACCCCGTGCCTTCCACTGTCCTTCCTCTTCCGGTCCCCTCCTGCCCCGAGTTGCCTTCTAACCCAGCCGAACCCTAAGATTTTCCCTTTGAGCCTTGGCTTCTTACTCTCAAGAATGGATTCACTTTCTACTTTGCCAAACATCTGGCCTAATTTTTTGAAATATTTATTTTTCTCAAAATTTCTTCTGTTTCCTCTAGTCCTTCCCCCCCCCCACCTCCTGTTTCAGAACACAAAAGATTTCTAAAATATTCAAATTCAGTAATTACATCTTACCTTCGTATTTACACCTCTGTCAGTTGCTCCTGGCACATCCTGTTTTTCTCCCTCCTTTTCCTCGTAGTCTCTCCTTTTAACCTCAAATTCCCTTGACATACTTGTCTTCCATTCGCGTGTTACACACTCACTCTTGTCCCTCCCTCCCTCCCTCTTGGCTGAGATTGTGTTCCAGGGGTTCGCCTGTCATGCCACCTGCAAATCTGATGGTCTCTTCAGTCACCTTCTCCGCTGTCCCTGCTCCCTTTTCCTCATCTCTGTTTTTGTAAGTTAGTGGGAGAATTTTCTTCTTATGTTTTGAGCTTCCTTTCATTCTTTCCTCTTCCTTCACTAATGTGTAGGCCTTACATGTCAAATCTTACATTTATGTGCATGACACGCACATCTGCATACCCCACTCCAATGTGTATTTTCAGCTCCAAGCCTCTAATCTGTAACTGTGTGCTAGACACACCTATCTGTCTGTTTTTCAGGCAACTCCACTCACCTATCTAAGCACCAAACTTTTCACCTTTCCTCCAAACTAGTTTCTCTTCATGGTTTTCCTGTTGCCATTAATGAGCCCCAAGTTCTCCTGAGAAGCCCAGACTATAAACCACTGAGTCATTCGATAGTCGATTAATTGCCAAAATTCTGCTGAGTTTTCCTCCACATTGTCTTTTGTATCTGCTGCTTCCCTCGCTTTTTCTGTGCCTGGCCCATGCTACTTCTTGCCTCTGCCAAGAGCCAGAAATTCCTCCCTGGCCACACCATTTCTCATCTCTGTAGGAAATGAGAAGCCGTAAAGTCCATACACTTTTACCAGCCATTCAAGGCACCAACTCCCAGTGATGAGCTTCTGATCCAGTTGCCAAGAGACCCAAACACAAGGAGATGATTCTCTGACTCTAGGGTCCTGTTGGGCTGCAAAGATGAGATCCTTTTCTCAGAGAATCCATGAGAAATACTGTGTAATGCATTGTTCACCCATTCACTGTGAATCGGGGATGATTCACAGAGTGTGAATACAGGAGCATCCTCCTCAGCCCAGGCCGACTGGATTCCAGGCTTGTTTCCTGCTTTCCTCTCTCTCCAAAACCTCTTCTTCACAATGCGGCCCTTGGTGAGTGCAAGGTCCTCTGTGTCTATCATGTTGTCCATCTTTCTTTCTGCTTGTTTAATCCAACCACCACTTCTTCATAGTCTAGGTTTATGTCTCACTTCCGTAAAACCCTTCTGAAATAAAATCCTATAGTGTTTTTTTCAATAGTGATACTTTTTCTTTAAGAATGATCATACATTATTTTCCTTAGTCATTACGTTTTATGTCTTATGCCCCCCCCAAAAAAAAACTCTAGTAAAAGAAAGTCAATGTTGATGCCCCATTTCAATTAGCTTAGTGTCTAGCACAGAGCTTCTTGATTGTCTTTGATGATGAATTTTCAGGGCTACACAGACTAATGGTATTGAACATTCTGGTCCCTTTATTACCCCTTGTCAATATGGCATCACCTTCTAACCACCAGCTCTCACTGTGTTGGTAAGAGGGATCTTCTGTGTCAGTGGATTAGGTGGATAAGTACCATTTTAAAGATGCTTCAGAGTTTGCAAAGTACTTTCCTAGGAATATGTCATTAGATCCTCATAAAAATCCTGTGATGTAAGTACTTTTATTATCTCCATTTTGCAGATAAAAGATAACTAAATCTCTTTATTTTTAAAAGTGCTATTCTCTTTGTGAAAGTGGAAAGACTATGGAGATTAGAGCAGGAATCTTCTACATGGACAAAGATGCTAACAATTTAATTTTCCCAATCGATTTCAGCTGAAAAAAATATATATTGTGAACTTGGGTTCCCAGAGTATTTCAAGATCCTGATATCTTGCTTTCCAGGCAAAAAAATAACCTAGCCTTTTCAGTTCAATGTAAGTGAAGAGAGAAATATAGGTGGAGAAGAAAATGGATTCTGTCTTTGGATAAAGACATTAACATTTAAGGGATTAGAAACAATTGTTGGAATGAATGCTTATATGTATATACTTTCACATTTAAAATTAATAGAAAGTGAGAGCTTTAGCTTTAGTTATAAAAACTGAATAAACAGGATTCAAACACTTTTTTTCTTTACATGATGGCATATACACACAGATGTCAGTCTCAATTTTAGCTTTTATTCTGAGTTTTTCTGCAAAAGAAGCAGAGGAGGAAAAGAACACAGTATATATGTAGATATAGTACAAGAGTTCAGCCAAAATGGAATATGCCCTTAACATTGCACTGAGAAAAGAATATTCCATTTCAGTTCAGTCAGCCGTAGACCTTAGTTAGATATAGAAGAATATCTGGATAGACAGAGTCAGGATTATAAAGGAAAAACAGCAAGACGGAAACGTTTATAGGTTAAACTTAGTTGCTATGTCACTTCAAGTATTACCATAAGATAGTGTGTTGTTGATTTTTCCTCTTTAAGTCTTCTCATGTGTCTTGCACATTTTATTACTTGTAGCATGTGTTCAATATGTCCTTATGAAATCATTTACTTTATACTTAAAACAATATTTTTAATTCGTAAGTTCATAACATGATCCTTAAGGCACTTTGGAGAACTTTTGATTAACGACAACTACAAGTTTGCAAGGCAGAAGCATTAAATACTTAAAGAGGAGAGGAAACAATAAGATTGCGAGCTGTTGTGGGGAAAAATGAAAAGAAAGTCAAGAACATCAGGGTTGTGAAATGGAGCTTTCTAAAAACTGTCTAAGGTTGGCCTATCACCATGGCACAAGCAAACCAGTCCGAAGACCCAATTATGTGGCATTTGAGACCCCTGGAATCACTGGCTGGGCTGGACAGCACAAGTTTTGCTATCTGCAATGTCCCCGGTGCACTGGGACAATTTCTGTGAGGTAGCGGTAGCACTTATTGGTGAGGTGCTGCTCACGGCAATTCCCTGCTCTCTTTCTGTTGGCGTTAAAGCAGTGGCAGTGATGGTGGGACGGTCTTTTTACAAGCTCTTTTAAAATGGTGGAGAGATGGAACCAATGAAGGAAAAATGCAAGTATCCACTCCACCATTCATTCTTCAAATTATTACATCGATTTGCTAAAATGTGGCTTACCATCATTTGCCTTTGTATGAGTCTGGTCACATATTTCATCCTCAGCTTGATCAAGGTTTGTTATAAGCTTTAAAGAAAACATTTGCAGGGTTTTGTGTGTATGTATGTGTGTGTGTGAGAGAGAGAGAGAGAGAGATTTTGCTATAAAGAACATCACTCTTTCAAATTTTTCTATCAGATTAGGAAAATGGAGCATACCTCATTATTTAAGGCATTGCCTTTACATAATATTTACAAATATTTTGCCCTAAATTTTATTAAAGTTTATTTTAAGAAATAATTCTAAGTAGAACATCTGCTGTTTTTGTAACTTTGACATAAAAGACGCCATTCCTTCCTTGCACTGACGAGCATCTCTCATTTAAATATCAAAATGATAAATTCCTCTTTGAACTAGGTAACCAGCTCTTGGTTAACTAAGTCTTTTCCCTTATATTGGACCATCACTTTGTGCATGTTATGCGATCACTAAATATTTGCTTTATGGTGGAATATATAAATGAAGGGAAGAGTTCACCTTACTTAGTTTCTGCTTTGGCTCGGTTTGTGTGAAATGGCAGTGGCTTCTCGTAGATAAATGTACCTGTAATCTTCTTGCTCATCCTCATTTACTATGTTAATGTCCTTTTACGATTTTACTCTATCCGTGCTCTTCAAAAAATCTGTTTTGGAAGTAGCTGGAGTATAAATAGCAGCAAAAATAAACTGCATATTCTGACATTTAGAGTTGTAAGGATAACTCTGTGTTAAGGATGACTCAGCCTGCAAGTAAAGTTAATAGATAGATATCTGTCTAAATATATTTTAGAATAATTTTGGTCATCAAGCATCTCTTCTAACACGCTAGTGTTTCTTGTTTTGTTGCTGTTTTCCTTCCCATCAAAACAGTTCTCTTGCTACTCAAAAACGCAGAATGACTCAGTTTGGCTAATTTTATCGAACCAACGTTTTGAAGGGCACTTATGTCTCTTGAATTCTGTCACAGGCCCTAAATTTTTTTAATTGCACCAAACCTGCTATGGATTTTTATACCTTAGAAAGCAGAGCTACCCATCTTGCTTATTTCCTTTCTATCTTTGAGCTTTTATTCTTCCTGCATCTCTTAGCATTTGCATTCTTTTTTTTTTTTTCTTTTCTTTTCAACAATTTTACTTCTGTCTTGTCTTTCGAAGCCTGGCTTAGGTTTAACCTCTTTCGGTAAGACTTAATGAACTCTAAGTGACTCTTATTCCAAGTCTCCTTGGAATTATCTACTCAGTTTTTACTCTATTAATTTGCCCTTATTTGTATGACATGTTGAAAGCATTCTGAAGCCTTTTTTTTTTTTTTTCTTTGTAAGTACAGGAACGAGTTCTGGCTTTTTAGTTAGAAAATTTGCTAATTGTTTCTTACTCTGTGTTTTTCTTTCCCTTTTTATATTATCCTCAACCACACAGTTCAATGTTCGTTGAGATTAAAGAATGCCCATTAAATGATGTCGCCACCTAGATGCTCAGGTTAATGCATACAATATTGATTACATTTATTTTCACAAATATTTTAATAGGAATGAACATGAGAATTGTTTCCAGAAAGTTTAAATTTAAACTTAGAGATCTGCAGCATAATTGCTGATAATGTTAATACGTTCAGCCATTTCAAAAAACAGGTTTCTAAGGTAGTTTTTTGTTTCTTCTCCCATTATTCATATTATTCCCTGATTGATGGAGGCACATGGCTTTAATTATCAAGTATATGCTGAGGACATGCAGAACGACAGCTTCTTCCTGACTTTTCTAATGAAGCTAGTTCCTAATAGCAACATTTGCCAGATTATTTTATTGTATTATGACATTAAACATGGACCAGCAGAGGTCTGGCTAATTGGGAACGATACATTTTCCCCTCTAACTGCTTATTTATTTTCCAGGAAACTAATTTAGTTTGGTTCTAAAATGAAACCTCAGAATTCAGTACAAGCAAGTTTAATCATATAATATTGATAGCTAGGCTGAGTGAAATACTATGAATAAATAAGCAGAAATGCTGAAAAAATTTTAAATGAATAAATGAAGTTTTATTGCTTTCATTTAGTACCTTTAAGACTAGAACAAACATTGAATACTTGTTTTTCTTTTTTTAATGAATCGACAAGCATTATTTGTAATTAGTGGGTTTTTTTAAATAAGCTAAAGTGCTTTAAAATTAAAAGAAGTTTATTTTAGTTCACTGGAAAATAAACAAAACTCTTATGCTACGTGATAAAAATACAAACTTATTATAATTCAACTTTAAACAATAAATATTTTAAATATAATTCATACTTCTGTATAAAACTTAAAATTAAAACTATACAGCACTTGGTATGAACTTTCTTCCTAGCTAGCATCATCTATCTTATTTGAATTACAGCACTGATTTCTGTCAGAGCAGTTCCTTTGTTGCCTGTTTCATAGACATTGAATTTTTTTTTTAGATGTCAAAATTTTTAAATGAGTGATATTAGCCTGAAACTTGTTTACAAATTTGGACCTTTAAGTTTTAATCTTATGGCCACATGTTAATGTTGCAAACAGTCTCAGTGACTGCATGGAACACGATGCACTTGGCTTGTAGAGCCTATTTTACGTCATAGCGTTGTAGAATACGAGATCCATCAGGATTCAAGAGAGAGTGGTGGTCATCAAAGTGTGTTCCAGGGAACCTAAGGGTTCCTCGGTACTATCCCAGGGATTTCCAGAGACAGGAAGGGTGGTGATGTTCAAGTTGAAAGGCCTACTTCAATTGTTTGAAAGGTTTAAATGGAAATGCAGGGTTTAAATGAAAATACAGGACTCATCTGATAAATTTTGAACACTACTTGGAGTCCAGACTTCTTTTGTAGCTGAGGAACTCTCCAGACAACTGGAACAATTTGGTGAATGGCGCACAAAAATATTTTGCTAATCTTTGAATTTTAACCCAGTTCTATGAACTCTTAGATGATTTTTCTTTCAGTGCATGTAGAATAAAACCATTTAGGTAAACAAAAAAAATCTATTTTTAATATTAAACAAATAATTATTTTTCGAATTTAAAAAAGTAGAAAAATACTAAACTCAAATCTGCTATAAGGTTCAAAACATTTAGTTGATAAACTGCATTTTCTGTTTGCAGTTTATCTATTTTTTAAAAATCTTTATCCAGCTCTAATTGCCAGTTTTTTTTCCCCACAATAATTAAGATGGAATAAGGGGTACAGAGTCATATTTAAAAAAAATTAATTTGGAATATGCAAAATGTTAAGGAAAAATTTAAAGAAAAGAGTTAGTAGATATCACTAGGCACTCTACTAGGCACTATTGATTCAGAACAAAGAACATTTTAAAGACTCTAGAAGAAAGGAATTCACAATTCAACAGGAAAGCCACCTTAAAAATGGACTGTGAGAGAGTGATGATAATATTTTAATGGATAAAGACTTTGAGCTGGGTCTTAAACAAAAATGAAGAGTGTTCCAGAAAGAAGAGTGTGTGTAGGTAGGGAGAAGGGAGATAAGAAAGACAGAGACACAGAGAAATATTGTTTAATTGATTCATGATGATGTTGCTAGACCAAATTATGGAAACTAGAGAATAGGGCAGACTATGGGGATTAGGATGTGCTTGGTTCCAGATTATCTGCACCTGGACATATCCAGTAGACAGAAAATAGCTTAGCATTCAGGTGAGAGATTAAAGCTGGAGATACTCACTCATTTATTCCTTCATTCATTCAGTAAATATTGGATGATAACTGTGCTCAGGCAATATAATAGTCATGATGTTAGGGGAGGGAACACATGGATGAAAAGACATGGACTATTTAGTCAAGAAATGTACAGTCTATTACAAGGAATGATATGTAAATAAATTGTAATTTAATAATAGAATTATAGTGAACACTTATGTGAAATAAGAGATATAATTATGATGTTAAATCATGATAAAATCACTATACTTTATAATTGTATGTAACAAAATCATACTGCATTGTAATTCAGTAAGGAGAATTGCTTTAATGGGAATTTTTGCTAAATGTGGTTATCACATGGAGGAAAGAGCAGCTTATACTGTCTGAAAGGCTTCACAATGGACGAAGCATTTACACTCAGATTGATAGATTGTATCAGAAGTCACTTCTAGCATACTAGTAAAACCATGGGAGTAGATTTGATCTAAATAGACCAATGAAGCATAGATTTGGACTGAAAAATGGATTTTGCTCATGCTTCTCAAAGTTAGACTTTGAACCCTTCATTGAAAATGCCTTTTTGCTTCCTAAAGTGGTCTGAGCTGACCAGTAGTACTTGGGCAGTGAAGATAACCAGAAGTACGAATTGGTTGCCTGTGAAAATGTGGTTTTTTCAAGTTCTGTAGCCATTCTAATTTTATCGATTTTGTTTCTTCTTCACATCTTTCTTTTCCTTTTACCACTTAGGTTCTTGTTTTTTCCCCATTTAAACTTTACATTCAGCAAGGCTCTACAAACTTTCTGATTTTACACCTCTGTGACCACAACTTTAGCAATATTGGCTCTGCAAATCTAGTTAAATGGTCAGTTTATTTTGTGTGTGTGTGTGTGTGTGTGTGTTTTTCTCCACATCAACTGGTGTATAGATTTTTCTTTTCAACTAGTTTAGAATAAGTCAATATTCCAAGAGACAGCACAGCTCAATCAGATGAGTCTACCAAACTCCTCTCCTCATAGAATCTAATAGTGGTTTGAGGTCTCCAGATGCCATGGAAGTCTTAAATATAATCATGCAAAACATGAATAAAAATAATGTATTGATGATAATGATGTGGTTGATGTTAGATTAGCACTATTATGAATTATTCCTCTTTTATAATGTAGCGACAGTTGGGATTTTGAGAAACGAGTTATTCTTTTCATTTGAGTCTTATCCTGGAAGTCAGGGAGAGTAATAACTTGCCGATTCACAGCATGTTTGAAAGGAAAAACTAATTAATAGCTTTAAAGCACTTGGAAAGCATGAAGTGTTATATACATAATAATTATATAATCCCCAAAGATAGTTATTAATGTTTGTTAACATATACTCATTAACCATAATTTCTTACACTCAGTTTGGAGGCTACTTTGATTTGGGAAGGGTATTTTCTTTTTTTCTCCAAAAAAAAATGCCAGTGCACAAGGAACAGGTATGGTTTTGAGGATTAATTTGTACTAAAAAATAATCTTTCAAAAGTTAAGATGTCAAATCATGACCTATGGAGTTAGAATCATGCAGATCACATAGTCCAATTTTTGGCAAGGAAACAGAAGTCATTAAAGTATAGGTAAATTAATAAAGTCACAGAGCCAGAACTGGTTTCCTTTTCTAGTCGCAACTGTCTTTATAGTAAGCCAGTAAGAAAGTAAGCAAAAACAAGGACATAAAACTTGCTGTGCACAATTAAACTATTTGTAAGAAAATTCAGCTTTTTATGGGAGATGGTTGTATCACACCATGTTGTAAGTTAGTTCTGCATTTTCTCAAAAGACTGTTAGAGGCAGTTTTTGTTTAGTTGTTACTCAGTGTCTTTTGTGACACCAATCATGTTATTCAATGTCTAATTTTGTTAAAATTTCATATTGATTTCTTCATTTTCACATAAGATAGGACATTATGGAGAAAGGAAATTATGATCACAGGAAAAAAAAAAACAGTGCTGCTAGGAGACAAAAAAGAATATGTCAGAAGATAGCACTTTCTAAATATAAAGTTAATGAAATACATTTTAAAGCTATCGCTATGAAATGATATTTATTTACAAAAACATTATTATGGATTTGCAAGAGTAAATTAGTCAAGCAGCGGGCAAGATTATCGCATTCATTGAAAAAGAGAAATTAAATGTTCCATAACAAATTATAATTTACAAATCAATTATGATAAATACATTTATATTTTCAAATAGTAATTATGGCTAATTATAGCTAACATTCCTTGAATGCTATGATGCCTGTCACCATACCATGGATTTTTCATGGTTTGCTCATTAATTCTTTTCTCGTATGTATCTTTGGCATTAGATTTTTTTTCATGAGAGCTTGGTTGAAGTATAATTCATACACCATATAATTCAACTTTTAGAGTGTGTAATTTAGTGTTTTAATATATTCATAGAGTTGAGCAATCATCACCACTATCTAATTTAAGAACTTTTCATCATTCCCAAAAATAAACCCAAGACTATTAGCAGCCATCTCTCAACTCCACATCCCCATGCTCCTGCAAATCACTTTCAGTCTCCATGTATTTGTGATTCTGGACGTTTCTTATTAATGGAATCACATGGTGCGTGCCCTTTTTGACTGGCTTCTTTTGCTTGGCATATGTTTTCGAAGTTTCTTCATGGCTTATCATTATCAATATGTTATTAAATTTTACTGCAAAGTAATATTTCATTGTATAGATACACCACATTATTTATTCATCAGTTAATGGACATTTTAGTTGTTTGTACATTTTGGTTTTTATGAATAATGCTGCAATGAACGTTCATGTGCAGGTTTTGCGTGGACCATTGTTTTCAGTCCTCTTTTGTATGTACCTAGGAATACAGTTGCTGGGTCATGTGATAATTCTATGTTTCACATTTTGAGGACCTGCCAAACAGTTTTACAAATTATACCATGTTATAATCTAACGAGCAATGTATGAGGGTTCTGGTTTATCCACATTCTCGTCAACACTTGCTGCCATCCCTTTTTGGTTAGCTGTCCTACTTATTGTGAAGTGGTATGTCACTGTGGTTTTGACTTGCACTTCCCTAATGGCTAAAGAATGACATTGAGAATTTTTTACGTAATTATTGGTTATTTACCTATTTTTTGGAGAAATGTCTGTGCAGATCTTTTTCCATTTTTCAATTGGATTATGTGCGTTTTTATTATTGAGTTGTAAGTGTTGTTTCTTTATTACAGATACACGTCCATTATCAGATATATAATTTACAAATATTTTCTCCCATTCTGTGTGTTATCCTTTCATATCGATGGAATATTTTGTAAGATATATGTGGTTAATTTAGTTATAGTCTGATTTATCTTTTTTAGTTGTTGCTTGTATTTTTACTGTCATGTCTAAGAAACCATCACCTAATCCCAGGTCACAAGATTTACTTCTATGTAGGTGTTAAAATTTATACTTTTAGCTCTTACATATGAGTCTATGATCCATTAAGAGTTAATTTTGTTTATGCTGGGAGACAGCTTCATTTCCCTGGCTATGGATAGCAAGTTATCCTAACATCATTTGTTAAAAGGTTATATTTCACAACTTAATTGGCCTTGTGTCCTTGTTTAAATCAATTGCCCTAAAATGTAAAGGTTTATTTCTGGGCTTTCAATTCTGTGCAATTGATATAAATGTGTATCCTAAATACAATTTCACATTGTCTTGCTTTCTGTAGCTTTGTCGTCAGCTTGAAATCAAGAAGTGTAAATCTTCCAACTTTATTCTCTTTTTTCTCCAATATTATTTTAGATATTCTTGATTCATGGTGTATCTACATGAATTTTAGGATTAGCTTGTCAGTTTCTCCAAAAATGCATCTGGGGTTTTGATCAGGATTGTGTTGAATCAGTAAGATCAATTAGTAGAATATCAACATCTTAATAACATTAATTCTTCTGATCCACAGGCATGGAATGTCTCTTCTTTTACTTAGTTCTTTAGTTTCTTTTAGATGTTTCATTATTTTCAGTGCACAAACCTTGTAGTTCTATCATTAAATTTATTTCTGAGCATTTTGTTCTTTGTAATGCTATTGCAAGTCAATCGTTTTCTTAATTTCATTTCACATTGTTTATTGCTAGTGTATATAGAATTACAGTCGATTTTTATATATCGATCTTATACCTGCAACCTTGCTAAATTAATTTATTAGTTCTAATTGTGTGTGTGTATTCTGTAGCATTTTCTATATATATATAAGATATTTTCATCTGTAACTAGAAGCAGCTTTACTTCTTTTCTCTCCAATCTGGATTTTTGAATGTCATTTTTCATACCTAGTTGCCCTGTCAAACACCTTCAATACAATGTTCAAGAGGATTGATCAGAGCAGAGATTTTTATCTTGTTCATGATTAGTGGGGCTGCCGTTTTTAAGAACTCTCATGCTTGTGAAGCTGCAAGTTCCCATTATGATGCTGGGTAGAAGGAGCTAGGACTAGACAAGTTAAGATAGAACAAATCTTGCTACTTTTATTACAATTTTGGCTGTCTTTTCTTACGTATGTTCTTCTTGGGTTGCTGCAAGCCTTTGGTTAATTTACAGAGTTCTCCAAAAGTTAAATCTGATCATTTTCGCCATGACTTTTCTTTCTTTTATTTTCAGAGGTTCTGACTCTACCATTCTAGAAGTGGCATGAAGGTTTTTCATGGGACATACTTAAGACAGGGAAGGAAAATCAGTATAAAGTGAGGTCTCATATAAGAATTTTTTCCTATTTTTAAAAGATAGGAAAAATATTTTTCCCCAGGAATATTTTTTACAGTACAGTGGCTTTTAATTTTTTGAAAATGTCAATTTATTTAAGATTATGTATAAGTTTCCAATTACAAAATGACTTAATGACTTTTTATTCACAACAAAAAAGTAGAAGAGACTGTCGTATTCATATTGATTGAAAATGAAACTTTATAGTGTGGTAAACTTTATAGTGCGCTGTTAAATTCTTCTGGGGGAAGAAAAGAGAAACTTTCAGTGTATTGATAATTGACTGAGACACCATTTATGTTTTATTTTGTGAGCTGAGAGCTGAGAAGTTGGATGTGTGTTAACTTTCTGGTTGTGAGCACATTCTATTTTTAAACAATCAGTTTCTTTGGGTGGAGTAAACCTGAATATAAAATTTGGTTTCTTTCTTCTGATCCAGAGTATGCCCCTGATTCATTCTTTAAGCACTTGTTCTTAAATGATTACGTGTTTTTCACCTCCCTTTCTTCCCTGAGAACAGATTGACTTTGGAACACTCTGCAGTGTGCTTTGCCAGTCTCATTCCAGCCACTGAGGAACTTACTTTTGTTCTGCGTGAATCTGAACCAAGAGTATGGTCTGTTCTCAAAATGTGTTTGCTGACAGATGTTTCTCCATAGCCCTCTGTTGCTGCATAGGACAAAGAGAAAAGATGCTTTGGCCAACTGAAGTTGCCAAGAAATTGATTTTTCAATACATGTTTCAAGCTTTGAGCCACAGAGTTTTTTTGTTAATTTGTTTTGAGAAATAATACAGGTCCAGTACATAGTGTTGTATTGTTTTTATTTCATGTGTATAGGGAGTGATCATTCAGGAGAAGACATTATGGAAAATGGATTCATTAGAGAACTTGATAAGGAACTAGTTAAAAATATTTTGTCAATTGCATTTACCTTGGGCTGTTGCTTAATAGATAGCAAGAAATGGGTACTTGCTCCAAAGATTGGTGGCAATTGATCTAATTAGCTATAATTTTTGAAATATTATTCAGCTATTTTTTTCCAAGTTCATTGTGATTGTCTTGACAAACGAATGAGAGAATTCAGAAATTTATATATTGTATATAGAGGAAATAGTACTATGAAGCCATTAATTTGCTTGGGAGTTGCAATGAAATGACTAATAACGATGAGCTTAAGGCTACTTACTATATTTCAGGGGCTATTTATATTTAGGGAAGGAAAAACCACAGAAATCCCCTTTGAGGGAGAAAAAAAGAGTAGATCCAGGAGTAGTGTGTTCCAGAAAACAGGTAGAAAGAAACGCAAAAGCACAATTGTGGAGTTAGGAAGTTGATGGATATGCCTGTCACCTATCACCTTTGGATACTGTGTTCTTCCTGACTTCTTGTGCCTCAGTTTCCCTTTTGCAGTCCTGTGAGTTATTAGCTTCCTTCCCTCCCAGCTCACTCATCTCACTTGTAGTGTCAACTTGTTGTCAACTTGACACCCCTGCAATCGTCGATCCATTGTGGACTGTGCCATGCTGTAACTGATACCCTAGACTGAATTTATAACCTTGAGAAACTCTGTCGCTTATGATTATCATTTAGGCATTCATTCAGTAATCGCAATATTGACTCATCTCCCATTATGTGTTAGGGACCGACATAGCTGAGCACATTAGCCAGACAACTTCCTATCATGTAGAGGGTCGGGCTGCAAAAAAATAAACAAATGTAATGCAACGTCAAGGGGTGGTAAGAAAATGAAAACAGAAGAAGAAATTAAGAAAATGAAAACAGAAGACAAGAGTGACTGGCGATGTTGTGGACAGGAGTGGCCTTCAGAAGAAGTGATATTTGAGTTGAGAAAGTATGTGACTATCAGGAACGGAGTATTGGGGGCAGGGTGAACAAAAGTACAAAGGCTCTACTTCACGTAGGACTTCATTTCTCTTCTCAGATCTCCCAAGGTAGGGGCAGCGCTATTCTACATGGACAGCGTGGTCTTCATAACTGGCAGATGTAGAAAGAGATAGAAAACTGAGTTTGGCTAGACACATCCTTCGTGATATTTCTAGGATTGTGATTATCATGTCGAAAATCCATCCAAGTATATTCCAGCCGGATGGAGTGATGGCGTGTAACTTCTCACCCCGTGGCGACATTTAGGAACACTGAAGTTTGCACTTAGCTTAAGTATGTTCATCAGCGTAATGCGGTTTTTGCATTGCCTCTCCACCCACACTTTCTTCTTCTAATGAGCTGAAATTTGTTTCTCCTTTAAAATGCGAAGATGTGGATGAATATACAGGAGCCGTAAACACAACCGGGGAATAGTTTTCACATGTTCAAAGTGTGAAACGGACAGCCCGCATCCCATTAACTTTCCGCTCCTTACCCCCACCGCCTCCATTACTGTGGTCATTTGATCAACACCCACAGCCTCTTTAATTCAGAAGTGTTGATACCTTGTAGGACTTCCACTTTATTTTCTTCTGAACATGTTTAGTGCCTTGTAGAGTTTTGTTTGATGTCGGCTTCTGATAAAGCAGTTAAGGATTTTGCATGCATTTTCTCAGGGGTCTAATTGTCTCCGTATTTCTCTCATAAGAGTATTCAAAGTGTTTTATTAGGATTCTTTCAATAAACTACTGCAATAGGATGTATAGTTATTAGTGTTGCTTTGAAACACGGGGCAGGTTAACTAACATAGAATTTAAATAGTAGTCACTAGATTAACTGGGAAGTTACTTGTAGAGTCAGGACTGAAACTGATGACTTGACTTTTAATTCAGTTGTATCTCTAGAGCTCAGCAAAAACATGATAATGATACCTCTGCATAAATCAAGCCAGAATTGGAATACTAAATATTTTTAGACTAATGTATACCTGAGCGGGTAAGAAGCAAAGAGGCTGATCTCTACGGGCTGCAAATGGCTTCCTCATTCTTTTATCAGCTTGATCAAACTTTGGCCTTTTCTTCTTTGCTTCTCCTGGGTTAAAATGAACCAAAAAATTATAGAGGTACCAGTTGATTTATATTTTAAAAGGAAAAAAAAAAACAATGGCAGTTTTTTTTCTGTGATGAAAAGCCCTATGTTCAGAACAATTGCTTGAAAATTGCTTAATAAATTAGTTTTAAATCCAAGGGAAAAGCAAGAAAACCTGACAAATGTCACTCATCTGAATAGAGATGCTCATTTTGGATGAATTATTAGGTAATTTTTCAAGGATATCACTCACAAGTAAGGCCTTTGTGTGTGTGTGTGTGTGTGTGTGTGTGTGTGTATGTATTTAAATGATTTATTTTCAGTCTCTCATAAATTAAACAAATTTTCTCCTTCACATTGTCACCGCTCAACAGGGTTGCTCATAAGGATTTTTCTTCCTTCCTGTTAAAGTTACAGAGGATGAAAGTATTTTTAAATATCTGTTGAAGAGGTTTCGTGCTCTTCAGCCCACAATGGTCAATTTTACTCCATCAATATGTCGTTGGTCACCGTGACTCCCTCTCTGATGGCAAAAATTACTTCTACAGTATTAGAGTGAATTAAGCTCGGTGCTGCAATCTGTCCCTAAAAGATTCAGAACACGATCTTTTGATGTTAGCTCTGGGGCAGGATATTCCCAGCATCTCATTTAGTCAGAAATGGGGAGGGTGTATGTGAACATGATTTACATATCGCACTCCTGCGGAGTCTCCTGGTAAATAATTCAAGTGAGCAAAGCAGCCCTGCCTGCATCAAGACGAATTCGCATTATTTCCTGACACACACAGTGAAGTTTATTTTGGGATAATGGCTACATATGTTCAGGAAAATTGGGCTCATGAGCCCATTCTGAATCTTTTCCAGAAAAAAAAAAAAAAAAGGAGCGTATTATTCGAAGACACCAGGGAGGGGTTCTTCTGTTATTTATGTGACCCCTTTTTTATGAGAAAAATACCACAATCTACTGTTCCCCTCGATGAATAAAAGGATCGTTGTGGTTAATGAAATATTTTGACAAAATGGCATACAGTATACATTTCTTATGGTTTGCAAGTGTTTCCAATATTGAAAAGATAACCCACTCTTTAACATGACAATGCAACTGAACCTGATTTAATTGGGGGGGATAATGAGAGGAAAAAGGGTGTTCCTGAAAGGTAGTTCAGGATTCTACAATTTCTCAGGAGTCTACTCGCTCACTTATTTAAGAAACATTTGTTAAAAGCCATTGTATGCCAAGAGGAATCTTAGTGCCAGGGCCGTAAACAGTAATTGAGAACAGTCCCTGCTTTCCAGCCGCTCAGAGTTTAATAGCGACACAGGCGCACAAACAAGGGTTTCGGGAGAAAGAGGAGCTCTTCCTAAAGTACTTGGGCTGCTTGGCGGACTCTTCGGAGGAAATGTTTAAAAGGAATCTTAGCAAATGCATTCGTATGTAGTTTTCTTATGGACTCTGGGGCAAAGGGCATTTTTAGAAAGGGGTGACACGTGCAAAATTAAAGAGGCGCGAAATGGCTTTACCTTGTTTAGACATCGTGAGGGGTCGGGTATGGCTGGAACATAGATTGTTTTGAAGGCAGTGACAAGATCTCGACCTCTAGTCCAAAGACCAGGCCAGGGAGGTATCCTGAAATATTTTGTGTATCTGCCAAGGTCTTAGAGTGTTATCATTAAAAACTTGAGAATCAGTGTAAAAAGATCTAACTGAGGATCAGAAAGATCTTTCTGGTTCTTAGTGTGTTGTATATCGTCATCGTGTGTCTTTCTAGGGCCCCGTCGTACGTCTCTCTATGGTTTCAGTGGTGCCAAACCCATTGTCAAATCTCAGATTCTTGTAATTATCCTTGAGCATTAATTATTTGTACATAGCTCATTGCTAATCCCCTCTATCTGTATTCTGAATAACTTGTCCACCAGGCTGGCCTTTTCCCAAACCTTGTTTTCTCCTTTTTTCTTTCTCTTGCTTTCTTTGTCCCTCTCTTGCTACCTTCGTTCTTTCATATTCCTCCTCCAGTCTTGGGAGGAGAGGAGAAAATGAAAACCACAAAACCAAAAAAAAAAAAAAAAAAAAAAAAAATCCCTCAACACATTCAGTTGTGTGTTATAGTTAGTTATTCATCTATTATCATCTATCTGTATCTTGTTTGTCAAATAGTTACTGAAAATCTTCTCATGGTACTTCTCTTCTGAGTGCTTAGGATTTAATAATGAAGAAAAAGGTGCCTGACCTCATGGAGCTGAATATCTGGCCAGAGAGGAGAGACAATAAACAACAACTTAGTACGTAATTGTATAATATCTTAGCGCATAGTAACTCGAATGGGAAACAAAGAAAAAGCAAGGAGGCTTGAGAATGTTGGTTTCAGTTTTAAACAGTCCCGCTGAGAAGGTGAGATA
Organism: Rousettus aegyptiacus; assembly: GCF_014176215.1. Classification (NCBI taxonomy): domain Eukaryota; kingdom Metazoa; phylum Chordata; class Mammalia; order Chiroptera; family Pteropodidae; genus Rousettus; species Rousettus aegyptiacus. Next base: position 10,293,777 of record NW_023416285.1, read on the forward strand.
AGGAAAACTACTTCAAGGTGGGGAGGGAGGTTGCGATCCAGATACCTGGGGATGGACAGAAAAGACGGCCAGGTTTTAGGGACGGTCAGCAATTGGACCCCAAATAGTGAGGGTCTCACACTTTGTAGATGTGTTTTCAAAGCGTATGGAAATAAAGAGTAAGGGGAGTCCTCGTCCTTCTGCTCAGAGGCATGGAGTTTGGCAAAGAGGAAGTAAAGGGATTGCTTTCCCTTTGTGTCCCCACGGAGAATGTGTCCTCTGCTGGTTTAGAGAACGGGATGAGATGATGCGCTTAGTGTCTGGACCTCCACGACTTCTTTTCCTTCAAGCAGACAGTTAACTCGCTGCTGAAGTTGCTTACACAGCTCCACCTATTGTTTGGTTTACTGTAACTTTGGGTGTTTCATGATCACATTTTCCTGTGCATGTTAATTGACTCGTTTTCTAACAGAGTGAAAGGAAATTTCCTGGAGGCATTTGTCATTCCTTATCCAATACGGACCTGGAGCAGGGCAGGAGGGAGTGCATACATCCATCTGCAAGTTAATCTAGTGGAACACACCTCTGAGAGCAGTCATTTGGGCCATTTGACAGCAGTAATTATAGTAAGAGGAGGGGGCCAGGCCTCCACTTTACAGTTACCATCTTGCCCTTCTAAAACTGTGGGAGTTTGAAAAACAGCATCAACAAAAAATTCACTCTTGTAAATAATTCTCTCTTTATTGATAGATATACTTTCTAAAGACGATTAATTACTATTAATTATATATTCCTTGCCCACACTAAATATTTGAAATCATTGTAGCTTCTTTTGGTGTAAGGTAGATTCTATAATTTGTACCTTTTACTCCTGATTTTTTTTTTTATCACTTACAAATGTACTGATTTTAGATAACTGTTTATTTGTCAAATAGGATGTTGTTAACTTTTTTTTTGTATAAAAGTGCATTTTTGTCCAGATGATTTACTTCATAGAATTTGTTCTTATTGCTGGGGGTCATAATCAAAGATAAATTTATTAGTAATGATATTAGGAGAAAGATCATAGAACATAGTTTATGTTCAGTGGGTTACATTCAGTTTCTGGGTTTCTTTGTAAAAATGGGCAGTAGGGCCATGATTTTTAGAAATGTGTACAATTTATGATTAGTAATGATTAATCACATTTCTAGGAAATTAGCATTTTCTCTTAAGTTTTTGTTCCACTGTGCCTTTAAATTATATGAACATCTGCTTAACGCTGTGTGCCAAAATCTATGGTTAATAACGTAGATCGCATGAGTACCTTTTCCTGATTAATAGAAATAAATAATAATAAAATTAATAAAAAATTTATTAAAAATAATAAAAATAATGGAAATGAAGGTACATTTTATAATATTTCATGATCAATAGCTCAGCGCTAACAGAACAATATAAAGAATTAATGTTGTTTATTTCAGTCCTGATATCAGGAATCAAGACCCATCACGTATGTTAACAGAGTTCTTCCATGTCATTTTCCCTTCTTAGATTCTCCACGTAGCTTTGGATTTTAGAAAGGGCGGGAATGGAATTTGACTCCTGCTGTATAAATCTGAGCTGTATTTTAGCATAAGGTTTTACTGAGGTTAGAATATCTAGCTCAAGCTTAATTTTAGGACCAAACTCTAAATTTGAATATGCTGCTTTAAAATAAAAATATTGATTTAATTTATCTATTTGTTCCTTTCTTAGCCTTTTAAAATAGATATCTTACAGTTATTTGAGTTGAGCCTGCCATTTATTCATTCATTCACTCATTCATTCATTCATTCATTCATCAAATGTTTATTAAGCACCTACATGTTTTAGCTGTTGGTGCAGATGCTGGATAAACAGACATGACCAACAAACAGCACAGCTGTGGATAGACAGCTTAATGATTAGAAGTTGAACTGTTTATGTTAGGAAACCAGTCAACCCTCCATGTCCGATAATGGCTTTCATCATCAAAATCATAATGCTTCTTCTACAATTTTGCACTGATATTCAGTCAGTAATCTATTTTTTCTTTTTTATGACCTAGTCCATGCAAAGTATCTTTTTAAAATATAGTCAAAACCACAAAGATAGAAATGTAAGGTCTTGTGCCATCGTGGCTCACTGTCTAGCAGCCCAGGGTAGACAAAAGTATGGAGACACATCTCTAATAAAAGTGACAGTGACATAAGAGCTAAAAAGAGAAAATAACCTACTATTAAGGAATTGGTGAGAAAGAGATTTCCTTCTGCTTAGGGCAATCTAGGAAGAATTCTTTGAGAAATTTTCTTAGCTATTACCTACCGTTTTGTGGTCTTCGATATGTTGATGATATTCTCCCCTCCCCTCCCCCCGCTACCCACTCTTTCATTGAAACACTACTAGCAAAAGTTCTGACATTGTCCGGTTATGCGAAGATTTCCATCTGTAGAATAGCCATCTGTTGCCGCTGAGTGAGGCAGCGAGAGAGGAGAGAGGATGCGTAGTTGGTAATTCCTTTTTCCTTCCCTTATGCAGCCAGACTCCTCGTGCGTGGTTTGTGTCCTTTGCCCTGCTCCCTCCTTGACACCGGGGGTGAGAGGGGGATTTTTACTCCATCCACTCTGGTGAACTATTTTCTGAATGGTTGCCCTCGACCCCCATCCAGCCAAATACAAGAACCTTTAATCATGCTGAATCTGCTTAACCTCTGTGGGTTAAGAGGTATGACTCGTAACCCTTGGCTTTCTTTAATTCTGTTCCCTTTTAGATTTTTTTCATTTCGCTTCATTTTCTTTATACATGAAAGCTAGTTTTCTTGTCCACGTGATACATTTTTGGAAGTCAATGAGCCATGGGTAATTTTATTTCCTGTAATGCCCACTTTGCTGAAAATAGAATAGATGCTTTATAAAAGCATGCAGGTTCATTTTTGGAGGGGTCGTATTAGTGGCACCCACCATTAATTATTGCTTTAGAGTGCATATGCGATGCGGATTGAATTTTACTAATTTTTATAAGAAATATCACTATGTTTTAAATAAAATAAATTTTACATCCACATCCCACGAGGAAGGTGGGAAATTAAATGTCAACCCCCAGGATCCTCCAAGAATTGAGGGTATTATGTAGTACCCAGAAAAAAAATGGCAAGGTCTCTACACTTGAGTTTATCTTGGTCGGTGCTGATGTATTTTTTCCCTAAATCCCTATGGGTCCTTGAAAACCTGTAGCAGTTTGGCTCTGTGCCTCACTCATGGCACAGGAATTTTTGCCAAGGGTAAACACTTCAGTGTCCAGGGCCAGCGTCCACCTGTACGCTTGGACCTTTTCCCTGTAGGGTTCCTGCACTGCATGGGGTACTTTAAGGACCTCTAGCCCTTTCCTCATCCAGAGTAAACTCTTCTTCCTGTGCGACTGCTCTCGATTCTTTTGTCCTGGCTTCATGGAGCCAACTACCTGGAAAAGGACATGTAAGAGTCAAGACGCCTCTAGACAAATTCTGTGTTTGCCCCATAACCCAGGATTTCTCAACCTCAACACTATTGACATTTGGACCAGAGAATTCTTTGTTGTGAGGGGTGGTCCTGTGTCTTAGGGTGTTTAGCAGCATCCCCGGCCTCTACAAATAGATGCCAGGAGCATCCCCCCAATTCTGACAATCAAAATTATCTCCAGTCATTGTCATATATCCTCTGGAGGAACAAAATCACCCCTGGTTATGAATCACTGTTATAATTAAAACCAACTGAGATATGAGAGACTCTCAATAAATTACATTGCAGCAAATGTATAGTCAGGAAATATTAATTCTCCTTTAGGAAAAATTTTAGAAAATGAGTAGGAATAGTAGCCAAATAGGGGGATGGTAATGAAAAGGAAGGGAGATGGCACTTTGTGTTAGCAAAACGTTATTCATACCTTACAGCACAATGGGAGACTGTATTGTATCCTCGAGCTGCTTATTAGGCAGACGAAGCAAGGTTTCAAGGCCGTGTGTGTCCAACCTAAGAATCCAAGTATGCTTTTCACAATATTATGTACTATTTCAGCTACACAGTCCACTTTGCCAACCATTTTAGTGCACACCTAAAAAGACTGCATTATTTGCCTTAATTTGTAATATTACATTTGTGGTGGGCGCTACAAATAAAAATTCTTCTCTAAAGATGAGTCGAAATGTGAAATGCCCATCAGTTCATTCAAATTTGTGTAACAGGTACATCAGGAAATCTTCAGGGCTGTGACTTCTGTAGACCCTCTGCATAAGGAACATCAGGCTTAGCTCAAAGGCCTTGTCATTTCCTATTTTGCTAGACTCTTTTCGGACAAGAACGTGAGAGGGTAGAGTGAGCAAAGGTGAGAATGCAGATGACTTAGAATGAATGACGTATAGAGACGAAGGAGGGTATGATGACTGCGAATCGGGCGATGCGGCAGATGTAACAAATGCAGAGGACAGTGAAGGGAAATGAATCTGGAGAGTCAGGGTTTGGCTCTGGGTTCTTTATATGCTGTGCTAATGAGCTTAGACTTTATTCTCTTAGCCACTGGGGAGCGACTGAAGGATATTAAGCAATAACATTTTATGAACAGATCTATGTTTTAGGAGAAAAAAAACAAACTAATACTGTTATAATTTGAACATCGGATTTGAGCAGGCACAAGTCTCTAAAGATGCTGTTGGTGTAATCCAATCAAGAAAATTGAGGTCCTGCACTCAAATTATGCCAGTGGTGACTTTTTTAAAAAAAAATTGATTAATGAATTAATTTTTGTTAAGTTTTTTTTTTTCTAATTTACAACTTCACAAACTTTAATGTGCATCAAAAACATCTTTTAAAATGCAGATTCTGATACAGTAGGCTGGGATGATGCCCAAGGTTCTGCATTTCTTACAGGCTTCCAGATGATTCCATTGTTTCTAGTTCATAGACAGTATTGTGGGTGGCCAGGTTCTAAATGACATCCACTGTTCTGAGTAATTGTAGGATAAGGTAATTGCATGTAGGGTTGAAGAATTCAGTTCCAGGTGACTAAAATATAAGTGCTTTGACCCTGTTGTTAGGAGTTGGTTTGTCTCCCTCTCCAGCCTTGACCTTTCTAGTTGGTTTCACTTTCTGGCTCTGCACAATGACCTTCCGAGTCTCTGGTAGCTCATCCTCCTGGGTTCATGTTAGGTGGAAATAAATTCATGGCCTATTTCCTAACAGTCCCAGTGAAAAGTCTCATAGCATTGCATTGGCTCCAATTAAGTCATATGTCTGCTTCTAAATAAATCACTGTGACAGGGAAGACTATGTTGTTCCAGTTAGCCTGGCCCGAGTTTGCCCATTTATAGAATCAGAAGTAGAGTCAATTACACCTAAAGAGCTTGAATTGATAATAAGGAAGCATGCCATTCCCAGAGGGAAAATCAGGACACTGAACCCAGAGTATGATTAGATTTTTACTATGTACAGTGATTGGATGTGTACCAGAAGTTTCCAAATGTTCTTGATTTCGTAAGAATTTTTTCATGGTGACCCAGTCCAAAAGAAATACCCAACAGTTAATTTATTTGGTAGTTAGGTCCAACAACTTAATAAGAATTTATGTTCTAACAACTTACTAGAAGTCTGTTTATTAAGTAGTTAAGTGCAAACAACTTAATATGATTTATGTCCTAACCATTAATAACTGTTTGATAAAATAATACATATAACTTGAAAGAAAAATAATATTTTGTCTCCTAAGGGCATGTGTGCACCTGTTGGATTCTACACTACTTCTTGGCCTCAGCTTAAGATTGGATTTTGCCACCCTCATTTCTAGTTCTACATTGATTTTTCTGTTGTAATTCCCCATTTTTCAGAACAGCAACCTCTAAATCCTAGCTTTACAAAGATACGATGTCATCGACAGGAATGTTGTATGACAATGACATTTCTTGGACCCGTGGATATCTTCAGCTAATTTGGGTGTAGTCTCCAACAGATGTTCAGTATCACTGTGTTTCTCTAGAAATTTTACAGTATCATAAGACCCCCCTGTGAATTCCCTAAGTCGTCTCAGGGCGTAGTTTGAGAACCATGGTCTTAGAAATTTTATATCTGAACTTCCAGTTCAGCATCTGTGTAGAAATGGAAAGTCAGATGTTGGCTCTATGAGTTGAGTTTAGGTGAGAGGCCATCCCAGCATAGAGACCTCTAGGGTGGTCTTTCTCTTCTCCTCAAGGGAAGAATGACATATGTCTACTCGGCTACCACACTGCTTCACAGTATACTGTTTTACTCTTTGATCTTATGAGTGCTGAACCTGTCTAACCAATGTCCTCCATGGAGTAGCTCATCTCAGTATTTCCATTTCATGTTTGTATTTGTGTATAAAACAAAGTGCAAAAATAGTAAATTGTTTAGTCTTCTGAACTCTGGATTTTTCAGGTAGTAAATCTTCTGAAGTTTTAGACTTTGTTTCTTTAAACTTAACTATGTGTAACAAAACGTAATAAATAAGGACTGAGCAGAGCAAGCTTTTGATCTGGAAGTGATTTTTTTTTTTTTATCTTAAAGTAGTTGATAAAGTACGATCTCATTGATTATGCTTTTCTCCTTGCACGCTTATTGTTTTAATGGTGTACTATCAACATCCTCTAACCTGACTTTTAAATAACTTAAATGTAGTCTGGAACCAGTAGATTTCCCAAAGCATGTGCAGGTTTCATTTTACTAGAGTCAATAATGTTTATATCTCCCCAGTTCATGTGTGAGGTGTCGTGGGCCCTCACAATACCACTGTAGCTGATCTCATAACATTACTCATCATCTCTTGAAGCTGTCACTTCTACTGACTGTGCAGTCACCTCTGTGACACATTCTTCCCGTAGTCCAGAAAATAAAATGTATTGAAAATATCAAGTACACTACTATTATGTGAATATTTAATTTGTTTAGTTAAAAAGTGAAGGATAAGAACAATTATTCACTTACTACAGAGATGCTGTGTTGTTTTTCTCTTTTAATATCCAAATAATTTCAACTTCATTTATAAAACAACATAATTTTAGACTGCTTATTTTCTGTCAGGTTCTCTTCCTAGCATCTTTTAATACTGAAAATCAAATATTTGAGTGTATTCACACAGCATTAGCAATTGTGTACAGTAGACTTTGAAACACAAGTTGATTGTACATGTTTATTTTTGAGGTTTAGTGTTCTTTGTTTCTTAAATGGCATAACCGTAGCTTGGCTATGACATGTAGTTTCGACGCTCAGATATTTTAGGACATGTGTTAATAATGAGTATCTGTGAGTACTTACCATGTCACATAAACAATGGTGATTTAACGAGGTGTTGAAAAATGCTCCCATCTAGGCAGTTGAGTTTGTTTATGATTACGAATGTCAACAGAATTCCATAAACGATGATGCAGTTTGTGTTTTGACGATTGTCTTCCTGATGCAGGAGGTGGGGGGGGGGTAGCTTGATATCTCTTCTTAGTTCTTGTCTCAGCATTTATCCATGATTGACATGTGACGGTCATATTCCTGGGTTCGATTTGTGTTTTTTATTGTGCAGATATTTGAATTTCTTTTATAGAACAAGAAAAACATTCTATCTATTGCTTGTTGAGTAGACTCTCAGTTTATGCTGATGAAATGTCAATGCTATATGCCTTTGTGGATGTGATTTTTTCCCTTCATACAGTCATTTTTCTCTTAGTATTCCAGTGATTGGTTGAATGACTGTGTTATAGCAGTGCTTAACGTGGCACTTACTGAACTTAAAATCATCACCATAGCTCATCACACAACACTACTCATCACCTGCTGGCCCTGTCACGCCTGCAGATTGTGCAGATAGAAGCCACCTCTCACCTCTAATTTTGTTAACATAACAGCTATAGTTTATATATTTTATGTCCATGTTTTAACTGGCATTTTGTTATCATTTCTCTGATGTTTATTATTAGGAATTAAGGTATTTTTTCTCTCAGTTTAACAGAAGCTAAAAAAGTAGAGCAGGTTGTTAATGCATGTTAAATATTTATCATCAAACCTAGAAACTTTGGACATATAAATATTTCAAATTGGGTAAACAGTACATAATATTTTGGCTTTTAGAAAGAAACAATTAACTTGGACCTTCAAATTTGCTAGTTCTCACAGCATATTAATTTCGTGGCAGATTTTGAATGTTTTGCCTTTTAAAAATATTTGATTCAGTCAAAAAATTTACAATAATACAGAAAAAAGTATTTTGTACTAATACTTTTATACATTCTGCTGTTGTATAATCGGGAAATGCCATTGAATGTAGCAGTGCAACAGGGAGAAGTATCAAAAGGGTCCTCAGAGCATATCTAGATCTGGGGTCTTGGTCATGGACCATTACTGGTCCTTGGCTTGTTAGGAACCAGGCCGCACAGCAGGAGGTGAGCGGCAGGTGAGTGAGCGCAGCTTCATCTGTATCTACAGCCGCTCCCCAGCATCAGCATCACTGCCTCAGCTCCACCTCAGATCATCGGGCATTAGATTCTCAAAGGAGCACTGGTCTCTGGTGCCAAAATGGTGTGGATCATTGTTCTAGATTAGATCCTGTTATTTTAATATATATATATATATTTTTATTTTTGGCTAGAAATGTTATAATAGGAAAGATAAGTTCGTATTAATTTGTATTAATTCAGCTTTGGGGTACATTTGTAGCATGTTTCCTAAAAGAGTATTAATACTTGTCATAAGTAAAAGATTAGGCCTTCATGAAAATTAAGGTTTTAAAGGTATAGGGGGCAAAAAAACCTTTACTTCAAAGCATGATAAAATTGGATAAAATTGTAAGATTAATGCATAACTCAATTATTTCATTCTGAACTTAAAGAAACGCTTTTAAATGGCATCCTTAAAAAGAAAGTATAACGGCCATAGTCTGAAGCTTCTTTGTGATATAATAAAACTTTTTACTATATGCAGACATGTTATCAAAATATTCTTTAAAATTACATAACCACAAAGGCAGAATCCAATACAAATAATGAAGAACATTTAATAATTTAAAAGAAGCAATGTTTTTGCTTAGAGCAGGAACATGCATCATTTAATACATTGTATACAAAGTATTTTACAGCCCTATTATCTACAGTGTTTCTTGCACTTGGAGAGCACAGGTGAGGCCATCAGAACCTTATGGGTCCTGAGCGCAGCTGTAGTGTCCCTCAAAAGAGACAGTGCAGCTGGCTTCCTAGTCGTTTTTATGCCAGACAAGGAAGTGACTTTGCTTGGAGAAGAGGATTACAGTCATATCCTTAAATGAGGAAACCGGAACCAGATTTCTTTTTAGAACTTGCAGTGGGGATTCTGAAGAAACATTGCACTGAACTCTGGCTTATTCTAAACTCAGGTTACTAAGATTTTGGTAACACTGCACAGTCAACGTTGGAAATAGATGGGACCACAGAATAATGTGTACTTTTAAAAAATACTCATGCTCCCTATATAGGGTAAAATGGTTAGTTATTCTATAGCCAGAACACAATGCAAAGAAAAGTAAGCACTGCATTAGCAGTTACTCAGATATCCTCTTGAATATTCCTTTAATTTTATAATGATTTTTTTTATTTGTTCTCAAATTAAATACCAGGCAGGCATTATTCTCTCATTTGTGAGTATTGCATAAAAGCGTTTAATGCTAAATTAAGATGGAAAGGTAGTTTTACCTTCCCCTTCTGGAAAAAAAAAATCAAATATTTATTAACTGCTTTCTATTGTTGTCCTTCCTCTTTAGAAAGTAATTTGTGGTCAGTGGAGCCCAGCGGGGAATCTCCTTTTCCTCCAGATGGCTGTGACATTTGAGAAAACCTTGGAGGATTAAAGGCACTCTAGTGAGCACTCACTGCAAAGTCCTGACACAGTCTGACAGTCCTAATCTGGGTCCTCAACTGATTGGATGACCAAGGGCACAAAATTCTCATCTGACTGTGCAATCACCGTGCACATTTTTAAGGGCATTAAAATGTTCCGAAGTTTTTGTGACTGTTTTAAACAAAACTACGTAATCCTTTTCTTCATAGCATGTGCTTGGAAGCGCTCATGAAGGTACCTTGTATGGCTTTAAAAAAAAAAAAAAGACTACCAAGGTTTTTGCATGAATGAACACAGCATGCTATAAATGTCTTTACTCTTTATTAAGTAGGGTTTGCAAACAATCTAAATGGTTAAATTGTAGAGGGAACTATAGAAATTGATCTCAGTGAGCAAAGCCTACCAAATCTAATTACATATTGTCACCATCTGCTGAAATATGATAACAGAATTAATACAATTACTGTCAGAATTTCAGATAAAAAAATCTAAAAAAAAAAAACTGCATGTGTAGCGTGTCTGTGTGTGTGTATGTGTGTGTGTGTGAGGGAGAGAGAGAGAGAAAATATAACAAAAGCAAGAAAGAATAGCATCTTATATGTTCTTTTTAACTTTTCCTCATTTTGTCAATTATTGTTTAAAATCATCAAAAAGATTTTGTCCTAATTTTCGAATCGATTAAAGTTATCCACTTTTGGTCAGGTGATTTTATTGGTTTGGATTTTTAATTATATTCACTCCAGCTTCCAAAATTACCATGGCAACAGGTGTGTAATTATCAACATTGCACATAGCTCCAATGTGTAATGCATTTCTTCTGGTTGAATGAATATTAAATCATACTGCTTAGCACCTACTCTGCTTGTAAATAGATAATGCTTTGACCATGGCCTGTAAAATTGATCTTGCTTCTATAGATTTCTTTTACTACAAAGCCATTGAATAAGGGTAATTTGTACCTTTGAGGGTTTCCTGAATTTATTAGAGCTTGACAGAAAGCTAGTTTTATTCATTTAATGAAAAAGAAAGTGATGTGTCTAATTACTGCTCACATTTCCTTCTGTAGAATTCTCTCCAGGAGAACATACTGCCATTATTTTTGGCGGCAAGGTGTGTGTTCATGACAGATGACTTTTTTTTTTAAGGATTTTCTTAAGAACATCTTGTTTTAAGTGCTGTTCTTCATAATAAAGGCAGGTGATCCTTGTATAAAGTACATATGAAATTAGATATTTGAATTAAAACAAATATAGTCTTCTAAAACATATCAACTCTAAGAAGGTAGTGTAATTTGTGCTTTTTAGTGAAGTCTAAACTTTACATTGTTAGTAGTGTCCCAGGTAGTCTTTTCAGACTGACTTCCACCTATAAATAGTCAAGGGAGTGAATGATTATCAGAAATTATCTTTTATATATCTCTGGTTGTTATCAAACTCAAAATTTTCCTTAAATAGCCAATGAAAGAGATAATTTACTTTTATTATTATTACTATTTTTGGTCATCCAATATTATAATTTATAAATGCAATGTAAGCATTTGACTCACAGGAGTGAGGCTTTTACAGAGCCAACATTGTAAGAAATCTATTTATGTCTAAAATACACAGATCAAGTAGTCCTATAAATAGTATTGTTAAGTAGGAAGCCAACTAGATGATTACAAAGCTATATGGATCTTTTCATCATTCAGTCTGTTTTTAATGGGTATTTTATTCTGGAGTGCCATTCAGGAACTTGAGATAATTAAATGAAATATAAGTAATTGATATTAGAACAAATGCTAGCATAAGAAGATATTTTTAAAACTTGGAATCTAGACACTCGGATTTCCAAGATAGATGATTCTACAAAAGATTAGAAATAGGATGTATGTGACCTTTTTCTATGCTACTCCTTCCTCTCCATCCTGGCCAAATATCGCAGAATATATCATTGAATTATCAATTTTAATTTAGTGTGTTTCCATTTCAAACTCGAATTTACCACTGGCACAAGATTAGATCACCTAGTTATATATTGGTGCATTGTAATACAGAGTCTAACACGCTGTATTCATGATATAGATTGACAACTAAGAAAGAGATAAATAATTTATTCACGGAAATAGGTTAACATTTCTGAAATGGTGTCCATCGCATTGAAAACCATTAAAAGAACATGGAGAATATACTGATTTTCTCTAGACTGGTTTCTCCAGTATTTTTCTCTTTATTATTTACTCTAGCTCATATTTAAACCGTGCGTGTGTGGGTTTTTTTTAAAGAAAGGATAAGCACACACTCAGTGTATTTCTGTAGGCTCCCCTTTAATGGATCCCTGCCAGTGTTAGCCATTGTTTCAGCTGCTTCTGGCTGCTCAACTGTGCCAGGTTGCCTGGAGACGCTCCTTCTTCACTGCGAAGCTCTCCAGCCACTTTCCATACCTCCCAGTCCAGGGCTTAAAGATTTAGGAAATCCAGCCACTGGTGTTTCTTTTCAAAATCTCCTTAGTCAACTAATGATCTTGTAAATGTAGAAAACAGAAAAATAGCTTCCCAGTCTACGGAGCGTGGATGTTGAAAACAAAACCAAAACTTTCAAAAAAATTGTGAAATTGCTGTTACGGGTTAAAACAGATGGGAAAATTTTTTTTCAGTTTAAAACTTTGTTAAATCAGTATTTTGTAATGTGTAATATTGTTTGGAAATACTTAAAATTAACATTTACCCTAGTCTCTCAGTCTAGAAATTTGGTTCTTTTCCCAGGAAGATTGCACCATATTCTATCACCCTTTAAACTGGGAAAGGCTGAAAGTCAGATACTCTGATTTGGAATTTTAATGCTGTTGTTGCATTTCAAAATAAGAATTATCATTAGGTAACATTATATAATCACTATTTTTTGCTCCCTCGGTTACATCCTTTTTAGTTTTGAGAGGCTTTTGGAATAGAAAATCGGTGTTATGTTTGTGATACTGATTCAGTTGCTCTTATTTGGCTTTGCTAGTAAGTCATTTTTTCCTTAAGTCACTTGAACAGCAAATTAAAACTGAAAATCATTTCAATATACCGTTTTCTACTATAGTCCAAATTTTTAACTCTTCCGAAGTATAATATGGTAATATTATATCAACATGCATGACTTAAATATATGCTACTACATAATACCTATATACCATTACTAGCTTTGAAAAACAGATTCTTTTTAAAAGTAGAACTAGGTAGCCTTCATAGTTTCCTTTTGTTACAAGTAAGAAATTATATGTTTGTGATATAGGACAAGAAAGAAAAAATGTACTCCGCATTGTGTGAAAGGCATGCTATCATCAAATATATGTTACCTAAATTTAAAATTAGTTGGACTTTGGTCTCCTAAAAATTTACTCTTCCCAGTTTATTTTCAAATTCTGATGGTCTTTAATTTTAATTATGTAATATTAATATAACCCTTTGACAACTCTCAGTAGGTATATCATATAGATTAAATCAGTTGTTAGATACTGAAACTTCTCTATTATATAATGTACATTTAAATTTATTTGAATAATTTTCCCTAACATATTTATTTAAAAAATTCTATTCGATACTTGGATTTTAGTTGTTGTAGAAGTACATTTTAAGGTTATTCATTATGTTAATTCTTGTTTTTAAAAACCCATGTGAGCCATGGTTGGTTACTATTTGAATTTATTCATTATGTTGTTTCTTAAAAATTTAAATCATTGGTCAAGAAAATCAGACATATTCCTCTATATTTTCATTCCTTCTTTATCTCTTAAGCCCAAGTGTCCCTCAGGATAGATCTTTGGATCTGCTTGTCATTTGCCAATGAAATTTTTTTTTTAGTCAAGAAAAGTTATATCTCAGATACGATAAAGTGATCAGACTGGTTTTGCTACATAGAGTTCTGGGAGCAAAGCAGAGGCGTACTGCTACCTGCTGAAGCACGTATCCATTCCATTTTTAATGCAGAACAGTTAATTGTGGACGACAGATTACCATAGTGAGTGGAAATCTGGTGTTTTCATTGTCATCAGGGTGGGAATCTGATTTTCATGTGAATTTAAATTGGTAAGGCTGGTGGATTATCAAAATAAGCTTAATGTGTTGAATTTGGAATAATTATCAAGGAAAAGATGAGAAGAAGATCTCAGGTACTTACTCTGTGTGAGACAATCTGTCTCCAAGGTGCTTTACATATTCTACCTCATTCAATCCTGGGAATGACCTTACGACTTAAGTGGCACTTGTCTTGTTTTACAAATTGAGGAAGTCATGCTTATTGAAGTTAATTACACTCAGATTCCTCCCAGTCATTTCTAATAACAGAGGACATAGGTTTGCACTAAACCTCTAACTTCTTCATTAATACAGGAAGAGATGATATATCTGATGGCCTGTGAAGTAATCACTGTCAGGGTACATAAACATGATCGTCAGGAAGTCAGATCGTGCAAATCAGTAGTGTTCTAAAGAATATATTCCCTATGTGAAAAACAACTACCACAACAGCTAGAGCGCAATTAAAGTTTCTGGAAAATTGGGCCACGTGTTTTGAGTTCTTAACACAAATAGATAGGGATCAATAGGTATTCCAATATCTTCATAGAAACCAGGAAAAATACTCTGAATCTTTGAGGACCATATGTGTCAAGCCCACAGTTAAGAGATGTGAATTCAGTTAAGACACGGTCTGTGGCCCTATGGGATTACTACTCATGAAAATCACAGTGATGGAAGTCATTATAATCTTCTGTGATCATTGTGGAGGCAGAGTATGATGTGCCCTGGGAGCATGGGAAGCTTCACTGTGGAGGTAACATTTCAGGAGGGTCAAGAAGGGATGTGTTTACCTGATCCAGAAAGGAGGAAGGGGATTTCAGGCTGGTTCAGAGGCACAGGTGGATTGGTGAGCAGCTCCACATAACCAACCGATGTTGTGTTTTGGTGAATCAGGAGAGGTTTCTGGTTAAGTCCATGGAGCCAGTGTCACAAAGGGTCTTTCGTGGCAGACCGAGGTACTCACATGCCACCTTGCTAGATAAAGAAGAGATCTATAAAGACATTAATTATAGACAGAGTGTTCCTATTCATATGGTAGGAGATTGCATTTGTGGTAATCAAGAAGATACAGTAAAGGGAGAGAGATAAGAGTCCACAGCAGCAAGGATAATGTTTTTCTTAGTCTAAGGAGAGTAGGCTCTGGGCAAGCAATGTTCTGGGCTTGAACCAAGCGTATGAATACAAGCAAAGATGAAGTACTGGGAAATCTTGAATTAATGTCGTTTATTGTATTTAAAAAAAAATCTTCAAGGCCTTGCTTTTAATTCTTTTGGATATATACTTAGAAGTGGAATTGCCTGATCATATTCTAATTCTATGTTTCACTTTTTGATGAACTGCCAAGCTCACTGGCTTTTGTAATGATGAAATGAGAGATGGCTTTCTAAGCACTAATAAAATCCATACATACTTCTCTCTCAAAAACAAAACAAAACAAAACAAAACAAAACAAACCAACCAAACAATACTCATGAAGCCAGTGCTTGCCAAGGCACTCACCTGTTTTTTTTTTTTTTTATGTTTTTGTTTTTGTTTTGTTTTTTGTATTGGTGGAGGCAGCTGTGACTTATCTGGCAGTTAGCTATCCTTGTGTTTAACAGACCTATAAAGACGTTAAGCAGGAAGTAGATTTATCATGGTGAGACAGAGACGGCTTACTAGAATGAGGAGGTGAAACAAGAAGATGCTCTCGAGAATGGGCCTGCGCTTCAGGGAGGGCGTGAAGGTGTAATTGGTGAGAAGAACGTTCAGTGACAGCACAGAGGAGAAATGCGAAGCGCTTAGGTGTGTGACAATGAGGACCGAAGGTTCTTCATCTTCTCTTCTAGCTCCCAGTCTTCTGATAATACTCTGCTCATCCCCTATCTTCACTTTAATCTGGCCCCGCTGGAAGGTACACATGGCTAGGAAAATGTTATGACCTCTCTCCTTTTAAATCCTCCTACTAAAACAAAAGTCAACAGATATTAATCGACTGCCTTTAGTTTTATTTCTTCTGTGTAGAGAGCTGAGGAGAGGATCCCTTATACATTAGAGAGAGTGTGAGATGTGTCTGACGGTGGGAGGGAAGGCATTTCACATGTTGACTTTATCTTCCTGTGGAACTTGTGAATGGTTTCACCCCCCACTCACCACCACCCCACTTCATTCCACGCAACTGCAGGGGAGGGCTTTACTATGAGGAGAGTCTCAAGAATCCAAATTATAGATATAAGCTTTCCTTTTGACAGGTTATTTTTTTTAAAGGAAAGGAGGAAGAAGAAAGAAAGAAGGAAAGAAAAAAGGAACTTTTGAATGGAATAATATTTATTTTTATTAATGTGGCTTCAGTGAAAGTAAATCCCCAAATTTTGAAAGTTCTATGACCTTGGGTAGGTTATTTAAACTGCTAGGACCTCAGGGCCCTCTTTTATAAAATAAGGATATTGCTTTTATTCTTGTTTTATAAAAAAGGCTTTTTCTACTCAGTATGAAAATAATTTGTAAATTTTAATGTTTATCAAATGGGTTGTTTTATACAGTGAATCCTTAAGGAAAATAACTTTGACTTCTTTATCATCTACTTTCTGAGCAACACAGTGCCTCAAAGTAGTAGAAAAGTAGTAGAAAAATCCCCCCCCCAAAAAAATGTTATAAAAACTGTAAATTAAAGTATATGTGATAGGTTAAAACCAGGATTTATAAAATAGAGAAGTTAGATTTGTTAATATAATTGCTGGAACTATTCATGGTATATATTGTGCCCTTTAAAACAATCACCGTTGCAAGGAATGGACTTTTTTTTTATGGGCACCATTTATTGATTGCTTACTGGGTGCCAGTCATTGTTCTAAACACATCAAATGTATGAACTCTAATTTTTACAGTCATTTGTGAGCTATATCCCTATTTTGTAAACAAAGCAGTTGAGGAATGGAAAATTTCAGGAACTTGCTTAACATTAAACAGCTCTTACTTGTTATGTAAAAATGAATTTATTCTCATTTTGTATCAAAGTTCTTAATAATTGTTAATCTGAGCTGATTCAAAAATAATAATAAACATGTTCAGTATTTGACAGTTACCTTAAGAGGCTATGCTTAATTTTTACAGTTTATTTATTTTAACCTCCAGGAGATTTATTAATATAAATGCTTAGGTGAGTCATTCACATTATGTCCAAAGGATCTGCAGGAACTTCCTGAAGAACATCATATCCTCTTCATCCAGATTCACTCCAGGTATATATGCTTTATATATTAGGTTTCATTATTAGTGTACTTCCTTCCTTCCCTCCTCCCTCTCATCTATTCCTCCCTCATTTCTTTCCCTTCTTCCATCTATCATCCATTCATCATTCATTGATCTTTCCATCCAACCATCTATCCATCTGTCTGTCCGTCCATCCCTTCATTCATGTGTCTATATACATCCAACCAGTCAACCAATTAATCAACAAATATGCATTGGACTCTCAATATATACAAAGTTGGCAGTTACATTCTTACATAAGAAGAATCTAAAAGATTTTTTAAAATAAATTTCAAAAACCACAGATAGTGAATTGCACACAATTTTGTTTAGTAAAACTAAGTCCATAATAAATATTTAGGGAAAATATTATTTACGTTATGTTTCTTTTTTATTAGAATTAAAGATATTTTCTCTTACAAGGGAGAGATGTCAGTTGTATCCAGCACTGAGTTGTTACATAGACTTGGGCTATGGTGGATGTACTTTCCTGTACTATACAAGTGAATATTTCTCCTTTTAATTTTTTACGAACTCCAAACCAAAAAGGATAATGTTTTCAGAAACATTGGGCCTTTATGGTCTGAATTAATTTGAACTGACATGTGGTAGTAGTAAGGTCATTGTTCAAAAGTGGGGGGAATGTTTTTAAAAAGGAAAAAAATCAATTAACTGTGTTTTTACCCTTAATTTTCCAAGTATTTAATATTTTAAAAAATAAAGCTCAAATTGGAGAACAGAGCATTTAAATTTCAGGGTCTTTCTATAGCTTGTGCAAGTCACTTGGTTAATGTCAATGGTAGTATTAAATCTAAATTTATAACAATGTTAGTAACTAAGTACCAGTGTATTAAAAACTGGTCTTTCGGTGGAATGTACATCACATTAAAACGCAATACTGAACTTTTAAAGCTCCTACAACAGAAAAACATTTTTGAATGAGAAATGGTAGATATCTTTAAACATTTTTATTAATAAATTTATTCAGAAACTTTTTTAAAAAAAAGAAACAACTCTTACTGCACCTGGTCTTCCTAGGTGGTCTCCCATCTAAGTACTAACCAGGCTCAACCCTGCTTAACTTCCCAGATCAGAGAAGATCAGGCTCGTTCAGGGTGGCATGGCCATAGACTAGGACTGTACTCTGTGAGATTAGATCAGAACAAAGACCGTACCGACTTCACTTGAAAATTTAAAAGATCTTATTAAAGCCAGTTCTATTCACCTAACTTAAAAAAACTTTGATGGGGCTTGGAGTCAGGGAGTGGAGGGTGGTTGAGAGCAGAGGGAGAATACCATGATAAGAACATGGAGCAAAATCTGGAGAGAATGAAATAAGTATATTGGGTACTTGAGAAATGGCAGATTTGGAATGCTTTTATTGGATCCTGAGAAAAATGCAAAAAAAAACCAAACAAACAAAAAAAACGAAACAACAATAACTGAAAAGCTTGTTTTTCTTGGTTTAATTTTCTAAGCTGATTTGCAAATTGTCATACTTTTGATGTGGGTTATATATATTTCAGTTAAATTAATTTTTGTATTCTGAGAATGCTATGTTTTAATTCTTTTAATTTTGTTCATAATCTGTATCTTTTCTCAGTCCCCAGCAGTGTGTATATTTTCTTAAAAAAATAGACTTTTTAAATATTTAAACTGTCTAAAATATATATTCATAAGTGTTTATTTTTCTCGAAACTTAATTTTAAAGGTTTTGATTTCCTGTTTTTTATAATTATTTTAACCACACACTTCTATTATATAACTTAAATATTACAGTGTTATTTTTTATAATATTAAAATGTTTTCTTTAAAATTTATTTTCCAGGAGGAATAAAAATATTTTAAAGAGAGATTTTAATGTTTATAAATCACTTTGGGACTCAGTCTGTAGGTTAAGTACACCTTCAAATACTGAAACAATAACAGCACTTATGTTCTATTAAACCATAATAAAAGCCATAAAATAAAAATAAACTGTAGAACTAGATTCTGCTTCAGATGTCTAATTAAAAATGTTATTAAATGAGTAATTTACAGTGACTCTCATGCAAAAAAAAATAAATATAGACTAAACAGTCATAACATTAAAATAAGAGAATACAAATATTTGCAATTTGTCATTTTCTTAATTTGAAACATGTGTATGATCTTTAACATTTATAACAAAAAATAAAGATATGATTAAGCCAGAATGCCATTTAGGAACCCAAACAAAGCAAAATAAAGATATATTTCATTAATCTGCAGTGATAATAATTTAAATGATAGTAGTATGTCTTCCTTACCATAATTATTTTTGCAGACAAGAATATGAACTTGAGGAGAATTCGCATCTACATTTGCTTACTTTTGTCTCTGTCCTTGAGTTTCACTTCTGTCCCCTGGTAATGAATAAAAACAGGACCACCTGTTTTCCACCGGGCTTTCTGTTTGGGTAAATTCTTATAACACAGCAATGTATTTCTGAAGTAAGTAGATGATAACAATACAAATAATAATAAACTACAGTCAATAAAACGAAAGGTCTTCCAGAAAGACGACCCCCCTTCAAAAAAAAAAGAAAAGAAAAGAAATCTACGAATAGCTACACAAACTTCCTGTGCAGAAGCTTTATGAATAAGGAAATCAGTTCACTTCAATAAGCATCCAGAAAGAGACTATTTAAACATAAAAGCTGATAGGAAAAAAAAAAAAAAACTAGGAAACGTGTATTTTCCTATAACAAATTATAAGAGAAAAGGTCATTATAGAATAATGTTTTTAATGGGCTAGAAATATTGCTGTCTTGAAAAAGATCCTGCGAATTGTGGAAGGTGGAGGAAAAACTGTTTTTGTTTGAAAAATTGCAAACATATTTTGAAGTAGTGTTTTCCAGTGTCTATTTTAAGTTAGCAACAGGGAAAGTTATTTTCTTGTATATGTGTCAAAAAAAATCAGATCAGAAAGGCCATCTTCAATTGATTTTTTAACTTGAAAGAAACAAGGAAGGCAAAGTTGGTCTTTGCTCTCGTCCATCAGGGTATTATGCCTGTCAGCTTGTGTGCAAATGATTTATTCTGAAAAGCAAGCTTTACACTCAGAGAAATACCAGGATGCAGCATTTGTGCCCCATGGAGTGTTTGCAAATGGAGTAATGCATCAAGGAAGCCAGCTTTCTGCGTTCTGTCTGACTGCACTTATGCAAGTATGTGTAAGCATTCATTTTCAATAATGGTTCAAATAATTGAAAAATACAGGGTCTGCATTTTAGGATGGCTGGACTATTCACTTACCAGTTCACCTCGAAGATGAAAAAAAAAAAAAAAAACATTTAATTGACCAGTTTCTTATTTTAGCAGATAACTAAGAATAAGAAATTCTAAAAAAAAAAAATCCAAGTCACATTAAGTTGTATAACCTAAAAATCAGACAGTAACCATCTTCTAATAGTTTGCTTTCTAGTTAAAATTTTTCTTTAATTGTAAAATTTTTATGCTTAATAACTTAACTTCCATTTTGTGTAATTATATTTAAAATTGTTTCATGTAAGACATTTTCCTGTTCTGAAGGTTATTTTGAGAAAAGCTCAAACTTCATTTTCTCTCTCTCAAATATGTAAATTCTCCAGTGCAAGCAAATAGCTCCTATGAGAAGCCAGGTGTTTTCAATGATCTAATAACTAATTGTAGGCTGTGAATTTTATAACCCAAATACTCTTAAATTAATTTTTAAAATAAACTTTCAGGGGTGGATTGAGGTACTAGGAGGTCACAAAATCAAACTGTTAACTGCAGTATATGGTGACGTTCCTCCAGTGTTACATGCCAATGCAAGAATTTCAGAGAGCTGTTCTCACTAGTGCATGAAGTTAACTCACCAATATAGCATGTTTCATCTCTACATATGCAGAAATGGTATATGTTCTCTATGAAGTAAAGCTGTACTCAGAGTGGTATTTCAAGTCCACCACAATTTATTCCCAGTTCCTTTCCAGCTCCAACTCTTACTGCTTCATACTTCTCAGTTGCCTAAACGTTTTGTTCTCCCGAGTGGTCATTCTCAAATCATATAACTAAACAGGTTCGTCGTAGATGCCAACTATTCATAACAGACATTTGTTTATCCTATAAATGTTTAACTGCTGGATGTTAACTCTAATTTTCTATTTCATATATGCTCTGTAATCTTTTACTTCCCCATATCAGTTATGAATGATTTATGTCACAAAATAAACAGTTTGCTGAGTCTTAAACTGTTGGTATGTATATAAAAAGGTCTATAAGTAGACAGGCAGTTCAAGGTTAGTATAACTCCTCAGCGATGACCATGTATAGTAGGCATCCCCAGCCCCCAGGCCGAGGACTGGTACTGGTCCATGGCCTGTTAGGAACTGGGCTGCACAGCAGGAGGGGAGTAGCTGGCAAGTGTGTGGAGTATTGTCTGTATCTGCAGCTGCTCCTCAACGCTAGCATCATGGCCTCAGCTCTACCTCAGATCATCAGGCATTAGATTCTCATAGGAGCACCAGTCCCTGATACCAAAAAGGTTGGGGACCACTGATCTATAGTATATTGGCTTTTGTCTTTATGATTGTCACCTCATGTTCACAGAATGGCTGCTAAATCTCCACCTTTATATTCATATTCCAGACAGGGGAAAGGGTAAAGAAGAAAGGGGCAAAAATTAGGATGGTGCTATCTTGTTGTGTGTGTGTGTGTGTGTGTGTGTGTGTGTCTCTCTCTCTCTCTCTCTCTCTCTCTCTCTCTCTCTCTCTCTCTCTCTCTCTCTCTCTTTCTCTCTCTCTCTCATAAAAGTATTTTCAGAAATTCTACCAGCAGTTTGGCTCACATTTCATTGGCCAAGACTCTTTCGTGGCTGTCCTTACCTGGAAGATGGCTAAGGGGAAGGAAATGCGAGTGGGGATTGGGTCATTGAATGAGTAATACCAAGCACACTTCCTTTCCCTGACCTTCATCCCTCCACTTGGAAGGCTCATTCAAGTGCCTTTCACCCACATCTTGTGTAGGGGCTGCCCATTTTCTCCAGTTCTGACTGAAGGCCTGTGAGCTGCCCTTGGTATTTACCTATGGAATATAACTTTTTAACCTTCATAAGAAAAGGCAAAATAATTGTAATTAGCTATGTGCAGATGTGTTTTAATCTTGAGGTTGAAGACTACATAAAGCAGGACTCTTTCAATTGCAAGTATTGAAAAATAATTTTAACTAGTTTGTTCCATAACTCATTGGCTCATTTAACATGGAAGCCTATGGGGTGGCTGGCTTTAGACATGTCTGAACCAGAAGCTAAAAAATGATGTGTCCGTTGTTAGCCCCTGCGTCTGTTCTCATCCTCAGCCTCATCCATCCTCCTTCCCTCTCCCTCTCTATGCCCCTGTTCTTTTTTCTTTTCCTTCTTCTTTTCCCCTCTTTCTTTATTCTACTTCCCTCTCTTTTACTCAATTCTTAAACAGGTTCTCAACACACTGTGTATAAGATTGCCATTCACAGGTCTTACCTTGCCTGGTTTTTCATTATGGCAGAATAATGGAGCCCCTCTTCCTCCCAAATGCATTTATCAAATGTTTCTAGGAAGAATATGATTAGCCTTGGTTGACCATAATTTCCACTCCTTGACAAATCACCATGGAAAAGAGTAGAATATTAAGATTGGCCAGGCCTAGGTCAGATGACCATTCTGGAGGCTGAGTGGTAGATGAGGACTGTAATTGATGGTCCCGCCACAATCGTTATGTGATGTTGGGGGAAAATGCTGTGCAGGCAAAATAATAGCTGTTAGTTTTCCTGTCATTTTTCACTGCATGTGCATGCCTCTGACAATGAAAGTAGGAGCTCAGGAGGTATTTGAAGGAGTGGATGAATAGGATACAAGAAGTACTGAGCTGACCTGTAAGCAAGAGCAGAAAACCACATAGTGTTGCAATGTTTCATAAGCTGTATTTAGATCATGAAATGCCATTTTGTATTTTGAAATCATATGAATCCCTAGTAAATAAGTAGTTCGATTTTTTTAAGTAAGAAAATACAGCCCAAAATCACATCCAAAAATGTTATCTCAGGAATTGCTCTTTTAAGAAAATATTTATTGAGTGCCGACTCTATGCCAAGGCATAAGTTGAAAGGTGTTTTATTCTTTTAGGGAAGGTCATTGAGATGTTTCTCATTAGGGCAGAATCAAGGAGCCCCTCTCTAACTTAATAAAAATGTTCATTTGATTGAGAAAATAACAGACAATACACAATTTCAAGTAGAGCATATCCAGAGAACCATTTGTCTCAAAGCTTCTTATAAAACTATGTAGTACTGTGTTCAGCTCTAGTATGTAGAGATAAGAAGCTGAAGAAATTAATGCAAATATATGTTTTAAACCAATTAAAGAAGCATTTGATACACTTTTAAGTCTCAGAAAATATCTGGAGCATAGTCTATAACTCCAAATAAAATACATTTATATCTGTACATATTATTTCTCTGTTAGCCTCTTGACTGATTCAGAAAAGTTCTGAGGTGAAAGATTTTATCATTTATTTCTCCTGATTTTTTTCTGTTTGCCTTGAGTAGCTCAGTTCATTAAAGGCTTGTGCTATGTTCACTGCCATTGCCCCCTACTCCAATTTTTGCCATCAGTGTTTGGGATGAAGAAAGGATGGGCTTTAAATATGGTTGCTTCTTTGTCACTGCTGGATTTAGTCATTATCTCTGTGGAAAGCAGGTTGATTCTGTCAGAGAAAACTTATGGCCGGATCCATTCAGTCCATTTTTACCATGAGGGGTAACAAACAAGGCTCGGGGTTTCTTTCAGTGGCCCGCCCTAAACACAGCATTTCTGTTGGTTTTATTTTCAAGATTGATTGGTTTGGAAAGGAAGACGTAACACTGCTCTATTTCATGCTTTCTCTCTTTTTTTCCATTCTTGGAAACTTGATAGTTATATACAATAAGAAGTCTTACTTGGCAATTCCCCCCCTCCTTGTTTTATGTAGTTCTCTAAACATGATTCTTGAAGCCGATGAATTCATGATGCTAAACTGAAATCTCTTATATCATCCAGCTCTGTATTGTTAATTTTTCATATTTTCAAAATAGTGCAATGAGATAGAAGAATAAATGGAGTGTAGAGGGTTGGGGAGAGAGAGATGCAAGAGAATTTCTAAGACTAGTAATTTAACATACTGACTCAGATTAAAGCTTCTCAATAGCCCCCAGGAAAAAGAAATTTCTAAACACAACTTTTGGCCTTTTTTTAAAAAAGATAATTGAAAATGATTATATGTGTTTGAGGTAAACCTCTACATTGTAGTGCTCAGAATAGACGCCACTAGAACAAGTTAATGAGGAGGTTTCACAGTAATGACTTTAATTTTAGTCAAGCAAAAAAAATCAATGCAAATAAATTCAACGTAAAATTTGAACACCTACTCTGCCCTGGGTCTTTGCTGGAATCTGGAAAACTTCCTTTAAGTAATTCCTATAATTGAGGCTTTTGGTTCAGTAGTAGGAGTTTAAAAAAGTAAAGCATGTTCATGCTAAAATTTGACAGGTGCTCTGAAAGCAGTAAATATGAGGAATTAATGGAAGTTCTACTTTTGAGATGTGCTATAAGGAAGTGTTTGATATCCTGACTGATTTTAGGAGAACTCCTGAGTAAGATGACAGAAATTATATATATATATATATTTTATCCTGTAATGGGGTGGATGTTTATTTATCACATTCAGACATACAAAAACAATATTCTATTTTTTTGGTCAATAATTGGACTCTGCCTGCAGTGATGGAGAGAGAAAACAACTTTGCTAAATAAAGCTATTTCAGCCACTTGGGCTTCGTATTGGTCTTTTTGAGATGAATTCAACTGCAGTTGACTAAATCCCCAGGCAATTCGAAGTTCCTGTTTCATGTCAGGAATGTGTCTTCTGTCAGTGAGTCCATACTCTTCTCTTTCTGTCAGAAGATGGTGCTGGGAGCAGGGAAAAATGCCAATGAGCCATAACAACAGAGGAGATACGTCTGGTCTATGTGCTGTCTTTGTCTCATCAATTTCTTCTGAGATCAGAGGTATTATTCAGTATTGTCTTGAGACAATGCCTTGTATTGTCCCCAAATATCTTCTGTCCTTGTCCACCAACGTATGGCCTTTTGGGTGGTGATAATGCTTATTTATGTAGGCTATTAAAGGTGAAAGTTTCTTTGCTTCTGGTGTCTGAGATCCCCATGGTCTATAGTAGGACTTAGGAAATAGAACATGCAAACAAAATCTAGCTGCCATGGGCCAAATCCAATCACACCCATTTGTTTATGCATTGTCTATGTCTGTTTTAGCTCTAAAACAACACAGGTGAGTAGTTGTGACACAGACTGCATGGCCCACAAAGCCTAAAGTGTGTATCAACTGGCACTTTACAGAAAAGTTTGCAGATCCCCGCTCTCTAGAGTCCTTGGGTCGACCCCTCTCTGCCTGCGGGTCCTCTTGACCTATTTGACCTTTTCGAGGGCACACAGGGAAGATTGGGTCTTCTGCACAGCAACCCAACCCAAACCAGACAGGATCAGGGAGCTGCGAACAGATGGGCCTCTGTCTACAAACTTCCGTGTTCGTCACCTGCTTCTCTGTTTTTGTAAAAAGGAAGCAAAGCCCCAACTTAATGTCAGCCTGTCCCTGTCGCCCATTGTATTTGGGGGTATTGGACGTGGCTGCATTTTAAGTTTCTACCCTTTGGCTCCAGGACTGGTGTCACATTAGAGACTCATGTGTCATTTTCAAGCCTACTGATGTCCCTTCCAAATCGCCAATCTTCTTTCCATGAAAGCCTTCTACTTTGTATGTGGGGGAGGCCTTTCCCTATATAAATGAATCTCAGAGTGTTTCCTGTGCCAGCAAAGCTGCTTCATGAGAACTTGCTAGAAATGAAAATTCTAGGGCCCTTCCTCAGACCACTGTATCACATTGTCTTGGAGAAGGGTGGCGACAGCAAGTTGTGTTTTGGCAAGTCGCCCAGGTGATGATTGTCATGTCATTGTCATGTCCGCCAGAGTTTAGAACTACCACCTTACATCATATTTGTAACTACAACTGGATGACCTGAGTCAGCCAGGTTTCGTTTCATTTTATTTTATTATTGTTATTTTGCTGCTGCTGTTGTTGCTGTTGTTGTTGAGGGAAGTCAGCTGACACCTTTATTGCCTGGGGGGTGGTGGCAGGGTCAGGAGCTCTTCTTAGTGGCAGGGCCGCTTCCTTTTCCCCATGACTGGCTTCTGGCTGCAGAGGACGGCGCTGGCCCTGCGGGTGGCGGTCACGCACAGATCGGGGCAGTCGGTACCTGTTTTTGCGTCCCGTGTGCCGGCTGCTGCTGCTGCTGCTGCAAGTGGCCCAGGCATTCTTGCTGGTGGTGGCCCGCACTTGGGAGGCGGCAGGCTGAGCACCGGCCCTCGGCTTCTGGATGACCACCGCGCCTTTGCCGTGGGCCGCCGGCCCCACACCCACCGTCTTGTGGCGAGTCAGACGTGGACGGCCTTGTGGGCCTTCGGGTTATTGGGGTCGGTGTTGTCCGTCTGCTTGTTCCTCTTGATCAGGTGGCTGGAGCAGTTCCGTGCGACCGTCCATGGCGGATGGGCGGGCACGGCGATAGCTCCTCTCATCAGAAAGGGTGCCAGGCTTCATTCTCGATGTGTGAGAGCTTTCAAAATGTGGCAAACTTATTTCTCTTTCTACAAGCGTAGGCTAAGGTAGGCTTCAAAAGTGCTGTTACAAAAATTAAATATTTCAATTGACTTCTTTTTCTTGAATTTCTGTGCTAATGAGTCTCATCTTTCCAGAGGCACTGGACATATTCGGCTAAACAGGGATAAACATGCAAGGAAGGAGAAGCATCTTAGGATAGTATAGGATTTCAAACTAAATACTCTTCTGTGTACTTATGGTACAAATTTGACTAGTTAGTGGAGTACATAACATTCCCGGGACCAGCAACACTATTCATAGACAGGAATCTGGCCTCTACGTGGGCCAGTGGCTCAATGGTTAGAGTCTGTCACTGCCCAGACATTTTCATTTAGACCCGCCATGGTCATCTCAAACTTAGTAGGTGTGAAAGGTGTAATGTATTATCTTTCCTTCCAAACCATCCTCCATTTCCTGAATTCATGACCTTGATGAGTAGCAATAGGACAGGGACTATAAGCATGGGTTTTGGAGTTGGACTGATCTGGACCCAAATACCAACTTGATCGTTTATTAACATAACATGGTGATCTCGAACAGTCAACCCTTTCTAAGTCTCCATTCTCCTGCAAAATGGAGGAAGTCTGAACTCTCATGAGTAATTTTGGAGATTTGGAGAAAACATATGTCCGACAAATGGTATTTATTATCCCAAACTCACCCCCTGCTCAGCATCCTTGAGTGACCAAGGCACTGGGTAGCACATGTATTTGTTCTCTTTCAGAAATATTTTTCGAATAGTACTGCTTTCCTTTCAACAAATTGCCGCTGACACTAAAGAGCATCTTCAATTATTTGGGGAATGACATGCTTTCTTATTTGTCCTTCCTACCTCCAGTTGGCTCACCCCTTAGAGCCGCCACTCTGGTTATGTGGACTCTGGCATGCACGAGAATACCGTCTCTAAGGAGATCCCTCCGGAAGTTAATTAGGCCTAATAAAAGTCTGTCTACACACTCACACACATACATACACTCTCACACTTACATAGTCACGCACATACCACACACATGCACAGTGACACACACACAACTCACGTACATGTACTTGCACAAACTCAGAGACCACCCTGTCACACACACCCACCAGACTCACATTCACACATTCCTTCGTATGCTTTTCCCAACAGCACAGCCAAGCATACCTCGCCAACATATATACGTTTCTGTAACTGTATTGAAGAAGGAACACCTTTTAAAACCCATGTGCAGGCGTCATAGGGACCTCTGTGCCGTCCTCTCTTATCTTTTCTTTAACAGCTTCCAGGGTGATTCTGTCAGATGCCACAGATTCCCCGTGCCGTGTGCCCGTAGCAGTAGGTGCTCCGTGCAAGCAGAGCCCTCTCACGCAGTGCCTACTCTGTTCCCTTGCTGCTCACCAAAGATTGAAAAATCCCCTGAGGTTGTCATTGGTATCCATCATCACACCGAACCAAAGGGAGATATGTGACAAATTCCTTCTCATCCACTGAATGGACAGCGGGTGTTCTGGGGCCGTTTTCCGCATCTGTGGATATGTATGGATTCAGCCCCACAATACTGTGTTCTTGCAAGGATTTCTTAATTTGCCTGATGATTGCACATTTACTTATTTAGTTACAAGGAGAAACTCAATAAAGCATGCCTAACTACTTCTTAGGTTTTATTAATGACTATTCCGTGTAATACATTTTTAGCGAAAAGAGAGATTTCATTTCCCCATCACTATTCTCATCACTCTGTCCCTTCGAGAGCTTAGAAGGTTCTGGTTCTAATTCTTCAGCCACTTTTAGAGTCACGGTACCCGACACTGGCAGGGCATTGTTCAGGCGTACCGCCCACCATGCCCGGTACTTCTGAAGCGTAATTTAATTTAGTCCTCAAACCAGTCCTGGGGATGGTATGATTTTTAGAAACATTGTACAGATGAAGAAAGAAGTATTTCGAGAGGAATTTGCTTGATATCAACTGATGTTTAAAGTGGAGAAGTTGACTTCAAACCTAGATTTATCTGCTTTCAGAATTAGTGATTTTTATATGGCCATGATGATGGGATATTCTTTTTTTGGCCTCATTAAATTTCATAAAGATTAAAGTGGAAAAAGAATCCAAAGAGAAAAGTGAAATACAGCTTAATGTAACCATACATTAGACTTTTAAAGAAGTTATGATTTTATATTACCTATAAAATATAAAAATGTATTTATATATTAATTTTCTAACTTCCAGACTTTATTTTATTTGTAAATGTAAACATATTTGCTAATTTTTATATTTTACTCTGTTCTGTAGCATAAATCCTGCTAATTTTGACTTTATACTAGAGGAAAACTTATTTTTTACTTTTATGATCCTCGTTGGTATATTTACATGTTTTCTCTCAATTTTATACTTGTACAAATACTGGATAGTATAAAGCAAGGCAAAGACAAGATGTTTAAGCCCATTCATAGCTTTAAGCATCATAATACCCATGTTGAAAGCAAGTATATTGACGTTGAGTAGTAATTTACCTCTAGAGTTTGAAAAGATCTCTTAGATTATATCTTTTATTATGAAATCCTATTTTGTTTCAAATGTGTCTATGATAGAATAAACACATCATTTTATAGACCTAATGGAAAGAAGTTGCCTTTAAAGGAACCACCAGATATATTGTAGGATGTATTGTAAGAATGTGTTCACATATTATTTTCCCATTGCTTACTCACTTTCTCGTAAATAATAGGTGTTAGATACTAAATGTCATTATATTTATGTGTGAAGGGCATTTCTAATCTCCAGTCACCTCTTTCAGCTAACACATATCTTTGACCTCTCTCCCCATGGTATTTTAAAGTTGGTAGGGAATCTATAATCACAATTAGTTTAGCAGCTTTCTGAAAAGGAGACCCAACGTTTCCTTGCTGTAAGGAAAACATGCACTTATTCTGACTCTGCTGTTCACTCAAGGAAACCACTTTTGCCATCGACTTTAACTCTGCTGTTGACTTCTGTTGGATTAGCTCCTAACATAAATCCCAACATCTGAAACACCTGTCTCATTAATGCATGTAATGTTTCATAAACAGTCTATTCCATTTGCTTCGAAGGAAACTTTTAAAGAGACTAAAGCGTTTCCCTTTTTATATATAAGTTTAACGATGATGAGTATTACAGTTTCGATGTCAGTCCTTCTATATTTTGTCTGCCCTTTAATATAGTGAATGTGTGTGTGTAGTTAATACACATGGGTAGAAGTATGTGTATTTAATAAAGTTAGCTCCTACAAAATTCCTTGAGGCTTCCTTTAGCATTAATTTATTCATTTGAAAAATATGTATTGAATTCTTTTGATGTGCTAGGCTGGTTTCTAGGAGCCACATCTATAAAAATGACTGAGTGTGACCCCGTTGCAGTTCCTCCAGGAGCTCAGAATCTACTGGGAGAAACAAATGATTGAATAGGAATCATAATACCATGTAGTAAGTGCTTCTCTGGAGTAACACATAGAAGAGGCCCAGTCCATTCTAGGAAAGGCTATAAGAGAAGTAGGGGTTCGCTGGGACCGATGGGGCGAGTGGTTTTGGCAGGGCGGGCAGTGAGCAGGGCTGGAAGAAAGAATATTAGTCAAAGCCTGTGAGGTTTGTCTCCTCGGAATTGTTCTCTATCAGCAATGTGTACAGTGGTTAAACTCACTCTGAAGTAAACTGCCTCGGTTTGCATCTTGGCTCTGCTGCATACAAAATGTGAGTAATTACCATCACTTCCCTGTGCCCCGGCTTCCCCAATGTGTAAAAGTGGGTTTTAGAATAATAGCTCATTATGAAGGTGCAGTGAGGATGTATATAATGATAAACACAGGGTGCCTAGCAGAACGGCAGCAGGTACACAGAGTGGACTTCTGTGAGTTTGCTGGGGCCTAATGTCAAAGCACCCCAGACCAGATGGTTCACACAGCAGACATTTATGCCTCCCGGTTCTGGAGGCTCGAAGGCCACAAGGAAGTCATTGGCAGGGCTGGTTATTTCCCAGGGCGGCAAGCGAAGGAAGGGTCTGCGCCCAGCCTCTCTCCTTGGCTTGTGGAAGGCCGTCTTCTCCCCAAACCTCTTCACATTGTCTTCCCTCTGTGCATGTCTCTGTGTCCAGATGTTTCCTTTTTGTAAAGACACCAGTCGTATCGGATTAGGGTCCCCTCTAATGACCTCATCTTAACTCATTACATCTGCATCAACCATAATTCAAAACAAGGTTACGTTCTGAGAGACTGAGGGTGGAACTCCAACATGAACAGGGTGGGGGGCACAGTTGAACCCATAACAGTGCCCCCCAAAAAGTCCTCATTTTTTTTATTATGCTATAAGTAGATGTTTGGACAAGGTCGGTGGGAAGAACAAGGAAACTTAAGTGGAAACAGCTATACCTTTGGCAGGTGAGAATCGTTGCTCAACACTAGAAAAGGCCTGTTTTGCCTTATTTTTCATAGTCAGGTGGAAAATGCCAGAGTCAGTGTTTTCACTGTGTCCTAGATAATGTTTTCACTTCCCAAGTTGAAGATAAATGTTTCCTTTCAGTTGCCTTTTACTCACATCATCATTATATATTTCTGAGCTATGATGGAGCTTGGGAGATCAGCAATTCAAACCTATCCACTTAGGAAGGAGGCGATGGCAGCCTTATCACTGCCCTCCGAGTCCTGACTCTCTGCCCCTCTGGCCTCTAGGCACCTGAGGCTAAGGGGACTTCAGTGGCACAGAAGATGCTTCTAGCCCTGACGGCAACCGAGTACCTTCAGCAACTTCTACTTTCCTAACCCGCTTATTATTCATGTGAAGAAAAAGACTGCTCCCTGAATAAAGTAAAATTGCACTTCAATCTACTGATTTCAGTTTCACTCTAACTACTTTGTTTTTGGACTTTTGATCTAGACCAGCATCTCTTCGCTATTTGAACTAGGCTCTTCTTAAACAGTTCAGTCCTTTTGATTGCCCCAGTCAATAGTTTCCCGCCGACCCTCTGGCTGATAAATAGAGTCTTTTGCTAATTGAAATCTCCGATCCCATTCCTATTTTTCTCTTCTTGTCCTACGTCCTGCTTTTTTCATTCTTTACTTTTTCTTTCTCTTTCTTCTCTCCCCTCTCCTGCCTTTCCTGTCCGTCCCTTCCCCAACCCACCTTTCTGTCCTTTGCTTCTCCAGCCCTTATTTTCCTGTTCCTTCTATAAACAGTAAATAGGGACATAGCTTCAGTTGTTACACTATTTTTGGATAGTAATACCTACAGAAATTCTTACATGGCTTTTAAGCTGTGACACTATAAACTCAGAGTTTATGTTCAATAGATCGATCACTTTTCTGTCAGCTCTAAAAACAAGAAATGTCAATAAGCCACAGAGTCGAAATTTGTTAACATTTTGGATGTCAATTTTCTTTTGTCAAATTTGAGATTTAGCCTTTTCTTTCTATTGCTATTTTTATTTTTTAGAGCATCATTGACATCCTAATAAGGAAGAATGGAGCAATGAAATATGAAAAAACTTTTAGAGCTAGTGTGTATGTGTTTAAGTAGATAATAAACAGTTAGTCCCAATTGGTGTGATCGAAAAATTTTAACTTGGAGAACCGAACCATCTATAGGTTGCTTATCATCTTTTTCCATTCAGATTTTACATGGATTAATAGGAGGACACATCCATCCACTGGATAAATGTTGAAAGAAGAGTCATATCATCCATTCTTTTGATGAGTTTCATTTTTCAACTTTTGTTTTTTCTCATTTTATATGACGGTAGAAAATGTGCAAAAGAAGACGGATGAATAACTAAAATATGCAGATTCCGTAACTATACACATACAGCTGTGCCTACGTTTCTTTTAGTGAATTTATTTTTTCTAGTATTTAAGTTTAGATCTGAAAAAAATGTTTACACTTAAAGTATTTTAATATTATTTAGTCGACTCTGAATGAAATAATGTTTCATGTAAGTTATAATACCGAAGTGCAGGAGGTGGTAGGACTAGGTTCTAGATTTAGTTTTGCACTAACTGGCTGCTCGACTCATGACGAGCCAGATAATCAATCTTGGCCTTGCCTTCCACATCAACAAAATGAAAATGTTAACTTCCAAAATCCCATCGGGCCCTTTAAATTTCACAAGTTTGCATTTTCATATTTTAATGACCCAGTCATTATAATTACAACATCTTCATATTAACCCAGAAAAGGGTCTAATTTTAGAGTTTAATTTTTTACTTCGGAAATTTCCGAGAGAGAGATGTGACAGTGGCAAGGATTAAAAGGTCACATATTATCATTTAACATATTCTATATCTCCGTCTCCAGCTTTTAGGTCTCAGGATCCTTATAAACTCTAAGATCTTACTGAGGACCACAAAGAGTTAGTGATAATGTGCTATATATATTTATATATATATACACACACACACACACACACATACACACACATACACACACATACACATAGTAGCTCACTTATTAGAAGACACTTGCATTCTTCTCTCTACTTCTGTATCCAAACTGTTGTGATATCACACAACCTATAGTCTTCTAGAGACTCCATTGTGTACTTGTGAGAGAATGAAAAAGCCAGGATATCTTGGTATTTTTATGAAAATACTTTTGACTTTGGGGACCCAGTATGCAGTATCCCTGTGACTCCCAGAGGTACCTGGAACAATCTTTTAGAACTACTATTCTACATTTTTTAACATGAGATAATATCGTTAGGAAAGTGTGACTTCAAAATTTAGAATTTTGATGTATTATTCAGTTATTCAGAATTTCAGTTTACCTACTAATACTGAAACGATGGTGAAAATCTTCTGTCTGTGCATCAGTTTTTTTATACTGCCCACGTATACGATCATTAAAATTATAAGTGCGAAACTCTCCAGATAATGTTCTCCCCTTTTATCTTATTTGAGAGACCTTATTTATTTCCATATTTCTGTCCCTCACGTAACCATAAACTCTAGAAGAGGAAGGAGTATTCAGTATCTTATCCATCCTATGTACTTAAGTGCTCAAAAAAATATACATTAAATGATGAAGGAAGGAAAAAGTGTACAAATGAATGCATTAACAACTCTTGAATAAGATTGCAAGTCTTTGCTTAAGGAAATTAGTTCTTAAAATTTCTAAATCATTCTCAGATGGAAAAAGATCAAGATTTAATTTACAGTGAGTTTATGAATACTTTATAGCCTCTTGGGTGAAATTCGAAGACACTCACGGAAAGTGAATGTATTTATTAAGAAATTTAAAATATAATAAAAAACCCTAAGAATGTATCATTGTACGCAGTTGCCTGAAATGGTGGAAATATTTATTTCTTTTTATCTTAAACAAGAGGTATTATTAGTACTATAAACTAACCATCATGAGTCCTATTCTTCCCGCCAGGCAGAATTATAACAAGGGGTACATAAAAAGAAAACAAAGACCTGGCACGCCACTTGGATGGAGTCAGATCACTTGAAGTTTGGTGCTGATTGCATGTAGCAGTCAGATTATAAACTCTTATTTAGCCTTTCTGGACTTTTATGTCCTTCCACAGAAAAAACTTTATAACAGCAGGGGCACTTTAAAATATAACAACTGCTTGTGAGGTGGCTTGTTCCCCACTATAGAAGGTTTCCAATCCACAAAGGTAGACCAGGTGTCTGGGATGTTAACAGCATATAGGGATCCCTGCAAGTTTGGTTGTTTCAAAGCCTGTAGGCACTATTGCTTCCTTTGAGGACAAAAGCCAGGGTATCCTCCTTCTACATTAGGGAACAAATGAATTGGGAGCAGAAACCAACTCATGGGCACTAAGGGCCTATAAACCTTAGATTGAAAGCAAAGGAGAACAATGTATCAGACCAGTGAAATCAGTAGGCAATTTTAAATGTTTTTTTTTTTTTCTTTCAAGTTTTGTGGATGAGGTAACACTGAAGGCTGTGCAAGGGGTATATGGAAAAGCTCTGTACCTTCTACTCATTTTTCCTTGAACTAAAACTGCTCTAAAAATAAAGTCAATTAAAAATTGCAAACACAAAAAGCTTTACACAAAGAAAACAAACAAACAAAAAAACTCCAAGGCTAGATGTCCTTACTGATGAATTCTACCAACCTTTATAGAAGAAATAATGTCAGATCAACATAGCCTTTTCTAGAAAATAGATGAATACTTCAAAACACATCCTATAATAACAAAATTGGACAATTTTGTTACTAAAAAAGAAAAAGAAAACCAAAAATGCAATTCAGTATCCGTCATCTATATAGATGCAAAATTGCTTTTCAAAAATTTAGTGAATTAGCGTAGCAATAAATAAAAAGGGTAATTCATCATGACTAAGTGGGGTTTATCCCAGAAATACCAGGTTGCTTTAACATTTGAAAAATCAATCATTGCAATTCAGCACGTTAATAGGCTTTTTAAAAAAGAATGCATTTAATAAAGTTCATGATTAAAAAAAAACTCAGTAACCTAAAATAGAAAGGAATTTCTGAAAATGATAAAAGACATCTTTGAAAAACCTATAGTTATAATCCTCAGAACTGGTAAGATGTTTTTTCTCCAAGTTCAGGAGCAAGGCAAGGATGTCTGCTCCACCACTCCTGTTCGAAATTGTTTAGAATATCCTAGCCAGCCAATCCAGGAAGTCTTAAAAGACTCATACAGCTTGGTAAGGAAGAAGCAGAACTCTCTAACGTTATTGTTTTTCTAAAAAAATCTTGAGGAATCATTAAAAAAAAAACTAATTGAACTAATAAGTGGTTTTCTCAGGGTCGTGACGTGTACATTAATATGCAATTATTCAGATTAGATTTTTAAATAATAGTCAAACAGCAGAAAAGAACTCGTTGTACATCAGCTATGACCATGGGTAGACGAATGTGGTATACACATGCGATAGAAAACTGCCACTCAGCAAAGGACTGAATGGTTGGTACCTGTAACCACTCTCAAAAGCATTATGCTAATTGAAGGAAGGTGGACATAAAAGACTCTACACTACGATTTCATTTATATGATATTTTACAAGAGGCGAAGTTGTAATGATAGAGATAGGTCAGTGGTCACCAGGATTGAGGGTGAGGGAAAGGATGACAGCAAATGGGTATGAAAGAGCTTTTCGGGGTAATGGAATAATTCTGCATCATGGTAGGCTTGGTGGTTACGTGGCTGCATACTTTTGTTAAAACTCTGAATCACATACTTAAAATTAATTTTATTTCTCATTAATTATACCTCTGTAACGCTGACTAAAAATAAGATATAAAAATCTATCTTCAGATAAATCTTAACAATTAAACTGACAGAAGTGTCACTAAGGGTATTTTTCAGTAATTAGTTCAGAGTTGTGGGCTGATAATGGATTTAAGCAAACCAAGAAAAGAGCTTAATATTATTTTAGAAAGTAACCATTGAAAGATAATCCTGGAATATAACTACATAAGGAGATCAGTAAATCCTAGCTGGAAGTGTAAATCTTCCATTAGTTAATGAACTCGGGCCAAGCAGAGGCACCGGTTTTAGAACAGTAGTGACACATTTCATATGTATATGCTCCCCATTTCTGAAAGGAAGTTGGAGTACATTCCTGTATAATCTGAAAGATCTTCAGGTCTGAGATATGTTCTGGCCATGGGAGCAAAGTAATATGTTCATGGGTATAAGACAGGTGTCACTGAAAATCGAAATGCTGTCCAAAATGCAGAAGAACTTCCCAAGTCATCATGGTCATTGTGCTGGCCTGCCAGCCTCTGTCACTCCTTCATAGTCATTGTGCTGGCCTGCTGGCCTCTGTCACTCGTACTTTCTGAGGTTCTCTTTTTGGAAACCCCACATTCTGACCCCCTTTGACAGGCTTTAATCAACAGGGCGAGTTGTTCTCCAAGACAGAGGATGCTCACTGAGGAGAGTTGTATCAGATCAATTCATTGCCCAGAGTGAGGAGCTGTTTTAGGGACAACAGGCCCTAGTCTTGACAGGTGTGATAGAATCATATGGGGCAAGTGCGATCATGGGAGTTATTATCAGAAGTGGTTTGGCCTACTGGCGTTTTAGAATATAAAATTACTTCAGTACATTATTTCATCTGATCTCTAT
Organism: Rousettus aegyptiacus; assembly: GCF_014176215.1. Lineage (NCBI taxonomy): Eukaryota > Metazoa > Chordata > Mammalia > Chiroptera > Pteropodidae > Rousettus > Rousettus aegyptiacus. The sequence goes on from NW_023416285.1 coordinate 10,330,664, forward strand.
AACATTTTAAACTTTTCTTTTTACAAATGAGTCTTTTCAACTCCTTGTCCAGTGAGCGGCTCTTAGTAGGAACTCAGTAAATATTTGTTCAGTGGATTCATGAAGAAGTGAATAAATGGATTAATGGAGGGCCGAATAAATCAGCGCAGTCCACAGAAGTTATATAATGTGGCCAAGGTCACAGAGCCTGGCACACATGAAAGGAAAGGCAGTATTAGTGAGTTTATTAGCATTATTAGTACAGGCTTTGCAAGTCTGATCTGGACCTTAACTTGCTAAGCCTCATTTTTTTTTTTTCATCTGTGAATGAAGACGATGACTGCACTTACCTTGCAGCATCTTAAGAAATATTAAGTGAGAAAATGTTTGCAAACCCAATGGCACATGCCAAGCACTTAGAAACTACTCAGTAAAAATTTAGAATCCCCGATTGTGATTTCTGTGATTCTTGTCATCATACCGTGCTTGTGAAATAATTGTTCTTTTTGTAGAACAAAAGAATAAAATTAATATAGTTATTATATTAGCAGAAATAAAACCATATGGTCTATGGTCCTTCTGCAGTTTTACTTATTACTAGGTATCGATTTGTGTCCTTTTGTGATTTTTTTTTGTCACGATTGAATAACATCTCGAATTTAGTGAAATCTAATTTATCCAGAAACTACTTATCACTTAATTTCAACTCTTTATAACACAGCCAAAATCCAAGAAGTAAAGAATAGAATTATTCAGAACAGTATTTTTACCTTGCCCCCCATAAATGCCGCAATGTGTATGATGTAGGTAGGTGTTTGAAAGCTCACCCATTTGTCTCATAGGAGAGTAATTCAGGCTTTACTCAAAGCCTGTTGGCCCTTACAAATAATTCTGTTAAACTGAATTATCCCACACAGAGCTAACTAACATTAGCCAATTAAAAGGAGGCAAGAAAACTGATTACAGTGAGAATAATTTTTCACAAACTGTACCTTCATTAAACTCAACAATACGATGTTTATGGCTTTATCTGAGACTTAATTTTATTTATACTAAACCTGTTTATTTGGTAAAGGGTTGCATTAACCAACATACTGTATCTTTACAAACTGTCCCAAACATAAATCTCTCAGAAAATATTCATTAAGCAACATTTGAAGTCCTATGAATTTAATTAAACTTACCGAAATATGAGCGGTGACGAGCCTCCAATAGAATCAACTAGAAGCATGCAAGAACTTCATTTTTCCATTTTTAAATATATCAAAAATCCATTCTCGGCCACTGATTAATTGAGAGTTATTATACACATCGTAAACCCCGTCTTTCCTAAACAGATATTGGGATAGATTGTACCGGGCATAATCTGGAAATGGGGAGTATAAATATTTAAGAGGATAATTTGGGATTTATCACCTACAAGGCCCAAAGTAATAGCTATCAGGCTGCGTGAGTGCTGCTTCGTGACCTCTTTGTAGGTAGACAGTTTTAAATACTTTAATTGAAGGAACTGAAAGGTAGTGTTTTCTGAATAGTAATCTCAGATAAACTCACAGAGTATGTTGTTGGCAATTATTACAGTTTTAGCTTCCCGGCCTCTTGTAAACTTTTCCTTTGGGGAAAAACGTGATTTTCGATGGAGGGAGGGCGTGCGTTCTGTGGTGGTCGTCAATGCTCTCTCAGCTCTCTACCTTAGAGGGTAGACTTTCCCGGCTGCTTTCTGCTGGGGTGGGCCCATGACTCCTGGTCAGTGAGATCTCATCTGCAGAGATGAGGTCTTCTGAACCAGATAATTTCATTGATGGTATGAGACCCACCAGAGTAGTTCTTAAACTCGTCTGTCTGTCTGCCTGTCTCAGGACCCTTTACACTCTTAAAAATTTTTAAGGATTGTAAAAAGATATAATTCATGTCATTTATATCTATATGATCTCTGTGTTATATCTGTACTTTTATATCTACATTACTGTAAAATTCCTTAAAACAGGAATGTTAAAAATGTTTAATTCATTTAAAATAGCAAAATAAACCCATTACATGTTAATGTTATGTGTGTGTGTGTGTGTGTGTGTATACATACACTAGTATAATATAATAAAATAAGGATATAGTCTATATTCTAAAAAATCAGTATCATTGTTTTGCATTTTTGCAAATCTTAATCTTTGGCTGAGGAGAAGAAGTTGGTTAAACGCTCCTATCAGCTTCTGCTCTCAATCTGTTTAAATATCACAGTGTCGTGTAGCCTTCGGAAAATTCCACTGCACGTGAACTAGTAAGAAAGCGAGAGTGCAGAAGCAAAATGCTAGGCAGAGCAGACGGGGAGGCAGAAGAGGTGTGGCAGCAGGAGACGGAATCGCTGTGCCGTTGCTGGTTCTGAGGTGTAGGGGCCCCTGTCCAGAGAGGGGCCTCCAGGAGCTGAGGGTGGCTCCCAGCTGATACCACAAGGAAATGAAGACTTCAGTCTTGGAACTACATGTAGTGAGTTCTGCTAACAACCTGAATAAGCCTGGAAGCTCATTCTCCCCTAGTGCCTCCGGGATGGAATTCATCTCTGTTCACACCTTGATTCCAGTCCTGAGAGACTCGATGTTCACTGGTTTTTAGACTTACAGGCTGTAACATAATAAGTTTGTGTTGTTTTAAGCCACCCCCCACTCAAAAAAAAAAAATCAAACATTGTAATTCATCATAGCAACAAACTAAAAAAGAAAAACCATATGCTCATCGCTATACATGTAGAAAAAAATGTTTGAGAAAATCCAACATCCTTTCCTGATAAAAACCTTCGCGAAGCTAGGAAGAGAAAGGAACTTCCTCAAGCTGATAAATGACATCTATGAAAAGCCCACAGACAACATTATACTCACTGGCGAAGGACTGAATACAAAGATTTTGTGGATATGATACCAAAAGCACAATCCTAAAAGACCAAATTGAAACCTGATTACAGTTTAAATCTTCTGGTCTTTAAATGATACTGTTAAGAGAATGATAAAACAAGCCATAGACTAGGAGAAATATGTAAATTTTATATCTGATAATGAACTTATATCCAAAATGTATAAAGAATTCACAGAATTCAAAAAGAAGGAAGCAACCCAAGGAAAGTCAATGACTCCTGAGCTAATTTTTAAAATATGTTTAGATTATTGACCAAAAAAACTAGGTTATTGACTGAAAAGAGAGAAGTAAATTCCTAGAGAAGCATTAAAAATATTGTGGAGATGTGAGCAAAATGAAAGTTTAAAAAATATGATTCGTTTATTATAGCTTGAACTTTAAATAGCTGTTCTTGATCTCTTTATCTTTAAAGTTTGTGTGTGTGTACACATGTGCGTGTGTGCACATGTGTATTTTTGTGTGTGCGTGTGGTGTGTAACTATTAATACTTATCTTTTAAGTGTATGATAATCAAATTAGATCATTTCTGTGAGTGTAATTTATAACTGAAAATTGCCACAGATGGTGTTATTATCCTCAGTAATATTAATTATTATTATGGGATATTATCATTAATGTATTATCATAATTATTATTATTAAAGACAAATTTTACATCATCAAAATAAAACAAAAAATAAGCAAATAGCATCTCAATATTATTATAAAAATAGTTTGAACTTGCCGATCCCCAGAAATCCCTGCATCCTGCTTCGAGGATCTCTATATTAGTCCTCTGTCTCTGACATGGCAGCTAGATAGAGCAGGTGACTCTGTAGAGGTGAACACAGCCTGTAGCAGAGTCTTCAGATGATATACATCGAGGCGTGTAGAGGCATAAAATGTATATGCAGCCTATTAGATTCCTGTCTGGCTTTTTGAATCTAGGAACAGATGTTGAGAAGGAGGAAAGGTATGAGCTCATGTTAGTGGGATGGTGGCTGTGGAATCACCCTGGGACCAGGGCAGGAAAGCCCGTGGTGCCTGTGGACTTGTCCACTTATCAGTGTTCAGCAATAGGGGCTTCCTTGCCAGACAGTTACGGATGTCTGATTTTTGATAAAACTTGAATATCTTGGTTCTTGCTTGGTTCTTACAATCTTGGTTCTACAGTCTTTCAGTAAATCCCCTTTGTGCCTTAAATTACTCAGAATTCTATTCTTGGCATCTGAGAACACCAGCTGGCTTTGTACAGTCAGATAAATGAAGTTTTGCTCTGTTAGAAGTTAGAATTCAGAATTCTTCAGAGGTCCCCAAACTTCTTTGGTCATTTTTTTTCAAGTGTATAACCCCAACATATCTTCCTGCCAGAAATGTAGATCACTTTTATAGACCAGACAAATCGGAATTCATTATTTTAAAATGTAACCTTACTATTTTAATTACGTACAAAGACCACTGTCTAAAAGAAATGCAAAATTTTCTAGGTAATATTTGAAGAGGAAAGCTGTAATGCATTGAATAATCAGTATTCTTGAGCTTCACCAATAAAGCATGTTTAAATTTAAAATACTAAAATGAATGTGGCACATACTCTGACAGAATTTTCAAGGCTAATCATTTTCAGTGGACTCCAGGAAAAATGACATGGAGATGTATTAGGATGCAAGTTGTATAGGCTTTGATATCTTCTGCTGAAAAGGTTCTAGGGCATAGATTGAGACGTTAAAACCGCCTAGCAGGTTATATTAAAAAGTCTTTTGAAAAATACATAACCAAGTTACTATAGCACTGCCAGCTTTCTTCTGCATCGAAGAGAGAACTAGTTTAGGTTTTTGTTCTATTCTTTATCTAGAAGTAGCACTTCTTTATTTGGCATTTTAAAATTAAAATTTATTAAAAGAAATTATAACTAAAACAACTTTGTCAATATTACCTTTGTCAATATTATTTTTATTTTTCAATCATAATGGTTGAACATTTTGAAAAAGATTTTGTTTTTGTTTATACTAAGTTAATTACCCTGTTCAAAAATACTTTAAAACAGTACTTTTATTTCATTGAAAATTACTAAAATTCATTACTTAATTATATACTACAAAAATTCTTAAAACGGTACCTGATTGCTTTCAAGTTAATTTTCAAGTTAATTGAAATAAAAACTCACATTCCCAGAATTCATAAACTTACATAATTTCGTTGCCAGAATTGTAATTTTATAGTTCCCATAAATGATCCATTTAAGAATGGAAAATACACTGTGCCTCAGGGGGTATTCAGACAAGTTGCTTTTATCACGAATCTGCTTCTAAAGGCCAAGAAGCCTTTTTGTAAAAACCATTAGAGTTGTTGCTGCAATTTTTTTCCATATAAATTAAACTACAGAACTTGTTATAAAACCCTGCATGAGGTTCTCCAGGCTTCTCTTGTTGGTGATACCCTGCTAGTTTTCTAGAGTACATCAGCCACAATGCACGTAACCTGTCTCAGAAGCATCACAGTATTCCTTATGTGCGAAATAACTCTTTTGAACAATAGGGTAAGTGTGTGAGAAGGAGATGTAACAGGCAAGGAAATACACGTAAACAGAGACCACCAAGAGAACCGGTAGTAATTTCATTGCACCGAGTGTTTGTTTAATTGGGGAAAAGATCACATTTGACATAGAAGGTACATTCTATACAGAAGGTGACTACCTTGTTCAGAGAAATTTCTTTTATGGCTCATGCCTTAGACTGAAGCTGGAATTTTTATGACGATTCATTTGTGGAAAATCTGAACATTAAAGTACACGGTTAAAATATGTTTTAATATGATTTCTGATTTATCGGCTGTGTAGTACCAATAGAATATTTGGGTAAAGTATTGGTGATTTGGTTATCTTTCTGAATTGTAGATTCTGATCATTCCTAAACTGGCACATTTAGTCAGAGTTGGTTTCCGAGTGTGGTTATTTAAAAAGGTAGACTCAGTAACTATTTCTTGGCATCTGTGTACTTCTTTCTTCCTTTATTTGTTTTGAAGACAACTGTCTTCTGAAAACATGTTCAAATCAGGTAGCATTGATGGGACTAGTGTGCTGACCCCTAGAGGAAGAAATAGGGTACTGAATCAGAGATGAAGATGCAGGATCATAAGGTATACCAGCTAGGTATACCAGCCACCACCCTCAGTTCAATGCAGACTACTAATAAGCCTGTGTTCTTCAGTTGAGAGTGATAATATGCCAGTTGTCAGCAAGAAAGATGTTGTCGTATATCTAATACTTAAGAGACACATATAAATGTTTGTTTGCTCACACTATTTGAATTTCCTCCGATTTCTTCTATTTTGAGAGTCTATGGAGCAAATTGAACTCTGAATATCTGAATAGGTTTTTTTTTGTTTGTTTGTTTGTTTTTTGCTTCTGGTCCTCTCATTATCCTGACCCTTGGGAAAAAGTTCTTGGGAAATTATTGGGAACAAGTACAGTGGGAAGCATTCACCAGAGTTATGTATGGGTATTATCTACTGGCGAGAGAAGTGTTAGCATTATTACCTGTAGTTAGAAAGTGTTTTCCAGTAAGTTAGTTTTGCTCTTGAATCTTGACAATCTTTAAAATCTTGATTTTTAAAATTATATTTTCACCCTCTTGGCTAATTTAGAGAAGCCGCCGTGGCTCGTTTGCCCTTGCCCCCTCCCTGCAATTCTACTTCATATAGCTGCCAACGCGTGCCTGCGTCCTTAGGAATGCAAAATAAATGACTATCATCACTTGAGTTATGAGCTTTCCAGGCTCTACAGTTCAGTCTTGCAAGCTTTCATCATGCTGTTTCTCCAAGAGTTTCCTACAGAAAAGATGAAGCCATCATCATTTTTTAGACTTTGAAAGTTTATGCTCATTACTGACAATTCATGGCTTGTCAAGCCGAACCAGGATTAGCCGTTTTGCCTTGCAAGCCACGTGCATTAACATTTGCTATACTGGTGATCACAGAAACGGAGGGCAGCACCCTTTATAGGGACAGCCAGCAGGGCCAAATCAATCACATCCCGCGGTGCTTGGATCTGCATGCAGATTGCCTTTGCACAGCACGACTTAATAAAAGATGTAGTGTCTTAGTTGTATTATTTTATTATAATTATGATGACTTTTTCTCAGCTGCATTAGCATCAGCCTCAGTCACATAATAAAAGAATTCTTGGGGACTGCAGTAGGAAGTGTGAGAACTGCCATCATTTGATTACTTCAGATGGTGTATTCACAATTCTTGGATAAAGTCAGGCATGTATAAAGGGTGTTCAATGAAAAAAACATGGAAAACTTTTGAAAATATTTAACTGCCAAGGAAGATAAAACTTCAGAATTTTTTATAGCATAAACTGTATTTCAAGATAGTATTTTATAATTTAAAAAATATATATATATATATGTCTCAATCTTTCTTTAGAAATAACACAACTTTATTAAAAGGTTTCTTTTAAGAAATTTGAAATTTTATGAAATCTCTATTTAGAATCTTTGTTAAATTACTCTTTCAAAATAAGAAGGTTTTACCCCCGTGGGTGTGTTCTGTAGCATTACACCTCTCCAAGCTATCTACTAATCTTGTGTATTTAGATGGGAGTTCTTTAAAGCCCTGTTTCTCTTATAAATAGAAGACTACTGTACACACATCCTGCTGTTCCTCAAACTGTAGGACCACGTGGAGAGATCCAAACCTTGCTAAAATACTTTAGCTTCCACCTTTTTTCATGCAACTCAAGATCTGAATCCATTGGAAGCTAACAAAGCCGGTGTGTGTTATGTCCCTCCTGACTGTCAGCCCACTGCATTTTGACAATTCAGCCAGAAGGCATTTTTGTAAAAACAGCTTTCAAGATCTATTCTTGAAAAGGCATTTGTAGTCTCATTATGCAATTCTATTATTTGTCATTTGGGAGTTCTGTAAATAAAACACTGAGGTCTAATACTGTAGTAGCTGATGGCAGTAATCTTGGACAGAGTAATTTCTTTTTCTTTATAGATCTTGATAGCTCAGAGCTGGTCATGAAATAATTATCTCAATCTTTGTTGTTGGTGGTGGTGGTGGTTGGGTTTTTGAACGATAAACCGTGATGGCTCAGAGACTGGTAGAAATATTGCTTTTTATTTGCATAACCACCTGTCCACCATCCCGAACATCTTTTACACTAAGATAAGCAATATGGAAATCTGTTTACCTTAAGTTTATGACCACGTGGCTCTTTTAATTACATAATTGCAATTTCTGCATATTCTATAAATATTAAAAAATGTTTTCAGTGGATATTTTGCTCGATAACATAACTACAAGGTAATTCCTGAGACTTGAAGGGTAAATAGATCTTTTTTGGCTCATCCCAGCATCAGGAGGCATGAACACAGAGATTTGGACGATGAAGAGAACATGTGCTTGGGCAAATGCAACAGACTTTGGGTGGCTGTTTTACCAGGTGCCTGTAGGGGGCAGCATTTCTGCAGGTAAAGAGGCATAGGCAGAAACCTGACTAAGGGCCTAGATTAAAAGATTTTAGATTTTATCCTGTATGCATTAGGGCCCTTTTAGGGATTTCTTTTGCCCCCAAGATATAAGTGATGTGATCCAATATACCTATTAGAGCATTCGAGCAACAGTATCTGGGCTAGCATTATTTTATTCTCATGCTCGGCCAGTTTAAATAATCATAGCATCGTTGGCCACATTGCTAATAAAAATGCTTATTGCCTTTGTAAATAGCTGCATGCTAGCTCTCAGCATAGATCATTAAACTTTAAAATTTTAACCAGTTAATTACTCTCATACAGACCAAACTTTATTGAAAATATGAATCCCATAAATTAAGCCCTGACCTTTTACCTTCATTAAAACCCAATTACAGAAATTTTTAGAAGCTAGCAATAATAATGCCTTTCTAAGAATGTTTGAAACAACCTTGACAGGAATTGTTTTGATTTTTAATGGCAAACAATATAATGTAATTAATATAAGTAAAAGAATATTTTTGAAAGATGAATCATAAGGATAAACTATCTATAGTAAATATTTAAAAGTATTCCCAAACTACATTTTATTATCCTTACATCCATATGCATACCATCGAAATATTTTGGCATAGAGAATATAATAATAAAAACAAAAGTGAATCATGGCTTTCTTCTACATTTAAATCCCTGACCTTGAATATAGTAGGAATTTAATGTTTATTTCCTATATGAATGCATACATTTAACAAATAGCATGTAGGCCTTATTACGTACACGATACTGTTCTCAGCACTTTTTAAGGTTATTAACTCATTTAATTAACAGGACGAATGAATGAATGAATGAATGAATGAATGAATACAAATAAAAGAGACATGCTCGCTAATCAGATAGCTCATGAACGTTGAAGTATTCTTCCCCATTCTTGAGAGCCTCTTGTCTGAATGTGCTGTGCTTTCTGTAGACCCCTCAACTAGTTGTAAAGGCAGGCGAGTGTTTTACATTTGCTTCTTTTCATTGTATGTGTTATGTCATTTTCATAGTAATCCTCTGCCTGTTATTACTACCAGTGAGGTTGATAGTTTGTGAAAGAAGTACAGATAAGAAAAGGAACTGTTTTCTTCTGAAACCTAGTCTTTTTATCTTCCTTAATTTTACATGTAACTTTGTTGTGGTAAGAATGCGACATGAGATGTACTCTCTTAAATTTTTGATTATCCAGTGCAGTGTTGTTGGCAACAGGTACAGGACCATACAGCACATCTCTAGAACCTACTCGTCTTGCTTAACTGGACCTTTTTGCCTATTGGTAAATCCCCAATACCTTTCCTCGTAGCCCTTGCCAACCACCACTCCATCTTCAAATCTGTGAATTTGACTATTTTAGATATTGCATATAAGTGGAATCATGCAGTATTTGTCTCTCTGTAGCGTAGTTTCCTACGTTGTTATAAATGTTAAATTATTATAAATTATATTGTTATAAATTATTAGGTTGTTATAAATCCATGTTGGTATAAATGTCAGGATTTCCCACTTTTTAAAGGCTGAATAATATTGCATATATGTATCTACCACATTGTATGTATCTACCACATTTTTTTTCTCCATTTGTCGCCAATTGACATTCAGGTTGTTTCCACATCTGCCTGTCATGCATAGTACTGAAGTAAACATGGGAATGCTTATATCTCTTTGAGATCCTGATTTCAGTGCTCTTCAGTAAGTACCCAGAGTGAGATTGCTGGATTATAAGGTAGTTCTATTTTTAGTTTTTGAGAAACTTCCATGCTATTTTTCACAGCAGCTGCATCATTTTTGCATTCTCACCAGCGGTGTATAAGAGTTGCAGTTTATTTCTCTATATTCTCACCAACACTTGTCTTTGTTTTTGGATAATAGCCATCCCGACAGGTGTGAGGCGATATCTCATTGTGGTTTTGATTTACATTACCTGGTGATTAGTGATGATGAACATTTTTTCGTAAATTGTTGGCCATTGTATGTTTTTTTTTTGGGGGGGGGGATATGTATTTTAGTCCTTAGCTCATTGGATTATTAGCTATTATAACTGGGTTATTTTTTTATATTGATTAATAGGAGTGCCTTTATATTTTAGAGATTAACTCCTTATCAAATACGTGGTTCGGATATGTTTTCTCCCATTCCATAGGCTGCCTTTTTACTCTATTGATTGTTTCCCTTCCATGCTAAAATATTTTAGTTCACCATAGTCCCACTTGTTTATTTTTATTTTGTTGACTGTGCTTTTGCTGTCACACCTATGAAATCATTGCCAAGACGAGTGTTACGAAGTTGTTCTGTTATGTTTTCTTCTAGGAATTTTATGGTTTCATGTTTTGTGTTCAAGTCTTTAATCCATTTTAAGTTGATTTAGTGTATGGTATAAATAAGAGTCCAATTTTACTCTTTTTTTTTTTTGCATATTAATATTCAGTTTTCCCAACATCATTTGTTGAAGAGACTGTTTTTTTTTCTGGTTGTGTCTTCTTGGTACTCTTGTTGAAGATCAGTTCACCATATACAGATGGTTTTATTTCTGGACTCTCTGTTCTGGTCCATTGTTCTATGTGTCTGTATTTATGTCAGTACCATATTGTTTTGATTACTGTAGCTTTTCGTACAATATACAAAATAATATGTTTTGAAATCAGGAAGTGTGATGCCTCCATTATTTTTCTTTTTTCTCAATATTTTTTGGCTACACTTAGTCTTTGTGATTCTATATGAATTGGTTAATTCTTATTTTTTATTTCTGTAATAAATACCATTGAAATTTTGATAGGGATTGCATTGAATCTGTAGATCGCTTTGGGTTGTATGAACATTTTAACAATTTAAGTCTTTCGATCTTTGAATGTGAGATGTCCACATTTGTTTGTTCCTTCTTATTCCTTCTATGTTGGTTATATCTCCAGCAGAGAGGCAGGGCCAGACAAAGACCAATTCAGAGCTCTCTAAACACATCTACACATCCTATGTGGCAGAGTTGAATATCATATATCCACCTGAAGCACCTCTATTTATCTTTCTCTTCTAAACTATAATTTTGTTTTGTTTTTCCATATTATAAGTTACTCAATTGTACTCCATTCTTTCTTAAAAGTCCTGTAATTAAATCCTGGTTTGATTTATGCATTAAGAAATCAATTATTTTATTTCTTCAACTCATATTTTTTTGATGACCAATTGCATGCTGGCAGATGACCCCAGGAATAGAGAATCTATTGGGTGAGACATCACTGTGTTCTAAGAATTATTTAAGTGCTGTGTGCAGGGACCTACCTAACTTTAGCCAATCACTTAAATAATCTAAGGCTCACTCTTTGTTTCCCATTGAAAAAATTAGAAGAATATTTGTCTTCTAACCTAGGAGTAGAGTTGTAGTGGTAATTAACTAGGATTACATATTAAAAAGAACCTTCCAAACCCTAAAGTGCTTTGTTGAATAAATGATTCAGTAGCTTACTGTTTCTTGAAGTAATTCATTCTCTTGTAAGAAGCTGGAAGTGCTTCTCCATGGCTTCTTGTAGTGAATGCTGCCTTGCTTTCATGGGTTCTTCTGGCTACATCTTCCTTTTTCCTCTACAATTTTGTAAGGCAGTTATCATGACTTATCTTTATCTTAATCTTTTTTTGTAAAGATGAATATTTTAATATCTATACCTCTTTTATGACATATTTTTAAATCTCTTCCCATTATTACTCTTCTCTGTATACTTCCAAATGCTTTTTTTTTAAAAAAAAAATAATAGACTTTATTTTTTAGAGTCATATTAGGTGGACAGAAAAACCGAACAGCAAGTACAGAGATATACCGTATTACCTATGGTTCTCCTGCACACAGTTGCAAGTTGTTATTATTGTTGTTGTTTTCACCTGTGGTTGTCAAAATTGGGCACATTATTCTAAATGTGAACAAGAACTAACTTTACATGGAGTTTAAGGCAAAGCAGCAGTCAAAGATGGCACCCAAATTCCTGGCTTATATAACTGTGTGAGTGGAACAGTCATTTATTCATATAGATCTCCAGGAAAATGAGCAGAATTGAATAGGGTAGTAGACGCTTCCAACTGTTGATATATTATGTTTGAGGCATCTGTGAGGTGCCCATGGAGACATGTCCCTGAGACACTTGACATGGAATCATGGACCTCCAAAGAAAAATCTCTTGGGCGAAAAGAGACTTCACAGAGTTATTAGCATGAATGTAGCTGAGAGCACTGAGAGGGATTAGCGGATCCCGGGGACAAGAGGACCTTGTAGAGAACCTAGGAAAGACTGAGAAAAAGAAAAATGTGAGAGGGTGACTGTTTCAAGAAAAATTAGGTTTTCCATGGTTTTGTTTTATTTTCTGAAGCGAGATCGAAGGAGAGAAAGGGTCTTTGCATTTCGTTTGTCACTGTTGGCTTTGACCATTCTAACGGAGCATTCACAACAGAGTCCAAAGTGCATTCAAAATCCATGAGACAGAATTAGAGACAGGTGGTACAAATGTGTTCGTACTTTGGGGTTTGAAAAGGAAAATAGAAAATGCAGTGTTTGAAAATAGCATCAAAAATCAAGAAGGGAGAGGTAACATTATGACTAGAATTTGGGAGGATGCCTGTGTACTTTAAGTTGGGCTACCTTTTATTATCTAGAATTCCTCGAGGGACTTTATTCTCTGTCATGCAACATTCTCTGATATTTTTACTGTTTTTGTTTTCTCTCCCAAATTCCTAATATAAATAACATGCTATTCATTTGTGTGTTGATTCTAGCTTTAAGTTCTGCTGTTTATACATATATTTCATTCTTCTACTCTGTGGATTCCTGTGTCAATTATCAATTGTGATGTTTGGAAATCTTGAAACTAGGTATATTTAATTATATTTTGTATAACATTTGGGATATATTTAAACTTTATTTATGTTTAGCTCTATCAAATATATTCACCCTTTGGATAATGCAAAATCCTAGTGGAATTATGAATTGATTTAGTTATAGTGTAAATTAATTGATGGTTTTACCATAGTAAACACACAAAATTATCACTGAATCAAAATACCAAGCATTAAATAAAGGATTAATTTTAAGAAACCACAAATGTACTTTGTGGCATATGTACACTTGTAAAAATGATAAGCAGCTTAATGTTAAGCTGACTAATGAAAACTATTCAACATGGTAAAAAAATTATTAAGGAACTTGTTTTGTAGATGAAATGTTCCACTGATAGAGAAGTTAAACTTTATTCTTTTTTATTATGGCTGGATTTTACAAGGACAGAAGTGAGTAGCATAAGTTTTCAATATTATGCCATTTAATTTAAGGAAAGTATCCTGTTCAAGTTATGGAAGAATTTTAATTGGGTTAATATTATCATGAGGATGCCTGCGCTGCAGTCTTAAGTCTGGAACCAGACAGTTGGTTTAAATCCTGATGTTGCCGTTTATGGACTGAGTGACTCTGTGCAAATCGCTAAGCTCTCTGACCCTCACTTTCTGCACCTATAAAATGGGTCTAATCATAGCACCAACCTCAAAAGTAGTTGTGAATTTTAATTAGATTAATGTATGTAAAGTTATCAGAACTGTAATTGAACAGTGCCTGTAATTGTTTGTTCTTATCATAATTCACGTATATCTACAGCCAGTTATTTTCAGAGTGCATGCCATTATATGAATATCAATGGGCGTGCCATTTTATCCTTACATAGTGCCAGTCTCACTGATAGGTAGCTCAAACTTAGGTTTAGAGGACTGAACTGTTTTGCCAAATGAAATTGTTAAATTGATGATGGAGTTAAGATTAGATACTATTTAAAAGTCTATGTGAAGTATGTCTCACATAGTATGTTCACAGTTAACATGCACTACTTCAGTCTAATCTCTTCCCTACTTTTATTGTTTAGGGCCTTAGTCAACCAGTGTTCCTTGAATATCTATTACACATCAGACATATTATGATCTTCATGCTTAAGACAGGTGCAGTTATTGCCATGAGGCAGCTTATACTCTGGAGGACAGGGGTTATATCAAACAAATAGATGCTACAAAGAAAAAGTTCGGTGATATGGGAATATAAAAGAGGGCATCTCTCTTGGTACTGAGTTGCAAAAGCTGTACTAATTGTACTAACTGAAGTGCCATCGTAAGCCGAGATTAAAGAATGAAAATTTTAGCTACATCTGGAGAAAAGTTTATAGCGAGTGTTCCAGGGAGAGAGCACGGAGTATGGGAGTTTCCATATGTGTGTGTAGAGTTTACATATGGCTATAGAGACATACAGGCATGACGTGATGCTGGAGGCAGAAGGAGGAGCCAGGTCTCGTGGAGCTCAGAGTTTCTGTTAAGGATGATGACTTGACACACCCTAAGTCGTTGTGTTTTGTTTTCTTACAACATGAAAAAGAAATTTTGAGGCTTATATTTTAATGGGGGTTTGTTTTGATGTTCTTTACTTTTGAACTATATGAATTTGATTTACTAGGCATATTATAAATTTTATCAATTTTATTTTGATGATTCCTCTGACTACTACGGGGAAAATTAAGTGATCAGGAGATGCAGGTGTGGAGAAAGCAGATAGGAGGCAATTTATTAATGCAGGGGAGAGATTATAGCATTTTGGCCTAGAAGGATGGCTGAAGGAATGAAAAAAGTAGATAGAATTCAGAATTTTTAAAAGACTTCTTAAAGGTGATTGATGGCTAGAAAAAGATGAGTAAACCATGGTTTTCAGGTTTCTGGTTTGAGTGTCTGAGATATAAAATATAGCATGAGGTGGAGGTTTAGATATGGGAACATTTGTAAGTTTAGCATTAATTTTAGTTTTTCTTTTCAAATCAGGTCTGGACTACTATGGAGTAAATAAAATGTTGAGATAAGTATATTATTCTGGAAGACAAAGCAAGATCTGGACCAGCAATATAAATCTATGTCATAAACATAGAGGCGGAAATTGAAGACATAGAAGCAGATTGGGTTATGAAGGAGGAAAGAGTGCAGAATAATAAAGAAGAGGACCTGGGAACACCAAGTGCTTTAAAACGCTAGCATTTAATTATCAGTTAAAGAAGGAAGGAAGTAATAAAGGAAGCCAAAGCGAAAAAAATGAGAATGAGTTACCTTAGAGATCTAGGAAAGAGAGTTTTGAAAAATGAAGGAGTGGATGCACTGGGTAAAGTACTGCTCATGGTTCCAATTAGATGAGGGCTAAGAATTTTCCATTAGATTTAGTGAAATGCATATTGAGGCCAAATTAACGGTAGTGAAAGCACATGAGCTAAAGTAGTGAAGATAGAAGAAGTGTCAAAATATTCTGGAAGCGAAGAAATGGAATACGAGTAAACAACTCATGTTTAGTATTTGACTTTGAAAAAAAAAATGAGCAACTGTGACTCAAATAGGAAAGGGCATTGAGAGAGTTTTTTGTTTGTTTTTGTTTTCGTTTTGAGATTTGCTCACTTATGGAAAGGCCCCAGTAGAGAGAGAACAATTAAAGATAGAGGAGAAAGTTTATAATAGACATCTTCAGAGTTTTAGGAAGATAAGAATGCAGAGCTCAAACAGGGCGGGGGCGGCGGGAAGTGCCATGGAAAAGAAGGTAGGTTTATGGATTCAGATCATGGCCATTAAGAGAGTTTCTGTTTAACACCTTTATATATCCTCGGTGAATAAGAGGCAGCAGCTTCTGTAGAACATTAGGAGAGCTGAAAGAGGGAGCTCAGAAGTTAGGTAAGAGTAGAGAATTTCCGAATGGAGAACCTGAGAATGCGTGAGCCGACTAGACAAACTTTCAGTTTGTCGTGCACTGGTAAATTCTGCTCCAAGGCCGTGACCATGAATTTTACATAGACACTAACAGAGTCTGGGATTGTCCCATGAGCACTCAACAGCTGAAAGGCCTGTACAGAGAAGATGGGCAGTTGAATTCACTCAGGGTGCGGATTTTAGGGCATGAGCAGCAAAAAAGGTCCATGGGGGCAAGTGAGTGTAGGTTACTGGTGAAGGTATGTTTGTAAGGATGCCCCACTGAATCCAGGCTGGATGGGCATCCGCTTTGTCATTATTATCTTCACCTATCTTCTTCTTCTGAATAAAGATGGAGTTGAAATCAGAAAGACCTGATAGAAAGGAAGAAAGTAGAATGGTTAGTAAAGGGTCAGTGATTCCCCCATCTCATCATGCCTCTGTCACCACAAGGGCACTCCATCAGAGGACATTGTCTCCCCATCCAGTTCTTGTGAAGATCTCTAGTTCATTGCATTGGTCAGAGCTAGCCATTTGTTGAAACAAGTTTTGCTAGCAAGCCAGAGTATTGTACCTCAAAAACAGGAACTGATCTGGCTGATTCTTTTGGTCCTTGATGGATGGACACAGTGAATGAATAAATAAAATGCTTGGAACTACATGGCCTGAAAGCTGTGGAACACAAAATTCAGATCAAACAACCAAAAGACTCCCAAATCTTAATCTACCACCAACACTATTATCAAGTTATTTTCATTGCACCTAAGAAAACTGAATTACTGTTATTGCTAAAGTCAGAAATAAACACCAGAGTTACATCATCAATGTAAATCTTGAATTTTTTTAAGTAGTGTGTTTGTTATTTGATATAAGAACAAAGACATGAAAATAATTATAATTCTGCTTCCTACTAAAAGTAACTTATACTTAAACATTTCATATTTATCTACACTCTTGGTTTTTTAATATTACTGTAGTACATTTTTAGTAATCTATGTTTAATTTTTAAACTGATTATATATTACCTATCTAACTAAAGAAAATTAAGAATTTAGCGTTATCATTATACCCAAGAAAGCTGTTTGTGTACAGTGAATAACTTGGGATGTTAGTTTAGCAAAGCATTGCCTAATTAATACAGCTTTTATTTCCTTCTTCACATACTTCTGTACTTTCTACCCTACACAAGTCACTTGAGCATCCAATATGATTGGATGCCATATTTATCATGTTTTGTAGACATCTACATATTTAAATTAGTTGAGCTTATTAAAAAATGAAGGCTAGTTACATTTTATATTTTGGGGTTGAATAAGATACAATTGGAACACTAAAAAAGAAACCATACTAATTTAAAAATATTGCTATGCCATATAATATTTCCTTAAGTTGATTCAGGAAATGCAAGTATATACCATTTAATTAAAAATTCATATTGATTAGATTGTAATTAACCTAGACATGTAATGATGCAATAATGTTCCTATTTTGACATCATGAATCTTTACTTAGTATTACATTTGAAAACACTAATGGCAATCCACACACCAATTTCCAGGAGTTTCCACTGGAAACGGTGTTACAAGAGGCCATTGAATTTTCCTTTTTTGAACTTTTGTTGTTGGGGCAATGGTTTCTGGATCGCTGTTCTGTTAGTATGATGAACTAATTGACCTAGCAAGGTTCCCTATAGAATAGCAGCTTCTGCTTAGTTCATCAGGAGTACAATTTGTTGTTTCATTTCCTCTTCTAGTCCCATTGGGGGAATTGAATTGTGAAAAGACTACCTACTGGGAGCATTCAGTGCTCATGGCTGAATAAGTAACTTACTTTATCTATCTATCTATCTATCTATCTATCTATCTATCTATCTATCTAGTACTATCTTAATTAGCAAAGAAGGAAGGACTTTCTTAGGTAAGAGAATTCTGTGGTTGTGATACAAATGAGTAAGTATTGTTAACAAAGCATTTGATTCACATTTGATTCATGACTCAGAATCGGAGCCCGTTGCAGGTGCAAAGCTTATATACAACTTTAATTTGCTATCTTAGCGCTGTGTGCAGTTTTAATAATTGTTAGTCACCCAACGCAGAAGTTGATGACAAGTCAATTGGTTTTGACTGATTTTAAACAATGAAAAAAAAACACAGTTATGAAGTTTGGAAGTTTATTCTTTGGACTATGCAAGGTTCATCAGGAGTACAACTTGAAGGTTTAATTTTCCTTCAGTAAAGATGAATTGCTTATCCGCAGCAGGGTCCTAAGGTGGACTAGAACAACTTGTCCTTAGGTTCTAAAAGAACCTTTAAAATATTCCAGCTGAATTTTTTTCATTATTATATACACTCTTAGGCATCAACAGAGATCTTGAGATCTAAATACGATGATGAATGATGTTGGATAATATCTTTATTTTACATCTTTTTAGAATTTAATGCTAGGTTCTACTGTATATTAGCAAATTCTTAGGTATTATAAGGAAATTTTCTAGGATTTGAGTTAAATATCCTCTAAATTAAAACTTCAAACCTTTTCTAGAATACCACTCAATAAGCTGTTTATCGTGAGAGCGGAGGTAGAGGAGTGCAGTGATTATTAATGTTGGCTCTGGAACAAGACAGCCTTGGTTCAGATTTCTGCTCTGTCCCTAGCTTTGTAACCCTGGGCAAACAACTTATTTCTCTGAATCTCGTAAGGTTAACTTAATAAAGATAATGAGGACAATACAAAGGAAGCTCTTGGAGAGTGCCTAGTACATAGGAATTGCTCAGTGGGTGTCAGCAGTTGACAGTCTAGCACAAAACCAGGTGTAAGTCATGTGCTCAGGAAAGAGTTCATAAATGAATTAATGAGTGAATGGACAAGAGGAAGTGTTGCCTACAAAACCTAGAATCATTATAAATCCATATCTGCCTTACACCTTTACTTCGCTCTTTATTAATCTACGATTATCAACAGGAACACATTAAGAACACTGTTATTAAACTCAAAATAGACTTCCATCTATTTTACATCTATAGCATTGATGTACTAATAGTACATGGTGGCCATAATGAAACTTTCATAAGATATGGTATTTGGAAACCAAACAAGTTAACATGTTATTTCTGTCTTTAGCTAATTCTTTAAAAAAAAAAAAAAACTCCAGTTGTGCTTTTTCTAATAAAGTAATATGTTGTTTAATCTCCCCAATGCATGAATAGTAAAATGATTCAGAAAGTACATTTTCATCAGATAAAAGAGTAATTAATATTTTGGTAAATATTACAGCAAGAATAATATTCACAAATATTTAATTTGCTGTTTTTGGTGCTCTTGCAATTAGTTCTGTTGTGACTAGATCTGCACAGTAACATGTTACGTGTGTCATTTCTGGGTTGGCTCAGTCCTTGTGTGATAGTGTGGTCTTCCTTGGCATAAGGAAATGATAACTTCTCAGTCTATAGTCTTAGGTCATTTAGATTTAAAATGAAAACAATTATATCTTATCCCTTAACTCAAATATACACTAAAATTAATTTCAGGTATATTAAAGATTGAACAATGAAAGGTCAAAAAATAATATTTCCCAAAAATGACATAGAATATTTTCAAAATCTTTGGTTAGGCACATTTGGTTAGACATATAAAGCACAAACCTTACATGAAATAATTGAGAAATTGAACTCTATTAAAATTAAAATCTTATCTATCAGAGACACTATTTCATGAATGGAAGTAACAGAAGTATTTGTAACATTTGTAACCAATGAAAAATTCATATGCAAATTATATATATTTAAAACTCCTATAAATCAGTAAGAAAAAGCAGACAACCCAATAAAACAAAAGAGAAGAGGGACAAAAATCTCGGATAGGTATTTCAAAATGATAATAAACAAAAGGCCAATAAACACATTAAAAATTATCAACATCCTTATTTATCAGAACAATAATAATTCAAACCATAGTGATACCATCACTTACCTATTATTGTGGTCATGGAAAACAGAAAAAATTGATAACACCAAATGTTGGCAAAAGCCATACAACCACTGATACTCTCAAAAACTGCCATTGAGGCCATAAATTGATACAACTAATTTGGAAAGCTGTTTCGTAATATCCACTAAAATGAAACATACCAATTCCCTGTGGTCCAGCAATTCTTCTAGGTAGGCAGATTTGTATTTGAATAACACATACCAGAATGTTCATAACAGCAATATTTTTAAAATCTCTATTGGAAACAACCTAGATGTCCATCAACAATGGGACACAAAAAAAATCAGAATATTCAGATAATGGATTACTAAAAGCAATAGAAATAAACCAGCTATGGCTGCATATCACCACATAGACTCTTACAAACATTGTGGAGCAAAAAATGCCAGGTACAAAAGGTAGAATATATGATTTCTTTTCTATAAATCTTATTTATATAAAGTCCAAAAATAGACAAAACTAATCTACTCATAAGATTCAAAAGTGTGTTTCCCTTCAGGGAGATAAATGACTGAGAAGTCATGGAACAGGGAGTTACTGGTAGTGTTTTGTCTGCTACATGAGTGTGTTTACTTTGTTAAACTTTACCAGGCTGTATTCTTATGACTTGTGGACTTTTAGATATATATGTTATATTGCTATGAAGTTCAACACCGAATCTGTAAGCAACTTATTTAAAATGCTACTTTGATGATTGCACTAGAAACAACTCCTTTCCTTACAATTCAGTTAAGTCATATTACTTTTAAAGTCAGATTTCTGTGTAGTCTAAATTTGTTCACATGCACTGTTCACATTCGCTATTTATTCTCATAAACATACAGGATTGCTGCTCAAGATTTCAAAGGGATGTGATGTTATTACATGCACACTAGTAGCTTGTTTTTTGATGAGAAAAGTTTTTAAAAGCTAAGACTGTCTTCAAAGTATTAGAATTTAATTCTCCAATCCATGTACCTCTCTAATTTCTATTTTAGGCTACATTTTTGTTTTCAGGGAAAACAAATGAAGAGATAATTGACAGACAGGCATGCTTAGATATGGTAGTGGTAAATCATCAGTCAGTGATCAAAATGCTTCTTTCTACAAGTCGTGAAGAAGAAACTTGGCCTAGAAACAGTCTGAAAATTTCTGTCTTTTGTTAGTTCTATTTGATTTTGAGCAAATAATATCTCCCCTTACACTGGCCATGCCATCTCCTCAGCTATCCTAATTCAGCATCACTGCTCGGAAGACAGTGGTAGAGAACGTGACTTCAGAATCTCAACATCTTAATCCCAGACAAGCCAGCCAGACATCAGGACATTCAGCTGTCAGGAACATGAAAGTATCTTCAGAAGGCCGAGAAATATAATGTAAAATCATTGTCTGCTCTTTTTTTTTTTTTTGGTTAAAGCAAGGCTCAATGGTCAATGATCTTAGCACAGTATGAGCTGCTCCATATTTTCAGGACTTGAAATAGCTGGAGAAAACTACAAATTTCTTTGCAAAGTTCAAGCTCCTACTTATGCAGTGAAAAATCAGCATAGTGGAGGAGAGCCAAACACCAAAGATTGTTATCTACTGCACTGTGAAAGGCCTGTTCTAGGGTCAAAAGCAAAAAAACAAAACAAAGCAGTTTGATTGACAGTGCTTGTGATAGATAAGTCTTTTCAAGCAGATGCTGAGATGGGGCTCCAGATAAAGAAAAGCTGAAGAAAACAGATAACAATTGTTCCTTATCTCCACCTGCATCAAAATGGGATATGATAAATGAAAGAAAACTATGAAGTTCCATATAAAGTACAGTCAGTTTTTTTTTTTTTTCTCACTTGTTCAACAAAGGTTTGTCAAACAGTTTTTAATCTCAGTGTTTAGCTGTGGACACAATATCCATATGACATAACCTAGCTCAAAGGACTTATAGCCAAATGGTAGGAGAAAGAAATCGGATAGAAACAATTACACTATAATGTAATAAAACATAATATACAAAAATAAAATTATTCCACCAGGAGAATGTGATCCCCACCTCCCTAGCTTATGCCAAACAACCCCTTTCAGGCCTCAATTTTGTATTACTATTTTTGTTTGAATGTCAGGACTTTTTTCACATCATTGTTTTGTTTTTGTTTTGTTTTTACAAAAAAGAACATATGACTCAGGCTTTCTTCTCTACTATTTATGACCAGATCTCAGCATAAGAATTGCTTTCCCCCAAAACTGATCCTGATCCCTTTTCCCCCACAGGCTAAAATTTCAGTTTATGGACCCTATGCTGTGCTTAGCTAAGATTTGCTAATCTCCTTCTGCCTGCCCCTGCCCCTGCCCCATGATATTGCACTTGGCTTTTGCCTTTTTCTAGTCCTACTAGATTATAAATTCCTACAGGAGCAAGGCTATTCCTATCTCATTCAATGTGAAAACCCAGCTTTTGATTCTGGAATTCCATTTATAGTTGTTGAGTAAATAATGAATGAGACTCAGTTTAAGAAGCTTGGGGGACGTGATAACTCAGTCTGCCTGGTAGAACCAAGAAAAACTGGGGAAGAAATAGCTTATATTGCTATGGTTCATGACATTGCTCTAAATGAGTTTTCCTATAGGCTTTTTATCCTATACAATACTTAATGAAGAAAGAAAAAATAATATCCACTTCTAAAGTATGGCTCCCAGGACTTCTTAAAGTTGGTCTGTGTCCCGTTGGAGAATCTGATAAATGTATGGGCCCTCCCATCCCCACCTCCCAAAGGCACCTGTGCTTATACACGTTTTCATTTAATTTCCAAGGTCCTATGGACCTACTAAAGCCCATCAAGACTTCCACTCAGAAAGCTCGATGTTTTGGAGCATTGTTGTTCTCATTTTTGTATTCTCAAACACAGCTGGTGGAGTCAATGCATTCAGTTTCTCTATAACTCTTCATTAATTAACAGTATTAGTAGGTGACAGTTGTACTTTGGTATATATTTCATTTAATCACGATAACCAACTTGTAAGATAGGTCTGCTGATCTTCCTTATACAGAGGACACTACACTTACGAGGTTAGTAACTTGGCAAAAGCTTCACAACCTGAAAGAGGTAGAGCTGGAATTGAAAACCAGGCAGTTTGGCTCCTGGGTCCCTGCTCAGAGCCATCATTCTGACTCCCTAGAATCTTGGTGCATTATGTCCTCTCGGTGTCTACTAGGATGTTGTGTGCTTATACCCATGTTATAGTCAAAGAAACAAGCTCGGCAAGGTAGAATGAATTATTTTAGGTCACTTACATGTTAGTTTGTGGCAGATCTATCTTAATGAATCTTCCTCCAAAAACCATGGCCTTTATACTACTTTGAACTTCAAAGAATCTGGCCCATGGTAGGCACTCATCTCCAAAAAGACAGACGGGAAAATGAAAATGGTAAGGTTGATTAAGCTGGTGTGCTCTAAGCTGTTTTGTTTTAGTGTATCACATGGAAAAAGGAAAAAGAAAATTGTAATATACAGATTTGTAAGCTTGTGCGGGGAAGTGGGGAGGGAAGCCATCAGCATAGGGAACGTGAGAGGGTAAAGAGAGTCGAACTTTCTACTTTAAAATAAGTTATGAAAAGTCATCGTTAATGATCTTTCATTTTATATTATTTTGGATGTGGGCTTCAGAAGATATCATTTTCAGTTATTTTGACTCAGACTGAATTTCTTTTCTCATGGTAAAGCATGTATGCACACATGTATGTATACATTTGTGTTTAACTCTTGAAAGGTGGTCATTTTCAGTTTAGATTCCTTGGTCAATAAAAAATTATAAACATACATTTTCTTCATTTTAAACATTATAAATAACAAATTTACTGATTTTTGAGTCTTGTTTCTATTATATATTAGATTTGTTCTGTAGCTGAATAAAACAATAAATATATCTTTTCTGTTCCTAACTCATATGTAATTTAATATGAGTTAATAATTTCATAGACAAACATTTTTTCCAACAATTCTCTTGCGTATCATTACTTTTAGTTTCAACTTCTATCAGAATTGCTGATTTGATATAAAAGAAAATTCAAATTAATTGTTTTCTATGCTATGGTAAAATCTTTCACATTTACACTGTAAACTAACAGAGTAGATAAACAAATACTATTTGGCATGCAAGCATTCTTTTATGTCAGAGTCTTGGGAACTGGTAAGTTACTTTATTAACGATGATTTTTTTTTTTTTAAATAAAGGCTTGAGACAGAACTCACATTACATAAAATGTTTTTAGTGTTTTTTAGTATATTCTTAGAGCTGTGCAATCATTACCACTATCTGATTTTAGAACAATTTTGTGACTCCAAAAGGAAACCTTGAGCCCATTGACAATCCCTGCCGACCCCCACTCCCCTAACTGCTGCTGTTTGCTTGCCCAACTAACCTAGCTTCTGCCTTTTTGGATTTGCTTATTCTTAACATTTCATACAAATGGAATTATAAAAAGTATGACCTTTGTGTCTGGCTTCTTTCACTTAGCATAATATTTCAAAGCTTTATCCATGTTATAGCAATAGTTATTCCTTTTATGGCCAAATAATATTCCATTTTATCCATTTACCACATTTTATTTATTTGTTCTTTAGTTGGTGAGCATTTGAATTATTTCCTTCCACCTTTGGCTATTTTAAATAACTCTGTTATGAAAGTTTGTAGATGTGTAGATTATTTTTTATCAAAATTTGGAAGTGTTCAGCCATTATTTCTTTATTCTTCCTGCCTCTTTCTTTTTCTCCTTCACTTATGTCACTCCTTTAATGAAGATTTTGGCGCATCAATGGTGTTTCATAGGTCTCAGAGACTGATTAATTTGACTAAATGTTTTTACATTTGAACACATAACATATTTGTGGCAACTACGGATGCTCTTGTCGAATGACTGAGACTAGAGGTAACAGTGTACTTAATTATGTATTCTGTTTTGGGTGACCATGATAATAATGAACCGATCGAGGGTAAGGATAATAAAGTTTGGATACGTTCAGGGACTGAATATCTACAGGTATGCAGCGGGGGCAAGAAATAACTCTTTAGAGATCACGAAAAACTGTGTCAATATTTAGAGTTCCGAGAAGTATAACTGGGTGGAAGAAGTGCTTACTACTAGGAGTGTTTCAGCTGTGATAGTAATAGCAGGTAATCATTTGGGGGGATCACTTACTAATTTTAGTATTTTCAAGTATTACCACATTTAATCCTTTACATAGATATAATTATAGAAACTTTATAAACATTTTAAGATCTTTAAAGCAATTTATAAGTAAGCGTACTTATCTGAAAGTCTTAATTTGCTTTATTATAGTTATTATATGCTTGCTTTATTAGCTATCACATCTCTTGGAGGAGAGCAGGATCGATGTAGTCTTCCCATTGAGCGTGAACATTTGAACTTTGATAATTCATATGTAGAGCGGTTCTGTATTCCCAGTTTACAGATGAGGAAACTGAGGCCAAGGGAAATTAACCATTTTGCTCGATGTAATTTTTAGTTATATTTGAATATATCAAAGATAAATGAAATTATTTCAAGAAAAGTAGATCATAAACACTTTGTGGGCAGGGATCTTGATTTATTCAATTCTCATTCTCAATTTTAGAAACACAGTAGACACTCTGTTAATAAAGACACAATATACATATCAGTCAATTTTCTATTCTATTCTGGCCCTGTTGTTCAGGTATTTGTGTCTTAAGCTTTGGAGAAAGAATAAGTATACGGTTTATGTTTTGAAAATTTATTATTGTCATTCCTTCTGCATTAGATTGCTAAGGCTGCCATAGTGGATTACTATGGACTAAGTGTCTTAAATAACACAAATTTATTTTCTCACCATTCTGGAGGCTAGAAATCTAAGATCAAGGTGTGAGCAGTTAGTTTCTGGTAACATCTCCATCCTTGGCTTGCAGAAAGCTGCCTTTGCACTGTGTCCTCACATAGCCTTTCCTCTGTGCTTACCTGGGAGGGAGGTGTGGAGGGAAAGAGAGAGAGAAAGAGAAAGAGAGAGAGAGAGAGAGAGAGAGAGAGAGATGAGGGGAGGGGAATGTGGTGTGTCTCCTTATAAGGCCACTAGTCCTATGGGATTAGGGCCCCACCTTCATGATCTCTCTAACCTTAATTACCTCCTTAAAGGCCCTATCACCAAATATAGTCATATAGTGCATTAGGGTTTTAACATGTAAATTGGGGGGCGGGTAAATTTCAGTATGTAATACCTTCTATTATACTTTATATAATGATTCTGAGATACTGAGGAAAATAGTCCCTTGAAAATATTTACAAATAAGGAAAAAATCATATCACCCCCTATTTAATGTTTAAAGTTAAAATTAATATTGAAGTATCATTTGTGTTACTAATCCTCATTCTGGCATGTTTTTTAAAGACTGTAAATCCTATTAATTGAATTGAACACGAGTTTTAAAACAATTAAAAGATTTAAGAATGAGCAAAATTGTTCGGATAACAAAAATACAATTCCTGTTCAACAAGTTTTTCATTCAGTCCTTAATTAAATTCACGTAAGACTTATTTGAAAATTTTTCCTTGTTCAGTTAAACAAGCAAAGTCTGATCTTGAATGTATCTGACTTGCCTTCTGTATTTTCCCAGCCACAGGAAATTTCTCTATGTCAATCATTTAAACTTCTAAAGAATCTTTTCTTCGCTCAGGAGCAGCAAATTCGAATACAGCTACATGCGCAAATGGAAACAGAATCAGCCTTGAGTTCAGATCTGAGCTTTCTTCTTTACTGATCGGGAAGACATGGAGGAAATTACTTCCCATTGTCTTTTATTACCTTGTCCATAGGATTGGGATAGTGGTATCCACCACACATGGTGAATGTGGAGATTTTTAAAATGTTATATAGATGAGGGCCTATTGCACGGAGAGAGTCATCCTCATTGCCATTGTACTTACAAGCTATGTTTCCTGTTAGTTGACGTATTTTTATCTATGGCCTCATGTTTTGGAGACAGTGCTCCCAACATCCGCTTTTGACATACTTTTTACCACTCTCATCCTCTATTAATAATGTGAGAGCTGTATTTTTACCTTCCCAGCTCGCTACCACTGCAATGTTTTATGTGTACTTTTCCCTCCATCTCTGTTACTCTTGTTCCAGATCTGCACGTGGTGAGCATCCTTATCCTCATCCCTCTGGTGTGCACTGAAGTCGCCTCCTCTAGTGATCTCCATAATCCAGTTGTCCTAAATGGCACGTACCTTATTTCCACCCCCAAGCTCAGTCACCATAACTCTTCATCCGTCACCTTGTTAAATTTGCCAGCACTTTTCACTGTGTGAAACGATCTTGAGTGTTTGTCGTTTCTCCTATACTAGAATGTACTGCTGTGAGAGACGGACATTTTCTGTCGTAACGCAATATTTTGCATATAGCAGGGTTTGACAATAGATATCCGTTGAAGTAGTAGTATATGAATGGACGAATCAATGTATGCATAGCCATGTAAATAACAGTTTCAACATCTTTTTGTCTGGCTCAGAAGCATATTTTATCCCTTGGGACGTTATTATTTTAATTCTCTGAAGTTATGCATAGTATATAAAATGTTCCAAAAAAGTTCTGGGACATGATGGGAACTGAGACAAGGAATTGAAATGTAGTAAATTTATGAAGTAGATTAAATACACATGGTTAACTAAGACTTGCTATCTATGATTTTTTAGACATATCCATGTAAGAAAATATTTTTCTCTGTTATGTTTTGCTAAAAATTTAGTAATGCAACATATTACCATAATTTTCCTTCAAAAAGTCTAGATATAGGTTGAAGGTAACAATTAGATCTACCAGCAGCTATATTGAATATTTAGTTTCCTTTTGATATATAATGTCATATTATTCTTTGACAGACAGCAGTGAAAGCCGGAAGGTGATTTTACTAACTCAAACCTGATATTATCGCATAGACTAAGACATCAAAGGCTTTTTCAATACTAATAAATTTCCTGGGAGAAGTAACTGCATATTTGTCATACGAACAGCTCCTCTAAGTTGCCTCATATTGAAATTGATTTTTAATTACTAATTTTCAATTTTAATAATGAAATCTTAATTGTAAAAGTCATTTTCTCTTATCTGTGGCTTGAGTAAATGGGAGGGAAAAAATAACACACAAGTGATGTCAAACTAAAAGGGAAAGAAACACATGTCAGAGAATGGTTTGCTGCTCAGGACACTATGCCCATTAACCCTCCTAAATAAAACAGAAACACGAATTCATGAAATCTCTTCATTGAAAGAATATCAGAGACTATTGCTTTCTGTTTCCCTTAAATGCATACCATGCTATTCTCCCCATTTTCATAGTTCAGTAGTTGCCCAGTAGATGGCACTATTGTGACTCAACATTGCTCCATCTTAATGAGGAAGTGTTATGAAATGCATCCAACTCCGAAACATTTGTTAAATAGTTCAGTGGGGTAACACTGGTGTGCTGCCTTGGAAAGCACACCCCTACAGTATCTAGAAAGTAAGTCAACCGTTAGAAGCCAATAACTGTGACGAGAACCCCCACCATTTGTGTGTATGTGTATTTTTGTATGTAATAATTTTTGTAGTTTTAAATTGAAATTACTTTATTTTATAAAGAATGTGAATACACGCAGCAACACAAACAAATGTTTGATTTCTCTCTCCTCTAACAAAATCTGAAACTTTTCACAAAGCTTCTAAGTCCTTACATTCTTACATATTTTCCAAATATACTACAGCCTCGCACGGGGTGAGAACATGCGAGTAACCAAAAGTGATATTTTTATATCTAGACAGCTGGACTTATTTCCATTCTGGCCAATTTAGCTTTGTCCTACCTGTGTGCACATTAACTTCCTAAAGTAGGCTTCTAGACCTACAAATATTTGAATCTCTCAAAGTTATAAGATGTTATCTATGGTTTTCTATGCTCTCAATATCCATAGTAATATACAATCAGACTTTGCCAGTAACTTAAAAGCAATTCTCTCATTTTCTGTCTTAAATATTTACGTGCACGTTTTTTATTTAAAACTGGGAACACATTTTCCTCTAGGAACACTATTTAATGATGATTATGTTCTCTGGGTAGTCTATAATGACATTTAAGCTGTGATCTGTGCCTTTGAGACAATAGAGCATAGTGGTTAGAAGCGAAAGGATTGGTGTCTAATAAACATCAGTGGATTTCAGTACCGGCCCAGCTAATTATTAACTTCCTATTTGTAATTGTTTGCTTATATTATTCACTTACTT
The DNA here is from genome assembly GCF_014176215.1 of Rousettus aegyptiacus. NCBI lineage: Eukaryota > Metazoa > Chordata > Mammalia > Chiroptera > Pteropodidae > Rousettus > Rousettus aegyptiacus. The sequence goes on from NW_023416285.1 coordinate 10,360,004, forward strand.
CTATTACTAAGTATTGCTATCTAGTCACTGAGAGTCACTGAAAATTCTCAACTTCAAAGAGCATGTGGCCCTAATTGTTCCATTGAGAAACTGTGTAGGATAATGATTCCAGAACCAGACAGCAGTGGTCACCAACCCCAGCTTGTCACCTTGCTACCTGCATAACCTACAGCAGTTGACATAACCTCTCTGAAACTCTGTATTCCCTTCTCAAATGGGAGAAGATGTCACCTACCTGGCAGTATTGCTGTAAGGATAAGAACTAAACAAGATGTGCGTGTGTGTGTGTGTGTGTGTGCGCGCGCGCGCGCGCGCGCGCGTAGGTAAAGAAAGAAGAGAGAAAGAAGGAGTGGGGGGAGGGAAAGTAGAAGTTCAAAAATGGTGGCACTTTATGCTTTGTGCTGAGGTTAAGTGTTAAAACAGAAGATTGATTATCATGTGTTTTGTGACCTGACATATATTCAAATGTATTTTATACTATAACCATTATGTCAATGCTATTATAAAGGCCCATGTAAGTATATGCAAGCCAGACTTTAAAAATACACTTGACAAATAGATACCATGGTGAATGAGATTCCAGGCTAGGATAATGATTAGCATAAAGATTTTATTTAGCTTGAGGGAGGAGCAAATATTGCTACTCTCTGGACAAAGACAAAAAGGAAGTAACACAGCATTGTTTCAGGTTGAGGATGAAGTCAATCAAAGCAGAGAGCTGCTCAGCAGGTGGCAATTTGGTGTCAGAGAAGATGTTTAAAAATATCACTGTTTGCTGTTATGAAGAATGGCCCGATGCCAGGACTAATTTACAGGTCACATGTTGAGACTTGAAAGTCAAGGAGATGTCTTAGATTGGATTCCTCAGACACAAACTCTGACAGAAGATTTATGTGAAATAATCTGTGGGAAGTGTTTCTTAGCGGGGAGGAGGAACTGGAAACAGGAAGGATGACATATCAAGCAAAGTTTAGCAGAGAGTCACACTGGCTCAATTCCATAAGCGAGTGCTGGGGACATCATAGGTCAAACCAAGACACATTCTGATCAGAGACAAGGGAGCTGTAGCTCGGAGTCAGTTGTTGGTTAAAGACCAGGTGTTAAGGATCAGGGGACGTTGGTTCTCAGGTACTTCCTGTCCACTAGATGCACAGGCAGAGTGTGTTCTGACTTCCGAGGGCGGTCTGTTGGGAATGGGGCTCAGCTGTCAGTCATGGAGGCTGAAAGCATGTTGAGAGCTGGCGTAAACCAAAATGGTAAAGGGATGCACGCAGGGAGACACGGCAAGCCACTACCAGCTTCTGCTACAGGAAATGTGGCACTTTGTGTCTAAGTGTGGCAAAAAAGGTGTAAGTCATTGTTACTGCATTTACCTTCTTAAAAACTGGCTTTGGATACTTTTGTAATACTCTGTATATCCCTAGCAATAGCTCGTTTTGTGTTTTAAAGTATTTCATTCATGGTTTGCATTCATAAATAAAAATAAGAATCACGGGTATCTTTTAGATGTGTATAGTATCTAGAGTACTTACACACATAATTCCTTTTTGAACCTGTGACAGCTCTGTAAATTAGAGGAAAACATGAAACCTCACCCTTATTCCTGTATTTATATTGCTACATGACATCTGAATCACAAATAAAACTCAGAAAATGCCTCTCTCTGCCCAGCAATTTACCCATACCTCCAACCGAAGGACAGTTTTAGACAATTTGAAAATGCTTAGTCAAAATAATTTTGATTATTATGATCAGTATTATACATTAATGATCATAGAATACTGTGGGATTTTTTTTATGTTGTATATTTAGAAAATATGATCAGATCTACGAGTATTTCCTCTCTCAAAACATTGACGTCATTTATGTAACTCTGTAGGTACCAAATGAATTTCATTTCCTTAGGAACTTCAGGCCTATTAGAGAGATCCATATATTTTGATTGTTGAAGATGATGTAAACTTTGACTAAGAGTTTTCAGCTTAGACCATGGATGAGCCACACCCCATTAAGCAATTGGCAAAGCCCATGATTCAGCTAGAAACCCATCACTCAGTAGCAATGTCACCTCATGCACTTAACAGTAACTTTTAACCAACAGAGAACAAAGTTGAATTACAGGTGTGTTTTGCACACAATCCTTGCTAGACCTTAATTTTATATTATGTTTTTATCATTTCTACTTTCCTTAAGTCTTAGATTTTTCAGTTTGATCCAATCTCTCTCCATTTGTTAAAGACTTAATTGTTTAGTCCTCAGTCCCAAATTTATATATTGAAGTCCTAACCCCGCAATGTGACTAGTATTTGGAGATGGGGCCCTCAGGGGTAATTAGGTTTAGGTGAGGTCACGAGGGTGGGGCCCTTATGATGGGATTAGAAGAGAGACCAGCAAGTTTGCTCTCTCCTTGTGGGAGGGCTCAGTGAGAAGGTAGCCAGCTACAAGTCAGGCACAGAGCTCTCACCAGAGACCAGTCTGGTCTCTGATCTTGGACTTCCAACCTCCACGATTGTGGGAGAAAAGAATTCAATTCTGTGGTATTCAGTCTATTGTGTTTTGTCATGGCAACTGACTAACCACCCCATCCTTGGCCTTCCTGAACTAGTTAGTACCCAGAACTAGAACAGAAAGACTTAAAAAAAAAGTTAATCAGCCTCGAGCCCAGATAATTGAGCCCAGGTATTAAAATGGAGATTTACCTTCATTTCCATAAATTTGATGAAGAATCCTATCAATGCCACTATACTGTGGTATTTTTATCAGTCTTTTGCCTTTTCCAGGAAGTCAAGCAGGGCTTTCAACTCCAAAGTATATTTGAAAGTGACTTAAATCTGATCATTACATGCTGATTAGAATTCCCACTCTGGCTGGTAGAACATCTCGTAGTAACATTTAAAAACGTAAACATTTTATTTTTCCCCTGCAGCGCAGAGCGCAGATTCACGATGAGTTTCTCTGTCCCTCTCTTCACCATATGTCTCCTCAGTGTGGATTTCCTGTTGACATTAAAAGGGACAATACCTACTAAGGAGTTAGGATGAAAGCTTGAAATTTAATGATTAAAAAGCTTTACACTGAATGATTTTTAAAAAGCATGGATCATTTTTTTTTATAAAGTCATTTAAAATTCATTGTGAGTCATTCCGTTCACATTTTGTAGGAGGTTGTTGTATGTTGTAATGGAAGTATCAATATTCTCTTCTCCTCATCCTCCAAAAGGCTAAGAAGACTGTCCTAAATTTATCTCCACAATGTAATGAGAGGAGGGGGATCCCGCGAGAAGCTGATAAGAGTCTCATGATTCAATAACACACAACCTATCCAATCTAACTCTGATGTCAAGAGACTCTCCACATTCTGTAATTCCTGATGGGATGCTTCTTCTGGCTTCTGCCTTCCTCTTGTTCCCCATTTGACAGCTTAGGCGTGCTCCTGTAAGATTGTGTGGCACATCTATGCTTTGAGGTCATGTTCATTTTTTGTCAGATTATTCGACCTACACTTACCAGAGATCTGTAGGAATTGTTTCAGAGTGGTACATGGATGGAATGCTGTCAGCGTGTCTGCTTCCAACGTGCTTCTTCATGAGGAGACAGTCATATTTTAAAGATCATTTCCTGGCTCATTTTTGATCTTCCTTCATCCTACTTCATACCTCTTAATACATTTTAAATTGTTATTTTAGTGAAATAGCCCACATTTACATATCAATATATATCACAAAAATGTATTGCAAATTAGATGCTTTTCCAGTGTGAATTACAGTTAAGTTGCTGTAAGAAACTTCACAATATTTTCTAATCTGTCCAACTTTTAGTTGAGATGTCAATATGAGATCAGAAATTAACCCAGGCATGAAATAGTGTTGTTTGCATATTTACCATGGGCATAGCACTTTCTCTGTCTGCATATTTTAGGAAAAGGGGCACACATTAAAAAGAAAAATTAGTAGAGGAACTTCTATATCAGTGATACATTTTGCCCTATTTTATACATGGGAATGTTGGTTTCAACCATAGAAAACTGACAACATTTAATGATTTCAACCTGCCAAAAAACCCCATTGAATGATCTGCTCTAATAGTATGATACTATTTAAAATGTAATTGTTTATGCAATCATTGGGCTATTCGAATTTTGATACACGGTACTTTTTTATATACAACCTTCAGCTTCAAGGTTTCAGCCTCTAAAAAGTCTAGTTACAAGAGGATGGATAATTGAAAATGCTAAGACCATAAGGAAGAAATTTGATACAGAAGATTGCTGTTTACAATAAAGCCAATGAAAGCTCTATTCAGTAAATAACACACTAAATGATGTAAATATTGATGTTTCTGTATCTTAAATTAGAAATAATGAGTCTTAACTGTCAAATTCTGTGTATTGTTCTTATTGGTAAAGGAGTTTTGGAGATTCTCCCACTTAGATTTCTCCTCATCCATACAGATGTGAAAGCATTTGTTTTGTTTTATTTGTATAAAGGTCAATGTTTTTCTCTGTGTAGTTCATTTCTTTCATTCCTTTTGTGTGCTAGGCACTATTTTAAACACTAGGGACATTGGTGTGGACAGATTAGACGAGGTCCTGTACCTAGGAAGCTTATATTCTATCATAAATAGCTAAGTACACTAATAAGTAAGATGGGTTCAGTGTAATGGAAGACAGTGAACAGAAGGGGTTAGAAGAGGCTCCTTCAGATGCTCTGGCCAGGGCTGGCCTCTCAGAGGTGGAAATATTTGTGCAGGGACTCAAATGAGATGGGTCCAGAGTACTGCAGAGGTGACTCCACTTCTAAAGGATCCGAAAGGATGAGAAGACAGGATATTGAGGAAAGAAAAAGAAGGCCAGTGCGTATCAGGCAAGAGAGGCATAGGAAATGAGGATGGATATCGGTCTGAGTGAAGTGAGCATGCAGAATGTTCAGTTATCTGTCCAGTATTTTTTCTTCCATTTGAAGCTATTAACTTCAGCAATTCTATTTAAAATTAGTTGGTGGGAGGATGCTTTAGATAATATATATTTAACCTATTCACCTTGTTTTTGTTTCCTTTCCCTTAAGTTGCTTTATGCTTTCTGAAACATTATCCAGTCTCTACTACTGCTCCGACTTCTGGTTTACCCCATATTTCCTTTTTGTCTCTTTCCTTCCCTTCCAGCCCCCACCATAGGAGTGACTCACGATTTGTATATACTACAACAGAATTTTTAGTACAACCACAACAAATTTACATATAGATATAAAGGGAAACACTGAGATTAGGTAGGATCTTGATTTTGTTAAATTTTCTTTAAAAAATGACTTAATTGAGATGGAGGAGAAGTATTTAATAACAAGAGAGAGAGACTTGGGTCAGTGGAAACATAAATCAGTACTCTTAGTGAACATATCTCGGGTTCTCATTCTCTATTCTTTTTTGCAATATTCCTGAATATTTACCAAAGTGAAAAACTTATACAGTAGGTGTTCTTTATTTCTAGAATTTTAATTCTATAATTCTGACTAATTCAGAATTTGAGAAATACAGTATTTAACGTGTTTATACAAAATTGTCATTTAAAATTTAATTTGTATTTTAAAGTAGAAAACAAATGTGTTCTTCTGATTACAAATGGTCAAGTGATAGAATTCTCACTAGCTACAAGCGGTCTGCATTTTATTCTCAGTTCTTGTAATTTCATGGAGGATCTTTCTTTTAAGCCTTTAGTACTGGGATTACCAGTTAATGGACATAAAGTAAATATTTGTTTACTAAATAAATGAATGAAATAAAGAAGATAAAACTAATAAACATAGTGCAAAAATAAATTTTTAGCCATCATGCTATGTGTTAAAATTGATATTGTGAGTCAGGAAAGTTATAAGCTTAATATGTATTGACATTACTAATAAATAACGATCATAGGTTCATTTAAATGTTTGACTTTTAAGAATCATTTCTATTACATGTATTTTATAAAAATAATGCAATCTTGGCTCATGTGGTCAATTCGATATGCCACTTGTATGGTTAAAAGATTTATTGGTTCTGTTTCTTTGCTGCTTAATTTTTTTAGACTGATTTCAGGCAAAGGTAATATTTTGCATTGATTCATAGAATTAGTAAGTTAAATGTATAAATGAAACAGGTCATTCATTGTCAAGTTACCAGTAGTTATAATAGACGTAAGATCCACGCAACTGATGTTTTTATTGGCACTCTTTCCATAGACTACTGCCCCTTTCCAGGAATGTTAAATTGAATCAAGTGAGTACAAACTAACCATAAAACACTTTTATCTGCTCATCAATTTCAGAGCACCTTAACTTCATGAACATGACAAAGTCTCATTGTTCTCTGACAGTTCTTGCTTCTGAATTAGATTACCCATCATATCCATGGAATTCTAGAATAAAACCCTAGTAGAGAGATTTTTTGAAAAATAATTTGAGAAAATAAGTCATGAGGTTAAAAGGGTCAAAAGATCCATGAAATTTGACATAGCTTTAAAAATACTGTTATAGCAGCTTATATAATAAAGTTTCACATATATGGGTTTTTCAAATATTGTAGTGACTATTCACACATAATGCTTGAAAAGTTTAATTACTATTCACATCTATATTGTAAGTTGTAAAGTCATATTTCTTAATCATCAATGGCATGCTTTGTTCTACTTGAAAATCTGTACATTTCAGTATTACAGATTCATACAGTGGATTTCAGTATTTAAAATTTTCAAATTATTTAAGCAACAGTGTTTAATATTTTATAGAAGTTTCCTATTTCTAATTTCATTTCATACTATTTGTTGAATTTATTAAAATACTTAGAATGAGCAACCAAAATACAATAGTCTTTCATGATTCTGTAGAAATCAATTTTCTAGTTGAATTTGTTTTAATGTACTACTTGTTACTAAGAAACATTCTAAGTCAATGTACACATCCCTTTCTGGGCATGTATATATTTTTATAGTCAAAGAAGCACGTTTTAGGATGCTGTGAGATAACCCTCTCCTTTCAGAGATTTAGCAGGAGGTCGTTACCCTTCGTTTTCCATCCCAAAATATCTTGTAGTAGTTATTTTTGTTATCAGTTTTCATTTGCCCCAATTCAGAGTAACTCAAATTTTAAAGTAACAATGAATGAGAACTCTACTAAAGACAGATCTGCAAAGCCAGATAAATTATGTATTTCCCTTGTTCACATACTTATTTATTCTTGCTAAGTTCCTTAGTTGATGGATAAGATGTGATTTGCCCCCTGAAAACCCTTGTCTATTTCTCAAAGAATTGTGCTCGCTTATTTTCCACGAACGTTCTGTGTATTTTAAAAACTTCGAAGTTCATTATAATTGTTCCATGAAGTTTGAACTCTAGTTATTTCTAGATTGGTTTTGAACTTCAGACTTTATGCACTTGGGCAAACTATGTTTTTAATAATTGGTTTTCTTTTTATAGAAAATGGCTTTATTTTATCACAAAGTTTTATTCTTTGTTCTATTTATTTTTGTATATTTAAGTTTTTTGTTATTGTTTTGATGTTTCTTTAGTGTCATTTTTTTTTTAATCTGCGGCTCATATTTCTCTGAGCTTTCATCAAATTTTCTGTTCTGTTTTGTTTTTAAATAAATACTGCCCAAGCTTCTAGTGGCTTTTACTTATATAAATGATATAGTCTCTCTCTCCCTCTCTCCCTCTCTCTCAATCTCTCTCTCTCTCTCTCTCTCTCTGTGTGTGTGTATATATATGTATGTGTGTGTGTGTGTGCGCGCGCGCACGCGCGTATATATATATATATATGTGCGTATATATACATATATATATATATATAAGCAAACAAAATGTCCATTTAAAGACATACCATATTGGTTAGATACAATTAAAACGTATCATAAATCACTTTCTAAAGATATATTTGCTAAATCTTATCCATAATCAGTTTAACAGAAAAAAAAAACCCACCTCCAACAAACAGAAATTCCTTTAAATAGTTCAATTTTAAGTTTCTAGGAAATTCTTAGAGTTTTTTTAAAAATCAGAAATGATAATGGATTTTATATGGCTGCTTTATATCGAAAAGAAGCTCTTTAGCTAAAAGCTTAAAGTAATATATGGAGAAACTCAGATTTATTTCCAGCATTCTGCACTTGGCTTCCTCGTGTTTTTTTCACGTATCCCTTCCTCTGCCTGCCACTTCCTCCCACTCCAATCCTTTGCCTGGCCATGTGTTTTTCACGATTCTTCTGCACCATCTCTGACTCCTCAGTCTGAGCTTTGGTGCCGCCTTCAACGCTGCTCTGGAAACCTGTGTTTTCTCCTTTCACGCTAGTGTGCGAATGAGTGTTGTTGGTCAACGCTTCCTTCTCGACTGTAAGCTTCTTGAGAGGAGAGGTGCCGCCTGCTCGGTCCTTGTGTCCTCAGCGTCCGGTGTGATTCCTGAGCTGTGCCAGCTGACTGTGGCTCAGCCAACGTCGGACTGGACGCGGCAGCTCTGCGCCTGGAATGCGGAGGCAGGAGAGAAGGAAGGGATCTCACCAGGACTGTTGGCAGATGAGCACAGCGTGGACAGAAGCCTGCACCATGTAGGAAGTGGACTAGAAGGGGAAGATTTACAGAACGTACACGTGCACGAACACAAAGTCGAAGCTAGGAAAAGGATGCACGTGGTGACCGGTAGTCGGATTCTTTAGAGACTAGGAAGTTTAGTATAAGGGAAGATGGGAGAAGAAAAATAGTATTCCAGAGTAATCATATTTCACTTGATTTGGCAGTAGGTTATCCAATCAGAGATGATCCGGAGAAACTCCACTGGATAATGTGATATAAATGGGAAAGACGGCAAAGTTTGACAGATAGGGCCATAAGTATGCTGGTGATAACTAAAATTGTAAAGAACAGATAAATGGTGTAGTTTTACATTCCGCAAATTTATTGAAGAGGAGTAAAAAGAGAGAGAGGGAGCCTTAGACCATAACTGTGGAAGCGGAGCTGGGGCCTAGAGAACAGGAAATGAAACTTGGGCAGAAAGCCACTGATACAGAGTAAAGGATTATGTGGTATTTAATAAAGACAGTAATGAGATTAAAAATATAGGATGATAAATAGTGTACAGCAGGGGCCAGGCGTACACTATTTCAGTTAAACCTTTGCACCAGTCATCTGGGGAAGGCTTCACAAAGAGGTGGGCGACTGAGCGCTGTTGGTTCAGATGCGAACCCATAGCCTGCCAGGGGTGGTCACAGGACCTGAACCAACAGCATTCAGTTTTCATAACATCAGCGTTTCTGCTAAACCATGCCACTGCCACAGAAGGTGCCTCCTTAGAAAAATAGTATTCGTGCCCATGTTTTTATTATAAAACATAATTGTACGTGTATCTGTCCATGCACACATGCATGTGCTATTGCCTGTTAGATACCATTTCCCCGCGGCCTAAGGCCATAGGACAAATCGCAGTTTCACAGGATGCATCTCTATGTCCAGAGAAGCGGAAGGTATTTTGTGCAAAATTTATCATTGTGGATCCTAAAAGTTAAAAAACAAATGGCTCCCACACAGGGAAAGCTATGGATTTGCATTCTTCTCTTCAAGTGGAGCCTCTTAACACTATTGGATATTAACATAATCTCTAAAACTGTACCAATAAAGATTGGATATGATCAGCAAGGTATTGCTTTTTCTCTCCAGGACTTTTTTTTTTTTTTGCCCCCAACCACAAATAGGAAGTTAACTACTGTCATTCCCCTCAAGCAATGTTCTTTACCGCTTTCGACCTTGCTCGCATTCATTTCTCAAGCTTTTGACCTAAATTGATAGCTCGAAGGAGTTGGAGAAGGCAACGGGAAGGGAGAAAGGAAGAAAACCCGTTTTGAGGTCATTCCATGATCCGTGCTGTGCTAACTGCCTTCACGCTCATCTACTCCACACAGAAACCCTGCAAAGTCGGGTTTTTTTTTTAATATCCACTTATAGCACTAAAGAAAACCAAGGCTAGAAAAAGAAATAACTTGTGCAAAGTCTCACAGGGACTTGGGGGGAGAGAGAGTCAAACCCACGTTCGATTCCGAATGCCATGCTTTTAATCTCCGCACTTAACACACTCTCATTCAAATTCACTTTCAGCGTGCATTTTTGAAATTCCTGTTTTGACATGTAATCGTGATCAGAAGTAATTACTATCACGTGAAATATACACGTATGCAGAATACCATAACAAACATACGGAACAACTTAAAGTACATGCCCAGATATCCGCCACTAGGGCCGCAGACGGCACCCCGCCATCACACCACACGTGTCCCCCCTCATGCTTTTGTCCCTGTCACCCCTACCTCTTGCCCACCCAGAGGGAAATACTATCCTGATGCATGGCAATTCTTTGCTTTTTTTTCCCCCCTGGAAGTATCTTTTTGTTTGTTTTGTTTAGTCATTGTTACCTAAGTAGGAAAGCTTAGTCATTTTCAGGTCCGGAGAGCTGATGCTCATTAGGAAGGAATGCAGGAAGACGCTTCTGATGCGGTGTTTGCTCGTCTCACGTGGAAGGTCAGGAGTCTTAAAATGTGCACTCTGATGACTGTTTCTCAGCCTTTGAGTGCCACTACGTGGCCATAGCAGAAAATGCAGCGTTTTACAACTGGACCGTTCTCACTGCTAACAGCTAGACTCGCCTTTGGGTCCCTGGCCTAACTTCTACAAGGGCTTCGAGGACTTCATGTGACTCTGCGTACAGACAGGCATCTGTGCCGTTTTACTGTTCAATGGGAAACTGCTGCCACACTAACGTGGCCGTCTGTCTCTCTTCCCACCTAGGACCCGCCTTGAGCCCTTGTCACTGTAGTTGTCTCGTCAGTCGGGGATTCCCCTAGGTCTGTTGGCCAGAGACTGTTCCTCGCTCTTCCTTCCCCTTCCTGGAGCTCTGAGGCTTAGAAACTCATTGATTTGCTGTGCTTTTGTTATGAGTGGCCAGGTCCTTTAGTGGAACAGATGGACCTTTTGATTTTTATTCTTTTCAAGCTACTATGTGGGGATCAGGCTGTCTCTGAACACATGCAGTTTGTGGGCATTTACTGGACATGGGAGGTGATTTTTGTAATGGGAAGAAAGTAACCTAAAAGCACTTTTAACAGTTATCCTTGGTGAGAGTCGATTGGTTCCTGTTTCATAATCACAGTAGATTTTTTTTTTTGTAATGTGTCTCCTTAGGGTCCCATAGGAAACCCTAATTTTACTAAAGGTTTAAAAACAGATTCTAATTTAAATTATTATCCTATATTTTGAAAAGGCATAATCTCGCCTAATGGAAAATTTGATTCATTCACATATTCAGCAAATACTCATGGAGGGACCTATTAGATGCCAAAGTTATGGGCGTAGATGAGATAAGACGGTTTCTATGTTTCTGACACTTATATTCCATAGTGGGGAGCCTAGAAATAATGATTAAATAAGTGAATAAACTGAAAAAGAATAATAAGCGAGATTATTTCATATAACAATAAGAACTATGAAGAAAATCAAAGAGGTTTTGATTTTCTAAAGAATGAGTAGGAAGAGAGAAGCGTCATTTTAGATGCATGAGCCAGCAAAACCTTCTCTGAGAACAGGGCATTTGAGCTTAGTTGTCAATACAGAGTGAATCAAGAACTGAACAGCATTTGAGACAGACCAGAAAATGCAAAATCCCAGCAGGGTAAATGTATTTTTACGCATCTGAGAAACAGAAAGGTGATTAGTGAGTGAAGCAAGTAGTAAGGGTGAGGTTGGAGAGTGAGGAGGGCCCAGGTCCATTCCCTTTGAGCCAGGGATGGATTTTATTCTGCAGCCAGTGGCCATCACTGTAGGCTGATAAAGCCCAGTGGCCCCATGGCCCACTTTATGTTTTAAATCAATATCATTCTCATGTAGATATTTTGACGAAAAACTAAAATTAATGGGAAAGTTTATGAGTTTTTAGAATTGCGTAGGGCATAGGATGTTGGTTATACCATAATGAGGCAGGCACAAACCAAGCGATCAAGGAAGTATAATATGAGAATTATTATTCGAAAATTAGTATACATTTTTCAAGCTTTTTTTCTTGCTTCTTTCACATTAGCCTGTTGACACATACTCAGGTTGTTGAGATTCAGATAGTATTTCACAAGCTAGACTGCTGGAAAATTACATGTTCACCCTCTATTGTGTGGTTTTGGTCCCAACACATATCCATACTTATTATGCCCTTGACTTTCTTGAGGGATATTGCAAGACACTGCTGTGACACGTAGTCTTGTATTTATGTAGAAATGTCTTTGAGGACATTATGCACCGTCTCATTATGTGACCTCTCAAGCAGATGTGCTCTCTGCTGCGGCGTCAGGAGAAAAATGTGTTTGTCCTCAACAGATAGAATGCTTTTTATCTCAAAGACATGCCAGAGACGCAAAACTAAGTCTGGCTCTTTCTTGGGACAGGGTTTTCTGTGAATGAACGACCCTAAACTTAACATTCAACAGAAGTTATTTATGTCTACATCTTGCATCACACACATTTCTGTAAATTACCTAGATTCCTTTCTGTATCAAATAACAGACTATATAGATACCATTAAACTTGCTAAACACCCCCAGGCCTGTATTCTAATTATTTGAAAACAGCTGCTAACAGGTACTTAGCACTTTCTTTTTCGGCCTTTAATTTCTCTAGAGCAGCAGGCCATGGACAGGGCAGTACATCATATATTCCAACACTGCCTGCACCTAATCTGTACACGCCGTGGACACACGCTAACCCGTTCTTGTATGCCGAGACACTGTCCAGAGGAAATCCCACCTTCTGTACCTTAAACGGGCACTGTTGGTTACTACAGATGGTGACATATCACAGTCTAAGCACTCAGCACTCGAAATAGGTGAGGTCGGCAATCATAAAACCCGAATTGGCACTTTCTTCTGGTTTATAACATCTTTCTCAGACCTCCAGAGGGATCTCCAAGAAGGGCCTCCTCTCTAGTGCACATGTATTCTTTTCAAGATCATTTCCGAGAGAATGACTTTTTGTACTAACAGGAACAAAATAATGCAAAGGGGGAGACCCTGTTTAATCAGTGTGAGAAAGTCGGTGTTGTGTGCCAAGAACATCGTCATTCTTTGCAGGTGGAGAAGAGGTGGGCTGGGAAGACAGGATGCTCGGAGGCAGCATTGTGCTTCAGTGTTTAAAGCGAATATATGTGGGTTTTCTTTTTTCCTAAGACAAACCAGAGCAGCCCGCCTGGCAAAAGCAGAAATGGAAGGGCAGAGCGCATCTTTTGTGGAAGTCAGATAAATTTCATGCTCTTTAACATCGCCTCTGACTGCAGGCCTTTCACTGCAGTCTGGCTTCTTCCCCAGTGCGAACAAAAAAAGGAAAAGTGATTAAAGTTCCCTCAGTAATAGACAGCAGGAGGCAATGGTCTTGGCGTCTTCTACAGAGGGAGGGAGAGTCCTTGAACAAGACTTGTGAGAGTTCTTTGAAGAAAGGAAGTTTGAGACTCGCAGGGCTGGCAGAGGTCTGCTGTAACATTTGTTCCTTTCCTCTACTTCGTACGGCGTCTTTGACTTCTTGTAACAGCGTCACCCTCTTCATTATGAAGCCCGTGATAAAAGGAGGAGAGTGGAGGGCAGCTCCGGCTGGGGCCGGTGTTCGCAGCACTCCACTGCGATGAGAGTGTTCCAAACTTGGCTTTTGTAAGGCAATAAAATAGATACACATAACTAAACCCAGTGTGTAAGAGAGAGAGAGAGAGAGTGTGTGTGTGTGTGTGTGTGTGTGAGAGAGAGAGAGAGAGAGAGAGAGAGAGAATATGAATGCATGCATGAATGAATGAGCGAGTGAATGAATGAATGAGTGAACGAATGAATGACTAGCGGAGAGTATTTTTCCGTATGTTAGGTGGCCTGTGATTTTGGCTGACCAGAATTGCCTTTGCCTTGGTCCAATGAACTGGGTAGAGTACCTCGCTCCAGGACCAAACCCCCGGACCTTTCTTTTTCTTTAAAAAGGAAAAAAAAAAAAAAAGGTTTGCAATCAGTATTCAGACATTCTTATAACTAATAGGATTAGGGGTGTTACAAAGGGATTTGAACAAGATAATTAGTTTACTGCTTAGCCGACAGTGGAGCAAGCAAAATCCTTCTGAGAAAAGGCAGACAAAATAGGTCGGAAAATGTGTGGGAAATGAGGTAAGACCTCTCCACGAAGACCCCGACCAACTTGAATATCATAAAAGGACTGCAGAGCCTTCATTCGCGCTGCAGATTGTTGGCCTGTTTTTTTTTTTTTTCTTTTCCCCCAACTTGGCCACCAGAGGTGTGAAGGAAAGTGACTGACTTAATTTTAGAGTTAAGGGGTGCCGTTCCTGCACACGGAGCATTCTGTTCTAAGTGCGTAAACGCTGCCTTCGGCCTTCAGAGTATTTCTCACATGACATGCAGGGAATGTTTTGGAAAATCTGAAGAGCTCTTATCAGGCATTTAAAAATTATACAATTAGGAAGATTCTTTTAAAGATATGATTTTCTTGAATAGATTCGCTACTTTAATTGCAAAAAAAAATCTTGCAAACAGAAATGTGAGGGGCATGTTCTATATTTAATTAAAGTGCTAAAGTATTTGTGCTGTAATTTGGACAGTTTTCACTGTGGGAGGATATACTTAAGAGGAACCATTCGTATTTAAAAAAAATTATAAAAAATAATATTTTTTTAATCCTTTTATAGCCATATTACAGTCTCCCATCTCCTCCCCATTTCTTAAAAACTGGTGTTATCAACTATACTATTATTGTCTGTGAATCGAAGACACTTCCAGAAGAACAGGAAGAACACTATAGAGGTTATTAGCTTCTGAATATTACAGCAACCGCCATTCAGATCAAAGCCACCAGCGGTCATTAGCAAGCCTTTGGCTTGGCTATGTCACAGCCTTGACCTAAGACTGATCAAGGAAGCAGCGGACATTACTGCCTATTGAACTGATGACTGACTTCTAGAGTGGACTTTTTATTATCTATCTAGAGGTGAAAGGAGGCTACTTGATTAAAGGACTTGTTAGGTGAGGAAAACCATTAAACCCAATAATAACACATGTTAAAATGTGGCATAATAATTAACTTAAATAAAGCTCAAATGTGTGTTTTCACATTCTCAGAGTTTGCTTTGATTTTATTCTTTTTCTCCCATTTAGACAAATGCATACATTTGTATTCTTTTCATGTCACAATAAAATGTCATGTTTTCCTTTCCAAATACATGAAGCCATTTTTTTGCCATTGTATCCTCAGTCCTTGGTTTAGTTTTCGGGTGCAGTTTGAAATTAACCACATGTATATGCAGGGCCATTTCATGTGGTCAGACAACTTACTCTCTGAACAAAGCTGTCCAACTGGCCAGTGCATTTTTAATTCCAGAAGCAATGCCTTTGTAATTTATCCATCATCTATCGATAATTTGCCACCCTTGGAATAACCTCGTACTGGTCTTTCTACTTCCATTTTACCCCTTCTCCTTTGATTCTCCAAACAACAGCTCAGGTGGTCCTGTTAAAAGATTCGTTGGCCCACGTTGACCCCTTTGCAATCGACGGTCAACCTTGCAGTTGCTTCTAAGCAGCCTGGTGGCTTTATTGTCAGCCCGCCAGTCCCTATGGGATCTCGACTCCCACAGTCTCTCTGAGACTCCGTCTCCTGCAGCTCTGCCTTGTTCTCTCTGCTCAATACCACTTGCCCCCTTGCTGTCACCGCACTATGTCATGGATATTTCTACCTCAGGGCCTTTGCACTTGCTGTTCTCCCTGCCCGAATGTTCTTCCCTCACTCAGTCACATGGCTTGCTGACTCCTTCACGTGGCTTATAATTTTTTTCAGATTTTATCAATGCATGTATGACTATATAAAATTTTTATTTTTCAACTCCTTCATACTTCCCTGCTCTACTTTTCTCCATACGGTTTCTTATTATTTAATATGCTCTACTGTTTACCTGTCTGCTGTTGTCTGTCTGCTCTCACTAGAATGTTAGTTCCGTGAAGGTTAAGTCTTACTAATTGCTATTTCCCAGAAAGTGAAGTGGGAATAAAAGGCGCTTAATACATATTCATTGGATGGATTATTTTCTTTGCCATTTTCAAGGCTACTCTTTACTGAGGACTAACCATGCGTCAGGCTCAATGCAGAGGTACTGTTTCCATCTTACCCATAAGACACACAGAGGTTAAATGAATTGTTCTAAACCAGCATATTAGTTTGCTAGACCTGTCGTAACAATGTATGACAAATTAGGGGGCTTAAACAACAGAAATTTATTATCGCCGCATTTGGGGATGCTAGAGGTTCAAGATCAAGGTGCCAGCAGGATTGGATTCTTCTGAGAGCTGTGAGGGGGAGTCTCGCCTATGTCGTTCACCCTAGCTTCTGGTGCTGGCAATCCTTGGTGTCCCTTGGCTGAGAGAAGAATCACTCCCATCTCCGTCCTCATCTTCAGGTGGCATTCTCACTGAGTGCATCTGTCTCAGTGTCCAAATTTCCCCCTTTTTAAAGGACATTGGTCATAATAGATTAGAGCCCACCCTAACGACCTCATTTTAACGTGATTAGCATCTCCAAGTAAGCTCACATCCTGAAGTACAGGGGGTTAGGGCTTCAGTTGCATACATTTGTGTGGGGCACAGTTCAACCCATAGCAGCCATTCATTTCATTAGTAGAGGGGCTTTGATTCAAACTTGGATTCCAAAGCTCACAGGTACTAATATCTGAAGCCATATAATACTTATTAAATGCCTACTCTGCATTGTGGACTCTGCTAGGAACTATAGATAATTAGAGTTCAGCCCTAACCCTTGAGGAACTCACTACATAGCAAGAGGGAAGGCCATAGAGTTAAGGGCTATAACTTAAAAGCACCAAGCAAGCAGCTCACTTGCCATTTTTAATTATCTAGTGCTTTCCATCTAATAGGTTTATTTTGCCAAAGCCTTCTAATGAAATAGTTCCACCATTTAATTTAATTTTCAGTGGAGTTGCCAGAATTGCAATTAATTGATAAAAATTCCAACTATGAAATTTTGCTTTGGAAAGCAGTCTACCGTATCTTTATATACCATTAAATTCAATCATATGCTTGTCATCCTGGCAGAACATCTTGATATACTTGAAGAAACATGATGGGGGAAAGAAAAAAATATATATTGTCAGTACTACACTGTAGGGTTTCCAAATACAAATGTTAGCGTGATTGGTTCTACCAATCCATCATTAGGTTGCATCTCCCTGGAGTTGAAACTATATCTGGGCTTGGCAAGGATGCATTATCACCCTGCAGAGGGAGAACCATGTGTCAGTCTCCCAAAGAAGATATATAGTCTTGTGTACTATTAGGATTGGATATGCTTATGTTGCAGACTTTAAATCAATTTCTGAAACCTTTCTACAGACGTTGACTGCTACAGGTCTGTAAATAGCATAGTATATTGTGAACTTCAGCTGATGCACACGGCCTAAGAAAATGCCAAAATGTCGGGCAATGGATAACAACACAAAGAATAAAACAGGGATTGTGCAAAATTTGCAGAAATGATCTCATATGTTTAATGACATCCTCTAAACAATATTGTGTTGCCATTTTCTTAGATTGGCACAGATTCTTTGTAATTTTTAAATTATATATTTTTGCAGCCGTTATTACTTGAAATGGATCAAATTTACTTGTAAAGTGTGATCTA
Source organism: Rousettus aegyptiacus (assembly GCF_014176215.1). Lineage (NCBI taxonomy): Eukaryota > Metazoa > Chordata > Mammalia > Chiroptera > Pteropodidae > Rousettus > Rousettus aegyptiacus. The sequence goes on from NW_023416285.1 coordinate 10,377,722, forward strand.
TGCCGATATTGAGATCTTTCATTTCTTCAATGTCTAGCTAAAATACATTTGCTTATACTCTATTATTTGGGAGTGGGGTGGGCATAATTTTTAGCAGATTTACTACTGAAGGAGTTAGAATGCTCAGACAGGACTTTAAGGAGCATTTTAGCTTCTCTGCACATCTGAGCACAGATTTCCTTTGCAATTAAAATTGTGCCCACCCCTAACTAAAATATCTAATTCAGTGTTAACAAGACTTTTTACTCAGGGCCACAACGAGATTAATTGAAAGTGGCTGAAGCTTCCATATGAAAAAAAAATCTCTTCATAAATAGCATACTTTTAACTAATAGGCAGTGTGATTTAATGTGAACTTTAAATCCTCCTCAGACAGGAACTTGTGAAAACCAGTGATGGTCAGTGTGACAAAGGGGAATAGCTGTGTCCTGGTGCAATGTAGACTCTCTTCTTTGCCACCTGGATTTTATATCATTCACTGATGCTTTTTGTACTGATGCATTTTGTGCCCCATGCACAGGTGGCCATGGCCTTACATCAAGTCTTTATACCTCTTGCGAAGAATGTTTACTCTTTTGTTGAAATTTGCCTCAAATACACAATGCTGATACTGCCGACAGCATGGCTAGGTTGGTTTGCTTGATTCCAATAGGTATTTGCTGCAAAATAATAGCTCTAGTGGTAAGTGAGGATCATGCGCTCTCTCTTCTATACACACGTAGTCCCTCCCTCTCCTCCTTCCCCATCTCCCCTCCCTCCCCGCTCTCTCTCTCTTTCTCACACACACACACACACACACACACACAAATACCCACACACGAATACACACACATATATGTACACAATATACACATACACGCCTATAATCAGTACACTTTCTGTCTCTCTGCATAAGGATGTTATAGCCCTTGAGGGTAGCGTAGAAGAAATTTAACTTCTAAGTTAAAGAAAAAGCTTTTTTAAAGTGTGTCTTCCCTGCTCACATCACTGTCTGTGATGATTTCCTTGTAGATTATCAAATATTCCATCTACTGTACAAGAGCCCAGAACTTACTTTTTAACCATTTCATTTCCACTCTATAAGGACCATAAAGTGCTTTATTGAAAAAACCTTGTGATTATTATGCCTCAGGCATAATTTAGCTTAGTTAGAAAACCCAACTCATTTTTTTAAAAATTATTTTAATAAAACAAGATCATAATAACTTAACAACCAAGTAATGATTCAGTCACAGTATGTATAAATTGCTCTTCGGGAACAAAGGAAGAAAAATGAATGTTAAAGTTGTGAGTGTGGGGGAGAAAATGGTTCGGGAAAGACAGACTGGGTTCAGATGGGGTCTTAATGAGCTCATGGTTTCTCAAGAGTGGAAAAAAGGAGGTGTGTGGAGGGAAGAGGGGCAGCTAGACAGAGTAAGTAGTATGCACAGAGGCGCTAGGCCCAGTGATGGAGGTAGATCGTATTTGGGAACAGAGACCAGTTTCATGAAGGGCATGGAAATGGGTGACCATGTGACATTGAGAGGGGAGCATAATCACACACTGAAGAATTTGAAAGCTCTACAGCAAGGAACACAAGTGACTGTGTGTGTTAACAAATTAATTGGTTAGAAATATGGATGAGGCGTTAAAGGAGGCATAGACTGGAAGCAAAGATTTTGTGTTTGGCATCAGATTGATCTTGAGTGTGAGTGAGAAAGATTAGAGGGCTTCGCTGTGTTGCCAGTGAACTCCATGGAAGTTTACCTTCAATAGAAATGATGGCTAAAGTTTCAAGTCTACTTAATATTTTTCTAGGAAGCATTTAGACATGTGGATTGAGACGTTTTTTCAGTGTGAGAGAAGGCTGAGGAAAATAAGCGAAAGCGGAGATTTTGCTAATAACATATCGAAATAGAAAAAGGCCATTTTTTTTTCTTGCTCCAGTAGTTTAGAAGTGACTAGACTAAGTCACATGAATACCAATTTAGAGTTGAATAGAATTTTGTTTCTCATAGGTCATACCATGCCTGGGAAATCTCAAGTTCTTTATACCAATATATCAGGGAATGCAGTGACATTTTCAGCCTATTCTGTTCACATAATTTGTGCATGTGCACACACACAGCTTGGGTGATTAGAAAATTTTTTATTAAAAGATAAAGTATCGAATAGGGCACAAAGGATTCACTTTGGTCTTTTTAAAAGGGCTATCAAATTTTTGACTTATATTTTACTCTGTGCAGAGACAAATGCGATTTAATTTTTTGTGTGTGTGCGTGAGAGATTGCTGTCTTCTTGGAAAAGGCCTAAAATATTTCTCAAGGAATCTTGAAGACTAAAGTTTCAAGAGATTGGTGCTTTAGGGGACAAGGCATGGAAATGATACATTTTCTCATAAAGTTTAAATGCATTTTGGCCCAAGCAGATAACTTTTACCTCAAGGCGCTTGAGTGCATCATTCATTCATTCATTCATCATGAGTTTATTGAACCATGCAAAAGCATCAAGTCATCAGATATTGGAGAGCAGGAGTAAAGTTAAAAAGGGTAACTAAAAGTGCATTTTGGGACTAGACCATGAATGGCTTTCTAACCATGATTCGTAAGAAAGTACTGAGCACTTACGATGTACTAGGCCATCTTAGGTGCTGCAGAGTCTATATTCTAGAGGTCATCATGGAATATATGAGGATAACTGCAGGCTTGAAAGCAGATGAGATAGCTTAATACAGAGCATCGTTACATAACGGTTTTTCTGGAGAAGAGAAACAGAATGAGATTGAGATGGAGCACTCAGTGAGGCAGGAGAGAACTAGAAGACAGAGACAGACATTCAAGGAAGACAAAGGAGTCCCAAGCGTCAGATGCTAGGCTGAAGAGTCTTTTGGTCTGGCAGTGACACTGCTAGACTCTCAAGGACACAAGGGATACTAATTCAGCATAAGCTGGAAGAGGCCGGTGTTGATGCAAGACAGAGGACATTATCATTGGAGATGAGGACGAACCGGGCAAGGGTGACTGTAGGTACAGATACATGTATCAGTGTGGGGAGGGCAGGAAGGGAGAGTTCTCATGGAGAGCTTCCATTCCCCCGTGAATTAGAAGACAGAGTTATTTTCCTGTGTGCAGGAGGCTAAGCACAGGGTGGCAGATTTGAAGAGCATGGTCAAGGAAATCACTGCCACCACTTGCCATTGTGGTAAACGAGAAAGGACAAGGTAGGCTCAAGGAAGAAAGATGATGGGGGGCCCAGGTAAGGGCGAAGACCATAAATGAGTAATGATGTTATTATCTTGTTTTATTTTCATTCTCCTATTTTCCCTAAAAGTTGTCTTCCGGGGGAAAATAAAAGGTCTTCTTAACTGGTATTGAAGTTAACTGTCTCGCAGGTTTTACTGCAGTAGCAATGGCTTTCCTAGCAGGTGGAGTTCCTGGCCTCCCTCCTCCGGAGTCAGGCACTCCTATTTTAGAATCGTGGGATAAACTGTAACTTGGGAGGCTTCCTTAGCTGTAAATGGAGAAGATTTCGACCACGTCAGGATTTTTTGGTTTCGTTTTTTGTTTTTTTTTTGGTTTGTTTGTTTGTTTTTGTTTTGAATTATTGAAAATATAACAATGAGAGCCCAGGACCAGCGGCACTAACGCTTGCTACCGCCGCTGCCATTTTTATTGCCACTTTTAAACTAACACAGTACTTGCTTTTTCATTTTATTTTTGAAAGAAAAAAAAAATCTTTCAAGTCGCTCAGCTCGTGGGTTTCTCAGTCCTATACCTTTACCTTCCACCGCGTTCAGACACTTTTTGACTGCCAGGTCCACCTGCTCCACGAAGCGTCCTCTGATGCTACAGGGCCACTTGCCTCTGCACTTGCTTCCCGATGCCTGCGTCTCCGAAATCTACTCTGAGGCTTAACTGCATTCAGTCTAGGTATCCTGACCCATACTTTTTATATTCGCAATAGCGTCAGCCTCATTGCTTGGACATAAAATCACTGTCCTCTCCGTATCTAATGCAACAGAGGGAGCCGCAGAGAGGGGTGATTCAGAAGAGATCTGGAGACCCTGGTTGGCCCCAGCCAATAGTCATGTCAGCTTTCTCCGTCCTCCTCGCCTGGACATTAACGTGGAGGCCTCTGTACCCAACTGTGTTATTAAATCATTTGCTGTTAAAATGATACATTGTTTTCAGTAATTCGGTGGGCTTGAAGTCTACTCTTCTCAGAATCTTGTTTTGATATTCCTGTGTTACCTTAACAGGAGAGAGTCCTTATCCTGAACATCGTATTTTGAAGAATTCACTATTTATTTGTATTATTCTTCAGAGCTATTTAAAAACGGACATTTTAAAGAATGTTTTAAAATTAAATTTATTTTCCCCAATTAAGAACTGTAGGGATGCTCATCATAGAACATGTTAAAAAGAATTTATGTAGAATTAGAAGACTGAAAGGGACTCACGCCATCTCCCCTCTTTCAGACATTGTCATTTCTTCTATATTTTGGCTCTTGTTCTGTGAGCAGCAGCACACTTAACTACAGGGGAATATTATTATTATGAGGGTCTGTACTTTATACCTCAGCTAAAAATGTGTATGACCTCGTGGGTGAGTCCATGTATATTTTTTTCAGGAATAATTTGTAGTTTCCAAGCGTTCTCAGTTGTTTTCTCTGATAAAATATAAGAATCACTGCCATCATGAAATGGACTTTTCAATTCTATAAAATTAGGTTCAAACACAAGTCCAACCACTTACTAGTTTTGTAACCTTGGGCGAATGAAGTGACTGTCTGACCTCAGTTACCTTTAGAGTTCCCCAGGACGTCCAGTGGGCTAAATGAGGTGGAGAATGCAAAGCCCAGACCATGGTGGATGCGTCATACCTGCGATGGAGACGTCTTCCTTCTTCTGTAAAAGTGGTCGTTCCTCCTGTAGTATCCCTCCTGTTCATCCCCGCCAGAAGAGACAGGAACCAGCTGCTCAAGTCTCTGTGCACAGCTGCCTGTGTGCTTGACATACTTAAGCAAGCCCTCGCCAGCTCAGCTGCGGGTTAATTCCTCTGACCCTTCATAGGGCCAGTCGTCAGATGGGAATTTTCTCAGTGGTTTGCCCACTTAAGGCAGCATGTCCCTGGAGGCAAGCGATTGACGGGGAAAGCCGGTAATGTGAACAGCAGGGTTGAGCCATGAACTTGTGATTGTTTGTTTGTTTGTTTTGTTTTTCTGCAGTTGCCTGATTGTCTTTGCTTTGCATTCAGGAATCAACTCGGTGTGATGTTACGTGGTTCCCATCAGCCTTGGACACCACTCTTCCCCCAGAAATGGGGGGTGGGTGTGAGGAAGTGCGACTTTATGAGGGGGAGATAAAGAAGAGAGAGAGTGATGTAGCAACAGCGGGAGAAGTTTGGAGAAAGTGTTCAAAACTGTGTTCAGTATTTCCAGTCAGTCCGGAGCCGAGAAAAGCCTAAAATCAGTATGCGAGACTAGCCATCCAAATATCTCTTTCCGTACTATTAGAAATGAATCAGACAGCTTTTAAAAGCAAGCACTTTACAATTTTGAAATTGCAAATTAAGAATGGATAAAAGAAAGTATGCATTATTCTAAATGAATAGCTACATAGAAGGGCCCTCCGCATGTTTATCTGTTCAGATAGTTAACTAAATTTTAGATGTAAAATATTGCGGTGCAAAATTCAAGACCAGCTTTTCACATTATTACTGTGTGCATAGGGTGAATAGGTAACTTCATCAAAATAAATGATGTTCACAAAAATCCAATATACACCCAGCTACTCTTTAATGTATCAAATGAGATAACACAGATGAAAATATCTTATACATTTTACTTCGGGATCTGATTTATTGTTAATATTTTCCCCAGAACAAAGGCAGGAGAAAAGTTAGAGGTAGAACCTGGGAGTCCGTGATCTATGGGGACTGTGAGCAGGACAGGGAGAGAGGTGGCCCTGATGAATGCTTGCTCAAGGAAGGTGGCTTGCCGACAGTAAGGGTATCCGTTGGGAGGCCATCCTTTAAACAGACAGCATCGATTCTCCTTCCCTGTTAGCCACACATTATCTGTAAGATTCTGACTTCCTAGGACTATTAATAAAAAAAAGAAAAAACCCTAAGTTTCTTGGCAGCAACTTTCAAGTTGAACAGTTTTCCTTGTCAGGTGGAAGGCGACGCAGTCTATGAAGAGCCAGGGGACAGGGAGGGATCGGTGTATCCGGCGAGCAGATACAACCATCTTACCAAAGAAAGTTCCAGAGGTTCTCACTGAGTGCTGTCATGATCATTTGTGATGTGCATCATGAATCATTTGTGAGTTAGAACAGCCAAAGTAGCTTTATTTCAAAATATTCCATTTTTAAAAGTCTATCCAAGGTTATCGTTATTATAACATTGCTCTCATTTGGATCTCAATATCCTTTCTTCATTTGGGGAAAAAAAATATGGAGTTAGTAGGTAATAAATTCTCATAGGGTGGAGGCCGGGTCCTGTGTTTCATGGAAAGAAATGGGTCGCAAATTGTTGGCAGAAGCCAACAAGCAGGTGCCCTGCCCTTTCTGTAAGAGATGGGACATGGATTTTGAAGAGGGCATGAGCATCTTGGTTTGGGAAGGCATGACTAGGTTGAAAGAAACAGCTTTTAAAAATAAAAAATTAAACCCAAAAGAATCTCAACCCCTCTCTCCCACTCCTCCTTAGCTCTCTCCCTCTCCCTTCTTCCTCCTGCCCCGTGTGTGTGTGTGCAAGAGAGAGAGAATGAGAGGGACACACGTGCACACACACACACACCCTAATTAAAGCAGAAAATGAATTCAGAAACCATCACTTTGCAATAACAATAAAGTTAGAATTATTAAGGTTTTTGGCCATTTTACTCACTGGATATTTGAGGAGAAACAAGGGAGTAGGAAGCACTAGGGGAATCCACAGCTCTTCTTTGGTGGGAAGATGTTAATAAAGGGAAAGTTTAGTCCAAAGCAAATGGGAATTTTATAGGCTGGGACTTTACCAAGCTTTTTCCCATAACATTTGGACCCCAGAAAGTACATCGGTCAATCAATGTCTGTTTACATGCCTTGCCATCCATTGCCTTCAGAGAGACTTAAGAAATCTACCTATTTCCTAATCCTTCAGAAGTAGTCACTGATACTGATGTGCTAAGAATGCACTATTTTAATGGTACTGAAAATCCTGGCTGTGTTTATAAGAGACTGCACTTCTATGTGACCCAGCGGCCATAGTTGTTTAAGCATCCCAAAGTTTGAATCAGTTCCCTTCGGGAGTAACAGGAAAGGGATATTCCAACCTATTCTAGAAAGACTTTTAGTTTTGATTTATGTGTTGGATTGTACAGATTAATTGTCTTTCTTGAAAATTCAATTGCTTTTAATTATTATTAGTTATTATAAAAATAGCGATAGGCTCTCTGCCCAGGGACTGAAAGAAATCTCAGTAGGTGCATTTGGAAACTTATTTACTTTTTATTATTTATATTGGAAACTTTGTCCATAGGGAGTGGTTGAATATTTTCCTTCAGTCAGATGATTTTAAAAGTAGAGACAATGTATACATTTTATTCCATTGCATTGTTTTATAAGTTACAGAAACCTATTTTTAATTTTAACTTGCTTACAAAGAAGAAAATAGCACATCAATATTACAAGTATTAACTAGACTATTAAGAAATTTAAAATGAACAATAATTAGAAACTAGAAACATCACAGGGAAAACACAAGAGGTATGAAAGCTAGAGTATTTAAGTTTAAAAATAAAATGGTAGAATCTATTTAATTTATAACTGTTGCTAAACAAATTAAAATACACTCTGAAACCCACTGCTGTGATTTATTTCAGGAATGACAGCTCAGTGCTTTTGTCTGTATTCCTGAAAACATCATCTGAACTGTCTAACCTGCTAATAAGGGTATAGTCAGTAACTGAGAACCTGTAACCTTTATTTTTTTTCAGTGTCATTAACTCTAATTTTTCTCCACAGAGGAAAAGTGCCTTTGATAAAGTCTGAACTTAATCAAAATAGAGTTGGGTAACTCAGTCTTCATTGTATGTTCATGATACTTCTTTTTTCTCTAAAAGACTATTAGAGAAGCATGCCTACTTCATTCTCCCCATACAGAAAATTAAAATAATGTTGCTCACCCTCTTTAGTGATGCTGCAAAAATGAATATGAAATCCCATTAAACTGACCGAGCCAGGTAGATACCCCGTGGTGTTAGGCTACATTTCATTCAATGGGACATTAAAAACACAGCATCCCAAGTTAATTTTATGTATTAGAATTTTGTATTTTAAGCACATTTTTAGATATTTACAATTGGATTCCATTTTCCTCTACCTGAATTTCTTACGGTGCATCGCTCTAATATCAGAAATAAGAAATAACCATTGTATTAGAAGGGACCTGAAAGTGTCACTTTATTCCATCTTCTCACCTACTGTCACAGAACAAGGGGAAGAGACCGTGCCCTGTTTCAAAGATCTACTCTACAGAACAGCTTCTATCCACGTTTCTGATAAAGGAAAACTTTGAACCAGTGACTTTTTCTTGGTCTCACGCAGTTTAGACACTGTTTTCTTTGTAGCTGGTCCCCTTGTCCCCTGCTACTGCTGCTTTGAAAAGAAAGAAAGAAATATAAGTAAAGAAGATATATTGAGTTTTGTTAAGATGTACAAATTTTTCCAAGATCTTGTTGAAAGGAAACTATTCATCCTTTTAGGTTAATGTCTTATTAATATGCATATAAATGGCATGTGTGTTTCGGAATTATTTTATCAATAAATGTTTCTCAGAAAGATAGATACTAAGACTAAGAACTGTACTTGGATCTGAGCCTTGATCTGCTTGGGTTAATTTTCTATGTATAATAAGTAAGTATAGTTTGTGCATATATCACTTTATGCATTACTTTTGTAGCAAATTGATTTAAGTGCTTTTTTGGAACAGTCGTTGCGCAGAATTGATTTGGGGGCCAATAGATGGACTTACACAGCAAAACTGCCTAGGTTTATTCTGGCATCCAAAAGGACTTTAAGCAAATGGAAGAGTTGGTAGTGCTGGAGGGAGTACAGTCCTCCATCAACTTAAACTGAAATGCTGTGGCATATGTTATTAAAAGAGATTTAGTAAAGTATGGTGGGTCAAAATACCCATTGACAGCTGGCGAAAACACAAAGTATTTGAGTTTCATTGGAAATTCTGTCTCACTGGGATTGTATAATCTGACATGGTCAAAGTAGAATTGATGAGGTGTTCTGATTGCAAATTCTACATCACGAGGTAAAGGAACAGCTTTGCAAAGTGGATAGATGTGGATGGTGTATTAAATATGCATATTAAATGCATTGATACTTTCTCTCATGCAAACTCCTAGTGTCGTTCCAAACCCAGAACAAATGCAGCCCATGGCATTTTAGGTTTAGCTTCCTGAGGGTAGGGACTATGTTCTGTTCACTTCTGTACCTCAGTACCTGCTCAGATGAGTTCCTTTCATTTCTAAAGCTCTGTTTCCTCATCAGCGTATTGGAAATAGTATCTGCTTAATGTTGTTAATATTAAACGTGTGACAAATGTAAAGCATCAGAACAATGTCTTAGAGTAGAAGCACATCGCTACTGAGTCTATAAAAGAAGTCGCCCAGTCTAAGCTGTTCGGCTCTGGTTTTTTACTGTTTTGCACAGTTGCCAACATCTTGCTGTTTTGCCCGGCATCTCCTGTCATTTTTTTCCTTTCCATCCTTGTCCTCTCTTCTTTTGTTCCCCCCCCCCTCTCTATCACCCCTTCTTCCTCTCTGCCGCCTTCTTCTTTTTAAAAATGTTCTCCCTCTTTCGTTCTCAGTTCAACACAGTTCTGTCATTTCTTTGGTTTTCCTGATCTTGTTTAATCTCTCTGTACTACAGCAGCGTCTTCTCTGCCACAGTGAACGTGGTGCATTGGGAAAGCACAGTCCATGGTAAGAAGCACCAGATCCGAGTGTGGGCTGGGGCCTTTCTGCTGGCAGAGCAGGTGGTCAGGGGTGACAGAGACCCCGTGCTCAACCTGACTCTCCCCATCCATGAAGACCGACCTGCCCAGGGGAGCTCGCTGAGTTGAAAACCGGAAGTTGCTTTTCACATTTTATGTCTGGTTAATTCTCTTTTAGATATACTTCAGAAGTCATGATATTATGAAAATATGACTTCAATTCCCTCAAAATGTCTGTTAGCTGTATCATCAAGGGTGGTTTATGAATTAAGTGGAAACATTAGTTTAAGATTGCCTTTCAAAAATTATAAAATGGCTTTTTACATTCAGAACATTATGACATAACCGGATACGGGTTATGAACCTCTTATCCTTCTTTGTAATTCAGAAACTGTATATGATGAATTTAAATGTTCTGAATTGAAAATGTATCTTAAAAGAGCCCAGTGCTTACTGGGATTGTTTTAAGTTTTTATTGATAATGACAGCAGTGTAATTCACAGATACTATGTTTAACTATGAAAAAAGCCTTTTTTGTTTAATCTTAAATAGTATTTTGATAGAGATAATCGGTGTGCTAAAATTTTACCTACATTACTGTCTTTCAAAATCCTGTTTGTTGGTATATAGCTCCATATTAAATGATAATATGTAACATTTACTGAACATTATTAATATGTATGAGGTCCCATGCTAAATATTTCATATAATCTTCCCGACAGCTCTATAAAATGCATTCTAAATATTAGGCTTAAGGATTAGGAAATCGAAGTTTAAAGAATTAAAAAAAAAAAATTAACCCCAGGTCGTAGCGCTAATAAATGGCATATCTAGAATAAAACTCTTACGTGATCAAGGCAGAGACCAAGCCCACAAGAAGTCTGCCCTGTAGTGGGGGGGGACAGACAGAAGCACAGAGAACCGCACGCGACTAATGGCAGGTCTAGGGTTTATCAGGCGCCTTCTCTATGCCGAGCGCTGCACCGAGCATCGCACAAGCCTTAGCTCTCTCTTACCTTAGGAGCTAAGTGGTTTTATTGTTCCCATTTTACAAAGATGGAGGGGATGAAGGTTTAGAGAGGTGGGATGGCTTGCCCGAAGTGACAAAAGCGGTAAGCGGCAGAGCCCAGAAGTGGATTCACACCGTCCGATGTGAGCGGCTCGGCGCTTGAACACGCATCGTGCTCTCCTCTCTGTTCACAGCAAAACGCGATTGTCCTCACCTGGTGTGTGTCACGTTTAACTGCCCTTGAAATTCACGACTTTTCACCCATCATAACCAATCTCGCTTTCTACTCCCTTTGGAAGTAGCTACCTGGTAGGCAAGTCTCAAGAAGGAGAGCAAGCATCGATGGGGACTCTCTTCCTGCACCCTCCAACTTCGTCCCAATGTCGCATGAGTTCCTGGTGGTGTAACCCTTGCGATACTCTAAGGATACCAGATAATTTTATGCCCAAGAATGTACTGCATATAAACTAGTCTTTCTCTTAAAAGAATGCAAACACCCCTCTCTTATGTGAAACTCTTTTTTTTTTCCTTTCTTAATCCACACACAGCTATTTGGATCTTTAAACACATGAAAATAATTATCTTCCATGAAATTATTTTCATGGAAGAGAATTATTTTATAACATAAAGAGTTTCAGTAAATCAACTATACTTTTTAACGAATTAGGAATTTAAGCTGAGATGACTTTGGGTTGGTGTAATTATTTTCCATACACATATTTATTTGTTTTTTTAAGTTGACATCTGGGCAAATACTCATTTATCATTACTCAGTACTTTCCAAAGTAGTCCATGGAAGTCCAGATTTATGATATTCCTGGTCAGACTCTAAGAGAGGTTAAACCGTGGAGGAAAATAAAATTACCAGTAATTAAATTTACAGGCAGGTTTGCCATCTCAAGCAAATTTATTGCTTCATAGTGAAAGATAGTTTAGACACTTTCACATAAAGCAAATCCATTTTTACATGATATAGGTATTATACATTGCTGTTTCAATTTATATAATTAAAATGATATCATTGCACTCTGAGGTTAATGGGATGCTCAACTGGAAACCATACGTCGCAAGCAATAAAGTAGCAGCATTGCAGTATTGGCTCTTTTGTTAAAAGCCGATGTAGTGTTTCAGCTCCGTCAGGTTACTACTTTACCTTTTTAAAAACGAGACAAAGGCGTACCGATTAATAAAAGCATACTCTTAAAAGTTACCTTTTTTTTTTTTAAGAAGTAAGATTAAATGAGCAATAAAGAGTGCTTCGCATAAACATATTTGGCAATTACATTTATTCCGGCTCCTTTTTTTTTCCTGGAGACTGTTCCAGAGAGGCCTCAAGTGAGACTTCTAAAATCTTCATTTGACAAGTTATAATATAGATTTGTTTTTAAATTGAAAATCATTGTTTTTTTAAATCTGCAAGAAAAAAAATTTCCTAAATTACAGGTAGCGAGATATTAGTAATATGTCCATGCAACTAATATATATGTAATATACTATATATCCATATTTGCATATAGTGAGCTTTTCTCTTTTTCTGTATTTTTCTGTCTTTATTTCTGTCTCTCTGTGTCTCTTTGTTTCTGTCTCAGAATCACATGCACAGATATTTAGAATATAGTTTATTTAATATTTATTTAACTTTATATAAATATGGACTACATATGTGAAGAGAAAGCAGTGATAAGAAAATACATATAGTCCCACTTTGTAAAACAGTGTTATCCCAAGTTTGAAACAAATCAAGATTTGTTTCTGTAGTTTATACAACTTCTCTGACCATGATCGAAAGAATATTTATTACATAGTAGAACTGTTGTGGATATATGGAGGTCACGTTAGTGGAAGAACACTATAATCCAACATACAGAGTTGAACCCAAACAAGCAGTCTTTGAAGAGAGTGTGGTTTCTGAAAGGATTCATGATGGTCTAAAACAGTAACTATTCCTTGATGACCATGGACTAATAATTGGATTCCTGTTATATAGTATGAAATATTAAACCAAGTATAAAAGTGTCACAAAAGACTAATACTACTCCCCAGCAGAGGTAGCTGTCGATTCTGAAATTGCCTTACAAAGCCTATGGCATCTATCAACTGAGGAGTGGATAACCAAATGTGGTATATCCGTACAATGAAATACTACCTAGCAAGAAAAGTAAAATGCAGATATGTTATAACATGGAGAAAGGAAAGGGGAATGACTGCTAATGAGTATTAGCTTTCTTTGGGGGTAATGAAAATGTTACAAAATTAGATTATGCTGATTATTATAAAACTCCATAAATAATCTGAAAACCAAGGAATTGTACAGTTTAAGTGAGTAAACATTTTAGTATGCAAATTATGTCTCAGTAAACCTGTTAAAGCCTTTTGGAAACAATTTTTTCTTTGCAGGGCTCATTATATGTTAAGATTGAATGTTTAGCAATTTGATTTATCAATTCTTGGTTTCTAGTTTTTTTGTTTGTTTGTTTGTTTGTTTTACCTGAAGCTTATCTTCCATTAAATTCTTTTCATAATTATCAAGAATCACTTTTTAGTCGAAATCTGGAAATTCTAGTGGGAAATCCTTATGGTTGGCCATCTTAAAATAACACGAGTTTTTATGAAGTTAGAATTCAGTACACACACTGGCATTGACTTCTCATTAACAAATGTGCATTTAAGGATAACTGGGGAGGAGAAAACAAGCAAACATGGTGTTCCGAAGTAGCTAGATCTTGCGCTATCGTTCTTGCACAAAGATTCCTGAAACGTTCATGCTGTTTACCCCCAACAATGTCACCCTTACTACACCTGCGTGTCTTTGTCTTCCTGTGCTGGTCTCTTCTTTAGACATAGCTTTGCATTTCTTCTTATGAAACTATCCCCATCTCTTTTCATAAGACCCTTCTCAGTGCCACTCTCTCTCAAAAGCATTTCTTGATTTACATGCCGCCTTACTCATTATTTTGTTTCACATGCACATCATCATGAGTTTGTGTTTGCTCTCTTTTCATATATACACGCCTGGTCTTTCTTACCATATTGTAGTTATTTCGATGAGAAAATAGAATCACATTTTTGATATGTCTCAGCAAATGAATAGTGCAAATCCTGATACAAAGCTGTGTTCAGGAAACCATTATTTCCTGTTTGGCATCATGTTTTATTGACTAAGTTACAAAACTCACACACATCTCTGCACCTAGTATTGAAAGAATTAAAGGATTCTGGAGTCTGTCAGCTGAGACTGAGACTATAGTTTAGGCCAAATAAAGGCTTTCAATTACTATCTTCTGTTCAAAATGTGCGGTACTTACCTATATTAACACAATCATTCTAACTTTGCTATTTCCTCTATCTTACTGATGACAGTAAAGATATTTTGATCTCAAAAAGAATATTTTATCATATCTTTGGGAAACCCAAGGAATTAGTACATTATGGTCTTAATTTATCATAACAGAAGATGATATTTTTGTATAAGATATCCTAAGAAAGACATCAAGGAACTGTTAAATAAGTATTTTGCTTATGAACCTAAATGTCATTAAGTATGGTACTAAATTTACTAATCTGTTATTTTTAGTTATTTCTTATTGACCACAGCCAGGCACTGTTTTAGGCCCTGCAGCTGCAATGATGGATTACTCAGTATCTGTTCTCTGAGAACTTTCAGTTATAATCCTGTGTATCAGTAAAATATAACATGTTACAGGAGCTCGAGAAAGGGAGCCCACTCCAGTATTAGGATATTTCAGAGAAAAATTTGAGGAGAATGTTTAAACTCTGCTCTAAAGGAAGAGTAGGAGGAATAAGCAAGTGAAGGACAACATGGGAATATTCCAGGCAGAGGGAAATGGATATACAAGGGCTTGACAGGAAAAAAAAAAAAAAAAAAATCATGCATATCAGTTTGTGTGGATATATGTAAACTTAAGAAACTACATCATTTTTAACAATCAGACTTGTGAAAAACACACAGTGCTGGACATCCCCTCTAGAGATCTGGCCTAGTATTTCTGGAGTGGAGCTCAGAGGTCTGCTGTTTCAACACCTCCCCAGAGGACACTTGTAGGTGATCCTGGAACCACACTTTGAAACCACAGTTCTCGGGCGATCGACTGATAATGCCTGAGAGCCAGACCTCTGCAGAAGCCACGCCCCGTGTGTGTGTGTGTGGCAGGGCAGCAGTGGCTAAGTGTATGTGGTTTGGAAGACAGCAGAGCCAAGTTCGAATCTCTGCTGCACGAGCTCACCAGCCGCATGACTGTAGGGAAGTCCTGTAACCTCTGTAAACCTGCTTCTTGTTTCTAAATGGGAATAAAAAGTACATCCCAGTGTGATTATAGAAATAATTAAATAAATGAAAGTGTACTGCTTGGCAGCTAGTAATTGTCCAATACAGGTTAGTTTTGAGTATTATCTCATCAATTCTAAGTGCATACTTTTTCACACTTAAATATCTATGGAGTCTTACTATTGTCAATAAATTGTGTTAAAAACTGCTATTGACACTTTTTATTAAGAGCAAGAAAGCTCTATGTTATCAAAGCGTATTAGAGATTAGAAGAAAAATAGATATCTTATTACTACTGTGTTCAATAAAGCTTTTGGTTGCCGAGTACTAGAGTTGCTGCAGGTTCCCAGTGACAAAACAATTTTTAGTGGAGGAACAGCCTCGACGATCCCTAAAAAGAGACCATTTATCCATCTGACAATGCATGATAAAAAACCCTATTCTATATAGGATTATATTAAGACCCGGAAGAGAAAGGACATATGTAGAAGAGACAGCCCCGCTTATTGAGAAGCAGCAGTCAAGTTGGTGATTAAAAACATCATAAAAGAAACAGAGAACTGTCACAAAGAAGTGATTCTATCAGATTTTGTACTGTCAATAAATTCTTTTGAATGCATGCATGAGAGAGTAGAAGAGTGAGAAAAGAACACAGCTGACTTTCTCACTTTTAAAAATGAAATCTTGAGTACACTAAGCATCAGTTTTCAGCGGCAATAGCCTGCAAATTTGAAATTTGTCAGTGCGCACCATCTGAAATAAGATTTATGTGCGCAGTGCGCAGTTCAGTTCTCACCACGGCACAGGCTCGCTAATCTGTGTTTCTCTCTCTGATCTTGTTATTGAGAGCTAGTTTCTATCTCCGACGTTTTATGAAACATTGCTTTTCGCCTCTCCTGTGTTGCCTTGATGCCCATATATCTTAAAAACCCCCTCAGAAGTCCACTTTCCTTTTCTGATTCCCCCTCATTGTGTCTGTAGTATTAAATTTTGTTACTTATCAGAGCTCCAACCACAGGCTTAGACTTAACTCCTCTGTCTCTTATGCATATACGCCTAGCAAGTTGCCATGTTTTGTAAGTTTTTTCTTCAAAATTTATTTTTCTTTCCCTTCCATGACCCTTTGCTTACTGAAGGCCTATCATATGCCGGAAGTTCTGTGGGAACAAGATGAGTAAAATTCCTGCCTTCATTTATCATATCACCTAGCAAGATAGGCAGTGACTTAAGAAAAGAATTCAACTAAATTTTTTTGAAGTATTATAATAAATGTGTGTACGGGTCACCTTAAGAATATAGAATAGGGAACAACTGACTCACTGATCATAAATAATATTATTTTATAATTATTTTATCATGCATTAATTGTACAATATTTAATTAAAAACTAATTTGTATTAATAACAATATTGTTTGGACCAGGTCAAATGACCCTCAGAGACATTTATACTCTCTCATTTTACAAATGAGCAAATGGAGAATGATCTAAGTACCTTGCATAGTATCACATAGCTCGCAAGTCACTAAGATTTAGCAGTAAGCTCAGCTGGAGAATTGGAGAAAAACTGTGTTGAAGGAAGTACTCTTTGTGCTAAGTCTTGAACAATGTTTAACTCTCCATCTCGTGGTGATAGGAACTAGGTACTGAAGACAAAAAGGATTTTTAAAAGCTAAGAGATTTGAAAAGATAATTGTATAAAAGATGAATTACGAGCATGGACTGTGTGGATAAAGGTCTGAGGTGGAAATGGAAGCACAAAAAGTATCAAAGGGTGGCCTTGAAGTGAGAGAATGTTGAAGTTTTCAGGAACCTCCCAGAAGACCAACGTGGCTGGAGAAGAGTGGGCGAGGGGCATAGACGGGAATGAGGGCAAAGAGGGTACATTGACCAGCTTGTTTTTGGGACTCGTAGACCTTTGCAATGTTCTGTGCTTTCCCTTGTAATGATGTGGCATCAGCAAAGAGTTTTGGTTGGTGATGTGGCACGATATGGTTAGAAAAATGCAAGAGGAGAAGCACAGATGGTTAGAAGGCTGATGAGATGCCTCAGACGAGAGGGCATGGTGGCCTTGTCAGGGGAACAGAGGTACAGGTAGGTCAGATTCTGCATATTTTGATGAGAGAGTCGAGAGGGTTTTCTGTTTCATTAGAGGTGGAAGCTTGTAAGATAACTATGAAGAATCCAAAGATTTTGGACTAAACAATTACCGTAAGGATGGTGTCTCCTTAACTGAGATGAGACATACTTCCAAAGGCAGTGCTTTGATGAGATTTCAGTTTCAAAAATAAAACTTTGGAGCCACTGTAGAGGATGCATTGGAAAGAATCAACGATCAAGGCAGAGACCAGTTTTGAATCTCAGTCGTGTAAGAAATGGTATTGAATGTATAACAATGACCATTCCAGTGGAGAATGGAGAGAAGGGGCTTGATTAGAGACACTGATGAGGTAGTTTTAGGAATGAGATGGATGTAGCAGTTGTGGGAGAATCTAAAAGGGGAAAGTCCAGGGTTTCCTGTCTGATAACCACTTCTTCGACCTGGCTCTGGGAGGCCTTTTTCTGCCATTGGAATTTTGCTAGAGACTACATTGAATCCGTAGATCGTTTGGGTTAGTATGGACATTTGAAAACTATTAATTCTTTAAATCCATGAGCACAGAATACCATTCCACTTTTGTGTCCAAAATATCACGAAACCAGTCTAATCTCCATGTCTTCAATCCCAGCTTTTTAGTTATTACACTTGTCTTCTCTAAATATCTTTTTCACTTTTTGCATTTTGTTATTCCCTTCCACGGAGAATGTAAGTGGTTGCAAGCTCTCTCCAAGATGACAATCACCTTAACTTACAGTGAAGACCTTATATTTTGGACCTGAGCTCAAATCCCAAATTTATGACTTAATATTCTCCAAATAGAATTTCCTGGTTCACTGGAGACCCACCATCTTTCTCCACCGACATTGCTCAAAACGACTTCTCTGCCCATTGTCCTTGCTTGCTCCGAAATCCAATTTCCAGATTAATCTTCCTAAAAATCAACTCCAATCAAGCCATTTCCCTACTTCGAAACACATTTTTACACTCTATTGCCTACTGATATAATTACAGACTCTTTCCCTCGGCGTCTCCAGCTCTCTCACTCGGCAGTTCCGACTCATTCTTCTCGCTCCACACAGTTCACAGAATCCTGCATTTCCGTCATTTATGTTTCACGTTGCCTGCTGTACTTGTCCAGGAGCAAAGCAGGTACACTCATGGGCACATAGCAGTTCCTAGTAGAATAATTGTGACACATATAGAACTAACACTTCTGAAGTTCTTCCTACATGCCAGGTTCTTTTTAGTCATTCTAAAAGTACGAATTCACTGACTCCACCTAACGGTCCTGTGCGGTAGACACTACTCTTATTCCATTTTACAGGTGAAGAAACTGAGGCACAGAAAGGGGAAGTAATTTTCCCAAGGTCATGTGGTTAATGAATGACAGAGCTAGAATTTAATCTCAGATAGTCCAGGTCCGCAGGCTGTGCTCTTAATTTCTCTGGCATCCTGCCCCTCTCCTTGAATTCCTCCGCCCACACCCTACCACCCCATTCCTAACACTGAAGGCTGAGAATTTCTGAGCTCAATCGTTTTCATCAAAGTTCAGAAAGATCCCATTCTATTTTGAAAGTGGCCTGAATCAATCGAGCCTCCCACGACTCTTATTTCTCTGATCTAGATCATCTTTCTCAGATACCACTCATGTTTTACTTCCAACATACTATGTTTGTTGTCATCAAACTGTGATATATTTCACATCTCTCTAACTAGTTTGAAAAATTTCCAAAACAGACTCGATATCGACACTCCAAATTGCTCTTCTGACTTTCCAATTTTGTTAACAGCTCCCTAATCTAAGTTCAAAGTCACTTCTGTCTCCTCTCGTTCCTGCCTAATCCATCTCTGCATATGATCCACTTCTAAGTTTTGGTTCTTCATGCATCCCTGATACTACTCTTAATCTCCTCCACCTTTCCCATCTACCCAGTAAGAGAGTCATCATTTGTTAACTGGCCCAGGATAAGCAAGCAAGGTAGTAATGGTGGTTATATTGCTTGAGAGTCTCACTAGCCTATTCCCTACTAGTGTAGGAGTCTTGGGTGTGGTCTTCCCAGCTCGAATCTTGACCCCAGGTATTCATTCTAACTCTCATTGCCAGTTTAATTTGCATAAGGAAGAGCCTCTGTCCTGCATCTATCCTTCCCTTCCCTTCCCTTCCCATCGTCCGCTGACATAAGAACTCACTCCTTAATTGGTGCCAAAAAGTCTGCTCACCACACCACTGACTTCTCCTTTGACCTCATCTCCGATTGCTCCACTGCATTTGATATACCTCCTAAACAAAGCAGACCAAAAGCTACTCCCACAAAATGTTCTACGTTTTTCTACTTTAACATTCTTCCTTGTGCAATTTTTTTCACTAAACGTGCTGCCCCTCACCCTGCCCTCAACCTTTCATCCTGACACATTCCTATGACCTTTCTTTTTAGTCTGTTTTGTCACTTTTTAGACTCTCAATAGTTTGATTAATCTCTCATTCAGCCTTTTATTTGGTTACTTTGCCGGATTTAAAAATTCCTGATGCCAGGAAAAAGACCTTCCTTAAGTCAGAAATCCTTGCAACAGCCAATGTCCTGTAAATATATGTTGGCTTCAAACAACTGCTAACCCTTACTTGATTGTATGTAAAAAATATGAGTTATTGTTCTCACATAGTCTTACCCATCATTTTGCAAGTGACATAAATCAGAGGCTAGGATGAATTAAGAAAATGCCTTCTAAGTTCTAGGCCACATGAAGGACATGTTATGATCGCTTAAGTAGCCTCTGGTACCACTTGTAGAAATGCCCCCGAATCTTGAATCCGAATTTACCTGTATTTCCTATATGTTTACTTTGATAATCTGTCATTGTTTAGCACTAAAACCTGACATCTCTGAAGCTTTGTTTCTTTTCTTGTAAAACCAGGGCATATACCTACTTTACAAGATAGTTATGGGGATTAAAGAAAATATAGATCAAATTTGATAATGTTATTTCAAAAAATTAACTATTGCACACAGTAGGTTCTGATAACGTGTTGTTTATTCCTCTGTCATGGGTAAACATGACCCCTTAACCGAAGGGGCCTGGGATTTACAACTGAAGCTGCCTACTGTAATGGGCTGGGCACAAGAGCAGAGACCCTGTAGAATGGTCTGGGAAGCAGTGTACTCAGGAGAGCAGCCACACATAAACCACCGACCTCAGGGGAGTATGGAGGCTCTGAGGTGGACAGCTGCTCACTCTTTGATAGAAAAAAAAAAAAACTGGTGAAGTGTCGGCAGGAGGAAACCTCTCCATGTCCTAGAATTCTGCCTGTGGTAATCGGAAGGAATGGGGTTCTGACTGCATTTCAGCGACCCTCAGCGGTTCCTCTGTGATCCACCTAAAATGCCCCCTAGACTTTCCTCCCACCCACCATCTCCCCATTTGAGTCCATAACCCTGGGAAAACTGGGCCTGGAGACTGAGCAGAGCTGAGACTGCAGGTGAAGGTAGAAATGGCTCCCGCTGGCCGGAGAGGAATTCTGCAAAGCCTGGGCGGCGGGCAAGATCTGAAGAAAACATCTCTGCACTTTTTATTCATCTACACGGTCTCCAAGGCCATTTTTGTCTTAGAAGTGGGAAAAAATAAGTGATGAGAAAACATTGAATTGACAGCGACACAACAATAAAAATACTACTATGGGTTTTCAGGAAGCATTGTAGATAGGCATTTGCTGGAATTCAATCTTTCTTCCCTCTTTATTTCTTATGATTTCCTGATTTTACCTTTTCCCTGCTCAGTAGCCTGGACCCTGTTTCCAGCATCGAGGCTTTTGCATGTATATTGTTAGACCTTCTTAATTTGAGGCAATTAAACAAAGGAAGGAAGTCACTCAATCAATAACAAGCCGGAGAAATAAGCACTTTTTGAGGAAATGAAGTTTTATTATCCTTAGGAACATACTGAAACTTATGAAAGCAGTAACAGAGCGGCATGGCTCAGAAAAATAGGTCGCTGCCTTAACTTTTACGTAAGCACATACTGTAAATTTACTGCCGGAAATAGTGTATGCTTTTTTCTTTTTTCTTTTTTTTCTTTTTTTTGCTAAAGACCTTTACTCTTTAAATAGACTGACATTTACTTCTTTACAAATTGCTTAGCAAACATTTCTTTAAATTCGAACATTGTGGACATTGAGATGTAAATGCAAATCTCAGTTGTTTAAAACTTGGTGTTAATGAGGTCAGGACCACACACTAAATCTTTCTATCTGCCAATTATCTCTATTGCGTGCCCATAAATGCGTGAACAACACGCTGTGGTGGTAAGAGGCATTGGAGGAGAGGATGTGGATGAATCCATCCGATGTGCCTCCACGTAACTGGAAAATGGCTCTGCTTTCGTCAGCTCTTCATCCATGGTTAGTAGCTTCATCTTTCTTCATGAGCAACAGTTATCGTAGAGTTTTAATGACAATTTTAGCACCATCATCGTTATTTTTATAATTTATTTGGTATTCCAACTTCCTGCTGTGTGGCAGTATCACTTCAAACAGGATGAGCATTTTCTGTTTTCAGTGGCATTTCTTGATGTGTATTTATATCCTACTTGTTAAGGCTAATAATACTACGTGAGGAGATAGAATTTCATCTGAACTCTGAAGGAAAAATAATGATCCATTTCATGAGATGACTGATTTTTACTAACTTCTCAATTCAACTCAAAGAACGCCCCCCCCTTTGATTAAAATGTATTTCTCAATTAAATTAAAATGCAAATATAGACAGTCAGTGTTTATGGTTATAATAGAATTATTTAAAGAAGGTTTTAAATCAACCCGCCGTTAATATTTCATGCAGAAACTGTTGGTTTTATTGTTGGGCCATTTTCCATTTTCAAGATTACTTAAAGTGCTATGAAATCTTAATCATACTACCCAGGTTTTATCAGTTTTGCCCTCTCTTCTCCAGGACATTAAATGGACTGCTTTCCTATATACTTCATAAGTTGTGTTAGTGATGTTGGAGAAATACCAAGCATTAATATGTTAAAACCTCTTGAAATTGAGTTATGAACAATTTGCTATTTGTTGTAAATAAATATTTCATTACGTGAAATTGAGTCAACGCTTAAATTTAAGAGAACCATATTTTATAATTTATTATGAAATTAAAGATCTGGAAAAGTACTTTGAGAAACCACTTAGTCCAACCTTTTAATTTATATTAGAAATATAAAATATTTGTATTAGAAATTGCATCTAATGCTATGGATTTCATTATGATCCTTTTAGTATTTTTTTGAAAGGGTTCTATCACCTCTCAAACAAATTGATTGAAATATATTTGAAATACTTTATAGCTTGATCTTTTTCTTTTTTATTATTTTTAGTGATCTCAGTGAAAACCAAATTCAGGCAGTTCCAAGGAAGGCTTTTCGTGGAGCGGTTGACATTAAAAACTTGTAAGTATTTTTTCCCTAATGTAGCCTGTCTTTTTAAAGTTACTCAGTTTTAAAGTTAAATTTATATTAAATAAAGTGTCATAAAAGTGGTGAAAGCCCTATGTTTCTTTATGCTCGCTTAGGAGAGAGAGCTTGTAACAATGCTTTATATTGCTTTCACTGGAGAGATTTTCATTTAGGAGATGTCTTAAATCTGAACTTGTTATCAAATTCATTCTTCAAACCTTGTGATTAATCTTGTTAAATCTAAAGAAGTGATTTGATTAAAGGGTATTTACAATGTATTTTCTGCCCTTTTACTGTCAGCTTACTTCAATAACTCCCTTTTCAGTTGTTATCGGTGTTTATTGGATATGCAGAATATAAACTTTTTTTTTTCTGGGAAGAGTAGATAATATTTTCTTGTTAGAGATACCTGTAGCCTAGAGCTACAGCTTTTTAAAATAGCTTTTAGATCACCATTTTCATTAAATGCCAAAATGTGAGAACAAGAAAATTATACCTTTCCTTTTGTGTGAATATTTTTTTACATCCTTTTCCCCTCATATCTTTATAAAAGAATACATTTATAAGCTTCTTTAAAAAGAAAAAAAGAAACTATGTTTCTGTATTTTCCCTTGATAAATCTTTAGCCTGATGTCTTGTATAGAAGAAGCGTTTTTTGTAAGTGCACATAGCTATGAAGGGATGTATCAGACTTAAGATCTTAGTGACAATCCTGATATTGGTAATGGATATCTTTATAAATTTTAAAATACCGCATTAGCCTTTGAAATGATGGTTTTTGATTAGCTGTGAATGCTAAGGCATAATATGTTTTCCTTAGCCTTTATATTATTTTGAAATGGAGGGGGAGAAAAGCTCCTGAGTACTGAGATTATTATCAGTAATTTAATATTTTCTTAGCTAGTAACAAACGGGGCAGGGTCTTCTTTAAGAATTAACTTATATTCAGAATTTGCTGTGATGGGATCCAACATTTTTACCAATAGCAAAAGTGAGATACACGTCTTCTCCTGTCAAAGGCAACTGTTTACAGAGCTATAAGTTCTGGCCTCTGAGTTTTCTCTTCACTGTAAATGGCTTTTGTTTTAAATTTGTACATTCTAAATGTACAAGTCAAGATAGAAAAATATAGGCTTCTGGACCTAACTTTGTAGAGCCATTAAAATCTTGGCCCTAGGTTTTCATGAGTGTTTACATGTTCGCAGGCTTGTATTTGCTTTCTATTTATCGTCTCTAGCTAGGGCTTGGGGAAGTCTTTAGGTAGATTCAGTGATATACAGTGTTCAAAACTGCCCCTGTGTATTGTGTCTGGTCAGAACAATAGAAAGCTCTGATGTAGCAGCTACTCGAGCTGCCTGTATGTCATTGTCAAAGGACAGTAAAGGCCACAGTTTACCACCCTTTGGGAATGCTCTTACAATCTTACCATAGTATTATTTCTAAATCCTTAAAACAGGTGGCTTTTACCTCTTAGGAAAGATATTCAAGGAATCCGAGTCCATAAGTAATCCTTCCGCCATGTCGAAGGATACATTTGGGAATGGGATACCAGTCATAGTAGAATTCATCCTTATGTCCTATTCATTTATCTTTAAAAATGCGATTTTAAAAGTTTAGAAATAAAAAGAAAAGTGAAATGCTAGCCAGTATGCTGTGAGGAATGCAAAGTTGACTTAGCAGGATTTTAAAAAATATTTTTCCAACGTGCATCATTCTCCCAAAATTTAAAGGCAGTTACGTATACAGTGAGATGAGTTTAGGACTGGAGTCTCAAAATCTTTTGCTGTCTATTGGATTTAAGAGTCATGAAAAATCAGTAAACTTCATTAAGCCATAGTTTTCACTTTTGAAAAATGAAGAAAACAGTTGCTTGGGTTTGTTGTGGTTATTAGGGAAAGAAGATCTGTGAAAGATCATTTAAAACAGTAAAATGCTATGAAATAGAACTTATTATTTCTTTCTGCATGTCATCACTAATAAAGTGCTAGAAGCTAGTCCTGAAAAAGACAAAGTAAGAAGACAGGAAAGCAGGGTATAAGGCCATCTGTAATATTGGGAATGGATAAGGTAGACCGGGACCTATTATGGGTCATTTAGACATGGAGCTGCAAAATGGAAAAAGAAAATTCTAAATGAATATATACACAAGGCTCTGATTTACAAACAAAATATTAAGTGATATAGGTGCTAACTAAAGAAAGCAATGAAAGGGTGGCTTGAAATTATCAGGGAATGCTGCAGGAGAGAGTTCCTGAAAGGAAATATAAAGAAATCTCTGAGGAGGTTGGTTTGTGCTGTGTAATGGGGAATAGTGGTAAGAGAGGATTGAGGAAGTTGAATTTATTAAAAAGGCTCTACGAACTTAGAATTTACTCATGCTGTTTTTACTGCCTTCCGGGGAACAGTGGGAAAGACCATTAGAGCAAAATAGTAAGCCACAATTCATTTGAAGGCTTATTTAATTTATTAGGATTATAGCTACAATCTTATAAAATTTTTTCAGGGAAAAAGGCATTTTTTTTCTGTAATTAAAAAACAGTTCAAACTACATTGTTCAGAAAAAAATTGTTCGCTTTCGTGGGGCTTCGTATGAGTTTAGTTTTCTCATTAAAAGTTGAAAAGATATCTCGTAAAATATATTCAATCTAATAGTGAATTTTAATTCATATTGTTATGAACCGGTAACCATAAGTCATCAGATAATGACTCAATAAAAGTCCACAAATATTAGCATTATTACTATTATTAGCATTCAATATGGGAAGGAGAGGTATAGTGCTTGATTCTATTTATCATTCCAGTGCTGCATGCATTTACGGTTTTGATAATCCTGCATGGTGCCATGATGGCTACTGTTCCAAGTCATTCAGAGACTAAAATTGAAAAAAGGCTGGGCAGAAGGAATATGTGCTTTAGTTGCATCAAAACAATATTTTATAGAACACTAAAAGCCCAGTCTGATGCACTGTCTATAGGCTTATTGGATTTACCACGTTCAAGCCTTATTCAGAGCAAATTCCAGTTATCAGAAGATTTTCTTCACAGGAAGCACTTTTTAATCTTGTGGATTGGCTAAATATGCTCAAGGCAGCATCCTGACAATATGAAATTGATGCTGTGGAAATTTTGCAAATTAGCAGATCTTCTTCCTCCAGGCAAGCCATGCTAAAACTATACTAGACAGATGGGCATTTGTCTTGCTCTTAAACATCTCCAGGGAGGATTTCCCATAACTTTTTTGCCTTTCTTTATTAATTGCTTAACCACATTAAAACCCTTTATATTTTATTTTGTTACCTAATTTTCTCCAACTGCAATTGAAACCACTTTCTTATTCCTTCTATTTTTAGATGGCGAGATTTTAGAATAACAAGATCATGTTAAAATATCAATTAAATTATAGTGTTTATAATGTCACTGGCAGCACTTTTCCATAGGATTTCATCTGTGTTTTTAAACTCCCCAATCAAGTATGAATACTGATACTATATCATTACTCACTGATACCTCACCAAAATGATAATGTCTGTACTGCTTTTTTTTATAAACTTTGTATATTTCTTTCATATATTTAGCACTGAAACAGTAAAGTCTTCACTGCCTTATGATCAAATCTTCAACAAAAACATATTACATTGTGCCACTGTTTTTTTTTTTTAACAAGGATCTTTGAGGTATTTTCATGTAATTGAATAATTTAGGAGAATATTCAAATTAAACCTTGCTTTTTTGCTGAGACTTGCCAGCTTATTCTAAGCATGTACTTTATGAGTATAAAAATCCTCCAGAAGTCTCTTGTATTTATGAGAAAACATTCCTCATGATAGTTATCCCAGGATCTAAATGAACAAAATGTACTTAAAAATTAAGTAGATTGCTACTTGTTATTCACATCACAAAAGCAAACTCTAATACACTATACCATTAGTTTCCTTTGTTATTTCAAGATGGATTCTTCAAATAATTAAATTTCAACAAGTACTATTTTAAATATACCATGTAATATAAATCATACCTGCTTTTTTCGTAATTTCATTTTGCAATACATCCTCAAAATGTACTCCATGTTCTAGTCAAACTTTACTTTTTACTGTTCATAAATGAATACATTTCATTTCATTTGCTTGCATTATCTCAAATCTAATAACCCTACATCTGTTATGAGCTTTATCATTCTTTTCCAGGAAAATTGCCTCTTGTAAATAAAAAAACAAATTGGTTGGGCAAAGTATTTATATTTTTCCTTTGACACCGTACATTGATTTATAGACAAGGATTTAAGTCACAAAATGGCTCTCTTTGGGTATATAATGGTATCATTAGGGTAACAAATGTGTATAACCATGACTTTTTAGGAAGCAAATCACTCAATTTGGGTTGCAGTTATTAGCAATAAGAAGATTTGGCAAACAGGAAAAAGTTAATCTATGTTATTATTATATACTTTCCATGTAAATGCAAGACTTACTTTAGCTTTGTCGTATAATTTAATAATTTCAAAATATCTATTGTAATCAGCTAGTTTTCATGTTTATTATAATATTGCTTGTTATCCTTATATACTTATTACATACTTATCATAAAAGTAAAATCCTTTGACATCAAATTTAAATTATGACTTTTAGTGCCCCCAGCTCTTTCCTCGAGTGTTTTCAGTACATTGAGGCTGAAGAGACTTTGAAGGGAAGGTTGGTTCCTCTGTTCAAGAGGTCTGCGACCCTTAGTGTTGGCTTAAATATCTCAGGTCTTCAGTGGGACACAGAATCTTCTGGACAAACCTGTAGAAGTGACTCTTCATTTAGATAGATGGTAAATTAAGTTGAGTTTTATATTATGAGGGCCAGAGCTCTCCTTAGCACCCAGAAGGCTGTCTATGGACATAAGGGATGGCCAGCGGTTCTCTGGCTGCTTGAATGTGAAATGCATTAGGCAGATGCCACTCTCAGCACCTGGGATCTGTCCGTGGTCCTGTAATTTGCCTGATTTGCACTCGCTCTAAAAGCACACTGAATTGTGTGATAATCACCAACAACTATGGTCAAGCTTGCTGCCAGTAAACTCTCCAACTTTGCATTTTGCTTTGTGTCCCTGTTACCTTTAGCAGTTTTTCTTCAATGGTGACATTTTTTCATGTAAAAGTGAATCCATATAATACATCTCCATCGACACTTTCCAAAACAAAATAAAACAAAAACACAAGAACATCTGATTGCGTAATTGAGAAACCTATTCCATATATATAAAATAGGAATTGGCATGATTGGGTGGTGGCTGCCATGTCGTCCTTGAGATAGGACAGATCTTTCGGTTATTTGCTTCCCCAGCATCGAACAGCCTTGCTTTGCTCCCTCTGTACTATTACAATAGCCTGCTGATTGGATTTTGATCTCCAATTTATATTCTCATTAGATAATTTTAACATTGAAGACAGATCTATTTTCACAAAGCCTTGTTTTTTATTCCATAACCACCTTGTTCAAAATCATTCAGTTTATTAAAACAAACAAACAAACAAACACCCACTTTGATATAGGTACTATGGCAAAGCCTCAGGGATATAGCAGAATGGTGTCATATTCCTATAAGGTCAATGGGGTTATAGACTTTTTCCCTGAGAGAGCAGTGGCTTTTATTGAATGGCATAATGTCTGGTCTCTAGTGTTAACTAGTCCTGACTATTTTTAACATTCTTGCCTTCACCCAGGTTTCCAGCCACCTCTCCCACTGAGTCTGCCACAAGCTCTTTGCTTAAGCCCAGATGGCCTCTCTCTTGCAAACAGTTACTGTGGACATTGTAGAGCCTCTGCTTACAACTGTTCTTTGAACCACTTTCTATTATAGGAAATACCCATTTTTATTTTCTATCTTTCTAGATTCTGCATGTTTTTTAAGGATTGGGTTTTTTTCCCACTCTCACACATGACTACTTCAGCCTAGGGTAATCTCTTCCTTCTCTGATTTTTTTTGTTTTTAGCCCTCTTCATCTGCTGACTTCTTTCTTGAATCTTGTCTATCAGAAATTTAGCAGAACCCCCCATTTGCAGAATGCATAGCCCCTGAATCTATTTCCCTAGCCTATTTTGTATTGAGTTGGGGCTTCAGGTCTGCATAGATTTAAATTTGAACCAAGATTTCACAAACCTCTTACTACCAACTTTGAATAAATTATTGAAATTCTGTGAGCCTCATTTCTCATTTGTAAAATCAGGATGATAATACTTACCTTTTATTCAAGTTATTATGAAGAATAAAGATATGGTGTATATACAGACTCTGCTAGTTGCTATGCATTCAGTAAACACCTTTGTAAAACATATGATCCTTGTTCAAAATGTTCATGCTTAGAAAATGTTCTTGTGTTCAAAAGCTCATAATTTTATTTTCTACTTGTGATATATAGGATTAATACATTAAAAATGCTATCATGTTTTATTGGTCCAATAATTGTAGTGCCCGTGTTGCAATAATAACCATCCTCGCCTTGGTAGCATGGCTAGTAATGGCTCATGGAGTTAGGTAGATGAGTTGTCTTAGACCAAATGTCTCCGTGGATATTTTGAACAGAACCAGATGTCCGCTCATCATAACTGTTAGCAATTACTGTCAGTTTCAGTTTCTGTCACCTTTCATTAGATTACTTAGAGATACAGAAACATGAAAGTCAACTTAGTTAACTTCCCCCATTTTCTGTTACTGTCTCTCTCACAGCTGCCTTTTGCTTCTTCCCAATAAATTAGCAAGTGGATATAACTTTATACCATAGATTATGCCAATGAAAAAACAGAAAATCTTTATACTTATGAGAAAAACAAAATATTCCTCGAAAGACTGCAAAGGAGTTAAATTCTCAAATAATAGAAATTACTTTGCATCCCTCAGAATGGAACCCTATATTAGTTGTTTTCTTCACTAAAACACTGATATGCTTTTATGCTGACGTAAATGATATAGTTGCTGAAGCTTCTATCCGAGGTGTTCATTTATATGGGTTGATTTATATTATTCTTATACTTCTCTACATTATAACTTAAATCTTGAGTACTTCTTAAGCAGTTTTTATTTGTATAAGATTTGTATGTTTAGACACTAATAGTGACTTGCATTTTATACACACAAGGGAAGAAATAGAACAGATCTTGTCCATCTTAACATTTTCGTTTTCTCCTACTTGATTTATATGTTTTATCAGGTTGCTTTCCAAATAGCAAAATGTCATTATTCCCTTATATGGATCGAAATCAATTTCATGCATTTTAAGTCAACTACGTTTTTGGAGTTTGCCGTCTTACAATAGTAATATGAGCATGAACTAAACTTTTGTTTCTAGTACCTAAAGAAAAAAAACTGGAAAACTGGAACATAATCATACTAATTTTGTTGAGACATTGTGGGTACTTTCTTGGCTTAGAAATTATTAAAGATTTTTGATGTTCACTATCATTTCAGGGTTAAACATAGTTTGTGGTAGTCTAATTCTTACCAAAAAATTAATTAGTAACATGATTTTATTAGTTGGATGCTACAGTGACATATGAGTTTTCTGTGTAAGGACAAAACCAAGAAAAATTAATTCAGGGAGATAAGTTTTATATGTTTAACTCAAACATAGTATGGTATCCAAATTTTGAAAAATTAAAAAAGGAAATCCTTTTAAAAAACTTAAAAGTAACAGAATGCAGTGTCTCTAACTATATTTAATAATGCCAAGTAAGCAAATTTTTTTACCTTTTTGTCATTTAATATACTTATTTTAAAAACATTTTTAGCAACAATAAATATTGTCTCTCATACCTAGAATTCATCAAATCTGAAACTAGGCTAAATTATTTTTAGTGTTAAAGAAAACCAAGTTAGCTTTAGAAAATTTATATGTGTGAGGCACAGAGAGTAACATCTCTTAAGAAAGCACACCGCATTGTCTAAGACTAAATTTACCAGTACTAGGAAATATTAAAACAGTAATTCTAGAGTTATTTTGGAGCATCAGAAGAGAGGTAGTTATCATTGAAAATAGAATCATAGAAATCCGAGAGAGATCTGGAAGGTTATTCTTCTTAATATTGTCATTTTCATGAAATTAAAGATAAAGCAGTTGCTTCAAAACATACTTGCAAACTAGGACAGCGAAGGATCAGATGGAGAGTGGATCTGGAATTTGAACAGAAGGGCCGCAGGTGGGGAATAAGGAGAAGACAGCGCACAAATCTGTGCTAGGATATGTCAGCTGAAGGTCTGAAAGAAACCACTGGTGGTACTACCTACCCCATCCTTTCTCTCCAGAAAATAAGAAAAGCACTAGCTTTCTTCCCCCTTCCATACCCCCCACAGAAGTGTCCCCTGTACCGGAAAAGGATTCTATAGCTGTACCTAAGCTCCTACTGCCCTTGTCATCCAAGGATTAACAAATGTAACCTATGTCTGGCTGAATAGTTATCATGTTACTTTTTGGAGAAATAAAAAATAAAATAAAAAAATAATAATAATAAAAAAACTTTCTTCTTACCAATTCTTTAATGCAGAATAATTTCATGGCACAATTCAAAGTCACATCTACATGAGATCCACCTGTCACTAAATGTATGGCTGAGAATAGATTCTGTCCTGCATGCAGAAAGCAGAAGAGCCCAGGGTTTGAGAAGTAGTTAAGAAGGAGGTGAGCTGGACTAGAGAAATGACATGCAGAAAAGGAGTCCAGAAACCCTGAAATAAAGTATGCTTCTGCATAGCTTTGACACTGTTTATCCTAAACCATAAGCAGACAAATGGAGGTTTATGCAGAGAAATTTTCTCATGAGTAGTATCGTGGGCACAACACTTTCCTTTGAATAGAGCAAAATCCCCCAATTGATGGAAAAACAATTAATTTTGATTTCGATTGTCTGTTCATCAAAGTAACTTTTTCAAAAAATAGCGTTTTGCAGAAGATATATGGACTGAGATGTTCAGAGAACTTTTAAGGAAAACTTTGTCCTGTGAGGGACAAATATTCTTACTGTTTTAGCACCAATAAGGGATTAGATTTCTGCTAAGAATCAGAAGCGTGTAACCGGGAGCAGTGTTAAAAAGGGGTGAAATTACTGAAGTTTCTAGCAGCGTCTCAACTTCTGGTGGTAGCCGGAAGGTAATCTGCCTTTCAGTCTTTGTAGGACAAGATTTGCTTGAGTGCTTTCTGGCATGCTGGGGCCTCCCCTTTGTGTATAGTACGCATGATTTAAAAGAAGCTGTGTCAGCACTGATTTATACATTGACAGCTAAGGATATTAAGATATGGGCAAACATACAGCTCACCCTTTTACAGATTAACCTGGAGACTGCATTAGGCAAATTTGATAGCATTAAAAGATTTTGCCAATTTGGGAACAATTTCTCTTTTGTAGTGCGTCAAGTGTAACACTTCATGCCATTGTACTAATTTAAATGGCTTTGATAAATTGTTCAAGGGGTTAGAGAATAGTAGTGTAGATATATATTTAGCACTTTAAAATAAAAAAAAGGGTTATTAACTTAATTGTTAAATGAATTTAATCTGTAAAAATCAAAGGTGCTCAAGAATGTAAGTGTTTTCTTGGAACTGCAGCAGCTGTATTATACCAGGAGGCTTTAAAAGTCTTCTTAGAAAATAAAATTATACTTCTGCATTACTTCCCAATAAGTAGAAATGCTTTAGGCTATTACAGTAGCATGGATAGTCGCTATTATTTGGAGAAAGCTTTAGTTTATAAAAGTAATAAAATTATATCTTCTCCAGGGTACACCTTTTTTTTATATTGCACGTCCTAGATTGTTTTCATTTGGTAGTCCCATGTATGATTGTGTTCCCTAGAGATCTTCTCAAAAATGAGATGTATATTTCATGAGACATTCTCTATGTACATAATTTCTAAAGTAAGGAAGAGGCCCCTCTGGATTAAATCATTGCACCTTTATTCAGTAGTCTTATGAGAGAAAGAGCTATTCTATGGGAATGTTTAAACAGTTGTTTTGTTTTGTTTTTTAAAGTAACAGACCTCAGATGTGAATTAGCCCTTTTGATGAATCCCACACTTGAAACAAGGGTGAGATTCATTGGGATCATAGCCTAACCCCTGTGTATCTGCGTGTAGAGCTGACAGCTCATCTGACTGTTTCATGCAACATTCCATGTGTATTTCATGTGAAACATTAAATACTTTTTCTTTACCGGAATAACGATTGCACTAAGTTTCAAGCTAATTGATTTAAACAACTGCTTCATTTGTAAAAAACAAAACGAAACAAACAAAAATAACAATCAGATAGGCCAGATAGGATTTAGTGCTTAGCTCATCATTTTAATCAAGTAAATTCCTTAGCGTGAATAAAGAAATTTCAATTCCAAAAACAAACAGCAGGAAAAAGTAGACTTAACCAAGTTTGAAGCAGCTTTTTCTCATCTTTGAATCTGAACAAATGAGTACTTAAACTACAGAAGAGATTTATTTGTTTGAATTTTGTGTTATTTGCAAAGAGCTGTTGCAGATTTTAAACTTTTTACTGTAGATGTAGGTCGTGTTTCAACGACGTCGCTGCAGTACATATTTTGTAATATTTGGGACTGAAACCAGCATCTTTGAGAAAAGCAAATTTTAAAAAATGTGTTACTACTTTAAAAACTTATCTTCTGAGTAGTATAATTCGAGGAGTCCCTTAACCGAAAAGTATGCCGTATTTACAGTTGAGAGAATTCGCATGTAATGATAAACAATGCACACTGTGAGAATAGTGAAACTTAACGTAGAAAATCTGCTAGCTCCTTGGTTAGGAAAAGCAGGAAGATATGTGGGACATCATTTCTCTTTCTTGACTTGGAGTTCTCAAAGGAAAACTGCTTTGAAAAAGAGAAAACCTAAAAGTAGTCTCGCTCTTTCTTGCCAAGGATAGTGAAATTAACATGCAGCTGGGCTTCTCTGATAAATGGATTCTGTTAGGTCACTGAGGGGGTGCATGTGACATTAAGTGATTTACAGTCCTTTACCTTAATGAAATTGTTTCAGCAAGATGACGCTGAAAGCTCTTAATGGATAGCTTTTCTTGATGTAATGAAATTGCATTCCTATGGCATTTAATATAAGGTGCAGTTATTATTTACAGGAGCTTTCCAAGGGCTGCTATTTGCACAGACAGTTCGGAACAAAAAGAGATTTCAGTGGCGGCATTGAGGCCAGAATGGCTCGTGACATTCCTGAGCAGATGAGTGTGTTCGTGAGAGCATTTCAGTTAGTGCAGCCAGGGCTTCCTCGACCCTTCAGGAGACTTCCTCTCCCCTAACCCTGCTGGTCTTCGTCGGCCTTTTACATATATTCTTCTAATCTATTTAACAGGCAACTGGATTACAACCAGATCAGCTGTATTGAAGATGGGGCATTTAGGGCGCTCCGGGACCTGGAAGTGCTGTAAGTACCGCTTATTTCTCTCACTCTTTTAAAGGGAGCTTTGTGTCTGGGGAGTGTTAACGTGCAAGCGTATCCGCTAGTTTAAAACCTCGTGTCGAATGGTCTTCTAAAGAGATAGCTTAAATAGTCAGAGTGAAAAAAAGAGGAGTCGGTGTGTGTGTGTGTGTGTGTGTGTGTAAAACCTTGCGTATCATATCTGTATGTTTAGGTAAAATTTTCTATTTAAGAAGGATGCTCACATGTTCACATATATACTGTCCTTGAAGTGTTCCTCCTTATAATAAAATATTCTCATTCACAGGATTCGTGAGAATTCCTAGAATTGCTAAATATTAAGATAGCATCAGTCGTATAGGAAAAATGACAACAAAACATAAACCTCTTAGTAGCTGATGTGTCGGTGTATTTTGTAGTTGCCGTGCAATGGAAAGACATTTTCTCATTTTAAGATGTCACTTTTGACTAGATAACGTCATCTTTGTAAGGTTATTTCAAAATCTACTTTCTAATTTTAACGAGTTGCCCATTCGGTCCATTTTAAAGTCCTTATGACTGACTTAGTAAAGCACAACCCACAGATTAGAATTTTAATTGGCATCCTCTCTCTTTCCTTGCTTGGTGGACGTGGCTGACATAATTGTTTGGAGGTAACTAAGTTATCTCTTTGACTTAGTAAAATAATTTTAATGAAGTTATTAATTATAATGAAAATAGTTTTAATGAAAACTAGAGTTACTAAAGCCATTAAGCTGCCTAATTATTTCTGGAATTTTTACCAAAGATCCACATTTCCCAGCTTTTTAAATATACTTACAGATTCCTCCTCTGAATAAAATACTTTTTTATGCTGTAAGTTGTCTCTGACTCAGTTTACTCAGAAATACAAAGTTGAACTAAATGTTAAGAGTTTTTGAAATTTTAGTTTGTATGATAAAAGTTATTTAGAAATCATGAGATCATCCTGGAAAGAAAAAATATTCCATCGTTTTGTAAGTTGAGTTTGAGGAATGGGATGTAATACTGAAAAAAAAGTTTAAAGTTTCAACTGGAATGGTTTATTTTAGCAATATTTTCCTTTTTTTTTCCTTTCTTTTTTTTTAGGGGCAAAAATTTATTAGAAAAGCGGTAACACTCCACAGACAGAGCAGTGGTCTCCTCTCAGGCAGAGAGCAAGAGGGACTAGCAATGTTTCCTATATGATTTTGGTTTTAATTGTGAATAATTGACTAGAATTTCTAGCTGCATTATGTGCTCTTATTAATCATTTTTAAACACTTATGTAAGAATAAGTTGAGATAAATCATGTTATAAGAATAGCTACCCTTTTGTAGCCACATGAGAAATCCCCTTTTTTCTGTCTTGATAAGTCTAACTTTTTCCATAGGAAAAATATTTGAAAAAATATTATCACACACATTATAGTTATACGGCCACTTTTCAAACTGTGTTCCAGACCATTTTTAATATATTTGAAAAAATATTATAGTTATACGGCCACTTTTCAAACTGTGTTCCAGACCATTTTTAATATATGAAGCTGACTGATGCTGTTTCAGTGTCGGAATAATTCAGACACAACTATTTCATGAGAGTAGTTGGATGTCAAAACCGTAGTCAATGCCACCAAACTCTGTGCGCGAGGAGACTTCCGCAAGTGTTATGTGACTGAATGGAGTTGATCAAGCCCCGAATCACTGTTCCTGAGTCAATGCTCCTAACTAGGAATATGAATAATGCCAATCATTTTATGGAAATTTTGCTGAGCGTTTCGAATCAAGTAAAATTCAATAAAGTACTCTGTTATTAAGTAAATGAGCTTAAATACTTATTAGATATCGAATAATTTGTATATATAATGAGTGTATGTTAAGTACTCTCTATATCTATATATAGATATAGTAACATAGTAACTCATATCTATATCTATATATAGATATAGATATATATAGTAATATAAATATATATAGATATAGTAACATAGTAACTCATATCTATATCTATATATAGATATAGATATATATAGTAATATAAATATATATAGATATAGTAACATAGTAACTCATATCTATATCTATATAGATATATATATAGAGAGAGAAATCTATGTGCAAAGAAAAACGCAGTAACTATTCATTTGCTTATTATAAACTAATATTTTGCAGCAGCAGTAAAGTCATAAAAACACCATCACTTCATACATTTTGTTTATCATGATAACAAAATATCTAAAAGGTGTCTTTAGCAAGACCCACTATCATAAACATACCAAAGAGTGACATTTTATGGTTCACGGAATCAAAATAAAAAATCTAAACTGTTGAAAACTCTTCTGAGGACCTGAAAGAAGTCTCAAAGGGATATATAAGGGTCAGAGTTTGATTAATAAAAAATTTAAATTAGTACGAGATGCAAGAAAATATGAATTTTTTTCAAAATGTAAATATTTTTATATTAAAATTTTATAAAGTCAAGCAGACATTCTCTTAATATGTGTTAATTTTTAAATCCTCATAATTCATTCAACCTTTAGAGAAATTAATTGATCAAGAATTTAATGCAAAATTGGATACATTCCTGAAAGGACAGGGATTCATTCGGCTCAGATCGTCTGTCAAGGAAATCCGAACTTCATCTATTATGAATGTTTGGTCAGGAGCTGTTTTTTCATAGAGTTCTCTTCCTAAGGGTTTGGGAAAGAAAGTTCTCCATTTTGCTTATTTTGTACCATTTATAACTCTAGGATGTATTGTCTCATAATGTGGAAATGATGAAGGAACATTAATTTGCACATCACCTTCAATTTCAGATTCCGGATGATTTCGATTTTTAAAAAATTTGATTTCATCAGCTATTTGTGAATGTATGACGATACTGAGGCCAAACAGAAGATGGGAGTAAATCATTCTCGGCCACTGATGACAATTTATTAGTTTAGGAAATATATTAAGGTACAGAGAATGAATAGAGTTTAAGAAGGAAAAGTTAAGGTAGATGAGAGCGAAGAGGAAGTTTATCACTTGTATATTCATGGCCTTATTATGGAATTCTGATTAATAAGATTTAGAACTTTTTTCTTTTCTTGATATGAAGATATCAAAAATAACATTGGACACCAAATCTAAATCAATGTTTTCTTTTTCTTTGGACTCTAGACTGAGAAATGAAATATATATCCCTTGAGTTGCTAGTTTTTGGTAGTTTATTTTTTTTCTTTTCTATTAAATGGGCATAATTTAATTTAATTGAAACACAGTAACTCATATCCATTAAATATCAGACTCTCTACCAACTCCTATGCTTGGCACTAAG
Source organism: Rousettus aegyptiacus (assembly GCF_014176215.1). NCBI lineage: Eukaryota > Metazoa > Chordata > Mammalia > Chiroptera > Pteropodidae > Rousettus > Rousettus aegyptiacus. The sequence goes on from NW_023416285.1 coordinate 10,415,249, forward strand.
GGAATAAGAAAAATAAAATCGAGATCTAGGTCTGAGAAGGCCTCTGTGATACCGAGACCAACAGTTTGTATTTCTACACTCCGATGTTCTTTGTACAAGGTTACCTCTCATTACAAAGAGAAAATCTTAAGGTTGAACATAGAAATAGACTTTCATATGGAAAAACGTGTTCACAAATAAAGAAGTATAATATATAAATTCTCATTGTTTCAGAACAGGAATTGATCATGACCGTGACATACACGTGTCATTACATCTAATTAACACGCATTTGTTATTCGATTTTAAATCATTTAATTTCATTGGTTCCCCATATTGCTCCGTTACCAAGTATTAGTATCAATACTGCTTTGCCAGTGTCAATGCTGAATAAAAATACTAAGATGATTTATTTCTTCAGTTGCACTGTACAAATTGACATTTTGAGAAAAGACTTCAAATTGATAGCCACCAGCTCCAGCATTAAATGAAACTCTTTTGTGTGGAATCATAAGAAATTATAGTTCAAAATTAATGTGAGTCTGCTGCATGTGAATAACTTAAAAAAATATTATCCCCAAAGTCACATTTTAGAATGCTATGTACTTTGAAGATTTTTCACTATATAAAGTCAGCATAAATTTTTAGGGTGGGAAAAGGGGTCATTTGAAAGCAAATCCCTTTGAGAAGTGAAACCTTTTAGTGCAAACATCAGGATATATTTTAATGGTGTTTGAAAAAACTCTCATTTCACTTGAGTACAGGGAAAATGCTACAGGCTTTTAGATAACATGAGCTAAACCTATTCAATGCTTTATAGGTCCTTCATAAAGTGTTTTTTCCCCCCATGTGACTTAATTCAAATCCCTTGGATTAGTTCTTATATCACTCGATGCAAAACCAGAGAGTAAAGAGAGTCAGTGCGTGTTCTAGATATGTGGCTGTTGTGCCCTACTTTACTAAGTTTAAATTAATCCCTCCACCCCTGACCACCCCACACCCCACACCCCAGCCTCAACAACTGCAGCCACCAGCTGGCCTAACGTGGCCTCACAAATGGACCTTACTCAGCCCAAACCGACTTGGACCACACACTCATTGAAATATTTGAGTGAGTTCCCAGTATTTAAAAATTAGGAGGATTGACCTAAAAATTTCCATCTCTAGCTTCTCTTGAGAAAATCCGATTGTTTGGCAGCCTTCCATTATAGCTCAGCAACAGTCAGTCGGAGCGGAATATTAGCTGCCACAAAGGGGAACATCATTGCTAGCTTGCTAAGGTCTTCCTCGGTACCAGCTGCCTGTCTAATCTTCTCTGTCTCTCTTTCCCATTGTCTTCCTGTATATATTTGCCTGCTTTTCTCATGTGTGTTCCCTGCCTGGCCTCTGTAGGCAAGTGAATTTGCAAGCGCTTAATTCAATCCTTTCTCCAATGCCAGAGTTGTCCACCTGGGCCATTGATCCCATCTTTCCCGCCTCCCTCAGCAACTTGTCCTGTTTAGTCACCACCCTACCGTGGCTTCTATATACTGCAAACATTTTCTATCTCCACACTATACTCACACACCCCTGGGATGGGTGTCTTCTCACTTTCTTGTGACAGCCAGACTTCTCTGAAGGGAGAAAAAAAAATTCTTCTCAATCTTTATTAACTCTTAAGTTTTTGTAACTCATGTAATTCATCTTGGTAGTTGGACTATATGTTTTTTTAGGATAGGTTTGATAAGCCTGATTTATTTTTATAATATTCCTATCATCATAAAAATAAGAGCCATTCAGGACATATTAGATGAATTAATCAGGAGGAGGAGGAGGAGGAAGAGGAGAAGAAATAGTAATAATAATGTAATGTGTTAGGGGAGAAGTAGGAAAAAACTGAACCAAACAAGAATTATACTTATTTTCACCGTGTCCCATTTGACCATCCATCTTTCTGACTCTACCCTCAAGAAGCCATGATCACTAACATGTATCACTAAAAAAAAGGACAGAATTTGTGACTTCAACTAAAAACTGTTAGAATATGTTCAGCTCTTAGTCAACTGCTACAGCATGTCACTTTGTTCACACCCAATGCAAGTACCAAATACGGATATTGTTCTTACTGAAATTTCAACAGTGGCTGATGTCTACAGTAAAGAAGAATTAGCAGGAGTCTGTTTCAGGACCCGACAACCAATTCTGTGCTATTGCTATGAGATTTCAGTTGGAGATTTCAAATATGTCCATTTACTCATGGATATGAATTATACATCGTACCCCTCTAAGGAAATATAACTGCTTAATTTTTCAATTGTGACTGTCTCGTGTTCGTTTCTTAACCAGTATCAGAAACAGACACGCGTGTGTGCCCACGGTGCATATCACAACATGTAAACCGTTAAAGATGCTGTGTCTAAAGCTATAAATTTGTAATCTTTAATAAAACAATGTGTGGCAATACGTTCAAGCATAAAATTTATTTATCATCTTGTTTATAATATAGCACATTCTTTACACTGTCTCTACCAGGTAGTCGTTTTGTATAAACATAAACCCTAGAAGTTTTCTCTTTATTTTTTGTATACAGGATGATTAATAAATTTCATATCTAAAATTTCTAATTTTTTTTTTTATTCTACAGCACTCTCAACAATAACAACATCACCAGACTTTCTGTGGCAAGTTTCAACCATATGCCTAAACTTAGGACTTTGTAAGTAGACACAGTATATACGTAAAGGTCAATTTAATCAATTAACGGTTCCCTTTAAGTACTATTTTTAGTAAGCAAAGACCAAGACTACTAGTAGGAAACACTACTTTTTTTTTTTAAGTTTTGGATATTTGAGTAAATTAACTATTCTGAAAACTTGAAAGCTTTCTTTAAATGGTATGTCTTCTGGGAAGTTTGAGGGGAACATTTATTTTGAGCTGTTGTGGAGGTCACATTTCATTAAGAAATGGAAGACTCCTTGATTGGCTGTCAGAAATGATAAATGGTAAATCTTTATGATTTTATTACTGTACGTCACACAAACCTAATAAAGCTAAACTGGCTCTCCAACATTCTTTGTAACGTAAAATTACAGCATAACCCTCTAGTGCTTCTATAATTAAGGTTGTGTCAGCATTTCTCTTTAAAAATATCTTTTCAAAGGTTACAGATGGACCTTAAAATATTTTAGGTGAATAAAATGGTTCTCTAATAAAGTATTTACTACAGCTATGGTTTTTTTTTTAATTCTTGGAGAAGAATAAATCCTTAAAACCAGGATAGGGATATTTAGTTAAAATAAATCTCATTTGAACTGGGTTTCAAAATCACCTTGACCTATAAAATATATATATATATGTATATATATACATATATATATATATATACATTATATACAGTATGTGAAAAACTCTGGGAAACATAACCAAAGCACTGGATTTCTTGAAAACTTATGTGTGTGTGTTTTTTTTACGTGGGGTACATGTATTTTGATTGGGTTTTCAAAATACTTATTATTTTACAACAGTTTATTACGGGAAAAATTACATTTTCTTTTTAATAAAAAAGTCAGTTGAATTGTGAGATTTTTTATCATTTAGTTAATACCAATCTTAATGCCATTTTTCTCACTAAAATGTAACTATGTATGCAATAATCCATCATAATAATTTCCTTGGAATATGATTTAGCAAAATAAAAAAAATTTAAAAGTATATAGCTATAACTAAATGTTTTCTTAGGGTCATCAGATTGAGACTAATCTGACCAAATTAACAGCCAGCCTCACTGAAACTATATTTGATGAAATTTGTTTCTCATTAACTTTAGTTAATTTTTTAAAAAACAAATTGATCAAGCTTTCATTTCTTGCAAAAATAAAGCCAATAAGACTCTAAAATCATTCATCATCTGCATTTTTGATACTGTGCCTTATTTTCTTATAAAATAAGAAAATACAGTTTGTCTTACTAACCAGGTTTTTAAATTTTAAGTTATATTGTTATTTCAAATTTGCATGCATGTAACTGAATCTTGTAACGTGCTTGGCTTAGATGGAAATATTTAGAGGACAATTAAGTAGAATGTGCTATGTGACTTCCAAAGAATGCCACTCTGAACTCCATGCAGACGGAGACAAAGGTCATTTAACTTTCCCGAAATGGAGCTTTTTGTTCTAGTTTAGTTTTGATGCCGTCTAGTTTTGATTCAAGATCGTTCCATATCTACAAGCTTAAGGAGCATGTAAGGCAGTCATGTAACTTTAAATTCCCTTGCTTTGGTTATTTCATTATTCTATATTATCACTGCTACTTAAAAATTCCATTTTTATGGTCCAATTATCTTTCTGGACTGAGTTCCATGTTTTAATATCCATTACTGTTATTGGGTTAGAATTGAGTACATCAGCTAAAAATGGCCAAAATGGTATTACTATGTCATAGATGATTCTGGGAATGATGCTTTGATTTATAGCTTTGGATGTCCTTTTCTTTAGTTTGAGAAAACATAAAAGCCAGTTTGAAGTCATTTACCTAATTTAGTGGATACATTTGTCTGATATTTTATTAATGGAGAAGTGCTATTTGCCGCTTGGACGGGATCCACGACCTGATGTGGATCTCTGCCAACACAGAGGGGTCTCACTTAATTCCTTCACTCCCTCCCATTTATGTCTTTTAATTTTAGTGTCTACTCTTTGGGCATAGGTCCTCAAGAGCCAATAGCTGCTAATCCCTTTTTTTCTGATTTTAAACAAAAAGAAGGAAATCAGTAGAGAGATGGGCAAGAAGTGTATTATTGAGCAAAAAATGAAAGTGACCTAAAAAGATTTGTAAGTCATTTCAGCAGAGGCTAAAAACGCCAGGACTAACTAAGAATTCAAACTGGGAGCCACAACTTTTATTAACGTGCCCTCTAGCCTACCCCGCCTTTTACCTCCTCATACCCCCATGAAAATTAGCTGTTAGCATGCCTGGACTGCAGAGAATTTGCCTTGGACTTATTTGTTTCTCTCTATCCTTTAGAATGAACACAGGCAAAAGATTTTTTGGTTGTATCAAAGCTTCTTTATATTTGCTTAGCTCAGAGATAAAAGAAGAAAGACTTTATTCTGTGTTTTAAACCATTTTAATTTTTAGAGTAGATTGGAAGTTGCTAAGCTTGATCTACTTATAGGTTAAGAAATAAAGCTATATATTATTACTAAAGCATTTTCCAAGTTTTGGAATAACTATGTTCTGTCTTCTCGCTTTCAACTCCTTTCCTCTCCTTCAGTCGCCTCCATTCCAACAACCTGTATTGCGACTGCCACCTGGCCTGGCTGTCTGACTGGCTGCGTCAAAGGCCCCGAGTGGGCCTCTACACCCAGTGCATGGGCCCCTCCCACCTGAGGGGCCATAATGTAGCTGAGGTTCAAAAACGAGAATTTGTCTGCAGCGGTAAGGGAGCAAGAACCCTTGTGTTGTTGTGTTTTTGGATGCTGTCATATAAGAAAACCGGAAAATGCACACACTTTACAGGTTTCAGCGACATCATCTAACGTATGTGATTGTGCACTGACCACTGTATGGAAATCCTCTGTTTTAACAATGATAATGATGTGTTCTAAGACATTCGTGCACGGTTGGTAATTACCGATTACTTGTACTGAAGGTATAATGAAAGCCTTTTCAGTTTTCACTCCAGGGGAAATATAGGAAATCCCTAGATTTTAGTTCTATTTGCTACTCATTATTTTCCCTTTAAGTAATCATTTATATCTACTTTTATGTTAACAATTGGAAGTATGATTAATTAATCCTGCATCTCTGCTGGGAAATTCAAAAAGTAACTCGATGGTAGTTGCAGAGTGACGAAATGCTTTTTGCGTATACATATGTACTAGTGGTTCAGTTCTACTTAAAAGAGATAAATGACTAGCTTTAGTAACAAAAATCTGAAAACTGAAATGAGACATTGGCTAGTAGGTGACATGTACTTAGTTATTTCTTTGTGCTTATGCACAAATCTAAGTATTTTACACATATTTATCTCATCTCACCTCCCTCATAACTGTAGAAAAATGTAATAGTATCTTTTTAACCATTTTTAAAGTTTTTATTTTTTTTAATTATAGTTGACATTTAATATTGTTTTGTATTAGTTTCAGGTGTACAGCATAGTGGTTAGACATTTGTATAATTTACAAAGCATTCCCCTGATAAGTCTAGACCCATCTGACACTGTTCAATGATATACAATATTATTTGTATAGTCAATATTATTACAATATTATTGACTATATTTCCTATGCCGTACTTTACATCCCCGTGACTACTTTGTGACTACCGATTGTACTTCTTACTCCCTTCGACTTTTTCATCCAGCTCCTCTAACCCGCCTCCCATCTGGCAACCCAGTTGTTCTGTGTATCTATGAGTCTGTGTCGGTTTTGTTTGCTCATTTATTTCGTTCTTTAAATTCTACATGTAAGTGAAGTTATATTATCTTTATATTAAGAGATTAAAAAGCTGAGAAAAAGATGCTAAGTAACCATGTCCAAGGTTATATAGTTGAATCTAAGAATTTCAACCTAGGTAGTCTGATTCGAGAGAGAGAGAGAGAGAGAGAGAGAGAGAGAGAGAGAGAGAGATTTAGATGTATTTATAAAATTGTATGTAAATGTATTTATCCATATTAAAATATAATTTACTCCTTTTTTCATATTTTTATTTGTTTTTAAAAAATTTTATTTAATTAGTTTCAAGTGCACAGTACGCTGGTTAGACATTTATATAGTTTATAAAACGATCCCCCTAATTGCTCTTTCTCTCCTCTGGCTCCCCACCTAGCCATTACATTAATGCTAACTGGATTAAAGGCTTAAATGTAAGACCCGAAACCATAAAACTTCCAGAAGACAACATAGACAGTAAAGTCTCTGATATTGCTAACAGTCATTTATTTTCAGATGTAATTTACTTTATAAATATAGGGTTGGTTCTGCCTCAGAAGGATCTGTTCAAATTACAATAAAAGACATTTTAAAAAGTGTATGTAATGCATCATAAATAGTTAACAGTTTCTTAAAAGAGAAATGAGACAATATGCTAATGTAGGGTTCTAAGTTATTGTTATCTTTTAGTCCTTTTATGTATATTCCTACACTTTTTATAACTGAAACAAAATTGTTTTATGATGTCATGGAATGTTCTCAATAGGTCTGATTGCTTTATAAAAAAAAAAATAATGAAATGACTAACCATTCGTTATAACCACTTTTTTCTCTCTTCGCTTCTCCTTCCCTGTTTTCTAGACGAGGAAGAAGGCAAGTTCACGCTTCTTTTTTAGATTGAGACTATTTTTGTGAACCTTGAGAGCTTGTTCATGGGGTTTGGGTCAGGAACTAGCCTGCAGCCTCTTCCTGGCGTCTGCCCAGGTTCTCCCCTGCAGAGGAGAGAGGGCTGTCCCTAAGCCAGTAACCATGCTTGTTCTCATTTGAACAGTAAAATCTCATTTCAGAATAGCTCTGTTTCCAAATAAGGAGTAATGAAATTATATACCTGCAGGTAACCACTTGTGCTAACGTTTTAGGCCATGCAAAGGTAAAAACAAAAACAACATATCGACTAAATTACAGAATGACATGTTATAAATTATTATAATAACTTCAAAGAAATGGTACTTTTGAACCTATCCAGACATTAAACAGCAAGATCTAATATTTCTCCACGCTTATTGGCACATGATTACTTATTTAGACTCGAGGGAAATTTTATTGTTTTTTTTTTTTTGATTTTTGAGATAAAGTAAGTTAAGCTATATAAGTTCAATAAAGACCAAGTTCTATTTAAGCTTATTAGGAATGGAATACCGATTAGTCTGAAGTTGGCTGCTTTTTTTGGAACTCAGAATACTTTTGAATAGAAATCTCGCATCTAATCTGAATTTAGCCTTTCTCACGATTATTTCAAGTCTTGAAAATCATCTTTATAATGACTTTTTAAAACCTAATTTGCTTCATCTGAGTGTTAACCCCAAAATATAAATTCATGCTCCCATAACTATATTTTAGAAAGACAGGCCCATTTTATCTTCAGGTATTGAGAGAAATGTATTTTTGTTCATTGATATGCTTCGTTATTGAGATAAGCTTGCATGCTTTACAACTATTGCTTTGGGAGGGAAAATGTAATTGCCGTGTGTTTCTTTTCCAGGTCACCAGTCATTTATGGCTCCTTCCTGCAGCGTTTTGCACTGTCCAACTGCTTGTACCTGTAGCAACAATATCGTAGATTGTCGTGGGAAAGGTCTCACTGAGATCCCCACGAATCTGCCTGAGACCATCACAGAAATGTATGTGCCCTGAAATCCCCTTTATCCCTCCATCTCCCCAGTGACCCAAACCATGACTTTCCTGAGGAGATTCCCAGGTTATCAAAGGCAGATCTGATCAATTAGCTTAGACAGATGGTCCTTTCAAACTGGTATTGAACCTTACTCTGTTTAATTAAATATCGTGTTGAGGTGTCTGAGATTTGTCTTTTTTTAAATACAGGTAGAATGAAAAGGAGTGTATTTTAAGGATAAATAGTGCCTTTCCTTCCCTTGAGAAGGGGTCATTAGGCTATTTAGGAAAAACTAAGAATGGCTATACCTAGTCTGAACCTTTGGGCCTATAGCTCTACCCCTGTCTATTTCTAGGCTGGAGTAGGAGAAATAAAAGAAGGGCTCAGATGGGATAATAAATCATAGAAAAAAGATAACTAGACAGTGTTCTGTCGCCTCCAGAACTCATGTTTTATAATGCAGTTTCACTGTTTTGTTTGAACTGTTGTATAGTCCGCCACAGAGTATACAAAAGAATATTATAAAGAAAACATTTGAGATATTTAAATTAATGAGCACTTTAGCCTATCTGAGTCAATGTTAAATCCATCAAAAGTTAAATTCTCTTAACAAAGTATTTTATACCTGTTTTGTATGCAACTGCTTTGTACATTTGTCTTTGCCAGACGTAAGTCATGTGGATAAAACAAGGTCATGTAAGATGTGAAATGGACTGCTTTTACCATCTTGAGAAATAAGCATTAGGGAAAATCTTTACTTCAATATCCATTAACTTAGAAAGCGCCTTTTAACCACCCAGCCTATCATATTATTGTTTTAAAGATCAATTCTAAATTTTAACTAAATAAGTGTCTTTGGGCATTTTTAGTTCAAATAATAAAATAGGACCAACTTCTTAAGATATAAATTTACAGAGTAGGCACAAAAAATATGTTATTTTTTTAAAACTATTTATTGTTCATTTTATTTTTATTAAATTTATTGGGGGAACATTGGTTAATAACATTATATAAATTTCAGGAGTATAACTTTATAAATGACCTCTGTATACTTTATTATATACTCAGCACCCAAAGTCTAATCTCCTTCCATTTTTTCACCAATTAACTGCTCTAATTTATTTTAAATGAGAATAACCTTAATTCACAAGACTGACTGACATTATTTTAAAGTATTTAATGTATGCTTTAAAATGTGCCTAGAGTTTTACAGTATGAGACAGGATTCTCTGTAGGAACTCTAGAATCTGTGGAGATTTGACACACACATGGAATGATGTCTGCACATAATAATATTATTCTCATCAAATTTTTACTTGATAGAACACTGCCTTGCCCATAAAAGGCATTTTTATTTTTTTAGCTGAACCTCGAAAGAAAAATAATATATGGTTTGAGAAGAGGTCGATGATATTCTATGAAAGAAAAAAGCAGGAACCAAGGGTAGAGGTGACAGTGAGCATTATGTTTCAGCGATTATACATTTGAACCTAGCTGGAGTACTAGGTACATGTTGAGGCATCATGGAAAATAATGTCTGAATAAAGGCACCTCTATATAATTTTAAAGCCACAGATTGTTGTAGAACTTTCATCTTGGTCAGAAGATATGTGATTAACTAGATAGTAAAAAGACATGTTAAGTTTTAGAGTAGGGGAATAGTATATTCATCTATCTAAACACCAGCATTTATTAAGTGAGCACATGCTACATAAAGGCAGAATGAATTCTCCAGAGATCTACCATCAAGTGACTAACAAATTTGACATGCAAATTAAAAGCTACTATGAAATGAGGTACAAGATAGTAACATGTTGCAAAACAGAAACAAATAAAATTGAAAGTATTTATTCTGAGGGCATAAAGTGGAAGGCAAGTTATTGTGGTGGTTAATTAGAGTCAGAAAACTTTAATTAGAACTGCTGGTCTACCTACCATTTACTATCTGTGAGACCATGGGTAAGTTACTTATCTTTTAGGAGAATGTCTTCTCATTTGAAAATAAGGGTTATTGTCAGTTTGAAATGAAATAATTAACATATGTAGAGCTTTATGTGCTTAGCATATAGTAATTATTCAAAAAATGATACCTCAATCATTGAAGCCTTCTTGTAGGAGGTCACAAATGAAGTAGGCAACAAATGAAGTACCTTGAAGGACAGGTAGACTAGAAACGCAGAAATAGAAAAGGGCTTTCAATGTTAATAGAACATGATAAGCATAGGCAATAAGATTGGAAATACAAGACACTACTAAACAGGAACTACTAAACTCAGTTTGGTATTTCAAACCTGAGAGATTGCAGGAAAATAAATTGGGAAGGATAGGCTGGACCCAATTCATGGAGGGCCTTTGGTAGTCTAGAATCCTAGTCTTGCTTTGGAATGCATTTGAATATAGGAGTGTTCATCAGTATCTTCAAGAATGAATCTGAAAGCTGTGGCCAGCGATTGACAAGAGGCGAGAATACCAGGCACGAGGCCTCTTAGGAAGCTTGTATGCCTGTTGGGAGGAGACTTCATAAGAGCTGCAGCTAATAAGTAGCTGTAGGAATGATGACGTGGAAGCCGATATGATAGCTAATAGAGAAGCAGAATTAATGGGATTTGAAATTTGATGAGATGAGGGAATGATGAACCAAAGATGATGCCAGAGTTTCAAGTACGAGGGATGGGAAGATGACGGTTCTGTCATTGTTTATCAGAAGCTGAGGAGCAGCATCAAACCTGGGAAGGACGATGGTAGTGAGCAAAATTTGTGGAATACCGAAATATGGTGAGATACCTACAGGTACTAACATAGTACAGACTATAAGGATTTGGAGCAAGACGAGGACTTGAACAAAGGTTTTGGAGTAATTAATATTATAAAATTTAAAGTAAATGGTTAAATCCATAAAATTGCCAGTCGAAAGGAGAGCCAGAGAAGAGAAACCTCAGGGGAATAAGTAAAAGCAGCAGAGGGCTGTGATAGGTAAGGGAGGAAGGGCTCCTGGGAAAAACCTTCTTCTGAGTCAGATATTCTGGCTGAAGAACCAGATCGAGGTCTGAAAACAGGTCTTGAAATTTGACCAGCATATTGTTCTTACAGGATTCAAAATAGAGTGATAGGTAAGTAAGCCGCTTTTCAGAGCGTTAAGAAAGGGAGAGCATGATGACTACTGGAGAGAGCAGTTTGCAAAGTTTGGCCGAGAAAGGGTGTTTTGAAAATGACAATCACTATACAGAGCAGACTTGGATTTATTCTAAGATGCAGAGAGCTGCAGTCAGACAATCAGAGAAAGAATGGGATTAGAGAGAGATGAGAGTGTGACAGTTAGATAAGAAATATGTGGGGACAAGATTGTCCTGGACACAGGAGGAGATTGATCAAATCCTGATTCTCTAGGAAAGAACAAAACGCTGTTGTAGTTCGACAAAAGGAGAGAGTGTGTTTATTGTAGATGTAACAGACTGAAAGTAATGTGAGACTTTTAAAATGTTAATCTCATGTAGTCTGTTTTATTTTTTACAGTAGAGCCTTTCTTCTATTTCATATGCTCTATAGATTTTGTATAATGGTGGAATTTAGTTACATAAAAGTTATAGTAAATAATATGTCCCATTGTATTTGCCTATATTGAAGACGTGGTGTGTGCAGTATAACAATAAATTAAATGTGTAAGTCCAAAAATACATGAAATTCTAGGTGAATATTACTTCTCTGATTATTACATGATCAACTTTATCAGTAGAGTATCTAGTAATAAATCATATTGATCGTCAATGCCAACAAAACACCTACCCCCATTACCTTTCAGTATAGTGGCATAATTTACTAGATTAGTAGTTTATATTTTTTTATTACTTTTAATTTTTATTAAGATAAATAACATCAGTAAGATTCATAAAGTTTGGAAATAAAGCTATGCAATATTTTAAAATTTTTTCTTATAGATTCCAGATTTTTAAAACATGAACCAAAAATTATAAACTCCCTCCATATTTTTCAAATATTTTTTTATCTGGATTTTATCAGAAATTATCATTAGAATTGCTTTATTAGAAGTTACCAGACATTTCATTCCATAATCTTGAGTTGATTTCTTACTGTGTGCTATGTCTTTATTCCAGTACTTGTTTCGTAATATAAACCTGACAAAGAAAAGAATGTATGTGCTGTATCTTGGAGTGATCAACTGCCTACATATATCTAGGTAGAAAAACTTGACTCATCATTTTCCCTTTTATGCTTTGTGCTTGCATCTAATTATGCACTACAGGTATTGGCTTAGTCAGTAGTTTATTAAGATATAGGAGGGAAACATTCTTTTAAAGTCAGAATTGGAATAATTTGGAGAAGGAAGAATAGAAAGAGGATAACATTTACCTAATACCTGCGGTGTTAGATGCTACACACACATTACATCATTTGATCTTCTCATCGAGTTTGAGGGATGTATCTATACAATTTAAATAAAATCGGAAAACTAGTGCAGAGGCATTTGTTAGATAAAGGTTGGTGGTTTTCTCCAAGAGGCCTTGTTATCCTGATGATTTTACCATGGTCCAAGATTTGCCTCCCTCTTTGTAGGTTAGCAATATGATTTTGACTGTATCTAATTATTACATTTCACTTTAAAATAAATACACACACATACATGAATTTATTTTTTTTACCATCTGTCTTCCCTACTAAAGTAGAAGCTCTAATGCAGGCAGGAACTGGTTCTGTTCTAACCACCATTGAATATCTAGCAACAAATCTAGCACCTGTCACACAGTAGGCACTTGTTAAATATAAAATAAATATCTAATGAATGGATAATTTAAAAAATAAACATTTAGAGCAGTTTTATCTCTGAAATGAGAGAGCTAGATTAAACAAGATTGAAAAATAAAACCTTAAGGAACAGTTCATGCTCTCCCTGTCAAAAAGAAAATAGTGCTTTTTAAATATAAAATGAGTAAGAGAAAAATTAATGAAAAGAATGTTTAATGGAGTGGGCTAAAATGCGGCTATAATACTGAACATTCATTTGTTCAATACTAGCTTGTATTCTACTCTCTATATTATCTGAGAGCTCCTTTCTCTCTGTTCTAGGCTGATCAGAATCTAATAGTCCCCTTCTTCTTTTGATATAATACTTAATTCAGTCTTCTTACAGATGTCATATTTCTTCTGGAATGAAGCCTATAGACATTTGCCTCAAATCCCTGAAAGGCTGATAACTTCATTTTGCTATTAAAAACAATGAGGCTCAAAACAGTTAAGAAATCTTGTTTTGTTTTTTTTTTGTTTTGTTTTGTTTTAAAAAGGAGGGTCTTCAATTGTGAAGTGGCTAAATTGGCCTCAGTCTTAAATTTATTTGACTCAAAAGCTTATGTTCATTCCTTGATCCAACTGCCAAAGAAAGATAGACATGTCATCACGCATTGGGATAGTGTAGGAGGGATGACTGGAAAAATCAGGGGCTGACTGATCCTCAGAAAAACAGGACACGAGAAACTTTAAGCAAGTTACATCTGAAAAGAACATGGAGGAGCATAAAGACAAGGCATTAAGGTATAGGAATGTTTACAGAATTGAACATTGTTTCATATTACTTTATATCTATAACTATTCTATCATCATCTTTCCTATTTTCTGTTCGGTTGTCTCATGTCCTCTTAAATGTTGTCTGCATAGAGCTTATCACAGTTTAACTAACTTGATACCTTGGTATTTTGATTAATGCCAAGTATTCTGTTGGACTACAAGCTTGATGAGGGCAGAGCCATGTCCATTTTCCTCATCGTTTCTGCCCCAGCACTTAGTGTAATGCGGGCGAGGAGGGCAGTACTGGGGCAGGAAGAAGGGGTCTAGAAAAACAGGACAAAGGATATGAACTAATAAAGATACAGGGGGGAACTAGGATGTGTAATATAAGGTAAAATTCAGTTGAAAAGAAAGAAGCCGATGCTCTCCCGGGCCTTTCCAAGCACTTTGCCACCTTGGACCCTGCTGGTGGTTTCCATTCAGATAGAATGCCTGAGGCACGTCTGCACGTGATCTGACCCGTGGCAACAAAATCACTAACAGCAAATTGATTCTTTATATATCAAACCCTCAGAATTAATTTCTTAAATTACATTTTGAGGTATAAAATTTCAAATATGCTGTGATGGATTGCTGTAAAGTGGACATTTAGTTCCCTTCAATCCAGTTATAGATTTCCTGTGGCATATCACCTGTTCAAACGGTTATACAAAACTTCCATAAATCATGGAGAACAGTTAGTAAGAACATCGGTTGTAACAATTTAGAATGTCTCATTTACTCTCGTCTCCTACTGTCTTTTCTTCTGGTTGGCTCTTTTAGGGCTCGGAAACTGGGAGCCATGCAATTCTTTCTTTGATTTGTTTGAGGGGAGATGATCAGGGAAAAGTTTAAATTATGAGAAGGGAAAGGATGGTAACAATGTCATGAGAACACTGAGTGTTGTTTCGGTGTTTTCTGAGATGGATTCCAAATTCTCAGAAATTATAATAGTTGGGTTTTTTTTGGTTGCACTGTTCAGATAGGTAAAGGAAAGTCACTTTATTGTGTGAACTCACTGGACTGCTCTTCTTCTCTCAGTACGTAAAGGAAGCTCTTTCAAAGGGACTCGGGATGGGATGGAGGCTGGGTTTGCGCTTAGGGAGTGCTTCTCTTCGTTTTATTTCCTCTGAATCATTCGCATGCATAATTAGAAAGAAGTGAGAGTAAGACTAGTTCTTGAATGCTATCTCTGATTACAACCTTTATTTATGTTATGATGCTGAGTATAACTTTTAAAATACATCTTTTTCCTCTATTTTTTGTTTCGACAAACACTCTTCCCATTATGCTTATACCCTTTTTGCATGTTATTTACGTATTAATCTCCTCCAAAATTTTAAACCAGTAATTCTATTAAATTCTATGTATTACACACACACACACACACACACACACACACACACACACACAAATCCTTTTTACCTTTTTCATCTATCCCCTTGAGTGCCAACTCTACAGTTGAAAGGACACAGTTTCAGCCTTCAAAATGTTTACACTGCAGAGAATGAAGTTTTACACAAATAAAAATTTTTAAAACTATATAATAAGTAATAAAATACATATATGCACAGGGATCCCAGAGAAAGAAATGCCTTGGTTCACCTGGGAGAATCAAGGAATCTTCATGTATGAGGATGTGTTTTGCAGGCAGAAAAATTGGGGGCTTTTTAGACATGTGCAAAATCCCAGAAAAGTAGAATATCTTGGAGAAATTACAACTTTTTTCAAATGCTAGAACGTAAAGCAAAAGCCTATTCTTGAATAATCACCTATCCTGATGACAATAGGGTATAGGAGAAAATTTGAGCAGGGTAGTAGCATGATTAGATTTGTTAGAAAATCACTCTATCATAGAAAAGAGAGTAGTATGTAGAAAAGTGAGAACTACAGTTCTCACTGAGAAAGTGATAGCAACAGTCTCTCTAAGGCATGATGAAGGCAAGCTTCTCAGCAAATAGTGATGGGAGGCTATTCCAAGGAGTGACCCTTGTGATGTTGTGGTATTTCCATAAAACCTTCGACAGGAAAAAAATGAGTACCCATCAAGTAGGGTATAATCAAAGTATTATTCATTCAGTTTTAGAAATTAAGTTATAGATTTATGATTATAGAAACGACTAGAATGATTACGTTTAACATTTATGTAATTCAAATTCTGTGAATAATCACAGTGTTATCTAAACTTTAGGAGAAACATAATGGATAACTTGGACAATAATTCAGTGCAGGGGTGGGAGACAATGCAAATTGCTACCCACTCATTGAGTAATACTGTTAGATAAGCGATGTGTAAGATAATTTGCATAATGTTTTTAAAACTAAAATTATTACCAAATAGGGGACTTACTTTAGTGCCTGACTCATAGTAAGTGTCCACAAGGTTTTAGTTATTAATGAAAAACAAAACACTAGATTTTCTGTTTTTCTTTCTTGGATTGCTAAAAGAAATTCAAATATGAAAACAGTGTTATTAACATTATGAAGCTGTACTCTGTAACCATGAAATCATGAGCCATTTGCCTCTAAATTTTCCTCTAAATCTAAACCAGGTGATTGTGTGTATTGAGTGTGTCTTTGCATTTAATATGAACCCATCTGAATGGACGCATGAAAATTTTAATATTCAAAAGATCACTGCTTGAAATATGAAATCAATAGGAACACACACACACTAACACATACACCGACATGCACACAAAATACATACACATTTTTGTCTTGCTTTAAATACTTAAAGACCTAATGGGAAAAGAGTTATTTCTACTATGAAAACATCAATTGAATTTATACTCAGGGGAATGTACCCTGGAATGACATCAAAAAAATAAAATAAGGTTAAGGAAATGGATAATTTTCAGGAATAATTTATCCCAAGGAAGGAATGGCTGATAATCAATTAGTGTGGGCACAGTCCTCAGGCAAAAATGCTAGCTGTATGCAGAGTATGTTCCTCTCAAGGCCAATATTCACTTAGCTGCTGAAGGTATTTATTAAACTCAAGTTCTAGAGACTGCAGCTACGTAACAGAAATAATCTAGTCTACAGTAGTCTTGGGTCATTTTATGTGGGGATATATGAATGATTTCAATGGCATACATTTCATACTAAAGTTAGAAATAATATGCCAGAAATAGAAAGTCCTTCTTTTAGAATTAGTATGTAATAGGAAAGAAAATCCCTAACAAAGGAGTATTTTCAAATGCTGGACCGACGTTACCTGTGATGAGAATGTTTGGCTACACTGGGCAGTCCAAGATGCAGAAGCTAGAGTCATTCCGCGCTCCCCTGTCCCCTTCACCCGAGTAAATCTATGATCTATTCTCTGGCAGCTGTTTTTGCCATTTACATTAAAAGCAGATGGGGAAAATGCAAAGAACTGTCAGTTTTATTACCGTGTATAATCGGCATCTGGGCTGTATGTTACAGACACAGTCAGTCCAATCTTATACTTTACTGGTGCTGTAAAAACTTTTTTGTTTCTAAGACAGTTTCAAAATTAGAGAAAATGCTATATTTTAACCATGTTGATCATGAAAATTGCAATCATATATATTTTTCAGCCTCCATGTGAATGATATATGTGTATATGTGTTTAATATATAGTTACTGAGTTATCTGAAAATCTGTACTGCTAATTTATTTTAAAATAGTTTAGAATCACATATATTTATTTCATACTAGAGAGGAAATCAGATTTATTCATTTATATAATCTCTGTGTGTATATGCATGTCTAATAAGTGCTATGGATATTTTATAATATAATCCTATATACTGTGTGAGTACATATATACACATGTATATTCCCATATTTTTATTCTTTCATCACTTTTTGTTCAAGAAGAAAACATTTTTTTCTACATCTCATAATTTCTACCAAAACATTTATAGTAGCCTTTATTTTCCTCATTTTTCAGAAAGAGAAACTGAGACAGAGAAGCAAAGTAACTTTGCGAGGTCCACAGAGCTAATCAGTGGCAGATCCAGAATTTAATCCAAATCTCTATAACCTCTTACTTTTAACCATGAAACTATACATTTTTATCTTTATGTGTAAACACATGCAAAACGTGGTTCTGTGAAAGGACTCTGGTATCAGAAAAGACCAAAATTTAGGTCATTTGACTTAACATCCTAGGGATATTTTGTTTCGATTTGACGTTCATTAAACAATATCATATGTTAAAGTATTACCAACATTAAATAAAAATGAACCAGTGAATATGACACAATGTAATGAATATATATTCTCAACATTTATTATTTATTAATATGTATGTAGATACATACATATATTTGTAGATATGTATATATTCATGTGTATATATATGTATATACATACATACATATGTATATATGTGTATATGCGTGTGTGTGCGTGTGTGTGTGTGTATGTGTGTAAATTCAGACTGGAAAACAGAGCTCATGCCAGGTATTTCAGTCGAGGGATTTAATATGAGGAATAAATTAAACACTTGTAGACGACACAGAGGTTAGAAGCTGCGTTCTTCCCTGCAGCTCCCCCCACCCCGCCCCCTCACGACAGGCCTGCAGTGACCTAAGAAGAAAGCGATGTTGTGCTAAGGCAGGAGGTGTCCCCAGCCAGAGCTGAAACACGGAAGGAGAGGAGACCCTGCCGAGGACGTCCCCTGAGGCACAGAGGGAGACTATCCTGGCTTCTCCTCCCTTCCTACCCTCAGTGTCCCATTGGCCAAGTTTCACAAAAGCGAGTTGGCAGATGGTTCACAGAGTCATCTCTCTGGAATATAGAGCCGGAGAGGGGCAGGGGCTGGGAGCTGTGTATTTAATAGGATGTTTATATGGATAGATATGAGGCTGAGAAGCACCATTTTTGGATGGACTAAAATATTTACCAAAAACACTTAGTGAAATCTGTTTCTTTGTGTCTTTCATAACCAGGTGGGGGAAATCTGTCTTTCTCTGACAGTAGAACCATAGAGTAAAAAAGGTGGGACAGTTATTTTCAACTGTCTGATTTTAGTGCATCATAAAAATACTTCGGTCGTGTTCGAATGCACTTTGCCTCAGTGGTTTTCACATGAAATATTCACGTAATGAATCAACAGAGTCCAGTCTTCCTGAATAGAACTATAGCCCTTAACAGATTTAGAATTTAAGATTTTTCTTTCTAAGAAGCTTCAAAGTTTTCTGAGTATAACAACTTTTTTTTTTTTAACTATAATACACTTTCTATGGAGAGCATAAAAGGTTTGTAAAACTTAATATTCAACAATAATTTCCTTTGTGAAAGAGTTATAATTATCTCTAAAACATGTCACACATCTATTCAGCATCACTGTGCATCTCTCTTACTGAAATTGAGGTTATTTAAAATGTACTCCCAGATTAGTTTCTTAAAGATACTTTCTTTTTTATAAAAAGTCCAGATTTAAATATTAATGACCTGTAATATCTAAAAATCGGGATTTTTAAATTGTTTTTATAATTGCCTGGTTTTTATTCCTGATCTTGCTCTACAAGGCACAGCACAATCAATTTCAGTAGTCATTTTTGAAAAAAAACGATTTCTCTTGAAGAGCATCGGCTTTGAGTTTTGACGTGAATTCTAGACTTGAATTAAATGTATCTGAGAGCTCATGTTTCCATTTAAATATTGAATTTTTTCATTGCAGACGTCTGGAACAGAACTCAATCAAGGTCATCCCTCCTGGAGCTTTCTCACCATATAAAAAGCTTAGAAGAATGTGAGTGAATAATATTCTGAAATATGTGTAATTTTTTAAATTATGCAGGTCATGACCAAGCAAAGACACTCATTTGAGTATGAATATTCAGATGTTTGACAGCTTAAATACTGAGTGATGTGACTATTTGATTGCTAGTTCTATAATATTGTAATGTTTATTGCTAAACTATGTAATATTCTTAAGTTCTCTGTAATATATCATATTGTGAATGTGTATGGTTAATACAGTATGCAGACAAATCTTAGATGTTCAATTTTCAAAAATAAGACATGACATCTTTTGTAATAATTTAAGAATATAGCCAATCGATTTAAAAGGTTTTTTTTTTTTAAATTTAGGATCCTTCAGATGTTTTATGTTGTAAATTGTGTACGAGTATCAATAGATGCGAAATCAACATGTAAAGGCGATAAATAGCTTTCTCCTGCAGTAGATCTCACTGACGTTCTATTTCATCTAATCTAACCCTATTTCTGATCTTAGAGACCTGAGCAATAATCAGATCTCTGAACTAGCTCCAGATGCTTTCCAAGGACTGCGCTCTCTGAACTCGCTGTAAGTATTGGCCATATCACAGAAGGGAAGCAGAGCACAGAACTAATCATGGCTCTTAAAAATAAATGGATCTAAAACAAATACTACTTTATGGGTTTTGATTATGCATTATTGATAATATTAATATTATTGATAATATTAATTGATAATAATAATTAATAACATTAATTATTATTAATCACTCATTGTTTTTATTGAGGAACGCTACCTGTCACTAAAATCAGCCATTCTTAGAGGTATCTATTTTAGGACTTGATAATTTTGCTGTTTAGAGAGCAAGAGTAAGACCCCCTTTCTTGACAATTTTGTTTCTGAAATAAAGGGAAATGTTTATTTGGGAGTGCTCTGGCCAACGTTGTATTTATAATCCTTAAGCCAGTAGCCACGTTCTCTGGGGACAATATCAGTCCCCTTTAGAATGACCTTGCGTGAAATCGTGCAGAGAGCAGTGGAGGATGGCCAGGGAGAAGCCCCTCAACTCTCTGCTTTATCATTTCCCTAAAAGAACCAGCTTTAATCTCTCAAAGTACAAAGATAAGAAAGTTTGATGGCTTTTAAATATCAAAAGGACTTTCAGGGAGATCTGCGTAAATTAAAGTGGTTCTAAAATAAATGAGTAAAAGCTGTTATTATCTCTTTAAACTTGTAAAAAATCTTCAGAAGTTCATCAAGTAATCTTTATTTCAAATTTAAAAGTTTGAAAATAGAAACTGGCATGTTATTTTAAATTGTCGATGCTTAGAAAAGGGCTCCGATCGATGCAAATTACTGCAGAGCTCATATGAACTTCAAAAGTTCATTGTAGCCAGTGAGGATCCTGGGATACACATGTGTGGGAACCAGATAGACACCTGGGGTCTATATAACAATTGACACTCACTGGTACTGAGGGGAAAATGAGATGGACTCGCTCATGTGGGCACATGGGCGTTCAGGTTGCTATGCTGGTCTGCGCAGAAAACCACAATTTTCTTGAAGAAAGGAAATACGAAACCATCACTCCATCTGCAATACCTGCTTGGGTTCATTTCTGTTTGTTTTGTTTTGCTTTTTGTTTTTCTAGAGGAAGTCCCAGGCCAGGGGAACAATACTTGGCAGAAAATGTAGACTGTGGTCATGTATTGCACTCAGGGTGAGCTGTCAGATTCTAAAATAACAAAGTTTATGTAAGACTCAGTGAAATCACCCAAGTTCTCCATAAAGTACTGTGTATACCATTCTGAGGAGTAAAGCTATCCAAAGTAAATACAGACACCCTTTCAGCCATACAAAAAGGACGAAATGAAAGTCACATTACCAATTCCTAGTTCTTAAAGTATCTGTGCCTCAAAGATAACCATTAAGTGTCAACAGAGAGAGAAGTAGTTGGAGAATTCTTATTTATACCAGCTCGCTGCAGTTCACTATTGAGTTCTCTTGCCTTAATAATGTTAATTGACGTTTTTTGGTTGTGAGAATTAAATGATAAAAATAAATAAATAAATGGAACATTATTATTTATCACAATAATGACATTATAGTTATTTTTAAATATAGTTACAATTAATGATCGTATTATAAATTATGATGTACTAATCTATACAGGTATAATAAACTGATGGCAAACAGTAAAATAACCTACTTGCTGAATCGGGATCCTAATCTTCACTGTCAGAGCTCTCATGTACACAGCTCTTTTGGAAAACTATAAGAAAGCATTATCTGTCCTTATGAAAATACATTTTAATCAGGGAGTTAAGTAACTGTGTAATTTTTAGTTCATAACGTAGCGGGACATGGAAGAATAGGAACTGTTTTCTGGAAGTGGAATGCCACATAATATCCTGTAATGCTATTAAACACATAGAACAGGGAAGAGTGAAACAGATGTGCTATCTTAGAGACAGTCCATGTGTTGTAACTGGTATCATGTTCCTTGTTGTGCTCAGATTTCGAATTGGTCTTCCAAAGATTAATTTATTTACCCCGCCCCCAAAGTAAACAATTACCCAGATTTGCAATAGCCCTTTTCTTCATTTAACCACAGTCATAATCTGTTGGGACCCTGTAACATTATAGGCTCCATTCAAGATTCTGAGGATGCTTGAGTGAGCAAAGAGCCCTCTGTCATGCAGGTGACCAGTGATCCTGGTTGGTGACCAGCTGGTTTCTGGTCAAAAGAGATAGTATATCTGATGATTAAAAAAAAAAGTACTCTTAAGGAAAATAAGATAGAAAGGATAAGGAAAGCCAGGGGAGACGAGAGCTAAAATTTTAAATAGGATGATCAGCGAAAGCCTTCGAAGAAGGTGATGCTGGACCAAGACCCGAAGATGCGAACAGTGGGAGTGAGCTGTGCAGAGATGCGGAGAAAGAGCTTCCAAGGCAGAGGGAAGCGCTAAATACTACGGCCCTGAGGCAGGAGTGTGCAGAGTATTTCAAAGAAGAGCAAGAAAAAAATCAGAGTGACTGGAGGAGAGCAGAGAGGTGAAACGGAAATCATGAAGGAGTTGCAGTTATGACCGTGGTAAGGTCTAGGGTCCAACCACGAGGGCAGAGCGGTGAAATATGGTGAAAGACAGATCCACAGGGAAGGTTTAGTGTGGGAACCTGTGTCAATGAGCGAGGAGTTCACATTTCCCAGAAAAGAGTGAGGCGA
This sequence comes from Rousettus aegyptiacus, assembly GCF_014176215.1. NCBI lineage: Eukaryota > Metazoa > Chordata > Mammalia > Chiroptera > Pteropodidae > Rousettus > Rousettus aegyptiacus. The sequence goes on from NW_023416285.1 coordinate 10,438,012, forward strand.
CTTGGGAACGTGTAGATAACTGCAAGAGCCATGCCGATAAGCGACACTTCTTTTTCTGAACCAAGTCTTTACTTACGCACATTGCTCTCACATGCCTTCCAAGAACCGTACTCAAGTATATAGCCAGTTTAATGTAACCACTGCATTTGCTAAAGAAGTTAAAAGTATTGAAAGGTGGTGTGATACCGAATATGTCTGTGCATCTTATTAAATGAAAAAACAATCTTAAATGATTTAATTACCATAATAATATATTTTAGAAAAAATAACCTGATATGTTGAACGTTTTTAAGGTCTTTTCTATTAAATATTTGCATTAGCATTTATTTATCTCTGTTAACATCAATATTTATCAAACTACACATTATTACTATGTATCATTGTATTATTATACATGAACATATTTAATTATAAAATTTACTATATTATAAATTATTAACAAAATATCATTTAGAATATGTGCATCTATTGAATCGTTTTTATTCTCAGGGCTTTTTTATGGCTTTTATTCTATAATATTTAATAATAATCTCTTAAGAATTCAGCATACTAGTATATTAAGCATGATCTAAAAACATTTTTTTGCTTTTCTTAATATACTGGTTGGAAACGTCCTTTCACATAAATGAGAAGTTGTAGCAGTGCAGCATGGGGCTAATCATATAACATTTATGAGAAACCTTTGCTTTCTCTTTACTTTCTATAAAATTGCTTACCATTTTAATTCTCAGTTATACATTGTTTTTAATATATAAGTATAGCTCTCTGATACTTATTTGGATAATAAAAGCCTGCCCATAGCACCTTTTTCGTGATAGCCATCTCATAGGTTTCTATTTTGGACATTCATTTCTTTAGTAGGCGTTCTGGCTTCCAGCAAGGGCAGAGAAATTCAAAGCCTGGCTACTGGCGATTGCTGCATCCTCTTACCCTAAAATTGAAACTCATGAGGGTGAAACTGGGCTTAGACTTTTCAGTCTTCCTTCTAGTAGCAGGTACAAGAGTGACCTTATTCTCTATCAGCATAATTGTACACTGTATAGAGTATGCTGAGTATTAGTCATGTATAAGACACTAGAGAAACTACTCAATTTGTCATTCTTGATATTTGCATGATATTATCCAAATCCCTCATGTGTTTATTTTCTTTTTGTTGGAATTTATTTTCATCTATCAATTTCTTTTTAAATTTTCTTTCCCTCTTATGAGTATAGCACAAATTTTCATTGGCCTTCTTGTACTTTATATCTTTATGCGATGATGATGCCTTTCTCTCATTTTTATAGGCTTTGGCACTATTCTCTTTCATCCAACTTCTTTGTCCTGGTCTATGGAATTTTGATATTTTAACTCCTTTTTTCTTGCTATCATTTTGATCTCACCATGTGTAAGAAAAATGTACACATCCCTAGTGCCGCTATACCTTTTTGTAGAGAGAGCTCATTCCCATCATATTCACTAAGCATTTCTTCATTATATGTTTATGACTTTTAGTTCATGTACCTAATATTACCTATCCAGATGGAGTTTCTGCATTCTGTGTGATCTCCTCCTTTCCCCCCTACCCTCTCCCCAGGTATCCAAGCGGTCTCATTTCCAATAAATATCAATTTTTTAACACGACCTTAGACAGAATGATTTGTTGGCAAAAAATATTTCCACAATACAAATATGACACACATCCTAGCTAGTCCTCCTGTTATGCTAGTTGAGCAAACCTTTAAAGTGGAAGTCCCAAATGAACAACCTACTAAATTATCTGCCCCTTGATTCTTATTTAGGTCTTCCACAATTTATAAGCATCCTATTTCCTTTTTAATGGGTTCCAAATTGTTCAGCATGCAAAATTGTTCTTTTGGGTTGGTCTTTCAAGTCGTACTTTATTCACCTCAGTCAAATCAGTGCCTGGGACATTGGCAAATGATAAACATTCCAAAAATTAAAGTTGGATTCAGTTTATTAAGGCACCAAGCTTAGAACCTAGCAAAGTTCCTGGCACAGAGTAAGTGTACAATATCTCTTGTTGAATGAACTGATCGACAGGATTGAATTGAATTGATGCCATCTTCATCTGCTCATTTGTGTTCCTGAAGCCTCCTCTTTCCTTATGCCTGACCTTGAAACATATATTTATTCTTGCTTTACCCTCCCTTAGTTCCCTTACCTCCTTGACCCAGACCATACAGAATTCTTTTCTATGTTTGATTAATATATATTAATATATATTAATATATATTAATCAAACATATATATACATATATAATATATATACATATATATTTCTTCTGTAATTGATTGACCTTTTTAAAAAATCTATAATCTATATAAATTAATTTTTATGTTATTCTATATATCACTGGAATCTATACAAACAGAATGTCTCTTTGCACAGTATAGCACCAAGCTTTACTCCCCTGAGAATTTTCTTCATATTTTATAATATAGTCCACCTCTCACTGACATCTTAATAGGGAATGGCCTTTTTTTTTTACTCTTATTTATCTCTCTTATATTGTTATTTTCCTCTTTTCTAAACAGAAATCGTGTACTGCTACCAAACATATTTAGATTCTCATTTTAACTTTTTATTCAGATATTATGACATCTATTTATTTCTTTCCCAATTTTTTTCTGGTTTTCAAAAATAATATATACTCATTGTAAAGAATATAAAACATATGTGTGTATATGCGCATGTGTGTATATACATGTGTGTGTGTGTGTGTGTGTGTATATGTACTCCGCCCACAAATTAACTATGGATGGCAAATCACTTGCCATCCATAGATTTTCTACTTTTTTCCTGCAGAAAAATTTTTTTCTAAACAAAATTAAAATCCCTTCATTTCACCCTTTTGGTTCCCTTATTCCTTAATTTGTGCCTCTGCTAATATATTTCTTCATTTCATTCATCAAACAAAGTTTAGTCATCAATCCAAAACCTGTGCTAGGCGCCAGGTGTGCTAAGAAGATTAAGTCATGATCCTTGTACTTAATGCCTCATCAGAAGTGGGTACCATGAGGATGCATTTCTGTTCATATTTCTTTGGGGGATATACATTTTAAAAATTCTTCTGTATTGCTATTAATGATTACTATCTTCACAGATCTTCCATTTTTCAGACATACACATTATATGTTTAAAATCTCAATACCTTTTGCTGTTTACCAATATAATAAGCCCAAAACTCATCCCTTTAATAAGCAATGGATTCCACATCTAGTGTTTGCTTTTGTTATATACAATATGCATTCATCATATATGAACCGTGTGTGTGTGTGTCTACAAAAACATGACAATTTAGCAGTGGACATTTCTATCAGAGGGCAATGAATTATGAATCATGGTCATTTTATTAAATTTTCTTTGTTTCTCTATATTTTCCAAACTTTCTGTCATAAGTGTACATCTTTATGGAATGCTTGCTAATCCACTGTATGCCTGAATACGGATATATGTTGGATGAGTTTCTTATGCTGATTTGGTATCTGATTTTTTTTTAATTTAAATTATGTTTTTTAGTGTTCTCTATGGAAATAAAATCACGGAACTACCAAAAAGTTTATTCGAAGGATTGTTTTCCTTACAGCTTCTGTAAGTACTTGATTGTTTCTCATCCATTGACCCAAATATTATATTTTAGTCAGTGTACCATCTCATATTTTCATGGAGGCTTCAGGAAAATTTGACCCAAAATGACATAGTTTATTGAAATGGAAAAGATTAACCTAGTGGAGCTAAAATTGTTGATGGTTATTTATTTGAAGACACAATGCTTCAAAGTTGTCCCCCAGCCTTTCTCTCTCCCCTGTCATGAGTGTTTACATCCTGTCTGCTCTGTCTTTTAAAGCTTTTACAATCCCTGTCCTTTGCGAAACTTCTGTGGTTTGATTTAATAACAGTTGGAAAGGAGAGAGACATAGTGATATGTTTATCCACTTTGGTGCAAAGAATTTGCAGGAGCGACAGTTCTGGAATAACTTCCTCTGCACAAAGGTGGTGTACAGTAGGCCAGAACACAGCAGTAACACTCAAACTCATCCCTACTAAGAGAATTATCTGTAAATCCCTGGATTATGTCTTTAAAGACCACTTTGCTTAGACAGTAGCTACTTCTCCTTTGTCTCAAAATGAGTATTTACTATACATTTTTATAAGAATAACACTTGACCCCAGGTGTTATTTTTCAATGCTTATGTGAAAAAGAAATTGGAAAAATATATGCTCATGTTAAGGTTGTTGCTGTTGGATTATCAAATTCTGTTCAGATCACCAAACAATAAAAGTATGCTTCTTAGGGCACACATTGGCCTGCCCACTGCAGGTGCAGATATGAGTACGATGTAGTTACTTCTCTCAGCTTGTCCATAGTCTAGTTTAAAAATTTTAAATTTACAATGTCATCTTCCCTTTTGGGTATATGCATCTTTTTGGCATTGGGGCTCATACCGTTTATTTGATAAAAAATTATTCCTAATCTCACAAACTTCCCAAATGTAGATATTTTTTCTTACTTGGGAAACGTCTGTCCATATGCTCAAAAACATGGATAATTACATCCCGTTATCCATGTTTTAAGTTTCTTTATCATCCAGAATCATATTTATATCACAACCCAGTTTTCATGCACATGCACACGAAAATGAAGCAAATTGTTAACAAAACAGCATTTACCCTTATCATGTGCAGTATTCTCCATTTTGCTCCATTTCTCTCTCCCACAGACCAAAGAGTCATGATAAATATTGATCTTTGTTACCTAATGACTTTATTTAGGTTTTAAATTATTTTTCAACCCTTGCAACAGATAGCAAATATTGTTTCTGATCTTTAATAGAATGATTCTATGCACTTTTCCTAAGGCTAATGTTTTATCTCTGTATAAAGGCCCATTTATGATCATTTCCTTATATCTAGGTGAGAACTTGGTTAAGCACCTTAGATCTGCTTGAACAGGTGAGGTATTAGAGAAGAGAGGTATAGGTAAATAGAAGGAACAAAATGAATTAGTGTCCAATAATTTTTTCTCCCAATTTTTGGACCACATCAATTTAAAGTAAATACAAAACGCTTATAACTGCAACTTCTTCCACTGTCTTCTGGGCTCCCCACCTTTTCCTTGTCCTGACATCCTACACTTTAACTCCTCTCTTCCGGTAGCTGACAATTTAGGGAACAAAGCCAGTGGGACTTGTGTTGTGGCCCCAAGTGGGGAGGAATGGGATTAATCACTCCATACTTCAAACCAGGCCTCTATGCTTTGAGGAAAGTATTATGTAGACCACAGAGAAGGCAAAAACTTTAGCTTCTGAAGGCGGATTAAAAAAAAAAAATTGCAGCACAGAAAATACCGCGAGGAAGTCATAGCATTGCATGTGCATGAAACACCTAAGAAAAGCAAGCAATTAAAACAAATCCCTTGTATTAATTAGAGATTCTTGTGGTCAAAAGGCAAAACATTTTTCAAGTGTCAGGTAATAAGGCATACAAACCCAAACTACATAGTACATGGTTTTTTGTTTTGTTTTGTTTCGGCGAGCTACTAAATATTTGTTAAAAGTCCTAAGTATCAAAGCACTGAGCTAAATGGTGATGGAGAGAAAGATATTTAAAAAAATGTCTTGCCCACAGAAGGTTAAACTGTCTTTGGGCAAAGTGAGCTTAACAAGATTAAGTAGCACCGAATACCTTCCTTTGGAATCTAGAGGAAAGGGTACTTCATTTGGACAGAAGTCAGGTTTTGGAAAAGTCGGGCCTTCCGTGAGGCCCTGATAGCCCATAAGGTTGAGTAAAGTGGAGAGAAGGACAAGTATATCCCCAAAGGTGAGCTCAGCATGAAGAAAAGCTCAGATGCAACCACATATATCTATGAGAATGACGTTTGCCAAAGTATGATCCGCAAACCAAAATATTGATGTAGAATATTGATAGAGTATAGAAGAAAAAAATGAGTTTGTGGGATATAGTGTTAAACCAGGCTACACGAATGTTTATAATGCAGGATGAGGGCCTTTAATATGGTAATGTATGGTGTCAATCTTCAAGAGGGTTATAAAGTATTCATTCAACAACAGATCTTTAGTGAGCACCTAATATGTGCTGAGTATGTGAGAAAGGTCAAGGAACAAAATAGACGAATATCTCTGCTGTCTGGAGCTTATACCCCTGGGGATGGGACATGCAAATGACAGTCAGCAAGAACATAATAAATAAGGAAATTGTATACAATACAGATATGTGTTGCTAGGGAAAAAGAAAAAGTAGATTACAGTAAAGAATTTGAGAGTGATAGGGGATGGGGAGGGACAGAGGCTGACAGTAGTGAGGAGCATGGTCGGAGGAGGCTGAATTACGAAGGTGAGATTTGAGTGGACTCAAAGAAGCAGAATAATTTACCAGGTAGACGTCGGGGAGGACATTACAAGCAGAAAAGAGTCTGGCAAGGAGGCCTGTGTGGCTAGAGCGGAAGCAGCGAATCTATGTTTTAGAAGGTTCGCTCTGTCTTCTGTCTTGAGAATAGCCTGAACTTTTTCATAGTGCAGCTCTAAGGACTAATGTTTTATGGCATTTTTTATGATCTCTTTGACAACCAAGGCTGGATCTACTGTTCTACCTCTGCATCTTCCAGAAAATGTGTTTAATAAGTTCTTAAGTAAATTCATGGGTACTAGATTGAGACATTCCTTAGACAGTGCAACCCTCCTTTTAACTGGTATAACCCCAAATCTTCAGCCTGTGATACATAAATTATTTCAGTTAAAATATTAGTGTTGAGGATTAAAAAAATGTATTTTTTGATTGGGTTTTCTCAAGAAGGACAGAATCTTGCGGGTGAGTCAGGAGATGCTGCACTTTAATTCTACAACTATTTGATCAAACAGACTGTTGAATGCCAACAAGATAAACTGCCTTCGGGTAGATGCTTTCCAGGACCTGCACAACTTGAACCTTCTCTCCTTATATGACAACAAGCTTCAGACCATTGCCAAGGGGACCTTTTCGCCTCTACGGGCCATTCAAACGATGTATGTATAACAGGATTTGGATCAAAGTAGATGACTGTTGTTTTCGCTCTGAACTCAAGAATTCAGTTCATAGCATATCACGTATAAAAGTGTTCTGTGTGTGTTTCTGAAAGGCATTTGGCCCAGAACCCCTTTATTTGTGACTGCCATCTCAAGTGGCTGGCGGATTATCTCCACACCAACCCGATCGAGACCAGTGGTGCCCGCTGCACCAGCCCCCGGCGTCTGGCAAACAAAAGAATCGGACAGATCAAAAGCAAGAAATTTCGTTGTTCAGGTAATTTCTTACTTCACGTGACATGTCCCCTGTGTCACCAAAAACAGTGGTTACATGAGACCTAGAGACAGCTGGTCTTCAGCTGAATTACCAAGCGTTATAGAATCATATTTCTTTTTCTTCTGTTCATAAAGAAAAAAATAAAAAGTATAAACACAATTCATATAGCCTTCATATGTAACATTTTTTAACACGATGTAAAGCAGAATGAATAGGCTACCAGCCAAGAAAAAAGCATGTCTGGATACTTCATACTGTATTCCCAGGGTTCAGCCTTAATAGGGGCCTTTTAGCTAACTCAGAATGCCTTTAAGCCTGTTCAGTCTCATGTTTGTTGTATTAGTCTTCACTTAGAGACTTAAGATAATTAATCATGTTTCCATTTCTTGAGAAAGTGAACTGAGGCTTGGTTGCATGATTTGCTCAGGCTCAGAAGTAGAGGTAAATCTGATCCCTCACTTCTCACATAGAATGCAGTGTTTCTTCATTTTGCATTCTCTTATTTCAAATAGGACTGTGAGAATACTTTTTTTTTCCAAAAGGCCATTTTTTTTTTACCATTTTGAAAATATTACATTTATGTATAAAAAGCTAAATATAAATGCATTGTATTAATAGTAACTAGAAAGCTTACTTCATTGAAGCTTACTGTTTGCTTTGGTCTAATCTTTTCTATTCTCTTGTAATAAAATATATTTTATATGTTTTGGGTAGTATACTACCTAACTCTTTTAGGTGTATTTCACATTTGGCAGTTAATTCATACTAAAAAGCTAATATCGAGATAAAGCTGGTTATTGTCCATGGTTCTAGATGCATTTACTACTCACTGTCCATTATTGTACTTTGGCCACTGCTGTGAATATACATTTTTCACTAAATTATCTGTAGTAACTTAGTCCATTCTTGATCTAATATAACTCATATCTCTGCTTGCTGACATTCAGGTGCATATTCTATTTTTTTCTCTTTTTTTATTTAGCTAAAGAACAGTATTTCATTCCAGGTAGGTTTTGCTTGGTAGTAGGACTAACTGCAGACACCCTTTCCTCACCTTATAAAATATAGCTTCTAAAATTTTGATATGCATGCTTTTGAAAGTATAGTGCGTACTCTGTAGATAGATTCACTTCTGCATAGATCACTTGTAGCTGTTTTCCTGAACACTTGACCTTTGCATGCAGCTTCTGATGTTAAATGTATATGTTATTAAACTCCCACCTTTTTTAACTTTTTCTCTCACTTTGGCCTAGTATCTAAATTTCTCACAGTAGCTAAAATGTTCAAACCTATGGCTTTCTACTTAAATCATTTTCTCTCCTTACCTTGTATATCTGATCTTTAAACCTGTTTTTAAAATATGGCTTATTGAGCTGGTTTTAAAGACAGACCTTTCTGTCATCAAGGAGCTAGTTCTATGTGAAATCAGTTACGAACACACAGAATTGTGTTTTCAATTATGAGATTTACTTTTTAAAAATAGATTTTACACTAAAAAAAGTGTTTCTTTTTGTTTGACTTTGCTTTCTGTTGCTTCATTTGTGTGTGTGTGTGTGTGTGCGCGCGCGCGCGCGCGCGTGAAAAAACAGCAACTTCCTGCTGATGTACATGCAGTTGCACTGTGGGACTTTATGTTCTTGCATACCTGGAGTCATAATAAAACTCCCCCAAAACAATATTGACATCAATCCTGAAAGCATCAGAAGTTCATGAGCACTAAGTGCTTTAAGTCGTTTAGGCAGGTGATGAAATCTTAGAAAAGTAATTGAAATGTTTTACCACTATAATCTTCACACTATCAAGGCTGATATTTCTAGAACTAGCTCTTTGAAATATATATCTTTATGTACTTTTTCCTTGCCTGCCAATTGTGTAAAATGACTCTTGACTTGTTTGCTTTAAACTATTATATAAAAATATATGTTAGTACTAATTGATTGGCCACATTTACCATCTGCTGGATATATCCTAGTCTCTAATATATTTTAACAGCTATAAATTGAAAGGCATTTATATAGTATTAGTGTCCAAAAATCTATACCTATTTTCTAGAGGACTCTGGGTTTGGTCTCTATTTTAAGGAGATATGTGTTGCTTGCCATTATTGAATTATAATTTGAACAATTTTATGCAGTTAACAAATTTTGTTTTATTATTCCGAGCGTGATTGATTAATAATATTTTATATGTTACACCAGCTGCATAAGAAGTAACCAATTAAAAAGAACAGTTGATTGGCTTTCATTGGCAATCTTTAAAATTCATTATTTTCCTCCAGTTATTAAGTAGAAAGTCATCTGGTAGCTATTACTTACCCAAAAAAAGTTATATTCTAAACACCAGCACAACTGTAGGATAAAACATTAATATTATTTAAATCCCCAAATTATAGCAGTTAATATAATTGTTGCCGAATTATTTAATCTATTACATTTAAATATACTTACTAACGATTTAAAAATTAATGTCTTCAGTTCACCAAATAAAGAACAAAAGTCAGATTGTTTTCATAAATTCTGGTACAGTTTGCCCCCTTATTAACAGCAGCCAAAATAAGTTTTGGAAAACACCTTTTATATCAGATATCATGGCTTACTTGTCAATTTCTGATAATCCAATTTATATTATTTAAATCAATAATTATAGAAGTCAGGACTCAGGAGAATTCTTTGGTCCTTTTCTCCCTTTCCCTCCACCCAAGATTTTAATTAATATTTGAGCCTATCTAAAGGGGTGTCATGAAATAAGCATCATTGTCATTGCATTGAATGCAGATTATTTTAAATATAAGATATCCCTCTAGTGTTTCTGTTATTTAGACTTTGTTCCAAATATTTCCTCATTTTACTTTTAAAACAAAAGCTCAAACCACAATACTACAGATTTTCAATAAATAATCATGGCATTAATTTCAAACGTAATGAAATTATTATATCCGGTTTTGCAAACTTCTTACGAGATTCCGATTTCATTTTAGCTGACATTATTTGTAAATTGGAAAGGTTATTAAAAAGCATGTAAGCCACAACCTAAAGATTTATCCAAACGTGCTGATGATAGTCCTTGAAGAGCTCAATGATTAGGTTTTCACTTAATTTTACGTGGTTACTTGCCTACCACTATGCTATATAGCATTCTAGACATAACAGTGACAACTCCATCGAAAATCTGTCTTGCAGAGTTTATCTTTTAAAGGAATTGACAAGAACTTAATCTGTGCTATGCATCTTGTATGCCATTGCTTTTCCTGTAAGACCACCATTAATAAAAGTTTACAAAGCATGACAATTTTTATCATACCATGCCATTCCCTGATAATTGTCACAGTAAGGAAAGGAGAAAGAGACCTTAGTTTATATAGAGATATATATATACATATATGTGCCTATATTAATCTTAATTGGGATTACTGTCTTTTTTTCCTTCTTGGTGATCTTTACTTTTGCAGGAGTTCACCATTTTGGCTGTAAGTAAAAGTGTCTGATCTGAAACGTAATGTTCTCCCTTTTCAATCCTGATGTACCTTCTTCTAGTCTCGATCTTTTGCGCCTTATTATTATTATTATTTCTCAAGAAGAAAGCACAGATCTTTTGAGCTTCTCTGTTTGTCCTCGTAGCTCACCTCCAACTTCTTCCCGGATGTCGTTCCCAAAAGCTGTTGTTCCGTCCTGCAGTTCCGAGGGAACGGTGGCGGCGTCCTTCAGTGTAGCCCCTTCTTTGTGTTTCCAGGAAATCTTCGGTAGTAGCACTCTGACTATGGTCCTAAGCATTCTACGGAAAGAATGCATGTCATGTGAACAGTACCACACTTCCAGAACGTCTGTAGCTTTTTTCCTGCTTCCCTTCATCTTTCCTCTCCGTCTTACCCTTGGCCTAGTGGATGGTGTAGTGATTATGTAGCGAGATTTTCTGTTGTGCTTGATCTAACCATGTGGTTGCCAGGTATGAGGAAAACATGGTTCCGTCAAGCACCATGGAACGTCACGCAGCTTTCTACAGCATGACAAGCTGCTGAGGCTTAAATCAGGATTTACTTGTCTCTCTTTATAAAATCCAAATGAAAAAAAGAGGGCTTTTTAGGCATTTCTGAAGATTACGTGAGTGGGAGAGAATAATAAAAGACCATAGAAAATTTAAAAACCTGAGTGCATCTATTTGCCTTGAAAGCCCTAATTTAAAATGATACATAGGAATATGTTTATTACCGGATACATTTTAAATTCCTGACTCTGAGAAAAAATAATCTTTTTCACAATTAATAGCCATTGTGTGATTAGCTGTCAAATAGGCTAGAATGGCTCATAACTGGATCAGCAGAAAGTACAGCTGTGAAAAGCTCATCTCTCTTACTGTTTTCCTGTCCTGTGAATCTAGTTACTCTTTTTTTTTCCAGCAAATTCCAAGCCCTTGTTTTAACCCTCTCCTGACATCCATTGACCAAATTTCCCCAAGTTGCCTCCCTGCTACATAATCTATAGTTATCTTCCTTTTTTTTTCCTTCTGACAAATGAACAAACATTCTAACCTGTAGACTCAGTATTTTTATTTTCCATCTTTTTGGCTTGAATCCTCAATAGGTACAGAAGATTATCGATCAAAATTAAGTGGGGACTGCTTTGCAGATTTGGCTTGCCCCGAAAAGTGCCGCTGTGAAGGGACCACAGTTGATTGCTCCAATCAAAAACTCACCAAAATCCCAGACCATGTTCCCCAGTACACTGCAGAACTGTAAGTTCATCTCCCAGCAAAATCCAGGTTGGGAGGGAGGAAACAAACACATCTAAGCATTGGAATTTTAGTCTCGCCCTTTTATTCTCAATAATCGCAGTAATTTTAATTAACACACAATGACATAACTCTTCTCTGTAGAAGAATATGTCAGAAGCTATCTTCCTTCACCTTCCTGGCCCAAGATGCAACTATAAAAATTATTTTACCTGAAACTTACTGGATCTCATTAACTATTGTCACCATAATAAAAATAAATAAATTTTAAAAAATTATTTTTCCTCTCAAAAATTCAGTTAACATTTAATAATACTAATAATAATAGCATTCATTTGGTATTTATTTCTTCAGCATTATTTATGCTTAAACCTATTTCTAAGCACTTAATAGATTTTTAACATGTTTAGTCTTTATAGAAACCAAATAAAATAGTCTGTGAATCACCATTTTTAATCTCTGTTAATTATAAATTCAATCTGAGAATCTTTTTAATCTGCTTTGCTACCTCACAGACACACTGCTGGAAGGATTCGCTGATTATTAAGTATTAAAGCACAAAAGATAGTTTTTTTCTGAACAATGTATAGCATGGCAGAAAATACTGAAAAGGCAGAGTGTGATCAATTCATACTTTTAACCCTAACACAGGGCCTAGCACGGACTAGGTCCTAAAATACGTTTGTTGAATCATTTCTATACTGTGCCCATTTATGTTTTGCCTTTACTGACTTTATTTATAAAAGTAAGACATTTAATGTTAGTGTTTTAAAAATCCAAGAAAAACCCAATAAGATCTAATCATTTTCTGCATGTCTTAGTGATGTTTATTCATAGCACCATCTGGCATTTGTCATTAACCGCTTTGCATAGTTGGTTGTCTTTCTGTGCATGTATAATCCTTTTGTCTTCAACTAGATTATGGCCCCTTGACAACAGGGATTGTATTTTATAGTTTATCTCCCACTATGCCTATACGCATGCCTGGTAATTAATGAATTTTAAGCAATTTGAATAATTGAAAATAATGGAATGCTTTCAAAGAGATGACAGAAACTAACTTCTCTATTTATAGTGATGCTTTTTTTATTATTATTATTCCTGTTAATTCATGAAGCTATTTCATAGCTCTAGGACTTTTAGCAATGCATGGAGACTGTGCAATAAAAGCCCTAAACTCCATTTCTATAGTCATATAGAAGTTATGCTTATTTCCAGTAATACTACAAATAATAATTCAAATCATCTCTTCCAACATGATAATACCTTAAGAATGCTTACTTATTAATCAAGAATTGTATTAGAAACTAGCATCTAATTTATTTTCAACAGAGGATATGTGTGTGTGTTTTAAGAAATTATGAATTTTTTAACATCCATTTAAAAATCAGCACTTGGAAGAAAATACTTGATAAAGGATTTATATATAGAATGTATAAAGAAATCTTACAACTCAACAATAAAATAAAAAGTAAAAATGTACTTGACCCATTTAAAAAGTAGTCAAATTACTTGTATGAACATTCTTCCAAAGATATACAAATGGCCAATAAACACATGAAAAATTTCTCAATATGATTAGGCATTAGGGAAACAAATAAAAATTACGATGAGATAACACTTCAATCCCACTAGAAACTTCATAAAACCAAAGAAACAAACAAATCAATACAGGTGAAACTGGATTCCTTATACATTGCCAGTGGGAATGTAAAATAACACAGGCCCCTCAAAAAGTTAAACATAGATTTACCATGTGACCCAGAAATTTCACAGCTATATATATTCATAAAAAAGAATTGTACACCAATGTTCATAGCAGCATTATTCATGATAATCAAAAGGTGGAAGCTTCAAGTGTATAATTCAACAGTAAGGCATATGTGTGTGTGTGTGTGTGTGTGTGTGTGCGTGTGTGTGTCTATATATATATGTATGTGTGTGTGTGTGTTTGTATATATGTGTATACACACACACACATATACAGAGAGAGAGAGATTGATATTGTGTATTGCGTATTCATCTCCCATAGTTAGATTTCTTTCCGTCACCACATATTTGACCCCTTTTATACCATCTACCTCTCCCCTCCCCCCTCCTCCCCCACCCTTTGGTGAACACTAGTCTGTTGTCCATGTCCATGAGTCTCTGGTTTTTTGTCCTGTTTGTTTGTTGTTTTTAGGTTTATATCCCACATATAAGTAATATCATGTGTTTTTTTCAGATTTTTCTGACTTATTTTGCTTAGCATGATTATCTCAAAGTCCATTCATGTTGTCACAAATGGCAGCATTTTATCTCTTCTTATGGCTGAGTAATATTCCATTGTATATACGGTGACATTGGTTAATGCCGTTTCATTAACCAATGTCACCATAATAAAAATAAATAAATTTTAAAAAATAAAAAATGTAAAAGGAGGAAGTAAGAGATGGATTGATATGAAAAGATGTTCAGGATATATATTCCTTCATGATGGTAAAATGCATGTAACATAAAAGTTACCATTTTCACATATATTTGGGACATGTATGATCTGATTCAGTATGTTTAAATTTGTATATATGTTTATACATTTTAATAGTCTGAGAATATATAATAAACTTGTAATATTCTGACTTAAAAAAAGTAGAAGCAACCCAAATATTCATCAACTAATAACTGGATAAGCAAAATGTGATATGTCCATACCATGGAATATTATTTGGCCATAAAAAGAAATTAAATGCTGGTATATATAGATAGATATAGATATAGATATATAGATATAGACATGCTGATATAATATGCTGAGATATATATACACATATATACACACATATATATGTATATATATATATGTACGCACGCACGCGCGCACACACACACACACACTAAACATCAATGAATCTTGTAAAGATTTTGAAAAGTGAAGAAAGCCAGCCACAAAAGACCATATTTTGCGTGATTCCGTTTGTGTGAAATGTCCAGAATAGGAAACTCCATAGAGGCAGAAGGTAAATTAGTGGTTGCCAAGGACTGAGGCAGCAGATTGAGAGTGAGTCCTGATGGATATGAGGTTTTCGGGGGAGCTTGATGAATATGTTCTGGAATTAGATAGCAAGGATGGGTGCATAATTTTGTAAATATACTAAAAAACTCTGAATTGTACAATTTAAATGGGTGAACTTCATGGCATGTAAATTGAATACCAATTAGGTTTTCACTTGCAGAGCAAGTGAGTAGGAAAAAAATGGCCTAAAATGCTTTCTGGGGGAGGGGTAACAGCAAAAAAAAGTTTAAGAAACTTTGTTCTACAGATTACTCAATAAGCCGCTTTCGATTATCAAATGTTGGTTTTCTTTACTATGTGCTTCTTAATATATTTTATTTTGATCATTAAATTT
The DNA here is from genome assembly GCF_014176215.1 of Rousettus aegyptiacus. Lineage (NCBI taxonomy): Eukaryota > Metazoa > Chordata > Mammalia > Chiroptera > Pteropodidae > Rousettus > Rousettus aegyptiacus. The sequence goes on from NW_023416285.1 coordinate 10,453,426, forward strand.
TGAGTAAAATGAGAAAAACATTTCAATACAGTTGGCCTTCTGTATCCTCAGGTTCCTCATCTGTGAATTCAAACAACCTCAGGTCGAAAATATTAAAAAAACAGAAAATGTTACCTATTGCTGACGTGCACTGTGTGATTAAGCTTAAGATGGTTAGATCTGTACCGGCATGTACAGCCATTTTTCCCTGTCATTATCCCTTAAACAATGCAGTATAACAACTATTTATGAAGTATTTACATTGTATTAGGTATTCCATGTAATCTAGAGATGATTTAAAATATACAGGAGAGTGTGTGTAGGTTATATGTAAATACTACACCATTTTATATAAAGGATGTGAGAATCCATGGATTTTGGTACCCAAAGGGGACTTGGAACCAGTCCCCCATGGATATTGAAGGATAACTGTATTTACCACAAATATTTTGCTTTATGTGTCCTATGTTTTGCTTTAGGATAATCATTAAATAATATAATTCTTCATGAGAAGTAAAATTTAATCCCTTCCTGACTCTCGGTAATGAAATTCTTCTGTTTTTTATCTTTTTTTCCTAGGCGACTCAATAATAATGAATTCACAGTGTTGGAAGCTACCGGAATCTTCAAGAAACTTCCCCAATTACGTAAAATGTAAGCCGTGCATTAGCTATCTTTTTAAATTTCCATGGTGTTTTGTTAACGTTTTTCCCATTCCTGTGCAATTTATTTAGATTTCTTTGGAAATCGGAAAATATAAAAGAACCGTAGAAATGTCCATGCAATGACTACCAATGGCAAGAATTTAGGCTACTCTCTGAGGGGAACCAGAGGAATTGGCTTTTTTCTGTGTGTTTACTAGTGGAGGCCTGGCTTCTCGCTTTAAGTCAGCTGATCTGTCCTGTGGCCACAGCAGGAATCCAGCATCTAGGCACCTCGGTGAGGGGTCCAGGAATGTTTCGTAACTTCCTTTACTGTTTCCCTAACGATGCCGTTACTCCTCCTTCAGCACATCCATGTCAACTACTTGACTTTTTGCTTCATTAAACTTTCATTAGAAAATTAATGATTGCAAAACTGGCTCGATGACTCATCTGTGTTATTACATGTCCACAACTTGTATTTTAAAATAAGTTTGTAAGCTCAGCATTTTCAACAACACTGAAGACAGGACTTCACCCCCTTGAGGGGGAGGGAGGGAGCGACAAGACAGAGGCCAAGGGTGTAAGACCAGTGGAGCACCCTCCACGTATGAGGGAACCTCGGCCAGAGGAAAGGAGCATTCTTCTATGACATCTGTACTTTTAGATGGGAAACTGGCCCACAGTCACATAGACTGTAAGGGGCAGAGAAGACGGAAACTCCTTCTGTGCACTCGACTTTGATATTATAATATTGCCTTGCAAAGAATTTCTAATTGCTTAAATGTCCTTTGTCACTGATACTCACCGCTTTTTCTTTTTAGCTATAAGAAGCCTTTCACTTCAATATGTATTTATTGAGCAGCTAGTATGTCCAATGCTCTGAGAAAAATACAATGTTACATAAAAACGATCCTTTTTATATGAGCATTCCTAGTCTGGAAAAGTGTTACCTCAAGCGGATATTATTCCTCTCTGGGCAAACGTTGTATTTTGTAATACTGACAGTTAAGTTGGTTATTTTGACACATTATTCCATGAGAAGTTTAACTGGGAACAAACTCATTCAAATATATTTTTGAGACTATCTAAACACTAACACATGTTAGTCCATCTTTCTTTTAACTCAGTCACATCCTTTTAGTCATTAATTCATTCAACAGTTTAATCAGGGATATTTCTTTGAGAAGTTCCTTATTAAGTCCTGTGGTAAACAAAAGTTTATGCAACTTAGCAGCTGACCTCAAGAATTTTATGCTCCTAGGGACCCTTCCAGATCATTCTGACAATGATCAGGCTGCCATTTTTTGCCATAGCCTTTAGTATGTCACTTTGGCTCGATGGATTCAGGATATGGGATCTCTTCAGAGCCTTAGGAGTGCTGGGCAGTGAGGAGCTAGCAGATTGTGGAAGAAAGTGATCAAATATGTTGCACCAAGCCTTCATTGTCAGAAGGAAATTGTTTAAAAGCTTTTTTTTTTTTTTTTTAACAATTTTTATTTAGAAACTTTAGCAACAATAAGATCACAGACATTGAAGAGGGAGCTTTTGAAGGAGCATCTGGTGTGAATGAAATACTTCTCACAAGTAACCGTTTGGAAAATGTGCAGCATAAGATGTTCAAGGGATTGGAAAGCCTCAAAACTTTGTAAGTGTTCTCATTTGCATTGTGATCCTTCCACCACAGGATTGTAGTTCACTGTTCATTATAATCCTGGAGAGAGGATATAGATCCTACTCTTCCTCCCTCCCTCCCTCCCTCCCTCCCCATCCCCCCCCCACACACACACATACACACACACACATACATTTTGTGGATGCAGACACTCTCTTATTCTAATACTCCTGATTTCAGTATGTTACTTGCAAAAGATCAAGTCTCTCCTGGCTGTAGATTCCTCAACAAAAAAAGATCATATTTGACAAAAGGGGTGACCTAAAAATTGGAAGAGACACAAACCAAATGTTAAGCCTTTGAAAGATATGAGGGGAACTACTTGTCACTAAGCAGCAGCCCTTGGTGACTGCAGTGGAGAAGCCCAGGCTCCACTGTCTCCCCTAAACCCTCAGCCTCTCCACACCCCACACAGCCACAGCCAGGGGGAGTGAGAGCTGGGGAGTCTCTGGTCTGCTCTTTACCAGATGCAAAGGGAGAGGGCCTTCCCCCGGCTGGTGAGGATGTGTTACAGGCATCCCAAATGCAAACCCCACTAACAAACCTCTGCTGGAGGGAGAAGTGTGCTTCTTGGGGAATAGTCTGGATCCTAACCCTCCAGCAGGACCAGCCTGCCACGTACCGACCAGCCCCCAGGGGCTAACCTGGACATGTTATTTAAGTGTTCCCTCAGCTTTCTCATGAAGGAGATGCTGAGGAGTGTGTAGAAGGGAGGCAGAGAAGATAAGCCGCAGGTGGCTGCATCTCCTCCCCACCTCCTCCCCAAGCTCTCTCAGGTAACTCATGAAAACACAAATCCTGCAGCAAGCAGAAGGCTCCCTCCTTAGATGAAAGTCAGGGGACTGCATGTTACTGGAACCTTCTCCTCGGGCTGCCATAACAAGAAATTGCGGATTGGATGACCTAAACAACAGAATTCGTTTTCTGAGTTCTGGAGGCTAGAAGCCTACGATCAGCGGTCTGAGATGGCTGGGTTCTGGTGAGAATCCTTGGCCTTAGCTTGTAGACGGCTACCTCTCTGCTGTCATTACATGGCTTTTCCTCTGTGTGTTCTAGTGTCCCTTCCTCTTCTTATAAGGACACGTTATATCAGATTAGGTCCCTACCTGTGGGACCTCGTTTAACCTTATTTACCTCCCTAAAGGCCCTTTTTCCAAGGAGAGCCCTTGGGAGTTATGGCTTCAATGTAGGAACCTTTTTGAAAGTCACAATTCAGTCTATAACACCACCCCAAATTGTTTATCGAACTATTTCTTTGACTAGTCCCATTCACAGGACTCTCCTTTACCTCCTTTACCTCCATTATTTTTCTAGCAATATTTTTGTGCCCTTTATGTTTTGGCACCTGAGGCAGACACCCACTGGCTCTCTAATTAATCCCACTGTGTCACCACAAGCATAAGAGAGCATTTAGAGCCAAGCTCAGGGCTCAGGGTAGTGAAAAGCCTGAATGGGTTTACCTGGACACATCTAGTCCTCTCAGTGCTATCATTCAGCTCAGAGCTACAAAGATTTTGACAGGACATCCTGTTGCCCTTAAACTTCTTAAACCTTAGGGACTAGTAAACCTCTTAGTAACCTATATGCATATTTCTATGGGTCTTCAAATCCTCGATTGCCAGCAAAATGTGGTGCATATGTATGCTTACAGATGTTTCTAGTGACAGAAAGCAAAGCTTTCTTCAACTTCTCCCAGGGGTCTGTGACTCCAATGAGACCAAGTGCTCTTTATTATTTATGGCAGAGGACTATGCTGATAGAAATACTTTTCTGTTGTGCATTTATTTGTTCCCTAATGTAAAATGATGTCTTAATAGGAGGGCATCATCTTTTCTTCTTCTTATCTGTGACTTAGCAAAACGCAAAAGTTGGTATTTCTTATTTATGATAAGTTGGCATTTCTTATTTATGATAAGTCTAGAATTATAAAGGATTACTTGGTTGTTAATTTATTTTTGCTCTTTTTTTTCCACCCTGCAATCTTGTAGTAGGGGGGTCAACTCATGTTTAGAAAAATTAATGAAAACTGACTTTTCAGTAATGTGAGTAAGATTTGTAGCAGCCATTCATTTTGACGTGGATTTTTTAGAAGCCTTTTTTTCCTTTTCCAAGCCTCACAAATAAGCAGTTCAGACAAGAATTGAGAATTGCACCACAACTTGAGCAGTGATGACTAAATGACCACAGTGTTAATACTGTTAATGGCAATGACCGCCCCCCCCCAAAAGGGGTATTTTTTTCAAGAGAAACCCACTTCAACTTTATCATAAGCAATTGGGATATGTTTACTATTGCCTCTTTTTAAGTTCTGAACTTTAAACAATGAAGATTTTTCATAAATAAAGTAATCTGTGCATCTCTGTGGATGCTCAGTCCAGTTTACTCCCAGCTAGTGTTGACAGTGTGAGTTCCTGAGATGCCCTTTGTTCTGCTGTAGTTATTATTTCTTTTCTGCCATATTCTTTTCTGTCTAACCCCAAACGCAATACTACGGTGAATACACAAATCATAGGACTCTAAGGGCATAGAGAGCTGTAGGTGGACTTAGAACATTATATAACCATGCAAATGTAATTACAGCATCAAAGGAAAACATCTACCCTCATCAAATGGGGCTGTAGGTCCACGCAGAGGCTCGCCATGCTTTTCGTAACTTGAGTCTAATCATTGACAAATCTAAACATTTTATTTTTGCATGAGGTTCTTGGCACATAGCGGTAGCAATTCCTAATGACAAGAGAACATTCAGGACACAGTAATGAAAGCTACACATTCGCTAAGAGGGGCTGTTTTGGTCCTCAGATAGGCAGAATTGATTGCCTGATGCTTTACCTCTATAGCCATGTTCTCTTTTATTCCCTCAGGATGTTGAGAAGTAATCGCATAAGCTGTGTGGGGAATGACAGCTTCATAGGACTCAGTTCTGTGCGTTTGCTTTCTTTATATGATAATCAAATTACTACAATTGCACCGGGGGCATTTGATACTCTCCATTCTTTATCTACTCTGTAAGTATGGAAAAATAGTCTTCGTTTGTGTATTATGTGAGCCACCGTACTATATTTATTTTTTCATTGATAACATTTGAATGCATTATTAGGCATTTCAAAAAAATATAGTCAAGTATTCAGGTTTTCTTTTTTGTAAAAAAGACAAATTTGTTCACCTTAGATTTTAATTTTTCTAAAACTATCACCTTCCTGTTGTACATTAAAATTTAACAAAAAAAAAATCATAGTATTTTTAGTCCACGTTTTTAATAATAATGTGCTATGGCTTAATTGATAAATTTTAATTGTATTATAACAGAGTGTGTTGCAAATAAAAGAAATGTTACAGATTTTCCCCAGCCTTCTTACACTGGAGTCTTTCCCGTATAAGTATCATAAAAACAGAGCTGATAAGGTTATTGCCAACACGCTGTGCTCTAAAGGATCATTCACAGTGGCAGGAGCTGCGTTAGGATGACGAAACCAACAATAAAAGCTGTTCACTAGAGGGCATTTACTGCGACATTAGGAAAATACTGAAGAAATAGGTTGAGCCTGTCCAGGAGAATATTTTATGTCCAAGAATAAAGGATATTTGTAGGTCTATAGACAGAATTTAGGAAAAAAAAAAAAAATATATATATATATATATCCCTCTTCACACAATGTATTTAAGGCTTCTTGTATGTCTAAAAGGTATATAGAAAGCAATCTTTGAAATAATAAATCTTATAACCGATTTGATTTTCTAGTAATGGTGACATTTAAATATACTAATCTAACTCAAAAGGTAGTTAGAAAGAAAAAAAAAACATGCGACGTAGCTGAAGTCACTGAAGAAATTGTTTGAAGGAAGCATCCATCCATCAGGAAAGTGCTTAATCCTCTTTCCGCATAAAATGTAACATTTTACATGGAGTGACTAATTCGTGCATATTAAAGATGGCATGTTTATAAATAATGGGGTTGTCAATAGGTTTGTGCTGAAGTAGGGAGATGCCAGAAGTATGGAGATTTGTAGAAGTAAATTCATTTTTATAACTGGCGTTTAATCAACTCAGCTGTCAGTTTAGATGGGAAACCTGGTCTCTAGAGCAAATAAGAGATGGAAATCTTAGAATGACAAATTAATGAAATCGCTGTTGTCAGGTTAAACTCAATCATACAAGGTAATCAGCCTTCATCTTTCTGTTAACTTACTGCATTATCGGTGTAAGGAAGTCTGACAATAAGTCAGATCTCAGACAAGTTTAAATTATCTCTAAATGAGATATCTCCCAGGACCCACTGCATAAACTCTAAATTGCTACCTTCAGTTTATTTTTCCCATGAAATTATTTGAAGAATTCTTATGTGACAGTGTTGCTGTTACTTTATGTTTCACACGTAAATATTTTAGAAAAAAATGCATACCACATGTCGTGTGTGCCTGAATGTTAAGTAGAGCTGGGGGTGGGGAATACAAAGAATAAGAGGGAGCCATTGCCGCAGAAATGGCGTGGAGAAATGGTAGCATGGGGCTTCGAAAAGTAAGAACGTGAAACCGTGAACTCAACTCTGCATTGTTTGCATGTGGCGTTTAGAAATCTCTTGGCCAATCCCTTTAACTGTAATTGCTACCTGGCTTGGTTGGGAGAATGGCTCAGAAAGAAGAGAATTGTAACCGGAAATCCTCGATGTCAGAAACCATACTTCCTCAAAGAAATCCCCATCCAAGATGTGGCCATTCAAGACTTCACGTGTGATGACGGTAAGACAGCCTTGCCACATCTTCGGTTACCAGGCATCCAGGTGACCGTTCCGATGCCACAGGCACAACTCAACAGCGCACTAGTCCAAAGATAGCTCTTGAGCATCTTTAGCTTTGTTTTGTGGTTTTGCTATGTCGCATTTTAGCAATAGGACGCTTACTTTCTCATATTGCTCTTTCACATCCAAGTCTACTTTGTGTGTCTGAATGTTTTAGGTTTTCCAGTTTCCAACTGGTGGTCAGTGCTATGTTTATAGCTTCCTTTTAACATTTCCTTATTATCCTGAGCACCTCTTTTAGTAACTACCATTTCCAAATGAGAAAAAGCAATTGACTGCTAAAATAGTAATGCTAGTAAATCTAACAAAAAATAATAATTTCCACTTTTTAATGCACTCTATATATCATCCCATACGATTCGCATAATAGCCCTGTAAGGTAGGTAGAGCTGGTTCTGATATCATTGCCCGTGACTGGAGAGCTCATCTGGGTGCTGTATTTTAAAATGAGGAACCCATACAATTTTTGCTAAACGTTTTAAATTACTCTGTCCCTTTATGTCTCTTCATGTCTGTCTCCTTACAGTTTCTCTGTAATTCGGTGTACATTTAGAGATGCTAATTAAACTTATAATTTGCATAAATAACTAAACAAATAAAATAAGGACTCTAATTGTATTGATAATACAAACCAGAGATCACCTTCTGGAATTCTGCCTTAGGCCATCTGAAAACAGTACTAGATAAACCAGACGGTGTCAATTTGTCAACACTTCATGCCCTATACATCAGCAATTGTATGGTTCAAGATGTGTGCTTGTTACCTTAATTTAAAGGCAAAAAATCACCCCTACATCTTGAAAGCCACGAATCTGGGTTTTCCTGTTTCTTTTGCAACTTAGGAAATGACGACAACAGTTGCTCCCCGCTGTCTCGCTGTCCTACGGAATGCACCTGCCTAGACACAGTGGTCCGATGTAGCAACAAGGGCTTGAAGGTCTTGCCCAAAGGAATTCCAAGAGATGTCACTGAACTGTAAGTAAAGCTTGTCTCTTCCTTTTCTGAACAGTTAGTATTTCACGTACCAATGGACACAGACACCAAACAAATATTTTTGGAGTCCTGTTTGCCAAATACATGCTATGAGCCATTCATTTGTATCACGTAAAACCCTAAACAAATAATGTAGAAGCTAGTTCAGATACCCTTGGAAATGCAGGTCGTGTGTTTCTCTTTTTTTCACTGCAGGATTTATCAGTGCTTTTATTATGCTAAGGTACACTGTGAAGCTCCGAGAGAGGGTGATAAAATATAAGGCAGCTCTGTACTTATTAGTCTTTTTTTTCGTAAATTATCTTGCAAGACTAATGTCCCATCAAACACACTTTGGAAAATGTGTTCAGTTTATCTACAGTGTCTGGGACATTCCATATGGTTAATTATTTTTTACCACAATGTCCCTTGGGAGAATATCTCATCATATGGGATACATAACTATTTGGGAGATGGAAGAAGCTAGCATAGTCCTTACCCTTAAAAGGAGATACTGACCTTTGAATGGGAATCAGAGTCCTTTAGATTGTAAAGGATGTGAGGCCAATTATCCCAAATGTTTTCATAACTGATATTTAACTGCAACTTACCCTAGCCATAATATCTGGATACTAAGCACTCCCCTTCTCTTCCTTAGCTGTCTCATGCTATGTATACATGGAATGGAATAAATCAGATAATAGCTGCTTAAATAATAATGTGCACATGCTCCAATCCATTCCTTTATCTTGATACGAATGTGCCACATTTGAGTCATTTTGCCTCGTTTATTTTTTGTCTGTATGGAATCGTGTATCAAAAACCATTTAAGTCCAAATCTAATTCATACAAATGTGGACCTGCAATTCCTTCCAAATGAGCAGCTTCGATAACCTTTTGGCAACACAGAACATTCTTAATGAGATTTAAGAAGATGCCACGTTGGTTATCAAATTACGTGCAGTTCTGTGAATCCTAAGTTGGTCCTGAATTGAACACTTAGACAAAAAAAAAAAAAAAAAAAAGATGTGATCTTAGCACATGTTCACAGAAGGTCCCTTTTAAATTTGCATTGTTGTAAAGTGTTCAGTTTCTCTCTCATCAGTCATTAAGTAACTATAAGCACTACTTCGTGTGTGCATGTGTGTAATTAAATACTTAATTCTTACTTTAATGTGTATTTATTTCAGAAGATTACCCTCCATCCAGTGTTGAGAAGCTGGATGCCTGTAGAGTATTCTGTATGCAAAACACTGATGCTAACACTCAGCATAACATTCAAATCATCTGGGAGGGACAACCCCGTCTTCTGCCCCTTCAACTGGCTCGTCGTGCCTTAGCCTTTTTACTTGATTCCCATTAAATAATTTTAAACATTCTTTACTTATCAAAGTATATCTGAGAACCTGCTTGAGTCTATGCTATCTATATGTTTCTTCTTTCAGTCAAATCTTCATTTCCCTACAAATTTTTAAAAAGCCAATTTTTTTCTAAAGAAAATAGGCTGCAGAGATGAGGAAAATAACTCATCTCTTGTGAATTCTAGTTTTACCTCCCAGAGAGCTTATTCTTAGAACCATACCAAGTCAACAGGGTCCTTCTCTGCAGAATTATATGTGCATGTATTAGAAAAAAATTTCATGGGCTTATTATATTAAATTATTAAAGAATTTGGCAAAAATAAGAATGTATTGGTGGGCAGTTTAGGACAAATGGTATGTATTATTTTTAATCAGTTCCATATAATTTCTCTCTTAGGTTGTTTTACATATAAACAATCTTTCTGTTATGATATTTTCTGGAATTAAAGGAGAGTGCTGAGTGTATGGGGTTGTGCTGCCCTCTAGGGGCACCAAGGAATATTTAGCTAGAGGAAAGAACGGAGGCAGGAGAGAGGGATGGGAAGAGTCGGAAGATTTGAGTAGGCACAAGGAGTCATAACATACGCCCAACTCTTCGTCAGGTATTTATTACATGTTTTTGTAATGTGTGACTTTTCCGTAACTTTTTTTTCATTTTGAAATAGTCGAAAGAAATTGTTATCTTAGGCAATTTCTCAGTTACTTCTGCATCCAGCAAAAATACTAAACTCAACCCTGGATCTTGAGGCTGACCACAACAGGGGGGCAGTCATGTGCCCAGTGTGCCAGGACCGATTGTGGGCACTTCTGTAGCCAGATGATCCCAGTTACTGAAGGACATTCTTACCCCTCTCCATCTACATTCTGGGAAAGGATAGCCTTGGGAGGGGATGGAATTTATTACCTTTGTGTGCATGTGGCATTATGGATATAACTGTAGGCATTCTCGTACTTTCTTGTCTTGCCAGTTAGCTCATAGCCCATTTTCTGATTATTCTGCTGACTCTAATCAGAAATGGAAAATTTACTTACATGTGGTTATTTGATTATTACTTTTACTTATATGAGCTACATTGGTGCACTGGATAAATGTGCTTTTCTATGAAACCTCTGAAAATTAATATCCCCATGTCAATTGACAGTGGTAAAAACTACTTTTAAGGTATTATTAACTGAAATCTAATTATGTTTAATTCCCAAATATCTCCTTTAAACCATCCATCGTTGTTTACTAAGTATATTGATATGCGTTCAGGCAATGAAGAGTGGCTTGCCCTCAGTAACAAGGTTCTGCCAGTAGCAAATGCCTTTCATGGGACTGCCTCCACACAAACACAAGCAAACTGGAGTTTGACTAAAATTGTGGTTAGTTGAATGAACCTTCTTGCTGACGCAAAAAAAAAAAAAAAAAAAAAAAAAAAAAAAAAAAAAAAAGGTTGGATACATGCTTGCCTTCTTAGATAAACCACAAAGAACTGGACTCACCAGTCTCTCCTTGATTTTATAATTTAGCCTGAGTGATCCAGAAAAGAATTCTACTGGATTGGACAACTGTTTGTTTTGTTTTGTTTTGTTTTCCTCTTTTCTTCTCTTCAACAGCATCCCCAGCTAAAAACACAACATCTCAAAGTTAAAATTGGCAAGTGCTTCCTTGCCTCAATTAAGAATGAAATATTGTTCAACTACTTTATGATACAGTACTGCTACTTTGAAAACGCTATTATTGTTTCCTTGTTTTTAGGTATCTGGATGGGAACCAATTTACACTGGTTCCTAAGGAACTCTCTAACTACAAACACTTAACACTCATGTAAGTAATGTATTATAGGTGTCTGTCTTTGATGTCTTCTTCTATTTAATGAAAATGGGGATAGCAAGTGGCAGACGATGTAGTGAACCTCTCAGCTAATAGGAATCGTTGACGGTTTGTTGCTTCCCTCCCTGCGCATCGTAATTCTGGATCACCAGCTACATCCTACTGTGCATCAGTCAAGCAGTGATGTGTCTTTGAAAACGGTCCCCCTGAATGCAAAGTGCAAATACAATTACATGTTCATGTCAGAGAATTACAGAATTGCAGCAAATCGTGTACTTCTACTGATGCTGAATATGGGCTATTTTATGACAAGCCAAGGAGAGATAGAAAACAGTATTTTTATTCTTAACTTTAAGCAGAAGATGGTACATGGTAATAGTCTTACCGAAAGTATATTATAGATCTAATTAGTTACGTTTGATTTTCTTATATAATAAATAAATTGTGAATTAAGTTATGGGCCTTGAGTATTAAAATTCATTGTGTAAAATCCATATTTACTTATATATTATTTAAGTAAACTTGACAAAGATGTTGACATTCAGTATAAATTTCAAAACATTGATTTTTTTTTTTTTTTAGTTTGGTTTGATGTCCTCCTAAAATAACATCATTTTTTCATTAATGTATGTAAACAAATTTATTTTTTACCAATTTTAAGTTTTATATACAAGTACATTTAAGCATACAAATATTTTATTCTAGTTATGTGCATAGTATTTTAAAAAATATATAACCTTAGTACATATAATGTCACATTTAGAGTAGACTTGTTGGTAATTGATAAAACTCATAAAACAAAATGTAGCAATGATAGTGAATATAAAGGAAAATACTTCATCATTCATTTCAGTCTATCTGATTTTAGAGTAAATATGACTGGCTTAGAAGGCAGATTTCTAGTACGCCTATAATAAAGAAGTTTATTCCTAATTAGTGAATTCAAGAAACTAGGTAGTAGAAAATGTTACATTTCTCAAGCAAACTTTATAATAAACTAGATAGGTAGAAGTTAGTTAAAATTATGTTGATTATTTTCAGTGTTTCTTAAAAGTATGAGAAAATCAAACACTTTTGTAGAGAAAGTATAGGACTGTTTAAATGACAAATGATTAAATTAACAAAAAAAAAGAGACTATCCTCTAAGATGTCTTGTTCCGCTTCTAGTCATTTATTTAATAGCAGCAAGAAGTGATTACATACATTTTGTTTTGTTAAATAAAGCATTAAATTGCTCTAATTTCCAAAGGGTCATTTAATCAGAATTAGGTCATTTGTGGGACAGCTTGTGATTATTTAAAAACAATCTGGAAATGAAAAATGAGAATTGGTAGATCTACAAATGGTTTACCAAAGAGTCATTATACAATCATAGGCAAGTAACTTTTGCTAGTATATATTTACTTTTTAAATTTAGGTATAGTACTTCGGCAGTTAAGAAGATGAATATTAAAGCTTCTATAACATTCCTACCATTTTTACAATTTTATTGGTCCATTTTACTGATGTTTTGGTACTTTAATAAAGGAAGGAATAATCAGCTTTTCTGACCTTTTATCAATTCATATATTTTGCTTCAGAATAATTTAGCAAATATAAGTACACACACATAAATGAACATAAATTACGACCTATAATTTTCCATTTATTCATGACTTTATAAATTTGGCATTTTGCTTTAGAAAAATATTAGTGAATAGATGCATATTCCCTAACGTGTGTCACATGGTCATATATATATATTTTCTAAATTTTTAAAAAACATTTTCTAAAGTAAAATGCAAAAATTGTATATACTATATATACATGTTATATATTATTATATTGCATTATATATTATATGTATATACCATTATTTTATATATATATATGTATAACATAAACTACATATATAAGAAAAACAAGATCCAGTTCCCTGAATATAAATTACAACCCAAATACAAAGTACTCATAAATAGCCAATTAGCATTGGTAAAAAATCCACATCTCTCATTTACTTACCATTCGTTAAACAGATATTTACTTAGGACCTACTATGTGCTAGTGACGTTGTCAAGGGCAAAATTTTTAATTATGCCACTTTTTTAATTATGGCATTGCTAATGTCATTAAATGAGGGATTCTTTCAGTTATCAAATGTGGCTGTGTGTATTAGTGAGCTTATGTATTCATGAAGATAGAGTGTTTGTAACTGATGGAACCTTCAAAAACAAAGGCTCATGTCTCACCCAAAACGTGTGCCCGTGGTAAATGGCCTGCACATATCTTCACTCTGGGACCGGCAACAGGTGCTGGGCCTGGGGAACATCACAGTCTCTCAGAGAGAAAAGGAAGAAGAAAATGGGAAAAGTGAGCTCACTCTCAAGCCTTTATTCTGAACCAAAACAGCTCCAGGGCCCACACTTCACTGGCCCAGGCAAGGCATGTGGTCACTTCTAATTCCCACAGCCCGGGGCAACACGGTAGTTCTGAGTAACATCACAGTCTGCCCCAGAAGGTTGCTCCATGTTTCGTTATTTTTAAATAAAAGATGACTGCTAACGAGGCTGCTGTAACTGTGAACTAAAAGACCTTCTTTCGCTATGAATCACTGACATTTCAACTTCTGCAGTGACAGTAGACTTCATTTTCTTCTTTTTCTCTTTTAGAGACTTAAGTAACAACCGGATAAGCACTCTTTCTAACCAGAGTTTCAGCAACATGACCCAGCTCCTCACCTTGTGAGTACGAAAGTATAGTACCGAGCTTTTATTAATTCACTGGACAAAATGTGTTTTCTGTGTCTTAGACCTTCCTGTTAAACAAGGCAGATGAAGTCTCTGCCCTCAAGGAACGTACATACTTTTTGGGAGAAAAAGACAAAACCTCAATAAGCCAACAAATACAGACATTATATGAGAGTGTTGGGTTCTGTAAAAGAAACAAGAATAATGTATGTTTGTGGTGGGGTTAGGAGAGAGCCTTAAGCAGACTTCTGGGGAAAGTCACTTAAGGAAGGCATAGTTGAGGCCTCGGCATCCAGCAGGAGTAGAAAACATTCTGGACCGAGTTTACGAAACGAACGTGTTGAGTTAGTGAAACAACACAAATACTTTTTAAAATATTATGCATCGATATTCTCAACTTATAAGATGTTAAAATAACCCCTTTAAAACTGCTTTATTTTTAAAAATGGCATTTGGCCACTTTGTGATATTTGAGTAAAACAAATTGGCTTGTGTGTGCTTTCAGAATTCTTAGTTACAACCGTCTGCGATGTATTCCTCCTCAAACCTTCTATGGATTGAAGTCTCTTCGATTACTGTAAGCATCTAATGTTCAACAAAATACTTTTTTTCCCCCCCTCAAGGATCGAGTTTTTGGTTTCTATTTAATGATTTAACTGCTTTGTCAATTCTTGAGTATTTTTGGATATATACTTTAGGGTTCACTGCAAATTTGGAAATAGGAGAATTATATCTTATTGCATCATTGTTCAAGAGCTGTAATTCAGAGAATATAATCTTCTCTTCTGTAATACTTGTTGAAGTCATTTATTTGATACTATATAATATTCAGGTGTATGTTTTATATAGATTTAACTAATTTTGAAAGAAATGGAGGGAGTTTTAATTTCCGTGCAGATTATATAATAAATAAACTTTATATGAAATAAAACAGGCTCCTCAATCCCAATAGCCTCCCCTAGAATTTACCGTTAAACAGTTTGTTCTCTTCTGCCCCTCGTTTGTATGCATTTGTGTTTATATGATGACATACGTATGCCCCTGGCTTTGTAAATTTTTAAAACCGTAAAGAGGATTTGGTCTCGCTCTGCCACCTCTTTACTATCATTTATTTGTTCTACTTCCAAATTTTTGCTACTCTGTGCAGCAGTTCTAAAGAGCATCCTACACATTTTGTCTTGGTGCAAATGTGCTAGCGATTTGTGGTGGGAAGTTACTGTCAAAAATATTGAAAGAATACCAAAATAACCATCAAGTTGTCCTTTAAACAAGATTTTGCCAATTTACGAATTTATTTTTTCCACCAACTATTTAATACAGTACCTGTTTTGAAACACTCCTGCAAATATTGAATATTATTAATGCTTTCGGTTTTGTCATGTGACAGATGGAACATTATTTCCCATGTCTATTAATTTGCAATTCCAATTACTAGAGCATTTGAGTATATTTTATTTGTTTACTGAGCATTTGTGTTGTTTAATCTATGAGTCTGATCATATCATTTCCCATTTCCTATTGGATACTTTGTCTTTTTATTATTAGCATAAATATCTTTATGCATGTATTATTTGACTCAAAGTTTGAAAGTCTTTTCACAAAGGAATTATTCCTTGTATCTTATATATGTTGCAAATATTTCCCATTCTGTTCCTTATATGTAATCTTTTATATTATGAATATATTTTAGATAGTCAAAAATTTGTCACTCCTTTTAATTATGGTTTCTAAGTTTTATATAGTGGTTTTGAAAGCTTTCTCTGTCACATTTATAAAAAGAAGAAAAAAGCTCTTCTCTATTTTCTTTTACTACATTTGTTTTATTTTTGCATTTAACTCTTTGATCTAGAATATATTTTATGCATATGATGTGAGGTAGCAACTAACTTTTTGTTTTCTGAAATAGATCCCCACTTGTACCAAAACTATTTATTGACTAGAACATCTTGGCTACACTGATTTAAAATGCTTATTATAAACTGAAGTTTCATACATGCATATGAATTTTTCTGAACTCTCTGAATTATAGGAAATTTAATTTTACTTTTTCTTGCTCTCAGCTCTTTACATGGAAATGACATTTCTGTTGTGCCCGAGGGTGCTTTCAATGATCTTTCTGCGTTATCGCATCTGTGAGTACCTAGTCCATGTTGTGGGTTTAGTGTCGATCTGTCCTCGGCCAGTGGGTTTGAAACACGTCATCCTCTGCCACCCCCTTTATTGTCACATCGTAAGATGTGATTAGTTCTATCTTTAAAAATAAAGATTGTCAATATAGATATGGTGGCCTCAACAAGATAGCCCGAATTTATTCTTCTGGCCATTCCTTCCCATTACTTGAATTTTCTGTGCTTAGCTAAAAGTGTCTCTTCTTACAAATGTGGTTTCTCCAACTTCCTAGTAGTCTATGCCTTATCTCTCAGTGTTCTCTGAGAGATATTGGTTCTGCCCAAATCCTGCTTTTTTTAGGTCACATCCCAAGTATCACCTCTTCCATGAAGTCTATCCTGATTTGCTCGAACTGGATTCATTTATTGAGCAGATTTACTCAGCATCAACTATGGCACCATGCAAAAGTAGATTAGACAGGGTTCAAGACTTTATAGTGTGGTAGAGGGAAATAGTCAAACTCTCATCTTGGGTGCTATATATATATATATATTTTTTTAATTTATATTTATATTCTCTCTCTCATGTAGCCTGCTTGTATCTCCAAATTGCCTGGAAGTATGATAAAACAATTTAAAAATATGTGATAAATTGGGTCCAAAAAATCTCAGTTGGGTCAAATTCCATTATTACATGATTTGTAGTTCTATTATTAAGACCATGGCAGAACTAGAAGGAAGTTCAGGGGACAATCCTAGAACCCAGAGCCTCTTACATCAGGCTGACTTGGTGTCACCTGGGGGCAGTTATGTGCGTTGGCTTAAATTCGGTGTCAGTTGGCTCTCAGTTTTCCCAAGGAGCTTGCCTTACCTATTCGCTCTTGGCTTTGCCTTCCCCTTTAAAACCCACCTAACCCCAAGAAGAAAAGACATTTAGAAAAATTGGGAAAGGCGGATGGGCAGAGGATAGCAGCTCATAGTCTGTCAATCATGCCGGACATGAATTTGCCTTATGGGGGCTGTGTGATCAATGCAGGGTTTTGCACGTCTGACTGGTGCTTACAGTTAATATTCCTTCTACTAAACTATTAGGTTCCAGGAGATGAGACTTCCATCTTTTCATACTTGAGCCCCAGCACCTACCTCAAAGTCAATGTCAGAGCCACTCCTCTAAAAACTCCAGGGATGTCATTTGCCCGAGATACATTGTTAATTAAACCAGAAGTTCAGGGCTGAGAGACTGTGGTACCATCTGGCAGAGACTGCAGCATAAAGAAGGATGTGGCCATCTATCCACCCATGTTAGGGCAATGGATCACAAAAGGCTGCATGGGAAAGGTGTTGCTTGAGCTAAGTAGAGCTCCCCTTTATCTGACCAATCCCACTAACAGTGAGAGTAATTTGAATCTTCTTTGTCATGTGTCCTGTTTGGTCATGTATTCCATTTATGCATTTGTCTTTTACTCCTCAGGTTATAAAAAGCCCTGTCCTATTCACATTTTCCACTGTGTCCCCTGACATAGCAAGGACCAAGTAAATGTCAGTAAAAATGAGATCAAATTACTCAAAGACATAATTTTGCTCATTTTTAATTTAGAAGAAGGGTTAGAATCTGGCATATATATGGGCATAAAATTTACTACACTCCAGTTCTTGGTTAGAGTTGGGCATTAAAACAACTAAACTACTATAATATAAAGTATTACTGTTTTACAAACTTATTTTGGGGGTGTTCTGATTGAGGATTAAGGCTGGTATTGCCTTGACTATAGACCTAAAAACACTACTAATCTGACGTTAGTTATAAATCAGAATTAATCAGTTTTTAAATATCATTTTATGTATTTTATGTATTTTGTGCTCAGATATGGCAGTTTTATGAACCCATTGGTTAACTTCTTTGACCTCAGTTTCTTAATCTGTAAAATGGGCTAATAATATCGCCCTCAGAGAGTTGCTAGTTTGCATAAAATGAGGTAATTCACATAAATAAATGGCTTAGCACAGTTCTTGCATGTTGTAATGATGCAATAAATGTTAACTAGCATCTTGAGTACTTTTCCTATTGCTACTACTGCTTGTGTGAATAGGAACCAAAGTTCTAAAATGAAAGACTTTATAAAGGGACAGACATCCAACAACACTCTAAATCAGCTCAGGGAACTAACTACATGCATCTTTATGACCTCACACACTTTCTTAGCTTCGCGCCTTTGTACTTTGGATTTTTTTCACTCTGAAAAAGTCTTCCCAGCCTTTTCCACCTACGTGACTCTCAATACTTACACATTTTTAGCCAACAGTCCCCTAGGAAAGTTACCCTCTTTTCACAGTCATCTTGTAAATTCTTCTGGTAGAGCACTTCTAAATGAAATCCATTCGCACATATGAGTATATATTAATCTGCTTTGCAGAGGAGTCTTCCTGTGTAGCAGTTAAAAATAATGTGGTTTTCATGTTTGGGTCCCAAGAATCTGCCACAGTGATTGACTTCTCATTAAATAGTTGGTGAATGAAGGAAGTATTAACCTGCACTGAGAGTGCGCTTACACCCAGTATAAACGTGTTCCTGCAAATATAAGACAACCTTTTTAATTCTGATAAGTGTGAACACTAGTGCCAACTCACTTAATCTCAGTTGCACTAATTCAGGAAAATGGGTAATCCCCATGTCTCCATTTTCTTTGAAATTGTTTTCACTAATAAATCCATAGGGATGTTCTACAGAGCATCTTTTGGAGTTATGTTTCCCTTAGGAAATAACAATAATCTCATACGTGTGTGTGTCTGTATGTGTGTGTGCTGTGCACACGATGTCCTTTTCGGTGGTGTTTTCCAGAGCAATCGGAGCCAACCCTCTCTACTGCGACTGTAATATGCAGTGGTTATCCGACTGGGTGAAGTCGGAATATAAAGAACCGGGAATCGCTCGTTGTGCTGGTCCCGGAGAAATGGCAGATAAACTGTTACTCACAACTCCCTCCAAAAAATTTACATGTCAAGGTAAGGCTTTTAATTATTCGTATTTCTATCAATAAAAATTCACTGTATTAATTTCAAAAGAAAAAATAATAATTTGCCACTGGACTTCAAAGGTGTAGCCGAAAAGCACCGGTAACTAATTGCTGTTTCCACCTGTGCTTGGACGAGACAGGGTGCTTAGTTACCTGAGTAAGGAATTACTCAGGAGCCCAAGTAATGAATTGGGCTTTTCAAATAAATTGCAGAAATAGTCTACTGGAAATGCCTACCTTTTCTTTAAAACGCATGAAGAATAGAGTACACAATTTCTAGAAATTCCTCTTATAGCCTCTAACAAGTGAAATATTTTGCTTTTGCCTCGTCTGAACATGTGCCCTGCTCTTAGGGCTGCCAGGGCCCTGCGGCTTCCTGCTGCCAGGTAAGGAGATGTGAGCCCCCCTGCGTGCCGGGCCAAACCTTCCGACCTACCTCGTGTCCCGCCATCTTCCTGTGTTAGCGTGGGTCTTTCTTCTTTGTTCATTTCCTCTTTTTAACCCTCTTTGTTTTTTGTACTTGTGAATTCGAAGTAGTGTCTTAGGAACAAATATTTTCTTCTCTTAATATATGGCTAGCATAGAAAATGTAAAGAATAGGAAAATATAAACCATGAGAAACATTTTATTTCTGCAAGAACTAAAATGATTATCATTAATCACAACACCTAGAGATAACCCCTATTAAATTTGTTTTGTCTGTCTATCCACAGTCACTAATCAAATACATGAATTTAGGTTACTTACCAAAAGTGGGATAGAAGGTTACTATTATTCTTAATTTGTAGATTTTCAAGAGGGCCATTCATGTTTATGAAACATTTTATGAAATAAACTAAATCCTAGGTATCATGGAGCATAGCCAAGTTTATGCTATGGCCTGGCCTTCCAAGGCTTGCAAACCTAGCTGAAAACATAAGCTTTCAACGTTTGGACATTTACATAGGGAAAACGCATTTAAGGAGGTAATGTCGTGAAGTGGAACCATGGCCTGAGTGCTGAAGCCCAGCCTGTATTAGCCTGGGCTGAATGCCAGCCTTACTTTTCAATAGTTATGTAACTTTAGTTTAATAGTTTAGCCAGTCTGTGCCTCAGTTTCCTCATATGTAAGCACCCACAATGATAGACAATAAAAGGGTTTGGTTGGATGAGTTTTTATATGTGGAATCAAAAAAAAAAAAAAAGCTGATTTATAGAAACAAAGAATAGAAAGGTAGTTAGTTACCAGTGAATGTTAAATGTTATTTTAAATTTAAATGTAGATAGAACAGTTGCTGCAACAGGACCTAGGAGAAAGGGAAATGGGGAGCTGTAGATTAAAGGGTTCAAACTTTCAGTTACAAGAAAAAGCTCTGAGGATGGAATGTACAGCATGGTGGCTTAAGTTCATAATACGGTTTCGCGTACTTGAAATTTGCTAAGAGTAGATCTTGAATGTTTTCACGACACACAGAAGGTAGCTGTGGGAGATGATAGATGTGTTAATCTTGGCGATCATTCCACTAAATATATATATATATATATATATATATATATATATATATATATATATATATATATATCAAATCATCGCTTTAAATATATACCATTGTATTTGTCAACTATTCCTCGATAAAGGTGGAAAAGAAGATTAGTAAAATTAATATATGTAAAACATGTTACCTTACACATTAGAGCACCCAACCTAGGTTAACTATTAATTTTATTATTATAACTTTTCAAAACCCAACAAAAATGATGTGGGATTCTCTACGATTTATTGGTTAAAGAAAGAATTTTCAAAAACTGTATTCCCTCCAAACATTTTGAACCTGGCATCTAATGCTTTTTTCCATAACTATAAATGGTAGCAAAATGTCATTTGTGGTGCATTGCAAAGTTTGACATTTTAAAACAAAACTCTTCTATTATTTTTTTAAATGTATTTGGCAGAATCTAAATATTAACAGCTAATTTTAAAAGAGACAAAAACAAGATCTTCTTTAATATTTTACACTGTCCTTTTTCCTTGAACTCCTGTTTTTCTCCTTGAATTCCTATTTCCAGTACCTCAGAGAATTGTGTCATTCTTTGTTACAAAAAATGTATGTATCATTTAAATTTTTTAAATTTCCTGCCACTAAAAATCTGTGTGTTTTAAAATTTTTCTTTGAATTGAATTATTTTCATTAATTCACAAAGATTGATTGGGACACCATTCATAGTGAACAGCATAATTTTTTATCCACATTTTAACATTTTTACTAAAAATTGAAAGTAGAATTTTATTGGAAATGCCTCTCTGGGATAATGTGCATTGATTGCAAGAGGCTTTGCAAATAACCAGTATTTTAAAGTATTCTTTTATGACCTAAGATGTTTTCTTAGGGCGGAGCCTCACGGTGAACGTCTGGTGGTAAACTGAGAGAGACACCAGTCTTTATAAAGTCATGTGATTGTTCAAAGGAAGGAGAAACTGGTAAAAAAGTTTAGTCAAAAAAGTTAAGCACGGTAGTAGGCAGGATGGTTTTAGAAAGATTGTGTGGGGAAGTTGAGAAACTGCACATTGATTCTATTACACGTCTCTGTGCCCAAGGATGCACTTACATCATTTTGAAAAATGCTAGTGATTATCTATATCTCTAAAAGGTCAGAGCTCTCTGGAGTTTTTTCAAAATATTTTATGATAACGCAAATTTGAGAAAAGCCGGATACTTATATTCCATTCTTAGGGCATCTTACTTCACATTAATTTATTAAATGTTCCCAGAGTCCAAACGCATGCATGCGTACGTGCACACTCTCATACACAAATGTCTTTTTAACTCAAGATTTGTCGAAGTCTGTCCTGCCTTATAGGACTTTCTGCAGTGATGGGGACTGTCGGTATCTGCAGTCTCCCCTCTGGAAGCCACCAGCCACGTGTTGTTGTTGAGCACTCAAAATTTGTCAAATGCAACTTGGGAACTGAATTTTAAATTTTATGTAAATTTCGATGTAAGTAGAACAGTCGCTACCAGGGCTCAGAGGAATCACGTGGAGGTCCAGTGCTGCAGACGTGCCCCCGCCAGCTGTTTGGACAAGCGGGCAAGTGTGAGGACGGTGCTGCAGGTGGGCAGAAGCGCAGGTGCAGAGTGCGCTGGAGGGAAGGGCAGGATGGGCCAGGAAGTGGGTGTGCTGACACTTGCTAATTGACAGATGGTGGCAGGCCCTAGCTCTCTCAGCTCAGTGGCGGCAATTTAGCTTAATATTCTCTGAGTTACCAAATCAATAGATTACATCTGTTTCAAGGTGTACCCTAAACCGGATAGCAAGCCACATGGGTGTAACCCGGTGGGCAAGCAGTATAGATGTTCGGAACTCAACAAATATAATGTAGTTGCATTTAGCAAACTTTAGTATTTACTCAGTTTCTCTATACCTTAATATAATTTTAGAGCGATGGCAGGTACTGAAACTCTTAATGACCTTTGTCAGCATTCGTCTCAGCATTTGTCAAATTATTGTGAGATTTCATTATCTTAAGACTCTGCTAGTTTAAGATTAATAATTCAGACTGGATCTCTACCAATATTACTACTACTACTACTAATAATAATAATATAATAATATAAAAATAATAATAATGATGACATAAAAAGAACAACAACTAATTTGTGTTAAGCAGTTTGCATTGTGTTGAGAATTTTACAAATACTTATCTCTCTTAATTTTTGCATAATTCTCTTAGTAGGCACTGTTATTTCCCCACTTGAGAGATGAAAATATTGTAATTTAGGGAAATTAAGTAATTAATTCAAAATCCCTCAGCTGCCAAGTGAAGGAGCCAGAAGTAGAACCCTGACTCTCTGACCATACAGCTTGCCTCTCAAGTTTACTTTCTGATTTTCAATAAAAATATTCTTAAAACAAATTATCAGTATAAATGATTGCCACCCTACTATTGAAACATACTTAAGAAATGAAAGACATGTACCTCTCTCACACACTTTACTAGACATATTTTCTTATAATAAATGGCTTGGTATAAGGCAGGTTATCCTAATCTATTAATTAAAATAATTCACTCCAGGAAATCTGAGTACTGTGTTTCAGAGCTTACATACCTTATGAACTTAAAAGCAATAAAATGAAGCTTCTTTAAATATTTTATAATTTGTGTTTTTTATATTTTAATGTAACTTTTCCCATAATCATGCCAGTTTAATGTGTTTTATTTTATGTGTTTTATTTTTGAAATTACATATTTACAAATCTTAGGATTTATATACTCCTAAAATTTGTAAATATGTAATTTCAAATGACAGCAGGAAGATGAATATTATTTATTTGAAGACATGTTTACATAACTATATTTAAATACAATTTAAAGGTTTTCTCTGTTAGGAAAGGCTGTGCTATTACTTTGAGTAATTAATTCTTTCAAAACAATTTTCAGTCTATATTTTTCAAAGTATTTTTTTATAGTGTAATCTCATAGTTTCAGTAGACAACAGAAATAAATGAACCGATGAAACAGATTATCAGAGCATATTTAATTAACACCCAGATTAGAACATTCTTGAGTGGGAAGCAGGTGTTAGTGACTTGTCTTTATAAGCCACATGTCCCATCCTCGTCTTTTAATATCAGATGAAATGAGAATGATTAAGCATTCCACAATAAAGCAGAGGTTTTTGTCCCATCCAGGTTTTCATTGAGAAAGTCAGCATGGAATGCAGAATAGCACTAATTTCTAATGTTCTCAATTCGGGAAGATTTAGCTATTCAAACAACTCACTTTTTTCAATTTAATTTGACAAACATTTATTAAACACTTAAATGTTCAAGGAAAGAGCTGTCTAATGGAAATGAACTATATATTCATTCTTTCATCCAACAAATATTATGTGACTTCCTGTTAAGCACCAGGCACAATTCCAAAGTGCTAAGAACACAACAATAAACAAGGCAGAAAACGCACAACCCTGTCCTCATAGTGCTGATAGTCTACCGATAGATATATTTGAGTAGATAATTCCGAATCAATATGGAGGTTTGGTGATTGAAAAAAAAATAGATATATGATATTAATAATATTCACACCAAACAATTATGTAATTGCAGCCGAGACCCCCAGGTCTGTCAGACCATCAGAAGGTTCTTACAGTGAGTCAAGTGGAACTGAGAATGGAACACAGAAAAGGAGGAGGCGCCCCAATGGGCACGCGTGGAGAGGCAGGGACATGGTCTCCGGGTACTCAGTTACTTCTCTGGGAAGGGCCAGCCAAAACGGTCAAAGGCCTCTTTTAGATATCCCAAGATGTTCGCCGGTTTACCGCCACATGGTTGATCTCTACCTCTGATTTCATATGTTAAAAATATTCTGGATTCTGCAATCCCTGAGGAAAATTCCACAGCTTTCAGCAATGTTTCAACATTGTTACATTGTCATTTGCCTCAGCAAGATCAACATCTTCTTTTTTTGGGGGGGGGGGTGTTCTTAACAAGCTTGAGGTGTTTTGTTTTATGTCTCAAATTTATTGGTTGGCATTACCTTTAGTTATTAAGTAAAGTATTGAGACAATTAGATAATTTACCTTGAATTAGAAAGAATGAAAAATTCACTAGTTAGATAAGCTTTAAAGTAGTATTTGAATTTTTTTTTATTTTTTTACATTTTCAGATTTAGCATCACTATCACGTAATTATAATTTTGAAATAACTTTAGCTTTTTGGAATTAAGATTTGCGCACCAGCTAAAGCAAATATTCAAACTTGTATATAGTTATGTTCCAAAACGTTATCTTTAAAAAACAAATGACGATTATTTTTTTATTATACTTCTTAAATCTTAAAACACTTAAATTTTAGCTGACATTTATTTTAATACATCATGAGAACCAATAATTAGTATTCTGTTCTTAAATATTTTATATCTATATTTCTATGATTCAATAATTCCATACAATAATTGTTGCTATTTTCTATTTAAATGTGACTCAAGAAATTCATTTACTGGCCTAAGGTCACATTTGTATGTAGAAAGTGGCCAATCCAGGTGATCCCAGAGGCGTGCCATCCAGCCTTCGTGGTTTTGTTTAACCATTTATATAATGCAGATTTATACCCTCAGTCACCTGGTGACCATCTCCATTCCTCTAGAGAAATCATAAGGACACCAGCATCTTCCATCTTGCCAATTTCAATGGCTTCTCTTCTCTCTTTTCATCTTAAATACTGGTACCCACTGTTCCTTCTCGTACATTCTGTTTGCCTCTTTCTTCATCTCTATGTTGATGCCTCTTACTGACTCTTTAATATTGACATGTGTGATGTTCTCTCCATATTAAACGAATTGCTTTCAACTCCATGGCTTTAGCTATCTAGCCGTGACTACTCTTATGAACTTCAGATTTACATTTCCACTCACTGAGTGAATTCTTCCCTCTTAATGGCATGCAGAAACTTAAAACACATTTTTCAAAACATACATTTCTGTTACCCACATCCTCTCATGACTATGTTCTGTACTTGATACAGATATGTCTCTACTACTGAACTACTGAAGTTTTTCTAGAAACTTGAACATTTCATGGCTTTGAACTCTCAAAACTTAGCCTGGTGTCTGTAGTCGATCCTCAATAAATATTTGATAAATGAATGTAACTATGATGGAATGTTAAAATATGTGACTGATAGTCATGCTTAAGAAATGTAATAACGTCATATTAAGTAGAATACATAATCTTTGGTTTTAAATAAAAACCTCCTCTTAGTTAATTATGCCCAACCTCAAATATTTCCTATGCTTTTTTCCGAGTTGTCTTCGATATACTATACCTCTGACTTTTTACAAGAGCAGTGCTAGAAGATTTTATTATTTGACTTGTGTTTCCAAGGGATGCCAGAAAGAAGGCAGACTCTGGGGTAGAGTTAGAAATTTGTGTCTGGAGCTTTTAGTCATAAATCAAAGTGAGAAACAATTCTCAATGGGTGGCAATGTTGGTGTCAGGTGCATAGCTAGTGATTTGAGTCAAGTAAGCAAGTCTGTCTACAAGCTTTAATGGATTTGAGGTCCGGCGGTTCTTCCATTAAAGATTAAAGTAACTGACAAAGACAAATTGTTAACCAAACTTTCTTCTCATTTTCCCTTTGAATTATTAAGCTAAACACACCTCTAGTCCAGATAGCTGATGCTAGAAGGCTCGCTTAAATCAAGACCAAATCTTAAATCAGTCTAGTTAGCCTACACTGGCTTCTTCCATTTCAGTGGCAGTAATGGAAACCTATAGTGCTAGAGCTAGATTTCTCTTCTCCTCTGTGACACACATTTTATGAGGGCCAATATTTTGGCAATTGTTTAGCATTTCTTGGAACCAGTCAGCTTTGGGAAGGAAGAAAGATGGAAGATCGGCGAAGTTATATCAGCAAGCAAGCTATATAGTTCCTTACCAAGTAGCAATGCAAGAGAAAAAGAGACTCTCTCCTCCTCAGTGGCATACAGTTATTTCTAGTGGTTTCCATACCATATTTACAAATCAAAGTTGCACTCCTTAAAAGTGCAAAACCATTAACTCTTGGTGGGTATTGTTACCCACTGGGTAATTATCTTTTGGTACCCTCTTCTGTTCCCCCAAGGTTTTGATAATTATAGCCCCTACAGCTTCCCCAAATGTCATCAATTCCTGGTATAGACAGAAAGTACTTGGTGAACTTGTGGTGAATGAATAAATGGCAAGCTCTAATTCACCTTTACCTGTGTTAAATTTGGGTAAATGTGGGTGTTTCTCCTTTTAGGTGAATCAGTTATGTCTCCCCAACTTCCACCCATCACCTCACCTTCTTCGAAGTCGAGGAAAGAGTGTCCAAATTCACTGTGGCTTCTATGCTTTCTCTCACTATATTATGTATTCAACATCCATTAGTATCTCATTTAATACTGAAAACAACCCATTGAGATGACTGCTATTATTCTTCTAACTCCACATACTTAAGTAACAAATCTAGGTTACTAACTTGGGGTGATGGACTTCAGATTTTCTCTCTGAGATTGCTATGCATTGTGCTAATTCCTATTTCTGAACATCTTCTTTTCATCTGGGACTGATCAAGTGTGCAAAATCCTACAAGTGCTGGTTTGCTTCTAGAGAGCTGTGCTATGTCTTATACCATTTCGTTATGACTTTCTTAAGCATGTCCACTTAACTCTGATACCATTACCTTATTATCAAAACAGAGGAATTATATAGTTCCCCTTGAATAAGAACTTTGCAGGAAGGGATCTCAAAGAAAGTGTCCTGGGTGAAAAATGAATCACAAATTGAAGACAAGCGGGTGACGGAAGATAGTTTCAGAAGAGAAGCAAAATATGGGTGGGAGGTGAATGAGAGAACCAGATACAGGGGATAGGTAACCCTAGAACAACATGGGTTTGAACCACACCCACGTTGTTCTAGGGTTACCTATGCCTGGAATTTTTCCTATAGATCCCTGTACTGTTTTCATCCGTGGTTGGGAGTCTGAGGATGTAGAGGGCAGACTGCATTGATCTGTGCCATTTTAAATAGGGGACGTGAGTGTCTGCAGATTGTGGTATTATCTGAGAGTCCTGCAACCAATCCCCTGAGGTTGCCGAAGGACAATTTAAGTTTTGGAGGAGTCAGAATTTATATGCAAATTTTCAACTGTTGGGAATCTGCACCCCTAATGATACCGAGTTGTTCAAAAGTCAGCTGTAGTTCTGAAGGGTTAGAATATAGAAATAAGTAGATTCAGATAAACCAGGTAGATGTAAAAACCACGTTATAAGAAGGATGTTCAATTAGATGTAATTACAATCTAGATAAAGTAGCAAAAGGGATTGTAGTATTCTGAGACATTTGGACATATCAGGATGCTGCTGTTTGGAATTTATATAACTTACAAATATCTTTTGAATTACCATTCACTCAGACTTGAGTACTAGAAATAATAAATTATCATCAAAGAATGGACTGTAAAAGGATTCGAATAAAGGAAAAGCAAACAGTAGCTGTAGTAGTCAACTGTATCAGCCTGACGGAATTAGAACTCAGTGTTTTGCTGTATATTCAATCCTGATGTCACCAAGACAACGTAGGTTTAAGCAGTTGTCAGAAGAGGCCCATGTACCTGGGAAAGCTTTTTATTATTATTATTTTGCTTTATTTCGTTTAGCTAAATTGAATATATACAAGGAGGCAATGATCTCCCTTTGTATTCTTATAAGAAATCACAGACACTGAAAATAATTGAACAGAATTAGCTCTATTTGGTCCTGGAAGAAAGTGGAAAAATTAGATAGTGCTTATTAATCAGATATGGTTCAGCAGATATTTATTACATAAATCTTGACTATGTGTTACACTGATAGGAACTATTTTAGCCCGGCAATTTTGTTATCTGCATACTCTATTAAATTCCTCAAAATCTATGATGTATCTAGTTTTTTTTTTCATAAAACAATTTCTAGTTTCTCATTCAAATAATCAAACATAATTTTCAAAAAATGTCACATTCCATAGAATAAACTTAGAAACTGTCAGCCCTGAACCCCTCTGTTCAAACCGCAGTCTCACAATGTTGGAAGCACAGAAACAGACAAAAGAGTTTTTCTCAAGGTCTTGGGAAGTGGCCAGATGAGTGTTTACAGTCCTTGCATTTGCTGACACGCTGGTTTGCTGCTGTCCGTTCTTAGCTGCTTTATCCTACGCCTTTGATCAAAATTAGATTCTTGTTGTCTTCTAGCCGAGCTAAGGGACCCATTACCAGTGAGGTATTTCCTTTTCTATTGTTGATTCTAAGTGTGATAACTTTAGCAAATACGAAGTCATTTATTGTGGAGTATTGCGTTAATTTAACTTAACTGCATTAACTGTCACCATTCATTTCTCCAGCGAATAGCTAGGTTTTTGCCCTTAATTGATAAATAAATTGAGAGGGGGTGAGAAATTAAATTTCTATGAGGATCGCTTCTGCATTAATCCCAGCAATTTTGCAGCTGTAATTTGATATAGAGACTGAATTATTTATTCTGGTACCAAGAAAAAGGGAAGGGGACATTACCAAGGCCTCCCTGAGTGACACAATCTTTCCCATTAACATAATCATCCCCAGAACTGTCATCTATTTCAAATGGCTAAAGAAAGAGGAATCTCTATGTAGATATATTTCAGTTTTTTTTTTGTTAATAGAAAAGACTGAACATTACAGATCACTATCCTCATTTTGATTTTTACTGCAAAACCATTATATGAATATGTCGGGTACTTCCCGGGGTGGGGAAATACTTAGATAAGAAGAGTTTTCATGGCCACCACATTAACTCACATTCCCTTTCATACATGAGTTTCAGTAGACTAAAAACCCAGAAATATAAACTCTAATCTATAAAAAATTTGATGAAAGGTAGTTAGTTATATGAGCAGAAGTCAAACAAGCATTTGGGTGGAGGCATCTTAGAAGGTCAGAGCAGTGATGATGGAGGGAGAATATGCCAAACCATTGACGGGTAACTTTGCCAGAAGTTAAGTTTGACGAAACACGCAATTGGAATTATCACCGCTGTTTCAATGAGACTAAAGTACCACGGAGAGACTGGTGATAACAGCACCATAATTAATGCTTGTGTTATGAAATATTTGTATTTTATATGTAAAGATGTCACTCTGGCAGAGTGTCCTCATGAGACAGCTGCTAAAAGGCAGTCTAGTGAGCTCTCACAATGCAAAAAGCAGCATCAGTGGAACATAACATTGTTGAGAACGGTATAATCTCTACATTGTTAGCCATTTACGGAATAAATATATGCAACTAAAGGAAAATGGATGCAATCGAATCTGTTTTTAAGCCAAACCTTTTATGGATCATGAGTTTTTTTAAAATGCGCATCCCAAAAAGTAGTATTGCAAATGGAGGTTGTTTCAATGGTATGTCCTTCTGGGAGAGGAAGATAGAGAAATTCGCCAATCACATGCCTGTGCTAATGTGCTAACACACGGACCCAAACGAATATGACGGGGAACATAATGGGATTACGTTTGTGGTTTATTTCTATATGCATAAAAATGGCACCATTTTGTATCTCCCTCAAGAAAATTACACTACTGACCTAATATCATCAGGGCAGTTGCATACTATTATATATTTAACCAGTAAATGTATATTTTAGCTGATGAATTTTTACTTATTTATAAAACTCACCCACTCATCTCCCAGCACACACACACACACACACACACACACACGTCCTCGTCGGGATGGTTGACATGTATTTCCATGACAGCTGGCTGAGTTTAGGGTGTAGGCGGTGGCCATGGAACTCATCCACAAGCTAGCTGACCCATGAGGGGACTGACTCTGTGACACTGGCATTATTAACATCTGATGCTAAGCACCTAAAGTCATCACCCAGAGCCCCACTCTGATGTTGATGTCCCCCCATGCCAGTCAACGTGACAGCCTCATGTTGGGTTCTCGAACACAATATGATGATCTTGATTCCTGGTTTTGTCATGGAAGAGAAGCACATACAGATATGTGACCAATAATAATTTTCACATAAAATTTACTGTTACAGTAAGGCGTTGGAATTACTTTAACAGAATTAAACATAGGAAGCCTCATTTTCTCATTCTGTCGATGAATTTGTAGGTCCCGTGGATGTCAGTATTCTCGCTAAATGCAACCCCTGCCTATCAAACCCGTGCAAGAACGACGGCACCTGTAACAACGACCCAGTGGACTTCTACCGCTGCACCTGCCCGTATGGCTTCAAGGTAAGTAAGAGCTGTTGTGGGTGCTATGATGTGAAACCATTGCTTCCCTTGGTGGGCGCATGTTATTTTATTGTGCCGACAACTTCTTTACACTCGGCTCTACTTGGCCACTCCTTTTCCAGGGGCAGGACTGCGATGTGCCAATTCATGCATGCATCAGTAACCCGTGTAAACATGGAGGAACGTGCCACTTGAAAGAAGGAGAAAAAGATGGATTCTGGTAGGTCATTAGTCTGTGGTCTTCTGTGTCTGAAATAATGGAGCAAATATAACTAAGCACACATGCCTTCCCCTTTCCAAATCCAGGGACATTATTTTAAAGAGAATGCCAGGAATCTCTTCATAAAGACAGTATGTATTAGTTTCTCTCTGAGATATTGCAATGTAAAAACAAATGGAGTTGTTGTAGTATTCATAGCTCAGGATGCTACAAAATCAGGAAATTTAAACACACACATGCACACATTAGGATTAATCAAGTCAGGTTAGGTCAAGACAAAATAATGGCTCTATTATGCTAATTAATAGCCAACTAGCCTCCTACTGCAAGTCATATATTCATCTGTTGTTTGTGTATTGCTTTAAAGACAGTGTGTAATGATAAGATGTAGGTCCCAGTGAAAGAGAAAATTAATGATTCATTTCCAACCCACAATATAAGTAGACAAACATGCTGTGAACATTTTTAATCTGGAGTTATTTAATCATACAGTACAATTACTTCAGATGTACTTCATGAATTATGAATAGACTTCTTATAATGACACTAATAATTTCACATAAGAATGCTAATGTACTACTAAAGCTTGTTAGAAATATCACTTTGTATAATAAATATGCTTCATTTCTGCATTCTGTTATGAAATTTTCTCTTTTACATTAGGACTTTTCAAGGATTATTCTGATGCCTATCAAGATTAAGTGTACCATGTTTTATGCCAGTGAAAAAATTTGCATTTGTTGAGACTTAAAGAGAACATTCACATTTTATAATTGCAAGGAAGACTAAATTTTATTGTCAGATTTCTTTTTTTGTTTTGAGACATAAAGAAAATTACACATAAGGTAGTAGTATTGTAATGTTTTAAAATCAGAACCAGTTTCTCCTCACTTACAAGCAAAGAGGCATGAATTATTTTAGTAGAGTACAATCTAAGATTAAGATTACAGGGGCTGTAGAGTGAACTTTGCTTGTGTTTTAGACCAGCGGATATATTGTATTTATTGCCATATAAGATTATGGAGGCATTTGCCATCTTGTAGCTAGTATAAATTTATTTCTCAAATTCTTTCTGATTTGGGGGATATTACCTTAAATTGATGCTTACAACATGTCATTTAAAAGCATTTTGAAAATCAAATTCTTAGAGTTCAAGTTCTCTAATTGATGAGTGTTTAGTTTTTTTATTTTTAGTTTTTTCAATATTGAGACCATATGGTTTTAAAATGCAGGGAGTTTTTTGTTTTGTTTTGTTTCGTTTTTGCCTTTTTTTTCCCCCTTGGCATTCAGGTGTATTTGTGCTGATGGATTTGAAGGAGAAAATTGTGAAGTCAATGTCGATGACTGTGAAGACAATGACTGTGAAAATAATTCTACCTGTGTTGATGGAATCAATAACTACACGTGCCTTTGCCCACCTGAGTACACAGGTAGGAAGAATAGAAAATGCTCTGCCATCAATCTGTGTATCCGAAAGCATCATCCTGCTGCATATGTTTAGTAAACCATTGTATTATTTGAAAACTGATAGGTGTTTTGGACATTATGTGTAATGTAAGTAATTTAAAGATGATTTCAGCCCAACCCAATTAAAGACCTGCCACGCTCAGTCAGAAAGTCGTGCCATCCGGCAAAAATGAGTTATCACACTGAAGCTAGCAGTCTAACAACTGAATGGCATTTCCATACAAATGGCTTTTCCTGTGCAAACCAACCCACCAATACATGGATGAAAAGGGGCATTTCTTTATGTAGTCAAAACACAACTAAGTGTCTGAAATTATTTGTATCTATACTTGCTCCTTCACTAATGAGTGTTTTCCTCTATTAACTCATGTCCTTCAAATCTAATACAAATAAGAAAATATTGAATATTTTGAATAATCTTATGAGACCATCACCTTTTTTCTGACATTTTTTCTCTGGGATGTTACATCTCATAAGACTATCCAACCTGTTTAATTTCTTCTGGATAAGCCAATTTGCTATGCAGTCAACATCAAGTTTATGACTTGCTTATTATGTCAGAATATCTGTTTTGATTTATTTTCATGGCTGTGAATAAGAAATATTTTAGTTACAATCTTTTTTTTAAATAAGTCACTTAGTTTTAATATTGATCAAGAAAAGAAAAATGCTATACACTTTATTTATTAGAAAAAAATGGAGAAGTAGAGTCAATTGTGTTAATCTAAGTTATCATTTTCATCTCGCTGGGCATTTTTCATTAATTGCATTTATTTCCAGACAATTTAATACATAGATAAGGGTATCAGAGGGTAAAATAACTATATAGATGACTGAGGCTAACATCTCTAAACATGAAAGAGGAAATCATATCAGTATTATTAAGTGTCCCAGGGATTTATTGGAAAAGCATAGAAATGTAAGCTTTTATAGAACACCTAAGCTTTGCATACACACACACACACACACACACACACACACACAGTCCTTGAGCTCCTTGGTGAGCAGAATTTGAGCATCCTTTGATATGTTGCATTAATAAAAAGTAGCAAGTAAACCCAGCATGCACAGATTCTGAAGCCCCTGGAGCTCACCTGAGAATTGAGTTTTATTTGTTATTGGATGGGCTGATTTAGACTTGCGCAAGGAGCCCAGTGTTTGCACTGAAGTCTGTTACCTAGATTTACCTACATGCAGTCATTCTCTTTTCCCACCACTTGTTCTAATCATTATGGAAAGGGCTTAATTCACTTAATTCACTCTTTAAAACAATCTACTCTGACCCAGACAAACTGGACCCAAGCATTTCAAACACACTTGGGCTAGCCGGTGAGACCCTGAGCACAGAAACCAGGATTTTACCTCTATGCTCTTATTGTTGACAACCAAGACTTGAGGACACTGCAGTATTCAGGCTCTTACGTGCCTTTCCAATGATCATTTACAGACGGTGGCAGATTCTTCTGAGTTGGTTTGAAGTGGTCCTCCTGCTTTGGCTTTAGATTCGCTATACTTTATTCCTCGTCCATTGCTTTTGAGTCTTTGTCTTGTCTTCTCACCCTTTATTTTCCAAGCTTCCTTCCTACACCTGATCCTCTTGAACACATGATTTCTCCACCTTAATGATTTGGGTCAGAGCGACTTCCTCTGAGAAGTATTATGAAGCCTCATCTCCCTATGTCAGATCTCTTTCTTCGAAACATCAAAAAAAAAAAAAAAAAAAAACCCTCAGAACTTAGCAAAACCACTTTTTAGCCAAAATGTGACATCTATAAAAGCTATCATGTGGGAACCTGCCAAGACTATTTGTCAAGAGCCATTCGATTCTTAACAAGAACTGAGACTCTTTTAGTCTTTTTAAGCATAGCTATTGCGAATATCAGTTTGCCTCAGTTTTGGCAAAGTATAAACGAAAATACTGAACTCAACAGAAACTTTATAGCATACAAAACAGGAAGATATTACCACTATAACTTTGGGCCAAGTCTTGTGGGGAATGAAGAGTTCGACGATTTGGCATTAGAACAAATATCTAAATGAAGCACGTTTGTAACTCATCTATTAACTGGAGTATTTTTGTCCATATGTGAAGTGAACTCATTTACAAAATATCAAACAACCATCTGCAGATTTTGAAATCAGTGGCACATAGTGGCCTTTAATTATAGGAAAGTATAAATTGGACTCTAGAGTTTTATATCCTGCTTTATCCAAGTCTACAGTTAGGGAGGAATTTTCCTATAATGTGGCTGTATTGTTTTAGGTTTAAGTTTGGAATCTGATTAATGAGCATAAGATCTGGGAACAGAAACCCTGCTATGCTTAGGGAATATAATAATGTTGTCATTGTTTAAAAATCATTCAAGTCACAAGTTGCTTTCTGTTTGAAGATTTTTTTCTTTTTTTAACTCTATACCCCAAAGGCATACAATGAGAAAGTGAACTCTTCAGTCAGAGCAAATAAAACTTCACGGAAAAATCTCGTAAATTATTATGGGAAAAGGTTTTACATTTGGCATCCATGGCAACAGTCAGAATGGATATACTGTTGTTAATGAAGAAAATTCAAGGAACTGAAAGCAGTCTGACAGAGAAGTCATGATGTGATGGGCAGGCTATAAAACATGGCTACTAATGTTCAAAATAAAATGAACCATCATTGGGAAATTTATTAAATTTATTCCACTGTAACCAACCCATCACAGTAAATAGTTATTGATTTATTAGAGGACAAAACTCTCTGCCCTTTTCTGCTGTAGGGATTGACAACATAAATTTTAAGGGCCAATATTATTTTTCTGTTATCTGACACTTGCAATACCCTTCCCATCTTAGTTATCAAAACTGAATTTTGCCAAAATTTAATCCATTACCTGTCCTTCTAGTTGTATCATATATGACTGTTGACTGCTAGTATTCTTCAGACAAGGTTAATTTTTTTAAAGTTTCATTCACCGTGATTCTAAGTTAAAATCACTATGCTAAGGATTGAGCAGGTAGGACTTTGGAACTGCTACATAAATAATTTAAAATTTTACTCGAGGGTTTTAATTTTGGCTTGAAAGATTCTGGGTTTTTTTTTTATCATTATTGTATCTTTTCTGAAAACGAGGCATTTCTTGAAGGTTAATTTTCAAGGAATTCCTCAAATTACATAAGCTCCAAACCTTATAAAAATGAAAGTTTTAAATATGGCACCCCTGACATGTTGAAAACTTGATGCCTTTTCCTAAGCTCTGGTATCAACTTAGATGTTGAATTGAAAAGTGTTTTTGTATGTTTCCTAAGAGTCAGAATCCCAAATCTGCTCCGTCAAGACTGATCTTAATTAACCCTATTCTCATGGGACCACGTACAAAGATGATATGAAATTGATCATGGTGTAAACCAGGCTTCATAAAATTACATAAATTCAGTCAATGAAAGCGCCCTTATGAGTTAGGCATGTAAATGCTTATAATATATTTTGCGGGGTTGGTGGGGGGAGAATTAATTTTTAAATTAATTGAGAACATTTTAATTTTTCCGTTTTGTACCATTATCTCTTTGCTTTCCAAATCTCCAGTGCCCACATGCAAACCACTAAGGGCACATCTTAAAAAGTAAGGCTGCTGGTTAAGCCACCTGTTAGAGGCAGCTCTCTCGCCCCCCGTGATGGTGTTTACCTATTGCCTCCTTTCCTCCATGTTTGTGCGTCTGGCCGGGCCGTAGGTAAGAACCCCAAGCCTTGCTTCAGTTTGCTCTCTCACCCTCGGCTTCTCCGTTGTTAAATGCTGTGCTTTAGCTTCACGTGCTCTGCTGTTGTATCGCAATGTAAAAAGTCTTTTGTCTCTTCTGTCTTTGTCGCTGCCAGCCGCTAATCTGAATGAGGTGGAAAAAGGTTAGTTGCCTTTTAAGTCTATTATGATTTTCGTTTTCGTTTCCCTCTTTCTTTTAAAGCTGCATAGATTTCATTATGTGTACATGGTAAAAGGAATGCTCACAAAATCTGAGATCTGGAATCGATATGTTGAGTCGGTCATTCAGATCCTCGATGTATGAATTAGCTGTGCCAAACGCTATAAAAAAGGGCATCGGAAATGTGCATTACCAAATTCTAGAAGGCTGTGAAAGAAACCCTCTGAGTGAGAATAAGGGGTGGCTAAAAAACAAAAAAAGAGAATACTTTCTACTTTCTGCTTGTCTTGTATGCTTTTACTTTTTTAAAGATATCATGAACATGAACTATTTTTACAACGAAAAATATAGGTCATTTAGGACATTAGATAGGCTATAGACAGAAAATGTGTTCCATAGTAGGACTTTTCCAATACTTTTAAACTAAAATCTTTAGTAATTTGAAACATGAAAAACATTAAAGGTGTCTACATTTATTAAAACATTTTATAAAATAAATATTACAAAGCCCAAGAGCTTGATTTATGAAATGACATCGTCAGACTCATATTATAGCACATACATCATGAGTGCTAGGCAGCATTCTTAAAGCACAGGAAGAGATACATCTAATCATTGATGTCAGTATGGTCCATGTGGCTCTTCAAATGTGTAGGGCCCAGGAAAGCATGTCCTAGAAGCAATTAGGGCAGTAGGCCCGTCTGAGGAATTGTGATGGAGTCTGTGCCATTTTATCTGAAAGATTCAAGACTATTACTAATAACATCAAATTTTCACTCATTCCGCTGACCAAAAGTCTTCAAGGACCAAATGCCAGCACCGCATTCTAAAAGGAGCACTGTGCCTGCTTGTCTTGACAGTTCCACTTATGTGCGAAGCATTAACAGTAGGATTATACGACCGACATGGAATACATCACATAGGAGCTCTCTCTTTCTCCTCTTGCTAAGGATTTCATTTCTTTCTGTAACATTGTTCAGGTGATTTACTGTTTGGTCACTTAATCTTACTCTGTACAGAATTAAGTTGAAAAAGATGAAAAACGTTTTCATATTTTACAATGTAAAAATACAGCTACGGCCCATGCAGATCTCTGTGGGTTAATAATGCATGTGACACCATTCTTGGCCAGATGTCATGTCTTCTTTTTACAAGTACTAAAGCAATTGGTGGCCTGTGGCAGGGATGTCTAAGGTCTGAGTCTGTCTCAGAAACACAATAGCAATTATTCTGTCACAGGAATATGCCCTTAAATCGCTCTGTGTGCTCTGGGGAGCAAGCTTGGCAGTACGATCGTGTTTTGAGCCACCATGTGGTTTTACACGTTGATTAAATTTCATGATTATGTTTATAAAAGATATCTTTTATTTCCAAGAATCTGCTGCTGGCTGAATTTGCTTTTAAAAGCAGTCTAACCATTCTGTTTTTTAATCCAAAATTTAACTAGAAATGAAATTTCAGTTTCTTTACAGCACCAAGGGTAACTTTTTAAATAAATTGAAGCTTCATAATTAGCTCCCATATTGTTAAATTAAAAGAACCCTGTAGATATAAACGATAAAGATTTGAGCAGTAGCTTGTCTAAAACAATGAGAAAGCACCTACCCAAGGATATACACCCTGTAAATAGGAGTCCAGCAGATGCAAACCGACGTCTAACTGACCCCAAGGCATGCACTCTGATTGGGGGCCTTCCACCAGAACCAGTCCCTGCTTATCTGCTGCCACCTTCCACGCGTGGACTCTTTTCACTTCCCACAGTGGCTCTAATTAGTCATTTACGCCAAACAGGCTTGTCTTCTGCTGTCTCTTCAACTTGCTATACACAATGGTCCCTTATGCGCCCTTAGAAAGATTAAATTCAGGTGTAGACAAGCAGTCTATTTCATCTATATGTGAAAAAAAAATCGTATTAGGCCAATTGTACAGGCCTAATCAATGACCGTACAATGAAATAATTAATTCCCCCGATGAACTAAGGTGGCTTCCGTCACTGAGGGCAGGTGGGGTACTGACACATTTGTGCAACTAATGGGAAAAGCTCAGGTTTCTCATCCTAGTACTATTATTTATCGACTCTGGGACCTCTCTCTCAGTCTTTTCTTTTTTTCCCCCCGTGAAACAAAGATAATGACATCTGTTCCACTTCACATAGATATTTCAGAATAACATGGAAAAATGTATAGGCAAACACTTTAAAATGTTGTATGTCTGTACACCATAAATGTCAGGGGCTGCTCTGTAAGTTTTGCATCGTTTAATTACAATCATCATCGCTACAGTGACCTGGTTTAGATGATTTGATGCGATTCTTGATGGCATGATAACTCTAACGGGAACTTTGATAGAGAAAATTCCACAGGATGAAATTATATGTGTGAAGAAAATTTCTCTCCCCATATTTTTCAATATCTTTAAATTATTTTTTTTTTCATGCTCACTTCAAGTGGAAAGACTTTATTTAGGGATAAGTCTTTGGTTCTTTTACCTTCATACTCT
The DNA here is from genome assembly GCF_014176215.1 of Rousettus aegyptiacus. Classification (NCBI taxonomy): domain Eukaryota; kingdom Metazoa; phylum Chordata; class Mammalia; order Chiroptera; family Pteropodidae; genus Rousettus; species Rousettus aegyptiacus. Next base: position 10,492,356 of record NW_023416285.1, read on the forward strand.
AAATGTAAGGAAATAGTAAATGCTGACGATCACTTAGATTTGGCTATATTTGGGGGGTTTTGTGTATATTTTTAATTTTCATGATCTCTTTATAACAGTGACTCCACTGTTATTAATTCCGCCTTGAGATATATGAGGTTTTTATATCAAAGTCAATATAGTTGCAACCATACCTACAGTCTGTTTTAATTCGAGAGAATTGGCGGCCTAATGCTACTGTGTGGTTTGTGTTAACTTTCCAACCTTTCAAAGCCACCTTAAATGCCTTCAAATCTCAGAAAATGTTTTAAAGATTCTCTTTTTTTTCCCCCTTTGGCTAATAGGCAGGGCCCATTGAGCCTAGAACAACAGCTTAGCATAACCAAGCCTCATTCAATCTAATTTGGATTTATTTGTTTTGAAAACGAACTTAAATGTTTTTGTAGTTTCAATAGCTGTTGGAATTGACTCCATTATTTAGTTCCAATGTTCCGGAAAAAAAACACCTCCTTTTTTGTTTATGGGGGTGGCTTTTCCATTTTAAAAATTCAAAAGGTATTTATTGAGAAAATACCTTATGCAAGACATTGCACTAAGCATTGGAAGTGATGCAGAAATGCATAAAACATCACCCCCGTCTCCCAGGCAAAACCTTCGGCTTCTGCTCTGCACTGCGGGTTCAGATGAGGTCAGTTATTTCACCAGTACAAAGCCACCGTTTCTCATACCCCAAGAAAGTTAACAACATTACACAGTTACTTTACGAGTTTGTAAAGAGAAACACTCTTTTCTGAATGTGAAGACTAATCCAACTTGGCAAACAACATTATGGGGCCCCTCATTTCATATGGTTTAGAACAAAAGTGAGAACATAAAATGGTTTTAATTGTTGGACACATCTTAATATCCACATCTGTATCATATTTTCTTGAGGCTTCCTGTTTTGAGTCATCATTAACTTTACCTCACGAGGTTATTCTGTGGCCCTGTCCCTCTTCTGCACGTGTCCTATGATGCGCACTTTGGGCACCAAAAGGACATGTATCAGTGGCTAACATATCTTGAGGAATCCACAGCCCATCAAGTTTAGTTCCATAGCTTTCTATACTAATAACAGGATTTAATTAAGTTTAGAGAAATGAGTGTGATCTGGATGATTGTTTATCGACCACATTGTGAAGATCGGTTATTTCTAATTGATAGAACAAATTTTAGGACAGTGAACACAAATAAGAAAGCCTCAATATTAACAAGAGTCTTTGGGAAGAGTTCATTCTTTTCAGAAGAACTAGAAACACATGGTTCCTAAGTAGCCTTTTACTTTCTGATGGAAATAAAGCCAACTGTTACCATCACCACTGAGAAAGGATACTGAATATTTAGATTGGAGGCTGGACATCTTCCCACGTGAATGTGCCCTGGTGTTTGGGGTTCAAAACTTGAGCAGAGTATGTAACAAATAGTTCCGGCCTGGCTCAGCAAAAGAGGAGAAAACAGAAATACTTTTCTTTAAGGTCCAATTCAATTAACCTTTCCTGGGACGACTCCCATAATCCCATCAGCTGTGTGCACCTTCTACTGTAGTTCATCTCACTGCCGCATTGCAAGATCTGCGAGAGGAGACAGAATGTTTCTCTTCACATGGATAAAGAACACAGGGGAAAGGCACAATTTTTTTTTTTGATAGGAATCGGATGGAATTTTTAAAACTCGATAATTAAAATCATCCAGGTCTATTTATCTTTATCTTTCTCAAACATGCCACTTTAGTGCTTACACTCACACATCCTAGGTTCCTGGGTTCATCCTCTCTCTCCATTTCTAATTGGGATCGTCGTTATTTGACAGATGACATTGTAGGAATATCTGAGTCAACAGGATACCTATCCAGTCCCTCCTGCATGGATGTACTTCAGGCTGGGAAGCCAGAACACAAATCTGCTGCCAATCTTCCTTATATTCTCTCTGCTTCCTTACGCTGTCCCTTATGCCATCTGGGTCTCCATCGTTAACATTTAAAAAGTATTTTTCTTTGAGAAGCAATCAGTTAAATGTTATCTTTCATATTTTTCAACAGCCATCAGATATCTAGTTTATGCCAGATAATTTGCTAGTTAATGCAACAGAAAAGAAGAGGTGCGAACATAAATAAAAATATCTATCCCCTGCCCTCAAGTGGTGTGCTCTTAAGAAATTAAATCTCATTTATTTCATCCAATAGGTTGCTTTTGGTTACCTTCCTATTCTTTGCCAATTCAAATAGAGTAAAACTAGTACCAATTCTTCAGGTTTTTTCTTGAGCTAAGTAAGAGCCCAAAATGCAAATATTGAAGAATGATGCGTTTTACCCTCCAAAATTCTATGTCCTGGGGATTCTATCAGGAATTCAACCAGACTTCCTCCCTTGTTACAAGTATATTTTAAAATGTCATAATAGATTAAGTTAAACACTAGAATTCTGGTCCAGTTATTCAGATTGCTGTCATAAGTTCCCTTTCCATTATTATCAATATCAATAATCCTTCTATATTAAAAAAAATGGTACAATTTATGAATAGGAGCAAGAACAGGTTGCAGTATCATCTCCAGAACCCTTCCCACCCCCTTCACATACCCAGGAACCCAGAATGGACCCTTTGAAAATGTTTGTTTGTTTGTTTCATGGAAATAAGAAATCTGGCTACATTAGTAGTAACTAGCAACAGCAAGTCCAGGTCCCTGTATCTAAAATTATTTTTGTTGTAAATATACATGCCCAAGCTGGATCTACAGGGCTGACTTCTGGAAAGATTGAAATGAGATACTTATTAATTCAGATCTAATCTTTCCTATTTCTCTATAAATGTAAAACAAATGAATATTTTAAACAGAGTGCTTTGAATTAGAAAATTTCAGAAGTCCTAATCCACAGACAAAATGCGCAACCTCTTTGCCACTAAGCATGCTCTGAGGACTGAGTAAGCCTGGCCAAGACAAGCTGTTGCCCAAATTTCTTGGTAGATAGAAAGCAATTAATCATCCAATAGCTCTTCAAAAGCTGCCTCTCTGATCAGCACAGTTTATGAAGAAAATGGAACTCTTTAGAGGTAATAATAAATTTGGGGACTATGTAGTTTAGTTTTCGGTAATCAATAAAAGTAATAATGAGTCGTCAAGCCAGTTTCTATATGGAACTTAAGCGGTACTGGAAAATTGGACATCTATCTTATTTCTCTAAATTTTCCAGATTGTAACAGTTGGGATAAGGACTTTGTCATGCTCACCTTTTGAATATTTGCTGGGTAGAGCTGAAAATATTTTTCCTCAACTTTGAATTATGAAAATTATTAAATGAAAGCACCTTTTTATTTTGGTCAAATAAAAAATTCTCACTAAAGTATTTACAAATGGATCCTATTATAAGTGGTTAATTTCCTTTTACACTATTCTTATTAGTTTTAGAAAATATTTAATGTTAACTACCATGGACTATATAATATCTTCATTATTCCTTGATTTTCCAAAGAATCACTGTAGTTAAGAATTTTCAACGATACTGTTAAATCAGTTTTTTTTTCTTTTTTCTTTTTTAAAGAAAAAACTTGCTTAAGAAATTTGAACGTGTGTGCCAGAATAGTAAATCATATTAGTGACAAGATTGAGCTCAGGTATCCTCTACTTAGGATGTGTTTTGATGTATTTGATGTAATTTAGTAAAACTTCCAAGACTGTTATTTATATAACTAAAAATAGTATGGATATTAGTAGTCATTTTTAAGTACAGCTGCTGTTCAAAGTTCAAGCCAATCTCCAAATTCATGGGAAAGTTAGTAGAACAAGGTACTGGACTCACTTTTCTCCCCCTCTCTAAGACATAGAAGTTTGTGGTTATCTTGCCGCTGTCACCTTAACATCATAATGGGAGGAAAATCTTCATCACTGTCTGAGTAACCCATCCTGCAAAACCCTAACTGTTAACACGAGCTCTCCTTGGAGGGAGGACCGTGGGTTGATTGGTTCAAGTTAACCAAGACTCACAGCGATTTCCATGCAGAGAGGCGTCTGGCCCCAGCAGCAAACATCCGGCCAGCCGACCCCACTGCGCTCTGTTCAGTTCTTGGTTCTTTCGAAGCGCTGAGGTCCTGGGCATGGGCCACTCCCTTTTCTTGAGCATCACTTGTGACAGATTCTGTTAGAGAAGCTCAGAGACTAGAAAGGAAATTTCAGGCACCGGAGTAGACAGACACATGGAATGAATTAAGAAAGGAAAGAGACATAAAAACAATAAGTAAACAAACAAACAAACAAAATAAAAAGGGGGAACAAAAGATAAAAAATAGTCCAGAAGTTGAAAGTTTTATCCCCTGCCCTAAACCTGCAATAATTTAGAATTGACCATCAGCATCGTTTTGTGAGTGTTAGTGTAACGAAGTACCACAGACCGGGGGCCTTAAACAACAGGAATGTATCGTCTCACAGTTCTAGACGTTAGAAGTCTCACAGCAGAGTGTGGACAGTGTTGGTTCCTTTAGGACTGCGAGGGCGGGATCTGCTGCAGGCTGCTCTCCTTGGCCTGTGGACTGTTGCCTTGGCCCCGTGTCTCTTCCTGTCACCTGTCCTCCATGCCAGATGTCCCCTTTTTACAAGAACATCAGCCATATTGGATTAGGGCCCGCATTCATGACTTAATTTTAAGTCGATTACCTCTATAAAGAGGTCTCTCCAAATATGGCCACATTCTGAGGTGCCAGAGGTCTCCAATGTATCTTTTTTTTGGGGGGAGTGTCACAATTCAACTCATAACACCGCATTTCTATATTTAAAACTCTTGATCTTTGCTCTGGAAAACCTGCTTCTCTTTCAGTGTTCTCTATGTCGCTATAAGGCACTTCCAAACATACGCACTGGAAATCTGATATGGAAGTCCCAGACAACCCTCTCCCTCAACCACCCATCATCCAGTTCTTCACAAATTTCCATCTGTTTTGCTTCCTAAGCATCTCCCATGGCCACCCATATCTCCCCTACCACCACCTGCGTGCGAGCCAAGTCACTACTCATGTCCATCTGCCTCTTCTGGAGCCGGAATGTTCTTTTCAAAGTGCAGATGTCATCTGGCTGTCCCCCAACTTAGCATCCATCAATGGCACCCATTGCTCATAGAGTAAATGTATTCTGCCACGCGGCCCTTGCGGGCCTCTGCGGCCTCCTCTGGCACGGCGCTTTGCCGGGCTCACTCCCAGTCCCTCAGGGCTCATATTCTCCATGTCACCTCCTGCACAGAGCCCCTGCCGGTGCTTTCCCTCCCCTTCCATCACCCTCACATCCAAGTCTCACTTCAGAAAAACATCTCTCATAGTCCCTCTTCTAGAGCATCATGACACGTTTCCATGCAGCATTCATCACGCAAGCCATTTAATAGTTACTTGTGAAATTATTGGATTAATATTTTTCTCCTCTCATGTATAAGCTCTATGAGAATAAGAATATCTTTTTTGTTATATTTTCGTTCATTACTATACTCCTAGCATCAACACAGGTCCTCATGCATAGTTGGCACTAAAAATACGTAGTAATGTTAAAAATCTGATTTGCTATCAGAATCATTAGAAAAAAGTCATATGCAGATCAGTCCTTGGAAATCGCGGAAGAAGTTTGTAGAACAGTTTTGTTTCAGTAAGTGTGGTAAAAAGAAATGTAAAGGAAGTTAATATACCAGAAATACAAATGAAGATAAAAGGAAGGGCCCCTTGTGTTTAAGAAGGAAGGAACATTGAAATTGGATTCACAGATCTAAACTGAAGCAGGAGGTAAGGCCAGCTCCAGGTACAATTCCCATCAAAGTACATGGAATTTTCTGCCTCACTGCAATGATATTCACAATATTGGTACCTCGAGGGGCTCAGAGCATGTGCTGACACTTTGCTTTTACCAATGAATGTACAATAATGTTGTTTTGTACAACTACTCGTAACTTGCTATTTGCATTTTCTGTCTCTTTACAAGCATTTTTTAGAAGACTTTTTAGAGCCACAGTTGACCTTGCATGACTTCCATCCCAGAACCTCATTTCTCCGATGAGGAATTCGGGCCCAGAACAATAAAACAGTTCGCTTCTCTGCAACCAGTCCACTGTTGCATACTGAATAAGTCACAGAAGGCTTTTCCAAGCAATAACTCAGCAACCCAAATGTCATCGCACCCAATAAACATCGTTTCTCCCTAGGATTTCTCCCATTAACCCTCGTTCACTCTCCACTCCAAACCGAGCATTAACTCTGATGATTTCAGCTTTGACTTCTCCACCTACGAGGTGACCATAAAACTTACCATCCAAATCAGGGCACCTGGGTTAGGGCATGGGGACACTATTGATAATGACTTTGGGATAACAGGTGTAAATCAGGACTATCCTGAGGAAGCCAGTATGTATGGTCCCATTACCACTATATCCGATGCTTCAGAAAAAAACGCACTTACTGATGTTCAGTAAACAATGAATTAATTGTAGGTACCTCTCCCTCAGAAGTGGGCTTTGCAGAATTACACCCTCTTAGTGAAATTGGCATCAGTTCTGCCTTGCGCCCTCACAGCTCATGCTGGTATAACTGTAGGACTTGGCCATTTCCAGTCCCTCTCTCCACTGTCATTCCCTAACAGACACAATCAGGAAGTGCTCCAAGAAGTAGACACCACTTTCTTACTAACAAGACACCTCTGATTAGGACTCGTGGTGCTTCTTCTTCATAAGTTATAGAGGATCATTCACTGACCTCTGTTGTCCCAAAGAGGTGACAGTAGGCTCCCTGGTTGACCACTCTCTGTCTCTTCTAGAAAATACAGACATCCGAAACACACACACACACACACACACACCTTTTTAATTTCTCATCAACCAAAAGAGCTGAAAACTGGAAGCATAAAGAAAATTAATGTATTCACCTGATCAAAAGTGAAACCACACATGCCAGGCAACCATTGTGTTCCATGCTATTGTTTTGACATTGAGGACTTTTAAGGATTCAGGGGCCGAAAGCAAATAAATAGGATTTCCTGGGATTTATTGGAGTGGGTTGAAGTGAAATTGTGGAGTCAAGGTTTGTCTAGACCCCTATCATTTGAGGAGTGTGTGGGCACTGAAATTTAAACTTCTTGCCCTTAACCACTCCAGTGGGCTGACTTAGCCTCGTCAAAAGTGTGAAGACCTGCATGGAGGATAATAGGTTACAGTAGTAACTATGTAAGTACGTGTAGCATGAAAAGAACATTTCTACCTTTTCTTTCTGTCACCTCATACTTTATCTTCTTAGGAAAAAGAGACAGTGCTGATGAAATGATCTCAGGCAGGCCCTGAACCATAAGCAAATTCAGGTGCCTTATTTTCCATGTTTCCCCACTTTTTTCACTAACTCAAGACTTGCTCTGAAATTTTTCAACAGTGACTAAAAAAATATGAGGACACTACTGTTAGTATATTTTATTTATATTCTTCCTCGAAAACCAACATAGCTTTCAAATGTTCAGTTGCTCTTTACGGGTTAAGAACTAGATGTCAAATCTTAAGGCTTGATCTGTTTCCCATCTTCTATTGAGCTCCTAGGTCCCAACACTTTGAGACACTATTTGAAATTTAAAAGCTTCCTTCTGCCAAATACAGCAGAATCCACTAGAATTAGAATAAATCAAAGAAATAGTTCAATGAAAACTTTTATTTTAATATTTGGTCAGGGGGAATTTTAAATAACGTTTAAAGGAAAGAATATAAGCTAGCTATTATTAATGATGAGCGACTAATTATTACGTAAAAATTAAACCGAAAGATGTTGAAAGGCTAAAATGAAACCCAAGTTAAATATAAGTCAACAAGAGAGAGTTCTTGCCTTAGGAAGCATGAACATTTTTTTCCATAACTGCTATTTTTGTATGCCTGCACACCATACTCTAGAAAGATATAAGGGCGTATATGCCAGCACGCTGCTCTCAGTGATCTTACAGTCATAGAAAGGAAACGAGATAAACACAGGTGTTATTTAATGCATCCAAAACAGTGCAACCCTACAACTTTACCTTATATGGTTCTCATAAACATTAAATGATTGCATATTTGTACAACGTTTAAAAGTGTCTGACACACAGTAGCAAGTACTCTCTGTTTAAGTCAATAAATAAATGCATACAATATATGTTGCAGAAGATAGGCGTGAGCAAACATGACATATGAAAATTGTAGATAGGTTACAAGTGGTTAATAAAATCCAGAAAAAGTGTCATAAAGAAGGGGACATGGAATGGATGAGAAAATTGGCAACAGAACTTATTATAAAGTTACCGAAGCAAAATGAAACACCATCAGCCCAGGCATAGATCTGAGATAAACTCATAAAACAGTGAATAGTCGCAGGTGCCAAGAGTATAGGCTGGAAGACTGGGCTTTAAAAGTGAGTTAAGCAGTAATGGGATGCAGAGAATGCTTTCGTACTATTGTTAGATTTATAATATTTGGTGATACTTAAAGGGAGACGAATCCTTTTTGAACTAATCAACCAGTCTTACCAGAGTCACATGTGTAGGTATGTAATGATCACAAAGAACTAGCATACACAGTTTTAGCCATGATTAGTATTGCTGCTATGCTATTCTTATAAGATAGATTCCTTGGAAGATAAGACGTACTTGACATTGATGTAGCTTTCTTCATTCAAGTATACGTGCTTAGCCTTAAAGCTATGAATACAGAGTTGACAATCTGCTTAGCCAATAGTGTCTTAGAACAATCTCCTTTCCCACTTCTTTCCATATCAAGTTTATGGAGAAATGCCTGTTGGAGACTAAAGGGTGAACTCTATTTCCTTCTCTTTGAGCTGAAGTTCTCTCTCTGTGTTCTGCCTCCAGCTCAGATTTCTCTCCTGGTAGATGGGGAGCCAACTGAGGGCAGAGGCCATTACGTCCCTCCTCATAGGCCCAGCATGGAGCACAGAGCATCATATAGAAGGACCTTATGGACTGTGGTTTAGATTGACTTAAGTGGATTGGACTGGTTTGAATTGGGTCAGATGAAAGTGAATAAGAAATAAAACAAGTCCCCCTTTCTTATCATTTTAAAAACAATTTCTTATCTGACTATAGAGTGAAAAAGACATAAAATGATATTTATTATACATCTCAACGGTCCTTCTCTATCTTCAATTTTTACAAACTGCCTGGGATATAAACTACTCCAAACAGCTTGACTCCAAACAGATAGATTTGATTATAAACTGAAAGTGATATTTCATCCTGGTAAGCTGATAAATCATAATGAACAAACTCCATGAAGGTGCATTACTTAACTGAAAGTGAAAGGCTTTTTAAAAACCCTGTTTCAAAAATAGCTCATCATGAATATGTCATTAAAACTTTTTGTATCACAGACTCACAAACCCAGAAAGCCTCTTATAGAAGAAATAGATGAGACTTTTACTGCAATTAGTTTAAGATACAGAAAAATGAAAGAAAGCTTATTCTACATCAAATTAATGTAATACTTAGATGAGTAAATTTATATATTTGCATCATGGAAAAAGATCTTCGAAGTGTAAATAATATGCCACATTTAGTTGTTAAGCAATAGTTTCTATCAATTAGCAAAGTATTACTAAAAAGATAGTCTTGTAGCAAAGTGATGTACTACAAACTTGTGATTTTTTAACACGCTATTTAAAGCCACACACTTTGAACAAATAAAAGTTCTAATAATTTTTTTGGAAATGAACAGTGGCATATAGATGTGTCACTAAAACAATTGAAAAGTTATTTAGAAGTAAGGTAGAAAAGAAAGACTTTTTCTTTTATATTTTTCCAGTCCCCTCATATCTCACACAACGATTGGGAAAGTCTTCTCATTGAAAAACATATTTGGCCTAATATATCTGAAAATAAAAATATAACAATGTTGTTTATATTGGAAGAAATTTCCTAAGAGAGTCAGACATGTAATTCAACATAGTGTATCTAGAATCCGTATGATTATGCTTTTACCTCTCATGTATTGATAATAATTATTCTTTATGAGCTAGCTAATACTCAGGGGAAAAGTGTATGTTTTTTGTCTAGATTGATTCTCTTTTTGATTTTTTCTGTCTGTCTTCATGGGTGTAGCTAAGGAGTATTCTCTTGAGCTGTCGTAATAAGTCATTAGGAGAAAAATAGTGTATTTGAGACTTATAAAACTTTGGAGACTATGAAGATTTGAGGATTACTTTTTCAAACATAAAACAGGATAAGCCAGACATAAAGGGGTACATAGCGAGTGATTCTACTCATGCTTAGCTCAGAATCAAGCACAACTAGTCTATGGTCCTGTCAGGATAGTGGTTACTTACCCTGGGCACTAGGCTTCAGGGATTTTGTTGGGTGAATGGTGTATTTCTGGAGCTGGATGCTGGTTAGATGAGTGGGTTCAGTTTGTGAATATTTCATTAGCTATTCATTTTCCTTTGGGTATACAACATACCTCAAAAAGAAGTCCGAAATAAAATAAATAGAACAATAGAAATGAAAACCATTCAGATTTCCTTTCCCTAATCCCAACAGTACTCATATTGTCCTCAGTCATAAGACTGTTTAACAGAAGCAGAATTTTGAATCTTCTGCTTCTACCTTGTGTGATTTTCTTTTTCCCGTCACGAGCTGGGCTAACGTCTGAGGTCCAGGCCACAGCCTGCTGGTGGGAAGCCCATTCACCTTTCCCTGTGAACTAACGCTGTTCTGCCATGTTAACAGGTGAGTTGTGTGAGGAGAAACTGGACTTCTGTGCCCAGGACCTGAACCCTTGCCAGCATGACTCCAAATGCATCCTTACACCAAAGGGATTCAAGTAAGTCAGAGGCCACCTTGGTGCTCACAGTTGGGGGAAGGGGACTTTTCTTTCAGGAACCCCTGTTTTCTACCTGCTTGCTGTTCAGGACCTGGGTTCACACCATTAGTCAAGATTAAAGGGACAGATTGTCTACTGTCAATGGCATTGGTATCAATGCCTCTTGTATCAATGGCATTTGTATCAGTGTTCATCTGCAGCATGGACTTCTATTTTTCAGTCCACTAAAGACACAGATAAATAAAAGAGAGTGTTTTCTTTTGCTCCATGACTCTTCCTGGAAAATCATGAATGAAATAAAGTAGGCTTTGACTGTATTTACCTAAATATATTTCAAGGCCAAATAAATTTGTAATATCTGCTAGGTGTTTTATTATCTGAATGGAAGTCTATGGTAAAATAGGGAGTTTAATGTAATGTGACAAAATTTGTTGATCTGCAGCAATACTTTAGCTATCTAAGGCGAAGAAGAGAGTGAGCCCATACGTCCCAGGCTGCCACAGGACAGTCCTAGTTTATGCCCGTTGTCTCAGCGTAATTCCTAATAGTCCCCCCTTCACCTTACACATGTCTTGTGTGGGATGATAAAGCACTCTAGATAGAGGGTTTCCTCAAATAAACTCGGAACTTCAAAATCAGTTTTTATGTCCTCCTCAGCAGTCTTTCTAAAATATGTTTGGTATCAAATTAAATTATTCCTTCACCACAATCCTGAAATAGTTTAAGGGTCTGTCAATGGCAACTACTCTCCTCAGAGATGGCAGTAGTTTACAGATCATCTTGTCCAAATTCCTCCTTTTAAAACTGAAGAAACCATGGCGCAGGGAGGTCTGTGGCTTTCCAAAGATCTCAAGGTCATTCAGAGACAGAGCTGGCATTTAGCTATGTCCTCCCGGCTGCTTGCCTCTAACAGAGGTTACCTCTAAGAAGTTCTGTAGTTTATTAGCACTGCAGTTGGTTGGTTATGGAAGGTAAGCTGGATTCTCAGGACTGACACAATCAGGTTGAAGAGCTGAGCTGTGTTTATGTTGGACAGTTAACAAGTACCATTTGTTCGTTATGCAGTATGTATTGAGCACCTGCCATGGGTCCGTAGCAATACTATCATCTTATGTTTTTATTGTGCTTTGTAGCTTGATTGACATAGGATTCAGAGAATTAAAAACGATTCAGGTCAGGAACAATTTCATAGGAGGAGATGGGATTTGAACTGAGGCTCTAACATACTGAAACTTGTCAACAGATCATCAGATGTTCCAAATTGGATGGGAGGTGAGGTAAATATTGCCAGGCCCCCAATGCCCCACTTCCTTTAAAGATCAATCTGGATAAAATATTTATTCTCAACTTTTATTCAGAGAATTTTTTTGATGCAATTTGGTTTAAAATCCATCATTTTAGAATATACAGGTACAGTTGCAGCACCTGCCTATTCCAGAGCAATTAGAGGGATCATTTTATAAACTATATAAATGTCTGACCAATGTACTGTACACTTGAAACAAATAAAATAAAACTTTTTAAAATGTACAAAATAAGCAACAAAAGAAAAAGAAAACAATACCTTTGATTGTACTTTTTATTGTATTTTGGTTTACAACCCATTACGAAAACCAAAAGTATACTGAAATCTTTATTTTATACAAAATTCTATATTGCATTTGTTCCTCTAAACATTGTACATAAATTATTTGAACTCCTAATGTCTTTGATCTGCCCACAATCAAATTTGCCAAACTGAAAATCTATCACTTTCATAACTAACTTTATCATTTCTCAGAGAAATGAGTCAGTAAAGAACGTGGGGTTTTTTTTGCAACTGCTACTCAGGTTTCACAGGGCTTTGTGCATTGTAATTATAACATAAAGTATTATTAAGACAGTGGAAATCATTAAAAAACAAAGGCGTTCACTTTCAAAAAGACAGATCTTCGATTCAATATTTTCTATTACTATCAATTAGATTGCACACTCTTAAAAGTGCATCTCACTCAATTATAGGTTAACTAATCTGGGAACATGTTTTCAGCAATAATTTGTCAGTTTGTCTTACGGTTATATGTAGCATATCAGAAAACAGGTTATGTCATAGCATTGCTATTACTCCCATATTATAAATAATCGCGTATTGTGGAAAAGAGAGTTTCAAAAAAAAAAAAAAAACTTAAAAACCAAAACTATATGAAGCTGCTAAAGAAAAACTTCTTCTGACAAATGTTGTTTGGACAAGTTACAGTCTTTCTTTAAATTCATTTTCTTATTACCGAGCTAAGAGAGTTGGTTTTACTTCTCGTGCTTTATTATATACCTCATAAATCTCCTAAATTGCTTTGAGATATTTTTAGAGCACAATATGCCATAAGCAGTATTTTCAAGCATGCATCTTACTTAGTCAGCTTTTGGGCTTGTAAACAGTATATTTTATAGTCTTTGCTTTCTTCCTCACTCCTTGTCAGATAATGGAGTTGAGGGAATATGATAGGTTTTATTGTTAATGCAAACTTTAAGAAATTCCTAATTAAATATGTTTTTCCTGTTGTAAAACTAGGTCCGAGGATCAAAAGAAAGACCTAAATAAATAAATAAATAAATAAATAAATAAATAAATAAATAAATAAATAAATAAATAAATTGGCCATAGCATGACTCCAAGTTCTAATGGGCATGAAAATGGTATTTGTAGAGAAGAAATATAAAATAGCTCTTAGACAGCCACTGCGGTGAATCTACTGTTCTCTTATCTTTTACTTTGATTTCTTTTCTCAGATAAATAATTCAGAGTGTTTCAAAGCACTTCTTCTTTCTTTTAATGCTCGGCAGTTTAGTGGCTCTGCTCACATTAACGTCGATGGAAGCTCTCTTCTCGAGGCTCGCCCGTCTACTTGAGAATGTCTGTGGCCACTTAGGCTCCATTTAACTTCGGACTTGTTGTTTACTTTGTTATGATTTAGCATGAAAACCACTGGCTCTAGGGCAAGCATACTTATGCCATGAGCTCATTTTATTTCTTAATTCATACATGCAGAGCTGAAAGGCTGCGTGTTACTCCATTTATTTTAATTCATTAGCTCTCCAGTAACTCTTAAATCCCTATTTTGCATTTTCAGACAAAACCCCTGGCATTCAGTAATGTCCATATTCACTTGGGTGTTTTTAATTATCCTCATTCACTTAAACGCTAATGGCTTTGAAATAGAAAAGTGGATAATTACTGCAGATTAAACCATAAAGACTTTTATAGGATTATACTTAATGGAATTATTTAAAAATACCTACCATTTATTGATCATGCATTATATATCAAACACTATGCTAATCTTTTTACAGATAGTGTTTTTCTTTAATCTTTTAACAAACCTACAAGATGGAGACTATTTTATTCTATGCATTTTACAGATGAGGAATTGAACACTTAGATTAAGTAAGTAACTTAGTCAGGATGACATACACTAAAGGATGAAGTCGGGATACAAACCCAGTTCTCTCTGCAAAGTCCAGATTCTGTAAATCTACACCTTAGTTCCCCGGTTTGTCCTTTCAAGTCAGCAAACCTGTTCTTAAACCTAAAATACAAATGCTCATGGAAGCCCAATGTGTCAAACTAACATGTCACAGCAGGGAGTGTTGGGGGCTGAGGGCGGGCAGAGGGAAGCTGCCGGGAATAGCCGCCATGGCCATATCTACACTGTTTCCAGGGTCCCCAAAGCATAATTTGAAAACCACTACACTGGCCACACTGTTTTAGCTCGGGCAACTGTAAAGTCCTGGGTCCTCGGTGTCATAGCGAGAGATTCCAGGGGTTGGCACTCGAGAATGACAGGTTTTATAGAGCACACAGGGATTCTCCAACGGCATGGTGCAGTGGTTAGAAGTTCAGGCTCTCTGGTGTGATTGTTTGGGTTCAGTTCTTGGCTGTGGCACTTACAAGTTGAATGTCCTTGGGTAAGGTACAATTTGTCCTTCAGTTTCCTTGTCTATAGAGTAGAGGAATGGTCTCACCAATGGCACAGGGCTGTGGAGAGGATTCAATGAATCCACATAAGCCAAAGTGCTTAGAGTAGGGTCTGACACAGAGGAAGTGCTCGAAGAACAAATGCCAGCTATGTGTTCATCCCTGGTTATTCACCGTCAGTGCCACAGAGACCCCTTTTGCCCTCACTCCACCAGAAAAAACAGACCAAAAAACTGTCTTAAGAGATCGGCCCTGGGAATTGTTTATCAGCTCTCCTGCCCCGCTGTTAGGTCAGGTCTGTTCTGCTGTAACGATTATCTGGATTCATTATGAATTAGGGTATCTGATGTTAACATATGTTTTTCATAAGAATATATTTCATTCCAATATATCTATTCTTTATTAGAAAGTTTTAAAAACTTTTATTTTTTTAAATATGCTTAATATTGTTAGTAAGTTTGACAACATAGTACTTTTATCATCTCAACTGCTCAAATGAATTAGACAGAGCCAAAAATAGAGGATGCTATGAGCAAATAAAGTGGAGAAAGAAGGGAAGAAAGGAGAGAGGGAAGAGGAGGGAGAATGGAGAGGGAGAGGAAGGAAAGCAAGAGAAAGCAGGGACAGAGAAAATGAGGGAGAGAAGGAGGGAGGGAGGGAGAGAGGGAAGAAGAAGGAAGGGAGGGAAGGAAGGCAGGAAGGAAAGGAGGAAAGGAAAGGGAAGGGAAGGGAAGGAAAGAGAAGGGAGGGGAAAGGGAAAGAGAAAGGAAAGGAAGAAGGAAGGAAAGAGGAGGAGAGGAAAGCAAGCAAGATAGAAGGGAGGGAGGGAAGTACCCTGTTAAAACAATTCTAGTCTCATTTGGATCGTTGATACTATCATCAGAAAGATAAAATTACCCTTCCTCTGATAGATCACAGTGAGAAACTGTGGGATACTTTGCAGACCAATGTTGTTCTCTAGGCATCCATTAACTTGGGCGTGCTAGGCGCCCGTTCTAAATAAGTTTTTTAGATTTTTAGATAGTACTATTTTTTTTTCTAAATGAAATGCAACTATTTTACTTATTTTGGCTCGGTGGGTCTGAAACCGTTTACCTGCTTGTTCCAACAGATGTGACTGCACACCAGGGTACATCGGCGAGCACTGCGATGTTGATTTTGACGACTGCCAAGATAACAAGTGTAAAAATGGAGCCCACTGCACAGACGCAGTGAATGGCTATACATGCGTCTGCCCCGAAGGCTACAGGTAAGAGAAGAAATACACATTTGTATGCAGAGTTAAGTCTCACGCGACTCAATTTACATGGGCAATTCAGTACAATTTAATCAACGCATGTATTCTATTTATTCCTTAGTGGCTTGTTCTGTGAATTTTCACCACCCATGGTCCTCCCTCGTACCAGCCCGTGTGATAATTTTGATTGTCAGAATGGAGCTCAGTGCATCATCAGAATAAACGAGCCAATATGCCAGTGTTTGCCCGGCTACCAGGGAGAGAAGTGTGAAAAATTGGTCAGTGTGAATTTTGTAAACAAAGAATCTTATCTTCAGATTCCTTCAGCCAAGGTTCGGCCCCAAACGAACATCACACTTCAGGTAAGAGTTCTCCCACCAGCAAGAGCTGATCTCATTTAAGCCAATTCAGCTTCAAAGCATAAACATCCGTGGTAGTTTGTGAGTGATGTCTGTTTCTTAAATAGACAGTTACAGGCCGCATAACACAATGAGAGAAAATGCTCCTTGTGTGAAAAGCTTAATCTTCTCTTCTGCATTTGTATTTCTCAAAAGTAAATAGGAACCAGGTATTTTTATTCATTACTTGATTGTTTTTAACACACACACACAGAGCAACAAAATGCATCTCTTTGTTTTATGCTTGGGTGAAGGCGATTCATTTGTTTATTTTTATAAATACGGTTCAGGCTGCACACAGGGGGAAGCTTCTCTTAGGAAAACTAAATTTAAGAAGAGTACAGGTGAGACAGAACCCACGCTGGCAAAATATTCACCAAGTATCTTTTAACTTTTCAACAAACACCTTTAAGAATCGACACAAAATTAACGAACTCGGTTTTATTTTAAATCTTTACACCTTTGAGCAATGATTAGCAAGGTTAGACTAGTTTAGGGTACATGGAACAAATGGGGGCTGTACATTTGTTTTATCTGGTAAGCAAAATATTTTGATTTGTTTTCAATTCAAATGGCTTCAGCCTGTTTTTGTAGACGCCACTCTTTATTTGATTTACCCTGGCACTTCAATGAGGAGCAGGGGTGCTTTATACATCGTGAAAAATGTGACTCTGGAAGGCAGACACATTCTCTAGAAAACTGGTCCCTCTATTTCCCAGTATCTGCCACTCTGGATTGTTTTACGTACCCAGTGGCGTTCAGGTTTAAGTCCTAACGTTGATGAAACTGGTCTTTCAAAGGTCCCAGAAAGCCAGAAAACAAGATAAAAACAGAAATTTCCTCCCCTTTTCATGCCATAACTATAAATAATATGAAATATGCAAATCTTGCTCAGTGCCGTCGCATTTCACAAATGCCGTAAATGAAGCCCACTGCAGCAGCAAAAAGATCCAGTAAGTGGAACTGCCAGAAAAGGAAGTTCTAAGTATACGCAATGGTGTTTGCTTAAGTATTTGTTATTGTTCTTTTTAATGGAACAGAAATCTGATCCTTCTATCCCTGATTTGTTTTTATCACCCTCTGCTGAGAAAATATAGTTTGAAATTGAAGGGGGAGAGCTCAATTTACTTTAAATGCTTTGAACTTTAATGATGTGGAAAATATTTTTCAACTTTAATTTCCTGAAGTATAAATCATGTATATAAATTCCTCGTTTTTGCATATTTCATAGGACATGCATCTTTAAGCTTCATCACTGCCAATACAGAAAGAATAAAAATACGCTTATGAAATTTAAAAACTTTTAAGAATTCTTTAGGAACTTATTTGCAGCAAAGTAATTTAGAATAGATCATCTTTCAAGTCATCATTTAAACGTGCGTTAGTATTTTGTCATAGCCATAAGGAAAAAATTAACCATAGCAACAACTCCTCGCCAAACAGTGTTGTTTCTTTTTGATGAAATATGTCTGGATGACTATATGTCCTGCTAATGTCAAGGGTACTTCCTACTAGATTGCCACAGATGAAGACAGCGGAATCCTCCTGTATAAGGGGGACAAAGACCATATCGCTGTGGAACTCTACCGGGGACGTGTTCGCGCTAGCTATGACACCGGCTCCCACCCGGCTTCTGCCATTTACAGGTGAAGATCTCTCAGTTACTGGTAAAGGTGAAAACGATTGTTTCATGAAGAACTGCTTCTCCTCTATTATTTTGTATTTCGGAGGGAAGGGAATACGTTGGCTGCGGCACGCTCTGTGATGTGTGTCAGAGGCCTGGCAGGAGCAGATGGCATACGCAAGCTGGGTAATTGGAGGAGAGATTTATAAGAGGATGCCAGGTTTCCCCCGCTCGGTGAAAGTGAGCATGCCTATGAAACCTTTTGTAAACCGAAAAGGCATAAGGCGAAGAAGCGGTTAACCTGACAATGCATCTCGCTAACAGATGCACAAAAATAAATGGAGGCAGAGCACAGATGCTCACAGACACAGTTCAGAGCTGGGGCGGACGGATGCTGGGATGTTGGGTGTAGTTTCCAGGGAAGGAGCTTGATGGCGCCACTCTCTCTGCTCTGGGCGCAAAAAAATGCCGAACTCTATTTTCACTTTTCTGCGTTTTTCGGAAAAGCAGAAATCTTCTCTGGATTTCTTTTGGTTAGGGAAAAACAGGTACCGATGTAGATCTTTTGAAAACACAAAGTTGCGATAAAGTGAACTTTCAAAAAGTGGGGGCAACCTGTGTTTACAAAGATTGGTAGAAATAGCATATCAGCCTGGCGCTTGTAAGGAGGGACATTACTACGACCCACACGCTGGAAAGAGTGAGGGGAGGCAGTGGGTTTGGAAACCCAGGCTCAGAAGGAGAGTTGTGGAGAGGACTGCGTGACAGGAGCTGTGACCTTCCGTGCAGGGATGCATTCTGCCCTCAAGCCAGAAGCCAGGGTTTTAGATACCGACCTCACTCGCCTTCCTCCCCACCATCTCCTGCCCCTTCCTCCCTTTGGCCAGATTAGATGCCAGAACACAGTGGATCCAGGGATCCCAGTAATGCAGCTCTCCCGTGAGCCTCCAGGGCTCAGGGCAGGGCGACTTGAGGAGGGTAGCTCTAGAGGAACAGCTGCAAGAGACACTCAACACAGTGAGTTACTATTCATGTGACCTACTGTGTGCCAAGCACTGTTGTAAACATTCAGAAATAAAGCTTACATATAATTAACCAGTGGACACATACAACATGTGATCAGTCATCTTATTCATTCTGGAAGTTTTTTGATTATATAACATATTGACGGTATATTGGAGATGTGGAAGGGATCATATTCATGGGGCATAAACTTTGCTAAAAGTGTGTTTTTTACACGACTAACCTTCAGAGCCCCTCTATTGGGTCTCAACACCAACTGTCTATTATCTTGCAGAAAATTTACCCAGTTAATTTCTTCACATGTAAAATAGAACAAGGTCTCAAATTTAGAGCAGGCTCATAAGTCATATACAGTCAGTTTTTCCAGGTAGATAACGTCACAGAACTAAGCAGACCAACAGAAAGAATATAATATGTTCTCATTCTGTTACTCTTGAAAAAAATGTAACTTTTCAGAGAAGTATCCCTCTATTACAAATAGCCTTGATGTTGGTAATAAAATAGGAGTGGTTATGACTGCAGTGAAGCCAAAGCAAATCACTGTCCAGACAGGACTGGGCTGCATCTGCTTAGTTCTCTCTGAATGCTGCCCTATGAAAATGTGGGTTTACCAGAACTCCAGATTTTTCAAGCAAAGACAAAAATCTAGATTTTTTTAAAATATAAAGTTTTCTCTCCTTTAAATATTGATTTACATTTTTTTTAAGTACCACATGTAGTAAACAAAATACATCTATTGGCCAAACAAGCTTGCCAACAAATCTGGGCATTGATTGGGACATAAAGTGGAGATACTGACCTCTATATTATTGCTATTATTCATATATATAGCAATTTTTTTCAAAAGCGTTCGCATCCTATTCAATCGTTCATAACAATTCCAGCAAAGTCGATGCCAATTGCAGCCATGAATGGAATCCAATAAATCCTTTTGGTGGTGAGCTAACCCACTTGGGAATATTTACAGCATGGAAACAAACACATAATTATTGGTTTCCAAGTAGAACACAATTGTTATTTCGTCTCCAAATGGTGATGAATTAGTGCCAACATTTTAGATATTGCTAGGCCTTAAATTATATAGCCTCTATTTGATTCAGCTCATAAAAAGATGTCAGAATATTGATTTTGAGGTTCATTTTTCTTTCTGATTTTTTTTTTTTTTTTGGTTTTATGCAATGAAACAGCAGAGAACTCTCAGAAACCATAAGAAAGCTTCTTGAGGTTGGCTTATTAAAGCTAGTGTTCACTTAAAATATTTCTAATATTTTAGTATACATAAAAATAAAAGTTGTAGAAACCCAAATGATTATATCCAAATGATAACTGCAAAGAGCTTATTTTTAGTTTTTGTTCATTACCTTTTTTTGCCTAACAAACAATAGAGCATGCCCTGTGACAATTTATAAAGAAGAATAATACCACGTACCGCACTTTTCATTATGAACCAGAAGTCTACTTCTAGTGAAAGTTTCTGTTTGCCACTCATCTAATAGATATATATTTTTCAAGGTCCAGGGAAAACATAGCTTTCATTTAATTCTGACTTTATTTTGTGACACAACAACTAAGAAAAGTTATTACATTATTTTTAAGTAAAAGAAAAGAAGCGACACTTTCCTAAATCCAGATAGATGACTGAGTAATTGATCAATTGATATGGTCTGTATATAAAAATATAATATATTAATATTCTAAATAGTAATAGAGAAATGCTTTTGTGAAGTGGAAATTATAAAGAACAATTAAAATTATTTTAACACACTAGGAGAATCTACTAAGGAATAATCATAGTAGCTAAAATGTGTGTTCAGATTTAGACTTGGCCAATCACTATTATATAAATGTAGGGAAGGTACTTAATCTTTCTGTGCATCAGAATCCATATCTGTAAATAATAGTACAGACCCGACCCCCATAAGGTCCCTGTGCAGATTAAATTCTGAACTCAGTTCTGACCTCACTCCTCACTGAATTGTCTTCATTCTCATCTCTCTTTTAGCACTACAGGAAATTTTTGTCTGGTATCTCTGGAGTATAGCAGAGAAGTTAAAAGTGTATCCTCTATCCTTATACATTAACACTAGAAGTGCAGACTGTTTACAATTTATATGAAGGGCAGTTTGAAAATATCTATCAAAATTGCAAATACATTTACTCTCTGACCTGTGATATCAAGCACAAAGGTAGTCTATTGTGGCATTAGTTATAAAAATGAATGGAAACAATTCAAATTTTCTATCTAAATAACCACGGTACATCTACATGATGGAATTTACTGTTAAAAAGAATGGGAAGAAAGGAAGAGAAAGTATGAGAGAGTTCTCTGTGCCTGACATTGAAAGATTTCCAAGGTATATTGCTCAGTTCAAAAAAAAAAAAATTATAAAGCAGACCAATGTCAAAGGAAGGTCAATAAATATATGCATTTTTATTTACATATATTTGCATAAAGACAAACCTAGAGATAGAGAGGGAAGAGGGGTGGTAGAAACAAGACTAGTATGAGAACATTATTTTATATCATTTTGATTTTTGAACCATTTGGATGTATTTTTTACTCAAAACAAAAATTGGAGTAATAAAAAAGATCAGGTGTTCTAAAAGCAGTCAGCCTTGATTCAGATGCCAGCTCTGCCATCTATTAAATGTGTGTCTTAAGAAACTGGGTAAGCTCTCTGGGCCTCACCTGGTAAAGGGGTTTAATAAATCATAGCTTGTTCCATCTTTGTGGGATTGTGATAAGAATTTTATGATTCAATATATGTAAAATATTTAGAACAATGCATTGCTATTAATAAACGATGATAGCTGTTAGGATTATAAGTTCAGAGTGTCCAAAACTGAGTTGATTTCCTTTGTTTCACCTCATGTGTGTCCTTGTTACATTTCTAATTTCATCAAGAGGCATCATCATCTTCCTGGGCATCATTGGCGTCATGCAGTTGCTCTTAATCTTTTTCTTCCCTTCACCTTCAATTTGTCCCAAGTCTTAACTCTGTCCTACTAATTTCCTGGCATTTATCAAATGCTTCTGACCTTGCTCAGGACTTAGCAGAATGTGAACTCTGATGAAAGCGATTCCTTCTCCATCGTTATAGCAAAACCCATCAATAACACTGTTGCCATCAGCTTTCTCGTTAGTTGCTTAATGAATATTTTCTCTGTTTGAATTAAATTTTAAAATCTTGATGTGTGCCCACTTTACATAACATTATTAAAAGTGCACCACACTAATGTTTTTAAAGGAAGTATTTTTACTTATTTTTATCTCAATTTGTTCAGTTGAAGTCAGTTTAATTGCATGATTTTTTATATTGTATAAGATTGACTTCGGTAAACCTTGTTTTCCAAATTTTGCATTATTTAATGTGCTATTGGAATATCACATACAGGAATAATTAATTATGTCAAGTGTGCCTTTTCAGTTACCTGGTTACTTTTCAACATTGATGGAAGTAGATTTTACTTTAATAAAATAAAGCCTGATAAAATTAGGGCAAAATAATCACTAAGTTATTGTTTCTGTAGGATTATTTTTTGGTTTAAAAAGTTTCATTTTAGATGTCAGTTATTGTCTCAAATGAATCTATAGGAGAACCATTTTCTCATAGAATTACATCTAGAGGGAAGAGCTAACATAGCTGTAAGAGTGTTTAAGAAAACCCAAGATGTAGTAATATTCATTTTTCCATGGAACTAAAGTGGCATGCACATTTTCTCATTGTACTTTTTACATCCGACAGAAGATTGTGATTTCTCATAGACATGCTTACTGCTAACAGGGCCAGACATACAGGCAGTGGTATGGAACATTATTTTCGAATAGTGTGCATCTGAATTACTTTGAAGGGCATGTTATAATAATTGTTACCAGGCTCTACATCTAGTCTCTAGGATTCAGAGCTCAGATGAGCCCCCAAATTTTCATTTCTACAAGTTCCAAGGTAACGCCCCAGTCCAAGGACCACAGTTACAGAATCATGTTTATAAAAGGAGTAGATCTGAGCTCTGCTCCGAGGGCCCTTGGTGTGCATCTCTTCTCACATCCAAGTTCCCCGACATCACGCTTGATGTTGGCCTTGAAACCAGCCATGTTGAGAGCCTTTCTGCCGTAGAACTCAGTAAAATTCTAAGTTGTTTCTATGTCGGAGAGCCAGTTGTTGAACATTTGCCAGCACCCTGCTGTCAAAGTGATTGAATCAGCAACCACAGAGGTGACACAAGCTGCCTAGCAAGCGAATGAATGTAGAGTGTCACACACGTGCCTAATTGTTACAGTGCTTAGAGAATGGCATAAAAGGCGCTTGGCAATAGTGGAGTGAGGAATGAACGAACGAACAAATGAACGAGTGAATGAATGAATGAATGACATCCTCAACTTAAAGCTAACATCAACAGTCATCCCTCAGACAGGAATGGAGTAACACATTTTTTTCTCAAGCAAACCAATAACTGATCGCCCTTCAAAGTGACTTTATCTTCATCTAGATAGAAACTTTTTAAAAAATTGTTACTAAAAATGGTATGCATCCTTCTTTACATTCAAATTAATGTCATTTTTCAAACCAGACAGCTCCTTTGGAAACATAGCCAGCTACTATTTAAAAACTAGGCAGTCAGATGAGCACAGTCAGAGGCACAGGATGGTACCGCGCATTACGGTTTCAGTGTTTAAGGGACCAATTCACGGTTAGGGGACTTTCCCATGCTGACTCAGGCTCAGTTCACTGCATAGCCTCTGGGTTATACACCTTACAGGCTTAGATCTAAAAATATAATAATAATAATTATTATTATTATTATTATTATTATAAAAATCTCCTTGGAGAAACAGAGTGGACAGAATCTATGTGACCTTCTCATTTCCCAGATAAACCCTAGGCCATCCTTGATATGCCGTATGGGAAGGCACCGCTGTTTACCGGCTTTGTAACTTTGAGCAAGTTACTTCACCTCTTTGTGCCCACATTTCTGCATCTGAGCGATCATATCCATTTTTCACATGTGTTTGGGAGAATTGGAAGTAACGAATGTAAAGCACATAGTGTAGTGCTAGGCACAGAGTGAGTGCACAATAATTGGTCACGATTATTAAGCTCACTGGTTACTCTTGCCAGTTGATGGTTTATGGATATTCTTCATGCTCAGATATCCAGATGCTAAAGAAGAAATACCTGTGTGCAAATGTTATTATCTTACATGTGACTTACTGTACATTCAAATGTAGGGACCCTTTTCTATTTCAATGCATTTTATTTAAATTAGATAATTTACTTCCAAAGTACTGATTAAAATATAACTTTACTTGTAAACTATTTTATAAAATGTCCTTGTGAAAACTCTTTATGTATATAAATAAATACCTTTAATTCCATTTGCCTTCCCTTTCTTTTGATTAAAAAGAAAGTCAAGGAATTGTTTTTACCATCCCAACTCACAAAATATTGTCATCCTAGAGATATCAAAGTGAGATGGCCAGTTGAATTTGTCTGGCTTTTAATTCCTATTTCATTGCACAGAAGACACCACCAGATAGTTTAAATTCTTAAGTCAAAAAGCTGGAGCTTACATAAGCAAAATGAACAATTAGTCTTTATGAAATCACTGAAATTCCTTAAGATTTATGATTGAGATAAAAATATAAAAATGTCATTGTTAATGCGCTCTGCATAAAGTAAGAATGTCCAACACAAGTTAGAGCCCCTCTTCTTTTAAGCCCCAAGTTTTTAAACTCTTTTTCTGTAGCAAACCACAAGACATAGTTGAATAACCACTTTGTTTTTGTACATCTACTTAGAAATTCAAGAAAATAAAATCTCAGGTAATAGATGAGTGTAGTAAAACTAAATTACATAATAATGGTAATAAATACAATTTATGTTCCCCGTGGAAAGGCTCGATGTTAAATGGTGCACTCTTGACTTTTGTGAGTCATCAAATATATAGTTCCCTAGAGAGTAGTAAAAGCGAGTTTATCGATACTTATCAGAACCCAGGAGGATGTTATGCATTTTGAGCTATAGGTAGAAGATGACTATGATGGACAGTAAAATCAAGGATGGCTGAGTTTTATCCTGTAACAACTGCTTTTATTTTAAAATATGTGGGCAGAGCATTCATAGACTTTCCCCAGTTTATCTCATGCTTTACAAGACAGCATGTGATACCATGTTAGAATCCTTAGCTCTCATACATTCTCTGCAGGCCCCATACACACAATATCATCTTAAAAGCAAAAAATCTAAAAATATTAATTTCAAAATACTTATCTGTTTCAAGGCCAGGATGAGGCCTCACTCAATTTTAGGGAAATGTAAATGGAGTTAAACTCAGTGGTAATTGTTGCCAAGTTCTGAAATGATCAGATTCAACACTAACAGCTTTTGGGAGGAGAAAAACCTAGACGGTCTGAATCCAAATCTAAGTTTCATATCTGTGTACTTTAGATGCATTCGTATAACCTTCAAGCTTTCATAAGATTATTACATTTTTTTACAGTTCCTTGATTTTTAATAAATGTACCAAGTTTTGCAACAATCAAATAAAATTATTTTTTATAGAACTTTATTCCTTGGCAATTAGAGAGAGACATTGTCTATTAAAGGCTTATGAGAGGTGAAGATACATGTTGTCTGTAAAGTACTAGGTACTTTTCAGTTTTTTTATTTATCGTGAAAGTGATGCATCATAATTAAAGGCACACACTTTAGAACCGGTCAGCCTGGCTTCAAATCTGTTTAGTCACTGGCTGTGCCTCCTTGAGGACTTTAACAGCCCAGTTCTTATGGTCGTTATGAGTCTCACTTGTAATGTTCTTAGAACAGTACCTGGCTGAAGATTTATCTCCCAGCATTATCCTTCAGAATCTGGTCACTGAAACATCCCAATTTTTAAATAAAATGTATCTTTTGGATGTCCTGCCTGAAAAATGCCTGAAGCTTCTTGGCTGTAATCCAGTTAGTATTATCGAAAAAAGAAAAATCTATATGTGTTATTCTTAATACATCTCCCATATATTTTATTTATTTGGCATGCATTTATTGAGCAGCTACTGTTAACCAGACACTCTGCTAGATGCATTAAAGAGTACAGAAATACCTGATACATGGCTTCCTGCTTTAAATTAGCTTACCCAGTTGTACTGCATCAAACACCGTCATCGATGATGACATACCTAGATCGATTGACTAAGACTGATGTGTGACCAAGAACCCACTACCCCTATATAAGGGTCTTTCCTTTGCAATTGTAAAGAAAACATAATATTTATGACTTAATTAAGGCCATAAACATAATATTTATGACTTAATTAAGGCCAGTGTTCATAGAACATTATATAAAACCACTTAGAGGGTTGTACATATCACAAAGGAAAAGCAACTGGCCACTACCTTCTCTATGTATCTTTAATGTTTTAGCTAAAACTTTTAGTAACTTGAACCGGATATATCCCCAAAGAAGTTATTACGTTTCTGCCAGTCACCGGTGTTTTCTTACGATTATAACTGAAAATAAAACTGGACTAATTTCTTCCTGAAGAAGATTCTCAAATAGTATTGGATTATTTATACGATGGTGGTGGGGTGGGGGTGGGGGTGGGGGGGGTGATGGTGGTGATGGTGGTGATGGTGGTGATGGCGATGCTGGCGATGGTGATGGTGATGATGATACTAATATCTAACATTTACTTTTGCATCTTCTATATGCCGGATGCTTTGCTCTGCATTTAAAAATATCATTTCAAGTAGACCTCAAGTTAACCATAACCACGAGGGAGGGATAAATAAGTATTAGTATTTACTAAAGATAAAACTAAAGTTTACCAGCAATTAAGTAATGTATCTAAAGTCAAGCATTTAATAAATTCAGGACCATGATTCAAATACAGGGTTACCTGACACCAAAATATATATGTTTATAATCACTAGTTGATATTACTACTCAACATATCACCTTAGAAAACATATATATACAGTCATATATAAGATCACTAACAGTTGCTAAGTAACTTTATTTAGAGAGTAATTTTCTTGTATATTGTTCTTTCTGTTGATTTTAATGGTATCAGGTATCAGGATAATTAAATTTATAGAAGGCAAAACTATTGATTGGCATATAATATAATGAAATGTAATAAACATACAATAAAAAAACATTTATTTTTTAAATGATATTTGAGACAGGTTATCAACAATCCCTACACATATGGACTCTTGTAACCACTTAAAACAAGAAAACCTCAAATATTTCACGGTTCTGCAGAATGCTTTATACTGTCAAATGAAAAAAAGACTTTCTATTCTACGTAGGCAAAAAATAGAATAAGATTAGACTTCTGTGGTGAGAACCATGAAGAAATGTCAGTACATTTTTCTGTTTTTTCCAGACTTGACCTATTTGCAAATTTAAAAATAGTACCCAGAAACTTAAACAAATGCCTTTGGTAAGGAATATTAGGTATTCACAATCTTCCTATCAATCATATGCTCCCATATTTTCATTTTTGATCCTTTTTTTTTTTTTTGATCTTTACAGTCAGGATACTAATATATTAGCTCTTGAATATTCCGTATTGACTATTAGCCCCAACTTGCATTATGCCATATTCTGCCTCTCATCGTGAAAGGTAAGCATATTCCTGACACTTCACTGTGTCTGGATCCTGTTTCCTTCACTGGTCCTGTCTCCATCTTTGCCTGCTGTAACGCTCCTGTTAGATGTACAGCCGCACTTTAAACCCATATAGTGCCAACTTCATCTTATTTTAGATCCTCATTTTTCATTTACCTCAGTTTCTTAATCTTTTTGTTTTTATCCCTTTTATGAATTTCCATAATCTGCTTTCTTACTTTTTTTTTTTTTGAATAATTGTTAGACTTGGCCTAGAAAGTGATAGAAGAGAAACAGGGAAATGATTGTCCTCACCAGACTCCCTGCATATGACTGTGCTAAGCTTTCTATGTAATATGATTTTCCCACCTCTCCACTGAACATAGACATCTTCACAGTTACAGCGTTCGATGGGTGGTCCTCTCAAAAATTCAAGAGAAGTAAGAGTATATTATCAATTAACAAATTTTAGAAAGTGCAATGATCCTACCAAGTTGGTTCTTCCTGTATTTGAGTGTATATTTGATTTAATCAGTCTCAATGCACAGTGTCAAAGAGAGCAGAAGCCAGTGACTTACCAATATTGATGTCTGTGTAAGATATTTGGCCTGGGTGTAGGTTCCTTTTCTTTTCAATACAATTTGGAATAACAGTATCTCAGTAAACGGAACTTTTGTAGCATTTAAAAGCAAATGCATCAAGTATCCTTTGTAATTTCTATGTATTGGGTGAATGTGACTGGGTAATGATAAAATGTGCCCATTTGCACTTCTCCCAATGGGAAAACAAGCTCATTTTCTATCTGTTCCTAAAAAATAGAAATTGTAGGTCCTTGAAAATATCTTTTATTTTTAAATCAACTACTATTTTTTAATCTTTATTACTGTTAGATAGGACTATCTTTTCCCAAGATTCTCTAATTGGAGTTTGTATTATCACTATTTTTCTTTAATAAAAATGGAAGTATTAGCTACATTTGTTTGTTTGTTTGTTTATAGCGTGGAGACGATAAATGATGGGAACTTTCACATTGTGGAACTTCTTGCCCTGGATCAGAGCCTCTCCCTCTCCGTGGATGGAGGGAGCCCCAAAATCATCACCAACCTATCAAAGCAGTCCACTCTGAATTTCGACTCCCCACTCTACGTAGGAGGTAAGCTGTTTTCTACACCCAATGGGTCCCCAAACCCCGTGACTGTCATCACAGACTAATTCTGAAGTTGTCAATGCCCCGTGCTATGGTCATTGACCAACAGTGACCAGTCATTGACGATGGGCAGCACGGATAGACAAGAAGGAACCCTTGATAGGTGTTAAGAGCCCGTTTTGTAGTCCCAGGTCTTGCTTTAACTAAATTCGTGGTTGAGGTGGAGAAGGGCATTATTCATATTTATTTGTTTCTATTACATGATCGATGACATACACATATAATTTCATCTTATTACTTGATCTGGTCTATGGAAAGAGAAGGCTCATTTGAGATCAAATTGGACAGTGAGGAAAATGATCAAACGAGAGGCATGCATGACCCCACACCTCTGCCCACGCCCCAGCTCCCTGGAGGGGGCAGACTCTACCAGCCTCAGTCAGGTGTTTCCGTGATGAAATGTCTGTACCACCAGTGGCTAACATGTAAATGACAGGACAGTTATGAATGAACAAATGAATGGACAAATTAAATGTACAAATTATATTCAGGTAACAAAAAGTACTTCTATTTAGCCAAGACCTTGAGGTGAGTAAACAAAGAGAGAGCATTAGGAAGGCATGTTAGGGCTTGGAAAGATGGAATAAAGACTCTGGACACTTTTAAATTTTTAAGCAACAAGAAGGCAGATGAATAAATAGATGAGGAAATAAATATGAGCCAAATTCTGAAAGAGCCCCAAGATGCGGAGTAGAGCCACCAAGGAGAGAGCTTGCACTAGTACCTTTATCTGGAGGAGACACAGAATTTCAGATTTTAGGCTAAGGAACAAGAAAGCATGTGATGTTGAATTGAGTTGCATTGAATTAAATCACATTTCATTGTGGTGAATTGACTGATAAAATTAACTCATTTTAGAGGCAAATAAGCTAAAGCTTATAAACAGGTCAGTGTAACTGATTTCTTCACCACAACCAGTATTTTCATGAAGTTTCCATCATCTCCTTCAAAATAATACCTTTGGCGGCTACATGATTTTCTTGACTCCTCAAAGCCTTCCTTGATGGCATTTTTGGAATTTTCCTGAACATGCAGATCAGCTTTGTTTTTAATGATTTCTCCAATAGAAAATCTTAACCATTTTGATAGAGTTTTGATTTTTTAGAGAAACAGTTAAAAGTCTTTGGCTCAATTCTATAAATATTTATTGAGCACGTCTCATATGCTAAAAACTAAGTTAAAAGATGCATGAAGGATACAAAATTGAATACACACACACACACGTGCCCAGGAGAGTGGGGAAGGCAGACATATCTTCAAGGAATCAAATGCATTACATATGAAGTCTGTGTAGCAAATTGACTGATGTAGCTGCTTCATGGGAATCACAACCATGAGATTCATTGACAGACAGAGCCTTCCATTTTCACTGTGCTTTAGTTAACAGCAGTTGCTTTGGGATGGGTGAAGCAAGTCACAGATACACCTATGGTTTGAGAGAAATTATATTTACTAAGCACATGCCGTGTGCTCAATGCAATGCTCCTTTTGCAATCTTAATCTTCAGAGACTTCAGAATGTAGATGTGATTTTTTGTTTAACAGTCCTGAAGCAACAGTCTCACGAACTTCGTGAAACTCATCCAAGTTCACAAAGCTATGAAGTGATAGACACCTCATTTGAGTACAGATCTGTCTGACCCCAGAGCCCCCTGAATTGCCACTCACCTTAACCTGGAGCAGAAAGGGAAGCAATCTAAGTTTTGTGGGGTTTTTTTGTTTCTGGATTTGTCCTTCACTTTATTTCATTATGCTTTCTTTAGAAGCCATTTCTTTACATCTTTTAAAATCCCTTTAGAATGCAGTGAGACAGGTCCCATTTCCTTCCAATTCAGACTGTCTCAAGGGTAATGCAGATTAAAGAAATACAAGGCAATTGTAAGACCACGGCTCCAAATTCTGTATGGCAAAGGCAGAAGAACCTGCATTAGCAAAGGAGAATGAGGCAAACAAGTTATTTTTGTCCATGTTTGAAGACAGGGACACACCTCAAGGAGGACACGGGGAGGTGGTGCCTCATATGCCTCCGGAAGCATTTTCTAGCAAAGCAAAGAAGCAGCTTTACCTGCCCTTTGGTTATTGACTACCCATGATGTAGGCTCTACTAAATCCAAGGCAAGCTAATCCTTACGCTTTCCTACGTGGTAGTACAACCAGGATATATAGTATTACTTAATAGGATTTTTAAAAAGTGATTTCCATGTATTTATCACCATGAATAAACCTGCAGTAAACAAAGGGGAACATATATCTTTATAAATATTTTCAAATTTTTCAGGTAGATACCCAGAAGAGGGGTTGCTGGGTCATATGGTAATTCTATTCTTAATTTTGGGAGGAACCTCCATATTGTTTTCCATAGTGGCTGTACCAATTTACATTCCCACCAGCAGTGTATGAGGGTTCCTTTTCTCCACATCCTCTCCAACACATTATTTCCTATCTCGTTGATAATAGCCATTATAACAGGTTTGAGGTGATACCTCGTTGTGATTTTCATTTGCATTTCCCTAATAGCTAGTGAAGGTGGACGTCTTTTCATATGTCTGTTGGTTGTCTGTATTTCATTTTGGGAAAAGTTCAGGTCCTCTGCCCAGGTTTTAGATTCTTTGTTTTGTTGTTGTTGAGTTGGATACATTCATATATATTTTTAATATTAGCCCCTTGTTGAAGTGTTATTTGCAAATATCTTCTCCCATTGGGTCAGTTGCCTTTTTGTTTTATTGATGGTTTCTTTTGCTGTGTAGAAGCTTTTTGATTTATGTAGTCCTGTTCATTTATTTTTACTTTTACTTCTCTTACCTTAACACCAAGGTCCATGAGTTTAGTACCTATATGTTTCTCTGCAATTTATTGTTTCATGTCTTACATTTAGGTCTTTAATCTATTTTGAGTAATTTTTGCATATGGTAACAAATAACAGTCTAGTTTTATTCTTTTACATATGCTTTCCAATTCTCCAGTACCACTTATTGAAGAGACTTTTTCCCCCTCTATTGTATATTTTTGGCTCCTTTGTTAAAAAATTGTTTGCCCATATACATGTGGGTTTATTTCTAAGCTTTTGATTTTGTTCCTTTGGTCTGTGTATCTGTTATTCTGCCAATAGCGTGCTGCTTTGATAACTGTCACCTTACAGTATAATTTAAAGTCAGAGAGTGTGCTACCTTTGAGAGATGATTGGATAAAGATGTGGTATATATACAATGGAATACTACTCAGCTGTAAGATAAAACTCTGCCTTTTGTAACAACATGGATGGATCTTGAGAATATCATGTTAAGTGAAATAAGTCAGATGGAAAAAGTTAAGAACCATTTGATTTCACTCATATGTGGGATATAAAACAGAAAGCAACAAATGAACAAATAAGACAAACAAACAAAAACTCATACAGAAACAGTATGGAGGTTACCAGAGGGAAAGAGGGGGGAGGGGGAGGTAGAAGAGGGTAAAGTGGGTCAAATATGTGATGACAGAAGGAAACTTGACTTTGGTGAACAGATGATGCATTATACAGATGATGTATTAGAATTAAAACATAGAATCTTATTAATCAATGTCACCCAAAAAAATTTAATAAAAATTTTTATATTTTAAGACCTGCATATAAAGACCCTGCATGTGTCACAGATCTTCTAATGCAGCCATTGGACAGGGGACCTCAGTCTTGACACTCAGTTCCTTTACTGTCATTTTTAAACATGTAGAGTTTGTTAAGGTCCTACTAAATTATCAGTTGGTTGGTTGGTTGATTGATTGATTGATTAAATTCTAGCTATGGCCCATGGCACAGAGAAAAGGCTAAAAGAGAGAGAGAAAAAAAACAGTAGGAATCTACTTCTGTTTATCAATTAGGACCTAGTTCTCTAGTCAGAAATGTGCCAAGCATATGAAAAGATTGACTCAGAATAGTTCTTGATTATCTTATTGCAAATAAATATATGGGCGATATATCTACATTTGTATCAAATATAATCAAAACTGGACCTTTTACAATTGTTAGCTTTGGGGATAATAAGCACATTTCCTAACCATTTATCTCCACTGTGGGGCATCACCAGTCTGTGTTAAAGTCCACACATTTATGATGGATGAAAGATTAAATTAGAAGAACTTATTTCAGAGCCAAGAATTTCCTGCCTCTGGTCCTCTCCTGGAAATGGTACATCTCATCCTTCTGACCCTGTTCTACAAAGCAACCCAGTTTCCAAGGCCAGATGGGCATGGACCAAAAGCCAGAACTCATAGAACTTCAAAGCCAAGACTCCTGATTCAGTACCTGTCAAAGTGTGACCATGGACCACCTGCTTCAGAATCTCCCGAGCTGCATGTTAACGCTTAGATTTCTGCACGCCATTCCATCAGAATCTCATGGTGGAGAGAGCCCGGGGCCTGGGGAGCTGCCTTGTAAACATGCACTTCTGGTGGTCCTTAGGTGTGACAAGCTTGGAAGCACCTGTTCTGGTCCATCCACTCATAGATGAGAACCAAGCCCAGGGACACACAGAACAACAATAAAGCCTTCGACATCTAGCCTAGTGCTTTGTGAACCTAACTATTTAACTTTGGTGCCTGCTGGAACTCAAACAGCTCCTTAGAAGGGGAAAGATGATGATGCCAAGAGTCAGGGTCCAGGGAGCGCTGAGGTTCTTGGTCTTCATAACCACTGAACTCCCTGGAGAATGCAAGCGGGGTCCCCTCCAGGCAGATGTTTAGAGACCAGGCACGCGGAGGGCCTGAGTAGCAGAGAGGAAAAGCCAGCTGCCCTGCAGGCCTCCTCCTTCCTCCATTCCCCCCCCCCCCCCCCCCGCAGTGGCCTGGACAGTTGCCTTGTGTCAGGTCCCACACAGGAGCTATTTCAGGGTCTGGCTTAGGTCGTGGAAAGGTTCCTCAGTTTTGCCAAATGAGGGTCACTAGTGGAATGTATGTCTACAAAGATTACAAATCCCGTTTTTGGAGGAATTTCTTTTGTCTTCCCTATTTCTTGGAATGTGAAGCCTTCTACTAATTAGCAGGGGGTGGGCGAGAACATGTGAATGAGGTGTTGTGCTGATAGGAAACAGGGCAGAGTTTTTCATTCAGGGACCGACTTCCATGACTGAGCCATGGATGTTGCCAGGGGTGGGCCGAATTAGGTGCTTCCTTGCGTGTGGCAGGGTCGGGGAGGAAGGTCACTGCTCTCACCCTGACACGTGAGGGACTGAACCGAGACTGGAGATTGCAGAGTTGTCTTTCATCTGCCGAATTCAAACTGGATCTTACTGGGTAACACTGAGCACAGCGCTGAGCTCCCTGGGCCCTTCATCTTCAAGGGGCGAGATTGGTCAGGGGATTACTGGCCTGTGTCATGGCACTCTAGACCTCCCGGGGCGTGTCCCAGTCTTGCCTTAGTGCAGTAACTCCACTTTTGCATTTTATAAATGTATGCCTCTGTGGAAGGTTTGGTTCGAAACAAATTTTAAAAATTAATGCTCAACCACCAGTGAACTAAGTTCTTTATTCTAGTTATTCATTGGAACTTCCCAGAGCATCTTCTAAAAAACAAAAATAGGGAAACACATCTCTTCTCCCTCTCCCGCCTTGTCCAGATACCCCGATCCAGGAAGTCCGAGCTGAGGTCCCAAGCATCAGTGGTTCTTCTAAGGTCCTGTGCGATTCTAATATGCAGCCAGGTCGAGCCCCTCAGGACTGGATGCTCATGATATGTGTTTCTCCTAAAGAAGTGTCACACGGACTGCCACCCTGCTGGAAGGGTGAAGAGGGTCTGGGTGTCAAATAGCTGAGGCGTCCCCAAAGAGCCTGACCTCTGACTCGCTGTCCCTCCCCAGGCATGCCTGGGAAAAACAACGTGGCTGCAGCCTTGCGCCAGGCCCCGGGGCAGAACGGCACCAGCTTCCATGGCTGCATCCGGAACCTCTACATCAACAGCGAGCTGCAGGACTTCCGCAAGATGCCCATGCAGACCGGCATCCTGCCTGGCTGCGAGCCATGCCACAAGAAGGTGTGTGCCCATGGCACGTGCCAGGCCAGCAGTCAGTCGGGCTTCACCTGCGAGTGCGAGGAAGGATGGACGGGGCCCCTGTGCGACCAGAGAACCAATGACCCCTGCCAGGGAAACAAGTAAGTTTGGGTACTTGATAGATAAACACAGGTACCCCAACCCTCAAAGCAAATGCTAAGGAAGGAGAGAGGGAGGGAGGGAAGGAGGGAAGAAAGAGGAAGAGAAGGAGAGAAGAAGGATGGAGGAGGAGAGAGGGAGGGAGGAAGAAAGAAGCCCATTAGCACTTTCTCCCTCAATTTCCTCAGTCATCCTCCCTCCATACTTACCCTCTCTGCTCACGTGGTTTCATTCCTGTGCTCCTCCTCCTAGATGCATGCATGGCATCTGCCTGCCCATCAATGCCTTCTCCTACAGCTGTAAGTGCCTGGAGGGCCATGGGGGCGTCCTCTGTGATGAGGAGGAGGCCCTGTTTAACCCCTGCCAGGCGATCAAATGCAAGCACGGGAAATGCAGGCTCTCGGGACTGGCGCAGCCGTACTGTGAATGCAGCAGCGGGTACACGGGGGCCAGCTGCGATCGGGGTAAGCCAGCCCAGCCGGGCACACCCCTCTCTTGGAAAAGCAAGAGGGGGCTCCACCTTTGAAAAGAGAGGGAGAGAAAGGGAGACAGAATGAGAGAGGTGGGAGCGACATGACAAACGCCAGGTCTTTGCAGGGCTCTTAGTTGCTGCTGTCAATTTATTTCCCGGAGTTGTGAAGGCACCAGACGTGAAATGTCCTAAGCCTCCACCGCAGGCTTTTCCACGGCCTTCAGATATCTGTGAAAACGCTCCATTTTACCTTACCTAGAAGTACATTTACCTCCTTTTTACCTTTATCCACTGTTCTCATCTAAATATGTTGTTAATTTGTCTTCTGGCACACAAAGGACAGAGCTAATAATTCTGCTCTAGTTTTAGGATAAAGTCACCTTTGACCTTAGAGTCGAATTTATTCCAACAAATTCTGCAGGTGAGAGGATGCGAACGGGCTGACTCGTTAGCCCATCTTTCTCTCTCTCCTGCGTCTGAGGGATCAGAATGCCCCTTGCCGCGAGCTGGCACAGGTTTCGTTGAGTGTGTCCGAGGGACAGACAAGAGGAGCGTACCCATGGATGCTTTCAGTAGATGTCTCTTTTTGAACTAGTTCACGCTAGGGTAATTTATGAAGTTACTGGAATGTTACTTGTATTAAGTAACAGATTGAATGATATTAAACTTCAAGTCTAATACATTCAATCGCATACTCTCTGAAACTGCTCCCTGCGGTAAACAAAGCCAGCTGTGTGGAGTGTAAAAACAGAAGATGGGTATTTTTTTTTCTTTTGCAATAAATGAAAAGATTGAGGAATCCAATTTTCTTGTCAGTCCAATGGCGTAGTATTTATAGTTCCCATATATAGTAGTCGCTCTGCTGAAAATAAAGGCCAAAAAGCAGCATTTTTCAAAGAGCAGACGGCTGTGCCACCAGCCCATAACAGGCGACACATAAGCGTAACACTGCGAAGGGCGGTTACAAACAGGAAGCACAAGCAACGCCTCCTGAAGCCAGTTGTGGCTTCTCCATCGATCGCTCTGCACCCCCCACCCCACCCTCCCATCCCCACCCCCCATCCCCCATCCCCACCCCCACCCCCCCATCCCCACCCCCCATCCCCACCCCCGGGCCTTATCCCGACCAGTCTTAAAACGCTTGTGCTTTTTTGTTCTTCTCCAGAAATCTCTTGCCAAGGGGAACGGGTGAGAGATTACTACCAAAAGCAGCAGGGCTACGCCGCCTGCCAAACCACCAAGAAGGTGTCGCGGCTGGAGTGCCGAGGGGGCTGCGCCGGCGGCCAGTGCTGCGGGCCGCTGCGCAGCAAGCGGCGGAAATACTCGTTCGAGTGCACGGACGGCTCCTCCTTCGTGGAGGAGGTGGAGAAGGTGGTCAAGTGCGGCTGTGCGCCGTGCGCCTCCTAACCCCGCCCCGGGCCGCCACGGAGCCACGCTTCACGGCGGAGATATCTGAAATATATTGTAAAATACAGAACAGACTTATTTTTATTATGAGAAATAAAGACTTTTTTTTTTTTTCTGCATTTGGAAGAAAAAAAAAAAAAATGCTTGAACTACAGCTTCCCCGACACTGGAGAAGTATGAAGGATGATATTCCTGGAGGCATTAGGACAACCGTGGTGACCGCTGCGACTCGGGTTCATCTTTCGTGACATGCCGAAGCACAGGGACGGGCAGGGACGAGCTGCTGCGCGCCGTGCGAACTGGCCCAGAGCCGCGCGCGCGCGCCCTCGTCGCCATCCCTGTGGCGCGCGAGGACAGACCAAGCACACGTGTGTGAGTGAGGATGCGAGGCAGAGGAATGGAGCCCATGGATTCGGACAGAACGAACGGATGAGAGAGATTTTGTGCAAAAGATAAAGTGTCCCGAAGACCTGGGTCCCATTCACGAGAGAAGATGAGAGTGCTAAAATTTTATCTTCTTTTTAAATGTCAGCATGTTAACAGAAGAAGCACACAAAAGTGTTTATCTACCGTTTTCCAGTATTAATTTTTTTGTAATATAAATGATAAAGGAGATGATAAAGAACCAATAGATTATCGATAAATAAATTAGTAATAATATGAATTTTTGTTTCTATGAGTTCTAAACAACCCTATACAGTATTCAGTTTCAATGAGAAATATTTATTGTATCAAAGACCATTGTACTTAACATTTTAGGCCATCCTTTTGCTGTTTCTTGATGCTTTAATATATATTAATTTATAATTGTCCTGATATTTTTGTACATTTTTCAAACTTAAAAAAATCAGGATTTTTTTTTTTTTTTTTTTTTTTTGGCAATAGTACTAATATAGGGTGTTATCTGGGGATGAATATGTGTTGTTCTGTTTGTTTACTTTGACATCTGACCACTGGTGTCACTGACCTACTGGCCTCACTCAGGACACCTGCAGAGAATATGTAAAGTCTATGCCCGGGACAGTCATTGTACAAAAAGAAGTGGCCCCTCTGCAGCCTGTCCCCACAAAACAGAAATGGTGTGTAGTGATCGACACTAGAAAGTAGATCTTTGACAAATTAATATTTCCTTGACCTTTTTTGGCCCTTTTTTGGGGGAGGGGAGGGGAGTGGCGAGAGAAAAGACTGTAATGTCAAGAACTGTGATTTTTTTTCCCCAAATAATAAAGCTCCTTTATTACCTATTAATGTTCCCAGTTCACATGTTTGCTGCAAAATTACAGTGTCGAGTCAATAATGATTTTTAGTGGACTTGCTCTTCCCTCGTTAAAATCCCAGGGTCCCCTGTAAGGATGCAGATGTTTCTTTCCAAAAACATTTTTTTTACAAAGAAAATTAGATGTACATGTATAATTCAGTGCGCTTTGTCTTTCTCCAGACTAATATCAGTTACACTACTGATGTTTGTAAATTAAACAGATATTTACTTCATTAACAGTTTGGTGATTTTCTTAGAAATTGCACAATATTTAGAGTCCCCTCCTTAAGAATTCCTTAATCAAAGTGATACGGAAAGAATGGAGAAGAGATACTATACTTTTTGTTGTCAGAAATTGGTTTGATGTTAGCATATTGTCACATCTGGGGACTTTGGAATGACCGCGTGACAGAGATGGATAAACGAACACATTCTGTGCAAGGAAAAAGGTGCATATTCAATTAAATTCTTCCCCTAAAAAATATAGGGTCAAGTGTAACTAAACCATAAAAAGGTATTTATTTTTATTTCATTCTTTTTTTTCCCCCTCTCTCAGTTAGAACCAGATGGAAAACAACTAAAAATAAAAGGTGCCTTTCTCCACAGGTACTCTCGGGCCAGAGCCAGTGATACCGAGCTACTACCCAGAACAGAGGAACATTGACTGGTTGGAGTATTAATACTCACCCACCATGCTAAGATTTCTTCATCTCCCTGTAAGAAAGGCGTGCATGTGCACACACGTCTCACTCACAGACACAAATGTCCAAACATTTACCCACTCTTATTTTAAATGTCTCCATTTTAATTATATAAATATTATATAGTCCTTGTAAAACATTTTATTTTTATTCCCATCAGTTGCTTCTTTTTTTTTTTTCAAGAGTTGTGGATCATTCATTAAGCAAAGAAACCTCTGCGAGGATGACGTGATTTAGATTTGTGTCTATAGGTAGGGGTTACCTTAATAGCCACTCTTGGTTGAGGGCTTGTAATACGAGGCACTGTGCCAAGGGTTTTATATGAAATACCTTATTCGGTTCTCACTACAGACCTATGGGATTCCTGTGCTTCCGATTTTACACAGGCATAAACAGCTCAAAAACAGAGTAGCCAAAATGTCCCCAGGCCCCTCAGACATCCATGCTCAAGAGATACAGGTGGCAGCTCAGTAACTCGTACCCACTGAGCATATTTGAGCCTGGAGACTTAGGTCCACAGCACAATTATTCTCTCTACATACAAATTACGTTGATTTAAGCAATCTAGAGTAGCGATTGTTTTTATTTTTGTTTTTGTTTTTCAAGGGGGAAAAAAAGCAAAGTTTTAGTAGTTTACTGATTCTTTTCTTTCTCTTCTCTGCTTATAAAGGCACAAAGTAGAATCACATTTGCCTGGGATTTGGACTGAGTTAGCAAGTTTCTCAGGGGATCGTTTGCCTCATGATAGGACTACTTTCCAAACATGAGCTTCTCTGAGCAAAGTCAATAGCCAAATACTACTAGCAAATGAGACAAGGGCAGTTCTTCATTGTAATAAAAGGCTCCTTACTTAGCCTTGACCGTAAGTTTATTTTATTCTAGGGCTTCTCCAACAGACTCCAGTACATTAAAACAAAAAACATTTTGCACATTTCGTGCTCAAAGCTACTACAAAGAATAATGTGTATTTTTAACCTGAAAATATAGGAGCGATTTTTTTTAAAAAGAGTGATTGCTAATGTGTTTACCTTTAAATTCTCACATGAGTGAAGGAAGCACCATCAGGACATGGCACGGGGATTTGACATGTGTTCAATTTAAGATGTGTTCATGGAATAATAACTATCTCAATCTTTGGGATTGTTTTCAGCACAGATTTCCTG
This sequence comes from Rousettus aegyptiacus, assembly GCF_014176215.1. NCBI lineage: Eukaryota > Metazoa > Chordata > Mammalia > Chiroptera > Pteropodidae > Rousettus > Rousettus aegyptiacus. Next base: position 10,532,344 of record NW_023416285.1, read on the forward strand.
AAATTATTTCTAAGCAATAATAGACCAACCCCAAATTTAGAATTGCTCCGAGCATTTTCTTTGTTGGAGGGCTTGATTTGTCAGCAGCAATCCTCTCCGGAGAAATGATTGAAAGGCTATTGAAATCGATTCAGGACTTAAAGATTTTGAGTGTTATGGTGTCGGCTTCCTCATAGAGTGACCGTTATTTCAAAAGAAATGCTTGTGAAAATATATAAGCTATAAGAAGTATATGAAACTTTATATAAAGTATATAAAGCTATATAAAATACATAAGCTATTTTCATTCTTAATTCTCTGTGTACTCAAAATTCATTTAAAACCAGATTTTTGTTTCCTATAATGTGCAAGAAATTGTGCTAAACTGTGATACATCTCTTCTGCAATTTTAGAGCATATATTCTATGTGGTTGGAGTTGAAGTTAAAGTAGGTAATAGATTTTTAGACAAACGGTCAAACTAATATTTAATTTCAGGTTGTGATAATGGCCCTGAAGGAAATTATGAGATAGTAGAAAAAAGCATAACAGTGAAATCCAATCACATACATATTGGGAAGTTAGAGAATGCCTCGGCAGGGAAGTGACATTTAAGCCGAGTCCTGAAGGATAAAGTAGGATCTAGGATGGAGGTGGCTGGAAATCTATATAGGAGTCGAGGGCGGGTGTTCACGCAGAAAGAGAAGGCTGTATGGAGGCCTGAGAAGGAAAAGAAATCTTATATGGTCAGGGGAGCAAAAGAAATAAGTATGGCCAGAGTAAGGCATATATTTATTTCATGTGTAGAAATAGTGGCCATTTTCTGGCTGTATAAACTCACGTCATGTAGTCCATATTTTTCTTTTGAGCATGTTTTCAGTGAACTTTTTAAATGTCCAAAAAATGAATCTCTGTTTCAAACTAGCAACTAGTTGCGGCTAATGCAGTTCTTTAAGTTCTGCATGAAAGACCTCTGAAGACTCAGAAAATAGCATTAAAAATTAAGAATAATATTTTTGGAATAAACTCAAAAGCTGTCGAGGCTGGATTGAAAGAAGTACCTGCTGGCCAACCCTCGCTCTGAAACTCAGGTGCATTCCTTCATACACCAAGGCCAGATGTATAAATGGAAAAAGGAAAACCATCAAATATCTATGCATTAAGGATATCACTTTGTGAGAATGACAAAGAATTTTGCCTTCAACTCAAGAGGTAATATACATCTTCATCTACTAGGATGTTCCAATCTGATCAATGAGAACAAAACTGCAAGAAATAATAGGGAAAAGCAGTACTATTTCACGGACTCTTGAGAGAGAGCTCTATAAACATGCTATTGTAGATGTGGATTGAGCCTGAAAGAGCCATGGTAGAAGCACATGCTTAAAATGATGGAAAGAAGGAAGTACTTTGTCAATTCAGAAAATCAGAGAACAATTACATTATACTGACTCATTATTAAGCTAATAAAATTGTGCAGAAGCATGGTGATGGAAATATACAGGTTATATTTGGAGGCGAGGGTTAAGAAGTTCAGAATTTTGTTGGTAGGCGAAAGAAGTCTGAGAAGAATAGTTTGTCCAGACCTGTAGCATGGAATTTTAGATTGCAGAATTGTTAATGAATTGATCAGGCAACTATTTCTTAACTCTAAAAGGAAAAGTAAGAGCCAGGAGTAAAAAATGGCAAATGAATTTGAAGTGACTGTAAAGACTGTATTGTTATAGTGGAAGAATTAAGAAGTCATGATGACATTGGACATGTTTGGCAAAGAGGAAGGGAAAATCAAGTACCCCTCTGTTTTGAGTTTGCCTGCTTGTTTCTGAAGCACAAGAATTGAAATCTAGGTTTAGCTGCAGCATGGTGACTGCACAGAGCTGGAAACAGCTTGAGGATCAGAGTCCCTGACCTGGGAAGCCCTGCCTCTCTGCCCTCAACCCAGCGTCCACTACATTGAAGGAAAACTCTGCATTCCTCTCCATCATGCCTTTAATATTTTTAAATATCGTTAATTAAATGTTTTTAATCAACTTCCTCTGTAGGATAAAATCCAAACTCTTTAATATAGTATTCCAAATCACTCCCAATGTGACCTTCTCAAGCCTTTAATATGTGCTCATAGATTGCAAAGTGACAGGAAAGAATATTTTAAAACAAATTCTGGGCTGGGATATCTCAAACCATAGAAGTAAGTTTCAGCCATATAGAAGTGGTACTTGAAGCCAAGACAATGGATGAGTTAATATAGGGACACAATAGAAGACTTAATTTTCGACAATGCTCATATTTCCAGAATGGAGTGGTCCCAGAATGGAGATGAAGAAAGAGCAGTTTGAAGAGAGTGATGAGGTAGTAAGTAGCTGGTTGGCCATGCTCATGGTCATGATGACGGATTGCCTTCTCAGTAACTCTAATAGCAAAAGAAGGGGAGAGTCAGGATGGTGAGTGGAAGAGTGGGCGAGATTACTGGGTTCTCGTTCAGTGAGTAAGTACTGTAGTGTCAGCTTGTGAATGGGCAGGGCAAACACTCAAGGTACATCCTAGAAAGACTAGACCAAGCTGAAGAACAAGACCCAACTGGATTATCAAATTCTTGGGCTGGTTGAGTGATGGGAGGTAAAAAGTGGGGCCCAGATACAGTGGGGTTGAGGAAACAGGATGCCCAAGAGTGAGAAGCCACAAAAATCACCCAATGAAGTAAAGAGAGTAAAATGTATACGCAAGAATTCTTTTCCAAATGTATTTCTCCATCACCTTCCACTTCCTCCCACAAAGGAGAAATGAAGGACACTTAATGGGCTAACTGTGTCCAGAGGGATACAATTCAGCCCAGTGGTGGCATTGCCATCGTGCGTTTGGAACTAGCTTTGTCTCTGTGTCAGCATGTGGGGCGTTGAATTTCTAAAACAAAATCAAACCTCAAAAAAAACCTTAAAAAAACAAGGAGGTGGAAGAAACTGCCACAGAGACAATTGTCTAAAAATCTTGCTGTCATTAATCTTACTCTCCCTGCTTGAAGTGGCTAGAATTATTTTCAGTTTGTTCACATAGATTGTGGCAGAGAGATTAAGTGACTTGCCCAAGGTCACACAATCCAGATCTCCTGACTCCAACCGTAATGCAATATCGATTTCACTGGAATTGATAGGCAGCGTCTGAGAAGGGCCTCGTGAGGTACTGCCGGGGAAATGTGTCTCTCTCAAGGGGAGTTATTTTTTTTTTGAAAAATGCCCATATATAGTACTTTCCCAGTAAAAAAAAAAAAAATGCATTAAAATCTTCTATGTATCTCTTATTTGGTAAAGGAAGATAAACAATACTTTTAACTGGAATTTCCTTCCAGGAACTGAGTGAGCCTGGAGGGATGGAATGGGTTTTCCGTGGCTGCTTCTCCGGTCACCGTTCAGGTCCAGTGTGCCTTGATTGAGTGAGTCGACTGGGAGCAATTGAATTCTTTTGCTGAGATGGTCACAAGGACAGGATCGAACATGCCCTAGCGCAGTTATATCAGCCGCAAAGTAACAGCCTTGGACTCATTCCAGGTATCAAGGCATCCTTTGTAAGGGTAAAAAAAAAAAAAAAAGTCATGGAAAAAAGAAAACTTGAGAGGAACTTCTCTTTGAATTAGATTGTCTGATAACCTCTCTGTCCACAATCCCAGAAAGGGGAAAGATGCACATCTGAGAATTGCCTGATCTTGCAGCTACCAGGTCCTACTTGGTTTCTGCTCACAATATTTGCCATTCAATCACCTTGACCACCAGTTCTTACTTTCAATTACATCTCCACATTGATTTTTTTCATTTCTATTATTCCTGCGTTAGCTACAATTCTTCTCTTCTGATGCCTGTCAACACCTTTTCGGAGCTGTGAAATGAGCAGGAACACATCTCTGAATGACACACACAATGCTCTGTTTGATTAGGAAATAAGTCCCTTATCGTCTGGCAGAAAAAGCATGGTGGCCTCACCCAAAAATGAAGCGACAATCTGTCTTTCATTTAACCTCATTTTCCCTTATTTCCCCTTTCTTCTAAATGCTCCCATATTTTAGAACAATAGCACATGATTGTACCGATAGAAAAGATAGTCTGAGAATAAAGAGTTGGAGTGTAGCATTCACATCACAACTGCGATCACATCGTACACTCAAAAGGCCAAGCATACAAAGTGGGGAGAGGCCCAGGCAAGTTCATTGCAGTGTGACCTAGAGCTGTGCTTTTAGGCTGATACACACACACACACACACACACACACACACACACACACACACAGCTTCCTAGAACAAATTAATTCTAAAGTCAGAATAAATTAAGAAAAAAACCCCATGATATCTTGACATCTGAGCTTTCAGCGCCAGCTACATTTGCAGATAGATTTTCTGAAGGGCCCGATTCAGAGACAGATGACATATACGCTCATAAGCTGAGGGACACAAGCAGGATTCCAGAAACCGAGTCTCCCCTCATGTAGAAGTAAAGGTATAAATTAAGTTACTCAGGGACTTGGCCGAGATACAAATCTAGAGGAATAATAGCTGCAGCTTTGCATGCTCTTATTTTCTTTACTTGAATCCTCTCTCTTCTAAGAGCAGAATTGCCATACACAGAGAAGCAGTTTCAATTATGACTATTATGGCACGAGATGGAACCCAACCAGTGGGTTCGTGTTAAGAAAAAGGCCACATCTGGAAGGACATCCTTGGCCTAAGAACATCAGGGGGTTACTTCTCTGGGTTCCTTTCTCTCACCCCGGCAAGCATCTCCCACCTTTCACACTACAGTGTAATGGAAGTGTGTACTGCCCCCGATCACCGGTATATAGTGCTTGCCCTAGTCTCTCTCATATGGACACTACGGCGTATCTGCCAAAACCTAAAGACTTATCCTGCCAGCAGCTAGGACCTCTGCCAGCAGGCAGCCCTCAATTATCAGACCATTCTGGACTTGCCTGGTTTAAGAGAAGCATCATGTCCAAGGTTACACACTTTCCAAGGAAGTCTACACTCACTGGCAGGGATACAGAGATATAAGTGCCTGATCTCTTCTCCCCAAGGTGGGACATTTCTGAAGGGTCATCCCAGCCTTAGAGCACCCCATTGGGTCAGCTGAAACCTATTTATTTGAAGACTGTTTCGCAGCTCAACTTCTCCCTCCGCGCAAGCCCGCTTCCTTTCTTCCTTCCCCAGGTGGTGATCCCAAGAGCACTCCCTCAGGAACCTTTGTGCCTGCAGTGTGTCAGCATTCTGGGCATCACGACCTGGAATACTCTCATCTCCACGTCAGGTGGAGAACAGGAGACGAAGGGCAGCAATGAGATGCCCTTTCGAGGTGCAGGACGTGGCGAGTTTCCACCTCCCGATGGAATCGGGGGATTGGGGTGGCATTTCTAAAACGAGAGGAAACGGCAGAGTGTCTGGCTACTCAGAAGAGCCAGCCGCTGCGGCCTAAGCCCCCGTGTGGCTAGTCCTCTAGAAACTGGCAGGAAGTCCCTTCACATCTGTCCTTCACCTTGGTCATAGGTCTCACGCTTAACCCTCAACAAGAGGTCCTTCAGGCTTGGAACCCCAATACTTGCCCTTCGTGGTCTCCCTTCAAGGTCCTGAAGTCTCTTCATTCAGCTTCTCAAACATAAAAAAAAAAAAAAAAAAATGAGAGAGAGAGAGAGAGAGAGATTATCTCCACCTGCTCATTGCAAAATACAGCTTCAGCTCCCCAAAGTTCCTGACCCTGGCAAATGCCTCCTGTGATTCAGGGTGTTTCATTCTTCCAAGAGCAAGAAAGTAACTATTTGGCGTCTTAGCTCAGGCAACTAAAGCAAAATACCAAAGGCCGGGTGGCTTAAACAACAGAAATGTATTTCTCACAGTTACGGAGGCTGGGAAGCCCAAGATCTAGGCTCTGGTCCATTTGGTTTCTGCTGAGAGCTCTTACTGGCTTGTAGATGACCATCTTCTATGTCCTCCCATGGCCTTTCCCTGGTGCACAACTGCTGGGGACCGGGGGGGAGGAGGAAAGAGAAAGAGACAGAGAGCCCTTCTTCTTACGAGGCCTCCACCCATCACGAGGGCTCCACTGTCATGACTTCATCTCATACCAATTACTTCCCAAAGGCACCACTTCCAAGTACCATCACCTTTGATCTTGGGGCTCACAGTATCAATGTTGAGGAGACACAAACAATTCAGTCGAACAATTCTGGCATCTGGCATCAAGACAGAGACAGAAATCAATTTCTCTCTGGCCGACGCAGGCTACTTTGTGTTGGGAACGAGCAGAGCAAGAAATGAGGCAGGACAGGAGAGATGCTGTGTGCGTAACTCTCTGACTGACCAAGCAGTTCCAAGAAGGAGTAGTGTTTTAGTTATCCGCTGTTGTACGGCAAATCACCCCCGAACTTAACAGCTTGAAGAAATCAATAATCACTTTCATCTCTCACAGTTTCTATTGGACAGGATATCTGGGGAGAGCTAGACTGTCCCTCATAGGCTGGGGATGCCATCATCTGCCTGAGGGCCAGAGGCCCCAGTTTTCCTCCACATGGGCCTCTCACAGAGCTGCTTGAGTGTCCTCCTTGTGTGGTAGCCGGCTTCCCCCAGAGCAGGCAATCCCAAACGTTACAATGGAAGCTGCCTCTTAACAGCTAGCCTTGAAAGTCGCACACTGTCACTCCTGTAGTATTCAGAACAGATTCGGCTCTGATTCAATCTACAAGGAAACTTCAAAGGGCATGAATGCTAGAGGTGAAGGTCGCTGGGGCCATCTTGGAACCTGACTCCCATAAACAGTATGTAAGACAAGAGTTATCCATTTGCATGGAAAATGGCAAAAAAAAAAAAAAGCATTGACTCTGAACCAAACTCTAAAGTAAAGAGCCCTGTGCCTGGTATTTTCCATGAAGCTATAACTCCAGGCCATTACTACTGAATCCAAATGCATTTCTTGCTCTTAACTGCTCAGATACTAGTTTTTTCCGGTGGACTGTGTGCTGCTCAATATTTATGGACTTTTGTATCCCCAAAGAGTAGGGAGATACCCATAAAGAGTTGTTAAGGAAAGTTTAAATGACCAAATGTACTAAGTGCTGGATATAAAATACTGAACAAAAGAGAGGTGGCCTCTACTCTCAGCAAACTTACCTTTAGTGGAGAAGTCAAAATATCAAGTAAACTAACAAATAATTATATAATTCAAAATTATAATTATTTCTGTAAGGGCTCTTGGAATAGAAAATAATAGGAAGGAGCCCATTTGTGCAAGCTAGTCAGAAAATGTTTCAGTGTGCAGGTGACATTTGAGTTGAGATCTAGGATGATGAGCTCAACTAATAAGGAAAAGCATTCTATGGAGAAAATAAGTCAAACCTCCAGAGAGCTGTGGAGAGAAAAATGTGTTTGGGCAACAGAAAGGAGGCTAAGGCACTAACAGGGGCGAAGCGACATTAACTGGTATTGCAAAGGGGAGCTGGGGCCGCCTGCTTGGTCGTGAAGGGCTTTATAAGGGAGGGAATTTAAAAATGTACTCAAAATCAAATACGAAGTCATCGAATATTTTTTTTAAAGAGAGATTGGATATTAACTAAAAGTGTAATCACTCTCCAACTGTTCACCTTTTAAGAGAGGTGGTTGAAATCCTTTCCCCTCCCCAAATTCCCTTCCCTCCTCGACAGTCTTGCCCTTCATCCCCTTTCCATCCCCCTCCACCCTTAGAGCCATTTCCTCCCCTTAACAAATAGCATCCTTTGATAAAGTCACACGTCCTCACTGTCCTTCTGTAATAATGTGGTGATGGTCACAGAGTAAAGCTTGTCCTTCTGGGGGAAAAAGACGGCACCAGACCCAGGTCCTGGTAGAGCGTTTTCTACTTCTCCAAAAGGACCCCATTGGCCCCGCCAACTACACAGCAAGCAACAGGTGATGCTTAAATGTCACAATATTGGGGAGGATTTCCTCCTCTTTTCTTCTCCACACCCAGGCTTTCCTGCCCCTGAAGTCAATGCCAGCACAATTTGTTCAAAAAAGGTTAATATGCTAGATCAGAGGTCTGCAATTTTTTTTCTGTAAATAGCAAGATATTAAATATTTTTAGCCTTGTGGCCAAGTGATCTCTTCTGCAACCGCTCAACTCTGCCATCGTTGCTAGGTAAATGATAGCCACAGGTAATATTTAAATGAATGAGAGGCTGTATTCCAATGAAACTTGATTTATAGACCCTGAATTTTATATTTTATATAATTGTCATTTTCATGTGTCATGAAATATTATTCTTCTTTTGATTTTTTTCAAACATTTAAAAATCTCAAAGCCATTCTTAGCGCACAGGCTGTGTAAAAAGCAGGCAGCAAGCCAAATTAGGCCCACAGGCCGTAATTTACAGTCGCTCCCCCCACTAGATAATTGGGATACAATATAACTAAGCTGTTGTTCTCTGTTCTGGAAAAAATAATAGTTACATTCAAGACACAGTCACATGATCAAATGATTTCCCCCATAAAATGGTAAGTACCATAACCACGACATGGACGAAGAACTGGATGTTTAGAGAAAGAATGACTGAGAAACCCAGGTGAACGGAACTGGGTGTCTGAATGACCACACAGAGCAGAGCTGACCAAGCGGGCATAGGTCCCTCACTTCAGCACTGTTACAGGAGAGAGAAGCAAGTTTCTTTGTCTCTTAAGCCGCTATATTCTGGGGTCCTACGTATCAGCACTTTTCCTTAACTTCACCAGGCGACTCCTCCTTGGGGGCATTGAGGATAGTGAGACAATCCGTGTGAAGTGCTCAAAATATCGCCAAGCATCCGATCAAGTTCTAGTAAATAATTAGTTATTATTATAATTACTGTTTGTTAAGGTACCTTCTTCTTGGCATTATCCAAACCATTTATGAACCATTTAAACTCAGAGTGAGGGAGAAATGAAAGCTACCCTCCACCCCCTCCACCCCCAAAAAAGAAAGAATCAGAGGTATTGATGTAAGAATTACAGGAACTGGATTCAATCACAAGAAACTAGATTCTGAGTAAATCAAAACACCCAACGTCCATGGCATGTAATAATGATAATAACACCTACCATGATTGAGGGCCTACTATGTGCTAAGCCTACAATAGGAGGTTCATCTGTTACTTTTTTCATTCTTACAGCATTCGTATGGAATAAGCATTCATGTCTTCATTTTCCTGTTGAGAAACAAAGAGCCTGGGAATAATGGAGCATTTGGGAAAAAGAAAGAAAAGAAACTCTACCTCAATCAGGATTCTCACTAAACTTTCACATGGTTGGAAATATAACTGACTTTTAAGAGGATATGACAAATGACAAACACGCAGGGAGTTTCTGAGCCATCTGAGAAATGTTAAGTAACGTGCAACATTTTAATTCCATTTCGTCTGGCTCCTCAACGGCTCACTCTTAAGGGATTCTAATCATTAATCACCCAAAGACTGTGTCTCCATTCAGGCTGCCTTTTCTGGGAAAGTGATATATCTTGAATTTTAAAGTCACAGTAATGGTCCCCAAATGAGGCCAGAGTACTGATTTTTATCATTACCCACACAATCAACGTATGTAGACCTACAGGACAGTAGCAGTTTTCTCTCCTGGGGTTTGAGTTTGTATAAATATGCATGCAAACAGAATATGGGAAAAGTTTCTACAAATCACTGCATGGGTTCTATATTTTCATTAAGAAGATATCTTGGGAGATGAGGCGGCTTTCAACTTTATGGAGTAAATTCCCTGATATTCAGAACTCAGGAAGCACTTTCTCAGAAAGAAAAGAAAGAGAGAATTTACACCACATGGATCAGTTCCCAGCTAATCCTCCCCTCTCCCAGGCCACCATCAACCATCCCTACCCCCACTCTCCTTCTTCTCCTTGGCCTTGGACCAACCCAGGACAAACCGAGCAGCTGCCAAAGGAAGTGATCACTCCAGGTTGCAAACTTCTTCATTTCCAAGATGAATTAATATCAAAAAGGAGAAAAGTCACAGTCTCAACTAGAGAGAAACAAGGAGGTTCTAGGGGCTTCTTGCACCTCAGAGCTGTGGCCATGACAAGGATTCCTTTCCTGACCTAACTTTAGTCAGGCTCCTCTCAGCTCTTTCCAACTGGGTCTTGTTCTTTGCCTGCTGAGCTCAGTTTTAGCGAAGGATCCCCCTAAGTCAGTTTATCAAGAATCCCTTCCACCCTTGATCGCCGATATTGCTCGTCTTCCCACACCCTTTATCTCTAATCAAATTCCTCTTATCCTCCCGCTCCTTAATACCTAAGAATGCTTCTCTGGATAATTTTCCATCCAGATCCTCATTCTTCCCATTCGTGATAAATCTCTACTTGTTCCTCTTGTATTCAGAGCTGAGTTAAATCTCTCTCCCCTATTGCAATAGTCTTGAAATAAAGTCTTCCTTGCAATTTCTAACAAGTGTCCAGTCAAATTTTTTTTTTGTATCCTTGAAACTAAGGCTGGAAATATCTGTGTATTTTATGCAACTATGGTGAGTCGTATATTTTGTATAGACTTTCTAGATATGTATCCTAGATAAACACTCTCAGATCCGGATTTTCAAACAACTTGGGTAGATGAACTGAGCTTGCTTCTTCTCTCTTACTGATCTTCTGTTACCCTCTGCTAGTTGTCAATGCTTTGGTAAATTATCTTTTGTTAAGTGGAACACAGGGTGGATGATGAGCAAAGTTTAGCGATACACCACAAGAGAAATTGAAATAAAATTTATTACTCATAGGTCCTGAAGGAAGTACACAGCATGCCTCAAGGGGCCCCATGGGAGGTCAAGGCCAGGTGCAGGCAGAGAGAGAGAGGCAGGACTTGGGGCACATGCTTTTATTAGGGTCTATGGGTGAAGAACTCAGAGGTTCCTGGTCTAAGTCCAGTTTGGTCAGTTCAGACTAAACAGATCCTGGGAGGCAGGGGAGGGAGACTATTGCTCACACAAACTGTTGGAGAAGTCCTACCAGGAACTTACATTTGCTTGCTGTAACTCTGAGAGTTGTTATCTAGGGTGTGCAATTATAAACAACAGACTAACAAAAACAATATTATCCTAATTTTGAACTATAACATGTAAATTGTTAAAGAGAAACCCACAAGCTCAAAATGGTGTCTGTCAACCGTGCTAAAGCCCATGATACCAAACCTAGATTTAAGACCTGACTTAATTGCTATTTCGTCCTCTCCCAGAAACATAATCTTTATCAACCAGCCTGCAATTTGCTGGTCAACTCCAGTGAGGGGATCTGCGATGGGCCCCCTCCATCTCTCCCGGAAAGAAGAGACAATCTGCATGATAAAAACACTTGCCCTTCCCTTCCTCCCCAAAAGGTGTCCCCGCCTAAAAATAATTCTTTTCTTTGTCAATAGCTCCCTTGCCCCACCCTTTTTCTTATAAAAACCTTCCATTTTGTACAATCCCTTAGAGCACCCTTGTAGTTTTGGTATGGGAAGCTGCCCCATTCATGAATTGCTTAACAAAGCCAATTAGATATTCAAATTTACTCGGTTGAATTTTGTTGTTTTTTAATAGAAGATAAAAAGGTAGAAAAGGAAACAGTGTAAACAATGATTTTTTTTTTATAATGGGCCTATTTTATACCAACACATATTTTTCATTTTTTCTTTGCCTAATATTTATATTTTTATAATTAAAAATAAGAATAATATTCTGTGAATTAGAGTCTGTGGAATTAAAATCTGTTCGGAGGGCACTTTGCTACAGATACTCAGGCTCACAAGAGAAAGTTACATTACAGAACTGGCCTTTTGTTTCTTTCTCTCCCTTCTCCCAGTATTTTCCACACTGCTTTCCTCCTCTCTGCCTCCCTCTCTTTCTCTTGCTCCCTCTTCATAAAATACAGCAAATGTTTCTCTGTCTGAAATAAAACTGTTCCCACCACACCCAAGTCCTTTCTCTGCCTGGCTCAGCTTCTAAACCCATCTCTTTCCATTCTAAAACGCAGTGCCCTTCAAAAGATGAATTCTGTCGAATAAGTGTTTCTCTGTTTCATTGTACAGGGATCATAACCCACTCCCTCTCTATCTCACTGCTATTATTTTGTATGTGAATATTAACAGGGATATTGTGTGTGAAAGTAGTTTGGAAACTGTAGATCACAATGGATATAAAAATTAGCTATTTCTTATAATTCTCGGTTACCCTTATTTTAGTACTTGTTATACTGCATGAGTTGAGTTAGAACTGAAAGTGTACCTGTCTTTCTTCTGTTCCAGACCACGAGTTCTGTGTGGGCCAAGGGTATCTTCTTCACTGTGATATACCCCATGCCTTGCTTGGTGTAGCTATTCAAAATATTTGTGGAATGTAGGAATCAAGATATTCAACAACAACAAAAAAATGCAAATTAAATCAGAGTATTATTTCCTTGGTGAGAAATGGGATTGAGAAGCAAGTCAGAAGCCACTCAGCCAGGGTTTAAATCTCAGCTGAAAGTGTGACTTTGGGCAAGTAATTCGAGATCTCTTTATTTCAGTTTTCACATTTGCAAAGTTACCTTATCCAGGTCATTGTGAGATTTTTTTTTCATTAAAACTCCTGAAGTTCTCCAGACAGTTCCTCGAACCTGAGTGTGTCTTCAGTAAGTGGTGGTTTTTATTTTATAATTATGTTTAAGGTCAGAGACACAGAGATTCCGACGTGCTCTGACATGCCCTCACTGTCCCCCTTCCTTCCGTAGCCTAGAAGTCTTCTTCCTCAGAAACCAGAAGCATGAAAGGGAAATACAAGATCGATACGTAACTTTCCAGCAGCTTCGACCACTTTCCACTTTGCATTGCTGTCATTAATATACACCATCCTCTCCTCTCCTACTAGAGGGTCAGTGTATGCAGGCGGGTTTTAGACCTGACTTCCGTTTATGTTGCCAGAAACATGTAGCACAGAGCTTCATCCCTACTGCACTTTTCAAGACTGTGTGATAAATGAAGAAAGTGACAATGATATGGCTGAGCCAAGGGAAAGGAGAAGCAGTTTTGGAGCCAGGTAGGTAGGAGATACTGAGCGGGCATCCACAGGTTGATACAGGTCAGTACTTTTCAAACTGTGGCTCTGGAGGTGGCAAACGGGGTGGAGGTGGAGTGAAGATTGGGTTCCAGCCCACCACCCACGCTCCCCATTTTAAGTGAGGTCAGACTCATCTTCTCTTTCCCTTTATAGAGGCTTCATATGTGTATAAGAGTCTTCTGCTTTAAAAAAAAAAAAAAAAAAAGGAAGAATGATAATTATCATTTCTTTCCTATTCAGGTGCTGCTCAGTTAGATAATGTATTTGGGATTCACTTCGAGGCCTCTTGCTACCTGTGTTGACTTCAGAATATGGTGTTTGCTGTAATGGTCTGGATTTAAGGGTGATGTGTGTTTCCAAGGAGAAACATATCTGATAAATTCATCATAAACATATCTGATAAATTCATCATAAACCTTCCATCGCAGCCAAAGTGTAATTTTCAAAAAAGTAAATCCGAGTGTCTCAGATAAATATAAAATGAATGTATGACCAAGATTTTATTTAACGCGTTAGTTGTTGAGCGAACCTATGAGGTATTGAAATCAGCACATTACGAGTGTCTGACAGCCATGGGTGGCTTGCAGCTCTCATCCTGGACGGTGCAGGTGGAAAACGTTTTCATCATTACAGAAAATCCTGCTGGAGCGTATCGCTCTAGACAAGTGTAGGTGCTGGGAATAGCAAGCTAGAACCTGAGCAGACCAAGGGCGCAAGGTATAGCTCAATGGCAAAGAGGACTGATTAGGCCGATAGGCTATGTGAAAACTCTCAATCAAGAAGAGCAGGAGAGCAGGAGAAACAGAAGGATGCCTGGATAGAAGGACAAAAGAAAGATTCTAAAGGTGCATGGAATTTGCTTGTGACTCTACGAGCAGAAACTAAGAAACTAACTTTTTTTCCACCTTTTTCTAGAAGGACTCACTTTGGCCAACAGGCAGCTGGTCTCTTCCACATCAAGCAACAGCCCTGGGCCTGATCTAGGAATTTCAGAACAGGGTTGTGAAATGAGATTTTTTGTTTGTTTGTTTATCTGGATTCCATACAACTCTGCTTGTATACAGTTTATAATTTGGGGCATGTTAGGTTTATCCTCATTGATATGATGATTTATCAGTCTCAGTTTCTAAAACGGACTTGAGGTAGGTTACTAAATTACATCTACAGCAAAAGTGGATAGAAAACACTAGATTTGCAGTCAAGCCGCTCTGGTTTTCCTCTTCTGTAATATTAAAGAATAGTATTTTCTTTACTGTGTAATTGTTAGAAATACATAATGCACATAAAGTCCCCCAAATATGCCTGGTACATAGTACAAACCCAATAAATAATAGCTCTTCCGATGTGATTTTTCGAATTAGATAAACTAGTGAGAGCAAGGTGAAATGAGGTTTGAGAGAGAGTCCCAAGTATGTAAGACATGAGCGTCTTACAGCTTTGAAAAGTGGAAGAGAGGCTGGCACGTGAAATTCTGAGACCCCTGGTGCCTCAGCAGTGGGAAACATGACCACAGCCCATGTCCAGAACAGAACAGATCAGTTGTTTGAAGAAACCCAAAACTTCCTGACACTGAAGCTTGAGAAATATTTTAGGAAAAGGACAATGGTTTAGAAAGTGGGTCACATTCTCAACCAAAGCCCTCAAATGAGTAACAAATGTTCTAGAACCACCTCTTATTGTGGTAATTTCCCTCAGGGGCATATGACCAAAACCAAATTTGGAGGAGAGAAAACACCACATTCTATAAAAATCAACAAAATGAAATCCAAGTAAACAGCGTTCTGATTGTTTAACCTGACCCATGAACAACATTCGAAGAGCCACAGGGATGAATGAACATATCCTCTACGCCTTAGCTCCCCAAAACGGGGTGCAGACACCCCAAGATGTGTTCAAAAGCAATCCAAGGGCCAACGGGAGAAAATAACACAATTTTCAGGTACATTTATTTTTATTCCATCCTATTCCATTTCTATTTGTTTTACAACATATATATATATTTTCCTAAATATTTTGTGCATACAATCGAGTAATAAATGAATATAGCTATATTTGCCAAATATGCTCAAAAATGTTTAATATATGACCAAAAAACTTTGGAGACCGCTACTTTAGTTAATCACCCCTGAACACTAAATTTCTTTCTTGTCACAATGCATGTTTAATAGTCATTGAAGAGCAGGTTACTAAGGTGGGTACTGTGACCAGAGCCTATAAGGCTTTCATATTTCAAGTTTTCCTTGTCTTTGGAGTCACCATGATAAATGGAAAAGGCACCAATAATTGAATAAAATACAACGTTAATGTTCAAATACCACCAAGGTCAAATATAGCTGAGCTTCTAGCTGGAGGGAATGATAATGCCGTCCATTTCTGTTTTCCTCAGGGGGCAGATGGCATTTAAAGGAATGTGGGCATGGCCCTAGCCTGGGCGTTTGTCGCTTAGGATGGGTCACTTACCTCTCATTAAGGGTTCTCTTTAAGGGGTCAACTACTTTGTTTCCAAATGCGGAGCCTCTAGTTTATTCATCCCTAAGGCAGCTGCTCCCCAGAGAGACCGGTTTGGCGGAATTTTCTAGCATGGTTCCCTTAAGGCGATCACATAAATATCAAGACTATGCTAAGATCTTTAAATTCTATGTCTTAGGAAAACAAAACATCCACACCAGTTAAAAATTAAGCACTATGATAAGGGGATGTTCAACTCCCCTCCTCACCCTAGGTGAAGTCCCCTAACCTAGCGAAAGGAACACTGATTCGGAGGCTGTCTGAGGACACCACTGCTCTGAAATGCACCGTGAGCCATTGTAATAATGGTCGGCGGCAGGTGGTTTCTGCTGTACGGTGTCTGACTTTCAACCCCCAAGTGACCTTGGGCAAGTCAATTTACCCCTCAGTGCCTCAGTTTCCTCATCTGTAAATAGCTTCCACCTTGTAGGGATGCTGCGAGGGTAAACGACTTACACTTTATGGTGCGCTTAGGTACTTAACATTAGCTAACATAAGCAGTTATTAAACAGTCAATAGACAGTAGCTACGATTATCAGTGATTCTGTCTCATTCCCTATGTGGAGTGTTTTTGCTGAAAATAATTTTTTTTTGGGGGGGGGGGCAATAGCCGCTCTCTTCTCAGAAGGGAGCTTCCAAATGCAACCAGAACACACTTGAGAGCATCCTCACCCAGCGCTTTGGTTGCTGTATGGGAACCACCTCCGCTCACTGGTTTCCTCCTGGATCATAAACCTAAACCACCCGCTTCTTTTCCAGAATTTCTGCTCAGTTCGGTTGCCCTGCTGACCACACGGACATCTGCTTCTCCTAGTCTCCCCCGTGCTTCCAGCTCCAGTGGCTGCCACGTGGGCCGTTAAGGATGACTCAGCGCAGGCGCGCTCTTTCCGCTCTTTCCGGCTCCAGCTCCAGGGACCACAATCCCTAAGCAACACAGCCGCGCTCTCTTCCTCCCCAGACCTCACCCCCAACTTTCCACTGTGCTTCCCACGATGACGGTGGCTCCACTCTGCCCATCTGGACTCTATGGCTATCTCTACCTTCTGGGTTCTTCTCGGAATTGATTGGAAAACCCATTTTACTTCACTCTTTTGCAATTTTTCCTTCGCTCAGTTTGACTGTGTTTAGAGCCAGTTATTTGAAAATGCTTCTAAATAACCCTTCGTCTTTTTCTCTTTGGAACAGTGGTAGGAAATACTTGCAATATCAAATAAGCATTAAACTGAACAGCCATTGGCGTGTCGGTGCTGGCATGGAGCTTTGCATGTCGGAAAACCACTGGGTGTTCCCACCGAGGTCAAGGGCTCGACCACAGTGATTCCGTGAGGTGCCTTCATCTTGCAGAGCTCTTCAAATGTGGGGAGAAACTTTAATGCATATCGCTTTTTCTTTAATGCTATAATCATAGTTCCTACATCAATATCTCACCACTCTGGATTCTTAAACCTGCATATTCTAACAAGGTAATTAATAACTATCCAGAAGCCATGCGAAAGGCACTTGAGATTCAAATCCAGGTTACTAGCTGAAGAAAGACTGCGGTAGTTTTTCTCCTTATTGAGCCTTCGTTCTGTGTCTGTTGAATGGGGATAGAAATGTCTCTGTTACAGGACATGGGAAGGATTAATGACCCGATGAGCAAGGTGCCCAGAACCACAACTGGGAAGGAGCCCTAGTCCTGAGAATGACAGTGTTGTATATCATTAATGGCAGGCATATGAGAGGTGCTTAATGAAGAGTTATGATTATTTTCAATCTTTTAGAACAGTATACTTTATTTTCCTGGGATGAGTCTGTACTTTCTTCTATTTTGATTGGGAATTTATGAGCTCAGGGTGCTGAAACTGGTTAGCTCATGCTGACCAAAAGCTATGATCAGCAGTTATAGATGTCTGAACTTGAAATCCAGAAAATAAATTATTTTAGGATGCATGGTGGAGCAAATCTTTCACAGGATGAAGCCCATAGGTGAAAAATTACACAAGTTAGTGGTGATGAGCGGGCGTTTTTAAGAAGTGGCATTTTGGAGTCTCTGTCTGACCCCGAGCAAGCCTTTGAACTGCTCCGAGATTTTGGTTCATCATCTGAGAAGGGTGATAGCACAGCGTGCCTTCCCCAGGGTTGTCGAGATAATATGTAAAGTTCCTAGCACTGTCCCAAGACACAGTAGGCTCCCCACAAATGATCATTTTCAACTCTCCCTTTGTGGGAACCACCATTCTATTCCCATATCCACTCACAAATGCACACATGCCTGGGAAGGAGCCTTAGTCCTGAGAATGACAGCGTTGTATATCATTAATGGCAGGCAATTAGGTCGGACAGCAATCTGGAGTCTGAGAGATGTAGTACCTGCTCCCATGCAGATAACTAATCTCACAGCGATGTCCTAATTTCCTAAACAGGAGGCCACTCTCAAAATGCCCTCAGAAAGTGCGTTGCATTTTTCCCTCCCACCTGTGTTTTGAACTTTTAACATGGACTTTGTTCTATCTGAGTTTCCCCCGGCATCGGCTGCCCACCACCTCGCATATTATCCTGATGGGCTCCTGAGATCCGCGTGCAGCTTTTTCTGTGTCCATCAACATCTAAACTTCCCCCCTTCTCTCCTTGAGAGTAAAGTGCTTCTAAGAGCTGGGGGAGGAGAATGCTGGGGAAAAGCCTCAGAATTTTCCTGGCTGAATATGGTATTTGCTTCAATCTTTGATCTCAGATGCAGTAAAGTGTCAGCCAGACCAAAGTCATTTTATATATAGGCCTGCATAAGCAAAGTGGAGGGACTTCATGGTTAATTGATTAAATCGTTCCAAAGAAGGTACAAGATCAAAGGACTGCTTGCTGGTTTTATATTTCTCCGGGGTCCCACAGGCCGTGTGGGTGACACAAATGACCTTGGGCGTGAGAGTATTCAAAGGCTGATGTTTGTTTGTTTTATTCCAAAACATGATTTGTATTTCCCAGGGCTGCCTGGTGACAGGTTGCATTGTGGTCCCAGTCTGTGTTTAGGGGGGGGACTCAATGGGAACAGCAACCATCGGCAGGAGGGCATGACCCTGTCATGTTGCCACCAGCACCTCTTTCTGCCAAACCCCAAGGAAACAGACTCCATTATATTACTGGAAGGCAAAGACCACAGTCTCCTCTCTCTCTCTCCTCCCCCTGCCCCCCCCGCCCCCCGTTTTTAATTTCCAGTAAAAGTCAAGGAGAGGTTCACAAAATACAGAGTCAGTCTTTGGAACTGAGACAAAAAGGAGACCAGGAAACTTCTCATTGCCCCAACTGTCCTGATAACAGGGACAGGAATCTGCTGGGCAAACATTTTTGTAAAGGTCCTCCAGTTACAGGAAGCTTAACCAAGAAGGAAGAAGACATGGGAGAGAAACTGTTGTCCACAGAACCATCATAAACCATGCTGGTGCATTAGCAATAGAATAATAGCTACTATTTATCAAGCAGCTGCTCTTTGCCAGGCACTAGCTCTAAGTGCAGCACACCCTTTACGAAGTCTCATTTGTCCTCCTTCATAAGGGACATAATCAAGGCCAGAGTGTGGAACTGCCTCCCTGAGATCACATTGTTTGAGCTCAGGTTTGAATCCATGCTGCTCTGGCTCCGAAGTCCACAGCTCCTCAATCACCCTGTGATGGGCTGTATTGTGTCCACCCGAAATTTCTATGTCAAAGTCCTAACCGCACCCCCCGCCCCCACCTGGCAAGATCTCAGAATGTGACTGCATTTGAGAATAGGGTAGTTAAGAGGTGATTAAGTTAAAACGAGCTCATTAGGGTGGACCCTACTCTAAAATGAATGGTGTCCTTATATAAAGGAGAAATTTGAACATGGACTGTTACAGAGGAGAGACTGTGTGAAGGCAGAGTAATCATGAGACTAAGGGGTAGAAGGGGAAAGGTGCATGGTGAATAAGGAAGGTCAATAAGCGATAGAGCTGTCAAAAAAAGAGGATGCTCAGATCAGAGAGTGGAAGAAGAGGAGACTTAAAGGTTAGTGCAGTGGCTTGAACAGCATCCTCCGCCCCATCCACGTGTACCTGGACCTCAGAACGTCAGCTTATTTGGAAACAGTCTTTGCAGACTTCATTAGTTAAGAGGAGGTCATACTGGACTGGGACGCCACCTAAAGCCAATGAGTGGTGTCGTTATACAAAGAGGAGAAGACACAGAGAGACGTAGAGAAGTAGGCCATGTGGACATGAAAGTAGAGACTGAGCGCTGGGTCTACAAGGCAAGGAAGGCCAAGGATTGCAGCGACCTTACCAGAATCTAGAAAGAGGCAAGGAAATAGTCTTTCTCAGAGCCTTCAGAGGGAGTGTGGTCCTCTGAAACCTTGATTCTAGCCTCCATAACTTTATGACAATAATTTTTTGTTGTTGTTTAAAGCCACCAGTCTGTGATAATCTGTTACAGCAATCCTGGGAAACTAATCAGTTAGGCTAGCACGGGGTAAGATTCTCACTATAGAGTCAGGAACAGCAGGGTTCACGTCACAGCTCTGAGGCTTCCTAGCTAGGAGACTTTGAGTTGCCAGTTTTATTTCTTTTAACTTTAATTCTTTAGCTGTAATATGGATATATATTACTATCACAATGGCTTCTATGAAAATTAAGATAAAACATGTAATGCATTTAGCACGGCATCTGACACAGAGTAAACACTCGATCCATGTCTCTTATAATCATCATATTAGCATTCATTATTTTTAATAATAATATATTGACTACTCTCACTATGATAGATGATACAGACGATATAAAAATTAATGATATTTTTTACTCTTAAATTACTGTCTAAGCTTGAGCTGTTGTAACAAAAATACTACAGGTTGGGTAACTTAATCAACAGACATTAATTTATCACAATTCTGGAGCCTGGAAATCCAGGGTCAACATGCCAGTCGACTTGATTGCTGGTAAGTGCCCATTTCCTGGCTTGTAAACAGCTGCTCATATGCCTTTCCTCCATGTGTGCATGTGAGAAGATAGGGGAGAAGGGGAACGTGAGGTTTTTCTACTCTTATAAGGGCGCTAACCCCATCCTGGGTGACCCACCCTCATGACCTCATTTATTTCTCATTACCTCCCCCAAACCCCACCCCTAAATACCATCACATTCGGAGCTAAGACTTCAGCAAAGGAATTTAGACATAGGAACACAAATATTCAGTCCATAATAGTTGCTAAAACTAATATATATATATATATATATATATATATATATATATGTCATCTACACTTACACAGAGTAATTACAGTGAAAACCTCAATATACTGCTACCTATTGATCTTTTACTATAAGAGTTAGATTTTCTAAAATAGAACACGCAAAATGATATTTCTTTTCACTTTGTGCAGGAGGTAGACATATTGGGGACCTGTTGTCTTGGAAGATACAGGATTATTTGCCTATCAGACTAGTCACACTGACAGAATCAGCAAGTCGAGACACAGCGGAGTGCATCGGGTGAAGAGAAGCCATGTTTGGCAAGCCAATGCTACCCACTTCAGCTTCTTTTTTGATCAGTGTCTTGGGATAATCGTTCAACTCTTTCCAGAATGTGCTTTTGTAGGTAAAATCTTAAACTGAACATTTTAACAAGTGGTTAAAAACTGAATTTTCATATCTGTTAAGTCATTGCCTCTTCCCAGCCGGGACACACAGGGAGGCAGCTCTCCTGTCAAAGCCTCACTGGTGAATTCCTCAGGGTTGATCTTACAGCTCATAGAGCTATTCATCATCTTAGCGAGCATCCTCAGAGGGAGCCCCGACGATTTACATGCTCCAGATAAATTATGATGCCTCTCATGATGTTATCATTTCAGCTCACAGATTCGAGCACTTTCTGGGAGAGGACTTTTTTTCACCCTTTCTTAAATGATGAACAACTCCCAGACAGATTATATTGTAGTTGTCAAGGAAAATGATATAGGTATGTTTTCTTAAAGATAAACAACTCAGCCACCACAGCTAGTCAGCTTAGCAACCGGAAAACATTGTCCACTGAGAGTTCACTATTTATCCCACCTGGAAAAAATCAGATTTGCTTAGTCTTTTATTCTTTTTCTGTTTAATGGTGAATTTTCTCCTGTAGTTTTACCAGGCTCTTCCATCTCTAACAGGGACTAACTTAAATAAAGTAAAAAGTCAGCTTCTCTAGCCCAATAAATCATCAAGGTATCAATGCTCAGCTTTGACCTCATTTGATGAGTGGATCGGGCCTTACATTCTGCCCTGTCCTTGATGGAATGGCTATTTTCATCTCCTTAAGCCTGTCTTGTAAGATTCATTGGCTTCTGTGGGTGGTACATCCTACCAATGTCTTTTGGTACTAGACCATAAACTTCTCAGATGAGTGCATTAGCCAAAATAATGACTTCCCTTGAAAGATGTCCAGATCCTAATCCCTGGGACCTGTAAATGTGCTATGTTACACGGGGACTTAAGGTTGCAGACGGAATTAAGTTTGCTAATCAGCTGACCGTGAAATGGGAAGACTATTCTTGAATATCCAGGTAGGCCCAATGCAATCATTGGAAGAGGGAGGCAGTCTGTTTAGAGTGATGTGATGTGATGTGATGTGATGTGAGAAAAATCTGACTAGTCATCGCTGGCTTTGAAGATTGATGGGGCGGCCACAAGCCAAGGAAAGTAGGTGGATTCTAGAAGCTGAAAATGGCAAGAAAATGGACTTTTCTCTAGAGCCTTCAGAAGAGAATGCAGTCCTGCCAACACCTTGATTGTACCCCAGTGAGATCTATTTGGACTTTTGACCACTGGGATGGTGAGATAATAAATTTGTGTTGTTTGAAGTCACTGTTTGCAGTGATTTGTTAAAGCAACAATAGGACAGTAATAAAAGGAGACACAATATTTTAATTATGTTTCTCTTTTAAATATCTTTTCTCTAGCCCAGTGCTGTCACACGACGGCTTCTTAATCAATGTTTGGTGAATGAATGAATTGTATCCAAATGCCACAACGCGAACTTTCAATCGCTTTCAAATTTTCCGATCCCTCTAGAGCACCATGGGGTCCTTGGTTCCTCTGTAGATGCTTCTAGTTCTCCCTTTCACTAGAACAACAGTTGACTACCATCCCTTGAGCTCCCATGAGCCAGTCTGCCCGCTTTGGCAGCTTCTGTCCCTAGAGTTTCTTAGATAATCCATCATTATTTCAAAAGAAATGGCAGTGCCCTTCTCATTTCTGTAGTCTCATTTCTACCCTTCACTTCATCCTTAGTGTTCGAACCTTCTAAAATGCCTGGAGTTTCCAAGTACATTTTATGTCATGTCTCCATGACACATGTTGTTTGGGGGTGAGTTTGGAGGGTTTTTTGTTTGTTTGTTTTTTGACTTTGTTTTTGTGATAGATATATTCTTGTTCTCTTGGTTCAGGTGACAAACCCATATCGTTCGTGAAATCATATTGTACTTCCAGGACACTTCCTTGACTTCTTAGATACATATAATTATTCAAATCTTTGTATTGGCTCTGCTTTTAAAACTTCTTTACTCTTGCTTTTGATGCAACCAGTGCTCACGGTAAAACTTTGCTTCCTCCTTTTCTTTCCCTTCATTTTAGTGGCTACAATCTCCTGACCAGTATCAGTATCTTTTACACAGCAGGCTTTCAAGCCCTAGGTAGTGAGTTCATGAATAAGTGGTATTTAGGAATCTGGTCTCTGGCATTGTAAAGTGAGGAGGTATGTACCTCTATATTAGGAACAGCAGAAATAATTTTCACTTAGGAAAAAAAAAAAAACTTCTGTTATCATGCCTGGATATAGAAAGACAAAACATTTAACTTTATTTTTTGATAGTATAATGTTTTTTTTTTCTGATACAAATCACCAATATGTTGTTAGAAGGAATTTTATTTAACTATTTTGAGTGAGGAAGTTGAAGTGGAATTACTTAGTGTATGGTATTCATTTTAGGGTAGACGTTTTATGTGATTAAGATTTTATAGTATGTGTTCTAATTCAGTGTAAAGGAAAGCAAAATGAAAAACAAAAGGATTCCTAAAGCTAGTAAATTGTGTTTAATGGAATTGGTTAAAATTATTGGTTTTTTAAACAGCAGATTCTGAGAAAAATATTGCCTCCATAGTTTTTTTTCCCCCCTCATTATCCGTTGAAATCTCTTTGAAATGAGCATAGATTGAGAGGAGGAGGTTAAGGCCAAGTTTACAGAATTGAATCAACTGACTTGATGATTATTTTGTCTGTCCTCATGATTGATTTCTCTGTGTCGTTCAGAATTAATCAGGAGAAAACTCAGGTAATCAGATCAGCTGAACCCAAGTCTGGTTCGATGACCATATGTGACACGACTCAGGAGTTATTTTCTTCACATGCCATGTCCACTGATCATCAACCAAAAGAGGAATCACTGGATTTTCCCCATGGAGCAGAGAAGGAGACTGAGTTTAAGTTGTATTAGACCATGAAGGAAACAGTAACTATGGTCTTTGCAAATGGTACATAGAGACTGTTTTCAGGATATTGTGGGTCCATCACTTAAACAAGTGCTTATGACTGCATTGTTTTCAGTGATATAAACATTTGTATGGATTTTAATTATTTTGTGAGCAACTCTTAAAAGAGAAGAGTCACAAATCACATTAAGAGAAAGTGTTCTTACTAATATCACTTAAAATCAATTGTGTATTATAGAAGTTTACAAAGATGTAAGCCCTTGGCAGACAGGCACTAAGAATATTGTATTGAGCAAATAAACACAGAGAGCACCCAGTTAAACCTGAATTTCAGATAAAGTACATTTTTTTTTTTTAGTACAGTTAGGTCCCACATGTTACATGGAACATGCTTATGTTGAAAAAAAAAAGTGGATTCAATAGTTAAATCTAACTGGACATCTTTATTTTATCTGGCAAATGTGACAGGTACTCTCTGGAATATGTTATTTTTAGTGCCTTTGAACAACTTGCAGTTTTAGCAGCAAGTATGTGAACCCAACTAAATGTTCTTTTAATGACCATCTTTAATTACCTGATTAGTAGAGTTATAACTTAAAGGATAATAAATAAAGATGAAGACTCCAACGTGTTTACTGAAAAGTTAGTAAGGATAGTTTGGAAAGAGGATGACACTAAGTAATGACTCTGGGAATTGTGCTGGAGAAATTTATGACAGTTGCACAGTACTTTGCATTCCGCTTGATGTATTAGATGGGATTGCTGCCATGCAATAAGAAGAAAAATATACCTCTTGGATATTTTGGTAGCTAACATGATAGAGTGAACTTGTTCAAGGAAGTGTGGGAGTAGAGGAAGAAGCTTAGGGTTGGAGTTCATCAGAATAGCAATTACCCAAGTGGGTCAATTTTTTTTTTAAGGAAATAGATGTTGATAATTGAAGTCTAGGAGGAAACCACCTGGTTCATTCAAAATGACCTTCAAAATGCAAATACCCAAGTGATTTATGTCATTTTTAAACTCTGTATCTCCAGTTAATAGCTATTCTCTAGATTATTTGAGGGGGGAAAAAAAACAGCTGGCTCTTATAATTATAATTATGGGATTTGAATGGATAAAAAGAAGACACTCTGTTCTTTTAAACATTTCTTATGCATCTTCATAAACAATGCCCCACCCCCACCCTCATCTACAGCGATCGCATCATTACCCTACTTTTAATCACCAGGTTTGTCTATATAATTCTGAAAAGAGCCCAGCCAAAGAGACAGATATGTAGCCAGTCATCTGGATATTCTATCTACAGGATTCCAAATATCATTTAAAAAAAAAAATCTGGATCTTTGACCACAATCAAGTAAGTGGTATCTTTTTTCACTAAGAATACTTGGCCTTGTACAGACAAAGAAATAAATTTGTAGGATGAAAAAGGTGCCTAAAAATACTCTCCGAGGATTCTCTTACGTCTAAACAATAATGTCTAAACAAGGGTTTCTAAAAAGCAACACTAGTAACATTTTGGATCAAATTACTTTCTTTTTGTTTTGTTTTTGGAGACTGTCCTGAACATTGTTCATTCAATGTTTAGCAGCATCACTGGCCTCTACCCACTTTACCTCCTAGTCATGACAACGTAAAGGGTCTCCAGACATCGTCAAATGTCCTCTGGAGAACCACCGATCTAAATTGTCCAATAGTGATAGTTTTATCCCTATACCAACAGGCATAGGATGTGGCAGTAAAAGCTGAGTTTGGTCTAGGAAGGTAATAGAGTAATGTTGTAGGGCAGTGGAGAAGGGAAGGGTAAGAGCAGTAGACTGGTAACAGCCATCAATCAATCAATCAATCTCTCTCTCTCTCATTCAGCATCCTTCATTCATTCATTTGTTCAACAAATATGTATTGAGGAAATGTTCTGAAGACTGGAGATTCAGTAGCAAAGGAAACACAAATTCTCTGCCCTGAAGGAGCTTCTATTCAAATGGAGTATGGGGGATAATGAATAAGAATGATAGCTAACTAAAGTTATGAGGTGTTAGCAATGAGAAGTAGTGCAGGAAAAAGAGTGATGGGGAGGATATTAGTCAGGGTCTCATTAGGAAAATAGAAAACACCAGCAATTTTAATAGCAAGAATGTTATGTAGAGAGTGGGTTGACAAGGTATTGGATGATGACAAAGGCTACAAAAGTAGACACCGAGGCCACACAGAGTAGGTAACTACAGGAAGCTGTTGCTACCCTTAAGGCTGGGGGAGCAAAGGGAACAGGCCTGAGCAACTAGAACCTGGAAACTTAGAAAAGATGTTGGTGGAGGTAGGATCCAGACCACTGAGGAAGTGGCCCCTGCCAACTTCTGCTGGTGCCCATAGGGCTGTGATTAAGTTTTGGAGATGACTGACCAATGGGGGACAGTATCTCCTAGTGACATGGTAAGGCTGCTTCTGAAAGTATGCACCAAATCCGTTCATTGAAACTAGCTGCTGAGCTGGCCTGATACTGACGGGAACAACAAGACAACAAAACTGGGTAAGTCACCCACCTTGGCTACCTTCCAGTCTTGTTATAGCGCCCCCTGTTGGCAAGGTTTAATAGGAAGCCATCTGGAGTAGGGGAAATGCAGTCTGCAGAGTCCCAGCCTCTGCGTGGCAAAGGAGAGTATGGAAAAGAGGGTGGAAGCTGAAAAACAGCCTCAGGACAAGCGTAAGGGGGCCACTGTTTCACTACAGGAGGTCTTTGGACCCTACTCGATCCTGATTTAGAGAATGTCTTGGTCATTTTTCTCTGTACGTGGTTCTGCTTCAGAAGAGTTATTCACCATGCTATAAACTTCAAGGCATCATCAGACCATTACCTATCTTATTCCAAAATGTTTATGGAATGATTGATCAAATGAATAAATGAAACGATGCCTTTAACATAAGAAAAGCTTTTGTTGCTTTTCTGAATTACTTCATTTAATCTCGAAGTCAAATTTTATACTATTAAGTTTCATATTGAAAACAAATATCCTGGAAATTAAGCAACTATAGCTGAAATATTGATTGTCCACAACCTGACACAATTTTAGCATTAGTAACTTTTTCAGCTTGTGTTCTCCTGATTACCAGCCGTGTATGTGTGTGTGTGTGTGTGTGTGTGTGTGTGTGTGTATGTATGTGTCATATTTAGTCTAACTGAAAAAAAATATTAACCTAGGCACCCACTAAGTGCAAATCTCTGCATCAGATGCTATGTGGGACCTGACAGAATTAAACCCTGCCCCAAAGGACTCAAATATTGATTTCAATGTAGGCCATCTGGCTCATATCACTATTTTTAAAAGGTCTTTTCTTTGATTAAGGGAGGCCTCTCGAATCTTATTCTTTTCTATTTTTAAAGATATTAACAAATGCACCTCACTTCTGCCTCTAGCTTCATCTCTTCAAAAAAATAGATTTCCTCTCAAAAGTAACTTTTCGGTAGTAATTGTTTAAAGAGAAAAGCTGCCAGGGCACCATTGCTCAATGTTCTGTAAAACTCCTTTCTAATTACTACCTAGAGAGAGACTTGGCATCTGGAAAATAGCATTCGATGAGTATACATTTATTTCCTTCATTGTTATCTCAAAGAGGGGCATGAGTTCATTACTCTGATGACGCTCATTCATAAGTATGAATAGAATGGGGCTGTGGGCTACGGGGTGATCATCTCCCGACATAGTTCAAAAGTCTGGCTTCTCAGATGAGCTGAACATGGAGTCCACCCCTGAAAGGGCACAGGAAGAAGGGTGAGGGGGTGCACGCATGCCAACTTTGGTGGTTCAAGGTGATCTTCCTCAGCTTTCTCCAAACGTACACGACATTCTGTTAAATTTGCCTCTTTTCCTTTGGAGACGCTCTCTACCAAACAGTCATACTTGCATCCCCAGTTTCTTAAAGACGTTTTTAAGGCCCATGGATACCTTGCTCAACATCTATGGTCTTTATTATTCCTCCCTCTTGACTTTTAGGGAAAAATGCCTACGCATTCTTTGGATTGCTTCGTTATTGACATTCCCAGGATCTCCATTTATCAAAGATCCTGCTGCTTTTTAAATTCAGAATTTTGCCTCCGAAAAGGTTTTAAAAAATAATAGCATAATATTATTCATGTCTCACATGAGGCTTAATCGTAAGCCTACCTTAATCAGGCCATCATTGAGTGACCATTATAGACCACATTTAATATTTTATACTTAATAGTGTTAAATATAACCTAAAGGGGAAAATAGTGATAAAATTTAAATCCTGGGCCCCCAAGCACGTTTTCTTATAGAGACCCTTTACTTTGAGGTAAAAGTCTCCAGCAGATGGAATTTCTCTTGACATTTGCAAGCCCTGCTAGTGACCTTGAGTGCAATAATCATGAAAATGCAAATGGTTTGTTATATGTAGTCAAAAACAGTTTTTCCAAGCAGCTCAGCAGATGTATTATGTTATAGTCATTCCCCTCCACTTATTATTTGGTCAAGATAAACATTCCCAGTCAATGTCGATTGCATTTAACCTGGGTATATTTTTCGTGCGTGTTCCAATGCTGATTCTATTTTCTGCTTTTAACCATACAAAGATATGACTATAAAGGAAATTTTGCTAGCGATTGAATTAAAAAACGTGTTCAGTTCTCCATTAATAAAATCTCTGTCTTGTTCGACATCATCAGTAAATAGCCTTTATATTTTTCTTCTCTTCAATTTGCCTGCTAACAATAGAAAACAAACTGGGATTGAAGTGTGCGAAGCTGATAAGAGACAGTTGGTCAGCGCCATCTAGTGGCTAAAACTTAAAATTTGACCAAAGTTTTTGGGTCATCCTTTCTATCATACTAGAGAAATAAATGCTGGTGCTATTTTATTTATTTATTTTGAAACATTTTTATTATATTAAAGTGTTTAATTAAAACTGTAATATCAAATACATACATTAAATTAAAATTTATTTTAATTTTGCTATTTATATCTCAACAATACTTCAGATAAGATTCTCTATGGGAAGCAAACAGTGAAAGCAAGAATTGGCAATTATCTGGTAATCTTCCCAGTGAAGACAGCTAATTAAGAACGTTTCATCCTAACTGTACTTGACCTTAATTAGAAAACATATAGATATCATTGATGAAGCTAACTTGGTCATTTACCTTCATTCTGCTCTTTGGACCTACTCAATTTATTGCCAGCACTGATCTTTTTTTTTTTTTTTTTTGAAACCAATATGGGAGCCAGAGGCCAAACTTAGCCAGTGCTTCTCAACAAGGAACAAGCATTTTAGAGATTCTAGGTTGAGACTTCGAGGTTGGGGTTACAGATTAACCTTTTTATAGACCTTTGATACTGCTTTTCAAGACTGCTATATTCAATGACTGGAATTTACTTCACGGCATGGAGAAATTGGGTATATTATTTTCTAAAGAAACATAAACAACGGTATATTGTTAACATATAGAAATGTGTATTTTAGGGAATTGGCTGATGCAACTATGGAGACTAGCAAGCCTAAAATCTGCAAGGCGGACTAGTGGGCTAGAGGCCCAAGGGAGAGCTGATGGTGCAGTTCAAGTCCAAAGGCTGGCTATGGCAGGATTTTGTCTTGCTCAGGTGAGGTCATTCTTCTATTCTACTTGGGCCTTCAGCTGATCGTTTGAGGGCCACCCACCTTACGGAGGACAACCTGCTTTACTCAAAGTCCACAATATAAATGTTAATCTCATCCAAAAACTCCCTTACCGAATCATCCAGAATATTGTCTGACCACATACCTAGGCACTGTGGCCCGGCCCAGTTGATAGATACATAAAATGAATCATCACATCAGGAGAAGTATGCAGAGGGGAAGAACATGAAAGATATGGGAAAGGTTTTAAAACCCACTTGCCATCCACCTAAATAAAATCATTGCTTTTTGTCAGAGGTTCTAAACAGCCTCCCTATCTGCCGCCAACATTTCAAGCACCATTGAATCTGCTGGATCACGTGGCCCAAGTAGCAGAACTGCTTGCACTGCAGCCTGGACCTACTGCAGAGCCTTCTCTTGTTCTGAGCCCCCCTCAACCCTAGTAGCTTTTGGGCTCACTCAGTAAATGCACCACAGCAACACAACCATATGACAAATAAGTAGCCTCCGAAATCTAAAGAGGCCCACTAGGCATTGTATGTCTTTTTTGGTTGTAGGAGAGGCCAGATGCAACAACTAATCCTTCACCTTAAAAGGGATATCTTGGCATGCTCTACACCAATGAACCCCTAAAAATTTCCTGCAGGTGGAAGTCCCTTCGTTCCATTAGATTTATTTCCCACACTCTGACAAATGCACGTCTTACCAAGAAATCTAGAGTAGTTGCTACTTCTTGTTCATTAGGTCCAGTCAGCATCATGGTTATGGACCAGTGTGATATCTTGAGGAAGGGAAAGGTGCTTACAGACTAAATCATGACATAGGGCTGGAGATGCAAAATGCCACTGATAGAGGACAGGGGAAGTGTGTTGCTGGCCTGTGGGAGCTGCAATAAGAGTCACGACCTGGTTAAGTATATGATAATCCACTGCCATTTCCCAAGATCCATCTGGTTTTTTGGCACAAGCCAGGTAGGTGAACTGAATTAGCCTATGGTGGGAAACACCACTCTACATAAGTCTTTGACGATGGTATTAATCTCTGATGTTCCTCCAAGAATGTGATATTGCTTTTGATTTATTTTCCTAGGTAAATGTGGTTCTTTTGGCTTCTCCTTGACCTTTTCTACCGTAAGTACTCTCATTGCACAGGTCATAGAACCGATGTGAAAAATCTGCCAAGTGTGTCTATTCCAGTGATGTATTCCAGAACTGGAGAAAGAGCCAATGATGACTTTGGGAGTTCACTGGGGCCACTACAGGACAGCTCTGCGCGAGAAGCCCATTGACCACCTGACCTCCACAAGCCCCTCCTCTGACTAGGGGACCCCAGGGACTTTTGGATCTCCTGGGATCAGTGTCAGCTCAGAGCTGGTGTCCAGTAGTCTTCATAAAGTATGACTTTTTCTTTCCTACAAAACATAGTCACCCTGGTAAAAGTCATAGGTCTTTTTGGGGAGGACTTGGAAAAAGACTAACAGTTAAGATTTGGGGAGCGTGGTAGAGTCTTTTGTAAAGAGGATTCATGCTCCCCTTTTTCAAGGGGTTTTGGGAGTCGATGAAGGAGCTATTAGTCTTTTGATATCAGTTATTCAAATTAGACTTCTGTTCACTTGACCTATAAACTCTTTCACTGATACATAGCAGGTAAGAATTTAGCAAACTGCCCATCTGTTTCCCTGGTAGGGTCATCACGATGATCAATAGTCACTACCATAGGTCTCTGTGAGGCAGACTGTCCTAATTATTGCTTTGCCTCCACTGCCCAATATGCTAACCACATCCACCTTGTCTTTGGTGATTAAGTGTGACCACATGACCCAAGCCACACTGAGATCTCCTTATCCCCACTGTATTTAGGGATCCAAATTTAGTAGCAGCTGTTTCCACTATAATCTCTGACGTACAAAGAGTGACCACACAGCTCTTCAAGGATGCTGGGGCTCCTTTCACTTCTTCCAGTTGGGATGAAAAGTACATTCCACTCGGTCTAGTGGCTTCCACCACCCACCCAGGCTGGGTGAGCAGATCTCACATGATGAATGCACCCTAACATTCCTGTGTCCCTAAGTCTTTGGCTACCTCCCTCTACAGTGTAACGAGGTTGATCTGGCCTTTCAACTGCATTTACTGTAGTCCACCTTTCAGCTCATGTTTCAACCAACCCACTGAACACTTAGAGCCCTTTCTCACCCCTTAAGCTACAACAGGATTCAAGCTACAACGGTTAAGTGAGCAATGTTTTTATTTTCGTTACCAATGGAACTATTGATTAGTTAACTGAAAAATCACTTATTGGGTAGTTAAATGTGCACTTTGAGTATACATTCTGCTTTTAGGAAAAAAAAAAAAGGAAAAGTTATTCTGCAGTTTCTGTATATCTTGTCTGGATAATGAGATTTCTATATCACATAACATTTTCACTCAGGAGCTTAGTTTGTGCATTTTTTTCATGATCTGAAATCTATATCGGTAAAAAGATAACTTTCTAAAACATTGGAGTTCTTAATTATTATTTATTCCTGGGTTGACTTTAAATGTTCTTACTCTGATCCAAGCCTACAATCAGTTTTGATATTTATATGTTTATAAAATTTATTCATGTTTTGCTACGTTTTGATAATTCTTTTTAACATTCCCCTTGCCAAATCCAGACTCCAGATTCACAATAATAAAACTCTTTGTATGTCTTTTGTACCTAACCTATTCTGAGGGTTTTCTGGACAGCTCTGGGAAACCACAAATATTGACTCCCTCATGTCAGTAAGGAAGAATGCTAGAAAAATTAGCAACTCCAAATTTTTATTGAGCTCAATACTGCAGTCAGAGCTGCCCTTTTTACACATCCCACAGTCTGAGAAGAATTAACAAAAGAGAAAGAGAATCTCAGCTCCTTCTGGGTTAATTATGCACGTGTAATTACAAAATGTTGTCAATATAAGTATGTTTCAGCTATTATGTGACTCTCGGTTTGGGTAGAAGCCTACTTTAGTTCCCATGTTCAAAGACTGATATACTTGTCGACAAATTGATTTGCTTTTCCCACAAGAAATATTTTGTTTCAAGGTTGGATACCACTTTTCAACGGAAGACAATCATAACACACATTATGGGATGAATTTGAGGGCCCTGAGGATTTTTCGAGGGTCTTAGATTAATTTGGATGGGCCGCCATAACAAACTGTGTGGTGTAAGCGAATAGAAATGTATTGTCTGGTGATTCTAGACGCTGGAAGTCTGAGATCATGGTGTCGGCAGCGTTGGCTCCTTCTGAGGGCTGGGAGGGAGGGTCTCCCTCGTGCCCCTTCCCCAGACTCTGGTGGTTCGTTGGCAGTCTCCGGTGTTTCTCTGCTTCTGCCTTCACATGATGCTCTCCCCGTGTGTGTAGCTGCATCCCAAATTTCTCTTTTTATAGGAATATCATTCATATTGAATTAGGGGCCCGTCCTGCTCCACTATGACCGTATCTTAATTAATTAGATCTTCGATGACTCTATTTCTAAATGAGGTCACATTTTAAGGTACTATAGGTGAGGACTTCAATGCATGAATTTTGAGGGGGATAAAATTCAACCTATAACAGCCCTCAAGGGCAGAATATGTTCTTACTCTCAGGGTAATTTTTGACTAAATCCCTATAAAAATATTATGTATTATATCTCAACAGTTACATTCACCTTCACTCTGATATTATGATTTCTACAATTTAACTTACTCTTTATCATCAAGAGGTAGTTTCTGCTTCTCCCTGGCACTTGCCTAAATTGGTGCTTCTTAAGCTGTAAGGGACATTTCCTCATCCGGGGAATCTTGGTAAAATTCAGAATTTGACTCCGTAGACCCAGAATGGGGTCTGAGATTCTGCATTTCTAAGAAGCTCTGAGGCGATGGTGATGACGGGGCGCTGGAGATGGTGATCATGATCTGAGAACCACACTATGAGAACAGGCCATGGATCAGAAATTAAGCCACCCGAAAATAAAACGTTAACAAACAAACAATGACAAAGTTGACCCAGCAAAAGATTATCCCTGGTTGGTATTCTTTTAACTATTGATATTATGGAGAATAAAATCATATGGACCTGTTTTTCATTATAATCTGACATTATTGCCAGGGGCACCTGTCAGAATGTACAGAGACCAATTCAAGTTTTCTTGTTTATTTTAGCCTTGTTGCAAATGACTTGGTGAAAGAAGACTCATTAACCAATGATCAACAGAATAAGAATTAATTACCCAGGACTTAATAAACTGATTCAATTATGGTTAATGTTCTACTTTCTATAGACATATGCGAAGACCATTTTTTTCTTGTCTATATCTAACACTCAGCTTAGTCTATACTTAAACTAAGTGGAATGAAACACTCTTTAAATGGTATATTATTCTGACTGACACCTCCGAATTAAAAAAAAAAATCTTATAAAAGATCCTAAATAAGTTATAAACTAATATAATAAAAAGGTTTGTAAAAATAATATTTCCTGCTACCTCATGACACTTCTTCCACGCAAACTGCAGCTGGACTATTTTATGCTTATTGCCTCAGAAAGGGGGCAGTGTCATCATAAAAAGACACTGACAATAGACAAATCCTTGGCTTTTAAGTTTCAAAAGCCAAGTTCAAGGATTAGTAATCATTTGGAAGAGTTAGAAGAAAATTCAGAGTCCAGGTCCAGATCTGAGTGCAAAGAGACAGTGTGCCCTGCCCTCCCCACCCTCCACCCTGACCCCAGGACTAATAAGGGTCTAGATACCCATGAAGCCATCAAGGTGCAGGATCAGAAGAAATGGTCATGTGGAATGTCTAAGCAAAAGACTCAAGGTGGTCTCACAGGTTCCCATCATCTCCACAGTGTGAAACCCATGAGGTGGGTTTCTCTCACTTCAGATGGGAAGAATAGACTACTTCCTGGGTGCGTAAGAGGAGATTAAAATTCTCTATGAATCCAAACCATGAGAACCTGGAATGAGAGTTATACGTGAAAAATCTACATATGAAGGATAGATGACCGAAGACCAGAAAGGTCAAAGTACATCTCAGGCAGATGGCAACAGAGGACCAGGTGCCTCATGTCTCCAAGCTTCACTGCTCCCTCTCCAGTACATGTCCTAGGAGAAGAAGCTTAAGTTTCTTCACAGATCTAATTCAACTATGAATTGTAAAAGAAGCTATTACCCACTAATTCCATAGAGATTAATAGTCAGCTAATTTAATCAGTTTTCTCTTTACATTTTGCATTGACCTTACAATACCTAACAATATGTTCTACATATCATATATGCTCTGTAATGATTTGATACGATGCATTCACCTGGTGCTATGTTTGTACAACTCTCTGAGGACATTGCTGTCTCTTCGCATTCTCCAATAGTTGTCACTACCCACACATGGCTGGCTGTTGAGGACATGCAGTGTGGCTAATCTGAATTAAGATGAACTGTCAGTACAAAATACACATGAGATTTTGAGGACTTAGCATAATAACAAGAAAGTAAAAATATCACACTAATATGTCTATATATTTAGACATTGATAGCATTTTGGACATATTGAGTTAAATAAAAATATATTATTAAACTTAATTCCACCTGTTTATTCTTACTTTTAAAAAAATGTGCCTACTAGGAAATCAAAAATTTTTTATGTTTCCAACATTATATTGAAGTAATTAAGACCAAGCCATTAATACCTCTGATATTTTCTTTAAGATGCTTGGTGACTAAACAGATATAATTAAGAAATTTTCACAATTGAACTAGGAATTAAAACAATAAGAAAAATATTCTGAGTTTTCGACTTTTATTAGATGTATCACTAATTTATAATTTCAAGTGTAAGGGTACTAAAGGGACAGTGCATTAATCAGTTAATATAGAACCTGAGAGTTTAGTCCTGAAGTTGGTCGTTAAGAAAGAAACTCTGACCTTTATTTAGGTCAGCTCCAACTGAGTGTCTCATAGTCTTTTCAAAATAGTATGTCACAAGAGTATCCGGCTTTTATTGCATGATATCCAGACAAAGTCACGACGCCAACAAAGCTGTTTTTTAAAAAAAATAAAATAAAAATTAAGATAGAAAGTTTACAAGAAGCTGATTTAAATATGATTAGGAGAGGCTCACACAAGTAGTAATGGTCATTTTTTAAAAATCTGAAAAATCTATGCTAGTATCCATGGTCCTGTACTAACACCAAGACATAGTTGGCGACTTCTGCAACTTGCAGTGTACTCTGTTTAAAATTTAACTTGCTTTTACATCAATAATTTATAAGCTTGTCCTTATCGAGTTCTTCCTATGGGTTAGGAACTTTGTGCTTTTACCGAAGACCCTAATGATGAGGAAATTAAGGCGTGTAGGGGTCAAACGATTTGCACAAGTCCTCATAGATCATAGATGATGAAGTGGAGTTTCCAGTCTGGATAGCCTAGCTTCAGAACATGTACACCTGGCTGCACTGCAATACTGAATACAAATTATTCTTAAACTCCAGGCAGAGGCTAAAAGGCCATGAGCTAGGTGCTGCTAAGTCTGATGTTTGGCGTGCTAGGAGTGAGGAAGGTGCAAGAAGAAATGTCTTGAAGAAGCCGTAGAAGAGGAGAGATGAAAGTAGCTAAGAATAGATCTTTTATTTCTATTCTCTTGCTTATTTAAAAAACACTGTTAAATTAAGCATGCATTCTGCTAGATATTGGGGATAGAAATGTGATGGAGACCATTTCGGTTTAGTGGGGAAGACAGGGAAATATATTATTATGAATTTTAAAAGTTAAGATAGACTAGTGTGCAAGGTTTACATTAGGAATATTATAGAATTCACTCATTCATTTCATTTCTTCAGAGGGCATTTGCTACATTGTACAAGAAACACCGAAAGTGCTTCTGGGGCAGCAATTCAAGGAATAAGTTTGGAGCTACAAGGACAGGGAAAAATTACATCCCCTGTAGTGTTCCCACAACGCCAACCGCATAGTTTGCCGTCACCTGAGCAAAAAGTTAAGGTCGACAACAGGAGCAGCCTCTGGAGAGGATGCAATGGACAGGCTGAAAAGAATTGGACTTTTTACTATGACAACCCAAATTGCTTTTGGTGGAATTGCAAGTGGATACATTTTCCCGTAGCATCGGTTTTATTAAAATAATCTGTAGTACGAAAAAAAAAACCCATACTTTTTATTATTTAAATATGGGTGTATTATGTAGTTGATGCAATAGCATATGAATACGGTATGACAGGAAAGGAAATTACACAGCTGGGCAGACAGATGACTTCAACTTTCTCCCCAGAAGACTCTGGGGCAGGAATTCATGGTCTTCAGCTCTCAGATGATCTAGGCGAGATAGTCGAACACTGAGTACTTTAAGTGTGCGAGACAAGTGTAAGAGTTAATTAAGTACACGGACTGGGGCGAGGTCGCCGCGCAAGAGCGCAGGAGCCTGTGCTCGCCTCTCTCTGCTCCCTGGACTTCTCGTTCCAAACGCAACCGCCGGGAGAGATGCTTTTCGACCCCAGACAGCACCTCTAGCGGAGGAGCTGCGCCTTTTAAGCCTGGCGCCTCGTTGCCACGGCAACCCTCCTCCGCAGGCTCCTCCTATTGGCTGAGAGGACGCAGCTTGCGTCTGTCGTAAATGAGCGGCGCCGCCAGATCCGGGGACCCCGCGAAGCCTCATTTTTCTGAGTCCCGACTGCAGGCGGTGTGGTTCACGGCTGCTGGGCGAGGGGGCGCCGGCCATAAGCCCCACCGGGGGTGGCGGCTGGTGTGCGGATCGCGGCGGGAGGGAGGCGCGGTAGGAACGGGAGCCGTGGGCCGCGGGTGCGGGGATCCCTCAGTGCCGCCCGCGCGCTTTCGGCCAAGCAGCTTCTTCCCTGGCTTGTTACTAGGGCCGCTGGACTCCGTTGCTAAGGACCCTGGAGATGCTGTGAGCCAAGAGCGCGCCCTTTATTTTCTAGTGTCGGGCTTTGGCCCACAGTAGCCTTCGTTCGCCTTAATTGAAACTGGCCGTACCTCCCCCACGCCCTCTTTTAAATCTTTTCCTCCACCTTTTCCCCCTGCGTGTCCTCATTTTCCAATTTTGAAAACATCCTGGCCCTGAACTGGTTTTAGGTATTCAGACATGTATAGTATTAGAGGCCTTTCATCAGTAGAAAAGGAAATGTGGAAGAAGGAGCAACTTGGCATATGATCATATTTACTCAATAACAGCCTTGATAGGCTCATTGTATCTCCTTCTTTTAACAGATCAGGAAATCAGAGCTTAGGGAGGTTAAATAATCTGCCTGAATTCATAAACCTCACAATTGGTAGAGCTGAGATGCAGACCCAGATCTGAGCACACAGCCCTTTCTACCTCTCACACCACACTGACCACCCTGTAGGACTGACTGTAGGAAGTGAAGGAAAAGGAAACAACAATGACCTAAGTTTTTCAGCCCAATTGACCAGAAAACCGGTGGCATCTTGGATTAAGGGGTTCATCACCTCAGTGTGATAACCTCCATTTTGGTTATGTTCTGTTCAAGGAGCTTGTGGTAGGTACATTGAGCAGGAGAAGTCATTATGTCACTGGGAAGTAGAACTTGATATGCAGACGCTGACATTTGGAACTTTGGAAATATAGAGGCCAGAGAAGATGGAGATGATAGGGGATGTGCCAGCCACTCCTTTCGGAAAGCTAGTCCATGTTTTCTGAGCATAGCCAGAGGATTGCCATTGAGTGTCTGTCAGTGTATTTTGATAATTTGAACGGGAGGAGGGGAACTTTTGTTTTTATACATCTTATTTCCTTATAGCTGGTTTTCAATTTGCTATCATTGATATTTTGAAATTGATAGAATTTTATATTTTCTCATTAGTCTTTTCAGGTATTTTGCTCCACACCATTCCTTTTTTTGTGTGTCCTTTACTGCCTTTTCTACATTTTTCTGTTTTGGTCTTTATATTGTTAATGAATTTCCCACCCCCCAAATTTTTGAAATCCAGTTTTATTTAACCGTAGGAGTAAAAAGGAGACAATGCAGAAACCAGAGTGCCACGGAGATGCACAGCTGAGAAACAGAGTGACAGGTACAGAATATTTCTTTTTAAATGAAGAGGTGAATTTCATTAATGGCACATTCTGTTATACAGATGAATGCAAGGTGAACTTTATTGTTTTCAAATTTGTTGATTTTCTGTTTTTTTTTCTTTTTTTTTTTTTTTTTACCCCCCAGGTAACTGTGATCAAAGGACATCATCTAGTACACAAATAAAACATGGGACTATGGTTCAGCGAAGTAAATCCTCGTCGTCAACTAGTTCTCCAGAGTCTGCAAGAAAAGTTCATCCTCGACCAAGTGATAAACTTAACCCTAAAACAATTAACCCAGTAGGTACAAAGGAAATTCCTAACTCAGATATTTCAAAGTCATATGCACATAACATACTACTGAATCTCTGAATGCTAGCGTAAGTCTCTTTTGATGGTTAGTTTTGAGGTAGTGATGAAGGAAGAACACATAGTAATGATGAAAAATGGAGATGATGTGGGAGTGAGGAGGTGAGAAGGTGGAAAGTAGACATTAACCAGTTTTGGTATATCCTGTCACGTGAGTGAGTATTGTGAATATAAAATAAATTGCATATCAGCTTTATTTTTTATTTGCTGTGGTGGTTTCACTTCCTGATAGCAGTGAATAAACTTGTATTTAATTGCCATCAGATGAATTATGTGCCTCTATAGTTGCATAAAGGTCTCTAACCATTTTTCTCTGATGTATAAATTAACTCCATCAGAAATCCTAACTATAAAAATAGCAGTCTTTTGCCTTTTCACAGCAATTAAATCAGATTTAGCAAACATGAGATTTATGCACATAAAAGTACATAGTTGTATGTAGATCAGTGAATTATAGAAGAGTGAACACACCTGTGCAACACCAGGTGGCGTCTCTTCCAGCCTCACATAGGTTAGGATGATGGTGGCATCAGTCCTTGCGAAGAATTATGAGAGTGACTGAGACACTGATTTTAATGGCAGATGAGCTATGGCAGATATTTAAGCAAGGATCCAATAAACTGAAGGCAGAAGGAGATTGTCTAACTTAGAAAAGAAAAACGAAAATAAGTTTGAGTATCTATTATCCTTTGCCTCTTTCCGTAATCTACTCTATGTTAAGGAAATTGAAATCCTGAAGAATGCCCTGGCATCTTTCTGCTGTTACTTCCTTTTCCCATATTTAATTGCGGGAGTTTGTAGTCCTGATTTGTCTTCATTTTTTCTTCAATATAAACAACACATTTTAAATTTATTTCCTTGTTTGATATGACTTTTACTTGAAAACAATTTTTAAAACATGTCTCTCTTAGCAGGAATTATAACTAGATAAGTGAAATATTACTGTGCTGTGAATTACTATGCAGAACACGGATTGATCTTCTCAAATGAATCTAATAGTATTTTAATGAAATTTCATGTATGTATTTTTACTCAAAACATGTTTTTCCAGAGGAAAAGGGCTAATTCTAAACTTATATTCTTAAGTATATTTTCAAATTACTGCATGCGATTAAAAAATTTATCATTATATATAGTAACGATTTATATTGTAATTTAGACAACTATGTTTCATTTGATTATATTCAAAGTACCATATGGTAAAACATTTACTTTTTGTGCCATATGGTAAAACATTTACTTTTAAGTCTCTGATCAATTATATTGAAATTATGCTGATCGTTTAACTGTTATGTGTTATGATTGATCCTCTCTTAAATCGTCTTTGAGAGTACATCCACAATTAATTTATTCTTAAGATAATGATATATAGCAAAACTGAAAGCTTTGGAGTTTTATATCTAAGCAGACACATCTGGGCATCTGTTTGTGAGAGTCTTGCTCAGTGTCCAGCTCTGTTATTCCTGCCCAACCAGAGTCTGATTTTACAGAAGCATAAAGTCAGTTTGGAGAAATCACAGGTTCTTTGACTATCTAGACCATCCATATTTGGCTGGAGGACAAATAGAAAATGTGCCGAAGGCTGAAAACAAATATACCCTCCTCTACACCTCTCTGCAGCTCTCACTTTGGGAGGGGATAGAAAGATGGATTATCTTTATAATATTTATATTTATTATATTCCTGATTTCAGCTACCTTCAAACATTTGAAACAAATTAGGAGTGAAAGGAAATATACAAAGTGTGGTTGTGGTTGTGGTTTCAGTCCTGAGAGGCCTGATGATTTTTCTCAGTTGTGTTTCTCAGTATAACGATGACACACTGGACACCCTCACGGTGGATTGAAAGTCACTGTTTGCCTCTGACCTGAGATGGATTAAAACTGATGAGATCTCACGAAGTGTAGGCGATAGTCATGTTTATTGTATCCTTGTCATTTTTATTTCAGTTTGGTGAGCAGTCCCGGGCCCCTTCAGCATTCGCAGCTATTTACTCTAAGGGAGGGATTCCTTGCAGGTAAAGTCAATGCAAGTTTTAACTGAGCATGTCATTCAGAATAGTTGAGTAAAATCAATACAATATTTGGTTTAAATGTACGGAAAGTTTTATTTATGAGGGAGGTTGAAATAATGGTGACTTAGAGTTTGGCTGTTGGATTGGTATAGATCCTGGGACATTGTTGAAGAAAATAATTTTAAATCCAAAATAGAATTACCAGTAGATCTGAAGTAAACCACCAAGTAATTTAAGAAATGGATTGAAATAGTTTCTAAACCAATTTCAGCATTCACTGGCTTGGACAAGTTGCAAATGATTCTATTTTGTTTGTAAACAGAAAGTTGACAATTTTTTGAAATTGTTCATTATTTTTAAAAATATATTTCAAAACTTAAATTTTAAAAATTTCAGTTATATTTATTGAAATTATATTTCTTAATGAGTACATATGTCTGCTCTTGCTTTTGATGTAGTTCTTGCTACCTTTCTGGACAGACATCACAACTATTTAAAGAAAAGAACATAGGCTAATAATAGAGTAATATCATTTTAATATTTCACTGTTGGGAATCATTTATTTCTTCTAAGTACATCCAGTTTTAGCCTATTCTAGATGCTAGAAAATTTCATTATCATTGTGGAAAGAATAGTCACAGCATCCTTTTTGTTATTTTTTTAAAATTTACTAAATATAGTTTTTTTGTGATATTTTCAGATTTGGAGGGCCGCAAGTGAAAAATAAATACAAGAAGCACTCTTCAATTTATTGTTATTATTTCCTATTTATGTTCTGAATTGAAACCCTATTTTAAGGTTCTTATACCCCTTCCCCACTCAGAGCAGTTTATTGTTGCTAAAAATGTAAAAAAAAAAAAAAAGTTACTGAAGTCTCTAGCAATTATGAAAATAACACTAATGACACAGTCAAGAAGTCGAGAACATTACAAAAGGGGAAGAAACATGTGGGGATGATAACGAAGTTCATTGTCATGATTGCCGTGATGATGCAGTGGATGTGCTCATACACTAGAACTTACCAAATGATATACTTATATATGCGCAGTTTATTGAATGTCAGTTAATACCCCAGTAAAGGCTGTTTAAAAAAAAAACAAAAAACAGCAGCAGTTGCTTTAATTCACGGGGCTACCACTTTGTTACCTTACAGGTGCCAGCCATGTCACATTTCTGGCCTCAATTTTCTTCTCTTTAACAGGGATAAAACCTGGCTTGACATCACATCATTTGTGTTAGGGTTTGATGATCTATCCAAGAAACATTGTTTCTTATAAAACAAATTGTTATAATTATGATTTAAACATATTAACTGTAACATTTGCATTAAGACTCACAGATGGCAACATCCTTAAACTCCAAAACTTGTAGGCTTAGCAAGAGCAGGGTGGTTTAGTTTTGCCACCAGAACAGTTTTGCAGAAAGAGTAGGAATTTGTAGGATTATAGACACTGTTGTATAAGATGTTTTTGTAATATATTTTGAAGTCATGGTTTTCCTACATGTTACAAAGTCTAACATGGTTATGGTCTAGAAAAAGTATGTATATATTAGATAATCAGTGCTTACTGTATACTTATGTTATCCTTGTTACATTCACTGATTTTTATATTTTAGATTGGTCCATGGTTCAGTGAAACACAGATTACAGTGGGACTGTCCTCCTGAAAATCTTCCATTCGATCCTCTTCTTATTACTTTAGCTGAGGTAAATAAACACTCCATCTCTCCTGAATGTTTATGGAAAAAAAATTAAAATTTCATTAAATGTTATTTTGTAATTCATCAGTAAATCTCATCCTTTACCCACAATTTATTGGTTTAATTGAAATTGTAATTACTGAAATTGTATATCATGATTAGGAAAACCATAATAAAACTTAATTTGCAGTTGGACTAATAAGGATTCAATTTTTTTTCATTAGCACAATAAGTGGGTAGTACATCATGTGCGATTTTTGTTTTGTTCTGTTCTGATTTTTGGTCTTTGGCAGGGTCTGAGAGAGACTAAGCATCCATACACCTTCGTGTCAAAGGAGGGTTTTAGAGAATTGCTTTTGGTCCATGGCGCGCCTGAAAAAGCTGTGCCTTTGCTTCCTAGACTGGTTCCTGTGTTAAAGGCAGCTCTGGTATGTCCTTTATTCCTTTGGACTTACTGTAGTACATTTAGGATATTTTACGTCTTTCTTTCTTTCTAAATTATATGCAGATTAGTCCTTTACTTTTGATTTTGATGTGTCTGTAGAGTTGGGCCACTGTTAGTCAGGGCCAGATGATTACTTACTCGAAGGCACCTTTACTAAAGGTAAAATGGAACATTTTGAGTGATTAGAGAAAGGAATGAATCCCAAGCAGTATTTCTGCATGTTGCGCTACATTGTAATCAATGTCTAGGTCAGGCTGACCATTGGTTTTTCGCTTCTGCATGTCCTGCATTAAAGGCTCTTTTTTCAGTTCTAGATTTGGTTGATCATCCTCTTATTTTGAATGTTAAGTCTTACTTTTTTTCTCCACTGGCTTGCCCTTTCTCCTAACCCATCCTTCCTTTCCTTTCCCCCTCTTTCCCTTCCTATCCCTACTCCCCTGATTCACCAATGCTCCACAGGTCCATTCGGATGATGAGGTGTTTGAAAGAGGATTGAATGCGCTGGTACAGTTAAGTGTTGTTGTCGGTCCGTCTCTAAACGACCATCTGAAACATCTGCTTACAAGTGTGAGTACTGAAAAGATTAGAGAGTGGTCATAAATATGTATCATGCATTATCCATATCTATTTATGGTTTAATAACTTCATATTAATCATTAAGATGATTCAAAACCTCAACGTGAAACTCATCATCCTAACCAAAATGTAGAGATCAGACAGTAGTTCATAAAATATTTTATTAATGGACAGTATGCTCTGTAGATTTTTTTAATGGAAAGCACTCACACGAGCAGAATTTAGGGTCGTCATAAAAAGTAAGCAGAGTTGAATGGGCAGAAATTAATAAACAATGTAACGGTATCAAGCCCATGTGGATTAGCCATGAATATAAGCAGAGTTTATATACCCTCTTGTGTAGTCATGTCTTTCATCTTTTTCTTTGTTTTTCATTGTAAGTTTTTTAGTGAGTCTGTAAATAGCATTCAGGATAGGAGTTGTTTTTCCTGTTACTTGTAGTTTAATTTTTATCACAAATGTATACTGGGACACTGTTTAGTTAGGAAGTCCCTGATACAGCCTTTAGTTTGAGCAATTTG
Organism: Rousettus aegyptiacus; assembly: GCF_014176215.1. Lineage (NCBI taxonomy): Eukaryota > Metazoa > Chordata > Mammalia > Chiroptera > Pteropodidae > Rousettus > Rousettus aegyptiacus. The sequence goes on from NW_023416285.1 coordinate 10,576,644, forward strand.
CTACAAGGACTTAGGGAACTCAGAAAAGCTGTTATCTACTGTTAGGGTTACTACCGGCAGTGAAGCGACATAGGTTAAACTCAGCAAGGGGAAGAGGTCCACAGAGCAGGGTCCAGCAGAAACCAGGTGAGTACTGCAGATGTCTGGTGCGGGGACAAAGTTGCAGGTTGTGCTTGATGACCTGAATTGCGTTATATCCATCTTCGCCCCTGTGATTCTGTCCTCATGCACCTTGTACTCTCCCCCTTTGCGGTCAGAGTTCAGCGTCTTCAGGACATAGCGTGGGGCTCGGGGTCTGGGGGTTTATAGTCTGATTCTTCTGTGAGTTACTGAATTATTCATGTAAACGCACTCTCCTCTGGTGTCTCTTCCCATTGTTACTGTGGGAAACGCATGTGTTTTAGAGGCTTAGCTTTCTATCATAAGTCCCCCAAATGCTCTTGCAAATCACAGAATGGAAAAGTATGCAATTTCATAGAAAAATTACTCTGGGTACCACCCTGTAGCAGATTTTGTAGGATTGATATAATTTAAAATAACATAAATTCATTGATCTTTTTAAAAGAGAGTGGTGTCTATTATATGTACATTTCTATGAGATATTTCCTAAGAGAAACCTTGAAATCCAAAACAAGTTTAGTGGTGTTCATGTACCTGCTATAAGAAAAGAGCCAAATACATTATTTCTGGATAGCCAGTTTTTAGGGAAGTTTTACCTATGCTTATGGTGAATATTCAGCTTACGGTGAATATTCAAATCTTTTCACTCCCCCAATTTTATTTTGAAAGCTCTCCAAGAGACTGAGGGACAGGAGATTCAAAGAGCCCGTCACCAATGCCTTGCAGAAGCTGGAGCTGCACGGTGGGAGCGTAAGTATGGCCTGTTCCTTAAGTCGTTTTTTACTTTTAGTCATATTACAGAATTGGCTGTATAACATATATTATCTAATTTCAGCCACAAGTAACCACGTGGAATTGATATTATTATTTTCGTTTAAGAGCTCAGAGTCTCTGTCTTGCCCAGGTCATGCCGTTTTTAAGCACTGGGATTCAGACCCAGGTCGTATAAATACAGAGCCTGTCACTTCTGTGCGAAATAACTACATGGCACTCCGTGTGGTGCAGCTTTCTGCTGTTTTTTCTTCTTTATTTTGGATGTTTTTGCTTTGAACATTCAGAAAACAAAAGGACTAATGTAGAGGGCTCATGAAGACAGAGTACCTTTTTCTCCCTTCCATTTGCCATCTTTTCTATCTAAAAAAAAAAATACCATTTGCCCGTAAATCAGTGATCGAAATGAGATTTCCAGATATCAGCAATATTATGTCTGGAAGAACGCGCGTGCTCGAGTATGAGCATGCACACACAGGAACGAGTCAGCCGATGATTTAAACTTGCAATAATTAATGTTCAAGAACAATGAGCACGAAGATGCAAGAATGTAGGGGTTATCATCATCATTGTGTGGTGTCAAACCACCAGGTCAAGTTTGCATCTGAAAGAAGTGTTCAGATAATCTAATCTAGGAAATATCTTCATGAAGCATTACACCTTTCTCATTTTGGTGATTATGTTTAATCAGATCTGAATGATGGAGTTGCATGTGATTCTTTTAACACTGCAGAACTTAGTTTGATTCTGGGTACTTGCTAAAGGACTTAAATCATAAAGAAAATTTGTATGATTGTATACAGTTTTAAAATGGCAGATGTTTTAGTTTAAACTTTGCCTAAGTTACCTAATTTGACCAATTTCAGTGACTTTTTAAATTGATGATATTCTTTCCAATTGATGAATGCCTAGAATAAAGTTTCTGAGGAGGAAGTAAGTCCCAAGGCTGCTAGATAATGAATTTCTTTGTTGCATGTGGGTCCTGGGAAGAGGATTAGCATTCAGACACTTTGTGGTGATGCACAAAACCATTCCCTAGCCAAGCCAGTCCCTCCTCAGCAAAAGGGAAATTCTTGCTTTCAGATATGCTTGCTGTTCTGAGAATTGGAGTGCAAAATGAATTCGTGTCCCCTTCCCCCTTCCCCAGTGAAATGCAAGTAAACAGGTGCTAAATGATGATGGCACAGCTTTTCTACCTGAAACCCTTCTCAGGTGGTTTCCACGCGTCCTGTGGACTGATGTAGGGAATGGGGAAAGTCGAAAGAGGCGGGCCCCGCGTGTTAGATTTCACGGGTACGTGTGTGCAGAGTTGGGGACAGCGTGTACGAAAAGTTAAGAAATAGCACACTAAGACTTGTAGGGGGAATACTGAGGTGTAGTTGACCAATCCAAGGTCCCAGAGATAAGGGAGTTCCTCTTTTGCTACTCAATCTCATTAGTTTTGAACCATGCTAATACAGAATTTTAAAAAAAGATTTTTAAGTTATAAGGGCTAATAAGTATTATTTATTCCTTCAGGTCTTTTTCTCTCCTTCTCACTATTTCAGTTCCTCATTTCTTAGGGCTTGTGTGTATCACACTGATACACACAACTTCCTGGAAAACAAAAATATCAGTTACAGATGGTCACAGTGTCGTTTTCTTCATAACTAATCAGTTTACAACCTGCCTTAAATTGAAATTGGTTCATTCTGAGTTTGATTTAATGTTTTTTTCTAAGCAATGTGTACATTTGCCTTGGGAAATGTACATACTTACACCTGATCTTCATAGAGCATGTGGGAACTTACTACTTGCCAAGTGTTCTTTTGAGTACTTTTTAGACATTAAACTCTTAATTTTTACTGCAACCCTCCCTTTAAAGATTTAGAAACCAAGGTGCAGAGAGGTAATTACCCCCACGTTTGACAGAGAAGTGACTGGCAGAAGTCGGATCCAGATACTGGTTGTCCAGTCCCTAACTACTTCTGTAGTTAAATGTTTTCGCAAAACAGTAAGACACAACCTCTGTTTTATTTAACTCATAAAAAAATTTCACTTTCTATTTTATCATTCCCTTATCCCTTTTTGTTCGTTTTGAGTTTGGATACTGTTTTAGATAAGCTCCCGCAAGTGTAACACCTGTTAGGGGCACCCTGCAAGATACTAATGAGGCTGCGTTTTTTTTTTCTGTTGACAGGGAAGCCTTCTCATCATCAAATCTAAAATTCCAACATATTGCTCCATATGTTGTTGAAGAGGGGAGCCAACAGAAATCTCACTAGCTGGTGACAGCTGTTAAGTGCTGACCATAGTACCCAATGGAGCCTTTTCAGATTCACTTTAGTTTATTATTTTATAAATCACAGCCACCATTCATTACTTACCAGTTTAAGATGAATATATACAATTCTACTGAATCATAGTAAAAGTTATTCAGCAACAGAAAAGAATGGTTAATGATGGAAAGCTATTAAAAAGTTCTGTAATAGTACAATTTTGTGGGTTTTATTTTTTATATCTCTGTGGTTTGTGTGAACAACCATACTAGGTTTACAGTGGATGTGTTTGTATTTATGTTTTCTAGTGGCTTTTATTTATAACATTCGTTTTTCAGTTAGTAGCTGTACGCTTATTTCTAGACATTTTGCTATTTCTGGATTTTATATTTATCGAGGCTCTGAAAATTTAAATACTGTACAAACACTTGTGAATTTACTGTTAATTATTGTTTGTAAATATGTATTTTATAATATAGAATGCTTGGAAAATTTCTTTCCAGAGTATTCTAGTTTAAGATTTTTTTTTAAATATGTGAATTTTCTTTTAAGTATGTTGTTTATTACAACTCGTTAAAACTACCTAAACTTTAGGTGTTAATTGTATTTAAGTAAATGTTATTTTTGTACTTCACTGAGGATGTTCAGTACACGAAGATATTCCGAAATTAAAATCTTAAAACTCTTAAGTGTATTCAGTGGTTTTGTTGTGCTTATGTTGAACAATTAATTCAATTAAAAAAGCTTTTGAAGAAAAATAGGAAACAGGAGTAAGACCGTAAGTAAGGTCAAGAAAAGAGCCTGTAGAAACTCGATAGTCACGCCAAAGCCGCAGCAAACTGCTGCTTTTGACGTGATGGACATTAGGGGTCACTCTTACATAGGCGCAACAGTATCACATTCCAGAAGCATCAGAGAACGCTCTGTCTTTGCTCCAATACCTGGCGGGAGCTCTTTGCAATTTTCACTTCAGATATAGCCTTACAGCTGTAATTTACGAGAATATGGGTCGTTTCTGAGGAGTCGTATGGTGGAAATGCTTGTCCTCCCTAAGATCTTTTGCGCTTCCTGGTCCCCGTCCGGTGCACTGTCTGCTCAGGTCTCTACCACTCATCACATCCTCAGATCCTATTAGCTATGACAGCCACCTGCCCACCGGCCTTGCTTTTACTCTTCATTGCGCTTAGCAACCCCCAAGGCCGAGATATCTGTCATCTAGAAAATGCCATGAGAGAAATGTAATACTTTTTATCTAGTAATTATAAAATCTGTTAGAATAAAGACTTATAAGATACAGTAGAGTTATAAACATTTTATTTGCTTTTATTTTTTATTTTTTTTTGAAATACAAAATGTGCACATTGAGTTTCCACAAACACGTGATGGCAAGTTTCAGTGTACATGTATTGTACTACTTTTTCTACACTGGTGATAGCAGGGCAGCTTTCAACATCCTATCTCTACACCAGAATAGATACCTGATTTATTGTTGCAAAGACAGTTTCAAGTTTCCCCCTACTGTAGCCTCTTAATCTGTGACATTTCTGCAAAATAGGGAAGGTGTGTGGATCTCTAGTAATGTTGTAGCAACTTTACAATTTTGGTTTAAGAGCATTAAAAAGAATCTGACTTACTGGAGTTTTATGGTAAGCTAAATCATAATGCAGTCAGACGAGTTGCATACTTTTTATTCGTTTTCCACTAGATTTGGGGATTAGGGTTCTCGATAGAATGGAATCAGTGGTGCTTTCAGAGTGACTTGTTTGCTGTTTGTTCCTAGCAGGCATTGGGGTCATCAAGGTTTCTTTGTCCCTGCGAGGCAAAGATGCTGCGAGGGGTCCAGGGGGAAGGGGCTGGAACAGGCCTTCAGAGATTTTAAACTTACTTTTTTTTAAAGCATTACTAAGTACTGGAGGACAGAACCTGACCTTTCGCATATGCCTGTAAACAGGCTCACTCTATTTCACACCTTCTTGGAGTTCTGCTTGAAGACACATTAGAAAATAGTCAACCTGCAGGATTGAACAAATCCAAAATTATAAACATCATGTAGGCCTTGGCTGTAATGTGTGTGTGTGTACATATATGAAAATTAAGAAATGCTTATTAAATAAGCTTTATTAGGCATATGCTGACATCTGGTGATAAACTAATTTGTTTCATATTATTAAAAAAGCCAAATAAATGAATGTCTTTAACAGACGGCAGCAGATCCATAGAAATTGACCGGGACTGTGTGTGTATGTTTAAATTGTGGTAATCTTGTTAACTTAAAGTATATAAATGGAATCATAGCATATAAACACGAAAATTAATTTCTGGAAATTAAACGCGAATGCCAATGTTTTAGAAAACCATTTAAAATCCTTGGGCTGAATACATACAAATGAGTAGCAAAAAACATATTTTAAAATCACTGATAATGTGAAAGCCTCAATAATCCCATGGCTAAAGAATCAATAAAACTATATGTCAGATTCTGTTAATTTTGAATATTCACAGGGTGTGAGATGACTTAGACCATCGGTGGCTTTATGAAAAGGATGCAGATTTATAACTGGAATAACTCGAAATCTGGGGGGGATTGCTTCTCGTTAAAACAAAGCTTGTTTGCATAACGTGCCTCAGTGTAAAGCTGAGCGATCTATGCTAAAAGTGGTAGCTCCACCTGTAAGGGTGGCAGAATAGTTCATATTTGTCTGATCGAGGACGTATTCACAAGTTAAATCACATTTTCAAAGAGCTGCATGGATCGCATTATGTTTTCATCCTGTAGGGGAGAAACGGGGATTAAATTCAGAGTATCGGCAGAGGAAAGCAAAGTAAACCCTCACTTCACGTTGTCAGGAAGTTCTGTGGCTTTAAATGAAATGACATGTAATGAAACCAGTTTCACCATAAATTGATTGATGTAAATGAGCTAAATTCCCACGACACCTCATCAGTTATAATTTAGTGATGCTGAGTGGACAGCAATGAATGGAACGACGTCATTCAAGGACCTGCTGCACACTTTTCCCTCTAAGTTCTGCCTCCCCACCAACCACTGATGCCAAAGGCTCAGGTGCTGTTGCAACTGTAAACAGCATTCTTTCCATGTTCCACACAGACAGCTGTGGAGAGCCCATTTAATGTTGAGTCTACCAGGCTTTAAACACCTCCACTGAATCTTGGTGTTAACAGGATATTTCTCAAATCAGAATGCCAGAATGGAAACTCGAGAACTGAAGGGGGGAAGACAAAATGAGCAAACGCAAATGTTGGCGCACTAGGTGGATCTTGGGCCAAATCACAGAGATTTATACAGGTAGAAGGAAACAGTTTGTGTGTGAGCTAAGGGCCAACTTCGTGAGGATTGGAGGTTGGGGCTTTGGTACACGTGTGGGATAATTACACCTCTTTCTGGATATGTTATGACTAAATCTCTGTGGCCTTCAGGAACCTTTAAAAATGAATGGTATCCCGGCTCAATAGAAAGAATTGTTTGGGAAATGCCATTGCCTTGTGGCTGCGTTCAGTTTAGCACATTCCTTAAAATCCTAAAGGGACAGACTTTGGGCATTGATGGGGGCACCTGGAGATTGTATATGGATGGCGCTCCCTGAGCTTTCTCTGGTAATGCTAAACGGCAGCTGAACTAGTGATGACTTCAACTCCTCGAAGCCAGGTAGTCACATCACCCTTAAACAGGTTGATGTCGTCAAATTAATTCTCTCAAAGACCACCAGGTCCAAGTATGAGTTTAGAAACAAGCAGACATTAGGAAAGGCCCAGTAAACCAATTTGAAAATAAAGAGAAAAGATAAAACTCCAACAAACTCCTTAATTGTGGTTCTGCCCACATCAAGTCAAATAATTCTAGCTAAGCTAGAACTGGTCTTCCACCAGATGACAGGGAACCACTGGATTTCTCCTCTGAGAAATTTCCGAAGAGTCACAATGGTGTAATTACTCAGTCGTTGCGACTGAAGGCCATTACTGCTTCAGCCTAAAAGCCATTTCTTGTCCACATACATTAAAGCAATTCTGTTTCTCTTAGAAAGCTTGGCCTGTGAAGCATTCTTAGCTGTACTGGAATTCTAAATCTGTGGAGATACGATGGACAATATATATAAGCTAAGTCTAGGCAAAGAGCAATTTAAATCTCATATGTTTATCCTCAGTGATAAATACTCTCCAAACGTCTAAAGGATTTAGAGAACAAAAATGCAGTCCAAGTGCCACATTTGTGTCTCCAGGGCTTCCTACATAGCCTGTAGGCACTCCGTAAGTGCTGAGGAATTGAATATATACCTCGGTGGTAGTGTTCGGAGCAATGGGCTTAGCTTATTTTGGCTGCGTAAAATGGCAAACTTAGGCCTATGATCTTTATATTTCACTCGCTTCATGTTGGATAGCTGGTCGTACTCAGTCTAGCCGCTGTGAAAGCAAAAACGATGGTTCCTTTACTCTCCTTACTTACTTTTTGGCAACTTTCGATGAACTCATCTATAGTAACGACTCCATCTTTATTTTTGTCCATTTTCTGTTCAAGAAGGAAAGAATAATAAACTTTATCAGACTTTTACCCCTTGATACCCTCACACTTGAACCAAGTAAGCTGAAGTTAATGAAAAGGAAGGCCACTGCTTATTTAATGTGAAGAACAGCTTCAGAGCACGAACTAGTAATTTCTTAGTTATAGGAATCACATGACTGACTTCTCATAGGCTCTTTCCTTTTCTAGAATGTGGTGAAGATCTAGTCACTGACCTACGTAAAATCCTGTTCTCTAGCTATGTCATAGCCAGGAAATTGGTCATAACTTTCAGAACCTTGGTTTTCTCGTCTGTAAAATGGGGCTAATGAGGATTAATAACCTCATAATGTTTATGTAAGAATTGAATGCAAACAACTATATAAAACATAGCAATTGCTTAGTGTTCTATTTAGGATATCGCGAATGTTCGACAAGTGTAAGTTATCAGTATGGTAATAAATTCAAAACCAAAATTAAATTGGTAAGATGGCGAATAGTCTCTTGTAGTTGTCCCTTTCAGGAAAAATTATTTTTCATTGTATTTTTTTGAATCTTCATGACGTCTCGCAAACATCAGGAAATGTCCTCCTAATTTTATTCCCCCATCTGAATCTTGTTTGCATTCCTACCTGGAAAAACGTTTCCACGTGTTGTCTGGGAGCATCTTCTTTGAGGACAGGATATGTGCATTTGCCCATCATGTCATATATTGCTTTCATTATGTCGAGCATTTCCTGAAAAGCATAAGGCACCCCCATGAGACTGCATGCAACGTGCAGAGAAACTGCTCTGAGAAGCTTCGACATTATTCATACTCAGTTTTCAATTTATGATTTTTACTTGATGCTTCATTAAAAGTCATTTGGTTATCCCAATGAAAAGTCAATGGTTTTGTACTTTAAAAGTAGAACCAGAATGTAAAAATCATTTCTGATCTTGGTTCCAAGATGAAATAAATTCCCACATATCTAACATGATCAGGCAGGCATATTCAGGTTTCATGTTTGGATTTCAATAGATTGGACATAGGCTATCTTCGTTTTATTGAGGTATCATATATATTACATTTTGATTATCAATTTCTATTTATTGAGTCTAAAACATGAAAATTATACAAAAACCAATAAGCATCAAAGCTCATTAGGATTTTCATTCTTTTTTTTTTCCGTACTATGGCTTTAACTGAAGAAGTCACACATGTAGGATAGTCAAAATATTATGACTCTAGGAAACAGCTTGAAATTTCATTTTTTTATGAAAGCAATCTAGTTTTTGACTTGTCATTTTCAATCTTGGTAAAAATAATATCTCAGTATTTAGATGTTCAGATTTATTGTTTCACATTTGTTTCATATTGAAGCTTCCACATAAAAGTGTCTAGATTAAATTGATAATACAGACTTTTGAGAGCATTCAACTCTATTATAACTGATAAACTAGTTTGTAGTTCATAAGTCATAGGCAAACCTTTTAAATATGTTTTGGGTTTAGATAAGTAGCAAAAAATCACTTGCCATAGGCATAATTCGTGAGATGTATTACCTATAAGCAGTAAGAAAAGCATGTTTGTGTTAAACACAGAAAGAGATAGAGATCGAAGGACCAAGGGATACCTAACAACCCTGAGGCATCTGAGCACTAAATGCGTATTGTATATCAAATATACAAGAGGCACTAACCATTCAGGAAGTGCTCAATATACGCGAACACTTAATATTCATGAGATCTTAATTCAGCCACTTGTTGGTGAGAAATATTCTGGCCTCATGTGTTCTCTGCTCAAGAAACACAAATAAAACCCACGGCCGTTGTTTAGGCTAATTGTTAGACTCTAGCTATGGTCAGGTGCACTTGCCCCTTTGTCTCCAGTAAAGCAAGTTCATGTCATTGGCCCACAGTACCTTTTGTGTGAGGGAATTCTTCCTCAGAACTCACCTCTGGGTTAAGCTGGTGAGGCAGAGAGAGAGAGAGGAGAGAGAGAGAGACAGGACACAAGAACATCGAGGCCTCTCAGGATTCAGGTGATGTGGTCCTTCGGCCTCACTTGCATCCTACCCTAGATCTGTTAACTTACTTCACCCCTTCTCCTTTACTTTTCATTGTGTTTTAAATTGGTTTAACAAGCCACTTGATATGAGCATCTTTATTTGATCTGTGGGACTTCCTTCTTGAATAGCTTGCCTGGAAGTATTTGGGGGGACCTACCATTCCATCAGGTCATTTCCTACACAATATGGGTCATCACACAATCTATATGATATCAAAATTCTATTTGTTTCCATATGGACCACATTAGATGGGAGGAAAAAAGGTCACAGTCCAAATAAGCTAACATGGTTTGGATATATTTTCTTCCTATCAGATTCCGACCATATGCTTTATTCCATTGGTATTTATTAAAATAACAATAAACAAAGGTATAATCTTTACATGTTTTACATTTACTTCATAGATTCACCGTAAACTTCTATCCATTCAGATTTTTTATTAGACTATTTCTCCGGCACCACAGAAAATATTTTAGATTTCATAAAAAGGCGATTTTCAAATTAATAATGCCAATTGTTTAATATTTTGAAGTTAAAAAAAAAAAAGATGGGTCAAATGATACCTGCATTGTTAAAGCATTTCTTACCTCTTTAGTGATGTAGCCATCTTTGTTTATGTCATACAAATTAAATGCCCAGTTGAGTTTTTCTTGTACTGTTCCCCGGAGCAAAATGGAAAGACCTTTGATGAAATCCTAGAAAGAAATAAAAATACAATTTAACATGACAGTTCTAAAAAAGTAAAACACAAACTCTGATAAAGTTTTCCCTCAAATACTGGAAGCAAAACCCTCTGATATTGAGCCATTTAGCAAAATGATCAATGTATTTTTGGTCATCGGTTTTGCAGAGTTCTTTGTGAGCATAAACCACTCATTCGCTTTAATGTTCTCACCTTCTGATTGGAAACGGAGACTTACATCAATTGTGGAATTGGAGATTGTATCAGAATAGACACCCACAAACAGTAAGGCGCATGCTATAAGTGGTACTGGCTTTCCACAAGTACACACAATTCTTTGCCTGAAAAGAATCAAATAACTGTGTCTTTTAAAATACAGACACACATAACACACTGCCCATGAAAAAGATCTGTTTACAAGACACAAGGGCTATCCTTAATTAAGATGTGAGCCAACTGCAACCTTTACTTACAAAGCAAAGTATAACGTGCAGATGCGCAATGGTTAAGAGCATGGAGCTGGAAGCCATAGTGCCTGAATCCAGATTCCAGCCATGTCACTTGATAGCTTTGTGTCCTCAGAATTACATTGTAAATGGATGACTCTATTTCCACTTTTCTTCTATTAATTTTTAACAAAATTTTGTCACTAATCTCTTAATTTATTTTACCTCATTTTTCACATCTGTAAAATGAAAATTGTAGCATCTACTTCTTACAGCCAAACAACACAGGTGGCCTCTAAAACCCGGAAAATGCAAAGAAGCTTATTCGCTCTTCAGATTCCCTGGAGGGGGTGTAGCTGGGCTTCTATCTGGATTTCAACCCAGTGAAACCCATTTTAGATCTCTGCCCCCCCAGAACTGTAAGATAATAAATATTTATTATTTTAAACCACTAAGTTTGTGGTAATTTGTTATAGCAGCAATAGGAAACCAATACACTCAATGACAAAAATGACTTGGACAAGGGAAAAGTAATCGACAGCCTTGAGTAGGAAAACCCATCAACAAGCAGTTGTCAATTCCTCCAAAACTGATCTGTAAATTTACATATTCTCATTAATTTTTTTAAGGTTGTTGATTTTCTCTGGTATGGCTTTCATAGTGATTGAGCTAAGTATTTGAAAGATACAATTTCAGGTGCTAAGTAAAGTTTGCATTTGTTTGGAACTAATACAAGGTATCAACATGTCTAAAAAACAATAAGTATATTTTCCAAGATTTGTAGTTTGATTTTATCATGAGAAGACATAATGTACTTAGCTTGATTGATACATACTACTGTCTATTTAGGTAAGTTAGTGTCTCGATAGGTATTTATAGCTACATTAAATTAAATTAGAAGAAAGTTCTTTGGTTTGATTTCACTGGAGGCCATTAAAATTTAAATAAATTTTAAATAAGATCATAACTACAAACATATAATAAATACATATGTAAATATAATGCTTGATTCATGTAAATATAGAAAATGGTACTGAAAGAAATTGCAACCATATATAATACCATTGCCTACTCACATTGAACATTTTCATTCTTTTTTTTCATGCATGCCTTAGCACACATTTATAGTAAAGGTTATATGGTGTATATGTGAGTCCGTATAGTTCATTTAAAATTATAAGTATTTTCTCACATTACTGAAAATGTATTGTAACATTATTTAAATAACTACATATTAGGTTGAACCATATGGAATTGCTGATCTTTCTGATTGTTTGCATCAAAAATAGTAATTTCATATGGTCTGATGTTATCACAGTGGCTTTCAAACATTTTGGACCCCAAATCACACTAAGAATTACATTGTAAATGGATGACTCTATTTCCACTTTTCTTCTATTAATTTTTAACAAAATTTTGTCACTAATCTCTTAATTTATTTTACCATCTACCAATAGTCACAATCTGGAGTTTGAAATGCTGCTTTGTCATACAAATCCATTGTAATTTATTTACTCATATTTTCTATTGTTAGATATGTAAATTAATTTAAAATTTTCTTCATTATAAGTGATGCTGTGGTAAACATTTCTCTTGATTTCCCATTATTTTGACTTATTTCATCCTTGGGTTAAAGAGCCCTGGGAACACTGAAATTTAATAGTAATAGTGACTATAGTTTTTTGACATGTGTGGGACATGTCCAGGTTTACATGCATTGGCTCATGACAGCCTCACACACTTGCAGGGAACAGGTATTGTTGTCTTTATGTTATAGACAGAAGCTCAGAGAAAACATGTGACTGAGCCAAGGCATTCAGCCCCTGAGCAGTGAAGCCCGAAATTGAACTCAGACCTCTGACCGAAAGCCCCGGCTCTGATTTTGACTAGAAATGAAGCAATGGGCTGTGGTATACAGACCAGTATTATATAAACATATATCATATCTTTCTTTTTGGTACTATAAACCCTGATAGGAAACAGTGATTCATGGTGCCTGCAATTCAATTACTTACAACATTTGTAGAACATTTGGAGGTGCCAGGAATTCATAATTTCTGCAATAAAATTACTACATAAATGAATTAGAAAATGGCCTTAGCTTCTAAAGAGAGAAAGTGAGTCAGTATATGAATATATATGTGAATATAAAAGCTATAGGAAGGTGAGACCAAGTAAAGGAGAATCCCAACGGTCATGTGTCCAGGAACACTGAAACACACACACACACACACACACACACACACACACACACACACACACACACTAAAAATGATACTGAAGAGGCAGGCACAAGGTCATAGTTGAGAGTTTGAGTTTTATTTGTGCAGCCAAGAATTGTGACAATAATCTAGTATTTCTGGATGGCATGGATCTCTAAGTGGTAATTGTAAAAGCTGGCAATAATATTCAGTAAATAAATTATAGAACGTTGTCTTAGACATTATGTAGTGAACGTGGAAGTAATCTGTTATGATGGTTAAAAAAAGGGGTTGTAAATCTATGGTCTATGGGCCATATATGGCCCACCACCTATTTTGTAAATAAAATTCTATGGAACACAGCTGTACTCATTTATTTAGGATTTGTCTGTGGTGGTTTTTGTGCTACAACAGCAAAATTGGGTAGATACAAGAAAGACTGTATATTTTGCAAAGTGAAAAATATTTGCTATTTGGCTCTTTACAGAAGTTTGCGGAGCCCTGGTTAAAACCATGGGTTTTAGAGACTTAGGCAGAGCTCGGGTTCACTCTTGGTTCTGCCATTTACTAACTGTAAGACTTTAGATGAGTCACTTAACCTCCCTAAGTTTTGGGCTCCTCATCAGTAACACGCGGCTAGTAATACAGGTCCTTCACTTTTTATCTGCACTGCACCACCTCCCCTCCCAAATGTTTTTGTAAACTAAACAAACAACCCCCCCCCCACCACACACACAAACTCTATTGTGAAGACAGAGGAGGTGGTAAATTTTGGTACCAAAATTTGTTTGTGAACTGATATGAAACTATTTCTAGTATCTATGTATCTATTTATATGTCTACATATGTATATATGTACATATGTATGTATGTATTTATGTATCTACCATCTATCATTATCCATCTATCATCATTTATCATCTATCTGTCCATCCATCCATCCATCCATCCATCCATCTATATCACATTAATCAGAGGGTGCTACCAGCTATATCAACACTTGCAAATCTTAGTGGCTTCGCATAATATTTGCTTGTCACTCACATACAGTAAAATATACAAGTGAGGAGGGAGCTCTGTTCCATGAAGTCATTCAGAGACCTGAGCTCCTTCCACTTTGTGGCAAGGTCAACTGAAATGTGTGACTTCACAGTCTCCAAAAATGGAGAGAGAAAGGAGTTATTACTTCCACTTACCTCCCATTGGTAAAAAATCAGTCATACCCCACCCAACTGCATGAGAGGCTGGGAGTGTGGCCTAGTCACGCGATCACAAAGTGGAGCCCATGGGCATTGGTGGTCAGCAGCAATCACTGCCATGTTTATCATTTATCTTATTTTTGCTGCACGAATATTACGCATTTGATAGTAGCATGCTGCAGACCCTGCTGGAAACTTAATATAATGAAGAGTATATGCACAGCATCACCTTTCTAAATCTGCAAGACCCTGGAGGACAAAACTCAGCTGGCTCTGAGGACTTCAGAGGAGGGGCCAGGGATCTATATCCATACCTCCCAGGCAGGATAGCACAGTTGCTAAGAGATGCTTCCTGTGGCCATCCTGCCTGAGTTTGAATCCTGGCTCTGCTGCTTTTTAGATGTGTGACCCTGGGCAGGTTTATTAAATTTCTTGTGATTCCCTTTCCTCATTTGCTAAAAAGGAGATAAAAATAGTACCTATGAAGATGCAATGAGTTAGTGTATGTAATTTCCTCAGCACAATGCCTGCCTCATAATGAGTACTAAACAAGGATCAGTATTATTGTGTGTAGCTATTATTATTGTTAATGTTATTTTTAAACATTTAGTACGGTGACCGATAACATCATGCACTGAGCAATCACTACTCTTTGCTTGAATACATTCATGATAAGAAATTACTGTTGAATAAGACAACCAATGTCAATATTCACTGGCTTTGTCAGAAGAATCTCCCATGCAATAACTGCTATGGTAACTTCTAATAAATACTGAGCATGTGTTTGGTGCCAGATATTGAGCCAAGTCCTTGACTGACGTCATGAATTGTTTTTTTTCTTACATTACTCTGGGAAGCAACTTCGCTTGCTGATGGTTTATAGATCTGAATCTATTGCCCAGAGAGTTTAAACTCTTAGCCTGGGTCTCACAGCCACTTGGGGGAAAAATGGGGTTTGGATCCAGTTATATCTGGATTTAAGACCCCTCCTATTTCATTCACTCTGCCCTTCAGTTTTAAGCACATTAAGTAGAAGTCCATTGCTCTTTATTATGGAATTGGAATGGTCTCTTCTGTACCTCTCAGAATGCTATTGCTGCTCAAAATGTGTTCACTGCCTAATCATTTCTGTTTTCTAGAAATTTTCCAGGCAGCTAATCAATTTAGACAAAAACTATAATAGCTTAGTGTTAAATTTGATTTTAATATAACATTTATTAATTTAGTCATTAGTTTCTCTTTAAAGAAAAAACATTTTCCAACATTCTTATAGTCTATAGCCATTATAACAAATTTCCCAAATTATAATCAACATTCATCATAATTGCCAGCATTTGGCATAAATATTATAACAGCAATGTTATGTATGGCCCCATATCGTTAACCCCAGACTAAATTTACATGTGAAATTAGATACAATATGCTATAGGTAATTGATGGTATGTTTCTGTTACATAAGTAATTTCAAGTAAAGAAATCACTAGTAGTTTTCGCTTTATTCATTCTCTGCAAACTAGCTACAAAAGATTTTAGTAGGTGCATTGGAAACTTTGACTTTTGTATTGTCGCTAAACTAAGACTGTGCTGGAATTAATCTTGGTAAAGTACATGGAACACTAATATGACACGTGGCGATCGTAAGCTGCCCTCAGTGGAAGAACCAGTACAGGGACCTGGTACGTATGACTCCCCAATATCCAAAAAGCATACCCCACAATTACTTTGTTTCCATTACACATATTAACAATTCTGTACCCAGTTCCAATGTGTGTGTGTGTGGGGAAGACTTCCTCAGACCACCAAGCGATTCTCCAACACCAGCTGAGTGTCCTACGATTTGATTCAATTCTGATGCTTTCTACCTAGAGGTAGAGCCAGATCCCACGTAATAAAGGATCAGTTCTCTAAGACTGCTCCCCCCTCCCCCCTTACACACACACTTTAGATGTCAATTGCAAGTCCAGGTTGCCACCAATGACAAGCTACATATTGGAGGCTTCAACAAAACCCTACCTGAGTTTCATTACTTTGCTAGACCAGCTCACAGAACTTAGAGAAACATTTTACTTACTAGATTACCAGTTTCTTATAAACTGATATAATCCGATAGGAACATTCAGGTAGAAGAGATGCATAGGACAAGATATATGGGAAGGGTTAAGAAGCTTCCACACCTTCTCCCAGCACACCGCTCTCCCCAGAGCTCCACATGCTCAGCAACCTAGAAGCTCTCTGAACTCTGCTCTTTCGGGTTTTTATGGAGGCTTCAGGCATGATTGATTGAAGCATTGGCCTTGAGGATTGAACTCAACCTCCAGCCCCTTACCTCTCCCCACAGGTCTGGGGTGGAGGGGTGGTGGGACTGAAAGGTCTAACCCTCTAGTCACATGTGTGGGGTCTTTTGGCGACCAATCCCCATCCTTAGGTGGGGACGAAAAGCAACCTCATTAACACAACAAAAGACACCTGTATCACCCTCATCATTTAAAACCAAGTGTTTTAGCTCTGTGCCAGAAACTGGGAGGTAGGATCAAATATATATATTTCTTTATCATAAGTCATGATATCATAAATATATTCAAAAACCAGGATTAATTACCAAGTAAAATAATAGACAGTTCCATTTCCTAGAGACCAAGTACAGCCATTCAGAATATAAGCAAATAGATGAGTTAAACATTCTCTCCCCCTCCCCGCTCTAACAAAAATAAAAGGCAACAGTCATCACAGCTGATCGGAATTAGTGTTTAGTTTATTCTCCTGTCGGGAGCCATTACGAGGCACTGAAGAAGTCACATAGCTGATAGCCATGAAGCAGCTGCTGCGACTGCTTAAACAATGGTTCTAGGAAGCAGGGTGTGGAGTTAAAACGTTACTGACCCTGGAGGGTAGGTTTGCCTCCTAAAGAAATCCTTTTAAGATAGTGGAATGTTTTACAGCCCAGAACAGGATGTTTGTACCCTGAGGGAAGGATATTTAGGAACTTATGTAAATGTCAGCATTCCTATGGTATGTACTCTGTGCTTTGCTATTGTATTCAAAAAGAAATATAAAAGCTATGCTAAATAAACTCGAGGCCCCAGGATTGACTGTATGCCCTCCCGAAAGTTCCTTCCTGTCTTCTTTTTTCTTAGGCTTCACCCCCCCTCTTTTAGGTACTGATCGACTTTAGCCAGCTGGCTCAGCATTCTCCCAGCATCTAGATTTAAATATATTACTATCTATGACATTATGACATGCTACATACCATCTGAATGACATCAGTATATATAAACATATATATGTGTGTGTATATGTGCTGATATATGTATATATGTATATATAGTGCAATTTTGATCATGAAATACTATATATAAAAATCAGTAGGTTAAAATGTGAAAATGTCCTAGATATTCACATAGCTAAATATATATATAAATTACATATAAATAAAATAATATATTTTAAAATATAATAAAATATAAATATTAATTAATATATAATAAAATATAAATATACATAATAATCTATTCTATATATTTAGTTATGTGAATATCCAGGATCTAGTTCATTCTATTGGTGCTTATATATAACATTTTATGAACAAAATTAAATACAAATCATTGAAAGTACATAATTTGAAAAGGGATTTCCTTGTAAAATTTTCAGGCTAGTGAATACAGTGTTTTGTTATATTTAATTTCTTTCATGTTTCCCCTACTTACTGGGCCTTCAACGTCAGGGTTTTGACTTTATCTGATTTGTATTTTCAAAGCCTACCATAATTATTGGCCTGTAGTCATCAATGCCAGTAAATGTTACTTAGATTGTTTGCTTTCTGGGATTGTTGTCATGTAATCGGGAAAATGTACTTTTCTCATGCAAACAGATATATAGCACTAGAAAGCAAACTAATGTGTGTTGTAATTTGTACTACTTTGGAAAGATAAGTGTAGCTTTATGACAATGCAATGAGGGCAAGGAACTATTCTTGAGCTTTTCCCCCCTGCTTAAAAATTATCTAGCAGTACTAAGAGGGAAGTTTACAGCAATTAGCGCCAACATTAAACAAGAAGAAATATCTCGAACAATGTAAATTTAGAATTCAAGGAGGTAACAAACAAAAAATCAAAGCTTAAAATTAGCAGAAGAAAGAAAAAAAATTAAAGCAGAAATAAATGAAACAAGGAATAGAAAAACAATAGAAAAAATCAATGAAACTAAGAGTTGTTTTGAAAAGAAAAAAGATTGACAAACCATTAGCTAGGCAGAGAAAATAAGAGAGAAGATTCAAATAAATAAATAAATCAGATATGAAAGAGGAGATGTTAAAACTGATGCCATAGAAATAAAAGAATCAAAAGAGACTAGTATAAAAAATAACCTAGATAAACAAGTAACTGCCTAGAAACATACAACCTACCAAGACTGAATCATGGTGGGGTGGGGGCGGGGAAATATCTTTAACTAGGAGATTTAATCAATAACCAAAAACCTCTCAACAAGGAAAAGCCCAGGACCAGATGGCTTCCTTGGTGATTTCTGCCAAACATTTAAAGAACTAACACCAATCCTTTTCAAACTCTTCCAAAAAAGTTATGAGTAAGGAATACTTCCCAACTCATTTATGAGGTCAGCATTCTCCCGGTACTAACGCTAAAGGCATTATAAGAAAAGAAGACTTCAAGCCAATATTCCTGATATAGATGCAAAAGTCCTCAACAAAGTATGAGCAAACTGAATCCAGCAGCACATTAAAAGGATCACACATCATAGCCAAGTGGGATTCATCTCTGGGATGGAAAGATGTTTTAATATATGAAAGTCAATATATGTGACATACCACATTAACAGAATAAAGGATAAAAAGTACCTGATCATTCCAATAGATGTAGAAAAAGCCTTTGACGAAGTTCAACACTAGTTCATGATAAAAACTCTCATTAAACTTGGAGTAGAAGCACCTCAACACAATAAAGGATATATATATCTATCTATATAGATAGATAGATAGATATATAGATATATAGATATATGTATATAAAGGATATATATATATATATATATATATATATATGCCTATAGCTGACATCATGCTCAATGATAAAAGACTGAAAACTTTTCCTCTAAGAACAGATAAGTGAAATAACCCATCATAGAAAGACAAATATTGCATGATTCCACTTATATGAAGCATCTAAAATAGTCAGATTCAAAGACTCAGAGTGGAAAAGTGGTTGCCGGGGCTGGGGGAGCTACTAGCCAAAGGGTGTAAAGTTTCAGTCAAGCAAGAGGACCAGGCTCTACCGACCTGCTGTGCAACACTGCACCTCTAGTCGACGATAATGTGCTGTGCACTAGAAATCCATTAAGAAGCTAGATCTTACGTTGAGCATCCTTACCATGATAATAAAAAAGGATAAAAAGCTCAAAAAGCAAAACAAAACAAAACAAAAATGTAAACCATCAAACTCAAATTTTTCAACTAACGAGAGACTAAATTCTTTTCAGCGTGTAAAGGCAAATCTCTTTAAAAAATAGTCTGAGACTTACCTCAAAACTCACAGCTCCATTGTGGTCTGTATCGAACGCATTGAACAGAAAATGTGCGTATGTCGTAGAGTCTGAAATGTTGAAAAGGGAAGATCATTAAGTCAGCATTTCAGAATCCTGCATAGGAAGCATATAGTCTGTCCAAGCCTCCTCCTATTCAGGAAAATTTACGCTATTTCCTTTAACTTATGCTTTCTTCCCAGCTGCCCACCTTCTTTCAGCAGAGAATTGCAATTTGAGACTCGTAGGAGTGAGCTACCTACGTCAAGGCCACTAGTGAGGACCTTCTCTAAGTTTCCAGCTGGAAATGAGCTGACCTCTTGGGAGTCTTGGGTGGTGCTGCTGCCCCGGGATGAGTGGCAGCACCATCGACAAGTGGGAAGATTAAGTGAAGACACATCTGGAATTGCTTAGTGCCTGGAAGGGACTATTAGCAGAAGTAATATGATACAAATACTACTAATGAGACACAGACGGGTGGCTATTACTAGTGTTAGTCATCATTTTCACAGCAGAGATAAGAGATTGGGGCTCAGAGAGGTTGAGAAACTTGCCCAAAGTCACACAGTCAAGAAGGAGTAGAGTGGGACATAACTCAGGTCTTTCTGACTGAAACACCATGCGAGGCCACATCTGGTGAAACTGCCTGATGAATCGGAGACAGTAGTGACTTGGGAGGTTTCCGTGGCCACATTGGAAGGGGATTGTATTGAAGGTCCCCGGTGGCAAGCAGCAGAGAGCGCTGCTCTGCCTGAGTACTAGGTGGGAATCGAGGCTGTCTGTGCATAAAGGTGGATGGCTCTGGATGGCTCTCTGTCCCTAGCGGCTCATAATGATATCTAATGACACTAATGAAATCCAACACTTCCTCTTAGTTTGCTTCTTACAGGCTTTTTTTCCTCTAATTTTCCCTTCCTCTTCTCCTTTTTCTTCTTTGTCTCCCTAATCTCTGAGGTTTCTGCTTTTTCATTTAAAAAGTACATACATTTTCTTATTGTTTTCTTTCCTTAGTGCACAGTTTTCATTTCTAAGCGCTTTTGGGCTTGACCCTTGATCAAATCTACTTGATTATTTTAAATGTTGCATCTCATGGGTTTTAGCTTTTTATCTTAACCTTTTTTATATTAAAAAAATATGTAACCTTTTAGTTTATTGGCTCTAGCCTTTGTTTCAGTTTAAAATCCATTTCTATTTTATAACTTTTAACCTTTATTTTTGGGGGGATTTTAACAAAACTTCTATTCACCTTTTAGTTTGTAAATTGCTCTTTAAAGGTTGTAAAAAAACTAAGTCATAGTAGCAGAAATAGAGAATTGTCTTCCCCAAATAAGAGAGGTCAGAGGTCAAACAAACTTCCCTTCCAGGTCTCAAGTGCTGGTGGCCTATTTATGGATTATTTTTCCTGAATTCTTTACTCCAATGGTTAACGTTATTGAAGGTCATATATTGCATGACGTAGATTCTCGAAATGATGGTGGTGTTTTCTTTCACCTCTCACCTTTAAATGTGATATGAGGAACCACTTATTTTTAAACATAAGAATTATTAACATTGTTCTCAATGAACTAAACAGGTCTAAATAATATGCAAAACTATTATATCTAGAGTGGATGTCCATCAAGTATTAATGGACTGCAGGAAGAAATCCTTGACTATGGGACCAGGAGTTAAATTGCAGTCAACTTAGTACAATTGTTAGGAAGTTGCACTATAGAATTATCAAGAAATGGTAGCCTGTTTTTATTTACAAAGTTACTTTGCTCTTCACATAGAGTTCTTGCACTATTTAGTGCACTATGGAGACATGACCTGACAATTGGTATGTTAAAGTTATTTTCAGGGAGGAAAAAAAAGTAGAGATTTTGCATATTTTATAATGAGCCTCATTAGGCAAATCTCTTGTTACCCTATTTATATAATCAGGGTGGATACCTTTACCTTAGCATGCAGAATTTACCATGAATAATGGCTCAAACCAAACAATATTGAGAATTTTTTAAAATTAAAGAAAAAAAACAACAAGATAATATGGGTATAAAATAATTACCACTCTTCTCAAATGAAGTTGGTCTAGCCTTAAAGCTTGACACATGGGACGTACACTCTCAAGGTTTGCCCTAATGTGGTAAGGAAGATTTCTCATTCCTCTAAATGTACCTTGGCAATTCTCCTGGAAGTGAAGCCAGTTTCCCAGCCTCGATAGACTGTGCAGGGAGTGGTTGGTGATAGTATAGAGAAGTCAGGCTGCCTGAACTTGAACCTTAGCGCCACCAAATATTAACTGCATGACCTTGGGCAAGTTGTTTCACCTCTCGGTGAGTCAGTTGCCTCAGCTACAATATGATAACAGTATATACTTCATAGAGTCATCATGAAAAGACTAAATGAGATTCTTCATGCAAAATGCTTAGAATAGTCCTAGGCACATAAATGCTCGATCAATATTAGCAATTATTATTCTTTTATAAACAAGCCACTCTTATTTCAACCACCTTAAAGAAACATGATCAATTTTTTTACAGATGTAATATATTTTCACCTGAAAAAGTTTCCTGTTTTATTTGTGTGTGTGTGAACTTTCCATTGTATGTTTTGGTGACTAGAGTTCTAACTTGATGCAACTTCATGCTCAATAGACTAGTAAAATTGTGTCATGAAAGGCATCGAGGAGTTTGGATTTCTTCTGGCAGGTGTTTGGAGGCAGTGAAAATTTTTAAAGGAGAGCGATGCTACTAGCTTTGAGCGAGAGGAAGTAACTGAGGCACTAGAGGGTCTGCCTGGGCACAGATGTGGATGCACAGAGAAAAGGAATACTATGCACAAAAGCTTTTATGATCCGGTTTAATCTGACGATGTTCTTAGATACTCAGGAAATATTTGCCAAAAGGATGAATAACTGCTGTCCCGGATTCTAGATTTCACTATATAGTTCAGGGCTCAAAAGATATAACAATGATCTCTATTCTCCCCATGTGACCTGATGCCCTTCCTTGTTCATGTTTCCTTACAAAAAACAAAAAAAGTTACTGAGTTTGTCAGGCTGAGATCGCCTCTGTTTCTTACAATTCTACTTGTAAAGTTGAAGTGTTACAGTTGGGGGGGACAATATTTTTGAGTTCTTAGGATAGGAAGGGATCTCGGATATCACTTAGCTAGTGTTCTGAGTTTAACAAGGTGGAAAATAAGTGTGGGTACTCTTAGTGGCTTAGCTAAGGTCACCGAAGTTAATGGGAGAGTTAATGAAATCAGGACACTGCAACTCTTAGAAGTGAAGAATGTTAGCGTGAAAAGCAAGCAAGGATTCCTTCACTTAGCATTTCTTACATGTCGTAAAAATGTTGTTCCGTATTTTACAGAGGAACGACCTGAGACCCGGAGGGAGAAACCATTCGAGTCACAAACCATTCGAGTCACTCGACGTGGTCATGGCACAGTCTATCCACAAACTCAGGACTCTTGATGTAGTCCCGTGTCTCTAACACAGCCATTTCCAGACCACAGTGATGATACCAATTAACTCCTTCACTGAAAAAGTCATTGATATACACATATTTCAGAGTATTTGATTATCATGTGTCAGATCTGGGGATTGAAATCATCTGGTTGATTTCTTTCTTCACACCACAAACCCCTCCCTACTCCTACTTGAATTCAAGAACAAGGGACAGGATTAGCTTAATGCATTTGAATATACAATCCATGGCACTGTTACTATGGTAAGGCAGGTTCATATCCATGAATAAGTAGTTTCTGTTCAATAAGCCCTTTATAAATCACCCTGAAAATTCTTACAAATATTGACCTTGATATTCAGTGGTGGAATTATTTTAAAAATAAAGAAAAGAAATCTTTAGGTCCATTGAACTCATCTAACTGCCTCAAGTGCCTTGAACAACATTTGTTGACTTAGAATCTTTTGACTGAAGCTCATTCATTCATTCCTTCAATAGCTGTTTATTGGGTGCCTAGTATGATAAAGTAAGTGAAAAATTCTTACAATATGAGCTGGAGTAGCCCAGGAAACTGCATTTTTTAATGAGTTTTAAAAATGCTTAGGGAGCTAAAGCTTCTACTGCATGTGGAGTTGAAAAGTATTGCTGTAATGATACAGGCAAGGGCACCGATAAACCATTTCTGCTCAGCTTGCTTTATATAGTAGGCAGGCTTTATTCCTTACAAACAAGAAGTTTCTGTTCAATTTAGTTACTCCAACATCCAGAACACCAGACACATTGTGCTCAGTAAACCATCTCACTAAGCAAAAGAGAAAACTAAGAGCCTGACACAATACAAATTGCAGGAGGTTCTGTGGATGAGACAAAGTATTTCCCTGGAGGAAATGATGAGACATTGTGATTTATGGAGCCATCATTGTTACCGCTCATAATAAGAAAAACCTGTTGCTTTCAAGATCATCAACCTAAATAAGTGACTTCATAGAAGTGTGAGGATAGCCATAGCATGAATTTGCCTGCCATTGGAGATGACATTCTTCCTTAGATTATTTTCCCTTTTCTAGCAAAACTACAAAATATGATTTGTATGCATGATATTAATGTTTAAAGTTGTAAGAAATCATTCTTTAAAATACTTCATTTCCTTCATTTATGCTTGGTACTTTTAGATTTATGCATTCAATTAACATAAATAATCAAAGAATTTTTAAGAGTACAAAAGTGATTTTTCTTCAAATCCCTTTGGATTTGGTAACAAAAATCCTTTGTGAAGGATTATGTTTAAGTAGATGTTCTCTAATGCTGTAATATTATTTTTCAAATAAAGGTAAATTTTTAATGTGAAACTGTATCTAATTTGTAGCATGTAATAACTTTCATTTGAGATAATAAAAAAATAACTTAAAGATTTTCATTTATGCTAGGTGCTTTGATATTAATGCCTGCCAATATGTAGAGTAAGCACAATTTTCCTTTAAAAATTTTATGGTTTTTAATAACTTAGAAATATATGAGTTAATCAAGTGATATTCCAAATTCTTTATTAATGCAGACACTGGACCCATTATAGTCTGGCATCATGCCCTGTGACCAATACCTGTAGTTGGGATATTAGTAATGAGATGGATTATGGGAATTGTCATTCATGAGATGTCCAAATTCATGTAATAATGGGTCACCTCATGTTTTCTCAGAATTAAATTCTAATTAACATATTTTAAAAGATCATCTTAAATGAAAATTCCTATTTTCAGAATTCATGCACAAAATTATTTTCAACCCACTGAAATATTTAATACCAAATGGATTGAATACCAAAAGAGAATCTAATTTTTCAATGAAACAACTAATATTTAGGTGCTATATAATTTCAAAATTCCTTTTACAGATGTTATTCCATTGTATCATTATAGCCAAATGTGAGGTAGATATCATTCATTCATTCATACATTCACTCATTTATGCAGTGAGTATTTTTTGAGTGCTAATACTGGCCATTTTTCCATGACCTTTGGATACAGCAGTGAATAACACAAAAACCTCCTCTCCCTTGTAGATGACATTCTAGTCGGGAAAGAGACAATAAACAACAATGAGAATAGGTTAAATATATATTATTAGGTGCTCTTGAGCGTGAAAGAGAAGGAGCATGGGGAAAGTTTAAGATAGAATGACATTTGAATAAAAGTGAAGGTGCTGAGGTAGTGAGATGGATATTTGGGAGAAGAAATTTCCAGGCAGAAGGAACAGCAAGTTCAAAGGCCCAGAAGTAGCAACATGACTGGCATGTGGAAGGAACAGTGAGAAGGCCAGTGTGGACGGAAGAGTGGGGAATGACGAGGCGGGAGGGGACAGGAGAGCAGCGACCACGACTTGCAGGCCCCTGCGCAGGTGGCGGCTTATGCTCCAATGAATGGAAAGTTGGAGCAGAGCAGTGACCCCATCTGGCTAACATTCTCACAGGCTTGTGTTTAGAGTTGCCCATCACAGGGGCGCAGGGAGGACAGCCGGAATCAGAGAGACTAGTTCAGAGACTGTTGAGTTATTCTGGTATGAGATGATGGTGGCTTTTTAAAGTGTAAAGCAGTAAAAAAGGTAACAGCAAGGAAATAGGTGAACCTCTCTGTGCCTTAGTTTACACATGTATTAAAAAGAGAGAATTATATCTAGGGTTGTTGGAAGATGAGGGGTGATGCATGCCAGGGCCCAAAGCATATCAGGTACCTCATGAACAGCAGCTACTTCAGCTCAGGTTCAATGTGTCTGGGTAGCCTTTTTTCATTTTCTCCCTGTTCTTCAATTTGTCTAGTTGTCCTACATTATGCTCTCATGATAGTATTTTTTTAAACCTCTGTCTTCACAGTTTTACTTTATTTTGACATTGCTCACATGCTACTTTAGGCTGTAACATTGTTTTGGGCAAGTACCAGCCCTCATTCCTCTTACATTACTAGCACCTAACACATAGCTGGGCACACAGTAGGCTGTGTGACAAATTTGAGCCGGGCATCCTGCTGGGTGATTGAAGGAGAAACAACAAGTCCAGTGACTAATCTATCCCTTCGATCATCTCTAATGTGTATTATCATTATGCCTTCCTGTTTTTTTTCCAGTTAAAATGATATCTAGAGTGATATTAATTTTTTTCAGATGCAGGGATGGGGTGGGTTGGGTCATAGTAAAGAATAACCGAAAGAGAGAGAGAGACAGCAGAAAGGACACTCCAAAAAAAATCTAGGTTCGAACCCAGATCTGCCACGTAATGCATGTGTGGCCCTGAGCAAGTTGGAAGAATCAGATGATACCTATAATGCATGTGAAAGTTTTGTGTCATAGGACCAATCCATCACAGAATGTGTTGTGCGTTTGAGAGCCACAGTACCAGGCACAAAGTGACACTGCTTGTTGTGTCATACTGAAGAGCAAACTGTTGGATAATTTGATAATTTGTAATTGGTTTACTTTTGTGATATGTTGAAAATCATATGCACTTGCATGCTTTTTGTTAATTCCTTCACATAATGATTATACGATGGAAAATTAAATAAAACTCAAGATTGCAATCATAAGTAGTTCAACAATGTAGTGGTTTACAAGACTAACACACAAAGAGAGCGACCTCACCAAACGGTGAAATAGGTCATTGCCAACTGCACTGCCCCTCATAGAAAGAACAACTAACACATTCATGAGCAAAAACCACTGAGCAAATCCTAGAACATGGCGATGAGGCTGGGGCTCATCCTTACCCCACAGAGACTGAGAAAGAATACGTGAAGAGTAAGAGAAGCAGTTACATATTTACCACATTACCCCTCCTCCAGGCACCACCTGGAGGGAAAAATAAGATCGCAAGCATAATTCTAACAGTACATAAACCACTCCACATTCTTACTTACCTCCCTGTGGAAAGAACTGTGAGTAAATCTCTTTGAAGGTTTCTTCATTAACAACACCACTGGGGCATTCCTAGAGAAAGTGGTAGAAAAGTAATATGAACTAAATGTTCAGAAAACTATTTTTTGCACATTTTTAAACAGAACTGTCTACTGTACAAAGCTGCACCAAGAAAGCCAGCCATCCATCCGTTATTACAAAGATAATAAAAACACACGATAAAGTTTTGTTTCAGTTCTCACAGAAGGAATAAAGAATAGCG
Source organism: Rousettus aegyptiacus (assembly GCF_014176215.1). NCBI lineage: Eukaryota > Metazoa > Chordata > Mammalia > Chiroptera > Pteropodidae > Rousettus > Rousettus aegyptiacus. The sequence continues at coordinate 10,604,034 of NW_023416285.1, forward strand.
TAAGTAAACATCTCTGCATATAGTTGTAAAAGCTGGTTGACACATTCAAAAACACCCTGCTGCACATAAGAACACACTTGTTTATTATCAAAGAGGTGAGAGGAAATTACATTGTTTTTCATAAAGCAAAGGCCCCATAATTTTGTTGAATTTTTGAAGAGGATGGTCTGAAAAGAAACAGGCCTGCATATAGTGACTTGTCACCTTTGTCCCATAGGTGTAGTTATTTAAGACTCATTGATATTGACCTTGGGAATTCTGCTGATGTTGAACTATTGACCTGGTGGGACCATAGGGCAAAGCTGCCCCCTCTGAAAGCAAATTGAGCATTTTCTGTAAAAGGAACTGAAATCTAAGAAATGAGAAGGGATCTGCAGAAAATGAGGAGTAAACAAGTGGGTCCTTTACTCTTTGCAGTCACGACAATACTCTGGCTAAGAATCTGAGTTGTAGAGAATCCTGGAGCAGTGGAGCCTGTTGACCACACAATAATCCAGCATCATATCACATGTGGGATGTTAATTATACCTTGCAAGTGAGGAGGTGATAAGCTCTGCCCAGCCCTTTTGAGTGGCTTCTCATAAACAGCCCTTCTTACCTGAGCTCCCTTGGATCATTTGTCATAGTACCCCCAAAATACCCACCATTCCCCCAGGATTCACTGGGGGAGAATCAGGAATGTGCTAACTTCCTTGATTTTAGGTATGAATATCGTCCTCTTTAAATCTGACACTGTTTCTGAATATTCAATAATCATTTGTTGTGGTCTTTAAAGCTCTTAACCCTAAATTAACATCAGTGTTCATTCATGAATGAAGTTGATTTATTAATTTGATCTTTCTTTATTCTAATGAGCCAGTTACAACTGCAGTGTGCTTCACACAAAGAATTTTCTATTTTCTTATTCATTGGTTTGAAAGGCAAAACCTCTGATACATAAACACAATTTAAAATGATAGTTTCAATGTGAACTTGTGTTTAGAGAGCTTGTCAGTGTATATTTTCCCATTTAGTTGTTATAATAAACCTATGACTTAGGTATCTCCATTCACAGAGGCAGAATTGGCAAAGTACTGTGGTAAAGTACCCTGTTATTCAACTAGTCACTGGGAGAGCTTCGGTGTGGGCTTGGGACTTTCCAAGTCACCACAAGTTTTGGATTATATGAGCCCTGTGCAAATAATGACCCCTAAGCCTAAAAAAAATGGAGGATAGAGATGACAAGCAAAAACAAATGAGCAAAAAGCAAGCAAGCAAACTGTGATGGTTAATTTTATGTGTCAAGCTGTTTGGGCTATGATGCCCAAGTGTTTGATCAAATATTATTCTGGATGTTTCTGTAAGATTGTTTTTGGATAAGATTTGCCTTTAAATCAGTGGACTTTGAGTAAAGCAGATTGCCCTCCATAATGTGGGTGGCCCTAATCTAATCAGTTGAAGACTTAAATAGAACAAAAGATTGATCTCCACTGAGCAAGAGGAATTCTCCAAAAGACTGCCTTTGAATTTGAACTGCAATTCCTTCTCGAGTCTCCAACTTTTCTGCCTCCCCCATCAGATTTTGGACTGGATGGGCCTCCACAACAGCATGAGTCAATTACTTGAAACAAATCTCTTTCTGTACGTACACACACCTATCGGTTCTGTTTTTCTGGAGAAGCCTGACTACATAAATATATATATATATATATAATCAACAGCTACAACTCCAAAAAGGAAAGAAGAGGGCATGTATATAGCTAATGACTTCAAAGTCTTGGCTAAATAATTCTATCTAGCTGGCAACAACTGAACCAATTTTAAAGCAAATGAGCACTTCGTAGTTGGACCCTCTCACACATGGAAATTGTGATTTATGGGCTATTTGACTTGGAGCCATCTGCTTGGGATAGTAAGAAGAGAGCAAACAGATGGCTCTCTGCCATCAGGTGCAAGGTCGGAGCTGGAAACCTGCCTCAGAGTTAAAGTGACTCTCGCAAGCGATGAAGATGAGAAATGAAGGGACATTTGCACCGATCAAATTTGTCAGCTGCGTTTGGTCTCTAGAGGCATTTGATAAATAAATCTTATAATGTGAAATAAAATTTAGAAAATCGACATTCTCACATGTGTTTGTTTTATATTTTATCATGTGTCTGGATCAGACAAAAATCCTTTCTCTAATGACTGAAAGCCCCTGGTCAAGTTTTACGGTGGTAAGTCTCATTAGGTGACTTTGTCTTTATCCATCTCACATTCGTTACATTAATTTACAACTTCAACCAAAATATATTGTATGCTTATTGTTCTAGGAACTTTTCTAGGAACTGGGGCATTAGCAATAAACAAGTCAAGGTTTTGCCCTCATGAGGCCTACACCCAAATAGAAGAAGAAAGGTCAAAACAAGACAAAAGATAACAAAAATAACAATCCAGAGAGTGTGATCTTTTGTTTATTCTAAAGAGTTCTTATGAAAACTAAAGCATTTTACTACCTTTCTGTGGGAAAAATTAACCAAATTCTATAGGACTTCGGTGATTTTAAAAATGGTACAAATGATTTGGTCTCTACCTTTTTTCTCACCCCTTTCACAGAATGAGTGGTATATGCACAAAAGTGATATTTCCACCTATTAAACAAGAATAAATTTGGTCACGCCATTTGTATAGCTAAGCGTACAAAGTGGCTGTAGTAGGTAGGTTATCTCTTGCTGCTGTAACAAACGGGCTGCTGAGTTGTAATAAATTAAAAAGAATGTGGTATATTTCTTGCTCATCTAACAGACGTGGGTGAGTGTACAGACCAGTTGATTATTCTCAGTCATTAAAGGACAGAAGCAAATCTGGCAATCTTCAAAGTGTGGCTTCTAAAGTTTCTGCGACTGCCTCATTCAGGAGAAAAGGGGCATTAGAATCGTGTGTGGGAGATGATAATAGGTCAGATCTTGAGGTGGTAGACATCGTTTCCACTCTCATTCTGTTGGTTAGAACTCACTTGATATGTTCACTCCAAATGACAAGAGCAGTCTCGTGTGCCCGGGTAGAAGACAGGAGCACAGATTTGCGAACCGTCAGCAACATCTGTCCAGGAGCCTCCATATGTCTGTGCTCTGAAATAATTCTCCCACTGACTCTTTATTATGACAATCACCAACTCATATAACAGTATAAATTCTTTTCCCCGGGATCTTTTTTAAATCATGATATTTTCAAGCCAACAAGTCCAATAAGGCCTGAGCATCCCAGTATGTATTTGCTTTTTAGTCTCTATTCTAACAGGAAGGACCCAAGAAAAAAATAAAGTATGTAAAAATTTCCCATAATTCTACTGCTGTAAGACCATTTTGGTCATTTTTCTAAGCATATATTAATATGCTCTATACATAAAATTGGGATAACACAAGATATAGTATTATATCCTTTCATTTTTTTGATTTTACAAAATACCCTGAATATTTTCCATGCCATAGTTTTTAATGGCTGCATAATAAAGTATCTATTGAATTCACCATATTGTTGGATATTAAGAGGATTTCAGCATTTTGATTATGTAAGAATAATGATATAAATTAATATTCTAGTGCATACAGATGTGACTGCACCTGTGGTTTTTTCTTTATGACTAATCGCATTAAGAGAATCTCAAGACCGAAGGGCTTAAGCCATTTTAAGGCTCTTTCTATGCACAGTCACGTTGCTCTCCAGAAAGGCTGTACCAGGATGCACTGCCACCCCTGGTGTATGAGCCTGCACATGTAGAGGGGCTGCTGGCCAAAATCACGTGGGGATTGGGCATGCAGCAAATCCCATGAATAAACGGCAATAATCAGCTTCCTTCATGAATTTAATTGTCATTCTGAAAACTACCAGAGGACATCAAGGCATTTGTACAGATGTCTCCCCAGGGGTAAAGCGATGGGCCTGCTATTCCTGCAGACAAGGGTGCTTCGATGGCCATCTGTAGGGCTACATTATCACAGTAATGACTGCTGTAGATGCATTCCCTGACGACCCTCTCAGTTTTCTCAGGTAGTGTCATGGATCGTTGAATGTCAAGGTCAGTTGTAAATATACAATGAGTACTTTGCTATTACTAATATTGATACTAATAAAGCAGTGATTTTTATAATAATAGTATGTTGATGATGGTGATAATCATGATGATGATAATAAGCTAATACATATGTGCACTTTCCGTGTTTCAAGCACTGTGTTAAATGCCTTTATGTGGATTATGTCCTGTGAATGGATGGATGCTAGCATTCCCTCCATCTTATAGATGTGCAAACTGCCTTCAAGAGCAAACTGCGCCTGTTCTCATAATTAGAAACGGCAGCACAGTCTATTAGTCACAGAATCAGGAAACTTGAGTGTTTGAGCAATTTTTGTAGATAATTCAGTTCAATGGCTCATTTTCAAGGTGAAGAGATCGAAGTTGAGGTGACAGGAATCACCCATAAGTCACGTGACGGCTGCTGATGCTTATTTGTGTGACTGGGTTGCCCGAGGTGGAGGCTGAGGTGAGGATCTCACAAATGCCTTCATGTCCATACGGTTGCTGGTGTTCTGCCAGGTAGTATTTAGAATCATATAGTGAAATGCTTATGTTCCTGGGCTCTGGAGTTTAGTAGAAGAACTGGATTGAACTGCTGATCTGCCATGTAAAAGTTGTATAGCTTCAGATGGATTGTTTAACCTACGAATCTGCCTCATTATTCTCTCCTGGAATGGGGCTGAGGGGTAACCACTGATATCAGAGGGCTGTTAAAAAAATTAATAAGATAATGCATGTTACGTTGTTATCTTAGCTCTCTTCTTTGCACATCATATTTGCTCATTACACAATAGCTATTATCACAATGTTAAAAATCAAGAATTTGGTAAGCAGAAATCCATGACACAAAGAGTCCCTTTATCATTGGTGTGGCTATACCAGGGTTAAATGGTATTCATCAAAGCAGTTGAACCCAGCAGAGTGCAGGTCTGAAATAATGCAATGAGCCTATAAAGCAGATATGAGTTATGCCTCCTACTCTAGCATTATAAATTGAATTTACTCTATCTAATATCATCAGGGCTCACCCTCAAAGGCATGAGAATACTGCAATTGTAAATGACAGCCGAGAAGAATAAAGGCCACCATGCTGGAAATAAATGTCAGTAGGAACCCAGGAGCCTTTTATTCATTAACTTAAAAGAAAGTTTTCCCTCGTAATGCCTAGATGAGTACATTAGAAATACCACAGTGCATGTAAAGTGCTTTGAGGAGAGATCCACACATGATAGGAAATTGCCAAAGAAATTATTTTTTGAGGTACATTATGAATCTTTATATTTTTACTTTATAAGAAAGCTTTTCAGTATTTCTTTGAAAGTTGTCAGAACTCTGGTGAATGTTCTAGAAATGGTTGCAGTGACATGCAAATCAGATATATTTTCTCAATGATATATGTCCACTCCATTGGCTGACATCTCTTCTCCCCATAAATCATTCTGTTCTAGTGAACATCTTCTCCTCAGGTTCAGAACTATTATTAAACGTTTAGAAATACTTCTTCAGGAATCCAAAAATCAATATGGTACAAAAATATCATGAGAAAAGAATTAAAAGGCCTTGTGAAATAAATAGTTCCTTGGGGACCCTATCATGGTATCTCAATGTCACACTTTTTTAGACATCGATGCATTTCGTCATCTCTCACTCCTACCCCTGTTGCTAGGGAGGGCATAGGCGGCGGTGTTTGTGCGCTACTTAAATTGAAAACCTTGGGTTTCTACCAACAGAAATATTGTGGCATCCATGTTTTGTCCAATGACTGTTCTTTCTGTTACTCTTATTCTTCCTGACAAAGGGAGTAGACTGATACTTCTTCGATAGGCAGCACAGGCAGATTATGGGCAGAACTACACAAAGAGAACACAAAGACTGGGCACTCGGATCAGAGAAGAGAAAGATGCAGACACACATTGCTATCCATAAGGCGAGCATCCATTTCTCTGGCAAGAATGAGTGGCAGGTAAATCAGCACTTCTTAAACAGGACAGTTGCTGGAGACTGTACTTAAAGTGAGCTGTGTACAAATTCACAAGCAGAGACCAGCAAGCATCCTGAATATTTATAAGAACAAGTGGCAATAGCCCAGGAGATACACCGAAAGGGAACAGCTGAATTGGACAAGGCACGGGGAACAGAACTTTGCATGTGGTATAGTCCTCAGTGCTATTTATCATCAAGTTTTCCCTACTTCTGAACATCTGGGAAGATTGCATTCGTGGGTCCCTAATGGTTGGCTGTGACCATATGACAAAGTGTCCAATGAATGGAAAGCTGAAGTGACACTGTGATATTGTGATTTATAATAAGAAATATATATATATATAATATATATATTTTTATGTTTTTCATCCCCATTTCTGGCACAGAGCTCTAAAAACCACTGAAATTTCCTAAGTGATGAGACAAATAAAGGTGTCTCTTGTTATGTTAATGAAGTGACTTTTGGACCCCACCTAAGGATGTCCTACCTGTTGCCAGGAGAACCACCCATGTGGTTAGAGGGTTGGAATTTTCAGTTCCACTTGCTTGACCTCGGAGAAGGGATAGGGCTGGAGGTTGAGTTGAATAACCAATAACCAGTAATTTAATCAATCATACCTATGTAATGAAGCCTCCATTAAAAACCAAAAAGGATGGAGTTCCAAGAGCTTCTGGATTGGTGGACAGGTGGAGATCTGGGGTGAGCAGCATGCTCTGAGGGGGCAGTTCAGCACCCTTTCCCCACCCCTTGCCCTACACATCTCTTCCACCTGGATGTCCCTGGGTTATATCCTTTTAAAATAAACCAGTAATCTAGTGAGCAAATGAGTTCCCTGAGTTCTGTGCACCACTGCAGCAAATTTATCAAGCTAAAGAAAGGAGTTGTGGGAACCTCTGATTTAGAGCTGGTTGGCTAGAAGTACAGGTCTTGAGATTAGCATCTGAAATGGAGGACAGTCTTGTGGAGCCCTTAACCAGTGGGATCTGATGCGACTCTTGTAGACAATGTCAGAATTGAGGTGAATGTAAGACGCCAGCTGGTGTCCCAGGATTGCCTGGCGGTGTGGGAATACCCTCTCCCTGTGGCTCCAGATGTAAATGTAATAAGAGACCTTCTAGAAACACATCACTTTGGGGCTACAGCATTTAACCGTTGATGTCAGACATGTGAGAGCTCTCTTCTCTTTCTGGCATGGTAATCACATGTGACATGGTGGCTTCTCTGTCCACGGGACTTCTTGAGGGGCATCGATGAGCAAAGTGCCCCTGCTTACCAGATATGAGCATGAAATATGAATAAGAAATATATCTTTTAACTTTTGAGCCACTGAGATACTGTTGTTAAATAATATTCTGATTGATGCCCCCAGGAGAGGACAGAAAAGGTCTTCTTCCCTTGTCCATCTGCCTAAGTACTTTTTACTAGTTACATGGCGAGGAGATATTTGAAATTCATCTGAAAATTTAACTGCATAGGTAATAATATATTTGTTTATACCTAGGTGAATTTAATCATTAACTATGAAGTTCTTATTTTGAGTATGAATTCAACTATTTATTATTTGCTATTTTATAAAGTTGTAATTTAAAAATACTTTCAAATTACCATTATGTATACCACATGGATTCTATCTAATTATTATACTTAAGATTCTGTCTGGAGTGTCTCCAAATCACATAAAAAGTCTTCTTATAAAAGGATGCTTTAACAAGTTGTAGATTTGTCTGGTTGTGTTATATTCAACAATTTTTCATAACTATTTGTATATATTTAACATTTGGAAAAGACTGGTTTTCATTTTCTGAATTCTCAAGATGTGAATATATCAAGCAAAGTTATACTATAACTATTTCATAGCTAAGACAATTTTTTATCCTTTAAATTTTTCTTTTATATTACTATTAATTAGGTGATTTAATTGTGTGTATATGAGGTGGGGACACCCCACCTCCAGCAAAGATGATTTTCACAAGACAGATGGAGTGAACTCACTGATACAATAAAGATAACGGATAAAGAATTTCATTCTCAGAGACCTGTAATTGGAAAGCATGACTGTCTTTACATATTATTCCACCTTGCTTAATACCTAATCCAATTGGGAAAGCATAGGTTCTTTTAAATTAAATTTCCACTCTCCAGTGACCTCATCTGAAACTGGGGTTTCTCTGAAAAGTCACTCTCTTAGTAGTGTGACAATTTAAAGTTGCCCTGACATTCTACAGTTGTAGGAGAATTTTCAAAATTTAAATAGCACAGCGCCACACGCTGGACTGCTGGTATCACTAGAGTGTGTTTATGGACTTCTCTGCTCCCTTCGTCCTGGTAAGTACCTTGATGGTAGAGACCAGTCTTTACAGAGTCCAGCAGTGCTCTGAACACAGAGGACTAAACATGTTTATCCTAAGTGGATAAGGACTCAACCAGTTCTTAACTTTTAAGAAATTAGGAACTAAGCTTGTTCTGGCAGTTTCCTCAAAAACATGGATGCAGATTTTTAGAACTCCATGCACTGCAAAACAAAAACATTTCCCTCTGATTCTTTTGTTCTTCTTATCCATTTGTGCTGAGGGAATATTTTTGACACCTTGTGCTACGCTATTCAAAGTCACCACTTTGTCTTATACACATCTCTGTCCTTGGCCACACTGAAGAACAGGAAATGGTTATAAAGAACTTTTGAGGTCAACCTCTTGGTTCCATCCTCCCAACCCTATGACTGCTTATCATAAATATGATTATAGAAATTAAAGGAGAACACCAGGGTTAAGATAAAACATTTCTCATCTCAACATGAATTTTATAAACCTTACTATATTCAACAACTGGGCCATAAGAAGCTCATTTAAAAATAATAGAATTAGCTCTTCAGTTTTCAGGGCTTGTTACTAAGAACTAGAACTGGCTTTAAATTTCTGTTCTATTGTTCCCAGGTGTTCGAATCCTTAGCAAGTCATTTATTTATTCATTGTAAGTCTAAGTTTCCTCATCTGTAAAATGACCTCTAGGAAATACTGACATCACAGGCAAATAGATAAATTAAAATTAAGACAAGAAAATGTATAAAAAAGAAAAAAAAAACTTTAACAACTTAATTTGCATTAAGAACCTTCTTCATTCCTTAAATACACTCCTTGGGCCAAAGTGGTTCAATATGAATTTCAGATTAAAAAAAAAAAAAAAAGAAAAACAGTGGAGAAAGACTCCCTCCTATAATATTGGAAAAGAGAAGAATGCTGGACGATAATCGAGATTTGACTTAGGTGCTCGAGCGTGGCAATGTGGGCACGTTCTGAGCCCCACGTGGTCCTCCTGTCACCCTCAGGACGAAGGAGAAACCTAAGGTGTGGGCACATTTTCTCCTCGCTCCTATTTCTGTTCTACTTTACGGAAGAGGGAAATTATATGAGATTTGCAGCCCCCTTCTACCAGCCCCAAAAAAGGACTTGAATTTCTGCTAACAAAGAAATCACTGAAATGTCCTGGACCTCTGAGTCTCAGTCTGTAAAATGTGGGAAGTAATAACATTTTATCATGAAGAAATGATAACTCATTGACATTACGTATATGAAAATCCTACTACTATTCTAGGAACTCTACAAATATTGATTTAACATTCTCTCCTCACTTATGTTGATTCTGCAAAATGAAGTTGCCCAAAATTTTTAGGAAAAGGCTTCCTGGAGTTGGGCCTAAGTCCAGAATTTTTATTGGCATGCATGTCAAGTTATTTGATTTAAATAGCTTTCAAAAAAGGATTTTCTGAACTTAATGAAAAGAGAGGGTTCATCTGATCAAGATTCATTTTGTCAATCACAACACTTAACTTTCGTTGGTGTGCAAAACCATTTTGGGAATGGAAAAGACAGCAGTGCCCAGAGAGCAGGCCTGTGTCTTAGTTTTCTATTGCTGCATAACGAATTGCCACTAACTTAGTGACTTAAAACAACACAGGTTTAGTATCTCACAGTTCTGAGGACCGAGAGTCTGTCGTGGCTTAGCTGTATTCTCTACTCAGGACCTCACACTAAAAATGACAGCTGACTCTGGCTCTTGCCTGGGCCTTGCAATCCTTTTCCAAGCTCATTCTGATTGTCGGTTGAATTCAGTTTCTTCTGGTTGTAGGACTGTGGTACCAGGTACCTTGTGGGCTATTAGCCAGGGACCTATCTCAGCTGTCTCCTCTCATGATTCCTCCATCTTCAAATTAGCAAAGACATGCTGACTTCTTCTCATACTCCAATCCTCCCTGACTTCCCTTACCTTTCAAAGGGTTCATGTGAATAGATCAGATCCACAAAGATAATCTCTGTATCTTAAGTTCAGCTGACCTGGAACTTTAATTACATCTGCAAAATCTCTTTACAGTAATACCTCCCTTAGTATTCGGTTGAATAGCTAGAAGACAGTAGTCGTGGGTGGGCTACCCTTAGATATCTGCCCACCACGGTCTGCTTCTTCTTAACATGGGCTGACTTCAATTTTTATAGCAGTTTCCATGTAACAGTCTTTTCTGTACTTATATACACAGGTATATCAAACAACAGAAACGATTCAAACTTGTATAAATACTGGGCTGTTTTCAGCACAACTGGTGACTACACTACTCGGAGCCCTAGTTCAACTCGATTTGAAAGGGATACATCCTGCCAAGGCTGTGTTCAGCAGGTAAGGACCACTATGATTGAAAAATGGAATATTCTTTTCATGGAGGCCATGAATAATATTCCATGCATTGAGGTGTGTCCTGTCCTTTATGTCTGCTCTATTTCACCAGGGTCATTCTACCAAGTTTCTGAATTAATTAGATCACATTTAAATTGGAATTATGTTAAAAAAAAAAACACTGAATAAAAAATTCTACTTGAAAAAATCATGTAGCATTTTAATCAGGAAAAAAAAATAACACTAAAATTAGGCCATTCATGTATACCCACAGGTATCTACACAGTTGTAAAAGGACACATTTTCTGGAGCTTTGCAAAAGTATTCTCAGACTTGTTTTCTTCACCTGCTAAGTTGGTTATATTCTGGATCTTTGCCGATTTCATTATGCCGCTAGTTTCTCGGCTTCTTAAATGAGATTATACATTTTCCTCACTGCGTAAGTCGTTTTTATTTTTTGGTTTTCCATTACTTAGAGTCAAAAATATCCTTCATGTATGGAATAACACCTCTCATCATTAGATTACACCTCTCAACTGGGTGGGGAAATGAAAATAAATTCACTTTATTGTTTGCTGACAAATTTGGTGAAAGTTCTGTTAGACAAGGAAGAATAATCTAGAGATTATAGTGACACGTGCGTCTATGCAGTTGATTTGATTTACTTGATTTTTGAAAATGTGTTCTAAGATATATTCGAAGAAATGTTGAGGGAGTGTAGGGGTTGGATGCTAAACAAAAAGTAATGTCTAATTGTCACTGTGGTCTGCTGGGCACTGAGCCAAGGTGTGTAGGAGATCTAGGTTTTCATTAAGTCCTCATAACAAGTACAGGAGGTGGACATTTTATCCCACGATGTGTAAGAAAGGAGCTCAGATAGGTTTAAGAAACTTCCCTGAGTCAGACAGACATTAGGCAGGACCATGGGGTTTGAACTTGAGGTTGACTATAAAGCCTACATGCTATATCTTACTAAGTTGTGAAAGGCGAGTATAATTACAGGAGAGAGAAAAAAAAACTAATGGAGAATGAACTATTATCTAAATATTTTTTAACCTTATGAAGTCACCCCAAAAGGCATTATTTATTCAACAAATATTTCTAGACCAGCGAGGATGATCCCCCATACTATCCGTGGGGGAGACAGGAATTATTTACATATTCACACAAATAAATAGTGTATGAAGGCTCATCAGGGCAAAACAGCAGGAAAAATTTGCTTTTCATAAAGTAATTCAATGTCACAAATGAGGAGACTGTAGGACAGGGTCTGGAGTCCTCCGGTTATCTGCTTTCATGAGGAAGGCGTGGGACACAGTCAAGCCCAGCTCTAAACTCATTTTATTTATATTCCTCTACCTCCACTTTCTTATTACAACTCTGAGAAAAGAATCCTTTGTCCCTCTCAGGTATTTGCCTCTCGAGAGCTACAACTTCCAGCAGCAGCAGTCCCTGAGTCTCTGAAGCTTGGCTCTTAAGTCAAGGAATATTTATTCTGCTTAATTAAATTCTGTTTGTTGCATATACTTGAGGAGTTCTACCCTTCTTTGCCTTCTAGCGATTCTTCAGAGGGCTTTCTCTAATTAGCAAGGGTCACAAAAGCTGCCCAAGGGGACAGCTGTGCCTCCACTTGCAAGCCTCCCAGGCTCCCGTCGCGAGCAGGGTGGCTCAAAAGGCGACCCGGTTCCCCTGTCAACAGCTGAGAAGCGCTTCGAAGGGCTCTGGCGCTCAGCCCTGCGCAGGACGAGCCGGCCTCAAGCTTCCCCAGTGTTTTATTACAACGGCGAGGCACAAGGGGGCAGCCGTGCCCCCCACGACAGCTCGAAACTGGATTTCTAGTTCACATTCTGGCAGTTCGTTCCCTAAATTTGGTGTAAGTCCGAGTATATTTCTTTCCAGAAAGCTATTTTCTCTTTATGAAAGGTGACCGTGAGTTTCTTCCTGTTCTTGTTAGGTATCTAGAAAAATTAACTATTTCAGAGAAAGGGACCCAGAGACAATTACATCAGAGTCAGAGTGAATCGGCCTAAAGTTCTCATCTCTTTGTTGGCAGTGTGCCATCCTTAATTGTAGTCGCCCCAAATCTGTAGGTCCTAGGTGTAAGGAAACGAGTAAATAACCAAGACAACAGCAAAAATTCTAAAGTTTGAGTCCGAAAGTCTTGCAAATTTTGTTCTCAAGATCATGTGGGCTCTCGAATCAGACTGGCTATATTTTGCTTAGCTATATATATAGATTAGTGGAAAAAAAGTTTAAAACTTTAAAACAGAAATAATGATAATACCTGTCTCAGAGACATTATGAGGTTTACATAAAAATAACCCCAATACAATGTTTAGTGCAATGCCTGGTATTAACCGTGATGGGGTTATTTCTGTAATGATGGGAGTGGCTATTATGAACTCCATTGGTGTTTTTCTTTGTTCACTTAATGGAAGATATTATACTTACTTTTATTCAATACCACTTGTTTATTAATCTCAGAGGGATATATATACACACACACACACACACGTATATATGTATACATATATATACACATATATACATATAGATACACACATATATACAGATGTATATGTGTACATATGTATATATTCCTAAACCAATCTTCCATTTTCTTATTTCTTATTCTAAATTGTAGCCTTTGAGGTTTGATAGCCCCTGGCTTGAAATCCACTCATATCATTTACCAGAGCTTTGAGACTTTCTCATCATTCATTTATTCATCAAATATTTTTGAAAATATGTCAGAGAGTGTATAGTTAGTGTTGGGGATAAAACCATCAACAAGACAGATGAAACCTCCTCCTGGCAGAAGTTTAGTCTCTCAGAGGAGGCACACATAAACACCTGCACAGGTAATCATTCAGCTAAGGTTAAGTGCTACAAAGGGAGTGAGGGAGACCAATCTAATCTAGGTAGGGCTGTAGGAAAGATTTCCCCGAGGAAGTCACATTTAAATGACTTGTACAGAGAGACCTGAAAGATGAGTAGTCATTAGCAAGAGCTAGGGGCGAGGCCAAGGGCACTGCCAAAACCTGGGAAGTGTTCTAGGGCTAAAGAGATGGCAAAAGTGTCAGAACAGATAGCCTCAGACCAAGTTAATGAATTCAGGGCCTGTTGGATATGTTCAGGGTTAAGGTTTTTACCATTTGTGTGATGGGGATAATATACCTGTTCATAGGACGCTAGAGAGAATTAAGGGAAGCTTTACATAAAGCGCCTAGCAAAAGTCCTGATCACCGCCTACGGTATTCTCTTTTCGTTTTGTCTTACCAGAGCTGAATTTCTAACTCCGGTAGAGTATTTATTCAATATGTAATTATACAGCATCTACTCTGTGCCAGGCTCTCTGCTGAAGAAACAGAAGAAAACAAAAACAAACAAACAGACATTGTCTTGCCCCTTTGGAGTATTTTCACTGCTCAGCTATTATGTTCTTTGTGTGTATGAATTTTTTTTCCTGCTGAACAAGAGTTTCAACATAGCTAGGAATTAAAGTTTCTTGCTCCCATCTCCCCAAAGTGGGAGTGGGGGGAGGGGAGGCAAACATGCACAATAAACTCACATTGCTGTGGATTACAATGCTAATAACTTGGGATTACTAATTTGTAAGTAGGATTCAGTTCACTAATGATTAATAATAATGATGTTGATTTCTATAATGCATACTTATTTGTACATGGTTCAATTGATTAGGATGGATTTTTATACTTACTATTGAAAGTGATACTAAGGCATTCATAATATTTGAAGAGCTAGCATCTTTCTGGAGGGCCATAAGACTGGCAAGCTAGTTGATTTAGCTGATGCCTGAGTGGATATGTTTACCCTGAAAATCACAGTAGTTTAACTCTTATTCAATGCTTCTTTTTTTTAACACACTAAATATTTCGTATTTTATATATATATATGTATATATATGTATATATATGAAAAATTCTGACTTCTCAAAAAAATTCCAAGCATAAGAAAAGGCTATCAAATTACAAACACTTCACCACTTTCACGTTTCATTGACATCTGTCCTTTTTTTTCATTTTTAGAGCTCATGGATATTCAAGACATTTATTTGCAAATATGGTTAAGGCATTATTTCAATCAGCAAGGATCCTCTTCAAAACTCATATTACATAAGTTTGTTATCACAAGTTTTACTCTCTCTACTGAGGCATAAAGCTATACAGGCTTTATTATGTTCCTGCTGCATAATGAAGGAAATGCAATGCATGTTTTCTTCAGTATCTTGCAGATATTTTCATTTTCTGGTTCAACAGCTGTTAACTTTAGTGCTTCTCAGAAAGAGATTAGTGTTTGGATTTAAATTATGGTACTTTACTTCATATTTCTCTCTCTCTCTTTCTCTTTTGGTTATTTTTACTGGGAGATGAGAAGTCTTGGTGGTTTGGTCTCTCTATACCCTCTCAAAATATTTCAGACATTGTTTGTTTTTTAATAGGCCAACATAACTAGTACAACAAAGAATATTTCCTCCGTAGTTATAAAACTCAGTTGAAAAAGGATGCTTTTTCCAAAGAATTGGAATGCTTGTATTTTATCTACTGTTTCTAATTACACTTTTGTTCCCACAAATAATGTTGTGCTCTTTAAGAACCATTTCCTTGATTCTACCGTCAGAAGACAATTTTCATATCTTTCCATAAATAGGTTTGATTTTTGCATTTTTCCATTTTATGCCACTGTGTCAGGTACTGTAAGTGAACTAATCCAGCTCATCACTTTAGAATAAAAAATAACTAATTATCATAAATTACTAGAGTGTAAATTAGTCAATAGGAGCACAGTTATTGCATTTATTATGATTTTTTTCTATTTTGTGACCATTGTAAATATGAATACATGGAGAAATTGCTTCAGATCAGAATCCAGGCAAAGAAATAGATCTTCTTTGGGGAGGATGTTGGAGCATATGAGTGTGGAAAAAAGGTGTAGAGATGGATTAGTGCTTTTTTTGAGAAATTGAACTTTGAAGTATCTGGCGAGAATCCAGGGAAAGATGGAGATTCAACAACAGGAATGAATCTGGAGTGCAGGTTAAGAGCTCAGGTATAAACTTATGCTTATAGCTATAGGTATGTGTTACTTTAGCACAAAGGTATAAAGATCTCTCAAGAAAAATACAGAGTAAAAAAATTCAGATGAATACATCGCATTGGAGCATAGCAAAATTTCAGGAATGGTAATGGGATGAGGGGTCCATGACAAAAAGACCACAAAGGAAGAATCGGAGAGGTGCAAGAGAAGCAATAGATTGTGATATCAA
The DNA here is from genome assembly GCF_014176215.1 of Rousettus aegyptiacus. Taxonomy (NCBI): domain Eukaryota; kingdom Metazoa; phylum Chordata; class Mammalia; order Chiroptera; family Pteropodidae; genus Rousettus; species Rousettus aegyptiacus. Next base: position 10,620,003 of record NW_023416285.1, read on the forward strand.
AGGAGCCAAGGAAGAAGAGACACTCAAGGAGCTCACGGCTTCCAGTCCCAGACTCGACAGAGGATTTAATTAGGTCCAGAGAGGTCATGAGGAGGAAGAGTGAAAATCATAGACTCTGGAATTAGACTGTGTGGGCTTAAATCCAGGCTCTACTACACATACTAGCTATGTTGCCTTGGCCAATATTTGTAAAACCTTACATCAATTCGTGGCTCATAATATGCACTAAATATGTTTACTCTTTAATAAATTTAAATCAAGCAATTAATTAATGTCAACACTGGAAAGTACTCAATAAATTTGCAAAGGAAAGGTAGTTTGATATACATGCAAATAAATACAAGGAAAATTGGGGAGATTAGAATAAGATCAATGGGTGGTGTCAATGCCAATATCCTGATTGTAATAGTGTACTATAGTTTTACAAGATATTATTAGGAGAAAAGGGTGTATGGAGACATATTTGTATTATTTTTTACAATTTCACATTAATCTACAGTTATCTCAAAATAAAGAGTTTAAGTTAAAAGAAAAAAAAAGCAGCAAACTGACAACAGCAGACCATGAAAATAACAACAAAAAAAGTTTTGACCTAAGAAAGAAGAGTTTGATGATATCTTAGAGGTGGAAGTTAATATCTGGAGATTGAGTTGGAGCTGAGAGACTATAAACTATAAACTGAATTTAGACCATTCTTTTAGAAACTGAATAAAAAGTATAAGAATGAAATTTGTCAATACTTAGAAAAGACAGTGTATGCTCAAAAAGTTGTTTGTGATGGTTTAGAGTATGTATTCCTCTGTACTTTTTTAAGTGTGAAAGAGACTTGGGTAAGTAGCTTAAGAAGAAATAAGGAAAAAACCAGGAAAGAGAGGAGATAAAGAAAAATTAGAAATGTAGGGTAAAGAGTAAGCAAGATACCAGAGGGAATGGGATTAAGAACACAGAGGAAATGGAACATCTTCTTCTCTTATACTGAAAAGAATAAGTCACAAATACATATGAATCACGTGCCAACTAAGCACTGGACCCTGCTCTAGGAGCTGAGTATATGGTGGTGGTTGAAGAGAACAGACAAGATCCCTCTGTCCACAGCTCTCTGTTAGAGAACAGATGTTTCTGTAAATACATTTACGGATGGAATTGGGAGAGCTTTGCATGAACTAAAGGTATCTAACTGTAGCTAAGGGTAGATGGAGAGACATTTGATCATGGAAAAGTAATGGGACTATCAAATTTGGTGTACAAATTGTGAATTACTAGTGACTATTATGCATTCTGTTGTCTTCCTTGCAGCAAAAATTGAAGGAGTGAAGAGATTATTGTCTGACTCCAGAGTTGGCTTTTTGCCATATGGGTGCTAGGCAAAAAAAAGAAAAAAAAAAGAAAGAAAAAAGAAAAAGCACCCCCCCCCAAAGACATCCATACCCTAATTTCTGGAAATGGAAGATCCTTCCTTGTTGGAGTGATCAGGGCTGAGAAAAGGAGATCAGAAAAAAGAATCCTGATGGTATTGGTGGAGCCCTGGTCTAGCTGTGACTGATGTCTCCCGTTACGTGAACCAAAAAAAAAAAAAAAAATTGTATTTTAATTTAATATATTTTTAATTGTGCCATCAGGAAGGAAAAAAAAGATAGTGCAATAAAGAAAGAAAATGAAATGCAGATTGGGAGAAAGACATAAAACTGTCTTTGTTTTCAGGTGGCATGATCATCTATGTACAAAATTCGAAAGAATCAACCAAAAAATTCCTGGAACTAACAAGCGATTATAGCAAGGTTGCAGGACACAAGGTTAATATACAAAAGTCAGTTGCTTTTTTTATATACCAAAAATAAAAAATAGTGAATTTGAAATTAAAAACACAGTATCATTTACATTAGCACCCCCAAAATGGAAATATTTAGGTATAAATCTAACAATATATGTGCAAGATATGAATGAGGAAAATTATGAAACTAATGAATTAATCAAAGAATAGTAATAAGTGGAAAGATATTTCTTTTAATGGGTAGAAAAATTCAATGTTGTCAAGATGTCAGTTCTTCCCAACTTGAACTATAGATTCAATGCAATCCCAATCTAAATCCCAGCAACTCATCCTATGGATAGTGACAAACTGAGTCTAAGCTTTATATGGAGAGGCAGATTACCCAGAATAGCCAACAAGAAGACGCACAAAGTTGGAGGACAGATGTTACCCCACTTCAAGACTAAGTATAAAGCTACAGTAATCGAGACAGTGTGGTGTTGGTAAAAGAATAGACAAATAGAGCAATGGAACAGAATGGAGAGCCCAGAAATGGAGCCACATAAGTATAGTCAACTGATCTCTGATAAATAAGCAAAGGCGACACAACAGAGCAAAGATAGTCTCTTTAACAAATGGTGCTGTAACAATTGGACATTCACATGTGGAATAAAGAATCTAGACACTGATCTTACACTCTTCACAAAAACTAACTCAAAATGGTTCATGGACCTAAACGTAAAACACAAAACTATAAAACTCATAGAAAAACATAGGAGATAACTGAGATGACTTTGAGTATTGTAATGTCTTTTTAGGTACAACATCAAATACATGATCCATAAAAGAAATAATTGATAAGCTGGACTTTGTTAAAATTAAAAAATTGTACTCAGCAAAAGACAATGTTAAGAGAATTAGAAGACAAACAACAGACTGAAAGAAAACATTTGCAAAAGACACATCTGAAAGATGACTGTCAATCAAAATATACAAAAAACCCTTAAAGCTCATAAATAAGAAAAGCAACAACCTAGTTAAAAAATGGGCCACAGATCTTAACAGACACTTTACTAAAGACATACAGATGGCAAATAAGCATATGAAAATTTGTTCCACACCATATGATGCCAGGGAAATGCAAATTAAAATGGCAATGCGCTGTCACTACACACCTGTTAGAATGCCCCAAATCTGGAACACTGGCATCAAATGCTGGCAAGGATGTGGAACAGCAGAAGCGTCAGCCATTGCTGGTGGAAATGCAAGATGCTATAGTCACTTTGGAACAGTTTGGAGGTTTCTTACGAAACTAAACATAACTCTTACCATACAATCCAGCAATCACACTCCTTGATATTTACCTGAAGGTGCTGAAAACATGTGCATACAAAACCCCGCACATGGATGTTTATAGCAGGCTTATTAATAATTGCCAATACTTGGAAGCAACCAAGAGGTCCTTCGGTAGACGAATGGATAAATAAACTGTGGTGTATCCAGACAGTGGGAATATTCAGCTCTAAAAAGAAATGAGCTATTAAGCCATGAAAAGATAAGAAGGAAACTTAAATGTGTATTACTAAGCAATTGAAGCCAATCCGAGAAGACTACATACTATGTGACTCTTACTACATGACACTCTGGGAAAGGAGTAACTGGAAACAATGAAAAGATAAGTGATTGTTAAAGGTGGATGGGGAGGGAGAGGTGAATAGACAGAGCACAGAGGATTTTAGAGCAGTGAAAATACTCTGTACGATATTGTAATGATGGATACATGTCATTACGCATTTGACCAAATCCACTGGATATACAAGAATAAAAGTGAACCCTAAAATAAATGATGGACTCTGGGCAATTATGTGTTCATGTAGGCTCATGTTTGGTAATAAGTGATGCTGATAATGCGGAAGGCTATGCCTGTATGGGGACGGGGGCATATTAGTAATCTCTGTACTTTCAGTTTTGTGTGAACCTTAAACTACTCTAAAAAATACGATCTTGAAAATACTTTGAATTAGGTTTTTATTACAAATACTCTGAAATATTCTAACTTATATCAGGATGATTTTTTTACCCCAGCTTTTGTTCTTTATTGGATGGCTACAGAGAAATAAATTTAGTCCCCCGTTTTCTTATCGGTGTGTTTAGATGCTTCAGGAGATAACAACCAGATGAATTAGAGAAAGTTCATATATTTTTTTTTTTTAGTCATTGTTTTAAACTCTGACTTCAGGCACAAAAAATGATATATTAGTTTATTTTTATAAACCTTATTTTCACAACCAGAAGGGTGTGAGCTTTAGAAAATTATTTCAAAGACCAGCAGGGAGCTGAGATGAGAAAGAAAACAACAGCAACAAAACAAAACGAATTAATCTGCAAGAACATTTTAAATTTCAAGAAATTCCAATTTCACAGTTCTTACTCATTCAAATCAAATTTATTCAAAAAATCTCTATTAAACCCCTACTGTAAGCCAGGCACATATAAATGAGTAAGATAAAAAATTTGAAAGGACTTCTCGTTGCAACCTAATAATTAAGTTACGTGATAAACTTCTTTGAGAAGCAAAATGTGGTAGAACATTGAACCAGAAGCTCCCATCTGCACTAAATTAAGCATGCAGAAATGTAGTGTGTCAATATGAATAAATATTGCAGATTATATAAAAATAAGATTCTGAAATAATTGCAGTTCAGATGCCTCTTGATTCCTTACATTATCTGCTAATTAAAAGAGCCTAAGTGCTATTATTTAAAAATGACAAAAGACCTATTCCATTAACATTTTGGGGAAATCCTCCCATATGTCTGGCATTGGGTTCAGCACTGGAAACACAATTGTGAAATAGGTCCAGTATCTGCCTCTTGCCCCTCAGTGCAAACCAAGGACCCTCAGAGGAATCACAGTGATTGTTCACTTCACCCTTCACATTTAGTAGTTGATAAAACTCACAAACACTAGGATCTGAAAACGGTACAAATATCTCTTTGCTAAATGGTTTCCTTATCTTGATTTTAGTCACTCCCAAATAGAATTTCTAATTCTTGTCTAGTTTGATGTTTAAATAACTGACAATAATTCCCTAAACTTTAATTTGCTTGAATTAGAAAGACTCAGTGTTCAAGAGTCTCATTTGTAATCTAGGAAAACTGAGGCAAGGGCTGGCAAATGATCTGCTCAAGGTCATATCCTGATAAAGTAGGAATAAAATCCTCTCATTGTTACTCTCAGCCCATATGTGTTTCATTAAACCGTGCTATAAAAGAGAGACGTTGGTGAAGGAATACAAGGTTGCCAGGTTTATAATCCTCTTCCTTTCTTTCTCAGGCATATCAATTATGATAGCAAATAATTTATTTTTAAGATTAACAGAGTAGTTAAATTTAGGATGACTTACTCTATAAGACGACTGGAAGTCTTTCTCTAGAAGTACTTTGAATTAAAGAAAAATTCCTCTTCCTTTTCTTTTTTCTTTCCTTCTCTCCTTCATGTCCCTGACTTTCCTTCTTTCTTTGATTCTTTGATTTCATTCCACATGAAGTTATTCGATGCGTAGGGTGTGTGCTGGGCATCAGGGATACACACATGCTCTCAATCCAGTGGCGAGGAAACACGCATAAGTGAAATAGTATGAAACAGTGCGACGTGTGTGTTATGGTTCATCACAGGAAAAGTGTTTACTCTTTTCCACGAAGGGGAAGATTAAGGGCGTGGAGGCTATGAAGGATTTATAGGGAAAAAATGCCTGAAGTTTTTTTTTTTTTTTTTTTTTTTAGGAATTTACCAGATTTCGAATTAAAGGAAGGGCATTTCAAGATAAGGCACAACCACCCGCAAGGCAAATAGTGTTTCCCTAAACCCACTACCCCACTCCTCAGAATCTGGGCATAGGTATCATTAGGAGGTGATACGCTTGGTAGAGAGGAAACACCATTGGGCTACTCTCCCAGAATTTGTTTCTCAATTGCAATGCAGAGCTAGCAAAGCATCCCGCATCCACAGAGGATTAGGATGGGGGAAGAGGTAGAAGTAAGGCAGGGAGGATGAGCAAAGCTTGTCTCAGTTCACGAAGTTGGAGACTTAGTAGCACCCAGTCTTAGCTGTGTAAATGCCCACAGCTTCCTCAACAGATGAACCACTAGCATGTTCCTTCCTGCTTTTTCTGATATCATGCTTTTTTGACCACTGCTGCCAATCTTGAGATTGGACTTCTGATGTACTTGCTTCTCAAACATCTATATAAAAAATACTTAAGAAGCTGGTATTAGTGTCCTCAGATGATCTCTGCTGATATGCTGATATATCTGATCATGAACTTGGGTCATTGGAAGTAGATTCAATAACACATATAATTCTCAAAATACCCTAGTTGAAAACTGGGTGAGATTATTTCACAGAAAAATGAGGGTAATGTATTTCATTTATTTAATGTGACTTTTGGATGAATTTGATAAAAATCCCAAGACTTTGGCTGTTCTTTCAAAGACTATCACAATAAAGAATAGAATATAATTAGTTATTTTAATTTTTAATTATAGTCTTTCATATTTTTCTACCTTTCTATAATGAACATGAATTCATTTTATAGTAGAAACAGACAAAAGTGTTATTACAGAATGAATAAAATCATCATTACCATCAACAAACTTATCTTGGTAAGTTTCCATCATGTTTCCTTATGAAAATTGCAAAAATAGAAATGACTATTTCTTTCTCCTCTAGAACTTACGCTGTGGGTTTCTAATACATCTGGTCATTGGTGGTTTCCTGCAAGTGTTTTTTTTTCAGACTGGTTGTAGTAAATGGGTTGCAGGAAGAGGTACCATGTGGTGAAGAGGAACAACTATTGGATTTGAAATCAGGGGGCCTAGATTACAGTTCCTTATCTTTCCTTACCATTTATCTGGCCTTGGACGACTCCTTTCCTATTGTAGCACCTGTTTTCTCTACCAAGGAGGGCTTAGTTATACATCTTTCATCTACCAGACAGGGCTTAGTTATACATCCTCCATCTACCAGACAGGAAAAGCAGTATAAATATTTTGCAAGCTGTAAGATGCTATAGCCATGTGAGCTGTTTTTAAGGACAATTATTTGTAGTCACGAATAATTGATTCAATGTAAGGGGCCTTGTTTTAAAGATCCATGTATGTGTGGTTGGCAAAGAGGTCCTTTCAAAACGTTAATGTATAGATAGGCAGTTTAGATACATTAAATTGGAAATGGTCAAATTGTAATATTTATTCTTCCTCATATTTTATATGTGAAAAGGCAGTTTTCATGTTTGATAATAATAATGGCAATTACATCCATAAATTCCCTTTCAAATGCTCACATCTCCCGACTGATTTGCTACCAGCAATTTATTTTTTAGACAGTTTTATTCAGATGACAATGGTTTATTTGAGCACTTTGGAGCTGCTGTCTGAGAATGTTATATAAGAATATTAAACACTGTATTACATTTCTGATGCTCTTTAAAGATTTTTTTTGCCAGCAATTTAATTTTTCATTTTAGAATTTTTCTCCTGCTCTTCTGATATTGATTTTATTTTGTAGCACCATAAAAGAGATGTTAAATTGAAAAAAAAAACACCTTTTGGAATGAAGGTAGATAAGTATCTGCCATGCACTCTTTCAATGCACTTACTTTAATGTAAGACTATTATGTAATGATTAATTTGCTATTCAAATTTTTATTCCTGTTGAATCAATAAGCACATTTTATTGATTGTTGAGCATTGAGGTCGTTAGTAGTTCAATGAATGTTGGCCATAAATTCACCTTTAAGTTTCCAATGTTAAAATTCTTTAAAACTCATTTCTTTTGCTTTCAGCATAATTTATTTTTAATGAAAATCCTCACTTGGGATGTTTTTTGTTTCTTTTAAAAGCAGCTGCATGATCATTGTCTGGCTGTCCACTTATACTTCAGTACATAACAAAGCTTAAATATCTAGTTACATCTTAAAATGGGCTATTCTGTAAAGTCATAGTTTTTTCTCCTCATTTATAGTAATTTTACTACATACTTCCTCCCACAGTATTTTATTCTTCTCTTAAACACTTTTCTGTTGGTATTCCAATAGCTCATTTACATAAGTTTGTATATATATCTCACTAGATTGTAAACTCTGTGAGGAAAGGAAGGTTTTTGCACATCGCGTTGACGGTTGTATTCCTCCATGCAGCACAGTGCCTAACAAGTCACTGGCTAGTATTCCTTCAGAATGAATTCATGAAGGAGCCAAAAACTATGAGACAAGGGAAGAGATGTGCCCATGACTACATGAAGATTTAATCCACATCACCATAGAAATGTTCTGTTGAAAATAAAACCCTGTAGTACATCAGACAAAATACTTAAAAATATTGTCTACAACATGTTGTGATCACTGCTTTCTATGTGGTGAGGAACCCCGTGTCCTAGTCGGCAAACATCTTTCCATGAACAGGAGCAGGTGTGAGCCCGGCCTGTCGCTGTGGTGTGCGCATTGCAGAGGATGGGCAAACCCTCAGGGTTTACGTCCTCTGAGGGAGACTCTGCTCCGAGAAAACGGAGAAGGCCCGGGACAGGAGACCTTGTTGGAATTCAGCACCTCCTAGAGGAGATTGCAGGAAAGTAAGGACTCCAGAACAGCGTAGTTACAGTCTGTGCTCACCGAAAGCTTTGAATAAGTGCACAAGCGAAGATGATGAATCTTCAGCATGTAGATATAAGGCTTCGAATAAAAAAAAGAAAAAGAAAAAGAAATAGCCCAGTGTATCAAGAAGAGGAGGAAGAGGTACCCAGAAGATAATTCAGTAGGTAGTTGGTGAATTCAGAGCAAACAAACATGAGAAAACATATTTTCTTAGCCACATGAAATAAAAGATTTCTAAGCTTTAAATTAAGAGTTCCATAGTGAGGAGTAACAGGGAGTTGTTATGAGGATTCCCTCATCATTGAGTAAAATTTCATTTCTGTCAAGACTTAAGGTAATGAATAATACGTTATACATTAAAGCCTTCTTCTTTTAGAAGGATTAAATAGTGTGCATTTAATCGTTCTAAAAGAAGACATTCATTTTCAAGTTAAATTCTCAAGTTAAGCAAACAGGTAAACACAACTTCTACAAACGTTATAGTTTTCTACCTAGGCTGGGTAGACAGATGCTATCTGCCCATTGCAACTGCTCAAATACTATACTAGATGTTTCTTTGAAGGTTTTTTGTTTGTTTGTTTTAAATGGGATTAACATTTAAATCAGTAGATCAGTAGACTGAGTAAAGCAGATTGTCTTCCATAGTGTGAGAGGACCTTATCCAGTCAGCTGAAGGCCTTAAAGAAGAGACTGACTGCCCTTGAGAGAGAGGGGTTTCTGCTAGCAAACTACATTTGGTAGTTTGGATCTCTACCATGTCAGCCTACCCTGCAGATTTTGGACTTGCTACCCTCAACAATTTGTGAGAACCAATTCCTTGAAATGAATCTCTTTCTTCTCTCTGTCTCTCTCTCTCCCCAATTGTATCGCTTCTGTTTTCCTGGAGAACCTCTCCTAATATAACTAATAAGCCAAAGCAGTAGAGAAAATTAAATAATAAAAATTACTAAATTAACACGAAAGAGTCATAAAAAGAGATACTTCCTTTTATCTTATGTGAATTGGGCAATGATAATTACTGATTGTGTGGCTATGAAAATCAAGTGAATATAGAGCTGTAAAAATATGTTTAAAGCCCTTAGCACTGAATAATGTAGCAATTTGTTAAAATGCATTTTTCATTACTACCAGTCAGTATGTTCTAGTTTCCATTCTATTTTTCATTTACTCATTTCCTATTGTTATTCTCAGTAATGCAGTCTTTCTCTGAGTCATAGCTTTAGTATTCTTGTCACAGCGATTCAAGCCAGCTTGTTTAATTTTTCAAATTTGAAAAAAGTTTTCAATGCAGAGTAAACAAAAAATATAGAAATAATTAAGAAATAAAAATCCTAAAAGTTTAGGTTCCCAAATTAAAAAAAATGGTTTCAAGTGACTAAATAAAACAAGTACAGTGACTAGTTCCAGATAGGAATAATCTGTATTGCATCATAGGCTGGTTTCCTGAATACCAAACTTTTTAATAAATAAATATTTTAATAACATCTGTGTTCAGAGAACCTAATGCTTTGTGCGAATGAAAATTCTGAAATAAACAACAGTTCTGTAATTTTTGTTTCTCTTGAGTAAGTCATGAGATGGCCTCTGCCACTCTCATATAGATGACATGAGGGTAGTTCCTCCCACCTGCATAGCTAGCTCCGTTGTGTAATAATGCTCCCCTTTGCTAACCCTTACAATGAATACGAAAAACTCAATTTCATTGCTACAAGCTGAAAAGGACTCCAGCATCACCAGATTTTTCTAAGGGGATATTTTCTAGTTTTGACTACGTATATATTGCATTCGTTTAATGGAGAGAGGTAATAGGATTTTTCTATCGGCTATAGGAGCTATTATAAAAGATGCGAGGCTAGAAAATATATTTTTAAAAACTACAAAGGGAAAACTAAACGGTCTAGTGGTTTTGAACTCTAAAGTTTTCCAATGTAACAAGCGAGCATGCCTGGGAATATCAAATTGTGCCTTCAGAGAAATACAGTGCTGTACCCTGCAGTCTGCTGCAGCAGAATCTTCTATGGGGTGTAGGAAGGATTCTACATTGGTTCCCACAGTTTCCTGCCCTCTCATGCACACACCCTGCATCAATTTGTTGGATTTTACTCTGTAATGAGGTAATGTTATATGGCACCATTGACTAGTTAACCACAAAATAGGGAGATTATCTGGGTGGGCCCGACCTAATCACATGAGCCCTTTAAAAGCACAGGGCTTTCTCTGGCTGACTGAAGAAGGATAAGCCCATATGGGAATCGGGGAAAGTTTGAATCACCATTTCTGGTTTAAAGGTACATATGCAGTCTTCTAGGGGATGAGAGCAATCCCTACTTGTCATTCAGCAAGGACATAGGAAACTCAGTAAAATAGTCATGAGGAACTGAAATCTGCCCACAGCAAGAACGCGCTGGGAAGCGGGTTTTCCCACAGAGCCTCCAGAAGACAAATCGGCCTGGCTGATGATTCCCTTGACAGAGAACGCAGACATGCTGTGCTGGACTTCTAAACCACACAGTTGTCACTTAATAAGTGGGTGTTGCTTGTAGCCCCTAAATTTCCAATAATTTGTTATGCGGTAATAGAAAACTAATACACATGGTTTGGATCTAACCCAAAGTTTTCATTATTTTATATTCCCTAATCCATTTGTTCATTTATTTATTCATTTTTTAATGCATTTATTTAGTACCAACTATGAGCTGGACTCTAAGCTTTATCAGGTGCCTTTAATTTACAAGGCAATTTCATCATCCAAATCCTGAAGACTATATAATTAGGATTCTGAACTGTAATATCGTCCTCTCTCTTCAAACACAATCAAATACATTTAATGAAGATACTCAATGAGTTGGGAAACCTTAAAACAATTCAATATGTAGTTTTGTGGCTCATCTGGAAAGGTTGCTGGGCCTGATAGAAAGCTGTAGGTATTGCCCATATTAAAAATAATAATAATAATAAAGTCAGTAGATGCCAGCATTTCAGCCTAATTATTTTTGCTGTCTCACAGACTTATTGAAATTTCCTCATGGTTTTCCAGATATACAATGACGGTCAGGACTGGGAGTTCCAAACACAGTGTCTTACGCTAATTAATTTTCTTTTACAGAGGTGGGGAAGCAAACAGAAACCCGCCTAGGGTTTGCTGTCAGATCATTCTTCCCATTTGCGCTGAGGTCCACTCTATCAGTTATGCAAATCACATTACCTGGGGAGAATAAAACCCCTGCCCTGCTCTGAGTTTTGCTTATTAGACCAGGAGAAAGTGAATTAACATACCTCAGCTCAACATTAAGCTTTATTCTTCAGCAAGGGAAAAAAATTGGTAGCCTAAGGCCAGACATTTCTGGCATCTGCAGGTAGCTGATAAGACAAGATACGAACTACTTCCTGCACTGATTTTATTGCTAAACAGATTTTACCCTGTCTTTTCAGAGAAACATGGAAATGTCTCCTTTCTGTCTTTTTTTCTTTTTTCTTTTTTCTTTTCTTTTTTCTTTTCTTTTCTTTTCTTTTCTTTTTTTTCTTTTCTTTTCTTTTCTTTTCTTTTCTTTTCTTTTTTCTTTTCTTTTCTTTTCTTTTTTTAATTCTCTCCTTCCTTTCTTTCTTTCTCCCCAACCCGATCTTCCCTCTCTCTTTTATATTCCTTCTTTCCTCCCTGCCTCCTTCTTTCTTTGCTTCTTTTGTTAGTGTTACTTACAGATCCATTCTGAGCCTCATTTCTTCTCATTTTCACCCTCCCTCTCATTGTTGTAGCTTCGGTCCCTTATGTAATATGATTCCTTACATTCGATGATTAGTCTAGATCTCTTCTTACCTACAAACGCAATCATCTTCCTTCACGATCACTCCCGCTGCGTGCCTCATAATCACGCCATAACCAGCCATGCCTAAGGTACCGTATTATCTGGTCTTTGGTAAATATTCCCCCTCCTCCCTCTCTTCCCTCAGTGAGCGCATATTACAATCAGAACCTGAAATTCAACCCTGTAGCCTTTCACTCCATTCATCCCCTCTGGTTTTATCTACTTGGCACCTAAACCCGCCTTTTGATTTTTACCACTGCTCTAAACCAACGATGCTCAGAGCGTGGCCGCTGGACCAGTAGCATCCATATCCCTTGAAACTTGCTGGAAATGCAAATCCTTGGGTTTCCTACCGGATCTAATAAGTCAGAAACTCAGGAGTTGGGGCTGTAAGTTGTGGTCCCATCAGATGTCTTCATATCTCATTCAGATCCTGCAGCAGGCTCTAAGTTGATCTCTCAGCTTCTAGAGTTTACCTCCTCCATTTTTAGTTCTAACTGTACCATTCTCCTGCTCACAGTTTGATAGTGGCTGTCCAGTGTCTTCTGAATAAAATAAAGAGGCACAAATTCAAAACTACCAGGGATCTGCTTCTTGATTCTTTCTCTAGCGATCTCTTATCTCACCTCTCCTTTCCCCACTCTTCAGAGCACACGCTCATCCCACACTCTAATAAGGAAAGATGTGTGCTTCTCTGGCGAGCCAACAACAGATGTTCCAGCAAGTTTTGCAGGGCTGTTTTACGTCACAATCCTACGTTTAGCCTGATGATATCATACCAAACTACAATTCAATAAAGGCAATTTTCAAAAGACCTTAGCGCGTGGGTCAGCTATCTGGCTTTCTATGGGTCTGGCTTGATGTAGGACTAGATTGTAGAATCAGGAAGTATGGAAAGACTGGATAACCTTGAGTCAAATCTCTTCTAATGTCCCTTTCTTGGGGGAGCTGTTGAACACATGAGTGAACAACACCTTGGCACACACTTGAGAATCACTCTTTCTATGTTGTCAGCTGAATTAATACCCATTCCACGTTATTACTATGAAAGAACATGGCATATAACTGGATGCATGACAATCCAGAGTTCTGGGGATAAGAGCAAACAAACGTAAAACATTTAATGAGGCCACGAAAGCAATAGATCTGCTTCCTGAGACAGCTCCTCTATTCACGTGATGCGAATATGACAGAGAACACCTCAGAGATCACCACCCAGCAATGACATTTATGTCAACAGGTGCTGAGATGACATCTCTGCCTTGGTTTAGTTAGATGCAACTATATATAGCTCTCTTGTGACCTATCATAATATTTATTAATCTCATCCCTTAAAGAAAGATCATTATTCACATTTATTAGTTTGTGAACACAAGTATTTATTTTATTAGTAACTGTTGAGTTGTCTGGTTTCTTAAACTTTGTGCTGGTTCAGCAAATCTGATGGAATTGGGGTGCCTACAGCCCAGGTGCTCCTCCCAGATAGTGTCCTGAGAAACTCGACTTTTTGTATGTTAAAGGAGTAGCAGTTACAGATGCTGGATGGGTTGATGATTTTGCCATTAGTGATTAAAAGTCAATGATAGTCCGGTTTCTTTCAGGCAGGTCCTCATGCAGAGTTAGTGCAGGTGAGCTAGTTATGTATGAGAGGATATGAGATAGCCATTTGAAGCCACTCATCCCCATATCCACCCCTGCATGCAAAACTATTTTTTTGTTTTGAAGATCTATTCAACCTAGATTTTACAATCAGCTGTCGATTCATCTACCATCAGCTGTTCACTACCTTGTGCTCTCTTTCAGCAAAATTGATGAGCTTTTTAGGGTCAGGGGCTGTTCTTTGTGTTTCCAGCACATGGCCCTGAGCAAAAACAACTTAAGTTTGTCCGTAACAAAAGTATCAAAGTATCGAGTCCTTTGGAGGTAGCAAACTCACATTTACTTTTTGGTTTTTAACCTCTCCAGTAATAGACAATAGTCTGCAAATCGTTGGGATTTGGAATCCACTGTGACAGACCGTGGCCAAAGCATTTTGTTAAGGAGAAGAGAACATGCCCCGGAAAACACGTTACGTGACTTTGTTTATTTAGCAGGTAAATTATAAGATTTGAGAGACTTAGGTTTGGGATGGAGAAACATCTGAAGCCTTCAAAGACTATGTTTTCATTGCCGTTGTTTGACCCACTAAATTTTTTTTTCACACTCTGACACAAACTATAAGGTGCAAGGTTAACATTAGGGGAACTGGCATTCTGGAACTTCTCTGCCCCGGTGTGGGCTTCGGGCTGCTTTTCTCTCAATGGCCTGAATCCAGATATATTCTTACTGCTTCCGGCCATCGATTAATTGCACTACAAGGTTGAGTCTTCCTCCCTGGAGGCAGTGTGCAGCTGCAGCCCATCTCAGGAGGCTGCTCATACATGTACTGTTTGTTCTCAACTTCCTGGGCCACAGCAGGCCATGACCCAGTCTTGGCTCCTAGACGAGATATCCAGAGGCTGCTGCCTGCCGGAGTGCTGATGGGCATGCAGTTTAGGACAAGCACTCAGAAGCAAAGTCAGAGAAATCTGATTTCTTCAGCAGCGATCCTCCGGACATGAACCCGTGTGAACTTGACATAACTCATTCAGGCCAAGGTGAACACTTTGAAATCCACGACTAACTGCAGCACTCAAGAATATTCTCCCCTCTCAAGCAATTGGGGCCAATCTGCTTCTTTCTCACTCCTAGTATGGACAGTTCATCCCTTAAAACGATTTCCCTCATTGTTGTTATTGGAAAACAGACTGCAAAAGCAAACCATTGCTCAAGCTGAAAGTCATTTTGTGGAGAAAATGAGATGCTTGGACCAGTCTCTTTGTCCTTTATTTTATCAACCCCTCTGGCATCCATTTATGGATCTGATTTGATTTCTATTTTCATTTTGAGTCTTTTCTCTGTGACCTCGGGTCACAGACAATATCAAAAGCAATGTGTTTTGGTGAGTTTATTTGTCTGAGTCAGTGGAAGAAGAGAGAGGTAACGGAAATGAAAGTGGGGAAAGGGAGGGAGGGACAGAGGAGTGAGAGAGAGAGAGAGAGAGAGAGAGAGAGAGAGAGAGAGAGAGAGAGAGAGAGAGACTGAGAGGCTAAAGCTTTATTTCTATGAAAAGGAAAAATGACTAAAATGACTACTGTCGACTCTGGAATTCTGACCATCTTACCAACTAACCTGACACTGTTTACAATCAATCAGTCTTAGTATCTAATGGAGCTACAGACATTGCATCACAGTCTAGTAATATTTTATCCCACGCACATGGACACAACGATGAATGGAAAGAGTTGGGGTTGGGAAGGGAGACAACCAACAGCGGGCATCGACGAGACAGACTGTCTTTTGCCACTGAAACAGCAACTTTTATAGTAAGTATTTGCAATAGCAAATGTTTTTACAAAGCTTCTGGACTTGCCTTTTGTAAAACTTTATGAAACTTTTAAATTGAATTTCATCTGGAAGCCC
Organism: Rousettus aegyptiacus; assembly: GCF_014176215.1. NCBI lineage: Eukaryota > Metazoa > Chordata > Mammalia > Chiroptera > Pteropodidae > Rousettus > Rousettus aegyptiacus. Next base: position 10,635,709 of record NW_023416285.1, read on the forward strand.
GGCGTGCTTTCATTAAATGCAGCTGTGTGCTTGTTAAATCCCATAGCATTTGCTGTTTCCATGGATACGGGAAGTCAGGATGCTAGGACTGGGGCATCAATAGAGAAGGCTGATGCATATGAAATGAGTGAAGAAAATAAACTCAACACATTTGGGAAGTACACCAAATGATCACTTGTGGCTAGTGTCACCATTGAGGCCACTAAGCAATCTGTGGATAGAACCTTCTCTTCATTAATAGAAGAAGTAAACCACAGACCATACATTCTTCTCAAGGATTAGGTACTCAAACTGTATCATTTCCAAAATGTCCAAATGGGAAAGCAAAAGTGCACTTTTGATAAGGAGAGTCAGAACAATGAGGCGGGACTCTCTTTCAGATGAAGATAGGGAACCTTTTTAATAAGCTTGATGGCCTAGTAATCCTTAGTCCAGTTCTTGACTTTACCTTAGAAACTTCTTCATCCCATCCCCATAGAGAGAAAAAAAAATGATACAATTATTAAGTGGGTATAACAAATGCTTAGAAATAATAAAAACTGGGGGTGGTCATACTAAATTGAATCAGTTTTTGGTTATTAAGTATGATATGAGGCCATAGCTTCAGACTTCGATAGGCCTTTAGGATTGCCTTGGATGAGTGTTAAAAATATACATACCCAGCCCAGGCCAATCCTGGGAACAGAGAAGAGTCAAGGAGACCAGTTAAGAAGTTTTGCAACAAATGATCTAAAATTCTGCCCCATACACTGTGCGGGTCATGATAATGAATAAGACGTGGTCCCTTTCCTCAAGTTGTTTACTGTCTAGTGAAAGAAGGTCTAATAAATGAGACTGAGACAGAGAGTCAAAGAAGTGGTTGGCTAGGTGCACAGGCTGGGGAGGGACAGATACGGAATTTTACAGGGATGTAGGGACCAAGAAAAGAGTAAGTTCCCCAACCAAGGTAGATCCTGAGAGAAAGATCATTAAATTGAATCAGAGTTTGGTGGTGCTGCATTCTTTGAGCTGCTGAGGGCAAAAGCCAGACTGTACAGACTTGTATAAGTGAGTGGTGAGAACATGAAAGCAGAGCGTGGATTTCATTTTGAAGGTTTTGTTGGTGAAAAGATAGAGCCAAGACAGCAACTCGAAAGTATTATAAAGCAAAGGAAAGACTGTGGGTTTTTTTTGTTGTCGCTGTTTTGCTTTTGTTTTGATTAATTCTTATAGGAAATATTGAAATATATTTGAAAGAAAGGGGGAAAGAAGTTGAGGACTGGACAAGTGATCACTGATGGGGCCAAGAGAAAAAGAAAGGATATGGGACCAAGATGGGTAGTGAGGTGGAGAATCTGGCCTTGGGAAGGAAGAGGCCAGAAAGTTGAAGGGGACAGGTGACTCCGCATGGCACATGTGAGGTAGGAAGGGAGCAGCAGGAGAGAGAAGCAACAATGAGGGAAGTGCTTTAGATGCTGTCCTTTGCCACCTCATGGCCATACTACGCCTATTCCTTAGTTTGTAGAAGCCAGATATGCAGGATTTGTGCCTGTGGCAATGTACTTAGACAAGGTTGGTCCCTCTCCAGGACAAGAGGATGCACCATGATTGACCTAAACTCAGCATGGTTATCCCATACTCCTCTTTTGGTGATTGACTTGGGGGTGGGAAAATGACTATCTTTGGGCCAAATATGCATCAAGAAGATCTCTGCTGAGGATACTTCTGGGAATTATTTTGCTGCATGGTAAGCAAGTGTCCTTCCTTGAACTTGGTAGTACAGGATATGATGCTTAGAGTGAAGGTGCCATCTTGTAACCATGAGGTGGAACCAAAGGGCCAAAAGTTGAATGCTCAGGATGGAGGAGAAGAGATGTGGGTCTAATGATAACATTGACCAAACATGGTACTAGAACTGCTTACCCTCAATTTCCTGACTGGAGAGAGATTTATATTATTCATTGTATAAATCATAATGTATAAATTTGAATTCTCTGATGTTTTCAGTAAAAAATTTATGTAAGTGACTTTAGGAAGATTGTCTCCATCTTTTCACTAAAGTAAAAGAGGAAGTATCTGCGAAGAGGGACGGAGGCACATCTGGGACTAGGGGTTGGATATCTAGAAAGCATCTGGAGCCACCGCCGAGCACACCGAGAACAGTAGCTGAGGAAATCAACCAAAGAAAAGCAGTAATAAGAGCACACCCCAAATACAGCAGGGCTGGGCGTGGCCAGAATAGCTTCCCAACATTTTCAACCTCCCCATGAAGGGGCAAAAGATGAGAAAGTCCATACTGAGGATGAGTTGAAGGGGGGGACAGAGCATCAACCAAAAGTCAAAGGGATGAGGTGTCAATGGGGGAGCAAGGGCAGTGTGGACATATTTCCTGAAGGAGTCACATCAGTATGAGACAGTGCTTGGTCACTGCATATACCATGTTTTGGCCTCAGTTTCATCATCGCTAAAAGAGGATAAAATAGCATCTAGCTCTTAGGTTTTTGGGAGGACGAAGTGAGGTAATACATGTTACTGATTTTACATGGTATCTAACATCGTCGAAGTACCCCATAAATATGTGGTGGGAATTAGGCCTCAAGCTCCTGGGAAAGCCAAGAAGGGGAGCACCAAAAAGCCCACACACCTCAGAAATAATGCTGAACAAGGACTTCTGCATGTACCATATGTATTTTTTTAATCAGCGAGTTGTATAAAAATTCCACTCACCACGCATATTAGCAAGCTTGTCCAAAGTTTAACTAAGGAAAACAGTTCTGGTGCAAAATAGCCTGTGTGTCTCGACAAGACAAACTCCAAATACATTGGCTGCCAGCAACATCCACTGATTATTTGCCAATATTTTTCTTTTTTAGCTAGCACATGATTTTTCTTTAGCTGGCTCAGCAAGCTGCCGTAGCTGTAGATACTCATCTTGTCACTGGACTGGGTGAAGGAGCGAGCTTGCCAAGTAACCAGCTCTCTGGGCAGCTGTGGGTTTGGTCCAGGAAAGTGGTTTCTTCCTGCTTCACTTTCCCAAATTCTTTTTCTAAAGCCTCCTCCACATTGTGTGTTCCTGTGACAGGATCCACAGCCACAGCATCACTGGAGAATCTGCTAAAAATGCAGACCTTCAGGTCCTATCACAAAGCTCGAGGAAATACTATGAACTTGGGTGCTAGATAGGCTTGGGTTTTTCCAGGCTCTGCCTCATATTAGTTTGTTGGCCTCAGATAAATTAACTCTATGATTGTGCCTCCCCTACCCCAATTCCCAAGCAAGACTGCAGATCTATTTGTCACCATTAACTCTTTCCTGATGGCCTTGACTGACTAAAATAGAAGGAGATGCTAGGAAGGACTAGAACAGGGCACCTAAAACAGGACCGGCCAGCTAGCTTTGCTCACTGGAACATCAAGACCAAGAAATCAGAGACACTGGTTGTCTCTTTCAAAGTTTGAGTGAAGGAGAGTTGTAGGAACTCCCAGGGAAATTATTTCTCAGCTGTGGGCTCGGAGATGCAAAACAGCTCTAGAAATATGAACCTTAATTCCTGAGTTTTCCAATTTGGGATTCTAATATTTACTGAAATTTACTTGTACTTTCTGCTTTTGGGTTCTTCGAAATACCTTTTACATATCCACTCATCAGTCTCTCAATCTTCCTACCTCTCAGTCTTCCCATCTCCCTGTCTCTCTGTCTCTCTCTCTCTACCTACACTAGTTTACATCCCTTAAATCCACACGGACCTGACCAAAGAATAAATCTGAAATGAATGGCAGTTATAATTATTATTGCTACTATTAGATTATCAAATATGTAAAATATCTCCTGCACCAATCTGTTTTTTCATTCAAACTAAGTAGCTCATAGTTAATCCTCAAAACTGTAAGAAAACTAATCATCTGAATCATGAGGGAAAATAAGGAAATACTATCTTCCCATATATTTATGTATTCACTGATGGATAGATGTTCCCAAAATAACAATTACTAAGCATTATGGCAGATGCTTAAGTGCACAATGTTTGCATCAGACACTGTACCAAGGAGAGAACACATTATCTCAGCTCTCAGGACTGTAATGTGCCCTATTGTCACTCAGATTGCACAGGGCTCTAACTTAAGTTGGAAGGGTAAAGTCTGTGACCCAGGTAACAAAACTAGCAAGTTATAAAATGATGTTGAGAATTCCAGGTCCCACTGGCTTCCATGGTGTCCATATAATACAATCTAGGTCTAAGCTCACAGAGCCTTATCTCAACTGGCAATCAACCCTGGAAACCTGTCTGTTACACCAATTCTAATCCCTTCTTGAGATACTGACATCTTGAAAACCTCAAACTCTTTAAAGACTGACCATCGAAGGCACGAAATGTTTGACATTGTCCAATAGAAGATATGTATTATTATCAATGTTAATGATAAACGATAACAACCCACATTTGGATGGCAAGGTTTATCAAGCCCCTTTTCAAAATACAACAGTATCGTGAGTGAGGCATTGTTTTCTAGGTTTTAGTACAGAGATGCATGAGACTTTGAGAGGCGAGATAACTTCCCCAAGGTTTCCAGTTCGCCTTCTAGAATCACACTACTCTGACAAACACAGATAGCTCTGCTCTGTGAACACACTTGGAAATGCTCTTAGAAACCTTTAAGCAGAAAGCAGAGCCTTTCTCAAGATGCTGTCCAATGAAATTGCACATGCTCTTTTCCTAGAAGGTGGGAAGAATGCTTTAGGGAGAAACTGCCTCTTTTTCAGAGCTCTGACTGGCAAAAGGGTAAGGAGGGCACAGGGGGTACTTCCCAACAAAGCAAGCTCCGTAAGAAGCAGACCCTAGGCGAGATAAAAGACCTCACCAGTTATCAAGGAACAGTAAATCAAATCCCTCATCCCTGGCAAGTACAGGGCTGCAAAGCATAACTCAGCATCCTTATGATTTTCTAGTGTATTGAACTGAGAAATGTTTTCAAAGGAGACAACCCACTTCTGAGATGAACTGAAGACTCTTTAGCAGTTTTCTCATTGTGAGGGTTTAGTAACTCAGTAGTTTCGTACCCAAGGAAAGGCTGAGTTCCCTTTTGAAAAACCTGGAGTTTTCTCTGCTTGAAAGTTTTAAGCAAAACAGAAAGGACCGCAGAGGTTGTATATAAACTGTTTGGATTTTTCACAGGTTGGCATAGATTTACTAATAGGAGCTCTGGAACAGATTTTCTATTTTCCTCTGAAAGGGTCAGTTCTATTGCTCAGTTAGCTATTCTCTGTTTATGTTGGATATTAAATTTGCGTTGGCCTGGGGGACTTAGATGTTAGATTGTCTAAATAATGCTGCGCAGAAACAAAAATTCGTGCTCTGATGTTTGGGCCAGTTTTGTAGAGAGTAGAAATTTAGAAACATTCATGAGAGTTTTAATGGAGAAGCAGACAGTCAATATTTTATTCATTCCAAAAACAAACAGGCACCATTAGGTCAGGAAATCTTTCTACTGAGAAAGTAATGTCAGGAAGTTTCAACCAATCACTAGGAGAGGAGAGAAGGGTCACAAGAGACTCCCTGGCTTATATATGTCAGTCAAAATTTTAGTGGTTGTAATTCCTGAGCCACCCACTGTCGAGCCTGTGGAATTAGCCCAAGCCTTATCTTTGCGTGAAGCGTCGTTTACCTCAAGCCAGGTTTTCAGGCAGATTTCAAATTCTGCCTATGAGACAAATTCTGAAACTCTCATTATGCCCATAAAGAAAGCATGATATCTGGCTCTTACATCCTCATTAGCTGCTAATCAATGCACCTTTACCAAGAGCCCTTCTTTTGACATAAACTCAACTCCCCCACCTCCATGCGGCTGCCATCTTGCCTTCCTGGTCATTCCAATGGCTGCAATGCCCCTTCCCTGCCTAGGGAATGCTCTGTGACCTTTAAGTCCTCATTCAAATACCTCCTTCCTCAGGCGCTGCTTTCACTTCTCTCACCCTTCTGGGCAAGCGGAATTATTCTCCCTTCTCCCTTAATATTGCCTTATTGTGCTTTATCATGGTAGCCTGTTTTACCATTTTTCTCTTCTCTGTGATAACAAAATTTTTCAGGGCTTTTTTTTTTTTTTTTTTTTTTTTTTTTTTATCTGCTTAGCCAGTGTCTATTATTTACTAAGTGATTGCATACACATATCAATAGGATAATGAAATTACTGTGGATTTTAAAAGCAAAAGCCAAATTATTATATTTCTATATAATTAGATATCGCCTTTGACAAGTTATTCTTTTTACAGCTAGTGGCTCCTGTGAGGGTTGAAAGTGGGGAAAATCAGTAATAATTGAAAGAGTAGCTGAGTCCCCCAAATAGTCAGAAAACGATCATCTGAATCTTGAACAAAACAAAACAAAAAAAGCAGAAATTATTCTTTAGCGCTATGTACATACATCCATGATGACTTGATATTCATAGAATTAACTGACAATTAATGATGCTTATACCATTGAGGAGCCTGGTCTGGGCTTCCACAGCACCTGATGCTTTATGAGCATGATTTTTAATGATTGTGATGCTTCACCTGAGACATCGGTTGCTCAGTTTTAGACATGGAGAATCTTAGGTTCAGAGGTGTTCAAATAATGCTTCGATGTCAGCTAGCTAGATAAATAGTGAAACTAAAAGGGAAGTCCTTCAAAAAAGATAACCTATATCTTGGTTCTGCCTGTTATAACAGAATGCCATAGACTAGATGGCTTAAACAACAGAAGTTTATTTCTCACAGTACTGGAGGCCGGGAAGTCTGAGATCAAGGTGCAGACAGCTATGGTTTCTGGTGAGGACCTCCTTTGGATTCTTATTGAATCCTCATGTGGCGGAAGCAAGCTATCTCATGCCACTTCTCCTAAGAGCACTAATGTCATAATGAGGGCTCCACTCCGATGACCTAATTACTTCTCAAAGATCCCACTTCCTAATATCATGACATTAGGGGTTAGGATTTCAACATAAATTTTTGTGTTTTTTTGGGGGGGAGGGGAAAGCGTTCAATCCATAATATAGCATATATTATGATATAGCGTATATATGTTATATATTATAATATATAACATATATTATAATATAGTATATATATTATAATATATAGCATATATATGCTATATTATAATATATGCTATATACTATATATGCTATATATATATTATAGCATTCAATCCATATATGCTATATATATATTATAGCATTCAATCCATATATGCTATATATATTATAGCATTAAATCCATAATATAGCATATATTATAATATAGCATATATATATACATATAGCAGTGCCAGAAAGCAAGGCTGGTAGAGAAATAGTCTTAGTATCAATTCCAGAGCATTTAAGCTGATAACTCTGTGAAACAAAGGCAACACAGACTATTTCAGTAAACAAATATGATAGAACTCATACTCCAGGTTATCAGAAGAAATGCAATCCTCTCTGGAAGCACCTGGCTTTAGCCTCTGGTGTGGCTTGTCAGCAAACTGGCTCAGCTGTCTTGATTGTGCCATCCCTTGGAGGCACAATTTTCAGAGGCTGAATCGCTCTTGATTTAAGTAGCTGTCTAGTGAGAGCCTGGCTTCCCCAAGTGCTAAAGCCTGTGTTTCAAGAGTGTCCCAAGCCTAGAGCCCGGGTAGAACATCTGCTGTGCCACAGTCAGGGAGCTTGTTGCTGCCTCAGCCTGGAAGAACTCTACATTTGTCTTGCCGTTAATTCAATAGGCTTGAATTCATTGACTGAGAAATTAAGTCCAGTGTACAATAGGTATAAAGCGTGGTACAAATTAAAGTTCAGAATTAAACAGTACTCACAGTGCTTCCCTGAACACTATAATGTTAAATGATCTAGAATAAGAGTAGGAAGACGATCTAACAGTTTTGGATGTTTCCCATGTGTCAGGCATTCTGCTAATCATTTCTTACATATTATGTCATTAAATCCTCACAAAGAGTTTATATAGGTAGGCGCTGTCGTAATCTCATTTTACAGATGAGACAACAAAGTCACCCTATCAACAACTGACAGTACTAGGACTCACACTATGATGACGTATTCTTTTATCACTTTAAATTAACTGAGGTCTGAAGACCCAAAGATGAAGAAATATAGCAACTGCCCTCACAGTGTGATAAAGAAATGGGCAAATAAACCAACTGCACTGCATAACCACACCATAAGAGACGTGTTAAGTATGATGTAAGGGGCTGGGGGAGGAGAGAAGAGGCCTCACAGGTAGCTGAGACATGGAGTAATAAATGTAATGCCTGAATCTAATTATAAAGTTGGCAAGAGAACATATATACTCTGGAAAAGATGGGTACCTAATCCTGTAGGACTAGAACATAAAACATGGAGAGTGACAGGAATTGAGGGTGAAAATGCAGGAAAAGGCCAATTCCTAAAGGGCTTTAAATGCCATGCAGAGAAATTCAAATTTTACTTAAATAAAAGAATAGAAGGTCGTTAAAAAATTCAAGCGGCGTTAGTATCAATAGATTTATTATAACGATTACTTTGACAGAGAGTAGTTAATGGGTCGGTGACAGTGAGACTAAAAATAGACAGTTAATTAAGATTTTGCAGTAGTTAAGGCTTTAAAATTGAGTGTGTGGGGAGGGGTGTGGAAATGGAAAGCAGGTAACAAATTTGAGAGTATAGAAACACGGGTAGCAATAAGATCATAGGTTCTCGGCTGACTGCTTCAGCTTGAATTCCAGCTCTGCCTCTTCCTGCTAGTGTGTTCTTAGGGAACCTCATAATCTCTATGTTCGAGTTTTCTCATCTATAAACTTGAGATAATAATGCTATTTTTTTCATAGAATTGTGTATATTAGCATAAGACACTTTGTATTTAATATGACACATTGTTGTTGAACATTATTGCACAATATTATTGTATAGTTAATGCATAGTGCTTAATTCGATGGCTAGCACAAAGAAAGGATTATACCAGAGACATCTGGAAACTGAAAACAACCTATATATACATTTTGCTGATACTCACAATGGGCAAAATTTGTTATTTTTCCTTTTGTGAAATTGTGCCCTGAAGGAAATTTAATGTACTTGAAACAAAATTCGGACTAAGAAAACACAAAAATTTGCCTGGCTTACAATGGCATATTTGTATGGAAATATTTGTGTCTTTTTGATGTCTTGTAGTTGCATGGTGTAATGACTTTGGAGACAAAGTGTTCTAGGATAGGTGGCACTGAAGGATTGTCATGTGTTGTTGGCTTTCATATTACTTTTATTCTTATTACTACCCAATACATGTAAACAAGACATAGAGCCACAGATAACCCAGTCCTCAAGAACTACTGATACGTAATTAAACATATCATTACCCAAAACTTGGTTATATGCTGTTTTTAAAAACACTGACTTCTAGATTCCATAAGCTCTGAAGATTTTAATTTTTTTTGAAGTAAAATTAAAGAATATGATCTAAGGAGTGTTTTACTTCTAACTGTGTGTTGAGCTCAGACCTTCCTTAGCGTTCCATCCCATCCCTCATTGGTTTACCGGGGTACACTTCCAAAGCAGACAGAGTGCCTGGCCTCCAGGACTTGAGAAATTTGGTCTTACTGACATAAAATAGAGTCAGTAGAGAATTAATTTCAGTATGAATTGCCCCAGTTGGTCTTCTGTTTTATGTGTAAGATCTGGTGTTGAAATGGAGACTGGATTCTGACTAGAAGACAGAGGTTTGGAGACTACTTAGGATATTCTTGACTACTTCCTAAGGGAGATGATGTAGACCTGACCTATGACGTGCAGGACTGGGCTAAAGAGGAGAGGATACATTTGAGAAAGTGTTAGAAAAAGAAATATGACAGAAGATGATGGCTGATTGGATGTGGGTCATTAAGGGGAAAAAAAAAAGGTTGAAGATGATGACAGATTTCTAGGCTAGGTAACTGGGTGGATGGTCATGAACCCCAAAAGATAGAGCATGTAGAGGAAATACAGTTGTGGGGTATGAAGAATGGCATGTTTAGTTTTAGACATAATGAATTCTGAGGATCTAGGCCAGACTATGGCAGAAGTGAGTGCAGATAATGGGATAGACGGCTCGAGTGAGAGACGTGGGCTTCCGATGCTCTTTTTTCTCTTTTTTCTTTTGTCTTCTAAGCAACTTATGTTTCAGTTTCTTCTGTTCTATTCTTTATTTCTTTATACATCTTGTTCATTGGATTTTAATACACACACAAACATGCACATCCCTACCTACAAATATAAGACTTTTGATGCATGAAGGCGGATACAAAGAATAAAGAATTACAGCTGTACACCAGGAAGAAGAGAGTGCCCAGAATTAGCGTTTTCTAATGTCCATACTTGCTAGAAAGGAGACAATACCCTACAGAAAGTATCAGAAACTTTCCATACTGACTCTTTTCTTACAGCCTCTCAGCTTTTCAATATGGGCAGTAGGTTGTGCTGATGATGGCAGGGGGAGAGTGAAGGCAAAATTTATAAGGGATTAGAGTATATAAAAAGTGAGTGAGAGTTTATCTTTAAAACACTGTGAAATTTGCCTTTTATGAGTTAAAGAGGAGAGTCCAGTCTTCCCTCAGGGGGCCAGTGGCACAAATTCCAAGAGACAAACTAGTCTCTTACTTTCTCTGCCTCCAGAAAACAAAAAATAGGAGGGACCTGGCCCTTGTAGCATTTTTGTTTTTGCTTGATTTTTATTATAACTGATATCGTATTTATTTTCTATTATAATTGTATGGCATCATAATTCATTTTTGTTATTACCGTGGATACTGCTGTTGTTTATCATCTTTGCTAGTCTTAAACTTGATCTACTACAATAGGTTTCAAGCTGGTCTAACAGCCTCCACTCTCATTCCTCTCACTATGCTGTCAGAGTGATATTTCTAGAACATAAATCTGATCACAGCTTGTGCTCATTCCCTTGGTGATCTCATCTAGTCTCATGCAGATAAATATGATTTAGATATTGAGGTCAGCAATATTTATTTCCCAGCCTGGGCATCTCCCCTTGAACTCTAGACACACATATGCTGCTACCAACTCCATAACTCTTCTTGGATATCTACAAGGCATCCTAAATCTCCAAACTAAATGGGGCTTGTTTTCTTGATCTCTAAATGCGGTCTTCTTTCCATCTTTCAGAATGTGAGTCTATTTTTCTGATTGCTTAGATGTAAAGGTCACTGTCATCTTTGAACAGGAATCACGAGACAGAGAGGCTAAAATGGCATCTTCAACTTCAGAATCAACAGCAGAAACAAGATGTGAACCTAGGCAGTTCAATTCCAGAGTCTATGCTCTTCATCCCTATGCTAGGCTGCTTCTCTATCTTATAAACCCCTTTGCATGTAATCTACAACTTCATATGGCACCTGCATGACAAATATCAACTATTTACCTCAAGGGAGCCTTGCTAGATCAATTCAGAACTACAAATTCTGGTTCTATCTAATTGTAATATTAAAAACCTGAAAATTCTCTTTGCATTTAGGCTAAGATATTTTTTTTTAATTATTTTCATCTTTTCTATTTTTAGAAGATATTCTGTGTGCTCCTGTTGGGAAACTAGACTGGGATTTTTAGATGAGAACTCAGATGTGTCTGTTATAATTATTTTGCTGTTACTAATTAGCTATATGACCTTGAGAAGTATCTAATTTTTTAATGTTAAGATCATGCTGCCAAAAAAAAAAAGCCTTACATGCATTTTTTAATAATAATAATGCAGAAAAATAGATAACATCTTCTGCAGAAACTCAATAAATCTGTATGAATTGATAGTGGAAGATTTCATGATTTGGTATGTAAAATGGACACGTTGCCTTGGAATCCCAAAGGCAGTTTGGTTACAGCAGAGAGAATCCTGAATTAAGAGTCAGCAGACAAAGTCTGAAGGCAAAGGAGGCAGGAATTTAATGATTTCATTGACTATTTTGTTGATTATTTAACTTCAGGACAAATAATCATCACAAAGGTCAAGTCTTTAGTATTTGTCCCTGCAAAATTTGGAGAATATGGAGTTAATTGTTCTCAAAGGTCTATCAACAGAGCTCTGAATGTGTAATTTACTTTCACCCCAAAACCTAGCTTACATTTTTGAACAAGTAAATATTCTCCTTTCCTCAGTGTGACGGAATCTATAATATATATTATGTTGGTCATATTATATGTGTATCTTATGCAGGTTTCCTTTGGTATCAGCATGGAACATTTTTGTATGTGTTGGACTTAGGCAATCAGGAACTCAGCTTCAGCATCTCCCACACATAAGCGTCTCCACTCACACATTATTTCTTTAAGACTCTTCACCAATATTGTCAGTAGATAATATTATTCCCACTTACGAATAAGGAGGATGAGGTTGAGGAAGGTCTCCCAGGGTAATTGCCAGAGCTGGAACTGGAATCCAGGATTCAGTGGCTCTCAGTTCTCCGCCTATGCACTGAAACACATGTCCCCGCTAAATCTACAGTCCTAGTGACACAGGAAGGAGGGTCGCACACAGTGGTGCTGGGGGTGGCTTGCTTCGGCACCACTTTTATCGCTCTGGGAGAGAGCAGTATAATGATCTGCAGAATATTCTAGTCACATAAAACACTAATTGATTAGAAAACGCTGATAATTAACTGCATGTTTCCATTCTGTTTTCAATAAATGTAATCTATCCAATAAATCAGTAGCACTTATTAATGATAATACATAATATGTTGAGTAAAAGGCTTGCCTTCCGCTAAAGAACTAATAATATGAAGTTCCAGAAGAAACTGAGTAGACATTATTAGTATTTGCTTCAAGGAGCAGATTACACGGTGCCTTAATTCTGCTGCTGACAGCCAGTAAATTGCTCAGTACGGTGTATTAAAATGTGTTTAATCTACAATTATCACCCACCCCACTTCCGATCACCATGGGTAACATATGAGGAATCAGAGTCCTAAAATAATTACAGACTATAGGCTGTAACAATACGCCATAAAGGGACTAATCACACCCTTTCCTGGAATTCGTTTATTTCAAATAACATTTACTTCTTTTTTCATGAAGTGTCCTGTATTGGACCACATTTCTGGTAAGAAAATTTTGCTTGGATTTTAACTGCAGAAATTATGCTATTTATTTTCTTAGTGATAAGGCACTAAATTACTGCTTGAAATATTTTTTTGTTATTCCTTTCTCTAGACATTTCAATAAAAATTTTTTATCATCTCTTTTTTGGGGGAAGAAAAGGCATAATGTTTAGAAAACTAGAAAGACTCAATAACTAGATAACTGCCTAATATTGAGTGATATAACCAGGAATTATGCTGAGAGAACCTAAAAAGAAAAAAGCGAAAGTGTCATTGGGTCATTTATGCAAAACTGGTGTAATAAAAAATAAAAAAGCCAAATACGTGGCTTCTGAGGACTGAAACTCCTGATGCCAAATAACAGTAATTTTATATTTTTTTTAGAAAAATTAATACTTTCTTTTCCCCAGTGTTGTGGAATCTATAGTCTATATTATATTGGTTATATTATATGTGTGTTTTATGCAAGTTTCCCTCAGAATATTTTAAAGATCAATAGGCAATATAGTCAAAATAAATACAGATTAGATTGTGCATCGGCCTATATACAGTGGTGAAAATTCACATTGAAAAAAAATGGTTCCGCTTATTTCCTTGTTGACCTATTTGAATGCTTAAAAAATAAGGTCCATCAGGCTGAGGGATTTAATAGGTGATATTTTAACTCACTCTAAACATTTCTCTTTGTTAAATAAGATCATTGAACAATAGAAAGAAGAGATTCAAGAAGATGAGTGAGTCTTCTGTGGTAACATTATCTGCTCTACTAAAATGGTCTTTTGATACTCCTCAGTGGTTTTAAAGGCATACCTTTTTTTATTATTTGCAGATTACATTGTTTAAGGTTTTCTGTATGGTGAGTAGATGTTGTTATGACAAAATGAATTGGACAAAGCCAAACTATGTCTCAATTAATTATTTTTTTCTTTTTTTAAAAATTAATTTTATATTTCCTACAATAGACTTTGTGTCTACAAGTTTAGGACAATTCTCTTTTATTCATTAATATGTATCTAATACTAGCAATGTCATTGACATACAGTTAATATTCAATAAAGGATTGGTTCTTCATATATGTTTGTGGAAAGAATCAACAACTAGTAGGATTTTAAGATGAGAAGTTTTGACTCAATCTCCTAAAATTCTGTGGGAGTTGGAATGTCATATATTAATCATAATTTATTTATTAGCATAATATTCATAGATAAAGAAATTACTGATTTATCTCATTTTCCTTTGATGCATTTCTTTGCTTTTCCCTCAAGTTAAGTTAATCAACATGGATTTAAGAGAATTTATAGTCTAACACATTCAATTCCAACATAGTGCTGATGAAGTTCTAAAGTTTTGGCAACTTATTTTATTTTAATGATTTGAAAACCTGCCAGGATCACAGGAGTAATTGCCATTTAGGTTTGTATTAATGAACCCATTAAAGTGGGAATTGTTAAAAATGGAAAACGATCTGACTTTGTGGGGTAGGTTCACTGCCAGCAGCTAGCAGTGATGAATAGTGTCCCAGATTTGTTTTCAGTTTAACCACAAAACATCCACAGCAGGCTCTTTAAGGAATATATACTGAATTCAAAAAATTAATTAGTGGGCTCCCAAAGATACATTTGTGTGAACCAATTAGTTCTTCCAAAAAGAATAAGAAGGAGTAATGTTGTTAAAATTGATTTGTAAGGCAGTCTTTACCACCACCCTGTGCGTGGATTTTGCACTGTGTGCGACAAATTGCATTAACAAACCTCCCTGGATGAAGCTTCTCTTGAACTTGTTATGTATTGGTTTCTGATGTACGGTGTTAAGGGAAGTAGGAAATCTCAAAACATTCAGAAGACAGAGAGTTATCACTATTTATTATTTAAAAAATCTTGATCCTTTAAGGAATACATGAGTTTGAAATGTCAACTGATACGTTACTTCCAGACTAAAGAAATGTCTTAGGAAGATTAGCTGAAATACTTTAGGAAATCTTTAGTATGTTCTCCAGAAAAATTCAGTAGAAGGACTTTTTGTTAACTTTTGTAGAGTGCTGGTTGTTTCCCTGAATCTAGTTTCTCCCTCTATCTGCATACACCACTGTCCAGCTAAAGATAACATTTCCAGCAGCCCCTAGAGCTGGGTGACTAATGAGCCTTTGAAATGTAAATAAAAGTGATGTGCATACCATTTGTGTTATCCCTAAATTAAGATAGGTCACCCAACCCTGATCTATGGCTCTTTCACCTTCTGCCCAGACATAAGCATGAAAGTGACCTATTTTACACAATGCAGATGAGGACAGTAGCCTGTCCAAGGGAGAACAGGGAAATGATTTGGAAGAAACCTGGATCACTGCATGTCCCGATGGAGCAGAACTGATCCATCATCTGGGACCAAGCCACCTGTGACTTAACAGAGAAATAAAATGTGATCTTATTTATAGGATTATTGTGGATAAATAAATAAAAAAATATTGAAGATTTTAGAAATGCTTCTAATGAATTTAAGCTGTTTTTTTAATTTATTTACCAAAGTCTCTAGGTTGTATTATATGTTTAGAATATCAAAAATTATGTTATCTCTTGATTTTTACAAAATCCCAGCAAAGAAGTCATTAAAGAAAGACAATGTCAGTATCTGCAAGAATTTAAAGGATAAAGTAAAACCAAACCAACATAAAGTACACTATTTCCAAATTTGTCTCTAGACAAGGCTTAGAGGCAAAGACATTTTAAAAAAGAATTCTGGACATTAACACAAGTCAGAGGAGTGGCATGATGACAATGATGCTAATGATGCTAATGATACAGGGAGTAATAAGAATATTAGCTACATTTTGAGTGTTACCATGAGACAGATTCTATACTCTGTGCTTTACATTCATTATCTTAACAAAGCAACTGTGAGATGCTTTTCCAATTTTGCAGATACGTGAAAACCAAAGAGGTCAAGTATATTGCCAAATGGTAACCAGAACTAGAATCTAATCACATTTTTATTTTTACTCCAAAATATGCACACTTTTGTGTAGAAACAAGTTACCATTGCAAGACTGAGACTGCTGTCCTTAGAAAGTTCTGCTTATAAGGTTGGCCCTTGACCGGCCTATCTGTCTGCTAAGGCCGCCATGATAAAATACCACAGGCTGGGTAACTTAAACAACAGGAATGTGTTTCCTCACAGCTCTGGAGGCTGCGATTCCAAGATCAAGGTGCCAGCAGGGCTGGTTTCTCCTGAGGCCTCTCTCTTTGGTTTGCAAATGGCCACCTTTTCATTGTGTCCTCCTGTGGCTTCTCCTCTGGGCTCATGCATCCCTAACGTCTCTCCTTCTGCTAAGAACTCCATTCTTTGGATTAGGGCTTCACTTTTATGACTTCACTTAACCGTGATTACTTCTTAAAAGGTCTTATCTTCAAATACCGTCACATAGTTGGTTAGAGCTTCAATGTATGAATTTTAGAGGGATACGGTTCAGTCCATAGGAGCCAGCATCTGAGAACTTGAAGTTTGGGAGGGTTCTCAATTATTCCCTGATAAGAATGGCTCACTGCACCTAAACCACCTGTGTAAACAATAAGGTTAATGCTGAATACTTGTTTTGTTTCTGAGAGTTTGAAATTTTGGTACATGCTAGACAGAGGGTGTTTACACAACCAGCCCCAACAAAAGCCTTGGGCACTAATGACCTCGGATGCTTAATGGCCACAATTTCCACGGGTTGCCACAACTCATTGCCGAAGAAATTAAACATCTCTTGTGATTCCACTGGGAAAGGACTCTTGGAAGTCTGAATCTGGTTTCCTCCAAGCATTGTCCCATGTACCTGTTCCCTTTGCTGATATTCCCTTGTATCTTTTTTGCTGTAATAGATTGGCTATGAATATGACTCTGTGCTGAATCCTCTGAGTTCTCCTGAACATAAAGGTGATCTTGGGTGCCTCTGGCGCAACTTTCCTCCATGCCATTCTCTCATTTGGAAACGGAATTTTATTTTCTTCATAAGTAAATAGGAAGACTATATTTCTCAGCCTCTCTTAAAGTCTGGTGTGGCCATAAGACTGAGTTTTGACCCGTGGAACGTGAGCAGAAAGTATGTCTGCCACTCTAGGGCAGACTCAGTGTGTCCCGCACATTCTTCTTTGCTCTCAGTCTCATTCTCGTTTTTAAAACTAATTTATTTAAATTAGTTTCAAGTATACAATACATTGATTAGACATCTATGTAGTTCATAAAATGATCCCCCTAGTTGTTCCCTCTCTCCTCTGGCCCTCCACCTAGCCAATGTATTAATGCTGACTGCATTCCCTCGGGCATGCTCCCTAACCCCGTGCCCGACTATCAACTACTACTTTGTACTTCTTTAAACCTTCACTCTATTCTCCCAGCTCCCCAATTCTCCACCCCTCTGTCTGTACCAAATTGTCCACTATATTTATGAGTCCGTTTTTGATTAGTTTGTTCTTTGTGCTTCTTAGAGTCTGCATATAAGTGAAATCATATGGTATTTATCTTTGTCTGACTTATTTCACTTTTGAACATGGACCAGATGCTGCTGACCCAGTGGAAGGTGCTGAGGTGCTAAGCAAACTAGATGGAAGGAGTGTCTTTAATAAACGGGTGGAGCACAGGTCCCACCCTGAACCCAACCCTTAATGATACACAAAAAAATTGGGAGATGAGAGAGAAGCAAACTTTTTTTGTGTTAAGCCCTTTTCTGTGGCTTAATACAGCATTTAAGTGGCTTAACACAACAAAAGGCCACGTATTACAGCAAGGAACCTACTCTGGATAATAGTAGGAGCGCATGTTGGATGCCATCACACTATTTCTTCCTTTGAATCTTTGAAATATTTTGTTAAGAAGCGTTTTTAAGCATGGAGATCCCATTACTTATTTGACAAGCACTATAGGACATGGATAATTTACTGGATGAAAACTTTGGACAGTCAATAGAATCAAAAGAAGTTCTTTGTTACCATATGAGACTGCCCTTAACATTTCTGAGGAGCACTTGGTAACCCTAATAAATGTGCCAAGCTATTGCATATAGTTCTTTTACAAGAGGAGCCATGTTCATTCACTTCCCTTATTATTACATACTTCCCCCCGTCCCCCGCCAAGAGTGAATTAATAGCTTTTCAAACTTACTGGATGGCCGTGGAGGAAACTAAAAAGAGGAAGCCTAGAGAAGATAAAAATTTTATTTGGGATGATTCCCTGAACTTTTTGGTTGGAATTATTCATTCACAAACATTTACTAACTATCTGTTATATATAAAGTATACTCTGAAGAGCTAAGGGTATTAAGATAAAGAAAGTATAGCACCTGCTCTCAGGGACCTTACAGAAGAGGAGAGAAAACAAGTAAAGAGGAAACCCTAACTCAGTGCAGTGATCAGACCATAGTAGGGGGCTTTCCAAATCTACTTTGCAGAGTGTCAGAGAAAACTTTCCCGTATATAATTCTTTCAACCCCCAAACCTGTGAGTTAGCTTTGAGTCTTCAATTCCCTTCACCTTTTCAATACAAAACACCAAAATATTTAGTTAGCTCCACCGTATATTATAGTCTGTCATCGCTGTCCTCTATTGCTACCCTCCTGGTCTAAGCTTCACTTCCTCCCTTACTCTCGTGAAACAGCTCTTTTGAGGATCTCTGTGTTTTACCTTGGCCCTTTATACTCCATTTTACTTGGCCTAGCATCAAATGCATTACTGTATATTGTATCGGACCCTTTTAAAACTGGTAGTTTCTTAATATTTTTAGAAATAATAAAATAGAATTAATGCTCCAAGTTCCAGACACTCTTGCCTCACTCTTGCCTCAGGGTTTTTGATTGTCCTCTCTGCTTGGGATCCCTTTTCCTACTTTCATCTGGCTATGCCTTTCTTGACATCCTAGATTAAGTGCCATGTCCCTAGGGGACACTCACTAATAACTCCATCACAAGAAGCTCTCTGTGTTGCCTCTCTGTAACATGTTTCATCACAGTTTTGATTACTGCTATATATTTGCTCATTTAATTGTTCGTATGTTTAAATCTCATCCCTCCTCTCCATTCCTATTCTAACTGTGTATCCTAAATTGCCAGAACAGGGGTGGACCCACACTCAGCACTCAGAGAAAGAATAATAATAATAATAAAAAAAATATGTTGAGGTAAAGTCTAAACCGAGAGGTAGAGAAGGTGAAAGATGAAAGATAAGGAAGCTGCGAGAACGAGCATTTCCTGAAAGAAAAAATGTCAGGTCAACACCCTTCAGAGGAAAGCACATCAACTGCATGAAGTGTTTTAAGGTTAGGGCAAATCGGATAGGAAATAGTGAGAGGCGAAACAGAAAAAAACAAGAAGGTGCTAACTGATCAAGGGCTTACTGGGTCACTGTAGTACAGAGAGCATCTAACTCATGGTCCGACTTATAGTAGACACTCAAGTATTTGTTGGATGAATGCATGAGACCCTTGGGTCTGTCTTCTAATGACAATGGAGGGCAACTCATTGGTTTTAAGTTGGAACTGACTGGATTGTATTTGTGCTTTAAAAAGATTCTGTCAGCTGCACTGTAGAAAGTGGTTCAGAAGAAAACAAGACTGGATCTGGGCGAGGAGACTGGGAAGCCATGTGGTGATGCAGATAAAAGGTGACAGACAGCTGCATTTGAGAGGCGGGAGCAATGGAGAGCGAAAGGAAGAGGTAGATGTGAGAGATACAAAGACTAGAAAATAGACCACCCCTGGAGATTAATTAGATGCAGGAGGTTCTGACAGAAAAAGCCAGGGAGACATCCGGGCTTCTAGGTGACTGGATAAATGGAGGTGACTTGAGAAAAGACAGGTTTAGGAGACAAATATTCTGCACACATATTTCACTTAATGAAAGTAAAAGATATTTGAAAAGTTTGGCATTATATGAATAATGCAGGATGACTTTTATTTATGATCGAAGTCTAGAACTTTCTTTTCAATCAGGTACTGAGTGGTATAATGGACCAGATACCTGGAATTAAGAGCAGAATATCAAGATGAATCAGGCTCAGAACATGTTCTTTAGGAAGCTCAAAGATTAACAGAAACAGAGGGCCTGAATCTATGTGCGTGTATGTGTGTGTGTGTGTTGAGATATATATCCATATGTGTAAACATCATTATATATATGTGTGTGTAATTTTTTAAGTGCTTTTTGTAATAAGAGTTGAATAGAAGGGCAGTGTGAACCTGCTGCCTTCTCTCTGGGGATTCCCAAGCAAACAAAGTAGAAGCTGAATGTTGGTGTGCCAACCCTCTAGTCCGAAGGGTCCCCAAACAGGAAACTCCTGACCAACAAAATATGATAAAAATCAAACTAAATGTTCACAATTAATTGTTCATTGTTAAGTAAAAATAATCCATTCGTAGAACACACACACACACACACACACACAATCAATTCATTTGTGTCAAAAGAATCCCAACACACATGTAACTATGTGCACATAATAAACAGTGCAAGAACAAAGACAGCTGAGAGCGGTCCCCTCAGCAAGATGGAATGGAGTGTTGATTGCAGATGGAAACATATTTCATTTAACACCCTCTGTATCTTTTCAAATGTTTAGCATGACACTTTATTCATTTAAAAAATGAAACAAATACACCAATATATAACCAAATGCAACAGAAAAAATTTAACATAAACTCATACTTAAGGTAGTACACTTGAAGATGACGTCGTGGGGGCTTCGTTATGAATTTTAGTTATTTCTAGATTTAGGAAAATGAGAAGGACTGAAGGGCTCTATTGTCCGTTGCACACTCTAAATGAAAGTGCTTATATGAAACATTTCTCATTGTCTCATATTCATAGGTACTGACATCCTGAATCTCCAAAGGAGAATTTCACGTCCAGAGAAGCTAAACTACCTGCCCAAGTTAGGACATGGCAGTTGAAAGGTCTGAACCCAGGAGAGCACTTATGACATGAGAGTCCTTGGATTTTGGGAAGGCAGCCATGTCTATCTCCTGAGACCTGCAGACAGCCTTTTCCTCACAAAGCCCTGCTTCTCGGAAGTCTGACAGAGAACTCTGCTAGAGCATAGGAAGTAACATATTAACTCTGTACTTATACTTTGCTTCTAAAGTACATGAGTAATACTTTGCACTTAAGGAAGATCTTTTATGTGAGTCTTTCAAGAGCAGAACAAAACCAATTATTACCCATACCCTTTGTGATTGGAAAGGAAGATCTTAATCCCTAATTTGCTGACAGGGAGACAGAAGCTGCCAGAGATGAAGTGATTTACTGAAGGTTACACAATCGGTCTATGAAAGCCTCAAGAATAACTCCGAGGGCTTATGGCAAAAGAGCAATTGCCTTGTATAATTATCAGCTTACTTCTCTATGCTAACCACCATATCCCACTCTTTCCCATGCACGTGCTAAACTCCCCCTCTCTCCCTCTCCACCATAAGTGGGATTTAGTCCTTTTTATGTAAATGTACTTTGTCAAAACCGTAGATCCCTATAATTTTGTCCTCAGTTCCTATCATCTATTTTTAAAGGTCTTAGTGAGATAAGTTCTAGAACACTTCCAGTGGGGTGGAAAAACCCCATCGAACAACTCTCATCTCCCGCTGGTTCCTACAAAAACTCAAAGAAATCAAGGAAAAGTTTGGTGCCCCTTTTGGTAAAATCTCCAAGGAGATGTCTGAACTGCGGGCACAGCACGGAGGGTGGGGATTGACTGTGCTTGAGATGTGACATTAGACCAAATTCAGCTGCTTCACTCTACCGGGGTTGCTGCCTCCTCACAAACACCACTGTTGGTGACTCCCAGTAAGTCATATCCTTTTTAATCTCCTGGCCTTCAGTGCTGGGATGGGCTGAGCTATCACTCCCATGATTATGTTACATTAAAGAAGTCTCTGCTTTAACAGACTAGAGAATTCTCCCATGCTGGCTTTGAAGAAGTGAGCTGCCAGGTTATAAAAGAGCCTGTGAGTGGGCCATTGGCAAGGGATTACGGGGAGCCACTGGGGGCTTAGTGACCCCAGGTTGACAGTCAGCTAGAGACTGGGGATCTCAGAAATACAACAACGAAGAAATAAGTTCTGCCCACAACCATGTGAGCTTGGAAGAAGGCTCTGCGATCCAGAAGGTAAAGCAAACATCTTTCTTTTCAGGTAAAAAAGATGTTAACATTTAGCATTTTTAGGGATAAAAGACATTAAAAAGTATTACAGTGATACCCTGAAGACATATTTGAATCTAATGAATACTTTCATCTAATATAATTCAAAGTAGTGAAGGAAAAGAAGCAAAGAAAGAGTTGGGACAGGAAGGATGCAGGTGTCCAAAGCATACAAGTCTAACTATTTGTACTTATCTTTCATCCTGTGCCTTAAAAGATGGAAATAATATTCTATAAATTATTAATCAATGAGAAAAAGTGACAAAGATGCATAGCCATATTAAAACTTAATGCCTCAGTAGACCATTCATGATCACCTAAAAGTGAACTAAATTTATGCTTGCCTTTGAAAGAGAGCCAGTTTACTTGTATGACCTTCTGGATCAGTGGTTCTCAAATATGGCTTTCTGTTCGTTCTCTATTAAAATGGGAATTTTTTTCTTAATTAAAAAGTTCAAAACAAAGGATTTCTGAGCACCATCCCAGACTTAACCGAATCAATCATTAGAGGTGAGACCTGTTACTGCCATCCCCACTCCCCCCACAAACATCCCATCCACCAAGGACTTCATAAGGTCCCAATGTAGCCAGCTTAACCATTGTTATTTGACATGATAATACTCATCACAAGTACAACAGTACTTTTTGTGACTGATCGATCATCTTATGCCTGGGATCTTACACATTCATTTTAATGGTTCTCAGTCTAGGCTGCACATTACAATTTCCTGGAGAGCTTTGTAAATCCTATGCTGAAGCTTCTTCCTGGAGCAATCACATCAAAATCACCAAACACAGTAACCAACTATTTGTAATGTTTAAAGCTTCCCAGATGATTGCAAATCAAAGTTAAGTTTGAGACCACCGATGGATAGATAATACCTAATATTTTTTCTGTATTCTTTCTAATTAATAGTCATGTAGCGTCCCCCCCCCAAAAAAAAAAAATGGCCTGGGAGGTATTTAGGCCAACCATAACCGCTCCACTTTGATGGAACATTAAATTGAGGTTGACTATTTGGGACCATACCATGTAATGGCTTTTTGATTAACTTCATGTTTGTTATCTTAATATCTAAAACAAAAAACAAAGAAAACCGGTGTGATGTAGGATTCATTATGCAGATTTGTAGGGAGAAGGACATTCAGGTCACTGATTCAGAGGGAGCTGCTAAACAAGTAAGTTGTGGGCCTGAGTCTGAGTGATTCCAAAACTTCTGACATCTGCACTGTACCAGTGATTCTCCAAGTGCAATCCCTAAACAAGCAGCCTCAGTATCAACAGATTATGAAAAGTGCAAATCCTCTGCCCCCAAATCAGACCTACTCAATCATAATCTTTTGGTCTGAGTCACAGAAATCTGTGTTTTAACAAGCCCTTCAGATGATTTGAAGCACACTAACGGTTGAGAAACACTATTATGTTGCCCATTTCTATCAGCTGCCTAATTTTAGAGACTCAGTTCAGCATGTGGTAAGAGAAATAAAAATATGGAGGTGACTCAGTAGGTGAGATGGGGGTGAGGGGCTGATAAATTGTTTCTCACTATCTTCCTTTTCTCCCAAACCTTGTTTATATTAATAATCTATGTTGGAAATGAGGAAATGCTACAGAGATAGCATACTGGAAAAGGACTGGGGACTCTGGTGATCTTTATTTGCCATGTTGAGCCGCTGTCATGTAAGTGTGACTATTTTAAGACATTGATGAGTAGCTTATCCTTTTAATCAAAATATGGGGAGTTTTAAAAGGTTTCATTAAAAACGAATATCTTAATTGGTTCCAGGGAAATTATTTTTTGATCTTAAGGGTTTGAGATAATTGGTGCTCAGGAAACCAAGGGTAGCTGATTTGCCTTCTCTGATGTCAAGTGGGTTCAGCTTGTTGCCATCCTATAACACATCCCGCTGACCTGTGTTAGTGCCTCCCTTGCTGTATTTCAGGGCACATTTATTAGATTGTACACGTGAATAGGGGAAAATAAACAAAAATTAAAAGACCATGTTTGTTTGATTTATTAGAGACATCGATTAATATTTTCTAAGTAAATCGTGAAGTCCTTTCTTTAAAAATGCATATAAAATGTGTTTTGGGCACATAAAGGTCTAGTGGAAATTGATCTCATGGTGCAGGGATGGGAGATAAAGAAAATGTTGGTGAGCGAGGAGAAAAATACAAAGAGGAAGGAAGGAGAAGAATTGAAAGTAAGGAGATAAGAATTGACAAGAGGAAGACAGAAAGGAGGTAAAACAAAAAATGGAGGGAGAGGATGGAAGAAAGAAGAAAGAAGGGATCAGAAGGGTAGGAAAGGAGGAAAGAAACGTTGAGAAAAGAGGAGAGAGAGGAGAAAAGGAAAACAAGAAGATGAGTAGGCAAAGAAAAAACATAAAAGAAATCAATGACTGCAGACTTTGGAGCCTGGGCAATAATTTGTGAAGTGCTACTTGGAAAAGACAGGCTGCAGAGATGTTGGCTCCTAAGGTTAATGATGGCAGTAATCATGATTCCAATTTGCAACAAATGGGATGAAAAGCAGCTGGACCCCACATGGAGAAGCCTACAGTGATGGTGGCAGAGTAATAATGGAGCAGTCATCCAGGAACACAGGGATTCTGGGAGTTTGAATTAAGTTCTCCTTTATTCAATAACCATTTTGTATCTGATGCACAATACAATGTTAAAAAGAAATGTTTGCTTATTACGAGATCTTTAAATTAGAGCAAAAATGTTTTAGATGTTCACAGGAATACGTTTGAAGTTCTATTCTGCCATTAGCCTTTCCTTAACATTTACTTTTGGTCAACACTTGGTCTTTTTCACTTCCTCTCCTCCTCCATCCTTGCTACTCAGTGGTTTGGGGCTGTTAGTGTCAGTGATGCTGTTTCATTGTAAATCTTGTTCTCTCTGATAGCTACAAACTGTGGCTTCATAGGCATAACTGATAATTCTCTAGCCTAATTTTCAAACTCCTTTCTCTCTATGCATGTTTATTTATATGTGTCGTCTAGATAGATCACATATCAAGACTCCTTTTAATGAGGGTCCTGTCTGTGTAATGAACACCTCTTTCCATTATATCTCCTCCAACCCCACCCAGTGCACCCCCACAAAGGCCTGGGTGTGAGCAGAGGGCCAGGTTTTGAAAGAGCAATGAGGGTAGAAAAATTTAGAAAGCCCAGGCAAGGGAAATGGTGAGGAGCAGAAATGGGACAGAGAGAGACGCCATGGAATCAGAGAGATGGTGAGAGGTTGTGTATATTATGTACAATGGAACCCTATAAATATATTCTGAAAATTAGAGTTACAAATTCTCTGAGTAAGTTTTTCGTGGATGTCAAAGAAGGGGAAAAACTTCTCATTTGGCCTGCATGAGGTTGGACAGAGGTATTATTTGAAGGGGTCAGTTTTAAAGAGGCTGGAATTAGCAGAAATCTCTGGATGCTATAGATTTCTACAGGCCATGGAATAGGACATCTTATGGTGTAGGCTTGAGAAAGAATCAAAGCAATTTAATTTGGATCTCCAGGGGCCCCTATAGCTACTGTGGTTCACATATATGTAAGAACACAAGACACGCTGGGTTGTGCATGCCATTTGACAGACAACCATTATTACATTTAAAGATGAATTATTTTCCAATAGAATCATAATAGCAAGTCTTCTATCTCCATTCGGGCCATAAGCTCCTTGAGGACAGAAGCATATCTTCTCTGGCTTTTGAATAACTTGTAGTTAACTTTTGAATAACTAGGTTAATACTGAGCACATACCAAAGGTTCAATAAGAGTGTGTCTGATAGGTTACGACTCATTGTCTGTCACCCTCGCCCTCTGATGCGCATGAACTGTTACTTCTTTTGAAGATGATTCACTCAGGTAGTTAGTATCATAGCCACACCTGGATCACAGAGAACCAGATACAGGGACTACCTATAGGTACCTGTGGTCTCGAGTCATTGCAACATGGCCTTTTAGAGACTATCGAACTTATAGCAACCTTTCTTCTCTGTGAGGAATCAAGTTTCTTGATGGACCCCAATCTTCAGTAAAGTTTCAAGTTAAGCATCTGACTATAGTTTAAAAATCCAGAGATAATTGGAGCTGATTGAAATGATGTCATTATAGCTGAAAAAAAAAAATCCCAACTAAGCATTGAATTGAGTAAGCCTCTTTCTCCTTTACTCATTCTTGTTTAATGTGCACCTACATTGTATGGTGGGCCAAAGTGAATCAAAGTCCAAAAGGATATTGACAATATCCACATCTAGGAAAAGTTGGTAGGAAATGTACATAGGAAAGAGCCCTCAAAGACATGTGTATTTTCTCTCTTTCCCTCTTCCTTCTCAATGCTCCCCTGAGAAATGGATGAAGGTAAGGCCAAAAAGAAAGTTCTTACATTCTTAAATCCTCTGTAGAGAATCTGGAGCTCTTTCTTGGTGAATTTGCTCTGGGCTTCCAGAAGTTCAAGAGCCTCAGGCCGATGCCTGACGGTGGCCATCTCCAGCTCATCTTCCACGCTGTCTGTGAAGGAAAACCAAAAAGGGCCTTCAGAACAGCCACGGCGCATCAACACACAGGAAAACAGAATGCAGTGCTTACTGGATGTGTGTTATTCCTCCAGAGGAAGGATTCTCACGCTGTCGATCAATGGTCTTTACATTTCCCAGAGTTTACAGTATTAAGCTAAGCCAATTCTCTATGATATTTTTTTTTCAGAATTTCTAGTCATTAGATATTATAATACTAGCATTTTCCCAGTACAGCTTGAAAAGTGCAAAAGCATCATTGACAATCTTAAAATCTGGGATTTCTGTGTCTGTACCAAGTACCAGCTATAACAATGGAATTTTAGTTAAACAGCACTCGGCAGTACCCTTCTAGCATGCATTTGTGAGACAGAACTCTGCTGATACTCAGAGACGTTTCCTCTGAAATCAAATCTTTTTCCTGGGGCTACAAACAAAGTAGTCAGATCAGGTGCTAACGTGAGCAAAGTAATAAACTGCGTTTGACTGGCATAAACCCAGTCTTCATGGTTGCATGCTGGAGGGCCTGGGGGCAGGGAAACTTCTGGCTAGATCTTGTGTTGCAGCCAAGAAAACCCATAGACAAAGTCTAAAGAATTGTATTTTGCTTTGCAAATTATATTTATGCTCTAATTTCTCTAAGACGCTCTATGCAAAAGGAATTCTGAGTCCGTATAAATTTGGGAAATGTTGTAAATGTTAACGGAGTTTGAGATCACAGCACAGGAATGTAAAGGTTTTGAGAGGACTCGCAAGAAGAAATTATGTTTAACTTTGTTTAACCCAAGTGACCCCAGAAGGTATTTGTCCATAGAGCCCTTTCTTTCCACAAGCAACATCTGGAGCATCTGCATCTTTGCCCTAGGGTCAGGTAGGCCATAAGTTGGGAGGTGTTGGGATATATTAGGATCTGAATGTTTAAGTCTTGTGCATTTTTAATTGGGTCCATGTCTTTTGCAATGGGGCTCAATGGAAGCCTAAGAAATTCTTCCTGTCATTGTCCAGTCCAAGGAATTCATCAGGGACAGAGCATCTGGGCCCGGAACTGAAGCCATGGCTTCCCTCCCTTGTGTTACTTCCTCTTGGCTACAGATTCTCACCTCACAGGGGGAAGGCTTAGGAGAACAGCTGCTTCTCATCAACTCTGGTTCCAGGGCCACTAGCACTTCCAATTTCATATCTCATGTGTCAGTTGGAAGTGCAGTCATTTTGACTACAAAAGTCACATCACTGTTGATACGAATGCTGCCACTCACTAACATTGGTACCTACTTACTCCCTTGTCTTGCTGAATGCAGTGAGGGGAGAGAGCTCACTTAGCAGGGAAAAAATAAAGACCAGGGGAAGTCTAATCTCGGCATGTCCTAATCACTGCCCTCAAGGAGTTTACAAAAGACCAATAATGGTGATGAAATAAATACTTGGAACGGTTGTGTTTGTCAAAATGTGGAAGAGGAGATAAAGGCAAACAATTGTTTTGTACTTTTCATATTATAATTAATTTTGGAACAGTGATTTGGGAAGGCTACAGAATAGTGATGGATGGATAAGAATAATAAGTGGAACCCAGGAAAATATGGGAAGGCCAATAATAAACTCTGAGCTGACAAGGATAATCGACAGGAAAGAAAGCGGGGTGTGCAGCTAAAGGATATGCAAAGGGATAAAAGCGGCCAATAAAAGGCAGCTGGGCATCAGCAACGTGACCTCAGGCTGGGCTTCGTGCAAAAATCGAAGAAGCCGAAAGGGGCTCCTCCAATTTTCTCCTTTGTTCATTGGAACAAAAAAGTTGATTCTACTCAACGAGTCCTGAGCTAGAGAGAATTAAGGAAGATGGTACTTCCTGCAATTGCTGTTAATCCAGTGAATTAGACCGTGTTGTAGTTACTATAAAGACCAGTGCAGAAATAAATGCCAAAGAATGGACTTAATGGAAATAGTACCAAATAGAAAGACTCTGCTTTTTTGAAAAATGTCCTGATGTAAGCTTCTTTTGAATCATTTACAGTGTAAGTTCCTTAGCTTATGATATTCTTCTTTCCCTTTTCTACCTGGTGAAATTCATGTATCCTTTATGATTCTATTTTAAATATTACTGCCTCCTCTCTGAAGCCTTCCCAGATTGCTGTGCCATGCAGAACAGATGGCTTCCTGGTCAGAGTCATCACACCTCACCACCCTCTCAGACAGCATATAAAACGTAATGCCGCGATCTGTTCTTTCTTTCTTCCGCTATGAGTTCCTTGAAGACTGTGGCAACGTCTTACAGATCTGTGTGTCCTCTGGACCTAACACAGAGTCTGACACCTCATAGTCATTCGAGAATGCTTTCATAAATGAATAAATAAGCCAATAAACAAACACTGCTCCTAAAGTTTCCTTTCCTCTTGAGCCTTAGCTGCCCTCTAGAAAAATTCTCAAACTGAGGTTCCTGGACTCTGTGTGGAGTTCAGATGCCTTCTTTGAAATCACTGTGTTCTCCGTGCATTGTTCTGAGAAACACAGCACAGGCACAAGCAAAGCAAATCCTAATCGGCTTTTCTGGGCAGTCTTTCAATCATAGCATAACCTTTTCTAGACATAGCGACCCTTCCCTTGGAAAGAAACAAAACAGCGCGTTAACCTCTTGGCCTTTGTAACCACACAGCCCTCTGAACCACGCTACCAACACAGTTTCTTCCCCAGCTGTCTCAGACTCGCAGATTCCGAGGCTGAAACAAAAGACCCAGGGCCGGAGGGTCAATGTAATTGAGTTAAGTGTGTGTCATAGGATGAGCAGCTCATGCAGTAGTCAAAGCACCACACTTGAAGTGCCTGCCTGCAGGCCGTCTTGTTTTCCCAGCTGCCTGGCACCTTACTTCTTAATGACTCCTCTCTGCCGAAGGGCTGTTTCTATTTCTAGGAGGCTGACAGGCTCTAAAAACATACCTGAAATCAGCAGCAATCACCAGCTTATGTTAAGTTAAAAAAGCAACACCACCTAACCCAATCAAGACTGATTCCTAGATACAAACTCTGTGGAGAGCCCAGAACTGTGAAATTCACAGTGTGACTCAGCCACCACGGAGCAGTATGCAATTGGGGGGATTTTAATTCGGCACTTCACATTTTTGGGGGGCTTCTATTCCAGGAGATGGGCGCGGTGCTCTGTTGATACAATTCTAATCTGTACAGTAACTCCATGATGAGGTTTAGTGGTCCATTTTTTACGTATGTGGATACTGAGTCTTACAGAGGTAAAAAAATGAGAGGCCAGATTTCACATGGGAGAAGTAGAGAAAAGCTTTACATCCAAGTCTTTGATGACAATGTTTATGTTCTTTCTACTTGCCCACGCTCTCTCTCAATATCAACAGAAATAACAATGATAAAAACAGTGACAACCTCTCTCCTCTCCTGCACTGTTAAATGTCTCAGAAAAGATGAGACTTTACCCACTGGGTGCATTTCCTACCTCCTGCTCTCTCCTTCATCTCCTGCGGTCTGGTTTTTATCTTTGTTAAGAGTTGAACTGTGTCCCTGTATAATTTGTATGTTGAAGGCCTAACCTCTGATATTACTGTATTTGAACACATAGCCTTTAAGGTGGTGATTAAGGTTAAATAAGGTCGTGATGGTGGGACCCTAAGTCAATACAACTGGTGTTTTTATAAGAAGGGAGAGAGAGAGATGCCAGGGACACACACACACACAGAGGAAAGGCTGTGTGAAGACACAGCCAGAAGGCAGTCATTCGCAAGCCAGTGGGAAAGATCTCAGGAAAAACCAACCCTTCTGGGTCCTTGATTTTGGAATTCCCACCTCTAGAACTGTGAGAAAATAAATGTTATTGTTTAAGCCACCCAATCAATGACGTTTAGTATGGCAGCTTGAGCAGACGAATACATTTACCTGTATTCAAATGACACATGACACTAATAAAAGCAAGTCTTGTTACTCACAGAGTTTGCTCAGTGAGTGCTGGACAGTTTGCAGGTCAATCATATAATTTAATCCTTACAATAAACATCAAGAGAGTAATCACCATCCCCATTTTATAGATTAGAAAACTGAGGCTTGGAGATTCTAAATAACTTGCTCCATGTCAGATGGCTAGATGGCAATGAAGCAGACAGGTGTCCTTAGCACCCTGAAGTTCAGCTTTTTAAGCATTTTTCTGAGATCGCTAACAAAAACCACCACCCTATAGAGAGCTTTTGCTTGAAGCCTGGCTGTATTTTATCTCATTCTAACACTGATAAAAATTCTGTGAGATATCTGCTATTCCCCTTATTTTACAAGGAATAAACTGGGACTCGCAGAGCTTAAACAACTTACTCAAGGTCACACAGCTAGTAAGGGACAGAGCCGGGATTTGATCGCTGGCTTATTGACACCAAAGATCATGAATTCAGTCAATATACTATTTGAGATGGTGACTGTTATATATTGACCTAAATATTAGGGGATAGCAGATTTTGAACCACAAAGCAGGTGGCCACTGAGCCCCCAGTTCCTCAAGAGAAATAGGCATAGGGTCCTCGAGAAGATCGCTGCAATGGTGCTTGATGATGTGCTGATTAGAAACGTGTAGAATAAGGTGTGGAAGAGATGGGATCTCAGAGCTGGGAAGAACAGAAAGGGATGTTTGCTTTTTCTCATTCTATCACTGAGAAGTTGAAGTTCAGGGAGGCTGAGGGTTTGTCTGTGAGGAAAACCAGAAGCAGGTGAGACTCTGGCCTCCTGAGTCATCTCCAGGCCTCTGCCAACACACATCTTGCTGAGTTGCTAATTCCAGTGCTGCCTTCGCATCTTGAGACAAGCTGAATATAAAAAGTATTTTAATGTATGCATCTTCTAACAGATTTACTTTTAATCAGACAATAAATTCCCAAACTCAGACACCCTTGAGTTTCCTGGCTGTCTCTCTTTGTTCTTTGTTCCTTAGATTTAAGTCTCTCAAGGGCCGAGGTTTTTCTGTGTCTGAGTCAACAGTCCCCTTAGGCCATAACACAGTTGGGCTAGAAATTAGAATTCAAATCACCTGGGAACAACAGAATGAGTTTTAAAAATAGTCATCTTTCTCCATTTTCTCACAACTTCTCTTAAAATACAGTAGAAGCTTATTACAGTCCAACTCATAATTATGTAAA
This sequence comes from Rousettus aegyptiacus, assembly GCF_014176215.1. Classification (NCBI taxonomy): domain Eukaryota; kingdom Metazoa; phylum Chordata; class Mammalia; order Chiroptera; family Pteropodidae; genus Rousettus; species Rousettus aegyptiacus. The sequence goes on from NW_023416285.1 coordinate 10,667,585, forward strand.
CTTATCTCTATCTGAGGCCAAACCATACCCACCAGAACATAACTACAGAACATCCCGCTTTACAAAAGAACATGAGGATGAAACCTGTGTTCCTAGCACACATATCGGTAAATAAGGCCTGTAATGCTGAAATAAAACCATTTTATGGAAAATAATGTCCCTTATTTTAGAAAAGTGGTTCAGTATGCAGGCTGGGCACAGAAACAAGTTCCTGCCTTCTCATAGCATGGGACAGTGTGAGGTTCTTGCTTTGATGTCTTCCACCAAGGATCGGCCAGAATACTGGCTAAACTAGTCCTAATTTGGCACACTGAAAGCGCTCAATAAAAAATGAAATGAATGAATAATTATTTGAAGTATTCCAACTATAGTGAGTGTATCTACAAAGAGGTCTATTTTCTCACTACAACCTGACCTTTCTTTAAAAAAAAATCCATTTTGAATTATAAAAAGATCATAACTACTACAACTTTTGAATTCTATTTGACCTGAAATTGACTTGTCTAGCGAAAGATTCAGCTGACTTGACTTACATTGCTTTACTTCATTTATAAAAATAGCCTCTGAGTCTTTACTCCTGATATTTACAATTTATTAAATTGGCTTAATAGTGACTTGATCACGATGGTAGTAACATCGCGATGAGAACAACTACCTTCTAATGATATGCTATGTGTTGTTATTTAGAAGCTTGGTCCAGTGGGAGGTATTGGAGGAGAGTTTGACTAATTTTACTTCAGGGTTTAGCTTGACATTAAACAATGCTGTCAGATTCTTAACTATAGCATTGGAAACTACTGAGAAATTCTGGAGCAAGAAGGCGACACTGTTGTCCACGTAAAGTCTAAGTTCAACACACCAGGACAAGGATGAAGCTGTGTGGAGAGAGATTTCCACAACTCTTTTATATGACACAGATGTAATTTCTTTTCTCCCTTCCTTTCTACATCAAAAACTTGTACAGGCATCAATAAGATGCCATACACTCAGAGCATCCCATCCCTTAGTTCCACCCCTCATGGTGCTCAAAGGGGTTGGCACTATAATCAGTTGAGGAAACAAATTATTAGGGGTTGAGGAATTTGCTCAAGTCTGCACGGCTATACAGCTGATAAGTGCAGGAGCTGGGATCTGACCCAAACTTATCTTTCTTCTTTTTGTTCTATTATTTGACTTCTCCGGATGGAGAGTTCAAACCTGGGCCACTCTTTAAGCTTTGCCAAATTTGAACGTTTTATCTCAAGCATGTGAAGGCCTGGAAGCCCTCTCGGCTCTTCTTGTCTTCCCGACCACTCACCCATCCACCCACCCGGAACTATTTTCAGGCATACGCAGAGAGTGTAGAGACAATTAACTCCAACGCGGTCACACGTAGAAAGTAGTACATCCATTTGAAACATCAGGGAATACGAGCACTTCCCAGGGCACCCTGAACAACTGGAACCCCCCAAATTTTTGTTATTCAGCCATATTTCTTCAACTCTGGCCCTAAAAAGTATGTTAGGACCCAAAATGCCTTTTACCATTGTACTTTGCCCTATTTAATATGCATATGTCACCCAGAAGATAAAAAGTTATTTGAAAGTGGCCAATTGTTCTGAGCATCTTCTGTTAGAGACTGTTGTTGGCAATAACACTGCAATTTCCACCCCAGGAGAACTTGAATTATTTTGTAATTTCGTGATTGAATTCAATCACTTATAAAATATAACTACTCAGAGGAAAATTGCTTGAGCTATTTCTCTCAGCACATGTGAATGAATAATCTATCTCTTTTTTATAAACATAAATAACTCCTTTTACAGCTTAAATTTTAAAATATAATCCCTTAATTGGAAGGCTTATTATTAGCATTAACCATATTATTACTTCAGCAAGTCCTGAATGTCCTCTTATTAAAGAGGTATTATTTCATAGGTAATAAGGACTTACTTGCTTTTTGATAAATGAAGGAAATAAAAATTATATTGTCCATCATTATACACAGAGAGAAAATCTATAATAAAAGTGGAATCGGGGGAGAAGGAAACAGGGAATGTTATTGAACTTGCATACAGAGCTAGACCGAAAAGATTGATATTCTAGGATTTTCTTGTTGCCAGGAAAGCAACAGCTGAGAGGCACTATGATCAAAGAGAAATTTTAAAAAGGAATCAGACGAGGAGAGAGTTGAAGAAAGATAGTTCATTGTAGTTTGCGAAATTAAAAGTGCCCATACAAAAGGGTTTCTGTTGAATTTTTATAGAGCTTTTGCTCTGTGTAAGCACTTTACATTTATTAACGTATAAAATTCCCATCTGCACACCATATTCTGTTCTCAAGATGACGACACTGGCGCAGAGAGATTAAGTAACTTGTCCATGGTCACACAGCAGCAGAGCCAGTGTGAACTCTGGAGGGTCTGGTTTCACGGTTCGTGTAATTCACTACTCTGTCTGCCTCTTATAGAAAAAGAGGGAGGACAATGCCCCACTTATCTGGAAATCACACGCCCAACCAAGAATCAGAAAATCAGTAACAAAAGGGCTCTAAGCAAAACTTGGAGTTATAGTAAGGTTGAAAGTGGCCTGAAATCTATCCCCTTACTTTGTAAATGCACATTGAAACACAGAGTCTCAGCTTTAGTGGCTGCAAATCAGAGCCATGCACACATCAGTGACAGAAACGGGCGTAGACTCCCTAGTGCAGCACTTTGAAAAATGCCTGTCACAGTGTCTTCATCTTCACTGTAGTCACAGGTTTAATAAGCTCTGAGTCCACATCAGAAGCAGGTGCGGGAGGAGGGCCACACACTAGTAGGAACCCATGAACCATTGGAATAACACTTAACATTTGACATCCGGCCCTTCATAGGAAGCAAAATTATTTTCGCTTTTGTTATTATTGCTAAACATCATGATTACTCTGTGCATAATAAATATTGTCATTCTGCTTTTGTAGAAGAGGAAATCAGTGGTGAAAGGAATGTATAACTCACAAAGGACATAAAAATGGGAAGTTATGGAGTCAGGATTTAAACCCAAGTTTTCTGATTTCTAAAGGCTTGAAGTGACAGCCGATGGCCTGGGAACAAAGGCGGGAACATAAAATTGGAAAGGCACATGAGACTATTATAGCAAATAATAATAACAATAAAATAGTCCATGACCAATTGTGGTTGTTAATATCAGGAAAGAGTTTAATTCAATTTACTTCATTTAAGAAGGTTTACATGAAGTGACACATTTTAAAATGGTTGTTTATTAAAATTTTATATTAAAAAAAACCTATTGTAAAGGAATATATAGTTGAAAATCTTTATTTTTGCCAAATATAATGCCAGATTCATCAAATGCTAGTGTGTTATGTGTTGCTGTAGAAAGCAGACGAAATAGGTGGGATCCATTATCTAGGAAGTTAAAAAGAGTTTGGGTAAGTGTAGTAATAACACATTCTTGATGGCATATTAGGGGAATGTTTTGGGACTAAATATCAGTGGTGGCAGTAACATCCTGCCACAAAACACGTATCCATCGTGGCCATGTTTAAAATGGAGTATTTGAAAAAATGAGCAGTGAGCTAGATTTTGTTATGTTCCTTCTAGGATAAATCTAGTCTAGTCCCCATGCAAGGAGGACATTTATTGTGCAATGAGGATAAATTAGTACAACTCAGTCCCTTAATTCTCCCATATGTTCAATAGCATAAAAATAAGCATAAAATCATACCTAATACTACAGTATAGGGTGACTGTGGGTATTAACTAAGATGGTACATGTGCCTAGAGCACAGTCAACACTCAATCATAGTGTCGTTGAGATCCTAACAGTATTAGTGTTAATTACATTAACATCTAGTATCACCTATAACGTGACAAGCAGAACAGTGCCTGGGAGCACTCATTCTAGTGAATTATTGTTTCTCCAAGTTTTTGTTTTTTCCTGTTTCTCTTTCTCAACTCTGTCACTGGATCCCGTGTTTAACATCTTCGTGCCTCAATTTCAAAATCTATAAACTGGGGATATAGTACTTGTATCAATAAAGGAGAGTAATTGTGATTATTAATGTTTCTTGCATACTTACTAGAGTCATTGTTTTAGACTCTTCAGGAGTGAGGTCTCTGTTACTACACTTCTTGAGTTTGAATCCCTTTTTTTGCCTTTTGTTGGATGCGTGACCTTGTGCAAGGTGCTTAGTTTCTCCATGTTTCATCCATAAAAGAAATATAATAATAGGACTTACTGCAAAGAATTGTCAAGAAATTGAAACTAAAAAATGTGTAAAAACCATTTAAAATAGAGTGTGGTGCATGGTGTTTAAAATGTCAATTATTACCATCTCATTTAATTATTAAGAAGTCCTTCAACACGAGTATTATCTTGTTTATTTTAGCAGGATAAATCGAGGTATGTGGAGGTTGACTAACTTGTCAAGGACACACACTAAAGATAATTCCATCATTCACCAAAGCCCTTGCCCTCAGAATTGCACTCAGCATGTTTTTTTTGTTTGTTTTTGTATTTTTTTTTTTTTTTCAGGGATTCTGCACTGACCAACTAATGATAGTAGAATCCACTGGACATCTTAACTCCCTTTGGGAACTTTATACTGTTCCCGTTTGGTATTGACATGAGGTTAAGGACTATTTTTGGAATGGAATTCAAAGCAATAACCTAGCTTTATTGCCTGCCATTTCCTCTCACATACCTTTTGATATAGTATCTCAGACAATTTGCTATTCTCTAAACAAAGCCTGCATCATTAACTTGTAACTTTCTGCTTACACTACTTACTCTCCATGGATCTGCCTTTCTTTCTTCTCAACCATCTCTCTCTACTCTCTTTAAGGTTCATCTCAACAAGGACAGGGCTTCACAGAAGAGAAGTCTTTGACTTCCGTGTTCCATGCAGCATGTGCACTTGTGTGTCATTGGCTCTGATTGCTTTGTATCTCATTGACCTGCTCGACTATCTGTCATTCTTCTGTGTGAAATACGCATATCTGGAGGCAAGAGACTTATCTCAGTTATCTTTTTACCATTGACACTTAGCATGGCTCTGGATATTAGAGATAGTTCATTTATTTATTTATTCATTCAATATTTATTGAGTATCTATTATGAGCCAGGCACATCTCAAGGCACTGTAGACACTGAAATAAACAAAAAGGACAAAATCCTTGCTCGTATATACCTTAAATTCTAGTGAAAGAGTCCCTAATAGGACATCCCAGTGGAGCTGTCACTGAACGGATGGATATATGGGTCTGGAGTTGAGGAGTGCAGTCTGAGCTAAGGATGTAAATGTCAGAGTTATATATAAGATCATGAAACTCAGTGAGATCACTAAGGGAGTGAGTGTTGACAGAGAAGAGTAATTGTTTCTCTTCTTCTCTCTTTTTTTTTCTTTTTTAAGTGAAGGAATGTATAAAGACATTAAGGCAGAGAATTTTGGCGATTCTGCTGTAGGTAAGCCCGGGACAGGACCAACTCAGAAATTACCCAGTTTTTAAGAATTACTCTTGATGATGGGTGTTCCCTCCTGAAAATTTTGTCGTGAAGCTCCCCGCTCATGGTGGCATTTTAATCAAGAAGAAAATAGCTGAGCTGCATGGCTGTACTTAACACAGGCATGATTTTCACAATGGCTTTCACATATTCTTCATGTTTTAAAACTTCCGTTCATGGGAAAGTGGTGTCTTTCTTTGAGTTGTTTCTTTTTTTCCCCCTCAGCAGCTAGGGGAAGCTTGGATGAATTATGCCTCCCAGATAATAGTGCCTAAATTCATCTTAATGGGACCAAGATGCTGTAGTCATGGTAAATATCATAGAATCTCTCCTCATGTTACCAAGTGGAGATTAAGTTGGATGTGACCTCAGAGAACCAGGGAAGAAAGCTATGAAGCAATAAGGCATGATGACCATATAGGCATCTAATCTATGATAAAGGAGGCAAGAATATATAGTGGGGTAAAGACATTCTCTTCAACAAATAGTTATAGGGAAATTGGATGGATATATGCCAAAAAATTAAACTGGACCTCCTTCTTACACCATATACAAGAATAGACTCAAAATGGATTAAAGACTTAAATCTAATATCCCAACCCATAAAACTTCTAGATGAAAACATAAGCAGTAAACTCCCCGATATTGCTATTAGTAATTTTTTCTGATATGTCTCCTTGGACAAGGGAAAAACCATCACCACCACAACAAAATAAATAAATGGGACAACATTAAACTAAAAAGGTTTGGCACAGCAAAGGAAACCATCAACAAAACTAAAAGACAACCTACTGAATGAGAGAAGATATTTGCCTACAGTACATCTGCTAAGGGGTTGATAAGGGGTTAATATCTAAAATTTATAAATAACTCATACAATCCAAGAACAACAACAACAATGAAAAAAACAATTCAATTAAAAAATGAGCAGAAGACCTGAATAGGTATTTCTCCAAAGAGGACATCGTGATGGCCAATAGACATATGAAAAGATGCTCAAAGTCACTATTCATCAGAGAAATGCAAATTAAAACCACAATGAGCTATTACCTCACACTTGTCAGATTGTCTATCATCAATGAATCAAAAAACAACAAATGCTGGTGAGGATATGGAGAAAAGAGAACCCTCATACACTGTTGGTAGGATTGAAAATTGATACAGCCGCTCTGGAAAACTGTTTGGAGTTTTCTCAAAAAATTTAAAATTGAACTAAATTTTGATCAAGCCATTGCATTTCTAGGTGCTTGTAAAGATCTATGCACCCCTATGTTCACAGCAGTGCTATTCACAATAGCCAAGATGTAGAAGCAACCTAAGTGCCCATCTATAGACAGGTGGGAAAAAATAATAGTTCATGTATACAATGGAATATTACTCAGTCATAAAAAATGAGCTCTTACTATTTGTAATGACATGCATGGATCTATAGGGTATTATGCTGAGTGAAAAAAGTCAGACAGAGAGAGATAAATACTATATGATTTGACTTTCTGCTATTATGCAGATTCTAAGGAACAACAACAACAAAATGAACAAACTAAATGAAAATAGACTCATGGATATAGAGAACAAACTGATGATTGCCAGAGGGAAGGAGGGTTGAGGGCTTGGATGAAAAAAGTGAAAAGATGAAGTACAAATTAGTTACAAAACAGTCATGTGGATTTAGAGGACAGCATAGGGTATACAGTCGATATTATTGTAATGGTTGTGTGTGGTGCCAGATGGGTGCTAGGATAAATTGGGGGGATTACTTCATGGATTATATAAATGTCTAACTTCTTAAAATTGAAAATAAATAAATAAATAAACAAACAAACAAACAAATGTATTTATATGTATAAATAAAATATATATAAATATAAGTAAAATAAATATATGTAAATATAAATATATATGAATATAAATATAAATAAAAAATATATATATAAATAAAAGGAAATTTTATTGCACAGGCTCTGCTTCATCTCCTCTACTAGAGTTTAAGCTTCCGGTGGACGGGATCTATGTTTGGCTTATTCATGGTTGCATCCTGGGCACCTAGGATAATTCCTGCCATGTGATAGGTACTATAATGATCTATCAAATGACTAAATGACCTGGGCTCTGTCGCTTAGTAGCTATGTAATTTGAGGTTAATTGCTTAAAACCTCAAATTCTTAGTCTCCTCAATTCTTAAATGATGATAATAACAGTGCTTGAACATTAACTCTAAAGAGTAAATGGAATAATATATATAAAGAATTTTTCATAGTTTATGGTATATGATAGAACCTATATCATGCTTTCTGCTATTATTATGATGATTTTGCCTCTAATCTTTCTGACGTCTTCTCACCTAAAGCACTGATTAAATTTACCCTGTCACTAAGATATATTAAAAGTGATTTTTATTACATCCAGGAACACTCACTGGTGAATTTGCCTGTCACCAAGCAGACTCAGAGAATACTACAATGTGCTGTAGAATTGTTTTTCTACCCAAAGTCTCCACTGAGAATGCTTTGATGAAAGTGGATAAGGTTTTCTCTGTCAGTTCATCTCCAGAACTTGTCTTTTTTTCCTTCTCCTTCTCCTTCTTCTTCTTTTTTTTTTTTTCCTGAAAGCTTACAAGCAAAGATGGGCCAGCTCTTCTGTAATGAGTTTCTGCCCATCACAGTTGTTCTATTTCCAATGATAAGAAAGCAATTTGAAAGTAAGGAGGCTAAATTTTAACCTTTCAATCTAAACAGATAACATAGCAATGCTCTGTATTTTGTAGACTTGGTGGACTGTAAAATTGAGTCTGCTTGAAATGCGAGGCTCATATCAGTGTCTAAAGGAAATCAGAAGAAGTTGGCATTGACTGGACTCATGTTTAGCTCAACTATTACTTTTTAGGTTTATGCAAATAGAAAATAAGTGTTTATGACTTCTATTAGAAACTACATGAGTGATCAATTATGAAATCATTAATAAAAGAGAAAAAACAGAGAAGGCTTTTGTTTCTCTAAACTTCTATGTAGCTCTTTATAAATAGTCATCACTCAACCACTTTTGGCTAAAATCAATAGAAAACAGTGGAAAAATCAAGTAGGAAGGAAAATGTTTCATCATACAGATAACGTGAAAAAAAAAATACACCTATCAACGATAAAGATTATGTCAAGAATGGTTTGTATTCTTCAGACATTTTAAGGCAACATGTCTAAAGTAAAATGATCACTTTTTCTTAACTACAATGACCTTCTCTGTTCCTTATCTTGCTTAATGCCATCAGTACCCTTTTGGTGGAATCCTGTCCATTTCTCATCTTTCGCTCGATACCACCAATATTCCCCCATTGTTTCCAATTACACCTTCACAGTGTGATTCAAGTCCATCCTCTCCCTTCTATGACTGTCCCCTTCTAAGGCACAGTGTAGGCGTTTGTCCTCACCTATAGGCAAGGAAGTCCAGTGGTGAGACTGGAAGCTATGGCATTACACCGTTTGAGGTAAAATTCCTGCTTTGACACCGAGTAATTGTGAGATCTGGGTTAGTGATTTAATTTCTTTGTTTGGTTCTCTCCTTTAAGTGGAGATCATATGATTTGTTTTGGGATCGTTTTTTCGGTATGAGTTTGGTTGGTTTCTTGATTCATACATCAGTACCCAACTAGCTGTTGCTGACGGTTTTGACACTGTATCCAAGTCATGTCACATATTGCATTTGATCCTTTGCCTGTCTTTTCCCTGACTTTAAGTTCACCATCAACTCATCTAAAGCTGGATTCGCATCTAGCTTTTCTAACTGCTGGCTGGTTCTAGTCACCTCAAAACCCAGTCAAAACAAGGATTCATATCCCATTTTGACCAAAAGGAAATAAAAACAGAGTATTGAAGAGATATCTGCACTCCCTTGTTCACTGCAGCATTATTCATAGTAGCTAAGATATGGAAACGACCCGTGTCCATCAACAGATGATGGATCAGGAAAAGACAGATAATAGGATATTATTCAGCCAAAAGAGAGGAGCAAATTCGGCCGTTTGTAGCAATGTAACTGGGCCTTCAGGGATTTATGCAAAGTTAAACAAACCAGATAGAGAAAGAAAAATACTTTATGGTATCACGTATATGCAGACTCTTAAAAATGATAATAGATAAAAGTCAAATTCATAGAGACAGAATAAAAACTGGTTGCCAAGGGCCAGGGGTGGAGGGAAATAGGGTGAGGTTGGCCAAACTTTCAGCTGTAAGATTAATAAGGTTTGAGGATCTAATGTAAAACGTGGTGACTATAGTCGAGAACATTGTATTGTATAATTGAAATTTTCTAAAGAGTAGAACTTAAATGTTCTCATATACACAAAACAATAAATATGTGAAGTGATGGATATGTTAATTAACTAGATGAGGGAATCCTTTCACAATGTATACAAATATCATATCACCGTGTTGTACACTTTAAATAATTTACAATTTTGTATGTCAGGTAACTCAATAAACCTGAAATAAAAATAAACAAGTAAAAGCTTTGGCTGACTTCCCATTGCTTTTCTTTACTGTTAAGTCCACACTCATGCTGTCAGTTGGGACCTTCAAACTCTGGTCCAGCTCACCCTCCCAGGCCGCTTCCCTTCCCTACTTCTCATTCTTTCTGCCTCATCTTTTTAAGTACTTCGAAAGCTCCTCCTCCTTTTTGTATCTACAGTGAAATGACAATTCTTCTCCCTAGGGCCCTGATGAAACATTACCTCTTTGTGAAATGCACTGAGGTGAGACTCAGTCTCATCTCTGTGGCCATAACAGTCATGATTGTCACAGTATTCATAGAAGAACAGCATCAGCAGCCAGCCTTTATTGACTGCTACTAGCCAGTCACTGTTGCAAATACCTCACGTGCTCATTTAATCATTTGAGCAAACATATAATATTTGCTGCTATTATTTCCATCATATACATGAGGAAATTGAAGCTCAGAAAGGGTAAGCGACTTACCTAACATTTCCATAGCTAATTAATCACAAGACCAGGATTTGAGTCAAGTAAACTAATCCTACTATTACCGCTTTTTAACTTCTTAACACTAATACCTCTCTAGTATTGCCTCTCGTAGCATTTTATTTGTATTCATTGTATCTGAATGATCTACATACATGTCTGTTTGTATCAGCACAGAGTCAGCCTTCAGAGGGAGTAATCTATGTGTTTCCCTGTTTCTGGCACTTGTACTGTTCACATAGTTAATGTTCCATTAATGTGTGTTACATAGATGTGACTGGGACTTCTATCTCTGGCTTTCCAAGACTCATTCATGACTTAATGAAGATCCCTAGTAGACACATGATGGCCCAGGAAAAGGAGTGCTCACCTTCCTATTTGTCACTAAATACCTATGAGACATTGGACAAGCTGCTTAATCTCTCCATTTTTTTTTTTTACTTTGTTAAATGAAGACTCTAACCCCTGTAATTTATCATTCTCCCAGGAGAATTATGAGGGTGAAATGAGATAATCAAGAGAAAGAATTTTAAAACCAGTAAAAGAACATACAAAGGGATAGGGCAACTATTCTAATTTGTAAGGCACATAGTTTACAGTAAGTTAAGTGATACTACTGGTTGTTATGAAATCTAGGTTAAATGGCATTTTTAACTTCTCCCACTTTCTGATTTCATGAGTAGTGAGGTACCATGAAAAAAGGAACTCATATGCTAGCTTTGAAACATCTATTTGTCATAGCCAGAAATAAGAAATGCCATCTCACTGGCTCCTGCTATGTTAGATCTGGATGGAGACTTGAGACACAGTCTGTACTTCTCATTTGTATGTGGTGAGACTGAGGTTGTAGAGGGGAAACAACCCAGCCAGGAGGCCACCACAATCTCTGGACAATACAAGCTATGCAAGGGTGTCCCATGTTGAGTAGGTAGGTAGAAAGAGACTCTGTGTTGTTTATTTTTGTAAACTGACCAAAACAATGACCATAACTAGAGAACTGGTTAAGTGCAAAGACTCTGGAGCTCAATTGCTGGGGTGAACCTCTCTCCCTGCACCCACACCTTCTACTAATGGAGTGATTCGAGCAAGTTAACTAACCTCTCATCTCTTATGTGCCTATTTTGTAAAATGGAAATAATAAAGAATGTCCATCCGATAGCATTATTATTAAGCTGTGCACAGCACTTAGAATTGTATCAGCCACACAGTAAGTGCTAGATGGCTGTTAAATAAATAACAATAACATGAGAGAATTCTATCATAACATTTTTTGAGCTTATACAGATGATGACATTTAAGGGCCTTGATTTATACTTGCAGATTTAGTTTCTAAGTCATTATGATTTCTGCTTCTGTTTCTCCAAAATTTTTCCTGACTGTATGTTCAGATCAGAGCTTTTAGCTAAAGTCGCTAAGGAGTTAACATGAGATTAATAAATTGTCAGAAGGTCGAACATTTTTTTTTTAATTTCCTGGAGGTTACTGTTGTATTTTTAATTGGTATCATGTTGGCAGTTCAACTCACTTTTTGGAAAACAAATCTGCCAACAGCCAGATGTTGATGGTTTCTCAGCCAAGAGAGGCATCTGAAACTTTCCATGATCAATATGCTACCAGGAAAAACACAACACTAAAATGGTATGCCATATTTGATACCAAAAATCCAAAGTAAAGTTAGGAAATTATGTTTTGCAATTACACAAGGCAATATGCTGATGGTGACTTATGGGTTATGAGTAGTCTAGGCTCATGATAACCTTGTTGCATTTGCTCTCCTGTCTGCTCAAATCAACAACGAAAAACCCTGGAATGAAGCTTTAATGTGGTGAATCAATTATTTTGGTTGAATGAGGGCACTATGATTTTACTGGGTAGATGTTATTATGTAGCAAAGTTAAATAAAACATGTATAATCAAGTGTGTATTATTTCATTTTTTTGCATTTGTTCCTTACCATTATTATCTAGTAAATAATCTCTTTTGCCATAATGTCCTTTGGGTAAATACGGAAAATGGTGACTTTAGAAAAAAAACTGGGGCATGAAGAGATAAAGTGAATTACTCAGTTATGCAATGAAGAGATATAACCATGGACTTGACAGCGCTTTTTTTTTTTTTTTAAAGAAAAACATTGGTATTCACATAAAGTAGAATGGGTAGGAATTTCTTGATACTAAGCCATTCATAAACTAGCTAGTTAAATTTCTTAACCCTATAATTCTCTATTCAATATCAACATACATGTATAGGCAAGTTGTCAGCCTTCAAGATGTCATAGGATTGGGAAGAAATCTTATAAGAAGAAGAGCAAGCAGTGTGACCAACTTTGAGAACTGTTGTTGGTCTTATAGATCCCCAACTCCGGGCTCTCAAGACATACGGGATATAGAAAACATCTCCATTTGGCCTCCTGAGCCACCCTCTGCATGCCGCTCTGGGTCTGGGAGGCTGGCCTTTACGGACGTCATCTGCTCTCCTTGCCCTCTGGCTTCCTATTCAGTTTGGTCAATACGAAGCCTCAATAGGAGATCAGAGAGGAGGAAAAGAAAGAAGTTGTAGTATTTATTCTTTGGGCTCCCTCCTTGGTGGCATTGGGTTGGTAGTGGCTGCATTCCTCTTCTAAGGGCCAGAGTCGCTGTTGTGAAGCCCTCTCTGATAGCTGGAGCTATAGCTATAACGGGCAACCGTCTGGTAACCGGCAGCCTAGAAATAAATCACTTTCACTCTTGCTAGCCCTATTTGCTTCAGCAACCTTGTTGGGTCCAGAAACCTTGCCCACGCATTTGCAAATAATCCCTTCATTAAACCCCCCTCAATTGCTCTATTTAAGTGGGCCCTGTGTTTTCTGCTTGGACCCTGACTGATACCAAATCATAAAATTCCAGTGTTGAAAAGTCCTGGACTTGGAGTTAAACTCTGTGATTTTGAGCAAATTATTTCCCTTCTCTAGATCTCAGTTTCCTCTTAAAAATAAGGTATATTACTTATAATAGGCTATTATTATTGTTGTTGTTATAACAGGTTATAATACTTATAACATTTAGCATATGACGAACTTTTGCTTAGATAGTATCTAGTCCAAAGGACCCTTTCATTTGCCAACCCCATGAAATTAGCCTTTGCTCTTTTAAAATTTTGCCAGTAAGGATTCTTCTATTGATATGACAGTCCTTTATTATGTAGTCATTCAACAAGAGTATCTGTATCATAGGACAAAGGGGACTTGGGGTGTAGGTTTTATTCCAACTTCTGGCTGTGTGATTCAGCACAAATCATTATATTTTCAGGGTACAGGTGTTTCAACTGTAAAACAGTAATGCAAGCCCCACCTTCCTGAAGTCAGAGGGCAAACCTAGTGCTTTCTCATGTTTCCAATTTGAAGATTTGGGATTTGCATTATGGAATATATGCCTTAAACAATATATGCAATATACACCTAAAGGGGTATATTGAGTAGATAACTGCAAGATTAAGGAGTTTAACTAGCTCTTTTGTGACTTACTTTGGTATCAAGAAATCCCTAGTTACTCTACTCTATGTGAGCACCAATACTTTTTCTTTAAAAAAACATATGTTGTCAATCTGTATCAAGGCTATATCTCCTCAGTGAATAACCGAGGAATTCACTTCATCTTTCTATGCCCCAGCTGGGCCTGAGGAAGCGAAGGAGACAGCAGGCCCCGGAGTCAGAACCCCAGTTCTGCTGATTGGGAGAGTTGTTTTACTTCTCTGTGCCTCAATTTTCTCAGCCACGATCTGAGAGAAATAATACACCTGCCTCAGAAGGGGGGTGGGAGTGCTGATTGAGTGGATACTTGTCATAAATTCCTAGCTATGATGTTTCATGTGCTAAGTCGTCTGTGTGAACTACCTTGTTTAGTGCTCACAACAACCCAGTTTTCTGATGATTGCCGGGGTCTTTCAGTACAGTGCTGTGAATAAATTATGTGACTTTCCTCCTTAGGAACGTTGCACTTACTGCTTCCTCTTCCTTGAAACTCTCCCTTCTGACCCTCACATTACCAGCTTCTTCTTGTTTTAGGGCCTCAATGCCACCCCGTCAACGAGGCAAAGTAGGTCCTCTGCCTGCATTCAGTTTCCATCACATTGCCACAGTTTTATTGCCTTTATAATACTCATCAATTCCTAAGATTATCTTTATCTTCATGTTTGTCATCTTTCTTGTCATAAAAGCTCCATGAAGGAAGTGACGTACGTCCTATTCCCTGGTCCAAAGCCAGTGCCTAGAATCGGGCTTGCCACACGTGGTCTCTCAAAAAAGCATTGTGCAATGAATGACAAAATAAGGAAACTAAGGGGCCAGAGAATTCATCTGGATAACTCCAAGCATTTTGTTTAGCAAGAGTTCAAATGCGTGCCAGACGACACTGAAGTCTGCGCTCTCTCCGTCCTATCTTTCGGCAGTTTTTGGAAATGACAATGAGGGTCTGAGCAAGGGCTTTACAACAAGAGATGAAAAGAAGTTAATTTAAAAGCTGTTTCAGAGAAAACTGACCAGAGCTTAGTGCCCAATAAGATGATGGGTGGGGGAGCATAAAACGGAGGGAAGATGGTTCTGACTTCAGCATCCACGCAGCTAGTGGTGCCAATGGATGAGGTGGGAAACCCGGGGAGTGGGGCTGAGTGGAGACCAGGCCACTCCATCTGGCTGGTGCGCTCATCTGCTTCCTGGCATGGGTGTTCAAAGAGTAGTGTGGGAAACTGGCTACACGGGATGGGGCCCGGACTTTGCACAAGCTAATCCTTAACTTACGGCCCAGGTATTGCCAGCATCGGATGCTACCTCCTTTCTTATTCTTGCTGGGGAGTTACTAACGTCGGGAGGAAGACATTAATTCTCCCTAGATCACGACCATCCCCTCTGCTTGACCACCAGCCAGGCCGCTCCATTGGAGGCCACTGCACAGATCTGTCATCTCCTTTTCAAACTTGTGTTTGTGGTTCCCCAGGCCTTTCCAGGACAGTGGGACTTTGATATTGGTCTGACAGTCTTGCTCAGACCCAATGTGTGGTTTAAAATAAGGAGCTTGGACTTATAATTTTTGCTGTCGGTTAAAGATGAGCAATATATTTGACTTTCAAAAATTTAAGAATGTCATTGGTTTATCATGTAGAAAATCTTTGTATTGTGTTACTTCCTTTAATGCTTTCACTTGAGGCACAGAACTAATGTTTAAACCTGCATTTAACCAATTACTATAAAATGCATATAATTTCCAAATATTGAGAATATTAAATGTATGTAACAAAAATCTCAGGAGGTGAAATGTATGCTGTTTTTAAATATTTGAAAAGCTGACTCAAAGAACAGTTTTCCAATATACATTGGGAAGCTTGCATTCACATAATTTAATTCTTTCATACAAAAATTCCAAACTTGAGGGAGAATAATCTAAAAGACATACATAGGTATATGTATATAAATGTCTGTACTCGGATATATGCACAGATATGTTTATCTCAGTGCTATTTATGTTACGGAGTAAAAAATAAAAAGGGGGAAAAAATCTAAATATCCAAAAGCCAGGGGATCTTGTCAAAAATAATATATGGTAAATATACAATGTAATATTATGCTTACCATTAAAAAATGACTTTTACAGAGTTTTAATAACAAAGTTAATATTGATGAAAGTGTGCAATGTAAAAAAAAAGATAAAATTTGGTATAGATGAGATTTCATTAATGTACATGCAGCCATGAAAAACAATATTACTGCTTATTTGTAGTTACTTCAAGGTGAGGGGGTATAGTAGGATTATGAATGTGTTGTGTGGTATGAGTGTATGAGTGAATGAATGTGTGTGTGTGTGTGTGTGTGTGAGAGAGAGAGAGATTTTCTACCCTTTTTTACACTTTCCAAGTTTCCTTCTATGGACGTAACTTTCACAAACAAACCGTTCACCCTCCCGGCACCCGAGGAGTAGGAGGAGGAGGAGAAAGGCCGTCCTGCGGAAGAAGGGGCACACACTGCACATGACTCTCAAAAGTGGGACCAATAGGGTTGGAAGTTCAAAGGAAGGCTGATTTCGGGTCACTGGAAGGAAGAAGCCTCCTTAAAGCGGGCTGTCACCAAATGGGGGGCTTCCTGAAGAAGCCATGCTGTCGCCTGGTGATGACAGGATCTGTCTGGGAGCTATGCAGGAGGTGAGGCTCCATGTTCTCCTATGCTCCCTTCCGACTCACAGGTTCTCTAATTTTGGGAACATAAGTGCTCCCTAACTCAGCAGGAGTGTAGGCTTTTCTGGAGAAACTATATTTTTTTTCTTTTGTTATTTGCATAATATTAATAAATCTCACATTTCCGCCAAGAAAAATGAAAAGCCCTTCTTTATCTGCTTTCCTGGAAAAGAAATTTTAGAGTGAGTATCAGCCCTTTATTAAACTAACTTTTAGTCCCTAGCCATGAAGCTGCATGGGACCTGGTGGAGGATAGTTCTTCAGCCACATTGCAGGTCAGCAAAGCCTTGAACTAGCCCAGTCAAGTCTCACCTCACCACAGGGTGTGGTCCAGCATGCAGGCATGTGGTGTCCCTGCTTTTCTTCCTGGTGGCCTAGCGTCCTCTGCCACCCTGGTACCTGGCTCTAACCATCTGCATTTTGCCTCATGGTCTCATATCATCTTTTCAGTTCTGTGTCCAACTGCTTAGGGCCCAGATCATAGATGGAGGAGAATCTAGTGAAAACACTGTTGTAAAGTAACTTAGCAATGGAGCAAATGTGGTCTCCCTTCTAAATAATTTACTTCTACTCTCTAGGGTTTTCTTGTGATGGGTCACTAAAGGGGAAACTGGTAGTTACTGGGAGCAGAAGCTTTATACCTGTAGACCTTTTGGGGTCCACAAATCATAGCCCATATCTAGTGTGTGTTCAATATCAGCTGGTTTTATGAAATCCCATTTTACAAAAATATCAGTTTTTAGTGTTATTTTGTTCAATTTTCATATCTTCCTTTTTTTGTCTTTCAGGCAATGTTATTACTTCTTCCTGACACCCTGACACTTGGGTTAATAATTGCCATGCATCCTCTGCGAACATTTATTTGTGGGCTTTGCCAAATATTGGTGCAGGAAGAGCACTAAGAAGGCATGCTAATTTTGCTCTTCCCCATGTGAATATGAAATCCATTTGAAAGTTACACTTTACTGGTCTGCTTTGTACAAATGACTATATCGCTGGTAAATATCTGGTAAAATGACAATTTTGTTTCCAACTCGAAAGGGTAAAAGCAATGGTTATAACAACCAGCATCCACTAATTTATCGCAAATTAGCAATAAAAATATCTACAGCTTCACTATCATACAGGACTAGAGTTTTGGCATTAATCTTGATCATAGCCTTCTAGGTTGCCAATGACATGTATGTTTTGTTTCGGCATGTGTGTGCAAGGAAGGAAAAAAAAAATCAAAGCAATATTTTTCGGTCACAATTTTCATTATTTTGTCCACAGGATTATTACTAATAAAAGTAATCTTATCCTGTCCCCTCTCTTCACAGAATGTTCTAGTAAGTCAGGGCTTTTTAAACACTGTTTTATTTACCACTCTCCCTCCCAGCACAGGAACAGGAACTGGCATATTATAAATATATGTTGAATGAATAAGTGAATTAATTAAATCTTATTAGGATGATATATTACCTTTGGTCAGTGCCACTGCAATAAATTACTATTCTATTCTGGGACTTTTGACTGGGTATATTGGGTTCTTTGAGGTACTCTCTATGTTTTCTCCATTTCTTTTGTGAACACTCATGAAATTTTAGGGCATTCACATTTTCAAATCATTGTATGAGTCCATCGGTCCCTACGAAATGGCGTGGCCAAATATAAAGACAGTAGATAAAGACATGAGTTAGAGCCCTCACCTAAAATGTCTCACCTAGCTTCTTAGTATTTTGCTTCCTCGCTGGCAAAGAATACCACCTTGTCTGTCTGATTCTAACAGTTTTCCCATGTTTGAAAAAAAAATCATGTATTAAAAAACGTTTGTGGACATAGAATATTTGTCAAGTGTCATTATAAATTATATATAGCATCTTTTTTTTTTATAAAGGGTTTCCCTTTAGAGATCTTCTTTTTTCTACTCCTTAAGAATGGCACACAATTGGAGAGAAAGAGAAAATGGAGAGTACGATGATTAGTCTTATGTGTCAACTTGGCTAGGCTAGAGCACCCACTTATGTAATCAAACACTAATTTCAGTTACTGTCAAGATATTTTGCACACAGGCTTGAAATCTGCAATCAGCTGGCTTTCAGTAAAGGAGATTACCCTGGATAATGTGGGTGGACTGCGTTCGATCAGCTGAAAAGACTTAGGCAATAACTGAGGTTTCCAGGAAAACAAAGAATTCTGTCTCAAGACTGCAGCATCGCATCCTGCCTCAGTGAATTTCAGCTTGTCCGCCTGCCCTGTGAATTTCAAACATGCCAACTTCCACAGTCACGTGGACCAATTCCTAAAAATAAATACTTTTATATCTGTTTGTGTTTATATATAAATGATGCATATGTATATGAATATGAATATGCATATGTATGTACATGTTTATGTATATGAGTATATACACATATACAAATGTATATGCATATATTGGTTCTGTTTTTCTAGAGAACCCTGATTGATACAGGTAGAAATTAAGCAAAGAAAGAAAGTCACATTTGTGTAAATGTTTTCTACTTGACAGTAGTTTTTTGTACTTGATGATATTTCTGATGTTTGAAAATATCTAAATTACAACACCAAATGCATGTATGGGACTCAAGGAGTTTACGAGGTAATAATATACTTTAAAACGATACAGCTGCTCCGCTAACAAGTTAGGCAATGGGAATCCAAGAGTTATCTGACTCTAGTCCTTACCCCTCAGATCAAACAAAATCTTCAATCGTTTTGAAGCCTAGACTCCTGTCACTAATGCGGTGCTACCTGTCAAACAGGATGCACCTCCCTCATCATCACACAAAAGTTCCCCTGGATGTTTAGGGAACCAGGAGTACATCAATAGAGTTGGTTTTGTAGGCTATGATGTATTGATTCTTTTTAGAAGCAGAGAACTGCAATGCATGCAGACCTAAACAAACAAAACAAGTAAACAGTTTGGGGGGGAAGAAAAGGGAACTTGCTTTGAACAGCAGGAGACGATGTTTTGGCGGCTGAGCAGGGCAAGAGCTTCCTGAGCCGCTCTTTGATGCTGCGCTTGGTGCTGTTCTGGGCGTAGAGGAAACCTAGAAGATACGCGATGTGTTCTGTCAAGGCCGTCTTCGAAGAGAAACTGGGGCGCGTGGCGCGGTTTATCAGAGGACGCCCCGCAGGCAGGATCTGGACTCGGCCATCCGCTCAGGCAATCACAGGCAGTAGGTTAGGGACCCCAGAAGGGAGAAAAAAACATCCTTTTCTCCCCCTCTGTTTTTCTCATTTTTTTTAGGTTTTCTTTTCAAAACTTTTCCTTATGTTGCCTTAAAGATAATGACTAGCAAGTGAAAGCAGAATCATGCAAGTATATATATCTTTTGAGTAGCAAAAGTAAAATGCGGTAGACTTTTTTTGGTCTTAGATAGGAAATAAAACAAATACCACTGAAGGAGTTAACTGGATTGAAATTTCAATATTCAAACCAGCATGAAGGGCCCACATGATAATTTTCTGTTCTTATCACTCCCGTGTTTGATTACTGAGGAGATAGATGCTCTGCATAAATCATTCACACCACAATCACCTGTTAGTACCTTTGCCTTCCCTGAAAGTGACAAAATAGATGTCCTTGATATGCAGCTCCATTAGCATAAGCTGACATGCCCAGAGACAAGACAGTCCTTCACATTTTTCAGGTGTCGACATTAATGAACAGAATTATTCAAGCAGAGTAATGCCCAAAAAAGCAGAGTGTGTTTGCAAAATGTTAACCCAGGAATAGATGGAGCAGTACCTGTGACTTCAGATTGCTGGGGAGGACTCAGAGAAACCACTAGTGACCCAGTGGGCAAACACGCAAACACTTGAAACAACTGTTGGTGTCAGGAACCACAACTGCCCAAGTTAGCCAGAGCTTACTGATTCTAAGTGCCCAGAGCATGAATTTGTATGTAGATAAATATATTGCTTCCTTCAAATCAGTTTAGAAGGTTCTGGGAGCTCCAGCAGTGCAATCAGCTAGTGTGCGGTGCTTATACAGTTTAGAAGGTTTTGAATATAAAGCAACAACAAAAGAAGCAATTTAAATTGGGGTTACACCATCTTCATCTTCATAATATGGGCTGGTGAATGTATCACTTGCTGCTTTTGTACTTTACAACTCCCATCTCGAAATTATAAAAAGTCCTGACCATAAGTTTGCTGATCTATTTCTTTTTGGGGGCTGATTCACCCCACATTAGTATCCGTTAGCTAAGAAACTGCATAGATCTATGGTGTGCGTGCGTGTGCGTGTGTGTGTGTGTGTGTGTGTGTGTGTTGGGGGAGGGGTGACAGTATACTAGTAGATACATAAATGAAAGCAGAACATTTTCCTGCTTAAAATCCTTTTAACACTTTCATGTTGTCCTTTGAAAAGATTCACACTTCCTACCATGGATCCCAGTCCATGCATGATCTGGCTCTGCTTCACTCTGAAAGCGATTTCTACTGCCCTTCCTATTACTCCTAATGGACCATCAGCCGTAGGCCATGCCACCTTCCTTGCCTTTGTTGGAACTCACAAAACAGGCTCCACCCCCACTCTTCACACTTACTTGGCATGAATGTCTTGTTCACTTGATATCCTAAATGCTTGTTTAGGGTCTGGCACATGGGAGGAGATAAACATATCTCAGATGAATGAGTGAATAAATTCACTTTTGATACCAGAAGAAGACCTGATTTCATTTCCTAGATTTGTATCTAAGTAAGCTTTCAAACTTGTAAAATAAAATAAATTCAATTTCCAGAAAACATCCATCAAAGTGCTATCTCCTTTGTTAACTTCTCAGGATATCAGAGTTTTGCTTTAGCTCCTAAAGCAGGGTGTCTGCTTCTTCCTTTCAAGTCACTGCAAACCTTGATGTCATTTGTAAAGAGCATAAAGAATTGAGGACTTTTGAAACTTTACAAGATGGATCCCATGGGAGCCATGACAGATATGTCAACAGGCACATAAGGGAACGCCCGTAGGGTGTGACCTGAATGCCCAAACCACAGATGTCAGTCTCCGTTTGCAGGGGCCGATAAACATGAGGATCCCATCTTGTAAGGTCCACATAAGCTGAACTCCTCAGACAGATGATGCTCAAGCCTGACATGATGGTACCACAGATGGTGCACTGAGAGCCAAAGACTCTGACCCTCTGACTCGTGGTGGCCACTGGCATGGGACTGATGCGCAGCTCTCAAAGTGCCTGGAAGTCGCAGGAGAGAGTGTTGGACAAGAGAGAACTGGTGTGCGTGATAGAGGATCTGTGTGACGATTAATTGTAGGTCATTGTGATAGTTAATTTTATGTGTCAGTTGGACCAGTGTAAGGGATGCCCAGATAGCTGGTAAAACATTATTTTTGGATATGTCTGTGAGGGTGTTTCTAGAAGAGATTGGCAATTGGCAATTGAATTGATAGACTGAATAAAGAATATCGCCTTCGCCAGCATTGACAACCACTATCTAATAAGTTGAAGGTTTGAATAGAACAGAAATGCAGAGAAAGGGAGAATTGTTCTCTGCTCGAGTTGAGACAACCGTCTCCTCCTGCCCTCAGACACTGGCTCTCCTGGTTCTCAGGCCTTCAGGTTTGGACCATCAGCTTTCCTGAGCCTCCAACTTGCAGATGGCATATTGTGGGGCATCTCAGCTCTGTAATTGTGTGAGCTAGTCTCTCATAAGAAATCTCTTTGTATATATCTGTATATATCTTATTGGTTCTGTTTCTCTGGAGAACCCTGACTAATACAGTTGCTGGCCAGGGTCTGGGTGATGTGTACTCAGTGTCAGACTCCATAATACTGAGCAGACAGAAGCTGCTGTAGGTCTGAAAATTAAATGGAGATAGAAGCCATGGAATGCTGAGAGAAAAAAAAAAAAGGAATAAAGAATAAGAAAAGAAAGAAACTGTACTAATCACCTCTGGTATTTGCTAGAGAGTTCAGAAAGACTATATTTTTGGAGTAAGGGTTATTTCCTAGAGTAAGGGCCACGCCTTATAACTCAGTATAAGACTAAAATTGACCTGTCTTAACAAATAATAGAACTAAAGTTGGCAAGAGCAAAAGGAATTCCTAGCAACTATGCAACACCTTCCAGAAGAATACATAACACATATTAAGATAACATAATCCAAACTCCTTATAATGTGTTAAAATGATGTCTATCATGCTATCAAAAATTAGCAGATGTGTGAAGGAACTGTTATCCATAATCATTAAAAAAAAAAAAAAAAAGCAGTCAGTAGAAACAGAGCCTGAAATGACACAGATGTCGGAATCAGCAGAAAATGACTTTAAAGAAAAACATGGTCATAAGTAAATGGGTGAAAAATTTTAGCAGCGAAATTTAAACTACAGAAAATAAACATATGTAAATCTAGAAATGAAAAGTAAACTATATAAAATGAAAAAAAAATCCTTCTTTAGATGTGCTTGGTGGCAGATGGGGGCTACCGAAGAGTTATAAGCTAGAATAGAGAAGTAAAGAAACAGACCATCTCATCTGTATAATAGAGAGGAAAAGAGATTAAAAATAAACAGATACTTAATGATTTTTGAGACAATATCAAGTAGTCTAACATGAATATAACTAGAGAAGCAGATGAGATGAAGAAAAATTTTTGAAAATAATTGCCAAAATATTTCAAATTTGTTTATAAACATCGATACACAGATTGCATGAGAAACTTGTTGGAACACAATCAATATTGGTACAAGATGAACCGAGTATAGTAAAACTGCTAGAAAAAATTGAGAAAAATCTTAACAGAATAAAATGACATATTACTTATAGAGGTATGATAATATGAAAGTGGTTTCTCATCAAAAACAATAGAAACCAAAAAACAATGGAATAAGTGCTGGAGAAAATATACAGACTCTTTTAATACAGAATTCTAGATTGAGTGAAAATAGTTTTTTGGGAATGAAGGTGAAATAAAGATATTTTCAGATAAACTAAAGCTGAAATTATAGCTACTAGATCTTCATTACAAGAAATACTAAAGGAATTTTTTCAAGCTAAAAGGTAATGACATGACATAGAAACTTAGATTTACAGTTAGAAATAAGGAACATTGGAAATTAATAATATCTGAATAAATATAAAATATTATCTTCATTTCCTCTCATTTCCTTTGTTTAAAACAAACAACAAAAGTATGTGGAGTTTATTACATTTGTAGATATAAGGTTTCAGACATTAATAGCTTAAAGAATGGGGAAGGTAAATGGAATTTTACTGTTGTATGTTTCACACAAAATGGTGCAATATTAACTCTGACTAGTCTGAATAACTGGAGAAGACATAACACGATATTCCAATCTTTAGATGCCAGGGGAGCAAGTAAAAGTAATAAAAGGTGCAATCAAAAATCCAACTGAGGAATTCAAAAGGAAAACCAAAAAGATTTAATTAACCCCAAAGAAGTCAGGGACAGAGAAGCTGAGAAGCAAGGAGAATATATACTGAGAAAGTAGACTTATACTTAACCATATCATGAAATCAGAAACCAAGGCTTTCTTATTCATTTCTGTATCCCCAATGCCTTGCACAGTGCCTGATATATAAAAAGTCTTTAGTAGATATTTCTACTGAAAGCATGAAATCAGTCTATATGAGGGTCTCAAAATGTACAGATTAGCTGCATGTTTGGAACTGGCAGACACTTTTAGAATTTGCATGGTACACTGCCTGACAGGGTGTGAAGCAGTCCCTTGCCCTGCCCGCGCCCTAAGAGGACAGTCATGTGTAAAGGCATTCTGCTCGAGACGATACCGACTACACTCCCCAGCCAATAACACTGAAAGAAAATTGATAGTGAAAGTGGTCAGTCAGCAAAGTGCCTTAGTATGGAGGGCATTTTAACCCCACAGAGACTAAGTACTCTTTGATAGGTTAATTATCTTATACCAAGTTAATATTTATTTATTCATTTATTCACAAAGCAGTTATTTTCATGCATATATTATAAACCTTATAAATAATGTGGATACACAGTGGTCTTATACAAATAAGTCTCTGCTCTCTAGAGGCTAACCATCTTCATGCTTGTAACATCTATTCCATTGCATGACCGATTTGTCGGTTTCATTTATTAAACCTGAATTCACTGAGGGGAGGATTCCGTTCACTTATTAATTCATTTAGTCGAGAAAACATTTACTGAGTGTCTATAATGTACTGGGAACCAGACAAAATTTCCAGCTCGAATCAATCTTATAGTCAGGGAAGAAAAATAATCATAAAAAAAGAAATCACAAAACATAAAATTTGTCAGGTAGAAAGCAAGGATGATGCCTAAGACTTCTGCTGATGAACGGGTTGAGAGGCGGGGTGAATACTTGTAATTTTAAATGTGGTGGCCAGAGAAGGTGTCAGTGGAATCAAATTTGAGCAAAACTATTTAATGAGATGAGAAAGTTTCTTACCCTATTTTGATTATTAGCAACTAGTACAGTATTACATATATTAGCACATGTGTGGAGTAATATAAGCTATTTCTTAAGTTTTTCAATTAATATTTATTGAAATTAAAATGGTTAGAGTAATACCTTCAATTAATTGGCTATATAAACCATGGAGTTTAACAGACTATTCACAAATTTGTTGCCTTAGAAATCAAAATTAAATCTTTGCATAGGAGTTAAACCAACCTACTAATATACTAGCTCTTCAAAAATAATGAAATAAAGCAATACAAAAAAAAAGCAATACAAAAATAATGAAATAAAGCAATACAAAAAAAAAGCAATACAAAAATAATGAAATAAAGCAATACAAAAAAAAAGAATAAACGGTCGATGTGTAAATAAGTAGGTCACGTTAAATTGTGGAATAACTGAGTGAAAATGCATTCATTTTTACCCGTGGGAGAGGTGGACATTACAAAGCCTGACGTTACTGAACATAGAGCTTCATGTCTCTGACTCTCCACATCCAAATAGTAGCGTATGTGAGTGGTCATTTTTCCCTTACTGCTTTTCCTGTGATACAAAAAATACCATTACATATCAATGTCAGGTTTTAGTGGTGAGTGATGAGCCATGAATTATGAATTCAAGAAGTAATGATGATGGTATTAGAAGTGGTTATTTCACCATGATGAGAATTACACTTATCTTCTTTGTTTTTGTTCTGTGGCTGTGCATAGACATAAAGACTCCTCCATAATTGATAATTCTTGTGCCTTTAAATTATGGACAATGTTTTTCTTCCTAGATTCTGCACTCGTGGATGTCTGGTGGAGGAAAATGGCTACTTTCCACAGATTTGGGATCTTCCCATGAATTAATAACTATGACAAAATAATCAGGAGATTCAATGGCATTGTCATCATGCCTTTGTTTCTTTCAATCAGTGACAAGCTGACTCATGAGTGGTGACTTGATACTGGGGCTAGAAAGTACATTCTTCGCTAGTTGCAAATGTGAGCTTATTTGCTCGCATATCTTTTTTATTATTTTATTTTATTTTTATTTTTTTAGGCCAGGCAATCTTTGGTTGACCTCACAGATTGCAAGGATCTTATCAGTTTACAATCCCTTATTTTTTATTTTTTATGCCTACAGCACCTGGTCTTCCTAGGTGGTCTCCCATCCAAGAACTAACCAGACCTGACTCTGCTTAGCTTCTGAGATCAGATGAGATTGGGCTTGTTCAGGGTGGCATGGTTGTAGCATATTTGTTTTTTAAACGGGCTTACAGCTCATAAATATGCAAATGAAAATAGTTCACTTTGGATTTTTACATTTATTCCTGGAAAAACAGGGCCCCAGATAATGTGGAGTTCATATTCTGGTGATAATTTTTGCTGAAAATTGCTGCCACACCATACCAATTGTTACTGGACCCTGTAGTCAGCCCCAAATTTAAACTGTTCACCCTTAAGAAGGGTAGTAGCAGGGTTAGTGACTGAAAATGAGGGGGACAGTATCTGCATTTAATTCTGTAACTTTATGAATTTTGGAGGCAGAACACTGACCTCCCTAACTGACCCGTTTTGTTTTGCCTGATTATAAAATTACCTTTTAAATCTATCAGTTCATTAAGAAGGAGGGAGGCAGAAGGTGCTTGAATTTGCTAGAAATTATCTACAGAATCTAAATGCAAATAAGCTTAGTTCTACACAGAGCTGCGACTTGAAGACACCTGTTTCTCATAAAACGAATGCTAGTCTGTCAGCATCTGTCTCTTTCCTACGTCTCTCTCTGCTTCTGCCTACTGTATGTCTCACTTTCTCCCTTAGTCTTTGTCACCCCCTTATCTCTCTGTCTTCCTCTCCATCTCCATCTTTGTGTTTCTCGGGTTTTATATCTGTTTCTGCCTTTGCCCTTCTATATATATGTCTTTGTTTGTACCTCTCCTTTCTGTTCTCTCCCTCTGTCTCTCTGTCTCTCTCTCTCCGCTCTGCCATCTCTCTCCTCTCTCTCTTTCTCTGTCTCTCTGCCTGTGACTCAATCAAGGCAGGGTCCCATTTGATCTTCTCTACTTTTGTCTTGATTGCATGCCTCATGAAATATTTAGAGAGAGCTTTAGTCAGCCGAGGACAGGATAATTATCGTATGTTATTGCTAGGCAAATGTTGTAAACAACTAGATGGTCGGAAGCTACAGTGCTTTCCAAATTAGTCCTGAGAGCTTGTGATTGTCCACATCACCATCCTGATCTCTTGGCAGAACTAGCCGGAGGACACCAGGAGAAAATAATGGCATGGCAAAGGCATCTGTTTCCTCTGGGATCCTTTAAGAGTCATCACTGAAGCCCAAATTTCCTTTGTTCCTCTGCAAAAATGGCCAAAAGTGCTCCTCTGATATCTTTTGTGTGGGAGTTGGGGAATTATGTGGAGTTTTTTATAAGTATAGCGACTAGACCTTCTGGTTTGCCTGGGTCAGTGCCAGTTTTTGATAGTTACCCTAACATCCTATGTGTTAGTACCCTTTTTGTGTTCAAACATGTTCTGGTTTAGATGGTGAATTATGTGGTCCTACTATACTAATGACCAGAATGGTCTGTTCCTACAGAGTAGTCTGTAGGCATCTCCTAAAGGCCACTTCATTACACTGTAAACAATGTAAATTATGCAACTTTATTTTAAAAGTATGTTTTAAAAGTAGTTATAATTAGTAGGAAAGATAAAATAGGAAGCTAAAATGTCAATTATGCACATGATGCAATATTATTGTAATATTATTGTGATATATTTCAGCTTTAAAAAAATGAAGGGCATCCCATCATATGTGACTATATAGATGAACCTTGAGACCACTGGGCTGAGTGAAATAAGCTAGTTACAGAAAGATAAATACTGCATGATCCTACTTATATGAGGTATCTAAAATTATCAAATTCGCAGAAGCAGAGATTAGACTGGAGGTTGCCAGGGGCTGCGGGCAGGCGAGAGGGTGAGATGTTGAACGCAGACAGTTTTAGTTGTGCAAGATGAGTAAGGCCTAGAGATGTGCTGTACAGCACAGTCCACGGGTTAACCCTTCTGCACTGTGCATGTTAAGTATTCTTACACAAAGAAATGTAAGTCATTTGGGGCACATTCATTCTAACGTTTGTAGTGGAAACACCTGTGGCTTTGGTGTCGAAAAACCTGGTTTGCGTCTAATCTATGCCACGTTTTGTTTGTGAGATTTTGGAAAAGTGACTTAACCTCCCTGGGCCACTTTGATTTCACCTGTATCATGGGAATACTAATAATGCCAGCCTCGCTTTGTTCCGGGGTGGTTAGGAGATTTAAAAGAGGTTACATATACACAGCTTCTGGCTAGTAATGTCCTTCCCCAACCAGTGGGTGCTTGAGAAGTGTGTTTAAGACTCAGCACCCAAAGCAAAAAGGAATATTTTTAAAGTGACAGCAGTACCTTATAGAATATAGCAGCAATTAAAGCGTTCCTCACATCCAAATCTCTATCTTGAACGTTTCCTCTTTAATACTAATTTTACTATAACTATGAATTAAACATAAATCTATCTGTACTATTTCTTTTCTTCAAGCTAATATAAAAAACATGTATACATATGTATATTGATATATGATTTTAAGTGTTTTAGTTCTAAGCTATGTAACTTCAAATTTTCCTTTGGAATAAGTCAATCACATATTTAAGATTGGAAAGCTAGTTACATTTGAGTGTAGTTGATTCTTCTAATAACAAGAGGTCACAAATATAATTTATGAATTGAGTTTTAATAGGATTTGGGATTATCGAATTGATTTTCTTGTCAGAGTATTTCCTTATTATGTAAGGAATCTTTCTGTCCCCCACCTTCTCCATTCATATTAATTTTCACACAGCTTATGGTGCTCGGTTCATTTGATGATTGGCCATTTACTTGACTACTGCTCTTTAATAATATATTTGAAAAAAATAACTTGTTTCTTTTGGTTCATTCTATTCAGCTTCTTTCAGTATAAAATCCTATAGTCTTATGGTTCATTATAAAAACTTTGGATTCCATTTATAGTGAGATTGAAAATGAAGAATTTTTGAGAATAGGAGCGATATAATCTAGCTTATGCTTTATTCAAGAAATATTCATTATGCACTGACAGAAGCAAGCCTAGTCTCCCGCTCTCAGGAAACTTATACTCTAATGTGGAAAGTAAATATGAAGAAGGGATTGAACAATAACACAAGAAAGTCTAAATTTCACTTGAACATGATCTTGCCTTAAGCAAAGATGTAGATAAATAATACCTAAAATGTAGCTAACAACAAGAACTTTTTATGTATCAAGTACTTTACAAGCATTATATCATTTAATCCCCACAAGAATCCCCTGTGGCAGATAATATTATAATAGACAAATGACAGGTGAGAAAATTAAGGGTCAAGAGATCCTTGCAGTGTATCAACATATGAGCACATGTCCATCGGTCTAACTTCTGGGTTTGACATCCTGACTTGTAGACTAAACTACAATGGCTCTAATAAATAATTAGACCACTTATTTTCTGTGTCAAATTGTGTAACCTTCGGCTACAGGTTAGTGCTTCATTTTGTGGCTTTATTTATTTTATACCCTCTTTCCCCCTAATTAGGCTTCTTAAATTATCCTGTCTTGAATATGTACTGAAAACTTGATGACTTGCATTCCTTTGCTGGAAATGCTACCTTGAATTCTATTTTCTGTAGGCCATTCATCAAATTCCTGGTGGTATTAAAAAATAATGGAGGTGAAGGAAAAGTTGCACTAGGAGATCCAATGTCTTCATCTGAAAAATGGGGGTAATAATACGTGACACTTACTAATCTCAAGGAAGTTAGGAGATAAATGAAGCAATCGTTTCTGCAAAATCCTTCAAATGCTGGAAGAAATAACATATGATCCATTATAACTTCCAAAGTGAAAACTGTATTAAATTTTCATCTTTCAACAATGTATTCTGTAAACTGATTTCGTTAATAAAACCAATAAATATTTATTGAGTAAATAATAAGGCAGACCCTGTGCTACAATGAGGATAAAAGTCAAATAAGATATTCGATGAAGCTCAAGTACTTAAAATTTTGTGAATACCATTAGTCGGTCCTGGCTGTTCACTAGAATCACCAGGGTGGCTTTAAAAATTAGCCATGTCTGGTCCCTCCAGACCAACTGAATCAAGGAACTCAAACGTGAAAGCAAACCTGAGGAAGGTTGTTCTGTTTGGGCCAATCCCGTGGCAAATAGGTTTTCCAAAGAACTGTGGCTTACGGTTTTGAGATTGCAAACTGACATCTAGTTGTTTCTACATAGACACTGTACTGGATTGAATAGTGTCTTTCAAAAATTCCTGTTCACAATGAGCCTCAGGATATGACTTTTGGAAATAAAGTCTTCACAAATGTCATTAGTTAAGTTCGCATGAAATCATACTGGATTAGGGTGAGCCCTACATCAAGTGACTTGTGTCCTTGTGAGAGAGAGGACACATGCGTGCACGCACACCCACTCACAGAGGGAAGAAGGCCACATGAAGATAGAGGCAGAGTGGGGTAACACAGCTCCAAGTGACACAGCTACCCGAGACTGCCAGCAACCACCAGAACCCATGGAACAGATTCTCCCTCAGCGTCCCCAGGAGAAACCGGCCATGCAGCCCCCACTAATTTCTGGATTCTGGTCATCTCAATTGTGAGAGAATACATTTGTATCATTCTGAGCCATTTAGTTCACAATCATTTATTACAGAAGCCCTAGGAATCTAACATAGACATCAATGAACACATTCTCAAGAACATCTGAAAAAGTTAAATTAAATGACGGACACATTTTTATCCTCTGCTTTACATAGAACATTCTCTTCAAATACAGAGTCCCTCAAAATCTAAGACCTGGTGCTGTACCTGTAATGCCTTCTTTAATAGTACTGGTAGTTTTTGCAAATTGCTACTGAGCATATCCATCCTGAGTAAATTGATCGCTGAGAGCATTTCTACTGGTGTCGGTGGGCCATATTCTATATTCTGAGTAAATCCCAGTTGAGTCTGAGCATTCACAAAAAAACTAACCTAGAAGTAAGGATCTTCCCATCTTTGTTTCAAATTAATTAATTAATTAATTAATTAATCAGATATTTATTCAAACACCAATGACTTTCTGTATCACTGAGATTAACAGCCAAATTCCCTACAATGGCACGAAGTGTCTACAATCCTCACCGCATAACTCATCTGTCTCACATCCTATTTTACTCTTCTCATTCTGTCCTCGTCATCTGCTGGTTTCCATGCCTGAAATGTCTTATCTAAATATCTTCAAGGTCACTCCCTCCCTTCCTTCAAATCCTTCCTCCAATGTTACCATTTCAGCAAGGCCTTCTCTGACCACCCTAGTGAAAACTGGATCTTACCATAACCATTCCCTCTTTCTCTTTTCTGCTTTATTTTACCCCATATATAGGCTTATGTTATGAGCTGAACTGCACTCCCCACAGATTCATATGTTGAAGCTCTAACCCCCAGTACCTCAGAACATGACCGTGTTTGGACACAGGGCCTTTAAAGAAGCAATTAGGCTAAAATGGGTTCCTTAGGGTGGACTCTAATCTAATTTGGCTGGAGTCTTTATAAGAAGAGGAAGAGACACTGGGGCGTAGAGGAAAGGCTCCATGCGGACACAGTGAGAAGGCGGCCATCTGTAAGCCAAGGAGAGATGCCTCAGAAGACACCAATCCTGATGGCACCTCGATCTTGAACTTCCAGCCTCCAGAGCTGTGAGAAAATAAATTTCTGTTGTTTAAAGCCACCTAATTTTGTTATAATGCTCCTAGCAAACAAATGCAGCTGACCATAAAATCTATTGTCCAACTTGGAACACCACTGAGGATGAAAAAGGGCAGAATTAATACTCAGACCTGGACAAGTGACATATACCGTGATTTCCTAGCTATAGCAGGACATTTGGTCGCCTGATACAAAGTCTGTCACTGTTAAAATGTGATGTACTTTATTTAGTTGTATGTTTATTACCTGCTTATCTCTATCAGACAGTAAATTTCTTGAGGGAAAGTATTTCTGTGTTTTTACTGCTTTATCCCAGTGCCTAAGTGTCTAGCACATAGCTGCTTCTCAATACAAATATGTTGAATAAATAAATGTAAACTGTGGGGACCAGTTGATGTTCTTTGCTCTTGACATAAAGGTGTCACTGTTCACTGATCTTTATATAAAAACAGCTATCTCAATGTGACTACTAATTATCTTGCACTTGCTATGTGCTCGGAAGGGTACTAGGCACTTTACATATATTATTATTCATTCTTACAACACCTTTGCAAGCTGGGTGTGATCCCTGTTTTATACTTGCAGAACTTAATTTCTTAGAGATTTTAGGTCACTTTTCCTATATCCCTCAGCAAGTAGCTCAGAATTCAAACTCAAGTCGGCATCTTTTAATGCAGAAAAGATGTTTGCACATTCTCAGCAGTTAGAAAAGGACATAGATGCAGATTTACAATCCATTAAGTCTATTGAAATGATTAATAGTTACTAGTCACAATATTGTACATGTTCAAGTACAAATGCTATCCACAAATTATATCAGTGTGAGTTTCAGAATAAGTCATTTTCAATTAAACTGTGTAGGTGGAAAGATCGCTAATGCTTTAATCCTGAATTCTCTATCAGTACTACAGAAAAATCGAGGACCACAAATCAATGTCTCTAAATGAATATGAGTAGCTCTTCCTCCTAATTTGATTTTTAGTAACTAATGCTTTGGACGGACACACAATGTGAAATATTGTCCTTGAAAACAAGCAGCTATTTCTGCTATTCAATATTTTTATTTGTTAGCAACTAAACTAGGAAAATCCAATATTAAAATTTATCACAGGAGCTGAGGGACTATGTCCTGAAGAAGAAAATTAATTTCTCGTCAACTTTGGAGACATTGTCTGATATATATTTTTTTATAAGTAACTAGTATCTTGACCACATCAAAATGTTGCCTAAGAGAATTTGAGTTACATATAGTCATACTTTGCATGCAAATTTAAAATAGTACCATATAAAATAATAAAGCCTCACACTATGTTCAAATTTGAAACTAATGCAATACCCAAATCTTAGTCTGGCATTTTATAACTTCAAAGCAGGCAGACTGACTAAATGGTGGGTGAGCTCTTTAGGATATTACTTTAAGGCAGTACAATAACCCTTAAAGAAACTCTGGCCTTTAGTGTTCAGGCCAGAATCATATTCATGTATGGAAATACCCAACTAAGATCTTAAATTATTTGACGTCATCAAGAATGAGTTCTTCAAATAAAACACAATATCTTTATAATTCATAATGATCAGTTTTTATCCAAAACACAGTGGAAATAAGATTTCAATCCTGAAAATCCTAGCATCACTCAATTCAATTCTACAACTGTCTGTCGATTTAGACTGATTAAATGCTCCTTGATGCTTTCTAGTCCCAGAGACCTTAGGGTTTAATTGCAGAGAAGGAAAACTTTTGAGAAATGAAAGTAAAATAACTTAGAAAAAAAAAATGTTTACTCCAGATGCTAATTCTGTGCCTACTTCTGGTATGCAGAACTCCTTACAGTATTGGATTGATCAGATTGTCTGGCTCTCCCAGATCTCCATGACCTGGAATGGAGGGCTGCTTAGGAAACCAAAAGCCATATTTTAGCCATCTGCCATGAGTGAACATTGTAAAAGGCACATTATAAATACAGGCATACCTTGGGGACGTTGCAGGTTGAGTTCCAGACCATTGCAATACAGCGAGTCATGACCTGTATGCAGGTGGTGGATCTTGCCTTCGATTTGTTTAATAAAGCACAATGTCTGTCAAGGAAGACACTGAACTCAGGAATGTTTTAGCTTGCCTAAGATCAGAAGTCTAAAAGCTAATGAAACGTGCCCGTGAACCTGGTCTGTCTGAATACTAAAGCCATGCAAATTCTATTCACGTTTTATTCATCTCTTTTTCCCCAGCATTGTGCACATTGCCTAGCACTGACTATGCGACACATGCTTGTTAAATTAATAAATCGATGTTGGTTGCAGTCCAAAGCAGAAAGGGAGGCTCCTTTTTTATGAATAAACCATGACTTTTTCAAGCTTTCCAAAAACATTAATACATTGGGTCAGTCTGAAATGCTGGACCCTAACAAACTGATCTAATACTTGGAGACAAGGGCATTCAGAAAGCTGAGGCTTGAGTATTGGCAGAGCCAGTCCTCCTCTGGTGGCCTTCAATGCTAGGCTGCTGGTTAGGGGGAGTTAGGCTGCTGGTTAGTGGCCGGGGAAAATGATGGTAGTAGACAACCCAGCATCGTCTTTAATCGTATGAGAAAACAGTGCTGGTAAAATGCACTCGGATCATAAAAAGGAACAGGTAAGAAATATGAAACTCAGATAAACCATCCTTACGGTGAGAAAGCAATATGATACTCTCAAGCTAAAATTTCATGGGAAGCTTCTAAAATGGCTTTCCGGGTAAGGAAAATTATGGATCCTATCTTATACTCTGGATGAATAAAGCCATTAACTTCAACATGACCTCAGGATTATGTGTGCATAGAATCAAACAGGACAATTTGTCTAATAAATGTATTTATTGTCAAGATAGATATGAAGTTCATGTAGGCTTTTAAGGGGGTGGGCTTTGAACTAAATGAGTCTGAGCTTCATGTTAATAATGATAAGTAACAAATGCTGGGTTTTCTGAGCACTTACAAAGCACTACATCCGATTTGATTATCAAAACAGTTCCATGTGCTAAGTATGTGAGATATTATAGTCTATAATTTATAAATGAGAAAATTAATGAAGTTTAGAAAATGTACAGCTCAAATGCTGTCTAGCTGAGATTGACTTCATTTCAGGTCTCTTCCTTTATATTCTTGCTGCTTAAAATGTCATACTCAGACCATCAACCTCATCTTGGAGCTTGTTAGAAATGCAGAAGTTTTGGACTCACCCCTGAGCTACTGAATCAGAATTTGCATTTTGATAAGATCCTCCAGTGATTTGCATGTACCTTAAATTGTGAAAAGCATCTTATAGATCATGCTGCATTAGTCGTCTGGAATGCCTCTGCTTTGGGAATCTCATCTCAATTCCTTATGAATGAGGGTAAATAGAGGCCGCTATTAGAAGAATAAGCTGCCAATTTATGAATCTTCTAAAAATACAACCAGATTTAAATGTTAATGGCACCAGTGACTCTGAATCCTGCTTTTGCCATTTGCTGTGTGGCTTCGGGAACACTTCTTAACTATTTCAGCCTCTGCTCCTCATCTGGAAATGAGCATAATAAGGATACCAACCTCGTGAGGTTGTTGTGGAAATCAGATGAAATGAGTCCTCAGAGCTGGCACGTATTAGGAATGCACAGTGTCACTATTTTAAGAATGATACTCAACAGAGATCACTCTCAGTCTTTTTTTTTTTTTTTTTTTTTTACCAAGAAAGAAAAATAAAAACTTTTAAGTAGGTTCTGTTGGTTCTTCATTAAGTCAACACTTGGAACACTGTCACAGAGACTCACTTCTTGTGAACTCTGAGCTATGGAATTCTTCCAAGGGATGCAAGGTAGTTGTGAGTTTCCGGAAAGTTATCCCAGGAAAAACCCTTGATGCATTTTCTAGATTTTTTTATCTCAGGAATTAGTCTTTGTTTGTCTACACTCAGGTTCTAAAAGTCCAACATCTTTGGAACTTGCAAGACTGGCCCCATTAGGGTTTGATCAAATTTCAAAAATTATTCTTAAAATTTGTAAAACAACTGAGAAGAGGCTCAGATAATTTTTCTTCTCTAGGAGTCTGGAAATAAGAGGGTAGAATGCTTGGCTGCTGAAAGCCACAAGAACGCTTTAGAAATTGAGTTTTAAGGAAAGGAACTGATCACAGCAGGGTTCACCGAAAACACACCACCAATTCATTCTCCCAGCTCCTTCCTGCTGGTGCATTGGGGTATTTTAAAGAAAGAAATTTCAAATTGCAACTAAATTAACTGGATGTTTTGTTTCTGGTACGTGCAGAGGCAATATGAAGACCCTATTTCACTCTGAACGAGACAAGGAACATGAAAAATGTTTTATTAAAATGTGCTTAACAGAGACGAGTTATTATTAGTTAATGTTGTGCTCTTGTTTCTCATATGGGAAGAATCTCCTAGCCTCAATGTGTGGTATGCAATTCAAAATTAGATATCATAAATCACTAGGGTAAAAGCGTGGGAGGCCAATACCAGAATGCTGCTCCTGGATGTGGAGTCATTACTCTTTACAGACCTAGCAAATCCTTAAAAGACAGTTAGAGAGTAAGGATATGAAAATACTGCAACTTGTCAAAGGCATATCATGAACTTAATTCGAAATGACATTTAAGTAGAGTATCTTGGTTTTCTTCTTGCTTTCCTGCTGAGTGGCAGTCACATATGTTTCTGTTGATCTTTATTTTGTACCATTTTTTTTTTTTTGATTTGGCACTTTCAAATCTCCACTGATTTCCACAGGGCAAGTATTAACAGAGGGGGTAAGCGTCAGGGCATGGATTTAAAACTGGTCTTTGCTAGGCTTGCTCATTCCACCACAGCTCGGTGCCTTCCTCTTAGTAGGGGACCTCAGGTTTTAATTAGCCAAATGAGACAGAAGCCCCCAGTTTTCTTTATCATGGGTTTTAAAGATGCAAATAATAAAAAAATAACAAGCCACAGACATTTTCTAAGTTTCCAAAGATAAAATTTTTCTTTTCAAATGGAAAATAGTTATTTCTTTAAAAATGAAGTAAAATCGAATCATTCTTTAAATATGACTTTATATTTTTAAAGAGTTAAGAGTCAATTTCAAATGATTGTAAATTAGTTTACATATATTTTCACCTACCTGCTCTTCCACTTGCTGCTTGTTTCTTAGCTAACTTTGGAAAAATCTGCCTCTCTTTTTTAATCTCTCAAAATTTATTTCTATCTTTAAACTCATTGAGATCTCCTCCTCCTCCTCCTCCTCCTTCTTCTTCTTCTTCTTCTTCTTCTTCTTTTGTATTTTGTCTTTAGGCTGTTTATCTTTTGCTGGTAAAAATCTTATGTTTTATTATAAAATGCTGTTTTATTTTATCTTTTTCTTGCTTTATTTGGATCTATTTCTTTTGTCTAGTTTCTCATCATTTTCCAGCATGTTCCATTGTATTTTTAACATTTTACCTCATTCTTTTCTTTCTTTTTCAGTTTTTGTAGCTTATATATCATCAGTATTTATCATTTTCATCTTATGTTTATACTTCTTGTCAGGACCAGGCTTTTAGTCACTTAAATTGCTCTCGTTTCAATTTAATTTTAGCTTGTTTCTAGTTTTAATTCATTTTTCATCACCTTTAAAACACTTTTTTGAACTAATTTTGTTTTGTTTTGTTGACTGTTTTTTTAAAATTTATTTTTACTATCAATTTATAATGGTAGGCAGAGAGAGTGATCATAAAAATGGCATCCGAATGTAGAGCCTATGATCTGAACAAGGGAGACTCTAATGGCACAGGACTCCTTTCTTTTCTTTTGTTCATTTTTCTTTCCAAAATAAAAGCTCCATAAGAACAGTGGCCCATGCCCGTTTCCTCTTGTTGTATCTTCATTGTCTGGCTCCAAGGAGGCACTTAGTAAAACTTATGATGGGTAATAATGATGATGGATAAGGACCACTAAGGATTACGTGGGTCTCTTAACAATTAATTCATTATTACTATTTGTCAGACATTCTCCTGAAAACTTTCCATGTGTGAACTCACTTAATCTTCATGGCAATCCTATAAGAAAGGCATTATAATTATCTCCATCTCTACATGGGGACATTGAGACCCAGAAAGATATAAAGGGGTTGGCTGGGGTCACTCAGTAAGTGGAAGAGCCAAGACTCGAAATGGTTTCACATACCACTAGGTTCGAAGCCCTTAAAAATCCTTTGCCCACTGTCTGCTATATCATGTAATAACTGGACAATAAGAGGTAAGTACTGTGAGGAAGGGGTACCTCTCAATAGACCTTCACACAGTCACTACCTAAGACACACCAAAGGTATGTGGCCTCTCACATCAATATAGGCTACCTAAATAAAGGAGAGACAAGAACTCACCTAGTCAAGTCATGACTGGCTATCCTTTAGAGCTAATTTCTTTGAGCAGACTGTCATCAACCCATCCCTGCTCTGAGGCAGTCCTTCAAGTCCCACTCTTTTAGATTATCAGTGTTAAATCAATCACAGCAGGTGATGGCTGACTCTCCTGGATGGGCATCTCTCTGTCGAGATTTATAAAAGCAGTATTTTAAAAAATTGCATTTACCAACTGAGCTAATTTTCTTCTCAGTTAGAACTCCATCATTCTTTAGCTCTATGAGTAAAAAGTGAATGGAGAATTTAATCAAATAAATATAGAACTTTCTATATTTCTGTATGTGACACGTTATTCTTCACTAGTAGAATAACTCTTCTCTCACAGTCAAGCTGTTCACCCCCAGTTGAGATTCAAGAATTGAGAGAAAGTTTTTATATACGCTTTTCAAAAATAGAGTATCATTGATTTAATAACATTGGTTTAAAACTATGCACTATTTGAAACCCTAGCAAATTCTTACCAGTGTCAAAGCCTTCATATTGGAACTATTTGTCGATTATGCAGTGATGATTCAGAAGCCATCTAGAATTTCCTCAACAAATATAATAAAACAATATGGTGGTTTCCATATTATTTTTTTAGGGTTAAGTGCTTAAATATAGCAGAGAGATACTTTATTATTCTAGATTTTTAAAAATTAATATAAAACTTACTTAGCTAATGGATAGTATTGAAATAACTCATCTATTTTTTTAGCACTCTTGATTCGAGAGTCCTTAACAAAACACTTGTTTAATTAAGCCTTAACTGTTTTTTTTCCCCACATCTTGATTCACAACTGTTCAACTAATAATATAATTTTAACTATCAATAATATTTTAAATTTTATGAATTTCATGAAAGAACACTTGCTTCAAATGAAACTTCCTTTCTGTCTAAGCAAATCTAGGAGGTTGTAATTCTACTCATGTTTCTCCTTAATAATCTGAGGATTTCAAATGGAGAGACAGTAATCAGAGGTGTTTTGGGAAGAACAAAAAGGAAGAGGCGCAGGAAGACCAGGAGGAGAAAGAGGAGAGAAATAGTTTCAGAGTAAGAAGGTATTTCTTAGTCTAATTCTAAGAGATCAAGTTTTGTCATTAGAATTTAAAAGTACAAATGTTCCCTTTTGTATAATGGCTTTCTGGATATAGATGTGTATTAGTTTGCTAGGGCGCCATAACAACGTACTACGGACTGGATGGCATGACAATAGAAACTTATTTTCTCACAACTCTAGGGGCTGGAAGTCTAAGATCAAGGTGTCAGCAGGTTTGTGTTTTTTGAGTCTCTCTCCTCAGCTTGGAGAAGGCTTCTCGCTGTGTCCTCATATGGCCTTTTCTTTGTACTCCAAGATTCCTGGTGTCTCTACTCACAAGGGCATCGAGGACATTGGATTAGGGCCTCACTTAGTGACCTAATTTCAACTTAATCACCTCTTTAAACACTTCATCTTCAGATACACTGTCACATTCTGAGAAACTGGGGTTAAGTTTTCCATAGTTAAATTTTGGCAGGAGGCACAATTCAGACAATAACGGAGGTTTGCTGGTTGCTGAGGGGCAAGTGACTATCCCCTAGGAAATGAAAGTGATTATGAGGGCTTCTCTTCATCATTATCCACTGAGGTGGTAGCAAATGGAATGTGATAATGATCTTCTGGCCATCTGAATGTTGATGCTGCCATTCCTTAATTTCTTCTAGATGGAATTATTACAATAATATAATAACTGGTTGCTCAGATTCATCTATGTCTCACACTTTCATGAGACCAGTTTTTCTAAAGCACAGTTCCAGCATAACGAGCCCACATTCATCCACTAATTCAGGCAACACATGCGTATGAACATGGCTGTGCCAGGAATTCAACTAGGCATGCAATGCTCTACTAAGAACACCTTGAGGCACAAAGTCAAAACTTTTTGTTGTTCTTCACTGCCTACCAGATAAAGTCCAAATTCCTAGGTATGGGATTCAAGGTCATTAGATATTTAGACTTTACCCACTTTTTAGTGTCCCTTCTTCAAAAATCCGTACTGTTGTATTCATGTAGGGCTATTTTTCATCTTCTAAATGTACTTTGCACTTTATAGCCAGTATACCTGTACTCTCTTTAGCTTTCTGGCTACTTCCCCACCTGTAGGAAACTTACACATTCTTCCATTCCAGCTTTAGATATCTACCATTGCCTACTGCAGTGAGATTTCATGGATTCGTGGGATGAAAGGGAAGGATGTATTTTTAAATATTTCTAGATTGAGTAGCTGGGAGGAATGGGGAAGGAACCATTTAATGGAGATAGAATATGAGAGAGAAGTAGAGAAGTAAGATTTGTGAGTCTGGGAAAGTAGAATTCAGTTTTGGAAGCTCCATGAAAGCATGTTGGTCTGATTTGCTTCTTGTTGAATATTTAGTGCCTAGAACTATTTCTGCCATCCAGTAATATTCATTTAATTCAGTGATATACGTTATAGTCCTTAGTAAGCAAGGAAACGATGTTACCTCAGAAATCATGAAAAGCTGGTAAAGACACATTTCTTTCAAAGATACACAAAGATAATGAAGTTCCGGCACTACAAAAAAAAAAAAAAAATCACTTCACCCGTAAGAGTGAATCAGGCACTGAGTGAATTAATTATGGTAACTTCAGACAACAAAAATAATACACAGCCATTAAATATCATGTGTTAGAAAAATATGTATGACATGGGAAAATTTTCTGGACCTGTTGCTAAGGGAAAATGTAGACTACCAATAGTTTGTTCAAAGAATAGACTAGAAAACTATACACCAAAATGTTACTGGTGGTTACATTTGGATGGTGAGATTTTTTTTGTTATTTATTTTACTTTCGTGTTTTTCTGCTTCTTTGATTGTTTTTCATAGAATGTTATTGATTTATTAAGGAAAGCTACGTACAAGAAATATATAGTCTTTGTCACTCAATGAGTAATCCTCCCATTATTAAACATCACATAATGGTTGATTGGCTATGCGTATCACCCTTGGCTCACTAGCCCAGCAGCTTGAGGTTTTTGAATACACCTACAACTTACCACTAAGTTGTTTACATACATCCACACAGAATGTGGACTGTCTTCCCCTTTAAGCAGTGCAGTAGACACCTGCATCAGGGAGCGTGGGGCCCGTGGGAGCCGGAAACAAACATGCTTCCGGGTTCCCCTCAGTCATCCTGGCATGCGGAACACATTGTTTTGGCCAGACTTACACCTACTTATTTCAACCTTCTCTTCCCTTACCTGATTCTACTATGAAGACTGAAACAAGTTAATACTTCCCTTTGTCTTCTATTCAATCATGACTGTTGAGGTAAAACAACTGGGGTGATGAGACGCTTACCAGTGTAAATCTGAGGGTGGAGGCTCGTGCTTCCAGGATGAAATGACAGTCGTAATGGCCAGCACATCTCTTCCCTCCCACCTGCCTGAGAGTCGGTACCACTGAGACACTTCAGTTACCTCACAGCAGGAGCAAAAGGCTGACTCTTCCCACGAATCCCAGCCCTGACATCACCGAGCCACTAAATCAATGCCAACAACAACTTCCGGTCTTATCATAAAATGAGGAAAATACTGTTTCTATAGTTTTTAAGTTGTTGTAACCCCCAAATACTTCTAATTGATATATGGTTTTTACTTAATCCCACTGAGATCCAGATCCTGCGGGTTTCTTTTTAAAATATTTTATCATCATTTTTTCCTCCTTTTTAATTACTTGAATTTTCCTCACTGGTTCACTTCACTTTAAAGTAGTAAATTTAGTTCGCAAAAGACTCATTTCCCGTTGTGGGGAGGGTGGGGATGGAGTGGGCACATGTGTTTGTGTGTGCATGTTAAGAGCAGGGGCTTTTGATCACATACCCCTTTTGTTAACAGCATATGGCCAAATAAAACTAGCCCTTTAAAGTGCCACAACCTTTAAAACTTACTTCCCTATGCCTAGTTCTCTTCTTCCTCTTTTTCTTCCTAGTCTCTTTCAATACCATGCCACAGTTAGGAAAGTAGGATATGAGGCTAAGTCTGACCAGAATCATGACCTACTAGGCCTCAAAGAAGAAATAAAGCAAAACAAACCTGAAAAAAAAATTTCACTTCTTTTTCTCATTCCTAAAATATAATATCTCCTGGACTTCTCCTCCAGAAGTTCTGTGATCCAATAGTAGCCTCCGGTTTACTGAAACCTGCAATATCTTACCCAGGTTATCAATATCCATATATTACCCTTTATTCCAAAATAATTAGCTTTGGATGCCTCCTCTGTGATAAAACCTCCTTCCTCTTCTGTTAGAGACTCAATCTGAAGACACTGCACTAAAGCTACAGTTGTTCTTGAGCCTCTTGTCTCTCTAGGCCATTCTGAGTGTGACACACTCCCAGGGACAGCTTCACACCTGATTGCTAAGGAAAGCCTTGTCTCCCACTTTGGCTGAGAATTTGATGTTTTGTTTTCCTGGAGAATTGAATAGGAGGTGTCCAAACTCTTAATATGAAGACTTTATTTCCGAAAGGGAAAAAATTAGCCACAGTATAAACTATACTTCTGCCTTAAATGAAAGCCACATCAGGTAGATTAGGAGAAAGAGGAGGACAGACATCTGGATGTGTTCTGCAGGAGGCATCTGTCAATCTCTCACAGGGTCCCCTTTCCTCTTACTAAACAAACAAATGGCTTTTTCTTTTTTCTCAGAAAATTACAAATTATTATTCTTTGTGAAAATTACCTCATTTTATGATGAAGTTTACAGTGTGGCGTAATAACCACCATGAAAGATATTAAACAAGTGTCCAGTTAACTGTGATGTGAACTTTGTTTGCTTCAAGCATCAGCTCTGCTTATTACAGTGTTCAGTTCGGTTTCCACGGTTTGCTATTCAAGAGCTGTGCACTTTTGGCTCGGCATTTTTATGGAATAGAGGGAACCTTAATAAAGTATGAGTAGAAATCAGTTAACTTTGTTGATTTTACTATGTCTGCTGCCTTAAGATGGGTTATATTAGTTTTAAAAGATTATGTACAAAGGAGAGAAGGGTGGGCACATTTCTGGTAATAGTTCACCATTTCAGTGTTTTCTGATTCCATTACTTATTTTCAAAAGATGAGTGCAATGAAGATGAGTCACATTATTCTACTATCTTCCTGCATCTTAATGGCCTAGGCTGGCAGGACTGAGGCTTTGCTCCTGAGACCTTTTCTTATCTCTGACAAAAAGGAATCAGTGTAGAATTGGCCTTCGCTTCTGGATTCACATTCTTCCTTGACTAAATAAATTCTAACACCTTTACATTTCAAGTATGTATTTAAAAACAAATTTATAAGCCTATTGAACAGGTGTATGAATGACGATTATCCTCCTAGTCGCAGAAGCTAGAAAACTGGGAATCATTATTGAGGACATTTGCCTTCAATGAGTTGTCCATGTGGGCACCAGATTGAATTTTCTGAAGCAATAATCCGATCACATCCTAACTTAGATCACAGTGCGGCAAGGCCTCCTCAGGACTCCTCTGCTTGGTAATCAGGTCCTCCTCCCTAACCTTGCCCCTCAATTACTTACTAAGTCTCATCTTCTGCTGTACATGTCACCAAAGGCCTTAATAATCTAGCACTATGGTCATAAGAAGGCAGAATATTTTACACTTTCAGGATTGTATTTAGAATTCTTTCTCTACCTATTTTCCAGGCTAAGGCCTACATGTGT
Source organism: Rousettus aegyptiacus (assembly GCF_014176215.1). NCBI lineage: Eukaryota > Metazoa > Chordata > Mammalia > Chiroptera > Pteropodidae > Rousettus > Rousettus aegyptiacus. The sequence continues at coordinate 10,711,549 of NW_023416285.1, forward strand.
TTTAAAACTCAGGTTAATCCGTATAGAAAAGGAAGAAGTAAAACTATCTCTATTTTGAGGTGATAGTCTTATATATAGAAAATCTGAGGGAAACTACCAAGAAAAACTAGAGTGAATAAATGAATTTAGCAAGGTTGCAGCATTCAAGATCAATATGCAAAACTCAAATATATTTCTTTACAGCATCAACAAACAATTCGAAAATATAATTTTTGGTATATGAATTATATTTCAACTAAAAAAGAAATTCAACTTAACTGTGAACTTCTCTATGCAAAGCTTCCTAACTTCTAAGACCATTTCCAGCACTCCTTCCCCAATTACACCCCTGCAGATTGCAATTATAGCCAATGTACTGTGGTGGTTAAGCAGCTGGGCCGTAGAGGTAGGCATTCCTTAAAATTCCTCTCTAGCTGAATGATTGTGGGCAACTCACTTAATCTCACTGGACCTCAACATCCTTATCTGTAAAATAGTGATAATATACCTAGCTCACAAGGTTTTTGTGAGGATTATCTGAATTAATATTGCAAAGCACTTGGAACAGTAAAAGACATTCAGCAAGCACTTAATAAATTTACTATTATTATTAAGACAGATATTATATTGTGATATATTATTATTATTATTAGCTATGTCTCTTCAGCATTGTATACTCTATTCTCTATTGCTGTTGACACTTAGATATTTATTGTTTCCCAGTGACTGGTCCCAGGATCTAATTGGAGTCACACCACATCATTTTAGAGTCAACAGCTCAAATGCAGTCTGGTAATAGTATCTTTAGCTAAATATTGTAGAAATGGTCAAGATGGCGACCAGCCTAATTGCTTGGATGACATACCAAGCATGTTGCAATCTACTTCTTCTAAAATGTATGTTTGCCTATGTGACTGCAAGAAAGAAAGAAACCTGCCTCTTTACTAAAGTCTCTGGGAATCCAGAGCAAGCTCTGAGACATAATAATTTTATGAGAAGTCATGAACCTTCTGGCTCTCTGTGTACACATCCTTGCAGGGAGAGATTCTAGGAAGGAAAAGTTGTGTGATAGTTTGTATTCCTGATCCTGTTCTTTTCTCTCTCCAAATGACTGACTACTTTACTCATCACTTTAGAATATTTCAGCACAACACACATATTTTTAAAGTGCCAAAAGTGTTGTTTATTCTCTATATGCATATTTATCTTATATCCCTAGGAAAGAAAATATTATACACAAATGAGTTCAGTTTCTTGTCTTATACACAAGGCCCTGCCACCAAGCCACAGGCAATGCTTTTTGAAGTTTACCCTCAGATCTGCTCAGTGGGACTGCAAAGTGATATGAGAAAATGGCTCATTACTTATGTCAGGGAGAATGAATCCCAGAAAGAAAATGAAAACCATGAAAATATTTGCTTGAGGTATATATTTTCATGTTGGGCAAAAAGAACTAAAAAAAGAAATTTTTATTTATGTAAGCTTTACAGACAGTGTATTAAAATACATCAATTACTATAACAAATTAATTTTTTTCTGCAAAATGAAAAAAACACTCATTTAGTCAGTAGGTATTTTTCTAAAACAGCATTTCACTAACATGAACTTCAAGCCACTGTAGAAAATAATTCTCTTATTTTGTTCGATAAAGAATTTGATGTTGTTTAATGTAGAACAAAGAAGAAAATACATACATATGTATAAATGTATATGTATAAGTATATACACACACCCTCATATATAATGAATTTAAAACAGAATGATATTTAAACTACTAGTCAGTGAAGAAGTAAATATTTGATGATTATAGATGCAATATTTAGCACAGACTTGTCATTGCCAATATCACTCTAATCTTGTCTTCTCTACACAGAAACATGATAAATTGTTTTCCCTCAGTTTAACATTGCAATGAATGAATAAGACTGTTCCTTTAATGCCAGAAAAAAAATATTATCTGGGAACGCTGAAGTTGAAAAGCCTTTTAAAGTGAATTTTTCAATTTCCTCTTTTATATTCTTTTATCACATGGTTGGATAAGGGGAAGAAATTTTGTTATGCTCCAAAATATATATTCTTGAGTTCATTCCTGAGGAAGACAGTTTAGGAAACAGGATGAATGAGTTCAATTTCCAATGTTCCCCCAGCCCTGTCATCCATCAGGTTGCTCTGTGGTCACACCACAATCAGCTCTTTCCTCCTCTGCTCAGTCATCTCTCTCATAAAATGTCCTCATCAGCCCCTCAAGGTTCTCTTGACTATTCCTGCCCCAAAGAGCTTCTCCTCTGACCTTCACGAACATTTCCCACCTACATGACCCCAGAGTAATGTTTAGAACTGTTTACCTTTGTGTGGTCATCATGGTACACTGGGTTCATCCTGTAAAGCAGTCGTGATGGTACCTAGTTCTTTATGAGATTTTCAGTAGATTTACCCACTAATAGAAAATATGAATATATATGTGGTCTCCGTATGCAATGCAGGGGTAAAAATAGTAGCATTATGAAATAGAAGAGAGAAGTAGTGGAGACAGGAAAATGAATTTTCCACGAACAGATGAATTCAAGAGATTTTAGAAGTTCATTTTAATTGGTATCCCTTAGCATCCACTCAAAAAGTCAGGAATTATAATACTTATAATCACAGCCTGTTCTGGATGCAGTTTATGTTAGCTAAATAAAAATCTAGTCTAAAATGTATCTCTGCTCCCCCAAACCCTGGGGCCAAGTCTTGTTCTCAGAAAGCATGGCTGTTCGACTATTGGAGCCATTTATTTGTAGTCTTAACTGTCCTGTAGCAACAGTTAAGCCAAATCCATAATGGAATAACCTTTTTCTAATAACCTGTGATATAATTAGCTTCTCTAATGCCCTAAGCTAAACTGTTTTTGCTTAACCACAGTCAACTATTTTTCCTTCCATTCTTTCTTTTTTCTTTTTCCTTTTTGTTCTACAATTGACAATTTTATGTTTATAATTTATATTTGTTACATAACTCTAGCTCCAACTCTTTTCTGTAGAAGGAGCATACATCATTCTTTAAATGTCCCCACATTGTCTTCAGAAATGTCTATTAAGCACCAACTGTGCCAAATTTTGGAATGCAGTGGTCAGTCAGGCCAGACCTGGTCCTGCCCTCAGAATGCCTAATAAGGAGCGAGTGACTTATTTACATCCATGTTTATGAAATCACAAATGAGGCAATGTCATGAAAAACAGGAAACATAGCAGTCCTTCCTTATCCAAAGTTTTGTTTTCCAAGGTTTCAGTTACCCATGGTTAAATGTGGTCCAAAAATATTAAATGAAAAATTCTATAAATAAACAACTCAAGTTTTAAATTGCACACCATTCAGAGACGTGTGATGAAATCTTGCATGTCCTGCTCTGTCCTGCCAGGATGTGTCTCTATACTGTAGACACTAGCCACACATTAGTCGCTTAAAGGTCATCTTGCTTATTAGATCCACTGTCCTGGGGTCACACTGTCTGTGTTCAAGTAACCCTTATTTTACTTAGTAATAGCCCCAAGGTACAAGAGTAATGATGCTGGCAATTTGGATATGCCCAAGAGAAGCTGCAAGGTGCTTCCTTTAAATGAAAAAGTAGAAGTTCTTAACGTAATAAAAAGAGAATAAAGTTTGTATGTGTGGTTGCTAAGATCTAAAGTAAAAATAAATCTTCTATCCATGAAGTTGTGTAGAAGAAAAAAGATTCCTGCTAGATTTGCTGTCGCACCACAAAGTGTAAAATTTATGGCCACAGTGCTGAATAAGTGCTTAGTTAAGATGGAAAAGGCATGAAATTTGAGGATGGGTAAAAGACATGATGTTGTCATAGCTCAACAGTCCTTCTAACATATCATCGAAGGTCAGAATAGCCTACTGCTATGTCACAACGCCTACGTCATTTACCTCGCTTCATCTCATCACCACATAGGCACTGTATCATCTCACATCATCACAAGAAGGATGAGTAGAGTATGGTAAGATATTTTCAAAGCGAGAGAGACCACATTCACATAACTTTTATTATAGTATATTATTATAATTGTTCTTTTTTATTATTAGTTATTGTTTTTAATCTCTTACTGATTATCCCATCCTTTATCCCATTCATCCTTTATTTATCCACCTAAATACAGCCTAATTTATTGCTTAAACGTTATCATAGGTATGTATGTATAGGAAAAAACATGGCATTTACGAGTTTCAATACTATCTGCGGTTTCAAGTATGCATTGGGAGTCTTGGAATGTATTGCCTGTGGATAAGGTGGAGGGACCACTATAGAGTTTCTGAGAAAGAAGAAGAATGAAATGAATCAAGACTGGGACACTGGGAAGAAGATCTAAGGATAGTCTATGATGACCTCTCCAGGCTGAGTAGGTTATGTTAAAAACATAAATCTAATTAAATCTCACTCTCACGCCCAATTCAACCTAACCCTTTTAGTGGCTTTCAATTTGTTCTTGAGATAATGATTATAAACTCTGTTTATGGTTAAAGGTTTTCTTGCACCAATTCCTCCTTCTGTTATACACTGGTCTCTTTAGCTCCTTTGAAGATATTGGATGCTCTATCTACACATCTGACATAGGGCATTGCACCTACTCTTCTCTCTGGGATTATCTGCCTTTATTCAGTGGGCAACTACTTTCTTCTTTCTATTCATGTCTCTATTCCTTAAAGAGGACTTCATGGGTACCTTTCTAGAGCTTTACTGCCTACCCCCCAATCAAAAAAAAAAAGTCTTTATCATATTGTCCTGCCTTGTTTTCTTCATAGCATTTATTTCTACCTAAAATTATGTTTTTATTTGGCTTACTTGTTCATTTGAACTTTCTTTTCCACTGAAACATGAGCTCCAACTTATCGCTCAACTTTAACACGTGGGACGGTAGGTGTCTGGCAATGAATGGATATATCAAAAGAGATCTATCTTTTCCATCATACCTAGATATTTTAATGACAACATCTGCATCAGTGTTGTTACAAAGTATCTTATGATTTCATTGTTAGAACACTTGATTTATCTCAACTCAACAAATATTTATTGAGTGCCTATTATATTCCAGGCACTGTGCTAAACACTAGTGAGATCTGGCCGAAAGGTCACAGTTTGGTGAGAAAGAACCACTAACAAATACTTCCAAATATTTTAACAAAGATAAATGCTGAGCCTTATTGGATCTTTGGTATAATTGACCATATGATCTTTTTTATTTAATGAAAAATAAGAAAAGAAAATACTAAATGTTGTGTACATAATACTAGCATTTGTGGGGAAAAAAATTAAATAAAAATATTACAACACTGAACTGAACATGCATTAAATAGCTCTAGAAGGATTTTTTAAAAACTTGAGAACATTTTAGTTGCTTTCAGAATGAAAAATATGGTACCTAGAGACAGGTATGAAAGGAAAACTTTATACTATATACCTTTTTACCTTTTGAATTCTGAATTTGAGTATGGTATATTGCCAAAAAAAAAAAGTGAATTTTTTGTTTGTCTGTCCACATATTTATTTATTTATTTTGATCATACAATCTTAAGGAAGGAGACCAAGCTCAAGGCAAAGCATTACCTCTCTGTATCTCAGTAGATTCATCTATAAATAGTAGGTAAAATTATAATGTAGCATTTATTTTTAGGTAACATGACATAATTAAAAAAAAAAAACATTTGGAATATGACAAGCTCTATTCCTCTACCAAGGATCTGCATACTCTGTGACAGAGGAGTGATGGGAGATGAAAGTGGAAAATTACTCACTGATCCCACTGTGGAATCCTTTATTTGCCATGCTATAATTTAGACCTTAGCTGCTAGCAATGAGGAAGTCACGAAGACTTTTTATAAAGAGCAAAGCTTCATTAGCTATGTGGTTTAGAATGCTCACTCTGATAACTGCATGAGATGGATGGGATAAAGGAAGAGATATTGATCGCTAGATTTCAGAATACACATGTTGTGAGTTCAATTGCTTCCTCTCCTCATGTCCCACCAATCCTAAAGTCAAAGCCCTAACCCTTACTGGCTCAGAGTGTGACTGTTTGAAGACAGGGTCTTTACAGAGGTAATCAAGTTAAAACAAGATCATTAGGGTAGTTTCTGACCCAAATGTCTGGCATCCCCAATAGAAGAAGCCATTAGGACACGGAGGAATGCACAGAGAAAAGATGATATAAACAGATAGGGAGAAGATGCCCATTAATAAGCCAAGGAGAAAGGCTTGGAACAGATCTTTCCTTCACACTTCTTAAAAGGAACTGACTGTGCTAACACCTTGATCATGGACTTCTAGCCTCTAGAACTGTCAGACAATAAATTTCTGTTGTTTAAGTACCCAGTCTGTGCTACTTTGTACAAAGCCTTAGCAAACTAATTTATGACATGAGAATCGATGAGGGACTATAGTAGAGCAGGGCAAAAGAAAAGGTAAAGAGGAAGCAAGTCTGAAAGAAGCTTGCAGATTCTAAGAGGTCCAGTGGTCCAGTGGAGAGTATGCACCTTACAAATGCATTCCAGATAAGTAGAAATGTCAGTTCTTGCATTGATACTTTTCAGATATCTGGCTTTAGGGATGATATATAATCTCTCTGAGTCAGGAATAACGCCTATTTCGTAGGTTTGTTGCAACAACATGTGAAAGTTTTTGGAGAATACCAAGCACAATGCTTAGCATAAAGGAGTTGCTAAATAAATATGGTCACTGTTGTTGGTGTTGAGAATAGTAGTTTTTTAAAATTATTATTTGATAGTTATGAAAAAGTACTAAAAATTCTAGAGATAATAACCCAACCTCAGACACCAACCTTTCAACCACTTGAGTGACACAAAGAACTTTCTTAGGTAGATAGTGTGTTAGCATGGAGGAACACTGGCTTTCATTGGAAATTAGCAAAAATATTTCAAAATATTAATTCTAAATGTTAGTTTCTTTTTTCCAGAGTCTCTGGAAATGTAGTTTTATAACCATTCTCTTCCATGAACTGGAGACTTGTCTGAGAATGAGCTATGTGTTTATTTGGGAATCTCTTTTCCTCAACTGGTAGTTTATTAGAGAGCAGAAATCACATATGGTCTCTTTTCCCTTGAGTACCTAGGATGGTGCATCTAGTAGGAAGATCTTGGAAATATTAGATAGCTGTATGAAAAATGAATTAATGTAAAACTCCATCTTTGCCTTCTGTTAGGCTCAAGAAAAGTAGCAATGTCCAGTCGAGAAATATGAGAGTGCTCTACTTGACAGAATATGTTCCTAAATTCAAACAATTTTACACCAACAAGAAACATTGTCCTTCAAGAAAACAGTTTGAGATAAAGTGTGATTCTTCTGTGAAAATCTGTTTACCCAGCCAACACATTTGAGTAAAATCTAAAAATAATGATAATATGCAGAAGAGACTCCAGTGTTGGAGCCCTTTCATCTCAATATAGCCAGCTCAGCCTGCCTTCGAGGCTAGAATTATATGATGTATCACTAACTTTCTGCAGGGGAGTCTTTTCAGTTTTAGTTTTTCTCCCAGTCAAGGAAAGGCTTAGGCCTTACAAAGGCAATAGTAGCGAAAAAATCCTGGTTGAAGTTTTCTTCTTAGTGAACTCTTTACGTTGGGATGAACTGTTCAAAATCACCAAGTCACAGAGTTGAAAGGAATGTTAAACAGGCTCATCCCAGCTGTCATGTCTAGGCTGACTGCTCTGTCTAACATCATCTGACAGAAGCCTCCTCTGTGAAGTGTTCCAGGGCCTCCCTGCTCCACTGGGAAGCAGCTCGACATCTTTTTCACACTCTAAGTCCATATTCTTCTTTATTGTAAGCATGCATGAAGAACCCTTCACATACTTCACAGTAATTGGTTTCTCTGACATTAAAAGAATTCATAGGTACTCTATATAGCAGTCCATCAAGACTTAGATGGCATGGATTGATGTTGAACCCAGTATATCCTTTCTCTTTTCTACTTCAACATTTTTTGGGGGGGTTATTCATAATATTTCCTCTGAGACTATGCAAAATATCTGTAATCCTGTACCCTCCATGGTTGTCTTTGCCCTGCTATAATATCCCACCACATATTTATTAACTTTCTACTGGATTCCAGATGCTGTGCTAGGTACATGGAATTCAGTAGTAAACAAGACAGCCATGTTCCCTATCCTCCTGGTTTAGCCAGAGTAATCTCACCTTGTCTTCTTCTCTTTCTCCTATTCTTTCTTCCATTCACATGAATCTTCTTCCTTAGAATTTCATGGCTTACAATTGGAGTAGGTAGTCTCTTACCCAAAAAGGTACTCTATAGCAAAATCAGAGATTATAGCAACTAAGCCCAGACCCAAACTAAAAACTCATAAGGGGAGTCTAAACAGTTGGGAAAAACAGATCATTGAGAAAAAAGGCCAATAGAAAGTAGGCCAAGTTCAAATAAGATAAGATCTGGAGCATAAATATTATAGGCTAAAGCTTTCTTCTGCCACAACACTAACATACGAAGGGGCTCTGACAGACATTCAGGTGTAAAGATCCAACAGTAGTGGGGAACTCTCTACTTTTCTACTTTTTTCTTTATTATAGAAAATGATCAAGAAAGTTAAGATGATCAGGATTAACAGAAGGGCACATGAGAGAAAAAGACTGTAATAATAATAAAATAATAATGGCTCTATCATGTTTTACAATTTGACAAGCTTTCTTCAGTATGTTGGACTAGAAATGGGCCAGGCGGACCTGAGTGCCACCCCAACAGACATGAGCTCTTAGAGGACAGGGTCTCTGGGGTAATCATCCTTTGCATGCTAGGCACCTAGCGCTGAGCTGGAATGGGACTGACATTCAGTAGGTAATTGTGAATGAAAGGTTGACTCCTAGTTCTGTGGCCTCAGGGCTGGGTGCCTGTAGAAGAACCCTGTTCCTTTTTTCACTGATTTTTTTTTCCAGATAAAAGAAAACTAGGAATATAAATATGTATGTCTCCATTATTTTGAGGGTAAATGAGAAAGCACCTAGTACATGGAAGGTACACGATGAATATGTTTTTTTCAAGGTGTTATCATTATCTCTGACTCCATTCCTCTACAGCTGAATTTCTGTGGAACTAGTCTCAGAAACCTGATTTCAGGCTTGCACATCACTTTATGTGTATAGTTGAGAATCTTCTTTGCTTTCTAAGGCCTTACTTTGAAGTCTGAAGAGGAACTGCTCTCTAATTTTTTCTATCACCAAAATGTTTGTTAAAGGGCTTTAGGCCATTTTGAATAAAGGAATTATAAAAATGAAAAGGACAGTATCATTATACCATTCTTCACTAATTAAATTATTTCAGAATGTGATTATCATGGCCTGAAATGTATAATATCAAATTATATGCAATTTTATGTAATTTCCAAGAGATATGAGAGAAGAACTTGTTATCAACTTACTGAAGTTATTCACTTTTAAAACCATTTATTTCATAAGATGCTTTAATTCTGATGGGCTAAATGATATACTAGACAGTTTTCAGCCCTACATAGAGATTAGAACAAATATCAACTGTCTTTTCATGCTGTGCTAAGATTCTCGAAATAATTTCGATTTGTACAATAACACTAACAATAACTTTATAGAGCATAACTTACTGACTTGAAATGATTTCATTTTTATCTTTACATAATCATGTCCATTGAGAACATTCTACACAGAAAGGATAACTTAGCATAGACTTAATATCATGAAAAGGCACATCTTTGGGATAGTGTGAAATTCAGAATGGCTGGGCAAAGGACACATAGTGGGAGAAACAGGGTGTAAGTGGATTTGGGTGGGGCATCCACACTGCCCTGGAGAGCCAGGACTCAGTTCCTGTAGAAAATGGAAAGCAACTGACAATAACAATGATCTACTTGCTTTTTTTTTTTTTTTTTTTTTAAAGATAACCCTTGCTGCTGGGTAGAAGATGAGTTTTAACAAGAAAAACATAAAACAAAAAACCTTGAAAACCAGAATACTAACCAGGGGTTTGTTTCCAGAGTCCAGCCAGGATAGGTGGATAGCTGAACAGAGGTATTGATGTTGAGACAATATGAAGAGACCAGATTCGAGAGGTGTTCCTTAGTCAAAATTAACAAGATTTCAAGGCTGGGAAGACGTGGTTGATAAGAGTTCAGGGTGAGTGCGGAAAATGACATAAAAAAGGTTTGCTTGGCTGCCATTTGCAATTTTTGTAGCAAAAGAGATATATTGTGGATATATAATGACCACTATTAAAATGACTAGATTTCCATAGCGCTTTAAATTATTCATAGTACTTTCAAATACATTTCTTATTAGAGCAACACAATAACCCTGTGAAACAGGCAGCTATGTAAATAAGGAAACGAAGGCTCAGAGAAGTCGGAAGTTGGGAATGTCACCTGATAGTAAGTGAAAAACTTTTATTTGTTTACTATGTCCTGTTACTTTTTAGTAAGCCAATCCAGTGAAATATAGAGTTATATTTACAAATAAAATTATTTGGAATTCTGACTGAAATATTTGGATTGTTGATATCCACTAATTTTAAAAAGTAGAACTATGGAATTGAAATTGTGAAAAACCGTGATTACAAATAAGTTCAATTGGCAGTTGCACATTTTGTGTGTGTGTGTGGGTGTGTGGTTCTATGTGGAACATTTTATCCTTCTGAAATAAAAGTAATGATAAATAAGTTTTGTGGACTGGCTAGATACAACTGCTGATAAGTCTGTGTGGTTGATGTTAACAAGGTGAAGATTAGTGAATGGCTATCACATTTGTTCATGAGATTTTTGATTTTGCTTTGAGCCAAGAATTAAGATATTTATAAATAAATACCAGTCTCAAAGACAATTACCATCATCTCTTTTGAGTCATCAGTGAATAGTTCCGCTAAAGAGTTTTTCTATCATTTGGCATATTTATATATAGGGTATATATTTTCCATCAATTATTGTATTAATGATTTGTTAAATCTTCTAATTATTAAATTAGAATTCTAATTATTATATTAGAAGCCCAAACCTGATGACTTGGTCAAAATGAAGTATCTCTTCTATGCCCTTGTGTTAATATATAATTAGTTTTCTTGGAATGTTAAACCTTGTATTGGGATACTATCCTGATAGTCTCCAAAATATCCCTTTGGTTTCCTCAACATATTTTTTGAAATGTGTGTTTTTTCATTTGAATAACTTCTAAATTTACTAGAGTGCGGGCATAACATAATCAATCTAGAGAGTAAAAATTGAAGAAATCATTGTAAATTGGCCCACTAGAATTCTCAATAATCTAGGGTAATTGCCTAGTTATGGATTATCTGCCTATTAATATTAAACATTAATTGTTATGCACCCATTAGATGTCTTGATTCCAGGCAGTAATTTTAAGAAAAAGACAGTTGTGGGTACATAGAAGAGTTAGAATAAACATTTCTCCTAGAGAAAAATGAGATATGACTCACAGCCCTATGTGTTCAGTCTCTTAAACAATTGTGTGTGTTTGTTTTGGTTTGTTTTTTTTTTAAAGAGGATACTTGGTTTTTATACCATATTTAGGAGAATTTTTTTTCTCTGTTGTTTAATGATGATTTTGATTATTTTAAATCTAAATAAGATGGGAATTTCTCCTTTCTCATCAATACATTCCATTAGAAATATACTGGGAAACAGGCAGCTCTCCTTTAAAACCCCTCAAAATATTTATTAATCTACATATAACAGGCCACAGATAGGATGTCACATTTTAATCCAAGGGTATTTCTATCTGTGCAAGGACAGATTGTTCTGGAAATGCAATAGTAGAGACTCAGTTGCTTTATTTCACACTGAGAGGCACAACATAAAATAAATAATATGCTGAAATCATTCTATGTTATGTTCTCGCTCATTGATTTCCATGCTCAGAAAACTGTATGGTTGTGTAGAGTGAGGAGCAAGCTATCAATAATGTCTCAAAAAGTGTAAGTAGTGTTAAAAGAATCTTTTTAAAAACATTTTTCATGTGTAAACAATTTTCCATTGAAAAGGTGTGTGTGTGAGGGAAGCATGACTCTTACCTATTCTAGATAGTCATTGTGGCTTATGGCCCTGGGTGTAAAGTCTTGGGGAGTGTCAAATACAGGGACAATACCATATATTGTTTTCCAATGAATGCCAGTTCCTCAGGTAACACATCTTTTTCAAAATCAATTTCTAAATCTTCACTCTTAACAAAGTTGACAGGAGACATCTAAGTTGTTAGGTGATAAATTACCAAAATGATTTATATGACCTATCACTGGATGATTTTTAGTAAAACTGGAAGGAATTTAAAGAATTATAACAGGATTTAAGAAAACTTTTGTTTCCAAACCACTTGCTGTACTTCCTAGGGGCCATGTAAAGTTGAACTCTGGTTGAATTCAGATTCAGATGTTTACTTGTGTGACCACTCATTAATGTCTTTATTCTTAAATTTTCTCACTTTTAAATTCTAATTGCCAGCACTAATAACTAGGACTTTAGAACTCAAAAACTCTGTAAGGTAGTTAATGTTATTTTCTCATTTTACATAAAGAAATTGAAGCTTAGGGAAATACAAGTAGTAGGTATAAATGTAAATAGTGAGGATAAAATTGGTATAACAAAATATCAAACATTTGGACCCATGTCTACTACCTAATAAACATTGTATGAATTTAGCTGTCATTGCTATTAACATGAACAAAATTTTCTGCACTTATATTTATAAAAATGTGGAGAAGATATATAATTGATTTTGAACCCATTGTGTGTGTGAATGTGTGTGTGTGTGTGTGTGTGTGTGTGTGTGTGTGTGTAGATTTGCCCTGTCCTGCATCAGTTATTATGAGTTTCCTTGGAAATGTGAACAAAGGTATAACATTTTGATGAAATGCTGTTCTTTTGTTTAAATTATTTTCAAAATTTGAAACAAATTAATTGATCAGTTGTGTACTCTTAAGGATTAATGTTGAACTGAATTGAGAATTTAAAAAAATTGAATCAACTGTAGTTACAGAAAATGTTTTCAAAACTAACTTGCAATTTATATAAATATTTTATATATTTTTCTTTCAGAGAAATATGATAGTGTAATGAGTAAAGGGCTTTCAATCAGTATGTATATGTGTATATATATATATATATACATACATATATATATTACACAAATTTTTCTAGAAAAAGTAAAGAATATTTACACCTCTTAAGAAAAATAATAAATGTATGATGGATATCAATTTGCTATAGCAGTTAGATTCAATTTAATACATTTAAAAGATAAATGAAACACATTTTGTTTAAAAAGTCTGTATTTGCAGTACACTGAGAATTATAACTTCTAGAACCATAGTAATTAAACTTATGATGAAAATATTCTAAATCTCAATTAAAAATTTGCTCAAAATTATCTTGGGAGATGAATAAAAAAAGAAAGAGGAATATTGGTTAAAAGAAGAATATTGTTTTAAAAAAATGGTAAACTTGGATACAAAAGATTTACAAGCCTGGTTAACAACTGTTATTAATTATAGGACCTTGGAAAATTTACTCAATGTCTCTGAACTTTGTTTTTTTTTTTAATCTAAAAAATGAGATTAGTTATAAAAATTAAATGATAATTTGTCTAAATATTCTTAGAACTTCTAAAGTACTTTAAAAGTAAAAAAAAAAGTATTAAAATATGGAAAAATTAACCATAAAACTACTTAGAAATATTTCTTGCAAGATTTCTACAGTCCAAGGTATAGAATTATTTCAAATGTGTTAAATACTCTTTTAAAATAATATTTATAGAAATTATTTTATAAGATTTGTTCTTCTCCTAAGCTATCTCTGAAAAACTAAAAAATACTATGTCTTTTTTATGGTCCATAGTTGAACTTGTGAGGTTTTTATAAAGCGTGTTTACAAAGTAAAGAGAGGGATTTTTCTTCTTGGATTATAAACTGGCTCTGTAGACAATTTCAAAAGGATAATACATCAAAAAATCTGTCAGTGTCATGAGAATCAGAGATCAGCTTTTTAAGGTCATCTCATCAAAGCCTAAGAATCATTTGCATGTATAAATCTTGATATGTTTGCTAAAAATTCATCTATACCTTATAGTCACAATTTGTTTTTATACTCTCACTTACTTATAAGGAAAAACACCTCAAGTCACAACTTGCAAGAAGCTAATACCATGAGCAGACCAGCTACATAGTGATATATGAAACAAATTTAAAATTCATTCAAGGAACCCAACTATTGTGTCAACTTTTGAACTGTCACCTCACTTTTCTAATTTTCTTGTCATTTTATTCCTGGTTTGGAAATGAGATCCCTGCAGTGAAAATTGAATCTTCAGTATCCTCTTCACGACATATCTAGATTCTCATGATATAGAAGCATCACAAAAAACACCCACAGATACTTACTTCATGATTTGTAAGAATTACTCAAAAATAGCTTCAGAGAGGGACGTTCTCAGGATAGCAGTTTGAATGAAGGAAAGGATTACACATAAAGGAAATATCAGTGTATGAGTTAGTTTTGGTTTATAGCTTCATATAGATCATAGTAACTTAACCAAATGTTTATTTCTACAAAACAAAATTTTGAAATAGGCAGTCCAATTTAAAACTTCTTCTAATTTTGGTGGTTATGTTAATCTGTGGCTTTCTTTCTCATGCTCAAAAATGGCTATTATACCTCCAGACATTTCACCTACTTCGCAATCAGAAAGTTAAAGGGCAAAAGGCAAGCGCCAGCTGAGTTTGTTCCTATTCCTCTTCCTCTTCCTTTTTTTTTTAAATTAGGAAAACAATAGTTCTTCTGGAAATTCTACCCAGTAAACTAGTAGACTTCCACTTGTATCTCATTTTTTGCAATTGTGTCATATGGCCATCTTTAATAGCAAGAAAGCCTGAATGATGGACAGCATTTTCTCTAGGCACATTGCTGCCTCAATTAAAACTGATATTTAGTGAGGAAGGAAAGAAAATAGATAGAAGCAGTGTTTAGCCCTATCAGACTAGCTCTGTTTTAACAATGCATTTAAAAAATTGTATTTCCAAGTTCACTACACTCCAATTACATCCCAATATATTTAATATACTTGTAGGTTTGTGGTGCCTTGTCATATACTCAATTGAGTGTTCTTCCTCAAGATCAAAGATTGTATCTTATTCTTCATTGTGTAGTTTCTAGTACATAGTGGGCCCTTAAACCATAATTTATTCTTATCTCATATCAGGTTTGAATGATTGTAACTCTTGGATATATTAAAATGACTGACACATTACTAATGAGTTTTGAATATGTATAGCTTGAATTATTGGGAAACTCAGTGCTAATCACTAGCTAAACAGTCTTGAAGCTCTTGCACTTTGAGTCTAAGTACCTCGATTTGATTGAGAGCATAAGACAATCTTGATTATGTTTGGTTGCTTCTTCTAGGCTATCCCCTCACTGTGGACAACCTGCATACCATTTTCAATACCAGAAGCACCGGTAAGGCCAAGAGTGGAAGTTCAATGAATGGTTGTACCAAGAGTCTGAATACAAACTTTGAGTCAGACAACTTAGGGGTGGGACTTGTAATTTATTTTAAATATTAGTTACATGATTATATAATCAGAGAATCCTCCAGTTCCGTTGTGCCTTATATATTTTAAATTTAGGTTATTTTAATATGTCACAAAATAAGACATTTTTTTTTTCTTTTTGTTTTTAAACTGTATCACATGGCCCAGCATAATCCTAGCATATAGTGGGTCAAAATAATTGTTGAATGAATGAATGAATGAATGACCTTGGGTCAGTTTCTAAGCCTTACAGTTTCATCATTAGTAAAGATATATGTACATCTTTGGCAGTAAAAGAAAATATTAGAGTAAGGAAAAGTATTAATTTTGAGTTAGAGAAGCATGAGTTTGGGACCCAGCTCCACAACTTACCATCTTGTAGAAATTGCAAAATTAAATTTTTAATTAATACATTCGTTCATTTATTCAAATATACAGCAGAGGCTACTCGAGACATTGAACATATATGAGAATAGAAAGAAAGAAGTTATTTTCTAGTAGCTCATAGTCTAGTGTGAGAGAATAGGGGATGATAAATGCTTTAAGTCTGTTTCTTTACCTTCTGGGTCAGTGATATCTGCTTCTCAGAATTATTGTGCAGATTTGGTCTATAGGTATCCATACCTATCATGCTTTAAAATGTTCATAGCCTATGACAATATTGGCCAGGAGCAGTCACTCAGCATATCTTTTCTATTTCTTCTGTGTGTGTGTGTGTGTGTGTGTGTGTGTGTGTGTGTGTGTGTTTTAGAGAAAAAGCTGTGTATATTCTGAAAGCTTTATCTCTGTGGAAGACCTAAGGACAAATTGGGGACTTGTAGCACTTTGAGTCTTTCTACTAGGGTTCTTCACCAGAACCACAGAACCCCAAAAATGAGTGACTGTTTTTCTCAGCTCTTCCTAGAATAGACTGGAGCTAGTAGCGTGCTAAATGTGCAGGAGAGAGACTATTTCATTACAGTTTAGATATCATATTGTATATCACAGACACCTATGTTGGGAGTTCCAAAGAGTCTCAACAGGTTTGGTGACTCACTAGGACAGCACACAGGACCCAGCACATAGTTGACCACATGGCTGCAATTTATTACTGCAAAAGCATACAAAATAAAACCAACGAAGGAAAAAAGCACATTGAGCAAAGTCCACAGGAAACCAGGTGCAAGCCTCCAAGAAATCGCTCCCACTGGAGTCATGTGGGACACAGGCAAATCCCCCAGCAATAAGTGTGACAACATTGAATTGGCGTCTAACTGAAAAGCTCAATAAAAACACAGTGCCCAAGGCTTTTATTGGGGGCAGGTCACAGAGATACTCTCTGCCCAGGATATACCAAAATTTCAGACTTTTACAAGGAAATCAGATTTTTACTATAAATTTTATAGTGTGTGCATGTGTGTATGTGTGTATGTGTGTGTGTGTTTGGGGGGTGGGGGAGAGAGAGAGAACGAACAAACAAGTTAGGAACAGTGAGCCACTCTAATCAGTTAGGGAATAATGTGAATCTTCTCCAAATCCAAGTTCTCAGATGCCAGACAAGCAGGAAGGCATTTCTATGGATCACAGTCTTGGGCCTGTATGTTAGCTGCTTCCTACACAATGCCTAAGGGCATTTAGTTGAGAAAAATGCCTGGCCTTTGCCTGGCCTTTGCAGGTCTTTGTAATGCTTGACTAAAGGGAAACTTGAGAGGTGAGAGGGGAAGAGAGTAAAGCAGGATACAGTGGGGCTCTATCTCCCCTCCCCTCTTCAGGGCAGAAGGAGACAAAAACTTGCACAATGTATAAATTAATTATAAAATCTGCTCGTCTTTTGATTTTATTGCTCATCAGAATATTCGTTACAGCATGAACAAAGTGATTTACATCCATTGTACATTGCAAGACAACTTTAGCTGCATTCTTGAGAAGAACCGCATATAATGTGTTTCTCTGTTTTACGTGCATTAGAGCTTGTAATTTAACATCTATCTCTGCAGAGCCCTTTGGCAATGTGAGAAATCCATTTATGAAGTTCGCTTCTTAAATCATTCATCCTATAAGTCAGAGTTCAGTGTTTTGAGATTTTATAAAGTAAGGCAGAGTTGTGGGGCATTTGAACTTTTCGTAGTGAAGTTTCTACATGAATCACTCTAAACATACTGCAATTTCTGGAACTCACTGAACTTAGCAAGGCTTCTCTTGGATTCTTGTTTCCTTATGGCATTTGTCCTTTTATCTTAGTTTCTCCTGTTCAAATAATTTAGCTTTTGGACACTGAGAATAATTGAAAAGTCAAAAATAAACATTTATACCTCTCTAAACAAAGCAAGAAATTATAAAATCAACCATTAGTATCAAAATACAAACTCATTGTATTTTTAAAGATATTCTTGCTGGTTTTATTTTGGGACCATGACTAGATGGCCTTTATCCAAGAAAGTGAGTGATTATTTTAGTGAGCAGAAGAGGAGAAAGAAGTGTGTGGGAATCAAATATTTAAATTGCTGTTTTCTTTGCAGCTATAACAGTGCCTGTAACTGGTGAGACTATGATATTTAAAACTGAAGGATGTTTACCCCTATCTTAAAATATCTTGAAGACCATAATGTTTTTATTTGCTGTTCTTTGAAATATGATAACAGTTAATTAAATTTAAAAGGCTTTTCCTTGATTCACTGTTAATCTCTTTGTGGAATAGCTTTATGAAAGAAAGAAAAAGGGTGAAGGCAAAAATATTTCTTTCTTGCTAGTATTTTGACTTCTGGAGGAGGATTTGAGACTGAATTCTAGCTGATTGTTTTCAGTATTTATTACAGTTTAAACTAAAATGTGTGGGATTTAGTCATAATGTCCTACTACCATTTTAGTTGTCTACATCTGAGCAGTTTTAGTGCCATAGAAAATGCCATGTTCATCTATAAATTTAAAGGGGGTATTTTTAAAGATAGAAAACAATTTTTAAACTGCTGTTTATATAAGCAGTGTTATATAAAATGCCCATTGTTTCTAAGATTTGTTAATAACTGAAGACATGATTTATTTATGGGGAATAACATTCAGTTCTAAAGAAACAATAGGAAGAAATAGTAGAACAAAAGCCAAGAAAGATGTGTGTATTTATGTGTGCATGTGTAATGGACACAGAAGAATAATAAGAGTGATAAAATTTGTTCAAAAATGCATTTTTTTTTCAGTGTGTGTTCTAATATATAGCATTTCGGTGTCGCTTTTAAAACTATGTAAAAGCTATAAATTATATTAGCTTATGCTTCAAAACTATGAATGTTCTAAGATAGTTCCAATTTCATCATCTTTGATTCTTTTTTTAATCAAAGTTGACTCATTAATACATGCTGAAGTAAAGATATAATTTTCAGCTTTTTAAAAAGATTTTCATACAAACGAATTACAATTTTTTTTCTTTGGAATAAATTAATATAAATAAATGAGAAAAAATTTCCAGGTCATTAAATTTTTAATTAACATAGCAAAATATAAGCTTTGCTTTTAAAATTCATGTTTCTGCATCACTGGAATTAAAAGAAATCATCATAGCTTAAGTATATCTTCCGTGTTGGAAACTATTCTTTACAACAGAGTAAAACCTAGCTAATTCTACAAGTATTTACTAAATGCCTAGTAAGTATAGAACATAGTTCTCTATCAGGTCTAATGGTCCAGTGGAAAATGAATATAAGCAAATAGGTATTTCTAATACAACCTGATAAGTACACTGTTCTAAATTAATAAGGATGCTGTGAAAATTTGTAGAAGGGGCACAGGACTCTACCAGTTAAAGGAGTTCTGTTTATGAAGGTTTTTTCAAAAAGATGATGTGGCAGTTGGATTATTACATGGATTCAACTATAATCATAGTTTATTTCATAATTATCCGCAATTCATGATATTTTAATAATCACAAGGTAAGATCTGGCAGACCAAACTTTAGTGAATATTCAAATGTTAACCCAAACAACTATTGCTTTAGGCTAAAAGAGTATTGATTTCTATTTTCCAATTTTCCTTTCCCCAGAAGTATAGATACTATATCTAGGTAAAAAGAAAGAAAAACAGAAATAAGTTTACCCAGCTCTAAATTAAAATTACTTAACAATATTCATAGGTAGGGTGGTCACCAGTCCTGGTTTGTCTAGAGTCTCTCAAAATCTTAGCACTCACTCAAAACCTCATGTCCTAGGAAACTCCTCAGCCCTAGGAAAATTGAATGGCTGGTCGCCCTTACCATGGATTCTCCCCTGTCAATGGGACACATTTCTATCCCTTTATTTGCACTTATGCATTGAGGTGGAAAAACTTTTGGTAAAGTTGACTGTCATATAAAGAATCAAACATGCACTCATTTGAAATAAGTATAGAAAAAGACACTTCCTATATAACTGTTGACACAAAAGCCACTTTCTATATAAATGTTGAAAATGTGAGAGAGCAAATCCAAGAAGTTATGATGTAAATGTAATTGAAATTGAAAGCTTAACTGGAGCTGAAATTGAAAGAGGAACTGGAGTTCACAAGACCGTTCTACCTGATTTTCTCTTCTGCTCTTTCCTGTCCGTTTGCTCCTGTCCACCCTCTCCCGTGCCTCATGTACACACATATTTAGGCCTTTTATATTTTAAAAAATAAAATAATTTATTCCCCAAACTGATGCCAACTAGCATCAGAAGTCCAGGCCAACACACACCTGAATTTCTCTCCTAAAGTTCATTGAGACATCCCATATCTCTTCTCAATTTACTCCATCATTTTGCATCATGTGCCACTAGGAGCTATTCCTTTCTTGAATTTTTTCCCTCTCTTGATTTATTTTCCTCTTCACAAATTCTTGGCTATTCTTTCCCAATCTGTCCTTGGGGCTCCTTTTATTTCTATTGTCCTTAAATTTGAATTACACATTCCTGGAGTTCTGTCATTGGTTTGTATCTCTCTTTAATCCACACTTATATAAGCATTGCTGATATGATTGAATTAAAAAAGTTAAAAATCTCTACCATCATGGGGCTTCTATTCTAATGAAGAGAAATATACAATATACAAATAAAAATAGATTGTTTATCAGATAGTCTTGGGTGTTACAAATCCAAAGTGGAAATTATCATAATGGTCGGTCTCTTCAATCCAGCTTCCAAACCCTTTCGAATATTTACCCTGATTCCTAGAAAATTAGGAATCACTCTAAACACTTAGTCCCACTCAATCTACTTCCAGAAGTCCTGTCAATTCTATCTCTTACACTTCAATCAAGATATCTGTATTCCTAATTCTACTGCAATTATTTAGGCTGCTTTATTTCTAAGTCCCCCACTTCCATTCCCTACCCTGACTTAGAGGGAATGTTAACAAGAACAATCTTCTGATGTCACCCCACCTTGCATAACACCCTTTCACAGCTTTCCCATATTTAAAATAACCTATGGTCTCTCTTCCAAGTAAATAGAAATTCCATGGAGTTTTTCTTCGTGGGTGCTCCTAAGGAAGCTTTCATCATTCAAAAACACTTTCTGTTGTTTCCAAAGACATTTTTCATCTTGTATTAACAAATATTTCCAATTCCTCTCCTACCACATCTATCCAAGATTTTGGCAAACCAGACATGCTCAACTTAGCAGTTACTTGCTAGTCAGTCCTGGCTACCGCCATCACCCTCGCCTCTTAATGAGCATCAACAACATATCTGACAGTGTTTACTTGTATGTGTCTACTTAGTACATGGAATTTTTAATTTACATTAAGACCTTTAATGAGATAGATATTATGATTGCCATATTATATATTAGAAAACTGGAAGATAAGAGCTTACGTTTCTTGCCTGTGAGTCCTTGATCATAAACAAAAAACTCTTGATCATAAAAAAACAATTTTCCTTGCCTATTGATTGAGGTTAATAATTTTCACCTCATAGAGCTGTCATCTTAAGGGTTAACTTAACAAAAAAATTATCTAGTTCAGACACTGGCACCTAGGAGTTCTTTAAGCAGTGATGATAATGATGACAAAAATCACCATGTTGTATAATCTTCTGACAGAAGAGAAAGAGGTGTTGAAAGGAAAGGTTCTGCCCACAAGAGTTAGTCTTGAGCTTGTAAAATCATTTACTGAAAAACTGCTCTTTCCATCCAAACAGATATTTACCCCTTAGCCTCAGGTAGGATTACCTAATACGACCGCAGCACAAGAATAAGTCTGGAGTAGGTTGTTCCAATTGTTCAGTCATTTAACAAGCATTTCTCCAAGATCTTTTGTGTGTTAAGATTCTGAGATTACACAAATTTATTTTACTTTTTTTTTTTAAAGGTAATTAGTTATTTTTATTTTCAAATTGTTCTTATTTTCCAATCACAGTTGACATTCAAGACTATTTTATATTTGTTTCAGGTATATAGCATAGTAGTTAGACATTCATATAATTTATGAAATGATTCCCTTGATTAGTTTAGTATCCAACATGGCAATATACTTAATTATTATAATATTACAAGATAGTCACAGGGATGTAACGTACAGCAGAGGGAATATAGCTATAGATTTATTTTTTAAAAAAAATTGTATCTCAAAGATTTTATTGCTCATCGAGACATTAATATATGTAGTAATACCTGTATCTATATGTGTATCTATATATTTCTGTGTGTATACTTATATCTATATCTCTATAAATCAGTAATAATTTTAACTCCTTCAACAAATATTTATTTAATATTTACTCCTTCTCAGAGCTCTAATAGATATAGACGAAAATTCCAATGTTCCAGTCTACAAGATAGAGGTATAGACTGTCTATACTTAGAATGCGTACAATATTGTCCATATCTCACCTATATCAACATATCTCTTTATTCTCCCATATTATTTGCAAGTCTTTATCCTGACTAGTCCATAAGCAGAGAAAAAAAGGTGCGTTTCTTGTATATTTTTCAATCCCTCTCCACTTCCCACCCAATGCAAAGCTAAATAGTTAAAATAGTATTTAGCACAAAGCTGGTACCCAAAAAATGGCTAGTAATAAAACCACAGTTATTAAGACAAAGTACAGATCACAAATGTGATACTAGTTATGCAGATGAAGTTTCCCTGTGGCTATTCTGGGACCGAAGCCCTTTCTAGCGCATGATCCCAGGCAGGCGTACCAGTGGATTAATCTGTTGGCTAAAGAAAAAAGATGTCGTTTTTGGTGTCGGCTCTACTCTCCATCATAGTTTTGCTGCCCTGAAGGAAAGAGGGTGGGGAGGGGCTTCTGCCAGCAAGGGCTGGCTTGGTGCGAAAGATTTTTACTAAGTGCCGGATCATCTCATGAGCACGTGGTTAGGGCACTAGCAAAGGTGACCCCAAAGAGTTTTTTTGAAAGAATTTGATATTTGAAATTGAAAAACAACAACAATAACAACAAACACATAATCATCATCAGCAAATCAGAATGCCGTTTAACTGTCTTGCCTTTATTTTATCATTTGGAATTGATTATCAGTTCAAAAGGGGGAAGTACCAAAGCCTTTTCTATTTTTCATACTTTAGAAAGTTTCTACATGCCCAAGACTTGGATTAAAAGTTAGGACCTATCTTGGTTGAGGCAACTGCTGCTCACACAGCGAGACTTCCCGTGTTCAGCCTAGTTTTCAACCTATCCAGGGTATTTTGCAGACAAATAATTAGGCCACAATTATTTATGCAAAGTAAAAGAGTCAGGCCTTGGGTTTAATTTTTCTTCAGTTCAGTCTTAACTATAATATTTTTAAAGATAAATAATGCTTTTTTTTTTTTTTCTCAAAGATGCCACAGGAAAATTTTTAAAAAGCTAGAACAGGTAACTGTCTCTTGTTTAGTTGTTTTCAATTTTAAAGTATAATAAAAGAAACAGCCAACCAAGCATGAAAAAGTTGTCTCATAAATACACATCTTTAAGTTCCAAAGAGACAGAGCTCATGCAAATGTCACCTTGAATGTTAGATGGGGCTTTTGATGTGTTTCCCTAGGTTTTTATCCACACAAAAGGTTTTACTAGTGCATTTTTCAGTACAAGTTCACTGCCCAATTAAAAGTTGCAGTTGAATCAGGAGAAATAACAGAAGGAAGAGTCAATGAAAGCTCACGTGTTTACTTTTGTTATTAACCAGCTCAGAGATTAGTCGTATTTCATGAAGCCAATCTGATCTGGCCAATGTCCCTACCGCTGTGTTTGCCACCACTCAGTAGCCAAGGTCACTATGGACACTTTTTTGGTTTTATCAGTCTTTGGCACTGTTCCATGATGAGTAGTGTCCTTGATCAGCTGAGACACCAATATGACCAGGCTTTAAGTTACGCTGTTTAAGAGCAGATACTTCCAACTGTGTGTTTCCTCCCTGTTGTCCCGATTGCTAAGCACAAAACTAGTCCTTCCCACTGTTTTATGACACAATCGCTTCTGAATGTCTGAATCTCTTACAGTTTTATCAATTCTCCCAACTTGCCTCCCCATTCAACCTTTTCCATTGAGATTTCCGGGATTCACATCTCATCATAGAAATAAAACAAAACAAAGAAACAAAATCCACCTTCTTTATTCTTTAATTTTGTAGAACATTCTTTTTATTGCCCGTTTTTATTGACACTTGGTTTAGTCCAGGCCTAAACAAAGAAAAAATGCCATGTCTCTGATGACCCTGGTCTTGAAGTTGAATCTCTACCTCTTTCTTGCAGTCTTCATGTGGAAATTTGTTAAAATATTATTTTATACTTGTTTCTCTAATTTTTCATTGCCCATCTACTATTTAACCAGCAAAAGAAATGAGTTCATCCCTTACTCCTCTAGCAAAACGATTTTTGACACACTCATTTACTATCCCCTAATCTTCAAAATTAATAAGTTATTTTGAGATCATTTATCAAACTTTTCTATTGCAGTTGACACTGGAAATTCTAGAATCTCTAAGGTTTCCTGATATCTCACTAAATCTGTCACTATTTCTTATTACCCTTTCCCACCCTTAAATATTGTTTTAATGTATTACATCATCCCTGATCTCACTCTATACATTTCTGGGAGTGATTGTTTTTGTAGATAAAAAATGGGTGCTGTAATAAATCATAAACTCCTAACTGGGAGGTAAACAGTGGATAGTCATGACTCAGGCCTGTAACTTCTTTAGTGAAGGGTTTTAAAGACAGCCATGGTCATTATTTTTGTGCATCTAGGTTGCAACATCTTTGAAATGCCAGAAGTTATGCCCCTGGAAGGTGTGACCACCCTCAAGAGAGCACATAATCTTAATAATCCTATAATCCAATTCCTACCTTGCTTTCTCTCTCCTTTTAACATTTCCTCCTTAATCTCAAATGCATAAAAGAAACTGCAAACCCTATTCTTTGGAGCATTTGAGATCTTGATTCTTAGCAACTGTCATCAATTTTGGCTCAAATAAATGTTTATGAAAATTGTGTACAGGTTTGGTTTCTACATTTCTTATATCAACACTTCTAAACTCTGTCCTCATTTGCTATCTCTGTGCTAAAACTTGCTCGGTTGCCTGAAGCAGCTCCTCCTAGATTTCTCAAGCTTCCCTCATTGCTAGATATGAATAATATATTAAACAGCATACACATCTTTTCTTCTTATCTGAATTGAACGTACCACCCTCTCAACCAGCCACCTGTACTGAAAATCAGGAGTCATTTTTGACCATCCTCAAATTTGTTTTCCTCTAATCACAAAATGCTACTAATTTTAGCTCTGAAATACTTATAAAATCTGTTGCATACATCTTCTATTTGCTCTTTATGCCCCACCCAATGACTAATGCTCTGGTTCCAGCTATTATCAATATTTGAACTGCTATAGTATCCTAATTTACCTCCCTACCTCTAGCTTTGTTCTCTTCTTATGTAAACACCTAAGCAAAGTTCCATGAAGAGTCAAGAGTGACTACGTCATTCCACTTCTAGACTTATTTCTTACAACTGCCGGTCTTATACTTTATGTAGAAATCTGCCTCTGTGAACTATTTCGCAATGACGTGTCTCTTTTTTTACAGTGTTTGTCTCCATCTAGAAAACACTTCCATTTCTACTTTCAATCATCTATTTTTCATTTGTCCATTAAAACAGAGCTCAGTTAGCATCTCCTATAAGAAGCCTCCTTGTCTATCTCCCAGGCTGAATGAGATGTCGTATCTTAGTAGTTCTACAATGACCAATTATTATAGTCATCGCTGAACAATTTTGTATTTATCTGTTCTTACAATGGTCTCCCAAAAGCCTAAGAGCTCTTAAGAAAAGTGAGTACATTTCATTAATCTAGGCACTCCCAGAATCTTGCAAGGTACTAGCCACAAAATAGACATTTAAAAAGTTTAATCAATGATTGAGGAAGTGGTTTACTTAAAATTTTATTTTTGCCATGTAAAGCGAGGAGATGTGGCTTTCATATTCAAAGATAGATCAAATTAATGGGGTAAATACTGTCTTTAGACCACTATTTTTAAGCATCTGGGATCTAAAACTTACAAAATAAATTTCTAATGTAGTCATTTTCTATAAAGGATATCTATATCTTTGTTCATTTCTTAGGAAAATAAAATTTCTTAGAAAATAATTTCTTTAAATTATTATTTAATTGAGACACTTTTTCAACCAAGAATTTTATATCCAGGTCATATTTTCATTCAGAGGATTATTCTCATTATTATTTCTTCTCCAGTCTCTAGCCTGCTTTACCCATGTCGTTCTACTAACACTAAAGACTAATCATTGGAGAGACCACAGATGTTGACAGAGTCCCTGGTGTAGGAAGGCAGGACAGGATTGTGGAGAGAACATGATCTTAGAAATGGACACACTGATTCCACTATCCAACACTTAATGACTATGTGATATTGAGCAAGTTTCTCAAACACTCTGGGTCTCATTTCATATCCTTTTAAAATAGGAATAACAGTGCTATCCTATCAGATCATTATGCAATTACATGAGCCAATGCCTATGAAACACCTGGCATAATAATTTGGTTTCCCCCTTTCTCTATTTTGTATCTTGTAGATACAAAAATCTACAAGAGCTAAAAAAATGTTTGACTATTTTAACTATTTGCATGATCCGTAATTTATATTAACATATATAGTGAAAATAGGGTTTCTCAAAGATCCTCCATAAAAGTGTATATGACATAAAAATTTGTTTTACTGTCTTTATAAAAAACTTGTTTCTGCTTTGCTTGACTGGTTGCCAAAGTTCTGTTCTTGTCTATATGAAAGTACAAATTGCATGAACTTTCCCTAATCGGCAAATAAATATATAAATAAATAGATAGATAAATAAATAATAAAACTAATTCACAGCTAAAGAAATTATAAAAAAGAGATTCTTAATGGAAAGTCTAGTATAGACAGAAAGTAGCAAATGGAACATTCTAGCGTCAAAGGAATGGAGAACAAAGGAAGAAAGAAGAAAAACTTTGAAAGATAAAAATTCTCTCATTATGAAGACTGCTGATTTAAGCAGGTTAGTTTTTCTGAGGCTTATGGATCTACTATATTTAAGATGGCAAACAACAAAATGTTATTGCTAATTAGACATCCGATAAAATGTCACATGGAAAGGTTAACTCTTTTAAAGGATGTTGGGTATTCTTATATTTAAAATGTCATTGTTATTAGTTTTGAAACAGAGCTCACTGATAAAGCAGGAACAAACAAATATTCCAGAGACAAAGGTAAGAATATTTTATTATTTGTCCAGTCTATAAAAATATGAGAAAAATATTATAGTGAACTTTTATCCTTCATTTGAAACATTCTCACCTGACCATTTGTATAGTGACGTAGGCCCAGAGTTATTTTATTTTTTGCAGATGGGATTCCAGGCAGATTTGAAAACAATAACAAAAAAAGTATGTACAGAGGGCCCAAGTACTGCTTTAATACCGTGGAAAGACAGTGAAAAAATCAGTAAGGCTCCAGGCCACGTGAAGGTCACATTCAGTAGGGAAAGACTTACAACAGAGAAATCATAACAGAATGTGATATCCTGTAGTAACAATTGCTAGGAAGAAAGAACGTAGGGTTTGGAGACTGCCATTTTCCTCTCCACCCACTATAACAAGGGAGTGGTCAAAGTGTCTCTGAGGAGGTGACATTGAAGAAGAGACCTCACTTGTGGATATCTTGGCAAAAGACTTTCAGGCAGAGGTGGGGACATTTTGTGTGGCTCCCAGTCTTGCCTCCCCTCACTGCAGTTGGGCATCACTGCAGTGGGTGGGTGCATGGGGAGAGAGTTAAAAATTAGGTTCTGGTCATAGGGCAAGCCACATGATAAGTGTCATTTCATTTCCCTGTCCTAAGCTTCCTGTAAGACAGGCCAAACTGTCTCCATCCTTCATAAAGTAATTGGCATTCGTGAAACTGAAGGAACTTATCTAGGGTCTCTCAGCTAGTAAACTCTTAATAATCCAGTTCCCAACCCAAAAGCTATGCAATATTGCATCCCGGAGGACTCCTAAAGCAGTATCTGCAACGCTCACCTACTTGAGCACATGCTAGGCACCAGATGTTTTCTGGGTATTATCTTCTTTAGTCTCTACTACACCTCTATGAGGTGGGGCCATTATTGTCCACAGTGCTCAGATTTAAACAAACAAACAAACAACTGAGGCTAGGGAGAGTTAAGTAACTTGTTCGAAGAGATAGTGGGTCCATAATAAAAGCTAATTCCTGCTATTTCGTCCTAAGGAGCTTATGTACTTTGCCTGAGGCTGTTAATTTCAACCACGAAACAGGATCGATGTGCTTGATTAAGATGTGCACTTATAAAAATAATAAAGTCCCAAAGTACAGATAGAGAATGTATAAATATATAAATTGCATTTATTTTTTAGATTCAACTTATTATTCAATCATTTTATGCTGGCATTTATTCTATTTCCTTTAACATAGAACTGAGTAAATAATTGATGAGAACTGTAGTGTGTTCAGAAGAAGCTGCCAAGATGTTGGTCCGTGAAGCCTCAGCTACAAATGCTCTTAGCAGCTATGTGCATGCCAACCAGTGCTGCCCTATAACGCCTTAGCCTCTTCTCCTGGATGTTAAGCCTCTATTAATAGCTAAAGCTACCGTTTGTGGCAGAGGCGATATTTTAGGGATTAAGAGCTGAGGTTCCAATCCCTGCTCTGCAATTGACTACAAGTTTATTTGTAGCCTATGACAGCTTTTTTGTTAAATTCTCAGTGTGCTGCTGAACGCTCATTATGGGTCAGGGACTATTCCATGCACTTTACATTTAATCTCCTAAAGGTCCCAAGTGTGATTATGAACCCCATTTTATGGAGTAGAAAACTGAGCTCGGAGAGGGAAAATAAAAGGATAACAGCCATACAATTAATAAGCTGCAAAGCGGGTATTTGACTGCAGTTGTCTTTGATCTAACAGCCCACGTTTCCCTCACTACACGACACTGCAGGCCTAAAGAGGGATGGTGATGTGACTATGTAAGAAACAGAATCGCCTTTGTAATAAGGGCTTGGCATGCAGATCTTGTACAAGCTCGATGAGGCACTATGTCCTCAGTTCTGTCAAATTATTGGCTATTTTCATTAGAACCAGTCTAGGATCAAATATGCGAGGGACATATTCTCGGGAGTGTTAAAAAGAGTACAGATGTCAGAAAGGATGGAAACGTTGATTCCGATAGCTAGACTCAGGAATCAATTAGCAAGTTGAATCAAAGTAATCATAAGATGCCTTGGCCAGTTGCTTCATCTGAGACTAAGTTTCCTCCCTGTTCTATAAAATGGGAGTAATTATACCGAACTCATTGAGTGGTTATGATGGAGTGTGTAAAAATAAGTACAACACCCAGTTCCATAGTGGTGCGTACGGAGGCGAACCGTGGCCTTCGACCCGACTCTACATCTAACACTCTCCACCGTTCTCAGCCACAGTGGCCCTTCAGGGGCCCCCTGGCCACCCATGCAACCTAGAGAAGCAGTTCCATGTCTGTGCTGAGCATGACTTCTATCCAGGCCATGGTCTTGCAGGGCACAACAGACGCACCTTGAATATGACTGCAGTTGCATTCCCGTAGATTGAGGACTGATGTGCCCTGTCCATTTCACTCACCATGCCTAGTGGACAATCAGAGGGGACAATACATCTGTCAATAACTGAAGATTCAGGTCCTGACAAGGCGTAATGGAAAATCTACCTGTGCTTCACTAGATGATGAAAAAAACTAAAATATAATGATTAATGTTCTCTTTATCAGCCCAGACATTTTGTTCTCAATTCACATTCACAGAGGCTTGCCCGCTGTGACAATGCTCTGCACTTATCCTGACAGAGACAAAGAAAGCTTGGATTAGCCTAGCATTTTTGCCAGGCTTTGCAAGGCTCCAGGGAAGCCCGGAGCCTGTCTAAGCCTCCTGCTACTCATCTACTTCCAGATAATCCTTCCTCTGAATTTATCCCCAGAGAAAAACAAATCAGGAAGATGTAGGGACAATATTTAGTCACTTAGTCATGTAAAAATGTCACCTATTTTGGGGGAATTCAGATTTCTGTTTTTAAAATTTCTGTTTGCCTAATATCCCTTTCCTTGCTAAACTTAAATTATAAATTATTTCCTCTTTCAGATATAGTTACATCCCCACGAACCAGCTTAAGATCAGACTAAGTGACCTCCCAAAGATCACAGCTTAAACAGGAATGCATCTGGGAGGAGAATCTTAACCTCAGAACTATAGTTCATTAGAGCAATGCTTCTGTGAGTCTACCATGCACCTGTGGATCTCAGGAGAGCTTGACCCATCACATCCACTTCGCTCTAATGCCTCACTATTTGAAATGTGGTCCATGAACCAGTAGCTTGGGCATCGCTGAGAGCTGTTACTAACCTTTGAAATACAGATTAGCAAGCCCTATCCAAATCTGCTGATTCGGGACTGCAGTTTTTCAAGAACACACCCCAGGGGATCTGTAGACACATTGACGTTTCAGAAGTACTGCCTTGAAGAGCATCCAACTCTCTCATTTTCCAGGGAGAGAAACTGAGCCTCAATCCAGTAACTGTCCAGAACATCCCACAGAAAGATCGAGTTTAGATGCCGGGATTGCACTTCATCAGTGTAACCCTTGGCAGCATGACAAACCTCCCTGGGCCTTCATCTCCATATCAGTAAACTGGAGGTACTCGCACATGCTTTGCCTCCTTTTTTGTATAAAATGTGATAACATCTGTGAAAGAGCTTTATAACATCAAGACCTTATGCACACAAATGTGTGTGCCATACACCAAACCAAACTAACTTGAATTCTCAAAGATTGTGTATGTGTGTGTGTGTGCTCACCTGCGTGCATGAGTTCTAGATGTGGAATTGGGTCATATATGACACATTCTGACCTACTTTGTTTAGAGTGTAACCTAATTCTCAGACTAGTTGCCAAAAAAAGAATCCTTTCTCCTCTAAATCTCATAAGAGCTCTTAAAATGGATGGGCCCTCCGGGACCCCCTGACATGTTTTCACTGCCAGAGTCAAGGCCTCCCGAGATCATGGGGCTTTATGTAAGGTGATGTTAGATTTGGGGTCACGAGCCCAGGTGGATGGATAACAGGTGAGAGGTGGGAAGTTGTTTTTTGTTTGTTCGTTTGTTTTTTGTTTGTTTGTTTTTCCCCCCAAATTTTTTATAGCCATTCCAAATCAAGTGTGGCTTAGAGAGATAGGAAGATTAAACAAACAAACAAAAGATTGGGGAAGAGAATGAAGGTAGGAAAGCAGGTCCTTTTGATAGCATCCATCCATTCATTCAACAGATATTGATTGAGCGATGTCTATGCGGCAGACACTTCGTAGGTATTTTGGACATAGCCATGAACAAGGCCAGCGAGAATCCCACCTTTAAATGCCTTGCAGTCTGGTGGTGCTGGTGGAGAGGGAGACACGTGGAAAAGCGACTGATGACAAAAATAATGTGAGGTTATAAAAAATGCTTTGAGGGAGGGACACAGTGACTGGGTTTGTACTTATGAGTGGATGATTATGGTGGCTCTCCTGAGATAAAAATTCAACCGTGACTCGAAGATTAGGAAGCCACATGCAGACAAGAAGAAAGGGCATCCCAGGCAATGCTAATGCTCCAAGGCAAAAAATGAGCCTGGAAGTTTCGAGGAACAGACAGAAGGGCCGTGAGCAAAGGAGGTAGGAGGTGTGGTAGAAAAGGCTGATCTGAGTTCGTACAGGCCTTGTGGGTCA
Source organism: Rousettus aegyptiacus (assembly GCF_014176215.1). Lineage (NCBI taxonomy): Eukaryota > Metazoa > Chordata > Mammalia > Chiroptera > Pteropodidae > Rousettus > Rousettus aegyptiacus. The sequence goes on from NW_023416285.1 coordinate 10,743,303, forward strand.
TCATGGTCAGGAGTGTGGATCTCACTCCTAGTGCGCTCTCAGAATATCACTGCCAGTCCAGCTAGTGATCTACCTCAGGGCAGAAATTACGACCTTGGAATCTCAGGGCAGGTTAATAGACAAAGTGGGGGACAGTGGCGTCTTTCTTCACTTTTCTTCCTGCCTTTCATCCCTTTTCCTTTCCGATGGGTAAAGACTCACCCTATGTCCACTACTGTGTTCCTGGGAACACGAATAGTTGACTAACCTTATTAAGTTCAATCTATCTCTATGAATTAGTATCAGATGCCTAATCGAATGGTCCCCTACTGTCAAGAGCAACTTTGGTCCGTTTTACTATGGAAACTTCCTCCGTGTAAAACTAGGGTTCCATCCAGCTGTATTGAATAAGAATCTTTAGATGTGGGCCTGCTTGTGTCTATTTTTAACACTCTCCACAAGTGACACTGAGAACCATGCTACTCCTGGACTTTAAGTCCTCACTGGTGGCCTCTCCCTGCTAGAGAATAGCCTTGAGGGCTTGAGCTGATCCTCGATCATTTCATCCTCCTCCTGCTCTGCACGCAACCAACACTATAGAAATGGTTATTGTTGATAATAATAATAAAAAAATAACCTCAATACAGAGCAATTCGAAAGGCAAGTCTGTCTCTTAATTTTATTCTCGTTCTCTCTGGGATGAGTCGAAATAATCACAATGATAATCAACCAAAGGGCAGTGGATAATGGCTAGTTCATATTGAACATTTACTGTGTACCAGATATTGGGCCAATTGACTACAGCATTGTTAATGTAATTTGTTTTTGATCAAATATCCCTCTGTGCAGTCCCTGGATTGGATCTTAAGAGGCTCAGCCTGGAGGGATCCCACTTTCAACACCAGTGCTGTTTAACAGAATTGTCTTTTTCAATCTCTCTGAGCCTCAGTTTACACATTTGGGAAAATGGAATGACAAACCCTTGCTTCTTCTCTTTTCCAGGGTTATAGGGAGGATCAAATGAGACAATATAGCAAGTGCCATGCAAGCACATGTTAAAGAAGGACAGACATAAAAGTGAAGAAGAAAAATAACTCGTTTCTGGGGCAATGCCAGAATTCCAAAAACGACAGTTCACTTTCCTGCTCCAGAATCGGCCCTCATTTATCCTCGATATTGCCAAGTTACCAGCTAAATCTGATCTTATCCCAGAAACGGGTCATAAAGTGAAAGAGAGTTTGATTTAATATAATATTGGAAGGCTGAAAAGCCCAGGAAAGCAAAATTCAATAAGTATTGACTAAAGTCTTGCTTTTGTAGTTTGTTTTGACAATAACCTTTATTTTCCAATTAATTAAGCTAGTGTTTCCCCAGGTCAGATAACGGGCTGGACTTGGCAGGGCCCAGTGCTTAGCTCTCATCTCTGTCATTCTCCTCCACACTAGCTCGAGTTGGCTCTTCTGTTGTGGAGAGGAGGCCTGTCTTCCACCCCACCAAACTATAGAATCTTCAAGAAAAGGAAGTACAGCTTCTGGGAAAACAGGCTTTCTGCCTGGTGCAGCTTTGCCTAAACACACAGTCCAGGTTGCAGCTCTTTGGGAGCTAGGTCTGGGATCCCCCAAGGAGAAGTGGGTGTACATTATTTGAGAGGAATCAGAAAAAACCTTGTCTCCTTCTCAACATTATCAGCATCACCATTGTTTGAAATTCCATCATTGGAGATGATACGCTTTGTTTTCTCCAGAGGTGATTGTGTGTGTTTTTGTTTGTTTTAATAACGGTAATATTCCTGAGAATGGTAATATATAAAATACTTTCCTGAATGTCAGTTTGTCTCTTAGATCCCTTTACCGACAGGAAGGAAGTTCTGGGCCTCACAGAATACATTGTAGGCAGTATGTGAAGCCCGTTACCTGTATCATTCCCACAACCCCTCTGCATGACCAGAACTAGAGATTTGAGGAGTAAGTCTCCATGCAGTTGGTAGGTAGCAGTGATTTTTTTTTTCTCATTAAACTTTGGTTTAATTAGGTCTCGAAATTCTGTGACAGATTTTTGGTCAAGTTGTTTCCATTAAAAAGCACTGATTTTAAAAACTAATAACTTAAAAACTGAGTGGCAGTGATGGTTTGAGCACATAGCTTCATATAAATGTGGCCTTTTTTCTACTATTCCTCATAGCCCTCCAGAATAAATGAGGGTACCATTATAAGGATTGCTTGGAAGGGAAAAAGAAGCTGAGATTTGGTTTACTTTGGAAAAAATCCTTTGTAATATCCAAGCCCCCAGTTGCAATGCTTTTGGAGCACCTCGAAAGTCCCGAACTGAAAGTATTATGCTTGTACTGGTTTAATAATTCCAATCCCTGTCCATGCTACCCCGACAGACTGTGGGCGAGCTAACTGTCATCCCTTTGGGCTTTCTGCTCCTGTGGTTCTCTGATCGGGTGAGGTGGATTGTATCTGCCACCAATGGAAATATTGATTCTTTCTCTGTAGGGGAAGGAGATTTCCAGGGAAATGTCTCCTTTACCTAGAAGAGCTCCAGCCATGAGCTGGTGTGACCCCTTATCATCTCAGTTTCTGGGTCTTCTGACCTCTTGCGTTTTCTTTCGATTTTGAGTTATGGTGTTGAACAGAAAGAGAACAACTCACTCCAAGGTTCATTTGCTTCCTTTGCTGTGAATATTTCATTCTGTCCAGATTTCTTGGCTAGAATGAATAAGCCTGAGTTCCTTTTAATCTCCATCGATGTTCTTTGATATTGGAAAACATTCCACTCACAGCCATTCTGTAATCAAAATCCCCGAGCCACTGAGGAGAGATCTAACTAGATTTTTGGTGGCAATTTAACTCGAAGTTGATGCAATCAATACTGTGTTCAGGCGAGTGTGATGCCATTAGAGGCTTTTCCCCCTTTGTAGGCTCAGAGACCTAGCTTTTCTAAGCAGTGGAGAGGCATGTGATGTTGAAGCCAATGAGATTATAGCTTCTGAATCAAATTTTGCAGATATTAATGCAATCATAGTCTTTTGCTTCAGGACTCTTACAAAACCGACTTGACTTGCCCAAACCAATTCGATACTGGAATGCTCAAGGAGAAAAATAAATACATAACCTTAAACGCAGGGCGCACAGATTTGCTTCTGCACTGTTGTTTTTGCTCAGCTTCTTTTCTGTTTTTCATTAAAAAAAAAAAAATCCTCACATTCTTTTCTGGAATACAATTCTAAAGAAATATGGCGATCTATTGGTTATGGACTGAGTGTCTATATCTCCCCCAAAGCCCTCTAACTTTGGAGCCCTCTCACCTCCATTGTGACTGCATTTGGAGATGAAGTCTCAAAGGAAGTAATTAAAGATAACTGAGGTCATCAGACTGGGACCCTGATCTGATAGAATTAGTGTCCTTATAAGAGGAGACACCAGCGAGCCCTGTCTCCCTTTCCCTTTGTGTGCACAGAGGACGCAGTGAGAAGGCCGCCATCTACAAGCCGGGAAGGCAGACCTCGCCACAACCTGACCATGCCGGCACCCTGATCTTGAACCTTCAGCCTCCGGAACTGTGAGAAAATAAATATCTGCTGTTTAAGCCTCCCAGTCTGTAGTATTTTGTCATAGCGATTGAAGATGGCTACTATACGATCGATCTGGGAAATTCTAAATATTTGAGGCAGTTTGTAGAAGTGTTAGATGAATTATTCTAAAAGCCTTGCAAATGTGATTAGAATTAATACTAAATTAATACTGAGGAGGAAACTTTTGATCATCTAGAAAAGATTAGGCATATGATCTTTTTATTTTTTTAAGTCTCAAATGAGAACTAGTTGCTCCTAGATGTGTACTTTCCTTCCTAATAGAAGATGAAATATTAACCCCCCTCCTCTCGCAAACACATTCAGACACCTTTTATGAATAGGATCACATACGGCTGCTTATAGATAGTAAATTTTCAATATGAGACCAGACTAACAATATATTCTATTCCTTTGAGTGTTGGGCCTGCATTACTGTGTTTTCCTGAGCTAATAAATTCATTTTTCTGATGGAAGGAAGAAAAAATGGGAGGAGAAAAATCTGAGCTCACAGTTGAAGATGGCACAGTAGATTTGGAAAGGGAAAAGTCAAAAAGCATTTGCTTTAAGGACCCCAGGTTTCTTTCTTTCTTTCCTTCTTGTTGAAAAATATAGAGTAAATTTATTAAAAAGCAAATTTGTCTTTCCTCCAGCAACAATAATAAACACATGCCTTGCTTACTGTGACATCCCTGCAGGTGATATGGTGTTTGATGCATAGTGGGCACTTTATAAATAGATACAGATGAATGATTTTAATGGATAATCTTGCTGCACTTACAAACACATTTTGTAATAAGAAAAAAAATGTAACTTCTGCTTTTATCTTTATCTATGACAAGTTTCATAGAAGTACTTGATCATAATATTAAACATTATAGTCATTATTTTGAAGATTTTTTTCTAAAAACAACAACGATTTCTCTGTTACTAAATAGTCTAAACTGCATTTGAATCACTGTCTGTTTGACTCAATAGTCTTTCTTTTTAGCCAGCGAAGCGTGAGCTACCTTTTTTTCCTCTGTCATCCACTCAAACGGCTTCTGTGTTTCCCCTCAGGGACTCTCATACTGGTTTTTGCTGTTTCTACCTCTTTATAGTCTCTATCTCTCAGACCCCATAATGACCAGACACAACTTGAGACTTCCATATTACAGGGACCTAACACAACACATAATAAGTAATACATTGTAGATATAACTACACTCTCCTTTACTGAATAAATAGATGATGTTAATGAGATTCATCATTGTATTCCATAGCCACATACTTGTTCTAACTTTATCAATGTTCTCCCAAATTCAGTGTTCTCTATGAAGAATTATCAAAGGAGAGTTACTATCAATCACCAAAAACGAGTCAGCTATAAATATGATTAAGTCTTTGCCCCACTGAGAACACACTATGCAGGTTAGCAAGCAGAGTCAAGTGGAATATATTTGTGTGCTTTTTTCTCAAGAAACAGGCAGCCCTTTTATGCAGAATTTAAAAAACACATTGAATGGAAATCATGAATCAACATCCCCATTTCAAAGCTTTAAGCACATCCATTCTATGTGATGTACGTCTGCTTATCTCAGAGTGAAACTACTTTATGAATTAATATCAGCTCAACTGATCACAGAAGTTTAAGAAAGAAAAGATGACAAGAACATAAAAAACTGGACGGGCTCAAAGTAAAAAACTTAGCACATGGTTCGTGAACAAATACACCTCTAAATTGCTCCAAATTGACTTTTTAGGGTTCTATAAACACATGGACAAAATATGTTCCTTTTTCAAGGAGGCTTAGGGAGATCCTTTAAAACCTTGGGTCTCACTAAGCCTGATACAATGACATATAATGTTATTTTATGTAAAGTGAACACTGAATTAAAGTTTTTAGATGGAATCATTGAGATTTTAAAATCACATTAATAGATACTAATTTAATGTGTGTCAAATACTGTGCAGGGTATAGAGATAACTAAATCATTAAATACTTTGTAGTTTGCTTTATTCAATTTTACATGATCATCATGATAATGCAAAGGAGTCAATCGAGATATAATTAAACAATAGCAACAATAATATCGAGTACCACCAAGTGGTCCACCAAGCTGGCCAGGCAGCAACTGACTTGGGAATATGGTGGCATGCACACAACTCTTATATTATTCCTTATAAGATGTGGTTTGGGTCCCATAATCCTACTATTTACCACCCTCTTGGATTTCTGGCAATTGGTCTCAATTGTCTCACTTAATATCTATTTCAACCTCCTTCTCAAAAGTCATCCTTTGTTGTAAAGACTGGAAAGTTGAACCCTGCCTTACCCAGACTCCTTTGCAGCTAGTGTTTCATATTTTAGTTCCACTTCAATTTGGAGTGGTGGAAAGAGAGGTAAGGCTGGGGCAGAGGCAGCATAGTTCTGTGATCACAGCTCTGGATATAGGTCTCGTGTTGCAGTGGTCAGCTTTCAGATCACGGCAGAGGTGGGGTGAGTCGGGTAGCTGGAGTTGCTCCTAGGAGACCCTCCTAGAGCTTGTTCTTCCAGCCTTTGAATTAGTTTGTAAGCCACCTAATATGTGGTAATAAAATCCTTTCTTCTTAAATCTGATATCATGCCCCAGCTGTCTGTAACTGAACTCTAATCTATACAGCCTTTGTTCCTTAAACAGCTCTTAATATGAAGTTTGCCCAGAACCAAGTAGAGAATAGGTTTCTACTACCCAGTCGTCTCAAAACTAGATTTCTGTGAATGAACAGTGATGCATGATAAGCATCAGAAACAGTCAGCCACCAACTCTGTAGGTAAGAGTCTGACGTTTTGCAATTCTCTCAATCCCTCTGAGCCTTCATTCCCTCATCTGTCAAATGAGGGGATCGTTCCAATTAATGCCAGGGACTCTTCCATCTCTAACATTCTTTGCACTTAATAAAATGAATTTCCAACGTATCCCTTTAAAAATAGCTAATTATCTAAGACATTAAAAGAATCTACTTATCTATTTTGTAATTTTCTTGCATTAAGTGAAATCTTCTTTTTTTTTTCTGAGTAAATATAATTGATTACTTCAGAAAGATATGAAGTTATTTCTGAGATAGGCAGCTTATAGCTTAAAGAAATTTTAGGTTTCCTATTTTCATTTTACAGATACTGAAACTGAGGTCAATTAAGGGGCAATTACCTATGTACATACATCCTCCCTTCATTATTCCAATTTTACCAGAGGAAAAAAAGGAAGAATATAGTGTGAATTGGGGTGCTTATTACTGGAATGAAATGAAAGCAATAAACAGGGGTTTGTAGTCCTCGGCAATGCTCATTTATTATACGACCAGCTCTTGTGCTATATCCCTATGTGTATTCCTGATACTCATTCAACTTCTAACATCTAACACTTCATGTCTGTGCATGATTCTTCTAGATTTTATTATAAATCTTTTGGTAAGGTTTGGTTTTTCTATTCTGTTAACCCCAGTGTTCCTTGCATTACATAGGCATTTGATAAATGTTTGATATTATTTAATTAAAATTAAGAGCAAATAAAATTTTACCTCTACAAAGAGCGAAATAAAAATTCAGAGTACCTAAAAATTTTTTTCTCTGACTTCATTGTTATTATTATGTAGTTATTGTTTTGTTATTTTTTTTTTTTACCTGATTTGAGGTGTTGTTTAAAAGTGTATATTCACTGCAAAATAATGAAACAATAGATTTTAAAAAATAGATCAAAAATAAAATGAAACCAAGCTAAAAATATATTATAATGGTTTTAATAATTAGTCAATATGACTTTTAGATTTGACATTGAGCTTCCTGGCAGCCAAAGCAAGAAGCAAAACATAACCTTTTACAGGGAAGAAAAAAATAAAAAGCAGAATTAAACAGTGAGCCCTGCATGTACATGTACAGGGTGCTAGAGAGAATAATTTTTGTCAAAACTGAGTGGAATGATATGGTGAAAAGAGTACCTAACAGAAGTTAGACTAACACAAATAATTACTAACATTTGCATAGCATCTATAATATGTAGAACATTTTAAAATATATTGAAGTTCATCTAAGTCTTACATGCATGATACATGTATAATGGTTATTGGATGTGTTCCAATTTTTAAAGGAAAGTGAGAGGGTGAGAGAGGAAGAGAAGGAGGGAGAGAGGAAGGGAGGGAGGGAGGAAGCAAGGAAGGAAGGAGGAAGGAAGAAAGGAAGGAAAAGGGAAGGGAAGGGGAAGGAAGGAAGATAGAGAGAGAGAGAGAGAGAGAGAGAGAGAGGAAGAGAAGAAAGAAAGAAAGAAAGAAAGAAAGAAAGAAAGAAGAAAGAAAGAAAAGAAAAGAAAAGAAAAGAAAGAAAGAAAGAAAAAGAAAAAGAAAAAGAACATGATTGAAATGATCAGGTTTGTCTGATTCAAAGTCCATGTGCTGCTGCTGGGCCCATAGTCTCACTAACCAACCCCAGGGAACAGGTTGTTTACACCTTTGCACTTAAATGCCCATGACCTTCAGATATGGGATAATGATTTGTGCCTTTCCTGTCATACAGGGTTATAGAGGCAAATAATGAGATGCATGTGGCAGCTCTCTGGCGTACCAACATAGTTAATGTAAGTATGTTAATTGCACTGTATATTAATCATTATAATTTAATCACCAAACTGAGAAAATACAAAATTATATAAAAATAATGATTTAATTTGCATATGTTAAAGGAAATATTGCCGGCTATTGTCAAATTTTCATGATATTCTCTGATTTCTGGCCTCAAACCCCAGTAGGGATGCAGACTTCACAGGATGAAAAAAGGGAGGCAGGAGTCTGACCAGCGAGCCTCTCAAGAGACCACTTGTAAAATGTATGTCCACTCCATCTTCTGAGGAAATTAAGAGTCAAATCTTTGAGCCAGCCAAGGATTACATTTGCACCTTTTGTTAACCTTAGCACAAATCGCTACAACCTGGGCCTCTGGTTTCCTTAGTAACCTTGATCAATAAGCATTTATGGGAAAGTGTCCTAATGTCAGTGTTGCAGCAGGATCCAGGTCAAATTTACTAGACTGGGGGATTCACTTTTATGGTCCAGAGGATGTGGGAGGCGAGACTCCTAATGGCCAGCAAACTTCCTCCTCGGGGAACGCAGATCCAGTGTGAGCCGGCTACTGTGCTTACTCCTTCAGCTGGAGAATAGGGTGCCTACTGGAGAACGCAGGGGAAGTCAAAGGGCAAGAGAAACCTACTGTACTTCCTAACCAATTTATACTGTGGAGTAAGCCAAGAAAGTTCCAGATTCCCCTGGAGGTAAGAATAAATACAGACGTTTTTCCTTTTACTGTATAATAAACACTGACGAAGAGGCACACGCAAAGTGTAGTTTCACTTCAGGGAGATTTCAGTAGAGGTATCATTATACAAAGAATAACCTTCAACTAAACTGAGAGATGACGGAAGTCTGGACTGCCTAAATGCTACCTACTTTGCAGATGTGAGCAACAGCATCTTTCTCAAGAGGTTTGCTGCAGGACTGCTTATAGAGAGCTTAACTACCTGGGGGACCTGTACACCTCTAAAATAACCTGAGCTAAATCAGCACATATCTGCAGCTGGCAACACACACCTGAGTATTCCATCCTGCTCTGCCACTGACATCACACAGTGCCCGGAAGAGGTGCGTCGATCTTCACCAGCATGAGTACCAGCAGTTGCAGGTGCCCTGTTCCTAGGGGAGGGAAGTGATGGACACGCACAGCCCATGAAAAAATTGACATCGCCGGGCACAGCGCTGGGAATTAATCCTTCGCAGCTGTGGGGTGCCAAGCAAAATTGAAATCCAACCATCACGACACATGTTGAAATCAGTAGGTGTATATAAATCTCTAAATAATTACTTTGGCCAGGTGGAAAAAAGTTCCATTTACTGCCTGCTGTAGGAAGTTTAGTTGATAACACTGAAGAGGGAAGAAAGATTTAAAACAAGGTATTTTTCATGTGCACTAAGGCTGTGAATAGCTTAAGAGAGGACAGTTACAAGGCTAAAAAGATGACATGGTCTACCTCTTGGCTCCTGACAATAAGTGGCCAAAATAAGTGACTTCTAAATAATTACCTTTAGCAGTATGTATTCACTGTTCCCCATTATTACAGTGGCTATCCTAATATACACTCAGAGAGTCTTTAACTTTTACAGCTTTAATGACCTAGATGTTTATTTACAAATAAATACAGGTTAAAGTTTGGTTCCACAATGCTCAACCTGTATCTGCAAGAAAGAATACAGATGAGACTTACTGAAAGCTAGTATAAGCTAATTCATAAAGGAGACAGATAATTTAAATTCTTCCTCCTTCTATCCTCAATCTTTGTCTTCTTTCCCCCCCCTAGAAAGCTCTTAATCACTCTTGAATCCCACTATGTCATCCCTCTTTGAAGATTTCTCCAGCTCCAGTCAACAGAGTTTAATGCTTTATCTTTTGTTTTTATCACGTCATTTTCATCACATTTTATGACGTCTCTCTTCCCACTTTGAACCTCTGAGGAAAGAAATCATATCATTAATGGAGTCATTGTGTAGTTATTAACAACGGGCTCTGCATCCTGACTACCTGTGTTTAAACCCTGGTTTCAGGGATGGATGACCTCAGGTATGATCCTTAGTATCATCTGTAAAACTAGGAAAATGTGACCATCTACTTGTTGAGTTATTATAAAAATTAAATGAGATAATAACATACAAAGGGCTTTGAACAACACCAGGCTCAGTTGTTTGCCATTCTTTCTTTAAAAAAAAAAAAATATATATATATATATTGCCATTGTTTTTCTTCATGTTAGGCATAGAGGAGATGCACTACTATTGTGTATAAAAAAAAGAATTCCATAACAAATATGTAAATCTAGTGTTTATCAGTTCTCCAAACAATTACAATTAAAGAGCACATACAATGTAAGTATATGTTCAAAGACTGGGCTTGAATGTCCCCTCTCCTAAATAAGAATTTCTTCAATAAGCCTCCACATATTTCCTAAAATATTTTATAAGGGATCAAGAGTATTTATAAACACATTATATGTTCTAAAACAATTCGAACAAGGAGAAATGGATATGGTTGGCCAAGTTCGTATTAAATGACTTTCTTCAGAAACACTTTGATGAAATTAGGTACAGTCTGGGAAGCAAGTAAATCTGCTCCTTATCCTTCACTGAAAACTCAATTAGTTGCCTCCCCTTGTGTTCTAGTCATGGATACTTCGTGCTCCTTTCTGTTCTGCCTCCTACGTGCAACTGTCTGGCAGCAAATGACCCAGAAAAGATTTCTTCATATGCACAGCGAGAAGGGGACCCAGAAATATGTTCAGGGTGTGATTCGTGCAAAGCAGTCCCCTTATCCTGAGAACAATCCCAGATAGCAGAGGCTACAACCCATTGAAATTCTGACTGAAAAGCATTCATTCAACGAATCTGGAGAACCTACAAAGTTTCGGTGCTATTTTAGGGTGAAACACCCAGAAGCAAAAACCACTAAGCAGACTTTGAATAAAATTAATTCTACTAGAAAGTGATGATGTACTGACAAATGAAACAGAAAAGGGGATCAAAGAGTCCTGGAAGAAAATGCAGAAGGGGTACAGTTTTAAATGGGAGGATGAGTGAAGACCCATGGAGACCTCTGAGATTTTTGATCATGTACAATGGACTGAATGTTTGCATCTGTCCAAAATTCACATGTGGAAACCCTAATCCCAGTATGACAGCATTTGGAGGTAGGGCTTTTGGAAAGTAACTAGGTCATGAGGGTAGAGGCTTGTGAATGGGGTTAGTGCCCTTATAAGAAGCCAGAGAGAGAGCCAACTGGCTTTTTTCCCACCACACAAGGATACAGCCATAGGTTTGTAGTTTGAGAGCTCTCACGGGAACCTGACCACGCTGGCACCCTGATCGCAGACTACCAGCCTCCAGAACTATGAGAAATTAATGCCTGTTGTTCAAGCCACCCAGCCTAGGATGATTTGTTACAGCAGCTCAAATAGACTTAGACAATGTATGTGAAACACGCATACTAAAGAGTTTTTGTATTTTTTGAAATAGACTCTGTTCCTTAGCATAAATTATTTCATGGAAAAAGAACAGTCTATTTCTCTATTTAATTCATTGTGAATATCAAGGAATTTTCCCATTGGGTTTCCACTCTATAAATAAATATGAAGTCCTCAGACATAAGAGAACCCAAGAAAAATAAAATAGAACTTAAGAATTTAGTAAAATTTAAATTTATATTTATTAGTTTTTCAGTGATAGTTTCCAAAGTAAATCACAAAATGTGAAATAGCAAATTATTTTTATGTTTGGAACTATTTAGTACACAAAGGGAATATTTAAAAAAAAAATCTCTGGTAGCTCAAATAGAGAAAACATCCTAAAGAGCTATTCAACTTCATCACTGTCCCCAAATTCTATCACAAATTACACAATATCCTCAGTGTACATAAAAGGACAATTTCTGAAAATTTGAAGATACTTAAGGTTTTGAGAAACGAATACACTGATCTCCGATGAAAAATGAAAGATTTCCAAAACTCACCGGAGACAACAAATCAAACTATTACTGGTAATAAACAAATAGTGTACATTTGGAACATACACAGAGTTTTTTAAAGAATGGAAATTGATTTTGATAACTCAAATTCCCATTCGTGTTTCGTAAACTTAAATTGCCTTGCAATCACCTGGATACCTGTTAAAAATACAAAGTGCCAGCTCCAGCCCCAAAATGTGAATTCGAAAATAGAACTTGGGAATATGCATGAAAATCAAGTATCCTGGAGATTCAGCTCCCAGAGCTCCCCAGAGAGAACGTTGTGGTTCCTGAAATATGATAAAAACAAACAAACAAAAATCTACTTCTATACAAGGAACTATTAATGCACTGTATAGACAACCTGTGAATATTTCTGCACTTTTGATTAGAAGTGGGGTTATAATTAACAATACACACGTGCTTCAATTTAACTCATAAAACTAGCTCTTTCCATTTGGAGATTATCAACAGGTTAGTGGTAAGAAAGTTTTCTCTTAGTCATCCTTTGATTTCCATGACAACACATCTTCTCTAAATCATCTGGCATCATTTGACCCTCACTTCCTCCTTCTTTGTGAAGAAATGATTAGTAAATTTAGGAATGATAATGTTCCCGCTCTACTCAATTTCTCCATTTTGTCCTTCTGGGAGCAAATTGCCCATAATGAGCAGGATTGTCCTTTGCTCTTCCAGTCTTAGTCTCCCCTGGGCAGCAACACACTTTCCAGACCATGGGCTTGAGTGTCCAATCCTGGGCAGCATTGCCTGTGACTCAAGGCCGAGTCTGCCTAATCCTACACCTATCGGCAGGTCCATGTAGCTCTGACACTGGACTGTAGCCTTCCACCTGGTTTCCATCATTAACAGACCAATTTTTGTCCTCCATCTCCCGCTAACTTTGTCTTAGCTCTTATTCATTCAGAACAAGGTGGAGGTAAAATGGAATGCTATTTATCTGGCTTCCTTCAAAACTCTGATAGACCAAGGGCTATTGTCAAACATACATGCAGACATCAGAGCAGCAATATTGGTCACCAATGCAAACATTGAAACAAACAAGCTATGTCTGTCCCATTTTATTTACAAATAAGCCTAAAAAGTTATATTTCTTTTATCATTTATTCATTCAAAAGTAAACAAAAAGGAATTAAAAGTTCATATCATCCAAATCATATGGTAAAATACTGAAAGATATGTAAAGAATTTATAGGCAGTGATAGCAGGATTTATAATTGCAATCTCAGCTTTCAGACATTTACTCAGATCTCTAACGTATCCTTCAACTCACCTATTATCCATCTGATTTGGACTCATAACAGAGTATAAACATTTAGTTAGAATTCATTTAATTATGTAATTTAATTTCTTAAACTTTCAGTTTATGTGTCTATAAAATGAAGATAAAAAGTTATTTCTCTCCTTGTAAAGTTTGGGCAAAAAAATGAAATGAGACTACATATCATAGTGATTTATACATAATAAAATAATATGCCATTATGAGTAATTACTGTATTTCTTTTATAAATTAGTATTTCCATTATTCAGAAATTTGATTTTTTTTTTCACTCAGGGAATTATGTAACTGCTATATGTATTTCTTCAGTTTACACAACAATGACTTATTGATGAAATCCTACATCTGCCAGGAAAGTTGCTATACGTTCTACGGTTAATAAAGAAATATTAGTGCATACTTCCTGCACTCAGGAAGCTTTTACTGAAAAGAAGAGATGCAACAAATGCACACTAGAAACAAAAAGTGGAAAGAGAATAGGAGAGTGGATTTTGTGCAGTAAAATCATAAGGAAATTCTTCTACTCATACTCCCACAGAATTGCCATTTACTGAGCTCTTTTTATGTTACAGAGCCTATTAATTTTTTACATATATGTGTATCTATCTATCTGTCTGTCTATCTATCTATCTATCTATCTATCTATCTATCTATCTATCTATCTATTTATCTATCTATCTAGTCCTCAGCCCTCAGCTCTTATAATTACCAACAACCCAGTGAAGGTCTGGGTGACTTTATATAAGACAAGCTTGAGTTGTTGAAAACTGAAATAATGTGTCTAAAACCTTGTAAATGTTGGTACAAGATTTCAAACCCACTTCAACTTACACTCTTGACTACTATGCATAGTCTACCTCTGGCCACACCACCCACTGATAAAAATCAGATTTTGTCCCTAAGCTAAAAAGTTTATCCTAGCTACAATTAAAATATTTGGCTCAAATATTTCATCTTCTAATATCTTCATTCTTTAAATCTGTATACTCATTAGCGGGGGGAAAAATACTATTTCTCTGGCAAAGTTCAAAGAAAGTGCACTTCGGAGTGAAGTTAAGCAAGATCGATATTTTTTTGACAATAATTATCTGAACACTCTGGTCTCCATCCCTATTTTTGATGATCTCCCCTCTCTAAGATACTTAGGGTTAAGATTCTGTCACAAAAATTACCCTGAGCCATTCTGATGTTCACTACATTTTTTCTCCATGAGCAGTAATGTTGTAAATATTGACTATATAAAGTGCTTAGTTGATACCATGGAAATAAACATTTTGCCTCATTTAAAATATCCAATTTTTCTAGCCTTTGAAGGCAAAAGAGCTAATGTGGAGTAATTAGTGGCAAGACAGAATAGGGCTAAGTCTAATGTCAAGGATCCCGATTCTCACTTACAGAGTATGACTTACTTATCATTATGTTTGGGAAAGATTATTTTAATTAGGAGACACATTACATAAATATTCTCTAGTAGCATATGACTTACGGAGGAGGGGAAAATTCTTATAAGTTTTCTTTGTTTCAAGACAAATTTAAAATAATTTTATATAACCAAAGAGAAGGTGGAGAGAAGAAATTAAGAATGCAATTAAATTTAACTTTCAACCCCCTACTTGGGATTTGCTTCTGCTTTCCCCCACTATAGTTAAGTGTGAATCTAGTCAGTATTCACCCTTATTTAGAAAAAGGCCCATGAAGAAGCAAAGCAAGGAAAGAATAGCCAGAGTCAATTATTCCTATCCTATATCCTGACTATATCTAGGATTGGCCTCAGACCAATACTCTTGGAATCTCAGAAGCCATAATGTGCTTGATGTACCAGCCGTTTTTCTGTGGCTTATTATTCAAAACATAAGCCAAGTCCAAGAGCAAAGAACATGGCACTATAAGGAAATATCACCAGTAATATCACTTAATGAAAGGAGTGAAAGTTCTCTAAGAAGAAGTAACTCATGGGATAGATGTCATTGGCATAAGCCACCTCTATCTACTGGAAAAACTCTCTTCCCTTCCCAGCCTGAGAAAACTTATTTAAAGGAGATGACAGTCTTTTCTTAAATAATTATTTCAAGATTTAAGCTGTTCTCTGAAAAACAGACATATTCAGGTCCCTCTCAGATGTGATAGGGTATGATTTGTCTTAACAGAAAAAATTCTCCACTCGCTTTAGCCAGCCATTGACAAGAATAGTTCCTATTATTGTAAAATATGTGTATTTAAGATATATTAGCTAGTCAGGTCAACTCTCAACTTTATAAAGATTTTGCAATTTTACAAAATTTCTTTGCCGATCTCACATTTTTCCTTGAATACACCTATAAAGTGCTAAACTATACGTTAGTTTTATTGTTGAGGCATTGTAGAAGAGTTATACATCAATACTGAGGCCAGCTTGCTATTTTGAGCATTATATGTTTAGTCTAAAATCTTATTAGGGACCCAGAGCTATTGTGCAATTTTTAATGAGGTCCATTTTTAAAAAGAGTTTTAGCTGTACAACCTCTATTGTCCTGAAAGAATGTATTTGGCTAATTCCCTTTGTGTCTCCTTGAAAATTTGCAATAACAGGAAAGAGTTAATCCTGCACTCACTCTGGTGATGTTTAGAAGCCTCAGCTAATTTCTTCTTCAATGCACCAGTGATATTTAGGGATTGCTGAATAGAGTGAAGACAGATGTGGGATTTGTGTATTTGTTCAGGTGCCTCAGTCTTCTAATTATTTTATCATTACCTACTTTCCCCTGTAATTTGTTTAAATTTGCAATCACATCAACAATTTACCTCATTGATGCCAGGTCTCCTGTTCATTCATTAGAGAGTTTTTATGACCAGTCATTAATAATTGCAAGCTTGCTGACATACAAAGTCATTCATGTATTTAATTCTACTTAAATGGGTGTCAGAAATAGTACTTGACCCCAAATATACTATCTTGATTTTCTTCACATATCATAGAAATTTAGAAAAAAATTAACAGTTACACAACAGGTTAGAGTGGAATAAACATTAACTCTAGCTTTTGAAGTCTGTGGTTGATTCCAATTCTACTGTCTGTTTGCTCCTAAACAAGACAAGCTACTTAGCCCTTTTGAACAAATTTCATCATCCATAAAAGTGTGTATAGAAAATACAGATGATCTGAGATGAGATAGAACTCAACTTTATATGAGTTACAACACAAAATATTTAGAATCAGCATACAGAAATTGTTTTTGGCAGCCAGTTCCGTTCATATTTGGGATTGTTTCAACCCATAGTTATGTAAGAAGACGAAGACTGAAGTCTTCATTTGCAAATTTAAGTTATGAT
Source organism: Rousettus aegyptiacus (assembly GCF_014176215.1). NCBI lineage: Eukaryota > Metazoa > Chordata > Mammalia > Chiroptera > Pteropodidae > Rousettus > Rousettus aegyptiacus. Next base: position 10,760,013 of record NW_023416285.1, read on the forward strand.
ATGATGTATGCCTTGTCTCTCAATGATTCTATGTCTCAAAATCACTCTAAGAATTTGAAGATCTGCAAAGTTGGCATTATGATAATCTCTATCTCATAGGCGAGGAATTGAGGTCAAGAGAGCGGTGATAATTTGCATGGGATCCACAGACAATATATTTCAGAGGCTGGATTTGACCTATGTGTCTCTATGTTCAAGGTTCAGTATCTTCTAATCTCAGTGTTGTTTTGCCTCTAAAGCCAAGCTCTACCATTAATTCACAAAGGGACTCTGTGTAACTCATATCTCATCATGACCTGTAACATGAGAAAGTTTGACTAGATGGGCTTTCATGTCTTCCTACTCAAAATGTCTATAATTCTTGGTTCCAGACTTGGTCATGTGAACAAAATGTACCACATTTTTACTTGAGATGAACATGGATATGCCTCTATAAAAAGACATTACCCTCCCTTCCTGGTATTTAAATTAATCTAAGTAAAATACATCTATTAGTAAGGGTCAGAAAGTATTTATTTGAATGTGTACAGCAATTGTTTTATGCATGACAATTTTCCTCCTAAATCCATACAGATCCAAAAATAACATCATCTACTGCAAGAGCATGCCATTTATTCTCTTTCAATATATAACCTGATACCTAGTGTACACCATTCTTGATGGTTGAGATGGGTGTGATGATCATGTCATAAAGGAAGTGTACCATGACTGACAAGAGCGCAGAACAGGAAGAGCCTATTCATGCTACAATGTGAATTTCACGTCTGTGCAAAATTATGATTCCTAATATTGGTTTAAAAGACATTAGCAATCCAGCCCTAAGACACAGTTTCTTAACACTAAGCTTGCCAACATGCTCTTTGCTATCCACCTTCAAAATGTCCCCTAACAGCACATATTGACAGTGCAATAAGAGCAAACCACTGGGCCCTCCTATGTCACAATGTAGCAGGTAAATCTATGACTCGCTTAGAAAGCAATTTGACCTAGTATATATGTTAAGAGATTTGAAACAGTCCATTCTATTGTTCCATTAATTATTAGTCTAAGACTTTATCTTAAAAACATAATTCTCAATTTATAAGCAACTTCAAATAGAAATTTTATTACTGAATTTTTCAAACACTGGAAAAAATGCAAATAACTTATATGTCCTAGAATCAGGATAAGTAAATTATAGCACACCAATTATAGAGTATAATTTAGGCATTAACATATTTATAAAGGATCTATAATCTAATATAAAAATACTTATGCTCTGATATTAAATTTAAAGCTAAATAAAATTTTATAATACGCAATATCATTAAGTTAAAAGAACATATCTATATGTAGGAAAAACTAAAAGTATTTGTTTAAATAAAAATATTATCAGTGGTTACTCTTTGAATGATGGGACTAGGAATATTTTTGTCATGTTTTTTCCTTCTTTAAAATATTTCTAAGCTTTCCATAATGATTGCTCATTACTTTTGTCATTAAAAAAAAAAAAAACATGTCCCTTTTCAACACACAGTTTTGTTTTCAATGCTGTGATGTTTGCACACTTAAATTCAGCTTAATGATTTATGAACATATGTCTATAAAAAAGCTTACGAATTGTGTTTGACCATAGCTCAACCCGATGGCCCTTAATGTGTGAGATGTGACTTTTCCTGTCCTCCTCCCCCTTGGGATTTTAGGCAGTACCTGGAGACACTTTCAATTGTCATAGTTTGGAGAAAGATGCCATTGGCATTTAGTAGGTACAGTCCTGGGATACTACCAATACTGCCAAACACCCTATATGGCAGAGGACAATATCCACAAAAATTATTATTTAACTGAAAATGCAAACCATGCTGAGGTTGAGAAATTCTTCCTAAAAAGAAAAAAAAAATTATATTAACTCAAAACTGCCATAGAAACTCTGAGAAGTTTATTGCCAGAACCTCTGAATAGACTTGGCTGTTCTTTATCAACTCATTCATCCACTCACTCCCACAAGGTATTAAAGACATAGATATAAGTGCTCTGCCTATGTGCTGCTTGAAGTTTATTGAAAAAGGAAGACATAGAAATAAAGAATTTAATGTAGTTTGAAGTGCTAGGATTGAGTGCTTTAGGATAACAGAAATGCACACTTAATCCAAGTAGGTAGGTCAAGGGAGGCATTCTGAAACAGACGGCTCCTGAGCTGAGCTTAAAAGAAGGGGTTAACCAGGTGAAGATGAATGGGATTAGTAGTTTAGAGAATGGAACATTCACAGTACAGGCAAAGGCATGAAGCGCAGAAGAGCTTGGGAAAGATTGAGTTTCATGGCAGTGGAACATGAAATGGGCACAAGAAAGGGTGAGGAAGAGGCAGAGGTCTCAGGGCCAGAGTATCTTTTTCTGCTTGAGGAAGTTTAGAAATGCTTCCCAGAGAAGAAAGCATATAAACTAAGGATTGAAGATTGAAATGACATTTGCAGAAATGTGAAGAGTGAAGGGAATTCTGGGAGAGAGAATAGTATATGCAAAAAAAAAAAAAAAAAGTCAGCTGGAGACTACATCGGATGCTCGTGGGACGTCATTATAGTGTTGCTGGAACATGAAGCTGGGCAAAAGAAGGAGGCAGGAGGAATGACCAAGGAGGAGGGACGAACTGGACAGGTCGGCTCCGGTCTGCCCCTGATCCTTTGTATCCTATGCAAAGACATGGAGATTTTATTTTGCAGGTGATACAGAAAAATCTTGAGTATGAGCTCAGTTCCCATGTTTTAAAAGATTTCTCTGTGATAACACGAAGTCAGATTAGAACAGAGTGGGATGGAGATGGGGTTGAAATGAGACAAGCATATTGATGTAAAGAGATAATTCATCAAAGATGCAGTTGAGAAACCCACTGATAAGTATGTGATATACTTTGTATGGCTCCGGATGCTGTGGAAATAAAAAGTCACTCTGTGCTAAGGTACAGTGGTCCCTTTTTCCTAGCTGAGGAGAAAATGAATGAATAAATATAAAGTGATTTTGGGAACGGAGCATGTAAGTTTATTAGTATCAAGTGTTACATTGTACAACATACAACAGGACTGACTGAATTCAGACTAGGGAGTAAAGGTGATATTAGAGAGAGTGTAGGTTTTTATTTGAGCTGAAATGGGAAAATACGAATGACTTTTGGGTAAAAAAGTAATTGTGGGAGAAAAGGGAATATGTGAGCCAGGACTTAGAAACTGAGATCAACTTGATGTGTTCTTGAAAATGAGAAAATGGATTTTTTTTATCAGCTGTCAGTAGTTCCCAAGGTTACGTGAAGTAAGTACTAAAAGTATCACTGAGATTTAGGTCAAAGGTCACCTTTATGAGTCCTTTATAATGCTCCCCACCCTCTGAATAATCATCCTAATCCTTGCACAGATGTGACACCAAGGGTATGTTTATTTGTATGTAAATCCCTCTTAGCCAAAACTATGCTTTTAATTTCTCGATTACTAGTACACGGCCTGGTACACAGGTGATAGTTAAAAACCTTTTTTGTCATGGTTGATTGCATGAATGACCATTTTTAGTGATAGGTATGATGTTAAGAACAAAAACAGCAATGATACCCAATATTTGTTGAGCTCTATGTGTCAGACACATGCTGAACATGAATTTTAAAAATATCATTTAATCTACTTCTTATAATAATCCTATGAGTCCAAAGCCATGCCACCCATGAACAAGCCCGATCCCGTCTGATCTCAGAAGCTAAGGATGGTTGGGCCTGGTTAGTAATTGAATGGGAGATCACTTAAGAAGACCAGGTACTATAGGCCTTAAAAAAAAAATAAAAATAAAAATAAGGGATTTTAAGCTAACAAGGTGCTTGTAATTGGTGAGGTCGACCAAGGTTTGCCGTGCCTAAAATAAATAAATAAAAAGATTTAAAAAAGAATTCTATGAGGCAGCTACTACCATTCTCTTCAGTTTGCGTGTGAGAGATCTGACGTGCAGAGTGGTTATACACGTTGCCCAAGGCCATATGGTCATCAAAAAGCAGAATTTTTAACTGACTTCAAGTCTGTCTCACTTCAATAAACATGAACTTACCCATTATTTATGTATCTTATGTATTTTCAAGAAAATCCAGACTTAAAGTGATTTTATCAACAACAAAAAAAGTGTTGATTTAATGTATTTGTCCTACGATCAAAAGACTCAATGTAATACAATACTCTGAGGACCAATTTACTTTGAAAAGTTGAAATATGTCTTTAACACAGATAAAAGTTTATAACCTCAATGAAAGAAGCATATGATATCACCTCTTTTGAGAAGCAATGAAACCTAAAACAAAAATCAGTAAGATAGAATGACCCAAACTGTTCTGTCTAGTCCCAGCATAATTCATCATGTGATGAAATCATGCAGATAACTTAATTTATACAACCCTCTAAACTGGCCTATAAATGCGGAGTTAGGAAAAGGAAAGATATTTTATTGAACAAACATATGCATTCTAATTCAAATCACCTACTAATTTAGTCCCTAAAAGAGGGACTAAATCCTCATCCACTCGATGAGACTAAGAGCTCAAAAAATCCAGATAAATTTCCCTGCAAAAATACCTCACCAGCCTGAGACCCCTTCTGAATACGTTCCTTTTATTGCCAACTCTAGAAGGGGTTGGCAAATTTCAGAGATAGGCCAGATCTATCCTGCTACCTGTTTTTGTATGATCTTCAAGCTAAACACTGTTTTATATTTACAATGATTAAAAAGTAAAATAAAATAATATTTTATGGCACAAAATTTTTATGAAATTTATATTTTAATATTTACAAATAAAGTTTTATTGGAATATAGTCACACTCATTTGTTTGTGTATCTTTTGTGCTACCACAACAAAATTGAGTAGGTATAAAAGACCGCATGGCACACCAAGCCTAAAATATTTATTATAAAACAAGCTGAGGACTACTGTTCTAGACTAAAGCTCAGCAGGTGCCAAAGAACTTGGCGAAGAACACATTGCAAACATTATGGGTTGGGCCTTTCAGGTTTGTTGCATAACTTAGTGGTTCTCAAAGTGTATCACCTGGACCAGCAGCAGCAGGCTAAAGTGAGAAATCTTTAGAAATGCAAAATCTCACACCCTAACCTAGATCTACTGAATCTGAAATTCTTGGGTTGGGGCCTAGCAGTCTGTATTCTAACAAGTCATCTAGGTGATGCTGATACTCACTAAAGTTTGAGAACCACAGATATGATTCGAGACATTTGAACACACAATCTTATTCCAACATAATTACACAAAAGGCATTTATTGACTTTTATTTATATTCCAAGCACTGAGCTACCTATGATTGATCAAGACAAAAGCAAGATCACTTTTTAATCATATCTGAGTCTAGGCAAAAACATGAACTTTGTTCCCCTCTTAGCTAGTATAGCTTGCTTCCTTGCCAATCACGCCTTTAACCTCTGTGTAGTCTTTGCTACTTGTAGATATAATTTAAGATGCCCAATCATAAAATTACCCTAGCTTGACTTCATTCAATCCAAAGCAAAACTCTGTTCCCTAAATCATGACTCCCAAACATGAGCTCAAATCCTGTAAGTTCTTTCTAACAACACCCTGTTACTGAGATGCCCCACGATATCCATGGTGTGAATCCTTCCACTCTGCAGAGTAATAAGCCAAATTGTTCAACCCCAGGTCTGTCCAGATGATTTGAGTCTGGAGATTATTGAAACATGCAATTCCTCCTGCCTTCATCCCTTATCCCCATTAAGATTTCAGCTCTCTGCTCCCAGCTGTTTCCAAAGTAAGCAAAACTGAAAAATAATGGTCCCCGAATCAATGAGTATCAAGCACATTGCTAGGTCCGGAGCAGATACTTGGCTTAATGGATTAATGAATTTTTTTTAGAACTAACCTGATTACAAACAATAATTTCAGAAAACTTCTTTTTGAAATTACAGCTTGAATTCTTATTTTTGGCTTCCAGTCCTTTACCTATCGAAGTCTTTGGATACTTCAGCTTATCAGATTTTTAAAAAAATTATTTATTTAAATTAGTTTCAAGCATACAGCACATTGGTTAGACATCTATATTGTTCATAAAACAATCTCACAATTGCCCCCTCCCTCCACTGACCCTCCACCTAGCCGATGTATTAATGCTAACTGCATTCCCTGTGCCGTGCTCCTCATCCCCGTGCCCAACCATCAGCGACTAATTTGTACTTCTTTAACCCTTCACCCCATTCCCCCAGCTCCCCAAATCCCCCTCCCCTCTGTCTGTCACCAAGTTGTCCACTATATTTGTGAGTTTGTATTTGACTAGTTTGTTCTTTTTGTTCCTTAGATACCATATATAAGTGAAATCATGTAATATTTATCTTTCTCTGTCTGACTTATTTCACTCAGCGTAAGAAACTTTAGGTCTATCCATGTCATTGCAAATAGTTGGATTTCATTTTTTTAATGGCTGAGTAATATACAATAGAATATTACTCAGTTCATCAGACTTTAATTATCACTTTTTTCATGGAGGCTTTCCTGAAATCTTCCAACTGGATGAGCTGGCTCTTCACTGTGTTTTCTGAAGGCCTTGCTCCTTCTCACCAGACACTTTAGTCTTGGATTAGTTATTCACCAGATGGTTCATCCCTAGCCAATCTGACACTTCTTATGGACAGTAAAATGCACTGATATCCTCTATTTTCCTTCACATAGTAAGTGCTTAATACACATTTCTTCAGTTTCAGTTAGAAATCAAAGCTTGTTTTTCCAGTTAAGAAATTGAAAGAACTACTTTCCCAGCCAAAAAATTTGGCTTTTTCATTACACTACTGGATGTCTCATTTGAAATTATTCCCCAGGGCTATGGGGTTCTGATGGACAGCTGCCCCAGATGCTTTTGGTGTGTGAGCATCTCTACTTCGCAAGGGGATTTTGACATACAATATTCTTAGCAAAAAAAAAAAAAAAAAAGCAAAAAATATTTGTGATCAATGAATCAAGAGTTTCCAGGCTACTATGGAAACTGGACAGAGGTGCTGGAGGCCCTCAGTGATGTAGCCTAAGGAGAAATGCACAGGCATCATTAATAAATGAGAGTAGATGATGCTTGTGCTGTAATTTTTTAAGTATCTTCTGTATACCAAGCTTTGTGCTAGACAGCAGGGTTAATTATGTAATCAAGGAGAAGGACTAAAAGTGTGTCAATTCTCCTTTACACTTCATTTGCTGTTGACCCGGGATTCCACTCTGTGTGCCGTGTCTCTGTGTTGGCATGGTCTTACCTCACCTGGTGCCTGCATGTTGTATGTGCACGAGCATCTTTTTGGGTCATGAATGTGATAAACTTCTCTTTAGCTATAAGAACTCAGCTTAAAAGTCACCTCCTCCAGGGAGTCATCTCTGATGAACCCTTTCTCTCCTACTTATACTTAATTGCTTTGTGTTTTCCTTTCGTATCTTGGACTCACTTGTCCTGATCTGTTTACAATAATGTATTGTATTTTCTGTGTCTCTAGTCCCTATCTCCTTATACAGCTGAGATTTCCTTGACAGCGGTGACTATCTTTAATTTATCTTTGTATTCTGGGCCTAGCAGAGTGCCCAGCATATTTTAGATAATTAAAAACTATTTGTAAACACAAGTGATTGCTGAAACACAAACAGTGAAGTAATGGTAATTATTGAAGTTACGTGATGGGTACATAGAAGTTCATTATACTATTCTCTATACTTACTGTGTGCAAAATTTCTCCAAAATAAAAAGTTCCAAATGATTGAAGACCTTGCAAGATGTGAGATATAGCTATCAGAATTTTAAACTTCCCACCATAAATAGAGCTCCTATATCTATAGCTACAACTTCTGTGTACCTCACATTTCTTTCTTTTCTCATGAGAACTATATTTTATTGCCCTGCAATAAAATACAATGATGCTATTTTAGAGCAGATACAGACCAAAGATATTAAACACAAATTTTTGAAAAAACTGGATATGGACAGTTCCCGTTAAGTATTTTACTGAGGAGGGCAAATGTATGGATTTTTGCTCTTGTTGTATGTCACTGACTTGTCCAGAAACACAATTGGAACCTCTGCTTCCACTTTTACCTATGACCTCAACTCCACCTACGCCCAGGCTGACCCACCTAAAACACTGGACTGCCAAATTGCTCATTTGTTTCCCCAAAGTTGAGTCAATGGCCCTTCCCGGTTAGAGGATAAGTGCTCTCTCGGCATTGCATTCCAAGTGACTGCTTTAGCTACACCTCTCATTACAACATTCTCATTCCCATGTGCTACAAACTACCTTCTGCTGGTGTTTATGGTCACAACTCTAACCCTTTGCTCAGTCGGGAATGTTCTTCCCCTATTTTCTAACTTGGAAAATCTTTCTCACACTGCCAAGTCCTGTACAATTGTTTTTTCCTCCATGAAGCATTCTCTTGAGCACTTCCCAGAATGCACCACTCCGTCTGTGCTTCTTCAGGTCATTTCTTGGGCTTATGCCCAGCACTTATTCCTTCTGTCTCATTTGGTAATCAGTTTTCCTTTCTAGAATGGAAGCCTCCTGAGGGTACATTCCTCCAATGTTCATCTTGCACCTCCCTCGGTCAGAGCCTATGAGAGAATCCTGCACACACTTAGAATTCAATGAGACATATATTACATGCTAAACTATGAAATAATGAGATTAATTTTCTGAGTACTCTTCCTTGTTCCCCTTATGAATAAGTGGATATGTGTAAAACCTCTAATCATTATATTAAAATCCCATTAGTCATTTTAATCCTCTTTATAAATTGCTTTTGCTCCTTAAACCTTGAATTTCGACTGAAAGAAAATTAGTATTATTTTTTTAAATAGGGCTTTATCAAAATTGGAATCTAATTTAAGTGGGAGCAGAAATATTTCTCTTAACTCTTTTTTTATCCATGGCTAATTCTTGCTAGCCATTGTAGATGATAATACTAAGGTAACAGTGCTTTATCGCAACACTCATGTAGACCCTCTCATTCAAATAGACTCGGAAGTACTTTCCAAGTCAATCCATGCACAGTCACATCAGAGAAAATACTCCATGGTGGTACCAGTGAAGAACCATTACTTCTTGAGGATAGAATACAAGATTGAAGTTGCCTATAAGAAGCTCAAGTTTTTTCTCTGGGTCTCATCATCTTCACTTATCCACCAAAAAGAATGGCCAGTTCTCTGGCCTTATTCTGGGCCATGTTTTCTAGGTAGTGTAGTCTCAGTGAGAAGTTCAGCAATCTACATTGGGATGTCCCTTATTGGTTGTTTTGTCATTTGCACATAGGAAAAATGAAGGACCCTGACAATCTAATACTTTGTGACTTGCTCTGTAGCTGCTTTTTTTTTCTTGTTCCTCCACTTGGCTGGTGATTAAGGAGCTTAAGTTCCGTTTCTGCTTGGACACTCTGAGAAAACACAGATGGGTCCAGGCCAGAATTCTCACAATCTTATCGGTCCCATTGTTGGACTCCACCAACACTTGCTGAACATGAGTCACAGGTGGTCAAAATTCAGTGCACATTAGAAGGCAAAGTGCTTGGGAGACACTTGGCTTGGTTTCATTCTAATCCTGCTTCTAATCTATGATAAAGTCAGTGATCTGGTATAGCTTGCTTACATGCCATACTAGAGTCCCACTCTTGGGTTGGCATCAAAGACTTGTAGAAATTAGGTGGCTATTATGTGATCTTATTTTTTGTGAGTGTATTTCCATGTTACCTCACAGATTGTTAGTAGAAATTTCAGGATTTTACTAAATTTCCCACGTATGTTCTCATTAATTCCTTTTCCCACTATTAGGGAAGAGGAATAAGTAAAAAGGATGTTTTAGTAAGAAAAACACTACGTAGAATTCAATATTCCTTGGTTTTGGTCCTGTCTCTGCTCCCAGTTAGTTTGTCTTCTGATAAATCAGTTAACCTGTCCAGACCACAATTATCATGTAAAATGAGAAAGTTGAACTAGACCAGAATTTTATAACATGCACGTTAGAATAAAAAATATTCATTTGTCAAGCAAACCTGGGTTATACCTCAAGTATGGCAGTAACCTGCATCTTTGTATTTTAGCATGATCAAGGCTTATTGTTCATTGAATCCTAAGTTTTCCCAATTACTGGATATTTTACATAATATATATAAATATGTAGGTCCATCTACATGTGTGTGTGCATAGAAATATAAATTCATATAAGAACATGGATATTATTAGGATATGAATATGGACAGTCATCCTAAGAAAGATATTTCAGACTAGTTCAAATTTCTGTGATTCTAGTTGGGGAAGTCAAGCTTATATTTCTACTTTTCAGTTATTGGAACTCAGATTTGATGTTTTTATCAGAATGCCTTCAACTCTAAGTGACATAAAACAACTTAAAGAATAAAAACTGAGTCAATGACAAGGGTCTTAAACTTGGGACATTTAACTTTAAGTTTCTATATTATTGACATTAGCAATAAAGGAACTGTGTGCTATCCCACAGAACTATGGAAGATAACTTCCTCAAATCCTTCCAATGTGGTTCTTTTTTTTAGAAGTCACTTTATCCAGCTCTGAGTGTAAGCCATCTTGAGTATAGTACATTAAAGTTAGGGAATATGACTCAATCAAGTTTAGAGGACAAAAACTAATATGGTAACAAAATAAAACAGAAACAAATTATTGCAATCATAGAAATTGAAAGTATCCTGTCTAGTTTGTCATGACACCAACATTAGTAGTGCATCGAGGCAGAAAGCTCAAAATAATGAAGACTGCTGTGTGGCACTTGGAGAAGTTGGTTATGCACTATTCTCCTTCCAGATTTAAATAAAACTACTGTGTAATATGAGAAAAAAATTAATTTTTAAGTTTTATTTAATCCCATTACAATATTATTCTCACGTGTGCCTCAGCAGAATTTGTCAGGGATTGAGAATACTTAGAAAATGGTATGAAAATAACATGAGAACTTTTTATGTTTTCATATTGGTCTAAACAGTTAGAACCTAATGAACCCACTATAGAGGAAAAACAGGACTTTCCGAAGATAAGATACATCGATCACTATTAACAGATTTACAGAAACAACCTGTACGCCGGATGTAGTTTGGGATGATGTCATCTTAGCTATCAGGTCTAAGCTCCTGTACTTAGAAAAATTACAGACAGGTTTAAATGTGTCTATTAACTTACAACATGATACACAATGTGAGAAATGAATATTCATAAATAACTCTGCAATGAAAAATCGTATCCTTATTTAGAAGGAATATTATTAGCAAGTGTCTCAAGAATTCCATTCTTTCACCTGGGAAGAAAGAAGGGCTTGGATGTAAAATTGACATCAAATGTTAGAAGTTGAAATGATTCAAAGTATGTTATTTCAGTAGAAAAAATGTTCATGAAAAATATGTATGTATGTGAATGCACACACATTCAAATGGTTAAAGCAAACAAAGGTAATTGACATCTTTGAATAATAAAATCGATTTTGGTAGTAAAACATATTAGATGGATAAAATATTTATTGGTAGAAACAATGCTGTCTTGTGCATATTTGTTCCCACTTAAGAGACAAATGTGCAAAGTGGCTCACTGGGAAATGCAAATGAAACAGTTTTGCAAATTAGGCATCCAAAACATCATGTTTTGCTAAGTACTCAGTAACTCACTCAGTTTTAAGCAAAAAAGCTTGTCCATTTTATATAATAATCAACAACCCAGCTCCACCCCCACACCCCCTAACTAATGAAGCACACACAGATACGTCCCTCACAAATCAGGGTGCTCCTCCAGAGGATGGAATCGCTAATGTAAGTAAGGCGTGGTAGCCAATGTGAACTTGACCACCCAAAACCAACCTGGATTTGTCACCCCACAGTAGAGAGTCTAAACTTTGGAAATATATTTAACCCACAATATCACCCCCAAACTCAAATAGCTTTCAAATAAGAAGATAAAGGTACAATATAATAATATCCCTTCTCTCCCAATGTCAAATATCTGGGCAAACAGAAATGAACTGTCCAGTGCTAGTCTGCTCCATGGCAAGCAAGCATGCATATTTCACAACTTTTACTTTGGGTATTAAACCTCCTCAACTTCCACAGTGTCTGCATCCAGTTCTGAATCAGCCCTGACCAAAGGCACGGACTGGGAGCGACCACTTTACCTTCCGAAAAATCAATCAGTCCCAGCAAGTGAAGCAGCTTCAGAGATGCACATATAATCACAACAATACCCACTGTTTGCAGTCCTTCCGACTCCCACTCAAGAGTCAGCATCCTTCAAGCCGGCAGAGCATCCCAGCCTCCGGACCCCTTTGGAGCGGAGGGAGTTAATGAGAGAATCCGAGCAATATCTGGCTGGGAACAAAGACTCGTGCGGGAGGAAAGTGAGCAGCTCCTCGCAGATGCACCGGGCCAGGCAGCGGCCCCCCGGGGTGAGGACCGACCTGGGCTGAAGTCCAGCCTCTCATGCTGATGCTGGCATTTGCCTGATGGGGTCCCCCAACCACAGCTGGCCAGCCTCGGGACTCTGTGCAACAGCCAGAGAGTACTCGGACTTCAGAGCTGCGAAAGAAACATCTGTTGGAGAACTGGGGACTTTGCTGTGTCCATGGAGCGAAGGGATACTCCCAGGAAACTTGCCCTAGAGAGCGCGGCGGTACTCCATGCGCTGACGACCAGCTGCGGGGCTGGGCTATCTGTATGCTAGTTTGCTGCCTGGAAAGCTTGCGACTGTCCCCTTTTTTGCCATAGCAGCTGCTCTCTCTCTTCCCGGAGCTTGCTCCGCGAGAGGGCTCTGGGGATGCCAGGAAAAAATATCCGTTTCAGTGGCTACAGCCCTTTTCAGAAAAACCCAGTGGAAGCCCGTGGGCTGCTCTCCTAGGGAGAAAAGTGCACGGGGGGTCAAGATCTGAGATTCAGTCAGGGGCTTCCTCAAGCAGGAGCACCCAAGATGCCTTCCACCTGCCACTCCGCTGGGACTGTTGTGGTCCTTGCTGACGCTTAGGGAGCATTCATGAGTAGGGAGACTGGTTTAATCCTTACATTTAGGAACATGCATGGATGGAGGGTGGGGCAGGGCAGAACCTTGTAAGAACACTGATGTTCAGTGATTGTCCCCTGGAGGGAGAGTGCCACCACCTTCCTTTAAAAGGCTTGCTTCAGCCTGTCTCCAAAGCAAAGTTTCACAAACTTCCCTGATGATAATCAACCAGGATGCTTGTTAAAAACACTGTCTTGTGGCGAGTCTGATTTAGAGGATCCTGGAGTTTGCGTTCTTAAACAAGAAACTGGGTGACTCTCATCAGGGAGGCTGGGGCTCGCTGTCCCAAAGGATCCTGTGGCATATTTGATTCCAAACTAGGCAAGCAGCCTAGGCGTGGTCATGACTTCCAGCCTAAGCCAGGACCACAGTGGCTTCATCACTTGGCCAGCTTTCTTCAGTCTGGTGAAGGCCAGCCCCAGAGTGGCACTGAAGAGAATCAACTGGCACCTTTCTGTGAAGGATTTTTAGCCCCTGGAACTGACTGTGAAACATAAGGGCTCATGAGAAATAGCTTGGACCTCGGGGGACTTTTCCTGGTTCTGCTAGTTCCTTGCTGTGTGATGTTTCTGCAAGACACTTAACCTCTCTGAAAACAGTTTCTTTTCTATGAAATTGTGATCATAATACTTAAATGTTTTATTTAACATTCTCCATTGAAAAAGAATTCTAGGAACTCTATGGGTTCATAATAATAGTTAACATTTACTGAGTATTGATTATGTGCTCATCAATATCAGAGTGATTTATCAACCATTAGCTCATCCCCACAGCTCTGTGTGGTAAGCATGATGGTGACTTTGATTTTATAGGCTAGGAAACTGAAGCACAAAGGGACTAACTTGCTTGTCAAAGCTGTGGGCACAGTGCTTGGTAGACGATAGATATTCATCATTCATTTGGTTCTTTATTAACATTTATTAAGCTCCTGCTTTGAGCTATGAATGGTACACGGATGACAAAAGGCCAAATAATGTCCAAACCTATCCTTTTGGGACATATAGGTTAATAAGGGTGGCAGGCATGAAGTCAGATGTGATCACTAAATGCACTAGGACTTGAACAGGTGTCTTTACTGGGTACAGTGGGAACACAAGAAGGGAAAGTCAGCCCTACCTGAGGAAAGGTGGGTGATGTAACAGGAATGAGACTTTATGAAGGAGGTAGCCATCGGTGGTGTTAGAGTTCATCATTATTAGAAGTAGTATAGCATACTGAAGATTTGGGGTAGGTAGAACTGGGTTAGATCTGGTTCTGTCGCATATTGTAGTGTGACCTTGGAGAAACTGCTCCATCCCTATCTCAGTTTTCTAAGTTCATGGGGAGACTGTGACTGCCCCCTTCTCATGTGAGAGCTAACTGGGACAGAAAAAGCTAAGCTCAGCCCTTGGTGGCCCCTGCTCAGTACGTGGTAGTTATGGGATTGTGACAGAATTGCCAGCAATTTGGAGGCTTCGCTAGGCTGAGATGGATGAAGAGACTTTGCTTTTCCCTGGGCGTGGCATTTCTCCCTGCTCCTAGGTCAAGCTTTAGTCTTTGGCCCATGAAGACTTCCTTATCAATCTAGCCCACAGGGCTATTTTTCTTCTCCGGGCACCAGGAATATACTTAGACAGCCAAGTTGGCTTTTCTAAGGGTGTTTTTCATTCTGGATAATATGTTTATGGAAGATATCTTTCTTTCAATCTGACCAACCACCTGTCCATCTAAATATGCTGTTTTCAGTTGTATCAGCAAGCCAGGGAAGGGGAAGCAATTCACAGAATTAGATGAGAAAAATAGATATTGTAAGTAATCATTCTCTGAAATTCCTGCCAAAATAGCTATAAGAAGTCAATTTTTAAAGAAAATTTAAAAATGTTAATTTAAATTAAAAAAATTTTTGAAAATTAAAAAAAATTAAAAATTGAAAAGTTACACAAATTAGATCGTCAACTATAACTATCTCTTTTAATCCTATACAACACCATATTAGAGTTGCAAAAAACTAAGGTACAAAGAGATTACGTGACTTGACCAAGTTTACACAGCTACAAAGTAATAGATCCGAGATTCAAACATTCCTTTGTTTGACTCCCAAATTCATTCTTCTCCCTTAATGCCCCTCTGCAGATTTCAGCAAATATTTGTCAATGGATCTCGATTCATGGAATTAGACAAAGTGTTTTAAAATTGCCACACCCATTTTTCAGGACAGAAATCTCAGCCATTCTTGAAATTCACATAAAGATCCACAGATAGGATGTTCTTGATTCTAGGCAGGACTTCCCTCTAGGACAATGGCATTAGTTTAGGATCCACCAGCTGAGAGTCTTGGTGGCCCAACCCTTCCCTATCCACATTAGTGACCTTTATCCCTTGGTTTTCTGGACTCACTCTGTTGGCTCCAGCTACAGGACCTCTTGGTTCTCAAAGGATACCACAGGCTGTCTCATATGTGGATTTGGGATGGTAAAATGCTATCAAAGGGTTTCAAACTTCATCTGAGAAACTGAGGGAAACAGGGGACACCTGGGGAAGAATGTTTTTCTAGGGGCATTGTAAGAAAGTATAGTTGGCTACATATTATTTAAAAAAAATAATTCTAGATTATGGCTTTGCCATTGTGTTACATTAACTTGCTAGCCTCACCCCAGTTTGTTACCTGGCTTTCTGTTCTCATTCCCAGGGTTATCCCTACTTTTGACATTGTAAGGGGTATCCAGCGAAGTTTGTCCTTTACACTAAAGGAAAGGAATACCGAAGGGATAAACTAACCCACTTACTCTATCCCAGGTACCATGCTATGTACTTTACATGTATAGATTCATTTAATCTTACTGCAAACCAGTTAGGTGTTATTATCTCCATTTCAAACAACAAATAAAAACCAAGTGTTATTGATTGAGATTAAATTATTTTCAGAAGTCATATTCAATAAGGGGCAAAACCAGGGTTTATAGCTGACTTGCTCCAAAAATAATAGTTGCTAACATTTATGGAGAACTTATAAGTATCAGGCACTATTCTAAAATTTTTACATGTATTAGTTAACAAAATTAGGAAAAAATGTTAATGTTTGATAGATTTATCTATCAATATATTATCTCTCCAAAAATATAAATAGAATGACAATGTAAGTAGAAACTAGTAAAGCCAAATTTAAATTTAAGATACTAGTTCATATTTGTATAAGTCTTTAGAGATCATTTAAAATCAAATAAACCAATCTTAAATTTACAGCTGCTTAAAAGTGAGTGCAGAGAATTGACTTGTTCAAGGTCAAAGGATTTGAGAAGTGAGCAAAGTTGGTTTGTATCCTGTAGCTCTTTAAGATTCCCGACTTGTAACAACAGCGAAATGAGGATGATAGACTGAGAAGTTTAAAAAAAGTTCTAAAAGAAGCATTTTCTACTCTCAATCAGTAGGAGTTAAGAGAAGCAAGACTTTGTGGTTGGCATTATCTAGAAGGTTCCATTGAAGAGTGAAGCCTAATTTAGATTTTTAAAAATAAGTGAAGAGATATAGAGCAAGTAATGAGGACAAGGTTGGTGTGTGACCCTTCATGTCGCTTCTAATTTTAGGATTTTCCTACTGTCTGGTGCCCTTTAGTCTACCCCTAGCCCTTTCTTCTACTATAAAGTATGTCACATCCCTCTATCTTAGAGTTTCTCAATTACTTGGAAAGATCTCTAAATGTCTCTTGACAAGCTTTCTACTGTGACAAGACTTAAGCTATCTCACTTAGCTTCAGGACTCATTCAGAAAGATTGGTAAATGTATCCGGAGTGGATTTCTTTAAAATATGTATACGATTGCCCATTAAAAACTTAAGCATCCGGCTTCCTGTTTGGAGTGCTCTGTTGAATCCATAATATGATGGTGATGGTAGGAAGCTATCTTCCACTTTAAGAAACTTCCAGCAATATTGCACTAATGTATCCTGAATAGAGTTCTCATGTATTTTATGATCAAAGCATGTGTTGTATGTAATCTCAATATAAACAAAGTAGATTATTTGAAGATTCAACTAAAAATGATCATAAGAATATAATCTTTTCCTATGACTTTTTTATGTGCTCTATCTTTTTTCCTAGGCTACACCGAGTGCGCTCTTGGGTTCAACAATTTAATATGACAGACAACTTCGGATCTCATGTTATAACCCTTTTCATGTGCCTTCTCTATTAACAAGTGTCACATACCATCGAATAGAGTTGGCTTTAAACCAGTGATTATGAATAAAAATAATAATTATTATCCTTTATTATATTCTAATTAGGATTAGAGTAATTTTAGGGCCTCAGTATGTTGTTGACAGTGTACTGTATGCATTTTATGAACAGTCTCTTGCATTGTCAAAACATCTTTATAGGATAGGTAATATTATTCACCACATTTATTGATGAGAATACTGAAATACGAAAGCTTAAATAATTTATCTATGATTGTGAAAGAGATCAAAATATCCCACTCCAAAATATACCATTTTTGCATAAGGATTGCGATGAGCTGAAGGTAATTGAGAGTCATTAGATGCAAGAAGAGTTCTCTACCCTCCTCTTATCTACCTAAAAGCAGAGCATAAATTCCCCTTCGTGAGTTGTTCTCAAACCCCTCATGCCCCTGTGCCAAGAATCAGAGAGCAACTCTTATCAACAGAGACAGAGAGCCAGCACAAAGATAAGTCTGCATAAACAACCGTAACTAAAATAAGCCTTGCCTTATCTTCTATTAGTTTCCCTCATATATTTCCTAGTCACTTCTCTATAATTTATCATCCCTTGAAACTCTAACTCCTTTTCTTTAGTTAAAATGGTATACATGCCCCAGAGTTAGCTTCTTTGAACTTCTATACATATAAATATTAATAAAAAATTTTTCTTTTTTCCTGTTAAACTGTTGTTGGCTAGTCTAATTTGCAGGTCCTCAGGCATTGAACATAAAAAGGTAGAGGAAAAGATCCCCCCACCAACAATTACACACGCTAGAAGTCAAGGGGTTAGGATTTAACCTCAGGAATCCTTACTTGAGAGCAAGTGTTCTTACATCCCTGAGGAGGTATAAAGATCAATATTTCTGTTTTCTTTTGTTTTTATTGTGATCTCTTAAACAATGAGAAACACAATTTAAAATGCGGATAGAGTCCAGAAAGGTAGCAGGTGGTATGGCCTTAACCTCTACTGAAATGTAAATGTTAAATAGTACTGTTCTTTCCTGGGAGCAAGGTCAGGAGAGCAACAGAAAGACAAACAAGAGAAATGGGAGAGGAGGAAAGAAAGGAGGAAAGTTGAAGGGAGGAGAGAAGACAGGAAGAAAAGGGAGGAGGGAGAAATGAGAGGGAGAAGAGATCAGGAATCCTCTGTCTGCCACTGTGATGGATTCGAAAATACAAAGCTAAATTCAGCCTGTTTTCTGCTTGCAGGATTCTCAGAGACGTCCAGAGAGATGAGATCTAAATCACGATTTAAGAAGGCTGTAGGAAAGGGGTGAGCAAGGGCTTATTTCTCCCTGATCAGCCCCACCTCCCTGGTCCATCAGTCTCTGCGGTCGTTTTAACTAGACATGCAGAGTAGCTCTGCAGCTCTTCTTTCTCAGCCGTGACTTCAAGTCGCCTTAGAAATAGAGCAGGTGGTTTTAAAAGCATGATGAATGGCACTTTCATGGATGTTACACTACCTATAGCTGGGCCTGGGGCTCTGCCTTCAGTGTCCGTTCCTAGGCCCAGTGGTAACGCCCACCTGCTCACCTGGCAGGGCCCTAGTGCCAGGGATGTACCACTTCATCAGCTGGGTTCTCTTAGTTCATAGGCTCCAGATTCCCACAGACAGACATGGGCATTCTCAGATCTGCCCTTGGGCGCTCTCATTTCATGTCCCACAGCAGAACTTGGTGGGAAAGAGGCCAAGAGGTCTAGACTTAAATGCATTCCAAATCTCCAAAGACTGAACGATTTTCTGGGTCATGTTTTGTATAAAGTCATAAGGACTATATAGAAGGACTGTAGAGTTCTTAAGATCCTTCTCCGAGAACACATCCAAAATCCCCTTGTTTATTTTCTGTCTCTGTCTCTCTCCCCCTCTTCCTTCCTTCCTTCCTTCCTTCCTTCCTTCCTTCCTTCCTTCCTTCCTTCCTTCCTTCCTTCCTTTTTTCCTTCTTCCCTCCATCCAGCCCATCTCTTAATTCTTTCTCATGCACCAGATTCCAGAATTTGCTTTTTGTTAAGCTTAAAGGGTCCTTAATTCCCTTTCCCCCGCCCCCTCTCTCTCTCACATGCAAACGAACAATTATCACCAGTATCATTTCTTTTGTCTCCAAAAACAGAGGCCTGAAGAGCTGGAAATGGAAGAATCATTTTCTTCTGAGAATTACACGTTTCCCAGAACGTCCTGTAGTTTCGGTCATTGTTTGGCTGCGGCTGGAGGTTGCTTAATGTTATTACACTCCTATTATTGTAATGCTGAAATCAGTTTGTATTACTTTCCTATTGTTGTTGCAACAAATTTCTACAAAGTTGGTGCTTAAAACAGCACAAATTTATTATCTTACAGCTCTGAAGGTCAGAAGTCTGAAATGGTTCCCATCGAGCTAAAATCAAGGTGTCGGCAGGGTGCTCCTTTAGGAGGCTTGGGAAAGAATTTGCTGCCTTGTCTTGTCCATGTCTTAGAACCTTCATGTATTCCTTGGCTAGTGGTCTCCTCCATCTTCAATGCTAGCAATGGCCAGCTGAGTTTTTCTCAGGCAGCATCATTCTGAACCTGCTTCTCCTGCCTCTGTCTTTCAGTTACCCTGGTGATCACATCTGGTCTTCCTGGGTAACCCAGGATAATCTTTCTCTTTTAAGGCCATTTGATTAGCAACTTTAATTACATCTGTAACTTTACCCTGTCCCATGTAGCCTAGTATTTCCACAGCTCTGGGGATGCGGATGTCTTTGTGGGCATTATTCTGCCTACTCCAAAATTATAATACATAATCTACTTTTAACAGTAGACGCTCCTTTAAATAAGAAAAGAAAAGCTAATCCTAAACTGAAAACCACAAAGATAGATCTGCTTCATTAGGAACAAGCAACTTAAAATTTGTGTGTGTGTGTGTGTGTGTGCGCGCGCGTGTTCAATATACAGAAAAAAAGGACCTTGTTTTTGAGATGGAAAAAGGAATTTTAATTAGCCTTCTTATCTCCGAACTTCCCATTTTCACTAAGAAAAAACTCTGAAGAAAGTATATTTTAAAATATCAAAAAGGAATGCCAAACAATCTAAAAGATACAGGCTAATGAGCAGATTGAGGGACACTCTATTTTTATTTTTGTGGTCAGAAGCAATTAGATACAGAGAAGGTGTTTCCTGTGAACTCAGGACTAAATTTGGAGTTACAGGAGATAAAACCCTGGAGTAGAAAGAACTGAGCTCATGTTTCTCTTTACAGAATTTCTGTGAGGATCACAAGAGATAATGGGGGAGGAGGTGTTTTTAAGCAGCGAAAGGACACTCAGATGGAACACTCTAATTAACTGGCCCAGATGTCTTCAAATGGATAAGACAAAAAATGGACTAAGATCCTCAGCTACTAAAGTTTTTGTTTTTATTTAAAGCTGTCAATCTTCTCACCATGAGAAAGTCAGAGACCTTGACTTTCAGAAAGACCGCTGAGGGTGGCGACGACAGTGAGGTAAATAGGGGGCTTTTGCCTTTGGAGGATCCACATGGTGTTTTCTCTTGAGAGCCCTGTGCTTAAATGGGCTGGTGCTTTACACACTTGAGTTAAAAATCAACTTTAATACTTTTTAAGTATCTACATTTATCCAGGATTTTGTCATAATTTAGTGTATTTGCACTTCTACAGACTGGCTCCCTTATTCCTATCTCATTTTAAGAATGAAAAAATTCAGGTTATGAGAGTTTGCTTTATCCAAGGTCAAGAATGGCAGCAAAACTGGGTTTTAAAACCAGGTATTCTGGCTCCATATTCCGTTTGGGGCTTTTTTTCTTCTCTAGGACTTACAGAATGCTTTTTCTGTGTCAGGCGCTATGGTAAGTGTTTTTATATGAACAATTTACGAAGTAAGGATAATAAAAGTGCGTACCTCCCGGTGTCTTTGAGAGCGATAAATGCGTCGGCATAAAGTATAGCTAAAGCATTCAGGGCACGACAGAGCACAAAGCAAGTGCTCTATTTGAAAGAGTAATTATTGTTATTCTTCACGAGCCATCTCTGAGGTACTTCTATTATTACGCCCATTTGATGAGATGAAAAAACTACAATTCAAAATGGTTAAGACACGTAACCACTTTTCCTGGTAAGTGACCAAGCAAGCCATGGGAGCCTGTCCTCATTCATACGGCCAGCCTCAGTCCTCGGTTCCTTGAAACACAGCCTCTCTTAGTCATTCAGTTAGTCTTCGGCTTCTGAGCAAGGCAGAGCCTAAGCTAACTGAGCTGTGACATTGTTCAATCTCTCTGGGAAGACCCTCAGATTTCAGATGTTGTAGCTCAGTAATCATTTCTTTAACTGAAGGCTTTGACCTTCACGTTATTTCTACCTCAATTCATTTGTGCATTTCTTCATTCGTTTGTCAAAAAAAGTTGACAATGATTATGTGCCATGCAAAATATTCAAGGACTATGGGGGATACATACCGTGAAGAAGCTTTCAGACTAGAAGGGGAGGTCATGAATGCACATAAATCACTAAATCCAAGGTGAGAGATAAGTATCCATGGGAAAGTGGATTTAAAGTGCTGTGGGAACTCAGAGTGGGTGGGGAGTAGGGAGACGGGAAGGTTGAAGTTCATTAGGAAGGCTTCATAGAGTTTGTGGTTGACCATGAATCGTCATTCAATCATTCCTTCAATGAGTCAATCAACATTTCTTGGGTGTCTTCTGTGGCTTACCCTATGCAAGACCCCTTAGTACAATCCAATCAACAAATCCTGTTGCCTCCACCTTGAAACTGCCGCCTCCCTCTGATTAATTCTCACTAAGTCTGCTAACATAGCCCTAGACCCCAGCTGTCACGTGACACATACCCATCTGATTTTCCTGCTTTCATTCTCATACCTCTACAGTCTGTCCTTATAGAGCACTAATCCCTATATTAATCTTGGATTAATTTATATTAATCTTTATATATTAAAGAGTATATTTTTCATATAACTTTCCTGCCTGTGACCTTCTAGTGGTTCCCCATTACATTGGGGATAATATTCAAACTCACACTAAGTGTTGGCTTCTCTTTGATCTCAGCTGAGCCCACTTTCATCCTCCACGTCCTCACTGGCCCCCAAACCATGGTTCTGTCCTTACATAGTTTTTCAATTTTTAGAATATACCAAGATTATCCCTGCCCAAAGCCTTTGTGCTTCTCGATGCTTCTGTGTGGAATGTGCTTTTCCTCGAGGCTGTTTCCTTTTTACCTCTGGCTCTTTCTCATCACTCAGTTCTAGGTTCAAATGCTGTCTTATCAAGAGGGCTTCCTCAGTCACCTTATCAGAAATATCCTGTTTCCTGTCACCAATGCCCATTAGTCTTCCAAACTGCTGTTTTATTTTCTGCATAGAGCTTGCTAGTCTCCATGAACTTTTTTGTCTTTACATGTTCATTAGTCCATTTCTTATCTCTTTCCACTTGTAGTCAATGCTCCACATTAAGGCCTGTTACTAATCTTATTTGTCACAATATCTCCAGTTTTTTTTGTATAACTCTTTGTTGAATGAATGAATGAATGAATGAATGGCATATGACAGGGCTCTTTCTTCATGTACACATTTGAAATCACATGAATTGGCTCAGCAATAGTCATGATTAGAGATCAGTAAGTAACTTCAGCTTCTAAGAAAGTGGGTTCAAAAAAAAATTTATCGGACTGGGAATTTGGGGGAGGGAGGACTGCAGAGAGTCACAGTATCTGTAAGAAAGTTAAAAGATGAGGAGCTAATAAATGCTTCTGACCAGTGGGGTGGCATGATTATAGCAGTGTTGTATTTGCTTTATATGGTAATGATGGAAGCAAGAACACAGTAATGAATGAAAAAAGAAACCAGAGACAGGAAGACTGGTGAGTAGGCTGCTGGAAGGATCTAAGCCAGAGGTCACATCAGTGGTCAGAAAGGGGTGGGCACGGACACGAGCAAAGATGCAGAGGTGAACCCGGCAAAAGAGCATAAAGCAGAACCCGGGGACAGCAGGCATCAAAGCTGATCTGAGCTGACTCTGAAACATGGGACAGTTATTTGCCAATATCCTACTGTCTCTGACTAGTGAGCCCAAATTGGTGGTGGACATGTATTAAAAGGGTGCAAGGATGACTAGCGAATTTGAAAAGAAACTGAATAATCAAGACGTAGGGATGGCCAGAAAAAGAAGGTGGCTCTGGGTGGCCCACAGCAGTAGTTTGCAGACCTCTACTTGAGATAGCTGCCCTTAAGCTGTCTCGCTTCCAAGCACTCTGGACCATTGCCTTTATCTATCTCCAAATTTCAAACTTCAAAAAGGGCCATTTCGCTTGGCCCACCTTGGGTCACATAAATACCTCTGGGTCAATCAGGAAGCAGGTCACATAGAGCTAGTGAGCACTGGAGACTCACTCACTTGATGGCCTGTGGTCCTGTTAGGAGAAAAGAAAATCTTAAAGGTCCAGATGGCCACTCTAAGTCCTCCCTGGGTGAAACTGAGAACAAGAACATGTAGGAGGTGAGGATAACTGAAGTTTTGATAGAGTCATGTTTGAATAACCCAAGCAGGGAAGCCAAGTAGAGATGCTGAGTTCATAACTTAAAATATTGGGAGAGAGGCCAGAGCTAGAGATAAAAATCTGGGATTTATCCATAAAAAGGTGACAGTCAAAGGGACAAGAAGTGAACAGGATATTCAGAAGAGAGATGTTTAGAGAGAGAAACGAGAGCAAGGGGTCGACATTCTAGGAGCAAGAGGGGCCAAGTGTGCCACAGCAAGGGTGGTGACAGAGATCTAAAGAGACCTTTGGGAGGAGTTAGGAGAAGCCAGAGCTGCAAAAAGAGGATTGACAATTGTGTTAAGTTCAGAAACCCGGTCATCCTCCAAGTTAAAGTGTAGTCCTAGCACCAATTAGTTTTGGGCTAGTGAGGGTGCAAGTGTGTGTATATGTGTGTGTATAGGGAGGTGTAATTTGTGAGTACATGTGCAGAAGACTGGGGTACAAGGGTGAAAGGGCAAAGTAAGGGACTTTCAACTGTGATTTTTATGCTTTTGCGTTCAATCCAAGACAATTCTGTGAGTACCACTAAACACCCAGTATGTGCCCAACACAGACCCTGGGGATATCACATATGTAGGTGACATGGCCTCTGCTCTCTGAGGACCTGTCGTTCAGTGGGGAATGCAGAGACAAAAGCAGGCAGTTATTAAATATTTCAGTGATACACCATGCTGTTCATCATGAGAACTCATCAGATAGATAGTTAACCCACATTTAAACCTGTACAGGTTTGCTAGGAACAAAAATACCACCTGGGATGTGATCTCAAAGATAAGTGGGGTCAGACAAAGATGGGGAAAATGCACTTCTGGTAGAGGGAACAGTAGGTGTAACATCTTAGGAGAGTTAAGAGCTTAATGCCCTGAGTGAATCTGGGGCAGGAACAGCATGCGGTGGATGAACTGGATGGCAAGAAATTGTATTTCAGAATATGGGGTTTTTACGGCAAGCAGTACCCAGATCACAAAGGCTCTTCAGGTATGCTACAACAGTTCGTTTTGTTTGTTTGTTTTATCTTGAGAGCACTGAAGAGCCAAAGAAGGATGTAAGCAAAGGCATAGCATCAAATTTATGCTTTAGAAAGATCAGTGTGGTTACTATGTAGAGAATTGATTGGGGGATGAGTGGCTGAACTACAGGTGAAGAGACTAATTAAGAGGCTGCTCCAGAAATCCAAGCGAGTGATAAATTAGGAATGTGGCCTACTAGCTGGAAAGGCTTGGATGGATGTGAGAGATACAGATATAATGAAATCTCGAGATACTTGAAAGCTAGAGAGGGAAAGAGTTTGGATGACATTCACATTTCCAGAAAAAAAAACTTACCCTCTTCGGTTGAAAGTTGAGATTACTTGCAAAATTAATTATATTGTAAAGAACTAACAAATTGATGCACATAGATTTGAAACAAGAAGCAAGGAGTTCAGTAACCGCACAATACACTGGTCAGAGATAAGGTGGAAACAAGATATGTATATCACAAGTTGGAATTTGCTAGGATGGGCAACTTAGTCTTCCCAGAGCATTCATCTCTGCCGTTGGAAAACCCAGTAATTATCGAGGAATGGGTGAAAAAAAAATGAGTGTCAGTGGCAGGTGGAAATTCGTTTATGGCCACTTAAAATCAAATGCTTTTGCTCAGAAGACTCTCCCCACCTCCACCTGTCTCAGAAGGATAAATTTTCCAGGTAGGTATATGTTATCTATTCTTGTAATGCCAAGGAGGCTTTTCAGTTACCATTTAAATCATTAGCAAATCCATTTGGCTTTTCCTTAAGGATTATCCAGTATCTGACCAATTCTCAGGACCGCACTGCCATACCTCTGCTCTAGGCTATGTCACCTTCTCCTCCCTGAATTCTGTCTCCCAAGCCATCTCTCAGCTTCTACCCTTGCCTTCCCATGTTCTACTTTACAGAAAGAACAGCAGAGTAAACCTTTAAAACATAGGTCCAGTCAAGTGACTCCTCTGTTCAACATTTTCCAACAGCTCTAATTTTTCAAAAAGCACATTTAAAATGGGGTGTGCATCTTTTACGATAAGTTTCTGATCTCATCTCATTACTCCCCACTCTTACTCATTCGCTCAGTCTAGCCTTACTGGTCTGTCTCCTCAATGTATGTGCCTTGATCATTAGAGGTGTGCTCCTGCCTCAGGGCCTTTGTATTTGTGGTTTCCTCTACTTGAATCACTCTTTACTCGGATTTCAACATGACCTACTCCCTTGACAATGCCAGGGCAATATTTTATTATCACTATGGTTAGCTTGGAAGGTTGCATGGTCCAAAATTACCTTCTTCTACTCCCAATTCTCCCTCGCCTCTTTCAAACTCTCTTATTCTTCTCAGCAATTACCACCACCACATAGACTATATATTTTCTTTATCTTGTTTTCACCATTTGACTCTAAATGCTGTTTGGCAGGATTCTTTTGGCTGCTTCATTTATAATCCCCAACACTGAGGTGACACGACATGTAGTAGGTGCTAGATAATAAGTTGATGAATGTTCTTGAAATATGATCTTAAAGCATCAGACATTCACATTTATAAGCACACATGGTTTTCCCTTTAATTAAAACACACACACACACACACACACACACACACACACGTATATCCTTGAAATATTTTGTATTTAAGTGGACCATAAATGTAAATAACTAGAGAAAAAATTCCATTTTTCTCTGTGAAGTTGTTTCATAAACTGGTTACGAGGAAATTGAAGATATAACAAGTAACTAAAGCCGCAAAACAGTTTGAGTGATTTAAAAAAAAAAAAAAGAATCATTAATATGCCTTTCAAAGTAGGTGGGTCATGAAATGGAGAGCTCTTAACTTTTTTTACTTGTTTGTTTTTGAGTTCTGAGATATATTAGGATAAATTTTGCATTCTAATCGGGAAAGTAGATTTGCTCTGCATAATTAAAAAGATGGAATTTCAAGGGTCATCCTTCCTGATCTTGGTGACTATGGTTCTGTGGGTGAAAAAAATGGTGAACTGAAAAAATCAAAATTAGAATTTATGCGCCTTAAGAAACAACAGCATTAATTTATTGAGTGTCTACTTTGTGCAAGGTAAGGGTAGCGGTGAGTCTTCATGTGTATCAGCCCATTTAGCTGTCACAAGGAGTCTGTGGTATCTATCAGCAGCTCTTAGTACAAAGGAAACAGAGAGGTTTAAAATCTTTTCAATGTTGCACAGAATTTGTTGGCACTGAAATTGAACCTAATCCTGCTGCAACACCGCCTTCTCCAAAAAATACTGCTTGTTTGCTCTTTGAACCATTCTGTCCACCTAGCCACAAAGCAGAAGACATTTTTCCTTAGAAATTATTTTGCAAATGGTAATTTGGTTTCCTAGTAAGTTCATTAAAACCCTTCGTAACATATAATACAGACCAAAGAGTATGATTGTTTCTATGGAAATATGAGCCAGGAGTATTAAACTGCCTACTTAACAAATGAACTTTGGGGCTATAATCTGTTTCCCTCTTCTCAGAGGAGATAAATGGGTGGCGAGGATCAGCTCCTCAGCCCATTTCGTGTATCATCTTTCCACATAGCATTTGGCAGTGCTGTATTTTCTCCTACCACTGAAATGTAAAAGATGCACAGAAGTAAATGATGAGCCCCAGAGCCAATTTCTCATCTCAGACACTGCAGATTTCAAAATACATCTGCAATCTCCAAATAGGACTATAAACACATCAGCCAAAACAAACTGTAATTTTTATAAAATAAATCTGGGGAGTGTATTTTTCGGAAACTTGTCTAAGAACGTTCCTTGTCTAAGAGAGTAGTAACAAAACACAAGAATGGGAGAAGAGATCGTAGTTCATTCATGGGCAGTGTCGTAACCCGTGTGAAATCTGGTAGGGAATAATCAAAACGTATGGCCTCATCCTTCTCTCTTCGTCACTTCCTGAGAGTGAGGTGTTTAAGAAAGCCAAGAACTCCTCCTAGGCTATTCAAAACAGAGTCGTCTATTCCAATCCTACCCAAAGTGCAGCTTCAGCATTACCTAGGAGCTTGTTAGGCCTATCCCAGATCTACTAAACCAGGATCTCTAGGGTGAGGTGCAGTGACCTGCATTTTACAAGCTCTCTGGGTAATTGTGATGCAAACTAAAGTGAAGGGTTTAAATTTTAATGTGGAGAAGGGGGTTCAAGTCCTGTAGGATCAGTTGGTGGAGAACCATTTGAAATTAATCATTTAATTTTTCTGGCTTTCACATCCCTGATATGTAAAGGGATAGAATTAATATCCTTGAATTGCTTCTTCACTTAATACCAGAACATCAGTGGTTCCTTGATGCTGGTATGATGCCCCCTACATACTGAAAGATTCAGCTCTCATTACCTAACTGATGACCTCTCTTCTAGCTAGTGTAATGATTGATAATGATGATGATGATAACTGAGCACTTCCTGCATGTCAAGTGCTTTGTCAAGAGTTTTACATATGTTTGGTCTATCACTTCCTCTAGTACTAATTATTTTGAATTTAATACTGAGGAAAACTAGATAAGTTATATAACTCCCCCCATGTCACGAAGGAAGTAAATGACAAATTTTTGAATTTAAATCCAGACCCAACTTTCAAAACCCATGTTCCTTCCTCTCTTCTAAGGTCTATGCTCCCGGACTTGGTGTATTTCTGCAAGAGAGGAAAAAAATTTAAAAATCCTGCAGTCCACAAGGTGGGGCTAGGCAGAACCAACTGTTTATTTCCTTTAAGTATATAAAGCAATTACTTTGAATACATTTAACACACATATTGACTTTACATAAAAGCCACTTTACCTTAAGAGTGATCAATAAACAAGACTTGTAGTTGTACTAAACTGCTGATTTATTGACAATGCTGAGATGTTTTGTCCCTGGTGAAAAGATGCAGAAAATGGAACTGGAGAGAACATTGGAAAGCTTCTATCTTAAAAAGGTCATTATAGGCAAACAGGAAATTAAGAATCAGAGTATCAGATGATTTGTCCAAGGTCACAAGCTGGTTAGTATCAGGGATGTAGCTAGCTTGTATTTCACTGCCCACTTGGGTTGATGCTATTTCTGGTATTGTTTCATTAAATCAAACTGAATATTCCTTCTTTAGAAGTAGCCATATATCCATACATCCATGTTCAAGGGAAGTTGATAAAGAGGATGTGGTACAACAGGGTCTTAAAAGATAAACAAGGATTATTCAAGCTAATAAATTTAGGATAATAATTCTGGGTAGAGGCAACGGCCTAAGCAAAAGTATAATAGAGTTCTGGAACCAAATGATGGATTTAGGAATCTATTAGAAAATTCCATAGTATTAAAATTAAAACTGAAAATTAGGAAGCAGTTGGAAATGAGACTGAGGAAATGTAGAGAGGCCAAGTTACAGAGGGCTGAATGTGTAATTTTTTTTTACAGTAAAATAGTTTTATTACAAGGAAAAGTACACTTCCAGACATGGAAGCAGGCTTGAGCAAGAGAAGCATGGCTCAAAAGGCCTGAATATGTAATTCTAAGACATTTAGAACTCATAAAGAGCTACTAAAGAATTTATAAAGAAACCATCAACAAAGTAAAGAGATAACCACCCGAATGGGAAAATATATTTGCAAGCAATGCCTCTGATAAAGGCCTAATATCCGAAATATACAAAGAACTCAAACAACTCAATAACAAAAAATAAACAATCCAATTAAAAAATGGGTAGTGGACCTGAACAGACACTTCTCCCAAGAAGACATACAAATGACTAACAAACATATGAAAAGATGCTCAACACCACTAGCTATTAGGGAAATGCAAATTAAAACCACAATGAGATACCACCTCACACTTGTCAGAATAGTTGTAATCAACAGGACAAGTAATAACAGGTGCTGGAGAGAATGTGGAGAGAAAGGAACCCTCGTACACTGGTGGGACTGCAAATTGGTACAGCCACTGTGGAAAACAGTATGGAGGTTCCTCAGAAAACTAAGAATTGATCTACCATATGATCCAGCAATCCCTCTGCTGGGTATTTACCCCCAGAGACTTGAAAACCCATATCCAAAAAGATATTTGCACATTGAAGTTCATAGCAGCATTGTTGACAGTGGCCAGGACACGGAAGCAACCAAAGTGTCCAATAGCTCATAGGATAAAGAAGCTTTGGTCATATATACAATGGACTATTACTCAGCCATAAGAAGAGATGAAATACCGCCATTTGTGACAACATGGATGGACCTCGAGATAATCGTGCTAAGTGAAATAAGGCAGACAGAAAACCATATGATATCACTTATATGTGGGACATAAATCTAGAAGCAACAAATGAATAGGACAAACAAAGAGAGACTAATGGACATGGACAAGGGGAAGGGGGAGGTAGATGTGGGTCAAATATGTGGTGACAGAAAGAAATCTAATTGTGGACAGTGAACATACTATGCAATGTGTGTGTGTGTGTGTGTGTGTGTGTGTGTGTGTGTGTGTGTGTATGTGTATACTGTTAAATTGTACACCTGAAACTTACTAGATTTTGTTAACCAATGTCACCATAATAAAAGAAAAAAAGAATTTATACAGGAGAATGACATGATCAGGTTTGTATCTTCACTCCCTCTGCCTGTACTGTGGACTATGAAACATCAACTTAAGGGATGGGGAGAGGAAGGAGATAATAGAATCCAAGAGGAAAGATAGTAAGATCAGTTATACTTAGAATATTCCTGGCAAAAAGAAGGTAAAACCTATGCAAGGCCAATTCTACTGGCACTAAAGTAGAGAGGGAAGATTCAAAAGATTTTTGAGAGGTGAAACAACCAGGACTTAGTAATTGATTAAATAAAGACAGAGAAGGGTATGGGGTAATTCCCTGATTTCTAGCTTTGGTAATGAGACTGAAAGAATGAGGAGGAATATATCTGGCCATGTAGAAATAATAAATCTATTATTGTGGTCACTGCATCATTGAATCATCACTGTGGAAACATCCTGGACTATCAATACACTTGGCTTATGGCCAAAATCATTATAATGTAGGAGACTGCCCAAGGCAAGAAAGTAGCAAGGTCAAGGTCAAGGTTACAGAAGAGGAGGAAGCTCACCAATTTTTATGGAGAGTAAACAGAGAAGTTGGAAGGGGAGAGGGAAAGTCTTCTGTAAAAAAACAAACAAACAAAAAATAGTGATAACAAAAAAATTCACACTTAATGAGTGATAATTAGTTTTAAATGCATAGAGTCCCAGAGAAGTGAAAACTAATTTCATTTTTGCAATATGGGTGTCATGAGTTCAGAAAGGCAGGCAATATGGATGGAAACTCAATTGCATGGGGACATAGGATATTAAATTGAGAACAGGAGTATTTCTGCTTTAAGGATTTAAAAAATGTTAAAGAAGTGGGAGAAAATGTGGGAATGGAGTGATTTAAGCGTAACATATAAACATATTGAAGAGCCAGCAAAAAAAAAATAAGTTAAAGTAGAGAGAGATGGACAATCAATGGGACATCTCTGAAAGTAAAGGGATCGACAAGGTTCTATTTGGCTCTGGCTTAGAGAAATCCTATGAACTCACGTTATTACTTAAAGTATAAACCTTTTCATATCAACATGTTACTTTTGTGAGAGTTAATCCTACGTTATAGCTGGAGGTTCCTTGTAAAACAGCAGGGGTTTCCAAATTAAAATGTTAGCTGCAGATTGGAAAACTAGACAAACTGAATGAGTCTCTTCGGATGCTGGTCCCACAGACTGCATCGCTCATGTACACAGGTAAAGCTAGCCACATGTTTTCACTGATTTGACAAGCTCTCTAATAACTAAAAGAACACACTTCTGGGCCATACGGGAATGGCAGATAAAACTGACCGGTAATTCTTGGGCTCTTTCCACTTTTTCTTATTTTTTAGAGTATTTTCTGAATAAATACCAAAGGGCCTAATCATAGATGACCTAAGTTGTTTCAGTTCTGACTAATTCATATAGTTAAGATAATTTATATTTAAAATTTATTTATTAAATGCATTTTCTTAAAATATAGTGTGTACATATACCTATATATACATTTTTTTTCCAATATATGACTTGCCTGAGAGCTCCAACCAAATGGGTTCCCAAATTGTGTTGAACAATGAGACAAAATTTCATGAATTTTACAATGAATATGGTTTGGCACACCTTCGTCTGAAAATGGAGTGATCAAATTTGAGAGAGCAGATATCTAGCATTCTTGTATAGTTTGAATATAGAGTGACTTTAGACACAGTGAAGGAAAGAACAGGTCCTTGACAGGTACCTCGGATACCTTCTTACTGAATCACAGTAGCCATCTTGCCAGAGAAACGTTATTCAATTACTGTGGATAATTATTATGAATTAGTGTGATTCAAAAACATACTATTTCCCCTGGCATTGTAATTTTTCTGGAATTTGCACGCAACTTTTGGTTGATCTTCTCATTGAATATAGTCTCCTCCACCCCCTCCCCAAAAAAGTTGTTGTATCAGTAAGATAGCAATAAAAAGCCTTAGAATAGAGGAGACTGGGGCATAGAGAGGTTATGTACCTTGCCCGGAATATAAACTGGAATTAATAGAGCCAGGATTTAAGCCCCAGTCTATCTGATTTGAAAGCCAATCAAGAACAAATATTTATTTGTCATCTATTGTGTTGACGCACACACTATTATGGGTCCTGGTGTGTAACAATAGATATGATCTAGAGGCATTTGTATTCCAGAGGAGGAAGAGGGACGCTAAAGCAAACAAGTAAATAAAGGAAATGTGATGCTCCATTAGTGCCACAAAAAAAAAAAAAAAAAAAATACAAGTGGGTAAGGTAATATAGACAGATTGCGGAGGTACTTCTTACATGTTTCTTCCAAGGCATAAGATCTGAATTTCTTCTGACCTTTACATGGCAACAGCATCTACTGAGTGAAGAAAAGTCAGGTGCAAAGGCTCTGAGATAGGAAGGAACTTACTCTCGACCAACTTTCAAATCAGACACACTCTATTGCAAGCCTGAAATGTCTCCTTTCGAGGGCCCGTGATCTAACAGAGGAAATGAAAAACGATGGTAAATATCAAGAGCTATGATGTAGATGTGCTCAAGATGCGGCAGAAGCATGGAAGCATGGCAGTTTGCTTCGGGTAGAATTGCCAGGGAAGGAGGGAAAGGTTGAGCAGGGTCTTGAATGAGAATCAGAATATTGCCTGCAACACGGAGCAGCAAGTAGGTGGGCACATTCTGCTCTGGGAACGGGCAGCACATGAGAGCGCAGGGAGGTATGAAGGAGCATGACGTATGCAGGCAGGTTGTCATGGCTGAGCTTGAAGGAATCCAGTCAACAAAAGGCAGGACCTGAGGAAGATTTAGCTTGGCAAGGCCTTGCAACAAGTTCTTCTCTGTTTTTAAGGACGATGTCACTAAGAATGCTCCACATGAAATTTCCTGGTAGCATCTGTCTGGCTTTCCAAGCTCTCTTGATGAATGAGGTAGAAGGTAAACTGTTTAAGTCAGTAGTTCTCAGCCCTGGGTGCCCACTAGAGGAAATTATAATAACTATAAATTTAAATAAAATTAAAATCCCTGAACAACTAAAATCAGAACATTTAGGAGTGGATTTTAGACACTGGTGGTTTTCTAAGCTCCCCCCGTGAATCTATTAGTGTTGAGACTCACTCTTTCCAGAAGAATCAGCAGAGAAACAGTTCTCCCGAAGGCATGAGCCATCTCATACATCGCAGGAAGAAGCTATCCATAAAAGCAGAAAGAACTGGCAAGGACTGATCCTGGAGACTAGACATCTTTCAGGGCTTAGAAAAAGCCATTTTCAAAAGTGAAGCAAGTGAAAGAAATGTAATCGTTATGCAACCAGGCTCTGAAATCTAATGGAGAGATCTGAACTTAATGGCGCCCCAAACACTCCTCAGTAATTATCTCAGAAGAAAACGATAGTGCCAGAGGGAGGCCCTGATTCTGAACAGTCCCAAGCGACAGTAAACGAGAAGTAATCTGACAGAGAAAGCAATCTGAGGCGTGCCTTGCCTTGCTTTCCCATAATGACACCTGAAGCACGCTTGTTTGTTCTGTAAACCTTAGTTAAACAAAGTTCGCCTCCAAGACACCAGGGGTTTGCCTGAGAACAGTTAGTTTAATTGGAGCTCATCTGTTTTTGTTGCTAATGAGTCTCCCATTTCATAGCCTGCCCCTAGTTTGAAATAACATGTCCCCCCTGTCTGGGATGATTAAAAACCTGTTTAAGCCTACAATATACAAGAGCTGCCAAAATGTTCCCACCAAGCAACACTGCTCAGAAAGGAGTCCCACGGGTGGGGTGGGAAGGGAGAAAACCCATTGCTTGCTCTAGCTTTAAAAAAAATCACATCCAATTATTCGTGTTACATTTTGTTAAGGAAACCACCTTAGAATTACATTCGCTTCCCAAATTTTGCTTCCACACTCTCCTCCCATCTCACACTTTGATACCCTCTAATTGTTTTCTAGTTATTTTTCCTTCATTTGTAGAGCATCATGAACAATTTGGAGGGGCAGGGCATACCGTTAAAGTCTACCAATATTTCTGCCAGAAATTAGGCTCTTTCCCCTTATGCCAAAGAGCTGCTCTATGCTATAAAATTAGTTTAAAATGAACCTCTTATTTATGAATTTAGTAATACTTATGCATCAGAATAAACACATTCATGTAGCTATGAACAATTTATTTTTAGGAAACTGCAAGGTGCTAATCACTGGGTGTTTCTTTAGGAGAAACATTTAAATAACAGAACTTCGAATACTGTTCTTAGGCTTATATATCCCTTTAACCCTCCAAATACGCTAAGGATTGGGATCTCAAGATTTCAACTGTCTGCCTTGTACATTTTGCAAACCATCTAACTAGTGCACTAGAAAACAAAAGTTCACAAATGATAAAGGGGCAGATTGTTCCTAAATCAAAATAATCAAATAGAGTGAGCTAATTCACCCATATGAACTCCAACATCATAAGCATAAGCAGTGGGCTCCATGATATATATATGTGTATATATCTATATATCTAGATATAGAGATATAAATATAGATATAGATAGATATGTAGATATATAGATATAGATATATAAATATATAGATACAGATATAGACATATACGCACACACACACAACACCTGGCTCAGTGATTGGCACATGGTTGATACTCAATAAATATTTGTTCAATGAGTGAATAAAATTTCAGGGTGAGTTTTCATGAACACAAAGGCTAATTTTAATAACTAACCTCTAGATTCAGAGCCTTCAGCATGAATGAAAAGCATTATGAAATTGAACTATCCCAATTTCTTCTAGCCCTGGTGACTTTCTCTTTCTGGGTTAAGTGTAACCATTCCTTCCTCCCTATACGATTTAAATCTAAACAGGGCAAGTATGTCTGATTAGGTTTCTACGTAGAGAATAACAATCCCTCTCAGCCTTTTTCATAGAGATTACTCCAGATTTCCTTGATGGACTATTTTGTTGTTCCTAAACTCCTCTGTAATGCATTTAATTACCGTCTCTTGGTTTACTCCCACATATCTATTGTAATTAATGCACTTTAATTTATCTTTGTTTTCAGAAGACAATACTTTCTCCTCTATTTCCAAGTTCCTAGATCACCTTAGTCCATGTCCTGCCAAGGCAGCAGCAGAACATTGGCTCAGGTTCCTCTCTGTGGCTGTGGTGGGCTGTATGCTCCAAGCTTCTCCAGACGTGCTCTGAAAAGATACTCCTACAGAATCTGTTTACAGGAAAAATATTCTGTCCCCTCCCCCTTTCCACTCAACTGTCCTGTGTCTATGCAATTTTTTTTTAAGTCTGGTTTGCCTACCTCTTCATCTGCTTGGGCTGCCATAAAAAAACACCATAGACTGGCCAGCTTAAACAACAGATTTACAGTGGGATGGCAAGTCCAGAATCCAGGTGCTGGCTGATCTGGCCCTGGTGAGAACTCTCTTCCTGGTTTACGGATGGCTGACTTCTCACTAGTCCTCACATAGCCTTCATCTTCTTACAAAACCATCAATCCCATCACACAGGCCTCGCCTTCATGACCTAACCTGATCCTAATCACCTCTAAAAGCACAATCTCCAAAAACCATCATAACTGGGGTTTAGGGCTTCAACATATAAATTTTAGGGGGACTCAAACATTCAGTCTATAACATCTATTGACTGGGGAGGGCAGTGTTGAAAGAAAACAGAATTTCTTTTGAGAGCCTAGTGTTCACCGGATATAGCTTATGCACGGTTTATTCAATTTTAACAGCATTCTGGGGCAGCCGTGTAGACTCTGATTTTAGAAATGAAGGATCTGAGGTTCAGAGAGATTAAGTATCTTGTGCATCATATAGTTAGGAAACAGTGACACAGGGACCCACACCTAGATCTCCTTGAACTTTCCTCACATGGCCACAAACAGTGGTCTGAGGATTGGATGTGTTAGTCTCACTGATAGGGACCTTTAGTTTTTTTATTTATTTTATTTTTTAATTTATTTTTTATTTTTCAGGTATCATTGATATGCAATATCATATTTGTTTCGGGTGTACAACATAGTTATTCGACATTTATATAAACTTACTAAGTGATCATCCTGATAAATCCCATATGATACCATACATAGTTATTACAATATTACTGACTATATTTCTTATGCTGTACTTCACATTGATGGGGACCTTTATATAACACCAACATCTAGATCCCCCATCAACTCCATTAAAAAGGTTCATCCAGACTGGGCGTAGTGTGACCTCCAAACACGGAGGATTCTGACTCATGGCTTGTTTTGGAAATCACTGATTCTCCACTCATTGCCTTTCCAAGGTTAGTAAATACCAAGGTTGCCTTTCATGTAACAATGGTCTTTGATGTCCTAAGACAGACATCATTTCAAGACTCATCCCTGGCTCCCTAGGAAGTAACAAGCAAATACCAACTGCAGACCTTGTTGGAGAGGGGTAATCATAGTCACATACCTACTGCTTCTTAGACATATCTCTGTCAGTTAATAAATATGAAGGGTCTTTGAAATATTAGAAGCCATAGCAGACATGGAAATCATCTGCAACAACCACCGCGACAAAGCACCAGGAATTTTCTTTGATTCCTTTTTACAAGACTATGTCCACATGTTTTTCTCTCCCTCTTCTTAACTGAAAAAATATTAGATGTGACTATAAAGTCATGGGTTTTCTTTTAAAATTAAAACAACAACAACAAAGAGACACAAAGTAACTTTTGGAGGTGATGGACATGTTTATGACTTTGATTATGATGATGGTAACACGGGTGTATACAAAGGTCCAAATTTACCAAATTGTATACATTCATTTTGTACAGTTTTTTGGTACATCAATTATACATCAATACAACTGGAAAAATATTTAAAAAACAGATTTTATACATCTAAATAAAATATGGTGCCTTTCAAAGAAGTACTTTGAGGAGGCGGGCACTTAGTTTAATGGCGTTATTGAAGCTTACACATTTTTTAAATTCCCCATGAGAAATGCCCACAGAATTTGTGAGACATTCTTTTGAAATGTCCTCTGAGAAAATCCCTAACCTTTGCTTGGTGGATTTAATTTTTGGATACAGTAAAATTGTATTTGGAGACAAGTTTTACAATCAAGTTAAATGATCATACCACAGAAACCCACTTTGGGAACAAAACTGGGAAAGACCATAGACTAAGAGAGATGTCTTCACTACCAACCTTGCAAAACTTGCTTTGAGACTAATTACCATATAGCTATTTTTCCAGCTTAGTTTTTAGCAATAATAGCATAGTATACTAAGTGCATAAATTAAGGTAAAAAATTTGTAGGACAAGATACATTTGAAAGCTTAAGTTATAATTATTTTTTAAAATTTTTTCAAGGTTGTCTTTGTATACTTGGATTATTATTTTAAATAAGATCAATTTCAGTTGATATTAAGTAATTTTCATGCTACCAGGTCAAAAACTGATGAAACCAAATGTTTCAAAGATTACTCTGGGTTGGATTATCCTTTTGCAAGATCTACCCTTGGAGAAACGTAATACCTCATTTATTCTGCTAAATGTCCCCAGATGTTACAGCAGCAATATATGCATGTTAAGAAAATAATTGGGGAAAAGATGAATAATAATTTTGATTATAATGAGGAAAGACAAGAGAGGGGCAATAAAATGCAGTCATTAAAAATAACTGGAAATAATTGGCGTTGTTGCCTTTTTGTACAATGTACACTAACTCAGCATCATGGTTTATCCTCATTAACTTTAGAAGTGCTGCCTCACTTCCTGGTTGCACTGACAATTTGTGGTCTCTGTGACTGATGAACTCAAGATTTCATACAAACCTTGTTTCTGCAAAGTCTCCTGATCACTGAGTCATAACGGTTACCATTCTCAAGTTGTCATTGTTCTTGAAGTCTTTTAAAGGTCTCAGTACTTGGACAAGGCTATTATTTCCCTCAGTACTTTTCCATCTTCTTGTGTATGGTATTATTTACAGCCAACTTTGGAAAAATAACACTTATCGTCATAACAGCTTTGCATACTTACATTGCACCTGCTTCTGCACTATAAATGACTATTTATAGTTTAGACTTACAGAAAATATTCACAGTAACCAGCTCTCTGGGCACATGTGTGCTTACTGAGTGCTGCATTTTTTAGTTTCTAACTAGGAAAAAATAATTATAATAAAAATCTCTTTCTCACTTTGTCTACAAGTCAACAAGAATTAATGCTCTTTGGAACTGGCTATATAGATGACTCTCCCAACTTTGTTCTCAAAGAAGCATAACCAATCCATTAAAATACTATTCCAAAGTGTCTCTGAAAAAGTCCCTTGCTATCACACTATCCCCAATTCAACAGATGTCTTCTTAGATGTACTTAATGCTTCTGTTTATTTCTTTCATAATATAATTTCATCACTTATCTTCTCTGTCATAATTGAGACAAGCTGGATGAATTATCTCCTAACTAGTTCATCACCAAAAAAGCTCAAAATGTTCTCAAATAGTTTTGATGTTTGGAGTCTTTCAGGAAGAAGGAGAGAGAGAATAATAATCAACCGGAAGCATGATAAGAATGTACTAAGCTAATTTGTAAAGGAAGCAATTGTGGTACAATTGAAAGGGGGTGTCTACATATTCCTACAAAATTTCAACATTTCAATAGGATATAGGCTCATAGAGGACAGAGATCAAACCTTGTGGCTATTGGTGTGACCAGCACATAACATTGTGCTAGGTCTAGTATGCGCCCAATAAATATCTCTTGGATATAATTTAGTATAACCTCTTCTAGGGAGAAAAAAGTGGTTTGAAGTTCAGGGTAAAGAATTTAATCACTTAGGCTTCCCAAATCCATATGTACTCTGTGTGTCCAGCATTTTGTGTCATAGAAAATGTCCAGTTAGGGCCTGGAGAACCAGATTATTGTTATAAAGGAGGGGTTTGTATACGACACAGGAAGTAGGACTAAGTTGCGTCTACTTGCCAAACTGAAAATGAATCAATCTTTGAAAATACATCTGTTCTATAGCCCTCAAGATCTTACCTGGTGATGGGATAATGGCTAGTCTGACACATGCCATGATGTTAACAGGCAATGACAACTTAATGTGCTGGCTTTTCTAGGTAACACATTTAACTTGGAACAGAATGCTTTAATTGGAAGGTGTCTCTCACTCTAATGCTGAGAATTATAGCAATTTGGGGTAAAAAGCCATGGCCCAGGGCGATGAACACAGAGGAAACTTCTCACTGGGGATCTGGGAATGAAGTGAGATGGGCAATAAGTGGATGCTTGCAGTCAGTTAGTGAATTCAGAGGGGTAAGGTAAACTCCTGCTAATTCTGGGCTACAGCCAACAGGCAAAGGGTCTAAAGAGAGGAGGTAGCACAGATGTAGCAGTAGAATCCTGACATGCATCATATTTCGACATCAGCAGGGTTAGGAGGAGGAGGTCAACCTGAGATGTGACAGGAACTGGCATCACATCCAGCTCTGAGGAAAGAAGATTGCAGGAATTAGGTAAGGCGCGCAAGACTTCTTGGGGAGGAGAGTGGGAACTGGAAGCCAGAGAGAGGACTATCAAGTATGCTGACCACATACAGAGAGCAGAGGGTACAGCTTGATGTTCATGAAGGCACTCCAGGGCTAAACTTCCTCCAATGAGCCACTAACCTCCAGATGTCAGGCGTGGGGGTGCCCAGTTCTTTACAGGTCCCATTCAGTAGCAGGAAAGAAGCCCAGAAAATACCATCAGGCCTACGAGATCAGAAGGAATCATGCTAGAGACTGCAAGACTGCAGCAGTACTTAAAACAGGAGAGCATTTTGGTACTCTCAACCCTTGCCCCCGAAGGAGTGCCCTATTCCTTTCAAGCCATAGGTGGCCCCTTTGGGGAGAATTTGTGTCAGGTAAAGAGGAACATTGAATAAGCTATTATAGTAAATATCAGTGCCCATTCTGTGCCTAAAATTGGAATTTGGATTTAGAACTTAAAAATAAAGAGTGTGGCTCAATGGACAGACTCTTTTATTCTTTTGGGTCATCATTTTATGTTCCTTAGCTTCTTGAAGATTATCAAGCTCTCATCATACTCGACATATCTGGCGACTAAATGCACCATTGGCTTCAGAGATGGTAGATATGTTCCGTTCTTATAAAACCAAAGCCATTTCATTAGGTTAGGGAATTTGGAGGTGGGTTATGGTCAAGGATTCTCCTCTTGACCATATTCTATCCAGGGTCCCCTGCAATTTTCAATTATGCCTTGAATTTGAACTCTTCTGTTCATCTCTGCATTGTCC
This sequence comes from Rousettus aegyptiacus, assembly GCF_014176215.1. Lineage (NCBI taxonomy): Eukaryota > Metazoa > Chordata > Mammalia > Chiroptera > Pteropodidae > Rousettus > Rousettus aegyptiacus. The sequence continues at coordinate 10,800,616 of NW_023416285.1, forward strand.
AATATTAGCAAGAATTTTGCTAAGAAGGTTCATCCAGAATTCCCCATCTGCCATATATGGTCACTCTCTAATCTAGTGGGTTTCTCATCCTCTACCACACCCCAGGTGATATCTGATCACCTTGGCCTGTTTTCAGAAAAAAATTCTGTTGGGTTGGTTTAGCCAACATTCCCTCTTCCCTCTGATGTTTGTTCTTTGTAATTTTCCATCCACTCAGCACCACTTTGCTCTTGTACTATAAATTCCCACTTACCCATGCTGTATTCAGAGTTGATCCTATCTTTCTCCTCCATTGCATAATTCCATTGCTGTGGTCCTTAAACCTATTACCATGGCCTCCCTAGACTAAAGTCTACCTTACTATGCTTTAACAATTGTCGTTGAATAATTATTACTTTGAAGGTTACAATATTATTTTTTCTTAAGTGTGCACAAGAATGTATCTTGTAGGTCTCTAACTGCAAGGAGGTAGTTGGCTAAGAGTCATAGATGCTGTTCAATTTTGCATGTTTTCAGTAAGGCCACACCCCCACATACTCCTTCGACTGTGATGAGCTTGTAGGGATGCTAAGGTAGGCTTATGTCTAGGAGAGATAGGACTCCTCTCACAGCTAACTTTAGTTTCAGGACTCCCAGAAGGATCACTGGACCTTAAATGGCTTTTCCAACTTTCCTTTCCTATATCTTTCACATGGAGTCAGAGTTGCATTGTAGTTTGATAGCTCTCTTAGCCTTTCTATCCTCATTCTCTCTTACAGAAAATTCTCTTAATAAAATTCTCATGTGTTGTCTTGAGATTTGCTTCGAAAACCTGGACTAACACAGGGGATGTTAACTAGAACAATATAGCAGAGGTATTTCAAACTGAATTTGTTTATGGGTGTTTAGGGTATAGTTAATTCTGAATTCTGACAATATTGAGTTGAATTTATGAATTAATAACTATATTAGTTTGCGAAGGCTGCCATGATAACAAAGTATGACAAACTTGGTGGCTTAAAGAAAAGAAGTACATTGTCTCATATTTTTGGAGGCTAGAAGTCCCAGATCAAGGTGTTGGCAGAGTCGGCTTCAACTGAGTCCTCCCTCCTTGGCTCGTAGATGGCCATCTTCCCTTTGTGTCTTTAGACTATCTTCCCTCAATGTGTGTCTGTGCCCTAATGTCCTCTTCTTATAAGGTTACCAGTCATATTGGATTAGGGCTTGTTTTAATTTAATCACCCCCTTGAAGGCTCTATCTTTAAACATAGTCACTTTCTGAGATGCTAAGAGTTAGACTTCCACATAAGAATTTGGGGGGAACATAATTTGGCCCATAGCACTAGCCAATAGCTTTGAGCTAATCACTTAACTTCTCTGAGTCTCGGTCTATAAAATATGAGATGATAATATCTACCATATAGTTTTATTCAAATTAAATACAATAACATAAAATTTCACTGGTACATATAAGGCAATCATTGTAGGTTTTACTCAGTACCCCTCCCACATACAATTTATTAGAATCATTGTCCATTACTTTATTTAATATTAATTTGTTTGGGGGCAATATCACTAGAGGTATGTCCCACAGTCATATGAAGTTAAATTATATGATAAACTCAAAAAGAAAAGGGAATGACATATAAAAGGTCAAATTGTGTAGCTTCATCTTTGATATGACAGTTCTATAATTTTGAACCTGGCATAGTTTTCAAGCTATCCTAGAGTTCAGAAACTGATAGGTAAGAGGCAAACTTGCCCTATTTGTTATTTCCTTAGAAATCCAGAATAAAAATATCTTTAAATAAAGCATGTCTCTGCAGTTTTCCACAGGTCCATTTCTGTCCTTAGTGCATGTTCGTATCGTCATACGTGTATGGTATGTAGCCCTTAAAGGCTTTTGGGTCGGTAAACGCTGATGTGCTGCTTGTACTTCCTTGATAACTCTCAAAACAATGTATTTTCTATCACATTTTCTAAATTAATTGCAAGTGCTTCTGGATATTGTCCTCTAGAAATGCTCACATTCATCCAATGACTATTAGTTTCTCCCATCATTATCCAAAGCTGTTCCTCATGCCACCAATACATAAATATTAATTAACAAAGTAACAAATAGAGTGACATGCCAGACATTTCTATCAATATGCATAACTGAGTTGAAACACAGCATGAGTGGGGTGATAGTCCCTTATCTGTCTGCAAATAGGTAAGAGTGCTCAGCACCCCAAACTGGCCAGACCGTTCATGATTCACTCACCGAAAAAGGGCACGATCTTCAGACTATACAGAAAAGTTTTTTTCCCCCCTAGATAATACATAGTATTGCCATTCTAATATCCTTTAGATATATGAGCTTGTTTGTTTGTTTTTTAACTGCTTCAGTGATCTGGTATCCAAGAAAATTAAGCATTTTTCGAACTTTGCATTATTTTTATTACCAAGACTAGACAGTAACCGAAAATTGAAAATTTTATCATGATTCATCCTTGTGGATGGTTATGAAAAGATTAAGTGAATATGGTCAATTAAAAATGAATAAAATGACTAGTATGATCGAGTAGCAAAGCTGAAAAGGATATAGAAGAAAGAGTTCTCAACTTGTCTTCCTGAGGACTGAATTATTTGAGTCTGTCAGGAATAGGAAATACTACAGAAAAGACCTCCTAAGCCTTTCAAATATATTTAAGCTGCTTAAAATAACTTCACTTGGTGTCCCCATTTTTCTCAGTCACTTCACATTTCCTCATGACACTGCTGACTACTGGAGGACGAAAAATAATTTCTTACTTGGTAGAACTGCATATGTGAACCTAGACAATGAACATTCACACAACTCAAAAATCACAAACTCAAACCCAATTTTCATATTTCCTAACTCCTAGACAAATGTAACCACTTCATTTCATACTAACTTAAATAACTGTTGGTGAAGAACAACAAAGCCATATAATATTGGGTGGTAGGAGATTAAGACTTAAGGATTTTTAAGATAATTTTGACTATTTTGAATACATATAGAGTGATTGCTTGGCACTGACTTTAGCATCCCCTCGTGTGAGAGCAAACTCCAGAAGAACTGAAACCTGGAATTAGATCATCTAAGTAAGAAAATTTGATTGTTTTCGATGCATGTCAGAAATAAGACATATGGAATAATATAATAAACAAAATTCCAAATGTATTTCTCTAATTCCTACTACAATTATCACAAATGAGTTTTAGAGTGTTTTTTTCCTTAAAGAATCAAAAATTACTGGGTCTAAATAACCCCGACCATCATTTAGTGTCCTATCCTGTTATCCTTAGAATTTTTGTTCCATATTTACCCCATAAAATGTGAATAAAAAACAAAATCCCCAGGAAAGAAAACACTACAACAATGGTTAAGACATTAAATATTAGCTGTCATAAAAATATTCAAAGACCTAAAGGAAATCATGCTTATAGGGGTAAAGAAAGCTCTGATAGCTTCTCATCAAATAGGGAATATCAGTAAAGATATAAAAATTATTTTTTATATTTTATATCATATTTTTTGAGTTGATGATACTACAAACAAAATGAAAATCTTACTAATAGAAGATGAAAAGACAACCCATAGAACAGGAAAAACTTTTATAAATCATGTATCTGATAATGGACTTATATCTAGAATAGATAAAGAATTCTTACAAGTCAATAATAAAAAGATAAATAATCTAATTTAAAAATTAGGGGAAAAATCTGAATAGATTTTTTTTCAAAGAAGATAAAAAAATGGTCAATAAACACATGAAAAGATGTCCGATATTTTAACCCATTAGGGAAATGCAAATCAAAGTTACAAAAAGAGACCGCTTCACCCCTATCAGGATGGCTATAATCAAAATGACAGATCAGAACAAGTGACAGTGAGGAAATGAAGAATGAACCCTTCATACACTGCTAGCAGAAAGCAAAACGCTGCGGGCTTTTTGGAAAGCAGTCCGACAAGTTCTTAGTTAGATATAGATAGAGTGACCTTGTGATCTAGCAAGTCAGTGTGATTTTATTTCATGGTTTCTGTTCTCCACCTTGAATTCATTTATTTTACTGAAAAAAATTAATTTATTTTACTGATAAAATCACACCTATTTTTTTTCAATTTACTATTTTTTGAAATTAAGTAAACTAATTTCCTTTCCCTTACAACATCATCAGATTGTACAGTTTTTAAGTATCAGTTGGTATTAGCCATCGCTTTGATCATAGTCCTCTCTTTAACATTCTCTGGTTCAAGGCCATTAATATTGATGAGGCTGACTTGGGAGTCAGGCTCGATTATCAAATTCCTTCAGTGAAACACTAAATTATATTTAATACCGTATCTCGTGAAGTCATTTTATTCTTTGAAAATTGACAAACCTTGAATAGTTACTTCTCTAATAAGTAAAATATCTGATTAAGCCTGGCAGATAGTACAGGCGACAGTAGAATTTTAAAGCTTACATATTTATCTGCACACATTTCCAAAGAAATCCCTACATGTTAATAGCTTTTCTAAAGTTGGCACTAAACACCAATTAATAATTCTATTATTATCTCTACTAATTGGCTATATTTAGACTGAGTAGAAAGTTTTCCTTAATGGTTTCTTCAAAATTTCAACCTTACATGCTGGCATTTCCTGAATGTCATGATATTTAATTCAAAACTATACTTTCTATTTTGTGCAATATGAATCTATTGTTATTGATTTTATCCTGATTAAAGAAAATCTATTTCCAACCTTACAAAATGTATCATGGACTAAGTAAGTCTGTTTTTATTAAAGTGCCCAGAACTTCATAGGACTTTTTAATCAAAAAACGTTCACAAATTTTAAGAGGAAAAAGAAAAGTGACAACTTCTTTTCATGATAAATCTTTGTTTAAATACGTAGAGCTCCCTGAACTGTGCTAAAATAGAATGAGGAATAAGACAAGACCAAGTAGAACTTGAGATGAGAGCTGCTTGAAATGTCAAAAGAGCTTTTGCCTGGAGTTAAGATTATGAACAATTTTCTAAGGAAAGAAAGGTATGAGAATTTTGGATGCTAAAGTCATAGAGTCACCATCAGTTCAACTGCTACCAATGATCATTTGTCATACAAGGTTTGTCGGATCCCCATGCATGAGGTAAGAGTGGGAGAAGACAAGAGGCAGGTCCATCTCTGGGGCTGCTTAAAGGGTCCAAGTTCAGGAGGTGAACCAGAACTGAGTGTCTGGGAGAGATGGAAAGCTTGTCCTTGGATGAGCCAATTGTCAAAGCAGATGGAGTCAAATTCTGTTCGTTAGTCAAAGTGTTTAGCAAAGGACTTAGGAAGACAGGAAGGGACAAAAATATTGCCAGAAGCTAAGTGGACATCAATCAGTTTGATGCACGGAGTGAGAGTAACAGTGGGAGAAAATAAACTGAAAAAATGTTCATTGACGAACTGATTGATTGATTGACGTTTTCTTACTTTCAAATATTTAATAACTATTTTTGAGAACCTTCTATTTGCCAGGCCTAAGGTAGAATTTGGTAATATAATTGTAAGCAAAAATGGCACAACTTTTGACATTGTAGGGTATAGATTATAAGAGAGAAATATTAATCCGACAGTCCTGAAAAATAAAAACAAATCGCAATCATGAAGACTGATTATAAAGAAAAAAATTGCTATGAGAATAAAGGGACCTGACTTTTACAGAAGGTTTTCCCCAGGATCCCTTACCATTGTTTTTTTGTTGGATTCAACCAGAAAAGTGTCAGCTTGAGAACAGACAGTAGGAGAAGAGAGTTGTCTGGATATTTCTTCCTCTATTTCTTGTTGACTTCAGATCTCTAGCTCTCAGAGTGGCTATTATATCATCATCATTTATAAGCACAGTTCCTGTCACGTGGTCCTTCTTCCCCAGTTCCAGCTCTTGCTATTGTTAGTTCTTCATGCCTCAACATCCCTGAGGGGTCCATGGCAACCTCTTCATAAATTTCATTCAGAATCCCGTTGCGGTACACCTTCTTTTTCTTGTAAGGACAATGATTGATAGAGTCTGTTAGGTCAAACCTGGGGAAAGGCAGCCTAAGCAGATGAAGCAGGATGTGCAAATGCCCTGAGGTAGGAAAGAATGTGACCAGTTATAGGTTAGTGTGTCTGGAACACTCATCACAACCAATTTGGCAGAAGCAGGAGACCTACATGAGGGCTGGATGATGTAAAACTTATGGGCCACATTGAAGATTTTGTCTTATAATAAGAACATTTTTCTGCAGGATATAAGCCAGGGTGTGCCATAATTAGATTTGGATTTTCAAAAGATTATTCTGACTGTCCTGAGAAGAGTATATTGGGGATTTCAAAGTGGATGTGGATAGACCAGTTTTCTAAGAGCTCTTTCAACAGTTTGATAGAGAGATGATGATCAATTAGATAAATGTGTTGGCAATGGACATAGATGGAAGGAAATCGATTTGAAAGCTTAAATCAGTGGTTAACAAAGTATGGCCTTTGGGTTGGCTGTCTGTCATTGTAAATAAAAGTTTTACTGGAACATGGCCACATCTATTTATTATGTATTGTTTATGGCTACAACAGCAAAGTTGCATAGTTGGGACAGAGACTGGGTGGTTCATGAAGTCTAAAATAATTACTATTTAGTGCTTTAAGAAAAGGTTTGCCATATACAGTTGTTTGCATAGATTCAATAAGAATCTATCTGTTCTCTTTAAAACAGGACACAATTGGAAACTCCTGATAAAGCTTTGACCGGAATGTTATATTTGAAAAAGACATGCACAGACTATGGATGCCATCATAAAGCTTTAAGAAATTAAGATTGATTTTTCAAGCCAATAAAAGTCTCTTGGAAAAACAGCCTGGCACCTTGCTTATGGGTAATACTGAAGGTTATTTTCATGGGAAACAGCAAAAGAAGAACCTCAAGGTATTTTGGGGGACCTCAAGAACATGAAGATTTCACCCAGTTTTATAAGTATTGCAGGCAAGTCTGATGGCAAGGATGTAGCTTGGTTTCTTAGCCCTGAGAGGCTAAGTGAAGTTCTGTCTGGAGCTCCTTTATGAAATTCCAACAAAGCAGATTTAAGGGAGTCTATAAGATCAATTGCTATTCTTGTTGCACTTATGCAAATAACAGGCCAAGTTTATTAAAGTTAGACTTATGCACTGAATTAGTTTTAATTTGGTTATTTTTGCTAAAAATTAGGGTGATTTTAGAAAGAAAAATGATTTCAATAGAGACCATAATGAGAAATTGTGGATGTTAGATTCTAGTTCGGTTAATTGCTTTTAAAGTTTTATTTTTTACCTGTAAACTGAACTGGATCCTGATATTTTCTGATGGGAGTGTTTGGTTGCAGCCTTCTGAACTAGTGTTTCATTTTCTTCTCCCACCCTTTGCCTTGAAATTTGAGAATTAAAACTTTTTTTTTTTTTTTTTCCCTGAGCCTTGCAATTGCAGACTGCAGCTGGATGTGATGTAAATGGGAGAAATCATCACGACAGCTCGTGCTTGGACAGTCTCATGTCTGATGCTGCGTAAGAGCTTTCCTGAGCACCTGATGACGTCATCAGAGACATTAAACCAGACCAGGAGAATCTGTCAGATTGTCACAGTCTGCCTTCATTACTTTTTATTTGTCTCATATTAGGGTACGGGTACTCTGCCCTATGGTCTCTGCTAGTAAATCGAATACAAGAATACAAGAATGCCCTTCTAAGGCTCAGGGAGCATCGTGAGCAAGGTGCTGGCAAATTCCTGAAGCCTCAGGAAGAGATGGGCCTGTGAGGTTGTAAGAGCCGGTTAAGAGGGACATGATGGGCTGACGAATCTTACTCCATCTTACAGGCTAATTCTCCCTCTTGATTGAAACTGGAACCAATTGCATTACTTATCTCAAGATTGAGGGCTAAACAAAAAAAGGGGGGGGGGAATTATAACAGAGTAGAATGCTTCTGATTTTCTCCCCAACTCGACCTTAATTCCAGCCGGCATTTCTATAGATTTGCTAATTGACTGAAGAAGTTCTGCCTGAGACTTGAATAACTTCTAGTCTGACCCACTGGGAACAGAGAGATTTGGAGATTTCCTGCTCTTCCCCGAATCTCACCTCTTGCTCCACCCATTCTCCCTTCCCTTGACATAAAAGCAGCCTGAATTCTGGGTGTTGTTGTCAAGATGAATTTGAGAAGGCTAGAAATCTCTCATCCTTTCATCATGGCACCATTTTGATAAAAAAAAAACCAAAACCTTTCCTTCTTCCAAACTCTGATCTATTGAATATTAAATCCTTGATGTGCTGAGCACATGGGCCTTGTGACTGTAACATGTAAAAGGAGAAGTGATTAGGAAATGGAGACACTTCGAAGAAGAACCATGTAAAGAGGCGGGGAGAAGATGACCATCCACAAGCCAAGGAGAGATGCCTCAGGAAAAAAATGAACTTGCCAGCACCTTGACCTTGGACTTCTGGCTTCCAGAATTATGAGAAATAAGTTTCTTTTTTCAAGCTAAAAACATTTTGCCATTTCTTAGATTAAAATAATAGAATTTAGTATTAGATTAATATGAGAGTGAGGGAAGGGTGAATCTTAAAGATAATACCTGAGTTTCTGATGTATGCAACTAAACCACATTGGACTTATATTTCCCAAAACAGGAAATAGATGGTGATCTGACAATGTAGAAAGACCAGATTTAGGATCAAACTCATGAATTTAGTATTACATATATTGTCTTGGAGGTGACTTTTAGATATCTAAACTGTCAAAAAATAAATAGACATTTGAATATATGAGTCTGGAGCTTGGAATAGAGAAATACATGGAAGATATAAATTTAGAAGTTGTTCTAGGTAGAGTAATTGTGCCCCATAAATGTCCATGTCCCGAACACTACATCTTCTAAATATGGTACATTACATGGCAAAGGAGACTTTGTAGCTATGATTAAACTGAAGATTGTTATGAATTAATTGAATTGTGTGTTCTGCAAAATTCATATGTTGAAGCCCTAACCACCAATGTGATTATATTTGGAGACTGGGCCTTTAAAGAGGAAAGAAAGGTTAAATGAGGTCATATGGGTGGGATTCTAATTCAATAGGACTCATGTCCCTATAAGAAAAAGAAGAGACATTAAGGATGCATGAGCACAGAAGAAAGGCCACCTTGTCATGTGGGGACACAGGGAGAAGGCAGCCATATACAAATCAAGGAGATCTCAGGTCAATCCAAACATGCTGACAGTTTGACCTGGGACTTTCCACCTCAGGAACTATGAAAACAATAAATGTCTGTTGTTTAAGTCATCCAGTCTGTGGTGTTTTGTATGGACACCTGAGCAGACTAACGAAAGGATCTCAAAGTGGGGAGATAATTTTGGATTATTCAAGGGCCCAATGTCATCACAAAGGTCTTAGAAGAGGAAGACCGAGGCAGGACAGACAGGGAGAGGCAGAGAAGGTGGCGTGGTGATGGAAGAGGAGGTTGGGGTGCTGTGGCTTCTGACTTCGAGGCTAGAAAGGGGACATGAGCCAAGGAATATCAGCAGCTTCTAGAAGCTGCAAAGGCGAGGGAGTAGGTTCCGACCTGGAGCTCCCTGAAAGGAATGTAGCTCTGCCGACACATTATTTATTCAGCCCACTGAAATCTATTTCATGGATTTCTGAAGTTCAGAGCTGTAAAATAAAGATGAGGAATTTATGTTGTTTTAAGCCATTAAGTTGGCGGAATTTGTTCTGGCAACGATAGGAAGTTGATATAGGAGTCACTGGCTTGTGGACAGTAACAGGCACCAAGATAATTTCCAGTAATGAGAATGGAGTGTCCAAGACCTATTTTTATTGGGAGAGTGTTGGGCTATAGAGCAGACTTTTACAAGTGCTGTGTTTAATACAGTCACATCTATTCAAAGTTGGCTTTGACAATCATGCTGCCTTTTCAGACTTGATCCCTTTCAGATGGGTAACTGTCTTTTCTGAGAGTGATAATCTTATTGTAGGTGCATCATTTTGACCTATAATTTCTATTAAATATGGCACCAAACCATTCCAATGCTGAATAAGACTCCTTCCATTGATCTTTTGTTTTCATTGCACCTTTTGTTTTAATTCATGTAAAAATTAAAATTTTTAAGAACTCTAGCTTTTCCTTTAAAGAAAAAAGTGAAAAAAAATCACTTTAACTCAAGGGGGAAAGGATCACTATTTTTAATTCTGTTGGTGTGTCTCAGAGTTCAGTCCTCTTATTTATATATAGTCACTCTTTTTTGATCTTACCCAATCTCATGCTTTCAAAGTCATAATTAATTGCCTACTTTCTATCCCCGCTTGGATGCCATAGACATCTCGCACTCAGCAAATGCTAACCTGAATTCCTGACCTCCCCCTAGCCAGCTCCACCCATGGCTTTCTCATTTCAGGTAATGAAAACATCATCCTTCTAGTCATTCAAGTCGACAACACTAAAGTCCTCCACCAGGAACCCTGATGTCTCTACCTTCAGATCGTATCCAGAGTCCCATCACTTCTAACCATCTCTATTGTCCCTACCCTGAAACAGGTGCCATCTTCTCTAGCCTGAATTCTTTCAAGAGCTTCCTAACAAGTCTACTTGCTTCTGTCCTTGTCCTCCACTACATTCTGTTCTCAAAGCACTAGAACAAGTCTTTTAAAATGGAAGTCAGATGACGTTACTTCTCTGTTCAAAACTCTGTATAGCCCACAATTTCATTCACTTAGCCAAAGTCCTTACAATTGCCCCTGACATCTTATATTATCTGGCTTCTATTTATCCTTCTGGCCTCCATATGCTCCCTTTGCTCCACTGCAGACATAAGAGCCTCCTTAAATGAACACGGTCCTACTTCAGGTATCCTGTAATAGAGGAGCGAAAAGTAAATGAGATTTGCGTAGGGGGATTAGTGAGATGGCTAGAGGTATCTCCCCTCCCTGCCTTCCTTCTTTCCTTCCTTCCTTCTTTCCTTCCTTCCTTCCTTCCTTCCTTCCTTCCTTCCTTCCTTCCTTCCTTCCTTCCTTCCTTCCCTCCTTTATTCTTTCCTTCCTTCTTTCCTTCCTCTTTCCTTTCTGGCATAATTCATTTGGAAAAGCATTTAGTACATTCTAATATGTATTATGTAACTGTTAGATGCTAGAGATAGGAAAATCAATAAAATGCAGGCTCACAGTTCAGCGGAGAAAACTGATATGTAAACTAACCACACAAAAAAAATGTAATAAATGTAGCCATAGGACGATGATGGGACATAATAAAAACACCATGCTAGAGCTGGGAACAGAGACCTTATACCATGTAAGATCATCTTAACCAGTGTAGTCTAGAGGGACTCAAGTATTCTAATTTATATAGTGACCTGCAGGTAGCTCTACATACTAAAAGTATTTCTGCAGAGCCCATGCCTTTGCTCTTGTGTGGACATATGTGAACCACTGAATTATGTTCCTTTGACATAGCTCAAGAATGTTATAGATTCCTTTCATTTTTTTCCTTTCCATGGGCTGGTGAAGATGATGGATACAGGTAACAATGTCATCCTGAAATGACGCTGAGTCTAGAAGAACACTTACTCTAATCTGCACCTCTCTAAAATGATTTGAAGAATAAAAGATTATTTGAGAACCGAACTGTAATACAAACTTGATGACTTTTTCAATAAGAAAAAGTGCTCAGGAAAACAGAACACCAATGGAATATACACAGTGCATTCCTTTCACTTAAGCATAACCTTTAGCATCCATGAGGAAAGAGTGCTAAACATTCTATTTTCTAGACGATCTATGTCTAATTTGCTAGCAGAAGAATTTGAACCATTTGTAAATCTCTTCTAAAACAGCCTTCAAACAAAATCTGTGGGCCTCTAGGTATACTTCAAAGAATATCTTTAAATGCTCTTTGCACCAAAATGTATTCCTAAATTACATTTAATTCCTACTCTAGGATATTAACTAAGAATTTGGAGCATGCAGACACACAAACACAATAAAAGTAGATATTTATCATTGTTACTTAAAAAAAAATAAGTTACCAGATGTGAAAACCTCTTCAGAAGCTCAATAAAGTATATAATTAATAATTGCTACTAGATTAAAATGTTTTGTTGATTAGAATTCATGGACCTAGAATAAGAGAGACTCCTGTATTATTTGTTTGTTTGTTTATTGTAGTGAACACAGTTGATTTCTTAGCCATATCCTTTTGACCTACCCTAGAAGCATCTAAGACAGTCCCGTTCATACCACTGCTGCCCACATCACTACCTGAGGGTGTTTCCTGAGTCCAGTGACATGCTTACCAGGGAGATAATGGCACAGGACTGACCTTCAGATAACAAGAGACAGGATTGTCCCATTGGGACAATTTGGAGGTAGTTTCCATGTTGTCTCTAAGGAAATCTCCATGGGGTTTTATCCATGTATTATTTTCCATCTCTTCTTGTTCCCCTGTCCTGCTCCTTCGCATGGCTTCCTGGGATCACATTTCAGACAAGCTCTTCGCACCTACGTTCTTGTCTTGGCATTCGATTTCATTGGGGGTGAGTTAGAAGAGAGAAGATTTATATGTTAAATCTTTAGAAGAGATTTATTTAATTCTCACTCTGTGCCAGGCACATTTTATTCATTATGTCTGAATCCTTCAATAAGGTATTTCTATTATTATCATACTCATTTTGTAGATGATACGTTGAAGTTTAGAGAGATGAAAATAATTTATAAATCACAGTAGATGGTAAAGACTAAAATTAATTTATATTCCTCTATTGCTGCTACTATTCTATTACTATCCTTTACCTTTATTCTGTTAGTTCCAATCAATAAAATGAGCATAATACTAATGCTGTCATACAGTTAATTCTCTAAAATTCAAATTTCTGAGTGGGTTTCCACCTAAACCATACAAAGGTGTGTCCTTTTGCTGTGACACGTGACGAAGCTCCTCTTTGCTGGACAGTGTCCTATTGGCTCGGCCACTCACCAGCTCCCTGCTCTTCAATTTCCTCAAATGGAAAATGAAAAGCCTTGGCCCAAACGATATATAGGATTCGTTGAAGAGCTAATGTTATACAGTCCTGAGGTATTTGTAGTCTAGTCTCTCTGGCCAGTTCCGTGTCTCTAGCTCTTCATTTTGTGTTGAATTCTCTTTACAACCTCTCTTAAAGCAGAGGTCAGTAAACTTTTTCTGTAAAGCACCAGATAGAAAATGCTTTAAGCCTTGTGGTCTGTAAGGCATTTGCCACAGTTACTCAATTCTGCTATTGTAGTTTGAAAGCAGCAAAAGACTATACGTAAATGGATGAGTGCAGCGGTGTTTCGATAGAACTATTTACAAAAACAGGTGGCAAAGCCACTGGACATTGTCCACACTGCACACAGAGAACAATTCTCGAAAGCCTTTGTGCTGAGACATGGCCTATGAGGGGTGGCAGGAAAACTCTAAACAATGTTTATTTATTTATTTATTTCTGTCTCACTGGCCTTCTAAAAATTTTGGAGATCTTTCTCACAGAGTTCCTCAAAGAAACAAAGAAAAAAGAAAGCTTCTGTGTCTTTTTTATCTGAGCCCATCTGAGTGGCTTCTATTTGACGGAGTGCTTTGTGTTTGTGTTTGTGTGGGGCTTAAAGGCTGAGAACAGTCAATACTCAATGGCACTGTCATCTGGAGAGCTGGAGAATACATAAATATTGCATTCGGGATGCACTTCCCTTTGAACAAAGTTTCTGAACAGGTCTACTTGCTAGGGGTTTATTATTGGCATTTTCATTATAACCCCAGTAACACTAAGCTTTTTCAAAGGACTTATGACTCAGAACAAACATTTCCTTGAGGTTGAATATGGCATACTTGACATTATTCAAGGGACACATTTCCTCATAGAAACTTTCCATGGATAACTTAGGAAGCCTGTTTCAGGGAACCCAAAAAAATACTAAAAAAGAAATTGCTGCCTCATGCTTGAACTTTCTGTCGGTTTTCTGAGCCAACCACGAATCAACACAATCTAAAATTATTTCTGATCCCATTTGAATTGAAAATCTCCCCTGGACTGGTGATCTGTAATTAATGATAGTTTAGGAAAACTATCTTAGAGCTGTAGAAAGATGAAATAGGTTGTCTTGCGAAGTAATGAGTTCCTTGTCATTAGATAAAATCAAGCAGCAGAAGTTGCATAACAACCCATCAGGGATGCTATTTAGAGATTCTGCATTAAGCGAGGGCTTGAGCAAATAGGCTTTAAGGAGCCCCACTCATCCAGGCATTAAAGAGAACTGAGGGAGGGGCTGGAACGTGGTATCTGGACTCCACACCCCGCCTGCTCTCCTGTCCCTCCTGGAACTAGAGAAGCCCTCCTTTTACTTGATTTACGTATTGGGTACTTAGGATACTTTCTGCTATTAATCACTTTTAAAAATAAAGGAAGGAGTTTTTGAACTATCGGGAAACAGAGATTTCAATTTCTACTAACTCTCAGATTTAAAAATTTCTGTAAGTGGGCTTTGGCACATTCTAAATAAGAACTCTTCCCTTCCCATTTTCCTCCCAGAATCTTCCAATCTCTACTCTGCAAGTTGGGAACCTGTATATTCTTGACAAAATTTACAGCTTATTTTTAATAAAAGAGTAGAAAATTTCTCATAGGTTTTTTTTTTCTTCTGTTCACAAAGAATAGCCACTAGGTTTAGGGTTTTGACCGGCATTAATAAGTAAACTCCCCAAAGGTCGAGCAGAGCTGTGTTTACTGAGAACTCAGCCCTTCAGAAAGAAAAGGAAACCTTTAGTTAATATCCATTGTCCAATCGTACCTCAAGCCTAGGGGCACAGACTGTGTGCTATTTCCTTGTCTGACTTTTAGATTTTTCTCTAACTTTATAGCTGTGATTCTCCTAAATAAGGATGGAATCAGAGAAGGGAATGGCAAGCAGGAAGGTGTTAGAATGGAACACACTCACAAAAAGATATCAGCATCAAATATACATCAGGTATGATAGGTACTCAATGAAAATTTACTGAATGAATAGATAATTGAGATCATTACTATAGATATTCTATATTAAATCCTTCTGTAAAAAGAAAAAAAAATTGAAACAAACATCTGATTTAAACATTCGGTCAATACGGATTTTATAGTAAATTGGGAAAACTTTCTTGTGGCAAACTTTAAAGCAATAAGCAGGCATTCTGCTTATGTGAAAACAGCTAACAGCAGAAAATATCGATTTGTACATATTGTTTGGGCTCCGAAGGAAACTACATGTGGTTTCTCTGGCAAAAGCTAGTGAATTTATGTTAAAAAGAAATTTGCTTTGTAAGGCAAGTGTCATAAACACATAATGACATGATAAACAAATAGAATTCCAGTTGGCTTTCCAAGCAATTAATATTTTAAATATTTGCAGAAAAGATTGTAGTGACAAAAAAAAACAAAAAACAAACCTATGTTTCCCATGTAAAACCTAACACATCGGCAGGTAGGACAGGATAAATTTTCACCATCCTGTCACCAGGATTCAGTTTACACTAGGACTCTCTCCTGAATCCTTGAATTCTGCCACGGAACAGAACCAAACTGAATTGCTTATGACCCTGAAGCTTCATCACTTTGTTTGTTTGTCGATCTGTATTAAAAACAAATCAGCCTGCAGGCTTTAGCTGTCCTGGGAGGAGGCAGTTCGCCTCTTTAAAAACACAAGCTGTGCCGAGTATGTTCTCTCTGGGCTCCATATGTTGTTCCTGCCTGTTTCGTTTCCACTATCAACTGTGGAGTGAATGAGACTGGAATGGCCTTAACGACAGCCAAGGTCTCCAACATCCTAGGATCAAGGGGGCGCCCTGGCTCTTCTCTGGTCTTTCCGAATGTGGTAGTGTGTGATGCTTCTCAAAGTCGAGCTCTGGGTGGCTAGGGACAGCCTTAGAAATCTTTTGCTGCAGTGCCTGTTTCTCCCTGTCAGTCACCAGGGGAGGGCCACATTAATTTTCAAGGCACAGTGTACGTTCCATCTGTTATCCTGAGCCTTTGTGGAGATTATAAGCCAGACAAAAGAGTTACTGAATGAATTAAAAGTAAATGTCACTTCCTAAAACTCAGCTCGGTAAACACAGCTTGAGGAAATATTTCTTTTGGCCTGAGTTACAGCTTTTGGAATTAGGAAAGATTGTGCTTTCAGACCTGGCTCACACCTGGAGAACCTCACAGCTGTCCTGCCCCCTATGACGGGGTGACTGGACAGTTCTTCCTCACCATCGGCTTGTAGTGCTTGAAGGTGGAAGCCATGGGAGGTCCACAAACAGCATGGCACAGTTCAGCAGAATCAATAGGGCAAAGCGACAATGGTCCAAGGCAAATCCCTTCTCTCATTCTTGGCTCCCAAATACCTTTGCTTTTAATGGGCATGAGTCTGGGCTGGCAGTTGCTGGAATTTTCACAGATGCACTGTTTTATGTGAGAGCATCAAGCTTCATTTCTTATCTAAGTCGCTAGTTGGTTCTTGTTCTCATTTTTTAACACACCGAAGAACAGTTGACTCTGATGAATTTGTCCAAACTGCCAGTTTCCAACAAACTGAATCCTTTACTTACCCTGCAACTGTCAAAGCTAATTTTAATATGCGTCAAAAATGTTTTGTGATTAGAATTTGACATCTCCTTAATCATTCAAATGAAATAAGTGGTGGTCGACATTGCCCTGTGCTCTGTCGCGACTACCAACGTGCAACGACCACCTGGGCCTACCATCCCTACGTGCTCTGAAATTTGCAGCAAACCAGAAATGCATAAAAATCTCACTTTCTTAAGTTATGACTCACGTTCATCTTCTCGTGGGCCCAGCAAATTCTCACTGACGGTGATGCGTAACCACTGGAAAGCCAAAAAGTATACAACCTCTGATCTGAAACTTCACTAACTAGGAGACCAGTATCTATGATAGAAGTGGTGATTGCGACACCTGCGTATTATGGCAGTGAACACCCCTAGTGCTCTCTCTAGATCCTCTCGGGTGCCTGTTACCAGCTTCCAGTGCCCCTCACTGCCTCCGTAAGCTTTTGCTTCATCTAATGGCCTGCATCTGTGACTCAGCTTAGGAGGATGGCCCTGGGGTTGCTGGAGCCCAGAGGGTGGGAAGTGCCTGAGAGGTTACGGCCCCACCTTATTCTGCAGCCAGATTCATTAGTGAGGGAGGAAGGAGGCCCTACTCTCCTGCCTTAAATCCCGGCAAACTCTGAAGCGTAAGTTGCTCAGCGCTGCTCCTCTTTAAAGGATCACGCTGAGGCTGCGACTTTGTCCGGGATCATAGTTTTGCTTGTGTTCGTTCCCTTTCCCAGGGTCCCTTACCCCACTCCCTGGCTCTTTTCTCCTGGGAGCACTTCTTAATAAATCACTAGCCCTGTGATCCTTGCCTCGGGATCTGCTTGGGGCTTGCATATACTCTATCGCAAATGCTATGCCTTTTACATACATGATATTACATATGCTATGCCTTTTACACAGACTATATTATATATGATATGCCTTTTATCTATACTGTATATTTAATCTGTACAATTCTAGGAAGGAATTAAGATTTAGAGATTTTTATTAACTTGCCCAATATCATAGGGGTATTGGGTGGTAGAGGTATGTGCCTGTTGGAACCTAGTCTTATTCTATTATTTTTTATACTCAGCATAGGCAAGGAGTATGAAATGTGTAAATATTACTTTGGGAATAAATACACATGAAGCTACATGGCTTCTATAAACTGGGCCTGATACCGAGAAGACATTTGAGAAGGAAAAGATGAGCACAGGTTTGTATTCTGTAACTGCTGAAAAATGTATCAAGCATATCTCTTGGTACCGAAAGCAAAATAAGTCTTAAAAACTGCTCTACGATTTGTTTCATGCCCACTTTTAGGAATATAGTACTTGAGTTAGAAGTTGCTAGAAGCACTATAACACTGGCTTTGCTAGAGACAACTCATTGCAAACAGCAGATCAATTCAGTCACTCTTGCTATTTACCAGGGAAGTTAAGAAGCTTGGCAGAAAATGATGAAGGTTTAAAATATTTTAGCTTGGAATTTTTTTTTTAATAGCAAATTAGTTCAAATTAATGGCTTCAAAGAAATAGAATTATAGTTGCATTCAGCTTGATCTTTCTTGTTAATAACTTCTATGGTGTTCCTGCCACAATTTTATAAAGTAGCCCTGAAAGCAAACAAAAGAAATGCTTTCCGCAACTTGCACAATAAAACATTCCTCTTAGATTGCCATGAAATTTACCCCAAAGATTTTGTTATCTTTTGCTTTTTTCCCCCTTTCATTACCTTTAGTGCCTGCAGAGTTCAGAGATGCCACAGCTGTTGGGCTGCTCCTGACTCATACAGGAAGCACTGGCAACAGCCTCAGGAGGGCATGGCTGTTAGACTGGCCTCCTTTCCCCTCCCTGGTCAGACACAGAAATACAGCTCACTTTACCGTCTGCTGAAGGGCTTGAACTCCCTTCACCAAGGTCAGGTGGCGGCAAAGTGGGCGGGAAAGGTTCTAAAAGTCAGAGTTGGAGAAATGGCTTATGAGGAATGCAACTCCCAGAAAATAGGATGCCAATCTCTAGACTTGAGTTGCATATATGCAAATTTAACTAACGCATGTTAAATACTAACATTTTACAAACATCGATGTTGCGAAGAAAGTACTGTTAACTCCCCACTTTACAGATGAGAGATTGATAACCTGCTCACTTTAGCGAATGCAGGAGCTGAGATTCAAAGCCACACATATCCAGTTTGAGCTCAGGGCCCCCATTCCTTTGTGATGCACCCGTGGGCTCCATGGTCTAAAATGGGCAAGGCTACGTCATGCGGAGGCCGTAGCTAATTCTCGAGTTCATCATCCCCATCTCCGTGAGGGTGAGTCGAGGCAATTTTACCCACTGTACAAGACTGAGAATGAAACTTGAAGTAGTAGTCATTGGACAGACATATCTGTAAGCACAAGCTTTAAGAAAATATCTGTAGGCTTTGATAATCTTACTCACTAAAGACTGTTGGAGTCCACTGTAAAGACCTAATATTTCATTCTACACTATTCTATTTATTAAACTCATTCTCATTGGGTGCCAACTATATGCCAGACCCCTGCCCTCAAGAGCAACTATTTTCAAGTACGAGAGACAAAATGAACTGGCACAATTTCAGGTGCTTATAACTACTATCAAGTATGGGCAGCGACACAATGGTGAGTGGCATTTTATTGCTCATATCTGCTTTCTCTAACAGACTGCGAGCTCCTGGGAGCGAGTCATAATTTTTTTTTTAATTCATCTTTACATGTCCAATGCCTAGCGTGATTTTAGATATTCAAGATAGTCAATAAGCGCCCATGTAATGAATGAATAGACTAATGAACACATGCAGCCGCCTGTCAATGAAGTGTTCTGAAAGATTGCTGAAAGAACAGAAACGAGGAGCTCAAAGCAAGATCTATTTTTTTTTTCCATCGAAACTGAAGCCAAATGCTTCCAGACTTCCCCTCTTTGAAGCATTTGGTGTTCCCATTATAGGAGGCAGACTGTTTACTCTGTCACATTTTCCACTAGTGGCCATTTTCCCTGAACACTTTAAGGGGAACAAGGTTGCAACTGGCTACTTTCTAGAAAGGATTACAGATAATTAAAAAGGAATATTGATTTGGAGCTTTACGACTTAGGGGATTCAGGTTTCTTTGTTGCGTTCAGAAGGCAAGCTTGCTATCGAAATATCGCTGCTGACCCTTTATAGAAGGGAAAATGGTCCATTTTAAAAGTGCATCTTGATTTGTAACTACTGTTGAATTTTGTAAATTACCTCAGACCTAAAATCGAAGCAGTATTTTCATAATATACTTATACTCATCTTTATTGCAGTGCTACTTTAGGAAGGATGTATATGAAAAACAAGTTTTTAAAGAAACCAACTCATCACTTCAGCTTAGCCTAAATCAATATCACAAGTTAGCAAGGACTAATGAATGAGGAGATCTCAGGTATCTGAAAATATACAGGCTTACAAGTGTGTAGAGGGAAATGACTGAGAGGCTTTCAAATGCCTTGTCCAAAAACATAGAGTTCTTTTTTCATTTAGAAATACAATTATTTTCTTTTTCACCTATATTTTGGTTAAATTTCTTCACGTGATAAGATAAACGCATATTTTTCCCTTGAAATTAAACTGTTTTGAAGAACAGAAAAGCAACATCTAAAACCAGATCAATCATTATTCTATACATCGTTATCTTCTCAGCTTACCATCTTTAATCTTTAACACCTAACATTCTTTCAGCTTCTACCCTTCAGTGTTATGGCAAGTATATCTGATAATGTAGATGAATATCTGCTGATATAAAACAGAATCCATATTGTATAGTGAGATAAGATTTCAGATAATATGTGTGAACATCTGGCACATTTTAGATACATTATTGAACAGTTTCATTGGACTTCTCACTGGGTTGTGTATTTCATGAATAACTGTCCTGTTATCTAGAATTAGCAATCATTATGTATACCCTCTCTGTTTCCTTGCTCAATGAAACATTCTTTCAGAGGTTTCTCAAGTAGTCTCGAACATAAGGATTTAACTTCATGTTTCAAAAAACTAACCATGCAAGCAATTTCAAATTTAAGTAATGGAATTTGAATTTCGGAGCAAGCAAGACAGAAGAAGGAGGGTCTTCTCAAATAAGCGATTACTCATATTTTAAAAATCCCAAATCTGGGAAAGGTACAAAAAAAGGTTACTTCTTGTGCCCTATTTGCTGCTGACTACAATGTAGTTACAACTAGATCAGAACTCATCCCAGGGAAATGCAAAAAAAGTTAGAAATGATCTTTTTATGATGATAAAAAAAAAAAAACTAAGCTTTTTGGTCTGCAAAGTAACTAAGAGGAAAACAGCTCTGGAGAAAACATGGGAGCATAAACAGACAGCATGCTATAAATATCTGGAGGCAAATATTATTTATCTAAGTGAAACATATTGTGGATTTGGCAATCAACAGCTTCCATGATGGAATCAACATGAAGTGGAGGAAGCAGGAATCAGGAGAAGTTGGTGTGTTATTAACCCGGCCGCTTCGATGCTATGCTCTTAGCTATAAAATACAGACAACTTTCCTAATCATCTTGGGGGGGGGCTTGTATAAAGACAGGATGACCCCTGTGCAAACACCGGCATGATGCTGGCTCAGGCCAGCTGCTCCATCAACAGCATGCTCCCTTTCCTGCCTCCCTCACGTAGACATACCTTTGGAGTTCTTTAGGTCTCAATTTTCATCCACATCTATGAAATGGGAACAGCCTCGAGGGTGATCTGTGTTTCCCTATGATTCTAAAAGGAGGGTCAGAATGTGACCTCATAATACTATAATTTCACTTTAGAGAAAAAAAGAAAGAAAGAAAAAAAAAAGACAGTGATAACCATCATGATCCCAGAAAAGGGAAGGGAAGGTTTTTCCTTAGGCGGAGAAATCAGAGTTCTAAATAACATGAATACATTATAACAATGGAAGGCTTACTATGTAGGCAGAGTCAGCTCTTGCCCAGGCTCTCCTGGGCTCCCTGGAGAGGAACATTCCATGCGTTTCTCTGTTCTGTTACATCATGGAGATTATTTAGTAAGCAGTTACTGGAGGTGTTCCCAAGCACCAGAAAGGAACCAGACTGTGAGAAAAAAAAGTTCTCTTGGCCTGTGTCAGCAGGACAGTCTCTCTCATCCTCAGATTTACATAACGTGGAAACAGATTCTTACTTAACTAATCCAATGAAATTAAAAAAAAATGTAAATAGATCACGAGATTGAAATAAGCAATGATTTTTAAAGGTACATTTTACTTTTTCCTTTTTTTCTTTTTCTTTTTTTCAATGCAGAGTAAAAGAAGAAAATAGAACCAATGTTTTCTTTTTTGAAAGCCTAATGTATGGCAGAACATGTACTAGACTTCCTTCACATAAATAATAGTATCGAAAATAACCATTTGTGTGTCAAGCATTGTGCCAAGTGTTTTGCATGCATAATGTCACTCAATCCTCATAGGCATAGGAGAAAACTGAGACACAGAAAGGGAAATTTGTTGAAAAAAGTCAAAACTCAATTCCATGGGACACAGAAACCACTGTGTCTCACTGTTACACTATGTTGTCCGGATCGCTTATCAGAACTTCCAAGAAAATGCCATTGGTGTCTACTGGATGGATTAGGAATACGGTGGAGTTAGATCAGTCACATGTTTCATAATTCTGGAGTAGAAAGTCTGCTCCTGGCAAATATGACCACATCAAAATCTGCTGAAAACATTACGGCTGGCGCCACATAGCTAGACAATCCTATTAATACTGCCACAGAGTTAGTGGCATCTCCTGGAAGGGGAATTTGCCAGCTTTCTATTCAATCTGCTTACTTTTCTCTCCCCAACATTATTTTTCCTTGTCACTGTGATAGGATTCTTATTTGAATTCTTCAGCAAATAAATGATCTGATTGCCTCAGTTTTCTAGTTACCTCCTAAACATGTTGCTCCTGCATCCTATCCGTTTCTCTAGTTGAAAAGAATGCAGGGTGGCCTCCTCTTGTCCTCATAGCAAGAACCACAACCCCCTCAACTGCCAATATTTACCTCAAACTCCATCTTCCAGGCCGCATCCTGTCCCTCTCCCTGGACTTTTCCTCTGCCTCTTCGTTTGCGTTGTCTAGCATCTACATCACTGTCACTTTTAGGAGTCTGTGGATTCCACATGTCCTGGGCACCCTCCCCCGACTCCCAGCACCGCTGTGCCATCCTAACATAGCTAGCTCGGGATTCCATTCACGACTATCTCCTCTTTCACCTGACTAGGATTAACCTTTAAAATATCAGGATGAGCATTACACTTCCTAGGTTGGTGGTGAGGATAAATGAGATCATGCATATTCATCCTCATTATTTGTTATTGGATTTATGCATTTTCCAGCAAAGAGGATGCATAAATTTTGCTTTTATTTTTACTCTAGGAACAGTATGCTATTTTACTTCATGTTCTTCTATGAACAAGAGATTTGTAGTGTGTCCAAGAAGACATACAAGAAAAGCTTTTTGCCCATCTCCTGTTTGATTAAAAGCAGGACACACATTTTCAATGTGTCCTCTTACCAGGAAGGACAAAAATTAACTGGACACTATCAAGCTAAACCAGAGAAATCTATAAAACAAATTTTACTATCTAGCCTTTATCTCTGCCCAAGATGCCTAAATCTGTTTTTTTTTTTTGTCCTGTCCTTTCTCTACAAATTTATTGTTCTTTGTTGTAGATGCTATATAAGCCAGAGTTCTAAGCTACCTCTTAGAGCTACTCATTTGTCTCTGGGTATCTCCCATATATACATCACACACACACGTATATATGTATACTTGTGAATCTATCTTTTATTAAAGGGGTCTCAGCTAAAAAACTCAGAAGGCTGGAGGAAAAATTATTTTTTCCCTCTCTCACACAAGTATCTCTGTTTGTCTCTTGGTGGGGTTTTCCAGGCTCTCCAGAATCAAGTGCCCACCATGCTTATTTTCATCTCTTTCCCCAAAATTTCTATTGTGAACAGACATCCTATTCTTATGGTTTCTGTGTATGTCTTCTGTACTCCTCCACAGCACGTCACCTTCTCCTATTTCCCATGGGTAGATTTTGTGAGCTCTGCTTCAGTAACTAAGACAACTGTACTTCTTCATCAGTGTCTGCTTTAAACATCCCTTCCTCTGGAGAGCCTTTTATGATGACTTCAGCTATCATTGATCAAGTAACCCAAGAGGGCTGTTCATTATTCTTTCCTGAACTTTTATTGTTTATATTACATAATTAAGTATCATATATACACAAGCTCACCAAACTAAAATGTGATTTCCCAGGAAATATTAATGCCTGAAAATGCTCTTGATAGATATAATGGTTCATGAAAAAAATAATCTATAGAGCTGTATAAAGCCTATATAAATATATATGTATGATGTCCAGGTAACAATGGCACAGAAAGATAATATGACATTATATATTCCTAACAACAAAAACAAAAACATGTATATATATATATATATATATATATATATATATATATATATATATGGCCAATTCTCGTTATTGGCAGTAGTTATGGTCTATAGAGTTGTTATGAACACTGAATTAGTGAGTACTGAACCATTGCTCTTGAGGAAATATAGGGTTAGGTTCTTGTGAGCCTCTGGTCACAAGATTTTCATCAACTGATCGATATATAACCTTGTTTTATGTGTATTTCAGTTTTGATTTACTTTACTTCATGTATATTGTTGATTTGTTAACATGGAATTCATAGCCAACAACACTATAACACATCTGAACAAACCTTGTTTAAAACACATTTTTCCCCCATAAGTCACCTTGCAGCCATCTTAAGCGCAGAAAAACTAAATAGCACAACATCATTCACTATACACGGGGACCATCTTAAAGAGGAAAATCACCAGACAGAAGAATAAAAATGTAACAAATGTGGAATTCAATAGATGGCGAAAAGGACACGTTTATAATGTGAGAGCTGAAACAAGAAGGCAGAGCGTTGCCTCATTCATCCTCAGTGAAGAATGTGTACATCCAGCGACTGATTGCTCGCTATTCTATGGATGTCCACAATGACCACAGAAACGCCATCAGAATTAGTTTTGGGGTTATAGATAAACTTGAGCAGGAGTTGAATTAGGAAATGTGGACTCTTTGAAGGATAAAGATTTACTATATTTATAAAGAAAGATGAGAAGAGATTGTATTTTTTAAAAAAGAATTTTTGTTGTTTTTTAAATTGCTATTATTGAATAGACATTAAGACACAAAAGTAATCATGTTTAAAACTTTTAAGTTGGGCACATTAGTTTCGATAACAATTTCAAAAACAGAGAAAGAAAAGTCTGCTCTCAGAGATTATCAATGAAATTCTTCTTTCAATGTGATATAGGGAAAAGATCAACAGTGGAATAGACCTACACCTTGCTTCCATCACTTACAAATGTATGACTTCAAACAAGCCACACGACTGAGCTTCAGTTTCCTTAACTTTGTGTGAAGATTTCCTCTATGAATTGTCCCTCAATACATAGTACTTTCTTTTTCTACTGATGTTTTTTTGGAGTTCATGGTTAATGCTTGTGTGTCCTAGCATAGCGGTTCTCAAATTTTAATGGGCACACAGATGCCTGGGGTGATCTTGATAAAATGTAGACTGATTAGGTCTAGGACAGGCAGGCTAAGTTTCTGCATTTCTAACAAGCTCCTAGATGATGGTGATGTTGGTGGTCCACAGATCACGTTTTGAGTAATAAAAACCTAGAACATTTAAAAGACTCCTCATCTCCGTGATCTGCATTGTCTCAAAATATTTCTTTTCTTCCATTCTCCATTAGTTTTTACTTATTGACCAAAGTTCTGATTCCACAAGCATAACAAACCTCAGACAATTGCAAGAATCACAGTCAAAAACTACTGACAACTCTTGGTTTTCTATGCTACTCTTCTCTTGACTCCATTGAGCATAGATTATACAGAAGTTTAGATGAAGGGAGCATTTAAGACCTATCCTTAGATAACACATTCGATGTGAAATCATAGCTTGGAAAATGGAACCATGGGAAAATAGAGAAACCTGAAGGGGAAAATAAGAATAACAAATTAAAAACATAATTTGCCTTCGAAACAGAAATAATATCTGCTATTTATGGAGCACTTTCCGTGTGCCAGGTATGACCTTATTTGAGTAATGAAATGCTCTAGAAATGAGTGATTATTTGAGTAATGTGATAAACTCAGATAGCTATTCCTTTTGTTTTGTGCTGTACGACATTGCTGAAATTTTTTTCAATTACTGTGAAGTGGAAGGCATTTAAATAGGAGAATGGAAAATTTTTAATTCGATATGGTTGTCAAGATGTTTGATGAGGCTGTCACAATGACGGCAAATTTTCAATGCATTTATTGGGATTACCTTGCTGATTGAAATTCAAAAGTAGTCAGAAATGTCCTCATTCACACTGGCCTACTTTGAGTGCAATGCGAATGAAAAGAGTGATATGACGTGGCATTATCATGATTACTCATTGAAAAAACACTACTGTTCAGTTTGAGCTAAGGCAGGAGGAAA
Source organism: Rousettus aegyptiacus (assembly GCF_014176215.1). Taxonomy (NCBI): domain Eukaryota; kingdom Metazoa; phylum Chordata; class Mammalia; order Chiroptera; family Pteropodidae; genus Rousettus; species Rousettus aegyptiacus. The sequence continues at coordinate 10,826,761 of NW_023416285.1, forward strand.
TTCATGGACAGGAAGTGACTGGGCATATCTAAAGGTTTCACAGTAGACCTACTAGGGCAAAGGAACAAAGCTCTGGCTACTAGGAGAGAATGGATGAACCACTGGGATCTCTTGCATTTTTGCTATTCTAGTATCATAAAATATGGATTCTTATTCCCTGTCCAATTTTTGTCCTGGCTGTGTGAAGATGCTAGTTCTTTATGCTTTAACATTTATTTTTTAACATTTATTTTTTAAGCTTTAAACTCAGAGTAGAGTAGAAGAAGTTAAGATCTAGACTGTAAGTCAAGTCAGGAAATATTCTGTTTGAAAAAAGAGAGGTCTTTGAGGGAGTTACTGACTAATTTAATAGAAAACCATTTTATAGATATTTTTTACTGAAGTCTGTTTTAAGGTGAGATCTGCTGCTCCCTGGCACTGTAAGAGGACGAGCCCTAAAAAACCAAACATAAAAGGCACAATATTAGGACTGTCACTTTCTCTATAAAAGTATCTACATGGGTGCTTATTATAATGTATTTTAAACATTAATAATGGAAAGTTCCAGTGGTTTTAAACTAGGTTATCTTCAATGATAAAATACACATTATCTACACAATCATATTAAAATTTAGTGCATTATGACATTTCTTTTCTAAGGTTTTTTTGTTGTTGTTCGTCAGCACATTTATTTACACTTCATGATTTTTTGTCTTATCCTAAGTCAGTCACAAGACTGAGCATATGAATGAGGAAGAAGGAAAAAAAGGAAGGAAGGAAGAAAGGAAGGAAGGAAGGAAGGAAGGAAGGAAGGAAGGAAGGAAGGAAGGAAGGAAGGAAGGAAGACAGATGACCTAATAGCCCCCAGCTCTTCCAACGCCCTTTGGTTATCTCAGTTGAAGTCACAGACATTGGAGCAGAAACAGCGTCCCAGTCTTAATCCCTTGACTGACAAAATGCAGTTGGCCCTTGAACAATATGGGTTTGAACTACGCTGGTCCACTTATATGCATATTTTCTTTTCGATAAATACTATAAATGTATTTTCTCTGATTTCTCATTTTCTTAAAAACATTTTTTTTCTCTAGCTTGCTTTATTGTAAAAATACAGTATATAATACATAAAACATACAAAACAGGTGTTAAATAACTGTTTATGATATCAGTAAGGCTCCTAGTCAATAGTACACTATCAGTAGTTAAGTTTTGGGGCAATCAAAAGTTGCACGAAGATTTTTTATTATATGGGGAGGTCAGTGCCCCAAACTCCTGCATTGTTTAAGGGTCAACTATAATATGTAATAATGATAAATCACTCTCTTAAGTCACTAAGATTTTGGTTGCTTTGTTATACGGCAATAGGTAATTGAGCTAATCCTTCCTAGTGAGTAACTCTTGCCTGTCAAACCCCATATCTACGGTCTTAGCCTTAATATTTGCATTACCTCTCAGGACCTAGGGCTCAATGCTTAAAAAGGCTGCTAACTTTTCATATTAACATACATACGTTTCTTTTATGTTAAGTTTTTACCCTCTCTCTGGTCTGATTTTGAGAACTGTCTTCTTTTATGTACCCTGAAGGCTATGTACATGGTGCATCAATCTCTCATGCATTCTGGACATCTGATTGCTTCTGTATATACAATTGTCCCTCAGTATCCACAGGGGATTGGTTCAAGGACACCCACGCCACAAGGGATACCAAAATCCACAAATGCTCATGTCCCTTACATAAAATGGCATAGTGTTTACATATAACCTACTTGCATCTTCTGTATACTTAAAATCATCTCTAGATTACTTATAATACCTAATACAATGCAAATGTTATGTAAATGGTTGTTATACTATAATGGTTAGGAAATAAAGACAAGAAAAAAAAATCTGTGTTTGTTCAGTGGAGACACAATCGTGCCAGCCTTAACTACATAGCACCTGTCAGCAACAACATAACATTTTTTTTTTTCAAATATTTTTGATCTATGTTGGTTGAATCCTCAGATGTGGAATCTGCAAGTATAGAGGGACGACTGTATTAATTCTTTGTTTGGTGTGATTTACATGACAAGTATGCTCACCATGTGACACATTCCACATGCTCATTCTTATAAGGCCCTTATCATTCCCCACTCCTGTCTCCCACTCAAGGAAACAATTTGAAACACAAGTGATTAAGAGTGATACTCTTGGGAGCATGCTTTTTAATCTACTCCCATGGATTAAACAATGAAAAAAAATTAATCATTCATTTTAGCTATTATTAGTTAAAATTTACTTGTGTGCACACCTTATTATTGCACTCCATTCATCTCAAAACTCATCTTGACAAACCCACTTATCCAATAATCAGAAGGGACAGTAGGTGCTTTAATATATTCATTCGGTTAAAAGCATTTCTGTTCCTAGCAGCTGTAAAACCCTTATAAACAGGTGCCTTGTGTGATTTATCTCCAAGCTGTCATTGCCCAGATAAGATAGCCAGCAATTGGTAATAATAAAAGTCAATACAGAAAAAAAAATCGGCAATGTAATATAGAGATGGACATAAATATTTAAGCAATTTGCTATTTTTTTTTTTTTTTTACTTTTAAACTGCTTAAGGTTACTATACAATCGTTGTTATTCTGAGAATGCAAAAGGATTGGATTATGGTAGTGCTATTTTAGAATCTCTGTTAAATACGTATAAAAAATATTTGCAGCAGGTGATCATAATTGCAATTTAATTTAAATCGATATAAAATAATCGAGGAGAAAATTTATCCTCCCTAACCCAAAATAATGTCTCTTTGCCTATAAGGCAAAAATAATGTAAACATTTATCTAATATATCAGAAACTAACATATATAAGTAAATTTGGAAATGTTAAATTAAAGCAAAGTGCTCATAGGAAAGGACTGAAACAAAAAAAGCTCATATCGAACAAGAATCATATATTTCCTGAAATGTTTTCAAAATAGAAAGCTATGTTACAAACTAAATAAAACACATATTTTCCCACTTACGAAAATATGGAATTTTATGGCATTAAAGAAAATATAGTAGTTTAATAGCCAAGTAAACACTGATTAATAATCAAATGTGATCATGGCAAAAACAGATATTTTCCTTTGGTTGATCACTCAGGTTCAAAAACACCAAATTTATCTCAAGACATTCTTATTAGAAAAAGCTACCTGCTATATTGAGCAGCTGGACATCAGAATTCTGTATCCAGTTAAGAATGTCTTTTACCGATTTTCATTTATTGGCTCCTTCCATTTTCTGCAATTTTGTTTCCATTCAGTAGCCCACTGAAGAGAGTTTAACCAAACTCATTCAATTTATTCTCCAAGACCTGCTCAAATGCCATCTGTTTCAAAAATGGCTCCTGGGGTTCCTTTCTAGAAAACTCCCATCTTCCGCTAAGCTGGTATAGGATGCATCAGGAATTCTCTGTTTTCCCCTCTGAACTGCAATTATTTCCATGCATTAACTCCTCTGCCAGACTGGGACCTCCTCAAGGAGCAGAACCCATGTTTTATTCACATTTGTACCTCCATGGGGCACAGCACTTGGGCCTCGCTTTTTTGAACACTAGAAACAAAAAGCATCATTTTTCTTTTGCTTATTTTTGCATCTATATCCTTTTCTAGGAAAGATTTTTGCAAGTTATTTCCTGGTTTTAAAGAGAATACGTTTAAATTGTGGTGGATAAAGTAGGTAAACACCAAGGTAATTGCCAAGTTCAATAGTAAACAGGAAAACATCTTTTCTGTGATGGTATCTGCTGTATTTTTCAGTTATTTGGATTTTCAGGTTTATTTGCTTTCATGATCAGGATATTTTTTTTAAACTAAAAATTGTAATTAAGGTTCTCTTAATTACATGTTACTATGTACAAGTATCTGAGAAATAAGATTGTAGGAAAAAGAACTTTGCTTTGAATCATAAAGTATAGGTATAGATGTTGTCCAAATATCATTTAGTTCCCTCTGTTTTATTTTGTATATAACAGAAAGTGTTTGACCATTCTCAGAATGGCAGTAAGAACAAATCAGCTCATCCTTGTGTTTTCAAATTTTTTTGACCCTAAAACGTATTTTTAATTATAATCTTTAACTTATTAAAAAAGTACTGAGCTGCTACTAAAACTTGAGAGTGTGCAACATTTCACAGAAGATACATAGAAGATTAAGATCAATCTGAATCCCAAAGACATCGCAGTTTAATATCAATGATAAGGGCTTTGGAAAAGTTCTTTACAACTACAATTACTCCACTAGTATACACCATATAGTTAGATTTAGGGCATGAGAGAGGCGAGTTTTAAACAGAAAATAAGTTTGTGCTGCAGAGAAGACTGACTCTGGAAAACGTGTAGAGCATTTTAGATCAGCAAAGTAGAATCACTGGGATCCCAGGTCTTGAGTATTCCATGATACAGCTATTACTTTAATACACGAGGATTTAAAAATAAAGGGAACACTAATCAGAGTCTGTTTCCTCAGTATCTCTGATCCCAATTTTCTTTTTCCTATTTGTTCTGTTCCCATCCTAGTATATCAAATTGTAATCATATCTCCTGCCATCCATAATCCTTGCATTTTAGATAAATCTCACTATGTTACAAGTGTTTGAAATTACGTCATGCTCAGGCTCTTTGCTGAGATTTCCAAATTCCCTCAGCTTAACCTTTCAACTTACCTTTGAGGTCATCCTTTCTCTCTGCTCCCATCTCTCTGCTATGTGAGAATACAGCAAGGAGGCAGCCATTTGGAGGTAGAAAGAGTCTCTCATCAAAAAGTGACCATGACCATATTAGCACCCCAGTCTCAGACTTCTCAGCCTCTAAAACCATGAGTAATGACTGTCTGTGATAGCAGCCCAAGCTAAGATATATAGTATCCAGAGAGTGTCTCACACATGGTAGATATTGTTAAAATATTTATTGTTTGGCTATTCATTTTCACATGTAATCACTCATAAATTAGTAACAGTATATTCTTGCAGAGTGTGGATGCTGTTGTTGCTGCCATTGGGTATCTGTGTGAGGAACCAACAACACTTTGTGCACTGTCTGTCCACATTGCCATCCTCTTAGTGATTCGAAAGAAGCACTCAGTTCTGCTTTTCAATCACTTTTTTGTGCATTTATTTTAAAAAGAACTAGCAATACCCTTCATAGTCATTTATGAAAGAAGGCTTTGTTACCCTAAAGTGTAGCTGTAATGATTATTTTTCAAAAAACAAAACAAAACAAAACAAAAATACAATACTCTTAAAATTCATTCGATTTCCTCAAAATTTTTTTCCCCAAAGAGTAAATATGGACTTAAATCTCTTTTTCATTAAAAAATAGATTGACCATTGTTTCTTATAATCATATTCAGTGAAAGTTGAACAATAGCATCTCTTTCTGAAAGGGACCTTCTTCTACAAGGTTGAAATTAACTTTAACTTCTTTTTAAATAGTTCAAAAATAGCTCATAGCATAAGGGTTATCTTGGAAGTAAGAATTCTGTTTTATTGGCTCTCTTAGGCTGTATATCACAGAAAAATTCTCATGACTTACTAATGCGTTTCAATCCATTGTTTGGAAAGCACTGGATAAGAATTGCAGCGATAACAGCTAAAATTATATGACGACATTGGAAACTGAGGTTCTCATTGTAGCATGTTGGTTATCTGTATCTCATTCAACAGCATATTTTAAAAGTGTGACATTGAATTCCAAAGAAGAAAGAAAAAATTAGAGTTTCAGAAATTGCATGCTATTTAAACTTATTGTGATACTATTTTATATTCACAGACATTGTGAATATGAGCTAAAGATAAGCTAAAGAACAACAAAAAAGGAATAAATCTATGCATAAAGACAGTCAATTCTTGGTAGGTATATATATTAGGGCATAATTCAATGGCCTGAGTTAAAAAATATAAACCTACCTAGATTCTCTGGTTTTCTTTTATCTGAATAATCAGGGTTTAGCAAAGTAGTAAAAAGGAAAGACAAACTTTTGGTGGCCGATCAGAAAACATACCTTGTGACAGTATATGGTAAGTCTAAATATTGGTGGCTCAGAATAACAGAGGAAAGAGAGACCTACTTGAACAAGAAGAAAATGTATCCTCATTGTTTATAACCCCATTTTTTCAACAGGTGATGGACACGAGGGCCGATAAACCTGTGAATGTTCTGAAATTAAATGGGTAGCACAGAGAAGTCATTGGAGTCAAGCTCAGAGTCAGATTAAATGGGTTCCTAACCCTGTTCTACGGGATATTGATTTTGTCCATGAGCATATAACTTTCTCCTACTAACCTTCGGTTTCTTCATCCGTAAGTGGAAAAATAGTGGTACTTGCCTCATAGCACTAGGAATGGTAAATGAGGTAATCGAAGGGTTGAGCACAATGCCTGGTATTTACCAGGCCCTCATGGAGTCTAATCATATGTCTAGCTATAAATATATAAAGGCTTTTAGCGATCTTTTGATAAGTTCAGTTTGCCAAACTTTTATTTTTTTTCCAAAATAAACTCTTTTCCTGGTACTAGGTATTTGAAGGTATTTGTCCTCACAGTTTCCAAGAGAACACTTTCTGCTATCCAATCTTTGGTATATTATTTCGACATCCCTAACAAACTAGTACAATGAGTAATACACCATGCATACATTCATTCATTCAACCTTTACTTAGCCGTTGTTTTGTGTTAACTGATGTCACTGAGAAGACAACTAAAATCATTCTATATCCTTAGGCAAATTACACACAAATCGACAGAGAGTCTTTCCTTCTGTTATATGGAAATCGATTCCATTTTAGGGAATATGTTATATAAATAAAACATATTCCATCGGTCATGGGGCTGAATTGTGTCCCTCTCAAATTCATATGTTGAAATCTTAGCCCCTAGTATCTCAAAATGTAATCCTATTTGTGAACATAGTTGTTGCAAATCTAATTAGTTAAAATGAGGCTATATTGGACTAGGGTGAACCCTCAATCCAATAGTACTGGTGTCCTTATAAAAAGAGGATATTTGGACATGGAGACAGAGAAGCACAGTGGAAAGATGCTGTGAAGACAAAAGGAGAACACTGTGTATAAGGAGATCTTGCAGCCATTGGAAGCTAGGACAGAGGTAGAGTCTCACTCACAGCTCTCACAAAGAACCAATGCCCCTGACGCCTTGATCAGGACATTGAGCTTCCATAACTATAAGACAATAAATTTCTGTCGTTTAAGCCACCTTTTTTAGCAAACTAATTCACTCATTCTGTTAATAGAGGTTAAATATTTTAAATTCTGGAATCAGTAAACAAACCCTGCTACTTGACATTGGAGCTGGGGGAGTAAGCCATGCCAGCCTTACACTATTTATTTCCCTTTTCTGCCATCCACCAATTTACCCTCTATTCTTTCAACCAATATTTATCTTCATCCATACCCTTTATGTCCTATAGAGGTTGTGATAAATACCACTGAACAGGAAAAGGCAATTTCAGATTTCAGTGTGATGTAATTCTTAGGGAACAAGGACCCGAGATTAATTTATTTTCACAAACTAAAGTTACTTATAGTCTACCAGTCAAAAGAAAATAAATCTTAAAGGTAATATCACCTTTAAATTTAGAGAAAAGAATATTGAAGAGGCCAGGTAGGCTGTTAGAAAGGTCGAATGAAGTAAATATCAGTGGGGCATTATAATCAAAGAGAAAATCTATAAGGGAAACTCTTGATTGAGTTTTGAGAGAATTGTCAAATATAGTACATGATATTGTTCAGACTTATTCTTACCCCAAATCCCAGGATTTTAAGAAAGAAGTTTTGATTCTGGGAAATAAGTTCTAGGATTACTTAAAAGAGGGGAAATAATAAGCAGTTCAAGTATTTTGAAAGATGATCTAAAATACAAAATAGTTTTGAAGGTAGACTATGAAATCACCTTATTCATGTGTAATGTGCTTAATCAAATTATTCTTAAGTCTATAGCAATATAAACTATTTTAAATTATCTCACACACTAAACACCTATATCCAAGAGTCAATGTCAAGAAAACAATTTTGTCTTTAAATTTCTAGAAGCTTAAAGATTTATATTAATATTTTGATGCTAGAAAACCATAGTGGAATGAAAGCTTGGACATAATTATGTGGACAAGACGACAATCATTGGATAAAGAAGATGTGGTACATATATACAATGAAATATTACATTATTTTATTTATATTAATCTTGTTATTCTTATAGTTTCTGGGCCAATGGTGTTTTCCACTTATGTCACTTTCAAGAAACCAGACAAAACACCCAGCATTCAGCCAAACAACACCCCTACAAAGTATTAATTGAAGCCTAATGAGTGTCTCTAAGTTCATAAAAAATATTCTCTGAAATAGTCAGAGAATTCAAGTGGCATTCAGAATTTTTGGGGGGGAGGGAGGGGAGGTTCAAACTTAATTTAGATCATATGTCAGATCGAGTACTTTTTTTTTTAATTATTAGCCCATAAAGTCAGTTTTATACAGTTCAGCCTGGACGCGATCTCTTTGATTAGAAAGCATGACGTTGAGGGGAGTGAATTTTAGTGTTGTGCAAAAACGACTGGAGTTCGCGTGTCTGGATTTCTAGGACCTCTCCATTAAGATTGTGGAGTGTTGTTATAAAGTTGACTTCATGGTGTTTGCTGATGACAGTGATCAGCTGGTTAGTGTTTCAGAAATAAAGTGAAAAAAGTGCAAACATAATTAACATGGGAATCAATATTTTTAAGTTCTAAAAATAATATTCTCATCAGTGGTTATTTTTATTTTGTGGACACATGTACAGTTAATCTCAAAACAATTAAGGTCAACACCATTAACCTTAGTAGAAGTATTTAAAATTGCTCTCTAAAAGTCTCAATTTTTGTTAAAACTGTGGAAGGAAAAGTTATTTATTGAGAAAAAGGGAAAGTTAAATCTTATAAACAATACAGACTCTTATTTGGTGGCTCTGATAAGCATGCTAATTCACATGGCTCTGCTTTTTGTCATTATTTTGTAATTCCAGTACAATATTTGTAATTTAATTGCATGATACAAAAAATAAGTCTTTACTGACATCATATACATGCTATACTGAGGGAAGAGTGATTAATTCTATTGAACAGTTCACTGACTTTTGAGAAGATAATTAGGAAATTTTTAATGTATAAACAGAAAAACACAGTGGTTCATACATTAAGATGTTGAAGACTCTTTGAAAATAGCATACTATCATGAACAAACCTTGTCTTCAGCTTGCAAACTTTTCAAAGCACTGTGTCAAATAAAGAGATAAATTTACCCTTCTGATGCCACTAATCTCACACTGAAAAAGTAATTTTCCTTTGAAAAGGCAGATTGCTGATGCTTTCCTAGACAAGCAGTCTACTCTGCAGTGGTTCTAAATTGATCAGCTAATGCAGACACTGACTTCCTCAGATTTGTTTAGCCTTTGGTATGAGTGAATTTTTAAAATTTCTCTTTTGCTATATTATAAATAACTGTGATGATTTTTTTTCTCATGCTGATTTTTAAGTATTTAAAGGCAAACAACAGTTGATAGCTCATCAAGGCACCCGAGACTCCCCTTGGAGTTGACAACTCCCATTTTGAGAAGTCATTAGCCAAACCCTTCCATTTCCACTGGAGGCTATCATTAAGGGCACTTAAGCAAAGAAAGCTACTGGGAGCTAAAACACTTCAGATAATTTCTGTAAGGACTTCGCTATACCCTTTGCCCCATATTTTACAATAGTATATCATTCGAAGAGCAACCCCATTAACAAATCATTTGGATCATCATGAGTTATGACAAACTCAAGCCTCTATACTATTCTAACCCAACTTGCTTTATTACAGCAATAGCACAAACGTCTGTTTTACAGAGTACTCTTATTTTTTTCTTCTCTTGGATATACCACTGGGATTTCCAGTGTCTGGGGCGAGGGGCAGAAGTAATAGTCTTACAAAAAAAAAGAATGTTACAGAAGGTCATTATAAGAAATGAAGAAATGATGAGCAATGGATTAAGCCAGCATTACTAATACAGTTATGTCTGAAGAAGATGGCTCTGAATCTGGTCCTCCAAGAAGAAAAACGTGCACATAATTGATATTTACATTGAACACTTGATAGGAATGACTATATGGGGTTCCTAACTGCATGTCATGTTCTGTCCCAGGATATATGTATATCTATACATACATACATACATGCATGCATGCATATATATACACATATATAGTTATACCCATGCATGTGCTAAAGGAACCCTGCATTTTAGACATTAGCATCTATCACATTAAAGATACTCCCAGAGTAGCAGAGGTAGTAAGTAAGTCATTTAACTGAGATTTGAATGTGGGTCTCGTTGGTTTCAAATTCTGGGTCTTTATCTACATCATACTGGTGTAGCTTTTGCTCTTTTCCTTACTCCTCTCTCTGTGTCTTACCCTGGCAAGTGTAGGGATAAATAGTAAGTGAAGACTTTTCTTAGCCTCAGCAGATTTTTTATATTTAAGGAAGATTTATATTCATATTCGATCTCTTTCTCTCTCTCTCTCTCTTTTTCTCTTCCCCCACTTAATTCTCCAAAAAACAAAACAAAATACATACACACACAAATACACACACACACACACACACACACAAAACAAACAGCTAGTCTTTTTATCTTTTTATTGGATTGAATTATGGCTTCCTAAAAGATATTCCCAGGTCCTAAGCCCAGAAATTGAGACTGTTGCCTTATTTGGAAAACGGGTCTTTGCATATGTGATTAAGAATCTTGTGAGACAGAGCTTATTCTGATGTATCCAGGTGGGCCCTAAATACAATCACATGCATTCCCATAAGAGAAAGGGAGATATCTGTCTCCCTCTGGGTTTCTCGTTCTAGAGAGAGACAGACTCAGAAGAGGAGGAAAGGAACAGGACCACAGGGGCAGAGCTTGGAGTTAAGCAGTAATGAGACAAGAAATGCCTGCAGCCGCCAGAAACTGGAAGAGGTAAGAAACGGACTGTCCCCTAGAGCCCCTGGAGGGAGGGCGGCCCTGCTGACACTTTGATTTCGGGCTTCTGGCCTCTATATGTGAGAGAATACATTTCTGTTTTAAGCTAATAAGTTAGTAGTTATTTGTTATGGCAGCCATGGAAACTAATATAACTCCCTCTTTTAAATTCTGAGATTGGTAGTAGGGGCAATTGCAATGTAAAAATACCGTATGCTCACTCACAGTGCTGTGAAGTAATAAGAAATATAATACAATAAGATAGAATAAACTTTAGGAAGCATAAGGACATTTTAACTCTGCAATAGCCTATAAAGCTCCTGATGGTCCTATAGTCTATCTTTACCTACCTCCGTGTCCCTTAAAATATCTTCTGATTGCTGGAATACAGCCTGTGATACTTGCTGAGCAAAACAACCTGACTTTGCAGCGGCTCCAGCAGACATGGGACATTTCGGGAAAGAATAAAAAGTCATTTATCCAGAGGGAAGTGTTAACTCTCGCCTGAATTCTCATCAACATGCTTATACCTGCTCTGACACGCACTTTAGATCTTTGGACATGTTACAACTAGCCTGCCTTGTGACTCGCAGAAAAGAACAGGTAGGTCAGAAATGCAATGGTGAACATGGAGACTGTTTAGGGTGTGGTGCTAATAGCGACTTCATCATCAAAGGTAAACATGTACTCTTTTTTTTTAATAGAGTAAAATAGATTTTTCAAGAAATCCTTAAAATGTGAAAGAAATGGGAATGGCAGGGCAATACATGGATCTAAATGAAATTATGCAGGGCTAGGATTCCATTTTCTTCTGTCAACTGCAAAGTCAGCAGAAGTCTTAGTAGATCTCAGAATAGATTGGGTGGTCCTCACCATGCATCCTTCACACCCAGGCTGGAATTGGTCAGAATGCTCCAGTTCTGTCAACCGGAGTTTTGCAGTCAATGTCCATTCTAATTAGTTGGTACCTGGCAGGACCAACTGTCAAATATTTTTAACATCATTCTAATTCATCCATTTTCTCTAGAATATATATTCTCTTCTTTCCATTCCCAGTGTTGTGGCTCTCGTTTCTGTCTCTATCTGGGGCCTTGTCTCCCAATCAAGTGTCCAAAATAGCCTCTTCAAAGACTCCTCTTCTTAGAGAATTGGCCCCTGCAATTTATTCTCAACATAAACTTTCCAGAAATTCAAATCAAATATATAACTCCTCTATTAAAATGCATAAATGCATAAAAAAATAGACAGAAAAATTCATCTCTGTTGTCTTCCTGTCACTCATGGGAATACATATAGATTGCATGTATGTATACATATGTATATATATTAAATATGTTGCATCTATATTACATAATAACTATATTATATAAATATATAATACCAGTATTAAATCTATATATTCTGTATATTAATTTAAACCCCAACTACTTCTGCAGCCCCCTGTGTCTCTCCTTATAATGGAGTCTACTTTGCAGCCATACACACTTCTCATAGCATTTTAAAATCACTGGACAATTTCCTCCTGGCTCTGTGGTTTTGCACAGAGTCGATCTTCAGTAGGAATGCACTGGTGAGGCTAAACCAACAGACATTTCTTCTGATTGATCAGGGCTTCTGCTTTACTTGATTGGTAATTTGGGCTCCCCCAAAAGGCAGAGTCCAAGACAAGGAACGAGATAGAAGGAGCTTGCTGAGGAGGCGATCTCAGGAAGCAGGAGCGGGGAAGCAGCGAGGGCGATACGGCAGGGGAGGGAGGCCGGCTTAACCGTGCCGTGCCAGGGTTTCTGCTCAGGGATCAGAAGCTCAAATATGTAGGAATTCTGAGATGCTTATAGAACACTTCCAGAAGGATCCAGAAAACTAAAGATTCTATCTTTCCATCACAGGTTAATTTTGCTGATTTCTCTCCACTCCCAGGCTGTACTCATAGTCAGGCTAAGGGAGCTTCACTGATAGCACCCCAGGCCCAGAGGCTGAGTGAGAAAGATATTCAGTGAGCAATGAGGTAAAAGTCTGAGGCTGTAAGGTGAGTGAGCGCACATGGAATTGTCCACCACCCTGCTGCTGCTGTTACAGGTGGTCTGAGGGAGGCGATATAGGAACTGGAAGAGTCTACTCTAAAATTTGTGCCATAAGGGTTATTAAAATATTTAAATATTACCTTTACTTTTACATGTGTTAGTCCTTTACCCCAGAAATCTCTTATTCACCTTGAAAACTCCCCATGGCCTCAGGCCTCAAAGATTTAAATCAATGTCACCATCTGTGATAGATGGCTGGCTTGCCCACAAGAGAGATTTTCCCTTTCTCCCATTATAACAGTGTGTGAGCTGGGCATATGGAATTTGAGGATAAATGATGTGTTTAACATCTAGATCATGCTCTCCATCCCTTCTGTTCCCTTCCTGTATGCTGGAACATGGATATGGTGGTGGTGGTGGGGAGGGAAGTCAGGTTTCATTATATAGATGTAATGGAGTAATAGTTACAGAAGCCTAGATCCCTGCATGACTTCATGGAGCAGAGCAGTCCTGGTCTTTCCACCCACTACCATTGAGGAGCATAATAATTCTATATTGTAAAGTCAAAGTTATTTTACTAATATTCATATGGCTAAACCCATACCTTAATTCATGTGAAATTTATAAAATTGTTCCCTGCTCTCCACTTCCACCACGCTCTAGTCCCACCTCCTATCAGATTGTATTACAGTTATCTGTTTAAATGCCTGTTGCTATCACTACACGGCCATTCTCTGATAGCACGATGGCAATCATGGTGACATCTCTGCACCATGGGTGACCGGTGGGTATTAGATTTACAATAAATTTGCTTACATGTTATTAAAATTTTTAAAAATAATTGTTCAGATAATTATAATACATTTAATTATAAATACATGCTACATAATAATCATTCACCGGGCTGCTTATTATGGTTTTTCTCTTGAAGAATAATTTTACATATGTATGCTTAACAAAACGCGGCCTATGCAGCACACTTTTCCATATAACGTGACTTTAAGATGCATCCCTATACCTTTCCTATCCTCTTTTCCTCTTGTTACAGTTACGAAGGCAGTTCTCTTAGTTAACAGAAATTCCTCTCTCATTCTTTAAACTCTTTCTTCTTCCTTTCTTAAGACCCTATGCTCTCTTTTTCCAATTCTTTCAAGATCTCTGTCTCTGGTGGCTCAAGCCTATCTCAAAAGAGCGGTTCCCTACTTCCTTTCAGACAACAGGTCTCTTCATCTCTATTATAGTTAGAGGTTTCAAAACAGTCTTCATTTGCTGTCTCCATTTCCTCACCCCTCACTCACCTCACAACCCAACACAAACCAACCAGGTTTACATTTCGATCAGTCCACCATTGTATCGCCAAAGCCCCCCTCAGTGCTTTCATTACAGTGAGTATTTGTGTGATGAATGAATAAATATTTTCTTGTATGATGCGCATCCTATTGTAACTTTATTATATCTCAGTTAAAAACAAAACTGAATTACGGAAAGGAATTACGGTCACTGTTCCTCATAAAATTTTAACAAGTTTACCATATTGTATTGACTCTAAGATGATATCAATTGTAATTTTTGTCATTAAGTACCACTAAAAAAGGAAAATAAAAATAAACCATGGACTTCTATTTACTAAAAGACTTGTCTGGTTTTCAGATGCTAAAAAGTGAATAAACGGGGGAAGGCCTCAAAGCAACTATTACAGAAACATACCTCAGGTCTGCACACTTCTCCCCATACTCTCTACTCCCTCCCTTTGTCCCTGGATATTGCTAATACATCGTTCTTATAAAAATATGTGTTCCCGTCCATGCATTCATTCATTCCTTTATTTACTCAGCATTTATTAAGTAAATTTTATTTGTCAGGCACTGTGCTAGGATCTGAATATTTAATGATGAATAACACTAAGAGTTAAAATATGACAAGAGAAAATCCTTACCAAATAATTATGTTTTTGTAAGGTAAGTGCTCTTTAAAAAAGGATCAGTGGTAAACATGCACAAATATTAAAAATAATTTTATCTTGCTCTTCATTTTCCAGAAAGAGACACTGAGGCTTAAGAGTAAAGTGATTTCATACATGGAAAGACTGGGGCTTGAATTGAGGTCTCCCAGTTCTTGTAACAAGAAATTCCCTTACTGAGTGCTCTCAGGCACTGTGCCATTTATTTTACATGCAGATGCACATTTTACATACACATCAATTGATCCTCATAACCATGCAAAAGAACAATCATTATCATACTGTTGAAGTAACTGAGATTCAGACATTCTCCAGTCAGGGGATCATTAAAAAACAGAGCCAGAATTCAGATTCAGGCTCATCGAGCCCTGAAAACTATACAATATCTGCTAAAACCAGCTTCCTGTCTATTCCAATTCATTCAATCCCAGGTATCTGTTGAATAAGTTAATTATTATAAATAACTACCATTTACTGAGGATTTGATATATATTAGGTACTCCTTAAAGGTACTTTCCATGAATAAACTTGTTTCATTTTCACAAAAACAATTGGTAGATACTGCTATGCGAAGAGCACACAGAGCAGACTGCTATCTGCTCTCCTGGAGATGGAGAATTAAAGGACTACTGTCTCTATAGACGTCGGCAGGGTTCAGCAGGGGTCAGTCCAAAAAGTCAAGTCATCTAATTAATTATCCACCAGCCAGAAAATATTCTACTTTCTAGTTGCAAACACAATCCATTACAAGTTTAAAACCCAGAGCAGTGTGTGTGTGTGTGTGTGTGTGTGTGTATTATGCACACTCTGTTTTGAAAATATATATTGTGGTTAAAGATTGAGCTTGAGTATCTGGAATCAGAGTCAGCTCTACCAATTTGTTTGACTCCTCCCCTCTGACCACCATCCTGAAACAATGCAGAGATTTCCGGCAATGCTAGATAGCAGAAGGAAAGAGAACTAATGAAAGAGTAAGCACTGTGGTTCCTTTTGCCTCCACTTCAGGCCTCAATGTCCCAGAAGAAGGTAGTATGTTGTCAAAGGGAGTATAGCTTTGTGATAGAAATAAAGTAGCCAGCGGGCTCATGTAATGACTAGCTAGTGAGCTAGTGTGTGAGAAACTTCCCTAGTAAACACCAATTTGTAGCCTAGTCTAAAAACAGTGGCACAAATGACTATAATATAATGTGACAATGACATATTACAAACATCTGGGCTGAAATTATTGGAAAGCATTAGAAAAAAACTTTTTATGAAGGAGTGTAAAAGAAGTTAGAACCCATCATTCAAAGCATACAAGCACCTTGCCACTTGGAAATACCTCAAAAATATACAAGTGTTGAGACAATGTTATAAGTAAAAATAACAAAAAAGGCTATGTGTATATATTCACGAAAGTGTATCCTTGCACAAATCATTTGCTTTCCACCATGAAGATTCCTTTTGAGACTTTCTCTAAAAAAAGAAAAAAAAATTAAAGTCAAGCAGGCAACATTGATTAAAAAAAAAAACAATTCTGTGTCATACATGACACTCATAAAAGTGGAAATCACTCCACATAATTAGAGGGTAATATTATGTTGTCTCCAAATCCAAACCTTACTGGCTTTAAATCTGCAAGAAAATGAGTGTCTTCCTTAATGCTTCTTAATTACAGTCAAAATGTGACTTAACTTGCATTCAATAGTAAAAGCAGTGATTCTGATTTTTCATTTTATTTAAAGGGCAACATAAGCGTAATGCAAAATGCCCTATAGAATTAGAAAAGCAATTCGACAAATAGTACTACTACCCCAAGATGACAAGTAGACAATTTTATCACAACCAACAACAGCAGCAACAAAAACATATCAGTACACCCATCCCTCGATTTCCATGGATTATCTGTTCCATGCATCTATTTTTTTTTAATGCAGAAGAAAATCTCATAAAAGGAGT
This sequence comes from Rousettus aegyptiacus, assembly GCF_014176215.1. Classification (NCBI taxonomy): domain Eukaryota; kingdom Metazoa; phylum Chordata; class Mammalia; order Chiroptera; family Pteropodidae; genus Rousettus; species Rousettus aegyptiacus. Next base: position 10,843,675 of record NW_023416285.1, read on the forward strand.
CTAAAAGTACAAAAAAAAAATACTAAAGAAATAGACTGATATAAGTCCTAAAAATATTTATTCTATATATTTTCGCAAAAAAATGCTAATGAAAATTCAGACAAACCAAAATAAATTTTATTCACTGTGGGTATCTGTACTGTAATCCAAAGCAATCAACTTTCTCTTTTTAATTGACGCAAAATCATTATCTTCATCGCTTGAAATATTTGGAAGTGCTATTTCGGTTTCATCATTTTTGTTTTCAGATGATTTTTTTCCAATCTCATCTTTTGCTAAGTTGTCATAAATTCTTCAACATTCACCACAACATTTTAAAAAGTATGTTCTAAATTTTAAGGCTCATTGGATGTTTGGATCAATATATAGAATTGCAATTTCCAGTTTTGTGGCCAATTAAAGAGCTTTGTAAACATTTTTCTGCAGTTAATGAAACTGGTTCAAGGTCGCTGCTGTATTCATTGGGTAGGATGGGCTTCAGCTATTAAGTGAATTAATTTAATATCAGTTAATTACTGATCAACAAATAATTAATCAATATCATCTACATTCAAATTATCAGAGCCTTCTTGAAATTTATTTAATAAATTAATAATGCTAGTTATCCTTCTTCAGTTGTTGGAACTTTGTTCCCTGGTACAACCACTTTTGGCCATATTGCTTTCCAGCAACCATTTAAAGTTGATGGCTTTATATCACTCAAAGCTAAAGCAATATTCTTGAAATGACTTAAAATTATATATTTATTCCAGGCTTCTATAATTGTAAGTGATTCATTATCTTCAAGTTTATTAAAAATGTCATTAAAACTTTGTTTAACATAATTAATCTTCAAGGTAAAAATAATGCCTTAATCTAAAGGTTGGCCCAAGAAAGTTGTATTTGGTGGCAAATGTACAACTTTTATACTTGGATAATCTAAATTGTGTGGATGACCATGTGCATGATCTAAAAGTAAAAGTATTTTAAAAGGAAAACATTTTTCCTTCCTACAATTTTCAGCTTCTACAGGAAAACATTTGTAAAACCGATCCTGAAAAACATCGGTAGTCATCTATGCTTTTTTATTTGCCATCCAATGAACAAGATCATTAATAACTGTGTCATTAAGTATTAGTTCTTTGTACATAGCTGTGTTAAGCTATATTTTTTTTAGAAAGAGTAATTACCAATAATGGAAATGAAAAAGAAAAACTGCATAACATGAGACTGTGTAAATGGAAACCGTGTATAAAAAATCTGCATAAACAGGGAGAGCAGGGCACAGGAAGGGGGAAGAATATTTACAATCTATAAAAAAAAACTCAGGTAAAAAAATATCACATAAATTGAGGAACGGGTATATATCCTGCGGAAACCTTTTGACTTCAAGACCTCTGATTCTCAGTGAGAAAGATATAGGAAAAAAGAAAATACACACACACGCATGCCTCAAAATTCAGTTATTTGACTAAATTCAATCAAATGTATACTTATAAACCTAGTTTTTATTTCTCAGAGACACAGAGTTTGTATGGCCTAATCATAAATAATATTACAACGTTTTTATAAAGGATAACTAATGTTCTATTTACAAAAATCAGAAAATGGACATCGGTGGAATATATAAAATAAAAATAAGAGAAGATATAAAATTAAAAGAAAAGACTTTTTATGTAAATGTACATCTATACTTTAGAACACATGGCAAAACAAATTTCAAAAGAATTAAAACTAAATTTTAAAATAATAAATAACACCGTAGTCCAAAATAGAAATATTATGAACTTTTTAGAGAAATTGTACTTTTTTGCGTGATAGAAGAAATCACAACTAAAGTTCTGATAGATTTGACTACAAAAAGATTGAGAAAAACTTATACAGCGAAATTATCTAAAGCAAAGGGATATGATCAAAGAAGACATTAGCAGCTGAGATAACAAAAAGTGATTAACTGAATTGCTTAAGAGGTACATATAAATTGGTAAGAAGATGCTCTGGTAATGGCTGGAAGATCGGTGGAGTTGGGACAGATGTAAGGGAAAGCTCAACTGAGAGCATAAGGCAAGAGGAGAGAAGGAAAGTCAGATTTAGAGCCAAAGCACTATTAGTAAGAAGAGCTAGCGAGCCTCAAGCATGGCCTCCTGACATTCACACCCTTATAAGATAGGTTCCACGCTGACCTGTGTAACAAATAGATTATTAAAGAGATGAAGTCGTCTGACCTGTGACGCTGACTTATGAAAGATTTTGTGGAATCTGCCTTGTACTCAGGTCACTTCTGAGGGAAGCCAGCTGCCGTATTGGGAGGAAACTCAAGCAGTTCTATGGAAAGGTTCAGCCAGCATTAATTGACTGCCAGTTTAGATGAAGAAATTGAACCACAGCAGATAAGAGACTTACCCAAGTTGGGAGGTGCCTTTAACCACTACGTGATCACGTTGCTCTTGATGGAACAAGTTGGATAGAAAAGTACTGGAAATTGTATGAAACATAACAACAACAAAATTCTAAAATTCAGAAATTCATTGGATGAAGGGCCATGAGGAAGGGCAAGGGGAAGATTAAAAATGGCTCCAATTTTTCAAATATGCATAATAAGGAGGATGGTAGGGTTATTAACTGAGGTAGGAATCAGACACTGGCAGCAGCTTAGGATATAGTGTGTGTGTGTGTGTGTGTGTGTGTGTGTGTGTGTGTGTGTGTGAATGTGTGCATGTGTGATCACTCCCAGATGTCTGAGAGTAAAGTAAACACATAGAGAATGTGAAGAATGGGCTAGTTTGGAAAATCCTTGATGCGAGTTTTCCCAGGTAAGGAGAAAAACAGAGGACTTGACTCCACTAACATATGGTTAAAACATGTCTCTTAAAAAAAAAAAAAAGTTTATACTACCCTCTTTCTAGAAATTAATAAAAGACTAAAAAGTTTCTCACTTCATTTAACCTCTTTCTGACCATATATTTATCAGTCAGTTTAGGTATGGACATAATCTAAGATTTAAAAAAAAAAAAAGATTCTTTAAAAACAAATATCAATTAAGTAAAATTCAATAATTTGTTTAGTCAAAACATCAATGAATTAAAACTTACTTGTGTTGCTTTGCAATAACTGGAATACAAACTACTACTCTAAATGTATATCCTACGCTTTGTTAGCGCGTAAGAAAAAAATAGTCTAGTTTTGAGAATTCATGTTTTCCCCATTTTTCTCTCATGACTGACACGCATCAAGAGAAATATCACTTTTTTATTTTTTCCCTCACAAATGTATGTAATTTTATGTCATTTTACTGTCTGTCGCTTTAATAAAGATGAGTGTCTTTATGGGGCCTATGAAGAAGCAGATGCTGCAGGTGTTATTTTAGAAGGGTTCTGCGCACAGTCACAGCTGCTTAGTTGTAACGTGCTGCTGCATGTGATAACCGAGAAGATTCAGCATAGACTTTAGAACAAAAATTCCCAAGAAACCTGCAAGAGCGGAATTGGACAAATCCTAATACATAATGTATCCACGACACTAACTTATTGCATATCCTTGCGAATCTGAGTATGTCACTCGGCTTATCTTTGTGTCTTACTAAAATAAAATTAAAAATCCAAAGATTCTCTGGAGAGATTTAAATTTACCATACAGAAAAATGCTCAAAGGACAGTTGAATCACTTTGATGCTAAAAGGACAAACTTACTAAACACTGACCAGAATAATGCAGTTAACTAGACTATGAGTAATGAATGGATAGTCTTTTTCCACCAGTCCAGCTTGTTTATTCCCTCATTTAACTCACAGCGGTTTGCGTTTTCCATAGTCTATCAATAGTCACATTTTATTTCTAAATGAACCCTAATGCTCACAGGGTGTTTAACAGACTACATTCATTCTAGGCTCCTTCAGCTCTTACATTCTTTGCCATTACGTGTCATCTTCATCAGGTATCTCCTCATTTAGTCACCAAACATAATAATTAAATTATAGAAACTAACAAGTATAATGATCTAAAGCTATTTCTTCAAGCGTTAATTTGAAAATAGTTCTTTTAAATATATATTTGATTTTGTTTTGATATGCTCTTATTTCACTTAAAATAATTTTAACTTAAAAAGAAGGCACGGTTTCTAATTGTTTAATATTAAAAGCCTCTTAGTATTTTCACTTTTTGCAATAAATAAACAGCTATGAAACTCGATCAAGAAATCTTACAGGTAGGAATGAATGATGGTCTTGAATGTTGCTCTTTGACTGCACATCCTTCCAGGACTGAAAGCATACAGCCAATTCAAAGCTGAACAAACAATAAAACAACATGACATATTTCCACAAAACTTTTATCAATTTTCATTCAGCCATGAAACTCTGAATGCCTCAAAATTAAAACAACAAACAATTCTACCAAAAAAGCAAATAATAAATCTTAAAAGTTAAACATAGATTTGACATATGATTACACAACTCAGCAATTCTACTTACAGGTATCTTCTCAAAAGAAATGTATGTCCACACCAAGACTTGGATGAAATGTTCACGACAACTTTATTCATAATAACGAAAAAGTGACAACAACCCAGATGCTCAGCAGATGAGTAGATAAACAAAATGTGATATATCCATACAAGGAAACATTATTCAATAATAAAGAAGAGCAAAATCTTGATACATGCTATGACATGATAAACCCCAAAAATATTATGCTCAGTGAAAGAACCCAGATATGAAAAATTGTAAGATTTCATTTATATGAAATGTCCCCCAAAAGGACAAATATACAGTGACAGAAAGTAGATTAGATCTTAGAAGGTAGAGAAATTGGAGGTGATGAGATGTTCTATTATTAGTCTGCAGTTATAACTAGGTAAATATGACAAAAATCCCTTGAATAAACACTTAAAACATGTTAATTTTATGGTATATAAATTATATCTCAGTAAAGCTATTAAAAACAAATAGAAATAGTCGTGAAGCTAACATTACTATAGTCATTAAAAACCTATAATCTCTATGTGGTTCATATCAGAGAAAAGTGGTCCTACATATAGAAATTATGATTTAAGTTTATTCTGATCTTTAAGTGACTGAAGTTTGTTCTCTCTTAAAAATGTTCAATAAAAGATAATGTAAACAAAGCTAAGGGAGGTAGAAAAATGGGGGCACAAAAGAATAGGCCAAGGTCAGGAGCCTAGGAATTAGAAAATTTCTTCATGAGGGACATTAACGAAGAACAATGTACTATAATATAGGTTGTTTGGTGCTTGGTAGTTTAAACTAATATGTCTAGAATTTGTAAAATATTAGATTCATTGAGGCATAAGCTCTGATGATTAGCACATAGTAGATGTTCAATAAATATTTGCTGAATAGAGTAACAAAAAAACTATCGTACCAATGATAAATTGCAATATTAAATATTCATAATATAATTCAAGGGCAGTGGGGCATAGACTATTAGAAAAAATTTGGAGGAAAAGCAGTATGGGGTTGGGGTGGGAGATAATGAAGTCAGTTTTAGACATGTTGCATTTAAGAGCACCTCAGCCCATTGATTTAGAGTTGTCTGGCACGTGCCTCAATCTATGGTTCTGGATCAAGGATATAAATTTGGAAGTTTAGTGTAGTTTAACTCATGGTTATCTGGGACTAACAATCAATTTAAGTTATCCAAAGAATTTTCCCAAGTAATTAGTTCTGTTTTTGGCTCTGATTTTAAAACTGAATAAAAGCCAACTAAAATCTTCAAACATAATGCAATTTCTTTGGGAACAATAGTGGCTGTAAGCAAAGCCGCCCCTGTTGGCTGAGAGAAACATTGCCGTTCTCTCCAATTACCTTCAACGGTACAAAAGTTCCTCTGACACAGTGACTTGCCTCGCACTTCTTCATTTCTCTTTCTAGTCTCATTTTGTTACCTTTCTACAATATATTCATTTTGAGACACCTGCAGTCTGAAAAATGTGAGTCTATCCACAGATCAGTTAGTAGGAAAACAGATAGTATAACTAGTCTCCCCAGTAAATGTTTATTCTTGTTCAATATGAATCTACTCCTTCTCACTTTGTAGCATTCGAATACAGTAGTTCCCCCTTATCTGTGGTTTCACTTTCCTCGGTTTCAGTCACCCTCAGTCAGCTGCAGTCCAAAAATGTCATGTGAAAAATTCCAGCAATAAACAATAAAATCAACAACTCAGAAGATGTAAGTTGTGCGCCATTCTGAATAGTGTGATACAATCTCACGCATCTCGCTTCGTCCTTCTCAGGCTGTGATTCATCGCTTTGTCCAGCTTCCCCACAAAGAAGAGGCTGCCCACCCATTGGTCACACAGTGACAGACGTCTTGCTTGATGAGATCTACCGTCACACTATCCTAGTGCTTGCGTCAAGTAACACTTATTTTTCTTAATAATGGTTCCAAAGCTCAAGAGCAGTGAAGTCAACAATTAGAATATGCCAAAACTAAGAAATACCCCTTTAAGTGAAAAGGTGAAAGTTCTTGACTCAAGAAAGAAAGAAAACCATCACATGCTAAGGCTGCTAAAATCTATAATGAGAACAAATATTCTATCTGTGAAATTGTGAAGAAGAAAAAAGGAATTTGTGTTAGTTTTGCTGTCACACCTCAGACTGAAAAAAATTATGGCCACAGTGAATGATAAGTGCTTAGTTAAGATGGCGAAGACATTAAATTTGTGAGTGGAAGACATAAACAGAAAATGCACTGACAGAAAGCATCAAGTTTCTACGAAAACTTCAGCAGAGTAGCCCCTGAACTGTGTGCTCATATTCATGAAAACTTTATTACAGCGATTTGTTATAATTGTTCTAGTTTATAGCTAGTTATTGGTGTTAATATCTTGCTGTGTGTAATTTATAAATTAAACTTCATCATAGGTATGTATGTATAGGAAAACATAGCATATGTAGGGTTCAGTACTATCTGTGGTTTCAGGAATCCACTGGGGGTCTTGGAATATATTTTCCATGTATTAGTTTCATTGATATTTTAAAATATTATCAAACAGGAATCGATAGATTATGGGGAGGAAAAAAAAAACATGACTTGGAGTCAAGGGAACTTTCATTTAAATATCAGCTTTTTCATTGACTACCTTTACGATCTTGAGTGGATCACAAAATTTCACTGAGATTTGGTTTCTCCATCCATAGAATCTATTAAATATATTTAAGATCTTATAGCAAAAGAGATATTATTTAGATATATTCCCCACAAAATTTCATGTAGCCAAAATTTTTGCAGTATCTTGAAATATATTCTTTTCCTACTGTCTTCTCTGTTATTTCCCTCTAGTCTTCCCTTCTTTTGATCTTAGCTGCTTTTCAAAACTCACTGCTCACTTACTTGAAACGACTCTCATAAAAAGTAAGCAAGAACCTAAACTTTTAAAAAACGTATAAGGAAAATGTGCTATTGTTCATATCCATATTGTTATTTAAAATATACAAATTCATCATTTAGGGATAACACCAAATATTCTGAAAGCTTCTGAAGTCTTCTATATGTAGTCCCAGTCTTCCCAGTCCTACTATTAACTGTATAGTTTGGGTTCAAATATTTAAACCTTTGGCTGTCATTTTAGTTCTATCTCCAAAATGAAGTAATCAAATTAGAATTTAGGTCCCTAGGAGTTTATTAGTTGTTGCTATTTTTTAATAAGGATTCTAGACTTGAGGCTTTCATTTTGATGATTGTGCCAAACATAAATAAAACCACAATCTGCATCGTTGGGATGATCACTTGAGTACGGTCATTTGATTCCAATCTTTATGATTGCCATGGTGATGCTACTTTACTTGTTGGAGGCTAATGAAGAGTGAGAGAACCAGCCATCTATAAATAATGCATCCACGACAAGGAAAGCCAAACACCATCACAGCTCACTGTACTACTAAAGGTTTTTTGGGAGTTTGGGAGGAGGAAAATGCTGAAAGAATTGAATTAACACATGACCTATGGCAATAAACATCTCAAACTTGTACCTTTTCTTGTCAGTACCATAATCTTCTGTCACATTATTGTGAGTTACTTTAGATTTCTCTGATATTGTTATTTTTCCTATTTTGAATTTATAAGTGAGTGTTAGGCTTTTGGACTGTTTACAATCAGTAGACAAAACATTTTATGTTTTCTCTGTACAATTTTAAATAACATTTTAATAAATATAAATTATTATTCAATATTCTAGAGAAATTTGTCCTTTAAAAGGATACCAAAGTTTGAGAAACATTAAAGTAAAAAAAAAAATTCAACATTCTTTTTACCTATAAAAACATATAACTATGTAGCAGCTCCTTTTGGGAGAAAGGCTTCTCTCGTCTTTTAATAAATAATTCACAAAGGACTTTTGGGAACCACATAAGCTTTGTTTCTTGTGACTACTGTTTCATATTTTGTTGGTGCCATTGTAGATACCAAAATTGAATGAAAGTATAATGCAAATGTTAGAAAAGTACAGAAAAAAAATGTTTATAAGATGTTCAAGATATAATTAAGTGTATTTATTAATATAATTAATATTATTAAATACGTTCTAGAAACTTCCAGACTTAATGCATTTAACTTGTGGCGTCAGAGATCTTAGGCATCACACACTCTATTCCTTCTCAGTATATAGTGGGCTCTGCCATGCAAGAGAATTTAACAGCAACCTCTTCCGCAAAGAGTTTTCTGTTTTCTCGAGATAAAGTTTGGGGTTGATTTCTCTTTGTTTAACTTGTATCCTTCTAACAGCTCCTATCATAGTCCCTTATGCATATTCTTTCCATGTTGTCTCTGTCACTCTTTTGCGAATTCCCTCGTGGAAGAGATGGTGTCTTATGATTATCTTCCTTCTCGTTATCTGACACAGTGCTGTGCACATGATAATGCCCAATAAATATATAGTTCACAAAATGACACACGACCCTATCTTAAGAAGTTCTTTGCTATTGCTGCAAATACAACTTTCCCAACTGAACTGGATGAAACTTATTTACTCATTCAATATGGCACCAGGAAATGAGCTTAGACATTGAAGCCAGACTGATAGATATGAAATTTAATTCTGTATCAACACATTTTACTTGTAGACCTGAAGCCAACTACTCCTTGTTTGAGCCAGTTTTGTTGCTTCTAAACTGGGAACGATAATTGGGTTACTTTTGAGATTAAAAGGAATTGTTAATATATTTGAATTTCTTTACAAAATGAACATCATGGAACAAAGTAATCACTTAAAATGTTATTTTTTTCCCTCTTTCATTCTGATGAGATTTTTATGTTAAAATAATTTTTAATCATTGGAATTAGCAAACTGATCTTATTTGTTAATACCTTAGTAGAGGTATAGAGAAATAATATCTTGATTTATTAGTCAATTCTATTTTTCATTTCCAATGTTGCATTATTCCTAGATGTTTCCCTGCTTTCAGCAGCCAGAGAAGAGAGAATGTAGGAAAAATAAAGAACAAAGTAATCGATCCTTGGCTTTGAGTTTGGACTAGCACAGGCTCTGACAAAGAGAAAAGATTTAGCAGAATATATGATTAAAGAATGTTTACCTGCACTTTATTCCCATCCTCAGACAAGGCCAAGATTCCATAGGATGTGAAGAACTAAGGGAGACAATATAAATTCCAGACAGATTTAGGGAATGAGGTATAGGCTGGATGTTGCTGCCATCTCCAAGTGAAACCAAAGGAGTAGACAGTCCCTTGGGGTTCTGTTCATTTAGCACAGGTAGGAACAGAAAAAGGATCCTGCCTGAGGTTGCAGGTGGGCTGACCTGAATCAGTCTCTCAGCTTCTTGGACTCTGTTGCACCAGAAAAATGAGATGATGCTCAAAAAGCGGGTTTAATTTAGCCCACTGGGATCAGGAGCAGGAGAATGCTTCCTGTGTGCCCTGCAGTGGGGTGGCTTCGAGAGCTGAGGCCTGAAAAGGTCTGATAGGCAGGAATAAGGCAGGTCACAGTGGAGACAACGCAGATAAGTGATGAAGATACAGACATGATCTTCATGCTCCCACCATGTTCTCACACTACATAAGCTCCACATAAAAGAAAAAGAGAAAGCATGCCAATTCAATGAAATCACGTTTCTGATATCTAGTGGAATAATAGATCAAAATAGAAATGAAGTTTCTTATACAAAGATAAAATAAAAACAAACAACAAATTTATCTATCGTCTATCTATCTATCATCTATCTATCTATCTATCTATCTATCTATCTATCTATCTATCTATCATCTATCTATTATCATCTATCATCAATCTACCTACCTACCTACCTACCTACCTAGCCATCTATCTATCTATCTATCTATCTATCTATCTATCTATTTAATCTTGCCTATTTATATATCTATATACCTGAAGTTTCTGTAGACTAAGAATTAAGGAAATAAGAAAATTATAACTGTGGCAGAATTTAAGCTATTACATATCTTAGAGGGTAAAATGACTAGAAGAAGAGCTATTAGAGGGATCCAAGGATAAATGTTCTTTGACCTGTCTTGCTGTGACTATCTCTAAAATGTCTACAGTGATGGACTTTGGAGTTTTAATGCTGATAATACTGAATAGTTATTATGTTAGAGTTCTAATGCAGAAGCAGGGCTGGGTACACCAGTCCACTGTTCTTTACTTTGCATATGGATGGAGTTTGAGGGGATAAATAATGAGCCAGGAATAGTGGGGAGATCCAGACTTTCAATATTTTCCAAGTAAGACAAACATCTTTGCCACTTTAGAGATAATACTGTATGAAGACGGGCTGCCTGCCACAAGAAGGGGCAGCGGGGAGAGGGTTGTGTGTGTAATCAGATCTCTGTGTAATGTACTAAGGTGGTGATTCTTGCTCTTGACCATCTGCTGGTGAATGGTTCCTGGGTCACAGGTTTAAATCAGAGCTACGTAGCTCTGGGACAAATGAACTTTAACACTGAACTTCACCAGGCCTATCTACTTCTCAGTCATCTAGAGAAACTGGGGCAGCCTCCCAGACTCCTAAATACAGTCTGCAGTCTATTTGCCTCAAAATGATTAGAAAACCAGAAAGAGAAGTTTGTTTCCGTACTCATCTGGCCCCTGGGGATTTGTGTCAACATTCTTTCTCTTCCTTTTTTTTTTTTTTTTTTCTAACAGCCGTAAAAGAAAAGCAGAGTGCCATCTGACTGATATTAAAATAGCTAATCTGCTACTGTTTTTGAAATCTCATTGTGTTTACTCTAGAATTTTTCCCAGATTGTAAACCCTCGGGGAGAATGTCTTTTATACTTGATGCTATTCTTTAAATGCTGTCAATACTTAAAACATAAAAATAAGAATTTTGACATGTTTGACAATACCTATTCTGCTGAGTCCAAATTTCAGAGAAATATGTAATAACATATAGAAGGGCTGCAAATGGAGGGGGAAAATGAGGCTCGTGACCACACAAGGGGACAAGAAGTTTTGCAGATGACAACAGCACAAAATAAATAGGACTCCCAAAGAAACCAGTTCTTTCAGCAATAATGCAAAGAAAATCTCATCAAGTTAGATTTCACACAGGCACAGGGCTATAACTCAGCCGGGGCAAACAGAAGAGAAAATCATCTCCTTGTCTGCTTCACTCAAAATGATTCCCCTTCTATCATTTATGGTTTGACTTTTCTCTTTTGCTCTTGAAGACTGAACAAAATATAAAGGAGAGATGGTATCTATCTGTGGGGAAAGAGAAAGATGTGCTTGGTGGAGAGTATGGGAGAAACACCTGAGTTAGCCTCTCCGGGGCCTAATCCAGGCTGAGAGATGCTATCATCACTATATGCTCTACTGATTGGTCCTTGTGTCTGGTTTGAGCACTAAAAACAATTACACAGCACCAGCCCAACGGCACAGTTCCAGTATGGGACTATTCTGGGACTGAATTTAACCATGTATAAGAGACGAAGATGTTCACCCACGCTCAATATTTGAACACATAACATCAGAATCGGTGGCTGATTTTTTTCAAAAATGACAAAATTAGCTCCTTTCTCTATCAAAGAATCAAAGTTAGTCCATTTTGATCTAAATCTGGAATTGAGATTCTCCTCCCGCCCCCTTTCTTTTGGCTGGTCACATTGATCCGGCTGAAAATGGGGAAGCCAAAAATTTTGATGTAGTTCAGACTCACCTGTAACCTGTTCCTATTCTCAGTTCAATTTTATCAGAGCCCTTTCCATAATCTGTAAAGCGACTCTCACAGCTTCAGAATATGACAAAGTAATTAGATAGAAGAGCTCAGCTCCAAAATGGAACCTCCTCATTGGCCTCTGCCAGTATGGATTCTACTAATCTCCAAACAAATGCAATTATCGAAAAGGCTCATTTTAGACAAATGCTACTCCTCGGAGTTTTCTAGGTTGCAAGCAAAAGGGCAAATAATCGGGACCCAGATCAATCCGCTGATTGTTTAAATTCTTCATTTCCTTTTCGTGTGTACACACACTGCATGCAAGTCCATAGTAGCACAGACTATGTTGGATTACCCAGGGACCTAAAAAAAAGTAATGTAACCTAAAAATGCATGTTTTGCTTTTACTGATAATATCTTGTTACATGTTTCATTTTTGTCTTAAACTCATATATTTTAATAACAAAAACAAAAATCTTCACCATTTTCCCACTTGGGTAGTGATTGGCACTGAGGTATATGCTGGTCTCTAACTTTGGAACCGTGACAAACGTTATCAGACATTGAGTGTTTACTTTATCCCCAGATGCCAATATTGAATATTTATTCTTCATTACTTTATTAAAAAACTCATATCACTATGAAAATAGAAACATTAATACCACCATTTACAGATGAAGAAAGTCAAGTTTACGGAGTTTAAGGAACTTGTTCAAAGTTACTCAACTAATAAGTTGCAGAGACATTAATCAAACACAGATCTCTTTGAAAGTTCCTGCATTGGCCTAGTATGCTTCTATCACCTTCTTTCAAATTGTTTTCCCTTCATGGCTCTTCTGAAATGCATTTTCTGTCTCTCCTTCTCTCCTTCCCATGATTCTGCTGTTATTCTGTCTTCATATTAACTTTCATCTCATGCCTCTAACCATACACAGTTTAATATAGCTACAATCACAGTTTTAACATCCATACCACCTTAGCTCCTAGAGGTAATACTAGTCAGCTTCATGTAGTTTACATTTACATTTTATCAAAAATAAACCCTGATCCATTGAAAGACTATGGACTTACAATTTGTCTTTTGTCTCAGAGCAGAATATCAGACTCATAGAAGGCCCTGAATAAATCCATATTGTTTAAGCAAATAAAAAAATTAATTTTGAACATAGTAAAATATTACCACATGACTATTCTAGAAATTTCATACTGGTCTTACTAATTTCAAAATAGCAGAAAAGAGATTTAACACATATTTTTCAACACTTATTAAAATGTTTGACAATTCAGCTTCAGTAGAAGTTTAACTATAAAACTAAACTAAGTAAAGATGAAAAAAATCTAATCCAAAGGACTTCTGCACTATACTGAAAGACAGATCAATAATAATAAATTGGATTTTCAGCCTTTGGGAATAAGTGGATACCAAACAGAAAAGCAAACCTTAGTGAAGATATTCTGGGCTACCATAGTGAGTGGACAGAATTATTTTACAATCAATATTATATTTCATTGGAATGAAGTAAGATGTGTTAGAACCTCAGCAAGATAAATAAATGTTGAAGTCCAATAATAACTTCAGCAGATATAAACATTTTAAGAACACACATGTGACCAAAAGTCTTTGAAGAGAGATCAATTCAAGCGCTAAAGATATACAGTTATTCAGACAAATTGTCAATAAATAACGAGAATTTCCAAAGTTTCTGCCACGGTCAGGCCTAGGCAAGCAGTGAGAAAGATGATGATTGGAACACTTCATTCTTCCTTTTCAGTTCTTTTTCCCTCCACTTCATACCAGATTCGCTGTGAAGCTACTGAAGCTTAAACTTTACCACTCTGTGTTTACTCAGACTCCATCTAATTCTATATATTTATGTATTGAATATTTAAATTTTTAATATTCAACTTTTTTTCCCTTGAACAGATGTCTCCAAACTGTTTAAACTCCAGGTCCAAAAGAACTTGGTTCGAACTTTGATTACAAGCACAGACTCCCTTAGAATCTGTAAAACTAAGCTTCCATTTTGCAAAGATTGTCTTTGTTCTAGTTTTCTTAGTTTCATTCATTCATTCATTCATTCATTCATCCAGGGAGTAGAGACACATTCTTGTTGTTTTCTGTCATGTGGGTGAGAAGAATGGCAGTTGAGGAAACATGGAAAGAAGCAAGACATTCTCAGACAGTCAGATTTCAGGTGGCATTGAAACACTCTAGACTTTTCACAGCTCTTGACCTAGCTAGAACTGGATAGGTTGAAAAGGGAAGCTTTAAGCCTCAAAATGTTTAATCTGTTTTTTGGCAGGTAGAAGTCATTGGCTTTACATGTTTATAATGATCATTAGCTTCCTGTCTCTTGTTCTACGGCTTCGTCCACCAATAACTAACATTACAGTTTCCTTTGGATGTTTTCTCTCTATGTTGTGGCTTCTGCTTTCTCTTGACTTCTGCAATGTCATGGCTCTCTCCATTCCTCTTTCAGTTTTTGCTACAAATTCTTACTTCATCCTACCTCCAGTTTACCATTCCCAAGATAGGCATATGATTCTAACTCAAGTTATTCCCGGTGGATTAAGGCTTTCGGAGTAGCGCAGTTGAAAGACTATTTTCCAGCCATAGATTGACTGCCCACAGAAAACATACCCTGTCCTGGTCAAACAGATCTCTGGGCATGAAGATATAGGGACAGAATCAAAATACTTGTGCATAAAATGCCACTGATAATTACAACTACCTTAGCAGGGACTGTGGGCAGCGGGGTCATCCTCAGGAAAGAACGAGACATGGCTGCCTTAGGCCTATACAATGTCATTCATCCCTATTTACCCAGGCAGATAGGTACACCATGAACTTAACCAATTTTGCTTTTATCCTCTGGCATTTTCCAAAAATATAATATGACCCAACATGTCAATCTGTCCTCTTTATCTGCCTCATTTATGCCCACTCCACCAAGAACAAAAATGAAAACTATTAACAAAACAAAACTGAAAAGTTCTTTTTGCTTAATATAAAATAAGATTTTTATCTAAGTTAGTAATAGATAAATCTTCCTTCTTCCTAGATCAAAGTATTAGAAGAAAAGACCTGAGACCCAACTAAATTGTTTCTACTTCAATGATGTCTTCTATAAACCTATTTTTTTCTTTTTGTTTCTCATAGCACCATCATTTTCTCTTCATAGCTGCATAAAACACAATTTTTCCCAGTAGTATAATTAGTTAAACATTTCCTTGTATTTTATTATTTCTGCATTTCTATAGGGACAATCATCATAGAAATAATAATCTCTTTAAAATTGTTTGAAATAACAATAAAGCTAATATGTAACTTAGTATGTCTCAGGAACTGTAGTAGCATTTTCATGTATCATCTCCCTTAATCCTTCCTACAACCTTTTTAGGTAGATGCATCTCCCATCACCATTTTACAGATGAGGAAACTGAGGTTCAGAGAGGTTAAGCAACTTGCTCAGTTAATTAGCAGAGTTTCTGGGATTTAAACCAAGAGTTCTAATTCTAGATCAGCAGCTTTCAACTTTGACTGGACATGTGAATTACCCAGAGACTTTTCAATATCCTGGGTCCCTCCCTAAATATTTCTGATTTATTGCTCTGAAGTATGGCTGGAGAATGAGGACTTTTTCCATCTCCCTTGGTGATTCTAATAAGCAGCCACGCTTCATAACCATGCTTTACAGAGTAAGTCATTGACCACTGGGAAATAAACAAGTTAGTGAACAATTTAATGCATTAATGCATTATCTTTTTATTGTATCTTAAAAAAAAATAGCTACCGATGGTTTCATTTAAATCAAGATAACAATAATCTTTAATTGGCCACTCAGATAAAATACTGAAAACAGTTTTGTCGAAACTGATTTACCCTGACCAGACCATTTGCCAAAGAGTTGAAGGTGTTTTCCCAGAGAGAGGCCGCAGAAGGATTCCATAAATGATCCGCTCAGTCTAATGCATTTCTCATGAGGATGGAGACCACACTGGGGGAGCTACGGAGTGCATCAAACGGACTTAAGCTGCTCAGATGCGCTCCTTGGTCCATTTCCCTGTTTTATGTTCTCCAATTCCCTTACCCTGTTACCCTTAACGTGTCGCTCCTGCTGGCATTGTCTCTACTGCAGAGTGTGGGGAGACACAGTGCTTTAGGCAATTAGTGCTCAGAGTAGGCTGCAGAGCTTTTTTTCCTACTCTAGAGACAAATCTTTTCTATTAGTCACAGTAGACTCAAAGACACGGACAAGGGGACCCAGACAAAACTATAAATACTAATCAAGCACCCATTTGTGATGTGTTAGTTACTAAAGCGACAGCATATAACGACTAAGAGGAATTCCCAAAGAGCTAAGTACCTTGGAGAAGGACATGCAGACAAATGGGGCAAGGATAGTTGTGAAATTCTTACTTTGTGAGTATGAGTGTGTGTGTGTGGGGGGGGGGGGTAGTCTCTTAACGTGTGGTTCAATCTGATCATGTTAAAGTTTGAGAACTGCCGCCCTATTCAGCTAATGCTATCCGTTCCTTAAAGAGCTGAGAGACGGACTGTATAAACAGATAGTGGCCAGACTGTAAGTGACAAAACTCTGACCCACAGACACCTTACTGACCAACCCAACCAGCCAAACCACAACCTCTGCAGAAATCAACCTAGAACAAGCAGGGCTTTGATGATGACTCTTAGCTTCCCTAACTTTTCTCCCTGCTTCTGACTCAGGACCAACCAGAGAAAGCTACATACGCTTCTTAAAATAATCACAGAAGGTGCCCTGTTTCTACCTCATCAGCTCGCCTCCAGCTGCCCCGTGCCAACAACTGCCAACCAGTGCACGTCTGAAGCCTCCCTCTGCTTTTCACAATAAAGCTTTCTTACTCATCTGCCCACTTTTGAGTCTCTGCCAAACACAAGTGGTGCTGACTCCTTTGATATAGCAAACTCTGAATAGATATCCTTTATTTGCTTTCATTAGTCTTTGTTTATTTCCACAGAGCAAGGGGAGCCAACACTGTGTTGGAATTTTGAGCCTGCCCTCTCTAGGCTTCTCTGAAATCTCATGTGCTTGTCTAAAATCCCCTTGTCTGCCCCTTAAGATGCCCTCAGGGAGGCAGCAGGCACAATGGCAAAAAGAATGAGTAGAATCCACCTCAAATACAGACAGATAAACCTGAGGAAGCAAAGACTTGACCTTTTGACAATGTTATACAATGGTGTTTGAGTAAGAACCTCAGACCACATAGATCTCCAAGGGCAAATGAAACCGTAGGTTTATTTGTCTTTATATTTTAAATGAGAAAAATCATACCATCAATTGAATTTACCTGGAAACAATGAATTTTGTTTTGTTTTGTTTGTTTGTTTCACATTAGACAGAATGAGGGTACAAGATAGAAACCAGGATTGGTTAAGGAACAAGAAAGTTATATTTTGGCCCTGTTGACTATATAAGTGGTGCTAACTTGAGTTGGCTCCTCAGAAGTATTGAGGAGACAACAGTATATGCTCAAAATGCTCCCTCTTCCATGAATCAGGGCTCTGGAATCTTCCATTTATGAGCATATACTGTTGTCTCCTCAATACTTCTGAGGAGCCAACAGTATATGCTCATAAATGGAAGATTCCAGAGCCCTGATTCATGGAAGAGGGAGCATTTTGAGCAGGCCAAGAAAGGTGAGAAAAATTCTGCTACATGGCACAATTTGAGCCATTGGCACAAATGCATTGTTGAAATTATAACCATTAGGTAAAATAAAGATAATGTAGATGTCGGCATAGGGACCATACTCCCATTCCTTTGCTGGTAGAACCAGCTCAGTGGATGAGAAGATCCCGTAGGACACCCCACCTGTCATTTCATGCCAACCCACAGACATCAGTTCACTTGTAACTTCCTAGATGTGAGGCTGAGGGTCCTTTGGATTTCTACAATTATTAAATATGTGCCTCATGGTTAAAAAAAAAAAGAAAAAGAAAAAAAAAAAGCATAACCAAACACTGAAACTATTTCTTATTAAAGTTGAATATTATTTTTTAAAAACACAAAATAATGTCTTTTCCCAAAACTAAACCTATATTTCTTAAGCAGAATTCATTGTCTCTATCTCCAAAACTGATATATGTAAGACTGTTTTTCTTCCTTCTGGAAGAATGCAACAGAATTAGCACAATGTAATTAGCAGGTTTAGTTTGAATTTAGAAACTGAGAGGCAAATGAAATTAAAGTTGGGGTAAATTAATTAGAAAAACATGCGAGAGTTGTGTGTGTTCATTAATTAAGTGTTGTTATTCAATGTGTCAGCACTGACAACCCAACACTTTGTGTGGTTTAGAAACATAGGGGAGAAAAGGCTGACACCCAAGGGAGCAAAGTGGGCAGGTGTTGAGTGGTGTGTGAACTTTCCGGGAGGGGATGAATAAGCAACCATCCCTGGGGGCACTGTAGCCTTCCTGGTACCTTGATCCCTTTGCTCTGAGTGAGACCACCAAGGAAACCACGGGCGTGGGTATTTGTCCAGTTTCTAGACTTTGGCAAATCTGTGCTCCGGAGCCTTGGATATCAATGCCCAGCAATAGAGGCCAGATTAGCTTGTTCAGGTTCTAGAACAAAATGCCACAGACTGCATGGTTTATAAACAACATAAATTTATGTTGTCACAGTTCTGGAGATGAGGGGATCTTTGTAAACCATGCAGCCTGAGGGATATTACAGCAGCCCAAATGGACTAAGACAATGGCCAACTTTTGTACTTGACACGATTGATCAAGAGGACAATGTATGCAAAGTATTCACAAGAGTCACCCTGCCTTGCACACAGCAAGCTCTGTTGATGAGATAGAAACACCTCCTTTGTCAGGAAGAGTTCACCTTTGGGGAAGAAGCATTTATCCTTATAGGTTACAGTTTCAGGAGGATTGGCATGGTTAGGTAAAATCTATTAAACATTTCTCTTGTAAGAATTATTTCTCAGCAAACAACACAAAGCAAAGCAACACAAATAGCAGCCCTAGGAAAAGTTGCGCGGTATGTAATTTTTATAAACCGAGATGTTTTCCCCCCGCCACCCCCAGTTATTCAGAGTCATCTGATAATTCCGAACAAAATGAAAACATCGAAAGTTGGGCCAGAACTTTATATTTCTAAGTTATAATTTTCCAGGTCACATCTCTGCCTCTTAAGATAAATCCAGTAGTCAGGAAAGGAATCTGAGGAGGATGGGGAGGTGGAAGGAGAGGTGAGAAGGGGGTACACGATGAAGGAGGGGCTGTGTCATCTGGGTGACTCCTGCTTTATGTCGATTCTGAGACATCGGGATGACAACTCAGGTCAGAAGTACCTGGTTCTAGTTTCTACCCCCAGGACTCTAGGATGGGGCAGTGAGAGTTTTCTCTGTGGAATTAAAATACACACACACACACACACACACACACACACACACACTTATATGTATATACATATATGTGTGTATATATTAATTGAATATTATATATATGAATGTGTATATATATATATACGTATATATGTGTATATATAAGAATTGGCTATTAACGGTTGACTTTTGTGTAAAACATATATACTTCTATTGAGTCAATTCATATTTATCAGATGTTTATTACATATAGGCACTGAGCTAGGAATGTGAAAAACATTTCGAACAAAAAAGAAAAACATCCAAGTCCTCAAAGAGCTTACAATTTCAAAACTGTCTTTTCCTGAGTAGAGATTCAACCATTTGTTTTTAATGTCAAGGACATCAAAAAACTTTTGTTTATGTAGGTTTTATCTATCAGTATTTACTATGTTAAGTATTATAACTCAAAATATAAATATTATTTATCATTTTGTAAATATTTGTAATATTTTATAAATATTATTTATCAAAAGACTAATAAATTCATGACATGCTAAAAATAATATATTTCATGAAAAATAACTAGCCTAAAACCAAGAAATAGTGAGACGAGTGATACTAGTTGGCATTTTTGAAACCAGTCGGTATTAATAAAAAAGCTAAATTTTTAAGTTTGCTTTTTTATTCAATCTGTGATATCAATATCATGCAGTTTCTGGAGAATTCCACTGTATGCTTGTAAGAGAAAAAGGGAAAAACAGGCAGATTAGTTCTTAGTATTGTTATGGAAATATTTTTTTACTTTATGGACCTCTGAGGGTCTCAGGGACCCGTGGAGTGGAGTTCAGGGCTCCACTTTGAAATCTATTGGTATGGCAGAAAAAGCACACATTCGAAAGACCTGAGATCTAACTTGTGATCTTCGGAAATTATTTCCTTTTTCTTGGCCTCTGCTTCCTCCCTCTGGATTAAATTATAGCCAGAATCTTTTCCAGCTGTGACATTCCCAGCTCTCTGCCCTCTCTGAATTGGTTTTTAATATTTTAATAGAACAGATATTTTCTTCTTTTTCTTTTCTCCTCATCCTCATCTTGCTGGAGCAGACACTAACTGAACTAGAATGCAAGAAGGGAGTCTATGACATTCAAAGATGAAAAGTAAGATGAAGTCCAGGGCTAGTCTACAAAAATATAGACTCACTTTGACAGTGAGGCTGACTTAGTACTGAGAACAGATGCTTGGCTCCAGAATAGACTGGTAAGGGGTGTGTGTGTGTGTGTGTGTGTGTGTGTGTGTGTGTGTGTGTGTGAATGAGAGGGGGAGAGAGAGAGACAGAGAAAGAGAGAGAGACAGAGACAGAGACAGAAAGAGAGACAGGCAGAGACAGAGAGAGAGTTTATTTGACCTCTCCTTTATTAACATAATATCATCTACAGAGGTTCGATCCCCTTCAGCTACATCCAGGAAAATCCCCAATGACTGATATCAGCCCTTGAAGTCCAAAAGACTTTGGGACAGTGAACTAAAGAGGCAAAGTAGTTTAGAAACATTCAAGTTATCTAAAAGAGGGAGGCAAACAGGAGTCCCTGGGGGAAGTCTGCCCCATCTGGAGATGGTGGGCTTGAAAGTCCTGAATGATGACCCAACCTCCACCCTTTGCTGCAGAGAAGGCCCTTCCCCACCTTTTGCTAGATGAATAAAGCAGTGGTTCTCACACCTGAATGTACATCAGAACCTCTAGGAGGGCTTGTTAAGACAAGCTTCTAGGCCCACCCTCGGAATATCTAATTCAGTAGATGTGGGGTGGGGCCCTGAGTATTTACATTTTCAAGTTCCCAGGTGAACCTGTCACCCAAGTTTCAGTTGGCCATACTTTGAAAAACACTGAAAAATGATAGATTACAGAATGTGATTTGAGCTTACAGAAAAGAACAAGTTTTTTACATTCTAAATGTCTCCGTAATCAGGTTATAAAATACATCCCAGCTCCAAACATCGGTCCTTATATATTTTAGTGTAGCTATTCTGAAGGGAGATTCCAAGAGGAGCACAGTAATTATAGTGTTTTTAAAAAGCTAACTTGCTATTTTATTTTCTCCCGTGTGGGAGTGGAGGGACTTCTTAGAGGGATGGCAGGGGTGATTGCATGGCTGAGCCTTAATTTGAACAATTCCTTTCCAGCCATTAGAGTTCAGATGTAAGATGTTAGAACTAAATATGGGGTTTTAATTCATAATTCAGACTCCTGAGTTTATACATACCTTGCAACTGTCTTGAGCAGACTAAGTCTACATTTCCAATGTAGCTTTAGTTTCAGCTTGCCATGATTTTCTTTTTAACCAAATATAAACACAACATCAAAGACTCGAGTGATTAAAACAAATGTGGGGTATTATGTTATATCAACAAAAATCGGTCTCTGGAAACCCAGGACTGCAGTCAGAGCATTTCCTGGAGATCCTCATGGTTGTGGGGTAAGTATTCACTAGCCTTATAAGGCCAAAGGATGGGATGATAATAAATCAGGTTAGCACTTGGTGCTGTGCTGGCTGGTTTCAGACATACAGTATCTCATATAATCCTGGTGATTCTTTGTAGTGAGAATCAGTGCAATGAAAAGACCTCCTAAACACATAGGGAAACTAAGGTTCTGAGAAATGAACGATTTGTCCTAAGGAGCACAGATTTGAACCACTGTATGTCTGGCTCCAAGGCCCACAGTCTGGTATTTAGGCTTTCACATGGGCTCAGTGCCAAGGTCAGGCATGAATATCAAATTCTAAATCTTCACCTTGACCTTAAAGGCACTCCATGACCAGGCCCAGAATTAGTCTTTCTGTTCCTATAATAGGCTAAGCTTGTTTTCACCTCTGGGCCTTTGCATTTGCTGGTCCCTCTATCTGGACTACTCTGCATTTTGATCTTCACAAACCCAAGTCTTCCTCATCACTCAGGTCTCAGTTCAAGAGAATTCCCTCCCAGAGGTCTTCCCTCAACCTGATATTTGCAAATGGTGGCCTCATCCGCAGCCTGGCCTGTGTACCCAGGCTGAGATGGGTATCTCTGCATCCCACTGCCAGACAGGGGGTGCTCTCTGGTCTCAACTGGCTTGCCTTATTTTACCATCTCTCTTCCCTACTCTCTCACCATACTCATTGAGATCAATTCCCAAACAAATCACTTGCTTCCAATTCCTTGTCTCAAGGTCTGTTTTTATGGCAACCTAAACCTGAAAACAAAGTCACATTTGCCCCTCATGACTGTGTTTAGTTTTTTTCATAGCACTTCTTCCTACCTAACATTGTCTTATTCGTTCATTTGTTTACTTGTTTGTCTTTATATTGTCACCCTACCTGACCTTGCATCCCCTCCTCAACCTTCTCCACCCCACCTGATGCCCCTGAGAAGATAAACATCATGGTGACATGACTTCACCCACCCTGTTCACTGTGATATCCCCAAAACTTAGAATATACCCAGTACATAGTAGGTATTTAATATATGTTTGCTGAATAAACAAAATAAACAAGCAAAGATGCTAAATATCAGAAACTCTCCATGTCAATGTAGAAGGATCTTGGCTAACAAATGACACTCTTGAATGACTAAATAAGTGGCTTTATTCTCATGTAGATGCTATAGTTCTCCTTTCCATTTCTGTAGCCTTTCCTTAATCAACCACATTTTTGTTAAACGTGCTATTCTACACAATCAAAAGTTTACAAAAGTAAAAATCAATCCAGGCTTTAGGGCCAAGTAATTCATTATCTGCATCAATCTAGATTTATGAGTGTATATTGAAGATACCCTAAAACAGAAGTCTCTGTTCCTTTGGCTCCCATCACATTAGGCTTGCATAACCACCTACATTTATTAAAAGAACTCCTGATCTGTTTCTGTTTAACATTGACCTTCAAGTGCTTGATTCAATAAGCTGGGAGATTAGAATAAATCATATTGGCTTGTTCATTTATCTGTATTACAAAGAGTAGCAAGGAGAAACTTGAACAACATAGAAACAAGAAAGGGGGAACAGCTTTCATGGAGATGAAGAGGGAACGTCACAGGGGAAAAAGCCCGTGCTTAGAGATGCTCATATGGAGTAAAGAGAACAGAAACCTAAGCTTTCAAGATTATTTCCCCCCTGATTAAAAAACATTGTCAAAGTAAAAATTAAAGGAGTATTTGCTTTTGAAACAGGTGACATTTCAAAACATGACATGGGAGTTATATTTCTGTTAACAGTTTGTTTAAATGAACAAACACCATTCAACATAAAAGAGCATTTGTAGCAGGTTTTTTTATTTTCTCTTTCTACTAAGCCACATAGGAGCCTTCACGGACTGCGGGTGAGGACTCTACTCCCTGAAACGTTCTGCCTCCACAAGCGATTAACGAGCATCGAACGTGGAGATTTGCTCATCGCATTCACCAGCCCTTTTTCATACACATTTTCTGGAAGAGGACCTGGTGTACAGTAGGTGCTCAATAAACACGTTGTGTAAAGCAGAAGGTAGAATTACTTGCATTTTTCTGGGAGAAAAGATTCTCACAACATGTTCAAAACAGTGTTATCCATCTTTTGCTTACGATCTGTAAGGGGACTATGGCTGGGAGCTGACATTGACATATCTTGTTGCCTGCCCAGAAACAGAATATGTTACATCTTGATATGTTTTGTGTTAAAAAATGAATTCTGTGTGGTAAATAAAAGATCATGATTCGAAGCCAGTCATTTACATTCTAAACTTCCTTTTCCTAAAATGGGGCTAGTAACGCTAAGCATGATTAGTCAGTCAGTCAGTCAGTCAGTCAGGGGGATTAAATAAAGTCATACTTGTTAAAAGCAAGTGTGCAATGCTTGGAACAGAGCTCACAACAAAACACTTGTTACCCTGTCATTTTACAGATGAGACAACTTTCATTCAGAAGGATCAAATGACTGTCTCCAGGCTCACTCTTCTGGGAATTGATAAAACTGGGATTTCAGGAAACGGGATTCTGACCACAGAAACCATATAGTCTTTGTCCATGGTCCATAATCCAAGCGTCGACTGCACATTATTTTCGCTCTGGCTTCCCTCGCTCACACACTGCAGCTGCTGACGTCCCAAATCCCCGCTTTCAAAGCAGTGAACTACTCACTAGCTGCTGTCGACTGGAATAGCAGCGAGTTTAACAAAGTTCTCAACTGTCGGGAATTTTTTCCACTTCACAGTCTAGAGACACGGACCTGGAGTCATTATAAATGTAAATTACTTAGGGGTAGATTCTCTAAGTTTGCTATTTAAAACGTGTTTGTTTGGTATAAATTGATGTTCTTGGGATAAATGTGTCAAAAAATGTGAGATAATGTAACAGGTGTAGAAGCAGAAAAGATAATTAAACCAGTGTGAATGTAAATAATGTCTTGTACATAGCTGACTTCGAGACATCTTAAACACCACTCTACCTATTCTTTAGTGCTGGCTGTTTTATATAAAGTGCTGATGTGATTTTATTTCCCCCAGTAAAACCTTGTAACCAAGGCAGAAGCCTTGAATAGTTTGCCTGATGACCTTTCATTCAAGGATTTATTATTATTATTATTATTACTATTCTTATTCAGTGCATAAACCATACTGAATAACTTGGGAGATTTTAAATCCATTAAGCCATCGGCTTTCAATTATGACCTTACTTTATAATCACCTGGCAAGGCTATAAAAATTAGATACCAAAGCCTTACCTGCATTACGTGGCATTAATTAATTGTTCTGCAGTAGATATCAGGTATCATATTTCTAAAAAAATTTCCAGGCGATTCTAATATGTAGCTTGGTTTGAGAATCATTGCACTGTTTTTCTTCCTCTTATTCATTGCACAAGCTCAAATTTCTTTCTTTTCTTTTATCAACTGGTAATTCCTAGTCATTCCTCAAAATGCAGTTCAGAAGCACTCTTTCCAAGAAGCTCGGCCACTGGGTAATGTTGGTCCTGTTCCTTTGTATGAAAAAAAAATTCTCCTCAACAGATCCCCTACTGTAAATTCTTTGAAAGTAGAGACATGAGGTCAAAGTTCTTTATTATTTGTACTCACAGTGTTTAGAATTACCCATGTAAGAGTTACAATAAAAATATATTAAAGAATGAATGAGTGGGTGATAAAAGAATTATTAGAGTGAGGTTAATAGCTCTGGTTACTTGTGGATCTGCTCTTTACAGACTTGTAGTATAGGTCTGATTTATATCGACTGTAAGTAGCTTTAAAATACTATAGTATATAAAGCTGAACATACGCATATGTTATGACTCAGAAATTTCACCTCTATTTATATATCCAACAGAAATAGATATACATGGATTGGATGGTAGTTGATCAGTGTTCATTTCCTAATTTGGAAAATGGTTTATGACTTTTTTTTTTGAAATGTACAAAATAATCTTTTCCCAGGGAAGGGAATTCATTAATTATTACACAATTCTAAGAATTCTCTCTTTGCGCAATGGCTAGGAGTTGGATAGAGGAACATGTAATTAAGATTTTCCTATTTCAAATGTCTTTAGATTTTTCCTATTTACAGCAAAAGGTGCTTATTTCCTGGCATATTCATGTTTAATGCTTTCTTTTGAAAATAGCTTGGGTTTCACAATGATTATTAATTTATTTAGCAAATGTATATAGATTATTTTCTATTTCCCAAGAAGCAAGGCAGATTAGGAGGATAATTGAAAAATGAGGAGGATATCTTCAGTGCTCTGTATTCCATGTTACTATGGAGTTCCATGGGACTTTCATTTTCTCAAACTCCCAGCCCCAAGTCCATCATCACACCCTACCTTTCCTCGTCTTCTATTTTGCTCAGACCCCAGATTAGGCAATGCAACTGCCTTCTACCTGAATTCATTAAACCCCTTCATCTTCCACCATCTTAACCAATGTCACTCAGTAAATTTTATCACCTATTACCTTCTGAATACTGGCAGCCTCACCTAATTAAAAAAATATTAATACAATTTCTTCGGTTTCTACCACAATCTCAGGTTACATGATCTCAGCTAAACTCATGGGACTTTTCAATATTCCTTTCATTAAGTTGTAGTTCATTTTCTGCTCTCCAGCCACTAGCTCCTAAAGGAAAAAACAAAACGAACCACACATATATACCAGAAAGCCAAGGCCTCTTGCTTTAATGAGCAAACTGAGATCATTAATTTATTTTCCACCTCAAAGTCTCTCTGTGTCATTATTCATACCTATTTCCCTCACGTATTGGAGGAGAAGTGTCTTTCCTCTTTCTCAAGCTGCTTTGACAGCAACTTTCTTCTGTACGATTCTTTCATAACCACTCTCCTCAACTCCATGTAATCTAACTTGAGTCCTCAAAATGGGACCACAGGTGTTCTGAGGTCCTCCTCAACCATCTAGCTCTAAAGTCAATAACTTGCCCAAGTTCACTATCACTATAACAAAGGGGATTTAAAAATTGGACACCTTATTATTGACATGATCTCTTCTCTTGGCTTCTACTCACAGATTCTTTCTTCTCTGCCTTTTTTCTCAGTTCCTGTTCCTTCCATTCTATTTCTGTTTTCCAAAAATATATATCCTCCAAGTTTATTTCCCATGTACTCCTCTATTCATGTGATCCTTCCACCATCCTCAAGATCTTTAACAGCTTTTTTTTTATATAAGAAGGACATATGTATTGTTGGTCAACACAGAACACCAGACAAGCTCCATGATGCACCATAACCTCTGGCCTTGAACACAACTGGACAGTGAGGGCAGAAACCACCATGACGAGTAGCACTTTCTGACCCAGACATCTGGCTCTTGCTGGCAGTGCCAGGAGGCAAGTCTGCAATCCGAAGCCAACACTCTCTATGGCACCAGTAGGATATAAGATGGGACGAGGCCCAGGCCAGTAGTCACATCCTTATATGCTGATTTCAGGGAATCTTAGGGATCTTTCAACAATGAATCACTCATAGACTAGGATCACTCGAGACAGGATCTGTGCTAATTTCCCAAAGTGGACATTTTAGAAAAGATGGTCAAGTTCACCAGACTTGCTCTTCTAAAGTATATCATTGCTGCTCTCTGCTGGTCAAAAGCATATTCTCTTCAATTAATATTAGCAGAGATGTGGAATGGGTCAAAGAGGAAAGATATAGTGCTTTCAAAATGATATGGACTGGTGCTAGATAATTGCAGTCGTTGAAAAGACATAACAGGCTGTGATAGGTATTCTGATGTAGGAAAACTGATTTTAGTGAGGATCTGTTATACCGCTACAGCAAAGACATGTAATCAATTACTACTTTATTTTTATTATGGTAAGAACACTTAACCATGAGATCTACCCTCTTGACAAAATTTAAGCACACAATGTAGTATCATGAACTGTAGGTGAATATTGTAGATCAGACCTCTAGAACTTATTTGTCTAGTGTAAGTCAAACTTTATACCTTGAACAGCAGCTCTCCACTCCGCCCCCACCTCAGTTTGTAGCAATGACCATTCTTTTTTGTTTCTATGAGTTTGGCTATTTTAGATACCTCATATAAGTGGAATCATGCAGTATTTGTCTTTCCATGACTAGCTAATTTCTCCAATTAATCCTTATATCTGTAGACCTTTAATTAATAGAGTGTATAGGCTATCATACATTTCAGCAAGCATTAAATTAGTTGCCGTGTTTTTAGTGCACAACTTTCTATTAGTCATCACATTTGCATTTTTGCAGGAAATTCGCAAGTTCTATTGAGGGTCATTACCTTGACACACTGCACAATCCTAAATTGTTTTCTGAGTCTTAAAAGAAAGATTAAAGTTAATCATGTATATTTGCACAATTTTTTTAGTTGAAAACTTACTTTTAAAAGTATGTCAGTGGTAGCTTTTGATTATTTAGAATAATTTTTGCATACTTATTGTACTCTGAGAACTGCACAGTGAGGACAGATTTGGGCTCAAAAGCATAACACAACAAGTACCTTGAGATGGTTACTGAATATCTTTGAAATCCATTTTCCTCTTTTTTCAAATGAGGGAAATAATAATACCCATCATATCATTATCATACATATTAATTAAAATGTCTCATGTTAGGTGCCTAACAGTCCTCGTCACAAAGTAAATAGTCAGCAAATATTAACAGTTAGCATTAATATTACAATCCAGTCTAAGTAGCAGAATTTATTATATTTCCCAAAACAAAGCTATTTCTTTTTTTCACAGATTCAAAACACTGTAGATACCTAGAGAATATTGTTTTTAGAGCACAGCCTTAGCATTGACACTAACTGTGTAATTTAAAGTAATGTCTTAAATTTTCTGAGCCTGGAAAATGTTTCTGGATGTTTGCCCTTGCCCTAAGGTCTCAACATAACTCCACGTTTTAATTTTATTTACAACTATTTAATGGCCTATGGTACAAAGCGCTTCGTTTTCTGACCTTCTGTTCCTCACCTAATGACTTGCCTGAAGAACAAACAATAGCTGGAGGAAGTCAGTAATCTTTGGGGAGAATTTGCAAAGGATGATTCTCAGAAGGAACAATGGCAACAGCAAAGTACCCAGATCCAACAATGCATTCCTTTTTTCAACTACCGCCACACTGAAATGCGATTTGAATATTGTTCCTTGTTTATTAGTTCAGTAAACAAGGATTAAGTTGTCACTAGGTTTGTAAGCCAGAAGTTACAGTGTGCCGAAGTGAGAAAACTAGCCAATGGCAAGAGATGGGACCTAAGCAGAATGTTCCAAATGGGTGCTCTCCTCTCTTCCATTCCTCCCTTAGAAAACATCTCAAAAGACTAGATCAATTACAGTTCTCTTGGGATGCAGTTCAGAGATCATATGTCTAAGACATGCTAGCAAGCCATCTTCCAATTCCAAGCTAACTCATCAAGTTCAGCACTGATGCTGAAGGGCTCCAGCAAGATAAATTTTATAGAGAAAACAGGGTTTGGTCAGACTTCAGTCTTGATACCACTCAATGTAAGTACTGGTTCAGGTCAAACTATTAATCTGGCAAAGTATGTCTTCAATGGCCTCTGTCACTTCTTCTTGAGAACCTTCTCCATTTTTTTGTGATTCCTTTCTGCCTCCAATAGGACCTCTCCTACCTTCGCACTGCTAACGTTATATAACCTCAGCTCTGTCCATGCTCTGGCCAGGCCTTTTTCTTTAGCTTGCTTCCTGTGACCTTCTAGCCCTTTCTCTAAACTGATGTTTCTGTTCCATCATTTTATTGCACATACGGCAGTAATGAATACAATGGGTTAATGTCCCCTTTTTTTGTCCTGCCACCTTGGTGAAATATTTTTCAAAACTAAGGATCAGGGTAGAACGTGGTAAATAATCAACTCTCATGGTTAGTTTTCAAGTACAGAAAGACCTCAGAGACCCTTTGGAATTATGGCTCATATATACAATGGAATATTACTCAGCCATTAAAAAAGTGAAATCCTACCATTCATAACAACACAGATGGACCTAGAGGTTATTAGGCTGAATAAAATAAATCAGACAAAGATAAATATCGTATGATTTCACTTATATGCAAATCTAAAGAACAAAAAGAACAAGCTAATCAAAAACAAACTCACAAATATAGATGACAATCTAGTGATGGCCAGAGGGGAGGAGGGTTAGAGGGCTGGGATAAAAAGGTAAAGGGTTAAAGAAGTACAAATTAATAGTTGATGGATGGTCACAGGGATGGGGGGCATGGCATAGGGAATGCAGTTAGCATTAATGTGATGGCTAGGTGGAGGGCCAGAAGAGAGAAAGAGCAATCAGGGGGATCATTTCATAAATTATATAAATGTCTATCTAATGTACCATATACTTTAAACTAATAATAAAATATTTTTTTAAAAAAAAAAAAAGAAAGTTGATTCCATGAGATTTAAAGTTTCAAATACTATTTCATGCTTGTTTGCATAATTTAATTAAATAAAGGGAGCATTCAACATGCAAGTAACAATAATTTAAAAAAAAATCTTATCCCCAAGTACAATCCCATTCTGAGTTACTAGGGGATAATGTTGCTGCGACGTGTACACTTTGAAGGGGGCACAGTTCAGGCCCTAACAAACTCATTATTCATTTCATTTACTTGTTTTGTGCTCTGAAGAAAATAAAAAGGAAAATAAGAAAGAATATAAAAGAAAACAAAACAAAAGTAATCTACAATTTCAGTATAATTCTATCAGTCAGAAATACTTTAGGTCAAATGAGAAGAAAACCAACTATTTTTTGAGGGATGACTTCAGCTGTAGACAACCACCTTGCCCATGATCATGTCTTTCTGAGTATGATCCACATCCAATGTCATATTAGCTTTCCGTCTTGCCCCCAACTCGGGACAAGTCTGACAGATATCCTGGCTGCAGCACTCCACATAGATAATCTGAAGCTTCCACCGAGATGACATCACTACTCAACAGCTAACACTTCCCACTCTCACTCCCTTCCCTTCTTTCTGTACATGTGGATCTCAGGAGCGTCTCATAACTAAACACCTCCAAGGCCTACTTCCCAAGGCCCCCAAACTATGATGCTAATTTTGGAGTGAAACAATGAGCTGGCCAGCCCGTCTTCCTCTAGAGTCCATGCACTTTCTAATACCCTATGCTTCTCATTCCGGGTTTTGTGTCTTTTGGAACTTCATTAAGTTAAACTCACAGAATTTGAGTCAATTTTACTGAATTATCAGAAATGTAAAACACTATTTTTGGGTTAAAACTATTTGAATACAAAATGCAATGAGTTTTTAAATTGAAGCATGACCCTTCAAAATTAATCTTACTTATAGCTGGCTGCTTTACCATAGGCCAAGGGCTAATGGATGTTAGAATGTGCTTCGATAGGAGAAACACCTGCTGGAAACTAAATGAGCTTCTGTATTATTTGCTCAGGGGGATGATTTGATTGTCAAAGAAAAGAAGCTTGGATCACATGAAAGTCAAGAGAAGGGTGACAGACTGGCCAGCTTTAGGAGTAATTAGCAACGAGCACTGTGACATGGGAGGGGTTAGCTACACATAGAAATTCTAGAACTTTTCTATTCCTGGCTTATGGTGCTTCTTTGGCTTTAGCGACCTTGGGTTGAAGCTTCAACAGGAAAGATTATCTCCTGCTGACTGCCTCAGAAATGCAATTTTCAACCAAAGTTCCTATGGCTGTGTTGGTTCTAGGATGTATTAGCTATACATAAGCTGTAAAGATCTGAGGTCAACAGGGCCAGTGGGATATGTGGACTCTTGAGAAATACGTCACAGCCACTTAGAAACTAATAATCTTAACATCATGTAATAATTTGAGGATTAAATGATTACACTATGAATGTTATGACATATAAATGTGTGGGTATTAAAAATTGGTGCTGTAAATAGAGACTAAAACTATGAATGAGAAGAAAGCACTTGTATCTTCCTACTATGTTTAGTTTATATCTACTTAAAACACAGAGAGTGGATCTTAAAGTTTGAACCACAGAGAACAATTTCTTTATACTGGTTCGTAAGAAAAAAGTATGAAAGACATTAAAATGGACCAAAAAGTTTACAAGGTAGTAGAAAGAATCCTAAAGATTATTTCCCCAAGATTCTGGTTTCCTGGTTATTTAATCAAACTGTGGTTTATAACTTGCTACAAAGAGATTTTGCAGATGTAACTAAAGTCTTTTAATCAGTTGACCTTAGAACAGGGACATTATCCACATGGGCCTGATTGAATTGCACAAGCCATTAAAAGCAGAGGACTTTCTTTAGCTGATGGCAGGAGGAGGAGGGGTCAAAGCAGGAGGAGGACTCCAAGGGCCAGTGCTGGTTGGAAGATGGGGAAGATCACATGAGAAAACATATGGGTGAGATCTAGGAGCAGAGAGTGATCCATGGCCTAAAGCCAGAAAGGAAATAGAGCCTCTGAACTCAATCGCAAAGAATTGAATTCTGCCAGTGATTCCAATGAGCTGGGAAGGAAAGATTTCTTTAGAGCCCAGCCCAGGAAACTGGTGAAACCCCAAGCAGAGAAGACAGGTAAGCCATGCTTGACTTCTGACTGATAGAACTATGAGCTAAGAAATGGGTATATTTTCAGCCACCAAGTCTGTTGGGTTATTCCAGAGCAATAGAAAACAAACACTGAGTGTCTACCTTCAGGGTTTTTATTCTATGGAGCATCTGTGCCTTTCATTTTCCTTGAACTATTATATAGTTCTATAAATTGTAGATAACTGAATAATAATTTTTGTTCACAGGCATGCAAATGAATTTTATCCATCATAAATACAATCTCCCTCCACTCTAAGGAATAAGCCGGTTTTACACGTATTTGTAAATTTATTCCAGCATTTCTCTGCCCATGTATAGGTGGCAATTTGAATTCTCTTTTGATCCAGTTGCAACATCCTACTGGTTCTCTTATTAATGAGTTAAATAATATTTATTTTATGTTCATTTATAAACATTTATAATATGTATAATGTATTTATATATTTTTTTTCCTATATACAAATATTTATATATAGAAAAATTTTTATATCCATATGAGTCATGGGTTTGACCTCCTTAAAAATGCACCATTCAACAGGGATTCCATTCAGGGATTTCCAAAACGTACAGAGCAGGGACACATATGTGGTCATCTCATAACCTGTGTCTAGAAGATGGCTAAATGCTGTACTAAAATTCCCTTCCACTTCTCATGCCAAACCTCTGAGCTTGGTTGGAGGAGTCTCCATTTAAAATAAGAAAACCAAGACCCAGACATGTCACAAAATGTATGGAGGAGCACACAGTTTTGGAGTCTCAGAGGGGAGATTTTAACAAACTGGAATTTCAGGTTATCACGATTTCCATTCTGCCATATAGTTTTCCAGTGCGAAATGGAGATCATTCTTTCACCCTGATCTAACACCATCACCCGAATTCCTGAGTCCATTACTGATGCCAACATCTTCCTGGTCACTCAGGCTTCACAGCTCAGAACCATTCAGTCCTTTCATCTCCCTCTCTCCCTATAACCAGTGAGAATTTGGCAGATGGAGGGCCATCTTTACAAAAAAAAAAAAAAAAAAAGTAACCTTATGAATACAAAATTAGATATTTTTTCAAAATGAGACAAAAAATCAAAATAGACTAGATCTTAAATCTTTATATTCTTTGTTTTGGAACCTCTCATGGCAATTTACCAGACATCTTTACACAGACATAATGGCGAGTGTGACTTGGTCCCTTCCCCACTGTAAACTTCCTGAAGCTCTGAGTGCTCACAGGGGCCATGCAAGTAATGACCCTACGACTTACACTTTCTCAGAGCCCACTGTCAATTTTTTCCCCATTCCTAGTAAATGAAATCAGTTATGCAATGAGTGGTCCTGGAAATCGTTCAGAGCTTCATGGAAGTGGGTAGAGGTTACAGACCTAGGAAATTTTAAACACTTAGATTCCTGAACTGTAGCCCAACCTCCTGAATAAACCTTCAGGGCATCTGTACTTTTAAACAAAGCTCTGCAGCTGGAACTGCCTGGAAAGCGACCTGATCTTACGTCTCCAAGTTTTAGAGTTCTCAAAGGGCGGTGGAGGAGCCTTTGCTGGACACTGGGGGCCGGACAGTAGGGAATGGAGGAGCCATGAAAATGGAGGTGGGAAGGGCGCTGATGAAAGTCAACTATTTCCTCTCTCTTAAGTAACTACCTTGGCCTTGATTCAAGTAAAGCAATGAGTTTGATGAGGCTCATCACAACACGGAAAATGGCCTGGTACTCAAAGGAGATGAGCAAATGAATTTCAAATACAAGAGGAGCCAGATAGGGCCAGAAAAGCATGCTTCCAACAGCTGCACACGACTGACAATTTTATTGACCCCTTAGCTAGAAGAGGCTGGACATAAATATCAGGGGCACTCCACAAATATGTTTACATATTATTTGCAACTTACTGTTTATATATCTATGCTTAAATAATATTGTTCAAATAAGTATATACACCGATTTTATAGTGTGAATTCTGTCATTCTCAGTTATACATTGGCTTTCTAAAGTGAATCATTAAAAAAAAATTGCTTCAGATATTGGAAAAGAGAAAGTTCCTTATGTATGGGAAACCGGCATGAAGAATTAAGATTTTTGTCTGCCAGAGAGGGAGGATTAGTCACCAGCATTACATTCTCACCGCATGTGCCCACCTCCAACAAAACACAGGTAGAAGTGTCCTCTACACTACTGAATGGAAAAGAATAAATATTCCTGTCATATTATGTCACAGTCACATGGTCCTTGAATAACCGCCCATAGATAGATCCCTCAGTAAATTTGTTCTCAGAGGTATGTGTTTACACATGGCAAGTCTGAGAAAAAAAGAAAAAGAGAAAATATTGTCAGTAGAAATAACGTTCTTCCTTCCAGAGACTAATGAGATTTTTAGACAAAACTGAATATAAAACTATTTTCATATTCAAAACAAGCTGGGGATTGATTTAATAACAAGCACAATGAAAATTGTTGTAAATAAACATTTTTTGTTCATGTGCTTTATCACCACACATTTCCATGGTTCTTTGTAGTTACTGGATAAATCTCTGTCTGCCCCTCCCTGCATCTCTCTACATACTCTGTTCTCTGTCTAAGGAGGTGGGCCAGAGTGTGAAAGCCTCTGAAGTGTTCTGGCTTCTGATTGGATTCAGGCTCTGGGCTGCCCTGGCTTGAGCTAAGATGAAGGAGAAGAGAGAGATGGGATGATTAGGCTCCTTCCCTGAGGCCTGGCTGCAGTTGGGTGCACTTCTTGACCAAAGATCACAGTTCATCTCTTGGCCCTCACCAGGTTCATGCAGCTGCTTTATTTCTTCAGGTTTCAAGATTTCTCAGTTGGCCTGGCTGTTACTAACCTAACAGACTATATGCTTTCCTATGGTGTCTCTACAATCTTTGTAAGTAGTTCCTCTATTAAACTTTTCTCAAATTACCCAGTGTGTGTGCTCCATCTCTTCTTGACTTGACCCTTGATTGATATCTCTACTGATTATTACTCCCACTGGTGAGCCTATTGCTGATAGGCTTCCTCAAAGTCGGTTAACTTCTAACATAAAATTTAACTTTCCTTATTATCTAAGTTTTTAAATGATGTACTTATTCCTCATTTGTTTCAAAAATGGATATATGGCAGCAATGTTTTTAGAGGTTATATGTTAGACTATTAAAAACAGATGAAAGGGAAAATCAAGTAACAGTTCTATATATCCTGACATTTTAAGTAAATTTATAACCATACAAATCATTACCAACTTTCTCTTCTGAATCATAGATTAAATATTACTTAGTTTATTTTTTATAGTATAAAAATTGGAAAACTGATGGCTAATGACTTATTTTTTTTCTTTTTGCTCAGTAGCTTAAATCCATGACTTATATTTGTTATATTGCATTGTCTGCCTTTAGGCTAAGAAATCATGTGCTCTTAAATACAGCTTATTATAAAAGAACAATCTATCCCAAAATAACAACCTTCAGAGAATAAAAACAGAGTATGCCTGAGTCAACAATTGCTAAAATGTTGGAGAGGAAGGTGAGTAATGGAGTTAATAATCCATAAATATAGACTATTGACACCACCAAAATCATATTTGGATGACTAAATTAATGTCACACTTTTCACTCACCTGTATAACTTTTATGTATTTGACAATGGTAGTTGTGTTTTATCAAATATTAAGGCATGCTTACTCCATTCTGCTATGCAATAACTTTCACCAAATGCTAGTTATTTTACTAACTTTAACACAGTTAAATATAAATAGAAAAGTCTTGTTGTAAGGATGCATTATTATTGTCTTTTTTCTTTCTTTTTTTTCAGTTGACAAAGTGTTGTTTTCAAAAGAGAACTGAACCAAATTCAAAATGTGATATTCCAGAAGAAAAATAAAAGCAGCTGAAGTAAACATTAAGAAAAGCAAAGTAAAGTGAAAAATCACAGCTAATAACAGACCATTTATCTGTACTAAGAAAGACAATACAACTGAGTATGCTAAATTATTTAACTTATCTCTGAGAGGCGAAGCAAAGGATCTCTGTTTTGATAAACACTCAAACTTTGCTGAATGGAAAACTACGTTATTTCTAACATGTCAAATTTGGATACAGTTAAAGAAAATGTGAATTAAATTTGAGTATACAGCATTAAAAGATGAATTGTCAGCTTAGAAATATCTTTCCAAAATACTTTGCTTCGGAGGAATTACATAAGTGTGCAAAAAAAAAAAGTCATAATTGATTATGTTTTGCTTCTTACATTTGAAATGTTCTCAAAATTCTAAATGCAGTAAAAGGCTCAGAATATTATACAAAGAGAGAAATCTAGTTTGATCAAAGACACTGGCAGTGAATTTTAAAAGGTTTTAGAGTTGCAGACTAAAGAATTTAGCAAAACCCTGAATTTCTGTCTCTCTCTTCCTTCATGAATTTAGGCATTTTGCTGTTTATTGAAATACTCATGTGCAAAGTTTGTTCTAGGAAGTGAAGATTAGATATTGAAACTTTGCTGACTTCAAGGAAGCGAAAAGTGGTCAGAGAATTTCATCTGATAACTGGAAAGACTATATATTTCAACATGCTTTAAGTGGCTTCTTCAAAACCACATAACTCTGCCTTATTCTTAAAGAACTGGGGAGATGAATTCTAATTTGGGACCTGAAAGTTGAGGTGGAATTGTCCAGATGAACAGAGAAGGGTCATGAGTGAAGGAGATGCTGAGGAGAAGGCCTTGGACTGTTCCAGGAATCCCAAGACATTCCGTTTGGCAGAAACAAAGATGTGGAATTTGAAAAGAGGACATTGTTCATATAAAGCAAAATGAGGAAAGAATTTTTAGAGCAATGAAGTGAAGAAAAATCTGTATGTTATTACTATTTGGCCTTAGATTCTCTGTTAGGAAGGGAACAAGCTTTGTTTAGGAATAAATCCAATGTTGGGTCAGGAGGCAAAGCGTTGAGGAAAGGTTTTAGCAAGCACCGAAATCAAGAAACAAAGCTAACTGCTCTGTATTGAAAATAAACAGGTTTTTATGTTTTGAAGATGTATTAACATGAGAAGGAACAGGGGGAAACAAAGAGCAGGAAGAGAAACAACAGGAAAGGAATACAAAGAAATTTTAAGAATAAAGATGTTAATTTGTTTATTTTTCTGTGTTAGAAATACCCTCTTATCACACACTCCCCACCAAATATTCAGTATTGTTTATCCACAAAGACAAAAGACACATGTAAACTTGAGTGTTTTATTTTGTATTTGTAGAAATCAAAGTTCTATATCTGTTGTGATATTAGAACAGAGATGAATAGATAGAATTACCTGTTAGAAACAACATGTAGAGTACAAAGTCATATCGTGGAGGTAAAGTGTAGGAAGGAGAGGTGACCCTGGAACCTGAAAAAACCTTGGGGAAGCCATGAGACTTTTCACAGGGCAGCATGCAGTAATTGGAGCTAATACTTTAGCTTCTAAGAAGGGGGGGCCCCATCTGACACTTAGGATACACAGAGCTCAGGGACTTTTGAGATTAATTTAAAGACGATGGAAATGTTAAGCAGAGTAGTGCTCAACTCCACCTATGCTCTTGATACATGATGGAAATGAGTGTGGAGGAGACCAGCCAAAGCAGGGAGGCTAGGTAAGGACGAATCTATGTTGGGTCACTCTCAAAACCACCCTTGACTTTGATGTTCTGGGAACATTCTCCTGATTATGATCTCAATGAACCTGGTCTCAGCTTGGGGACTCAGACTAAGTGTTGAGACCTTGGTAAAAAACATTACCCTTTCTTGAAGTATGTGAGTGAATGTGTGCATTGAGGAGGAAATAATTACAAAGGGAACAAGAAATAACGGGATTCAACTGGTTATTATGCTAAGACAATCTGTGAGTATAAAGTTGGGTATGTGTTTACCCATTCAATAGAAAATTATTGAGAGCTCGATTGAATCAAATCAGAAATATGCAAGTTCCATATTTTGTAATTCTGCCAAGGTAGAAAATTAGACCTAAATTCAGAGACAATCAGTCTTAATAAGCAGTTAATGAAAGAGCTTAAAAGAAAGGCAATCTGTTGACTCGGGTCCTCTGAAAAGACAAGCCCCAAGCTAGCCATTACTTCTTGTTAATTGACACAGAAGCTAATGAATATAAAATTTTCATCTCTGTTACCATAACACATTGCTACATTCATTCTATATCTTGTCATCATAGAGTTCTGTTTCTATCTAAAAATTTACTTGCTAAAAGAACAAGGAGCCTTCCTGTACTAGAGAAAAGTCTCTTTGTAATAGTTGCAAGGACTATAGACTATAAACTTAAGGCTAGCAATGTGTATTAAAGGAAAGTACCTTTGTTAGAACAGTTGCAATAAAAACCTTTCTTCCTTAAAGACTTAAATATAGTTATTCATGGAAGGTTGGTTTTAATTATGAATCCTACGGACACTCACATCACATCATTGATCAAACTCTATGTAACTCAATCTACATAAAAGAATTGTGAAGATTTTATTAAAATTAGAACTGTAGCTAATGACTTCTACAGGCTCCCACATCACCTCTGGCCATTAGCATTCTGGCTTAGTCTACTCCAGCTGCCATAACAAAATAACATAGATAGGGGGCTTAAATAACATTAATTGACTTTTCACAGTTCTGGAGGCTGGAAAGTCCAAGATCAGGGTGCAGAAGCATGGCGGGGTTCTGGTGAGAGCTCTCTTCCTGGATGGCAGATGGCTGCCTTACAGCTTTGTCCTCACATTGAGGAGAGGGAGAGAGAAAGAGAGCAATTCTCTCATGTCTCTTCTTACAAGGACACCAATCCCATCCTGGCGGCTTCATTCTCATGAACTCTTCTAAACCTAATTATCTCCCAAAGGCCTCACCTCCAAATATCATCTCATTAGGGATGTGAATTCGGAAGGTGGGGACACGTTTCAGTACATTGCAGTCCCTTTGTGCTTATATGATGGTCTTCCCTTCAGATGAGTGACGTGGGTTGCTGTCTAAGATCAGCCACAAGCTTTTCAGTAGCTCTTGAGGTTTTTATGCATAGAGATGTCACTCAAGGGATCAACCCCTTTTTCTTCTACATCCTCAATTTTCCCTTCTCTGTTATAAGGGTCCTATCAGCCTACATAATACTGTAAAATAAATATGAAAATAAAATAAAATTTAGGGACCTCTGACTGTACATCTTGTTCCAGCTTACTGTCTCATTTCTTTACTCCCTGTAACAGCATAGAAACCCTAAGTAATGTGTCTACAGTCACTGTCGCAATATCCTCTCCTCCAATTCTCTTATTTTATAAAAGAAAAAAACTCTATGAGCCAGAATCCAAACAATATAGAGAACTCTATATCTACATTCTGATATTTCTCACCACCTGCATCCCTCCCTCCTTGCCCCAGACAAATATGGACTCTCTCTTAGGGGCTGCAATGGCCCCTAAGTCATCTCCCTGTTTCAGCCAGCACAGCTTCTCCATCTTCTCACCATAACAATCAGAGTGATCCTTCTGAAATATCAGTCCGATATTTCACATCATACCATTCTTCTGTGCGAAACCTTCCAATGGCTTCTACTGGCACTCGGAGCAGAAGTCAAAGTCCTAATCATCACTTACAAGGTTTTACGCCCACTGCTGATTTTTCACTCTTTTCATCCTCTCTTCTTTTGCTCTAATTGTGCTAGCAGTTTCCTCACTGTCCCTATGTCCGTCATGAGCCTGTTTAGAGATTCGCATTTGAAGTCTTCGCTGTCTTGAACACTCTTTCTCCAGCTATCCACGTGGCTTCCTCACTTCCTTTTGGCCTCTTTCTTCATCTTACGCCTTCTCTTTGAGGTCTTCCTCCCACCCTCCTATTCCCTATCCAGCATTAGTTAAGTCTGCTTTAGTTTTGTGATAACATTTGTTATGTAACACAATATATTTTTTTCTTATTCATGTATTTGTTGTTTCTCTCATTGTACTCAATACTGTGAAATGGTTGCTGGGGAAAAGCTGTGCACTATAAGTTTCACGAGAGTGGAAATTTTCATCTGTTTTATTCACTGCCGTATCCCTGAGTACATTGCCTTGTTAGCAGGATGTGCTCAGTAATTATTTGTTAGTGAAGAGGCGCATTCCTCTTTACAGTATAAACTTTAAAGTAAAACAAGGTGACTTAGTTGATTTATTTTTAAACCTCAATTTTATCTCTACATCAGTCAAAGGATATTATAGGTAACAAGATAAATAAGACATGGCCTCTCCCTCAGAGGAGCTCAGAGGATGGTGAGGAGAAGCCTGAAAGTTTGAAATGACAGTGGAAAGAAAAAAATCTGAAAGATGGAGCAAAGGTAGAGGCAGAGAGTACAGACCAATATTTGTAAATAAATGGATTAAGCATTGGGAAAGGAAGGAGAAAGCTGATATACCTACAGGTAAGAAATCTCTGGTCTTATAACTTCCATAACTATTTTTAGCTACCTTGCTCATCTATATATTATTTCTTATACTGTAGAGTCTTGGCGGAATAACTAATGCTCCAAAACTCAGAAAATTGTCTGTCATCTGGCATAAGTTAGTTGAATTTCCTAATCTCTTTCAATAAACAGGTAAGAATAAAACTCAATTTGTAGCTAAATACTCTTGAATTTATCCAGAACAATATCGTTTAATAGCAGTAGTATCTCTCAAAATTTTAAGAAGAAAATATGTGCCAAATGCTAAGGATTATATTTTCTCTGTAGTCCTCCTAACAATCCCAGGAGACAGATGTGGCAGAGGAAGTCATCTCTTTTGTCCACAAGACATTCAGGCTCACCTTCAATACTGTGAATGACTTCTGGGAAAAAGCTGTCTACAAATTTAAAAAAAACTAATATAGAAAACAGATCTGTGGTTGCCTGGGATAGAGTGGTGGGGAGGGCCAGGGGAAGGATTATAAGGAGACATGAAAAAATGTTTGAAGATAATAGATGCATAGGTTCACTATTTTGATTGGAATTATTTCATGGACACACACACATATGTATATATATACTTATATTAAATATTTTAGAGATGTGTAGTTTATTGTATATTAGTATGTCTTTAGTTTACCAATGTACAGATATAAAACAAAAATAATTATCATTTAAGGTTTTTATGATTCAAAATATATTACAGATTCATCAAATTCTCTGCTGCTCATCATTCACTCAACCATTCTAATGAGGGCTAGAGAGCACTTTGACATCCAACAACGAGTGTCCCTCCACTTACTAGTGCTAAAAATTTAGTTTTGTTATGTAAACATAACAAAATGCTATGTGCTAAATGCTTATTTGCCAGTATGTTTTTTAAACGTTCACATCTAAAGCATTATTGCCCCTTAAAGATTAATCACTCACTGGCCATCGTAATTATGTAATTATGTAAACATTATGTAATTCATGTTTACGAAATTATAAATGGATTAGATGCTCATGCCTAAGAAAACTTCAAATTACACCCAAGAATATGGAATGAAAATGAAAGTTCTGATCACCTCCTACTTTTAAATGCTCCTTTAAGACTAACGGTAAGAATGAGGGTGCCAAAGACTTTGAACGGCCACTTCCAGCTCTTACCAACAATCACATTCACTTATTTTCTTTTATGAGTGAGAAAGTACTTGGACAGAAATTAGGCAGTCATTCCTGGTCCTGGAAAAAACAGCTGATACTTTGATGAAACCACCTCAATATTTTCAGGAAATCAGTGTCTTATCACTCTGTAACTATTATCATAAAAATCTGGACTACTTTTAAGTCATCTTGCCTTCCAGGTAGCAAATTATTTTTTTAAAAAATAAATGATGTTCCTCAAGGGATTTATTTGTCTAAATGCTTGATTAGAAGAACAGTTTTTTTTTTTTCTTCTAGAGAAGGAAGGAAGGAAGGAAGGAAGGAAGGAAGGAAGGAAGGAAGGAAGGAAGGAAGGAAGGAAGGAAGGAAGGAGGGAGGGAGGGAGAGAGCGAGGGAGGGAAGGAAAGGAGGAATAAAGGAAGAAAGGAAGGAAGGAAGGACAGAAACAAACAAGGAAACAAAGAAAAGAAAGGAAAAAGGAAAAAAAGAAAAGATTGGCTAGCTTCATGTACTAGAGTTGTCCTACCTTATTTATTTTAATCATTGCCTTTATTGCAGCCTTGTTTGGTAATGGGATGATGTTGACTAGGAATTCTTTATTTCTGGGACCAGTGACCACAATGAGAGGCTGAGAAGTGACATCAAGGAGCAAAAAGGTTCCAACCTTAGTTGCCCTTCATGAGGAGTGTCTAGTTCTATCCTACCTCTTCAGCAACTACATGGTTATGATGGACTCTCAGCTTCAGGTGCACCTGGCATAGGTATACAGGGTCTCTCTTTATCTTTGGGATAGGCAGGCTATGGAAATGAATATACAAATAAAGAAAGGACAGATTTGCAAAAAACAAAAATCTGAGTTTTTCTCTTACATCCAAATGACTATTATCTTAAGGTAGAGGAGGAGTATTTTCCAATATTATCAGAAAATAATTCAACAACCTCTGATAGATTAGAAATATAACAATATTTTTTGAGTTCTCATTATATACTCAACATAAGTAGGACCCTTATATTTGTAAACTGTATCTCGAGACTCCATTAACTGAAGAAAAAAAAAAAAAGCCAAGTAAGGTCAAGACAAGAATTACCGCATAGCATATCTGCCTCTGCTCTCACTGTGTCTTGTGGGATCTCTGCACTACCTCTTTTAAACATGACTTCCCAGTATTTCTGGGAGTCCTCTGGCATATCTCACATGTGTTCACCAATATAATCCTCTCAGGAAGTATTTGAGAGTCTCTTTGTTTTTGCTCAGTCTCCCTTCAATCTATGACTGTTATCAGAGCTGCTGAGACTCATAAAACACATCTATATCACTTCTATTCTGCCAATAGCACCAGGGATGTCGCATACAGAGGTAAATTTATTCTAAATTTCTTCTTTATAAAAAGTTACTGTCATGTGTATAAGTCAACCTATATCTATAGTTTTGAATACCTGTGGCATGGGAATCAGGAACCGAAACTCCAGAGGTTATTACTTAAGCAGGTAAAATTGTGTTATCAAACTCTACACCAGAGTAGATATCAAAAATACTTTTCCATTGAATAAATGAGGAGAGCCCAATACTACCAAATTTAGTCACCATCTAGGAAGTTTTTTTTTGTTTGGTTCTGTTTATTTTTTTTGTGGTTGTTGTTTCACATTTGCCTTTTTTTTTTTTTTTTTTTTTTTTTTTTTTTCTCCATAGGCTTCTGATATAAGAATTGTTCCTAAGTTAAAAGACACTAGACTGGCTGGTCCTATGTGATACTCAAATGCTCTCTCAGCCTCTGTTCCTGCTTTTTTGTATTCAGAGTCTTTTGTGCATCTCTACACATTCTTTGAGAGTTACTTTCTAGAAGAACCCTTCTTCTTTTAAGCAATTAGATATATGTTAAGCCTATTTTATAGTGTTGGCAAACATGTCCCTACATCAAAGAGGAATACTCTTACCTTGTCATCCTATACCTACAGAAAAAATAAAAATGGAACTTCTCTTTATTCTGAAGCTAAGTGACCATGAGTTTAAACAAGCAGAATGTTTCTAGAAAAAAAAAAAAAGGAAATGTTGAGATTAAAGCAACTTCAAGGGAATATCAAATTATATTTCATAAAGCTTTACCCCTGAGATTCGTGTTTGGAAATTGGACTGATTCCCTAGTCAGATGACAGCATTCATGGAGATTTGTGTGAGGAAACTTAAAACCATAGATTAAACATGGTAACTCCTTCCTCAGTATCAGTTTCACCAAGCTATTTTTGTGGATGAAGGCAAGTATTTTTTTATATAAATATAATCATGGGTATACTATGGGGAGGAATGCACAATTTGTTTGGGTTTCTAACAGAAGTCTATGAAGAAAGTTTGCAATCATGGACAGCTATTAGTGTAAGCCCCTAGAAACTCTCTGGAAAACTTAGATAAGAATGAAAAAGTGATGTTTGAAACTCTCAATATACATAAAATCATCTTAGTTAAATATGAGTCTTCTTTACTTTAACTTTGAAACATTAATCCCTAGAATTTGAGAGAGTAAGAGCAGGAAAGAGACATAATAAATTTTTAAGACTAAAAAGACCACAAAAAGCAATGTCCTAAAAATGTATTTTCAACATCTAATGAAGCTCGAATTTAACTGCATTTTGATTAATTGGTATATATTGCAGCCATGTGTGTTTTAAACTGAATTGTTGAAATTTTAATTGATATGGAAAACAAGACAGCAAAAATTAATATAAAACCATTTATAATATTTATGATAATACACCTGTTGCTTATAGAGCAGTTGAAATACATTTCTGTATGTAAAATTTAAATT
Organism: Rousettus aegyptiacus; assembly: GCF_014176215.1. Lineage (NCBI taxonomy): Eukaryota > Metazoa > Chordata > Mammalia > Chiroptera > Pteropodidae > Rousettus > Rousettus aegyptiacus. The sequence goes on from NW_023416285.1 coordinate 10,888,577, forward strand.
TTCCCTTTTATGAATATAGAATTATGATTTGCCATTTTAATTCTTTAATTCCCTGTGTCAGAGGGTTCCTATATCTCCAACCACTATATTTAATCAAGAGTAGATTTACTTTTTTAAGTGGAAAATGGGTTATCAGGTAGGAACTAGCCAATGTGCCTACTATTTTGCTTTCCTTAGCTCTAACTTGTATTCTGAGAGATAGTAATAATTTTCTATTCATTTGTCATGAACAACTGAGGTGTTGACTGGTTCAGGTTTGAGTTACAAATAAATCCGCACGGATGCTGCTATTCTCTCCATTGACTCTTTTTTGGAAACTTCTAATTATGTTTTCAGGTGGTTAAATGGCCAAATCTAATTGCATTCATGACAAACTGAGTTTTATCTAAACAACTGGGGTAAAGGAGAAAATGAGTCCTATCCATTAGGAAATTGTCAGCGTTTTCCTGAAACAACTGTTAACGAGCTCCTAGACAAATGGTGACCTATGCAGACTCAATAAAAGCAGATTCTGCACCATGAAGCAGTGCCCTGAGCTGACGGACAATTCCTTCTCATTGTTAGAGACAGAGCACTACAGCTACAGTTGAGTGTGAAGCCTCTCAGCAGTTTCCAAACCATTATACTTTCTAAAATAATTGGCATTAATATGTTTCTATATACCACACACACAATAAATGCATTTTTAGAAGGGTTGCAATCAAATTCAACTCAGAATCCATTGGTCAGGAAAATCCGGGACTCACAAAACTGCAGGGTAGGAATTAAGAATGTGATTTTAGGATCAGAAAATCTGGAATTGAGTCCTAGCCCTTCTTTCTAGCTTGGGGTCCTTGACTATGTCACCAAGGAATTGCTTATTTAAAGAATAGCTATAGTCATCATCAGCTCTATATTTTCTGGGAAGAAGAAATGCAATAATGTGTGTGCAAGGGGCTGAGAGGGCTTGGCTCTCAGTACACGCTCAATTAATGGTGGGCTCGCGAATTTCCAAGGCACTGAGAGCTAACTGACATTTCTAAAAGGGCTTGTCTCAAGTTTTTGGGCAATTAGGAACTTGTGCTCTATAGACTCTGATCATTTAACCAGCTTAACTTCACTTAGCAAAGTTATTTAACTTTTGTAAGAGCCAACATCTAGTGAGTACTTACTGTATGCTAGGCTCTAATTGAATGTTTCAAGTGAACTCATTTAAGATTCATATAAGCCACATAAGATACAAATGAATACATTATTTTACAGAAAAAAATATCAGAGGTATAGGATTGTTCTGTGTTTAAAATTAGTGAGAGAGCTAAGAGCTTCAAAAGATAGGATTGGAGTACAGAATCTAAGGCATGAACTCGTGTTCTATTGCCTCTGCTACTGAGATGTAATGTCCTTATGAGAAAGATAATTATGAACATTTGTTTGATACCCTCTAAGCATTCGCCATGGTTCTTTTGTATGCATGTTGGTCTTCAAGAATCTCTCCATTTTAAATGAGGAAACCGAATATGCAAAGTGAGTAAAACACAATAGCATTTGTAAAGCCCGCACTCCGTTTCTGGTATTACGTTCAATGCATTATTGGATTTTTAGTGGCACTCATTTCCCTACTTTCAAATCAAAGTCTTGTGATAGTGCATCTAATTGGTGGAGGGTTAGGTCAGATGTCTGGGCCCTGGCTGCAAGGGAAAAGAGAAAAGTTAAGTTGCAGTTTACATTTCGAGGGGAAGATTTATGAGATGGGAAATTCTCCAATTATAAGAAAAGTATTTTACAAAGTACTAGGGAGGGGGGGAAACTTGGGAAATATCCATTACGCCTCCGTTTTACAGATGAGGAGACTGAGACTCAAAAGTTAGATCATTTATTCCACGTCTCACAAGTAGTAAGCAGCAAGCAGCCTAGAGGAACAGATTTGCCTGTGTGCGGATATCATTCCATCACTCCAGTCTTCCTCCCTCATGAAGAACAGAGAGTGTATCTGAGAAGTTCAAACAGTCAGCAGGATGGGAGTTCAGAGAAGGAAGTCTCTCTGGCTGGAGTGATCCCCAAAATTCTCTGGGAAGAAACATCCTTTAGACAGCTCCTTAGAATCCTAATTACAAGACTGTAAGAAATCAATCTTTGGAGTGATTTTGTTTGTATCTTTTTTTTTTTTTAGAATAGGAAAGTGAGGCTCCGAGGGGAAAAAAAAAAGGCTTTGTCCACAGTCATAACCTCTCAGTGAAAGGAGCTTTAAAACCCAAGCCTGTGGCAATGAGTCCAGTACTCTGCAGAGAACTGCTGACCTCAGCTAGGTGAGTTTACCTCCTAAAGCAAATCTCTAGCAGGATCTTTGAATAGATTTTCCTTGAATTGATAAGTAGAGTGAGAGAGGAAAAGTCACATGCTGCAGTCCAAACAGAAAAGAAAAGCCTGTATTTTGTATGTGGCTCCTCACCTAATAGAATACTTCTTACCCAGCTGTGCCCAAGGAGGTAAAATGCCCTTGCTTACAATGGAGAGCTTTTCTTGTCTCTGTACACTCAGGAAAGAAAAGGTCACCTGTTTTCTACCTAATGGGGCACTGATGCCCTTAAGTGCTCACATGGCCTGTCCCAGAAAATGTCAAATTATACCCTTATAACTCCTAGTTGGCAGTTGGTCGAACGGCTCTATTGTCCAGTCGATACGTCCACTCAATTTTCACCTCACATTTGAACACCCACAGTCAACAAAACTTGGGAACAAAATAACAAAAAAGGTCAAACTCTCAGTTTTCTGGACAAGGTGACTATGTAGGTACATTTTCTCTGGCCATAGGCCTGATAAAGTTTTTAAGAAGAGCTTGGTATTTTAGAAAAAAGAAAAAAAAAGGCTTGAGCATTAGACAGTCCTGTGGTTGAGTCACAGCTCTACCTCACTGGTGTGTGACCTTGAACAAAAGACTTAATCTTTCTAAGATTCAGTTTGTTTCCCTAAAAAATTAGAATAATGATATATTTGTAGGGATCAGAAATAATGTAGGAACTTGACATTAATTAGGGACTTGTTATACCTGAGGGATTATTAGTTTTACCTTTTATTTCATTTATTCTTTTAACCAAAGCTGGTCTCATCTGATAAGCTCTCATAGGCTTTCTGTATTTGATATTTGTATGATATTAAGTTCTATGTACAAAGATGCATCAGTACTATTAACCCATGTAATTTTCAAAAACTTTGTTAAGATGTGATTTTGTTACCTCATCTTTACAGCTGTGGGCACCGAATGTCTCCTCACCTTGCCTAAGCTTTAGAAAAGTTTCTTCTTCACTGTAAGCTCTTGACCTCCCTTGTCTTAGAGCATTTACTTTGGAAAATTTGAAGTCATACATTCTTTCTCTGATCCTTTGAGAGTAAATCTTCTAAAACCCAGAAATGTCCTTCTCAAGGATCTCAGTTGAAATGTAATCATTGCCAAAGACAGGACCGTATTTCAAGTCTGTGGGAAAGTAGGTGCCCACCCCGGATTAGCAACAATTCACAAACACAGATGACCTAACACTGACCGGAGCAGCCTCTCTTCTCTGTTGCAATAGTCTTGACCCCTCGTGAAAGTCTTGAATTAAGCTCTCCTTGACCGTTTGACTTGCCCAGTGCAATTTTTCTTTTGTATTGGCCCAGAGGCAATGAGACAATTAAGCAAGGTGAAGCTGGGATTTGTGTCAGATCATTTACGCTCCTTTCCTATGGACTTGAATGGGATTTAAGACCAAGAGGGCAGCCTGAATCCCTATCCTAACAAGGTCATTGTCCTGCAAAGGTAATCTAACTCACAGGGCCTTGATTTGCTTTCCTAAAAAGTGAGGAAGTTGGACTCGATTCCTAGTCTCACCGTTGTATCTGACAGATCCCCCATAAGCCTCCGAGAGGCAAGAGGACCAAGAGGAACCTGAGTGGGGGCTCTGAGATCATTACATTCGAGTAAATAAAATGAATTTGGGTCCTGTTCTGACCTCATTTAAAAGAGAGGTACTGCCACAGCCAGAAAAAAAAAAATGAAATTATTGCATTTTGTCATTTTTTATGGACTTTTTCTACTTCCAACATTTTAAGTTTCTTTCCAAACCTCAAGCTTTGTCCGACAATATCAGAATCAATCCAGTACTTCTCTCCTTCTCCTAGCATTTGCTTTCACCGTTTTGCTATTTCATCTATTAATTTAATAATGTGGCTGAAAGATGGTCATCTGCTGAGTTGATGTCCTTCTCATAATACATATTGACATTTTGACAGGCTCTAGAGATAATTTCCAAATCCATACAAAAAAAAATATAATAACTTCAGTGGTGGGAATTTCAGAGCCCTAGGCCAGCGTGGCTGATGCAATGGGCTTATTTGGTCATGTTATTGAGTGTGTACTGTCTGCAGACACTGTTTCAGAGTAGAGTAAAATTAAAGTGCTCCTTGACCTCATGGTCAATGTAGCACAAGATATTTGCTATTCCTCAGCACTCTTAGAATTCGAAATTTTAAAAAGTAGAATGACTGGTTGGGTTCTTTGGAGTTCCAGTTCAATAAGGATGATTTAAGCATAAACTATGTGCATGACATCCTACCGAAGTATTCATTATGGGGAACAGGTAATTATTGATTATGAGGTTTCCAAGGGCAGGGAAGCTTATGTTCATCTTTATATTTCTTTTCTCTGATCCTCTACCTTGCATACGCTTTGTACACATTAAGGGTTAAAATACGGCAAAAAAACTACTTCCTGCATTAAAATTATAGCACATCTAAAAAGAAAACTTCAAGCCAAGTTTTCAATCATTTCTCTGCATTTCCCAAGCTATTAACATTTTTCCAAATTAAATTCAATATTCAACTGTTAATCTCAGCCTGAACAAGACCTATCTATTAGCATGCCCCAGGCAAGTGTATCAAAACATCTTTTCACTATTAAAGCCTCAACCTACTTCAGCCTCAAATCTCTGTGGACTTACTTAGCATAAGAAACTATCATTCTCATCTTCATTACAACATATTTTAATTATCTGCCTTAGAAATAAGGTCCTACCTCTTAATGAAAGAAGTTAGTCTGGGGGCTTCAGAGGACACAATGCAGTTTCGAGGCTTAATTGTGATTATATACACAGTTATTACTTAGAAAATATGCTTGAAAGTAAATGTAAGTTTTTCACCTGTTTCTCTAGTTGAAAAACACAAATATTAATATAGGGATGAAAACTTTATTGTGGCCATTTTACTTCTGGTCCAGAGCTGTTTTTGAGACTGAAGGATGGTGCACTTCCAGGTGTCACCCGTTATCACATGATTGACGTCAGTTCCATTGTCACTGCCGAAGTTCATATGAGGGCAGTGGATTCGTGGGTCTGGGATTAATAACCATTGCTGGGTATAATAACCATGTACCTTTAATAGTTCCTCAAGTACTATGAGTTTAATTTTTATCATTCGTAGTCTTATTTTTCAGGGTTGGTAAAAAATATTACATAAAATAATACAAATAATAATGTTCTGAGCCTCATTCCTGGCATGAGATCGGGATTCAAAAAGTAGAAGCTATTTATGCCACTTGCTTACTTTCCCTTCTAAAAATAGAGCATTCTAAAATTTGACCTCAGGTCGTCAACTGCTTCCTAACTTCCCATTCTCATCAGATAAACTTATTTCCTGTGTTGTTGAGAAGACGAATTATCGGAGGAGGACCCTCTCTGGTATTCCCTTTCCAACACAAAAAAGCTATATTTTCCATCATATTTCCTTCTTCCTGTCTATCTTGGAGGAAATGGATGCCAGTTCCTTTTAAAGACCCATTTCTCAGGCCAATGAATACTCATTCCATTTGACCTTCTACCAGGCCTTGCTCCATTGTTATTTCCATGAAGCTTCTTTCTGCTTGTTCTGGTTCATCTCCCTCAATCTGGGATGTAGTTTTATCTATATTCAATCCACAAATTATCCTTTCCCTAAATCTATTCTAAGGAAATAATAGAGATGTGTCCAACGATTTTTGCTAAAAGATTGCCATTGTGGAAACACAGTAGTAAGCATTAGAAAATGCCCAAATGACTAAGAATCTTTTGGAAAAATAACAAAAGATATGAAAAAATTTTAGTCATGAGTAAATATCTCATATTTGTTAAAAAAAAAAACATAAATAGGAGTGTATGGGTGTGTGTGCATGTGGGTGTGTAAATAAGAAAAAAAAGAATAGACTATTATTCTGGCTTCTGAGATTAAGAGTACCTTCAGTTTTCTTTGAATATCTCAGAATTTTCTAAATTTCTTTAACAAACATGTTACTTTTATAATAGGTGATAAAACAATGGTCTTTGTAAATGCTTCTTTCATGTTTATTTCCTCTTCCAAATGATACCTCATTTATTTCTATTATTTATTCATCTCCTTAAAATACAGCCTATATTGGCTACCTCCACTTCCTCCTTCTCATTTACTCCCCCACTTAATGCCAGTTTCTGGAGCCCCCATTATGAGTCATTCAAAGTACAGAGTAGGTCACTGAGGATATAACGATAGTGGTGGCTAAAGATAATGCTTAGGCAATATATATATATATATATATATATATATATATATATATATGCAATTTTCCATCAAGAGATTATAACAGGCTGTTAAGAAACAAAATACTCTTTCCATTGCATCTAATTACTCAGCTATCAAGTACACAAAATACACTGAAATGTTTATGATGATGTCATTTTTTAATAAGTGCCTAAAAACATAATTAACCAAACTCTCATAAATCTGACTTCTTCATCCTTCCAAAATCCATAAACAGACACTTATGTTGCTATAGCAATGCCAGATTAATCACATGACTCAGACTTCCAGGTCCTGAGTTTATGGCTAGACTCTCAATAATATCTTTTCATTTATGTTGCTTATAAATAAGAAAAAAAGATTGATTCACAATAATAAAATAATATAGATATATGTATGCTTAGAGCTCTACTTTAAAAATATTAAAATATATTTTATGATAAAAAAGTAATACATAGATTTGTTTAGTGAAAACTTGTAAAATCAGTGAAAAGCTAATAAAACAAAAATCACATATATATGGTTGAAGAGAAAATGAATGGGAAAGAAATGGAGGTAGATGTATTTAAAGTAGATGAATAACTAAGAAATGTATTTTAAGTAGATGAAACAATGAAGAGGAAAGAAAATAAATGAGGTGTCATTTGGAAGAGAACATAGGACAAAACAAAAATATCTGTATCATATGAATATAAATTAATCAAAACCCCTATTTTTACAAATACATTCAAATGACAATTTTGTATTGACTTTGTTGTTTAGGTTCAATAAAGACATAAAAAGCTAATGCTGGTAAATTGTAATGGCTTTTTCTCTTCCAATACCCATACCCATCCCACTCTGAATATTTATAAGCAATTCGGATTGTCTGACTATCTATCTATCTATCTATCTATCTATCAATCATCTATCTACCTTTATCTATCTGCAATATCTTTATGTAGTGAATACAACACTGACCATAACATATTATGTAGTACATCTTAATCTCTTGATCACAAGGCTATATTTACAGGCTTATACTGGAAGAGAAGGATTTGCTTTAAGTTTAGACTCCAGGCAGAAAGTGGCTTCTACCACTGAGAGGCAACCTCCTTGCTAATTTTAGTATATACTAGCTTTCAAACACTGAGGATGTAAATTGAAACAATGTGAAATTTATAACAATTACGGTATATTCTTATATAGAAGAAGCACCTGGCATTGGCCATTAATTTTCCTTGGGAATCAGGAATATATTCCTGAAGAAAGTGACATAAGATATCTAAGCCATACAGTTAGCCTATCTAAGAGGGGATCAGGATAGGTTGACAAGTTCTGTCTTCAATTAATATAATTTGATTAAATGTACACTTGGGAACAAGAAAGCTAAAAATCAGTCATTCTCTAGACATTGAAGTTGAAGCTTCTCTCATTAAGACTGATTACCAGCGACATTTTAGTTCCTAATCATATGTTACCTCATGTGCTTGATCATCACCATGTTCCTCTTATAGGGGGAGCATTACCTAAACTTTACTCTGATTCTCAAGACCTCTGAATTCTCATTTATCTGTCCATCTGCATATATACCCATATACTCACCTATCCATTCATCCAACCATCCATCCATCCATCCATCCACCCAAACCAACCATATATACCTTATAAATTACAAACTGTCATGCCTGATGTTGTAGTGAAACAAGCTGTAAAACTTCTCTATTCAGTGAGTTTTCAATGTAATAGGTAAGCTTAAGTCAATTTTGTATTGTAGGTCAATGTGGAATACAGAAGAAGTTCAGAGACTCCAAGCATTTGAAGAGGCATGTGGCCTGTCTCCTTTATGACAACTAGGCAGCTTTTCTTCTGTCTTCACTGAATTCATTACATACTATTACTACAGATACCATAATTCTTTTCATTGGACCTTTAACAATCACTGTGGGAACATTATTCATCAGATAGTACCATCTTGAAACCTAATAAAACAAACATAGAAGAGATTCATGTCTAACACTGATACAATAGTGCCCTTGGGTCAAACATTTGCTTTACTAAATGCCAAACAGTCTCCAGTTTCTAGCAATAAAACATGATTTCATTTGCTTTCAGCACTGTTGGAATGTCTCTACTGCAGCCCTTACTCAGAGGAGATGTAATTATGTCTGTACCTCCACGGAAGCTAGATGCTCTAAGTGGACATTTAGACCAATTAGAAAGAAGAATGTCTGGAAAAAATAGTCAAGAGAAAGAAGGATGTTGGCCTTTCAATGAGAGAACCAGCCAAGGACATTTGGAATTTTAGATGCAGGTCACCTATGTACATGCTGAACTATCTTGAGAAATACTATAGAAGTTGTGAACAGAGGAAATATTGCAACAGAAGCAATCTGGATGATGGAAGGGATCATATCGCTTCCTTGCTCAAAGCCACTGAGTGGTTTCTCATTAAAATTAGAATGGGTCTCTTCAGATGCAAGGGCAGTTGCAGAATAGATTCTCTTTTATTACTCAGATCTCATCCCTAAGGTCATCTCTTGAGATATGTCTCTGGCCACCCAGTGTAGAGGGTCCCTCTTTCTTCTTACTTCTCTTCTTCCAGACTCTTACTCTCTCTCTCCATTGTTATATTTGTCTTTCCTTATAGTTCATTTGCAATTTAAGTTGTTTTACAGTTATTATAAATTGTAAAGTATTTATTTGCTATTGTAAATCACTGTAAATCTGCTTACTACCAGTTTTGCCTATTGTTCATTTTTTGTTTCTTAACAGGCAGTAGAAAGCCATGGATAAGAATAGACTCTGGAATCAGCTTTGGTTTGAATTCTGTCTCTATCATTTATTGTTTTGAGATATTTAATTTCTCTGTGCTTCAATTTCTTCATTAATATAATTGGGATAAAAATAATACCTACCTCAGAGAGTTATTATAAAAATTAAATGAATCGATCAAAATAAATCACTTAAACAGAGCCTGGTACAGAGCACCTCTTAATACATTATCATTGCCATTAGTAGTAGTAGTAGAAGTAGTAGTAGTAGTAGTAGTAGTAGTAGTAGTAGTAGTAGTAGTTGTCGTCGTCTCTTCCATTTGAAGTATAAGAATAGAAATTTTGTCCTCAGGTTCAAAGTTAAATCTCTAGTATCTAGCATTTCATTTGGCAATTCTGGATACTTAATATTGGTTGAACAAATGTTTTATAGAAGAGTATCTAGGGGAAGATAAGAAATTTTCAGGGGACTAAATCTAAAAAAGCAATTTAAGCCAGTGATGAAAAGAAAACCACTATTACATAATGATGGGGGAGAGGCTGGAAGTGTTGTTAGCAAAATTAGCTGTAACCTGATATTAACAAGGCCAAGGTGAGAGGTTTGACACCTTTGTATGTTCCACTTAGATCTGTGCTCTGCTGTGACCATTCACTTGGCATTTCCCCTGACAGTCAGTGGTCTGATGCATCGATATTCAGCACCAGGAAGAAAGAGGATGAAGAAATAAACATCTACCAATTATGGCTAAGGAAATTTCATCTGGAAATGCATTCCCAATAAACAGTCGGACGATTCTTGGTGTTGGCAACATGACAAGAGGTTTCAGTGCCAGGTCTTCACTGAGCTCAAACCACCTAACACACGTGGCCCCGCCCCGATAACGTTTTCAGGGCTTAACACCTACCTCCTGAGGCTGAAGTTGGAATTTGAGAAATTGAGGATGTTTTGTCTTCTACTTTCCTGAAATATTTTTAGCTGCCACCAGGTGGTACTAGGTAAGTGCATCGAAATACAAAAATATAAATTTGCTATACACAAAATTGCCTAGAGCTGAAAAAAAATATTTTCTTTTAGCATAATTTCTAAAAACATAAATATTCTATAAGGCAGAATATACATTACTCTTGGTTTGAACTTTCAAAACAAAGTCGAGTCATCTCTAAAATTTAAATTGTGCTCAGATTTGGGGGGAAATTTCATCTTCCTGTGACTTAGACTTTAGTTTTAGGGAGGTCCTTGTTCTTCTCAGTAAGTCATGGATTTCACAGCTGGACCCAGAGAAAGTCTGTACATTTTCTCCTGGACATATACCTGGCACTTTGCCAAGAGCATTTCTTCTACTTTTCCTTCCTGATTTATAGCTACATGCCTTTGCCTGCCTCAGTTTACTCATCTGTAAAATAGAGAAAGAAAGATATGCCTTGAAAGGCTCTACAAATATGACAGCAAAGCACGTCAAATCTCTGAGTAAAAGGCAGCTAATCCTTATCACTATTACCTTTATAGACCTTTTAAACTAATCTTTAGGAGTAAAATACTTCCAGTTCATTTTCTTTATTTGAGAGGAGTTTAACCCCCTTTTTACTTATTTCCAAGAATAGAAAATGGGTATACACAGCCAGCTGCAATGCCAACAGGCAGCTACAAGAAGCTTCACCAAATAAAATAATGTCCACCGGTGGAACACAAGCTCCTTGTCACTTTTTTCTCCACTGCTGTGTTCGTTTATGATCATTTTACTACACTACTTACTACTTGTTCAAAGCTGAATACGGCTTTCAATACTGGCTTGAAACATCAGCTTTCTTACTTGTCTAGATTATTAAGAGATGCCTTCTTTCTTATATTTCAAGCACAGATAGCCTAACTTATTTCTAGGTGAATAATTCGTCCACATCTACACGCCTTCCTGCTCATATGTCCACTTTTCCAAGTAGAGACCCTCAACATCCTTTAAAAAAAATGTGTATCCCTCTATAATTTCTCTCTGCTATTCTCTTACTCGCTTAGGTATTTTCTGCTCCAAACTTTTATAGTCTGAAAGATTATAGCCAAATTTTCATAAAGAATTAATGATTTTATAAGAGAAGTATATACTTTTCTTAGCCCAAGTCCTTGTACTGAAACACACCTAGCAACATCTACAAATATTTCCAGCAAATTCTCTTGCTGTGGCCATAGAACTTATGCATATATCGGAGGGTCTTTAAAGTCCTCTTATTCTGGGGAAGTATGTTTGGGACCCAAAGTTGAGGTGGGGTAAGAGAGAGTTCATGCTGATAAAATAAATCCTCCTGAATAGTGCACGCCATCTCATTAAGCATCTCCAGGTAAAACTGGTTCAAATTCCTAATCTTATTTAAAAATAAAAATAAATAAAAATTTAAAAAGGGACTTGGATAATACTTAAGCTAGCACCACTTTATGCACTTAAATAAAACATACAATTTTTCTTGCTGTCTTTCCCAACTCATGTTTTTCAAGAGACCAAGTTAACAGGTTTTAGAAAAAGCAGCCATCAAACATCATATTTTATGGTATCATGGGCTTTTTATTTTTTTCTAGACTCCATATGTTTGGCTTAAGGCAACATGAATATTTTTTCATTTTGTTTTTTTTTTTCTGGGTAATATAGAAATAAGTTATTTATTTTGTTAAACCTCTAAGGGATAGCTCAGCTGAAGCCAATAAAAGTCAAAGTTGTCATTCATATGGGCACGTAATCCATTTCTGACAATTCTCAAGCTCATACTATGATATTTATTTTTTTAAAACAGTTATTGTATGTATACATTTAAGTTTCTCATTTCAAATTAAGCAAATATAAAATTCTAAGGAAGCTAATCATGTGTGACTGCAGATAGTTGAATCCAAATAGATGTTCTAATGCCTAAGGTATTAAATATATAATCAAATGATTGATATTTATTAAGGGTAAAGGGACATTCAAGAGACTGTGGCATGTTGCAAAGGTTGTAACCTCTAAGGGCGAGATCTACTCAATCCTTCTTCTCACTGAGACATTTTCTACTTAATTTTTTGAAATTCATTTTTAAGTATGTATGGTTATTCTCTGCTAGGCACAGAGGAAACCGGTAAGAAATTTAGTAGGGTTTTGATTATTCAAAAGGACAGAAGAGTCACTTGTCAGGAACATATTGCCCAGAGGTCAATAGCTCTGCCTGCAGATGGTGCAAGGTCTATGTCTGATATATTGACAGCATACCACTCCTGTTCTAATGGGTCTGACACAAAATGACAGCAAATAAAGAATAGCAGGTGGATGGAAGGAACACAGGCTCTGTAGCCCAACAGAAGTCTGACCACACTTCACTAGCCTTGACTTTGGGAAATGCACTCAATTTTCTGAACCTCAATGTTCTCATCTGTCAAATGGGTCTAACAGTACCAACAACGGTAATGGACACCATGTCCTAGCTCATTAGGTTGCTGTGGTAGTAATGGGAGAAAACCTTTACAAATCAGGTAGCGCTTGGCACCTAGTTGGCAGCCAGGAAACAGTACTTCCCTAGGTGGCGGAAAGGCTTGTCATATTTAACACCTGTGTTGTGCTTATGTTCACCATGAGTTTTGAGTGATGAGCAGATCGCTTCAAAGAATTCCTATTGCAATTGCTTATGAGTGCACCTTTATAAAAGGGGACAGTTTACCTTGGATCAAAGAAAAAGTCAGCAGGGGAAAAGCAAACCTGCAAAGCAAAAACCTCTTGACTCACCATAACCTGCTTTGACTCATTTAAAGTGCTGAATCTAAAACAGCAAGCAACCACAGATTAGGCGGTCCACACAGCACTTGAATCAAATGACACACTGAATCAAAGTATGGTTTCTCCTTCTCTCTCCTTGATTGGCATAAAAGTATGTTAAAAGTAACAATAATATGTTACATTTAACATCTCTTACATTATTTCGTTTCTAAAAATATAACTATATTGTCCATAGAGAGGTGCTAAGAAACTCAGTTCTGTCCTCAACAAATTAAACAAGCATTATAAAAATATTTTAAATTGATGAGTTTTGAAATTAAGTTGATAAACCAAAGATTCCTGACATATGGAACTCCCACCATATGTATTTTGAGACTTCTGTCTTTTTTGAGTGCCAAGCCCCCTGCCCACAATACCATCTTGGACTTTTTCTTTATAGCATTAACCAACATGCTAATGGATTAATACAGTTACTTGTTTAAGGTCTAACTCACTAGAGAGAAATATCTCTAAAAACAAGAGTCATGCCTGTTCACTACTTCATCCCTAGAATCTAGAAAGGAGCTAGGCACGTAATAGACCCTCAAGAAGAGTTTGGAGAGGCAGAGCAGGCCACAGTAAAGAGCCAGCGTTAGACCTGGGCAGACCTGGATTTGAGTCTGGATAAAACCCAGTGCTCTGCATTCTTGGATGGACAAAGTTAGGGAATTTAGTTCCCTGATTGTTTCCTCTTTGATAAAATGAGGGGAATAATATTTATGTTGCAGAGCTATCTTGAAGAGTAAAAGGATAACGATGTGTATCAAACACACGGGAGTGTACCTAATACATATCAAGTGTTTCACAAAGAATCGCTATCACCCTTGCCATGACTCCATAATAGATGCATGTAGAGTTAATTAATTATTTAATACAGTGATGAAGACCAGGCCTGGTACTGGTGGAGCCTTTCAAAGGCACTGTGCCCCATTCCACTCCACAGCTCCAACCACACACCTTTTAGAAATCCATCTAGCTTTCTGGTCCCTTTTCAACTTCAACTGAAAACATGTTACATCATCGAATAAAATGCCACTGAAATGCAATACTGCTAAGAGTCGATGTCTAATACTCCATCCCTGCTATCTATTAATATTTTGAAAGACAAAATCATCACGTTACTAGCAGCAGTTTATGTTCATCGGCAATATAAAAATATTTCTCATAAAATAGCTTGCAAAGCCTACTTAGGTTTTAAAAGCCCAATGATAGTTCTCCAAGAATAGTGTTTTCTTCAATAGAAAGTGTCACCTGATGGATATATAGGAAAGCAAAACACACAAATATTTGCCATGTGAAATAAAAATACCACTTCTGAAATTCTATTAATTTAATTCTTCTTTTCTCTTTGGTTATTATTTTTTTATCACTCAAGAGAAGGAAATTATGTTAATAGAAATCATACTTTTAGTAATTATTCCGGTTTACAAAATCGTTATTCAAATGTCGGAGGTCTAGTAAACCATTATATTCAGGGATTTCACTTTCCCCTTTATTATACTTCTAAAATTTGCATTTATTTTTGCATTTTATGTCTTTGGCTACACCAATAAGGATTCAAACATGTTTATCATCCAACCATTGAGGTGCCTGAGTGTCCAGAATTTTGTAGTTTAAGTCCATTGCTATGGTTAAATACTGAAGGGAAAAAAAAAAAACTAACATGATCTTTGTGAGAAAAGACAATTCTTAGGAAGTATGAGAACAGAGAGAACAGAGTGGCAAAGATTTCAAAATTTCTGTGCCTATGTTAATAGCTTTGACCATTTTACACTTCTAAACACTAGTGTAGTTCATTCCCCAAAAACGGTTCATCTAGTAAGAAGGCACAAAGGGGAAGAAGGGCTGTTGGCATCTTCTTAGTACTTTTAATTGGGTAGCTTATTGTTTCTTTTTCTAAGTACGATCTACTAAACAATCTTAGGCCATGCGAGTCATGGACTTCATCCCCCATCTTTCAGCTAACTGTGGAAAAAACATGAATGTTATCTCTCTCTAGCAATACCAGATAATGATTTTAGGTGCAAAGGAAAGCATCGCTCAACAAGAATGCAGTAAGTGTAACACTCCTCTTAACATTTAGAACTAAGTGCAGTTTCTCCTTGTTTCTTATATTGGGAGTTTGGTAAGGCCGGCAACTCTTACATCCAGACACAGGGCCAGGTGTGGAGATTCAACGATAAACCAGGAAAGATAAACAGTAACCATACGAGAAAGGTTAGCAAACAGTTATCAACCAACATCCTAAACTCCACAGGCTTTAAAAGTAAACCTAGAGACACCGTACTTTATTTGCCATACCAACCCCCCCAAAAAAAGAAAAAGAAAATGAACTGTTAAAGAAACTCTAATAGCCAATAGAGATAAGAATGTATTTACATATTCTTCTACCTACCAAGTCTCATGCAAATTAAATGTGTAATTACATTTAGATGGCACAGCTGCTCTCATAGCTTTCCTCACATTTATTTGTGAGTTTCAAAGGTTTCATAGGAAATCTTGAAAGAAAAGAGTAAATATTTTGAAAAGGAGTTACAATTTGTCAGCAGTAATCCTTCCCCGGATAGGTAAAAGAAAGGCAAATCCTGGTAGATCCGAGAATTGTGGCTTTCAAACCTAATAGCATTACCCTGAAATTCAATCTGCTAGAATCATTTTTCCAAGCAATTCCTTTATGTATTCAATTTCTTTGTCATTTATTACAGTAAAAAGAAAACTGGTCCAAAAGAGAATTGTTTGCAGTTGGCACAGAGATATTCTGAACAAAGATAGATTTCGATAACGTGCACAAACATGGGGAACAAAGAACACGTTACTTATCCACCATTCTGAGTCACCTTCTTGTCTGAGAGCTTTGTGTATTTGATAGCAGAGGAAGAGGAAATCATGTTTACTGCAGTGTTAAGATGTGCGACTGGGGAAGGGAAGGGTCATGATATTTTAAAGGAAGAAGAGACTGAAATCTTATGCTGCTACATATGCAACCCAGAAAGAATTCACAAATGATCAATTGCATAGAGCTTAACAATGGAAGATGGACATCGGTCTTCTGAAGCGTGTCTATGCTACAAGAAAACCATTTGCCGGGAGCCGCCATAGGCACCTTTGTCTTACTGGTGCCATATAATCCCTTTCTGAGTACTTCAGGGAAATATTCTCCAGTGCTGAAAGGTGGTAGTCACATGTGCAAGGGCAGAACACCAGTCAGCTAGGAAATGAGAAGCACAGATCCACATTTACCATGGTCGGTGCGCTTGGTAATGAAACACAGCTGTACCACGCTTGGAAGATGAACAATCCCTCACGATGACACAGAGTCTTCTACAGATCGGTTTAGGCTCTTAAATGATGGATGGAACCAATTTAAGGGTGGCAGGGTTAGTCTCAAATAATATGGCTTACAATGCTTAAAAGGAGGGAGTGTTTTCATTTTTGATTTGTTAGTTCCATTTTACCCTCTTCCTTGACTATTTGGATATGTGTACAGCAGAGAGTCTGCAGCCTGGCACATAGTAGGCATATACGAAATCATACAAATTCTTATTTGTGTTACTATTATGATTATTTTTCTCACTAGAATGACATGATCTCAACCCATGATTCATTTTTATATTTTCATATAGTGATTTTAATTCTTAACTCTCCAATTGTTATCCATTTCACATTTTTTAATATTATTCTTAAAGACACAAATTGATTTTCAATACTTTCTCTACATATAACTTATAAGCAGCCAACCAATTCACAAGGAAAATTTATGACGGTTCAAGAGAGGAATTTAACTGTGGAGTATTTCACCAGTAGGTAATGCCAGCATTTTCTTACAGGTAAATATTATCATCAATATGTGATATTGCTTTAATTTTACGATGACATCAGTTTGGGGGAACATTATCAGTTTAGTCTCAACTTTTTTCTCTCCTAAAAAAACACATCATTGAATGTATAGATTAATTATAAATTATATCCTGTTTTAGAAGGATTCTAAGATAATAAATTATGTGTTGTTTTTTACATTGAGGAAACTGATAGTAACTTGTACATAAAATAAGTATACAGAATCCTACATGCTTTCATGATCTGTTAATGTGGACTTAAAACTATAATATCAAAAGAAAAAAATGTTAACATAAAGACTAATTTTACTCATTTTATTAATGACAGCTCTTATCACTCTCCAGTTCACTCTTAGTCTGCTCAGGCTGCCATAACGAAACAACATACACTGGGTGCCATAAATGACAAACATTTATTTCTCACAGCTCCGGAGCCTGGAGACAAGATGCCAGTATGACTGGGTTCTTGGTGAAGACTCTCTTCCTGGTTTATAAATTGTCATCGTCTCATCGTATTCTCACATTACAAAGAGAGAAAAAGGGCTACCTCTCCTTCTGTTCTAACAAGGACACTAGTCTCATCTTGAGGGCTCCTCCTTCTAGACCTAATTACCTCCTCAAGTTCCATCTTTCCTTACCATCACATTAGGGATTCATCATATAAATTTGAGGGAAGACATAGAGATTTTGGAGGGATTTAAAAAAACCTTCAATCCATAGCATTCTGGCAGAATGCTGTGGATCAAATGTTTATTTATCCTCCTGACCCTCCAAAACCCATGTCCTTCTCACAGGCAAGATACATTCCTTCCATCACAATAGCCCTCAAATCTTGTTCCAGTATCAACTCTAAAGTCTAAAGTGTCATCTAAATATCATCTAAATCAGATGTGGGTGATTCTCCAGGTTCGACTAATCTTTGGCAATCTCAGCTGTGAGTCTGTGAAACCGAATAAGATATGTGTTTCTAAAATACAATGAGGCAACAGGCATATGATAGGGATTCCTATTCCAAAGGAGAGAAATAGGAAAGAAGAAACCAAGAGTGGTCCCAGGTAAGTCCACAACTTAGTAAGACAAATCTATGAAATTTTAAGGCTGGAAAACAACCCTCTTTGGCTTGACACTCCACCTTGCAGACTCACCAGAGTGGCAATGTCACCACCCCCTCAGCTTAGAGTGATGCTGCCCACATTGTGGCTCTCTGCCCAGTGGGGATTGTACCCCAGTGACTGAGTAGTCTTACCCCTATGGCTTCTGTCGGAGCTTGTCTGACCTGTTGACACCTAGGCCATGTTCCTGGTAATCTCCGAATTGTCTTCAGGGCCCTTCTTTCCTTTTCTTGAAAGATAGTGCACATTCTCAACTTCCCTCCATTAGGTCCCATTTCCTTCCCCTTCAGACTGGCAGTTTCCTGCTGGGGTGGCTGATTAGTTCTGTGTTCACACCGACATGAATCACACTTACTGAATAATCTCCCACTCCCCCTTAGTGTTGTCTTCCAAACACGTTTCCTTACTGTCTGTAATATGGAAAGACTGAGCATTTTCCAAATCTTTCATTTCTGGTTCCGTTTTGCTTAACGATTCTGTTGTCAGTTCATTTTTCTCATCTCGAAGTTTACTGTAAGCCATCGTCGGGAGGAACCAGGCTGTTCCTTCAACACTTTGCTGACACGTCTCTCCAGAGCCATATCCGATTTCATCACACGCAGTTGTACTTTCCACACCCAGGGTGACCACTGCTTCTCCATAAGCTGTGGTCTCAGGCTGGTACCTTTCTTCTGGAATCATGCATGGCTTTAGGGACATACAAGAGACTGGTATATCTGTTGTCAGCTTCTGTTTTTCTTTTTTTTTTCAAATAAAATATTATTGCGGTAAAGTACTCATGACAAAATTTACCATTTTAACTATTTTTAAGTATACAATTCAGTGGCCTTATATTCACAATGTTGTGTAACCATCACCACTATTTCCAGAAATCCAGAAATTTCCCATCATCTGCAAGAACTCTAAACTCATCAAATAACCTTCTCCCCTTCTTCCTCTCCATAGTCTTTGGTCACCACTACTTTACTCTCTGTCCCTCTGAATTTGACTCCTCTGATTCATATGAGGGCGATCACATGATGTGTCCTTTTAAATGCTTATTTCACTTAGCATAAAGTTTTCAAGGTTCATTTATGCTGCAGCATGTATGGGACGTTCATTCCTTTCTATGTCCCGATGACATTCCATTGCGTGTACACACCTCATCTTGTTTATCCATTTATCTGTTGAATAATACTTGGGGTTTTCCCCTGTTGGGCTATTGTGAAGGATGCGGCTGTGAACACTGGTGTACGAGTATGTTTGAGTCCCTGCTTTCAATGTTTTGGGTCTGTACCAATGAGTGGAGTTCCTCGATCATACTGTAAGCCTCTGTTTGACTTTTTGAGAAACCACCAAACTATTTTTCTCTCTGCTCTTCTTCCAGTGTCCTTTCTGTCTCCATCTTTTTGGCTCTTCATGCAGCTCTGTCTGTTTCTGCCTTGCCTTCTCCTTTTTATCATTTTCTTTGCCCTCTCCTGCTCTTTCCATTTTTAACTAATAATTAGCTACAGTACCCAGTTGATTTAACACATTCACTGAACAGACTCATTTGGAGCTGTTGGTAACTTATAGGCAGATAATTGTGAGAATTCTTTATTTAAAAAGAAACTTAAATGGCTTTTGCCGTTAGTTTACTTTTTGTTTGTTTTGTTAACGTAGATGGCTCTGAACTGATTTTATTTGATGGGTAATTTATTCTTATATTTGCAAGTGGTGTGCCAGATGTTGGCAAACTTTTTCTCTAAAAGCCAGAGAGTAAATAGATTTTATGGACCACACTGTTTATTGCAACTGTTAGCTCAGCCACTGTTTCATAAAAGTAGACACTGATATGACAGAAATAAATGAGCATGGCCGTGTTTCACTAAATCTTTATTTAACAAAACAGGTGGGCCGGATTTGATGTTCAGGCTGTAGTTTGTGTACCCCTTGCGTTTGAGGGCAGAAAATTAAGTTTTTATTCTCACATTTTTGCCAAGTGAATAAGATTGGGTAAGAAGCAGTTTTGGAAACATTTATTCATTTATTCATTCGTTGACTAAGCATTTGGTTGGTATCAGTAGGTTTTGTTTTGTGCTGTTTTCTCCCTTCTGGGGCTACAGTGGAAAGGCAATGAAAAGTGCTGTGCCTGTCGGGGGCTACCGGAGCTAGCAGTGGCCAGGAAAGGCCTTCTGAGGAAGGAACATTTGAGTAAAGACCTAAAGGATTTACAGAAGCATATGACTCTGTTGGGGACGAGCAAAGCATAAGTAAAGGGCCTGAGATAGAAATACGCTGCATATTCAACAGGGCAAGTGTGGCTCCATCCAGGAGAGTTGACTAGAGAGAGGGGAGTGATGGAGTCACAGAAGCAGGAATATCCAGGTCACATAGTGCCTTGCAGATGATGGTATTTAATCCTACCACATCTAATCCCCACATCTCCGTGAGATCCTCTCTGCCCTCTTCTTCTTTTGGAACTAAAATTGCAGATATCCCCCTTTGTCTTACCCAGTAGCTTACGCCATACTGGAGGCCTTGGGGATTAGGCCATCACCCGACACACTTGTTTCTGGGGGTAGAATGGAGAACAAGTTACCCATGGTTCTTGCTTTGTGCAGCTTTAACTTCAGAGGCAAGGACAGGCGCAACCACAAGACAGTGCTTTGATAAGGGCTAGATTCGTGGGTAGGGGACCTGTGTAGTCACACAGGGCCCCACACTCAGAAGGCCTCCCAGCTTGATTTAATGCTCTGATGTTGCCATCTTTAAATTCTTAATTTTTGAACACAGGCCCTGCCTTTTCATTTTTTACTGGGCTGTGCAAATTATTTAGCTGGTCTCAACTATGCTAGGTGCAGAATGGAAGACTATGGAAGCCTAGAGCAAGCATCTAAATGGATCCTCTGAAACGCAGAAGAGATGGTAAAGAAAGGTTTCCCATAACCAGAAATGGATAATTTGATAACTGGCATGGGAGGATGGGGGAAAGAAGCAGTTTCAGGTAGATGGAGGGAGGAAACGGACCTAGGTGAGAGAGAGCAACTGAAAGAAGGTTAAAACGTTCCAAGCACCAGTGGAAATTGGTTTGCAAAATTATTTTGTCTGGCTGTTTATTAGAGGAAAATAAAACTGAAGACCCACGAATGATCATAGCCTAGGCTGCCCTACAGAATGGCTGCAATTATGCTGTTGATGTTGTGTAAGCTACATTTTAGGATCAATTAGTTAATTGCTTGTTGCTTTAATTATTCACACTCTTTTTAAAGCATTCTTTATGTGTCACAGCTGAGCCGAGGAAAAAGTAAGGATTGCGGAGAAATTATTCAAATGTGGGTGTAACGTAAGCTAATGGATTTATTTGATAATTGGAGTGGTGTTTATATAGGGTCCTGCTCATGCTTAGAAAAATGTTTTATCCCCCAAGTAGTCAAAAATAAGAAAAAAATTCACATTTCCCTCTAATTGGATAATTTCTGGATCTGCAAATCCCTCCTTAGTAGTAATTCAGTATTGATCACATGTCACAATTTAAATATTGATTTTAAAACTACGAGAGGGACATGTCAAAGTCATTCCATGTTTCTTAACGTCTTCCCTGGCAATTAGTAAAGCAACTCAAACTCCTGAGCTGTTCAGTGCATAAAGAGGGAGATTCACGGACAGCGACTAGAATGACTACGCCTGGAAATTCTAGAAACACGAAGCAAACTGAAAGAATGGAACACTGGAATTGTGCTAAAGATACTTTCACAAATTTTAGTTTATCTTTTTTTCCAAGAAAAATATAAATTCCCTACTTTAAAACGTTCTCCATAATTCTACCTGTTCTGTATTGATAAGAATTTAATTTAAGCACCAATGAGCAGTTACATTTTTCTCCTTAAATGATTATTTGAAATATGAAATGCAGAAAGTTTGCCCATGTCTCCTTTTGACATTTTCATTCATAACCTTGTCCACTCTATTAAGCTTTGCATAAAAATGTGGTTTCTTGACCACTAGCCTAGCACAATGTGGTGACTTGATAAACGTTCAGAGAATAAATGGATGAAAGGCTGAATAAACGAGTAAAGGAATGAGTGAGCCTATCTCTCAACTCAGCCACACGTGAGAAACAATCTCGGATTCTCATGGTCTCAGTTGTAATACATGAAGTTTCTAAACTTTAAATTACTTTCTTAAAAATTTAATTCCTCCATAGGTTTGGCCACCCTTTGGGCCCTGTTAGACAGAATGATTGAAATATGAGTGCAAGTGTTATATGCCTTTTCCAGATCTGACTCCTGAGAACTCCACACACTATCTCCCATGCTCTCTTTCCAGCTGTTCCACAGCTGGATTGTCAATGTGCAAATTGACATTGAAGGTCAAGCGCTGAAGTCGGTGGAACTTCAGTCAGCCAGGTCTCCTGGGGACTGTGCGATGCAGTGCCCCCTAATGCAATTTTGGACTACAGAAGCAAAAATTAAACAGCTATTGTACCAAGGGACTGATATTTCAGAGTTTTGTGGTTGTTGTTGTTGTTGTTGTTGCTGTTATACCAGCCTTTTTTCCTTTCACATGTTTCCTGCGTCCACACTAAACTTCCTCCTACCAAAGGGTTTTGCTCTCACTGTCCTGATGGTGCCCTGTTACTTCCGACATATTCTTTACAACTCAGCCAAGTGTCACTCCTTAAAGAGAAACTTCTTTTCCCGATTAATCACATCTCTCTTTGGCATCATATGACTCTCCTCTTTAGCACTTATCCAGGGAATCGTCATTGCCACAACTGTTCCCTTCTAGGCACGAACTTCAAAATGGCTTCACGAGCCCTGGTCAGCCCAGGGCAGAAGGCATGTGAGCACATACGAAACACCCCTCAGGACATCGGGAGATCGCTGAGGGAAGTGATTGCCAACACAATGCAGGTCAGGATAAAATCAAATGTGAACGCAAATAAAACCTCGTTTATGTCAGCAGCCTTCTAAAACCTTGAAAAGTTTGTGTTACAAATATCTGCTGAATGGAGACTTACTGATAATACAACCATCCATTAAGAAACTGAAAAGTTTTACAGAAAGTCTCAAGGCCCATATTCATTTGAGAACACAGCTGCTCAGCCACTGAACATTCATGTGATGGAGGGCTTGCTCTACGCTCCTGCGTCTTCAAAAAGTTCTCACTGTTCTGCTGTGTAGCAGGAAACAGGGGCGTTGATATAAATGGGAACTTTAACTGTCATTCAAGGCACCAGAGAAAGGAAACAACAACAACAGTTATTTTGCTTTGTTTTGTTTTGTTTCATTCCTCAAGGTTGAGAGTTATTCAGCATCCACAAGACAACTTCCTTCACTTTAATTCCAAGCAGGAGCAGCCGGGACACAAAGCTGCCTTGTTAAGGATGTCGGGACTTTTTTTCTGCCCAGGTAGACTTTGGTTTTCCAGTGTGCTGAACCCTCATGCTACATCTAGGGACCCTGTCTCTGAAAGGCAGGGAACTGCCGGATGATACCGGTCGGCAGATTCTCACTTTGTCATATAAGTAAGCGTCTCTCTTGCAAGGAAATAAAGTCCACAACCAGCCACCTGGGCACGCCCAAGCCTCCGATCTGCCCTTCATGTTTCCCATACTCTATTCTCGTGATTGCTTTTTCTTCTCTCTAGTGTCAAATGCTTCGCCCTGGAGGCATGGACTTCTTAAAGAATTTTAGTATAGTTAATGATTAAAGCAATATAAATACAATATTAAAAATTCTCAATCAGTAAGTCAAAAGTTATCACTAGCACGCATGCTATTCTGTTCCAGCTTATTGTCCTTGGGCCCTGTCAATGTTTCGTTTCTGACATGGAGAACATTGCACATTTCATTTTAATGTAATTTATATTTTCTATTCGGAACTCTCGGGTAAAATTTTCCTTCTTTAAGAAATTCTATCTAATATCAGCTTTTATGTATTTCCCCATAACAATTATTTATCCTATTCTATTGAAAGTTGCCCTTTCGATAAAGCAGAACTGTACCTTAGTCATCCAGCTCAAGAGGACATAACTTCTTTAACCCAAAGTTATGCTTTTTTGGCAGAACTAGAAATTTCTATCATTTGCTTTACACCATGTGGATGCCCAGTCTTCTTAGCAAGCCTGTCTCACTTTTGAGGACACCTTCTGAGTTGTCTCTGAGCGAGACTGGCCTTGTGGGCATGCAGACTACACAGGGCCCAGGGCTTAGTATGTTCCCATGCTTGGTTAAATGTTCTGCTGTTGCCATCACAAAATTCTTAGTAATATTTGAAAAAAGGGGCTGTATTTCACACTGGGCCCTATCTATATTTA
This sequence comes from Rousettus aegyptiacus, assembly GCF_014176215.1. Taxonomy (NCBI): domain Eukaryota; kingdom Metazoa; phylum Chordata; class Mammalia; order Chiroptera; family Pteropodidae; genus Rousettus; species Rousettus aegyptiacus. The sequence goes on from NW_023416285.1 coordinate 10,912,861, forward strand.
AATACTTAAGCGAAGCCAAGATCTAGGTCCAAGTTTCACTATTCAGAGAAATAGGTATCATCTTGTCTATCTATCCAATTTAATACTGAGGTAGAAAATACACAAAATATGCGAATCTTAATTGTACATCTTGAGGAATTTGTAAACACATTCATGGAGCTACCACCCCACTTCAAGACACACAACATGTCACACCCACCATATGACTCCCTCAAATCCTCAGATTCCTTCCCAGTCAGGAGCTGCCTGCACCAGGGGTAACCACTATTCTGATATATCACCAAAGATGAGTTTGGCCTGTTTTTGAACTTCATATAAATGGAAAAATACATAATATAGTTTTCAGCTTGTTTTTTTTTTAATTCATTAAATATGTGAGAATAATTCATGGTCTAGCGGTAGACCATGTTGCATAATGTCATCTATTTTGTTGTATTGTGTTCCATTATATGACATCACAATTTATCCATTCTACTGTTGTGGGTTGTTTCCAATATTTGGTAACATGAATGAAGCTGCTATGAACATCCTTGCACATGATTTGGTGCATAAATGCACTCTTCATTCGGGTATATGAATAGAAGTGGAATTGCTAGCTCATGGGGTATACTTATGTTTCATTTCAGTAGATATCAGGACAGACTTTTGAATATCCAAGGTGATAAGTTTTTGCAGTGCTATATTTATGCTTTCATCATTTAAAACCCATTTTGATTCCAATGCATGCTGAATTCCTTCACATATTTAGATCTTTTAAACCCCACGACTCCTTGAGGTAGAAAAATCTGCCAATTTTCACAGATCTTTTTCCATATTGAGATTTAGAGAATTTACAGCCAGGGTCTCGGAGTTAGCAAAGGGCATCAAATCTAGTTCTGATACTAGTTTAGTTTCTTTCAATATGCAACCCAGCTGTATTTATTACTCTTATACAGTAAAGAGTAGTCAAGAAAGAAAATCTTAGAAAGAGCCAGTGACACACCAAACCAAATGCCCGACATAGATTAAATGCTTAATAAAATCCCATAAATGTATTAAATGATTAATAAACTAAACTGTGACTATCTGACCAGAAATAAAAACCTATACAAGCAATCTATATTTTTCTGAACATTTTCCTTTAAATTATTTATTATGTACAGTTCTAGAATAGCTTATCTTTGGATTCTATTAGAAACACCATCTCAGGAGCACAGATATGCTTGAATGTCTCTAATAAATAAAGAAACTCAAAGTTTAGATATATTGCCTCATATCTTAGAGTGAGGAATCACAACTTCGTCAACTCCATTTAAAGAGTCAAGATATTCTTGCAAGACATTTTTAAAAGAAGTAATAATAAAGATATGTGAAACTCTATAGAGATCTCTTTATCATATGTATGTATGTATGTATGTATGCAAGCATGCATTATGTATGTATGTGTTGGATGTTTAGAAAATCCAAGTAAGAATACTAAGCCCAAATTACTGCACAAAACACATTTGGCATTATAAGAGTACAATTTTCCAATTATATTATTCTCACTTCTCAGAATAACTGCAAGTTGCTGTGTTTCCCCAACTCCCCCAGGAGTCCTCCATGTGGCTAATATTGTCAGCACTGAGAGTTTTAACCTAGAGTCACTGCTATCGTCAGCACTTCCTTCTGTCTACAACTGATTGTGAGAACACACAGGTATGACTTAATCAGGAGAATACAGGCAAGTGGCATTAGAGAATGATTAGGGAATATTCAAATGTTTACTTATTTCAGGCAACCATTATTGAGGGCTTTCTAACTATGTTGGACGGGTTGCTTAGCACTTTATAACCATTTTTAAATTTAATCTTTACAACAGACCTATGAAATCGGTGGCATATTTTCTACTTCACAAAAGAGGAAACTGAATCCAAGAATAAGTAAGCGATTGTCCGACCTCACCCAGTGGCAGAGGGGCTGAGATTCATTAGGCTGGAGCTTTTCATTCCAAATATGAGTTTTTCTCCATATTCTTCTCTCTGCAAATATTTATTATGCAATATCATTTTACGAGAGGATGCATTTTGAGGGTTTACATGAGATTGCGAATGCCTACGGTCTCCAGTGTGAGCTTCACGCAGCCCTCTGTTCCAGCAGTATCTATTATTGTCCGATACACTTTTAAACTGGGGCACTAGTGTAGTGTAAAGCTAACTCACATCCTTTAATTGCTGCAGTCCAGAGGCTGACCTGCTTTGAAAACATTCTAGTTAAAGAGCAACAACTGAAGAATAATAAAGGAGAAAGATACAAAAATAGGGGGCCGAAAACATGAGCAAATGTCAATGAAGAATGCAGAAGTGGTGCCTACAGGAGCCTACGTGCTCACCCATTTTCATTAATTATATAGTTGCATAACACTGAATTGTGAGCATCTACTGCCTGTTTGTCATAGTTTTTTTTAAGAAGGAGGAAATGGTTTTTACTTGTATTAATTAGGCAAATCATTTTTCTCAAACATTCAGTAGGTGCCACTTTCTGATTAATCGTGACCTTTCTGAGGTCAATAGTCCTTCCTCTTTTCTATGTTGTAAGATCTACTTCATCATTATACTTCACACCTATAAAATAACTACCTTTGTAAAATGTTTACTGTGTGGATAAAGTATCTAGTGCATGCTATTCACATCTATACCCTCCACTGTCATTCTATAAGGTAGGTAAAATTTTAAGCCTCATAAATTAGCGACATGATTCAGAGAAGTTAAGTAATTTGCACACAGTCCCAGATCTGAGAAGTAGCAGGTCAGGACCTGGTCCGCATATCTGTCTCATTCCTCCCACTTGCTTTTCCCGTTGTATTCATTTTCACTCTCAAGACTTCAATGAATTCCTGTGCATCTACTTATAAATCCTAGAATGGGCCAGGTGGGGGCTCTGCTTGCTACTTCACCAAACAGAAAACAAAGGAGCAAAATCTAAAAAGGCTGCTAGACCCACTTCTCATATTTATGGGCCATGACAAAAATATATGTGGATACTCTTTGCCAATGGCCTGTTCTCCTCTCTTCTCACCCCTGCTTCAGTCCTGAACGATAAAGAGTCTTGTGGGCATCTGTATGGATATGCCATGCCCTATGTACAAGCTCACTTCATACCTTCCACAAATAACCAGCGCTTGGCTACTCTTCCAGAATACTTTTGGGCAGTCCACCATTCAGAAGTTGGACTCAAGAAAGTGGCTCATGAAGGCCCTGAAAGTAGACTTGGATCACTTGGGTAAGTGAGTCTGGGATCTTGGGTCCTCAGACTAGGGAATAGAAGGCAGAGTGTGGGCTCTAGGTGGTCAAGTCTACTTGGCTTTATGGGGAGGGACACAGCTGGAAAGGACCGCAAATCAACCCCTCAAAATCATGGTGCCCATGAGTCTGCAGAAGGTGTTTACTGACTGGATGACTGACAGGAAAGAGGAGCATTGAGATAAATGGGATAACTCTAAGAATCAAAGATCCATAATCACAGTTCTTATTTTAGTCCTTGGAGTTGCTAATTATTTACCATTTATAAGACAACTTCAGCTTACTCTACTGATTCCAACTGAGAACAGCCAAGTTGTGATGCCTCATTAAGAATTTTGTGATTTCTCTCTCCCTGGGCAGACACATATCTCCAGCTTGCTGAACCTGCGTGCTAACCCTACTACTCCTGCCTCTGAAAGGCAGGTGACTTCCCTGTTCACATCCCTTGCTGGCTGTCACTCTGTGGGGAGCAGGCACTACTGCAGGGAAGCAAGGTAAGCAATCATGCATCCTTCTGAGAACCTTATGTCAGACATATAACCATGAGGCAGCCCCATATGTATTTCTTCTGAATTTCTTAAAAATTTTTCATGAATTTTAATAGTACAGGTGATATCAAGATAGCAGGAAATGAGGGGTAGTGTATTCATTTCAATGTGCTGATAAGATATATCTCAGTTTTCTCTTTTTTAGTAAGAAAAATTATCCAAATTTCAGCTACCTGGGAGGTCTGGTTATCTTTCTCCTGTTTTCCATCCCAAGATGGAACCTAAGTAGAGAAATATGGTATTTTTCTCATGAATTATGTAAGAGTGAAACTTGCTTTGTGCTCATCCTTGGGTTGAGCAGAACTCATTACAGAACTCAGTTGTCCTTGTCCTCAGAATTGTCCAGTTGATAATTAATGAGCAGGAAATCCTTTCTCCTTTGACTGTCAGCACCCACTTGGGAGATGTCTTTATGTTGCATTTTTTCCATGCTTCCCATTTTTAAGATAATTCAATTTTTTATATACATTTGCTTAGTTTGGTCTATTGGAAGTTAAAAAAAGTAATAATAATAATAACGAATTGAATCTGACTTCTCTCCTGGTTTTACTACTCTCCTGATGCAGCCTGTCCTTGGACCTCTTTGAGACTTCCTTTCTCTGAAACATAATGGCATAATGTTTGTTCTTTCTACAAAATAGATTTAAGGATCAAAAAGCTATAGTTCTTTGTAGGTGAAAAGAGCTTTGTAAACTGTAAAGGGTTTGAAGAATGTTGCAGTAGAAATAATGTGGGATTAAGAGTCAGGTGGCCCAGTCCGAAATCTAGGCTCTGCTGATTGGTTTTGGATTCTCAACATGCAAAATAACTAGACGATTTTGCCTTTTCTTAAATTATAATAATCCACAAAATCAAAATGTCAAGTATTAAAAACAGTTTAAATTTAACCCTTGAGTCGAAAAATTAGAATCAATCTCTTTGGATTTCAAGATTTTAAAGATGATGAGGTGTATATAAACAGAAGGAAAGATTACATACAGGAGATGTCACACTTAAAATAAGCCACATTTTCAGAAAGAGGAATATTATATGATATCCCTAATCATTTAATTGATTTGTTCAATATCCACTTACTGAGCAGCTGTCAGGGGTAGAGGAATGTTTTGTGTGTAGTTGAGAGAGATAAATATGATAAGTTAGTGATCCTTTATCCTTTATCTCAAAGGACTTACCATTCAGTAATGGAAGGATCCTCATGAATAATAGTGGGACTTCTTCATTGTTACTAAAGAGCTATATCTAAAAGTTCCACTGGATGTAAAAGAAAAAAAATGCATTTATTCTGTGAAAGATTTAATTGTGGATTCTTGAAAGTTTCAATGAAAGCTTGTGACCATCTGTTAAGGAGGCAAGGCAGAATATTACGGCATTGGGTGATGAATAGATAGATCAAACTTCATCGTTTTACAATTCTCCAAGTATAATTCCATGTATATCCTGTGTGTTTTAGTAGGTGTCATGGTTTCTTTTCCGAGGGCATGTTCTAAGTTTGGGCATGAATATATCTGTATTACATGTATATAAATTATTTTATCTGTGTCTTTGCATCTTTCTGTTCTTTTTACAAACATTCATGTAGAAAGCTCTAATGTGGACCCCAAGAAGAACATGACAGAGCATCTGCTTCAGAACTTCTGGTCGAGGTGGTGAAGTAAAATCCAAGATAAGTCTTTGGTTGGTATGTGCCAGGTGCTACCCATGCACGGTCTCCCACAGCTGTGTAAGCCAGGCACCGCGGTTAGACCCATTTCCCACGTGAGAAGCCTGAGGGGCGGAAAGTCTAAATAACTTCTGTTAGGAGTACAGGTGAGCAGTCAACTGTACTTAACAAAGACTTACATAACATTGACCATGTGCTTTACAAATACTTGCTCATTTTTTAAGTCTCTCTAAACGCCATATGAGTAGGTACTTGTATTATTACCACTTTACAGAAGAGGAAAGAGACAGAGACACGGTGACTTGCCCCGAGTCACACAGTAAGTGGTATATAGCTGGTGTTTAAAGCCAGGTGATCTGGCTCCCAGTCCTTGCTCGCTGTGAGCTACTTCTCAAACCCAGAAAGATCTGACTTCAAAGTCCTTACATTTAACACACCTCCTCTTGTGTGCTCTCTTCTGAAGATCAACAACTGTAATATAAGTTGGTGACCCCAAGACAGCTGCGAATTCAACTGTCTGCATACAGATGTGGCCTGTTTGTGTTCGCCCAGCTATAAGGCACCAACAACGCCATTCTTTCCACCACTGACCTGCACTTTGTCACTCTTTTCCTGTGGCTTTAATTAAATGTTAACATTCATTTGCCCTTTTCCATTGCGTTGAAGATAACTTTTGCTTCCTGTCTCATCTAGTAAGCCACACTCCATGACAGGTACCAAACAGGTTCATCTTGATGTAAAGTAAGGAGTGGGGGCTCTCTGATTCTCTCCGCTGACATATTTTAAAATGCTAGTTTGAATATTTGTTTTGTTCTTGCTTCTTTTATGTAACATCGGGATAATAAATTACTTCTGGATACTGCAGCAGCTAAAAGGTTCAAGTCAAAATTAGTCATAATAAGTGACTGTGACCCTTCCTAAGAGTCAAACAGACTATGTAGAGAGGTTTCTTTTGTTTATTTTTTTGTGTGTGTTTTTCTTTTCTTTTCTTTTTTTACTTTAAATAGTTACAAGTACATTATGAAGAGAGTTCCCGGTTGGGATTCAGAGTTCCACAATTTATTGATTTGGGGGAATGGGCATCCCGAGGTTTTCTGAATGGGTAGTCTCTCTCTCCATTTATTGGGAATGGAATAACTTCTTGCCAAAGCGAGATGAGTACTGGACCAAGACGCAAACCTTGATTCACATCTCATTTTTGATGCTGGTGTCTGATGTGACCTTGAGCAAGTCTCTTATTTTCTCTACAGCTCAGCTGCTTTACTGCTTTCAGGATTGTATTGCATCAACATTGCATCGCTATTTGGACATAATTGAAGAACGGCATTGTGAACAGTTATTTAACATATATTATCTGATTTACTCTTCAGAACAAACCTATGGGATGAATATTTTTATTCACATTTTATAGAAGAGATAACTAATCCCCTAGGGAAACTGAGCAATATGCTCAAGATCACGACACAGCTAGAAGGTGTGGTGGAGCCAGGACCGTCACCCAGGGTCGTCCAGCTGGGAAAGCTGTGCCCTTAACCATCATGGTGCCACTGAACTCTACACTTTTATAATTGTATCCATTGTTCCTTTAGATTTACTGCACTTTCATGTCATTACTTCTACCCATCTACTTCCTAGAAACGTTGAATGTTCATGGTTTTTGATATCGCTTTGCAACTTGTTACTTCTCTGACAATGTTTGCTTTCTTAAAACTCTGAAAATTAGACATATTTCTGGCTGTGTCCATAAAGGTCTCTTGAATTTTACTGAAAGTAGTAATTCCCTATGTTTCTTTAATGTGGCAAGGAGAATAGTTATAATTTTATTTTTGTGAGTTATGATAATATTCAAATAAGTGTATTTAAAAATAAAAGAGATAAAAAGATAAATTAAGAGTTAAAAATAAGACAGGGAAAGGAGAGATGGCAGAAGAGAGATTACTCTCAGAAATGCTTCTTACAAAAAAATATGTGAATCTACAAGAACAAAATACTTTAAAATGTTAACAATATTTATCTGTGGGAGTAGGATTGCAGAAATTTTCCTTTTTCTTTTTTTTCTTTTCTTTATTTATTTGTTTGTTTGTTTGTATTCTTATTTTTTATGCCTACAGCGCCTGGTCTTCCTAGGTGGTCTCCCATCCAAGTACTAACCAGGCTCGACCCTGCTTAGCTTCCGAGATCAGATGGGATTGGGCTTATTCAGGGTGGCATGGCCATAGACTCCTTGCTTTTCTCTTTTTAAACTTTGTTAACATCGCCACAATAAATATCCACTATTTTTGTACTAAAAATAAACGAATGCATGTACATATACATGCCTGTGGCTAGCAAAATACAAATCGAGTAGTTTTGAGCTAGCTAACACCCCAGACAACAAATTCCTTTGTGGCAAATTTCTAGGCTAGGCTAACTCACCGCACCATGGCAGCATCAAGAAATACACATCCCTTTGTTAATATTTCTGGCATTGCCCATTATTTTCAGCCTTATTCCCTATTAAATCATCGGTGTGACATCTTCCTAAAGTTATTTACCTCTTAAATAACTATGTGATAGGAACTCTTCAGAGCGAGAGCTTATTTTAATGTTAATCATTTCCATTTTTAAAAAAATTATATTTACTTCCTCTCAATTAAAATGGACCAATTACCAAAAACAAAAACAAACAAACAAAAAAAAACACGCACTTTATGAAATGCATCCTTCTTTATTTATTCTTATTTTTTCCTCCATTATGTATACCTAGACCTCTTCTCCCCATTCCCGGATTTATACAGTTTCTAAATTGCCCTCCCCCTTTCTCGTGTTTCTTAACCACAGACCCAATGCCATCACGCTTCTCTTTCTCTAAGATGAGACAAGTGGGCTAATGCATTATGTAAGTACATATCATAACGTCTCCAATACCTATAGATCCCTCCCAAAATAGTTACAAAAATAATCTCTTCATAATCTGGTTCTCTTGCTTTTGCATCCGACCATATTTCTCTGCTGGATTTTTAACATACATCAACCTTCCCAGTCTTTCTACGCTATGGTCATGCCTTGCTCAGCCTCTGGTCTTGTGCTTTGATTCTTATTTTTCCTGACCCACGACAGTTCTTTTCTGCTCTTCTACTTCTCTTCTTTTTAGTGGGATCTCTTCTTAAAGCCTTCTGAAATCACCATGCATATTGAATACACTCTTTTTAAATGATCTTTCAGTAATGCAGATCTTTACCATGTATTTTAGCATTTAATGAAATTTATTTTATTATTCTCTTGGTCGTACACACACATACACAATCTTTGTCTCTCCGAGAGGAATAAAATGTCTTGAAAGTTAGGGAAGTAATCTGTGTAGTTCCTTTATATCTCTATCCGTGTCTTGAAGAGTGTCGAGAACTTAGTAGATATTTGACAAAATTTTACTGTATTATATTTCAGTCCATGATAACTAATTAAATTGAATCTTGTACCAACTAAACGTGGTTCCAACAAATACGGATTGAATTTTAAGTACAAGATTTTTTGAATTAAATAAACTTTTATACTTAATTTTTAATCTGTTATGCTTTTGTCTATAAACAGAACATTTCTCATCCTCACATTCTTCACTGGTTGAAATAAGCTCTTCCTCTGACAACTTCCTGTCAAATGGTTATTTAAAACTCTCATGTGTATTGCTTTAGGAAACTGACACATTGGTGATTTAATATGGAATGATGCATAAATAATGGATGACAGGGGAGCTATTAATAAAGGAACCTATATTAAAGTGCCCTCAAAGACTCATGAATAATGGGAAGAGTTATCTTAGATCGACTAGCCTCCTGGTAAAGACTGTTGGCTCATTAAGAATTGTTGCCTTTTTTCTTTTACTGCTCGAAATGTTTCTGAACAATTTTATTCTTAGTGGCTGCTCTTATTAACTGCCAAATCCAATTGGAAGAAGAGGCTGTGTTTTTGAAATTTAGTATTCTGATCTGCTTTATGCCTTGGTGAGATGTTCTACAATTAAAAAAGTCTAGAGCATTACCATGTGGATTAAAGCTAAGCCACTGAGTGTCATTGAAAGCTAGAATCCTATTATTTGCATAGATCCAGGCATAGAAAGGTAGACACTTTATGTAAAGGAATTACTAGTTACACTTTAATTACCATTGTCCTTTAAAATATATTTTAAAATGATATTTGTAGAATCTGGCTAGAGGTAGGCTTTATTGTATAACTTAAGTGATATAAACAAACAAACAAACAAACAAAAACAGTTTGATCATCACTGCCCAATATTGCATCTTATGGGCAAAACTATGTAGTATAATAAAAGTTTCTTTTAGTATTCCTTCCTGATAAAAGGGCTACAATTTTCAATCCTTCCACTGTAAACCTATGAGAAGAGATATTATTTTCTCGAATCCTTTCTTAGGTGGAGAATTAAGCTGAATTTCAAACAGTAATCAAAGACCTAATGAGATCTCAGTGAAAGTTAAAAACTGGATTCACCAATCTAAAATGCACAAAATGTAACATTTACCAATGAAGAATTATTAAAAATTGAAATGAACCGAAGCCTGACTATTGATTTGCAAGAACTTTTAAACATTCACTTGATTTTGTGCTTGAAATACAAGGATTTGTAAGTAATACAAAGCAACAGTGAAGTTTAGCTCTAGAATCAGAAAAATTGGATTGGAATTCCAATTACACGATCTATTACCATCTGATGTTGGATTAGTCACATAATATCCAAATTTTCTTCTTTTTAATTAGAAATAATTACATCATTTCTATGTATTTCACCAAGTAATAGTATGAAATATGAATTTGAAAATGTGTTACATCTATGAAATTCTCTAGAAATATGTTATGATCCTCATATTTATTGTTGTAAAAAGTGTGCATTTTTTAATCCCTTGCGTACATGAAATGACTGTACACTATGACATGTCAGGAAGCAAGGCTGCTCAGAGAGCTTTTGCTACTTCTTTCATGTATCAAGTCCTTTCTGTGGTTCCTCTGGCTCCTTGCTTCCATTCTCAGACAAGGGAGCAAATAAGCAGATGAAAAAGGCTGAGTTTGAAAGAAACTATACCATGGAAACAGGAGAAAGTCATATGTTCTAAATTCCTATTATGCCTTTGCTTCTGGGTTATCTCATTTAATCTGTTAATAAAACTTCCCTAGATACATTATTATTATCACTATTTTTCGCAGGAAAAATTTGTACGCAGGCAGGTTAGGGAATGGTCTTAGAAGTTAATTTCATTCTAAATTGTCCGTTTTCATAGCCCCCTGGTTCTTATTATAACATAATGTAAAATTAGAGACAAAGCATAGCATAAGGCATTCACCATCATTGGGGACTTTCTCAGTCCCAAGTTGGTGAAAACTGGTTCGGGGTGAAAAGTCTTACCCTTTTTATGTATAAAGCACAGATTTACATATAAGGATATACATATAAGGATCTGCAACATATCTAAGATATTAAAACTTAATTGGCAGTGAGTAGAAAAAAAAATTCTACAACGGTTTTTTAGGAGGGTTGAGAAACACTGGCAACAGAAGAGAAAAATGTAACTACAGTGAATGAAATTTACAATGGCTTTGGTTCTCATCAAGGTCAGAACCAAATAAAAAGCATCATTTCTCAGCTGCTTCGGCATGGAGTATCGCCATGTATTATCCTAGAGCACACAGGGTAAAATGGGGAACATTTTCCAACCCCTGTGCTGGAGGGCTGAAATGCCATCCAACCCGACGGAAGTCCAGAAGAACTGGCAAGATCAGACCACTATGATTTTAAACCATCAGAGAATCAGAGGGTTTGGCCCCCACAAGAGCAAACCGCGTCCTCGATGTGCTCACCTCTGCACGTGAAATGTCCTACCAACACGCTCCGCCTTTCTGCCCTCCATCGATCCCTCAGGAGTCAGTCCTAGTTCCGCTCTTCCAAGAAATCTTTGGCTTATCTAGCGTACATCTTCTTTCTCCTCCAGGAAGATCTCATTCCTTGCACACAGGGTGCCTTAGAAACCTACGCATCGCATTTGCAAAGATCTGGATTTGAATCCTCACCTTGCGACATATGACTGGTTGTAATTGATTTCTCCTCTTGTTCCTCATTTTTTTCATCAGTAAAATGGGACTACTTATGTGGACTCACTTTACAGCCATGAGGAGCAAATGTATAAAACATTAAGCCCTGTGCCTGGCCAGTAGTAAGTGCTCACTTGAGGAGGATACAATAATTTCAAATGCAAATTTATTCTCTCCTTAGATCTGGAACGATAAATGGTGTGTATTCAAAAATCACAAATCCCAGCTTAGACGTCATCACCTGCAAAAAGTCCCACTCGTATCTCTGTCTTCTCTAGTCTAACTCTGCCATGGCTCATGCTTCTCTCCTGGTGCTGTTCGTACTATAAACTAAGCGATTGGTTTGCTTGCCCATCTCCTTTACTATTCTGACTTCCTTGTGAATGAGGATCTTTATCTTACATAATTTTCTGTTTTCAGTTCCTAGAATCAAGTTTCTTAATAATTTTCATTAAACGAATATAGTTTATAGTTCCACAAGTTTGATTATTTGTGTTGCATGAAGATATAGCCCGCCTTTCCATCTCTATATATCTATATAGATCTATATAAATATATATAAAGATACAGAATTTTATTCTCATCCCTTGAGATATAAATACTTGCCATTGTATACAAATTTATCTTCCATTATTTTAAAACTTGACTACCCCATTAACTTTTTGATATATATAGGTACATATATGAAATCTACCTTGAAAATTAAGAACCAACCTTAGTCCCTGTCTTCCACAGTCTACACCTATTGCTTTTTTCATGCTGTTTTCTCATTTATTATCAGTCTTTTCCCCAGACCGAGGATGGACTCTAGGGACAGACAAAATGGAGGTGATTCATTTACATAGTCTTCCCAGTGCTCCAGGGCCAATTTTTAGCAAATGCCTTAGGTGAACTTTTTGAAAAGATTTATAGTATTTATCTTGTAACCTTCTGTTATGAGTCCCAAGAGCACTGGCATCCAAATACCAGTGAGAACGTGCGTTGAGGTGCATGCAGTGTGCCAATGGCTTCCTAATGAATGGCAATGGCACTTAATTCTACAGGTGCCTATCAACAGCCAGTGCATCTCATTACTCGCGGTCACAAATTAACTCAGTGATTACAGAATATATTCTCTTCACTCTAAAAGGGTTTGGGAGACCTATTTGATCATTTCAAAGATGAGCTTGAACAATGGAACATCTCAGAGTAGTTTAAAAGGATCTGATTTATAAAGTACGACTTATAAAGTCTCTATTCTATTGCTGCATATATTTTTTCAATTAATGAACAAACTTCAATTAGCAAGTGGTGCAGCTTTGTGGTAATGAAAAATGTGAGCCTTTTCATGGTTAAGCTCAATAGCCAATGTTGTAATTTACATTTCTCCAAAATTTAACTAAAAGATACACTCATTGATTCAAACCAATGAATGTTCTTTTCTTAGTAACACATTCTTCTTTCTTATCCTTTGAAATAATAGTTCACATATCACTTCCTCAGACAGCCTTGCTGGGCTCCTTATCCATGTGGGAGGCTCTTTCTTCATGCTTACCTGGAACTCTACCTATGCGAGGGGCATAATTATACTTCATCATGATATTCTATCTTCTCAGGTCCTTGAGGACCAAGGCCTGTTGCCTGGCACATTCTACAGGCTAGGTGCTGTGCCAGGGACTAGGGATAGAAGAGGAATACGAGAGGGCCTCCCCTTGAGCCTATCACTGTTTAGTGGAAAAAAATGGAAATGCAAACTAACAATTTATAAACCAAAGGTTAAAGTCTGTGACAGGTGTCTCTAAAGTGTGAAAAGATTCATGAGAAATTACTTCACATAGTGAGGATTTTACAAAGATCTATTCTTTAGCCTAGTGGTTTGTAAGAAATATGTTAAGAATGACCCCGGGGATAATTCTCATAGGTGGTTACTAAACCATAGTGAGAAAATAACATTAGAGCAACCAGGTATGTAGCCAGAATCTTGATATCACAATGTGTCCTGTTTTTATCGCCATTTGCTATTACTGGATGGAACAACAATTTAGTTTAATCTGATGTTTTCAAAGCACCAAAGATTTGTACGACAGTGTGCTAATTGCTCTGAAGAATATGAGGCTGAGTAAATTTGTCCTCTTGAGGAGAATGTGAGGGGTGATTTATTTTGACCTGGATCCTGTCTGTCTGCCAGGCACTGTACTAGGTGCGCTTCTTTTGCCAGCTTGCTTAATTTTCATGAACACACTGGAAGTTACTATTGTCCTCGTTTTAGAGATTAGAAAAATGATGATCAGAGAGGTTAGGCAACTTCTCAACATCACACAGCTGAGAAGTGGCAGAGCCAGAATTCACAACTGGGTCTTTTATCCCAAGTCTCATTTCTTTCTATACTAATACACGGTCTCCCAAAAGAATTAGGTACTATCCAATTTAGGAAAAAAAAAACATATACAAATATCCTTATTTTGTGAAGAATACCCTAGATCAGGTGTAAACAAAAAGTCATGATATTTAATGAGGAAAAATCAACTAAAGTCTTCATGGAGAAGGTTATAAGAAACCCACAAAGATTTCTGACACGTTTAAATGAGAATGAGACTATCCAACAGAAGAATATGCAGTATCTCCCTTTCCAGTAAGCCTCACACAGAAGTATGAATAATAATAACTACTCTGAATACCTGTTAGGAATTTTAATGATGATACTAACAATTAACGTTCACTGAGTAATTACTATATACCAGGTACGGCATGAAGCTACATATCTTATCTACTCTACAGTACAACCTATGATGTGGATGTTATTGTATCTCATTTAATATACCAGGAAACAGGTGTAGAATCTAAGTAACTGACCAAGACTCACAGTTAAAGAGGTTGCAGAGATGTCATTCAAAGCCCCAATTCTTAGCATTATGTTACTCAGCCTGCCATTCATAATTGCAAAGTACTTAGCTCAGTGTTGAGTCCACAATAAGTGCTCAGTAGTAATTGTAATGGCCGCTATCCCTTAACAGCCACATTATCACCAAAGGCACCAAAGTGAGACTACAGAGAGTGTCAGGAAAGTCCCCCAGGCCCTTGGTGAGGGCTTAGTGTTGGAACTGGTTGGAAGCATGTGTGCAAAGGCAAGTTGGGGTCACAAAGTGCACGCACACATGTCAAGGACAGAAGGAGTTGGACCTTTATTTGAGAAGTCATCATAAAACTAAAAAGGCTTTATAACAGACCGATAACCAATTAGAGCCCAATTCTTAAAATGCACATTTAAAATTCACATTTAGAAGTGACAGATCATTGTGCTAGAGTTGGAAAGTGATTGGATATGAGCATCAAGGGGGCAAGAAAGAGTAAAAAGTTAGCTTTGCGGGACTGGGTGTACGTGGGTAAGTGGGATCTGGTGGTGGCCTATGTACAAGGAGAGTAAAAAGGAATACAAATGGGCTGGGGCCGGAGCTGGGACTGCGCTGGGGTGAGGTCAAAGGTGTGAAAGGGGTTAAGGAGAGGAAAATGTCAACCAGGTTTTGGGAAACTTGATTTATTGGAGCCAAAGTGACAACCCCTGATGCTATCTAGCAGGCTGTTAGACATTTGTGTGACTGAGCATAGCTCTTCTGAGGAAAAGACAGGGTTAGAAATGCAGATTTCGGAATAATCCAGAACTGTGCCATATTAGGTCAGCTAATGTTTACTCACTGTATCCAAAGTAGCTTCTGGTTACTAACTCTTCGTATAGATAAAAAGATTGAATGGTTGATTGGTTGATGGTAGAATTGACAGTACCTGAAATTATGTATGCTGCATACAGTCATCTTTATGTTTTATAACCTGTATTCCTCATTCCACAATTATGAGGAATTTACCTTGTTTACCACTGTATTCTTAGGTCCTAGAATAATGGTCGGCATAGAGAAGGCACCATGCATATTTCTTATATGAATGAAGAGCAAATGAAGGAATAGGTCTCAGTTTTTATATTTGCAATAAAGGAAGAACTTCTTTACCTCTAACAAGACAGTGACACTTCTAGAGAGATGAGGACGCCTATAAACTATCTGCTTAGAAAAAGGCTACGCACTGCAATTTCTCATACAATTACGGTTGATTCACAGACGCCCTTGGGCCTGCAGATTAGACTCCATGGAATCTACAATAAAAATCTGTGGGCTCAGTCAAGTGTTTCTCTCGCTGCAAACCTTGAGAAGGAGCTACATTTAGGGTTTCTATTATATTATTATAAATAATTTTAAAATGTCTCAATAAAATGTCTCACGTTTATGTGTGACAGTTAACAATAATCCACAGCCTCGAGGAGGTAAATGTTTGAAGTACCTATATCAGGAGTTCAAATTCCAAAGGTTGCTACTACAAATCTTGATGGCATTTTTAAGAATTCCAGAAATACTTTTTCATTGATAACATAAAATGGTTTCAAAAAGTATGTGTGCATTGTTCTATAGCATTTGATAAAAGGGACTGGGGTGCCCACTGATTTTTATTTCGGAAGAGGGTCCTGGAAATAATCTCCCACAGATACTGAGGGATGACTGTAGATAAGGCCAAGACAGACATGGAAGTTCACGAATGCTAAGGATGGGCTAAATCTAGAGGGATCAGAACTTGAAACGAAGGGCTCCAAGAGGTACTTTGATCAGCTGGAGGTTGAGCTTTTAAATAATTCACTGTTCATCTCACTGTGCTCTTAGACTCAGTGGTCGCTGATGTCATCCTGCCCTGTGTTATAACTCTTTTTTTTTTTTTCTGCTAGATTTTAAATGAAACCTCCTTGAGTTTTCTTGAGGGCAGAAGCTAGTTCTCACTCATGCTGGTAGACTCATGAGCCCTAGCATGATGCCTGTCACACAGCAAATAGTTGTAGCAGTACATTAACTATTGGACAGGGAGGGATGTGGTGAGAGCATCATTTTAGCAGATTACTCTGGCAGCACTGGGTTAAATGACTGGGATGGGATAGGGAGAAATGGGGAGGGAGGCCAATTAGGTGTGCATTTCAGTCTTCCAGGGGAGAATGGTTAAGGGCTCAGAGAAATGCATCAACAAAATGTTCAGATCTAAATCCGGTCAGCCACGTGAATAAAATGGGCACGGCCACACAGATACATAGTCATACAGTATTCCTTTTCTCTGTTCTCTTTTATTCACATGAAGTTCTTAAAACTGTTGCCCATGGTAACGTCCAACGGAAAGCTGACCAGCGTTTGGATGCATCTATCAGATCAAACATTGATGAAAGAGGCCTGTTCTCTTTTCTACTGAGTTAATTGTTCTCAATATAGACTGGACAGGTTTCATAGAGCAATAGAATTGACTAGAATTGGATTCCAGTATAAGAAGTGTTTTTTCCCATAGCCAAAATATAAGCAAACTTGAAATGGAAAATAATGTAATCCAAAAAAGCTAAATGTTTAAAACAATCCCAAACAGATTCTTTTTTTTTTTTTTTTTCTGTTGTATTTTAGAGTGATGACTTCATATTCTCTCTCACGGCAGCATGGTGTTGAATACGAAGAGGAATATGCCATCTAAGGAAGCATTTGTCTTAAAAAAAAAACTTTAATGCACTTACATGAGAGACCCTTTTGAAACTGGCCCAGTATTCATTTTCACGGATAACTGAAGACATTTTCTACAGATTCAACCTCAAAAAACAATACACACTTCATCCTTTTCATAAAGTAAAGTTTCTTTCATTTTTATAATTTAAAGGTAATATTTTTAATTTAAAGGAAGTCATTATAGAAATTCTGAAAAACTAAGGGGCAAAAAAAAAGAAAGAAAGAAAGAAAGAAAAAACACAGAAGAATGGAATCACCCATGATTTCATCTTTCAACATAACTACTGTCAACAAACTTTTTGAAAAAAATATCTCAAGTATTAGTTATATGAATACAACTATGTAAATTTTCTTTATACTTTGTTTTTTTTTTTTTGCTTAAATGTCACTTCCTTAGAGAAGTCATCCCTGACTTCTAATTTGTAATGCTGACCTTTCCTCATCTCCACTATTTTTCCCCCCATAGGACACTGTACTTTGCTTTGTAGAACTTAACACAGTTTTTAACACTGTGTATTTCTTTAATGCCAGCATTCCCCATGGGAGCAAGATCATGTTGATTTTCTTCAGTATCATGTGTCCAACATATTCAGGCAGGTACTCAGCATACAGCACACACTCGAGGTAAATTATTTACTAAAGTTTTTCAGGCACTATGCTGCAGTTGTTTAAGGCAGCAGGTTCTGCAGCCAGACTTGGGCGTGAACACTGCTGTGGAAGGCAGAATGTGTTGTGACCTTACATAGTAAAAGGAGCATTAGCGGTGTGACTAAGTTAAGTATCTTGAGACACTACCCCTGGATTTGTTAGTGGGCCCAATAGAATCACGAATTTCCATATAATAGGGAGGCAGGAGGGTCAAGGTCATACAAAGTGATGTAATGACAGAAGGGAGGAGAGGGAGAGAGAAAGAATGAGAAAGATTGGAAGATGCTATGCTACCGGCTTTGAAGCTGGAGACTATTGCCATGAGCCAGGGAATGCAGTTAGCCTCTAGAATCTAGAAAAGATGAGGAAATAGATTCTCCCCTAGAGTCTCCATAAGGAACCAGCCCTGTCAACCCATTAGATTTCTGACCTCCAGAACTATACATAACAGAATAAATTTGGGTTGCTTTAAGTCACTATGTTTGTGATCACTGGTTCCAGAAGCTATGAAAAACTAAGCTGTCAGCTTTGCCTATAAAAGATCTCGGGCATGGTAAGCTTACTCTCTGTGCCTCAGTTTTCTCATCTCTAAAATGAAGGACAAACCATCACCTAACTCATGACATAGTTTAAATCTGTAAATACACACAAAGCATGCATAACAGTGAATGGCATGACAGATGGTTTCAATAGATATTAACTCTTGGTAAAAGGACAAATTGGCAATCAAATGCAATGAATGTCAATGACTCCTTTCTTATTCTTCAATTTGCAAATATAGTATGTTGGTGATACATCTCCAGAATTACTTAGTTGACTAATATTGGGTGTGAGTATATATTTTTCTTTGTATAATGGTCTTCATTTGAACCGCTTGGTTAGCGTATCTGCTGGGAGCAGGGACACTTGCCATCATTTTTATCGTCTAGTTTTCCATTAGCTAACCCCATGTCCATATTGGAGGTCACAGTATACCCTATGAGAGCTTCTGATGCCACCTGTTCATCAACCAGGGAATCTTCAGGCAACCTCACATTTCTGCCATTTAGGACAAAGACCAAGATAATTGGTTTTTTGGCCTATGTCTAGATTATCATCTCTCTCTCTCTCTCTCTCTCTCTCTCTCTCTCTCTCTCTCTCTCTCTCTCTCTGCCTTGCCTATCAGTTGCCTTGTCCTCAGCATTAAGGATCTTAAGGATCTTCCCAGCACCTCAAGATGATGTGTTCATATCATCATTGTCTTAGTTCAAGCTACTATAACAAAATATCATAGACTTAGTGGATTAAACAACAGAATTTACTTCTGACAGTTCTGGAGACTGGAAAGTCTAAGATCAAGGTGTCAGCAGAATTAATGTCTGGTGAGGTCTCTCTTCCTGGCTTGTAGACAGCCACCTCCTTGCTGTGGCTCACATGGCCTTTACTTGGTACATGCAGTTACAGAGGTAAAAAGAGATCTCATTTATCTTCCCTTTTTTATGACAACATTAATCCCATCATGGAGGTCCCACCCTCACAACCTTGTCTAAACCTAATTACCTCCCAAAGGCCCCACCTCTAAGTACCATCACAGTGGGGGCTAAGGCTTCAATATATCAATTTTGAGGGACACAAATAACTCTCAGCTGGTAACACAAAGTCCCCTTGACTCTATATATTAACTCCAACGGCTAAGATGTCCTGATCCCTGAATCCACCTCAGATTACCAGGTTTTTATACTAGTGTATCAGTTTTTAATTATATTAAGACAGTGGTTCTCAGCCCAGTATAATAAAATGATAATAAGAAAGATCTTTTCAACATAATTATAGTTAAACATAGGGTGCTAGAAATTTTCTTGTGTTTGAATTTTACCATTAAAACTTTTTTATCCACAGGGAGAATGATTATATGCTCCACTTTACCTGGGACAGTCCAATTTATAACTATTGACCTTTTATAATTATTAATAGTGCCTCCTTTTACTCTAAAAAGTATTCTAGTTTGTACGATTAAATTATATGATTTCTCTATCTTGCACTTTGGATGAGTCACTTAATATATCTTAGGATTTATTCCTCATCTATAAAATGCAACAGTGCTACCCTCACAGGATGCTGGATGGATTAAGTAACACGGGCGATGATCTCAGCGCTCAGTAGACGCTCGCTCTAGGTTAGTTTCCTTTCTTTTCAGTAAGGACTGACCACCTTAAAAATGTGGAGAGAATTGCGACCACAATGGGATCCACTGATTAATTTAATTTAGGAGAAAGTATTTAAAAGTAGGATATGGCCGGAGATAGAGACAAAGTTAGTCAACTTGCCAATGGCCTAAATACAGAAAGAACCACCAGAGTCATAGCATCTCAAAGAAAAAGATAGTACTCATTATCAAGTCCAAATCCCCTCTCCAGGCAGAAACATCCCTGCGACATCCCTGACAGGTCTATCTCCTAATTATTAACATTGATGGGTAACATTTAGAGAGTAATTACCATTTCTCAGACATTGTGCTGACACCTGATGTGAACGATTTTAAATTATCTTTTTCAGAACTCTAGAAGGTGGGTACTATGAAAATCTCACTACGAAGATAAAATTTCCAGATTCACATAGAATCCTGTCTCTTTAATTAAAACAATTAAAAGCCTAAAATTTGTATTTGAGAAGCAGAGAGTTCAAAATGCCTTCAAAATTTCTAAAAACCTATAGGACTTTCTTCATTATAAAGGTTGCTTTAATTTTATGGATATTATTCTACAAATGTTAACTCTGTTTATTTGTAGTACCTCTCTGTCATAGAATGCTATATCTTTAAAGATCAGGGAGGCCTTCTATCATTAGTAGGAAATGACAAAAATGGCATATTATATTTTTTTTTTTGTAGAACCACCAACTGGTTTTAAGGTCTGGGAGGATATTTTTTATCTACTGGGAAATCTATGATAATCGAACAGCTGACCAAGAAGCGCTAAGGTGTAGTGGAGAGTGTTCGGGGTTTTACAGAAAGAAAAAACTTTATTCTTGTTGATATGAAATAGCTTATAATGTGAGCTCAAACTAGTGATTTTACTATACTTTGGGTCTTAGTTACCCTTTTTGTAAAATGAAAGCATAGCTAGATTATCATTAAAATCCTTTCAAGTTTGGCCAGACTCTGATTCTCTGTAATATGGCCTAGATTCTTTGTAAATTGTCACTTTGGCCAAGCAGCCCGGTGCTTGCAAAGAGCTCAGGGCATTCAGAAGAATTCAATTTTATATTTCACAGATGGAAACTAATTGACATTCTTCAGGTAGATCAAGTGTAACAGCAAAAGCTTGCACAGGTTTCTAGCAGACCCTGAGCCCAGAACGGTTTCAGTCTGTCAACAAACTGAACATGTTGTAGTAAACTCAGTAATCAGCTGTCTTTCCAAGGGAAAGTTATCACCGAGAGCAGAGTTTTGTTGGGTCAAGGACACCAGGTTGCTTATTTTGAGATGGCTCACACTCAGAGCCTCAGAAACCAGAAGCACTTCTCCAATTCTGCAGTAGAAGATGTTTAACTTGGCCCATAGCAGAAGCCTTAGTCCCAGAACAGAACATGTACTGATCAATGGGACATCATCTCCCTGTGATTTTGAAGATTGTTTCAGTTTTAGCCTCTTGTCTCTTCTCATCTAGAACCCATTCTCTAAAATCTTCTTCCCCAAAGTTTGAAGCATAAAAATGGTCTACCAGCAAGCTTCCCTTCACTGCTCTTTTGTGGCATCTAATGAGGACTGTCTCCTGCCTGCTTACGTGTATGTATTTGTGTTTATTTCAGAGTTCCAGATCTGTGAGTTCTAGCTCAAGTGGCCAACCTGAAATTGCTCTCAAAACAATAAAAAATTTCCAACAAGTTAGCAAGATCAATTCTATTTTAATAATTTCTCGATCATGTGTGTTGTGCTCTGGTCCATGGGTGTTCCCAAAGGATTCAAGCACATCCCTCTACCTTCCACACAGAACTGATAAGCTACTTAAGGAGTAGACAGATAAACTATATTTTATTTCCATGAGGCTGAACAGTTTTACAGAACGAGTTTCTCAAACTGTCTGTGATGAAGGATCAATTTCATCTTTTTCTTTCCAATATACACAGATACTTTTGTAAAATACAAAATTGCACTTACAGATGTTATGACAATAACAAATTGCTGCGATAGCTTCTAAATGTGTTTGCTCAATTCTGTACTTTGTCCTTGAGAATGAGTAGTCTAGAGTTTGCAAAACAACCCCCTCCTACAGACTACGATTTGAGTAGCACGTTCTTAAAACATCTTAAATGAGATGCTACTGGAACACAAATAAGTATATAGTTGATCTTGGTTGAGGCATGAGAACAGTCTCAGAAAAACATTAGTTTTCTTCTTCCTGCATCTTTGCTTCCCCGAAGGCCAGTAACTACCTCCATCTTACAAGTCTGGTTTCCCATTGCTCCCATCAGAACACACTAGATCTGGTCACCTCCTCCCTTCTAAATCACACTTCTGTTCTTTTTTTGTACAAATATATCGTTTCTCTCCTGTTTCTTACCCAGTCGCAGACTGTTCCTCAGCAAAGTGCTATCCTTACGCCCTACCGAGCTGCCTCGACTGGGCTGTCCAGGCTCGTCACACGGATCCAGAGGGAGCTCTGAGCAGACCTTTCCTCTGTCACCCCCTGTGATGTCTTCTCTTCACACTGTAACTCAAGGCTCTTGTGATCTAATTCCTTTTTCATTTTTTTTATCACAATTATTTAATCATGTTTGCAAACCCTCATCAAAGCTGAATTATTTACAGTTTTTCAATAAGTCCTGGACCTATATATCTTCGTACCTTCAATCATGCTTTTTTTTTCCTTTGTGCCTTAAAATTTCTCCCCTTCCTTCACTATTCCCCAGTGTCCCCACCAGCCTATCTCTGCAAAAAAAAAAAAAAAAAGTGCTATTCCTCAGTGCCCAGTTTGAGTGTCATACCTGTCACGAAATCCTTGCAGATCATGCTGCAGTAGGAATAATCACTTAATCTGCTAACTTCCTAATGTATTTCATTATCTTTTTCTTCTGGAACCAGAGACTACATCTCAAACCTTGGTGAGCTGTAGGCACATCACCTACCATCTATGCAAGCTCTCTGAGGTCAGAATTGATGCCTTACTTTACTTACCCTCTAGTAGTTACCTAGCACTGGGCCTTTGTTTGACTCTCAGTCAATTATTTACTCATTCATTTGCCTACACAGAGTTTTCTGGTCCTACTCTGTGCTAGTCATACTTTCCCAGCCTCCCAAGAACTCAGTCTATTGACAGAAAAGAGACGAACATAAAGGTAATTATTAAACTATTAGTTAAGAGCCAAGAAAGTATTTTGTACCGAGTAATACAGGAAATGGAGAGAGAATGTGCAGCTCATGGTAAAGGTGAGCACGGTGTCTGGGGAGTCCTTGTTTATGAAGTACCAGGTGAGGTCAGAATTAAAGGTAAGCAAGCCCAGAGGAGGCATCCAGAAGGTGGGGGGTGGGGGATAGGGGAAGGTGCTTAGTCTGAGGGGACCACTCGACAGAGGCTCCAAAGCAGAAAACAACTGTGCATGGTGTATGAAGGAGGTATAGACAGGTTGTATCACTAGGGAATAAACTGAGATAGAGCAGTGGCTACTTAGGAAGGAAGAGCATATCACTGAGCACGTGTACAGAAGTAATAGTTCTTGCAAGCCAAGTAATTTCATAAGCAAAAGTAAATGCTAAATATGTTAAAACATAAATAAGGAATGATTTGTAATGCTAATATTCAATAGGCTACTTTACAGTTATCTGACTGCTTTTCCCATTTGATTGTGCACCCTGGCATAGTTCTAAGAATCTAAACTGTGATTCTCTCTAGACTTCTTTAGATACTCACAGGAAATTATAAGGTGCTTGCTGTGTGTTGCTAAGAGTCATTTAACTAATTATTTCAAATAAAGCAGCCCAACAACTGTACTGAATTGAAAAGGATACCCCACCCCCACCAAAAAATCACATGTACCTGGAACCTCAGATTATGGCCTTATTTGGAAATAGGGTCTTTGCAGATGAAATCAGTTAAGATGAGCTCACGTTAGACCAGGATGGGTCCCAAATTCATGTGATGTCCTTATAAAAAGAGGAAGATTTGAAGACAGAGAGACACACACAGAGGGAAGTCAGCCATGTGAAAACGAAGGCAGACATTGCCGTGATGCAGCTACCAGCCATGAAGTGCCAAGGACTGCCAGCAACCACCAGAAGCAAGAGGAAAGCGTACGACTCTCCCTCAGAGCCTGCAGAGAGAGCATGACCACGTCGACACCTTGATGCTATCATTTTAGGCCACCCAGTTGTGGTAATTTGTCACAGCAGCCTTAGGAAACTAATAAAGCAACCTAAATAGATCAGGCATACACACTCTCTGTCTTCATTTGGCTTAATCATCTCAGAAATGTCCTCTTGCTTAGTGTCCTTAGACAACTTAATTTCCACAGAGCTCTCTGATAAATTTCACAAATTGGCGCCCTAACTAGATTCTCTTAAAAGTGTATGAATTTATTCTTGTTCCTTTAATGTGCCAAAATTAGGTAAATAAATCTTATTTAAGTTTAAATAAATTTGAGTTTCATCCCATTTTCTAAGTATGGAACTTTTAAGCTCTTTGAAGTGATGCATCTTATTCATATAAAGTAGTTCCAGGTTCAGTGCATGTTTGTTAAATTTTACCCAAGTTGTTATTTCCCAATTTATATTGCTTAATTATTCAGGGAAAATTCGCTCACTTAAAGAAAATATTCAATCTCTGAAGATGTATAGAATACATTTTACTATTGTATAGTCTTTGATAAAGATGAAGGTTTGAAGATCCCTGTATTTCTTAGAACTGTGCTTCAATATTGAATTGGCTCTTTGGGGAAAAAGAGATGATTACTCCTCTTTCTGGAAATAATAGGAAGTCATTGAGTTCTGCTCAACGGGATAACCAAGAGTATTTACAGGAAGATTTGAGATGATTACACTTCTCTTTAGATGTCATTGCCCACTCTCAACAATGCCGCCTTAGCATTCATTTCGTCTGACAAAGATGGGAAGCCATCTGTCAGGAGGTGCAGGAGAGGGTGGCATTTCACTTGGAGCCGCAGTAACACCAATGATTTGTGGAAGCTGAGCTCTATTTATCTCCATTGTTCAAACCTTGTGGCCCAGATGCCTGCCTTTCCCACTTGTGGTCAATGTCAAGACAACAGCTAAGCACACACACTCCATCAGAGTAAGAGAGGAAGCTGCCTGATCGGCAAGGACATACACAAAGGATGTGAGTGGGTTAGCGATGCTTTCTTCAAGGAGGTGAAAGTACCTGCTCTTTACCTCAATGCCTGTATTTGACAAAGGGGCCTTGAATCACCATTATTGGAAGGAATGAACGTCTCTATGTTCAGACCCTGTCACTCACTGGGATATTATTTTTGTTTTCTTCTTGGTAAGCAAAGGTGCAAAGACCCTAGCAAAGGGTTTGAATTCAGCGGTGTGAAATAGTAAGGTCACTCTGATCAATCAGGTGCTGTACACACAGAAGAGCAATGCAATTGACTTGTTGAATTTCAAAAATAGATTTATATATAATGTTTTAATGAAGACATATTTTAATGCTTATAAAATAGTTCTTTATGACCTTTATAAAGAAGAAGGAAAATAATAACAGGAATTGTGTAACAAATGGTTATAACAATTGGCTACTTGGAATGTATCTAATAGGCAAAACAAATCCAAATCTAAGAATTACTTTTTATATATCACTCAATGGTTTTTATGTCTATTATGAATAAAATACAACTTATTTGATAAATATGTCGATTACTTACTATGTGCTAGGCACTGCCCCAGACCTGGGGTTTAATTCATTGTTGAAGAAACAGTAGAAAAATTTTATTCATTCATTCATTCACTCATTCACTCACTCAGAAGCATTTTGGAGTGCATATTCTGTGAAAAGGGCTAAGGGTTATTCTTTGAGGAACTTTCTAGTCTGGAACAGGAGGGAGGTAAGAAAATAGTTAACTGACTGGGTGGTGAACACACATGAAACATGCAGATGATGTATTATTGAATCGCACACTTGAAACCTATATAATTTTATTAATCAATGCAATATGATACTGATATAGATAATACACAAGTTTTCGTAATAATGAGAATGAGGTGATTAGCTCTGGGGGAATTTGAGAATGAGTAAAAGGAGCAGAGAAGGTAAAGAGTTCCCTCGGGAGGCAACACTAGATCTGGAATTTGAAAGATGATTAGAAATTTCTTAAAAGGACATCCAAGACAAAAGCCATTGCAGTGAGAGGGGGGAAATGAGATGCATGCAGTGAAAACGAAAAAGGAAACAGAGAATTAGGTAACGAAGTAGTTTGATATGGTTGATAGGAAGGTATCAGCTGAACAGATGTGGAAAAAAGAAAACAGAGATAGGCCAAGATCAACTAAGATGAAGAGGGAGAAATGTCCAGAGTTTGGGATTAAGACTTCGCTGGTGACATAATGAAAGTTATTTTAGTGGAGTGAGGGGAACAAAGCCGGAATATAGGGTTGTGAGACTATGTCACAGGAGGGCAAGGCCTGGTCTATGGTGCTCGAACATAGACGGTGTCTAGTAAATATTCCCTACATATGGAATGGATACATTTACAGTATTTTAATGCAATACAAGAAAGGAGAGCGTATATGGCTTCAGGAAAGAAGATCATGTTTTGAGGGAGACTTGTGGTATAACTATAGATTCATCGTCAGTGAAAAAGCAGAGGCTCATGATTCAGAAAAGAGAGAGTTCAACACCGAGAGACCAAGTGCTCAGGAGAGGGAGGGTCGGGGAGGGGAAGAATCAAGAACACCAGGATGAGCCTTGAAACAGAAAGAACACATCTCTTCTTAGGTCAGTTCAACAGACACATGTATGGGGCACGTTCACTGATCTGGGGACTGTAAGATTCCTGACAGATTCACAAATGTAATCCAGACACATCCCACCTCTTGTCAACATGTTACTGCCTTAATCTATTGATCTTTGACCATTTTGTATTATTATTCTACACTAAGAAATGCATCTCATACTGTGACCCAACACACACACACACACACACACACACACACACACACACACCTTACACAAAAGTTTCAACAAATTTAAGCCTACTATGTACTTTTACTTACTATGTGTCATGCCCTATGATAGTTCACATTTTATTCCATTTTATTGAAAAAGTCTGGTTAAGACCTACAGTGTTTATTTTACTACTGTGGGGGTTCTTAAATATTTTTTCTACCACAAGCATCTTTAATTGACTAGTGAAGCCTGGGGACACCTCAGAAGAATGTCTTTGAATATATAAAAGACATAAGATTACAAAGGAAGTCAACTCTATTACAATGCAGTAATCAAAATATTAAGAAGACACATTAGCAATGGGCCTAACAACTACTATAATTTCAAAGCAGTGAAAACATGGACTATTTTGAGATATTTACAATTATAATGTGATATGAAGATATTTTTAAGTCTATTAGTTATGAAGTCACAGATATTACTAATAATACAGTGTTTCATTACCTACATTCATAATTTCTGTTAGGGCTAATGAAAATAAAGATGGAATGTTCTCTGCATTAAGGTTCATGAGCCCACTGAGTGTTCCGGCCCGCCTACCCCAGGTTAAGGTCCCTGCTAATGATTGCTGGAGAACTGGTTCCGGGCTCTCTCTGCCTCCTTTCCTTCTCTCTATCCACACACGCCCTGCTGTAATATGTCTTGCCTTTCGTCACACACACTGGGCCTGCTTCTGCGTCAGGGCCTCTGCATTTGCCACGGCTTCCTCTGTCTGTGTTGTTCTCCCCAGATATCCATGGCTTGCTTCTTCACTGTGTTTAGGTCTCAGAGATCCTATCCTGATTAGGACTAAAAAAGTGTCCCCCACCCACGACTCTCTATCCCTTCACCCTGCTTTATTTCTTGTTACAATATTTATTTACCCAGAACTGTATCATAGATTTATTTGCATATTTGGTTAGTGACCCGCTGTTAGAAAGCAAGTTCCCTGAGGTAGGGATTTCTTTGGCTTAAGGACATCATAGTGACTGGCAGGTAGCAAGTACTCAGTTAATAGTTGTAGAAACAGAGCATTTTTTAACAGAGCATCTGTGTGGTCAGTGTTTAGATGTGGGGTACAGCCTATTCTGGGACCTCAGAAAGGAAGTACAACACCTAGGAGGGTGTACTGTGTGGGCACAGGCTTGATGTCATCGGAGACTGGAGAAAAACAGAAAATTAAACACTTCAGTTGGAAAGGTGTTTAGGTTCCAATCTAGATTTTGTGAAGTCACGTTTAATGAAAATAAATGGCTTTCTCAGTCATGCCTTAATGGTCTTGACTTTGGATTTTCTCTCTACTCTCTAAGTTCTGCATTAATTGAGGATTTTTAAAGAAGCAACCCAAAGTGAGTTTATATAAATAACAGAGATGGCGATAGAAATATCATGCAGGAATTTGGACAGGTGAGTTCTATAACAAAGAACTGGGCAGATGAAACTGGCATATAATTTGTACTGCTATAACTACATTACTTTCAAAAGGTAATTTTGACATATTTTTCCATTAAAACATATTACAACCATTCAAATCCATTTGACTCTTAACCTACAAATCATTGATTCCACTGACTTTTTCCCTCATTCAAATTCTTATATCAACCAGACTTGAGACAGGCATGGCTGTATGCTGATTGAAAAAGTGATTCCAGATAAAACGTCAGCAAGTCTTATCTGAAAATGCCAGATCCAGGAAGTTATGTCTGATGCTAAAATCGGAAACTGACATAACTTTAATTAGCCTTCAGCTAGTGAACACAGATTTAATAAATAGTCATTTAGTTTGCCCTTTAAGAAGTGCATTCAATTGGTTGGTGCAAATTTTCCTCTATATCCCATCCCTTTGTCCTTCATGAGCATATGATAAAACCACAGACGTGTACATATGCAAAACAAAAACCCAATGCCATATACAAAATAAAAAACTAATCAGATAATTTATGACATGCTAAAAATGTAGACATTTAAAGGATCAGAGAAGATAAAACTTTTTTCATTCTCTTATCCCACCAATATAATTTGCAATCAAAACAATGCTGTAGGTTGTGCTAGATGCTGAAAATATAAAGGGAACAAGTTAGACAAGGTATATGTCTCATGGACTTCACCTTCTAACAACAGGGTAGGTAACGGACAAGCACACAAATAAATGAATTCAAATAGTTGCAAGTGTTAAGAAGACAATAACATAGGTAATAGCAGGATTTGGTCCACGTAGATCTTCAAAGTCTCTTAGAGTGAAGGCAATCTAATTTAATTCCTGGTCCTACCAAGCCCTCATACTTCAAAGTAGCTTCTTGTAGAAGCAAGACAAGTTCCCATATTTCCTTACACACTCATGTGTAAGAGAACCTGCTACAGAGAAAATGTTACATTTTGAAATCCTGCCTCCATCCGAAAGTTACTTAGTCCAATAGATTTCTCCACCAGCAGGATTTCCCAAATGTCATCCAGTCCCCGGCTCCAAGCCCTGTCTGAGAAAGCCCAGGTGTGGCATGGGGTATGTATGGTCCACGAGGAAAGGCTTTCTGGCTTCCGTGTGATTTGGAAGGTGGGGATAAACTGAAGACGACAGGGACAGCTGCAAGGAAGGCGACTGGAAAATCAGAGGCAAGAGAGTAAATGGAAAATTACCTCCCAACACGGCAACCACCCCCCAAATACCTGCCCCAATATTTCCCACAGTGTAAGAACGCCGCCTTCTAGATGGCCACCCTTTGAAATACTGTTGAGATACTTTTCCATTAAAGATGCACGTTTGCTTTAATACAGAGATTTTTCTTGTCAAGTTCTACCTTAAGAAACTAAGAAGAGATATAATCAGATATTTAACCATAAGGATGTTCATGTCATTGTTACTTATGATATTGAAAAAGTTTAAGCAAGAATCTAAACAGGACAAAATAAGATAAACTAATGTAAATTATATACATGCTTATATGTACAGAATTCTACAGAGCTATTACAAATGATGTTGCAGAAGAATTTTAGTGGCAGGAGGGTGTGTTGATGGTATACAGTTAGGTGAAGAAGTTTACATACAGTATGTATGGTGCAATCCAAATTGTGTGTATGTTCATGGAAAAATTACTTTGCATGTATATAAACCAAAAATTAATAGTGGCAAATTGGATAGTTTGAAAAAAAAAATGTTTTATTTGTGCTTTACTAAAGATTTTTCAAGAATTCCTAAAGCCAATGTGAGTTACCTTTCATAATCAGAAAAAGATACTATTTTGTAAAAGTTTCTCCTTTCGAGTGGTGAACACTTCTTTAAAAAGCAACAAGTTCATCCTTTGACATTTAAGTGGGGGTTAGAGTCAAGTCGGAGGCTTGCGGCTACGTCTCCTGGTAAAAAAAGGTGTAGACTAAAGGTAGAAGTAGAGAACGGAGCTAATAACCAACTCCAGTCTTTGCAGAGGAATAAGTCATATGGGGTGTGAGGCGCTCTGTCAAGATACGGCATGAAGGAATCAGAGAGGCCTTGAGTATTAGCCAATGGAGCTTTTACTTACTTTGTGAAAAAATTCTTTGTGCAGGATGTGACATTCTCTGGGATGGGCCGGGGTTTCGTGTTTGTTCTGTGTTGTTTTGTGTGTTTAAAGCTCCAGAGTTGGTACCTTCTAGGTACCAAATAGAAGCCCAGCTTCTAGGCTTCCCATCCTGGTGCAGAATATTTAGCCACTAAAACCGCAGGATGCACCACGGTCACTGGCATGCCTTCTCTATCTGCTCACTGATCAGAGTTGTTGGAAAGGCCAAAGAAATGTGAAGCGCTTTTCTGAGTATATACTACATATCACACATCCAAAGGAAACAACTAACAAAACAATCTTGTGTAAAAATTAAATCTTCACAATCTATAAACACTATACCTAGGCGAGATCTTGTATAATTACTATACTTTTGAGACTCTGCCTCTGGAATATCATCTGTTAAATGGGGATAATAACGGTCACTACTTAGCAGGTTGTTACAATGACTGACTGTGACAGTGTATATGGAACACAGAGTAGCATGTCTAATACACTTTCCACCAAAACCAGGCTATCAATAGCTAAAGACCAAAGCACTCCAAAAATAGCTCTTATAAATTGTTCAGTGATCTAAATACTTTATGTTTGCTCTTCAGATACCCATAATGCTATATAACAGTGACAGATAGTTTACATTAACACCACTAGAAATAAGTAATTTTGGAAGAAGCCATTTACAATTGGCTCTGGATCTATTCTGCTTACAATATTGAATATAAACACACTAATCCCACAGAGAGGAAAATGTCTTTCCCATTGAATTCTCTATCAAACTGAGACATAGAACGTTAATTCCACAGCAATGTGGATGAGTTCTGATTCTAAAAATATTTCTTTTAATGTATCACAAAATACTTAAGTTTGAGTTTAGTAGCAACTATTAGAATATTTTTCAACTTTTGGAACAAATGCTTTATTAAAATGCACATTTAAATGAGACGCATCTCTGAGACCTGATTCTTTAAGTCGCTAAGTCTTCAAAAACAATAATTAAAGCTTCCATCTCATTACTAATAAAATGACAAATTGAATATTGTTTATGAACTACTGAAATTCAAATGTATTAAAAAAAAAAAAAACCTGAATGTTATCGAGTCAAAAGGCAACAGAGATTGACAATTTGCCCAAATCTGAAAGCTATTTCTAAATTAAGAATAAAATGGATAGAAAGAAAAACAAAAGCCTTTGTGTTCCATCTGAATAACAGCCTAGGGCACTGATATTAGTGGGAAGAAGATCTGGTCTCGAATCTGACATTTGTGACTTACATACTATTTGACCTATGACTGGTCTGTTTACCTCAGTTTTCTTTTGTTATTAAATGTGACCACCAATGCTACCTGATTAGATTTCTGTGAGGTTAAAATAAGAAAATAAATGTCATTCCCTTGTCCTTTCTATGCAATGAGGAATAGACTGGCTTTCTGAAAGTTCACTCTGCTCCCAGGCCTTCGCTGACGGCCCTGACTCTGTCATATTCCTGCATTGCACATACCTTACAGTACTTGGAAGAATTACAATTGTGCATCTGTTTCATTCACATCTAATTTGAACAAGCAGACAGGTATCCCAAATTCACAGTGTTCTGAGTGTAAGCTTCATTAACGCAGCTTTGCTTTGGTTCATTATTTTTGCTCCTTTTGCATAGTGCATATTTTTACTAAACCTTTTATATAGTAGGTGCTTAATAAACACTTGAGTGAACAAACATGCAAAATCCCCGCAGACCACGTGTGATATGTTTTTGAGGGAAGGATAATGCCTAATAATAAGAGGGGGCAGAGGGGAAAAAAATAGGATATGTCAGAACTGAGACAGGAAATTCAAGAGAAACAACAGGGGTCACACTAAGAACGAGAGTATCTGAAGGACCGTGTGGCAGACAGATGCCTCAGCTGTCCCACTCTGACTCTCACCTGCTGAAAATTATGTCTGTGTATTATCCTCTTTTTTGAGTTCGGGCAAGACCCGTGACTTAATTCCAACCAAGTAAAAATGGCAAGGGTGACATAATGTGCAGTATTACATTATACAAGACTGTACTGTCTGTGTTGCTAGAGTCTCTCCCTCCTCCTTGGTTTTGAAGGAACAGGCTGCCATGAATTCTACAGTCACAAAGAATTTAATGTGGCCAACAACCATATAAGCAGTGAATCATATCCTTCCCCAATCAAACCACCAGATGAGAACTCAGTCCTGGCCAATATCTTGATAACTACCGTGTGAGACCCTAATCAGAGGGTCTCACTGAGCTGTTCCCAGATTCTTGACTCACAAAAACTGTGAGATAATAAATGTGCATTCATTTAAGCTGCCCAGTGTGTATTACTTTGTTATACAACAATAGTAAACTAATACTAACCAATCAAGGTCAAGATAGAGAGGCAAAGAAGAAACAAAAAGGAAATGTCAAACATGTGCACATACAGAAGACAACATAAATATCAGATTTCTCTAAGGCCATAAAAATTTTATGAAGTGATACTTTTGTAAGACCAGCTCCAACTTGTCTCAAAGGGACCAAACTCAGGGCCATGGGCAACGTAAAGACAACATCAGCTACAATTTTCTTGTGAACCACACATCACAATTCTTTCTCAGAGTTACGGCCTTGCATGCGGCCCCAAACAAATGTATTCAAATATGTATCCTGATCACAAGAAGCGATGAACAGAATGCCGCAAATCTTCTGTCACTAATGACAAAAGCTACAGTGAGTATGTGGATAATATCACTTTGTGATGCAAGGACAACAAAAAACTGGAATGTCATCAGCAAGTAGCAATATTTTCTCTACTGATATGGTAAATTATTACATGAAAATTGACAAACGGAAGACAAGGATAGTATTTGGAGAGTCTGCAAACACCCTGAGGAGTTTTCCTAAAGAAGAGGAAGCATCTCTCTAACATGACAGAAATCTCAAAACTAGGTGGAAACATAATATAAAGTAGAAGGACTTAATCCAGCTTAGGACGCAACAGGTCTGTGGAACACTATGGCTAAGGCTGAGGCAGACTGGAATTCTGCCTATGAATGGACCACAGTCACCTTTATAGCAGTTTGTCATCTAGAAATGTACAGAACCACAGAGCATCAGGAAGTCCCTTTCCTATAAGCAGGTGGCAAACATTTGTAGTCTTGGGTTGCTGGACGTTCTCTCTTTTCAAACATCCTAACTCCGTCTCTCCCAAAAGGCCCAGAAGGCAGGCTGCCTGACAGCCTTGATCTTGGCTGTCATCACCTCAGTCCAAAGTGAAAAGATAAACACACATCCCTCCAAACACTTCCCAGCCCTAAGCTGATTTTGTTAACTAGAGCTTAGTTTTAGAGCATTCGTCATGTGAAGAGGCATCCTGCAAAATACGAGTGAGAAAACAAAACCTTTGAGGACATGATGCCTGAAATCGCTGGCAATCCAGCATCGGCTCAGTCTACACAATTGCCAAGGATTGTTTTCCATGGATACTATTTTTGCTTTTCTTTCTTCACTCAAGTAGCAAGCAGCTTTGATGCACCTGCTCCTTGCCAGGCACTGGGTTAGCCCTTGGGAAAATGTGAGGGAGAAGCATACTGCAAACCCTTTATCCTAATAAAATAAGGATGCAGGACCCCAAAATGCACTGCAATGCATCCACTGGGTTGTAGAGAATTTTATGATTAAGGTTGAAAAATAATAATAAAAGGATAATTAGTTCTTCAGGGAAAAAGGAATGTAAAATTAGAACTAATATTTTTTTATAAGCACTAATAGCTGAAGTTCTGTTTATAAGTGAAATATAGACCCACAACCATTACCATTTAAAATGCAGTTATAAAAATATAGTAAGTAGTTTCTCATTTTTTTTTGTATTTCATCTAAGTTTGTCCACATTTATTAATTAGTTCTCACAGAGATCCCAAGAGATAAGGATTCCATTACTAACAGTCTGGTTGTAGAGACATTAGTAGCTTACCCCAGGCCAGTATAGTTGAACTTAAACTAGAAATAAATGCACTAGGGAGATTAGGTATTTCATTGGGTTCAAGAATTTTAGAGTTAAAGGGACTTTGCAGATTACCTAATCCAACCTTCATTATAGATACAGTATAACCCACAGGATAAATTACGTGCTTGAAGGTCACACAGCGAATTGTCAACAGGTCCAATTTCTAAACTACCTCACATTCTATTATAGTTCTTATCCCTTCAGTTAGCCATTTAATATCAGTTACTGCCTAAGTGTTTAAAGTACTGTGTAAGGCGTGATTTCGTGAGCCAGAAATGTGATTTTTGCTAGTGGAGGGCGCAATAAAAGGTGAAAAATGTTGGAACAAAAGTGCCTGGGGACTTATAGGAGCTAAAAGTGGGAGGCGTAATTCTGGTATTCTCAAGCGATCACTCCCAATATGCATGGAGAGGAAGGCGTGGCCGAAGGACATTTACAGGAAGATGACCCATGCAAGTTCTAAGGTGGCGAGTGCCTAAGAGGGCCGAGGAGTTCGCATGGAAGGTGTGTCCTGCTTAGCACGAGTGCACATGCAATATTGCGAGTGCTGAGGGCAGTGGTCACTGGAGACGGCATGTCCCACTTTAAAGGGTGGCCAGACTCAGGCCTACCTTAATATTCACTTGTGTCTTCATGGTCCCAGTCATGTCAGATATGTTATGTTATGTTATGTTATGTTATGTTATGTTATGTTATGTTATGTTATGTTATGTTATGTTATGTTATGATTTTATTTTATTTTATTTTATTTTATTTATTTTATTATTTTCCTAAGACACCAACAATATAGATTTTGTGAAATTTTCCAAAGCTCTTAAGTTGGCTGCTGGCCTCATAGGAGCAGAGCAAGAATAAGTTAAGTGTAGCCAATTAGCAAACACACACTATACAAAGATCATCTTTAAAATGATTTGTGCTTAAACTCACTCCTTTCCCTGGGGATCTTTGCATAGACTTGTTAATTGGGTTTCTCTGAATATCCAGTTGTTCACTAGTGATTGCTTAGGCAGCCCAAAAAGCCTTGAAAACTAGAATTTCTAAATGCTGCATTTTTCAGCCAAGCAAATAGCATGGTAATAATATATGTAAACTTATGCCTTTTCCCTTTAATAGCAGTGCCTGAATATCTCATTTGTCTCCTGGGACTAATCTACTCTAATTATAGGTGTTAATGGAGCCCAGTTCTAGAAGTGGCTTCTCAGCAGTTTTTTGATGTCATGTACCATTTTGAAAGGCTTAATGTAGGCCAGGCTCAGTGAAAGGAATTTGCATACATTATCTCATTTATCTAAATAGTTATTCCATGGGATAAGTTGATTATGGTTAAAATTCGACTGGAAAACTGAGGCTGAAAGAGGTTGAATATTTTTTAAAGTCATGTACCCATTAAGTGGCTGAGAACGATTGGAAACGATTATACTAATTTTAAAGTCAATGCTTTTTAATTCTATTTTCTCTTCATGCCAACACAAGTGATCAGCTGGTGAAAAATTTAGTAAGTACCACACCCTTTCTCTACCTAACGTAGAACAATTCGCTGGACAAATTTTGTTTTCAGTTTTGACCAGAAAATCATTTTTTCTTTTAAGTCTAAACTAGAAATTACTCAGTTTGCTGATATCCTGTATATCCAGGCAACTCAACAGAATAAAAGAAGCTGAAATTTTTAGTCCTTGGGGATCACAATGTTGTTATTATTATTATTATACTGGGTGTCCCTCCATCACAGTGATATATACATTTAAATAAAGCAGACTTAGGTAATAGAAAACTGACAGGAAAAAAGCCTAGAGCTTGAAATGAAAGCACTAAAGTTCAAAATAGTCCCTTTCTTTCGTGATACATTAGTGATGGTATTAGAGGAGGAGGAGGTCTATGCCGTGTACATGAGTACTGAGTGTCTTCCATTCCAATCCTGCTGCCAAACCAGCTGTTTCTAATACATCCTCCATACCCTGTTACCTTTGTGATTTGGGGCAAGTAATAACAATTTTAGGCTTTATTTTCTTGACCTTGTAAGATTGGTAAAAAGATTACATGAAATAATATATATCAAGTACCCAGCAGAGTGTTTGGAACAAAATAGCTACCCATAAATATCACTTCTTCCCTTTTCTTTTCCCTTTATTGATTCTCTGCTCATAGAGGATTTTCAAGCCATGGAGACCGGGGACAAAGCTCTTAGGGATAACTAATCACAATGGCCCCAGAGATGCATCCAATCGATGAGGATGACAATGACCGCTTCCTAGGTATTAGACACTGGACCAAGTACTTTGCCTGTCCAGTAATAATTAACCCTCTTAGCAAACTTGTGAAATAAATGCTGTAATTTCGACCACTTCACAATAAAGTTGAACTACCTACAGATTTCATGACTTGTCCAAGATTCACTTGTCTAATAAATTGTGGCACTTGAATGTGAACTTGTTTCTGGGCTGGGAAGCCTGAAGCTGGACACAGTAGTAGGGAATGGTAATTGGCTGCTTACCTTTAGTCATGGTAACTGCAGGCACCCTGACATTTTTGAATTCGTGTCCTCACTCTTGACAGTAAAACATTAAATAATCTAGGACAGGGGTCCCCAACCCACAGGCCGCGGACCAGTACCAGTCTGTGGTCTGTTGAGAACCAGGCTGCACAGCAGGAGGTGAGTGGCAGGTGAGTGAGCGAAGCATCATCTGTATGTGCAGCCGCTCCCCAGCGCCGGCATCACCGCCTCAGCTCCGCCTCAGATCATCAGGCATTAGATCCTCGTAGGAGCCCCGGTCTCTGATGCCAGAAAGTTTGGGGACCGCTGATCTAGAATTTCTTCTTAGATGATAGTTATTTTACCATTTGTAGCAATATCAGCCTCTCTCCCCAAAATTTTGTTTTCCTCTGTGTTAAATGTACTAACATAATAAAATTATTTGAAAGTGTTCGTTTAGCATATGCACAAATATTTTAATTTAAATTTGATCAGTCTCCAAATCAGCATGGTGCTCTAAAATGTAGCAACACATTGGTAATGAAAAAGTGAATGTGCCAGTAACAATGATTATGTTAAGACTTGTGCAATATTCTTTATGAAATAATTTTCCCCTTGAAATATTCAATAAAGCTCGTTGCCAGTGGTTTAATTATTCTCTGCAAGCACAATAGCATCCTGATAACCAAGAGCACTGTCTTGTGACAACGCCAATTTCTATGTAATTTTTAATAAGTTAGGGTTCAGAGTGGTGATTTCTTGATATCCCTTAAGGCTTTCTAGTTGTGATCTTATCCAAGAAATATATTTCCTAAAAGTATAAAGGGAGCGGTAAATTGTTCTGGAAGGCTGAAGCACTCCATTTCTTTCTCACATTTTTATTCTCCACAATTGTTATTCTGCAAGACCACAGGCAGCCATAATGCCCGAGATGATGACACTCTTACTTAAAATCCCAGTACTGTTCGAAAAATTAATATCTGCACAAAATCACTGACAATCATAATAAAAATGAGAAAGCAAAATTCTGCAGACTTAGGAAGGTCTATGTAGTATTAAGACTCCTTCCTTGCAGTTTCAGCTCAGTTCTTTTCATATTCAGCTCTGAAACTTCCACCTGAAGTAATGACGGGTATTCTGCTTGGGAGGATGCCTAATCCTTCTGAAGTCACTAAAACCAGTTGCTAAAAACTGCCTGTCTCATGAAGCAGAAATCTACCATTCTGCTGAGTTTTACTGATGGTTTTCCAGGAGCAATGTGCAGGACACACAATTCAATAATGACATCTATACTGTATCAAGAGTAATAGTTATACAAAAATCGATCTGGTCTTTATGATTTTTTAGAAGGTAT
This sequence comes from Rousettus aegyptiacus, assembly GCF_014176215.1. Taxonomy (NCBI): domain Eukaryota; kingdom Metazoa; phylum Chordata; class Mammalia; order Chiroptera; family Pteropodidae; genus Rousettus; species Rousettus aegyptiacus. The sequence goes on from NW_023416285.1 coordinate 10,951,093, forward strand.
AATTTTACATAGATTATAGACTAGAAACAGATATTTATGTTTTGGACTGGCAATACAATGGGATAGAGGATTTAACTAAGCTGTGATTCAGAATTAATTATTTGGCTTTAAAAAAGAAAAACATTGATATTCAACAAAGACCCTAGAAAATTCTAATCTAGTAGGTACTTTAACCAGGATGTAAGTTTGTTTTCCTCTGTGTTAAATGTACCAACATGATAGGTTGTAATTTTTGTTTTAAATCTCCTAAGGAAAAAGTAGTGATATATACTATACAATATATCCTATAGTTAACTGTGTTAGCTATATCAATGTGCATAAAATATTACATATATAAATATATATTATACTCATATTTAACTGCATATTATGAATATACTCACATTTTAAAATACACATATATAAGCTATAGCCACATTTTATCCTAGAAATTCCTTATCTACTACTATCCTCTATTTTGACACATAAAATTGCATATATATCAGGACTGTTCATTCATTACAGCTTTTTTTTTTTTTAATTATGGAAGAACTAGAAACAATTTAAATTCCAACACTGGGGGGTTTGATTTAATGAATTATTATGTAGCCAAACAATGTTATACTTTAATAGAAACAAAATGTTAGGTTTCTAAAGTTGAAGTGAATTAAAGAAAAGCGATCCAAAATATATTGTTAGAATATGGTAGATTGTAGCATAATCCAGAAAATTTTAGCAAAGTGATACAGAGAAAGAAGTGTTGAAATTTTGTTTTAAAGCCTCTCTATGAGCTCCAATTTACTATTTTGATTTTTGCTTGTATGTATCACTTTTGTAATTTAAAAGAGAAAAGCAACAATAAATACAGTAATTCTGATGTTCACCCTGTATTGAGAATACTACGAGCCTCATATGATGTTGGGATACTAGAATAAGGTTTCAATCAAATCCACAATGTTAACTAAAGTTCTGTCCAATTAAAAAAAAAAAAGGAATTCTCTTGTTTTAAAAAATAGTCATACCTCAGTTATCTTTTAAGTAGACTATGTGCTCAAGTTTATAATACTCTTTCTGCAACAAAATGAAATGTCACAAGAAAGGGTACCATTTCAGTCTACTGCCAAAGGATGACAGCTTATGAAGATCTGATGAAAGACTGACAATATTAACACAACTGTGTGAAATTCAACAAAATAAGAAGAAGAACAATAATAATAATAACAATAATAAATGAATGTGAACATTTTCTCCATGCCGTGAATCAATAATGACATTGGGACCCTGACAGAAAACTCAATGCAGGCAACTGACAGTACTAAATTGGAAATAACCCATCTTTCATACTGACGGATACTTTTTTTTTTTTTAGTAACTATTATATGTTATCCTTGTGATAAAAGAGCAGGAGGTGACAGGGCCAACTGTGAGGGCTCTGGAAGCCAGGAGAGCCTCGGGTCCCATCCTAAAAGATGGAAAGATAAGCCTTGAACACACCACTTAACCTCTCCACATTTCCGCTTTCCTATCGTCAGTGAGATGAGAAGAACACTTATCATCTGTCCCACAAAGGGGTTGAAAGGCACTACGAGAAAGTCCATTGGAAGCACTTTGAACTCCTCTGAAGTGAGCTTTTATGGAAGTTCAAAGCCTCTCATCAAAGGACATGTTCATACTTTTCTAAGACTTCAATGAGTGGTTTGTGGATGGGATAATGTGTAGGTCTGACACCGAATGCTCTTTCTCATTAAAATAATTGCCACAGCAATTTCTTTTCTCTTTTTCCCACAGACATTATTCACATATAGCCTTTGCAAATCCCAACGCCCCTTCTCAAATCCCTGTGAGGGGTCTCTGAGGCTCATTTTTGGCTCCTTCAGCTGTGTCATTCAGCCAACAGGTATGAAATGTGTTACCTGCTACCTCTCTCTGTAGGCATTGCTGGAAAGCAATCTTCTAGGGACAGAAACGTAAAATACATTCAGGAAGTTATTTATGACTTCCTGTGCTATGGCCACACTCGAGGCAGGACAGACAGAGCTAATCACTCACACCAGTTGTTCAGTCCAACCTGTTCTGGAATCATAGCTCTTCTTCCAGCTATCCAGCCTGAATTACTGAGTATCACCAGTGCACTGAGTCTTAGAAAGGAATGTCCTATCAGTCTTAGAAAAGCAATTTGCCTGCTAAATACTGCTAAAATTGCATTGCAATTCAAATATTTCTTCAGATCAATACCTTAAACAGAGGTTCTCAGTACTTGCCCCCCACGTTAAAATTTCCTGGATGATTTCAACCAAATGGATTAAATTAGAATCTTTGAGGCTAGTGCGTCTGCAGAAAGATGTTTTAAGAGTTTCCACAAATGTGTATTCACAGCAGCACTATTCACAATAGCTACATGGTGGAAATAGTTCAAGTGTCCATCAATAAAAAAATGGATAAACAAAATGTAGTATAAGCCTACAATGAAATGTGATTCCACCATAAAAAGAATGAATGGAGTACTGATGAATGCTACACCATGGACGAATCGCAAAAATATTATGCTAAGTAAAAGAATTCAGACACAAAATTTCACACGTTGTGTGATTCCATTTATACGAACTATCCAGAATAGGTAAATTCAGAATGAAGATTGGTTGTTGCCAGGGGCAATGGAGAAGGAGAAATGGGGAGCAACTGATCAATGGGTGTAGATTTTCCTTTTGAGGGGTAAAAATGTTTTGGAAATAGGAGTGGTGGGTGTACAACATCGTAAATGTAAATGAATGAGCCAATGAATGAATGAGTGAATGAATAGTTTTCTAGGTATTTACTGAGTAAGAACCCTAATTTACAGGATCAAACATAGCTATTAGACCAGTACCATTGTAACTGTATAGTGCTGGCTTCGTGCTATCAACTCCATGGATCACCACGCCATTTCTCAAAGCTCTTCTCTGCGTGACTCATGGATTGCTCTTAAGAACATCAACTAGAGGGTTGGCGTGTTACAAATGCATATTCCAAGGCCAAGCTGTAGACCTACAGATCCAGAATTTTATAGAGGGAGCCAGGGAAGGGATATGCATTTAAAATTTTCCCAAGTGATTCTCATGTGTTAAGTTTTACTATTATGTCTAAGACCCTCTCTAGATCTTTCCTTACTCTTAGCTATCTATCATTTTTCTGAGCTTTTCTCTTGATTGAGCTCCTCTGCTATTCTTTTAATCTTAACAAATGATAAGAGAGGAAATTAGGGGGAGAGGAAAAAAATGATTTGTCCTTGAGTACATATTTAGAAATGGGTAAAACCAGCAACCAAACTGAGATTTATTTTTCTCAAAAATTCCTTAAAATTTTACTCTTTGACATGCTCACCTTATTCTATCCAATTATCAGGTACTGGCCTGTCATTAACGCATTGTCTTTACCTTCAGGTATGGTTCCAAGAATTCTCTGTACTTTTATATCATCCACACTCCCTAGATAATCACTTTCGCACATTACTGGAATTACCAGGGGAACCACTATTTTCAATGATCTTTTCTTGACATTTTCAGATCTTTATGACTTCAGGGGGATCTGACCCCTCACCTTTGCCCCATCGCATCTTATCAATTCCAAGTCAGTCTTGGATGAATTCTTCTAATTCTGTCCTGTCTACTGCATTATATCCTTGAGCCTGCCCCTGTCTGTCTTTCCCATGATTTTGGAGAGAGAGGCCATCTCTCCTGAAGCTTCTCACCCCTCTTCACTGCCTGAGCACTCTCACTCCCAAACCCACGCCCCCATCTTGGACTCTCTGCCTCTCCACTAGCTCTAATCACACCTTTGTTTATGTAAATTCTACCCCCATTTCTGAGTAATAATTATATCTGACTTTAAAATGAGTTTTGTTTCTGTGCTCTTATATGATTTTTTTTTCATACTCATCCTCTTTAATGTCTCATTACCACTTCCTTCCTTAACCCCACTCTCCTCTTGACGCAATTCTCTTCAAAGTTATTAAAATCCATCTTCGGGCCAAATCCATTTGTCAATGTTCAGTTCTGCCTCAGCATCTGCTTGCCTGACATTTAATCATCTTCAACTCTCTGCCCCCTCGGCCTCTGGAATGATCAGCTATTGTCTTCTTTTTGTTTCTATTTGATTGTTTTCTTGTTCTTTGCTTCTACCTAAGCAAGTTCCTTAACCTTTTTTTAGCCTCAGAATCTTTACTTCTAAAATAGAAAAATAATATCTAATTCACAATGTCATTACAGAGGTGTAAGGAAGTAAAATGCTCATTTGACTTATTTTCTTATTCAGCGGACAGTCATTGAGAACCTACTGTATGCACAGCACTGAGTTAAACATTGAAGTGTAAAGATAAAATAGACATGATCAGACATTGAGGAACTTCACCGTGATTTGAAGAGACATCTTGGCCATCAATCATAGTGCCTTACTCATTCATTTATTTATTCAGTTAGTTTTTAGTGAGTGCCTATAACATGTTAGGCACATATCTACTCATTGAACACATAACAATAAACAAGTCTGAACCAGTCACTGCCCTCAAGAAGCTTACATTTCAGTAATAATAGCCACCTAGCTGGCTAGATAATATCAGAGAATGGTAAATGCTATGAAAGAAAACAATGAGTAATAAAATAACAAGGTTATGTCACTGAGGTGTGCTAGAAGTGGGGTCAGGAACTACTTCTCTGTGGAGGTGACATTTCGTCTAAGACCTAAATGATGACAAAGAGAATCAGGTGTTCAGAAAGAGTATGACATGAAGGTGGTGATAAGGTAAATGCAAAGGCCCTGAGGTTTGAATGAACTTAACATGTCTGAGAAGCAGAAAGGAGGCCACAGGAGTTTTTTTGAATGACGAAGAGATTAAGTAAGAGAATTTGGAGAGTTTTTATATGCCATGCAAATTAAAGAGTCTGAATTTAATACTAAATGCAAAGGAAAATCGCCAAGAGGTTTAAGTAGGAGAATGTGACAGTCTGATAAATTCTTTAAAGGAGCCTCTGAAAACTGTGCAGGTAACCGATTGTGCTTGAGGAACAGTAGAAAAAGATGAGTTATGAGTCTATTTCAGAGTAGACCAGGCAAGAAACTGGGGTAGCGGTAATGATGATGGTGGGAAACGCTCATATTTTGGTTAGGGTATATGGTATACACTATATACTTATTTATTTATTTGGGGTTTCATATTGCACATACAAAGATGAAGTTAGCCCTCGGACTTTGTTTTGGCCATTTCTCCACCCCCTAGTTTCCAGAACAGTGTCTGATATATAGTAAATGCCAAACAAGTGAGCATTACTGAATAAATCAATAAATGGCTTAGGCATAGGTACTGAGATAAACCCCTAAATTTTTAATTTGATAATTTGGGCTGAGAGTGTATTATAAACTGAGGTGGGAAAGACTGGAAGATGAACAAGCTTGTGGGGAGGAAGCAAGTGTTCCATTTTGGGAACATTAGGTTTGATATGCCTCAGAAATTGGACACTTTCATACTGTGTCTGAAGCTCACGGCTGGAATTTTTTTTTGTTTTTCATTTGTTCAGTTTTGTCTCCAGTTTGCAACAGTGGGGGGCTCCCCTAACATCTACAAATGTGTTCCTCGGACTCTTAGTTATCTGCTTAACCTGAAACTTGTTAGAAATTCTAATGTCTGGGCTCCACCCCCAAACCAACTAAATTAGGAACTCCGGCAGAGGCTCCAATTATCTGTACTTGAACTAATTCATGATTCAACTCTTCATGATTCTGTTGCATGCTGAAGTTTAAGAATAACTGGTAGATATAATCATCAGAAAGAGTTGAACAGTAAATAGATGATTTGGTCTGCTTATTCAAACTAACATAATGTTCCAATATTTTTTTCTTGCCCCTCATCAAATCTCCCTTTATCCATCAGCTAGCTTTCCCTAACTGCTTTAATTAGTTTGTCTACTGAATCAAATGTTTTTATATTCTTTTCAATTATATAGAGATGGTAACAACAGAACTTTCCAAAAATAATTTTAGCATTCCAAAACACCCTCTCATCTGTCATTTAATTTTAGCTTTGGAGCAGCTATTTAATAGTGGAGATGAGAGTTCACGCACCACATCAGGTATGAACATATTTAGGCATTATCTCATTAGGATATTTATTAACATTCACATGAAAATTTAGGCGGAACTGAGACAAAAACATCATTCTTCGTAAATATGAAATAAATAAACCTTGATCTTGAGTTTTTCTCCTAACATTTTGGTACAATCCTAGCATATAATACATGCTTGAATATTCAATGACTGAATAAATAATTCCTGAAACAGATATTGCAGAACTAAAAAAAATTGTACAGACTCACCTTGGCAAGGAAAAGAGAGGGAGACTGAGAGAGACAAAGACAGAGAGATGAGCCATAATAATATATAACCTGTTCTTTTATTTAATTAAAGACTCACTAACCAGTTCTTCATATCCAGCAACATGGGGCGGGTAAATAAATTATAATCCGAAATTATCAACTATCAGTTTCTTCATTTCCTTAAGAGAATAATTGATACAGTGCTCTATAATTCTTGGTGTCTTTACTCTTCTCATACTGTCAATTGTGAATTTGGAAGTGTTTCAGTGTTCCTGTATTTTAATCGCTGTTTTGAATTACCTGAACAATGCAAAAAATCGGCAACAAAAAAAAACTGGCAAAATCTTCCTCACTCTGAGATCGCTTTTTGCCAATTTCATCTGTCTGGTTTTATTTTAAAACATAAATAACATCCTTTCCCCTACTGGAATGCTTTTAGCCTATCAGATGCATGATAATAATGAAACATTCCTTTATTTGCAAAAAGCTGTAGAATATTCAATGTGGTTTCAAAATATATTGTAAGACTTAGCTTAGTTTGGGAAACCCTACACACAATGGTTTGGTTTTTATCCAAACAAACACTAAAACTTAAGAGGGAGCATTATTTCATTCTGTAGTTAGAATACTGAAACATCAATGATGCTGATAATCATTAATAATAATAGCAAGCATATTCTGAGCACCTACTGTGTTCCAGCCACTTAGCTATGATTTACCATGATTGGTAACATTTAGCCAGCCCATAAGGGAGGTACTATCTTTCCCCTCTTTGCATTACATATGGTCAAACTACAGATCAGAGAATTTAAGTAATCTTCCAAATGACACTCATAATTAGTAGTTAAACTGTGATTTGCACCCAGAACTGCCAGACTCCAAAACCTGTGGTATAAACCTTTTCTACTTCTGCCTGCTTAAAACAATCACCACCATATCCCTGAATGCTTGTCATCAGAGTTAATGGTTCAGACAATGAGAAGATCCATTTAGATCATCTGGTCAAATGCAATGGGTCTATTCTAATTATACTGATGAACTGTTGCGCTGTGTAGGTATAAACACATCCCTCTGGGGAAAAAAAAAAGTCTTCAATTTCCTGATTTAAAGGCTAGTCACAAACACACATCAGTTCTTCCTGTTACTATTGTTGACAATCTTAAATTTTCATGTCATTTAATTCCACCTTTAATCTTTCAGTTTTTCACACACATACACACACACCCCACTCCCATCTAATTTTCTGCTTGTAGCTACTGGTTTTGATGCTAGAACTCTCTTTATTTCACACACACACACACACACACACACACACACACACACACACACACACACACAAATAGGAGCTTGTTCCGCTCCTACTACGTAGCAAGCCCATTGTGATCATGACGGATATAGCCAAGAAGAAAAACAGTCTCTTTTCTTATGGGCCCTAAAGTCAGGTGGGAAAGGGAGACATGTAAATAAATAAGGGATTTGATCTAAATTCAGCTCTTTGCAATTTGTCTTGGCTGTCACCCTGGGTGTCAGTTGTCCTGGTCCTTCCCGGCGAAAAAAGAAAAAAAAAAAGTCTCCTGCTTCTACTTTTTCCAAGGAAAAAATACCCTGATGATCAGACATTTGACAGAGTGTTCAAAGAAGTACAAGTCTGTGTGTATGTGTGCGCACGCGTGTGCACACATGCCTATGTGTGGATGTGTGTGCATGTAAGATATGTGGAACAGAATTGCTTGATTGTTTCTTATCAAACCTCAGTATGTGACCAAAATTTAAAGCTGAAAAATCATAACAAAAGGCAGAGTAAGTGTAAGAAGATGGGTCAGGAATTTAGTTCTGAGAATTTTGACCTTGCCTTCAGTATTTCCATCCAAGAATTCTCTTTCTTTAAAAAGCTACACCTAACTGTACTTCCTTAGAAGGTCTCTTTGAAATACTCTGGGGTTTTAATGTATAAGTGAATTGTCCTAAACTATGAGTTCAAGATTATATTTTAACTTTTTTTTTTTGACAATCTGGTGATACAAAGTCTTCATCAGGGGATCACAAATAGTTGTTGATAATGTAAGTATTGTGGATTGCTTTATGCTATAAGTCCTTAATTTAAGCTAGAGATTTTAGTTATATGTTTAATGTTGTTGAGTATTTTTAAATGACATACAAATATTCAGTTTCTGAGAAAAGGCAAACAATTAGATGTGGAGATTGAAAAAAACTTCAGAATCTTCCAGCTATCACACTTCCTTCTGGTGTCCATTGTAGGTAGAGCTTATCTACAAGGATACATTATTTTGCTGAATCCAGCAATGGTCTTAGAATCTTTCTCTACATAGAGCTTCAAGCATTCTCTGACAATGGATGTGAGTGGGCCTATGACATTGAATCCATCTGCCATTGCTCTGGAAGTCAAACTCTGTTACTGATGGAGGACAAGACCGATTCTCGGAAAGATGAATTTCCGAGGACAAGCAGATAAGTAGTCAAGTTGCCACCACATCCAAGGTTACATGTTGTCTCTCGTCATCAGCCCAGCTGCTTGGTGCAGAGAGATGATCGGAGGCAAAGGGATGATTTTTAATTGAGTTCTCAGCTGTTCTCACATCGACTTTAATATCAACAGGTTCCATTGGCAGAGCTGCTCCCACCTCCATGATGATTTTAGAATTAACTGCCAAGTTCGCAGTTTGCTGCTCCTGTTTTTTGCAGTGACTATTCTTTGTTTCGATATGAGACTTGATTTTAATATCAAACATGAAGGAAAGGAAATGTGTAAAACACCTTCAATGAGTACATTGAAGGGATTCTGGCTTTGAATCAATGCTTAGTTTTAAATGGAAAACCAAATGATGTTATATAAAGAAAAGAAAAGAAAATATGACCCATTGCTGGGAGAAATGGCAAAGCTTTTTCTGAAAGGTTTTGTTCAAGATGATATTTCATATGGATCTGCTTATACACGTCATAGAGTATTAGAAAACAGATTCATCAGTGCCATTTCAGAGGCAGACTGGATTCCATCAAGAAGGAGTCCCCCGTGCCAAAGCCACCATCTTCCACTGAAACAATTATATTCGTTTGTCATAAACATCACTAAGAATCCTAGCTTTGACACAACATTGGAAGGCAGCGTGAAGGTCATCTATGGACTTTACCGTTATCCCAGTCTGATGCATCTTACTGGTTTTTATTCTTTCCAGTCTCAAGAAATGGTGGCCCGATTCTCCTGGTTACTGTACTCAGAATGAGAGAATTATGTCCATCTCCTTCCCTTCTCTCACCTGCACATCCAATTCATCAGCAAGTCCTCTGGGCATTACCTTCACAACGCACGCTACCATCACCCTCGTCTCCCGGCCTGCACCACTCCCCCACCCTAGGAGATACGACTATCTCTTCTCACCTTGACTGTAGAATGGTGGCCTTGCTTCTCTTTCCCCCTTGCTCCAATCTATTTTCTATATGATGGTCAGTGAGATTTTTCTACAAACCTGAATCATATAATGCCACTTCAAAGCTTCAAATCTTTAGATAGAAACTCATTACAGTCAGAATAAACCCTCCTCCATTCTGTAGCCAACAAATTCCTGGACCCTGCACACCCCCTCAGTCTTATAACATTTTTCCTCCCACTCATTGTGTTCCTGACATGAAGATCCTTTCAATTCCTTACACATGGTAGGCGTTTTCCTGTCTTGATGCATCCCCAAACAGATTCTACTTCTGGAAAACACATTTTTCTGTCCTTCACCAGGCTGGACCCTCCTCGTCAGGTCTTGGTTTTAACATCATCTCATCAGATGACACCGCTCAGAGCAGATGCTGTCAGCCCTCTGCCCACATCGCCTCGGTCTCCCTTTTATATTCCTAAATCTGAACTCCCAGTGTCCTTTTACTTCCCAATGCCCGAATCTGTGTCTCTTGACCCAAGGACGACTTTTAACTATCAGAATGGCTTTGACTGTACATGGAGGGTTGAAAAGTGCCTACTGATTTATATAGCCCTCCATCCTGGAGTGCAGCCTTAACCCACGTCTGATGGATGAGGTGTATAAATGCTCCAGCTCCCTTGATTCATCATGGGCCCAACTCTGAAGCTGAATTACAATTCCCTCAGGGCTCGCCTACAGCGGGGAGCCAGAGTCGCCCTCTGAGAGTCTTTGATTAATACTGCACTCTTGCGTGCCGTCTTTCCTTTCCTGGCCCTATTCCCATTTCCCTACCACCTTTCCCTGGGAATACCTTCTAATAAATCACGTTGACACAAAATCTCATCTCAGGATCTGCTTCTGGGAGAGCAAACTAAGAGACTATTCCAACTTTTACCCAATTATTCTCCAGCAATGCACACCATTTATTTTCTTTCCAGCAGGTGTCAAAAGCTGTTATTATAGGTTGGGTTTTCTTGTTCATTTATTCATTGACTGTATCACCATGGACTGTGAACAAATTGAGGGCAGGGATTGTATCTTTAACTAGTAAGTCCCAGCAATGAGGATAGTATTTGGCTAGTAGTAGTTGCTAGCTAATACTTGCTTAATGAATTATTTAATAAATAGCAAAACCTTTCCCAATTCCCCTAATGATCCAGGCTAAATTACTTGTCCCTTCTCTGGTTTCTATGGTATCTATCGACTAGTTTCTGATTAGAATTCAGATTTTCATGGGGGCTCGACTATAATGATAGCCTTCCTTAGGCATTCTGACATGTATTCTGTCCATGTGACAATTCTAGTTGTTATAACATGCCATTATCCTGTGAGAGGCAAAATGTGCCAGGTAGAATTAAAGTAGAAATAAGATCTTTTATGAAATTCTAGAAAACATCTTTGTGAAAAAGATGCATCATCTATGTGTCTGAGATGGTTAATCTAAGATTCAGTCAACAGAATGTGCTCAAGGTCACTCAACTCATTGGTGAAGAAGACTCTGTTAGAACCCGAACCTCCCGAGATGCATGCTCTTAATTCTCATCAAGCTGCCTCTGTCCTATGTGAACTTTGGGAACCTTGAATCACCCTCTTGAAAATTAATCAAGTGGAAAGAGTGAGCTTCCGGGCCTTCAAAGCAAATAACCAAATCCTATAATGCCATGACTTATTTGAGCAACTACTCAGCTCCAGTTGGCCTGAATTTTCAAAATGCCACCACCACTTTCTTTAGCACAGGCTTATCTGACCCCAAAATTATAGTTCACATTTTGCCACAGATGAGGAATACTAAGGATAAGGAAATATCTTTGTTCTTGACTCCCCAAGAACAGTGGAGATGCTGAGATTAAGGATTTATATGAATGCGTATGGGGGCAGGGGATGGGGGGTTAGAAGAAGTATTCTAATGCTCAGCATTCCACAAAATAAAGTTGGCTTTATGGTCCAAAGAGACAACAGTGAGGAAGGCATAAAAAGCCAAGGGAAGGATTGAGGGATAGCACTGAATTGTTAATGTATTTAACTACTTATATTTATCCAAAATCCACATACAGCAAGGATGCACTTGATATGAAAAAGACATGCCAAAATAAGAACCAGAAAGAGACCTTCCAACACTAGTGCGAGAATAGAGATCATCAGCCTAGTGGCGAAGTGGTGAAGAATGTCACGTAGAAGTTAATCACACGTAGGAGGCTCATTGCTGAGTTTGAGTGCTGGCTCTACCTCCTACTGTGTTACTTAATCTCTCTGTGTCTGAGTTTCTTCATGTGTAAAATGAGGGTAAAAATACTATACCCATCTCCTGGAGTTTTTCATAAGATTAAATGAATTACTACTTATAAAGTGTTTGAAACAATGTCAGATACACAATGAGCACCACAGAATTTTGTTCAGTAAATAGATCAGAGCTAGAATAAAATAGACACAAGATGCTATAGGCATGAAGAAAAGGAAAATGTAACTCAGCCTGGCATGAAGTTACAAAGACCAGAAAAGGATCATGGAAATATAACTTTTGAGGTGAGTCTTAAGAGATGATTTGGAATTCACCAATGGAAAAAAAAAATAATAATAATAAAGGGAAGAGAAAGAGGGAGACAGGCAGAAGGAAGAGAAAAAGCAAAAGGAGGAAGATGAGAAGCTAAATGTTATATACCTGTGTACATAACCCAGGTATGTGGGAAGAGAAGAGTGATGAGTTAGAAGGCTCTTGGATAACAGGAGTTAGGCCATAAAGGGCCTCAGAGGATATAAAGGGAGTTCTGACTTTATGTTATTAATGAAATACCTTTAGAGAACATTATGCAAGAAGAATTTCATAATCGGATTTTCAGTCTACAAAGATACCCTGATCATACGTGGAGGATGGATTTTATTAAGTGGGGTTTGGGAACATGGAAATCATAGGATTGCATGAGTGATACAGGCAAGAGTGGCAAGAACTTGAAATGATGAACTATCATGGGAAAGGAGATTTCTGGGAAATAATAGCAGCAGACAAAGCGATTTTGTTTGCAATGGTCAAATTTGTAGTAGCTTATTTTGAGTAAAGGTATTGACCTCTGAGACAGAGAGAGAGAAGTACAATCAAAAATAACATTCACAATCAGAAATTGGTACTCCAAATTAAAAGCCAGCAGTCTTTACCCATTTGATTAGTATAAGGCAAGTAAATACACATTCTTTGCTTCTGACTTTTGAATGCATTGAATAAGCCATCAATTTTTATGTAGCCTAGAACACCGAAGAAACAATGATACATTTGAAAGATCTAACGAACTGTGTAAAGTACCTATAAATAAGATAATTATTGGGGAATTAATTCAGTAAGACTATAATAATTGTTCGAGTTTCTCAAGCACTTGCTCATTTCCGTTATGCTAGCAATTGGTGTATATTATCTCACTGAGTCCTCTCGATAATCCAGTGAGGTAGATATTGTTAGTTTCATTCCAAAGATAAAAAATAGAGTTTTAAAGAGATTCAGATGCTCATTTCAAGTAACAGAGATGTCAAATGGCAGAGTGAAAACTCAAGTCTTTCTGAATGCGAGGCATCCATAATGATAATGCCTGTGGTGTCAGCACTCTGTCACATTCGCTTTTGATTTTTAGGGAAATAAACATAAAACTTCTCAAAACTTGCTGTGAAAAGAAAAGAGATTGGTTTTATTTGTACAGCCTATTTTCATACAAAATTATCCCTCAGTTTTCATAGAGTGATGTTTTTATTATGGTCCAGCATCTGCTAGAAGCTAACAAATTATTACTTGAAAACAGAATGCCAAGCTAATAAACAAAATGAAGAAAATTAAAACCGCTGAGGACAAGCCAGACTGACCATTTGGTAACAGTTCCTTATTAACAGGAAGGGATGTAATGTGGTGGAGACAACTTGAATGTCCGGGGGCAGCAGGATGGAATTTGAATCCTTCCTCCCATTTCCTACTGGTAAGATATCGGGCAAGTCACAGCATTTCTCTAAGTCTCAATTGCCTTATCTATAAAATGGGATGATAGCTCCCATAATGCAGGATACTTATAAGATGAAATAAGATATACAGGCAAAGTGCCAAGTTTAGCTATAATCATTATAGATAATAAAAATGTCATTGTAATGGTAAAAATGATGGATATTGGCTCTAGTTCATTTTTTTCTTTTCTTTTCAATTTTTTTTTTTCAAATATGACCGACTAAAAAACTTGTGTTATCGAATTTACCTAGCCAGAATAATATTCATGGTGGCAGTTTCCTACTGTTTTATGTGTACTTTTGATTGAATTTGCTTTTCATTGAGGAGTGCATTAAGCTGCCTTTTAATTCTCTCCTGAGGATAGTGTCGCAGTCTGATGTTGGAGTAATCTCAGGCCCTGAATGGAAAAGATAGATTTAGAAAAATCTCTTAAGTAGTTATTTTTGTACCATCTATCCTGTGTACAACATAACAATCCTGAAGCTAAGTTTTAAAATACATTTTAAAAGGTCACTTTTAATGAATCGGGCTTTTCACGTATCAATCTTTCTACATTTACATTTTCTGGAATTTCAACAACAGAGCTTTCTTTAACTAAATAAATATTCAAGCCTCAGTGTATACTTTAAAATCACTATTTGCATAATAATGTAATGTTTTTAGATGAAAACAGAGTCTCTGGCTGCACATAAACAGGTTTTACTGATCTTTTAGTGGGACCAAGTGAAACACAGAGGCCTTTAACATCAAACACAGTGCTCCCTGTGCTTAGGAAATTTTGTACAAGGCTGACATTTTCCATTTTAAGATTTTCTTACTTTAATAATAATGCCGCTATGCTTTCTTTCACAAATTAGCCACTAATGTTCCGCAAAATTAATGTGGGAGACATAGATCACTGACAGAGTTCTAAATTAATGAGCTTGACTTTGTCTTGAAGGAGGCAGGCGGGAACAGAAAGTTTTAGTGTGTCGTCTCCTGCTTCAATCAAGGGGAAAAAGAACTTTTCTTTCACATATGATCTTTGCATCTGTGAGATATTTGAACCAGAAAGCACCTCATTCATCAATACTTTCTGAGCACCTTTTACGTCAAGCAGAGGATGGAGTGGGATGAACAAGGAAGAGATAAGAGAATGCACAGAGTATAGTGGTCCCTGGCCTCAAGGGTTTTACAGTCTGGCTGGGGAGTTTGAAGAGGAAATAGGTGATTAAAGTCCACTGTGCTAAGGGTTGTGATGGAGATGGTTTGGGGTGCCTTACTTCAAATATCTCATAGTCTTGGAATATTTGACTTGATTCTTGGGTAAACAGCCAGGAATGATTTAATCCAGTCTTGTGCTTGACAGTTAGGAATGCCTTCCTGGGCAAAGTCATTGCTGAAGCTAAAATGTGAACAAAAGAAGGGGGTTGACCTGGGGAATTGGGGGAGAAGGTGGCGAGGGGTATCTATCTGTCAGACAGGAATAACAGCATCTGCAGATGTCCAAGCACAGGTAGATTTTGTCTTGATAAAAAACATACAAGTACTTCAATATAGATGGAAAAGTTTATAAGATGGTAAATCAAGAGGTTAAGCCTGAAAACTTAGCAGGGGCCTGGTACACCCAGTTAAGGAGCCCAGCTGTAGTTTTATAGAGGAGCATGGTAAAGTCATAACTTGGCTAGACGGGAAGAAGGACTAGAAAGCTGTGAGGAAGATGATGGAACATCTTAGAAGGTTACTTTAACAATCCAAGTGAAACATGGTTTTCTAGCAATAGAGAGAATGGAGTTGCTGTATTAGATCAAAAGATAGCTGGAATATTTAATAGATAGGGTTTGCTGGTGTACATACTATAACAAGTAAGGGCCATGGGGCCTGCCTCCATCTGGGCAAACCCAAGGAATTCATCTATAAATTTTTTACTTCCTCCTTCATTCTGATTCCTTCTTTAGAGTGGCCTGGGCAACTCACATACACTAGATTAGAAATTCACAAGGAAGAAAGAAAAAACAGCTCAAACGATGAGGGAGAAGAAAAGATGGAGATTGCATGAAAAAGACTGGGATTCCGGACATCAGAGCTCAAATTAGGCATCGCCCCTAACAGGTGAATGATTTTCAGAACTCTCCTTGGTTTTGGATGTGACCTAAAAAGAAATAGTTTAGTAAGACAGCTAAACTGAATATGCACCTTAGTTCTGCCCTATTACTCCTTTTTTTTTTTTTTAAAAAAAAAAAAAAAAAAAAAAAAAGCAAAGCTCATTTGAATTTACCTTTTTGAGTTCTTATTCAATAATTAAAATAGGTATGTTGGGGGAAGTGTGAGTGGTAGCTTTTCATACTCCATTTAAGGAGATGGGCCACAAGGGAGTATCATAGGCTAACAGACTTTTCAAGCTCTGTGATCTTAACACTAGGACAGTGATTCTCAGCCTTTTCTAGAAATGGGCTTTTTTTCATCAAATTAGCATTCGTATGGAAACCCAAAGTGTCAAATATGAGAAAGATGAAAATGTTGCTGCTTTGGTTGAAGAAGACATGAGAACCCAGCCAATGCACCCACACTCATATCAAAAAGAACAGGAATTCTGCAGAAACAAACAACATGCTGATGTGTACCCTTGTGCTCATAAGCTAGGAGGTGACTTTTTTCTAAAGAAAGGACAACAATCGAAAGTGTTCCAATGATAGAGCACTTAGAAACCATGCTATCGATAGTATAACGGTTTAAAATATCCATAGATTTAATTTTAGCAAATGGACCAAGGGCAATTTAAACTGCAGAAAGAATATTTCACATGTAATAATTATCTGTTTGTATGAAGAAATCCAAAGCTATCAAAATACTATCTGCTACTCTTTCTTGGTTTCTGTTAGTAGATGTTTGCTATTTGCTCATTCAAATTATCTTCTTACAGAATTTCTCAGCAGACACAAATAACTTAAAAAGGAAACTTAAAAGTATAAAAGCTCTATCTACATTTTATCCCTTGAAAAGGGGGAAATGGCTGCATTATTCAATTGGGGGTAGGAGCATATCGATTCAGCTTGAAGAACTGCTACTTTCCAGGAGAATGGGTTGAGAACAAGTCTTTCGGTCTGGTCATCTGATTTTAAAACATAAAATCTGACAAATACAGAAGGTCCTTCTGCAAGGTCGTTAACCAAAAATTTATTTATTTTTTCTGCAGCAGTGTCAGACAGGTCACGGCCAGACACTAAAAACCTAGTCTTTAGTCTAGAAGATTTATGGTCTAACACTTCATTCTTACATTGATGGATCAGATGAATCTGAGACATTGTGTCGAGCTATTTTACTCTTGTTTTGTCTTTCCAGGTGGCATAGGAACAATCAGATACGAAAGAATTGCTTCTCCTTTCTAAATACTGAGCTTGCCCTTTAGATGCAGCAATAGCTATTGGTAGTCAGTCAAAAGAATCTATTCATGCTTTGAGGCACAGAATTTTAGGGGATGTGGCATTACTCATGCAACTTGTTCATCTGAGTTCCTAACATGTGTTATTTACTATTCTCAGGGTGCCAGTGCTTACAAATAGTTCTTGGAAGCAACCATGCTAATGTTGCCCAAAAGATTGATGAAGCCGAAAAGAAGAGGCCTGGTGGGGGACTTCTTGTCTTTGGTCATAGGAGTGGGGACAGAGGGAACACACATGGGTGTGGTTTTGGCCTCACAGTCACTGAAAGGTGCTCTTGAGAAGCCGGTCTAGAAGACTGGGCTCAATGGGAGCAATAAAGTCTTTCTATAAATGAAGGAGCAGATTGCTAAAAGGTTAATAATGAAAGAAAACAGGACAGAAATTAAGATAAGAAAGGAAATAATGATCAAATGGTTTGGCAGCAATTTATCAAGAATGGGAAAACAAGTCATTAGCAATCAAAAACGGCTCTTAGGATAAGACAAAGCAGAGAGGTTACCCTATCCAAGCATTCACAGTGTTCATGCTCTGTTCCATCATCACCCCAAACATAGTACTTATTTTAAAATTTTTCTTTAAAGAAACATCATTACCCTGAAATGGTAGAACACAAAGAATGCTTCTTCTTAATCAGATAGCATTATCATTTGTGGCGATGATGATATTTCTAGTAATTTATCCTGAGACAGATACCACATAGCAGTCAGGCACATAGTCTCAAAGACAGACTGCTGGGATCCATTCCCACTAGATACTTTTTGAAAGTTTTTCTTAACCTTTCTGTGCCTTTCTTTCATCATCTATAAAACAAGATAATGGTAGCACCGGTTGCTTCAGACTGTTGAAAGAGCGAGCTACTACATGAAAGCACTGAAAATAGTCTCTGCTGTATTATAATCACTATATTAGAGTTGGCTATTATTATTTATTCATCTGTAAAAAAAAGCAAATTATGACAATAGCTAATATTTATTGAGTGTATCAGATATCATGATGAGCGTTCTGTAGTCAAGTATATCTCTGTGGCAGCCTGTTAGAGGGAATCATTATTATTCCCATTTTCTGGATTAAGACACTGAATGGCAAAGCCCAGGGCCGAAGCTCTTTATCACCACTCTTTACCTCTTGAATAGGAATTTTGAAATTTCTTTTCCAGTAGTTTAAATACTTCCTTCATCTTGCGGAGCAATTAAAGAAATGAATGTACTTTACTTCTAAAAAAAGCTCAACTAAAGAAAGAAGAATTAAGGTTGCTATTTTTATTTAATTCAGCTTAACAATTCATACCTCCATAAGCCATGGCGGTATTCTCATCGTATTTCACTTTAATGTCATTATTTTACTAGGTAGCTTGTACATGTAAATATTTTATAGAGACTCTTCTTTTGTGCCATTAGGATGATGAAAGGTATATATACTAATGGAATTCTAAGATCTTATGATTTTTCCTTTAGAGCCAATTGTCAATTATCTACAGCACAGTTATTATAAGACAAAGCAAATCTCGCTGCCTTATTTTCCTAACAGGATCACTTTCTTAGATGAAGCATTTTAGTGGCAATAGCTTTATGAATAACGTGGCTAGATTACAGTGTCTCATTTCATTGTGTCATTGCCAAAGCCAATACAGGCAGATTCTTAAGGCACTGCTTTGTTGACAATAAAGTAGCCACTATCTGTCGTTACTCTTAAATATTACTGATAGTACATCCAATGTTGAAAGGGATAATTAAATAAACATTTTTTTATTATTAATTTGACCTCTTCTAAGAAGTACACGATCCCTCTGGCTCCACTGATGTGATCTAAGTGATTGCCCCACTATACCCCAAACACCTGCCTCATTGGTCCCTTTATAGACCTACTACTTCTAGGGAAGTTCCTCTTACTGTGGATTGTTACTAATAAAATGTATGTCAGGTAGAGGCAACATGGTTAAGAGAAATTACTGCTGAATCATCTCCTGTGGAAAACCTGACTTCTTTCCTGTATCACCCTAGCTCAACGAAGGCTGTTTCCATCCAACCAGTCACTCAAGCCAGGAATCTGAGCGTCATCTTTTGACAGTGACAGTGAGAAAGGATGCCTCGTGGCATCATCATATTATCCATATTCTTTGAAATGGGTAATTGATATTCACATAAATTCTACTGTGACAGATTTAAGATGAGCAATGTAATATTTGCTTCTTTTCAAAGAGCAGAGCGTCTAAGCCACCCTTCTAATAAAATCTGGAACTGCTGTTGATCTACCAGCTGTTTCTCTTCCCACACCCAAACCCGTGAGAGTTCATCACTTCTTTCTCTATTATACAGCTGTATCTTGTATATGCTTCTATTGTTGCATTTTTACACTATATGTATGTTTGTATACATGTATGCACATACGTGTATGTGCATGTGTGTGTATGTGTGTGCATGTGTCTGTTAAACTGGAGCTTTCCACAGGCAAAATCTTATTCATATCTGAGTCCCAGGTTGCACCACACGGTTTCTGATATATGGTAGGACAGGGCATGCTCAATAAATTCTTGCAGAATTAACTGATGATGACTAAAATGAACAGACTATGGGTTTGCCCACAGTTTTCACATGAGCTTGGAGAAATCATTTAACTTCTTTCTCCTGAAACTTACTTGTTTATTAAAAAATAAAAACATAGTCACATATGACCTATGAAACAGACGTTTTGTGAAGATTCACATTCTATACACCACGAAGCGCCGGGCTTATGTGTGAAAGACTGAGGTACTGTGGACCCAAATCGAGGAGGAAAAAGGGAGGAAAAACTACTCTTGAAGGCTGAGTGCTTCTCGGAAACCATGTCTCAGTTAACAATCAACATTTCAAGGAAGAGTTTAGAAATCTAAACGCAAAGAGAAGAATCTTTATTTCTCCCTTTGGGATATAACATTCAACAAATTAATTTAGAATCCTTAAAGACTGACAGCGCTGAGAGGAAATTGAGAAAACTTGTGCTAATCACTTGTAACTTCAACGTTAGAAGGTCATATATCTAAAGGTTACTACAATGGAAAAATTCAATTACAAGGGGCGCCTAATGGGCTTTACTTAAAATAGCACAGAACTATAATGTCTTCAACTCTGATGAAAGTTGTATTTCCTCGAGTTCCGTGAATGACTTGGTAAATACACCTGCTTTCTCTAAGCACAAGTTACCGATGTCTGCAGAACTCAGGACCCCAAAGTACAAATACTCAAACATTGCAGCAAGGATTTTGAAAGTACTGATCTCCAAAAATATACTCAGCTGAGGTTTTTGTATTTGGATGACCCATTTCTGTTTGATTTCTAGAAAAAGGGGAGATGATCTTCCTTCAGAATTACTATGAAGAATGTTAATTTAATTCTCCTCCTTTTAACAAATTATTCTTTTAGGAACTTTTAAAAAAATTAAATGTGACAATCTAAATCTACAGAATGCACAAATTTAGAAGAAATTGATCACTGAATTCCGTTGTACTAAAAACTGGGGCAATTCCCCAGAGGAGATTACTCTGGGCCCTGCTGTTAACGTTCAGATCCTGTTGGTCTAGAATGAAGCCCAGGATCTGGTGTATTTCATAGTCACACATTGATTCTGATATGCTGACTCATGAATCTGCATTCATGTCTATAAATTTCTAATTCAGTCTTTCACTTTATACATGAGAGCATTTGAGATCCTGAGAGAAAAATGCTGTCCCCAGACCCCTTACACTTTCACAGCTGGCTCATGCCAAAGCCATGATCATAATCCAAGTTTTCTGATATCCAATCTGGTGTTCCTTATATTGTGAGATACTGAACCCTAGAAGGTCATACACCAGGGCATCCACATTCAACATACACTTGTTGGATCCCATCCTAAATGTCAATGACCACATTAGATCATAGTGATAAACAAATGAATAAAAATATAAAACAGGAAACCTGAACACATAGAATTTAGTCCAGTGGAGCAAAATGAACAAATAAGCACTCAAATTATGCAAGTGTTCATACTCAGTTAAGAAGATGTTAACATGACTCCATTATTAATAATTTTAATATAGGCCAAATCCAGATGAAAAACATGAATCCATGTAATCCTCTCAACAATCCCATGAAAAGTCACTATAAGGTATATATTAAAAATTCTCCCTCCTTTCAAAGAGCTTCACCGGAGCCAACATTGGTCACTGATGAGTGTGCGTGTGTGGGTGTGTGTGTGTGTGTGTGTGTGTGTGTGTTAGTGAATCATTTTTGAAGACCATGATGAGTTTCACATCTGGGTCAGTGAGGTAGAGCACAGTCCACAAGGACACAACATCATGAGATCAAAGGAGCCATGAGACCAAAAATTACTAGGTGTCCGCTGGTATTATTCTGATGCCTAAGGCTTACCAAGGCCATGAGAGCAATCCCATCAATTTCTCAAGGCCACCGAGGCACAAGCTGCCACCTGCCACCTAGGTTACATGTAGATTTGGTAAGCACATTAGCTATTGCTTCATCTAAGTCATGCTCGTTATGAGTTGAATGGTCCTCCACCCCACAACCCCTGCTGAACGTGTTGCAGTTCTAAACCCCGGCACATGTGATTGTGGCCTTATTTGGAAATAGCGTCTTTGCCAATGCTCAAGTTAATATGAGGTCATTAAGGTGAGCCCTTCTCCAGCGTGACTAGTGTCCTTATAAAAAGGGGACATTCGGATGCAGAGATAGACACATATAGAGGGGAAATGCTGTAAAGACACAGAGAGAACACCAACTACAAGCCAAGGAACATCTGAGGGTCCCAGAAGCTAGGAGAGGGGCACAAAACAGGTACTCCCTCAGAGCCCTTCAAAGTGAATAACCCCTTAGGCACCTTAATTTCAGATGTCCAGCCCCAGAACTGTCAGACAGTAAATTTCTGTTGTTTAAGCCACCCAAATTGTGGTACTTTGTTATGGAAGATCTAGCAAACTAATGCAACATCTGAAGGAAGATAGTCCCCACTGGGAATCTTAATCACACCTGCTAATCACTTGAATCATCCTGTTTTGCATACAGTTGCTTAATTCTTTATTGAGCAATCTCATTTAAATATTCATCATAACCATAATTTTTAAATCAGCTAACTTTTGTCAAATGCTAATTGACCAAAGATACTTTATGTATGTGGGTCATTTACTACTCACATTGATCATATGAGCCAGGCATTATTATTACTCCCAATTTTACAGATGAGAAAACTGAGACATAAGAATATTAAACAAGTTTCCTAACGTCAGAGAGCTAGGAAGTGGCACAAATGGGGTTGTACATGGGCAGGCTAATGTCAGAGCCTAAAGACTCAGATACTACAGGGTACTTACTGCCTTAGTAGAAGTCAAATCGACTCTTTTCTTGTATTTCCCTCATCTTTAATTCAGGCAGCCCTTCAAAAGGCAATAAATGGGATGTTGAGGTTTCCTTTTTTAAATAAAACCTTTAGCTGCTAGTACTCAAATTTTTTCTTCTTCCTTTCTTTCCTTTCTTCCTCCCTTCTTTGCTTCTTCCCTTCCTCCCTTCTCTCTTTCTCTCCTTCTTTCTTCCCTTCCTTCCTCTTTAAATAGGCAATGTATATAGTTATCCTTTACATAATAAACAATTCAGTATAACTATTTAGTAAGCTGTATTTTGATGTGTTTATTCAAATACTTATCAAATATTTATTCTTTATCTGGAAATATATTAGATGCTAAATTTACAATTATGAATAAGTTTTAGCCACCATACTTAACGGGATTACAGTTTAGCTATAATTTTTGTTATAATTATTTAGTTGTATTTTTTGCTGAAAATTGAGCTGGGGAGTACAATGGAGCATCTAACAGGATCTTTCCTGGATAAACATTCCTAATTTCACTATTAGAGCAGTCCTTTAAGTCAGCTCCTATTATCATTTGATCCTAAGATAATAATAGTGCACATAGTATGTTGGGTTTGACTCTCTTCAACTTGACCTTGGACAATATATTTTATCTATTTTATTTTATCTAGTGAGCACTGCTAATTTTCTTATTCAATACCCATTCTCCCTTCTTCCTTTCTAAAAGAAGCCTGATTATGTTCAGGATGACAGCAGCTCAGCTATAAACCATAACTTTCCAGACTCCCTTGCAACTAGAAATGGTTTAATAATATATTTTTGGCCACAGAAGTTTGCTACAAATTTCTGGGATGTTTATGTATTCATCCATTCAGTTATTGTACTATAGGGGGCTACACATTTCTCCTTCAAAATTTCTTCTCTTTCCTGTTTGGAACACGGATGTGAGGTTGGAGTCGGAGCAGCCATGATGAAACTATGAGTGACAAGTGGGGGCGATAAAAGCCATCTGCTAAGTGTGGTGGTGGATAGAGACACAACCTGAGCAGGTCTTTGCCCTTTTTATTGAGAGGGAAGCAGAAAAAAATCTCATATGATTAAGCAACTAAAGTTAGACTTCTGTTCCATACAGCCTAATCCAATTTCCAACTGATAAATGATAGGAAATCAGCCCTAGCCTCAGAGAAAAGACCCACAGATGGGAACATTTTAGGATTTTTTGATGAAATGGCTGGATTTTTAACTGACTGGGCTACAGTGAAAGCCACTAATAAACAAGGTCTGATCAGTCACACAGGTGACGCCATCGACATGTTAATATCTCACTCTGGAATAGTCACAGACAGCCCAGAATGGGAAAGCAGAGACCAAAACAAGTAATAAAAAAGAATGAGAGGAAGCATTCAGTACAGGGAGCAAAAGCACATAAATTTTTAAAGTATATTTGATAGCTTTAGATATATATTTTTTAAAAACTCACAAAAATAGTCATTGTTAAAAATAATAACAAAATCTAAAAAGATTAATAAATGTGTTAGGGGACATAAAAAGGAGTTCATTAAGGAGGAAACATTAATTTCAGACCCTCACATAAAAAATACGACAAAAATGCTAGTAAAAAGGAGAGAAACTATGAGCAAATTACAAGACCAATTCAGAAGATCCAATAGATGACTAAAAGAAGCTGCAGAAAGAAAAAAAAGCAGACTCAATGGCAGAGAAATATATTTTAAACAAATATAAAGCAAAAGGATTCCCTAGAATTAAAGAGTTAAGTTTTCAAATTGTAAAGACCTACCAAAGGTACACAACAGTAAAAGGCAAGAAACCCACACAGAGACAATTGAGTTGGAATTTTAGAACACCTGGAGGGAAAGATAAAATGCTAACAGCTTTCAGAAGAGGGTGGGGGGGAACAATTTAGATTAGAAGTATGGCAGTGGGCTTACAAGATACTGGAAGATTGAAAAAGTAAAACTTTTAAAATGCTGAAGGAAACTGTCTTCCAACTTATAATTCCAACACAGAATATAGATCACAAGAGATGGTAAAAAATTTTTGAAAGTTGAGAACGAAAATCTTTTAAAAAAATAACCTTTTTCCTTAGGGAGTAACAGAAGACACACTCCACTAATTGGCGGGAGTAGAGACTAAGAGGAAGCCATTGGATGGAACCTGAGAGAGAGGCAAAGGAAATTTAAGGGCCTGGGAGGAGGCGTATGCAGCAGACTTGGGGAGCAGCAGATGCAAACTGTGAAGAGAGGCCCAAGGAGGGATTTCTCAAGGGGGAAAAAATGGATTTAAGGGATTTTAGAATGTGCTTTTCTGTACTGAGAGGAGAATTACAGTTCGAGATTGAGATTCGGACTGGGAAATCATTCACACATTGAAGATTTAACAAACTAAAATGAAAAAAAAAAAAGCCATTATTAACTCAAGGGACAACAAGAAAGTAAAGTAATCATGGAACACTGAAAGAGCTTTGAACAATATTATATATTTGTAATAATGGAAGCCCTCGGATGCTGAGTGAAAATATTGGGAGGATGGGGGAGGGGACTTGAGCGTAGAGAGAGGGGTCTTGTCTTGTAAGAGAGAGCAATTCTCATTTTCTGTACCTAGATGATAGGTAATATGCAAAATTGAAAAGTCAAGAAATATAAGTAAGGACAAATTTATTATAAGAATTCAAAATAGAAGAAACCATTCAAAATTTCAACTCTAGGGAGAATTTAGAAATAGAATATCTCAAGTGGCCATTTTTGATATTTTATTTTATTTGTGTGTTTTTAAGTAATGAGGATAGGTCACAAGTTTTAAGGTATAAATTTATTTAATTTTTTTAGTTCATGAAATTGAATACAAAATAAAAATATTTGACTTTGAAAAATTGATCATTGATATTGGCTTGTTTTACTACAAATAAGTTTTTTAAAAAATAGCATGCATACTAGCTATTTTTTTTTCTAATTTTTCACTACTATGGCTGCACAGAGCATATTCTCTGAAACTTTACCAAGTTATTCCCTTTCTTATATTTTAAGTTGCAGCTTTATCATAATCTTAGTTCTGTGACTTTCATTTATTTACTCATTCAGTCATTTATTCTTCAAATATTCATTCAGACAGCATCATTCTAGGCATTGGGGATAAAGCAGTGGACAAAATAGACAAAACTCTCTGTTAGGATAGCGTGACTTTGACCACGCAATACAACTGAGCCTTGGATTACTCCTCTCTAATATAGGCATAATACTACCTACTCATTATTTCAAAAATGAATTTTGAGGATGTGTCTAGATTAAAATTTTTCTGTGCTAAAGAAAGTAGCTTACAAAGCAGCATTTTAACATTCAAAGAGCTAATTTCATAATGATTTCTAAGACTCACAAACTGAACTATTAGGGATAGCTTTAGTCCTAACAGGCAGATTGCTGAATTCTGCATCTGGTCACTCACTTTTACCTAAATATTGCAGTTTCTGATGTTATTATTAGCAGAATATGCAGTCCATATCCATTCCATTCTTTCATTCTGCCTATGTAAAAAAAAAAAACAAAAACAAAAATCTAATGAAACTATTGAAATCGTAATGCATTCGACTGCATGTGATGCAAGAGAACGATTCTGCTGAACACAGCAACTGTATAATGTACCTCATTCCCTGCCCATCAGCTTGGATACTAAGAATATTTTGTAAATACGCAGAGACAAGCCTTTTTTATATTTACTGAAAGGTCAAAAGTTTGGGAAGTGTGGAGTTATAAGGCAGATAAGAATATAATATCATGTATTTATTAAACAATATATTGGAAAGAGAAACATACCAGACCCATTGCAAAGTACCAAATAAGCACCTATGACCTCTGCCACCCTGGTATATGCCACCATTACTCCTTACTTTGGTAACTGCAAAATTCTCCACACTGGTTTGCCTGCTTTTGCCTTGTCCCCTACCCTATGAAGACATCAGCTAAAGTAACTCACTGAAAACGTAAGCTGTGTCATAATATTCCACTGTACCAAATCTTCGTTGGCCTCCCCTAAAGGCCAGTTCCTTATGGTACCCACAAAAAGTATTTGTTGAATGAAAAATCAGTCTATCAATCACCCGTGAGACTCGGCTCGCACATGTGACACAATCCTTGACCTCAGTGACTTGTTTGGCATTAAAATCAGCATAAAAATCAATCAGAACACTGAAAACACAATCTATTCCTGGGCCCCAGGATGAGTGGTGTGTGGATAAGGTCTTTTGGGGAGGGTAGAAGGAGAAGTTCATGTGGGCCGTAACGGTTTGGATTCCCGGTACAGCAGAGACTTAAACATGAGTTGGAACTTAAAACACGACAGAAACAGGAATGTTCTGGTAATTATGTTGTTATCTATTTAAACACAAGAGAGAAAACACAGCACATGCACCGGTAATCCTAAATCCCTAGCTATCATCTCCCTGATTCTTAAAACAGGATTGTAACTCTCTGTAATAGCTTTTTAAACACACACACCAGTTACTCCTGCTGATGCGGTAACAGTGCCCTGATGCCGATGGACATATAAGAGACAAACACAAGACAGAGTTAAGACACTGACGTGTCAAATGTAAAACGGGGGCAGGCCCGTCCCGAAGGTGGCAGACAAACTTGAGCTCAAACAAACTCTTATCTGGCATCCAACAAATTGAAATGTAAGTGGTCTCTGTGCACATACACGGTACAAATCCAACTTATATTCTCAGTAGTGTTTGAAGCCCCGATTCAATGCCAATTCAATAAGGCTAGATTGAATTATATGCAGCATCAGGAAAGTTTTGGGCCTATTTATGTTGCATTCTAATCATTTGAAAATTGATATCCTGTGAACATATGGCAACTTCCCATTGATCTGAATATTGGATTAAATGAAATACCTTGGCTTTGACAACTAACGGAATTGATTGCATCTAATGAGATAGAGATGTGGGAAATAGCTATGGGCCTTTCATCACAGGCTCCAATCATTCTGCACATTCTTTGGCAGAGAAAGAAGCAAAATAAATTTTTTATAAGAGTGGTTTTCAAGCCATGCCTTCCCTTTCACCAGCAAACCTTCAGTCCTTTATAATCGCATATTGTTTGTTTAGCTATCTTCTAAAGTAGACTGGCTGATTCCCAGTTAACAGAATAAAATTACCAAAGATACATGAAACAAAAAAAATAATAATAACATCAGGAAAGTTCTCATAAAGGAAAAGACATTCTCAGTTTAGGTAAAGCTTAGAATTGCGTTTCCAAATTTTCAGCTATTCAAAACCACCTTTACTAGCTCTATCAAAACCCAGATTTTACTTATACTATTGTTATTTTTCTTAAATCAATTCATTCAATTTACACTTAAAAGCATTATTTTTAAAGGAAATATTTTATCTCTACCAAATTACTAATAAGTATTATTTGCCATCAAGGAGTAACTACAGATATAAATACAATGAAACAGCCTTATTTTCAAGGTTTAGGTCTGAGCTCAGGACTGTTACCTCTTTTCAAAGAAGAGGGATAAACAACTGTTTCTGATATGTTAATCAAAAGGAGATTGTCTCATTTACATAATCAAAAGATTGACTGGGATTAGAAAGGGTATGAATACCTCTCTATCAATACAATGAGCACTTTTTTTCATAATTCCTATCACGTCCCTCAAGGAAGAACCTAGTATATATCTGTTTTATATGTATTAACCAAAGTGTGTACATAGAACATTAGATTCATGAAATATTAATAATGTTAATTAATAGAAAGACTCCATGGTTCAGTTTTGTGTATGTGAAATGGCAGGTTAAGCAAAATTTAGATAAATTTTAAAATATTTATTAAAAATTGATATCTTTACCTCAGGATTTCTTAGAACCTTTAAAACATCAATGAGCATTACTATTTTCCCAGAGGGCCATCTGCTAGCCAACGTTTTACAAATGTTCTGAACATGAACTATTTTCTAGGTAGAACACTTTGGAAGACACATTTCCCTCTTGATGTATATTGACAAATTGTGTTGTCGTTTTCATGGTTTTTTGTATTCCTCTGTGCCTCTTCGATGCTCTTTGCTTCTGCTGAGTAGTCACTGCCTGAGCACGACACAAACTTTCCATCTTCATTCCTTACTCATAGCATTTCCTTCACTGCTAGCTCATAGCTGACTCTTAATATGTATCTATCCTCCACACATAAACTTACTCACAAACTAGCCCCAAAGTGGAAACAATCTAAATGCCCATGACAACTGAATGGTTAAAGAAAATGTAGCAAAGCCATACAATGGACTACTATCTAGCAATACAAAAAAAAAAAAAAAAAAAAACGAAAAACAAATTATTGATATATGCTACTTTGATGGATCTGAAATGTTAAAAAAAAAAAAGGCCATGTGTTGTCTGAACATATTTGTATAGAATTTCCAGAAAAGGAAAACCTATAAAGACAGGAAGCAGATTAGTGGTTGCCTGGATCTCTGAGTGGCAGCAGAGACTAACTGAAAATTGGCAGGAGGGATTCTATGGGGAATAGTAAAAATATTCCCAAACTTGATGAGTATGATAGTTATGTAGCATGGCGAATTTACTAATACTCACTGAATTACATACTTAAATTGGGTAAATTATGGGAATATAAATTTCTCCTCAATGAAATTATTAAACATTTTAGCCAAATGGCTCAGCTAGCCTCCCGTATATCCATTCACCCATTCTTCTTTCCTTTAAGATTCTCTCACATCTCAGTCTGAAAGTGGCCTTTCCTTGTCTTGAATTAACACATCATTTTGTTTTTGGAAATCTTGGACATTGGTCATTGGCCTTCCAACCCTTCCTTGAATTTCATTCATTTGAGTATTTGTCTAATATCTTTACCAGACTGTAAATTTTTGAATACACAAATTACTCTGAACCATTCTATGTAAAAATACATATTGTCGAATCTAAATAGAGGAAGCAAATTATATTTAAAGTGATAACAAAAACACATGTAAAAATGCCCAGCTGTGAGTATTCTACAGTTGCTCTGAATTCTGAAATTCACCTTTATTTAACTTGTAAAAGTAGTTTAATACCTCAGCACATCAGCTACGAATAAAAGGAATACTGTTAGCAGCAAAGGCAGCGACATTGGGAGCAATGGCTTTTAGTGAACACTTCCTTTGGGGTACTGAGGATGCTCCTCATTCTGCAGCTATTATTCCAGGAAAAGCACTTGACACAGTGAAATTAAGCCACTTGTTTTAGGCCTGGTGCCCTGGAGGCGGAGCCTTGGGCAGATTTGTTGTGCATATGGCTTGGGGAGGGAATGCTTTGGAGAGAAACTACAAATGAGAGAAACTACAAATGGGACAGAGGGAAGCAACAAAGGGAAAGAGAAGGGGTTGGAATGATTTCTAGGGAAGTCCAGCTTTAGCCTGGGGGAGTCCTGAAGGGTTAACAGGAAAGCAGAATCTGAATCTATCCATTCTTGACAAAAGGCAGTGAGGCTAAATATACTGAGTGTCCCAGCTACTTACTGCATGAGTGTCTGCGTGCGTGTGTGCGTGCGTGCATGTGCATGTGTGTGTGCATGCACGTATGTGTGCGTGCATACACGTGTGTGTGCATGTGTGCGTGTGTGCATGCATGTGTGTTTGTGTGTAACTCCCATGCATCTTGGCTGTAACCCTTCAGAGGTCGCATGTGTGAGCTCTTGGTGAGTGCCCACAGCTGCGGGATGGACGGGCCCACCAGGAAAAGGGTCCCAAGAGACCCGGGCAAGTACCGATGACCTCTGTTACAGCTCTTGACCCAAATCGCACCCTGGGTATGGAGAATACTTCAGATTCAAACCCCAGTAATCTGATCTCTACATCAGCGCTTTTAACTCCTTGCCTTTTTTCTTCAGTATCACATGTTATGTTTTGCCTTAAAACATGCACACACAAACACACACACACACACACACACACACACACAAATGTACAACCCCTCTGTTATGGCCTAGGTCGATCCATTAGCATCTATTTTTAAATTAAATATTAATTCAAACTAGGATGACAAAGTCAAGCCTATTTGACACCCTTCTTTAATCTTGCTTTTAATGAATAGATAAAAATAATTTTTAATTACATGCATTATTTAAATAGCGTCTGAGGAACTTGCAGGTTGCTTGAAAACAGTTGACATCTTCCAGCATTTTAAATATTCCCCACTCCAAATCTTCTTCAGACTAACACATTTACATTCTCAATGAATAAAGATTTGCTCAGAACCTCGGTTCAGGCATTGAACCAATCACTACATGTTCCAAATGAGTCAGTCTGAATTTTGGAGAAATTACTGTGCCCCTTTAACTTTCTTTTTATCAGAGACAAAATCCTAAAGGGAAATGGAATTTGCTGTTAGAAACGACGAAAACAAAACAAAAGAGCATGACATGATGCCTGTCATCCAGAACTGCACAAAAGGCCTGGCTTCATTCCAATGATGACATGACTTATCGCAATAATACAAAGCACCGTTTATAAGGGATGACAAATGCTAAATGAAAATCGTTTGCCTGCACCCCTGGAGTCTATGTTCATCTATTTCTGTCCTTCCCCCAATTCAGCATCTTTTCCATTTAAATGTAGATATATGGGCGTGGGGGAGGGTTCTACGCCCTCCACTTACCTTGCATACCTCTCTTTTCCCTTTACCTTTCTTAATTGGCCTATTTTGAAAGCCAGCCTCAGAGCTCTAAACTTTAGAATAAGTACCCATGAGGTCAGAACATTTGGAGTAATCAGAATGTTTGATTTGATGACATTGTGTGTACATTTCATGGAGGAAATAAAATGCTATTCTGGACGCCTGCCTGTGATAAGGCCACCATGCCCTGTTACTGTGACACAGTAATTGGCTGAGCAGATGAAAATTAACATGACTTGAACACGTGAAAAATGGCACCCCAAATTGGCTACAGTTTAAACCCTTTAAGTGACAAAATGGGGAGATAAGTTTTATTGCTTTAGGGTAAAGAAAGTGTGAGGCGAAGACCAAGCCCCTGACTGCGTTTTCTCTGAAAAGGTAATCTCATAGAACGAAGCATCATCCTATATCCTATTTGCAACCATAGCCAGAAACATTTCTCCTCAATGAGTAATTAGCAACACAATTCCCTAAGGACTCCTGATGTCTGTCAGACCCCTCTCTGTAAATTTCCTTTCATTCATTGGAGAGAAGAGAAGGAAGGTAATGTTTCTGACTTATGCTTACACTTTTCATCTGTTATTTAATTTTCCCAATGAATTTTTGATGAAATATTATCCTTACGTTGTTGACAAAAAAAAAAAAACTGAGACTGAAGGAAATTAAAAATGAGACAAAGAAACGAAAAAGCATAATACAGATTCACTGAGGGACAGAGTTTGGATTCAAATCCAGACCTCTGACCCAGATGTGCGTGCTCTTGCCACATCTTCGTGCCTCCTGTGATACATTTCCCAAATATGTCTTGTCGGATGTTAATTAGAGGCGAGCATTGTTTAGGGTCCAGCCAAAGCTGGCCCGTCTGTTTCACTGTCTGATAAGTTATGAGCTTGCGTTAATTTGGGAAAGAAAAAAACAAACTGTCATTTATATGAATCAAGATAATACTGCCATAATAATACTAACAATACATTATTCCCATTAGAAGGCATTTATAAATATATGGAAATAGATATGCACTGTAAATTCCTTATCTCTTATAACGTAAAGGCAAAAACAATAATATATTCATGTAATGTCTGATGAGTACTGTAATAATAAAGTGATAAACAGAGCTGTGTAGAGCCAGGCATCGTTCTCAGTGCCTTATCTATATTAATTCATTTAATCATCTTACCAACCTCTGAGATAGATTTCATCTCTATGTGACCAATGAGGAACCAGGGCACAGGTAAATCAATTTACTTTTCAAAAGTCCTACTAATGATTTGCCCAAGCAAATGTGTGGTAGAACCAGGTACCAAATGGTTTTTTTCTAATTCCATACTACTTATGACTCTCACTTAAATCTATTTTGCAAAGGAGTCTAGATGCTTTTGGAGGATTTTTGCAGCCTTTATAGACTAACAAGGGCTCCGACTATGACATTCTTCTTTAACTTCCCACCATTTTCCTTTTTTGTGTGTGTACTTTGGTTACTGTGAAAACTACAGAGAGACAAAGACAGAGAAACAGAGACAGAGAGAATATGAAAAGGTTTTGGAATTAAGAAACATACAATTTGATTTAACTGTATAAAATTAATATTTTATAGTCATTTGTCTTACTCCCTCGTTTGTATCCATCTGAGAATCTACTAAGTACTGCTGCAGGGGATATAAGCATGAGTTCGAAACTCTTTCAGCCTGAAATAGATGCTTGGTTTTCCTGGGAGCAAAATATGTGACTACCAGAAGCTGGGTTTGTTCCATCAGTGGACGGATTCGTGTTGATTTATGCACAGCCTCTCGCGAGGTCTTCCTTCTTACCAGAGCACGGGCACATCTCCGAGATGAGTAGCCCAGGTGGAGTTGTGTACTTAGCACTGGCTCCCAGCATTGCTACTCCCCAAGGCATTAAATGTACCTGTAACCTACCTGTCTTTCTGGAAAAATTTAACCACGTGCAGATGTGTGCTTAGACTATAGGCAACACACATGCAAAATAATGTAAAACAATAGAAATAACCTAAAAGAGGAGCCACTATCACTATCACTAAAGCCTTAACCATTTAGACTAGATTTTGAAAATGATTTGGCAGTTGTTAAAAACTATAAAATTCGATTTAACAGTTACAATAAGAGCAAATACGTTTGCATAGACTTTACCTTGGACCAAACACTACACATGCTTTACCCATTTTAACTCCTCCTCAAAACCCTATGATATCAATGCTATTTTATCTCCTTTTTACTGGTGAGGAAACTGAGGCACAGAATGGATAAGTAGTTTGTCCAAGATTAAAGGCAGGTGGTTGCCCAGGCTGGGTTTCAAAGGCAGGCCGTCAGACTCCAGAGTGCATGCTCTTGACATTGTGAGGCCACTTGTCACACCACGAATAACAAGTGTTGGCTGAGTGACCCCTCCCTGCAGGCTACTGTACTTGATGTTATACATTCACAAGAAAGCTAGGAGGGTGGCCATGTCCCCACTTGTTGGAGAAGGAAAACTAAGATCAGATAACTAGCTAGTGGCTGAGTCTGGATGAAAACACAAGACTACTTGAACCCAACGCTGTGCTCTTTCCATGATGCCAACATTTAGGGGCGTTGTTCTTGGACTTAAGGTCTGTAAGTGCAGATCGTAGCTTGCTTGTATTCCCAGTTCATCGCCTAGAGCCTCAGAGTATGTTTTCTCTTTTTCCCTATCCAAATTGTATTGATTTGAATCAAGGTTTTCCAAACTTTTTCACATTCATTATTCATGAAAAAGAAAAAAAAAAACTCTAGACGTGAAAAAGGAAAATTATATAAATTATCCCTAAACCAAATTATGTGGATCATTCTGATAGCCAAATTTTATAAAATACTTTTGAAAGGAAAAATAAAAACAAAACAAAAATAGTATAAGAGGTATTTAGAATTCCTTGCTAGAAAGCCGTTTAATGAAATCTTTGCCCTGGTCTTAAATGCTTCTGTACTTCTTGCAGCTTCTATCATTCCTTTCCTTTTAATCTGTTCCCCATATTAAATGATTCTTACCTAGGTTTTCGCATGAATGGTGCCCACTCAGACACCAGCAAGGTGCTATTCAGGAAAGAAAATTGCTGAAACCCAGAAGCAAAGGAAGCTGAGAATTACTGAGAAGCAGCAAACCCCTCAGCACTCTCCCGCCCTGCCTGGCCTTTCCCACATAACACACACCCAGTTCAATTTCCCTTTCAGAGGAAATGAAGCAAAACATCTCGATGGTGTGAAATGGTTTATTCCTAAGTCATAAAATACAGTTCCTCTTAAAAAGTGCAGAAAATGAGCTCCTCTTTTAGGTAAGTGAGGCTCTTAGGCAAAACATCAATATCCTGGGCCCTTAATAACTTCCTGGATGTAGGAATAGTTATAGAGAAAACTCTTTATAAACTAACACAGAAACTGACTTGAACAATGACTTCAAGGTATAATGATTTGGCTTCAATTCCAAGATGTTTCTTCTGAACTGTCTTATTTTTGAAGATAAAAAAACCAAACACAGAACTCCTCAATTTTAAATGTTTTCTAATTTAAAAAGTTTTTCATTTTAAATTATCAAATGATTATGTTCCAATGGGCACTAAGTTTCTTCTATTGGGAAAAAATAATACACATTTCATAGTGATATTATTTTTTTTAAGTAACCTCTAAAAACACATGCCAAAAATGAACAAGTTCAAAGAAGCAATAAAAAATGCCAGTGTTCTTTCTACACATACCTCGTGTGTATTTTTTTTAAACGGGACCATGATTTTGCATACTGTTTTGACACTTGTTCTTTTAATTTAAGAAATATATCTGAACATCTGTTCAAAACAGTAGTATTTGCCAGTCTCATGGGACATATGCTGGGTAAATGGGAGAATTTATCAACATGCAGATAAAATAGGGCTCTTGTCTAAAATGAATGGATTCAGAATTGAGGCATGGCCAAGGAGAGGACACTTGATCAGGCAAGGAAGAGTCTTGAGCTTGGAAGGGCATCAGGCTGGGACCCAGAAGAGGCAGTTGGGAAACCACATGATAAGATCTTTCAAACTCAAGGAAGGAGGCACGAGACCTGGTGAGCAAGAACCAGGCGGAGACACCAACACTCACTTGGGCACTTACTAGGGGCCAGAACTAGTCATTCTCAGTACTACTTGTCTATTAATATGCATTCTTTTCAGATCCAGTGGAGGATTTTATGGAAAAAAAAAAATAGAGGAGCAGGAAGGTTAAATAACTTGCCTAAGATCACACAGCTAGTTAGAGTAGATCGCAGTTGGGGCTTTGTATTCCAAAGGCATAGAATGTTCTACTTTGACCTATAGTCAAACTTCATTCTCTCTCCAGGGCTCTTTTGTATTACGCCCTCATTTTTTTTTTTTTTGCACCTGTACATATGGTTAAATATAAATCAATCTCCCAAGGGAGCTTCACAGATCATGGTACAAAAGAATCAAGAATTGGGTTTTTTGATGAGCTCACTGGCTTATATCACATTAACTGATAAACTTCATGCCTCATGTTCTTGGAATATATGTATGTGTGAAATATGTACATGTGTGCACCTGTGAATCTAGCCCATTTACACAAATATATATTTGTGTGCAAGTGTGTTTACATACATTAACATCTAAAATTTTATACCTCATTGATTTTGATAGCTATGAAATGTATTTTTTTATGATGGTTTAAGTGTGTTTTATTTGTTTTCACAAACATACAGTTTTGAAGATAGGACATCAGATCTGTGACTACTAGATACTCTTGAACTTTCCAAAGGCTAATAAGAGATTAGAGGCTAAAAGTTGAAGAAATAAGAAAAGTATGAATGCATTATCACTAAAAATATATGATAAATAAAGCTCCATTTTTGAAATTAAAGCAGAAAATTCCTTTCAGTACATTTGAATCTTACTCTATTTATGAAGACACAAAGCATACTCAACTTTAAGGATTTTATATATGGTTTTAAATAGTAGTCTTAAAGTATTTTCTCAAGTATTTTCACTATAATGTATGAACCGTTATTTGTAAACCCTTTGTTGGATCCCCTCCCCCCAAAATTTATGAGGTTTTTTTTTGTTTTTTTTTTTTTTGTTTTTTTTTTTTATAACACACCATTACAGCCACACACAAAATTGAGAAATAAAGTTCTCAATCACTGGTTTCTGTCCCGCCCCACAAGTGGAGGACACAATTCCAAGGTCATTTAAGTTCAAGTCTTCCATACTTGCACTTCCATAGTCTAAGCCATTGTACCTGATTCTCCATATTTGGATGCTGTAATAAGCATATTCTCTCTAATTCCCGGGCTATTTTTTCCAATTCCCCCATTTGCTACCAAATTCTATCCTTCTCTTTGAACATGTTTGGAAAAATTGATCTTGCAGTAATGCACCCAAGAAAGTGCTCACTTTATTTGAATTGGGAAGAGTCCTCTTTCAAAAGTATGACTACAGATCTCAAGTGACCACTGAACATCGCCCAACAGTCTTCTCATATTTGCACTTCCAAGGTTCTCAAAAGACCACACTGTATTTTCTCTCTCCTTAGAACATCCATTACTACCCGCCACCTCCCCTACAAATGCTTTTCACCTCACCTCATTTCATATTAACAGAAGAAGAAAGCAATCAGACACATTGTCTCTCAACTTCCGGTTATAAATGTATCAAGATCTACACCCATATTCTCTGCCTTCCCCAGCATATAATATAATACAATACAGGAGAGGAGAGGCTTTGCTGCACCCAAAGCCAACTCCTCTACAATGGCAGGGACCTCAGTATTTCTGTCCCTGTCATGTCCTATCCCCTAGAACACCAACCAATAGGACCTTGCTAAATATAGGTTAAATGAATGAACAAATGAATGGATACCTATGAATATGAAAGGCCCTATGCTTCTTAAAAGAAGAGGACAAGTGCAAACATGAGCATTTCTAGGACAGTACTCCAAATCGGCAGCATATAGCTACATAATCATATATAAAACAAATGATAACTAAATAAGAGATGTTTACTCTTGCCTCATTTTCTAAGTCATTGTCCTACCTGGCTTTTATATTGTGTCTAACAATTAATGGTCGCATTTGTAGAAAACAATACAGTCAGTCACTGTCCATTCATCTCTACTCTTCATAACAATGACCGGTTTATGGATGATGAAAAGTAATTTGCCAAGGTCAACAAGGAAATGAATGAGTTAGGATTCAAATCGATATCTGTCTGATGTGAAAGTCCATGCTCTCTCCACTCAGCCCGCGGCCCGTAGGCTCTTGCGAACTTCCTGTAGATTCATGCCCAATTAGTTCCGAGTCCCTTCTGTAGGGAACAGGACTGAATTCCCCCTATAGTCAGTGAGGCCTGGGAATGTCCTGCTGCCAAATCATCTCACCATCACTGTGTCAGTCATAAACTCTAAGTAGCCATGGAGATAGGCAGAGGGACAATGGGACCACTAACAGGAACTTTATATCCAGCTTCCTGTCTTGAAGGATGAATCTTGCTTTCTATATCCCCAGCCATGAACTTTAACCATGTCAGAAAATGCAAGATGTTCTAAGCTCACAACAGAGACAGATCTTGGTTTTGTGGGGCCTAAATCTTACATACTTTGGAAGAGGGGAGTCTCTAAGAGAAGAGTAAAAATTTTAAAAATCACGTATACAAAATTTGGTATGGAAGTTAGTATTTATTTAAAATAAAGATGGGAAGGAGTGTGTACATACTTAAGGGGCTCTGTAGCTTAAGCTTCACTTACTTCAACATAATTCTGTCTCTGACTATGACCTAGCCCTACGTGAGAGGCAGGTACATGATGGCTGAGAACTTGTACTCTCCAAGTTGACGGGATGGATTTGAATCCCAGCTAGACCATCCTAGGTGTGTGATCTTAGGCAAATGATCAAAACTCCCAGAGTATACTTTCTCATCTGTTAAATCTTCAATTATATAACCGGTTGAGAAAAATGATTGTCAACGTAAATAATTCATATAAAGTACTGGCCACAGTGCCTGGCATAACTCAACAAGATGCTCATTCAGGTATCAATGGTACTTTTATCATCCTATGCCACCTTCTTGATTACCAGCTCTGGGACCTTGTTCCCCAAGGCTTCACTCCTACTTTCATTTGCTTCCTGCCTGAATGCCCCAGCACCAGACATCTGGGATTTGACCCCATGTCATCATTGTAGATCACATTTTGGCATGCCTCACCAGCTTTTTTATAAACTTTGTCTCTGCCTGCACACACAAAAAAATCCTCCCCCATATTCTTGGATGTAAGCCAGTAAAACTAGAAAATAGTGATATGTGGGGAAAAAAGTTCATAATATATTCTTAAGTAAATAAAGGGCCTGAATTTCTGTAATTGTGGCTAATAAGATTTTTCTTACAGGGTTTTACAAAAATTAGGTACTTCTAAATATGTTGAATTATTAACACCTCACCTAGAAGTTATCACTCTATCATAGATGATATAATTATTATGGTATCTAATGGTACCAATTAGTTTTGTCATTTCTAATAAGTCAATTAACTTTCCTGGTCCTCAATTTACACATAAATGAGGAGGTTGGAATACAGTCTCTATGATTCTTGCTAGTTCCAAAAAATGTACTAATATAAATTATCTGGGATGTAAATGTATTATTTTCATCTCAATTTGGAATATGCCCAATCTAAATATTTATCTTTGAAGCTAATATGTGGGGGAGGAGGAATTACTCAGAAAAAAAAAAAAAAAAACATAGTTTTCCTTTTTGTGAAATTTGCCTTTTCACCTCTATTGTCATAATACTCTCACTATGGCAGGTGCTCAAGGAATATTATCTGATTTTTTTAAATGCCTTCTCTAGTAACGTCTTATTAAGACAATTTAATTGGTCCTATGGATGCAATTAAGCATGGGACTTATATCTCAGGATCTTGAAGCAGTCTGGTAAGGTGATGAAGACTGGACCCACTCACCCCATAAGGCAGGTGACACAATTAAGAGGAATGGATATTTTAGTCTGAACATATGCTAAAGATTGTTCATGAGAAGTAAGGCAGTTTTTCTAGATAAGAGACGAATGACAAAAAAATAATGAATTGAAATCCTGGCAGGTGTCTGGGGCAGGGCTAAGAAGGGTCTGGGCGAAGACCCCATGCCAAGATTGGAGGAGACAGATACGGTGTGGAAAGTGATATCATGACCTATAAGAAGAGCTGGAATTGGAGATTTGTAGAAACTTCCTATCCTCATCTTTCATTGGCTTCACAGCAAGCAAAGAATAAAACCCGAAGTCCTTGCGATGGCCCCGCATGCGGCCCTCCCTCCACTGCTCCTCACACTACCCTCGCTGCTCTCTCTGCTCCAGTTCTGCTAGCCTTCCTGTGTTCCCTGGACACAGGAAACACACTTCCAGACAAAGGCTCTTGGACTTGGTTGCCCCTTTGCCTGGAATCCTCTTTTCCCAGATCTACAATGTTTCCCAGACTCATTCCTTTGCTGGCAGTAAAGTCAGTTCTTCAGAAAGGACTTCTCTCAACACTCTATTACAAATAACACCCCAGTTTTTGTCCCCTTACTATAATTTCTGCTTGTCTCTACTAAATATCTGATTATATATTCCTTTATCTTTTCGTCTTCTTTCCTGATAGAATACAAATTCTACGAGAACTTGGATTATGTTCATTACCGGGCCTACAACAATGTATGGAGCACAATAGAGGAAAACAAAGTTAGTGAATGAATGAATTCGCTATAACTATTCTGTCTCCTGTACAATTTTATAGCATTTATACCTTGTATCTCAAAATTTAATATATCAACTTGCAAGAACGGGAGTTTTGTCTCTGCTATGACTGCATCCCCAGTGTCTAGAACAGTGGCTGGAGCATAGGAGTAGCTAAATAAGTAACCTTAAATGTTGTTTGCTATGAAAATTTTTTTAAAAGTTCCAGCAGTATAATTTCAAGAAAGAAAATGAATGATTGTTCTTTGATTATACTAACAAGTAGCACCAGAACCAATTTTAAATCCAACCCAATCAATCAATGACAACTCCCTATTAGTAATAACCACTCCTGGTAAAATCCCAAATTCTATATACACCAGCAGTGTTTTGCTCTGAGTGACTATTCTACAAGAACATCTCTCACTTGCTTGGCAAGCAATTAACTCGGCTTTTGGTTTCAGATATTGAGTGGTGGCCTCCTTTCTTCGAAAAGAAAGATGATGGTGCCTGGCCATCATGGAAAAACACAGACTTCTAAGCACATACAAATATTAACTCATGTTAATCCATTCAAAAAACAGGACAGGGACAAGGAGGTGCTGTGATTATTCTCATTGAAGATATAAATAAACTGAGGTACTTAGTTTATTTATATCTTAAATGAGAAATGGGTGCTTGCTTAAGGTTATAAAACTAATATATTTTAGAGCTGGTATTTAATTATTATTAAATACAATTATTATGGTTTCAGAGTCTGTGTTCTTAGCATCTATACCCTATGATCTCTCTGTAGAAAAACTGAAACACACAATTGGCATTGTTTCAGCAGTAAGTGGTGTCTAGATGATGAACTTTCTCACCTATGCAAATGATTTTCAAAGACCTGCCTCCAACAGCCCTGGGGTGAATTTTAAGCAGAGGTCTGGGTGGGCCTCTGCTGTGAGATGGTGTAAGAAGTGAGACTCATGAGAGACTTAGCTTTCCACTTTTGATAATCAGAGTGATGAACAATTAGGATAACTGCCCTTGAGATTTGTAAATGTATCTATTGGGCATTGAATCTGGGTCTTCCAGAAACTCATCCATTGAACCACTAAATAGCTGTCAAATAGTAATGATTCTCTATCACTAACTAATTCAGACAAGCCACTGAGGCAGAAAAACACCTCAATATATGGTCTCTTCTTTTGTAGTAGCACCTATCTCTATGATAAAGCTAAGACAGCGCACAACTTATCATCACCCACGTCTTAGGATTCTTGGACTTTGGAGTTATTGATCGACTAGCAGAATAACTTAGGAAAGTTACAACTCGGATAAATATTTTGTGGAATTTAAATCATATTTGAAGTTTTTCTTTTCTGAGTAAAATCCACTATTTTTTTTCACTGCAAAGAAGAGTTCTGTCCAAAAAAAAAAAAAGCTCATGTAAGTCATTTCATCTCTCTGGGAATTAGTTTCTTTATCTATAAAATAATCAATTGGGAACTGGCAATTTCTAAAGGACCTTTCAATCTATGAACACTCGATAAATCAGAAATCCAATTATGTGAATTATAGGTATACTTTTTCTCTTTTATTCTCCTTCCTCATTTTTTTTTGTGCTTCGACATAGAACATTTTATATAAAACTAGAAGTGAAAAATTTTAGTCAAATTAAAAAAGAAAATGTTCCTTTTTTTATAGACATAGTCTACAGGAAAGACTTATATTAGATAAGGCTTTTATTTATCTGCTCACATTTTATCCAGTTTTTGAATATTTACCTTCTGCATGCCATTTGAATCAGTGCCACTACAAATATATTGAAACTAATATGATTCCCTCACTTATTTTCTTATGACCCTGACCAAGTTATTGATCTCCTTGAAACTCTAGTTTTCCATATTTAAAAAAGAAATAACACCTATAATCTTGCATGGTCGATATGATAATTCCAGGGCATGGCAAACGTAACACTCTTTTCACTTTGTTTGTCCTAAAGTAGGTTCTCAACAAAGCTAAGCTTTCTTCCCTCCCTTGTACTCTGTTCTCTATAACTACAACTTTCTGTGTTTCTTCTTGCTTTACAACTACTGAATAAGAGTGGGGTATGTATTTTCTGTTATGACCATCCTAAGTCTAAAATCCCACTGATGCTTATGTCATACTCTTAATCAATGATCATGCCCCTACTCCAAAATCTTAATCCAAAATGGAATATTTTTTTATCTTTATTTGTCCATGCTCCAATCTTCGCTATAAATCTCAGACCCTTTCATAGGTAATTCCCTTCTTGGATTTGGCATCTCATCTTCACACCATAGCTTCTAATACAGAATTTTCTCTTTTCTCTGAAATCACCAGTCCTTCTCTATCCCATCTATTTTCTGCAGTCCCACCTGTCACCCAGAAAACAAAACAAAACAAAGCAAAACAAAACAAAACAAAACAAAACAAACAAAACAAAACAGATAATACTGAGTTCAGTCTAAATTACTCTATTTTTTCTTCTCAGTTTTTACCCCAGAGCCCAACTGAATACTATACTTGATTGGACAAGACCATAATGCAGATTCATTAATGTTACAAGATTTGTCTGATATATAAGACAGAGGCTTTGCGACATTCTTTATGTTGTATTTAGAATAGTATAGTCGGTATGAACATTTATGCTTATTAGGAATGTCAAAAACTGAGAGGGTTTCACATATAAAATGTGTTCAAGAAAGGCTTGTAGAAAGAGTTATGGATAATTGACCTAACACTTTCTACCCTTCACCAAATGATATGCCATAGCTGTCATGCTGTAACATCTAGGAAATTAAAATTACAGAACATGATATAGAGCTGTTGGTCTATATCATGGTCTATGAGTTTGAATTCCAGCATTATGACTTTGGTTGAGTAAATGTGAACTAAGTTATTTAGCT
Source organism: Rousettus aegyptiacus (assembly GCF_014176215.1). Classification (NCBI taxonomy): domain Eukaryota; kingdom Metazoa; phylum Chordata; class Mammalia; order Chiroptera; family Pteropodidae; genus Rousettus; species Rousettus aegyptiacus. Next base: position 10,993,889 of record NW_023416285.1, read on the forward strand.
ATATAGGTCTAAGTTTTCTCACCTCCAAAATAAGAATGGTAGTGCCTACCTCAGAGGACCATGGTAGAGATTAAATAAGATATTACTATACTAATACTATTCAATGTTTAACGCTTTAATACATAATTTAATTCTACCTTGTGTTTAACACTTGCCTTATGCATAAGTAATCTTCAATAAACTAAGATATTGATATTATTTATCATTATTTTATTTTAAAAATTTTTTAAAAATAAGGATTATAGAGGTTAAGTAATAGCCCCAAATCACATGGCTACTAAGAGGCAAAGCTGTGATTAGAAGCCAAGCAAAATGACCCTGGATTTTCTGAGGGTAATCTCTGAACATACTATAGCCTCTTCTGATAGTCCTCTTTAAGCATTAGTGAATGCTCTTGAAATAAAGAAAATATTAGCTATAGAAAACACTAAAGGAAGCCAAATCATAAACATTCCCTTTATTCCATTCCTAGATGGTGTAAAGAGATAGCATGCTTGTTTTCTAATATCATCATAAATTATTTTTATATTTCTTAAGCATTACAGTTAAGAAAAACTTTTTCTAATAGTCCAAATACACATCAGCTTTGGTATCCCACTGCAATAGGAGAAGCAGAATTGCTGGGAGAATTTTAAAGAATCAGCTTTATAAATGTCAATCAAGCTATTTGAGATAGAAATAACAGCCCCCTTCCAGTCATCTTCAGCACTTTGGCCCTCATTAATGTCATGGAAGGGACACACAGCCCTGTTTTCCAGTTGGCCCAATTAATTGATGACTCAACACATCTATACTTCTGTCAACAAAACAGGAAAATTAAGAACTTGGGTTCCAAAATTCCACCTCTGTGTATAGAGATAATACCTTGTTTAGACCTCTTGAAAAAGCTTGTATTACGGTATTACAGATGTCTGCTAAATAAAGTCAACTAAATAAATACAAAACATTGTAATGTATATGCTATAAAAGACTTAGATTATCAGTTGATTTCTTTTTTGTCTTTTTATTAAATACATTTATCAATAGAAGTGACCTTTTTCAGGTCATATATACTATGGTGTTTTTGCAAAATTTTGCTTTTTACTAAGGTTGGTAGTAGGGCAAAGGATGTTGTTTTTCTTAATTCAGTGTCTATTTTGGCATAATTTAATACATATTTGGATGCACAATAGATATTTTCACAGCCCAGTGTTGCATATAGAAATAATGAAATAGCTTTGCCATTAAAATTTTCATTCCATTTCTCCTTGGAATGCGTTAACTGAAAACCACTTCTATTTTTATAGCTGGAAAACAGGCAATTTACTGTCATGAGGTTTTAGTATTCCAAACCAGCATAACTCTGGCACTTCCTAAACACCTCAGTAAGTAGAGAGAGCCTGTGAATTCAAACACTGGGATTGTGCATTATCCTTAAAACTTTGTTCAAGTTAAAACTTATTTGCATACATATTGACTTGGTGTCACAATTACTTTTATTAAAAATAAGACATGTTTAAGCTTAATGAAATTACAGAAAAAGAGAGAGAATAAACCAAAAAAAAAGAAAAAAAGGGGAAAAAAAACACCAAAAAACAAAGACAACTCAACTTTGAAATGTTAAGAAATTATAACGTGGTGTACTTATTTGTTATTGGAACTCCATGCAAGTTTTGAGAAATTATATCACAGGGTGCCTAAAATAGCAACCAAAAATGTCAAATCTAGAGTTACAGGAAAGGACATTTCTTTATTTTCTTGAAATACAATGAAAATCTCCCTGAAGTATGATGAATTACCCCACTATGGGAGAGAAGGAAAGATCAGTCCAACAGCTGCGTTGCATATCAATTCTAAAGTGGGTCATTGATACCTATTTTATAAGAAAGGATATGTGATATATGAATCTCCAACTTTCATTACCTGAGAGACTCCTAGAATTTTTGAAATGGAAAGTTCCATAGAGATTATCGAGTCCAATTTTCTCATTTTAGACCACTGACGAGATAAAGTGGCTTATCCAAGCTTAGAAAGCAAGAAAGTGGCAACAGAGGGGTAGGAAACTATACTCCTATTATTGTTTATTTTCATGTACCTCTTTTTTTTTTATAAATATATGCTATGGATCTACATGTAGCATTATATGTTTATGTAGATCAGATATAGACTAGAACAGAAGGACCCAGGACGTCCAGGACCCAATCCCCAGTTTTCTGCAAAGAATAGGAGCTCAAAGTACTCAAAGATAAGTAAATGCAAAAATTTCAGACTTTAAGGATATTAATTTATTTTGAAGTGCATTTGTTCTATACATATTTCAAGCAAGATAATAACTAAATTATGCAAACATAATATTATATACACCTTTAAGAACGTAATGCATACTGCACATATAACAATACAGAAAGAGAAACTACATTCTAAATAATAACTATGCGTAAGAATTATAAGCTTAGATGAAAATGTTTTATTGTTTAGAAAAAAATTCAAAACCATCTTCATAGGGCTTTAAACCACTGTCCAAATTTTTTTACTTAATACTTGAATTTCTTTATACTTGAGTAGATAAATAAGAAAGGTGAAAGAAATCAATATTCTCAACTTAGATATATAAAATGGGGAAGAAAGGTAACTCCTGTTTAAAAATAAATCTAGGTAAAATAAGCATCATTTTTTTTTAAGAAAGCTTCAGAAATTCTATTAAGATACTATTTTGATATAAAATGCTTATCTTTTTCATAAATTAAAACTAGAGTACAACTTTGGAATATGCATATTCTCATCTATACTCAACTATTTCCAATGAAATATAAAAATTCAGTCTATTCCTTTGTTTTATAGCTCCAGTAAGCAAAATATGAGGCCAACTTAAATCTTGTTTTTGAAGGTTTTCTGACTCTAGCATTCACTTTGGAGATAAGTCATCTACAAACTTCAAAACAGAAAGCACTTTTGTTCTCTATCAACTTTTACACATTAAATACAATTTCTCCTAAATGTAGTTATCAACATTTATCATTTAAAAATATTTTCTAAATTCATTGGAAATCAGATATGGATTGATGTTGAAGTTTATAAGACAGACACTCTTATTCTCTTAATAGAATTAGTACAATGTTGACCTAGGTAATGGTAATATTGTAGAATATAAAATACAAGAAACCATTCATACAAATCAGTATAGTTTGAAATATAAATAATAAGGAAAAGAGGGAATAATCATAAAAGTTACTAGCCCTTAGAGGAAGGAAAAATATGCTGTCACTTGAGAGAAAAAAATGTGTATGCTCCTGAAATAAAACCAATACGAGAGTAGGTTTCATCACAAAACCCAGAATAAAAGACTCCAACAAAAGAGTTTAAAGAATGACTCCACATCATCCATGAAATCAGGTAAAAAATATCCCTCAACACAGCTGGGAATACTGACACCCGCCATACAACTGTCAGCCGCAGAGAGAATAAAAGCCAGTGCATTAAAACAGGAGGTCCCAACACTTGCCAGGTAAAATGACACACATTGATAAACAAAGACGCCAAACCAAGTTATTGGTTCCACAAAAATGCACAAGATAAAGTTAATTTTAAACAGCAGCTACCCCTTCCATAACTGAGACTTTTGTCCTCTTTTTAGAACTACAAATGTTTTCATCAAAGAGAACTTCAAAAAGCGTTCTGCAAGCTTACTTAAAATTACTTTTAAAAAACCTGTTTTCCACCCACCCCCTTACAACGAGTTGCGAATGTAGGTAGGTTTCTGATAACCTATATCGGAGTGACACACTTACAGCCATTTGTTGTTTGCTATTTGTAAATGCAATCTTCTTCATACCACATGTGGCAGCCATTCTCTTTAGGACTAGATTAGTTGTGAATGTAAAAATATTTATAACATATTTATATTTTGACTCAAGTTTAAAATTTAAAGCAGGAAGAATATCAAAGCATAACTACGTCAAACATCACCTAGGGGTGAGTTAAAAAATTGCTCTGACAACTTTAGAGAAACAATAACTAGCTGTATGCAAACACTCTCAAATGTGTTCAGAGCAATAAGAATATTATAATCTGAATTTACTCAAATTCTTAAAGAAATATTTAGTTCAGGAAAAAGACACATGCAAGTATACAGCTTAACTGATTAAAGCAAAAGGTGACTGCTAAGGAAAATAGGAGAATGAGCCTCTGACAGATGTAAACAGTAACACTTGCAGAACAATTTGTTATTCGGAATGTACGTTAAGGTTTGTCACATGAGTTGGGGACTGTACCCCTTAAGCTCTCTGTTGGGATGTAACATAGGTCATATTATAAATACTTCTCAAGACAGTCTTAGTTAGAAAAAGCTTGTCATTTTAGGCTCCTCTCTCAAACCATAAGAAATGATAATAAATGTATATCCATTACCATTTGATAAATGCATTTGCAAAGCAAGAAACAAATGGACTTCACGACATCCAAACAAAATTTGCTGATACAATAAAAGGAGATATTAGATAAAATAACTTAAGATCAATATGGACTAAATGCTCTCAATATAAGCAGATTTACCAATGAAAAACCTTTCATTTCTTCAGTTTGGGTTCTAACATTTTGATTCAAAGTGTTTCTCATAGTTTTAACATTTACTGTGAAAACATTACTGAAACTTACAAAAACTTTATTTTATTAATCTTTGCTACCCTGAAAAACCTGCCTCTTTTCATGTCTACCCCAGAGTAACGTTTCTCTGATCTCATTTCAGGTGCCTCTTAAGAAATTTTTATTGCAAAACAGAGAATTTTTAGAAGTCACTAAAAAGCACTCCCTTACCTTCTAAACCTGCTTCAATCAGCCCAAACTGTTCCAATATCTTAACAAAAAGCACAATGACGATCAGAACTGCTATCATTTCAAGCCCCTCCAAGTTCATGGTCAGCTAGGTCATGGTCCGACAACAGCCAGTGAGAAGTGCTTGTCTGCCTGGCTTTCTTTGTAAAGCCATTAAACTACATTAAGAAGGCTACTGCCAGAGGAATAGGGGAGGAGGAGAGGCAGAGAGAGAGGAGAGAGAGGAGAGAGAGGAGAGAGAGGAGAGAGAGAGAGAGAGAGAGAGAGAGAGAGAGAGAGAGAGAGAGAGAGAGAGAGACACGATGAGATGGAGAGGCTGAGAGAAAGGGCTCGAATGAGAGAAAATGCATTAATCCTGTCTACTGTAACAGAGGCCAGAAGTGACAGCTGGATAAAGTCACCCTGTCGGAATTATCAGCTTCCTCGTTATCACTCTTACACAGAGAGACAGCCATGCATGAAGTAACGCGCAGATCACCCGAAGACCCGGGAGGTCACCAGAAGGTCCCGAGGAAACATGACACGCACGGCAGGGATGGCTAGGCGGCCAGAGGACCAGCGAGCCCGCGCCGAGCTGCCAGTGGCTTTGTTGGGCTGGTCAGTTGCCTTGGAAACGGAAACTATCCAAGGCTGGATTCTTGCTGCAGACAGGGACCAGAGCACGGCATCATCTTGAAATAAGAAAAACCTGAAAATGCCGAGAGGCGGAGTAACAGCTTTCATTCAGCTGCTCCAGAAAAGACTGTTTACTAGTCAGGAAAAGCAAAGGGTGTATGTTCGCCCCAACTAGCTGACTGCAGAGAGATACGACGGTTCAGCGAGTCCTGCAATACTGACTTTCTTCTTGTCAATGAGTTGCCTTATTCTAGGGCACAGTCCGAGCTATCGTGAACTAATGGTCTGGTTTGAACAGTAACAATCACTGTTTCAAAGCATGGGTATGAGAAACTAATTAGTATTTTTCACATATGTAAATTTTAAAGTTTAGCTACTTTATGCATTAGCACATTTCCATTCAACACAATGAAATGTGTGTTGTTTTTCGGTGTGTACCTCCTATGCTTTTTCAAAAACTGATTTAAGTAAACCAGGAGCCACAGAAAGTTTAAGAAGAAAAGAAAATCAATCAGAAACAAAACTTTGTTTGGAATTTCTGTCTCTCTCTTCCATTTCCTCCTCCCCCCAACCCCACTACTGCCCAAATTGGTCAGTCCCACCTTAAAATATAGAATTAAAAAAAAAAAGTTAGAAAGCATCTCAGAAAACCAATTCAAGTCTCTTATTTAACAGATGATCTAAGTGAGGACCAAGAAAGAACAAGGAAGATGAGGGAAAGCAGAGCGGAGGAGAACGCAGGCATCCCTAACTTCTGGTTGGCTCTCGCGCCAATGGCATGTAATGGTTCAGCTTTGAGACTCCAGAACTAGACCGGCTGGATTCGGGTCTAGGACCTCTTACTAGCTGTGTGACCTTGGGTAAGTTACTTAACATCTCCATGCCTTAATGTCCTCATATGTAAAAGGGGCGTGATAATAGCACTTAGCTCATCGAACTGTTGAAAGAATTGAGTAATACTTTCAGGACAGAGTGAGTGCTCCCTCGCTGCAAGCTTTTGTTTTTATTACAAGTCTCTCCCTGTGCTATTCACACCACACAGGGCTGCCAGAGTAATTATTCTGAGATGGAGCCTTCATATTTTTATTTCTTTAAATGAAAACTTTCCATGGCTCCCCGTTATCTACTGAATAAAATCTAAGCTCCTTTTAACAGTATCATGGTCTCTCCATCATCTGACACCAGCTGAAGGCTACACCTGACTGGCCCTGCTTCTGCCAATCCACTCTACGTGGCAGCTCGGCTTCCTTCTCCCAAGATCATTCTGAGCTCCTTCCATCTCCAGGCTTTGTTCAAAACGCTGTATCTATTTGAAAAATCCTTTCCATACCACCTCTGCCTCTTAAGTCCCTAAAACTTTTCCATGAAACTTCTCCGAGGAGAATTGAAGAAAATCTCTCCTTTTTTGTGTGTCTGTCTCTTTATAGTACTTTTTTTTTCTCTTATGATACATTGTATTACAGCTACTTGGGTACATGTCTTCACATTGAAAGGTAAGTTTCTAGAGGGCAGATATCATGCCTTTTTGCTTTTCTTTTTTGCTCCCCACATGCCTCCAGGGGGAGTCACATCATACTTCGTAGATGTACAGAATACAAACTTATTGGATAACAATAGTCGCCGTAATTAATTGCCGCATAACAGATGCTTTATGTAACATTGCTTTTCCCTTTTAGCCAAGCTGAAAATAATTAGATAAGATTTACAGAGAAACACTGAGCCTCAGGGAGTTGAAATGGCAGCCTCAAGGTCCTACTGCTGCTGAGTGATGGGGCCAAGATTCCAACTCTGATCTGTTAAACTCAAAGCCCATTATTCTCCCCATTAGTCCGCATATCTATAAAGGAATTAAAAATCCAAACACTGGCACAAGTACTTATCAGCATAGGAATGAAGGTTTTAACCAAAAAGATCCTCCCAAACTGTTTTGTGACATCCTAATTAATCCATTAACTCCTATAACTTTGCAACGTGAGAAGTTTCCAAATTAGTTAGCTGAATTCATGGATATTCCTTCCTGTTTATTCACAGGATTACTGTCACTTAAATAAACATCGACTTCTGGTCTCCAAAGTGGATTGTTTTAGGTTTTTCTACCCCCAGGGAACTCTATAGAAGCCTCCGACTTGTCCAATAAATGAAAGTCAAAGTCAAATGAAGGTCCTTTTTGTCCACATTTAAAGTAGATGTGGCAACGAAAGCAAAAATAAACAGTCGGGACTACATCAAACTAAAAAGCATCTGCACAGCAAAGGAAACCATCCACGAAATGAAAATGCAACCTACAGAATGGGAGAAAATATTTACATAACATGTATCTGATAAGGGGTCAATATCCAAGAATACACAAGGAACTCATACAACTCAATAGCAAAAAATATAAATAACTTGATTTAAAAATGGGCAAAGGTCCCGAATAGACTTTTTCCAAGAAGACATACAAATGGCCAACAGGTATATGACACGGCGCTCAACATAATTAATCATTAGGTAAATGCGAATCAAAACCACCAATGATAAAACCTCACACCTGTTAGAATAGCTATTATCAAAAAGATAAAAGATAACAAGGGTTGGCAAGAATGTAGATAAAAGGGACATTTTATGAACTGTTGGTGAGAATTTAAATTGGTACCACCACTACGGAAAACGGTATAGTTTCCTCAAAAACTTGAAACTAGGATAACCACATATTTTGGCAATCTCTCTTCCGGGTATATATCCAAAGAACATGAAATCGCTTCTTTGAAGGGATACCTGCACTTTCATGCTTATGGCATGATTATTCACAATAGCCAAGACATGAAAACAACCTGCCTATGGATAAATGGATAAACACAGAGACACACATGCATGGACACATTCAAACAGGAATGTTATTCAGACTTAAAAAGAAAGTACTGTTGCCATTTGTGACAACAAGGATGAACCTGGAGGACATGAAGCTAAGAGAAAGAAGCCAGATGCAGAAAGATAAGTATTACATGTATCAAATCTAAAAGCACTGAATTCACAAAAGCTGAGGGTAGAATGATGGTTAACAAGGTCAGGGTGGTGGGACAAAGGGAAGATGTTAGTCGAAGGGCAGAAAGCTGTAGCTGTGTAGGATAAATAAATTATAGAGATTCAATGTATAGCATGATGTATAGAAGGTAATAATACTGCCGTGTATTCTTGAAATATACTAAGATGGATTTCTGGTGCGTTAGGACCAAAAAAAAAAAAAAGTAATTATGTGAGGAGGTGGATATGTTAATCAGCTTGACTGTGGTAATCACTTCACTGTGTATATGTATATCAAAATATCATATTATACACCCTCAAATATATATAATTTTTATTAAAGTAAAATAAAGTTGCCCTTGGGCTGAGAACTGTGCGTAGGCATGTTGCTGGTGCAAAGTCCAGAGTGAGAGTCTCCGCTTGGTCTGGATGTTACAGTTATAGGTTCCTCATTCTTCCCAGGACCTGGGCGGAGGGGTCTCATCTCAGGTTCTTTACCTCATAAGGTCAGGCCTTCACCCTTGCATTTCCCTCTGTTGGAATGCTTATTCCCAGATCACTCCATCGATAAGTGACTTTATTTGGGTCTTGGCTCCAAAAGCCCCATCAAAGTGAGGCCATTGCTAAGTGCACTATGAGGAACACCACATCATCTCCCGACCCTGGGGTCACTACCCTCTGAACGGGTGCTACTTTCCTCCAAATATACATGTTGTCACCACTCGACATGTATATTTGTTTACTTGTGTATCTGATCTTTCATCCTGCTAACATATAACCTCCTGCCTATGAAGACAGAGATCTTGGTCCATCTTGTTCGCTGGGATAGTCTAGAACTCAGACTAGTGCCTGGCACATAAGAGGCAGTGACTCGCTGCTGCATGAATGATGTTGCTGATACTCTCACCTTCCCTAAAAGGCCTCCTGCGCTTGCACTGACTGGCCAGGACTCCATCGCCCGTTATATAAAGTGCCAAGTCTGCCCATGGACCCTTATGAGTTTCTTGCCCACTTTCTTAGGAGGCCCGCTGCTGAGGAAGCCACCACAACGTGTTCACGATGCCTCTCTTAAACATAAGCCATGAGCACTGCACACTGGGACATCTCGGCCATTTTTTTTTTTTCTGTGTTTAATGTACGATATGCAGTTCTTAACGATGTGACTAAGGAAAGCCGAACACAGGAGGCATCGGGGAAGGTCTCCCCATCCAAAATATCCAAACACCATTGGTGTAGGGGAAGAGGGGCCTGGGGGAGCTCCCACTCCCACCCTTGATTTTTCAACTGAAAGAACACTGTAGTCGAAAGAGGCGAAGTGGTTTTGTCGACCTCTCTTACCTTTGAGTCATAGCTTGGAATCAAATTAAAGCATTAATGCAATATCTTACCTTCCTATAGAGCCTGTCATTCCCTTTTAAAAGAGAAATACTAGAGGGACCAGTAGAAAGAAGAGACCAAAATTTTGACCTCATCCAAGTTATTTAAACTCTCAAAATCTCAGTTTTCTGGTCTTCGGCATGGGGCCAGTACACATCCCTCAGGGATGTTGTGAGGATTGCAGGCTGTAATATCTGTGAACGACACCTACACTTCAAGGAGCAGACACGTCGCCCAGCACTGGGCTAAGCACACTTGCTGTCCCATCCTCATGCCACTTTTTGAAGAAGATAAAGATTTTTATTCTTATCTTATAGATAAAGAAGTGGAGGCTCGGGATGAGTTAGTAAACAGCCCCATGTTTCAAAGCATCAGAAGCTAGTCAGCTGACAGCCATACACTGACCATCAGGGGTCTTCCCGTGGCCAGATAAACACTCAGCACGTGATAAATACTTTCTTTCCATCACTAACACACCAATGTCAACGGAATAAGTAACCAACACTTACGGAAACTTTTTATATCGCTTCCCCTTTCTGGATTGTGCAGTTTTAGACACAGGGATGTTCTGTGCCACCCTGGGGGTGGCAGAGGGCGGAAGGATGGGTCCGAGGCAGCAGTGAGAGAAAGGGGTGCTGTCATGAGAGTGTGCCACCAGCGTACTTGACCTGCTCTCAAGAAACTAATGAGGAGGACGAGAGGCAAGATCCAGCTCTCATGGCTTAGAAGGAGGTTCAACAAAGCAACTTTAGGGAGCTGCTCAGGCACTGTTGCCCCATGAAGGCTTCCTCGGCCTGTCAGCAGAAAAACGAACTAGCTTAATTACAGATGCTCTTACTAGTGCACTTCAGAGCATATCTCTGAAGTGCTGTTTATTAAAAACCGCCGGTTACTGGCAAGAATAAACCCATTTCTGCTTCATTTTCAGCAATATGGCTTTTAGAAAGAAAACGATGTTTTCTTCTAAAATGAGCAGTGATGCTGCCCTTTGATGACCTGAGGCAGGGAACAAAGAAATTCTGGTTCTTTTCTCTTTGATTCCATGTTGGCAACAGTTTTAAATGGGGTGGGAGTGGGGGGGGGGGAGGGCGGGGCGAAGAAGGTGAGGGGAGCAGGGTGGAGAGCTTTATCATATCCTAGTTTCAGAGCCTCAATTAGTTGTCTTGGTCAAAATCTCTATCCCACTTACTTCTTTCTGATCATTCATCATTTATTCATTTGGTAGATTTATGGTCCAGGTGGTGTGGGTAATAAAAATCCTATCTCCAGTCTTTGCAAAGCTTAAAATCTATTAAAACAAAATTTAGATGATAATAGTTAATCAATGGTTGACAGATTAGTGAACTAAGCACTTTATTTGTATTCTTTTAGTGCATCCTGACACAAATCACAGGAGATGCCATTATCATCTCCATTGTAGAAGGGGAAATTGGGAACAGGGGCTTATAAATTATAAAAGGAGATATCCAACCCGGGGTTTAAACCCAGGTCTGACTCCAGAGATCATGATCAGATAGTGTTTTAGATATAATTGCAAACAATTACCATCCATGGCAACGTCGGGTAAAAAATACGTTTGAGGAAGTATAGAAAGAACCATGAGGGTGCGAACACACTCAGGCTGAGTGGCAGTGGGAGGTAGGAGAACAGAACCAGCATCAAGTTTACTGCAATGAGCTTGGACCATTTAAGTATTAGGTACTGATTTTTTTTTTTTTTTCATAGCAAGAGCAGTGTACAGTGGAGATCAAGATTAGATTTGGCAAAGAATTCACCCAGAGCCTGGAAAACACTCACGGCCAGTGAAAACACTTGCCCCAATGCCCCCATGAAGTTTCTTCCCTCAGCCTCCCATTCTGACACAGAATGAGCCTCAGTTGCCTGCCCCTCAATCGTTCCTCTGTGTTGGCAGTTCCGCTATCCAAGAGAAGCCTGACTAATTCCTGTGATTGAGTGAATAGAGGATATTTGGCCCTTCAGAATGAACTGGCATAAAATCCAGCCATACGACATCAAATGAGAAACGTATTTAAATAATAACGTGAAGAAATAATGACCCACATTATGAAAGCAGCACATGATGCAAAGGTTAGGAGCATGCTAGGCTTCAAATCCTCATGCTGCTACTTTAGAGCTTCATGACTTCAAGCAAATTGCTGAGATGATTTATGCAAAGCACTTTGAACAGAGACTGTCACATTGTAAATGCTCAATAAATGGTATCTATTATTGCTATTACTTATTGAGACCTTGCTACACATCACGTACTCTTCTAATTGCTTTACATGAATTATAGCAATAAATCCATGGTACAACTCAATTAGCCAAACACTATTATTATTCCCAGCCACCACATGGATGAGGAGGAATAGGGTATCTTCAATTAAATTGAGATTCTAAAGAAAGCACATCCACCCATAGAGTTTACCATCTTCACTACAACTCACATAGGAATAATTTGTTCATTTACAATGACTTGGCTTTTAAATTGCTCTTTTTAAGAAAACAAAACAAAACAAAACATCTATGCACCCTCGTTGCAAAGAAAAAAAAGTTAATATCATTGAAATGACTTTTCTGGGCACTGGTTTTTGAGAATATCTTAGTCACCTTCCATTCTAAAACACAGCACAGGATAAGCAGATACAATGAGGCGTTCGCGTAGCATCAGGCAACAGACTACTCAGATTCAACTGAGTTTTCAAAGAGTCCTGTCTGGTGCTAAGGTAAGTCACCTTTGAGGACATATTCCATTGCTCCAGCAGTCTCATCTGCCACCTCTGCATCACACTCAATATCCCAGGACCAGACAAAGTCCTCAATGGTTGGGAACAATGCTACAGCAGGCTTCGCCAGCAACCTTGTCCTCAGGATGAATAGCAAAGACAACCTGCTTAGTGCGTGAAGGGAGTTAAATGGAAGAACAATAGGCAGTGACTCAGAAACACTTTGAAGCTGTACTTCGGTGCATCTTTATGGGATTAAAGATAAATGGGGTGGGGAGGAGGGGAGGAGAGGGTTGTAAATAAGAGCAATATTATTCAGCACTGGCAAGAGAAAACAGAGAACTGTTATACATATATATTAACCGGTAGGGCTCAAAATTTAGTGTGCATCAGAATTACCTAGAGATCGTAAAATAAACCCTCATACCTTCTCCCAAGATTTCAATTTAGTAGATCTTGGCTAGAGCCCATGAATCTCCATTTTTATCAAACATTCTGATGCAAGACTTCTCTGGACCACACCATGAGAAACACTGTATTAATCTGCTCAAACACGCTCACACGGTAAGTAACACAGCCTCCAGGAAGACGCTCCCCCAGCTTATTAAAAACTAGCCGAGAGTCACACAATTTCCAAACTCAACATGGTTAAGAATAGATAGGGGCTCCATCGGTTCCTCAGACTTCTCTAGAAAGTTTTCTCTTCTACAAGAAGATATTTTAAATTGTGGGTGAGTAGATACAAGTTTCCATTTCTTGTTGTCAAAGATTTTTTTTTGATGATTCATTCCTGCATCCATTATAGCTTTCTTTTGCTAGAGAGCTTCAGATGCAAACTTAAATGGTAATAAAACTGTAAACCATTCTGCACTTCTCTGCAACGTTACATATCCTAGCTCCCATCATGAATCTACCCACGGAGCATCATCCTCCTGGCTGCAAATGCAATGACTTAAGTAAGGGACGGCACTGAGATGCAGCCATCTTAATAACCAAACAAAGAGAAATAAATAGTAATTGATGGATACCGATGTTTGGACATATGAAGCTGATTCAGATAAAGTAGATATTTTGGTTTGAGATATAATAATAATAATAATAATAATAATAATAATAATAATAATAAAAACCCAGCAGCAACATGGAGCCCTTTCCCATTACTCTGCCAGATATAATCTTTATCTAAATCACTACTATAAAAGTAACAAAAGACACAAAGTTGTCTGATGCATAATTCATTTATTATGAAATCATGTAAGACTCAAGTAATTGAAACAGGATTATTTATGTGATCATTAAACCCAGGGCAATTTCTACTGAGTTTAGCCCTGCTTAATGGAACTCTAGTTGCAGATATATATTTAGCTAGATCTCATTCCAAATATTGTTCCTTCCGACAAATTATTCCTCATTACAGTTGACATGTTGTACTTCCTCACTATAATAGAATATAAAAATTTATTTTCTTTTATTGCACCAAAGAAATACAAAATATGAACAGTAATACAAAACAATCTACTCGAACAATTATTCATGCTACTTATACGTTGTAGTTTAATTACTAACAACTCTAACTTAATCACTTTTTAATAACCTCGCTTTCAACCGGAATATTTCAAATATAATGCTATGATATTTATATTATGCTAGAATCAAATTCTGCATTATTATTAAGCTTAGTTCTTATGTGAAACATGCACAAGACTCGCTGCTAGTAAGACCACACCAAACGGAAAATGATCATCGATGCAATGAAATGTAACTCATTAAATAACACAAAGTGTCCTCTAAGACTTCTAGGTTATCTCTAATAGATAACTGAGTGAACAGAATGTTCAATTTATAGAGTGATCCGTGAACAGCTTGAAACTTTTTGAAGGGTCATCAGAACAAGCTGGTTGAGCATGACCTGGTTTGATAACTGAGGATAGCACCACCCTGAACTGTGGCATTAGTACGTGTGGCAGTTGTCTACCACTGCACAGTAAATTATCACAAACTGACTTAGAACAACACAAACTTCATATTTCGTTTTCTGTGGATGAAGAGTCTGGTTACGGCTTAGCCGGGTCCTTTACTCAGGCTTACATCAAAGCGCAGGCTGGGGCTATGATCATATCTGAAGCTCTGGGTTCACTTTCGAGATCATAGGTTGTTCACAGAATTTACATCTTTGTGGTTATATGACTGATATCCTTAGTTTTTTACTAGGTATTGGAAGGGACCACTCTAGTTTCCAGAAAGTGCTTAGTGCCTTGCCCTCTGTCCAACATGACAGTTTGTCCTTCAACACCAGGGGAAAAATGTCTTTTACATATCAAATCTCTTTGATCTCTTTTCAAGGGTTAATTAATTAGGTCAGTCTCCCTCAAGATAGCCTCCCTTCTGGTGAACTCAAAGTCAACTGATAAGGTACCTTAATTACATCTGCAAAATCACTTCTGCCCTATCCAGCACCATGATGACCACGACAGTGATAGTCTATCATAGTTATAAGTCCTACTCATACATAAGAGAAAGGGGTTTTATAGGGCAAATACATCAGGGCAGAGAACCCTGGCACCATCTGAAAATTCTGCCTACCATGTTACGTTTCTGCTAGGAGTACATGCCGGGTATTCTGTGTTATGAGAGACCAAAGGACAATTTTTATGTTATGATTTTTTTCAAACTCAGTTTGGGAGGAGGCTCGGCACAAAGCTACTGGGCATTTGACTGCTGAATGCACAAGAGCCAACACACAGATTTAAACTCCTAGAGTAGAAGCTGTCCACCAGTCACTTGTGGCAGCAAGAAGAGAAAAAATGGCTAGAAAAAGCCACAGCAGCAGTTGGCCACTCCAGCACTGATTGCACAGTGACAAGATGGCTTCGTCCAGGAAAGTGTATAAGTCAGAGAGAACAAGCTAGGAAACGATGAGGAGTTACCTGTTTGGGGTACTAAGATGGAAGCTTCCAGATTTTATTTATTACAGAGCAGATTCTTCCTGTATTTTTTTTTTCCTGCTCCTTGTCCCAAAGCAACTGTGGCCTAGTTCTAGTCTTACTGTAATCGTGGCTGACCTTATGACCTTGTGGCTCTATCTTTAACTCCCATCACAGTAGATCATAGTAAAATCAAATTGGGCATGAATCCTAACTTGATACTTCACTGGCTACACAGCTGTGGGCAGATACCATCTCTTAATCTCAGTTACCTCACCTTTTTATATAAGACACACATAGTAATTACACCTCAGAGTTGTTGAGTTGCAATACTTAAAATAAATGAAGCACCCAGATCAGTACCACGTAAAAAATAAATAAATGTTATCATTGTTACTGTTATCATTAGAACGAGGCGGGTACTGTGCTCCCAGAATCCAGTGCCACATCTGGCCCATGGCATCCATTCAACATGTGGCTATTAAAACTCAGAGCCTCTCTTCTGCCTTTTATCTTCAGTCTACATTGTTGCAAGACTGGTAGAAACATGGCATTCTCCAGCTGTAATTTTCAGTGGTATCTCACTGACTACAGAACAATAATAGCAAGGCAAGTGTTCCTCCCAACCCTCTGAGAAGCTCGCCAGCCTTATCTCCCGATAATGTCTTCACATCCTGTGTTCAAGTTAAGCTGAACTACTGCTGTAGCCCAAATGCCAGGGTGATGTATCTAATTGCTTCTTTTTCCTTCTCAGAAATTCTTACCCATCATTTAAGAATCAGCCTAAATGTTCTCACCTGGGTGGGGTCTTTCACAAATCCTTTTCACAGCAAGGCTGACTCCCTTCTTCTTGCTGCTTTGTACTTATCCCAACTATGATCCTTTGAAGATTTATGAGCTGGTTGACATTAACTACCTCCTCTATGAAACTATGAGTCATTGAGAGAAGGGATCCTACCTTATCCATCTTTCTATTCTCAGTACTTATCCATGTGCTGGAATAAATCAGTTGCTCAGTAAATGTTGCGGTAAATGAAGGAGGGATGAAAAGGAGGAAGTAAAGAAGGAGAAGCTAAGGTATGCCATCTTAGGGCACCCAGAAGGTTTAAACCAGATGCATAAACTTCCAACAAAGAATCACCATGCCTAGAATCATACCATTAATGATTTTAGTTTTCACATTAAGCGTTTGAGATGTCCTAAAAGTAACTTCGGTGGCAGAAAACTATCATGAACATCTTGGTGTGGAAGAATTTCATTCATTACCTTTGAGCAGGAAAAGGGAGACAATTGGCAACCTAGTACCTTAATGCCTGATGGCATCGATACATGAAGGAGATATTTTAAGAGCCAGTTTGTTAGCAAGTACAGAAGCTTATCCAATGGGATAACTAGGTGAACAGAAAATTCAGTGATTCTAAGACAATCAAAACATTTTCAATAATCCAGATATTCTAAGGCATTCATTATCTCATTATCTGCAAAAGAGTGACTTTCTTCCTAGTCCCTATTAAGTTTTCACTGTATAGAACATTCACATTTACCTTATAAAAATGATAATTTTCTAGCCATCACACTGACTGATGCAGCCTCCCAAATTATTAAACGACATTACGGAAGCTGGCTTCTGTATTGGGACCAACTGGCTCAGGGTTTCATCTATTCCTTTTCTTCAGGACAAAGTGTCTGACATGGTATTCTTAAAGGTGACTTCAATTTGGTCTTATGAACAGCTCCGGCTTTCATGCTTCTTGGCTGGCCAACCATTCAAAAGACACTAGAAAGTTATTTCAGTGTTCTTGTGGGATAGACAGGCTGCTCATTGGAAAAACCGACATCTGGTCTGGGATATTGAGTATTTTGAACTGCTTTTTACAATATCTTGGATTTAGTCGAACTCTCAATTCACATGCCAACTGCCCTTTTTTCCTAAAATTTTAAAGTCTAATGATTTTATTATATATATAAAGTTAATGAATGCATTTTGATTAATGAACATAGAAATCATTTTGATTCATTAACATAAATTCATAAAAATATCTTTACTACTCAGTGTTCCAAAATCACTTCAAACCATATTTTTATGATTCTCTTTCCTTTAGGAAAAAAAATATCACAGTAAAATTCAGGAAGGGAATCAAATGGGCAAACGTGTTTACATCAACTTTTTTTTAAATAATTAGGTAATTTCAACACCCTAATAAATAAGCAAACATTCATTCTTATTCTATAGTTGTAAGGTGACAAATTATGACTATAAGTCACAGAAAGTAGGTGTGAATGTGTATTTACTGTCAGAACTTGTACATCCAAATGGGACTTCTACCTTCAGAGAAGCTGTGTCAAGAAATTATCTGGTGGCTTCAGTGATGCTGCCCTTAATAAAAAACTATGGAGCTCCTTTTGGGAATTCTCTTTAAATTCTGGCTTCCAGCAGGCCCAAACCTTCCAATCCTCTGCACCAGTGAGAATGAGAACAAATAGCATTTTAAGAGCCATATTCTTATTGGGAAGCTATTCTGAAAAAAGGTAGTGGCTTCTATGATGGATGCTTTGTGAGCCGTGGAGATGTGATGAGCACTTTGGCAGCTGCTCAAGCATCACATGGTAGCTTGTGTCTCTCACCTCACTAGGAATGTCATATCTGGCTACCTAGCAGCTGTGGGCTCCTGAAGCTTGCAGTGGTTGGCCAAAGTTCCACCTGCAGATTGTTTCCATATATACAACCTGGAGTCTGCCTGAAGCCCACATGTGTCCTCAGTGCCATTAGCATGAGCTTTGTCCAACTCACGGGAAAGGCGTGGCCCCTTCTCATCACATTGGCTATTTTATGTCTTATAAACAACATCACCAAAAATGGAGATATCCAAGGGAGAGGGAAAATGATGCACATGCAACGTGACTATTTTTCATTGGCTCATGCAAAGGCTTTCTAGGGAAGGGGGTTGAAATTCATGGTTAAAATAAGCCTTTTGTGTTATCACTGAATTTCACAAACTCTGCCTGAATTACCTGGAATAATTAGAAGTTCATGGTATCATTGTGAGTCAAAGCAACCCTAATAATTCCTTGCTGCTCCAGATAGAAATCAGCCCTTATAAGTCTTTTCCACTTGAAAAAAAGGCATCTTAGATTCACCATTCACTCAAGCTCCTGACTTTGACAGTTTAAAATGGGATTTTGAAAAGGTCATTTTTCTATATATTTTATCAGTGATTTAATTTTATATTTTT
The DNA here is from genome assembly GCF_014176215.1 of Rousettus aegyptiacus. Classification (NCBI taxonomy): domain Eukaryota; kingdom Metazoa; phylum Chordata; class Mammalia; order Chiroptera; family Pteropodidae; genus Rousettus; species Rousettus aegyptiacus. Next base: position 11,012,576 of record NW_023416285.1, read on the forward strand.
GAGACATATGCATCGTGTTTCAAAGTACTTTGTCGCTATTGTACCACCAAATAGTGGAGAAGAAAATGGCACAGAATTCTGCTTTTCTTTTTTTATTTCTAAAACCCTGTTATATTTGTAGTGCTCCTTGATATGTGTTCTTGGTAACTGCAAGTTTATACATGGACTCAGGATTCATTTTGTTAAAGAGCCTGGGCATGAAGTGAAGCTTATTTGTTCACTTCGTGTACTTTATCCTGTGACTTTACAAGGTTAATAAAAACCCTCTTGAGCTTATACTTTGCCTGGACATCAGAAACATAAAGAGTCATTCAGTCAGAAATTGTTTATAGAAGAATCACATTTAAGCCATCAATAAGCTATAGAGAAAACTTGATATAAGTCCTCTTGTTAAAAAATGAAGTCTGGAATATTAATTTGATAATAGCTATGTACATCTGGAAAGAACGAAATATAATTCACAGCAGATGCCATGCCAGGGCAATTTGATGAGAGAACTTATAAAATAAGTCAGAAAAAATACATTAAGAGAATTCAGAAAGGCACAAATTCTGGTGTGGTGCTTGCTCTATTCATAGACATAAAAATGAAATGTCAAAAATAAGTCTTAAGGGGGCCGAGTCCTGTCTGCTCCCCAAGATCTATCAGGCACCCCTCATTCTTTGTACCTTCAGACTGGTCTTCTTGCAGCTATGATCATCTGGTTGCATTTGCATGTAGTTGGGCCAATAATATCTGAAGAAAGAACAGACTTAAGGAGCAACATGTCAACAGATGCATGATATGGCACGGCACAGACCTTGTCTGCAGTCCTACTGTGATCTTAGGAGTCAGTCTGTAACTAGTTTTTCTCTTATATCTAAATTAGTAGTTTACCTCTTGTACCTGCCTTTCAATTACCAGGATTCTTCTTTTTTGTTTAGAAAGTTTCCAACTGCTGGATACCTTCCTGGATCTCTGAGCATTGCCTTCTCCTCAATGCAGCACTGTGTGTGGTAAGCTGGCTACCCGCCCAGTATGAACCTCATTAGCTCATGCAGAATTCTCTTGATCCTTACCTAGTAACCCGTTAAATATCAGCACACAGAAGACAATGACGTCCCCATCAAGGTGGATGGCCTTCTATCCTCAAGTCAGTCCAGTGTTGCCTTCATCACTGTGTGCAGACATACACACATACACACACCATATGTACGCAACCACCAGTTAAAAGTCTGTTCCACAGCAATCTACTTCATTCCACAAAAAAAACCTTTTGAGTGTATCTTTTCCAAACGAGTGTGTTATAATAATGAATAGTAAAATGACCTTAATTTGTTCATAGTTAACACTTTTAAAAAATGAAACAGACTAGTATGGAATTGAGTATACTAGAAAGAACAAAATGGAATCCATTTTACAGGATAGAAGAGAATAGGTGTTTCATAAGTAGAAAGGGCCGGAACTAGCTTGTGAAATCCTTTCCTCATTATGTTTATGACTGTTTCTGTGTATGTTCTGGGTCATGAAAAAAATGTATTTCTTACTGTAGTTCTTGATCAGAATAGTTTGTAAACCATGTATTAGAAAACCTGCAGTGGAAAGCAGTGTCTACAAAATACTTTAATGGATTTGCAAATTTGTGACCTGACATGAATTACACATTAAGCTAGTATTTCCTTATAGACCCAACAGCAAACACAATTTCACCTGACAAGCTTGCTATTTTCAAGAAAGCAGATGAAGAGAGCTCTGAGGGAAGGAGATTCTAGATGAGTAATTCTTAATGGCAGAACAAAGAAATAATAGCAACCATGTCTGAGAAGTGCACTGGGCTAGTTGTGACATAGAAGTGCCTGGGTAGGCAGGGGCTCAGGGCACTAGGGAACTTGGAAGAGTGAATTTATGACACTAGAGAGACTTGACACTTGTTCAGTAATCCCAGTGTTATTCAATCGTGCTGAGATGAACTGGTGAACAACAATGAGGACAATACCTTTTATTTATTGATGTCTTCATATTTTTTCAGAGCATTTTCACAATTATTATTTTATCTGCATGAAAAGGGCTAGAACTAGTATGAAGCAAGGGAGGCACATTGGGTAAAAATATAAGAAGGCACTCATTCTCAGAATCTATAAGGAGTCGTGTGGACTTTGCTCACCTCGCCCTAGTCTGAGCTCCCTTCATGAAGGCAGAAAGTTTTTTTTATACAAAATTTAAGTGCAATTGTAATAAATAGTGTTGCATCTGAGTTTAAACATTTGGCTCCCTGACTCCTCCAAAAAAATTCAAGTTTTAATCAACATCAGAGAACCTCAGGATTTATTCTGTGTGAATTTGCAAGCCAATAAATAGGCAAGTAAAGAAACATACTACACTTATTTGTTATCAAATGTTTGTTCAGAAGGAAAAAAAATGGCCAAATGCAGCCAACAAGTTTTCAGCCTTAGATCCCTACATTATGATTAAGGCACCTCATTTTCAAAGGATGTAGACAAATTGGAAACCATTTAGGAAATGATAAAAAAATGATTAGAGAAAAAAAAAAGGTTTGATTTATGAGGCTAGATTAAAGGAGATAAATGCCTATTACTTGGCTAAGTGACAACCAGGGGAAATGATAAGAATCTACAAATATTGCCAGGATGTACATGTGGATAAGACAGAAGATTTCTAAGTGGGCTGCAGGATAGAATTAGCAAGAATGGAACAAAATGCAATGTGAAACTGTACATAATAAGAGGACATTTGACAAGGGGATTTATTAAGTTCGGCAGTAAAAAAAAAAAAACGAGAAGGAGGAGGAGAAAACATACAGGTAGAGAAAGGAAAGAAGAAGGAGAGAAGAATAAACAGCAAGAGTGTGAGGAGGAAGAAAGAAAGGAAGAAAAAGAAGGAAGATGGAAGGGAAAGAACAAGGAAGAGAAAAGGAAGGGAGGAAGGAAGACAGTGTGAGAAGGAGGAAAGATAGAAGGAAATTACATTTTTTTCCCCTGGCATACATTTCTGTATAAAATATATCAGCAAGATTGATGCTGCTTTCCAAAATATTTTTGAAAATATAAAAGACATGAATAATTACCTTATTTTAAATGAATAAATGTTCATGGGTAATTTAACTAAAATAGAATCCATAGAGTGTAAGGAATCCTTCTCGAAAGTGACTGTTTTCTGTGGATGACGGAATTTACCAAAAAAAGTAGAAAGGGAATAAAAAAAAAGAAATAGGGAACTGTATCTTGTTGCACTGTGCCTCATAACAGAAAATGTAAGATATAGATTTCTGGCAGTTCTCAAGCAAAATGAACATCTCCGCCAGAAACCCGAGCCAGTCAATGAGATGGCATCAACACCTTACCTCCAGGGAGAAGGCCATCCTAAATCAAAGGAAGACAGTAATGGGGAGCTGGAATAGCCATTATTGCTATTAAATCCAGAGCCTGGGCACAAGATACTTGCCAACCTTTGGCTAGCCTGCTACTCAGAATAGTTACTGTAATTGAAACTGAATTATAACACTACCCTGGCACGCACCCTTCTTTAAAATTCCAACACATAATAATGCTATTAAAATAAAGGCATCTGAAAACGAACTATAGTTCCATTGTCTCTTTGTAGCCGGCACCTGCTTCTTTAGGAGTTCATGTTTCTTTCTTCTGCTATAAAATGCCGAAGTGATGAAAAAGGATGCTCCCTTTAGGTGAACCACAAGGTTCACATTTGTTGAGTATAAACTAGATATCAAACACTGTGCTAGCACTGTCTCCTTTATAACCTCCTATGAGGTTGCAATTCATATCCTCTATTTTACAGATTAAAAATCTGAGGTCAAAGAAGTTAAGTAATTTCCCCTAAATCATGTAGATAGTAGGAGAAAAAGCCAGGAATGAAGAGAATTCCAGTCCACTTATCTTCAAAGTATTTCCATTATACCTAATACTCAGCAAGTTGACTCAATTAATTAAAAGACTCAATTAATATGTGCTGAATTGAATTGAATGGGATTGATGGTGTAATTAAGATCTGAAAAGAATCTCCAACAAACTTGGTCATGAGTTGACGTGTTGCCAAATTTTTACCAACTACTAAATTATGTATGGACCAATTATGGCCACATCCATAAACTGGTATCTTTTAAAGTCAAAGTATCTTTTTCCTTCTTTGGTCCTTATGTTACCATAACAATACACTGGATTTCTGGATTATTCCAATAAATTATAAACTTGTATAAGACAACCTACACAATTTCTACATGTCTTGTACGATATGACACTGACTGAGAAAAAATACTGATAATTAATATGTAGTATTTAATTACCTGCAACATAAAAAAATAATTTTTATATGCTCCCAAGAACATATAGAGAAATAGAAGATTGAGTCCCTCTATTTATATAGCTTATAATTCCATTAGGAGGCAATATATACATGGATGAGAAAGTAAATAAAAGATTAAATAGCCATTGGAGATTTCCTTTCCAATAAATTCATTCAACCAATATTTATGCAATGTCTACCTTGCACTAGAACTTGTGTTAGGCATTGGCATATAAAAAAGAATAAGATCATTGTTCTCAAGAACCCCACAATCCAGTGGGAGAGAAAACATTTAAACATACGGTTCCAAAACAATGTGATCAGCACCTTAGAGAAAGGTATATGGTGCTTTCACGCGCAGATGAGGAAGGGTTTAATTCTGCTGACAATGGCCCTGAAGGTTTTATCAAGCAAGACCTCTAAAAGGAGGTGAGGCCCACACTGGGTTTTGAAGAACAAGTAGGAGTTTTCTAGGCCACGAGGAAAAAAATCCAAAGAGAGGATATTATATATCAGTCCATATAAAATGAATAGAAGAGTGTGGCCGATTGTGATAAAGATATATTAGCAAAATTAATATTTGATAGGGAGGATGATATAAATATTATTTAGAAATTTTGATTCCAGGTCAATTAGAATGTCACTAAATACATTAGTGATGAGTGGAAGGCCATCTCAAATAGGATCTTACCAACTCAATCAACATATTGGCAAGCATCCTTTTTCACTATTGGAGAAACTGTAAAAAGCAATATGTTCAGTCTACATAAGCTAAATCATACCTGCCTATTTAGACTAGTATATTTAATATCAAGGGACATTCTTAATACTTTATAAATTATCTATTACATAGTTTAAATACTCAATAGTATTCAAAAGTATATCTACTTTTTGGAAACTAATCGTATTTGCAGCAGAAGCATCATATATTTGACTAATATAAAGCTAAAAAGTAAGAATCATTTTTTTAAATGCATAATTGTAAAAATACATCAATTGATCAGCATGGATATATTACAAAAATTTCTGAATCTGATTAAGTGTTAGAATTACACATATACTTGTATAAAGTATTCTTTTGAAGCAATAACTATAAGCAACACAGTGGAATCAAAGTTATAAGAACTATAGACAATAACATTTATGACTCCAAAATTCTGATTACATGAATTATAGGAATTAAACAGTTGCACTATCTACTTCAAATAAACTAGAAAACTGAGTGATGACCTTCATTTTGCCAGTTTATAAAGTTAAGGAAGGCTTTATGTTTTAATTCTTTCAAAGTGAAACCAAGAAATAGTTTCACATTTAACCCTGGAATCCTGGACGAATTTAATTGAAATTTCCTAAAAAATTCTACATGAATGGTTTTGAACAAAAAAGTGATGTCCTTAAAGAATAACGAGCTCTATAGCTTCCTCTTTGAGCATAATCAGTGTCCTTACTGAACTTGATCGCTCCTACCTCCAGAGAATAATTTTACCTTTTGCAAATGAATTTTAGCAGAATCTCCCCACTCCATCTTCAGTAGTGTCTTTATTTCTCCCTATTTTTCTTGTTTTCTTGTTTGAAAAGAGTTCACTTTTTTTCTTAGCTTTTCCTTGCCCACCATCACTTCCGGAAGGGCTCAATTGCACCTTTAAGACACTGAGTCGCTGGTTTCCAAAGTTAAATCAAATCTGAATTATGCACTGAAATTAAATTTGAGTAAGTCTTGATTTGCTCTGTGCCTTATTATCTTACTGACATCTCTGCTTTTCCAGTTCCTGATAATCTGGCTTGGATCCTCTCTAAAACTGTATCTTGCTCTTTCTTGGTTGATGGAGTCTTTTAACTTGACTCCCATCACAAGCTTTGGCTGTAGTCTGTTTCTACCTTCTCTGGCTAAAACCAATGTTCTGGTATGTTTACTCCTCCTGAGCCCAATAGTTCATGGTTTCCATTTCACAGATTATGCCTAAAGTCATTTTAGTACAATTTCCTTTAATGCTTATTTCCCTCAAGATGCTTTTAAAAATTGTTTTCATTCTCCTTCCCTTTCTCCCTCCTTCCCTCCTTCCCTCCCTTCTGCTCTTTCTCTCTTCCCTCTCCAAAAAATACAAATATTTTTACCACTCTCTCAAATACCTGTTTATATTGTCTCTAGGAATTTCATATGCAATTACAGTTTATATCTCATATTAATACATAAAATCTATACACAAAGACTCCTTCTCCTATTTCCTTCACCCAAAAATTGAAGCCCAGTAGATTGTATAGAGTAAGGACAATTGTTGGGCTCATTCATTCATTCACCCATTCAATGGATATTTGAGTGACAAATATGTGACAAGCTTTCTCCTCAGTACTACAGTCAACCTTTGATTTAGCCACCTGATATCTCTACTCTGTTTGACCTTCTCTACCTTATACCTCTCTCGTTCAGGAAATATTCTCTCATATCTTGTGTTTCTAAAAATCTCTGCCCCATTCTTCGTGACTCAACTTAAATATTAGATTTTTCATAAAATGTTTTCTACCCTTTAGAAGTTTATCAGTCTGTTCTCTTTAATATCACCCTAGACTGTGGCATTTAACACATCTCATAGTGATTTATTGTTCACATGTCCATCTTCTCCCAATTAGACTCACTCTGTGGGAAGAGACATGATCTATGCCTCTCTATACTTGAGGACACACAATAGGTCCTCGATCAATAATAAATACAACAATAAGAGCATCTGCCTGTACAGGATTTAGTATAAAAATCAACATCCTGTAGTGTAGTTTTATTATTCTTAAACAAGCCCAAACTAAGCGATTCCAGGGATCTCTAAAATTTTAAAAGCCATATTGTATTAATTCAGACTAGTTTATTTCAGTAAAATCATAAACAATAAATTTGAGTGCTCCATCCCTTAAAATGCAACACATTATAAAACCCATTAGAAATTGTATTACCATATGTAATTATAAGTTAATTAATATGATATACTAGATGGAGCTGAATCCAAAGATTCTTATTATATATTGTCAGAAGAATGGAGCTTTCCCTACCACTTACAGCCATTCAATTTTCCCATTTTACAGCAATGACTCCTGATTTATACCTCCATCTCAAAAGTCCCTGCACTCTAAATTTCTTTTCTATCTCAGCACGAGTCACCTGAACTGGACTATCTCAGAGACATCTCGAACATAGGTGTCCGAAAGAGAACTCTCAAGTCTACCCTCAGTCCTCTCCATCACTGTAAATGCCACCATCCACTATCTCAAGTCAGAAACCCAGGCACGGTGACCTTGATGTGGTCTTGACTTTGCCTTCTGTCTCTCCACTCTCACCTAACACTTGAGAAGCCCTGCCAAGAACTTTCTCTCCATCTCCTGCAATGTATTGCATTAATAAAGATTCCCATGATATCTTGTCTTTACTGTTGAAATGACTTCCTGTCGGTCCTTGTTTCTTTTCTTACCCTTTTCAATACGAGGGGATTTCCTAAAATATACACTACATCATCTTATTCCTTATAAATTCAGCAGTTTCACATTTTATTTAAAGTAAAATTTCAAATCCTTTTTGATGACTTATCAAGCCTTGCCTCCCTTTCTACTAGTTCCTACAATGTTCTAGCCTCAACAATTTTTGAGCTCCTCCAACTCAGGCTCTTCACCAACTCAGAAACTTCACACATGCTGTTCCTTCTTCCTGAATGCTCTTCCCTCTTCCTCTTCTCATGGTTGGTTCCTTCTCAGCATTCTGGTCTCTGCTCAAATATTATCTCCTTAGAGAGATCTTCCTTGAGCACACTATTGAAACACCTTCCTCTCGCCCTCACAGTAATACATATTTTTTTCAGCTTTTATTACCATTTTATTCGATCAATTCTTAATTCTTAACACAATTGGTAATTGTAATTTTAAGTGCTTTGTTACCAATTGTGTTAAGAGTTAAGAACACTTCTCTTTGTTGGGTTATTATTTATATTTTCTCCTAGAACATAAATCTTGTGAGGAAAGACTTTGATTCTCTCACATGCCATTTTATTCCCAGGGACCAATATGGAGCAAAGCACTTAAAATCACATGTGTTGAACAACTAACATAATAAAATAACAATAAATAAACTTGACAGGCCCCGACTCAGCATCTAGTCTCTTTACACAGGTATAGTCACACATTTGTACATCTTCAGTATCTACAATAGCACTCTAAGGTATATTGTCTTATTTCCATTTAACCAATGAGGAAAGTAAGTTTCTCAAAGTGTTAATGCATTTTTAGATTTTAACTCACATTTTTTAATCTAACTAATTCCAGTGCTTCACTTTTTTTCACTCCACATTATCAAAATTGTTATTTAATTCAAAAATACTTTCTACTTTTTGTTGACATTTCATCATGAATTTTTTTCCATCAAGGGGATTTTGTTTTAAGTATCAAGGAAAAAAATAGACAGGACAAAACACCAACACACTTTGGCATTATATCTTTGAAGACAACCCAAAAAATTCATTAATGAAAATGTCTTACATAAACCTGCCACAGTAAATGAAAGATGTGTTAAAGAGAGAGAATGGAGGCTTCCAGTGATGAAATGAACTCATAGTGGCTGGTGGCCAAGAGGCCATCACTTGATTATTCTTTAATAATTCAGTCCAAAAACCCTGAGGATTTTCATACCACTACTTTCTCATATCACATTAGAAATAAATTGCAGGAAATAATAACAGTATTATTTTCCTTAATGTACTAAAATTGTGACAGAAATTGTTCGTAATACCAGTGTGCATTGTCTGTTGCAAAGCTGGCTTAGGAAGGCAACCACCAAATCTCGTCTTTCTTGTAACAACTATCCACAGAGCACCTGAGAGGTAAATAGGTTGAGACTATGGACTTTCAACATCAGCGGTTTGAGATTCTCTGTCCCAGTCTTCGTACAAGCTTTGTGACATAGAACAGGTTACTCAGTTTCCTTGTCATTAAAATAGGGTTAATATAGTGTCTATCTCATGTTGTGGTGAGGAATAAAAAACCAAAATGAGCAAAATGTCCACTATATAGTAAGATATCAAAAAAATGTTAGTTTTTACTAGAGAATAATGTGTCCCAACAGGCCTAAGTTTAAGATATCCTCTGTCTTGAGAATATAAGTTCTAAGAAGGATAACAGGGTAGCTGGTGGAGTTGATGGAGTTAAACGAACTTGGTTTTTTAAAGGATAAACTGTGTCCCTTCTCCGTTTTTAAAATAGCTTTATCGAAGGTATAATTAACATAGCATAAAATTCACCCATTTATGGGTATGATTAAATGACCTTTAGCAAATTTATATTGTTACACAATCATTGCCAAATCCAAGATTACAGTATTTTTATCACCCCAAAAAGATCCCTCATGCTCATGAGTGCTCATTTCCCTTCATACCCCCAGTCCAGGCAACCACGATTCTTTTCGTTTCTGTAGACTTATTCTTTCCAAATATTTCGTACAAATGGAATTGTACAATATGTGGTCTTTTGTGTCTGGTTTCTTTCCCACCATATAATGTGGATGTTTGCCCTTGTGATTGCACGTATCAGTGCTATTTTGTTCCATTTTATTGCTAAATAGTATTCCATTCTATCACTATATTGTTTTATTGTTCTAGTCACCAGTTGACCGACATTGGAGTTGTTCCCAGCTTTTCACAACTACAAATCATGCTGTTGTAAATATTTGCTTACAAGTCTTTTTTAGACACTTGTTTTTATTTCCTTTGAGTCGATTCCTTCAACTCTCCCTTCCTCATTTTAAGTGAAAGATCTGCCCCTCATGGACTCTAGTGTGTGTAACTTGTTGGAGAAGTCAAGTTCTAGTGTGGCTCACCAGTAACTACTGAGTGGTCGGCTCATACAACAGAGTAGAAAAACGCATGTCAGTTCTTCTTATCTCTGCCCCTTTTTCCCCTTAAATCTCTTTGTGACCTTGGGAGCAGATTGAGTATCTGCATTTGTGAACCAAATGCAGGAACTAGATGCTCTCAATGGTCTTTTACCTTAAGAAGCTTATAATACTTTTAGTTACTAAAGAATTGAAAAACAAAACAAAAACACAATCAATGAATCATCTCCCTTGCCTCTGGCACTTTCTGGGCTTGGCAGTGCTTTGGAGGCCAGTGTTAGTTACAAAAAGAATGACATAGAAGGTGAACAACATAGAAAGTATTTGTATACTGCCCAGTTGCATGTGGAATCCAAGATTTGCAAGTTGAACTCTAAATACGTCTTTTTGTTTTTGAGGTTCTTGCATATCACTACATTTCTCTGACCATTGTTTGCTAAAGCAATCATTTCACTCAGAGCTAACTAGGCATAAAACAAACACCACTATGATGGAATAGGGTAGATGCTTTTACCAAACATTTTTAAAAGCATAAATCCAAGTAATAACCATCACCTTCAAAATAGTCATCTGACTCATTATATCCATTTTATGTTTATCCTGACATTGCTCAGAGCGCACTAGCATATTTCACTTTGGAAATGTCCTCCAATCAAAGCAAACACACAAATAAATAAACAAATCTTATTATTAAATATTTAGCATATAGAAGAAAGTATAAATAATAATAAAATGAACATACATGTACCAACCACAAAGCTTAAAATACTTGATTTCCAATGCTATGGAGACTATTCATACCCCCCCTTAATCATTTACATCCTGTCAACTCCCTTTGTCCTCACCCCAACACTTCCTTGCATATGATCATGACTATTTCCATGAATATATTTATCTTTTTTCTACATATATATGTTGCCCTAAGTAAGATGTGGTACTGTTTTCAGGTTTAAATATCTACATAGAAGGTATCATACACCATGTATTCTTCGGCAATTTGTTATTTTCACTCAATATAATATATGTTAGAATCATCCCATGGACTAATATGTGAGTTCTACTTCATCAATATTCACACTGTAGAACACTGCATTTTTTAAAAATAAAAATGGATTGTTTATCTTATTTTCTATGATATACATTTAGGTGATATCCACCATTTCACTACCACAAACATTTCACCCATAAACATTTCGTGTCTGTCTCCTTTGTTTATCAAGATGTTTTTCCAGCATATTTGTCTAGGAATGGAATTTCTATATTGTGTAAAATAGACATCTTCAACTGTACTATTTATTACTAAATTTTACCCAATGCGTTTTCATCAATTTTCATTTTACCCATGAATTATAAAATTCTCATTTCTCCACAGACTCTCAAAACTTGGTATAGGTAAACATTTTAATATTTGCCAGTCACCAATTTGATTTTTAAAAAACAAATTTAACAATCATTGAGTATCTGTATAGAATGCAAAGTGAGGTGTAGCAGAATCACACTAGAATCAGAGGGCTAACATTTAGTCCTCTCTCCTGCCGCCTGTGAAAACCACGTCACTTAATCTCTATCGGCCTCAGTTTCTTCATCCGGAATATTAAGGGCTGGAATGGACAAATTCTCAGGCCTCTTTCACTTCTGATCTTGACTCTATGATGCTATATGGGAGCTTACAAGCCAGTAGAAGAAACAGCACACACGTAAGATAACTTTATCACCAGCAAAATATACAAATAAGTCATGAGAAGAGCACAGAGGATGGAATTCAAACAGGAAAGGAGAAACTGGGAAGATCTTATCAAGGGGGTTTGGACAAGTGACATCCAGGGTGGCGCGGATGAAACTCTCAGGAATGAATGGAGAAAAGGAAATCCCGGAAGAGGAAAGAGCACGGGTGGAGATTAAAAGCAAGAGAGTGAAGGGAGCTGAGGTGGAGAGCCGGGAGTAGCTACAGCACAGGTGTGAGGTAAATTCTGGAAGGGACGAAGCCAGGGACATTGTGTTTTTTGTGATGGTCATCATTTTGACGATGATTTGATTTTTAACCTCCCCAAAGCTATTTGGAATCAAATCTGTAACTAAGACAGATGGTCATTTGATTTTCATTTAAAAATGAAGCCATAAAGTTAATTTCTGTGAAGCTCATATTTTTGACTAGATAGTCACTTCTCAAACAGTATCGCCCAGAGGTTCTGAGAAGCACTGTAGAAATAAGAAGACAACCTCTGAAGGTGGCTACTTCAAATAAGCGTACCCTTTAAGACTTTTGAATTCCGGTAGGTTGATTTCAAAGTTTATTGCTTTAGAGTCATACTGTGTATAGAAAACTCTCAGAACCTGATGAAATCTTAGAATTCCTAAATAAGTTTTTTATAGCACAAATTAAACTTTATTCCTGAGAGGAAAAAAATGCCTTCTAAGAAACTAGAATGACAGAGAATTTCGCTTTGAAAAACAATTAATGTGTCAGATTTTGAATAAACTAATCTATTTTGGGTAAAGAACATGGACCTAACAGGCAAAATACATGTCTTTAAATCTTACAATTCTCTTACAAAGGGAGATATTTATTTAATCAAGTTATTTAAACTCAGTTTGCTACATGTTGTCACCTATGACTCAAGATCCTTGTCTACCTTTCTGACCCACCATTTACTTACCTATCTATCATCTATCTATCTATCTATCTATCTATCTATCTATCTATCTATCTATCTCTATATCTATCTATCTATCTATCATCTAATCTGTTTATCTATTTATTTGTTTATTTGACTTTATTTTTTCTAGAGCAGTTGTAGATTAAGTCCCCTAGTTCTTGGCAACTATCGTTCTACTCTCTGTTTCTCTGAGTTGAATTTTATTTGATTGTTTTTAGATTCTACATATAAGTGATGCTATGCAGAATTCATTTTTCACTCTCTGGCTTATTTTACTTAGTGTAATGCTCTCCAGGCTCATCCATGTTGTTGCAAAACAAACAAACAAACAAACAAACAAACAAAAAACAACAACAAAAAAACAGAATTTCTTTTAAGACTGAACACTATTTCATTGTATGCCACATTTTCTCTATCTGTTCATCCATTGATGAATACTTAGGTTGTTTCTGTACCTTGTTTTTTGTGAATAATGCTGCAATGAACAAGGGAGTACAGATACCTCTTCAAAATAATACTTTTCTTTGGCTATGTATCCACAAGTGGGCTTGCTAAATCATATGGTAATTTTATTTTTCACTTATTGAGGACCCTCTATGCCGTTTTCCATAATGGCTGTACCAGTTTAAATTCCCACCAATATTGTACAAAAGTTTTCTTTTCTTACATCCTCACAGAGTTTGTTATCTCTTGGCCTTCTGAATAGAAGACATCCTAACAGGTATCAGATGTTATCTCATTGTGATTTTGATTTTCACTCCCCTCATGATCAGTAATGTTAAGCTTCTTTTTATGTACCTATTGGCCATTTTATGTCTTCTTTGGAAAAATGTCTGTAGTAAAACTAAATAAGTTTGAATACATCACATATACAAGCTTCTTTACAACAAATGGGAGCCACCAACAAAATGAAAAGGCAACCTATGGAATGGCAAAAAAATATTTGCAAATTACATATTCAATACAGGGCTGATATCCAAAATATACATGATCCAAGTAACTCATGCAACTCAATAGCAACAAATAAACAAACACTAAATAAATAAATAAAGTAATTAAAACTAGACAAAGGAACTGAATAAACATTTTCTACCATTTTTGCTATTTAGTTTTTCTTTTCGGTTTTAAGATAACTCCTTTTCCACTAAGCATCACTTCTGAGTTTGAGGCAGACACAGGGGATAAGGGATCAAAATCTTTCCCTTCGAAAGACTGCAGTTTTATTCAGAAGAGTACTCTACTCAAGGGACTGTTAAGTCCCACCAGCTCAAACTTAAAAAGATGGCAAAATCTTGCCTCGTGGGAAACTAAAATATCACATATTTTTGCTGAGTACTTTGCTACCCCAAATAAAATCAAATTCTGTTAGCAAGGGAGATGTTGAAATGAAAATTTGATAGGTAATTAACAGTCCCTGCTATATATCATTATGAAAGTGTCAACTTCGAAAGCTAAAAACAAAATAAATGAATGCCTCAACACATAGTAACCAATAACTCTTACCCCAAAATAATTACATTAATGTATGATTAATAATGTTATATCTATTCCTTCCAAGACATGTTAATCTTTCATGGCCTAGATCAAAAGCCATACATACCAAGATCCTTCTCTGATTCGGCTATTCAGATCTTTTTCATTATACTTGATGAAACGTTAATGAATCTGACTGACAAGCAGATTGCACTAGAAGGATACAGAATTGTGGACTTGAGACCAGAGTTAGTAAACTAGCCTCGGCAAAATACAGGAACCTAAGAAAGCTTTGTGGGAGTAAACACCACCAAGGCTGTGTCTTATGCTCCATGAGCTACCATAGCAGAAAGCGAGTTCCAGCTTCCCACAAAGATAGAAAGGATTGTCCCTAAACAGGTGAAGTGTTTTGTTATTTGGTAAATGAAGCATGATTGCTGTCTACTACTGGGTCAGAAGCACATAAGTAGTTGACTTTGGCTAAGTGACACTATGATAGCTTGGTGTAATCTAATTACAGAAATAGCAATTTATTCGCCTTGATACTGCTGAGTATCTACAGTAAGAGTGAGAGGAAAATTATTTCAGAGTAAATGGTGTGAATCAATATAGTTCTAATTCATAGAATGACAGGGAGAATGCTTTAGTTTGAACATAAAATATGGAAAGGCAATTATTGGAAGCTTAAAAAGCAGAAAACTGGGCAATATTATCAAGAAATGGAATATATTTAAGTAGTAGTACAACAAAGTCAAGAACCACGCTCTTGGAGTCTTCATTTGAATAAAAAAATGAAAATAATAATTTCCTGAATATGAGTAATAGACCTAACATAGGAGATCTGAAGTAGAGATGGACTGAACAAAAATAGGTGAGAGAATCTGAGAGGCATGGCGGAGAGGAAATATCCATGGAAGGTTATTTTTAGGAAGCAAGAGTGGAAGCATTCATGATCTCCTGTAATTTCAACCTTGGCTAAATTGTGGCTGCCATGAAAAGTAATGAGTACAAGTAAAAGTAATGAAAAGTAAAACGTTTTAACAAGAGGCAAACTATATTTAGGATTTATACAGAATTTAGAATTGCATAACTGGTGTCAATGAGAGAACAGAGTTGAGGGTATAGAAAGCCCTTTGTCATTTTTTCATAATGTTCTATATTTTTCTCTGCATTGCGATATTCATCAATCACTCAATTACTTCTGTGAAGTTGTAATCTCCTTCTGTATAATGTTCTCACATGACTCCCTCCAACCAGTAATCACTATATGCTACAGGCAGTATTTTTCCACTTTTAAAAAGAAAACTGAGTCTCAGAGACAGCCTACATTCTTCCCTATTTTTTTTTCTTTACTAATGATTCAAAAGGAAATGCTAATCATCCCCATTTTTTCCTCTCTATTCAATGAGCTATGAATAATATTTTGGGCTGAAGCAAAATCATCAAACATTTCTTAACTGTAATTTTTCTTTATAGATTTATGACCTGCTAAAACTTTCCAAGGTTTATTATCTCACCTGTTGGCAGATTTTTAAAAAATGAATTCCTTCTCATTTAAAAACAGTCCATTTACATTTCAAAAATCTTATCAGTATTAACCAGATTACTCCTTCTAATTATTCTTGTAGGTCTGATCGCAGAAAACTATTTGATGCCATCTGTTACATAAATTCAAATTTGTTGCACAAGAGCAGAACTTGATTTATATTCTCTCTGATTAGTTCTAGAACACATAGAATAATAACCTGGTGGGATCTCACAAGCAGTAGCTATAGGACGGCACAAACTACTGAATAACTGCCACTAAGGTTTACGGTCATGCACATCTACTCAGGACACCTAAAGGGAATAAACATTTCAGAATTCTGTTTATAATCAGCATACACACACTGCTGATCCTCAACCAGAAAAACTATTCTACTCCTAGAAAAAAATATGCATCTGTTTTTCATATGATGTCTCAAGTACACAACCAAGGGTCCAATCCAGCATGAGATTCAACAGCCAAGTTTGTGGGAACTGAAGCTTCAGTAGAAAGAAGCACTAAGTATTCATCAGGTTTGCCTTGACGTGGCCAGATCCATACACTGCACTGTCTACATTACATGCACAAATGGCACTTGAAAGGCTAGGTACTAAGTGGAATAGCATCCCCCAAATTCACATCTACTTAGAACCTAAAAATGTGACCTTATTTGAAAATAGGGTATTTGCAGATGTCATTAGTTAAGATGAAGTTACACTAGATCAGATTGGTCTAAAAGACTGATAACTGGCATCTTTATAAGATCTTTATTGGTCTAAAAGATCCAATAACTGGCATCTTTATAAGATCATATGAAGACACACAGGGGCAAGATGGCCATATGACAATCAAGGCAGAGATCGGAGCGATGTAGGAATGCCAAGGATTGCTGGCAGCAACTAGAAGCTAAGAAGAGGCAAGGAAGGATTCATCCTTGGAGCCAGCGGAATGAATATGACCCTGCAGACACCTTAATGTAAGACTTCTAGCCTCCAGAGAAGTGTGAGAGAATAAATTTCTGTTGTTTTAAGCCAACCAATTTGTTAGGGCAGTCTGGGAAATTAATGCAGGTTCTCAAAGACACTCTGGCATCTCTAACTTTATTGCTTCCTTTAGATAAGCAGAGACTCAGAGTGGCATCCTCTCCATTCTGCTCCTTCTCCGATATATTTGATAAGTAATGTGCAAATACGTTCATAAAGCACATGCGTTTTAATATCATTAGGCAAAAGTGTTTTCAAATAAAAAATAATTTAATGGAAATGCTAATCAAATTTAACGTATCATTTGTCATAGTTTCTTTTAACTAACAATTCTTATTAACTCTATTTCCCCACCCAGATGTGCAAATTATGTGTACCCAGGGGGCCAGTATGATAATAATGTTTCCTTCTTGAAACACTTAATTTAGTTAAAATAGCTGTGATCTTCTGCTTCTTTCTGATTACTCCTCTTCCACGGTGCTCCTGTTCCTACCTTCGCTGGAATATTAGAGCCATCTTTGAATCAGTTCTTGGCCTTTGGCTCTTTGGGCTTTCCTTGATGGGCTTGTGCCCCTGTGTGGCTTCTGCTATCACCACAGTTCTGATGCACGAAATCCACATTGACTCAATATGTACTCTGATATCTTCACCTGCTTTCAGAAGTTGACCGACTTGTCAATTTAAACCTAACATTGTGAAGAATGCGAGATCTGCACTCAGCAAAATGCTAGATATTTGACTGTATTAATCAGATTGTTTCCATTGTGCTCCCCCCCCCCCGTCACTAATATCCAAAGGGGCTGTTTTCCCTTCCTACCCCACACCAATTAGAAACAGGATTCACAGAAATCACAGACCTAAGTGGTGTCTTGGAGGCATACTTGCAAAGCAGGTTTTTTTTTTTCTTACAAAAACTAGCTAGGACCACATGGGAAGAGGAGGAAAGGAGGCAAGTGTGGGGGCCCCGGGACCAACCAGAGGGACGGACCTAGGGAGGTACGATCCCAAGAAAGTTAGGACAAGAACATTCTGTCTCAAGGGTGAGAAAGTAGGATGGGAGAGAGTCAGGAAACTGACTCATCACCTAGAGATAAACAAATTGAATGCTTTCAACTTCTTCTATATATATGGGAAAATATTATTTTAGAGTACACAAAGCTATATTCACATCACTTAATTTAATCCTTAAAACAACTCCTGAATAAAGCACTGCCACTATTTCTCACTTGAGGAAACTGAAAGCTTAAATAACACGCCCAAGGACACACAACTACTAACTGCTGCCATTAGAACTAGAGCACACTTCCTCTGACTGTAAATCTATTGTGTTCTTTCTAATTTTCTTGTGCACATGATCCTTGATTTATTCATTTCTTGTGCCCTCTGAACACTTGGTGAGTAAAATTACAAATGATTTATCTAACCATTCAAGGATCATTATACTATGTCCTAAAAATTCTATTCTCCACTATTCTCTACTAATTTCAAATATGAAATACACAATCATAATTGTTGCTAGGCTCATAGGTTGCTATGTTTCCAGCAGAAAAAAAAAAATCCTGCCACATATGTATGTGTACTTTTGTTTCTCCCTCTGAAACACTCTCATTTCCTAATCTAAGTTCTCCCTAATGTTAAGGTTCAAACACATTGTTCTCTATTCATCTTCTTAACAGAGGGAAAGTAGACTAAGCCCAGAGCCAAGAAATGGTAGGCAGCATCATAATTTCAAAGTAAAAAACTATTCATCTTTCCTGAGCCTTGAATTTTCCTCTTCAGGTCTACTGCTTGCCATTCACCTCCATAAGGCGATGCTTTATCCTGATTTGAATCAGCAATAGGCGAATCGAGAAAAAAAAAGTTTGTGAAAAATGGACCCAATTATAGCAGTCTATATTTTCTTATGATACTGGCGACAGCAAGGACGTTGAGAAGCTGCTTTTAAGTCTATGATAAATAGACTTAAAGAGTTCTGCAGGTCCAATGTCAATACAAATGTGCATAATATACTTGGAGCCAAAGTGGTAAAAGGGGTCACGAATGCAGTGAAAGCACAAGTACTGAAAGCCAGGGGTATATTTAGGTAGATAATACTTTTTTTAAAAAAAAGTGGGAAGAGAAGACAAAGAAAATTCAGAAAGAAATTCACGTACTTGGTAAATCTCTGCTTAGGACAAAAAGGTGGCTCTTTAGGGAGTTATATATCCTCTTCTTCCAAGTATACTATTTCTCTTCAGTCAGTAAAATGGCTTGTGTCATGACGAGTGTGTTCTTTATAGTCCCAGGAATAATTCAAACCATAGAATCAAAAGGCTACTTATCTATGAGTCTCTTTATCAGGACCCATGAGCCCAGGGCATTTTCTTAGAAGCAATAATTCTCACGTTTTTTACTTACTTCCTCCAGAGCACTGCCCAGGGGCTGTGGACCACCCTGGAGAGCATGATGTGGGTTAAGTACAGAGTCCCCCAACCCCTCCTGCCCCCCTCTGGTCTGGACAGCTTTGTTCTGTTCTACGGGGTCCTCATGCTGTTGCTTTATGTCATCTGTATCAGGCTCCTGGGTTCCTAGGACCTGGAGTCTCCCTCTCCCACCACCTCACCCTATTTTTAAGACTCCTGTGCAACCCCCATCCCCACCAGTGGTGCCTTCAGCCCCTACCAAAGGCACTAGTGAAACCCCCTCCCCTCACAAACACTGACTTCAGAGGTCCCACTCTGGTGCCTCCAGACCCCGGTCCCTAGCCTCTGGCTCCCCTCCTGTAGCCCCTCCCTTCTCAGTGCTGATGGTGCCTTTAGCCGCCTCCCACGCAGCCCTGCCCTCTGCTCCCCCAGAGGAGGTGGATCTTAACCTTCCTACTTTTACTCTTTCTTTACCTCTCAACCCCACTACAGGGTGCTAAATTATCTATATTTTGTAGAGAGAACTCTATATCTGTAGAGGATGCAGGGCCCTGGCCAGGTGTCTGTCTCTTATACACATTGTACAGACCATGAAAATCAAAATCAGCTAGGGAGTCCAAAATGCACATTCTCTAATGCCATTCTCATAGATTTTCATATGAGGAGCTTTGAAAATGCCCATCTGAAGACCCCCCCCCCCCGACCCCAACTAATTCTGAATCAGGACAGTCTTCCTTGCCATACCTAAAACTTAACTTACACAGAGGAAAAACCATTGTTTTTAACTCATTAAATTTTCATAATGACATTCTGACGTAGACATTATTAATCCCATTTTACCAGTGGGAATGCTGGTAAAAAGCACAGGTGGTAAAGGAATAAGATTCAAGTCTCTGGTCTGTCTATCTCATTGCCCTACCCTTTCCACTTTATCACAGAGGACCATGGCTGCCTAGGGACATAGGTTAGCAGATGAGGTAAAGAACTTAGGAGGCATGAAAACATCTAAGAGGCCAAGTACTGACAAAGGGTCAGGATTTCAATCGATAAGAATGAGAAAACTTTCTCATAATCGCAGAACCTTGTCAGACGGCAGACCAACCTACAAAGGCAAACTGGGTGTTGGGCGAAGGACCTAATTATTAGACTTCATGGAATATGGACTATGAAAGGAACATTAAGTTGCCAAAGAGAAAAAGGGGATTGATGTGGCTTGTTTACTATGGAAAATGAGAAGTCAGGAGACCTGTCAGAGAATAAAAAACAAGTAAGCCCTGGGGCCATCTGTGGATGGGACATCAGATCCAGAAACGCATTCCTTAGCAAGACTCACCTTAGCCAAAGGGCTTGGAGACCAAATTGTGGAGATTAGGAGAGGGTTTTTTGAAATAGTGGAACAGCAAAGCTATGGAAACAATATACACATCAGTGGTTTCCAGGGGGGGAGGACGTTGGGAATAATAGGCAGAGCACAGAGGATTTTTAGGGCAGTGACAAATACTCTGTATGATATAACGATGAATATATGTCATTATACTTTACTCCAAGCCCATAGAAGGTACAGTGCCAAGAGTGAACCCTAAGGTAAACGATAGACTTTGGGTGATTATGATGTGTCAAAGTAGGTTCATTTTTGGTAACGAATGCACTATTCGGTGAGGGATTTTATGCATGTATGTGGAGGTGATCTATGGGAAATTTCTATACCTTCATCTCGATTTTTTTTTTTTTTGTGAACTTTAAACTGCTCAAAAAAAAAATAGTCTTAAAACACACACACACACACACACACACACACACACATACACACACCTGTGGGACAGAGAAGTTTTACTTGTTAAACCTAAAAGGAGCAGCCACTAACCCAAAGGAGATAACAAGGAATTTACTAAGTCCCTCTAATCCTGACTTAGGTAGTTATGACGTAAGAAGTACAGAAGTTGGAATAAACCAACTCCAGCAGTAAGGTCGTCCTAGGATATTCCAAAGTATTTTCATATCCATCATCTCATGAAAGCATCACAAAGTTCTTGGCAATTAGGCAGAATAGGCATTAATATCACCAGTTTTTAGGAAATAAAAACATCTCCCCCAATTAGGAAAAAAATTAGGTAATTCTTAAAGGCACATCGCTAGTAAATGTAGGATCTAAGAGTTAAAGGAGGTCATCAGACTCCTGCGTTATCAGTGCCCTCTTAGAGTGTACACACAAGGGCACAAATGCTACAGAATTACATTCTGATAGAAAGTTCTACCACCACTGTTCCCACTTATTATGTGCATGTGTTATTTTTAAAGATATGTCCACGCATTGTTATATTCCTCTACTTAGGAGGCAGAGCTTATTTCTCCTACCCTTGAGCGTTGGCTGGACTTAGTAACTTGTTTCTAGAAAGTAGAATATTGCAGAAGAGATGAATGCCACTTCTGAAATTAGGTTATAAAACGACTGTGGTTTTCATTATGAGTTCAAGCTCTCATACTCTCTTCCTCTTGACCCTGTCTCTGGGGGAAGCTGGCTTCTATGTCTTGTGGCTCCCTGAGAAGATGGAAGTGAGAAACTGTGAGTGAGGACATTCAGGCAGCTTCTGGAGAGGTTCACGTAGTGAGGAACTCAGGTCCTCCAGACACTCAGAGTGTGCTCAAAAGTGGATTCTCCCTTAGTCAAGAATTGAAAACTACTGACCCAGTCAACAGCTTAGCTGCAGCTTCATGAGAGACCCTGAGTCAGAACAACCTAGCTAATTCACATAATAAATGTGGGGTTTTTTTTTAGCCATGAAATCAGGGGCAATTTGCTACATGGTAATGGATAACTAATATGGTAGGACACCAATCGATTTTTATATTACAGGTAATATAATTATAATTATAAGCAAACCGCATGTTCAAACAGAAAATCTTTGCCTTATGTCAGGGGAACAGTGAAAAGAAAAATAAAATAAAATAAAATAAAATAAAAAAGCAACCTCTAAAGTTGGAGCTGTTGATGAATATCAGCCAGGGGTGGCTCCAGGCCATTCTCGAGGAAAGGTGGCTTCTTCGCCACATCCCCTGTAACCTGCATTATTGCTTGTTCCCCATTCCATTTATTATGCTAGGTGAAACTCCATAAATTAGAGATTTAATTGAGCTAAGAACCATCTTATTATAAATATGAAAAATCTTCCGAGGGTGTTTAAATGACTAGTTATCCACTCATAAGCTTGAATTAAAGTTCATTAATTTCATAATAACTCTTTGCTAAAATGACCGGTGCTAAGCAATGCAGGGTTGTTGAAAGTTGCAAGACATTAGCTCATTTTGGAGCACTTTGGGGACACAGTGGACCTGGGTAAGGGTCCACAGTGAGGTAGTACTCTAAATAGGATTGATGAAGTAGGAGAGGCAGCCTGGGTGGAGGAGCATGATACCAGCCTAACTCTGGGTATGTTAAAAGAAAAAAAAAAGTGCCTAGAATAGGCTTTTTATCCAAGAAAAGAGAAAAAAGATTTTTCTTCTGCCTTGAAATTAACCTGGTTGGTAGTTTCACACCATGATTTAACCTAAGTTCTAATGAGCTTGCTGGTAAACCTAATCAAGATCTGTAATGCAGTTTTTATGAGAAAATAAACTCCAAAATAGCACTAACAAACAGAATTTTGAACATAACTCATTTGTAAGCTGGGGTAAAGCCTGGGATATAGTGGCTGTTAAATTTAGAACAACGTGGACTCAAAAACAACTTTTGTATGGTGTTATCCTTTAAATCTTAAGGATCTTTTGCTTTAGTCTTTACTCAAATCACGTTCCTTTAGCACAATGTTTCTCAAACTTTACTGTGTATACAAATCACCGGGGGATCTTGTTAAAACACAGATTGATGAGACCTGGGGTTCTGCATTTCCAAAAAGCTCCCAGGTGATGTTAATTTTGTTGGAACTCAAATCACACTTTAAACCGCAAAATTTTAACTCGCACAATTTTAAAAAGCGACTGTGCATGTTCCATGATGCAAAAAGATGGCTCGACACTGCACCTCACAGCTTAAGGTTTTAGCTACAATCGGAGTTCATCAGATCAAGATGACATTTATTAGTAAAATTCGTACATCTAGGCATAAAGCCAAATATCATTTTAATTATTCTTTAAAGTTAAGTTCTGGGAGATAAGTACAGTGGTTATGAACATAGGTTAGAGGTTTGGAACACAGGGATTAGAATTCTAGCTTCGCAATCTTCTAGCTGTGTGACCTGGGGCAAACAAATAAGAGAGACCCCAATAAAGAAAAAAAAATACTTTAGGTATTTTAAACCAAAAGGATTTAATGTAGGGAATTTAATACTCAGGTAATGTTGTTTAGAAATGAGACAGTGAACAATGGGGCTACAGAAAATATGACATCAGCTAAACAGAGGAAGCCCCAGTCTCCCACATGGCTAGAGGGACAAAAGGAGGAGACGATGCTACAGGAGGTTGGTGACGGCTGGCACTGCAGGGGGTGGGACAATCCAGGTGGAGCTGAAGACACAGAGGAGATGCCGGAGACGCTGCTGAGGCAGGAGGGACTGAGATATCTGGCTAAGCCATCCCTGCCTCCCAGGATATTTCATCACACAGGATGAATTTAGCCATTTAGCCATAAGGCTATCAGCAAGAGAGCCTTCAATGTAGTGTGCGTGTGTGTGTATGTGTGTGTGTGTTTGTGATACAGGTCAGAGCAAGAAAAGAACAGGAAATAGATCTGAGAACAAGCTGGCAAAGAACCAGCAGAGCGAGGTACTGACACTCTCTTAAGACTTCATCTAATCCTCAAATGCATATTTGTAAAATAAGAGTGTTGTGTTATTTAATGGAAACATGTCACGTACAAAGCCCTTAGTGTGGGCTTAGCTTAGTACACGATTTTTATCATCATCACCATCATCATCTTCATCACCTTTGTGTGCTTCAGCAATACATTTTCTCTTTGTCCCTTTTCTCTCCTATTACTCATTTTCCTGTTGGTATGCAGCGTCTTTGGGAGAGTAGAAACAGAATATTATAACATAATAACATATCAAAATTATGCTGCGAGAAATGATCTGCTTTAATAGGGAACCTATCTGTTTCACCCATATGACAGACTCGGAAAGGCTTAGAGTCTTCTACGAGGCACACCATAAGAACCCGCAACTTCTCAATGAGGTGGACTCACGCAAAAGAAAAAGCCAGAGGCTGTTCGAGGACAATATTTTGAATAGTGCTCAAGAGGTGGAGCATGGGATTGAAAGAAAATAAAGAAGAAAGGCCTAGGAGAGAAAGAAGACAGAGGGAGACGAAAGAGGAAAGGTGCTCTCAACCACCCATGAAGGTCAATGGCGGGCGACTGAGGGGCGGCCCAATGGAATGTACAGATGCGCACGTGATTCTTACCTGGATTTCAGGAGTGTTCATATTAACTGGTAATTCGATTGTTTTCTCTCTGGACTAGGACCAGACCTGCATGCCTTTCCAGATGTTGTGACCATAGCCAAGAAGTTATGTTGTTGTTATTAAGGCACAAACACTCCTCAATGATGAAAAGAACATTTTTCCTCAGTAGGCTTGTTCCCCAAGTGAAGTTAGCAAAAACTTACAAAATAGACACAGATGTCTCTGCTAGGTTATGTTGCGAAGAACTCAGAGTGCTAGCATGTAGCTCTGTGGTAGAAAACATAGCCAAGTCCATTTACATTCTGGCCTATGTTCTTACAGTATAGAAAATGCAACATTCTGTCTGGTTTCATCTTGGTTCCTCTTGTTTGGAAGTAAGCAAGCAAAGCCCAGACTGAATGTAAGTCTCCCCCTGCGAATGACTGTCACGACCTTAGCTAACTCATTCCAACCTTAAACCAATTCATCTGAACACAGATCTGTTTGAACAGCAAAGACTACACAAAAAGATCATCAAGGCATTTGTAAATGAGGAGCCAAAATGTATAGTTGTGGGATACTTCAGAGCTGCACCGTAATAGTTATTCATTTCACATTTATTGAGTTAAAAAAAATAATATGAAGCAACAATTCTACAAACTTTACCATCTGGCATATGCTGGGAGCTAAAAGAATTGCTACAGACAATGAGTGTTGTGAGCTCCGACGGAAGAGTCAGCTGTGGGCTAGAGACCTGGAAACGACTCCACAGAAGCGTGGGGATGAGTTGAGCTTTGGCAGGCTGGCTGCAGCGGGCCAGGTGGAACAAATGGGAAGCACGTTTCCTGCTGGGGAATGGCTTCGACACGGGGTTAGTGGTGGAAATGGAATGGCTGGCTGAGCACCAGCAGAATAAATACCCGTCGGTGTTTAAGACCCTGGACTCCAAGCCAGCCTGGCCAAGTTAAAACTTTGGCTTTGATGCTCGGTAACTTAATAAATAACATTTGCCAAGTCCTAACCTATTCTCTCAAATGCAAAATAGAAATACTAGTACCTGACTCACAGGATTATTGCAAGTGTCAAAGAAAAGGAGAAACTGCCTACCATATTATAAACGTGCAGGTAACACTTAGCTCTTATTATTTTATCACTGAAGAAGAGAGTGCATTATTCCTCCAATAGACATTTATTGAGTTTCTGCTATATGGAAGGCGGAAAAGTAAATCAAGTCAGAATATTAAATACTTTGTCGGCCAAGGTCCCGACATTCTCTGGCTGAAATAAGGGAGTCATCGGAGGCACTGGGGTTCAATCAGGTCATAATGAGGGATATTTTTAAAGAATAATTTAGCCGGATAGTGCATGTAATGTGTCATTCAGCAACTTCTTTTGTAAACATTTAATGAAGCAGTAGAAAAAATTGAGATAAGTAATCTCTTGGCACGAGATAAGAAATCTCTTGTTATAGTTATCCAGCAATAAATCTGGGGGCCCTTCCGAGTATTGAGACTCCCATCAGGGACTGACTGAACCTCCCAGAATGGATGGACTGCACCATGGCCCGCCAGCAGAGCCCTGGGGACTCCGGGCTCTTAAAGTACAGGGACAGCTTACCCACAGCACTCTCCTGACTCAAAATGGGCGGCGACATGTTGCAATAACAACAAGTAGCTGATATCACAGGAAATGTTTCTCTCAGCTCTCCAGGGTCATAAAGTAGAGAATTCTTGGAGACATTAACTTTGATCTAAGAAGCTGGAGTCGCAGTTCTCAAACTTATGTTTCTGGGCTGATTAACATGAGGAATTTCTTGCTTAGGAAACACTCCCACGGGTATACCAAGGTTATGTGCAATCCCCAGCCAGCTGCCCGTAACTCCGTCTCTCTCTCTCTCTCTCGCTCAATAACATTTATCAAAATGAAAGTGTATTATAATTAGAGAAATGACTATTCTAATTTATTTAACAAGGTAAATTATTCACCAACCTTGGTACTTTATCATTAGTGAAAAGTTATTTGGGAAACCTGAGAAAACTAATATGGAGGCAGCAGGTTATCACCAACATTTTAAGAATCGTAAGAGGACAACTCGAGTCGTCCTCTATCATTTCTTCCCTCTTATCCACACTTAATTTCCTTGCCGCATGCTCCTAGCCAGTTTTTTTATCTGGTAAAAGTGAGGGTAATGGAACAGACTTTTGAACTCTTGCCTTTTTTGGACACTACAAATATAAATGGTGAATGTCATTTAATGTGCCAGGGAAATTCAGAGTTATCAAACTGATTAATAGAACCAGCATAGATGAGGAAGCTCTAACCTGCTGGTAGAGGTGGGGCATCTTCAGGGTCCTGCAGGTCAAGCTCGATCAGTTGCCTTCCCTGGAGGAAGGGAGATGAGGATTTCCAAACCCTCCTGCTGGGGCACCACCACCCACCACTGCACCGAAATGCTCACCCCGAAATGTGTCTAACACGGGAGAAGTGCACTTCCTCTCTCCGTCTCAGTTCCCACGTGCCTTTAAGAGTGACATTATATTGCCATATTACTTATGTATCTGTTTGATAATATTCATTTTCATACAACAAACGCCGATGAAGAAATAGTGGTACCTTATAATGGAAGAAAATCTGGCTGTGGAGGAGTCATGGAGAGGCAGTACACCTGCAGTTTGCTTTATGGATGATTTTAAAGGATTTTTAAAGATTAGTTTGACTATAGGTAAAATAACCCTGTAATTTATCACGCAAGTTGAAAAGCCTATGAGTGAGACAGGAAATTAACGATAATTAATGATAATTACACTGAGATAACAGGTATAAATGGAGACTGTACTGGCGAATCAAAAAATGTGGTGTCATACTAACTTTTAGGGCTGAACTTTGTGCCCTCTCAAATTCGTGTGTAAGTCCTGATTTCTAGTTCCTCAGAATGTGACTATGTGGAGAGAGGAACGTTAAAGTGGTCAGTTTTTCCTTTATTGAATGAGGTCATATGAGTGGGCCCAAATCCAATATGCCTGATATATTTATAAGAAGAAATGAGGACAGCTGCACACACGGGGGAAAGATCATATCAGGTCACATCAAGAACGCAGACGGTCCTCTGTGAGCCAAGGAGAGGGACCTCAGAAGAAAGCAAACCTCTGACACCTTGATTTTGGATGTCTAGTCTTTTGAACTATAATAAAGTGCATAAGCTGCCCAGTCAGTGGTATTTTGTTATTTCAACCCTATCAAACAAATACACTAACTACACTGATTTTCATTTAAATAACAGCCTTGAACCTAATCCCTTCATGAAATGAGGCTCTGCTATAAAATTGGAGAGTCCTGCTTGGTTAAAGACTTGGTAGACTGCAAGAGTCCTACCCCTCAACCACAGGGCGTAGATTTTTTCCCTATTTTGTTCAATTGCCCAACAGCAGCTAGTAGAATGACTCCTAAGCAAAATTAAGATCAATTCAGGTCCTGCCTCTGGCACTTGTTCGTTAAGCACATGATTAATCGAATCAATCCTCTGAGCCCCATTTGATGCATGAGTACCACAGAGAGATTCTGGGACTGCTTCACTCTAGACAGTTAACTGAGAACATCAAACAACTCAAAACAATGCCAAGCAAACTGCAAAGCAGTCCATGCTCATAAGTGTTTTTTTCTTCGAGGTAGACTTCTCATAAGGAAGTCATTCAAACAACTGTGTATCTGAATGAAGTGTGGGAGCAAAAGCGACATCAGACATGATACTTCCTGGGATCATCATAAAAACCTCTTGCTCTCACATATTCATTCATTCATTCTCAACTTTATTATTACTGCCAAGAAGCATTTCTACAGACAGATGCATAAGCTTTGTATCATCAACGGCATGTTTTATTCAATAACTTCTCTTCAAATTTCTCTACCAGATGTTGACTTGGGTTGTTCAATATAATTAATAAATTTTAATTTTAATATCATTAAAATGGAGCTCAGACTAGAAAATGTTGTATTCCTTTCATAGTCAAGCAAGTTTCATCATCTTCAAGGTGAACTTCACCTTGTTTTGCATTTTTTCCAGTCCAGTCGTCACTCGACAGGAAAATTACTCCAGCTAAAATCGAGAGCAAGCACTTAACATTGGTTCTCTACTTCCAGGTAATATTCCTGAATGTGGTGTATAAGATTTCTAAAACAGCTCAACGACTGAACCCATGTTCTTTCTAACTAGATATCTGTAGCATTGTGAGTCCCACATATCTGGTGAGGGCTATATTCCTATGGTAAATGGGGTGTATGTGTGTGTATGCGTGTGTGTGTTAAAATACAGTGTATATTATGCTTCTTCTCTGATAGGAGCTAGCAATTGAGACTCTTGTTTCAAATAAAAATGACCCTCCACATCTCAAACTGACTGATGATGGTGCAAGATGGCATTTTCATTTTGCGGGAAGGCCACATATTAGGTAGGTTTTCATTAATGTCAAAGCACCAAAACACACAGGTTCCTTCTAAATGACAATAGTAAAACCACATGTGAACGAGTCAGTTACCTTTTCTTATTTATTTGATGAGCAAACATTTGAGTGTGTACTCTGTGCCAGGCACTATTTTAGGCACTGGAGGTGTAATAGTGAATAATTATATGAGAAGCTCTGCCCATGTGAGCTACATTCTGTAAAAGCAAGGTAGAGTAAAAACACATGGATTTATAGCCTGGATTTGAATCTTGGCCTCAGTATTCACAAACGGATGTGCTTGCCCTAATTATTTGATCTTTCTGAATTCTGCATTCCTCGTTTGTTGAAATGGAGATGACATCTACCTTACAAGGTTATATATAAGTCACTGGCATAGAAGTAAGTAACTGGAAATTCTTTTTGTAATATCCTGAGATATTTTCATTTTAAGGGTGTAATGAGGTGAATTGCGTTTTCCCAAAAAAAAAAAAAAAAAAAAAAAAAAATATGCTGGAGTCTTAACCTCTGAGTACCCCAGAATGTGACCTTATTTCGAGATAAAATCTTTATAGAAGTCATCAAGTTAAAATGAGGTCATTAGGGTGAGCTCTAACCCAGTATGACTGGTATCCTTTATAAAATGAGCAAATTTGGAAACAGATACACACACAGACACACACTTACAATGTTATGTGAAAATGAAGGCAGAAATCAAGGTGTTGATTCTATGAGCTAAGGAACACCAGAGTGCCAGCAATCCACCAGAAGCTAGTTGAGAAGCACGGAGCAGATTCTTCCTCACAGACCTCAGAAAGAACCAACCCTGCTGACATCTTGACCTTGGCCTTCTAGCCTCCCCAAACTGTGAGACGATAAATTCATGTTAAGCCACCCAGTTTGGAATCTCTGTTATGGTAGCACTAGCAAATTAATTAAATGGTTTCTGCCTTCAAGTCTGAGTTTGAAAAGCATTTTTTATCCTATTATCTTAAGAATGAGCACATAATATTCTTAATCGCTATAGACAATGAACCTTATCAATAAGGGTCAGAAAAGCCATACATATTTATTAACTGTACATAATAATTATCACTTTATAAATACTGTGCTCTGGTTCTCTTTTTGGGTGTTAAAAATGAATCAGGAAAGCATATAAAATAACCATGTAGACATTCAAGATCATTTAAAGTTCTTCCATTGTCTTGAGGGAGACTAACCTTTGAAATGTCTGCAATGACTGTTTCTAGTGGTGTTTGGTGTGACTTTTCACCATTTCATCAGCTCATGACATAGTTGCAACCACACTATGAAAAAGTGTTCTTGGCAGTCAAATTGGTTCTGGGGTCCAAATATTTCCTGGAGAGTACCATGAAGAAATCAAATGACTGAATCATTTCTAATCCATATTTATTGTGATTTACATTACAAAGATAAAGTTTGTAAAAGTGGTCATTCTAGCTATAAATCACCAACAAAATAAACAAAATGAGATTTAAATTTGAAAAGGAGATTGTATGCAGGAACAGAAATTTGCAAATGGTTTGCATTATAGATCCATTCACTCACTCACTCAGTTATCCATCCATTCATTCAAAAATATTTATTGGTCCCAACTATGAGTAATCCCTGCCTCAAAATATAAATTTTTTTTTCTCAAATTTAGAACTAAAAGATACTTAATGGCTTACTGATTGATGGACATGACCTTACATTTACCAATTACTAGGAAAATGTTAATCAAAATCTTCAGGAATCATCATGAATCATCGACTACATTTATTTGAGCAAGAAAAATGATTCTGATAAATTATCCATTATATTCTGTTTTAGTATATTAGAAAGTTAAAACTATTGCATATAAGTTCTGTTTATATATCACCTAGTTCCCAAGATAGAATACGAAGAGACTTGATTATCTATTCAAGTAAAAGTCACTCAGCTTTAAAAGAGAAAGTTGATTTTGGTTTTTGGTTTCTTGATTCCTTCTTTTTGAAGAACTGACATGTTGCGAAGAAAATCTTTTTTTATGTTTAATTGTTTTTTTTTTTTTTCCTTGTTTGGGCTTTTTATCCAGGAAGTATTCCTAGCCAGTGCGTTATCTTTCAAAAGTACATGAATACAATGCAAATTAAAGAATGTCTTTAAACTAACAATGAACCTTCTCCATGTATCTTATTGTGTTTTCCATAAGAGCATTTAAAGGAAAAGGATGTTGTGTTTCTAACAATTCCTTGCAGTGTACCAGTTTCATTTGTATGTTACAAATATATTCAAAATAATGTTAAGTAGAAAAAACATAGGTGAAGCAATAAAAAATAAATCAGAATTTTTAGATTAAAATTATCAGTCTCTGCCTATAATAAGGTCAGGTTTAGACAAAAGAACAATTATCTTGAAATTCTTTCAGGTCAGGAACCAAGTATCAATATTCTCAAGAATAACTCTCAAGTTTCAAGTCCATAAATCTGTTTCATTTAGCTTTAAATCAGCATCAGCTGGTGGCGACCAAGTGTGCAAACTGGTCCAAAATGTGTTTCCCAGCCAGCACATATATCCTCATTCTTCTTCTCCTTCTCCTTTTCCTTCTTCCTCTCCCTTCTTCACCTATTCCTCTTCCACGCCCCGCCCCCCCCCCACTCCTCTTTCTTCTTCATCATTATTATCGCTATCATTTTACTGACAAGTCTTAGGCAGATATATATTCTCTATTTTTCACTTCCTAATAGACTTATCACTGTTGTTACTTGTGGATACTTCGGACAGTCAGGAGGGATTCAGTGCTGAGGGCAGACACTTGGGTTAGATGCCTTCATTTGTAACCTTGCCCTATCAATTGTTAGCTGTTTGACTCACTTTTCAATGCTTCAGTTTCTTCATCTACAAAATAATTAGAATAGTCCTGGATTCAATTTCACTTGGTAAGGACTAAATGCAATACTACTGAAAGGTGCCTGAGATATTATTTGGCACACAGGAAATGTTCAAGAGATGTTAGCTACCGTTGGTGTCTGCTTTCTGAAATTTGCATTTACAACCCCTACTGTAGTGGACTTTACCTAGGGAAGGACTTTTTCTGGCAGAGTTAATATTCAACAAATTGTAACTGTTATTATGGTCTGGCTCCTAAAAAAAATCGAATTTCGATCACTGCTAAAGTACTTTGTCTAGAGAAATAAGTAGAACTTTTATATCAACTGTGATCTCAAACCCTGAGGTCTCTCAGATTGTTGTTTTTTTGAACTTTTCTTTCTTTCTATTTTATTTTTTTCATTTGCAACTGAGTCACGTTCTAAGAATCACAAAAGGATTAAAGAATGAACTGCATGATGACATCATATAAAATTCATAAACTTAATAAACTAAGATTGAATGATGACACACACATTATTCTGTGTTGTACTTGTCGTAACCATAACTAGTTCATATTTATAATTAAAATTAGTATGACTTTATATTTTTCCTTCAGGAGTAAAGAAAGCAACTCCTCTCCCTTATGTTCACAATTCTCCTCCCTCCTTCTGCCTTTCTTCCCCTACCCAGAGAACGACTTCACATGACAAAGCCCAAGAAGGATGCTTGCCCAAGAGCTCATAAGGCAGGTGTTTGATGGGATCAATGAGAGAACACATGGCAGAGTGAAAAGGAAGAGGGTTAAGACTGGGATAAGAGATGACAACAGGCATGGTTCAGAGGAAATAGATTGTACACTGAATTGCTGTTTTGTCCACAGAAGGAAATGGAACATATCAAATTCAACCTGAGATACTGTGAATTCCAGTTCATAAACAACTTTGTAATGGAGCTCTATCAGTTATCAGGAAATTATGCAGATGAGACAATGAAAGAGGGAGCCACAGAGCAGCCGAGGGGCTGGCTCATGGTGAAGAAAGCAATGACTCTCCTCTTCTGACCCAAAACTTGCAGTTCTGGCAACTGCTATTGATAAGAAATGAAGACAAGAAGAACAACCCAAGAAAAATCATCAATTTTGCCAAACTCGTTGTATTAGAAGACTCATGAGCTTTGGAGTCTTAATTCATGTTATTTGAATTTTAGATCTGCCTAGCTAGGTGATCTTGGGTACATTACTTTATATTTCAGCCTCAGCTTTGTTATCTGGAAAATAAGATGATAAATACCTACTTCCCAGGATTGAGATAAAGATTAGGTAAAAAGAAAAATTTCCAAGCCAAAGTAATAAACATTCAATCCAGTTCTTATTCTTCCTCCTTCCTTGCAAAAATGATCACAATACCTCAAGAGCAAAATTTGGTAGACAAACAGATCCATTTGTGGAAACGATGCACATATCCTCACAGTATCATGTGAACAGGAAGAAATGTTCCTATGACTCTCTTTACTGGGGAGTATAAAAGGTAGCAAAACATGCTACATCAACATACAGCACTTTGGCATAAAGGTTGTTTTGAGCTGAGGGCAATCGAGAAGAAGTAGATATAAGAAAAGCTTTCTGTCCTCCCTCAATTTGCCAAATGAACTACTATTAACTGTGGCTATTAACTGTGGCAGAGAGCATTTACCTAAAATACTTTCAGAATAGAAATTATTCAGATTAGCAATAATGTGAAGCCTGAGATCTGGATGACGTATTAGTGTCCATTAGGAAACATTCATATCTGAGTTTTAAGCAGCTCAGAGCGATCTACCAAACTCACGAATACTCACATTCTGAAATAACTAAAATCATAAATGTTAGATTTTATGCACTTATCCTAGGAATAACAAAGAAATAATTCTTATAGCTGTTCCTCAATTTACAATGGAGTGACGTCCAGAGGAGCCCAGAGTAAATTGAAAGTATTGTGAGTTGAAACGCATTTAATATACCTAACCTACTGAACCTCATAGCTTAGACTGACCTACCTTAAAAGTGCTCAGAACACTTCTATTTGCCTATAGCTGGGAAAAATCATCTAACATAATGAACACTCTGTAGGATATCGGCTGTTTCTCCTCATGATCACGGGAGTTGCAGCTCACTGCCACAGACCAGCATCACTAGAGAGTCTCATACAGCATGTCATTAGCCCAGGAAAAGATCAAAATTCAAAGTATGGTTTCTCCTGAATGAGTATCACTAAACCGCCATAAAGTGGAAAAGCTGTAAGTCAAACCATCATAAGCTGGGGACCATCTGTATATGATTGAATTTGAAGATAAGGAGCTGTCTTCTTTTTTTTTTTTAATCATTATAAAGCACTCTAGCCCCCAAACTGCCTGCCACGTTGCAATGCAGTTACTATGAATTCTTTCACATTTTAGCTAGTCCAGCAATGCAATTGTACTTTCCTCATATGGAAATCTCCTCATAGCCTTGTCTGAAGAAGAAATAGCAAAGACAGAAGGAAAACAAGAAAGTGATTCCTGAGGTTTGAGAGCTCAGCAGTCTTGCTTTGGTGCTTAGTGGACCACGGCCAGGGTAGAATGGACAGAGTGCTAAGGATCAGACTACAGCGAGTGCTCAGGCTGGCACGCTCAAGAAAGCAATGATCGGCGTGCTACACAAGCAAGCCCCGCAGTTAGGGAAGGCAGCGTCTATCCTCAGCTTGAGGAAAGTGCCCCTGTCAGCCTCCAATATCTCTATGCCTTAAGGCTGGGGATGAGGAGGAGAAAAAATCAGTCCCGACCCCGTGGTGCCTGGTCTTCACCCATTAAAAAAGAATGAGAAAGAGACAGACAAGACAGAGAGAGGTCCAGGTTACTGTATCTAAATCAAACTTCAAACAAAGAAACAAAAAACTGTGGGGTCTTATTTACTTTTGGCCAAATTATCCCAAATTGGACTGGGAATGTAAATTCGTCACCTGGTTTCTTGTCCTATTTTGTCCTTCTTGTATTTTGTGAACCTACTCTATTCTGTCCTGACTTGTTTCATTTTGCTTACTTTGTTTATTTGCCTGTCTTTGTTTCATTCTCTTTATCAGGGCCTTAGCCAAACACAAAATGGAGAGACCGCACAAAATTGGACATGCATGTTGACTTTCAAGAGTTCAAAAGATGGTGGTGATCAAAAGCAAGACTGAGCCAGGATAGTCATTCCTGTTGAAGACAGACATTTTATATTCAGAAGCATTTTACAAATTGAAGAATATGCACCATTCCAAAAAGGTTTTGATAAGCAATTCTCCCAACCAGAGCAGCTGTGTCAAAAACCAGAAAAGTGATGGAAATCCATGGCTCTATGGGGAGCCTGCGGTAGTGGAAATGCATCTGTGTAGAAATTCCCATTAAAGGAAGACACATGGCTACATTTTCCCTGTCAGAAAATTTTTAAGTCTACATATGCAAAGTCAAGGCTGTTTCTAGTTGTAAACACAGAGTCCACTGGGAGCGTTCACAATCTGACATCTTTCCACGTCTGCTGCATTTCATTCGAGGTAGCGAAATGCAAGCAGGCAGGCGGCTATATGAGCAGACATGAAGCTATTGTTTGTAACTGGCAGAAATCCTAAAATAAAGCGCACGTATTTTTAACTGTCAACACCTGCTAGGCTGAGATAAAAATATTATTTCAAACTGGTCAGCCTAGGATTGTGAAAGGGAGGCCAGATTTGGATTTAGAAGTATATGGGTTTGGATCCAGGTTTCACCATTGTCAGTGTGAGAGTCTGCATTTTGATTGGGGTAGTGACCCCTGCAGAGTCTGGTGTGAGGAATGGAAACAACTTCTAAGAGAGACTTATTGGAGTGATTAGAATTTAAGAAGTTTCACGAAAAAGGTAGGGTGAGTTGTAATGACAATAGTATTGACTAAACTCTACATAGGAATAAGGCTCAAATTAGTGGTTTAAGCTTATTCTGCTGGTGGCATCTAAGATCATCTCTGATTAAATAAAACATGTTTGATACATATGCATAAGAGAAGCATACCTAAAGGAAAAATAACAATGTCCTATTCTAAACAATTTAAATGCATTATTTCGCCCATTTATACTAAATTTGATTATTATTAAAATAATATTTTCACTTCGCAGTTGCAGTAACTAAGGCTCAGAGAGGTTAAGTAGTTTGCCTAAGGTTACATGGGCAGTCAATGATATGGTTTAACAGACTCAGGTAGTCTGGTTCTACTAATATTATATTGCCTATACCTTCCGTAAACAGAGAACAATCTTTAGTAGAGCTTAAAGGAGCCCATATAATATTAATTTAATAAGATCTTTACTGTAAAGTTTTCAAGTTGAAAAGAAAAAAATGATATAATAAATACAGTATCTATACAGTCAATTGCTAAAACATTGTAGCATAGACTATCTGGAGTCCAGATTATAAAGATGAGAAAATGAGAAGAGAGAGTAAGGGTTAAATGACCAAGAACTGTCTTCACCCATCCATCCATCCATCCATCCATCCATCCATCCATCCATCTGTCCATCCATTTGTCCATTTGTCTGGCCAGTTAGTCAGTCACCCATCCTTTCTGGTTGTAGTAAAGTGTTACAGAGCAAAAACTGAGAGTTAGGTGGATCTCGATTCTAGTTTTAGTTTTATAAATTACTAATTGTATGATCTCGAGGAAGTAAGGTAATCTGATTGAGTCTCTTAAAGAGTAAATTTTTTCAAGTATTATTTAATGGGGATGTTAAGAGAATTAAACAACATGTTTGTAGACTTCTAAACACAGTATCTAGTAAAAAAAAATTAAACTCAATAAATAATGACTATCATGCTTTTAATACGTCAGGCCCTTAGTTTTGTTCTGAAGATTTAAAGATGAATAGGACACACTTTTTAATCTCCAGCAGATCCAGAGGTCTAGTAAGGACATGGCATAAGTATGATAAAGGTAGAATGGTTAATTCTACCAGAATTTGAGAATAGAGAAATAAGGAATGGAATAACAGTGATAATTTGTTGACATCTTCTGATGTATTAAGCACAGAGATCAGCACTTAGGCCCCTCACTTGCTAGCTCATCTAATTCTCATGATGACCCTTAGAGGTAAGAGCCGAGACCTTAACCCAAGCTATTCTTAATGTGAAAAATGAATACGGCAGCTCTAAGCGGAGCCTTAAAAGATGACCAGGCATTCCTGAGCAGACAAGTAGTGAAAAGTATGCAGGAGGCAGGAAGCAGCAAGAAAAAATGACAAAAAGAAATTAAACCATGTAGCACATGTGAGAAAGTGCCAAGTGATTCAGTATTCAGTGGCTATTTATTGACGGTCCATTGTGCTGAGGGCTGCTTGTTTGGTTTTTTGTTTTTGTTTTTGATGCTGGAGGTGTATGGATATAAAACACAGACTAAAATTCCTGCTTGTGTGGACCTTATATATTTCCTTAGAGAAAGATACCTAAAGGAAAATAAGCACACTTGTACTCAGGCAAAATAAGAAGTTTTTTATAAAGTAAAATATAAAAACATGCAGTAGATACACAGAACAAACTGATGACTGCCAGATAGGAGGAGAATTGGGGAACTGGGTGAAAAAGGTGAAGGGCTTAAGAAGTACAAATTGGTACTTACAAAATCGTCATGGGATGTGAAGTACAGCACTGGGAATATAGTCAATAATATTGTAATAGCTACGTAAAGTGCCAGGTGAGTACTAGACAAATTGGAGGGATCACTTTGTAAATCATATAAATGTCTAACCACTGTGCTGTACACCTGAAACTATTCTATTATAATAAAATAGTGAATGTCAACTTTAACTGAAAAAAATACAAACATGCAGCAAAATATACAACCTATGATCGGAGAGCTAATGAGAGAAATGAAGCAGGAAAGAGGTCAGAGTATGTTGAGCACAGGGAGGTTTTCTGGTTTTAAATAGATAGGGAAGGCTCAGGAAAGCAGATGATTAAAGAATGGAGCTCTGAAAGGGGGTGGGAGTGAAGCGTTTGGTATATCTAGGGGAAAAGTTTGCCAGGTAGAAGAGACAGCATTTGCAAAGGCCCGAGAGGGAGGTATGGCATGAATGACATGACTAAGAAGCAGACAGGAGGAGGTCATTGGTTTTAGCAAAGCACAGGCCACTGGTGACCTTGATGGGATCATTGTGGAGAGACGTAGGGAAGAAAAACTGGAGATATGTACGTTAGCAACTCTTTGTAAGGAGGAACAGAATAAGGGAGCGAAGCAAGGTTAAAAAAAAATCTTTTCTAGTTTAATATAAAGAAAAAATCCCTGCTGATACAGGAGAGAAAGGGGAGATTTGTAAAGCGATACCCTTGAATATTGCAAGGGGACAGGGATCAAGTTCACAAGCGTGGTTAGTGTAACATGTGTGCGTGTGTACCGGTGGAGAGGGCAACACAGGCCAAATAGGGAAGTTCAGCCAGAGATCTAATCAGTTTTGAATTAACCAAATCATGAAGAGTCTTCTACACCAGGCTCAGATGTATGGACTTTGTCCTTTTGTAAATGGGGGGTCTTTAAAGTCTTTACGCACAGGAAGGAAATGGTCCAACTTGTGCTGAGCTTAGAGGCATTTATGGGATTTGAATGAATGAGAGGATAAAAAGGAGAGAACATTCTGGAAAGAAGATCAACAACAAAGATGGCTCCGGGGAGAAGAGTCTAGCATGTGGGGCACTAGTCAATGATGATTCTATCTTACAGAAGGGATCCCTCTGGGGAAAGACTGGGAAATAAGAATTGTATCTGAAAGACTCTGGAATTACTCAGTTTACTGGTCCTGACTTCAACACATACTCTCTGCATAACCTTGGGCATGGTACCTAATTTCTCTTTATCTAATCACCCTCGAAATAATTTTTAAAAAAGTAGGGATAATAATAGTACCTCCCTCATAAAGATAATTAAATAATCTGAATAAGGTATTATCTTTGTTCCTGGCAGACAGTAAATTCTCACAAAAGGTGAGCTGTTATAGGTAGGATATGAGAAATTGGCCCCAGGTTTATGGACTGTAATAGAAAGAAACATGATTGAAAGCACTATGATTTCAGGAGGCTGATTATATTATATAAATTTAAATATTGATCTCTAATATCCAAATTCATAATTTAAAATGCCAAGTCCTATAACAGCATTCATCTAGACTAACCCTTGAGATAATACAAAGGTCACAATAGCTCTTAAAAGTTAATAATTAGGAAGTTCAAGCTCTAGAAATGGAAAAATATTTATGAGTAGCTCTTAAAACTGAAAAAAAGGCATAATTTTAAATAAACACAACTATCTCCCAACTGCTGCCAATTTTTCATGTTTTATAAATTCAAATGGGCTAGGAACTAAATTCAGTGCTTCAAAAAATGTTTTATTAATGGTCATGTCTCAGTAATGAGAATTATTTGAATGTGACAGCCAACATCAACATAGAAGAATTCAGAAAGAATGTAGCATTGTACTTTAGCCTATTTCAGAAGGGGTCTTTATATTTATGAGATACCCAAATTATAAATAGAATCTTATACCACCTATCACAGGAATAGGTTGCTACCTATGCATTCCTTAATCTATCTTAAAATTCATTTTCTTCAAAGGTAATATATGCTCAATGAATCAAATTGGATAGAGAGTTCTCATTCAAGATTTCCAGTTCAGTAGCGATATATATTGCTTTTCTCTAAGAAACAGCCTCCGTTAGCAATCACTTCTATTTTATGCATTAAAGATCACAGCAGGTAGGTTTTTAAAATGTAACCATAGGTTCTACTCTGTTTGGGGCAACTCAGCTAACAGCTGCAAGCAGAATCAGGAAAAGACACTGTTTTTGTTGTTGTTGTTATTAACAAATTAAATCTCAGCATTGAGAACTTAAGTCAAAGAAAATGTTGAATGGTATCAAAATAAATTTACAAAATGTCAACTTTTAATCAAGAATTACAAGGAATAAGAGAGAGAGAAAAAAAGAAGCTACCAAAAGAAACATTTAGACAGTTATCAGGCAGAGACTTTATGTTCAGTTCTCAAAATACTGAATATCCCAATTTTTTAAGGAGTGAATACAATAGTATTAATCAACTTTGCAAGACAAATGTTATTCCAAGGTTGGCAGGTTCCTGGGTAAAAATAAAACTTAATTTCTGAAAACCTGTTTTGTATGGTTATGCTGACAGAATTTGATTTAAGGGAATGCAAGCTTACCAGATTCTTGGGCAAAAAAAATATATAATTTAAATATAATTTCTCCATTAATTGGTCTTAATGAGGTTGAATAAAATGAATCACTGAGTAAATTATATCAGACAGCATGTTTTCTAGTGGCAAATAAGTCTACAGGAATATCCTTAAAGTACTAAGATGTGATATAAGAACTTTTCGGGAAACTTTAGAAAGTGAAGGTAGAAAGAGTAGCCAATTTAATGGGTATGACAATTAAAATGATCTGGGGAAAGCTAAGGAGGTTAATAAGATGAACATCTGGTGTCTGGCTTTTCATAGCATCTACTTTCTTTTATTTTGTAATAGAAGCTGGGTTTTCCTTTGGAAAACTACTCCCCCCACCCACCCCGCCTCATTACATAATTACACATCACCATGTTATCTTGGTGTTAGTGTGGCGTAAGAAGAAGATGAAGGAACACAAGAGTAGAACACTGAGGTTCATGGCCAAGCTCTGGCCCAGTGTAACTGAACAGGTCACGTAACCTTTATAAAGGTTTGGTTTCTCATTTTTAGAATAAAAGCAGTACTCGTACTAAACAAATGGAACACTCGCGGGGTAATTTTGAGGGTTACGTAAATAACGCTTGAGAAAAGATAGCTACACA
The DNA here is from genome assembly GCF_014176215.1 of Rousettus aegyptiacus. NCBI lineage: Eukaryota > Metazoa > Chordata > Mammalia > Chiroptera > Pteropodidae > Rousettus > Rousettus aegyptiacus. The sequence goes on from NW_023416285.1 coordinate 11,053,290, forward strand.
GATATTAAGAATACTTCGTGGGTGCTGGCAAACGCAGACCAGCGTGACCAACTGAGATAGACGAGCTTTATTACAAATTAAAAAAAAAGAACAATAGGAACAATGAACGAATCGTGTGGTATGTACATGACACCTTAATAGATTGTTCTTAAAAATGAAGGCAGTTTATTTTCACCAGCGGGTGGCCTTTTCATTATTGACATGAGGATAATAAATGTGTATTATATATAAAATGAGGGACTATGGCCACGCTACCCTGAATAAGCCCGATCGCATCTGGTCTCGGAAGCTAAGCAGGGTCAGGCTTGGTTAGTACTTGGATGGGAGACCACCTAGGAAGGCCAGGTGCTATAAGCGAAAACATTAAAAAAATAAGGGATTGTAAGCTGACAAGGTTCTTGCAATCTGTGAGGTCAACCAAGGGTTGCTTCACCTAAAAAAATAAATAAATAAAATAAAATGAGGGATCGGATTATGCCCCATTTGACATTGCCCGGGAACCAGGCTGCCATCAGGGAGACATTTGATACCCTCCAGATACCCACCTTTGGTGTCCCGGAGAAAGAGTGCTGGCTGGTGAGGGGTTTGGGCGGAGAGCCCCAGTTCTCTCACCGTTCACGTCTACTAAACTCTGCCCCGGAATGCATTTCTTAGAGGTATTTAGACCATCAAGTTCAATTTTGTTTTCCTTTCGTAAATAAAATAAAACCACTTGCCCAAAGCATGTTTACTCCAGGATTGTGCAGTGACCGAAGGAGGAAAGAAATCCAGCTTATTTTATATTTTTAAAGTAACCTTAAACATCACACTCACAGCAGAAGTGCTACAGAATTGAGAGGTAAGGGTGGGGGGGAGGCACTTAGTGTGTTGATTTAAGAAATGTGTGTAAACTTCATGCAGATTTTAATTTCCCAACAGCTTGCAAATTGGTTACTCACGTATTCAAAAGCAGAAGTTTCTGGAGATACATTAGTCATAAAAACCATAGAATGTAGCTTTTAATGTTTACTGTTTTCTTTTACATTCTGTGCATCCCTAAGTCCCAGGGCGAAACACAAATGTGCTGCTATGTCCAGGAATGTCTGTGGAAACCCAGTCGCTCCACAGTGGAAAGAGAATAAGGGCTTGGAAATAAGTAGCCCAGGTTCCAACACCAAGGTCACCTCTTCCCAGCTAGGGTGGCCCATTGATCTTGGGCTGTTTACGACTATTTCCTGAGCCTCAGTTTCTTCGTCTGTAAACTGAGGAGCTAACATTGACCTCATACTTTGGTGGTAAAGATGACACGGGGAATATACGTAAAGTGCTCAAGTACAGTGTCATACCTTTTATTGAAAGTGTATTAATTAATTACAATTATTATTTTAGTTTTTTTCAATAGAGTGTGGGGGAGTGAAAAAGTCGCATGTCAGAAAACATACCTGCCAACATACCTGTCTCCCCTGAGGAGGCAGAGATTTTAAAAATAAACAAACAAATAAGCAAACACATTCGCCAGGGTGTCTAATCTGGAAATCGGTTTATCCCTTGGCTTCTATCTTAAGCCCCAGGGAAATTTTTTGTGTGCATTATTTATTCCTTCTTTCTAAAGCATTGTTGCAGATACAATTTTTAAATTAAAAAGTTTAAAATAATAACAATACCAAAAATTTGCCACTTCCACAATTTTGCTTAATCAAGTATACTCTTTTCGATGTTACTTTTCTCAAAATAGAAATGTTTCTTAACCATTGCATTCAACATAAAATTGACAGTCAGGACAGTACACAAGTTCTTTCATGATCGTCTTAAACTTTGAATGCTAGACCCTATGAAGCACTTCTCCAGCCCTGATAGACGATTTGCAGATTCTCAAACGCAGCCTGTTCCTTCAGTAATCCGTGTCTTTCCACATCCTTTTCCTCTGGCCATTTGTACTTTCTATACTTCATCAAGCTAGCCAGTTACTGTCTGTCCTTCAAAAACCATCTCAAGCACACAGCCTCCTCTGGGAACTGTCCTAGATAGCCCCAAGCCCCCGTATATTGCCAAGTTTCTGGCTCTTCTTCTCCTTGGTTAAAGCATTTCCTGTAGCCCTGCACTGTTAGGCTTCCTGTGTTAGATTTGCTTCTTCGCCTGTCTTGTTAGATTGTCTTCACTTTTACTTGTGATCATGTTTGTTTTTCTCATGTGTACCTGTCTCCCCTATTTATTTGTTCATGTCTTGTGAACAAGGTGTGTGTCTTTATCTCCCCACAGGGCCAGGCACATAGTGGGGACACAGTAATTATTCCCATCTGGCCCTGTGGATTGTCCCCAACATGAAGTTGTCATAGGCAACATTAATGCTGAGAGTAAATGAATAAATGCATATAGCAGATTGTTATATTCACATCAGAAAAGGTTATTTTAACAACTGCTGCTTGTTTTGTGCCTGCGTAAAGATGACATATCAAACATAATTTCTTTACAATCAAAGGAAGCTTATTTCCAAGATTGGAGGCCTACATCTTTTTCTTTTCCTTTTTTTCTAATAAGGAATTAAATTAGGAGAGATATTTGCATTTTCACATTAGTCTTCTCTGAATATGCATGGATGGTTGAATTCTGTCTGACGCCTTCACAAAACTCGCTCAAGTAAGCTTTCCATTACTAAATAAATTGCATCCATTCTAATTAAAGATATGTGGAGAATCCTACCCAGGCAGGAAAAGTAAGGTGGGATGAGGAGCTGGAGCTTCCATGGTAACCCTGCGGGGGACAATGTAATTGATTCATATGGTTCCTTCTGCTACGTATTGATTCCATGCCAACAAGCCTTGAAAACTGTCCATCATTTCCCGGAGCTATTTATAGACCAGGTCCAGCTGGGACAAATAAATGGTGATAGAGCATACAGAGACAATTACTAAAAATAATAAAAGAGATACCTGCTTTTTTTTTTTTTATCTCACTTGGCCATTGATTATCATCAAGGTTTAAATAACTATATAGTAAATAAATGGGTAACTTTCCATAATAAAATAATTGTAACAGATCTTTTCATACAAAGGGTCTGCTAAAGGAGAAAGAAAAAAAAAACTAAAAACTCAAGTCTCATGTTACTGGAACCACATCACTGAACAATATTGCTACCTCATTCTGCCTCATTGCTGGTTGCTAGCATCCAAGTTTATCAGGTAATTTGTCAGAATATTAAGTACACATAAAAAGAAGTGATAAATGAATGTCACATGGAAATAAAGATTCGGAAACAGACAAAGCTTGGGTACAAAGCACAATCATTTTTCATGCCTTTTAGAGCATATTACAGCTCTTCTGTTTGGGACACTGGTAAGAGAAAAAGGTGAGTTGCACACCTATCCTTTAATTTCTGTAAACCAGACTTCTAAATCGTACTTCACACTCCTGACATTCAATTTGACTGCTGAATTTACCAGCGGCACCCAAGGCTTGCACTGAAGTGATTGCATCAATAGCCTTGTTTAAGCAGCTTGTTCAAATATCCACTTTATTTCAAATATTTCACACACTTTAAACTTGCTTCTGAATTACCATCTAGGTTATACATAACAGCCTGCAAATTTAGAAGTCAGTCACTGAGATGATTATCAAATCATCAAGTAATTCTTTTAGATTAAACCTAGTGGAACTTTCCACTAGTTTTGTTTTTTTAAATCTTCTTTAGATTATAAATTTTCATACATTTCTTGGTTAACAAAAAGTTAGTGCTCTCTATTTTTAATGTCTCCCCCCACCCACAGTAGTTCTTGGTATCTAAGGCCACAATACATTTTTTTTAATAAAAATGCTCCAACAAATACATCGTTTTTAAATTTGATGCACAATATTATCTCACAGCGGCAGTGATGGAAATCAGCCCTTTCTTTTTCAAGGGTAGAGAGAGCTCATCAATTGTATTTAAATTCTATAAACTGAAAATCTTTGCTCTTGTGTTTTCTCTCACAGAATTGCTTTACCTGTTGCAATATTATCAAATATTTACAAATGACCTAAAACCATCTACCTTTTCCCCTCCCAATTACATTTGATATGGCCATATTTTAAACACTCATATAATTTTTAAAATAGCTTCCAAATATCCTTAAGGCAAATTGTCTTGTATTTATATATCCTGAATTGATTATGGGGATTTCAACTTAACATCTTTATATATTTTTTAAGTTTCTGTTTAAATTAAACTGTAGAATGGAATGTGGCAAGCCACCTTTATACACACTACACGGTTCTGTGGTATTAATGTTTTTTTCAAGAGTGAAACACAGCATATAGTTGAGATCATGTTTTTCCCTTCTCTCCAGTCCAATGTCCTCCCTCTTCCTACTGTGCTGAGAGGTAAGAACACTCGTGAATTTACTGTATCTCCTTATAATTCATTTTTAAGCTTCTATAGACAAGTATCTATGCATATATAGTACTGTGAATTTTTTTATTCACATAAATTCTATCATGAAAAGTATGATTGCATATATTATTTTTGGTGTTCAACATAGATTTTTGAGATTTCTATATATTTTTAGATTATCAACCTAATTCATTTTTTTAACTGCTGAATAGTATCTCATTTATGAATTTTCTATAAATGGAACATCATCTTTAAAATGTGTCAAGGATCCAGTGACTTCTCTGCTGCCGCTCTGGACCAAGGCACCATATGTCTTATCTGGATTCTGAAAGTCTTACAGCTGGTCTTCATGCATCCTCCTTGGAGACTCAAAACTCTATTCTCAACACAGCAGTCAGTGAACCTTTTAAAACATAAATCACGCCATGACACTTACTAACTCAACCCCTCAAATAACACTGTACTGAACTTCCTCTAGGTAGCAGAGTTTCTCCAGGGTAAATTTCTATAAATAAAATCTTGCCTCTTAGGACTCATTCAAATCACATTTTTCGATTTTACTAAATTCTTCCATAGTACTTTCTCAAGTGGTTATATCAATTTATGAATACACCTGTAATATATAAACCATTTTTATGCTTTTGTAGCACTGTAGCCTATGGCTTTGTAGATGATAGATGGTCAATAATTATTTATTTAACTCCTTCATACTTCAAAGACTTATGCTTGTTCTTTTTCTGTGTAAATTTTGCAAATATTTTTTATCATTGTATCTGCATTTCATATTGTAGCTATGTATTTCTCCTCTCACGCCCCCTTGCCCCCGACATTATAGAAGTACCCGACCTTAGAGACTGGTTCTTCATTGCCTCCCAGTATGTAAACAGAGAAAATGAATATTTCCTAATTGGAGATCATCTATGACACAGTACAGGTCAATTATCTTACACACATAAACTTTTCAAATTTATATTTGCTACTGGTGGTAGATATTGCTATTATTCCCATTTTACAGGTGACAAAACAGAGGGCCATAATGTTCCTACTTTTACAGAACTGGAAAAAAAGGCAGAGCCTACGTCATAAGATTGCCAGGTTCTAAAACAGAAGCTCATCCTGCCACAGCGTGGGCTTCTTCCGCCTCCTCGTCTGATGCGCAGGAGGGGCTACAGGCACAGTTGTTGGACAGCTTCCTTAAGTGATACTGTGTAAATATTGCTAGATTCTATTCTTTTCAGTCGATATCAAATTTTATTAGTACTTTGTTTTCCTTAATCAGATTCTTAAGTAGGGATGCCCTCAACACTGGAACCAAATATAGTTCATCTGTCCTCTACCCTTAGTGGGTGTGTGTTTGAAACAGAGAGAGAGGGAGAGAGGGGGAGAGAGAGGGAGAGAGAGGGAGAGAGAAAGAGAGAGAGAGAGAGAGAGAGAGAGAGAGAGAGAGAGAGATGAATGGAGGGAGAAAGGGAGAGAGGAATATCGGAAGAGAGGGAGGGAGAGATTGAGAGATGTTACATATTGCTTCTAGTTCCAGGGCAAAGGATAGATCACTATTAATTTGAGGAATTTTTTATGGTTATTGATAGACTGGCTTCTAGGAATGAATCACTGAAATGCTGAGAAACCTAGAGCATCTTCAAACTTATTCCAATCAAGTGACTGGGAGTGAAGAAAGTCAGAGATTTCCAACTTGAATCAACTTTCATATTTTTAGGTATAGATTAGCTACTTATTGTTTACCTTATTAAACAGATCTATCTCATTCACATATAATCTCCCAAACTCATTTACCTCTGTGTTTCAATACCTTTCCCCATCACTCACATATGCGCAATATTGCCATCAGGTCACTGATACACAGATACATCGATTAACTTCATGACCAGCCCAGTGATTTTCATGACACAGGAAGAGTCACTCGATAAGCTTGGTGAAAGGTGCATACTCTCCGCTTAGCCCTGGTAAGCCTAGGATGTGTTTAGTTTTTTGCTTTTTAAATCTGAAGGGTCAAAGCTCTTACTTGTGGCTGGCGAGAGGCCTCTGGGGTGAGATCTGCAATGTCAGTGTCTACAGATTTGGCAATGGGTTTAAGTAAACAACTAAGAGGTGCTCTGAACCTTCGTTAATAGCTAAATGTCAGCTTGAGTGAAGGTACAAGATGTCATTTCTTCCAGTGATCCCACTAGCTTTATTGAAATCTCAGCTTTAAAAAATACTTCTTTGATTTTTTTTTCACTGTCACCCAATTAAACTTGAAGTTTTTATTTTACTTCTTCAAGATCTCTATATCTCTCCAGGAGGAAAGTCGCACAAAATGGATATGTTGCACATAATCACAGGCAGATTATAGATGTGTAATGATTAGCAATGGCACATGCTATTTTGGGAGGCTAGATTTATCATTTATATGCATCCACACTCCAAGTAACCTTTTTACTTAGCTTTTTAAAATATTTGGCAGATCTAGGTAATTTATATACACAGAAAAGAAATTTAGCATTATTACCACTAAAATCTTTTTAAGTTGAGTGTTATTACTGAAATTACTGAGTCTGAGAATTTTAATTCATCTTGTTTTGTTTTGTTTTTTTCCTTTCTCCAATATAAAGATAAAAAAAGTAAAATGTAAACTTTGGGGAAAATCATGTGCCATGTGAAATAGAGATTTCCCACTGAGGCGATGATTAGTGTGGTGAGTTTACATTTCAGTTCAATATGGTTGATTTACTTTTAATTTAAAGTCTAACTTAGGCTTCATATTCTCCCAAAGATTTTCTATTTATAACCACAGCAGAGGGTGCAATGGAATTGGGAGCTTGGAATTTCAATCTTTTCACCACTTTCCAATTACCAAGGGAGTAAACTCGTGTTTCCATGACTGCCAGCTTTATTTTCTGTCAACAGCTATTCATTGAGCAACAACTAAGTGTTAAATAGATAACCTCTAAACATAGAGCAGTGAACAAAAAGGGACCGGGTAACTCCCACATGGTGCTGATAGTCTCCAATGGAGGCATATATTAATCAAACACATGTATTTTTAAGTAAATAATTGAAAGTATCAAAGTGCTGTGAAGGAGGCAGGAGACATAATAGAAGCTAACGTAGCCAAGACCAGATGGATCACATCCGAGAAAAAGGGAAACATCTTAAAAAGTTGTCCTGAAGAAATCTTGAGTAACCTCAGGTGAATGTAGGATCAGAAAGGACGGAAAGACAGATTTTCTGACTGGGATGAAAGCAAATGCTGAAGTCTATAACACTTGAGATGATCAACAGACAGAAGAGTTGCCAAGGCCAGAGTTTATAGAAGGAGAGAAGATGAAAGGCTGTGAACTCAGTGAGGCGAATGGGGCATTTGGGATGTCACAGACCATGGTGGAAATCATTGCTTTTATTCTAAGAGAAAGAGGAAACATAAATCAGTTTTAAGCAGGACAGTGAATTGAGCAGGTTCATGTCAACTGAAAATTGAGGATAATTACAGCTTGTATTGACAGCTTCAAAGGATCAGTATAATAATTGAAGAGGTCATATGAATAAATTCAAAGTAAAAATTCAAATTACTAGGTATCTAGTTGAGTTAATGAAGGCATCCTCAGGCTATGACTTTACAAGAGTAGCTGGTTCAATGCATTATCCAAAACACATCAATACTCAGATGTTAGAATCCTGCTCTAAAAATGAGGCATTCATGGAAGACTCTAAGATTCAGTAACAACATCTGCAGTAACCTTTGAAATTTGATGATAAAAAATCTGTTGCCATTCATTGTTTTATTTACTGAAAAACAAGCTACACCCATAATGTAGATCATCCAGAAATCAAAATAAACATCTTCATACTCCCTTTGATACAATTATTATTATAATTATAAAAGAATATAAAATTCATCAACACGTATTTATTGAATGTTTACAATGTTCCAGATACTGTGCACACAACAGTGACTATTGTGGGCTGAACTGTGTCCCACCAAAACTCATGTATCGAAATCCTAACTTCCAGGACCTCAGAATGTGTGTGAATTTGGAGTTAGGGCTTTAAAGAGGTATATAAGGTAAGATGAGGTCATATGGATGGACCCTAATCCAATATGACTGCTGTTCTGATAAGAGGAAATTTGGGTAAAGTAAAGAGACACCAGAGATGTGTGTGACAGAGGAAAGACCATATGAGGGGACACAGTAAGAAGGCTGGCATCTTCAAGCCAAGGAGAGAGGCTTTAGGAAAAAAAAAACCACACCTGCTGACACTTTGATCTCAGATGCAGAGTCCAGAACTGTGATGAAGTAAATTTCTGATGTTTGAACCATCCGGTCTGTGGTATATCGTCATGGCAGCCCTAGCAAACTAATGCAGTGATATACCTACAGGTCTGTCTTCGAGTAGTTTACAGTCTAATGTAGAACAGAGATGAGCAATGATACAGAAAGAGAAAAAAATAAGTTCCATAATAAGGAGAATGTAGGATGCTACGGCATAACTAATTTTAAACCGAGGGTCAGGGAACGCTCCCTGAAGAAACTGATATCTAGGTTGAAAGCTAAAGAGTAGCAAGGCAACGAAGAAGATGAAAGACTGTGTCAGAGAAAGAATATGTGAAAGTATGTGTGCAAAAGCCTGGAGAACAGAACAAGTAAAAGAACCTGAACACCTGGCAGATGAGTCACTCAATGCGGATTCTTTCGTAGACTTATCTATTATACTGTGGTTAAACCATCCTCAGATTTTATCGGGATTAATGCAAATGTCTACAAATCAGTTTCCCTGCTTCCATTCTTTCTCTGTACTACCCCGTCCCACCATGACAGCTGGAAGAGTCCTTCAAAATTTGAATTAGATAATGTCACTATCCTCCTTAAAGAGCCTTGAGAACTTCTCACACTACTTACAAATAAGAAAATTAACAAATAAATAAACAAACGAATAACCCTTACCCACAAAGCTCAACATGATCTAGTACATGCTTACCTCTCACACTCCCTTAATTCTACTCTCCATCCTCTTACTTCGCCCCACCCCCAGCCATATTGGCTTCTTCCCACTCTACAGGAGCATGCTAAGCTCACTCTTGCCACAGGGCCTTTGCACTGGCTCTTCCTTCCGTTTAGAATACTCTTTCATTGGGTTTTTGCATCTCTAACTTTTTCCTATTGAAATTTCAGGTCTCACCTGAAACATCACTCTCTCAGAAAAGTCCTCTCAAATTTATCTATCTAAAAGCGCTTTCCGCCTACTCCTATACAGTGATATCTATCACATCACCTAGAGTTTTTTATAGCACCTATCTTATATTAAACCATATTGTATACTTAAGTGCTTCCTCACCTCCCCGACATCCCTTTTTCTCTCCATACTATAATTTAAGCTCCATGGGAATAGGAATGGCATCCGTTTTCCCCCTGCTTTCCTCAGCACAGTGATTGGCACATTACAGATATTAAATAAATATGTGTTGAATGAAGAATGTGAGTCATCCAAGCTGACTCTGATTTTAAATTCACATCATCCATCTTTAACATGAAGCAGTGAAGAGTGGGAAGATTTTGAACCATTCCTGTGGAGACAAATTTAATGCTATGGTACAAGAAGATAAAGGTAGCAGTAAACTCCATCCTAGACTGACATTGAATAACATGACATGTTAAGTCTGTAGCTATTAGAATGCATTGAATATTTCTTATGTGTCCACAAATCAGTAATTCAAAGGGGAAAGAATTGATCCAAAGAATTTGCCAACTGCATTGTCATTTGACTCTGAGCAAGACACTTAACCATATAAAGTGTTCTGCGAATTATGGATGACAATATTGGCCATGTCTCTGTCACCTCGTGATAGTTTGAGCAGTAACAGGATTTTGTTTTAAGTAGCTGAGCTCCCTGTGGAGAAGGGTTGGAAGGGAGATGAAATACAGTGCAGCCAAATATCATTAACTCTTTATATTTCATGATTTACTGAGTTCTTCCTGGCACAAGAAGGGGTGTTTTGATTTTTTCCTAAAGATGATATTCATCCATACAACTTTTATGCCTTCAGGAAGCAGAGCTTTCTTGAATTTCATCAGTACTAGGAGCAAATGGACAGGGGTGGGACAGGAATTAATCAGGGAGTGATCCACATAAGCATCTGTAGTTCTTTGAAGGGTACTGGGTCTAGCAGGGAATAAGAGCATCAGAATAAAGAGCGTGTAGTGAATATAGTGCAATGAGTAGGAGTGTGAATTCCTGCACCAAAATGTTTGCATTTGAATTTCCATTTCCTAGTGGGTTAACCTCAAGTAATTGACTTTACTTCTTTGAGACTCAGTTTCTTTTTCACCATAAGGCAGTGATACTGGAACCTATAGGATGGTTGTGAAGATTAAAACAGTTTATATATTTAAAGTATCTGGATTGGTTTCAAGAAAATGAGTGCTCAGTAAATGTTTTTCTCCTCCTCCTCCTCCTCCTCCTCCTCCTCCTCCTCCTCCTCCTCCTCCTCCTCCTTCTTCTTCTTCTTCTTCATCATTTTCACCATCGCCACAATCAAAGTGTTGGATTGAACTTGTGAAGCTTAGAAAGGGTAGTTAGGTGGGTCAAATGCCAGATGGAGCAAATGAGAAAAAATCAGATGCCACGGGATTTCCTTGGAGAATGTCATATTTAAAACTCTTTGGATAAATTATTTGATCCCAAGTGCCATTAAGTGACTGTGCCCATCTTCCTCATAATTTCGCTGACCACGTCAAAACTGGCTCAGACAAGGGACTGAGTAGCTACAATTGTAGGAGAACTGGAACAAACTATGCCATGAGAACTTGTCTATTACTCATCAACCAAGAAGGAATATTACTCATCTCTTTCTAAGGCTATATTTTAGTTTATAATGAATGGCATGAACTCTGGTGAATGACTTTTTCATAGCAGATACTCCGGAAACCATAAAGAAGTTGACTATTACATTTCAGATCCTGGTGGTTTATATGTAATTGTATTTTTCTTTATGTTCTTGTTTCCTTGCTCTTTCTTGAAGCAGAATTGACTCATCTCTTAGACAGTAATAGGAAATTGGACAACTGCTGAGACAACAAATTCCCCCCAATAATAACATGAAGCTCCTCAAAGAGTACATGAGAGTAAATTCTGTTCCACTGTGTTTGTTCTCAATCACCTGGCCCCTTATATCTGCTATTTGTATTCCAAACAGAGATGTCATAGATTTATAAGAGATTGTCTTACAGAATTAAGAAAAGTACTTTACGTATTCTCTATACCTCCTGTTGGCAAACCATACAATTTCCCCCTGATGAGATACATGCTGCAGAAGAAACTCATTATTTCATTTCTTAATTCATAAAATATTTCTAAGCTTTACTATAAGTTACATACTGCTAGGTAATACCAAGGCTGCAATGAAGAGGAATATTTAGTCTCTATCTTCACGAATCCAACTTTTTAGTAGATTCAGCATAAACAGGGTACTTTGTCTTTCATCCCTCAAGTGAGAAAGGAAAGATTATCAATTTTAGAGTGCCTACTGTGCCAGGCAACATGTTAGATACTCTGCAAAACTTTGGAAGGCTAGCTTATCTTCTGACAGGTCTACCCAGGCAACTAGCTCAGCATCGTACCTGCCTATCTGGTCTCATTATCTTGAAGAAAATAATTTCCACAAACTTTAAAAGGAATGGAGTATTCAAAGAGCTCATTTCCTAGAAACTATCTCCCCTCTTTGCACAACCTAAACTTTAAATTCTAATTTTAGTGGACAACCTCAAAGAAAAATAACTTCCCCTCGGTATAAGACGTAGGAGGTAAAGATGCAAATGACATTTTAGAGGCAAAAGTCTGAAGACAGATTAATGTCATGCCAAGACTCAGAGTATGTTATTTTTAAGTAGGGCAGACAGGAGAGGAAGGGAAAGAAAGGAATATCAATTGATGTCACTGCTTTTACACGTCCTTAATGGACAGCTCAGTAGGAACTAAATAATTGGTAATAGCTATTGTGTTTTTCTGTATCACTAAACCAGAAATGAGTGTTCATGAAAATGTCACTCTATAGCTAAGAGAAAAAATAGGGAACAATGATCAGTTTGACATTTTAAATAGGAGACGTGTTTTTCTTTGGCTCGGTATAAAAGTTTCTATGCAACATGTAATTATATTTTACACCAGATTTCAGGTGTGCTTAATTATTATATCAACTCTTTTGTTGATGCCTCCTAAAATACACTTGGTTCCTATACTATTCTGAGGATGTCTCCAGCCTCTCTTCATGAAGCTTGGTGATCCAATCAACAAATTATTTTTTTTTCCAAAAATAAGTTACAAAAGGGGGAAAGAATTAGAAATTGCATTTAAAATTTTTCCATTTTGGGGAAGAAAATGAACAATGTACATTGTCAAACTCCTGGTTCAGAAGGTCAGTCAATATGAATCTTCTCTCAAAGCTGACCAACCATTTTGGTTTGCCTGGCACTAACGGGGTTCTGAGGACATGGGATATTCAGTGCTAAAATGGGCAAGTCCCCAGCAAACCAAGATGGGTTGGTCATCTCATCTCTCATAGATTTGATGTACTAATTGAATAAAATAATGCTTATTAAAGGCATGTCATAATAACACTTGGTATTTAAAAGCATTAAAAATATATCATCTATTGTATAAATCCTTACTAGGAGTGGGGGTTGTACCATGCAGTTAGTTTTGCATGAGGCTTCTTTCTCCCGAATATCTCAGCTTACATAACTGATATCGGGGATTGCTCGGAAGGAAAATAGGGGTAGACAACCAGATATATGCCTTTCTCTGGGGTGAAGTAGTAAGAAGTAGTAGAAAATGCTAGAGAGGGCCACTTGTTGCCTGAAAAAAGCTTCATGACAAGAGTGAGGGAAGCTAGTAAACTAGCTACAGATGAGTAAACTATACTGACCACTATTATTTTAAAAATATATTTTTATAGTATAATAGCGTCTTATATATGGCATATACAATATGTTACAATACATATAATATATATTATAAACACTTATTAATATAATGACTAATATAAGTATATTATATAATTGCAATATTATGCATATTAGTGTATATTATAAATATATTAACATATGATAATACATATTTAACATATTACATATTAATATTATATAATGATGTTTATATGAGTATAATGTATATTGAATATGCATAACATATATAAAATAAATGATATAAATGTACATATATATGTAATAATATATCTTATACACATATAATACAATTAATAAAAAGTCCAACTTTGCTACTCACTATATCTCTACGTTTTGGTTTTCTTGTCTTTAAAATGGTATTAAAAATCTCCCTACTTCAAAGAGCAGGTTGCTTCAGTCAGCAAATGAGATCATTTATTTACATCATTTTATGTATTAAATACTCGATGTATGTATCAATTACTTTTTTATTCTTTTATAACAGCGTTATTGAGCTATCATTCACAGACCATACTGTTCAATAGTGTTTAGTACATTTACAGCTGTGCAACAATCACCACAATCAATTTTAGAACACCTTCCCTGTACCCCACTCCCAAACAAGCCTTTTATACTCAGCAGTCACCTTCCACTTTTTCTCGACATCAAGGCCCAGGCAATCACTTTGTAGAATCGCTTATTCTGGATATTTCATGTAAATTTCATATAAATAGTTTCATACAATGCGTGGTCTTTTGTTACTGGCTTCATTCACTTAGCATAGTTTTAAGGGTCATCCATGCTGTAACAACTATCAGTAATTCATTTCTTTTTTATTGCTAAATAATATTCTATTGTATATGTGTAACACCTTTTATTTATCTATTCACCAGATGATGGGCATTTGGATAGTTTTCACTTTGGGGCTATTTATGAATAACGTTGCTATAAACATTCCTGTACAAGTTTTGTGTGAACATCCATTCTCATTTTTCTTGAGTGTATTCCTAGGATTGGAATTGTTGGGTCATATGTTAACTCTATGTTTAATCTTTTGGGGAACTGCCAGATTTTTTCCCAAAGCGAATATACCCTTCACCCTCCTACGGCAGTCCAGGAGGCTTCTAATTTCTCCACTTTCTTGTCAATATTTGTTTCTACCTGTTTTTTACTATAGCTATCCTAGTGGATGTGAAGTGGTGTCTCAATGTGGTTTTGATTTTCATTTTCCTGATAGCTTATGATGCTGAACATCTTTACTTGTGCATATTTGCCATTTTTAGATCTTCTTTGGGGAAATGTCTATTTAGATCCCTTGCCCGTTTTTAATTAGATTATTTAAGTACCAAATATTATTATTACAAATTTATTTCTAAACCATTCACAAGTTAAAGAGCATGTGCTATGTTCCAAGTACTTTATATTTGTAATCTCTAATAGTTAAAAATTTACCTTCAAATTAGTATTATAATCCCCACTTTTTCAGATCAAGACACTCAAGATCAGAAAACGGAGAAATTTATCTTGCTGAAACTGTGGCAGATTTAGAGTTAGCTACCACCAAAGCCTGAATGACAATTTTTCTGATACTAGGTGGCCACCTTAGCATGTCAAGGACATGAGCTCATCCTCTGTTCTGCTCCTTCTCTGATTCTTCAACTTTTATCAGGAACATGCCTTGAATGCATTTCTTTGAAGCCTCTTCCAACATAAAACATAACATTCAAATTCTTCAGCATGCCACTCAAAGCCTTCCCATTCCTGGCACACTCCAGTACCTCGACCTCACTCTATGTCATTCCTTAACTGTGCATATCATCCATCAAGTAAACCTCATTTCTCAGTTTCTCAAAAAAGTTCTGTGTTCTTCTGTGTCCTGGAAAAATTCCAGTTATTCTATGGGTATCTGTTCAACACCTGCCATTCACTTTGACCTCTCCAGTCACATTCCCTTCCCTCCTCTGTGCACGTACCTTTACTTAATGCAACCAGCACCATTTGTATAACTGTTATGTTCCTGATATATGCAAAATAGTGAGATGTAAGAGTGAACATGGTCTATTCCCTGGCCCTAGAGAGCTTAAATAAGTGTAGTCGGTATCTGTTTTAACAAGTATCCTGTAAACTATTTGAGCCAAAGATTTTATCATTAATCTCACCACCAAGCATAGTCCTCTAAAAAAATCTGGATTTAAAGAAAAGCAATTCTAAAATTTTATGGCACTACTGAGTCTCATGCATTCTATCGAATGACAGACTCCTGCTAATAATGATAAATGGGAAGAGACCCCCAGCAATATACCGCTGAGAACTGCACATCAGCATTTCCAAGCTATTTGTTTTAGCTATGACTTAAAACAATGTAACCCAAATGTGAAAGTGTAAGTACACAATGAATATGCAAAGCCATAAACTAAGTGATCATTTTTGCCTTGTATGAACTATTAAGAAGATTATAATTAAGAGCATATTTCTTATGATACCAATGAGCATTTTAATCAACCTCTATAGCGTTAACTCCAATTACCATTAGTAAACTCTGAGGATTCTGTTTTAAATTGCAATGAGTCAATAAATTCAAGATGGCACTTTGGGAGTAAATGTTAATAGGACCTTATCATTTTCCTGAACAGTCACTTAAGATATGGACGGGGGCTGAATTGAGATAGAAGCAATAATGGAATGTATGAAAACCTATTGAATTTACAAATGGCATTTGTACTCTGATGTGAAATACAAAATTATCCTTGAGAATTTTTAATAATTATTTGATTGATGAATTTTAGCTTTACAGCTTTAAAGAAAGACATGTAGCTGAACAAACAAACACACTCAAAATAAAGGCTGATAAACAGGGTTCTTTGAAAATCTCATTATTAACTTATAATATTTGCATAAATTTGAACAAAGATGGATGACTTTAAATGACTGTCACTAATTAAGAGACTGAAACAAACAAAAGACTAATAAAACATTATGTACAAAGACAGGCATATTAGCATATTCTATCTCATCTCTCCATTGCAATGACATGAAGAAAAATATTCCTGATTACACCTGAAGCAATAATGTAACTAAGGCAATAAATCATTTGAAGAAACCTAAGGGGAATTCTTTTTAAAACACATTGATTTAGGTATTAGGCCTGTCATTGAAATATAAACAAAAGATGAAATTAAATTTATTGTGATGATGGATTGTTCAAAGATTTGTCCCTCTTTCCTGGAAAAATTTAATCAGTAGGTGAACATGTGACTGTATCTGAGATAAATTTGTCAAAGATTGTCAGATCGTTATTAGAAAATTTCTTTCAAATGTCCACCAGAATAGATACTTAATATTAGCGAGGCACATCACGAAATCTAAAATCAAGTATAAAGTAGCTCAATTCTTGGGTGTTGCACATTTTTCTTTTATTTCCCTTAAAAAAAAAAAGATCTGAAGATATATTTCCAATTAATTAAACTCTGAAGTCTTATCTTCAAGACATGTAACAAAATTCACACCGCGGAAGAAAATTTGACTATAAGGAAGCACAGGAAGGAAGGGACATCACTGAGCAGAGTCACACTATAACTAGACAGAGGTGAATGAATGTGCCTGTTCTTAGTAAGGCCACCACAATAAAGGACCTGGCAAAGAAGAAGGCCTTTTATAAAATAAGCCTCTGAAAATCTGTAATGTAAGGTATCCACTACCCAAGTCCAGGTATTCATTAGTTCGCTGGGACCCAAAACAAAATGGTCGATGTTGATCTGAACCTCAAGAAGTTTATGTTATTAAGAATTGATTTTTAAATCAAAATCTTGTATCTTTTCAGACTCTTCGAATCGTGCTGCGATGTTATTTTTTAGAATGTTCTGTGATTTTCTTCTTTAATTGTGATTAACAGGTTCCTTGTTCTCATAATTGAAATTTTCCACTGTTCTAATGCATAAACCATTTTACACTTAGGTTTCTAATTTTAAAGACACCTTAGTAAAGTGCAAATTAACAGCCCAATAATGAATCATACAGATATTTAGAACCTACAGAATCTATGTAAAAAACTTATGGTCCCAAATCCATTGATCAAAATGTCTGAACGATTCATTTATTCACTGAGTATTGACTTATTTCCTACCTGACTTCTCTGTGAAGTGTTATTTTCCTTAAAATAAACTTCTGCTTTTTGTTTCTTTACTAAGCAACCTTTAAAAGGAGAATTATGAACCTATAGGCACTCTCAGATTCTTTGAACAAATTTAGAAAAATAAAAACTCATAGTTCCATAATTGCAATGGATTATTTCAGTATTACTACCACTTGCATGAAGGCAATACCTGTTTTACAATAGAAAAATAAAAAATATATTTAAATTGAAAAAATTTGCTACTCCTTAATTCTTGTAGTAGACCATAGCACTTGGTGTATTGGTGATCTTTCCTCTTTCTTCTTTTGTTCTAGGGATAGTAAGAATTCCACTCCTTCAGCTTCTCTCTACCCCTGGACACGCACAGTCACAGAAGAAGTCATGTGACTCTGAACTGACCAGAGAATTCTGTCTTCCTGGTATCAGTGATTAAGCCAGACAATGAACATATTTAAAAATCATGTTCAATAAGTGTTCACCACAAGGTAAATATGCTCTTTTATCTTGCAAGGTTGCTAACCTGAGAATATAGGACTCCTATGTCCCATGCCACTCAAGAAAGCTAACTAGAGTAGGCTAGAAAGAGACCCACACATATTGGGAAGCAGAGAAAAGAAAAGCGATCAATGGAAATTGTCCTGTTATTTCTCAGTTCAAATTCTATTCTCCAGATTCGTGGTCTCTATATATAATCTTTGATTTGAACTAGCCACAAGGTGCCTCCAAATAATACATGCCAATAAATCCCCTTTTTTGATTCAATTATTTTTCCTCTATAACTGAAAAACATCTTGGCTGACACTTCTCTTTTAATGTTGTTGAATACTGGTTTGCATGCATGGGCATGCTTTCATTAAATTCGTTAAATTTATTAAACATCTATTATATGACAAGCATAGGGCTTACAAAAAAATAAGCTACAAACCTTACACCTAGGAAACTCTTACTTTATAAAAAACTTACACATAAATTATTAACTATGATGGAAACATATATTCTATTAAAAGATACACAGTATGAGGGATTATTTGTATTTTTAGTATGTGAATAAGAGAAACTATCCATAGAGAAAATATTTATAGAGACAGTCACACACACGTATGTCATTACCATCACCATTATCATCAACTCATCGAAGCACTCCCTTAAATGACATGGGGGAAGTAACCTTCAAAGAAACTATCATGACTCTTAACTTGACACTTCAAGTCACTTCAAAGTTCTAAACCACCATTTGGTTTAAATAAAATTTATTTATTCTCCACTAACTTTCACTTCAGTTCTACCTCTCTCAAGAACTTCTCGAAATGAAAAATGTGGTTTTTCATTTTCTTTTTTTTTTTTTTTCGCTTTAAGTAGGTGGCTAATATATTTCATCCGCATTCCCTCTGTGGAAAGAACTTGTGCTAAAGACCAAATATGCGTGATCTCGTTTAATTCTTCTCCAAACCATAAAGTACTTATTCTTATTATCCTTATCTTAAAAATGAGGATTCTGACACTTAAGGTTGATTAGGTAAACTATCAAAAATTACATAGATCAATAAAAGGTGGAATCAGGTCCTGTCAGAGTCACCAGTGGCCCTGTGTGGATCATCTGAGCAGGCCCAAGGTAATCCTAATGATTCTTACAAGAGGGAGGCAGGCGGATTAGCGTCAGAGAGGGAGCTGGAATGGTGAAAGCGAGGTTTGGAGTAATGAGTGGCATGAGCTAAGATGCAGGGTTCTTTAGAAACTGAAAAAAGGCAAGGTAATAGATTCTCCCATGGAGATTACCAAAGGAACCCAGTCTTGCTGACCTCCTGACTTTAGCCCAGTGAAACAGACTTGAAGTTCTGATATGCAGGACTGTAAAGAATAAATTTGCATCATTTTATACTATTCAGTTTGTGGTAATTTATTATCACTAAATAGGAAATTGATGTGGTGAGGGAAATCAAACACAACATTACATTGTTATCTGCTTCTGCATTTGGGGATATTTATTCAGAAACTTTTGCTGGGTTTCCCCCCCCAAAAAAAGAAGACAAAACCACATATTCATATTCAAGATTCTTAAAAGTGAAATCTGAAAGAAAAGACTTTACATTTAATACTCTAAGTGTTAATAAATTATGTCCAAATAGCCAGGGGACAACATCTGGAAGACACCAATCTATGTTGCTCTGTAGCCCCTATTTCAAACTCTCCCTTGGCATTTCAATTATTACAGAGGATCTAGGAACCTCTGGAGTGAAACACTGAGGTTCATACTTTTATCCATTAAATCGTGTCACATTTATTGATAACATCCTAAATCAGTATTCTTCAAAACAAACTATTAGAGAGATTTAATAACCAGCGTTAATAAAAATTTTAAATATTTTAAAAATATAACATAGCTTCTGCCTTACTCAACGATCAAGAATTAGTTCAATGGATTTGATGATCTTGTCAAGAAGCTATATATGGCAGTAGATCAATGATGACTTCAGTTCCTAAAGACTAGAAGCTGTATGGCAAATGGGGGTGGGGGGGCTCCTGTTTCTGATAGCTCTTTGCCATTGTAGTGCTCTGCTTTGCATCTATAAATTGAAGGGGGAGATAGACTACAAGATTAAAAGTCATAAAAATGGCATGCTAGTCTAATATGGCTGGGTACAGAAAGCCCCAGGTCAGCCCTTACTTAAGCTATTTTCCAAAAATTGGATGCAAACACAATCGCACACACCATGGGGGCCTCTTCCTGCAGGGTGACTGGGAGAGTTGGCTGAGGAGGCTGACAAGCCGGACCTCATGAATTTATGACAGGCGGCTGCAATGTCAACCGAGGCCAGAGCCGGTCAGGCTCTTTTTTTCTTTTTCTTTTTTTTCTTTTATTTTTTTATTTTTTATTTTTTGTCAAGGTTAAGTCTGACTGAGTCTATTCAGATCTTTTTTTTTTCCCCAGAGTTTAAGTCAAAATGATAACTGCTTTGAACGTGGAGGCTCAGTGGTAGGAGAACAAATTAAAAGACATCCAAAGGGAGGAAGAAGGAGAATTGACCTTCCTTATTTGAATATTCAGAAAAACCAGTAATTTGATTTGTTATTTTGAAATCTAACTTAATTTCTTTAACCTGAGCATTTCAAAGGGCTTTCAAAAGCTCACGAACTACTACTAATCTCATGGCATGAAGATGATCTGTCACTTTAATGGCATGTGATGTTGCAATAAAGTCACAAGTTTGATCATTCCTCAGATTTCAGGTTTTTTTCTTCTCTAATAAATTAATTTGGAGAGAAAAACCAACTTGGTGTCAATGTTTAAGCAATAATTTGAACGTGTGCATGCACATGGCAAATTTTCAGTCAGCTACATTTATCTTTTTAAATAGCTACAAGGAACCTACGAAAGCAAAGAACAAACAAAGTGAATAGTTAGCATAAGTAAAACTTAGGTTTCATTTATACTGAGACTTCCTTTCCAGCAGCAGTGCTTTGATCCTGGACACATAAAATGCACTGGAATTCCTCTCCATCTATATCTTTCTCTACATGTCAGACAAGGAAGGGCTTTGGAAATCACCTATTACTTAGTTTCTCCTTTTACACATGTAGAAATTGATCCACGAAGTTAAAGCAACTTGAACAAGTCAGCAGAATAATCGGGATTAATTCCCAAAGTTTCTACTGCCACCTCGTCACCAAAAATCCCTTCAAAAACTAATTATGTCATTTCAGAAACTATAACAAGAACAATGAGTGGGCTTTTATTATTATTATTATTATTTTGCTTCTGTAACCCGGCATCCGTTTTCCTTTAAGAAAATTTATGCACCCCAATTTAGTTCGTGAGAAACTACTCCTCTCACCCCATCAGCCCAGACATCTCCAGAGGGGCTTAAGGGCGGGGCATGTGGCTCAGGTCTGACCAATCAGAGCGTGGCATTGCCCGTTGTCATCATCAGGTTCAGGGTGAGTATGGGCCCAGGGAAGGACGTGAGGCATGAAACAGCTTCTGCTGGTGCTTCCCAGTGGGTAGAAGGCGGCTGTTCTTACCCGCTGTGATTGACCCTAGCAGGATGTGAAACAGGCATTGTCTGCAATCACCTGACACCATGGGAAGCCAGAAAGCCATTAGGGTTGAAGTCTTCATGATATATTAAATTAAGTTCCACCTGAAACCCAGAATTATCACCTGGGCCTTTCAGCTATGTGGAGCAATCAATTCCTGTTGTGGTGGTGGTTGTTGCTGTTGTTGAAGCCAATTTGAGTGGGGTTTCAAGCTACCTGAGCCCCATCTAGGATTTCTAGATCAAATATAAGACGTCTGGTTAAATGTGAATTTTATATGAACAGCAAATAACTCTTCATTACCAGTGTGTCTCACCCAATGTTTGCGAAGTCTAACAACTCTAATCCTAACTCCTATGGCAAGCTGTTTCTAGATGTGGAGCAAGGTCAGTAGAGAATGGAAATAGACCTGTGACCAAGCACAGAGACAAATAATATCCTGGGATACAGTGAGGTGTTTCATACATTTCTCTTTAGAGGAATAACAGCTAGTTAGTTAGCACACATAACAGAGAATAGAAAAGGCAAGGTATTTATCGAGCTGATGTTTCAAGTCCTTTTTTTCCTTCCCTGACCCTATCTCTACATTGGTTTTAGACTCAAAGCCCTAGAACATATCCACTAAGGAAGAAAGTAGTAACAGCCTCTATGTTAATTATGACTTTCTCAGAGGTCAGTTTAATTCATTCATTTCACTATGCATTTATGTCTCAGACATTATGCAGAGCTGGTGGGGGAGCACGGGGAATAAGATCCCAGCTTTTCTATTTTGAAGGGCTCAATCTGTCCAGAGGAACAGATATGGCTAAAAAAATAACAACAACAACAACAAAAAACCAAGAGGACTGTAATGCCTGTGGCATTGGTCCAGGGAGAGAGCAGAAAGGCCAGACTTGGAGTAGATGGCACTTGAGCTAGACCTTGGTGGAGAGGTATGATGTGAGGAGGCAGGCTAGAGTGCTCCTCTCAAACAGATGCCCTCTTATCATTTCCTGTTTTCTTCCCATTCCTTCTCTTCTCTTTCACCTTTGATCATCCAGCTTTTCTAATAATAATGATGCTGTTTAACAAGCTAGCACTGTCAAGGGCAAAGCCAAAGGTTATGGTAGTGTCAGGTGAGGTCAAGTGGTGCTGGCTCAGTTAGGGCTCATGAATATAGAACTCAAACTCGATGTGATCTGAATTCTGTAAATGCAGAGAATTTAAGAGCTGAAACAAAAACATTTACCAAGCCCCTAATTTTGTAGGCGAGAGAACAAGTGGGAGATCGGGTAGCTGATGGTAGCTGCAGACCTGGGATGAGAACCCAAGCTTGCTCGGTCTCACTTCAGGGCATTTAACCAGCAGGTTCTTTATGCCCCGATTTTTTTTTCTCTCTTAGAGATGACCGGGTGAAAATGTACAGCCGAGTTTTATTTTTATTTTATTCTCCAATAGCCTAGAATGTTCTCATTTAGATCTTTCTCAAATAAGCAAAAACATGGACTTCCTCTTTAAGGAATGAAATGTGTGAAGACTGTCCCATTTTACAAATCTCCCATGCCCGTGTGCAAAGGGAAACCCAAGGGGCTCCCCAAACACTTCCATTTGTCTTTTTCTGGGACAGACCTATTAAGGTGTCACTGTTCAAAAAACTCAGCAGCAGCGAGTAAGCTCACCTGCACTAGATGTGGGTCTGCTGAACTTGAGGCATTCCCCTATTTCAGATGTGAACGCAGCAGAAAAGGAATCACTTTTGAAAGGAATCGTTTCTTGAAAAACTTGGACTAAGGTGCATAAGACAGGCTGACAACAAAGGATTAAGGAACACAGGATCCTGTCTACTTTTATTTGTGGCAACGAGAGGCGCGCTATAAAATCAGGTTACCAGCGAAAATGAGTCTGATGTGCTAATTCATAGCTCAATCTCTATACTTATGGCATGGGCCCATTATATAATGTACCAAGATTCTGGGGCTTTTCCCTAGGGAGGGCAAGTTCTAGAAAACAGAGGTGCTAGACAAGGATGAGCGTAGTGCTTTGATGAAGGAAGAATTCAAATCTGTATTTTTCAGAACCCCACACTAAATATATATCTGGATCCTAGTATTTTAATAATTAAAAATAGTATTGATTTTAATTTTCCCCTGAAGTACATACTTCTGCATGCATGGAAAAGATCTTTCAGCATGTCATGAATGAAAAAATCAAGTAATGCCCCGTTAATTTAAAATAAAGCATTAAATGGTCTTTGATGTAATTATTTTTTAAAAGCATATCAAGCACAGTGGACATATTCTTAACTGCTTTGAAATGCAGAGTAAGAAAAAAATTATTTGTCTTCTTCAGATTCACTGGCTAAATGGAGTCTCTGGATTTGCTTCAATTTCCCCAAATCCGAATGCTGCATTTTTTTTATAGCAGTTTCTCAAAAACAGATAGCCTTCTCATGTTTGCAAATTCGAATTTCTTCCTTAGAAGCATAAATGGCTATTTCTTCCGTGAAGAGTTAATGAATCACAGAAAATTTCCATCTACTACTCTGTCTCTTCCTATTACTATAACCATAGACGTGACATGGTCACGCCGAATAGGAATATCTCATCACTGGATTCTGTTCATAGAGAAAGACAAAGCGTTAAGTGGTGAATAGGCCTTGTCATTCCCCCAAAAGCCTCTTCGTAGGTGGTTCTGACTCAGTTCTCATGCTGGTTTCCTAAGGGGTATTTGTGGGCATAGACAAAACCTTTGCCCTCTTTACTGCATCCTTTACTGATCTTTCTAAAAGCCCAACAATGGAACACTCTGAATGGAGCGACCACACGATTCCACCCCCAAATCTCTCACCTGCACCTGCCCGCACAGGTGGCTCCCTCCGGTTACAGAAGCACAGCCAGGCTTGCATCCTAGGCCTGCTCTTCTACTCATGGAGATGAACCCCGTTTCCTCTCTGGGATGCACCCATTCTCCCTTATGTCATCATTTTCCCTTCTTCATTGGATTATTAGAATACAGTCATTCTATAATAAGTCCTACTTTTAATAAAGCCTTCCTTGGGCCCTTCATCTCTGTAATTGAATTCCTTTGCTTCAACATCCTCTCTTACATACTCATGAACCCATAAGCCCACTCCAGTGAGAATTTAGTCTACATCACTCTATTGCATTGGTCACCCACGTCACCTCTTTGCCAAATCCAGGGATCTTTTCTCGTCTTCACATTATGGACAGATCAGCAGCATTTGACACTGTTGATAACTTTCTCCTCCTTCCCTTGGCTCTGAAAGATGCCCTTGGCTGTCTATCTACCTCCAGGCTGTTCCTTCTCAGTCTCCATTTTTAATTAACTCCAAGTTTATCAATTTTTATACAGTGGAAGGCTCCAGGGTTCTGTCCTCAAATTATTTCTATTGTTCATCTGCATTCACAGAATTATGTTGGTTCTGCATTTAAAATCCATCCAGAAGCTGACTGTGACTCTAGATCCCCGCTGTTATCATTTTAGTCCATATCATCATTATTTCAGCTCTGTACAACTGAAACGACCTCCTAAGACGTGACCTAGCTGCCACGCTAACCACCTACAGTCTGTTCTCCACCCAGTGGCCTCAGCAGTCAGTACCAGCTTTTTAAAATTTAAGTCAGATCATGTTGTCACTCTTCTATTCAAAATGAATGTGCTTACATTTATCCACTGTTCATTTAGAATAACATTTTAAATTTCAGCATAATCCACTCTGCCTCATCTCTCTGATCTGATAGAATGATTGTCCTGGTCTTTGCTTACTCCCAAGCAGCCACACTGGGCTCCTTACTGTCCCATGAATATACCAAGAACACTCCCATCTGCGGGCCTTGCTCTCATGTATCCCTCTCCCAGCAGACATCCATGCAGCTTATTCCTCTAAAGAAGTCAGAGATCATCCAATAATTTGGTACCTTGCATCCCCATTCCTCTCTACTCTCTCTCTCTCTCTCAATCTGCTTTATTTTTAATAGTGCTTACTCAGCAAAACCAGTTATTCATTATTGCTTTCCTGCCTTCCTTAGAATATAAGCTCCAAGACACCCGTGATTAGTTTTATTCTCCTCTGTTCCCCCAGAGTCAAGAACGGGGCTGGTTACGTAGCAGCTACCTGGTGAATATCTATGGTCGCGTGGATTCCCATCCCTGCGATCTAACGTCATCTATATTTGTCTTACTTATGGCCTCAAGACACCTATGGATGTCATTTAAGTTTCGAGCACTTTTCCTATGTACTCTAATCTTACACACATGCACACACACACATATTAGTTTACATACACACATATTAGCTTATATACACACATAAATGTACACATACATATACATAATATAAAAATAATACCAATTTTCAAATGATCTAATCAATGTCCTCTATGAAAAGGTGTTATTTTATGGCATTGTATATACATTCTAAGAATGTTAGAATAAATTCTGGCTGTTTTGTAGGAATCAAAGAACGAGTAAATTATATACATTTCCTTACATGAGAAAAATTCGAGACTGTGGGTAAAATATTACCCGGGGACAGATGGCAACCGTAGCTGATTTGTCACACCTCAAAGAAATAACCGGTAACTAAACTATGACATAGTTCTTAGACGTCTAAATCGTCTGTAACAATTTCATAACTAAAAATAAAAACTCCTGATATCATGTAAATGAGACACCCCAGTAGATATGTCTTTTCTACTTTTGGATCCCAGGATATTAGGCAAGAAAGAACTGAGGTTGGTCTGGTGAGAGGCCCAGTCTCAGAAGTCACACCGATGCAAATTGGAGACTTTACTCCGCCACCTACCAACTCAGCCACTTGCTTATTAGTTCTATGCTGCAAGAGAATTAAGCGAAATAACATTTGTAAAGTGAACCAAGCATTGTGTCTACCATATCAAAGGGCCCAGTGAATGCCAGCCATTATCGTTATTATCATTACTATTAGTCTAAGTATCAGCCGCAAACACTTCAACTGCTTATGGTTCCTCGGGCCAGCGTAAGATCATTTCACCTCATCATCAGTAATGTCTCAGTCACTCACAGCTAGTGGCCTGTCATCTTTCAAATCTTAAAGACAGAAGGCCTTGCTCTCCAGGTAAAAGTCAATATTTCTCAATTTCTCTGGCAGATAATAAAGCTTGCTGAGGAAATGAAAACTCGGAGAAATTTGTAAAAAAAATTTTTTGGGGGGGTGGGGAGAACCTCTTTTAAAAAAGGCACAGAAATCCTCTTCTGCTTTGTCTTCCTAATCTGATAGTACAGAGGATATAAATAGCAGCACCAACAAAACAGACAGAACGTTTCCATAATTACACGCAATACTATTTGCTTTTATCATTGGATTGATATTGTACCGATGATACAAAATCAGGGATGCATAAAACAGCTGGCATCTTGCAGTGGCATCGAGCAGTATTAGTCCTGTTCTTCACCATCACACTCTGGCAAAAAAACAAGTCGTCTGGTTTCAGTCAGTAACGGAGTGAATGAACAATTAGAATTATTACTTTTATTAAATTGCAACTTGAGCACATATCTTTTTAGTATTCTTTGTGACAAAATGGGAGGTATATACGAGGTACTTCTGTTATCTACATAAGTATGACATTTGTCTTAAGGAATGGCACTTGGGTAATTGTTTTGAGTTGTCAGCTGAATTAGTCACCTTTTTCAAGGACCAATATTTTTGCTTGAGAGTACTAGTGACAAACTATAATTATTCAGACTTGCATATTTGGCATGTGTTTTCTTGAAAATGAACAGTGAGGCAGTGAGGCTGTTTCTTCAAGGAAACAACTGACAGTATTTGCAACCAATGATAAAAGTTGAGCTTTCAAGCAGGAATTAGAATTTTGGAAGACTCATATCTACCACCATGAGCTTGGCAGTTTCACAATACTTCAAGTCTTTTCTGATGACACCAATGGCGATATTAATGACTGTGATTTCTTGATACTGTATAATAAAAGGTAACATTTAAAAAATGTGCATAATTTAATGAATCAGTATTTTCCAAATAACCCATACATGATGTTACCATAATATGCATGGGTAAAAGACCCATGGTTCAAGAAGGAACTGATAGATTTTTAGAGTAACTGCCATTCTCCGTTCTCCATGGTTGTGACAGGTCTCTCCCCTCACCTCCTTTTTCCACTGTCTTCTAACAAGATGGATTCCTTATGTTTTGCTTTGTTTTGGTCAACATGCCTGTGGGCTCTGCCCTTGCCGTTTCTTTTGCCTGGAGAACAGAGAGTTACACAGCATACTTCTAACTTCATTCAGACTTCTCCACAAATGCCCCCTTCATGAAGAAACCATCCCTAAGAACCCTAACCAAAGCAGCTTCCCCTCATATCATCAGTTTTTTCCATTGTAATCATAATTACTTGTCATCTCTTAACAAATGCATCCTTGCCAGTCTTTGCCAAAGGGACATCCTAAGTTCCATGAGGTAGGAAATTTGTTTTGTCTCTTTTGTTCACCTTGAAGAATGTCTGGGGGTATACTGTGTACTCGATAAATGTTTATTGAGTGAAATGATCAATGAGTGGGTAAACATTTTAAATTTCAGTACACACATGGTCAGAGGAACTAAATACCTTGAACCAACACACAGACCTTTGGTGGCAAAGCTAGAATTGATACCACACTCTTAACTAATATACTATTCTACATTTTGAACTCTCTAAAAATTTATAAGTACTCATTCTTCCATTTCCCTTGCCAGCTTTTATTTTAAGCCATATAATATAACTTAATTTAAAAATACTTATTTATTTTGTTAGACAAGCTGTTCCTTTTCCATTCTAAATACTTTAATTAAAGAGAAAGACTTACTAACTATATAAATATAGGCCATCAGGAATGCTGAAATAAGTTTGTTCAGTATGTGCAAAAATGGAGAAACTGATCAATATTCAAGGGACAAAAAAAAATTGAAATCTACATCGAACACATTTTTGAGTTTCTATAGATAATTTACAGACTTGTAAAGAGATTCCAGAGAACCAGAAAGCCAAGACAATGCCTATAGTTATCAAAGATACACAGTAACCTTTTTGGTCCATTTCAAAATCTTATGAAATTTTTAAATAGATTTTTTTTTTTAGCCAAAGGCAATGAGTCTCTTTCAGTCTTAAAAGCCACACAAGTTGAGATTTATCATATATACCAATGTGATAGTATAAAAAACTTTGGCATTCAGAGACTTCCAGGCCTTTGTCCTAAATGCTTGCTCTCTCACCCCAACCCCAAGGAGGACTCAACGTTGATCTGCTCAGGTTTTGGGGGACAGCCTGTCTTTCTCTTCATGAGAAGGTGTGAAGAGACAAATTAATAAGAATGGAATTTGGATTGACTTACAATAATAAGCTTCTGGAAGGGAGCAGAGGAGAGTACAGGCTGAACGTGTGTGAGGGTTCGAGGAGTCTAAGAGTAGCGGCCTTAGGACAGCTCCTGTGCTGGACGGGTTTGGGGACAACCTGAGGAGTATTTGGAGGATGCTTTGCTGTGTTCGTTGCAATGTAATTGCTTTTGGCGCAACTGTGTCAATTCAATTGTTTTGGTGCAATGCAATTTAATCCTTCAGACCCTTTTTGAGAAAATATTATTACAGCCAAATTACTTTCAATGCTAGTTTGAACTTGTAATTATATTTATTTTATTTTGGATATAACAATCAGGGTGTTAGTCCTTGTCATAAGGAGGCCCAGTATGAATCTTGTTACAGTAATTTGCAAATAAAAATTCACTTGTGGAGTTTAATTATATATAGTGTTACATAAAATCAAACTATACATATATGTGTGTATATATATGTGTGTGTGTGTGTGTGTATCCACGCACGTGCATGCACACACACACACACACACACACACACACGCAATATTTCTTCCCACTTTTTCACTTCTAAGCATTGCTTTTGGTAAAAGTTACTTTATAATCCAGTAAGATCCCAAATTTGTTTCTTCTGGGATTCTGAAGTTGTATTTTCCCACATGGTAATCACAAATCATACAGTATATTTTAAATGTGATTACTGAGATTGAGAAACTTAAATTTTTGTGGTATTTTTGTCATTTGAAAAATAAACACTCAACTTGGCTACTAGAAAACACTTAAGTACTTTTGCAATAATGTGTACATGAATCTGCATTTTTGAGCTATAAATTGTATGAAGGCTAAATACGGATCAAGTATTGCTGATGAAAATTTAGCACATGAATTGAGATATATGAAAGATACACTAGATTTTGATAACTTGGTACAAAAAATCCAAAATACTTTATTAGTAATTTTTCTATGATTATTAGTTGAATTGATAATCTTTGGATAAATGAGTCAAATAAAATATTTAATCTATATTCATCCACTCATTCCACAAATGTTTAATGAGTGTTTGCTATGAAGAGGCATTATTATAGAAATAAAGATGTGGAAACTTGTGCCAAACTGAATACGATTGGGTAAAAAAAAAAAAAAAAGTTATGAATAGTCAGAACCATGCATGGCAAAAAGATTAATCAACTTTTCATTAAAAGGTTAGGCTTGAATTTGCCTATCATAAGCGCCCAGGAATTAAAAGGCAGAGCAGAGAAAGGAGGAATATTTTCAGTAGAGCCATGAATGGAGCAATAAAAACACAAACACTGGAAGAGCGAGAAGGCAGGCCTGATTGAATTAGAATACATTTTGAAAGGTTGGAGAAAAAAGTACATGAGCATAGTTTGCAATAAATGCAGACAATGTGACTCCTTCTGTAAACTACAATAAATACACTCAGTATTCAAAAAGCCTGGATACACAGGGAAAATCGTACACTTACTATACTTTGTTTGGACTAACAGTGGGGCCTTATTCCTTTAAATTGAGAGGCATTTTATCTAAAGGGGTGCTGAAGATTGAAGAAAATTATATTGAGTATATTCCTGGAAAATGTAATTAAGTTTGTAGAGGTTTTAAAATAGGTATGCAAATTCTTTGACAGCTCTCCCTTCCACAGGCAATGCTTAATTCCCCTCCCCAGGAATGTAGGTCGGACTTAATGATTCCTTTCTAGTCATAAAATGTAGCAGAAGTAACTTAGTATGTAACTTGCAAGGTCAGCCAAGGGTATGGCTTCTGCTTGGCTTTCTCTCTCTTGCATCTATCTCTGGCAGAAGTCACCTTTCGTGCTGACAATACACTCAAGCAGTCCCTTTGAGAAGCCTGCACAGAGAGGAACTGAGGCCACCTGACAAAAGCCAGCACCACCTTGCCAGCTGTTTGAGTGAACCATCTTCAAAGTGAATTATTTCATCACAATTAAGCCTTTTGGTGATAGAAGTCTGAAGCAACATTTTGACTGCAAACCCATGAGAGACTAAGTAAGCTAGAACCACCCAACCAAGCTGCTTCAAATTCCAGACCCACAGAAAACTGTGACGTATACATAACGTTGATTATTTTAAACTGATATGTCATGTGCATAGTTATGTATACAGCAATAAAACGCACTGCGTAAAAATAAATGTATCCTATTTTTTCCGACCTTTCTAAAACTCTGTAGGTACTTGAAGTGGGGAATGTCGTGACGATGGTGCCACCCTGGCTGTAAGAGTGTGGCAACAGATGGCCGGGAGACAGACAACAGTGAAAGGTGACTGGGTCTATTTTAGTCTCCCAGAGTACAGGTGACCTGGAAAAGGGCAGTGGCAGAAAAGAAAGAAAAATAAAAGAGATGAAACCTCTGAATGTCAGGAATTAATCATTCAAAGATGACATTACATTTTTGAACTGGAGTATTTCAGTGGTTGGTGCTACCTTAAGGAAAAAATCCTTAGATGCCTAGAAAAAGGGATTCGGTTTTAGACAGAGTAAAATTTAGGGGAGCAGATTCCTTGAGCCTGGATGGAGAAGGGATAGAGCCTCTGTTAGTGAAAAGTAAACTCGAACGTAATTATCAATTTTTTTTTTTTTAACTAGAAACAGCTGGAAAGTTAACTTTGGGATAGTGAGAAAACATTATCAGCATTTAGCCAATTATTTGGTTCTCATATGATATATTAGAATCCATTATGATGGTGAATCTATCAATGAGACTTTAGCTGCTAATTGTCAACGATGTTACAAAAAGTAAATGAAGACTAATATTGGTTTTACAAAGTACAATTACATCCAATGAAAATGTCTTTCCTTACCAGTTTCTTTCCTTTTTTTTTTTTCTATTTTGTCTCTATAGAGTAGTTAAAATCTAGCCTTCTATTCAATCATTATCACAGGCCTTCTTGTCATCATCCTTCTCCTCAGAAGAGGAAGAATGAAATCTGTCAATCACAAACTCTCTCATGTGCAGGGTACTGCACATACTCAAACCTCTTAGCTTTTAAGTGCATTACACCATGTAAGTAAGAGATGCTTGTCCTTATGTACAGATGAGAAGACTGAGTATGAGAGAAATAACTGAATCGTCCAGAGCCTGGAGTGAAGACACTAAAATCTTTGATGTCACTCTTTGCAGCTCTTCGATGGCTGCTCATTAAACACACAATCAGCAGCTATTCGCCTCTTCATTCCTATCCATACAATGTTCTTCCCTAACCTTCTACCTGAATACATGCCTCTCACGAAGAATGTCTTCTTCTCCTTTGCATTTATTCTAAATAGATTCATCTTCCAAGTTTTCTCAAGGCTCTTGCTTCTTTTCAGAGGGCTTTCTCTATCCACCAGTTCTCACAGAACTTTATCTGGCTTCTAAATTAGGCTTACTGGCACAAAGCCTGACAATGAAGCACTCTAGATGGCTTCTTTGATTAACTAACTTGATTGTCCTCACAGCTTTTGGAGAATAGAGACTAGAACTGCTGCTCTTGTGACTTCTTTCATACCTTGCTTATCACTGGCAATCAATCATTTTTATATGCTTATTTGATTTGAAAAGACTCAGAATCATGCTATTTCTTTCTATTATATACAGAAGTCATTATGATCTGTCTATAGCCTCATTTGGGTTTTATTTCTAGACAGTCTATCTGCCCCCATGTCCAACACAGTTTTTTCACAATAGTGTATGCAATTTTATATTTCCATGATTTTTCATATGGTGTTCCTTCTACCTTTAATGTTACTTTTGCCCGTCATCTCCTTGGAAATGAAGAAATCATCCTTTAAGATTGTAGTGCATTTTGAAGTTTCTGTGCAAGCATTCCTCTACTCCTTTCCCATTTGTGTAGTTCTTCTGCCGTTGGGTAGGAATGCCTACAACACGTTGATTCAGAGATGGACCTTCACTGCTTTATGCCAGAGACCCTATTTCCTCCCCCCTTGTTCCAATGGTGAGTGTAGGGCTGGGCAGGTGACCCAGATATGTACTAATTAATCCATGGCATTTCCTGGCCACAATAACTGCTTAAAGATTGAGTGGCAGCCGTAGATAGTTCAGCTCTTGATATAGATGGTATGGCAGCGGGGTCGGCAGATATGAGATGTGGTACTGATGTAGCCATCTCCAAACTATGAGGAAAGTTGGGCTGAGCATGCAGCTGCCACACAGAAGAGACGAGATCTGAGAATCTCACAGAGATGGCCGTGGAGCTTGGATCCCTAGCTCTAAAACCCTCTCTACTGCTGGGTGTTTTCAGCTCCTTGAACCAATAACTTCCCTTAATTACTTAAGCCTAATTATGTTGAGTTTCCCATTGCTTGTAATTCAAAGTATCTTAAACAAAAATCCAGATAAAATTTAACTTCCTTCATAATGCCTTTCCAAAACTCTATCGGCGAGTCAGCATATATTGGCCTTTGTTTTGTTCCCAAGAACTTTGCTTATACAGCACTCATACCATTTAAAGTGTGCGATTGTAATAAACTGTTTTATTATCCGTTTTCCTGGCACACTAGGAGCTAAGAACAGAGACTAGATCCTAGTTAGCATTATAGCCCTGGAGGCTTTGCACACTGCCCAGTTCCTTTAGAGACCATCAGTATATGAATGAATTAATCTTTGGCTCTTTTATCCTGTTCCTTTTTTCATATCCTGACAAGAACCAATATGTTCAATAGCGGGAGAAATTTAAAGTGTCTGGATTGGTATAATGTAGTCTGCAGTGGTATGACCTATTAATCACAGGGTTATTAGTCTCTGCCCCAAATAACCTTTATTCCAATTCCATTATACTCTATTTCTTTTTGAAATTATATACTTACAACTTCTACAGAACAGACTGCTTTCACATTCATTTATTCAGCAAATACTTATTATCTCTCTACCAGGTGTTTGGTCACTGACCTGGGGATATGACAGTAAACAAAATTCTTTGCCTTTCATTCTAGCAGGGGGAGTCAAACTATAACTAAATGTAGGAGTAAAACATAAAATGTGTTAGAGGGTGATAAGTTATATGGAGGAAAACCGAGGAAGTGGGGAGTCCGGAAGTGTCTGGATCGCAATTTCAGAGAAGTCAGGAGAACCTCACCGAGACAGGGACAATGGAAGGACGTGGGGGGGGGGGTATGATGGACATGTGTGCGAGGAGGGGGACATCGAATGCAAAGACTCATGAGGGAGCATGTGGTGGGTGAGAGGAAAAACCAGGGGGCCCGGAGCAGAGTGAGCAAAGACAAGATAATTACAGAGGGGAGGTGATGCTAAGTCCAGAGACATATCACAGATCAGTAAGTCACTGAATTTGTCAGACTTCGGCTTTTTAATCAGAGTAAATTGAGAAGCTTCTGGAAGGATTTAACAAACAACACGGATGGCAGCCTCACTGTGAGGAGGCTGGAAAGCATAACCATGTGCACTAAAAAAAAAAAGAAAGAAAAAAAAAAGCAGCTGCTCAGCGCCAAACAGGCTTATACCTAATTAGTATTTGAATTTCATATTAAGTTGCTCTGTTTCCTTGTAATGAAGCCCAGCATATTTAATTCATATTAAATATTTTAGCTAACATGTCAGTCACACGCTTCTTAAATGAGGGGTGGTAGCATCTAAGTGGAAATAGGATACAGAGAGTTTCAAATTATGTGTAACTTGGCAGAGGGATTAAAGGCGTCTTGTAAAGATATGGAGTATCTACTGTTTCATGTTGTTTTTCCTGAGAGGGGGACTGCATTGTAGAAGCACGTTTTTATTTTCTCCTCTTGCGGTCCTGCTGCCTGTGATTGATAGCTATTAAATTAGGTTTTCCCTCCCCAGTTTGGTCTAGATTAAATACATTTATAGCACAGCAAGCCACTGAAAGACAAAGGAACAAGTGGCAATTACTTTGTCTACTTTGGCTTTCTTTGTAGGTAACCATCATTTAAATATGCAAAAGAAAATGGAAGGAAGACAGAAAAAAAGGAAAAAATGAATGAAGTGTGCTGAGCATTAAACACTTTAAAGCTCCCCAATTAAAAAATACAAGCTAGTGAACTCACATATTTCTTATGAGAACTGATTTCAAAAGCAGAGGCGAGGGAGGAACCCTATGGAATGTATGAGTTCATTGAGAGTGATTTGTAGTGAGTCCTGTTTCACACCACGTCAGGGGGCTTTATGTCAGTTATATTTGGGGAGAATTGATTTGAGAAGCATTCCACTTGTCCGGTACACTCAGAGGACAGAATCACATGTTCTATAAACAGTAACGCCAAGGTTATTACTTTGAAATGAGCAGGGTCAGGGTCATGCTAATAGGAAGAAGACTCTTTCCCCATGTGGAATTATGTTGTCTTTAGAAAACAAAACAAAACAAAACAAAAAAATGAATCATATTTGCTGTAGCAAAATACACTTGTTTGGGAATTTTATTAAAAACTGGTGGCAGTCTCCATTTTTTGAAAGTCTGAATCAGAACCATAGCACCCAGCATCTTTGTCTCCCTGGAGAGATCAGGGTCCCACACCCTCCCTGTGGGGCCAGCAAAGCCTAGACACGGGGAGGCCATAGTTAATGCGCTGGCCAAACATCAGGGAAGAACTTGCAATGCACAAGAAAGATGAGAGAGTGAAGGCCTGCATTCCTATCCCATTAAGAGTTTCTTGAAAGGTAGCAGGTGGAGGTGAACACCAAAAGAGATTGTGAGAGGATAAAAGAAAAACAGAAAAAAGAGAAACTCCGTGTGGGATTATCTCTAAGGAGCTAAAATGTGTGATTTTCTTCCCCATTTTGTGATATTAAAGGATATCTTACTTAAATGGTAGTGTTCCCAAGTCCTTCT
Source organism: Rousettus aegyptiacus (assembly GCF_014176215.1). Taxonomy (NCBI): domain Eukaryota; kingdom Metazoa; phylum Chordata; class Mammalia; order Chiroptera; family Pteropodidae; genus Rousettus; species Rousettus aegyptiacus. Next base: position 11,088,924 of record NW_023416285.1, read on the forward strand.
CCTCTGTTCTGTTTTGAAGAGAGGACAGAGAAGATCTCGTGGTGTCCTGGAGAAACTCGAGCAGAGCTGTGTATGGTCGGAAGGTCTCACCAGCTCACCCCCTGCGACCTACCAATGAACAAGAGAGAATCCTCCAGAACAGCAAAGTCCTTCCCTAGCGTGAGAAGTCATGAAATAGCTTTCTGATTTTTCTTCTCTCTGTAGGGAATAAAGTAGGTCCTGACTACATCTCTTTAGATAACAGCAGGCCACACAGAGCAAGAAAGAATTCCACCATTATAGTGGATCCTGGGCTACTAGTTAGGGTTGGGGCTACTGGCCAGGGCACACACTTCTGAGATTGCCTCCCCTTCCCAGGAATCTCTTCCTCAGGGTGACATTAGTTAGACATTATAACAGCTCAATGGAAGTGAGTAGTTAATGGGAAGGTAGAGGCAGGACCAATATTCTTTAACGGTAGAGTCGCCTATACCTTTTGGGTCTCCACATACAGAGTCAAAGAATAGTAGGACAAAAGAGTTACTCTAGAAAGCAGTAATGAGAACATGTTTCTAGCCTTGGTTTCTTTATCTGGGTAACTATTAAGTTGGAAACTGTGAAAAGACAGTAATGATGCTATCCATCTCATCTCTGTCTCCATCTCCATCTATCTATCTCTATATCATCTCCAGCAATCTCTATCAGCCTCTCTCTCTCTCTTTTCATCTCTGTCTATCTATCTTTCTCTATATATCTATGTGCATAAATACATACACACGCATACAGGAGCACAGACTTCGGGATGAGAGATCAAACTCTTTACTTACTCACGGGGCAGCCTGCGTTACTTTCATACCTAAATGTGATACAGTGGAAGCCAGATGGTCCCTGTGTACACATTGAGATTTGCGCCATAGGACAGGAACCCCAAAATTATGAAATGTGGAGCTTATGTAAGGTGTTTTTCCCATCTGTCCCTCCGCCCCTGTGAAAGGGCTTTTTTTTTCTCTCTCTCTCTTCACTATAAACACTCATATTTGGGGAAAGAGGGGAAAGGTCTCTCTACTCCAACATCCTGGGATGTAATCAAATGTCTCTAGGGGAGAGATCAGAATTCATATTTCTCTACCTTGAGGGTCACTAGTCAAACATCCTTTAATCTAGGGGCCAATGGTCTTTGCTCAGAAAACCTTGATTGTGTAGAAACATGAAAATTTTCAGAGAATTATTTCCCCACAAGAGCAGGAATGATAACAATTATTTCCTTCAGAGTATGGTTTGAAGCTAGAATAACATTATTCAGAGATGGGGATGAGAAGCAAAGGAAGACAGGGGAAAGCCAGAAAGAGGGCGAGTCAGTTATTAATGGGGTGTAGCCGTGTCCACACAGGGCCCTCCATGAGGAGTTTCCACCTACACTCCCTAAGGCACTACACCTAGGATATGAATCAAGCCTGATGCATCCTTCTGCATGCACGTCCTATTCTGCCACGTAGTTTTTTCTGTTTTCCACATTATAGTGAGGTACTAGCATATTCATAACAATGTTCTCAGCTCTAGCACCTAGTACATATTCTGGACTGTGACATGTGTTGAAAAATTAATGATACAGAGTATTATCCCTTTCCATCACAAGCAATAACTTCCTCGATAGTTTTTAGAGCATATTCCTGATTTCCTGGATGTGATATATACACTAAGGTAATGATGATAATGATGGTGATTTTGGTGGAAGAGAATGGAGAGTTTAAGCATCATATTGAGTCAGAGAAGACTGAGTTTGACACCATCTCCATCATCATTTGTTTACAGAGCCTTTATTTGCTCATCTATATAGTAGAAATACTACTCATAATAACAACCATAACATCTACTATATCTAATAAAATAATATCTATCTTGAGATACCTAAATAAAATGATATGTGTACAGTACTTAATATGGTATCAAGCACTTAACAGGGCTCAGAAATAAATAGCTATTGTTATTCATCATTATTGATTTTTATAAAGAAGGTAACACATAGGAGAAGCAAGCCAAGAAAAGAAAGTATTGAGTTTTAGGCTGGATTCTATTTGACTTTGCTTTCTGCCGAGTCATTGTTTATAACCAATGCACATAGAGACGGGATGTGCAGAAAAGAGTTAGGAAAAAATTATGAGATGAAATTCTCCAAGTGAACCTCAGTACATGCAGAAATTGCACTGCTTACAGCTGTTAGAATTGGGCAGAGATAGATAATTATAAAAAAGCAAAATTTTGATTTTCCTTCTGAATTTGCACAGGGGTCATTCTGACATCAAAAATAATTACAAGCAGAGCAACTTCAGCTGTAACCTTGACATTACACGGGAGCTGGGTCCGGCCTCTCACAAGTGCTGCAGGCTTGCTCTCCCCCATGTGTAAAAGCTGCCTTATAAAGCCTCCTGACACAGACAGATGCCGGGTACCCTCATCAGCGACGTCCGTGAAGTGCCCAAGTTCCACTGAAAGAAGCATGCTAAGATATTATCATAATTGGGAATGTATTACACTAGATATCTGGGTTTTTATTGATCCTTTTCCCCAAATCAGCTGTAAAAAAAAAAAAATTAAAGGATAAACTATATTATTTACATCTGTCTTGTATTTTGCGTGTCTCCCTTTCCCCAATGCCACCACTCTACTTTACTCCAGGTTACGCCACCACCATTTAGTTCCCGGACTGCTGCAGGCTTCCCTCTCTTCTGTCTTGTTCTGTTCTTGCCTCCAGGCACTGTTCCCCACAGCTGTCTGTTACTATGGCTTAGGAGATCTTCCGGTTCCTGGCATAATTTCTCTCCAGTGACCTTTATTTTCTCCTGACCCTCTGCCCTGTAACTGTACCGCATCCCTTTCATTCTTCACTTTCTCTCTAAATGAATCTATTATTTAACTAAGAAATCAGTTTAAAGCTTAAGATGTTGTTTCTCTCTCTCTCTCTCTCTGTCTGAGAAGACATTCTTATTTTGGACCAGTGTAAGACATACCCAAACAGCCATTCCTCGGATGGAATCTCTATTTTCTCTCCCATATCACTCTTTACATTGCATTACTTTATAAGGCATCTGTCTCTGATCAACTGGGTAAACAGTATCAGCTCTTTGCAGCTAAGCTTCCTCCTAGTTAATGATATACATTACCAGCTTTTGCTAATGTCAGATTGGAAGGAATGAAAGAAAAAGGAACTATGTTTAGTTTATGGCTTCATAAACACTAACTTGAAACAGTGCCCGAATACAATCGCGAAAGCCAAGGCATTGAAATTATAAAAAAGGACTTTTTCAAATTCTAAATTTTTCCAATCTACCTTTATAATAGTATTTTATTCTAAGTCATTGGTTTGGGAGGATTGACAGGATTGATTTAAGGGAAGGTCTCATAAGACCAAAAGAAGAATTAAAGAGACTCCTGCTGTGAAAAGAGAAAGATAGGAGAGATGGGAGGTTAGGCGTTCACCTTTCCCTCTGGGGTGATTCTGCAAATGAGAATGACATAAGCTCACGTAACTGAAATGTAGTTTCTAGAGTTTTGTTTTGTGTTACTTACAGAATCTGTGTTCCTATGGCTCATTTTTGCATATGTAACACTGTGCCTAGCACACAAAATAAGGTGATTTGGAAACATTTGTTAAATGACAAAGTAAATGAATCATGCTAATTTAGGAAAGACAGCGCTTCAGCAATTAATTTCTAAAACGTTTCCTTACCTGTTTCCCAAAATCACTCTCTCTGCACCCCCTTCCAACCATGAACTCCATGTCCACCAAAATCCACAAGAAGAAAACCATACTACTACCATTTACAGTTCATTTGAATGCACGGCATCCTGTATTTGAGCTATGTGTTTTTATTAAGTTTTATTATTAATTATTATTATTATTATTATTATTATTATTAATTGTTATTATTCAGCAGTTTCTGGCTTTACCAAGGCTGGATGGAGGACAGGTAAAGATGTGTAAAAGCACAGTTACCTTTTGCAATATTAAAGGGACAGGATCTCTACATTTGGAGTATCTAATCTACTATGTATTTAGTAAGAGTAGCGATAGAAGTTTTCTTTCTTTAGAACCATCTCACATCATTCCTACTGAATAGTTACCTAAAATTCCTAAAATCTAGGAGAAAGGCATTAAAACATAGAACTTTAGGAGATGACAGACAGTTCTTCATTTCTCCCCTATTGTATCATTTTGAATCAGTAAACATTAATCAAATGTCTTCCAGACAGGATATGCACAGTGCCATATATTGAGGGATGCAAGAGCTGGGTTAACAGAATCTGCCCCCAAATGTGTATAGGCTACTCTAATTTATTTTTACTTTCTAACCACTCTCTATAAATCCCCTGTCTTTCACGACAAAGCTCTTTTCATAAAATGCAAAAAAGAAGTCCAGGACTGATATAAGCATATGCAAAATAAAAAGATGGAGGAACAGATATTGAAGAAGAGAGAAATGAAAACTTAAGAGAGATAAAAGAAATAGAATGATTCTCAACAGTCTATTTTTGCTTGACCTGTAAAGGATCTGGTTGTATCTGGTCTTTTCTCTATCTCGCCCTAACCCTTTAAAATTATTAATGAAATAGAATAAATAGGCATAAAATGCTACCTTTTTCAAATATAATTTTAGGTTCAATATAGCTAATTTCCCCTAGTATAATCTTACCTCAATCAATCACTTTACATTAAATTTTTTAATTTGTCAGGAGATAACTGTCTATGATAACACTACAGATTTTTTTTCTTGATATGAGTTAGTAAAACATTAAAACTTACCTATCATCTTTTTATACTTCATATTTGAAATGAAATATTAAGTATGTATGCATATTTAATGGGAAGAATTTATTTCAGCAAAAGTATATTTCAAAGAATGGATTATGAATGAATAAAATGAATAAACTTATATATTTTTTCTATATATTCAGAATATATATGTATACATATATATAATTTTATATATCATTACCCTTTACAATAATTCATTACCCTTTACAATAATTCATCATATACATAATTTTATATATCATTACCCTTTACAATAATTCATTCGTAAGTTCTGGTGACATGAATTACTTTTAAAAAAGAAACTCTTTAGCATTTCAAACACGTTTGCCTTCCATGTTGCACTGCACATTGACCTATATTAAAAGCACTGTGTGGGAATATTATTCAGCAATGAAAAAGGAACACTAAGCTACAGCATAGGTGAATCTCCAAAACATTGTTTTAAGTAAAATAAACAATAACAAAAGACCACATATTGTGTGGTTTAATTTGTATGAAATCTCTAAAAAAAGAAATGCCAAGAGACAGTAAGAACTTTCATGGCTGCTGGGGTCTGTAAGTGGAAACAGAAGAGACTGTAGATGAGCACTAGAGGTCTCTTGAGTACAAAGGAATGTTCTAAAATTGGAATGCTGTAATGGTTGCACACTTCTGTGAATTTAATGACAATCATTGAATTGTATACTTAAAGCAAATTAATATTATGATGCGCAAATTATCCCTTCATTAAGCTAATTTAAAAATCTGTGCATTCACTCTTGAATAAGGTAGTCAAACATTTAGACGTCACAGAAAACAAAAGTGTATACCAACAGGGCTTTGAAAGTCTGGAAACACTCATTGTCACGCCATCATTTTAGATTACACCATTTTTACTTATGCCTGAATTTCCTATGAGTATTTAAACATGCAACTCTCGTTGATTAACATATGGAAAAACATATCCTTTGGTAAAGAGAAGTCAACATGAAATGTACCCTAAGATGTGAATTAGGTTCATTTTCTGTAAAATCCAAATTATTAAAGAAGAAATGTTTTAATTAAACATTTAACTCCTATTTTTTGTTTCTGTTATGCTCAATATACTTTACATCAAATCATATTTTAATACCTTCTATATTGATCAGTTTTTTTCTATTCTCACAAATGTACTCTAATTCAGTCTGAGGGCAAGGCCAATGCTTTTTTTTTTTCAGAGTACAGTGTTTTTCTAAACTGGGGTTGGAATTTCCAATACATGGCTAATAAGAAAATGTTCTTAGTAGGACCCTGAACAAGAGAAGTGGGTCTCAATATAGGACATTAAGGCTAGGAAATGGGTGCATCCATGAAGAAATTTTAGGCAAAGTTATAATTAATTTTCCCTGGGGAATAGTCACATGTAGTATTTATTTATTTAACAAGTGTTTATGATGCATCTACTATGGGTCAGGCAATGTTTAAGGCATTGGGTATAAAACTATGAAAAAAATCCAATTTTAAGGTTTTACTTTTCAATCCATTATATCCAAACCTTAGTAAACAATGTTTTTTTGGCTTTTTAAATGGTGTTGTGGGTAATTAGAAAGGGGCCGGATGGTACCCATGTTTGAGAAAGGCTAGCAAAGCAAAGTACAGAACCTCCCTGCTCTGTGCCTCAGTGCGCAATGGTCAGCTCAGAGGTGGACCTTATAAAGTGAGTACAATAGTCAGGACTCAAGGGATTCCTTGCAAGGCAATAGGCTCAATCTTAAGCTGAGACCCAAGCTTTGCACAAGGGTAATTCGAAGAGTGGTTTCTCAAATCTGAGATTCATGAAAACCACCTGTAGCCTCATTAAAATCAAGATTCCCAGCCCCAGAAATCCTGAGGCATGTGGTGGGGAAAATGGTCCTCTGGGACTTGCCAGGAACTAGAGGAAGGTGAATTCACTAGGAGTGAGTGGGAGCTAAGTGTTGCCATCACGTGGGCAAGGATCATCCAGACGGGGCAGACACAGCAGAGGAATTTTAACAAAGTGTTAGCCTGTTCTTTTTCAAGGTTCTTAAGGAAACTTAGTGCCAGACACTAACCTTAGCCAACACGAAGTCTTCTATTACAGGCATAAAACAAACTAAGTCACAGGAAAAGATTCATTGTCGTCTTTGTCGCCAGGGAGAATTGGATGCCATTCCGGAACAGTAATGGATATAGTAACCTAGAGGGAGGAACAGGTGCCGGGAAGTGTCTGAGGGCTTTCATGTGGGTGAGACGTAGACAAATGGGTAGCAAATAAAATCATTATTACAAGCGAAGGGCTATCTCTGTTATTTTCTCATGCTGTTACTTCTAAATCAGAGAAGAGCATTATACTGTCATTTTTAAAGTAGACACACTGAAGGGTTCCGATTTTATGTGTATGCATTTCTTTTATAAATGTAATATCCTGTTTTGCTGGCGACACAATTGTTCAGTAGGGACATTAAGCCACTGTGACACTGATAGGAGGCCACAGTGAGAGGAGGCATAAAAGTTAACTGAAATAAAAGAAAAAGTGATATTTGTCCATAAGAAGAATTCATCTAATTTACACTTACTTTGGCCAGCATTAAAATCAGTCGGCAGCCTCAAAACCCACTACAGCTGACGTGAGGGGATGAAGCCCATCATTATGCTTAGCGGTAGGAGGAATCCACGAATTTTTTTAGACAATTTACAAATGGGATCCTCATGGAAATAATTCTAATTGACAACATCTAAGTATCTTCTACTATAGCATGCTTTCTGACTAATTGGCCAAGATGGAAGGTGATACCCTATAGTAGAAATGGTGGGAATTAAGGTGCATATTTTCTAGAATGTATTTAAGCTCAGCTAAGCCTCTAAAATTAAAACAATAGACCAGCTTCATCTCTAAGACTTTTAAAAATATTTTGGTCCTTTATAATTCTCCAAATCCACCTGCTTAATCCCCAAAATTGAAAAGTAAAATATTTTCACAATCCATAACTCTTATTACTAGATCATCCATTCTTACCAAAATGATGATTCTAATTTCTCTTCCAATCTAGCTACCTCCAAAGTAACATTAATTGTCTTATCAGTTCTTATCTTTCCCTTCATTCAGTCCAGCGTGCACTCAGCACCCATATTTTATCAGTCATAGCAAAGACTAAGAACAGAACTTTCATTTTGAGAAGACTCTCTACTGACAAAATCATCACTGACAAACCTAAAACAGTATCTTGTACGTAATATGTTCTCAGCAGTATTAAGAGAATTAACTTTTCTCCTCTCTTCTCTGCTACCAGCCTTAAAAAGAAATCTAGTCCAATTTATTTCCCTCTTTATATATCTTCTGGCTAATAATGTGAAATAAAAGTGACTCTGTAGTAGTTTATTCTTTCATCATATAACTTACTGGCACATATTTTAATGATTTACACAAATATGTCAAAGTGATAAAGTTTCTTATGAATGAATTTTCTTCAAACAGAAGGTAAATGAAAAAGCTTGATAGGGGAAAGTTGATCAGCAATATTTTATTATGAAAATGGAAGAGATCAGCACTATATGAGTGAGGTCGTGCAATAACCTTCAGGGAAGCACGACATATACCTATTATTAATGCAATGTAATGATGCTAAAGACAGTGAGAAGCCTCAGTTTAATCAATCTACTCCAGATTAATTCTATGGGTGATAATTCAAAAATATTTTCTAAATATTTCTCAAGTAGATGTCAGCATTATTTCACCATCATTTCTGAAGGATATACTATGGGTCAGATATTTTCCTTTATCCTCAAAATAAGTTATGAGTTAAAGTTACTGCAGATTAAAACAAAAGACTAATAGGTGAGAAATTTGAGGCTCAGAGAGATTCAGTAACTTTCCCAAGGTCATTTAGGTAGATAAGTGTCTGACTTAGGATTCAGGCTGAGTAAATCAAGCTCTTTCCACTCTACTATACTGCTTCTAAATTGAATCATGAAATGTAAGTGTGGAGCCAAAGATAAAAATAGTCACACTTTTCCAAATAGATTCAAAGACATTCAAAAGAACAGTACTGATTTAAGATATTATTTACAGAGGAAAACCAAAAAGAGCATCAACACAATGTAAAAAATAAAATATAATTGCTTCTGAGGTGTATTTCTTACAAGAACAACCTCAACAGATATAAAGAAATATGAGAAATGAGGCAGATCGTTGTCAACTCACCATGAGCACTTCTTCAATAAAATATGGCAAATTAAAGAATGGAGAAGGACCAGAATACCCAATAAATTCAAAGAAAGAAAAGAAAAAGAATAAGAACTGTGTGAGAGAAGATCCAGAAGAATATCAAAGAGGATCATAAAATATTCAGGAAAAAGTTAAGAGTCTGCAGAACTAAAGAAAATTCTAAATAAATATCAGAAAGTTCTAGTTCAAAACACTCAGGAACACACAATGAATATAAACAGAACATGGACAGAACGCCGATTTTTATTAGCTGATAGTACCAACCACAGTTCTTTGGTTTGCTTTGTTTTTGATTCTTTCAGGACAGAATGTTATAAATGTACCCATGCTAAAAAACAATAATGAAATACATTTTTTTAAATGTCAGCAAATGATGTTCAGACATGTAAAAATTCAGAACTGATCCCCAAAGGCAATTCTGTTACAGATTATGGGTTATATGTATCTCAGATACCATCCAGATAAGAGTGACATATTACCAGAAATATATAGAATAAGAAATAACACTAAGATGATGCAAAATGGAAAGAAAGTATAGAGGAATGCCTCAACTAAGGAACAAATCTCAAGCTAGATTAATACATTGTAAGAGCATACAGTCATCTGATTAAAATGATTAAAAACTGAACTATAAGCTGCCAGGATAGATTTGTGCCCACAAATCACCATTTCTCAGATGTAACAGGAAACACAATTAGGGAAATTTGTAGACAAAAAATGTGATTTATGTTTGAAGTCTTGATCATGATGTTTGGTATGATGTACCCAAAACCACAACAATTAGTCATCGATAAAATGTTATTGATAAATGTGTCAGGTTCTGGGTACACACATAAATAAATGCCTTGTACCTGCCATATTGTTCCCATAATCTAATTAAGGAACAGCGATAGAAAAATATACATACTACATTCTAAGTGCTACAATAGCAGTATGCATATATCATCTTACAAGAGCACAGACAACTGGAAGAAGGAGAATGTCCTCCAGTGGAATAAAGCACATTAAGAAGGCATTATTCTAGGTAGACTGTGTAACTCTAAACCAGGAAAACTGGATTAGGCTCAAGCTGCTCATTGAATAATCACAGTCATTTCTCCCCAAAGCCAGCACAAGTTCCAAATAAAACTTAGTTTAATGTTTCTCATTCTTTGACTGTAAGAAAGCATTTCAACTTAGCAAAGCATAATGGTACCTGAAAACCACTTAAATCAGAATTGATTCCTCATATATTGATTTTGGGAAAAATATGTTCTGTAATTGTGTAACAGTTATGACACTTAACAGCCCCAAAGAGTGCATCTATTCATAAGCACAAAACAAGGAGATACAATCTTATTGAATCTATCACTATTCAAATTAGTCACCTGGGAAAAAGTTCAATACCAATGGTGAAGCAACTGACTTTTCTGCATTATGCTTACAAAGACTGCTCAAGAAATAGAAAATTTTTACAAAAGTTAGATGTGAAGTTCATGGAGAAAAAAATTAGGAAGACAAATAGATGTGTAAGCCATAGCTCCACCAATGTGTACCGACAATGTTGATAAAAAGAAACAAAGGACATCCCAAAACCAAAGCACATCATTTAAGGATTATGACATGCCACAAATAGAAGGTTACATGGACCAGGTCAAATAGTTGAACCACAGTCATACTCAATCTGCTCGGTCTTTTTACTAGTGTAATTTTCATACTATCCCCAGAATTGACGTCTCTCAACTCAAGTCTAAACTGAGATCTAGATTCCAGAACAAGTCTGGACCCCCTACAAAGGAGGCAGAAGAATCCTTAGATCAATAGTCCAAAGGTTCGACAATCTCTAAGTCTTACTGTCACCCCAATTTTAACCTCCGTGTGATAGATTAACTTACTGGCCCCAATTCTCCTCTCACCTGTAATAAAATTGTATCTCCATAATATTGTCCGATGGTGGGTGCAGTATAAGTCACTACATGAAGCCATGTGATTTGCTTTGGCTAACAAGATATTAGAAGACCTGATCCAAGCTGAAGCTTGAAATGTGCATATATAATTGAGCTTTCTATGTTATGACTTAGCGATCTGAAGGCTGGGCTCCAGAACAAAATCCATGGAATTGATCTAAACCAAACCTCCAGCCTTTAGGGAAGCCTAACTGACCCACAGCATGAAAGACGTAGCTGAGCCCATCTTAGATCAGACGAAAGGAGGGTGAGAATAAAGACTCTTGGTAAGCATGACATTTTGGAGTTGTTTCTTAGCGTTATTGTGGCAGTAGCTGACTGATACATGTGCTTCTGATTGTTATTAATCGCTATCTTAATTATCTTTCACTTTTCAATCAAGCCTGGCCTTCTATTCTATCTTTAATTACCAGGTTAATGTTCTACTATACCCAAATTCCTTTCTAAAGTGAGTTCCCTTGGTTGGTTTTAGCTATTGGCTATCATACTCTCCTGATATCTTACCTAGTTGAAACCTAACCTCTACCTACTTCTGTATCTAAAACCCACAAAATACTTTACATATGATGCAAGATAAATACATATAAACAATTAATGATTTATTAAGAAAAACTATAGGTCAGACACTTGTAAATATATATTTCAATTAATTCTGCAAAATTTCAAAAAATATTATAAGGCAGATTTTATAATAGCCATTTTCTGAGTTCAAGTCATTCATTGTTTATTACTGCCTATATTCAAGGCCTTCAGTTCAGAGAGGATAAGTAATCGGCTGGAGATAGCCCAGACATTAAATGCTAGCACCAGGATTCAAATCCAACGGTTGTTGTTCAGTCTCTTCCATATTACATATTTTAAATGAATAGATCATGAAGTTTTGAAATAATAAGATTGATGTCTTTATTACAATTGAATAGTCTCCAGAGGATAAAAACTATTTACCATGTAGATCTGGAAATGCTGATAAAATTTCTTGGCTCACCTAAAAGATGGTATGTACCATGTCACGTGGCAAGTATAGTCAGAGAAGTGAGGCTGGGTTGGCTAAGGTGATACAATTCTCATTAAAAAAATATTAATTGCAGCCATTTTGTAAAAAAATAATGGTAAAGTTTTAGTGTCTGCACTTTTTCTTGGGAGACTGTCTTGATTTTGTTCCTAAGTAAAAGACCAGCATAAATCTGAACATAAGATTTCAGCACTTGGGTTCTGGGACCATATAAAACTGAGTTCAAATCCTGAGTCTAACTTTTTCTAGCTTGATAACGTTGCTTATATACTTGAAACCTCAGTTTTCTCATCTAAAATGGGGCTAACAGGAGTGACCAGCTCATAGAGTTATTGAGGAAATAATAGAACAAGTGTCTTATAAAATAATTTGGCACTGTATTCAGTGTATATAGATAGATAGATAGATAGATAGATAGATAGATAGATAGATAGATACACACACACATACACTGCTATTATAGTCAATGGGATCAGGAAATGCTATTGTTTAAAGGTAGATAGAAGCAATTTAAAACGCAGCTACTTCTAGTTTGTACCAGGGAGATTAATCCATGTTTTGAACTGCTGTTTTCACCTCTTCATTGTTTATCGGGTTTGAATCTAATTGGGTGTGATTGGAATCGTGGGAAGCCACTAATTAAAATGATTAACAATATCAATAACAGCAAAAAGAATAGAAAAGGAAGCCTCTTATTTTTAATGGCCTGTATACTGATTCTGGTTGGCTGAATGAATAAAAGCTAATTGAGGATAGCAAATTTCTAGAATATCTGTTTTTATCCTCTTTATAAAGGGTACATTTTCATGAAGCTAGGAACTATCCCAAAATCACAAATACAGATAAGATTTTTTTTTCTCCCTCTCTAGCTGAATTAAAACCAATACCTAACCTCAGATATTTGCAGTCACCTTGTTACGCAGGATGTCTTTTAGTAGAGGCTATGCATTAAACTGGTTATATTTCAGCTTTGTCATTGACCTTAAAGTTACTCTAATCTGCTTTTATTTATAAATGCAGTTTCTGCACATAGGCTTTGAATAGAACAGATTTTAGACACAATAGCAGGATATGATCCAGGCTCAAGCAGAAAAGGGAAAGGCATGCCCTTTGAGCATACTCTTCCTATTTTATCTTTACAATTCCAGAGTGGCTTATTTCTGGAAGACAAGTGAAACCATTTGGAGGGTTGGATGGTATCTTTCTCCACTTAAAATGTTTACCCTCTAGCTCAAAAGGGATTTATTGCTTCATTCCTGATGCCCAACCCAAATTCTTTCTTGAAGTAGACAAACTCAGTATCAAGAAAATCATGTGTGTCTACATTTAACTGTCCTTCTGTCTGTTGAGGATGAGGTATACATAGTCAGAACCTGGGAGATAGATGATCCCTACTTTCCTCTCTACTAATATTTAATCCAGCAAGAACTCTGAATGAAGGCACGAGGGTACATTATAAAGTAATACTTATATTCTGGAAGCCTGAGGCAGTTCCTCTTGATAACTCTATATTTTACTTATACCTTTACATTTTTTTGGACATTTCCAATTGTGAATTTTTTTAATTTATTTTCAATTATAGTTGACATTCAACATTATTTTATAATACTTGCAGGTGTAGGGCACAGTGGTCAGACACTTGTTTATAATCCTCCACCGCCCCCTCCTCCCGATTAGTCTAGTACCCACTGGCACTCTATATCGTTATTGCAATATTATTGACTCTGTTCCCTATGTTGAACTTAACATCCCCTTGACTATTTTGTAACTACCAATTTGTACTTCTTAATCTCTTCACCTTTTTCACCCACCACCCCTCAACCATTTGGCAAGCATCAGTTTGTTCTCTGTATCTATGAGTTTATTTCTGTCGTTTGTTTATTTTGTTCTTTAGATTCCACATATAAGCGAGATCATACTGTGTTTGTCTCTCTCTTTGACTTATTTCACTTAGCATAATACCTTCCGAGTCCATCCATGTTTTCACAAATGGTATGTAATTGGGATTTAACTTCCTTTTTTTTTTAATCTTTCTTTGGTTTTACAATAAAACTTACAATTTGCTGCTGTTTAATAAATTAATATACAGCCAGACAGCTTTATGCAATATATTATGTAGAGACATATGATCTTTTTTAAACTTAAGTCAAAACAGAATTTTTTTCATTTCTATAAAATATTTAGCATAAGAAATATATATTATAATGTTTTTTTTTCCTGGGCAAAAATGTGATTTAAACATACCTTTTTTTCCCCTAGAATGGTTAGTTGTTGTAAATCTAAATGCCAGTGAGCTGGTTGATGCACAATTGCATAGACTGACAATATCAGAAAAAAAATTTCATGAAGGACCTATATGATTATGTTAAAAATTAGAAAAGTAATCATTAACAATTAGTAAAATAACATAAAGTAGATATTTAAAGTAATGTGGACATGTACATAAAATAAATTCAAACTGAAGTTCATTTACATTGTAATTTTAATAATCATAGATGTTTCACATGTTAATGCTAATTTAAATATGCATTTGAGGCTATAACTTAGAGAACACTGCTTTAAAAAAAAAAAAACATGGTTTCAGAAGAAGTCCAAGGATACAGCCCAGTTATGTTAACAGATCCTAGAAATTACTAAAAAGTAGGGAAAGAAGCCAATAGAAAATCTGCATCCTGATTTGACCTCAATTTGCTCTTGCCTCTTGTATCTTGCAGGAGTATACATGACTATTTTAAGGGCATGTTTATTTACACCCAATGAAATACAATGCTGAATATCTGTATTAGTAAATCCCTTCGCAATTTTTAGTGTAATCTTAAACAGAATTAACTAACTATAGCAAAATAAATGAAACTCTGGGTATGGAAACTCTTCCATATAGTCCCCTAATTGTAGCATTAATGCAATGTTCATTCCCAACCTGTCTTCCTTGCCTGCCTCCACTAGAGAGATCATAAAACTACCCATCTTCCCAGACTCCCTTGCAAGTTGTGATGGTCATATTATGCAGTCCTGGCTAATGGGATGCACACAGAAGTCTGCCAACTAATAGAGTGCTTTGTGATAAACAGAAATGACATTCTCAGAGCTCACTTTTCCCTTCTCCCTTCTCCTCGCCTGGAGTATGGGTGTTATGCCCTGAATCGCGGTAGTCATCTTATATCGGTGAGTGAAAGGTGCTCATAATAGATGCCAAACAACAGCTCTAAAACTGTTGATCCACACAACAGAAATAAGTAACATTTTTACTTTCATAAGAGGAACTTAAGCGCTACTTATTTAGTGCATGTTACCTGAGTTTTGGGTAGAGAGGATGCACATATCTAATATACGTGTTACCTCATTAGCAGAGTATCCATTTCATAGTCCATCCCTTTCTTTTTATAAGCAAATGTCTGTGAATGCATCTAACTCTAACATGCAAGACCTTACAAAGTTATAATCTATGCTCAGGTTTCTTGAACACTCAGGTTGGAAAATCCAACAAACATGCCTATTCTCCACCCTAATTACAAAGAAAAATAAAAGAATTAAATTCAAAACCCTAGCTGAGACAACTAGAGTGAAAGAAAATAAAGCCACCAAAGTCACTTATATCCATTATAATATTGTTCGACTAATACAAGTTCAAATAATACAAGTGTTAATAGTATACATGATATAAGTTCAGATATAGGTAATACATTTAGATTATGAATTTGAAATAAGAAGATATGTGGATTTTTAAGTACAGACTTCATATGTGTTCACTATAATGAGAATAACCTTATCTCAGGTAACTTACTGAACAGACATGCAGATCAATATTCTGAATGCAGAAGCTATTTCAGGAAATATCAGAAGCTATCAATTGTTAACTAATTGGGAGATTGTTTTTCTAAGTGAACAGCTATAAAATTCCAACTATTCAAATCACTGTAATCATTTTATTTGTCTTATTCTCTAGAGGAATTTTAAACAAAGCCTACAGTGATTGCTTTGTTATTTCAGCTCTGCCTAGTAATTTTCCAGCATATTAAAAGACATTCAGTGTTGACGGGTAGGGGAAAAATTGGGCATGTGCCTGATGGAATTGCTCATTTTCAGTCAACATAATTACTCTGTATTAACACATCTGCTATTTAAACATCACATTTTCGGTTTTTTTCCCCTAATAATTAACTTGATGGGATCATCGCTATTTGACTTCAATAAATACCAGAATCATTTCTATATTGTGAAAATTATGCTAAGGCAAATGAAGTGATTGGGTTTGATCTATTTAGTGTCAGTCACGTAACTCAATTACACGACCTCCTGAAACAAAGCAAAACATATCAGAGTCTAATTCCTAGAACATACAGCAATTTATATATTAGAAAAACACACACACAAAAAATCAAAGGACAGAAACTATTTTTCCCAATACCTCAAACGCTATTTTCTATTATGAAATATTCAATCAGTACCAAAGGCTGTCAAAATAGTCTTCCTCACCCACAGTTTTGACCACATTCTTCCCTTTCTCAAACCTCCAGGGCTGTGTGTCACCTTCTGTGTCAAATTTAAATTATTCTCACTGCTTCAGGGGCTTCCATCTACCCTTGTTGATAATGCCTTTCTCAATTCCCCCTTCTTCTTTGTCCACTCACTAGAGTCCCTCTAGTTCATAGGACTTTTTGGACTGCAATATAAGCGATTGGAAGAATAGTACACCAAGAGTCAAAAAGCACAGACCTTGAGCAACTTATATAACTTTCCTGTTTTTTTTTTTTTTCTGCTCCCATAGAAAAAAAAGATCAAGGCCTACAAACGATATCTCTTTTGTTATAAATACTCATCTTTCCACAATCACTTTCAAAGCTGCTGCACATCCCTTTCCATTTCAACTACTTGGTCAGATACACCACAGACAGAAGATTTGAGAAAGTATGGCAGGGTAGGTTTGGCGGTTCTTGGAAAAAATCTGATATTTATTGAACATCTAATCTACTGACAACTTCATTGCTTCATTTAAGAAATACTTACAAATACCTATTGAAAAAAGGTAAGATACTCAAGACTGGTCCTATTTTCTATTACTTATCAACTTATGCTTTACTTTTGTTTTCTGTTTTCTTTTGTGTTGTATTGTTTCTTGGTTTTTAGTTTTCAACTTTTCAATTTTATGCCCCCTCCCTCTTTTTTTTTTTTTTGCATTATTTCTGAGATCAGGAAATTTCTCTCAATACTGTCTTCAATGCCAGGCCCTGGCAGTGAGAGGGAACTTACAAACGAAGCTGATGGCTACATTAAATGCCCTTTTTTTCTGGTGCTTGCAGAGACTCCCAGGAGGAAAAAAAGAGGTGAGGTCTTTAATAATTCGTTCTCCCTGACACCTGTGGTTCATGATGTTACCACTGATACCAACGTCCTGACTGATATTACCCATCGAGGACATCAAAACAGTCATGCTCCAAATAGAGAGTGAGGGACCTTGGTCTCTACCACATTGTTTTTCAATAGAAAATAAAATTGTTTACATTTGTTGTATCCAATTCATCTCTTCTCATTCTTTCTTAAATTTATTTCCAAACCCAAGCTTCTTTTAGCAAGGTCGATAATGATTGCTATATATTAAATATAAGAGGTAATTTTTGGTTCTTATATTACTTGGCATATCAGGAACATCTGACCCATTTGATCACCAGTTTTCCTCATAAATGTTTCCTTATCTTTAAGACATAGCTACCTAATTTCTTCCCTTCTCCTGGATAGCTCCTATTATTCTTCTCAGCTGGTTCTTTGTCATTTTCCCATCTCTGAACATCAAAGTGACTTTGGGTTTAGTTTCATATCTCATTCTTTTTTTTTTTTTATCTTTACTTATCTTCCTGATGACTTCACCCAGGCTCACAGTCTTAAATCTATCAATAGCTAACAACACCCAACTTCATGTCTCTGTCCTGGGTGTCTCAGGAGTCCTATCGAACTCCTCTTTGATACCAAATAGGCACCTACAACTTAACACGACTGCTGCCAAACTCTCGACTTTTTTCTAAACCAGTTTTTATTTGATCTTTCCAATCTGATACCTTGCTAATATCTGTGTCTCTGTTTAGCAACTATAACATGAGTTTAGTAACAATATTTCTTTGCTTACTCATAAGAATATTATAAGGATTAAATAAAAGCATATATAAAGATACTTTGAAACTTTTAATTACTTTATAAATGTAATTTTTCACGAAAATATTTTATTTAGATTCCACCATGTGTCTATTGCTATTTGCGATTACTTTAAAGTCTTGAAGTAATCTGGAGTTTTCAAAAGTGAGAATTCAGGACATTAAACATTAGATATTCTGCTCTCAGATATGAGGACAAATGGACGGTTTTAAACACAGAGCAAACATGACATAACAGTAAATATAAATGGCAGAAAAGAAAACTATCTTACTTTGAAAAGAATATTTTAAAATGTTGTGGATAATGGAAATTCAATGTCCTAATCACAAGCTATGGGGGAATTTTCTTAAACCTGTAATTATAGCAAGTGGCTCCTTGTGACCTGACACTAGTTTTTATCCCATGTTTCCACTTTTCCTGAGCAATAAGTAACAAGATCGCTTTCCCATCTGCCATTTTGTGGCTGAGAATAGCAGTAGAATAAGGCAAAATGTCAGTGGTAAGAAAGAGCTGTTTATGTCATTTGTAAAATATGATCAATGACTCAAATATTTATAGTGGTATAACAGCCCAGAAAATAGTCTAATGCAAGTGAACTCAAGTCCATGGAGTAGTAAAAGAAATTAAATTCAGAAAAAATTGTTTTGAGTTTTGATTCCACCATAGACATATGTTGCTTAATCTCTTCATTCCTGATTTTCCTTATTTATAAAAAAGAAACAATAATAACTCTTATTTTGCATAGTTGTTTAGAGAATCAAAAGCATATGGAGGCCCTGTAAGTGGTAGCAAGCTATACAGAAGTTAGATGTTACTCAAAAATGATTATTTTTCCCCAACAATGACAAGTGAAAAATTCCTTAGTGAAGCTGCATTTCACAGTCACAAATATTGCCGAGTATATTAGTGGTGGCCGACAGTAATCAAGACGATCTTAGGGTGGTCTCGGTAATTCTCATAAAAGTACATGTGAGAAAATACTGTGAAAACATCTTCACTGGTAACAACATAGCAAATAGGTTTCAAGTTCATTGCCAGGCTCAAAGTCAAGTGACCATTAAAGGAAATAGAAACTGTAAGAGAGCAATTCTTAGGGCATCTGAACATCTGAACATTCAAGATGGCTGAGGATTCTTACTTAGAAGAAATAATTATTCCTTACAGAAACTAATCTAAGTGAAATAAGAACTTAATATGTCAACAGCTAAATACAAAAAAAGAAAGGAAGGAAGGAGAGAAGGAAGGAAAGAAGGAAGGGTGAGAAGGAGGGAGGGAAGGATGGAGGCGGGAAGAAAGATTCTCTCTCTGACCTTTCAGGAGCTAATAAGGAGAATTTGCCCCCCCCCCCCAATTGATTGGTTTAAAACAATGGAGTATTAGGCAATGAGAGAATCTATGATCGCTGAACATGTTGGAAATAAGTCAGAGAACTTCAAAATTTGACATTTTTAAAGAAAAAAAAATATGCAAAAGTCTACCAAATGATGCCACGGCATTGAAAATTTTATACATTTAATTCTCTGGTATGCAGCTAAGAGTCCTGAGGTCCAAGATCCAGCCAACATGGAAGGAGGAGAAGAAACTCAGAAGCCATAAGAAGAGAATCCTGGAGAGTCAGGGTAGAACTTTCTGGAAGAGGATGCATCTTTCCTGCCTGAGTGGGACTGCTCTGTGGTCGTGTGTCCAGGCTATGTCATCGCACTGTCTAGGTTCCCGCTCTGGCTTCTACTTTTACCAACTGTGTGGACCTGAGCAACTTACTGAACATCAGTGAGGATAATAACACCTTCTTCGCAGGGTGGTTTTGACAAATACCTGAAGTAGTAAAGTGCTCAAAACACCAGCTAGCACAGAATAAGCGCATGGTAAATACCAGCTACCGTTATTGTAAGGACTACCATGACAACTACTATAATTATCATCCCCGTTGTCATCATTAGTACTATTATTTGTCCTACATGTGGAATTGTGTTCTTTGGAGGAGTCAGAGCATAGGAAGAAAGCCAAAGCTTCTGTTGGCTCTAAAAAAAAAAAAATCCCTTTGGCAAGCCTTTTAAAATAGTTAAAATACCATGAAAGAGAATGCTAATACCAATGTGAAGAGAGGCTGCTTTCTCAATAAAGGGAGTGTACATTTCCATTATTTTAATTAATACTGATAAACTGATTTCACTCAGGGTATGTGCTTATTCTAGAGGTAAAAATATTCATTTTCATAGATGAGATACTTGGGGCTATTCTACTGCCTTGGGGCAGTCATTTTAGAGCTGTAGAATCGAAGAGACGTTCCTCTTGTTTTAGGAAGTTTTCATGGTAATAAAATGTGAGGCAGCTGTGCTAATAGAACGTGGAGTCTGGAGGATAAGACAAGTGGGAGAAAATTTTACAACTTTTAAGATCCCTTCCAATGCTGAGACATCATAATTATCTGGAAGAGGATAATAGAATAAAATTCAGGGTAAAAATAATTCTGATATGAAAATATAAGTAATAATCATTTATTGCATATTTTATATGGAAACTCATTGGGTGATTTGCTACCCAATGAACGCAATCTCATTTAATTACTCTAGCAATCCTAGAAGATGAGTTTCGTTAACCTCATTTTACAGGTGACGAAACTGAGGCACAGTTTGGGGATGCCTTTGAAGAGAACCAAACATTCTAGAACTGAGAGCGCCATCCAGGCTTCTCAAACCCCAAAGCCCTTCCCGCACTGTGAGACTTCTATGAGCCCCTCCTCCATGTCCGTCCTGCCCTTGCCTACCCTTTGCTCTTGGCAGTTCATTCAAGCCTCAAGACCACATTCACAGGGGAGGAGGCTGAAGCCACACAGAATCCCCAGAGAGCAGACTTTGCATTCATTATCAGCAACACAAGGAAAGATGCTTTATGAGTTGTTGATTTTCGGACCACAAGGAATGTCTTCCCTAAATCGCTGATTGAATGTGGTTTCATCTCCCTTTAGCTGCCAAACCTTCTGTTGGCCAAGGAAGCAGGAGTAAGTGATAGCTTATCACTCAAGCTCTAAAGTCAGAACGCCTGCCTTTGATGCAAGGTCAAGCATCCACCTGCTGGTGAACTTGGGAACTTTCTTTCTTGAGTCCGCTTATTTCCTCATCTGAAAACAATGACCCTCAAGAGTTGTCATGAAGATTAACTGAGTTAAGGCACGTTAAACTATCAGAATAATGCCTGGGACATAATAAGCACTCATAAACACTTACTATTGTCATCATAGTTACTGTTGGCCCAGAGGACACTAGAATACATTTTCTCAACATGTGGTTCTTAGACCACTCTGCCTCAGAGTCTCCGAGGGAAGCACACCTCAGACATGTGCTAAATATGCTGAAAAGCACATTCTAATTTACTAAGTTTGGAATGAGCCCTGAGATTTCACATTTCTCACAAGCTTGTAGGGGGTCCGGGGCTGCGGGGACCAGCTCACACTTTGAGCAGCAAGGAACTAGGATGCTTCATTAACTGCAGAAGCTGGGGCCCTGCCTCAGACTGCAGGGAGAAGGCCCAAGGGAGCAGATGTTTAACTGCCTCTCAAAGAGATTGTAGGGCACATGAAAGCTTGAGAAGGCCATGAGAGAGGCTTCAGTTGGTTCTATTAACATTATTTGACAGTGCAATTCACTAGAGAAACAGCCTGATCGAATTCTTGATTCATCATTGTGACTTCAGGGTAAAATGCTTCTGCTGCTGAGATGCCCTCATCTCTTTCTGTAACAGAGGTAATGAGTCTGTTTTCCAAACAGAGTAAGTACATAATCCTTCTCGATTTACTAACATAATTCACTAAATATTAAGGAGCATCGGCAAAGGCATCCTTTCTGCAAGCTCAACTAAGCGGTCATTTTCTAGCACAAATATTAGGGTTAAATAAAGAATGTTATTACTGGTTGACAGCTTAAGTTAGTTTCTATTTTATACCAACATTTGCTTTTTCCCTATTTCTTCATGTTTTTGTTTGTTTGTTTGTTTGTTTTGCATATAGCACTATATTTTTAAAAATTCTTTTGGTTTGATACTAGATAGTTTAAACTTAAAAAGGCAATTTATTGAAAGAATACTGGGGAAGCAACCTGTCTCTTAGTAGGGTGGTCAATAATCAGCCTCTTAGGGCAGCTCATCAAGTGACTCTCCACCCTTGTTTATCCAGGGCTGTCCCACTTTTAGCACTGAGAATCTCAGGTTCTGGGGAATTCCCTCAGTCCAGGACAAACATAGAGCTGGTTACACTGGCAGAGATCTTGAAGAAGACTCTCTCACTAGCAATTAATGTCAGTCCGATCCGATAGCTCCTACTCTTTGTTTTTCTCCAAATTGAATTGGCTCGGGTCAAATGTGTCTACCTCTGTCCCAATCAGCTATATAGACAAAGAACAAATTGCACCAACCCCAGCCCGCTTCACCCACTGATGGCCACTCCTGTGAAACAAAGACCAATTCCTAGAGAAGACAGAATTCAGACATGACCCCGAAGGATGTCTTTTACGATCTCTCAGAAAATGTCTCTTATTACCTTGTAAACTCAATTTTCCTTTGCTTTGCTTTTCCCAATGCACCAGGAGTCATGATCCACTAAAATCAGCCATGCCTCATTAGATCAGAGCAGAGAGCTTGGTTTGACAAAAACAATGAAAATGTGACCGACGTTCATTAAGCACTTACTCTATGAAACTAATTGATAGGTAGGTAGGTAGGTAGGTAAACAGTAGGTAGGTAAGCAGATACATAGGTAGATAGGTAAATTTATCAGAAAAAAAAAAACCATTGATGTAGCTTCTATTGCATCATTTTATAAATAAGGTAATTGAAATTGCCTTCGGTTCCAAAGGCTAGAAATTTAATCAAGATTTTCTGGCTCTAAGCCAATTATCTTTCCATAATATTCTTTTTTCTCTCTCTCTCTCTAACCATCCTCCCTTGTTCTCTCATCCTTTCTGCCCCTCTCTCTGTTTATGGTTATATGCATGTGATAGTCTTACGAACATTGTCTTGTATATATTTACATATTTTACCGATGTAATTGTGCATTCTTGCCAGTTAGGATTTTCCATATTAGGCTAAGGGAGAATAAATGGCGAAATTGCACATTCAGTAAGTGGAAAAATTTTGACACTGCAGATTAGATCCAAATCTTTTGATTCTACGCCATGTCCTCTCCCCATTCATATCACTGTCAGACTTTCAAATACCTTGTTTTCTGTAGGTCAACGCAGAGAGTGGAAAACTGACCTTGTTATTATATCTGCAATAATGGTGACAGGATTTCTTCAGTGCCTCCTCTAGGTAAAGCATTTGGTCTTACTTTCAAATAAAGAAACTTAGTCACAGGACCATTAAACAGTTTCCCTAAACCTATTCAGCAGAAGAAAATGGATGGAGCCAACATTTGACTCTAGATCCACCTGCTCCAAAAGACTTCATTTTTTCCAGTTTGCAAAATATATCTTTACAGTCAGATCAAGATTTACTTACATATTTTATTAGTTTAAGCAAGTTTGAATGATTGTTCATTATTTCTCTACATTGAGGTAAATTTGCTTTGCTATGCTGTTATATTTATGAGTACAGTTATATCATAAAACTTGGTTCGATTTTCATCAATCTACTTCCCATCTATCTATATATATATATATTTTTTACTTCATATTTCTTTAACTCAACTCATTCTTTAAAATTAAGTCTTGTTTTAGGAATAATACCAGTGAAATCACAGATGTGGCATACTCGTTACATAATTTCTAAAACATTAAAATAAATATGTAAATATTTAAAAAATTGTTTACAACTTGTGGCAAGGTTCAGATAGTTAAACACTATATGAAACGTTGATTTTTCTATTATTGTATTTTCTTTGTCAACTTTGCTAAAGAAAGGGTTGACGTCTTCTTTTCTATAATGTCACTTTATAAATCCAAATAATTTAATAAAGGGAGTTCAGTAGATGCTTGGTCTTGCAAAACTTTGCATTCGCTGCTTTCATTTTTTAGTTACTCCTAAAATATGTTTGAATCTATTTCCAAGAGAAGTGGGCAAGCTCAGGAAGCTATTTTTCAGGGTCGATTATCCTGATCCAGCCTCTACCGCTCCATGTAGATTTGTTGTGATTTGATTATTGACAAGTAGCCCTTGTTCTACCCACACAGCTGTAGCAGTTGCTCCATCAGAGTTGCATGTGGTTCATTTCACGGGATGAATTAGAGAGGAAGAAGCTATTTATAAATTCATAGATTCCCAAAGATCTCAGATCTCTTAAGAAGTCTAAGGAATCCCTCTCCATATTATACTTCTTGTTTACGCAAGGGATCCAGGCTGCCCTGAGCCTGTTCCCCATCTGTTCTCTTTTCCACATTTCAAATTAGTCAGATTCTGAATGTGGTGATATCTTTTGGCCTTTGCATTTACCCACTTCAGTTGTGTAAAAAAAAAAAAAATCATATATGTTATATCTAACTTTACCATTTTCACTCTGCTTCCATTTTCACTGTCTGCTTTATATATAGAAAGTCTTTCATTTCGTGGAGTCTAGATTTCTTCCTTTGCTTCCACTTTCATTTCTCACTGACTGAATCAGGTTTCAGCTTTTGATCATTCGTTATCTCCTGCTGCTTCTCCTGGACCGCCCCTAGCAGCCTGACCAAGCTCTGGGCTGTATTCCATGATCTCTTTTAATTCTTTGTTGGAGGCTTGCTGGCCCTTTCTCTTTACCTCCCTGCCATGTTTAATGCCTTTTAGCATTCCAGCTATATTTTTCAGAATTTTTCCAAAATGAGATGAAAAATCACATCTCCAGCCACCAATTCTCAGTGAGCAATCTTTTTAGATAATCCTTCACCATCATTTACTATCTTAATTCCTCATCTTGCAAGCTTCTCTCTCCAGAAAATGAACCACATAAAGCAATCAGAAATGTCTTTATCTTAATAAGAAATCTCTTCTGGTATTGGAGAGTGATGGGGATAGAAAACGATAGAATGCAAACGATGCAAGACTAGTTCATTTATGCAAATAAAAATCAGACTAGCTGACCGGTACCTCCCTTTCCCATAGACCTGCCTCTTGTAGAAAGTAAAGGCATATGGAGGATGCTGGAGTACTCAAGGTTAGCATATGGCAGTCTCAGAACAAGGTTAATCAAAAGCAAATGCCAAAGTCATCTCATATAGAGGATGGCTAATGACGTACTCCTTTATTGTTCCATGTAAAAAGAGAATACGTTCTCAACATGACATTCTCCAAACCACATATAGATACCCACAAAAATAAAGGAATCACTACTTAGTCCCATCATGTCTTGTCTGATTCTCTCATCTAAGTTCTTACCCTCCATCTTATTCTGTGTGAATCTATTCAATATGCAAGTGTCACAGCAAACCCCTTACCCTGTAAATGTGACCACATCTATGTCCTACCTAAAGCCTTGCTCCTGTGACCTAGAGCAGTGAGTACTGCACACGGAGCTTCAGCTGACTGGCAGTAAGTGTTACATGAAAAACTGTGCTGGACATTAATCGCACAGCCATGTTGCCAGGTTTCACGTTAAGTTTATGATTACTAACCTAAGAGTCCTCATGCTGCCTGGCCATCAGACCACACGATAGCAGACAACTGGTTCATGTCGTCTGTCACCTTGGATTACTGATACCTGCCCCATCCTAGATCTCAGCTCAAAACCTCCTGAGAAGTTAGAAGCAAAAAAAAAAAAAAGGACTTCCTCCAGTTTCCACAACTGCGGCACTCACCTAACTTCACTGATGCTCGTATACTGCCCCCGACCCCATTCTAAACCCACTCCTATGTAAACTAAGTCCCCCTGCCACATCCTCTCACCTGCTTAAGGCATCCTTCCTCTTCCCCCTACATTATTTTCTTTCATCAATACAGGCCCATGCTGCTGTTCTCTTTTCATGACTACCATCATTATTATCATCACCCTCAACACCAACAAAGCCTCATTTATTCTCATTTCCCTTCCAGCTACTGTCCCGAACTCATGGAAAGAGTTCCTGTGGGCTCTCTCTTCAATTTCTTTACCCAAACTCTCTCTTGAAAACATTTCAGTTAGGCTTTCAACTCCATACTCGCCATACTGCTCTCGTTAAAGTCACCAATGACGGTCACTTTGCTAAATCTCATGGCCACTTCTCAAGCTGAGGCTCTCTGACCATCAGCAGTATTTATAGGGTTGAATACTCCATGGCTTTAAATATCATGTAGAATGCTGACAGCTTCCAAAATTACATTTCCACATGGCCCTCTGGACTCGTGTATCCAATTGCCTACCTGGCATTTCCATCTAAATGTCTCTGAGGCCTCGCAAGCTTCTCAAATTCAAAACTGAGTTTCTGACAGTTCCAATTCAAAATCTCCTCCTTCTTCGGTCTTCTCTCATTTCAGTACAAGTGAATTCTTCTTCATTGCAGAGGTCAAATACATGATTTTCTTCTCTTCTCTCACAGTCTCTATCCAGTCTATAGGTTAATCTGTCAGAACTGACTGAAAAGTGTATTCAGATTCCAACATCTACTTTCCCGTCATTCTAAGCCTTGAACACTCAAGTTCGAACTACTGCAATAACCTTCCCACTGGCCGCCCTGCTTTGTTTCCTTTCATCTCTTCTCTGTGGAGCAACCAGAGTGGGCCTTTGCAAACCCAGGTTGGATGACATCTCTCCTCTCATCCAACCGTCCAATGGCTTCTGATCCTAAATCCACAGATTTGGTACAAACCGAAATCTCGCAGAGGCCTGCAGTGCCTTATGATTTGTCCCCCTCTCATCCCTCTAACTTTCTATCTCAGCTCTCTTCTCTCCACTCAATCTATTCTGGTTCTTGCTCAAATTCACAGGCGTTGTCCTGCCTCCGGACATTTGCACGCATCTCTCTCTCTCTCTCTCTCGCTCGCGCTTTCTCTCTTTCTCTCTCTCTCTCTCTCTCTCTCTCTCTCTCTTTCTCTCTCTCTGCCTCAGTGCTCCGCCCCCCACCCAGCATTTGAAGGTTTGCTTTCTAACCTTTGGTTTTTACCTGAATGTCATCTTTTCAGTGAGAACTTATTCAACTGCGACTCTCCTGGTTAGAGCCCAATCCTGCCTCACTTGTCACCCCAGCATTTACCATCACCTAATTCACTCTACTCTTTAAATATTTTATTTCACTGTTGGTCTCCTCCAGTGGGACATAAGGTGCATGAGATCAGGGACTTTCGTCTGCATCCTCAGTGCCTAGGAAGTTGCAGGGAAAAGAGAGGAATACTCAACAAACACTTGTTTAACGAAAGAGGAAATGAATGAGTTTATAAATAAATGAAAGAAAGAAACAATCGTAAATGCCAACTTAAAAGAATTTAAGCCAATTTACTTACTACCAGATTTGTTAGGGCTCTTTAATTAGATAACACGGTTTATACATATCCTGGGGGAAGATGAGACAAACCTGATGTTTCCCACACACATTTGATCCCTGATCTATCAGGGCAGCTTTTGGGATGTGTACTTTACACCTGTGCTCCTCAAAATGTGGTTTGTAGACCAGTGCTGATTCACAAATTATTGATTACTTATCTGCAATAAGAAAAATATAGAAATTGAGAGCAAAAATTTAGAAAATCTTATAGCAACTTGACATGGCTGCCAAGAGCATTATCAGTGGGTTTTTGTTGATTCTCATTTAATTTTTCTAATCATTTACCATTGTTATGTGTTTCATAGTATCAGCTCATGACAGATTAATAACAACAACAACAACAACAACAATCTGGTCCTTACCAAAGATAATTTGAGAAGCACTTCCTTAAGGCATACTTTGGGAAAACATAGGCTAAAGTTGCAAAGTATAAAAAAGCAATTTAGGATCCAGCCACCATTTTTGTTTCTAGTCTACTTTCTTGCTATTTCCCCAGTTGTCAATTGAGTCAGCATGGTGTTCTGTGCCCTGCATGTACCCAGGCTGTTCATCTGCCTGAGAAGCCTCTGTCCTCCTCACCCGCCTGGTGTACTTCTGATTACCCTTCAAACTTCAGTTCAAAGGCCAATGGTTCTATGAAGAACTCCCAGAATCCTCTCCATAGTCTTGGGCTGCTTTTCTGTGCTTCCACAGCATTCTGGTAACCTATTCCCCAACTTAATGCCCCTCTCTCGAATCATTCTCTTTACCACAAACACGCATTGACTATCCATGTGCAGTGTGTGAAGATCGATGGTCTCACCGGTAGATAAAATCAGTACAAATTCTTGACCCTGGGTGTTTACCCTCTAGCCAGCACAACATTGCCTACTAATTAATTATTCAGAATTTATGTTTTACAGATGAATTGAGATATAATTAGTGTACTATGTAATTCACCTATATGAGTAAATGGTTTTGCGTATATTCACAGAGTTATGCAACGATCGCCACTATCATCTTTAGAGAATTTTCATTATCTCTCAAAACCCCATACCTCTCAGCAGGCCTTTCCTTCTCACCCTCCACCCCACCCCTGGGAAATCATTAACCTACTTTCTGTCTCTATAGATTTACTGGTTCTGGACATTCCTATGAATCAAATCGAAGACTGCTGACCTGTTCTTTCATTCTATCCAACTGACACTTTGGGCCAATGGGGCAAAATGGCTAAGGGTAGAGTATCTCCTCTTCCTACTTCTCTGGCTGTCAGCTGGAGTTCTGCTGACCACCCACCTAGCCCCACACTGCTGCTAGAAATTAGCACTCTGCTCCTACAACGCTCAAGTTCACCATGTCGCTTTATATTTGATTCTCCCCCACCCCCCTTGCAGATACTGTTCTCTGAGATCAGGATTACTGTCCTGCCAAGTTCTGTTGCTTCTGTATTTTCCTATTTCTTCATCATGATCCCCAAACCTCTTAGAACTCAGCTGAAATTATAAGACAGCCAACACTGAACTACAGGGTCTTAACCACAGTGTTCACAGCAGGCAGTGGATACATACGACCTGTACTGAGACACTTAAGACAACTTAGAGTGACTCAACACTGACCCAGATGGTCCCTTAATCTAGGCCAGATGGCAAATTGATCATTAACCTCATTTTGATGAACTTGTTTTTTTGGTCCAAAATGCACTATTATAATTAATTATCTGCTATTTGGCATTTTATCAATAAATACCATCCATTAACTAACATTTTCACTGCCAGTTCAATGACAATTAATTATCATGGTAATAACCTATGGCACTAAAAGATTCTGAAACCACTTCAGAATACAGAGCATGGAGAAAGTGAGAAGAAGAGAGAGAACGAGACAGAGAAAGAGACAAGTCAAATCACGCTCAGCACGGTGAAGATACGTAGGACACGAAGCATCACTTCTACCAGCTCCCCACACGCAGAAATACCCCACATGACATCTATTAAGGGGGCTCCCATGTAATAGCAAGTGAATTAACATACTTTAGAGTCGGCTAGACTTTTCCAAGAAGCACACCCCTCTCTTTATCCCAATGTCATAATGTGCCCCATCCAGGCTAGCGGAGGGGGAGCCAACTCATCTAAGCCTGGAAGAAACAACATATTGGTCACCATCATTTTATTTACCACTGTACACTAGAAAAAGAAAGAACCTTCCTTTCCCTAACTCAAAGCTTTTTGGGAATGATTGGAAATATTTTCTAAAAATAATAGCATGATCTGGACCTAAATAGGGGAAAATAATTAAAACAAACTTGATAATGTCAAGTTTGTTTTTATTTATATTGCTTAAAGATTATCAATTCCACAGCAGGATTGGTGCCCTATTGGGTTCACGATAGGTATTCAAGACATTTTGATTTGATTAAGAAAGCTAATGAAAGTGAAGAAATATGATAAATGCCTGAATGAGGTATCTTTCCAACTTGAAAAATTTATCTGGAATTGGACTTGCTGTGGGAGCTTATACAGCCTGCTTATTTGTTCGTAGACACTATGCCCCAGTACGCACAGCTTTCCTTGCGAACTGGAGTCAACGGAGTCACCTGAGAGCTACTGGGTTAGAAAGAATGTGCTGGACTCAAAGCGAGGCCATCACCCTTCTCAAAAGGATCCACAGAAAGAAACAGCAAAAGGGGAATATCTTTATGAACACGTACTTAGAGAGAGCACCTTACAGAATTCACAGGAGACATGACTGAGGAGGTTATAAAATTTATGATGAGATTTTTAGAATTGGGATTTTTGAGACTCCCCAAATCCTGCTGTGTCACATGCACTGTGACTTCTGCATAGAGAGAGCATGGCGTTTCCTGAAAGTGCGAAGGCCGTCGTGACTCATCTCTGGAGCTGCCGAGGCCCTCTCCCGCTTGGCTGTCTCCAGCTGGCATGCTGCATCCCTAGGTTAGATCCTGAAAGCCAGGTGGCTCGGGTCGCTGAAGTGGCCATCTTTACCAAGTAGAGTCACAACACCTTAGGAAATGTCCTGCCGTCTCATCGTTGTGTGAAGAGAGCCTCCAGTAGTATCAGCAGACCCTGAACAATCCTGCTACACAGAAAGCTGGTACTGATGGGAACGAACCTGGAAGACCTGCCCCACAGGGTCTCGTATGAGGGTTATAAACAGGAGAGACTGACCACAGTCCAGTAAGTTTACTGGAGGATATATAGGATTATATAATCACTTGGCTGATTTTTTTCCTAGATGAGTTCTAAGGGGTGAAAAAGAGATATTCTTAGATAAAGAGCCAAAACATAAAAGAAAACCAAAAGACCAGGATGAAGAAAAATGATCAGTTACTAGAATTAAAATGCACTAGGAAAGACAATAAACACCAGCAAGAATAAAGAAGAGGCCAATGTGTGAGGAAGACCTGAGCTCATGTTCTTGCAGCAAGAAAGAATCAGGGCAAAACCAGCAAGGGAGTTTCTACTGCAAAGCATATGCTCTGGACTTCTACTGCCAGAGTACCAGCTCGGAACAATCCCTCCATCACCAGGGCAGAGCAGGTAAGGCAGACCCACTCCCAAAGGAAAACACTTCAGATCAAGAGAAAGCTGGTAGGTTCTACTTTGATTCCTTATACTATGTGGTATATCCTTGTTTTGTTTTGTTTTGTTTTGTTTTGTTGCATTGTAGACTTGCAATAATTCCTAAATATGGTGTGGGTAATGTAGGTGGCTTTTCAATCCTATGTCTTAATTTATGGAGACTAGGATCATGGTGGTGGCTGCATGCCTGTGGATGTGGAGTCACCCAGAGATAAGAGGGAATCTAGGATGTCCATTTTCATTGCGACCTTTAGTAAGAGTTTGGAAATTGTTTTTTGAACAAGTTTCTCTTAAACTATATGATGGCTAAATTTGGATGATGTGGATCTCGCTGGCTGACAAAATTTAATTTAGTTAAATGAACTCTAATTCTTCAAAAAATAAGTCTGTTCACCTTTTGGTTTGTGTGTTTTTAAATTCTTAAAGAAAAATAGTTTTCTCAGATTTGTGTCTTTGTACAAATTTGTCTGCCTCAAATTTTTCAACATCACTGTTTACACACAACCACAATTCTCTAAAACTATTTTGTCCTTCTAAATGTATAGTGTAAAAAACATGCAAACAGAATAAAAATTCTTAAACCTACAGTGTTTTATTATAGACAATAATTCCTTTTTTAAAATCGATTTTGGATTTCTTCGCAAGTTAAAAATCAGTATAAAGTAAGTTTTTTACAGGGAAAAAAATATCCTTTATGTATAAAATATACTAGAAGGCAATCTCTTCCTTTAAAAAAGTCTATTACAAGCATCTTTTAAAATGAATCCTTTACTTTCCTTCCAAAGAGAAAGCTTTGTAAAAATAATTTGGGAAACGAAAACAATTTTCCTGGTGACAGATACGATTTTTCAGACAGCTCCTCTACTGCCCTCTAAAGCTCAAGAACAAAATAACAGCTCTAATTTGAAGACAGTAATTTATTCAATTGAAATACCCAAATTATCAAGACCCCAGAGATCAGATTCATTGGTTCCCGGTCTCAGTGCAGTGTGGCCAGGCACATCTGCTTAAACGTAAGGTTTACATTTAAGACACAACTCGATACAAAATAGAGAACTAATAAAGCAGCGATCTTATCCCCCAGACCGGAGTTATTAAGTAGGTCCTAGTTATTCACATTTTAATACATGACCTAATCATACAAATAGCCAGGCTTTTGAGTTTTGAAAATAATCAGTCCTTTTGGGATGTTCATAAGTGGTGTTTTTATGTTGCCTGTGTCATAATTATGACAGAAATATATTATAAGAAAAAGCAGAGGACAGTATAGGTAACACCGGAAAGAACTGTTAAGAAACAGTACATAAAACCTTGTTTTAAAAGGTGAAATGTGCCGTTCCGTGACCTCATTTTAATAATGGACATTGGAACAGAGTGGGATCTGGGGGCTTTATATGTAGTCTGATTTTTTGAATCTGGGAGCGGAAAGGAAAAGGCAATATTGAACACTTAGTGAGCCCTGACTTTGCACTAAGTACTTTTATGTACTTCCCATAAACATGTAAAGACTCATTTCTATTTTAGCAGATGAGAAAATTGAACTTCAGAAAAAATACGGCATTTGGTCTAGTCATACAGTAGTAAGTCAAGTGCAGGAAGGACAGTCAACTGTCCTAGACATGGATTGAGTACTCTCCCCCGATTCTAGGCCTATCACGTAAGAATTTCTGGGGACGGGACCCAGAAATCTGTGATTTAGCAGGCTCTGCAGGGGATTCAGGCACATGCCCAAGGTTGAGAACTAGGTTTGGATAAGTTCTTTAATTTGTTTCCTTACCATATGCTCTGGGCTACTTTCACTGTCAGATGCATTTGACAAGCCTTGCTTTAAATATGAAGGGGAAACTTTCACCATAGATTCAGTGCAAGTTATATTCCTCTGCAGCAACATATGATAATTCAGAGTCTCTTCCCTCATTATAGCAATGGATTGAAATAAGCAGTAGACTACCAATTCCAGAGTCCTGTAGGTTTGATTTCCTTACTCTGGGTGGACTGAGAAAATTGGGCAACTTAAGGTAGGAAATTAGGGAGGAATAATGAGCAAATTATTGATGATCCTTATTTCTACGTTTCTATTCTAGAAGGTGAGCATTTCATATTTTGACATGATTATATAAATGAAGTGGGATGCCTTGCTTTAAATTTTCATCATGTGCTCAGATGCCAGGCTTGGCCAGTATTTGTATATACTAGTTCCTGTGGGTGGCAGAAGGAGGAATAAGACAGTCACGTGCAGTCTACTTACTTTGCTTTTTCATTAAGAGCTTTATAACCACTATTTAATTTTAATCCCACATCACACTTGTGGGAAAATTATTCTTTCACAGGTAAAGACACAGGCTCATCCAGGTACCTGCTTAACTGGCGAGATTCTAACAATTCCTTCTGTCTCAGATTCGGCATTCTAATGGGAGAAGCGCATGGCATCCCTCTTGACAGAGAAAAACAGAGTACCATACTTGAGTTTATACCCTAACAATATCGAGTAAAAACTCTGGAAGGCCTTCTAATAGATTTTTTGACAAACACAACCTATATTCAATTTTGTTGCTTGCAGTTGGAGAAAAGAAATAAGAAACACTTCATGAACTCAAAAACATATGCATCTCCCCTTTGTACGAATTCACTTTCTACATTGCATCATCATAAAAAATGACAATGCTTGATGTGGCAGAGGTGCCTCTAAGTTCACCAAAATTCATGAATCCTCTTTCATAATACAGAGTTGCTGCAGGTGGTGGCTGCCAGTCACAGGACTACCCCTCCCAGCCATCCTTGCATGCATATATGGCCATCTGACTAGTTCTTGCTAACAGAAGGAGAGTAGAAGTAATGAGTATCAAGTTTAGGGTGAAGTAGATGAGAAGCAAGTATGTTTTCTTCATGAATTCAGAGGACTCTGAGGTCCTAGGAGATGGTGGAGCAACAAGGCAGATGGAACCTGAATTCCTGAATCATGAGAGAGAGAGAAATCTCCAGCCCACCAGGAATGCTCAAATTGAACAGTTCCATGAGTAAGAAAACCAATTTGATTGTGTTAATCTCTTGAATTTTAGAATTCTGTATATTACTGCAACTATTGATACCCTATTTAATGCATTTTAGTTCCTCTCTTAGATGATACTTTTATTGAAGGGAATTTCTATATTTGGAAAATTAAGGAATATATAGTTTCATGAGCTGAGTTCTATATGGGTGGATTTTGAGGAGTCCGGTGGGTTTCCCCCTCTTCGTTCCTCTTCCAGGGTAATATTGATTAGAGTGAGTGCACAACTCAGATAATCTTGGGTCCAATCTTAGGCTTTTCCATTACTAGATGGGTGAGCACAGGCAAACCGATGACCCTTTTGCCTCTTCTGAAAAATAAGGATTAAAAAAAGCCCTATGCTCTGAGATGATTATGAAAATTAGAATTCATAGTTGTAAATTCCTCCTATAATAACTGGCTCATAACTATGATTAGCAGTTGGTAGATTTTCAACAATATTTGCTGCTGCTTCTCAGGGGATAATTATACTATACTGCCCCATTATTCCTGGTTTTGGTGATGCAACTTGCTCCAGTCAATGTAATGTAAATGAAAGAGATGTGTCACTTACAAGTG
Source organism: Rousettus aegyptiacus (assembly GCF_014176215.1). NCBI lineage: Eukaryota > Metazoa > Chordata > Mammalia > Chiroptera > Pteropodidae > Rousettus > Rousettus aegyptiacus. The sequence continues at coordinate 11,123,629 of NW_023416285.1, forward strand.
GAAGCCTGATCTCTTCTCTTTCTGACATGATGACTGGCAATATTCTAACTCAAAATTATTCCATAACTTTGTATCCTAAAAGGAAGATGTCAGAACGAAGCCACAATTGTCCCACAATGGAACAAATGATACATAAGATATGGGAACTTGAGGTCCCTTTGTTACTGCAGCATAACCCAGCTTTTCTGACAAACGCATCAAATATATATTTCTAAATCATAGAATATGAGAAATTAAATTTTCGAGCTCTTCACCAAGAGCCAGGGTGTCTAGCCCTTTCCCCATCCCTCCTCCCTCGTCTCCTGTAAATGACCACTAATAAGAACAACATAGGCTCTTGTCCTGCTCCATTTTCAGGAGAGGTTGTAAGACTTATAGAGAATGAAGTATTTCCTGATGGGAGTTGAAAAGAGTTTAAAAAAGAAACTGAAGATGAGATCTGATTTCTGTGCTGTCCTTTGGAGGTTCATAATTAATGAATAGAAATGATTAGGCTTTACAGAAATTCAATTTACATTATTTTATTAGACTGTATAACTTTAGTGAGCACAAATGCAAGTTTGGATAAGAACCTCAGACTTTATAGTGAGGCAAAGTCAGTATTTGGAGAAGTCACATGGAGAATAACACAGAAATATCAGAATTTTAATTTAAGGCTGTGAGGTAACAGAACTTGATAGAAAATTGACATCTCTAGAATCATTCTAAATTTCTCAGAAAAAAATGGCAGAAGCCTGGGGTTAAAACATTGTCTTTAATTACTTTCTTTCATTAATTATATTGATGAAAAATATTTGCTGAATTTCTACTTTAAAAAAAGCAGGGAAGATGAAAAAACATGAGTATCTAAGAATTTTGTCAATTGACTTTCTGGTCATTATCATTTCGGGGTCGGGAGAGGGGAACAGCCTCAGTACACGTAACGATTTGCTGCTCTACTGTCCTATTGACTCAGAGTCTGCAGATGGTACAATCACTGTTTCCATGCTGATTTTACTATAATCAGAGTGAAAGCTAGAAGACACATTCATTGATGTCCATGTGTGTGGGCGATGCATGCCACAGGCTATGTTTTTACTCTATGGGGCATTCTTTGCAAAACCAAAGAGCTATTTTAAAATCATATATTGTGGCAGTCTCCTTATCCTTCCTTAAAAAGAATGCCTTTTCCCAAAAGCATCATCTACAATGATTGTACCTTGATGCAGAGGCTGGCTCCGGTCAGGCAAAGGTGAAAAAAGGGGCTGGACAGAAAAAGGGGCAGAGCCTTTGTGTGAGGAGGAAGCCAGCTGCCTTCCACACATTTTCCTCATTTTCTTTTTCCACTCTATTGTAACATTTTTATTAGAGGCTTACCTGACATGATGCCATTCTATTTATTGTTAAAAGACACACTCTAAAGAATAGGTACTTCTCTTTTTTTATTTCAATGTGCTTCATAACTCATTAAGTGTTTACACATTAGAATTGCTATTTACCTCCAAGCTACACCGCATTCAAGTTGATCCTCATTTTCATCTTGCAGATGAAAGGAAGCTTAGAGAAGACACTGCAGAAGTGATCCAGAACTCAAGCCACTTCCCCTACAGCCCATACTACATGGGAAAAGCCACCGCCTACCTATGCAAGCAATACTGAGAGCTTCAATACTTGATGACTTTCAACACCATTAACTGAATCTCCTAACAAATGCAAGTTATAGGTTAAAATGGTATTTAAAACCACAATTTAATTTTCCAACGATCAAAAGACAGAGTATATATTTAATACGAACCACCCTTGGTACATTTTTCAAAGACACTTTTTAGGTGATGAAAAACAAGTTCCCAGCTCCATGGCTTACAAAGTACTCCAGAACATTCCTTGAAATGCAAATTCAGCTATATTGCTGCTGCGAAATGAAAGCTTTGTGAAACTCTGATATTAGAGTTAAGGGACTATTAATCTCCATTTCATTAGTGATTTCTGATTTGGGCATGTAAAAATTATGTTCACATTTTTTACTTAGTTCTGGAAGATTAAAAATCTAAATGGCATAGCTATGTTTTTTAATTTTTTATTTCCATGAACCTCACTTAAAAATCATAAACCATTTTATCATGAAAATCATCTTTTTCTTCGATGTTATGCTAGTAAATTCTATTTCTGCAGACTGGTTCTCTCAGACTAGTTCTCTAGAGAAGAAAAAAATCATATTCTCATTGCCTTTCATCTAAAGACCCAGGATATTGCTTTCTAAATTAATGGAGCTTGGTTCAAATCTGGTACTTCATTAAATTAACATCTCCAGTTTAAAAGCAAAAGGAAGAATTCACTTCAGATGTTCCTATCTTCATTTGAGAGTCAACAACATTCTGTATTTTAAAGAGGCAAAATCAGATGGAAAGTAATTATCTATCACCTATTTATATCTATCATCTACCTTGATCTATCATCTATATCTATGTACCAAATGTCTACATCTGTATATCTGAGTTTCTCAAAACATTGTTGAAAGTAAAATTTATTAGCCCTATTTTAAAGATTAAGACTGTGCAACACAGAAATGAGTTTGCATAGTGTCCGTGCCGGACTCTGGAAAACCTGAAGGCCACCCGAGTCACTGTCCTTTGGCACTCTGACATTCACCTGCTTTCCATAAGATTCCAGCACCGAGTATGTGTGTTTGTCCCTCTCCCTGAGTGGACACTTTCCCTAGAGCATAGGGCGCTGTCTTATTCTTCTTTGTGTTCCTGTCTCCCTCCCGCACAGCTCATTTTAACAAAGTCAGGAGGCCTGAGCAGCAGGCATTGATTGCTCTAGGTGCTGAGGGCCGACAGCAATGCGTTCACAGCCCCTGACTCCCAGGCTGCGCTAGCAGAATGCTTGTCACCAGCAGTTTCTTACCAGAAGAATAGTTGCTTAATAATTTTTTTAAAAAACTTAATGTGTTTTTAAAAGCTCGGTGCTATAGCTCTGATCCATGGTCAGAATATAATGAATTAGAGTCCTATAATTTATTTTGAGCACATTCCTAGAGCCAATTATTCTTCAGTCTGTCTATTCAGGATCTTTTTCTTTTGCACAAAATTATCTTTACTAAACTTTTTGCAGCTCCCTGAGGGCAACTTAAGATTGCCAAGTCATTTCTCAGGATTATGCCTGGCACCCCTAACTTAGTGTCTAAAGCAAACTTAATAAACTCATTTTATAGCCTCGCCTCTAGGACTGGATGAAAATATTATATCCAGCAACCAAAAGTGAATCCCACTGAATACCATTGATTTTTCTTGCATTTTGAAGTTAAAAACAGCTACTCTCTGGGTAGAATATCCCAGTCAACAGTATATCAATTAATCCACATGTCATGAGGGCCACAATTCCATAGTTTACTGAAGGATGCCATAAGGGTGAAACCAGTAGTCTTGCTCTGGGCAAAAAGAACATTTATAGGGCTTTCCTGGATGCTCAAAACTTGCTCATTTATGATAGGAAGAAGAGGTTGTGCTATTTGAAAAAATAATTATATTAGCTCTCACCAGGTTCTCTTAAAGGTATTCGTAAACACATGCTATCATTCAGTTCCTATGAATGGGCTGTGTACAGAAAGCGTGCAAGTCCCCCTGGAGACTCATTTTTCAGGCTCCAAACCCGTCTGACACATCCTCCGCACGTCACCATCACAGCAAGCATTTCAGCCCAAAGAATACAAGCCTTAGTATTTTCCTGCACAATTTATTCAAATCTTCACTCACACTTTATTTCCTTATTTTTCACTTTTCAAAATGTTGTAAAACAAACATAAACGAAACCTGTCCTCGATATCTCTAGCCTTTCAGTCTCAACCTGTCAACATACACTCCTTAACTCAACAAAGACCCCACTCCCATTTCTAAGAAAAACCTTTACCATTCTCCTTTTTGTAAGTGGGATTTGATTTTTTTTTCTCTTATCATTACTACTATTTGACATGTTTTGTTTCTTTCATGCCGTAATGTGGTTAACATTTTAATTTTGAAATATTTCAAGTTAACATCGAGAGACTCAGGGTTCTAGGTTGTTTAATTATTTATTTATTTGGTTTTCTGTTATTTCTTAGGTAACATTTGTCTCAGTGGAGATTCCATGCCCTCTTTCTACCTAAGACTTGAGTCTTTTAAAATCGCAAAGGTTGTTCTGTTAATGTATCTCAGTTTGGCACATGTCACATTTGCTTTACCATCTCAACTAAAACCAAAATATCTACTTTCTATTTGCTGCTATATAATAAAATAAGGCAATAAAGCCAATTTCTTTGATGCCTAAAAGCACAATTTTCCTTCCTGGTTTCTACAGCTGTAGTACCACAAAATCTATATTTTGTAGGAAAACAATTATTTCTAAAGGCAGTAAGTTTCAACCAAAAAAAAAAAAAAAACTAACAAAGCAAAGCAAAGCAAAACCGAACAAAATCACATCAAAGATTTAGCACTAAAAGAATGTGTCTTAGGTTGCTGAAGGAGTGAGGATAAAAAGATCAGGTGGCTCCCCAAATGGCTACCACTCCTATTCCAAATGCCACAGTTATTTTGGCCCCCAGGAACACTACCTTCCTCTCAAAATATTGATGTGGAAAATTACCTTAAATTTTGTCATCTCTCATCGCCTCTGAGGATAGGAATGTCCAAGAGAAAGTAAGACACTTAATTGCATAACTAATTATGTAACACATCTGCACCAAATTGACATGTGGGTCTGCCATATAAAGTTGTCAAGGTGTACAGGGCACAGCTTTACTGTGTGTGTATTGGGAGAGGAGCACAGCATTCTCATAGAAGTTGATGGAAATTATACTGTCCAAGGATATAGTGCACATAAGCTGTCCACCTGAACTCAGCAGCTTTCTGGAGTTCTTCAACTCATTAAGGTCTCCCCCGCCTGCATAGCTAACATCCTACAGAAATGCCCTCCCTTGCCTACCTCGTGAACTCATGCTTAGTATTCAAGACTCAGTCCAAAGGCTACTCTCTCTTAAAGGTCTTTCCTGGTCCATGCCTGGAACATAAATCAGAAACTTCCTTCTTTTTTCTCCATCCTTCCATTGTTCCTTTCACAAACTACTCTTGCCTCAGCTTCTGGGCAAGAAGATTTCTTACTCATTTTTGCATAAATAGCTCCTGTTATAGGGTCCGGTACATAGCAAGCAAGTTTTAATAAACATTCCATGAATAAATAAATAATAAGGCCCAGAGAGATTCTCTAGTGGGTGGCAATCTACAAGATAATAATTGTCTTTCCTCCCACTTGGTGATATTATCAAACATTTATTTTAGGGCAAGTAAAAAAGACTTGAAAGCATTCTTAGTTGTCTGAGCACACAGTAACTAGCAAGGAGGCATTCTCAGCTATACAATCTTTACAGCTCGCAAAACGCCCCGTCAGAGCTTACTACTAAACATCACAGATGAATACTGCAACATTAAGTTTTGTGGCAGCGCAAATAAAAGTGCTACCAAGCAACATAATTAAGCCACTGTGTTTTTTAAAGTGATTAAACGCTAACACTTACTTTCTTTATAATCATTCAATTATTTCTCACTGCCTAATGCCCAACTCTCTTAATATGGCCTAGAAAACTATTGATAACCTAGCTCTCATCTATCTCTTTGTTTATCTCTTTCCAGTCCCTTTTAATCCCCACACCCAAGTATGTCACACCATACATGTGCCCGAAATTCAGACACTTTGCAGCTTGAAATTGCAACCTACGATCACCCTAATACAATTCTTTAAATTATCTCTCAACTTCATGTTCTGGTATATTTCATCTCCTCAGCCAAGAATGTCCTTTCTACTTTTGTAGGGCATTGAGCTGTTATTCATAATCGTAATCTCAGTTTAAAAGCCACATGACATCCTTCGCGAAATCTCCCTCTCAGCTCCATCAGAATCATGAGCTCCTTGCAACTTTCATGATTCCAAGTGTAAAACTCCATGGCATTTATCACAATCATTGTAATTGTTTATTTGTCACTCTCTCCATCTATCTTTCAGCTCTTTGAAAGCAGGGATTGAGCCCTGCTTATTTCTAATCAATCCACAGCATCCAAGACAAATAGTGATGGCAGTCACGAATTAGCCACTGAACCAATGAGCGATGAAGGAATAAAATAAAAAGTCTGATTCAGGCCTGACCCCAGTCACCAGTTTTGGGAAAAGTTCCCTTGGGAAAAAGTCTACTGCTGCCTTCCACCGCTGGGCCAGGCCTGGAGATTTCACCTTATAATTTGTCCTTGTCGCTTAAAAAAAAATTCCAGGAAAATCAAACTCTCTGTTCTCCATGCACCTCACACAGCTGGAAATCTCAAGGCAGCTTTCTGCAAATGCGGCAGCAGAAATGAGCTGCATCTATTTATGTTTTTTTCTTTTTAAATTAGTTCTGATGCTTTTTGATCATTACAAAGAATCTGCTGGACATTTCAGCAGTGGAAGGACCTGATGTGTGTCTCCTTCTTTTTTAGCATGAATTTTCCAGTTCTTCTCATCATGGTGTGGATCAGAGCTGCCGGCAGAGTCAGCAGCTAGAAAGTGCGCTTTGGGCCTGGATTAGGACGCAGACTTAATAATTCCACAACTCGAAAGCAATTTCCAAAAAAGAAAAAAGAAAAAAGAGCTGAATTTATAACTTGAGAGATGCTCTGAACATAGGAGATAAGAAATAAATAATGTATTTTAGGTGGCGTTAGTGTTTTATCTCTCTATCCCCCCAAGATCGAAGGAAATAGAATTCATCTCAATCATCAGTGGGACTCTGAGTTTTGTTCATATTTGTATTTTGGGTAATTCTAGCTCTACCTAATTTATTGACTAATAAAAAATATTAAGAGTGAACAGAAAAAGTCATTTTTATTTTCTAAAGACTCCACTTTGCTTAGACAAAATAACTGCTCAAAGTAAATCAAAGTGTTAAATAAAGACAATACTTCCCTATTGTGTCAACCAAATTCTTATTCTAAGTACTCTCTCTAACTTTATTGTCCTTCTATCATTTCCTATTGACTCTACCATTTTTAAATTTTTGAATAAAGTATTTTAAAATTTTAGAACAGCTTTATATTTATATAAAATCGTAAAGATAGTACTAAGTTCCCATATACACCCCACTCAATTTATCATATTGTCATTAGCATCTTACATTATTTTGGCACATTTGTTATAATAGTGATACATATTTATTAACTAAAGTCAATACTTAATCAAAATGTCTTTACTTCATTTTTTAAAGTCCTTTTCTGTTCCAGGACATCAAATTACATTTTATTGTCATGTCTATCATGACAATTTCTCAGATGTTCCTTGATTTTAATGTCTTGTCTCTTTTGAGATGTACTGGTGAGGTATTTCACACCATGTCTCTCAGCTGGCATTTGTCACTTATTTTTTCTCTTGACTAGAGTGGGGTTCTACATTTTCCTCAGCAGGAATGCTGCAAAGGTCAAGTGCAGTTTTCATCATATCACATCAAGGATACATAATGTATCAACATGACATCACTGTTGATATTGACCTTGATCACCTGGCTGAGTGATTGAGTGTCAGGTTTTTTCTCTATAAAGTTATTCTTTTTCTTTCCCCTTTTCCAAAACGTGCTTTCTAGAAGGAGGCCATTGTGTACAACCCACACTTACAGAATGAGGGGCTTATGATCCTTCTCCATGAGGGCAGAGTATCTACAAAAATTATTTGGAACTTTTCTGCATAGAGATTTGTCTATTTTCCATTAATTAATTTATTCAATCATTTATTTACTTTAGCACTGACTCATAAATATTTATTTTATACTTTGGATTATAATAAAAATACCAAACTATTTATTTTGTTGTTTGAATTAGTTTAGCTTTGCCATTGGAAAATAATTCAATTGGTTTCTGTGTCTCTGATATCATTTCAGGGTTTTCTTTCTCTCTCGGAGGGAGAGGGCGAGAGAGAGAGAGAGAGAGAGAGAGAGAGAGAGAGAGAGGGAGAGAGCGAGAGAGAGGGGAGGAGCAGAGAGAGTTGGAGAGAGAGAGAGAAGGGAGAGAGAGAAGAGCTGAGCGCGAGCTTATGAGCGGGCTAGTGAGAGCTGGCCTAGCTGGATTGTGCTATCTCTCTCGTCTCTCTCCTCTCTCTCTCTCCCCCTCTCTCCCCCTCTCCTTCCTTCCTTCCTTCCTTCCTTCCTTCCTTCCTTCCTTCCTTCCTTCCTTCCTTCCTTCCTTTTTTAACATTTCCTTACTTTCTGGCACAACAAGATAACCCTGGCTCATCTTTATGTGTTCTGCTTCAGTTTTCATATTAACCTTTTCTCAAGAGTCCTGGTTTGTTTTATTGAAGAATGGTATTAATTATCAAAACCTGGGCATTAGGTGTACTCGTTGCTACAGAGGTAGCATTGCTTCTAGCCTCCCTCAGCTCACCAAGCAAAAGATTTTATGCCTGTATACTAACTTATATACATCCATATCTACAGATTTTTCTACATACAGTTACCTGTACCCATATTAAGCTAAACATGAATTCACACTTATGTATCTGACTCTAATCCATTACCTTAAGGATTTCTCTAGCCTCCTCCTCTTGCTTATCTATAGCCTCCCACTCAAAATGAGTAAGATGGCTCTTCCATTTACTATCTACTTATGTAATCAGTCTATTCCATTATGTGTATATCTATATCTATATCTATATCCATCTATATCTATATCTATCTATATAGATATAGATATAGATATATCAAAATAGTTAACCCATATCCCCATGAGAAACAGCCATTTACTTTTCGAACTGCATTTCATTACTAAGTTAGGCTTTCCTTGAATGTGGAAGAAACTGTGTGGGAAAACAGGAGTGATAATATCAAGACAAGTTAGATGAGGCAAAACCAAAGGATGTAGATATGGTAAAGAAGCCCTATTTAAGTCAGGTATAGATCCAGGAAACCTGATAAAGAATGTGGATGGTACCTGAATTAATGTTATTTTGATTAGGTGAATTTTAACAGTAAAATAACAGCAATAAATCACAGTCCTATTGGAAGCAGGGATTACAGACCACACATAGAGGATGAGTGTTGGCCGTGGGGAAATACAGATTTCACGGAGCAGACGAAAGCATAAAAAACTGATGATAAGTTAAACGGAGTCTAAGAAACACACTGAAAGTAACGACATAGAGCTAGGGGCTGAGATCTCAGAACTCAGATATCAACAGCAGGGATGGAATCGATGATACCTATTTCCAGGGTCTCATCAGTACTTTATCTCAGGAACTTTACACAGGTCCTTTGGGGAAAAGGCTAAGTCAGAATGAGTTAAAGCAGATAAGAAATTAACAGCATTTGGCTAAACTTAAGCATTGAATAATGTCCTTTGGGACCCAACACAAAGCTGTCTTCTCTCCAAGAAGCTGTCTGAGACTCCTAGAGAAAGGCTTCTCATCCATCACCCAGGATGGAATGTTTACACCCAGAGTTCTCACTAAATATAGTAACTATCTGCTTATATATTTGTAACTAGAAAGTGAGGTATATAAAGGTCCTATTGATCATCAGCACTTGGCATCGTGCTTGGCAACAAGCAGCAACTAGGCACATGCTGAATAAATAGAACAAAGAGAAAGAGAGAGACCCAGGCACTGAGGGGTTACAAACAGAGTTAAGGGGAAAAAAAATCTCCCCCAGTCAAAATTAATGCCTTTCCAGTTGATTAAGAAGGTGGGCCCTCGACATGTTGATTTGTCCAATGACTTTTTCAAAAAACCTTTATTGCTGCAATCATAGGTAATTCAGAAATCTATCTGCAATGACTAAAATCCATGATGAAAATAAATTCTATTAGGGTATTTCATTAATGCTATTATTCCACAGTCCTATTAATGCATAGCTCACTCACATCTTACATTTTTATTTTTCAGGGAGGTATAGCTAAGGAATTATATTATTAAACACTTCCATTTTACTCTTATTTCTGTGTTATGCATCACTTATATATTTAAATGCATAATCCTTTTCGGCAGACAATCCCATCTTTGGAAATTGCTTCAGTGATGCAAAGGACTGGAGGGTAAATATTCTGAGTTTGTCTTTTAACTAAAAGATGTCATTAGTTTTCCGTACCCAGACATGCACAGCTTTCATCACTGCGAGGTTTTATTCTCAAGCTGTTCACAGAATGAGCTGAATTTTATAAACATGGAGATTTTGACACTTCCTTCCAGGCTGAATGAAGAATATGACATCCCAAAGTTCTATAATTGGGAAAAAAAAGTGAACATTGATAAATTTAGTGAGACTTTCCCTTTCTTGGCTGACTACAGTTTATTTTTTAAACAATTTAACTTTTGCACAATCCTATATGAAATAATTGAGACTATAAAATACATGGAAAATGGTCCTTTTTTGCACTGGATGATATTAATTTTATTTAGGTAGGCCATGTACTTGAAAGAAAAATTTTGAAAAAGTCTATCCATTCTTATTGACTTACAAGTTTGATTTGGTAACACTGGGAGTCATTTACCTCCCTGGGCTTCTGCAAGTGTATCTGTCAAAGGTGGATAGCATTATCTTGATTATATTCTTTTCGATAAAAGAAAAGTTTGGATTGCAGCTGAGATCATTCCCAGAACTTGAATTTAATAGGAAAGATACCAGCTAGTGCAACATATTTATTTTCTTCTGGAGCACAGATATATGCTGCTTGCCTTCTCCCAACCCCACTCAACTCTCACCCCAAAATACACACACATAAAGACTTTTCTCTCCTAACAAGAGACTTAAAAATACTTCCAAGACAATAAGGCTGAAGGGGAAAAAATGAAAAAAAGAATTATGAACATAGTTGAAAACATTAGAATCATGAATCAGCCAATACTTACATTATATATCTCATTTAGGAAATAGAATTCCTAACAAATTAAATTCATTTGAAGAGTCATTCTGAGAAACCATAAAAAGTCAATAGGTGCTCTTGCCTCATTCAATATCTGAAAAGCTCCTTGTCAGAAAATGTTTTTACTTAACCTAAAACATATTTTTCAGCATAGGCCAGGAATAAACATCAGTTTATAGGCTGAGGCAAATGGAAGCAACTAGCATTTATCAGGCTTTTCGTGTCCTACGTGCTTTACGCATGTATTTAGGAAAAAGAAAACATAGGGCGTGTGTTAGTATGGAACGGACCTTTCTAAAGAGGCAACAATTGAGTGGAGACCTAAGTTGATACAGGATGATTATTCAAAGCAAAAAGAATAGCAGGTGCAAAGGCCTGGAAGTGGTGTGTGTCGGGGGGCAGGGGGCGTGGATCTTCCTCTCACCTCCCACCCCCACACCCAATTTAAAGTAAAGTGAGGCTTATGAAATTTTTTAAATGCATGGTTATAGGAAGGATAGGTTGAATGTAGATAGAAGATGCCAAGTCTGGCAGAGATTGTCAAGCTGTGGACCAATCTTATCTGTTCTTCCTCCTAGGCACATGTTAAGAGAAGATGACAAATCTCGGGTACCCTTGCAATCAGGTAAGGCCTTGTGAATAAATGATGATCAGTGGACTCTGGTGGAAGTGATGGAAGCCAGGTCTGGATCATAAAGGCTTCCCATCATCATCCTACATGCTGTTGTCCTTTGGATAATAACTTTGGAAGCCATAAGTTGCAGATTGTGAAGCCACAAGATGAAAGGAAATTGGATCTTTGAAATGGCATTTGCAAAAAGAGCTCTATGCTTTATAAGAAACACTCATTGGTACTTTATAAAGGGCTAGAAATAGACTTTGTTTAGAAAAGCCACCTATGGTTTGGGATTTGCATGCAATATCAGTGTGGCCTTAACTAATATGCTAAGATTCACTTTGCTGTAGGTTCAGTGCTATTTTAAATAACATATTCCTGGTTAACCACCAGCAATTCCCAAATTGAAAACCCAGAGAGGAATATTAGATGCATGGCAGTAATGATTAAATGAAAAGAATAAAGATCATGTACCTTGGGAGAATCACAGATTCACTGAATAAAAGTTAATTTTTTTCTAACTCTCTGGCACACAATCTTAAAAATGGCCATTTTACTTTCAAGGGTAGGTTATCTCTTCTATCTAAAGGCAATTGATTGTGATTTTGAACAAGGGTGTGACAGAATGTTTGTTTGCTTTACAGTTACGATCCAGTTAAAATCATTTCTATCCTAAGAAGGTGGTCATTTGAAACAAAAATGATTGAAATAGAAATATCAATAAATAGACTATATCTATTTATACAAGTTACTTTGTTAATTCATTCCTCAAGGATTTCCTTGAGCAGAGATACAAAAATCATTATTAGTGATACGTTACTGGCCTTTCAGCCAAGATTTCGTTTTGTGAGTTTACAGCATTGAGTGGATAGATGCATGTTGACTGGTTGATTGACTGATATACATCTTAAAGTATAACAAGAGAATAAATTAAATTTTCATCAGCCACCGCTTTTAAAATGTTCTGTAGGAATTCTCTTACCCATTCTGGGTAATATCTGGGGATCATCCCCAGCTGCACCACGATCAATATTAAAAACAAAATTTAAAATGTTTAAGAATAGTTCAAACTAGAAGTATAAAAGTCTTCTATATAAAAATGTAATAAGACATATAAAAATGAATAAATATGTATGTTATGTTTTACATTTATTTGAAAATTCTTAACACAGAAACATCAATAAATCTTTCCAAATTAACTTATAGTCTTAACACAATTCAAAATTAAAATAGCTCAGGGATATTTGTACCTGATACAATGATGTACTCTGGAAGAACAGGTGAGCAGGCAAGTAAAAAAATAAAATAAAAAGGAATTTTCTTGTCTCTTTTTCAGGTTATGTTTTATTATTTTGACATGTTTTTTCTTCTAATTTATCTAATATTTCTGTTGAACCAGATATACAAATAATTACATGAATTAAACAACCAAAAAAAATGTATGAGTTGATTAGTGGATAAATAAGTAAGGTCATGATCAATAATGAGATATGCCGATACATCTGAGGGTAATTAATAAACATATTGGCACGTGGGTGAAATACAAATTAAAAAGCCCCTGGATGGAGAGTATTTTTTCCGCTTCTTTTTCTCTTGTTACAACAAGTTGAACACACAGGCTGCTGACTCCAAAACCAGGGTAGTTTAAAGCCTTGGGGTTTAGCTTTTCAGGAAAAACAATGGTGCAGATGAGAGATGCCGGGAAGGATGGCAGGTGTGCTCCCTGCCTCGCAGCGAAGTGCAGGTGCCTTCTGTGGCTGATTTCCTCTGCCACTTGAGCAATAAAATCATGGTTCCCATGCGGGACTGGCTGACTGATAAGGCTGCACAATATCATAATCACCTTTATTAAAATTTCTTTCACATATGTCATTTAAAAATACTATATAAGCACTGATAACGTTCCAAAACTAATGAAACTGTGATAGCATCAATGATATGCTTAAAAGATCAAAGATCATTGGTAAAAAAAAAAAAACTCAAAGTACTTTCTTTTTTTCCTTTGCAGACATCTCGGGATTACATTTATTTGACAAACAAAATATAAGTTTATATAAAGTGGGAAATACTTTGAGAATATAGAGGGATTCTACAAACATATGGACAGTGCGATAGAGCTATTTCATTTTCGGAAAACTTATTACAACCCAATTGATGATTATATAGTCATCTTGAAATTGAACAATATAATCAATATGATGTATGCATAGACATTTTGATTTCAGAGTTGATAAATGTAACCATTACTTTAGAAAGCTCACTTATCTTCCAAATAATATATAAGGAAGGCTGTTGGCTTTTTTCCTCTCCCTCTCCCTCTCCCTCACACACACACACACACACACACATGAACATTCACAAAACAGGTTTTACCATCAAAACTTTGAAACACAAAGTATCCAGAAATACAGATAATAATTCATAACTTCATAAAATTTGAGATATTCAGAAATTCAAGTTCAAATACAAAGTCACTAACGGATTACTTTATAAACCCCAACATGTAGGAAGCAAACCAAAAAGCTACCACAGTACGACAGCATCAAATACAACCAACTAAATGGTATTTAAGTAGTCCATACCCTCTTACACATACTACCAATGTTTCTAAAGAAATGTATGTCTTTGTGTTCATCTTGGAAACACATGTTCCTATGAGACCATCATCGAAACTACCAAGACACAATTTCATTTAACTTTGTAACCTTTATCACCTTAATTTGAAGTGTGTAGAAGTAAAAGAATTGTTTCAGGAGTCAATTAACACCCAAGTAGCCTGGGTGTTAATTTCTGAAATCTTCCACTCATGAGCTTGACACTTAGCAACTTCATCTTAAAGAAGTTCCCTGAGCCTTAGTTACTTTAAAAAAAAAGAGAGACACGCATACCTGCTGGAAGCTCTTTGCTGGAGAAGGGGCCCCTTTGTGGAATTCCCTCTGCTGAGCAGCCTGGATGCAAATGCTGTCCTCAGCATGCCTTCAGAGTTGAATGGCTTAAGATATTCAACCCTATCAGCAAAAAGGACCATCTAACATGGAGGAGTGATGAAGATCAGCACTCCTTATGCAGCTGGAAGACAGAGCAGCCTTTGCAAAAGTCAATTGAACCAAGAGGCTGCCTTGAGCTCTCCAGCAGCAGGTCCTTAAGGGTCATCAAGAGACTCACCTGTTGATGATCTGACCTGAGCTCCTGCTGATCTGACCTTTTCGAGAAGCTACCAGAATTTGCAAGCCATAGCCCTGCAAACTTGCAGTGTAATATGCATTTTCAAAATATAAAAGGCAATAAACTCCACATTCAACATTTATTGAACATAAAAAGCAAACCAAAAACATTAACAATAATCTTTTCTCCAAAAAGATTAGACAAAACGTAGAATGGATATGAAATTCGATCATTACTTTTTGGTTATTAGAAAGTGCATGCAAATATAAGGGTGTTGACTTAGTAGAGATTTATAAGTTTATCATATATGAACTCTTGTTTTAATGTATGGAAAAGAAATATGGAAAATTAAGAGTGTGTTAGTGTTTCTTTTATTTCAAACTCAACAGTAAAATTACTGTAATAAATCCTATATAAAATGCCTGTGAATCTTCATCTGGGCTGAGTATTTAGGTTTAATATTTCGCTTGAGATTTTGCCAAATTAAAACCTGTTAAGTTCATGGAACCCAGATTAAAACTCTCGACTACGCAGAGTTAAAAGTTATATCATCACTTTCAAATAACAGTGATACTAGTCACGTCTTTGACAAATTCTGAATGTGCATGATGATTGGTAGTTTTCTTAGCTTTGTCTTTTTAACCCCTGTGTTCAAAGCTTTGTTAATACGGATCCAAGTAATGGAAAGTCTTTAAGGTACAAGAACAGGAATAAGAGCGTAAAATTTAGGTAAGAGCATAAAATTTAGGTAAGACATTTAATCCATAATGCTCGCCTTTCTTATAATTCCATATATTTTTGCATTCTTTACGTTCTTGCTACAGAATCTCATATTATCTTGCTTTCCCAAGATATTAGAATTCTACAGTTAATTATGACATTCTGCCTGCTTCAGTGACAATATTTAAATATGAGAAATATTTAGTTTGACAACTGCCTTACTCCTTAAATCAGTATCTGTGAAGTGACTACAGAATATATTCTACATTATTAGATCCTTTTCTCTCTCTCTCTCTCTCTCTCTCTCTCTCTCTCTCTCTCTCTCTCTCTCTGTCACACACACTGACATACTTATAAACACACATGGTCCTAACTTGAGCATGGTTTACAGTTTAAAGAATATGAAAACAAATAACTTTTCATAATTTTGCACATGTAAGAAAAAAGTTATATAAATCACATCTGGAAAGGAACGTAGTACTATACCCTTACCTTTAACTGTCTCCTTAGTTCTATTTGAATGAAAACAGTCACCATCACATCCACCACCTACTCATTTATGTCTCAGATGTCTCCTCTGAACCTTATAATGTTAATTTTAACCCAATTTCCCATTTAGGAAAAAAAAAAGGGGGAGGGGGGAAAGGGGAAAAAAAAAAAAGTCTTGTGAAATGAACAGCAAGGCTTTACCCCTATCACAGGCCTTCGGCAGTCCTCCCGGGTCTGGATGGCAATGATCTTCAACTCTGCTGCTGTGAAGTGCTGTGATCTTCAAACTTCACATTTCAGGAATGCAGAAATGTGCTTTTCTAGAAGAGGCACGCAGATCCACTGTCTCTAATAAGCTTAATACTTGCCACGAGCACCGCCCTAGCATTTGTGCACCCCCTTTCCCATATTTAATTTGGTTCAAATGTTCCCTGTTCAAATGTAACTGCCTTTCTCCCTATCTATATCACTCTCTCTCTAGATAGACACACAGACAGATGAGAAAGAAGAATTTTATATCTATTTTTCTATCTATCTGTATATCAGTTACACACACACACTAGCCTATGGCAGATGGCTTGCTAAAAGCTTGGTATCTACCTAATTATTCCTGGATCCCCAAACTAAGGTTTAAAATTATGAAAACAGCATAAAGGAGACATTTTCTTCATGATAATTATAGCATCCTTGTAGCCCAAATCCCTTTACTATCAAAATGAAGCTGAAAACAGGGCATATTCACGCTCCCCTAATTAATAGCCTGGTCTAGAATGAGAAAATTAGAGTGAGGGGGAAACTCTCTTTTTATGAAAGAATTAATAACCAGGCACAAAATAGGTTAGATCTTACCTAAATGAACTGAAACTGCACAATTACCACAAAAGAGAAATTATCAAGTAATTCTTTATCATTGTCAGTCTTTTTCCTAAGAACATACCAGGGTCTTATTTTTTGAGTAGGCAGAGATTTTTTTTTTTAATTTTTTATAACTTTTACTCAGATCTTCTGATTTAACCAAAGTTGCCTCTTAAAAGTTTCCTGAGTCCACGATACCTCTTCCTGTCTCAAAATTTTTGCCTAAGCTCTCTTTATCTGAAATGTCGCTACTTCTTTTCCCTAGTATTATCTCTTTCAGGAATAAATTACCAATTCTGAAATGAATCTACTTTTAATAAGGGAATTCATTTTTCTTATTAAAAAGTTTTGAAAGCTAGAATAATTTAGACTAAATGGCACAAATCTAATTACACTTTGCACGTAATACAGGACTTACTATAACCCCTAGCTTCTAAAAATTAGAATGCATTAGCAACTATGTGATTTTACTCGGAGACCCAAAAAACCTCCTGAGCATTCTAATTTTTTGTAAGAGACGTTTACCCATAGTTATGGAATCTATATTAACCAGTTCTTCTGCATATTTTTTATTTTTATCATCGAAAGTGATTTTAAAATCACATATACCAGTTGTCTCATTCTGCAGGCATAAAATTAATGTGATCAGGATAACTGGGACATATTTGATGTGATAAAACCCAGCCCATTTAACTTTGGTTTAAGTTGACATTAAAAAAACGGTGCTATTTCTATATTTCATTTTTTAAATAAATAATATTATATTTGATGGGAAAGAAAATTATGACAAAACATAAACTAAGCTGTAACTTTACACCCATCATTTTACTCCAGTAGTCCTGTCCTGTATTTTCTTGCCAAATACAGTTGTTTTAGTCACATTCTACTAAATATTCCTTTCTCCATGTATAGAGCTATCATATCAACTAGCTCTTGTGGGGTGGGGTGGAAGATGGAGGAGGACATTCACAATGAACACCTCATATAAACTATAGTTTTTCGAGATAAACATGCAAACAAAATTGTAACCATACACTTCGATCCTCCTAATAAATCATGAATTATATAATAGAAATGTTATTATAATAAAAGATATCATCTGTTATACTCTTCAATAAAAATATCAGGCATGCACAATGGATCAATCTGCTTATCGATCAAACTAGAAATTTAGATAAATTGTTCATTTCAAATCATGTATTGCTTTTTTTTCCCAGAGAACTCACTAAATGGCAAGAATTTCTCCATGGCAGAACAGAAAGCTTTTTTTTCTTCTTTTCCTTATTGAGATTCAATTGATATATAACATTTTATTCAGGTCAAGTGCACAACATAGTTGTTCACTACATGTGTGTGTTGTGAAATGATCATGAAAATAAGTCTAGCATCCACCACCACACTCGGTTACAATTTTTCTTTTCTTGTGATAAGAACTTATAAGTTCTACTCTCTTAGCACTTTTTTTTTCTTTTATTTTATGTCAGGAGAGTGATTGATGGAAGGATTTGTCAGAATAGCCATGCAGCAAGTTACCAGGAAAATGGTTTAGCTTTAATTCCCTAGAATGCTGAGCTAAGATGAAATCAGCCTGAATGGATGGCGTTGGCCAAGCTATGCTTCAGACGTTACGCTAGCAGTGTCTTAGTGTTTGTGAAGAGAGAAGCTATACTAGCAACAGCTCTTGGCTCCTGATTTCTGGAAATGTAGTTAGTGAGAATCCCATAGATCAGGGACTAATCTTCAATTACACAGGCGATCTATAAACCACAATCTGATCCTGAGCCTCTCAAAATTAAGAAGGTACCAAAACCATCTAGGGTGTTTGCTAAAAATGCAAATTCCCATTCTCCAGGCCCACAGACTCTCATTCTCTGGTCTCTAGGACTCAAAAGATCTGCATTTCAACATTGCTGGGGTAATTTAATCCACCCACCAACACGTATGGCTGGCACCTGTGTGCACCCAGTTCTGGGCCTACACTGTTGCAAAGACACAGAAGTGAGGACCTGTCTCCATGATGCTGGTCTAAGTTAGAAGCCTTTCTTCAGTGAGGCTAATGTACCCACTATTCATTGTGAGGGGATCCGGGCTGAGTCCTTTTAGTTCCTCGAGTTGAGAGTCAAGTGACTGAGGGAGTCTCCCAGAGGACATTAGCAGGTGATATTTATGACACTTATATAGAGATCCTTTTAAAGTCACGAATAGTGATTATGTTCCAGTTAGTCAGTCAGTTAAATTACATCTATATGCAATTTAACCATTTTACCAAATGTCCTGTTTATTTTAGTCAAAATCAATGTACCAGTTTGTTGTGACCTCAAAAA
Organism: Rousettus aegyptiacus; assembly: GCF_014176215.1. Taxonomy (NCBI): domain Eukaryota; kingdom Metazoa; phylum Chordata; class Mammalia; order Chiroptera; family Pteropodidae; genus Rousettus; species Rousettus aegyptiacus. The sequence goes on from NW_023416285.1 coordinate 11,142,681, forward strand.
TCTTCACAGAAAATCTCGTAGTGATGCCATCAATAAAAATTCTTTAAATATTCATTACAGTAACAACTAATAAAAAGGATACCCAGAAGTTTTATTTTAAAAATAACTGTGCTCTAGACCTTTAAATGGCCTGATTGATTCAGCAGCTCCAAGGTGATAATAATCATAGAACCTACATCTAAATGGCACTGGGCTGTGTCCAGAGCAGTGTCGTATCATGGACTCATTTGATCTTTACATGGCTTGCAGAGCAATCAAAGTTTAGAGAAACATGTTCTGGAACTACTTCTGTGACTTTTGGTTCATAGATTTCTTTCTCCCAGGGCATTCTTCTCATCCCATAAAATTCCAATATTAAAGCAAAAAAAAAAAAAATTTTTTTTAAATGTTAGATCAGATCAAACTCAGAACTTATCATTTCCCATATAAAATCATTTTCTCTTACTCAGGTTGTCAGGTTGGCGCATATGAGTTCAGTCTGGGGCACACAGCGCCTTGGGGACTGCCCCGTTAGACTAAGCACCCTTACCTCTCACTCACACCATATTGAACTGTTTCTAGTTTTCTGCAATGTGTCATGCTGTTTCATGATGATATAACTCTGCCCAAACCGACCCCTCTGCATGGGACCTCTGGATTCCCTCTCTTTTGTGTCTGACAAATCTTATTTTTCCTCCCAAATTCTGTTGGAATGCCGCCTTTTCTGGGGGCTTTCTTCTGAATATTTCATCTATGTAACTTGTTTATGGATCCAACTTTCCCAAAATCTGAGTGCCAGAAAGTAAATTACATGCCTTATTCATTTTAGGATCCTCGTGGTTTCTCCTAATTGCGGTGGATGCTAAATAATTAATAGACAATCTGCAACATAGTATTTAAAGATGACTGTTAGTAACTAAACTCATTTGAATTTTATTAATAAAGATGAGATAACTAAAAATTTAGCATCAATCTGGAACAACTTTCTAACGTTGGGGTAAACATGTACTCTGAGCGATTTTTATTTTTGTCCCATCTTCTCTTCAGTAAGAGGACAGCAGAGAAGTTAGACATGCAGACTGCAGAGCTAAACTTTCTTCAAATTCTGACTCTACCTCTTCATGGCCATATAACCTTGGACAAGGTTTTCAGCCCTCTGGGCTTCACTCTGCTGTGTGTAAAATTAGGAAAATAACAGTAATTGCCTCATGGAACTTTTGTGGGGATTAACCGAGTAAATGCATACAGAGTTCTTAAAATGATGCCTGACACCTAGTGAGTTTTTATACAGGCACTTTAATAGTAAATAGATATTTTAACAGTATTAATTCCCTGTGATCAGAAGTATACATACAAAGGAAACCTAGATGTATTTATTCCTTTACTTTCTGCCCATAATGTTCTTTTGAATAAATCCAAATGGTTTACATCAGCTTCTTTGCCTCTAGACTTTTACCAAATGAGCTACCACAGCAAAACTGCCCAATTAAGTCTCCAAGTCAGCACTGTCTCATCAAAATACACTGTAAACTATATGTGTATTTGCAAATTTTAAGAATAATATATATAACTGAAATAAATTTTAATATATTTTCTTTAACCAAATATAACTAAATATTATCATTTTAACATGCCATCAGTATTAAAGAATTTATAATATCTGGTGTGTTTTACATTTACAGCAATTCTCAACTAGAATTAATCACATTTCAATGCCTCCCCACCCCCGTCTGCACATAGCCACTGACCTTGTATTAGACAATGCCTTTGTTAAGTCTAAGATGCCAGCCCAACTCGATGACATGTAGTTTTTCGATTTGTCACTGGGTGGTGCTGGAGCCAAATACTGTTCTTAAATGAAGTAAAAGTTCTTAAAAACAAATGCAGTTGAGTGTTAAAGTACAAGATCTCTTTGCTATGCAGAGAGTTATGATGAATAAATGGGATAAAACACACACACACACACACACACACACACACACACACACACACCATCCTATCACAAGAAATTAGGAACATTAAAACTCAAGCAAATCCTAACGCTCCTCAAACAGACACTCTGAAGTTTGCCAGGCCCATTTTATGTGCAAAGCCATTAGGTTTTAACATTTCTGAGGAACTATTTCTATACTGTTTAATTTCATCAAATAGGTTTTCCCTAATGGAATCTCTTTGCACTCCTGTAAACTCATGGTTTAGAACTATGATTTCTGCAGCTAAAAAAAGTTTTTCCAGTTATCATCTTCAGTAACACTTTACGCAGCACCTAAATGCTATGGCACCTGTCCTGGAGGGTAGAGTAGATGGTATTTATTTTGCTTGTAAAAAACTTTGATTAAGAACAATGTTACATTTTCACTTAAGGCTGTAGGAAAAAGTACATGCATTATTTTTCAATCAAATGCAACAGAAATAGTTTGCAAGGGAACTGTTATTTGAAGCAAATTTCTCACATATTCCTTTAACTAATTCAAAATTCTCTAAATCTCCATGTATTCTATGATGTCCTTTGATTCTCAGCCCAAAAACACACTGAGAAATAACTTAAGGTTCCAAGCTCATTGGAAATGCCATCATGCTGACCATGCTACAGAGTTCCTACACCTTTAATCAGGAATGTCCCCTTCTCTACTAGCTCTGAGAATTGTACTGTGACAGTCACTGCTAGCTCCCTACCCAGTCATTCTTCCCATGTTCCTTGTCAATATAATTCAGGTTGTGCTCAGAGTAGCCACGTCCCTAATGAAACATTCATTTCCCCAGTGTTGAGTGCAGCCATGGGATTCTGGGAAAGCTTTTTCTCTGTTTACAAGTAAAAGATAGGGATGGCACTATTCTTTTCCCCTTGCTCTTGCCTTGAAAATGTCAGCTAACATGAGACGACAAGCATGGGGGTGAAAACTACAAGCAGAGGAGCAGAGAGATCCAGGGTCTCAGACAACACTGTCGCGAGATGACCCAAGACAAGGAAACCAGCTTCCTCTATATTTGTCATATGAGAAAATGAGCTCATTAGCTTAAGCCACTCTTAGTTGAATTATGTTACTTGTAGCTAAATAGATTCCTAAAATATGCACCTTCCCTACTTCTGCTCCCTAACCCTCATTTTCCTTGAATCTGCACGTCCTCCCCTCAGAGCCCTGACTTACCACCCGGCAAATCTCAGAGTTTTTTCCACTCGTAGCTCACTACTCATGGAGGAGAGCTAGAAAAGTTAATCCCTCCTAATAAACATACTATTTTATAGTGTTAAGATTATTACTACCATGAATCTGACTCTAGTGAATTTAAAGATGAGATGTCTATAAAAACTAGGAAGGAATTAAAAGAGATGATTGATAACCAGCATTTGAGTAGCTTCTCACATTTCATAAAGGCCTTTCGCACTCTTCCGTTTGACCCATGACAGCTTTATTTGATCAATAGTCCCTTTCTCAGGTGTGGCAATTGAACCTCAGAATGATTAAGTTACTCTCCAAGGTCACGCACCCATTGCGATATAAACCTGCTCCTGGGGACGTGGTACAGCAAAACCATAACTGGTACCACATCTATTTTATTCTACTACCTGTAGAGATGATAATAAAGATTAACATTGATCAAGCAGGTACTATGTGCTACAGGCATTTGCTGGATCAGGGGAGTCACATACATTACTTCTTCCAATCCTCACAATAATCCTATGACCTGGTGCTATTGTTATCCCCATTACAGGGGAGGAAAGTGAGGTTCTGTCCGGGGACAATCCACCAGCCCTGCTCTCTGACCAGGCTGTTTCTGCCTTAACAGCCTGCATGGCGCATTTCCACCCTTTGCTCTGAGGAGGCTGGATATTTGTCTTTGAGTCCAATCTGCTAAACTAAACTCTCCCTACCTTCTGTTTTCTGTTTGTTCTTTCCACTGCCACTGGACTGTAAACCTCACTTGTATTTAAGAATGGCAACCAGCTGCTCAAGCCATGAAAAGATTCTGCATTAAACTAATTGCCTTGATTTTCCCATTGAATTGATATTAATGAATTTGGGCTCTGAAAACCCGTACCTCGAAAGATCTCACGGGATTCCTGACTTTTAAATTAGCTTACAGTTTTCTTTCACCTCCAAGCGGAAGGCTTAACTTCAAATGTACTTAATAAAAAAAAATGTGCACTTCAAAGATAAGCAAATACATCTTCAGATGGTTTAAAACAAGTACTTTGTGCATACCCTCCACTCTCCTGATACCACTGATACTATATTACTCTTAAAAAATACACCCAGGCAGATATAGATAATGCACATTTTCAGTCGGGTGCAGATATTTAACAACCGTTTTTGGGTTCTGATAGTGGTATGGACCATCAGGGGTCTGCTTCTATCCGAGGCCTGCCATTTACCAGTTTTAAGACCTCGAAGGAGTCATTAATACTCTCTAAACTTCAGTTTCCTCATCTCTAAAATGGACCTAATATACTGACCTCCCGCTTTTGGAATGTTTAAATAAACTAATGCATGTAAATTGTCTGTGCATGATATATGCTTAATGGATATTGATTTACACTCTTCCCTCCTTTAATCTCCCCAGCTCGCATTGGTATTTTAATCTTGTTTTTCAGGTCTGTCAAGCTTTAAAATAGATATGGATATTTCTAGGCTCTTGGTACTGGAAAACAGTGTATATTACAAGATAATAATAAATAAAAGTCATTTTAGGAAATAGCTACCACTTTTATGCCTTAAGGGAATAGTAGAGGTTAAATATTATAATTCTATTTTGTATGCTCTTTGAAGAAAGGCATTACTTGCATTTGAATTTTAACCCCTGGTGATAGTCCTCATTCTTGGGTTTTGCTTCTCAGAGACGCTTGAAATTAGATAAATACCAATACTGCATTATGTAGATGATGAAATACGTATGCACAAAGAGAAGTATATTTCTAAAGAAGGTTTTAAAGATCTCCACCCATCTATCTAAAGCCTTTCAATCACTTTGAAGTGCACTGATTAATATACAGAGGCTATTTGATAACTTTCCTTAATCCCTATACATTCCGATCGCCTTTAATCAACAATGGCAAACAATCATTCTCTTTGTAAGGAGGATCCCAGGACCACAGGACATTTGCAGACGGTAGCCACCACAGTCACTGGAGGATAAGATTCCTGACCCTCAGCAAATAAAGTATCAGAATTTGCTGCAAATAATGGAAACTGTGGCTTTCAAAGCTGATCCTTTAAAGTACGATGACACCTTGTACATAATGCTCTCAAGCCTGCTTTATGTTATAATTTTCATTGTATAAATCTTTATTACCAGAGTACCCCTAATGAGATTTGGGCACATAAGCTAATTTTTGATTTTGTATGAATATCATTCAGCATAACGTCTAACAAAAAGTAGTAGCTACTGAAAAAATGTTCATGGAGGAATGAAAGGGGAAAAATTAAAGGATGGGAAGAAGAAAAAAAGCAAGGAAAGGAGGAAGAAAGTCTGTCTCACTGATATCAGAATTGAAAGCTCGTCATTGTTTCATTATACCAAGCTGCCCTGTGTAAAGCAACCGCATTTTTAATTGAGCTCATTACCCAAGTAGTCAGTGGAGCAATCCTATCAATAATAGTATCATAGCTCCCTCAATGTTTAATGACTTCACTTAGTATCATCCTGGAAGCTTCTTTACTTTAATGTTACTTGTTTTTAATTAAATTTGAAGCATTGTAAATAACCATTGTTCCTTGGTAAAAAGATGACAAAAAGTATCTTTAAAAACTAAAGTTTTATTTTATGTTTCCCCACGGTGTGGCAGCAGAGAACTTAAGCTGACAAAGCCAGCAGTGGAGGTGGGATGGGAGGATTAATTTGAGAGTCTGAATCAGGGAGACCCAGGTTGCAGACCCAGGTCAGAGACCCTCTCAGCAGGAATGTGCACAAGAATCAAATGGCAATTGATTTCTCTGTGCTTAAAACTGACAAAAGAAAATATTGGTTAATGAGTTTCTTATGTTTACTGTAAGACACCCACTGACTATACTGCAGGCTAACACTCTCTCTTAGCTTTTAATAAGCCAATCTGTTGGAAATGTTAACATTTGTGTTGGAACAAATAAAGGTAAACACAGTAGACTGGCTTTCATGATATAAGTCTACAGAAAGAATGTCCAGTTAATTGTAATAACTCTTTATTAGACAGTGAAAATAACCTCTCCTATGACAGTTTGTTAAGTGAAAATAAAAGCAATTCCATCTGGTTGTTACAAAGAGTAGATAATTCACCGGGAAGTACGTAGTCGTCCTCTGGCAGGTGGGGAGTGAGTAGGAAAATAAAGCCATTATGGTATTTCCATTTATTCTTCTCCTACCATCACCATCCAAACCCCACTACGATACCACCACCCTCTTCCAGTCAGAGAAACATTTGTGTTTCTCCACAAACAACAAGGAGGGCAGCCGCACATTGGAAGAGTTCACTGTCCAGTAGTAGGGATGTAATTAAATAACCTTCTCACTATGCGATCTCACTACGTGATATGGGAACAAAATCATCTACCTGAGGACTAAAACTCCTTGCCTCCCACCTCAAATCCTGTCTACATTAACAGGACTTTATGATTCCCTTGTCTTCATTAGCATATATTTACTATTCCAGGAGACTTCTGCAGGCAAATAACTTGATAGCTCATTCAAAGAACTTCTCGAAAGACCCATCAATCCTTCACTAGGAAGCATGGACCAACAATGTACGCCCTGAGAACCATACAAACCCTTCATCTCAAAATCTTACCTTGCCAGTTACCACCAATCCTGGACAGTTGTATTGTGATTCCTGCCCAAGTCTAATCAAGGGCCCTCCCTGAGAGACCTTACTTAAAACAAACTTGAAAGTCTCAATGAAAATCCTATCTAGTATGTCTTCAGAGACACTGCCAAAACTCTCCCAAGGTGGTGTTCTCCACACCAGGCACACAATTCACTCTCTTTTCTTTATGACTGCTTGTGCTGGTGATATTTGGGGAGCTGGCATGAAACAGAAAAGTTCTACTAAGTAGCAGATATAAAACAAAGATAAATTAATTTTCCTTGGAATATCTTATCTTCAGATATATGTAAATATATCTTTATATTTTGTGTCTTCCTAAATAGAATAGACGTCTCATACTCAAATCCTGTACTAAGATAAATGACATTACATTGAAAACATCATTATGAAACCAATTCTCTAGTTTACTTCGTAATTACAAGAGTAATCAACCTCGCACTAGTGAAATAAATTGTTGTACAAATATGCTTACTGATCAATAAGGTTATTTTTTAAAAGAGTCATTTATTTTAAAAGGAGACAGTCAAGCCCTTAACACTTTCAGATGAGAAAGTGAGATGCAGGGAGTTTACATGCAGCATCAAATGATGCGAAGCAAGTAGGAGAAAGAACAGGGCTATGATCCTATTTTATAAGAAGGAGTAGAGTATAATTCATTTTTTAAAAAACTTAAACAACATATAAACCTATTTTAAATTAAAAAAACATATTAAGATGTCTATATAATACCTTATAAATCCTATGAGTAACATAATGGAATCAGAAAAACATGGATTTGAATCCTAGATCTGTCTCTTTACATCTATGGGATTTTGTTCAATTCCTTAAGTGATTCTGAGCACATTGCTTCACTCACCGATAGTATTTATCCCAATGGTTTCTTTTGATAAATAATGTAACATAGGCAAATCATTTAGCCCTCACATGGCATGAGCGCTAAATGATTTGCCTATGTTACATTATTATCATTTTCATCATTGCTCTCTGTTAACCACTTTTGCCACTTGGCTGTTTTTAGATAGATCTCATTTAGATAACCACAAGAAAGGAATGAAAAGAAGCCAAATATCTGGCTTGAACAATGGTACGAAAAAATTTTAGTTCGGTCTGCTGAGTCTATCTATCTGTGAGACCAGGAGGCAGGCTAACTAAAGATTTAGGAGATCTTGATTTATTGAGAGTTTAAGTAAGGTACAAAGATGGCACCTCATATACAAGAAAACAGGTTTAAAAATGTAAACAGAACTAAGTGTGGTGACCATATTTCATGAAATAGAAGGAGGTCCTCTCAAAAAAAGCCTTCATAAATCACAGGCTATGGTAAAGCCCCTGAGAAAAATGAAGATATCAGCCTTGTGTTGTCACCCCAAATTCTAATGTGAGACTGTCAGACTTGGGAAATCAGAAAAATCTTAACTGTAAGAATCATACTGACCCTTTAGAGCCAAGGCAGTCTCCCTGAGACAATGCTAGAAACGAGCCATTTGAGTGATTTGCATGTGCTGATATTGTTTCTCAGTTGTATTTATGCTTTCAAAAATGGCACAGTGGCATAATGTCTTTAGTTATATTTCCCAAGGTAAAAACATGTTCAGTTCAACAGAGGAAAGCACGTTGCCACTAATTCAAGGCAATTGGATCACTACGAGCTTAATGGTTTTGCTACATGGTACACAGAGGAAAAGGGCAGATATTTTAGAAAAGACATCATGGGGTTATTGATATCTACACAATAAAATATAACTACTTGAAGCACAGTGTATGTTCCCACAGAGAATGTCGAGTCTGTAGAGACAGCCCTAACGGGAAAAAATAGTAACTAAATGACTGTGGCTATTCTTTCTGCAAAGAATTAAAATTATGTTTACGGATAAGCAAACCTGATCAGTGTGGGGTCATTGGAGGGTTAGAGAAAGGATGAGACACAAAGAGAAAAAAATAAATATTAAAGTAAAAGAAGGGATAAAAATGGGAAGGAGCCATTAAATTACAGCTGAAATAACCCCTGTGAAGGAAAGGCTATCTCTCCATCAGGGCCTTTTTATTTATTTAAGCCCAAATGTCCGCCCTCACATCTCACATGGAGAATGGTGGCGAACATAGGCTGATCACTCCTTCCCACAGGGAGCATGACTATCTAAACCTGACCTATTCATTCTTTCAAAAGAGAGTTGTGCCTAAAAGAACACTGCTCATTTATTTTTCACCTGTTTATCCCTTCTCCTCTCTCTCTCTCTCTCTCTCTCTCTCTCTCTCTGTCTCTTTCTGCCTCTCTCTCCCTTCCTCCCTCTGTTCCTTCTTTTCCATTCTAAACATGACCTATAAGGTCTTTTTGATTTAGTCGCTATGTCTTTTCCAGTATTACCTAACATAAATCACTGTCTATATTCCATCCTAAACCATCCTAAATGTTTTCCAGTGGCTACTTTTGTTTAGAAACTATTGCTCATTTCTTTAACTCGTTAGCGTCCACTTACTCTTTGGATTCTTGCTTAACCATCGCTCCCTTAAAGAAACTTTGCACGTGCTCCTGACTAGACTGGGCCTCAGCGGCAGGTGCCCCTGACCTGAAGGAACTATATTTCTCTACTACATACTTATTGCACTTCTAAGTGTCTCCCTCAATGGGCTTTATCTGTCTTATTCTTCAGAGTGCTGCTATCTTCTTGCAAACTAGACGCACAGAGTACCAGCTCAACACATGATCGTTGCATGAGAGAATAAAGAAACAAATGAAGAGACTGCCTGATGCATGAAAGATAATGAGAGAAAAACTTACAACGAGCTCTAAATGAGCAAGCTATGGCAAGCGCTTAGTGTAGGTCAGAGTAGGTGAGAGAGGGATTAGGGAGCCTTCCTAAATAATCAGAAAAGCTCATTATTTCCCCCCTTTAATTGCAGTAAGAATGATACTGGTATCTTCCCCATGACGTTGACAGCCCGAAGCCAAGTCAAAGTGCTAAGTAACTCAGCTCTAATGAGTCACTTAGAACTGAGGTCAGACACCATCAAGTGTGCATACCAAAACAACAGAATAGGTCCGACCAACAACGATCCCCCTTCAATTTCCACTCTCTAAACATTGATGAGGGAATTTAGGGAAAATAAAAGCAGAGATAAGACTGGTAGAATTTGATCCCTCTTCTCTCTCATAATTCCTCAATCTGAATGGGTTGGTGACACCCGTGAGTCGCCAGTCAGTATCTAGGGCACTCGTAAGAAAAACAGGCTTGCCTCTGTTTCTTCTGCTGTGGGCTGCTTAGCTTCAGAACCCTCACGTCCTCCTTGGCACATCCAGCAACTCAGGGAAGAGCCTGGCGGGCTGTGCCTGGGAAGACCTGGCGTTTGGGCGCATGCGTGGCAGTAGAGACTGACGCCTGGGTGAACACTGAAGGTGAGAGATTCAGCAGAGCGGCCCGTGTGTGCAGAGCAGGTGGCATTGTGTGGCTAGGGAAAATGGCGGCAACTTAGTCCAAGTCCACGGATCACTCACAAAACATCAGGCAAGACCCCAGCGGTCCCCATGCCTCTGTGTGAGGGCTAATGAGAGTTATGAAATGGCCCAAACTGCTGACAAGTTCGACAAAAAGCAGGACCATGGAAGGTGGATACCAACACCCAAGAAAACTGCAGGCGCCACGCACTCAGAAACAACGATGTCAGACTGGAATCGGGGCTTTCTCCCCATAAACAACTATAAACACAGGAATAAAAGTATTTTTTTTTTCCTTTTCCCTCACTCTACCTCACGTACTGGAGGAGGTAGGTCATAAATGAAAGGAGAAGGGAGGTAGAGAGTTCCGAACCAAAAATGTGATAAGGAGTTTCAAAGTAGTAAACTTTAATATCTGAAATTGATCCAAACATTCTAGAAGATTCCCAAGGTGTCATTAAGGGACAGGAAGAAGGTCGGACACATATTAAAAAATGAGACAACTGAAAGAAAGAAAATCCTTTCGTATTTATTCTCCAACGTATAGAGGTATTTCAGCAAACCAGTTATATATCTATTTATCACTGATTTTTATCTTACCCAATATAAGTTATTACATTCCAACCTTCCTTCGGGGTCAAGGATTTTGTCTCACTAATTCCTTTATCTACAGTACTTGACTCTGTTGCTGACACGGGAATTGAAATTCAGTGAGTCCTTCTTGAACTAGAAAACTCTGTGCACATAAATTCAGATTTCCCTTAACAGAAGGCAGAGGAGAGGTCTAGTCATGCTAATATGACGCCAATAGTGTGCCTCACTTTACAGTGATACTACCTGCATCCACGGTCTTCTGTGATCCACGATCAAAGACTCAAACTAGGAGACTTTTAATAACAACTCCTACCACTTATGGTGGGCTCTGCTAGTGCTCAACACAGCACACGACCTCATTTATTCCACACCAAATCCTACGATGAGGAGTTACTATTCCCATCTCACGCACGAGACGACTAAAGCTTTGAGAAGTTAGGAGCCGGGCCCAAGGTCATATAGCTAGTAAGATATGAACAGGCGATGTCCCCGTCCAGGTCTTTTTGGTTCCGAATCCTGTATCTACTCCACTCTCCCATGTTTCCCCCAGTGCTTCTTTCCAAAGTTTGAATACCATCAAATATAGCACACCTACTTATTCCATGAAACATCGACTGTCCATGGAACCAATTAAGTGTTTGGGGTGAGTGCATAAACAAGTGTGGGCCATTTTACCTCCAGTGCAGCATCACTCCGAGGAATGAAAGGAAAATGCCACCCCCCATTTAGCCTTTCTCTTTCTCAGTAATCAGCTAGCACACCTCAGATAAACCACTGCACCTAGCCCTTCCTGTTCATTAAAGAAACACATGCAGGGTAAACAGTGACTCTCTGATGAGAGACACAGCAGAGCAGGGGCAGCAGGTAAAGGTGAGCAGAAGAGCGGAGAGCACAGGAATCAGTTAGTCGAGCCCTCAGTTCGTATCCAGCTCTCAATTCTTCTTCTCAGTGAGGCCTCAGGATATAGAAAGGACCTGAAAAGATGAACTCTCCTACAAAGGGTGAAAAGTACAATCTACAGGTGGAGAAGATAAGCCATGAAAGAAACCTGTCATTAGAATGGTATTTCCAATGAGCCCATCAGCAGTGTGACTGACCAAGTTCTGTCCTGCTTGGGAGTGGTCCCATTTCTTATGAGACAGACACTATCCCCTCTGCTAGAACATAGGTTCTTAAGAGCTAAGTTTGGCAAAATACCAGAATGTGCCAGCTAAAGACAGCATTTCTTTACCTCCAAGAAGAGATTCTTAGAATTTTTATAGGGGTTGCGAAGCTTATGTAGTGTAGAAAGTGCAGTGCTCTTTTGCCTAGATCGGAACTGAGATTATATCAAGCTTAGACTTGAAAATGCACAATAGAATCTCCTGTAAGTTGTCCAAGTGGTCAGGGCAGAACAGCTAATTCCAAGTGGTTTAACCTCCAGAGTATACTCAAGGACATTAAAATACATACCTAATAAAGCCCTAACTTGCCTAGAGCCCAAAAGGAGAGAATATGAACCCTGCCCCAAATCAGGGTTAGATTTAACAGCAGCTAAGAATTACTGAGTGCCTCTTACAGACCAAGCCTTATTCTAAGCACTTTACATGCTTATTAATTCACTTAATACAAAAGCCTATGAGGAAATATCATTATTCCATCCATTTAACTAACTGAACAAACTAAAGGACAAGGAGGTTGAATAGCTTGCTCAAGGTCATGCAGCTCTGAATGAGTAGAGATGGGATTCAAACACAGGCATTACAAGCTTTTACTCCTAACCATGACATTATTCTAAAGAGAACAATGTCTCTGTTTTTACAGGTCCTATTTAAAATTCATAGAACTTTCATCTTTTCCAAGGATATCTATTAGGAGGTGAACCTAGCACTTGGCTGGACATCTTAGCACAATGCTTGGCACTTAGTAAATAATATGCTAAGGAAATTTTACAGAGCAATTTGTTCATGCTTTTATCTTTAACCGAATCCATTTTTAAATGAGAAACTGTTGCATGCCTACCTGCAAAAATAACTTTTCTACGCCTCTAATTTACCATCTACGACCACACACAAGTTTGAAACAGTACTTTTCAACAATATGGCATCCAGCAAGGGCATCTGACAGCATCCAAATTATTATCAGTAAGCATTCTAAGAAATTTAGAATGTAAGAAACAATGGATGTGGTTTTAAAAATTATTTTCTTAGCGCCTAGCACAGTTCTATGTACTTCAACTTAGAGTATCACTTTTTATTACACGTACAGCTGCCTTCACATGGAAAGTAGGATGATTAAAGTCCCTCCGATGACCAACGGATTCATGATAAGAACTCTGTGAACAGACTTAGAGCACAGTAAGTTTAATGCAGCGTCAGCTCTTCTTCTTTCTTGAGTTCTTTACAATCGTCTCACAAGGATTTAAAATTAACCTGTCTAAAACTAAAATCACCCCATTCCCCAAGATTAGTCGCCATTCCGTCTCCTGTCTTCTCAACGCAAGAACATCCTCTCATCATCATCTACTTCATATCAGAAACCTGAGTATAGGAATAGTTTCTAATTCTTCCTTTCTTGCATTACCCAGTCCATCAACAAGTCTCAGAGCACCTATCTCAAAAATATAGCTTGACTCTATTCACTGTCTCAGGCACCATTATCTCTCGTCCGGACATATTGAAATAGCTTACAGTGCTCTCTCCGCTTTAATGCTGAACTACCGTCTACCTTTCTCTTTATAGCAGCTAGAGTAATTTTTACTCATGAAGTAGATGGAAGTTGGTCAGTGAGGCGTTTTTTTCAGAGGTTCCAATCTGGAAAGGATGTGTAAGTTGCAAAAAACAACAATAACAACAACAAAACACATTCACCTTTGGTGAACATCATAGTAAAAAACGGCAGGCCGTTGAAATAGCTCTTAGAAAGCCTGCTGTCTCTCAAGACACTGTATCAACCCATCTACCTCCAGCAGGGGATGAGGGGGAAATGTAACACACTTCTGAGAGACATTTGAAACACTAATTACTTCAACCTGTGTCTGTCATAGTTAACACTGCATTAATAGAGGCAAATGAGTTGACAGGTGATTGCAAAACAAAAGACTATGTTAATATAATACACATCAAGATACTTTACCTAAGTCGACACATCACCATGCCCCAAGCCAATTGACTATGTGTAAATTGCAAAAAAAAAAAAAAAAAAAAGACAACCCTTCAGAGACTCCAAGAAAGAAATAACAGTAAGCATTGCATTTTTAAACCTCTTTATAAATGCTTTCTAAATGAATAATACTGTGACATAACATTTTTAAGCAATTATGAATAAAGCAAAATACATTTTCACCTGTCAGTATAAATTCTTGTTACAATTAGTACTTTCCATTGAAAGTATTAAAACAAAAAATAAACAAAAAAATGAAAACAAGTCCCTAAATTATTCCGCCTCCACTCCAATCATGGGCAGCAGAGTGGTTAAAACCAAATCCTACCTTTACAAGCTACTTCCTGTTTGACCTTAGGCTAAACCCTCAAATCTTCTAATGTTTAAGGTCTTTATTTATAAAGTGAGGATGAAAAATCATAATTTCTACTTCATTAGGTTACTAAGTGCATTAATTAGTTAATATTTGTAAAGTGCTTAGAACATCGCCTAGCACATAGTAAAAGATGTTAGCTTTTTATTTTTATTCCTCTGGTTTTTGTTTTTGTTTTTTTCTTTTTTAATGTCAGTGCTTCTATGCTAGAGGTGATTAATTCTAAAATTCTATAGGTATTTATTTACTTTTTCAATTTTCAAATACTATATTAAATATGAAAGCGCACTGATGATTTAGCCCTAAATAATAGTCACAGTTTTCTCTTTTGGACACCTTTATATTGAGTCCTTGAAGAACTGTTTCGGTGACATATATTGGATCATGCATACCTTCCTCAAAACCTTAAGGTGGATTTAGAATAACGTTCAAATTGTATAATATCCCTTCCACGTTTCTTTGTCACTACAGTGTTTATTCCTGTGAAGGACTCAGATTTGGTGAGAGTCTGAGCCTCTTATTTTGCTCCACCCTTGAGAAGGTGGTGAGCCATATCTGTCTGCCAAGTGTGGGAAGGCCAAGTTGTCATGCTCTGGTCCTCTCCTGTCCTGGCCGGCCTTAGTTCATTTCTTCTCATGAACAGGTTGGTAGTGTCTGTCACTTTGGGTTTGGGCATGGGGCCATTTAACTCTCAAACGAAGCAAATGTTTTGGATTCCATATATACTCAAGCATTTTCTCACTTTGTCCAGATTCAGACAGAGATGAGGTGCTTTGTACAGAGTAGCCCTGTGGAGACCCCAACAAAGATGTTCACATGACTTTAAAGTACATCTTGCAGCTGACCTTCCTCTGACCGCTTTATGCTCCCTCCTGACTTATGTTATAGCCGCTATGACCTTTTCTTCTCTTCCCTCTTTCTCCTTCTCTCCCCCTCCTCCCCCTCCTTCTTCCAACTCTGTGAAAGTATCAAGATTTTTGGGGTTTTTTTTCCCCACTTCTGGCTTCTGCACCTGCTGTGCCTCTGTCTTCCCATTCTTTACCTACTTTTTTATTCTTTAGATTTCCTTATAAATATCAAGTCTTCAGAGAAACTTTCTAAGCGAGCCCCCTGCTATTTTCTTTCATGGCATCTCATCTTTTTCTATCACTCATTTTTGGAACCACTTGCTGTCTGTCTCCATCACCAGATTATAAGCTCTATGAAAGGAAAGATGCTGTTGGTTTGCCTGACCATTGACTCTTCTGCATCATGCGTAGTGCTTGACAAATAAAGTCAATGCATACTTGTTAAATCTGTAAATAACTTCTATCTTACTTGAACAAAACAGCCAGGAATTCACCATGTACAGTGTGCAAAGAAGGCATTTTGCAAAGTTAGGTATGTGTCTTTGCCCTCTGAGAGATTTTTCCAACATAGCCAGTAGCAGTCTGGCTTGAAACCATTACGTAGCCATCTTTTTCTTCCACTAGTTTTGTGGATTTCCATGCCCCATTTGACAAATGACCACTAGCAAACAGAATGTCAGTAAGAAACACTTATTTAAAAGGGGGGGGGGGCAATTTAACCTAAAAAAAATATCTCAAAAGGAAACTTCTATGCCAGGTTTTATAAACACATGTAAATCACACAAAGTACATAGAAAAACATTCATGTCATTATATTAATTGGTTCAGTGTATCTTGTTTTTCAAATAATACAGAAAGATTCTGGGAGGCAAAAGTCCTAACTTTAGCTCTGCATTCTTTAAAATCCCTAGTAATAGTTGGAAATTTTATAGGTATTCCATAAATACATTCTGAATTAACTAATGTTACATTATATATAATATTATTTTAGATGTTAGATATAATATAAAGTAAAATACATACGTTCTACTACTTGTGAACTCAAACGTGAAAGACTGGAGAGGCTTACATTCCTAACTTCAAGGAAAATACCCAATCCCCATTAAAATAGAAAAATGAAAGATGCCTCAGAAAATAACTAGTATCCCAGAGAGTCACTCATTGGTGTAGAGACACCTCATTTCTCATAATCGGGAGATCATTTTTTTAAAAAACAATAAGAATACAACAGTGTTCATGATCTTAGTGGGTAATAATTACTGTTTTGAAAGCATGCTCCTCTGCTGTGGGTGCCCTACACTGGGGATTGAAAAGTGTGGCAAGGAACCATAGAAACATTATTCTTTTCTTCCTAAGTGAGGAAGAAATTTAATATACAATTGAAATAATTAATAGTAATTCAATCTTCAAGTTATTGTGACATATTTTAGTAAATGAGCATTAATTATGTTCTCTCTAATCCTTATAATCATTAGTAATCAGGAAATGGTGGTCCTTTTTTGAAAATTAAATTATATTAACCTTAGAAATTATATTCTACAAAGAAAAATTAAGCAATTTTATATTGCTACATCAATACATTAGCCAGACTTTTTCACTGGCATGTTCCTTGGATAGATAGATATATGGACAGATATATCAATGCACAGGAGGATGGATACATAGACAAATATATAAGCATCTAAGAATATTCTCATCTGCATGTAAGAAAACTGAAGTCATCTGTCTTTCTTTGACTCGAACACAAAATTTCAGTTCATTTTAACAATCATGTATCTCCGATTGTCCCAGGCATCGTTCCCCATGAGACACAAATATGAATAAGATTTATGGGAGTGGCTCAAATGCTAGCATAACAGAGTGGTCACATTTACAAACACTCAGCTTATGGCTTGATTTTGAAATCTATGGATTTTTCACAGACAAACAAACATGAACCATTTCCAGTAAAAAGTTATTGTTATTAGAGGATGTGAGCAGGGCTCCAAGCTGCCCACAGAACATTAGAAACTCGCCTGCTTCTACTTCTCTTTGCTGTTCCCTAAGGTGTCCTCCTGGGTACAGGTCCCATCGAAAGGCGCCAAAACACTGACTAAATAAAAACATCTTTATTAACTTCCCGAAGAACCTGCTACAGGGTCAGCCCTAATCAGCACTTCATTTTAATATGTTATCATGAGGTACTATTGACTAATTTTATACATGATTAATAAAAGTACCTAATTGAGTGGTACTCTGCTGTCTCCACCATCACAAGTCATTGTTTTCACTGATCCCAGATCAATGGTTCCTTTGATTACACAGTCAGCTCTATATTTCTGCATTGCCTTAATTCTTCACTTAGCAAGCTCGTCTGTGGCTTAAATATAATCATTTGGATTTGGGGGGTTTTATTTTTGTATGTTTCAAATGTAAATAGCTGACTACTCAGAATTGATTTTTACTTCCCTCCATAGAATGCAAAGCCCAGTTTTGGGGATGTGGCATAGATGCCAGCTCTACTACATGTTTGTTCCATCTGTCCTTGCAAGTGGTCATGTGACAGTGCTCTGACCAATGACAACAGAAGTGTGCTTAGAATATCTGTAAAAGTTGTGCTGTCCTTTTACAGGTTTTGTCCCTTCCTTTATGTTGCTCTTGTTCCTTTCTCCTGCCTAGCATATAGAAGGAAGAGTATAGTGCAGAAGTGATCTTGGGATTGTAAAGATGAAAAACAGAGGCTGGAACAGAATGAAGACCGGTTCACAGCTCCAAGTCATTGACTCTTACTCTAGACAAATGGCTTAGGTTTGGGCCATAATAATCACCTTGAAATGAGATGAGAAGGGAATATGAAAAACTGTACAAAAGGATACAAAACACACTTTTAGCATTTTAGAACTCCAGAATCCACAGCTCACCCAGAGATGGGACGTAGAGCATCAAGAATATTTGTTAGCACAAAGCAGTGGTTGAAGCACACTTCTTCAGGTTAAGATTAGTTCAGGAACTGGGAGTGTGCATTATAGCCGAGTGAACTCAGCTTTGAGAGATGAGAGTAGCTCATCTGATTAGATGAAAGCCAGAACTAATGGAATGTGCTATACGACTTTATAGAAATCTATCTTCTTAGTCTTTTCATCTTCCATTTTGTCTCAAAGAAGGTTTATTACAATGAAATATTCTCAGATCTCTTTCCAGCCTTGTTAACACTTTTTAATGTCACCCTGGGCAGTAGTAAATCCTTAGATTGTTTTGCAGGGGTGCTAAGTGGAAAGAGTTGGGAATCATTGTCAAGAGAGGCACTATCAGCATTATGGTCTCTGATGCATGATCCCAGGTGTTATGAGATAAAAGACATGAGTTTTATTGCTTTGTGACTCTGAGAAGAACTGGTCTTTCTAAACATTAAATGCATTGCGGCATGTCCTGGAAACATGCTTTGATCATGTTCAGTGAGCAGAAATGATAGAGCTTTTGTTCAACCTAATCAGTTACATTTCACAGTTGGCAGAAAACTTCGAAGTCTTGTCTTTTAGTTGTCATTCTACTGTGCAATAATTAATAGCTAGCACATATTGATCACTTACTAGGTAGCAGGCATTGTGAACTCTCTGTAGATCAGCTCATTTAATCCTCCTAACTTGAATGTGAGGTATCATTACCATCTTCAGTTTTCAGACAAACAGAATCTTATGTGGCAAAGGGCAAGTTCCTTAACCTCTCTAAGAATCAGTTTGGATAAGGCATTGAAGAATCTCAAAGAATATTCTGGAGCCAGCATTTTTTCACTGTATTTTTTTAGTATATATATATATAAAAAAAAAATGCTGGCAAATGTATAATGTACCCCTGGGGCTCCGAGGTCATACAGTCTTATGTGATTGTCTGAGCCCTACATAAATCTGAAATTGAGAGTAAGTAGCTGTCACAAATGTGATTGAATTGACCTTTAAAATATTTTATTTACAACTCAGTTTTGTTGAGCAACTATTTAAAAAAAATTTATTCTTTAAATATTTGTCTTTATGTGTATGACATATAACTTTATGGATTAGGTAACTATCGTCTAAATAAATATAGAATAACATCGCAATAACATTTTAAGACATTAGCAACAATTTTGGTGACAATCTGGTAAAATAATTGTTAATATTATAATAAACTAAACATAGATGAGGGAGTACATGGACCATGAAATCTCTCATCTCTATAAATGTCTTAAAAATTGCATAGGATTCATTGTGAAGGCTAATTCTAGATCATTGAATAAAGGAGTCTCGAAAGCATCTAAGGTAATTAAAATATCACAATAAAATGAGTGGATTAATTAATCTGTTCATTTATTAAATATTTATCCATAATTTTTAAGGACCAGGCTAAACAAGACAGACACCCAGGCTCCGCTTGCTTGGCATTGCATGTCAGCCGACAGTTGTATCAACTTGCTGATGAGCTAATTTAGCACTTTGCCTGATTTTTTTTTTTTTGTCTTTTGTTTTTCCAGTTGCTGAAGGGCAATCAGCAATGTTAAGCCTGCTGACTAATTGAAACATTTTCTAAATTATATAGATCTCTGGAGAAGACGCATTCTACTTAACCTTGGCATTTGTTTTAAATTACAGGAATCAACCATATTATATTACCCAAGATTTAAAAATCAGCTTTCTTTTCTAATTGGAATCTCGAGGTTCTTCGATTTCTATTGAAGGCTAATGAATTAAAGAAAATAAAATGTGTTCTCCTTAACATATGCCAGTCAGAACCAACAATAGTACTATTTATAATTACATGGTACCTTCTTCCAAAGGAGTTTGACGTTCTCTTTAGATGACCAACCCTTCCTTTAACTTGACTTCTTTGTTCTTTAAGGAAAATCCTCAGCAACCGTAGCAGAAACTGGCGGTGTCTTCCCAGATCCCCTTCATAGGTGGCACAGTCCTTCTCTAGCAGACTGTTACTCTCAGTAGTGCACAGCTGTGCCCTTCTCCCAAGAACTGCCCTTGGTTAGAAATGCTCTAACAGGGTGGCCCGCAGCCTATGTCTGAATGATGTGAGATACAAATAACCAGCCCCCTCATCTCAAAGTGGGGCAACCCGATGGGAAATTCACAAACCAGAATTTTCTCACGGATCAGGGTGAGGCTAAACTTCAGCTGCACTGACACCTTTTTGCCCAGCCCTGTCCTATTCTGCCTCCCTCCATGTCTCGTGTCTTCATTTGGGCACATTCACAATGTACCACTGGCACAAGAACCCCCAGCTCTGCCTCTGATTCTGTGGAACTTAACCTAAAACAGGGGTAAGGAAAGGCATGAGCTACACTCATATGGAAGAACCTGTGGCATTTGAGCTGGGTATAAGCAAAGATCCCAGATGGGTCTTGTGACCAAAACCATTAATATGATACAATTACTTCAAAGCCCAGTTTACACGCATTTCACATGACTATCATACTAACTCCTCACAATTGTTTGTGGGCTCATCAACTGTCTCTGTCAGGGACTGAAGATTTTCCTGGGATGTAAGACTGTCAGTGGTAAAACCAGAAAAGTCCCAAGCAAAGCAGGATATATCAGTTACCCTATCCTGTCTTCCATGCCTCCCCTCTTCCTTTTCTGATTAACCAAAGCTTGCAAAGGTGAATAACTCATGCAAAGTCTCAAAGCGGCAAAGGAGAGATCCAGGATTCCAATTCAAGTGTGTCTGACTCCAAAAATTATGCACACCTGGTGGCTACCTAACGCTCATGCCACTCATTTCTGCCCCATTTGCTATCCAAAGTCTTCCTTTTTTATCAAAGTACTACTAATAAGACTAAAATTAAATTTGCTTGTTTGCCTGATAGATTGATTTTTAAAGACTAAAAGAGGTAAGTAGCAGATGACATCAAATGTGGTCCAGAACCAATAGTTTGTCTAGCCTCCTCACTGGCTTAGTTGTCCTGTCTGATTTTAGAACTTTTCATCTGCTATATCCAGGCATAAATTTAATATCCAATGGGATGACATCATGGTCAATGATGATTTTCTGGAGAACAGCCATGCTGATTTTAAATTTATGGAAATTGATCTGGGATTTAGTAAGGATGGATAATAAAGAGAAAGCAGGAAAACATTTTAATAAGTGTCTCCTTTATTATAGATACTGTAATAGCTAGGTTTTTCATTTACTTCTTCTCAGTGAATCCTATAAAGCCCACTTAATAAGAAATTGAAGCTGCACAAACCAAAATGATGTAAAAGAAATAAAAGCTGGAGCAATTTCTGCAATGTGTTAGGATGTTACGCGAAAAAAAAAAAACAGTAAAACAAAATATTGATTTCAACAATATTTTGGTGTAGGTACTGTTATCCTCATTTTAGAAATGAGGAAATATAGGTACAGTGCATTTTAATAACTTGCCTGAGTTGACACTCAGTGGTGGAGCCTAAATTGAAAACAGGTTAGCTGGAGTTAAGTCCACATTCCTGAAAACGACATTATGGTTAACTTTTTGAGAAATAACGTGAGACAAGTATAGAATGGTGACGCTTGTAAGGTAGACACCCTTTCCCTTTTCAGCCCTCATAGTGAGTGCTTCATAAAGTACCCAGACGGATGTGACTGCTGAATGACAGCCTGTAGGGCCATCATCCCAGGGCACATGTCCCGGTAGCACAGCCTTGCGGCACCGTGGGGCCAGCTGAGCAGTTTCCCCTGGGACACCACGGGGCCAGCCCACAGCCAGCAGGCCATGGTGCTGCAGCTGCAAGCAGGGGCACAGAGGAGGGCAGAGGTTAGGTGAAGGATCCCTGATCAGACGCAGGTGTTATCTGCATGGCCATGAAACCTGATGCCATCAGTTCACCCAGAGTTAGTCAAAGTCGAAGCTCTGACATATTCAATACTTTGCATTTCCACTCCACGCCACGCCACGCCATTCCATTCCATTCCATTCCATTCCATTCCATTCCAATCCATTCCATTCCATTCATTTCACCTCTTTTCATTCCATTCTACTCTTCTACATTCTAGTCCATTCCACCACATTCCACTCTATTTCAATCCATTCCATTCAGATGTATTGATTAGTTACCTACCCCAAGTTAGTCTCTGTGGAAGAAGCAGTTACTGCTACAGAGATGAAAACTTTAGGGTTTTCTCTCAAGAAGCTCTCAGGCTGACGAAGCTTCATTCAGTAGATAGTTTTACAAAGCCAAAAATGAGTTTAGTAGTTTACAACATACCTTAATGTGTGAAATGGAATGCATTATATAACAATGAAATATTTCTGGCTCTAAAACCAGATTTGGTCACAGGGTTCTTTCTATTACTAGACAAGTCTACTCAGAAGATTTTATTCTTGGAAACTTTATTCATGAGGATAAAATAAGACATTGTCAAGGTAGATTTCCAATGAACCATGCAAACTAAAAAGGTGTGCTTTGCTATGTTGGGGACACTTCCAATGAAGATCTAGGCCACAATTTCAGGTTTAGAGTGTGTTTTTCACCTGAAGGTGCTAAATAATGACTGCTAGATTTTTTTTTAATAAATAATTTCTATAATTTTTACCAATCCTTCTTTTCCACAAAGTACTATGGCTTCAGCTAGCTAGGACAAATGTAGTACAAATTCTCATTATATTACTAGTTATTCTCGATTCTGAAACATCTTGTTTAATTTCTGCAGAGATCTGAGAATCCTGTTCCATTAACTCTATATTTAGTAAACCATACTTCCATATGAATTGACTAGAGAAAGAAAATGTGCTCAACATTTTATGCTGTTACTTTGGGGGTGTATTCCAGTCTTGGGGTTCTTCACTCTCTGACTACATATTATTTTTGTTTTTATTCTAGAGTTTTTCAAGGATTGGCCTTTTTTCTCTAAATCAGTAGTACCTGGGATGTATTTTGAAACATCTATTCCTAGATCCTATTCCATTCCAAAAACTTGAATCTTTGGAGCCAGTATGCCAAAAATCTCTAAATAATCTCACTCAATGACTCTTACCCACTGTCCTTTACGATCCACTGGAATAGCGATTAGTTCCAATGATGGTGCCATGGGCTTTTCTGTCTGACAGTGATTTCTGGGCTCTGTGAGAGGAAGAAAGGCTCAGGTGGTGTGGTTTCATTGGCTCATAAATGCTTTATTTAATTCCAGAAAATCAAGAAGAGGAAACTGGGCCAATAGAGCATAAATGCCAACACTCAGATGCCCAGGTGGTACCTCGCTGAGGCTGGCTATTTGAGATTTTGCAAGCTGGGCAATCTTGTAAGTTCGCCTGCTATACAAATTCTGATACCAGAAAGAAAAATTGTTGTTTAATGTTGTAGAGCTGTATTTGCTAATTCTGTTTTCTTTGTATTGTTTTGTTTAACTTTGCCTTTTAAGTTTCATTTCAACAAATAACAAATAACCCAGAGATAAAAGGAAGGAACACTCTCTCTATGTGCATACTATATTTACATATATTACTTCACTTACTCTGAACAACACTCTGAGAAGAGGATATTGTTACTGCTATATTACAAATAAAGGGGATCAAATATATGGTAGCTGAAGGAAACTGCACTTTGGGTGGTAAACTCACAATAGAATACACAGATGTCAAGTGATAACGTCCATCTGAAAATTATATAATTGTATTAACCAATGTTACCCCAATAAACTTAATTAAAAAAAAAATTTAAAAAAGCAAAACAAAAGAAGATGAGTAATTCATTTAAACTTAATAACTATCAGTCCCAGATGTTGGGCCCTGTTATACCCAATGTAAAATCTGTTTTTGTTTTTGTTTTTTTTTCTGCTATACCATGTTACTTCCTTTTCTTCCCCTCAAATATTTACCACTTAAAGAAAATAATGAAATTACACCGAGGCCGTACAGTAATGAATTTCTGCAAAGCCAATTAATGGTCTCATTTTCCCATGGTCACATTATGTATCCACTCAGTGAAGGGTTGGCTTCTGCTCTGCGTGCCTCTCATTGAGGATTAAATTGGCATAGATATTTCAGATAATCTTTTATTTTCCAAACTCTAAAGTAGATCAAGATTCTGACCAGTGTGAAAAGTACTCGAATCTTTGTTGTAATTTTCAAACGTGTATGTTGTACATCAAAGTTCTTTGAACAGGATAGTGTTGAAGGCTGCTTCAGTGTTGTGTCTAACGGCATCTTATGGATAGTGGTGACAGGTATCGGTGCCACACCCCATTATGAACATTGTTGGTGCATTGAAGTTCATGGCACCAAAGGAGAAGTAATATAGTCTTAAACATATACACTCTAAAGTTCAGAAGCTTGTTGACTTGTGTGTATTTGGTACAGGTCTTCGCAAATTCCAGAAACAAACAAATCATCATCTAGTCCGAGTTAAATAGTGTCCCCTGAAAATTCATGTCTACTAAGAACTTGTGACTATGACCTTATTTAGAAATAAGGTCTTTGCAGATATAATCAAGTTAAGATAAAGCCATACTGGATTAGAGTGCCCTAAATCTAATATAACAGGAGTCCTTAAAGGAAGAGGGAAATTTAGACACAGAAACATAGACACATAGAAAAGATGCCCATGAGAAGACAGGCAGAGATTGGAGTGATGCATTTATAAGACAAAAAAAAAAAAAAAAAAGCCAAGGATTGCCAGCAACCATTAGAAGCTGAAGGGCGAAAGGAAGGATTTTTCTCTAGAGCCTTCAGAAGTAGTTACGCCCCTGCCGATATCTTGGTTTGGGACTTCTAGCTTCTAGACTCCGGAACTAAGAACCAATAAATTTCTGTTGTTTTCAGCCACCTGGTTTGTGGGACTTTGTTACAGCAGCCCTAGGAAACTAGTATATCACCCGTAAATATCCAGCTATGATGTGCAAGATGTCATGCTCAGCATTGAGAATATAAGCAGTGACAATATAAGCCTGGTGTCTGAGGCCCATGTCCGGGCCTGCAGGTATATAAAAAGAATCAAAGGAGTATCCGCTTCCTCTTAGTTCCAGCTTATTACTTCTCTTACAGAGCCACAAACCATTACTTCTTTTCTTCCTCTTCCTCATTATCCCGTGGCTCACATTATCCCTTAGCTTATACAGTGAATTTCCTAGTATTTCATTCCCTCTCTAATATGTTGTGGCTTATACTTGTATTTTCCCCGCAATATAATGAAATAGGTCAAGATATAAATGTACTCTCCACACAGAGCACATATTACATGATGGTTTTTTCAAGCCTTGTGTCCCAGCACCCAAGCTTAGGGTAATCTCACTTTAGCCTCCATAATGCCAGTATGTGCCCTCTATAAATGTAGTGAAATTAAAGACACAAAACTATTATCACAAAACTATTATGTACATTGTAAAGCAACTCTTGAAATCCATCCAATGCATAAAAACAGCATTACAACTGCCACTAGTGGAATTTCATTCATTCAGAACATGAAACATTCATGTGCAGAACTTTTTAACATTAATCCATTCAACTTCAGACATTGTTCCATACACCTTTCCATATGCTTTATAAGAATCTTCTTGCCCATTTTCCCAATTACACATGATAAGATCGAGGTGCACAAAGTTTCAATAACTTAGTTATACACTATCATACCAAATGGAGATACTGGACCTGGAACTTAATTAGGTCTTCAGATTTGAAAATCTAAGTGATATTTCCACTAAACCATGTGGTCTCCACAAATATATTTTTGCACAAATCCTAGAGCACATGTCATCACAAGAGGAATCTTTTTTTGTGTACCCTTTCACCAAACAGGCACCTGGTCAAATAATTAAGAAAAGAAGTCTTAATTTTATAGTTTAAAAACACACTGCCACATGACAACTCTTACTAACAAAAATAGACGACCTCACACGTTTGGAGCAATTAAGCATCAGTTTTCCAACAAGAAGCCACAGCTACAATTAATTGTGAGCATCAATACTTCAACAGCAAGGCTTACATCAGGTGAGTGTGTGCAATAGAGGCTGCTCACTCCTTAAAGATCATCATTAACCGATGTCACCATAATAAAAAATAAAACAAAATATTTTTTTAAAAAAGATTATGGAAAGAAGCCATAGCCACTATCGGAAGCTCCTTCTAGAAATCAAGGCCCTTCTGATGTAAATGTGATATAAACGAAGCATTAAGCATCAAAAGAGAAGCTTGGAACAGAAGAAATTATGTTGATGCGAAGACGCAAATTTAACAACACAAATAAGAAAAATCAGATTAGACAAAATATCTCATCAGTAGAAGAGATATATTTTGACTAGAAGCATTGACTAGGCACGTGGATTCATCATCCAAATAGTGAAGAAGAATAAATAGAATGATGAATCAAATGAATACACTGAGGAAAACAATTTAAATTTCAGGTTGAAATAACACAAACTGTCATTTTTGCTGAAAATAACAAACAATACGCTACTAAAATGAGAACATCAGTGATAAATTGGTTAATGAACACTGTCAATTCAATGATGATTTATGATCAAGGGACAACAAAGTTTTAAATATTGCACAGCCTTACAACTTCAATTATGAAAAAAATCAGACATTTTTCCATATTCGACAATTCTAAAAAGTTACATAACATAGCAAATAATGAGTTTTTAAGTAAAAGAAATTTTCCCAATTATAATAAAAAGACAAATTTCTATTGGCTCTGCTCTAAGCCTGAATTATCTTTCCATGGTTTGTAAAAATATTGTAAAATCATCAAACACTATGTAAGCAAAAACTAGAAAAAAATATTATACAGATGCATAAAGCAGTCATCATATTTAAAAAAATGTGACTGCTTTAATTTTTAGATATTTATATAATTTGTCTGCTTTCTAAGAATTCTAATTTTGAAACCTATATTTTTTCATCTTAAATAAATACTCACTTTACACTTAGTTTTGTATTTTAATCATGTAATCGTTTTCTTAAAGATGGCCCAAGACCCACAAAACTAAGTCTGCTTCTGTATAACAGTTAGGTCAAATGACTTAAGTAAACTCCAAAGCCAGTTCAAAAACCGAGATCTAGCACAGTCTATGTAATTTGAATTGTCAGAGCTAATTTGTCAGCTTGGACATAGGAAGAGACCACTGACATAGCCAGCCTTGTAAGAAATACACATACACGCGCGCACACACACACACACACACACACACACACACACACATGCGTATAACAATTTTAAGGCATACTCATTTTATATTGCTGCATAATAAACTACCCAAAACTCAGCAGCTTAAAGAATTATCCATTTATTATTTCCCATTTCTGTAATTCAAATGTATGGGCAGGCTCGACTGGGTTTTCTCAGAAGATCTCACAAGGCCGAAATCCGTGTATCCGCTGGCTGGGCTCTTATCTGGAAGTTCTAGGGACTAATCCACATCCAAGCTCATTCAGGTTGTTAGCAGAATCCAGTCCCTTGTGGATGTGTGAGGTCCCATTTCTTGGCTGGTTGTCAGTCTCTTCTCTGGCTGCTCTCTTCTCTCAGAGGCTGTGTTCCTTCTGACATGGCCCATCAACAGTACACTGAATCCTTTCCATGCTCTGACTCTCTCTGGCCTGTTCGTCTACCACCAGTAAGAGAAAGCTCTACACTGTCAAGGAATCATGTGATAGATGAGGCCTGCACAGATAATCTCCCTACCTTAAGATCAATTTTGCCATGTTACATTATATAATGGCAGGAAAGGTACCTCATCATATTCAAAGATTCTACCCACATTCTAAGAGGTGGGATTATACAAGAGTGACGGATTATTGAGAGCCATTCTACCAAGACATTCCTTTAGGGTTACATAATTTCATCTTGCATGTAGAGTCTTTGTCAGGAGAAAGCTAAGCTAACTGTGTCTTGGGGAGCTTGAACCCTGGTCCATATAAAGCTAAGGGAATAAGGCAAAGAGAAATATAATTCAATAGATCAGAAAAAAGAGAAGTAGAGAAACAGACTTGCCCTGACGCTAAGTACTGAATATATTCTTTTTCTTTGCTTATTTGCTAACATATGCTCCCTAGAAGAGCTGAAACATTCTAAAATGTTTGTTTTTCTTAAAAGTTATTTGCATTTCCTAATTGGTATGTCATTTTATAATTACACTCAGGCACCAAATCTAAAGTTTTGAACCATTCTTATATCTTCCTTCCCCGTTAAGCTGTTTATGCTGTGGAATGTTTGAGCCTGTAATTAAATTATTGTCTCAAACAAATTAACCAAACCATGCATACATTAACACATCATTATAAATGTGGAAAACATAGATGTGCGCCAAAGAATATCGAGTTAAATGGTGCTGCATAGATCTGGACTTGCTTTTCTGACAAAGGGCTTCGATCCTGGGGATGGGAAGAGGCAGAGAAAATAATTCCAGGACAAAGAGAAAATTTATCCTTACCTGAAATAATGGGAAGGTGTGATAGTGGACATGTTTTTGAGCAAATAATTACTCCAATATATCTTTCTTTTTCACTATGGGAAAAAAAAAACATTTCCTCAGTCCATTGACTTAGGGCTTGGCCATGTGTTCTTGCTTTGACTAAGAGAACCTTCAATGAATGTGAGGTGAAAAGGAGCCTTATGTGTATTTGTGAGGTTTAACTTGGCTCTTGGGCTCTAGTGATGCACTATGTTAAAACTAAGCCCCTTCAAACTGCATGCTAGGACGCATAAATATGGAGAAGAACAGACAAAACCTGAAGGTCACCTGATCCTCGCAGGTGAACCCAGTCTAGATCAGCTGAACCACAGTCACCCTCACACCTGCGAATGAGAAGATAAATACTTGCTTCTGCAAGCTCATTGAGAAGGGGATGATTTCTTACACAGCATTGTTGCAGCTGACTAATATGAAAGAGGAAGGAAGCAAAAAATCTGGAGCTACAGATGGAGATTTGAAACTGAATTGGCTAAGTAGATACATATTTATATTATAGCTATATGTTTATATATCATATCTCTATATATGGTGCTTGCATTTTTGAGTACTGTTTTCTTAACATTATATCAACACTTATACAATTGCTGTCTTTGGTAGGTAGTTTCCTGCTAAAATTTATAAAGATGTCTTTAACTGATAATATACTTCATAATAAAATGTAACAACAGTGAGGCTAAAAGTGCTATTGCTCCTTGTTGGGCTTTCAGCCACTGTGGTCTCCAGATCATTCACAGTGGTAAAAGGATCTTATAACTCTATAAACAGGCAACTCTATAACTCTATAAATATGCAAAAAAACTGCTTTTGAGAAGGCTATAACCTTCTAAATGTCCCAAGCTCTTTATTACATCTAATTTTATGAGATTCTATGTTTCGTTTTTATAAATACAAGGAAAATACTTGCAGATGACGTCAAGGTCACAGCTGTCACCCTGCATCAACATAGCATCAAAAGAAAAAGAAACGCTAAGGCGGGGAGAACACGTGAAAACCACTGTTGAAGTAAATGTAACTGGTCGGGACAGTCTTCTTCGATTTTAACTGTTGTAAAAATACAGCTCTGTCTAAAACACTTCTGACCATAGATTTCTTTTCCTCCTTAATATGAAATTAAAAAAAAAAAAGTGAATCGTAACATCCTACATACAGTGACTTCTCAATATATAAAGTGCTAAAAGTGTGTGCCTTCTTACAGACTTTTGTGTTTAACTTGGCTTGAAATTGCTGAGATCCTAACAACCAATTGCTGGCGCAGAGTGAGAGCAAGTTGGTAATGAGTAAATAAATATCTTACATATAGGCCTTAACGAGCAGGGAGAACTCACAGGCAGTGAATGATGGGGTTGAAACTAGGAAACTCTTCCACTTATACAATTATTATTTAAGGATCTTCATTTTTTTCTTTTTTGAACTCAGTTTTAATTCATATCATAGGTTAAAAACCATTTTTTAAAAATCTAAAATAGGGCTTTTCAATCTCCTCACCATTGACATTTTGGGCTGAATATTTCCTTATTGCGGGTAGCTGACCTGCTAATTCTAAGACGTTCAGTACCATCCCTGGCTTCAACCTATTAGATACCAGAAGCACCCCTGATCTGAAGCTATGGCAACCAAAAATGTCTCCACGCATGGCCAAACATCCCCTATGGGCAAAACCCACCCCTACTGAGAACCAATGACCTAGAGAAATACAATGCAGTATGCTCTTTATTCCAATACTAGATATTAACCACAAGCACACAAACAGCCACAATTATATGATGTTCGCTATTTGTCAGACACATGGGAATTCATTTTACTCCTTACAAAAGTTAAATGACTTTATGCATTATTATTACCTCTCTATTATTGATGAGAAACTTAAGCATACAGAAGTTAAGTGATCTGCTCAACTAGTAAGTGGATGGTGGATTTGAACACAAGGTAGGAGGCTTCTGAAGAGAAAGTAATAAATTAAATAGGCTTCAGGTCATCAAGATTACAGCAGGAACTTAAACACATGAGCGGTATCTCCTAGGAGTTCTCTTTACTCATCCGTTAAATCTGGGAGTTGAGCTAGATGACCTCAAAGATGACCCTTCCACTGCTACCAATCTGTGAGTCCCTATATTATAAGCAAGTCTATTTAGCTAGATTTATTTCAATCAAGGCAGGCTGACCACACATCAGATAATGTTCAACTACGGCGGTCCAGTTCCTAATGGCAGCCATCCATCTTCATTGATTTAGATTCATGGTATTTTAGTGCATTTATTTCCCCTAAACCTGTCTGCTATGAGAAAATTCTGCAGGGAAGAGAGGCTGCTCACAACACAATCTTGCAAATTTCTTCATGAATCTCATCACAAGCTCTTCAAGGTCATGGCCAGTCACACACATGGTGAGAATGCACATAAGTTTTTCCTTCTGGCACAGCCGATGGGAAAAAGGAGTTAACTGCTAGCCAGATGACCATGAAGATGAAATTTAAAGTAAGTGCTGGAAAACTTGATCAGTAAAGAGGGTTAATTAATTTAATAATGGACACTGGAAGAAATAGCTAGTTTCTTCACCTAAGGTGACTACAATAACCCCATGCTCACAAAAAAATTAAATGATTACAGTGAGTGAGACTATGCTGAATTCTATGCCCATATCTTCACTGAAAGTTTCTCTTCACTTGTTTATCTGTCTCTAGCCTCTCTCCTCCTTCAAAGAATCTGTCTATTAAGTTACTGGTAAAACCAGCTTTCTGTTATAGTTACTGCCCATTTCACATCATCCCTTAGAGCTCATCACCACACGTGTCCCTGATGGGTCAAAGTTCTTGACCACTTCACCTCCCTATCCATAGACATGGTCCCAGACATGCATTCTTACAAATTTCAATAAAAAAATAAAGTTGTATATGATTAGTTACATGGTAGATTACCTTTTGCATAACAGAGGATTCCAGAACTATGTCGTGCATTTATTATGATTTTGACAGAGAAATTTTTCAAATGTATACCATAAACATACATTTTTAAATATTTAAAAGAAAATCCAAAGCCAGAACCTCCTACTAGTCCGAAAGACATCCCCCTCTGTCACTTGCCACACCCAGGGGCAATACTATACTTTATAAAATGCTTTTAGAGGCTTGCTTATGGTTGCTTGCTATATATTCACGTATATTTGTAATCCAATAACATTCCAGAAGTTAAAAAAAAAAAACAGAAATAAAAACAAAGTCATGCAAACATGAGCCATGATTTTTATTGTATATACAATATACGAATATATGTATTTATGAATAAATTGCTGCATAAGAATGTATCCTTTAATATTCAAAACTGGAAATAAATGATTCTTCACTTCAAACTCAAACTATATTTGGAAAAATATAAACATGCTTGGATTATTCGAAGTAATATATTAGGGCAGATGATAAAGGTGACAGATGTCTAATTGGATCACTTTGGTTCTTCCAGCTTTTACTGATAAAATTTCACATATTTAATCATTTGAATTCTACCTGTACCAACTTCATAGCCAGCCTCGAATTTCCCTGCCATTAGGATACTAAGAACTTCCCCTACTGAATTATTAAATGACCTTTGGAGCTGGCTACATTTCATGGAAATGTGAGGGTTTGATATATCTTATGCTGTCAATTGCTACCAAAAGGCTAAACATCCTTGACAGCCTGATAAAAATTGAATTATTATTCTTTCACTGGAAAGGATGCAGCTCTGCCAAAAGCTGCTAAATGTGGAGCTTTTAGAGTTCTCAATTTCTCTCTTGGAGAGGGGGCACTCGAATTTTTCACGGGGATTAAGTAGCATATGCAATATATCCAGCCCCGCCTGGCACACTCTGGGTCTTTATACCTTCATTGCTTTCACTGACCCTAGAATTTGTCCTATTTCCTTCCTACATGCCAATGCAGCTTTAAAGAACACAGGCAGAAGTGCAGAATGGAAGAAGGGAAGAAAAGCTGGATTGTTAAGAGATACTTCAGATACAGTTAAGATGCTCAGATCCTACAAGCAAGTTCTTTCTTCAGCTGGGCATCTGTTTCCTCATGTGTAAAAGTGGCTTAATCCTGTCCAGTTCTATCTGTTCATTGGGTTTTTGTGTAGATCAAAATATATATATATATATATATATATATATATAGGAAAGAGCTATTTTTAAAGCCTATATGTTATAATATGTAGCTATTCTTATTTCTACAGCAAGAAGGTGTTATGGAATTAACGTGGTAAGATTACATTAATGAATCATGTGATTAGGAAAGATCAATTCAATATTTCCCAAATTGTATTTCCTTAGAGAAAAAAATGAGCTCTTAATCTTATTATTTAGTGATAACTACTTCAAACCACAAACATAAGATCCTAAAGTAAACGTGCTAATTATTTAATTCAGTTAAGGGTGTTATTGGAGACAATAGAAATACAGGTAAAAGACTAATTCACACACAATAAAATAATAATAAAAGACATTAGCCTTTTTCCTTTATAATTAATTCTAGTGGATTGAGGCAGTTTACCAATCTTGCATTAGGGGAATTATATGAAGAATCCCAAAATTAATCATCCTAATACAGTAGAAATAGTGTTTTGTTTGCTGTTTTCTTCCTGTTATGACAGAGCATAAGAAATCCTTACCTATGGAATATTTCTTGCCCAGACCCTGTTCAAAAATGAGACTGGGAATGCTTTTATTTTTAAAGGGGGTAGAGATTGAGGAAGATATGGAGAACAAAGCGTTATCTGTACTTGCCACAGTAAAGCATACTTTTTAATACCTAGTTTTATAGGTTTCCCTGGCAGACTGACCTTTCTTGAGAGGAGCTTATCTTGCTGTGGAGCATTATTCCAGGCCTGCTGGGGTTCACACAGCTTTGAAACAGCAGAGTCAGAAAATTAAGGGGATGTGGGAGCAAATATACAAGCCACATAAAATTTCTGCTAAGTTAGAGTAGGTTGTAGAAGAATTATTGAAAGTCCAAAGGTGATTTTACAGCTTCCTCGTTTATGTCTTACTCATCTTTCCTAAGGGGAAGTGGGGGCGGGGAGCATCAAGAAGCTCAGCCTCCTGGGGAGCAAGTACTAGGTGGTGCCCACTGGGGAAAAAATAAAATCTTTCCTATAGTGGCAGAGAGAGCACTGGTGAAAAAGGCCAGTTAATTCAGGATAGTTGTAGAATTCTAGAAAATAACATCAGAAAGCTCAGAATGGGGCATTAAAGAGTTGTGATAACTTGCGAGCACAGGTGTGAGTAGTCTGAAAGTATTTTGTTGTGGAAAGATCAAGAACATTTGCATTAACCACAGCTGGCATCAACATGGCCACCGGTCTCTCTCCAGCTTTGCGTTAATGTGCATTTTCATATCTGAAAACTGAAGCCAAGATAACAGCTTCCCATAAGTGTTGAGAGGACTGAATGAGAGGTATATGTGTGAAAATACCTATCAGAGTATTTGCATATCCTCCGCATCCAATGGAAGTTTGTTTCTTTTCTAATGCTAATGGTGGAAGGCAGAGCTCTCCAAAGGGCCTGGAGGCTAAGTTGGGCCTCGCCTGTCTGGGGGACTTTGGAGATGCAGGTGCTCCCACTGTGCTTGATGAGGCAACTTACCACCTCTGTGATCTCAGGGCATGTCACTGAGACTTTTCTGAGCTTCCATTTAGTCACTTGTAGAATAAGATCACAGTAATTTTACACCATCTGACATGGTTGTCAGCAGCACTAAAGGAGAAAACAAAAGCAAATTGCTTTGTGTGTTAATATTATCTATTATCTCTCTTTTTTATCACCATCGTTGTTAGTACCGGGCAAGAGAATCAAAGCTCTATTTTTTCCCTTTCTCTTTTCTAATAAAAACATTTGTTACTGGACTTAGGGCCCACCCAAAATCCAGGATAAGTTCATCCCAAGATCCTAACCTTAATCACATCTGCGAAGACCCTTTTTTAAAGTAAGGTCACATTCACAAGTTCCCCAGGGCTAGGAGATGGACATATCTTTTGGGGGATCTCAGCTCAGCCTGCTATAGGGAGTCAGATGTTAATATAAACTGACATGTTATGTAATGCCAAGTAGTGATAATCCTCAAAAGAACAAGAATGTAAGGATGAATGGGAGATGCTCTTTGGAGAGGTCAGTAAAGGTCTTCTGAGGGTGACATGTGAGCCAAACTCCATGAGGGAGTAAGAAATGTAGATAAATGGGGGATGTTTGTTCTAGGCAGAGGGAGTAGCAAATGCAAAGATGCGAGACGGAAAAACTAAGAAAGCTGGAGTGGCTAGAAACAGAGCGAGGGAGTAGGTGGCTGTAGAGAAAGAGATGTAGACTGAACGTTTGTGCCACCTCCCCCACCCCCAAATTATATGTTGAAATTCTAACTCCCAAAGTGATGGTACTCAGAGGTGCGGCCTTTGGGAGGCGATTAGGTCATGAGGGTGGAGCCCTTGGGAACAGAATTGATGTCCTCATAAGAACAGACATGAGAGCGCTTCCTTTTTATCTCTGTTCTCTGTCCTGGGAAGACACAATGAGAAGAAAGTCATGTGCAACCCCGAAGAGGACCTTGCTAGAACACGAGCATGCTGGCGCTCTGATCGTAGACTTCCAGGACCTCAAAGAATAAATTTCTGTTGTCAATAAGCCACCCAGTCTATGGCATTTTGTTATAGCAAGCCCCAGCTAGGACAGGAGTGTACAGGTCACAGGGAGCACACTGCTTCATATTCTGAGATTGATGGGGAGCCAAAACAAGCCTGAGAGTGGCAGTTGTCTTTACCTTTAAGGAAGACACTCTATTTTAAACCAAACCCTAAGCATAGACCTAAAGGCTTAAATAATCATTTCTTAAATAATTGACTCTAATAATGAGACAAAGCTCCTAAAGCAATTCTGTGCCAATATTAGAACTAAATTCAGGTTTTCCTACCATTTCTTTTCATCATCCTGCGCTTCACTGAACATGTCATGCGTTTGTATAAACGATTTCCTTCCACCTGCATGCCTTTCCCCTGCCTGCCTCCTTCCTCTGTCGTGGTTAGTCCCATTCATCTCGCCTCCCCAGAAAAGGCCACTTGTCCTTCCTCCATGCTCCAGGGCTCCGAGTCCCCTGAGCACTTCCTTCACCATACTGTCAATGTCTGTTTCCAAGCCAGCCTCCCCCCTGGACTGCACAGTCCTTTATAGTCACATCTATGTCCCGTTCATCTTTGAAATCTCAGAAACTAGTCCATTGCACAATGGGTATCCAATAAATGTTCATTCACTATGTGAATAATCTTGGTCTTATTTGACTTGATTTTGCCTGGGTTTATTTATTCCATCCCACTATTTAATTAAACATAGGCTCTCTTACATATTCAATAAATTTGTACAAGTGCCAGGATGTAATCTAAATATTTTTCTGATAGTTCATTAGACTCACTCTCAGTTATTGGCCTATTGCCCTTGGCTTGCAAATACCTCAAGAAGCAGATGAGTGATAGCTGTTTTCCCTACATTAAATCTGGGATAACAAAGGTAGAGGGAGCTTCGTTAACCTGTCCGAGCCCACCCACCGAGTTGCTGCAATTACAGCAGCCAAATCTGTGACTTGGGGAGCTGCTTGCGTCCTTCTGACCCTGCTGTGTACTGTGTTCACTGAGCCAGGCTGTACTTGTCATGAACCTGAGTGCTGAAAAAATCAATAAAATATATAAACCGTACTCCACCGCACACACGACTACAGCACAAATGGACCCAACAGCTGTGGCCTTCACTGACACCGCCAGGACAATAGGGTTGTTGGAAGTATGCAATTTTTTGATGTATCGAATTCTTCTCAGTGGGCTTTCTCTAATGAAAACCCCAAAGCTGAATTATGTGCAGTTGGATTAAAGCATTATAGTCATGTGTAGGAATAAGAACACAGCACTAGAATGGGTGTACCCCACAGAAGAAAAAAGATATCTGAACCATTTTAGACAACATATAGTCTCAAATAGTGGTGGAAATAAGAAACATTTCCAATGGACTTCTCTGTCATGTTTGAAAAATATTTTCCTTTATATTGAATATATCATTAGCTTAAGCGCCTAAACAGAGAGGCCTCCATTCTACATCAGACAAAAATAGGATCGCCGTGACTAATATTCTCTGTTATTCCCATTGCTGTCAGAGTTCATATCTCAGCTCCAGATCCAGCTCCAGTTTGCCAGTCTATCGGAGGCTGGGAGCATGCTGGGCAGATGTGTCTGTGGACACAGCTGGATGCTGGAAAAATCACATGCTTAGTTAACCCCGAAATGATTTCAGATCCCAAATATTGAGAAGAAAGAGTAACTTTTGGCTGTTTTGTATCAATGCTCTACCGAGGTAAATGAATTTTGTTTGGTAAATTTATGAAGCCAACGGATGTTTTTAAGGGATAAGATATAGTCATGTAATGAATCTCATTTGAGAACACTAGGAAATGTTCATGGATTATTGGCTTTCAAGTTGGAGAGCCTTCAAGGAATAATTACAACAATGTAGGTATGATGGCAATTCTTTTTTTAGAGTTCTTTCATTATTTGAAGTGTTTTATCAACAAATATGGTAGGTACATAGTTCAGCTATTACTATATCTAATTTAGAGATTAGGATGATCCAGTCTGGAGGAATTAAATGACTTGCCCCAGTTTTCACAGATGATATGTATCAGAGATAAAATGCAAACTCGTCTTTTGTCTCCTGTTTCACATGAAAATAAAAAATCAGACTTCCCAAGGTTGGATAGCCAACTCGAGGTTTAGATGATGTGTTTTCTTTCTCCAAGGCTATTTAAGAAATGGTTGCCATTACTGTTTCTTATCAAACTGCCCATTACCTTAAAATAACTCGATAGGGCAGTTTATTGCAAAGGGTGTTCTATGGAACACTAATTCTAAAATATGTCAGCAGGTATTATTTAAAATATATGAAAAAGTTGTCAAGAAAAATTCTTGGGCTAAGCTTTGTGAAATGTAATTCTTTACTGCAACACGTACCATCATCTTAAATATAAATATATGTATTTCATCATCTTTCAGTAGTGGGTAGAGCACATAGGACTTCATAAATACATTCGACCATGTGACTATTTTTATTATTTCTCACCCAGATATTTAGAAATGCTTTGCCAATGGAAATTCTAGTGTTCTGTAGTCATGGACCTTCCTAGATTTAACATACTCTACAGGAAATGTGCACATAGTGGTTTATACTGTAACAACACCAGTGTACTTACCTCGGCTAGTTTCACCAAGGATATTACCTTAGTCATACTCACTAAGATGGCAAGAAAGATCAGAAGAGTAAAAAATTAAAATTGCCACCATATATGCATAATATAGAAAATATCTCATATAAAGATAAAACTTATGATTCTAGTACTATTTTAAAGATAAAACTTATAATTCCCAAACTGACACATTTAGGGCACAGTGAGTTAGTTTCCTTCTACTGGGGATGTGATGTACAACGCGGTATGGTGAAGAATACTATATTCCATATTTGAAAGTTGCTAAGAGAGTAAGTCTTAAAAGTAAGTCTCAACACAAGAAAAAAAGAACTGTAGAACTATGCAAGTAATGGATGTTAACTAGTTATTTTGCACTGGATACATATATCAAATCACTATGTCTTATGCATTAAACTAATACAATGTTATATGTCAATTATATCTTGATAAAACTGGTGGGTGGAAGAAAAACCAGGTACAAAGGAAATAGTGGGGATTCTTCTACCAGAGGTGCTCAGAGACTGGACCAGCAACAGGTTAGTGCACATGGGACTTACGGATGAAGGGAAACGGGGAAAGAATGCTGATACTTATGCTGAAAATCCTTGCGGAGAGTCGGAATAGAAGCTACAGGAGGCGCTTCTGATGCTTCTGATTTTAAAAGGTAGTTAACAGAAGTGCACTGTGGCCAAAAGTGTCTTTGGCCATGCACTTCCTGTAAACTAGAGGGCTGTGCTGCAAATTAGATTTACTTGGGACATTTGCAGGCAGTGTACCTGTTACATTATATAAGATGCAGTCCACGTTTATCAGGATTTAAATTTACCAAATACAATCCATACAGCACTAGTTTCTTTAGGAAGCGATGCCTTATTAAGTGGCGTTCAAAAGAAACACGTAGGTACAAAGACTAAGTATATCAGCACTATCTATCTAGACACCACAATCAAAAGTGATGATTAAAGGAAAACAATGATCTCTCATCTATTTAGAGCCATGCCATTATAATAAATTAATTGGAACGTGAAGCAAAGATTATGTAAATTGGGCTTTGCTGGATGCTGTAATGTTAAGACCGTGGTCATCAAAAAGAAGGAAGCAGCTCGTGAGCAGTATAAGCAGTTCTTACTTGGCCATTTATTCTTTAATGATGTGACTTCCTAATTGTCGCTCTGTGCGATGCATTCCATTGAGTTAATAAAATTACTTTGAACCCGCATGCATGAAAGGGTCCCCCTCTATGCTTTTTTACCTAGTGGATGAGATCATGGGCTTTGGAATCGGGACCTCGATTTACATATAAGCTCTGCCATCTGCTTTGAGCAAGACAATTATGTTTTTCTAAACCTTTGTTTTCTCACCTATAAAAAGTAGGATAATATGAGCTACCTAAATAGATTTACTTATGGCCAAATGGAATGAATATAAAGCTTTAGAACAGTATATAGTACATAATATGGCAAATAAATGGTGAAAATAATTATAATAATAATTATCACCTACTTTTACAGTGGATAGATGTGAACTCAAAAATTCATTCAGTCCAAATCTTTCACAATTTGAGGACATTGAATTGCTTAGTTCTAAACAGTTTCAAAGCACTTTTTGCAATTTATTCGACAGTATATTGTATTGTCAAGCTTTGTGGTAGGCACTGAAAATCTCTGTGAATGTATATATACCACTTATTCAAACCTAGATCTATTTAATAACAAACTGATAGCATCTGTTCCTTGAGTTAAGGGTGTAGGGAAATAACACTCAGGATGTATCTATCCTGTGATGCAATGCAGATCTCAACAAGGTTAATGGAAGAACAGAAGAAATAATGATGCCACCATGAAAGTCATTTCACAGAAGAGGTGGCAACTTATTGGGTCTTGAAGGAAGAGAAGAAGCATGTGAACCATATCCTCATAGGGCAGGCAGAGAGAGTATCAACTCCGATAACTCTAATAAGAAAACCAAGAACTTGACAAAAAAAGATCAATTGTTCATAGCCCCATAACAGATTAGGGGCAGAGCTGGGACCAAAACACTCCTATGACCCATATCTACTGATATCTTCATTCGAGTTCCACTCTGCCTCCCATTCTCCCAAACGAGTAACAGATCTGTTTGTAGAAGAACAATTTCAGCAGTTTAGTTTCAATGGGGATAACTTTTTACTTAATTTTTTTTCTTGAACTTTATTTTCTCTTTCTTGCCTTATGCCTTTATTTGCTTTATTTCATTTTACTTTGACTTTTCCCTTCTTAATCAGGTGATACTCCTCTGAGCATATTTCATTCTCTCTTTGTATACAGCAATTTGTTGCCCCACCCAGAAGAGCTACTTTATGTATATTCTAAAAATAAGCAAATAATGTAAATGCAAATGAGTTTCTAATGATAATTTACTAGGGCCTAAATTGAAATTTGTTTCATTTGGTGTTGCCTGAAGCACAATGTTCTGACTTAAGGTCATGTCCCATTGGACTATTCTAACTGTAAAATGAACTCTGCATTCGATAATCAGATTATTGGATCTTCATGTTTACCATAACTCTGATTAAAGGCCCTAAGAGCAAACAGACCATAGCTGGTTTAGCAATTGAGGCTTATTAAAATTTAAAGTGTATCCATAAATACATAAGTGCCTATTATAGATCAAAGTTCCGAAAATTAAATATTCACATATACAGCTCATTTTACAAACCATACACTCAAAATTACTAAAAGCCAAATAATCTTACTACTTGGTACCAAATAGCCTTAGTTATTTCTGCAGTGAGTATATTGTGGCAATATTAAGCATCTTTTGTAACATGAGAAGACATTTTATTTCATTTGGGGGAAATTCAGCAAACATACCTCTCATTCCTGGTACACTGTTGTAATGTGAATGTCTAAACAATGATAAGGTATCACGTAATATTATATTAATTAATGCATCAGCAAGGATACTAATTGGGGCTTACTTGCTACATTGATTGACTTAATTTGGGCCCTCTGAAGAGGTTAATAAATTTGGGCATATTTCTGTTCATGACTATTCCCAGAAGATAGCAAGCTCTAATTTCTGTAACTCCTCAGGAAGGTGCGGCTAACACGTCCAATGCCGTGTGCTGCTGTGGAAAGCTCGCATTGATGCCTCCATGATGAACAATGAGGCCTTGTTCTTATTGATACAAAATAGGTTATACTACATTATTAACAGGGCACAATCGAGGCTGCAAAGAGAAAGCAAGTGATTCAATTAGAACTACATT
Organism: Rousettus aegyptiacus; assembly: GCF_014176215.1. Classification (NCBI taxonomy): domain Eukaryota; kingdom Metazoa; phylum Chordata; class Mammalia; order Chiroptera; family Pteropodidae; genus Rousettus; species Rousettus aegyptiacus. Next base: position 11,183,734 of record NW_023416285.1, read on the forward strand.
TTGATTTGTCTTGGAAACATTTTTTTTTTTTGATATTAAAGGTACTGGCCTATTAAATAGCATGGGGGAAAATCATAGAACTCATTACGTGGAGTGTTTTCCTTTGCCACAGCTGGAGTCTGAATTGCACACTTATTAGTTATATGCACGGAAGCAAGTTGAGCAAGTACAGATTAGTAAGAAAATAACCTTTCTCGTGAGAGGAGTTTTCATGTCCCCAGGACCTTTCGGAAGCGTTAGTGGGTATATAAACGCAGTGAAGTGTGTGTTTGCCACCCACTGTCCAAAATGGACAAGAAACACTAGAAAAAAGATGGGTTTTGTTTCAGCATCTTTCCCTGATAGGAAGGAAAGAAAGAGGGAATTGATGAGAGAATTCATTAAAGCCTAAAAATAAAGGGAATAGAAGCACAGTTCCCTTAGATAGCACTGAGACAGCCAAGGCCACCTGATCATCTCCTAAGACCAAAGACTAAACATAATTTCAGGAATTAGTTTAATCTCCTCTGATCCCACAAAACTGATTTCAGGAAGAACTCATAGAGCTTGCACTTTTTAAATTTTGATCACTTAAAATCTCATGAACGGCAGTGGTTCACCGGACTTCCTCATTTTGGGGAGTGAGCCAGTTTGACGCACGCTATGTTTGCCACTGGAAACATCAGACCAAATGTTAAAGAAACAAATGTTAAGGCAATTATATTATTTGCTATCATTACAAAGGAAATGATTATAATGGGTCCCATAAATTGAGCATTTACTATATATACCAGGAGTGATATGAAGTATTTCACATATGTTACATCATTAATACTTAATGTCATCTGTCTCGAATCACTTTTTTTTTTTTTTTTTTTTTGATACCGGAGCCCATCATGGTTTTTTGACATATCATGTTGCCTTCCACATCGTTCATTTATGAAGAAGATCTCATCGCTTTGCTGGAGGGGTAAACGTATGACCCAACGCTGATTAATGAAAACTCTATGACAATAGTTTAAGAGTGAACATGTGATTACAGCCTGGCCAGCATGATAGGAGCCTGGGATTTTTTCTGAAACTATCCATTTGGTGACAATTCCTCTAGTAATCTACTGCAGATATATGACTAAAAACATCATTCCCTTTCTATCTCTCTATATGTTCTTTTCTGCCCTTCTTAATAATACTGGTAGCTAGCTCATTCATCTATAGATGAGTCATTTTTGTATGCAAAGGAAACAAATTGAGTCTTTAATATACTTATATTGGAAAGTTGCTGAACCCTGGGATACATAAGACTGTCAAAGTATTATTGAAGCATAAAAGCAATTCTAGAAGAGTCAGAATGAAAGATTAGAGTTTAAGTGGCTATCGTTAGCGTGTAATTTACAGAGGTGGATAAGCCACTCACTATCGATATTAAAGAGACATTACCAAGAATGAACACATGCGCGCATTATATCTAAATGGCTTCTCTACCTCTCCTTGGATAGCTTATAGAAATCCCTTCTGACTAAAAGGGTGTAACTTTATCTCCAGTAAACATTCACGCTTAAATTCCTCTAATCAAGTGGCAAGTGATATTTGGACATTTAATAATGACCTGATGACTTTTAATATCAGAATCAAATAATAAAACACATTTGTTATGTATCAAACAGAAATAAGAAAACTTTTCCTAACGAAAAAGAAGTAAAAGAAAAGTATTATGTCGTGAACTTCCTATTTACATAAGGCCCACAACAACATTAAACCCCTGTTTAATCGGTATTATGTTTTAAAATTTGAGAATATGTGCACATACAGATAAGATTATATCAACGCATTTCAGATTTCAACTCAGTATAAAAATGTTTTAGTCTAAAATTATTCAATCTGAAGATACCAAAGTGAACAAAAATACTTTCACATTTATATTCCACCTCTCAACATTTGCACAAATACACAGAACCCAAAATATCTTTTGCAATTATCTTAATTACTATTACCTTTGATTTATCTTACAAGGGTAATGCATTTGAAATTGTAATTTCTCATTAATGTCAGCTAGATTTTGCTGGATTTGAAAAACATTACTTCTTTGTTGGTCGTTCTGATATTTTAAATATGTTTGAACAAATGAATAGGATAAATAAACGGTTTTCACCTCAAAGAATCATTTTCTGTAGGACTATAATTTTGCAGTGCTAAGAATTAGTAGAATCTTGTAAAAAAAAAAAAGATGTATTTTCCCACAGGCATATTAGTATATTTAGTACAGAAATTGATATATTAAACATTTATCCAAACTCAAGATGACTTCTGTCAACTTAATGCTTTGTATTTACTATGTATATAAAGTATTTCTCTAGATAGGACAGAGAAAAAAATAAAATGTGCATTGGAAAGAGAATCCAGAAAATTTAATCTTTATTTAAGATCTGTAATTACCTTTCTCTGTGAATTTTGGCATATTGCTTAATCCCTGTACCATACTAAGTCCAAACCGAGAATGCTTTCACACATATTACAGATCTCTCCACAATTAATAAAAGAACCAAATGAGATAATAAGTATAAAAGGCAACGAAAATTACAAAATGCTAAATTAACGAGTGCCCTGTCTAGCATTTACTACATATAACCAAATATTTGATGATAAATTACTAAATATAGAAATGATTAAGAAACCATTCTCAAATTTGACAGTAGAAGAGATACATAAAATATATCAGCTTCTATAAGAACAGTTTAGTATAAATGCTATTGGAGTTCAGAGGAAGGGAAAGATTATTTTGCCTAGGAGAGGGAAAAAAAAAGTGAGAAACAAAGCAACATTTTTAGAAATGGTTCTTGGGAAATCCTAAAATGGGGATCTCACATAAAAAGATATGTTGCAGGTGGGGAAGGAGGTCACAGGTTTGAAGGAATAGGGTTACCTATGGCCTGTTTTGATCACGCAGCATGTATATCATTACTTTAGTTAACTCTGGGGTTCAGCTAAAAAATTCTGAAAGAGGAGGAGGTGTGGAAGGGGAGAGGTAAGAGACTAATCAAACACCGTCTAGTGAACAACTACTATACCTAAGACATTAAGCTAAGTCTTTTTTAAAATCTAGGATCTCAATTTTGTGATATAAGTATTACTGTTATTTTATTTATAAATTAGAAAACGAAAGTACATTAAGGATTAGCTGAATCCCAAACCATGACCATCCATTACATTTTCCTCTCCCTGTACTCTTTTGCAAGTAGATTGTGGTTCATTTGATTCTCCTGACTTAAAACATTTTTACACAGATGTTTTATGTGGCCCATTGATGAGCAAAGAGATGCAGTGCCTGCTCCCAAGTGAGAATTAGCAAGCTGCCCACAGTGAACCTTCCACAGTAGATTTAGTCAGGAAGCAGAGTTGAGAAATGAGTGCTCATATGCACCTGCTCAGCCCTCCAATGACCTCCTCCTCAAAATATTTTATATTTAATTTATATGGAAAACATTCACATCTTGGAGAAAGATGAGCATATGGCTCCCCCTCCACATAGCCCTAGAATCACAGGTATTGGAGAAGTCCTCCATCTGACCTTCTCACACCCAGGTTCCCACTCAGTCCCACACCTGCCATGGTTTTATAGGTGAGGCCCCAGAGCATATTTATTAAGAGCATGAGCTTAATTCAAACAAGTACAGAGGAAAGCCATAATTCTACTTACTAGCTATGTAACCCAATGTAAGTTGCATAAAATGGAGATTAAAATATCAGAGAAGTATTCATAAATATAAGTATGTGAACTGCTTAACCTTGAACCTGGCATATATACTCTCCAAAATGGCAACTATTTGTATTATATGGCGATTCATGTTTAAGTCAGGACTATCTATCACTTATAATATGCTGCTGAAGCCTTGATTTGTATATCGATAACATTCAGTAAGGTTTCATAGCTATTCAGTAATCATGTATAGAGTACGCTTTGTGTCAGGCACTATATTGGGTACTGGAGAGGAGAAAGGATATAAAAAGATGAGTAAGATAAAGTCCCTAACCTTGAGAGGCTCACAGGACAGTGAGGAATGGACAGAATGCTAAAGAGATCATTGGAATGTAAAATGGGTAAAAACATGGGTAAACTTATAACTAATTCTGTCTGAGCAAATTAAAGAAAGCTTCGAAAAGAAGTGACATTCCAGATGAATCTAAATATTCAAGTAGTATTTATCTACCAGCTAGCACAAAGGAGTTAGGGCGTTCTAGGTAGAGAAAATAGTACCTGATCAGCAAGGATGTGGGTGCAAACAAAGAATTTTAAGGAAACTAAAAAGTCATTCAGAATTATTGAAGCAGCAGTCACACGGAAAAAAGGCTCAAGGAATGAGACGATAGGTGTAGTTGATCTCTGGCCTGTGAGAGGCCTCTTGTGCCACAATAAAAAGACTGAGGAAAAACAAAACATATATTCAAGTCAGCGTTGGCAGCAACATGAAAGATGGCTTAGTCTGGGGATAGATTGGGGGCAGCAAGACCAGTTTGGACACCAGCATCAGAGTCTCTAGACAAAAGATAATGAGTGAACTGCCCAAGACGGCGGTTGTCAAGAGAAAGAAGCAACAATGAGAGGTATTTGGGAACAGAATCCATATAGGTTGGTGACTGGACGTGAGGCAAGGAAAGAAACAAATGTTAAGATTTCTAGTCTTAGAAAGGAAGTAAGTGATGAAATGCAGGATGAAACTGAGAAATCTAAATAAGTCTGCTTACGTAATTATTTGAAGTTAGATTAATTAGTCTTCTTCTCAACTTTTCCTGGCTTCTAGTCCAATGCATATTAGTACGACTAATCAAATAAAACAAAAACACAGCTTGTTGTTATGTTTCTTAAATGTAAATTATGCCTATCTAACTCAAGCTGGTAGAATTCTAAAATATGTAAGAATTTGATTAATGTTCCACAATTACATATGTGATAGTCTTTACTATTCAACTCAATTTAAGTAACTATCTTGTTATATTGGCATTAAATCATATTTAGCAATATTTATATAATAAAACTTTTCCAAAAAAAGATTTTAAATTTTGTTGCTGGCTTTCTAAATAACCCAGTGAGCTGGACAAGTATATCCAGATCCCCCATTTTTAGGAGATTTAGGTCTCTGAGAAAACAGACAGGCAGACATGGGTTGCTGAGGTAGAGTCAGATTTTATGAATGAAATATCAAGGAATCCACAGATGCAGCCTCGAAGACATACAGCACGTGAAGAAAAATTGCAAAAGATAATACATTAAAATATCTCCATATAGTATAATGTGAAATTTGTGCAAATCATTAAAGTACTGCGAGGCTCACCAACTACCTTCTTAAAACCGTAAGGACTATCAGTATAGGGAACTGGCATTTCCTATTATAATTTTTAGAAATCAAATTTTAAAAATTCATTTATGAACAATAAACACTTTAAAATTACCTCCTATTGTCACTGTGATAGAAATAACTAATTACTTAGCCAATATCTATTCTTGCTTCCACTTTATTTCTTTTATTTACTTTTTTATTGAAATGGTGCATTATGCGTCAGACTCAGTACTAACTGCTTTACCAGGATTCTCTCCCCTAAGCCCTCACATAACAACCCTTTGAGTTGGGTACAGCTGTCTTCCCAGTTTCATAGATGAGGACATTGAAACTTGTTTCCACTTTACAAACAGAACCCTGATTTTATTAAGACTAGCAAGGTCCCCAATCTTTTCCATTCCCTCATCAAACTAATGAAGTATAAATGGATGTCACTGGGTAGGACATATGGGGAAACTGTGCCCAGGGGTTTGACCTAGTGGAAAGAGAGCCCTTGGGCCCTCCCCACATTCCGCGTTCCTGTTTTCGTTTGTTTGTTTATTCGTTTGTTTGTTTCAAACTATATCTGTAAGGGCCAGAGCTCAAGAATAGAAATATGCACTAATCCTTATAGAGGAAAAAAAAATAAGGAGCTCAAGTCTTTCATATTAGCCTGATTTGGCCTACTGTTGCTGATTTTAGTATACTTGATAAAAATATTACACTAATTTATAAAAGCTAATGTTATTTGAATTTTCCCGTATGTACAACAAGCCTAATTAATATACTGAAAGCTATGAAAAAGATATGCTTAGAGCTAGGAAAAGCAAAGAATGAAAGGCATAAATGTTATGGGAAACCATAGAATAGAGGATATAACTAACAACAGCCCTACCTTTTTATCTCCCCCTCGGTAATCTCATATAAACTGAAAATGGGTGAGGAAAGAAGTTACACTTACAGTCACGACAATGTTGAATATCATGAGAAATGAGCACTCCATCACAGAAACCAGAGTGGTCAGTCATGAGGTATTTTAAAGTTCTATAGTTTTTTTTAGGTACCAGTGGGGAAGGAAGGCATGATCCTTACTTCTAAACACTTTATAAACTAAAAGGGAAGACGAACTAGTACTTGATAATAAATAACATATATTACAGCCACAGGAAGTGCCGCTATGCAGCTTTCATGTTACAAATATACTCCCATGATGAGATGCCCGGGGAGAGAGATGTGAGCGAAACACAATATTATAATACTTTAAAACCTAGGTTCCTAGCAGGAGGAGAGATATAACTCAAGCGGTATTACAATATGGTAGACTTGTGTGAATTTAATAATCACGATTCCAACCTTTTAGAGAAAACTTTGTTATGAGTTGAATGATGCTCTCCCCTCAAATTCATACACTGAAGTCCTAACCCCCAGCACCTCAGAATGTGACCTTATTTATAAACAGGATTGTTGTAGATATAATTAATTAAATTAAAATTATACTGGATTAGAGCGAGGCCCTAATCCAGTTTCTTCACTAGCGATCATTGTAAGAAATTTTTGCAGAGGGCTGTTTCCTCTTTTGGAAGCAATATTCCTCCCTCTCCAATTTCTCTCAAGTGTCATTATGTTGAAATATCCAACAAAAGTTGGGCTTCTTCACTAGCCAAGTTGTCGAGGATATTAGTTTCATACTGCATGTGATTAAGAAGTGGGTTTCAAGAAACTTACAGATTCCACTGGAGTTTCTATTAGTTTGCTAAGGCTGCCACCACAAAGAGGCAAAGTGCATGGCTTAAATAACAGAAATTTATTGTCTCATAGTTTTGGAGGCCAGAGTCAGAAATCAAGGTGTCAGCAGGTTTGGTTTCTTCTAGGGACTGTAAAAATCTGTTCCATCCCTCTTCCTTAGATTCTGGTGTTTTGCTTGCAATCTTTAACATTTCCTGGCAGGTACAAGTGTCCCCCAGATCTCTGCCCTTGTGTGTATGTGCTTATGTCCAAAAAAAAAAAAATCCATCAGAATGTATTATGAGTTTACAATATCATTTTTTTTCTTGATAATCTCAGTATATAGCAAAAGAGCTGGGAAAATATTAGATGTTAAATAAATATTCACTGGATAAAAAAGTTGGTAGTACAGCATTATGCATTTGAGGAAGCATGAAGTTCTTAGGACACGTTTTTGAAAACTGATGAAGGGCTTCTGTGCAAAGCAAAAGAGATAAGGTTCAGTAAGTGATGTAAAAACAAGTGCCATGAGGGGTTAAATGTAAAGACTCCATTGTGATGTAAAGGAAGGAGGTGGTGTTCGAAGAGAACTCTGAAAGATGTTCTATTAACTGGGATCCAGGCCAAAAGAACAACAACAACAAACGAACAAACAAACAAACAAACAAAAACTTGACTAGTGTTCCAGGCAGAAAGAATTTAATACTGGGCATTATCAGTTGGTTACCTAGGTGCCGAGAAGCTAAAGATCGTGGGGTCTTTTGCTCCAGCGGGCCCCAACCTTTTTGGCACCAGGGACCGGTGCTCCTATGAGAATCTAATGCCTGATGATATGAGGTGGAGCTGAGGGGGGCAGATACTAGTGCTGGGAACAGCTGCAAATACAGGTGAAACTTTGCTCACTCACCTACCACTCACATCCTGCGGTGTGGCCGGTTCCTGATGCACCATGGACTGGTACCAGTCTATGGCCAAGAGTTGAGGACCCCTGTTCTATCCCATCCTGATGTTACCCAGGGCTCGATAGCTTTAGAATGCAGCTACCATTATCCAGGCTGACAAAAAAAAGAATTTAGAATAAGGGGCTCCCTGCAGTAGGTGGTAGGATGTCTCAGAGAAGGGGGCCATAGCCTTTTGGTACTGGCCACTGAGAGGGCCTGGCTGTTTTCTCAGAACACCCAGAGGGTGTTGGAGGGACTGGGGTATAGTTGTCTGGCACTTGTCCTGCCTCAGGTGGAGTGAAGTCAAGTCTGGAAGGTTCCACGGAAGTTGGAGGCTAGAGCCATAGCTGTTTGTCTCTAATGAAGAGTGAGACACAACCTAGAAGCCAGAACAGAGTCCCCCTGACTTGTCCCTTTCTAGGCCCCTGCCAGAGACTCCCACTGGGGAAAAAAAAAAAAATCTACCCAGAAATTGGCTGGTAATGGAGTCTGGGAAAGGTAACTTTAGAATCTTATTCCCAGCTTCTCAAAAAAAAATAATAAATAAGGAGAGATAAGGGTGTGGCTTGAAAGTAAGAGTCAATAGGTAAATGATATAGAGATGCAAAGGCTTTAATGAAAAGAAATGGGGTAAAAGAGGGTGTTTGAAATGCCCAGGCACTGGCAGAGTCTGGGATGTATGAACAGGTCAGCCAGAGATTTTCTTTCCCTGATATGTGTCAGGAATGGGTCTGGGTGCTGGAAATAGTAGCGTGAGCAAAATAGATAATGTCTACTTGTGGACTATTTAACTTAATTCGAGCATCAAGGATGTATTGGGGAACGATAGCAGATGACACCAACGAGAACGGACGGAAGCCTAGGACTGTGTTCCAGACAGCTTGGAGCACCAAGAGGGACGCACACACACCCCCATGGACCAGGCATAACCTGCAGCGGTTCTTGAAAACGGGACTGCGGATCTGACAGTGGGTCAAGCAGCGTTAATTGAGAGAATTACAAAGATGTCGACTTCTCGTTAAAGCCGAACTTAGCATTTTATTATCATTAACATAACCATCATCGCCATCACTGTCATTGTCACTACGATATTGTTTACCAAGCAATTACCGTGTGGTAGGAATTAAGCAATTCCCTTACATCACATAAACCCTCCAGACAATACTATCGGGTAAGTATTATGACCCTTATTTTATGTGGGAAGAAATTGAAGATCAGGATGTTAAATTATTTGGTCAAGTTCGTGCTGAATATAAATGTCTGAAGCTGGACTCAAACCCAAGTCTGACTGCAAATTCCTTTCTCTTAAACATTATCCTCTGCTACATCTCAGAAAAGTCATTCAGACTCACATATTCTTTCAAAAACATTCTAGACAGCAAGGTCATTTCAAGACTCAAGTACCACCTGGCAACTTGAGCCATCTCTCCAAGTTCTTAGCTCAGCTTATTTATAAATCCCCTCTGAGTATTATTTCCTCACCTTCACATTTTTTTTTAAGGTTTGTCATAGTCCTCTGAGATGACAGGCTGAAGGATGGTGATGAGAATGTGGTAACATAAAGTTCATAAACAGGAGAGGCTGCCAGGAGTGGACAAGAACAGGTTCACAGAGGACACACGTGGGAGAGAGCAGCCCCAGCTGTTTGAGCATATGTGCAAATTACCGGTGTGTCTGCATACCCACGCAGAACTGACCACGGTCGGTTAGAAGAAAGGACAGTTACACTCAGAAATGCAAATGCACGGGCTGCGGTTGCTCTATTTCCCAAGCCTTAATACTTTGGCTCTTTATCTTACACATATAAACGCAGTAGACAAAAACTCTACATAAATAGGCAGCAGGTACACTGGTGTTTTCTTGGGGTATTATGCAAGTGTTAAGTTGAGCTGATCAGCAGAAGCACGCATCCATTGAATTCCCTGCAGAATGTGGGAGCAGGAAGGTCGAGCTGAGCAGGCAGGTTAAATTAAAACTCATCTGCCTTGCAGAAGGGCCACTTATTGCCCAGAGTTGGAAGGTACCTAAGGGCACAAGAGCTTTAATTGCACTGAAATAAAATCTAGAGCTTGTGAACTCTGGGATGTTTCAGATGTAATGCGAAGTGTCCACACAAATGCAAAACGATTTAGAAAAAGGGAAGCAATTGTAATAACCCTATGAACGTCTATCAAACACTATGCTGAGTGTTTTGTTTATACTGATAACCTCATTATCACATCAAACTTATAAGAATGTATGATACACTATTATATTGATGCATAAACTGGATCTTAGGGAAGTAAAGTAACTTTCCTAAAACATAGATGTTTTGGTGATATGACAATGCGTGCGTGCGTGCGTGCGTGCGTGCGTGTGTATGTGTGTGTGTGCACGTGTGTAATAGATATAGAAAATTAGATGTAGAAAGAAAATTTAAACCTGAAACTGTCTGAAATAGTAATTACTATAACAAAGTGCCATACCAATACATGTCGATTGCTGGAAATTCTTCTATCTGAATAGCCAGATTACTTATAAGCACATACTTATATTCTAAAGAACTTTCACCTATTTCTAAAAGAGCCTGCTACTTGTCAAAAATTCTAGCAAATATGTGTTTTGTCAGTGTGATGTATTATGACTAGTATAACTCTCTTATTTTAACAAAATTTGCTGTTGAATTTTTCTTTTGTTAGATCAGCAAGGCTTGGTTTGTTCTGTCTGAAGAGTTTAAAGTAAATTGGCCATGCTCTCTTTTATTTATTCTGTAATACATTCAAAGTCTAGGGCAAAAGAAATTTAAAGCACAAATCCAGAGCTTGTCATTTTTAAATGTTGTATAACATCTCATGTAGATAAGCCAATAAAACCACAATAAAACAATTTCGTCAAAATGATTCTTAATGTCTTCATACATGCATCCCGATTCATGCATTCGCTTCACTTCATATCATTTTCCTTTTAAGCCCCCCATGCATATTTTATACAAAAACAGTATTGAAAAATGCATGAGTCCACGGAGAGCTCACATCCTTCTGTGCCTTCGTGCATTCTCTTCTCTCATTACTTTTCCCCATTTCCTAGTCATACTCCAAAATTTGGATTGGTCTTTCTCTCTCGAGTGAACCTTCCCTGCCTTCTCCGGCTGGGTTAGGCATCCATCTCAGATGTTCCAAGAGCATCTTGAGCAATTCATTATCACCACTGTTTACTTATGGCAATAACAGCAGGGACAGTCACCAGGAGTAATAGAGTTAGTAGTATTAGTACTACAAGAACCAGAGGCAGTAGTAGCAGTAACAGTGATACTAATACTTAAACTCACATTAACCAGCAGCAACAGCGATTGCCATGAACTGAATGCCAGACACAGAATCAGGAACTTTAAATATATTAACCCTAATCCACTAAAGTCCCAAGGATTACCAGGAATTAATTATTCCCACTTCACAACTGAGGGAAACTGAATTTCTTTTCATTTCTCTTTCATCGGTCAGTGGCTAGTTCTCCCTATCACATCTGATTTTCTGTCTTCACACTGTCCTCTTTTTCTTCCTTAAGTAGTTTATCTCTATGATTATTTTCCGCAAAGAATTATTTTCTGTATTTATGTTAGTTCTACTACTTTTCTAATTTCTAAATCCTTGATTTTTGTTTTTTTTTCCTATTAAAGTCCATCCTTCTTTTATCTTTAAGTTTATTTTGTTTCTTTTTCAACAGATCGAGCCTAGATGCTTAATTCACGTTAGGTTTCACATTTTATTAATGCAAGTATTTAAGCCTATAAATTTTCCTGCAAGCAAGGCCCTAGTTGAATTCCATACTATCTAAATCTATATTTGATCCATTCTGAGATACCATTATTTAGGTCATTTCAACTTGTAACACATCTTAGAATCAAGAGATGCTTTTATCACAGGGAGAACATTTGTGTCTACTAGCGCACTGAACTCCATTCTGATCGGGTTGCGATGGTGACCTGGCAGTTTGCAGTCCCGAAATCGCCATCCCTCTCGAGCCCGTGCATATAATGTTCCAGGGAAGATGACCTCTAGAATGTCCTTGACAACCATTTATTTAAGACAGTGGAGTCACAAGATAGAAAGAGGTTGGGTCCCTAAGCCATCACTTGGAGGAGAGCTATTTAAACAAACAAGAAAATTAACTTCTATTTGGTTTAACCACAGAAAAATTAGAGTTTGTCTCTCACAGGAGCTTGCCTATTGTGTTAAGTTGTTGATGTCCTCTGGCTGAAAATAATCCAAAATCCTTCAAAACTTTGGATACCAAAGTAGAAACATTAGACCCGGCTTGCGCACTAACTAAAAACCAAAGTCCTAAAATTGTTTAATGTACTCAGAATTATTTGAAGTACTGTTCAAAGCTGTTCCCGGAAATATATCTCAATAGTGAATTATAAATCTTTGATTAGTAATTTATCAAAATGTAAAAACTTTAGACGACTTCAGTTATTTAATTTTAATTATTTTATCAAATTATTACTTTTTTATAATACATCTTTATCTATCCCTTGAATTCATAACATTTGAAGTGCTATGCTTATAATTATTTTACATTAATATGCTAATTTCTTCAGAGATTATACTCAATTGAACATTTAAATTTTTAACCATGTAGACTTAATTAGGTCAATTAAAATACTATTGTATTTTATTTTCACTTTACGATTTCTCCATTATCATTTAATGATTTTGATAATGGCAATAAAATTTATTACTTTTTTCTAAATTTAGTTTATGGCGCACTTCATTAAAAATATCAATCAGCTGCACACCCACTGAAGTTTTGCCTATTTTTATTTTAGCTTAGTAAATTCTGATCTATAAACTAATGCCAAGTTATCCTTCCAGTCATAACCTCCATTACATACTAACATACCTCTTTAGCTAAAAGGAGTTTACTTGCTGTGTCTTGAATGTGCTTTGCTAGATGTCGCCCTGGGACTTCAGTCTAGGCAGTTTGCCATGTCTGGACAACCCTTGATTCTGACAAGGAGAGTAAAACTAATCTCTCTCAAATGTCGATCTCTAAAGAATGTGCAGATTTCGAGACCCTTCACCATCTGGTCTTGTTTGACTGCTCTGCCTCCTATTATTTTTGCAATTGCAATTCCAGAAATGTCCTCTATTCTCTTTGCACGTACCTCCTCCTCTGCTAATGCTGCCATGCTTTGCCTTGACCATCTGGTTAGCGCCTCTCAATCTTCGGAAACTGTTCAGGAGATACCTCCCAGAAGATAATGTATCACTCTTTCCTTGGCATTACCTCTTTGCCTGTAACTGCTTTCTATCATCACATGCTACATACTGCTACTGCCATTTACTCATGCCCACTCAATGCCAAACACCAAACCAAGGTGTATGGTGTATATATATTCTTGATAATTCAATGAGAAAACACACCATTTTAATAATCTTATCACATTTTAGAGGCAAAAAAAGTTAACCTATTTGTTCATATTAGTTAATGTATACCTTCTCAGAGTTCATGCTAAATAAGCATGAATTCCCCTGGATTCTACCTATGCCATGATCTGTCTGCTTCTAAGGCCTACAATCTTTATATGCTCAGATAAATAAACAAGCAAACAAACACATATTTGCTTGTTTCCATATATATGATTGAGAGGAATCATGGAGGAAGAAAGAGAAAAAGAAAGGGGAAGAGATAGAAAGTAAGAAATTAAGGGGAAAAAAAAGATTTAAATATAGCAGATTCTTCAATTATACTCAATAGGTAAATGATGAAGAGTGAGTGAGCATGAGAGAGGGAGGTGACTGCAGCTTGCTCATGTCACCTCATTTTCTGGCACATTACGGAATGTGAGCATCTTCTGGTCCTGAGTACAGTTCTAGTTTTTATTTTTTATTTTATTTTTTTTAGGCAAGGCAACCATCGGTTGACCTCACAGATTGCAAGGACCTTGTCAACTTACGATCCCTTATTTTTTTATTTTTACGCCTACAGCACCTCGTCTTCCTAGATGGTCTCCCATCCAAGAACTAACCAGGCTCGACCCTGTTTAGCTTCCGAGATCAGACAGGATTGAACTTGTTCAGGGTAGCATGGCCATAGACATAGTGCTAGTTTTGAATCATGTGTATTTTTGTCTACATTTTGGCACCAAGGATGAACCAATGACTTCGACTTATACTCAACAAAAGAAATAGTGATTTTTTTTCCCCCATCACAGAGGTGATCCATCCCAAGCTGGAATCATTCTGAGGCATCCCTCTGTCAGTGATGGCATAACTTCTCAAGGTACGTTTACTTGAGAATCCTACTCTTTTGCATAGTTCAGGTGCTCAATAAATATCCATAGAATGATTAAGTCAATAGATAAAAGCTACTACTCATCAACATTTGTTTCTGCTCATAAATGTCGAATTTTTAGCGTTTTCTTTCTCAAATTTGAACATTTCTACATCAGCGATTCTAAGGGATCAACTGATTTAAGGCTGTTTCGTGTAAAGCATCTTTTACGAGGTGGAAACCCAAAAAGCATGAAGACCCAGTGCTTTGCTTTGTTGCTTATGATGGCTTCCCTAGGCCTATCATATGCCAAAATCACATCAGCACTAAGCCAGACACAGTGTCTGCTGATTTTTCATAATTCAGAAAAACACGCTTAAAGTCACAGTGCTGTCTGAACATAACACAAGCAAAAAATGAGCCTGAAAATGTCCCCAAAAGAAAGCAAACTACTTTGGGAAAAAATTGACACATTACATTTCTTTTGTGCAAAAAGGAGATATTAAAAAGTATCATTTGCATCATTCACATGCTGTATTCCTATTCAGATTCCTTTGTGTCATATTAAATATCGATTTAATCATATTTATCGATATATGATTTATAAATTACTGGTTACGCAGTCTATTAATTTCTGTTTTAATTGACTATAATTAAGTAAGTTAATATTCATTCATGTGTTTGTTTATCCATCCTCTCATGGATTATTTTTTATTATAACTCCACATACAAAATTCTGGATGTAGTTACCTGCTTGGATCAACTATCCTTCACCATCCTGCTTTTCTTTGCCGAAAACCATTATACTATATTAAGGTCGAACCCTATTGATCTCTATATTCTCAAAGTCAATGGATAATTCAATACATGTTGAATACAATGACATTCTAGTTATTATTCTCCATAAACGGCCTTTCAGCATAGAGATAAAAACTTAATTTAACTAAATGTTTCCATCTATCCTGACTCATGTAGCAGAATCAGAATATAAAACAGTGAAAATCACTTTTGAAAAATAACTTTTTTAGCTAACTTGGGCACTATCCAATAGTGCTCACAGTTTTTGATCAGGAACTCTTATATAAATTGCAATCCAATATGTTTTATAACAAGAATTAGCAAGTACCCCAACTACAACTAAATTATTTCACTTCCAATTATAATAACAATTTCCTAAATCTGTGCTATAATAAAATATCTTTACTTGTGCAATAAAGTGGCAATATCTATTTACTACTAAATTTTATCGAGGTAACTTTAAAACTGCAAGAGTTCTCAATATATAAGTTCACAATGTTTGGAAAGAAAAGAGAATGAATCTTTACTGAGTCTTGATCTTGAGCCAGGAAATCTTTCAGGCTTTATCTCACTTAATACCCACAGTACTACTTTTAAGAATTACTGCCTTATGTCACACATAAAAACACTTCAGCTCAGAAAGTTTAAACACCTCATCCAAAGTTACACCATTAATAGGTAGCAGGAACTATATACAACTCTTGATACATCCTGTTCTAAAATCAGCCTTGTTTGTATATGACGTTTTTATTCAAGGTTAAAAATAAAGTTTCCTATGAAATTAAAATTACACTTGGGTGAAATTATTTAATATTATGGAGAAATTATTTTTAAAAGGTGAGCTAAGAAATATTATTGAACAAAAACTATATTTACCCTAGAGTGGCATGCAATAGCCACTCTCCTCTGTGTGATTATGTAAAATGTCCCATGCAAAGTAAACAAATACTTAAAAGTGATCATTCTCAGTGTTCTAATGGGTCATCTCACAGTTGCCAAGTACACATTTAAAGGACAGCATTACATTAAAGATGGTGAATTCCAACCTGCCTTTCATTTTCAGTAGAAAACCAGCTTGGCCATTTTGTCGACAAGTACTTTGTATACTGTCAGGAGCAGCTATCTATGATCTGGCACAGAAATTGGATGTCCTTCTCTGAGCACTGCAGAGAATAATGAGAAAAAAGAAGCAAGCTGCTAACATTTGTGCTTTTGTAAGGACATGTCAAGTCCATTCAGAGAGCAAATGACCATGTTCAGTGACTGTGCTGAGAATTTATCCATGTGAACTGACACTCAACCTGAGCTATATTTATAAATTCAAGTGCACATTCAATTTATTGAATCTTCTGCCTTTCCTTCTGTCACTCTGTATGATGACATTAAGTATAGACCCACAGAGAAAATATCTGTTTCTGAAACGTTTAAGTGAAACACTATTATATTTCTAAGCAAGCGAAAAAAAAAAAAAAACCCTCGGTAGAAAAATGGCATAATAATAGAACTGTAGGAGGTTTATTTTGTGATTTTCAAGGGAATTGACAACTTGAGTAATTCACAATTGTAAATTCAAAATGTCTTTTATGCAGAAAATTCCTGGTGCCATAGCCCGAGAAATATGTAAAAGACTGAAGACTTTTCCTTGGATGTATATTATTGATCCATAACAACATGTACTGACCTTTGTCCAATAAAAGACTCAATATTTTTGAGAGGGAAAGAAGCTAGAAAGGGAATGAATGAGAGCTTGGGCTCTAGTCATATAAATCGGGGTTCAAATTCCATCTTTGCCAGTTACAAGCTATATAAACTGGACAATAGCATTTTCAAAGCCTCAGCTCTTACATCTGTAAAATGAATAAAAAATAATATCTATTACATGTACATGGTTGTTAAAGGACTGAAATCATAGAGTGCACTCAAAGCTCCATTTTTCATAGGACATTCAAGAAGAAAGCGTTCAATAAATGTTGACTGCCATTATTACTTATAGTGGTTGGTTCAGATCTTTATCATCTCTCCTAGAGAAATGCTTCTTTCAGTCTGTCCATCCTAAACACTCAACTAATTTTTTTTCTCATTTAATTCTTCTTTTATTCCCCTCTTACAATTACCCACTATTTACATATAGTATTTTTCAAACTCTAGCTGTTGATTCACTAATGGATCATGAAAATAGTTTAGAAATGAGTCAGGATAAAACTTAAAAAGAAGAAAGAATAGAATGAAATGGAATGAAATAGGATAAAACACAATAGACCACACACTGTAAGAGCACATCACACATAGTAAGGGTACAGATTTTTCTGAAACCTCCAATTACATTTAGTGTATACTAGTGTGTGTGTGCGTGCATGGGTGTGCATGCTGAATTGTAATGTAAAATACATTTTCTCACTAAGCAATAACCAAAAACAACTGAGAAGCACTAGGCAGGATAACATTCAAACTTTGGAACTCTGCTACCCATATTACCACTAGCCTTGGTCACTCTATCTTGATGATGCAGTGAATAGGAAGTGAATATCATGCATTTTCCCTCCTTTTTTACTTTTAAAGTGTGATAAGTAATTTCGTATGATGGGAACTGGAGTATAATAGGAATCTGCTTCAATAAGTTGGTAATTTTTTTTTACCTAAATTTACTGGTTCATTAATGAAAATGTGTATAATTTAGACCTCAAATGGTAAGAGTACTACTATATCATAACCCTTTCCAAGTCTATCCCTGCAGAAAAATAAATATAATCTAATCATTGCTAAATATACTATGCACCAAGAACAGCACAAAAATACAAGTTTAAATTTTTCTGTTACATGACATTTTTGTGTAAATATTAGAATTATGATTTCCCACTGTTTTGGATGAAAATATTTCTCTACAGAGATACATTTTCAAAGGAAAACATTTCCAACATGAATCTATGCATCCGCCTTGTAAATAAACCATGATACAAAGAATGCAAACATGGCATTTGGTATAAAAATACAACCCCTGAGACAACTGAGAGGTCTCTATTTTACTTTTAGATAGTCACTCAGGCATTATAATAGCCGTCTTTGGAGAAGAAAAGGAAGAAAGAGGATCAAATATGTTCAAATTAACTTGCACATCCCTCCCCAAATCACAGTATTTTTAGTTTCAAAGATCCTAATTGTCTTTCCTGCTCTGTAATTTCAGAGAAATTAGGATAATGTTGAGGATTATCCGCAACAATGAGAATTGTCCTAAATCAAGCCCTTAACTAAAAATCTCTAATGCCCTAATTCCAACTAGTAAGAGAAAACTCAATTGCAAAATCAGACTCACATAAATGCTTGTGGTATTTTCTTTTCCCCTTTGAAAATATTCCCCCTTTGAAGAAAAATGGTCCTCAGAATAAACAAAAGTGAATTTTACTGCATATCCATCATGTTGAAAAACTGAGTTTACAAGTTAAGCATTGTGAACAATTTATAAACATACTGTGCAGCAGAGTTAAGAGCCAAGGATTTTAGACTTTGATACATTTGAAGATGAAAATCTGAGTTCAAATGCCAACTTGATTATTTTCTAGCCTTGTGACTTTAGGAAATTACTTAGGCTTTCTGTGCCTCAGTATCCTCATAGGTGAACAAGAAAAACAATATCTATTTTATAGAGTAGAAGTGGTGCTTAAGTAAGGCAACATTAACAGTTATACCAGAACCTGATATATAATAAGTTCTCAATAACCAGCAGCAATTAAGGATGAAAATAGTCATAAACAAGTCATAGAAACTAGCAACTTGCTAAAATGCCAGGACTATATACTTGGCCTTCCACAAATAAATTACATTAAGGAAAACATTTAAAAACAATCCTTTAAAACTATGCTGTGTTATTTTAATGCAATTCTAATATGAGTTTATGTATAAAGCATAAATGTTCATGGCTAAAATACTGTAACAAAGCCCATTATAGAAATGCTTTTATTTTACCCATTTATTCTGAGTTCCAATCTGGGAAGAAATGAGGAAGAAATAGAATGGGTAGATGATTTGACTTTATAAACTTGAGCGAAACAGATTGTGCTATCATGACACTGAAGAGTTTTTCACACATAGAGAGAAAGAAAACTAGTTTATTAAATAAAGACTCCATATAAATATTTCATTGTCAGTTTATTTTTGTAGAGTTAAATTTCTATTCTTTTTTCTGCATATGTCCATTTACAAACTCAAAATATGTTTCACTCATCACCATATCACCAGGGTCTCCACGATGCCTGGCAGATAGCTGGCACTGATTAGACTAATTAATAATAATAATAATAATAACAACAAATGATATGGATACATGACTTATATAAACATTTAAACAAGAGTTTACTGCTTAGCAATCTGCTTAGACCATGGTTACTGGACAGTTAAAGGGAAATTCATTACTATCATTTTTCTTTTCTTCAATTACCACTGATACTTTAGTGAGAATAAAGTTAAATGAGTGTATCTTTTTTTGTAGGGTGTTTAAGTCTTAGACTAAAAGATTTGTTTCCCTTTAAAAAATAAAATCAGTTTTGAAAGACGTAATCAGGTTTTAAACCTTGTTTAATTCATGGAGGGCTACTCACGTCAACCTGAATAATGCCATTCATTTACCCCAAATTATTCTAGTCATGAAGAATTTATATGTCATAACAGAATTTGCCTTCCAGAAGCTTAAAACCCAAATCAATATACACACAATAAGAGAAATTAGTAAAATGACAAGGTGGAATATGATTAAATGACAATTTGGATAATTTAGATGGTAAATTGCCTGAATTAATAATGAATATCATTTATTAAGTACCTAGTATAATTACCAATCCTCAAAATATCCAATTAGCACAACTTCTCCCCAATTTAGAGAGAGTAGGCTCAGGTTCAGCAACTGTGCCAAACTTCAGGCCACATAACTAGTGAGAGGCAAATCCTGGATTCAATCCCAGGTTTGTCAGCCTTCAAAGCTTGAGCTCTTTCCACTACACTTCACTGCTGAAACACCAAGTTGGAAGAAACAAAAGAAAAAAAGAAAAGAAAAATTCATAGTGATCAGAGAGAGAGGTAGGGATTTGGCGGGAGGGGAAAGATAAAGTAGTGAATTGAAGGGGTTCAACCTTTTATAAAATAGCAAGTTTATATTATCTTCTCCAAACAAGCCTGACCATTTCCTATGGTTGAGTTTCATTTTATTTCATTTGCAAGAAGAAAAGAAACCAGTCTGGAGAAGTCAAGTGCCCCAAGTGCAGAAATAGCCATTGAACGAGACCTTAACATAATGAATCCTTACACTTAGTAAAAGACTTGGAAAATATAGGCACTTCACAAATATTCCTGGAATACACAACAGTTAGTAGCAAACTTGCATTGAGAGCTTACTATATACCAAGCATTGGCTAAATATCCAATATGTTATTAACAGGCATGTTTCTCATGACAATACTACAAGATAGGTACTCGCTCCATCTCCATTCTCCTTGAGGGACAAAGAAATCGATACTCAGAGCATACACCTGTGCGCTCATGTCCCCAGTCTGCGGAGAACCTGGCTTGGCCCAGGAACTTTTTGATCCCAGATCGTACCCACTCAACTTCACTGGATAAATAAAATAACCAGGGCTTTCTTAGCTTATCCAAATCAAAGTTGACCTTCAACAACATGGGGGTTAGGGCACCGACCACATGCATGGTAAAAATCTATCGGTAACTTAAGTCTGCCCTCTGCATACACAAATTCCTAACTGTGAATTGAAAACAGTTGACTCTTACACAGCATGGGTTCAAACTTCACAGGTCCACTTATACACAGATGTTTTTCCAATAAATACACATTAGAAAACTTTTTAGAGATTTATAACAATTTGAAAAAACTTGCAGATGAACCATGTAACCTAAACATGTTTTAAAAATGAAAACTTAGGTATGTCACAGTATATAAAATATATGTAGATACTAGTCTGTTTTGTAATTTACTAGCATAAAATATATACAAATCTATTATAAAAAGTTAAAATTTACCAAAACTGACACACCCAAATACTTACAAACCATACATGGTGCCGCTTAGAGTCGAAAAAAATGTAAACGAATGTAAACATTCAGTATTAAATCACAAGTGCATAAAATTAACCGTAGTATATACTGAACTGCTGTAATAATTTAATAGCCACCTCCTGTTGCTACTACACTGAGATCAAGCGTTGTGAGTATCTGCTTAAAAGGCCGTGTAATGATAGTCACCTCCCCATGAGCAGTTCTCTCTCCAGTAAATTGTGCTTTTCTATAAAAAGTGATCTCACAGTACTTGTGTATTTTCCTTCATATTTAGTGCAATACAGCAAACCATGAATAACACCACGGACCCATACAAAGTGCCACTAGTGGTACTGGAGGTGTGCCCAAGAAGCAGAGGCAAGTCATGATGCTGGCAAGAAAAAGCTGAGTTAATAGATGTGTGCAGTAGATCAAGGTCTGCAGCTGTGGTCGCCACCATTTCAAGGTAAATGAATCCAGTGTAAGGACCAGTATGGAAAGAAGGAAGGAAGGAAGGAAGGAAGGAAGGAAGGAAGGAAGGAAGGAAGGAAGGAAGGAAGGAAGGAAGGAACGAACGGAGGGAGGGATGGAGGAAGAAGAAAGAAAGAAAGAGAAAGAAAGTAATTCCTGAAACTATCACTGCAGCTATACTAGCAGGCATGAAAATCTTGCAATTGTTATGAAATATCTTTTTATCTCATATTGAAAATGCAGCTTTTATGTGGGTGCAGAATTGCTATATGAAAGGCATATCTATAGATTCTAATATGGCTCAAGAAAAAGCAGTCATTATGTGACAACTTAAAGCAAAAGGAAGGTGTAGGATCTAAAGTTGGAGAATTTAATGCTGGCAGAGAATAATTTAATAATTTTAGAAAGAGGTTTGTCTAAAAAAAAATATCAAGATAACAGGAAAAGCAGCTTCTGCCAACCAAGAGGCAGCAGACAAGTTCCCAGACATCATTAAGAAAATCATTGAGGAGAAAGAATGTCTGCCTGAACGGGTTTTTAATGCAGACAAAAGTACCTATTCTGGGGGTGGGGGTGGGGGGTGAAGCCACAAAGGACATGTATTAATAAGTAAGGGAAGTGAGCATCAGAATTTAAGGCAGGAAGGGATAAGGTAACTTTACTATTTTGTGCAAATGCAGGCAGGTTTATAATCAGGACTGTCCTTATCTGTAAAGCTGCTAACCCTGAGCCTTACAGGAAAAAGATAAACAAACACCAGACGCTAGTCTTCTGATTATACAACAAAAAGGCCCGGACAACAAGAACGCGTTTTATAGATTGATTCCATCGATGTTTTGTCCCTGAACTCAGGAAGTACATTGCCAGTAAGGACAGCCTTTTAAAGTTCTTTTGAGATTAGATAATGCCTCTGACCACCCAGAACCCCACAAATTGAATACCAAAAGCATCAAAGTGGTCTACTTGTTCTTAAACACAAGTCTCCAATTCAGCCTCTAGATCAGGGGGTCATCAGGACGTTTAAGGCTCATTACACACAGTCTCTGTGGAAGGGACTGTCAAGGCTATGAAAGAGAACCCTGAAAGAGTGAACATCATACTCGTCTGGAAGGATTACGCCATTGAAGATGTCATCATTTTTATAGGAAAAGCTGAGAAAGCCATCAAGCCCAAGACAATAAATTTCTGCTGAAGAAAACTGTGTCTAAGATGATGTACATGCTGTCACAGGATTTACAACAGAGCCAATCAAAGAAATCATGAAAGAAATTGTGGATATGGCAAAAAAAAAAAGGGTGGAGGTGAAGTGTTTCAAGATATGGAGGAATTCAAGAGCTAACAGACACCACACCAGAGGAATTAACAGGAGAGGACTTGATGGAGATGAGTGTTTCTGACCAAGTGCCACAGGAAGAGGAAGATGTACAAGTAGCAGTGCTAGAAAACAAACCGGCATCAGACAAACTGGCAGAAGAATTCCGATTATTCAAGACTGCTTTTGACTTCATTTATGACGCGGAGCCCTGTATGATACGGGTACTGAAACCAAAGCAAATGGTGGAAGAGTTGGTACTATATAGAAACATTTACAGAGAAGTAAAAACTCCAAACAGAAATGACAGTGTACGCTGTAAAGTCACACGGAGTGTGCTTCCCCGTCCTGCCTCCCCACCCACCTCCTGCACCCAAGACAGCAAGACCAACCCATCCACTTCCTCCTCCTCCTCCTCCTCCTCCTCCTCCTCCTCCTCCTCCTCCTCCTCCTCCTCAGCAGACTCAGAATGAAGACGACGAGGATGGAGACCATTACGATGATTCACTTCCACTTAATGAATAGTAAATAACTGGCACGCTGTACAATTAATAAACTCATCTGTTGAGTACACATGTGTCATCATATAAAAATCTATTAACTGTACGGCGAGAACTGTATAAAATATTTTTGTGTCATCATCATCATCATCATCATCATCATCATCACCTAAGTATTCACTGTGTAAAACGTCATGTATAAAACTTCTGTGGAAATGAATAGCCTATCCTTACAAAGGCAAAAGGTGAGTAATATTTAATATAAAATTAATAATGTATTAGTTTTCGTACTGTTTTATTACTTTTCTTAAAAAGAATTATATTACAGCACACTATGCATCTTTCATAATTGGAGAAACTGTGCATTGGATTATCATCAGATAAGTGTTTATTAAAAAAGTAACAATGTTTTCAATACTGTAGTATAAATACAACTGTAATACTGTATGCCACAAAAATTCTATAATGATTCATTCATTAGTGTATGGGCTAAGGTACCACAAGGCAATCATATTGCTGCCTCTTCATTTGAAATGTCTGAATCATTATACCTGTAAATAAAAATAAATCTCTTTGCAGTATCTTTCCATTTTTATGTCTAGCATTAGTAATACACATAATATCTACAGTATTTTGTATCACATAAGACAATATTCATGTAGGTGCTGAGAGGCAGATGAGTCATCTTATAAACAGACAACATGCTCTTATAGTATTGATAAATACAGTACAGTTCTATAAATATATTTTATCTTTCTTGTGATTTTCTTAATAACATTTCCTTTTCTTTAGCTTACTTTATCGTAATAATACAGTATATAATACACATAACATAGTCAACATGTTCTAATCAACTACATTATCAGTAAGGCTTCTGATCAATAGTGGCTATTAGTAAAGTTTTACAGGAGTTGAAAGTTATACCCCGATTTCTGATTGTGGGGGGTGGGGTTTGGAGCCCCTTACTCCCACATTGCTCAACTATACTTATAAGTCAACATTTTTCTTTAAAAGTTTATTATCAAGACAAAATGTTTTTATAAAATAAAACAAATACCACTTATCCGACCGAAATGAAGTGAAAACAAAGGAAAGAATTCGCAAGGCATTTCACCACATCATCCGAATGAGAAGCATGGATCCTGGCAGATCCGAAGCTTCCTCTTCGCTCTTGAATTCCCACGCTGAGAGGTTGTTGGGAAAAGTGGGAGATAGGCTTAAAAACTAACTCATCAGCATACATAGATTACAGGAAGCATTTCCCTTAAAAACAAGTGTGCTTGAATATATAATAAAACTATTACTGTATAAAGTCCATTATTCCAGAAATCATAAAAGGAACTTCCAAGAAGCTTAATTTATTGACTGGTGGTATTATGAAATGAGGGAGTGAGAAGGAAAGCAAAACTTTGAGATAATGGAATAGAGACACATAAGAAAGAAATATGGGTAATAAGTGTCAGACTGAAAGACTGCAATTGACCACAATTATGATTAAACGGAATGATTATCAATAAATAGTCATTGATAAAAGTAACATTTACCTTAAAAGAGGATCTCGTTTTTTGATGAAGAGAAATTTCTTTTTAATTTATGAATAATAATAGCATTGATTAAAGATAATGCACATTTGTGAGACCGTACTAAGCATTTATTCACACTGTGTCAGAAGTGAGATAGGTAGCAACGTCTCCATTTTATAAACAGGACCAAGAAAAGGAAATTAAGAAGTTGACCTATTCCAGTACAATTTACAATGCATTTCCTGTAGTTTTCATTTGTAGCACATTTCCAATTGTTAATCTTTATTTGTATAATTATTTATTTAAAGTCTTTACACAAGATATGTTCAGCATCATTATTTACAGTAACATACAAAAGCTGTAGTCCTATTCTCACTAGCCAGGAGTCAGATATATTCACTTATCAACAAAACTACCTTTGTTCTCAAGTTAAAATGATTATCCACTGTGATATTGTGACTTATTGTATGTGTGTGTGTGTGTGTGTGTGTGCGTGTAGAGAGAGAGAGCGCGCGCGCGCGAGAGAGAGAGAGAGAGAGAGAGAAATCTTTCCTGTTTCCAGCACAAAGCTCCTAAAAATTCTTGAACTTTCCTAAATTGAGAGAACAATAAAGGTGTATGTTGCTATGTCAACACGGTGACTTCTGCACTACACCTAAAAACAAAGCTCCTTGCCATGAATATGAATCATGTGATCAGAGGGTTGTAACTTTCAGTATTACCTCCCCTGACCTCTGAGGAGGGGCCGGAAGTCCATTCAACTAGCAATGGCCAGGGATTTAATCAATGTGACTATAATGATGCCTCCTTTGAAAGAAAAAAAAAGGACAGAGTACAGAGAGCTTCCAGGTGGGTGGCTGGTGAACAAATGGAGGTGGGGAGCAGTGGCACGCTCAGGTAGCATGGAAGCTTTGCACCCCTTCCTCCATACCTTAATATAGAAAATATTCTACATTATGCATCTCTTCCGTCTGGCCGTTCCCGAGTTAAATCCTTTTATAATAAACTGGTAATCTAGTAAGTTCTGTGAGCCACTCTAGCAAATTTAATAGAATCCAAGAAGGGAATCATTGAAACTCTATAGCTGGTTACTTGGTTAGGAGCACTGGTGACAACCTGGACCTACACTTAGCATCCAAAGGAGGAGGTGGAAAGTGGTCGTGTATAGCTGTGCGCTTAACCTGTGGGGTCTGATACTCTCTCAGGGTGAAGAGTGTCAGAATTGAGTTAACTTGTAGGACACCGAGCTGGGATCGCAGAATTGCTTGGATGTGTGGGGGGAAAAAACAGCCACACATTGGAACTGATGTCAGAAACTTTACCCACTAAGGTCTACTTTGCAGCTGTATTGAGGAATTAAGGCATCTGCTCCAACTAAAGATGGTATACATGGTTTGTCTACATTCTGCAGACTTAAATTTTAGAACTAGTCCTAGATTTACCCTCTAAGGGACACATGGGTTTAAAACCTTGTGCTATTTGTTGTTTATGAGTGACTTTGTAAAAGCCACAGACCAACTCTGACCCTCAGTTTTCTCATCTCAAAAATGGAATAATTCTCGACCTATCTCATGAGGCTACCAGAGATACCTATTATATCTGAGCTAAGAGTTCTTTTCCTCATTAAAATAAATATCAACTTTATTTCTCTTTCCAGATGTAAAAAAATGTAACAAATTTTATGTAGATAATTGTCAGTCTTCACCAATAAAAAAAAAATCACTTATTGAGTACCTATTTAATTTTCAGAAAATCTGAAACCCTCTACACTCGCAGCAGCCACATTTATTGGCCATGCGTATCTACCATACTATGAATGGCAGGTGATTGCCATATTAAAGGCTGCTTCGGTGAGGGAAAGTCTCAAAAAACTTTTGAATCCCAATAGGTTGTCCTTGATCTGCCCACTCCTCTCATCATGGCAACCCTCAAACTAAAGAGAAAAGAGGAAACATTCTGATACTGATTAGGCACTGAATCGCCTACCTTTCAGATACTGTGTGCAATATATTTCTTTGTTCTATATCTTTACTTACAGGGAGTCATGATACTTACTAACCAAAGGGCCCCCAGACCTTAGCAGAGGTATTCTAAACCAATTAGCTGGTAATGAAAAAAATAATAAAAACACAGTATGCAATAATTATTATTGCAATCTACTTTGTTTCTATGAAATATTGAGGCATCCCTGGCCAATAGTGAGGTTTTCTACTTAGGTAAATATTTCCACGTTATAGTATTTGTAATCAGTAATAGATCCCTGTAACATCAGAATTCTGTAATGATAACTTGGAACATTCCTCAACAGTGAAATTCAGAAGCATGTTGAACATCTCCTACTATGAGACTAGTGCCATGCTAAACACCAAGAGTAGGGATAAAAACTGTCTCCAACAGAACTAATGCACAAAAGAGCTACCTCTTCCTTTCTCCCTCTCTCTCTCTCTCTCTCTCTCTCTCTCTCTCTCTCTCTCTCTCTCATCTCTATCAATGACATTTAGGGCTGGGAAGTTAGGGCAGTTAGGGAAAGGTTCCAGAAAAGGTAATAGCTGAGCTGAGTCTTGAAGGGCAAAAAAACATCTGAGGCATAGTCTAGACCGCAATCTAATTGAAGAAGCAAGAGATCAAATATTAATGAAAGAGGGTTGATTTGGATAAGCAGAGTGTAAATACTGTAAGCAAAGGAGATAAGTAACAAGAAGCTATGTGTAAGTAGAAGTATTAGCCTTTTATCCGGGTTTTCAACTGTGTATGAAGTTTGACTACTCAGAGGACAGAAGGCAAATGATGTTCTCTTTAATTATCACCCATAATTCCTAATTATCTTCCTCTGTGAACCTCTTAACAAGTAAGTAATTACATATTAAACATCTCTTTCCTTTTCTACACGTTAAGCAGTGAGGGTAAGGACCAACTATGTGTTATTCTCCAGCATAATGCTTGTCAAAGCGCGCATGCTTAGTAAATAGTTGAAGGATTAAGTTAATTGCTTTTCCAAAGATGTTAAAAATACATTTGGTAACACACTCATAGTTTGATGGAGCGATAATGCTACAGAGGTTAAAATAAAACTTGGGGGAGCTGCAGGACTTAGAAAGGATTAATCAGAAGGTAGGGACAGATAACTGTTTGCAGATGAGGCCACATTTTTAGACCTGATATTGTCAAGATGTTTTCCAGTATGAAAGCAATGTGATAAACAAAATGTATATTAAGGGTTCAGTTAGGTCCCCTTGCCACAGGAATGAAAGGGAAAGTGGCTGGAGTCCCACAGAAGAGCCAGACGGCGGGTACGCATTTGATCTAGTAGGAAAGGCAGGAAGCCCTTTTCTAGAGTGTCCTCCGTGAGCGCTGGGGAGGGAGGAAAGGCAGGACTATCAAGGAACTGACTGTGTGCCGCAGGATGGTACAGATCTGATCTGGTGAGCAGGAACAGCTACGTAATTTACTGGGCTCAGAGCAAAATGATATTGTCAGTCCCTTATTTTTCTGTTTTTTAGTTATTTTTTGTAAAGTATTAATTATTTCGAGACAGTGACAGCAGAGCATTAAAAGTGTGCATAAGCTGCCCACTCATGAAGCTGGTCTTGTTGGCAAACATTCCATATTAAGGAACAAATATTTGATTATATACTCAAACTGCGTTACAAAGATACACATAAATTCAAAACAACCTTAAATTATACGCTCTGTCATACCTTTCAAGTTTCACTAATATATAATTCTAATAGATGATCGCTGTCTTAAATGTACACTAGAAGTTATCAGTTTATTATTTTGTAGACAAGAGAACTAACTACATGTTTGTACTATTGTATCAGTTAGGCTACCCTTAAGAGAAAATTAGCCTCTATCTCCATTTCAAAATCAGCTCATAAATTTTAAGCTACATAAATAGAAACAATATGCAGTAAAGGGAGAAGAAAGTGTCCCACTGTCCTTTAGAGTATTACCCAGATCAAAAGCACTGTGGCCATGCATTTAGAAATGTTCTATCGTAAAACATATAGGCTTGTCTTTTATTTCTCATTTAATTCTCACCAGTTTTCTTAAACAAAATGGAGATGATTGCTTCATTGATCAATTGATCAATTGCAGTTTTAAAAGGTCCAGATAGATAGGGCCGATAATCGCTATTAAGCAAAAAAGAAAAAACAAAAACAAAAACAAAAAAACAAACAAACAAACAAAAAACGGGTATTTTGTCTTCTTTGGAATGGAGCTCAGTAATTTAGTTCACGGTTGTTAGTATTCTAGGAATTCACAAAATCAATCTCAACCCTAAATTCTCCCTCATTATAAGGCTCATGCTTATGAAAAAGCTGCATCTTCAATCTTTAATCTCATTGGGAAAAGGTAGAATTATAATTCTGGCAAAGCACACCTTCGAACCCAATTAATTTTCATTTTTGTTTAGAAATTCAGCAAGAAAAAATTATTGAAAGAACTGGCTAATACATAAGAGAAAAAATATCAGTGTTGTGGATGAGGACGGAAGAAACAAAAATCCATGGTTAGAGGGCCTGTCAGTTTCTCTTCAAAGAGACAATCTCATGGTCGCATGAGACATCCGACGAAATGAGATGAGTAAGATGGAGAAATATGAGTTTCCTGAAGTCACCAGATTATAATCTTCCCAGAGTCCTCGGAAGTAATATCCAATCACTTTCCAACTCCTTTCGATCCCCTCAAAAATGTTCCACCGCATAGATTCACCTTGGAATTCAAATAATTTTTCACTATTTTTAGAATGTAAAAAAATAAATAAATAAAAGCTCCTCCATAGGCGCTGGTGAGTGTTTGCATAAAGATATAGGAACTATAAAGTCAAGAATTTTTAACTGACGCTGCTACTGCTGCGATGAATGCCAATGCTGGTTAACTTTAGCCTAAAATTTCAGGAATTAAAAATGCGTTGCATTTAGTATCTACCAAAGGGCTAAACTAGAGTGGGAGTCTCTGGTGGTTTTGCAGTAAACAAACAAACCAACAAATCAGAACAGAACAAAATATGGGCGAATATTTAATTTGTTCTCAGGAAGGAAAAAAAAGCAGCCTACGCTCAAGAGGAATGGAAGAAATCACAAGAGATTTTTAAAAAATCAATAGAAGCATCTGTATAATGGCATAAAATGTCTGCACATGAGAACAAACCACAGACAGAATTAAAAGACAAGTCAACTGCAATTATCAGTGCCCATTATTTGGAGAAGAGGAGAGTATCAGAACAAGGAAGTGTATCATTTCTCCTCTCATGCTGCTTAGCATTTGTTTGGAAATTGAGACCATATTCACACACAAAAAAATAATTTACAATTACAGACCATAAAAATGCAAATAATAGAGGGAATTAACTATATAGATAGGTCTGACTGAATATTGGTAAAGAAAGAGCTACACCAGATGGTGCAGACCACTGCTGGGTGGCTTCCTGGAGTTACATGCATTACATTATGGCAACCAGTTAAGTGTGAGGAATCTTAAGAGTTTCTTTGTGGGGTCATTATAGGTTTATTTTAGGTTCCTGACCTATGTGTATTGCACTGCATTCCTTGTCCCACCTGACTGAGCTTTATGAGGTCACAGCAAGGTCTTCAATTTGGGGTTCTTCTTCCTCCTCTCTTTTATTCCGAAGTTGTTTGGTCACTTTTCAAGTGTTATAAAGACAGCCCTAGAGTTTACGAAGATTTGGGCTTGAAAATGCCTAAGGTCACAGGCCTGATTACACCTGGTCTCTCAGGCAGAGGTTGTAGTGTATTCAAAAACATATGCATAATCCCACATCTCTAGGGGAAGACGATATTTAGAACAAGTGGACTGCTTTCATCAATACATCTTAAAAATTCTTTGACACTTCTTTGCCTACACTACACTTGTGCTTTTAAAACTAAGTTTCCAAATTTACAGTTTGGTCTACCTGACAGTTCCTCATAAATGGTAAATAACTGTAGTCTTCTGGTTCCTGGCTGAAAATGTTTTTGCTTCCCTAGCTCTGACTTATGAAGCAAGTGCTCATATTTGGATAGTTTACTATATTTTAAGAAAACATATATCAATGCTTTAGCTTAATTAAGAGAATTTTGTTACCAATAACGTTCAGACTTAAGCGTTCTGCAGACTGTAAGCTATAAAGCTTGCATGGCAGCATACCTCCAGGTTTATATACTACAAGCACATTTTTAGGATAAGGATGTACATGGATCATGAACTTGCCATGTGGCTGATATGCTTCCTTGAGCTCAGCCAGTAAGTGAAGAGACATCATCTTGATCTTAATTGAAGCATAAATCATAGTTATAAGAGGTTTCCCTTATTATAATGATTGCACTGATAACCCTGAAAATCGATTGGTAACACTAACAGTAATGTTTAAAAATCTGGACTAATGCTACGGTACAGTGCTTATAGATTAGAAGTGCTCAACATTGGATGCTACTAGCATTTCCTAGGGGACTTTTTAAAACAATACCAATGTCCCAGTCACAAAAAATTCTAATGAGTGGCTAGTGTTGAGAGTGAAAGGAAAAGGGCCAACCAGGCTGGGTAAATGTGATATATCCTCGATGCTCTGACTTATTCTCAACTCACAGAGGGCCTTCGCCATGAACTATGTAGCAAAAGCTAGGGAGTTCTCTTTGAGTGGAAGGAAATTGCAACAGAAATGGTGAAGTTGTGTCCTTGGAAACTGTGGGAATTCTGGATCTAAATGGATACAGCAGCAAAATATTTTTATACAGTATCACCACGATCAATATGCCAGTACTCCATTTCCCTGCCATACACTTGGCACACTTTGTACTCTTTAGAAAGAAGGAGCTCAGTCTTCTCTTCCTTCAGCTCTCCTGGCAATGAAATATGGAATCTTTGGGAACTCAGATGGGGTCCGGGTTGGGCTTCAGGCAAGATGAAAAGGTGCTTCTTGGCTTCCGTATTCCTCAGAGTAACAATAAATGCTCTCATCTGAAGTTCTTCCCCTCCTCCCAATTTCTCCCTGGAGTATCTTGTCACTGGAGCCTCATTGACTCAGAATCATTTGATAGGCCCTGTTCTGTAATGAGTTGGCTGCTAACATGATATTCATTGCATAAATACCGAAGGAAATGAGAACTGTCTGCCTCTTCCAACCCCAGCCAGGCTTGTTTCCTCTTAAACCAAGAGAAAACGGCCCAAAATGTCTTCTTCATGAGTCATAATAATAAAGTTTTAAACTAAGAACATTGGCATTCATAAGAATGCTTGCTTTTGTCTAACATTCTACTAATTAAATACTCATTAGCTCTCTCCTTCAGGGTTTATAACTTTTAACACTAACTCATGAATTGGGCAACTGAAATAAAATCAAAGTTTAAATGCAGGAAAATATCTACATAGTATATCTAGACAATGGAATATTATTCAGTGCTATAAATAAATAAATAAATAAATAAATAAGCAAGCAAGCAAGCTATCGAGCCACGAAAAAGACATGGAGAAACTTAAATGCATACTACTAAGTGAACGAAGCCAATTTGAGAAGGTTGCTCACCGTATAATCCCAACTATTTGACATTCCGGAAAAGGCAAAATTATAGAGATAGTAAAAGTATCCATGGTTGCCAGGGGTTGGAGGCAGGGGAAATGTAGAATGTAAGGACAGAGCACAGAAGAATTTTAGGGCAGCAAAAACCCTCTCTCTGTATGACACCATAATGATGGATATACATCATTATATACTTGTCCAGAGACTGTACGTCAAATGTGAACTGTAATGTAGACTATGGACTTCAGGCAGTTATGATGTCTTAGTAGAAGTTCTTCATTTATAACGAATGCACCACTGTGGTGTAGGATACTGACAGAGGAGAAGGTCGTGTGTGTAGGGATGGAGGATACGTGGGAACTCTCTGGACCTTCCCCTCAATTTTGCTGTGAACCTACATCTCCTCTAAAAAGTAAAGTTTATTGTATTTTAATTTTTTTAATAAAGAGAGAATGAAGTTCCCAGAAGCCAATTCATACCTGACATCTTTCATGCCCTTCTCGTTATCACAAAGGTCCCTGGTAGACCATAAATAGCTAAGATTTTACAGTTAATGCTGGGCTTTAATTCTGCCAGCCACATTTTCTCAGCTGTATAACCTTGAGCAAAATGCCGAATCTCCAAAATCTTGGATAAAATTTGATAATCTGTGTAAATCGCGTAGTTAATCACCAGGTAATCACAACAAACATGTACTGGGCACAACAAACTATGTGCCAGAAATAGAAATGAGCACTTGATATATAATCATTTATTTAACTGTCACTTAACCCTTGGAGGTATGTACTATCCCCTATTTTAGAGATAATTAGGAAGAGGTTAATCTAGTTACAAAAGGTAACATGGCTCATAAACACAAAAACTGGAATATGAACCCAGGTAATCTAGCCCTAGAAGCTTTCTTTTTACCAATATGCTAAACTGCCTTTCTGTATCCTATTTGTACATAGAATACTGGTTATCGTATTTGTATAGACGTTACAACTCTTAATTTCCTTTTCTTCTTCCATTTACTCTCCACTGGGGTAACAGATGTTCTACCAGCTAAATGGCAGTGTTTCCAGTTTACCAGTCAGACATTGGAGACAAAGTAAAGAGTATTAGGAAATCTAGATTCAGAATAACTTGGTTTTGATCCTGTTGTAACTTTGAATACGTGTAAGAAGATGTGTAATTGAGCTAATACATCTGAGAATGATACTGGATCGCTACTTCAATTCCTGCTTAATTCTTCCTATCTCTGCTTCTCAACTCAACTTCTCCTTCTGATGTAAAAGAAGAATAAATAATGTCTAATTCAGACTTTTGGTATGAAACAATATTAGGCTTTGAAGGGTAATCCATGCTATGAGATAGAAGAGCCTTAAGTGAAACTGAACAAGCACAGAAAGAGAAATAACACTTCACAATAACCCAAAAGTAATGAATATTCAGAGAAGGAACTTCAGTTTCAATGACAGAAAAAATATTATTGTTTCTTTTTTCTTTTCATAGATGCATCTTTATTCATGCAACAAATTTATTCCTGAGTTGCGAATATCACAGGATGGTTAACAATATTCACTATATGCATTTTCTTAAGTAAGGTGAATCCACTTTGAGAAGCAGTTAATTCTATTGTAAGCCTGGGGGGTGGGGCGGAATTTGTCATTTCGGATTTCAGTTTCCTGCCTGCGGCTTATACCTTCCTTTGGCTGCTGAATTCTCAAAGGTAAAGCTTCCTTCCTTCCATCTTTCCTCCCTTTTTCATAAACATTTATTAAGCACCTACTGTGAACAGTAATTAGGCCTTGTGGGAGAGATCAAGATGAATAAGATACAGTTCTTAAAAGATGAGAAATAAAGCTAAGCAAATTGATATAGGGAAGTTTACTCATTGGAGCAACGTCATTGACCAGTCCGCTCACAGAATATTCATGAGTCCCCTTTATAACCAGGTGGTGTCACTTAACTATCGCTGGTCACCAAGCTGTGAGCGGAAGTAAGGCCTGTCATTTCAGGCTGATGTATTCGATCGTGGTGCAAGACTTTCCAGCAAACTCTTTCTTGACTAGACGACTGAATAAGCTACCTGTTCTAGACTGCTACTTCAAAACAGAGGAGGAGCCATCAGCCTGGATTGACAGGTGATTGTGTGTGGACTGCAGCTCCCTACTCATCAGAACTGAATATATGGCCATGAATAAGAATTAAATCTCTTTGCTTTAAGAAACTGAAACTTATGGTTAATTTGGGGGTGCAGCATGGCCTATTTTATTCCTACTAATGCATTCAAAATATGGGTTAAAGAACACAGGAAAAGACATTTATGTAGATCTTACTACAGAACTATTTTAAGCGTTTACTGCATATCACCTCATTTCATCCCTAAGACAATCCAATGAAGTGGGTACAATTATTATTCCCATTTTACAGATGTGTAAATTGAGGCACAAACAGCTAATCAATTTGGTTGGAAATATATAACGGAAAATGATGGAACTGGAAATTAAACCTAGGATATCTGGCCACAAGTTTCATTACCTTAACAAAAATTGAAATTTAAAAAAAAATTGTGCAATTGCACCATGGAAGTAGATTGTCTTGAGATTTCAACTAGGAATAATTATATTATCTATCCCCAGGTAAAATATTTATTGAGAACATTTTACTCTGCTCAGTGGCCAATCTCAATTCTGTCCCAGGAGGTTGGTAACCATCCTCCGGAGCCCACAAGGAACGGGACAGAGCTGCGGCAGAGCCACTTGAAATCTTTCCAGAGCAGCTTGTGCTGAAGCACCAAGAAGGTGCCCTGGATTGCTGGCTCCATAAATCCCCAGTTGTCATGTTTGTGTTAGAAGATCGCTAGTTTGTCCTTTGGTACTACTGGCACGCTGTTTTACAGCCACACTGTCCCAAATGCTCGCTGTTTAATAACATGATGGTCTATGCCTCAGAGAGTTATGAATGAAGACGGGGCTAGTATTGTCATAACGGAAATCAGCCTGTAGTCATACTAGTTGATTAATATTTAACTGTTATAATTTTACCCTAAGATTTTCCAAATGTCTGAATTAATTATAATGAGCGGATATTTAAATAAACCGTAATTGTCTTTCAAAAGCAATTTCATTCATGTTTCATATATAGACCATGTGAAGTCTATTGACTTAGTAAATGGTGACAACTGTTAAAATTGCATTTTTATATCTTTTTTTTTTTTTTTTTTTTTTTTTTTGCTTTTAGGAACTGCTCTGCTTTCCTGGGGAAAAGATTGTCTCATTTAACTTGAAATGTTGCTAAGTCTTAGCCATATCAAATTATGTGTGCAGTGTTTTAAAACCCTGCCAGTTCCAACTGCCCCTGGGAAGAAAAAATAAAACAATAACAACAACAACAACAACAAAAAGAAAAAAAAAAAAAAAAGCTTCCTCCACCAGGCTTTGAGCCAGGGAAGAACAAAGCTTTTCTTATTGATGCTATTTATAACTTTACATTACTGTCAGAAAAGAAAGGGGCCTAACCACGGATGGTCTTTGTTTGCTTAGCACAAACCACATCTTCCCTGACAATAAAATCCTTACATAAAACAGTACCAAAGAGGGACTGGAGGTACCAGGTATGGAGCTCTCAGCTGGACCTATGTATTACAAGG
The DNA here is from genome assembly GCF_014176215.1 of Rousettus aegyptiacus. Classification (NCBI taxonomy): domain Eukaryota; kingdom Metazoa; phylum Chordata; class Mammalia; order Chiroptera; family Pteropodidae; genus Rousettus; species Rousettus aegyptiacus. Next base: position 11,219,739 of record NW_023416285.1, read on the forward strand.
AAGAAATGGAGAACAATCTAATACCAGGCAGATTTAGGAGTAAGAAACAGCAGCTGAGGAGATGGAAGACATGATGGGTGGGGGAGGGGTTACTGGAGACAGAGAGCCTGTGGGGAAGGGGTCTGAGGAGTGTGTGAAGAAAATGAGTGACTCATGAGGCTTCGCCAAGTGAAACACGATGGGGGTGGAATGCGAAGCCAGCCTGCCTACAATGTCTCTGATAAGATATTGCCCGTGAACACCTCTGTGGGAAGAAGAGCCTGCTTCAAGATTGCCACAGGATGATTAAAGTCCTGCTTCTCTTAGAAAGCAGAGGTGAGGGCCATATCAACAAACCCTGCCATCAAAGGGCACTTCCCTTCCATCCAGAAACTTCATCAAAGTGTAAAGAAAAGACTTTTCTTTTGGTTGGGCCCTTCATTATTCACACCACGCTCCAGGCTCTGTCTGGGTCTCCTGGATTCATCCAATTAGAGTTTCGTTTCTCCTGGCAAATTGGGGGTAACCGAAAATAAAAGATTGAGAGAATTTTCTTTAAACAATACACTCTTGTGCTATTTCTGCTTCAATAGCAAGGTGCCCAGACATCAGAGTCTTTTATGGTATTATGTCTTGCAGAAGAAATAAAATAAATTAGACTCCCTGTGGTAAATATAAAAATGAAAAGAGGACTTATTTGATTTACAGGAAATAAACATTTACCTCAAAAAGGAGAGCAAAAAGGAAGATGAGCGAAGAGAAAAGAAAAAAAATGCATCTAGATTCACGACAGCCATTAAATAATTACCAATCATTGATTCAGTAGGGAGAGTAAATTATTTCTGTAATTTCCTGTGTGAAAATTTAGAAAGCTGTAAAATCACCAGTTAGCACGCCACTGACTACTTTGGATTAAAGCAGCATCTGCTACCAGTAAGTGAAGGGAGAAGAGGAAGAAGAATGAGATACTATATTTTATCCATAAACCATATTCCAAGCACTATGCTAGACTATGAGAAGTTTTTGTAAGATTGTTATCGTTATGTGCAGGTTGGGGAAAGCTGTGTCCCAGGGAGATTAATCAGCCTGCCTGAAGAGTACAACTAGTTACATTTCGAGTCCATTAAAGAGTTATCAAACTCTTACTCTGTGTCAGGCTGTATATAAGATCAAGGTCAAACAACTATTACTATAAAGTGCTAGATAGTAAATATTTTAAGCTTTGCAAATCATTCTGTCTGTCTCAGCTACTCAAGTTGGCAGATGTAGTGTGAAAGCAACCACAGGCAATATGTAAAAAAACTGAGAGGGATTGCGTGCCAATAAAACTTTATTTACAAGAAAGCAGGCTCCAGGCTGGATTTGCCCTAGGGTTTATCATCTCCTGTATTAGAAATGGGAATGTAAAGGTGAGAAAGGCACCTCATTAACATGTCACAGAGCCCCTCTAATTGTAAAGGCAGTCATTGGTTTTATTTGTTGTGATTAGACAATGCCTCTCCCCCATCCCCACCAAAAAAAAAGACAGATCTGAGAATTTTTAGTTAAAAAGGTTTAACCAAGCAAATTAAATATTCGTAAGATCTACCCATGTGCACCTTGGTTCTTTTTCATTCACGCACCAGTGGGACCCTGTAACTCATCCAGTTTATGGGTTTTCACTTTGCCTCCGTTCCTTCCCACAGTTTCTGAATACAAGTGCAAACAACCTCCTAGCTGATTTTCTATTAAACAGAGCCACACTATGTCTCCTGGAAGGCACATTAGGTAGGGTTTATTAGACTTCTCTTCAGGGGACAGTGATCTCAGAACACATCACAGTTTATAAAGTTGATGTATTTGATTAACTGCATCATCTTTGCAGCCCTGTGCCAGGATTATAGTTTCACTGTCGACATCCTTCAAATCTTGATTTCGGCATCCTTATGCTATAATTGCCCCTCTTTTCACTGAGGAACCCTTTAGGGGAATGTTCTGGTATCTTCTAGGGCCTGCTTCGAATACTCATTCCCAGTTCACATGTTAAAACAAATAATATATTTTGAAATTTGTACATATTTCTGAAAATTAGATTTGGGTTCTGTACGATCTTTGGTTTATGTAGACTTTCCTTTCTTAGAAAGGGAATAAATAACCAAAGGGTTTTTTTTTTTTAAATATAGTTTCTATTATAATTGTGATTTATTATTTGTATAATACTTTAATTTCCAAAATTTCTTAAAGAAATAACTTTGTAATTTCACAACTTCCCCTGAGAAAAAATGCAAATAACAACAATAATAACAAAGAAAAAAATTATCGTAGCTACCATTATTCAGTACTTAATAGGCACCACAGATTATATTTAGTACCATAAATATATTAATTTTTTAATATGCACACAAAAGCAGAGGAAAACTTAGGAACAAAATACAATCACAGTGAATGATTCTGGTGGCAGAGCTGTGAGTAGGCACAGAATAGATTTTCTGATAACCTTCCTCAGTTGCTTGTTCTATAAAATGATGTCTAGAGTTTGGATTTTCTAGTGCAGGTCTGTTTTTGAGGTATGAGCTCAGTAATTATTTTGAGCTGACTTGCTCTAACCAAGCTGACTACTGTGTTAACTTGCCTTGTTTACCTAAGGTGAACTGTTCCAGATGCCAAAAGACCCGACTTTAAGAAATCAGGATATTGAGCTAACCTATAAAAATTGGGGATAAACTTAAAAGAGGTTCTAGATAGAGAGTACTAAATATATAATTTGAATACAAAGAAGATATTCTCCATTCTCAGAGATTTTGATTGAGTAGATCTGGGTAGAACTCAAGAATATATATATTGAAAAGAAATTCCTAGTGATTCTGTTTTAGGGGGTCCTGAGATGACATTTATTTTAAAATATTGATCTAAATAGAACTGTCTAAAACTGCCTCTCTCTTCAGGCTTTTACTCTCGGCTAAGCAGGTCCTCCCAAGGGGTAACCTGGGAGGAGTGGCCTGGTCACACTCAGGTTTGGTTTCCTCCCCAAAGCAGACTTTCCCGCTGAAACCAAACTGCTGATTCAAAATGAACTTACAACCTTTTGGGTTTTGTACTTGGATCCTTGATCTAGAACAATCTAAGTTTTGACAAATGCTTTTCCAATCTGCTGAATTATTGATTCTTAATGTTCATCTTGTTTTCCTGCCTTGCCTAAATTCTTGACCAAGTGCTGAAAAAAACGTTCAAGCAGCTTATTCTCTTATAATCATTTTATTTCTACATGGTAGAGACCTATTCTTCAAATTTGGGTACCTGGATAGACTTTTTCCAGACTACTGTATGCTCCATCGGATTTCCACCATGCATACTTGTTTCTAAACTCCTCTTCACATCTATAAACACCCTGTATCCCCAGCCTTGCTTTATCTTTCCTTGCTCATCTACTGGCTACTGGATGTCTCTTGGAAATCCCATAGAAATCCTAAACTGAGAACATTGTCACCTCAAATCTGACTCCCTTTCGGAGTTTTTAATTGTATTTTATTGTACCATCACTCTTCCAATTACTAATGTTAAATAAACAAAACAAAACATAACAAAAACTGGTGCCGTTGTGCATTCTTTATTTTTCTATATTATTTTTCTGTATTCTATAATATTATTTTTCTATATCTGTATTATGTCTGACATCCAATCGACCACCATCTATATTGATTTTATATTATTTTAAAGTCATCCTTTCCACTTTGCGCTTACCACATGACTTAGTTTAAACTTTCAACATTTTTCATAGGCACCAGTGTCAGAGGGCTCTGTCTGGTCTCCCTGTATCTGATCTCCCTCCTCGCCATTCCTTCTACACAGTGCAGCTGAAGGATGTTAGAAAAGTCATTCTGATCATGCTATACTCGCTTTTTCACCTTAAGACACCTTAATGTCTTCACATTGCCTTAAGAATAAATTTTAATATTCATTCGATTAAAAAAAACACTTATAATCTAGACCCTGCAAACTTATCCAAACTAATCTCCATCAATTTCCTATATGTATTTAATATACAAAAATCCAGCCAAAGTAAGTGGCCATAATGTGTCATTCTACTTCTGGCACCTACCACTCCAACTCAGATCATTATTATGTTTTTCTGGCCCTTTTCAGGACCCTCTTTTTTCTTTCTTCTTCTTTCTCTTTTCTTACTTCCTAAACATATTCCCTACTCAACTCCCAAAGTGAATTTTAAAAACACAATTAGGTCACTTCGGTTTTCTGCTTGGTTCTCCAATGGCTTCATGCGGTACCTGGATTAAAGTCCATACTCCATCCCTTGGACCATAGGCCCCCATGATCCGACTCCTGCCTACTCTCTGTCCTCCTCTTTCCATTCTCCCACTCATTCACATCACTCCAACCAGACTGACCTCCTTTCTGATCCTCAGATGAGCCAAGCTCATTTCTGCTTCAAGGACTTTGCACTTGAAGCCTTCCTGTAGCTCCTTTTCCATCTGTATGCATGACTGGTTCCTACTTATTGAGGTCTCAATTGTCACTTCATCAGAAACATTTTTCTTGATCATGCCAGCAAATGCTAGCTGTCCATTCAGTAACTTTGTGTTATGCTACTCTTTTATTTCCTTTATAGCATTTCTCACTATGTAAAATAACCCCCAATTAGTTTACTGATATACTTGTACCCCTCCCCTCACTCAAATGTAAGCTTACCAATGAAGAAAGCACTAGGTCGAAAAGCATTTGTTTAATGCCAATGGCTTTGTTTCTGTTATTTCTTCTGCTTGGAATATGGTTCTCCAACCTGGCCACTGACTATTTGCTAGGCTCTTAGTTATACTTCAGTCTTTGATTCAAATAGCTCTTCTGCTGGGAAGTCCTCTCTTTTCCCCAAACAGAATTGATCACTCCCAGCTTTGTCTCTGTTACAGCATCAAATTGTTTCATAATTATTTGTTTGAATGCTCTTCTCCCTTACTAGAACCCCCCTGGAGAAGAGACTGTGTCTTTTTTATCTCGGTATCCTCTCCAAAGCACAATTAATTTGCTCCCATTAGTTTTACCATAGTGTACATAAAACAGTGTGACAACTGTGATAACCAGAGTAATATAGTCTTAAGACTCAATAATTAAGCTGAACTTAAAGTCTCCCTCTGTATGTGTGTGTGTGCTTTTTAATATATTAAGATACAAAGATACATAAAATATGGATAATTCTCAAGTACAATCAATCAGAGGTTATGTACAACTGAAACTTATTATATTATTTATAACATATACTTGATCATTTACTGCTGATTCTTCAGTTGGCTGTAACTATAGATATTCATCTTATTGATTTACAACACACAGTTTTCTAAATTAATAGGTTTAGGATGAAGAAGAAACAGCAAGGCAGTACTTTAAAATGCTTCCTAAATCAATAATTAAATGAAAAGATTCTGTAGGGAACTAATCATAGATATGAATTCTTTTAAATTTTATTAAACCAATTAATGGATAAACAATAATGTCCATGTTTCTATGCATGTACAGATCTATTCTGTTACAATTTATATTTTCTTTTTGGTGGTTGTACTCAATATATTTATTTTCAGGAAAAAAACAATAGCAATACTTAAGAGACTCATATCGTGTCTCTTCTCTGTTGGTATGGCCAAAGGGCTTTAAAACATACCCTTTCATCACTCCTCATTACATGGATGAATACGCTTGTTTGGGCATTTATTTACTAATTTTGCAGTTTCTCTAGTTTTCTAAATTCTGTTTTGACTCTCTCTGCTGTCAGCAAAGTGACCTTGGAGTGGAGATTATTTGCAAGTTAGATAAAGCCATAAGAGATCACTGAGATTCATTTAGGTAGGCTCAGTATCTGAGATTTATTGAGATAGGCTGAAGGGAAGGGAAGGGAAAAGAAGAGAAGGAGGAAGGAAAGAAGGGTGAAAATTACAAGACCTCAAATGCAAAAAAAAAAAAAAGAAAACAAAAAAATCTAATCAAGTAATCTACCTAGTTGAGAGTTGAGAGCAGATGTGGATTTATGTGAACTAAGAAGCCAGACCCTTTTTTTTTTTTTTTTTTAAATTTTGAAGTTCATGACATCTGCAGCTCCAGGTACTCTGCCAGGTGAGGTAAAATCAGTGGGTCCAACCTCAGTTAATTAGAAAAATAATTGCCTGAGAGGTCACTCATTGTCCAATCTCAAAAAATTAGAATTAAGTGGCAATGATTGAAAATAATAGGATAACAGGAATGGTAATGGTCTCCCGGACTAGAAATGTAACTTTTAATCCCAAAAAAGATAAAATCATGAGTAAAAAGGTTTCACAAAATCAAAATGATAGTATTCCATATTATAGAAATGATTTTTCTTATTTAAGAATTTGCATGTTTAAGCAATTAATGTACCTAAAATGCTAAAAGGAATTTGGGTTATTTGAGTGATAGTACTCTATTAAAATTTGAAATGTGAAATTAAGGAATTGACATAGATTTGTGATTTTATGTTGAAATTTTAGTAGACATGTGCAGTAATGGGAAATCTAAGAGCATTTTTTTGTTCATTGATTTTAAATGTTTAAGTTTTTGGTTTTATAATAATTATTTAGTATCCAGGAAATTTTGGTTAAGTCAATTACTTAAAAATGAAGTAAACTATATTACTTTTATAATTTTATATATCCTATTACTGCACATAATTAAGGCTAGCTAATAAGATAGTAGTTTCTATTACTGTAAAACCGAATAGATTCTTTCTTTAGCCTCAAGCCAAATAACTTACCCAGAAACTTAAGACTGTCAAGTAAATATGTATTCTTTATTAGTTTATAAGTAATAACTACATTGATGATAGCTGTTATTTATTGCCCTCACTATGCAAATATGCCAAATGACTTAGAGAGTTGACAGATGATAGGTTAGATGATTGATTGATAGATAGATAGATGATAGATAGATAGATAGATAGATAGATAGAAAGATAGATAATAAATATATCACTATTCTTAAAAAATAGTTGCCCTTACTCTAATCATTTTGGGGACCAGAATTTTTACTCAGTTGTGTGATTTCAGAGTAAAATGTTTAAACATTGTGATCCAGCAACATAAGGTAATACCATCTCTATCATATTTAACACAAAAATATATCTCTTCAAATATCAGGTACAAATGAAACATTAGCAAATCAAAATAAATCAAAGGTCTATTTGTTATTGGACTTTTTTCCAACAGTGAATAATGAGCCTCATTAATCTTTTTATTTCAATATGAAGATTTGAATATTGGCTATATATAAACTAAACTCAACATTCACGTGGACTATTTCAGAAAAAGAACAATCAGATATGCTATTTTGTCTTAAGAAATTAAGATTAGTTTTGCTATCTCTCTCAGCACACTAAATTTAGACAAATTCAAGCAATTCTTTTGAAAGTCACTGTGAAACAAAGAGATTGAAAGATGAACTCAGAAAAGTAAAGGAGCTGAGTGGTAACAGTTTTTACTTTGATTAACTATTTCAAAAGCCTCAAAGGGGTCAAATTACTTCACTTTAGATCTCCAAACGTTTCAGAACATTTCTAGGGAAAACGGACATTGTAATTCAGTTAGTTTAGTCTAAGCGTTGTGCCTTTAGCATTCCCTATAATGTAAAGGACACAGAATGTTTCGGGGGATCGAATACTAAGCCTTCTGTGGTGGGCTTTCCTGTGGGCTGGTAGCTGGAAGACAAATGTAGTCCTGATTTAAATCTGGAAAAACTGTCTGCCTAGGGCTCCGAAGCTAAGGGACCAAGAGACTAGGCATATCATAAATTTGAATGCCAGCCCCTCTGGGGACAACGCCATCTGGTTCGCTGTGGGCATATTTGTCAGAAACAACAGACTCCTAAGGGTGTCCTTTACTCCTTTGGTCTGGGCTGTGTTTCGAGTAGCATATTGGGAGAGGCCAGCAATATGGCTCAGAGGAAGCTACGGGCTCTTTTCCAGAGTAAATGAGTAAAAGGCAGTAAATGAGGCAAGTGGATTTTAGAATTGAGTCCTTACTGGTGATCTCTACACACTTTGATCCTGCGCCCTCTGCTATGGGCCAGACCCAAAACTTTACATGGTATGATCGATTTGTTCGGTCTCAAAACATTCCGTTTTTAATACTCTCTTTTAAAATGTTTATTTTATTGACTTTAAAACCCATACAAATTAGTTTTCACATGAAAATAAAGACAGTTACCCACTTCCCGACCAAAAAACAAAAAATTTACTTTCGTGTGTAAACGAAGAGAGTCATACACCCTTCCACCACCATGCTGCTATACTATGAATCACCTTTAGATTATAAAATCATTTCACTACAAACTACCTTCAGTTGCAGGTTATGATGTGTCATCCTCTTAGAGTAACTAGCAAGTTTGACGGGAATGGGGGCTCCCTGTCTCAACACTGCAGATACAATTATGTGAGACAAAGACAGGCAAGGAATGTTTGCAGAAGGAGGGACATGAATTTGAAGAACGTGTCAAACCCACTGGAGGTCTTGTCACAGACTGCACAGACTAAAAGCACAGTATATTAGTCCATTAGAGCTGTCATAACAAAGGACCACAAATTGAGCGATTAACCAACAGAAATGTACTTTCTCATAGTTCTAGAGGCTAGAAATTCAAGAACGAGGTGTCAACGGGATTAGTTCCTTCTGATGAGCATGAGAGAAGGATCTTGCATGTCTCTCTCCCTGGCTTGTAGAAGGCCATCTCTTCCCTGTGTCTCCCCATGGTCTTCCCTGTACCTGACTGCGTCCAAATTTCCTCTTCTCACAAGGACATCAGGGATATTGGATTAGGGCCCACCCGAACAACCTAATTTTAACTTAATGACCTCTTTGAAGATCCTAGTTACAAATATGGTCACATACTATGGCATTGAGGATTAGAACTTCACCATATAAATTTTGGAGCAGGCCACAATTCAATCTATGGCAGAGAGAAAAATAATCACATTAGGGGTTTTATTCCCTATGAAATCATATATATATGTATATATGTATATATATATATATATACACATACACACACACATATACATATATACACATATATGTATACATATGATTATATATATGGATATATAAAAATACCAATAGGAATATGAACTCTCTTATGCAAATGAATAATCAAGGAATTAACAAGGTCCTGTTGTGGCCTATTCAGATTTTTGATAAATACAAGTATAAATGCACTATTATCAACTCTTCACGGGGCTTAAGCTTCCCCTCACCTCATATCAAAGTTACTCTAACTCTGCATATAATCCTAAGAACAGCTATACAGACGTACTACACACACACACACACACACATACACACCACACACACACACAATAACATTTTTCAGTGGCACTTGCCTTTTGTTGAGCCAATTCATGCCCAGAGGTGTAATTAGGGAGAGGGGGAGATCAAGTATGGAAGAATCTAATGCCTGTAAACATTACATTTCAGATAAAGATCAGGACTGCTATTTGCTTTCTTGGAGAAACAAACTTAGAGAACCTGCATGTTTTGACTTTTCTCAAGGCTTTAACCTTTCCTTCGCCATTAGAGCAGCCAATCATGCATTGGACTTGTGACATCATTGCGTTCTTAAGAGCAATTCAAAGCGAGGGTATAGGCCTGCCAGCTCAGACTTAGAAGTGAACATTCCACTTTCATTCCATTTATTTTGTGAGAGAAAAAAGATTACTTTTTGTAAACTAACAGGTTTTTCTGCTTTGTTTTGTTTTTAGACTAAAATTGGTTGTCAGGACTGAACTTGTTTGAAATATTATGTGCGCTGAGTGAGTGGAACTGGGGTGTTGTACAGCATGTTGTCAAAATGAAAACAAAACAGAAAGTCTTTGCACAGAAAACTAGCAAGTTGCTAATCTTTCACTGATTGGAGATGAAGTCACAAGTCACCAAAACACAGAATTTTAAAGCTGGAAGCTGGCTTTTTGGGTTGTCTGGGGACACTTGAGAGACAGAATGCATTTGATGGAGACAATTAGGCCATTGGCATATTTTAGATCGGCATCTAATACACTACGGCTATTTAATGAAAAGTTTAGTATTATGTCTGACAGATCAATTATTTATCATGTAGGTAGGGCAGAAAGGGACATGCAACATCAAAGCTGATTAACTCAGCAAAGTCTTCAATTACGCTGTCACTTTTATCAAAGCTAATGGCTTCAAGTAGAGTGGCTTGATAGAGGGAAGAGTAATCACAATACTAATCATAATAAACAGTAAGTGTAAGAAGTATTATATAGAGGGTATTAGGAAAAACCGAGGGGATATATCTTGCCTTGGTGACACCAGGAACATCTTTCCCTTAGTGATGTAACATTGCTCTTAGTTTAATAGATGGCAAGCAAAGAACGTGTAAGTAGACTATTCAAAGATATTTAGAGGAAAAAGGTTCATTTTAGTGTTTTCGGGCCATTTTCATCAATCTAATATTGATGAAATGTAATTCTACCACTCAGGTGCCACTCCACAAGGTTGCAAAAGGCCTAATTAATAGTTATTCATCAATCTAGTATATTCTATATTTGTTATGTTAGACTATTATTGTCATGGGCCCCATGAGTTAGCCTCCCTATACCCATGCCTTTAGATAGCTCTCTACTACACTGAATACACCTGATGTGTATGCTCACCAATATGACATTATAGGAATAGATGTGTGACATGACAAGCTAGGTAATATAAGGCATTGCAACTCATGCTTTGCTTTTTTTCTCGGACCACTCTCTGTGAGTGAGGTCAGTCATCATGCATGAGGACATTCATGCAGCCCTACAGAGAGCTCCACATGGAGAGGAACTGAGGCCTCCTGCCAACAGCCAGCACCCTCTCGCTGGCTATTTGACTCAACTACCTTGAGAACAGAGGCTCCAGGCCCTGTTGAGCTTTAAGATCACAGGCCAGAAGAACACAGCTAAGCTCCTGGATTCCTGATCCACAAATGCTGTGAGATCATAAATGTCTCATTTTTTGTTTGTTTTTGGAGTTTATTTTTTTGAACCACTAAAAGCTGAGATAATTTGTTATGTGGCAATTGATAACTATTCACTGATACAGTCTAACTCTGAAATAAACTCTTGAAATCCCTCAACATCGCTCAAGTATTACCATTAAATATGACCTGGGTAGATTCAGAAATGTATGTGGTGAGGAACGCTCCATGCACATATATACATTTGTTCCTGGAAGAAGGTTCTGTGGGGGAACAATTCATCCATTTCTTAACAGATCAAAGTAGGGCTCCATTGACATTTTCATTTCTCCTGCTGTTCAGAGAAAATTAATTCAGCCTTGAGCTGAATAGAATAAATACAAACTAAAAAGATTATTAGAGTGTGACTTTGTATTCATGCAGACAACATTCTCCTTGACATGAGGGATGCAAGTGTCAAGGCATAAGATATACAACTTGCCAGGGTATAAAAATGTCGTAAAAACATATTCTGGTCAAGCAAGCTTAGTGGATTAACAGCAACTCTTCCACAGCTGACAGAAAATGGATGCACTTTATTAATGACTATTTCCCCCCTTGCAGATAGATAGATAAAGGGAAACCACAACACAACGCAACAAAACTGGAATATGGGAAAACGAAATGCTTTATGGATATGCATTAGAAAACTCATCAAAAAAGCTAACGAGTCAAGAAACAATTTTAGGATACTTATGGGTGTTTTCTAGGAAATAAATCAATCATTGAGAAGCAAATCCCATGGTACCAGTTGATGTTAAGCAACAAAACCATTGGTTTTACTATACACATGGCATACTCAGAAGCCACCCCACATTCTCATAAGAGTTCACCTGCTCTAAGGGAAACCATACGTGTATGCTTCCTGGAAATAGAGGATTAGGCTGTCTCTTGCTGAGTGTGGCCGCCTCCATGAAATGAACTTCTCTGCTTAAAAACTAGTTAGTCAAAAACTAGGAAGTTAAGAGTAATCTAGTTAAAAAGAAAAACATAAAAGAAGGAATGAGGGAGGGAGGGAGAAAGGAAAACCTTTGGGAATAAAAGTTGTAGAAAAGGAAAAGAAAATCGAAGGAAGAAAAAAGGTTGCTGATCAGAGTAAAAGGAAGCAAAAATAATATTAAAGACAGACATACTGGAAGCAGTGAGAACACTTCCTAACTTATCCTATGAGGCCAGCATTACTAAACCAACACCAGAAAATGGCATTATAGGAAAAGAAAATCTCTCATGAGCATATGTGCAAAAACCTTCAACAAAACATTAGCAAATCAAATCCAACAGTGTATAAAAAGATTTTACTCCAAGGCCAAGCGAGATTTATATGAAGTACGCGAGGCTGGTTTAACATTCAAAATCAATGTAATTCATCATATCAACAGACCAAATAAGACAGATTACATGATCATACCAATAGATACATCAAAAACATTTGACTAAATCTATGATACAAACTCTCATTCATGATTCAAACTCTCAGTAAACTAGGAATAGAGGTGAACTTTCCCAACTTGATAAAGACTACCGACAAAATAAAATACTGTTTTATCATACAGCAATAATGTAATACTGTAATAATGGATTCATGCCATTAGACATTTGTCCAAACTCACAGAATATGATACCAAGATGAACCCTAACATAAACTATGGACTATGAGTGACAATGATGTGTCAGTGTGGGTTCACCAGTTGTAACAACTGTTCCCCTCTGGTGGGAGCTGTTTAATGGGGGAGGCTGTGCCCGTGGGGACAGGGAGTATGTGGGAAATCTCTGTACCTTCCCTCAGTTTTCCTGTGAACCTTAAACTCTAAGAAAAGCCTTGATAAATAAGACATATGAAAGTGACAAACCTAGATATTAAACAATGAAACAGACTCTATCATAAACAAGCAAACAAACAAAAAATGAACAAAACATGAGGAATAAAAAGAGGGAAAAGAAACAAAGTTCCTCTCCAAAGCAGAAGCTGTCTCTGCCCACTAACCCCTTAATTTGCCTCTGCAGTTCAGATGACAGTTGCTCTGGAGGACATTACTCTAGGAGCACATTTTATCCCCTTTTTTCTTTCACACCGCATGTCCAATATGCTGGGAAATCTTGTCGGCTCTTTCTGTAATCCTACTACTCTTGACCCCTCCAGTGTGACACCTCAGTCTAAGCATTACCTCCTGCCTGAACTGTTGAAATAGCCTATGAATCCGTCCTCTGGCTCCTATCCTTGTTCTTTACAGTTGAATATGAACATAGAAACAACTGTGATTCTTGTAAAAAGCCAGTCAGGCCATATTACGCCCCTGCTTTAACCTCCAATGGCTCCCCGATTTCACTGAACATAAATCCACTCAATGCCCTGGAAGAACTGGTCCCCCAGTCACCTCCCTGTCCTCAGCTCCCTTTACACTCCCTCTTGCTCACTCGGGTGGGTAGGCATGACCTCTGGCTGTCCCTCCAACAGTCGGGGCATGTTCCAGCCTTAAGGCTTTGACTTGTGGCTTCTGCTCCTCGGGATGTTTTTTCCTAAGCATTTTTACTTCGATGTCTTCAAATTTTGCTCAAATGTTACCTTTATGTGGCCATGCTTTTCACTACTGTAATTTTTACTCTTCCATCTACCTATAATCTATAATATTAATACTTCTTATTACCAATTAACATTCCATCCAATCGACTTAATATCTTTTCCACCTCTTGAGAATGTAAATTCCACCAGTGCAGAAATCTCAGTCTGTGTTGTTTACTGATGTATTTGACACATCTACAGCAGCCCCGGACACCTTGTTGATTCCATTAGTTTCCTAGGGCTGGCTTAAAATAATAAGCGTTTGTTGTCTAATAGATCTGATGGCCGGACGTCTGAAGTCAAGGTGTCAGCCGGGCTGTGCCAACTCTGAAACCTGTAGGAGAGAATCCTTCCTCGCCTCCTCCAGCTTCTGGTGGCAATCCTTGTCACTCCCTGGAGTGTGGCACTTCAATTTCTGTCTCCATTGTCCCATGACATTTTCCCCTGTGTAATCCTGTCCACGTCTCTTCTCTTCTCATAGGGACATCAGTCATATTGTATTCAGGGCCCACTCTACTTCAAGATCACCTAATATGAACTTAATACTTAATATTTTAGTTACATCTAATGAATTAGTTAATGTAATTAATTAACAATTACAAATAAGATCAGATTTTGAGGTATGAACACTCAGGACTTCAGCATATCTTTTGGAAGGAACAAAATTCATACCATAGCAGTGCTCCCGAGTCTTTTTTTAAATGAATTGATGGAAACATGAGAAAGGCACAGGTACTTAGAAACTTGCTTGGCTGAGGATGATATGAGAGGTCCCTTACCACGGTTTCAATTCATCTGAATGAACAAACCCATTAAAAAGGCAAACGTAGCTGCCTAGATAATTATTTCAGAGTTTACAAGTATTTTCACCACATAGACTTTTTTGATTAACACAAAAACTTGTGTGTTAGTCCTTCTTTGAACGTAGTTTTACATTATGAAATAGGAATAGTGATTTTCCAAATAATAAGTTTAATAGTATCAGATGTGCTCTTACAAAACACACACCATCCTGAATTCCCTATGCTATGAAAATCACAACAAAATGGGCCTTAGTTTCAGAAAATAAGATGGCAACCAAAGTGAGTTTAAACCTTATGTCAACGCAGAAAAACACTATTATTATAAAAATGCCAATAATTGCTGTATTTTTAATTGGTAGAAATACACTTGCCTTTAATTTCCCTTATGTGCTATAGCTTTATTTCTAAATCGCGTGTCACCATAATTTCTTTTTGGAATTTTAAATAGTAAATAATTATTGTATTATAAATAAACAAATTATAGAATAATTATTCTTCTGCAAAGTGCATAGTCATTTTCCTGTGTTTGACTTTAATGTCTCCTATTTCTCCTTAATTCAATATTTATATTTATGACAGGCACCAGTTTTCAGTAAGAAGAAAAACTTCTGTGAAGTTAGGAAGGGGGAATGCCTCATTCTACCCAACATGGAGTGAAAAAAGATTTTCAGAAATTGAACTATTCTCTTCCTAGATCTGGGCTGGATTCCTGGCAGAAAGAGTTCTCACCTTGACCTCTAACCTCTGTTCTAACTTTTTTGATTTAGCAAAAGATTCTCTCTTTCTTCAGGCCTCTGTGACTGCATTACCTGACAACTAATAAGAAACTTTAAAACAACAACAACAACAACGCCAACAAAACTTTTACAGAAATTAAAATGCTAATGACAGAAGGGACTTCAGAAGAGACAACTTGTCCAGAATTTGCCAAATCGTGATAGGTTGGGTGCCACTTGCAGAACCTGAGATGCTTTCAGGTGGTAATACATGATTTCAAAGTTGATTTTAATAGGAAAGTATTGGTTTTACATGCATATTAATTCAGTTTGCTGAAATAAGCAAAATACTCAAAGAATGTCTACAGGGCTCCTAGTTTGGGTGGGGAATTTGACCAAATTCAGATACGGACATATTAGAAAGAAGTAGCTCATACAGCCTGCAATTTCACAGATGCTACTGTTTAAGAGAATACTACATTTTTTAAAAAAGTCAATGGATTTTACTGTAAAAGCAGTATCTTCATATATATGATGTATCATATATATGAAGATGATACCAAAAATTAATGAAGTTAAGCAAACATTGGTTTAGCAGGGAAGCAGACTAGAGAAAGAGGTAAAGCAAGTCTCCAGCTAGAGTTAACTACTCTGGTTAGAAAGCCAGTCAATCTTTCTTCTTGGTTTGTCCATTCTCTCTTTTTTCCTTCACACATTCTTCTCCTTTTATTTCTCTCTTTACTTACATATTTTCTATATTATTTCCATTTGTTGACTT
Organism: Rousettus aegyptiacus; assembly: GCF_014176215.1. Taxonomy (NCBI): domain Eukaryota; kingdom Metazoa; phylum Chordata; class Mammalia; order Chiroptera; family Pteropodidae; genus Rousettus; species Rousettus aegyptiacus. The sequence goes on from NW_023416285.1 coordinate 11,235,573, forward strand.
CTTTGTTTCCTCTACTAAGCTGTGAGTTGCTTGATTACCTTATTCATGATCCCATTTCTTTTATTTTTGTGTAACTGATATGATACCCAGCACGTAGTAGGGGTTCAATATATGTTTGTTGAATGACTAAGTAACAGCAGACATGGGGCTCAGTCTTCAAGCCTCTGACTTCCCTCTCTAACTCTCCTATTCTTTTCCCACCTAGTCCAAGAATTATTTCTACTATGCCATGCAGCCTTCATTTAATGTTTGGATATCCATTTCCAAAGTCAGATCTTAAAAGAGTAATAGTGATACACTCTATATTTTAAAAAGAGAGAAAATGGCCAATGATTATCCAATTAAAATATTTTAATGTAGAAATAAAACTTTTAAACAAATTAGTGCTTGATTGAGCAAATATCAAACACGGCAGTGCCACTGATTTAGAGCAAGTAGAAGTAGACAAAACAATAATCAGTATTTATTATTTGCACATGCTTTGATCTGATCCCAGTCATTCACCTATATTTCATACTTCGCAAGCTATGTAATCAGACAGTCTAAGTTCTCTCTGCAGCTTTGCTTATTACTTCTGTCTGGATTTGTTCACCTTTCATGCCCAGGAGATGAAAAGTAATGACCCCAGGTGACCACTGCCTGAAATAAACCAAATAAGGCCTGAGTTCCAAGGCCAGTCTCCCTCTGTTGATTGTGTTAATCCAACACATAATTATTAACAAATCTTTCATTCTTCCTCCTCTCAGTAATTAAGGTCCTACTTATGAAACAGGACTTTGTCTGCTACAGAGACGCTAAAATGAGCATCATGGCCTCTGTCTTCAGGTTTTTTTATAGTCTAATGGAGGATGCAGCATGCAATAAATCAGAGACATGACAAAATGATAAGTTCTACAATAGATACATTCAATACTTTAGGAGTTCAGAATGACTAATTTGGTCTCGAAGAGACTGCACAGAATTAGCAGGTAGCACAGAAGAAAGATTACAATTCTGGGGCCGGGAGATGAAAGTTCCAATATGGAAATGTGCCACCTTGGGATTTTTATAATAAACTATAAAATGTGCTTATAAAACTATAATTTTATAATTATAAAATTGCAGCTCTCTGAGATGCATTCTTGTCACCTGTAACATGGATAGAATAATACCTATTTCTTGAGACTGTACTGGGAATGAAATGAAGTGATGTAGAGAGTACAGTGCTCCATGTTTTATTAAGGAAGTAAAGGTAAGCAATATCCATCAGGCATCCTAGGGCGAATGGGCAGCATGCTGCACACAGCAATGATCAGTTCTGGAGATCTGGGAAAGGAATCAGTAGTAGGAATTAGAACGAGAGATTACCAAAAAAAGGAAAAAAAAAAATCATGCTACGTACAGTGAAGATCAAAAGGGTAGAAGTCATACCAAAGAACAGATAAGCAAAATATATAATTGGCTGTAGAAGTTCTTAGGGCTTTTACCTTTCTTCCTAAAGCTATCCTCAAATATTGTTATCTGAGTAGAAAAAGGGGGGCTAAAAAATAGCATTAATAACTAATAGTTACACAAATTCGCTCGGCTGGCTAGCCCTCGCCAGGTGTTCCAACTAGTCTCACCCTATCTTAGGAGATATTCTAAATCCGAGGAGGGAACATGCAAGAAGACCCAGTTCTTGCTCATGCACTTGGCCATGGTTTCGGTCTCAGTCTTATCTAGTCCTTAGGGCTTGGACTTATAACCTCAACCTTTTGTCTTCAGGGCTGGTTTCTGACCTCCATCATCCACACTCTCCACACCTCTTTCAATATTTACCAGATCGCAGCCTAGCTGTGGGCTGTTGTTTGTTTAAGATTCTGACTGGGAGTTTCACTAATAAACTTCTTACTTTTCCCTGCCTGGCAGACATGCCGGGCTCTAGACAGAAAATCTTACAAAGACTCACAGTATAAAACTGGGAACACAAACGACTGCTACAGCGGATGTGAAGCGAACCAAGGAAAAAATAATACAGTTTCAGAATTGCGGGGAAAAGTAGCCATATTCCAAACAAAGACATTAAAATTCAACTTAGGCAAAATGCCATTTCAGCCAAACAGTATATGTCCATACGCTGGGGGCCCAGTCTGTAACCCCTAGAGAATTATTAATGTTCTTCAGAACTCTCCAGTTGAATCTGCAGCTGCCTCTAACCCTGGAGGATACTATTCATATAAAAATATGCCATAAATTTGCCAGTTTCACTCTTTTTTTTTTAACAGACTAAAAGGCTTAAGCTGGTTTTCACAATAGACTACAATACCTAAGCTATTTTTCTTAAGATCCAATACACTAGGGCACAAAGGCCTGAGGCTGGCCCACTAGGGTTACATTGTGCAAAGAAAATCAGGGTTCGCCTTACCCAGAGTCATTGTCAATGCTTAGGAATATGAGGTTGGTGCCTGTCCTTTATTTCTACTGGGCAAGCAGGCATAAAAATTAATTAGAATAACCTAAGAGGGCATAAATTTCTATAAGAATGGCAAAGGCACACATGTAAGATGACTTTGAAGGGATCCTCACTAATTAGGGATTGCCATTGGCCACTGGACACCCCAAGGACTTGGAAGCCAGGGAGAATTTTGCTCCTTAATTGTGAGTGCTGGCTCGTTCCTTGCTCTCTGTCACTATCTTGACGCAGATGAAGTTCCTATATCCCCCACTCATATTAAGATGTGGCTTTTATCTGGAATCATTGGTAGCTTTCTGTCAATCACTGTCACTCAGGTAGCAACTGCCAGGTTAATTATTCACACAGAGGTACAAATGGTATATAATTAAAAACTGTTTGCTACTCATCTTTTAATGACTTTAACCAAAGGTTCTCTTCATTTCATCTCTGGGGTAAGAAAAGGAAAACACCTTACAAATAAGTTAATGGAGGCCATAATTGGCCGATATTTAAAATCAGTTCTTCCATTTGTTTCTCGACATTTTGCCCAGCTCTCTTGTACCTCTATACCAATTAAAAAACAAGTTTATTAAATATCTGCATTCTTTTTTCCTAGTAAAATCTCTGAGTTCCCAAAGCACTACAGAAAGGGGAAAATATTTCTGATTTTCAAGCTGTTAGAGAAGGAAAACGCATTTTGCAAAGCTTTTTATGAAATCAAAACTTATATTCATAATATCTGTTAATTTAATGTTTATTCATACCACTGGAGCACGACTCTGCATATAAAAAAAGATAAGATTAGCAGTGGAAAAATAACTGAATAGAGACTTTTAAGAAACTGTAAACTTCTCTATTTTTATAATATTTGTAAAAATACAAGTTAATGTCTCAATAGAAAGCATCGAGTTTTAACATAGTTTGAAAATAATTTGTGCCAAAGAAAGGGTGAATGTCTCCACTGGAGACTCGTTAAGTTATATCTCCATTGTCAGGGCAGATTCTAGTTAGAAAATTAGAATCAACTTCTGAATATGATCTGTATTTTATATTTCTACTGTCCTCACTCAGAATTTAACACCTGAGAAAACTTTCAAATACATTAGATAAAAATATTTAATCTGTTCATGTTTTTGTTTAAGTATTTAACAGTCAATGATAGGTCTTACATTATAGTTTAAATGAGATTTAAAAAGTTTGAGTTTAACCAATACAATACCAGTATTAAATGATTCCTTATGTGCCATGCAATACTATAGTTACTAACATATTTTCAGCTATATTTTTCCACTGATGATGTGAAAACACAAAATTATAAACATTCCAAATTAAACAGTGTTAGTATCTGTTCTAAAGATTAGGAAAACAGATTTAGAAATTTTGAATTGTTCATAGATAGTGAATTATATATCATACACCAAGTCAAGTCTGACTGCTAAACAGCTATGAATTGGCATGATGGTAAATGGCATCATTCTATTTGTCGGAAAAGGTATTAAGCATAAGACATGCATTATATAAAAAGAGATTTTATCTTTGAGGGGAAAAAAAACCCCTATTTATCTTTCATGTTTGTATCCTTCAAAGCCTAGCTTAACATATCACACATGGTAAGTACTCAATAAATGCTGAATTTAAATTACTACTCTAATATAATTCAGTTCTCTCTCTCTCTCTCTCTCTCTCTCTCTCTCTCTCTCTCTCTCCCTCCCTCCCTCCCTCCCTCCCTCACACACACACACCTTTAGCATATGATGGTCTTCAAACTTTAGCTTTTAGTTTTGCTTTCGTATTGACTAAGAGTTTAAATTCTGCTACTCTCAAAAATTCTTTTCAATTGTAGCCTGTAGACCACATTCAAGGAGTTACCAATAGTTCTTTGTTGAGGGAGCAATGTTCAGGACCACTCAGAGTATTTATTGAGTCACAATGGAATTTGAAAAAGAGCCCGCCTCTCTGCTCCACCCCATCGAGGTGAGAGAGGCATGATTACGCACGTCTGCATACAAGCCTAGACTCTGTGCAGACAGACAGAACATGTCTGTCTCCCAGGTAGCTCATTGCAGGCAGCACTCAGTCCTTTCTTTTTATCTGAGAGGTGACGCACTATGGTAGATAGGACCCTGGTGGTTGGTTCAGACAAACTTAAGGAACTTCAAATCCTGCCTCTAACATTTACCAACAGTGAATCTGGGCAAGTGACTTAAACCCCCAAGTCAGTTTCCTAACATATGAAAGAAGTGACTTAATAACTAGCTCGTAGGGCTCTCATGAGGATGGAATGAGTTATTGCTCATTATGCCTTTTCATAGATGTTTCAGAAGTGTAACTATTATTTTTCTTCATTTATAGAACCTAAATTAAACAAAAACTGTATTATTAAATGCACATACTTGTACATTAGGTGAAAATGTTACTGTGACTCCAAATAATAAGTATCAAATAAATGAACTTTAACATTCATTCTTAACCTAGGATTGGTGTGTGTGTGTGTGTGTGTGTGTGTGTGTGTGTGTGTGTGTGTACACTCAATATATATTCCATATATTGAAATATAATCCCCAAGGTGATGGTATTAGGAGGCTTTGGGAGGTGATTAGGTCATGAGAGTGGAGCCCAAATGAATGGACTAACAATGCTCTTAGAAAAGAGAATCCAGAGATCACTCATGACCCTTCCACCACGTGAGGACACAGTAAGAAAACAGCCCTTTATGAACTAGGAAGTGGGCCCTCAACATAGACTGAATCTGCTGGCACCTTGATCGTGGACTTCCCAGCCCCCTAGAACTAGGAGAAATAAATGTTTGTTGTCTAAGCCACTCAGTCCATGGTATTTGTGTTATAGAAACTCAAGAGAACTGAGACATTTACCTAATGTACTAAAGAATTTTGCTAGATATTGTCAGTCGATCATAAATCATTTGTCATGACCAAAGTGTTATATATCATTTTAAGATCTAAAACTCGACTCTTGAAATATCAGTACCAAAATCTTTGGAAATAATAACCATATTTTCACTGGAATCTTAGAAAATAATGAATAGTTTTTTCTTTCTATATACAAATAGAAAGTATAAAATCTGATAATGAGCATTCTATTTCAACAACTGAGAAGAAACGGTAAAGTAGAAAACTCTTTGACACTGTAAATTGAATGTCAACTTTCTTATGTACCTCATGTTATTCCCACCTTCCTACTTAATACACTCTCTTATAGGCCTTGAATGACTCTAACATGCCAATGACTTCATAAAAAATAGAACATATTGAAATTGAGACTAGAGTTTCCTTCCTGCCTGCTTCAAAGTTGCCTAACTTTGTGACAAAGTACTGACGATGTAGAAATAAAGCCATGCTCACATTGGGCTGGGCTTAATATATATTTAACTAAAATGATTTGATGTTCTAAATAATTAAGCAGCAAATCAACAGCGTTTTCTGGGAAAAACTGATTGTTTAAATAAATGATCATGGCTTTGTTGGTTCTCCTTTGCTAAGCACTAAAATGATGATGATGATGATGATGATGATGATGATGATGATGATGACGACGATGGTGAAAAAAGTAATACATATTAAACAATCTCTATGGATCTGCAGTACTATTTAACTGCTCTGTACTTCTCATTCTATATTTGTAGTATTCAGATAATAATAGCGCCAACCTCCACAAGGTGTGTTGAATGTTACGTAAATTAGCAAATCAGCTGAGCCTGACATATAGTAGGTACTATCAGATTCTCTGCTATTACTATTATCCCATTAACAAAATCTAGGGAGGTGGGTGTGTTGTTATCTCAGTTGTGTAGTTGTGGGTGTTAAGCATGGCAAGGCTGACAACTCTCTCAAGTCAATGCAGGAAGACATCCTTGAACTTGAATTTGAACCCCAGTCCACCAAACTCATGTATTCTTGCCCTAACTCAGAGCCCTCTCTCAGGCAATTGAAAGAAGCTGGCAGAGCCACCCACCATGAACTACCAGTGACCTTGACAGAGGAGGTTCTGAACAAAGGCTTGGTCTGCTGCACTCCTAAGTCTGTTTAAGTGTAAGAGAGAGAAGTGATCTGGACACACCTCAGTTAAATGTACTTAAAGCAAAACCCTCAAGCATTCCAAAGACTAAATTATAGAGGAGACAATGGGCATCATCAGTAGTAGATACCTGCAACTGAAAAACGACTGTTTCTGTGAACAGAAGATCATTACAATATCCAAATACCAATTTATAAAGCCAGAGCTATCATAGCTGTCAAGGTCTGTCCATCTCAGCCCTCTCTCTCTTGATGTGGAATGAATAACTGGTTGGTTAGACAAGCAGATGAGAGACTAGAGTCACCAGATTTAGCAAACAAAAATACAGGCCATCCAGTTGAATTTGAATTTCATATAAACAACAAATATTTTTTTGTTTGTTTTAGTATAAGTATGTTCCCAATGTTGCATGGAGCATATTTATACTGAAGCACTATTCACTATTTACCTGATCTTCAAATTTAATTGGGTGACCTGGATTTTCCCTGCCAACCTAGTATGGGTCTACTTTCAAAAATTCCTCTACAGGGCTAATACCTAAGGAAGGAAGTTGTATGGACTGAATATTTGTGCCCCACCTCCAATTCACATATTGAAGCTCTAATGCCCATAATGATGGTGTTTGGAGATAGGAGCCTTCCGGAAATACTTAGCACTAGATGAGGTCATGAGGGTGAGCGCCCCATGATGGAACTGGTGCCCTTATAAGGAGAGACACCAGAGAGCTCACTCTCCTTCTGCATTTCGTGTTAGCACACAGTGAGACAGTATCCTTCTACAAGTCAAGAGACGAAGCTTCAAGAGAAGAAACCTATCTCCTGGCACCTTGATCTTGAACTTACAAGCTTCCAGAAGTGTGAGAAGTAAATTGCTGTTGTTTAAGCTAACCAGTTGACAGTAATTTGTTGTGGCAGCCAGAACTAACACAAAAGTACCAACTACTTTGACTTAAGACAGCAGCAGCTGTCACTGTCTCATTCTAAACCTTCACTCATTGTGCTACCAAGCTGTGAGGATAACCCTTCTCTGCTTCAATTTTTTGAGTCCCCTGATTGCTTAACCCCTAAAGTAACTAGTATCTGCCTGAAGGAAGTCACACCTGTTCCTTTTTCCTCCCTCACTTCAAAGAGTCTTTCTACATGACAGGCTGCCCAATGCTTCCATATTTTTACTGTGTATTTCCAAAACTGGGTTTCATGTTCCTTTTCTCTAGACAGCATTCTTCCATGTTCTAGTCACTGTTGTAGAGTGTCTTATTTACAAATTGTCTTCATTTTTAAATCCTAGCAATAATGGATTTAAATATATGAAGTGCTTTCCTATCCACTTTCAGCCCCTTTCTCCGGTTGCCCCTTGAGAGCTGTTTTTATCTCACAGTGGCTTTAGTGGATTCAGAAAAGATTGAAAGCAATTATCCTAGGCTTGTGAGTAAAGGCTGAATTCTAACTTCCTTTACCATTTCTGAAAGGTGTGTTATACAATTATTAGAAAACTCAGCTTAGATTTCCATATCCTTTGACAAATTTTGTGTCCAGACTCCAAAATCTCTACCTTGTTAAATAAACTATTCCAGTGACTCTAGCACACACACATTGATCTAGACCTTTTTAGAATTTCTGTACTTCTACTTCCACTAGGCATTTTAACTCTTGTTTATGAACTAAATTTTCTTTCATTTCTGAACTCTCACTAACTCTTTCTCTCTCTCCCTCCCCTTTTCTTCATCTCTTCTCTCCCTTCCTCTCTCCCTCAAACACGCAAACACACACACACACCATTACTATTAACTCTTATTTCTCCTTCATTAAGCTAATTAGGACACTGCTCAATACGGAGAAGTTGCACAAAATGTCAGCTGTTGACCATTTTCTGACAACATGAACCGAAATTATGCTCAATTATATCTGATGTGTGAAACTATTTCTGAGCTTCTACCTCTTTTTAATCTAAGGAAAACAAGAGAAAGATTTTGCCTAAAAGAAATAAAATTACTTTCCAGGAATTTCCCATAAAATATTTGCAAAAACGTAATATAAACAGAAGTATGCTTTATGAAATTTAACTTAGGCCTCCTAGATGTTGATTTTTTCACTCCAAGGATGATTTCATTTTAGCCCTCAGCTTGTAAGCACAGGATAATTTGTTTGCTCGGATTGTCTGTTGAGTCTAACAAGGACTGATTGTTAACAAAACCTTTTCAGAACATGATAATGACTTTGAAAAGGTACATTTATATAGTAAAAGTTGAGAGGAAATGATTCTTGGGAGAAAAAGCTTTCAGAATTATGCAAAGAATGAAATTTACTCAACTTTTAAAGATCCAATGGGAGAGAATATATATGCAGTTATACTTGTTTAACTGACTTGGGCTGAGCTTTTCCACCTAAAATAGTTATATTTTGCATAAGGATGGTATATATTGGTTTATTATAAGTTACATGAGCCTGGTTTCCTCTGTGAAGTGTTGCTTACTTCATTTTGAATTCATTATTGAATTTATAGCTCGGTTGCACTTTTTTAGAAAGAGATATTTTCCCAATAGATGCATTTGACTTCCTTTCAGTCTGCTTCCTCCCCTTCTCCAAAACTCTAAATTCTGACTTTCAAACATGATTTAATGAGCTGAGAGTAGGTGTGCTCCTGTCTGCAATTACCCAATGTGCCGAGCATACCTCTATCCTGCTGAGCTGCAATCATCATTCTGCTTGGCTGTAGCCCCGCGCTAAACCTTGAGTTTCTCAAAAGCGAGGCCTGGTTGTTATTCCTCAATGTGCATGAGTCCTAGCATATGACTGGTAGTCTGTAAATGTCCAATATACAAACAAATAGAAACTTTAAAATAAGCACCATGACCCGGACATTCAAAATGCTAGAGGGAGTAAAGTGTCTGAGAAGAAGGCAAGCTCTGCAGACAGGTTTCCTGGACTTAAATTCCCATAGAAACATTTCATTCCATCTGAAGAAATATCACCTTGAAAAGTTCCGTTATCTTCTGGCATTTTGATATTCTTTTAGACTAACCATAGTTATACTTATCCTTTCTGCTTATACTCACCACGCTCCTATGTTTAAGGTAATTTCTATGGCAACGGAACAGAAACAAATATCTCCCTACTAATAAAATGAGTAACACAAGATTAACACTTTTAAGTAAATAGAAAATTCTAGTATATATACCAGATCATCATTGAACTTGATACTATAATAATTACATGATTACTCACTTCCATTTGATAAGCACTTGCAAGCTGACAGTGCCTTTCATATAAATGGTCTTATTTTAAATAGTATATAATTTTAAAATATACATTGTATAAATATATGGTGTTTTAAAAAAATGTGAAGTATAGAATTATATAAATTATATAAACACCTTTCGAGAACTTCCAATTCAAGATCTTCCATGAAATTAAAGAGGTAAAGTTCCAATTGACCTGACGTAATAAAAATTCATTTTCTCAATGCCTCCCCAAGGTGTTCTGTGGGTCACAGGTCAGAAAACTAAGCAAGCAAATAGAGCTGACAGATGCTAGAAGGATTTATCAGGGGGGTTGGGCCCCAGAGCAGTGCAGAAGAGAAGAGAAGCCTGGATTAGAAATGGAAAATTTATTTTAAAGGAAGACATATTGTGTCAATAGTTGTCACAATGAGACTTGGGAGTTTAAACATCCCAAAAGAATAATAACTCAATGATCAGCTTCATCAAATGTAACTGATTGTATTGGATCACTGAGGCTAATGTAGAAGAAAATTATCTGGGGGAATTAACTAGCCTAGTTTCATGGCTCCTTAAGGATGCAGTAATACCAACTACTCTCACAGCAACAAGGAGGCTGTCAGCTGCAGACACCATAATGTGAAATGTCCTTATTTGATGTCCTACTAGAGTCCAATTTGCTACTAGTGTTCTTAGTCAAAATATATCATGGGCACCATAGTGTTTTACTATCATACCTTAATTATCAAAAAAATGGTAAGATATCCTCTTGTGAGACACTAAAACTGAATGTGGATGACGACATTATAATTTTATTTTTTTAAAAAAATAACAAAACCTTTAAATTTGGAAACAATTATATAACTCTAAAATATAGAGAGGACATTTCTGTCTTGGGTCCTGTCTGGCACAGCACACATGACAATCCTACATGGTTAATAATGTTTCCTGTCAGCAAACTACATTTTTTTAAAATACCTTTCAAATTCACCTCCTGTCCTTCATTATCACCATGTCCATCTTCATATTAACCGAATCTTCATCATAACTTCTATCAGTTTTTTACCAAGCACTGGACTCATTTCTACATTTCTTGACTCTGTTGGTTTAGGTTCAAATCATCGAGTATCCAGGCTAGTGCAATCATTTCCTTATAGCTGTCCCACAAACCTCCCTTCTTACTGCAGACACGATTGATTAAAAAAACAAACAGATATGACCGTAAACCTTTCCTATTTAACATTCTTTAATTATTCCCTCTTCATTTCTCTAATAAACATTTCCTTCTTTACTAGGCTCTATGCACCTGCAAAAGAGAGTCCAAACTTCTTGACATGACATGAAAGGTGTTTCTAGGTTTTACCTGATGTATTAAGTACCGTCTTCTGCTATTGTCCTCACCTTTCAGAAATAACAAATCCCTTGTAGTACCATGAACTCAATATGCTATTTCACACTCCCATGTCTTTTCACACCAGTTGCTCATTCTGAAATGTCTTCAGGTCTCTAGTTCACCTGGTGACTTTTTACTCAGCCTCCACAGGATGCTGTAATACTACCTTGTGAAGCCTGCCTTACTGTCTTTGAGAAGGTGGATGCATTACTTCTGTATCGTATTCTTTTATTCTTCTTATTATTATTCATTCTTCCATCACAGAGTATGTATTCATTCATCACATGATTATTTCCCCTACAAAAATATGAAACTCTCAAAGGTAAGAGTTTCATATTTTTGTGGGGGAAATAATTATGCAAATAAAACTACTGCAACCTTTAATGGCTTCAGGACATGGGTCTTTTTCCCTGTCTTTCCAATCCTTTCTTATATCCTCAGTTGGTTCTGTGAACTTTCATAGTTATGACTCTTGTAACATGTGGATTCTATGCTTCATGATGGCCTGTATTACTGCTACACTTTAGCTATCAACCAACCTATACTGCAAACTTCACAGATGCTCTTTTATCACAAACTCTAATTTCCTCTTCTTTTCATTTCATACAATTTCTCTTCTTGAAGCTAAGTAATTTAAACAATATTTGCCTAAGGGCTTATAATGAGCCAGACATCATGATAGGTTCTAGACATACAAATAGAATAAGAATCCAATTCTCATGGAGCAAGAGGAATAAAAAGTTACTGAGAGAGGCAGAAAAGGTGAGAAAATTCATTGTTATACCAAGGTCAAATAAGTGCCCTAGAAGGGTATGGAGAGAAGGTGGTCAAATTCCAGAGCAAAGAAATACCTATTAGATATTTGAGAAACACCCTTCAAGAACTTCCAACTCAAGATCTTCCATGAAAGCACAAATTAAAAATGGTTCCATGTTCCTGGAGGTCCCCAAATGGTTCACAAAATCTTTACTACCCATATCACACAGGATCTTATAGTTACTGTTATCACAAGTTCATATCTATTTCTAAATGTTAAATTCCTTTAGCAGACTGATTGAACATTCTTTGGGTTACAGACCTTTATAAAAACCTTACACGTAATTATTTGAAAAATGTATACCTAACCATTTTAAGTGCTTTGGTACAAGCTTCCTCACCAAAAAAAAAAAAAAAAAAAAAAAAGTTGGAAGTTTATTATACCTATTTCATCCATGAGGAAACTAAAAATTAGTATCTATGTAATTGACCTACGTTTATCTAGTTGGTACATAAAGACCTAGGTTAAAATTAAAGTATAGTAGAGATTTCTAGCTATTCCTAAAGATTATTTTTTGTTTCTTCCTGGATGCATAGCTTGGCTACCTTTACCAACCTCAAACGCAGTTGGCTCTAGCCATAAGACTAAGTTGTAGCCAATGGAATGTAAGTGAACATGGTGAGTGATATTTCTGGGTCGCTAGCAGTAATTTCCCACTTTTACTCCTTTATGCTCAGTTTCTTTTCCAGATGACTGGGATGTCTGTGTTTTCTAGCACAAATTTGAAAGTCACACGTTGAAGATGGCAAAGCCACACCATTAGCTTGGGTCCCTGAATTACCATGTGTTAGGGAGTTACTCAGCCAACATGAACATGATTAAGTGAGGGAGAAATAAATCTTTGTGTAATGTTAATAACAAGGCAGACTCTGTTTACAACGACAGAGATTAACCTACTTTCAAGAGGCACTAGGTCAGCATTTCTCAAAAATGTTAGTCTCAGAAGCCCTTAACACTGTTAAAAATTATTAAAGACTCCAAAGACCTTTTGCTTACATGGGCTTTATCTATTGATATTTAGCATGTTAGAATTTAAATTGAAACAATTTTAATGATATTAAATTCAAAATAACCTTAATAAACTTGCTACATGTTCACATAAATATTTTCTTTGAAAAATAATTCTATTTCCACACACACACAAAAAATAGTGAGTAACATTCTTTTATATTCTTGCAAATATTTTTTTCAATCTCTGGCTTAGTAGAAGACAACTGGATTCATATATATGCTGATGCATTTGATCTGTTACAACATTACACAGCATGGAGCTTCTGGAAAAACCAGTGTCCATGTATAAGTGAATGGAAATGAAAAGGGAAAATATCATCTTAGTCTTACTATAAAAATAGGCTTTACTTCTTAAGCCACTTGAAAGTATCTCAGTTCACTGATCATAGTTCAAAAACCAATGTACTAGACCCGTGACAGTAGAGTCTCCAATTTTATTCATGATGTAGTACTCACATTTCTTATGAAAGTTATGGATTTTTTCCTCCAGAAAATGAACATAAAATGTGCAAACATTTTACACATAATTTTAGTGGTTTCATGAAACCCATGTGATACAGACTGAATGTTCATGTCTCCCCAAATTCATATGTTAAAACCTGTACACTCAATGTGATAGTATTTGGAGGCAGGGCATTTAGGAGGTGATTAGGTCATGAAATAAGAGACCTCTTTTATAAGGACACTAATAAAGGCCTCACTCCTTTACTCCTTTACTAGTGTCCTTATAAGAGACCCCAGAGAAATCCCTCACCCCTTCTTCCTGCCAGGACTCGTGGAGAAGACACCTGTCTATGACCAGAAAGTGTGCCCTCACCAGATAGAGAACCTGTGGGCGCCTCAGTCTTAGATTTTTAGCCTTCTGAACTATAAGAAATGCATTTCTGTTGTTTATAAGCTGCCCAGTTTATGACGTTTTGTTACAGCAGCCCAAACGGACTAAAATGCCCAAGTCTTGTTCAGTGGAGGTTAAGAACCCTCTGTAAGGCAGAGGTCATGTCTTTTACACCTTGTATTCCCTACAACACTGAAAACTACACACCTTATAGGTTATATGATTTTATTAAATACACACTAGTAAGAGAAAACATTAGAACTGGAAGGATCTTTAGAGATGATATTGTTCAAATTTCTCATTTATACATTTAGACTGAGAAAACCTGAAAAAGATACGGGACTCCCCCAGAGCCATAATGAATGTGATAAACAATGTAGATGCAAAAAAACAGTCTTCAAAGTTATCACACATTATTCATTCATGTGGGTTATTTTAAAACCTGAGGGAATATAAATCCATACCTTCAAAGAGACAAAAAGAAAATATATTTTTAGAATTTTAGAACTTAAGGAGATATAGAGGTCATCTAAATAAATTGTCTCATTTGTATGAAAAAGCCACAGGGTCTCAGAGGAATAAAATTACTTCTCTAAATTCATCAAATGATAAAGACCTGATTTACCAACATCTAATCAAGTGCTTTGGCTTTGAAAGAACTCACATTTTTTTTTAGTAGGTTAATAATTCTTATTTGAAAGCAAATTAGAAAGAATAGCAACTAGTGAGCTCTATCCAAAAATAAATGCAAAATCAGAATATACCACAATAACCCAGGTTACAAATTTTATTCCCTTTTATTCAGCTTCTCCAAACTTAAAACCTAAGAGACTTGAGACTGAAGAAATTAATAATCTAAAATTCCATATTCTTTTGTCAAAACAATATGAATACATAAAGTTATTTTTTTTAAATCATTCTGATTGATTGGCACCTTGTTCCAAGAAGGAGGTCGTGAAATCTAGTGCTGCATGCTTCATAGAAACTTATTCAAATCACTGTAATAGATTTTCCACTCTTGGGAAATGAACGAATAAATGGCGGCATCTTTTCTAATGGCAATTCTTGACATTCTTATTAAAGTTCTGTGTTAAGTGCCCAGATACATTAAATCAATCCATTGTTTTCCATCCACATTGGCAGCCCAGAGTTCTGGGGAAGAATGGAGACTTCAAGGAGATCAATCATTGAAATGTGCTTTTTTTAACACAGCATACTGTTGGCTAATTGGGGTTTTAAATAATCTGATATAAATTTGAACTTGAATTGAAAGTCCTTGACAGAAATATTGCCAAGCAATGAGAAAGTAATATTTTCCTAAGACTATCACTTGCAAATCTTGAAAGAAATAACTTACCCATAAGGATTTAATATTTTCCTATTCAAAAAGCTTCAAGAATCCAGGCAGCACTATAAAAGGAAACCTTTATACTGTACTTTGTACCCAGATACCTAGGGTGACAACCACATTTTTCCTGCTCAGCAGCAGAAAATGACATGTAATATTGATACCTCTTTGAAATCTCCAGGGTCTCCTAAAGAACTCTTTCTGTAGAAACAGTAAGTTCACCTAAGAACACCGAAAGAGGCATAGAGCCTTAGTCAAGTCTTTAGATCAGACCTGACTTTATCTTCTAGCAGAAGCTGGATGGCAAAAAGAAATAATTAATGTTTTCATGATGGGCAATTAAGAATATAATGGAAACCACGCCGCATCGATCCAAAGCAAAAGCTACAAAATACTTAATAAAATACGACAGAACTGCAAAGTTATGCCACTGATTCGTGGCATCGTTTTATTACAAACATAATAGTGAGTGACCTTCTTTGTACATGATACGTGGTGATGGATGCTTAGGAAGCATTTAGTAATAGCTTTTGCCATTGTTATTTTGTTTTTGTTCCTTGGAGTGGCAGCGAGAAGGGAAGCAAACCAGTATAGTGTATTCATCAACTACTAAATGTCAAAAACTTGGTACTTCGTACCGGTTTTAAGTCTCAATAGTTCTCTAGGTTGGGCATCACTATCTTCACCTCAAAGATGAAGAAACAGGTATGAGAGAGTAAATACTCTGGGTTAGGTCTTGCTAGACCTGAGATTCAAACAGCACAAATGATTACTTACATGAGAAGCACCATGTTGAGCATCTTACATGATGACAAGCACCATCTTGAGCAACTTAGATGGATTGTCTCACTAAATTCACCTAATAACATGACAAAATAGGTCCTGATATTTTACTCACTTAAAAAATGAGGAAATAAAAATTTTAAATTGTTTAGGAATTTGCCTTATCCCACATAGCGAGTGGCTGAATGATTATTTGAACCCAGAGTACCTGATGCCAGAAATCTATGCTTGTAACCACCATCCCACAGTCTAATTTTAATGCCCACACTCTTTACACAAATCGAAACAACAGCAACAACAACAGTGAAATTCACACTTTTCATTTTCATCTCTTCCTCTCGTCTAATTCGCAAAACACTGAGGCAATGTAACACACCAATGCCTTTCGAGGTTCAAAAGGTGCTAAAGCCAAACTTAAAGGACCATTTCAACTGCTGAAGGAAATGCTTTCTCAAAGAATAAAAGTGCTTCTAGAGAGCAGAACTGCATCCGTCTTGATGGATATTCATGTAATAAATCCCCCAATCAGACCGATGAGATAATTCATCAGCAACTCAAGAGACACTCAGCATGGAGTCAAAGCCAATTTAAAAGTAACTCCACATGTCTTCTGTATTCGGGCCTGTTTCAGGTGACATTCAATGCACAGTCCATTTCAATTTTTTTTTTATTTTTATTTTTTTTGGCAGTGCTTGGTGAAGGCTGTCCTGTTTTTTTGGCATCCTCTGGAAATACGACATAAAATTTTGTAACCATGAATGAGAGAGTAGAGTAGCATCCTGCCATTTTCTAGTGTTTCCATATTTTTTATTACAGTAGTGAAAGCTCTACCTTTACAAGGCAAACTGTAGCATGGTCTTGGCAACCTCTCCTGCAAATATAAGCATAACCCCAGACAACTGACATTTTTTGGGCACCAGAGATTTCAATTTCTGTACTGTTTTTTGGAAACTCCATTCCAGCTTGTTGAAATTGAAGCTTTGATCGCAAAACAAATCTGCTGCAAGGAATGCTGAACATTTAAAAATACTACATCTAAACACACATATATTCTCTGTGATAGTCCAGGATGTCTGATTATATGAACACGCAAGACAGAATTTCACCAGTCTTGAAAGAACAATCCTCAAGGGAGACTCTCTTTCTCTAAGGCGCAAGCGAAACGAGTTATTCATGAAAATGTAGTAAAGCTACAGCTTATAAAGTATTTCAGGTGTATTCTGATATCATTTTTTTAATAACCTGAAGTCACTGGTGTACTGGTTAATTGTGAGTGAAGGATTAACTTTAAAAATAAAAAGGAAAAATAATGAGATGGGATTTGATAGGCCACGGACATTAATTCTTCTGCTGTTTAGTTGGGTTTTTGAAAGAATGTGATATAAATTGGGGCATGAATTGAAAGTTCTTGACAGAACTACTGACAAGAAATGAGAAAGTAAAATGTCTTGGATGCTCGATTTTCCAGGACATGAAACGATTGTCTGAATTCTTTCAACTGCATTTGCTCCTATTTCCTTACCTTGCCAATCAAATCAAGGCTGCAGGAAATGCCATCCATTAGACTTAATCACAGTAAGTTTAAATTACATTTATCTATGCAATTGAAGAAAAATACCAGCAAAACTAATTAGAGAGCTGCAAATTAGCAATGACAAAACTGAAGCACAACAATAGCACAGGAAACTCCTATGAAATTAAGAATAAAAAATATATGTAATTGTCAGTGAAAGGGAGCAATCTGTGTCATTAAATAATTTTTAGGAAAGGTAATTACCTCCCCACCAATTTTTTTTATTGTATCTAAAAATTCTAGAGTTCTCTATGAACTAGACAAAACTTTAAATGATGAAACATCAATCTGTCAAGAAATATTGATAAATCCTAAATAAAACTTCTTCTTGGTTCAAAGACAATATAAGCAAATGCTAGGAAATTTTATAACAAATTTGAAAATTAAAAATACTGTAAAATATTGTGTACCCCACTGTACAAAGATGGAAAATACCTGTCTCATTCTTTAGTTTTTCTGGTTCTTTGAGGATTAAACAGAGAATCTTACTCAAATTTGGGGATTCTACCAGCTAAGTATGTCAATTCCAGTCATGAATTCTGGCCCTGAGGAAAGAAACTGCCACAGGATGGTTCCAGGACCCACTGGACCTTTAGATGGACATGAGCGAAAACTCCATTCACCATGTGACCTCCATAAGCCCCTACTCAGACACATGGACCACAGTGATATTTGGGATCTCCTGGAATTAGTGTCAGCTCAGAGACAGTGTCCAGTGACAAATCCACACCAGCATTTCAGTCTTCCTAAGCCTTTGAATCCCTTCCTCTACAGAACACCAGGCAGATCTTGCATTTTAAGTTCATTTACTATGGGCCAGCTTTTGGTCCATGTTTCAGACAACCAACCAATCAAACTGCTAGGGTCCTTCCTAACTTCCTGAGCTGCATCATTAAATCTAGAATCTCTGTCTGGTGGGCCTCTTTGGATTTTGAAGGCAACATATTTCTAATCTGGGTGTGCTTCTCTGGCCAATTTACCAACAGACCCAAAAAACTGTGTTGAAGAACCCAGGTATGCAACCCAGTGCCCAGCAACACAGTAAATATAAGAGCATAAGACATGACAAAATGATGTGTGATTTATTATCCATCACCCAGCTGTGGCACCCCTTACTCTCTCTGTGTGTGGCATTCCCTTCAGTACTATATACAAAGTTACTTAACACAAGTCACTGGTTATAACTATAATCATCAATCATCATTCAATTACCCATTGCTTTAAATTAGAACAACTTTATTCTCTTACCAAATAGCAAATTGGGGAATTAGATTTGAGAAGGCACAATCTTATATGAAAAGGTAAGGGTTACATTTGCAATTTTGTTTTCCCCCAAATTCTTATTCCCATTCCTATTCAGAATCAAACGAGCTAGGAAGTTTTGAGGAAAAATAAAGCAAAATAAAAGGAAGGAAAATTTGAAGCTGCTCCAGAATTGTAAAGTATATTCTAAAACAAAAATAAATTTTGCTTTTTAAAATATACAATTAAAAATAACTCTCTCAATCTCATTAAGTTGCTATTTCTTTCATATCTTAATTATATCTTAGCTAACCATTATACCATATTTATTAACCTTACCAGAAAACATAATACACACATAAACACACACTTTTTTTTAGGAACACTCAAATATTTCCAGGATTTTCTTTCTAAGAATAAAATTCTTGTAATTTAAATTTTTTTTTCAATCTTTTTCTATCTTGATCCAAATATGAGACGATAAAGATGTAAGTATGATTGAGAAGGGATGAGGGGCCCTTCACGGACCTTTACTCTGTGTGTGTAAGAATATGCTACTTTTCAGAGAGTAGAGATTCCTAAACTATGCGGAGCTCTGTAGAAATGGTTTAGTAAATCCTCTGTTGTTGTAAATTATGGAGCAGATGTACTTTCCAGGCACAGTCATTCCTTGCTTACTTTAGACCTGAATCCTCATTTTATTCTTTTTCTCCAAAAAGATCCAGTCTTATAGATTACTGCTGAGAAGTGTAAATTTGACTGAAAACTCATGAAGAGAGAAAAACTGAATTCACTTTACACATCGCAAAGAACCAATCAGTCGAATTCCTCTTTGGGATCTCAGTTCTAGCGCTCAGTCCTCCTCACCGTCTTGATAGCTCTTCATCTTTCTCCCAATCTCCCCCTACACAGGATGTAGAGTAAAAATCTCTCTTCTGTTCTCAACATTTCACCTCTGGCCATGGGTTTGTGTATCTTACACAGCCTTACCAAGATTCGCAATAAAAAGTCATCTCTTGTTCCTCAGACCTGTTCCTTGGGTGGTATCCTAACACATCAATAATGCTTTTCAAATAAAAATTGACAGACTACTCTCCTATATCCCCTGTGTCTGCAAAATGAAGTAAACCGTATAAAAATATACTCCATGGTGTTCATCTGTCATGCAATTCCTACTTTAAATTCATTAGGCTATAATACCACATTTTTTGTATGCACCAAGTGGCATCGTTTATTATGTAAAATGAGAATTTAAATATGCAAAGTGTAAGATCTTGTAAGAATATGCTACTTTTCAGAGAGTAGAGATTCCTAAACTATGCGGAGCTCTGTAGAAATGGTTTAGTAAATCCTCTGTTGTTGTAAATTATGGAGGAGATGTACTTTCCAGGCACAGTTATTCCTTGCCTAAAGCAGAAAGAACTAACAGACACATCTTCTGTATTACCAGGCTCGGAAACACAACTGTGTTCAGACCAGTATTTCACATCGATTTCAAACATGAAGGGCAACAATTAGAGACAAATTCAACAGAAAATAAAAATTGTCTGAATGATGGTTTGTCAACATATTGGTTTATTTATAGACCATTTCAGAAGAAAATCATGGGAATTGTGCATTGTCCTAATCCTGCAGCAGCAAAGTAAGGTTGTCTAGACAGGGGAAATTCTGTCATATTTATCACATTTATTTTCCATCTACATTAGTGAGGATAGGCCCCGCAAATCATCGAAAATCAAATATTTATTCATTTGATTATGATGTGATTCTAAATTCCCTTGTGTTTGCTCAATGACATATACCTCCTTCCTCTTGATTAAACCTTTTATAGAATGCTACTTTAGTTGTAATTAATATACCTCAGCTTTTGTTCAGTATTGACTTGATAATGGCTTAACATTCTCAATCAATTTAAATGGAAGGTAGAAGACAGGAGGTTGACTTGAAGCCCTTCCTAGCTTTAAGACTTACACTTAAGGCTGAAGCAATTTTGCTTCTAAGTGACCAGATACCTTAACTCACATTTATTTTTGTTTAGCCATCAGGTTTACTGGAGAGATAACTGTCAAACCGTATTGGAATGGCCTGAGGAAAAGCATCAGAAAAGAAAGATCACACAAAGAGTACTAATACCTTAGCCATGAACACAGGGATAATTTTTTTTTCCACTATCATTCTTGTAGTCATATGAGTGATAAGATGGTATCTAGAATTGTCATCAATGGAGCCAAGATTTTATTGAAATTTGTGTTCAATAAAAATATGCTAAGTGCCTACAAACATTCAATGCATTTATGCTATATACTAAGGATACAAGAAGAGATGAAAATTGTAAAGAAATATATCAAAGTATGAGAATTGCAATATAAGTATGTTCAAAGTAAGCACCTCTCTTGGGCGGTAAAGAGATCATGAAAAGAATGGGATGTTTTATAGGGATGTCTAGTTACCCTACAGCCACAATGTTTTCAAGCATATGGTACAAGACTGTTTCCTTATCAATAGTGTATTAAGAATTTATAAGTATTTATTGGCTATTTATGTCTTGTTCCTTTTATCTTTTTTGATAGCCCCTTCTTCAAATACCTATGTTTCTGAAGTAAGATGAAGATAGCCCTTTTTACCTGAACTCTTGTAATGTGACATTTTTCTCCAACTGCACTTTGTGGATTTTTATACCACTCTGAACTATAGAGCTGAATCAATTGTGAGCAATGTGCTAAATGTCCGTCCATAAAGGGAAACAAGATTAATGACCTCTAAATGTGAATGGGCAAAAGCAATTTATAAGAGTGAGTGAGGGTCATATTTTATCACAGCAGGTGCTTTATTCCAACTTTGCAAAACAGTTACCAAAAGTGCACACAAGCACAAATCTTAGCCTCACCAACCCCATGCAAAACGATTGTGTGTTCTGGACAATTGATGCCTACAACGTGTTAACCCTGAACTCAATCTTCATATGTTAATGAACACTGAAATAGATTGCTAGAGTACTCTTTGAAGCAGAAACCATCAGAAAAAGCATTTTCCTTCCTAAACCACTCCACAGGGTCTATACTTCACCCAGCAAGAAAAGGAGCATCAGATTGTGTTTCTCATTATGCGGAAAACCCTTAGTGAATGCTCTACTAATTTCGTAGGTTTTAAATTTGCTTTCACCTTGGACTTTGTCCTTGTTCCACTGAACTGTGACTTCTATCAGTGTATTATATGGTATTTGTTTTTAACTTTTGGTAGTCATAGTAGGGGGTTTTATAAGGTATTTAAAATCGTTAAGACACTGGTAAAATCTTTCCAATACAAGTCATAAAATAACCAAAATAAAAGCAGTATTCCTTGATATTGGGTCCCCATTCTTCATCTCAATGGCAATGCCTCTAGTATATTTTGGGCAAAGCCCATTCTACTAACAACTAGATGAGCCAGGTGAGTTACTCTACATATGCACATCTGAGGTCAGGGTAGAAGAGTGAGACATTTGGAACCAAAGCCACAGTATATTCGCTGTCTATTGCTGCATAACAAATTATCTAAAACTTAGTAGCTTAAAACAACATGAATTTATTATTGCTCAGTTTCCATGGGTCAGGACACTAGGCACAGAATAACTGAGTTCCCTGCTAGCAGTCTCAAAGGGCTAAAATTATAGGGTCAAGCCAGGAGCTTGGAGTCCTTATGTAAGCTCACATGGGTGGAGCAGAATTTAATTCTTACAGTTATAAGACTTAGGTTCCTATTTCTTTGCTGGCTGTCAACATAGGGCCACTCACAGTTCTTTGAGGCCATCCACAGTTTCTTGCCATATGCCTCTCTCCATCTTCAAAGCGAGCAATGAAGAACCTTCCTTCTGTTGAATCCCTCTCCCATTGTGAATCTCTGCTGCCAAAAGAACCTTGCCTTTTTAAGGGCTAGTTTGATTATGTCAGTCCACTGAACATATTCTCCTTTTGCCAAATAGCAAAACCTACTTATGGGAGCGATACTGTGATATCACATCATCATCACAGGTCTCTCTCACAATCAAGAGAAGGATATTATGCAAGAGTTTGAGTCTTTGGGGGATCATCTTAGAATCCCGTCCACCACAGAAGGTATTGAAGGGAGAATCACAAATAAGCTGTTATCTCTAGGAGGGCTGTCCAAAAATGTCAGGGAGACCACATTTCTGGAAATATCGATGTTCACCTAAGGGATGAGTGAATCTTAGTTAAGATTAAGGGTTAAAAAAGGATATTTTGACCAAGAAACGATGCAGTTAAAAGTATTCTATTTTATAATAGTGAGAGAAATGTGAATATTTGCAACTTAGTCATTCCCAGACTGAGGAGATTCTACAACAGTATCCTTCTGTGCAATTTGGTGACCAAGCTATAAAGCCTAGCAAGCCTAGGTAAGGTCAACTTATGAAATATGACGGATGCTGAATGAGTCAAAGGGTTCTACACTGTCAGCAATATCCAAAGAAACTTCTGGATTTTTTTTTTTCAAAAAGAAAACAGTAAAACAAATAGCCAAATGGAGCTTCCTCAGTATCCTCAGTATAGACTGTCAATTATGAGAACTATGGCTATAGACTCTCTAGGTTTGAATCCCAGCTTTCTAACTTAACTAGCTATTTGACCTTAGAAAAATTATTTAATTTCATTTTGCCTCACACAACTTGGCTGTAAATTGGGGAATAAAACAGGTTGAAATCATTATATAAATGTAATTGTTAAATGTGTGACATAATTAATGTGCAATAAAAATCAGTAATTATTATTACCATTAATTTTTCATATAATTGAGAACTGAAGTTTGTATATCTTGGTCCTACGACTGACATCTCAAAACTCCATTGGATATGGCTATGTCATATCATGTAGTTATTTGCTCATCTGTCCATATAGTCTTCTGGGTGGTAAGTTTCCTTAATGAAACAGTGTCATGCTCCTCATTGATCTGTAGCTTTAGGTCCACAGTAGACACTTTATAAATATGAGTTGCTCTAATACCACATCTGCCTTAGCAGGAGAACACCTTTGCAGTATGAGTTTGTTCCGGCAGACACCGCCAGCTGCCCAGTTTACATTCCACCTTCTAATGAACGGAACCCGGATTTTGTTTAAGGGAGCTATGTGCCAGGCTCATTGGTCCATCATCCTTTGTGGTATAGTTCTGCTCAAAAGATGTAGGGGAAACTACTTTGGAACTTTCCTGTCTGGAGTGGGGATGTGATGTGGGAGATGGAACAGCCATTTTACGTCACTGAGGCATAAAATATAAGAGAAAAGACACAGACTAAGAATGGCAGTGTGGAGAGACACAAGGAGCTTGGGACACTAAGGACTTGAGAATCTGCCGCACCAATGCCAGAAAGAATATCCCTGTACTTTCTGACATGTGAGGAAAATAAACGCCTATTTGGTTAAGCTACAACAGTCAGATTTCTGTTAAGTGCAGCCAGGCACAAAATTTAACTGATACATCAGTTTATTCAGCACTGAAGGTCCAAAGATCACCAAAGAGCTTGCAGAATACAGTTAATCCATATTAATGCCATCCTTCTGCCACTCAATGATACATAATTGGATATAGAGCCACTGTACAAGCAACTCGAGTGGGGGCGAGAGGAAGCGAACAAGAAGGATGCTGCCGAAGGATATGCTTCAGCATAACTTCAGGCAATGTGGAGCGATCATCTATTGCCGGGCAACAGAGAGAGGTTTCAATTAGGCCTCTCATTCTGCATATGATGCCACATAATTCAATCAGCCATCTAGGGAAAAGGGAACCACAAACAGAAAAGCTTAAGTGTGGCTACAGACCTCAAAAGAATAATAGAGGAAGAGGTATTCTACAAAGTCATCATGCATTAGCTTTTTTTGGTAGATACACATGAACATACACACACATTTGTGTACTGCGATGTGTGTGCATTTATAGATATACATTAAGCTGTTTATCACTGAAATTGAGAATATCGTAGCTGTTAAGGACACAGTGCTAGAGCAGTTTGCCTGGGTTGAAATTACACCTTTGCAATTTACTAGCTGTGGATTCTCATCTTCAGGCTTCAGTTTTTCCATATGCAAAATGCTTATAATAGAATCTACCTACAGGATTTGTATAAAGATGTTATGAATCACTTAATATCCATTACATAGGATGAGGCTTGGCACAGTCATATATGTGTTAGCCAATATTATTTTTACAATGTCACAGAAGTAATATGATCTCAATTGAACATGTATAAAATAGGGGGTTTATAAACACATCTATTTCTATCCAGATAAATGGAAAACCCATTGTCCTGATATTGGTAATGCTAGTTTACATGTCGAAGATCCTCGTGAATGTTAAAAAGTACCAGCAGAATCAACTACAAACCACTAACACTTACGGAATATTCACTAGGTGCTGGGGCTGTGCTTGACACTTTATGTGGATTTTCTCCTTTAATCCTCACAATACCCAAAGAATATAACATTACCGCGAGCCCTATAAAGGATTAATAACTTGCCCTTGGTAAAAAAAAAAAAAAAAAAACAAGTAGGCACAGGATATGGAATTAGAATCCAAACCCAATTCTCTCAATCTCCAGAGCTTGTATTTTTGTACTTGGTGCTGTTATTTTTATTTTCATACTATTTATTAATTTAGATGACATGATACACCTAAAAAGAAAAAAAAAATCCTTATTCGAGAGACTCAAAAAAGTTTCTATTATTACAGGAAAATACTGTTGAATTAATTTCTACAAACAAATTTCTTACTTGCCATTAATCAATTCTATTTACATCCTAGACTAGTAATACTTGGAAAAATCTTAGAACAAAGAATAGCCAGTTTTAAAATGTAAGACCTTTAGTATTTGGACAAGCAAATGCTGGATTAATGACTACTTTCAGCATATTCACATAAGAAACAGTCGCTTTATGCTAAGAGGGTACGGATTGAAATTCAACAAACCCCCAAGCATCCCCCTCAAAACCAAGTAACCAGCAGAGCATTATATAGTAAGCCACCTTGCTTGTTGTCTACTGAGCATGCTTTTTAGTTATTGTTAATTTAATTGCATTAATCACGTCTCTAGTCCAAGGGCATTTAGTCTAAAGGGTACAATATAAAATCCCTTCTACACCCTGCTCATGATGGTACATATTTTTCCTACGTGGCATTAAGGGGTGATCGCTTCTAAGAAATGTCTTATGTCTGTGTCATCTTGTTCACCATCACCCAAGTACCTGGGGAAACAGCTGGCACATAGTAGGTGCCAAACAAATGTTTGACTTAAAAGACTGAATGACTGGTTTGCAGAAGAAGAAAGGGGAAATTACTCCTCGCCCCTTCTCCTTCTCTGCACCTTGCACAGTTCAGGGCCAAAGCTACTTCCTAAGATATCCTCACACAGAATATCTATGTGATATCATAAAATGGAAGGCCAGGGGTCCTAATGTACTATTCCATCCAGAATGCACGAGTAGACATGGGCAGCATAACAAATAATAAGATTGGACCCCGTGTGAGCAATCTTTTGCATAATAAAATCCCACATGTTAAAATGCGGATTTATTTTAAGCCCTGGAAGTGCTGACCATATGCCTCAGTGGCTGAGGAGATGGCTACTTAATAGATAATCTGCAATGCAAGCCAAAGAACTAATCACAGCCATCTGATCATCATGCCCCATCAAAAGCCAGAAATGAGAAGCCAGGGAACAGAGCCAGAAACTGTCAACACATCTCATAGGCAGGGAGACACGAGGAGCCTAAAGGGGCAGGATGACAAAATGAATATCTCCCCACCCTAATAAAAATAATAAAATGACAACAATAACAACACAGCTCCATTATAGTGTGTTTGCTATGAAGCATGCAATCCACTAAACGTGTTTCCACTGTAACCTTTTATAACCCCCTGTCACTAGGAATGTTGATGAGGACATTGATACCCTAAGAGACCAGGATATTTTCCAAAATCTACATTCAAAAATGTGGGGTCTCTACCCTTAATTCTGTTGAGAGTCCAGGCTTTGGACTACTATCCCACAGAACATGCGCATCATAGATGCTAACTACGTATTTATCAAATAACCATATGAGACAGTGAAATCAATTGTTTGTTATTAAGTTAAATTAACAGATCATGGTGCATAACTTTTAGTCCCACAATGTGTTCTTTAATGTACTGATCATTACGAATGGAATAGCTCTTAAAATGTCTTGGGAATTTCTTGGCCGTTTCAGTAATTATTAGAGGATAGTTAGTCCTTTACTAATGACTGAGAGTCATGGGCCACGCTGCATGTCTTTGAATTCCTCAGCCTTTGTGTTAGTTTGCTAGGACTATCATAAGCAATCGAATAGCTTAAATAACAGAAATTTATCTCAAAGTTCTGGAAGCTAGAAGATCAAGATGTTAGTAGCATCGATTCCTTCTGAGAGCTGTGAGAGAGAACCTGTTCCATGCTTCTCCGCGGCTTCTGGTGGTTTGCCTGCCACCTTTGGTGTTCCTTGGCTTGTGGATGCTCGCCCCTATCACTGCCTTTATCTTCACATATCACGTACATCTTCTTCCTGGGCCTGTCTGTGTCCAAGTTTCCCTTCTTATAAGAATCCTAGTCATACTGGATTAGGAGCCCATTCTACTTCAGAATGACCTCATCTTAAATAATTACATCTGCAACAATCCTATTTCCAAATGCCGTAGTCTGAGTTTCTAGGGCTTCGAATGTCAACACAATATTTAGAGGATACAATTCAACCCCTAACAGTCTTATAACTGAACCTTTGTCCCAGCTGCTCTCCACACTTAGAATACTCTCCACCCCCGTCATTGTCTCCCTGTCTCCCATGCACTTTTCGATTGGCTAATTAATCACTCAGGTCACCACTACTATCCCCCTTCCTTCAGGAAGTCTTCCATGGCCCAGCTCAATAAATGTCAGCTAATACGAATAACAGCAGAAGATGACAGTCACATCGAGCAGTCATGCAGGAAAGACAGAAAGCACTACTGAGTCCTTTCAACCATGCTCCACAATCATTCGCTTCTCAGTTCTCTTACAATCTTTCCATATTTTTTTTCAATTAAAAATAATTAAGGCTGCTCCTGAGCATGAGGTTGCTGTTTCCGTTGGTTCATTATTTTCTGGTAATACCTTGTGGAGAGAACAGATGTACAGGTCTGATGTCACACTGACTTTCTTTCCACATTCTATACTTTGTGACTGATCCCAGGCAAGGCAAAACGTATCTCATCCTCTTCATCTCTAAAATCAGGATATAAGTCTCAGGTTGTAGAGTTGACATGAAGATTAGAGAGACATCTGAGAGAGTGAATCATGATAGGTATTCAGGTACTCATTATTTGATAATTATTATAATTAGGATTATCATTATTATATAAAATCAGTATTATTAATGTTTATTTTAGTCTACAATGTTTCTCCTAGTTAGAGTACCAAATGTGGGGAAGCAAATCTACAGGTCTTATCTGTAACATAAGAACTAGACTCTCTGAGGCTCTTTCTTTGAGTCAATATGTGACTTTAAGGCACAAGCCTGTCAACTCTATTGAGACACTGTGGAAACACTTTGGGCTTGCCTTTGCCCGTTATTTGATGTTTGGTGAATCTTTAGCACAGTGTTATTAATGTATCATCAAATATCTTTAAACATAATTTTACTTTAGATATTCAAGAATCTAGATAAATAGTGAAAACAAAAACATTCCTACAACTACCAAATAAACTTTCCAGAAGCAAACGTTTAATGATCTCATTAAACACACTGTCCTCTTACTTCTTTGGGAGGTAGGTTGACTGCTTATTTAACTTGAAGAATCTACTGCTTTTTCTTAAGTAAAGTGACCTGTGCTGTTTTGTATACAGAAAGACATAACAAAGCTACAGCCTACAAAGAGAGTATCAAATAATACATATTCTTTAATACAGCACACGCTGGCCTTGGGGGTGGGGTGTCACAGGCGCTAGATTGAGGGTAAGAGGCCCAAATTCCTTCACTATCTCTCTTGTGAAATGAATGAGTTGGTCTAAATCTTCTCTTCTCTTCAGCTTCCGGACTGTAAGAATCTTATATGTGTTCTCCAGTAAGAGGTTCTTAATGCAGTGGAATTATAACACTCAGTGTGCAAATGTATCCTACTGATAACACTGAATTAGCAAACAGAACAGTTCAAAGTCTCTCAAAATAATATGTATAATTTATATGCAATTCACAAAGGTTTCCATCGATTATTAGATTAGTCTCACAAATTTCACCTGAAATCTTTTTGAAAAAATTTAAGCCTGGCTGCTTGGCAGGCAATTGGGTAGTTCAATATAACAAAGAGTAGGTACGAGAAATGAAACAAAAAGTATATAGCTAAACTCCTCATTTTCAGTGAAAAAAAAAGATATAAAAACTGTGTTGGATGCTGGATTTTGAGATGAATGTAAGTAAAAAAAGAAAATTAATGAGCTAGATATTTTACCCTAGATTACTGACACATATAGCAATTTACTTCTTAAAACAGTTTCAAAATACTATGACATAATGTTAAAGCAAATTTAACATTTCTCGAAGCTTAAATATTTCAATGTTACACTAGAAACTCATCATAATATTGGTGATAAATAATAGATTATATATTTATATATATGTGTATATGTATATGTATGTATTTAGACCTATCATTGGGTCTTTTATGAATGCATTTGATTGATTTGCTAACTAAAGAACTATAAAATGGAGTTGTCTAAACCAAGGGTCTCCAACCCCCAGGCTACAGATCAGTAGCAGTCTATGGACTGTTAGGAACCAGGCCACACAGCAGGATGTGAATGGCAGATGAGCAGATAAAACCTTCATCTGTATTTGCAGCTGATCTCCAGTGTTAGCATCATTGCCTCGGCTTCACCTCAGATCATCAGGCATGAGATTCCCATAGAAGTACCGGTCCCTGTTGCCAAAAAATGTTGGGGACCACTGGTCTAAACTATAATTCTCATAAATATGAGAGATAATGACATATTTATGTTCCAAGGTACAATGATACCTCATCTCATGAGCTCACAGTACCACTGAGAAAAGAACATGGCTAGTCTGCAAATTATGATCACTGGAATCAGTGATTGATTATCTGACCCACTGATTGATTGAGTCATTCATTCACTCACTGATTTTTTTTTTCAACCAACCACTTTTATGGAGAGTGTACTACATGTCTGCCATAAAGAATATAAAGAAATGGATATCACAAGTCACAATTCTGAAAATGCTAAAGTCTTGCATCATCAGGAGGTCAGGTGTCTTATCACATTTTACAGTCAAAAGTTGGTAATGGAGGATATAAGGTGCTACATTTTCTTTAAAAACTAGTAATCTATGTATGATTGGCATTTTAGCACATATATTTAGTTTACCAGAGCATCTCATTACCTAACCTTGTGAGTTAGAACATAAGAATAAAAAACTAGGTAATAATTCAATTTAAATTTATTGAACATAAAAATTATTTTTAAAAATATATTTAAAACTGGATCCTGGATGAACTTTTATTCTAAACACTTTTAATCATTGCTTTTTTAACTCCACTTTTTTTTTTAGAATTAAAACTTTATTTTAGAGTAGTTTTAGGCTCACAGCAAAATTGAAGAGAAAGTACAGATAATTCCCATATACTACCTACTGCCACCCCATGCCAAGCATATCCTCCCTAATTATCAACATTCCCCACCAGAGGGGACATTTGTTATAACTGATGAGCCTACATCCACACATCGTGACCACCCAAAGTCCGCTGTTTACATCACAGTTCACTTTTGATGTGAACTGTGATTCTACGGGTTTGGATGAATATATAATGACACGTATCACATGGAGTATTTTCAATGCCATAAAAATCCCGTGTGCTCTGCCTATCATTCCTCCTCTCTCCCCAAATCCCTGGCAGCCACTCATCTTTTTATTTATCTCTATCATTTTGCCATTTCTAGAATGCCGTGTAGTTGAACTCATACAATATTTAGCCTTTTCAAATTGACTTATTTCATTCAGTTATATGAATTTAAGTTTCCTCCATTTCTTTTCATGGCTTGATAGCTCATTGCTTTTCAGCTCTGAATAATATTCCATTGTCTCAATGTAACACAGTTCACTTATTCTGTCACCTACTGCAGGACATTTTGGTTGCTTTCGAGTTGTGATATTTGGAACAAAAGCTGCTAAAAAACATTAGCGCAAAGGTTTTTGTGTAGACATAAGTTTTTAACTTCTTGGGGCAAATACCTAGAAGCACGACTACTGAATTGCATGGTAAGGGTATGTTTAGTTTTATAAGAAACTGCCAAACTGTCTTCCAAAGTGCCTGTATCTTTCTGCATTCCCGCCAGCAGTGCATGAGAGTTCCTGGAGCTCCACATCCTCGTCAGCACTTGTTATTGTTAGTGCTCTGGATTTTGGCCATTCTGAAGGGTGTGTAGTGGCATCTCATCATTGTTTTTATTTGAACTTCTCCGATGACATATGATGGATAGTATCCTTTCATGTGCTCATTTGTCATCTGTATAACTGCTGTGGCGAGGTGTCTGTTATGGTCTTTGGCCCACTTTTTATTCAGGTAGTTTGTTTTCTTATTGTTGAGTTTTAAGAATTCTTTGTATTTATTGGATATTAATCCATTGTTAAAATTTTATATCTCTTCATGTGGTCCTGTAGAACACCCAGATCAATCTTTCTCAAGTACGATTTTGATCATGCATTTTTTTTTTTTGGACTAATACATTTAATGGTCACCTTATTGGTTTCTTATATAAAATAAAGCTCCTTTGTCTGGCATTCATACCCATCCCATTTCTATCAACGTTTCTCCTTCTCAGTCTTAACTTTTATTATTTTTATACATCAAATAAATTTTATAAGCTAATTAGTTCCTTAATCTGGGCATTTAGATCAATTGCTACATTTTAGGTACTTCTGAGGGTTAAGGAAAATGAAAACTGACAAACAGTAGGTACTTGATAAATCATAATCTTCCATTACAGTTGTTATGACACCATGGTAGAAAGAATATAGTTACTATAACCTAACAAATTTGGTTTCAAACACTAAATGATACTTCCTAGCTCTTTGTTTCAGAGGGGTTAACTAATCCTCTTGGGCTCGGGTTTCTTTACTTGTAAAGCAGACATAATAGATGACTGACTGATAAGAGGATAGAATTCGATTAAGTAATTAATGAGGGCAATCTAGTTAACAGTACCAAGGAGAGTTTGCTCCTTTCTCTTTTGCCTTACATTACTCTATAATCTACCTTCAGACTAATCACCATTTGTTTATTATATATGTCCCGTTCTGCCACCAAAATTTTTCTCAGACTAGTCCCTGAACTAACATTCCTATAGCTTTATCAATACTTTTTACTCATCACATAAGGCTCAACTCAAATGTTTCCCTTATTAAAAGTCCTAAGATTTTTCCACTAAGAAATGTCCTCACTACCCCTTATATCCCCCTATATCATACCAAGTATAATACATATATATATATATCCTCCTTATTTATATATTCCTCTTACTTCCTTTATCTATACTATAAGCTATAAGAGGAAGGGATAGATATGTTATTCTCCTTCATGTTTCTTAAATTATCTACTCCAATGCCTTTCACATAAACAACTTTATATATATATATATATATATATATATATATATATATGTTAAATTAACTGTATGTTGATTTTTCTGTATATTTTACACTTTGTTATTTAATTTCTTACTTCCCATCTAAAGTAATTTCTGCATTTAGGAGCATTTCACATCAAATAGAATATATAACATATTTAACTTTCTATTGATCTACGCACACATCTTTTCAAATTTTCCCTGAAGATGTGAGATCGTGGGTAATCACAGAGGATAGCTGGAGAAGATTAGAGTAAGTGTAGCTCAGGGGAATTTCAATAGTGGACTGAAATGCCCTACTTCTGGCATTGAAACACACACACACACACACACACACACACACACACACACACAAACCTCAGAAGAAGGAAACAGAAAGATAGCATATCCACTTAGACACAGAGGCCAGAGCGTCTCACAGGGCTGGGGGTTCTCTGTCTACTCTCATTTGCTGAAGCAGTCCAGAGGTCCAAAGGTCTGTGCGTAAAACTTGTTCTATTTCCCAATAGTGGTTGTAGTGATGGAAACATAACAATGATACTTAGTATTCTCATTTATGTAACATTCTCGATTTCTCATTTGCATTGCAACCCAATTCTGTGAGATAGTTGTTATTAAAACTGTCTTTCTTATAAGGACCTTGTGGCTCAGAGTGACTAACCAAATTGACACTAAATTACTAATACATCACAGGGTAGAAGATGCCAGATAAAAACTGCTCCTGACTCCAACCCCACCCTCATTCCGCTACACCACACTCAATAGATTCTTTTTATCGTTGATTTTCCAGCTGACATCCCTGAAATGTTGAAAAGCAAGTAACGAATTGAAAAGTAAAATGTGGATCTGTTATAACCTTAAATCAGTGTCAAAAGGCAAAGGAAAAATACCAAACAATTTTGGTGTAAGAAATTATGAACGGCCTTCATTCATCAAGGAATAATGAATGTCTTAAGTCTGAATTGACCGAGTAAGAAAAACTTCTAACTGCAAAGGGGAATTCTCTGCTCCTGTATGGGATGATACATTACAAACCTCGCAGTCTGAAGGTGCTTCAAGCAGAGGGCTGGGTCTGAAGCTCCTTTTCAGAAGCGTCTTGGGCTTCCTGACTCACCACAGAACCAACAGATACTAGCCTGAGTGTGACTGTCTCCAGTGTTGTAAGTACCATGTCACCTATATCTTGAAGTTTAAAGGGACAGAAAGCAGAGCTGCAAATGCCCTAAGAAATTTCTGACTTCCTAGGCCTGTGGAGTTTGGAGAGATATTGCCATTTGCTTTATTTTTGTTAAGTTCTTTTCCAGGAACAAAAAGCACACACGTTCTCTTTGTTTCTATGTAGTTATTTTCTACTTTTTTTTTTTTTTTTTGTCCATAAGTTATTTCCAATGTCACATGGTTTACTCTCTGGATACATGTTTCTCTTGTCACAATCCAAGACAGATATTCTTCCTTACCCACCAACACCATGAAATAAAATAAACACTGCCCCTGGCCTAAAAGACAGGATACCATAACATCTGCCTACAAATGGGTTTGCTAAACAGCATTGGGAACTTATCTACCATTATAAATGTAGCATTATGTAATCCACCCAGGATAATGATAATAGCACAAAAGCAGCATTAATTAGGACTCTATTTTGTTCTACTTAGGCCTCCTACGGATAACATTATCTTCATGTAATTTTGGTTTGTGGTCTAAAATAATCATTTCTATATAAAAATGATTGTAACAGCTTTGCAGTTACATCTGTGCACTCTGAAAAACCACAAATCCATACACAGAAGTAAGAGAAGGACTAAAATATTAACCTAGGAAAAGATTCAAGCTGGTATGGCACAGCTTGTTACATCTGAAAAAAAGTAGGAGGAATAGAAGAAAGATTATACCAACATCCTCTAGTACTGTCTATTTTGCAAAAGGAAACTTATACAGTAGCTCTAATAATTTGGTCCAAAGGCTACTCAAAAAAAAAAAAAAAATCAAACACAAAGAACTTACATTTCACACTGATAATTTAAACTATATGATAAAGAAGAAATATTGACTATTTTTTAAATGTTGCTATAATAGCTATCTATTCAGAAAATGTTCCAAAACAGTCTTATCTAGGGCAGGCAGGTAGGAGACGTTTAAGGCCCTGGAGTGAAGGCTATTTTAGAAATATTAGAGAAAAAGAAAAGGCAATTCTTGTTAACAGGACTTATAAAATAATCTCAGATTAATTTTTAAATTGTTAATATAGCCCTTATCAATATCAGTTTCTAACTTACATTCTTTCTGCATCTTTTGGAGATCAAGGTGACATTAAACCCAGGTGACATTAAAATGCATAAAAAAGTGACTATCTCCCTCTTTTTCAAAACCCTTTTCCCAAAGTGTATAGATGGAGCTTTGATGATCGTGTCCTGACTATGAAAAACTGAAGCTGGCCCACCATGGGGGACCGAGGGGAAGGAAGTGTGAGAGTCTGGAAGCATTAAGATGTCAGATGCCCCCTTGTCCAGAGCCAGCCAGAATTAAAAGAGGCCATTTCACCCGCTTTCTGCATCCTTTCAATGGCAAACGACTGGTTTTGTAACTGGCTTCTGGGTGTTGCTAATTGACCCATATAGGCCTTGAACCTGTGATCATGACCATGCTTCTGTCTAATTCCTTTGAAGTGAACATAACACTGCTTGATTTTTGAAAGGTCCCTGAGAACCCACTAACCTCATTTCAGGTACTTTTGCACTTACTTTGGGACCTCCTCTGACCGAATCCACTCCAGAGAAGCTTCACATCTAATAAAATGAAGTCGCTGTGTTTGTACAGCTGAACTCATTCTCACAACATCACTACTCTGAAGGCAAGAAAGCCAAGACAAAAAACATCAGAACTAGCTTTCAAACCCAGGTTTTCTGAGTTCATATCCATTGCTAATGCTCCTAAATTGCAGTATAGTTCAGTATACAGGTCACATTTAAACCACCCTATGATGCTCTACTGTAAGATTATCCACTGATAAAAAACAAAGACAACCAAAAACAAACAAACAAACAAACAAGCAAAAAGCACTCTTCCTAACCTAGTCCTTAAGCAGAGACAGACGGTAGGAAATTGAGGAAGTATTTATTCCCATAGTATATATTTAAGGAAAATAAATATTTCTACTTCTTTTTCTGCTATTTTAAAACTAGAAATGGCTTATGGTCAAAAAGTTCAGATGTGGGCCTACCTAGGGAAATAGTCTAGCAGAGTTATTAAAAGCATAGACTCTAGGTTCAGACAATTAAGATCATCTTTCGGTTTTCTTATTTACTAGCTATGTGCTGCAGGCAGGTTATTTAATCCCCTGTGTATTAGTTCCATCCTAGAAATATATACGAGAGACTAAAAAAATGCCATTCATAATAGAAATGTAAGTCCTGTTCCTTTATCTAACCATGCCATCTGTAACACACTATGAATTTTTAAAATAAACATACTGTGAAGATTTTGGGCCTCAGACAACTTTATTGCACTGTTTTTGTGTTCAAATTTTTATTTTGTTACATATATAATTTTAAAATTATCACTATAATTTTGTGACCTTATTTGATATCTCTTTAATTTTTAATATTCCAAAAGCCCCCCCAAAAAAGTGGACATGCCGTGGCTTTACAGACTTGGAAGATCCTGACTTAAATTTACTCATGCTTAATTTCTTCATCTTTGGCATAAACTGGTTACTAATGTCTACCATAAAGTAATTTTTTGTGTGTGAAGATTAAATAAAATAATATGTATAAAGGACTGGCACAAGTGGACCCCCAAATAATTACTTCGGTTGACATTTTTTCGGGAAAAAAAGGACTCTTTTTAAGATTTACTACAGATCATCAAAACAGCCAGTGTACCTCCTAAGTTCAGGAAAGGAAAGATAAGTGAGAACTTCTGTAGACTCCTCCCATGTCCACAGCCTCTCTGGCTAAGATGATGGAATATTTGTTCTAGTTAATCCCCCTCCTTTCTCCTCAATAGTTAGAAATAGTGGGCAGAGAAGCCATAAAAGTTAGGAACAAATGTTTAAAGTCAAAATGCACAGACTGAAAATATTACAGCAAGAGTGGACATTTGGAGACAAAATGTGTAGATTGAAAAGATTGTCGTAAGTGGTACATAGTTACAAACCTAACTCTTAAATACAATTGTGAAGTTAGAAAGAAGTTGGGAAAAGCTGAGAAATGGCCACTACTGCTTTCTTCATCACGGCCTCACATCCCCATGTTTTAAATAAATATACACACATTCATGAATGCCAAAAACTTAAGTCATGGCTCTAAGAAGAATTACAGATATGAAAATTTAAATTTGAGTATCCACATGACAAGTAGGCACATAGCCAGATGGCCCTGTATGCAATGTAATTTCTTTTAGGAGCGTTATGTGATGCTGTTTGCAATAGGCAAGAAGATAAATTATGAAGGCCCATCAGCCATTTCTATCAGCAAAACTTGAGTGGAGACTCCAAACTGGGTTGGATACAGGAGATTCTTGGGGTCCAGGTCTTTATTTCTCACTTGTAGGCTCAGCTGCAGCTAACTGCATATATCCTTAGAAATCCATATCCTTCCCTTGACCTTACATAGTGTCCCTTTTGGTCTTTCCTCACTTTAAGTTATTGTGGGTCGAGGAGGGTAAAAACTAATTTTAATATTGGATGCAGTAAAACATAGATAAAAGATGAATTTAGTAAAATTTATATGATAAAAGATAGATTTATTAATGTAAAACAATCATCAACTGAGGCCTCTTTAATTCTTTTGGCCACCATTTTGTTCCAAGCATTTCTCTGGCTGTCCACACACTGCTGTTGCTTCTGCCTACAGAAGAATACCACATTCCTTTTAAACATTTTACTGGTGCCAAAATAAGAGATTACCTTTGAAACAGAATGCACAGAAATAAAACTGGAATGTTTCAGCTTTGGCACTTTTTAAGATGAGAGCATAATGCTTATTGAGGCGATGTTGACTCTCTCTGATTAAGAACAGCTTGATGATAAGATATATGGTAATCTGTCCATAATAACTTTTGTTTTCTTTATGTCGTCAATTGAGCTGGGTCTTTACCTCATTAGAACCTTTGCAAATGCATCACTGCAACAGATCATCTCTCTGCATTACTGGATCCATTATCTATACAGCAAGTTCATCTAATTTTCCAAGCACTTTATGAGAAAGAAAAAAAGGCCTATTTTCCCATATATCAGGGTGATTTATGCTGATGTTAGAGCCCGAGTATTTGTATTTTCTTTGGCTCTTCTATTTGCTTAACATATGAAGTAGCAAAGTTAATATTCTTCTGAAAAACTCAGCTCCAGTCTCTACTGATTTAAATATAAAGTTCAAAAGGAGATGGTATCTTATAAAGACTCTAAGCTCACCGCATTAAATTAACAATACTAATCTCTGTGTTTCACATGGTACCTACTTGGAGCAGCTCTACAGACATTAAGTGAAAATGCCAAAGCTGTCTTTTAGATAAAAAGCAATAACGTCGTCTATTCCTTCAGGTCTTTTAAAGGATATACTTAACCTAACGGTGATGAATAAGGGGGAGGAATCAGAGCCACACAATAGGCTTTTCTTCTCTCTTTACTCTTCAATTCCAGAACTTTCTAGACCCCAATGACCTGATGGACATAAAAAAAAAAGAAGAGAGAAGCATAATAAAAGTGAGGGGAAATGGACAACCATTCATAAATATTAAAAAACAAAAACAAAATAAAATAAACTTGTCATCTCAAGAATTATTGGAGGGAAACAAGACAACTATATCGTTACAAAACCCAGTTGTACTCCCCCTGCCATACCTATGCCCCAGGAAACTGGAGGAGAGGGAAAAAGCTAAGCCCAGAACCAAACAATCCTGTACATGGAATGAAGAGATGGTTGGACATAAAGGGGAAAACTGGAGGAAGCGTTCATGATTCTATAGATCCGTCTTAATCTTTTTGGGGCTGCTACAGCGAAATGCCACAGACTGAGCAGCTTGTCAACAACAAACACTGATGTCTCACAGTTCCGGAGGCTGGGAAGTCCAAGATCAACACGTCTGCAGACTCTGTGTAGTGGCCGGTGAGGCCTCACTCCCTGGCTCAGAGACAGTGCCTCGCACAAAAGCAGCCTGGAAGCCCTGTGAGGCCCTTTTTGTAAGAGCAGTCATCCCATTGATGAGGGCTCCACCCTCACGACCTAACCGCCACCCAAAGGCCCCACCTCCTGATACTATCTCATTAAACATTAGGATTTCAGCATGAATACGGAAGTAAGCGGGGTGGCGGTGGGCAACGCAAACATTCACACCATAGCAAGAACTTAATAAATTTCCTGCTCACCTCACTTTAGTTGTCCACTTCTCCTTTTCACACTTGTCTCTGTGGATAATATATATTTCGCTTTATCCACAAATACCTCTATCCTTGATTTTACATGTTCACTAATTCAAAATCATCTATTGAAAACCTATGACATGCTGTGTTTGGATTAAAGCATCATACATAAACAACGCAATCGCCAGCCTTATTGGCCACACAGTTTTGGGACTGGGGTGTGAGATGGGGGGCCACTGGGGAAAAAGCCAAGAGAGCATGGCAGCAAGGCTGTGATAGAAACTTGCACAGGGTGCTGTGCAATTCTACTAAATAACAACGTGCCCAGACATGATTTTATGTTTTCGTATTAAAATGTCAAATCCATGATTGCCTATGTTCCTGGCATGGATAAGTCTTATTTCACAAAAAAAGATGAGACAACAATTATTGCTTCCTTATTCTAGAAGTTGGTGGTGTCTACAGTGAGTGTGGGACAAGATATAGGAAGGAAATATTATAAAATATCATGAATAATGTTTCCATTGACTTTTTCAGAGGTAATCAAGATGCACTAACTCTTAATGAGCACACTGATTGGATGTCACTGATTCACAGAAGTAGCCCAGGGAAAGAATGTGCTGCAGTGGCACGGGCTGTGTGGTGAAGCTCCATCACACGGCAGTCACTCCGCTGTTGAGAATAGTTCACACTCAACACACTACAGTGTCTCCTGGTTTGTATGGACTTGGTAAAGTAGGTTTATAGTTTTCACTACTTATCTTATGTTACTCTGTTAACATTACATACGAGAAGTAATAATTCAATATAATGTTATCCTAACATTTTAATTCCAACTAACTCTCACAAAAGAGACAACAGAAATATAGGAATCATAAACAAACAAAACAAAACAAAACAAAAACTTGGTTTGCAAACAATACTCGCAATGCACGCCCAGGAGAAGGACATGACCGAGGTGACTCTTCTGCTCCATGGGAAAACTCAGTTTCAGGTCAGATAGCAGATAAGAGAAGCAATGATATATTCAGATCAGATGTGAATGGGCCCACAAGAATGTGAAATTATCGACGCACTATTGGATATTAGAGTTACGTTGTGTATCTTAAAAATAAGCTTCATCCTAAATGTATTATGTGAACTTTTCACTGCTGTGTTAAGGCATAGATGAGATTCACATATTATGATTCAGCAAGCAGGAGGTGTATATATCCACTTTGATATATATATATATGCATATAGTAACTTTTCAGTCATTAAAAGCAAGTATAACTAAGTATAACTGAACTTATAACTAAGTTTGAAACTGAAGTGGTAAGAAAAAAAAACAAGGTAGAATCATGATTTTCAAAAGTAATTAAGAAGCTATAACTATATTATTCTCACTAAAGTTATTATAAATACTCTGTTAACATTAATTACGAGAAGTAATAATTCAATATAATATTATCCTAACATTTTAATATGAGCAAAATGTCTGAGTTGTTAATTAATAAAAGTATTTAAATATTTATTTTATATCCCGATATTTTACATTTTAATTTTGTACATCTTATAATATGCACAATATTTTTGTAGAGAACTCATGTGCGATTTATAAGTAAATAAACACATATTAAGGAGTTTCTGCTATCTATCTATATCTACTTCTCTATATAGTTTTAACTTATAAGGCAGATAATCAACAGTATGATGATGACTGTCACTGACCACAGTGAAACATTTCAGACAGAAGTCAATGTTTGTTCTCCTGTTTCTATATAGGAACAGAAGAATGAGCCTGGAAAAACATCGTCATAAATAACCATTTTGTGAAAGGCCAGGTGATTACATAGTCATTTTGTGAAAACGTATCTAAAATGAATCAAAAGACAAAGCAACTAAAGAAGATATTACACTTCAAGCTAAGTGAGCAGTGCTAGTTCCAACATATTAAGCAGAAGCATGGTCTCAATACATCAACCTTTTCTGAAGAATCTGCCTTAGCCAACTAATCTCTGACAACTGAAGAAGGATATGTTTCTCTAATACAGTAATCCTGGAGGGAGGTGTATAAGGTCTGCTAATCAGATTTGACTTGGGACCTAATGTCAGTGCTAGAACTAAAGAACTCTTTTTTTTTCTTCAATGTATGCACATGTCTTACTCTGTCTCTCTTTCTCTGTCTGTCTGTCTGTCTGTCTGTCTCTCTCTCTCTCTCTACACACACACACACACACACGCATGCACAATAACTTTCTATTTTACTCGTTTAATTCTCATAGTAGCACAAAAAGATAAAGGCTATTACTGTCACCATTTTACAGATGAAGAAATTGAGGCAGAGAGAGATTAAATCCCAAAGTTATGTAAGTATTAGTTACAAAACCAGGTTTTGCATAGGTAGCCTGGTCCAGGGTTCATATTCTTGCTAATTATGCTATTTACTAAGGAAGAAACCTGCCTCAGAGAGGTCAATTTCCATATATATTTATAGCACTATGCTTGTACTCCATCACCGTAATCTTCCCACTACTCATTTGCTAAACATGAAACTTTTCATAAATATAAACCCCAAAGTTGAAAAGCATTTGGGGAAAATTGTCTTACCTCTTTTTTGTTCTATGTTATGGAAAGAGGATCTACTTGGGGAAAGATGGAGATTTACAAAGTAAAATGCATGAGCTATTAGTCATTGTAAAAATTATAACTTTAGCTCAGCAGATATGAAACATTTCATAACACTCTTATTTTAATAATTCTTAAATGTTAAGTCTTTTAATCTTCCACAATAGTATTTGTCTATGCTGAAATATTTGTTAGTTTTCCATATAAAATATGAGTAACTGGTAGAATTCTCATTTTTTCATTGGTAGAAAAATAAATTATCTTCAGTTAGGATTTGCTACCACATTCAACAAGGCATACATCTTAAATACGATGAGAATGCAACACACCGAGCATATGTCTTAATGCTGAAATATAACATTTTCACTAAATTTAGAGAACCAAATCAATCATATTTAATTACATTTTGTACCTCAACCCTATCTGATTAAATGTAAGTAGAATTTTATAAATGAAAAGTTTTTAAAAATTTTAGTAGCTTGTATGTTTTTTTTTCTTTTAATAAAAATGAAATAAAAAGGGGTTATTCAGTATCATTTTGTTTCTACTTTGTTTCTTACAGGTCATATTCAGAGTTGACTAAGCAACATAAGTGTTCAACAGACTGATTTTATTTTTGTCGCACGCCTCATAGACTGATTTAGAAACCTAAAAATGTGTCACTAAAATATTAAATTATGAAGTCAGAGTTTATTGCACTTCCAAAATCTAACAAGAATGGTTAGCTATAAAAGTAAACAAATATTCTTTAAATGTAGCCAGCTGTTTAAGAAATTCTTATAGGAATCTAGAAGATTCCGAACTGCCATGATTGATACCATGCCAATTTTTCAGAAACCTGTTTTTATAAGACTTCCTCCTGCATCGATGCCTAACATAATTCCCATCACAAAGTGATTTAGATAAACTTTAGAATAATAATGGAGGCCCAGTAAATTTGGAGAGCGTTCCCACCATTGGCACATTTAGAGTTATCTTATGTATGGACATCCTTCCTACATTATCTCTGCTTCACAGAGCCTTCAACACATTTCGATTGTCAGCAGGATCCAATTTTACTCTTGGCTATACTTCATCCTCTTTCTCTTGCTAATAATGGATCTATATGATGTATGGATTCCCTTCTGCTAACATTACTCAGAAGCAGGGGTGTTACGATGCTTCGAGGTCTCCACTAGAATACCAGCCTAAACAACCCATGCGGCATGTACTTGTTGTGTGGTGTGCTTGAGGGAGGGGAAGGACAAAACTTTAATGGCTTGCAAGAATAAGAATTCATTTTAAAGGTCTAATGATTCTCAGGAGGAGAGTTAGATACCTTTAAGATTGAATTATACCCCAGCAATGCCTCTCTTACTAAAAGGTCAGACTCAAGCAAACACATCCCCCTGCAACTCAGCCCTAAAGCTTGAAGTAAATGAAACAAATTCTCCTGGACGTACCAAGGCACCTGCAGTAAAGCTGTGAACTTCATAAACCTTGTCTTAGAGCTTCATTGACGCCTACTTAATATACAAAGCAGGATACAACAGATCTAACTTAAGATACTAGCTCAGTAACATCTGCCTTGTGATCATTGCTTAACCTCTGCCAATTTTGGTTTCCTCCTTGGATAATAACATTCCTAGAGTTGTTGGGGATTTTAACTGATGTAGTAATCTTCTGATCATAATTTACTTAGCAGTCGGGGGTGAAAATGGCAGTATATTAAATAAATGTTTTATTTTCATCAGCCTACCATATATTTGTTGGTACGTTTGTTTTTCAATCTGCTTCCATCTACTTCGGATACACTGAAAGCATCTTAAGGCTTAGGGACAGAAGGAGGAACAGGTGACTTCTGGAGCATCAACAATGTCCTAGTTATCTATTACTATGTAACAAATGACCCTCCAATTTTATGTATTGCACAGTAAACATTTATCTCTCTGTTTTTGGAGGGTCAGGACTTTGGAAATGGTTTAGTAGGTGGTTCTGGTCCAAAGTTTTTCATGAGGTTTCAATCAAGACATAAACAGGGCTGTAAACATCTGAAGGTTTGACAGGCTGCAGGATCTGCTTCCGCGGTGATGCACTCACACGGCTGCCGATCGGGCGGAGGGGGCGGGGGGACCTCACCATGTAGGTTCCTCCATAGACTGACTTCATGGCGTGGCCACTGGCTTCCCCACAGGGATTCCATAAAGACTGAGAGTGAGTACAGTGAAAGCCATGGCATCCTTTACAACCTAACCTTGGAGGTGGCATAGGACCATGTCTGCTATATTTTAATGATCACACTCATTAACTCTTGTACTCCATGAGGGTGTGAACACCAGGTGGGAATCATTGGAAACCAGTAACATTTACTTAGCATCTCACAAGTTATAAAGTGCTTTTCAAAACTAAAACAACTGTATGAAGAAAGCAGATAGTTTAAATTACTGGCCTATGACCACAATTATCAAGAGTGTGTACTCA
This sequence comes from Rousettus aegyptiacus, assembly GCF_014176215.1. NCBI lineage: Eukaryota > Metazoa > Chordata > Mammalia > Chiroptera > Pteropodidae > Rousettus > Rousettus aegyptiacus. Next base: position 11,279,334 of record NW_023416285.1, read on the forward strand.
AAATGAATGAGAAGTGTATGTTATTTCACATTATTTCATTTATATTTTCTTGGTTGTCTTAGTTGGTTAAGATATAACAACTTCTATCCTGCCACAAACTAGCTTAATCTTGAAGAAATTATAATTATGGAACTAATTTTTAATAACAAAAATATAAATAAAATACAATGCTTAATTAGGAGGATGGAAAGTTAATTCAAATAGATTATAACAATAAGAATTGAAATTTTATTTAAAACTAGAAGATCAAAAAAATAGAAATCTCTATCTAATATACCATTATCGAACCTTATGCCCTGTCCTGTGTTCTAAAAATTTAACTTATACCTTTGGCAAAATTTTACAGAATAAATATAAAAACGAGTGGGAGAGAAATGTTATTTAATTAACTGTCTGGAAAACCATCATTTGAATCTTGAGTCAGCAATTAGTATAATACTAATGTACTGTACAGACTGAACAAGCTAACAATAATGGGTAATGAACTATACTCCTATAATTATTATAAGTAAATAGCCAGCTTAAAATAGTTTTTTTAAAGCTGATATCAGCATAAGTATTAAACATGATTTAATCATTATCTGGTCCATCATTTCTACTTGCCTGTGTTGTAGTCAGTGTTACCAAAGAATTAATTAAAGTTTACATAGAAGTTAACCAACAAATTATTGTACCTGTGCTTTTATACATGGTTTTAAAAATCCCAGCTCAACTCATTTTAAGACTCAAAGACACCACCAGCACATCTTCCTATGCCTTGCAGGGAGCGTTTGAAAACAGAAATGAAGATAAAACTGTGTCCTATCAGCAGACAGAATCTCTTAAATACTTGAGCATTAAAAATTCTAACAACAAATCAGATTTAGAATGGAGAATATTAATGCCCTGTCAGCAGAGTTAAAGTAATACTTACAGCTTTTTGCTATATTTGTTGAGTTTATTTAGATCCTCATCTAAATCTGTTCTTAGAGTAATAACAAGAAACTTGGCCGTGATGGACACAGCAGTTCACAGCTCAGGACAGATTGTGTGTGTGTGTGTGTGTGTGTGTGTGTCTGTGTGTGTGTCTGTGTGTGTGTCCGTGTGTGCATGTGTGCATGTGCACACACATGCACCTTGCGTTTTCCTACCTCTTCTGCTGTATCATAAGTGTGGGCGTTCTCTACATCGAATTCAAATAAGCTTTCTAGAGGGTTAAATTGCTCTGTGTACTTCTGAGTAAAAGTAACTTTGAAGAAGTAATTGTGTATGTATATTATTGGGGCAATTTAGCCCCTAACGATTATGATGAGTGGGTAATGTTCCTTAATCGTTCTGAATATTACATTTTGATGACAGCGTATCATCACCTTTGCAAGTTATCTTAGAATGCAGAGCTGCAGTACACTTAGCCCTTCCTAACTCTAATTTCCCTTATGTACCTTTGAGACATGAAGCTTGGAGTATCCTCAACCAACAAATCAAAAACAAGAACTTGTATTCTTGCTCTTACTCCAGGGGTCATTGCCCTCTACTGTACTACTTGCATCTCAGGGTATGACGCTTTGGCCATGTCTAGGGAAGTGTATGAAGCTGTCATCTGTGGACCCCATTCATGGCTGTGCCACATCTGTGTTCCACCTAGGACCTCCCTCATGATTTTTTTACTATATCTGTATAACCTCTGAACTAATGATTTTAAAAAATAAATCAGTTTTAGCTAAATAAATGTTAAAGTATTATAAAATGAAAAAAAATCTCATAATAAGAAAATTATTATTTCGCTATAAATTGAAGACTTCCACAAAAACACTGTCTAAACAAAATCTGGCTATGGTATCAAAATTTGCTTTGCTGAAGACTGAGCCTCAGATAAGCTCTCCTATTAAAGGTGTTTGAGTGTAACAAAGGTTTATTTGCGGTAACTCGAAGATGTCCACTAATGCTATCAAAAGTCTGAAAGGAAACATTAAACAGGAACTCATCCCTTACTCCATGATCCGGCTGCTCTTCAGTGGGAAATCTGAGTGTCAGAGAAAGTCAGCTTACTTCTATCAATGTAAGCATCACACACTGGCTGGCAGACTTGTAGTCTAGACTCCAACAGAAAGAGAGAGAAAGGGGGTCTTAGCCTGAGGTTTTAACCTGAGCATGGCAATTAAATTGTTAGTTAAATCTGGTCCAGCAACAAAGATATTCTGAGACAACTATGCTAAGCATTGTGGTGCTCAATGAACTTAGCCTCTTCTGCAAAATGATGGGAATGGATTGCAGAGGCACCGCCTCTCATTTCTTGACTTTGGAGCTGTCTTCACCAGCTTTTTTCATTATCAACATTTGTGACACTTTTATCTCTTCTCAAGGTTAGGAGACTTTTGAGACTTAAGAACCTCCTTTTTAACACATATAAGATAGAACATACGAAATGAATTTTATCATCTTCCGAATTCAGTGACATTTCCAAAGTTAAATCATAACCTAGATAAGTCATCCTCAAATCTTGTCTAGAAATGACTCCTCCCTTGGCAATTCTAGTGAGGGTCCTCAACCACCACTCTGTTCTTGGGAAAGACTGATGATTTTTAGATGAACAGCAGATTTGTTTTCCTCTCCTCAATGCAGTGGAGATATTTCATGCTTATTTTAAGTAGTCCAATTTCAGAATATAGCTACATCTAAAAGATTCTGTCAACAAAAATATATTTATTCATGGAATGTTGTACTCCTTCATATATAAATAAACCAGCCCTGGGTTTGAAGTCTATGTTATGCTATAACTATTTCTTTCTTTAAAAGATTTATAAAATTTTAGCTCATTCTTTTCCTCCTTTATTTAGAGTGTTTTGTGTTTTAGCCTTACTTATCATAATTTACATTTGTAAAGATGAGACTCAATAAGTTGGAAAATATACGTTATGAAACAAATCTGCAAAACTTTGGACATAATACACGAAACACTGAGCATTTCTTTAAATATATCAGCTAAGATTATGTAACTAATGTAGCAATAACAATAAAGGGTTATTTTTAAGAAAGAAGCGATGTTCTCCATGAAATATATGATTGAGGTTATTTAAGAAACACATAAAATTGAATTAATGTCTTTTGATCCATCCATCTTCCAAATTACATATTGGAAGGAAAGCAACTCAAATATTCTAGCAAAGATAATGGATATCTATAGATGTACTTTAAACCTAAGATTGAAAATAGCTCACAGAATAAAAATCAGAAATGTAAAGTTGAAGATTTTTACTTTTAACCAACAAATACTAATGAATTAAGTCACAAATGCATATTGGGAGATCCTTGGGCCACTTACGAATGACTGATGGTCTTCTTTTGAGTTCATATTTTCAATATTACACATCCAAAGTCCCAAATTGTAAAAGGCATTCAGCCTGATTCACTTGAAGAACTCTATTTTAACTCAAAGGGTATATAATTAGAATACTAGCATTCTAGCACTTCGAGATATTTTTAAAGTTGTTTGGAAACTGCTATATTATCACAGAAGGTTCCTTACAGGCATAGAAAATGGAAAAGCTGCTCAACGTGCTCAGGCTGCTCTTGACTCTACCTTTTTATTGTCTTCATCTCTCCATTTCCAGGCCACCAGTGTCTCTTGACCTGAGCGTCACAGTCAGTCCCCTGTAGCCATCTGCTGCCAATTGGGCTTCCTAAAATACTGCTATGGGGATGGGGGGGGGGGGGCACACATCTCTGCTCAAAGCCCTGCACAATATCCTGCTTCATGGTAGTGAATTCAAACCCCACAACTTCCTCCCAGTCCCTGATCCAATCAGTTCTCCCAAACACTCTGCTTCACGAGCAATGCTGTCCCAATCTTGCATCGGCCTCCACTGCTACAGGCCTGGGCAGACCTCCGCTCTTCCCGCCGGTGCCTGTCCCGGACCCCTCTGGTAAGAGTCAGACGGCTTACTCTGGAAGGGGCGGATGGTCAATAGCATAGGCTTTGCAGGATGAGCAGTTTCCCTCACAACTACTCAGCCTTTGTAACACAAAGCAGCCATAGGTCATGCGGACATGAAAGAGCAGAGCTCCTCTAAAACTTGATTTCTAGATACTAAATTCAAATTTCTTCTGTCTATTATTTTTTCTGTTGATTTTTTTTCAATCACTTAAAAATAGAGAAAAAATTCTTTTTGAATGGACCACACGAAAACAGGTGATGGGCTGGATTTGGCCCGTGGGCTGTTGCTGTCAGCTCTCGCTCTACCACACATCTCCAAAGATGACCTGGCGGCCATCATGATTGAATTTAACTCAGGCTCAGTTCCGCTCGGGCCCTCACCACGGCCTGTAAGCCTCATGTATTCCAGGCCTCTTGGTTTCTCTGCCTTTATCTCCAATTACTCCAATTACTCACTTTGCTTTTGCTCTGCATCTGCTAACCGAACTGCTTTCTGTTCCTTAAGGTCTTTCAAGAGGTGATTCAGTTAAATGAGGCCAGTGGGGTGGGCCTTCATCTAATCTTATCGGTATCCTTAAAGTCTGGACACACAGGAAGATATCAGGGACATGTCCTCTCAAAGCAAAGGCCGTGGGAGGACATAGTTAAGAAGGGGGCCATCTGCAAGCTAAGAAGAGGGGCCTCAGAAAAAAGCAAACCTGTGGATACCTTGATCTTGGATTTCTAGTCTCCAGAACTGTGAGAAAATAAATTTCTGTTGATCAATTCACCAAATCTATGGCATTTTATTATGGCAGCTCTAAAAAACTAACACAAACTCCGACATCCACAGCTCGCCTAAACCCACTTCCCCTATTCCATTCTCACCCGGAACACTTACCACCCACTAACGTACTATTAAATTAACCAACTTAGTATGATTATTATCCATCTCCCACTACGTGAAAGTAATGCTCTTTTGTTTACTGATGCATTCTAAGTTCCCAGAGCAGTATGTATCAGAGAGTAGGCACTTGCCAAATAATTGCTGGATAAATGAAACTTAGCAATACCATAATCTCTGTATATCCCATAGATTCCCTTCCCCTGTTTCTTTGCTCTTCTTGGTAGGTCCTACCACCAATTTGGCATCTGCAAAACCATAGATACTAGAATTCAGCTCAAATGTTTCCACTGCTAAGAGTTACTCTTTCGTCACCAACACGAAGTAGGCTTCGTCTGACTAATACCAATATATTGTACCTCTCTTCTAGCACTTAACACATTCAAATCTATAGTAAGGCTTTTACTCCTTACTCTTACTCTTTAATGTTTTAACTCCTTTACTGAACGTTAAGCTTTTTTATTGAGCAGCTGGTGTCCTGTGCATCTTCAAACCCCTCGGCATACGCTCTGAATGTGCCGCAAAGACTAGAGTCACAATAAATGTTTAATAAACATTATGATATCATTAGTATGGAAACAACTCTTACAAAACAACTGCTTTGTCTCACAATTACATCTTAAGTCTATATTATTTGCATAATTAGCAAAATCTTTGTAAAGGTGACACTATCATTATCTTCTTTTATAGATGAGGCTACCAAGCCTAAGAGAAATAAAGTAACTTGCCCATAACTGCTTAAGGATTGGCGAAGCCAGGTACCAAACACAGATATGTCATTCTGTAGAGGTCAGGATCTGGAGTATACAGTCTTGCAAGTAAAAAGAAAAAAAATGCTTACGAAATAAAAATTTTTCAATATCATGTTACATAGAACAAAAACTAAGGAAGAAGTAGCATTAGCCTAAAATTTTTGCATTTCTAATGACTGGTATTCTTGATCTGAAGTCTCAGTGTGTAGCCATTGTACATTCTTTAAATCTATACATTAACTCTAAAATTTTTTTAATTCATAATAATATAGTTTTACACATTGATCTTATTTTATTGGTAATGATTAAAGTCTTAATATTTAAACTAATGAATTATATTAAATAAATTTGGCTTTTCTAAAGATTTAATGTTAATATCTATACATACTTCCTATTTCCTTGTATTTCATAATGAATTTAAGAAAAATGCAGGTTCTTAAAATTGAATTCTGAAAAAGATCATTTCTACTTTTCATTGTTGTTGTTTTTTTCGGTCTATTACACTTTATATCCCATAGAATAGGCAAGATAAATGGCATTATTAATTTTAACCTTTGGTGAAGAAAAAAATCTTTCTTTAACTACTAATTTTTAAAAAATGTAAGAACTTTAGACTCAAACTTATAGCAAAACTATCTATGCTGCACATATTGAAACAATATACAAGTTATCTAGCATTTTTAAGTAGGAGAGGATTTTTGATAAGAGAGTATTAAAGCATAATGAAATATAACACTTTAAGTCCACAGTTCTTAAATTTTATCATTTTTGAAAGAGCTCTCTGATCCAGATACTCTATTATTTTTGAAAATTTTAAATTGATATACACTGACCACACTTTGACTGGTGCTTGGATGGTGTTAGCTGCTATACTCTGCATTGATTAATCGGTGCCCAAAACGGGCCTTAAAACTCTCTGAATGAGTACTGACCCAACTATTATCCTTAAAAATGCTGGCTTGAAAAAGAACCTAGTGGTAGCTTGAACTGATATCACTTAATTTTTCTTATAAGGAAACAGGTATCGTGTAGATTTTCCCAAGGTCATCTGCTAAGATGAAATGGTGTTAAGATTTAAGATCAGGTCAACTTGGCTGCCAAAACCAGGTATTGCTATCACGTCATATCACCACCATGGGCGAAGTACAGCTGTGAGCTCACTTTTCTTCTGGAATGGTAATGCAATGGACTAGTAATGGGGCTTACTAGCTCTCAGGAATTTGGTAAAATAGAATGAGTAGCCAAGGCCTCAATATGCTCTTCTGAAAATTCAGAAGTAAGACCAAGCGATTTTTATGCTCCATTGAGATTTTACATGTCTATGATCTAATGATATATTCCAACTCCACTATTTAAGCACCATAACATGCAAAATGCTGTCTTTATTGTTGTCTTAGTGTCATGCACTTTCACTAATTTGAGTTTGAACAAGCTTCTTAAACTTCAGAGATCACAGGCTACGCTTTCACTTGGAGATAAGAAAAAAGGGCACCATCGGAAGGTGCATTTGCATGTATTTGGGCACATGCCCAGGAGCTGGCTGTAGAGTTTCCCTTGGGGATAGTAGACAGAGCATAAAACTCATCTTTAAAGTTTTAAAAGCCTTTTATAGAATTGGCTTCATAGTTCTTTAAAGGTTTTAGACTTTTTATTGGCTCAGGAGATTATAAGATGGTTAGGAAACTCTTTTATGAATACCCAGTAATAAAACAGCCTCTATGTGTCTTGATGACATACTATAACAGAGGAACATGACTGATTTGACAGGCTTTAAGGCTCTTACCCTCTGATCCTGCAAAACAGAAATCTCCACTTTGTAGAAGATAATGAGCTGGGAGAATTTATGATTTTGTCAGAGTTATAAGCAAGTTGGAGAAGAAAACTACAAACGGAAAACAGATTGACTAAAACCAAAACTATTTTTTATAATCCCTCTAAAATTATAATACATCTGAGGCAGTATCTTTTTTTTTGTTTTCAGCAGGTTTACCATAGTTAAAAGTGAGAAGAACCCATAAATTTCTATCATTTTAAAAACACCACAATTAAATCATAATACATAGATTATGTTCATTGTAGAAAAATGAAAAATACAAACGCATAGACATTTGTACATAAATCATCCATGAGCTGCATGACTTTTGAGGCAAATGAGCAAGCATACAGTACCTACTCCTATTTTAAAATGTGCAGTTATACCCACTCTGTGCACACTTAGAGATAACAATTCCGACTTCCAGGGCTCTGAATTATCTACAACAGCTTCCAAAATGGGAAGAAGCACTGGGCAGAGATAAGGAAGCAGCAGAGCCACTGCGGAGATCAGCACGAGTAGCTGGCATAGAAGTGATACAGAAAAACAATCACAATCCTACTGACTTTAGGAAAGACACACGTAGAGACACAGAGGCAGGAGATGTCGTAGCTTCGTCCCAGAAAGAGCACTGGTGTGCAATCTCATCATGCATCCAACGACTGACTACGTATTGAACATTTCCTATGTGTGAGGCAAGGTCTAGTCACTGGATTACAGCAATGAGCAAAACAAACAGGATCCTTAAAAAAAGAGTTTACATTCCAGGTATATAGATTCTTGTAAATTATTTCAGATAGTGGCATTTTCTATGGAGAGGCTGAAGCAATGTCTCAGTTTGGCTGGGAGGGTCTCAGTTTGTGCCCGTATTCATGCTGTGATTCTCAAGGTTGCCTCCTGTTACTCTCAAAAGTGCCCCAATTTTGGTCACTCAATCAGTAAAATAAATTCCAAGAAGGTGTTATAAAGGAAAGTCACTATGGGTGGGGCTATTTTGGATTGGATGGACAGGAAGTGGCTAAGATGATAGTTGAGCTGAGAATTAAAGTCATTACATAGTTCTTCAGAGTAGGTTTGAGTTCACAGCGGGGAGAACTGTGCAGTGAAAAAAAGATATAGTTTGAATTCTAACAAATATAGTTTCATGTCTTAGTCCCACTGCATCCTAAATTTGGCACCTCGGGATAAGTTCCCAGGGGGATGCTCAAATGGTTATAGCTCAAGTCCAATAATGTGATTCGGAAACACATTAAGTTATATGGAAGATGAAACTGATACTTAGTTATATATTTTTGAACAGATACTATGCACTAAACACTTGCATTAAGGCAGAGCTGGAGAACTAAATATTTTTATGTTTTTTACAAGATTCAGATCTATTTGAGAGATATGGCTCTAACACATGAATCTGTGAAATAATACGGAGTTGCTGAATAATTAAATGTGGAACAATAAGGGACAGACCACTTGTTCTATGAGGACTTAGAAAGAAAGGATATCAACGCACATCTGAGGGTGAAGACAGGTCCAAGGAAGAAGAAACGGCATCTGAACAGGTGCTTAACTGACGAAATGTAACATTAGCTACCTGATCACTCAGTAAGCCACAGAGTTATTTCTCTGGACAAGGAATAGAACCTTCTGCTGGGCTTTGCTGATAGTTTCTGCAGCAATCTGGCAGTGTTTGCAACTGAGCTTGCTGGCGAAACTTCCTATTTTCACAAAATAATCCCACTGACCTCCCTCCTAGCTGCTCCCTCACCTTCCTCACTTGGCTCCGTTCTCTCCAGCCTTCTCTACCTTTAATTTTTTGCAGAGAAACATATTTCGAAAGCTTATTGCATCACCTAGGTTGCCCATTGTCCTTGCCCCTCCTTGGCTGAAACCACGAGATGCAGGTCTCCTCTGCATTTGGAAATCTTAGCACGTGCTGGTCTGTCGAGTTAACTGTCCCACATTTCCTTGCTCTGCTGCCAGAGTAACTGCGAGGCAGGTGGGGATCATGAAGAAATAGCTTTATAAAACCACAAGGCTCAGCCCTTAACAAGCACTTAATAAATGTTAGTTAAATGAATAAAAGGCAATTATAGTTATTGAAAACTAATGAAAAAAAGCAAAAGAGTTTAAAAATTGCAGTCATTTATATAGCTTGCTTCCTATTTGTTCCTAATTACCAAGCTACCTAATAATGATTAGGTATCCAATTAACTTGGGAGAAAATTTAATTTGAAAAATAACAAAAACAAAAACAGAACATCCTATAGATAAACAGACTAGTAATAATGACAAAAGTTACTATTTCTTGAATGCCTGCCAGTATTAGAAACATATGTAGGAAAATCCCCATTGGACACAAGAGCTGACCCAGCTCAGAGTAGCCGAGTGACTTTCACGATTGTAGGATTAGAGATTGAGCTGAAATTCCTAACTCTTCTTCTGTGCATCCTGCTGCCCCCACCAGAAGCATAGTCGGGGGTTGAGCAGAGAAAACAGCTCTCTCGGAACACAGTCTCAGAATCCTTTTTCGTTTTTAATGTAATAGATCTATGTTATGGTCATTAAGATTCTGATGAAAAGACATTAGAGGAAGCAAAACAGAGCCAGTTAGTGAGCCAGACATGAGATACATAAAGAAGGGTGTCAGATGATGGATTCTGCTTTTTCTGAGTTTACTCCTCCAACCACAACTGGGCAAAGTTCTCCCCACCCAGGTCACCCATTCGTTTCTTTTTTGACTCACACTCCCGGAAAATAACAATTAGTTGCCCCTTCCCAGCTGTTATGTTATGTTGACCTGCAGCAGAGTCCTATATATTCACCTTTAAAAATGTAAAGTGAACATTGGTCCCAAATAAAGAACATTTTGAGACATTCTGATGTCATTGCAGTATCTCTAACAGTGAGGAGAAATGGATAATGTTAGGCATAGAGCCACACTTTGCAGAGGCTTGATAAAAACTAGTTTGTCAAACCGGCATACACTGCAAACAAATATGTATATATCGGTGCTGGTTTCTATCATGGCCAGTTGATTTCTTCCACAAGTAAGGGAAGCTTCTCAGATTATAGTCCCTCCTCTCCCGACTCTCAAATATATCCTAATGCTGAAAAAACAAACTTGGAAAGAGAAAATACATTTTACCAAACAAAACTCATCATCCTACCTAGCAAATACAAGTCATAATTGCATCGTACTGGGTTGTAATACCCCCTTCCTACACAAGGCAGATTATGTTGTTTTCATGTGTCATTTAATCTGGCTGGTTAAGGTGACTTCTCCTCAGAAAACAGTCAGTTTGTTTGAAGGTGTAAGTTTATTTGACTTATAAGGTTTAGGAAACACACAAAGAAATTTTGAAAAATAGCTATATGGTCAAAGGAAAAGATAAACAATGATGGTAAAAGATGTGATAGAATGACCGAGACCTGACAAATCACCCAGGGACGTGATTAGCTTGTCATGCCACTTTCAATACCTTTTGAGGGGAAGCAGCGTAACCAATGGTAGTCATTTTCAACAAAGAAAGCCTAGTCAGTGATGATGCATGTGATGGGCAAGTATAAAACAATAAATATGGCCATGAGAATATTTCTTCTACTTAGTTTGACCACTGGCTTCTAGGGTGGGGTCAACCAACGAAAGCACTAGCAAAAAATCTGAAGGTAGAAGAATGGAGCTGCCAGCAAGGTTTCCTGTTTTGTGTTGGTTTGTTTGTTTGTTTCCTGAGCTCCCTTCCTATTGGGTGTCCATGTGTCGGCTGTGTTCCTGGACTGAAAGACCTCATCTCCTGACCAGCAGCCCTCAGCATGATTTCCTTCCCTAGGCTTCAAAAATGGCTCCCATCCCTTGCTCATCGGGTCGTCAGCTGTCACTAGCGCCAAAGTACGCCACGTCCTTGTTAACTTCCTCACACCCTGCCCACATACAAAATCCTTTTATTAAATTATTTTCCTGAGTGTGAGTTCTGTTTTCTGCCTGGAACATAACTAATACACATCACAATCAATATACAACATCCTCAACAGTCTTTGTCTCGTATTTTGAAACTTCAATATTTCTTCTCCGATGGCTTAAATGAGGCACAGATGTGAACTGTCAAAGGTTCCAGCAGGAAAGCTATGATTACCCTAACCAATAGGAGCACATGCAGTTCCTTCTATGAATATTAGCTCTTCCCTTTAGACCAAATGTGATATATTGATTGATTTGGTCAATCAGCTTACAAATGAGTTTTCAAGTTTTGTGTATCTAAGACTACGAGATCAATTACAGCTTTGAAGTTCGCACAATGATAAAAAAAAATAATAATAATCTCCTCTTTGGAAAAGTTTTTATGCCCTACAAGTTCACCTAATATACTAAGTGAAGGACATAAAATACAAGGTTATTAAACATTAACGTGTAGATTTCCTTCGAAATAAAGAAGCAACTAGTAATCTGCATATAGAGTTGTTCTGTCCATTGAACTCAGGGATCCTAGAACCAGATTTAGCAGCAACTGACAGATTTTGAGATGATTAGGCAAGATGCTGAATACCTCAAAATATGCCATTACTCCTAACTGAAAAGTTAAACTTATTAACAGAAGGCAAAAATTATTCTTTTGATAAAAATTAAAATGTAGACACTTCTGGGGGGGGTGGGGGAACATGGATAGGTAGTCCTTGGCAGTCAAGTAAACACTTCATCATCCTTCTTTGCTTTCTTCTTACCTGAGGGCACGTTTCAATAGAAGAAGTGCAAGAAAACTGGGAGAAATGGTGGCATTTGATGTGCATTTCCATAATGCAAATGTCACACAGTGCTATAAGGACTATAAGCTCACTGTATCAGAAAAAATAAATTAATTAATTAAAAGATAAAGAATTCATCAAGGATGCCTTAATTTCAGAGTGAAAATAAACTAACTGTCTTTTCAATTGTCACATATCAGGGCCACGTGAACTGGGAAACAGAAACACCTCTCATCTCTGCCAGGATAAACGTGAGTTTTGTGAATCTATAATGAGGTGAGGTCTTCAGAAACAACATTCCCTTTGCAGTGTGTCTGCCCTGGGTTCAAGTGTGGCAGGGATGGGGGGTCACAAGAGGAGGTCAGAGATTGAAAATGTGATCCTGTGATCTGCAATCAGGAAGGGGAAAGAAGGGGACAGAAAAGGAAGTGAAATAAGCTTTCTTAGTTATCTGATTTTGCTAACGGCTACCCTTTGTTTTCTCTTCACACTTTAAAAACGTAAAAATACCTAAATTTCTATATCACTAGCCTTGTGATTTGGCTCGATCCACAGAAACTTCAGCAGTGATAAGGCTGGAAATCACTCAGTGCAAAGTTGTGAAACAAGTCCTCTGTCACTCTCCCTTGCCATTTAATCTAACGTTCTCTACTCAAGGAAATGATGAATGCTGACCTCATGCTTTTAATAACATAATTTCGTTAAATTTGAAATACTTTAACTCACTAGTTAAACAGCAACTCAATGTTTTTGGTTTGAGTTGTTTTCGTTTCCCACACCTGAAGCTTGTAGTCTAGAAGCCTGAAACAGAGCTCCAGGCAATATCAACCTCAGACACATGTTTTGGGAATACTCGCTAATGGGAAAATGTGTTTGGGTCTTGAGTTTTTAAGAAAACTAGGTACAGAGAATGGATAAATGTCCAAACAACCTCAAAATAAGTACCAGAAAACATTCCACCACTGCACTTCGTACATGAGGAAGAAGAGTTTAAAAATTGGTACCTGCGATTGCATTCATCCTTTCTTCATTTATATGATAGAATGTTCTGTAGGTTCTGTGGTACATAAATTGACCATCAAGAGAATAACTCTCATGTTCCCAGTGTCATATTACAACCCTTACAAATCGTCTCTATTTATTTAGATGTACAAGAATATATTGGTTACCATGAGCCCCATCTAGAACTGAATATAATGTGGTACATGAAGGTCTCATAGGGAGAAGGAATTAGGATAATCGATTCGTATTGTACCTCGCAACACTGAACATGGTAGCCATTAACTTGTCATACTTGCATATGAATTTCTGAGATTTATTATATATAACAAAGAACCTTTAAAAATGCTATAGATTTTCAGGATCAGTAACGCCAATATATGTGTTCGTAAAATCCACTCTCTGAAAAGTGATTTGCTATGATAAAAATATGTAAAAAGTTTCTGGCAAAATAAAAGTATCTTATTTTATCTGGACAAATCTTTACCATTGAATGATCACTCTCTAACATAAAGATTATTTTAGAAAAAAAAATGACTAATTAGATTATTTATAAGCAATCCTAGTCATCGCCAAAACTTATATGAAAGGCTCTCAGAAAACTGCTTTCCTCTAACCTGTGATAATACTAATAAGATATATCAAAGGAGATTTTGTGTCCCTAAAAATTTCTTTGCATTTCAAAATTTTCTATGTTTGTGTAAAGGTGTGTGCATTTTGGTATCAAATGAAAGGCAACTGCCAATGATACAGAATCAACCTGTTTTCAAATGTAAAACAAAATCACTATTTCCTCAGATGACATCTTTAATTGTAAAAGAGAGGATAAAAGGCTTGTTGATAAAATGGGGGGTGGGGAATCGTCCAAGGCATATTTGTATTGCTTTAAATTTTTGCTAACTACAAAGACATATGTTGATTGTTCAGAATACAATTAGCAACTGCTTGCACATGCAACCTTAAAGCAAATTTTTAAAGCTAATTCAACTCTGCTTCTTACTTCTTCATTAATTACTAGCTAAGGGACTTGAAAGCATCCTAATGAATTTTACATTAGATTCTGCAATATATACAGTGTATATTATCACAGCCTCTAGTAAATACATAAATTGGCTTTTCCAAGTTGCATTTTGAGCACTTGTAAAGATTCTGGCCAGATTTTACAGCATTTAGTTTCAGAGACTTGAGCCGGAAAGAATTTTCTCACACACACCACACACACACACAGACACACACAGACACACACAGACACACACAAATTCTTGTAATCACATTTCCCTAGCCATAAATCTTACTATTTTATTTTAATCTATCTGTCCTATTTCTCAAAGTTCTTATTTTTTTCTCCTGTGGCTCAAAACAAAAGAGAAGGAATCCCATCTATACTGATTTCTAAATATGCATGAAATAAGGCTTAAAATATTGCTGCCTTATACTAGCTTTCTATACATGTCATACTATAAATGAGCATCCTGTCATTAGACAATCACTGTATTTTGGATTCAATACTTATGGTTTACGACTTCACAACCATTTACTATCTTCATAAAATTATTCGAAATCAGAAGTTTAAGAAAACTCTGCACAGACTGAGCAAAAAAGACAAAGCACTGCACTTAATTCCAGTGAGAAACAGGTAGAACCTTAAAATTTTCTTATCGGAGAGAATTCAAACTACCACAGAAACCTCATGGACAGCTTTCTTTTATAAAATATTCTCTAATCACATATTGAGTATTATTCAATGAGACATGATATCACAAATGGCACACCATCCTTGATTGAATATTTAAAGCAAATATCACACGACTGTTATTGATCACATTGTATGATAAAACAAAATCATATTGATGAGAGTAGGTATTTGTAATAGAAATATAAACACTGGGTGAAAAATAAGACAGAGCTCCAAGTTAACAAAAGTCAGGTATAGACTCTCAATGATTATTCTTAAAAGCATCAAGTCACCATGATTTGCGCTGCTTAAAGATTAGCATCTTATAACAATCCTATTAATATTTATTACTACTTAATAATACTCTCAGAAATCATTTGATTTTCACAGTTATTCTCTTGAAATTGCTTCTGCTTATTAGGTTGTCAATATAAGCATACACGCAATTCTGTTATTAATCAGGGAATTTACTTCCTAGAGAAAATGGTGCTCAAACTAATTTCTCAACCTTGCATCACAGTGTATAGGTTTTGTTGCAAAATCTCCTCTCTCATTATTTAGATTAAAGAAGACAAATATAAGGCAAAAACATAAAGCTAACAATAGTTCTTCATGGCCAGAATCTAAGTGTAGTATTATATCAACCAAGCTCTGCCTCTCAGAAGTTTGACGGTCCATTAAAAACATCTATTACCAGAGTTAAAGTAGTTTTGGCTCCACCTGTCACTACCTTAATGACAGCATGCCCTAGGAATTTCATGGGCAGCAGAACTGCTGGTTCAGGCTCATGATTTTGAAACATTTAAAAAATTATTTTCTTGCTATCAACACTTAGATTTAAACAGAGTTTTCTATTTCAATCATGCAAATTTTTAAACACTGAAATCCACTGCAATGAAACAAATATCAAACCTCTCAGGGACATTTTACTCTTCAGCTGTTTTCACATTTTGTTCACATTTCTCAAGGAATTCAGAAATCCAAAAGAAATGTGCTCAACTCTTCTACTGACACGCTCTACGACCAAATGCTAGAAATAATCTATGGATTAAAATGATCAAAGAGTTCCGAAGAATTTCTGAATACCTGCAGAATTTCTAAATACAGCTATGTGATTCTCCAGCAAACTGCAGCAAGCAGAAGAGGGGGAAAAACCCCTCACGCAATCAAGCTTTTAAAAAAGAATCTTTCTACTCTGCAGACACTGTCTCCTTCGACTGAGGCACATATAACAGTAACACTGCCAAAAAGACATAAAAGATACATCCACTGAATCCAGCTCTACCCTACAGGGCTGCACTGCACACAATTTTAGAAACATGAATCTCAGCTGATACTCACAAAATTGTATTTTATTGGCATTAAAAATAAACACAACACAGAAATAGTGAGCCTTTTCTATTTCATTTCAACGTCGTTACCATGCTCTACCAGCCTTTATTTAAAAAAAAAAAAAAGTCATTACCTGTATGAAGAGAACCTGTTAATAGTCTGAGAAGGTACTGGGCAAATTTCAATATTTCACGTTTACATCGTTTTCTACAGCCACTCATCTTAAGCAACAAGGTATTCCTCTGAGGAGAGCCAGAAGTCTTTGCCAATAAAAAAAAGACAGTCTCTGAGGGGGAAACTTCTGTCTCAGTTTATGTCACAGGCTGCCTTACAACTCCTGTGGAATTAGCTGTGAGTGCCTGAATCAGAAATTCCTTTAAAAAGCTACAGAAGCCGATAGAGATAGCACAGTAACACGTTGGTGAGAGAGGGCTGCTTCTCAGAATGGTCACCAAGTTCTTCTGTGGCAAGAGAGAGGCTGCCGGTTCACACTTGTAGTAAGCCACTGTGGTTCAGCTCAGCATCCCCTCTCCAGGAGCGACTGCAAACCTCACAGACCATTCAGAGGGAGGCGGGGCCTGCGATGCCAGCTCATCAATGAATCAGCATGTAAGCAGGTGAGGGGACAGATGACAGGTCACTGGGGCTGAAACCCTTTGGAAACTAATAAAGGGAGACTGCTAATGCAATCAAGCCTGCTGAGAAAGAATCTCAGGGTCCAAGGCTATGCAAAATGATTCCAAAAATAAAGGGGAAGTAGGAGAGCTTGCCACTCAAGGTCAGACATCAGACAGTTCCCTGCTACGGTGTTAATCACATTCAGAAAGTCTAAGTGGGGGAAAGGCTCGCTGGGGGAGAGCACCCTGATTCTGAACAAAGAGGGGTAAATCTTTACCACCCAATGGAGGCAAGTCTGTTTTGTCACAGATAAATATAATGCACTTCATGGGCACAGAGTGGAAAGTAAGCTGTTACTGAAATTTGGCTCTGTTTTCTGCATTGTCTGGGCTCAGGTATTTGGAAATTAGGGGAAATCATTATTTCCTTTAAAACACAGTAGCCTGGAAACCACGACCTTTAAGCTCCTATGCTCTGCCTCCGGGCAACTGAGCTGCAAAACTCATTTGCTGCATTAGTCTAAGGGAAAGAAGTGCCTCGGTTCTTCATATTTCTACAAGGCAAAATGCAACTTGCTAGCTCCCCACCAATGGACTTAAGTTCACAGAACAACTGCAATTTTTCACAAAGTACTTTTCTATTAAAAAGACATTGTTATAGAGGTAGGCAGTTGCTTTGAAAGCCAGAAAACTACAGGCTTGCCTTCTCTAAAGGTACAGGGTTTGTTTTGTTTTGTTTATTTGTTTGTTTGTTTCATTCTTAAGTGGCTTGGGATGGTTCTAGGATTTCTCTACCCTCTAATTTATACTCCCAGTTTTTGTTTATTTGTTTTTGCTTGTTTTGTATAAATATAGAGATTTGTACATATAAGATATGCATCCTTCATTTTTTAAATACCTAGATAGGTTTTTTTTTGACAGTTATAACAGTTCTAGTGGGAACTAATTTTTTCCTATAATACTATGCATGAAAAGATGTCATAACATAATAATATATAATATAATAATATAATAAAAAAAGGATGCACTCCTGAAATCATAGATCTACATGGCTTTAATGGTAATTCCCTTTCTTCTATAACCCTTCCACATTTTCACCAGACTCAGTGGTATAATCATTTAATGGGATCGTGAAGCATATTTTCCAGAAATTTTTAAAACTTAAGTTGAAAATGTCTGAGATTAAAAAAAAAAAAAAAGATTTACACACAAAGGTTAGCAACACACTTTTTGAAGTTTTGCTCCCATACATTTGCTGTAAGGGATGGAGATCCTATGTTTGAAATAAGCAGAAGAAATACGCTATTACAGTCCTGGGGCTGGGCTAATTATTTTAAAGCCTCACTTTCTTATCTATAAAATGGGAGTCAGAACATTTCCTTCATGTTTTTAGAGAGTGAAATAAGATTACGATATAGATGATATTAAGAACAGCACTTTCATTAATTTATGAAGAAATTATGTTTTGAGCACTTGTTATGCTCCATGCATGGTTCTAGGTGCTGAAGCTACAATGGTAATGAAGAAAGGCAATGCCCTGGTATTCATGGAGCTTACACCTCAGTATAGAAAACAACACATTAACAAGGAATAAATAAGAAAACACCACATATGAATAAGTGCTATGGAGACTGTTAAACCCAGGTTGGTAGAGTAAAGAGTCGGTAGGTTGAGTGGTCAGGCATCTCAAAGAAAAGACAGTTCAGCTGGGATCTGAATTTCAAGAAGGAGCCAACTGTCAACCAGGAGACGTTTAGGGGGAAAAGCATGTCAAGTAGAGAGAAGAGTGTGTACACAGACCCCAAGCAGATGGTGAGCCAGACATCCTCAAGGAGCAGAAAGAAGGATGTGGTTGTTGAACCGTACTGAGCAAGGAGAGACCTTTAGGACAATTTCACAGAGGAAGACAGGGGCTACTAGCCTGTGCCTACTAGTATGTAGGGCATTATAGGCAGGGTAAGAGATTTGGATTTCAGTCTACATGTGCTGGGAAGACAGTCCAGGGACCAGGGAAATTACGTGATCCGTCTGTTATGTAAAGAATCAATTGTAGGGGAGCAGGACTGGCAGAATGAACACCTCTGCGGGCATCAGAGTGGTCTAGGTGAGGAATGATGGTGGCGTGGCCTGGAGTGGAAATGAGGGCTGGTTGGCATCCAGATATATTTTGAAACAGAATTAGGGGGGTTGGGAATGAGGGAAAGAGAAGAATCAAGGATGACTTAGCAGCTTGAACAATTAGGCAGATAAATTTAATGAGTTAATGAAATAGAAATACTGTGGGTAGAATACAGGGATAAAGAAAATCAAAAAGTACTTCTTTGGACTTATTAGAAGTAATATATCTTTAATGAATTCAAAATTTAAGATGTATTTTTAACTAATCCATTCATTTAAAAATATCTTTTTTGAAGGAGGCTATTACTACAGAACATACAAATATCAAAGGATAATAGAAGAATACTACATGCAACTCTACAGACATTATTAGACAACTTAGTGGACCAATTCGTCAAAAAAATAATAACTCAAATAATCTATCAATGAAATAAATAACCTGAACTACTCTGTAATCATTTAAGTAAATTGAATTTACATTTTTTAAATTCCCCTAAAAAAGAAATCTTTGGACCACAGAGTTTCACTGGAGAATTCTAACAAATGTATAAAAAAGAATTAACAATTCTTGGCTATCTTTGCCAGAAAATAGAAAGAAAGTGATACTTTTTAATTAATTTCATGAACCTAGTATTACCACAGCCAGACAATAACAACAACAACAAAAAAAACTATACACAAAGACCTCTCATTAATATTAACAAAATATGATCAAAAAGAATTCAGGAATTATAAAAACAATTATATATTACAAGCAGGTAGAGTTCATTCCAGGGATTTAAGTCTGGCTCAATATTGAAAAAATCCATCAAAATAATCTACAATATTCACAGGAGAAAGAAAAAGAATCACATAATCATATCAATTGATTCAGGACAAGTATATGACAAAATTTAACACCCATTCATGATTTCAAAAATCATGACAAACACAAAATCTCAGAGAAACAGAAATACACAGCAGCTTCTTCAAGTTGATAAGAAGCATCTCCAAAAACCTACTAGTAACAATAAACTTAATATTAAGGGATAAAGAGTGAATGATTCCACCCTAAGATCAGAATCAAGGCAGAAAGTCCTGCTTCAACCAGTGTTTTTCAACATAGTGTTGGAAGTACTCGCTAGTGCAATAAAGTGACAAGTAGAAATTAAAGACATGGATTATAAAACAAGAAATAAAATTATCCTATTTGCAGATGACATGATTGTCTATGTAAAAAAAGTCTCAAGGAATCTACAAAAAAACTCCTAGAATTAGTGAGTTTAGTCAGGTCACAGGATACTACCTAAATATTCAGTTGCTTTACTGAGAAATCAATTGTACTAGCACAGAACATATGGACACCAAAATTTTAAATACAAAATCATTTATAATTGCTTGAAAAATTAATTCTTAGCTATAATTCTAACAAAACACATATCAATCGTGCATGCTAAAATTACTAAAACTCTGATTAGAAAATTAAACTTTTAAATTAATGGAGACACATACTATGTTCAAAGACTCAACAAAAAAATGTCAATTCTCCCCAAATTTATACATAGTTTTAACATGATTCCAATCAAAGTCTCATCAAGATTTGTTTTATATAGACAAGATTATTTAAAAATACATATAGGAAAGAACAAAGAAACTAGAATAGCTAAAATCATTTGAAAAAAGATTAATGCTTGAAATCATTCTATCTGATTTCAGTAGTTATATAACAAC
Source organism: Rousettus aegyptiacus (assembly GCF_014176215.1). Taxonomy (NCBI): domain Eukaryota; kingdom Metazoa; phylum Chordata; class Mammalia; order Chiroptera; family Pteropodidae; genus Rousettus; species Rousettus aegyptiacus. The sequence goes on from NW_023416285.1 coordinate 11,299,880, forward strand.
AGTAATCAAGACTGTGTGTTATTGGTAGAGAAATAGATCCATAGTTTACGGAAACAGAATACAATATAGAAATAGATCCACGCCATTATGTACAACTGATTTTTGACAAACATGCAAGAGCAATTCAATGAAGAAAAGACAGCATTTTGACAAGTGGTGCTGGAGCAATGGCACATTGACTGAGACTTTACACCTTATAAGAATCTTAGCTCATAATGGATCATGGACTTAAACATAAAATTCTGAAATATTAACTTCAAGAAAAATAATAGGAGAAAAATCTTCAGGACCTTGGGCTAAGCAAAGAGTTGTTGCACTTGACATCAAAAGCATGACTCATAAATGAAGAAATTGATAAGCTGAATGTCTACAAATTCTAAAATCTCAGCCTAGAGATTTTAGCCTGTTAAGAAACAAGCTACAGAGAGAGAAATATTTATAAACCACATATCTCACAAAGGACTAGTATCTAGAATATAGAAAGAACTTGCAAAACTCAACAATAAAAGTTACACATTCCAATCAGAACATGAACAAAAGACATGAAGAGACATTTCACCAAAAAAGCTATAAAGATAGCAAAAAGGTATATGAAAAGATATTCAATATCGTTTATCATTACTGAAATGCAAAATAAAACTACAATAAGACATCAATAAGCACCTATTAAAATGACTAAAATGAAACATAAAAAGAGGGATAAGATCAAAGGCTGGTGAGGATGCAGAGAAACTGGAAAACTGGAACGCTCACACATTATTCGTGGGAACTTTAAGACAGTACAGAGACTTAGAAAGTCTGGTAGTACTTACAGTCCTAAATACACATCGGCCATTTAACCAGCTACTGGACTCCTGAGGATTTATCCCAGAGAAATGAAAACATATGTTCAAACAAAAACCTTTACACAAATGCTGACAGCATTTTATTTTTCTTGAAGTAGCTCAAAACTGGAAACAACCAAGATGTCCTTCAAGGGGTGAATAATTCAAACAGTGATGCGTCCATATCATGGACTACAACACAGTCATAAAAAGAAGAGAACTATGATACACAGATCCTGGATGACTCTCAAGGGAATTAAGCTGAGAGAGAAAGAAAAAAAAGACAATCTCAAGAAGTTACTTCCTACATGATGCCATTTCTATAACAGTCTTAAAATCATAAAAGTATGAAAATGGAGAACAGATTAATGAATGCCAAAGATTAAAGGTAAGAAGAGGAGAGAAGTAAATATAGTTATAAAAGGGAAACACGGTGGATCTTGGTGCTGATGGTAACGCTCTATATCGTGACTGCATCAAGGTCAAAACCCTGGTTCTGATATTCTATTTTAGTTTTGCAAGGCGTCACCATTGGGGGAAACTGGGTAAAGTGTGTATAAGATCTCTCTGTATCATTTCTTAAAACTTCACGTGAATCTACAATTACCTCAAAATAAAAACTTTACTTAAAAATTAAATAAATAAAAAATTTTAAATACCTTTTTAGCTCCCATTATGTTTTCCTGTTTTATGTCTGAATATACATAAGTGAACCAAACAGACAAAGCCAGGAATGTGCGGAGCTTACATTACAGTCGGGGCAAGGACAGGACGATGGGGCAAGGAGAAGTGACCGTGTTGAACGGAGGGAGGGGATGGAGGTACAAGTAAGATACGGTGATCAGAAAAGTCCCCACTGAAGGGACATTTGAGGAAAGAGTTGAAGGAAGCTCAAGAGTGAGCCACGTGGATACCTACAGCACACATATGGGTGGTACTTTCCCTATATACACATCGTTCTGTAGCCTCTGACAGTTGGTCAAGACAAATAATTCTGCTGGAAACTTTCTCGAAATCAACCATCTGTAAAGGCTTGTTTTTGATGTTAAAGCCCAGAGCGCACCAATATAGTCAATCTTTTCTCCAGAGAAAAACAATTACAAAGCACCAATTTTGTCTGAGAGCCCGTTGCTTATATCTATTTATTGTTGGGAATCGTGTAGGGAAAATACTGTTGTTTAACGCTATTCTCATGAAAACACAAAACATAATTAGGAAGATAAATATAAAATGTCAGAGTATTAGAAAATAAAGGAGAAAAATGCTTTTAGTAATCAGCTAATTTGGATTAATATAACCATCACCTCCCAAAATATCAGTAATCAAGGCTGTGCTCACAAATAACGGATGTCTTTAATATTTCAGAAGCACTTGAGCAAAGTGACTGTCATCACAGAAAAATGTGAGTGAACTTTATAACAGGTCAGGAGAGCTCAAGGGTTTTCTAGGTGAACAAACTCATTAGCATTTTAGCATAAGGTACAGAGTCTAGAAAAGTTTCTTGCAGCAAATCCATAGCACAATTTAATTTTAAGGCAAACTGGTAGATCATGCAGTAAGAACCAAAGGTCCTACGTCGGTGAGGGATGATCCATAAGCAGCCATTGGTCTCGTTAAGTAAGTTCCAGAGGAAGGTGAGAATGCAGGCCATTTCAAGATGTATTCTCCTAATTACGTTTTGGAGACAAATTTTTTTTTTGGATCACTTCTTTCTGAGTTGTCCATGCGAAGTAAAGCAAGTGTTAAATACACTTGGGTCACTCTTGTTGATCCTTAACAATGGAAAAATAAATGTAATTGATTGATTAAGGAAAAAAGTTTAGGTTTCCTTCAAGGAAGAAAGAACCCATTGATTACTGAGAAGGCTCTTGTCACAGTGGAGTTTTCCCGCAAATACTGCTCCTCTCAATACACCTTGGTGTATTCTGTTATCTCAGTGGGAACAGACATTGTTATGCTTTTCAAATTGTCACAAGTTGCAAAATTAAACATGTGCAGCTTAAAAATAGCTCACTACGGGGCTGCAGAGAGCAGCAGAGCAGAGCCTTGAGGCAAAGTCACAGGTTTTGAAAATGGGTCTTGATAAAATATCAGACTAGCTACTGTTCATTAGAGAGGAGTGTCCCAATGCCAGGTCCATTATTACTCCAGAAATATCACTGTTCACCTACTTCGATGAATCAGGAGCACGCCAACATGCTAATAACTTTAGCAGCGACTTTGGAACAGCTCTGTGAATACCAGGAAAGTCAAAATCAAACTTTCTGGTACAAGAAGTCCCCCCCCCTTTCATGTGTCTAGGTATATACTAACCAAAAAATGTCCAATCAGTATTCCAGGTAATACCTAGGTAATGCAATTGGTTCAGGTGTTCTACCATCATTTGTCATACGATCAGACTAAAATTATTGATAGATATGGTAATTCTGTATCACAGTGGCAGTAAAGAAGTGAGACAGATATTCACATGTAAATAGATTCATAAGTATTTCTTTAATACAAATTATAAGATTAAAAAAAAAAAACACTGAAGGGCTGAAGAAGTAAATTTCCCAGAAGATGAAGTTGTAGCTGTTTTCTATTTCGTTTTTAAGAAGGAGAGCCACAGGTTTTCATACACGATTGTTCAGAGGTAAGTAAAAAGTGCTGAAGACATAAGCATGTATTTTAGAAAAATAGTCCATTGGAAATACATGCCTGCTGAACTGAGGGTTGCCTCCAGGGGGCGCCACCCACCTGAAACCCTGCGTAAAAGTCTTACTGTTGTGATGGGAACTGGAAGAAGATGCATTTCACTGATGGGGAGTCTTGAGAGTCAGAATTAGATTATGTGTGTTGTACTAAAAAAAAGAAGAAGAAGAAGAAGAAAAAGAGAGGCTATAATCAGGGGCATGGCATGGAAACGGGTTTCTGCATTAGCAGGCACAACGCCAGAGGAGAGCAGACTGAGGGGCCACAGTAGGAAAGCTGCCACCTTCCCAGTCATTGGTCTACTCCCTGACTTTAAAAAAACAAACAGAAACAAAAAAAGAGAATGTGACATGTGCCATATCCCACTATTCTACAAAATTAAGGTAAAAACTATGTCTCAGTAAATAGATCAGCTTATTTTCTTTGCAATAGATTTCCACCCCCCCAACCCCCCCCCCCCCACTATCTAATGGGCTATATAGAGTAAGGAACCAAGGTTCTAGTTTAGCGTTGGATTTAATATCAAGTTATTTGCCTTTACTAGGACTCATTTCACTCAGCTATTAAGCAGACTAATACTCTCTTGCGTAGAAAAAAAAATTATTATTGGGAGTATTAAAATAATATCCTACAATTACATAGCATTTTTGAAGTGTTGATATATAATTTTTTCTTTATAAAAATTCCCTGGGACCTATGTATTTCAATTTTATCCACGTTCCTTCCCGGTTTTTCTCAAAGTGTGCATTTTGGCCTATGTGCATCAGAACTATCTAGAATGCCTATTTAAAATGTAGATTTCTTGGACCACACCTTCACCACAAAGACACAGAACCCCTGAGTATGGGGCAGGGAGGCTTACAAATATGGGATCTCTTGAGTTCTCAAAAACACTGAATTTTGGTAATCTAGACAACCCAAGCCAACTCCCATCTTGGAATGAAAAGTCAAAGAAAAACTTAATTGCGATCTGAAGACAGTGAAATTATGGTTCTATAGAAATTCTGTGTAAGTTCCAATCATCTCTCAGATATTTCAGCCAAAAGCCACCTGCAGCTGCTGAGAGGCTGGGGCATGGCCTTGCCAATGCATCCCTGCCTCACATTTCAAAACAGATCACAAGTGAGTCAAGGAAGCTTCATTTTCAGTTAAATCAAAGGCAATCAATAGGCAGCTCTAAAACAATCAGATTGCTCATTTGGCTTCAGCAAAAGTCATTAACCGTAAGCCATCCTGTGATGTCTATTAGAATCTAACAGACACACATAGGCTCGGTGACACTGCATTTTAATAACATTTTTTTTTCTTTAATTGCAACAGCCAAAGTGTTTAAAAACAATCATGCCACATATACATAATTTAAACATTAGGATCCAGCATGCTAATTCTCTTCCCTCTATTATTATTTTTTTAAGATTAGTCTTTCTTTTTTTGATTATCTTGGTCTATAGATCTAATTTTTAATACAATTATAATTAAGCTGAACTCTACTCAATGTTTGTTTGTTTGTTTGTTTTTGTTTGTTTTATAAGAAAGAGGTACAGAACTTTTCTGCTCTTTCTCTTGTGAAGTGAGATCTCTGAAAAAATCATTTTGAATTTGAGGTAATTATGTAAAGGGAAGTTTATAATAAAAAAGGATTAAAAGAGCAATAAATTTGTCGGTGTCTCCCTGCCTCTCATCTAACATATACAGACGAGAAGCTGATTTAGGAAATTTTTGTTGAGTTTCTACTACTTACCAGGCAGAGGTGAGGAGTTACGTTTCAGATGACATTAAGGTACATACCAAGCATTTAGAAATGCTGATCTAGCATTCAGAATAAAGGTCAAGGTTGAAGGTCACATGTAGAAGTCATCGATGTGCAAGCGACAGTGACAGCTGAATATGGATGGAACCCTTGAAAGAAACAGTGGCGACCTACAAAGCTGCTGTCACATTGTCTTAGTTATAAATGGTTTTGCCCTGTTTTTCATTCAGGATTAAACTGCCTTATACTATTTATCATAAAACAGTTTAAAAAAAAAATGAAGGTACAAATTTAAAAATAAATTGAAGAGCTTAAAACAAAAAAGAAAAATAGTCTGAAGATTATGAGGAATAAGAGTGATATTAAAACTGAAATATTCTTGATTTGTTCAGCAAGGAAGGATTTTCTCGCTTATGTAAACACCTAGAAATATTAGAATCAGTGGCATTAGATGATCACAGAAACGTATTTACTCAGTAATATCGTATACCAGGTTATGATTCTCTTTAGTGTGAATAATCCCTTTTGCAAAGTTCCTGCTAAAGTTTCCATTGATGCTTTTAAAACTACACTAATGCTGTAGGCCAAACACCCAAACGCCACAGCAGAGCAAAACAAAAGCACGCATCCTAGCCCTGCAGCTACCAAGTGCCTACATCACATTACGAACCCTGAGAGCTGCCAGCGTGCAACGCTTCCGAGTGAAATCGGGCGGGAGAGTATGCCCTGGCATGCCGTTATGGAAATCAAAGCAATAAAACAAGAAAACACAACTGCCACCATTCTCCCTAAACAAAAATTCTTGTTTTGACTTCCATAGAGCAAAATGCTGGATTATGCTGATAAATAAAGACAACCTTTAGAATCCACTTCACAATTCTAAATCCCATTTTGACGAGCCGAAGGAAAAGGATGCCTCGGAATCCCCCAGGCCTTGTGGATGTCCTTGAGGGTGCCCTATGGAGTTGTTCCAAACAGCGGTCTGAGCAGGAGCCCGGCGCCCACACCCCCCTGGAAATGCTGCCATCCCCCCTTCTCATCAGAGCAGTGAGATTAAATATTCAGGACCCTGCCACGGTGGTGCAGAGCAGAGTGTGCAGGGCTCTGACCTTCTCCAGCAAAGTCAGTCAGGGAACAAATGTGTGACAACGGGTGACACTAACTGTGTACTGTAACGGAAAACCAACTAATGCAGTTTTCATGTTACATACGCTCCAGTGTGGTAAATGCACTATTAAACTCTCAGTGCAGAAGTCATACTAAAAGCCTTTTTCATGCAGGCTGCAAATTCACATTCAGAGCCATCTGCGGCCGGCCCTCTGCTCCATGCGAACTTGGTCGCTAACGTGCCAGGGAGTGGGAGGCCACGGGATGAGCACCGGACTGAGAGTCGGGCTTGCAGCTCTAAAGGGACCAAAGCGAGACAAGCTGCTTTGGGTTTCCATGTTCTGTCTGTCAAATAAGGGCATTGGATTAAAGAACTCCTGCCTTCTTTTCCAATTCAAAAAAAATATCTCCACTGGGAGCTCTCAATATATGTATAAATGTATATGTGTATATATAAATGTATATGTATACATATATTATTAAAGATCCGCACGTAGTTGCAAAAGATGGATGTACTTCAGTCTATTCACCATACTCCCACTGACAGACATCCAGGACGTTCTGAGTTGTCCTGCTATCAGAAACAATACTGCAATAAATAACCTTATACACACAGCCTTATGATGTGGAGCTTTCACTTCCACAGGGTCGGCCGTTTCCTTAGAGGTATGCCTACTCCATGCTGTTAAGAGAGAAAACGAGTTACAAAAACATGTATGTAATAAGATCCTATTTTTGTGAAATAAAATTACAATCTCTACATGTGTGAATCACATTTGCAAAGAATGGCAACCTGCTTCGTCGGGGCGGAAAGAACAGATGATATAGGAAAAAAGGAGAATGCGACAAAATGGAAGCTCTTACAATACAGTGCTAATATTTAGAATATGAAACTACAAAATGTGTGAAAATATGAAAAAAGTAACATACATATGTGAGAAAGATATGTAGATTAAAGGAAAACAACCATTTCATTACGTGATGAGAAATTTAGGCAATTTTTTTTTACTTGAATACCTTCTGTTATGTTGTTTTTGCAGAAAAGTAACATATAGACAAAAGGGGAAATAATGAGTCTGTGATATGAACTTCTTTTAGAGGTTCTGTGCCGGCAAAATGCCAATGATATCTATTTATTGAACATTCTTTACGGTATGGTGAAAAATTGTGCTGAGTTATCTAATGCAAGAGATTTTTGAGGTAGTCTTGTTATCTCTCTCAGCTTCAGCTGAGAAAGAAAGATTAACTACCTCTACTAAATTTATTGTGGCATTTAGTGTCACATCTTAAATGTGTTCCATCCTGCCTAACCCCAAAATCCATGCTCTAAAACCCTGTAGAATGTTATAGCCTGCCTCTCTGCTTCCTGAAAAACCCACATGAGTCACTCATTTAGGTTTGAGTGTTGAATTCCCCTTTTTCTGTTGTGGAAACTATTAACATTACAACAGATGAACCCATTGTTTTAAAAGTACTCAACGCAAAAGCTTATAAAAATAATAACAAATATTATTGAATAATAATATCTTTACCATTCTGAAACATTTTTAATGGATACAGTCATTTTATATAGGGATCTAGAAATGATGGTTCACTTAAGAAATTTTATAAAATAAAGCTTAGCAAACTAAGGATTTATTTCCAATTGAGTTAAGTCTGCTATTATTGATTCTATAAAGTAACTTTTTGTGTGCCAGTAAGACAAAATTAGGGGTAAAATAACTTCTCTCCTAATCTTTCATCAGTCTCAGAAGTATGTTTTCAACATTTTTGTAATTTTGCCCATTATAAAGTACCGCTTATCTCATGGACATTTGGCACATTTTGAAGATTCACCCACAGTCTATGAGCATAGATGGGTTTCTTCTTACAATATGGTGGCTGAGACTTCGCTTGCATAGCCTTCTCCCTGCATACTCTCCACATCTTTCTCCTAGATAAGCCTAGCATCTCCATGTTATTTTGCTGCCGAAGCACAGAATCATTCATCTCCACAAACGTTTGCTCCGGCACTCACAGCATAGACCCATGCCAGGGACAGCTGCTGCTGTGTGGGAATGAAGGGCAATTTTTCCATTTAGAGACCTGAGAAAATCTGGCCATAGCAGCAATTAGTCAACTTAGTCTACATTCTCTTCTTTTTTTGTTTCTTAGCATTCTTTATTCAAGAGGCAAGGTTGCATGGACATTCATCCTATCATTTAAACACATTGGAAACTGCAAAGCCCAAAGACATGGGCCACCTGAGCTTCCTGTGCCAGTTCTTTCAACTGATGGTCCATGATTTGGGCCAGATCACTCAAAAATGTCGAAGCATCAATAGAATCATGTGTAAAGGGAAGTAATAATGACCATCTAATAGACCTACTCAATAAAATTCTTAGGAAAATTAAATCTGATCATGTATATAAAACACATTAGAAAATGTCTGGCATATAGGAGATATTTCATCAATACAGGCTGCTGCCATTACTGTTATTACTAGCATGTTATTACTATTAAAGCGTACTGCTTCCTTAGCCAAAATTGAGAAAGAAATCTTTCTAAAGCAAATATTAAATAGTCTGGGGGAAGCATTGGAAATCCCTCTAAGTACCTAGGAAAATCTTCTTAAATACTGTTGTGATTATGATTTGGATAATAGGAGTTAGAGCCATTTTACAGGCAATCTAAGAATACACCTGCATTCTTTCCTTTATCATGTAAATATTGGCTGTATAATCAATGGGGGAAAATTTACCTAAATTATTATACTTCATAGTTCAAGAACGTGAATAGACACATGGATAGGCTTCAAAAGATTATGAAACTGTATGAAAATAATGACTATGTATGTGTTTTCTGATAATAGAGTTCAGAGTTTTTATCTGATTTTGAAAAGCTAATAGTTTAGAAATATGCAATTATATACTAAATGTATTGGAGTAAATAATTTATGTCATCGGCTTCTATTTCCTCTAGAAATCTGAAGAATATATCAAACTTATGCCCTAAACAATATAGTCTAGTGCAGTGTCTTGTCATCTTCTTGAAGTGACTGTCCTTTTTGATAATTGTACAAAAATTATAAACATCCTCTTAAGATTAATGGATTGTAGTAAATCATAACTGCACCTTTGATAGTTCTTAATGGAGATCTCTTAACTGCACCTTTAAATGTTCTGGGTGGCAATCTCTCACTCATAGAGGCTGGGAATGGCATTTACTTGCCCCCAACCTCCCTTGTTCTGTGACAAAGTCACAACGATGAGCCCCTTTTTTTCTACTGGTAATCTAAAATGTGGGCAAGGAAGGAAAGAGAGAACAAGAAAGGGAAGAAAAGAAGATAATACAAAGTGATTACAGAGTCATTGACAGGGATGGAAAAGAGAGAGAGAAGAGAGAGAAGAGCAGGAGAGAAGGGGGGAAGGAAGGAAAGAGAGGAAGGGAGAAGAAAAGGAGGGTAAGAGGAAAGAGGAGGGAAGGAGAGAGGGAGGTAAGAGATAGAGAGAAAGGAAGACAGATTATGACTTGGTAGCTTTTGCCATGTTAATCTGTAGTTTCTGAAAAACATCTCCCTAAGCCCATTGGCTGCTTTATCCACTCAGCACATTCACCCTGAGATAAAGGAGAAACAATTGAGGGCATTCTGATCCACAGCTTTTAAAACTACCTATGAATAATACTTTTAAAAATCCTATGAATTATATAATATATTTGAATAACCTGCCCTTTCTAAGCATTATTTTTTATAGTCCACGTTACTGTATACCGACGTGGGCTGCTTCTTTATCTATTGCCAAACAACTTTTTGGAGAATGGATGAGGGGAGAATCGTCTGCTTAATAAACCGAAACAAAATTCTTTCTATTCCACATTTGCTCTTTTGTCTTGATACAACTTTAGATGATGCATCTTTGCCATTTCTGCCACGAGATAAATTATTTTCAATTCAGTTTAACAAATGTGGATCGGGTGTCTTATCCCTTTTCTTATATCGGGTCCAAGAAGTATAAGAATTATATTTGCTCTAAAAACTGTATAGGACTACAAATATCAGGGGGGAGCTTCATCAGTCATAAAAGTACTAACTGGAAAAGTAAGTTTATAAAAATTAATATGCTTTCCTCTTGAAAAGATCTACAGGTTTCTCAACATGGTTTTCAATTTGTTCTCTGTGCTTCTGGTAACATAACTGCAAAATATTCCACTTGACTCTTACATTATTCATTCAAACATTTTTTAAGAAACTGTAAAATGAGTTTACTTTGATAAAACTTCAATTTCTTTAAGATCGGCTTTAAAATGGAGATACCTGGATATATATATATATATATATATATATATATATATATATATAACTGGAAAGTATTGGTGTGCAAAATGTATTAATATAGCCATTTGAAAAGCTTCTTATATAAGGATCTTAATTTTGGGGGGAGCAGCTATGGCTAAGAATGAGCCAAACCATTCTTAGTCAGCTTTGATGGTCAGATAATTATCTAGACCCCAACTTCATTAGATGAAGTGGTTCAGTCCACATATGGGAACAATACAGAATAGTCTTGAGATTCTGATAAGAGGCAGAAATTTCTATTTCCTTGAAATCCCATAATAAGGATTCATATTAAAGTTAGAGAGCTTAATTATTATATGGTCTGAAGCACATGTTTATCTCAATGAGTAAAATCAGTTACAATGACATCCTCCATCTCTCAGTCTGATGAACCCACTCAAAGTTCCTCCCCTGCAACACTAGTCCTGACTCATCCCTACCATCCTAAAATAGCTTCGCTGATGGGAGCAAAGGTCTGTGACCAGATATTGCTGTCACTCAATTGCTATAGTCATTCCACCTTCTGGAGTGACTGACAATTAAGAGCTCAGTATAAGTAAATTCAGAAATCTCTTCTAAGAAGCCACTTTTCTTCAAACCCAGGGAAAGCCAGTAAAGCACATTCTTTGGCTGAGTCTACTGTCCCTCCAAAGGTGAAACTGCCACACTGGAGATACTTAGTTCATATTATACTGTACTCACAAAATCATTAAGACCCACAGTCTTCAAAGGATGCTCGCAGATCCCACTTTCCTCTCTTATACTCACGGTTTTCCTAAGTCAGTATTTTGCAACCTTGACACCATCTTGGATCAGATAATTCTTTGCTGTTGGGGGCTGGCCTACATATTGTAGGATGTTTAACAGCATCTCTGGCCTTTACTTACTAAATGTTAGAAGTACTACTCGAGTGTGATAACCAAAACTGGCTCTAGATATTCCCTAATGTCTCCTACGGGAAACATCAGACCCTATTGAGAACTACTGTTTTAAGACCATGAGCTTGATTAATGAGAGCTCTGTGGATTCTTGCTTAGAGCCCTAGTGACTCAGATTTTACATGTGATTTTAAAAATATTAACTACATAATTCACTGGATATTAACTATATAGCTTGCTAGAATCCAATGCATTATAAGTAGTAAATCAAATGAGCTAAGCATTGTATGACCCTCTAGAAAAGCTGGACCTTTGTATTTGTGAGAATTAGGTTATGCCAGAAACAATGGTACACTCTATTCCCAATGAAAAATTCACTTACACTCAATCAGAAGCCTAAGACCGGGACAAAGAGGCCAGCATCAGCCGTCCCTAATTTTCTTCTTGCTAACTGGCTTACTTTTCTTAACTGTGTTGAACTGATTAGAATTTGTACATATTAACTCATTAATCTTTTTTTTTTGTTGTTTACTTTCCTGTTTTCCTACTTCAAGACCCTTGATCACTAGTCATTTATATTGGTCCCCTACTACTGCTCATAGTTCTTTCTTTAATAAGAGTTTCCACTCTGAGTTCTGCTGTATATTCAGTTATCTGTGATTACCACTTTGCTTCTTTGACTAGTAATATATCACCAGTATAATTTGGGCTCAATTCACTAGTCTCTTAGTCCTGGCATCTCCTTTGGTCCTGAATCTGTTCATATTGTGGCATGACAAAGACAATTAATACATAAAGAAATAGAAGATAGCAGTTTACCAGAGAGGAAAAAAGAGGAAAAACTATAAAAACAATTCTCAGAAACACCTCTACAGACTTCATTACTTTTGAAACAATCACATTATCACATTAGAGTATGACAAGAGTATTTGTAGTAATGGCTTTAAGTCTTCAGTAAAGGAGTATACATATTCTACTTGAGAAGAGCCTACTTCAAACACAAGCACATTTAAAATTTTATTTTAAAAAATCATTTCTATTGTGCCAATATTTAATGAATTATTCCTTCTTGCATGGATCCCAAGAACCCAAAAACATCAACTCTAAATGATAAACCAGAACAGTGTGACAAATTAGTCTACAAAACAAAATTGTATAAGCAAAGGATAAATAGGAGAACTAAGTGATTATTTTAATGAGCAAACCGATTTGCTAAGGACTCTTCCTGGGTCCTCAAATTTCTTTTTTGCCAGCGTTAGTGCATTTTAATTTCAGATGTCAAAATCTGCACTTTTCAGATCCTAATCTCTTGCAGGATAATCAATGATGTGCATTGCATTCATCATTTTAAAGTTGTCAGCACTCAGCAGCAAGGACCTAACAAACAAACAGGCCAAAGACACACATTAAGCTTCACAACACAACTGTTACCCTAAAAAGTGATAGACGAAGAATAAAGTGATCTTTGCTGCACTGAAAACTCCATTGTTGCCAATTGCTGATAGTAACTAATGTTAGAAACCAATAAGAGATACACATCTTTGGTACATGAGATGAAATACAAGAAAGTCAGAGAGTAGGAGGACAGGGGGACAGAGGGAAACCTAATTATATTAGATACCCAGGAACTCTGAAATGAACTCCATTCATCTCAGAGGAACATAAAGAACTATAAAGGAGTCTATTTAAATTTATTATCTGCCCGCTGCTGCTTCAGCTGCTGCTAACAGACGCTCCATAGAGAACCTACGGAGAGAAAAGCATTCTTATATGTTCTTCTCTTATGAACCTGGGGTGATGGTGTTGAGAATGAATGTAAATGTGAAAATATGGTATTTCATCAGGGCTAAGTTTTGTGTTAACGCTCAGTGGAACTTGGGAGAGCAAAAGTTCAACAAACAGTTGTTAAATAATTAAATGAATGAGACTATTTCTGAACCATCTAGAAATCCATGGGGCCATAGAGGCTACTTTTGAACCATGACCTCTGCTTAGCAGGGGAGAAAAGGAACTTCTGTGACAGGTAAAAGAAGAAACGATAGCGGGAGGACCAATTACTTGATGCCTTTCCTATGTCCCTTAACACCAGTTTACTCAACAGCTGGTGATGAGAGTTCCCTTCAAGTCTTCGGGGCTCCATTTAAACACAATTCCATATCTCTTTAATGCTCAAGAAATGTGTATTAGGTCAGCCGCCTGTAATATCACCTAAATTATTTTCCATTGTAAGCACAGTAAGTACTATTCCAATTTTTCCATGTAGAGAATTAGTAGGAAAAAAGAACAAAGAGAATAAAAAATAATATGCAAACTTCCTAAGACCGATAAAACCTCACATCCATTAGATGTTAAGAAAATTTAACCTAGATAATATTATCTATTTTCATATCTAAACACTGTAAAATTTCCTATTTATTTATTTATTTATATTAGTTTGGAAAATCTATCCATGAATACCAAGCTGTTCTCACAGATTAAAAGACCGCGTTTCACAGTAGAAGAAATGATTCAAAGTTGTTATCTAACTGTAGAGCTATAATTCAAAGTTTTCTTAAACTGTTTAGTGAGCTAATTCCAATGTTTGTTTATGTACAAAATAATTTTTCAGTGAAGGAGTATAATGATTTAAAGTGTAGATGCCTCGGCTTGCATCCTATCTCTGCCTTTACTGTCTACCATTGGCAAAGTCACTTAACTTCTGTGTACCCAAAGATTATGTGCAATTATTTCTGCATTGGGAGGAACTATGACAATTTATAGTTTCTCCTTTGTGTTTTTGTTTGTCAGAGTGTTAAGATTCTAACAATTACCAAATTTTTAAAAAGAAAAAAAACTAAGTGATGACAAGGCATCAAGTAAAAAGAAAGCCTTAGACTAGGCACCATTTTAGTGATATACTTTTCAAAGTTCCATATCAGTTATAATCAACACACTTTCCACTGTTTAATAAGTTAATGGGAATTATAAACCAGCCACTCATTTTTTTGGCAAATAAGTAATTTCTGGTGATAAGTACATATCAGACCCCCCAAAACTGACTAAAAATATCACATAAAAATTCCCCCACCCTCTCATGATCACTTTTTAGTTTTCATCATTGTGATGTTGACCTCTAGCCTACACGAAAGACTCTGATACATCCCATGACACTTCTGCTGCCACAACACGGTTGTAAACTCAGCACTTATCATTCACCTGGTCTACACGATTCCTTCCTTCTTCCATAGTAATAAACCAATATAAAGTCACCCTCATGACCATATTTAAGTTAATTTCCTCCAAATTACATGTCATATTCATAAGACATGACTTTGCATTTAGGCAGTGCTTATCTTTAAAGGTGCTCTAAGCACTGCCTGTGGCTTTTATTTATGTGAATACATCACGGGCGTACAGAGAGACAGATTATTTTCTTTCAAAGATATCCATTTTACGATTTGCACCAAAAAACTTAGAGTCCTTAAGATCATAAATATCACATTTAGTCAAATTGCTATGTCATTGAGCTCATTATTCAGTCTTTCACTGGGAAAAATAAGAGATACTTTATGAAATGCCATTCATTTATTCAATTTACTGCTAGGTGCTGAAGAGAGCTGTAAAATGAATCATAAGCCAGCCCTGAATTTTTGGTTCTCACAGCGCCATTGGGAAGAGACATGTGACAACAGCCCCCGTGTATCACAGGGCATGTGATGGGGGACAGAGGAAGAAGAATGTGTTCAGGGTAGGTGTTACCAAAACATTTGTACCAAGTTTTAGGAAGTAGCTTTTTCTGTTTGTTTGTTTTGTTTTTTGTTTCTTGCAAATGGCTAGGAGAGAAAACATGGAGGTCCCATATTCTAAAGAGAGAAAAAGGGAAGAAGACAGTAACAAGTGCTCCATCCACACCAAGAGATTTCTTATTTTCATTTAGTATATGCAGACTTCACTCCGCACACCCACACCGCTCACTGGGACAACCACCAGAAAGTCAACTGAGAACAGAGAGATCACAAGTCAATTTAAATGATAAAAGCGAGTTGGGCAGGATCGCACAGCTGCTCCCATGCTCCTCCGTGACTCTGGACAGAGCAAATGGACTTCTGGCTCTCTTGCTGTTTGCTTCCCCGGCAGCCTGTTATATCTCTGTGAAAACTCATAAAAAATTGTGTTATCGTTGCCATCTTTATACACATATTACGTCTTGCTATTTACACAATCTTTGGTAATATGTTGGTATCACTCTACGATTAAATATAGTTTTAATTATTGTGACTATATATCTACTGGCAGGCAGTAGGGCTAATGTTCAAGAGAGTAGGCTGAGAAAAGATTCCTAGTATCAGCAGTGTGGTAAGAAAAGTAGCATCTTTAGACAAAAAAAGACAGAAGTTCTATAAGGAATGTTACTATCCATATAGTTACATATCTATGCACCCACCTACCTACCTACCTACCCACCTATCTACCTACCCATCCACCCACCCACCCACCTACCTACCCACCCACCCACCTACTTACCCACCCACCTACCTACCTACCCACCCACCTACCTACCTACTTACCCACCCACCTACCTACCTACCCACCCACCTACCTACCTACCCACCCACCCACTCACCTACTTACCCACGCACCTACCTACCCACCCACCCACCTACCTACTTACCTACCCATCCACTAACCTACCTACCTACCCACCTACCTACCTACTTACTTAAATATTTATTTTAAATATATCTCATATACTAAAGGTAAATAATATAGAAACCCTAATGGGTCACTTGCTGCCTCAGTCCCCATTCCCATTTCTTTTCCATAGGACACGATTCGATAATTTCCTAAAGCATGTTGACTCAGGCCCCACTAACTAAAAATCAAGCAATAAGAAATTTTTTTTTTTTACTTTTTCTGTTTTCCAAATCTGAAGACCCTCCTTCCTCTGAGCTGACAGGATCCCCAGGGTGCAAATTAGGGAACAAGAGCTGCTGGAGAAAGTTTTGTTACTGATCGCTGCTGCTTCTCCTTTTCTGTGTAGTGACCTCAATCACAAGTTTTTAAATCAGATGTTAGGCTTTTAACTGGTGTATTTTATACATCATCTCTTTCCAGTAAATCACAGCCCACCTGAAATGCTGTAGAGAAGAACTACTGAGATCAGCATGGCTAATGGAAAAGTGCGAGGAAATGGAAGAGATGAGGTTAATAAAGCATAAAGAACCCAGAAGAAATGACTCAGGAAAGACAATGTGGCGCCACACAGAAGTTCAGGCATACAGGGTTAGAGAACATACACATGTAAACTTTTGGCTATACATATACAGAATCTACTCTCTCCGGTAAGTACAAGCCTTTCCCGAGATTTAGAAATAAGAATGGTTTTGGAGTCATGTGAGCCAGAGTTTGAATTCCAGCTTCTCAGTTTACTAATTATTCACTCTCAGAACATTTTCTTGGCTTTTCTCAGTCTCAGGATCATCGATAGAACCCCAAAGTGTTGTGAAAAGAGTTATAAATAATGCATGTGAGATATTCAGCACTTTCTTGACATTCAACATGCATGAATTACCAGCACATAAACAGTATCTAAGAATTTTGGTGGATTAAATGATAAAATAAAGTGTGTTTCTGCATATAGCTCATGGAGCATCTCTTCATTTTATAGTGCCTTCCCTGCGTAAACTCTGTGAGGGCCATTTTAATGTCTTCAGTTATCTTCAAAGCTTTAGGATTCTAGGAAAATCTACTATACATTTTCTCCCATTGGCGTAAGAACTACTATTAAATTCTTAGACTTGGCATGCAAGTTTAGGTTCACTTAGTAAATATATGCTCCGTACACATAATTTTTCACAGCATTTTCACTCCAGAGTAAAGAGATGATGGAAGCGTTAAGGTATTCATCAAGTGACTTCTGCTCAGTGAAGAATAAGAGAGCATGCAAGCTTTTTTAAGAGATCCAAGGAGAGTGTGATACAGCCTGCTACAGGAGCCCCTGGCATACGGGTAGAACATCAACCACCTCAGAACCAGAAGGCGGAGGAGTCTTTGGATTTCTGGCCCAATCTTTCTTTCTCTATAAAAAATAACTTTCGAGCTTCCTCTACTCAATCCTTACTCCTTCCTCTTTGGAGTTGCCGTGTAAACATTTTAGCTTCATGGAAGTTTCTGTGGGATGTCAAAATATTCCAACTCTGTATTTACTCAGCCTGATTCGGCATCTAAACCTGGTAAATCTTTGATATCATTTGTTTGACACCTCTGCCTTCCCTAGCCTATGATTCCCAATATTATTGTTAAGGATTTGCACATTTCTTTTAAGTCAATAATTCATCAAAACACAAAGCCAGAAAATCAGATTTCTTAGTAAATATTTCAAAACTATATGTAGTGAAAACCTCAGCTCTCTTTTTTTCATAGATTTCCTGTCACAATATTCGCACTCTTTGCAAATAATAATCTGGAGCTGATATTTTGGAGTATGGCTGAACAATTGGATACCTCAGATTCACACTTAAAAGTTATCCACAAAATACTCAATGTAAAAAGGCAAGAAAAAACATCAAATACAAAGCTGGCAAATGAAGTCGGGCAACTACCAGCAGACCACTTGTAAGAGACAAGAGACGTTCCAAGATACCATTGCTATCTCTGACAGCCCTCACTCTGGCAGAGAGATAGACATATTCCTTCAACCTACGATGTGGAGGATTATCACTTTGGAACAAGGCCCAGTAGTCTGTGCATTATCAGAAGTAAGTAGATTACATGGACATCACAAACAACCTTATCTCATCTTCTCTGTAACTGAAAAGTAGAGCACACCAAAATAACTTTCTTTTACAATGTTTTTCTTCTTCATAAGGGTCTATTTCCCCCCCCCTTAAAATTATTCAATATACACCATTAAATTCAGACAAAGGTGGCGTTGTTCTTAACTTGGTGATATTCAGGTACTAGCAAAGCACTTGGCATGAAGCAAGTACATAATAAGCGATATGAAATAAATTTACTAATTAATTATTAATTAATCAATCAGGGATCTTCTGCACTAAAAGGGAGACCATATTTTAAAGGGGAGAAAATGAATTCTATTTGAACATTTTTGGAAAGAATAAAATGAAAGGAAATCTATCACTGATTCGTAATGCTTAGGCAATATGTGCTTCCTTAAACTAGAGTAACAAATGCTATATTTAAGTTAAAAGTATACATATGGAAATAGCTTGATTTCTATCATGTTCATCTGCATAAAATCTGCAAACTACATAGTGGGAAGTCTATGGATAACAATGTTATGTCTCAAAACTTCATTAATTGTGATGCTTTTCCAAAGCAGCTAGGACATCGGTATACCATTAGCCTGGGGAGGTTTACTTCTCCTTTCAAAATTCTCACTGGTAAATAATAAAGAGGTAGCACTGAAATGACTTGCTTCTGGGACAAGCAATGAAGCAATTGTTCTTTCAGTAGCCAGACTCAACAGCCTTTACATTCTCTTAAAGAAGCATGTCTTATTCTTAGTAATAGACTATATTTTAAGAAACTAAAAAAGCAGCATATGAAACACTAAACATAGACGTGTCTAGGCATAAAGATGAGTCTCATGTAGCAGAAGAGGTTGAGTAATATTTTTGCCAGACTATAAAATGGCTTAGAACACGAGTTAGGGAAATCGTCACGAGACAGTAATTCAGAAAACAGGAGTGTGTCCAAATGGCCCTGGGAAATATTAACATTTAATGCCAGTGTTTGAGTTCTGCTTCTGGGAAGTTTTTCTTAGACCTTAAGATTAGATTCTGTGTCCCTTTGCTTCCATAAATAACCAACCCACTTCTCACACTGCACTGTGATTGTTTGTTCGATTGTCTTTTTTCCTCCCCAAATGCACGCTCACTGAGAAATTAACCTTTTTACCACCATTCACATGGTGGCTAGCACAGTTCCTGACACAAAGCAGATAATGAATACATACTTATTCAATCAACGAGAGACTCAATACTGATTTGTGTCAATCATACTTTAGAATGCTGCTGTTAAATTCTAAGTTCTCTTCTGTAAGTTTGGGGAAAGTATATTATGTCATTACCTGGAAGTAAAATCTTAATTCCCTCAAGCCACACAGTCTCAGCCTGTCTAGGGAAGGGGAATCTAATATATTATGTTTGATGCTACTTGGTGCAAAGGGTATGGTGATAACTATTTCTTCTGTTTCTCGTTGGTCAATATGCTCTAATACTGGAGCACGTAAAATGAGTCCCTTGCTATATTAAAAATGGTTATGTGCCTTTGCTCAGCATGCTTTGCAGAAGAGCAGCCTACGTACCACCACATCCTGGACCATAACTGATAAAGGGTCCAGACATTTCCCTCACACTCTTTCACTTGGTATCTATATTATCTGCTGCTGGCTTCCTACTCATTGGCCACACTCGTTCTCAGTCTCCTGCATTCTCGTCCTTCAAAACTCGAACTTAGACTTCTTATCCTCATCTACACTCACTTTCCAGGTAATTGCATCTCAGGCAATGTTGACAACTTCCAAATAAAAACCTCCAGCCGGAGTCTCTTCCCTGAACTCTAGATGTATATATCAACATAGCTAATTGGATGTGATGGGTATCTCAAAAGGAACTAAAACCAAAATCCAAATCTGCTCTTGCCTCAAAGCTGTTCCACACGGAAGCTTAGGTCTGCAAACGTCAACATCATTCTTCCAGGTGCTTAGGGTAAAATAGAACAAAACCTTTTCTCTCCATTCCATATCTCACCTGTCAGAAAATGATGTTGGTTCAATATTCAAAATGAAAGAATTTTCTACCACCACTGCTTCTACAATTTTTGTCCAGGCTGCCATGATTTATTGCTTATTTATTGCAATAACCTCTTAAGTGACATCACTGCATCTGCCCTTGACACGCATTGTCTATTCTTAATCAGTGAGCCAGAGTGATCCTTTCAAAAGAAAATGCAGATCATGCCTCACCTCTGCTCAAGCCTCTCTCATGACCAGGCACTGCATTCAGAGTAAAGGCAAAATCCTAAAACCCTGCATATCTCCAGTTCCTCTATGGCTTCATCTGGCCTACTGGCCTCATGCTCAATCTGGATCACGACGAGGCGATGCTCCTTTAAAAGAACTAACATGCTTTCCCTCATGGATGGGGGTGTTTGCTGTTCCCTCCACCTGGAATCCCTTCGGAAGGGCATGTCTAGGTGTCACTGTCTTCTCTCTCTCACATCTCTGCTCAGGACTCGACTTTACAATGAGGTCTCTCTGGTCCATCCTATTAAAAATGAAATTCTTCACACTACAGGTTCCCTAACCCCTTTGTTGCTTTATCTGAAAATGTCTTTCAAAGCATACTGATTGCTCCTTCTCTCTTTAATTATTAAATTCAGTTCCAGAGAAGTAAAACGAAGAGAAGAAATATTGATTGTCACCTATTACATTCTTTCTGGCTACTTTAAAGGTTTGCATTTTTTTTTTTTTTTTAGTCCTTTACAATAATTCTAAAATATTTAATCTTGCCCAAAGTCAACCTAGTTATGTAAAAGCAGTCATCGACAGCTGGGGCTGCACGGAACCCTACCGCACACTGGGGCCTCCCAGAGCGCACCCTCATTTCACTCCAGCATTGACCTAGGCCTTGAGTTCTTGCCTCAGCAATCGTGGCTCCAATAGAGTCACCTCTCAAGGTGGAGGCAGGGGAGAAGGATGGCAAGGCTGAAAAAAGAGAGCCTGTCCATCGATGTCTGCTCAGACACTAAGTATTATCAGGGTCCAAATCATGGGACACTATACAGAAGAAATGAAAACAAAAAAAAAGTTTAAATCTACTCCTATTCCAAAATACTGTTCTTCTATTTCTATTCTATTTCTATACAATACTACTTAGCCAAAATCACTAACAAGTATATTGATATAAAAGGTAATATATTTTAATAGAAAATTTTTTTAAATGTTAAAAAAATAGAAAATCTGACATGTCACTTTCACCACGGGTACCCTGTCCAATGAGATCTGGATCTCAATTGGGAGGCTTGCTTGGGCCCTCTCAACCCTGGGGAGAGGGCATGACAGCTCCTCGTAGCTACATCTATATTCTTTGTATTATGAGCCAGTCCCAATTTTTTACTTCAATCCTGTTATAGTAATTATTTATATAAAATTCTTCTGTTCAAATCACTGTGTGGTTTCTGTCTCCTGAGTGGACCCTGACTGATATACACATGGAGAATTTGGGAAACAGTAAATCTGAATAAATGTGCATGCTCGTGCACATGCGCATATGCGTGTGCACACACACACTCACATATTTTTACAATAGGATTTCCCAGAGGCTCTATAGTATATTAATATGTGTTACAAATTTAAAAGCAGGATGAATAATATACAGAATTTTTCGAATTTGTGTTAACGTAGAAACTCTTTCCCACCTCACACACGCACGATGGCTCAGGAATTGTGTTTCTGTGGGGAATCTACGGGGACACAGATATTTTAACCCACAGTACAGCCGAGTTCAACTATATGGTAGGAATCCAAAACCAAAGCGTGTTCTTGGGGAATGGCCAGTACCATCTCAGCAAGTCAATGGATTTTCATTTTATTCTTTGAATTACGGGAGGTATGGAATAACGTTTCCAACATTTTCCTGCCTTTAATACTGAGACAACACCTGCTCCTGAATAACCATGGATTTCAGTATCAGGGAGGGCAGACATTCTCGATTGGGGATGGGGAGGCAGGCAACTCTATTAGGGAATGTAAAAGTATCTTGAGAGAAGGCGAAAGGTGGAAAAGTTTTCCTCTGTTCTAGAGAGTTCTGTTTCATATTGTCCACATGATAACTGCCAATTCAGAACATGTGGGCTTTCCCATAAATGTGTATGACATCCATGGAAAGTTTCAGACATAATTGGATTTTTGACTCAGCAGGTTAAGGCAGTATCATTTGGGAAAAGATCATGCAGAAGCTTCTGCTCTTAGAAATATATGACTTAAGCAGTAAGTGTCAGACACTATCAGAGTCTGGGGCTGTGACATGTTGCAGGACAGAGCGCTGGTGGAAGCTGTTATTACCTTTTATGAACATTCACTAAAATATTGTTAAGAAAATGTAATTACCAGTGGGGAGGTTCATTTATCCAAATTATCCTGGGCTACCCAAGAACCCTGACATGTAAACAATTTAGATGAGAATTCTAAAAACTTAGCCAAAACAAATGTCTGAAATTCATCATGTGCTGCGCTCTTACTCTTACCTGGAATAGTCTGTTGTCTTCGAAGTGCTATTCCAGGTGACGAGACATTGGGAAGACAACTTTAAGTCAGTGTCAAGATACCTAGTTAATCAAGCTCAACAAATAAACAAACAAACAAAAAATACAGTGAGGTTCTCGCCTACTAACTCAAAGTAGAATGCAATGGCATTCCTACAGTAAAGTTCCAGCTAACTCATAAAATAAAAAATATAGAAGATATACAAGGTGCTTCAGAAAATAATGTTGGATTTGTTTTGCCTGGTATTTGAGGGAGAAGTAGAACATTCAAGTCCTAAATGCTTTGAGTCATTATGACCTATAGGGAATGCAGCTATCATCAATGTAATGGCTAGGTGGAGGGCCAGAGGAGAGAAAGAGCAATTAGAGGGATCATTTTATAAATTCTATAAATGTCTAACCAATGTACTATGTACTTGAAACTAATAATAAAACAAAATTTTAAAAAAGCATGAGACAATTTCTGTCTTAGTAACTTATATTCCTGGGAAGATGAAAACATTTTAAAGTGGTTATGTTTAGTTTATTTATATAATAAAATATAATAGTTAAAATTCAAAAGAACAATAAAATTTTCTAATTCTGAACTACAGACTAGGTCTTAAATACGTCTTTAGTGGAGATGTTTTCTAGAGAACTTGGCATTCACCCAAGAAGCAAAGCCAGGCTATAAGACATTGTTTTTTTTTTTTTTTTAATAACTGCATATTTGCAGGTAGAGAGACTTTAACCTAAGAGCAATTGCATGGAGCAGCTCTTTCTTAATGTAATGGAAAGACTAGGCCCTTGCAAAAAAGGATCAGTGGAAAAAGAAACCACTAATTTGCTTATTTCATGAAAAGCATGTTTTCATTAATTCATTATCTCAACTGGTGTTTGCTGAGCTGCTCCTGTGTTCCAAGCACCATGCTCAGCACTGAAGCATTGAACAGTCAGACAAAGCCCTCCTCCTTGCGGGGCCCGTCGTCCAGTAGACGAATCAGATGAGTAAAGGAATAATTAAAATGAAGCAGCAGAAACAAGGACAGAGTGTCGCAGGCGGGCAGAGAGAAAGAAGACCCCGGTGGTGTGCTGGAGTCAGCCGGCGAGAGTTCGTGAGAGCCAAAGACTCAATTTGGGGGACTTTTATAAAGCAGTCACTAAATACAGCCATTATTAAAAATTAAATCAGACAGAGTTTCAATTAAATAAATTAGATTTCAAACAAAGGTTATAAAATCTTGAAAATCCATCATTTCTTAATCATTTTGTTACATTTTACTGTTACCTACATACTTGAGGTTACCGAGTTCTGTTGTGCAGGCACAGTGGACATGTCACGGGATGGTGAGCTGCTGTGCACCTGTCACCAGCTGATCAGGGGCATCAGGTGGGCAGCTTGGAATTCACCAGGGAGACAGAATTTATACCAGAGAGCTCAACGAATGCTACCAAAGGTTTTTGTTTGTCTGTCTGTTTGTTTGTTTGTCCACACACAACCAGGTGTTAAACACATATCAGCATACCACTGAGAACATCTAACCTAGGTCCCTACCTCTTCATGGTTAAGGGGATCATCGTAGAAGAAGAGAAAGTAAGGATTAGCAAAATCTGTCACATGAAGGATGAGGACTGGCCTTCACAAGTGAAACATTTGTCATATATTATTGGATGTGAAAATGTATTATTACAAATGTTCATTGTTTTACATTTAATCTATAAAGACAATAACAATGTCACTTCTCTTAGAAAACAATAAAACCAAAAGTCTAAGCCACAAATAACTTAGAAGTTGTCCTAGCTCCTCTCATCCTGTCTCCCCTAAGTTTAATAACTTGCTATCATAGTTATTAGATCTCTCTTTACCAATATTCTCATTTTCACTTTTGGAGCCCCTATGAGATTGCATTGTACGGCTCCCTTGAACTTGAGCATGGCTAAATGCCCTGACTTTGCCAATGCAATGTGTGCACCTAACTGCCCTTTCTGCCATCAGGGTCACTTCCAGGTTAATGCTTTTACAGATAGTATGTGATCTGCCCTGTTCACTAATGTGGTGACTGTGGAAGAGTCAACCTAAGTCCCTAAACGACAGTGATAAGCAAAGAATGTCTGAATGTCTCCCCTTAAATTCTTACTTGGATTGGTTATATATATTGACTGAGAAATAAACTTTTGTTGTTTTAAGTTACTGATATTTGACCTTTTTTCCTCATTCCAGCATGACCCAAAGCATCCTGACTCACACGATTGCCAAGCATTACAGATTCTTTGAAATGGTTTTTGTCTCAGTTCATACCCCTATTAATCTCTCACCTGAACAACTACAATAGCCACCTAACTTCCCTTTCTGCTGCCAGTCTCAGCATCCTTGAACCTGTCCTGTGTACCGCAGAGACAGTTAGATGCCTCAGAAACACTTCTATGTAAAGATCTTTAAAATATCTTCATTTTATATGAGATAAATCTAAAGTATTTTAAATGGCATATTCAAAACACTCACATAATCTGGATCCTGATATTCACGTTCTAATCACACAGAACTAGTCTGTCTTCCAAACAAGTTTCCTGGTAGTGAAACACCTTGGGCCTTCGCATTTCATCCCGGTTCTGCCTTTGACAAACTCAAGGTCACACATACACGAGCACCAGTCATTATGTCACTGCATAGGTCGACGCGCAAGCAACATCGGTGCCGTCCCTTTGCTGTGTTTTTCAAAGGCACTTTGCTCACATCCCTGTGAGAATAGTGATTCAATGATACTGGAAACAAGTCTCTGTATTTCTCAATCTACACTTAGTTTTCTGGGATCTGTTTTTGAATTCTCATGGCTGACACATTGAAAGGCTGCACTAAACATACATGAGGACAAATCTTTGATTTACTAAACATGATCAGCTGGAGCAGAACTTTCCCTTTGCTTTTCGTATTTTTATTTATTTACTTACTTACTTACTTACTTATTTATTTATTGTGACATTGGTTAACAAAATGTAATAAGTTTCAGCTATACCCTTTAACAGTAAGGGGTGTGTGTGTGTGTGTGTGTGTGTGTGTGTGTGTGTGTGTGTGTATATATCACCACCTTTGGGTTTTTTTGATGCTGATTTTAATTAACATTGTATCTCAGACTTCCGCCAGAGGTAGGGAAGAAAACTTTAATCATTTACCACAATCTCTTCATTTGAAGGCTGGAAACTAAGGCCCACAGATGTTTGGTGATCTGCTGCCTAGTCAGTGACTGAGTCACAGTGAAACCTCAGGTCTGCCACCCTCAGGCACTGCCATTTACCTAACTTCAGTGTTACATTATAGTAATAATATCAGCCTAATGAGCACTAATCAAGAGTTCGCATTCTCATCATCCATGCCAAACCACACCTGAGAAAAACAGTCATTGTGTCCAGCATTTTCCAACTTATTTTCATAATCCACATTTGCACACATTGATCCTACCTCTCATACGCTCTATTTTTGCGATTCCCTAAAATATTTCTTGAAGGAGTCACACAATAAAAAGGGAAAACAATGTGAAGTAAACTTTAGAATTTCCAAACCGGAAGAGACCAGAAAAATCATCCAGTGCAAACTTTTCGTTTGACAGATTTTTAAAATGAAATCCTGAAACGTAACATCATTTAACTAAGGCCACATAGTGTCATGGTAGCCAACACAGGGATGCACTCAGATTTCTCAGGGATGCACTCAGATTTCTCAGGGATGCACTCAGATTTCTCAGCTCCCTGCCCAGGGTTCTTCTTTAAAAATTCAGTTTTCTTTTGCTATTAATCTTGGTCCTCGTTGCCTTCCAGACTAGGTCCCCATTTCTGTTGCTTAAACTAAATAATAAAGATCCTCGTATATGTGTTTTTTTTTAAATGTAAATACACATAAAAAGAAGAAAATAGAGGAAAATATAAAAATCTAAATACCAAAATTAATCAGTTTAAAAACAGATTTAAAAGTCAAATGAAACATGTATTGGTATTTTAGAAGGCACACATACGAATATTACTAAAAAGAAATTAAAGGACTATAAAAAGGAGAGAAAACATGTTGCGTTACTTGAAATCTGTTTGTGTCTTTATTTCTCCTTCTATAGCCCACTTGCAGGATTTTAAAAGAAAACCTCACACTATTGAGATAATTAAGATGATCACTTCAGAGGAAACAAGAGACAAAGGAATTAAAGCTCTCTAAATTAAATGGAACTACCTAATCATCCACTCCAAGCAATTAGGGGAGGAATTAAGAGTTAAATTCTGTATTTAGTTACATGTTAGAAATAAATGGGAAACTCCTGATTTAATCATTAAACCAAACCCAAACAAATCTGTCTGCTAAAAAGAATCTCTCAACCAAAATCTTTTAATTGCTGAAAAGCATTACTGTATGGATTTAATACCATTGCTCTGGATTTGTGCTACATTAATGTTTGAGCAATTAAGAATTTGCTTTATCCTTACATGTCTTGCTTTTCACAGTATCTCTGATCAAATTAACGTAAACTTTTACTGTATTACTTCGAATTTTTATTTCTTTAATGCTACTCATTCCTTTTTTAATTTTAATTTTGAAGATACTCTATTATATCAAATAAGTATTCTTTTATTATTACTTTGTTACATTGTCTTAAATTTTTATTTCATTGTGGTAAAAACGCTTAACATGAGATCTACCCTCTTAACAGATTTCCAAGTCTATAACATAGGATTTTTAACTACAGGCACAATTTTGTACAGCAGATCTCTAGAACCTATTCATCTTCCATAATTAAAACTTTATACTCGTTGATTATACCCATTTTCCCCTCTTCGTCTCTATGAGTTTGACTCTTTTTACACCTCATGTAAGAGGACTTATGAGACGGCTGGCTTCTTTCACTTAGCATAATGTCCACCAGGATCATCCACATTGTCACATCCTGCAATATTCCCTTCTTTCTAAAGGTGAATAATATTCCACTATATGTATAAATCACATTTTCTTTATTCATTCATCTATCAGTGAACATTTAGGTTGTTTCTACATCTTTGCTATCATGAATAATAGTGTCTCAATAAAGGTGGGAGTGCTGTTATCTCTTCAAGGAATAAAACAATCAACAGAGTGAAAAGGCAACAAAAAATATGGGAAAATATTTGCAAACCATATATCTGATAAGAAGTTAATTTCTAAAATACATAAGGGACTCATAACTTAACAGCAAAACAACAACAACATAATAACCCAAGTAAAAAAAAAGGGCTAAAGACTTGAGTAGACATTTCTCTAAAGAAGACATAAGAATGAACAACAGGTATACGAAAAAATGCTCAATGTGACTAATCAGCAGGGAAATGTAAATCAATACCACAAAGAGCTATCACCTCACATTTCTTAGGAAGGCTATTATCAAAAACCAAAAGACAATGTGTTAGCCGGAATGTAGAGAATTTGGAACCCTCATCCACTTATTCTTCGTGGCAAGTCAATGACATGACACTTCTCTGAATATCAAGGCTGACCTTTAGTCTGGCAATGTCCCCTGTCCTCCCCTTTTTCTCCTCAGTTTCCAGCAGCATGCATTTCCAAGGTCACTTAATTGAGATAGTAATCTGTAGTCAACGGCATCAGATATGTGGACATGTATTATGATCCATCCCTAAATAAATGTGGAAGACTCAAAGGGTTTGGGGAATATAAATATTATGTTACCTTGGAGTTTCTGAATAATAATATTAACAGGCACAGTACTTTGATCTGGCTTTTGTTAAAACCACAGTGAAATCATAGCCATGCATTTCAGTGAGAAATGATTAAGGGGTGAAAAGACTGTTGACCGAGGTACTTCAGATAACATGGAGCACTAGACTTCTTACTACCCATTGCTCAAAAAGGGAAGGAAAGTAAAAATATCTACAGTTATAAATCTTAAACTTACTTGCATAAAAACTTAAATGTCTGTTTTCTAAACTGAGAAAAAAAGCTTTCTTGTATTCAAAAGTTTCTTTTAACAGCTACCTTCCAAGAATTGTTGATGTATAATCCTAAAACCATGAAGCTGTTATAGAAAAACATACTAAAATGAATGTTTATTGTAAAGAAGTGTGTTAATCCTCTGTAAATTACATACTTTGTCTACCATAGAAGGATCAATTTTCTCAGCAGTTTAACTGCTATTCGATAATAATCATAATATAATTAATATGTGATATATGTAAAATGTATATTCTCTTAGTATTTTGGGGACTTATACTAACAAATAAAAGAGATTAAGAAACCTGTCAAAGAAAACAACACTAATAAGTAGAAGAACAGGATTTGAACCCACGTTAGTCTGGATATACTGGGGATTTTGAAGAATATACTTCTCCCCCAGGTTTGCAATATATATTTTTTCACTTGCTCTTGACTCCACAAAATGTTAATGCACTCTAAAGTTTATTTTAAATAGACATTATAACAAGAAACTAAAACATAAACTCTAAAAGCTATATTGGAAGTTTGAAAACTGAATTGATGTTTCCAAAAAAGCTATTTTTCAAGATTCCAGCTCTTAGATTGCTTCATCTCTATTTTTCTCAAAGTAATTTAGGCAGAATTATTTACAAACTAGCTGCAAAATGACTTTCTCAAGATGTATCAGCAAAATTTATATGAAAATATTTGCTTGCCAAAGACATATATGACAGTTTATAATTGTTTCAAATAGATTTCTATGTCATAAAAAAAACTATTGTTTTCATGAAATAAATGAATTACATCTGCATAGAAAACTCCCAAAGCTACTCATATCATTAGAGTCTAGGGGGAAAAAAATTACACTTGTTAAAATAAGAGTGGCTTCCAAATTTTTTCCTGGTTGTCATGAATAGCTTGTTTACAGTAGATTCTTTATATCAAAGCCAACTTTCTGTTTATCTCATTATGACAATGGAGGAAAAAATGAATAAACAATATACTCAAACAAAAGTATCCAATGGCTGATTCATAGAAAAACAAAAATGGTATCTGCAAGGATGCAGGGATTTCTGATTTAATTTGTTTTCATATTCATTAAATCATTAACGCAAATGGTTTTGATCTCTGCATATGAGCTTAGCCATTAAGTGTTTCAAAAATATGAATAACACCACATGTACTCAAGTAACCGCAGTCAAGCAAATTTTCAAATACTCAAGCTCATATATGTATGTTATTATATATTATGCATATTATATATAACCTACATATACATATATGCAATATATGTACATATATACACACTCATATACATACACAAACATATACACATACAGTTCTTTTCAATAATTACACATGTGTATACACACATACTAAGCAAGTATACAGATTCATTATATTCTATAAAAGACATGCTTGAGTTACTTGAAGAAAAACAGTATTTTCATAGACCTACCATTCTTCCTTCTCCTTCCTTCCTTTTCCACCATCTTCCCTCTATTTTCTTTCAATTTCTTCCTTTTTCTTCCCACACAAAAAAAATTATTGACATATGACATATGCTAGAAACTGGTAAGTCTGAAAGGTCCAATGGTGAATAATTACAGAAGGACCCTATTTGCATGGCACTTTAATTTTACTGAATATATCTAGTAAAAGATGAAAATCATATAATTTTAACTTAGAGAGACCTTCATTCGAATCATGATGATATAACTTAGGATCTTTGCAAAATTATTTAACCTTGCTGGGCTTTCATTTTCTCAAAAGGAAAACGGCAATAATTCCAGCCTCATCATATATCTCAAGGACTAAATAAAATAACAAGTGAAAAGAGTCGAGTGGAGACTCTGACATATAGTAGATGCTCAATAAATGCTACGATACTGCTCTCCCCAAATACGTTTAAATAGTCATTTACTATTAAATTCTAGTTTCACTGTTGCAGCTTTGCAGATATTCAAGAAATGAAAGTATGCTCAGTTTTTACACTGCTCTCAAATAAATATTTTATTCAAACGAGGTGCTTAATAAACACTGGTTGAAAAATGTGTTGGCTATTACCAAAAAGACAGGGAATGTGAGAGGAAACGACACAGGGAGACAGTGTGCAAAAATAAATGAACCCATGTGGGTATCGATATGGCAGTTTGAAAGGTGACTGGCACATCCTTTTTTGCTCACACAAGTGACATCGTTTTGTAATGCCAGCTTGTAATATTTCTATTCCCAATTTTATTTTCTCCACTTTCATATAAGAGGTGCTTTAATTCGCTCAGAAGTCAGCTAGGGCAAGTAGGCTTCCAGCTATGGTGGAGGACAATATTCTATATTTCCATGAAATAAATTACTACATGAAAAGATAGATGAGCTGGAGAGGGAAACAGGACTTCCAGGGATGCAGAATGGTGGAAACAAGTAACAGAATGGATGTTCTTACCACTGAGTATTTGAGAATCCGAGGCTTGTCTTCCTTCTATGACATCTGTTGAGGAATTCCTCATTCCAGGGACAGGTTGGATCACAGCGAAATCTAAAAACAGTGGATTATGGCGGAGTCCAAAAGTCTTTAGACATAAGCCTCGCCATCACTTACTACAAAATTCCAGAAACTCTGATTGAACTCAGATTATCATCCAACAGTTATAATTTTAAATAGACAGTTGTATGAAAACAATAAAATAAATAACCATACATCTGATTGGGTCAGATGTATAGTTAGAAGAAAAGCCCTTTCAAAACTCTTAGGAGTTAAAATGTAAAATCAACTCCCAATTAAAAGGCACCTTATAGAAAACTAATGTTTCTTCTCCATAAATAAGATACTGAAGTACAATACTTAAATAGCATCATTGTACCTAATAAAAAAGATTTAAAAGGCAGATTTCTTTGCTGGTTATGCAAAAAAATGACATTTTCAACGTGTTTTAGTTGTCCGACTAAGTATTGTACAGGAGAGGGTGCCAAGATAAGGAACCCTATAACTGGGAGAGTCCTCCACTGCAGACGAATGTTCCAAACAGGTCCCTGAGCATTGAAAACAAGCAATTCGTTACATTCACACTGATTCCATGTTTATTCAGCAACCTTCTTGATTATAATTTGTTTGCCTATGTGGATTTTCAACCAAGAGTCAAGGAATCAGATTGACGGAAACCTGAGATCCATCCAACAATTATATTTCTTGCTGTAAAGCAGAAAGCTGATATTCTACTTTATCTTCCTCATTCTCTTGTGAGTCTTCCAAATAGGAATCAGCATCTCCAAGTCCATTTACCTACAACACTAAAAAGATGGTACCACTGAGGCATAAAAGAGGTAGGGCCAGACCCACATACTGTAAATTTGCCAAGTGAATGGCGGGTATACACAAGTCAGCCTCCAAAGCATTGAGGGCGACACAAAGAAGGAAAATTCGACTTGATCCCTCACCTCAAAGATTTTCAAACCAGATGAGAAGGCAAAAAACTTGAAGGCAGATTGAGTTCTAACAGAATAGTGAGATTTACAAATTATATAACTATATTAAGAAGATAAACACATACCTACAGCAAAAGATTAGAAGAATATTGTGGGGTAATGGGATATAGATGTATCTTTAGCCTATTTATATTTTGTGTAATAAACATGTATTTGCTTTTAAAATAAAAACATTTAAAGTGATTTCTGTAGATATCGTGGGTTACCTCAGACTGGGGCAGAAAAGAAGGTCTACCTTAGGATATACTTTAAGCCTACAGTCACATAATAAGCAGGCACCAATTAATATCAATGTCACCTCAATAATTTTTAATAATACAAATATTTATATTAGTCTCCTATTGCTACTGTAACAAATTACTACAAACTTAGTGACTTAAAACAGCCCAAACTGATTAACTCACAGTTCTGAGGTCAGAAGTCAAAATGGGTCTCATTGGGATAAAATCAAGATGTGGGGTTCCTTCTGGCAGCTCTAAGAAAGAAGCCCCGATTCCTTGCCCTTTCCAGCCTCCTCGTAGAAGCCTTCTGCATTCCTGGTCGTCCTTTGCTCATAGTCCCTTTTCATCCTTAAAACTGAGAATGGTTGGTTGCATCTTTCTCATTCTCCATCAATGGGACCCTGACTCCACTTTGTCCCTCCTTCACTAAAGAAATCTTGTAATTACAATGGACATACCCAGGCAATCTAGGAAAATACTCCCATTTCAGGATCTTTAACTTAATTACACCTTCAAAGTTTCTTTCACCATGTCAGGTAACGAATTCATGAGGTCTGGGCATTAGGATGCAGATGTCTTTGGTGGAGGCAATTATTTTGCCTACCATAATAATATCAAAAAAGAACCACGTTCCTTGGCACAACTCCCTTTTGAGGGGAACACACACTTCCCCTTTTTCTCCCTACCTCTGTTTTTAAAAAATATTATAATGCAATGTGAATGTTCAAAGAAAATCAGCCAACTCAAATATTTATTTTACCACCAAGATGATGAGAGACCAGACACAGAAGTTATTCTGTGCAAAAGGCAGAGTATTCTTCTTGGTTATGGCAACATCCTTGATGAGAAATTATGCCCTTCATCCACAGCTAATGGAATGAGGAGAGTGTGAGGGGGTACAGTCATTGGAACGGATATTGCAAGGTTATGTATGTTTTGTCTGATTTCCCCAGTGATTGAACTTGACTGGAGTTCTAATGGAAATGAATCCAAGGGAACAGAAAATCTAGATGACAACCAAATACCACAGAAGAATTCTATTAGTCAACCATCAACCTCAACTGCAGTTAGTGAGTCACCACTGTAACCTCAAATGATGTGAGTTTAGGGGCTAAATGATATAATAAATATTTTTCAGTCCTATTTATATTAAAGTCAATGGTACACCTAGTGGTGGCCACAATCTGCAAAGTTAGGACTTAGTTTTTGCCTATGATTGACTGGCCCTCTGAGAACCTTGAGAACGCTTGCTCGCCTTCCCAAACCTAGCAAAGTCACTTTCCTTATGAAATCTTTTCTCACTGTGCTGCCCATCCTCATTCTCAAACAGCACCACCCTCGCTTGCTTTGGGGTTCCTCTGGAAGTACTTTGAGAACTTCCATGACTTCCTTTCATGTACCTGCTTTCCCACACTTACCCCACAACACTTCAAGATGAGCATCTGCTTGTTTTGTTTTCACTAATCTTAAAGATAACAGTGATGCCAGGAGTTGGCTCACAGTCTGCTATGGTTATGGCTCTTGCGAAAATACCGGAACACTTCAATAACAGCTGCTTCCCTGAGCCTTCCCATGGGACCCTCAGCGCAGCAACTGATAGGGCAACAGGGAGCCTCTGGGACCCTGTTGCAGAGCGGCAGCCCATTCTACTGGCCAGGGGGCTGTGCTGTACAAACCAACTGCATTCTAAACTTCGGAAGAGCGCCTGGCTTATAATGGGTGCTCAGTAAATATCTGGTGAATGAATAAATCTTATCAATATACCTTACATGTCAGTAAATCCTGCTAATATAGTATTTCAAAAATAAAGGTAAGACAAGTATCTGCAAGGATTTGGAGAAAAGAGAACATGTGTACACTGTCGGTGAAATTGTAATCTGGTATAAACACTATGGAAAACAGTATGGAGTTTCCTCAAAAAATTAAAAGTGGGACTATGATATGATCCAGAAATTGTACTTCTGGGTATAGCCAAAAGAAATGGAACCAGGTTATCAAAGAAATATGCACACTCCTGTGTTTATTGCAATATTTTTCCTAATGGCTAAGATACAGAAACAACATGTCCATCGATGAATGAATAGAAAAAGAAGACGAGAGAGGTGTGTGTGTGTGTGTGTGTGTGTGTGCGTGCATAAACAATGGAATGTTATGCAACCATGAGAAAAAAGAGAGAAAGTCCACCATTTGCAACAATAGAAATGATATTATGCTAAGTGAGATAAGTCAAACAAAGAAAGACAAATACTGTATGATACCTTTTATGTGTGGAATCTAAAGAAGTCAAACTCATAGAAACAAAGACTAGAATGGTGGTTACCAGGGACTGGGAACTAGGGAAATGGAAGAGAATTTATTTAAGGGTGTAAACGACAGATAAATAGGTCCTGGTGACCTAATTCAGGGTACGGTAATTACAGACAACAAAACTATACTATAAACATTCAACTTGCTACGAGACTATATCTTCGTTGTTTCCAACACTAAAAGAAATGACAATTATGTGATTTGATAGAAGTATAGCCAAGGTCACAATAACAATCACATTACAATATAAATGTATTAAATATGTTGATATTGTACACCTTTAATTTACACAATGGTATATGTAAAATATATCTCAATTAAAAAACCAAAAGAAATAATTCACCTCTTTAGAGAAGGCTGTTCAAATCTTTATTTAAAGTAATTGTGGAGATGACATTTTATTTACTATTTAGCACTAACATAAGAGACACTCCAGAATAGTAAGATAATTTCATCTCACAAGTGAAAAGTTTTATATTTTGATCTGGATACCACCAACAAAGAAATGACAAAGAGCCTTTTACAGCTGGTAGTTTTAATGGAACCGAGCAAAACTAAATAAAAGAAACACAGAGAAGTAGTAAAGAGATATTTCTAAATAAATTCTACAAAGATCCTCAAAGAAAGAAAGTAAAAACTTTGAACAACAGGATCCATAAAAGAAGACTTTAAATTATTTCTTAGCACAAGAATCACAAATGAAAACAAGGAAATGCAGGGGGGAATGTTTCTTTCATCTTGCAAGACGATGTGTCCTTTGCTTTACATTAGATTCCTGTAGAATTTCAAAGATATTTAACAGATGTCAGAGAGCTGTAGCTATTATCTACCTTTAGGTTCTTTGTCTTTATAACTGTTGATATTACTAAAATTGAAGATTTATAAAATGAGGTTATTGTTCCATTTTGATAATGCACGTTTCCAAAATGAAGTAATAGCCACTGAAAATAACTCATTTTAAATGGGTCACTGCAAATAAGATGACTGGGTATTATTGGACATAAAAATCTTAAATTAAAGGAAGTTTTGCTCTGTAAATTTGAAGTTCACCTACTTTTCTGAGTCTGCACCCTCGAACATGGAGAATAATTACATTATACAGGCCAGTATCAAACCACAGAAAAACTAACAAAAAATAGAACTGACAATGTGTCAAATCTTTAAGGGAGAAGGACTTTCTAAGCTTTGAAGTACTAAGGAAAAAAAGCAAAACAGCGAAGATGACTAATTATGGAAAAATAGTAAATATACATATATATGTAACCTAAAAAATTAAGAAAAAATGATAAAGACAAATAGTCACTTTGCAACAAATGCAAAAAGGAAATAGTAAGTGCGTTTAACATAAAAAGACCTTGTACAAATTACTAAGAAAAGCTCTAAGGCCCTAATAAGTAAATTGGTAAGTAACATTGTATTACTTTGCTAGAGCTGCCATAACGAAACACCATAGATTGAGTGGCTTAAACAACAGAAACTTATTTTCTCACAGTTTTGGGGGCTAGAAGTCCAAGATCAAGGTGTCAGCAGGTATGGTTTATTTTGAGGCCTCTATCCTTTGCTTGAAGGTGGCCCCCTTCTCACTATGTCCTCATGAGGTTGTCTCTTGGTCTTAGTTTTGTCTGTGTCCTGATCTCCTCTTCTTATAATGGTTTAGGGCCCACCCAAATGACCTCATTTAATTTTAACACTTCCTTAAAGGCCCTGTCTCCAAATAGTCATATTCTGACATATAAAAATTTTAATGGAACACAATTAGTCCATAATAGACATACGCAATTCAAAAAATATATTGCCTAAAAAATACATTAAAATATTATCTTTGTATATAAGTAAAAGATAATTAAATGTAAAATATGACTCTATGGCCGTGCCACCTTGAACACGCCTGATCCTGTCTGATCTTGGAAGCTAAGCAGGGTCTGGCCTGGTTAGTACTTGGATGGGAGACCACCTAGGAAGACCAGGTGCTGTAGGAGTTAAAAATAAAAATAAGGCCTTGTAAGCTGACAAGGTCCTTGCAATCTGTAAGGTCAACCAAGGGTTGCCTTGCCTAAAGAAAAAGTAAAATATGATTCTATTTTTTTGTTGTTTATAAAACTGTTAATGATTGAAAAAACATCTTTACGCTGATAAGGATTCAGTTCCATGAGTGAACTGAATTCTACTGATAAGAATATAAACCAGCAAATCATTTTGGAAAGTAAACTAGCAATATAGATCAGGATTATAAAAAATATTAATCTCTCAATATAGATTAATATAATCAAGAAAAACATAATAAAAATACATCAGGAATTTACTTCTGGGGAGATAGCTTTACTAAAATATTATGCATTTGAGTATTATTTATAATAACAAATATATCAGAAAGAGTTTAAATGCCCAAATGGGGAAACTCTAACATAAACTGTACCTTGAAGAGCTGTTATGCAGTCACCAAAATAATATTTATAAAGATCACCAAAAAACATAAAAATATCTACAATTTTATTTTTAAAAAATAAGGCAGGATGCAAAGCTATATATTAAAAAGATATATATTATAAAAGAAGGCAAGAATAAAGCTATAGTCATTACCTCAGGATAATAGTAATGAAGGTTTGTTTGTTTGTTTTAGTATTACATATTTTCATTTTCCAAAAAGCAGCAGACAGGAGTTTTATATTATATATACTAATCATATTATTTATATATATACTATCTATGTTTTATATAAAACGAT
Organism: Rousettus aegyptiacus; assembly: GCF_014176215.1. Classification (NCBI taxonomy): domain Eukaryota; kingdom Metazoa; phylum Chordata; class Mammalia; order Chiroptera; family Pteropodidae; genus Rousettus; species Rousettus aegyptiacus. The sequence continues at coordinate 11,337,369 of NW_023416285.1, forward strand.
TATTTCTATTTAAGTAAAACTGGATTGAAACAGCAGGTATAATTTTATATTTCATATATACTAATTATATTAATAATATACATGCTATGTGTATAAGTTTTATATAAAACAATTACTTTGAGTTAAGTAAAAGTGGATAGAAATCACAAAGTTTAGTTTCAATTCTATTAAGTTTAGGTTAACATGTCAGCTTCTACTTAAATGCTTTGCTTTCATCCTGCCATTCCCAACTATTATGTTGATATGAGCGATACCTTCACTCAAGATCCATTGCCAACCACACCTTCATTCTACTTAAGTCACTGCAGACAAAATAAAAATGTGAGGAGATCACTCTATGAAATTTCTAGGGATCGCTCTATAGGATTCCTATCAGAAGGATTTGAGAATCATTGATCGAACAGTTTGCCTTCCAGGGAGCCCTGATGAAATCACTTCCTATTTTAGTCTGTCAATCTACAACTATCCATTGTATAGGCCTGAAGGTCAGAGCCATATTTCACAACTTCTGCAGACATCTTGATAACAGGAAACACTAGATGTCTGCTGTCTTTCTCTATGACCATGAGGGAAATAGACGTCAAGTTACAGCAAGTTCCAACGTACGGATAACAACTCTTTGTAAGTGCAGACTATAGAATACAACACCATCCAAACTGGTGAAATAGTATATTTTACTCTTTGGAGAAATACAGAGATTCAAAATTGCATAGTCCTGAAGTTCATTAAGAGCCTCAAATTGTAAACCTTGAGCATCAAGTTGCCCATTAAAATATCAAGACTCAAACCATAGTCATTAATTCAATAGTAATGTTAACCAGCTATCTAACTTTCCTACTAGAATAGAAATAAGAAACAGCTATAATAGGTTGAATAGTGATCCCCCAAAATATATATCCAACTGGAACCTGAAAAAATTATCTTTTGGGGAAATAGAATCATATCAGACGTAATTAAGTGAGGGTCAAGGTGAGATCATACTGGATTAGAGCAGGCTCTAAATCTCATAAGACTGTCCTTGTAAGAGACAAAAAAGGACATACAGACGTACAAGGAAGAAGCCACATAGAGACAGAGGCAGAGATTAGAGTTACGCTGCCACAAACCAAGGAATACCAGGAGACCCCAGAAGCTAGAAGAGGCAAGAACAAATTCTCCCTTAGAGACTCCAGAGGAATCCTCAGCCTGCCGATGCCTTACTTCTAGCTTACAGAACTGAAAGAGAATGGTTTCTAAGTCACCTATTTGTTATGGAAGCCCTATGAAACAATAGTCGTTTACAGAGGGAATAATGCCACATTTCACAAAAACTTTCTCTTTAAATATTGGAGATAGAATGAGACAGTGGAAAGAGCACAGAAAGATGTGGAGTCGAGGGGAATTGGTTCCACTCTGTCACTCTCCGTGGGCAATCCAATTAGCCTCTCAAAATATCCATTCGATCATCTCTAGAAGAGAGACGTAATAATAGTATCAATCACTTGGGATTACTGACATTAAGTGAAATTATGTATGTAATAAGCTTTTGAAAAGCTATAAAGTAGACAGAAATTCTGATTTGTTATCATTGTCAATGGTTCAGAGTACATGTCAACTTTGCAGTAGATATCTGTTTATGAAATATGAAAATTAAAAATATGAAAGAAATGCACACAAGTACATGTTTGGTTTGCTTTTTAGTTCATTCTCTATTACAGAATCTTTTTTTTTTTTGCCTAAAGAGTGGGTTTATATCCTGAAGTCTGACTTTGAACCCTGATATGAATCATTTATCACATAGACAGGTAAATTATTAGGGCTGTTTCAGAAGGGGAGTAACCAGGGCTCCATTATTTTTAGAGTTGTTGTACTGTCATTAATAATAGTTTGTTGTACTTTTAATCACCTGAACTGGCATAAAAAATAAATAAACAGATGACCCTGATCGTGGTAAGACAGTTTTAGTGCTGCTGATTGAAAAATATCAGAAGTTAGGGTCAAAGAAGCAGACGTTAATGTACAGATCCTAGGTTTTTATAACGTTCTCCTTATTTTAGAAGAGCAGGAAGTGGATGGTATCAAAGGCATAAAAACCAACTGCAAATATTTCACTAATAATTAGAGTTCAATATTGCTTTTAAAAAATTCAAGACTGCCAAAACTCCTAGAATAAATTACTCAGTTCTTAAAGTTACAGCTTAGGTGTAGCATTCAGAAGACTGAATTTATAACTCTTGATTGCAAATCTCTTTATGCAATAAAAATATTACAGAGACAAATTATTTCAAACACGGTCTCTCAGAACTGACGTCATCCAAGCATGTTTTCAAAATTTAATGGAAGATATGATCAAGCCTCCTGGTGTTCCTGTTTTCGTTCCTATCAGAGCAGAAAGCAAGATTCATTCCTCTGTGCTCACCCTCAATGGAAAATTGATGGTGAACCTAACTGATGATGGGGAATCAATGGTATTCCTGTCCAAACAATGAGGCAGAAAACAATTTTTCCAAAGTCAAGGAGCATTTTGTCAAGATTGGCTCATTACCTCTAGTAATCACTACTGCCTGTCAATGGAAGTCTACCTCGATGGCTGTCATTGGCTGTCATCGCTCTCCAGTTCTCTTTGAGGTTCAAATTAGCAAGTGTTAATTTCCCACTGTTCCTTATCATTCTCTCCTCACTACACACCACCCCCAGGCATGCAAGTGGTAATTAAGATGGAAAAGAACTCCATCCTCAACCACTAGTTCAGATCTCCATCCACTCTTGGGTAGATCATTGAAATATTCACCCATGAAGGCCATCATCCTTTGCCTTCCGTTCACCTTGGCATCCACATCCATCTCCCACTTTGGCCTCCTCCCCTGCTGGACTCTCACACTGAAGGCCTAGGCCCTCTTTTACCTTGCCGAACCTTTGAGTAGAGAAAATAGAAGTGCATGCCTGCTTAGAGCATGCATAGTTAAGATCGTTCCCGAACGCCCTCCCTGCTGAATTTCCTGCTCTTCTCTTTTGCTCCCTTTGCTTGTACCCCTCATCATTTCATTTTTCACACTTAGAGTCTAAGTTCCTTGAGGCTGGGAGTGTATTTTCCTCACTGATACCCCTATATAAGCATGACACCAGTACAAAGTGTCTGATAGTTTTTAATAAGATAATGAAATTAAAATCCATGTCCATTTCCTATCCCATACCATTCAACAAGTTAACTTCTCCACACTCTTTGTTTACTGGGTATAAAATTGTTTGAAACAGAATTAAAAATTAAATCATATATAATATATGGATACATTTCATAAACTCCAAAGTATCTTATAAATAAAAGGATTATGATCATCTTCATTTAAAGAAATTCTATAGACTAATCATTCTACACTCAACTTATTGATACTAAATAGAAGTAGACACAGAAATCAACTTACAAGATACGCTCATCTAATCTTGCAAACCTGTGAGGTGCAAGATTGAGTCAAAAACGTGTTTGTTCTGAGTAGCCTAATAATTTACTGCTCTTTAAAAGTATATTTTCTAAATGTCCAACACTGATTTGTAGTTGAAACTATGGGGTCTATTGCAGAGGCTATAGAGGACAGAGGCTGATGTTAGAAGTCCTTTCTCCTATATGGCCTTAAGTCTTCTCTCACCTCAAATGTGCTTTTCCACTGGGCAAGTAGACTTAATTAAGTGGAGTCACATCACATGCTAGTTACATAAGACTTCAGTCCTCTATTGTAGACCAAGAAAGCCCCTTTGTAGGAAGCAGAGGGCCCTATCATCTACTATTTACTGTGGTAAATCACAGAGAACACTTTTTTGGATGGCATTTCTAGAAACCCTACTAGATTTCATTTTCCACATCTCTCCTGCTGCCAAGTTGATAACCCAGGCCTTGCAAAATGAACAGAAGGAAAGACAGAGGGGATGTGAGTGAAGATACCAGGAGGAAGCCCTTAGCCAAATCCAGGTGCAACACATTCTACAGGACAGAAGTCTGGTTTCTCAACTCGACGGCGTGAATAAAAAAGAAGGGAGCACCAGTGTCATACATTAAAAGAGACTTGGAAAACACAACCCCCAAATGCAGTAAATGGACTTTGGACTCTGATGTGACAAACACATTACAAAAAATGATTCTTGAGACAATTAAGGAAATGCGAATATGGAAATATGGACTTTTTAAAAGATTAAAAATTCTTTCATTTTTAAAGAATTATTATGTTAAATGTTCTAACAGCAAAAGGTTTAATGTAGAAATTGGAGATGCATACATAAAAATTTGCAGGAGATAAGCCTTATATTTTGCATTTATTTGTAAATATCTGCTGCAAATAAATTAATAGATGATACAAGTTTGGCAAAGTGTTGATAATATTGATGCTCGATAAAGGGTACACCAGGCTTACCATGCTCTTTACTTTTTTTTTGTTTATCTTTCAAATTTTCATGATTAAAAAGTTTCAAGAAAAATAAATGAGGAAAGTAAAATCGTCATTATTTGCAGAGGACATGGTTCTATATAAAGAGAACCCTAAAGATCCAACAACAACAACAAAAAAGACTATTAGAATTCATAAATAAATTCAGTAAGCTAGCGGGATACAAAATTATTCTGAAGTTGGTTGTATTTTTATACATCGATAATGATATATCAGAAAGCAAAATTAAGAAAACAATTCCATTTATAACTACATCTAAAAAAAAATCTAGAAATATATTTAACTAAGGAAGTAACAGGTTTATACTTGAAAAATTATGACATTGAAGAAATAAATTGAAGAAAATACAAATAAACGGAAGCATATACTGTGCTTATGGACAGGAAGTAAAATGTTCATACCACCCAAAGCAATGTTAGTACTATTTTTTCTAATATATCTCCTCAGACAAGGAAAATAAAAGAAAAAAAGAAAAGAAAATAGTACTACATCAATATAAAAACTTTTTGCACAGCAAAGGAAACCACCGACAAAACAAAAAGACAACCAACTAAATTGGAGACGATATTTGCCAATCATATATCTCATAAGACGTTAATATCCAAAATTTATAAAGAACTCATAGAACTTAACACCAAAAAAATAAACAATCCAATTAAAAATAGGCAGAGGACCTGAATAGACACTTCTCCAAAGAGGACATACAGATGACAAATAGACATAGGAAAGATGTTCAATATCATTAAACCTCAGAGAAATGCAAATTAAAACCACAATGAGATATCACTTCACATCTGTCAGAATGGCTAGCATCAATAAAGCAACAAAAGACAAGTACTGGTGAGGATGCAGAGAAAGGGAAACTTTGTACACTATCGATGGGATTGAAAACTGGTACAGCCACTATGGAAAACGAAATGAAGTTTCATCAAAAACCTAAAAGTAGAACTACCTTATGACATAGCAATTGCACTTCTGGGTATTTATCCAAAGAAATCCAAAACACTAATTTGAAAAGATACATGCACCCCTATGTTTATTGCAACATAATTACAATAGCCAAGATATATAAGTAACCTAAATGCCCATCGAAAAATGACTGGATAAAGAAGATATGGTACATATATGTGATGGAGTATTACTCAACTATAAGAAAGAAATTTTACCATTCGTGATAACATAGATGGACCAAGAGGGTATTATTCTATGTGAAATAAATCAGACAGAGAAGGAAAAATATTATATGATTTCGCTCATATCCAGAATCTAAAGAATGAAATAAATGAACAAACAGAACAGAAACATATTCATAGATGCAGAGAATAAACCAATTTTTGTCAGATGGAAGGGAAATTGGGGAAGAAGGCTGTATGAAAAAGGCAAAGAGATTAAGAAGTACAAATTGGTAGTTACAAAATAGTCATGGGGATGTGTCTTACAGCATAAGGAATACAGTCAATAATATTGTATATTATAACAATATTGTATATTGTATAGTGCCAGGTGAGTACTAGACTTGTCAGGAGGATCGCTTTGCGAATTATGCAAATGTCTAACCAACACGTTGTACACCTGCAACTAACATAAAATAATGTTGAATGTCAACTGTAGTTGAATATACATACATATATACAAATACACATGAAGAAGAAAAGTAAATGAATTGATTCACTGTATCTCAAAAAAGGACATTTGCATCTGCTGGTAATATGCCCAAGTTTTACCACTGTAACTGGAATACTTGGATTAACTTAAATTCATCTGAAATCATAATTAGGTTAAATATGTAGACAGAAAAAAAAAAAAAAAGCAGAGCCATGAGGATAAGGAGCCTGAGGGAGAAAGAGTATTAACATATCATCAGATGGAACAATCGATAAAATAATTATGGGCATAGTCACAGGATAAAAGATGTTAATAAATTCCAGGTGCAACAAGTTCAGGAAAAGGTGGCAATACTAATAGAAAATAACTCAACGGTGGCAAAAACCCCTTTTCCTTCAAGATCATCTCAAAAGTTACTGCGTGGCTTTTGCCAGCTCCCTAAGGCTGTTAGCTGTTCTCATCTGAGATCTTACAAAACTTTATTCATCCTGACTGTTTTTTCCCAACCAGGAAAAAAAGAAAGTTATATTGACTAGCACAAGACTTGGAATGTGGTACACGTATATACTTAGAAAACATTAGTGGAAGGAGCAAGTGGGTAGATGGGTAGATGAATGAAATGGATGGACTGACAAATGGATAAACAGACAGATGGATGGATAATAGAGAAGGAAAAAAGGTAGGGAAAGAAGAAAGAAGTACCATTCCTTCCCGGAAAGAAAGATCACTGGGGTCAGTCTGTGGGGGCTTATATTTAAGAGAAATTTTATTTAAATAATCCCAAACCAATCAGAATCAGATACATAACTTTCCTTAGTAGGCTACTATAAGGAATTTGTTTATTTTGTTTTATTTTAGCTAGACTAAATCCACATTCTCTTTGTAAAAGCAATTTATCAAATATGCTAGGCTGGAAACAGCTGAGTTTTTTTTTTTTTTTAATCTCTTGCTGAGGAAAGAAACTTTTCATTGAGCTATCACATGCACAGTTATTTTTATTTGACTCTCAGTTGAAATACTCCTGCTGCACAGCATATTGAATACTTTATTGACCATAAAATGTGCAGTTGCAATTAGAGGTTTTTGTTTTTTCCAAGTGTTTTGCCTTTCTAGAGGCATTTGGAGGCTCATTTCTGTTTATCAGTTTTTTTCTAGGATGTTTGCAATTTAGCAAAACTGAATCCAAAATTTAGTTAAATGTCTGACATCTTTGAGTGAGTGTTTCCAAGATCTGCAATTAAACAGTGCAGGATAAATTGTGGTGAGGTTCCTAACAGTTACACAATCTACAGAGGTCTTTCACCCTAGCTAAAATTCTAAGGGAAAAAAAATGAACATTATGTAAATCATCAGCAAATCCACTGAAGAGACCGCCTTATAGATCATTTGACTTTGTTGAATATTCTCTGGGTCCACAAGATGCTAGCTATCCTCAAGTTAAGTAGGAGGCAATCACTTCTATTTGGTGTCACCAAATAAAACAGCAAGGACTTCATGGCAGACACCATATTTAAACAGCATGACCTGTCAGATTTCATGCCTTAGACCCAGAGTTTGGAACTGGAACCTGAGGACACAAGATGCTCTGCAGTTTTGCAAGTCAAAGAGCTGGACCCATTCATTTGCCAGTAAATAGTAATTGAATTAATGACAGGAGAGACAATCCTTCTGGTCTCTAATATACTTTGGCTATTTCCATCGAGCTAACAGCCAATCAGAATGGAATGCTTGAGTTAGAACAGGAATGAAGCGTCTGCCTTTTAAATACCACATTGCACACTTCCCTCCTGTGTCTTCCACCAGATGATTAAGGAAGCCTGGACTTGTCTGCAGGTCTCCGGACTTAACCTGTGTGTTTCTATATATTACACAGTTGCTTTTAAAGAAACTTCTTATTGAAGCATCACATCTTGTCTGAAACTAGAGTCAAGCTCATGCCCCAAAGTCTTCTGAGTCTATACTTCTGATGACATTGTGGTGAGGTAGGACAGGGGACTGCTACCTCAGAGCACCCTAATCCACTCTCAGCCTCTTCCCTGCATCTCCTGATCCCCTCATTCTGCCACAGCCATCAGGAAATAAGCAGAGACTCAAAGAGCCACAGCTTAATTGTACTGAAAGTCTCCTCAGGCACTGTGAGCACTGGTCATGCAGCAATGAACGAATCAGAAATGGCCCCTCTTCTCAGGGACCTCTCACTCCGGGGACTTAAAATGAGCCTTAATCAGTATTAAGGTTCGGTTATGCAAGACGAATAAGTTTTAGAGATATGCTATACAACATGGTGTCTACAGCTAACAATACTGTATAGTATACTCAAAAATTTATTGAGAGTAGATCTTATGTTAAGTTGTTCTTATCACAATAAAACAAATGAATAGAATAGAATAGAATAGAATAGAATAGAATAGAATAGAATAGAATAGAATAGAATAGAACAGAATAAAATAACCTTGCATCTTCCCACAGCAGGCATCTTGCAAAGCACAATGCAGTGTTTTTTTTTTTTTTTCTTAGATCTTTCAATAACATTTCTTTCAGGTCTTTGCTCAACTGTCCCGTTATGAGGAAAGAGTCTCCTGATCACCTTGTAAAATACCCCTCCTGCCTCATTATGCTTCTACTCCTCCACCACTGTCCATCACTCTTACCTTGCCTTTTCTCCAGAGTCCATAGCACCATCTGACACAGGTTTATTTATTTATTGGTTTATCTGTCCTCCCTCTTCTAGGACATACACTGTTTGTTTCAGGGCAGGCAACTTAGTTAATTCACTACTGAGTATCTGGCACATTATGAAGGCTCCATAAATATTTATTGAATGAACGAATGTATGAATAACCACGAGCATTCGTCAGAACAGTTGTACAGATGGGGAAGCCGACACTTATGGAGGGTTAGAAATTCTCCCAGCATCACCCAGGGACCGGTCCGGATCTTGCAGAACAGAAAACCTCCCCTCTTGATCGCTGCTCTCAATCGTCCCACTTCACATCACCATTTCTTTAATATGCCTAATAATCGAAGCTCCCTTAAGCCCTTCATTTCATTCCTAAAATGGAATGAAGACACTAAAGAAAGGAAAGGCCACTAAACTATATACAGGAAAAAGCAACAACACAACGGCACATAGAATCCTGAAAAACTTCTGAATAAAACTTGACGGTCATCTTGCACGGAGTGACCATGAAAATAAGTCCTATTGAGGGAAAGTGGAAAGAACAAAGCTCTAAGAGTCAAGCACGGCTATTCGCTTTCCAACCTCAGTTTTCATATCTATGAAGTAGAAGTGATGCCCGCCTCCCCTCTACCTCCCAGTTGTTGGCAGACGGAAGTGAAATAATGAATGTGAAGTTTCTGGCACAAATGTAAGTGGAATGAGTGACTCACTAGTCATGTTACTATAATAAATCCTAAGTGTACAGACTGAAATAAAATTTTATTTCAGTTATTCATTTATTAATGCATCCCATAAAAAAGCAGAGAATAATGCTAAGCGTCTCCAAAAACAAAAAAAAAAAACAAAAACAAAAAACAAAACCAAAAACAAAGCTGACAGCCTTTCTCCAGGGCACGTAAAACCGAAGGACAAGGGACTCGTAGCAATCGCACGCAATGGTCGTGAATCCCATGAAAGATGGTCCAAATTTCAGTGTCTTTGTTTTGATCAAGTTGATCAATTGATTAGTTTGGGGGAGGAGATGCAGCAGCACCCAAATATTTATTTGGACATAACCAATGAACTTAACAAGCATTCTTGGGAAAATCACCTAATCACCTAGTGGTCAAACATCTGTTTGAAAAAATGTGAAGTTAATGAAAGATCTTTAATAAAAGTATTGCTAACCTTTAGTACATATTCACAGAAACCTTGTATTTGAATTTGTACTAATATAGTTGTCAGAAGTAAAAATTTACTGATGTTCTAACTCTGATGTGATCTTAGAAATTTAGTTTCTCACAATTTCTATAGTTGCTGATAGCAGAGTAGTAATGATCTGTTATGTTATGGTTGAACTGATACAATAAATTACATTTTCCCTTGGTTTCTATTAGAAGCTATAAATGGTTCTACCACCTCTAAAATAGCCTAGGGAATGCAACACATTTTTAATTTTATGGGCCTTTCTCTCTTTTTAGAATCAGAATATTTGCTTGACAACCTAAAAATTGCAGTCTCCCTGAAAGGACTATCAACTGACATACCTAGCTAAAAACACAGATTTTCATTTCTCCGTTTCGTTCCCAATTGCTAGAGAAATGAAGAAACATTTCTTCTTTTATTTGGTCAAGTTCGGAACCTGGATTGTTGGCTTTAGTTTCTGGAGATTTTTTTTCTCGTTTGTTTGCTGTTTAATTCTTCCGTATAGGTAACATTTAAAATAGTCGAGGTAAGTATTATAAGGAATATCTTTCAACAGCAGCCTCTCTCTCTCTTCTATGGGAGAATTCCAAGTGCATGCTTATTATATTAGTAACTACCTGACTAGTTTAAGAGGGGCACAAATCTGCTTTGGTATTTCTGAATTGCTCCTCAAATTTTATTCTTTATCCTGAAAGCAAATCAATGAAAGCTCCAGAAATTTGTCAACTGCCAGTTAGGGATATTGAAACACAAATGTAAAACTCACTTTGATAAAAAAAAAAAAAAATGGTAGGAAAATTACCCAGGACACCTCTTTGTGTAAATTGGATCTCTTCCAAAGAAGAAAATCAATTCATGTATAAATTTGGACTAAATAACTATCAAGAATCTATATTCAAATATTATCTGTCCCCAGACAGCATTTTACAATGGAATCACAATATGTACCATGAGATAACTCTTCTTCTCGATATTCAGTTTGAAAACCCGGTAAGGAAATGCACAGCTGGTGGTGCTAAGTCTCTTAAAAGAAGAGACTCCACTATTTTAAAACAGAATAAGCAGGAGACCTGGAATCGACTGTCCTGGGTTTGTGCTGTGGCTTCGCCAGTTGTCAGCAATATCAGCATCACTTACCTGAACTCCCCCTTTCTCCTTCGTAAAGAGAGATTAGTGACGTTTGCCACACAATTTTGAGTGTTCACTAAATGTTAGTCGAATCTGAATCATGTCTACAAAGTTAGTAACGAAACCACTTAAATAACTCCTTGGGAAATTCAACCAAGGAGTAGATCAAACTGTTCAGGACTTTTTGTTGTCACAGGGGAGGTCAATACCGGATATGGCCTCTGTCAGTTGGCTTGTGGCTCTCAACCACCAGGTGTGTGTGTCCCTGTGCAAGTAATCTGACCTCAGTCTGCTTTATTTTGCTCATCTGCAAAGCGAGGTTAAGAGGACCAGCTCCCTATTTTATTGTTAGAAATAAATTCCGAAAATGTGTACTTAACACAAAGTGAGACACATAGGAAACAGTCATAAAAAATGTGGGGCTATTAATATTTTCAATAAGAACATGCAAATTTCATTCAATAAAAAATTTAGGTTGTACTTTATGTGTCCCAGATACATCATAGTGCTGGGGATACAGCGGTAAACAAAACCAGAAACTCTCTGCTCTCATGTAACTATTTCCTGATAAAGGACAGATAGGACAACATCCATAGCGATAAATGCTCTGAAGACAGTAAAACAAAGTAATGTGAACAGACATAAACTGCAGGTGTGGTTATGTGTGAGTGTGTATGTTAGGGAGGTGCTTTAAACATAGGGATGATCATAGAATGTCGCCCTGAGGAAAGAAGGTTTGAGCTTGACCTCACTGATGATAACTAGCCAGCTGCGTACTGTGCAAACCCATCAGCAAGACTTTAGCACAAGCCAATTCAAGATGCATTTTCTGATGTTCTGCAATGTACCATTTCTGCAACTCTGCAGTGATAAAGGAGATCCAGATTTCAATGTGTGTACTTTGTTCACTCTCCTTTAAGAAAAGGAATACCTACCATTGTATAACGATTTCTGGAAGGGAGCCAAGCCTATTATGTCCCTTAGAATGAAAGGTTCCCATCTATGAGAATCATCAGTAGGTTGACAGTGGCCTTGTTATTTAAGCAACAGGAGTTTCAGTAACCTCATCGATAAAACACACCTGACACAGATCGTGGAAGGACTATTTCTGGCAGAGTGCCTGGTGCCAAGCAGACCCTCAAAGGATAATCAGTGATATTATCAGGTAAAGAGCTGTGCTGCTTACTAGCAATGTGACCTCGGGTGAGTGTGTCACTTTTCTGTGCCTCAGTTTCCCAATTTGTAAGATAAACATGATAAAAAAATAATAATAATACCCAACTATTAGCCTTTGGATGAGAAATTAGTTATGTAAAGCACTTTGTATGGGTCCTGGCACAGAATAATTCTCATCAAAGTATTATCATACTGCCCATGACTATGACATCTGCCATGATAAAATATTATCATAGGCTCAGATGGCTGTGAAAGAAAGGACCATTGACTTAGAAATTATGATGGACTAAGTCATCCCCACATGGAGTTTCCCTAACACTAAGAACAATCACTTGGACCATTTCTGTATCTTACTTCTGAAGATTTTAAAATATTAATTAAATCTGACAACACAGTGACATGGTAAGTAAGAATCTTTGCTTTACATAAGTTTTCCCTTTTTGATGGATTTATACATTTCCCTGAGATTGAGTCTTATTATCACCACACAGCTCTTCAATCTACATAGGCTGTATCTTACGCTCCATTTACAAATCACATGAGTAATTTTAATACATTTCCTATTTTTTTAAAAATGAAAGCATTTGACTGAATCTTCTTGGTTTTATGTTAGAAGGACACACATATCTTCTGCAGTCAAAGAATAATAGACTATTTAATTGAGAAGATCACCTGAGATGGTTTTGTCCAAGAAGCGTAATCGGGGTATTCTTCTCAGACATTTGTTATAGATCAGGACTCATGTGATCCCTGAGCCACCCCTGAATATGGCTTTAATTCCAGGTCTCAGGGAGTCATGGCTGAGCAAGCAGTCTGTGCAATAGGAGACCCTGACCTGGGCTCAGCCTGTCATGTTAGAGTTGAATTCTGAGGGATCTAGAGTCCTCATAGGTGATGTATTAAAATTAACTTTTCTGAGGTCGCATAGCAGAGGACCTGGAATGACAACCTAACTTTCCAGAATTCTCACGTCCATGTTCCTGTCTTCACATCTTGTGACTTGCTATTAAATGTTTGCCTGAACAGGGCTAAGGACCTGGGGGAAATGGAATCACAACATAAATTAAAATCCTCATTCTTCATTTCTGCTTGAGTTTAATCCACTCCTCCTCAAGTTTCCTGCTCTTGATTTCTTTGCTCTCCTTTCTATTTTTACTAATGTAAATATCCTGTAATGTCTCACCTGAAAAAGAAGAAACTATAGGCTTTAAACTAATCTATTCAGTTTCACTCAGGCCCAAGAAGAGTGTGCCGCTAGCGGCAATGTTGAATATAAATATGAATGATGTCCTCACCCATTACTTTGTTCAGCATCTCAATCACTCATGGTTTTCCTTGCTGAGAAATTAGCCCACTTGTTCCCCTGCCCCAAACTTCTTTATTAATATTTCACTTCCACAGCCCAAACTTCACCAAAGTCAGTGATCAGAACCTATGGGTCCGTGAATGACTGCTCGGTGTTCTGCGGACGCTCATCGTAAAGCACAAGAAAAAATTTGGGAGCGATTGTGCTGTTAAAATGGGTAAAAACACTCATTCATACGAACCCACACACTCATGCTAAAAATTATCAACAATGGAAAACTGGCTTATATTCAAGCTTCAATTAAATGCATGTCTTTATTAAAGTATATTCTAAATTTGTTAAATAGGAAAATGATGGGCTTTTGGAGATCGACTTTATTAATATGCAGTGTTCTGCTGGAAGGATGGCAAAATGAAAAAGAAAACGAGGAGGTAGGAGGTCTTACTGTAATTACGAAAAGCATCCTTGAACTTTTTAACACTACTAGAACTTCTCATTTGAAGCATGGTCGTTGCTAGATAGGAGACGCAGTGTTTGTGTACTTTTTTCTTGAATGCCCATCTGAGGCTCGTTCAGTGAACAAATAGAAATTATCTAAAATGTGGAGGAAAAAAGATTCACTACACGTAATTCTTCAAAACTGAATTCAACATGTAAAGCCAACATCACAGGAAAATGATACAGCCCATTCAGTAGAACACTGTGTAGCCATTACCATAATCTCTTTTTTTTTCTTACAGTGACATAATAAAATGAAAAACATAAAATTCTTCTGTTCAAATAAAAAAGAAAGCTCAATATATAAGTTTGTAAAATAAGAAACCAAAACAGCCACACACACAAAAAAAGAAATTTACAATAACAGTAAAATAAACACTTTCTATCCCGAGACTAAAATATTTTTTATTACTCTGTCTAGATTTATTGTCTCCAAACTTAATCCAATGTGGGAGGGGGGAAGAGATGGTATTAGTTAAAAATAAATTCTTTTTTTTAAAAAAAAAAAATCCTTACTTTGCAATTGGAAGTGACCTAAATGGATGAATGGGACCACAACAGGATGTCATGGTCACACACACAACTGGCCTTTCACACGATGTATTTTTGCAAAAGTCACTCAAAAAATCATGGTTTGAGAAAAAAAATATATGATATAAACTTAAATGTAAAAAAAATTGGATTATAAATCTCCATCCACAATAATCCCCAAAACGATGGGTGGAAATACACTAGAGCCACATGGGAAATTTTAATTCTTCCACTGGCCACAGTTTTTCAAGGTAAAAAAGAAGTAGGTGGAATTAATGTTAATAAGCTATTTTATTTAGTGCCACGTACTCAGAATATTATTTTAACATGTAATCAATAAGAAAAATTATTAGTGAGGTATTTCACTATTTTGCATTAAGTCTTTGAACTCAATGTGTGTGGTTTACATTTATACAACACATCTCAATTCAAGTATGTTTCAATTGCTCATTAGCCACACGGACCCTACTGGACAGCATTGCATTAGAGTAATGCAGAGATTAGAAATGCTCTTCTTTTCTTGCATGTTTTCTCTGTGAACTTGTGTTTTGTGTTTCCTCAAACTCTCATCCATTTACTCAGTAAGCAGTACTTATATTTAGCTGTTAAAATTAATTAACTATATAATTTATACCTAAATTAATTAATGTTTACATTTTCTATTACCACGTGGCCTTCACAATTAGTTTTCCATTTCATCCACACTGTTTTCCTTGTCTTATGTCTCTTCCAGTGTCTAGTAAAGTACTGGACTCAGTAAACCTGGGCTGGTCTCAACTTATAGAACACTAACGAAAATTCACCATGAACAGAAATAGCTGTTCTTGGTTGGCTGAGCCTCAGAGCAAAGCCAAGTAAACTGTTCTTCAATCACCAACATAAAACGAATAAGCAAGGACACCATTATTTTATTTTATTCTGAAGTGTTAAGCTTACCACAATAGTTTACTATAAGTAAAGATAGCATCCATTGGCCAACATTGAAACATTTTATCAATGTTATTAGTGGACCGGAGCAATAAGATTCTTTCACCAATAATCAAGCTCTCAGTCACAATTCTTTCTCTGAATGAATGATCACAAAATCTTTTTAAGAGTGAGATACAGAGGGACCTCAGAAGGTTGGGAAAGAGTGGAGAGAGAGAGAGAGAGAGAGAGAGAGAGAGAGAGAGAGAGAGAGAGAGAGAGAGAGAGAGAGAGAGAGAATTGGAAGGGAATGATTCCTGAGATGATTTGAGAAGTGCTCTGATGTTCAACATCTGTCATCCCTAGGTGACAGACTGGGTGTAAAGACTTCCTGTCTAGGACAGTGCTTACTACGCAGCGAATGCTTAATAATCTCCTCTAGAACGAATGGATGAATGCACCACTGATCTAATTCCCTTACTTGTCAGGACACTCAGGAATGTGTCCCTAATAACAAGCACAGGTAGGTTCATTGGACAGCAATTCCTGAATCACGGTTGAGTTCACACGAATGAAATGAGAAGAGCGTTGCCCAAATTATCTGTCTATTCCCATTATCATTTTAACTATTGCTGTTGACTGCGTGTCATAATAAACAAAGCCCGTGACTGTGTAGTTTTCCTACATGACAGCATACGCCAGCCATCCGCTGCTTATTACACACAAGGTGCCAGTGACAAACTGAACCACTAGGTCAGCCTAGCTGTAACTAACAAACACACTTGGCTTTACTCTCTTCCCACAAGAAAGGAATTTTAATTCTCTTCTTTTCCTTTCACTTAATAAAAAAGAATCGGTTTAAATTTTGAACTCCAGCCACTGCATATTATTCTGTTGGCTACTAAAAACAACAGCCCATTTAGAAGTGAGGATCAAGAAGCTTAGCTGGTCTTAAAGAATAAAGTCACCATCTCTGAGTGTCCTCTGGGGGCCAGGCATGAATTGGCGATGTTAGGTACAGAGGGCTCAGGTCCGTCCCCTGAGCTGACTAATCTTGGGCAAGTTATTTCTCTTCTTTGAGTCTCAATTTTCTAAGCAAAAGGGGATAATGAAAACTAAATTTGCACAGTTGGTTATTCTTAGGATTAAAAAGTACAGGTAGAATGCTTTTTCTACATTAGAAATTTAGAAATTTTTCTAAATTTTTCATTTCAGCTTTGGTGTATGCATCCTTCTATTCATTAAAAAATTGAAGGTGGCAAAAAGGAAAAAAAAACAATCTTTGATTTATCTCAAATTGTAAAAACTCTCAAGTTTGCCTTTTATGGTTTGAAAAAGGAACCTTGAGCCAAGACAAAATTTGGAAGCAGCCTGTGAGTTATAATAGGTTTGCTAGGAAATGAGATTCGAGTGCCAGGAACTCCAGATCAGAAGAAAATTTATGCAATTAGATCACTTGGTCTAAATGTGATCATACATTTTAGTAATGAACAATATGATTCTGTAGATAAAGCTAGAATAATAGGGAGAAAACAGTAAGAAGAGATTCGATTTATTATAGACCCGCAGAAAAAGAAATCACATTTGTATGATAAGCAGGCATTTTCCATAATGGCTAGAGATAAGTAAATTATTTCAGACAATTGTGTGAAGAAAAGAGAGGGTTCATACTGGCAATTCTAGGAACAAGACTCTAATCCCAGCCAGGGAGACAAACTCCGAAGGAAAAAAGGCCAATGCTAAAGGTGGCAATACTGTGTGAATGCCAATTAGTGCGCTAAGTTTGCAGCTACAACAAGTCCAATGAGAAAGTTCTAAACGAGCTAGAATCATTTGGAAGGAACAACTAAGTGCCTTGGACACTAGGGTGTTTGTTTTCAGTGATTTATTTATATACAAGTAAAATAAAGTGTACCCTATGTGTGCGTACCTATAGTTGGTGATGATTGATTATGTCTCGCCAGGATCGGAAGGCTGAATATATAAACTCTGCCAGCTAATGCCTTGCCTCTCAGAAGATGCTAGAAATGGTGAATTTGCTCCTTAAGACTAGCTGAGGCTTTCGCTCCATGCCCTGAGTGCACTGGGCCGCATGGCAGCCTGAGCGGCCTCCACGGCCCTTTCCACTGCAGGCCCAGACCAGAGGAAGGCTGGGACCAGCGGCGCAGTCGCTGTCATCCTTTGCCTGGCCGGCTGCACCTTGAGCTTCTCAGACCTGGTAAAAGCCAGGGCTCCACTCAACCACCCAGCCTGGCTGCAAGGGGAAACACGGAGAGCAAGGCACCAAGAGAGAATTGTGAGGAGGGAAGGAGGGTTCGTTCGCCCTGCGGTTCGAGCCATAACCCTCTGTTCCTATTGAAGCAGTGATTCCATGAGAACCATTTCACAGCTGCGCCTACTTTTGGTGGAGTCTAGCGCCCCCCTCCCCCAAAGTTAAGTCGAGCTACTATCAGTGACTATTCTATCATTATGGCAAAGCAATACCAATATTAATAGAAATTTAAGATGGGGTATGTTGTCGTTTCTGTTGTCTTTTTACTATCAAGAGAATCTAATCTTCTTTTGTCTTATAAGGTCACTTGAGCGGCCTTATTAATTATGCAAATAAATGCCCACCGCTCTGGGAAAGGGCAATAATAAAAGACTTGTGTGCATGTGTGTTCAGGCTTCTGTCGCTTAGCAAAAATGACTTGCTCCCCTAATGACGCAGAGTTGGACCTGCGGAGAGGGTGGGCAATCCCACGCCGAGAGGGGCTGCTTCACAGAGAGGGATTACTCTGCGGGAGGGATGAGTCCGGGTGGTGACCTAGCTGGACATGACCCCAGGGGTCACTGAGGCTAGGTTCCTCAGCACAGCATGTGGTCGATGGGGCAGTATCTCGGGACCCAGAAACCTTATTCCCAGGCTGTGAGGAAATGACTGAAGGTGTGTGCGTGTGTGTGTGTGTGTGTGTGTGTGCGTGTGTGTGTGTGTGTGTGTGTGTGTGTACAGGGCTGGCACCCCAGAGCCCAAACACAACAGCGAACTGCAGGACTGCAGTTAGGAAAAGACACAAGTAATCAAGTGGCTGTTGAACGATAAAGGAATCATCTGCAACAGCGACACCATGTGGCAAGGACATGTAACAGCAGCGGTAGACGGATAGTTCTCCATCTAGTTTACAAATGGGACTAAACCTCCACGGGTGAGAGTTCTTGGATTATATAGGAATGAGAGAAGGAAGTGGAAGGACGGAAGCCGCAGGTGTCTTCCTGCTAATGGTGCAGGTGGTGGTGGTCTGAACAATAGGTTTTGTAAAAATTGAAACCGAAGGTCATTATGACTTTGATTACATTTAGTTTTAAATCCCAGCTCTAGAAATCATATCCCTCTCTCCATATATGTACACCTCTGGGAGACCCAGCCTCTCCCCCAGATAACCAGCAACCCAAGAGGCAGCAGAAAACAGTGGCCAGGACCTGACTAGTGGTCACAGGGTCTGGACCTCTGGCAGGCTAAAGATAACATCTTGACCTAAGTTATGTTTCAGACCCTGAGCTCTAAGGTGAAACAACCCCCCGGCTTCTTCCCCATGAGATCAGACAGAGCTGTCCTCGAGATCTGAAGATATGATACATCACCCTCCCTCATCTCTGACCAATCAGCTCCCAGCACAACCCCAAACCCTTAACCCATGGTGTCTTGTGATTTTTGTTCTATATAATCTATAACCTACACGCATCGCAGAGTCACATTTTCATAAGCTCCTCATCTCCATATTGGCCAAATGAATGTTAAAACTATTTGTTTTCTTTTTATACAGCAAACTCCTGCTTGTGCATTTCCTTGGGCCAATGTGTACTGGTGGAAAGACTCAAGGAAAATCACTGGGTTTCCAACAAAGAAAGGAGAGAATGTCATCACTGGATTCTGAAAGGTTTATTGCAGGCCACCTCACCTGCGACAATAATAACGCACTGTGTGTGACATGCATCCACCTCCATAATAACACAAAAAGCAGCCTCAGTTGTGTCATTTTACACAAAAAGAAACTGAGACCCAGAGACTGAATAATTTGCCCCAAATCACTTAGGTTTCAAGAGGCTGAACAGAGTTCCATGAAAGTTCATTTGTCTTCAAAACCCTGGGCTCCCAATCTCTGTTGTCCCCACCCTCCCCCAAATCTGAAAAATGCCCCCAGGTTCTTCTTTACCGCCATCACTGCTAGTCTAAAGCAAATGTGCTCAACTGGTAAACCTAAAATTCTCAAATAACAATTACTGCTTTGCTTGGTATCTCAGAGTTTAGCAAAATTTTACTAAAATAGTTTTGTTTTTGATCTTCCTACAACTTAAATAAAGTAGATAAAGCAAAGGTTATTATATCTCATCTATGAAGATTAAGGGGAAGTCTCCCCGACTTGCCCTACACAGCAAAGGGCTAGCAAGGGGCTCCACTTAATGTTCTCAGTCAAAGGCTGGCAGCCTGGAAACAAAAATCTTACTTTACCCTCGGGGAAATGGACCTGTGGCGAACTGGGCTGGGAGTCAGAAAGTGCAGGTTTTATTTATTCATTCGTTCACTTATGTAAATAGAAATTCACTGAACATCCACCACCTACCTGGCATATTCTAGGTACTGAGATATAGCAGTGATCAAAACAAAGATCCTGCTCTCGTGGTGACCCCATTCTAGTAAAAGAGACAGGAAATTCACCATGAAACAATGTGTTTTGGATTGTGTCAAGTAAAAAGCATTGCAAAAAAAAAAAAAAAAGCAAACAAACAATAAGGAAAAACAAGTAAATGGATACGATGGATAGAGAGTACAGGGAAGCAGATTAGGGGATCGCTCCTGCGGAGTGACCTCTAAGAAGCAAGGAAGAGGACCAGAGAGAAAACTTCAGTGGCAAAACCCTAGTAGGGATTGTACTTTATGAAGGAACCAAGAGACCAGTATGACTGGAGCTAGGTGAGCAAATAGGGGACAGAGCCATTTCACATAGGGCTGGGCACACCCTGGTGACAATGTTGGATTTTTATTTCAAGAATGAGAGGAAGATTTACATTTTCCAGAGCTGCCCAGGGCTAGTGGAGATTAGAGGAGAGCTGTGGGGTGGGAAGGACTTAGAGACAGAGAGCGGTCCAGGACACCGTGAGGAAGCAGGTGCAGTCAGGTGAGAGAGGCAGGAAGGCTCAGAATAGCAGGGACGCTGCCGCTGGTTTTATTTCCATCTTTGCAATATTTATAAACTCTGTGACCCTGAGTTTAATGAATCCACCCTCAGTCTCAACTTCTTTTCTATTTCAAAATGCAGTTATTAAAAAACTTCACAAGTCTGGAATGAGAGCAGATTTACAAAATAAAATGATATGACTCAAAATGTAGGAAAGATTCGTTGTGATTTTTCCTCTGCAATAGAGAAATATACACAGTGGGAGCTTAATAAACACAATGCGATTCACTTGAAATACACTCATGATTTAACATGAGTGCAAACACCAACTTATAACTGCCAACGCAAGCAAATTTATCACAGACTTATCTATTTTAGTACGTACAGGAGTGCTCAGTTCAGGGCAAGGAAATCAAAAGTGATCATTGGGAAAGACACGCCTTCCAAGAATGTGCTGTTGTTATACACAATTTTCCTTACAGGGAAATCAAGAGACACGGTATCATATAGAAAATCAATCTTAGTTACACCGCCAATCACTGCCACCAAACCTGCAAGCAAGAAACCTTCTGTGACCCCATCATAAGCACGTAATCATTGACTGAATTAGGAATATAGTAATATAAAACACTACATCAAATAGTAACCTTATGCCAAAGTATGTGTGTGTTTTAGTATTCCTTAAAAGCCTGCATTTTTAAAAAAATTGTAATGCGCTTAATTTTATAATGAGATTAAAAATATACTTAAGTAAAATAAGTAGACTGGTTTTGAGACATATTTAGAAATCATTTAAGACTTAACCTTTTAAATTTATTTTGTATTTTAATACAAAACTAATCAATTCTATGTTAATAAGTAATGATAAAATAAGCAAGTAAACATAAAATATAGATGCGATTTTCCCTCTGAACAGTACTAGAAACTCCTCCAAGGTGTTTCGCTTGACTGTTTTGAAACCTGAGTGTATTTATATTTGAAGATAAATTCTGATTGAAGTACACAAATGATTATAAACTAGAGCATCACCCTGCCGTTATGGTTAAAATTCCACACAGCTACGAAAAAGAAGAAACACCTCTCTCCCCAGTCTTGTCCCTCATTCCTAAAAACACTGCTTGCTTGTTACTGCCACCTGCTGGTCAGCACCAAAATTTACTTTAACACGTGAGAAATCCATACACCACCACTCTTTTCCTAGGTTCACTCTATATTCCTAGATGTCCATAGGTTTTAGGAAAGTTTATTGCCTATTTAAAATTATTAAGTATCACTCTGTCATCATAAAACCTACATGTAGTCATTAAAATGCATAAAAACACAAATAAAATAATAATCCCTGCATTCTTACTTCCCAGAGACATTCCCAGATAAACAGGGTTAAAAAACACAACTGTGTAATGGGATGTTTTTCACCTAAAACATATCGTCAAAATGTATGTAGTTTAATATGCTTATTGTGACTACATTATATTTAATCATGTGATATATCATTTTACTTTTGAACATTTGGGTTTCTTTAATTTTCTTTATGTTATTTTTTGGAGGGTAGAACAATATCTTGGTTTAAAAATTTTGGACTCACCTCCGATTTTTTTAATATAAAACATTACTGGAGATCTAGCTCCTTAGTGAAAGAATATCAAAACGTGAAGGCTTTTCATGTATATTTTCATATGTATCATTTAGTACAGACTTCTCCTGAAGTCTATACTAATTAACAGTCCTATAAAAAGTACATTCTTATCAGTACTTCTTTTTATATACTGTAACAAGCTACATGAAGGAAAATGGGATGCTGTTATTATTTATATTTATTTGATGAGTAGCGAACATTTTCTTTCCATATGTCTACTGGCCTTTTCTATATTTCTGCATTTCTGTGTCTATGACAGGTTTTCTGTTTTAGTGTCTACATCGTAACAAGGAAGAAATTGACAAAACTAACAACTTACTTGAAACATATATGAACAAGTGCTAATTTTGTTATATATTATGTCATTTTATTACTATCATACATTATTTCATTTTTCATGGTACTTTTAATATACAGATATTTTAAATTTTGATTTAATTGCATCTTTTTTTTTCTATACATGAAGATTTTATCTGGATATTTTTCCCGTGGAAGTTCCTAAAGTTATGTGGTTTAAGAAGAAAGGTTAATCTTTCAATTATTACCCCGTCACGTCACTTGTCTTTTCTGTGCCTGTGTGAATTATGACACTGATGAGCAAAATATTTTGAGGACATTGTAAGAAATTGCTTATTATTAATATGTTAGCTTGATTGCATAGTATGTTCATCTTCATGCTCATAAACTCTCTTCAATTATTAACATAAAATAAAAATCATATTTCACATCAAATAGAAACTTAACCATAAATTTAACCAGAACAAATGCAGGGTTCATTACTGAGGTTAAATAATGAGATGGCACACGAGGCAGAGAACTGGTCGTCCAGTTGCCAATCATTCTTTACCAGAATTTGCTTTAACATGAATTTTGCAGTATGTAGCATTTATAAAATGGTAGTAGAAAGTATAGCGAACAAAAAAAAAAAATCACAGAATGAGGCTCTAGCAACATCGTAACGTACAGAACATAATCTAATTCATCCTTTCCAGAGTCTCTTTTTCTTCTGACATAAAATGAAGAATTGCAAGTTAACAATCACAAAGACATTTCAATCTCTACCTGACTATGTATTTGTATTTCTCAGATACACTTGGATAATAGCTTGTCTAGCTCAATGACAGTCATCAATAATTGATTAATCACTCTAATAATATAAGACGATCACTAAAGTATCCTAATAATCCACAAATCATACCATTTTGAGGAAATAGAATTAAAAATGCGGATTTTTTTTTTTTTACTAGATGTACTATGACTTCTGAATACATTCTACTGTTCCTGTAGTAGGATGCAATGGTGGATAAACTACATCACCAGACACACCAATAAAAGAGCTTGTAATGGCTGTCACCTCTGATCACATTTACACGTATACAGACACACAATCTTATACATGTTAAGACTCATATTATGAGCTCTGCCACTACCAAATGACTGATAATTTACAGATGAAGAAATATATGCTCTGTCACTCGGCTTATATATATTTTTTAACATTTCAGTCTTTTACTTCTTAAATAATGTTATCACGAATTTATACTTTTTATAATTTTCCTCTTTCAAATAGACTGAATGTTTACACCCCTTCAAAATTCTCATGTTGGAATCCTAACCCCCAACATGATGGTATGTGGAGGTAAGACCTTGGGGAGGGGATTAGGCCATGAGGATGGAGCCCCTGGGAACTGGATTAGTGTCCTTGTTAAAACAGACCTCAGAGAGACTTTTTACTCCTTCCCCTGCATCAGAGAAGAAGGAGAAGGCAGCCATCTATGAACCAGGAAACTGGCTTTCTCCAGACATCCACCAGCACCTTGATCTTGGACTTCCAGCCCCCAGAAATTTCTATTGTGAGAAAGAAATTTTTATTGTTTATAAGCCACCTAGTCTATAGTATTTTTTAAAGCGGCTTGAACAAACTAAGATATATATGATTAATTGAAGTTGAAATTTTACTTTAAATGCCCGAACCAGAGGAGATTTGCCTATAAAATTTGTGATTTTAGACTATAATCCTGTTTTAATTCAGGGGAGAAAAACGGCAGTTTGAGTATTATGAATCACTAAATAGAGGCATAGTCCTTCAATGATAAATACAAAAACAAACAAACAAAAAACTGTGCCTGGTTGAGCTGTCTGTTCACCTTCTGAGACTGAGTTTCAAGGCAAAAAGAAAAAACGTACAATTTTCATAACTACTATGTTTAAAATGGAGGCCACACAGACAGTTCTCAAAGGAAATTATGCTTATATGTTTTCCTTTTTGTATGTTTGTCTTCCTTGAACTTAAAAGTCTAAAAACATTATTTTCTTGCGTTGCTCTACTAAGGAGATTTTACATATTGTAACAGAAAATATTAAAAACAGTTCGAGAGCAAATGTAGAAGTACATTTCATGTAACTATCATCCTCTGATAAAAGCGAAGGCATAATGCAAAAATACAATTTTTGAGGGAGATTAGCCGATATGATCCAAATGTACTCTAAGGTAATTTTTAAAATTTTAAATTTGTATAATGTGAAATAATAATAATAATAATAATAATAATAGCAACTAAATTTATTTTGCTCCCACTCTGTGCCAGCTTCTCTGTGGCCAGGCTGCCTGTGTGCAAATCCTGTCTCAGTCACTTACTCACTGTGTGACCCTGGGCCAACCCATAGCTCTCTTTGACTTGGTTTTCTCATCTGGAAAATGGAGAGGGTACTATAGCACCCCTCACAGAACAGTTGTGAGGATTAAAAGCATGTGCACGTGTGTGTGTGTTGTGCATGTGTCTCTGTCTGTCTCTGTCAGACGCTAGAACCAGCTGCTGTGGTGTGACTGACTCGAGCCTCTACTGTCTAACCCATTATTTTGTCTGCCATAAAGTTCCCATTGTGATGAAAACAAAATATATTGTTCCCCTAGAAAGATATTTATTTTTATTTATTTATTTATTTATTTATTTATTTATTTATTTAGGCGAGGTTGGCTGACCTTACAGACTGCAAGGACCTTGTCAGTTTACAATCCCTTATTTTTTAATTTTTTACACCTACAGTACTTGTTCTTCCTAGGTGGTCTCTGATCCAAGTACTAACCAGGCCTGACCCTGCTTAGCGTCCAAGATCAGACAGGATCGGGCTTGTTTAGGGTAGCATGGCTGTAGACTCCAGAAGGATATTTAGATGTGCATAAGCATTCTGCTTTCACCTTTATACTTGTGATCATTTTAAGGGCATTATATACTTGGAGTGGTGATGCTGAAATATCTATCCAGGGCCACAAAACACAGCAAACAAGGATAGTTAGAATACCTATATATGAAGTTAAGAACGTGTGTGTGTGTGTGTGTGTGTGTGTGTGTGTGTGTGTGTGTGTGTGTGTAGAGAGAAAGAGAGAGAGAGGGAGAGAGGGAGAGAGAAGGAGGGATACAGACAGATAGAGGGAGAGGGAAAGCATTCCTGAAAAGTAAAATCTGCAAGAAAGAGCATGTCACCATTACTGGAAGACACTGATTTCAGAAGGGACTCAGATGCTTACTAAATATGATAAAAACACATCTGTGGTTTCAGTTAAAGATAGTGCAACAAATGCACACATTTCCTGTATAAGAAACCACTGAAATAAAAGCATAAAATGTTTTATAATTGTATGAGCAAAGGATGACATATAACAAGAAGATGGAATAAAATTTGGAAAGCTGGTAAACGTGAGGATGTATGGAACTCCTAAGCAAGCAGCGTGAAAACTGAGAAGTAACGTGATTTGCCAGCCTGACTATCAAACGTTCAAGGATTCCCCACCCCGCCTAGCACCAGTGGTGAACAGGGACCGAAAAGAACCAGCAAAACCTCCCCCTAGGTCTATATTTACTCATGACAGCTGGCCAACCCATCACCGCCATCACTCTCATCTACCAAAGACTGGGAACACTTTTGTAGGAAAGGGTGACACTGAGGGCTTCAAGACTAGAAAAAACCACATGCATCTGAGGTGAGGGCGCCCTACTAAATATAGAGAGGATTCAGAGGAAGTGTTTATTCTGAATACAGAGACTCTCCATGCCTTTCACCACCCACCCGCACGGGCTTCGGTTCACAGAAGGCCGGCAGCCACACTCGTCGTTTGCAGGCCTGACAGGAAGATGCTTCCCTCAGAAACACAGCACCCTGTGTTATTTTTCCAGGGCTGCTGTAACGAATCATCACATGCTGGGTGGGTTAAAACAACAGAAACATATCCTCTCAGTTTTGGAGGCCAGAAGTCCAAAATCAGAAAGTCAGCAAGGCTGGCTCCCCCAGGAAGGTTGAGAAAGAGTCCATCTCATGCCTCTCTCCTGGCTTTGGGGGATGATCATGATCCTTGCCATGAGTTTTAAGATAAATTAAAAATAAAAAATTTATATAAAACTAAAGCAAACTAAAAAAGGAGACATCATCTCCAAGGAAAGAAACAGATGTTTAGAAAAGGAAATAAGCATCCTTACATGCATCTTCAAACATTAATGTCTGTAGTCATAATAACATAAACACAGAAGGTTTATTTATCTAAGGTGATCACATGATTACAGTAGAAAGATGAAAATATTATACATGCATGTATTGGAGGAGTTGGTAAAGAGACCGAAACCTCTACCTTCCACTGTGCTGCCAAGAGAGAACTCCAAAACCGGAAGATCAGGAAGCAGCATCATAACTATATTATTTGACTAAGAAAACAGTAAAAGGAGTTGAAAGAATTGGAGGAAGGGGCTACCGTTTTGCATTATAACCTTTGTAGAAATATTTGTTTAATCAAAACTATATCTGCATATATAAATATAAACATCCTATGACTCCAACAAATTCTGTGCTCTATCATTATATGTGTAACAGCAATTTATAAACCTTTCAAATGACCAAATAATTATTAAATCTAGAAAAAAAAACATTTTCTAGTTTTGAAAAATAAATGCTTAGATTTTAAATAAACACTAGCAGTTAAAAAATGCAATTGGAAGTTAGTGGTTTTACCTTTGGCTTATTCACATTCTAAGGTGTCAACCTGCCAAATACAGATATATATACACAAAGTATCTTCTTGAAATCCTACATAATGACATATTTTTAATGTGAAAAAAATTATAAGTAGATGTCAAAAATCTTGAGTGTTAACTATAAAGACAACACTTCATTCCCAAAGATATATTTTTATTTGGAACAACTTGATGAAAATCCAACTACGTCAAGTAAAATGTTGAATTTATCAAGTACAACTCCTGGGATCTTCATGTAGCATTTTCACTTATTTTATGATGAGCATGTCCTAAGTTTAGTTTCCTTCTACTCTTTACCGGAGTAAATTTCATCAACTATCTTTGAGTCAATGCTGAGCTGACGTTAACTTCATATTTCCAAAACTTTCAAGTCATTTCTTGTAACCAAAGGATCTTTTAAGCTAAATCATCTGAGTGAAACAGGAATGAAATTGTTGGTGAACTCTGAAGATATATTTTTGACAGCTCTCCCAAACAACAGGTCTTTTAAACTGATCGTAAGACAGTAGAGATGGGTTAATTTGGTCCATTTAAACTAGTAGTTGTCAACAATGACTGTGTATCAGAATCACTTGGGGAGCCACACATGTTCAGACCTCATTCACCTCAATTTTATTTTTTGGAATATAATTCACATGCCATGCATTCACCCATTTAAAGTGTTCAATTTAATGGATTTCAGTGTATTCACAGGGCTGTGCAACTCATCAAAATCAATTCTAGAACATTTTCATGACTCAAAAGAAAACCTCTACGCATTACCTATCATCCCCAAAACCCCTTCCCCAAAGCCCTATGTCACCACCAATCTACTCTCTGTCTCTATGGATTTGCCTATTCCGAACATTTCATATAAATGGAATTATATAACGCTTGGCATTCTTTACATAGCATAAGTTTCATCCATGTGGTAGCATGAATCAGCACCCCGTTCCTTTATATTGGCAAAGAGTATTCAATTGCTTGCATATACCACAATATTTTTTATCCATTCATCAGTCGATGGACATTTGGGTTGTTTTTACCTTTTGGCTATTACTCAGTATGCCACCTACCTGGCCATAGTCAGTATACAAAGCATTATATTATACCTGAACCAGATAGGCTAGTATCCCTCCTTAATCTACTGCAGGCTGGGTTATGTTGTAGTACTAACCAACCAGAAAAGCTCAGCACCTTAAAACAGCAAAGTACAGATCCACCTCCATCAGGAGTAAACATGGAGACTCTGTTCATTAGGGTCACTCAGAGCCCCCGAACTGACATAGGCTTCTCTAATTTCAGGAGGAGGAAAATAAAAGATCATGGTGAACCACACACTGATTCTTAAATCTACCTCTCAGAAGAGACACACTTTACTTCTTTGGTCAAAGCAAGTCATATGCCAGGGTTGAGTTCAAAAGGGAGGCTATTACATTTCTCTTACAGAGAGAAGCACCCCAATTTTTTTGGGTGGGGGAGTGCTTTTCCTTTCAGCTTGCTACATTGAGATGCTGTAAGCTTAGAGCTGTCACATGAAGGGACCCAAGTGCAGAAAGAGGCCAAACAGAAACAGAAAAGCTGAGACGTGAAGTTCAGGGTAGCCTCTGAGGCTGGCTATATCCTTGGACTTGCTTGATGCATGAAACAATAATGTCAATAATCTCTCCTTTTCCTTCAACTAGTTATGAATGGGTTTCTATTGCTTATAACCAACAATGGTCAGACAACTTTTTCTGGAAGGTCAGGACATGACATACTGTGAGCTGAGATGCCAGAGATTACAATAAGTAACCTAGTGTCTCTAAGAATATCACGCTTAATCACTTTGACTCCCACATCAAAACAAAAGGATTATGACATCTACTTCATACGTTCTTATGAGGATAAAGAGTTAATGCCCAAAGCTATCCCAAGTCACCATTTGTCACCTAGCCAGTGTTCATAAAATCTGTCTCTCTTCCTCTCCTCTATTCCTTATTCCTTCCTCCTGCCTTCCTCCAGGCTAAAAAGTATGGAATATTTCATCTTCATATTGTTATCACCCCAAAATATTTACTGGGTTTAATAAACACCTATGGTATGAATGAAAGAGGGTGATCAGGACAGAGCATGGGACTGAGATCAGAAATACTCTCAGCACAAGGAAAATGCAAATAAACTGAAACCTTGGCATTGACCCCAAGGAGATCAATGAGCCGCAAGCAGTCAAAGTGCATCACACACATGGGATTTTTCAGCATTTACCGAATGGGGAATAAGACGCCTGTGATGGGCCTCAGCTGATCACCAATTCATTTGACCACGCTAACAGACACTGGGGAAGTTCCTCTATCTCTTCACATACTTCTCTATGTCCAGGGGGACACGCCACATAGGCCAAAGGCAGAACAGAGCATGGGCTTAAGGAATATAGTATCAATGTCAGTGCACCATTGTCTTTCATTCTCTTTTTTTTTTAACTTTAAAAATTAAGTGCCACATATACTACCCAACTCAAAGCAGAAGCTGCATCAGTCATTATCAAACCCATCCTTAACTATCCTGAGGTGACTAGACTCCAAGAAAAAGTCACAGGGAACAACAAAACACTTGGGTCAGCATTAAGAATGAAAATAAAGAGCATGAAAAATGTGATACCTTCCTCTACAAAAACAGATCGCGTCTCTGTTTCAAAAGCTTGAATATAAACTTTTACACTCATTTTGAAGCTTCTTGTCTATTTATAAAATTATTCTCCATTAATTTTACAAAGGCCAAATTCATTGTATCCTTTTTGCCCACCTCAAAACCTAAAACAAGGATGGGGATTCTATTTTATGCATTTGCTTGTTGATTTATTTACTTAGTGGAGGGTAATAGGAAAAATAAGTAATAGGTTCATTCCATAATATATGTATTTTATGTAAATTGCATTGATTTGCACACTGTACAGGACTGAATAATAACATAATAGATGACCATATTTGATAATGCTTTATAAACTTAGAAAGCATGTGCACACACGTGCCTTATTTCTTATAGAAAGCTTCTAAAGAGGATATAGCAAGTAAAATTGCTAATTTACACATGAGGAAACCAAGACCTGAATTTATCAAGTAAGCTGCCCCGTAATTGTCTAGAAAGTACCCTTGCCAAGACTGGAGCCCTCATGTGGCCGTCACCAAAGTCAGCCTAGGCTGGAATCTCAGCTCTACTTGACACTAGTCACGTGACCTAGGGTCAGCCTTTCCGGCTCTCTCTGCCACAGGTTCTTCATCTATAAAATGAGGAAAATGAGGATGTCTCCCTGTGAGCATTAAATGAGCATCTAAACATGGTAAGCTCTGGATCAGCATTCTCTTTTATACCTGCCTGGGACTCTTTCAACTAATCATAGTACCTAATGAGCAAGGTGATTTATTTTTCAATATTTTGTAGAATCAAGAAATAGATAACCCCAGATTTGAATTGTGTCCCTGATATTTACTCTCATGTGACATTGAGCAAGCTACATAAGCTTGCTGAATCTACTTCCTCGTCACTAAAACAGAAATTATAATCGCCACTTCATACAAAAGTTATCTCTATACTTTAAATTTTTTTTTATGTTTCGATTACAGTTGACATTCAATATTATCTTAGTTTCAGGTGTATAGCATAGTGGTTAGATATTTACATAATTTACGGAGTGATCCCCTCAATAAGTCTAGTTAAATAAGGTAATGCCATAAGTCACTTAGTGTGTGTTCAGCATGGTACAAGACATTATTAACAGGAGTTATCATATTGGACTCATAGAAGCAATGATTCTGTAGCTGGAGCTCTCACCTGCAGTCACGGGCCTCCAAAGTCATGGAAAGTCAGCCTCAATGACTTCTTTGAGATCCCCAGTGGTACTGAATTTGGCAAGTTCTCTTATCAACCCCAGGGCCTCTGCCTCAGTCTTATCTCTTCTCTAGCAGCAGGTGTCTTGGGTAAGAAAGGAGGCTTGTTATGGAGGGGCAGGGGACAAGAAATCATTTTACTGGACACTCAGTGTGGGTTGAACCAAGGAGACCATCACACTCTACAGAAAGAAGAAAGTCTCTTATAATTACTAACAATATGACTACGAATATACAAATACTAATGCTATTATTGATAATTAACATGACACTAATAACATTTCTTGAATACCTACTCATACCAAGTTCTGTTTTCCGGGAATAAGAATTTTAGAATGTAGGTACTCTGATCATTTGCATAAAATGAGGTGTGGGGAGGTTTAGCACCTTGCCCAAGCTGCAGAGAGCAGTATTGAAACTTAAACCAAGGAAATCTGATCCCAGTAATAGCAAATTTCATCATTAACACCACTTTCTGCTCTACAGCTAATGCTTGGATTCTCAAATATGTTAACAGAACTATATTCCCTGTACAACAACTCCAAACCCTCAGCAAATTAGATTCCAAGACTCTGTGCTTCGGCAAGGTGATTTATCTAAAGGTGTCAGAAACTTAAGCCACTCTTATCCTGTATCTTTGCAGTGTCTGCTATTCCAAAGCTATTACAATAGAAATACAAGTCAAAAATACCAAAGGCAGGACTCTTCCCATTTATAGCATCCATCTCTTGCAGAATCTGTAAATAACCAGAGGTAAATCTGAGAAGCCCTAGGAAACTCTGAAAGATACATCTTTTAAAGTGACAGAGAAGGAATGAGTAATGACAAGGTGTCCCGGAGGAACAATTTCACTGTCAAGCACAACGGCAGACAATAGGGAGGACGCGTTTGTGTTGCTGACAGTCCCCCGAGCTGGGCAACAAACTTCTACACAACTCCCTAACTTCTTCAATTTTATATTTAACTTTAGAATAAATGAGCCACTGCAAAAGGTAGGAAGGGATTCTCCCATCAACTGTGTCATGGAAACCTCCTTGAGATCATCTGTCTCTTCTTCCAGGAGGGACGGCAAATGAATAAGAAGGGGAGGGGGGAGCTATGGATTTGAAGGCAAGCCACTTGATAGATTTCCCCAAAGATATTTAAAGGCAAGTCCCAGAAGCTGACAACAGGTCTTGTCAATCTCATTTCAACTAGGAGACATCCGCCCTTTTGCGAATAAACCACTTTGGAGATTTCAAAATGTAGGAGCTAAAGAAAAAAAAAATAGCTGTATTACTTTTCACTGATGAATTTCGTATCAATTTGACAGCAACGCTATTAGTGTGGAGTGCTGTTCAATATATGCTTGAAGTAGGACTTCATTAATTAGCTGAATGACATGAACGCTTAGCTGAATGACCAAATGGACAGCATATAATGTTCAGCACATCAATCAAAGATTCATCATTCCTGTGCTAATCAACTAGTCTAAAGATCATGCTAAGAATTATGAGAACATATCCCCAAACCCTAACCTTATGAAACTGTAGCCCAGATTACAAGATGGCATGAGATGCATGCACTTTACAAATATTTACTCCATGCCGGGCACATTACAAGTCATCTAGGATACAAAGATGGCTAAGGCAGCTTCTCCCCTCAAGAGAAATTCACGACTGAGTTAGAAAAAAATACTGATGTTTCAGTTCTTTAATAGGGAAATTGCAATAAATGCAATTTGACTCGCGTAAAATTTTATTTACTTTTTAAATGAATGCAACTTTTAAACTCTAATTTAAAAACCAATGCTATCTGCAATACTTCATCTCAGCTAACAATTCATCTTAGGAAATAATGGAAGCCGGGAGATTCCTAATTGGACAATGAAGCCAATTCTCCTCGTGTCTCCTGAATACGATCACTAGATGGCAATAGCCGAACATTCATTCCAAGGCAGCTGTGAGAACTGGTCAGCATTTCAATGCTTTGCGTCACAAAAAGCACTTCTTTTAAAAATCTAAATTGCCATAGTTTTATTAGGTACTGCAGCAAGTGGGTCACAGAGAGATGGATGTTTAAGGCTATGTAATGTGATTGCTATGTCTGCGTTGAACTGGATGTGACATTCGCAGAGAGCTCACAACTTCACAACTCAAAAAGGTTCATATATCCAGTTTCCTAAGAAACACACAAATAAAAAGATTTAATTCTCTCCGTGTAGATCGCTGCTTTTATGCACAAAAGATGGGGATTACATTTGTGCTCACTTCTTTTTTTAAATCGGGTGAGGCGGAATCACTCTATGGGAGCCTTAAGTTACTCCTATTTAAATAACTGATTTTTAAGGCAATCTCACCAAATTTGGATTTTCAACAATTACTTATGAAAATGAACATCAAATTCAGTTTGCATTTGGTTTAAGGTAAATCTATTTGAATGTGAGCCAAGAACTGAAATTTGGTTTCTTCACATTTTCGAACTTGATATTCATTTGACACAAGGAAAAGCACGGAAATATTATTTTGGTTATGAAAATGTCACTAAAAGCGGGATCGGCGTGTTATTTCATGGAAAGGGCTCCAGGCAAAGCCACTGAGCGAGTGTAGGGGTGAATAAAAAGAGCCTGGGGCGGGGGGACCACATACGGCCTGGGTGTGTATTAGATTTAAGTCATGAGAAGAGAGGCTGAGGGACTGGAATGAAAGATGAAATGATTTAAAGTAAACATCATGGTTATTTTCATAGGAAATAGCAGCAGACCCGCTGAACAACCATTTCCTGATAAGTATACACAAACCTTAAAGCATTTTCAAAATTACTTATGGATTAAAAACAGATTTCATCGATGCTGCAAATACTCATAAGCAACAACCTTAAAAATAAGATACTCTGCACACACTCACTTTATCCTGTTTTTAGAGCATCCTCGAGTGCACGCGAATTTCAGAGAACGTAGGAGATTTTAGGAGAGGAGTTTATCTTACGGAAACTTCAAATTATGTTCCACTGCTGAACTTGAGATTTTTTTTTTTTTAATCTTATTTCCAGGACTAATTTTGTGGTATATTTCCATTTGAATATAAAATCCAAGATAAAGAAAAACAAAAGTACTTATAATTGCCAGAAGAGGGCTCTGTCCTCAAACTTAAAAATCCCGCACTCCCCTGATAAGGTACCTTTGCCATCCCTGGGGAGGCTCCAGCATAATCCGGTTTAATCACTCAATCCTAATCCTCAAAAGACCCTAACTGTATCTTTGAAAGGGCGGAACCACTTCTTTGCAGTGAGCCACCATTCACAACAAAGAGTAGCCATTATTTACCTGTTAATGACAACAGAAGTTAAAGGGATGCCAGGTTGTAGCACCACAATCCTCACAATTTGTAACTTTACTACTTAGCTTTTGCATTCATCCAACTAAAATGTGTGATTCCTTCATTTGCTTCCATGTTCCACAAAAAAAAATCTCTATTCTAGAATGCATCATTTTACGAGGACTGCAATTTTTTACTTGGTTAACTGGAAAATAACCAGAAAGGTGAAAGGTTGAAGAATGAGAAAGGTTACAAGTACCTTTTTTAGTAATTTCAGCTAATTCGGGGGGGGGGGGAGACAAGAGCAAGTATTTATTTGGACAAAAGCGATGAGTGCAATGTTGGGGTTCCCTCTGGTGAATGAGGTGCCCACCGCCATACTCAAGCTGGTTGGAGGAAGCCTGGCTCCTTTGTTGACTATGTGCATGGGTTTGGGTAGGTCACTTCACATATTTAATCTTTACTTTCCTCACTGTAGAAAGCAATTCATAATGGCACCAGTATCTTTATCCCTGTATCTTATTTTTTAAGGTATTTAATATAGTACTTTCTGATTTTTTTAAATTTTGGCTCACTTATTTGTTTATTCACCTTGTTGGGTCGGGGGGGGGGGGGGCCTGCCTCGAGGCTTCCCAGCCAGACATGGGAATCAGGACAAGGGCCCACCCTAAAGCCCTGGGGCCACCGCCCTAATCCGCCACCACCCTAATCAGGAAGCTCAACTGACATTCCCCATTCTCTACCCTACACCCACATAACCCTATAAAAACTATGCCCTCCTGTCCCAGGGGCGACTCCTCTGGCCCCTCTCCTCTCTGGACCAGAAAATCTCACCCGGAGCGCTCTCCCAATAAAGGCTTGCTTTTAAAACTTCTGGACTTGTCCCATATTTACCTTACACACCTCTTTTGTTTCTCTCCCTCAATAGGTCATAAACTCTACAAGCACGCCGACCTTCTCTGTGCTGGCTTTTCCCTTTTTCCCAGTGTCCAGCATGTCAGGCCCGCAACGGAAGTTAAGAAATCAGTGAGGAGGTGTTGTGAGCCTACAAGAAGATATGAACTCAGCACCTGGCACACAGTAAGGCCTAAGAATTTCCGTAACACTTCATCTGTTACATTGATTTTTCTATTTACCTTCCACTAATGACAAATAGTATAGATTTTAAGTGTGGGCTAATGACCAAGTTGTCTTCATAAATAAAGGTACTTAGTCAAAACATAGTAACTTGAAAACTATTAAGTAGGTAATAGTGTAGGTGGTATGAGTAAATGATAGTACCATGAAAGTGAAGTTTGAGAAACCCACTCCACAGAGAAAAAGCCCGACAGGAAGTCAGGATTAAGAGGGAGGATGAAGATTTGGGGTGATGATCAGGGAGGGCGGTCTTGATTTTATACTTACGCCGAGGCCAGCAGAGGGAAAAGCAAGGACTCTCGACCTGGGGGAGCCCACTGGTGACTTAACAGGGCAAAGTTTTAACTACAGTTCAAGTTTACCAAGGAGGATCCCTCATGGGGTGGGGTGAGGTGGGGTCATGCATCATAAAAGTATCCACTGATTTCATCCTGTAACAGTGAGAAGCACCCCTAGGTTCTGATTATAAATACCAAACCAAGAAAACCAGATGTGATGGTTAAGGGCGTTATTCCAAATGCTAAGTGTAAGTGAAAGAAATTTGGAAAGAATCCTTTGGCTCAGAGTCAGCAGATGGAAGAAGGAAAGCTACTACCTTAAGAAATTTTCCATTCCTGAGAAGCAAGGTAAATAAAAATAAATAAATTCATAAATACGGTATTTATAAAATAGTATCGGTTCCTCTGCAGGAACTATTATAGGATTTACCCAGCAAAATTCTGTGTGTTTTGTTTTGTTTTGTTTTATTTTTTGTTTTGTTTTGTTTTGTTGTGTTGTGTTGTGTTGTCTTTTTAAGACAAGTGGTTATTCAATAATAGAAAATTTAAAAACTAAATAAAAATAAAATTTATAACTTGTAAGAGGTTGGAAAAGAATAAAATACAATGGGAATCCTTCATTTGTGTAGAAATATTTATTTTTCACTTAATCACATAAAATCCCCCTCTGTAAGTTATCTTCCAGGCCAGAGGACAATCTCTACTTGAAGAAAAAACGTGAAAGTATTCCAGAGGGGAAGACAGCATACATTATATCACCTCAGATTTTATTTAATTTTATCTTATGTCAAAATGGTTCACTTTTCAATCAATTGATTTGTGTCATGAAAATATATACCTAGTAAACAGAATGAGCCCTGGCAACTTCCTGATGGCATCTGAGTAATATTTACAATGCAGGGATGCTGAAAACAGAGTGTAGTCCTCTGAGGAGGCCTTGACCATAAACTCTGGGTCAGGTTCATAGGGATGAGATTCTGGCTTTAAAAAAAAAAGTTGCCGAGACCTAAAGTTCTCTCTATCCCTCTAGCCAAAATATGATTGCTCTTAAGCATTTTAAGCAAATATGATTTTGGCCCTTGTTATGGACTAAATTGTGCTCCACCCCAAAAATTCACATGATGAAGCCCTAACTCTCAGAACCTCAAAATATGAATATAATTGGAGATAGAACTTTTAAAGAGATAATTAAGTTAAAATGAGGCCATCAAAGTGGGCCCTAATCCAATCCAACTGGTGTCCTTATACATATTTAGGACAGAGAGATAGACGCCAGGGAAGTGTGACTACAAAAGAAAGACCACGCGAGGACACAGTAGGAAGGTGGCCATCTGCCAGCCAAGGAGAGAAGCCTCAAAGAAATCAAATCTGCTGACACCCTGATCTTGCACTTCTAGCCTCCAGATCTGTGAGATAATAAATTGCTGTTGTTTAAGCCAATCAGCCTGTGATATTCTATTGTGGAAGGCTTAGCCAACAAATACAGTTTTTAAGGAGAAATTACCTTTGGATCTACTCTATGCAAGACCTGTGATGTAAAACGATCATGATATAGAACCTTTGTTTTCAGGCATGGAACAATTTTAAAACAAAAAGGCTACTTAGAATTTGACCATAGTAAGTGAAAATTCCAGATGAGCTTTTAACTACTTTCCTCATTTGAATTGTTTAGGGTTGATCTGGATGCCATTTATATGTCCACATTCTATACAATATATTTTTCTATGGATTTCTGAGTGTTTTCCTTAAAAATAGATTAATAAGAAGAGATGGAAGCATTATTGTACAATCTCTGGTAAATTTTGTAAATGCAACACAGGCTCTTAAAAAGAAAAAAAAAAGCCAATACACATGGAGAACTCTGCGGTTTACTTCAACTAAATATTTTAAAATGAGTTTTATTCTTTGTTCCCGTTTTCTCAGAAGATGTTAAGAGAATAGTTCTTATTGCCTGTAACATCCATTTTTCTCTCTTTCCCAATTATCTGTAGCACAGGTTATCTGATGAGCATGCAGTCTTCCCGTTTCGACAGCTTCCTTTGATCCACACTACCCGGAATCACTTTAATGCCCCATCTTCGCCTGCCTCCCTCGCTCATTTTCCCAAAGAGATTTGTTCATTCTACTTAGTCTGTTTGTGTTTCTTATACAATATTTATAGCTCATATTTTTGTATTTCTTATAATGTTCTCTCAGTTCTTGGTAGAGATTTCTACATTTAAATGTTCACAGTATTTCGTTTCTTTGCAATCCTCTCTACTAGGGTTTCATTATTATATTTGGTTGCCGTTTCACTGAGTTTTTATTGGGTTATTTTCCTAGTGCTATGATTATTTATCCCAGATACAATGAATTGTACCTAGTCTTCAAATGTTATACTCAAGAGAAATATGTGATATTAAGACAAGATATATATTGATTTCTGATTCTTAGAGAGGGAGCTGACGCTGAAGAAACTAGTTAACAGCAAATGGTTCAATTATGCAGCTACTAGTTTTACATACCACTCTGGTAAGGTTCCTACATACATTCCTAATATCATCACCATATGTATGAGATTAATAGAGCTGGAGGCACAAATAGCATAAGAGAAAAGGTAGTGACAAGTAATAAGCAGAATTTTATGACATAAGGATAGAGGACTTGTATTAGGAGAGATACTCATAGATGTTCCTCCACTCCTAGCCCGCTAAAAAGTATCTGTGGCTGGCAATTCTCCTTTCCTTCTTTCTCTCCTTTTAGGATGTTGCACTTGAAGATATAAAATATGAAAATATATACATACATTAACATCTAATTCTAGGAGACTAGGTACAGACTTTTAAGGGTATGTATATGTCAGGCTTACATGTACATATGATTTGGGCAAGTGAGTAGTATACACTGAGGATTATAAATGAAAATCCAAAGAGACATTTTTTAAAGACATTATCTAAACAGTGAGAGGAAAAAGTATCATTAGGCTCTTTGGAGGCAATGTAGTATGAAAACAAAACCTACCTTGAATGGTCATTGAAATTTTATAGCTGACATTAAATTTCAGTTTTATGTTTATAAGTTACTGAAAAACTAATTGAATGTTCTGTGTTACTGAATGCTTAGAATATGTATGAGATTATATATATATTGGGATGAACAAAAGCGACCCCGCTTCAAAATAATCAGCTCTTTAAGTAAGTTAAAGACTACTAATATGATCAACTTAATTATGTGGCCCATTGATACTTTTCACCCATACATAATAAAATTCTGTTACAATATTTGACATTACCAAAAATTTTTCATTAGTTGACCCTAAGCTGACATTTTCCTGCAAGAAAGATTAACCTTATATAACAATCTATCCAGAAAAAAAAAAAAAAAAGAAAAAAAACTATACTTTCACATTGTTATAGTCTTGAGAGCATAAACATATTTAAAAAGCCCATTTAGCACTTTAATGATATAACATTGGCAATGATCATAGGCGAGTTCTTCACCCTACAGACCAGGCACTGTGCTAAGTGCTTTCCAATCATGATTTTCTTCAATATTCATAACAACCGAATGATAAAGCACCGTCGTGTCTCTTTTTTTTTTTTTTATAGCCAGAGTAACTGAGATTGAAAAAGGGCAAGTACCTTGGTCAAGGTCTTATTTCTGATAAATGGCACAGTCGGAAATTGAATCCAGGTATAAGTAACCCCAAGCTCTACACTCAAAGATTTTTCTATATTACCAAAATTGCAAGACATTTTTCCAGGTGCCAATCAGAGCTTACTTAATTTGGTTTTGATAATCTTTGATATTAATTTTGGTTGAGT
Organism: Rousettus aegyptiacus; assembly: GCF_014176215.1. NCBI lineage: Eukaryota > Metazoa > Chordata > Mammalia > Chiroptera > Pteropodidae > Rousettus > Rousettus aegyptiacus. The sequence continues at coordinate 11,376,974 of NW_023416285.1, forward strand.
AGTCTCCTCAGACTTAAAAGGTACAGGAAGGCAGAGGCGGTGGCTAAGAATTGGCATGAGAGCACTCGCTTACATATTAACTCTCAAATGGCTTAGCAGTCTCCTAGTAAAGAGGTGGACCTTGACTTTAACATGTTAAGAATGGGACAGTAAATGTTTGTTTTGGATGAGCCAAGGGAAGAGAGGTAGAAAACTGAGCAGGATATAAGACACAATTCAATGTCCACGCCCTTAGAAAAGTATGGAAGAAAGACTTCTGAACTCCGGAACTCTGACTATACTTTGTATGTCATATGTCAACCATGTGGCGGAGTGAGTGGGCTCCCTCCCTTTCCTCTCTAGAACGTCAATTAACAATCTATGGACTAAACTCCACAAGCTGCTTCTTTTTGTAAATAAGTTTTATTGGGATATGGTGACACCCATTCATTTACGTATCATCTGTGGTTGCTTTTATCCTATCAGCATAGAATTGAATGTTGTGACAGACACTGAATGACCACAGTCTAAAATATTTACTATCTAGCGGCCACAAAAATTTTGCTGAGCCCTGAGTTATATTATGTCGCACAAATAAATATCTACCAAAGTGACTGAACACATATCTAACCCACATACATAGGAAAATAGGCTTTCACAAGACACAACACTTTCTTTCCCTGGTTGCTTTCCTCCAATCCTTCCCTTTCCTGAATATTGTTAAGAAAATACCTCTTAGCTTCTTTATTCACACACACACGCACACGCGCGCGCACACACACATACACACACACACACACACTACAAACAGTGAATCTGAAAATACAAAAATGAATAAAACAGAGTACATGTCATCAATAAACCTTCTGTGAAGAAAGACAAATATCTTAGAAAATAATTAAAATGCAATGCTAAGGGTCATAAGAAATGTCAGAACTTCTAAAGGACCTTGTGCCAGTGTTGGAAAATCCTATCTCAAAGTCTGATGAGCCATTTATTTTGTGACAAACCTTCTTTTACCAGTGAAGAACACTGGTTTTGATACACTGTTAATTTAACAATCCAGTACTAAAAGTCTTAGACCATGTCACTATCAAGATATTGGCAATATAAGGTTACTTCAGAATATGATATTCTTCATAGGGAATTGTGCATGTTTGCTACTTTACAATATTTATATGCGGCAAGCCTTCTTAGTATTTCTTAGTACTCCAAATGAGAAGTTGAAACTAGATGTCAATTTATCTATCATCTAGGTGTAGAATAGGTGAAAAAAGTAGGTCTACTCACCTCACCAAAGCAGAGACCTTGACCACAGACTGACTTCTCTCTGGCTTCACTTCCTAAGACAGCAAATTACATCCCAATCCAACCATGGCCTATTTTGAATGGACAGCTTTGAAAAATTTTCTTAACTTTATTGAAAGATGTTTGTCAAATATAATTGTATGTATTTAAAGTGTACAGTGTGATGATTTGATATACATGTACATTGCAGAGGAGGTTTCAAGAGAAAAAAAGAGTATATGATAGAGATTGTGTGGAAATATTTACAGAAAAAAAATTATAAACCTAGAGGTCTTGACCATTCAGACTTTTGAAATAATTACAGGAAGAAAAAAAAAAACGAATCCTAAAATTACTAAGAAACCAGTGCAGCCAATAATTAATAATATTATTGTTAAATAGAAAACAAAAGGAAGTTTGTTAAAAATCCTTTTTGACTTATGTGTATCTCTTACAAATCAGAATCATCTATTCAGTGCTTCAAAGAAACAACCAATAATTTAATTCAGAAATTAGCAAGGAAAAGAATTTCCTCTCTTCTTTTCAAATGTTGACACCCCCTATTTAAACAGACGTATTTAGACTTTCTTACTCTAATCTTATATCTCTTAATCTATCTTTCATATTTTCCATTCTGTTGTCTCTCTATGCTGGTCTTGATAATTTCCTCAATTTTTACCATCCAGATTGTTAATACTCTCTTGTATCTAATCTGTTTAAATTCGCCTTCAGACTTTTCAATTATTCATATATATTTTATCTCTAGAAATTCTACTTTTTACTATTTTTTTAATTATTGAAAATCTCCTACATACCTGTTATTGTTTTAGGCACCAGTGATGAAGTAGTAAAAAAAAAAATAAAAATAAAAATAAAAAAAAGATAAAATGACTGCCCTCATGGAACTTAGATTTCAGGGTGGTAACACACAAATATATAAGGAAAATGTATATCAGATGGTAATAAGTGCTGTCCAGAAGAATAAAGGGGAGAACCTCATTGTGAATGAAGCTTAACTGGAATGAAGGATGCCCTGGGACATATGAGTTGCTATGGGCCTGGCTTAAATACAATGAAAACCACAATAGGATCTTATCACTCCTGCCAATGATGATAAGGAGATCAGAAAGATACAGTCTTATCTGGAACACATGAGACTGACTCCCCAGCTCCCTGTGGTTTTTTGATGATGATTCTGCTTCTCTAAGTACCTTAGAGGCATCCTTAAAATAAATTTTAGGCTTAAGGTTTTAAGCTTTTTTTTTTTTTTTTTTTGAAATGTACGTTAATATAAATTTGACCTTCTAACCTATGGCAGGGTTGGATTTTGGTTGCAAATTCCAAAGAGAATTTTTTTTCCCCTTATCCAATGCCAAGTTTTGAGACAAGTAAGTTTTTTCTGGCTGCTCATTCTCTGCACACCTTGAGGATCCCAGATTTATGCAGAGGCAGGGAGGTTCATTTTCATGTCCCCTACCTCGCACGGGCTCCAAGCTGTGTTCCTTTTCTTCCACGCTCTTACTGCCATCAAAACAAAGTTCACAGATACCCATGCACAGAAGCATTGTGGGACACACAGTAGCTCTAATGCTACTAATGCTTTAATCCCTGGATTTTGACTTCCTTTTCACTTTCGGGCACTGAGGATTTGTCTGACATTCTTACCAGCTCACCAATATATTTGAAAAGATGCTTTCTTTACACATGTTTTTGGGTATTTTTAATTGTTTTACGGTAGAAAGTTTGTGGAATAGTCTATCATGTTCTTTTCTCCACTCCATTTGGACAGAAATTTTCCTTCGATTTATCTCTACATGGAGCATAAATTTCTGATGGCTGTCCTTACAAAAAACATGTGAACTTTTTCCAACCTCCTGACTGGAAATGAGTTCCTCCCCACTATAAGTGCTCACTCTATCGGCTTGTTAATAAAATGACATCATTAATAGTGAAAGTATTTGAATCAGGATGGTTATTACACTAATTGAAGACCACTAGGAATTTTGGCAATGCTTTGAGGCTCTGTAACTCGGAGTTTTCATTGTTGGTTTTACTATTTTTAACTAAAATTATGAGAGATACTAAAGATTTGATGTAATTCATTCCTTAGAGATAATCTTCACTTTATGAAAGTTAGATTTGGTTTAATAATGTTTAGCAAAAGGCTTTTACTGCCATTTTTTCCCTTCTTTGGTCAAAGCAAAGATTACAAATGAACCAGATCAGCTCAATTAACATTGTGAGTTATCTTTTCTAAAGGAAGTACATACACATACAAATAAAACGGTGACTCCCAAAGTAAAATACTTTCAAATAAAATAGAAATTACTATAAAAATGAATGAATTATTTGTTGTGATATGACAACTCGCTCTACAAACATCTGCATTTCTGTCTACAATGAATGCTTTTTATTTTCATCATTGTTCACATGATGATCTCGGCGGGGGGGGTAGGGAGGGGGAAATGAGTAAGCCGAAAACTAATAAAACAAGGCCTAGAGGAATCGAAGGAAAAATTCAATACTGCTTACGTTAATATAGAATTCCTCATACAAACTCTTTCCAAAAAGAAATTGCAGAACACAACATATTGTCAAACATAACATGCGGTATTGGATGGAGAACATACACCCTCCCTAACGCCTCAGGTAAGCAAACATAGTACAGCTTCTAAGAGGAATTTTAGTCATAACATTTGCCAACATTTCTCATGAGAAATCGCTCCTGCTTTTTTTTTTTTTTTTTTTTTTTGGGTCACCCTGGAGCAAAAACACTCATTGCATTTATTCTCTAAATCAGGAACTTCACAAGACCTTGGGCATGACTCTTTTGAAGCCATCCTCTCACTGATTTCTCAGAAAAATCCAGCCAAGTGCTATGTCCACTGCGCAGGAAGCTGAAGTTCAGAGAATGTTATGTATTTTCCTCGGATGACTTAACTAGTCATTGGAAGACTATATTTTAACATAGATTTTCACAGTTTCATATCCAAGGCACTTTCACCATTTTATAAGTAATAGAAGATATTTTAATGTATTTTAAAGGAAATCTCTAAGAGAGGTAGATAAATGTAAGTAATAGGTAAGTAACAGGTAATTAGTAGATAAGACTAGTGGTTGTTACGTGAACTTAACAAGAAGACCAGTGCCCAGCCACACTATTCCACGAAAGAGTTCGCTTTCTATTCTGTACCTGGGGTGAGAGAGGGAGGGGACAGGACATTAGATAGGTGGTTATGAAAAGTGTGCCATGGAATGGTTTAGGCCTCTGTGAAGAGATCTGTGGCCAAAACAACACGAGTTTAGGATGCCCGCGACAAAGCACATCCTCCTGGAACTCTGCTTGGCAAGTGGTGATAATCGATTGGCACGTGAAGGGGTTTCTCTGCAGCTGTGTGGCTCCGGGAACTAGATGCTGCATCAGGAAGCCACGCTCTTAGAGACGACTGTGATGAGACACTGATCGTAAGAGCTATACAGACAGAAATCGCCAAGGAAAAAAAGCGGGAAGAAAAGAGTAAAGGAAATAAACAGAATTCTGACCATTAAAAAATTATTTTAGATGGGTAGGTTACGGAAAGGGCTGAGGTCTTGAAGTTTTTCACAGGAGAAAGAACATTCAGGGAAAGTGAGAATTCACAGAATCTCTAATTTTTCTAAATCTGACTGTATTACAACCTGGAAACATATGTCTGTCTTGCAAATAAAAATTATAGTATTCATTCACTGTATTAAAAGTGCTTAAATGTATGACTTTCTATAATAATAAATGAATATTTTAGTTTCTTAGCATTTTAGTATTTCATATGATTAGCATTTGTTTAGGTTGTTTGGTACTTAATATAAATTTACATGTCTTATTATTTAGTTGAAAATTCTTAAACAAGCAGGAATGCTCTCCCCATTTCATAAGAAATCTAAGCTCATAGTATATTACTGCCTTCCCAAGGTCACCCACCAGTCTGGGGAACAACTTTTTTTGTTTTTCCTTTCCCAAATACAGGTTGGTACCTATGAGGTAATCGGGATACATGCTTTTTACTCCCGTGTTGCTAATAAGATAAAGGCAAAGAAAGGAAAAAATATTTAAATAAATGCACATAGAAATAGAAACATAACTTGTACTAAAACAAGGTTTCTTGACTCCTAGACCACGGTCTACATTATAAAACAATTAGTCATTGCTATTTACCTTCCACTTCTGGCAGAGGACAGGGGAATTAATCACTCTTAAAATGTTTTCGAACAAAGGTAATGAGTGGATGGATGGAAGGATAACACATTAATTAAAAAAAATAGAGACCCAATTATAATAAAATCTAAGACCAAGACATAGTTTCCACATACACAATTATGTTTTCTCAACTTCCGTCTCCTCTCTCCAACATCCTACCCCACCTCCGCTTCCAGAAAGCATCCTTTCCTGTTCAGGAGAATCTGGAAAAGTCAGCTTTAAAATGATTGATCTCAGAATTTAAAAAATGATTGATTCTTACAACAATATGATGCTGTATTTCAAGGTAGGGTCTCTGTTTGCTGCACGCCAATCTCTGACTCTATTCTTCTGAAATTCTCCCAGCTCCTTGTCTTCCCTTCTACTTGTTTTTATAATACAAATAAGGGTTGAATGTTAAAGAAAGACCTGCTCCGAAAGGCAGAAGATTCGAGTTTTAGTTCCAATATTTAGTAGTCTTATGACATCAGTGAAGTCAGTAAATGCGGCCCTCTGCAGCCAGTCAATGACACCACCGTCTCTTCAGTCACCCACGTGAGAACACCTCCCTCCGCTCACGTTACCATGGCCCCTAAACTATTACCCAAACCTATCTAGTTTAACAAGAAAATATCTCCAAAATGAGTCTACATCCCTCCACCTCTACTTCTTTTGTTGCAACCCACACTTTTATTTTTACTAGAATAAGCCTCCTAACCAGTTTTCCACGTTCACGAGGAATCCTCACCAATATCTCTTCTGTACAACATCCAAAAAATCTTCATACGATGCACTGTGATGTAGCATGATTATTCTCCTTAAGAATCTTTGATGGTTCTCCTCTGCTCTTTGGGAAAAAAGGCCACCATATCCAACATCCAGAACCTCTGAAACCTACCCCATCTCTTAGTCTTCCTTCTCACCTCTCTACTCAAGGGTCATTTCATACTCACAGCCAAATTCCTCTCTGCAAAGCATTGATTTTATTGGCAATTATCCACAACTTAGTAAATCACATTATTAACGTCTATCTCTCTGAAAAGGATGAAAGCTCAATATGAGATGAGACAACATCTATTTTGCCTCTGACACTGGTGCAGATGCCCTCCAGCCAGAGATCCCCAGATCAGTAGGCAAGCGAAGTCAGTACTGGCTCATTGCAATGAGGGAGGCAGCGACCATGTGAAATGGTGGTGGTGGGTATCTCATTAGAGGATATTAAAAGGGGCTTGTTATAAGACCTGGGCTGATATTAAGTGTTTTTGTGAAAGGGTCAAGAGAACGTGATTTTGCTCTGGATTGAGTGCTATTAGAATGCACAGGCGATTCTATGACTAGACAGATATGTTCATAGATTTTATTTAGGAGGCAAGAATGGCAATGTAAAGATAAAGCCAAAAATGGTTTTAAAAAAAAAGCGACAGGTGCTCATGTCACTCATGTTACTACTCTTCCAAGAAAAAATGGTATGTCTTCTGGTTCGCCAGTTACAATTTTGTATTTATCTGAAGCTTTCAACAGTAATATGTAGTTATGATTAATGATACTATATGCTCCGAAGCAGAGAAGAGTAAATCATCAGTAAATTTTGTCCCCAGGGCCAGCACCAATTAATTGCTTTTACATAGAGGAATCTTCTATGACACATGTAAATAACGAAGGTGACCAATTAACATTTAGTTATATTCATTCAATAAACAGATACTATCTGCCATGTCTCAGGCACTCAGCACAAAGTACACAACGGTGAATAAATGCACAATGGTACCTTTCTTCATGAAGATCATGACCTATAAGTTAAACAGACATTTAAAAAGTAATTTAAAAAAAAATAAGAAATGGAAGCTGAAAGGAAAAAAAATGAGAAGTATTAAACATACTGTGCTAAAGCATTTTTTTCTGAATAGTAATCTATAGAAATTAAATGACCAATCTTTGTCCTAAAACTCATCACCTACATTTCTCCATGAAAGTTAGACTGACGTAATCTTGTATATTAGTATGTGACCATATAATATATGCACCCATGGGAAGGATAAAAGGTTGTTAATTCTAAGGCAGCTTGCCATGCATATCAATAAATCATACTATGGTCATCTACTTAATTAGTACAAGTTGATGGTTACTAATCAATTAATTGGGAAGTTATTCTTTCAAGCTCTAAACATACATAGGTTCCCAGAATTTATGTTAATAACCCATGGCTCCTGCTTGATGAGAACATTAAATAATGTGTCACATCATTACTATATTCGCAGCAGTGTTCCTCCAGTGGACGATTAGGGTTAAAATTCTCCATTATTCAGTGGGCCACTTAATGGGACAAAATTTCTGACCTTTCTAATCCTCATTACATATACAATTAATTGCATCCATGCGCTCCTCATTGAAATGAAAATTAGCTTCTGGCGCACCCTCAATCAAGATCAAATAAAGCAAATTGGAGCCTGGCCTCGACATTGCTTCTGTAACTATGTTATGTACATGCAGTATTTTAGATAAAATTTAGGAATAAAACTAGAGGGATGAAATATCATATTTTCCCTGAAAGCTAGGCTTAGATTAAATATGATTGTCCAAAATGTTTTTCAGAAGATTTAAAAAAAATAAAATAAAAATTGTAATAAGGTCCACATATACACATATATTTAATCACAATAAAAAGCATCCCACCGATAATGTATATTTGGGGCATATATACATCATGAGGTAGAAATATGATAATCAATGGTTTCAGGGTCTGAAGTATGGTTTTGATGTTATATCCCAACAGAGAACAGAACTTGCCTTCATTGTTCATCTTCCCTAGGTTGTAGATATTAAATGTATGACATGGATGTCTAGTCTTAACGATTTATAAGGTCCATTTTAACAAGGATATTCAAATTTTGAAATTTCCTCTAGATTCAATTCTCTTCCATTTCTCTTTCATGACCATGATTCCATGAGCTCCAAAGCTTCAATTTGAGGATGGCTCCTGCCCTGATCTGTCCTTCGCCCTAGAAGAACAAAAGGGCCACATGGCTCTGCTAGAACTTCTGAAGAGCCACTCTGAGAAGAAACTCTTTCCCTAGATTTTCTGGCACGCCAAGCAGGGCTTCACAGCTCAAAGATTTCGAGAATTATGTTTCCTCAATGCAGCAATAAGGTCCAGGATAAATCCCTCTGGATCTGAAAGCATGGGTTCTCCTCATTTACTATGAATTTAGAGTTCTGATCTTCCTAGACTTTCTCACTCATGCCAGGGCATTCATTTACTGTATCAGAGATACAAAAAACTCATGGTGTTATGTTGTATCTGCCTAATAGGTTTATAGTATCTACGGTTTAGTTAGTTACTTAAACCACAGGAAGTTTTCATTCCTGGTTAGTTACTTAACCTTACATACTAAGTATACTCTGAATGTTACTCTAATGATTTGTACCTTCAGTCATGACTTTTACTGAATTTGTAGAGCACCTCTGATAGACCACACATTGTTAGGCTTTTGAGATCTGAAAAGGAATCAAAGAAACTCAGGCCCTGCCTGTTTATAGCTGGCATCCCAGAGAGAAGTGAGGCATTCATCAGAGAATCTTGTAGGTCAGGAAACTGCCCACTATGCTTAGAGCTTGTGTCCTTTTCTTAAGGTTAGGTAGATGGCAGCAACATTTACATTTCAATGAGACCCTCCTGAGCCTCCAATTAGACTCCAATTACACTGGGAAAGACAGGGTTAGAGAGCCAGGTAGTGAGAGAGACACACCTAGCAGGGGAACCCTGTGGGGAGTAGCATAGGAAGAGAACAAGAGAACAGTGGCCATAGTTAGGCAATGACTTTGGGAATGGAGGATGAGGATGGCAAGGAAAAAATAATAAAAACTGCCATTTATTTAACCCCAAATGTGCATTACATGACTTGTGTGCATGATCTCATGTCATCCTATAAAGTAAATGAAACACAGACTTCTCAATTTCATAAACGAGGAAAGTGGTACACAGAAGGATTAAACTGCACAAAACCACAAAGCTAGTAAATGACGCAGCAGGTACTAGCACTGCTGGGCGTCTGCTCTCTCCTCTAAATCTTGATCCACCCCTCCCCCGCCCCTACCTTCTCTTCTCCCAAACCCCATACAAATCAGAGAATCCTCCCTACTACATCCAAGCTTTTGACAGGAAGGAAGAGTTATTATTGAAGATGTTTTGGCCAATAGCTAGTCCAGTGTAGTCCCAAAAGAGAGAAAATGGATTCCATTATACTTCAAACAGCAAAGCAACAAGTAACTCTTGAGTAAGAAAGAGTCTGAATGAGGTGAAAAATTCATAAAATTGTGATCATCGTAAATGGGGAAGGGAAATGAAGGTTTTGCCATCTTCCAATACCAACTGTTGAGTTAGCATTAAAATATATTTTTACAGCCCCAATATATTTCATTCCCACTTTGCTCTTAAGGTATGGGACAAGGTAGGGGAATAAAGAAGAAGTCCTAGCACCATTTATGTTAAGCATAGAAAGATAATTATTACATGTGTAACCTGGGCCTCTCTCTTGAAAACATGTGGATGAAAGTAATATAGAATGTGCGAACTAGGGATTCCTTAATGAATAGCAAAAATTTCAGATTTATAGAATTTGAAAAACCTAAGATCTCACAGGCCACTTAATCCTACCTCAATTTTCAAAGTTAGAGAAAGATGAATAAAAGTAAAATTTTACATAAATCTCCCCATCTGTTATTCTCCATAGGGTGCATTGTAGTTGGTAAAGATTTGGGTGGAATAGTGAAGGAATTTGTTTAGATTTTAATTAAAACACAGTTTACATCTTAAAGAAAGCTTCTAAATTAATGAATGAAATGAGTAATAATATAATGCTATCTAGGCGTTTTCAATAAAACCTTTCTTCTGATGATCCTGCTTTAGAAGTGTTGAAAGTGTACCTGCAGCAACCCCCGGAAGTGGTCAGGATTCCCGGGGAGGGGATGGGACCACTAGTCCCTGCCCACCTGATTCCAAAAAGGACAAGTGTGAGAAGAAGAGCTGAAACAGCCTTGGGGGCAGGTCTGAGTGTGTGGCTCTTTTCTTCCTTTCTCTTCCTCTGGGACTGAATAAATGTAGTATTCATGATTTGACCCAGAAAAGGAGTGTGTGGCATGGCCGTGTAAGGACACAACAAGCGTGATGCTTAGAGGAATTTTAAATATGCACATTCAAGGGTGTTCTAAGACAGCTGCAAAATGTGTCTCGGCCAGCACGACCAAGCCCTTGTCACGTCTGCAAATGAGGCCAAATGGCAATTAATAGTGGCGACTGTCCAGAAACTCTTAATATCTACAAATACTCTCAGTGTATGTTATACCAATTTTTCAGTTAAATCATCATCATAGAATAATGTAAGGTTGCAATGTTTGCAAGTGATGGTGTGCTGGATAAACGTACACTGTGGCTCAATAAAGTATCCCTAGGGACCCCATATACCAGACAAACTGGTACATTCATAATAAAATCTGGGCCTTTATGGCAGCTATGGTTAGCATAGTTGTTATGCAGGCCTACCTATTCAAAATCATTCTTCTCCTTTCTTTTTCTCAGGGGGAAAAACAAAACAAAACACCTAGTTATAGAGAAAGAGCCTACTTTCCTTTAGATTATCCCCATCCTTTGTTTCTTAAATTTCCCCCTCAAGATGAGTGCTGTAAACTGATCACACTCTTCAGAGAAACCAGGAAAATAAGCATTCTATTAATACTGCTTTTTTATAATACTCTCCAGAACAAATATAGTGGTGAGAATCAACCACGGATATCTAAACTGATATCCCAGATATTGTAGAGGATGCGAAGAAATAAATCCAGGATCTCTGTACTAACATCCTAGCTCAGCAAACAAGATAAAGAATGAAAAATTAAACAACTCTGGAAAACAACACCATGAGCTGCCAGCTACCAAAAAGTTGGGCTTGTTATTAATATCAGAATCCATAGAGTTGTTTAGATAAACATTGTATACAGGCGCATGAGAAACTAGTGACATTAATCTCGGTCCATAAATCTAAATTCCAAAAAATGCCAATTTCTTTATTCTCTTAAATCAGTACAAATCCAGCTCTGCTAAAATCATATCTTATGTTGGAAAACCAACTACCACATCAAAGATCATACAAAGATCTCAGGCTCTTCTATGATGAAATGGAATTGGGTACCCTCAACCTTCGGTGAGGCCACTGGTCCGAACCATTGCTTCCCTCACTGTCTCAGCCAGCGTGAGCCCCTTCTCAGCCATAAAAGCTGATGCTGCTGTGTCGTGCTTGGGGTGTGGGATTCCTACACCAGGCTCCACGCACTTGCGTGAAACTTGAGACAGGATATCATGCCTATGTCCGGCCCCCTTAGGTGCCCTAAGGGGCTAAATCCTCAGATGTTTTAACACCTTTCCAGATGTTACCAAAATCTACAAATGTTCCTGATATTTATAGAACTCCTGAAATGACTGAATTATTCCAATGGAAAGGGAAAAAATCCTTCTCTCCCTTCCCCTTTTAAAATAACTCACGTCACCTCCACGACCAATCTAAAGCTTTGCAGAAGCAAGTGAGAGCATCTAGCTTCAAGCAGATTTATTTTCTGCTCTGCAAAATCCCCAAAGTAAGAACCAGCCTATCTGGTTGAAATGGAAAAGAATTACTGTAAGAAGAACAAACAGTATTAAAAACATAAACTTAAAATTACCATAGATTTCCTTCTACAAAGTAAATATTAACAGAAAAATGTCATTTCATAATTTTTACAAGAGCCAGATAAATATAGAATTTCAAAAATATTTCTATTCTAAGATAGAATCACTCCTCTCTCAATAAAAATTCATTACCTGTCTTGGTCAGATACGACTGCTATAACAAAACACCATAGACTGGGTGACGTAAATAACTAAAAATTTACTTTTCACATTCTGGAGGCTGGAAAGTCTAAGATCAAGGTGTCAGCAGATCTGTCTGTCTGTTGGTGAAATCATTACCACTACCACCAGCACCATCATCACCAGTATCACTGTCACTAGAGATCACTAAGGATCTAACTGTTGTTCAAGCAATGAATTCCTCAGAGCTTTCAAGTAAAATAAAATCAGATGCACACTGATGAGTGTGCAGAAAAACCTTTTGCTCTGTGAGTTTCTAAAACAATAGGGTGAGTTACTTAGTTCAGAGTCTTGTGAAGGAAGGAACATTAAAAAGCAAAACTGGGGGGTGGGGAACCCGACCTCCAGCTTTAACATACATGGCCTAATTATTTTCTGTGGGGATGTAAACAGACATCTACAAGTACGCTCTGACACCAAACACAAAATGTGCTGTTTTATAATTTGATAAAAGCAGGATGTAAATGGTCATGTTTATAAAGCAAGTCTCCATTCTCATTAAATTACTGCTTGTGAAAGTGTTATAGAATATTTTTAAGTGAAAAACAGAGTTCATGAAATCTCTTATTCAGATCTCTCCAAGCCAACACATTATCTTCCCCCCATTAAAGTGCTTTGGGCCATCTGTCCCATGTAGGCTACCAGCTGGTATGTTCTCCAGAAATACCTCCTCAATTGTAGGTACTAATTAGGTTTTTCCATACGAACAAATAGTGCATTAACTACATTTACAAATAAAAAGTTTTAAATCCAGTTTCACCTTGTGGCAAGTGACTCAATTTCAACAATGAAGATGAATTCCACGGGCTGGTCTTTTGGGAGGTTTGATTGTCTCCACGATTAAAGCTATTTCTGGTGGGAACAATGGGATATTTTTGCTCTCCAAAATCAAACCTAGAATTATGCTCTCATTTAAAAAAGCAATTGTAACAAACCAACTGTGGGTTCAGAAGATGTTACATTGAAATTGCCAGATGAATGGATACTACAAAAATGAACTCTGACATCATGTGTACGATAATGTTATACAAAACATGATGCCTTTCCACCATGCAATTAACTCTTTCTAGTTAGTACTGAACTCTGAACATCCATGCACGTTTGACCAAACCTTAGGAATTCAACAACTAAGTTATAAAGCAAGTCATCTTTGTAAAGGAAATAATCAAAAAGAAGAGCAATGAATTAGAAAACTGAAAAGAAGAAAGGACCGCCCTCACCCACCCATTAAATAAAATGTCTCTAAAAAGAAAGTCTCAGAAGGGAGAGAAGAATGTTCGAAAGCTGAGGTAAAGAGCGTTGGACTTTCATAGCCTGCTGATCATATCTTCTCCATGACATACTCTGCTAACCTACCTTCTAAGGCAGAGTCCCTTCTCTGTCCTCCCCTTCGCTCCTAATCCCGGAAGTCCCTTACTATTTTCTCATCCTCCAGTCATCCTCTCAGTGTAGGATACTTGTGAAGATCTGCATCTGCTCGTCTGCTCTGCGCAACCTAACCCTTTAATTATGACATACTCTCCGAGCTTTCATCAGGATCTCTCTGAGCCTAACTCAAATTTCCTAAGTTCACTTCTTGGCTCTGTCACTTCCAGCTTGACCTTGGGCAATTTGTTTGACCTCTTCACCCTCAGTTTCCTTATCTGTAAATTGAGGATAATGTTAATGACACTTAATCTTAGAAAGCTGTTGTGAGAATTAATTGATACATATAAAGCTCTTGGAAAAATAGATGATCTTTAATAGATGATGATGATGATGACGATGGTGATGACGATGGTGGTGATGATGATGGTGATGATGGTGTTGATGTTATTGTGTCTCTAATGCAGGCTCTTTGTTCTCCTCTCTTATTGGTTCCTTTGCTTGTAGTGCCATTCATTTCAATTCCATATATTAACAACCTTGTCCATCCTTCAAACCCCAGGACAGCTGCCACTTCCATCTGCCCCATTTTTTCTCACTTAAAAAAGCATCAATCCCTCTTCTGAAATCCCTAGTGATTAACCCAAAACTCAGCCATATTTTTCTCACAGATATAGAATATTTCCACCATCACGGGAACTTCCATTGGACATTGTTGCAATAGGCAGTACTTGAATAAATGTTTTATGGCTTTTAAAGACCCTCTGCATTTTAGAAAAATTTTCTCAGAAATTCTATCTTGCCATAAGCTTTCATTAAAAAAAAAAAAAGCTCAAGATGAAAACCCGATTTACATCAAAATAACTTGAGTGTTAGACTACCGCATAAAAGCATTTTTTGTATATGGAGGTAAGAGGACAGAACCAGAACCTCACTGTAGCTAGCCACACAGCACGTCAATGTCGGGAAGATGTCCCCTCATCCAGAATGATGGGAAACCCACCAACTCTGTGGCGCTAGCGTGACCAGTCTTATCACCATAGCTAATCCATACGAAATTCATGCTCGGATCCCTAACTTTCTTCATAAAGTTTCAAACTTCATAAAGTTTCTAGATTTTCTAGAAAATAAAAGAGAACAGTAGAGTTTTCTTTGCATTAATATTAGATGAGGCTAAAACCCTGCAGTAGCTTCCTTTTGAACTCAAGCCTCTTTGAATGTTCCAGAAGTACTATCTGCATAACATTCACCATTCTCTCAGACATTGATCGCTGGCCTCCAGCCACCGGCCTTCTTTCAGTTCATGGAAATAGGCAGGTCTCTCTCTACCCCTCCCAACACAAGCTCACAGCACACCCCACAACGCACACTGCAAGCCAGATTTCTTCAGTCAATTCTTTCATTTTCACATACTCAGAGCTGCCTTACGTGACCGGTCAATACAAAGTAGTTCCCTCTTTCATTCTCTCTCACGGCACTCCATTCTTTCCTTTATAATTTGATATCTGTATGTTAACCATTATCTGTCTCCTGCAATAAACATTTAGTTTGGTGAATGCTGAGTATATCGTTTGATTTCCCATTATTTATCCTGCATCTTATGCCATGACAGCTAGATACTTAAGAAATATCTAATAAATGAAGGAAAGAAACAGAGTCTCAGATGCCTACATAATTGTGTTAAAAAAAAAAAAACAATGTAATGACTTTAGGTTAAATAAAGGAATTTTAAAATAACCAATTTTTTGTGGTTGCCTTTATATGCATGTGTGTGAGAGTTCCAAAGAAAGGGAGGTTTAATTTTTGAAATATCACATAAAATTATAAAATCTATCATTTGTTCGGACTTCGAAGGTCCAAGACATGTTTACATATTATCAGAGAGAAAATTATGAAGCAGTCATTTTTGATCTGCAATATGAGATTTGGTTACTTCAGAGACATTGAACTTGGATTTGATCTTCGATGCTCATTATATTTAGTGGCTTCAAATACTGGAGCAATGCCCAGATGGAGGTGGTAAGATATTTAAGAGTGCTAGAGCTAACTAAATACCATATGAATAATAAAAATGAGGCTTTCCTTTAGAAGAAATGAATTGTTTCACTCTATTAGTTTGGGTGGATTAGAAAGTTAAAAAAAGAAGACGAAGAAGGCAGACATGCTAAGAAAATGTCAGATCATCATAAAAATTAGATATCCCTTTGGACTTAGTTTTTTCCTCATGTGCAGTTTCCATCAAACATCTATAGAATAAACAATAAACAGTACAAGAAGAGATTTTAAATGACACGAAGTTCCAAGATACACACGTGCAAAGCATCATAACCCTGATTTCCTGTAATATGTTGATTCACATGCAGAACTGGTTTATCTATAGCCAGTAAACACTTTCTGGCTATAGATAAGCTAACTGGATCTATACAAATTTGGAGAAGCATTTAAGCCATAAAAACGCATCAGAATTATGGGCACTGAATTCAGCTGATTAGGAGAAACAAATCACTTAATCAAAGTGAAAACTAATTTTGCTATCACCCTCTTTTTCTGTAATTCATAAAGTCAAGTTATAATCTTGATCTAATGTAATTGAGGATTGAAGTGGGCTTTAGAAAACTTTAGCTGCACTGTTTATTTTGCTGTGCCAATAATTTCCCATTTGTGTCATAACTGAATTTCTCTAAGTTCACTGACATGTCAGTTCGTTTCAATAACTTTAAAGGCTTTTGTTCTTTAATCTAAATTTAGGTCACGCTCATAGGACTGCTCCTATGCAAACAAACCCATCAGAAAACAGCTGATTTCCACATTATAGGGCCATTCTATTTTGAGACACTCGGGTTACACAATCATTGTCCCTGTTAACTGAATGTCAGTCACCGTTATCAATGATAAGTGAACATCAGGTATATTCATTGTGAGAAAAGGCACTGAAATATATTGTCAGCTGTGTTATAACAATTCATTCCAAGGAACATGTCTGACGTTTTAAAAAAATGTCTTATTTTATGAGTGCTAATCATAAAATGCAGGTATCAAGTTAGCCATTACTAGTTTAAGAAAACTTTCTATTCTTAATCTCTGTATAGTATGATTAGAAGTCACTGTTATTTGGGTGGCCAGATATCCCAGGTAGATAATCTGGGCCTTTGCAGTTGACTTGTGTGTCTGGACCCACCAGTGAAGTACAAGTTTAAAGTCAATGTTGTTGGAGGCCCTTTCAGCTCTAATCTCTGACTCTAAGTAGGACACCAGGATCCTTCTGCAGGTATCATTGAAGCCTGGGTAATTCCCATGAACTATATTTAAGGTCCCCGAATTTCTCACCAGATAACATTAAAGATGATATGTTACCTTGGGGGAAAAAAGAAGTCAGAGCTACTCTATTTAAAAAGAAATAAAACCTTATGAAATTGAGCAGGATAATTTTAAAATTTTAGTGAATGGAACCTCATATTACACTGACGCTTTAAACTATTTATAGAAATTAGAAAACACGAGAATAAACATTATAAAAATGTTTCAATGGTCTGAATAAACTCTTAAATGTAGAGCGAAAATGTGATTACATAAATAGGAATGTCTTCATTTCAGGATTTCTTGTGAGTCACTGTAGCCTTGCTATTACCTAGCATATAATAGGTTCTCAAAATGATGAGATAGATAAATGAATGAATGAGTGAATAGGTACTTAAAGCCTCAGCAGAAACCCATATTGCTCTCTATTATACATAACTGAATCTTTATTTATTTATTTATTTATTTATTTATTTATTTATTTATTTATTTTTTAAGCAATGCAACCCTTGGCTGACCTCACAGATTGAGAGGATCTTGTCAGCTTACAATCCCTTATTATTATTTTTTTTTCACCTACAGCACCTGGTCTTC
Organism: Rousettus aegyptiacus; assembly: GCF_014176215.1. Taxonomy (NCBI): domain Eukaryota; kingdom Metazoa; phylum Chordata; class Mammalia; order Chiroptera; family Pteropodidae; genus Rousettus; species Rousettus aegyptiacus. The sequence continues at coordinate 11,394,607 of NW_023416285.1, forward strand.
CTAGGTGGTCTCCCATCCAAGCACTAACCAGGCTGCAACCCTGCTTAGCTTCTGAGAGCAGACAGAATGGGCTCGTTCAGGGTGGCATGGCTGTAGACAGAACCTCTTATTTAAAATATTTAAATTGTAAATCATATTTATTAAACCTCATTTTAAAATATCACAATGAAAATTTAAAAAACTGTCATGATGAGATAATTTTACTGTTATTTTTCACTTGTACTCTAATTACATCTTAGCTAACAAATCAGAAAAGTGCTTAATATCGTGTTTCTTAATTCAAATCTTTACAATGATTTTCCTGAATGGAAGCACATTCGACACATGCATTTAAAAACTAAAAGTAGCTCAAGATGCAGCTCTAAAGCTAATATTTACAATATAAAACACAGGGGAAAAGAAGTTTCCAACTTATTCTGAAAGCAAAACCGATAATCAGTGAAATAAAGTAGCCATTAACTTTTAATCAGAATTACAAATGAATTCATCAGGATTTCTACCTAGCATCCAAGCACAATTTGCTAAGAGATATATGACATACTGATATTATCTCTGAACAAATAATATTTTTCAATTTTCATTATACTTTCAGAAAATAAAATGGCAAACATCATACTAGGTAGAAATTCTTTAGTAGATGAAAATAAAACTGTTTAATTAGTTACTTTATAGAGGTAGAACAATTCTCCAGATGTCTTCCTGTGATTTCCTCTTAATAGCTGCAAAGAAGAGAGGTTTTTTTACCCTCTGGGATTTTATTAAAAAGAAATCCAGAGTCCCAACTTGATACCCAAACAAGCAGAGACAGCCAGAGGGTACTAAGCCCAAAGCATCGCCCTGGACTCTTTAATAATATTATACAAAATCAAATACTATTATACATACATTTGTCTCTTGCTATTTTCTAACCATACATGCATCTAGTATTTTGCTCTCTGGTAAACTGTTGGTATTTATAGTGTTTCAATGAGTAAATTATAAAGTGGTAGAGATTATTTATCTAGCTGATGGTTTACCTATATTTGAGCATGTATAAGTCAAATTTAAAATATAAAATATAATATTACCAGTAAAAGTATTTTATTAAAATAGTTTCCCAATCATTTTCACATAAATAAGATATTTGGCCAAATAGTTACAAATTAAATACAGTTTTCCAGATTTATTATTTAAAAACACCACATATATTCTTCAGAAAAATATATCTGATTTGCTATTTTCCTATTTCCACTACTCCCTTTTCTTAAATTTACAATATTCAAAATCAATGAGAAATACCTTTGTAGGCAAATATTTCATATAAGACAAACATTTCATGCAAGGTATATTATCGATTATGATTTTTGTTAAATGTATTGGAGTGACATTGGTTAATAGAATTATATAGGTCTCAACTGTACAATTCAGTAACATGTCACATGTATATTGCATTGTGTGTACACAACTCAAAGTTAAATTTCCTTCTGTCACCATATATTTGACCTCAATTATCTACTCCCTTGTCCCCCTTTCTCTCTGGTAACCACTAAGCTCTTGTCCATGTCCACGAGTCTCCCTTTGTTTGTCCTGTTTGTTGCTTTCAGTTTTATATCCCACATATTAGTGAGATCATATTGTCCTCAACTTTTTCTGTCTGATTTATTTCCCTTAGCATGGGAATCTCAAGACGCTGTCACAAATTGCAGTATTTCATCTTTTCTTATGGCTGAGGAATATTCCATTGTAATGTATGTACTATATCTTCATTATCTAATCATCTATCGAAGGGGACTTCAGTTGGTCCCCTGTCTTGACCACCATGAATAAGCCTGCAGTGAACACTGGGGTGCAGATATCTTTACAAATAAATGTGTTCAGACTTTGGGGGGTAGATACCCAGAAGAGGGATTGTTGGATCATATGGTAATTCTATTCTTAATTTTTTGAGGAACTTCCAGAATGTTTTTCATAGTTGCTGAACAGACATAGGAAAGGATGCTCAACGTCACTAGCTATTAGGAAAATGCAAATCAAAACCACAATGAGATACTCATACCTGTTAGAATGGCTGTCATCAACAGGATAAGTAATAACAAGCATTGGAGGGGTTGTAGGGAAAAAGGAACCTTCATATATTACTGGTGGGAATGCAAACTGGTATATTTTAATTATAACAACACTCTGCACCTCTATATTATATGCTTTAACAATGTTTTTTCATATTACTTAAGTTTATTTTCCTGAAAAAAATTATCACATGGTAAACAGCTATTTAACTTACCAGAGTTAACTTAAGTTTTTGCTAGAAGTTAAAAACTTATTATGTGATCCAATTTTTTCAGGCAAAACATGAATTTCAAAGAAATAGAAACTTTCAACAAATTGTCTCATAGTTATTGTCCAGACATAAGCATGCATTCGTTTCTACTCTGTCTTTAGAAAAACAATATAGTCGTCCTATAAAAAAACAATATAGTCGTCCTATAAAAAAAAAAAAGTTTTTGGACCCCACCTCAAATAGACTGAATCAGAATAGGGTAAAAGGACAATGCTATAATCTGCATATTATTAGTCGTAGAAGATGTTTCTTATATGTATCGAAATATGAGAATTATTGCACAGTTGGGAATTCAGCTAAATTAGAAAAGCACATGCTCACAGTGATTACATTTTTAAATTTCATCCCTCTGTGAGTATTGGATTCCGAACGATGATTTTTAGGACCTTATTCTAGTAAATCACAAAACTGACCACCAATTCTCCAATTCCTGCTTGTACATCCTTCTACGATGTGAGCTTGCAGCTCCTCCCATTAAAAGGTAGAAAGTAGATCTCTACTTCTCAGTATCAGGTCTTAGCCCTGTGATACACTTCAGCAATAGGACATTAGCAAACATGACAAAGAGGAGAGACTTGATAAGTGCTTGTACCATGGGACTTTACCATCTCTGTCTTTTTGCCACCATGTGAAGAAGCCTGGGTGGTCTGCTAGATGTTAGAGATACATGGCACAATTGCCTCCACCACTGCAGGCAACATCTGGATCTGAGAAGGAGGCCATCCATCTACTACCAACCTTTCCCGAATAATCTGCTAGTTGACTGAAGCAATGAAAGTGAACTCAGGGGACACCTGGAGAAGAACTGCCCAACTGGACCCAGCCCAGATTGCCAACCCACAGTATTGCAAGCTAATAAATGATTGTTGCTTTCAGCCACTAAGTGGGTGGTTTTTTATACAGAGAAAGCTAAGTGATGCAACCTTTCTTACAAAAAGAAAAACAAACAGAAGACAAAGTTTTTGAAGTCGAAGATTATCACACTAGGATTGTCTAACATTTTTCATGTCAAGACTTAACATATACAGTAAATATATTTGTTTAAGGCCAACTGGATTCCAGAAGTTTTGTCCTACCTAATCAAGTGCCACTGAGAGATGTGACCCATTCAGGAAGAAAAAATGAAAAGTGAACAAAAATACTTTCTAGAAATAAACATACAAAAAAAAAAAAAAACTACATGCAACTGGAAAAAAACAGCTGTGACATTTAGTTTTGACTTTTAGAAAGGAGTTTCACTTGCATTATTGAAAATCTAAGTTTACCATGGTAACTGCTTCCTTGCACATCATTTTTATTTCCAAAAAAGGTATTTATAAAGGATGAAGCACACTATACTAAACATGAAATTTGCCATCCTGTTTGTGTAAGATAATGTTTTGTATTATGAGGCTACTTTTATATAAACGATGCTTTATCATACTTAGGATAATTAGAATTGTTCCCCCGTGACTGAAGATAATGACATAAAATATGTGAATATGCTTTAAAAACTAAGACTGTAAAATATTACATATGATTATTATAACAATAGTAATATTATATTGAGGAGAATTCCCTTTACCTAGACTCATTCATTGATTTATTTAACATAAGAATGCCTACTCTATGCCAGGCACATAGTCAATTATCAGGGACATCAAAGTGAATAAGACAGACAATGCCCTGCTCTCATGGAAACTATATTTTTGCAGGAAGAACAAGATAATTTCTGGCATTTATAGATTCTGTGAATTAAAAAAAAAATGAAAATGTGAACAATCGCAGCAGATAATTTAGAATGGGAAATCAGGAACCTTTTAAGGAGGTGGCATTTAAGATGAGACATGGACAATGACAACAGCAAAAGAGAAGCCAATCATGCAGATTTTAAGGAGGGAGGACTCTAAGTTCCAAGGACCTAAAGTAGAAATAAAATTGGCCTTTTCGGATTTGAAAAGATGACAGGCATAGCTAATACCTAGTAAGCTGAAAGGAAAGGTGTAGAGTGGGCAGAGGACATAGAGTCTCATAAGCCATTAAAATTCATTCAAATCTTATCCAAAATGTCTACATATAGCTGAAATCTACGTAAGTTATTACTGACAGAGGTATATGGGGATTTTGTTTGCCAACAGAACTCTGTGACTTTGAAAACCCACCATAAGCATGCAAGAAGTGTGGATTGTTAACTGAAGCCATGCTGCAATTCCACGGTAACTACTAAATGAGAAGGAATTTAGAAATATTCGGAAAGGCAGATGGTTTTCATAAAATGTTTACCATCCTAGTTAAAATCCTTTAAATATTTCCTAGACTCTTCTCAGTCAGCCACCTTGGTCTTGGCATATTCATAGAAGGGCAACAACAAGTACAGAACTAAGTCAATCAAGTGTTTTTTTTTAATAACGTATTCCAATCAGTCTAGGAGGAAAACTGAGTACTTACTGAAATTAAAAGAATGGTCACTGAAATAGGACTGTTTTAGTAAATTAGTATTTCGGCATATTTAAGATATTACATATGGAAAAAAATAAGGGTGAATAAAATGTTCCAAGTAATCTAAAGTCCAATGACTCTACTAAAAACTAGGTAATTGTAATTTGGAGGAAACTCTGCTATAAATAACAAAAGACAATTTATTACTTTTAAATAAATTATATAAATTATATCATTTACATCTCATGATGATTAACTGAGTGAACAAGTAAAACTCGTTATGTTTAGGTAAAATGAGTTGACAAGTTTGAGCTTTAAATACTGAAAACCTAAAAATGACACCAGAAGGTGACTTAAAAGATTTTTTTTGAATCTGTGCACAAGAGGAAAAAATGTTTCAAATATACGGAATTGAATAATATCAGAAATAAATTACCATGGGAATGAATTTGAACAAACTGGTTTGTAGTGTTATTGCTACTTTAGATGCAATATTTTGGTGGTGTAATGGATTCCCTCATAAAGTAAACTAACAACTTCATCTTAAAATAATAATCTAATTGGGCAATAACATGAATGTAAATGAGCAATAAAGATTAAAAACAAAATAATTTCCACGTGTGTTTAAATATTTGACACTAAGTAGATGGTCAATAAAATCTACAGTACACTGTAAAGAAAAATAATTACAACTTGTGTATCTCAAATTCCTTCTTAGTAAAAATTCATAAAATTATGTTTACCTCCCATAAGCAATTAGTTAATAAAAACAAAGTAACTAGAAAGAAAAATAAGAAACAACGCAAAGGAGATGAAATTTAATAAATACTTCTTGGGGACATCAATGTCTAACAGTAAAGAAAAAACAATCGTAATGCACAAAACAATATTGAAAAACATTTCTAAAGCACTGATGAGTTGAAATAACCCAATTTCAGAGAGCCCAAAAACAAAGTTAAAGCAGAAATTAGTATATAATCAAGCACTAAAGTTTGCTTTTATCCAGAGGATTTCTGACAAATTCTAGAAAATTTGTTTTAAGATTCTTCTTTGAAAGTTACCCAGAGGACAAAGGACAGGAAATCTCAGTATAAAAATAGAACCACAAAGTTGAAGAAGAAATAATATTGCCACACAAAACAAGATAATAAGAAAACTTGCCTGTTTCGAATTTGTCAGAGAAGAAAAATAAGTAAATAAGCTCTCCTAAGTCTATATAATCACAAGCTGAACCTCACATGGATTCACTGTCTAAATTTACACTATTGTGTCATAAAAAGCAGCAAGCAAAAGATTTAATTTAAAGGGTTCCAGGTGCGGTGGTGCTCCCGAATATATGAAATAACAAATAAAAGCTTTCTCTAGAAGAAAACTCATCGAACCCAGTCCTCAAATAATTCCCATATATAAAGTTTTAAGTAAAATAGGCAGATCAAAGTTAAAAACAAGGAAAAAGGCACCATTACTGAGAGTAAGGAGGAAAAAAGACAGTAGACAAATACTTTACTTATTGGAGCTACCTCCATAATATGCTAAATATATTAATAACTATCAAAAATAAAATAGAATGTTAAAATATGATTTAGGAGTAAAAGTTTCACCATTTAAAATAAGCAAGTATATTTAAAAATTTAATAGAATTTCTATAAAAAATGTGTAATCACTGAAATTAATGATTGATGAAATGAAATGACTAATTTGACAGAGAATATTAAAACTGGTAAACTGGGAAGCCCTTTCAAAGTATTCCTTCTAATTAAAACATAGAAGAAAAGATATGAGAAATAAGAAAAATCATTAAGATACACCTAGTAGCATAAGAAGATCTAACATATTCACAACCGAATTTCCAGAAGATAATAGAATGGAGAAACAACAATATTCAAAGAGGTACCAGAAATTTCCAAAGTTGTTGAAAGACATGAATCCTAAATTCTAGAAAGAAATATAAATTGAGAACAATATAAATAAAAAATCCATTCCCTGATGCACATAGTAAATCTATGAAATACTAAAGACAATGATAAGATCTTAAGGCAGAAAAAAAAAAAAAAAACAAAGATAATAATGAAGGCAGCAAGAAATGCCTCTTCTAAATACTGAAAATAAATAAATGAATAAATATAAATAGAATTATATATTCAATGCAATAGTCCCAAATCACGAGTGAATCAATGAAAGTTCAGACAAAAGCCAAAATAGAATTTACCACAAATATATACTAAGTAAAATATTCACAGACATACTTAAACTGAAGGAAAATGATACTAGATGGGAACTCTGAAATACAATAAGAAATTATGAGAATTATGTTGGTTCTTATTTTGGTAACTCTGCAAGGTGGAATAAAAATAGAGGGAAAAAAATAGCACTGACAATGCAAGAGGGTGACGGCCATTAAAGTGTCCTTAGACCTTTATGTAGGTCAAAAAGATAGGTACACATTTTTATTTATCTTAGGTTTTTTAATTAGGAATGGTAAAGTATAAAACTGACCAATAGAAGAATGAAAATGAGTGTGAAACTTTCAAATAACCAAGAAAAAAGAAAGAAATGAAAAAACAAAGAAAATTTTAAAAGAAAGCAATAAACAGGAGGGGAGAGAGAAAGGGAGGGAGGGGATAAAAGAAATAGAAAAAAAGACTAAGAAAAAAACAGTATAGAAACGAATTCAAATATTTCATCAAAGTAAGAAGAAACAGAGAAAAGAATGTCAACTATATGTTGCTGACTTGAGACACATCAAAAATATAACAACAAATGACTAAAAGTAAGATTTGGAAAAAATCGTGTCAAGCAAAACATAAACCACAAAAAAATAAGACAGTAGACAAATACTTTATTTATTGGAACTACCTCCTAGAGATAAACGGAACAATGTAATAATAAAATTTTCCATCAATCAGGAAAATTTAACAATTCTGAACATGTATATACCCTTTTAAAACAACCCCATAATATATAAAGCAAAATTTAATGGAATTATATGGTAATACTAAAAAAAAAAAAAAAAAACCATGGTGCCCTAGAAATTTAAATATCAGGCACACAGAAATCACTAAAGCTATGGAAAATGTAGACAACAAAAAACAAGCTAGCTCAAATATACATACACTGAACATTTACATGTACACAGACAAACACACACAAACACCATTTTTCTCAATAAGTTATGAAGTACTGGTATCACAGAGTATATGCCATATTCTATAATTACAAAGCAATTAACTTAGAAATCAATAACAAAATAACAAAAAGATAACTAGAAAAACTACATCTTTTCTGTATTATATATATTTGGAAATTTTAAAACACTATCAAAGTACTCATCGGTCAAGTAACTCATTAAGAAATTTGTATGATATTTAAAACTTAACACTAGGTATCAGAACTTGGTAGATACAACTAACATGTTATATACAAAAAGAATGGAGAAAGTTCAAAATTAGTGAGCTCAGCATTAACTTATACGAAGGTAGGACGAGAACTAAAGACTAAGCATAAAGAAAGCAGAAGGCAGGAAAGAGAAGGAAGAACGAAGAACAGAAATTAATAAAATTGGAAAGAAACACTACTGAGACGATCAAAGAAGCAGCAAAAAAAATCTTAGCAAACTAGGAATAGAAGGGACTTTCTTTTTATCTTACATGTCTTTCCCCAGCATTATTGAGAAAATTGGCAAAAAAAAAAAAAGTATGTGTTTAGAGTATACAATATGATGATTTGATATACATAGCATTATAGATTAAAATTTAATATTTTCATACCCTACATCCCAATAACCCCTCTTTAAAGAAACATTTGCACATATGCATCGGGGGCATGCACAAGAATGATCTTTGCTGTTTGTGATTTAAAAAAAAAAAAAAGATCAGAGGCAAACCCAGTTTCAGCCAAAAATAAAACCTGATAAATGGAATGAGGTATATTTATTTCATTCGGTCCCAAAAATGAATGAATCACAGGTAACAGCTTCAACATATTCAGCAAATGAAACAGTCACAAAAGACTACATATAGGATAACTCAAGTTTATACAGTTCAACTGTAAGCAAAACTAAAGATATATTGCTTATGAGTAGAGGCATAGGTGGTAAAACAATAAGGAAAAGTAAGGCAATGATTAAACCAAAATTCAGGGCAGCGATTACTTTGAGGAGTTACTGGTCGAGAAATCAGACAGGGGCACATAGAGGAGAGGGTACCTAAATTACCTACTATCCTTTACTTTTCCCATGAAATGTGGGTATAATGATTTTCATTTCGGTAATCATAAAGTTATACATCATTTATGTATAATGTAGTTCAGAATAAAAATATCTTAGATTTCAGAGTGAAATGAATACAAAGAACTCAGCTATACTTCTAGATGACATGCCCTTTCTTCTTTAGACACCCTGAGAAAACTCAATTATTGTACATCAACAGCTACTGCCTGAAAGTAGAAAGAGGAGAAAGGAGATAATTGTCTCACCTTTATGTGTGATTGGGATGCGATAGCCCGCTGGGAAAATCCAGGTAAGAGATAGCCTATTTTTCCAAGTTTTAACACAAGACAATGGTGTTTACACTTCCCTCATTTTATTGTACTTCAGTGTACATTTTCAGAAAAAAAAAAAAAAACACGGCTGTTGGTAACTTTGCAGTTAACTAGATCTCTAATACCACGATGTTTGAACATGACATCTTACTTCACACTGAAAAAGCTGCTGCTCTCTAAAGCAAAGGGAAATGTTATAGGAAGGAAGAATGGCAAGTCCCTTGTCACTTTCTTATAAAAGCAAAGAAGCATTTTTCCAGAAGGCCCAGGACATGTTTTCTGGGTTCAACTAGTTCAGGACCCTGAAAATAACTCTGTGGTCAGAGCCAAAATGTACTCATGACTTTAATCCAATAGCTTGCTGGATTTCTCTTTTCCCAGAGGTTTTATAGGGGAAGATCTGGAGGCCCAAACTGGAATGAACACCTTAGGCAGGGGTAAAGGTACTGAATAGATAAATTAGATAAATAACATAACAACCATCCACTTTGAGGTGTTCCCTTTCTCCCCATAGCTCCTGAAATAAATTAATGAAATAAATTATGCTGTGTCTATAGAACTTCTTCAAAATGAGTTTGCTCCCAAAATTTAAATTCCTTTCATAGAGATGGCAGAAAGTTAGAAATAAAATTTTATAAGTTGGATTTCCAGACCCCGAATAACCCAAAGTTGGTTTTCTGTCATTGCTAGTGAATAGGCTTTCCTTAGAAATTCCATCCATATTTCTACCAAAAGAATATCTTAAATTCTTTTGGGAAGCACTGGGCCAATTACCTCCAGGCACATTTTTCTCCTTATATCTGTCATTTTGTGGAATTACATTAAGTTTTGTTAAAAGCAGTCCATAAATAATGAATTAGGACAAAAATAATTCATTATTCACTTAAGTGCCATAAAATATTAAATACAAAATTTAAGGATGAAAGGCAATTTCTAATTCTCATACTTTATACCAGATAATAAGGCCTGCATCGTCTGCCATGCCGTGGAACAGGAAATATTTCACTTGATTATCTCTATTTGAAGAATACATTGCAATATATGTGAAGTGATTCACTTTCTCTATCCCACAAGAGAGAATACTCATATTTTTGTACAAGTATAACTTTTTTTTTGAAAAATGTGAGCCAATGCTGAGCATAGAATCAAGTTTTGCATGTGACAAAAAAGGCCGTGGTGTGAAGAGTTGTCATTTGGTGTATTGTGCAGGTAAGATGCTTTAAATCTCCATCTCCACTCACGTGAAAACTATCCCTCCACATCCTGTATCCTACCACTCTCATGAATTTCAGGACAGCTTAGTGTCCTGGTCAAGAGCTTGCTTCCCAACCACATGATGTACTTCTGTGGTCACCATACCGCACTCCACACTGACGGAAGGAATGAAGGGTCATTAGGCATAGCAGACTCGTAGGGCAGGGTTAGGGTTATGAAGAAGGGTAAGGCGGGCAGGGTAAGTGCAGGTGGCACCTTAGAATATTAGATGTGACTGTACTAAAACTCCATCAACCACCTCTCAGGAGGAAGTCCATGTTGGCTACAACCCGTTATGGGTCCAGACATTCTGCATCGGTGGGCTCCTCTACTCCTGTTCACTGTAGACAACTTTGCACAAGCTGCTCTCCGAATTTCTAAGTGCCTTTCATCTTCCATGCAGAACACAGCATTACCTCCATACTGTGCCCTGTTCTTCCACATGCGTTGTAAAAAGGGAGGGTGCTGATGAAGGAGGCTGAGAGGGGTTAAGAATTCAGGTCTCAGACCAAAGCGGCTCATTATGGTGCACACCTGTGCTTTCCCCTGCCCAGCTTATATTCCCCCTTCTTCTCATGATGCAACTCAATTTTGCTTTGGGAAGCCATTGAATGTTATGTTGGTGGGTTGTTAATCAAGTTTTCCCAGGCCAAGGAGAGAGCATATAACCCACTTAGGCTTTGCAATTAACACCTTTTCACCAGAATGAGAATCTTGAACACGATGACACTGGTTCATATCCTTCCCAAAGCCAATGTCTCATCGTTTATTCAATTCTGTGAGTTACCCTGTGTTATCAATAAATTCTTCTATGGCTGATGACATGCACCTCCAGTTTCTTCTCCTGCTTACAACAAAATCACACTGATCCCATTGAGATATTTCCCCAATAGAGATCTATCTACTCTTGTTAATACCACTCCCTGATATGTGAAAGAAATCATTATAAATGGTCTTTTATTTGCCTTCCAAATATTTGTTTCATAAAATTTATTTCTAAAATAAATATGAAAATTATTTTTTTGGCTTAAGCTTTCCTTGAAAACATTTATAAAGAGCTTTGAGGTATCTCCGTCTTTCATTCTTATAACACACATGAACTAAGGCAGTGACTCTCACTATTTTTAAAGCTGGAACCCTCCATCACTTTCCTTTCTCAGATCACTTCATTTTAAAGGTCCATACAGATCATTTCATCTAAACTCAGCAAATCAAATGAAATTATTTACATACCATTCTTAACAGATGGTCGATTGGTCTCTTTTTAAACACTCATTAATTTCTTCCATTAACTCATTCCATTTTTATAAGAACTTATTATGAGAACTTTTTTCCTTATGTTGAAGACAATTTGATTTGCCTTCTTATTCTCCTTCCCCGTGTCTCTTTTTCCCTTCTCACACACAGTTTCTATTTCTGCATAAGCAATGACTTCCATCTGGCCATTCTTCAAAGATTTCAAGATGGCTATCCAACCTTACAGAACATATCCTCATGCTCATTCCATGCATATGAGTGAACCTCTTGAAATCTAGAGGGTGAAGTGCTGTTCTGAAATTTTCAAAAAAGTCCTTAAAATAAATGGATCTCCTCTTTGTCAAAAGTCCACTATTAGATTTTTAAAACTCAACTCTGAGATAAACAAGATTCTGTGTAAAATTATGGTGGTTCTTTTTTAAAATGAATCTATCTCTATTGTGCTTAAGAAAGTCTGAAAACAAAATATTGCTAGAACTTCTGGCTAGCAAAAAGAATTCCGGGAGGAGGTTAAAGATGGTTCCTTTCAGCAGCAAAATCTGTGCTGTTGGAGACTCTACTGCAACTTTCCTCCTTTTCAGGAATTCCTTTCTGAAGCATTGACAGCAATCACAATAAAGCACATACCTTGGCAGAATCTATGTATACTCAAAAAGTAAAAAGCTTTGCAAACTAGCTGGAAAAAAATATTTATTAATAAAATCACTTGTCTGATAATTCAGATCTCAAAATATTTTTTTCCTACCTTGATAACTTTTTTTAAAAAAAAATAACTATAATATGTAGAAATCTGATTCAGAGTCAATTAAGCATTTCTAAAATGCCTACCACGCATGTGCACTGACAAAAGTTTTCTCGTACATTATCGCAATACAAATTTGGCCTGTATTTTAAAAGTACAAATATTCTTATACTAGTCCTTTGCAGGTCCATGGAAATGCTTTTACTTTCCTAAACACTCTATGTTGCAATTTCCAACTGGCATATATTTTTACTTAATACAAATTTCTGACAAGTAATGCTTGCCTCTGAATAGGATGTATTCTCCAAATATAACTCTCCCTAATATCAAAGGAGCATTACGTGACGATTACAAGTGCAGGACTGAGAGCAACAAACTTAGACTTCCATCCAGGCTCTGCCATTTTGATTCCTCTCTGTTCCTCAACTTTCTCATCCGTAAATGAAGATAGTCACGGTACCAACTTTGTAGGGTTGTCGTGAAGATTCAGAGTTAATTGCAAAGTACTCGAAGCATCCCTGGCACATAATTAATGCTCAGTAAAAATGTTTCATATCCATGTCACAATAATCAGAAATGTTTTTTATCCAAAAAGACAAATTCTTGTTTTTATATCATTTCAAAATGGATATTACCAGAATTCTCATGAAAGGAGGCTAAAAGCCTCAAAATTCTAGAAAACATATTCTTATACATTGTACCATGATTCATACAATCAGACCAATTGATTTTATAAAATATTATTCACCTCATCGATTAGCATCTTTTGAAAGCTAAATACTTAATAATAGATATTTATTGTACAAATGGGAAAAATAAAATCCAACTACTAATATTAACTACCAATCCTTGAACACCTTTATATTCCATATACCTTATCGAAGCCTTAATATTCTAGTTCATTTAATCTTCCCATCAACATTATGAGATTGACATTTTCTATTTCCATTTTACAGATGAGGAGGTCGAGGGTTGGAAAATACAGCTAGCTAATAAGCAACACAGCCAGGACTTGAACTTGATCTCATTCAAAGCTCATGTTACATAACTAAAAGATATAAACCCAAACTATTTAATAGTCTGAACTTCATTATAGAAATACCAACATATTTTGATGACAATCTACCAATAAACTTTCCTCAGGATTATCTTCCAAATAATACTCTCTCCATATCAAATACATAATTATGTTTACGACATGGAAATAAATGTTATTTTTTTAACTTAACTTTTTACATATTACCTGCAGTATAAGTCGACTAGCTACCCAGTGAATTTTACATACATAATAGAAATGTCTGGTAATATCTAATATTCTAACACCCAGATCCGGGATATTAATTTCTCTATATTTGTCTTAAAATACCATTTCCACATAGTTCTGAATTCAAAATTATTTATGTTCAAGTGAGAATTTCAAGAAGTTGCTCCACATAGTTGATAAAAGTGACTTATGATAAAAACATTTGATGATAATGTTTTTGTACCAGGATAAGTTCACTTATAATTAATTCTCAAGTTTTCTGTACTCACTCATTTATCTGGTCTTGAGAAATAACATGCTCTTGAGTAACAATCTAAGAGTAAAGACAGCATAACGCAGTAATATTGATGAGGCAGTCGGATTCCAGCCCCTTTTCCTGTTTAGAACAGCTAAAAATTAGAGCTTTAAAAAAATAGCTTCTCAAAGCAAGCACTGGCAAAAGTAGCCAAGATAAATAGAGATGAGCAAGTAGAATATTCACGGTTGGTTTGAAATTAACTGCCATCGTGGGAGAAAAATATCCTTATTGGTTGGTAAAGCCAAATCAGTGTGTCGAAGTGTCATAAGGAGGACAGGAAAAGGTGGGAAGAAGGTAGCGGAAATGAGACAAGACCAGCCTAGAGCTAAAGTTCGCAATGACATGAGCTGTACGGACACTTTCAAACATGTACCAAGAACAGCAAAATGCAGCCCAACTTGACGTGACTAACAGAAAGAGCTGGAAAGAGAGAGAAAGAATATGACAATTAGAGTATAATAACTGGAGGTCTTCGATAAATGGATACGGTGGCCTTGGATTCTTTAATAAGCTCACAGGGTTCTATACTGATATATCAAGTGTTTGGATGAAAACAAGCAAACAAATCATAACATAGCATGGCGCCTGTGCGCAGACATTCACAAGTGCTCCTGAATGGAATACTAGGGCTTTTCATTCCATTTCCATTCCATCATTTGCTAACTACCTACTCTATGCCCCTAAGTTTAGTAACTATAAGAAACAGGTAATGAAACATTTCTTTCCATAGAGAGATTGCAGTACATTCATTCATTCATTCATTCATTCTACATGCGTTTTTTGTTTTGTTTTGTTTTGTTTTTTATCATATGTAATTTGCTGGTGATAATGTCCTGAGTACTATGGGAAATGAATAATGAGTCAAGGACACCACTCTGAGGAAACCCAGTCCTTTACAGGAATGTAGGACACGTATATATTACATAAGCAGTTATAACAGAAAATATAAAAAGTATTTCCTAAGAACTCAGAGGAAAAGTTACAGAGATAATAGGTGAGATTACAGACAATTTTAGTATCATTCTTCAACTTTTATAATTAGATATACATTATATATATAGCTATAGACACAGATATAGGCATATAGTATACTTCAAATATCTATAGATACAGATATAGGCATATAGCTACTTCAAAAAATTAGCTGGTTGGTAACTATAATTGTATAAGCACACAATTATAGTGGTAAAGTTCAAGTGTAGAGTTACTGTGGTCTTTCTGAGTATTCTTTATACCATTCTATGATTTCTCTATTACAATACAATGGAGCACAGGAATTCTAACCCTTCTGCTGACCAGCATGTATTTGTCATTCCACTGCCTCACCAAATCTGTTGATGGGGTGAAAGAAACCCAAAAATTGTCCATTTCACAAATTTGTCATTTTAAGAAAACCTCATTCCAAAACCTAAATATTTTCTTTCTTTCTCTTCATGGGACTACATATTTCAACAAGACGTCATTTTTTTCTTTTTTTCTAGTGACTACTGTACAAGATGAGAAAGGAAAAGAAAGCTCAAAAGAGAATGGTTGTGAAATCACTGGAGAAAGGAAAGTTGCAGAGGCAACATGCCTTAAAGAGGAAAATGAATAAAATGTAGAAGTTGGTAAAACAATTTCTCAGTCTCCGACAAAGAAAGGTTCTTGGCATGTCACACTTCAAAACATATCCACTGTCAGGTGCTTGTGGTCATAGGATTACAAACTGCATATTAAGATGACATATTTCAACAGGACACAGTTTAGAAAAAGACCTATTATTAGATGAAACACAGGTATTTATGCTATAATGAAATCGACACCCCATGACATCACTTGTCAGAGGACTGTACAAACTTGTCACGCAAAAAAAAAATCTTCTAAAATAATACTACATATTTTGATTCAACCATGATTTATGATTTTAATCCAGGAAGTAATAACATAACAAGATGGTTAAATCACTTACAGAATCAGTCTCTCTCTCTCTCTCTCTCTCTCTCTCTCTCTCTCTCTCTCTCTCTCTGTATCTCTTTCTCACTGGCACCTCGCACGCTCATTTGTTTATTCATCTTTATTTGTTTGTGTCTAGACACTTACTCTGCGCCTCCTTTGGATGAGCATTTCAATCTCTTCCTAGGATCAAGGCTTTATTATTCTAAGATGGGCTCAGCGATCTGTTTCTGTGAAGGTCCAAGTAGTAAGTATTTAAGGCTTTGCAGGCCGTTCAGTCCCTATCACAATTACTCAACCATGCTGACATAACGCAGAAATTAGGCACAGACAATATGCAAAGTAATGACCGTAGCTGTATTTCAATTAACTTTATTTATGGACACTGAAACTGGAATTCTTACAAGTCACAGAATATTATTCTTCTTTTGATTTTTTTCCAATCATATAAAATATATTTTTAAAAAGACATTCTTAGTATACCAGCTGTATAGGAACGAGTGCTGGATTTAACCCATTTGTCTGTCCTGTCCTAATAAACAATTATGATTCAAAGACCATTCTTTTCTAAAAGCATGCCAACAGAAAACTATTTACTTGTATGTTTCCATAATACAATGGGAAGTTATAGGACCCTAATGCTTTTTATTTTAATAAGATTATTTATTTATTTATTTATTTAATTTTTTTTGCGGCAGCCTATAAGAATGGTGCATGGTGAGAGAGTTAACCTTTTCAATTCCATATACATCTTGGCACAGGATTCACATACTGTAACTTAGAGTTGGGAATCCCTGCAAAATACACCCAGGTTCATTGATTTCAAGAAGTCCTAGCACTTGATGGTTCTTCGAGATTATTTTCCTTAAATATCTAAGTAAATTCTTCTCCAGCTTCCCCAATAAAATGTTGCTGTTTTGCTGTTGTTGTTGTTGTTGTTGTTTGGTTGTTTTTCCCTACCTTTATGATGACATCCTTTATGATTACCTCAAGTGGGAAGTTCAAGGAAACAGCTAATTCTACTTTCTGGAGGCTCAATGAGTGGGGCCAAAAGCTCTGGCTGTTCTGAGTTTTCTGTCAGGCTCCCTCCATGAGGTGGATAAAATGGTGGCAATCCCAGAACCACACCCCCAACCAATACCCATGGAAAACAGTCTTTGCCATCTACTCGGGCAGAAAGTAAGCAAGAAGGACAGATTGGCCCAGTGAGGGGCATACACCAGTCGCTGTTGCTTAAGGGTGGAGAAGGGCTGTTGGGTCAGCTCCACCTCTTGTATTCACAATGAAGATGGAGAAGGAAAGAGATCTTGAGCAAATGGAAACTAGAGATGACCACTGTAGTTCATGCTCATTTTGCATATGCTGCAGGCAGGCAGGTCTGACTTCCCGCTTCTATTGCAAAAACCACTGGCCCCGAGTTTCCAGTTCATGACCCTCTATGACTGCCCAAGTGGTATGAACAGGAGTATTACCTATGGTGTATTTGACCCTTCTTCTATAATAAATGCACCCAGACTAGCTCAAGTTAAAAAAAATGCAAGAGATGAAATATACTCGGTGCTGTAATCTTCACATACCTCCACATACTATGGCTGTATCAAATTAAGAAGGCAGAGTTGCCCAGTGACTAAACTCCTCCAACCTTATCTGGTAAAGCCATCTATGACAGATGTACTTTTAATGTTAGATAACGATGCCCAGGTGTCCATCACAAATGTGAACTTGATAGGGCCAGAACATGCATTTTCTTATTTCTGCTCTACCACTTACTAAAGAAAGTGGCCAAGTCTCTCAGCCTCAAACACTAGGTTTCCACATTTCCAAAAGAGAAACTGAAGCATCCACTTAGCCTACTGCACAGAATTGTTGTGAAGATTAAATGAAGTATCATCTGTGGAAGTGATTAGAAAACATAATAAAAAGAACTAGGAATATTACCTCTAATAATTAAATTGTACTTGGTTCCTTAATCCTTCTCTTAAACATAGAATTAACTTTTCCCCCTTAGTTTTAGATTTTTTTTCCACTCAGAACAGCTGTCACTTGACACCCAGTTGTCGCTCCTTATACAAAGCATTTTGCCTTCTCTTATCTTTTCTGACACAGTCATCCACTTTTTCTATTTGTCATGCTCCTCTCCATTTTTTTTTCGCTCTTAGATTTTTCTTCTTTTCTTTTTCTTTTTTTGTTTTTTAATTGTTCATTATCCTGTCATGAAGATAAAAGCCTACCTTTCTTCTTTTATCCACAGTGGAAACTCCTGCAGCGTGCCAGTTAGAATGTTGGATCCTGACTTTATCTTGGTTATTTTACTTGATTCTGACTAATCACAACCGCCACACACAGACTTTCCTTTGGTGTTTCGCTCCTGAGTTTGGCACCATTCTGAAGGTTTAATATTGTGGGATGTCTCACTCCAAATACTTTAACAAGTTCAACTGGCCCAGTAGCTCGAGTATTTCAGTAGCCTCTCAGATTCCATCAACTGGATTATTTTTCTGTGCATCTTGAAAAAAGAAGCACTAGCCCTGCATGAAAGCCAATGGCACCACTTGCCTCAGGCTGGGACAAGGGTTCAACACGTGTGGGTATTTGAGAAGACTTGATTGGATTGACTTTAGAAGCGGAAGTGACAGGCAACAGCAACACAAAGACTGAGAACACACTGCTAACTGGACAGTGCCGAGCTGACATGCAGGCTCTGTCACTTACAAGCTGTGTGGCCTCCAGCAAATTACTTAAGTGTTCCTTGGGTCAGATTACTCTTTCATAAAATGAGCATATTAACTCCTTTCTCACAGGAATTTGTTGAGGACAAAAAGTACTCTACAAGCCGAGTCTATCAGCATCCTTGTTATAAGTTTTATTAAAAAAAAAAAAAAAAAAAAAACTCTTAACATTTCTCTCAAGTACCCATAAGGGCTTCAGTCCTCCAACACTCGTTAAAGGTAAACAGTCACGTGTTGGCTCTCTGAAGGCACCCAACACATGGGAGCCCTTACTGTGTTCAACCCTGAGATTCTTTCTGCCTAATCTTAGTATAGTCCAGCACATGAAACCAGTCTGGCTGGGAACAAATGCCTCAGTGATAAGAACACATGTGTGTTCTAAAACCGAGAAGTGCCTAAGGAGATAATGCCACAGGAGAAAACGGGTCACTTTGTGAAGCATGTATGTGTTTCCTTTAAAATATATATATATGGTAACTGAAATAATTGATTGGCACATGCCAAACCTTTGTTGAGTTTTACCCTCTGTAGGAATGATCCCTTTGGAGAGAAACAAAATAAAGAATTAGTTCGGCCTACCCGCCTGTCTCAATTCATTTACCATGAAAATATTCATTTCTAATGAATGTAATATTCTATGAAATAGAACAGGATTTGTTCTGTCACACAATCCTGGGTCTTTAGTTTGCATTCTAATCTGTCCTAACTGTGCAAAAAGAATGGAAGAGGGCTTACGTCAATATTAATTTTACACATCTTGAAAGCGGGAACTGTTAAGAGAAAACATTAAGGTGAACTGCATTATGTTAGCACATAATTCCTGATGTAAGTGTTTCTTCTCTAATCTAGCCATGTCTCTTTCTGTTATTTTGAAGAGTGCATCTTCAAAATCTGCCCGCAAATCAATGAGGACACCAGAGGAGAAATTTCCATCAAAAGAGAACAATTATTGAAATTGTGCTCCACATCGTTCGACAGCAATAAAAATCAGCTTGATCAGTGCATACTCACACTATCCCGGCAGAAAAAAATCGATCAGAAACATTGATCACCATGTTTTATTTTGTTGTCAGAGACAAATTACTCAGTATCACACAGGACAGCATCTACATAAAATGACAGCAATGCTTACTACCTAAATTTATATTTAATCTAGATCATTAAGACGATTATTTTTACAGTATAGCAAAAGAATATTAGACGTATAAAATGCCAAGAAGGTAGATGGTACTCTTCTATAACCATTATGCATAGCAACATCAAAGTACCGAATTAATCATATATTATCGCCTCTATAATAACGGGCATGTGCACTCACGTGGGTGTTTTGGAAGAACGGGAGAGGTTATGATAAGACAAGTTTCTGTGTTACCTACACAAATTAAAAAAGTTCAGAGAGGATAAGCATCTTAACTACAATGACAAAATACACTGGTGGCAGAAGTGTGTCCAGAACCCATGTATTCTGAATTCTAATCCAGTTTAATTACATCACATTTAAAATGGCAAAAAAAAAAAAAAAGGAAATTCAAGACAGAGTCACTAAAACAGGGTTATTTTATGAAATAAACAGCAAACCTACAAACCTCAAGTATGTTCAAAATCTGAACATAAAAATTCATTTTAAAGATATTTTAGAAACTCTTATATTTGGCCACTATCCAATTCAGCTCTTTAGAATGTATAAAATAATATCTCCCCAACCAACAACCAAAGTCCCAGGCAAGGTCCTCTTACCCCAGCAAATCGAAGAGCACAATTGAGTAGTTGTTTTTTTTAAAGTTGGTTACTAATCTGGGTGATCTAAGTGGCCTTGTTGTATTGTTCATTGGCTTTCAATTCTATAATCTTTCCAGTTTCAACATTTAAAATAATATAAAGTAAGACTGCTTCATTTCAGTTTGATCCAGATAAGATGACCTTGAGACTAGGGGTGGTCCCATTCATCTCAGCTCACAGACTCCAAAGTCAGGCATGACCTGGCTCTCATGAGTTTTAGCCCAAACACTACACATCACTTCATTAATTGTACACTCAACATTTGTGCAAGATTCAAAACGGACTGTTACACTTGCTTGAATAAAGCAGATAAAATCCCACGTCATCTTGAACCTTATAGTCTCACAAGGCAGACTAACAGAACATAATTATACACACACACACACACACACACACACACACACAACACACACACACGTGCTGTGAAAGTAAAGAACAGGATAACCTAGCTTTGGTAAAAGGAGGAATGATACCTAAGTTAGAGCGAAGGAGGAAGAAGGTAGAAATAAGTCTGAAACATGTTGATCTTCACTTCAGATCTTGCTGGAAGAGGCAGAAGGGAGCCAGGTAATGAGCGCAGGGAGGGAGGAGGACAGGTGGAGTGAAGCCAGGGTGTCACGGGAAGGCCTTCAAGTGACAGTTACACGGGCGAAGAGCTCAGAAAGGCTTCTGAAAGTCACACTCAGAATTCAGACTCGGGTTCCTGAGACTCCAGAGCACATCGCTTCTCCCCCAAGTGAGAGGGCGCCCTATGACAGCCCCCTCTGTGCTGAAGGGTGCTAGTCCTGGGAAACTAGCCACACAGAATATTCCAGCCACACTGTAAAACGGCTATCCCATGTTGAGTACACTAACGCTCTCAACGACGTGGACCTCCGAAGCTTTGTTTCTTTTCGGTTGACAGATGGATGCACGAGTGAAGGGGGAGGAAACACGGAGGAGGACAGCGACACACCTGAGTCCTCACTCAGCTCTGCCTTAAGAAATAATCCTGGTGACTTTGAATCCATCACTTCATGTCTATGTACCATCTGTGGCGCTCTCTTGGCATAAAGAGAATAAAAAAAAATCTCTACAATTTAATAAATATGCTAGATGTAATGATGTGCGCATATGTGTGTGTGTTTAATAGAATTCTGTATAGTAAAAAAATCCTTGGGGAAAATTCATTGAGAACATGGCCCTGAGTTCCTATTGTATTGTAACAAACATACGCACTTGGATCGTTGTATCTGCCATGACGACATCATGTATTAAGCCGGATGGTGAGATGGCTTTGTTTTTCTTTCTGAAAGCAAGTCTTACTTTAAGAAATATTTTGTTCCAAAGATGCAAAAAAAAAATTGTGTGTATTCCACTGGTGCCTTTTCCAAGGTCAGGTTGCAAAGTACTCTTAGGAAAATAAATGAATCTGGGTAACAAACACGTACTCAGCATCCATCATGCGCTGGGCAGAATCTTTGCTATTATTGCTCTTAAAGGATGATGGAGGCAAGAAAGAAGTTAACCAACACTTAAAGCGTGGTAAGCAGGATAGTAAAGAGACCCTGAACCAGAAGGGGGCACCTCTCTGCGAGGGCTAGAGATGCCTCCTTTAACACTAGGCCAATGTTGACAACAGCAATATTAACCCCAGTTAACAGCTGCTGAAAACTTGCTGGGGTCTAAACATTGTCCTAAGTGTTTTACATGCCTTATTTATGTAAGTGTCATTGAGAAAAGGAAGTACAAAGTAGTGGTTAAGATATCAGGCCTGGGGGTAATCCTGTCTGTATTCAAATCCTTCAAGGAAGCCCTCCATCTGGCTAAGAAAGCCCAGAGAGCCAGTCCAGAAGTCTTCCAGACTCTAATTTATTCAGCCAATGATTATCGGGGTCCCAATATAAGCCTCACTCTTCCTGAGGTTCTGTAGGTAAATACTGTGAACAAAGAAAACACGGTCCCTGTCTTCCATTAAGCAGCTCATAGTCCCAATGAACACTGAGAAAAGAGCTGTTTGGCTACTTTTTTAGTGAAGATCTTGGAAGAACTGAACACGTTTGCCTCTTCTCACAATGTTTCTTGAATTCACGTTTAATTTAATCAGAAACAGTCTCAATTGAACTTCAGCAGAGCAAAGCAACAATACAACCCAGGAAACTTTATTTGTTAATTGGGTTGATTCAGGTCATTGTTTTCTAGCACAGTAAACACAAGCCTAAATACTCCCTAATTAGAAAGAGTGTGAACCTGGCAGAGAATACCAAATTCCCTTTGAAGTACTAGCGGACTTCACAACGGATGCTGCTCAGAGCATCACATAAGTAATTCAGCATCACACCTGATGTATGCAGGCTCATTCTGTATGCAGCCAATTTGTAGATTTCCTCTTTCTGCATTTTCCTGTTTATATCTTTAATTAGAATTCTGAAAGTTTTATCATATACCATTGCTTTAGCCCACACAGCACATGCTTCCAAAATTCTTCACCTTTCAAGCTAAAATAAATAAGAACCACAATGTTCTTACCGTAAGAATTCCCCTGAAGAGCAAAAGTAAATCAGGATATTGTTACTTGGGTGATAAGTAACTTGGAGAAAACTGTTTAACATAAAATCTCTAGTCCTTCTCTAAAGAACATCTTTAGTGACAGAGCATTGCCTTGCTGAATTAGAAAAAGAAATGTCCTTTCAAGAGCAAGTACCAACATTGAACAGGGTTCTGTGGGTCCTCTGCATTTGAGGAAATTGAACCATTTCGATTCCAAGTCTCTTAAATTTTGAGTTTTGTTGCCTAATTTGTGGAACAGTTTAGCTGCTGAGCCAGCTTCATAGGTTACAGTTATACATCCTGTAACACAAGAAAGCGTTTGGAAAACTACAAGAAAAAATATAAATCATGATGTCATTTTACCTTTTAAGTTGTTAATATTTGGCTCCCTATCACTTTCAAAGCAGTGGGACATAGCAGGAAAAAATTAATTTTATTATTAATTTCAAGTATACAGTACATTGGTTAGACATTTATATAGTTTATAAAATGATCCACTTGATTGCTCTTTCTCTCCTCTGGCCCTCCGCCTAGCCGTTACATTAATGCTAACTGCATTCCCTCTACCATGCTCCCCATCCCCGTGACCATCTATCAACTGCTAATTTGTACTATTTTAACTCTTCATTCCATTCTCCCAGCCCCGCAACCTCTTTCCCCTCTGGTCGTCCCTAGATTGTCCTCTATATTTGTGAGTCTGTTTTTGATTAGTTTGTTCTATTTCTTAGATTCTTCACATAAATGAAATCATATGGTATTTATCTTTCTCTCTCTGATTAATTTCACTTAGCATAATAACCTCTAGGTCCATCCATGCCATTCATTGCAAATGGTAGGATTTCATTTTTTAATGATCTGGTATTGAAATATGTAGGAGAACAGTGATTTAGGTTGGGTTTATCATTAAAGCTGATGACCTTAGAACAGGTCCTGTGATAATTTCCGAGTTTCGTTCTCCCTCTTAATGAGAGGACTTGACTACATTATTTCCAAGTCCCCTTTTCAACTGATAAGAATTAGTTCTCTGATGATCATCTGTTAATTCAATTAACAGCTACCGAGCACCCCACCTGCTCAACACAGTATTTATTCACCACTGTGAATCAGGGTAGGAAACTAGAAAAAGATGACAAGAAAATCTGACCAAAGAAGCAAGACAACATTATTAATCACCCAGTCAATAGGCACATGGTAACACCTGAGAAAGTCTATCGGGCTGGAGTATCAGTAAGAAAACAAGGTTAGTCGTGGGGAGAACAGAGCTAGCTGCAAGGCAGATCTAGCTGTGTGGCCATAGGTAAGTCACATGACCTCCCCGGATCTCAGTTGCCTCATCTATAAAATTGAGTAAACATAACATTCACTGTACAGGGAGCTCAACGGAGAACCATCGGTCGTTCAATTTTCAGCATCAAGCTAACTCAGACTGGGGAGGTTCACAGCTGCAAACCCCTCTTCCGTTGTTCTAGCAGCACAGTCTACATGAGAAATTCAAGTTCCTGACTTTGCCTCTCATTCTCTCTCCTGCTAGGAACTGTGGACTGACCTCCGTTTGCTTTTCTCCCATCTGTTTTACAAAATCATTCTGCTTCTATTTTCATTTCGCTTTCTAGCGTCTAAACCACCGAAGCCATGACCTTTCAAGCAAATGTAGCGATGGCACCAGTGCAGCCTCTGATTGAAAAATCAAAGCTGAGCCCGTACGTGGCATAATTATTCTGTGCGCACAGGAGTAGTGTCTGTGCTTTAGGAAGACAGATAATTGGATTTGAGATTACTGATACAAATATGCACTTTCCACCTGAGGCCCAGCAATTTTTTTGACTTTGTTTCTTTTGGGGGTTTTTATTTTCCCTCTGGGATCTCAGAGAAACTTGAAGCTTCAGTTCTGCTGTGGGGTCTCATCCCTACACAACTAGCTTCTAGGTCCTGCTCGTTCTGTGTCCAGAAGGTCTCTAGCCCGCCTCTTTATTCTTTCTCCAGAACTATTTGCCCTGCGCCAAAACTGACCAGCATTATCATTCATCTGGATGCTCATCCTTAACTACCTCTCTGCCTCCAGCCATGCCTCTTCCCTCCATCTCCCACATACTTACAAGTTACCATAAATCTCTAGTTGGATTTTCCCTCCAACATTTCTCAGTGAGGTTCCCTAGTCCTAATAATTTATTTATAATTTAGTTACCAACATGGATGAATGAGATTTTCCTGTAAATGAGACTGCTGTCTTAACAGACGTTTCAGTACTAGACCCCCAACCCACATGACCACAATGCGCTGCAGCTGAGTATGGAAATTAGGGTAGGAGAGGAGCTGTCTCTTTTGCCTTCCTCTTCTCTGTTCCCTGTTGTTGTGATGTCACTTGAGATGGGGTCATTTATCATGTGCTGATAATATCACCAGAGACACTTGACTAATTTACACAGCCTGAGTGGTTCCTGGGGACAGTGGTGTTTTGGAATTCTCACACTATGATTCATACCAGATGTAGGGATGCCAAAATAATCATAGTAAATGTTTGGAGATACATTTGAAGGATGATCTCAAATAGGTCTTAAATTTATCTGGAGGTTCCTGTAAGGTATAAAGTTACAAAGGCTGTCTTTACAAACATTTTAGTTAACATCTCAGGTTTTATTATCATGGTGTCATATCTATAATTGGATATTTGAAATGTAAAGAGAAGATAAAAAAATGGCAGGAAAAAAATTTGATTTCTTAATAACTCTGAGAATTTTTTTTTTTTGTCATTTTCTAGACTGACTAGTAGCACAGGGGGAAAAATGAAATTGTCTCAGAGTTCTCTGAAATGGAATTTAACTTAAAACTACTGGCCCCATTTCATTCCTTAACTCTGTAGAATTTAAGTAGAAATTACGGTTATGCAATGAAGGACTCAACTCAAAATTGGCTACAATATTACAATAGGAATCAATTTTAGAAGCATGTTGGCATTTTTAACATACATTCTAGTTTGTAATAAAGTGACAAATTAAAATATAGTTAAAAGCAAATTAACACACTATCAGTTGCATGTACTTTTGCTGTCAACACTCTTTTTAAACCAAAGTACAGTCTCAAAATTTTTCTCATAGGGCACTATCAAGTAATTTTTTTTCCTGTGACAGAATATTCTATTGATGATCATTTTAAGGTAACATATGTCCCTAAAGTTATTGTAGCTGATAACTGAGGCCAGAATATTCTAAGCCATATTCTTATAAGGTATTGGTTTTTTTATAGTCATTAGTACTACGATTATAAAATACTGGAAATTTACAGAAACAAACATTATAATAAAACTGTATGGGAGTTGAGGAGCAGAAATAGAAGCATATAGGTTTAACCGATTTTTTATAGATAAGCCTCAAAGCAACATCAAAGGAAAATTCTGGAAACCACTGCTCTTGGAAAAAGTAACCTTATCAGACATAGGGTATAAGACCAAAAAAAATATGTGTAAGTAACAATCTCCACACAAACACCAAAACCTTCTGACAAATTGCTACTGCAACGGTCATCCCCATGCACAGTTGGCAAAGGAAGGAAATTTTTACCATTTTTTGTATAAGCAAGGCAGAATGGTCCAGAGAGGATAATCAGTGCCCTACCATTATTCGTAATGTATGGTTGGGGAGTGTCACTTTTCCATTCTGAACAAGGAAGAAGGTATGAGATAAAATTAGGAAGGCTAAAATCCGTCCTACCTAACACGTAGATGAAACGAATCCAACCTCAAAGCAGCAGCATGCAGGGATCACGGCATGGAAAAGGGAGGGAGTGGGGGACAGGACCAAGAAAATGAGAGAGAGAAAGAACCCTCATGATTTTTTTGAGGTTCTACCTGAAACCGTATTCACGCTTCCAATTTGCTCTTTTTAGCTGTGGAAGGTGAAATTGGTCTCTGAGATTTGTGACTAAAGCAGTCCTACGAACGCATTTACAAAACAAAGGACTCATTTATTATATGTCTTAGTTTTGTTTGGCAAATGCAAATATTAAACTGCAATTCTATTCTACTTACACCCAAAAGCAATTAGTCTTTGATTTTGCCATAATATATGTGAAGTGGTATGCAATTTTTTCCACAGTTAGAAATATAATAATTCTGTGAAACTTTGATTAATAGTGACTTTTTTACATCAATATTTACATATTCCCAGGGACTCATGCTGTTGGTTTACAAGAATCGAAAGATGGGTTAGAGACTTAGCTTACTTCCTCACGTGGGGTATGACTAAGCTGTCTGGAGCACATTCATGCTGCTTCTTATATAATTTCCATGCTTATTACTACAGCCTATTCTACACAAAACTAAAAATTGTCATATATTTGTAATCAAGGCACACACAATATGTCATAAAGTAAATTATTTTGTTTGTTTTCAAGAATATTCAACATAATGACTCCATTTTTTTTCTGACATTTAATGATGAAAACACATTTTCCATAATAACCACGTTTTCTTGGGTAACCTTACTTTTTCATACATGCATTAAGACTACCGTGGATGTGATAATGCCCCATACAAACAAACAAGCAATGAAAAATACTCATTTATGTGTCTTGTATCCGCACTAGCAGACTAGAAATCCTGGATTTTTTCCAGTTACTGGACACCTGTCACATATGCTCTTGGCTGGATTGCCAGAAAATAAAAGTACTGGCAACAGAGATACGTGTTCCAATAGATGAGGGACTAAGAACGTTTCCTTCCCACTTTCATACGTATACTTTTATCCACATATCTGGTACTGGAAAAGGGGGCCAAGCCTAGACTTCAGCTTTGTTTTGTTTGTTTGGTTTTCAAAAGGAAAGAGTTTCTAGAATCCTTCAGGCTGATAACCAAGTCCTTACAGCAAAGATCCTAAAGCCCCAAGAAGATAGGTTTACAAGCCAATTTTAATTACTTTCCAGTAAGGCAAATAGACAAATTCAGGAAGTGCATGTGTCTACTAGATGCGTACGTGGGCAAAGAGCAGCTCAGTCCAGCACTTCCCACATGCTGATGATTTGAACTTTTGCAAGGTGATGATGAAAGAAACAAACTAGATGATTAAATTAATGTGATTTTTCTTTAAAAAAAAATCAGTACTTAATGATGGAACCACATGTGTTATCCCAAGGAATTCATTATTTCACTCATTCATGAGAAGAGGAGGGTAGGAATCCTAAATAACTAATGAATTTCTTTTCAGAATGATGATTCATCTTTTTGACTTCTGAAAGGCGACTCTACAGGAAACAATGGATGATTTAATCATTTGTTGATCTATTGACACAATCCTATTCATGATCACTTCCATCAACAAAAATAAGAACAAAGGAAGGAAGGAAAAAAGAAAGGTAAAAGGTAGATAGGTAGGTAGGAAGGAAGGAGAGAAGAAAGGAGGGAAGGAGGGATGGAAGGAGAAAAGGAGGGAAGGAAAGGGAAGGGAGGAGAAGAAAACCAAGTCTCAAGGGGAAAGAGATCAACTTCAGACTTATCACTTGACACACTGATTTCTGAATTTCACTTCAAAATGAGATTACTAAAATTAATAAAAAGGTTTCAATCATACACTCACACAAAAAAAAACATGAAGTATCTATCTATAAAGGGACTTTAACACACTTAGTAAAAAATAAATCTTAACACAAAAATAAATGCTGTGAGACCAGAAGCATTTTTTTCAAAAATGATCGCCACAGTAACATTGTCATTTTATATGTAAGCTTGCAGAGTTACATTCTAGAGGTTTGGTATTTGAAATAATCTGCTTTCCTATATGTATAAATACATACTCATAATCAGTAGCTTAAATTAAAATTGGTTACAAATACCGTGAACTAAGACTTTATTTGTAAATCATCTCTGCATTCGGGCAAATTACAGCAAATCTTCTCTGTCAGTACCACTAACTGAAATTTGTCATGTACAACTGTCTTCTCTCTAACTCTCTGAGGAGGATCGGGGTCAAGCCTTAAGCTGTGTTTGTTCAAGGGAAGGAGGAGGAAGCACTTCCACGCCCCTAAGCCTGCTGGCCTTTGCCATAACATCGGTAGCGAGCTGCTGCTCCACCCACCACACAGATACCATCAAATGGAGGCATGTCTGGTCATGAGAGGCCAAAGGTACTAAGAAAGTCATTAAACTCCTCTGTTTTAAGGATCTAACACTAAAGAGTAAGAATGACCAACAGGTTACCTCAAAGGAGGGCTCGGAGAAATGGAAAAGGAAAAGAAGGTATGGAATATGCAGTTTTACCTATGTATAACAACAATCACAACAAAAATATACTGTCTGGAAATATAAGTCAAACAGTATTTCTGTTTCAGAAACTAAGTAAAACTTCTAATTCTACCCTCATCTACAGCTCAGCCTGGAATCCTTTATAATAGTCCTAAATTGTATGGGAATTATTTAAGTATGTTTCTTTCTTCCTCATGAGATTTTTTTCCTATTATTTTAGTTTTTAAATCATCTTTCACTCTTAGTAGAAGATAGGCATGAAAATCCAGTATCGAACCAAAAAAAGTTTTCCACCTAGAATTTTTGTTTAATTTTTATTTTTCAATTAAGTCGAGATTCAATATTGTATTAGTTTCAGGTGCACAGCATAGTGGTTAAACATTTATATACTTTACAAAGGGATCCCCCTGATTAGTCTAGTACCCACCTGGCACTATACATACTTATTACAATATTATTGACTATATTTCCTACTTTATTATATCATACTTTATTATCCCCATGACTGTTTTGTTACTACCCATTTGTACATCTTAATTCCTTCAACCTTTTTTACCCAGCCCCTCAAATCAACTTCCATCTGACAATCACCAGTTTGTTCTCTGTATTTATTTATTTTTTGTTTATTTTGTTCCTTAGATTCCACACATAAGTGAAATCTCAAAATGGATTAAAAACTTAAATGTAGGACTCAAATAAAACTCCTAGAAGAAAACATAGGTAGCAAACTCTGACATTTCTCCTAGTAATATTTTTTCCAATATATATCTTCGGGCGAGAGAAACAAAAGAAATAATAGACAAAAAGAACTATATCAAACTAAAAAGTTTTTGGACAGCAAAGGAAACCATCAACAAAATGAAAAGAAAACCTACTAAATAGAAGAAGAAGATATTTGCCAATGATACATTTAATAAGGGGTCAGTATCGACCTAGAAGTTTTGAATTGCTCTGGAGATAATCAGAGAGGAAGGAAGCGTGAGCCTTGCCAGTCTCCAAATTTCTCTGGATAAAATTCTCATGTGTATTTATTAACAAAAGTTCCCAAAGGCTGACATTTAAAGACAGTACGTCCAGACTGTCACCTGGGAAAGCGGCAAAGGTACTTTCTTAAAAGTTTAGGGCATGAAAACAATAAAGTGGGATCATCAAAACGGTACTATTTCCATTAACCAAAAATTATTTTATCAAGAGACTATATAGGCTTGGAGTAGAATCCGATCACCTGAGTTTATATCCTAACTCTGCTACTGACTATTGCTGTGACATCTGTTGCTATGATATCTGGGTCAAAAGACCTCACATCTACACCCCTGTTTCATTAGCAGTAGAATGGAAATAAGAAGATAGCACCTCGTAGGCTTGATGGGTACGCTGGGCCCTTGGAGCAGTATCTGGCTCACAGACACCCAGTAAGTTCTAACCATTATTACTGAATTAGGTTCTATTTTCTCAAAGAAACACAAACATGCTGAAATCCTAAAAATGAGGTAATTGACAGCTGACTGGAAGATAATGAGACTCTATCTTGAAACACACTCCAGAGAGTCTCATTTGGAAAATATCTACAAAGGCGGAGTGGTACATAGCGCGAGGTGCCCCCGTGGCACGCCCCTAGAACAGTGTCATAACGAAAAATGATCAAAGCCTATCGGAAACGATCTTTGCCCAGATAGTTATACAATAGGGCTGACAGCAAAAAAAAAAAAAAAAAGTGTTTATAAAACCCGTTGACAGCAAAAGGAATATTTGTTAAAATATTCGGGGAACAAGCAAAGTTTCAAAAAGAAAAAAAAAATCTGAAGAGAAGCAACCGTTCACTTCCTCAAAGCACTGCATCGCCTATAAAATAAGAGCCCCGTGTACTGCAATCATCAGGGTCACATTTTTTTTCAATATCCAAGCAACGCGACTTCAGTCTCTACCCCACCTGCGTGGGGAGGTCCAGCGCCGCCTGTGATTGCGGGGCATTGCTGAGGGAAGAGTAGCCTGTATTTTCCCGTCACTGCTGATCCCAAATTTCTTCTCCCAACTAGATTCTCACCTGGGCCCCGCTCCCCGTTCCCCCCCCCCCCCGCCCCGCCCCGCTCCGCACACCATCCGGCCCTCCGGAGGCGGTGCAGTTCAGCCCAGCACTGAGGGGCCCTCCTTCTTCATCCTCCAAGGCACACGGGAGGCGCCAGCAAGTTTTTTGGGAGGCTGGACACGTCGCTGGGGGGTAGAAACAAAATACAACCTAAATTGGACTCTTTCATATGTTCAAATTTCTAGACTGTTTTCCCTCTGATTTCCCCCGCCCCCCTACTCATTTTTTTCCTTAAATCTCAGCCGGGCTGCCTTGGGCCAGGATCTTGCTGATGACTCTCTGGCCCCTGTCTCCTCCCTAATCCAGAGCCCCCAACTTTTCTTGAACTACAGGAAGTCAGTCTAAATTAACCATCCCTTTCTTATGGAAAATAATTCAGTCCCTCCATCTGAACCCTCCTAGACTGCCCTGGAGGTTTAGCTTTGTGTGATCTGAAGGCCCTTTTAAGGACATGTCACAGGTAACATTTCTCTCCATGAACCAATTGTGCTTTTCTTCTTAAGGCCGGAACCACAAACTGAAATGGCTATAAGTCCTATGTATATCTCTCTGTCTCTAGATATAAATAGACAGACATAGAGATAGAGATAGAAAGAGAGAGAATAAATATATAGATATAGATACAGATATAGACATATAGATGGAGACATCACAGATGTCTCACACGCACACACACAAGTATGATGCCTTATTTAAAGCAAAAGAGACTACTTGAGAGAGGACAAACCAGTCTAAAGGTATTTATATTAAAATGATAAAATGCCTGGATATACTGCCGTCACAAATACGTAGACTTTTTAGTCAGATCCGGGTTCACACCCCAGGTCTACCATGCACACCAGTCGTGTACCTTCGGACAAGTCAAGATCTTAGAAGCCCTTCTATCATTCATTTCCTCATCAGGAAGAGAAGTAATCACATTTCAAAACTGTTGGCAGGATTAAATGAGATGATGTATATGAAGTGATTAATATACTGCATGAATCACAGTAAGCATGAGTAAAATAAACAGCTAACCAAGTTTAAAAAGGAAAAAAAAAAAGAGAAAACATGAGTAGACAAGAAAACATATCAGATGGAGATAAAGCAATGAAAAATGGTGACACCTTATCCCTTAGCTGCAACCCCCTCTCCTGGGAATCTCTGGGGCCCTCAGAGAAGGGAACAGCCAGCAGGGCCCAGGAGACACTGACTCAGAAGGGCCGACATTTGGGTAGTATCCATAAGGTCCTACCAGAGGTTAAAATATTTCTGAACTGCTTTGTACCACCATCCTAGGCACCGAGAATGAAATCCCCTCTAGATCACATATTTAATTCTTCCCCTGAGACTCTTGGGACCTTCCCACAATTCACTGACTAAAGGTGAATGCCTGGCATTCCTGCTTGGGGCATTACTAGAGGCTGGGGTCCGGCATCGTTTCTATCAGCATCTTTTCTATCTATCAAACAATCTGTGGGTTGTTTGAATATTGTCATTATCTTCACTAAGGGAGGAATGATCCAAAGGTTAAAGAGAATCAGCAGGTGTCTCCACCGTTGAGGGTATAAATATACTCTTGCTTTAATCCAGGTTAAGGCATAGAAAAGTGAAGCAAAAGCTAGATGTTTTTATGCCTTAAACACTTAAAGAGGGAAGGAAAAAGAGAGAGAGAGAGAGAGATTCAGAAACCATTTGATAGAAATTACCTTAAGAAGGAACAGGTAATGAATACAATTACTGCGATTCACCCACTCTACTCACTCGACATGCTTATAACAATGACAACTGATGATTAATTCCTCACCAAGATGGACACTCCTCAGATGTCCTATTGAGAAACTTCTTTTGAGAATTATTAAAAATTATTTCTAAGTTGTAAATTTTCAGGCTTTCTTACTAAGGGTCGAAGGGGACCATCAACTTTTTCTTTGAAGCTGGCAGAGAATACACTCTCATAACTGTCACAGAAAGGTAATGTAATCTTACTCTTCACTTTACAATTGCAGCTCAGATTCCACTTAGAAGTGGCCTGGAGTTTAAAACTCAGTCATCTGTGATTTCAAATACGCTCCATTAGCTTCGACATTCATATAGATAGATCATCGACATCGTTATTGAAAATCTTCAGAAATGTGAGTCACAAAAAAGTATCCACCATTTCATATGTAAATTTCCACTGTCTCTTTTCAAAATATGACTAACGTTAGACGAAGAAAGTGAGAATCACACATTGTCCACACACACACAAAAAAGGGCTCATCCCTTTGAGTGTTTAAGCCCTTAAGTTAATTTATCCAACCAAAATTTTAAGAGTCCTCTGGGTGTGAGGTCAGATTTACTTGAAGTGGACTTGTCTCTTACTACTAAGTTTTCCTCTGTCCAGCAGAGGTAGCACTAAACCTGAAGAATGCGATGGCCAGCAGGTGAGCAGACCACAGGGCGGAGAGGGCGACAGCCTCCCGCCCATGCCTGCCACAGGCAGGGCTCATCAATTACAGAACTCTTCTCTGCCAAGCCCAAGCCAGGTCTGAGAATCTATCTCAGAGAACGACGCAAAGATGGTATCACCAGGCCATTAGGATTCCAAGAAAAGAAACTGATTTGCCCTCTTGGAGCTAGCTAATGCATCTCTAATAACCACCACGGTACCTGGCACAAAACAGGCCCTGAGAGAATGATCAGTGAATGAATAATTCACTGAATGCCTGCTGAACATCTGAATTCTTCTATTGCGTGAAATGATGAGACCAAGCATTTGGGACAATCTCCTTGAACATACAAACAGCCCTCCCGGCCACAACAAAATTATAAATAAGACTCAAAGGAGTCCCTGGTTAAAAGCGTTCCTGTAGCAAAAATAAGTCCTGAAGTGAATTTAGTAAACAGATCGATAGAAAGTTGCAAATGAATAGGTCTGGTAGGAATGATCAATGGGCTAACGGAAAGATTCAGCATGCTCCAGGACAACAGAGGGTATTTGTCTTTGAACAGATTACCTGTCCACTTAAGGACGGGACGCAGCAAGGCTAAGACCCATTTTCAGGTTTGACCCATTGTCTGTACCTCCCCGTACGTTAGTCCACTCTGTGAACATAAGGCAACTGGCTTGCTAGGCAAAAAGCCTGGGCTTCTGTGGAGCTATATCACATACACTGTGACCGATGAGCCGCCAGGAGGAAGAGCGTGGTTATTTGACGGGGGCCTCCTGACCATATCATTCGGTACAATTGTTTCAGCTGAAAATTATGTCACACTTAAATGGAATGTACACATATGTGTGTCTCAAGCAGGAATTATTTATAGCACCTGGATTTCATTATGATAGCAGCTCCATGCGACTACTCCGAACCTTATGGCACGGCCCTTCTCTGAGCTCGGAAATGCTTCTGACAGCATTTTGCAGACCAAACACTGTTGGCGCCTTCAGATCCACTATCCCTCTCCATCACGCTCCGAGAGGCTGTCGGTGTAGACTGCATTCCATGGCTTCCTGACCATTCTGGCTTCTGGTCCGTTTTTAGATTTGTCAGAGCCAGAGGATGCGGGTTAGGGTGTATGTACCCTGGGCTCCCTCCCACGGAGCGATGGGGAAAAAACGTGCTCCTCGCACAAGCCCATAACTCTACCAAGAGGCACTGTCCTATAGTGACAGCCAAGGCGCTATTCAGATCCTGGCAATGGCTTCCTGCCTTCCCGGGTTCATGGGGTAGTGACAACTCCCACGCCTTCTACTCCTTGGGGGGGGACACCATTCTGTGTTGGTTCCCTTACCGTCACCCATGTATTTGTAAGTTGTCCTTTCATTAAACTCTCTCTGTCTTGCGCCATGATTCTAATTTTCAAATATATATGCATATATATATAATTTTAATTTATATATATACCACAACACATTTAGCATTCATTATTTGTTGTTGTTATTTTTCTTTAGATTCCCACATATATAATTTCTATCCTATTTATATTTCCCTGAGATAAAGGGCAAGCCTGCACCAAATCCTCTGGGTCATATAGTAAGAGTAAAATTGAGTTTAGAATTTGACATAATTCTCAAACCCTTATTGCAAGGAAAGCAGCATATTTGAGTAGAGTTTTGACAACGATTAACAACAATGAAAATTTCTTAAGCACTCACTATGTGTCAGACAACTACAGCAGGCATTTTCCACATAACCCTTTAAATTCCCTTAAGTAGCTTGCAAGTTGTATTTTATTATTCTCATCTTTATGACAGGTCATGAGGCTCAGATGTCATTTTCACGAGGTCACACAACTAGGAAGCGGTAGAGCCAGGATGCAGAGGTGGGTGCATCCGACGCCTGAAACGAGACCCTTTGCTACGATCTGACGTCAGCTCTCGCAGTGGAAGTGAGAGACACCTGCTCCGACTGATCTGTCACTGCCACTTCGCTGGGTTCAGTCACCAGAGCCAACAGAGGCTCAGGAGTTAATTATTTGCAGAATTCAATTCAGACAAATATGTCAAAATAAGTATCTCTACGCTTCATTTTTTTCATCATCTGTTTTCTCACATAGTGCTTTTCGCCTATAAAATATTCTAGGGTGATCTGGGCATGTTGCATTTAACACTCTCTGTGTGTTGTATCAAACACCTGTGTACCGATAAATGTGAATATTATCTGCACAGTGCCTAGTACGTTATAAGTGCTTAATAAATTTTTTAATCAATTAAGTTGTTACAGAAGCCTTTTTAAAACAGAAAATCAATGCCTGTATTCAGCATTTGGAGAAAGAACATGTTATCATTCACGGCCGAATAAGAGTTTTGATTATTTGATGCTGAAAAAGGAAACATTGCAAATTTTCAGATGAGTGTAATTGCACTGTGATAATTACACAGGTCTGATTTCATTATAGTAAATGCTAATTTAATGTCTGATTCATTATTCTAACTGGCACTAAAAATGCTTTTACTTCACATGCAATATGAAAACATTAGATCATTGGATTTTGGAAGAAAACTTTTTTTTTTTTTTTTTTAGGGGCATTGCAGGATAAGTAAAGGACATTCAAACTATGGTTCACATAGAAAAAGGGGACTTCAGAAAAAGCAATTTAAGTTCTTAACAGTGTTTGAACCATGGACCCTTTTCACAGTTTTTATAAAGGCTATGGACCCCATTCTCATAACTATGTTTTTAAGTGAATAAAAGAAAATACATAGACATAAAGAAAACTAATTATATTAGAAAACCCATCAAAATATTACAAGAATAATTTGATATAATAATATACTTTAGTGTAAAAATATTAACTATCAATATGCAACAGTGTCTAATAAGTACTGTAATTATAACTGTATTTGCAAAAACTGCAATGTGATATTATGATTATGATTATGATTATATCTATGATTGCATTTACGATGGAGCTACTCACAATTTCTGTGGTTTGTTGCTTATACCATAATTGAAGGGCTTGATAAATTTGTTTGCCAAACATTGGTAAAATAAAGATAGAATTTTAGTTCCTTAAGTTCAATGAACCCCTGATTTCTGTTGGTGGATCCCAAGTGAAGAAACTCCGACATCGAATCATTGTAGCTAGAGTATGAAAAGAGGAAACACAGTAACCAGAAAGGGTTAGGAGGAAAAGCCTTCCATTCCCCAAGATTGAGTAGAGAGAAAATGAGAGCTGTTGAAGAGGAATTAATTTTAGAGCCAAATATACTCTTATTCTATAGAACAAAATAAAATGCTATTTTTAAAAAAAGTTAAAATAAACTTCAGCAGTCTGTTTCATAAAAGTCTTTGAAAAAAGGATTATATTGGGTTTTTAAGTGATTGACAGCATGAAGCCTCTTTTTAAATTTCTATTGTAAGTTCATAAAAAGTGAGTGGAAGTTCCCAGAAAAAAAATGGTAGAAGTATTCACTTGTTTGACGTACATGTTAAAGCAAACATGTTCGGTCTACTTGGGGTTTGATTATTAGCATTAATACCTTCCCAAATCTGTAGTGATATTAACAGTCCATGTGTAGTCCAGCTCATCTGTTAGAGACTAGCCAATCTCAAAAAGGCATCATTCGATTGCTTGAATTTGAATTGAAAAGAATGAAGTCAGCAAAAACACACTAAGATTAAAATCAGCGGATTAAAACGTAGCTCTATTAAAACCAGATGCTGAGTTACCATCTCATTAAGTGTATAATATACTGCCAAGATCCATCATGTGGAGTCACCCTAGAATTGATCAAAGGGACCAATAACATAGAGGGAATATAAAGGGGACTTCCTAACAGAAACAGATGGCTATTAATAAAAACAAAACAAAAAAAGGACAATAGACCCAAAACAGAGTCGCTTACGCTAAACCCCACATCACCAAACCAAGACTTAATTACAATTTCAGCTCTCCAAGAAATGCAATCTTAAACCAGTCAATCAGGAATCACCTGATCAGCACTAGTGAGGGCACGTGCCATCCTCTAAGGGAAAGTACTTGTAATAACCCGTTTTTTTGCTTGGTATAATTTTTTCCCCACTCTCTTCTAGCTATAAAAATATTTTTATTTGTACAGCTCCCCCAAGCTCCTTTCTATGTGTGGAATTGGATACTGCCTGATTCCAATCTATATTTGCTCATACAGACGTTTAAAAGTTTTGAAACACTTCCATTTATCTTTTAACATTACCTTAGCACCACACCCTAGTGCTTCGTGCCTAAGTTTGATTATAATTTCCTCTCTTTTCAATGCCAAACTGAGCTAAGGTTCAACTGTCAAACGAGAACTTCTGAGGTTCTTGATTTTTCCTACCCCTCTGTTTTGTTCTCTGGAAAATAACTGTCCTGCTTACGTCATTCTTAAGCACTGACCTGAAGCACTTAGTGCATTTTAAATACAAATCGCCAATCCCGTTGCAGCATTTCCTGGGTCACCAGATGTTCTCTAGTCCTAGTTCTACTTCTGGCCCTTCTCTTTCAGAAGGAATAGTTGTTAGGCAGTAAATTTTAGCCTAGCAAAGAGATAGAAGGACTACAAACTTACTTGCAAGTCGCTCAATCTCAGAGTAGACACTAAGGGATATTTGGGTTTTGGGCAAAGGGCCAGACCTCAGAACAACTAGAATAAACTGGGAGGACAGAGAGGTACTTGAGAGTGAGTCTCTTGGAAGCTCTACTAGGGGACACGAGGTCCATGGGAGCTTATCCCTTTGCCTGGAAGATTGCTATGTTCCCTACTCAAAGCTCTCAGCGTACAGATTAGTCCCTGCATTCTCTGCTTGTGTTAATTAAGTTTGTATCCTTTCCCATGATTGGTTGGCATCTTTTTTTAAATGTATCACCACCACCCTTTTAAGAAGCATATACCTTTAAGAAAAATATACCTTAAGAAGCATATAGGTTTGGGTTCCTATAACTCTAGCCATGTCCAAGATGACAATGAGTGATGCTTTCAACAATTTGGAACATATTCACTACTTTAAAGCTTAGGTCATTCCTAAAGCAACTTCTATATTTAAATCAATTATTTAGTTTTCTTTTAATTCTGGACAACATGAACACAAACAGGAGGTCTCATAGACAACACAATAAAATCTGGTCATAAAAGCTCAGTGTTCCTGCTGAACCACCTTCAGTCCCACCAGAAGGACAGTGATTATTGTTAGAATAAAGGAAGGTGATTTATCACGAAGTTCTCCTAATTCCTTACGTGGGAATTCTTGGGCCCATTCTTGTCCCTGGTGATGCATCACACGTCTATGACAAAATTAAAAGAAAAATATTATGAGGTTTTCATAAGGTAAAATTTATCTAATTAAAACTTTTTTTTTCTCAGATTATGATGTGCTGGCTACATTTTGGGGTAGAGTTCTTTTGGAAGATCACTATGATTATAGATGGCAGGTCCCCCTCCGTCCAACGTACTTTGAATATAAAAATGGAAATATGACCCTATGCCGTACCATGGCTCTACCTTTTAAACAACTGCATTACTCCAAGAAGTAGAGAAGTCTGAGAAGCCCAGACCTTAGTCGTGAGGTACAAAGTCCTCTGAGCATAGCTGAGCTCTAAGTTTGTTTAGAAGCCCAGATGAATTATGGTAAAGATGGACAAACCCTGCACATTAAACTGTTTGTTAGACCACCTCTTGTCAGCCCTCAGCATCCTCTCCCTGGGCAGGGCCTCTGACTTGTGAGCGGCTCCTCTAGGACCGGGAACTGATCTGACCCCCCAGCCTATGCCTTCAGGTGAGCATGGCTGTCAACTGAAGAGTTATGTCGCCTCCTGCACTTTGGCTTCTTGGCCAGCTGTCTTCAAATCAACGAATCAACTTCATTTGTTCCTTAATTTTTTTTTCAGAACATGTAATTATTCCATGCATGTTATATGAGATTTAGAAAACACAGAAGAGTAAAAGGACAGAAAACAGAATTCACCCAAAATCCCACCATTCGAAGACGATCAGTGTTACCATTGGAGTCTTATTTTCCTGCCTTTGAGAATTAATTCCTTTATCCTTTTTTTTATCTTTGCATAATTTGAATCATACTCTATGTATAGCTGACTGTCTTGCTTTTTTTTTTTTAAGGGATATGCCTTGATAGAATTTTCTAATGCTATTAAGGATCCTCTTAAATTGCTGTTTAATGACCACAAAATATGTCACCGTATATTTTCCTATTATTTACAGACAGCCTAAAGGGAATTCTTGTTTATAAATCTTTGTGAGAAAATATACTTATCTTTGTAAGCAAATTAGTATAATTAGTAAATCAAAGAACATGAAATTTTAAGATAATCCATATAGCCAAATTACTTGGGTTTTCCAAATTTATACTCACTATTGATATAAGATGCCTATGTCTCCAATATTGGTTCCTATTCTTACCCATAGTTAATTTGAAAATTGAAAAGTTATCTAATTATTTTTATATCTTTCTCTTTAAAAAGACCACTGAGGATGAGCATTTTAGGTGTCTATTCATCACAGACAGCCCATGGCATTGTTTCATAGTTGACTTAAGTTTTCTCAAAAAAATGTAATTTTTCTGTCCATTTCTAAGAAAAAAATGAGAGTAAAGTAAGCTGATATTAATTAAGAACTCATTGTCTGGCATGTATAAAAGTTTATCCCAATCTATGGTAGCTCTTGCAATTACTCTATTGGGCAACCACCAGCGCTACTCAGTAAACAGACAGGCTGGAATCCACTCGGGTGGGTTTGTCTCCAAAATCTTGTGTCTTGCAATATGATCCAATTCCAGGGATGCTGTCCATGTAGGAAACCTAACAATTACTCTATAGTTTTATACTTGTTTTTTGTTTTTCTTCTTAAATTTATTGGGGTGATATTGGTTAATAAAATTATACAGGTTTCAAGTGTATAATTCTATAATACGTCATCTATATATTGCGCTGCATGTTCACCACCTAAAGTCAAATCTCCTTCCGTCACTATATATCTGACCCCTTTATCCCTATCTACCTCCCCCCTTCCCACTTTCCCTCTGGTAACCACTAAACTATTGACTTTGTCTTGAGTTTTCATCTGTCTTGTTTGTTTGTTGCTTCCAGTTCTATATCCCACATATGAGTGAAATGATATGGTCTTCAACCTTTTCTGACTTATTTTGTTTAACACCTGCTTTTTAAATGGATTTACCAAAGACCAAAGTAAGCCAGAAGTGGCAAAAATAGAGATAAAACCATTACTAACGAGCAGTTTCTCACTTCCTCCTTTTTCATGAATACCTGATTCATTTTGTGGGAAACTTTCTGATGTTAAATTGTATTTGTATTCTTTTAGAAACATGGGTGATTTTTAAACATTATTGGGGCTTGTGTATTTTAAAAAGTCATAAAGTTCTTAATTTTTTAGCTTCTTCAAAAAATTTATTTCCATTTAGGGAAACCCTGCTGCCTTCTTTTGACAAATATTTTTTTAAAGGTGTGTTTAGTCATTTGTTTTTCACCAAAGACATTATTCAATGGGAAATTAACTTATAATATCAAAATAAGGCAAAAGTATAAAACTGCTATCATAGTTGGACCAAGTACAGAACAGCCAAGTATTTTTTTTTTCTAGCATTAATATGTTTAATTCTAGTTAGGTTCAGGAACTGAATATTAAGTCAATGAAATGCTAATGTTACCCAAAGCAAAAAAAAAAAAAAAAAATAGTAACTATCATTTCGATTAATAAAACAACGAGAAGGATTTAAAATACTAATTTCACATTTACTTAAGAAAACATCCTATTATAACTACATCACCGTCCTTGGGTTTGCAAGGGCTTCTAATCTAATCTAACGGTTCTTGTGCCAGACATAACATCAAATCATCAGATGAATGCATGACACGTGAAGTTAAGAGGCAGCACAGTTCCTGGGTTTGTGCGAGCAGTCTGAACAGAAGTAAAAATGTAAGTTCGTTTTTATGTCTACAATTTTCTAAACATGTTTTTAGGTGAGTTTCATGTAGCCTTTGTTAGTTACAACTTTCAGAAAACATCACCAAGCAATTTTAAAACTTTCGAGTGGGCTGGACTGCCTTGGCTCGAACTTGGCCCAAGATTTTTCAGTTGTTTCCTATAAGATACACAATAGCAGCCACTCATACAGACGTCAGAATTTGCCACTCCAGTTATTCCCAACCCCTACCCCGTGAACATTCAAAGTAGCTGTTAAGCATGGAGAGGCACTTTCCACACATCTGCACACTAATTAAGAACCTATGATGATTCCCATTGACACAGATTTGATTCTACTAATATATTAGCATTTATTAAGTAAAAATTATATCTACTACTTTTACAGTTAAGTGTCCTTATTCATACGATAGTGAGTACTAGTAAGTAGAGCATATGCCTGAGATGTTACCTTCTCTTCCCAAAATTATTGTATAATTAATAGACATCGAAGGGTGAAGGGCATAAAAAGGGAAGCACTGTGCTAAATACCTAAACAGCATTAGCTTATTTAATGCTCAACTACCCTGTGAAGCGGTATTACTGTCTTACCTTTTTGAGAAAACTGAGGCTCATGGAGAGTAATTAACTTGCCAAATGGTATTGCCATGGTATTCAGATCACGAGCAACCACTGAAAAATATACAAAGATCTGGAAGAGTGAAAGACGTGGGTCTGCAAATATTATGTGTTGGGTCTTATTTGGTCCTTCTTTACTGTTTCAGAGATACATTTGGAAGTTAAGGAACGTGTGCATTTCAAAGAGGAGGAGAGAAGTTTCTGGAATTCGGATGCAGAGAATCCAGTAGATGGGCTGAGGAAAAGCCTGCAGAGGGAAGAAGGGAAGTGTGTAGGAGGCCAGGCTGGATTAAAATAGAAACTGAGAAATGGAGCCAAAAGGCAGCCTAGGGCAGTCCCTTTCAAATCGC
Organism: Rousettus aegyptiacus; assembly: GCF_014176215.1. Taxonomy (NCBI): domain Eukaryota; kingdom Metazoa; phylum Chordata; class Mammalia; order Chiroptera; family Pteropodidae; genus Rousettus; species Rousettus aegyptiacus. The sequence goes on from NW_023416285.1 coordinate 11,437,326, forward strand.
TGAGTTCCTGACTTCTGTAGGAAAATAGCAAAGGATGTTTGAACTACCATGGACTTTGGGAAGCTTTAACTTTTATTTGAAAGCATGGAGAGAACTCATGAGCAGAAAAGGGAAGGACAGCCTTGCAGTGTTCCCCAAGACGGGTCCTGAGAACGTCTCGCCAAGAAAAATCAGATGGTGTGAGCTCCCAGGTGCTACAGTTCATGGTAGAGTAAAAATGAGTATTAAATAGCTTTTCAAATCTTTTTAGTACTTGACTTTCTTCCTGAAATTTATTTATATGCAGTGTAGTTATTTAGAAATTCAAAATACAATGAAAATAGACTCATCACAGACCTTATGTTCTGTACCATCTAGATCTAAGGAGTAACATTCTAAGGCCACTAAGTTGGCAGGGAAGCTCTATAAAAACAGGGACACTTAAAGAGACATCAGTAGAAAACATGTGAAAGGTGACTGGAATTAGACTAGGCTGACAAAGCCACAGTAATATAAGAACCTTTTAAAAACCCTAGATAACACAAAGCCATGCGTGATGGCCCATCGTTCTTATTTTCTGCTAGATCTAAAAGTGCCTATTTTTTTTCTGACCAGCACTCTGGCAAATGATCCTAATGAACTTTGTACATAATTTCATTACGGCCACTGTCCTTCTACAATGCCACTGTCTACATCTTGTATGGTTTTTGGGGGGACGGGACTGTAAGTTTATTTTAAAAAAGGGTTAAGATCTTTTCAAGTGTTTTCACCTTGGCAACCCTGGCTAACAAATTTCCTGGGACATAGTAAGCACTCGATAACTGATTAAGTAACCTTCCGACTGACTGATCAATTAACGAAGTGGATGGAGGCTGGATGGGTAACCAAATGAGTGGCTAAATGGAAACTCGTTTCTTTGAAATAAGCTATATAGCAATGAAACATATTTCTGCTGTTAGAGGTTTTCAAGGGTGGGTCACGTTATCGTTTGCCAGGGATACAGCAGAAAGAATTTCACATGAGGTGAGTGTTAGACTAGGCTTGCTTTGCTTTGCTTTGTACGCTTCTGCCAAGCTAAGAGGCCCTCATTCTACTGATATTTGTAGCATGAAAAGGATGGAACAGATCTGTGGAAGATGCAGAGTGATACATTTTAGGATGACAATAAGACCCATAGCAATAACAGACTCCGCCCCCCTCCTCCCCCCAAGCACAAATAAAGCATCCTGTGCTTTCATTTGCTGAGAGCATGCTGGCCAGTTCTTAAGGACAAGCTACATAATGCTCCATTTTAAAAGAAGGTAATGGTAAACAGCAGATCTGGAAAGGCTGTACTCAGAGGGCCGCTCAGTTCTGAATGCTGTAATGCCCCTTAGCCTTAAGAGGAGAACTGTCAGAGAAGAAAGTACAGCCAGAGCAGCTCTTGCTAGAAGGGAACGCCCAGTCCCACGGTCAGGGTCAAGGGCAGTGAGTGGCACAGCAGGCGCTCAAGCCTGCCCATTACCTTGAGAAAACTCAGAAGTGAACAAATATGATTTATTTCTTCGTAATTCCCTAATGGAATTAGGGAGCTCCAAATTTTGTTATTTTAGGCCTGCAAATAAACAGTTGGGTGGGAGAAGAGGAAGAGGAGGGGGAGAGGGAAGAAGAAAGAGGGGAGAAATTGAGGGAAGAAGAGAGGTAGGGAGGAAGGGAAGGAGAGAGACCATTTCTTTGTCTTCTTTCAGATTCATCAAAGAAACGAGAACGGGTTCTATCATTTTCACATGCAGTTTAGTAGATTTGGAACTTTATGAAACATCTATCTTGACATATTTGCCTCCCTTCCTAAATATTAAGATCGTCTTTGTAAAACTTTCTTCATATATCCAAATGGAATTCAAGAACAAGCAGAGTAACTACCACACTAACCAACACCAAAAGTACAACTTACTTTTTCGAGCTTGAGGCGAAGCTACACTTTGAAGCCTCTGATAAAAATAAATGGCGAGATAGTTCTGTGTTCTATCCTTCTAGATAACAAAGCATACATAAGCACTAAATGCCACAGAAATGGTTCCTAGGGAAGCAGTGTACAGCCGGCCACTAGCTGGCATTTCAGGCCTGAATTCTGTGCCTTACGCTCACAGACTCTGACCTCAAGTTATTTTCCTTCTCTAAGACTGCACTGCCTCCTTCGTAAAAGGAGAGAAAGATAATATCTACTTTGTAGTGTTGTAAGCATTAAGGAGAGTAATTCCTGTCAAGGCACCCAACCTAATACCTGCCATGTAATATACACTCAATAAATTACATCATCATCATTATTAGCAAGTCTTGAATTTCTGAGGCTTTCTATGTTGCCTGTCTCAGTGAATCACATGCGAGGAAACTATACGCAGTCAGAATAACTCAAAGAGCTATTCTGGAACAAATTCAAGGGCCTGTATATTTCAGGTTATTTTGCCAGGCTCTTTGCACTTTAAGATATCATTTAGTATCATTTTGAAAGACATCACTCATAGCTCTTTTCCTCATTTCATTCAGATCTTGGCTCAAATGTCACCTTCCCAGGGAGACCTCACTTGACATCCCCTCCTGCCAGTCCTCTATCACGTTACTCTATTTTAATTCTCTGCCTAGCACTTTCCAGTAGCTCCTTTATCATCTGCCCTCTCTACCCTTCTTCTCATGCAGACCTTGTACGTCTTCTTGTCTGTTCTTTTTCTAGTGCCTAAAACAGTACTTGGCCTGGATAAGCCCTGAAAAAAAAAAGACTTGCTGACTGAATGAATAGGTGCTTATGTGAGTCTGTGGTGGGTGCCGGCATCGGGGCGATTTGGCAGCAAGGGTCGATAACAATATCATGATGACCTAGTCAGAATCCCACCCAGCAGGGAAACTGCAGTGGGTCTTAAACCACTATCTTCAGGATTTGTTTCTAGGGACAACCAAAAGAAAGGAAATAAGACTGTCCCCTTTCTCACTACTTTCTAGCCATACCACCTCTCTTCCAGATTCTAAAGGTTGACGTCACCACCATGGTCACTATCATTCCGTCTTCCTGGAACTCTCCCACTAAACCTTCAACACCTGCTGGCTCCTGCCCATCACTCAGGCACCCACTGCCAGCAGCAGCGTCATCTCCTCCCTCTCATGACCAGTATTTTGTCACTCAGCTCCTTGACTGGGTCCTTCAAAACACTTGCCGCAATTTGTAATTATTTAACCTGTTCACTCTCATTCTACTTTGCCCATTAAAATACAGGCTCCATGAGACCAAGCCCGATGTTGTGTTATTCGATACTGCATCTCTAGCATCTTATACACGTCTCCTCTACATAACTGGAGTTTGATAAATAAATACAGAAGAAAGAGGGACGAAAAAGGACCAGGGGCAGAGGGAAGAAGTACTTGGAGCAATATTTCAGTCAATATTCACTTACTGAGCAGCTATTTTTGACTGTAGAAAGATGCTGCATTCTGTAGAACGAAGCACAATTCTCCCCCTGAGTCTCATAAAAAATATAAATTCCACATTTAGTAATTCAGCATTTCGCTTTGTTGTTCTTGCAAAATCCTGAGAGAAACAGCAACAGCCTCATTTCTTGACCCCTGATCCACAACTCTCTATCCATTATCCTAAGAACTGTAGGAAATGACAGTGAATCACCTTCCCACTAACTTCTATTTCTCATTTTCTTGCCACTGGCTCTTATTCCCCCACTTCGAGAGCCCTAAGTCAATCAAACTTTTATAAGCAAATCTCCTTCACAAATGCAAAACTCACTTCCCACCAAACAACCTTAATTTAGCACAAACTTTAAATTTCAAAGGAAATTAGAACGTGCTTTGCTTTAAATGTCAGGACTGGATATTCAGATGAAATAATGAAGGGAGAGGAAACATTTCCTTCCAATAAAAAAAAGATTCCTAGTTGTGCTAAGTGCTAAAAATATTACGTTTTAAATATGCCTGCCTGCGTATACTACTGATGGGCATCCTGATGATTCGCTTAAAGCCTACCTCCTGTCCTGATTGGCAGGAAGACGGGAACATGGGCTCTGAACTTCAAAAGACAGCCTTCTCCTTTGAAAAGGCAGATTCAAGTGCCTCGTAATACACCTGTAGTTTTCAAATATCATCACTCATTTTCACACTAACCTAAAATCTCTTTGCTATGTGCAGAAGGCCAGTGGATTCTTACTCTTATAGAAGCAGTTTTTAAGTACACCTAATTCTATGTTATTTAGGAAGAAATAAAATTCAGGCCGTTTTATAAACAGAGTTTTTATAAAAGTTTGGAAATTTTCCTAAAACATATTAGGATTTTCCAGGTTTGATGTCGAGAACCTGATAATTATGACTGTGAAAGTTATGTTACATATTGAAGTACATGGTATGATCTTCCGATTCATCGAACAGAAGTTCAGCTCTAAAGATGCAGAAAACAAAAAGCAGATCTTCAGAAAGCATTTGTTCACAACACAAAAATTTCCACACAACATTTCATTTTCTCTCCAAGCCCATTTTCCAAAAGGGCTTCAATTTCTCTAATTATATCAGGAAAGGCTTCTTGGTGAGTTACTAAAATGGAGTTAATATCCCTCTTCAACATGTATTTATTCTTAATGTATTCTTTGTGTCTTATTAAGAGTAGTAATATTCATTAATTTCAAATGTCTCTGAATATTTATTCAAAGATCAGTGATATTCAAAGTATGTAAATGTATCCGACACATGTGGCAATTAATCAGGGCACAAAAAGAAATATTTTATTTAGCTATTTCCTCTTATTCTTTTTTCTTTTTTTTTTTTCATATTTAGAATGTTTAGTATATTAGGGAAGTAAGACATATGTATAATAAATGCTTTTGTTTCATAGGATGTGAGTGCTGATTACACCTTGCGGAGAGGCACAATCAAAAAGTCTGAGAACAGTGAAAAGATTGGATGAAGTCACACGATAAGGAAAATACGCTGAAAGCCCTGGTCTTAATCAAAGACATCCCAAATAGCAAACTAATGACATAATGATCCACTTCAGAACAAAGCCTAAATAAAACATTTTTTAAAAAAGATATAACTGACTTTCCTGTGTAAAAATACAGACTCAAGAGACAAAAACATCCTTAGGAAATGCTGTTTTTAATGGTAGATGATTACTGCCTGGGGACAGAGAATTTTATTTTACAAAGATGCCACAAAGATATTTTAAACAGTGAATTACTCCCTCCCCCTATTTACTTTGCTAAATTGTTCCAGACACAGGGGCTTATGAAACAAAATGAATATTCTCTCTTTAGTGATTACAGTGCTTAAGGAAATTATACTAAATTCATTTACATGGAGATGATTCAGCCCTTTGAATAATGATTTCCTTAACTAACACAGTTATTATCATAGGTGAGGTTATATAACAGAAAAGTTTAAAAGAGATTGTAACCACCCTTGATATATTCTAGCTCATACAGAAAACAGTGCTGAAGATCGAAACCAGTTGATTTCGCTCAATCTTTGCTGAGCTCCTAGAAGGGTCTTTGCAATTTATTTTTGACTTTCGAATGTAAACTTGTTACAACAAAAAATTGTTACATCTCCCTACCTAGTGTTTTGTTATTAGCTGTCCAATTATAATAGTTTGTATTTATATAACACTTACTATATGCCACTCACTGTTCTAAATGAATCATGTTCATTATTTTCATTTTATTGCTGTAACAACTCTATGGCATATACACTATTAGTTAAGATTGTTATCACCAATTTACAGAGTGATAACAATTAAAATAAGACAGAGGGAGGTGAAGTGACTATCCCAAGTTCTCACAGATAGTTAAGACTTGGAACTGGGCTTTAAACCCAAAAGTCTGCTCCATAATCTTTGCTCTTAACTCCATGAAACTAAACCTACTATACAAAATAAGGAAAAATCAGAAACAACTTCAATATTTACTCTTAAGCAGAATAAGTTAAAGAAAAGATGGGAGAAACTGATGTGGGCCAGAATAATTACTTAGGAATAGTCCTGTGGAATTTTATGCAAACTGCGTTGGATAATTTTTGCCTTTATAAAAAACAACAACAAAAATACAGCTGTTTACTAAATACTTACTCCCCTTGCCTAGACTCATAGGAATTAGTTACAATAAAAACAAGTAAAAATTTCAAGTCCATATTTTCATAACTTCATACCCAAAACCTGTGAGTCCAAGGAGGAGAAAGAGATAAAAGGGAATTAGAAAGATATGGCCAAAGGGGAGAGGGTTGGGGGCATGGGAGAATGGGGTGAAGGGTTAAAGAAGTACAAATTAGTAGTTGATAGATGGTCACAGGGATGGGGAGCATGGCATAGGGAATGCAGTTAGCATGAGTGTAATAGCTAGGTGGAGAGCCGGAGGGAAGAGAGTAAACAAGGGGATCATTTTTTAAACTATGTAAGTCTAACCAATGTACTGTATATTTGAAACTAATGAAGTGAAATGAAATGAAATGAAATGAAATGAAATGAAATGAAATGAAATGAAATAAAATAAAATAAAATAAATAAAATAAATAAAATAAAATAAAATAAAATAAAATAAAATAAAATAAAAAAAGATGCACAAGGCTTCCCGAAAAAAAGCAATGACAAATAAGGCTGACTCAGATTCTCTCTCATAGAGAGGATGACTATTTGTTTTCATCCTCAAGTGCAATTATGCCAGAAGTAGTTAATTACATACCCTCCTCTCAGCTACTTTCATATTTTGTATGCTCTGTTCCATTGCGCTAACCACACTATTATAACTAACTATCCAGCACCTTCTAAAAGTTTTCCATTCCATTCTGAGCACTGGCTTAGAGCTCTGCTCTCTGTGGCTCATGTAACTGTTCCAGGTTTTGCCACCCACTCTCCCACCTGAAACTTCTCTCTCTCTCCTTTGAGCCCTTCTACTCTCCTGGGCTTTGGTTTTATATCTAGTTTTGTTCTTTATTACCAAACAATCACCTGTCTAGTTTCACCATTACTAACTACCACTAATAACAGCTACCTGCAAGCTTTGTACTAGGCACTCAACATTCATTTACTTCTAATGCCAATCAACCAAGCACAGTAAGAACTATTATGCCTACTGTCCTAATCTACAGGCGAGGCCAGAGAACGTTCTTCACTAATTACTTAATCATTTTGTGTTTCCTCATAACATTTTGGCCAAAGGAATTTAAAACAAAATTCTATGTCAAGATAAAAGAAAACCACTTGCTTAGTTTTGCCTGTAATTCTCTTATGCCCTAAAATTCCACATTCAGAAAGTTGTTCCTTTAACTCAAGGTATTATCTTTTGAAATAAATTAGGAATTACTAGACAAGGTAATTTACCTTACAGTAAATTCATTTGTCTTTTTCTTTTTTCAGAGAGATTTTGATTCATGAAGTTGGGAGTGGTAGTAAGAATTATAATAAATAAAGAGAAAGGTTTATAAAGGAAAGGCTAGAGGTGATTCCTGCCAACCTAACACTTAGAAACTACCATTTGAAAGTTCGAGGTTTACCTAAGTATGTATGCAATAGAAATACATACAGGCTCACAAAAGATCTGTACCACAATACTGACAAAGTACTGGTGACAGAAAGTAAAAACTGGAACTATCAAAATTTCCACCATGACTAGAAGGGGTAAGATAATTGTCATATATTCACACAGATAAATGCTATAAGCCATGGGGGTAAATCAATCACTGCTACGCAAAACAGTGTGGATGAGTCCCACAGATGTGATAGTCATGAAAAGAAGCCATATACAGAGTTCATATCGGGTGATTTTATTTACCCCACTATTTAAAAAACAAGGAATCAAAGCAATGCCATTAAATGTGGTGATCACTGTCTCATAAGGGCTGGGCAGTTAAAGGCTAGTGACGGGAGGGGTCCACGGCAGGGCATTTGCTGTGCCAATTACATGGGGGTTGTCAGTTTGTGAAAATTCACTGAGCTGTACATTACTGACCTAGTCATTTTTCTGTATGTATATTATGTCCATTCCCCCCCCCAAAAAAGGAGAAAACAAGGAGTGATTTTGCATCAGAAGCCTAGAATCAGCATTAAGTCCCTAATCGCTTAACCTCTCTTAAGTCTTGAGTTATTTGTCTATAAAATAGGAATGACACCTACCATACCAGAATAAATTAGACTAAAAATTGTGATGTGCTTTGTAAAGTTCTGTACAACTGTTAAATATCTATACCAGTGGGTTTCAACTCTAGCTGTGAGTGAGATTCACCTAAAGTGATGATAATGACAAGTAAATAGATGTCCTAGTCTTACTGACCTACAGATTTTGATTCACTAGATATGAAGAGATTTTGATTCACTAGATATGGCGGCCAATGCGTCTCTAATTTTAGAAACTCTATGGGTGGCCCAGCCACAGTTTGGGACCACCGATTTAGAAAATATCTCCCTATTTCAGAAGTTAATATGCTATTGCAGGCTCATTTCTGGGATCTGTGTGATTCGTCTACATTTTGCCAATCACCCATTACACGGACACAATGAATTTTCAGAAAATTTAAGGCAGCTGGGATAACCAGTACCTTAAGAGTGAGCGAGGGCATTGATGAGCAAACAGGCACCTCACATTAAACCAAGTATCTGGAGCAAAACATTTTTTATCTGTGAAAAACTCACAAATGAAACATAAGAGCAGAACATCTTCAGAGTGATATCTGAAGCCTAAATGTATGCCGTTGCATATCTACATCAGAAATTATGAACCAATTTACACTTCGTGTTTATCCTCTACTTATGAAACAAACGCCAGCTGTCAGAACAGTTTTTAGTAATATTTCTTCTGACAACATTTTTGTGTTTTTAATAGTATGTTGTTTCAACACCAGGGGCTCTTCAATATATAAAATTGCAAGACTTAAAGTACATCAGTTCCCATCAATACGTAAAAACGCATAAAATCAGAATTCTGAGGTTTTTCTTTGAATCCCTGTGAGATTGGAATTGCTTCATTTCTCTTCCTATAATTTCTAATTTTCTCCTTAGATAAATTCATTACACACAAGAAAGGGTTCATAGCAAGGCAATCCAACATTTGCATTTTGCATGTGTATATGTCACCCCAACAGTAAATACTGAGTAAACAACTGCTGGATTTAACATATTAGTCATTTTAAGACTAGATCGTATTCCATAACCAAAGACCATAGATTTTATGTGGTCTCGTTGTTAGAATGCAGTTAAAACTAATAACTCTCCTTTGAATCTCTAAAGCTATATTTGTGTGAGACTTCTATAGTCCAATGTACAGTGGAATACATCTGAATTGAATTTTTAATGCTGTTGAGTGTATGTTAACTGTTTGTTGCCTTGATTTTCTGTTTTAGGACCCTGGTTAGCATTATTCACAGCCCGAAAAGAATCTATTCTAGCAGCATCTTACTTTTTTCTTTTATCTAGAAGAATCTGTCAAATGGATAACAGTTTAAATTAACAACAACAACAAAAAAATGCAACAATGAAAAGTCACTTATTAATTTCTTAAAAACTTGCTTAAATTTAACTACATATAATTTCTAAATTCCAAGCCATCTTAAAAAATAAAACACAACAAAAATAGTAAATACATCATTTGTGACTAAGAGCATCTGAAGAAAAGCGGAAATTAAAACAGAAGTAACTGAGTAATATTGGGGTAATAAGGAATTTTCCATTGTCAACAGATGGCGTCATCCAAAACATAGTGCAGAGAATTATAGAATATTCAACAATAACATTAAAAATTCACATTTTGATTAGTGTTATCTTATCATATAAATAATTTAAATAAATATTTGGTACTGCCCTGTTATTTGACACTGTTAAGGGATGTGCTATTCCAACTAGGTTTGTTTTGTTGTTGTTCTTTTTTTTTTTTTTTCTTCCAAAGAGAACCTTAACTTTTTCCTCTTACACAGGCAGGGACAGCTTAGCGCAGAGCACATGCTGAGTTAGAAGCCCTGACCCTCCAGGTCTTCACTTCTCCCCTGACCTTTGCTCCTTGAAGTCACCCAGAGGTGGGCTACCTGCTAGCAGTGCTGCACCCTCCTCCCCGGGCTGCCCCCTCCTCCGTGGCTTATTTCTGCAGAGGCCTCTCTCTGTCTCCAGTGCCTCCAGTCCATGTTTTCTTATCACTTCTCTTCTCCCCCTGACTTTCTCTTCTTACTTTTCATGTGAATAGAGAGTCTTTTCCCATCCACTGTGGGACAACTGCCTTTTCCCTACCTCCCTCCACCCATCTCCCCCAATTCTAAACTAGAAAATTCACGGATTGGCGAATCTAGCGGACTGTCTTTGATATGGATGCTTTGCTAAACTTAATAGCTCCTCCTCCTTTTTTTTCTTTGTTTTGGTGAACAATTAATCTTAATTGAGCAAGGATTTAGAAAGATAAGGTCACTTTCAGTCAAACTGGGATAGGCAACTGATTTCAACATTTCTTTTTCTCTAGGTTTGTGATAAGGAGAGAGGATTTAACACAGATTTAACAGTGCTGTGAACAAGAGTTGCCTTTAGAACCATTTCATCAGCACAATGCCATGGTGAAAGCATGAGGCACTAAGAGTCACACTTTCTAAATTCAAACCCCAGCTCCTCCATTTATCAGCTGTGTAACCAAGGCAACCTCTCCAAGTCTCAGTATTAGAAATGACAATAATCCTATGTCATAGGATCACTGTGAGAATTAAACAAGTTCATACATTTAAGACACTTAGATAACATTAAGTGCTCAAATGTGAAATTATTAGTAATATCTTTTGGATTTCATTACATTAGAGAGCGTCAGTTAGTGGCACGGTCATTATAGTGAGAATCACACTAAGAGGAAAGTAGTCACCCCAACTATACATCTCGTAAACAAAAAGGAGCTGCTGAGAAAGTGACCTAAAACACCCGCCCTCAGATCAACAATGTCCTCCGAATGGTGGTCATCCAACAACATTCAATAAAGCTCAGGCTGGCTGAGTGACTGACCGAATGATGGATATTTTCCATCTTTCTCTTAGTGCCTTAACTTTGCTCAATAGCAGATTCTGTGGTACCTTCTCTGAATCACCCAGGCATCCCTAGAGAAACAGTGAAAAGCCAGGTGGAGAGGAAGACTGGTTTGTCCACACCGGTGACGCTTTGCCAACTCCACCAACAATCCAGGGCTCCAGGTGTCATAAAACAAATGTGTTTGCTCTAATCTATGCTAAATCCTTTCCACAGACTGTCTCACTCCTTCCTTACAACTGTCCTGTGTAACAAAGCCTATAATTTTCTCCATTTTGCATACCATCATTTACTATTTGCCTGACACTTAAAATTGCAGATAAAAAATGATTCGGACAGACATAATCAATACCCTCCTAGAATTTACATCCTCATGAAAAAGAAAGACATTTAACTCTATTAATAAAATGATTTACTTAAAATTGTGATAAACAGTGCAAAGTGCTATGAGTTCATATCCCAGGGGCATCCAGGTTCTAGAGAAAGAGATAAAAACAAGTATCCGTGCACATACAAGCGATGGTCAGGGCTGGGGAGGGGACCTCCAGGAAAAAGAACTGGTGTTTGCAGTAAACCTGAGGAAGGAGGTGGCATGACCACTCTAGGAGATGAAAGATCTGCCTGGCTGGAAGTCGGAGACAGAGAAGGGAGAGAGTGGCAGAGGTTAATGTGAGTGAGGCCAGTGGGAACTGAATAATGCAGGGCCTTGCGGCTATGTTAAATATTTTGGGCTTGATTCAAAGTAATTAAAAATGGAGAGTCAATGAAATATTTTAATCATGGAAATGACATGTCTATATTTGTTTAAACCCTGGCTGTACTGTATAGATTGGCGCTCTCTCTCTCTCTCTCTCTCTCTCTCTCTCTCTCTTTCTCTCTTTTGTGTTTTAACTCTTTAGACTCTTCTGCGATATTTTTGTATCAAGTTCTATATATAAAAGATTTTATAAATTGATGCTTTACTTTTAAAGTTATGGAACGATGTGCCTTTCAGACACGTTTAATTTTTACGAGGATATTTATAATCCTCAAGAAAAGACAGTAAAGGAAGGTAATGCCTAAAGAAATAAGGATTTGGGAATAAGATATTTTTTTCCTTTTGCCAACTTTTTTAGTATTTCAGGAATACTGATAGAGCAGCGAGAGAATAGCGTGCCTTTAAAAAGCAAGGCTCTAATTTACATACCAACTTAATTGGCCATGAGATCTTTAACTTCACTTTCTTCTAGCCCAAGTGTCAAAGTTTCTTTCCTTGCTCTAAAAATCCTCAAAGAGTAAACAGATTTATATAACACAAAGAAGTTCTTAAAACTTTATCCTAGTCATAATTCAGTGTTATTTTAACTCATTTATAAATAAGTTCTAAGTAACACACTGCAGTGTGAAATATGAAAGTGAAAAAGACACATTTTCTGTCTTTTAGAGTTTGGAGGGCAAGAAAATTTAAAACTAAAAAAAAAAAAAAAAGACAGAGAAATAAACTGTGAAAGCTCCTTAGAATGGAAAAAATGACTTTCAGTAATCAAGCTAAAACACTCAGAATTCTTTCAAGACCTAAAACATATATTTGTGATTTTGTCTCATAAACTACAACATAGGTATTAAATCAATATTTAATCATTAATCCTTTGTATTTCTAATAATAACAGTTTTTTAAATGGTAAAGGAAAATCCGAAGCTGACACTTCTAATTTGAAAATATGTCATTTTTAATTGGTTTTCTTGTTTTATTAGACTTTCTTAAACTAAAAGGGTCATGAGAGCAAAACTTTGTTCACTTAACTCACTTCTATATGCCCAACATCACTCCACGTTCACAACTTAGCACAGTGCACAGGAAGTATTCATGAAATCAGTAAATGGCTGATGGTACCCTCGGCATGAAATAGGAAGTGCTCTGTATTCACGAAGACTCAGCCCCAGATCTTAAATGACACCACCTGCACAATCATTATTTCTTGATTTTTTCCCCATTGCTTAAATTCCCCACAGAGCCCTCATCTCAACCCCTGCACCCAGACTCCTGTGAAAGCACATGCTCTTCAAGCATTTCAAGAGTTTCGGGTAATATGTCTGGCTATAACAAAGTGAACAAGTAGAACAATGGGGTAAGATGAACTTAGAAAGGTGGGCAGGGACCGAGTTATCAGGCAGAGAGCTATCTGGAGACAAGAAGACAGAATAACATCGTTGAGGCTTAGAATTATTTGGGACAGATTAGACTTAAGTAGAAGTAGGACTGCAGTGAATTCAGCCACATGTGGGAAGCCGCCAGATGTTCCCTTGGAGGGGAGAAACACAAAAAAAGTGAGTCCACATGGAACTCATAACATCACTGCTGCAGTGATCCTTGCCACGTTTCAGGTACCAGGAACCGAGAGGAGGGGGACCAGCTGGACCTCCTGCCTATTACCACATATAACGGTTTAGCAAAATGGTGAAGCATGAATGCCATGTAAACCAGAGCGATAATTTTCATTCAGGTCCTACTAGAGCTACTGGTGCTAGCAACTAAGTCCCTCTAGGGAGAAAAAAAGGAAAATTTAAGTCAGTGTCTCTAACCTTTGATTATGTCCATAACATACACGGTATCTTTAAATATGACAGAACTGTGGAATAATGGTTCATTTTTTTTTATTCCTTTTGAAGTCATCTACCTCTCAAGCTAAAAAAAAAAAGGGGTTGTTTTGGTACAGGTAAAGTAGGTCATAGAAGGAATACTTACCCACCCACACCCCCCGCCCCGCCACCTTGGATAGACTAGGTCTAGAATAATAAAATAATAAATAACTGAAATTCAAGCCCATCTTAAGCCAAAAGAAATTATAATGAAATATTACCGATCATATGGAAACAAAGGCTTTAGTGCTACATTAATTCTGCTAGCGCTAAGATTAGTATAGAAAGGACTGAATGCGGCCACTTTTCTAACATCAATTGGTCTTTTGAAGCTCAAACAGAAATGGCTATTTAGAATCAGTTTACGAAGACTGCAGGCACTGATTTTTTAAAATAGTGCCATGAAAAGGGAAAAAATAAGTGCTAAGAGGCTTAAGGACATTATTAAACTCATTTATTATTCTTTTTCTTTTTAATGTAGAGTAAATTATAGAAATTTTACCAAATCGACAGAGTTGGAAAGATAATAGGCCATAATGAAATACACAATTTATTTTTTAAATGGGGAAAGAACTATTGAATCATAAATGGCGGAGCCATTAGGAAGTTATGTAAATGTTTCCCTTTCAAGTAATATAAATTCCTTATCACTCTGACGTCTATGCCTCAATAGTTTTATTCATTATCGTAAATTTCAGAAGTCTTATTCTTTCATGATACATTTCAAAGAGGCTTTATTTTCATTTTAACAATTAAACAATTTTATAATCTGGTCTCTTCAAAATATATTCTGCAGTTTGTTAAAATAAACGTGGCTTCTTAGTGGTTAACAAAATCAGGAATGCTTTTCTTCTGGATTTCCTTTGCTGTCACTGTATCTTGGATCTTAAGGAATCACAGTATATGCGGCTGGAAACAGAGCAGGCCAAAAACATTCCACAATTTCAGGCATCTTGTATACTTCTTGAAATAATCTTGACATAAGAACTTTGCATTAAGAATGAACAGGAAAACAAGTATCTTCAATAGCTTCAGCTTTTACCAAAAGAACAGAGTTGTGCCCTAACGAGCCTTTGGGTTCTAGAGTCAGACATACCTGCATTCGAATTCTTGCCAACTATGTATTTGAATACATAATTAAGCAATATCTGGGCCTCAGATTTCCACTCTAAAAATGGACATAATAAAACCCTAACAGAACCATTTACAATGTTATAAGAATCTTAACATAAATTAGATATTCCATAAATACTAATTTTGCTTTCCTTAGAAGCCTGTTGGCATACATTTTCAAAGTCCTGTGTCTCACAAAATAACTTTTCAAAGACAAATAGTCTTAGTCCACCTAGGATGCTATAATAAAAATACCACAGACCGGGTGCCTTATAGAAAACAGAATTTATTTCTCACAGTCCTGGAGACTGAGAAGTCCAAGATCAAGGCGCCAGCATGGTCATGAGAGGTGATTAGGGTAGAATCTTCATGAATGGCATTCGTTCTCTTAGAAAGAGACCCCAAAGAACTCCCATGCCTCCTGCCACCATGTGAGGTTACATGAGAAGACAGCCATCTGTGAACAAGGAAGGAGGCCTTCGCCAGACACCAAATCTGCCAGCAACTTGACCTTGTACTTCCTAGGTTGCAGAACTGTGAGAAATAAATGTATTTTGTTTAAGCTACTCAGTCTACCATAGTTTAGTTGTAGTCCAAACGGAGTAAGTCAGTATTGCTCTACTATTTTTGGAAAGTTAAGAAAATACTGCTTAAGATTATTTAACAGTGATAATGTTTTTTAAATTTTATTATTATGTTGATTAAATATATATTTTTAAAAGCACACAAAAACAATAAACAATAAACAAAAAATAGTTATATATATATATATATATATATATATATATACCCTCCAATTTAAGGGGAAAAAAAACTATATGTTGTTAAAGCCACCTATATACCCTTCCCCGTCATTGCCTAAACATGATGTTTACCTAGCCTGTACACCTCTTTTTACATTTATCAATAAAGTACATAACAAAAAACAATAAAATATTATTGTTTGGAATATGCTACATCTTATCAAAAAGGTACACTTTTATGAATGTTTCTAAAACTTGCTTTCCCAACTCAATCTAATATTTTAAAGATTCGTCCACTTTGATACATGAAGCTCTGGTTCCTGCCAATGTTTTAACATACCACTATTCCTGTATCCACGTGGATCTCTTCCTGACGGTCATTAAGGTTATTTCTCAGTTTTCATTATGATAAACAGTACCATCATGAGTGTTCTTTTTTATACGTGTCTCTCATGCACAACTGCAAGAGTAATTCCAGGGTTTTTACTTAGGAATGGACCTTCTTGGTTATGGGGCCTGTGTACTACCTTTAGCTGTATCCTATGGTGCCATATTGCTTTTGAAAGGGATATAATCATTCACCCTGCAAGCAGTAGTGTTTAAGTGTTTCTGTTTCTCCTTTCTTCACCAACACCTAACATAGCCAGATTTTAAATGCTTGCTAACATCATGTGTATGAAGTAAGCATTTTCTTTTTAGTGTAATAAAGCTCCCTTTAGAAAATAATAAAATTCTTAAAAGTAACTCCCTTATAGTCACATCAGAAATATGGAAATAAGTCTATCATGATAAAAACAAAGATTAAAAAAATGAAGAAGAAAATTTTTTCTGAAATATAAACTTCGTTTAAACTGTATGTAGTGAATGCTTGGAATATTGGCAAAAAAAATAACTGTGTGAGTTTAGGTGTCATTTCAACTCTAATGCAAAAGTTTTCTCACTCATTAAACAGGTGGTTAAATTACACTCTCCGTGGTTCTTTCCCTCCTCGTAAAAGAAATAAAAATAATCCCAAGCAAGATCGGTGATGCCACTTCCTTAATGCCTCATTTCTTCAGGATGGATGAAAGCTTACCCAAAACAGTCCTGTCCCTTGGGCGACTTTCTGCTGTACCCACTATAACATCTCTGCAAAGTAGGAGCGAGGCCGCACCCCCCAAATTCCACAGTTCCAGTAGCCTGGGCCTTCATTCATTCCCTCTTGTCACAGGGCTTCACACGTGCTGTTCCCTCGGCCTGGAACATTCTTCGCTCCAGTCTGGGCTTTGCTAGCGCTTCCCCTCCTTCAGGTCACAGCTTGCTTCGTTACAGAGTTCTGCCTCTAGCTTCCTCAACAAGACCACACTCCCCTGCTATGGCTTTCTGAGCAACATGCTTATCGTTTTCGGACAGTCAAGTCTCCATCATTATGCAAAAAAAGAGGGTCAACATTCAATCAAATAAAATGTTGGATCAGATTTCATAAAGTTAGTGAAAAAACAATACTTTATAGTTGCTCTCTACAATCACAGAACGCAGAAAAATAAACAATGAAAGGTACATAGTAGGCAATGGACTGATCTTGTTAAGGGTAGAAAATTTTCAAATGACCAACTTCTGCTTCTATTGTTTAATGTTAAACAGGGTGTAGTTCTAGGAGATATTCTGTGCAAAGATATGCTAATGTTAAGGGTGTCATTATCCTGTGTTAAGATATGTTAATGGCCAGTCTCTGCTTCTGTAAACCTGCTTGCTTGCTAGAGGGGGTTTTGGGGCTTTTTAAGCTATTCCTTCTAGAGGCTCAGGGCTGATTCTCTAGTGGGGAGTCAGTCGCTGGCCGGCTAATAAAGGCTCATAATTAACCTCAATTGGCTCCGTGGGTCTTAAATTTGATCGGACCACAACAATCTGTGAGTCCGAAATGATCATGAAGTGGTCGCATTCTAATCAAGTCCCCTCCAAGAGATTAAGAATTGAGAATGGAGAATAAAGTCTGAGCAAAGCATTAAAGTCACTTTGCTATAGCTGAGTCAATGTTATTTCTAAGTTTGTGTATTGTGGGTATGTTTTCTTGACTTTTGTTCCATATAAACTGTAGTTTACGTGTTATTACATTGATGTCCATCTCCCCACCTGGATTTGAGAGCAGAATTCTGTGTACTACAGGGTATATGCTCAGTAATTATTTCTCGAAATAAAATGAAAAACAAACAAATAAACAAGAAAAAAAACAGGACTATATAAGTAGTTTATGATTGGGAATGAAAATGAGAATAAGATATTACAGAAATGAAATAATTTCTTGTTAAATTTAAAGTTTCAAAGTCCTTGTTTAGCCTTCTAAATCAATGAATGCTACCTTACACCCCTTTCAAACCTCACATCGCCCTGCCCCTAACTAGCCATCCTCCAGATAAATTCCTCTAAGTTCCTAAGGCGCACCAAACTTCTCCCTATGCCTAGAATCTTCTTCCCCCAGGTCTTTACTTGACTGGCTCCTTCTCATCCTTCTCGCCTTGGCTTAAACATCATCACCTCCTGAGTGAAGCCCCATTTGAAAAAACAATCTAAAGCCAATCCCCAAACCCTCGATTCCAGTTACTTTTCGCTCCTAGTTTGCTTTGTAGTCCTTATCTCCTAGGCTGAAAATGTGTTGTTTCTTAAGTTGCTCTGTGTTTACTCAAGTACTGACTCTTTTCTCCATGGAAGCTGCAGGAAGGCTTACTTCTTTGTATTCACAACCCCTGTTACAATGTCTAGCCCGGAGCAGGTACTCAATAAGTATTTGGTGAATAAAGAAATGATGATGACTTTATTCTGAATGCAGAAAGCAGGGGCGGGAAGAGGACACGGAGTCAACAGGGGAACCAAGAGGAATTCCAATGCCCCCCTCTAAGGAGCCGCTCACACCCTGACCCATCCCAGGCAGAAGGAGGTAAGGGTGAGGAGCGGGGTTCAAACTTTCCTTCCAACCAGCAGAGCAGGCAGCTCTAGTCCTCAGTATTGATGCAAATGTGTTGTCTGTAAGCTCCTAATGGCATTGAATTACTATCAAACTCAAACTAAAAAAAAAAAAAAAAAAATACTTTTAAAAACATACAAGCACCATACATGAAAAGGTTTCATTTCAAGTGGTTTAAATGATTTCTCATAAAAATTTGGATCACTTCAAGACCATCCAAAAATAAAGCCAAACCAGACTAGATGCTTCTGCAGATCAAATCTGCTTGTTTCACTGTAGAATTAAATATGTCTCATTTGGGAGCACTCTCTGAAGCCCCAGAGATACCCCCAAAATTCACTCTGAAATTACAGATTTATTTCTAAAAGTAATCATGATTAAGCATGACATCTACAGATGCCAGCTCTTCAGTAAAGCTGCAATTTGGGAAAAATCAAAGCCATAAGAACTAAATTATGTAAGGGAGGCTTTTCATTACTCTCTAATCTAGCTCACTTTGAGTTAAGAGGCAAATGAAATTTGATTATTCGGCCAGTTGCATTACAGCTTCTGTGTTTAATTTACTTTTCTTCAGAAGATTAAAAAAGTCCTATGAACTATTATTACATGTAGATTTGAACTTGACTTGGTTTTTTAAGTTCATTCGTTAAGTGATTAGTGTTTTTAATGAGCAGAAGCCCTTCATTTGCTATGATTTACCCTAGCTTGGCCAATAAAATGCCTTAAAGACTAGCCGAAATCTGTTCTCCACTTTTTAAAAAAGCCATTCAACATAAAAGTAAAAGGCAACCTTATTTATTGACTGTTTAGAGTTTTCCTGGTACATGCAAAGAGTTGACAGCCTCTACTAAACAAAGAACAGATTTTTTAAAAGTCAATTTTGGTATCTTCACATTGAAAAAGCTTCTTTTAAAAAGTAGCTCAAAATATAGTCTCTGCTAAAGTGTTGATGCTTTTTAAATTAAGATTTAAAATAAGGCAGGCTTATAAAAAGACAGCCAGCTCCTAACATCTACTGCAAATGCTTCTGTACTTGTCAATTAGACAAGACTCTAGTTTTCTGTATATAGGATGGCATCTATTTATACAGTCTACAAAAAAGTTTTAATGGCCTAAAGAAGAAAAAGAAAGTTGGTAATCAGATTCTCTCATTTTAACTGCGTAGTACTTCCTAACATTTCTACTCATGCGATGAAACTATCTGAGCTTTCAAATAAACCCAAAGAGAACACGGATAATTTTCATAGCTACAATCCTGAGATGCACCGAGTTGGCTTTTTGAGATGTTCTTTCTAAATGTTTTCCTAAGTCCTAAAAGTCACTAACAGTTTGCATTAAAACACATACACACACACACACACACACACACACGCATGCATGTCTTGAGTCTGGAATTTGTAGCATGCCTTTACCTGCCAGACCCCTACCTAATAGCATAAGCAATACTGAGGTCTCTTAGTATGTGGAGCCAGGCCCCATCTTTTAAATCAACTGTTAGCATTTTTATAATTCCCATTTCAGTGACGGCCCTAAAGTTCCCTTCAGTACAGGCCAGGATTCATCATTGTCATGGCCTTTTTGACCCAATGTGATCTCTTTTTAGTTCTTGCCTTTCCATATTTTAAATCAGCAGATGCACTTCCTCTCACTGTAACTATAACCTCTGCAAAGCACCGGCTCCTCCCCCAAAGATCTCCTAGATGGCCTAACAAAGAAGCGGCGATGTTTCTTTATCCCTTCTCCACCTAGCAACTGATTTGTGCTATAAGTACAATCGCAACATTCCTTTCATTATTACTCACCTAGCACATCCCAGGCTTTTCAACGTGTCACGTTTTAGGGTGTATACTGAATATTTATCAGGTCTCTACTGTGTGCTGAATATTGTCACGGGCTCTAGGGACACACAAATGATTATGGTATTGTTCCTGCAGTCTATGTGTTTACTATCCAGTCGGGGCAATGGAGAATCTGACGGATGTTTATGGTAGCTAGCGTGGGCGAAGCGCCATTCCTTCCCTTATTCAGCAAGTATCTGAGCGCCTCCTGTGCGCCAGTCACTGCGCCTCTCTTCACTGGCTACTCAAGGGTGAAGAAATCAGTTCTCGTTTTTGCCCACATGCTCAGAGAGGTCACAATCCAGGGTAGGAAACAGACAGTAAGCACACAAATAAGCCCAATTTTAAAAGTCAAACAGAAGTAAGAGCTGTGAGGAAAATCGCAGGAGAGCTGTACGGGAAGGGGCTGTAGGCTGACACCAGGACTCAGGAGGAGTCGGCCATGCCAAGAGCTGCCGTGTTCGGGCCAAAGGAGAGGCATGTGCAACCTGAGGCTGACTGGAGCCAAAGACTGGAGGAACAGGTCACACGGCCAGTGAGGCTAGAGCTTAGCAGAAAAAGTTAAGAGTAAAACGAGGTGGAGAGGTAAACAGATGATGCAAAGATGGTTTCCAAAAGAAATTGGGATGTTATTTTATATTGCATATGTAATATATTATGACATAATATATACTCCCTTCATTACAGTAAGAAACACTGACCTCTTTTAGGCTGTGACTTTCTTTATAATTCCTCTCAGAATATTACATTGGGAGTAGATTGGAGAAAATGGGAATGGAGGCTATACGGTTGTCCAGGAAATGACAATGGCTTAGACTATTCGCCCATCTTGCAAAAAATTATGGAGCCATTTATTCCACAAGCTTTGCGCCAGGGATTTAGCATCGAATAAGGCAAGGTCCTTGCTATCAGAGACCCAGCATTCTAATAAGAGAGATGAAAAATAATAAAAGTAAACAGATAAACATACTATGTTATGTGGCAATAAAACCGACAAAAAAATTAAGACAGAGTGAGGGATCAGAATGGGCAGGAGTGCTGATGGGGTTATACTCCACATAATAAAGGATAAGAGAGTGGTCCACATCAGCTGGGGAAGTCAGGGAAGGCTTCTTGGAAGAGGAAACACTTGGGCTAAAACTGAAGCATGAGTAGGAATTGGCAAAATAATGTAAGTAGGGGGAGGTGGGCGAGGGGATGGAGAAAAATGGATGCACGAGAAGCTATAGGGAACTCAACCTCAGGCCTGAATGAAGGGATCTGCATAGAGAGAAAAGGAAGACAAGACTAGAGCCAGCAGAGGTCGGAGCATGAACCAGAGCTGCCTGTGCAAAGCTAAGCATCCGGATCTCTATCCGAAAGTTCTGGAAAGGGCTTTAAGCAGGGGGATAAATTAGAACTATCCTGCACTCAGCATTGTGGGAGATGGCTGGGAGAGAGGCCAGCCAGGGTGAGGGAAGTCCATTAGCAAACACTGAGCGTGATGCAGCAATAAGATGATGGTGGCTATGGAGATGGTGAAAAACTCAAAAGGGTGATCCGAAAGACGGCGGAGATGTCCACTGTACGATGGACAGAACTCGATCGTTGCGTGGCCGAGTGCACAGGGTGGGCTGGCAGGAGGAAAGTCCAGTCTGCCCAGTCCTATACCGATATTCCCACACTGCGGCGTCACTAGCTTTCTGTCAGCCCTTGAACCTGCCGAGCTCCTCCTCAATTCATGGTCTCTGCCCCGGCCACTCCCTCTGTCTGGAATGCTGTCTCCCGAGGCCTTTTCCAGGTTGCCCCTTCCTCCCATTTATGTCTCTGCTTACATGTCATCTCCCTGGATAGGGCCTCCCTCATCACCCTCAGCCTACCTGGATTCCACGTGTTCATCACACTCCGCTCTCTAAAATCAGCTCACATGCTAATTTTCTCAGAGATTCGTTTATCCAAACTTCTGTTAACATGTTTACTGTTACGTATGGTAGAGTCCCCAGTCAGGGCCAGGACATCGTGGTCTCACCTTCCTTGTCAGCACAGTCTCTAGCCCCTGGAGAGCACTCAATACAAATCTTTTCAATGAATGAATGAGTGAATGAATGAGTGAGCGAGTAGAGAAGCTGGGTAACAAATTACATATAGAGCTTAAAGCTTAACAGGTGAGCTGCCAGAAATAAAAAGGTTCGGTTTTGGAAACACAAATAGAAAACAGATTGAAAAGTACACATTTGAAAGCAATGAACAGAAAAAAAAGAAAGAAAATAAACCCATTTGAATCTTGATTTCCATTAAAATATTGACTGTAGACCAAGGATCAGAATACTTTATCTGTAAAGGGCCCCCATGGCAAGAATTTTAGGCTCTGCAGGCCATGAGGACACTATTGAAAACTACTCAACTTTGCCATTGTAACGTGAAAGCATTTTTTGCACAATATATAAATGAATCAGCATGGATGGCTATGTTCCAGTAAAATTTTATTTACAATAACAGGTTGAAATTGGCCAGAGAGGCATAGTTGCCGACTCCTGCTTTAGATTAATCCAATAGACAGGGTGACAAATTACTGAAACAAAGAAAGAGGAACTAACCAATGCTGAGAATATACCATGTGCTAGACTCGGTGCAAGATGCTTTGAGAACATATTTCATGAATCTCCTTAACTATTCTGGTTGAGAAGCGTAATTACACCTATTTTGCGATAATTAAGAGTTCAAACAAGAGAAATTACTTGCTTAGGTCACCTAGTTCAAGAGCCAGGATAAAATACAGGAGGTCTTTTTGACTCTCAGCCTCCATGTTCATCATTTATGCTTTTACTGATTCTCCTCCCATAGCCACAAACTATTTTCCTACCTCTTTTTGAAAAAAAGGGATAAACACATGTTCTCTCTCTCTCTCTCTCTCATTCAAATTCCACACACAGTGAGTACATACTATCATCATGTCACGCATTGTGAGAGGGGTCCAGGAGTCACAACTGCTAGGCCGTCTTTGTCAATGATTTGTCTAAATTGCAGCTTGTTAATTTCAGATACCGAATTTTGAAACCTAGCATTTGGCACCTCCTGTATTACGTTCTCTTACATTTTAGAAAGAATTGCTAATGATGCTTTCCACCAGACTAACGGTATCTTTTCCGTGGTCCTGTCTGCCCTCTGTAAACAAGCACAGGTGTGGATTTTGTTTAGTCTGCGTGCGAGGCCTCCTGCTGTCTGTCTCCCTGCAGAGAAGAGCCCTCTCACCCCTGCCACCCCTGCACCCCGTTAGACTACTGCCCACAGCACCGGCTGCCATTCCACACCGCCAATTCCCAGCTACATGGCTTCCCGTTACCGGTTGATTCACATGGGGTGATTCACTGTCTCTGAAGCATCGCTTCCACAGGTTTGGGAGAGATACCCTCCCATCCTTGCAGAGCCATCATAAATGATAACCAGAGTGTGAGCTCTGTGTTCTTAGATTTAAGAGTAAAGATGTAAACATATATGCCACACGAAATTTGTTTTCGAAATACCTGCTTCTCCCCAGAGCTGACTGGTGGAACTTCCGGTTTAAGCAATTAAAAATCCCATTTTTCTTATGTAGCTATAAGAAACTACAACTCAGGAAAATGCTATGATTGTGCTTCTGTTTTCCAGTTACTTTCTGTGCAATAACATCAACATGAGAGAAAAATGTTTGAGGAAAAGGGAAAAGTCCTGCTTTCATAGCGATCTCAGACTGTTTTTCCCAGGAACTGCTGCCTTTGTTTATTTGGCAGTCTATGCCTGTCAAATTTAGAGCATAGGTTCATTTAGCAGAGATTTTCGATGATTACAAGTTTCCATAACCCATTACACATTTAAAAGAAACAAATGATATTTTCCATCTGTGCACTGTCCATCAACATCTGACTCTACCTATAAAAAGTTATATGCAACATTTAGCCTGTTATTTTCAAAAAGCTACCACCTTTCAGCATTTAGCAGGACCATCGTTAGAAATCAAAGTCAATGCTTTTCTGGGGAAAGGCTGGGCCTTGAGGATCCACAAGTAACAATCCGACTGACATATTGGTTTGCCCAGCTTGTCTTGGCCGGAGATCTGTCTCAAGCAGAACTGAGACCGATCAGGAGTCAGGATTCTGCCCCCTCCCCCCATTCTATCAGTATCAAGCTCTCCCCCTGTTTCATCTTCTGAGCCAAGCAGCGAACTGAATGTGTTTAGTCACAAAGCTTCTTCTATCTTCTTCCATTCTAAATTATTCTCTCATCATCTCCTCCTCCGCCTCTCTCTGCTGTCAACTGAGGCCTCTGAGAGTTCCCAGCCCCATGGATGCCACGGCCTCCCTTCCTGTGGCGTCTTTGCTCCAGGTCTGCTCTCAAGTGGTCCATACTCTACTTGCCTACCATTAATGACAGTAATAACTACTATTTGGCGGGGGGGGGGGGTACTTGACATGCATTACTCACTGAAGTCAAATAGATACACACATACGCAGGCTCACAGACCCCAAACCAGTCCCAACTCCCACTTTTCATATGAGGAAACCAAAACTTAGTGAAGGTGAGAATCTGATCAAACTCATAGAGCTATTAAAGGATACAGTTAGGATTCAACCCCAGGCTTCTCTACCCCACATGTAGCCTGGTTTGTCATTCTACTCAAAATTCCTGTTCCTCAGAGGCACATCTGATTGGTATAGTTTAGGTCAGATGACACCTTTTGCCAGGGAGGATAAATATCTTGAGGGACAGTTTTATTAACACTATATCCAATGAGAGAGGGTCAGAGCCCCTATAAAATCATGTTGTAATTAGGATAATAAATGGGTACTGGGTTGGCAAAAGCAAGAAGCCTATGATAGCTCCCCTTAATAATCAACTGCAGAACCCTCACCCAAAACGACCTCAAATTCTGTTATTAGACAGGTATAGCCAGACACTACTCTTTGCATGTGAAAAATTACTAACTAATACAGAATTTGGTTCTCAAAGGGTACTAAAAGAACAGACACTGAAATATGGATTAACTGAATGGAATCAGTTGGCTTTCTCTCCTTTTCTAAGTGAGAGTCCAATTACAGTTAATAATTGTATTCAGAATATTAGGGGACCTAGTAACTTTGAATTCAGTTGCTCATTGTGACAGTCCATAGGCAGATATGACTGAGGTGACCATAAATCACCCAGAGATCTGGAATGGCAGATGGATAACTAGATGAGACTTAAGGTGGTCACTCACTCTCAAGGAGAGAGTGAGAAAATTCCCTGTAGCTTGAGCAGTGTTAAAAATGTGTTTGGGAAGAACTTTTGATATGAACATGTGATATAGTCCAGTGGATGAACCCTGACATTCATCATTAGTAGCACACTCAACAGCCATTTCCCCCCTTTTCTTTGCTAACAGAAATATGATTACTTTAAGATGACAACATGCCTAGCTCTTGGCATGAATCACAACTGGTCTACCTAGGTAAATCATGGCACGCCTATGGCCCTCTGCCAAATACTTACTTTCTCAATCACCCTTGCGTCTTCAGTTAGCCAAATGAGACTGAACGAGTGAGTTCACCAGGAGGAAATTTTATACTTTGATAAGTGGAGGCATTTTCCTTTCTTTTCTTCTTAAAAAAAAAAGTAATTGTTTTGTGATGAGGCAATGAACATAAGGATAAAAAAAACAATCATATGCTGGGAATGTTGGAAGGATGAGAGTAGCTGGAACTATATTTCTTGTTATAGAAACAAGCAAATCAACTTTATAAGTGATGTCACAGTTGAGATTTCTATTACCTTAAAAATATGTCTAATTCATAAACTGATCATATACTATGAGTAAAATATGGAAGGACTCATATTTGAAGAACAGAAGAAAATGACAAATTCTCACTGACTCCTGGCTTTTTTGAAGACTGTTATCTACCCTTCTTGAAACTGTCTTTTTAATAAAATGTTACCTTTTTTAAAGTTGATTCTCAATTTAGGTAGTATGTAGAAAAACTGTTAATGAATATGCAAATGGCTAAACCCATACCAAAACAGACAAAACACTATAATGGTACTAAATATAATCGAGCATTTCCTGAGCAGTTCAGTGGACTGTAGATACACTGAGATGCCAACAGAAACAGTTTACCATACCTTCTCTTTTGTTCCCTTAAAAGTGGCTTTCTAGAAGCTGTCTACTTCTACCCCATGTTAAACCATTTCATATACTACAGAATTTTATCAACTTAGATCACATCCCGATAAGTGGTGTCTGGCTCATTGGTAGTCTTTTAAGGCCAGCTTTAGAACACATCTACCTTTTAGTGTTTTAGTATTACTCGTTTAGCTTCTCTGATGTTACTTCATTTACAGTTACTACCATCCTCTTTCATTTTTATTCTTCATCTTATATTCAACAGACCGTTACTTCTCTGCATAATTCAAAATCTCGATAGCATTTGACTCAGTTGAACATTCCCTCCTTCTTGATTTCTGTGCTATCACGCTCTCCCGATTTCTCTCCTCCATCTCTGACCTCTTACTTTTGTTTGCTGAGTCCTTCTTCGCTCTACCTCTAAATATTAAGGAGTCCCAGGATATCATCCTCACTTCCTTTCTTATGCATGATCTTGCAATGAATGATCTCATTTTAATAAAATGTACATTACAAGACTGAAATATTTATATCCTCAGCGCTAGCCTCGACTCTAAAACTTTTATCTTATATATTCGACTGCTTACTTAAACTCTCCACTTAGCTGTCTAAAAGATATCTGAACCCTACATACCCAAGACTGAACTCCTGGTTTTTCAGTTCATTTCCAATTTTCGCCTCCCTCAGTTTTCCCCATGTCAACAGATAACACCACCACACACGTAGTAGCTCAAGCCAAACGCCTGGAAGTGCCCTTGCTTCCTCTCTGTCCTTTATTCCTCACATTCAGCTCATCGACAAGGCTGGTCAATTCTACTTGCATCATAGACCTTGAACGCATCTACTTTCCTCCACTGACATTCCAAACGCAGTACATCTCCTGCCTGGGACACCACCATAACCACCTAACTCATCTTCCTATTTGCCTTCATTCGCTCCACCTCATCATTTCCCATACATTGGCTAGTGTGTCTTTTTTTTTTTTTAAATATACATGATACCTTGTCACTTTTCTGCCTAAAACCTTCATAATAGTGTCCTATCATACTTAAGAGTATGATACTTAGAAGACCCAAAGGCCTTCTTCTAGACTCCAGGGTCCTCCCTACATGATCTGGCTCCCATCCACCTCTGACTCATCTCACATCTCTGCTTTTCTCCCTATATTCCAACTTAACTGTCCTCCTTCCTGACAATTTTACAATCCCAGCTTGTTATGCCTTTGGTTTTTACAAAAGCTGTCTTCTATCTGGAAAGCGCTTCTCCCAGATAGTCATACAAATAACTATTTCTTATGATCCAGGTCTCTGCTCATTGCTCACTTCTGCTCAGAAGCCTTCCCCTGGCCAGTAAGCCTCAAGCAGCCACCCTATTATTCTCAGTCCATCCTGCTGTTTTCCGTCCTTCACAGCAAGTATTACTATCTCATATTTTCTTGGCTATTTATTGTCCAT
This sequence comes from Rousettus aegyptiacus, assembly GCF_014176215.1. Taxonomy (NCBI): domain Eukaryota; kingdom Metazoa; phylum Chordata; class Mammalia; order Chiroptera; family Pteropodidae; genus Rousettus; species Rousettus aegyptiacus. The sequence continues at coordinate 11,465,130 of NW_023416285.1, forward strand.
CTTTCTCCAAAAGAATCTACAAGCCTTGAGATCAGGGAACTTTCTGAGTCTCTCACTGCTGTGTCCCTATGTCCTAGACACTCCGTGTATGCTCAGTAAATATTTGGTGAATTGATGAAGAAGTTCAGTGGGTTTCGAAGCACTAGGGAAAATCTTACCAAAGTCCCTTTCAGCTCCTCGGCCTTTACAAAGATATTTTCTTTTACATTCTTCATGGTTTTAAGATTAATCAGGAAATACATTTTGGAACCCATTCTCCTTTCATTCAGTCAAGAAATATTTACTGTACCAAGCATTTTGCTATACAAAGAATAATGAGACAGCAGATTGATTATCCAATGGTATAAAGTGACATGAAAATGAATAAGCATAATATAAACTGAGATCAATCAAGCTACTAAGAAATCTACTATTGTCGCCTTGTACAAAAGAGGTCAGGAGCAAAAAGAAACAAAATCAGTGATGAGGACGGAGGGAAGATCACATTTGCTATATGCCAATGAGTCAGATATTGAGTTCTATAAACTAAAACAGAAAATACCGCAATAGTTTTATTTCTCAACCACATATAATGATGCCTCCAAACATGACAGTGACAGAAGGAGGGATTTTTTTTTTTTTTTGCATGTCATAATGTTATCACAACTCGAAAGTCAAATATTATTAAATTCAAGGACACCACTTCTGAATGCCTTGTGTGATTCAATTATGTACAATTCTATTTTATCATCATGCAAGGTGAAGTTTAAGTAGAACTGTAATAAAATAGACGTTCTCCCAATTTCCCTTCATTCTCACAGCTGCCACCCTATTCTCTGCCAGTTTCCACCTCACCTCCTCCATCACTACCCCTGCAGCTTATGATTCCCCGTTGCTCTCTGGTCTCTGATATAAAAAAAAATTCTACTAATCCTCTACCAACACACTGGCTCGTTCACTGGACCTCAATCCCCTTACTCAATACCACCTTTTCAACCTACCTACCCATTTGAAATATCTTTCCCACTGGCTTCTATTATCCAAATACTACCAATTCTCAAACTTGAGAAGCCCATCTCCTCCATGAAGCCCTCCTCCCAAGCCACCCTAACCCATAATAATCCCATCTTTTTCTAACCACCTACTATAATATTTATATATATATATATATATATTTATTTATATATATATATATATATATTAGAATTAGAAGGATGCACATCAAATCTATGGTAGTGTTACAACTTTAGGAAAGAAGAGACAGGAAAGGGAACACAAAAGGTGACAAAATGCATGTCACCTTTATTGCTAACATTGTATTATTTTTATATAAAGAAGGCTGGTAGCAAATATTTTGTTACATATTATATGTATAACACACACATGATATATATATGATATCTATATATACAATTTTACACACACACACATATATTAGTTGAACCATATTAACGTTTTCTTTTCCCTTTGGATCTAGAGAAAAAAACTCTCTGTTTTGGATCAGTGATGAATTACACAGTCAGGTTGGCCTAGGAAGACCGAATTCTCTGAAATTCAGCTTCTGGAGCCCCTAGATGCTGTTGGATGACTTCACAGTACTCATACACAGACGGCAAAACTTAAAAACCATCTTGCCTATAAGCCAGGATAGATTATTCACATGCAAGATAAATTAAACTACATAAAAAAATTCCAATTCATCATATCCAGCATAAAAATATCTTTAATAAGAGTCCAAGGACAACTAGATGAATGCTTCCCAGAAACCTTAAACTGATTTAAATCACAAAATATTCTGTAGTCAAAAAACATGCCACCATTTCTCCCCCTAGTGCTAAAAAAAAAGAAAAAAAAATTAGGAAAGAAGAATTCAGGCAAACAAATAAATATTTTAGAAGCTAATTGGTGTTTTCTATTTCCGATCATTCATAAACCCAAAAACAAAGTGAGCCTAATTGTACGGCTCTCATAGAAATCGTAACTATTTGGGATAATCTTCTCCCAATTAAGCTAAATGTTATAAATTTATACCGCAGTTCTGAAACCCTTATCACCACCCTCTTCTCAGAAAATGGTGTCCCCTTTTGTTTCACAAATTATAGAACTTGCCAGGCCTGAAGTCCTCCCCAAACCTAAGTCCTACCCGTCCCTTTACTCACTTAGTGAATAAATATTTAGGCACTGGGGGTACAAATATGAACAGCAAACAATTCCTGGCCCAGAATGACTCAGTCTCTTAGAGGAAATGGACAGAGCAATAAAAGATTGCACAAATAATATTCAGCATGTAAGAAGATTAAACTAAATTCATCTGTACAGCTAGATCTCCAAGACATAACGTTATGTGAAAAAGTCTTGAAATATCCTATTTGTGTAAGTTTAAACACACACACACACACACACACACACACACACACATTTCTATGGTATGAATGTCTGTGTCTCCGCAAAATGCACATGTTGAAACCTAACCCCCAAAGGTGATGGTGCTAGCAGATGGGGCCTTTGAGATGTGATCGGGTCATGAGGGTGGAGTCCTCATACGTGAGATTAGTGCCCTTATAAGGGAGGCCCCAGGGAGCTCCCGAGCACCTTCCAGCATCTGAGGACATAATGAGCAGTCAGGGACTGGGCAGAGGGCCCTCACCTGACCACACTGCCATTCTGATCTCAGACTTCGAGTCTCCAGAACTGTGAGCAATACATCCCTACTGCTCATAAGCTACGCAGCCTGTGGCGTTTTGTCATAGCGGCGAGAAAGGACTCAGGCATGCATGAACACACGACGCACGGCTCGGGCACGCAGGGAAGCGAATTAGAAGCATACGCACTAAATTCATGGTGTTAGTGGTAACTTCAGGGGAGAAGAGCTGGGGAAAAGGACACAGGAGGTGACAAAATGCACGGCAACTTTACTGTTAATATTGTGTGGCTTTTATGTAACGAAGGCTGGTGGCGAATATTTTGTAAAATTATTAACTGTCGGTTTTGAGTAGGAAATGCTCAGGTGGTTCTTATTCTTTATACTTTTCTGTGTTTTTATAAATAGTTCAAATTTAAATAGAAAATTTCACTGTGGCCTAGTGAGTGCAGTACATGGTAGATACAAGGTACAACGGTGGTAAGGCAGAAGAATGATTCTCTATATGGTGTTTCAGACCACTGAGCTCCACTGCCCAGCCACCGCCCTAACAAGGCCAGTGTCAACAAACATGGCCAAAAGTCTCCTGGCCAACAAGAGGAATCTTCCAGCAATTACTCCCTCAAGCAACTTCTCTATCTACCCCTTTTCGTCCACAACAAAACGTCTTAGAAGAACTGCCTACGTTTGCTCTCCTTCATTTCCTCACTCACACCCAAACCCGTCACAGTCTGGCTTCTGCCCCACTGAAATTGCTTCCACCTCCTAACTGCCGAATCCTTTTAGTTCTCATTTTATTTAACCATGAAAAGCACTTAAGATAATTGACCAAGTACTGGAAAAGTTTCCCTCCCTTGGCGTCCATGGCACTACTCTTGGCTGCCAACCCTTTTACCCCCTCATATGATCCTTCACTGACTCCTTTGCGGGTGCCTCCTCCCTGGTGTAGTCACTTCAGTTTAATCTACCTCCTCGTACTCCATTCCAAGCTCTGTTCTCTCCCTAAGTGACGTCCTCTGTTCTCGTGGCTTTACCTGCAATCCACTGGCTCCTAAATCTGTTTCTCTAGCTTCTTCTGAGATCTGGGTACACACTTTCAGCCGCAAGCTGGCTTTCTCTTACTCTAGAAGCATCTCAAGCTCAGTAAGTTTCAAAGCAGCCAATTTCAAGAATTCTCACTGAAGTTTGCAGCTAAACTGGATATCTCAACTCTTGCTTTTCTTGCCTTATTCCAGTGCTTAATGATGTATTGGTTATACCTGCCACATCTCTCGTAAACCTACCTCCCCTCTTCTGCCTGCCACACTGCTTTAATTCAGGTCTCCCATCTACATTGTCTGTACTACTGTTCCAACTCATCCCCTTGACTTCTGTGAAGCTACTTTCCTCATTTCTTTCTAAAACACAATTACTGTCATTCCCTTGCTTAACACCCTTCAATGGCTCCCCACTGCCTGAAGATCATAATTCAGACTCCTCAGTCATAAATGCAAGGGTCTGAAACAACTAACCACCATCTACCCTCCCAGCTTCGTTTCTGGATGCATCTCCCCATATTACCAGTAGACAGTCCACATGGACTGCCTCACCATTCCCTAAATGTGGCTTGAATCTTCACACAAATCTCAGTCTTGGCACAGGCTGAATCCCTTTACACTGCTGCATCCCTTTCTCTCTGCTCCACTAGATAAGCCTCAACACATTTCATGACCCAGTTGAGATGACATTTTCCTCTGCCAGGTTTCCTGAACCTCCCTATGCAGGTAGTTATTCCTGCACCTTCGCTCCCGTAGGACTTTGCATGTGCATGCATTAGCACTTAAGTCACACTGGTCTCAGAGTGACTTGTCCACCTATCTCTGTCTCCCTTAATGGACAACAAGCTAGAGCTAGGTTTTTGTAATAGTGTCTTCATTCAACCAATAGTTGTGAGCCCATTATTGGCAGGCCTTGTTCAAAGCATATGGGATCTACAGTGAACAGAATAACCAATCTCTACACTCACAGAGTATAAACTTTAGAGCGCTGACTGGGAATCCGTAAGCTGAAGCTGATTTGAAGATGTTTGCTTAGATCATCAGAAAGGCCATGTAAACTCAGTGTTAACGCATTCTACCATGGTGGCCTTTGCATGTCATCCTTAGCTCATCATTTCCAATTAGATCTCATCTCTCACTACTTTGCAACCCCACAGGCAGACACTCAAATGTGCACAAACCATAAGCCTTTAAAAACTTAAGGCTCATGCTTTTTTGATGAAAACTATCCTTTCCTTGGAAGGCCTAAAGGTTATGCAATTACCCACTGTAGTTGGGTAGCTGGTCTTGGCTCAAGTTCCCCACAAATCAGTAGGTGTCAGACCCACACTGCATGGATTCATGAAACAGAAATAACAGATGAGCTCTCTGTGGCTGAGTCAGAAAATGCCCATATGTTAGTGGTGGTAACCTATATTATATACCCATTTTAATTTATTAGGCACTAGCTCATGTGTGTCTCATGAAATCTTTGGGTATCTGTAGACAGGGAGAGTGTGGCTTCTCTGGAATTGGCACCAGCATCACCCGTGAAACAGTGAAAAACTCAGAATGCAGACAGACTCCGCCAGAAACAAATCAGGACAAAGCAGAATCTGAACAATGCAGAGAAGTTCTCAAGTGGGAGGGGAAAAGCAGCAACTGGCCTGAAGCACTGAGGAAGAATGAATTGTTAATAACAGCACTGTAAGGCAGCATTATCTCCGTGACACTTGATATTTGCATAAACGATCACATAAATGTATATGGAAATTAACCGTTGATGAAATTACACATTGTTGATCGTTCTTTGTTAGACTTTTCTCTTTATGTTAGCTAAGGATAAACAGAAATGCCTTCACAGGAGGTAACTGGGATCGAACTTTTTGGGTTTGACATTGCTATTTCTAACGTGGTTACTATTTAATAAAAAAAAAAAAAAGAAAGAAGTTATGTTTTACTAATAATGATTACACATACTTTCTATAAGTCCATGCATAGAATTTGTAATGAAATCTATAGAAATGAAAGTACATGCTCAAAACTTTTTACAAGTAGGGACATAAGACCAAAACATTTTGGAAACTGCTCACCCTGACACGACAAGGTGAGCAATGAGTTCTAAAGGAGAGACCAAAGACAGATTTATGACCTTAGCCAAAGCAGAAAAGAAAAGGTAAATAAATTTTAAAAAAGAAGAAGAAGAAGAAGAAGAAGAAGAAGAAGAAGAAGAAGAAGAAGAAGAACTAAGAAAAGACAGATAGACGAACCGCAGCAAGACGAAGACAGAAGAATCTCCTCCAAACAGTCCTCTCATACCTCACCTCACCCCTCACCCGCCCTCCCACCCCCTCCCTCACTCCGCACGCCCTCCCCCCCAACAGCAACCTCACTCCCTCACTACGCTAAATCAAAGAAAGAGGCTGAGAGAATAATGCCAGGTCCCACGAAGATGCGATCGACAGTTTTTGGTCACTGGAATAACCGTCTTCTGTTTTTTTCTGAGTGCAGGGACCAAGGACAGAAGATACGACATGGCTATTTCATTATCTCATTTCTCTGCTTAAAACCCCCTGTCATTTCTTGGTGCCAAATCCTTAATAATAATAAAACTTGAACTCTCAGCCGTCAACCTTGTGTCCACCCCTCCGGTCTTACCTCTTGCCACTCTCTCGCTCTCTTCTTTATTTTCCTAGATGTTCTTTAGTCCTTCGAGTATGTTCTCTGCTCTTGTTCCCATCTAGACCTCAGTGTCACTCAGGGATCAACTTAATTTCTCCTTGCTTTAGAAATTACCTCGTGACCCCTAAACCCTATTAAATTTCCCCCATATGTTCCTAGAGCGTCCTTAACTCACTATTCTGAAATTCCCAGCATGCTGCTCTTGCTTGCACCGCTGAAGGTATTTCTTCCTTGCTAGCCATCTGTGAGGACAGACAGGGTATTTGTATCCCCACGCATCCAGCACGCTGTTTGATTTATATAATGTACAAAACAACTATGCTGATTGGAGTGAAGTTGAGTGAAATGTGTCCCGAGACCAGAAATGAGTCCAAAGAGTGAGAGAGAAAAAGAATTTCTTTGAGTTCAAGTGCTTGCTCCATTTCATGATGGCAGAATTATGAGGCTTACCTAATAGTTACAAAAATATTTGACTGCACTTTATCAGTACATTTAAAGGCACTTCATTACCCATTGGATGACAAATATTTGAGTGCCCCGGTGGGTCTTGGAAGTGTGGACAGTCTCTGTACTCATCAAACAATTAATTAAAACTGTATTCATTAAGGAACAGTATTGAAAGGATTCATGACTTATTCCAACAGGATGGAAGATGGCCGGGCTTCACTGCTTGCAGAAATGTTACATAATCTCAGTTAGTCCCTGCAAGATTGTTTGTGCCCAGAGTCCACAGGGTGGGATGGAGAAACGATGCAGGATCGAGCCGTGGAGGGAGAGAGGGGTCAGCTAGGCAAGTGGAGGGCTCTCTGAATCAAAATCCTGTCTCTGCATGCGATAACACACATCCGTCAAAAGCCTCCCTACACCGTGCACTTTCAAGGCCCCATCTGCCCCACACCCTTACCTGGCTCCAGCCTGTCCACATCAGTCACTTTCATTAGCCCTTCAACTCAGGCTCAAGGGCAGGGGTGGGGCCTGCAGGTTAATTTCACTGCCATTCAAACTCTGCAAGTATTAACGGTCTTTTTTCCCAACCTATAAGGCTAGCTATCAAGGCTCCTTCTCCCATGCAGGGTCACTTGGACCTTGGGTACCGGCTTTGATCTTTACCTTGGATGTCACCTAGAAATCCATGCTCTTTAACTCTGTGCACCAACAAACGGGGCAATAAGTACTGTCTGTGTTGAGCTGAGCCCAGCCCGCACCCCTCCCCACCCCAGAACAATATTAGGTCGCCCCAGACTGCCACTCCTCACTCTTCCCCAGCCCTGCCCTCCCCGGGCAGGAGAGTGGAGAAGGCTGTGTATGAATTAACATCGTTCTGGCTAATATATCCCCACTTTCCCAATCGCTAGCTATGAAAATATGGGCAAGTTGCTTAACACCTTTAAGCCTCAATCCACTTATTAACAAAAAAAGATATTCAAAACTATCTAGTGCCCATCTTACTAGGGTAGCCCTCTAGTACCCCAAAAGATTGTCGAACTCAATTCTTTTGACCTTACCAGAGCAATTACCAATTTCCTTCTCCTGACTTTGGAATACTAACTCCCCATCGCCGGAAGCTGAGCCCCTTACCCAGTCGCCACAGTTTGAAGGCAGAGCCTGCTTCAGAGCGCAGCTGACTCTGCATGTCCTTGGTCTCCCACCTCACCCCGCACCCACCTTCGGTCAGGACAAAGACCATCCCCAGTGCCACCAGAAACTGCCAGATATGCTTTCTCCCTCACTGGCATCGCTCCAAAACCGGCCAATCCGACCTACACGCTGGACAACTGCAATATCTTCTCAACCGACCTCATCCCCTGAACACTCCCCCTTCTTCACATCTTTTCTTTTCAGGAAGACAAGACAGGCTTCCAAAGGCGTCGCTTCGATGATACCATCACCTTTCTCAGATATCTTGAATTCTTGCTCACTGGATAAAATTCACATTTCTTAGACTCTCCCCGGTCTCGTTTCTCAGCCTCAACACTTCTCAGATGACCATCCACTCCAGTCAAACAAATTCCTTCTTGCCGTCCATGAAATGCTTCCTCAGAACCTCTCAAAACCCCAGGGCTCGTTCAAAGCCCAGCTCACAGCCCAGCTCCTCCGCAGGGTCCCCCAGCAGGTCACCCTGAGGTGGCCTTCTCTTCTCGCTGTGTCAGAGGACAAGATTTACCCCCTTTCAGGAGTCAAGTGCCCTCCCTTGTGACTCACACCCCCCATCGTCCCCATAGGCTCCCAACATCGCACTCCCCTGACTTCCCATCCTCAGGATGACAGGACTTCTTCTCAGGCCAAAATAATTATAGAAACAAGCACAAGTCACATTTATCAAACTGTCAGGCACTGTGCCGAGCATTTTATATACATTAGGTCAGTTAATCCTCAGTGCAATCTGTACAAATGGGCTTTTTTCATTGATTTACCATTTAATGTACATTCAATTATTTTAAGAGGAAGAATAATAAAAGTAAACACATACACGCAAAATAAAGATACACATGTGTAGATATAAAAAATATATACTACATACGTATAGTATTCTAGTATATACAAATATAGGATAATAATATATATATATGTTTTCTTTGAAGGAGTACATAAAAGCTATCAAGGAAAGTAAATCAGAATAAGGGGCTTGAGACACAGGTCGGTTTACATTAGATGAAGTCATCAGAGATATAATATTTTAATAGAGACCTGAATAAGCAAGGAAGCATGCCAATGGAGTGCATAGACCATTCATAAAGAAACCAAACTACAGAGAGGCCATGTGGCTTCCCAAGGTCACATAGTAGTAGACCCCATAGTACCTGAACCCTAACTCTGACTCCAGAGTCTTATCCTGAGGCTTCATTCCTCATCCACCATCCACGTTCTGCAGCAGTTCACCTGGCGAACCAGCTCTGGCTTTTGAAACTCTTTTATTCCCCATTAGCTGAGACGCATGGACCATTTATCTCTGTGCCAGGCACGGATGTCAATAATATTCTCCTCTCCAATTTCTTCTCCAGCTATCGCATGTTTCCCTGGTTTTACATCCATTTCCCACCACTAGCTGCTGATTTCCTCCATCGAGGACAAACATCAGGATCCAGTGAAGGTATTTAGCAAGTGCCCTTGAAAATGAAATAAGCTGCCATGCTTTATTTAATCAATACGCAATTCAAATAATGTAGAATTCTTGGGTGGAGAACCAAAACATGATTTAAAACTGAATCCCTATACCCTAAACAACTAACATGCCTATATATTTTGAAATATTTACTGGCAGCATCTTTCCTATAGTTGGTAATTGGTAAATGTGTTTTAAATAGATAACTACTGAATAACATCTTCAAAATGGTATCTAAAACTCAGAACAAAAGTTACATTAAGGCTTAAGTTATAACTGTCATTTCTTGAGATCCGAAATCTATTCCAATGATATTTATGAAAAGCTGCAATCTCTTACTCAGAGATCCAAGGATAAATGTAACTGTTCTAAATTGCAATGTTTCTAACAAACTATTTCTACAGTTCAGTCTTCCCAGTCTGAAGATTTTGTATTGTCAGTATTTATCCTGACAGCTGAACAATTATTTTGAAAGTATTTTAATGACTAATTTTCATTCGTAATCTACATCCACAACTTTAATTTAACTATGAGGGTTTGTAGGATTTAACTACAAATCTGGTACTTAAATCACATCAGAATTGCTAGCATTTATTATCTTCTGGCTTTGCAGTTTAGATATGTTGCCTTTTTAAAAACTATCTTATAATGAACGCCTCCATCAAACGTTGGGTTTATCCCATCAAGCCATGGTAGAAAAACTCCCTCACTCCCTTGTCCCTGCATATTGCTGCACTTTGCAGTTTCCACTCTCCTTTTCCCATGTTTCTCAGTGCCTGGCTCTGAAGTCTCATTGTTCTATACTTGTCTCCCAAGATTTCCCTCCCCATCACCTTCGAATTAATGTAAGGCTCCCGTGTGTCAGAGCCTGCACATCGGTAGATCATATCGGTAGGAAACTATGATAAAACTGGACCACAAGAGGAGAGGGAATCGGGAACAGATTGCAATAATTCTGTGCATCTCAGTAGGAAGATATTGGGGCCTCAAATTAAAGGGAGTTTGGAAAAAACAGATGATAGGGAGAGTGATTTAAGAATTCTTGGAAAAGATATGAGAAAGGTTTAGCAGAATCTGATTTTCACAAGTATTCACAGTATTAGGTCAGGAATAATCATATTGTGATAAATGATTGTCTGCAGAACTGAATTTAAAAATGAGAGTAATATTCTATTTCATTTTTAAAATCCTACACTAATTGAAATGCCTCTGCCTTTACTGGGACGTTTGTTACACTGACATTAGGAGAACTGGGCATTCCCAATTCCTTTATGACTATCTTTAAACAGAAGTTATTACTCACTTCGTACTTTCCAAGCTTCAAAATTGTATTCGTTCTATGAAAAAAGTGCACATCTTCATAGACTACCAGCATCATGAGCTTTAAAAATCTTTAAAATGGCTTAGATGGTGCCACAATGTCTCTAAGTGATTGACAGGTAAACCCATATTACAGATGGGAAAATTAAGAGAAGGCAGGAAGAAACTGGACAATAAAACAAATATAGAATTTCAAGCCTAGTTCTTTTGATAGCTGTATCTGTAAGACCCCCCAATGAGAAAAAGGTCAAGTTCAACATCACTGCTTTCACTGTATCTAATTGGAAAGGAATGGTACTTATACCAACTGGAAATAATTTTGCTTTTCGACATCGTCTCACTTCATCCTTACCTCTGTTATGGCAGCGACTATTTTAAAATATTCATGTCGAGTAATTTCTTTTTCTTCTACTCAACTATAAATACAGCAGGTCCTTGAACACTGTCTTTATGTTCAGTGTCATTTTGTTACAACATCGACGGGGAAAAAAAATCAGTTCCCAGTTGTGGCCACTGTCTGTCTGCATATTCTCCCCCATGCCTGCGCGGATTGTCTCTGGACTCTCTGGTTTCTTCCCACATCCCAGAGCTGGGCACGTGAGGTGAACTGGTGTGTCTGCCTCATCCTAGTCCTGCTGAATGTGGGTGGATGGGTATGTGAATGGCCCTGGGCGGGAAGGGCATCTTGTCCAGTGTGGGTTCCCACCTGGCACCCTGAGCTGCTGCAACAGACTCCAGGCACCTGTGACCCCGAACTGGAACTGGCAGGTCGGAAAAATTATCTGACTGGTATTAATTCATCTTTCCGAAATAGATGTGTAGCTCACATTTATTTCAATGTGTAATACTGTAAGTGTTTTGGGTCCTTATTTAGAAGTTTGGTAAGGTTTCTGTGACCAGATACATTCCATAGGAACCGGACTCCTGTTTATATCAATTAGCCTGTGGTGAAGTTGGTTTCATTATATGTCATTTTGCCTACATTGTTTCCAAGAACTTACTGATATAAGTGAGGACTTTACTGTACCTGGTGCATCCTCAGTAATTACCTCTTGAATAAACAGTCAGCTCTCTGAAGGCAAACTCCACATCTCACTCAACCTAATGCCAAGTAGTTTCCCTGTCAATATTTGTTAAATTAATCTCATTTCATCATTACAGAATCGATCCCCATAATCTATAAGTAGATGCAATGGCTACCATTTTTGGAGATGAAGAAAAAGAAACGACAACATTCTACTCAGTGGTCATTTTCTTTGCTCTTACCTTTCTAAATTAAATAAAATTTCTCTGAATTAAACTTCTCTCCAAATTAACCTTGTTCTCAGAACTGGATTTGACAGTGCTGTTTTTGAAATGTCTGTTTATGATTTCTATATTAATTGTTTGGTTGTTTGTGTGTGTTTTTGTTTTGGGGGCTATTTTTTGTTTTGTTTTGCTTTGTCTCATTTTGTTTTGTTTTTCAAATTCACTGAAGACACAACAAGAAGGTGACCTGAGGATAAATTTTGTGCAATGATGGAATGAGTTGGACCACAGAAGCAAATCTCTACTCTTGGGGGTATAACCATAATATAAGATACTTTTATTCACTCACCTAATTTACCAAATCTCCAGAGCACTTACCACGTACAAAACATGGGTAAAAGGTATGGGCTAGACCAATTTTTGGTAAGTATTTTTCTTATGCTAATGAAAATTCATTAAAGTACAAAAAGTTACAACCCAAAATAAATTCCCTGGCAGAATGTCTGTTCTGAGATGTAGATCAGTTTAATAATTGCATGTGCTATCTTCACCCAATTTTATTATGAAAATCATGAAGACATTTGGAAGTCATATCTTTTCTTGTAAAAAAAAAATTGTATTTGGGGGCATTCTTCGGGACACCTTAGCATCTGTAAACACAAGGGGCAGATGGCATTACAATGAAGACAGGAGAAAGAGAGCACGAGCATGCATAGTCATTAGACTGCAGTAGTTACTATATCAGCCAAATCTGATTTTGAGTCCCACTTGGGCTGCAGGTAATGTCATTTCTTAAATAAACTGCTTTACTCTGAAGAGTCTTCAGAATATTAGGAAATATTGACATCTGGAAATAAAAGTGCATTTTTCCTCCAAAATCTTTTTAAAGTAAAGGCCTATAAAATAAAAATGCCAGTTCTAATTCCCTAAAGACTTTTTATTCCCTATTCATGAGCAGATGCTGCTTGAACACATGGGGGTGGGGGACATTTCCTAAAGCCGACCCAGATTTCAGGTGACCAAAACATTACGAACCATTGCTGTAAAATGGGTTGACTACTTATTTTTACCTAATAACTGGGGTAGAATATGTAGGGGAGAGAACTTTCTAAATGATTAGTTAAGATATCCACAGGGTATTTAAACTGACAACCTATTTCCAGTGGGAGAATCATACAGGTACACTGGCTGTGTCTGTTCGAGAAGAAGAATCAGTCCTTAAGATGGGGATGGAGGCCAACTGCTCAAGATCGCAAAGCCTGTATTTATAACCCCATTCACATGATTCCTTAGATGGTCAAAGTACACAGAAAACTCGTGTGTTGAAACACTGAGAGTCTCTTCTTTTTCAGACTTTCTAATGCTATGGGCCTATGGATGCATGTGCCTCATCTCATCTCAGCCCTGCCATGGTTTCCACATCCCTCCTAATTCCCTCCCAACTTGGTCTGATTCTGTCTGTGAAGTGTGATAGGAAAGAAAATGCACCTGATGAACGATAGCTCAGATTTTTAGTGTTTCCATTCCTTTCCACAGCCACTGCTGTAAATACGAAAGCATCTGTCATCAGATGAGGATAACGATGAAGATGGTAATAATGACGGGGGCCTTGGTGGTGCCGCCATTTATGCTCTGGGTTGGGAAAGGTGAGAAAGCGCCATCCTCTGTAACGTGAATTCAGAATAGTATGGACAATCACCAGCATGGTGCAGAGGGAGTATCTAGCTAAGTGTCCCACTCTTTTATTTGGAGGAGAACCAGGAGAGGTGATCACCACTCACCGGGGGCCCGTTGGACTATCCATCCTGGAGCTAATAGGTCTGAAAAGTATTTAGGATGAAGGAGAGACATGGCAACAATCTAAACACAACACTGACTATTGCTCGAAATACACACAAAACACTGCGCACTTATTAAGCCCTTCTTCAGAAACACATACACCCTCATAGCCATGCGTTATAGATGCAAGAATGTGCACAGTTCAGAGGACGCCATCTTGGTGTTGTGTTACTTTCCTGGTTAATCTGGCCCGCTAATGGAAAAGAAAGGGAATGAAAAAAAAAAAAGTCTCTTCTGGTACTTGACAAGCAATCAAACATGAATTGTAACTTTGGTTGTTTGAAGGGTCCACCACTGAGCAATGTGGTTTAAATTCAACAACTATGTTTTAAGGAACTACCATTTCGTGAAGCTCTGTGCAGTCATTCGTAGAGGCACAAAAATGAGTAATTCATGCATGGCACTTGCCATCAGGAGCTACGATTTAAAAGTGCAAGTAAAATAAATATTCATAGTTTATTTTGCCTTGTCATTCAGATATAGGTCCAAAAAAAGGAAAATGATCTATGAAAATTTAAAGCATAATACTTTGAGTTGGAGGCAGGGAGAAATCAGCAAGGCTCCACCAGAAAGACATTGTCTTTGAATTGAGTCTTGAAGGATGTGTTTGGTGTTTAACATACAACCATGTTCAGTGGGTAATGCTGGGGCAGAAAGTTCATTCTAAGCAGTAGGTACAGCATGAGATATGTTTGGTGACTAAGGGACAGTCCAGTGTAGGTATAGACCTAGAAGAGTCATGGATGATAATGTTGGGATGGAGGACTTCACCATACTGTGAATGCCTTAACTATCAAGCTAAGAAAACAGTATTTTCAGTTCTTTAAGTAATGGGAAAGTATTAAGAGATTCTGCACAGAAGAATGATCAAATCAGGTTTTAGTAAATTTATTTGGTTATGAGTGGCACTTAACACAAATAGGAGACGACCATGGTGGCCTGGGAAATGATGATAAGAACATAACCTTGAGGGTCCAATGGAAAATGGAGGAGGATCTGGACAGAAAAACTAGAAGAGAATAAATAAAGCTTGGTGACTGATTCCACAAAGAAGGGAGGAAATGATGGAGGTGGGAAATACCATAGAGAAGGAAACACTTATGTTTTTTAACTGCATGCTTCAAGAAATAAAGGCACCATTAGCAAAATCTGAACAACAAATTGTTCTTAAAAGAGAGAATATCTTTTCTGACACACTGACTTTGAGGTGCTGATAAAACTTACTGGTGGATCTGACCGACAAGGCATGAAAATGTCCATCTGGTATTTTGGAAAGAGACTGGGCCAGAGCTATACCCGAAAGAGACCTCTGTATCGAACTGACATGCATCAAAACTACAGCGCGATTAGGGAGAGAGTATGTAGAGAGAAGGGGGAAAAAAAAGACATAACTTTGTGAAAAGTTGCACAAAATGGACAAAAGGAATAATAAGGATCAGGAGAAGATCTGAGACAACTAGGAGGAAGTAGAATAAAGCAGCGTCAGAAAGCAAGAGAGTAGACTTCATTCAACGATCATCTGGTGTTGAGCAAGTTTTACACGTCAGGCTTCGCGTAGATGCTGGAGGTGCAGCAAAACACAACAGCGCCGCGCTCACAGGGTTCCTCATCCTCTAAGGAGCGTTGATGAACAGAAGAAGCATTGCCCTGAGCTCAGGACGAGGTGAATGGAGGAAAGACCACCAGAATCTTTAACCGAATGACCACTTTTGAAAAAGAAGTAGGTGATTCAATGCCCAACGGTGAATAAACTTGTAGTGACAGGTGCAGTTATATAACCTTAAAACCTTTTTAAGGATGGCAAAGGCCCACTGAACAAATTAAACACTCATTCTTCCCCCTTCCACATCCTCTCCCCACACACATGAATCTACTTGAAAATAGTCTTTAAGAAGGGAGGCTGTTAAGTAAACAAGCATACTCTGCTATGAAATATTGAAAAGCAATATTATCCTCATGTTTCAGAAATCAGTGGGGACAAGGCAAACAAATAAAAGGACAAAAGAGAACAAGAAGGACCATATACTTTAATCCCAGAAATGTGTCTTCAAAAGATTCAACTATTGTCTGGTCTACAATTTCATAGAAATCTTGCATACACATTTTATATTGCATGGCTCATTAATTTCAAAACCACCCATAGTCATTTTTTATGCAACTTTGCATGAGCATTGGCCGGGGGGGGGGGGGGGGGAAGCACAGCAAAGGGAGGAGGGTTGTTGAATTTTAATTCTTCATCATATCATTCGTTAAGTAGCTTCCCACTTTTCACATCATAAAGAAAACAGAATAAAGCCTTGTGCAAGAAAAAGCTTTTCCTAGAATCAGAATAAAAAGATTTTTCACTATTACACTTGTAGGATTACTCATTTGAGTTTGCCTTATCATTAATAAACAAAAAAGTTGGAGCCATGAGATATATCCATCAAACGACCATTCGAAATTGAAGAGATTTTTCACTCCTCTATTGTTGGCTTCCTAGCTCAGGGCTTCGCAGGTAAAATCTGAAACTTGCCCCATTATGTGAAGGGTAAGGAGAGACTGAAGAAAGAGGCAGACCACCCAGATGGATAGGGAGCAGGTTTAATAGGCAATGGAATTTACTTAGGAGGCTTGCCTTGGGTGGCTACAGGACAAATAGATCTCTGCCTCTGCCTACCAGGATCTTAAAGGTTTACGTAGAGGCCTTAACTGGGTTCAGTCTCATATACCATCCAAATGGTCTTAGCAACACATTGCCCTTTCAAGCCTGCATCCTTGAAATCAGTTCCGGCTATGGAAACGGTAGGCAGGATATACATTCTGAGGCTATGGGAGTGGGTAAGGAGCCTCCAATCACCCAGGTCCATCTGGAGGGTCAGGTCTTCTTGATGACCTCCTCTAACAACTACTGAAACACACATTTCCCTCCTGACTCTTACTTGTAGATTACATCACATAACATCTGCCATCCCTAAGTTAGATGACACAAATTAAGGACACCAATGACTAATTTTGTAGGATTTTTTTTTTCTTTCTGACCTTATTTCTTATTCTCTTTCAAATATACTGTTGAATTATTATCTCTCTATCTTTCCACTGGTAGCAGGATTGTGTTTGATTCTATTGTATGGGAGCAAAATAAAGGGTTTAGGCAATGACATGAAAAATATATTCTGGGCAGGCTTTTGGTTTAATGTGAAAGCTGAGAGAGGTGGGGTAAAAGTAAGCATGCAATTGAAAAGAAACTTCTCTACTTGTAAGTACTTATTTACAACGTATCCATCTTTTGTACTCTGTAGCATATACAACGTTTCCATTACGGTGACTTGGAAGTCCTATTGATCAGTTAGCAGATTAAAAACATTCCCTGATGAAAGGAGTTGAAAGGAAATAAACTTTTTTAGCTATATTATTTTAAAAGTCTAGCAAAGCAATTTGACACTGTTCCTATCTTTCCTACATCCCACTCACTTTCCTTGCCCTGTAGTTTTTTTCCCTTCATCTCTCAGCAAACCATTTTTCATAGTACTCAGGCTCTAGAGTCAAGTCATAATAAAACACACACATGTGCAACCGTGCACACACACCCACCCACACACAATTGTCCAATGTCCAATTTCCCTCTCATCTTCATACATTCTTCTCAGTCTTATCCTCCGGTTTAATTTTATTTAAATTTTGATTAAGTCATTTTATAAAACTCCATCTAAGAAGTACCATCACAGTCATGTTGGAAGCTATGCAAAAGTCACAATTATTTTAAAGGAAAGGAGAAGAGGAACTATCATTTTAAAAAAGGGACTGAAAATACAGCACCAACCTTTAAAACTGGTGATCCTTTCTTATCCCTGGATTAGTAAAGAGCATCTTATATCTGAACACAAATAGCCAAAGTACTTTAGCATATGTTTGGTGAAAATAATATAAACTACATATCTGAAGATCATTCTCTAATATTAACTTCGAAACAGTAACAATAAGAATGACAACAAAAGAAAGATGCTCCAGACTGTTTCTTCTTTATTCTTCCAATATGTGACAATGAACTCTAAAAACATATGAATACAATTCAAGAAACAGGTGTCAAATCAATTCAAGCCGGAAAACTCTTCTCTTTTAGTCTCATCTTACCCAAGATATAAACCAGCATCTTTCCATTCTCCAACGAACAATGAACACATACTGAATCTAGATATGGTACTAAGAGTTTCTTTTTTAATGTATCATACTACCCAGATGTGATTTCATTTTTCTGATTTTCTAACAAATAGCGATTTCAGCCACCTGTGGCTCTGTGACTAGGCTGGACATGTTGATTCAACCTCATCTGGCCAAGTAAAGACTAGGCATGACCAAAATGTTGTTTTCACCAAGATACCAAACAATATAAGCCACCTAGTAGCCCAGAGTCATGCCCCTACAACCTGATCTGTCTATAAGTTGTGCGTGAATGCAGTTCCTAATTGGACAGCTAGCTCTTTATCCTATTCTTAGTCAAAGGATCTGTTAAGACAGAGACCCTATGAACTCAGCAACTACTCAGCCCTCCACTTACAATCCCCTTCTGGAAAAATGCAGTCTCTTAAAGATTAGGAGTATCCCTCCTAAGATATATTCTAGATATTCCTTGGTTTGCAATGAGTGGAAGCTGTTACCATAAATGAAACCAGAACTAAACATCAGTATAAGACGAATCCAAGGCTTTAAAGGTAATTAGTCATATTGTTGTTGTTGTTTTTCCAGCCCATAAAGGACCTAGACTTTTATCTTTAAAATTCTCATTCAAATAAGACTAATAGCTTCCCATTTGCAGTGACCTTAACTATTTATTGGAGGGAAAGAAAAAAAGAGAACGCATCCATTTTTCAATGTCCAAATTAGAGCGATAGACTCAAATCATTGAAGTAACTCCATTCCCTTGAACACAAACAGTTAGAATGTAGAAATACTTCTTTCCTTGGAACTTTACATCCCCGGGATCCAAGTTTTTCATGCTGTAAATCCAAACTGTGCTGTGGCCATATGCGTGACCCCTCATCTTACATAATCTGGGAAACGTCCAACCCACTACACTCTCATGGCCTCCACAACACCCTTCATTCTATTTGTGGCTCCTCTGAAAAACTGTACACATCAAAGCTGCCTAACCACAAATCCATTCAACCAGACACAGCGTCCGCGGAGTAGGGGTCTCGTCCCCTATGTCATTACGGGTGCCACTAAACTCATCAGAAGAGGTCCTTTCCCTGCTTTCACAGAATGCACGATACTCCGAAGACCCAGCACCTTGCACAAGAGTGTCCAGGACCTTTCCAAGGTTGGACTGTATATAAATTATTCCCAAGTGTCACTGAGGACCGTTTTCTTTGAACGCTCTAAACTTAAACTGACAATCAAAGAAGACATACGCTCCCGCTGAAGCATCTGGCCTGGGAAACATTCGCCTGTATGTTAGGGGAGAAAATAGAGTTTTAATGAAATGTTTGGGAGCATAAAGGAAAAGTGGAGGGAGAGGATCAATACTATTTCAGCTCGTTTATCCCCAGGTGTTAGCGGAAGGAAGTGTGCGGTCTGAAGTCATCTGGCAGATGCATAAACGGCATCGGAAATTTTCAGAGAAGGCAAAAGTAGGCACACGATCGCAGGGGACCCTGCCACCGGCGAGTTTCACACACACTTCAAACATCTCCTCCCCGACCTGGACCTTGCGTGCACTCCGTCTCCTGCGCTCCCCCACTCCCGCCGCTCCCACCTCCCCTTCTCGGTCCCGCCTGGGTGACTGTCTGTCATGCGGCAAAGGCAACAAGCGTCCCCCAGCCGAGGAAGGGGTCCGGGGCTCGGCTTGCGAGGGACGGAGGGTGGAAGCCGAGCGCCCGTTCGCATGCTTATTGCATCCTACCGCCTGTGGAGCTCGCCTCCTCCAGCTGAGCCGAAATGCTTTCCACCCTCCTCACATTCATCTTTAGGGACGCAGGGTGCAGGAGCGGGACTCGAGAGTCAACCGGCTCCGGCTCCGGGGCGTCTGTCGTTGGGTCGGGCACCAGAGCGCACTCGCTGCTCGGCCCAGGGGCGTCCGTGGCGCTGGGAGCGAGCGAGAGACAGAGACGAGGCGGCGGCGGCGGCGGCGGCGGGGCGCGGAGCGGGCTGCAGGTGCGGGCGGAGGCCGGCGGGGGGCGCCGCGGGCGCGGCGCGGGGCTGGGCAGCGGGGGCGGCCGAGGCGCCCGCGCGCTGGCAGCCGACGCTGTGCTCCGCGTGTCCGAGAGCGAGAAGCCCCCTCGCCTCGCCCGCTCGGGCGCCGCCTCTGACACCTGCTGCCTAGTCGACAGATGCGGAGCTGGCGCGACGGAGCGGCCAGACCCCAAAGCAACTTAGGGCCGCGCAAGGCCCCCACTGAGAGTGGCCAACAGGTTACCAGCGGCACCTCCGGAACCCCTTCTTGGGGCACGCAGCCCTTGTCTCTAGCGGGGGTCTCCCTGCCCCACCTCCTGCTCCCCGCCCCCCACCTTCGCAAAGAACGTGCTGCTGGACGTCCCCGGGGCTCGAACTCGCACACCTAGGCCGAGGTGTCGCTACACAGAGTTAGACTGAGTTCGGAGGACACCAGAAGGGAAACTCAAGGATCTGTCCTGCAGAACCGGGCAGAGCGCCAGGAGCTCCTAGACAGGAAACTTCCCCAAATGAAGCTAGAGCCAGTCACGGGACTCGGCCAGGCGCTGGGAAACGCTGGCCAGGGCCGAGGGGAGAACGCCACCTCAGAGGGACAAGGTGGAGGAAATTGGGAAACGTTTTGGACAAGCATCCATAAGGAAGGTTTTGTCTGAGGTCCCTAGCAGCTAACCGACCCCATGGGCCTTCATCACACGGTGTTATTTGCGCTCTTAAGCAAATCAAGGACAGGAATGTTTGGGAAGATAAGGACAAACCAATCAGCCACTTGTGGCCATAATTACTTCCTGTGTCCCCTAGACTTAAGTGTCTCTTTTGAGAAGAAAGGTCAGGTCGACCAGTTCTCCTCTGAGAAACCGAAATAAAATTCCCTCCTACTTTCAATTTTGTGGTCAATTGGCCGTGACTTGGGTTTAAGCCATTTCTAATTGATTGCAAAACCATCCATTCAACCTGTGCCGCCACCCTCTCCGCCCCCCCCCACACACACATCCTTACACACTCACTGTCCGCCTGTGAAATCTTGCCCCTTACATCAAGAAGGGCTCAGCTGACACTTGCGTGCCCTCTCCCCACCCCCGATCCTACCAGTCGCTCATCTGGTCTCTTGTGAGACCTCTCACTTTCCTTTTAGTTCATGGTTAAAGGGACTGACGTGGACACCACCATTGCCTAAATTTAAATCCTGGTTCCAGTATTTACTAATTTTGTAACTTGGTACAAAGTATTTATATCAGCTGTAATAATGGGATAATAATGGTACCTATTTTATTGGTTTGTTGTGATATAAGGAAACCGATAGATATAAAGGGCTGAGGGCAGTGCCTGGGATGCAGGACTCTCTAATGCAGTAGCAACTCTTTCCAGAAACCTCTCTCACGACTGCGGCTCTGTAGATGATCGCTAACACCTGTCCAGCTCTAAATTCCATCATTTTCCATCAGATGACTTCTAAAGCTACCTTCATGTATTAACTTGGGTCCCGCAGCCTGCGTCAGAATCCCAGTTCCAATTGTTTCATGTGTGTCCAAGGGCTGATAACTTCCCTCCCTCATCTTTAAAATGTAGAAAATAATAATGCCTATTTCAATTAGCTGTCGGGAAAGATTAAATGAAACAACACATGTAAAGTGTTTAGAATGGTTGTTGGCACATAGTAAGAACTCATTTAGAGTGACCATCATTATCATCATCCTTATATTTCATCATGATGACTCATAGGAGAAAAGGCATCACTGGCTACTAGGACAAGTCTACCTAACTTTGCTTCATAGTGTGGGAAGTATTATGCAACGCCTTTTCCATCCACAAAATACCCAAAACGTTTTGTTGGTCCAACCTACTTCTTTATTCTTACCCAAGGAATGTCTGTCTATTTTGATCCTACGAGGTGTCTATCTCTGGACTAGTCAGGAAAGCAACAAAATCACACAAAGCGGATACTATGCTCAGGGAGTTTACAATACTGTATACTATTTCCAAAATACTTGTGTGAGATCTTGGGAAAATAATATTCATTTCCAGAGCCTCTTTATTCAGATTCTAATCATTGTCGAACGTCACAGAGAAAATCATCTTTTTGCTGCTGCTTTTACTATTTCCGATATTTGGGACTGAAGGCACAGGGTGACTCTGCCTTGCTTATACTATCTCCTCATTGGAGGTCCACATGTCCCAAAATGGTTACAGAGAGTTACATGCCATAGCACGTTCTGTCAGCCGGTTGCCCTTTCATAGAAGCAATGGCGATCCTTGTCTCTCTTCCCCACAGTAACCACCAAAGTGTATGCACCAAGATTCCCACATTTTCTATGACTAACCTTAGGTTATTCTTCTTGTAACATGGATGTGTATCATCCTCTAAGGGAGCCATATTACCAACCGGATGCAGAAATAGTACACTCACCATGCGTCAGCCATTAATCTCAAATTTCTGTACATTATTTCATTTCCTCTTTAGAAAATTATACAAAGTAATTACTGTTGTTACTTCTGTTTAACTGGAGAGGAAATGACAACCGAGAAATGTAGAGTGGTTTGCCAGTTTTATCAGTAGTAATCAGTATCTCAAGGATTTGAACCCACAACTCTGACTCAAGAGCCCTCAAACTCAATAGTGAATGTACTACCACCTGGATTAGGGTTTAGATGCTATGGACGCTGACATTTCCCAACTCTGTTCCCTTCAGAAAGTCACTGATCATCTCTAAGCTTCAGTTCCTTATCTGTTAAAAAGAGAATTTCTGCTTCTTCACAAGGTCATTGTGAGAATTAACTCAGGTAATGAAAGAGAAAGCTATCTATAAACCTCGGAATGCTGTAGGAGCATCCAGGATTACTTTTATTATTGCCTTGATCTTTTATTGCCTATTACTTTTATCGCCTGTTCTTTTCTGAAAGCCCCGCACATTTTAAAATGCATGACTCTCTCTCTCTCTCTCTTTCTCGACTCCCAGGACTTAAACAATAACAATAATAGGAGAATTTCCAGTATTTGATATTTATTGAGTGCTTACTATGTGCGATCTGTGTTTTAAACTCTACATCATTATATCACTTTATAGAGCTATTTTTACCCTAATTTTAAAATGAGACCGAGTCTCAGAGAGTGTAAATAGAGGCTAAGTAGCCCAAGATCAGCCAGTGGTGAAGTGGTACAGCTGAGTTTTGAACCCACAGTCATCTGATTACAAAGCCGGAGCTTTCAATTTCTATGTGATGGTGCTCAAGCCTCAGCGTGTATAAGAATCACTTAAAGGGTTGATTTGAAAGCCTCTGTGCTCTAGCTGTCATGAGAGATTCACTTGGTTTGGGAGAGAAGTCTCAGAATCTAATTTTTGTTTAATTAAAAGACTATATTTTAGAGCAGTTTTGGATTTACAGAAAAATCGATCAGAAAGTACAGAGTTCCCATATAACTCCCTCTTCATTCTCCCTCTCCCCTGTCCCAGTTTCCCCTATGATAACATTTTACATTAATATGGTACATTTGTTACAATAATGGACCAATAATACATTATTTGAACTAACATCCATAATTTAGGTAGGACTGACGGCCTTATAAGAAGAGAAGACAGAGCTCACTCAGAGGAAAGCCGTGTGATGACAAAGTGGCCATCTGCAAGCCAAGAAGAGACCCCTCACCAGATACTTCCAGAAACTTAACCTTGGACTTTATGGTCTCTGAAACTGTGAGAACATAAATCTCCCTTGTTTAAGCCATGCTATCTGTGTTATTTCATTATGGTAGCCCAAGCAAACTAATACACACCCAAGACCACACACTGAGAAATCGCTCCTCCTCACAAGAGGTAAACCAGGTGTGGTCTGCATTCCAGCATCATCTGTGTCAAATGGGAGCTTGTCTGAAATTTAGAATCTGGAACCTTGCCTCAGACTTCCTGAATCAGTACTCTCCTTTTAACAACATCCTCAAGTGGTTCCAGGTATGCAGATTGAAACTATAAGAAGCCCTGCTCACAGACACTGTTGGGTTTACCTCGGGCTCCTCCAAGGCACCCAAAACTCACTGGGCATGAGAGGGGGGTTTTGTTATAATCACAATCCATTCACTGCATTTTCCCCCTAGTGAGATGAATCTGCTTTACCTTTCGCATCAGCCCCTACTCAAAAAGGATAGAATTGTTTATTGCTTCATTATGTTTCAAGCAGCCAGTATCCACGACCTTGATCATCTGACTAGACTACATTGCAAAATGCTTTGTGATTCATAATCTCTCATGATTATAATAAACAGGGGGACTAATCTACTTCGAGATCCTCAAATTAAAGAGAATCTTCATATGTCATGATGAGACAAAAACAAGGTAACCATTTTAGGGCAGGAAGATTAATTCTAACATTTCTGTAGGATTTCTACATTCAGATTTCATTATCCCCATTTTGCAGATGAAGAAACTAGAGCACGCTTATTTAAATTTTTCACAAGGAGTACAGGATGCAGCCAGGGCCCAAACCTTCATCACCTGACATCTTTCAGCACTTCGGGCTATAAGCCTTGCCAAGTTTGTATAAGCTGGAGTACTGCCAAATGGACTGCAGTTCTCTAGGCACCAAATTTCAGACGTGCCTTGCAACTGCGTCTTGCAGGATAAGTCTAAATGATAAATGTAAAGGCATTATATCGCTTAGCTGCGTTCCCCAACTTGAGAACTTCAGGAAATCAACTCACTGGCTACATTCTCTACGTGGCAGGAGAAGCGATTAGGGGATTTGCTCCGGAATGGAGATTTAGTTAAACCAGAGAGCTCTGTGACTACTTAAGTTAATATCCTTAATGAAGTTAATGCTGAAGAGGTTTTACCTAAATTCCCTATCTCTAGGTTCTATATTTGAACTATATGTTCTAATTGGGGGATAGCTTCATTAAATTCCAAGTCACTTTATACCCTTTATCCCTGTGTTTCCTTTAATTGCTCATTGCACTGCATTTAGACTAAAAATAGGTCCTTGGGGAATGAGAATCTGTTAGTTTACCTATTAGCAGTTTGAATGAAACTGTCCAAAATGATTTCACTATAACTAAATGAACCTGTTTTTAGAGTGTAATCTTTGTAACCAAAAGTCAGACAGAACTGAAAACTGAATTTCGTTCTAAATCACTTGTTTTCTTCAAATATCTGATCCAAACAGATCAAGTTCTAAAAAAAAAAAAAAGGAGATATATGCATTTCTTTGTTTATGTGTTGTGCATGTTTATGTGTGTATTATACTGCTGATGAGGAAGTTACTTAACTTGGTACAGTTTAGATTTTTCAACAAGTTAGCATTTTGGGAAATATGTTCAATTTATTTTTTAATGTATTAGTAAAATTAAAGTATGTTTATATAAATTAGAAATGTAGGAAAACCAGGAATCTATTTTTTTTCAGTTAAGTTTTAAAAAAATTGCCACAGTTTTCAGTTTGGATAATTCAAAACTAGGTTAGACAGCCTGTCAGAATTGAAGAGCAAAACTGTCACATACACACTTGTCAAAATAGCTGAAGTATCTGATGCTCGAGTTTAGGTGTATTAGTTAACAACCTGTCAACAAATGAACAAAAGAGAGGGGAACAAAAGACTGAGACCTTCAAAGTCTCAACCCCATCAGGTTTGCGGAAGTCCAGAATCTTTAGATGGGTGATGTTAACAATGGCGGTAAAGAATGAAAACCTAGTTACGCTGGGACAGTGAGTGCTCATAGAACAAGCACTTTCAGATTGGGGCAAAGTTTGGGAGGACGATGAAAGGTACCTTCCTAACGCCGGAAGCAGACGCAGCTGTCAATGAGAATTCAGAGCACGGGTGGAGAACATGGGGGTAAAGAGATAAGATCATGCCATGACTAGACTACTAGGTAACAAGGTCATATGACACGTCATTTATATTTTATTTCCTTTACCGATTTTTGGCAAGTACCTAAATTTTATGCACAGTGATTAGAATAGCTATCAAAATATTCTCTTCCACTCCTTCACATGTAACTGAAGTTTAGTAAAATAAAATTCATAAATTATTTGAAAGATCTTTTCTTTTCCCTCTTAGGAAAAGCAATATTTACATGAGTAAAACAGCATGACTGTAAAAGTAGCAATAAGGTTATATTGAGAAATATTGGTAATAGATTAACTTTGATATTATCAACTCAAATATTCATAGTTGATAAACATGTAGTATAATAAAAAATTTTTAACAAGTTTAATTCTCAGAATAATCCTATAAGCAATACTATTAGTGCACTCATTTTAAAGATGAGGAAAGTAAGGCAAACAGTTACAAGTGGTTAGAGCCAGCATTTAAACCTAGGCAATCTGGTTCCATATCTCATGCTGCTAATAGTGAAGTTACATGGCTCCTTCCTGCAGACTGGGGAAAGATTCTAGTGCAAGATTCTGTACCATGTAGGTACTGTTAACCATGGCTTGACATGGTGAATGAGGTGCAAAATATGATCTTGAAAACTATACATTCACAATATTTGTGGGGTTGTGTCATTGTGAGGTAGATGGGAAAAAGCATACATCTCAGTCATTACACACAGTCACCACGACGGAAGCACATTACAGACATAGTGAAAATCATATCAAATGATCATCCACTAAATTGAAAAGGTCCCCCAAAATCACTCCTGTAAAAGAAAAGCACATTAGTCTTATGTTAGCATTGGATTGAAGAGTTGGGACTAGGCACAGGATTGGAGCCCATTTCCATTTCATGTATTTTCTCCAAATTCCGGTCAGCCCTGTGCCATGGAAACCAAGAAAAGAGAATTTTCTAAGAAGGCAGTGACTACAGGATGTCAAGTACGTAGAGGCCTGATAGAACTTAATGGCTGTATTCAGAAGCAAGGAGATCATTAGTGGCCTTCTCCCAAGAATTAACAGGCAACTTCTTGTTCATATATTTAAGATTGCTCTTTGAAAATTAACATAGTTTTATTTTGCTGACTAAAGTTATGCATAATTGGTATTTCCAGCTAATAAGAACTTCCATTTTTGAGAACCTCTCATATGCTGAATTCTATAATCGGCACTTTATGTTGTCAAACAACTGCTTATAAGGCAGCAGATTTTCTTTCCATTTGACAAGTGCAGGTACCCATGAGTTGACATCACAAGTCTGGTCATTGGCAAAGCCAACACGAAGAGTCAGAATTCACCAAGTTCACAGACCTCACTGTTTTGCTTTGGTTTTTTACACTATACTGTACAGTCCCTGTTTCATTCCTTTGACAAAAGGAAGTAGGTATGCCATGAATCACATTTGCTGAAAAAAGGATTCTTTTAATCAGTTGTGCCAACTTTCTCTGCCTGAACAATTTTAACTGGCATTTCTAAGCCATAGCAATTCAAGCATCCCTTCGCTTTGCTTGTGGAGATGTTTTAATAAGTAACAAAATGGTCAGAAGCTGAAGACAGAAGGAGAAAGAAAAGATACTGGTATCTTATTGTTTCTTTCGTTCTGGAAAGGGGAGGGTAGATGCAGGGTGGGTAGTACCTTTTGCCTGCGTGTTCCAAGCCAGGGAAGTTATGAAAATCAGCATTTGATGATGGGGTCAATTCAACAATCCTAATCCAGTTTCCATTTAAAACTACTCAGATGGGGAAAATTCATTTATACAGCTAAATCGGGGACTGAGAAAATCATCCAAAGAGAAGTTTTGATGTGAACTCTGACAACTGGAGTCTAGAACTTTCTCAGACTTCATGATTGCATGGCCCAACTCCTTTTATTCATTTCTTGTGCCTGTAGACTTTGGTATTTTGATGGCATTTAAAGGATGAGGGGCCTGTTGTACCTGACAGATAACCTATAACATAGAATATTCCCTCTTGAATAGCAGAGTTTTTTAATACTATTTAGACATTGTAAACCCATGTTCAATAAGAAAAAAAAAGAGTTTCTAATATTGAGAGAGAAAAATTAAAAACTAGCCTTTGCTAAATACTTATGTGGCAGGCACTTTTAAAGACATCTTATATATATTATAGGTATTATGAAATATTTATAATGAGAAGATGCTATCCAGTGCTCATTTTACAGAAGATAAGACTGAGGTAAAGAAAGATGAAATAACATACCAACATAACTAGCTCCTCTGGGCAGATGATAATCAGGAACTACCAGCTAAGAGGATAAATAGAAATGAGTCCAATGAGAAATGTCTAAAACTTATTAATAAAATATATTAAGGGAAGAATAGCCCAAGGGTAGAAGTCTGCTAGGCTTGAAAACACACCTGCACAGGTAGCAGAAAAATCAAGGCTAACAAAGAAGCCTGCACTGACTCTGGAGTTAGAAGAGATGGGTTTTTAAATTGTCTAAGAATACTTGTATAACTTCCAGTTGATGCTGAACTTTTTTTTACCATTAGTGTTCTCATCTATAAGATAGGAGTAGCAAGGATTCTCCATAGTAAAATGAGGTGACAAGGTGTGAAAAAGACCTTAGTAATTTGCATGTTTTTGTATGTTAGATCTTAAGACAATTTACAATGATCCATCTGTCCACTGAATTAAAGTCCCAGGAAGCAGTGCAGTAAGTATCATCAAAAGAATAATGTTAAAGAAATGATTTGTGATGCTAGGTGAACATGAACATTTTAATTAATAGAAATTTAGCTAATGGCACATTATCATGGATCGATAACTTAAGCAGATGGTAAAAATAAAACATAATCATTGTTTTTAGTAACCAACCCAAATGCAGTGGTTTTAGAAATTAGTGCAAACCATGCTTGAGATTAAAGGTCATTTTCTGATAATGAACAGCAGTGCACAAAATCATCACAGAGCCAAAAAGCATGATGCGAGCATTCTACCAGGAAAAGGTGCTTTATGAGTGCAAAGTTCCTGATTGCCCAGTGTGAAGTTAGACAGCTACGCCCTTCCTGTGGCACTATTTCTTTTTCTCTCTCAAGAGCATTTGTTCCTTTTTTTACCCAGGATTTATTATAAATTGTAAATAAATATTTTTGTGCTTTCAATTGTTCAGTGACCATCTCTCGACATAAGTACACACAAGTATAGTCTCTGAGCAGCATGGAATCACATTTGGTTTTTGGACAAATGGGAAAAAAAAAAGGGCACTCAAGAAACACATCTGCTAATAAAAGGACCAGTTATTCTGTATTGTTTCTGGGTTATCCTTTCTGCTACACCTCAACGCACAATGCACTGACAAGAACACCTCACTATTTTCACAAGGGGGCTGTGGCATGCTGACCACCTGCAGGTATTCAGGGAAGAGGAATGGAGCATTGAGAGGTATCCAAATCCCTGTGCCCCCATTGAAGTATGCCCGGTTCAGCCTCTAAGTGCAGGTAACTGACCCCAACACCTGCTAAGCTCCAGAGTTCTCTTTGGTCTTACTTTTGTCATGCGGGCGTCACAGATGGTCATCTCTGAGCAGCCAGTGATGGCCCCTCTCCCCTGAGGTAGCCACCCAGTGGGTTTAGATGCACAGAGTAAAAGTTCTCACTCGCAAACCCAGATGGATGAAGGGCAGGGATTCTGAGTGAAGGTCAGAAGTTAAATCTGGCCTTGAACTCATGAGCGATGTTCCCAACACATGTCTTCTTAGTTTACCTGGTACATGCTGGTATGCAGTGCTGCCTTCAGATTGCTTTTTAGGACCCTGATAATTCAAATGCTCCCTCTATAATACCTTTCTCCAGGTTTTGACCCAGGTCATAACTTATATCCTTGCCCTTACTATCTTATCTCTAACAATGAAACTCAATGGTTAATCAAGAAGGTTCTAATCGCACCTGGACCAAATTATCAACAGCAGGAAAATCAGATCCCTGTTACTCAAGAAAAGATTTTGTCTTCTGAAACACAACTATATTTACAGCATTCTCTGAAATTGGATAATAATGAAAATATTTGCATGATCTACTGGGGAAGGTCAGCAACCCATTCTCAGCCCAACGAGCCAATGACTCTTTACAATGCACCAAAAAATAAGCTAGTGCAAATCTAGCATGCCTCCCATATTTCCACCTACCTCTCAGACCGGAGAAGAATCACTAGAACTATCTCCAAAAGGTATAAAAAGATCGGATTATCCTCAGGACCAAAAGCAGCTCTGTTGTATTTCTTCCAGGTCAGGCTTATCTTAGGAATACTTGGAAAAACAGAAAAGGTGAACAACTAACACCTAGACTATGATTTACCAAATCTTACTATTTGCCAGGCATTATGTATCAATCCATGCTACTCTTACTGGCATGCCAAGCGCTAACTCCATGCCCAGCTCTACATATCCCGTGAAAAAAGATCTTGTAGATTTTCTGACGTCTTTCCTGGAGACCAAAGCTGAAACTATTTTCTGAGCCACAAACTTGCCACATCCTCGCTTTTCTTCCTTTTTCACCATTTCTGCACTTGCTCTGGATAAGTTCAAATAAGTTGTGACAACTAGTTTTAAAGCCTAAGAAAATATCATCGAAAAACAAATAATATTAGCAGAGTTATCATTCTGGGTGAACATTTTGTGAGGTCAAAATCTAGTGGGAATTTCGAAATAGCATTGTGAAGCCTTTGTGATTTTTAGTCCCGGCTCTTATTAAAAACAAATCAATCTCATTGTTTTATGTACATATAAAGACTATATGTATATATAAAATATATAATATATATTATCAAAAAGTATATATCACCATGCATTTGCTCTGATATATATGTATAATATGTTTACTTTAATTTCACTAGCAATACTGTTCTCCTCCCTGGAAGCATTTGTAATCAAGAAATTATTATAAGAAGAAATTTTACAGTTCACCACATAAAATCGTAAAGACAAAAGCAAATAGGAACGGAGAGTTTAAACATTAGCCCTGGAGGGCTGTGTCTCTGCCTTGTGTCACCTCATACCGGTTTAATGAGAGCTTTTATTGGCTTGGTGATAAGAACACAAGTGAGGACTGCTACAGAAATGATATTCTTAATTTCCTGATAGGCAGCAATCATTTAACAGTGAAGAGTGTGAATAGAGGTCCCATGTAATGATGGCTTCAAACAAAAGTTAGCTAACGGAGGCAGACAAAAGTGCTCTCTCCTGCCACAGAATGACTGGGATGGAAATAGCACAATGCAAATTGGAATGTCAAAGATTAACTTTAAATCCTGACGTATCTGAACAATGTTAGCTCAACGCTCCCTCTTCACGTCAAGGAACACACTCTCTAGGCATTTCGGTTAGCAGTCTCTCCGCCCACCATCCAGATTCTCGTTTTCTGATACATGTTTAGGTGTTGGAGAGGACCACATGGTTTTCTCCAGAAATCATCCTCAGCCAAATCTAGTTATTTTAAATCATTTGCCAACAGCTGACACTGCAGAAAACATTCAGGGCGTGTTAAGTCTGCATTGACCGGTTCTTCCCACTCTTCGCTTTTCTCGCTCTAAAGATATGTCTGGGAAGGGAAGCCGAGCATCAGAGTGGCCAGAGATGTACAGAAATACCATCCCCACGCTCCCCCAAGCATAATGCAATCAAGCTCACGATTATCTAGCCTGTGAGTAGGAAGGTTAAGAAGTCAGAAGTAGCATCTTGAGGTCTCGAGATAGTTAGAAGCTGCACGGAGCGTCTCAGCGATCCTTTAAAAGTTGCCTGTGGGTGGTGGTATTTGGGGATCCTTCCTACCGACCAGCCTACAGAGGCATGAGAGGCAGAACAGAAGCAGCAGCCTCGCCCAGAGAGCAGATGCCGACGCATTTCACGCCTCCTGCTCCCCCGGGCACTCTGCATAAATTAAGTCCTCGATAAATATTTGCTAAAAACCAAGGCTTTGTTAATAACCTAAATAGTTTTTTTTTCTTTCATCACTTTACTCTTTATGTGACAGAGGAATTGATGTTTATTCTTTTGCACAGTATTAGAAACCATCAAGTTTAATAGATTCCTTTTACGAAGTCCCAAAAGTCCAGAAACTGTGAGCAACTTGACCACAATTGTCCAGTTAGTTCCAATTGTAGCCAAGACTTTTGGGGCCTGTGGGAACTTGACCTTCCTTGCCCCCTTAAGGCCTGTGCCCCTAGCCCCTGATATATTCCAGCTCACTGGCCTTCTTTCCAGCCTCAGGACCTTCCACATAATATTGCCTCTGCCAGGAATAGTCTGCTCCCTACTTTTAAGCTTTACCTTCTTTACTGCAAATATCACGTCCTCAGAAAGTTTCCGACTACCCATTATTCCCCTTTCTCTCTCTCTCTAAGAGCCCTATTTCTTTTTTCTCCAGAACTTATCACAAATTGTAAATATATATATATATATATATATTATATATATATATATATAGACACACACGTATGTTCAAACAAGTAATACATATATGTTTATTGTATGTATATATGTATTACTTGTTTAATATCCATCTCTCAACACGCCTACACACACACACACAAACACACCTATAGTCTTCCTAGAAGACTAGAATTGCATCTTTTTTTTTTTTTTTCACCATTAGATACTCTGCGCCAGGTTCAGTGCCTGGCATAAAATAGATACTCAATAAAAATCTGTTGAATAAAAGGATGAATGATTCTTTGGTTTCAGGGGCCCTCCATTCTTCTATTCTATAAGTCACAATTGTTTTCCTTTAGTAAAAAGATAATGGAGCCCATTAGCTGATTTTTCTGGATTAATTTGACTTTATGCAGTGGGTACATTAGCCTGAAAATTCCCTTTCTAAGTACAACAACTGATCATCTAAGGATGGAATTAGAGAGAGAATCAAAATGCCATCGCATTGCATCTGTCACCTTAGGGAGACACTTTCTCCAAGGAGGATAAACAAGGGAACAGAAATTTTAAAATAATGCAAATGCATGTTTGAATATACACTCCAGAAAACAGCAGGAGACAAAACTTGGAATTAGAAAATATGACACGTGTACAGTTTAGATTACATCTTAAAAAGAAATGGGATCTATTTTTGGTACATTAAATATGACAACTTAAAATTTTCCACTCTCAATATTTTCTCCTCATTCTGGATTGCCATCTTATTCATTCACCCTGAAAGTCCTTCAAGGATTCCCTAGTGCCTTCAGGATAAAGACCATCTTCCTGTGAAGGAGGTGTATGGCCTTCCATCTCTTCCCTGCCATTCCCTTTGGAGTCACCTCCTAACACTCACCTACCTGTCCCTATGTTCTAAACACACAGAAATACTACGATTCCTACCAGCCACAGGGTCTCACTACCCCACGTATCATTGCTAACTCAGAACTTATCTCCACCTGAGTCAATTGTTCGGATTAGCTCTGTATTAGTGTTCTACTGCTACAGTAACAAATTACCACAAGCTAGTGACTTAAACCAACAGAAATATATCATCCTTGCAGTTCTGGGGATCAGAAGTCTGAAATGGGTTTCACTGAGTTAAAATCAACTTGTAGGCAAAGCTACAATTCCTTGTTGAAGGCTCTAGGGGAGAATCCATTTTCTTGTCTTTTCCAGCTTCTAGAGGTCACCGGCTTCCCTTGGCTTGTGGCCTCTTTCTATTCGAAGCCAGCAATGACCAGCTGAGTCCTCACACTCGCCTCCCCCCCTTCACTTTGACACACGTCCCTGCCTCCTCCTGCACAGTTAAGGGTCTCTGCGATTATTACACTGGGCGCACCCAGGAAAACCAGCGATCTCCCCATCTAACATCAGCTGCTTAACACCTCACTTCTGTCTGACCCTTAATTCTCCTTTGCCACATAAAGTAACATGTTCACAGGTTACAGGAATTGAGACATGGAAATCTGTGGGTGGCACTTCTTCTGCCCACCCCAAACTCCAAGTACACCTGACCATACATTTCCTATTTGGTACCATTGCCTCTGTGAGTGACAGAGGTAAGTGTTCTTCAGCTCATCTTTTAGCTCCAATGTATTCTGATACAATAGGGCTTATTGTTTTATATTAAAATTACTGATTTATCTGAACAGCTTCTTCATAAGACTATCTCAGAATTGGATACTAAATAAAAACATCTTGTGAATAAGCCAGGTACTATGCTATACGTGTTGCACTATTTTATTTTTACATCAGTGCTATGAGATAGAAATTATATCCACTAAATAGAGGAGAAAAATAAACATTGCACTGGTTAAGTTCACCACGCAGTCATGCACTCCTTGCAAGAAAGAGCTGAGATTTGAACTCATGGCTGCCATCTGGCTCCCCTGCTAAACTAAATCTCAACTTGAAGTCCCTACGACTCACACCGAGAGCCAAACACACAACAGGTTTTTATTAACGGTTGTTGATTCTGAGTTTATTAAAGAATCATTTTCCCCATTACAGTCTTACTCTCCCTCTTGATGAGAAAATTAATCTCTTTATTATCATCTCTTTATTCTGCTCCTGATCTCAAAGATAGACTTTTTTTGTGTGTGTGCCAAAATTGAACATCTCTTCTCAATCAACAGGATGACTATACATCGTTTTAACTCTTTAATTGACACAGGTTATCATTATCCAAAGACAATAAATGCTGCTTAATAATTAAACTATATCATCTCTTGAAATGTCAGTGCCCCCAAGCTTATTCACCACCCCTCTGAAGAAAAAGCTTTAAATCAGTAGCTCCCAGTGCCAAGATTTCAGCAGATGTAGAGTGAGCATCTCTACAGCCAGGTCTGGTAATCAGCTGGGGATGAGGATCAGAGTTTTAAAAGGTTATTCTCCAGCCTACACTGCCTTAGTGTGCAGTTCCTCATTTAAAAATAAAAAATGCTCACTTTTGAAATTTAAGAATGCTTGATAATAAATGAATCAAGCACTATAACTTAATTCAAAGCATTAAATGTCATTAGGTAAAAATACATAGGAAGGACTTCACTGTGGCGAGTAAAATTCTTGCAGTTGTTCATGAGACTGTATCCAGGTTATTCTAAGACATGTCTTTTTATTAATGGAATTCTTCATTAAACTCCAACACCTTTTTTTTTTTAATAACAATAACAGAGTAAAGCAAATAAATCAATGTTCCTTTGATTACAATGTGCAAGACAGGGCCTGAAAAACAAATCTATTTGCCAACACAGAGGCTGACCCACATGTCTCCTCAGCTAAAAAAATCTATGAAGTCTTTTATATTTTAAGTGCACTGAGGAGTAGAAACTTCTCTTTTTTTCTTGTTATTTAGAGTGCCATCTGAGACCTACACCAGACATTTTGTAACAAGCATTTATGATATGCAGCACACTCAAATAGAAACTGCTCCTATGCAGGCACCAACC
The DNA here is from genome assembly GCF_014176215.1 of Rousettus aegyptiacus. NCBI lineage: Eukaryota > Metazoa > Chordata > Mammalia > Chiroptera > Pteropodidae > Rousettus > Rousettus aegyptiacus. The sequence continues at coordinate 11,500,347 of NW_023416285.1, forward strand.
CAAAGAGGCATTGTTTACCTTCCCTGCGTGCTGTGGACCCAGGAAACCATATGCTTCTGCAACCGCAGAGGTGGAGAAAAGCAGGCGTGGGGGAGCATGTACTGCCATTAACACTTCTCTCCAGAATTTACACATATACCTTCTGCTCAAATCTCATTGGCCATAGCAAGTCACGTAGCAACAAAGGTAGAGGAGACACAAGCAAAGGAAAGGACTCTGAACAGAAAGAAAAACGCCTCCATAGTCTCAGTAAAATGATTTGTTCATGTTAGTAGAACTGGTTAGAGTTTGAACAATGAGTAGTAAGGATGTAAATGATAATGACAAGCGATGACATTAAAGGCAGTAACCTGAGGACACATAGTACTTCTGTAACCCCTATCAAGGAGTGTGAACTTTATCTTGAAGAGAATGAAGAATTGGTTAAAAGCGTAAATAGAAAGGGCATGATCCAATTTGTACTATAGGGTGATAACTCTGGCCATAGCACAGAGACTTTATTTTGTGCATCTTGAGTTACCAGGAAAATATGCAAGAAACAGTTGTATACATAGGACTAGAAGGAATCATTAGCATATAGATTTTAGAAATTTTAAATGTGTAACCTTAAATCGGATGTGGCCCTCAGTTCTGATTTATTTGCCTACAAGCTTGTGAAAGAAATCAAATTTGAAGGTTTTCTGACAATGCATGTACTCTTCGGTTGATCCTAATCCTCATCTTTACTTGTCTTACATCTTTCCGGTTTGTACATGGTTATCTACCTGGCTCCTGAAGGCACTTGAGTCTGTGACTTCTAATGTAGTTATGGTTGCCAAATAAAATATATGATGACCAGTCAAATTTGGATTTCAAATAAGCAATGAATATTTTTTCATATGTCTTATATTTGTATTTGCTAAATCGTCCAACACTAGATATAGTTGATAATTTAAGACATAGAAATGGATGACATAAACAAGGATAGTGTACAGAATAAGCAAGTTCTAAACAGGGCCTGGCACACAGAAGAGAGTCAGTATCACCAGTAACGAAGAAGGTCCAAGTGCAAAAGCAAAATATCATCAGCTTTTAAGCAGCACTTAAGAAAAAGTAGAAAGAGAACAGAAGAGAGCTAGAAGAAAATTCAAGAGTGCAAAGTAAGGGAAACCAAGGCCAACAGTGCCTCGGGAAAGGTCGGCGACATCACATGCTGTAAGGATATCAAGCAAGGTAAGAACTGAAATTTTTCCACTGGATTCGTGACAAGAATATCATTGGTGTCCTTGGAAGAACATTTTAATACAGCAGCCAAAGCAAAATCAGTTGCATTCAACTGAGAAGATAAAGAGAATGCAGGGAAAGAATATGTAACTATTCAAAAAATCTTAGTCATGTTGGCAACAAACGATGGCGTTGTAATGAAAACAGAGATGGGGTCCGGAAGACAGCCCTTCCTCTGACTCCTGCCATGGGCATCAGTTTAACTGTTGATGAAAAGAAACCAGTAGAGAAAAATAAGTTAAAGATATGGAAGAGAAAAGAAATAATCAGTGTAGTGATTTTCTTAAGGAGACAGACCAAGGTATGATCCATAGCCCATTTGTCTTAGGAAAAAAGCCATCATTGTAACAGGAAGAAAGAGAAGCTGATGGATGTCCACGTGATGAGTTTTTGACAGCAAGAGTTTGAGGGAATGTCTGTATGAGGTCTTCTACTCCCCCTGACCCCCCACCTCCCTGAAAAGTAGGAATGAGCTCCTCTATTGACTTTGAGTATGGCAGGAGCCGGGGAATGGATAGTGGTAAGGAAGAAAGTGCAATAGTATGGAGGAGGTTTAAATTGCCATGTGAATCTTGAGAAGAAAGAAGGCTGGATTAGGAAATACATGAGGAATACTCAGTAGAGCTGAATACTTTGTCAGACTGAAAAACCTACATTCAATGTCCGAGTCTCTATCAGGGTCTTGACAAACTACAGAGGTCTTGGTCTCCCTCTCCCTGAGGCTTAAGCCTTTTCCTGGCGTCTTGCTTCATTCAGTAAGAAGGGAATCTGGATCCACATGCTACGCCCTGGCATCGACTCTAAAATATTAAGTAGCCAAGTGGTGCTATGGAATGATAGAAATTAAAAGCCCAAGAAGGGAAGACAGGCATAAAATCAGGGAGAGCTGTGAATCTTGAGCTTTTCTTGCCGAGGCACATCTCCTTACATCATTTAGAGATAATGCATTTGTGTCCAATCCATTTTTAAATATTTTCCCTCTGACTCTTTTTCTAGAACATTTAATACAACATTTAGTCATTGTTATTTGAAGAGAAATGTGCTACTTGATAACTGTTGCAAGCAAGGAAAGCTCCCAAAGTAACACCCTTGAACGTGTTTCTGTCCTTCCACAATGCCAGGTTGATTGAGAGGAACCTTCTCAGATAAACCAATCAGATATCCACACAGGTTAATGCACGACACACAGAGAAGGGAAGTACAGAGTCTTACATCACAGAGCTCTGTTGACTAGCTGCCAGTCCCAAGTCAGCAGCGGCAATGACAGGCAGAAGGTCAGAGCCTGGCTCTCAGCACACCCATCCATGATGCTCTTAGGTCAGGTTTGAGCACCATTTGTCTGAGATGTTCAGCTTACATGGACCTTACAAGGTAGGATCCTTATGCTTGTCACCCCTTCACTTGGAGGCTCATCCAGGACAGTTGTGGCTGACATCTGTGGTTTTGGGCATTCAGGTCACACCCGAAGAGTGTTCCCTTAATGCCAGTTGACATTACTGTCATGGCTCTCATGGGATCCATTTTCTCAAGTCCCGAAAGTCCTCAATTCTTTATGCTCTACATAATAACCTACCTAAAATTCCACATATTTCATTTTTAGATGATACTGTATTTATTTATTTATTCATTTTAACAAATAGTTTTTGAATGCCTTCATGTACCAAGTGCTCATATTGGTAAGATAAACAGAGTACCTACTCTCAGAAAATTGTAAGAATCCAATTATTTTAAATTAATCTACACATCAGGAAAAACTAGTACATAAAATGTGACCCCCAAAAAATCCAATGCAAAATAAACATAAAAACTGAATAAATTAGGTAATGGCTAATTCCCTTAAAAAGGATTCAGCTTTCCTGGAGCATTTGAAAAATAATTTGACTTAAAGACCCTCAGTGTATTTACAGCTCTTTAGTTACACTGAGATGTACCTGAACCTGCCAAGCATTCCCTGTGACTCATACGTTTATTTTTGTGCAGTCATTATAATCCACTTCTTTCTCCCTCCCTTCGTGGGTAGGGGTAAATACTCGGGGAAATTATGTGGGCAGCATCTCAGCATCGGTGAGCTCTCTCTCCTGTTCTCTTTTTCCCTTGTTCCTCTCTTACTTGTGCTATCAAAAGGTGCCTTGGGGACATATTTTATTTGTTCCTTATATTGCACCTGGGAAGCAATATTAACTAATGAAGAGTTATTGGCAAGATTGTGAACTCTATGAGTATAGAAACTTTGCCTCTGTGGCTCAACATTTTGTCTATTTTCTTTATTTTTTACAAACACGGAGTGCTTATTATATCCCAGGTACTGTTCTAAAATATTTACAGATATAAATGCATTCAACCCCCATTGCAACCCTATAAAGTAGACGCAACCACAATTTTACAAGTGAGCAATATGAAGACAGAGGCCACAGGCCTAACGAACAAAAACATTTCGATTTGAACCAAGGCAGTCTGGCTCAAAACCTTGTGCCTGTGACCACTATTCTGGGCTGCTGCCTAACAGTATAATGTCACCATTGAATTTTCAGCACCGAGCATAGTGCCTGCATATTGTAGTTGCTCGATAAATATACATAACTAAATGGCATAGAAAAGATAATGGGTTATATTTCCATGCTCTCATAGAACCACCAGTCCTCTAAGAATGACATCTCACCTACCTCACCAGAATAGAGAATCTAATTTCAGAAGCTACTTGTTTCCTTTCATTGAACAAATAAATATTAAGTGTGTGCCCTGATAAATGTACTGGCGGTACATTAATTGACCTACCAAATAGTGTAAGGTGAAATCCCCTCATTGAGATGAGCGGGGATGTGATTCTGGCCGAGGTGTGTCAGCTGCGGAGGCAGGTGTGTACTTCCCAGAGGATCACAGTCTACTTCCAAGGAACTACTAAAATATTCTGAGTTGGGGGTTACACTAAAAGCAGCCAGTCTAACAATGCCTCAGCTACATATCCACACCATTTCAATCATTATTCTCTACTACTAAAAAAAAGGGTGGGGCATCATTGAAATATGATTTCTGCTTCTCGTGAATGAAAAGGCATTTTCATTTGAAGGTCAAGTACCATGAAAATCTTACGAAATCCTCTGAATTGGAAGGAAACTAGAGTTAGAAAGAGAAGCACAAAGAAAGGAGGATAAAGGTAGCACAGCGATTGCCTTCTCTGCAAAGAGAGACAAAGCCAGATAGCTTCTGGTTTAAGAATTTTTATAGAGGGGAGTATTTCCATGACAACTGAGTACTTAGTTATTCTAATTGCAGGAGAAACAAAGCATCTAAAAAGTCAGGAAATATGTTCCAGGCACACAGAATAAATCTCGGCTAAACTGGAAACATTGCTATTTCGTTAGAAGCAGTGATAATTCACCACCAGAGTTTTAATTTTAACTCGCTATAAAAAAAAGTGACAATATTTCTTGAGATTTGAGGTACATGCAACTCTGTATATCTATAACCTTTGAGTCTTCACTTTAATTACTGAAGATTAAATTAATTGAGGATAATAGGGAACCTTCCCAAACTGAACCTGATTGGAATGTGAGAAAATCACGAAGGTTAGTATAAATTAATGTTAATTGAATAGTCTGATTTATCAGAATTGTAACTTCTCTCTTATATGCATGAAAGTATTATAAACAAAATAAATCCAATTTTTTGTTTGTTTGTTTGTTTTTAGATTTGTATAAGCAATACCATATACTAACTAGTTAACTTGATCTAAGGTGCAGCAAGCTGACCTAAGATTAACTGAACTATGCAAGACAGAGGACAATGCCTCTTTAAATGCGAGGCCATTCTAATTCAAATTGCCCATTTTCCCTCTGAGGAACCCTATTGTGATGCAGATCATTACCTCAACACAGGGATGTTCTTTCTCATTCTCATGAAACATATTTCTCTCCTGACTCTTTCTGGAGTTCTCCATTGAAAGCTGACAGTGTATGTTATTGGCAATCCATATACACCGCTGAAGGGGACTGGTTCAAGCCCGGCTCCAGTCACTTCCTAGGTATTGATACAGTGGAAATCATTTGACCTCTCTGGGCCTTGGTTCCTTCATCTGCTTAAAAGAAATAAAAATATCAATTTAAGCTGTTCACTCAACAAATCTTATGGTGCACCAGGCAAGAGGTTTTGCCTCGGAGATAATCAGGGGCAATGATGCTTGAGCTGTCTGGGATATGGTAGGGAGTGTGGGGAGACGAGAAAGAGAATAAAGGATAGTCAAAGTGTGAGGTGTTTGACATGCCAATTTGAGAAACAGAATATTTTCACAGGAAAATGGGGAGATGATGTAAGTTGTGGCAACCAGAAGTGACAAAACTGGATATTTTCTCCTGAAAGATAACAAAGGCATTTACCACCCAAATTAATCTGAAGCAGGGACTGATTGAACTAGTCTTCGAGCATGAGTTTACTCAAATCTCCCAAGATGAATTCAGAAGTTGTTTGCCAGTTAAGTTGTTTGCTGAAAGTCACACTTCCTGGGAACCATCTTGGTTTTATTCAAACTGGGATTTCCCAGGACTCTCCACGTTTTAGCACTAAATGTCCTGTGCCCCTCATCCCCTCATCCCAGGGCCTGGGCAAACTGAGACAGTTAACCGATTTAGTTGTGATCACAAGATTGATGATAAGTGAGGCGAGCAGATGGGTCCTGACAGCAGTTATTTGTACGAGTAAAGACACTCTTAATTATGTGCGCAAATAGTTCCTTCCACAGTCCTAGAAAACTGAAAGCGAACTACATATCCAACAAAATTGAATAGACACTTAATGTAACAATATTTAGAAATTAACACTATTGTATACTTTAGAACAAGTCTTCTGATTTATTCATTCCCTATACTATATAAGTTCATCAGAGGTAAAAGGTAATCTTTTGGCCTGATAATGCCTTAGCAAGATAGAATGTCCTCTCCTGAACTCTATTGCAAAGGCAGCAGCTGAGCAGTTGAGGACCTAGTGGTTGAGTGTGTCTCGAACCCATGAGGAACACAGGGTAGTATGTAAAAGTTTCAGCACTAATGACTCTGCTGGCTTTGAGCATGAGGGTAAATGAGTCCCTCTGACCTGAGCAGACACAGTAGAATAGCAGATGCCAGAAAATGGGAGGAAAAAGGAAAAGGGCTAAAAGGAATAAAGGAGCACAATAAGCAGTGGCTTCTGAATATCCATTCCTGATGGATTCAGAAAGAGACAAACGTATGGGGACAGTAAAGATATGTTTTATACCATCCTCTGGATTCCAAATATATTGACTTTCTCACAACGGACTATGTCCATGTGCTTTTCTGAGAGCATAGATAGGACAGAGTTATACATAGCAATGGAAATCATCATCAGAGTGCGCCACACAGAATGTGGAATAAAGATATATCCATCTTAAGACCATTCAAAACTAATTTTATACCAAAACACCAGAAGAACTTTGATTCAAGATGGTTTCCCCCACAAAGATGGTCCAACTGCATAAACCACCAAACAGCCTTATAAATAGACTCCAATGTGTTTTCATTGTTCAAGAAAAATGTAAAGTAAAAAATAGGTAATCCATTTGTTTAGGGGAGATTATATAATACCTCTCTTCTCAAGAAAGAATGAGAATGCTTTTATGCCATTAGCCAAGTTTCCTTGCCAAGTTGTGTTTTCAATTTACTGTCTTGATTAAATAAATAAATTAAAATGATAATAATCCTAAAGTTAATAATATTTAAATTTCTAAAGCATTTATTTTTCATTGTTTCCTGGGGAATTTGCTGTACTTTAGAATCACTCAGCTGTTCTGTAGGCTAAACTGAGAGGCAGAACGTGCCAGAAGACTTTTTTCCTAAAACTTTGTTGGTCTATTTTGTTTTATTTGAGTAGTACTTCTCCTTAACATCCCAGTGTCTCAAGCATTCCGCTAATTTGTAATAAATCAGCACGTGTGTCAGCGTGTAAAGCTTTTAATTATTCACATAAAATATAGTTTATATAAGGAATTAGGTAATTATATTTTAAAAGCACAAAACAGAAAGAACTATTAAATATTTTATGCCTCAAATGTAATAAGTGGTAAACAGTAAGTATAATATACTACCAATAATATTAAAGTTGGTGTTAAAATTATGCCAAGAATTATTAGAACTAAACAAATTCAAAAAGAAAAAGAAAAACTTTATAATATGTAGTAAAGTATTATGTTTAGAAAACATTAAATATATATATTTAGTATTTATAAAATACATCCTAAATAGCCAGTAAAAATAATTCTAACTCCTGGTCATACATCCAGAGAATTTGTGTAAATTGCATTTTTCTGTGGAATGAACAAATTAAAACAGTAATATAGGATAGCGGTTCTAAGACTAGTCTTAAAATAGTATTAGTCACATGGTTTGATAGTAAAAGGTAAGATCAGAAACTCTGTGGATTCCGGTTTCTTGTTTGTTTGTTTGTGGAATATCTATTAATATCTTGAAAGTCACTTGTGTAGCATTCTTGGAGGCGGTCATGGAGAGGACATGACCACTGCTGGCCCCTCGAGCTGGAGCCCAGCCACTGGAGGTGCCTCATTTCTTCTCTTGTCCTTGGACTGTACCTACTGCCCATCATTCCCACGCTAAGAGCTGTTTCAAGGACATAGCTTTGAAAGAGCAATGTGTCGCTGAGGCGATCTGGATAGTTTATGTGACTGAACCCAGTAAGGCCTTTGTAAAAACTTTTAAGATTCTTGTGAGCATGTGTGGAAATCTTCTGATCTTGCAGCTGCCCAAGCCAGGCCTCATATGTAAGCTCCCTTTCTTATGAAACCTGTCATCCACCAATCCGAAATGGGCTGGATCTTTCCATGGTCTCTCCTTGCCTACCATGTACAGGGGCCAATTTTCAAACTGACAAGCATGAAATGCAGTTTGTCAATTCCTGGTTAAATTACAATGAGAATTCTCATAAGGTGTACCCTAAACATGAAATTTAGACTTTTACAGATGTGTTTGACCCACTAAATCAGTAAATCATCTCATTAATTTTAATCCCTACTTATATGTTCAAATGATGCATAAATTAATATTTCATTTATTTGGAAAATGGCATATGTGTAAATATCCATGTAGTGTTTCAATTGGGAATTATCATGAGTCCCTAGCCGCCACAGAGGGCGCTAAAACGCTGGGATGTGGTCAGATAATGGAGATGACCCTTGCCTCGGCAGGGCCCCACTGCCCAGTGTGGTACCTTCACACACTTCACCCCTTCGTCTCTTAGAGTCTGAGTGAATTTAAATCCTAGATGGGACCCAAGACCATTCTGGGCCCTATTTTCTAGTGAAATAAATGTCACGAAGTCCCCTGAGATGTTTAGCTTGAAGTAAGACAGAACCATATTACGCCCTTCAAGTCGTTACAGCAGAGTCCAGTGGAAGAAGAGCTAGACAGATTCTCTGTCTTCAGAATGAGGTAAATGAGCAGGAGAACAACTGAGGGGTGACAGTTTTCACTCAGCACAGGTAAGAATCCCGGCAATGTGAAAAACAAAAGGATGTTCCTGGTGCCGTGGCCACCTTCCCAGCACTGAGAGTTTGCACTAAGAGGATAAACGGCAATGGCTGAAATCTCTGTGGCCCCATCCAGCTCCTAAATTTTTAAAAACTTGACATATTTTGATCCCTTGAAGGAAAGTCAAAGTGACACACCACCTGGGCTCATGTGCTTAAATGTCACGTGTTCCTGATACAAATTGCAGGAAGAACAGAAACCACTGCCTGCAAACCCGCTTCTGAGTGCGCTGAAGCCACAGGCCCCAGCACCATTTGTCAGTAATAACATTCAGACCACCTTTCTAACAATTAAATGACAAATCCAAATATCACTATAATTTGCTTGCCTGAATCTGTTCATTCTTCTCAGATTTTATGCTAAGCCTCTATCCAAAAATTATTATTCCTCTCTGTTGTTTCTCAGCAGCTGTGGTATCATTCTCCAGATGGGGTGTTGTTACGTTTCTGGATGAAGAGTAGTGGTTCCATTTTATATTAAAACATAATTATGCCCCTGACAACCACCTGGGCCAAATATGGTCACATTATATCAACAAGTACCTGTAGGCTATTGGATAGCTATTCACCTGCCTAAAGAGTCCTTAATAGTAATTTTGGATAAATTCTGTGGAATGTGACCCCCGCCAAAGTTACATTTTCAAGTAAAGCTAAATTAAAATAGGGCTCAGATCAAATTTCTTCTCTGTGCTAGGGAAAGCATATCCCATGTTTGGGGTAAATATAAGTGGTAAGAATTGAAAAACCTTCCTCTTTTTTCTTCAAATATGAATTATGGCACATGTTACTGAGGGCATCATATAATTACATAACAACAATAAGAACAGGAAAAAATAGTCAATATTTCCTATATACTTATTATGTGACAAATCCAGTGTAAAGCACTTTTGTCCAGTCAGACACACTCATTCAACAACTGTTTCTTGATTGCCTTCTTCGTGTTTGACAGAGAAAGCTCTCGGCGCTGGAGAATCACTGGTGAAAAGGACAAAAATAATTCCTGCCTTCATGAAGTGGGGAAAAAGTAAACTAGAAAGCAAAGAAATAAATAATATGAGGCTAGGGAAAGTGCTATGAGTGAGGTAAATGGGATGCTGCGTGACAGGAAAAAATACAAGGAACTGGTCAGGAGCAGCCGTTCAAGTGGTGACATGAAAGGTGAAGAGTCAGGTGGGTCAAGACATGGAAGATGGCGAATGGGAAAGCCTGGAGTGGCAAGAAGGCTTCACATACGCCATTTTGCCATTTTTCCCAGGCAGTCTCAAGATGTGGGCATTAGTCCCACTGAATGGGTAATAAAACTGAGGTAGCCTGCCCGAGTCACACAGGTAAGTGGTAAAGCTGGTATTTTGGCTCCCATCTCATCACGCAGATGCCTCTCTTATTCCCTTTTCATTTAACTACTGCCCACATTCTCCCGATACTGTCTGATTTTCCCCACTGAACAAAATCTCCTAAGGGTCTCTACAAATAAAAGGAGTTAAACTTTACTTATCTCTCCCCTAATTTTCCTATGAATGTATATAAACACACGTATGTTTCCCAACGCTGCTGTAAAAACATTCCTCACACACAGCGGCTTAAAATACAGGACTTTTACTCTCACAGTCTAGAGGCTAGAAGCTGAAGTTATGGTGTTCACAATGCTGATTCCTCCTAAGGGCTCTGAGGGATGGTCCTGTTCCAGGTCTTGCTCACAGCTTCTGTGAGCCTCAAGCATCCCAAAGGCCCCTTCTCCCTGCATCTCTTTGCGTCATCTTTTCTATGCCCAAATTCTCCCTTTTGGTAAGAACACTAGTCCTATTGCATTAGAGTCCACCCTAATGACCTCGCTTTAAGTTAATTACCTCTGTAAAGAACCTTATCTCCAAATAAGTTCCCATTCTGAAGTATAGGGGGTTAGGCATCCAGCATACCATTTCTGGAGGACACAATTCGGCCTGTAACAACCCATATATATTATTTCACGGAAATGAAATCATTTCACATGCTGGGGTGCTTTTGTTTCTGGTTTATTTGTACAGTAGTCTCTCCTTATTTGCAATTTTGTGCTCTACAATAGGAGTGACTCATGGTCAACTGTGGTCCAAAAATATTAAATAGAAAATTATAGAAATAATCATAAGTTTTAAATTGAGTGCCCTTCTGAGTAGCACAATAAAATCTCACCGCGTCCTCCCCAGGACGAGAATCATCCCTTTGACCAGTGTCTCCACGCTATATACGCTCCCGCCCATTAGTCACTTAGGAGCTGTCTTGGTTATCAGATTGATTATCAGAGGAAGAGAGTGAAAGAGAGAGAGCAAGCAAGCATGCACATTCATATAACTTCTATTACGGTATATGTTCCAATTGCTCTATTTTATTATTGTTAATGTTAATCTCTTACTGTCCCTAGTTTATAAATTAAATTTTATCATAGGAATATACATATATATAGGAAAAAAACATAGTATACGTATGTTGGGTACTATCCATGGTTTCAGGCATCCACTGGAGGTCTTGAAACATATCTCCTGTGGATAAGAGGGGATCACTGCATCTAATGTTTTCTTATTATTTTGTTTTATTCCCCCTTCTAACTACATTCTCCACCATAGCCACCACAACCAATACTCTAAGGTGAGCACCTGGTTTATAATGTTATTTCTTTACACATATACATATAAATATACTGGTATAGGAAGATTTTTTTGTGTGCTTTATAAAATATAAATTACATTATAAACACAATTCTTCATCTTATCTTTCTTGCTTAATAATATCAACATAAAGGCTTATTTAAGTCAACTGTTAACCATTTCATTTAAGAGCACTACAATATTGCATAATGTACATGGACCATAATTTATTCTATCCTTCCCTATTTGCTAGGCTTTCTCAAGCACTCTGTAGTACCCTTCCTCTAACTGGTAGGTTTGTATGGTTTATAGTTCCCAAAGAGAAAAACAGTTTGAATGTGGCCCATGTAACCCATGATCAAGAATTAGCCGTCCCTGTCCTCCATCAAGCTCAATGTAACACTAAACCTTTAAATGAAGCCAATCAAAGAATGGCTTTGGGAATGAGGCTTTCTCCATGTCCAACTGGTTCATAAAATCATTCAGAGCTAGAGATGTAGTCTTTATCTCCATGATCCTCAATGTCCTCATGTTGAATATACAAGTAATGATTGTAGCTACCTCCTCAGGTTTTGACATTCTTTTTTTGTTAGTTTCAGGTATACAGTACACTGTTTAATTTTCTTTAATAGTACTAGATTTGTATTCTAATCCTATAATCCTAAATGCAATGAAACATATTACTTTCCACAGTTTTGACAGTCTTAAGAAAATATACCACATAGTAACTTAAAAGAAAGCCAAATTTGTAAAGAAGCTCAAGTCAGTAAACCTGACAGGCAGCAGAGCCGGGCAACTTCCTGTGACAGTCTGAGTCAAAAGAAAAAAGGTATAAAATGCGGATGTCCGGAAGTGGAAAAATGAATGCAAGCGAAAAGCTCATGCTTTACAAGCTTACAAAAACCCGCACGGTAATACACGTATGAGGAATAAACTCCATCAGCTTTGAAATGGTGATACATTCCTAGCGGAAGCAACTTCTGTATTTTTAAAATATCATTGGCAACCACAACACTCCCTTAAACCTTCTTTACTGTGTTTTTCATTCAGTTTAGTATCTCACTAGTTTCGGTGTCTCACTAATCGAGTATAGATTCTCATGGAGCGTAATCTTTTTTCGTTAGCTGACTTCAGATGTCCAATGGAAATGAGAATTTAACTGAAGGAGTCATTTCAGGCAGGCTTTAGGACAGTAGTGCTATTTTGGTCTCAAAAAAATTCAGCTAAAGAAAGTCTCACATTTTAGAAACAACATCATGAGCTTATGTTTTCACAGTCTTCTTTTAGGCACAGAACATTCTAAAGGTTAATCGAATATGAATGGACGTTTATTCTCTTTTGCATTGTGCCAGAATTACACCTATGAATATAAAATGAACAGGACATCCAAAGTAACAATGATCAAATACAAATACACTTGAATTTGTCTTTCAGTTTTTAATGTTTCCTAGAGGACACAGTCAGCAGACCAGATGCAATTCCGTCCCTTGGCAGGTTCTTCTCAATGAATGAGAGGGGTGGGAGCCACCACAGCTGGAGTGGTCCTGTGAGCATGGAAGCCACAACACAAGAGGAATTCTAATAGACAACTCCTTACCACTTCGTTCACAAAGAGAAACGACCTCTTGGCTGATATTCCCATATCTGAGCATATTTTACTCCTAGGGAGGAGAGCGGTATGGATTTTTTTTGTGACGCATCTACACGAACCGAAGAACTGGCTGTGAGTTTGTTACTGTCTGGTTATTTCGGAGACATTTCCTGGTCTCTGCCAAGACATGGATAAAGCCCGCCTCTTCCTCAGCACACACTGTGTTAAAGGAACTCTTTGACGAAACTTCAACAAAAGCACAGTCTGCAAGGCAAAAGAACATTACTCTGACTTCAACAAAGTTAAGGAATTTTGCGAAGGAGTTAATGGGTAATAGAAAGGAAGGTGGCATGTACAAAATCTTTAACTAAGGTGTCAGTACATAAAACTAGCCGGGAACTCCTGTGACCAGGTGGAGAAAGATGTAGAAAACCGACAAAAAGGAAATAAGCAGTGCACAGGAAAAGAAATTCAAGGTGCTCTTAACAGTTTTAAAGGACAGCTTCAATCATGGGCAGTCAGAAAAAGGGAAACGAAGACAACAGCAAGCTATCACATCATACTTTTAAGTTGGTAACAATTAGATAGTTGAGTATTTACTGGTGCTAATGAGGATGTGGAGACTAGCATAGGTACCATTCTGGGAAGCAATCCACGGTTACATGGAGAAAGGGAGAGGGAGGGAGGGAGGGGGGGAGAGAGGGAGAAACAGAGACAGAGAGACAGAGAGACAGAGAGTCACAGTATAGCAGTGCATGATGTATATCCTAGGGGGATCCTTATATCCCATAAAGATTGGTTCAACTCATTGTTTGTGTTGGTAAAGAGAATTGGAGGTAGAAACCAAGTACTATCAGAGTGTGTCTGTTATCTGATGTGTTGGCATGGTTCCAAGGGAAGTATGCACTCTCCGCTTGAAATAGTCCTTACCTCTCCTTTTAGCTATATACAAAGTTTCATCCTTCCTAGCACTGTCTGATCCCTTAAGGCATTAAGACTTCAAAGCCCTGCTCAACCGTCCTTTGCCTCAGTGGTCTCCCATATACCTTGAGCCCATTTAAAAATGTAAGGGAGGTCACTGAGTAGGCCGAAGTGTAGAGGACAAAATGACAGCTGTCAATCTATGTTTGATCAGCCAAGGAGAAAGGCACAACCCCTTCTTGAGTGAGCTCCAATTCTGCACATTACAAGTTGCAGAAACAAACATGTGAAAGTTTCTTTCACGGTAATTTTCTTCCTTGAAGAATGTGTCAAAAGAAACAGAAGAGCAAAAGGACAGAACCTAAGAGTCCCCCCCTTTTTTTTTTTTTTTGGCTTACTTTGAGCCATTTACAAAATGACACATCACAAGAAAGATGGGAGCCAATTCTCAAATTTGGATCCCTCCGTAGCTCTTCACACACAATGCATAGAAAGCCAGCAGCTCCTGCTTGCCAGCTTTAAGGGATTTAGCTAATGAAAGCTTTCCAAATGGACAGATGTACGAACACTGTTTCATGGGCTGGATACTAAAATCAAAACTCTGCAGATTTGAGAGCAATGAAATTGTGTTGCAAATTCTGATTGAGGTGGGAGGGAGTGCATGCAGCCATGGGGGATTAGTGCCAATTGGCACCATTTGGGAGGTTTCTCCGCAAATGTAAAACATGGACTTTGTCAGCGGAGACCCTGTAGATCTATATAATTTTTATTTTACATCATCTGACTTTTGTTTAGTAATCATTTAACACTTAAGACAATGTACTATAAAACGTTAGGGAAATTTACTAGAGAATAATGAAATCCAGAGTTACCACATTCCTACTAGTTCTCAAATTTGCCATTCAAAGGGATAGGAGAAGGTAGGAAAGGATTCATGATAAAACAACCAAAATGTCAGAATTATAATTAGAGGAGTGCTTTCGAAGTCACGTATTTAAATAGATGAATGCTAACCTTTGAATACATTATTGCCTTTTAACCCCCCACCCCCTTTTTTTTTTGTTAAGCTCTGTATGTCCATTTATTTAATTAACCTTTATTAAGTGTCTACTGGGTGGGAGTCATTGCGTTAAGTGGTGTGTGTATATATGATCACATTTAATGTTATAGCAATCCATAAGGGGTTTTTGGTACATTGTATGGAAAAACATTTAACTCGGGAATATGTTCCACCCTGTCATTATTTCTTAATCATTCAGTCACAAATTATCTAGAAGTCGCCATGCCTAGGTATATACACACAGAAGAGAATCATACGTACTTTTGTGCACACAATGCATAAACCTGTTCATAGCAGTGTCGCTCTAATCGGCCCAATTAGTAACAGTAAAATGGATAAATTATGGTTCATTCAAACAATGACATAGTACATGACACTGAAAGTGAACAGACTGCAAGTACATCCTGCGGCACGTAAAGGACGTCTCAGTCGATGACGAAACACATATATGACAGTGCTCCCATAAAATTATAAAGGAGCTGACGTATTCCTATTACCTAGTGATGCCGTAGCGCTGGTATTATTACCACGCAGTGAATTACTCACATGTCTGTGAGTGACACTGGTATGAACAGACCTACTGCACCGCCAGTCGTATGAAAGCCTAGCAGGTACAATTACAGTAGGCTAGGACATACAGGTTTGTGTAAGTGCGCTGTGTGATGTTATCGCAATGATAAAATCACCCGATGAGGTGTATCTCAAAATAAATCCCCATCACCGAGCGGCACGTGACTGCACATGCAATACCATGAACAACCCTCACAGAAATAACGCTGAGTGAAAGAAGCCAAACACAAAAGGGTGTACGCCATGCAATTCCGTTTATAGAGAGCTCACGTTAATCAAAGGAGGTAGATGTAAGTGTCGTGGTTACCTCTGGTGGCGTGTGCAGTGCCAGGGACCCAAGAAGGTGGCAATCTGGGGTGCTGGTAGTGTTTGAACCTTAATCCAAGTTTGGGTTACATGGATATTCGCTTTGTGAAATATTGAGCTGTACCATTCTCTGTGCATCTGATGCTCTAATAAGAAGTTTGTGTATATAAAAATAAGTAATCACATATATAACATTAATAGGTAGAAATGTTTGCTATATAATAGTTTGAAAAACTTAAAAATCTACTGTATAACTCAGTAAAGATATCACTGTGTTTTGGCAGAGAACACAGAAAGTGATAAGAATATATTAAGGTTTTGGAATTAATAGTAGTAGTATTTCCTTTTAAACTTTTCTTGATGTTGGTATAACATTATGTAATTACTTTTTAAAAGGCAAACACAATACACTATACGTAAGATTCCTCCGACCTCCTTGTTCACTACAAAACTCACCCAAATTCAATTTGTTTTACAGCTGGGACAAATGTGCCCTGAACAAACATAATTGCTCCATAAATCAGTTTTTTAAAATATCTGTACAATGCATATTTATCATCAATGTTGTGTCCAGATCATATAAAATAATAGTAATGTTCCCTACTCCAGTTATTCACATGACAATGGTGTCTCAAGCCTAAGAGTAGAAGTCAATACTCCCTTTTTTGCATTAAGTATGAAGCAAGAATGAACACGTGCATGCACATATGTACACACAATAAGACATTTTCCATTACTCATGGGATAATGTAGAACTTTCACAGGAGAAACAAAATCTATGATCTATATGGAAGATTTTGTCCTTTAACTTTTCCAAATAGAGGCAAATTAAAAATCTCAAACTCTAAACTGGAAATGAAAAGCAGTGTCCTTTTGACTTCCAGATAGGAGCACAAAGCAGTCACTCGGACACCAGGTGGTGATTTGGTACCCTAACAGCAGCATGTGGGAAGAGCAGGTGAACTTTCTAGTTATCATGAAAACCAAATGCTCATGGTTGTGAACGAGCACACCAAGGATATCTTGTTTTTCATCCCCTTGTGTTTTCTATCTCTTCTTCTAATGTATGTTCAGAGAAAGGAGAGTTCAAGCAGATGGTGAAACTGAGCAGAACATCATCCAAATACGGGGAATTGAGGACGTTACATGACATTCCTTTATTTTTTTCTTCCCCTTATTCCAGGTGCACGAAGTTCTACATTTTCTACCTGAAGATGTCACCAATAAGTTTACTCCCATCCTCTCGGACTCGGATCATGCTTTCCCCTCGGCTCTTTTCTCATTCAGGTAGGAAGAAAAAGAAACCTATGAAACTAGTTTAAGCAAAAAGGCAGGATTTATTGATGAGCTGTAGAGACGTCCCACAGAAAGCAAAACCAGGAAGTCTTCCCTGACTTTAAAGAAAAGTAGAGCCAGTTACATGAGTCTGGGCCAAGGGCTCAGTCTCTCCTTCATTATCCTTCATGTCTGCGTTGCCCTACTCATTTCCTTCTTCCTCTTCCCTTCTCTTGTCTTCCTTGTCCCCTCGTCCTCCTCCTCCCTTTTTTTTCTACTTCCTCTCCCTTTCCCCATCTTTGCCTCCTCCTCCCCATCTCCTTTCTCTTTCCATTATCCTCCTGCTCCTCTCTCTCCCCCCTCCTACTCCTCCCCTCAAATGGTATACGTGTTAAACACATAGGGCCACCAATATCTAAGATGCATATTTGCAGCTAGTTGGCTGCAAGCCCTGAATCCTGGTTCTGAATTAATGTTAAAGATAATCTGATTGGTTCTTCTTGGTTCTAGTGTCTTGGCATTTTAGAAGATGCCCTCTTGAAAGAATACAATGAGTTCTAAGACAATGAACTTTTAACATTTTTAAACATCAGACCAGGAATACCACCCTAAAACACCCTTCCAATTCTCAAGGAAAAGGAGACAGAAAAACCAGACTAAGCCCTATGAAATTTTTCTTATGACTATCCTAGGTGGTGTGACTGTTATGAACATGGAGAATATCCTGAATATAATGACAGAAGAATCAATACTGAGAATGCACATCATATTGGAATTTCATTAGATCGGTGTTCGCTCTAACCTTTCTACTTGCCCTGAGAATGAATTCCAAACTGCTGCCAAGTCCTGCACCATATACCATAGTGTTGATGCTATATGGAGTCCTGCATGCCTAACTCTCCTCATGCCTCTATTTACTTATTCATCACAATTCTCTCCACCAAGTCACATTCCCGCCATCACCACAAGGGCTCCCCCTTTTTCCATATCCTCACCAACACTTGCTATTTTCTCTCTTTATATATATATCATAGCCATTCTAAGTGGTGTGAGGTGATATCTCATAGTTGTCTTAATTTGCATTTCCCTGATGATTAGTGGTGTTGAGCATCTTTTCATGTACCTGTTATCCATCTACATGTCTTCTTTGGAAAAATGTCAATTCAGCTTCTCTACTCACTTTTTAATCATAATATTTGGGGGGTTTTTTTGTTTGTTTTGTTTTCTTTTCTTTTTTCTTTCTTTTTCTTTTTTCTTTTTTCTTTTTCTTTTCTTTTCTTTTTTTTTTTTGCTATTGAGTTGTATGAGTTCTTTATATATATTGGATATTAACCACTATCAAATATATGATCTGCAAATATTTTCTCCCTTTCAGTAAGCTGCCTTTTCATTTTATTGATGGTTCCCTTTGCTGTGCAGTTTTAAAGACATTCATTTAGGCGTGTTAAATATATGTTCATTTGAAAAATAATTACATTACTTTAGAGCAGTGTTTTTCAAAGCATTTTCCTTGGATCAAAAACAGATCATTTGGGAAATTGCTAAAAATGTAAGTTGTCGGGACGAACCTTTTATCTACTAACTTAGAAAATAAATAGTTTAGCAAACCTTGTTTGCTAGTTGAAAACCACTGCTTAGAGGAATGCATTTTTCACAGGATGTTCTGGATTGTATATTTGTCTCATCTGCGCCTAATATGTTTTAGTAAAGCTGGTTTAATTAGGAAATAACATGAATCCTTGTGCTAATCTTTTTTTCTTTAAGTACTCAAAGCATTCTTTTTAATGGAATAAAACATTAATTACCTTCCTTTAGAAACAGCTGTCTATTGCTCAGGGAGCCTCTGTTTAGAAAAGTAAAATTGCATAACAGACAAGTACATTGTTTATGCAGAAATGAGCACAAGAACCATTTACTGCTGTATTTCTATATAAAATGTGTTTATAATATTAATCAATCAACAGCATTAAATATTTAACTTTCTTGGGAAAACTAGAGAAAACCATTTCTTCAAAGAAAAATGTTAGGTAAGGACAAAAAGGTCGGAAAATTACACACAGTACTCAAAACTGATGAAATTTCTAAATGTTTTAACATGGAAAGACATATGAGTCAATCTGATCCTAAACACTATTTTATTGAGCTTCTTAATAGGCAGAGCTTCCACCTAAGCCTGGAATATTATTAGATTTTATAAATTAAGTGGGTTAGAACTGGTAAAATACATCTCCCTTTATATTGTGACCTAGTTCATCTTTATTTTTTATCCTTTTATTTTTAAGACATTACCTATCTGCTCTTTAGGTCTAGGGAGCTATGTATAACAGTTTAAAATGATGCCTTTTAGTGTCTATTAAAGTTCAGAGTCTGTTTCAGTGTTTTTTGCAGAAACAAACCATATTTATATTATATTCATATATTTATGCACTTTTCATTAAAAACAAATTTTATAAACTGATATATGTACATCTACGCAATCCCATTACAGTAAAACATGATAAATGGAAAGAGACATATATTGGTAATAGGCAGTGTAAGCTATTTAGATGCATCTGGATTTAACATTGACTCTGACACTTTATAGTCTTATGACCTTAATCAGTTTGCTTAATCTTTCTGGGTCCAAGGTTATCAGTGCTAAAATGAAAAATTTTCAATGTATAAAGTTTATAGGATTGTTATGTGTACATCAGAAGGCTGATTGCTCCTTAGGAGTTCAATCTCGATGACGCTCCTCTCCTATGGACAGTCATGAAATGCTCGATGTGGGTTTCTTTTGGAACCAATAAACAAAATAGACTTTTCACATGTATACTCTCTGGGTGAAGGACAGAATCAGTAGCGCATAGGACCACAGATAAGCATGAGGATGTCAACTGTAGGAAATACTAGAAAAAGTAGGAAAATTGTGTTTGCTGTCCCAGGCTACATATGTTATGCTGAAAACAAATTTAACCAAATTTTTTAGTGGGCTGAGAAGTGCCATTTACATCTGGGTTATACACAATAATAAAGTGTAGTCTCTATTCTCTTCAGTATTAATAATACCGAATTCTAATTTCTGGTTGTCCAACTATGAACATGAAATCAGAGTGAGGAGGCTATAAAAAATCATGCCCTAGTGAGGATCTGATCCAATGGTTCCTAAGGTTTTTACTTTTGAACTGTCTTCCTAATGTAGAATTTAATACAATTTCCAGTTATACATGTTTGTAGGACAAATACATTAATATGATAATACTTTGCTCATTTAAAATATTTGTGTACTCTTAATTGTCCAGTTTCAATACGGCCAGTCTGTGCGTTGTGATGTATAAGTTTACACAGCAGGGAAAACCCTACCAAGATGATTTCTGTAATTGAAAAGTTTAGTAGAAGGCATAAAACAAAGCAGACATCTTCATTTCACTGCATACTCTTCTTGTACTCATTAAGATTTTTAGGGCTGACTGAGACCGCTGAACACAATGGGAAATGCTAAGAGTTTCTGTCTTTATTAGCATATATAATACTTCAATTTCCTAAAAATGTGGTTAATCTGCATTGCACACAGAGACTCTTTTTCAAAATATATGTTATCATTCCTTTTTTCAATATTGGAAAGACAGTGGTGTTTTGTCTAGTGAATTGTACGTTGTTCTCAGTGTTGTTCTCCTCTGACAATTGATTTTCTAAAAAAAAATAAGTTCCAAGAGGTGTTTGTTTTGTGCATAGGATAAAATCTGAGATTGTTTTCATATTCTGGGCTACATGTTGAGTGAGGTTGATGAATTACTTAATAATAAAAGAACAAATGAAGACAGGGAGAAGGACAATATCACACTTTAGTTGTTTAGTCAATTACCTACTTTCTCCCCAAATGACTGAAAAATACACTTTATCATCTTGAGAAATAAAACCTTGCTAACCTCTCCATAGCATAAGAATCTTTGAAGTTCTGTTTGAAACTTTTGTAATATGGGCACCAGAAAACCACTGATTGTCCAACAGGGGTTCAATTAACTGTCCTCGCTGTCATGAAGTCAACTACAAAAATCTATTTCACCTAACAGTTCATTCATGCCTGCCTTTCTACAGTCTTACCTTTTTATCCCCCGGTGTTTGGGTATGAAATATATGATAACTTCTTTTATTTTTATGCACGGCAGTTAAAAAGTGATCAGAAATGAACACTCACGGACTTTCAAAGCAGAAAAACTCATTCG
The DNA here is from genome assembly GCF_014176215.1 of Rousettus aegyptiacus. NCBI lineage: Eukaryota > Metazoa > Chordata > Mammalia > Chiroptera > Pteropodidae > Rousettus > Rousettus aegyptiacus. The sequence goes on from NW_023416285.1 coordinate 11,521,708, forward strand.
ACAGCTCAGAAAACGTGATCTTATAACATGTCCATTTCTAATGTTAAAAGTGAGTTCGTGTTCACTTCAGATCACTGGGGTCAAAGCTATATTTGCCACTGCAGCATGTTATAGTATAGGGATGGGTGGCCTATCAGAATAATAGGATAAAACTCTTCGTTAACTCTTTGTGGGGAGTTCTCTTTCTATATATGTGTTTTTTCTGCATTTGCTGCAAATATTTTAAGGAAGCATTAATGTGGGGTTTCTTTTATCTAACTATGTGGGAATAAAATATCATTTTGATGACTTCAGATTATGTGTTTCAACTGTATACCATCAGTTGCAGGTGAGAATGCCTCTTCCATTCTAGAATCTTTTGTTTTTCTTTGAACTTGAAGAGCCCTTTTGTTTCTTGAGTCAGGACTCTGTCTAAAAACCCTTTCTGTATGACCTCATCCATATTCATGAATTCAAATACCATCCAGATGCTGATAACACCCATATTTGTATTTCTATACCAAACTACTTTCTCTCATTCTCCAAACTCTCATTTCAACTTTCTCCCTATACTTCTCCACCTGAGTGGAACTTGTTCAAGGGAAATTCATGATTATTTTGACTTCACTGTGTACCTGGATTTATGCCAGTTTTTTTTACAGCTTTGCATACTGTCTCAATCAATTCGAGATCTTTTAAGAAAGTACCATAGACTGCATGGCTTATAAACAGCAGAAGTTTGTCCCTCACAGCTCTGGAGGCTGACATTTTGAGATCAGGGTGCCAGCGTGGCTGAGTTTCCAAGAGAGCCCTCTTCTGGGCTGCAGACCATCGTTTTCTCATGATGTCCTCACATGGCAGGAAGAGGCCAAAGGAGCTCTCTAGGGCCTCTTTTATAACAGTACTAATCCCACTCATGAAGCTCCACCCTCATGATCTAATTATCTCCTAGGGCCCCACCTCCTGATACTATCACTTTGCGAGTTAGGATTTCAACATAAGAGTTTAGGGGAGTGACAAACATTGAGTCAATTTCACATGCTTGACTTCACTTAATCCTGGATTATACACTCCATTAGGACTGACATTGCATATGTTTTTATTACTATATACCCATCACCACACACCATGCCTACTATATAGTTTGTGCAAATATTTGTAAAATAAATTAGTTGATCCTCGTAATAAGTCTGTGAGTACCTAGAGTTAAGCCAGCGATGAGGTTAAAGACACATCTCTCCAGACTGCCAAGTCTTCCCATGAGTTCTCATCCCAAGTACAATGAGTTAGGATCTAACCACAAAATTAGAAAGGAAAGTCCACACAAGACCACCCTTATTTCTAACTGTAAATTCAGGAGTTTTCCCAAAATGAACCTCAGGTGTGATGACACACTAGAAAGTTTTACAGAACTCACTGAAACATATTATACTCATGGATATGGTTTATCACGATAAAGTCTATGAATTATTGACAGCCAAAGAGATACAGATGGTGGAGTCTAAGATGGTTCTAAGGGTGAAGCTTCCATTGTCTTCAGGATGCTCTATCCTCCCACTATTCACATGCGACAGCATGCAAGGAATTTCCCCAATCTAGGAAACCACCTGAGCTTCTGTGTTCAGGGTTTATACTGTACTTTTTTTACATTATGTAGGCATGACTGACTGATATACCATATGGTCTGAGAGGTCCACCATGAGTCACCTCATTAGCATAAACTATCAGGGGCCCATCATGAATAACAAAGACAGTCCTACTGCTTGGGAAATTCCAATAGTTTAAAGATTACGTCCCAGGAGCCAGGGACAAAGGCCAGATCTCCCCTTGGCCAAGGTCAAATTCTTTACTACAGGTGAGCATGTCCATTTTATAGATTAAATAAAAATATCATACAATAGTTGGGAGAACTAGATTTGGGACACAGGGCTGTTTCTTACTAAAGTTTAACTTCTATCTAAAGTGGAAATTCTCTTCCCATCTTGCTAACTAGTTCGACCTCATGTATTATTTATCTTGGTTAATAGCAGCTCCATTTTTCTAATTTCCCAGTGCACAAATGTTTATGTCATCCTCCTCTCTTACCTCTACTTCATCCTCGCAATCCAAATAATTGCCAAGTCATATCAATTCTCTTTGTTTCTATAATGCATCTCATATCTGGCTCTTTCCTTTCACTTTACTGCTATCATGTTAGTTCTGCTTTTCATCATTTCTGACTTACAATAATGCTATGTTGCTTTAATTAGTCTTCTGTCTGTATTATCCACCCACACTCATTATTTTCTACTTGGTCATCAGATTGGTCTTCCAAAAAGCAGAGGTGTTCACATCACCATCTTTCTTAAAATTTGCATCAGATTCCTAATGCTTTTGTATAAAATTTGAACTCCTTAGTATAACTTACTTGGCCTGGAACAATTTAAGGCCAAACTATATTCCAACCTCCTCTCCCAACATCCTCCTCCATATAACCTCTGTTCCTGCACCTGTGAACTTTAATCGTATGTATAGAGAATACGTGCTATATGTATGTAAGTCACTATGGCAGACGCTCTGTTTATATCAGGAAAATAGAAAGCAAACCTAATTTCTGCCATCATAAAGTTCATGGCCCAGTGAGGTACGGCATTAATCAATCACAAAATTCAATCTACAATTACTACTATCATAGTGAGAAAATAGCTTTGAATAACATATCGGCTTAAGAAGAGAAAAATATTACTAAGTACAAATGCTTCTAGAAAGCAATGTAAACTGCTGACTTTTTTCCCATTTGTTCACTTTGCAAGAAATACATTCGACATTATGTAATTTGAAATCTTTCTGCATTTTATGCGTTCATTTTATTTTAAGGTATATTTATTATTATAAGTGAAATATGATGGCTTATTATAGTAACACGATTTTATTTATATTGAAGAATTTTAAATTTACCATCATTTGATATGCTTTTACTTGTTATATCTGCTCTAGCTTCCTTTTCTCTATTTTTTCTTGCCCTTATATAAATGTTTTATTTTGATCATTTCCCCCCTCTTTATTAGCTTGAGTGTCATTCTATCCTTTAGTGACGAGTCTAGATCAGTTTTACAACCTCAGCACCACTAACAATTTTGACCAGATAATCCTGTGTCATGAGACAGGCTTCTGTTTGTATTGTAAGATTTCAGCAGCATCTCTGACTTCTACCTATGAAAAGCCAGTCATATCCTTTTAGTATGACAATCAGAAATGTCTCCAGATATTGCCAAATGTTTCTTGGAAGATAAAATCACACTTAGTTCAGAACCATTGCCCTTGACTCAACAAATTTCAATGTAAATAAATTTTTTTTTCCCTTTTGTTTGGATGTGCAAAGGCCTTTTGACATTTATCTCAATGTATCCCTCTTCTCAATCATTACAACATGTCTGTTGCTGTTTTAACTCATGTTTTTCAAACCCTTTAAGATATTCTATTGGTTTACACCACTAATATTTATTTAGACTTATCCACGTATTTACTTTTACATTACTCTTCATATCTTCCTGCACCTGTAAACCTCTAACCATGATCATTTTCCTTTTGCCTATAGAATATTATTTTCTCTGGAGTCTTATATTGATGATAAATTCTCCCAGTTTTTGTATGTCTGAAAATTCCCTTATTTCACTGTAATTTTTGAGGAACATTTCCACTAGTATACAACTATGATTGATAATTATTTTTTAAAACAGTTTGAAATTTTATTTCATTTACTTTCTCGATCCATTGTTTCTTTTGAGAAATCTGCTGTTGGTCTAATTGTAGCTCTTAGAAGGTAACCTTAATTTTTCAAGATGGTTTGATTTTCGTTTGTTTGTTTTGTTCTTTCAGCAAGCTAGCTGTGATGTTGCCTCAGAGTGTTTATGTTTATCTGGCTTAAGATTCATAGTGCCTCTCGAGTCTGTGCTTTGAAAACTTTTGTCAATTTGGAAAGATTCTCAGCCATTTTCTCTTCAAATATCTCTCAGCCTCATTATCTCTCCCTTCCCCTTCCGAAGCTCTGATTACATGTACATATATTTTCCACTGTATCTCATTTTTACATTTTTACATTTTGTGAAGTGTGTTATCTATCATTTTGTCTCTCCTTGCTGCATTCTGTATTTTTTCATCTGAGCCACTTTCTACTTCACTAATTTTCTTTCTAATCTGTGTCTAATCTGCTGGTAAACCCATTTGTTGAATCCTTGATACAGTTGTTGCATCTTTTAGTCATATAATTTCTGCTTGGAGCTTTTATGAAATATGTTCCAGTTCTCTGACAAAATTCCCAATTTTATCTTGTTTCTAGAGCATATTAAGCATAGCTATATTAAACTGGATTATCAATAAGTTTAGTTATATTATCTAATGCTTATTGTGGTTTTTAATCACATTATCTTATAACTCACTTGCCTATATAACAGTTTTTGAGTTCCAGACACTGCCTATAAAAAATTGCTGGCGTCATTTGAGCTCATGGATAATGTTATCTTCTTGTACCTTTAGGCTGAGTAATTCTTCACCATCTCTTGTAGATTTTTGATATCTTCAAACAAATTTTTGGGAAAAATTATTATTTTCATATTATTTGGGGTAAGAGATTTTTTTTTTTAATCCTTTACAACAAGTGATATGTGGCCCAAATATACATTATTAGGATGCAATTTGTGGCAAATACGATTTATTATGCAAGTGTACGTATGCCTGAACTTGTTGGTACCATGCCCCAAAAGATTAATCCATTGAGTATGCATTTGGATGTTGTGAAAATATTTAATTGCTATAAGACTTTCTTAATATTCTCAATTCCTGTATTTGGTTGCTTGTGTATCTGTAGAAATAGGGGATTGTATGTTGTGACACTGTTATGGATCATCCTAAGAGATATACTATTCTAAGAGACAGCAAGGAGATCCCCTAGTTAAAGGAAGAGATCTGAAATAAGCAAGATCTATTCTGTCTTAAGTAAAATAGTCTGCTTCAAACTAAATTAACACATTATCAGGAAATACATTGGCTATTCTTTAAAGGCTTAGCTCTAAAAAGATTTAGCAAACATTTACACAATTCTCCCAGTAGCAGAAGGAACATTATGCCTTGAAGATTACTTAAAGCAAACTAGATAATGTTATCTCCATATATACTAACAACTCATCAATTCAGAATCTGGAATAATTTGGCCAAGTAAATTAATAGTGTAAGAAGAATTACAGTAAAGTATATAAAACCACTTGAACTACATTTTCCATCAATCTCAAATCCTTTAGAAGCATCCTTTCTCTTATGGAAATAAAGAACACGCTAATTACAAACTCTCTCCATTATCCTTTCTAGCAATTAGTCTCAAAAAAGTGGAAGCAATGGTTAATGAATTTGTTCTGTTACATACCCACATGAAATTCATTGAAAAGAAAGAGGGAGAAAGAAACTTATTTTAAATGGTTTTATAAATTTAGCCAAAATTTCTACCTCATAGTAAGTTCAAATTAGGAGCTTTAATTAGACTATTACTATATAAAGTATGAAGCATTTTTAGAAGAGTATTTGGGACATCTGTTCCTTTTGTTTGATGAGTATCCATTCCTCCATTGGCTGGTACAAATCCAGTTTTTCTTAGGACCTTCGCTAAGCTCAAGCAACTTGGGTGGTTTGGACCTCACTACTGAATTGAGTGTGATGTATGAGCCAGACAACACTCATTGGTTCAAAAGTTGGCATGTGGCCCACGGTGGATCAGTGAGAGGCAGATTCAGAACTTTTGTTGAAACTCTTAGGAAAGAAATCTCCCCCCCCCCCCGGCCCCCGCAGACATGTATAAGGTAGGAGAGATGAAGAAAAGAAGGAAGGGAAAAACCTCAGCCGAAAAAGAGATAAAGATGCTACACTGAAGGTTCTGAAGATGGAGTAAGAGGCCATGAGCCAAGTAACATAGGGAATGCAGCGCTGAAAACTGTAAAAGTCAAGGAAACAGTCCCCTGGAGATTTCAGAAGGAGTGTGACCTTGCTGTCACCATGGTTTGGCCTGGTGAAACAGACTTTGTGCTCCAGGATAAATATGCATTGTTTTAATTCACCAAGTTCGTGGTAACCTGTTTCAGTAGCAAGAGGAAATTAATTCAGAGAGAGAGGAAGAAAAGACCAAAGGACTCTCTCAGCCCTGTTGCCCACCTCCCCTCTTGCAGTTGGGAAGGCACCTTTTACACCTTGAATCCTGCTCCCACAGTATACTGGGGCACTCAGTGACGAACAGAGGAAATAGTTGGTACAAAGCTGCTGAAGCTCTCTGAAGTGAGGGCTCCAGGAAATTCTAATGATCTGTCATTTCAGGCTACTCATGGTCTTTAAATATTTATTAAAGGTTCAACTGCTTTTTTCCTGACCCCCATCTATGGCGGATTCCTCCTCCATCTGCTCCACCAGAGAGGCAGCAGCATTGGGCCATTCTCCCCTGTGAGGTGTCGCTCACGTCCTGTAGTGTAGTTGATTTAGGTGTCTTTGATTTCAAGCAGTGTGATGAGTTGAAACACACACACACAACTCTGCTTATTGGGTCGCCTTCAGTTGCTAATGTAAGAATGACGGTGTTTGTTAATTTTACATCCTAACTAGAATCAGAAGTCTCTATATGACATATTTATTTCCCGCTTCTGACAATGACAAGTTTACAAATAATCCTGTCAAGAAAAATTGGAAAACTTGTTCCAAAACTGACGAAATATACCAAACTACAGATATAAGAAGTTCTGAGAACCAAAAGCAGGGTAAATACAAGGAAACCCATATCTAGAAACATAGCAAAATTGCTAAAAATAACAAAGTAAAAGAAAAAGTGTAAAAGCATCAGAGGCGATCAAGACATACTCCATTGAAAGGAGCAAAAATGAGACTGACATTTGTCTTCTCACCAGCAACAATAGAAGTCAGAAGTTAATGGAAATATATATTTAAAATGCTGAAAGAAAATAGCTGCCAAGTCAGAATAATATATCTCAAAAAAAGATGAAATATAAGATTTTCAGGCAAACAAAACTAAGGGAATTAATTAACGACAGACCCGCATTGACAGAAATATTGCTCAAGTCCTTTAGGCAGAAGAAAAATAATCTTATATGATTTTTTAATATAAAAAGGAATGAGAAATAATAGAAAAGATAAAGATGTAATTAAATATAAGTGAAAAGTGAATATATAAAAATTAGCAATAATAATGCCTTGGGGAGGTTAAAACATACATTGAATTAAATTTCAAAGAAGCCACAGAACAAGTAGGAGGTCCATGCTGTAGACTGAAAAATCACACGTTTGATATTTTGTTGCCTTTCCGTGAAGCGGTGGAGTTTCTTTAGCCAGCCTCAAATCTGAGGCGGCCTCTGACTTGCTCTGACAGTAGAATGTGGAGGAAGCGGCCTCTCATCAGTTCCGCAGCCGATGTCTTAAGAAGCTCTGACACTTCTCCCTTCTCTCTATTGGAGGACTCCATGCATAATATAAGAAAGCTCATGCTGGACTCCTAAACAAGGAGAGACTCCATGGAGAGCGAGTTCTAATCAGTACCCAACACCAAACACACAGACATTTGAATGAAGCCATCCTACATCTCCCATCTTGGACCCAATTGAGCCACCAGGTATTTGCAGCCCCTTGGATGAGCCCAAGCAGGAATGGCAGAAGATCCACCTAGCTGAAGCCAGCTCAACTTGCAGAACTATAAGCAAATAGATCACTGTCATTTTAAGCCATTAAATTTTAGGGAAATGTAATACAACAATAGATAAACAAATTAACATATTATATAATAAGAGATTGATTAATTTTTAGCAATGGCTTAGCTCCTAAAGGTTTAGAAGTTTTATCAAATGTGACAAAGCTTAGTATTTACTTACAGTTTAGGGAATTTTGTTAACTTTTTAAATAACATTCTTCAAGAGGGTTGAAGATATTTGGAGCCCTTTCAAATTGTAGGAACTAATTTCTAAACTACTTTGTACCCTTAGAATAAAGTTTGAAAGTGACATTATGCTACATTCTGCCCATAGAATAGAGATTAATGCAGAACCTTGCATATTTTAAAGCAGGGGTTCCCAACCCCTGGAACATGGACCGGTCTGGTCCATGGCCTATTAGGAGCCAGGCCAATGAGTGAAGCTTCATCTGTATTTGCAGCCGCTCCCCAGCACTAGCATCACTGCCTCAGCTCCACCTCAGATCATCAGGCATTAGATTCTCTGGTTCCCTGTGCCAGAAAGGTTGAGGACCACTGTTTTAAAGATATTTTGCAGTCAAATCAAAATTCAAAACACTACACTGCCAGGGTGAAGAAAGGGTAGTTATGTATTTATTTTCACAGATCTTCCTTACCAGTCCCACTTTAATAATTGTAGAAAATAAAACTTTAATCAGGACATAATTAAATAATTTAAAACATCTCTTAAGGTAATTTAATTGCTTTAAAATGACTTAATTTGTTTCAGATTTGGCCCCTCTTCCAGCTGCATTACTTCAGTGTGGCATTGTAATCTATGATGCTTTAACAAAAATTTTCATTTTAATTTTTTCATTTAAAAAATCAGTGAATATGGGGGCCCCTGGCGCCTCGTCAGGTCCCCATTGTGCTGCTGAGCTGTGCATGATCTGGTCCTCTCTGTAGACATACTGCTGGCATTTGCCACTGAAGTCTGCAGTTTCTACACCTCTTGGTCATTCTTGCTCAGCTCCATCAGGCCGTGGTGACCCCTGCTGCTGACTCAGCCATATAGTCACTCTTACTGGTCTCATAGACCAGCTACCGCTGCCAGCTTGACCCAGACTCTGTTGATCCACCTGCAGTTTTGACTTTGATTTAAAGGGTCACCCATCTGGTAATCATGATCATTGAAATTTTAACAGCCTCAACAAGAGCCCTGGTGGTCCCGTGGGAATTTCGGGGTTCCTTCCATGACTGGAGAACGCTGAGTCAGGCTCTCTCATTCTATCCAACCAAGTGGTTTCCTCAGGTTATTGTAAGAATATCCTAAGATTCACTCTCCTGGAGTTCGTCTGGAAACAGGGCACTTTCCAGCTGCTGTTAGCTTTACCCTCGTCTTATCTAACCTCCCTCCTCATCTCAGACTTCAGTCCAAAAAGAGATTAAGACATAAGTGGCTTAACTCTAACTTTCCAGCTGTGTCTCCTTTACCTTTGCATAGTCTCCAAATGACAAGAGCTTGGTTTTTCTCTGCTTTATATATGAGCAAAAAAGTTCCCTACCTCATAACTTCTTAGACCCACTTTTCTTCTCATGCTAAGGACATAATATTGGTCAAGGTGCAAGAATAGAGAAATGGCCACAATTAGAAAACAAATTTGGGAAAACAATTTAAAACATGCTCCTTATATTTGTATTTCGACAAGCAGGTGTTAGTAAAGTCTAGTTGCTAAGAGTTTGGGATTTCTGATCCAAACTGCCAGGGATCAAATCTGCCTGATCCCGCTTTCGGTTGTGTGACTTTGGGCAAGTTGTCAGTTTCTATGTCTGTAAAACAGAGATAACTAGTGGATCTATCTTATTGGATGGTTGTAAGAATTAAAGGAATTTGTTTAGGTAAAATGTTTGGCAATGAGTCTGATACATAGTAAACTCTCCTTAATCATATATAATGATTGTCTATGTGCATAGAAAGAGCTCTGCCTCCAAATTATGATGAAGAGTGATTTGACTGCTAGAAGTGACATTTTGGACTCTGCCATTGGCCTGTACAAGTTTTTAATGGAGCTTGAAAGAAGCTGAGTTATTTATTTTTTGTTTTTATTTTTTATCCCCAGGTTTTGACCTTCCCGTTCACTGGAGTTTGAAATCAATCTGCAGTAAGCTTTGTTATTTGCTCTGACTCAGTGTGAGATAATTGTTATTTAAATAGGGCTGTAGATGTGTGTTGGAAGATGCTAGGTGAAGCACCAAGGAAGAGAAAAGGAACAAATAACCCTACCTTGAATTGTTTACTGTTCCATTATGGGAGATAAAGAAAATAGACCTAGACAGAAGTCAGTTCCAAGAGGTAAGTGGCCATTTAAAATGTCTCAGAGCAGATGTAGTTCCATTCGAAAGAGAATTCTCTAACTAAATCTGAGACTAAATAACAGTATAATGGGCTTCGTGGTCCCCATTGCCTCCATTTAAATAAACAATTCAGGACTCAGCTCAGTGATACTCCAGTAGTAGAAAAAAAGTAATATTGATCTCTAGGCACCTGACTTAATTACAGCACCAGGGTGTGATGCAGAAAGGTCCTGAAGAGAAATAAGGTCAGAGCTTGTGAAAGATTTTTGTTGCATGTAACACCTCTGTTGAATAAGGGTTATCAAAATAACCAGATATCCAAGTAGATCTCCTTCTGTGGAGATCACATAGCAGAGTGAAGTTAAGCAGAGTCCTTGCAGGATCCATTCTCATTTTGTAGCCTCGTGCTTGGTCCAGCAACTTAAGGATGACCCACTACAAAATTTTTTAAGACTAATTTCATTCTTTTTTCTGATTAAGGCAAGCTTAGCTTAGTGTCCTTTAAAAAAAAAATAACAAAAATAAATCATTAGAGTAGCTCTGCTTTTTAATGCTGTGTCTATGCATTTTCCTTTAGTAAAAATCCCCATGTCAATATGGTGTCAAGCAATGTGATAAAACAACACAAAACCTACAAAATCATATATTAGTGAATTAACCCAAGAGACAGTCGTATAACTATCTCTATTTTACAGATGATGAAACTGAGGCAAAAGAAAAAAAAAGCTATTGGAAGATGAAGAGCTTATATTTAAATTAATTGTAAGTAATTTTTTTTAATTAAAATTCAACAACTATTTATCATAGACATCAAACAAAATAGAGAGACATATTCAGGAAACAAAGTACTTATATTTCATTACATACTCTAATGTCTCCTTTTTATGTTTTCATTTTTATGACAGTGTTTCAAGAATGAGCTTGCCTTTTCTGGAATGTTTTCAGAGTACCTTGACTTTAGATGTTCACAATTCTGATTACTTGTTATGGCATCTTTTTAAAGTAGTTTTATTCATACAGGTCATTGCACAACTGAGACAAAACAGGAAATGGTCTGCTGGTTTGTCATAACGATAAAGGAAGATTTAAATTATAAGTGCAATCAAATGCTTAAAAATTGAGCTGGAAAATCAGTTCAGTCCACTCACCTACTATAAAAGGAGATAGTTTCTGAAAATGAATAGCTTGGAGCCACAGAAAATATAGAAAGAATTTGTATTTGCTTTGTTTTTCCTTATGAAGAAATAATCATATATGCAGATTTAAAAAAAAACTATAAAAAAAATTGAGATCAAGAAAAAACTAACCAGATTTACTTAAGGGTAGACCCATTCAGATGCATGGAAGAGGGGAAAGATGTAAGAACAGACCAGTTGAAGAGTCATTAGCTTCACAGGCAGAGATTAGGACATGACAGAAGAGCCATGTGTTCTTCACAGCAATGAAATTGGACCACAGGTCAGTTTTGGTAAATATTAGGGATTTTTTCTTTCCAGTGGGTATATTTCTAGGAAAGAGAATCTCCTTCTAAAAGAAATGAAATCAATCAGTAGTAAATTGTAGGAGATTATGTATGAAAAAAATTTTTTTCAGCCCTACTTCCAGTCAAGCAAACGGGAAAGGAATGTTTGTTTCTGTTTCACATATATGTTAATTCCTCATAGAATCCTTCTATATGGTGCTCAGACTATTCACTTCCTGGAATGTCACCTTTCCTAAATTCGATTAATTAAAAATATATTTTTGAGTAATGTTGATGTGCCGGACACTCATATTGTAGATTGGGGGTATTAAGATGAAAAAGACTTTCTTCCAGTCATCGGTGTACTATACTACATTGAACTTTCACTCTTTTTAAACCTCACAATTTCAACTCCTTTCAGGAATTCTTTTAAAGTATTCCAACATACTGGGCACTTATCATTTGAAATCCTATTTGAGCATGTAATTTAGCATTTACGTTTTCCTGTGATTTTTTTCAGGTCCATTTCTTTATTCATTCATTCAGTAAATAGTGATATTCTAATACCTAATATCATGTTTTTAAAGACTGGGATATGACAGTAAAAAAGACAGACAAAGACCCTAAAATCAAGATGCTTATATTCTAGTATAGGGAGGCAGACAATAATTAAGGAAACAAATAAGAAAAACTGAACTATTGATTGAAACTACAAAACAAGGTTATGTAATTGAATGATGGGAAGGCGATATAATTTAAGTAAAGATAGCTAACACTCTATAACACCTACTTAAATCAAACACAACTTCTTCTCTTAATAAAGACACTTGTTACCAAATTTAATACCTACCCTAATCCAGGATGATCTCAGGATTCTTAATTATATTTGCAAAGATCCTTTTTCCAAATAAGATCACATTCGAAAATTCCTAGTGGACTGCATCCACTGACAAGTCTTAAACCGAGCTTCTGAGGTAGGTATTGTCATCCTCTCATAGGTGTAGACCCTCTCTAGTAGAGAAAGATAATTGCTGTGGTCACTCAGCTAGTATGTGTGGAGCTGGGGGTTTGAACTGAGGTGCTGGCCTCATGGTCCGACTGCTTAACCACTATTCCATATTGTGTCAGGTCAGGGTTCTCTGCATGCACAATGTTTGTGTTAAGACTTGAATGATAAGAGCATGCCAAATTAGAACTACTTCTGCAAGTACAGTAATTTTGTCTTCTTAATCGAAATGCATTGAAGCTTTGAAATATGGCTCCCAAATTCGTAGACAATCCTCCCGACCAGCTGAGGCGTGGGTCTATGAGCCTCCCCTTGGATCTTGGTAGCCTTGTGACTGAAATTGATTAATAGAATTCAATTTTATTATGTGACCTCTGAGGTTGGGTCATAAGAGAGAATGCAGCTGCCACTTTGCTGGCTCAGGCTTAGAGTCCTAAGCCATTATGTGAGAAGTCTGCCTGCCCTGATGCTGCCATGCTGTGGAGAAGCGAAGCCATGCGGGGAGGCCACCTGTTAGCACTACAATCTACAATAGTAGTTGTCAAGCCTCCCAGCCCAGCTGCCAGGCACATAGTGAAAAGTTTTCAGATGATTTCAGTGACCAGCTGTGGAGTTACCTCCAGCGTATGCATCTTTCCAGATAGACCAACATATTCTGCAGCAGAAGAAACAAGTCTCGGTGTCATGTCACATCAAATTTCTTGGCACGTGGATTTTGTGAGCATAATAAAATGGTCGTTGTTGTCTGCCACTGAATTTTGGATGCTTTGCTCTATGGCGAGTAGTTACCACATATAGCCATGCCTTTTCTTCTACCTGGTCTCCTAAATCACATCCCACAGGTCTAAACACTGAGCAGATGTAGTGTGGTATTAGTGGAGAAAAAAATAAAAATCAGGTATTTATCAGCAGTTGGTCAGAAGGCTAGAAATCACTATAGCTATTTTAGGTGGGAAGTGGATTAAGAAAATAAACGCTTACAAACTTTTGAAAGAACTGGAGAAAAATGTCAAGAAACTCCTGCTGCTTTTTACGAACTCAGAAAGGGCAGGAAAGCAGGAAAGCTGACATTGATGGAGTCCACTGCCTACAGCTCAAAAGCAGGTGTTTCGGAGGAGTTCGCCAGGGAGCCAGAGAATTTCGCATCTGCTGACCGCCCTCGTGTCTGCCAGGAGTGGCTGCCAGAGAATAATGGTTTATCTTTCCCTCTCACCTTCCAAATCTTGGGTGAGTGCCAGTCATTGGCCAAATCCATTCTACAGACTAGGTCTTGCATATGGGCAGGAATAGTGCAAGATTCAACAGCATGTGGCATTGTCTGCCCCTTTGGCTACTTAGCGTCCATATATAACCTTATACATATATATATTTAAACTTCATAACAACGAGACAACAACATCATTCATCTGTTGAATATGATCTAATTAGCCATCATACGATTAATGACCAGCCCACCCTCTCCCCAAACCAGGAAACCCTATGTCTTATAAGTAACAGTATCCATCTCTGGATGATGTTCATTCCTCTTGTAGCTCAGTTACAATTCCCTTCTCTAATTAAAAGATTACATTACAAGGTAACTACCACCAACATCCTTAATACAATGAGGAGATAAAAAAAAAATTCTTAACATGTAAGAAAGAAAATGCATGACTACTATAATCCTTTGTTCTGTAACTGGTAGCTCCATGCTCCCTATGTGCTCAGCCAGAACCTTGGCTGGTGACAATTCTTTACATAACAGAATAACCCAAACCTCCATTCCTCAGGGAATGCAACTTAGTGGTCTTGACTGTACTGAGTTGCTTTAGCCTTTCATCTAACTTTGACCTCTAGGCATTGAAGTACTACTAAGAGGAAGTCCCATAAATTTCCTTGGGTTCAAAATAACCTCTCCAGACCCTGTTGTGTAGCAGCAATCTTATGTGTCCTTCGAAATCAGGATCAATCACACCGGACAATTAACTGTGTCTTTTAACTGTCCTAACACTGGCATGAAGAACCCGAAAGACTAGCTGACGTCCACAACTGCTAGCCAACAGAATCTTTGGTGTGTACTTGGAAGACAATTTCTTCTTTAGCAACTAATACCTCGAAACAAGCAGATCCAAGTATCACATGACTGGGAAGCGCAAATTTACAAGTAGACTATTAGGAATAATAATTGGGCTCTGTAGCAGGAAATTATTGGGAGGGGCGCTGAGAGCAATATTCTGGACATTTGACTCCCTCATTTGTGTTGTAGACTAACTCACCGCTCTAATTAGCAAAAGCTTTTATACTGAAACTTAATTACTACGTCCTGTCATAATTCCCTCTTCTGTGACATAACAGCAATTTCCCTCTTGGTCCTGGTTTTGTGCACATTTTTATGTGGTTCAGTTTAATTATGTTTATCTCGCTTTCTTATCTGGTCATGTTTTTTTTTTTTTCCACTTTGGTGAAAAAGTAAAAAAGAGTCATTCTTCCTACCCTTTTAATTCCAAGACCTTTATATTCCTGTTATGGGTGAGTCATAAATTGGTTAGAAGCTCCAAGAATATGTCTCATCGGATTGGACATATCTCAAGCCTGCAAGGTATTGTCAGCCATTTCAATATTCCATTCCACCAATCAATCTGCTTAGTTGCTTCTGGGTGGTTTGGTATATGGCAAGCCAGTCAATTCCAAAGGTATGAGTCAATGCCTCATTTCTGAAGCTATAAAACAAAAGTAATGTTGTGTGGGACATCATAATAGTGAATGAAGCATTCAATACATCCATATATCCACATCCTCACTAACACATTATTTTTTG
The DNA here is from genome assembly GCF_014176215.1 of Rousettus aegyptiacus. NCBI lineage: Eukaryota > Metazoa > Chordata > Mammalia > Chiroptera > Pteropodidae > Rousettus > Rousettus aegyptiacus. The sequence continues at coordinate 11,536,997 of NW_023416285.1, forward strand.
TCTTTTCGATAATAACCATTTGAACGAGTGTGAAGTGATATCTCATTGTGGTTTTGATTTGCATTTCCCTCATGATTAGTGATGTCGAGCATTTTTTCATGTACCCTCGGCTATTTGTATGTCTTCTTTTGAGAAATATCTATTCAGGTCCTTTTCCCATTTTATAATGAGTTATTTTTTTTTTTTTCATGCTATTGAGTTGTTTGAGTTCCTTATATATTTTGGATACAAATCCCTTATCAGATGTATGGTTTGCAGATATTATTTTCCCATTCTGTAGGTTGTCTCTTCACTCTGTTGATCATTTTCTTTGCTGTGCTGAACCTTTGTCCTTTGATGCAATCCCTTTTGTCAGTTTTTGCCTTTGTTGCCTGTGCTTTGGGGGTTATATCCAAAAAATCATTGCTCAGACCAATATTAAGAAGCTTTTTTCTCTATGTTTTCCTCTAACAGTTTTATGATTTCAGTTCTTACATTTAAGTGTTTAATCCATTTTGAATTAATTTTTATATATGGAGTGAAGTAAGCATCCAATTTTACTCTTCTGCATGTGAGAAAACCAGTTTTCCCAACACCATTTATTGAAGAGACTCTCCTTTCCTCATGAAAGGACGTGATGAAATAATTGGCCATATACGTGTGGCTTTTCCAATCCTTCAAGATTTTATAGTTCCAGATTTTGTTTATATTCTTCCATTTATGTTGGCAAACTGGCAACTTCTCATCTTTAATAATTTTTTACACGAACTAGCACTTAAATTTTCCTCAATCACTCTTCCTGCAGCTGCTGACGTTTGAGGTATATCATCTATCTTCCAACTTATTACAATTTTCCCAGTAATGTTCTACCAAATATTTGCCACCACCTAACACAGTCCATCATCTTTCTACTTCTGCCATGAGTTTCTGCCACTTGCCTTCTAACCACTAAATCAAAGACACTTTTTTTCAATTTTTCGTTGTAATAGCACTCTACTTTTGGCTTCCAGCACTCTGTTAGTCAGGGGAAATAGCACTAGCTGGTAAAATAACAAAATTTCAGTGGGTTAACACTTTAAAGGTTTTTTATTTAATTATTTAATGTCCAGTGAGGTTGGAGCAGGGCTCTGCTTCATAATGTCCTTTAGAGACTCAAGCTCTTTCTATTTTATGTCACAATTTAACTCATGGCTTCTGGGTTCACCATGAGGAGAGAAAGAAAATAGAGAATTGGGCATGGAATACTGTTCTGGACCAGGCATATATCACTTCTGCTCCATTTCGCTGGCCAAAATTCAGTCATGGAGCCAAATGTAATGGAAGGAGGCTGGCAAATGCATCTTATCTATGTGTCCACAAGGAAAAAGAAACAGGCTCAGTGAACACATAGTACTGCCTCTGATTTGAAGTCAGACAACTGGTTCAATCCCATTTCTATTTACTAGCTCTGCAGATCTCCAAGGGTGTTTCTTTATCTGTGAAATGATGATATTTATATCACAAAATTGCTTTCTAATGGAGAATTCTAAACTTGGCCAAACTATTAATCAGATATGAAAAAAATGAAGATATTTTCCGAACTATAAGATGTGGTAGAGACCATTTTTCCTTTTATTCCTTGAAATTAAGAATGGGTATGTGACTAATTCTGGCTAATGGAATCTAAGAAGTAGATTGGAATCTGTCAGTTCTGAACTGAGAAGGTAAAAATTCCCCTGCTACCCAACCCCTCAGCTCCTTTGACTTTAAAATTTAATTATTGCACCAATAAAAGATGGGAGTGCATCTCTCACCTTAGGCCCCTGAATAATTTTATAAATTAATATGAGGAAAGAGCACTGTGCCAACACATACTATACATGAACATGAATGAGCAAACACATTTGTTGGGTTAAGCGACGGAGATTTGCTCACAAACCCTGGTAATTCTCAACTAGAGTTGACATTATTCCACAGGAGACATTTAGCAATGTCTTGAAAGATCTTTGGTTACTACAATTGAGGGAGGTGCTACTGGGCAGTAGTGGGTAGAGGCCAGGGATGACATGACACATTCTCCAATGCACAGGACAACTTCTCACAACAAAGAATTACCTGGCCCCAATGTCAATAATGCTGACGCTGAGAAACCATGATTGTCTACCATGATTAATGAACAATATTTCAAAAATGTTTCCTGCCATTCTTCTGGAGAAGCTAATGAAGAATGTGCTGCCAGAAAACAGAGATGTAAATCAGAAAGGAGGATCTGGGAACCAAGACAACCAACCTAGAAGAGAGTTCTTAAGTGAAGGCGACAGAGAGATCCCCGACATAGCAGGTCAATGCATCGGCTAGAAGAAACTGGAGAAGAGAATGAAGAGTTGCAGGGATGGGTCCCTCTGGGAAAAGAATGATAAGCTGCTTGATGAGTTTGAATGGATTAATAACAACTTTCCAGTTCTGTTCAAAAGTTTAGGAATTAATTAGCGATTCAGCAAAAATTAATTTAAAAATAAGGCAATTATTTACTCTAAGTGGACTTGTGCAAGAAAGAGAATGATACATGGTAAGATATATAATATAATAAATTTTAAAAAGTGAATTAGATTTAAATTTTATAGTAATAAAGCAAACATATTAATATAATCAAAAAGCACAACCTAACTGTATTGCTAGGCTAGGGAGAGGGGAGATATGTACATAAGAGTGTGTATGAGTGTACGAGGAAGGGAGAGGAAGGTAAAAGTTAAATCCACATCCTCTCTTACAAGTCAGCACATAACATTTAAAGTGGAAAAACCAAGGAATAGCCACATAAGCATATTATTAGATATATGAGAGTAAATATCCAAAAAAGAAGTTAAAGCTAATTACTTCCTTAGCACTGGAAATTGGAAGGAGTCATTGGCTGAGAACAAATTTTTCATTATAAATGTAATAGCACCACTTAACTTTTTAAACTCTGAACATATATTACTTTTGGCAAAAGCAAAATAGTTTTTACAAAAGTAAGGGCAAAAGAAATCAATTTTCAGGCATTAAAAGGATATAATACATAGGAAAATCTTCGGTAGTGTGTAAATTGCTATGCAAACACTACTTGTGATGATCGTTAGAGCTGATGCTGAAGATGTTAATAACTGATGCCAGGCCTCAGCACAGGTGCTGTCACGGATTTGCTCATCAGCTGGTCATTAGCAGCAAGCAGCACGCAGGATTAAGTACCACCATCATCGCCCCATTATTTGTCCAGAAAGGAGAATATGTGAGTCCTGCCAAATCACACCACAAACCTTTACTCAGTGTTTACTTTGTAATAGGCCTGGACCCTTCCCTGAGTGTCCCTGTATCACAGTAGGGCTGTATGACCCTGACCATGAGGTCTGACTTTGATTCAGGACACTTTCTGGCTAACAGGTATTCTCACTTAAGCCAATTTCTTAAATTCCTTTTTATTGGGAGCTTGTTATAATTTATATGGAAAAGGTATAACCAGATTCTTCTACCACCCCAAGCCTCCTGCTAAACCTCTACCTTTCCAAAATCAGAATTACTGACATCTTTTATTTATACTCCTATTCGGTACTTATTCTTCCTTAGATTATCATCAGTTCTGTTGGTGTCTTTTACTCTCCCCCTTAGGGTTGTAAATATAATTCATACTGCAACACAGCAAAGCAGTTAAAAACTTGGGCACTGGAAAGAGAACATGCGTTTGAATTCCAGCTCTGTTACTTTCTAAGGCTGTGTGATGCTGGGGAAGTTGCTTAACTTCTCCGTGCCTCATTTTCTTCATCTATAAAAGGGATTAATAAGAGTATTTGCCTCAAAGCTCGTAAGGATGCAAAGTTAATTACTGTAATACTAATAACTGTTTCTGGCACATAGTACAGCTATAGAAACATCAACAAATATTACTATGGCATATAGCAAAACTGTATTGTTGTTAACTACTGTTGTTGTTGTTGTTGTTGCTGTGTTATTAATCATTATTAGTAGTAATACTTGAGTAGCACCAAGCACACAACGCTGAAAAACGTTCATAATTGTGACTGAATTACAGAACACATTCACAACAATTTGAATCAACTTCTATCCCCAACCCCACTCCTGCCACGTGAACCATGACAAAGCTCAGTTAAAAAATGCAACTGGCTCACTCTCAAGGCAAAGACAATCCAATTCTCCATCCCAGTGTTCCTCAACACAGCATTTGACAGATGACTTCTGGAACTTTCTAAAGAGATCCCTCGCCACGGAATCTACACCAGTCACTGTACAGGGCTCCACACTAACCTTCTCTCAATTCAAATAAGCCAAGTTGTGTAGGCCTCAGGGTTCCTGAGACCTCAGCCTTGAGGCCTACCTCTCCCACCTGCCCCACAGTCAGCCAGGCTAACACCTGTCAGCTGGAAAACTTAAATGTCGCCTTAGAGGTCTCAGCATTTAATCACACCACTTATCAATCTTTCTCACAACATCCAATTTTCATTTTCATTACATTCATCCACTTCCAATATCCTGAGATACACACACACACACACACACACACATATATTTGTATATGTGTGTTTGATGACTCTGTTGCACGCAAGCTCTCTGAGGATGGGAACTGCTCTGTTTTCTTTCCATTCTATATGCAATATCTAGTTCAGTTCTAGGCACATAGTACACAGTTTTAAAGAAAGAGACGTTTCTTTCAAGTAAGAAAATTATAGTCAGTTCTATAAAGAAGGTGATTTGTGGGCTAAACTTACAAACTTGTCCATGTCCTAATTTTTCTAGAATAACATCTATTGAATAATATTTACACATGATTAAAATTTGCTAGAACTTTGGTTTGCAAATCAGTTTGAATTATATGATTCCATTAAAACTGGAATTGAGATTACTGGCATATCAAAATTTCACCTGCAGACTATGCAATACTGTAGAAAGCATATTGAAAAATATTTTTCTTATTTTTTGAGTAACCAGTGGGTGATGAACACACATTCAATATACATATGACATATTATTGAATTCTATACTTGAAACCTATATCATTTCATTAACCAATGTCACCCCAATAATTTTTTTAAAAATACGAAAGAGGTGATGGGAAGATAAGCAAAAAAGAAAAAATAAATATAATACATAAGCATATTACATAGTATATTAGGTGATATTAAATGATAAAGTGTTCTAGAAAAAAAGCTTCAAAATGAAACTCATTATGGCCTATTGACATGGAGCCGAGCAGCAAAGGAAAATAACTTTGTGAGACTGATGTCCAGTTTTTGTAAGAATATTTCACAGAAGATTCTTCGAGTCTAAACTGAAGAAGAAAATAGAGTTTACCTTTAATGGGTGGCCCATCCCAAATTTGTATGCATATGCACCTAGGGTAAGAGTCACATGGAGAACCCATATGCCATAGGTCTCAATTTAAAAAGCACAAATCAAGGCAAAAACAAAAAACAAAACAGCTAAGGGAAATGTGTCCTATTTTCCTACTTTGACAAATGGAAAACCTGGAAGACTAGGTTTGAATTCAGAATTTACGAACTACTTGAAATCTGTCCCAGACAGGGTGGAGTAGGGAGGTCCTGATGTGGGGCCTGCCCTCTTCCCGTTGCATGATGCACTGCGAGGGACTTCATAACCAAGCCCTCTTATCATGGTTGTTCTACTTGGTGACCAGAGCCCACTCTGCAGCTATCTAAGGGCCCCCAATCACCAGCCACCTCTTTAGCACAAAAAAGACACAACACTTTGGAGATTCCAAAGTTTTAGGATCTTTGTGCAAGGAACTGGAAAAAAGACCAAATATTTTTTGTTTGTTTGTTTGTTTATTTTACCACAGGGAGATCCTGAGAAGCACAGTACAAGTCTTGAGAGAATGAGCCAGTTCTAATCTCCCTTATATGCAGAAAAGCCAGTGACAGATGGTGATCACCCAGACACATAACACTATGACTCTTCTCTCCTGATTCTTTCTCTCTCTGGATGTAGCTTAAAGGGCCAGGAGCTCAGCTACTAAGAAGGCAAATATGGTGGAAGAAGCCACTGCATTCCTCTTCCTCAATGAGGCTTCCAGATCTGAAGCAGTGTAAACTGGGAGGAGGGGAGTAGCTCTACAGATGTTTTCAGATCAGAGTTTTGATCATTATGCTGATGACCAGACATTTTAATTACTGAAATGAGACAGTTCTTATAAATTAAAGGAAAAAAGGATATAATATGAATCTATATTTTCATCTAGGGGCAAGGGAAAAAATAGCCCATAGGGCAAATATAAAGGAACAATGAAAGAAAGAATACTTTGCTGGCATTTTATCACATTCAGCTAAGTCAATGAATATTTTTATAGTACCATTAGGTAGCAGAATGTTATTGTGGTTCTATACACTGAGCCATGCGAAGACCCAAGATTTATTTGCGTTTTATTTTTTAAGGACCTGCTCTATTAAGAAACTATTATAAAATGTCTTTCTTAAAAAAGGAGAAAATTTGAAGAATAACATTAGAATACAACATCATTTTAAAGTATTTTAACAACTCCAAAACAATTCTCTCCAGGATGAATATTATCCTGAGAACTTTCCTATAAGTGATTAACTTTGATTATATGCTTTATTTGCATAAAGAATGTTCTTGGCATTGAGTTCCATCTAAAGCTTCCCTTTGGTGACATAGTCATTAGGAATTTTGACTGATAGTTCACAGCCTTGGGCCATAACCTACTTCAAGTGATTAGTGAGTTGAGCAGCTTCCAAGGGTTAACGGTAGGAAAAATTCAACACTTAGTGTCATCCAGGTTTGTCTCTTGCAATTTAGTTGATTGATCTTTCCATCTTCCCATTAGGATAAGAGACTTTCGAAAGAGGAAAATGGTACCTGTAATAACAGGATTTTTCAAAAGAAGTTTCTTTTGCATCTCCTACTTTCAGCTCTTGGGGAATATCGTAAGCTCATGGGTAATCACCTTTCCTCGTTACCATTTGCAGCTACTTAGTCACTTTTCTTCTCAGGAGTCACTCTTCAGAAACGGCATTTCTCCCTAATTGCCTGGGACTTTTGGCAAATAAGTCATCTTTCTTTCAAGAACCTTTCTTAACAAAATATTTCAGGAATATGGGCTTTGCAGAAAATTAAAATTCATTCCTTTAAGTGTATCTTCCTTTTCAGACAGTGACTCTGCAGGCTCTTGGATAGATATAATCAATCTTTCCATGAAGAGACTATCTTTACCTTGAAGTTGATTTCTGAGGCCCAGCTCCTTCCATTAGTCTTTTTTTTTCTCTCCATATATAACTCCTTCATGTTTTCTGAGTTCCTAACTGAGACCACTTCTATTTTCCCATATTGGATTGGGATTTCAGGAGATGATTATCACTGATCACAATCAAATAGTATCTCATCTCCTTTACACTTCTTCTTGTCTCCTTTGCCTAAAAGAAGGTTCTTATAATCATCTTTATTCCTCTTCTACTTCTTCCTAATATGTTCACAAATTCTCAAACTGCATAATATACACCTTGTCCAAATTAAGCAAAACATAGGTAGGAAGTTTTCTGGGTGCTGAGGTCTCAGGAAGGACAAAAACATGTGTCATGCTTTAGAACTTGGTATGGATTCAAGTTAAGTCTTAAGTGGGATTAAAACATATCTGCGCATCTTCAAGTAAATAAAATTATAAACTTCATGGGATAGAAATTTTGTTTCTTCTTCAAAGGAATCTCTAAAATTTATTAGAGTATTTGGTACATAAGTTTATTCAATAACTATGTGGTGATTGAATGACTGCATGAGTAAAAGAAGGGAGATGGAAAGAAAAAAAATTAGCTAAAATGGAAAAATTCTCTTTGAGGCTGAAGAAAAAGTGAAATATTTAAGTTGATGCCTTGGGAGAGGTCAGGATAAGCAAGCAGCATGGAGCATGTGATGAGAACCAGATATTAGTAGCTAGCCCAGCACCACGGACACAAATCCACGGATGAAGAGAGGAGCTTCAGGTTGAGATGAAGAACTGTTTTTTTTGGAAACTTTGTGAGCCATGATGACACTTTTTGAAAGATGTGAGATGTTTTGCTTTATCTTTAATGTCAAATGGCGAAGTGCAACAAAGAGAAACTCCTCCTAGGTCTACAAGAGACATGGCATATCTTCAGCACTGTGACTATCCTCAGAAACACAGCCCTACATTGCTACTTTGAAGGTTTATGACTTAGGGGAGAACCGAAAAACGTGCCTTCATGTGAGCATCAGTTTAGTCATGGTGGGACCAGTGGAGAAGAAAAACATGGGGGGAGAAGGAAGGTAGATAGGGATAAAAGGGGTCAAATATTTGGTGATAGAAGGAAATTTAACTTTGGGTGGTGAACATGCAATGCAATATATATATATATATATATATATATGACATATTTTTTAATTGTAAACTTAAAACTCATTTCAATTTATAACCACTTTCTCCTTAATAGTTTTAATTTAAAAAAGAAAAAAAATATGAAGATTAAGAGCTTATGTGCTTCACCTCAAGGGACTCCCAGGAAAAATTGGGCTAGAATTTGAAAGGAGCTGAAATTCTTGTATTTTGTGGAAAAGAAGGAATAAAATTTTCTTTATTACCATGAAATGTAGCATTATTATTATCATTAATAAATTAATTAATTCAGTAGTTATTTTCTAATGGCTATTATGGCCCAGGTTCCATGCTAGGTACTGCAAATACAATGCTAACAGGATACAACCTCTGTCCTAGAAAACCTTCCAGCAGGGTTTCTGTATAAGGAAAAGGCCATTACAACAACATATGATATGCACGATGACATGTGCTGGCTTCAGAGTACTGTGGTAACTCTCAGAGAGGCTTTTGGAAAGCAGATTATAAAAAAGTTTAAAAAGAAGATCCTGAAATCAAGAAATCAGATGAAGACCCAGTTCTTGTCACTGAGACTATGTCTGAAATGTTCTTTTATTGAATATGAAAGAATCTCCCAGGCAAGGGTAATTTGTTAAGTGTGCTATGTTGACCGAGACATTTATAAGTCACCTCTTCTTTATTAAAATCCTCCTAAAATGAAGTCCTCAATTGAAAGCTCACCTACTGCAGTAAATTGAATATAGCATTGACCTTCATTTTCCCCCAAATAGTTCATTTATTCTATCACACACTAGAATGATAGGGAATGAATTATTAAACAAATTCCAACTACAATTAACTTTGACCTGATGTAAATCTTTTTCTTTTCTTTTTCTTTTTTTTTTTTTTTTTTACCATATAAATGTATTCTGTAGAACTGGTTGTCAAGGTCAGATAATTCAACACTTTTGAGCCAAAATATAGCTATAATTAAAAGACAAGCCTGTTACCCCAGGCAATGCTGAAATCAGAGTAAAACCATTGCATACAGTCTTCTCAGTATAGAAGAGCACGTTCATTATCCTTCCTGAGCACGTGACATCTGTCAAACAGACTGAATTCAATATTTCTACAAGTCACTCATCAAATAACGAGATTGTTAAGACATCCAGGTAACACACAAAAGGAGCATGTTTCCCTTTTAATAATTGATTTGTTCAGTCATGAATACCCAAAGCAGTAGCAGAGAAAACAGTGAGCACTCTGGTGCAGAGGAAATAATTAAAAGAAGTCTAATACCATAAGTGTTCAGAGAAACAACCATGGATGAGGTCTCGCATAATCTGTACATCATTTCAGATTAAGTAATTACAAGAAAATAATGACATCTAATGAAATGTGAGAAATGTAGACACTCTGTGAGATTCATAAAGGAAATACACCAAACCATTTATTTTGCCATTTAATAACCCACAGGCCACTGATAATTTACTGAGGGGTGTAGCTAATTAAGATTCAAAAACAACAGACTCCAGATCATAGAAGCTACCTAAATTTACCTAAGTCAAGGTTATCCATTTTTCTCACTTCAATAATGCTTCAGTATAAACAGGGACCTACATGCCTGGAGTCATCAAAGTGCCCAATAAATATCTAATAAAAATATTTTCTTTTAGGCCAGGGATAATCACTAAATAAAATAGAGGTAAAGGAAACTAGAAACCTACTTTATCAAAAATCATCTCCAAACATCTTTGTTCATTTATGTCTAATACAATATGTACTGAATCCTTAATATGTACCATACATTCTCCTAGTCACTATAAATACATAAATATAAAACATGACATGACATCTTTTTCCTTAAAGATCTGACTATATTTTAGAGATGAGTATACAGTGACAAAAATACTAAATGATAAATGTCATGACAAAGAGAGGCAAAAGAACAAAGGTTAGGAGGAACTAAGTAAGGCTTCACAGAGGAGGTGATAATTGAACTTGACCTTGGCAGGCAGAGACTCTAAGGAAAGACATTGCAAGAAAAGGGAAGCCTAAGCAAAGACACTGAGTAGAAATTTGTAGGTGATTTCCCCATTACACTTAGAGAGAAAAAGATATAGCACAATAGTCCAGAACAGAAGCTCAGGAGACAGACAATCCAAGGTTAAATCCAAGCTTTGACACTGTCTGTGAGATACCTCACCTCATCTCTCTGTGCCTCAGTTTCCTGTAAAATGGGGACAGAGGTAGTAAATTGGGGTTTACTACCTTGTGAGGATTGAGGGAGTTGATGTATGGAGACCTATTCTAACAGCAGTGGATGCTTGGGAAGTATTGTATAAGGCTGGCTCTTACTGTCATCATTGGAAATAGAATTTCTTTCTCTCACCCTTTCCTGTCAATTTCTTAATTACTTAGAACAGCATTAACATCTAAGTTTAGGAAGAGTCAGAGGGTATTTATTACGAGCTGGGTGGTCTTCTGCAAATGACTTGAAAAAACATGAAGGTAATAAAGTGATTAGTAAGGGAAGAAGATACCACGACCTAGAAGATAGCACCTAATGTGCAGTCTGTAGATCAAGAAATATGTGGTTAATCCTAGGAAATTAAATTATTTTTTTGTGAGTGAAATATCTACAAAAGCTGTTCTACAGTAGTTGAAGCAGAGTCTGCAAAACACAAGCAGTTAAGACTAGAAAGGTTTTCGTCTTTCCTCAACCAAGTGGGATACATTTGTTCCCATTGTTTTCTGGGACCGTACTAAGGGACATCTCAAGCGTCCAAAGCTGAGATGTAAAGGTGATTGAGTTCAATTCGCCACTACCTGATGGCTTTGGTGATCAGCACAGTCCCCAGTTTCTGTGACATAATTAAGATGACAGTTTCTCCTTCCAGAGCCAGTTTTCAGGGAACATGTTGTGTTGCTACAGCTCTGATCCCTCTGGAGAGATGGTAACACGCGCCAAACAACGTGGTAAGCTCACTCCAGCACAGAGGCTGCTCTGCGCAGGCTCAGCGAGGAGGCTTCCACTTCATTATGCACATCCGGGGTTTCCTTGCTCAGACATCGGTTTCTGTTCCATTCAGCTTCTCACAGACCACCTCATCAACCAAACGATCACGAGAACCAGCCACTCCCTGTTGCGCCTGAAATAATATGTTATTCTTGATCTACTCTCTAAAACACACTATTGAATATCTTAATTTAAATTCAGATTCACAGTTGCAGTATGAAATCTGCAGAAGCCAAAATAAGCCCCACAAACATACAAAAGGGTATTACACCATAGGTGGTAATCCGCTCGCGTTGCAACCAAACACGTGCCAAATTGTGCTTCCAAATACTGCACAGATCAAATAATGTTGTCAAAGACATGCATCTGTTCTTAGGCCACCTGTTTTCAATTTTTGTTTACTACCTTGATTTTGTTTTTCTTTTCGCAATGTATTGATTTGATGATCTCTTTGCTCAATTCTCCTCCTGAACCTCCACTTCCCTCCCCATCAACCAGGGAGACCAATCATGTGCCTTCAGAAGGAGTGGGAACCTATGTAGGGACAGAGAGTATGCTGCAGGAAAGCCTTGACTGGGGATTTGTAAGAGCCCCAACTAGAGATAGACCCTGAATAAGTTACTTGATCTCATCTTCCATTTCCTCATCTGTGAAGTGGGAATAATACTATGTGATCTGACTCCCACGAAGGATTTTTTTTCCAGGGGTAATAGAAAGTAATGGGCGTATTTTCAAATTATTATGATGCCCAAGGACAGGTGAGATGAGACAAGTTTATATGCTGTGTGAGCTGTAACTCTGAGGTGAGTGTAAAGCAACCCTCTTGCACTCTGGGTGATCTAATAAATTAACCTTTCATCTCCTCTCATTCTACCCAAAATGCTCCTGTTTCCCAAGCTCCAGACTAATAATGATAGTGTGACCTAGTCAAATTTGCCCACCCTTTAACCGAAGCCAGGCAGGAAGGAGAGTCATTTCCTCTTCATTCCCCACTCCCCCACCCACCCACACACAGACACACCTCTCCAAAAATATTACCAGTTTGTTTTGACATCAGTGTTTGGAAATTTAAAAAATGTGTTTAGTTAACAACTATCTCCTTGGCTTTTCCAAACACATTGCTTTTCAGACACTTTATTTATAGACTTTCTTTTGGTTTTCTTTCACCCACCGTGGAATCTTATATTTGTTTATACTGGATAGAGTCTTAACAGATGTTGCCCAGTCAAAAGTTACATAAAACAATCAGGCAAAGTTGATGAGAATACATTTAATAGTATTTTTAAGCAGGTATATCTTTTATTTTTCACCTTTTAATATAGTCAAACACAGAAACTATAGATGTATAAGATAGGAGGCTAATGTTTAAAATCAATTAAAAATCTCTATTATCAATATGGGCCCATAATAAGATTCTGAAATTCAACCATAATATATTTCTACAATAAAGGTAGATATCAATCTTATCAATCTCCTGCAGTTACAAAAACTAAATGCCAAGTATTTTGTCATAGAGTCATAAACTTGGATGACCCCTCAAACAACCATACTGCTTTTGAGTGTGAATATGCCTGAATCATCAAGTTGCATTGGTCCAATCAACTCGGAGATAGTTAATAACCTCTGGGGTGGGGAGCTCCTAGTAGTTAATAACCCCTGGGGGAGCCCCTTAGAAGCTAGAGACTTGACTAGACACTCTCATATAAATGACTGTGAAACTTTCATGATCCTGGCTTTTTACATTTTCCTGTATCTATGCCCTTTGGTAATGACTTCTACACTGACTGGCTTGGTGAGGTGACTTGCTATAGATAATGAGACGTTAACAAATGATGAATACAGAATCCTAGAAAAGTGAGTGTGTATTTCTGCTCCTCTCTTGTACCCTTGCCTCCTTGAGAAGGAGCCTGGGCTAGTCTGCTGGAGACCACATGGAGCAGAACTGAGTCATTCAGCATAGATCCAGCTATACTAATCAGCCCCAGTAAACCCACGGGCTACCTGCAGACACATGAACAGGTCAGCAAACATGAGCCCTGCCTGATCCAGAGTTATACACTGTGAGAAATAAATTACTTTTTTAAGCCATTATGGGTCTTTTGTTTTAGTATGGGGTTAGGGGATTATGCATCATAGGTTCTATTCCAGTCAATCTATTTAATTTCTTAAAGATAACATAAAAATTATATAATCTTCATTAGCAGAATATTCCAATATGTACTTGAACTTCTGTACTGGTACAGAGTTCTTTCTTATCAAAACCTTGATCTTTAATTTGAGTGATGTCTTCTGTCCTCAGTGGAGATATGGATCAGCATTTGCCTTACAGAAGTCTTTCAACAGCCAAAGGCATGAATTAAAAATGTCAGTAAGGGTGCTTGGATATTGAGCCATACTTGGGACTTCTTGTCCTTGAAATATATCGTTATAAGCTATTTTGCCTTCTTTTATATTTTACTTTGTTTTAAATTCCTTTACTAACTCTTCACTCTTTTTTGTACATTCAACCTAAAGTCATTTCATTTCTCCCCATCAATCTTATTTTTTAAAAAAAAGTTTAATAAGTTCACAATATTATTTTGTATTTGATCTACCCTGTTAAAAACTTTAGAAGCAAGATTTATTCATCAAATGTATAATATTCATAGTAGTGGTACCTATGTTGGGTATAGACTTGGAATTCAAAAAAACATAGAATTTCAACAAGACGGAAGAAACAAATTTTTTTTTTTTAAATATAGTTGATTTTTCCCTTAGGCCAAGGAAAAAACAGTTGCAAATTTGACAGACAAATGAAGGAACTTATAAACTTACTGTTGTTTTCCTTGTCTGGTAGGTATAATCAAATCACCATCCAGAAATACTACTTCAGTTCACATTTTTTTCATAATATATAAATGTCTTCTTTCTCATCTCTCAAAAAGCAAAAATTCTAGAGTATTTAAATTCAAATGTATCTACTTATATACTCATTACCAGTATTGTATATTTTATACTCCTTGATGTAATCAGATCTTAAATCAAGGAAATAATTACAAACGTTCCATAAATTTATCTATAACACTGCAATACCATTAAGTTCATAATAAATTGAAAATAGTCTTAATTTCTAATAAGTTGATGATAGGTTAGGTAAATTGTGTTAAATTATGATATACCTGCATACTTAAACATTATGTGGTCTTAGTAAAAATATATGTTAATAAGGGAAAATATATAGTAAAAATAATTCAGGTTGAAATATATAAATTATCTCATTTTAGTAAAAAAATACAAGAATGAAAAGTTTTTAAAATTATGTGAATAAAATGTTGTATTGATACAAGAGAATTTGAGGTGGATTTTTTTAGCTTATCTATATTATCTAAATATTTGCGATAAATATGTTATTTTTTAATTACAAAATCAATTTATTTGTCATGTGAAAAACGGACAAAGACTAAATCTAACAGCATTTCATGAATGTTAGAGGAAGTGTTCTAGAAATTATAGTTGATCACACATCCAATTTTCATTAGTTAACAGTTATTCGAGTGTCTTCTCTATTCCATGTATCAGAAAAAAATGCAGCAGAGAACAAAACAGTCTCTTGCCTCATGGAGCATACATTTTGTGAAGGGGACAGACATAAAATAACTATGTATCATGTGATGGTAGTTCCATGACGGAAGTAATAGCCATAGAAGGGGAAAGAGAGTGAAGGGGGAACCCCGCTTCAGTGTGTGTGGGGGGGGGGGGTACTGAAGAGGAAGCATTTGAACAGAATGCAGTGAGAAGAGAGCCACATGAATATCTGAGCAAAGAGGTTTCCTGACAGATCAGCAAGCACAAAGGCCCTTAGGCAACAGTGTTCTTTCCTAGAAATTGTCAATGTTTATCAGATAAAAACAAAGAATATTTTAGATTTCAGTAATAGAATGGTAAGGAATTAATATTGCCCTATACTTTTTACTGGTCAGATTTCCTTTAGAATACTCTGCTAAATTCAGTTCTTTGTACCACGTTTTAACGAGGAACATTGAAGAATTAGAGCGAATCAAGAAGAAACTGTTCAGGATAATGAGAGGGTCTGGAAGTAGCACCACCTGAAGAACAGCAGGAAACCTAGTTGCTCCATTGAGGAAAAAGAAGACCTGATACAGACAGGAGAGGGGCGTCATTTTGACATGATGAACTTTTTTTGTTTGGCTTCTGAGAGCAAAATAGGAATGAAAATTACAAGCAGAACTTAGCCGCATATAAGGAAGCAGATGCTACTAATTATGGCTCTTCTAAAAATGAATATTAGTACTGAGTGCTAGTCCTGGAATTAGTCAGGGGCTGAGCAGCACTTGAATGAGATTCTGTAAGACTGGTCCTTTCTGTCAAAAAGTCTTTGCAGATGACGCAGTAGTTTGCCTGCGTGATGAAGACTTGACAGAGTATGGCATCACTCTGAATAGGTACCACTTGGGTGGGTACCATTATGGAATCACTTACTCGATTCCTGAAATGGTATGGCTGATATACCACTAGTTACTCTGGAGAAAACACCTAAATCTATGGAATCTTAGAACCTTGAGCTGGAATAGGCCAGAGACACCCTCTGGGCAAGGGCCACTCATTGGTGATGGTGGAAGGGGGAGGTGACAAATGTCCTCTCAGCACGTGTGGAGATAGTGGCATCTGGCTTCTAATTCAGTAGCAGATTGGGTTATTTAACAAATGCTTAAGTGAGCAAATGATGGTTCTATTTTGATAGGTGTTAATCAAAGCTATTGTCACAGAAGCAGAGTCTTTTGCTGCAATCTGTTCTTTCATAAATGTGCAAAATACATCATGGGGACCTTTCTTCTAGTATTAACACCGCCTGGAGTATGAGGTGTGAATAAAAGGTATTAAGAGAATAATTTTCAAAAATATTTTAACAAAAACATCACACCTACACACTCCAATAAGTGTTACTGTACTGTTATTTTCTAAGTAATGTGAAGAGTTTATATCCTTTGGCTCATGATTCTGCATTTGGCCTTTGCCAAATTACGTCCCATCACTATATCTCCATCACCTTGCAAAGGGGCTGACATAAAGTCAGTCCTCAATGAAAAAAAATGATTGAGAAAATTACTTCATTTAACAGACCATTGAGTGGCTCAGAACTTTTTGGAGCTCTGCTTTGAATTGAACTCCGACATTTTTGTTTTAATTTCCTTTAGCGGTTACGAATTTCCATCCTTGAGTGTTCTATTTGCAAATGACCAAATAGATGGTCAAGTTGGTAACAGTGCTTTAATGTTTAAACAGGAGTGAATTTAGAATAATGGGAATGTGCTTCCTTAGCACCTCCTAGAATGCAGAGGGGTGTCTGTCCTTGAGACATACACCAGTCAACGTTTATGGCATTCATGCTACTACTGCTCTCCTTATCTACCTGAAATAGCACAATTTCCCCTTAATGTCTTGTTTCTAATTTTCTTCCAACCATAGGTTCAGCACTCACAAGCAAAACTATCCATGTATTGGCTCTGTCATTCACTAGTCGTAAAACTAAAAACCTTTCTCCGCCTCAGTTTTGTAACCTGTAAAATAGGGGTAATATTACAAGCATTGGCTTAATGTAATTTCACGATAATTCGCTAATGTGATAGCAGATATGCTCAAATGCTGTCCACCAGTATTATGTCATTCCCATGCTCACTTTATTTTTTGAGTAGTTTTTTACCTATAGTTAAAATTCAAACTCTTAGACATGAACTTATGTCCTTGCTACTTCATAAATTGCTCTGATGCTTGCTGACTTGCTGTTTCCTTCTGAAATTCCTCCTTTTCGAATGCCTTTATCCCATTTCTTTACCTGATGAGCATCTGCTCATCCATCCAATATTAACTCAAATGCCGTGGCTTCTCAGTGCCTCTGTTTTATGCTAATTACATATTTACATATGGGTTATCTCCATGAACTGTGAGCTGCTCAGACAGTCACAAATCTCGTTTCTCTCTGCATCCCCAGTGCTTAGCTTGCTCCGTGGAAATAATTGGCTTTCCAAATAAATTTAAAGATTATTCCAAAAGAATGAGCTACAGAACTCATTTCTGCAATGGCATAGTGCAGATTCTAGAGTCTGCGTAGCCTGCAGGACTGACCAACTTTTTAAAGGGAGCGAGGCAGATGAAGATAATTTGTTTCAAGCTTGCACTTACTTCTAGTCAGTAACATCTAAGATTTAGACTTCTAAGTTCACTCTGGTCAGGAAATCAGACCACATACATGCCTATTGTGTTCTAGAGAGGATGAGTACACAGAGGAATGGATGAATGAATGTGCTCATCTTCTCTCACGGAACCTATCGTAGTGAACAGCATTGATGCATCGGCAGGTGCATATCTCCACCTGTCTGTGAGCCCCTCAAGGTCTGAGATGACCTTATGCATCTGGCATGAATTGTATCCCTGAGATGTATTAGGTGCTGAATACATGCTCACTAGACTGGGTAGAAAAATCAACAATATGTCTCTGGAATATCAAAACTGCAAACAAACAAACCAACCAACTTAACAACACACATCTAAATTGTGATATGCACATGAAAACAGGACCACCCTTTTGACTGAGGGCTGATGAGAATAGCTGATAGACCTGGTGCCAGTGCCAGGGCTGAGCTTGCTCATTGTCTTGGCATCGTGACTGAGGATGCTGACTGGAGTAAAGGGAGGTAGGTGTTCATCAGACCTGTACTGGGCCCCTTCTGCTGTGGATTAGCTCTGTTCCAAAACAGATCCTGAGCTTAATCTTCTCACTACCCATTAACACGTTAGGGGAAGCTCTTCTGCTTACTTCTCAATTCACCTGCTTCTATATATGTGAAAATGAGTATGATTTTGGAAATCATCATTCCAGTGACTAAATCAGGAACTTGGGTTTCACCTTATGTACCAGTTCTGGTGGATTGGTTGTGGAAGCTGGCACTATGTTGAAAAGAATTCTGAGGCTTCATCTAGGCCCAGTGGAAAAGAGAATCATTATTAGTTGTG
The DNA here is from genome assembly GCF_014176215.1 of Rousettus aegyptiacus. Classification (NCBI taxonomy): domain Eukaryota; kingdom Metazoa; phylum Chordata; class Mammalia; order Chiroptera; family Pteropodidae; genus Rousettus; species Rousettus aegyptiacus. The sequence goes on from NW_023416285.1 coordinate 11,555,335, forward strand.
GAAGAAAAAGAGGTGGAATATATGCCATGTATTTACGATTCTTGGACTAAGTAGTCCAAACAAATAAACTGGCAGATAATAATAGAATAAAAAAATCACTTTGGTACTTTTCATTTTAATAGCAAGCAAGTTCAATATTTCTAGTAGCAATGAATTTGACGATAGATACAGGCTAAAAAAGTCTAGACCATGTATCTTTATTAAAAAAAAGAAAAATTAATATTTTTATAACTCTATGTCTCAGAAACTGCCCTAGGTGCTATAAAGTAAATATTCCTATTCACAATTAAACATTGAGGAAAGTGAGACTAAGGGAGAACTAGAAATTTGCCCAAGGTCAAACAGTTATAAGTGGACTATTGTTGGGGTTTGATCAAGGTCTGTTGGATAAAATGACTGCTCCCTTTCTATTATTCTGTGTTGGATCCCTATACACATACATACACACGTACATACATATAAGCAAACACACATACCTATACGTACATACACAATACATAGGAGCATATATATGTATATATATAATGCAAACTTCATATATTAAGAGCATGATTTTGAAAAATCAAAAAGTAAATAGCAAAGGTCTCACAGACAATGACTAAGCATTCTAAAATTCTCTTTCTTACTGCCAGGTCCCTTGAGTCTTAATTCAGATCCTATTGACCTTGAATTTCCATGCATCCTAAAAACCTGTTCATCCGGCCTCTCCTGAATATAGGAAAGTGCCTAGGTAAGTTCACATGGGCACAAAAAATTAGAGTTGATAATCAGAAATAATGGTGAAAGAAACTCATGCCATCTCACTGCTCATTACAACAATTACAAACATAATAATGGGCAGATATCGAGGCGAGAATAACTTGTATTATATACAGTCTGTCCAATAAGGCAAAAGTACATTTGATACATTTTAAAAAGGTTTTCATAAAATACTCTCATTTTTTTTAGTTTAAACACAATATATTCCTCGGTTATCTAGAAAATTGATTGATGGAGAATTTAGTATTTATTGTGTAGCTGAGTCAAGCACAGAATTAAATGACATATTATGTAAAACACTTGGAGAATTTCTCTAGTGATAAAATATAAGCATTTTATACGCTTAAGAAAATGTCAACAAGCTTTTTGGGGTTGGGAGATTGGGTCCAGTATTAAAAGCTGCTGTTTTTAATATAGTTTTTATTTCCATTGTTCATAGTTCAATATAATACTTGAGCCTACAGATAACCAGAACACTGGCTAGTTCCATAGACATTCTCACTCTGTCTCTGAGATGAAAGAAGCAGTTTCTTTTGAGGGGAGCTTACTCACAGCTTAAACTTGTAAATGAGTGTGGATGTCTCTATCACTGCTATTCAGTGCATGGCTGGGTTCCCATGGACCTATGGTGTCAAGAATCATTTTAATAGGAACAAGGTAAATCAGTAATGAAAGTTTTCATCTCAAGGAAAGGCATTTCCTGGAGGGAAGTGTCTGGCCCAAAGTCACACCATTAGGAACAAACCATATGCTTCTCTGTTTCAGTTTGTACATCTATTTTGTCTCTATTTCTTTTGTTCAACTTGAAGTCACCCTTGGAGTCACGGCGACTGGTCTGAAAGTAGAGGAATCACAAGACTCCCAACTACAGAAGTCAAAACCAAACCACAAACTAGATAATTTTGAGACTTATAAAAGAGAGAGCAAATGACTCACCACAAATTGTATAATTAAAAGATGATTTCAGAAAAAAAAGCACTCATTGACCTATAGTTCATTCATTCTCTATCTGAATTCTCATCGCCAGTCCCGTCCCACCCAAGCTTAAAATTATCTCTCCATTTCCATGGGACCACACATGAAGCATCTCAACCAAATTCAAATGGATTTAATTCTAACAGCCCCAGCATAGATCCAGGGAGCCCACTGAGGTGCCTTAGTTTTCCCAATGTGACTGGGAATAACCTTCAAAGAGGCACAACATGAAAATTTAGAATGAGAACATTGCGTCTACTTTCTATATGGATGCAAGTACCCTCGAAGGGTTACCCTACTGTTGTTACTCTTCTCCCTGCTGCTCCAGGCATTCAGCTTCAGGCTCACCAAATCTAATGCATTGCATCAACAATGATGACCATTTGTATACATTGTAAACTTTCTCTAGTCATACTATGCCCCTCTTTCTGAGTCCTAGAAAATAACCTTTTTGTCCTTTTCCTTTTGTACCTGGTCGGTCCTTTCGCCTATTTGATGAATAAAAGATGAAATAACATACAGAAGGATACACAGCATGATCAGAAAAATGACTCATCTGGCCAAATAACTTGTCCCCTGGAAAATTACTGAGTCTTGCCAATGTATAGACATTCACTCCTAAAATACCACAACAAAAATTAGGAACTTTTCAGGCTCTGGTGTCTGAAATATTACCACACTATCTTGACCATGAATCAGATAGATTTCAAAGTCTTATGAGCTCTCTCATATCATATGCCAGTTTTCAGGTACATTTTTATGTTCATTCTTCTGAGAATACTTTACTACACATTTTAAGATTCTATTCATCCAGTTTTTAGTTATTCCTTCATTTTTTTTCATTCAGTTGACTAATATTGAGTGCTTTCTATGTACGAGGTATCACGATTGTCACTGGGGTATAAGAAATAAATCAGACATAGTCACCGACCTCACAGAACATAGAGATCTGCAGAAAAATAAGACATTAAATAAGAAAGACATTCAGTAGTGTCATAATTCAATAATGATGACAAGGGACTCTATAGTACTTGAGGAACATGAGAATCTTTTGAGAGATTCTCCCAGGAGGGTAAAGTGTGTAGCATATTTCCAGCCCTGACTGTAGCACATCCAATAACATCTCCTTGGCCAAAGCCCAAAGTCAAAGTCTGGGGAACACATTCTATCCACCATGAGGCTGAGGAAGAATACAGATGTACAATACCACTTTACCCAGCAGGGAGAGGAGAATCAGTCCCCAAAATTCAGTCTACCACATTTAGTTTGGAAAATCCTGAGAGTACAATTTACCTATTGTACTATTGTAAAAAAAAATAGGGGTTAGCACTCTTAGGAATGATCATGTATACACATGATTTTTGGTATGTAAGAATTTTAGTTTATCAGCAAGATAAAATGTACACAGGACAGAGTGGGCAGGAACTGGCTCTTACTGGGGTCAGGTCCTGTGGATTCACAAAGATCCTCTCTGTGGTCATATTTCCATGAATGTGTTCACTCTCATGGAGGAACTCCAAGTCATCCAGCTGGGGGAAGAGGAAAGAAAGCATCACTTTCATAAAGGTAGAAAGAGATGAGGGACACTAGGGAAGCACAAATAAGGAGTTACACAGAGATATTACTTCAGAATGGAAGATGACTCTGTGGGAAGTTCACGGAGAACATATCTGAACCTTGAAGCTTGGCTTCTGCTGGTCATATGAAGAGGGGAGACAAGAACATTCAATATCCTCTGTCATTGTCTGACCAAATTTCCTCCACCCAGAATGTGCAAGGGGAAGAGAAATGGACTCTTGCCTCACCTAAAGAAAATCTTTCTAGTTTAATTAGAGAAAACCAAAACGAATGCACAAACTACCCAACAGCAATGTAAATACGGCCAGCTTGGTAGTTCCTGGCTTCCCAGGAGGGACCCTGAGTTTTCCTAATAGTCTTTATTTGTCCAATTGGAATCAGAAGAAGCTTGTTCAAAAACAATAAACTCCTAGTTCCAACTTTTAGCTTTGAGGTCTCTGAGGCTGGGCCTGTGTTTTAACCAGTCTTACCTCACTGCCATACTGAGAGTTTTAATTCGTGCAAAACAGATAAAAGAAGTCTTTTTGATAGTGAATTTAATATGGGAGGACATCATAACCTTAAAAAGGGAACTTTACCAGCTTTGGGAATTAGGTCTTTATGGTTGTGAATAGAAGAGGAAAAAGTAAAAAGAATTAGTTTTGTTTTTTAAAAATTGTTTCATGACTTCATTCTAAAGAATTTTAAGGAGTTGATGTTTATTAAGTGCCTCATATGTACCAGACCCTGTGCTAAGAACTTTATGAAGATATGTACATACTAACCTCATCCGGTCTTCTCAGATTCCCTGACATATAGATACTGATATCTCCTACTATATAAAAGGATGATAAATCTAAATAACTGGGTCACACAGAGAGTGAATACCTGACATCGGGGTAAAGCTAATAAGAGATGATTCTGACCCCATAAGTCTGGAGTTCTATGTTTTGGAGATGATAAAACAAACAAACAAACAAACAAACACACAAAAAATGTTTTCTGGACTGGAAGACACAAGGTAAAAATGAAGCTGGAGGAAGTATAAAAACAGGAGGAAGTATGGACTTATGCACAGTGGACCCTGAAACTCTTTGTCTGCTTCTCTCACTCAGTTTTGAGAATGCTGACAGTCAGGCTTTCACCGTCCAAGTGGAATTTTGGTGAATGTGAATGTGGTTTTCCCAATCGGTCTGCAAGGAAAGAATAACAATATTGTTATTCTTTCAGAACAGAATTTCATGAAACAAAAACTCACAGAGACCAAAATGAGTATCTAAAAATTTTAAATATAATGGTTTGAATAAACAACATTAAGAAAGGTTTTCAATATAAAGTTGAGGGACTCAGAAAACAAGCAAAAAGAAAGTTATAAAATTAAGGGATAAGTTTAAGTGTTGCAGTCCCTGAATAATAGATGTTCAAGAAAGAGAGGAGAGGGAAAATGAAGAAAAGAAAGTTATCAAAATACATACATACATATATATATACATACATCAAGAATATTTTCTAGACCTGAAGAAAATGTCTGCATTTCTATACTGAGTCTAATAGTTCCCAGGAGAACTGATTAAAAAGAAACTCAAACCAAAGCACAAGTACATTACTAGAATCCAGAACATCTGGGACAAAGAGATTTCACAAGATTATGGACAAAATAAGCAGATCGATCTCTCTCTCTCTCTCTCTCTCTCTCTCTCTCTCTCTCTCTCTCTCTCTCTCTCTTTCTCTCTCTCTCTCTCTCTCACACACACACACACACACACACACACACACACACACATCAGAAGTCAGAAGACTTAGATTTCTCTTAAGTAGCACTTTGAAAGCAATTAAGGAATTTCTTCAATATTCTGGATGGAAATTATTTTTAATCTAGAATTGAAGCGAATCAAACTATCAATTAAGAGGGAGATTAGAATTTAAACATTTTATGACATGAACGCTCTCAAAAAGTTATCTCTACATACCGTTTCTAAAGAGAAAGATGAAAGTCATGGGCTACGGGAAGCAAGCCATCCAAACTGAGGAGAAACTAAAAGAATCCCCAGATGAAAGTGAAATGCTGTCCCCCAAGATGTCAGCTGTGAAACAGCCATGGAAAGGGACCAGTCCATATTGGAGTATTCCAGAATTCCCAGTAAAGACTTCTTCAGGATAATAAAATCAACAGACTCTGAGATTCACCTGGATATTTTGAGAGAAGACTTAGATATCTAACTTTGAAGATGTGGAGTAAGATTATTAATATAAAAAGACAAGATAAGCATTAACTACAGAGGAAACATTCTTCAGAAAAATAAAAGTAATCACATATTACATGTGTCAGCTTTAAAAACAATTTACCTATTACTTTCCAGTGCAGCCATGATTCTAAAAACTTTAAATGTGGTAATTCACTTAATCCTCATACCAAACTTGTGAGGTGCTATTTCCTCATATTACAGATAAGGCAACTGAAGCACACAGAATTTGGTGAATTATCTAAGGTCACACAGCTCATAAACAGTAAGGCTGGGTTTTGAACACAGGCATTTTGGCTCTACAGTCCATGATCTCAATCTCCGTGTTATGCACCTCTGCTCAAAATCGTTCAATTAGAGAGTAATGATACAACCAAAATTCCAGGTCAGTGTATTAGGAAGATGGGGGCAGCGAAAGGGTATGAATATGTGGTAAGAGGCAGTGAGGAGGAAAAGAGTGCTAAAACTTCATCTTTCACAGTGATAAGTCAATAGATAATGCCCAAAGTTGAAAAAAAAATAATAATGTTAGAGCATCGAATGGTGATATCAAAGTACTCAGCCAAAAGAGGAAGTGGTTTCCATAATAGATGAAGGCATGAAGCAGAGGGAGTCGGAACTGCTGTTGTTTATAACTCATCTCACAGAACTATTTGTCTCTTCAAATCGTGGATGTGTTTAACTTTGATAAAATATAAAATGCAAGAGGAAGAGAAGGAGCAGGAGGAGGAGGAGAAGGAGAAAGCGGCAGAGCCATGCTGTCTCTTATAGGTGGAGTATTCTCTCTCTGCGGACTGTTAATTTCCTTGGGATGACATGTAGCCTGGTGGACAGAACGCGGCACAGCCCAATTCTAGCCTGGCCCTGCTGACGAGCTGTGTGATCTCAGCCATGACATTGCCCTTTTTTCCCTGGGTCTCAGCTTTATCACCTACACAGAGAGTGTTGAACTAGAAATTATGTTCCTTTTATGGCATCTTTTTATGAGATCCAGCATGCAAACGAGAAGAGACCAGACTAAGGAGAACAGTGGCCAGTGGACTGGAAGTAAAGCTGGGAATTTTGTTACAGCAGCCCTTGCAAACTGATACGGTGAGAACTTTGGTCAAATGGCAATTCATAGCAAACTACTCCATAGCTGTGTGCCAGGGAGAAGGGGAGAACAGATATGGTGGCAAACAAGAGTTTCCAGAAACTACCTTAAATACTTTACTTAGATCATGTAGCTTTAAGCAGAATGAAAATCATTCAAATGTAGGGCATCCTTTCCTCACACCAACATTGCATTGAAATATTGGCTCTGGTCTTTGTTGCTGTTTTAAACACAAAGTGAAAATAATTTTGAAAAAAAATTAAAAAGAGCTAATGGGGAAAATATTTTGGAATCTTAAACTCACTATACGCAAGTATCTTTCTCTACTGTTTCTATTAATGATGAATTTGCTGTAGGGTAATGGATTTTTCCAGGCTAACAGATTCCCCAGGCCTGCAATAGAAAGTTCCTAAAAATATATATCTGTAAAAGACAAATTCTCTTCTGTCTTTCAGCAATTTTCCCCTGAACTGTGCTTCTCCCTTTTTGCCATGGTTAGAATCCTTTTCAAGTTTATTGCTGCTGTGATCTGTATAACTCTATTTTAAACCATCTACGACAAAATCAACCCTTAAGGTTCTACTCCAAGAAAAAAAGAGAGGGAAGAATTAAATTGAAACCAATATTGGACCTGGAATTAGAGAATCCCTAATACTTGGAGCTGGGAAAAGTAAAATAAGATTCTGGAAAACATGAATAATAATCCTGAATTTCTGAAGTAGATCAAAGTGGATCTAAGCTATGTGATTTCAGCCATGATGCACAGGTAATATTCTAAGTCTTCGTGAATATCAACTATTATTAATCTCTTTGGTGAGGTCAAAACACAGTGGAGCCTTTTCAAGACAACTGGAACAATCACAGTGCTTTGTGTCAGTAGATTATGTAGTGCACTGAACTTCTTGCTAAATTATCTAAGACATGGCTCTCAAACTTGATTGCCTACAAGAGTCCTAGTAGTTAACATCCAAGAGTGAAACATTCTCCATTTTATGTGAAAATTCATACGTTCGTTTATTCAATAAGCATTTATTACTTACTGCGAGCCACATACTGTTTTGGGTACTAAAGATGAAGTCCTTATCCCCATGGAGTTTAAAAGTGATAAGAAAGAGCACTAAATAACTTAAGATGTGGTGTCAAGTCAGTTATACATGTGCAATAAGAATTTAATACAAGCAGAGTAAGAAAATAATTGTGAGCATCATGGGAGATTTAAATAGATCAGGGAAGGCTTCTCTGAGGAGGTGGCATTCGAGCAGAGATATGAATGACATGCAGGAGAAAGGCCTGCCAATTTCTGGGAAAATATCATTCCTGAAACAGGGACAAATAAGCACAAGCGCTCTGAGTGGGAGCATTCTGGGATGCTCAAAGAACGGTAAGGAGTCAGCATGAAGGAAAGAATAGTGGGAATTAGCATTGGAAGAGGTGAGCGGGGCAAGTCATTTAAAGCTTAGAGGTGTGTTAAAGGCTCTGATTTTATTTTACTGGAGATTGGAAACCTTTGGAAGGTTTTCAATCAGGGAGAGACAGGATCAGATTTCCATTTTAAATTTTGGTTCGAGCGTGAGAAGAGAGACAAGGGAAGACGAAGTAGTCCACTGACAATGCCGAATGGGATGAGGGCGGTTATGGTGGAGCAGAAGGGTATAATTCAGGATCTATGACAAAGGTGATTTTTGAAGGATGGCTGGAATAATGGATGAGGACTGTGAGAAAAAGAAACATGCCAAGGAGGACTCCAATTTTGGGGCCTTGGACACCTGGATGAATGCTGGTTGTCTTTTAGATAGAAAGAGCAATGGAGACTGTGGCAAATCAGAGTGTGCAACTCATCTGAAGGGGTTGCCGTTATGTAACTCAGAAAGCTGAAGATTATGTTTTCTATTACATATAATAATTATCCTTGCCAGGTATTTTATAACTCAATTCTTCTCTTTCTACTTATGAGTTTCAATATGGTGATCATGAGACCACAAACTTACTTAACAAAAATTTCAGTCAAACTTTAGTCGTTGGTACCATATTTGATTGACTGAAAATAAGTTTTTCTCTATAGCATTCACGATAATGACAGGTGAAGAATGACTGCCACGTGGGTGCAGACGCCTTCACCCACCTAGTCTGCTACCTCTTTCTCTCAAGTCTGCTCTCAATGCCCTGATCCTTTTTGCTGACTGAACTTTTGGCCTCAGATTCTTGTCTCTGAACCCAGAAGAGAACGGACAGGTCATCTGGCCTTTTCCTCTGGTGCCTCTGCCCATGGCAGTCTCTAGAAAAACATATTAGGGTGTAGGTGGGAGCTCTGAGATCGGGAGTATGACAACTGCTCTTGGTGGAATCTAACCATGAAGCAGGGAGTGCACTTGCTGCAAATTTCTACCTCCCCAAGCCCACCATCCCCACATTTTCCCCCTGAACTGGCTATTGGTTCAATAGAGGATCATTTTTGCTTACTCCAAAACCTCAGCTCGAAATTGGCCACATAGCCTCACAGATAGTACCCATGGAGTTATAATAAACCCTGAGATCAATACGTTAATAGCATAGTTTTCAAAACATAATTACAGTTTTGCCAAGTTTATCCTAATGGAAACACAAGATGTCATTCGACTTCTAGAGGAGCTGAAATCATTCAACTAATTTCAAGTAGGCCCGGTACTGAGAACTGAACTAGTCTACTTATTTTTCTTTTTTTCATTGAAATGATAATTAAAGCATCTCTACTCTTAAACGATTAAAACTATTGCTGATTTTTAGTGCATGTGTTTGAAATAAAATCAAGCAAAAGAAAATGTTTGGCTCTCAACTCAACCCTTTCAGATGATATTTGAACAACTCTGCCATCCCAAATAAATAGATGCAAATATGTAAAAGGGAGAGTCAAAACTCTTTGAATAAAAACTTCCAAATCATGAGTTATGAGTCTGATCATAGTAATATTACAAAATTGATTTTTCTTCTTCATGAAGCTTACTTTTACATGACCCAGTTTCAGAAAGCATCTAAATTTATGATTCAGTTTGATTCGATTTAGCTATGGTCATTAAAGGGACCACAAGTTTGCCATTAATCATTGATTATATTCAATCAGCTCTCAAGGTGACTTATGTTTTCTCACTGTTTGCGATATTAGAATCTGCCAAACAGGCTTCCTGGCATGAGATGCAACATTTCTCCGTAAGTAGTTGGAGAATTCAGTTCAAATTGTATTAAGTACTTATTGATCATACTTTCTAATACCTTAGCTAAAAAAAAAAAAAAAAGATGTGTTTAAATCTCTGATTCTGATAGGTAATAGAGTTTTGTTGATGCTGTTTGTTGATGTTTTGTTTGATTACAGAATGGTATATTCTACACATGACCTCCAAACCAGTATTTTTTAAAAAATTATTTTCTGTTAAGATCGCTTTTAAATTTCTATCATAAGTTAGCGCAATGTTTTTTTCCAAACCATTTTTTTCTTGTGTTGACAAAAGGAACAGCCTGAAGGCAGGGCCCACATGTCATTCATCTTAACATCTGCAGTACCAGTGTCTGTGCAAAGGAATCGTGTATATTCCATGAGTGACATAGTATTTGTTGATTCTTAGAGTCCATTTCCATCCCTTCTTAGACTCTTCCCACTCCGCAGTAAGTGGGAAGGAAGGCTAACGACAGTATGTTACTGACTCCTCTGTGGCTACAGGTGTGAATACAGTGGAGGTTCTTCCAATGAGAGAGAGAAATGCAAGACTTGGAAGGTGGAAGGGGAACAACATGCCGCTCGTCAGTTGCACCGTGGCAGTGGACAAGGAAGCTCTACACATATGAATATTCATAGAGCCAGGCTCCATTCACTGTATGTAAGCTTGAGGATGCAGCAGCAATTGCCTATTGACCGTGGATATGGAGGCATAATCACAAAACCAAAAGTCGTAAGTTCTGCTCTTCCGTCTTTCCGATGGTTTTGCATACCCCTAATTCCTGGTGTGAAATCTTTTCCTGGTTCCCTCACTAAATTGCAGGATGTTCGCACTGTTTTCTCTCTGTGGAATGTCCTCGGCAACACTTTTGCATGGCAAACATGTTTTTTCATTTGTGGTCCAGCTCTTAGATCTTTCTGTGAGAGAGTTTTTAGACCCATTCCCCACCTACCCCATATAGGATTTATCATACTTTTATCTGATATTACCACTTACAGTATTTTAATGTGAGAGCTTTTATTTGTTTCTTTCTTTCTTTGTATGTTTGGTTCCCTAGACAACACCTGCAATGTTTTGCAAGTCCAGGAAAACATCTTGCTCATGTTTGTATTCCCGACACCTAATACAGTCACTGATTTATAAAATGCTCTCAAGAGTTATTTATTCCTTTGAATTTAAGGCTTAGGGGCTCTGCCTCTTATTTATTTCTGTACTTTCTATACTGTCTGACGCTCAACAAATTGTCAATGAACATTTGTTATACTAAATTATTAAATTACCTCATCATTCTCTTCAATGAGAATCAGATGAATTTATTCAACATTTGGTGGTTACAAAGTCCATGTTAATGTAAGCTGAACTTCAAACTTGTCAAAGATATTCCAAAGCAAGGAAATAGTGTGGGCAGAGGTGGGAGGTGTGAGGAGGTGCAAAGCATTCAAAGAACCACAGTTATCATTATCTGGCTCAACTTGGGTGTCCAGAGTGAGGAAGGAATAGGTTTGATGAGGGGATTTGCTCACCACCCCTGAGCTACTTTAATTCACTGTAAGTGATATCATGAGCAATGACTCCAATTGTGCTAATAATTGTTTTTCCCAGCAATCAATGAATGAGTTCAAGAGGTCAGTGCAAGAGCTATTTCTTCACCAGGATGGCTGTCAGAATAATTTGCTTATTTTGGCTCTTCCCTCGTGCATATTATTAGGCAACTTTATTGCATAAAAAGAGGTCCCAAATGCTGATATTACATTAGATAGAGTCTACTGATGCTCAAGAAGCTTTATAATTTAGCATTGCTAGCATTAGATGTAAGGCCAAATTCTCAAAAACAAAATCCATTGGAAAAAAACATGCCACATCTTTCTGAAACATCCATTACACGCGGCACTAAGAAATTTTCAATATAATTTTTCTATTCAAACAACCCGTCACGTTATGGAGTAAAATGCTAACTAGGTGAATTTTCAACATAAGACATGAGATTGCAAGGTAATTTCTGTCCCATTTTTCCTCATATGTACAGAAAATACATGATCAAATGTCCTTAGAGGTCTTTTGGGAGTTCTAAAGAAAGGTTTGGCTTTTTCGTTTCACGTTGAGGGGAGCAGTTTCACCAAGAAGCCTGACCCTTTGGTGCCTCTGCTTCTTCATTAGAAAATAAAAAACAATGGTACATTTCTCCCCTACCCCCCACCTCACTGCACTGGTGCAAAATAACATGTGAGGCAGATAAAATACAGCAAATGAATATGGACTCATTTTTTTTTTCATGTTAAAAATGGGGATGATTGTAAATGATAATACCTATCTCAACTGATTGTGGGAGTGTATGATTGACTCAAAGAAAAGTCCTTAGAACTACACTTGTCACATGAGAGGCCATTATTTGTTGTTATAGAGTAGGGCCATTTTGAGTGACGTCTTTCCCATTAATAATGTTATCATCAAACATATATTAAGTGCTTTTTAGGTATGAGACATTTTATATGCATTATCTCATGTAAAATGACCCTAGAAAACAGGTGTTATTATAATCAGTAGTTTACAAATAAATTGGAGATTCAAAAGAGATTAAAAACTTACTCTAGGCTGAAAAAGTTAGCAAGCCGTGGACACAGACCTTGAAGTCTTGAGGCTGACTTAGAACCTGTATTCTCATGACTATGAAACTTAGGTCTTCTTTAGGATAAGGAGAGATGGACAGGGATGGGGAAATAAACAAAGGATCACAGCTATATCAAACACAACTTATGTATATTAGACACCAGCCTAAGGTATTACATATCGCATCCCAGTTAACTCTTTCAAATAACCCCATAAGGTTGGAATTTTGGGGGTGATTTTTTTGACATGAGGGAATAGTAAGGTATAGGATGAAGATTCCAACCCATGTTCGTTTACCTCCAAAACCCTTACTTTTTCTGCTACCATGGCCCCATTAATTATAATGCATGAGGTCGAGCGGGTCACTAGTCAGATTCTGAAAATTCAGTTGTCCATCTCACATGAATCCCCAACGAATAACACCAGAGTGAAAAGGGGTAAAAAGAATATACACTGTACAAATTGCAGATGGGGAAGAAGGAAGAAAATGTTAGAAAAGGTCTTGTTTTGACTTTAAAAAAAATAGTTGGGACTTGATGATGACTTGTTTTTAAGTGTACATCTTATACATAAAGTTACACTGTTATTGCATGATTCAGTGTAAGACTGCATTGAATTACGTTTATCACTACAGTTGAGTTAAATATGACCTAAAGCTGTATATACCTTTCTATAATATTTTCTGCTTAAAGCCTGATTAATCATTTTCTGATGTTTGTTGAATCAAATAAAACTGGGCTAAATTAATTCCACTGTCTTCTTTCAAGCTACTAGTATGGCTTTATCTTGCTATTAAAAGAAGATAAATTGGCAGAAACTAACAGAACTTTGTTGCTTTTCCCTGTAGCAAGCAACATCCAGTAAACCTTCAAAAGGCAGAAGGGATCAATTACTTTCACTTGTCAATGATGACATAATAAGAAGTGACTTGGTCAAGATAAGAGAGGCCTGAAAACAGCCTCTCTCCTGATGTCTCTCTATTTAAAGACACAGGATGATGCTGCGTCTATTTATAAACTCATCTGGAAATGCATGAGCTTTGCAAGGTCTTTTTCCTCTGTGGCTGCATCTTGAAAGGGCATACATTAGAATAATAACATCAAATAACCTAATACCTTGGAGTCGACAAAGGCAATTTATATAAACATGAATTTACTAGCAAGCAGTAAAAAAAAAAAAAAGACACATAAAAGAGACAAGAAGGCATCTCAAATTTGAGAGGGGAGAAGGCACTTCAACTAGACAGAAATTTGCACGTGGGTGTGGTGATAAAGGTGGTGTTGCTCATCGAAAGAGCCCAGTGGAGAATACGACCCTCTAGTTGTATCATCTTGTGGAAGCTACTAGCCTCTTTGAATTTTATTTTATTTTATTTTTTAATTTATGAAATTGGGATAATATATCGTAGAGTTGTCAAGAAGATTGGGTTAATTTGAAGACTAAATTGATTAACACCTAGTATAAAGTCTAACCAATGGTAGATATGCAATAAAAGCTACTGGTATCATCATCATCATCACCACCACCACCACCACCACCATCATCATTATATGAAGAGATCAGAAACAATTGCCACCAAAATGGTTCTATTAGCTTGTCTAACTCAACGTCAGAGGCAAGATGTTGTTAATGGTTTTCAGTATTTGATTTTTTGTAAATCTTATGAAAAACCTCCAAATGTAAATCATGTGACCTAGCTTTAGAGATTGGTCTTTAAAGGGATACAATGAGCCAAAGAGAAAGGGAAAGCATACTCATAATATTCTGCTCCAGCACCCTCTGCTTCACTCATATGAAAAAATATCTAGACTTCTCAGGCTCTTAAAATCCATACAAACTAGGAACCATCCTAGGTCATCCTGTAAATAGCAATGGAACTTTAGCTGCAGCTTAGGACTCCCCTGAGAGTCATAAGCTTAAACTAAGCCTGTCTAAAATTTAGACAAGAGGAAACAGGAGCACTGGGAACAGTTAATTCTCCCCTGGGTGGCACTGTAAGGCATGATGTGCTTCCCTTCTAAATTCCAAGGGAAAAAAAAATCAAGCCTAGAAAAGTCAGTGTTAACAGAAGAAACAGGGATGTTGAGGACAGGACATATGGACATCGCTCATTCATAGGATTGCCAGGAGTTTGGGTCAACTTGACAGCATGTAACGCATATGCAAAATTTAAAGCTAATTTACTACATTTTAATTACAGAATGTTCCCCTCTCCTAATAACCTGTTACTACATATTTAAATGAAGTTTGATAATAGTTAGAGGTTCACATACAGAGTGCTCAGCAAGTGCCACTCTCGGCTCTCGGTGTGATGCTAACATTAGCAAATATAAGGCTCACAACAACAGAGGAGGGAGGTGCTGTGAGTATCCTTGTTTTTTCAGAAGAGGCACAGAGACTTTCAGTAATTTGTCCAAGATCACACAGCTAAAAGTATCTGCAGAGTCAGTATCTGAACCAAGGCCAATGGGTTGCAAAATCCATGCTTTTGAACTGTAAAGAAGGGACTCGATGGCAGCACTTCCCCATGGACCATCTTCAGACTGAGTAGAGCTGATTCTATCTAGTCTTTTATTCATTGTGTTTTACTTATTCAATAATATGCTATTAAACACAACTCTCTGTTATATGTTTAAATCATACATAATAGTTTAACTCACCTTCCCACTGCATTCCCTTACAAATATATTTAAAGATACATGATTATGGATCTGTGAGAAAATCTTCTACTGCCATTTAAGAATTGTTCTGTTGATTAAAAACTACATTGAAAATAATTGTGTTTTATGAAAAGGTAACTGATAATCAGTTTTTGAGACATTCTAAAACCACAGGGCATCATTCATTTCAACAGTAAGCCTCACAATTTTAATTAGCTATTGATTAGAAAAAGAGATAATATGATCCAGTAAGAAAAGTGTTTAGAAATTCCACTTTGTCAGTTAAGTAACTGTTTTCTGGACAGAAGGTGGTTAGTTCTTGAATCATCGGCAGAGGAGAGAAAAGGAGAAATCGAATTATCTTTGTTCATTTTCCCTTCTCCTACAATCCAGAAAAAAGATGTATGGAGGAACAGGATTGGCGGAAAAGGGCTGGACTTTGGAGCTATCTCTCCAGCAGGAGATGAATGAAGGCCAAGGGAGGAAGGGTGCCTGCTGACAACTGTCATTTCTGCAGTCTTACTGGAGCAAAATGATATTTAACATTGAGAAAAAAAATCGAGTGTCTATATTTTTTAGTGGCTGCAGAAGTCTCGTTTTTCTGGGGAAAAGAACATTTTTTTTTTTTTAAGGTAGACCTTTTTTAAAAGCAGATGATTGCGTGGTCAGCCAGAGACTTACGGAGAACAAATGACAATATCAGGGTTTTAGGTTTAGCAATCCACTGACCGGGGGCACTGAGAAAGCACACAGTACAAAGTCTTTGATAAATTAACTCAAAGTAAATTTCCGTCCGAAGACTACATTATGCTGTACTGAATACAGTTCAGTTAGCCAAAAGTCCTTGTTGAAATGTAGGCAACAGTCTTTCTTTGAATTCTGATCCATATTCTACTTGTCATTTTACTTCTATGATGAAGAATATTTAACTACTTCATACTGAGTCTAAATTTTTAAATGCATGCAAATGTGTAGAAACATTGAGAATCAAAGCAATCAATCTTCACTGATTCAAAAGTTCTATCAGGAGGCTTGAGATTTAGAATAAAGAAAGTCGATTGTGCTGTGTAATTCTGAGTCCGTTTTAGAAAAAGAAGCCATTACAGTCTTGCGGATATAGATTTATTACTATGAAAAGCACAAAGAAATACATGAAAAATAGAGAAGTAGGAGAACTTAGAATTATATCAACAAGAAAAAAAAATTTCAATATACTGAGGCAGCATTAAAAGCGAAAAGTAAAACTAAAAGATGTAGAACTTGCTGATCTTTACTTCCTATTTTCGAATGTATTGTTAATATTCTTACAAATCGGAGAGGATAATATCAAATGGCATGAAGAAGACCAAAGTCACAATCAAAGTTGTAATCTTGTGAAAAAGCAGAAAGAGCAAAGGAGATATGCAACTTGAATTTTAGGTATCTATAATGGTATATACATTTTGATCCAAGAGCATGCAGACAATATTGGATCCCACCAAATGGAATCACCGTTATTTCATTTTGTTTCTTCATACACGAGGACCTATTGCCAAACCATCTTCTCATTTTTACCTTTGAGTATTTTCTGGCCTTGACCGTACTACAGGTGTTCATTCCCTCAAATCCTAAGCCATCTGTCTTGAACATTTCAGCTGCTGACAACCCAAAGCCAGACTCCTGTTGGCTTTGAGGATCTTAGCAGAATTGGGCAGGGAGATGTCTCTTCAAGAGGAGCCAAAATCTAGAGACGAGATTGGCAGTTTGGGAAGACACTGTGCTGGCAGATGTGCCAGTGTGGCTTAGCCCTAGAACTAGCCAGAGGGTTGAAAAATTACAGCAAGAATTCCATTATCAACCTATGGTTTGGGCCCAATTCCAAGGCTTATAATTCACTCTCCCTAAATTCTCTCAGCACATTTAACTACATGTTCAAAGCATCAGAATGTAGATCAGCATTAGACATGACGGCTTTGCCACTTTCCTACCACTAATGCCAGTTCTAACAGCCCACCCCTGTCTCTTTCCCATCCTACAACCTCCCGTAGAAGTCCTGCAAAAATGATATGAAAACAACAACCAAGAATTATTACTCTAGGGTCTCAAGTATTACATATGCATGAGAAGGGAATATCCTACTGCATATTTTTATCTGTGTGAGATCTTTTGAATTATCACAGGTAATATTTTTGCAGTCATTTACATAGTAATTTCACTTCCAAAATCTTTCATTGTGAGGAAATTTCCAACTAGATATGATCTTCTGCAAGGCAGGAACCACGAATTATGTTCTTTTTGTAACACCAGTGCCTAGCACAGTGCCTAACTGCTTTCACTCAGCGTTTACTCACTCAGCAAGTTGTGTGTGTGTGTGTGTGTGTGTGTGTGTGTGTGTGTGTGTGGTATTAAATACTACACTTGACACTGAGCATAAAAGTGGGCAACAAAAGAGAAAAATGTCCTTCTTTCATGAACCTTACATTCTAGCTTCTATATCAAACATACAGACACTCAACAAATGTTTTTTGAACAAATGGATGGTTAAGTAAACAAAAGAATGTATGAATGGAAAGATGAGTTTGTAGAGGGTAAAGATAACTGAAATTTAAATACAAGTTTAGCTTTCGTCTTGTTTTCTCCAGCCCAAGTCATCTGACTCATGAATTGGAGAGGCAGAATGAGAAATGGGTATGCCCATGTGTGTGTATGTGTATGTGTTATATTTCAGTCTCAAGAATAATTGAAATGGTAAAGTATATTCTGAGTACTGACACTATTAAATAGTAGTTACCCAAGTGATTTATTTATAAATCAGCAATTAAAAAATGTTTTATAGAATCTAATTCTTCAAATTTTTATTTTGTGTTATGCCAAAATGGAGTCCTGTGGTGAAATAAGATTATAACAATTATATAAGCTTCTTTGTTGGTAGGTCTTAACAGACTTTTTGCATAATAACGAAAGGTATGGTTCTGTAGGAGAACATGCTTGCCTAACTTTAACTTAAAATTTGCTTGTGAGGAACATTTAATAAAGCACACTTTGTTTAACATGGATACAAATAAGTACAGTGGAATCTGTGTGCTCATCTTGGATTCCCTTTCAGGGTCAACACATTCAACCCCAGCTGCTGAAAATGTTGGTGGATGGGATGCTCACAAATGTGCCCTCACTGGTCATCGCCCTTTGCTCCAGGTAACTGCTCCTCAGAGGCTGACCTGTGGCCTATGACTGGAGAACAGCAAAATATAAAGACTCACTCCCCTTGTCTCAATTTGAGACAGATCATAAGGACCATCCCAGTTTCAGAACTTCCTGTTGTATTAGCTAAGAACTCAGCTGCATCCACAAAACAGGTGAATTTCTTTATCTGTCTCATCCTGCCTTCTTATTTCCTTCAGATATATCTCTCCTAGTGTATGCTCCAATGAAATTTCTCCATGCAATTCTCCATCACTGAGTTTGCTTCTCAGGAATCCAATCTAAGACAATAAGCATATACATGCTCATGTATGAAAGGACAGATAAGTTTGTATAGGGTAAAGATAACCAAAATTTGAATACACATTTAACTTTGGTCTTGTTTTCCCCAGCCCAAGTCATCTAACAAATGAAGTGGAGAGCCAGAATGAGAAATGTGCTTGTGTGTGTGTGTGTGTGTGTGTGTGTGTGTGTGTGCGTGTGTGTGTATGTGTCTGTGTGTTATATTTCATTTCGTTTTAACCCAATCACTTCTGTGTAACTAAAAGTATGTTTCCCCCTGTCCCCAGTGGAACTAGAAATTTGATTCATAAATTACTGTTTCAGTCTATGTTCCAAATATATAAGAATCCCCTCATTATCAACTCTTCTTTTCCTAAAAATATTTCTCAATTTTTTAGTCTATACAATTCATTTGAGAGATAATCACGTGCAGCATCTGCACTCATTTCTAACATGGCAGTGAACTTTTATCAAAATTCAAAAACAAGTCTCTCTGAGGTTTCAAGTCGTCAGTAGCAGAACTCAATTTCAGGCTTATTTTGTCTGATTTCAATGTCAAGCCTCTTTCTACTGTGTCTTACCCTAAAATTAGTAACAAATATGAGAACAGATAGGAAAATCAAATGTCATTATCTTTGTTTCAATGAATTGTGTTGAACTATATCTAGTGTGAACTACCAAGTTTCTAAGAAAAATGACCCCTTCTGAAGTAAATCTTCCTGAAGTAACAATACATGTTTATACCCATACATACGTGCACACACAATCATATTCATCAGTGGAAGGGAATCTAGAGTTATACTAGCCAACCCTCTCAGTTTTAGAGCAGAAGAAACAGGTTCGAAATGGAGGAGTGATTGGTCTAAGGTCCCAAATATAATGGGAGAATGAAGCCTGACTTCCAAAAACTAAACAATTCAGCCTGTCATTGAGATTCATGATGTAGGACAGAGAGAGTGATTATTAGCTTTATCCTGTAAAAAAAAAAAAAATTCATTTATGTCTGAAATTACTCTAGAATTATTTTAGAGAGGCCACATGTCTCATTTGATTTCTATAAATTTAATTAAACACACTTTTTCAGGAACACAGCACATGCACAAAAGCTAAGAGTACATGTAAACTGGACTGTATGAAAGAAAACCACCTCTCATTCTCAACTCATTCCAGTGAGCGATGTGATTTAATAAATCATCAGTAAGAGATTCAATCACCTGCACAGCAGTCTAAAAATCTACCATTCTAAAAAAAACATTTAATAAAGCAATGTGGACTGAAACAAAACATAGATTGGCATCAGGCATCACTTTAACAATTTCATCAGAAAATGGTTTTATAAACATATTTTTCTGTGCTCATCTTTTTATAGATTCAATCAGCACTACCTTCACAGAAATCATGCACTGAGATGCCATGGCAACCAGCATATTCTGCACAGACACACACACAAAATCAACGTGCTTAAATAACTGTAACTCACGCCCACTTACGTCTATTAGATTTGGATTCCAGGTATAAAAATAGCAACAGTGATTGTTTTTGCCAACTAGGGTCTCTGTTATTAAGTTTCAGGTGACGTAAACAACATGACAGTGGGAAGTTTAAAAGCAAAACCCCAAAGGGAGGAATAAACAGTTCAGCACAAGTCTAAATCCACTCACCACCAACTGATTCTTTTGGGTTCTTACTGTAAGTGAATTTCACCCTCAGTCCTGTGCTACTCAAATGAATCCTTTACTGGCAATAAAACAGAATTGGTAGAACATGGAATCAGTACTTTTCTACCCAAAAAGTAAATGACCGCTTCAAATTTTCAACATTTTTTTCTGCTTAAAATAATGGTTTTGAAAAACCAATTTCAGAAGACAAATGTGTTGATTTGAGTAATTGTTCAAGAACTTCATTCCCAAAGTAACCTGAGTTTTCTTTCCTGAACATCTGAGAGACTTGGGTATACAGTAAGTTTAACACTACATCTATGTAATGTCAGCTATTTAAATAGAGTAAAAACCTCTAGACACTATGATAGGAACCAGGGATACAAAAAACAAAACAAACAAACAAACAAAATCCTGGTTTATGGTGCTGTTTTGTAGTTCTGACCAATGACAGCAGAATTACCCCTCGTGTTTGTCAATAATTCTGATTTGTGGGTCTCATATAAGTTCCACCTGGAATTAGAACTGAAGATGTTCCATACTTATGAAGCAAGTGGTCCTTTGGAAAAACACTCAGCTAGGAAGTGTAGAGAATCTATCAACCACCAGGAGCCTGCATGAACTTATGAAGGGGTGAGACCTGCATGTGCCGAGTAGCACCATGCAGCTGTTGTGGCGTTGTTAAGTGGCTCCTGGCAGGGAAATGCTTCTTGAGGACTAAAGAGAGTAAGTGGAGGCAGGAGAAAGACAACAGCCACTTAGGACATACACTTGTGCTTCTATTTGCTGCCTGATCACCTGATTGAGCATCCCTAGATCAAAGTATCTTATCAGTGGTAATTAGATAATGAAAGCCACAATGATAATTATAGTCTATTCTTATAACTGTTTTCAGTTTAAAGCACTTATTTCATAGTACACATGGAAATGGGCATAAAATGTTTAAATAGCAAAGTCCTAGAAAGTCAGGAGAGACTGTTTTATCTTCACCTACTGTACTTGACTGTAAGACCCATGGGGCTTTGAGGTCTCTGTCTACTAGAACAGTGTTTGGTTCATGTGAAGTGTCAGTGAATAGTTGTTGAAGAAAAGAAAAAGAAAAAGAGAGAGAGAGAGAGAAGAAAGGAAGGAAGGAAGGAAGGAAGGAAGGAAGGAAGGAAGGAAGGAAGGAAGGAAGGAAGGAAGGAGAGAGAGAGAAAAGAAAGAAAGAAAAGAAAGAAAGAAAGAAAGAAAGAAAGAAAGAAAGAAAGAAAGAGAAAGAAAGAGAGAGAGGAAAAGAAAGAAAGTATAGGACATAACTAAAGAAGAAATAACTTGGAGTGAATGAGGCAAAGGTACTTTCTTAGGTAATCATCTGATAGTACATTGTTTTTCTTGTCTATGAAAACCCAGCATACAACAGCAGTGCAGGTAGGCTTGTGGGGGTTCCTGAGCAGCATGAAGAGAGTTCAATGATTGCTCTTTCAAATGGAGAGCCACAGCTACTGGAGTTGGTATGTTCGCATGGAGTTTTTCAAATCCAAATAGGAAAAGAATTAACCAGAGTTGTAGAAATTCAGTTGCCAACCCTTTAAATTTAAACATTGCGCCCCCTCAGTCAGAAAGACTGCGGTAAGAAAGGAAGTCTAACATAATGTAGGCTCTGTCATTAGACAACAGAGCCTAGGACATTAAAGGTAGAGGCATGTCCTTTGATCACTGATATCTAAGAGTCTCGCCCATGCTTTAACGAAGAACAGTTTGTTTTCAACACTAGCATTACATTCTGGTTATACCTGCATTTAATGTAGTTTGAAGTGTGCGTATGTGAGTGTGTTCGAAAGACAGTCTTCAATACTATTTAGCTAATCCATTTCTGACCATTCTAAACAATTACTTCCAATATGATTGGTGCTAAATCTATGAGCCAAACGGGGAGGTTCTTGTGCCCAGACTCTACAGAGTGTTTGAGTAGTGCTATCCTCACCTACAAAAATACAGAAAGTTCATGAAGCTAATGAAAGCTAGAGCAGGACTTTATCTTAGATCTTCTGATTTAAAAATCGCTTTTAAAAAGTACAGAATTGGGTAATAGAATATAGTTAGCTATTTTAATATAGAATTGTGTATTTTTTCCAAGTATGTTCTTTAAAATGCCATGCACTGGTTTTATACCTGTGGTTTGGCAGAGATTCATCATGAAAGGTCTAGAAAAAATTCCATTTTACAATTCTTTGTAAAAAACATGTGAAGTCAGTGATGAACATTACCCTATGTACAGATTTCATGCATTTTGAACAGATGAAAAAAATTATAAGTTTCTATTCAGGGCTTTTATCTATAAAAGAAAATTATGTCAATAAGGAACTCAAAATAATTCATCTCTTCATTGAGAGACTTAACCAAGTGATCAAAGTTAACCTCACCAGTTATGGGACATATTAATATCTGGTGCCTCCTAATACCCTGTTCTGGGAAAGACAAACATTTTCTGTGGCATCCTGTCCAAAAATAAATAAATAAATAAATAAATAAATAAATAAATAAATAAGTAAGTAAATAAATATATATATATTAATAGTACACATCGGTTATTGTGTACTGTGTGTGGGTGATCTTTTTTCACTATATATATCAGTGACACTTTTAAAGATAGTAAGGGGGACTTTATTGAGAATCATAGTGATAATATAGAGACCACTTCAATGGGATTTCTCCGGGAGTTGGAGAAAGACTGGGTTAAACTCCAAATACATCATGGGAATTTATAGCCAAGGAGCAGTGTGGGGGTCACTGGATGAAAACGGCTAAGAGGAAACATCAGAGGGAAGAGGGGATCCTGGCTAAACTAACCTCGCAGGATTCTTGCTGACAACAAGCCAGGGTGATCAGACATCAGCTGGGGAGCAGTGGAGGCTGATGAACCTGATCAGGTGTCAAAGGTAGAAGGGGATGGGCTCTGGTTAAGCTGATTCAGCGGGGTTCTTGCTAAAACTGGATTTTACAAGGAAGTGCACAGATAGGCCTGGGAGTAGGTTCAGGGGCCTGACTGAAGTTTGGTCAAGCAAGAAATTCTTGTTAGTACTTTTCCGATGGATCAAGCCCATGAAAGAAGAAAAAAGACTTAGGAACTGTTCCAGGTTTTAAAAAAGATTTAGGAACTGTTCCGTATTAAAGAGACATGATGACTAAACTCAATAAGACATTGGATTGGTTCTTGATCCAGGAAAAAAAGACATCGGTGGGACTATTGGTAGAATTTGAATAAGGTCTCTAAATTAGATGATGAAATGGTATCAACATTAATTTCTTATTTTTACAAAGATATTATTATAGACAATGTTAACATTTTGGGAAGCTAGATGAAGGCTATATGAAATTCACTGTATTAATTTTGTAAATTTTTAAAAATCCGAAATGATCTCAAAATGAAAAGATAAAAACAAAATAAAAATTTTAAATTTGTGAAGAAGGTACATCTCAGATAAGTGTTCTTACCAAAATAAAATTTTTACATATTTAAAAGATAAGTAATCTTAGTGATGAAAAGGGTCGTACTGGTAAATTGATTAAATGTGAAAGCTGTAAGAAGTGGTATAACTTGTCCAAAGTTGCACAGACCTTGAATCTTTGTCTCCAAACACGGTGTTCTCTCCTTAATACTGTATCCTACTTCACTGCTGATTCTCTGAAAACCTGAGAGCACTTGAGTGAACCAGCATTCCTGTTGTACCTCTTTGTCAAAGACAAGGCGAGATGACGACAGCCATATTTATTCACCATGTAGAGGAAATATATCAACACTTTGTCCTGGAAAGCATGTGGCAATACCAGCTTAAGGAAGAATACCCTCAGATGTAGTTATTTGTGAAGGTATCAAAGGTAAGGATTTATTATAGATTAGAAAACCCAGATCACAGTTCAAAGAAAAATCGAGAATAAAAATTTACAGAATAAACTAAAAATTCATAGAGTAAATGAGGGAATTATAATGGAATAACAATAATAATGAACTGTGGCTTAAATCAATGGCCTTTGTTTTTTTCTTGGGGGGGGTATTTTGTTTGTTTGTTTTTGGCTCATTTTTCCATGAAAAAAGATTTTAGGAAAAACTCGGGCATATTTAAGTTTGCATCTAACATGTCTTCTTTATTTTATAACTAATTGTAAAAGGTATAATTTCTGGCAAATTCCAAATAATGACACTTTTTAATTAAACTGTGAGATTACTCTGAAGAGATTTTTCAGAGTAATTTAAACACAACATCAAATTGAAAATTTTAATCATTCATTGAATAAATAAAAGCACATTCTTCTTTTCCAGTCAAAAATTTCACCTGTCTTTATTTCCCATAAACTCATATTTCCATTTCAATTGCCCAAAATAAGTTTATCCTAAAAAAGGACATATGTACATGAAAGCCTTTAACACTCACTGAATCACACTTCAGTGTAACAAAAGTATGTGTGCAAATTGAAAGGCAAGTTGTTTTTAAATAGCCAGTGACCTTAAAGCTTTAAGTACTAAAAATTATTTCTGTACTGAGTTATGATTATAAATATTTTAGGGCTCAATTTTTAAAATATATATATAAATAATTATTAACAGAAGTAAAATATTATTACTTTCTTATTGAAAAGAAGGGTCTGGAAGTTTACCCCTATATAATTTATATATCCAATAATGAATACTACACATTACCATTACTATAAATTACATTATAATAATAAGACAAGTTTCAGAACTAATTCCATTCCTAGTTTTCATTTTCCATGTTTTTAAGCTCAAGAAAGAATGTGTTCATCTAAATAAATGGATGTGAATGGAAGGAATTTGATTTTAGCAGGTCATTAAGTCTCCAACACTTTCCATATAGTTGCCAAAAATATCACAGAGCAATCACACAAAATTTGTTTTTAATGATCTATCAGACAACCAGTCAATTAGATACTCCTATAGTATTACTGAATTGAAAGCATGTCTTGCAAAAGAGACTTTTTTTTTACCCAGGCATTAAAGTCATTCCCTTTTCAATAATGAATCAACTTTTCCACAAAGTCATAATGTGAAAAAGATGGGGAGTTCTTCAAAACAAGACTCATTCTGTCCCAGATCCATCTGTGGGGGAAATAGAAATTACATGTGGAAACCGAGTATCTGGAAATCGATTCTTTTAAAACTATATCTTTTTGCAGGTACCCATGGGAAAACATGCATTCCAGGAATACGCTCTCCCCTGGGGCATTGTAAATTATTCCAGACATGAGGAATTTTCACAAAGGAAGGACAGAATTTAAGCCACCCGGAGAAAGTTTGATAAGAAAGCTTCATTGTATTGAATGTATCTCCTCAAATTATGGAATACTTCCTAAAGTGTCTTCAGAGTTATTTCATACAAAGTAGCTTAAAATGGTCTGTCCCATTTGGGAAATACTGCAGTATATGGTCCCTTGGGAAAAACTATAATACATGTTAGCATACCCGAGGCTCTAAAATGTCCTACAGCAAAAAATAAAGTTTACCTTTATTTAAGCATTCACAAATATATTCACCTATGTACTTCTTTTTGGATAGTATCTTTCTGAACATACTCTCAGAATTGCTGAGTGGTTATTTTGTTGAATGTAAGGATTATGTCATATTTCTCCTAGTGATATCCATGAACAGTGGCCATGACCTTGGTAGATGTTTAATAAATAATGGTTAACTGACTTATTGATTCATATGCAAAGGAAATGAGGTTGACAAGACAGGAAAACTAAATAGAAATTGATTAGCAGGAAATACATCATAAAGAAAACTTTAAACCAACCCTCTAACTTATTAAGTAGAAGCAGGTGTGATACTGCCAATAAGAAAGAAAGCTATTACCTAGGAAGTCATCGAAACCTCTCACTATTGCTTCTCCCAGGGGAGTCCTGGCTCAGAAGGGGAACATCATTTAAGAACTCTCAATGTGCAGTCATTGCCACAGGATCACAGAGGATGAAGCCTCCCGACAGCAGTGACAGACACATAATCCCTGTCATCACTAGCATTCATTGGAAGATCCTTCACTTGGGGGTGGGGGGGGAGGGGGGAGGGAAGCCGTTGCTTTTTTTCTTCATACAATATGAATCTAAGGGTACAGCTGGCCCTTTTTTGGTGGTTTCTCTGCAATAGGGAGATAGCGGAGGTAATGTGCGTTATAAATAACTACATCCCTTGCAATACATCTAACAGAGGCTGGGCTAGGAGCCAATAAAGACAGACATCTCTCTTTTGCATTTACCAGCTGGGTAACTTGAATAGTCCTTGGACTTCTCTGAGCCCCATTTCTCCATCTGTCAAAACCTTATGAACTTAAACATGACCATGGATTATAAGATCCTTTTTTTCAAACTGGAGAAAGAAAAAAAAAACATCTTTTACAAAGAGTATGTCATCATTCCCTTAACTCAGGCATAACAATGTCCCAGTAAATATTTGCTTTAATTGGTTTAGTTACCTAATTAGTTCTGACAACTGCCTTCAGAATACTACTTTTAAGTCAACAATCAGAATGCTACTAGAGAAAAAAAAAAATTGACCCTATCAGCATAAAAAGATTATAAGGACCCCAAAGAGTGCATTTGAAAAACGAGGTCAACTTTAATAGTGTTTCAGTCTATTGTACCTTTAGGGAAAAATCATCACATGTTAAAATTGTCATTATCACAATTTGCTGCAGCCAAGTAGAAAGATTTTAGGGATTAAGATTACCGTTTCCTTTTTAATTTAAATATTAGTCTGGGCATATTTTTTTTATTGGTGATATAAAAAATCTTATGCAATTGGGAGAAAGGATTTCGGTAATCGTAATAATGAACAATTATAAAATCAAAATTAATAGAGAAAAGAATTCTTTTAATTCTCAGTGGATAAGGAATAAGTTTAATTAACACAGTAAATGCACTTCTCCCTCACCTCTCCCGAACAGGGATGACAAGAGAAAGAAAACATAATTGGGTCAGTCCCTCTTGATGACAGGACTATAATAAGTGACATGAAATAAGCTTATTATACAAAGTGAATAAGCACAAATTTTCTGTGATTGTTTTCACAGTCATTTGATGGCTTTCTATCGCTATATGGCTTATTTCCTCCCAATGCCTAAAGTTGTTTTTGTGTGATTTTTGAGGATTTCATTTTTCAGGATGTGTTTGCGCAGTCAAAGTCTCTCATATAACACATTCCAGGGGAAAAGTTTTTCCTTTGTTATGTTTTGTTTATTACATTATGTCAGTTAATTTCAAAGCAGTATCCCAAGCCTCAGTTTATGTTGATTTTCATGTAACTTTAAAACCTCGCAGGCCGACATTTAATCATCAGCACAAAATAAAACATCAGTTGCAACATCCACGTCGTCCAGGACTTTCAGCTCAGCTAAGTTCTCTTCTTGCACATGGCGTGGGAGAGAAAGGGCTCATGATTGCATGGTGGAGTCTCAGCTGCAAATGTGCTCACTAAGGATTCGTAAGTCCTCTTTCAAAGGAACACAGCAGAAGTGACTTGCCACTGTGTTGTTTTGAAAAGTCTCTAAATCTTTATCCAAAAGAGAATGGTTCCTTATAAAGATAAGAATAGACTTCAATGGACAAAGGACACCACTGCCACCTGGCCAAGCATATCATCACCTGCCTAACAAGAGTTAATGCCATTTGTCCTGAGTTTCAATAATACAATGCCATAACCCTGTAGTGTTACACTGAATGTTTTTTTAGGTCAGAAGTGAAATCTCAGTAATGTCAAGTCCTTCAACCTAATAACTAAGAAAAGCAAAATCTGTAAAAGCAAGGATTTGCCAGTGCTTCTGGGAGAACATGCACTAATTCAAAGTTTTATAAGCAAATTATTTTTTATTTTTTCTATTTAAGAAATTAATATAATTCCCACTAACCATTGTTTAAAATTTAGTTCTTGGGGGCAGAAGACCTGATCCTAATGCAGTCTCCAACACTTACTAAGGGTGCCTGGACTTCTCTACCTCAATTTCTTTTTACCTAAAAAACGCAGATAATACCATCATCTTCTTAGGGTCATTGTAAGAATAATGCAAAATGACGCCTATAAAGTGTAAACATACACCAGTAGCTCAAGCATCTCTTTGAATCAATCAAGTTTTTCTCATTCCCTGTCGCCTCCATCTTCAGTCAGTCACCTCTTGGTTGTTCTCTCCTACCGAGGCTGTACCTGACGATTGATCACTTGAACCACTGTCTCAGTATACCCAATGAAATTATAATATTCACCATATAAATTCCTGATGTTGGGTCAATGTTAAAATCCATCTACTTTCTTGACTTCTAAGACTCTGCAGCTGAGTCTTGAAGAAAATCACATCATGTACATAGATGCTATCACAAAGCATTGTCTCAAATGACACCTGAGACCTCAAATATGCCCAACAGAATGTCTCTGTATCCTCAATCAACTGTCATCTGCTTCAACAACTGTTTCAAATCATCTCCTCGTTCTTTAAGGTTTTGCTCAAGTATTGCCTTTTTCAAGGAGCTTTCTCCAGCTTCTCCATGAGGTGCTTTGATAATTTGTTCTCATCATAGCTGATGCATATTTGGTCATGATGGCTGACTCACAGATAATACTTGTTGCATGGGTGAATGAATAAATATTGTGTCCACTTGCCTAGCCCTATTGCATCATCATAATCTGTTCTGGGGTCTGCCCTCCTTTCTACCCCCTAGACCACAAAGTTCTTGAATCAGGATTACATCGAATCCACTTCCATATCCCTACCATCGCCTCCATAGTGCACACTATACTCTGAGTGTTTCTCTTGACCAAATTTATCAATAAATAAATAAACCGAAATATGCAGGTTATTCATTTAGCAATTATTTATTAAGTGCCTGATATGTATAGCTACTATGCTGTGTACTAGAATTGCAAAGATTAAAAGACCCAATTCTCCTCCTTATGGAGTGTGGTAACTAACTGGGCAGGAGAGAGGCAAACATGTTTGCCATATGACACCATAATCATTCTGGGGCAAGTATGTACAAAGCGCTGTAGAAACACAATTGACGAGGCAGCTAGAGAAGCCTCTCAGAAGATGTAGTGTTTGGGCTGATGCTTTGAGTACTTCCGTTTTTGTGATTACTTGTTCACCAAACAAACTTCATAATCCTCTCTTATGGATTAATTCTGGATTAAACTCTATGTTCAGGGTTTTTTCTTTGCAAGTCAAAGGTCACATTACTAAAGAAGAGTGACTAGGTCTGCACTAGTTTGAATGCACTGTCCAGGCGAGGAGAGAGCACCTTGATTGACAGATCAAGATAGAAATTACAGGCAATGTAGGGGAAGAGTTTCTAAAGTAAAATGAAGGTCTGTCATCAGAAAAGGGAAATGCATGCTGGGAATGCAAAGTCGTTAAACAATGGTTAGATTCTCCAGTGGATGCAACTGGCTTGATTCTTGAGCCAGTAACATTTTCTAATGTAAATTTTTAAAATGTGCTTCCTAGTTATATCCACTTGATTATTTCAGTTGCAAATAAGAGAAACCTGACACACAGTGGTTTCAAAATATAGGGTTTTGATTTTCTAGAGTATGGTGCTGGAGGTACCAGTCCAGGACCGTATCTTAAGGTTTTATCTCAAGGTACTGGTACCAGTCCATGAACTGGTTGTTACTAGTTTGTGATGATGTGATGAGATGACTTATGTCCCTGTAATCATATACTGAAGCCCTGACCCCGAATGTAACTGTGTCATATTTGCACACAGAGGAAAGGGAGTGAGAGGACACAGTGAGGAAGTGGCCATCTGCAAGCCAAGGAGAGAGACCTCAGGAGAAGCCCGATCTGCCAACACCTTGATGTTGAACCTCCAGCTTCCAGAACTGTGAGAAAATAAATGTCTGTTGTATAAGGCACTTTGTCTGTGGCATTTTGTTATGGCAGCCCTAGCAAATGAATACAGATGAGGTCAGCATAGAAAATCAGAGTAAGCATTTAAAAACTTGGACGACAATTTGACAGAATAATATATGCCTGTTGGAACTAATGATAAAATATTTGTACTTTTTAATGTCTTTTTCATTTCATTTTCTATGTATTTATTTGTTGTATTTTAATCAGTCTATAATATACTGGAAAAGAAAAATTTTTAAATGATCTTAACCACAGAGACTTCAAGAAGCATAATCTTAAAGTACCCAGGCTCTTTCTATATCTGTTTTGGGTTTTGTTTTTAGATGAAAAACCTCATGTAGAGCTGCTGTACATTCAAGCATCATATCCTCATTGCAAGCAGAAATAAGGAAGAAAGATAAGGGGTGAATGGCAATAAAGGTGGCTGTTGAATCTGTCCTTTTTAATCAAGAAAGGAAAAACTTCCTGGAAAACCTGTGCTGGACCTGCTTACCAGAACTCTGATGACAGCAATCCTTTTCAGAGAGTGTCTAGGAATCAAGGGGGTAGAGAAGGCAGCTGAGTTAACTAACCAACAGTGTCTGCCAAACTGGTTTACATCCATCTCTTGACAGCTTACTTAGTTAGTATATCCATCTTCTAAATTTAAGTTCATTTTAGATACATGATATATAGATGATGATAGATAGATAGATAGATAGATAGATAGATAGATAGATGACAGATAGATCAATTGATCATATGGCCTAAGGTAATTCCACCACAATAAGACTTAATTGGAAGACCATGCATGGTAGCAACTAGTCAGCCTTTCTTTTCAACTCAATATACCAGTATATAAACCAAGCAGTACATTCTAGGAGTGTTTTCACATGAATTGTGTCACTTAATACAGGTGATAGTTCTTAGCTGCACCAGGAGCAAATCCTAAGAAAATAAATTTAGATTGATTGAAAGAATAGACTTTTAAGAATTATCCCATCTAAGAATCTTCATATTAATTGAAGTATTTCAGTAACTGGGCATTTGCCTAGCACTTTCTATTTTTAAAGCTGTTGGTGTGGCATCACATTTTACAGTTCAAATGATGCTATTTGATAGATGAGAGAATGGATACAGGACAGTCAAGAACTAAACCAACATTGAACGCCCACAGAGCCAGTACTCGTATCCAGGTCTCCTGACTTAAATGCCTCAGTGTCTCTTGACTTTGCATAATGGTGCTCATTTCCAGATTCCAAAATGAGGTCCATTGATGTCCCCCCAAACTCTCTGCTCCCATTCTAACTGATATCTCTATTTCCTGCTCACCACTAAGAAGTTACCTCCATGTAGGGTATACAAATGCTGAAGTATTTTTAAGATAGGTTTTTTTTTCACTCAAGTTAAACGCTATTCTCTGTGTTTCATTCTTTCACTCATTTGATAAATGTGGCCACAGCAAAAATAAAAAAACAAAAACAAACAAAACAAAAAACATAGAACTTATGAGGAAACCAACATTTACTTCGATGATTAATAAAACACAATTGTGAAATGACTACAAAAAAGTTCAAAGTGCTTTTTGCCCAGGCTGAGCTCTCTCTTTCCTGATTCCCTATGCCATTTCACCAGCCATTATGTTAGCTTCCTCTGCCATCAGACACAATAATAAAAAGCCATCTCTGAGGATGGGAATAAGACCATTCGTGGAGCCAACACAGAGGAAAAGTGGTACTGCATCTATTTCAGAATCTCTCCTCCGGCCACCCTGAGCCCTGTATGGCATGACCTGTAGTCTTCCTCTTAGTAAAAGCATATGCTAATGTCTCCGGCATCAAAGTTGTAGACTTTCTTGTTTTGATTAATTTTTAAAAGAACTCATTACTATTTAGGTAATGTAATACTCTTGCATCTACATATTTTATTCTATGGTTCCTTCAAATGCTGTCCTAACATCAAGTATCTAATCCATTACGCCATTAATTGCTGTGACTATTAAACAACATAACTGGGATGTGCTCATTCATTTGCCCTTTCAGATATCTATATGTGAAAAGGAAACAAAATAAGACAATACCTGATATGTTGGAATATAATCCATAATCTGAATCAGAGAAAAGAAGACATATATTACTGTCCCCTTCCCCCACCCCCACCCCATGTAACAGAAAGAGGCCTGAACAGTACTTGTGAATTTCACTCGAACAACTTTCTCAGCTGTGGGTCAATAATACAGTTCGGTCACTTTATCTGGGCCTCAATGTCCTAATATATTTACCATTAGTTGAATTTTATGATCTTTACAATCCCTTAAACCCTATGGTTTATGAAAGAAGTTTCAAATTGGAAGCCCATTGATTCGATTCATACATTATTTTGTGTGCTTTTGATTGCTGCTGTTGGCCCAAAAAACTGAAAATTGGTTGCAAGCATTAAAAAATTGAGAGACGTCTCTTGACAATATGGCTTTTCAGTCTCTCATGGAAAATAAAATCAAAACATCCAGCGCCATTAAGCTCATATGTCTGTTGTTGACTCCCTCAGATGGGACATGCACTCTCCAGATCCCTGTAGTCCCCACTACTCCATATTGACCTGTGGCCTGTTATCTATCTTGCCTTTACTATCAATTGATTTTATAATATCAACCGTCAGGCCTTTATATTTTCAGTTTCTTCTATGGAATGACACACCTTCAGATAGTCACCTAATCCTACCTTATTTTCATCTTAACAGTTGTCAATTCCTAGAATTACATTTTCGTTTGCTGATATTTTTGTTGTTTATCCCCCTACTAGAATAAAAGCTTTTAGAGAAATGGGAATTTATCATGTTCACCAGGGTATCTGCAGCACATAAAATAATTTTGATATATAATGGGTATAAAACAACTGTCTACCCATTGGTTTATTATTGACCATGAAACTTATCCTTTGGAATTTATATTTTATTGTCTGACGAGCAAAGGGCTATCAGGAACCACTTTATTGTGGGATGCTCGAAATACAATCCATCACTGTGAATATATTTAAAAATAAGTGATATTATTTTTCTCTTAATTATCAAAGGAATATGATCACTGGAGAACAATTCGAAAATATAAAAATAACATAATTTCATTCAGCTGACATACTCATTTCAAAATGTTGTTGATTTTCTATTCCGGTATTTTTTTTTGGAAACTATGTGTTTATACTATATGTTTATACTTTTTTTTTTACACACTCTTGAAGAGATGAGTCTCTTCCTCTCCCATAGCAACTCATACAACAAGAAATCTCCCCAAACCTCTATCTTCTCAGAGAAGCATTAGAGGAAAGTAGCTCCTACCATTCCTATGCACACACTCAAGCCTCCCATGGGAGCAGAAGAACTCATCTGATCGTTGAGAAATGAGAGCCCAATATATATCTTTCATTCTTTCATATTCTTCATGGGGCAGGATTCATGTATTTAAAGGTCATTGCTGAGTAGTGAGCCCTTACCCTTGGCTCTCAGACTCAACAGGGTCTAAGTAAGAAGCTGTTCCACACACTCTTCCTTCCATCCGCCACTGAGTCTCAAACTCTAGAATTGTAGGAGTTTATAGGAGGCCCCACATAAGTTGACTTTTCCAAGTTCATTTTGCCAACAAGAAAGAAATTTTATACTTTACCTCTCACCTGGACACTAGGTCTATTTCCCTGTAGGTTCAGAATGTAAAAGAAAGAGTGGCAAGCATTTGAATTCTGCAATTCCTACCAATACTAAATATTCAGTTCTGTAACCTGATTTTCCTGTTGAAATGTCTTTGTTATTTTTTTAACAAAAAAATAACAAAGTCATTGGTCACTCCACCAATGAATGCTGCTCCCACATTTAGCAACAGGTGGTAGACTCCTGCTTTTTGAGAAATGCTAAGTGCCTTAATAACTCAGAATGTGCAGTAATACTGGGTAGAAAGAGGATGCGTTGTTCTTTGCTATCTCCCTCAGCCCACCCACACAGCCAAACCATTTTTATCCATTTAAAGACTAACAATCTCTCATGAATTATGTTTGAACACAACTCCAGTGCCTTTGTAGTCATTTTTACTGTTTTTTTCTATTCCAATTTTTTAATCTCCCTGCAATTATAATTACTACTGTTACATTTATTTTTGATCCTGTTCAAGGATTTGTTTGCAATTTAGAACTGGAGCACAAACATTACTGATTTATTGATATTATTGATTTGAGTCTTCTTTTCACACCAGGTGGCTTAAATTAAAATAATCTAAGGATGAGAAACACGACAATCTTGCACAGTCTCAGAGTGCCTCATAAAAGACAGTGAGTGACACCTTCCTGACCCTTATAGAAAATAGATGGTTAGGACAAAACTTAGAAGTAACACAGGCCCTTCCTGATCTAGCTTAAGTTCTCTTGATTTGCTCCCATAGCACTCTGTATTTTCCCAGTGCCTCCCCTCATTACTCTTTATTGTAATCACGTGTCGATTACCTTTCTTCCTTACTGAACTGTAAATTTTGTGAAGGCAGGGAACTTCTGTTTTGTTTAAGCCTCGATGTCCAGTGCTATAGTGACTATAAGTGTACAAATGCTTTAAAAGATATCTGTTGAATAAATGAATAAATGGTTGGTGGAAATAAAATATTAGGAAATGTGAAATTTGCCACAGAAAACATATGAATTAAGCTTTAGAAACAAGTCAGGACAAGACTGGAGAGATTAGCATGGTATCTTCTCTGAGCTCTATTCTCCTGATAGCTCCTCCACCCAATGGCCGATACCCATGAGTAGGGATGAGAAAAGGGGCACTGGACCAGAACAGATGTTACAGTTAAGTACAGAAGTACAGAAAGAAATGTCAATATCAACTATTTTTTAAAGAGCTAAAGTATTAACTGAGTAAACATATCCAATAGTACTTTTTAGAAAACCAAGAAAATTCTAATAAATATATAACCTAATGTAATCTAATAAAAGAAAAGGCAAATGCAGAAAACTGGGGAAGAAAAATGAGCCAAACCATTGATAGGAGAATTTTTAAAATTGTTAAGCATATAAATAATACTCTGTACTAATGATTTTAAGTATGCAAAAAAAAAAAAAAAAGACTGTGTTTGTCAGAGGGATCAGGGATATTGAGAGAGAAGAGGTAGTTAAAGCCAATTTAGACTCATGAAACAGGAAAGCTTAATATATTAATACCATGGAATACATTCAGAAAGTTGGTTGGAGATTTTCTCCAAAAGGCATGTGATGACTTCTTCCAAATAATCAAGGAACAATATACTGATGCTATATAAATTATTTCAGAACATGAATGCAGTTGGAAGAATTCCATATTGATTTCTGTAAAGATAGTACAATGCCCCTATGAAACCCTGGCATAGAAAGATCAATATTATTTATGAATACTTATAACAACATTATAAACTGAATACTAACAAATGAAAATGTGTAATATACATACTCAAAAGGGTTCATCTAAGAGATTTGAATCAAATTATCATTAGATGCCAAAAAGGTATTTTAAAAAATTCATCATGCAGCTATGATTTAAAAAATAAAACTCTTTGTAAACAATTTTCAAAAGTTTATTTTTAATGTAATAAAAAGCACCTATCCCAAGTGCTGAGTCACCAAAGAAACTGGCACTAGATTGGGACTAAGATAAATATTATATGATATAAACAAATAATGAGCATTCATTCTAATATTTTTAATATAAACCAAGAAGTTTTAACACTGCATTAAGATGTAAAATGAAAACAAATGAGTTCTAAAATCAAAAGGGAGAAATAAAATTATTATTTTCAGATAGTATGAATTGTCTACTTCAAAAACCTAAAAGATTGACTTAAGTATCATAGAACTCTCACTAAATGTAAGATGATCAGATCAAAATAAATATATATAAATCCAATGGCTCCACTTCCATCAAAATGGCTAAATTAAAGTCTGACCATACCAAGGGTTAACAAGAATGTGGAGTAACTCAAATTCTTATGAATTGCTGATGGAATACTAAATGGCACGATCACTTTGGAAACAACCTGGCAGATCCTTAAAACTCACTTGCATTACCAAACTACTCATACATCCCAATTCTAGATGTTTAGCCAAGAAGCCATGAAAATATATATCCATACAGACTTTCATGTGAATGCTTATAGCAGCATTATTTATCATTGCCCCAAATTTGAAACAACAAAAGGTCTATAAATAAGTAAATGAATAAATGAAATTGTATACCCATACCATGGAATACTACTCAGTTATAAAAAGGAACAAACTATTGATACACACAGCAAAATGGACGAATCTCAAAATCACTACACTGAGGAAGATGAGTCAGACACAAAAGACTAAGTCCTGAATGATTGATTACATTTATACAAAACTCTAGAAATACAAATTAATATATATAAAAAAAAGAACATAATGTTTGTTTGAGGAATGGGTGGGGAATGGGTTGAGTTGCAAAGGGCAGGAGAAGTTTTGGAAGGTTGATGGACATGTTTGGTGTCTTAATTTTCATAGCAGTTTCATGATTATATATATCCATCAAAACTCATCAAATTGTACACTTTAGGTGGATATGGGTTTTTGTACATAAATTACACATCAGTAAAGTTCTAGAACAAGGAACTCAGAGATCAAGAGACATTAACTGCATTATATCCCCAAACTAAATTATCTAAAGTCCTTTAACTCTCCTCCTCAAAATATTTTATTGATTTCTTGTTATAGACTGCATGTTTCATTAGAGCAATTAATAAAATGTAATGATGTGAAGATACAGATATCTAAGCAACAGCAGTATAAAAGATCTTATTAATTTATCCTCCATTTCTCCCTTATTGAGAGAGAGAGATTGAGATCAATTAACTTTATCTAAATGGTCATCCCCAGCCAAAATATCATTTCCATGAATTCCTTTCAACCAACGGTAACCACATGTTAAACGGTTGGTTGGGAGATAAGGGTAGAAGCCTTACAGTAGAGGCCTCTAGGAAAACTAGTTTTCGTTGGTTAAAGGGGCATGCTTCACTGACACTCACATTTTCTCTTTACTTTTTCCCTTTCTTCCTGACAAAAGAGCATGAATGAGTGGCCCAGAGGTGTAGCAGCCATCTTGTGACTAAGAGAGAAAAAATCAAATGCTGAAGATGGTAGAGCAAAAAGAGAAAAAGCATCTGAGCCAGCCCTGGAATACTTAGCCCATTTTCCTTGCTACATGAGAAAAATCAGTTCCTTATAAGTTACATATAGCTATACAAAATTTTACTAACTCAGGCATTTATTGAGCTTAAGGGAGAAGTAAGACTTTTACTACCAGACCAATCGCATGTTATTATTACTGAAATGGGACTTAAAGATCAAGTCATCAAGTTTGTCATTATACAGTTGATTAAACAGTTTCAGAAAATGTGAGTGACTTTCCCAACAGGACACAAACAAGAGTCAAAACTAGTGCCCAAGCCTCTTGGTTTTCAATCTAGTTTTATTTCCACTGTCCCTGTTGACAGGCTAAATAAAGAAAAAATGCTTGCCAATAGCCTGCTCTGTGCCAGGTACTGTGCTTTGTGATATGTGGAGGAAAAAAATGTTTCTTCCTATAAGAAGAATAAAAGCTAGATGAAGAGATTAGACTTCATCAGACTACAAAATAGTAAGAGAATTTTTAGATGGAGCTAGTGAAATTAGTCCCATTACATCATGGACTACATGAAAAAAGATAAACAGTATAAGCTGGCATCATACATAGTAAGTGATAAAGGGTTAGCGTCATATTAGGGAAACATATCTTTGGTAAAAATA
Organism: Rousettus aegyptiacus; assembly: GCF_014176215.1. Lineage (NCBI taxonomy): Eukaryota > Metazoa > Chordata > Mammalia > Chiroptera > Pteropodidae > Rousettus > Rousettus aegyptiacus. The sequence goes on from NW_023416285.1 coordinate 11,593,220, forward strand.
ATCAGAAATGTTTGTATAAATGATTAATGTTTGATCATCCTTGAAGGAAAGAGTTTAGACAGAGATAAATACCTTGGGCAAAGAGGTAGTCAATGAGAATGAAAATGAAACATCTTGGGGAAAATATAAATGAAATAGTTTGACTACAATAAAAGGTTTTGTTATGTAAAATGTGGCATTAAAGATAGGTTAGAACCAAGAGAGATTTGAATGACAGAATGAGTAGTTTTCATACTATCCTTTGGGTAGTAAAAAGTCAGTGTTGGTTCTTAATCATGAAAATGACTTGGCAAAATTGTCATTTAAGAAGATGAACTTGGTGTCTATAAATTGAAAAGAGAAAATAAAATAAAAAAGATTAATTACATATTTAACAAAAACTACCTGCAATATGTGATTCAGTACATATACACACACATATATATTCATATCTGGGTATATATATTCAAATATATGTTTATTTACATATATAGGAATATGGGAATATATATATACCCAGATATGAATATATATGAATATATAGATCTGTTCATATCTATTTATACTCAAATATAGAAATACATATTCTTAAAATGTATATATACACAACACATATACATATATAATACATATATACATATATAATACATATATGTATACATATATACATATATTATAATTTTACGTAATATATACATAATTCTAAATCGCAATAAAAATGAACAATAAAATATGTTAAGGATTATCTATTTCAATGCCCAGAATAGTGTCTGGACCATAGTAGATGCTAAATAATGTATGAATAATTCTTTCACAAAGTAAAGGTATATTAATGTCCAAACCAAAAGATTATTGCAGACTCCCTTCAGTTAGATATATTAAAATATTCTTCATAAACCCTCCAAGTGTATATAATCCATTTCTCTTCCCAGATATAAAAGAGTTTTAAGGATCACTGAAAACTGGTAGAGTTACCTAGGTAACCCATTAGGTAAAATACATGAGAATGAAATTCTGATTATAATTATTTCCTTCATTGCCTGCTTTTTGAATAGAGGCAACAGATATAGCACCAAAATTTCCACTTAACAAGCAGATAAAAAAGAATATATGACTTGATTTTGATGTATCTAAATATCTGCTTATCCCCTTAGTCACCTTTCTTTTGAGCCTTTGGTTATTTTTAGAACCACCTTCCAACAATGGCCAAATGAATTCACATCACTGAGGACTCGGCTAAGAGCTATACAACTGCAGTTACTCAAGTATTTCAGACTAAAAAAGAATTTTAAAGTTTGATGAATGACCCAGATAATTATAAAAAATGAGTACTCACCTGTATTATCTACTAAACCACACTTACAAAAATGTTTAGATGATGGCCAACATTTGCTACTCTATGTATATTTGGTATCCAGAGTGGCTATTTAAAAGGAATACTTCTTTGAAAGATGACCACATTATCAAATCACCAAAACATCAGAACTATCACCAGAAAATGTCCATGAATCGTCTGGATGTGTAGTTTGATTTACAAAAAAAAAAAAAAAGTGTAGTTGATTCAGGTGCTTTTACTGTAGAAATATAGCATTTTGTTGGGTCATGGGGTGAGTTACCAAAACAAAACAAACAAACAAACAAACAAACAAACAAAACAATGTCTGCTGATATCGAAGCTTCTGGTTGAAAGGAGAAAGATTTTCCTAAATCCTGAGAAATAAATTTAATTTATTTGATGTTTCCTTTCATCAGAAATATTTGTGTTGATGCATACTAGAGTTCAGTGTTAATATTTTTGAACTAAAATGTTATTCATCCAAGAGACTCTTTTTAGAGTCCACGATGCCAGCCCTATGTGTGTTGTTGGTTCTTTCTATCAAAATTAGCCCATGTTGATGACGGATGTAATGCTATCTATCATAGGCTATATTTGGCTCCTCCTATGAGACTGTGAACCCATGAAAGATTCTGAGATTCAACTGGTTTTGTAACTAATTGAGAAATGAACAACTGGTCAGTAAGACATTGGAATTATGAATTATCACCTTCATCAGAGCCTGTCTATATGGAAAAACCAAGGCACTGGATCGGTAATAGTAATACATCCTAGAAGTAAACTTACTCACTCTTCTCTGACAGAACTGGAAAACTCAGCTTCATTCACAGGGGCAGGGCTTTTAATCCTAAAATTACCAAGTGGGAGAGCAAATGAGAAAGGATACATCTCTGCCAGCAGGTGGTTCCCAACAGAGAATGGAGAAGACTAAATTGTGCTCAATATTTTCTTCCCTAACTTGCCAGTCATAGGGACCCCTGCCCTGCCTGGGGAAGGACAGGAAGAGATAGGGCAGAAGGCAGGAGGTTTGTCTTATAAAGGGGGAGGGGGGGGTCCTTCCAAATGGAAACATGACACACGGGGTGGGGGAAGTTCCACCCACTTCCTACAGAGGGAGCATTCGCATCTTAGATTATTTATTTATTTATTTTTACTATCTTTGGTACCAAAAGCAGAGCCCAGCTCAAGAAATATTTGTTAATAACAGTTAACTGTGATGGTGATGACCTCCCAAGAGAGAGATCAGTTTTTAGAGTCAGGCTTGAATTCTGCTTCTGATCCTAACTGTATACCCTTAGGCAAGTAATTGAACCTCTTTGATTTCATCAGCTGTAAAATCCAGATGGTAAATACCTGGCTCACAGTAGTCTCATGAAGGTTAAATGTCTGTCAAGAGCTTATCCCAATGCTGGTGGGGGCAGAGAGGCACTCAGAACTGTGAGCTCCCTTCCTCTAATAAAATCTGCTCTCAGAAAGAAAAAAACAAAAACAAAACTCTGGTACTAGGCATTGTTTATGCTCCCATCAATGCGTTTTCCTCTCCTGTGGCTGTTTTTCTGTCTAAGCCCTTTCCCTCAGTATAATAAACGGCTAATTCAGCCAGCCCTGGCTGAGGAGCCAAACATGAGAGATGTAGAAGGAAGGCAGCATTCTGGAAATCGGGGCCTCTCTGGCTTTTCTACTGTCATTATTTTCAATGCTCCCTCCACCCCCATACCGTGTCTAATCTTTTTCTAAAGGACAGTCACAGAAACATATGTCCCTTAAATGGCAAAAGAGATATGAAGAATAATGAGGAATAGGACAAGAAATAAGAAAGACCCGTGCCCTGATTATCTTGCCTCTACAAACAAATGAGATGGGAATGAAGACCTGTGACATGGCGCTTCAGTGCGTAGAGACCTGAAACTTACCATGCTCGCTTTTAATTGCTCCTTAATGGCACACAGAAAGGCAAGGCTTTAAATCACTTTAGAGGAGTGTGGGCGGAATTACTGTCTCTGAGTAAAGTCACCTTTAGCTTTTCGAGTTAGCCATTAGGGCAGCCTAAATGCTAAAACATATCGCAATCATTTGTTTTGTCAAAAGCACTGTGGAAATTTTCCCAGAGCTAGACCCCACCCATAGCTGATGTCATCAGGAAAATAAGTGACCAAATACAGGTGTCACAAGATGCATCAGCTTCATTGTAAAGAAATCACCGTATGAGACTTGGGAGACCAAGAAAGTCTTAGAGACCTAAGCAGAAACCACTTTGTATAGTGGGAAGAACACAGCCCTTGGAAGCAGGCAAGACTGAATTTGAATCCCAATTCTACTTCCTTGCCGAGGGACCTTGGGCAGAGTCTTTGCATTAAGCGGAACTGATAGCACTGACGTTGTTCACAGCTTCTGTGGGGAACCAATGAGCTACTCTCCGGGAGGCAGAGTAGCAGATGGGTAAAGTGACCGGGATTTCGAGCTGGAGAGCTTGGTTTTGAATTTCACTTTGCAGGACAACTAGCAGTGTAACCTCAGTTACCAGGTCCTTTAGCTTCTTCATTCACCAATGAGGCCATTTACACTACCTACTCTATGGAGTTGTGAGAATTAAATTAGCTAACACGCATGTAAGTGTGTAGCACTTGAGAAGGACTGAATGAATAGTCATTAATGGCGACATAAAATGCCTGCCTCTGGGAGGCTGAGTTTCTTCTTCCATTCCCTGTAATCTCACTCCCCACAGCGATGGTTTCTCAGGAGTATGCATGATTTGAGAAACTCTAAATGATCTTTTCTTCCGAAATCATTTCCCTCACAGTATAAAACAGCCATCATTAATAACTACTTTGATTGAAGGCATTTCTATCACAATAGAAATAACATCCTCTAGAAAGATTATATTATTATATTATTCCTACATTATTTTGAGATATTATCAACTTCTGGTTGAGCAATTCCATCAATAGAGTTCTGACTACTAGAAAAGTCTGGGAATTAAGATAAGAACTTGGACTGGTGTGTATTTAAGATAGAGAAGATAATAGGAAAGGACAGATACATGGATTAATTTAGGAGAAATCTGGTCTGGACTTGACAAGGAAGTGGAAGAACTCATGTAACATCATAGGAAATTGGGCATCGGTTACATGTGGGCTGGGGGAACATAAACTAAAACCATGCCTCTCTCCAGTGTGCCTGCCAACCCCATACCTACAGGAGCTTAGATGATATTGAAAAAATGTAACCTCTACCTATATATAAATCATCTGACACATTCCATTTATAACATTGTTTTATAGTCTCTGAAGATCTTTCAAGATATCATAACCAAAAATAAAATGAGATTTAGGGGTTTTTAAAATTCTCTAAGGACAAAAATGAACTAATAAAAGAGAGTTTTCTGAATGACAATATAATCCTATCTAAAAATGAAGTTTAGGGAAGCTCTTTGGATGGAGTCTCCAGGAGGAAGGAATCAGCTTGTTGCAGAATGATGGCTACTTCTCCCAATTACCATATTCAAACTAAGGTTGAAAAGTGCCTTCACCACCACCTCTTGAGTAGTGTGTGCTCCTTCCTGAGGAAGGCCATGGACCCATGCCCCTCATCCTGTTTGGAGAGGGTGTGTGGGGTATTGCAGCAGGTCAGCAAGGAGAGCAGAGTGGACCAATCATTGTTTTCATTATGAATGAATAAGGGTGTGTGCGCGCGTGTGTGTTTCTATACACTTACATACACCATTCTCAATTTATTTTCAGAGAGAACCTCAGATATGTTTTACTTTACCCCCATCTTAGGTAAGAGAAAATAGAGATTCAGAAATAATTAGGACAAGATCACACAGCTAATAAAAATAACTAATACTTATTGAAAGCTTATTTTAGATGTCAGACACTCCTCTAAACATTTCACATGTACTAATTCTTTCTGTCCTGTGTGGTACTATTATTTCTACTTTATGGTAGAGAAAATTAAGGAAAAAAGAAACTGAGCTAGTTCAAGTTCACACAGGCAGTAAACAGATGAGTTAGAATTGCAAACCAGGCAATGTCTTTACCTTTTACCACCACGCATCAGTTTTTGCAGACGCACACTAAAACAAGGGCAGTCCGTTCTCGCCCATCTTAATCGTACTGTCCCTCTCGTGTGCTTCAAGATACATTTTAGTTAGATCTGTTCCTGTATAAGAACACCAATCACTACAGTCAAGAGTCTCTTGCAGAGTCATGCTATTAAGTATATTCATCACGGACGGTTTGCACAGGTGGCCAATTCCTTCAGTTTAATAAACAGAAAGAGAACGCAACACCTCGTGTTTTTGTCTGACTACTGAATATTTGCTTGATTTTTTATTTACCGAGTTGAGTGACTGTTTGACGTAAGTTTTCAAATAATTGTGTTGGTGCTAAATTACTTCGACTGTACTCAACATTGCCCACACGGTGCTGTCTGTGGAACAGTCTCTATGGCGCGCCAGTCAAGGTTTTTGATGAACCCGTCCCTAAATAATCCAGTCTTTGTATGTCACTGAAAGTGGCCTTACAACGAATCTGTCTGTTCAAACAGTACTAGCAGGAAAAATAAATGCATACCTATTTGTAGGATTTTCTGTTTTTCAAGAAATCTCTTTTCTTAAGGTTTCCTAAATATTATTATGCATTGATTAAATTTTCAAAGAGGAATAAACAGATAACATGGGCTTGATTACATGTTCGAAATCACATGATAAAAGACAGGTCAATAAAGCTAATAATATTAGCTAATATTTATTGAGTATTTATTATAGATCAGAAACTAAGCAGGTAGATACTTTATAGGCATTCTCTTATTAAATTTTCTCCTCAATCTAAAGAGGTAGGTACTGTCTATGGCCATGCCACTCTGAACAAGCTGTACCCTGTCTGATCTCAGAAGCTAAGCAGGGTTGGGCCTGATTAGTACTTGAATGGGAGACCACATAGTAAGACCAGGTGCTGTAATCATAAAAAATAAAAAAAATAAAAAAAATAAAACAAGGGATTTTAAGATGACAAGGCCTTTGCAGTCTGTGAGGTCTACCAAGGGTTGCCTCGCCTAAAATAAAGTAAATAAAAAATAAAAATAAAAATAAATAAAATAAAGTATTAAGTACTATTTAGATATCCACTTTAAAGATGTGAGAAAGTAAGGCTTAGAGGAATTAAATTACTTGCCCAAAATGAGAGAGCTAGAACAGGGTGGGGCCAGAATCTAAACCAGCCATGGCTGGTGTCAGAATGAACGCTTTCAGACTTACTCTTTTGTGTCTTTTCAATTATCTGTAATATGGTTATGGGAATATTCCGTTTCCCATATTCTGCCTCAGGATGACTCAGTGTTCTTCTCTGATCGAGAATGAATTATGATAATTACAAATCTGCCACTTTAAGAAAACAAGAAGAATCATAGCGTGTGTTGTTAGAGCGAGCTCTGCCACGGTGGAGGCACACGACATGCCCTGTGTGTACTGCTCCTGTCATTCCCTCGACCCCATTCACGCATTAAATATATATTTACTTTTCAAGACTAAGTTCAAAGCAAGCAATAATCTCTTTGATGTTGTCATAACCCCCCATCCTATTCCCCCCCAATTAGTAGAAAGGATTCTCTTTCTACTGGATATGTATATCAAGAACCCCAAATACATACACTGTGAACCCTATGTACACAGGCCAGTCTTGGCACTGATAACTCTTTATTACATTTTCTTGTTTACTTATCTACCCCTAAATCTGGGCAATATATTCCCAGAGGAAAGTTAGATGTCTCACTCATCTTTGTATCTCCAGAACCAAGAACAGCGAAAACTGAACATTAGCAATCTATCATTGCATCAATCTACCCATCGATAAACTTCTGGGGGAGGGGTGGGAATTAACTACAATAACGACACATGGGTACTTGGCACTGGAGGTATGGGTTTAGTGTGCTGTTGCACGTACCTGCTAAGCTGACAGTTGTGGTGTTTGAAAAACAAAAGATATCACTCTATTTCTCTACTTTACTTCTTGTCTTTTTGTTAAGTTATTTAAAATCAAGTTTTTTCTTATTTTATAAAGACCATGTCTGTTATTGAAATTTTAGAGATACAAATGGGCAAAGTAGAATAGATGTTAGACAAAATTCCAGCCAGAGATCATTACCGTGATCATTTTTATGTGTGCACTGTAGAAGCTGGCTATGCAAACGTATTTGTGCCTTATTCAGCACGCACAACTTTCTGAAATCTAGAAACTTGGGTTCTGCATGTAAGTTAGATTTTATACAAGACTAAGAAAGTGGAAGAGAGTAAAGCAAGGTAGTGGCGAAGAATGGAGAGACTAGGTAGTCTTTCAAATAAAATGGCAGGAAGTACTTGATTCTTTTTTTAAGTCAATAATAGTGGAGGTTCTAGTGTCTGGCCCATGAAAATACAGGTGCTGAGTGGAGGGCAGTGGTGGCAGTGGAATTCCTTCTAGAACAGTCTGTGGTATTCATTGATATTTCCATGATGCTTTTTTTTTTTTTCTGGGTAGGAAGAATCTGCTTTTTGTTTCCTCTATCCCCAATGTCATCCTCTACAGTAAAACAATTCTGAAGGCTACCTATGTACAGTAGGATAACCTGTAAAAAAAAATCCTGTGTTTTAAAACTACGAAGGGTAAAATGTATTATTTCTAAGTAAATATCCTGTTAAGCAGTACAGTTATTAACAGAAATGGTTGCAGGTAACAGACACTCAAGGAAATGAAACTCTCAGATCGGTACTGACTTAATTGAATTTGAAGACAGTGACTTTTTGCTGCCATTAGAGAATGCAGCATTAGTCACTCATTGCATACAGTGGCGATTTAGCTACTTGGAATTATCATTTGTGAGTCCCTGGGCTGCAGCGTCTATTTAAGACAAGACATTGGCAAAAGGCATGCTGGGAAACACCATCATAAAGTCTGGGAGATAGGCTGGTTCCTTGTAACCACATAGATATTTAAAAATTAAATCACAAACTCATAGTTTTTATTTCTTGACCCAAGACACATGCAGGGAAACCAAGTATTTATAACTGTTCCTAATAGTATATTACCTGTTATCATTCCTGGGCTGATGGGGCTTATAATCAGACTAAATATTCAATCATGCAGATTATTAAAATTTAATGTAGGTTAAAATTCTTAGCCTTGCCAAATATCTTACATGTAAATTAGGATACAGATTAGGAAGGAATGATACTGAAACCTGGAAGAGGAACATTTGCAATGACTTGGATAACTCTTTATATTTTAAAGCTCCAGATTCTATTGGACCACTTTTGCCAGCAGAAGCATTTCCTCCTCCCCTGATGGAACTGATTCATGTAATTAACTTTTCCCTTATATCTACCAAAGTCGGACGTGAGAGAAGGCTCATATACCAAAAAAATGGAATATCTCAACAAAACCCTGGAGGATTATATAAGGGCAAAATCCAAGGAAGATGGAGTAGGGAGTTTAGATCAAGCCAAATTTACTGATATTGGTATTTCTGTCCAAAATTCTAGAATCAGTGTGTTGGGTAGAACAGTTAATGGTTCTTGTTATTTGCTTTGTTGGCCGGCTAAAATCTAAATTCATCTGTGGACTGCATTAAATAAAATCAAGACATCAGAATTCTTTATGATGTAAAAAAAAAAACAAAAAACCAAAAAAAAAAAAAACAAAAAAAAAACCGAAAGAAATTATAGACAATGCCATTGAACTGTTTAGTGAACCTCTTGTGTGTGAGCCACTTACCAACTTCCTATATCCCCCATGAGTTCCAAGAGAATATCCCTTTTGCCACAACATTGAGAAATACGTTGGTAAGCAGAGCACCATCCTCTTTAAAAGGTAGATATCCTTTGGATAAAGGTAGGAGGTACTGCCATTTAATGTACTCCCTTATTACAATGAAAACTATGAGATCTCATGGTGGCACTTCACCACCAGAGGCAAGATGAGCAGAGAGAAGATGGAAAAGATGTAGCTTGACATGAAGGGATCTTTAGAGAATTCTGTGCATATCATCAACTGAATGGTATGCCTTGGGGTTGTGCAAGAATGTTTTATCCCTAGAAATGATACGTATGGTAGCCCATCAAAATTTCATTTCATTCATATGATACAAACAAACACAAAACTCTAGTGTGTTAAACAGAAGATTAAGCCTCCTCATCTAATTTCCATATCTTAGTTCATAAACAGTGGTCTATGAAAGCATATCCTCTCCAAATTTAAAGAAAATTTACTGTAACACATGCTTTTAAGCATTAAAAATGAAATATTTACTAGTTTCTTTTAATTTCAGGAACATCACACATTTCACATAGAAGCACCACTTCCATGACTGAATTACCCATGTAGCTACCAGGCTCCAGAGGGGCTCAGGAACTCCAATCCAAGCAGCTCTGCCATTTGACCTCTACAGTAGATCCAATGATGTCTAAAGCATCTGCAGGTGACAAGGATGCTCTATCGAGCCAAGGATGCTTTAACAAGCCTTAGAAAGAGAACTACAATGGGTTTGGAAACAGATGCATGCCCCTTTGGGCAGGTAACTATTTTCCATTTATAGCTTGCTATTGGACCTCTGTGGAGGCTGAAGATACCTGATCTATGAAAGAGTAGTTAACTATGCACCCTGAAAGAAACCATAGTCAGGTGTTCCCAGCACATCCATGATCAAATAGAAGCTATATATCCAATTTAAGTAATTTGCAGGATTAGCTCTCACTACCAATGTGCCTACTCCTAATGGACTAAAATACTCTCCTCAATCTACACATATGCTTCTTGAATAATCTCAGTGACTGATGGACCAAGGAAAAATCTGGCTTACAGGAGATTCTGCATAATGTACTGAGCTAGAAATGCAATGTTGTGATTATTATAGCCTCATTCAGTTGAGGCCTAAAAGACAGTTATGTGGGAAATCCTTTTAGGTGGTAACAGTACGCAGCCCATCTCATGGTCTCCTGAGGGAGTGAAGGCCTGAGATGAGTCTCTACATCAATTCAATAGTGATAGCTAAAACCAATTGGCTGGTAGCAAAGTCTTAGAAGTTTGACAATAGATTTGCGAAAGAAATATGTGGATTAACCACCCTGAGTTCAAAGTGTTAAAAATTCATGGCCATATAAATGTTTACCACAGAGCTCCACCGTAGGAGAGGAAAGTGGAGTAGATTCTCACTGATAAGATTTTTGAATTGGTCTCCTCTATGGATATCATTTCATCTTTTCCCTAGCCATATCATTGATTGCTCAAAGTATTTTCAAAGTAGCCAAGGTGTCAAGAACAGAACATGTTCATGAATAGGACATGGACTTTGTCTCACCACGTCTGACCTACCCATTAAGTGAGCTAAGCCTCACTTTTGCCAATATCAATGACTATTGTTAAACTTGGCACGGTATCACATGCTAGAGTGATCACCTGCTACATGCTAAGAGAACAGGAAATGTGGATTGGCTTTCCCTTAGACACCCTTCTGTTAGCAACACTTTCTTTGCATTTCCTAAGAAAAGTAAACCTTATCCTTAAAGAATGATGCAATGGCCTATGGAAGATTCACATAAGCTGCAGCTTGGAAATGGCACCTTGAGAAGCTAAGGATGTGAATGTGCTATGAACAAGCAATCAATACTTCAGATTATTTTTCTCATAGTCAAAACCAAGATATCTTTCATTGTTATACCTTTTGACCTACTTACAAAAAATTATTTTTATGGTTTCTGGACTCTAGGCTCTGTTTATTTATAGGTCTGAGTGCCCAGGAAGTAAGTCTCCCATTGCACTTAAAGTTAAAAATGCCATATGGCCACTTTGGGATCCTTATGTTACTAGACAGACAGGGTTATTAACCATGGTTACCAATGGAAAACTGCTGCTATATAATGAGGGTGAAGATAACCATCCTAGACCACTGGAGATCATTCTGAGTACCCTCTGGAGGTTCTCAGTATAAAATGTTAATATAAGACTAAATCAATCCATATAGGAAAGTCCATCAAAGGATCAAATACCTTAGGACTGCGAGCTTTGTTCATCTGCCAGGTGAAAACTTCCAACAAGGTAAGGTGTCTTTCAAAGAAAAAAGAAACATGAAATACACAGTAGAGAAAGAGAACTATAAACACCAATGGCCTCATGACCAATTGTAGAACTGAGTTTTTTCTTGGCTCTATATTTTTGGATTATGTTGGTGGTGGTTAAATTTATTACTTGGTCCATAGGTTATAAAACACCCAGGCAGGACTGTGATTCAGCTAAGGTAAGAAAAAAAAAAAACACCACTCAGAGTTGGATATCATAACGGACAAGACTTTTTATCTCCCCTTTGGAGAGCAAACTAGTCCAATTTTGTCTTTGCAAAAAAATAGTTCCATACATTAAATGCAACCACATTGTGCTACTACTGTTGTTTGGAATTTTGTACATGGAAAAGAATGTGTACAGTGAAGTACTTGAATCATTGAACTGTGGTAGATAACTCATATTAACTCATTCATCACCCACTCCTACTCCCTCTCAGGACTACATCATATCTCGTTCCACATCTTCTTGGCTTTTAGAATCCAGATAATTTATATCTCCCAGGTCTTTTGCAGATTGCACTGCAGAAGTCTTGCAAGAGGCAAAGGAGCAATGTGAGAAGACAGCCTCACGCAGGAAAACCGGATCTTCTTGAAATTGTAATGGTGGAGACAACTGGTTCTCCAGGGTAGATTTGGGGTTCCACTCTGGCATCACAAGTGTCAAGAGGCAAATGGCAGTGACACTAGGATTTCACCTAGAACACTGCAATATTGTAGCTGGGGGATTTTCTTTCTGTTTTGTTCTTGACAGTGTGGCATGCACCCCAAATTCTCTGACTATTCGGAATGCTACTAAATATTTTTCGATAAATTCCAAGCTAAAGTTTTTCTGCTGTTTGTAATCATGGATCCTGACCAATAAAATAGTTGCTTACACAAAGGAATTATTTTAAATGTATAAATTTTACATTTTTGCTTAGTGATATGGCATAAACAGAATTAATTAAATTCTTTTTTTTCAGTTGAGATATAATTTTCATGCAGTAATATGCACAAACCTTGGCTGAGTGGATCCAGGAGTTTTGATAAACACCTACAACTGTATAAACCACATCCCTATCCAGATATAGAATATTTCCATCACACCAGCATACTACATTTCTAATTTCTACTAGAACAGATCAGTGTTTCCTGTTCTGAAAGTCTCATAAATAGCATTACACAGCAAGTTCACATACGTGTCTGGCTCCTATTATTTGGCATAATGACTGTGAGATTCATCCACATTAGTTTATCTATCACTAGGTTTACTTTTATTGCTGAATTGTGTGACGATGGCGAAACTAGCTGATCCATTCTCCTGTGGATACAGTATTTGCTTCTTGGCTCTTATGAATAAAGCTACTATAAATCTTTTTGTACAAGTCTTTCTATTGACATAAGTTTTCATTTCTCTCAGCTAAATACCTAGGAGTGGAATTGCTGGGACACAGAGTAAGGGAATGTTTAAGGTTAGTAGAAACTCTCAAACTGTTTTCCAAGATGGTTGCACCATTTTACAGTTTCACCAATGATGTCTCTGAAAGTTCCTCTTGTCTCATAGCTAACATTTGGTATTCTCAGTGGTTTTAAATTTTAGCCATTCGAGAGGCAATATAGTGGTATGGCATAACAGTTTTAATTTGCATTTCTCTGATTATTACAATGTTGACATTTTCATGCATTTTTTGGCCATTTGTGTACCTTACTTTATGAACAGTCTGTTCAAGTATTTTATTTTTAAGTTGGATTGATCATGAGAGTCCTTTATTGTCTGGATACGCTCTTTGTCAGAGATATATAAATATGTATAATATATATATTAAATATATTCACTCAGTGGCTTGCATCTTCATTTTTTTAACAATATGTTTTCATGAATGAAAGTTTTAAATATTTATGAAGTTTAATTGATCATTTAGTATGTATTTACTAATTTGTGTCCTATCTAAAATTTCTTTGCTTACTCCAAGGTCAGCAATATATTCTGATTTTTTTTTTTCCTAGAAGCTTAATAGTTCTGGCTTTTATGATTCATGTGGAATTAATTTTTGTGTAAGATGCATGGTAGGAGTCAATGTTCATTTTTTCTCATGTGCATACCCAGTTGTTCCAGCAGCATTTGGTGAGTAGACTTTCTTTTCCCATTGAATTGCTTTAGCACCTTTGTAGTAAATCAAATGAATGTGTTTGTACAAGTCTATTATTTTCCATTGATCTTTTTATCCACATTTATGCCAGAACTCTACTTTCTAGGATAATATAGCTTCATAGTAAGTCTGGAAATTAGGTAGTGCAAGTCATCAAATTCTGTTCTTTTTCAAAATTGTCTTGGTTATTCTAGCTCTTTGGCACTTCCATATAATTTCTTAGAATCACTTTGTCATTTATCTATCAAAAATGTGTTATATATTTTATATAATTGATATAATTGATCTATCTTTGTATGTCACAGACCTGTGCAAAGATGAGAAGTATCCACTGCAAAGAGGTAATTCTTGAATGCTGATATTTTGGGCTGCTTTTATTTTCTTTCATTGAGTTTCCCAATTTTCTTTACATTCTGAATCAAGTAGGATGACTTAATTCAATAGAAAAATACTGTTATTAATAATAAAAAACTCTATTAGCCAAAAAAAAAAGCTTGCTAAGATTTTGATTGAGTTTGCATAAAATTTATAGACATTTTGGGGGGTAGCAACATCTTAACACTATTGAGTCTTCTAGTTTAGTTTTATGATATATTTCTTCCCTTATTTAGGTCTTCTTTTTCTGCTCAGAATTATCTCACAGTTGTCAATTATAAGTCTTTCACATCTATCATTACATTTAAAAGTATTTTATGTTTTCATGTTATTAAAATATTAAAATGGTATTATTTTTATTTTCAAATTCTTCATTGGTAATAGAAATATGATTGATTTGTATATACTGTAATATTATTCAATTGACTTACTTTTTTTTTTGATTTGTAGATTCAGTTGAGGATAAAGATTCTATTTTTCCCTTCCTAATTTGTATACCTTTGTGGTCATTTTCTTCCTTTCACTGATTAGGAATAGAAGTGCAGTGTTGAATAGAATTAGTGACAATAAAATGCCACGGCCTCTTACAGAATATGGGAACGAGGGATTTAAGGTGTCACCATTAACTATCACCATCAAGTTGAGATTTTTTAAGACATCCTTTAACAGATTGAGGAAGTTCCCGCAGTTCCTAGTTTGCTGTCATGAATAAATGTTGAACTTTTTAAACCCAAGTTTTCCTGCATCTTTAAAATTATCATATAATATTTTTTCTTTATTCTATTAGTTTGGTGAATGACATCAATTGATTTTTGGATGTTGAAATAATCTTACATTCTTGAAATAAACCACTTGGTCATGCTGTATTATGCTTTTTATATATTGCTAATTTCATCTGCTAATATTCTGTCCATCTCTGTGCATGAAGAATACTGGTATCTTATGAACATAGACACTTTTTTAAGGTCTGGTAAGACTACTGCTTCCTTATCATTTTCTGAAAGTGTCTGTGGAAGATTAATCTAGCTTCTTCCTCACATGTTTGATTAAATTTACAAAAAAGGCTATTCCTTTATTGTAGGATTTGTAGTTTCCTCCAGCATTATTGATATTGATAACTGTGCTTCCCTCTTTTTCCTTGATCGGTTCACCTAGGAATTTATTAATTTCCAGAATGTCTTTAAATTTTATTAATACTTCCATTTTTTACTTCATTGATTTCTACTCATTTTAATTTTTCTCCTCCTTTCTACTTATCTTGGGTTTAATTTAATCATTTTTCTACTTTCCCAAAGCGAATTGATTTAAAAACTTTTTTTTCTTTTCTTACATAAGCGTTTAAACTTTTAGCAGTCCTTTGGCTATACTCACAAAGTTTGATACTCTTTTCTTTGCCATTTGAAATGTTTTCTAAATATCTCTGTGATTTTCTGTTCTTTTCAGATGGTTTATTTAGAGACTTTTCTAATTATCTTCTTTATTGATTTCTAATTTTAGTCAGAGAATACAAATTATTTGAAACTTACTTAGACTTTTTTTTATAACACAGCATATAACCTATCTTTTCAAATGTTCTATGTGTACTTGAAAATAATTTGTGCTCTGTAGTTTGGGGAATTAGTGTTCCACATATATAAATGAGGTTAGAATATTTGATGATATTGTTCAATTCTTCTATAGTCTTACTAAATTTTTTCTAATTGTTCCTTCAACTAGTGAGAGGAGTGTTAAAAATCATAAAACATAATTGTAGATATGTCTATTTTAAGTCGTTTTAGGTGCTTACGCACCTATTTCCCCATGTGTTCTTTACTCATATTTTTTTTTCTTTCCTGTTTACATTTGGGTACACCAGTCCTTTTTACTTAACTATTTCTTTTTATCTCCATTATTAGCATTCAGTCTTATTTCTTATTTTTCATTGGTGGTGGTGTTTATTATTACTTTAGGGATTACAATATGCATCCTTAATTTATCAGTCTGTCATAGACTAATGTTTTAAAAGGAATAGTATAGTACTTCATGTGTAATGTAAGAGTCTTACAAAGTATATCCTTTTACTCACCTTCCCTTCTTGCTCTATTGTTATAGGTTTTACTTCTACATATGCTATAATAGCCATGATCTATCAGTATTAATTTTATCTCAAAAATTAAATGGCTTTTAAACAAATTAAGAGAAGAAAAAAGACAGTCTGATATGTTTATTCATATATTTTCTATTTCTGATTGTATTTCCTTTGTGTTTATTTGTGTTTCCATCTGGTATCACTTCTCTTTAACGCAAACAAACAAACAAACAAACAAACAAACAAACCTTCCTTTAATATATTTTTATGTGCTAGCCTGTTTTGATAAAATTGTTCCACCTGTGTTCATTTGAAAATGTTTTCTTTCATAGCACCCTATTTTTTGAATAGTATTAGGAAAATAAGAGAACCATTTAGTATATAGGAAAATAAGAACTGATATGGAGGAACAATTAGAAAGTTGTGGAAGTGTATGAAAGAGGCATTTCACTCAGTCTTGAAGGAGGCAGGAAAGGTTTACAGTACAAATGATAGCTCAGCTATCTGAAAGATGAAAAGCATTAGGGATACTGATGAGTGAGAGGAACAGAGAGTTCAGTTGATTTCTTTTCAAGCAAAAGCAAATATACTTAACCAAAATTCTATATTTCATTTAGATTGTGTTCTTTATCTCCTCCCTTTTTTTTATTTACTATATAAACAGGAATATCTCTGAACATTCCATTCTGCATGTAGTTGTATGATTTACTCATAATAAAACTAGAATTAAACATTTGAAGTAAAAGGTCCATATGTTTTTAATCTTTTAATATATACTGAATGGTAAAATTACCCCCTAGAATGGTTATATCAATTTTCATTGACATAAGCAGCTGATGAGAGTAATGGGTTTTATATTCCTGAAGCTTATAGCATAATTGTTAAAATTTCAGGTTCCTCATTATTTCTTCCTACTCTGTCTTTGTTGAGCCATATGCAGATCTATTTTCCCAGTTCTCAGGTGAAGTCCAGGCCCCAGGTGGAGACTTCCAGGACTCCTTCAGTACATCATTCTTGACCTCGAGGATAGATAACCTTTCCTGCCAGGCCAGCTCCATCATATGGCCTACATATGCCTCAGCTCCTACTCCATATGCTCCCTTGGTCCCTGCCCTGATAAATTGCTTGAGATCTCAGTTTCCTATAAGATGAGACCCATAAGTTATTGTTAAAATTTTCCTTCCTAGGAACTGAAGATTTGCCTCTGGATCTCATTCTGTGTCTGAGAAACTGGAGACAAAACCTTTTGATGCTACTCGTTTCTCTGCGCTTCCCAATTTCGCCCACCCTGAAATCAATGCCACCGCTCATCTACTCATAAGAAGGCTTCCTGCAGGCCGCCTCCAGATGCTTTGATTATATTCACATTTTTTAAAAATTTTATATCATAAAAATCTTCATAGCAAAATCCAAAATTCATTTTCGCCACCTCAATCACATCGGAGACATTTATGCATATTGAACACAGAATAAAAATGTACAAAACAGAATAACCTTAATTTGAACACAGTTTGAAATTCTTTGTTATGGCAGTGAAGAATATCTTTGCTTGCTGCAGGTGAGTTATCAGAAAAAGAAAGCCTTTTTCATTGAAATTTTTGAATTTACATTTTATAAAAACCTAAACCATCTATTGCATGAAAGGAAATTATCCTTCGATGAGAACAGGTTTGAAAGTTACATTTTGCTTTGTTGTACATATTTTGTGAGTAAAAATATATATTTGCATTTTATTTTCCTACTTTAATGGTACAATATTTATAATATTACATCATAAAACAATGAAGACTGCTGCCTTTATTGGGTCTGCCCAATAAATACAGGTACATGGCATATATCTCATTAATCCTTAAGAAGTCCACGGGGAAGATAAGCTGTATGTGTCTACAAAGACATTAGCTAACTCTATGTAGAATTCTTATCTTAGGGTTTGAACATCTTATGATGTGCAGAAACTAATTCCGGTTTCCTTTTATCCCTATACCTTGCCCCAGAGCAGTATGGAAGACCTGAAAAGGTCAGTAAGGAAATAATGGAAAACATGATTTAGTGGCATTGTAACCACATTCACTCACACACACACACACACACACACACACACACACACACACACGTACGTGTGCGCGCAGGGCCATTGATTTGTTCTTATCATAGGCAACAGGCATAAAGTGTGCATTCGCAGGATAGAAACACACAGCACTGTTGCCATTGACTAGTGACCTTCTTTAACCAGATCAGAGGATATGAGCCAGAAATCTCAAGCTATGAATTTGTTGGTTTTCTTGCTGACCTGCCACCATCGGACACTTGTATAGACTTCTCTGACCAGGAAGCATGAAAATTAAGCCGTTTATTTTATTCCTTCGACTCCTGCCACACATTCTAGCCATTCTTTCAAGTCCCATCTCAAATGTTGCTTCCTTCATAAAAATATCTTCTGATATCTCAGAGCAAATGCGAGGATTCTCGATCTTCCTACCACTTTCTCTCTGAAAGTGCTTTCGTAAATTGCAGTGTAAAATAAAAGTTGATGTGAAGGAGGACTTGGAAAGATATGGGCACAGACAGAGGGGAGTCAAAGCCCATGTCCATCACCCAGAGGGAGTCAGGAAAGGTTTACAGTGTAAGTGGTATCTAAGCTCACCTCTCAAAAATGAAAAGAGGAAGACCGGCAAGTTTTATCTAAACATTATTCACTTGAATTTCTTAATCGAGAACCTACTATGTACTAAACCCTGTGCTGAGTACTTTCAATGCTTTAACATGCTTTCTCTGCTTGATAGTTGTCTTTCACTCGGGGTAAACGTTATTCAATTTTCCTTGACTTGTGTCTTCTCTCAGACCTCACGTATAAGTCATAAGAAACTCTTGTTGACTCGTCTGTTAAACTAATCCAGATTCCAGTCCTTTCCCATGACCTCTGCTTATACCATCCCAGCTCCAACCACCATTTTCCCTCGACAAAAATCACTGATATTGTCTCCTAATCCTCCCTCCTTCACCATTGTTGATACTCCTACTTCTCCCTGTAGTTACTATTGTACTCTAACTTTAAGTAAGATGATGTCACTCCTCTGTGAAACTCTATAACGCCCCCTTTCCTCTCAGAATAAAGCCGAAATCTCTGCTATGGCTCAAAGATCCTAAACAACCTCATTTCTTAAAACTCCCCATCACATAGTCTGCCCCAGTCACACTGGCCTTCTTACTCTTCCTTCGATACGTCAGGTTTGCTTCCTCACAGCTTTGTATTGGCTGTTCTGTCTCTGAATTGTTCTTACCAGGATGTTGGAGCTTTCTCTATGAAGTCTAACGTACAGCTACATATAAAAGTGTAGACCCCTCCCCAGTCCCTGTTCTGAGCCCCACTCCGTCCTCATCTACTTTCATTTCCCCCATATCAGTTAGCAGCTCATCACATTTCATACAATCCACTTCTTTATTATAGCTATTGCATAGTGTCACTCTGAGCTGTGAGGGCAGATATCTTTGTCTGTTTTGCTCACCAATATATACCAAGCACCAATTACAGTCTTTGGCATAGAGCAGGCACTCAACAAATATTTGTCCATTAAATGAATTAAAGTATTTAATCATTTTAATAAGGATAATTAACTATGTTATCTACTCACAGACTCTTATTGGCAAAGTAAAGATTCAAATACTCTCCAGAAGCCAGACCCTTAGTCTTTACTCCTAGTCTGTTTTGCATCCTCAGCACTATCCTGTGGTCCCCTTGAGGACAGGAAGAGTGTGCATTCCACACATCTCAATTTTGCCTCAGTGATACACACAGTACCTTGCACAGACTTGGTGCTTAAAAAATATTTATGTAATTGTGTTTGCCCAGCTTTTCCAAAGCCACATGACCTTGTTTGCTACAGTGGTCTTCCTGACCTCAGAACGTATCATGCTAACTTCAGTCATAGAAATGATCTGAGCAAATCAAGGCCCAGACAGGTCCAGTGGTCTACCTAATGCTACACAGCTACTTAGAGAAAATGACAAGACTAGACCTGAATTTTCAGATTCTGCAGTCATTTTTTCATTTGTGCTTTTAATTTTAAGCATAGGCATGACTCTACAATCTGAGTGCAAGTTAATGAAGTCAGGAATTGTAATTCTGTTTATCTCTTCTGTGTGTCCTACAGGGGATGGATCTGAGGTAGATACACCAAAGGTATTTAATAAATACTAGTTTATTTCCAACAAGGCCCCAGCTAGACTGATAAAAATAGTAGAACCAACTCAATTTACCTAGATGGTCAAGAAAAGATAACGAGGAGAAATAAGAAATGAAATAGCACCATGAAAACAGCTAATAAGCAATCAATTTCACCTATAAAAGTGATCACAGTCTCTGAGACAGAGTTGGAAATTAAATAGAATTTGGAAGATTTTCAATCCATTCTTCACGGTTTTCATTTTAATTTAAAGGGGAAAAAAAAGCAAGGCCTTGAATAAGACTGATAGGTTGCTACTTGATCGATTCTTTCCTTGTCCCAGTTGTAAAAACAAAACCATAAATTATACTAATTCTTATTTTGGGTAAATGATTTCAGCAGCATACTTGTATGGTGACAGCCCAAGTAATCATGGATTCATCATTGTACAAAACCTAAAATCACAGTATTGAGGCTGTTTTCCCTTCCAAAGCATTGTCAAAACACTGTGGCCCTCCCAGAGTCTAACTGAAAACGTGTTAAATAATTTAAAATTTTCATTAGTGTACAAATAACTTTTCCTCCATTTCTAAAAGCAGCTTGAGAATAATAACATCAATACTTGTGACTGATAAAACATAGCTTGATACTATATAACTATTAGCTTAATTTTTCTTTCTAATGGATAATTTTTGACTTCTGCAAAACTATGAAATTTGCTTTGGGCATATGTTAATCTCAAAAGCCTCTGTGACTATGCCTATAACTTTAAGCAGATGCTCCTTGTTTCATATAAAAATGCTACACAGTTCTACAGCATGACCAAGAAAATTAAGTTAAATCTAAAATTTGGGAACTGAGCAAAAAGGCATTCAAAGAGAAGTTGACAGAACCTGGCCCCCATCTCAGGCCCGTCCTTCCTTTGAGCAGGCAGCCCTTTGCAAAAAGGAGCCATTTTTGTTTTTTTTTCATGAATTGAAGCCATGAGCAGTCTTCAAATGCCAAGGACTTCTGTGTTTGACTGAAACCAATATGAAAGTTTGGATTTGCATCATACAGAGGTGCCATGAGCCTCTTCTTTCCCTCATTGAAAAAGAGAGAGAGACCGATTTCAAGGAATTGGCTTATGTGATTTCTGGGGGCAAGTAAGACCAAAATCCACAGAGCGAGCTGGAACTTCTTGGGCAGGAGGTCATGTTACAGTAAGGGAAAATTTCTCCTTCTCAGAGAAATATCCATTTGCTCTTAAAGACTTTCAGCTGATGTATGATGCCCACTCGCATTATTAAAGGTAATCTCCATTACTTAAATGTAGATTTACATGTGAGCCACATCCACAAAATACCTTCAAAGCAACACCGAGACTGGTGAGGATCACAAAAGGCTTTCCTGCAGAAGAAATGTTCAAGGGGAGACCTAGTAGATGACCAAGAGTTGGCCAGGCCAGAAGGAGAGGAATTTCATTTCAGGGATTTTACATGAACCTATACAAAAGCCCCAAACTGAGACCGAACCTGCGCATTTGAGAAACGGGAAATGAACCAGAGCAGCAGGAGCCTAATAAGCTTTGCACCTGAAGGTCCTCAGCAGAGTTCCTGCGCAGTACGGGAAGCTTTGGTTTCTACAGGATCCAGGTACCTAGCCTAGACATATTTAATATATTTGGGGGCATATATAATTTTTCTTTTTCTGTTGATCCCATTATTAAAATCTTTTATGACCCTATTACATGTAGAATAAATCTTTGTCCTCTGAAAGTTTTCCAAATCAGGTACTCCTTGTCTTGAGAACAACACCTAAAACTTTCCTTCCTAACTACTATGGTCCCCTCATGCCTTTGGCTCTCAAACTCACCAGTGCTAGTCCTATCTCAGGGCCTTTGAACTTGTTCTTTCTTCTACTCTCATCACCATTCACCAGGTTTTCACATAGCAGGATCCTTCTCAGCCTTCAGATCTCAGAGCTCACAGTTGTATCCCTCCTCGTTTCATTCTCATTACCACCATCTGACTCTATCTTACTTTTTTTTCTTGCCATTTCCATTCATTAGCATGGACAGTCCATAAGACCAGAGAGTTTGATGGTAAGCATTTAATACATATTTTTTAAAATATGAATTTAATACTTCTGATAAATAATCTTTGAGCTTGACTTCATCTCTAGAATGAGACTAATAATGCATATCTTGTCTGTCAACAAAATGGACCACCAGGCTATGTGACAGAACACGTATTTAACACATCTGTAAATTGTGAAGACCTGCAAAAGTGATTCTCTTATGTTCAACCAGACACTAAACTTTTTTCTAATTAACTTTGAATATTTTTTCTTTTTTTCTTTTTCCCTTCTCCTTCTCCTTCTCCTTCTCCTTCTCCTTCTCCTTCTCCTTCTCCTTCTCCTTCTCCTTCTCCTTCTCCTTCTCCTTCTCCTTCTCCTTCTCCTTCTCCTTCTCCTTCTCCTTCTCCTTCTCCTTCTCCTTCTCCTTCTCCTTCTCCTTCTCCTTCTCCTTCTCCTTCTCCTTCTCCTTCTCCTTCTCCTTCTCCTTCTCCTTCTCCTTCTCCTTCTCCTTCTCCTTCTCCTTCTCCTTCTCCTCCTCCTCCTCCTCCTCCTCCTCCTCCTCCTCCTCCTCCTCCTCCTCCTCCTCCTCCTTCTCCTTCTTCTTGCCTGGCTTCTTGGTCAATAAATCCTTGCTTCTCAAAAAAAAAAAAAAAAAAGACCTAGAAAATGCCATGATTTAAACAATGTCCCAGACAAGATATACTAATGTAATGACAGATGAAGAAAACCTGATTACATAGTAGCAGAACCATTCTAGAATCATGCTCACTTTTTACTTGAAGAGAAATGTTACAAGCCTATAATATGGATGAGTAGGAAGAACACAAATTGTAGAGTAAGAGGAAAGAGAATCCAAGTCTTGGCTACTTGCTCCATTTTTGTAAAATGAGTGAATAAAGGTACTGAGCAAAAAAAAAAAAGGTTGTCATGAAGATTAACTGGGATATATCAAAGGATATATCACTAAGCCTGGCACATAGTAGGTGCTAAAAAATGTATTATTATTGCTCTCAATAACATTCAAAGGGTGAGCATAGTATTTTAACCATGTCATCCCTATTGACGGACTGAGTATGATCAATTTAGGTTAAGCCAGAGGTCTGGCATGGAACCACTGAGTGAGTCACAGGTACCAACATGACAAGGGCCAAGTGATGACTTGATCACCAAATAAAAGCCTTTGAAAAGCCCCCGGCCTCAGTAGCTTTCAGCTATAGCTCCAGAAGTCAAGATTCTTTGACATTTTTCAGCATTGTTTTAATCCCACTAGAGAAGACACTGCCTGGCAAGGACAAATGCAGAGCCTGGGCTAGCTGTTGTCCAGACAAGAATGATGATATCTACTAGATTTACGAAGAAGCCGATTCTTCCTGTTTCTTATAGATGTCGGAGTCTGTCTACTGGGTGTCTCTATGTCTGCTATAACAGATGGCATGGCCCTTCCATGGCGTTTTCCTTGGTTTCCTCCTCTTTATTGATTTGCTTTCTGTACTCATCTTGAAATCCTCCTCTTAAAAAAGTCTACTCTATGTCTAGGACCAGAGAACCAGGACACTTAGAAAGAGAGGGGAGTACTGGCCTGGCTCCCTCACTTTCCTGAAAGCCTCACACTGACACCCCTCAGAGAGGCCAGCCCAACCTTTCTTCCACCTACTCTTAGAATTGACTGTTGTCCAGGTTAAAATGCAGAAACCACTGTCTTGTGATTTGGTAGCAACTCTTCAGTTGTGTGGTTGGTTGGCTATTCATACCATAATTTTAAAGTGTTTATTAAAAAAAAATAAGGCAATGCTCATTTTAGGAGAAAGCTATGGCATGTTATTAAATGTTTGAAATCATTGGGAAGGCCAGATGAGTTCAGCTGGGTGTTTTCTGTACACTGGAACTGTTCTAGAAGCTGGGGATACAGCAAAATATAAGATATAGCTCCTACTCTTAGAAAATTTTGCCTTTTAGGGATGACAGATGGTAAAACAGACAATTTTTTGCAATGCAAGTGGTTAGCACATTGAGTGATGGGAGGAAATGAAGGACACTTAACCCGGATCATAAGCTGAGGAGGGGAGGGCTATGGATGGCTTCTTAGAGGAATGAGGAAGTCAGAAATAGGATACAGAAACCCCTCCTAACATACAATGTCTGAAGACACACGTGGGAATAAGATGAGGAGCCAGAGAAAAGAATGTAGAACTAGAGACAATATCTGAACCACTGGATCACATGGAGAAAAGTTTGAGCTTAAATTAAACCTAGTTCACTTGGATAAGAGGTGATTTCTCACTGGTTTTTCAGTCTCTGTTTTGACTTTGAGGAAAGCATAATCAAAAGAGGAGACTGATAGGAAGGCAGTTCAGGTAAAGTCACATACCTGAGATGACAGAGTCAGCACTTAAATGAAACTGTGTGCCTGTGGGAACAGATGGAGGAACTTTGCAACAGACCTCAGAATTTCTAAAAGCCTAGAACAAAGCATCTTTCCAAGACTTGAAGAGTCAGAGAAATGCTCAAGGCCATGTGCCACCAAAGCTTCAAGTACCTTCAGAGGCTCTTTAAATCATGATGTGTGTCTGACTCAGAAGATGTAAAGATATAGAGTTTTACAAGACTTTAGTTATAAAGTAACTGAATAGCATAAGGTGTCTTGGATATACTGCTAGACCAAATATGCCCTCTTTCTGAGTGTAAATTAGTATTTTATTCTATAGTATATGATGTCTTTTATCAGAATCTGCTTTATAGTGTTTGCCAGCTGGTTTCAGTGAAATGTATTTTATTGAGATAAGTAAAAGCAATCATGGGAAGATGTCCACTGGATCTGTGCATAAGGAGTTCTGTCTTCTTGGAGGTTCAGAGGATTCCTGATCAGTCCTGGGATCATCCATTTTTTATCACTTAATCTACAGAGTTAAAGATCACTTGGCGCTTTTAAGGCCTTGAAGATAAACCAGTTTCGTGATGACTAATGCCAAGGGGAATCTTTGGTCTAGAGAAAGAAGAATATCATAAAATATAGTGAAGGAACTTCTATAAACATACACACACAAATACATACACATGTGTCGTGTCTGTGTATGTGTAGCATACAATTTTATATGTCAGCTTGATTTTATCCTCTCTAAAATCTTTAGCAAGATGGACAAAGAACATGCTTCTGTGTAAGGCTCCCTTTTAAATAAAATTGACACTATTTTTATGGAGCTAGTAATTGATTAGTCAAGAATTAAAATTTTCAAAATGTTCCAACGATTTACTGTTTTTACTCTGAGCCTCTTGACTGATTATGGAGAGATCCTGGATTCATTTCTAGCCCAGGTAATTTCTTCAAGTTGATAAAATCAATCAGCTTCAACTTGGATCTTTTTTCCCCCTAAGGCTTTTCTTTTCCATTTCTTTTGGCTTAGCATTATATCGTGATAGTATATGGGAGCAAGGAGATCTAATAATCAAAACAATGAACTGGCAAGAGTTAGAGAGCCACAATAACCAGGCCTGCCACCTGATACAAACATAATTACACCACCCTCAGTCTTTATTCTAGACTTTCTGGAAAATAGAGAAGATGACACCTATCACATAATAGCCTATCAATTTTTAAGGAGTTAAAAATAAAAAAGATTTAACTACAAAGGGTCATGATTTCTTCTTAGTTCCTCCTGGTTGATAAGTTATGCTATTGTCCTACTTCTCACATATTTCCCACATGTATTTTTATGAGCCTCTTAATCAAATAGTTTGATGTTCAACAACTGAATGAAACACAAACTGAGCAGGAATTTGTATTGACAATCAATATTCATCTACAGAGTCCGTTTTCCACTGTCTTGCTATTTCCCTCACGGATGGGAGTTGATAATGCACAAAATTTGCAATTACAAGTACCCATGGTGAGTGTTACATCTGAAACTCAATGGGATAGTATTGGGGAAATTCGCATGTGCCTGTCCGGCTAACAGCTAACCAAAGTTCTGATTGCCTTAAAAACAGGTAGAGAATATAATTTTAAACATCTGATTTTATGGAGTTTTTTAAAGATCTATCCCCACACTTTTCCCTCACACCTTTTTCCAAAAACTACTTTGTCGTAAAACAAAGAGTGCGATTATATTCCAAGGGAGGAATATAACTATTACGAAATCTTACAAACTCAGAGCATCATAGTTTCCTCCACTTAGAAATGAGAGTTGGTCTTTGAGCTCCATCTCAACTGAATTAAATAGGTCTAATTAGAGCTAAAATCCTTAAAATTCTATAAAGAAAACACCTAACTTAGCATATTGGTAGAAAAAAACTTCTTAATGGTGTTCAAACTTCAGTTTTAAAGTGCGTCTTTCCACGAAAAGGATGAATCAAAAAAATGAAGATAAGTTGAGAATCAAGGGAGATAAACATCCTAGTAAAAACAAGGCCTTGTCTACTCTCTGAGCCATTGAGAGCTGCCCACCGGCTAAGCCACTGTTTCTCTGTCGAAAGAGACTGGAGAGGCAGCCAGATGAATAACTGTCTCCTATAAAATTTATAGTTATCAAGAAATGTCAGCCTAGCTACCAGGCTCAAATTTTTATGGCAGATAAAGCAAACTTCTGTAGGGATTTCCCTGCCAAAAGAAAAAAGAAAAAAAAAATGAAACGGTGACCTCATATGTCTTGAAAACTCAGCCTCTTTCAATGTTTAAGTTAGCAGACATTTATTGAGTATGTGCTCTGTGCTAGACTCAGTGCGGAACAGTAGAATGAATACGGGGTTCCATGCTGGATCCACGATCCCCACCACTATAGAGCCTACATACCACTTTGAGCATGCTTTACTTCTAAACCTGAAAAACTTGATAGATTCAACACACACACACACACACACACACACACACACACAGAGGCACATACACATTCACACACATACATCCCATCTCTGTCATCTTTCCTTAACTGCGAGGATGAGCAGTCCATATAAAATATTCTTTCTCAGCTTCTTCCTAGGAACTAGATACAGGCTTGAGATTTTTATAGTTCAAAGCTTTCAGCATGAAGCAGTGACCAAAAGAAACAGGACCTGTTAAATAGGTCATAAGATGGTAAACTCTCAGAGTGAGAATTTAGGAGTTACTTAATAATCGTATATTGAAATAAGGTAGAAGGTATGCCTTAGCCAAAATTAATCAGATCATCAGAGCATTTAGAACTCCTACTTCTGGGCGATATAATGAAATATATTCATCAGCTACTAGTTAATTAAATGAAAATATACTTTGCTGCCAGGGGCTGGAATCCTTGGCAGTGATTAACTGTTCGATCGAGGTACTTTTCATTAGCTTTTCCCGAGAAGAGATGATTACAAATATTTGATAGAGACAAATGCACAGAAGTAGTGGATGTTTGTGGTGAGGAGAGAAGCATGTGCCAGCACTTCCTCCCTAGATCTAGGCCAGTGTGTCCATGATGAAGAGTAGATTTAGGTGTTGCTGGATTCTCAAACAGAGAGGCGAGGATACTGAGGCTATAAGCAGGAAGCAGCGTTTATTGATGTCAGCATCAGCTCAGTGGATTCTTATCCAAAGGCTGAGCCCCAATTGTGACATGGAGGGCAGTTTTATACCATCTTGTACTTCCACATTCCCACACAGCTACAGACATTCCATATAAGGAAGGAGAACATAAGGAGAACATTGATTGGCTGCCAAACTACAAGGAAACCAGCTTAATCTTTTAACCAGGGTTTTGGACTGCCATGTTAGCCGGAGGGTCAGGAACTAACTCATTCAAGCAGGAAATGGTCAGTCAGGGTCACCCTGTCACATAGGTTCTTCTGAGTTTCTGTTGCTCAAACTTCCTGTTTCCATTGGTTTCTATCAGCTCTGTCCCAACCCCTCTGCAATTCCCATCCTTTCTATGTTCACCGTTATCCTATCATTTTGACCTACATCTAAAATTGACAGCATTCCCTCATTCTCCCCAAATAAGCTCTATCCCAGTACTCCTGCGTGTGGGGAATTTTGACTCAAGTTCTGGGTAACAGAAAGAAGTTAAAGCCAGGCACAGTGATGGCTTTGAACACCGAACTTCACTCCCCTAAAACCTCAAGTCCGTTTTCGTCATGGAGAAACTTTTTGTTGGTCATCTCCTTTTGTAGAATCCTGTTTACTGCCAGGATTCTCAAATTCCTTCTCATTCCAATCTCCCTCCTCCTTTCCTAGCCCTCATCCTCCCTACTCCCCTCTGGCTTCAAAAGAGAGAGCTGCTGAGAGTAGCAACCAATTTCCTGAGGTTTGATTATGCAGAACATAAATTTCAGGTCTCACCCAAGACTACACTCCTTCCACTACAAAATCATCATTACGGGTATTTGTTCCAACAAAAGAGAAGTTCTCCTTCCTACCAAGAATCTGCCTTCCTTCAAGGTCGAGAGACTCATATAGCTGTGTTTTTTTCAAAACAGTATATTTTCTCTTCTTTTATTCATCCATCCATTCTTTCAATAAAGATTTATTTAGTACCTACTTCGTAAGCCACTAAACTAGGCTACAGGAAAAAAATTACTGCAATAATAATTCAATCAAATATTATCAGATCGAATACTTTAAAAATTTATCTATACATTGATTATAAACAGCTCAGCTAATTTAGAGTCTTATTTTGGATAATGACTAGTTAGAAACTAGTTATTTGAATTTAACTGATTCATTTTCCAAGTAGCGAATCCTTTGCCTTTGACTAGCTGTTTTAAAATCTCTTGAAAAGCCAGCAGAGATTTAAGAAATCTGAAAACTATTATCCCATCATAAAATATACTCATGTCTGCAATACAACACAAAACTATTTCTTAAATTTAGTACCATCAGCATAATAAAGCTTTCTGGTCATGTTCTTCTGTTTTATGGAGAACTTAATTAGTCCTAGTTTAAATGATTTAATTTTCAAATGTTTTGATATCAGTTCTAAATAAGTACATGGTGAGGAATCTAAAGAACCAATATAATGTGTTACTGCCAAGGAATTACATACGCAATAGCAACAAGTGTCTCTACTTGAAGATGTAACAGTGGGCTCTTGTTTGTTTGTTTTAGTCAATGTATCATGCCAAATGTACCCTTTGCTATGTTAACAACCTTAGTCTTTCTTTGAAGGAACAGCATGGTACTCTCTCAATTCAGTGTCTATGTTAGTCATGACCCAAGTGAGGAAAATGTGGTGGGTTTTATGTCAGCTGAGTCAGAGCAAACGCCACGGCCTGGGAAAATTATACTTTGTCATGATGATATCGGAACTGAAATTTCCAGGTGTCCATGCTAAATGGAGTGAGTCATTGCTTAGGCAGTGAATTCGGCAGGTTCTAAACACCCATTCCTAAGTGCAATGTAAAACCTACCTCATTTCCAGAAGTAGTCAGGTTTTACGCTGTTCTATTATCTTCTATGTCTTTCTATCACCTGTCAGGTTAATCTCACAGAAGGTGTTCTCCCTTTTGGAATGATTTCATATATTGTTGTTCCAAGGAGAGTGGGAGAAAGAAAAGCACTTGAATGCAAATTTCTGCTTTGGAAATGATTGCAACAGGGAAAATGGTAAGTAACAGTAAAAAAGGAAGGCTTGGCTCAGGCCCCTTAGAGCAATAACTCTCTGACTCATTTTCCCTGATTGGCCTTCTCTCAAAATGAAAACAGTGTATTGCATATCTAAGCTTAGCAACCTCCAAGTTCCAATTGTGCTTCATGATGGGATTTTTGGAGCAGAGCTAGTCTGAGCAAAATGTGAAGTGAAGTTTGGTTTAGTTTGGGTTCATCTCCCTGTTCCCAGTTTCCTTAACCAGGTCTTTAAGAGCCAAAAGAAATCTAATGATGAGTTTTTCAGACAACCTGACATTTTAGATCATGGGCTTTCTAAGGATCAGATAAATCATGTCAAAAAGAATATAGTTGTCACTACGTAGGGGATGGACACGTTTGCAAGAGCCACATATTTTACACTTTTTTTCAACTCCTTTCCTCCATAGCTTTCTCGATTTATATTTGCTATATTAATAAACATTTAAGTTGAACGTGATGATCTGACTTTTTTAACGAGTGCCTGCTATGTGCCAGACACAATGTTTTCTATACATAATATCATTTTAATCTTCAACAAACCCACAGGTAGGTATTATTGTGCTTGTGTTACAAAGGAGAAAACTGAAGTTCAGAGATTAAGTAAATGACACAAGGAGTTAGACAGTGTTGGTCCCGACTTGAACCCAAGTCTTTATATCTCCACAGCTGTGTTCTTTCCAATAAGTCATTCTACCTCTCATTCAGCTCCAGAGATATCACGAGACAGATAAGAAGAAACTACAAGTCCTCATGGTACTCGGAGCTTCACCAGAGCTCAGATCTTTTTCTCTTTATATTTACTTAAAGATACTTAAATCCAGATTTAGTATTTCCTATACCACACAACTCATTTTAATCTCAATTCCTTTTGTATCCATAAACTTCCTCAATTCTTTCTTCATTTTAAACTCCTTCAGGTCTTATCTCCTAGAATTTTATTTCACTGTAGAGAAAGGTGCATAGAGTAGAAATCAAACCAAATACCTGACTATTGCATGCTGTGGAAAATTCTCACTAAAGTATTCAGTATAGACCATGATAGCAAATACATACCCCATTACTGTAAAAAAAATACCCTTCCCCCTTTGAGAGACAGAGTGAGAGTGAGAGAGAGAGAGAGAGAGAGAGAGAGAGAGAGAGAGAGAGAGAGAGAGAACTGTGGCATATAGGGTTAAAAAAAAGAAGAAGAATAAAGACGGGGGTTTAGAGTTCCACAGACCCTAGTCTAGAATCATGTTTGCTACCTTTTGTCTGATGAGGACCTTGAGCCTATAATGCTAAACCACTGCCAAACACAGTCATTTTTTTATTGGTGAAATAAAGGTAGAACCTCTTTCATGTATAAGGGGGACTAAGTGAAATAATGCACATTCAATGTCTAGTTGATAGTTAGATAGGCCTCCGATGTCTCTTCCTCTTCTATTCTTCCTGCCACCTCCCTCTGCTGACATCTGCATTTACCCTGCCTACGTACGTCTATCTTCTAAGTAATAGTGACCTTGATAAATTGGAGTGTGTCTTGCACTTTCTCTCTGTGAAGAGGCAAAATGGCAGCCATAATGTATAGGAACAATGTCACTGAATTATTTGGAAAAATTTTGCTCCTAGGGGAGGCCATCTTAAACTATAGGTACAATATTCTAGCTGAATTTCACCAAAAGCCATTAATCTAACATAATTCCTGTTCCTTCTACCCCACTCTCTACTTTATATATTGAATAAAAGGAAAAAGAAGAATCTATTATATTTGTACAACAAAACAGAATCATGACAAATGCTGCTGAGTTAACAAGTTCCCAGTAGTATTACATCAAGCTGGGCATAAAAATAAGAAACAGGAAACTGCTATAAATTAAGGCCTTGAGAGAAACTTTATTTGGGGCACTTCATTGTCTCTAGTCACCCTGCTGTACTATTTAGAAGGTCTGCAGTATGGTGATAAATTTGGCAACTCTACCAAATTTACAAAACCCCTAGCAAAAACTAGAACGTGAAATCTACCGACCCTGGTAGGTGAGCTATTTTTCAAAACCAGGTTTAGAATATTATTTCAGTGAAAGAAGATGTGTCTGGGCTTTGAATCATGATTAAGGCATTTAACTCCTGTAGGATCTTCCTATTTTATTAACTCTGAGTTTTCAGTCATAAAAACTCTTCAAAATAGAAGAGAAATTCGAAAAAAAAAGGTTTGAGAGCATGCAATAGCCAGGAAACTGTCTTGATTATTTCATGAATTTAACTTACTTGAAAGCATTGTCATATCAATGTATTTTGAAGTAAATATACAGCTTTCTTTTTTGGTATCAGAGACTCAAACATCAACCATGCTGACCCTTATAAGCAGTGTGGGATACAAGTAGTTCAATTTAGTTTTTTTATAAAATTTATTTTCAAAGTTAATTATCCCATCTCTACATGGCCAGATGAATGAGCAGTACCTTTCACAGATCTTTCTTTCTCCCTTCCCTGAACTTCCTCAGATGAAAGCCTGCTTAGATTAAAGACACCTACTGTGCTTCATAATACTTTCACTGAAGGAGAACTGGGTGATATGAAATTAGGCCACTAGAAGGCCTAATTTTCTACTGATTCGTGTTGCTCTGCTGTAGTTTGGCTACCCCAAATCTGCATTGCCTGGTGCCCTCCCTCCCCACTGCTATGATGAGACCTGGAAGTGGCAAGTTAAGGTTTACGGGGAGACAAAAGAAAGTTTCCTCCACTCGGTGTTAAGCTCAGTCAGGGCCATCTCATATCCAGCCAAAGCAAAAGATATTAAATCTCTTTAAACCCTGCTACTACTGCAGATCCCTTTATGGGCTCTTAACAGTTCTTGAAGAAGGCAACTCCATTCCTTCAGCACTCTATGTTCAGCCAAGGGTTTTCAAGACTTGGTCTTCTCCAAGTCAAGGGTTTAAGTTATATCTAATCATTTCATGAATCATTGTCTTAGCTTGAACTGCTATAACAAAACATCACAGACTGAATGGCTTGTCAACAATATATATTTATTTCTCACAGTTCTGGAGGCTGGAAGTCCAAGATTAGGGAATCAGTAGTTTGGATTCTGGTGAAAGCCCTCTTCTAGGTTGTAAACTGCCAAATTCTCCCTATACTCTTATATCATGGAAAGAGGGCAAGAGAACTCTCTAGGTACTAATTTCATTCATGAAGGCTCCACCCTCATGACCTAATTACTGTCCAAAGGCTGTACCTCCTCATGTCACCACACTGAGAGGTTAGGATTTCAATATGTGAATTTGGGGGTTTGGAAGCACACACACACTGAGTGAATTACAAGCATCAATCATAAGGAAAACTCAGTTTCAGCTGCTGAGGGTCCAATCATGAGCAAGATACAACCATCATTCCATCCTAGAATAGTGTTTATTTTATTCCTGTTAAAGCATGCCATTCATCCCAGCGTTACTGATTTGGCAAGGGCATTCATCTTCATCCACACGCTGATTTAGAAAAGGTTCCCTGGCCTTAGGATGAACAGGCAATAATTAATTTTTACATGGGAGTTGGATTTAGATTATGCCTTTCCTGGAATACATGCAGCCAACACCTGAGGCCATTTGCAGACTCAGAAGAGTGAATAATGAAAAGTTCGAGTACAAAAAATAAGCTTTTAAACAGTTTGCCTTTTAAATGAAGATCAATATTATACCCGATCCTCTTTTTTATATTGAGTCTTATAGAGTGTTGGTTGCAGGCATGGATTCTGGAGCCAAAGATCTGAATTTGAATCCTAGGCCAATCACCTGTTAGGTGTATAAATTTAACTCATCTGTTTCAGTTTTCTCACCTGTAAAATTGAGATAATAAACGTACCTCATAGAATCTTGTGTATATTCCTGAGTTAATACATGTCCAAAACCAATGTATGAAATATGATCAGCACTTGCAAATGTTAGCCAGGATTTCTTATGTTTCAGTCCCTAAATATTTGGTTTGAAAAACAAATATTTAGATACATCAATCTGCCAGGTTCTTCTGTTATTCGGATTTTGACCTATAAACTCAATCATGGTGTATGTTTCCTTCAGTTGCACTCTATGTTAAATTTAAAAAGCAGTGTGGTGTTTCACAAGTGCTAGTTTTGCTTAATGAAGGAAAAAAGTGTATGCTTGAGTAAAGCAAGTCAGTGATGGTGCTCAAAATGGATTAACAGTGGCCTTTGCTATGTGAAGTCCCAATGAGGAGACAGCCAGCTATCACGGCCTTCATCTTTGACTTCAGAATTGATCTCAGCCTCCAGAATTATGAGAAATAGATGAATGTCTGTTATTTAAGCCAGCCCCCCTGAAAAAGTGGATTAGCCATTTCATACCAACATACTCTCCTTGTTAGAGAGCGTGAGTGCATTACCCTGTGTTTTATTAAGTGTTGAGGGAAGATGATGCCAAGATGGCCAACACAAGATTCCCTCATCATTTCCCCCAAAACTGTGTGTTCTCTAATGTCGGACTGACTAGATTCTTAAATTCTTGGAAACATGAAATTTATCCATATGGACTAAATAAATACATGATGGTTTATAGGTCGCTCATAGTGTGTTTGCTGAGCTGCAAGATTACCTAGAGACATATTTAAGATATTTAGTCTCTGGGATGGTACAAGCTCTTCTGTAAAGATTTATTAGTGCCTAGTGGTAAAACATCAGCCCCTCTGTTGGCAGAGCAAGACACTCTACTCAAAGTTGAACTCAGCTATTGTGGATGGTGTTTGATGGGGTGTTAGGGTAAGATATATACTAAATTATGGAAAAACTATCTATAAATACATGGACTGGGATACAGGATGAGGGACAGCCATGTGATTCCCAGGAAAAGAGATTTTGACAAGAAATATCATAAATAGTTATTATGAGAGGGTTATTAAATTCCAAATCTGAAGTCTGAGATAATGATTTTGAATGGTTCTAAATCCTTCTACATGTTTGGGGAGAGCTAGGAAGTGCATTTCCAGATAGACATGTACATTCTGCATTTGTGACATTGCAAAACATGCAAATTAGATGATATTAAGCAATCAGAGTCTACCACATACAGAGTATCACTGGCTCTCTGCTATTACGGTGCATAATTTCTTGCTCTGTGAGTGACAGGTGACACAGAGAAAGTGGTAGTGTGCTATTGCAAAAGGAAACAGAGTCTACTTAGGACTCTGCCTGTCCATTATCCAACACGGTCCTGCTTCTTCTGAAATTGAGATGTGCATTTTCTGCACAGAATGAGCTCATCAATGACTTAG
This sequence comes from Rousettus aegyptiacus, assembly GCF_014176215.1. NCBI lineage: Eukaryota > Metazoa > Chordata > Mammalia > Chiroptera > Pteropodidae > Rousettus > Rousettus aegyptiacus. Next base: position 11,628,250 of record NW_023416285.1, read on the forward strand.
GTTTAGGATGACCTCAAGGTACTTGTGAGTTTGTTCATTTTTATGTGTGTGCTAATGGACAGAATATAACAGCAATGTTCAAATTAATTCAACTGTCCCCAACTTCAGTGGGAAGGATTTCCCTGGGCTGGGGAAGTACAGCAGTAAAAGGCAGATTACAATTATAATAAAACTACTGTAGGAGAAACAAGGAAGACTCATAGATCTGGATTTTCAAAATACTAAATGTCATCCCCCTTCACATTCCATTGTCCAGGAGTGGGTTCATCCAGAATGGACTCTTGGTTATATTTAGCACAATGCAAATTTTATGATACAGAGATTCTGGACTCCTAACTTAAGCAGGTAGCACATCCACAAGTTAGAGCTAAACTCAAAACTAGAAATTTCTAATCTTTGGCTTTGAAACATAGAAATTTTTTTCTGTGACCTTCATCAATGGTTCTTAGAAAGAAGTTGCTTCTTTTAAAGTCATAAGTACTCATTTGTGAAAAGTCATTTCTGAGGGGAAAAAAACAAACAAACAAAGCCTTGCCCGTAGGCTGAAGGAAATAAAAGGGTTCTGGACAATTTGGCAAAACCTGGAGGAAACTGGAAATTTTTGCTATTTCATCCTGAATAAGCAGTAACAAAAGGCACCCTCGTATTATACCCGAGTTACAGAATCCCAGTATTATTTGCCCACATTAGACTCTAAGGTCCATGGAGATAGAGACTTTGTCTATCTTGGTCACTGATACTATCTCAGTGCTTAAAATAGGGTTTGTGATCTAATAAATGCTCAGTAAACATGGAGACTTATTCTGTATCAGGCACTTTTAAAGGCAATTGATATACATATAAACTTATTTTATCCTTTCAATAATCCCATAAACAGATAGTAGTTTTATTCTCATTTTATAGACCTGAAACTGAGGCATGGACCATTTCGGTAATGTCTCCAACATAATGCAGCTAGAAAGTAAAAAAGCCGAGATTTCCATCGACCACGCGGGCCCCAGAGCTTGCCTCTAGCCATTGCACTCTGATTGAATGAGATTCGTCGAAACACATGGGCATTTAAAATGATTCTATCTAGAATCTGGACAAATAACCTGAGCTATTCCAACTCTCTCTATAAAATGGAAGAAGCGGGACAGAGAGCACCAAAGTTTATCAACGGCATCATCAGAATCACCCTAGTGCTCTAATAGCACATCTAGTCCTGACAAGCTAAGTACTCAATTCTCTACTGCCTGGCATTGCTTCTAATGGATTCTTGTTCACACGCCGCAGAAAAGAAATGATACTGAACCCAGGAACCAAGAGATGATAATAACCACCATTTATTAAACCTGTACTTCAAGCCTGCCCTAGGCTACAAACTGTTCCTACACGCTCTTATTTAATTTCCCCAACAACTCAATGGGATATATATTTTTCCCCATTTGAAAATGAATGAAGTAAAGGAATTTCATCACACAGTAGGAAAGGGCTTGGGGTCCAGCCCACTTGACTTACAGGCCACAGTCTCTCAATGGGGATTTTGAGTTCAAGTCCCACCACTGCCTTTGACTAGCAGTGTGGTTCTGACCAAGTTCCTTAGCAACTCTCTGATCTATGTTTGGTCAACTATTAAAATGGTAATAAATAATAAAATAATAATAAATAAAATAATAATAAATAATAATGACTATAATAATAATAATGATCATTATTTATTGTCTAGCCTATACAGCCTTTCTCAAGGTTACTGTAAGAAAATGTATCTAAAGTGACCAGACTAATCGGTTTAAAATTTATGCTGTCTTCCGCTCTCCACTACTGCCCATCCTACATATTCTGTAATATAAAACCAATACAAGCTATAAAACTCAAAACTTAAATAAAACCTGCAATTAAAATAGACTGCTTGTTGATTTTCTTATTGTAAAATTATGGGTAAATTTGCAAAAGTTTAACTGTGCCCATTTTCTCAGGCCCTACCTTTGCTGATGCACTGAACACCCACAGGCTGTTTTCCTATGTGATAATCTCTCACTTGGAAATGGTGTTACAAACTGTGAAATGCTCTGTAAAGGTAAGAGATCATCTCCGGTGTGGCTGTTGGTATGATCGGATACCTAGCTGTTTTCCCGCCTAGCTTGAGCTCACCACTATGCATCCTTCTAGCTCCATGCAAATTCCATGCTCACACATCCCTGCCATGATTCACCAAGGCTGAACTAGGTGCCTCTTCCCTATGCTTCTACAGCAGTCTGTCCTTATCTCCATCACAGCCCAGTCTAAGACGTTAGACATATGAAATAAAGAGCAATTGAAGGGAAGACTGTTTCCCTGCTAATTCATACCACAGTCTGACTGATGAATCGGATCAGATTCCGTATTCTGGAAACCAAAATATGGAAGGAAATTTATTGTCAAAACGCCTGCATATATTCCCCCTACCTCTATCCCAGTGGCCAGCCAGAACTGCTGTGATAATGACCTTCATAGGAATTTGTGGCCATCCCTTCCTGGGAGTGCATTCAAAAAGGGAACTCAGTGAGCAGTGTTTGTTTAACTGCCTGGCTATCCAGAATTCATGTGGAAATCAATGACAGGCAGGCTCACCTTAGCACATCTTAATGAGGTAAAATCTCGCTAAAAAGGGCTAAGTGAGCAAAGAGACAATTCAATTTCCAGGGTAGAGACTAAGCCGAGATGGAATAGAAGCAAGAAAAATTCCCGACATGCTCGAGGATGGAAGCTGACTAGATGGAGATGTATTGTTTCCAAAACCACTATAAAAATGGAGAAGAGAAAAAATCATAGTGAGACCTGCCAATGACCCCATTTGGTGCTGAGTCCCTGCCAGAGCCTGAATGTGAAATTCTAGTTAGGGAAAGAGAAAAGATAGAAGGTCAGGTTTGTGCAAACCCCTTTCCTTCGGAGCTTTCCTGATTTAGAGGGGGGTGGAAGGGAAGGGCGTGTCATGGAGAAAAGAAGCAAGACACAGGAGCTGGGGTATGGGAACTTTTGGGGTGTCTACTGACTCGATCAGGCAGTGTGAATGTGAAAGCTTCAGGGTCTCCAGAGTGTGAAAAGGGAGAGGGAGCCACGGTGGAGCACAAGGAGGAGGAAGAATAGGATGAGACATCTTAGCATGTATAAAATATGAGTTCCAGGAATTTGTTATGTTAAGCAATGCATAATTCTAAGAGTCAAAGAGTTAGACTAGGTTTTTTTCAAAAAGCACTCCCCTTCCCCTGTCCCTTCTGACACTCACCTCCTAATCTCCAGAGTCATCACATTCAATTCTTTAGCCGATTCTTCTGATATTTAACATCTAATTTCAGTGTAAGATATCTCTTTTGTTTTTTCTTGATTTTGCAGTTATAGACATTATCATAATTTCCTCCTTCTAAGGAAGACAAGCATTTGTTCAATGTCCTCTGTGAACATTGCTGCTTCCTCAAAATGTCAAGAGCTGCCAAACACATTTCAACAAGATCAAACACATCAATATTTTATCTACTTTTTTCCTTGGGGTCATCTCTCATGGAGCTCAAATCCTATGCTCTACTGTGGACTGGGTCCTCCTTGGCCAGCTGCATAGCCCCCAAACTGGGCCATCTCGTCTGTCACCTTTCTGTGCTCTCAGGTACCTTGTTTCCTTGATCTCAAACTTTATCCTTTATCCTCTTTCTTCTTATCTGCCTCTATGCACTGAATGAGAGGCCAAGGGCAATGAATCCATTGACATCTTGTGTGTCTGAAATGTTATTTCACCCTTAGACTTGATTTATAGTTTGGTTGAGAATGTAATTACAGTTAGAATTCATTTTCCTCAGGACTGCGATGCATTTATTTCTCTATTGTCTTCTAACTGCCAGTGTGGCAATTAAGAAGCTTGAGATCATTATAATTCTTGATCATATGTGACCTGCTATTTTTTTTTTTTTACCTGTCTGGAAGCTTTTAGAATTCTCTCTTTAATGGTAATGTTCTGCATTTTCTTGACGATAGGCCCTGTGTGGGCCCTGTTAATCTGGAAACTTATGGCCTTCAATTAAGGAAATTAATTGCAGTATGGATATGGAACGGATAATATTAAAAGTTCTAGATTTCAATTACAATCTTTTGGAATCCAGTCTCAAGAGTGACACTCCATCTATTGGCCATATTCCATTTGTTAGAAGTAGATCAGTAAATTCAAGGAACGGATACTACATGTGAGTACTAGGAGGGGCTCGTTGGGAGCCATCTTGGAAGCTGCATACCACATCTTGCTTAGAAACCAACAAGTGCCATAACCTCTTCACTTCATCTGCATCTCGTGAAAGTGAAACTGTGTTAGCTTATGGCAGCACAGGGCCTCAATTCTGATGTAGAGCAATTTTCTGAAGTCACCTAAAGGCAGGAGGGATTTTGTTGGAGAAAATACCTGATTTTCTTTTCTGTATATAAAAGTTTACCATACTTTTTTGGGTAAAGAATGAAGAGTTGAAAAATACATAAATAAATATAGTAAAAATCCATAGAATTTGTATTGCTATGAAGGACTTTTTTTCCCAGAAAAGCAACTGCAATAATTTTATGAGATGACCTTATCCTACTAAGAGTATTGTAAAAAAATCACTAATAGGAAAATTAAGGTGAAGATTAGGGTAATTAATCATTCAATTAATTTGAACAAAATATACATTTGTCTTCATAATTAAGGTATATAAGGATAAAAGATTAGTTCTCTAAAACTATTCAAATCAATGAATCAAAATCTCCCTTCACTTTACCAACAGAGACATTCATTACAAAAGTGATTACTCAAACTCAAATACAGTTATCTCATTTCTCAAAGAAAAGCTCCAAAACTCAGAGGACTAAAACTGGAGTTTTTAAGGCTGTTTCCATAACTTCATCATTTCCAGTGGGGAGAAAAATCAGGTAAATTAATATGCATTGAACACAATCTAATTGGTTAATTGAGATTCTTTTCACTTTTTGAATTGATTGTTGCAACTATAGCACAACTAGGTTTCTTCTCACTGTTCGCTAAGTGATAGACTAATTATTAAAAGTCCCCACGCTCTGGGCTTTGGATTCAAATGTTTAATTAAGCAGCTGTTTTCACCTCTAGTTGTGTGTGCGTGTGTGTGTGTGTGTGTGTGTTTGTGCGCGTGCGCACATGTGCATGACTGTGCGTGCACACATGTGCACGTGTGTGGTGATGCATTTGCATGTTTTATAAAGGTACAGTACTTTATATTAGCTTTCTCACAAAAAACTATTATAAGTTGGCATTGATTGTTAGATGCAATATATGAGCTATTTTGAGCTCAAAGGTGAGCAAACGTGACATTTTATTTAAGTGAGTCAGAAATTGATTGGGCATGTGTGACATCTTCTCTCTCAGTGCCAATAGCTCAGTTCCCATTATCAAATTTCACTCAAACTCCAGTCAACAGAAATTGACCAGCCCAAGAAGCAGTAATATGGTAGAAAAAAATGTTGATGATGCTATTAAATCCAACTTTTCTTATGTTATAATGGAGTTTCTTATTCATTGATATATTTTCCAACCAATCATGAAATATTATTCTAAGATACATGTAAGTTAAAGATATATGTGGAGTTACTTAAAAAAATAAAATTTGCATATTAAAAAAACAGGCACTTTTCAAGCTCCTAGTATGTGTCCATCATTGTCCTAGGCATAATGGGAAAGAGAGGAGTAATAGAAGTCAAAATCCAAAAATGCATTGGTGAAACATAGCACATACAAGAGAATTATGCAACAACATAAGCTATTTCATGTCTATTACTCAAACATACTCCTTTTGACTATGAAACTTTGGAAGCACGATTCATGTTCTATTCAGTATGTCACCAGTACCTCACACTGTAATTGAAACATAATAGATGCTTAAAAGATGGCTAATGGATGATGAATAAATCATTAAGTAAATCAATAAATAAATCTTTAAATGAACCAGATGCATGATACAGAGTGCTATGGCAGTTAAATGGAGGAAAATATTACTGTAAGCGAGAAAGATAAGAAAACTATATTTGAAAGAAATCGAACACTATAAGTAGGCTGAATGCTTGTGACCCCAACATTCATATGCCAAAACCTAATCTCCAATGTGATGATATTTGGAGGTGGGGGTCTTGGGGGTGATGATTAGGTCATGAGGGCAGAGGTATCATAAATGAGATGAGTGCCCTTATAAGAGACCCAGAGAACTCCATCCTCCTCCATGTCTGTGAACCAGGAAGTGTGCCTTCACCAGACAAAAAAAACTGCCAGCACCCTTATCTTAGATTTCCCACACTTTAGAACTGTTGGAAATGAATATTTATTGTTTAAAAGCCACCCAATCCATGATATCTTAATTATAACAGCTAGAATAGACTAACACAGGAGGTTTACTCTAGTCTTGGGAAATTATGAATACCTCAGTTGGATAGAAAGAAGAAATGACATTAGCTGACTTGTTTTCCTTAGAAAATATCCTTCACCATCTTTTCCAAGCAATCATGAAGTCTTAATGCTTCTTCTACCATTTCATGCCTTATTGCTTCCTTTATCAACAAGAGGTGGTCTACTATAATGGTTACTTGGGCTGGGTTGAAATCCTGCTTTCTCATTTCTTAGCTGTGAGTGTAACCAACTTACTTAATTCCTCTATCTCAATTTGTCCCCTACATTCTAGGAACACTAACAGAACTTAATGAGTTTTGTGAGGATTAAAGGGCAAACGATGGAAAGGGCTTACAGTATGGAAGCACACAGTGAGTATTAAGTAAGTGTTAGGTATTTTGGCAGAGAGAGTGGTTCTTCACCAAAATCTGCTCACTGCTTCCCGTATTATACATGAACTGCACTATATACTATATATACTACATAGGATAGTGTAGTTGTAACTGGCAAGGGGCTGTGAAATCAGACATAGCCCAGCCTTCCGTTACGTAGGTATGACTAAGTGACTAGTTCTCACCAATGAAATGTAAGCAGAAGTAACATGATCCCTTCTAGGATAGGGCATTAAAAAAGCACACGTCTTTTGTAGACTTCCTTTTGTTCTTTCTTTCAGCTAATTGAGCCCAGCCATGCAACAATTTATTAAAATATTTGTTATGTCATGAAGCCTAAAATAAGGTTATCACTGATAAGAATTAGTGAAAACACATCTTGCCACTATAATTAGAGACACTTTTTAAAGTTTTCAGGTGGAAAGAGACAATAGAATAAACCTTAGATATCTTTTGGCTTTGCTTTCTTCCTAAGTAATGCAGGACTGAAAAACTACAGTGTTTATTAGCGTGCTAGGATAAGTCAAAGTCAGGACAATTGAAAAAACATATCCAGTGATCATCATGACAAAACAGCAGGATTGTAGATATTTTTCATAAGAAAAAGACTTGCTTTGAAAGATTATAACTTTACCAAAATTTGGATTTGCCTTAACTAAAACATCTAATTTTGAAGCATCCTCCAAGAATGCTTATCATAGTGCCAAGCAAATAGCCCCTCAGAAGATGGTAAGATCTTGAAACTCCCTATGTGCCAGTTTGCTAGAGCTGCCATATTAAAATACCATACTTTAAAGACCGGTACTTAAACAATAGGAATTTATTTTCTTTTAATTCTGGTGGCTAGAATTCCAAGATCAAGATGTTGGCAGGATTGGTTTCCTTCCTGCAGCCTCTTTCCTTGACTTATAGATGGCCATCTTCTTCCTGTGTCTTCACATCATCTTCTCCCTATACATATCTGTGTCCTAATTTCCTCTTCTTATAAGGATGCCAGTCATGCTGGATTAGGACTCACACATATGATCTCATATCTTAACTATCTCTCTAAAGACCCTATCTTTAAAGACAGACATATTTGGAGGTGGTAGGAGTTATGACTTCAAAATCCAAATTTTCAAGGCACTCAATTCAGCCCACAATACCATGTGACCTAGAAATGGCCAAATTTAAAAAAATTAAAGTACTGTCTCTAAATATTGTCTTCTCCAAAATATGTTTCGGATAGTAATGCGCCTTATTCTCCTTTAATATTAACTCATTGGAACTACTACACTCACTCAATAGTGCCAGTATCTAAATTTAGTCTCACTAACATGTCTATGAAAAATGCCTTTTTATTTATTTTTTATTCCTTTGTATCTTTTTAAAATTTTATTAAATTTATTGGGGTCACATCAGTTAATAAAATTAGCTTTAAACCTATATATCATCATCATCTTTAGATTACATTGTATGTTCACCACTAAAAGTCAAATGTCCTTCCATCACCATAGATTTACCTCCCTTTACCCTTTCTACTTCTCCCCCTCCCCCCTTTCCCTCTGGTGACCACTATACTGTTGTATGTGTCTATGAGTTTTCATTTGTATTATTAGTTTGTTCTCAGTTTTATATCCCATACACGAGTGAAACCATATGGTTCTTGACGTCTATCTATTTCTTAGCATGGTATTTCTGAAGATCCATCCATGTTGTTGTAAATGGCAGTATTTCATCTTTTATTGCTGAGTAGTATTCCATTACATATATGTACCACATCTTCTTGCCAATCATCTATTGAAGGGCGCTTTGGTTGTTTTTGTCTTGGCCACCATAAATAATACTGCAATGAACATAGGCGTATATGTATCTTTATGAATAAATGTTTTCAAATTTTGGGGGGCAGAAACCCAGAAGAGATTGCTGGGTCGTATATAATACTATTCTTAATTTTTTGAGGAAGCTCCATACTATTTTTCATAGTGGCTGTACCAGTTTACATTCCCACCAGCAGTGTATGAGGGCTCCTTTCCACCTGTACAACCTCTAAAACACTTGTTATTACTTATTTTGGTGATAACAGCCATTCTAACAGGTGCGAGTTGGTATCTTACTATGGTTTTGATTTGCATTTCCCAAATAACTAGTGAAGTTGAGTGAGCATCTTTTCATATACCTGTTGGCCATTTGTATGCCTTCTTGGGAGAAGTGTCTATTTCTTTAAGTTGTTTGTTTTTGTTGTTGTTGTTAAGTTGTATAAATTCTTTATATATTTTAGATATTAGCTCCTTATTGGAGGTGTTGCTTGCAAATATCTTCTCCCATTTGGTTGGTTCCTTCTTTATTTTGTTGATGGTTTCTTTTGCTGTGCAGAAGCTTTTTAGTTTCATATAGTCCCATTCCTTTATTTGTGCTTTTACTTCTCTTGCCTTTGAGATCAAATTCATAAAATCCTCTCTAAGACCAAGGTCCATAAGTTTAGTACCTATGTTTTCTTCTATGTATTTTATTGTTTCAGGCCTTACATTCAGGTCTTGGATTCATTTGAGTTAATTTTTGTGCATGGTGATTCTTTTACATGTGGCTTTCCAATTTTCCCAGTAGCATTTATTGGGAAGGCTTTCTTTTCTTCATTGTGTTATCGGCTCTTTTGTCAAAAATTATTTGCCCATATATATGTAGGTTTATTTCTGGGCTCTCAATTCTGTTCCATTGGTCTGTGTGTCTCTTTTTCTGCCAATACCATGCCGTTTTGATTATTATCACTTTGTAGTATAATTTGAAGTCAAAGAGTGTGATACATTCATTGGCTTTGTTATTTTTTCTCAGGATCACTTTAGCTATTCAGGATATTTGGTGGTTTCATATAAATCTGATGATTTTTTGTTCTATTTCTTTAAAAAATGCCATTGGAATTTTGACAGGAGATTGGTTTTTAAGCCCACGTATGGAAACTGAGGGTGTAACTGATAACCTCACATGAGTAAAGAGTTTATTTGCCAACACAACCTCAGCACACAAATTCTTGGTGCTCTCTTCAGATGTGTCATCTGTCATACAAGGTAACATTAAAGTTTTCCTCCTTTAGTGAAGATGGAAGTTGTATATGTCATGAGGTTTCTTGCTTTGTTCTGAAATCACAGACAACCTACATTCCTGGGAGTGTTATCTACTGCACTGAAAGTGGGCTCATTCATCTGAGCCAGGTTTCGAATCACAGTATCTTCACGTGTTTTCAATCAGGAAGAGGATGAACAAAGATGTCTTCTACACAGATGTTCCCCAGCTTACAAGAGAATGAGTCTTGAAGGGCATGATTGGAAATTGGGCAGAAGTTACATGTTTTTATAAGAAAAGTAAATCATATTCCCAGAACAGTTGTTGGGGAAGGAGTTCATTTAGGTCTTAGCTTAGCTGGCAGCTATCTGGGCACTTATGGATGAGTTAAATCATTTAATTGGAGACCTGCAATCACCTTTATGGACACTACTGCTGGATAACTGTGGATTCCACTGGTCAATTTGCCACATTGTTAAAAGAGGCTGGAATCAGAAATTTGTGAAAACATTCCAGTACTGGAAGAAGTGTTTCAGCAAGCTAAAGTTGAAAATGATAAAATCTAGTCAATTTGTCAGAAGTCTGCAGACACTCAGAAATATTATAAAAGTCTGCCGAAAATTACTTCTCTTGGGATGGAAAAAGCATTCATAATTCTTTTCTGGCAAACATACATAGCATTAATTATGAATCTTCTAGAAAGATACCCTAATTGATTTGAGGAAAAATGAAATCATGAATTTAACTCTAAAAGAAAAATTTTGGAACTATCTAGTACTTCATAAGACAAACGACACTTACATAACAAAGACCATAATGAAACATAATGAAAATAAATACTCAGTTTGACTTCTATTCCTTTGTAGGTCATGGTTTCCAGTATGTATTCTTATAAAAATAAAAATAAAAATCAGATATAAACGATCCCTGCATATAGCTACTTCAACAAGCTCTTGCTACAATCTTACCATCTCACTAAAACAAACAAAAAAAAAACAACAAAACAAAACTGATATAGGTACAATTTAGATTTCCTTCAATCTTTTTTCAGAAAGTAGGTATGTTTTTTTAATTAAAAAAAAGAGAGTGAAAAATCTATTTCTTAAAAAAAGATTATTTCTATTCTTCATTGTGAAATAAATTCCCAATCGATTGCTTTCACTGCACTAGTAACAGTTTTGTTTTAGACCCTAATCAAATAGGTGGCATGTGTCCATCTGGTTTTAGAGTAGTGACTGTTAGGTGTTTCCCATCTCCCTCTTTCAGATTTAGGGTTATTGCAATTATCCTATCCCTATACTAGAATTGTATACTGGTGTATCAAGGCAGAAAACCTGCCCTTAGTGCCCAGATTTTCACATTCAGAGGAACTGTGACCAAGGAAAGAAATCTACATCTGGACCTGACTTAGATGACAGGATCCTTGACCTGAAGCCTGAACTCCATGCCCTAATGAGCAAGACTTTGAGATTTGGGAAGAAGTGGGCATATTTCACAAGTAGACAGATGAAAAAAGTGTGTGGTTAATGGACAGAATAGAGCAGTTTTTTAAAACATGCCAGACTTTGTTGACCTTCTTCTTTGCCTTCAGTCTGGGGGAAGTCAGCTACCAGGTAAGAAGTCCTCTTTCCCTGGCACTGACTATAAAGGGCAAAGGTAGGCATTCCAGAGGGAGCCCTGATGAGCTCTCAGCCAACAACTAGCAACAATGAGCCAGCAACAATGAGTAGTCATGTGAAGGAGCCACTTTCAGGTCCAGCCTTGTTAAATATTTTGCTGTCTGATATCTGACTGTAACTGCTAGAAAGACTATAAGTAAAGGTGGACCAGCTGAGCCCTTCCCAAATACTAACACACAAAATCATGAATATAATAAAATGATTATTTTCAGCTGCTTAGTTTGAGGGTAATTTTAAACAAAGCAGTAGAAACTAGAAAAGCAAACAACAGAAAATCCTTGGACTAATTTCAAAAGAAAAATAAGTTTATTGGAAAAATAAATGTGGCTTATAAAGTCAGATGGGAAGAAGCCAGGCCATACCCTTATATGTAGAGCTCAGAAACTACTTAACAGTCTCATCTGAGTCCTTCAAGAGAAATGAATGGGTCTTAGCTTAGGCTGCTGCAGCAACATACCATAGACTGGATGACTTAAACGACAAACATTCCTCATAGTTCTGAAGGCTGAAAGTCCAAAGTCAGAGTGCCAATGTGGTTGGGGTCTAGTGAGATTCTGCTTCTGGCTTATAGATAGCCACCTTCTTAATGTATCATCACGTGGAGGAAAGCAGAGAGAGAAGCAAGTTCTCGAGCCTCTTCCAATCAGGGCACTAACCTGATCACGAGGACTCCATCCTTTTGACCTAATTACCCCCCAGAAGTCCCATCTGCAACTACCATCATACTGGGGGTTAGAATTTCAGCATATAGATCAGGGGGGAAACACAAACATGCCGTATGTAACAGAATGATCAAAAATTTTTTTTTCTCATTTTTCCTCATTCAACTCAAAATTTAAAGCACCCAATTGGCCTAGCTTTTGACCACTGTAAACAATTTGGACAGAATAAAGGCATAGTATTTTGATTAGTGATTCCTCTGTTTCAGTTACCGACTGCCATTATAATGCTGAATAATAATAATAATAATAAAAACAACAACAAAACAATCTTGAAACCTCAGTGGCAAACAGCAATAAGCGTTTATTACACATGCATCTAGGGTTTCCTCAGGATCAGCTAGGAAACTCTTCTAATCTCAGCTGAAATTGCTCATCTGTCTAGGCATCGGCTGGTTGTTGGATGAACTACAATGGCCTCAGCTTTACATGTCTCTGTTCTACATGTCTCTCATCTTCCATCAGACTAGCGCTTCCATGTACTCATGGTAGACAGTGATGGACACACAACAAAGGGCAGAAATTCTCAAGGTCTCCTTTGGCCAAAACCCAGAACTAGCACACCTTCACCTCCACCACGTTCTGGAGGACAAACTCATAACTAAGGTATAGGGAAAATGTATTCTATTGCTTCTGTGAGTGTTAACTGCAAAGTCACATGGCAAAGGCACGGATAGAGGGAGGGGTAAAATGCTGGGACAATCAAAGCAATTTCCCACCTTCACCAAGACTATATTCAGGGGCAAGGAACTTACCCCAGGAATCCAAATCACCAAAAGTAGGTTTAGGTTAATTCTGAGAAGCCAGTTATAAAAATAAAGCAAATTTACTACAAAATATTGCATGTATAGGTGAGTATATTTTGTTTTTTTAAAAAATATTATTATTAAGGAGTCTAAAGTTTCCAGAAGATTCTTATATCAGTTTTAGATTTCAAAGAACATACACAGAATCAGAACACACAATGGCAGTTCAGCCCCAATACTTTATGTATAAAAGCATTGACATTGCTCTGCATTATCTAGGCTCAAACTCCTTGTCTATAAACTGAAGGTGTTGCTTAGAAACTCAGCATTTATTGAGTAGGGCTTTTCATTATTCCTCCATTCTAAATAGCCTCTGTGGACATATAATTTATTTAGATCTTACCGTGTGTCTAGTTCTCACACATATGAAAAATCAGCATAGAAAGATTAAAAGGTCAGACTCTGAAACCAGACAATTCAACCAGGCAATTAAAACCTGCCTTGGACATTTCATTTACTAGTTGTGTGAATCAGCCAATTTACTTAACCTCTGGGCTACAGTTTCCTCATCTATAAAAGGGAAGTAAAAATAGTACTACCTACCCCGTCAGAGCTGTTGTTAGGAGAAATGAAAGGCAGAAATCGGGAGGCACGGCTGGAACTTTTTGTTCTAAAAACACACGTGGCTATGACCCAGTAATAGAAGGTTGTCAACACCCCAACACTAGGGTCCTATCATGTGCCACAACCAGCCTCTCCTCACCCCTCCAATGCTGCTGGCTCTCTATCAGACCTCTGCTGTGTGGAGTATACCACGGCCATGCTTGATGACAGAAAACAGCAGCCATTTAAAGATAGCCTCCGCATCACTCCAATTTCCAAGCTTCAGGTGAGTGCGTCATCTTGGTAGAAACATATTATACTCAAAACCCCAGCTGCAAAGGAGCCTAGGGAATGCAGCAGTTCTTTTATCTTTCCAACCTCTGCAATAGACAGACACACAACCCCCCATAGGCGCCATGCTCATTATATCAAATCTTCCCAATGGCAAGGAGGGAGGTAATGTCTTATTTTCCTTGGGGTGGAGATTGTAAAAGCTGTGAAGGCAAGGAGAGTGTAACATTTCCTAAGAGGTGGGGATGGCTACTATAGATCCCACATAGCAACAACAGCAATGACAACAAAACCTTGGAAAAAAAAAGAAAACATACTCATTTAGATCCCACTTCATCTCTGAGAGACCTGAATCATATTTAACCTCAGTAAAATACTAGTACTACCCTCAAAGACACTGACAAAAAATTAATAAGGTGATAGATATAAAGACATTTATTGCAATAATGACAAAGCTATTCGATTCCCCTGAGAGTCAATCTGAATTTCCAAGGGCAAGGAATGTGTCTGTTCTTTGTTCTTCCCAGGTATGTTGCTTGGCCCAGAATGAGACGTCAATACATATTCACAGATTATACCAACCAGGAGGTACAATTCTGCTGTGAATAACAGCATATAGAAATCCAAGGATTAAGGAAGGGGAAAAAAGAAAAGAGAAAGAAATTCTTTTGATAAAAATCATAAAGAGGACATTGACCTTGCCTCTGTGAAGAAGTAGACTTCACCTTAACTAGAGGAAGATTTCTAAGTATTCAGTAGTCTTTCTGATGAAGAGTTCTAAGGAAACAGATATTATTGGCTTTTAATATTAAATTATATTCAAAGCTCTTAGGCTTCCTATTCTGTCTACTTATACGTTCACTGATCTCATAAGTTTCTGACCCTCATCTTCATAAATGACAACCACAGTGCCCTTCAGAATCAACAGGACAGGGGTATTAGCAGTGTGCTCATCTGCTGCTTTAAAAGCTGCTACTTTATCTACATCTGAAAGAGATCAGGGAATCCTACAAGCCAAGGCGATTTCCCTATTATTATGTCTCATTTTGCTTTTTCCCAGGAATCAAACGATGTGCCAAACACTGAGCAGAAAATGGAATAAAGAAAACATCTCCTGAACCTCTACTATGCCACTCGCTCTGCCAGTGTTATAGACATGAGACATTTTTAAATAGGCAGGGCCTCTATACTAACTGACCTGTGTTAGGGCCACACTATCACAGTGACAGTTGTCACACATCCCCTCTGAACTGCAATGTTCTCACCTCCAAAACAGTAAAGTGCCTGAACTATTCCAAAGAGCTACTGAGATCATACGGACAAAGGCAAAATAGAAAATTATAAAGCACTTACTACATTGAGAGATTATTAATACTGATCATTTGGTAGAATTTTAATTATTGAAATAATCAGTCTATTGATGTTATAAGACAAATATTTTTTATATACAAACCCGAATGTGTAAAAATGACTTTCAGTTTGAAGAATTTTCAAAGATTTAACATGAGAATGTCAATGGGATGTCAGAAAATACAAAAGAAAAGCAAATTAGTATGATAAAAAAAATCAAGAATTAGAAACATTCTAGACTTTATACTTGAAGTAAGTCCAACACTTATCCTACAAACATCTTTTAAAATTAGCTACAGTTTCTAACAGTCTCTTAAAAAGGAAAGGGTTCTTCATAATAGTTCTATGGAAATTTTTATTTTGCTTAAGCTGATAAAAACTCCTATCATATCGATAATATATTTCTAAAGAAAGATAATCAAATTACCTGTATTATAAACTTTAAACTGTGCAGACAGCAAAATCAAATCTGGTTTGTCTACAAAAATAACTAATCATGGAGTTGAATCGTGAATTACCAAAGTTTTGACTTTAGCAACTTTCTGTTCACCATTGTATTGGAAGTCCCAGCCACAACTATCAGATGAGAAAGAGAAATAAAATGTATCCAAATTGGAAAAAAAAGAAGTAAAACTCTCATTATTTGCAGATGGCATGATACTATATATAGAAAACCTTAAACATTCCACCAAAAAATGTTAGAACTGATCGATTAATTCAGTAAAGTAGCAGGATACAAAATATTCAAAAGTAGGCATTTTATACACCAATGATGAACTTTCAAAAAGTGAAATTAAGAAAACAATCACATTTACAATTGCATCAAAAACAATAAAATATCTAGGAATCAAATTAACCAAAGAGGTAAAAGATCTGTTCTTAGAAAATCATGTCATTGAAAAAAGAAATTGAAGAAGATACAAATAAATGGAAGCATATACCATGTGCATGGATAGGAAGAATCATCATCATTAAAATGGCCATGCCACCCAAAGCAATCTATAGATTCAGTGCAACCCCTATCAAAATACCAATGACATTTTTCAGAGAGCTAGAACAAATAACTTTAAAATTTATATGAAGCTATAAAGGACACCGAATAGCCATGACAATCTTGAGAAAGAACAAAGTTAGAGGTATCACACTATCTAATATCAAACTCTACTAGGCTACAGAAATTAAAACAGCATGATACTGGCATAAAAACAGATACATTGATAAATAGAACATAACAGAAAGCCCAGAAATAAATCTGCATCTATATGCTCATTTAATGTATGACAAAGGAGGCAAGAATATATATTGGGGTAAAGAGAGTCTCTTCAATAAATGGTGTTGGGAAAATTGGACAGATACATGCAAAAAAAATGAAACTGGACCACCTTCTTACACCATATAAGTGAAATCATATGATATTTATCTTTTTCTATCTGACTTACTTTACTCAGAATAATAACCTCTAGGTCTATTCATGTTGTAAATGGTAGGATTTTATTTCTTTTTATGGCTGAATAATGTTCCATTGTATATATGAACTATAACTTTAGACAATCATCTGTCGATGGGCATTTAGGTTGCTTCCATTTCTAGGCTATTATAAATTGTGCTGCTATGAACATAGGGGTGCATAGATATTACACCATATACAAGAATAGACTCAAATGTAATTTTGATTAAAGACTTAAATGTAAGACCTGAAACCATAAAACTTCTAGAAGAAAACATACACAGTGACCTCTTCAATATCGCTACTAGTAATTTCTTTTCAGACATATCTCCTTGAGCATGGGAAACAAAAGAAAAAAATCAAACAAATGGGACTACATTAAAACTAAAAAGCTTTTGCACAGCAAAGGAAACCATCAACAAAATAAAAAGACAACCGACTGAATAGGAGAAGATATTTACTCATGATATATCTGATAAGGAGTTACTACCCAAAATACATAAAGAACCCATACAACTCAATGACAAAAAAAGCAAACAATACAATTAGAAAGTGGGCAGAAGATATGAACAGATATTTCTCCAAAGAGGAAGTACAGATGGCCAACAGACATATGAAAAGATGCTCGAGGTCATTAATCACCAGAGAAATGCTAATTTAAACTACAATGAGATATCATCTTACACCTGTCAGAATGGCTATCATCAATAAATCAAAGAACAACAAGTGCTGGCAAAGATGTAGAAAAAAGGGAACCCTCAAACACAGTTAGTGGGATTGAAAATTGGTACAGCCACTATGGAAAAAAGTCCGGAGATTTCTCAAAAAATTAAAAATAGATATACCTTTTGACCTGAAATTTCACTTCTGGGTATTTATCCAAAGAGCTCTTTACAATCTATAGAGTTGGAATAATATACCTGGAATAATACACCTACCTCACAGGGTTGTCGTTGCTCTGACATATTTACTGAATTTTCAATAAAGTCAGTTCCCTACCTTTTACATTGTTTGAACACTAGTGAAATCTCTGGACCAGTCAGGTTTCCAACAAAATATTCGCCCTTAGTCACAGAGGATGAAAATGTAAGAATTGACTAAAGTCAATCCATCTTCAGGACTTAAAAAAATTCCAGCATAAGATTTTAACAATCTCGGACAGCAATGGACATTTAATTTCTAAATGCTGACATTTTACCTTTTGGGAGAAGTGAATTTTTATAGAGTTCATCATTTTCTGAATAGAAAATTATGTTTGGATTTTTAATATGGATTACTCATATCCAAAGAGATCTTTAAAAATGCTGACAAGAGATTCTAGAAACACTTAAATTTTAAGACTGAATCAGTTCCAGCATTTATTAAAATAATGGTAGAAGGAGATGGGCTAAAAAGACTTTCTTCTGTCTGGAATCGTGTACAAGCCTTTTAAGATCAGGAACGAGAAATAAACTTGGGGGCTAAAAAACAATTCTCAATTTGGCAAGGGAACTTCCTTGAGGCAGGAGACAGTATCCTAGTATATTAATGAAGTTACAAAAGTAGCTACATCATTGTGAATTGGGGAATATTTTAAAGTTTAGTGAAATGTGATTTTTTTTTTCCTTCCAGGCTCCTCTTCGAATCTCTATTCTGATACTTTTGAAAAAATTTACGTTCCTTTTGTTGGAGGCATATTGTTTCTCTTTCCAAATATTTACTCTTTGCTTGTTCAAACTTAAATTTATTCTTCCCATTATTTATCAAGCCTCTCTCATGTGTCAGACTTTGTGCTAGGAGCTTGGAATACAAAGCAGAATAGGAGATGGTCTCTTTCATCAAAGGACTTAAAAAGAAAACGGCAGATGGCTCACCTCAAAATGAATTGCAATAGATCCACGGATTATCAAAAAGATGTGTATCCCCACATTTATTGCAGCATTATTCACAATAGCCAGGATATAAAAGCAATCTAAGTGTCAGTCTCTCAGCAGATGAATAGTTAAAGAAAATGTGATAGAAAATAGATATAAATGTAGATAATATCTATCTATATACAGATACATCTTTTATTCCAAGATATTTCTCTATTTATATACAGATATATATAATGGAATATTATTCAGCCTTGAGAAGAAAGGACCTCCTGCCATTTGTGACAACATGGATGGACTTTGAGACCATTATGCTGAGTGAGATAAGTCAAACACTGCAGCTCTCCTTTACGAGTGGACCCTAAAAAAGCCAAACTCACAAAAACAGAGGAGAATGGTAGTTACTAGCATCCATGGAGGAATTTGGGTGAGGTTGTTTAAGGGTATAAACTTGCGATTGGTAGATAAATAAGTCCTGGAGAGCAAATGTACAGCATAGGAATTGCAGTCAACAGCACTGTTATATAAACTTCCAAATTGCTAAAAGACAAGATCTGAGTAGTTCCCATAACAAAAAAGAAATGGTAACTACGTGCGCCAACACGAGCGCCAGCTAGCGAATCAACACACTACACCTTAAACTAACACAATGTTATGTGTCAATTATGTCTCAATAAACAATAATTAAACAATAGTAACAAAAATTTTTGCCCCAAAAAGGTAGATCCATGGACAGATGAATGGATAAAGTCATGAAATGACAAATACTCAAATACTGCATCATTCCACTGATATGAGTTATCCACAGTAGTCAAACTCCTGGACATGGAAAATAGATCATTGGTTGCCAGAGGCTGGGGGAGGAGGGGTGGGGTCTTTTAATGGGTACAGAGTTTCAGCCTCGCGGGATGAGGGACCACGTTCTGGGGCTCTGCTGTACAATGGTTACCAATATTGCTGGGAAAGTGATTTTATGTGATGTGGGCTTTCCCCCCCCCACCACCACCACAATAAAAAATAAAACGTAATTGCAGGAGAGCAAGATAGTGTCATTAGAGAAATACCAAACTTACAGGCTGGAGTGTCAGCCTAAATGAGAGCACAAGGCTCCACCTGGGAGGTCAGAGAAGGCTTCCCTAAGAAGCAGATAATTATGATTAAATGCAACGGATCAGCAGAAATCAACAGGCATGAAGATGGGAGGGAAAAGGGCCCAGTCAAAGGGTAAAGTCCAAGAGGCATACCCCAGTGAGGGCCTCGGGGCTGGTGCAGAGCCAGTACCAGACAACTGAGTTGGAGAGGAGAGGGGCTCTCAGGGCCACGTGCACTGAGCTGAGAAGTTCTCATTGGCGAAGTTACGCATGAAAGAGCTCAAACCTTGGTGTCTTACTTGGTTCCAGCTGCCAAGACAAAATACCACAGACTGTGTGGCTTAAACAACTGACATTTATTTCTCATAGTTCTGAATGCTAGAAGTCAAAGTTCAAGGCACTGGCAAACTTGGTTTCTGGTGAGAGCCCTCTTTGGGGCATGCAGATGGCCACCTCACTGTCTTCATACTGTAGAGAGACACAGAGCTATGCCCTCTCTTCCTCTTATTATAAGGACTAATCCCACCCTGGGGGCCCCAATTCATGACTTTATCTAAACCTGACTACCTCCCAAAAGCCCCACCTCCAAATACTATCACATGAGGTAGTTGGGTTTCAACATAGGAATTTGGGGGGACACAAACATTCAGTCCATAACACTTGTCTTCATGGACAGCTGGCAACTGATGCACTAAATCTACCAGAAACACCACTAGCCGCAGACCAGAAGAAGATCAGAACTGTTCTTTCTCCCATATCAGAACAGCACGTAACATAGGACTGAAGGTGACCTACCCCGAACCACTAGTGTTGCAACGCCATTAAGAATGTGAGCTGGGGTCAAACCCTGGCTCTTCTGGCTCTAAGTAGCTGTGTGACCTTAAGAAACTTATTTAATGGTTCTAACTCTTAGGTTCCCCATCTGTAAAATAGGGATGATGATGAAACCAACTCTATAAGGAATCTTAAAAGACCTGAGAGATGCCCACACAGTGCCCGGCAGACAATAAACACTCGATAAACATTAGTGTGGTTGTTTCTATTATTATCTGCCCCAGAGTTGCAAGTTGCTTGAGGAAAAGCAGAATTAAGGGAGGTTACCAAAGTGGAGGAGGTGGAAGAGGGTAAAGGGGGTCAAATACGTGATGATAGAAGATGACTTTGGGTGGTGAACACAATGCAATATATAGATGGTGTATCATAGAACTGTACACTTGAAATTTATGTAATCTTATTAACCAATGTCACCGCAATAGATTTAATAAATTTATTTTAAAAATATTATGTCACAAGCTGACATTGCAAGTATGACACTTGGTACCAATCATGTTTTCCAAGCTTTTAATGAAGAATCCTAAACATGTTATTAGACCACACACATACACACGCAACCCAACCAAACTTTTGAGAAGCTGAAAGGAATTGCCTTAAAGTGCCCATCTGCATACATTTTCACACATTTATACTAACATTTTATTGGGTATCTTCTCATTTCCGTTAAGACACAACAAAAAAAGTGCTGCAATTGCTTAGATTTTTTAAAAGATTCAGTTGTTTCAGTTCATTCAGTTCATTTTGTTATGCTTTTTAATTTGGCACAATTTTATCTTGCCTTCTTACATAAAACATACCCAAGAAGAAATACAATGTCCTAAGTAATTTCATTACTGAAAGTATATTCATTAAAATGTTTGTGAAATCCTGTGGTTTTATGTAATCTGCTCTGTGCTCAATGGCTTCCACGACTAAAGCATCTCCAATTTCAGAAGAGTAAATATGCTAGAACCCTATAGGAATCCGCCTGTACTTCCTTAGAGGAGTTGTGCTTTTCCGTGGGTGAGCGGTGTCTGGTAACCCCCAACTCGAACTCCGATCCACACAATTTGGACTCACTAAGAACAGATACACTGAGAAGCTGTTCCTGACATGGGTTTCTTAAGGAAAGCTGCATCTCCCCTGACTCCCTGCTGTCCACTTAATTCTAGGCTAAGGTACCAGAGTTGAAAGAACCTTTGTAAATTCCTTTTTCCAAAACGTGGAGAGATTAGGGTAAAGTCAACGAAATGACTGCACGAAGGCACACAACATATGGAATGGCCAGGACAAATCCCAGAGACCTACCTATTCTTTCTCTACAGCATAAATCTGAATCACCAACACTTCTCCCTCATCAATAAAGCAAAACTCATCTACTTATATGTTATTCACATTGCTTCCGCATAGGCAACACTAAAGGGTAGAGCTGTTCTTTCCTTACACCAAGTTAATTGTAAACTTGCATGATGGAGGGAGAAGCCCTGACCCACAGGGGTGGCCCGCACGAGGGGGCAGGACCCAGGAGCGGCTGAGAGAACAACGCTCCACAGCCTATTATCCAAGACCAATTTCTTAACCTCGGACCTAGCCATCTCATTCTTAAAGAGAAAAGAGTGCCACTAGTTTCCTAATAGAAATGCGTAAGGTTTTGGTACAATATTATATGGAAGACACATATCACGAGGGCCTGAGCACCATCAACCACACCCGATGAAGGGCTGTTGGTGGCACTGTCATAGTAGCAGTGGTAGTAGTAATAGTGACAGTGCTGGAGACAGCGGCACTAGCCATAGTGACAGCAGAGCAGTAACAGAAGGAACAGTGGCCAGAGCAGCAATAGTAGCCACAGTGCAGCAGCCACAGCCGAAGTAACACTATTGTTATTATCAATGGCGATGGTGTTATTTGC
Organism: Rousettus aegyptiacus; assembly: GCF_014176215.1. Taxonomy (NCBI): domain Eukaryota; kingdom Metazoa; phylum Chordata; class Mammalia; order Chiroptera; family Pteropodidae; genus Rousettus; species Rousettus aegyptiacus. Next base: position 11,650,570 of record NW_023416285.1, read on the forward strand.
ATCATGATTAAGAACACTGGCTTTGGAGACTGGGTTTAATACCTACTTCTGCCACTTACTGGCTATGTCGTGTTTGGCAAATTATTTAATTTCCCTAGGCTTCAGTTTCCTCATCTGTTAAAATGGAAATAATAAAAATGTAGCATTTTTTAAATGGCAAAAAATTATTGGATACTCTTTGTCAATAGTCAGAGCCTACGTTCCCTCCCTTCAAGTCTGGGTGGGTTGGTGACGACTTCTACCAATAGAATATGGTAGAAGTGACACCATATGTCTTCCCAGGATAGGCCATAAGAGGTTACATAGTTTCTGCCTTTTTTCCTGATTCACCGAGTCGCCATGTGAGAAGTTCAACTTTCCTTGGGCCACCATGCTGGAGAGGCTTTGGATAAGCACTCTGGACGATGGTCCTAGCCATGCCCAGCCTGCAAGGCGACCATTCATCCTTGTCAGGGAGCCAGATATGTGAGTGAAAAAGCCACCTGGGAAGTGAATCCTCCAGTCCCAGATATTTGAGCCTTCTGAGCTGTGGCTCCAGATATTGTGGACAGAGAAAAGTCATGCTCACTGAGCCCCATCTGAATTCCTCACCCCAGAATCTGTGAGCACAATATATATAATGGTTGTTATTTTACAGCACTAAATTTTTAGAAGGCTTGTTAGGCAGCATTAGTAAGAGGGACAGATAGTACCACTGTGATTAGCTGGGTTAAAGGTATTAAAACTCAGAATTGTGCCTAAGACAGTGCAATCCTTCAATAACATTAAGATGATAGCAATGCTGATACCTTTTCTTTTGACCTTGGCTTTCCTTTTTGGCCTTTCCCACCTTGCCCCAGGCCTCATGATTCCTTCCCTTCAATTTAAAACTGCTGCTATCAGCATCTTTTGGGTTTCTTCTTCCCCCCAAATTGGCTGTGGAGTCTGAGAGAGCACCTCTTTACTGTCACCCCAATTTCCATCACAAAGCAAAGATATAAGTCTTTCTGATTGGAAGTATTTATTGCTAGGCATTATAAAGAATATACAAAGGAAAACCAAAATAATGGATATGGTAAAGGTACAATATTTTCTTAATTTCACAAAGATTTGGAAGCAACTGTCTTATCTAGAGACTTGGCTTCCCTTTTGAGTCAATCACTGCGAGTTTGGTCCACTCTGTGCTCTCTGTCTTTATCCCTAAAGTAAATTCAGTACCTCTTTCATTGTCACCCCCTGACCTCAGGAGAAAGACATGGTGACCTATTCCTCATTGAAAGTCTTCTTGCCAGCGCTATACCTGAAGGGTGTTTGGTAGAACAGAAAGGCAGATAATCAAATCAGCCTCTCTGAGAATTCTCAGAGAAGTGCAATAATGATCTCGAAGGACTTTTCTCTGATATTGGAATGCTCACCTTCCAGAATTTCCACAAATGAACATTTATTCCTAGCTCAATATAATTTTACTCATTGTTTCTCTATAGACAGTGTAATTGTTTCTAAGACGTCCATCTTTTCCTGCTCTCTTTCTCCTTAATGTAAGTTCAGGCCAGTCCATCCTGCTCTAGGTCGAGTTATTTAATCTCATTTCCTCCATCAAAAGTAAACTCAGAATAGAAGCAAAATCAAGATGTGCCTTTTTTTTTTTTTTTTTTTTTTTGGCCAGGGGGCTTATCTGGACAGGATGGATGGAATAGGTAGAAGTCTGTGGAAGGTTAAATGGCCTCCAGTCATACAAAAGCATTTCTGAGAAAGGGAAGTATACAACTCAGTCAAGGAAAAGAGGGTATCGTTCACCCCGGGACAAAGGACAACATGAGTCACCTCAGGCCAGTTACTGGGAAGCGTTTTTGCTCAGCTTTGTGAAATGCTATTTGTACACTTCACAAGGGAAGGAAAGGCAATGAAGTGGCTCTCTGTTGCATCCGACAGCACGAATGAGCCCATCCTTGACACTCCGTTCCTCAGTCTTCCTTGGCATTCTCTCCCTACACTCTCCCCAACTCACACCCTTTCTTCTCTTCCTTACTTGTGGTACTTCCGCCTAAATTCTAAATGTTGAGCCATCAGAGTTTTATTCTCTTCCTGCTCTTCTGATCACACACATCCCTTCTAGTTGATACTGTTCATTTCATAGTTTTAAATTCCTATTACAGAAGACTCCCACATCTGAATCTCAAGCTGAAAACTTCCTTATAACTTAAGACCAGCAGATGCAACTGTATCATGTCCCCATCTGGCACATCTGATTTGGGGTAGATGGTCTATCATCAAGTAATATACCGAGTTCCTTCTATCCTTGTACTTACCCCAGTGGTCTAAATATCCATAAAAATGATCTTTAAGTAATGAATTGCATATTTTACCAGGAATTGTACAAAAGAGGTATTTGTATATATTTAGTTAGGTTATATAGGTATATATGTTATATATAGAACCATGCATGCTTATAAGGCATATAGGTAAGAACACAAACTCTAGAGGCAGATTTCTGGCCTCTGCCCAGCTCTTCCGTTAACCCCGAAACCTCGAGCAGATCTATGAAACTTTCTGCATCACAGTTTTCTCATAAATGTTGGTGATAATTATAGTTTTCTTGAAGAATTTTTGTGACTATTAAAGGAATGAATATATAGAAAATTGTTAGAAGAGTCTCTGGCACCTAGTAAGTATTTGCCAGACTGCTACTATCATCATTACTTACTATTTTATAATAAGTGCATTATCACTGCTATTTATTATTTTATAATAAATTTTAGTTATTTTTTCTCTCCCTTCCCTCAACTACTATATTTTGGAAAGGACGCTTTTGATCAATCTTTTTATTCTTCAGACAATAGCACAGAAATAGACCTCACCGTAGATCTTCAGTACTATTTAATGAATGAATGAATGAATGAATGAGTGAATGAATGTGTAAAGAGCAAAGTAAAAGACCTGGGAGGTTGAGGTGGATGACCAAAAATAGGTGGAAAGGGAGAAGGAGAAGAAAGAACAAGATTTGAATTAAGAAAAATGAGTTTAATAGGCCAACAAATTCTGACAGGAAGATAATATAGATGAAAAATTACTAGAAGAGAATCATGCTTCAGAATTACTGTGGCCTGTGGCATTGTGTTTGATGAGCAATTCCCTTTTGAATTTTTATCTCCAAAGAAATTCTATCCAGCCCTCATTAATCAGTTTCAAAGTCAGGCTGAACCTTGAGGTTTGGCTGTTGCTGAAGAGCTGAGAGGTTTGTCTTTTCCCAACAAGAGGAGAGAGAGAGCATGGCTTTCCCCCCACAATTCCGTCTTCTTGGTCTCATAAGAACGCTTCAGCATCCTGCTTGTCTGAGAAACCCTTGGGGGTCCTAGCTTGAGGTTAGAGTGAGCCACTGCAAGAGATGAAGCCTTCGACACATACTCCCTCCACTCCCTCAAATGGACGCAAGGACTAGTGGGACGACCCCTGTGAAAATGTCCTGGGAGCTTTGAGAGGGAGAAGACCTGTTTTTGTGAAATCTTGCTTTTGTTTCTTATTAAAATTTTTCCTCTGAAAGATTTTTTTTCCTGCTGGTTTAGACTTAAAATTAGTACACACTAATGAGAAAGAACACAAAATAAACCCTTCCTCAGGGGACTACAGAAGAAGCTAAACAATGATTTAATTAAAAAGCTAGTGCTGAAGAATGACCTATTTATAATGTGTCCTCTCTTCAAGAGAGCCTGCATGTCATCATCTGTACTTTCAGAACCAGAATGTTGCGTTTTTTTTTTTTTCTAAACTTGAAATCTGAGCATGTCACTTCCCTGCTTAAAACCCTTCATCAGTTGTCCTTTGGACTTTATCGTGAATGTAGGATGAAATTTGGCTCAACCTACTAGGTGTAAACTAATTTTCTCTGAACACTCTGGTCTGCAACTTGGAACTCCATGCTTACCAAACCACTTGCTGTTCCCTTCAAGTACATCCTCCAGATCTGCTAGATTTAGGAAATAATAAAAAACAAAAAACCAGGATGCCCAATTACATCTGAAATTTAGATAAACAACAATACTTAGTACAAGCAAGCCCTATGTAATACTTGGGACACACTTACACTTAAAAAAAAAAAAAGGGAGTATCCATTGTTTATATAAAGCTCAAATTTAACTGGTCATCCTGTACTCCATCTTATTGTACCTTAGCCTCCTTCTACCCTACAGCCCATTTTTCAGAACACAGCGTAAGTGAACACATCTTCCTTCTTCTTCGCCCACCCACCCTAGGCTATGTGGCTTCCCCAATGGGCTTACATGTCCGCCTATGTTTACTGTTTTTACCGAACTTACTGTGCTATTTACAATTATCTGTTGACTTCTACAGCTCAAGTTTTAGATTGTAAATTCCACAAGGTTAGGGCTTATATCTCATTCATCATTGTGTCCCCAAAGCTTAAGAAGGTGCTCACAGTATAACACTTGTTCAATATTTACTTATTAAATTAATGAATAGAAATCCATTGTTTACAAAGCACTTTCACAACTCAGCAAATCATCTATTTCCATAATATATAAATGGGAAATTGGTTTCTGTCCAAGAGTAATCCAAAGAGATCTTCTTAAGTAGTAATCAGAGTGTTGTATCTCCTGATAGAAATCTTCCAGTCACTTGCCACCATAACTAGAAGAAATCCCCAAGTCATTTCCACGGTTTACAAATCCCCATGTGGTCTAACACTTGACCACAGCCTCAACCTCATTTCATGGCACTCTTCTCTTTGCTCATTGCTCACAAAGCACTGGCAGCCTTGCTGTCCGTGATGGTGCCAATCGATTCGCTGCCTCAGGAACTGTGCACTTGTGCTCCCTCAGCCTGGAAGGTGTACGTGTGTATATGCAGGCTTCTCTGCCTTGCTTCCTTCAGGATGGAGAGTCACCTCCTGAGAAAAGCCTTCCTTGATCATCCTCTTTAAAATAAGTCTGTTGTTTCTCTCCAGGCCTTCACCCTACTTAATTTTTCTTCAAAGTACTCAACACTATTTGATATTTTCTTATATATTTATTTATTGGTTTGCTTATACTATTTTTCCCAGGAGGATATAAGTATTATGAGGAAAGGGATCTTGTCTTTTCCTTTGTATTCTCTCAGCACCTAGAACAAAGCCTAGAATGTGTAGATGCATAAATACCTGTGGAAGGAAGGAAGAGAAGAAGGAAGGGAGGAGGACTTCTGGAACCTGAAATTCTTCTTTGCTGGGCAAAGTTTCCTTCCCATGTAAGACAAAGGCTTAAAACATATATGCCCCATGGAAAAGGATATATTGCCTTAAATTTACTCTAATGTATACATGAGTAAAATTAGAACCATTTCAGAAAGTAACAATATTCAGAGATGGTGGAGGAGCCACTTATCACCTGAGGACTAGGTTAGGGGATAATATGCAGGAATAAAGGCCACAGATGGAAGAAAAGGTTGAAGGAGCAGAGACTGAATAAGAAATCGATCATCATTCCTAAAAAAGTTGGTTCACTTTCAATCTTGTCTTTTTGCCCCTATAATAACCCTGACCTCCATCACCAACAACACTGCAACAGGTATTTTTAATTGCTTACCCAGAATCCATTACCACTTTCTCCCTTGCTAATAAAACCCATTTTTTGGTTTCAGCTTTGGTCTATGGATCCTTACTTGGTCTAAGCCTGGTGTTCATAAACTTTGACTATATGTATACATACACACACACACACACACACACACACACACATACACACTTACAAATAATTGTTTGATGAATCTAAAACTAAGAGGTAATAAAAAGTAACATGTAGAGGAAAGAAAATGAAGGTCAGGAAAGGGGACAAGCAGCTAAAACTCTCAGATTTTTCTATTTTTTTTTTTACTCTGGAATTATGCAAATATTTCACATTTAAAAATATAATTAAAACAAAGACAAAAACCCACAACCCCAAAATTAAAAAAAAAAATTAATATACCTATATGAAATTGGTAGCATAACCACTTAGTGAAGAATAATATCATACTTTAAGAAACAATATATTTCACTGTAGTTTCCTAAAGGGATAAGTTCTAAGAGTAACAATAACAACAAAACTTTAAAGCACTGTAAAACCACATTCAACAATCTCATTAGTTATATTTGCATTGTTAGATAATAGAGAAAACCAGTAATAAATTATATTAATGTTTGAAACCAAAAATTTTAACAAAGCAATTGAGTATAAAAATCAAGGTATAAACCATGTATTGTAACCTTTGAATTGAAAATTTAATGTAAACTCATGATTTTTTAATTTCTAAAAAACAACATGTCCTATCTCTGCCTACTAAGATGGCCTTGAAACAATGACAAAAGCACCCTTGAACACCCAGGTTGTGGTTTCTAAACACCCCAAAGGAAACAGAATTCTTGGGGAAATGGACAATGCGATGTCATAGGTATAAAATGTACCAGATAAACTTTAGATAGTTTGCAGTTCCAGAAAGTAAGAATGCAATCATAAATAACGAGGCCTTGACAAAAAGACATAGGATCAAACTTGAAGGCGTTTTCATTGGCCACAAATGGGACCATTTAATCACCAAAAAGAAATTAATGACAGAAATGTGGTTGAAATACACAAATATATATATAACACTCCACGATTTCATACCAAAAACAAACAAACAAACCAACCAAAACCCCAATTTGTTGCCTAAAATCATAGCAAAACTACTATCTCAATATTCTGAAAACTAATTTTAAAATCAGGCATTTATCCTGCTCTTTATATACAAAATTTTTTCATGGAAACTAATTATTGATAAAGCAAGATTTTTCTTTAGAGAAAAATTCCATCTAATAAATACAGAGGGAATGATAGCATTAGAAAAATCACCATTTTGTAACCACAAATGACAACAGATCTAAAAAACAATTATCAACAGCTGCTGAAACCATTATGTGAAAAAATCATGGAGAACTTTATAATAGATGGATCAGGCTCACAATTCCTACATTGACTTGTATTAGTTATCTAGAGGCATACCTCGCTTTATTGCACTTGGCTTTATTGTGCTGCACAGACATTGTATTTTTTACAAATTGAAGGGAAGACCCTCCACCAGCAAAAAGAATAAGACCTGTTCAATTGTGGTGGCCTGGTACTGAACCCGCAATGTCTCAAAGGTACGCCTGTATAGCTGTCATAACAAATACCACAAATTTAGCAGCTTAAAACAACACAAATTCATTCTCTCACCGTTCTGGAGGTGAAGAGTCCAGGTTGGCATGACTAGTTTCTCTGCTGCAGATGTAGAAGGTCACAACTAAGATGTCAGCCAGCCTAGGCTACAACTGGGAGGTTCTGGGAAGAATACAATTCCAAGCCCCTTCAGGTTGTCAGCCAAATAAAGTTCCTTGGAGTGGAAGGACTGAGATTAAGTTTTCTTGCTCACTGTCAGTTGGGTACGGCCCTTCGCTCCTAGAGACCTCATCAGGACCTCCTCATCTCATAGCCAGGAATGGCACATCAAACCTTTCTCGTGCTTGCAATCTCTCTGACTTCCCTCCTCCCTCTTCTGCTTCTTTCTGCCTGGCCAGGTTCTCTGTCTTTAAGGTCTCATGTGTCTCTATTGAACCCACCTGGACAATCTTGGTTATCTGAAGGTTGATAATCTTAATTACATCTACGAAGACCCTTTAGCCAATCAGCATAACATATTTACAGGCTCTAGAATTAGGGTGGGGACATCTTTGGAGAGAGGGGGCATTATCTGGCCTACCACGCCACTGGTCAATTTTAACCTCATAAAGTAGTCATCATACTATGAAAGAATTTCTATCTAAAATGGAACCAGAGGATAGGAAATAGAGAATCAAACGCATGTGCCGTCAAGAAAACAAACTTATGCCTTAACCAATGAAAGTTCACGAGAACCTCTCCCCTTCCTCAAGCCAATGAACTTGCTGCTTGTAGTCTATCTAAACCGCCTCCTCTTTGCACCCCTTGCCCATAGAAATAGCTCGCCCCAAATCCTCAATCACTTTCCTGTAGCTTGCCACATTTTGTGTCTTGAATAGTAGTAATTCCTCTGCTATTCCCAAATAAATTCAATTTCTGGTCATTCGAGCTGACCTCAGTTTACTTCTTTTATTTAGTTTGACAAGCAATGACATAGGTAGGACATGAAGCCACCTATGATTATTCTGACCCTGTCCCTATCAAAAAAGAATATAATCAAGCCTCTCGATGTAGCTAACAGTTTTACAGTAGATTAGGAGAATGTCTACTATATGGGGAATTCTGTAGGGCAAATGACTCAGGATTCTCAACAAAAACGGCAGAGAAAAATAAAAAGATAGTCAAAATTTGGAACACTGACAACACCAAATACCAGTGAGGATGTGGAACAATAGGAGCCATCGTCCACTGCTAGGGAGACTGCGAAATAGAACAGCCACGTTGGAAGACAATTTAACGGTTTGCATGCAAAAGAGATGTACTCTTACATATGGTCAGCAATCACGCGCCTTGGTATTTACCTCAGGGAGATGAAAACATATGTCCACATAAAAACCTGCACACGGATATTTATACCAGCTTTCTTCACAAATGTGAAAACTGGAAAGCAACCAAAATACTCATCAGCAGGTGATGGATAAGTAAACGCTGGTACAGCCACACCATAGAATACTATTCAGTACTAAAAAGATGTGAGCTCTCAAGGCGTGAAAGGACACAAAAGAAACTTAAACGCATATTGCTAAGAGAAAGAATCCAATCTCAAAAGGCTATATACTACATGCTTCCAACCATATGGCATTCTGGGAAGGGCAAAACTATGGGGACAGTAAAAAGGCTGGTGGTTGTCAGAAGATGGAATGGGGGGGAGGGATGAGTAGGCAGAACACAGAAGGTTTTTAGGGCAGTGAAAATACCCGTATAATACTATAGTAATAAATACATGTCATTATACGCTTGTCAGAACCACGGAATGTACAATACCAAGAATGAACCCTGAGGTAAACTATGGACTCTGGGCGATTATGATGTGTCAAAGTAGGTTCACCGATTGTGACAAATGTACCCTCTGCTCGTGATGATGATAATGGGGGAGGCTGTGCAGGCGCAGGGCAGGGGCGGGTGGAGGAGAAATCTCTACCTTCCTCTTGGTTCTGCTGTTAACCTATAATTGCTCTAAAAAAAAAAAATACAGTCTCATAATAAAAAGATGAAATAAAATCAAATAATTATGAATAAAAAATGAAAGAATAAGAGGAAGCAGGTGATTATAGAGTAAAGAAATTTATGAGATAAATTAACCAAATACAATGAATGGGTTGTCCTTCTTTTGATCTTGATTTGATCAAACCAACTGTAAAATATATATTTGTAAAAAACAAGAAAACTTGAATAAACATTGGTTATAGATGATAAATAATTATCATTAATTTTGTTAGGTTAATATTTTGCGGTTATATGTGTGAATTGTGGGTTTATTTTTTTAAGTTCTTGTTTGGCGGAGATCCATAATAATGTATTGGTGGATAAAATTATATGATTCCTAGGATTTGTTTGAATATTCCAGAAAGAGAGAAAAAAAGAATAGTGGGAAGACATAAGAAAAACAAGATTGGAAAATCTTAATGGTTGTTAAATCTGAGTGGTAGATACAGAGTTTACTTTATTATTCATATTAACTTTGTATATGTTTTTAAAAATATTAAATAAAATATCTGCTATATTTTATCACTACCCAAAGTCACATATATAACTAGAGATCTATAGCAGAAAACCCACATCCAAACATTTGGTCTTACCTAAATAAAATATCTCAAATAAAATCATTTCCCACCATAACCACATACATCCTAAATTGCTGTAACAGTTATCTGCTGATCTCTCTTTACTCTTCACTGTTTGTTTTCCACACAACTGCCGGATCGATCTTTCTAGAACATAAACTGCATTGTTTCATTATTCTGTTCACGCTCTCCAATGGCTTTCCATTACCCATCGACAAAATTAAAAGTTTTACCAAGCCCTATAAATTCCCGTGTAACATAGACTCCAGCTCGCTCTCCAATTTATTTCTTATCTCTCGTTCCTGTTTCCTAGCATAATCCTCTCCAACCACCTTGGCCTCCTTGTCGGTTCCTCGGATAAGCCAAGTACATTCCTGCCTCGGGACCACTGCACGCACTATTCTCTCTTAAAGCATTCTTCCCCCAAAATTCATGTCTTGTTCATTCACTTCCTTCAAGACTTATTTCAAATACTAACCCCTCAGAGAGTTCCTCTTTGACCATTTTCTCTAAAGAGACTTCGATACCCCTCTAAATCTCCTTATCCTGTTTGATTTTTTTTTTTTTTTATCACGGCAATAACATTTGGGCAATATTATCTTTATTATCTCTTTCACATGATTATTCAAGCTTCATGAAGGCAAGAACAACAGTTGGTTTGAAACTCTATTCCTGGCATGTAGGACAGAGCCTGATGCTCAAATATTTAGTTTTTGAATGAATATCAACTGAATGAGAATTAGAATGATGTCTCTTTATCCCCAGCCACAGCACTAGGTCATTTTATCTTCTTCAATTCTTTAGTCTTTCCATTAACCAATGTGAAAAACACCTAGCAAATTCTAGGTGCAAAAAGAAAAAAAAAATGGCTACGATATTAAGATATACAATGTTCTACATGAACTTAGTACCTTTTTAGAGGTATAGACCCAGAGAAAACAACTCATCACCTGGGAAATTCTCTGATGGCTTTCCCATAGATGTTTTAAAATTCTTCAGGTAGAGCAGGAAACTGCTGAAATGCAAGCTTTCCTTCTTTATTGGGAGGCTAAGAGCCCTACATACGTACATGTAGATTAGCTGGAGTAGTCTAGTAAGATGCAATTTTAAGGTTTAATCATTTAAAGAAGGAAACAGTGCTTTCTCCCCTTGTTTTGTAACCTTAGGCAAAGTTTCAGCTTACCTTAAACCCTCAAGTTGCTCATGGCTCAGTCGTCACCCACATGTCCCTGAGCTTTGTATTCTTGCTTTGTATTTTCCCTTTGTATAAACCTGTTTATTTTTATCCACAGGCTTGTTATCCGGCTTTTACCTTTCAGCAGAGACGTTTTAAGGTAAACCTGAAATTAAGCTGTACATTGGCAGAGAATTTGGCAGACACAAGATATAAATAACTGTATCCCAGATTTTTTTTAATGCTCTCGTTTTTACTTCTCTGCAGGCTCAAGAATGTGAGCATATAAATTCTAATGGAAATACATATATTTTCATTAATTTATTGTGTCACATGACTTCCTATCAGTGAATGGCAAGAAAGCACCTAAAATAAGTCATACGTCGAAGGAGAGTTGCTAGAGAAACAGCAGGTTTTCAGAGATACTGGGATGGAGCGGTGTTACCACAGGCCTGTGACGTTTACCGAGGACGTTCTTTCTAATCTATTATTTTCTTTGTCCCTCACAACAACTTTCCAAGGAAAATTTTTACTCTCGTTTTACAGACGAAGAGACTGGACTTTAGAGAGAAATGATTTACTTAATGTTGGAGGTCATACAAAGGACGTGGCCGCTGGGTGACCCTTGAGCTGTACCCTGGCGATCGGGCTCTCCTCCCCACCTCACTGTCCACCACCATTCCTACACAAGAAGCCATTTCGAGGGCATAACTTTGAGAGAGTAATGTGTTGTCGAGACTATTTGGACTGAATATGTGACTGAACCCGCTAAGAGCTTTATAAAAATTCTTAAGATTATGGCAGGTGGGTACAGCCACCCAAGGCAAGCCTCATAGGTAAGTTCCCTTGCTTATTAAACCTGCCGGTTACCAGTCTTGGTTTGCCTCTTTCTTTGGTCTCTCTTGCCTTCCATGTACTGAGGCCAGGGAACTCCCAAGGTTTCAAACCAGCCTTAGGGTTAGAAAGGTTTTCAGTGGCATATTATTAAGGAAAAATGTCTTTTTCTGCTCTTTGTCTCTTCTTTTTGTGCCATTCCACTTATTTCCAATGGGATTTACCCTATCCTCCCTTGTACCCCATTCTAAGGGCCAAAGGAACATGATGTTGGCCAAGCAAATGAGAGCCCCCCCTTCTCCTTATCCATAGTAATAAGTTTGGGGACCCGAACTTGGTGGGTCTTATGGAAATATGTCCTCTTTCTCTGTGATTACAGCTTTAGGGAAAACTAGGCCAAAGTCACGTCTAGCAAATTTCCTTGGTCAAATTTGGACAACATCTTCAATATGAGAAGAAAGCTGACCAACAGAAGGAGAGAGACTGAAGTCAATAAATTTTCCCTATTTGCTAAAGTGAACTTGAACTGAACTTGCAACCAAGGAATCCAGCCAGAGCAGACTTAGACCAGATGCAAATGCAGGTCCTCCAATAGCCAGCTCTCTCTTTGCACCACATCCAAGCAGAGCTAGCCTACTAAAATCATAAGAGTCCATGTCACAAGCTTTTTGTCACACAAAAGTTTTACCTGTCATGCTTGAATATCACAAATAGCTGGGTTGAAGGCTTCCTCCACCATTTACCGACTCTATGATCTGGGGCAATTTACTCAACCCCAAACTGAAAAATGTCACAACTCTACCAAGGCTACAAAAAGAACTTTTTGGAAAGTTGCTACTCTGCAAACAAACATCTAACTGGCACAGAGTAACTACCCAGGAAATTGTAGCTTCCATTATTATTTTTCACCACTGAATAAGAGAACTTTGAATGGGATAAGGCAGAGACACATGAACTTTTCAGTGGAAGGCACAACTAACCTTTAGTGGTATATATTGCATAGATTCCTGGGAAATGGCCAGGAACTCTGGTTTTTATTGTAAAGCTGATTCAATGCTTCTGATGCTAACAATTTTCTTGTGCTGAAGGAAAGTAATTTCATGAGGGATAAGGGGGAAAAAATAGTATTTGCTGAGTGTCAGCCAGGTGCCGAGGTCATCCAAGGCACTATCATAAACAACGTATCGTTTAATCCCCACTGATACCCTGTAAGGATGTAGGCATTATTATATTCATTTTAAGGATCAGGAAACTAAATTTCTGAAAATAACATGTATAAATACACTGGTAGTGAGTGGAGCTAGAATTCAAAAGCAGTCATATCCGTCTTCAGGTCAGCGCTCTCCTTTCATGCTGTGCATCTCTTATAATAGACCAGTACAGCAACCCCTGCGTGTTTGAAAAATACCTAAGTTCCCCAAGAAATGTGGAGGCACAGACAAGCATGCCCCTCCCAGATCATAAACTCCCACAGGTAAGGCTAGGGTCTCAACTCCCAGTGAGAGGGATCCAACATCTGAAATCACTGAATCCAGAGAAATGATATGCCAATTGTATCCCTAAATCCAGACACCCATCATCTCTCTTTAATTCTTTCCTCATTGTGAACCCCCTTCAAAATGCACCATTGTCTACTGGAGCCGGAATAGTTACCATCAAAATGTCTTGATTGCATTTCCAAACTTTTCGCTTATTAGCTTTGCGATCAAGAACTTTCTCCCCCTCTCAGTCTACAAAACAGGAATAATACCTGCATAAAAACATTAATTGAGGTAGTGTTTAATAAAAAGTCCCACCGTACAACAAAACGAAAATCAATGGCATTCATGTTTACTTGTTTGCTCCATTTCCTTAACCTTCACCTACTCCCCTTATCATACCCATATAAATTCCTAGGGAAGCAAACTGCATCTCCTTGATCAGTTCCAATGCCTGGCCCATGCTCTATGCACAACTGGAAGCTATTGATTTATGAACCTTTCACTAAACCCTAGAACACCACTCTTTCCAGTTCCTTTGTCTCCAACATCACCCTCTTGAGGTTGGGGTAGCAGTTATGAATGAAGCTTTGTGACAACCTAAAAATAACCTCCCAGCATCCACAAGGAGACGCTTCATCAGTTACCACATTTTCTGCCATCTTTCTACTGTGAAGAAATGACCATTATCATAAAGCTGTGTCAGCAAAACGCTGTCGATGTGACAAAGTGCACAGTATTTTTAGCACGTGTCCTGGTCCAGCTGCAAAATACCCTCAAATGTTCATATAATTCGTAGCTGTCTTTGAAAAGACTGTATGATGAAGTAGTATTTCCTCTTATTACTCTTACTACGGTTCCACTTCGAAGATTCAACTTCTTCGCCATGCACGACGGTGTTGGCCTTAGTTATCTGTGCTCAAATGCTGTAAAATAACTTCTGCTTTCTCTGTTTATTAAATTCTCCAGGGTGTTGTTTGGGGGGAGACATCCCCCCAAAATAAAAATAAAAGCAAAACCAAAAAAATGTTAGATGGTCAAATAGGTTTTGGAAAAGCTGCTTGGAGAGCCGTGATGTTCACTGCACATTTAAAATTCGTAACAGACCTGCTGTAAAGGAATCTTTTAACTTAATTTAACATAAGTCTTCCCTCTGTGGACCTTGTTTAGCCCTTTGCCCATTTGCCTTGAGAACAGTCACCGGCGGTTCCTGTGGCTGAGCGTTTACCTCGTGATAACTCGCGGATTACAGTCCTAACCTCCCCTGCAAAGTTTGCCAAGAAATATCTTACTTTTGTTATTATTTTTTGCATCGCTCTAGGATATCGATAGTCTTTGGAAACAAATTACATCATTCTATTTATAACATTCTGTTTTTAGTAGTTCAGTCGCTGAAAATGTCAAATCCTAGAAAACGCAACATTCCTACATGTGACGTCAATGCTGGAAGCGAGCTGCACTTCGTTTCCTAAACGGGAAAAGGATTCCATGATCTTAGATAACAGTATAAAGAATTACTGTTAATTTCATTAGGCATAACACTGTCTGTAGTGGCTACTGTGGTGAGCAACTCTGATTCCCTTTTGGAAATTAAAGATTATTCCCTGCGCTTTTGGAAGTACTGTCAGCTAAAAGCCACTTGCTACACACCTTCTCCAGAGGTTGCCCTGTGATTGCCATTGGCTAAAGAAGGACACCTTCTCCAAGGTTACACCCACTTCCTAGGAGAGCCTGATCAGTACAGGAGTATTCCTAGAGTATGAAGGCCCAACCTTCTCACCCAGATTCTGGATATCTAAGAAGTGCTCAACTTTGTACATTTGTACCTTTGTACCTTTGTTCGGGGGCCAGCTGAGTCCTTTGAGAGACCGCCTAGCAGACCAATTTACTGCCTTTCCTTCCAGCCTATGAATGCTAATACTGCAACTTCCTAATAAGCTTTCTGCCAGCTAGTCCTCATCTCAGTTTACTTTCCAGGGAACCCGACCTGGGGGTTGTGTGTGTGTGTGTATTGAGGGTGGAGTGGGGAGAGTCTGCCTATTGGAGATAAACCTGAATAGTTTAGGAATGAGATAATATGATGGCTTACCATTGCAAAGAAAAAACAAGGGGGCAAAGAGGTGAAAAACGATGGCAAAATATTGGTAGAGACTGAGCAATGAGTACCTGAGGTTCACTGTAAGTTATTTTGTGTGTGCGTTTAAAATTCTTCATTATAAAGTGTATCGAAAATATTATTTCTCCAGCTTCCAGAGAATTCTCTTTTCAAGTACTACTATTATCATCTCAGGACAAGTCTGATACTCCTTTGGGTCTTTGCTAGGGCCTAAATAAGCCAGGGAAATTTTCCAGTCCTTCTGATGGCCCAGAATCATTCCACCGGCTCTGTGTCTGAGTTCTCTGATGGGCCTCATTAACGTTCATGAAAATGTCGCAGATGCTAATGAACAGCCAACCCTCTTTAGCTCCACAGAAAACCAGCCGAGGTAGCTGCAGAGGCTTGGAAATCAATTGTTGCCTGATGGTAAACCCATCCTTCGAGGTAACCTAGATGTGCAGAGCTGGCTGGACCGTGAAAATTCCCCAAGAGGTTGCAGAGGAAGCAGAATGATGTAGAAAGCCCCAGGAAAAGAAACTAAGATAGCGGAGCCAATTAACTATCTGAGGGGCCTCTTGGACAGTTGGAGACCAAGAGCTGTAATTACTTCTCATCTGGAACATTAGCCTTCCTTGAATCCTGAGAAAGGACCTGGGGGCAGCTCCAGGGCACTTTGCAAATAAGGAAAAGAACAAGATTCTTCTCCTGTCAGACCTGAATGGCCCCAGATGGATGTTAGCAACTCATAAACAGAAGAATAATACTATTAATAATGGCAGGCAAACAGGTCTGCTGTTGGGGGCTTTTTCCCCTTAATTAAGACTGCCTTTCTGGGAGTTGCCTGAAGTGTTCAGCTCACCTCATCCAGCCATCTGCTCTGCCTTCCGTTCCCCCTCCCCCATTTCCTCTCTGAGTTCACCTTCCTGACTTTGGGAGACCTGCTTTGAACTGAATTTGCATCTCCCACTGAACCAATTTTAAGGTTTCTTTTATGAACCATTCCTCCGCTTTTGGTGACTGATTGTGCCTCCTCTGAAGACTCAGAGGACCTATGTCTCCCCCAGGGTTTCTGTTTGACGTAGGCAGATACTCTTCACCATAGAAGCCATCTGGCACAGCAGTGTTTGATAAAATTTTTATCTCTATTCTTCAGGGTAAGGAGGAAACAGATTTCTCGAGAACCTTCTTTGCTCTTCATTTGCACAGACAAATCCCTCAATCAAGAGGACCTTTGGGCGAAGAGCTTGTTGACTGTTGACGGAAGAATTCCAAACCGATAGGGAGTTTTTATAAAAACTTGAGCCAAAGAGATGATACACTTGGAAGTAAAATCTCAACAGACTGAGATAAATGCTTTGGATATTAACAGTTGCAGTTCCTTTTATGGATTTGAGAGTAAGGTGGGAACTTAAGGAAGATTGTCAGGTATCAGAAGGAGGAGGCCATTCAAAGGTATGTTGATTCAGACGGACAGAAACAAAGAACGGAGCTTGCTTAAGGCAAAGACAAGCCTTTTACTAAAAAAAAGTTACATGCCTGGGAGGTGACCACCCACCACGACCTGCCCAGCTAGGAGTTTATGATCAGATCACTCTGTCAGGTTACCTCCCCTTGAACTGCTTTTTTCATTGACAAGCTGTGCGGGCTCTTTCTTGTCTAGATTGCTTGCCTGAATTATCAAAACTTCTGAGATCCAGCTCCTTCCTACTTTTCAAACCTTCACTCTCCTCACCTCCCAGACAGGCGACATCCTGGCTTCATTTCAGGTCCTAAGAATGCCAAACCTCACTGCCTTCCCTCTCTGCACTTTGCAATTATGTTCCCTTAAAATGAGTAAATGCGAAGATCTCATTGGCTTTACTAAACAACTAGAAGGGTACCAACTAGAAGGGTACTCAGAGGAGCTGTACAAAATGGAAGGTTTTTATAGGAAGAAGGGTGGGACAAGGGAGCTGTCAACAGAATAAAAGAAAGGATCATTTTTAGATGGTACAGCACCTTTTGGAGAGCAGGGAATGGCAAGGGGTTTTATTATGCAGATTGCCTCCTGGGTGGGGGCGGGGGAGTTGGAGTGGGCCCAAGCAACAGATTACCTCATTGACATTGACCAGAATATTCCAAGCTGGTTGATCGAGATTATGTTTCTGGGAGAGGTCAAAAGAGCGATTAGGTCAGTTATTAAATCTTGGTTTGGTATCTTGGGCTTTAGCATAAGCGACACCATGTTGGGCCTGTGGCTTTTCTCTTTATCAGTTCCCTTTCTCTGAAATGCTCTTTTCCTGGCTACTATTATACGGTTGGTTCCTTGTCATTCACATCTCAGCCCCAAGGTCATCTCCTCAGAGACACCTTCTGTGACTACTCAGACCTAAGAGGCTACTTCGTCACTTTCTATCACATCACCCCATTTTAATCGTCTGCGCGGCACTGATATTTTCATTTATTTCCTGTCTCCCACATCCCCCATCAGTATGGCAGCTCCACAGGACAACAGACTTTAATCGGCTTGCTCACTGCTTGCCCACAGTGCCTGGAACGGTGCCTGGCATATGGTGGGTGTTTAATAAATATTCGTTGAATTATTTATTAAGTAATTATTCTGTTTTTCACTGTATCGTCCTTAACAACCCTAAATGTACACATTCTTATTCTGTCTTAACAAAGGGATGATGGGAGGCTTAGAAATTAAATCGCATGTACAAGGTCACTAGGTTCTAGGAAGGAACCAGGTTCAGGATCCCAGTCGAGGGCTGACCCTGCCCGCTCCAGCTGTCAGGTCTGTGAGACATCCAGCAAGATGTGAGAATGGGTCTGCGTGTGTCTCTACCATCTATGGATGTAATTTTACTCTGCACCTGGAATGCATAACCTAGATCTTAGAAGTCATTTTATTTTGTGCCACTCACACAGGGGACAAGCCCACCCACAAAGGGACAGTGAGTAGCCATAGGCAAACACACAGTGGCCAAACGTGAACTTCAACACTGAGCTCCTCTGACCACTCTGCTTGCCACAAGGCTCTGAGGGCTGTGTCCTGCCCAGAGGTGCTAGAAAGAGAGGCTGGCAGAGGCTGGCCTCCGGGCCTACTCAGGTCAACACACCTGCACCCACACGCGCCTGCACGGACCTGCCCCTAGGGGGCGCTGTTTTCCATTTTGTACATTATTAAACTGTCTGCCAGCTCTTTGTTTACTGAATTCAGATTATCTGAAAGTGCTGAAAAGTTATTCATCTCAGAGGAATGAGTTGTTAGCCCTCGAATAGTTGCTGACTCATCGCTTCTCTTCCTGATTAATTGATGAATCTTACTGTGAACTACTGTAGCTAAACACCAATCTGGGAGTTAACAGAGATGAAATACTTATACAGAAGGTGCTTAGGCTTCTGCTTTTTCTGTGTCCAGTGTTTTTCTCCCTTTTTTTCTCTCTCCCTTAGAACACTCTTAGCCCCAAATAAAACCACTTGGGAATACTCAATATCTGATGAATAAGAGAGAGAGAAAAAAAGCATAAGTTGGGAATCTTTTAACACTAAGGATGCTAAAAAAAAAAAAAAAAGAAAAGAAATGTCTAGAAGGAAAGGGACCAACATGCTTACAATGTTTATCTTTGGGTGGTAGGGCTAGCAGTGAATTGTTTGCCCTGCTGCTTATTTCTGTAGTGATTTCCAGTAGGAAGCCTGAATTACTTCTACAGTGGAGGAGAAAACATTGTATCTTCGAAATGAGAGTGAAATAGGAAGGCAAAGCTGTAGGTAATAGCTAGGGGCCAGGTTTTGGAGCCACACGCAGAGTTGGCGTCAGCAAACTGGAGCAGGAAGAGGTACTAGAATTTAAAGCTTTTGCCATTCAAAGCAGGAATTAGTCTGTGGGTCCTTCCCTTGTGACAGCAGGAAGACAGCGGGATCTGGATCTGGGAAGAAGAAAAAAAAAACCCAGACCCAAAAGAGGGAATTCTTTTTATAAGCACCTTTGATTTGGATCGCAGGCTCATCGCTCTGCTTCAAAGGAAGTGAGGCTGGGCTCAGGCTCAATGCCTTCCGGCAGGTGGCCAGGACCAGCAGGTCCCTTGCAGGCCACTGGGTTCTGTTTGTTTCCTTTGTGCTGACTTTGCCTGTCCCCTATCAAATAGTTAACAGGGGAAAGAGCCCCAGGAAGGGTTCAGAGATAAAACCCAAAGAAAACAGTATGTCAAAGTGAAATAATAAAGCCGAGAAAAAGCCAGGCAAGAGAAAAAAATGTTCTCTTATACTCTTAAAGAAGTGGGACGTGCAATAGTTGAAAGAAAGGCAAAGCAACCCTCTTGCTTTTCTATTTGTAAATATTTTCTTCCCCGATTCCCTGCTCCCACCATCCTCCATGAAAGTCTGAAAGCAAAACTCTTTTCACTGAGGTGTGCCTGAGACCCACTCTAACTTCTCTTGAGCCTCAAGGTGGCTGGAGATGGGGGAAAGAGGACATCAGCCAGCTTGGATGTCATGTCCCCTGCATTCCAGGCTCGGACCAGGGACTTTCCTGGGGTGTCTAACAACAGAGAAAGCGCCCAGGTTCATTTACAAGGCATGCTAAGAGTACTGGGGAGAAGGAAGCCCAAGGTCAGAATTCTCAATAAAAACACAAGCCCGCAGATGGAAATGAAGAGCCAAAAGAAAGAAAATAGGGAAATCAGGACTTTTCCTTGGAACAGGATTCAGTGGCCCAGGGCTGCCTCTACTTGGGTGGTGGTGTTGTCGTGTGTGGTTGGCTTTGCTGGGGTTAAAAATTTTGGTCCAGGGACTGGAGCAGAGTCGGCTGGTTTGGCAGTGTGGTCAGGAGAGCTTTCCAGGCCTCAGCAAGAGGACCCTGCAGGAGGGTGAGACAGCCAGGCCCAATGACAATGGAAGAGTCCCTAAGACTCATTTACTCATTTCCTTTGACAAATGGTGTGCGCGGCCTTGGAACCCTGAGCCGGGCCCTGGGAATACGATGGGAATCGAAAGCACACGTGTGCTCACCCTCTCACTCCCCACGGAGCTTATTCATCAATTAGGAAGGCAGACATTAATCATCCGCAAATCACATACAAACAAGTACAAAATAAAGCTACAGTAAGTGACATAAAGTACTGGGCCTTTAGAAAGCCAATTGGTTATAACCATGTCCTCACCGCCTGACTTCTGAACCGCTGAAATACAGATGATTCGGGCAGATGGAGCCTGATAAAAAGCTGGCCTGCAGTATGGGGTTAGGTGTGCAGCGACCAACAGCGGGTTGACTTTCCTGAGGTTTCAGGTATAGACACACTTGCCCCGCATCATTGCATTGATCGGATGAGGAAAGGAAACAGAGCCCCCAAAAGGCTGGCACCAATGACTGTGAGACACCAACCAGACAATGCGCCCCACTCCCTCGGGGCATCAGTGCAAGGTTGGAGGCCAGAACTGTTTAGAGGAAATTCCTCCTCTTCCTTCGCAGGACTGGGAATAGTATCCCTCCCCTACATGCCCTGTGCTTTTGTTCTCTTAACCAATTGGGCTTGGCTAGAAAATCTACAGTCAGCCAGGGCCATGGGCTATTTGCCTCGGGAGGGGTCAGCAATTTGTTTGTGCCATCTGGCTCTGACCCTCAGAAGCCCAGAACCCAACACAAACCTCTGCTTCACCGAGTATTGTCCTGGTACCTTTAGGGCACATTAGACTTTGCCACTAGAAGGTCCTAACATGGATCTGAAGAATGTGCTGATAAAACTACATCATAGGCCTCTCCGTACTCATCTTCTTTTCTCTTTTTCATCCCAAATTGTGTCATCTATTAACAAAATGTAAAGCCCCTGTGGATGAAGCCACTGGTTGAAGGTTAGAAGTACAAGACCTTGGCCACAGCCTGTGTAGTTAACAGACAGATCCAAACTCAGACCACATGTTGGAGAATGACCGCTAAGAGCATGTGGATAAGGCTCATTATCCACGTGGATTGTTACAAATCCAAGAATAATGGTTTCCTGTCTTGTCCCTCAATGCAGTTCTAAATAACAGCCTCTCATAGTCCCCACTTGGATGATTTAAACTAGAATATGTCATACCAGAAATCTCTGCAGCTTACATGCTGCTTAGTTGTATTTTGAACTCCTGACATACAGACTTGGCAGAAAAACCATGTAAATGCTGAAAATAATACTTCTGTCCACAAGAGTCTTAGAACTTGAAAAGGTTCTCTTTTTCTCATAATTAGTTTTTTTAAGAGCTGTGTCTGCTCCCAAGGCCTGCATATCTAATAGTGCTAAACCCACCGCACACTGCACTGTGTGAATCACCACACAGTAGTGTTAACTACACATGCTGTGCACTAATACACAGAATAATAGTGTATACTCAGCGTGTACTCTAATAACTACACAGTATAATCATGTATCCAACCACAACGTGACATGTAAACAACTGTATAGTGTAATCATGTACACAACCATGACAAGTACATGTAAACAACTACACAGTGTAATCACGTACACAACCGTGAAGTGACATAATGTGAACTGCCCCACCATGTAGTGGCAGGAACTGTCACACATACAGTGGTACAAACTACCACACAAAGCAGCGGGGGGAGCAATCACATGGGGTCTTACTGTGTTGGTCATATGATCTTTGAAACTTTTCCATAAAGTGATTTCAAAATAAAAGATATGCTCAGGAAAGCTTTCAGTAAGTTGCTTTGTCTTCATAGTTTCAAATATTCTCCTCTTTCAAAAGCCTATCACAATACCATAACCTACATTCCAAAATAATTATTGTAGTTTAACTTAAAATTTGATTTTGAGCTTCCTTATTGAAAAGCAAGAAGCAATCATTACAGAATTCTTAGTATGAGAAAGATCCTTAGCACAGGGAAAACTTTTCCCAGAAAAACTGTCTCAAAGTGGACGGTGGTGTTCTCAGAAGCAAATGCAATGATAAATTTCAAAAAAATTTCTTGAGGTAACCAACCTTACATGGAAGCTGATAGTAAGGCTGCACAATAATTCAGAGAAAGCAGTTCTAGAAAGGCTAAACAAGCTAATGTTAGGTATTTAGCATACGGGTGGGCCAACCAAATGAGGACAGAATGCAAATTACCTGGCAAGGTAGACGGAATGTGCATCCCATACTCCATTTCCCACAAGTGCACCTTTCTTCAGGAAAGCTCCTGTTTAGAGCTATGAAGCAGAGAGCTCAAATTGACTTAGGCTTGGAATACAAAGATTCCGGGTAGCTGCTTGAAGACATCTCACTGGAGAAAATAAACAGTTATTAAGTGAAGAGATAAGGTTATAAGATTGTGTACAAGAATTAGAAATCTTTTGAACACACCAGATCTGGGAGAAAATGGTTTCATGCTAAGTAATTGATAAGACAATGGACAAGTCACTTAATCTCTTTCAAAGGGGGATAATTATACCTGCAGGGTTGTTGTGAGCACCTAGAAATGGACCTGGCCAACAAGGATAACTCATGATAATAATACTAACAGTAAATAATAATAATAATAATAATAATAATAATAATAATGGCTTTCATTTAGAGTTCTCACGTGACATTCATACGCACATATTAAGCCCTTTAGAGTTATCATCTTTAATCTTAATAACCACTCAATATTGTCAATACTATCTCATTTCATCGGATTAAGAAACAGATTCAAAGTTAAAATAACTTACCCAGGGCACTGAGCCAGGAGACTTGGCCCTTGAACAACGTGGGTTTGAGCTGCACGGGCCCACTTTCGTGTGTTTTTTCTTCAATAAATATAGCTACCCCTTTGTATTTCTGGGTTTCCTATCACGGATTCAATCAACTGCAGATCAAAACAGTGTTTCCACATTCCCAGTCACAGATTCCCAACAGGAGAATGAAATACACTGTTTTCAATCTACAGGTGGTTGAATCTGCAGATGCAAAGGGCCGACTATAGTTAAGTTTTGGAAGAGTCGAAACTTATCTACATATTTTCGGCTGCACAGTGTCGTGTCCTAACCCTGTGTTGTTCAAGGGTCAACTGCACTTGTCAGAACTAAGTCTGAATTCAAATCCCAGCTGCAATACCTCCTAGCTATGTGACCTTGGGCAAGTTACTTAAATTTCATGTTCCTTAGTTTCTGTATCTGAGAAATGGTAGAAAAACAATACTTCCTCCATGGGGTTGTAGAATTATATGAAATAAGAGATGTAACATGTTTAGCACAGTGGCTAGCACACAGTAAAGTCCTCAGTGAGTGACGGGATTTTGGATGAAAAAACAGACTCAACCACCTAAGTAGAGCTTTCTCTTGGATCAGAGGCAACCTGTATTTTGACTGGGAGGCAAACTGCAATAAAAATAGACCTTCCCTTGGGAAGCAGCAATGTTATTTCATGCAGTCTATAAAATTAAGCAGCATTTAATACAGTCTCCAAATTTTTATGAATCAAGCCCATAGCATACAGTTCAAAATAATCATTCAGAATTAAGATAGTTTTTGTGTGAACAGTTATTAAAGCTGGATCATGCATACGCAGTGGTTCATTAGACTATTTTTCTCTACCTGTGTTTATGTTTGAAAACTGCATAATTAAGAGTTCTAAAAAAAAAAAAATTAATTGCATCAGCATATGTTATGGAATCCCATTGGTGTTTGAGTTAAAAAGGATTTAGCATATTCCAGGAAGCAAATAGAGGTCTGAAAATGCTTGCTTCTAGGGGCTTTCCCTCTGTGCTGTGCTTGGAAAAGTGGGGGTGAGCCTCAGTTTGCCTGGGTGAAAGTCCATATGAAAGGGAATAAGGGTACCTCAGGTGATAGCTTATTTAATGCCTTGAGCTATACCAAGGGGGAAAAAAGAGATTTCCGGTCAATCAAACATACCAAATCTTTGCTGTAAAAAAAAAAAGGAATGTATTCAAAATATTCCAAAAAGAAAACTATTCCAATTTTTAATCCTGTTTTATAGAAATTAGAGACATGGCTCTAAATTTAGCTGGATGTGACCTGCTTCACACAGACTTACCGTTAACAATGAGAAAGAATTTTTAAAACTCTCCATTCCTGTCCATTTCTATTATTAATAAGGAAAGTGTTTCCTTAATCCTTCACCCCAAGAGCAGTTTCATTATGCTTTCGAAGTTAGTGTAGAGAATTCTGCTTGAAGTGCTATAATTTGTTAAGAAAATTTGATTTAAAAAATGGAAATGTTTATGAACTATTCATTTTTAAAAGAAAATTCAAAGGGACAGTATACTCATATGATGAATTTGTCTTAAAAATTGTAACTGTTTTTCTAAAGAGGGGTGGAATGGCAGGTGGCCAGGAAGTAGTCTTTAAATAGAAAACCTTTTGACCTTGAGTAACTGGCCCTTCAATTTTCCTCTAGAGAAAGAAAGAGTTAATTTATATTATTTTCATTTTTCCATGAAGGAAAGCTCTAGGCTCTGAATTGCTGAGCTTAGTGCCAAAGCTGCATAAAATGAGGGTCCACATTATAGATTCTTTCATCAGCATCTCAAAGGCCTTTATGCTCTTAAAATAACACTGTACACTTCCCGTGTAGGTAAGCATGCAGTTTGGTGTGAGAGTAAGAAGTTAAATCTCTGCAAGTGCTTTTTCCCATTTGCTTAATTTTGTCTTAATTTCTTTGCAACTCATTCAGGACCACAAATTTAAGATAAAGGAGGCTGGACACTCAGGTACCAAGCGCTCTGACCATGCCACTCTAAGTAGAGAGAGATTCTTGACACCCCAGTAAAAGGAAGAAATGGCAGAGCCCCACAAGCAGCTTAGAAAACTGTTTCCCATGAAACTCTTTGACCAAGAACTTGGTCCACACATAGTCAGCATGGAGATCGCGACCACAGAACTTCAACATAAGTAAATCTTCATCCTTCGGTGAGAGGGACTGAGCACAGGGAATGGGGCACGTTCGATCTCATCCAAGGCTGATGACGTGGGTACTTTTGGTAATGAGGCTACATTGACAAAAGCTGGTTCTCAGAAAGAGATCTGAGAGAAATATCATTAGGAATAAGCCCAGCTCCTAAAATGACCATGAAAAAGGATAACAGCTATTTGGACATATACGTTAAAATACTGTTTCAAGAATCTTTCTATTTAATAACAATAACTCCATATTCAAAACCAGAGAGTGTTTTCAGTGGTCCGTAGTTAGGATTCTCAAGGCCAACTTTCATTCTCAACCTAATCATTGCATGCGATCATATGCAGTATAACTCTTAGCCCTAAATTTATTTCCTTTCTCTACATCCCCTCAAATATTCATTTAAGCTTTTACTATTATGTGCTTATTTACCTTGAATGATTTTTGGAATGAGGAAAGATGGCATGCACCCAAAGAAAAAGAACAGAAATGAATAAACAAGTTAAATAAATCGGGCACTGCAAAAGCAGTTGGGGCCACAACGCGTAATGAGACACCGCCCCCAACTTAAAGACTCTATCAACTAATGAGCAAAAAGCGGAAACAAAGGAACATATTTCATGATCATACAGCAAATGCTGTGGGAAGACAGGCCTTGGATGCAACGAGAGGTCAGAATTGGGGTATTTAGACCTCTTGGAAGCTAAGCCCTGGAAATCATGAGTAAGGGAGAAGTACTTCCATAATGGCAGAATAAAAACCTCCAAAAATCCACCTTTCCATAAAAGCAATGAGAAAACTGGCAAAATATTGTCAAAAGCAACCTATTCAGAATGCTGAAAATGAGCCAAAGGCTTGTAACAATCTGAGGCGTGTATATTAAGTAAAACCACCTGAATCTCAGGGAGACAAGTAAGATTTGCTATGCCTTACCTTATTCCCACCCCTTTTTCCTCAGCTCCGAAGTAGCCTTTAAAACCAGCAGAATCACAACCATGATAGCTTTGAAAAACAGCGGCCTAGCAGACACTGAAGAGAGCAGAATGGGTTAGAATCTCTGCAAAAAAAAAAGCATGCCTAGAGAATTGTCACTATTGGACTTCTCTGGCAGCTCCCTACGGAAGCCCCATTCACAGAGCCTGTCTTCAGGTGACCCAACACAGAGCTCACTCAGTGTGAAAATTCCTAACCTGAGGGCATTTGTCAAAAGCAATCAGCAGCAATTGTTTAACACCACAGCTGTCTCAGCTGGGGAAATAAGTTCAGAAATAAGAAAGCTTCCAAAAAAACTAAAAGAAAATTCTAGGGAAAAAAAAAAAAATGTCAAGAGATTGTTTTGAAAAAGCTCTGACATATTCCTGGGGATCTAGAAGGCCCTGTGTGTGCCAAGAAAGACAAGAGAAG
Organism: Rousettus aegyptiacus; assembly: GCF_014176215.1. Taxonomy (NCBI): domain Eukaryota; kingdom Metazoa; phylum Chordata; class Mammalia; order Chiroptera; family Pteropodidae; genus Rousettus; species Rousettus aegyptiacus. Next base: position 11,677,164 of record NW_023416285.1, read on the forward strand.
ACCTTGAGCCCTTATCCATGCCGGAGTGTTGAAGGCCCGCCACAGCAAACTGCAGAGTCCCTTGGGAAAGAGTAGGAGACTTTGCTCAAGGCACTTAAGGAAATTTTGGTCCAGTCATTAGTTGACTGCTAAGCTAACATAGCAAGGACTTCAGTGACCGCATACAAAAAAGAATATAGACATTACGAAATTAGTTCAGAAAAGTCAATAAACACATATACAACAACAAACGGCAAAAACGATAAACTCTAGGTACATGCGAGAAAGATCAAATTTCCAAAGTCGCCACTAGGAAGATAACGCAAAGTAAATATAATAGAGTCTATAACATATAATGTAATACCAATAACATATAATAACAGGGGAATTAAATTAAATTAAATAACAATAACGTATAATAACAAGAGAATTAAAATGGAACAATAGAAAATATCCACGTAACACAATACAAGGTAATAATGGAACGATAGAGAAACGAAACACAAATCACAGAAAAGAAAGAGCAAAATGGCAGTACAAACCCTATCTTACGAGTAACTACATTAAATTTAAATAAAATAAATATTCTAATCGAAAGGCAGAGTTTGTCGGAATGGATCAGGAACATGTTCCAACCGTCGGCTGTCTACGAGAGACACTTCAGAGTCTAAGACACAAGTTGGTTGAAAGCGAAAGAATAGCGCACAAATTATAACCAAAAGGAAGTTGACTGACTATACTGATATCAGCCAAAACAGACTTTAAGACAAAAATCGTTTGTAGAGACAAAGGACAGTTTATAATGATAAAAGTATCGCTCTATCAGGAAGACATAGTGATTTATAGTAATTATAAATGCAAATCATTTGTTCTTTCAGTCTCATAGGAGAAAAAATACCATATATAAGGTAAAACATATATACCCCAGGTGTGTACTAAGTGTGGAATAAAATTTTAAAATATCCACATAAAGAGAAAATTTAATTAAGAAGTGTTACTGGTAGAGAGTAGAGGAACTAGGTGACTGTTTAAGCTTGAATCTATACACTCTGGGATTCTAAGAGCATACATTCAATTAAACAAAAAGTTGTGCTTAGGCTAGGGGTTTAGTGCATGCACCCGTGCAGGGAGGAAGAAACATACACAAACATGCATACGCACAGCACGTGCTCACACGCAGACACGGCTAGCTCAGAGCTGCGATTCTTTTTTCATGCTCATCAAGTGTCCAGGGAGTTCTACGAACCTTCGACCTTGACGGAAGCTCCGGCTCTTGCTCCAATGGAGGAGGCTTTTCGGCAGTACTGTGCTGACATTTCAGAAAAGCCCCAAAGGAGGTCCACGGAAAGCAATGCCAGGAAACCGCATCCTTTCACAAATGCTTTTGTGTATATATCTCAAGAAATCCACAGTTATTCAGAAATTCTAGTTTTCTATTGTAAAATTATATATAATTAGATCAATGTATTAATATAATTATATATGATTTAACAATGGACACAGAAGTGATCTCCTATATAATTTTGTTTTTCAATAACATCTGATTGTGTGTGTGGGGGGGGGGAAGAAAACTGTTAGAAAAAAATACTGCCAGGAAAATTACTGATAGGTCTTGTTTTTGATGTTACCTTTAATTATCCAAATTAATTTGGGCTCTCCTAGACCCGTCTTCTGGTTCTGCCTTTAATCAGTGATTTGAGTTTATGTGTGCCATTCTTTACCTGTCTAATGATGGAGATAAACTAGAGAGTTTCCCGTCAGCTCCAAAAATATTTGTGTTTCTGAAGTTAGGATTATAATTTAGTTATAATCCATTTACATGTAAGTTTTTCTTGCCCTACCATACTAATTACAGTAGTGAAATTGCTAATAAACTCCAAATAACACAGAAAATGTTTCAGTTTAGTTTGGGGAGAGAGGCATTAATGGGGAATTAATGCCTTAGTTTATTAAGCGTGGATTTTGCAGTCGCCTATCTATTATTGTCAAAAAATCCAAGGCATTGTGCCCAGTTATAGCTAAATTGCATTATAGACCCCTTTTAGAATTTTGGAAAGGATTAAAAAATAGTAAACCATTTAATTTTTAAAGTGTTTGCTTCTGAAGTTTTTCTTGAATAACTAGTAGAAATGTTTTCAAAGAAAGTAAGTTGTTTTTCCCTATAAATCTAAAACTGCTCCGTATGTTACTTAGCCCTGTATAGCTCATGGAGACCTATGCCGTTTTGTGACAGTCTCCTAGATTATGTAACCCTGTTCCTGAACACACCTACCACCCATAAATACTCTGTAACAGGTATACAACAAATGTTATTATCTCCATTAAGTTATTCAGTTGGAGGTCATGCTTTCATTGCTATACAAATATGTTTAAACAATGATCCATTTGCAAATATGTATGCCCATAACTACAAGAGTAGATAATACCAATGTTACATTTCCTCTGACTTCAGCCAAGCATGAATGCAACAAACGGGTTTATTGTTCCACTTGTGTTCAGCTCAAATCGGAAATTTAAATGTGAATAGTCCTAAATAGCTCTCTACACTCAGGTAGCAGTCCCCTGACCATCTGCCAATGTGAATGTTTCCTAATATAGAACACTGCTCCCACTGGCAAATTTGTTTCCTCAGTTTTCTAGAAGCCACAGAAAAGCTTGGCATAGGCACAGGCTCAAATCTTCCCTTAGAAATGGTAAACAACCTCAAACAATGAAAATCATCCATTTCCTTAAAAAATTAAAATACAATTTGACATACAGACTTCCTCTGGGTAGAACCTTCCTTTAGTAACATGCTCTGTGGTTGACTAGTTATTTATTTGAATCATTTTAGAGCTATTTGAAGACAGATGAGCTTAAATCACATCTTTAAGCAAAGCAAAATAGATTTAGACTTCCACAAACATCTGTTAATTTTTCATACACAGCGAATCCATTAGGATAATTCACCTTATGGAATAACTCACAACAAGGAGCTCCCTTCTCAACACTGAAGAAGAGAAAATTCGGTTATGCAAATAGTTTCCATTTAAACTGCAACCTCTGAACAACAGAGAGAGTAAGTGATTCAAACTGCATGTTAATCACCTTTGCACCTACCAAGCTCTAGGAAAGTCAAGGCCGCCAAGGTCAGAATGACAGTATCCTGAGGGTAGAAGCCTTGTTAGGTCATCCATATGTTGGAGAACTAATCTGAGCTGCTAAGAGTTTGTCTACTTGAATCTACTTTAGGGGTGACTTTTTTCTCTGCTGGGGTATCAGGATGATTTGGGGTAATAAAACAGTACCTGATGCTCTTCCTGAAACTATTCAACTTGGACCAAATTAAAAAGTGGTTGTAAAGACCTTGCAACTGTGGCTAAAACTGCCATTGATCCTTGATAAGTGAGGAGGAGATCATGGTCATTTCTATGTGGCAGCAGCCCCAAGAATCTCTGAGTAGAAAAAATCACTCTGACTTCTTATGAGCTTTGAAATTCATCAATCATGACCAAGAAGATGTTTCCACAGCTAAAAACTTTGACAAGGGAGTTGGAGACATCTAAAAGGCTCTGGTATGTTTACAGTAGCAAATTCTGGCACAAAGCTGTCTTTCAGATATCTCAAAGAATAGTTTTAATGCATTTACAAAAAATATGTACTTCTACCATTCCTTTACCTTCCTATGAACTTACTTTAAGTATTGAAGACTTACTTTGGGGCCAGACACTGTACTAAATATTATATAATTTCATTTAAGTATACCAAACAATACTACGAAATAGGAAATGTTATGCTCATTCTACATTTGTGGAATCTTTGGCTCAAGGAGTTGTACACCAAAAGCAAGAACAGAGCTGGGATTTGAACCCCGGTCTGAATGACTTCCACAGTCTATGCTGGTACCGATATGCTGCTCTGCGCTCCACATAGCAAGAAAGAGTTGTAATCACCCCGACCTCCAAGGCCATAAGGTCCCTACTTCCACCCCTAGGTGTAGTTTCACATGTCATTCTGAAGTTCAAAACTCACATGCCTGGGCCTTTCCTCACAGGATTCTAATTTCATGGGTCTGGGAGTCTGACAGGCATATTTCTCAAAAGATCCCCAGCTCATTCTGATGCACGCTTTTCTTCAAGAACCACTGATCAGATAACTTGCTGATCCTATAACGTGGGAGGCCTTGTGCACGTTCTCAGACATCCTTGGAGAGAGACAAGAAATGTAAGGTTGTATTCTCATTTCAATAAAAATTTTTTACAATATTCTTTACTTCTGGATATGGGTTACCAAGATCCGCCAGCTAACTTTATTCCTTTCCATTTGTTTCAGCTTTGTATCTATAGTCATTCATTTATTCACTCAACAAATCTGTATAAGTTCCTAATATGTGTTATTATTCATTGCATATTGGTAAATAAGAAAATAAACATGTTTCCTGATTTACAAAACGGCGTTTAAAATAGGGATGATCTCACAGGGTAGCTGTGAAATTTAATGAAATAGTATATATAAAATATTTAGAATAGGGTCTAACATATAGTAAATACTCAAGTTATTTATGGTTGTTATTATTGTTATCCTTTATTTTTTCAATTAAACAAAAATGTTTAATTTCATATAGTACTAAATGTTATGAACAAAGATAAAGCAGGGTAAAGTGACAGAGGGGAAGCTGAGGGTACCAGTTGGTGGTTTGGGAGATGCTCTTCATTTAAGGCACATTTAATGCCTTCTATAATTTGGGAACAAACTACACAAGGTATTCATATTCATACACCCACTTAGCTACAGGTGATCATGGAAGAATAAGTGTCCTCAAAGCCAGGGCACCACACCAGTACCAGTTTGTGGCCTGTTAGGAGCTTGGCCGCACAGCAGGAGGTGAGTGGCAGATGAGCGAGCAAAGCTTCATCTATATTTGCAGCCACTCCCCAGCATCAGCATCACCGCCTCGGCTCCACCTCAAATCATCCGGCATGAGATTCTCATAGGAGCACTGGTCCCTGGTGCCAAAAAGGTTGGGGACCGCTAGTGTGAGAGACAGAATGTAACTTTTAATTAAATGTTTCTTGGAAGGTTAAAGATCTCCTATGTGATGAATTATGCCCGCAACTCCAATTCCTATGTTGAGGTTCTAACCCCCAAGACCTTAGAATGTGACTGTTATTTGAAGTTAGGGTCTTTTCAGAGGTAATCAAGTTAAAATGAGGTCATTAGGGTGGGCCCTAACCCAGTGGGACTGGGAATGTAAACACAGACACACGCAGAGGGAAGACAATATGAAGACACAGGAAGGAGATAGCCGGAAGACAATATGAGGACACAGGAAGGAGATAGCCATCTACAAGCCAGAGAGAGAGAGAAGTCTAGAACAGATCGTGGACCTTAGGAGAAGCCAATACTGACAATACTTGAGCTCAGACTTCTAGCCTTCAGAACTATGAGAAAATATATTTCTGTTGTTAAGCCTCCCTGTCTGAGGTACTTTGTTATGCCAGCCCTAGTGAAGTAATATAGACCCTGTCCTCAAGAATAGGAGGAATTTTTTCCCTTCGGATGAATCTATTACTCAAACTTAAAATTTTATTCTTAAAAAATTTTGCTCTATACCAAAGTATAAGTGCTAATTCAGATTAGATCTTCCGGGACTTTTGCCAAGCAGGTTGGTCAAACAGGAAGAAGTCTAGAAACAAACCAATTCTCTAGGAAGTATCTGGACTAGCTGAGCCTCAGTTGAAGTTTTGGAAAGTATCCTGACCAACACAGGATTGTTAAGGTTTCTCGTGAAAGGATTTAATGGCGGGAGTTAAGATTCTGGGGAAAATATATAGAACAATCCTCTGGCAAGCTACTAAGCATCATGATGTCCCTAGTCTTCCGATTGGAGGACAACATGCTAAATGTCAGACCATGTCTGAGCCTAACCCTCAGGCTGTGTGCTCAGAAGGGGCTGCTCAGGAATCATCACCCAAGAGTAAAAGGTAGCAGGGTTATAACAAGGAGATTTGGTGACTAGACTGATGTCATACCCTTGAAGGTGCCTGACTAGCAAGAGAGAGCTGGGGCTGAGGAAACTGAGTCACATGTTTATCAGGCTGGAGGGACAGAAGCAGGAAGAGGAACGAGTGCTGACAATGGGGAGGTGAGCAGAGGGAAGTGAGGAGTGAAGCCTCCATCACAGAGGGCGCCTCTTTAAAAGCTGAGAAATTGTGCTCTATCAAGTGGGGGATGGGTGTTTTAAAGGGTGGGACTACCTCTGAAAATAGACATGTCGGAGAGCAAAGATTTTGTTGCAGTTTAATGAAAGCAGCGCCCAACCACGTAGGAAGAAAAAAAACATTTTCAGCAAGCATAAAATGCTCCAGCAGGCAATGTTGCCATGGCATTTCAAAGTGCTGGTTGCACCAGAATCTTGGCTGTAAATTGAAATGGAGCCATAATCAGGTGGCATTCAAACTCTGGCATACTATGATTAAGTAATTATTCAAACCAATGGTTTTATTAAGTTTCTCTGCACAAAAGCCAGCACCCCTCTTCAATTCCTGCCAGATTCATTATATTTAGCTCCTGCTTGAGATTTCCTAGTAGAAAGGCTGGATATCCAAAGTTTCCTTTACTTGGTTATAAATAATTATACAGCTAAAATATTGGAAGTGTATCATTTATTAAAATACAGTCAAATCTCCTTAGAGTGAATCAATTACATATGAAGAGAAATTATTATTCCAGATCCAGATACATGATATGAAGAAAATATAATTGATTAAAGGGATGGAAAGTGATTCAGGGATTATCTGTTTGCTTTTTTGAGGCAAGGGTATTTGGGTATCACTTATTAAAATATAGTCAAATGTTCTTAGAGTGAATCAGTCATACATAAGGAAATATTATAATTCCAGATCCAGGTACATGTTATGAAAAAAATATAATTTATGAAAGAGTTGGAAAATGACTCAGGGATCGTCTGTTAGCTTCTCTGAGGTAAGGACAGTTGAGCAGAGACCAGAAAATGAGACAGAGGTGACCATGATAATGTCTGAAAGAAAATAATTCTGACCAGTAGGAATAGGAAGTTCAGAGGCCCAGAGACAGCAGCGAACCTGCTTGAGCGATAATAACGAGAGTGATGATAAATTTTAGCATGTGAAGGCCGAGTGGGGAGCTGAGATTTCAGAGACACACAGGGCTCAGATTATGTAAATCTCTATGAGGTGAAAGAAGGATCCTGGATTTTATTATACTTGCGACCATTGTCTCCTAAAGATTTTTAGCAGGAGGTTGATGTTACCTGATTTATCTACTCAAAAGATTCTACTAGTTACTCTGAGGAGACTGTAGAGGAAACAACAGGACCAGGTAGGAAGCATGATCAAACCAAACGATGAGAATGGCACAAAGTACAGTTTGGTTAGTGGTGATGGTGAAGAGAAATTACTGACTGGACGAGGGGTATGAGGAAAGATGAATCATAGACGAGTCAAAGAGGAGCCCCAGGTATGGGCCTGAGGACAGTGATGTCATTTACAGAGATGGGAAATCTTAGGGAAGAATAGATAAGATGGGAAAGGCCACTAATAGTTCTGTTTTGTTCATGTTAAATGTCAATTAGACTTCCACACAGAGATATCAAGTAGACAGCGGAATACATAAATGTGCCAATGTGCCCAGGTTAGAGTTTAGGGATAAACCTATAGGTTTGGGTTGCACTACTGTAATTATAGTACACTTCGGAAGTAGGTGTGAGTAAGACCACCGAGGGTAGAAATTAGATGGCTAAGAGAAGCAGCTGCGGGTCACTGCTGCGTTTTGAAATCTGGCGAAGAGAGATGACGCCAGCAAGGGATATTCGGCATAAATGGCCCATGTAGTGGAAAGGAAATCAAAGAAAACAGCATGGTCAACCATTTCGAATGCCGCCGGCAATTTAGATTAAATGAAGATCGAGAAATGACCACTGGATTTGAAATTCATGGGAGAGAAAGGAAGTGGAGACGATGAGTGAAGAAGAGGACTCGACAGAGTTTTTCTTTGACCAGAGAGCAGAAAAATGGGCTGGAGGAGACCGAAGCCAAGAGAAAGATATTTTCAAGTAGGACAATATTAATGAATATGTGAGAAGCCCGGCAAGAATAATCCGGGGCAGAGAAGGTGATTGAGTGTGTTAATTAGGCTAGGCTAAATTCTGCAGGAAGAAATAAAAAACAAAATCTCATTCGAACGCAGTAAAATTTTACTGCTCACTCTTAACCATTGTCACTGCGTAAGGGACACAGGGGTGGGGGTATGTTTCTCTGTTCTGGTTTTTGCAGTCATTTAAAGTGGCGCCTTCTATCACAACTCAAAGTCTCTAAACTCCTTTGAGACAGAGAATACGGAGGTTTATGCGGGGGTGGGGGAGTGGGGGGGCGTTGATGGCAAGGTCTAGAGGTGATGCGTGTCCCTTCCACCCACATCCTATTGGCTAGAACTCAGTGACGTGGCTCTGCTTAGACAGTGGGAGAATAAGCACTATAGTCTTCCAATGGAGTCGGGGAGAAAATAAATTGGGTTTGATAAACGCCTATCATTATCCATACAAATGTCCCTACTTCCAGTTTCCAAATACGCCTCTCGTTCTTTCTCCCCTAAATAGAACATACTCACACCTTCCCCAAGGAGGCAACGCTGAAATCCAGTCTGCGCCGGAACCAGCTCAAAGCGCAGGATTTCTGGGTGACCTCGCCACTTACATCCGGAGGTAGCCTTTCATTGCATGACCACCTGTAAACTAAAAAGACAGGTAATCTTCCTCCACTCCCACATACAGAGTGACACGGTGGGACAGAGACAGAATAGCCACGTAGACACTTACAGTCAGAAAAAGGAAAATCGGGAGATGCTCCGTAGCCATGGGTCTGTCGCAGCTCTGCGACAGCCGACAGCCGAGCGACAGTGTGCAGGACCTCCACCTCTGGAAGGGGTAAAACCCCCCTGCATACCCCCCAGCCGTTCTCTCTGAAGGAGAACGCATTCGCCCTTTGTTTTTCCTGTTTCTGGATCTCCCTCGGGGGCATTCTTTCCCATTCATTTCCCATGTCTGCGGCATCTGAGTGTTGGAGAGTGGGTCCTCGTTGAGAGCCACACAACTCACCTGGCCCACTTCCTGCGTGAGGGCTGCCTTAAGACTCCTCGAACAGTTAAGCTTTTTTTTTTTTCTTTCCCCTGGCAAGGCTCAAGAATCGTTTGGCAGCAAACTCTCTCAAATAATTAGTATGCTTCTGATTTATGTGCTTCTAGTTAGATCCATGTGCTCTTCACTATATTCAAAGTTCTTTTGTAGATGTAGATCACAGATCTCTCTACTTCTTCACTTGGTCACCCCCATGCCTGCCTCTCTCATCATAGAGGCTGCTTGCTGCCTTGAGGCTATGAGGCTTGAGTGGACAGGTCTTACAGCTCATCTCCGCCTCAAAGCTGTCACTCCATTCAACTAAGAAGTCTCCAAACCTTTTAAGATCACATCTGTTCCTTGGAGCCGAGAAGCAGTTGACTTTCCCTACTCTGTAGGACCTTGACTTTCTAGATCTTATTCTCTTTTATTTTTGCATATAAGCTGTTCAATTCTTTCTTGAGCTCATCTCTTCTTTTTGTACCATATTTCATTGATTATAGGATGCGCATTCGTTTCTCATTTTAGTATCTTTGAGATTGGGCCGCATTTCATAATTGATGCATTAAAAAGATATTATGTCAAATCTTAGCTGACTTTTTTGAGTGGCACATAAAGTAAAGGTGTGTCTTGTAATCTACGACAGGTCATAGTCTACAAGCTACATAAGTAACTTGTGAAGTGTAGTTCATAACAACCAAATAAACCCGTTAACATCATTGTTGGATTGCCTACTGCAGACAGCATGTAAAACAGTGGGCATGAAATGCATCCATGTTTTGTAAAGCCTGAAGCTTATACAATTTGGAGCAGATGCTCGCTTTAAGAATACAAAAATGTTTTGTAAAGTTTAAAGACACATATGGCTACGTGATCACCATAGGATACCTAAAGCTTGTTTCATTAGCTTTATAGGAATTCCACCGTGGTTAGCTGCAAGCATTTGTTAGCTATATGGACAAAGGTAAAAAGAAATGTGTACATCGCCTCTACTGAAAACAAAAGACAAAAAATAGTAGATGAATAGCAAAGATATAAAAACAAATCTATAAAACACTTAGATGAAAATACAGAAAAATATTTCATAACCTTGAGATAGAGAGGGATTCTTTTAAAGTCCGCATCCTAAAGAACAAAATTGAAATGTTAATGACATTCAAATTTCAGTATTTTATTAAAACTTTAAACTCTGCTGTTTCCTTTTGACTTCTGCTCGGCTGTGTCTACGATCAGCCCATGCCCCATCAGTCTGTCTGACTTCTGTCAATACCGCAGGAGTGGGAGGACAATGTCAGATGCTGTCCTCCCGGAAGTAATCACTTTAGGACTGGCTATGTGATACAGGCAGGGGGTCCATCGCATAGGAGATGGACACCATGCACTTCCCACACAACACTGTTCAGCCTCCTCCCTCATGGGAACTCAAAGGCTCACTGCACAGTCGCGGAATTCTCAGGGCTGCTGGACACCATCGACTCCATGTAGCCCATTGTCCATGAGAGACTTGCTTTGGCCAATCTTGTAATAATTTTTCCAACTATATTTTTCCTTCAGGATGAAAAAGACTTGGCTGAATATTGGAAAGCAGATATTCGGAGTGAAGATGAACAATCGGTGATGGAGAAAAGAGGCCCATTGTCGCTCATCTTTTCCATCAGGCCGCCCTGACACTAAGAGTTTTCAGCCATCACTTTATGTGCAAACTTTATGTTCCTGTTAATAACCAGAAAAAAATTTAAAATATAAAAGATTATCCATAGATTCATATATTTAAGATCTCGTAAGAGTTCCTGGAGCCAGATTTCAATTTAGTCTATGCCAGTGTAGACTCATTAGTCTTTATCTTTAACCAAGTCTTAGTTCCTTATCTTCAGGTTCTCCTCTGCTGGGAGAGCGTAACTAAAACAGTTGCAGATGCATTTTTATCCACGCCACTGCTACTCACAAATCCTGAGAAAGGGCAAAGAAAAGGCAATGAGGACTGGTCTTCAATGTCCTTTTGAAAACTGCCAGTCCATCAGAGTGCCAAAGGGAACCAGGAGCTCAAGGGCTGTCACAGACGCTGTCTTTAAAAGAAATCTCATGTCATGTGCTTCAAATATCTCTTGCTTTCAGCCAATTCCTTTGGCAGCTGGCACAAATGCTACTGTCACTTGAATTTCTCTGACAGAAGCTAGGAAAGGGCCAACTAGGTTTTCTCAAATCTGTGTCCTTGCACAAACATGGCCATTTCTCCATGCTTTCTCCACTGGATCTGAGAGCTGTTCAGGCTACAACGGTCAGTCCCAATTTTTGTTCGGCTGATGTTGTCATTCTTTTAATGATCACAACGTGAGGAGGAAGTAGCAGTTAAGAAGAAAAGGACATGTGTCTAGTATATTCGGCCACTTTTTTCTTTTCTCTGAGTCTTCTCTCTCTCGATTCAGGAAACCAGAGCTAAAACCGGCAGGAAACGGGTCTGTATCTCTTCAGCGGCAGTTTCTCCCATTCTCTTTTCATGCCAGTCACTCTCCACGAAAAACAACTATTTCAACTGTCCCCATTTGCCCTTCCATATGGCGTATAAATCCCAAATCACCACTTCATGCGTCCAGAAAATACACTTTAAGCATCTGCTAGGTTCTGCACTAGTTTCTCGGGATGTGAAGGTGGATAGAATATGGTTCCCTGCCCAGGGGGAGCTTCGGATTCGTGAATATGACCGTACAGAACCAGTAACGATACAGTGCTGGGGAGGTTGCATTTGAGAGCACAAAGGGAGAGTCCCTGGCCCAGCCTGGAGAAATCAGAAAGGGCTTCCTAGAGGAAGTGGCATCTCATCTGGTTCTTAAATGAGTAGGAGATATCTAGTTAAGAGGAGAATAGAAACAGGGACAGACAAGGCAGAGAGAATGATAGTCACTAATACAAGGTTTCTCAGTCTTGGAACTACGGATATTTTGGGTTAGAGCATTCTTTTCTTCCCTGAAAGATGACTGTACTGTGCATTACAAGATATTCAGCAACATCCCTGGCTTCTATTCACTAGATGACAGATGCGCCCCCTCCTCAGTTGTAGCAATCATAAATATCTCTAGACATTGTCAAGTTTTACCTCAAGAAAACAAAATTGCCCCCAGTCGAGAACCATTACACCAAGCATGGAAGAAAGAACTAGAAGCAGGTGGGCATAGCTAGAGTTTAAGTCATGAGACAGAGAGTGACTGGTGCAGGAGATGGAGAAGCAAGCAAAAGCCAGATGGTCGAAGGCCTTTCATGCCTTTCGGCTCTAGGAAAGACTGTTTCTTCTTCTGAAAAACAGAACTAGCCAGAATTTTCCCAGAGGAATCTGGTGAAGGCTAAATCAGATCACGTGTGTTTGTCACATATGAAACGAGATTCATTCTCTCTCTCTCCTGCTCAGTTTCATTGTCCAGAGTGGGAGTTAGGGTAATGAATTGAGGGGCAGTCAGAGGCCAGCGTGAGCGGTGAGCAGGGCCTCCAAGGCAGGTGTAATTGAGCTGCAGGCAGAGCTGACTAGAGAGCTAGATGTGCTCCCCTCCCCCTTGGCCAAGGGAAGCTTTAAGTCCTCTGTCCCCATGACTGTGCCCTAATCCACTTCTAAGCTTATCTTCCAGAACACCTGGTGCACATGTTAGTCAGACACACTTCCTTGTCTAATAGTTATCTCAACCCAGCAAACAGCTACAGTGGCCCTTATACAGACATGCCAGGTCATGGAAAAGAGGAGGGTAGACACAATAATAAATAGAAATTCCGGCCTTCAGGACCTCTGCATCCAGGGTGGAGAAAATAACAGCCCCTGCTCCTTCTGTCAGCAAAACCTCCCTCTCCTGAAGCCAACAAATTCAAGTCCCAGTTCCGGCATCAGTTCCTCTCAGAAGCCTGTCCTGGTAGCTTTCCTGTGCCCACCAGACCGTGAGCATCCCTTCTCTAAGTGACCCACAGCACTTACATGCCCCCTTTGTCATAGCCCTTAGCATGTGGTATTATAACTGATTTGTCAGTTGATTTCGCCAATAGTCAATGACTTAAGTAACTTGAAGTCAAGAATCCTGTGTTTCTCAAATACTGAATGAATTATTGTGCATTTTAACTGTCTATTGAATGTAAGCAAGCACCCCGGCCCTCCCCACACACCAAAAAATTTGCGTGTGAATTACATTCTCACTGGCACACACAACTTGTTCTCAGTTCTTAGTCTCAGATTTTTTAACCACCTAGGTCAGTCTTCCAGGGCTGTCATAGCATACCGCAAAATTAAAATAACCTTGGTGACTTAAATCAACAGCAATGTAGTCTCTCACAGTTCTGGGGACCAGAAATGGGACTCAGAATCCCAGGGCCAAAGGCAAGGTGTCGGCAGAGTGGTGAGCCCTCCAGAGGCTCTGGGGACACTCAGGTCCTTGCCTCTTCTGGCCGCTGTGGCTGAGGACGTTTTCCATTTCTTTTCTTTGTGTGTTATTCCTCTGTGTGTCTCATATAAGGACACTTGTCATTAGATTTAGGGCCTAAACAATCTAGGATGATCTCTTCATCTCAAGATCCTTAATTACATCTGTAAAGACTCTTTTCCCAAAAGAGGTCTCATTCACATACTCTGGGCCCTCATCGTGGACATACCCTTTTGGAGGCCACGACTCAAGCCACCATCCATCCCATCCTTCACCCATGACGTGTTGTTTAGAAACGCGACTGGCTGCAGCCCTATCCTGTATCCTCTTGGCTTGTTGAAATCCAGCTTCATACAGTTAGAATTAGATAATGTGTGTGTGTGTTTTTTTTCCCAAGCATAGTTCTATCTAGTTATATGACACAATGTATGTTTTTTAGAAGTATTTTTCTTTTCTTCAGCATGTTGTAGTAGAAAGGCTACTGTGCTCAGAGGGAAGCAGATGAGGGGAGGGTCTAGGATTTGAGGTTTTCCTATTTGTAAGTCGAGGGCCTTACATAAGTTCATGGGTTTCTTTACCTCATTACCCATATCTTCTCTCATTTAGTCTTCATAAGAAGCCTTCGAGGTGGGAACTAAGGCAATACTGATTTTCAGAAATCAGAAAAACTGTCTTTTAATATGATTAAACAATTTCCCCACAATCACAAAAAAGGTCAGTCTGAGGCATGCTCTGGTATCTAAACCCAGTCCTCGCTGAAGTCCAAAATCTCTCCTTCCACTAGACCTTGCTACCCATCTTGTCAGCCATTTTGGAGACAGACACTCTATTTCATCCTGAAGTGCTCCAATATAGGATTTCATCAGAGATAGAAACTCAAATTCAATCTCTGCCTGTCTCTGTCTCTGTTTCTCTCTGTCCCCCTCTCTCTCTTTCTCTCCACAAAAGATTCTGTAAATAATGAAAAAATCAGTTTCCATCTCCTTGACACTAAGTGTTGACAGGGCCTGGAACAGGTGCCTGTGTCACCATTCTTCAGAGCCTTTGCTGGTATTTTGACAACTGCTCGCAGCTAAAAAAAAAATCCACTGTCAAGAAAGCTGGGTTTGGTATATGTTTCTACAAAGGAAAAAAATCTCTTCTGGATTGTCAACTCAACCTCGACAAGGCAGTGGCCCTGCTATGACTGTCTTCTTGTCAGTGCTGGCTTTTGTCCTGATTTCTTGGTTCAGCGGACAAACAGCCGACCCTAGTCGAAGGCCAAACATGCAGTGAGTGAAGAGAGAGAATAGTGGTAAAAACTGTAAACAAAAGCTGCCCGCATCTAGTAAACAGTATTCCCTCCACGGAACCCATGCTCTGAAATATTCTGTCCTTTATACTGAATTTGCAAAGTAATAATTCATCTTGTCCTTTTTATTAATTGTAGTTGTAGATAAATACCAGAGACACTGGTTAGTAGGAATTCAACAGTATTTTCATCCAGAGTTAATGCAGTTGTATCCAAAAAAGCTGAACTCCTAGCGCCAAGGTCCAATGCTGTCCTAGGCCTTAACATCTCGGGTATGAGAAAGTCAGAATATTGTAGCGTGGGAGGGTGGGCAGAGGTTGGTGAGATGAGGAAGGAAATCTTGAGCTCCCTCTAGAGGCTGGAGTGCTCCTCACACCCGGGGCTCATGGATGGAAAACCATCTATTAGGCAGACTGGATGTCATCTTGAAGAAGGGCCTGTGCTGATGGCTCACGCTGACCACAGGGTTTACGAACTCTCAGGAAGAAGCGTGTGACCACTCTAAGGCAAAGTTAGTGTATCGATTGAGAAAGGAGACGTTACACCTTTAATTTTATCAAGAGCCTGATGAAGCCAGAATTATGGGACCGATCTAGACACAGAATTTTAAGCTGGGACTTCACCCGTGACCACAGGTTCACCCTTACTCTCCCTGGCCGGGCACTTAAGACAACTTAGTCTGCTCATTGCAATGACCGTCGTGACACCTAAGCACACATGGTGTATTCCCTCACTTCCTTCAAGCCTTTGCTCAACCTTCTCAATGACACTTCACTGATCATTCTGTCTTAAATGCCCCCCACTTCCTACCAGAGGACACCTGATTTTCCTTACTCGCTTTTCCTTTCTTTTATTTATAGCAATAATGGTCAGCTTCTAAGAAACATTACTGTATATTTATATATTCTACTTATTTTCTATTTTCTATCTCCTCTACTAGAATATAAGATCCATGAGGTCAGGGATCTTTGTCAGTTTTATTTGTGATGGAATCTAAGCAACTAAAATAGTGCCTATCACATTGTGAGCACTCAATATTTAATGAATCAGTGAATGCAGACAGCATAACATGTCAAATATAGAAGATCTTGACATAGAGAAATGATGAATGGTAGAATTATGTTCGGAGGATAATATTTTGCTTATTTGTTTAGGGTAAAATATTTTTTACTTTTTTCTTGTCACAGAAATGACCATCAGTAACTCTGGGGAACCAGATATACTGGGCAAAAAAAAAAAAAATCAGGAAAATGTTCTCCAGCAAGGCCAGGGCATATACTACTTCTGGAGAGTACTTGATTAGAACCCCAAACCCTGGACTCAGCTTCCAAAGGTTCAAGTCTTAACTCTGCCACTTTCTCGTGCAGGAAAAGCAAACTCTCTTGGCCTCAGTGCCCCATTTATAAAATGAGGAAAATAAAATCAGGTTTAAGTAAAATAATCCATGTAAAAGTCTAGAATTCTGCCTGGTGTAGAGTAATTGCCAGTATTATTAGATATTTAAACAAAATTCTAAAGTACATCTAGTCCATCTGGACCTGATAAACTTTCAGCCAATAGAACACATCTGTGCATACATAAACGTGTAAAACCAACCACAGACACCCATCCATTCGTAGTGATTTCCTAGGACCTTCCTAACTTTATAAACCAGTTCCTGAATCTGTCTCCACAAGGTCGCAGTTTGTAAATCTAATTCCTTATTAATGATCGCGTTCTACCTACCACTTTAGTCACTAGTTCCTGATGCCGCCTTGGGACTCTGACCAAGGACAACTTATACCAAGTAAGTACTAGAATAGGCCACCAAAATCATACATCAAGATCTGAGTTGTGAGCTGTTGGGCGTAACCTTGACCTAACCAATCCACTTGATTCTCCTTGACCAGAAGTTTTGAACATTCTCAAGCATAAAACTTGAATGTTGAATCCATCACTTATTTTCTTTGATGTTATACAAGAACTGTACTCATTCATTCATTCAATGTTCATTGAGCATTGTTTTATGTGTTTATGTACTGACATTAATGCCAATGTAAAAAAAATTAATATACAAAAATGAAATACGCTATGTAAATTATCCCTGACTTGCAATTTATTCAGTAACATGTAATACGTTTTCTAGCACAATCAAATTTGGATGACTACAGATCTTGCTACCTGTGAACCACAGTAATAAACTATCAAAGCAAAATGCACACATACTAATTTAGATCAATGGAGCTTAATGTTGCCGCAGACTTATTAAATGTCATGTCACCACTGCCTTTCTCATGAAGGAAGAACTGCCTAAGGCATATTAATAAATTTCCAAAATGAAAATACTTATATAAGGCCATACCTAACTGAGACATATATCATTCCATTTACAATTCAGATTTTCAAATACATAAATGGTACAATAAATTTTGAAGAAGCTTTTCAACATACAGTGGTTTCAGTTCTTGCTCCCAGCATTCTCTGTTAGCAAATGTCATCAACATGTGTCTGAAGAACTGAGCTCTATTTCGATCTTATTACGAAAAAATGAATTACTGTTTCCTTTTACCATTACCAAATACACACACACACACACACACACACACACACACACACACACACATCTTTTCTTTTCTGATTTGATATGATTAAATTCAATCCCTTGTTTTTATTACTATTCTCACTGCTCTCAGACTAGATTTTTCCAAAGGACCCATTGTTTGCAAAATGCCACGGTGATACTGCTTGGTGCACAGAGAGCTTTATGATGAGAGTTGTTCCTTTCAGCACACTGGTGACATACAGTTGCATGCACAAGATTGCAGAAACAATGACTGAGTCGGCAAGCTTGGCGGTAAAGCATTTAATTATAGTTTTTGTTCACAGTCTGAATTTCTTGGGCTACGTCCAAGGTTTCTGCCTCCATGTGGGCATCTATAAAGGCAGGTAAAGCATGACTCTTCACCTGCCTTCTCACAGAAAATTATCACTCACATCAATTCCTATTCAGGAGCTCTGGCTCCTGCAAGGCCAGCTAGGTGGCAATAACAGTGTTTAAAATACAGTTTGAGATCAGGTGGTGAAATTTGCCGAATTAAATCATTATGATTATTAAATATAGGGAAAAGGTAATCGAATTAAGACAAAAGTAATAATGAGCACGTCGCAAGTGCGAGGCGTTCTGCAGGTTGCTTTACGCACATCACTGTACGGCCTCACTGCCACCTTATATTTTTACTCCCACCTTTTAAAATAGATGAGCCAACTGAGATGTTTAGAGGTCAAATAGTTTGGCCAAGCGCCCAGGTATAACAAGTATCAGAGCCTGTGATTAATCTAGCTTTAGCTCTATTCTTATAAACAAGCTCTAGCTATGTAATTGTCATGAGATGTGGAACGTAGGGGGAAGGGGTGGGCTTCCGTGAACCTTACAGTTATCTGAATATCTCAAGGGCTTAGGGGTGTGTGTGTATGTGTGTGTCTGTTTGTAAAATACCAATTTGCATATTCCTTTTCCTTTCTTCTTCTTTATTAGTAATTTCTCAAATCACAGCAAATCTTTAGCTATCTTTGGCCCTTCCACAAAACATGAGTTTTAGACCATTGGTCTCTGTGTATTGCTCCTGATGACTGCTTTTTTTTTTTTTTTTTCCAAGTATAATTGACATATATTAGTTTTGGGTACATGAAATAATGATCTAATATTTGTATACACTGCAAAGTGATCACAATAAATCTAGTTAACATCCTCCGGTGACAGCTCTCATATGTCACCTCCCTTCTACATCCCTGTCCTCCCTGATGACGGTGCCATTTTTATTTCTAACAGCGATTATCATTGACCTTTGGTGTGACAGTTCCACAGAGTCTGGTAGCCATAACCCTCCAAAAGCAATGAAAGTAACCATTTTTGAGGCCCTTATATTTATGTTTGATTTTTTAAAGCTCTAGGAAGAATTTAACATTGGAGAAGGAGCAATCTAGCAGGTAGGCCGCTTGCTGTTCCTCCCAACACACTGCCTTCTAGGCTGGCACTAGGCCTTTGACCATGCTGGTTTCTCTACCTGAAATGTCTTTTCTCCCTTCTCTGTCTGATAAAATTGTATTGATGGCGTTCATTCTTCATGGTCAAGGTCAAATATCACAGCTTCTAGGAAGCATTCTCCAAACATCTCAGATAGAATTAATCAATCACTTTTCTATGTTTCTATTAACATTTGATAACTTAATATGAACATTTGGCATCTATTTGAGTAGAATCAGTTGTGTTTATCTTCCTTATTGTACCTCACGCCTATATTCCCTGCATCTACAGGGACTGGCCTGTGACAGCAACTCAGTAAACATTTGTTTAATTGCACTGACAAATGACCTCATATTTTTAGAGGTTGGAAAGACGATGTGTCAAAGACATACTGGATGCATTAAAAAGGATACCTTGGGAAGTAAATGCTGAATTAGATTTGTTTTAACGTCTATATAAGGATTTTATGTGGGTAAAACTCTGAAGAGTTTGAAGAAAAAGAAACAGAGCTAACTTGTGCTGTGATGGGCAGGAGCAAATGTAAAGCAAAAGGCAAAGTATATGAACATTCGACGTATGCACTGTAAGTGTGCCTCGGATCAAAGCTCTGATCTGTAACCATTGATGCTAATAGTAAACACATTTTTTAGAATGCTGGGAAGTTTACAAAATGTTTATTGACAAAATTATCTAAGGTACAATCTTCTAGTTATAAAAGGAATAAGTCATGGGGATATAATATAAAAAGCATGGTGACTGTAAGTAATAATACTGTATATTGAAATTTGCTAAGAGCAAGGCCTTAAATTTCTTATCATAAGAAAAAAATCATGACTATGTGGTAATGGATGTTACTTAGACTTATCTGAGGATAATTTCTCAATATATACAAATATCAAGTCATTGTGTTGTACACCTGAAACCAATGTTATATGTCGTTATACCTCAATTTAAAAAATTAAAAATAATCATCTGATGCAAGAAGTATGACTCCCCTTTGATTGCAAAGAACTTGAGTCTCAGCTAATTGATCAAAGGTCACATGTCAAAGGTCATGTGATTAGGTAGAGGCCGAGCTAAAACCAGAATCTCGGTGTTTTGTTTTGTTCAGTCTAACTCTGTGCGCTTTGCCCTATAGCACATACTGTCAATCAACAACTTTCAACAGGCAGTTGGCCTCAACTCACTCTTCCCCGTCATGATCCCTTTTCATTACTTTTTCCAGTTCCCTTCACTTCGCTTCCTGAAATCTCTGTACAGATTCTGCGAAGAAAGAGCACTGTAAACAATGCCAGGTGCTCTGCCTTGCCTTAAATCATTAAACCCCGAGTCTGCAGCAGGAAAGTGACTATTGGCAGCAAATTGGTCTTTTCAGATACACCTGTTCATACAGAGAACTGTGGCTCCCGGGAGAACAATCCTAAAATATTGACTGTTCTACTTTCAGTATTCTCCAAGGCACTGCCATTTAATGCACTTGGGGAAAAAGGTTCTATTTGCTAATAGTATTTCATGTTGGCTGCTTTGTACCTCCACACATTTCAAGTCAACAAAAGCATATTGAGCATCTAATACAGGTCATGTTCTGTTCTGAACACTGAAGATTCTTCAAGTTAATTGAAACATGATCTCTGCCACTGCTGTGGTCTTAAGAACAGTGAGTTATAATACAATGTAGGGAAGTTATGCATCTCTGAGTTATGCAAACTGAGCAGAATGGTACATCTGTTAGAGTTTTCTTAAGCTCTTTCAAAGCCGATAACCTGTCTGGCCACCAATGTTCCTTTCTACTGTCCACTGCAGTTCAAACCTTCACCACATCTCTTACCTAACACTTTGGGCCAAAGACCTTGTCTCTTACCTCTTAGAGAAAGTTCAAGAAGTCCTTCAGTCTTTGGAACATTGCTACCCCATCCACTGTGCCAGAACAGGCCTATCTGCATTGCGTCTCCCCTTCATCCTCTGTTTTTATATCTCAGAGAAAATGATATTTCTCCTCCCATCGCTATGCCAGGTCCCCTTGCTTCTTCAAAACCTCATGACATCAAACAACCTCCATTTATCCCATTTATCCAATATTTTCCACAATCCCTGGTTCTGTGCTCTTAGCAGACAAACAGATGCTAGTCTCTCTCATCCTCCTGACACCCGTTAGACACCTAATAGTCATCCTTGACTCTTCTCTCTACCTCCACATACAATCGGTCGCCGTACTTATAGATTCAGACTCTTAAACCTCTTGAGTCCACCCTCTGTCTCAACTCACTGCCACTGCCCCACTTCAAGCCAGAATCCTCACAAGGGTCATTCCAGGAGCCTCCTGACTAGTCCTCTCTTGCTCCATTCTTAGTTCTTTCCAATCCAGTGGCTGCCATGCTTCCAGAGAGCTTTCTTAAATCTGAAACTAGTCATGCTACTGTTCTGCTTAACATATTTTCACGGCTCTCTCTTGACAATAGAATAAAATTAGACTCCTTTGCATAATGCACAAAGCTTCTCCAGACCTGCCTCCTACCTACCTGGCCAGCTGTTTTGCCTCTCCTACTGCTACTTCTTAAACTCTTTTCTTCCCCTTCTTCATTCTTTTATTCGTGTTTCTCCTCTAATTAAAACATTGCCCCTCCTACATTCTAGCTTTGACAAATCCTTTTTGTCCAGTGATCCTTCAGAAAGATGTCTCAGGCTTCAGAGGGTGCTTCCCATGAGCTCAGACACATTCAGACAGGGTGGTCAGTGATGGAAAATGTTCAAGGAAACCAGAAAAGGAAAGTAATTTTGCCTGTTAAAATACTGCTTGTTTTGGGTACTTTATCTCTAAATAGATTCAATCTATGTGTTCTTCGAGGCCCTGCTTCACTAAACACCTACCACTAAATTATTAGAACCTCCGCTCATTTTCCTTTTCGATATGAGAGTCCTGTTTGTGTGAAACCTAATTTTCATGTAAGAGGAGTTGCTCTGAAAATTCCAGTTACAAAGCACAGCAGATGTAGACAGCTCTGGGAAAAGAACAGTCAGAGGCAGTTAATCACGAGTCCTGCTTTTCAGTAGGCAAAGCCAGATGCTACTGTCATAGGTCAGTGACAGGTAAACTGCAAATGAAGTAAATGATCACCTAGGCCACATCAGGCATCAGAGCCTTCATGGAGGCTGAGGTCCTTCATTCTTCAATGGGAAACAGGCACCTGTTTTCTGTCAGGAGTGAACAAAGATATATCAGCCCTTTGGATCACAAAAAAATTATGCATTGATATATAATTCGTTCACTGGTAGCCCCCATCCTAAGGGGGCTTATCTGATTGTTACAGAGATGAGCCAGCAATGGGGTACCACATAGCTTGTGGCCTTGAGAATCCATTTGCCTGGGTTGAAACCCTGGCTCAGTCACATACTGGCCTTAACCTCCCGGCACTTCCATTTGCTCATCCATAGAAGAATCATCATAAGAATTACCTGGAGTCACTGTTAAAACTAAATAACACATGCAGAATTCCTGGCACATGTTAGATGTCCAATAAGTGGTATTAATAGTTCTCTCATTAATAAATGGCAAAAATCTAACAATCTATTAACAGGAAAATGCTCTCATTTTTATAGGTTTCGCTCACATTTCTCCCCTCTCCTAAGTTTCCCTCTAACTATCATCCTTTTGATAGCACAGTAGAACTATCATTTGGGACCTCGGCTGAAAAGGGGTGTGGACGGATGCAGTCAATTTTACCACTGAGATCTTTTTTAATCCCAATATGTTTTTTCCATCTCATTTTGATTTCCAGAGGGAGATCTCAAGTGACACTCACATATTTCAGGAAAAGACTTGTTTAGCTCTCTCCGTGTTCCCATTTGAAGGTGGCTGGTCAGGAGTGCACAGATGTCCACATCATCACACTGGGCACTTAAGTGATGACGGATCCTTCAGACATTAAGCTTCCTCAACCTGTGAATGAAGGAGAATGGCCGGCACTCACCAGATGTAGAAGTCAGCAGACCTCACCTTGATGCGTACTTTCAAAACTTCATTGTGGCCCTTGGTACCTAAAGGCACAGTTGAAGTTCATCAAAACTGAATAAGATGTTCCTAACTAACAGGAAAAAACTCTTCTGGTATTTATTTTGATAGAATTGTTTCAAAAAAAAAAAGGAAGAAAAAGGAGGAATAGGAAGAGGAGATTTCAGCTTTTTAATATTTTATAAAATTTCATTTTTAACTTATTTACATATCAATGCGAAAAATCTGTTACCAATGAAAATATATGGACAAATTCAGTATGAACTATGGATAGAGATATATAGATATATAAAGATACACACAAATAATAGAATTTGGAATAGGATGAAAACAGGAAACATTTTCTAGTTTCTTTTTGCAAACCTTTGAATGGTTTTGAACATGTACAATCCATTCTGCTACATCATGTTTTGTTTCCTCCTGTTTTTTTTTCTTCCTCTAGTCTATTTCATCAACAACTTATGAGTTCATGAGTTAAAAGAAGATTGTCAAGAGGATGAGAAATTTCTTATATAGGAACCAAGGCCTGGGTTCAATACTCCACATATTCAGCCTCAATTAACCCTAATGTAAGTGAAAACTTCTATTATCCCCATTTTAGCACAAATACAACAAGACAGCTAAGAATAGGCACTTTTCACTTCACAGAGCCGCCTCACTGTATAACATTCTTATCTCTAAAAATTGCAACGTCAACTCTTTTTTGTTTTTCTCTCTTAGCACTATCTTCCATTCCCTTAATGCGTGTGAGTGTTTTTCTCTGAACCTTCCTAGTTGTCAGGTTTATCCAGAACTTTGATGCCTCTCTCCATTGAATGAATGAGTGTGCACTCGCACATGCTCGCATGCTTGAATATAGACCTAGAGTCCTCATTCATTCATAAAGTGAGCACCTACTATACTCCAGGCTCTACTCCAGGCATGAGGGAGAAAAAAAGCCACATGAAGCTTGCACTTTGCAGGGTTAACAGACATTAAAGAAATATATCAAACAAAAAATCATTTTATTGCAGTTGTAACAAATGCTAGTCATAGAGTATGTGATGACGACATATCCTAACATGGGGACCTAAACTTAAAATTGAAAAAAAGAGAACTTAAATATCATCTTTATTAAGAACATAACACACTGACTCCTCTGTGGGCAGATCCACTTGCTTCCTGATGGTGTGAACTAGTTCCCCTTCCCCGAGCTTTCTGACTGCCTGAAGCTATAGGACCTTCTTGCTCCAAGACACCTGGTGCTCTATACCAGATCGAAGGTTACAGCAAACTTGATGCGTTTGAGGTTTCAACAGGTGCCTGGGTTCTGATTGTCGTGGTGTATCCTCCTATGCTAGCTCTTTAACATTCGTATATTGTGGCCTCTATTTTTAACCTATAGGATATGTGATAAAAAAAAAAATCCTTTTGTTGCTATATGATTCCTTAACTATATTTTAAGGTTTTAAAAATGCTTATCATTGTGACGGATACAGAAGCAACAGAAAATAACACCTCTGCCCTTGCAGAACTCATGCTCTTATGAGGGAGACAAGATCTAGGAACACAAAATACCACATGAGAGTATAAAAGGAAAAAAAGGAAATGGATGTAGAGTTGAGTGTCTAGGGAAGACTTCTTTGAGGAAGATGAAGTTTCAAAGATGACTTGAAGGAAAAATAAACTTGGATAAATGATTAGAAGACAGGAGGCAATCCAAGGTGAACATAATAGGATTGCCAGGGGAGAGGACAGCAAAGAGATCTGATTATCTAGATTTCAAATTTACCAAAATTAAGGGAAGATGGAGACTCCAGTGATAAGATAAGCTATTGAGAACTGTTTTAACAAATAATGCAAAGCTCTTCTTTTCATAGTAAGTGAAGCGTTCTTGAATCTCTTTCTAATCATTTTTTTTATGCTAGAAAAACCATTTTTGAAATCCTATGAAGATTTGAAGGGGAAAAAAAATAGACAGGGAGACAGACGAGGACGTTATTGACTCGATTTAGCTGTGATGATGTTGGTACCAAATGGGACTAGAAAGAATGAATCCAAGAGGCAATATATAAGCCTGTGCTACAGTCTGAAAAAAAAGGATGAGGGGAATGATGGAAGGGAATGGGGGAGGCGAGGGAGTAAAATACAGCACTGAAAAATAAAATGAAGTAAAATAAAATAAAATAACAGTACTGAATAGCAGAGGAGTCTTAGTTAAGTTGGGGCTGTTGAATTTTATTTGGTGGTAGAGCTATTGCATAAAACTGTCCTGTGATCATTTAAAACCATGGTCCTGGTACTTGCGTAAGAAGTCTATCCTGGGAATTGAATTCTCTTTGGAGCAGAATTGATTGTCCTACTATGAAAACGGATGAGCTTTATGGATGAAGAGGATGCAAAGACAAACCCAAACTCTCAGAAGCCAAAAAAGTCAGCAATAACTAAATATCTCTTAGAAATAAGAAAATAGAATAATTAGACTTCGGATGATAAGAATGTCTATACCATTGGCATCAGACATTTATAATGCTTAGAAAATTTCTTGAGAAAATGTAAATGAGAAGTTGGGGGAAAAAAACTCTTCATTAAGTCATCCACATTCTAATGTTGTGGTTTCTAGAGAGGTCGACACTGTTGGCTTGGAAGTGGCCACATTCCATAATTATCCGACAAGTTCTCATGATTCCTGGGAAAATAATAAATGCCCTACTAAGACAATGAGAAGATGGCAGCTGATTTATTTCCAATAGCTCCATAAATCATAAGAAAAGTTGAAGGATTCAATTAAGAACAGAAATGGTCCCCGGACAACTTAATAAAGGTAGATTATTATTATTTTTTTTTTTTTGCAGATTTTTGTCATTGTTCATCCAACGCCCCCTAGGTTAGAAGCTTTAGTGACAGATAATTAAGTAAGCTTTCATTTATCAGACTTGCAAAAGATTTGTGATCTTGTCATTGAATATGTCCCATATATACCAACATCTTTGCCAGTGAACTCACATGACACCTCTTTCCAATCACAAAAAAAGACCAAAACAGTATTTAAATTTCAAATTGCAATTTTTTTTGGAAAATACCAGACAGTGAAAGTATAATTGGAAAGACATAATCCATGTGATAACTTCTCAATGTAGACACTAGTTCTGTCTGACATTAAAAACTTTTTAAAAATCAAAAGATGTTCCAAGTGTTAATACTGTCTGAGTAATAGGCTGCACTGAGTGAAGCCTATTTCAAAACTAACTATGCCAGATTATCAGGAGGTTATTCCCAATTGGAATATTAGCCATGGTATTGCTAGTTCCTTATCTTTAAGGAACTAGCAGGAACAAATAATAGCTTAGTCTTTTAAATTCTCACCAGCCTCTTCCTGTGACAAGCTCTTACCTAGTTCCAATTATTCATTCATTCATTCATTCAACAAATATCTAATGATAAGTGCTGGTGGATAGATAAGAACTAGATGGAAAAGGTTATTCTTGACTTTATGAAGCTTTATGTCTGTGAGACAGATGTGAGTGTGTGAGAGAGAGAGAGAGGGAGAGAGAGAGAGAGAGAGAGAGAGAGAGAGAGAGAGAGAGAGAGTAGAGGGCAAGGATGAGGAGGGATTGGGAAGATAAACTAATAAATGATAGGCAACAACAATTTCAGATATTGGTAAATGCTATGCAGAAGAAGAAAAAAAGAATGAATTGACAGGGTGAAAGGTGACTTCTGAGCTAAGATAACCATGTCATGTCTTGTAGGTCTTAGTCAGATGTTGGGGTGAACATTAGTTGTATTGGCAAGCCCCTGAAGGACTTTAGGCAGTAGCATGAAATGGTTTCATTTAGTTTTAAAAGATCATATCTATTGCTGTGCGGAGAACACACTGTCGGGTGGCAGGGATGGGAGCGGGGAGACTGGTGGAAATGGTTGCTGAAGAGGACCAGAGGAGGATGAATGGCAGCTTGAATCTCGAGGATAACAACAGGGCTACAGAAGACTCGGCAGGTTTAAAATACAGCTTAGAGGAAGGGTCTGGCTGGACCAGATGATGCGCTGAATGTGGGAGTGCAAGGGAAAAACCAAAACCAATTCATGGATGATGCCTAGAATTTTGGCTTTGCCAGCTGAGAATTCCTAAGGAAGACAGGTTGTTTGAGGGAAGTTAGAGCAGAAAATCAAAAGATCCTCCCTCCCCAGCTCTCCCTTCCATACCAGTGGTAGCTTCCTTAACACCTTAAACACACCGTTGTTGCTGGGTGTACCACGTTTCTTGCAACTTGTATATTTAATGGATTTTGAGTCCTTGAAAAGTATCTTGTTTAATTTATATCCCAGATACTACCAAAGTGTCTGGCACATAGTAGGTGCTCCAAATAAATATATTTACTCAATAATGTGTAAACTGAAGTAAAATGTTTCAAGTCCACTCACATATCTTTTTAGAAAAGTAGTGTTTTGCATAACTGAGTACAGTATATCTTTCTTCCTTGATTTATGAACTGTTTTATTCATACTGGAAAATACATGTCATATAAAATTAAAAGAGCCATGATTGCAATTTAGATGTGCCATAATTAAAAGAAACCTCTATTTATACATAAAACAGATTACATTTTATGTAGAGAACAAACCAAATAAGTTGTTTATGAACAGGAAATCTTTGGAGTCCCTCATAGAGCTTAGATTAGTCCCACTGAATTTCGTAGGGTTTTAAAACATATTTATGTAATAAATGGAATTGAATGTAACAGTGTATTTTACCTAAATGCTTTCACTGGTCTATAAAAATTATACATGAGCAGAGTACTTTGGAATAAACTATTTAAATCTAGGAGGATTTAAAATTAATATCCAGGGAGAGAGAGCCATTGATATTTAAAGGTTACCTAGTACCAAATCAAACAGTCACTCTTCGTGACGATTGACCACCAGAGATTGTACTTTCTGGGACTGTATAGCATTTACTATTTCAGGATGGTGTTCACTCCAGATAACTTACTGCTTTTGTTGTTGTTGCTTCACTACATCTCGTACTTACAGGAAAATGAAATGTCTGAACCACAAAACCCCCGATAGTTCAGACCACAGGTATAAAAAGCAGTGTGATCCTGAAGTATAAGATTGTGTTAATTTTTGATTAATGGGAAGAGAAATTTCGATGTAGCATGCCGCCTTGAGTTTTTTTTTTTTTCCTTTCCTAAGCCAGAGTGTTCTATAAAATTCCCACCTACACAACCATTACCAAAAAGCACAAGGAGACATAATTCTCTGATTGCAGTAAGGAAAACATTGGGAAAAATGCTGGTCTTCCTTCAGTGCCAGAATTGCAAATATAAAAGAAACTATAGAAACACAAGTGCTAAGATGGGGAAATAAAGCTGACGGGAACTCTGTGGTTTATTGCTGGAAACTCAAGCCAACGCAGGCTGTGAATTCTGTTTCCTGTCTATCGGGACCTGATCAATCCATCACGGAGCAGGGCGGGACACACAAAACGGTGACGATAAAAAGAACGACAAAAACAGTAATAAACAATAGCACTGTTCATTAGGTCTTTTAGTAACCATGATCTCTGTGACACACACACATCTCCATAAACTCTATATTTATCATCACTAATCCCCACATTCATCCCATAAGGTAGTTTGAGTATCTCCGCTGCTAGCTAAAGAAAGTGCAGTTCAAAAATGGTTGAAAAACGTATTCAAAACTCGATTTCTAGTAGAAAGCAAGCCAGAATCCAAAGCCAAGTACATCTGGATCCAAGTACCTCACCCTGAACTAGTGAACGATGCAGAAACAGCCAACATCCAAGGGCCCAGTCAGGAGTCAGAATAAAAACAACTCCCTCAGCCATAGCCATTAAATATTTTACCAGTTCTTAGGAAGGAAGAATTGATTTAACCCAGGAAGTTACAGCATACTGAGAATAAGCCTTTGACAGAGTATTCATTGTGTTTCATTAATTTATTTAATATATATAGTTTCTAATTCTTGCTATCTTTATAATGTGTCAAGTATACCACTTCTGGGGTATTATTGAGAAATGTACCTGAAGTGAACTGACCCATCCGATTAGAGTTTTCATTCACAGAGGGGCAAACCAGGTAAGTGGAACCCTGTAAGAAGGTGGTACCAGAATAGGGTCCATTGCTACCTGAGTGCACCATGCCTCAGAGTAGGTAAAAGTATCCTCCCTCCTTTGGCCTCTCCCCGCCCCAAAATTCTTAAATATCTGCAGCACTTAGTATTTATGTACATCTGTTTGCATCAAAATAGTTTCTTTGTGATTATATTCTATTCCATTATGTTTCTGGTCCCCTTTTCAAGTGCTCTGTGATTGTGAGACGTGTGAGCATCGTGAAATTCAGCATTTACTGTAGTTCAACCACTACACATTTATGGCCCTTTTAGATCTTACGATTTGTGATCATAAACTGCCAGTTCTGTGCTCAGTAAATGTCTGGGTACACTGGCATTTATGAGAAGTTTTCCTTAGAGTTACAATCATATTAGTGAGTAAAAGCTAATTTTAAGCATAAGAGAAAGTATGAAGAAAAACTAAATCCTCTAGTAATAAGAGAATGAAATGCAGGAGTTTAAAGACGGAAGAAAGGAACTGCAATTATCAGGGAAGAAAGGCTTTGTAAGTGCAGTCAGGACCAACCTGGCTGTGAAGAACGAGCAGGGACTGGTGGTGTTACCAGGGTACCGACACTTATCGAGCGGCCACTGTCACAGAACAGAAAGGAGGCGTCCACTCGGCTCCAGCAGAGCCAAACACCAACCACGGAGAACTGCAGCAGAGGAAGACGGGCTATCTTACTGATGAATGGTGCTACCCAGGAGAACGGGGAGCTCGTGCTCACACGCTGAAACTCCTCGATGGCATGTAGGTTACAGATTCTATAGGGCGACATCACAAGACACCGCGGGTTGGGGGTTCGGGGTTGCACTGGGAGCTGATTGGTCGGAGGTGAGGTGAGGGTCATGAATCACGTCTTCAGGTCTTGAGGACAGCCCTGAGGTCTTTTGCAGTGTCCCTCTGTCCCATCTCATGGGAAAGTGGTCCAGGGGTCATTCTACCTTAGGGCTCAGGAACTGAAACAGAACTTAGGTCAAGGTGTTGTCTCGAGCCTGCCAGAGGTCCAGACCGTGTGACCACTAGGTCCTGGGCACTCTCTTCTGCTGCTTCGCTTTGTCTGTAAGAGATTTCGACAGGAGGTTTGGGGGGAAAGGTTTCGCTCTGCACTCCTTTTGGGGAGCCTCTTTCTAAACACCTGTTAAACTTTCCATTTGGGGTGCAGAAGTCTACCGCACCTCAAATTACTTAATTCTGACAGCTAGGAATCTCGCCTGCAGGAAGAGAGCGTCCTGAGCAGAGCTCTGGTCCCTCCCTTCTCTGCCTACAGCTTGGGTAGCTCTGGCCTCAGTCCATTTCTCTGGAAGGGCTTTGCTGAAATACGGAACAAGAACACACCCCAACTTCTGAATGTTTTCCTTTTCCCTAAAGCTGCAGGCTTAGTCAGCGCGTGGTCAGTCTTCAGAGGTATCACAAGTAAAAGTTATATTAACTCTTTTGCCACAGCTTACAAAGGTCACCAGCTTTTCCGGCCCGTGTATCTGTTTCCTTGTCATTCACCATGTAACTGTCATGCCAATGTCACTTTTTTAGGTTAAGTCCAGGAACCCTATTCAAAGAGTGAAATTTGAATGTGGAATATGTTGCATTGTGTGTGGTTGGGGGGGAGGGGGCAGGCGGAAGTATTGCAGAAATCAATTACACCAAGTTTCTTACTTCGAATCTGTTATTAACTATTGTGAATAACCTAAAGCGCTTTATGCGAACGGTCCTTAAGAATAATGAAAAACACTATTACGTGGGTGTTCTTTTTCCAAGATCTTTCAACATTTCTTTCTATCATATTGTCAAAAGTCCTTCCGTACATTTCATATATTTTCCCCAAATTGCCATGAATCACAAACCCCATTTCTTGCTAACAATTCACGACACGCCTGGAAGATGAGGCTATGAAACGTCTCCACCCTGGGGGCCGCCCTGGGCCCTGGTGTTCCCCACTCCAGTTCCGGCTCTTCTGCAATGTGCTTCAAGCCTTCTGGTTGATCTGGACTAGAAGACCTGCATTTAAAGGCAAATTAGTTAAAACTATTCACTTAGGTCTCAGCAGTGACCTTGGGCCTTTATGAATGAGTGTGTGGCCCTCTGATATTCTAGTAAAAATAATATGAGAGAGAGAGAGAGAGAGAGAGAGAGAGAGAGAGAGAGAGAGAGAGAGAGAGAGAGAGAGAAGGTGGGCCTGTGTTTTCTGAGATGAAGCAGACAATAAATGTTTGTTGGTTGTTGGTTGATAATCTCTTGATTACAGTTTGAATGCCAAGTAAATAGATTTCAGGATTGGACCTATTCCATCTCCTTCCAGACAAGGCACACTGATCCAACAGCCTCTATAGCTGGGTTTGGGTCATCCTCAGTGCAAACCCAGTTAGGTGCTGAGGAGGCTCCAAGACTATTTTTTCTCTCCCCTCTTGCTCCCTTTGAGCCATCTGACTCCTTTCGTTCAGGCATTTCAAAGCAGTAGGCAGAAGCAGTTTCTTCTGGAAACCCCAGCTTGCTGTTTTCTGGACTAATTTATCCTTTCTTCTGCTTTTCACCCCAACTGCTTCCCCCACCCCCTGCTCCTGACTCACTGTGCCCTAACAGCAAAGGGCCCGGGCGTTCTGTGATACTTTCTTTCAGAAGGCCATGCTGGCCTCATGCGTTAACTGAGGTGGGGCCTTCAGTCCAGCGAGCACTGCAGACAGCAAACCACAAATGCCAGCTTAGGAATGAGCTTCCCGTCCTGGGACTGTCCCACTACCAAACATGCGCCATCACTTCTGAAGGAACACCAAGCAGGGGTCCTGACACTTCTGAGCCTGTGGGTTCTGGAGGAAACTATGGTGAACAGTCAGCTAAGGCCTCTGCCCCCGAGCCAATTCCCAGGGGAAGGTGACGAGCCTGGAACGCTGCTCCAACCTGTTCTTGCTCTTCCATCGACTAAATGGTCATTCTTATTGACAAGCACCTTAGTGAGAACTAAACTAGACACAGCTAGTTTCTCATCTTCACAGAAGTCAGGAATACAGTTTAAGATGGAAAGAAAAAAACATCTGGGATATGTTAAAGTATTCGAGGAAGAAAGTTGAAGTCTTGGGCAGGACTAATAGAGTCACTTATCAGGGCATACAGGAAATAGAAACCTCGACCATTTCAGACTTGATGAGAGGGTAACACGAGAGGGAATCATGCCCTTTCATTGTCTGTAAAGAGTTGGGGGTTCAAAGTCAAGTCAATCTCCTTTCACATTTCCCGTTATTTCGAGCCAGGCTCTCCTTCTCTCCCTCCCCGTAGGCCACACCGGCCTCCTTGACATTTCTGTACTGTCCCAGACATGTCGCTTACCTTTGCAACGGACTTCACATGACTCACCCCTCACCTTTTCAGGTGTTAACACAAATGTCACCTTCTTATGAGGTGTCTTTATACCACCCCCACCTCCGAAAACTCCCTAAGCTTTTCCTTATTTTTCTCTTTATCACCTCTGGTCATCTAAGAAAGATTTCACATTTTCCTTACTTACAAAGAGATTTTATCTGTCTTATTCTCCAGTGTAGCGTCAGAGGCCAGAGGAGTATCTGACCAGAATAGACTAAGTATTTGTTGACAGAATGAATGAATGCATGCATGCATGAATGAATGAATGACAACCTGGCTGCTTACAGAAACTATTGCAGGATTTGACCTATTCCTTCTCCCTTCAGGCAACATAGTTTGGCTTTTTCATGTTCATCAGAGCAAAAGTAAATATCCTGATCCTTTACTATTAAAACAAAAAAAGATGTCATTTTCATGAGAACCTCAGAATTATACTAGATATACCAAGCAAAGGTAAGGGTCTGTCAGTTTGGGTATGTGATAGATTCCACAAACTAGCAACGATGAGGTCTTTAAGTCACCTTAAATGCCAGAGGCTACCTGGTGCTGCTGGCTGCACCTGCAGCACCGGCTGACATCACAGGTGGGCATCAGAGAAGAGAACTGGAGTTACCATGTCGCCGGGCTGCAGCACTGTGGTGCAGCAGAGCCACCTGGGCAGCTTCTGCACCTGAAACCCACCTGTCAGGATGCTGACTTCTTCGAAAAAACATTTAGGGACAATTTGGATAACCCGACAGGTTTGAGACCCAGTGGTTTAGGGATACAAAATATCCTATTCTTTCCATTGCCTGCAATTCCTCCCAATATCTGTTTAGCTTAAGGATCAGCAGAATTTACGTGTGTGTGGGTGAGCACTCACGTGTGGGGGTGCCGGGCACACGAAGCACAGCCTGCACCCTCTGCAGGGAAACTGCCAAAACGTCAGACTTTCCAAAATTTTACTTTGAGTGGGCCCGGCACCCAGGAAAGTGGGTTAAACCATTTGTAACATCCTTTTCACTTGAAAAGATAGTCTCATTTCCAGACAATAAGGTCACACGATAAATTTTCAGATAAAACTGGTTTATAGTTTGGGACTTGCCTATACTAGAGATTTAAGATTTTAAACACAAAGCTCATCATGAAGATGTGGCCTGACAGGTATACTAGGCAATTTGTGAAGTGTTTACGCTGGTTTTATTGAAATATGGGCAGCAGGTAACAGCTTGTGTTTCCCAGGGCACAGTAAGAGCTCTAGCAATAGCAGCTATATTTTAAGGATGACAAAGGCCAAAAACTGTGGTTGATGTTGGACATGAAGAATCTAAGACACCATGCAGTGGTTTTAGAAACTGCACTTGATAAAGATTTCAAATTGTTGCCCCTTTAATTTACTCAGATACAAGTAGGTATTTTTCTTCTATGCTTTTAGGGTTTTTTTTTTTGGCCCGAAACGTGGTCTCTGTGGATCTGTACTTCTCATCTACATTTCTGAAGGAACTCCACGTTAAGTGTCTCTGAGGATGCCTGTTCCTGCTCTCCAGGAATGTTGCTCGCACTGAAGAGCAGAAGTCTTCTCAACGGTCCCCCAAGTCTTCAGCCATAATAAACACATCAGCTGTTGTCCTTGCAGGCCAGTCCTAGAGTTGGAGCCCCACTCTCCCCCGGGAGCCAGGCCGGTGCAGAATCACTGGAGAAGCATCAGAGTCACGAGCTGGTCTCTTTCCTCTTAGTGGATGTCTGTGCCTCATCATCATCATAGGGCTACCCAAGACCCTCTCACCTTGAGAAATGAACCCTTTACGCCACTCTCTCTCCTTCTTCGGGCCCCTGATTCTCTAATCTGTATGTCCTGGGATATATGTGTACCCTTATAAGATTATAGAGGTTGTTTTATATGAATATATGGTCTCACTTTATAGAAATTACATTAACCTATACATTTGCTTCCTTCCTTTATTATTTTGCATTCAAAAATGTACTTCCAATATGTTAGTTAGCTGCATATAGCACTCTGATTATTGCTCCTAAAAGCTACATAAATATTTGTTTGTATCTGCCTTATTTTGCTTCTTTCCTCAGTGAGGGTGTCTCCAGTTGCTCATTATCACAGTCGGTGATGTAGTAAATATCCTTACACTTGTTGAAGAGAAGTCTATAAACAAGAACAGGGTCGTGAGGGTTTTAGGCTACACGCATATATTATTTTGTGAGGTATGGATGGGTTTCTCTCCCAAGTGTTTCCGCCGCTTAACATTTTCTCCAGCTGAGTATGAGGCTTCCCATTTCATTATTATTACCAGTGTTTGCTATTATCATAATTGCTCATTCCTTCCAATCTGAAGGGTATAAAGGGGTTAGCTATCTCATTACTGTTTTTCTTCACATTTCTCTGATTATTACTGAGAGTAAGAAACTCTCACACATATAAAACATTTAGGTTTCCCTGGTTGTGAATTGCTATTGATTATTTTCTATTGATTATTTTCTATTGTTTTAATTGTAGGTCAACAGATATTTCATTATGTTCAAGATAAGGAGTCCTTACCGCCGCCCCCCGCCCCCCCCCCCCCCCCCCCCGCCTCCACAACTGCACACCAGGTACCTGTCTGCAGCCTGTTAGGAACTGGGCCACACAGCAGGAGGTGAGCTGCGGGCAAACAAAGTTTCATCTGCATTTGCAGCCGCTCCCCAGCGCTAGCATCACCGCCTCAGCTCCACGTTAGGTCATCAGGCATTAGATTCTTATAGGTGTACAAGCCCCTGGTGCCAAAAAGGTTGGGGACCTCTGTAATAATCCCTTGGTTTTTACTGTTGCAAATGTGGTTCCCAGTTTGTCAGTTTGTTACTTTGTGTCCTTCACTGATCACAATCCTTAATTCTGATGTAGTCACAATCCAACCCACTTTTTTTTGAGATCTATTATTTTTATTACATTTATAAACTTGCTTCTTGGAAAAATGGCCATAATATTTGTTCAAGGGGGAAAAAAAACTAGTTATAAAAGAGCATGTATAATGTGATTTCATTTATGTAAAATGATTCTCAAGATCCGTAACAAGTATACCCTCTTCATTGGCTTGGGTATAAAATCAAGCCATATATTTTGTTTAATGCTCAAATTATAATAATGTCAATCCTATTCTGCTCAGTTTAGCAGAAAATATGGTCTCCAGTCCCAAGATGCCTCAGCGACATTCCTCAATGTCAGCTGTGACCTTCACACAGAACCGACTCAGCGTTGTTAGTTTTTTCCTGCTGTTTTTCTATTCTCTGTTTCACTTAGCTTTGTCTTTATTATTTTCGTCCTTCTGTTAGCTTTGCCCAAACCACTTTTGACTTTTAAGGTGTGCGTTAAGGTTTTGTCTAAAAAATCATGTTTTTTAAAAATCAGCTTTATAATTGGTGTAGACTTTAAAATACCAATTTTAATTTTACCCACATAAAAAGCCAAAGTTTTCAACAATATCTCTTAAAAAGTTCTTCCTTTTCCGATGATTTTTGTATCATTTAATAAGAACTACATTCTGAGTTCTCCATTTTATTCCACTGGCCCTTTCCAATTCATGTATGTTATCTATTAATTCATTTAACAAATATTTATTAAGAACCTACTATAACCCAGTCATTTTTGTGTTGGAGAAACAGATAAAATTTCCTAACTACCACAGAGCTTCTCTTAAGGACAGTGTAGAGCCTTAAAGTTCATTATAAGAATTTCAGCTTTTCTAAAATATCAATTAATAGCTGACACATATATTGTATTGCACATATTAATTTCTCTAATCAATAATGCTTTGAGATACTACTACTATTCCCACTTTACAGATGAAGAAACCATGGCAGAGATAGCTTATGTTAACTTGCCCAAGATCATACAGCTGGTGAGTCATAAAGCTGGCATTCGAACCCAATCAGTCTGATTCTGGAGCCTGTGCTCATACACGTGGCCCCACACTGCTTCTGAATGGGACAGGAAACCATCGTAAAACTACCAGAACTGACCCAGATGTCAGGTTTACTTAAGCAGCTGTGTTGGAATTAGGCTATAGGTGAGGCAAGAGCAGGAAAAAAAGAGACCTACTAGGGACTATTTCAATAGTCTAAACGAGAGATGATGGTGATTTGGACTAATTTATAGCAATGGAGAAAGGAGGAGCCGAATTCTGGATCTGTTGACAACTGGGCAGTGGAGTATGAAAGAGAGAGAAGGACCGTTGACCATTTCAAAGTTTAATCTTGAATGACTTGAACAATGGGGCTGCCACATACCTAATGGGGAAGACTGCCTCAAAAACAAGTTAAGGGGGGGAAACTCCCTTATTCTTCTAGATGTCATTTTTTCTTTTTCTTTCTCTTTTGAAATACATATTTTTAAAAAATTTTCAATTACAGTTGACATACAATATTATATTTGTTTTAGGTGTACAACATAGTGACAAGACATTTATATAACTTATGAAGTGATCACCCTAATAAATCTAGTACCCATTTTAGATGTCACTTTAAAAAGGGACCTAAAAGATCCCTTTTGGATGTTATTAGACATGCAAATGAGATTTGAATAGGCAGTTGTATATGTCAGTCTGGAGGTCAGAGGCAATATTGGTTCAGGAAAAATGAATTTGAGCAACATTACCATATAAACTTAAAAGGCTGGAATAAATCACCAGGGAAAAGAGAATACAGAAAAAATGTAATCCATGGACTGATCGAGATATACTCCAACAATATGCCAGAGATGCAGAGGAAATGATCAAAGATTAAAAGAAGCGGCCAGTGAAGACAGAGTAAAACTAAGAGGCTACAATTTTATAGAAGCCTAGTGAAGAGAGATTTGCAGGAGGAAGTAATTTACTTTATTAAATACCAGTGATAGGTCAAGTTAGAAAAGATCTGAGGATTGACTATTGGATCGGAACCTGGAAGCCATTTATCATCATGAAAAGCATGGTGAAAAATTGTGGGTTCAAGGGACAAAGAAAGGAGAGCATTAAAGACAGCAAGAGCAGATAGCGTTCATGGAGTTTTGCTCTAAAGCGTGACGGCAAAAGTGTGAAAACTAAAGGCGGGTGTGAAATCAGCAAATAGAGGATTATTCTTAAGATGTGAGAACTTGTAGAATGCTTGGCTGCTGTTGGAAAATATTCCAGAATGAATAAAAAATGGAGAATTGTAATCCGTTTGAATAGGTGAGAGATATTAGAATTTCGGTTCTGACGTGGCAAGAAGCACAAAAATTTCACTCATTACACCAGGAGAGAAGGCAACAGATATAAGCACAAGTGATGTTTAGTTCTAATATTTGTTTTTGCAAACTGATAGCATATTAACCAACACTGCTACAAGATCTTATTAGTTATAATAATTTGACTATTGGTTTTCTTGTAGTTCTTGTTGGTTTACATGAATATTCATAGATCTACCAAGAAGGACAGTTTTGTGTCTTATCTTCTTTTCCAATTAATACGCTTCTGTCATAGCCGTTAGTAACAGTCCCCAGTATCTCTGAGCTTCTCCTTCCTCGGTCCAGATGAAGGTTTCACTTCCTACGTTCCCTGTTCTCAGGTTGGGCCTTGTGACTATTTCAGGTCAAATGAGTTTTGAGCCCAGTGACATGTATCACTTTGGAACCAGAGCATTTAATTGTGTATGCCAGATCTCCCAAACTGTCATTTTCCCTTAGATACAATGATTAGCAATGCTTAAGACGGTGGCTATTCCCCCGGCCTGCGTATCTTGAATGACAATGAGCCCGGCCCCTCTGCCATACCCTAAAAAACAGTTATCATGAGCAAAAGGCAAACTCTTCTGTTTGAGCAACTAAAATGTTGCATTTTTATGAACTGCAGCATAATCTAGCCCATCCTGATTGATACGCCTCTTATTTATTTTTCCTGTCTGGTTGCATTGGTTATGACCTCCATGATAAAAAGTAATGATGGAAGCAGGGATCCTCGTATAATTACTAAATGGCATTACATAATGCTTGTGGTAGGATTTTATTAAGTAATTCCCCCATTTATTTCTAGTTGTGTGTGTGTGTATAATCACAAACAGGAATTGAGTGCTATAAAATGCATTTTCTGCTTCTATTCAGATAACGTAATTTTTCTCCTTTAATCCACTGGTATGGTGAATCTCTGCTATTAAACATTTGAATTCCTGGAATAGACCCTACTTAATCATGATATGCTACATTGTTGGATTTGATTAATATCTGATTTGCATTTTAGCACTTACATTTTAAATACAAAGGACCTAAAATTTTCTTTCTCATACCATCTCAATGTCTTGAAGAACATTTTTTCTAGCCTCATAAAATGGAGCATAAATTGGGCATATGTCTGTTTTCTGGTTAAAAAAAAAATTATTAGGTAGAAATTGTCTGTTTAATGGTAATTTGATATAACAGAAAAAATGTCTTATTTAATATTTTAAAATAATGTAATTATTTTAACTTTTGGTTTGATTAATGTTCTCAATTTCTTTGATTTCTGCATTTATCTTCATTATTGTGGATCAAGTGAATTGAGTATTAACAATGCCTAGGGTCAATAAATATTACATATTAAAACCGTCACAATTTAAATTTTCTTACTTATTTGCTCTTAACTCTTTTGTACATTATTCTTTTGTTAATTGAACAATCAGTTCATTTGAGTCCAGTTTTTATTACGATAAATGTCTTTAAAGCTATAAATTTTCCACTGAATACTGTCTTAACTATATTTCATAAATTTTGTTATGTAATAATTTCATATATCGATTATAATTATTACACAATTTTGTCATTATTTCTTCTTTTATTCAAGAGTTATTTAATAGTATGAGTTTAGTTTCCAACTATGTGTCAGTTTTTTAGCTATCCTTTTGTTATTGATTTCTAATTTTATTGGATGACTCTGTGTGATACAAAGATTCCTTTATTGAAACCTGTCACACAGAACATGTATACTTTTGTGAACATTTTATGGGCATTCGACATTACTAAAACTTTTCTATATATTTTTTACACTTCTATTTCTGTATAAATCTCTTATTCTGGGCATAATAATCATTCAAATCTTCTATTGCTTAACGTCTGTTTGATCAATGAGTTTTCAGAAACGTGTTAAAATGCTACTCTATTGCTTTCTCATGCACAGTGCTGCTGTTGGACCCCGCCCTTTTGGCTGCGCCTGACAGTCAAATGCTTCCAAAGGAAGCTGAATTTCGGTGCCACTTGACCATTATTCCCTTTAACACTGGTCAAAACTGAGCTGCATCTATGGGTTTAGGGCTTCATAATAGTTCAGGACAAAACAAGTCACCAAGTTAAAAAGAGCAGAGATTGAAAAGATTCCCAAACCCCTATCCCATGCATACTACTCTGGACTCTTCCCTAGATCTCCCAGGGGATTCTTACAGTTTTCGCAGTAATTCTCAGCTCCTAATGTAATGTCTGTTCCACAAGGGTTCACTTTCAGTGGATCACAGTCAAACTCTAATAGGCAGAGAAAGGCCTAGAAGGTGATTAAACATATTTAAGAAAGTGAGAGTTACTAAAAAGCTAACAGGATTGTCCAGCAGTGTTGTATACCTACTGGAGGTCGAACATAAATTTATTCAATATATCAATTTGCCCAATATTGTGATTTTCTTTAACAAATCTCAGGTACATAGACCTCTTTGGTATTCCTAATTGATGCACATTCGTAATTGGTAAATGATTTAGGAATTCATAATTTGCTAGCCATTCTTTTTAATCTTAAATTCGTGTTTGATTTACTTCTCTGCAGAAATATGTACACTGGTTATCTATTTATTGCTTACAAAATCAAATCTAAATATTTCTTAGCTTAGCATTCAAGGCCTCTCCATAATCAGGTCAAAGTACATATTTTCACTTTTACTTCTATAGCTCATTTTCTTCCTGTCACATAGAACTATTTGCCATTCTCAGAACATATTCCATTCTGCTTTACATGGCTTTGATACTGCCTTTCCATATACCGGAGAGGACGTCTGTCTTCTCTTTACATTTTCTAGCCCTTATCTCTCAAAATTATCCTTCAAACCCAACTCTCATCCCAACTTCTCCATGAAGCTCTCCTTCTCTGACTGCCCGTATGGTTTGGGGCCTTTTCACATGCTGCCTTTTTCCAGTTATCTGTGTATCTGGCTTGATGGTTATTCAATACATGCCATGGTCATACAGGGCCCAGGGACCCGCTGTTGTGCTTTATTTTCTCCTAGTCCATCATCTCCCTTTTCTCTAGCAACTGCACTTAAATTTTCCTTTAGGAAACCACCTCTTCTGGACTTTTCATCCATATAATTTTGGGAGAGGCATACTTTTGGTATGAGGAATGCATAAATAACCTAGACCAACACACAGGACTTGGCTCAGGAAGCAAATATGTCACTCAAGACATGGAACTTAGAATCAGTGAGCATCCGTCCCGGAACTGTGTTTGGAAATGTGGAGGAGGAGAAGTACCTTACTGATAAGCAAGCAGAATGTAATTCTGAAACTACTAAGAGTAATCTGGCCCACACAAAGAAGACCTCATTGAGAATAAAGCCAACAGAAAAAAGAAAAGTCAGGATGAGGGAGGAAAAATATTCCTGATTGCATCATTTGCATCTTGGGATACAGCCATATCAGAGGATGAACACCTGGATTTTTCAGTTGTCACCAATGAACCCTCTTTGTTTATACTTTTAAATTTGACTTTTGAATCCTTAAAGTTCCATAACCTCTACAAATAGCCACTCACGACATCCTCTCCCAGCTGCAGACTTCTGAAGCATCTCCTGTATATAGCACTGATTCGGTATTTAGGACAAAGTGAGTTACATGGTCTTTTATCTGGTTGGGTACATTTCCTGCCTCTCCAACTAAGAGCAGGTTATTTGAGGGCAGTTTATTGCAGACCCTGAAGCCAGACTTCCTGGGGTTTGAATCGTGACTCTGCCACTTACCTGCTGAGTGACACTGAGCAAAGTATTTCACCTTTTTGTGCTTCTGATTCATCTTCCACGAGACGGAAATTAGACCTGTAACAACTGGAAAACAAAAACAAACAAAAAGAATGGTAATACCTCATAGGGCTATTGTAAGGAGTTAACTGTAAAGCACTCAGAAAAGTTTCTGGTGCATAATGTACACGGTACAAGTAAGCCTTCTGTAAGCGCCAGCTATTTTTATGACTATTATTATCACAGTGATGATCATTATCATTATTATTATTTGTAACCCCACTGCCTAAAGCAGTGTCCCTCAATTATAGAGAATGAGTCATTCTTAACTATTATATAACAAGATTTTATTATAGTACTTGTTCATCTGATCCTGCAGTTTTAACATCAACCAAACCACCAAGACATCAAAGGAAGCCACTATCATCTCAGCTCAGAACACTGTAGAAGTCCCAAATCTTCTTGCCTTATTCCCGCTACTCCCTTCACCTTCCTCTCCATCCCTACCTGTACTCAGTTCCTGTCCTTTTAGCTTCATCTCTCATGCCCAGCATGGAAGAGGGCCTAGAACATGCTGATAGAGTTCTCATCGGCAATTGTTGGGTATCAGTTCTCTTTCATCTGCGTTTCGATCTTGGTTTCTCTGCATTACAACTCCCTGGATCTCTATGTTGGGGGGTCAGCTAACAACCAATACAAGAGCATCTACTCCATTGTAAAGCTTAGAACAAACTTTAATGAAGATTCAAAATGTAACCCCTGGGACACAGGAAGTATCTAATACTACCTATCTCAAAAGGGTTAAGGATGAGAGCACATCTTCTCTTCAACTAACATTTTCCCTCACATCTGTTTCTCCTACAAGTTCGAGGAGAATTTTTAGGTTAGGTAACTAACTATATTCCATGTCAATAGTAGTCGGTCACATAAGACTAAGATGCTAATGGGCCCACATTAGTCACTTAAGAGCTAAGAAAGGTGGCTAGAGGGAGGAGGATCCAGTTAGCTTGCAAATCACAAAAATTACTGAACTCTATTTAAATAATACAAGAGATATCTGATCTGGCCTTTTGTGACGGTTCAACACCATCACCAGTCTGGATGCCAAAGTAGCAGCCATCATTCAGAATGTTACCTTGAAACAAAATGTGGGATAAATTTAGCAAAAGGCACAAAATCCATAAAAATATCTGATTTAAACATGAGACGGTTCCAATGTGCTAAATTTGGAATGATCTGCTTATCTATGGTCTTGCTGGAAGAAATAAAATGCCGGGAAATGAAGCAAACATCTCAATGTTTTGCTCACAGAGCTTAAGTCCTGGGGATGTAACGTACAGCATAGTAACAATAGTTAAAAATATTGTATTGCATATTTAAAAGTAGCTAGGGGAGTGAATCTTGAAAGTTATCACAAGAAAAAGTAATTTGTAACTATGTACAGCCACAGACATTACCTGGACTTATTGTGGTGATCACTTTGCAATATATACAAATCTCAAATTATTACGTAGTACACCTGAAATTAACATCATAATATGTCAATTATACCTCAATTAAAAAACCCCTCAAGGTACTAATGAGAGCAAAAGGGGGTAGGAAAATACACTGAAACACACATATTAATGACCTGGGATATGATTCTGACATGTTATCAAATAGACTAATAATAGCTAACTTTATTGAGTGTTTATTATGTATTAGACATTGGTCTCCATATATATGTAATATATATAACTTACATAATCATCACAATAAACCAATGAAAGAGGTGCAATTATTTTTGCCATTTTACAGATCAGAATACTTAAGCATAGGGAAGTTAACTATTTTGCTGTCATTACCTAGCTAAGAAGTGGGAGAACTACAATTTTGAGTCTAGACTGTCTGGTGAGTTCCAGAGTCTACACTTTTAATCATCATGCCATACTACAGGATATAATGTTCTTAGTTTTGCTGAAATATTGTTTATCCTAATTAAAACAATTTGGGGTAATATGTCAAACATAGACATTTTTATATTATTACATTATAAAGGTTTTTCTCAAGCAAGTCAGAAAATTAAAAATCATGATTCTTTAACTCACATTGGTGCAGCTACAAAAGTACAAGGTATAATTGTTGATGTCTAGTGAATGCAATAACACTGAGAATATCTTCTGTTAGATTCTGAGTGGAGCAACAGTATTTACATTAATTACGCTGGTTTAAATTGATGATTTACAAAACCACCTATAACTTGCTGTGAAAGTGTCTAGGTGGTTGTTAGATACACGGAGAAATGTGGAAATTAACAAAATAGATTTGTCGCAGTTGTATAATTTCAATCAAAATTTTAAATAAGTGCTTTACACATAACTTGAGTAACTGAAAATCTGCAGATATACAGCCTGGTTATGTCACCTCAGTTCTTGGGTAGGCAATCATAGTCACCTCCACGAGTAAGCCAGAAATATTCTCACTATCCAAGTCAAGTCTTCCCGAGACTGTCTTTTCTGGATACAAATAAGAGTCACTGAGGAAATAT
The DNA here is from genome assembly GCF_014176215.1 of Rousettus aegyptiacus. Classification (NCBI taxonomy): domain Eukaryota; kingdom Metazoa; phylum Chordata; class Mammalia; order Chiroptera; family Pteropodidae; genus Rousettus; species Rousettus aegyptiacus. Next base: position 11,720,912 of record NW_023416285.1, read on the forward strand.
TAAAAGACTGGTAATTATCTCTTGGTTGCCCATAGAATTTCTTTATAGAACTCATTCCCCTTAATGTTGGCAGTAGCTAAAATGTAGTTCTCAATCTCGTTTGTGTATTCAAAGTAGCTAATTGTGCCTGTAGAATAGATTCCGAGATATCCCCAGAGATTCTGATTCATTAAATCTAAGCAGGGCCCCCGAGTTTGTAGTTTAAACAGGCTCCTCTGAGAATTCTGACACAGATTATCAGCCCATTACGCTTTGAGAGACAGCACAGAGACAGACGAAGCCAGAATGGTGTATGGCTGTGTCTTGACGAGATGCTGTGCTCAGGCAGCATCTGGACGGAAGGCCTTTTCCCTGGCTTTGTCCACTCTACAGACAAGCCACTGACTGAATGGAGAGGCTGTGACTACACAGTTGAGGTGTTTCCCTTAACCACTGCTGAAGGATTCAAAGACTTGGGATTTTAAAGCCAACACAAGGATTATTTAAAAATATAGAACTATTCACCATTTACTAGTTATTGTAAATAAACATGTTCACAGCAGATTTTTAGGAGCTATTGTTAACATCTAATCACTCCTCATTCAAGGACTAATGAAAATTATACCTAGACCAGGTGAAGGGTAATGTTTTTGTCCTATTACTGCATGAATCAACCCCTTTCATTGTCTTGCTTTAATGAATCTTCTGATTCCCACCTTGTTTCATAGGTGTTAATGTTGGTTCTGCCATTTGCTAATTTAAAAATATTTTTAGACTACCTTGTGTATTCAGGTCTTCACCAATTGTGCACCTATAACTGTTTTTAATATTTTTCTTATGTACTGCACAGATCTGTGTAGAATAAAATTTATTTTTCTAACTTGCTAAACATGTCAGATGTGTCCAGTTGTGACAGCATGGGGGAAGATATTATCTTTATTATGACAAAGTAAGGATGACAGAGACAGCCTTGCCAATTCATGGGGGAAAAATGTTGCCAAACTAAGTGATATCTGAAACAGTTTCTCCATCGATGGGCAGAAATTTTTCCTTTTTCGGTATGTGTCACATAATCCAGTGCCCCAATGGATGCTATTTAAATGTACCATCCTCCCCTCTTGTGGTTTTCATGAGCTTAGTTAATTTGTCATGTTGGTCCTTTTGTGACACAGGTAGAGTTTCATCAAAATCTACTTGTTGGGGTTGTAGAATGTGGTGGACATTTTTAGTATTTTTGAAAAAGTTTCGGATTTTACAGACTGGATTTTTTAGGTGGTAGTGTACCATTATATAGGATAGGTTTTTAACATGCCAAGACCTATGGAGAGACAGTTGATCATTTTTTTCAATCACTTTTTCCAGTGATAATTTCCTATGAAAATGAAACACAGAAAGAACTCTTTTTTATATCCTTCTTTGTATATAGTTTTTAATTCTAAAAATTCTTAATTCCTAAACAGCACTAAAAGGAAGATTCAGATAGTTACTTTTTCCTGCAGCAGAAACCTCTTGTGTCCAAGGCATCTCAGGCGACTGGTGCCCAGACAAGAACCCTTAGGTAACCTATACCACAGGAACTGCAGTGCATGAGGAAGCCCAAAGGGCTCACAAGGTCAAACATCTGCACCCAAAAGTGTCTGGGAAGCTTCTAAAGCCACCTGAAAGGATTTCCATGTTGCAGCTCCCTTAAAAAGTGAACGGAGGAATCTATCATCCTAAGCACAAAGAAAGCAAAATAAAATTTGGCTTTCCCATTAAGGTTATGCTTTTTAACAACAAGAAGTTGCTTTTTCATCCATTTGAACTGCATTTCACATTTATCCGAGTTCATTTCACATGTTATAGACTCTGTTGCCTATGTAAGTTTACCTGCCATTATTCCACCACACAAATGTTTCACTCTAGAAGTTCCCAGCCTCTCACTCCTAGATAGCTGTTTTACACTGAGGCACACATTCGTTCATTCAGACACCAAGTAGTGATTAATAAGGGGCACTAAGACACTAAATGAGGGGTTAACACTTACCTAAGGTCCTTAATAGGTGTCAGGTTCTTCACATGTGTGACCCTTTTTTAGCCTCTCGACAATCTTATTTAATATGTTCCATGATTATCATATTCATTTTATAGATGGTTAAAATGATATTGCAAAAAGTTGAACAAGTACCAGTTATCACAAGGTGAACAAAGTATGATCCCAGAGCTTCAAGAGCTCCCGGTCCGGTTATCTCTGAGGCTGTGACATTTATGTCATTGGCCCTGACCTTAACTGATACCCTGAAGAGGTTCCCAAATTGGAGGCTAACCAGAGAAGATCAAATGGTGCAACTGTGGGGTAACAGGTACAATTAGAAAATAAAAACTAGAGGAAGGGAATGAGAAATGTACCAATGAACAAGGGCAACACCCATTGTTATGGGTTGAATTATGCCCCACAAAAAGATACATTGAAGTCTTAACCTCATAACCTGTGACCATGACCTTATTTGGAAATGCACAAGGATCTTTCCAGATATAATCAAGTTGAAGACATACTTGATTAGCGTGCCCATTCTTAGCAGCAGAGATAGCTGAAAAATGTAGTTTCTAGATAAATGGCATGGACCCAGCTGCACTTAAAGGTTCTTCAACTAAAAGAATGAGAGAATGGATCCTGGAGGATAATTAGCAACCTCTAATTAGCAATCACTAATGACTAGTTAGCTTCTTTCAATGATACTCTCTGCCCAGGTAGGGAAGAATTGAGAAAATAGGCAAATATTTACTAATGCCACGAATCTTATTTTCAGAGCTTACACCATGATTCCGGAAAAAACCTGCACTAGTAATTTATTCATTCCAAATATTCACAAATATTGGAGTTTCTTGTTTCTTGAACCAAGCTTTGCATAAGCACAATGTCATGATCTAAGCAGCAGTCACCAACTTTTTTGACGCCAGAGACCGGTGCTCCTATGAGAATCTAATAATATCTGATGATCTGAGGTGGAGCTGAGGCGGTGATGCTAGTGCTGGGGAGCGGCTGCAAATACAGGTGAAGCTTCACTCTCTTGCCCTCTGCTCACCTTCTGCTGTGTGGCCTGCTTCCTAACAGGCCACAGATCGGAACTGGTCTATGGCCCAGGGGTTGGGGACCTCTGATGTAGTGAATAAAGGCCAAGATATCTCAGAGTAATAGCTCTACCCACATCTTTCTATTGTTCTAGAAACACATACTCTTCCATTCGATTCTTCGCCGATAGTTGTATATATTAGATTTTGCTATATAACAAATCATCTCCAAACTTAATATTTTTCATGATTCCCTGGACTTACTGGGGGAGTTCCTCTATTCCGTACTAACACGGCTAGGGCTGAGTGATCTAGAATGGCCCCATTTGTTCATCTAGGCTGGCTGGAATGACAGATACCTCAACTGGGATAGCTTGTGTCTCGTCCACAAGATCACTTCTCCTCCATAGACTAGCCGATGCTTGTCTCCATGGTGGCCCGTCGTTCCAAAGAGACACAAGAACAAGTAGCTTTTAATCTCTGCCGTGTCACTTTTGCTAATTTCTCATCAACTAAAGCAAATCACATCGAGTTAAATTCAAGAGGTAGAGAAATAACTCCATCTTTTAACGGAAAGGGCTTCAAAATATCATGACTATATCTGCAATCGACCACTGCTCACCCTCCAGCCCGAATCAATTCAAAGCTTCTCAAATGGAAAATACTTAAAACCCACATCCTGGGACCCCTCAGAGTCCCATTCAATTGTGGCATCTGACTCAAAGCCCATGATCTCATGATCTATTTCAAATCCAGATGCAGATGAGGCCACGTGGATGCAAATGACCAAGAGCAGCTCGTCCTGATCCAGAGACCTAATGAACTAAAGAGAGACGTTATCTACCTTCTGTCAATGAACAGTTACATGGGAGACAAAAACAAGATAAGGCAGACAGGATACTCCCATTCAAAAAGAGGGAAATCAGGAGACAAATAACAGCCCTCGGTCTGTATCAGTTCTGAAATCAAGCCAAGCGTGTTGTCAGAGAACAGGACAAAGTCCTTTACTGGGGTCCGAATCTTCTCCCTGGCAGTGGTTACTGTCTGCCCCGCCTTCTGAATTGTCTTCTCCCTTTGAATATTCTACCTTTTCAATTCTCCCCATGTTGCAGATGACAGTGTTTCTCAGGCTTCTTCCTTACCAAAGAAAGTCGGACTCCCAGAGGCCTCTTTTCATTTTCAACTGTCTCTGTAGTTTTTAGTCCAAGGTGGCAGTTTACTATTCCTAGTATAATTTTCTTAAACATTATGTACATGTCATTTGAGAATCATTTGGGTTCACTCCACACCCCCCCAAAAGCCACAGCCACAGTTCTTCCAGAGAAGGTTTTCTACATTGGACCACACGGTAAACACCTGAGCAATTAAATAGTCCTAAATCTAACTCTTGGGTGAATTTGTTTGTTTTTGGTTCTGATTTTGATTGCTACTGGATGATGATGTCTATACTGGTGACAGCAGTATAAAAGTAGGGTTTTATTATTATGGTCAATTCATTAAGAGATTTATATTGTGTGTAAGATATCAAGATTGAATATGACAGTAAAAATAGAAACTTGTATACTTATTAGCCTTTTCTAGGTTTGTATTTGTTTTGTCCTAAAACGGTCTAGCCTTTTACATTTTCATTTATTATGGGTCTAATATTAACAAAATCTGTGAAAATGGAATTTCCATACTAAAGATGAAAAGAAAAGAAATCATATCTCTAGCAGGCCTTCTTTGGTTTCACTAAATGAATAATTCCAAATTAATGTCCCCTCAGGGTCTTTAAATAAAGCCAAAGGAAGGCGAGAGGAGAAATTTGTATTATTGCAAATTAGAAAAGCTGATCCAGAAAAATCAGGGTTTCTAAAAGCCATATAAATCGAAAATTAATGGTTCCCCAAAATATAATCTAGTTCAGCTTTTTTAAAAAATGATGAAAATCAATGACATTATTATAAGGTATAATGGACAATGAAAAAAGTGTTCTTCTAAATTCAGAAAAAGATAACAAAATTGCATAGATCCCCAACAACGTTTCCTTGATGTACCTAAAGATGCTTAATTATATGGTTTTGTCTTGTTACACCTACATTTCTACCTTAATATCTGCAGCATTACCACTATTAGCTCCTCAAATTTGCTAAAGAGTTGATAAAATTTTTCATTTTATGAATAGCAAATACATTTTGTGCAAAAAGTTTGGTATGCTTTAGTCATCTCTGGAGCAAATTATAAGACATGCTCTAAATTGTCTTAAAATTTAGTGAGATGGGGGACTTCACAACCAGCTATCCAGGATTGGACTTGTTTGCCCATCATAAAGAACTAGAAAAATGGATGAAATACGTGAAACAAATGCTTTTGGACACTAGAGGACATGCAGCTAATAACTACAATCCCTAAGAGAGGAGAAACAATCACAGCAGGCCATAAAATCACCACAGCTTTTTGCCTAGAAGCACTTCACAGACCATGCTGGAAGAGAGAACCCACTCACAGCACAGGGAAGACTGGAATTCAGGGAAGTTCGTGTGGCTGAGATTTATAGGAATGAACCAGACGTGAGGAAGTTATACAAAGAGCAAGCTCCAGGAAGCCGCACAGGAATCTGCTCCAGACTATGACTGAATACTAAATTGTGCACGCATAGGGTGAAATTTCGCAAAGTCAGTAAAGAAGAACTGAGAAACGATAACAGCTTACACAGGACTGAGAGATGTTTGAGCGTCAACCAGCCCATTCTGAGAGGCCTGACTGTATCTACTCCACTGAGTAGAGACCCGACAAGTACTGTTGCTAAGTATAGGGGTAAAGTAGTCTTATAGCGAAGGCTCCATCTACAAGCCCTTAAAAACAAGCCTATAAAGAATCAAGCAATTCCGGAAGTAACTTAACTGCCTTTTAGAAATGAAACAAAACTTAAGACAACAAAATCAAACACTCAACAACGTAAGAATCACAATGCACAATGTTCGATTAAAATTAATAGGTTGAAAAGCTGAAAAATGTGATCCAGAGGGGGAAAAAAAAATCAATCAATAGGATAGAACACTAAAAACGATTTATATGATAGAATTGCCAGACAAGAACTTGAAAAACATGGTCAATATTTTATCTTAAAGGAAAATAAACATATGATGAATAATTCATTTGATGGCCTTTGTAGCAATTAGACACTGCAGAAGAAAAGATCAGTGAATTTGAAGATATAGCAACAGAAACTGAAGTACAGAGAGAAAAACAAACAAAAAATGAACAAAACTCCAGTGATTTTTAGACAATATCAGGTTGTCTAATTTATATATAAGGAAGAGAAAAATATTCAAAGGACTAAAGCTGCAAATTTTATAGTTTTGGGTTAAAAAACCACACAGATCCAAGAAATGTATACATGAAGAAAACCACACCAAAATCATCATAATAAAATTGCTAAAAACCAATGATAAAGAGAAAAATCTTAAAAGCAATCAATGAGAAATACATTTTATAATAAAATTATCAGTTGCTTAATAGACATAACAGTCCTAAATTTTTATATACCTAATTACAATTTTAGATATAAGGAAAAAAAATGACAGAACGAGAAGAAGTAGACAGACTCAAAATTATGTTGGATATTTCAATACCCCTCTCTCATTAAGTGATAGAACAAGAAGACAGATATCAGTAAGAATAAAATCTTGAATAACACCATCAATTTAACTAATTTACATTTATAGAATATTCTATCCAATAACAGCAAAATGCACATTCTTTACACATGCTCATAAAACGTTCAGTAAGATAGTTCATATGCTGAGCATAAAATAAGTCACATTTGAAAGGATTGAAGACATACAAAGTATGTGCTGTGATGACAAAGGAATTAAATTAAGAGTCAATAATAATAAAGATATCTGGAAAATCTAACGCACTTCTAAACAATACATGGGTCAAAGAAGAAATGATTAGGGAAATTAGAAAATGTTTAAATGACTGCAAATAAAAGAAAAAGAAAATTTACAAGAAAATTTATAGCTCTAATTGTTTACACTAGGAAAGAAAGTCCAATATCAATGAACAAAGTTTCCATCCTAGAAGGGAATGAACTTGACCTGAAAAAGGGCATCAATAAAAATCTTACACCTAACTCACATTTAATGATGAAAGACTCAATGTTTTCCTCTAAGAGTGGAAATGGGGCAAGAAAGAAAGAAATGAAATACAAATTAGCATCAAAAAATCTTTACTTGCTGGCAACATGACCATGTACATAGAAAATCCTAAAGGATCTATAAGAAAGTTACTGTAATAAATTGAAGGAACAATCAACATGTAAAAGTCTACTGTCTTTTTATATACTATCGATAAACAATCAGAAACCGCCCTTTCCTTTCCCATTGAGCTTCTTTCGCTTTGTTCCACTGCCAGCTCTCAACTATTAATTTGTTACTCAGCCTTCTCATATGTAATTCAAAACAATGCCTTCTGCTTATCGTAGCTCAGGAAAAGCCTATTACCTAAAGTAGCCTGCAAAAATGGCCGTGAACTCTTTTCACCCTGTATGCACACTCCTTTGAAATATGATTTTGAAGCGCTTCCCATGAAGAGATGGAGTCTATTCTCTGTGCCTTCAATCTGGGCTTTGCCATGTGACCTACTTCGGCAGATGAGATTAGCGGATTAGTAAATGCGTCAGAAGCAAAGGTTTGAAAAGCACTGTGCATTCGATGTTACTTTCTCTTCACGCTCTTTGGAACCCAGGGATCACTGCATGAAGAATCCAGAGCTAGGGTACTGATAGGAAAAAACACACGGAGCAGAGAGAGGATCCCAGCTGAGGCCCTCGGGGACCATCCAGCCACAACCGAGCGGCCAGCCGACCAGAGAGATAAGCTAGACTGTCTCAGACCCAAAGAAACGCCCACCCGGCCAGCAGATTGAGAGAAATAATGCTTAAGACGCTAAAATTTGGGGTGATTAATTACACGGTAGTAGCTGACACGTTACTTCTACTCTTATTTCAGGGGTGAAAGAAAATAATGTGCCCCTAACTCACTTCGACTTTCCGCGCACCCAGCACGTTTGGGAAGTGAGATAGCAATGATGTACGCCTCAAAGGTGAGGTTCTTCAGAGAGATACACGAATATATTTAGTAGTGAAAATCATGTGATAGCTAAGCTTGGTATAAAAGTCTTTACAGGAAAGGAGAATGGGAGGGAGGGAGAGTAACAGATGAAGGCAGCCTGACTTAATGTCGGTGATTACTGAATACGGGTAAGGGGAGCGGATGTGTTTATCTGCTCAGGCTGCCATAACGAAACTGGCTGGGAAGCTTAAGCAGCATATTTATTTTCTCACAATTCTGGAGGCTGGAAGTTAGAGGTCAGAGCGCCAGCGTGGCCAGTTTCTGCTGAGAGCTCTCTTCCTGGCTTGCAGAGGACCACTTTCTCACTGTGTCCCCACAGGGTCTCCCTTGGCACATCTCTCTCTTCCTCCTCTCACAAGGCCACCGATCATCCTAAGTGATTAGGCCTCCATCCGTAGGACCTCATTTAACCTTAACTACCTCTGAAAACCCCTATTTCCATATACAATGTCATATTGAGGGTTAGGGCTTCGGCATGTGAATTGGGCAGGGGAGAGAAATGATATAATTTAGATGAGAAAAATGCATTCTATTATTTTGTGGCCTACACTGTATATACTTTATTCAGTGAGAGAAAAAAAAATATTCCCCAGAAGAAAATTCTGGAAGGTTCTATGGTCCCTTTACACCACGAAAAATTATTAAGTAATTAGAAAGCTCAGTTCAAGAAAATGAAGTTGTGAATTTGCTTTAATGTACAATCTTCTGCTCTCTTCCAGGTTGTTGAAACCACTACACTTTAAAGCCTGGAATAACAAAGGGGAAGTGGTCAGCTCTCCATTTCTGCCTGTCTCTCCCATTTACTTGATGCTAAAGATTTAGCTTCTATCAGAATGAACATGTTGGAGAAAGGGGCATAAAAAGTTTTATTAGAATAGGAACTTCCATACATTGGCCTTGAGCTCTGAGCATTCTAATTTGCTGCAGTTTCTGTGACATAAATGGATGCTTATGGGCATTTGGAATTCCTTCTTCAAAACAGCAAGTCAGTGGCATACCTCCAGACTCTTCCTGCTGAGACCTGCCTGCTCCTCACAAACTCTGGCCAGGAGACCATATCTGGTCCATGGAAAATTCTCATCCATCCTTCTCCCCACATTCAGTGCTTGTCCACCTACCTCAGAGCAGTGGCACTCTGAGCTGTCACCAACGCATCAGACTTTGTGTTAGCTCATTACAACAACTTATCGCAAATTTATTATTTTATAATTCCGGAGGTCAGAAAGAGGTCCAAAATCAGTTTCACTTGGCTTAAATCAACGTCCTGGTAGGACTATTCTGAAACCTCTGAGGAAATAGAGAAAACCCATTCCTCACCTCTTTCGTGTTCTAGAGGTAGCCTGCATTCACTGGCTTATGCCACACTGCTCTGACCTCTGCTTCTATCATCACATCTGGCTCTTCACCCTCTTGCCTCCCTTTCAAAAGGATCCCTGTGATTCCATTGGGCCCGCTCAGATTATCCAGGATAACCTTTCCATCTCATTATCTTTAACATAGTCACACTTGCAAAGTCCTGTCTGCCATATGCAGTAATGTATTCACTGGTTCCAGAGATTAAGATGGGGGATGATTATTCTGCCAACCATGTCTTGCCTTCTTTTACATTTCTTGAGGGGTAGGAGTGATTTGGACTCCGGTTCATTATGCAGCCATTTCAAAGAACACATAGTATCTTCCTCAGTCTCCTCATGGAAATCCCTCTCACCAGCCTAGAAGAAAAGAAAGACCACTCCACTCCTTCCCCCAAGGATGGCAACGGCTTCTTCAGAGATCTCTCTGCCTCAGCTACCTGACCTCTTTTTTGATCCTTAGTTTGTCGGGTGCACATAGAGTTGTAGAACAGGTCCCTTTTACATTCCTTTTATAAAATTTGCATGATACTTTCATTCCATTTCATATTCTGACATTCGTAGAATTGGCACCTTAGTGAAAACTTAGGCAGGAGGGTTCCATTCTAACATCCTGTGTAGAACTATTTGCCTAAAGTAGAAATATGAAATTATAAATAGATCTTCATGAATTGTTAACTTCTTAAAGCATGTCTTCTATTTTGTGGCAGAAAAAAATGCATTTGATGAGTCAAAGAGAATTTCAGTTTTCAAAGGTGAATATTAAATGAATAAGTCTATAGAATGCAAAAATATTTTTAGGGAAGTATTTTTGCTCCAGAATAGCTTTTCAGTCACAGTTGTACTGCTCCTTCTTGAATTAATAACTATCACTCAACCGATCTTCTGTTCATATGAAAAAGAATTTTAGCTAGAGAGCAGATCTCGCCTGCAAAATATTAAATGTGGTATGTGATGTTGGCATACTGTTTTGTCTAACTAAATATATTTTTTTCGTTCTTAAACCTCTCTCCAGTAGTGTAATGGCTAAAAGCATTTATAAAATCCACAAAATAATGGTGCCATAAATTGTATTGACATTATTATTATTAGACATTTTTACCTAAATAATGAGAATGAATTAAAGTTTTTATCAGAAAAATGGAACTGCAGCATTTGATTGTCAGATCTGGAGTATTGCTTCCATCAAACATTCCATCAAAAGAGATGTTTAATCTCTAAGAACATGCAAAAAAAAATGAGATGAAGGCTCTACTGGTATATTAGTTTTAATTCTTTTGGGATGTAAGTAACAGAAAACTATAGTTTCAACTAAAGACAGCAGGTGATTGGGGAATAGTCAATGATAGAGTGTATGACCCAGAACTCAGGTAGAAAATGTGGCTAGAGCAGGAAATATCTAAACTCGAACACTCAGAAGTCGTTAGGAGCGTTTGTCTCTAATCCCTCTGGTTTTCTACATCATTTTCTCTGCTTGCAGAGTTACATGGCAGAATATATGACACAGAAAGGATCCTGAGTCTTTAAATTATCAATCAAGTGACTAGAAGAAACTTATTTCAAATTCCCAGGGAAGAGACTACATTCCCCGGCTTGGGTCATGTACCATTTCTGGAATAACTAACTATGGCCAGGAGATCACATTGCATGAAGATGGCATCCATATAAATGAGGAGATGGAAGGTTACAAGAAAGAGAACTAGAGCAGGTCAATCTCCAAGTGCTTGGGTGCAGCAATGCTGAACACTTAAGAGACTATGCATTTCTGGGCACAGAAATCCTATATGTCATTGAGGGTGAGTACTTTCAGAGTTGTATTTTGTTTCCTTATTCTGTCTGTAGAAGTGGCACATTGCAAGGCCAGGTTTTGTTATCACCTCTGGCGGAGATAATTATAAAAAGATAAAGGAGTAACAATTTAAGTACCAAATCCATGTGGTTTTAAACTTGTAAAAGAGACAAACCAGAGGACAGGCTGTGACTGATAAACTTCCCTGTTTTCTGTCCCTAAACAGGGCTGGATTTCTGCCTGTGAATGGAGCCCATTGAGGGACTCAGCTTTATGTAAGTGAACTTGGCTCCAAATCCTTGCCTCCCCAGGCACCAAGACTTTCTTTCTGTCCTGTCCTCATATGGATGTCAAGAGCCAAGTCCTTTAGTCGACAAAAAGAGCTGAAACTTCCAGATCTGCGATAGTGCCAGCTTGTCAGTTTAACCCTGAAGTCAGTGCAATGTATGAAAATCTCACATAAACACCCCTTTTATCACAATTTGCATTCAATGTTAGGAACTTCTAAGTTGTAATGAACAATCTCTATATCTGACTCAAACTAGTCAGCCTTTTAAAGTTTCTTTTGGTTGTTGATTATGATTCTAAAGCTACAGGGTTTGCTTCAGCTTCTCACAAAGCTAAACTATTTCAGGGAATACTGTATGTGAGAAGATGATCTAAATGTCTTCAGAACCCTGGTTAGAACTGTCCTATATAGCAAGGCATTCTCAGAGTTCTGCCTACACTGAGGAGTCTCTCAAGCAATGTCCTCTTCAAGTGGGAGCACCTTCTGGCATCTTTCCCTCACAGAACTCACTCCCTAAATTTCTAGTGGCAAGAAAGAAGAAAAAACTATCAAATAAGGAGTTAGAAAATTTATGCAGGAAAGGTAATCTTAGTGGAAGGGTTAAAAACAAAAAAAGAATAAACTTTAAACAATAGTTTCTCTATACTCTAGAGGAAACTGAGGTAGCCTATTATTTTCTTCAAAATAAAGAAAACATGCAAGTATATATACACATACATATGTATATATACACACACAGTTGACAAGGTTTAGATGGATAAATCTTATGGTCCTCATTATTTCCAAATAATGTGCACAAGGAAACATATAGCTCTAAGTGTATTTTTTAGAAAAGAAAACATTTTAAAATCCTGTTTAAAAAGTTAGAAAAAGGACAGCAGTGTAAAACTCCCAAACTGGAAGACACAAATAGCCAGCAAACATATGAAACAGATGCTCAATATCACTTATCATTAGCAAAATGCAAATCAAAATATCACCTCACACCCATCAGGAAGGTTATTATCGAAAGAAATAGAAAATAAAAAGTGTTGTGAGACTGAAGATATTAGAACCCTTGTGTGTAGTTGGTGAGAATGTAAAATGGTACAGCCCTATGAAATACAGTATGCTGTATTACAAATAGAATTACCATTTGATCCAGCAACTCTGCTTCTGCATATATAACCAAAAGAACTGAAAACGAGGTCTCAAAGTGATATTTGTATACTCATTTTCATAGCAGCATTATTCACACAAAAAAGGCAGAAGCAACCCAAATGTCGCAGATGAATGGATAAAGAAAAAGCAGAATACACGTACAATGGAATTCAGCCTTAAGAAGAAAGGAGATTCTGACACATGCTACTATGCAGATGAACCTTTAGGACATTATGCCAAGTGAAATAAACCAGTCACGTAAAGACAAATACTGCATGGTCCCACTTACGTGAGGTATCTAGAACAGTCGAATTTATAGAAACAAAAGAAAATGGTAGTTGCCCAGGTTGGAAGGGGCAGGGAATGGGGAGTTGTTTAATGGGTAGAGTGTTTCATTTTTGCAAGTCCAAGAATTTTTGGAAATTGACTACACAACAGTTGTGAATACATTTAATCTTCAGGAAATGAGACTTCCAATGCAAACATTTTGAAATGAAAATATTAAGGATATAGATCAGAAGAAATACTGAATTTGCATGTGTTTACTGAATTCCTTTCAAAATGCTGACCATCACACAATCTGCAAACTGACATGGAATCCGGCCTTTTTGTTGGGAGCCCATAATGGATCCGTGCTTAGAGCTAAGAGTTTAAAAGTGTAACCGGGTGGAACTAGAGCTCAGTGTTCACCACCCGGTGTGCTTACCTGTTTGCCAAACCGGCTCCCTTCCCTCCCGGACACCCAGCAAGGCTACATTGCCAAGCTTCCTTTGTGTTAGGTGCGGCAGCAAATGTGTTCCGGTCGATGCCAAATGGGTAGAAATGGCATGCCATGTCCCACCCTCGGCCCTATAACCCTCCAACGTGCAACCCTCCATGCTCTGAGGAAGAACAGAGAGAAGGGCAGAGCCACCAACAAGAGGAAACCTGGGTGAGAACCCCTAGGGATGGCTGTCAGACTAGAAACACAGGTCACATCATTACTTCAGCAAGAAGCTTTTACTGGGGAAAGCCCCTAAAATGCATTTTTGAAACAATTACTTTACCCAGACTCAACATAATAAAAAAAACAAAAAACAAAAAACTAAGCAGAAAAAATTGTTAATCACAATTGACCACTAAATAAATGTTTTTTTTTTCTCAGTTTTACAAAGGAATGGATATTGATAACAAAACAAACACCCTGTTTAGGACTGGAGTTCACTATTTCACATGAAATATCTTCCTAGTATAATCTTCACCCTGCGTTGGTACACACGATGCCTGGCTGTGCCAGCAACTTCATCTTGCACACGTTTTCTCATTTGAGCACTCTAAATTTATCTATACAAGTAAACCTTCACTAAAATATTATGTCAAGACAGAGTGAACGCATTACAAAATTGAAGATGTGATTAGCTGGATTCTTCATGCTGTTGGAACAACCCAGTTAGAAATGTTATCTGAAGAATGTTCTGAAAACATTTTGAATATTTTAAAAATACTTGCACTATTTAATAAAAGTCTTCATTGGTACCTTCTCAAACCAGATGGCAGTGGCAGATAATGGATTAAACACAGATGCGAAACACACACACACGCACACACACACTCACTCTCTCTCTCTCTCTCCCCCCCTCCCTCCCTTCCTCCCTCCCCCACCTCCCCCCTACCATTTTGTAAACATGACACAATTAGAAAGATAGTACACGTTTCAAACAGCAGGAAGCAAAAGTTAACAAAAATCTAATGAGATTTTGGCCAGGAATTAGTTCTAAGTATCCAGCTCTGTAAGTGAAGGTGGGGGTCCATCACTGATACATAGATGGGGTTTTCTTAACACTACGGTGCTGTCAACTCACACTGAGCATTCAGCTCTGAGCCACTGGCACCCCCTGTGAAGGGAGGCTGATAAAACTTATGACCCAAGGCTGCCCGAGGCTTCCCACGCACAGGACTGCCTACTCCAAGGAAGGGGAAAAAGCCAGCACTAATAGCACACAGGGACTAAGTGAATATCTGCCCTATGAGTTGTGTTTATCAATCGATGCCTCCAGTATGGCAATGCTACCACTGGCTAGGAGCTGTAATGACCAATGTAAGAGGTGATTCTACATTGGAGGCCTATAGGTAGGTTGGGAAGACTCGAGATAGTTTAAAAAAAAAAAAAAAGTCTTATTGATAGCAATCTCATCTATGTCTAAATCCAAGGACCATGTAGTTAGAGTATTGATTATAAAGTTACAAATTTCTCCTTGAAGGATTTGCTTCATTTACACAGATGAATCTACTTGATTTATTATTACTTATGCTACATTGAAAAAGAGTGAGTTGATCCACCTGACAGTATGAATGTTGGGGAAATTATGGCAAAGTTGATGAAAGTGATAGAATGACCAAGTTTCGGAAACATTACCCTGAGTTGTTAAGAATTAAACTCAGATAAGAGCATTGGAGTGAATACTAAAAAAATTAAATGATTCTGGGAATCTGAAGAGAAAAACAATTAACATCTGTCTTAAGTTTTGTATTACTGCTGTATGACTCACTTTCCTCGATGATTTAATTCCTATATTAAGTGATTTCAATTAATTTTTTTACTTTCTCATTTTTTATAATCCCAACCAACTTCAGTTAGGCATTCTGAATTTGGTGCCTGAAACACAAAGGCCTAGCTGTTTTAACATTGTGATTTCTCAATAATGAGCACAGTCTAAACCTCAGCATCTATATATAAGGTACCATCTGTCTATGAGATTATATCTATTTATCTATTTATATAAATGTATTGAACATAGATCTAGAGGCACATTAAGTTACATGTAATTATATGTGCAAAATATGCTGAGATTTAGAAATTAGCTGCTACCTATTAAAGAGCTGAACTACAAATACATACTTCTGCACGGATATAAATCTTGTCACAAAAATACTCATACATAAACTTAATTTCTAATTATCTAACAAAAGGTGAGTGTATAATGCTAGCATATAATAAATATCAAGTTATGTGTACAACGTGTATATGTTTTACACATTATTATATACCGTATAATGACATGACTAAAAAGCTTTCTTGGAATAAAAGAATAAATCATGTGTTTCCTTAATTAAAACTCAAACACAATAACTGGAATGAGAATAAAGTTTGGTACAATTATAGATAATAAACACTGTGACGAGCACGAGTGCCTGTGTTCAGGGAAACAGTGGAACGTGGCCTCCGCATCAGGACACACGGTACTGGTCACAGATAATGGCACTAACTGCCGGCACGTTAAGAGTCAGGAATTTTTTTTAGACCTCAGTTGCCTAAGTTACTAAATGAAGAAAATGAATGAGCCAACCTCTAAGAAAACTGAAACATCTCTTAACAGTTTATGATTCTATGAAAAATAGAGAAACCTCAACCAGCAACAAACCATAAATCATAAATGACAAAGGTACGGAGATGCGGGCAATGTGCTATTCATTTCCTACACACAAACACCAAACGTTAATTCAGTCAAATACTAAGAATGTGAGGCATAAAATCATCACTCATCATGGTCTATGCTTTGAGTATCAAAACACTCTGAACATTTTTTAATGAAATCTTCATTCTATTCCAAGTATTTAAGTTTTTTTCCCAGGCCTCTACCATTCCATCCCTCCCTCATCCCAGGCTTTTCTTCCTTCTATTTCCTATGGGAAGTTAGATTTAAAATAATAAATGCTTACTTAATGGTGAACGTTTTCAGGAAGGGAAATTCATCATTTCCTGTGAGGAGGTTGAAAAAAGCAGAGAAGTTCTTTACCTATATGCAGCACTGACCTATGGGTCACAGGAACAGGTTAAACATTGGAACGACCTTTTGCGAAGTAACAAAGCAAAATCGAAATACCAATGAAAAGAATTATTCACTCCATTTCTTATTAGTTTACCTTTGTCATTTCTAAACATCATCCTGCACATATACATCATACCAGGAGACCCTGAGCTGGGTGATGGTTCAATATATAGGCGACACATCTAACTGTTTTGGTTGCCTTGCTCCCCCAACCAAACAGAAATGTCCCTAAAACTGACACCTGACAAAAAGCTTAAATAGAACCACCAGTTTGATGCTTGCAAAGCAAAATAATTTATGTCTACTGCAATAATCCAAAGAAAAGAACATTTATGGTCTAATGGGTGATCTCGTGATGTCAGAACTACTTTGTGTAAATAAGCAGCACGCTTCTCAGATTTTGAGGTTTACTGAGGTAGGCTTGACTCTTCTCGCATTTCTTGAACGTACACTTTGGAATTGACTGGATTTTAACGTTTGGATGGCTGTCAAAACAGAGCTTAGCTGTGCCAGTCTTTTCAGGCACCTTTGAGCCTATCTGGGGAATGACATGCGCCAAGGTATCAGGGCAGCGCCAACCCAACTTTCAAAAAGAGTCCCAGAAATGGACCCCAGTCAGTGAGACTGGGGACTGGAGATGGGTGAGGACCAAGTGCACTGATGACCAATGATGACTTTTGGATCAGACCTGTTTTTACCCTTGACATGGAATTTAAAAAGCAATACCTTAGCATCAACCTATGGAACTTGCTCAGTCTTTAAGAAGAAAATACCAGCCGACAGGAGAGCCAGTATGAAGAATATAGAAACAAGTGAATGTGAACCTTATATGGTAACTCTTCATTTACATTCAAGAATAAATGGAAGTGCTAGAAAAAAGAAAAGGTTGAATAAGAAAATTAAACCCAAATATAAACCACTGAAAAGCCACACAAGTGGCAAAAAATAGTATTATTAGGATCAAAGTCATATGGCAGAAGTAATGAAATTAGGAAAGAGCTTTACAGGCATTTTCATTCCAAAAAACATTCTGGGAGATCTTTTTGAAAACCTGTAGCATTTAAAACTATATTTATAAAATACATCGATCCAAGAGCCCTTAGATTTATATGCCATAATCAGAGGAGCTAATTATGTAAAAATCTGATAATTGCCTTCTGTATATGTCTCATGAAAACATCTCAAAGTATATAAACATCATTAAAATAAAACTAAATGTTTCTATTGCAAAACATAAAAATATAAGATTGACACAATGACAAACACCTATTTATTGTATTTAAATACAAGTCCGAAATGTTAAGTAGATATTACAAATTTCAGGAAATTACATTTCAAATTCCCCAAACGTCCTGCTGGTGCTCTGACAACTAAAACAATGCTTTAGAGGGTTTTTTGTTTGTTTGTTTTTAATTCATAAAAAAGCAACACCTGGAAGATATAAAATAAGTAAAATCCAAAACTCTGAAGTTTATTTAAAATTCTCTTGAATCCCTAAGGTGGCTGTAAACAGTTTGTTTTTACACGTTCATAGCTTACAGGAATGTGACTAGCACAGTCTGCATGGATGTCTGTCTGCCCAGAAGGCCTCGCCAAGGCTACACAGTGGTCTCGTGTTTCCACAGTCCGGTCCTCACATTGCCAGTGCTATCCGTACCCAGCACGGGGCCCTCCTGCCCGTTGCTTTTGATTGGTCCATTCTGAACGGCCAGGTTGAGGCCGTAAGATTTCTGCTGGCTCTCCAGTTCAACTACCGTTGGCTTCCTCAACGCATCTTTTTTACTACTAGCCGAGACTGGCTTTTCCAAGTTTCTGCTGCTTTTGGGAAGCGTGCTACAAGCATCGCTGCTATCGGGCTGGGGCGGGTTGTACTGTCTCTCTCTATACGCTAAGTAAGCCCGTCGACTCCTCGAGTGGCCTTCGTTACCCGCCGGCCGACTCTTCGCTAAGCCGTTCTGCACACTGCCTTCCACGCTCGTGGGCACATCGTACGCGTATTCTCTGAGCACCGTGAGTCGGCTTGCCCGGTGTCCTTTACTTCTATTTTTATGATGGCGGCTTGGGTGCACGTTTGCTCGAAACTGAACTTCTAACGGCGCCACGTGCATTTTAATGTCGTTGTCCACCGAATGTTCTGTCAGGCTATTATCGAGCTGAGGCGTGGCGTTCAAAGGTAGGGAATTGGTGTGGCACTGAGCTGCAGCGGCCTGCAAGTTTGTTAGTTTGCATCCCTGGGAGGAGTTTTTGAAGCTCGACGCGCTCTTGTTCGTGCACGAAGATTCCGCGCTGCTGTTGGTGCACTTCGGGGCCTCGCCGTTGGGCCCGCTGGAGCTGGGGGGCTGCACGTTCACCTGCACCGAGTACGCGCTGCGGCCCGGGCAGCAGGTCATGATCCACGCGAGCCTGACGTCCTCCCGGCGGACGCAGTGGTGCACCACGACGAACGCGCTGAGGCCCAGGCACGCCGCCGCGAAGAAGAAGCTGAAGACCAGGTCCAGAGGGTGACACAGGGACACGGCCAGGGCCCCGAACACCCACAGCATGACATACAAGAGCAAGGCGAGGCCGGCCCCCAAAAGCTGCGCACGGAACGTGTGCTCGTTTTCCAACGCGGATGTGGATATCAGAGACAGAGACATCGAGTCCTGGTGACCGACTTCGCCGTGCTCGTGGGCTGCCAGCCTCTGCTGCTCCTCCGTGGGCTCCTTCAGCTCGTATTTGCGCTCGGGATGCCTCTTCAGCTGAATAAATATGCTCAGAAAGTACATGCAATTTACGAAGGTGATGAAGCTGGCGGGCCCGTAGAAAGCTCCCAAAGAGGGTTCCCACGCCATCCAGCAACTAGGGAAGAAAATGGTGAACCAGCTCAGATGCTACGCATGGCAACAAACTGTTTAGGAAACTGCGATAAACGTTAGCACCTGGGAAACCGTGCAAAGAGAGGCAACTGAGTCAGGGACACAGAGAACACAAACCACTCACTAGGGCGCCCCGGGCCGACTGCCGTAATTCTTGATGTTTGCTGCCGCCGTGATGCCGCACACTATGACGGGTATGCCGCCCCCGATCAGGTAAAACCTAGGAGGAGGAACGACAGGAGAGTAACAGCTCAGCATCCTGTCTGCTAAGGTATGTGCATCGCAGTGTCTGTGCTGTTAAGAGTCACTCCTTAAAGATGTATTATTCCTATTCCAACAAGAAGTTGAAAGTGAAGTTTTTGGAGAATGCTTTGATAGCAATAACATCTTTTACAATGTTTAGTCCCCGTTCAGATTTCCTGCTTTTCAAAGCACTAGGTCTACTAGTTTCCGAGTTGAAGAAAGCTGGTCAGCTTCTGCCACCCTGTGGTCAGGCAAAGTAGCACGCGCCTACAGAGGGCAGGTTTCAGTTTATTCTTTTTCTTGCAGGAGGAACTGGTTTCTTTTCGATTGAGCCAGTGAACTGGAAAGTTAGTCCATTCCAGAATGGACTTTTAGATCTCACTCTGCCATAGCTGAGACGAAACATGCATCAACATTTATGCACGTCTGGCTAAGCCTGCACGTCCCAGGACATTCAACTGCCGTGTATGCCCGTCCTTAGTCAACTGAGGTTAGTCCAGGAAGTACCCGGATCCAGGCAGCTTCCCGCAGTGCGCAGGCCCCTCCCGGCCCCTTTCCCATGCATGGACTTGCTGGCGACAGCAAGACAAATGACGGTGCAATAAGAACTGAGGGAGACACAGTGGTGGCTGGTCCGATAAACACACACTTTTTCTGACCTCCAGGACTTCCAGTTACCAACTAGCCCTTCCTTTGTACCTTTAAATCTTGTCTACTGCCTCTTACTTTCGGCCTATAATCTCTGCGAGTTTTCCCCTCTTCTAGAACCTTCCTTGACCTACCACCTTCTTTCTCTCTCCCTTCGGTGACAAACTCTTGGAAACAATACCATCATCTGCTTCACCTTTATCACCATTGTGTGAGGCCGCTTTTTCCTATTACACTACTGAAAATGTTCTCTCGGGGGCCAGGATCATTCTCGCTTTATAGATAAAAGAGGCACAGAAAAGGTAGAGAACTTAAGGAAGGACCCCCAGCTCTAAGGTGCATGGCCAGTATTCAAGTCCGGGCAGTCTAGTTTGCAAGTCCATTCCTTCACTTTCTAAAATTCACTCAGCAATTTTTTGCTATAACTATGCTTCGTATACCGTGAAATTTATATTTAATAAACATTTAACATAACACAGTAAAGACATCAGATACCTGAGCATTGGTCTTGGTGGAGGTGGCAGCTCATCGGGATCCTGGCATCTTTTAGCTTTTTTAGTGACTTGTTTATAGATATTTCGAGCTGTCACTCCCACCCAGAGTACTGTAGCAAGGGTGGAATAATGAAGAATGATTCCAACCTAGAACGAAGATTGAAGAATATATAAACTAAAAGGAAAAAAAAAAATCCCCTTTTCGATCAAAGTGTAGTAGCTGCTAGTAAGGTTTATCAAAAATACTGGTAAATAACTTTTGAGTACCTGATTCAAAAACAGTATGAAGGTATTTTTTAACGATCAACATTGCCTGCTAATGAAACAGAGAAAGCACTGTAACAGATGTATAATAAAGGACCGTGTCCTCTAATAGATAAACCAACAGCTGGATCTAGAGGCCCACAGCCTATAACTTATACCCAAGATGACTTGTCATATGCCACAGAATTAGTTCCTGGACAAGAATACACTAAAGGCACGTTTTTTTTTTTTTTCATAGATGCAACATTATAAATCAGTGTTCAATTTCTAATGCCCATTTTAAGGAAGACTGTAGAGGGCAAAAGTCACGTTCACAGAAAAGGCTTCAGAGTAAAAGGGCTGAGCTCTAACTCAGAGTTTTTATATATAGTAATGGTAAGAGAGCGATGTAACATATTGGTGGTTAAGAAGGTAAGTTCTGGAGTCAAAAATTCCTGTGACTTTAAAACCAGGATCCACCCCTTTCCTGCTGGGATTCCTTGTAAATCACATAACATCTCAAGCATTGTTTTCCTCACTTATAAACTGAGACTAACATGAAAATACTGTGAGGTTTCAAATAAGATAGTTGATACAAAGCATTTAGCACAGTGACTGGTACATTATAAGCAATTTTAAAAAAATCTATATTTTAATTATTATTTATTAGGTGTGTGGTTTTAAGAAAATGTTACCTCTTTGAAAGTAATTTTCCTTTTCAATTACTGTTATTTTAAAAAACTATTATTAAAAATTAAATCTGAAAGAATACATAAAAATAAATACTGGTTTTCACAGGGAACAGAACGGTGGTGCCAGAGGTGTGGGCAAAGGGGAGTGAAAAGTGGAGGAACTGGATGAAGGGCATCGAAAGGGACAAACTCCCAGTTATACGATGAGTAAGTCATGGAGATGGAATGTCCAACATGAGACTATAGTCAATGATGGTTTTTTTTCTTTTATCTGAAAGTTGCTGAGAGAGCAGATTTTAAAAGTTCTCATCACAAGAAAAAAATATGTATGGTGATGGATGTTAAAAAAAACTTATTGTGGTAATTTTGCAATGTATACATATATCAAATCATTGTTGTACACCTAAAGCTAATAGGAATTTCTATTTCAATCATATCTCAATAAAACAAACAAACAAAAAAGAAAAGTAATTTTATTCATTTGAACAGTAGAAGGGATTATCGAAACCATCTGCAGGGTTTTGTAGGGATTGAATGGGCATACTATCTGAAACATAGTAATTGCTCAATAAAGAGTTGATAAGTATAATATATGTAAATAATTATACTAACTGAATTTCTTCCCAGAGGAGTGACGGGGCGGGAGCATGTTTAACATACAACCTGTGATCGAAGCAAACCTGGTTAAAAATAAAATTCTAGATGCAGATATATATGGGACTAATGGAGGCTTAAAATCTATTTTAAGAAAAATAAGTGTGTGTGTGTCATTGGAGCATCAAGGACACAATTCATTTCTCATCTGACTAATTACTCACTATCTTTTTGAACATCTTATATAATTATTATAGGTAAAATGCTATTAATAAAAAGTCCAAGGGAAAATTTGTCATTCTCAAAGAATGGCTCTCCAATCTCAAAATCAACTTGATTGACATTATCAAACCTAGGTTAATAATAGAAGCATTCAGACCACTGCCCGAAGTTCATTTCAATGAGAACCCATCTGCAGCTACATCCTGGTGACACGAAAGCTCAAGCACGTGCAGGGCAAAAAACTAGGGGAGTCACTGTCCTTGCGTCGACTCTGAAAGTGCTGAGAGGGTGGATGCGGCTTGGTCAAATGAGAAAAGTCAGAATTATATTTTTCTTAAGGAGAAAAGTGGCTCCGTGGTTGCCGTTAGTTTCACTGACTGCACTGTGAAAGCAAGATATACAGATAGACGTGGAACTAAAAGCATAAAATAATCCTTTGAGCTATCTAGAGTCACACCAAATACTGCAAATATAAATAGTATAAGGAAATTTGGTATACAGAAATCAAAACATTCAAGACAAATCACTAACACTGACTCGAAACCGCAGGCTCTAGTATTGCTGGAGTTTTCTCTGATGCATAGGTCAAAAGAATGAGACAGGGTTATAAATTAGTGTAAACACAGCAAAATATTTTCAACACAAGAGGAGCAATTATACATTTTTTATTGATGCGTAATTGACACAAATAGCATGTTGGTCTTAAGTATACAACATAGTGCCTTGGTATCTATATATGGTGCAAAATGATCCCCACAATTAAGTCTAGTTACCTCTATCACCAAAGTTATACTGCTGACTATATTCCTTAAGCTGTACATGACATACTCATGAATAATTTTACAATTGAAAATCTATACCTCTTAATCCGGTTTCCTATTTTGACTGTCCCACCTCCCCCCCTCCCCTGCTGCTGCTCCCAAGCCCCGCCCCATACACTGCTTTCTGGGAACCACTAGTTTGTTTCCTAAAAATTCCTAAAATTTTTATGGAACCATGAAAGACCCTGGGATAGCCAAAACGATCTTGAGAAAGAAGAACAAAACTGGAGGTATCACATTCCCTGACTTCCAACTATACTACAATGCGATAGTAATCAAAACAGTACAGTACTGGCATGAAAACAGACACATAGATAAATGGAACAGAGAACTCGGAAGTGAACCCATATATATATGGTTAATTGATCTATGACAAAAGAAACAAGAACATACAATGGGAAAACAGTCTCTTCAACAAACGGTGTTAGGAAAATTAGACAGCAACATGCAAAAGAATAAAACTGGACCACTATCTTAAACCACATACAAAAATAAATTCAAAATGGATTAAAGTCTTGAACGTAAGACTTGAAACCATAAAACTCCTAAAAGAAAACGTGGGCTGGAAGCAGTCTGACATGGGTCTCAGCAGTATTTTTTTGGACCAGTCTCTTCAGACAAGAGCAGCAAGAACAAAAATAAACAAGGCTATATCAAACTAAAAAGCTTTTGCACAAGGAAACCATCAACAAAATGAAAGGCCACTTACTGAATGGGAGAGGATATTTGCAAATTATACATCCAATAAGGGGTTAGTATCCAAAGTATGTAGAGAACATACCTCGTTTAATATCAAAAACACAAGTAACCAATTGAAAAATGGGCAGAAGACCTGAATAGACATTTCTCCAAAGAAGACATACAGATGGCTATCAGGCTCATGAAAAGATGTTCGATATCATCAATCATAAGGAAAATGCAAATCAAAATCACCTGTGCTATCGCCTCGCACCCGTGAGAATGGCTATTATCAAAAAGACAAGAACAAGCACCGGCGAGGATGAGGACAAAAGGGAACCCTCATATACTGTTAGCGGGACTGGCAAATGGTACGGCCCCTACGGAAAACCGCATGGCGGTTGCTTAAAAAATTAAAAGCGTATGATCCAACAATTCCACTTCTGGTTATTTATCCAAATAAAATGAAAACAGTAATTTGAAGAGACGTATGCACCTCTGCGTTCACGGCAGCATTATTTACAATAACCAAGATACGGAAGCAACCGAAGTGTCCATCGATAGATGAACGGATAAAGAGGTGTGTGTGTGTGTATTTGCATACATATGTATACATTAGAATACTGGTGTATTCCAACAATATTAGAATATATACAACTGAATACATATATATAATGCAGTATTACTCAGCCATAAAAACTAATGAAATCTGGCCATTTGCAACAACATGAATGGACCCAGAAGGTATGCTAAGTTCAATAATTAAGATGGAGAAAGACAAATACTCTATGATTTCACTTATATATGGAAAGTATAAAACGAGAGAAACAGACCCATAGATAAAGAAGAATTTTCTTGGTCTGATTTAAGAAGGAGAATGCAACCTTTAAATTTTGAAGTGTTTTGTATGACATCTGAAAATTTCTAGTAGAGAAGGTCTTCCTATCTTTGGGAATAAGGTACTTCCCATTGTATTCCCCATCAGACAGTTGGGCTATACTTGAAATACAACCTGTCACAATTTATTTGATAAGAAATCAGAAATACATGTGAAAAGTGTGTAAACTGTTTGGAAATAAGTGATCTGAATCACATAGCATGTATATGATTCATTAAATACAACAGACTATTAATTAGTTAAGAAAGTTTCCTTACCTCAGGACATCAATTTTCAAAGCTGCAAAATGGATATAAATTATCCTAAAGAATGGTACTTTATATATATGCTATCTAGCCATAAACTCTCCTCACCTACCGGAGACAAGACGTTATAACAATTATATTTTTAACCTCTAATAAACCTAAGATAGTGAAGCATGCATAGCACGTGTGCAAAGAAAAAAGATCTTTAATGCTCATATAATCGTATATGAAGATAACAAAATTAAAATACTACTGAATGCCTCCTAACAGCACCATTCGGTTAGTGTGAATAACCTTGAGTTACAGACAAGGAGACGGAGGCTGAAAGACGTTAAATCATCCTCCAGGGGTCACATGGTCACCTGCAGGGCTGCAACTCAAACTCAAGTCTGCTGGTTTCCAACGCTGTGCCCCTTCCATTATGCCATGCTGTTCCTCACTCAATAGTAAAGCACAGTGATGGGGAGTGAGGGACACTCATAGTCAAAGAGACATTTGAATCATGCCCCTGCCACCCAAGAGCCCCAACAATCTGGGCAGGTCGTTTCTATTCTCTTAGATTCTGTATCTGTACTTATAAAATAGATGAGTAAGAAGTACGTTCTAGGGTCAATGTGAAAGTTAAGATAACACATGTACGGTAGTTGGCAATTAGAAAGCTCATAATAGTCCCTGATTAATTTTTTCCCCGTGGAGCTCGCATAACATTTCAGCAGTCCCCTAGATAACAGATACAGGAGGACACCTGAGAAGGGCGGCTGGCACTATATTTAGTTGATTAAATCATGGACTGGTAGAGCACCAAGGTCAGTTAAATGAGATCCAGCCAAATCCTTTCTCTGCATAGCTAAGGAAACCAGGGACCAGAAAATTAACAATCAAGCAATTACTTGGTGGGACATCATGACCCAGAACCCAGATCCCTTCCAACCCTGAGTCAACAGCCAATGCTACTCCATCACTCAGCTTCTTAGTTCTCCTTCAGGTCCTTTTGGAAAAGTAAGTCAAAGGCTATAGAAAGCTCCCAAAGTGCCACCTGAAACTGACTTAAGGACCGGGGTAGGGAATACCTGGCTGGTGGCACCTATCATAACCTCAGCCAATCATTGTGGGGAGGAAACTAAACTGTATGAGAACCAGTTCACACTGTTTATAAAATATGTGAACTCTAAAAGGGAGATAAGAAAGACAAAACTATACCAATTATGTGCACGCATAAAAATGTATATAAAAGATGGACACTTTAGGTTTCTGTTTTAGAAATGAAAGAATCTTAATGGCTGCTTAACTAGTTCAACCCATTATTTTACAGAAGGAACATTAAGCCCCTACCAGGTGAAGTGACTAGTGACACAGGCTGTTCTGAAAGACAGAGAATTAGAACCTACCTACTAGTGTCTGGAGTCCTAGGCCTGTCCTTTTTGCATTCTACCACTCCCGTGGGCTGGGTGCTAACTGAATTAAATACATATTATAATGGCAGAGTGAAGCAAGTCACATCTGAGTCAGAAATAACAAGAATGAGGCTATGTCTTTCACAGAAGGAGAGAACATAGTAAAAACAGAAAAAAAGAACCAACAATAGGTGGAAACATACAAAGGCCTGCCTTTCCCTTTTTAGGTAAATCTTTAACAAGCAGGCATTTGTTTCAGCGGCCCCCAAAACTCAATGCAATTCCTCTCCTTTTCACTCTAGAAATAGTATAAAACATCATTCACGACGATGAAAAGGCAGGCATCTTTACCACGACCTCTTTCTATTCATGTCCTTCATGAAATAAATTTATGTGTCTGCTACGAGAAGTCAATAAATATTTTTAGATAAAATTGAGACTATTACGACCACAGTGAGTTGAGTACTCTTGGTAGTCTCTGCTTGAAATGGAAGACTTTTTGTTCATTCGCCCAGCAAATATTTACTAAACTCTTACTATGGTTAGATGCTGTGCTGGTCCTTAGATCGAATCAATGTAATTCCTGCCCCTGCAGAGCTTAGAGTCCAGAGAAAATAAACAGGTAAACACCAGTCAAAGCTCTATAGGCACCATAGAATTTTAATAAGGATCACTGGATAATAAGGGGAAGTGAAAGATAGTATTTCTGAAACAGCAGCAGTAAACTGAGACCTATAAGATAAGTGGGAGTCAGCCAGGAGAACAAGGGGGGAAAGACAGAACAGACTAGCTTCTGTGTATGTACTAAGTTGATCGGAGATCTACTGCCTGACTTCTGGTAGGCTCCACACATGGTTGTTTTCAAATGTACAGTAATAGCCTAACCCAGGGAAATTTTGTGCACAGCTGAGAGGTAATTTCGTCAATAATAAGAGCAGGGTAAGAGCTGACATCTACTGGGCACTTACTGTATACCGGGTAATCTCCAGTCATTTAATTATCTCAACAATTCTCACACATACATTTCAAATGATATCTTAGATATACAATATTGGATTAATCATCAGCCTGAGGCTCATGATACATGTTAATAATTAGGCCAAGCACACAACACCTTGGGAAAACTTGTAGCAAATATGATCCCCTCACCCAGGGTAACCATCACCTCGGATTCTCGGATCCTCGCTTTCCTTGTTTGACAGTTTTATTGCACACTTCATTAAAAGTGCTGTTTCGTTTTACTTTTATTTTTATAAAAAAGATAACGGGGTGAATGTAATTTATGGGACTGAGACATATTCATAGTTACACGTTGTAATTCACTAGTTTTGACTCGTACAATATCACAGTTCATTCATTCACTAAGCGATGGGCATTCGGGTTGCTTCCGGGTTTTTGCTCCTGTGTATAGTGCTATGAATATTCACATGCACGTGCACGCTCACATGGACACCTCTGCTACACACTCACCCTCTGGGCCCGGGGCTGGGACTGCTATGTCCCCAGGTATGTGACCGTTTCACTTGAGAAGGTAAAGCCTCCCAGGTTCATCCACTTCCATTCCCACTCGCAGTGCATAAAAGATCCTGTGGATCCATGTGTTCAATACTTGGCATTGTCAGGCTTGATTTTTGTGGACAAAAAAGGCATAAAATGATAACTAACTGTGGTCCTAACTTGCATCTCCAGGACCACCAATGATGTTGAACATCCTGTTACGTGTCCACAGGCCCCATGTAGTTATTCTTGCATGAAATGCCTGCCTACTCTTATGTCACTTTTTCTACTGGGTTTTCAGTGGCTTTATCATTGATTATATTTTTTAATATATATTTTTTTATTCTAGCACATTCAGTAGCATGCATTGAGAATTTGAAACCTGTCTTTTCACTTTTGTTATGGAATCTTAACAAATAATAGCTCTCATTTTTAATTGTCAAATTTATCTCTTTCCTAGTCAATGACTTTTAGAGTCATATTCAATAAGAAATCCTTCCTTATCCCAAAGACCGCGATATTTTCTAATATGAATTTTGACGTAAGTTTTTAATCCACTCAGAGTTGGTTTTGTTGTTGTTGTTTATACGGCACCAAGAACAGATCCGCTGTCTTCTTTTTCCAAATTGACTCTCCCCTGCTCCCCCGACTGTGCGGGGGTCTCTCTTTCCCCAACTGACACGGCACGCAACGCCCGTCTTACCCTGAAGTTCCGCGTGGGTCTGCTTCCGACCTCGCTATTCCATCATGTTGGTCAATTTACTGATCCCTAAATGAAATGCTACAGCTTTAATTACAAAAGCCTCATAAGCCCTGCTTACTAGGACAAGCTCCTCACTCTAACTCTTCTTTTTCAGAAGTGTCCTGGCTGTCCCTGGTCCTTTAAGTTTACATAAGTCTTAAAACCATCTGTGGGAGAGAGACACTGTGCCATGACGCGACCTGGAGCCAGGTTTATGGGTCCTGTAAACCCCCTCGCACACTGGCTGATGGTAATCGATGCTTCCTTCCGCCATAAACCAGTACCTCCCTGTGTCCCACGCATGCCGATTCCTGGAGCACCAGGTCATCGTCCTGAGTCAAGCACGGAAGGCACCTTGCCTTACCTAGAACCGGTCACATACCGGTCCCCCATGCACCCTGCCTGGTTCTATCTTAATTCGTTGGTGCCTGCCAAGCAGTGTGGATGATATCGAAGTCACCTCGCAGCCACCCATGAAGTACCTTGTGTCTATTTCCCTTAATAAAATCTTGGTAGGTGCCAGGACGGAGTGGCCAGCTTCTTTCTTCCATCTTCTCTTGTCCTCTACTTTCGGAGGTAGATTTTCAGGATTGGGGCTCTTTCTTCGGTCTGCGTTTGTAAATGCCATTTTTTGAGCTTCATGAAAAATTCTCCTCTTATGCACATATTAAGGGTAAACCGGTCCTTTCTTGATGTTAACCCTTCCTATCCTTGGAGCCAATATATCTTTCCAATTGTGTTTTAATACCATTGAATTTTTACCTGTAAATCTTGAACGTCTTTTACTATTTCCAGGTAGTTGATACTCTTTGATGCCACATAAATGGTATCTTCTCATTAATTATGTTTTCTCATAATTGCATTTTTGCATACTATCAGGAAACTTCTGTATATTAAATGTACATTCACTCTTAGCTAAACTTTCCTATTATTTCAAATAATTTACCTGTAAATCACTTCGGGTTTTTTAAAATATAAATAATTAATCACCTGACAATTCTATTATTATTCCCAAATTACAGGTGAGTTACCTGAGACAAAGAAAAGTTAACTATGGAAATGAGGATCTCAAAGAGCCAAGAGGTAGAAACAACTTAAGTGTCTACTGACAGATGAATGGATAAAGAAAATGTGTATACATACATTCAAAGGTATATTTATTCTTATTTAAAAAAATAAGAAATTTTATCACTTGCAACAATATGAATGAACTCTGAAGACATTATGCTAAGTGAAATAAGCCAATCACAGAAGGAAAAATACTGCATCACTCCATTTATATGAGGGATCTAAGTGTGTAGTCAAGGTCACAGAGACAGAAAGTAGAATGGCTTTTGCCAGGGGCTGGGGGGAGAGAGAACAAGAGGCTGCTATTCAATGGGTGTAGAGTTTCAATCATGCAAGATGAAGAAGTTCTAGGCATTTGATATACTTATAGTTTGTACACTTAAAATTTTAAGAAGGTAGATCTCTTGTTATGTATTTTCTGTAATTAAAAAAAAAATGTTAAGTAAATTGCCCATAAAAACAGCAAACACAGAACTGAGATCCAAATCTAGGCAGTCTGCGCTCTCAATTACTGCGCTAGTTGCTGTCATGCAAGGATAAGACGCAATACAGAAATAAAATTTTACATATTTTCCAGTCATATATTGAATAGTTTTCATTTTTATACTTATTCTGCAAGAATATTATTCACTAAGGCTACACATATAATCATTTAGTTAAATTAAGAGTTGAATATTTTTTAATTCTTCATATTTATCACGCCTAAGAAGATTCTTCTTTTACATCTTAGGGTTAAATCTTTTCCTAATTCCTATTGTTTTCATCAACAAAAAACTTAAAATCATATGTCAGATAAGATCACTTCTCTTTCAGCCAAAGTTAGGATTTTATAAATTTTTAAAAATTAAATGTTCAGCATTATAACAAACAAAACAAGTAGCAGAGTCCAAAGACAGAGACAAGTTCCTTAAATCGCACGTTCGGCTGTGAAATGACAATTGGAAACCAAAGTATATTGGAAAACTGTTTAAGTGACAGACACTGGATTCGACTTTAATTAAAAAAAAAAAAAAACTTTAAGGAAACAGTTTTCCTTTATAGTTAATGAAACATATGAAATTACTTTCCAATATCAACATTGTTTTCCCATTTCAGATTTTCCCTTGGACTTACCGCTTGGCAGACACTGGCATTTCTGGTTTGGGTTATTCCTCCCACAAAGACCACACAGGTCAGGAAAATATGAAAGCACAAGTTCACAAGCATGTGCCAGCCCTTGAGACTGATTCTAATCAAACTGTTAAAAGGAAAAGGAAAATATTAATATTTAGGCTAGTATATTTGAAGCAGGACACTGTAATATTTGTCTTCAAGTGAACAAGTGCAATGGCATAAAACAACAAATTTAAATGTTTAAACATTTCATTTAAAAAACATATACATTCAAACAGAAAGACAGACAGACATGCACGCACGCGCGCGCGCACACACACACACACACAATTTTGAGAAATCACTGAACTCAATAGTTTAAGATTTAACTTTATGTACTAAAAAGGCATTTATGGAACCACTGTAACCATGGAAGGCTCAACAAATTCTTCATAATAAGAAACATGTAGCTTTTGTTAGTTACGATGCTTTATGACAGAGGAATCAGTTGTTTGCTTCCTACAGATTTCCACAAGGTGCCAATCTCTATTTTCCTGACCTGTGACTACCCAGTGCATTTCCTCTTGGCCTCTCCTAATGAAATGTTGAAGTCTTTCTTTCTTTCTTTCTTTCTTTTTTATATCAAAATCTTTTGTTTCTTAACTAAATGTCAAGAAATGTCATATATGTCCAGCTTAAGGAGGAAAACACATTCCAGCAAAACCTCTCGTAAAGTGAATTTCTGCTTAGCAAATCCTTTCAGGTCACCGTTTCCTACCGTAAAATGACTTTCTGCTGCTCTGCCTCCAACGAACAAGAACCGTATTCCATGCTTAAATGCCACATGTTTTCTTAAAAATGCCATCTATAAAATAGGGACTATCACGACAGGTGAAAACTCATAAGCCAGGAATAATGCCACAGGTTGGTTCTGGCGGCCGCCTCTGCAGGTAACGCGCCTCCACCAAACCTCACTCCTGTGTCCCACCTCCCAGCCTCCAACACGTTCCTCGCGTTCCTTCCCAGACACGAACCCAGCGAACTGACTGGGTACCAGAGGAGATGAATTTAACATCTCATCTACTAATTACTTATACTTCAAACTGCATAAAATGAATGAAGCTTGTATGTATTCTAAAATCGCTGTTCTTACTTTGGAAAGATGGCATGGTATTAAACTTAACTTTATCTTAATTAAATGTAAAATTATCGCCTTTCATTTCTTACCTGTGATGGTATATGTAGCTGACGATGACTGCTAAGAGGCACAGGAGAAGAATGACAGCAGTAGTGTAAATCACAGGATGCAGGAGGCTGGCTGCCTGGGTGTAGAGCTCAGAACCCGTCAAATCCTGAGAGGAAAAAAAAAAAAAGCATCATTCTAGTACTTTTCTGAACATCATAACTCCTGAGATTTTCTCCAGTGACTAAAACAGACTGAGAAACAAAACTCTGGTCCTTACATCTCTTCGTTTTTTTCAAGGACTAATGTTTTACGCTATTTTCCTCACACCTTACTTTGCCTTCCTAATTTCCACTGTGTTATACGTATGGTATATATGCTTAAGGGGTACGTGTGTGTGTGTGTGCGCGCGCGCGTGTACATACTCTTGCTCTACACTGTCTACTCCTGTCCTACACCTGCTCTATAAATTCGCATACTGACGTTGCTTGGAGGGTAATGGAGAGAACCAGAGCTCACGCGAGGGTGATTTAGAAGCAGCAACCTCAGACTTCATCCTGTTTAATGCCCTTTCACTCCACTTATCACTCCGCGTATTAACCAGCTGATAAGGCACGAAACAGCAGTATCTCTACGTCAACAAAGACTAAATAGACCTCCCTAACCACCTGCGGTCAAGTTCAACAAATATGAATGGACTAAACACTGTGCAAGGCACCGGGGACATGATGATAACACATGGTCCCTGTCCTTGAAGAGCTGAAAGTCATGAGGGAGACAGATGCACAATCAGGTCACAACGATGTTCGATGAAGGTAAGGGCGGCCCAGTTACGGGAGCAAAGAGCTCAAAAATCAATAACAGTCAATAATAACAGCAAGTCACTTACAAGGCATCGACCGTAATCCAGGCACCGTGCCAACACTTCACAGAGTGACCCTGTGAGCTGCATGAGATGAGCCCCTTTTTATAACTTGAAAAACTGAGGCACAAAGAGGTTAAGAACCTGAGGATTAGACGTGGCTGCCACGTCTGGGCTCCCAAACGCAGTGCAGACAGCACCCCCCTGGAAGGAGAACAGGGGACATCTGAAGGCTTCCTTCCTTTTACAGAACCAAAGCGGACTGGGAAGACGCCTCCAGCCTGGCTGGGCCCGCTGTGCCAGAAAAATGGGGTTACAGAAGTCAGAAGCTGCAGACTCCCCCGATGCTGTCACTAGATCGTTTCTAAACGGACTCTGAAAGCTTGAGACAGTACTCGAAAGGAGAAAAGCTGGATGACAAAGGGATGAAGGGGAGGCAGGAAGAGCGAAGAGGGACTCGACAACGCAAGGAAGGAGGGGACAAATTCTCCCATAAAAAAATCAAAAGTGGACAGTATATGATAATAGATTTGAAATGCTCAAACTAGAACATTTGAACAAGCCTTTCTCTGTAATGAACGGTTAACGAAGGTCCACGGGAAACTGGAGATGACAAGAAAAGCTGAGTTCCAGCCTGAGCGCTCCACCACACCGCGATATATCGCAAACCTGTGATCCATCTAACTGCTTGGCAAGTGTTAACTGGGTGCCCACCTCAACCAGCCCCTAAGCCAAGCACTGGATATTCACGGAAATGGGGAACGTAGACTCAGCCCTCGAGGGCTGGCAGTCTGCAAACGAAGTACCCGAAAGGGAAAATCCAAGAGAAGGAGCCTATGACCACAAATTCTGATCAACTGGCCTCTGTGAGATGCCCTCAAGACTAATCCATGGCCTCAGTGTGTTTGCATTTTGCTAACAGTCTAGAAGGTTAGTGGGAAAATGCAAAAAGATGTACTTTGGGGCAAGGAGAACTGGTAAGATACTAGCAAGAGTAGACGGGCTCTCCCCTCAGTTTCTGAGATGAGACCATCTCAGGGTAGAATAACTGAGGCTAAACTTCCAACATCTAGGATTTGGCCTCTCGCTTCCTCCATGCATGGCCTGCTTTATATTCCTCTGGGAAAATGCCAGTGACATGTCTCCACGGTCTTTGGCAGAGAGTAATAAAACATAGGTAGCTGGACATTATCTAATAAAACATCAAAGTGCCAATTCAGTTCTCAAAATTGCATGTAACATTTACATTTAAAAAAAAAAAAAGATTTTT
This sequence comes from Rousettus aegyptiacus, assembly GCF_014176215.1. Lineage (NCBI taxonomy): Eukaryota > Metazoa > Chordata > Mammalia > Chiroptera > Pteropodidae > Rousettus > Rousettus aegyptiacus. The sequence continues at coordinate 11,755,182 of NW_023416285.1, forward strand.
CAAAAGCTAAATGAATATGACATAGTATGAGAAAGAAAACAGATTGTGAACCAGAATAGTGACTCATAATTCTAAGTTACGACCGAAGAAAAAGACGCGTACTACTGTCATTGGTCTCTGATGGCACTGCTCCGGCAGGGACACTCCTGGCCGTCACAGCAAGCTGACCTGCCCCAATGAAAGAGAAAATGACCTATGGAAAGGAGAGGCTACTAACCATGAACCAATAAAACCACTCTTCGCTTTCCAGCATTTAAAACCAACCACCCACCCACCAACAGCAGCAGCAGCTCACTGAACTGGGCTTGTGTGTCAAATATTCCCTGGGGTTTACAAGACTCCTGCTATAAAGGGAACAAATAAGATATGAAAAATCTCCTCTCCTGAGGGCACAAAATTCTTGAGAACGTGAGAGTATTTAAGACAAAAGATTAAGATAGGAAAGATGTTAAAGATCTCAGAGAAGAGATCAAGTAGAAATGCAAATCAAAACGGTTTTTAATTATACTAGTAAACAAATATAGGCTTTGTGATACTGTAACGGAAACATTACTAAGTACATTGTCCAAAAATGGCCACTAGGAGGCGCCCATGAGAAGAAAATGTGAAACTGTCATTCGCATTTGCAATACAGTGATAAGATAGCAAGTCTCTGCCTCTGGACTGACAGGAGGACAGCCCATCACTGAACCAAATGGTGATCATAATCACTCTTTATATGGCAGAAAGTTTAAGAAAATAACTGAGCTAGGAAGTGAAAAGTTTTCCACAGAAGTTAAGTGCACGAATGCAGAGTATCAGAACACCCGAAAATGTGTTAAAAATCACAAAGATGGTTATCGAGGACCCAAATAAATAGGAGAGTTCTTTAAAATCTTTTTTCCTCAACAAAGATTCACACATTTACCAGTTACTTCTAGCCTGAGAATTACTAAATTTAAAAATCATGCCAGGGGAAAAAAAAATCACCGGTAGTTTTAAATAACTCATTAGGATCATATCAACAAGGATAATTATAAACCGGTAACTACCTAAATTCTCCACGATCTGAACAATAAAAGTTAAATATACATATATTATAAATTATATATATATTACACATTACATTATATATATATATTTCCTCTGGCAGGGTATAAAGAATTATAAAAGAGTTTGCCACTAAAATAAAATTTAAAAATAGATCTGAAATCAGAAATGTAAAAAAAATAAAAAATAAAACAAACAAAAAACCACAGAGTGACTTCTTTGTTACTTTTTACTTTTCCCTTAAGAAACAAAATATCACTTAAAAATTTTACTCCTCCTACATCGCATCATCCACAAAAGTCAATTCCAGTTGAATCATGGACCTTAAAGTAAAAGGTAAAACATACTAAAGTTTCTTTAAGAAAACAAAGGAGGATATCTTCATGACCTTGATGCAAGTAAAGATTTCTTAAACAGGACATAAAAAGCACTAACTATACATAAAACACTTCAAAAAAAAAAATCAAGAAACTGTTCATAAAAAGACAGTGTTGAAATAAAAAGGATAAAGGCATCTTACAAGCTGAATGCTTGAGTTCCCTGCCCGGGAAAAAACATTCACATGTATTGAAATCTAATCCCAATGTAATGATATTAGGAGGTGGAGCCTCTGGAAGGTGATTAAGTCATGAGACGAGAACCCATTCACAAATGGAATTGGTGCCCATATAAAAGAGACCCCAGAGAACCCCCTTGTCCCTTCCACCATGTGAGGACAGAAAGTGGGCCCTCACCAGACACTGAAACTTGATCTTAGACTTCCAGCCTTCAGAGTTTTGAAAAACAGATTCCCGTTGTTTATAAGCTACATACTCTGTGGTATTCTGTTCTAGCAGCCTGAATGAATTAAGAAAGGCATGGACTGGAAAAAGATACAACACATAAATCCAACAAAAAGCTCCTACTCACTATTTATATCAAGAATCCCTGTAAGTCAATAAGAAAACAATATGCAACCAAATTAAAAATAGGCTATAGTTAATAATAAGATGGTATATTTGAAAGTTGCAAAGAGAAATCCTAAAAGTTCTCGACACAAGAAAAAACATCTTTCCTTTTTTATTTTTGGTATCCATACTAGATGATGGATGTTGACTAAATTTATTGTAGTTATCATTTCACAATACATATAAACTCAAGTTATTGTGATGTATACCTTAAACTTGGTGTTGTATGTCAATCATATCTCAATAAAACTAAAAGGAAAAAAATAAAAGTCAAAGATAATGAAAAAGAGTAGGCAAGACTTGAGGAAGAACATCACAAAAGGGGAAACCCAAACCAACAGTAAGAAAATGCACTGGTGCTCAACATCATAAGTCACCAGAGGAAGGCAAATTAAAACCACAATAATCTAACAAAATAGCACCACCAAAGACTAAAATTAAAGACTTAACAATACCAAGCACTGGCAAGGATGTGAAGCAACTAAAACTCTCATTATGGTGAGACTGTAAACCAATACAACCACTTTGGTCAACTGTATGGCATTATCTACTAGAGCTAAATAGAGGGATAGACTACAATCCCAGCAATCTCAGTCCTGAATGTACGTGTCCATCAAAAACCATGTACATAATTATAGCAGACTTTTCTTGTTAGTCAGAACCTAGCAACAACCCAAATGTCCATCTGCAGGAGAATGCACAAGTTTTGATATTTTTATACAACGGACTACTATGTAGCAATGGAAAAGAATAAACTGCTGCTACATGCAAAAACAAAGATAAAGCTCACAGATGTAAGTCATGGGAAAGAAACCAGACACAAGAGTACATAGTGCACAATTCCAATTATGTGCAGTTTAAGAACAGGCAAAACTTATCTATTGTGATCTATTGTGATCGTCACCAGAAGGATCTCTCTTGAGATGGGAATGGGAATCAACTAGAAAGAAACACAGGGGAGCTACCAAGTGCTCAAGTAAGAATCTTGATCTCGATAGTAGCAAATGTGTGTATTCAATAAAAAAATATCATCAAGCCATACACTTAAGATCTGTGCACTTTGCTCAATATCTCAATGTAATAAAAAAAGAAAAAATATATCAGTCCCCCTTGGATTATCAATTCCACCGCAGAGGATTTACCCAGCAGATTTCCTATTAAATGTGCAAAATATTGTACAAATTACTGCAAACAAATAAAATAGAGGGGTATCTAAATAAATTATGGTAGGAACATAATACTAAAAGGTAAAAAAGAATAATCTATTTTTATAAGGGAAGACTTCAGAAAGAAGATTCAGTACAGCGATTAAGAACACAAATTTCTGGAGTCTGAATTCGAATCTCAATTCCAACACTAACTTTGCAGATTTGGGTGTGGTGCTTAAGCTCTCTATGCCTCAGTTTCTCTATCTGTAAACTGGGGTAATGTTAACAGTAGTATATTTTACGAGGCTGTTATGATGAGCAAATAAGTTAAAGCATGTAAAGATTTCAGGAGCGTGCCTGATACACAGGTGCTTAATGAAAATTAGCCACCACCATCTCCACCACTGCCATCATATCATTGTAAGACAGCAGCATCATCAACATCATCATCATCACCTTCACCACCACCACCAGATCTATTACTCCATGGACACCAGCACCCACCATCCTAAAAGAGTTTCATGGAAAAAAAGTATGGTTTAGAATAATGCTTGCAGCAAGCAACCTACTTTGTGGAGAATGACTGTGATGGGAGAGAGGAGCGGGGCTCAAGTTTACACTATAGACTAACGTGAAGAAATAATGAAACTGAAGTTTGCTTACATTCGGCAAGTTTATATAAATACTATTTAAAAGCAATGCTAAAGAGATATAAAAAGAAGTGTGTACTCTCTAGTTAGGTGATACGATAACAAAGGGGAATCAAGGTACTGAGATTATTTTACTTTCACTACTATCACCTAGTAAAGTAAGTACTGCACAAATGGTTTTACCCTGATCATTACCTACCTGCTATTTAAGTAAGTTTTTTAGTGGCCCCTTCTTCTAGGACCTTCCTGTCCCAATTGGCTATCTCTGATCACAGCATTCAAACAAATCCGATTTCTGCTCAGCTTTTCTCTCTGGCTCCCACTGAGACCTTAGAATATAATTGGTTATAGCAGGATATCTACTAAACCAAACCATGGTGTCTAAGATTTACAAACAAAATATTCCTTTTCCTTCGTTTTTTAAATCCAAAATTCTTTAAAAGCAGATTGGGAAAAGTTTTATGGTCTATCTGACAAATAGAAATCAAGACTGGCTATATTAAACGATATATTAAGATAGTTTTCAGGAAAAATAGGATTTTATATACATACTATTTGAAATATTGTCAGGTAAGGAAATAAGATGTTGATTTCCAACTTTGGAAAGACATTTCTTCTATTTTAGATATCACTTTATTTGAGTAAGTACAATTTCATTTAACTTTGCCTTTAACTCTAAAAGTCTCATAAATGAATTTTATTATAATTTTGTCAATTTCAGATGAATTTCACTTTGCTGCCTCTAGGTGGCACAGTTATATTTAAGAAAAAAAGATATTCTGAAAATAGAAAAAAATCTTAGTGCTTACTATATTTTAGCTTTAAGAATTGAGTATTGCATTTTTAAAAAAATTATAAGTATGAAAGATAAAAGAACAGCTTATTCTAGAAAGGGATTACGCTAATTTAAATAATGTAAAACAGCTAGGAAATTCAAAAATAGATGCTTTAAACTGGTATTAGATTAAATAAAAATAAAAGTTTCACATAATAACATGATATTTCACTAACAGTGAAGCTTATAAAATGCCTTCTGTCTTGTGTTTCATTTATTCTGCTCAACTTTTTCTAGTTAACTACGATATACATTTCAGACAATTCTGCATCTCTATTATTTCTCTTTCAGTACTTTGTAGCTTTGGGTTATTTTATAATCAAAACCTAAATGAGAAAACCCTTCCATATTGAAAGAGAAAATGCTTCATACTTTAATTAATGCTCCATGCTTTAATTTGGAAAGGTTACTACAAACTGATATGAGGTGAGTTTCCTGAAAACAGACTCAGACTTACAGAGACCAAACATCTCCTATTTGTAAGGAGAATCTGAAACTATCAACTCTCACCTTAAACTGAAAAGGGTAAACGACTCACACAAATACAGCTGAGTCTAAATAGTAGCGACACCCTCTACTGTCAGCTGGGATGAATAACAAACATGTTAATGGATGCCACTGAAAAGACCATCCTTATCCCCTGCTAAATAATCTATTTACTCTTCCTGTTTGACGGGTAAGCCAGGTAAGGTATACTAAGTTAAGGAGCAAAGAGAAAATCAAGAACTGAGCAAAATCTATTCTGATTCAAGCTTGCTTTAATAGGATCATTTCTAGTGGTAAAGGTTATTCTGTTTTCTTAAGAATAAATCTCAAAAAGCAAAATATATCTTGTTTCGAGACTAGTTAATGCTTTCATAAAATATAGTCTAGATAACAGATTCAGAGCTGGAAGCGGAAATAAAAACGTAGGCATCCTCCCTCCCAGGCCAGCCTCAAGCCATTTCTGGGAAATGTCTTTCAGATTCATGAGTAATTCCTTCCACTATACTCAAAGTGCATGTATCCATGCTCCGGGATGTTAGCATCTTATAATAACTGCAATATAAAACAAATTCTAGCATGGTTAATTTCATAATTATCAGCTCAGGAATCAGATTCACTTTATCAGATAACTACTTTACCAAAATTAATAGGTATGAACAATGGTAAATAACAGAAAACATCAGCTTGATTAACATTAAAATTGAAAATACATTATTTGTGTCAATACTATTTCTTTCAGTGACTAAACTGAAATTATCACTATTCCTCTAAATCCAAAAGGAGGTAAAAATTATGACATGTAATGGGAAAAAAAAAACTAGATGGCAAACTAAAAAATCTCTCATTGTTCACTGTTTATCTTTGGGCAAATGAGTCTCTCTTACTGGGGTCAGAGTTGGTCTGTACAGACTCCAAGATACCTCCAAATTGTAAGAAGGTAAAAGTCTAGTTGAACTGATTCACTTTTGAAGTTTACTGAAAATTCCTTTACCAAACTCAATCACATACATTTCACTTGGCAGAAATTCAATTTCCCTTTTAAAAGAGAATCACACCAAACAATGCTTCTTACTTAACTACAGGGAGCAATTTATGTCACAAGTTTTTTTTTAAAGCAACCTTTACTGGAGCTTAACGACACATAAGGAAAAAATTAGAATACTTAGTGTTTATGCATAAAGTTAACAAGTGCCATACCATCAAAACCGCATAGTTACTAAGGGAGTAGCACTGAATGGTCGTGATGTTTTCATCTGAGTAGAGTATATGGCACCCGTCTGACTTCCAGCCTCCTTGTCCGTTCAGTAAATCAAAATCCCACTGGGCGGCCACGGCATCTGCTCCGTGCGCGATGCGACGCAGGGTCACGTTAACGGGGCTGTGCTGGGTATCTACGTTCACGCCATCTGGAGAAAACAGGAAATAAAAGTATTTCTGAAAAACAAACCTCATGAACAGCTGAATGTCAATTTATACACTAATCTGGTATTCTGCGATATCTTTTTTTTTTTCACCAGTGACTCATTAAAACAAAAAGGAACAAAAACGGACATTTTCAGGACCAGGGAATTATAAAAGTCGCACTGCCCCGCGACTACAGAAGACCATGCGCCGCACACAAACCTATTTTTGTGAGAATCACCGGCGTAACCACTGCGCGCCGTTTTCCATCGTCGGCCAAGTTTGTTGAATTCCCGGTGGCTGGAAAAAGTTTTCCGTTGCGGAATGCGATGAGTTGAAGCTTAAAGAGAGAGTCGTCAGTCGGTCTGACTTCTCTTTTTTGCTTTGGTGAGAAAAGGGACGGTGGGAGCTGAATAGAAGCTTCCACAATAGTATTCTGAAAATACATAAAACACAAAAAAAGAAAGGTTGCCCTATGAGTATGCAGAAACCAGAAAGAATATTTTAGATTGTTACGAATGCTTTCTAATTATATGCTGAATAATTTTAAAAGACGTGTATATATGAAATTCAATAGTTCAAAGAACTTATCAGTTAAGCAAAATGTCTGAACATGATGTTAACAGTATAGAACCCAAGAAGTATAAAATAAAGATAAATGCAAACTCTATTTCAAAGTTAAAGAAATCAATGAGAAATTGTTTCAAACCAGAGTGAATTTTCCCATGACAATATATATTGCTGAAATAAATAGCACTAAACAGATCAAAATCTCAGTGATCACTCTTTATATCAATTTTACAATGACAAACTATGGCAAATAGCACAAATGTAGCATATCACAAAAATGAGTATAATTAACTTGGGTGGATGGAATTTAAGGTGATTTATGATGGATTCAAACTGTCAAACCACAAAAGAAATTATGCAAACATAATAAAAGCTTAGATTTCAGCAAACCCTTATTTTAGAAGACATTTCCCTGAGACAAAGAAACACATTACGTTTAGAAAAACATAGTAACAAACAGGAAGAACTAAGGATGCTGGCTGATCGCGGAGTGTTTTTCAAACTTCTTTATCAGGGATTTTTAAATTATAAATTATGCAGCATTCAATAAAAAATAAATCTATAAAACCAGGAGACAAATTATTAACTCTAAAACAAAATTCCTTATTTTAAGATGTTATCACAGTTTTTCTCTTGGCACTAATCTCTCTCTCATCCAATATTTACGCTGCCAACAGAATTTCCTCTTAAGGAACGGTCTGATTATGTTATTTCTGTTTAAATAATATCTTTGTTCTCAAGTGATTAGAGAATAGTGCTCCCTAAATTCTGAGTATACCATACAGTTTGGATAAAAATCCATGTCCCTAATTCATCTTTAACACTCCCTCTACCACAACCGGCAACACTGATGGATTTCCGAGCCCTCCTACTTTATTTTTATGCCACTGTGCTCGCTGCACATCCCTGGCTGACATGGTCCACTATTCCCCTGTCTGGCAAACTTGAACTAGTCACATCTGATGTTTAGCAAGATAATCCTACCGGCAATGGAATGGATGGATTAGAATAAGAAAAGCTGGCAGCCAAGAGGACTTTACAAAGTTTTTTAAACAGGGGTTTTTTTTTTTTTGGATGATTAATGACATGAGTCCTCACGCAATCCACTGCTTTCAGTTAGCTGCTCCCTCCCTCTTCCGCACTCAGGCAACATCCTGCACAGGTCTGGAGTGTAACTAATATTTGCAGTGCCACAGTGTAACAACTCATGGTCTGCTCCTCCCACCACTGCGGGGTTGTCCAGTCCAGATAACCTCACTTATTTCTCTAGATCCCCACACTACATGTTAATAGCAGTTCCTGGCATTGGTATTTAATAAAGGTTGCCCAATGTTTACAAAATTAATGGAAGTCGGTGTGGCATGTTTAAAAAGATTCTATTTAGGCAAGGGACTGACATTAGAATTAGCTTTTAACTGCTGTGCTTAGAAGAATGTTGGAACACATCAGATGCCCACAAATATCTGTTGAATGAAAGTATTTTGGAAGTTTGCATATTAACTGTTTGACTCTTATTTTTAAACTGAAGGTGCCAAGAAAATATTAGGAATATTGCACTTAAGAAAATGCATAAAGAAGTCTCTACTATTCTCACAAATGTAATCTACTGAGAAAACAAAGTTTATTATAAATTCATTCATTAATCTAGTACACTCCTATTAATCATATAAATTTCTCTTAAGTATATAATGAGGCTTTCAAAAAAGGAAAAACATCAACAAATCAATTAAGAGAGTAAAATCCTGAAAATGCATTATGTAATGGACATTTATTAAAATGTAAGTACTCTAAAATTCATAAAATAATTTTGTTGTGAACACAAAATGACTTGAAAAGTAAGGATAGGTCTCTGGGAAGGTATTACTTATGGCAAATCAAATTTTAAAGAAGTCGTACTGATGTTCTCTAAAAGTCAGCTGAAAAAGAAAATGACATCTATAATTTATAGAAGTCCAGAATTTTTTTCTACATGAATTTAAACTTGTAAAACCAATCAAACAAAAACAATTTAAAAAAACTCAGGTGTATGGACAGATCACTGAGAGATAAAGAGCTACACATTCGAGGCTGTTCCATACTTACGGCTTCTAAAATACCCTCCAGAGTCCAATAAAGAATATTACTAAAATAATGATTATGGATTCCTTGGGGTGGAGAGAGGGTGGCCTACTGGTGCTGGAAAAGCAAATCTCAGCTGTATCAAGAATGTTTAGAGTTTTATAGTAAGAAGTGTAATTCTCCTACATTTAATTTCTTTAAAAGAAGTGTTGATGGGTTATTATGTAAAGGTGAGAAATCTAATTTAAAAAACCACTGAGGAACACTTATTTAACTTTTTAAGATTTATATCATGATTATACCTTTTGCCACTTGGCCTGAAGTCAAGGAACACAAGTTTATAATTTCATTTAACCATACATTTATTTTTAAAAGGATGGGTTGAAGAAATGGAAATAGATATAAACACATGAATTATAGCCAATAAATAAGAACAAAATTTCTCTTAAAAATCCTTTGGAAAATACATGTTTTTAGTGTCTAATATTTTACGATGGAAAGTTCACATGGGATTTGAAACAAGAAACCAGGATGCAGGTCCCAGCATCACCAGTTATAGCTGCCTAATGCTGGCCAGTTTTGTTAGTCTCATCTGTCAAACACAGCTAACGATCTTTCAAACGAAGAGCTGTGAGGACCAAATGGCATCATGATCAACAAAAGGCTACAGAACTCTCAGTGGTGTTTTTATTATTATTACTGCTGCGGCATGGCAACTGGTTATCTGGAGTCTGGGGAGAGAGAAAAAAATGCCTGTAAGTAACCGACTTACCAACAAGAAACTAGACCCTGACGATGTTTTCACTTCTACAACTCTCGTTTTAATTTCAGTACCAAAAATTGATAAAGTCTGAACACACAAGAAACCAATGTCATCACAGGGCTTGTATCATGAATTTATTTGCTGAATTCTTGTTTCCCTATTTACAATGACATTAAGCTAGGAAGGAAATGTTAAGTATAAATGTTAAGTATAAACTCAAATACTTCTAGGTTTTAACATCAGTCCTAATAAAAACAATCTGGACTTCCACCATTGTGTAATTAATATTACATTTTTCTGAAATCCTAGTTTAAGTGTATAGAGTTCTAACACTGAGATCAGAATGATTCAAAGAGCCATCTATTTAAAACAATACAAATAGATGAATTTCTCCATGTTTTCTTAACTATCTACACACTCGATTTTACAGAGACAGGTATGATGACTTATCCTGATTTTACTGTATATAATTTGTTAACTGCATAACACCTTTTGAGTATCTTACTGCTAAAGATTGACAGGGATTCGGTTTCCTTTTAGAATTAATTTTTTAACTGACTTTCTTCACTAATTAAGCATGGCTGCTAATTTTTACTAAACAACATTTATTGTATGTTTCGTTACCCTGTGCTGGCATAAATGAAATAAGCATGGTTTCTTCCCTCAACTACTCATAACTCAACAAAAGAGAGGTAAGAACAATAAAAAAATAATAAGAGCTAACATTTATTAAGTGCTTACTCCATGCCAGGCACTTTTGTAAATGTCTGTACTTTGCCTCATTTAATCCTCTCAATAATCCTTTGAGTTAAGTATCATTTCATGATTCCTATGGAGCAGATGAGGAACTGACATTCAGAGAGGTTAAGGTACTCGGCCAAGTTTGCACAGCTATTAACTGGGGGAGGAGAACATGAATCTAGGCTGTCTGGCTACAGAGAGGCCACACTCTTAGTCGCCATATCCTTTGGCTTCTCTCACAATAACTCAACTCACTGTAACAGCTTCTGACTATTCTGGAGAACAAACAAAGCACGAAGGGACTAAGAGGCAATGATGAAATCAGAGTTACCATGCAAACGGAGTTTTAGAGGCAGAAAAAGGGCAGAAATAAAGTTGTAGATAACTGGCCTGGAAAATTTAAAGGACTTCAGTTGGGATCAAGCCCTAGATGTCTGAGATGAGGGGAATACAGGTAGTAGAGAAAAACTGATTTCTAAATCCCAGTCAAGAAAGTTAAAAACAAAAAATAAAAAACGAAACCAAAAACCCAGTTCTTTCTGGCTACATTACAGCTATATTTGAAACGCCAACAATTTCTAAACCTCTTAGTAGCTCATCAAAAACATAATATTTGTGAATTATGGTGCCAACAGTGGAAGGAAGCATTCAGTTACAAAATATATTCGACAGATCTGATTTGGTGCTGGAAGAGTCAGATGAGTGGTAACTCCATCTCCAACTGGTCGACCAACTGAGGCCAGGCGCTGGAACCCACTGATGACTCAAGCACTCACTGTGCCTCCGGCAGTCCTCAGTCCAGTGCGGGAGGGAAGAAGCCCATCTGGCTCCCACGTGCACAGTGCAATGATAGAAATGAGCAGGGTGCGAAGGGCAAAGTGAGGGAGAGAATCAAGGAGATGAGGGTGGGAGAGGCGAGGACTGATAGCACGGTAATAGGTAAGATTTCTTGAAGGTGACATTTCTGCTGGGTGTTAACATACAACAGGGAGCTGGGAAAGGGAGGGGCGGGGGAGGAAATTCTAGCAGAATTAGCATGAGGCAGGCCTAAGAATGGCCTGTGGTTGGGAGAGGAACCAAGGGAAGCTGCTGATACTGGACACAAGGGAAAGGAAGTAGGAAGGGATGGGAAGCGAGGGATCGATGTCAAGTGATGAAGCCACCAGGAGCCAGCCTCCGGAGAGACACAAAGTACTTATCGGGGGATGTGCAAGGTCTCTTCCCATCTCGCGTAGGTCCCATGATAATGTTCACAGTAGCAACAACCTGAAATGACGCACGCGCTGACCATCAAAAGAGCCTCTGCAGGGAAGACGACCAGGGGAAGCCCTCCGCTCTGCAGGCGCCAGCCCCTCAGCTGCTAAAGGTGGACAGAGCTGGGGTGTCCCCAGCAGAAGGACCAGCAGTGCTGAGGGGGCACCCAGGGAGCTATGGCACCACCCATTTGCTAAAGGGTAAGGATGGACGTATTTCAATATTTTACTAACTGGCATGGTTGCAGTGGTACTTGTTGGCCAAATGTCAGCCCTGGGTAGACCAATCTATGAGAGAGGGATGGGTTTTTAGGAAGAGCCTGGAGACACAGAGACCACATAGGGCAACGGTCTGGGCAACACAGGATAGAAGTCCAAATGAGGCTGCGATGGTAGTAAAGAGAGAAGGACAGAGAGTCAAGAAACATGTAGGAAGCAATCCAGGTAAGGCTCTTACTGAAAAGGGCTGAGTTTTTAAGGGTTTGGCTTCCTAGGCTAGCATATTCTCCCATTTGAGGGTAATATAATCAATTACTGCATGTTCGAGTTGTCTAGTTAGTACTATATTCAAGGCGCTAAAAAAAAAAAAAAAAAAAAAAAAAAAGGTACATGCAAAAAGAGTAAAAATTGCCTGAGGATAAAGTTTAAAATGTAAAGAAAGTTTCTGTTAAAATGCTGAAGCATTTTGCGCTGTCGACATTAAAATGTTTAATTTTGTGTCATGAAGGGTACGTTTCTCTTTTACTCAGTTTAATCATGTCCATCTATGAAGCATGAATAATAGTGTAATGTGTCCTTGGTTTCTGGCCACAAGATGATCTTAAAAGGACAGAAGAGTATGAAATTGATAAATCTGAGTGTTCATTTAATGCTTTCTACTTTAGCAAGCTGAAACTTTGCTTACCCAGAGGGTAGGTTGTGAAATTGATGAAATATATATGGTTTCATCATTTTTAATCCCTTTCTACCAACTATGATCACCTAAGGTAGAAGGATTCATCAATTTTAAGTGCTCCTCAAAGACACACGGCGTTCTCTCATGGGCTTCTGTGTGATGCTGTTTCTGTGTCTTCTGTGGTATGTTTTTACCAATAAAAAATACAATAAGGAAAGGAGCAGGTCTACAGCAGCACTGCAGGTACATCAAGTGCTCTCACGGAGCCAAGAATAACAAATACATCTTGACAATTTTCCTCTGAGTATATGGTACCAAGTAAATATATGATCACTAGACATTCTGACCTAGTTGAGACTGTCTTGGGTGGCAGGGGAAGTTGGCTTTTTCTACATTGAGCAAACTGGCCTTCCCTGTGGAGGTCACCAGGGTAAGGTATGACAAAATACATTAATTCTTCATTCATTCATTCATTCATTCACTCATTCAATATTTATGAGTGCCCAATGTATCAGTACCTAACACTTATTTGATGAATTATGACATAGCGGTTAGTGATTGGGATACTGTTTGTGATATACTTCAGGAACAAGCCAGAAACAAAGAAAATATTTAGTAATTAAAATCCGCAGAATGCAGTTACACATGGTTACATGAAACTAAATGAAAAAATGTGGTTCCATTAGGGACTGGAATTATACCTCTGTTTGCTCCAATGTAATTTAATGCAACACGTCTGAACCCCACATTATAAAAACAAAAATGCTTTTATAATTTTGTTTCCTGCAATAAAACACACTTTTTCTGAAGATATATCACATGTTTCTCTTTGCTAAAAATTCTTAATATACAGCTTGTCTAATTAACTGCTCAGCCTCAAGTCTGATTTTCCATTAGGCCCAGTAGGCACAGAGCCAGGGCACAGGATGCTTTCATATCTTTAAAATCAAGAACAATAAAAATGAACTTTTTTTTTTTTTGTAAAAGAAAGGTAAAAAAAAAGTTTTAATATGTAATATTAATATAGTCATCTTTTTTACCACTGTAGTTGTAAAATATAACTTTGATATTTTTGCGTGAAGAAAGGGGTCCAAGGGCAAAAATGCATAGGTTTGTGAAAGTCAACTTGTGTCCCTTCCTGGTCTCAATTTTTTAAAAAGAACAGGATAATATAACCAATATGCCCTTCTACCCTAAATAACTTTCAGTAAGGTTATTTTGTAAAGCAAAAATTTAGTATTCTGATCTAAGAGCAAAAGGTCTTAAATGATGGCAAAATATAACGTACCTTTAGTGCCAGACTTGAAAACGTATTTGAAATATTGCACTTAAAGCTCAGCTGCTTATCCAGGTTTCCATCTGAATCTCGCCTCCCGTAGTCCGAAGGGCCTGTACGGTCAGAAGCTGCCACCTTCTGGAACACGGTACATGTCATTCCGGAGAAGCCAGTGGCCTTGATGACATAAGCTTCCAGAGCAATATTGGGGGAGTACTTCAAAAGTCAATCAAACAGGAGTTATGAAAGATTTACAATATGGAGAAAATGAACTTTCAAAGACTTTACAAACACAAAACACTGTACCTAAGGTAAAAGAGAACGCTTAGGTTCTTACTAAACAAAGACACCGTGTAGATAAATGGTAGAATTAAAAATTAAAAAAAAAAAAAAAAAAAAAGATGCTGGGGAAAAAAGGATGTCTCAAAATAGAAAAATACTGATGAAAAGAACAAGCCATTAAGTGTGGAGGATCAGATAGGAATTCAAAGTCAATTAAAAAAAATTTAAAGAGCGCTGTGCAGGAAACTATAAGCTAAAAATGCAAGTGCTTAGAAAAAAAAAATCAGCTAGAGAAATCAGTGGCCTCTCTTAATGATCATAACACAGGGGTCATGTTAGGGTTTGGGAGACACACTTAAAGTCACCTTGATCAACACTTATGCCATATTCGCCGTTTCCTTTTACAAGGAGATCTAGTTAACTCTTTGCATTGTTTCACCGGTAAAAATTTTACAGGCTCACTCCGAAGGTGCTTCTTTAGCAAAGGAAGAAAGATGCTAAAGAGCAGATGAACAGAAGTACGAAGTAAATGAAAGCCAGAAAAACCACCCGAAAAAGATGGCACCTGCCCCGACAGTTTGAAAGAATTCAAGAGCGAGACTGAACTCAGAGAATTCACCAAAATGTAGGACCCGTCAACACAAACAGCCGCCATGCCTACGCCTGGAGGACTTCACCACAGCAGGCGTGGATGAGGATTTACTGCAAATTCTGAAGACAGTGACACGGCATCTCTTTCCTTCTTGAAGGATGAGTAAGACACTATTCTAAGGACCAAGTGTAGACAAAAACTTTTTTTTAAAGCACGGGCCTTTTTCCACTTACTGTTGAATAAACGTGAGCTCCATTTGCGAGTCGGTACGTAGCAATCCGCTGCAGACACTGGACAATTCTACTGCAGGCTTTAGCTTCCCTCTGCGCCAGCCACAGGACGCGCTCGTCGGCCAACATGATGTTACTTGCGATGTCAACCATCACGTCGCCTAGCTAGCAGGCGTGCAGGAGAGGGAAGAAAAGATCTTGAAAACCATCACGAACTGTTTTATATAATCAAAACCCTCTCACGGGACAGCAAGAATGGCCTTTGGTCTATATTTTCCCATGAAAACCCAACAGGCACTTGTTTCTCATTATAACCTCTTCAGATATGAACAGCACACTTGATGATGACTATTTGGTAATATTTAGCTCTAGACAGTGTACTTAAGGAACCACCAATCATTGGTGAGAAGACTGACATGCGGTACTCAAACCAATGAGGAAAAGAACAAATTGAGAGGAAGGAAAAAATATCGCATGATCCCAGAAAAAAAAACGATCTACAAACGCTTGGTCTGGAAAAGTATTTATAAACATTTCTTTCAGAGTAAGTGTTATCTTAGTGTTACTGTTAAGAAACACATACTGCCTTTCTCTTTAGCATCCTAGGTATGTCCAACCACTGCAAGGTCTCCACACATGCTGGGCCACCGCCTGTATCTCTGCATGCAGCTTCTGCTACCTCGAATGAACTTTTCCTTCTCTTCCTCCCAACTCAGCGAATGCTTTAAGACTCAGCGCCATAAAATAAATGGAACCTAAGAGGTGCTCACTTTTGCACTGCTTGTTTTATTTAAGTTATGAACTGAGCTCCGTTCATAACTTACAGATGTAAACACCTGTCACGCAAGGCCAGTGAAATGTCCACTGACTATTGTTGATGCTGACTTGTATGTCCCATGTCAGAGAAAGGCACCGAACAGGCGGGGCTAATGAAACATACTGGTGTCAAGGGGGTCTGGTATTGAGCAAAATGTTCGCAAGAGGAAGATCTACGGCAGAAAGAACAGCACAAGTATTCCGGAGGTAGGATTTATACCCTGCCTGGTCCTCTAATCAAGAAGCAAGCATCAACGGTGTCAAGCCCCAGAGCTAAACCAGAAAGCCAGGGCTATTTTAGCAAATGTCTTTTGATCTTCCCAGAAGACCCCGGGTGAGCTTCCCAACCCATTGTGCAT
This sequence comes from Rousettus aegyptiacus, assembly GCF_014176215.1. Classification (NCBI taxonomy): domain Eukaryota; kingdom Metazoa; phylum Chordata; class Mammalia; order Chiroptera; family Pteropodidae; genus Rousettus; species Rousettus aegyptiacus. The sequence continues at coordinate 11,771,513 of NW_023416285.1, forward strand.
CCATTAGTCTTCCCGGGATGTGTAATTATGAGGCCTGAGGTGAGTCTGGAGAAAGCTGGGTCCACCCCACCCAGGATTCGCTGCACAAAGGCAACCCATGGAAACCACCAGACACCAACCCTGCAACCACGGGGTGAAACAGACTGCAGTGAGTACAGGGGTGAAAGGACAGGACTTCAAATCCTGCCCCCCAGCTGCACTGGACACTTAACCTCTTGCACCTGCCTTTATTTCTATAATGGGGACAATAACGATCCCGTCTGTTCTGAATGTTGTGAAGATCAAGTTCCAATAACACATATAAGAGGCTCCTTAAACCATGCCTGGCACGTGGCGAGCACTCCAAAAATGTTAGCTCTCTTTGTCGTTTTATTGATTTTTTTCTAAAATCATTTCAATTCCAATATAGACCTCTCTTTGAAGACAGAAGGCTCTATAAGAAGTGGAAAAAAAAAGAGTACATTTTTAAAGGTCTGTGTTCCTATATAAACAGGACCAACAAAGTCCAGCAAAACTGCCTCTTCTTCCTCGGCAAAAGCCCCGCCATCTCATCCAATTAAAAAAATAGTTTTCTGACTTCATACCACTCTTCACGTGGTGTATCACAATTCTGTCTTTATTTCCACTGTAAACACATTGAGGGCAGGGCCGACACAATGTCCTACTCATATTTACACCTTTATTCACTAGTGTGAGTCCTGGCACAAAAGCCGATAGGTATACAATATTCATTCACTCACTGACTAAATATTTCTTGCGGACCAAAGTGAGACAGACTGTCCCGAGCAATGGAGACACAGCAGTGAAAGAAACGTGCAAGCTCTACTTTGGAGTTCATAATCTAGTGAAGAAAATACAAAATAAAGACATTTGTAAAAAGTGATTTAGATAAATGCAATGAATAAGTAGAGAAATATATGATAAAGGGTAATGAAATTTAATCTCAATACCCTGTGTTAATGGACTTGCACATTCTCAAAGGAGGAAATGTCCCCTAAACCCAGGAAATTAACAGGATCGACTGACAGAGAATTAGGAAGAACTTGCTCACCCAGTTCATGAAACACGAGCACCTAGCACACATTCCTAGCAGCACACAGGTACGGGAGTGAAGTTCTTTCTAACGGAAGCCCGTATTTCTAGAGTTGTGAAGAAGTGTAGGGACTCTGATATGTCAACTTACTTACAGTCAACCAGCCATTTATATAGCAGTTAAAAAAAACCCCACTGCCCCTTAATGGGGATTCAGAGGAGCTAAAATGATTTGGTTAAGTTTTTGTCCATTAATCTGAACTACTGTTATTTCAAATTTTGTATACAAAAATAAATAGGGTAAAAGAGATGTTCTGTGGCTATCGGGAAAGAAATTCCCATTGACTGTAAAAGTTAAAAGAAAAACTACAGGAAAATACTAACTCTCAGGCACTACTGAAATATATAGGAGGTGTTTACAGATTAATATAAACTTCCTGTTTTATACTTAAAAAAATTTTTTTAGACATACAAACTTTATGAAGATCCAGCGTAAGATCTGATAAATGCATCTGATAGATCCATCATCTCTACTGAAAAACTATGATTATTATACGATCAACGAAGAATTTCTCTGCCTCACTAGAAAATGCCAGTAATGAAATTTAATGTGTTAATAACTGCAAAGAAAAATATCTCTAAGAAGATATATGGCTAACTAGAGTGATTGCCTTAACTGAGAACAAGTTATTTTTCTCATTATTTCAACCTAAATGGCTAAGAAGCAAGAAAAAGGAGTTGTCGCCAAAATATTCCATAGAGCAGGTGATCTCAGAATGCGACCTGCTTGTGTAGCTTGGTTATGGAAGCTGTTCTGAACCCTTCAGTGACAAAAAAGAATACAAAGGAGATAACAGCATGAAGAATTGTATTGGATTAAACAAGCATTTCCTGAAATCCGACACACGAAGAGTTTAAAAACCTGCAAAGAGTGTTAGAAAGCATTGTATTTCTCCTTGACCTCATTCCCTGAAGGCCATTCCAGCCACAAAAGGGTCAGAAGGAATCACACCTGCTCTCCCACCTGTCACAATGAATGGTGAGGATCAAATGAAAATACGTGTGAATGTACTTTATCCAAGATAAATGGTAAAGCATGAAAAATGGCACATCAATAACAATGAAGGTGTTAAATATCATGTTTTAAGGGACAGGATTTCTCATTCTCAATAGGTGTTTGGAATTCTGATCAAAATAAGACCAAAGTTATCTGTAAATTTCATGAATTTTAGGTGAGCACAGGAAATACACAAGACATTACATCGATTAAACTTGGTATTTCATTTCAATGCAGAAGTATCATGTAATCCTGAAGGCAGAACGTTCATGTGTCGGAGAATAAAATACTCTTGGGTTGCGACTGTGATTTTGTCACGTCAGAAGTCTGTAATCAAATTATTTAGCCGCTTAAGCCTCAGTTTGCTCATTTGTCAAATGAGATCAAGAACCCTACGAGAAGTACTGGGAACGCCTCATCCTCTAGTAAATTAAGAAAAAAAAAGAGAGAGAAAACAAGTATCTTCATTAAGCAAACCAAGGGATCTAGATTCTTCCCCAGATTCGAGTTTTCAAGCAAAGCAACAAGGGGTACTTTTGATTCCAATAACCAGAAAAGGAAGAATTACAGACACAAGTGTGGCCAAGGCAGCAAGCTATGCAGTTGTTTCGAGACAGCTAAGATGGAAATGGGAAGTACAGGAATTGACATGTAGTCCACACCTGACTAAATAATAATACAAGCAGCTGATATTACTAGTATTAAAGTTCAAGCAGTCTTGATGATTTTCTTCGTCAAGTTACAAATTAAGTATAATACTGAGATGACACCTCTCTTAAAGTATGTTATTGCCCTGATTACTTTTAATGAAGAAATTGCTCTGTGTGAAAGTTGTTTTAAAAGTGCATTTGTGTCACTCTTAACTAGCTTCAGTTGAGTGTCTTGGGGTCCCACGACTGGCTTCTCAGCAGCTTGTTAATTCAGCTGTCAATATTCAACAAGAGGTTCCACTGTGACAATCATCAGGGCCTATGTCACCTATTAAATCTCTGGTTTTACTGTGGTGTATGAGTGAACAGGATGATGATGATGATGATGATGATGATGATGATGATGATGGAGGAACTAACTGGAAAAGCAAGTGAAAGGGAACGAGGAGAAAGAGGCTAAGAATAATAATTTTGGGTTTATTTTTCACTACCTTACAGAAAAAATTTGAGGTAGCCTACTCACGCTTTAAAAAAATAAATATTTTTAATTAAGAAAACATAAAAAAGTGAGAAATACAGACTTAAGTGAAGAAAGAGAGACACAGACAAGTTAAAAATCTGCATGAACAGCAGAGCTGCTCTGACTGGGGAAAATGGCTTCTTGATAGGTTTCTAGTCAAGGCAGTGAAGACAATTTGATAATTACCAACAGAAAGGAGAGCAAGTCCTGCAGGTAAAGTTGCTTTGATAACAAATTCTAGAAACGATTGAAGAGAGGCAGGGTTTAATGGGCTCCACCCCCGGCCAGACCTTCACAGCGAACAGAAAAGTTTAAAACTGCTAAGATTCCTCCCACTGTCCCAACAGAAGCAGATTTGTTTTTCCTAATTACAAAAATGTATGTGCGCCTCCCTTTCTGGAAGAACAGAGGACTAAGTATTCTGGACAATTCTCTTGCTAAAAGTGAAAAATGCTGAAGGAAAAAAAAAAATGTTATCTTTGTAAATGTACCACTGACGGGGCAGAAACCCAACATTCCTCCAGAGGCCCAGAGAACAACAGTAGCGGGAATCCAGAAGCCATGCGGTAGAACTCCGCTGACCACGGGATATATATGGACATCCACACAGGGCCGAGGACCCACCAGCACGGGCCTTATAAGAGAAGGCTACTACATGAAGCTGACAACTCAAAGAGGTCACTTCTAGGGTCACGGAAAATCAGGATTAATTAAATCGGCCTCCCAGAAGGAAGGGGACAGCTAGGAAACTTGAAATTGCCCTTCCTTGACCTTGATATGGGGTGAGAGGAGGTTAAAAAACCTCTTTGGTGTCAACTTGTAAACACAAATTGACCTTCATGCAGAACTGAGGTCAGACTTCATATTACTTCCGTGATCTGCAAAACCTCAAGCTGAGAACTAATTTCAAAGTGACCAATTACCCTGGTATTTCCCCTGGGCACGTGGCAGAAGCAAATAAACAATCACATTTCATAACAAATTAGACCATTCTCATTAGTATTCCTTCTCACCAACATTAATCAACATTGATCTGAGGTCCTCATCAATGTCAAACCGGGAAAAAAAAATTTTGATATAAGAACAGGAAAACTGCATGTTAGTTGCTGGTGACAATGGTCTACCTAGAAAATCCCACATAAACAACTGCAAAATTATATGAATTCCATAAGGTAACCAGACAATGTGGTCTACATTTTAAGAAACCATTATCGAGGAAAACTGAACATGGACTAGACATTGGAAGATTTTATAAAGGACTCAGAGCTCATCTGGGTGATGTAAGTGTCGGGATTCTATTTAAAAGTTTCTTATATTTTAGAAAAATTATGAATAAAATATATCTAGAATTTACTATTAATGTTCCAGAACTGAGAAAGAAAAAGGGGGAGAGGGGAGACTCAGTCGGGAGGGGGAAAAAGAGGGAAATATATTGTTTTCATAAGAGAAATCACTCTTGTAAATTTGGAACAGATGTTTATGTTGCTTGATAGATAACCTTCAGCTGTTTTTAAAAGACCCCACTAATTACACCATTTGGATCTGGGCAGTTTTGACAGTACCCACCCTAAGATAACAGTACCAACTTGTGTTGGCTAGACTTACAATTGCCTCACAATATTTCAGTTGTAAAATTATCTATAGCAGAGTAACGTTTTTGGACATAAAAGAAAAATCAATTTCATTACTTATCCCTTTCAGCTGTATGCATTTTAGGATACGTGAGCATAACTGTATGCTGTAGTAATTAATGTAAAATGAAGCCTCCTTTAACCTTCACGATTCTCTTTTGCTATACTAATACATGGTGACAGGTATGGCAGTTTAACTTTACAAAGATCCAGACACGATGTCTGTTGCTGCATCACAAATAATATTATACTTATACTTCAATTATCCAATCTTGAATATTTTTGCTGTTTCTCCTATTTATACTTAATAAGTTGCCATTATTTGTTTCCAAAAATAATTCACACTTTACCTATGTCAACCAGTGAACGTGATATTTCAAACTAAGTTTTTAGAGAACTAAATCACTTTGATAATTTTTTTAAAGAGTCTTCTTAGCTTCTGAGATAAGAATATTAAATACTTTAACCCTATAAAATTATATCATAGCTTTGACTTGTACAAATTTTGCCAGTAAACAGGGCAAGTACCATCTCTATTTTTAAAATAAATAGGGCCTATGGTTAATTAATTACTCATAAAACCAAATCTACTTCCGGTCCTCAACACGACACTTCCGCCTGAGCACATACGAAAGCTGCAGACCACTCACTACCACGCACAGGTGAAAAGCAGTGAAATGTTCACCTCTGGGCACTGCCTCGCTCTTCCTGAGCTGAGAGGTGAGCAAAGGTCCCTCGCATCGAAACAGGGAGGCACGGGAGTAAATCTGTATTATGTGATGGCAAAGCTTTTTCAATGTCCATATTTCAAATGCCATTCCAATTACTCTAGTGACTAGAAACATCCAACTTCCACAAATGACTGGTAATCATGTGGGCAGCTAACCTGTGATTATAATAATTGACAATGGAGAGAAGGATGACCACAGGGCCGGAATCCGGGTGGCTTCTCCCAGTGCTAAGGAAACTTACCACGGGAAGCAGGCTGTGCCCCAGAGACACAAGCAACCGGCAGGACAGCTTATTAAAAATTGTGGTCTCAAGTTCAGATAAGAACACTGAAGTGTTATCTCCTTATCAAGTGGTGCATTTACCTGAGTCTCATTTGCATACATCTATTTCCCTTCCTTTAATGTCTACATCATAACAAGTAGACTGTCTAATGGACCAGGGCTATAATTCCAAAACATCCAAAACATATCATCAAAATGCAAAATATTAATAGTACATCCCCCAGATTTTTCTTGCTAAAATGATTTAGGGAAATAAAGCATATTTTTTGCCTTGTGCACATTTGTGAATCTGAAATGTCCTGCACATTAGACTCGTTGAGCACAGTATTTTCCTCACAGTTACATAAAAAGTGCTTTTGGAATATCATGACAACGCAACATTGTACCAGAAAGTGTGACGTTGCAGAAAACTCGAGTTTTTGAAGGTTCTTGGCTTCTGTTCGCAGGGCTGCCCTAACCTAGCTCTGTAGCCTTGGATAAACCATTTAATTATCTTTGGGCTTCAGTTTATGACTTGATCCAGGTTTATTCTACTTCTAAAATTTATTTTTGTATAAATGAATGTATTATAAAAGAAAAGTATATATAAAGTTCTCACATAGCCCAAAGAATATGTTAACCTGAGTCTTAAAACTTACTCGAAGCATTATTTGCTGCTCATTCATTATGAAAACTGCTCTTGTCAGTGTTATTCCCTAAAAGAGAGCATGTTGACAAGTACATCATAGTTTTAACGTGGCCTCGTTAAAATGTACCCCTTTTCAAAGTCACTAAATTCTCTTAAATTGTATATTCTAATCATTTGGGATTTCAAAAAAGTTCCTAAAACAGTCTTTCATTTCTCTAGGATATTACAAAAAAGGCTTTAAGCAACTTAACACATGATCTGAGTGACTAAAACTCACATTTAGAAGAATGAACGAGTGGCTGCATGGAGAGGAGGTATCTGGAAGCCTCAACACAGGCAGCCCTGGCTAACCCACCATGTGATGCAAAAGGCTGCTTCCTCACAGGCTGGCTACGCTCTACCACAAACCCTTAATTTCCAAGAACTGATAGTTCACTTCTAGTTCTCCCAACAGAAGTCACTATAACAGAAAGAGCATGTTTCTCAATGACGGCTTTGGAAATTAAAAACGGCAAACATAAAGAGGCTTAAAACACAGAGATTCGAGACTATCATAATATGACCATTTGCTGACATGCTATCTACTACAAACCTGAAATAGAAAAATACCTCTTTTGATTTTTCCTCTTTGGTAAATCTTCCAAATTTTTCTATCATTTCAGCCACAAATATAACGTCCATCTTGTCAGAAAAGTTGGCTGCTTCCACGGTGTAAGCCAATAATTGTCGGGCTGTGGCCACAGCATTGCTAAGATTGAGGGGCATCTGCATTAAAAAGGCAAAAAGAAGTACTTGGCAAACTGACCGACAAAATTTTGACGTTTTTAACTTTGCATTTCAAAACACTGCAAAGGATTCAAACTTTGTCATTTACTCGCCATGACCTTCTTAAAATGCTTTTTCAAACCTGAGAAAGATGAACTGTTAACAAGAAGTCACCTGACGGGAATCTTTTAAAACTTGAAATGAAATATACTAATACATAAAAGCACATCAGGTAAACATGCTGCACCATCTCCTCCTCTCCACTTATCCAAATTCTAGACAGACACAATCCCGATTGCTTAGTACAACCTTTCCTGAGTATCCCGGCTGGGCGGATCAATACCTCTCCTGTACAGGAGCACAAACCGCTTATTTTGCACTTACCTGCACGGCGCGCATTGCCAATCATGTTTTACGATAGTTTACTTACTGACTTAAACATGACTGAGCACCACGCACTGCAAAAAGGGAACACTATGGGCACAGGACCCTAAGAAAACGTGGAACACAGTAACATCACGCCACTGCTTGTATTCTCGTACGGTTTACAAAAGATGCGTAAAAGCGAAGCCAGCAAAAGGCACCTAAGTATGATAAGCATGGAAAGGGATCCCCTGACGAAGAAATTGTAAAAGGAATCCAAGAAACGGCTTCTCAGAGAGATGTGAACAACGGCTGGTGGACGCAGATGATAAAAGTATTCAAAGATAACAAAGTCAGGGGAAAAATTAAAAAATTTGAAAAATAAATAAAAACTAAATTAAAAAAAAAAAACAAAACACCAAGGTACAAAGTCAGGCAGTGATAGAAAAGGAAGTGAAGCCACAAAGAGGGCCTTAAAAACCAGTGGAGAAAACTAGACGTTATTCTGAAGACAGGTCAACTGAAGTATAAACGCCAAAATCCTCAACATTAAAAAAAAGAAGAAGAAGAAGAAGAAGAAGAAGATGATCTTATGTATTTGGTTCAAATACGTTTTATTAATGACCCTGGCAAATCTGAAGACTTTCTAGTTACCTGATTAAACATATAAAGAACCCTGGTGACGTCGTTCGCATACTGGCAGCGGGAATAGTCATCATCTGCCCAGAAGCCGCCTCTGTCGCACCTGCGCCAAGCCTTTCTCTCGTCCTGTGAGTTTCCAGGATAGATCCCGCTGCCGTGCGTGTTCCGAGTACACTGCAGATAAGCAGTGATGCCTGCCAACGTTCGGGGCCACCTAGAGAGAGGAGGGCAAAACGGCATACGAAAAATTACGCTGACACAAATTATTAACAGAGGAAACGTAAGGATTAGAGCGTGTCGTGTACAATCCCAGGGAAAAGTCAAAGAAACAAACCAAAACACTCCTTTAAGAATAAAGACCTAAATTGTTTTTTTTTTTTTAAAGTTAACACGGATTAAATTGTTTTAAACTATGGGCCAAGAATATTTTAATACCATAACATAATAGGATATTTTCCGAGAGACTCTAAATACTGCTATAAACACATGGGAAAACTGTATCTTATCCAATAAAAAATAAAAATGATGCAACAAGTGGTTCTGCATGTCTTTTTAATTACCGTTATTATACTTTTGGCTTATATAACCACCAGGATGTTTGCAGAAGTAGATAGAATAAGTACATGAGCAGAAAAGGGTTTTACCATAGCAGGTCTGGGACTGCCATCCTTAGCAAGAATGCACTGGTCCTTCAGGGCATGTAGGACTTTGGAACTTGGAGCATTCCCGCGAACAGTTAACAGGCAAGGGTGGTTAGCTGTGCCTAGAATGTTTGCACAAGCCATATGGTTTACGCTAAAACACCTCTTTCTTCCTGGAGACTGAAACTTTGGGACATGCTAAGCAGAGGGCGCTTATGTGACCACAAATAAGAACTTTGGGTGCTGAGACACCAACGGGATCCCCTGGAGAGAAACACTGCCTAGAGGCTGCTGCCTTTTCATGGCTGGAGAGGAGACTTTTTCCCTTATGGACAGCTATGTATCTTCCTGGAGCACTGTGATGTATCTTAGCTGTGACTGCAACTGTATGCTGAGTCCTGTGAGTCCTTCCAACAAATCTCTGCATGCAGGGGTGGTCTTGAAAGACCTCCAACACAGTATCAAACCAAATCTACCTGGGAGAAGCCACTCCCTCTGCAAATGACCATGCAAACTCATTGACATGGATCACTATTAACTGGGTTAGAAGAAACCTTTGTTATTTGAGTTCCATTTCTCCAAAACTGGCAACGAAATCAAACATGTTAACCTATAACACTGGAACTACTAGATTATAATATTAGTCACACCAAAATATAATTCATTACTAAAAACTGCATAAATAGATCAGGCAACAGTAAACTAAATTCTTATTAATGCAGTGGAAGTTTAACTGCATAATGTCTTAAGGCATGTCAAAAGATAAATAATTCATTAATCAGTTAAATAACTAGATTCTTCTATTTTAAAAAATGCAGAATACTCAGAAACTGAGTAAAAACAGAAAATCCACTATAACAGAAAATATCGTATTATGGTTTAATAAAAGATGTCAAACATAACAAAATTAAGAAATGTCATCTATTTTGCTTTAAAGTATACAAAATAAATATTATATCAACAGTTAATCCACATAAAAGACTTATCCACTGGCAATAACAAATGCCATTTCCATAATCTCATGTTGAGAATTTTTTTTTTAAGGACAATTAAAAAGAAGCAATGAGGAACTAATTGAGCTAATGATGCTGTTATTGCTTCTTCACCTTGAATTTGAAAGCTTAACATCAAAGGGTTTCCTTATCTTTAAAAACTGGGCTTACAGCCACGAGGCAGCGATAGCAACAATCACAAACAGTACGAACTGGGTATTCGACAATCTTCATGCTGCTTTAAAAAGCAATATATTTCCCTTCCTTAAATTAACTATAAACTCACTATTAAAATCCCAAAAATAGAGAACATTAAATGATGTATTTAATGATATTTTAAAGCAACTTTGAAAGTCAGGTAAAAGTTGTCTAAAGTAAAAGTTGCTACACCTCTCACAAATTGCAACCTTTCTACTAAAAATATCGTAACATGTAACTCGTTCTGTATATCTCGACATGGAGTCCAACACCAATGGCTCCCCAAGTTTCAGGCCTCCCAGCGGCTTTCATTTCCCAAAGTCCTTCTTGCTTAATTGCCAAAAGAACCAAAAGGGAAAGGAAAATTCGCTAAGTGTTTCTCCTAATTTTCATGTCTACTTAACTGCTAATGGTTAAAGCGACTTAGCAATACAAAACCTTCCAAAGTTCACCCATAAAAGAGACACTGGGGAAAAAAAAAGAAAAAGAAAATACCATAAGCCTATCTACATTTTGCACTATTTTAGTAAAATTTCCAAAATGTTTCCCTAAAGTAGTGGTTCTTAACTTTTCAACAAAACTTTTTTTAAAAAATGAACAGATCTACCTTCTGAGACTTTTAAATCAATGGATTTGAGATAAAGTTCAGGCACCTGTTTTTTTTTTTGAAATCTCTGTAAATGATTCTGAAATCACTGCTCTAAAGGTCGTCTTTAGATATTCAAGAAGACATATAGGTATGTATATCTGAATAAATATTCATTTCTCCGATACTGTCACTGAGAACAGGAGACGAATAACGTGCCTTTGAGAATAAAAAGGGAGGTGGGCCAGTCGGCGTTTCCAGCCCTTTCCATGTCACTGACCTGAAGTCCCCTTTATTGTTCACCACCCTCTCAGGGGGACAGTACTGTGCAGAGCTTTCTAATACGACAATATCGACAGTTCTTGTATTGTTCCCGCGTTTGGTCTGGACATGACAGCCCCAATTTCCAGTCGATCCAGCCTGAATATTAGAAATGGTTAGGGCACTGCATGAAGAAAGATTTTAAAAAGAGAGAAAATAATGTTAGGCAAAAAGGGAAAAACATGGGCTTCTGGCATTCATTTAGCAAATACGTCTGAAGGCACATTGTCGGCCAAGCACTTGCAAGACAGAAAAAAACTTAAGAAACGACCCTTCCATTTAGGTAATTCAGCGACGAGTCAAGACAAGCAGGTAAAGGGAGGCTGAAAGTACTAGGGCAAGAGCTATGATGGAAGCGTGACTATGGGACACGATGCCTGAGACTTCTTCTAGAATAAAGGAGATCCAGGGGGGCAGACAGCAAAAACATCACGGCACGTTCTTCAGCAAAGCTAATGGGAAACGTCCAGACTACATCTACCTTTTCACTGATTCTAAGGAAAATAGTCAAGCAAAACATACTGATATTATGACATGAATAATTAAGAAGGGATTTGAGGTCAAATATTTTGTGGAAGAAGGGTTATACAAGAAACAACTCGTTACGCCTCCAGAAGAGATTCAGTAAATTACCAGTCAATGGTTTAACAAAAGAAGTTTCCATGTAAAGGTATACTTCAATTTATAAAACAGGTATATGTCTAAATAGCTGTCAGTAAGTTTAATTTGCAAGATGAAGTCACAATTCTCTAATATAAAACCTATTAATTAAAAAGTAAATGTAGGAACCTTCAATTAACATTTACTCCCTCTCACCCCCGCAGGACCCATTATGCTTTGCTTTCAAGTAGATACAAATGATAATTATGTCTTAAAGTTAATATACATTTTTTTCAGTCTCCTAAACCATTAATGGCTACACAACAACAAATGTTCTAATAAAGACTGTGAGGCGCTGTTTATTCTGAATCGGCAATAATATTTATCATCTTTCTAAAGTTGGTAAATAAACCAATACACTGTAATATATTCTAAGATAACATAACACAATAGGGTTTGACATTAAATTTAAATAACAAAGAAAGTGTATCAAGCATTCTACTTTATGACTCTACTGAACTAGGAATAAGAGTATAAAAAATTTTTGGCAGTGAAAATTATTCTTCAATTCAGGTTTCCTAAACTTTCTTGGTTCATAGCACCTTCGCTGACAAATAACTTTTTCGTGGTATGCCCAGCCCAAAGGAGATATCTACTGAGGTTCCAATTATTAAATTAAATCCCCAAACTGTGTATCTGTCCTAATAATTTAGTAGTTACTTGAAAAAAATAACACGCTATTAACAACAATTCGATACAAATAGTTTATTTTAAAATAACCACGACTACTTCCTATTGGGTTGTGAATACCTGTTAAACGCTCCAAAAGTAATCAAACATCGACGATTTTTGATTATTTTTTGTTCCATAATGATTTTCACACAGTACTTGCTTTGAACCACAGTATTCACCAAAAATCCTACATCCCAAAGTAGACCACCAGGGAAAGGAAGGCAGCAGGATCTAACGCTGACGCCCTAAGTGTCCGGAGCTAGACGCTGTGCGGTGTCTGACAAATGTCTGGATCACCATGCTTCTTTCCCCAAAGTGCCACAGCGCCACTGTAAACCCGCTGCAGTGGCCCAGGGCATGTCAGCATGCCGCTGTGAGCTACCTTCCTAAAGACATTTCACAAACTTTTTTTTTTTTTTTTAAGATAACTTTTAGTAGTGTCTTCACTGTCTAAAACCAATGATCGAAATGAAATTTTTGGGAATCCTCAAAGCAGCATGTTTTGACACTTCAGAAAACAGAGGCGGCTTCGACTGCATCTCTGAGGAAAACTAGAAACTGATTCTTACATATAAAGGATCGATGACATGGGGAGACCAACAAAGAATCAACAGGTATTTCAGGTACCAAAGCAATAACAACCATATTCCTTTTTCTACAACTTCTTTGTTATTCAAAGGCTAACTCTAGGTAAAGGATTCTTAGTCTTCACATGAAATATTTTTACTTTAGTCGAGTGTCCCTACCAACAAAAATATCCTTATATATTTTTTTCTACTGCTATAAGGAATTTAAAGTATGACCTGAAGAATACAAATTTGTGAAGTTAATCTAGTTACTTTATCGTAAAAATAAAGGGTTCTAAATTAATTAAAACTCTTATCAGAAAAGGGTCCTACATATTTTTAAAGCTATACTGTCGTATCATTTGTCAATTATCTAGTCATATGATAACTGATTAAAATGTACAATTTGATGAGTTTTAACATTATGTATATACTTGTGAAATTATCACCAGGGAATCTTTTACAATGTCCAGAACAAAATCTGACATTACTAGAAATATATATATTGAAATAGTCAAATGAAAAACAATCAGTGATGGTCCCAAGATGACCTAGATGTTAGAATTAGCTGGCGAGGAGTTAAAAGCATCTGCTATAAATATGTTATAAGACATAAATAAAAATATGCTTCTAAAAAAAGAGAAAATCTCAGTAGAGAAACAAATTATAAAATAAAATATTCTATCGCAAAATTCGCAGACATAATTCTCAACTCAGGGAACCTTTAGTTTCTTGATAATTTTTTCACGTCACTTCTGTGAGTCTGCTGTGATACTTTTAACTCTGGACTGTGCATACAGTATTGATATTACCTGATGTTTGGGATCTACTCTTAAAAATTCAAGCCAAGTTTTGTGTTTAAGAAACTGGTGGGAGAAGAAAGAGAGACAGACACACAGAGACATGAGAAAGAAAAAGATTCAATGCCCACATATTAAGATTTTTACCTAAAGAAAATATATGACGAGTGATCATATATATCTTTTTATACTGTGGGTTTTTTTTTTTGTTTTTTTTTGCACTTTGTAAAGTTCATGTGCATTAACTATTTTGGTGCTGACACCAATAATGGGGTTAACAGAACTGACAGTATATTCTTTTATACTAGTGGGGTAGAGAAAGACCCTTAAAATGTAGCATTAAGCATAAGACAGTGAAAATTATGTAATTCTTTCTTTTTTTTTTTTACACACCTACAGCACCTGATCTTTCCAGGTGGTCTCCCATTCGAGTACTAACCAGGCCAGATGCTGGGTAATTTTTAAAATTGAAAATTTGAGCTTAGCAGCAGGAAATGGTTAGAAATTAAGTTTGTCACTAAGAGTTTCTATTTTTCCCTCTAAAACTTTAAACAAAAGATCTTCGACTTTTTAACAATTTCCCCTTTATCCTATGCTTTTTTTTTTTCACTGCAAAACTGGATGGAAAAGACAGCTATTTAATTTTACAAAGTGAGTAACAAACAGGAAAAGGAAATACATATGTTTGCATTTTTAAATGCAAGAAGGTAAAATATTGATTCAAATTCAAACACTACAATTCTCTAATGATAAAATCTAGACACAACTCATTCAAAAAAGTTTTACCTTGCAATCAATGAGCAGTTGTGAATCATATTCTTTTCAACAAAGATACCTTGTGATTCATCAGTTTCAACTATTCGCCCATCCTGATACCATAACACTTGCATGTCCTGATCAATATATGAAGCCATGCACTGGAAGGGAAGGCTATCACCTTCAAACACAACTTGGCGATGAGAAGGAGTCATGTAGAAAGATGGTAACTCAAGGGGAGGATCTAGGGATGGTAAAACAAAGACACGGTAAACAAATACAATACTATATTCATACTCCAAAATTAAAAGTTATGGAAATTCTGATTAAAACTTTAGAAATGCAAAAGCAAATATTCCTCAGTAACCAACATTTAAATGCTAGCTCTAAATATGGCTGCTACTGAGATAAGTGGGTCCCAGATGAAAACAAAATTAGCAAAATTAAAATGAAACCATTTCATAATCAGTTCTGACATTTAGAGTTATTCCTTCACAGTCGTATCACAAGACTATCAGATTATCACAGAAGCAATACTAAAAGAACAAAATGTAAAATGTTACTTAAACCTGGAGAATGGAACTGGTGATGGGTAAATACTGATATATATATACAATTTAAAAATATATTTTAGAAATTGTATTACTTTTAATTAAACCACTGGTTTCTCGTTATAAAAGTACTGCATTCTCGTTGCAGAAAATTTAGAATGTTTAAGAAAAAGAGAGAAAGGCTTCTGTGATCCCATATATTATAATCACTTTTAAAAAGCTGATATAATTCCTTCCACTCAGAAAAATAAATTTTGAACATATATGCAAAAATTATGCAAATATCATGGGCTCATTAAAAGCCTTTAAAATATTTAGTCCATTGTCTAACACAACAATTCTACTTTTAGTAGTAGTTTATCCTAAAAGATGTCAGCATATATGCAAAGAGGTATAGAAGGAAATTAATCCTTGCACTGTTTATGGAGTGAGAAATTATCAACGATTTAAAAGTGCAGTAATAAGAAAGTTCCATAGTTCTGACTACATCTATAAAATGGATTGGTATGCATTTTTTTATAGAATGAGAAAATAAATTTACATTATCTCAAGTTAAAGAAGGTCATTAAATAGCATGAGAATATATTTTACTCAAAACAGAGAAAAAAAGATGCAGAATACACCAAGGTATCTTTGATATGAGCTACCTTTGAGTGATGAGTGATGATAATGTAACATGGGTTTTTGTTTTTGTTTTTTTTTTAAGGTTTTTTCAGCTTTCAGTATAATTAACAAAGCTGTAACATATTTAAAGTGTACATCATAATTAGATGTATGTATTCATTATTTCTTTCATAAATCTTAATTTTTATCCAATGAGCCTATTTTACTTGTGAAACACCAACAATGAAAATGATTATAAAGAGAAAAGGAAAAAAATGATAGGATTGTTTATTTCCAAACATGAAGACCAAACTGGAATCTCCTAACATTTTAAGGGCTGTTTTTGTTTTTGTTTTCTTTTTTCATTTACCACATGGCAAATGTATTATTTCCCTTGAGTCTTCTGATAGTTTTCAAAATAATGATTTTTTTCAATAGCTGTATACTATGAATGGATGTATCACAAATAATTAAACTAACACTCTATTTTTGAGAATTTCAGGTATTGTTATATACTACATCTGAAGATTTACATATATAGCCGATCATTTCCTAAAAATAAACCCTTACGTGTAGAAATTACTAGATCAAATTGTACCAATTTTTAAGCACACGGATACATATTGCCAAACTATATTTCAAAAAGACTGTATCAATTCACACTCCCATCAACAAACGGGATTGCATTTGGGATTTTATTACTATCAATCAATTCCTAATTTGCCAGTTGATAGAAAATCTGAAGATCTACACTAGTCTCTGACGTTGGTTTCCATAATGACAGTCACAACCTAAGAACCTTAAATACCAATCGAAAAAAATGTTTTGTTTTTTATCCAGCTGACTTAACTGTTAGTATAAACTAAATATTATCAAATCTATAAAGATTAATGGCTGTAATCAGTCCCGTCAAAGTGTAAAGGGAATTTTACAGTCTGTCAAGAAAAACATGGTGGCAAATAAAATACGGTAAATGCTTTCTGAGCTTTTCTCTCTTACCGCATGTCAACAACTCCTGCTTCACACCTGTGACCGGCTGGGCCTGCAGAGACTTGGGGTAAACACACCGTGTGTCCCGTACTGTGACGTTTCTCTCCTTTACCCAGCGATGCATCCATAGTATGTTACAATCACACAAAAGATACTCAGTCTGAAATTCTCTGTCGAGTACGAAAAACAAATCAGAGATTATGGTGAATGAAGTTAAACGGCACTTTTGCTTTATACTGGCTTACGCTCTGGATGGTGAACATGCTGCGTCTCACCCTGACTGGGCTCATGGCACACCCATACACCGTCGGCTGGTTATGGTCTCCTCCTTCCCAATGACATTATCTGTGATGTCAGACTCCAGCATGGTCCCCACTGATCCTGGGATTGACTCTGCTTTCAACCAAAGCTGCTATGCAAACAAAATCTAACCATTATCCCTCATCTACGTAACAAACTCCTTAATCCCAGGGTTCTGGAATCCCAAAGCCCCATCCTTTCCTCTATCAAACTTTACCCACTCATCTGAAGGCATGTGACACTAATACCAGATCTTGAAGCCTTCCTCAACTTTGCCAGCCATCCTTGCCATGTTCTTGACTTAAACGCCTACAAACTCTCCTGTCAATTTCGGCAACATAAAGCGACAGATGACTGTTTCACATAATTATATTGTCTGTCTGACCAGAGTGTAAATTCCTCAAGGGAATTTGCACCTTTCTGACACTTTCTGCTGTGTGCCAAGTGAGACCACAGTTATTCACAGACTTAAAGAATACAGATACAACCAATCAACAATATAATACCTGATATTAAAGAAATACTTGGTATCAAAGAAAATAAAGAATTACCTTTATATATGGTAAGAAAGTTTATAATTTGGCACTTGGGCATAAGAAACTAAGAGGACATACATAGCTTGACTATAAGCACAATAATTTCTTGAATACTTTTTTTATGAAGCACTGGCTATGCATGAACCACACGTTTCACTAAGTCCAGCGAATAAAAATAAGTGCAGACACTGTGCCCCGCCAACCTGGGGGACATTACGTTACAGGGGGAGCAAATTGAAAGTGTTAACTAAAATAGACTGCAACGTGTTCTGCAAATAAATCAACAAAGTGCAAGGAGCAAATATAACCATGTTTCTTTCAAACACTGACTATGCATTTGCACAGGCTTCTTCTCATTAGTTTTGGCAAAAAAAAAAAAAAAAAAGTGTGGGGGGGCAAGATTGGATGAAATAGAGCAAAGAGAAAGTAACTTTAAAAATAATAACAAGGATGATCAAAGTGACTTCTAATTTTTAAGCACCACCTTCTGGACAGTTTCTAGCACTACCGGCTAAAAACACTGGCAATTTCTCCCAAATTTTGGATAAAAATTCTTTCCACGTCGCTGCCGCCAAGGGTCTCAGATCCCAGTCTTTTTTTATAGTTGTTGCTCCCAAACTTCATGGCGATGCCTGACTTGAATCCACTGACTGTGCCAGAAGGAGATGTTTTTGCTAAAAAGCAGCCTCCTGGAGAAGAACGACAGCAGCACCAAAAAAAAGGGACCAGCTCGAGCTTGACCCGGCGTGACTCTGGAAGTACACACACGTGCGTCTGCCGCAATGGCGAGGAGCTGGATGAATGCCCCGCCTAAAGCTATGTCCCAGTGAAACTGCTTAATGAGATTTAAATGATGGGGCTTAAAAAGTTGACTAGAAACAGGGAGAAAGAGGGAAGGAACAGATATAGGAAAGGGAGGAGGAGGAAGTCCACAAAAAATGAAGGAACCTGGTAGGGAAGATAATTTTCCTTGGAAAAAGTAGCTTGATCCCGTGAATTCTACACAATGTGAAGAACAGCGCATTTAAATAATTCCAATAGAAATCGGTATAATTTACAGTTTGAAATATGAGAAGGTTTATCTGGAAATACAGTTACTTTCAGAAGTAATGCCTATATGATCTTGCAATTAACAAAACTGTCTTCAGGGGTGGGGGTTGGGGGGGGGGATCAGCCAGTTCTAAAGCTACAGGGAACTGTGTTAATATAATCTTACGCTGACTTCATGAAGCAGGCATTTGGCACAAACATTCCTAGAAATGTAATAAGTTGTGAATTCAGTTTGGGGAAGGGGTTACAGAATGTAAAATTCTTAAAGCATAAAAAATTCGTAAGTACATATTCTTCAGAGGAAGGAATATTTTACACTTCAGAGATTTAATTAGTCAAATAACAAAATGTTTCCTAATTTGAAAACAAAGTCGAAGAGAAAGAATTACCAATTTATTTTCTCAAAATATAAACTGATAGTATTCTACGGAGAAAATGGTTGTCTCTGTCTGAAACACATTTTATTAAGGTTTACGGTATTGTCAACGTGAATGCAAGCTCTCAAGAAAGATTCTAATTTCTGCAAAATCACAAGATTTTCCCCATGAAGTCTCTTAAACCATTAATTTTTAATTTTCCAAAACTAAGATATATTTATCAAAACAGGAGAAAAAGTTCTTACTTACAAAGACCGTAATGATCCAAGGTAATCAAAAGTTCCTTGAGATAATGAAGAAAACAAATTCCCTGACAGGTTTCTGAAAAAAAGAAAATTTCACATTTAAACATGCTAACAATTATGTATCATTTTATACTACTTCATATTTCCTAAAGTGTTCTATAATCATTAAATATTGTAAAGAATTTATAAAAGTTGTTTCAGATCTTATAGAGAGGGAACAAGTAGGAAACATTTCTCCAAGGCTGAAGAAGAAAACAGTTCTTAACCTTATACAAAGCAGTAAACAAGATTATTTAAAAGTGATCACTGTTGGATAAGGACTTTCCTATCAAATATCAGATGAACTTGAAAGTTACCTTACTGAACCAGATCTTTAGGCGTGCGCTCATTGCAACAAGAATTACTCTTCACGTATTCACTATTATTTAAGAAGCCAAAAGAAGGGATGACCCCAAATGACCAGCCACAGCAACCCACAGTAACTGAGCAAGAAACATCAGCAAAGTGGAATGAGTCCAGGGTTTCAAATGAAAGATACAGAATATAATTCAGTGTTGGCCTTTTCTCTTATTTTCCCTTGCATCAAACGGCTTTAAAAATACCTGCCTGAACCCTTGCAGAATTTTGTATGAATTAAAATCCGGAACACCCTATGCTACAATTTGAGGAGTCTGTAACACCCATAGTGATTTGAGGGAAGTATTTCTTCCATGACTATGAGCTCCAGCAAAGGAGGGACCTGTGTTGTCTTACTTTTTGGGGAACCTCTGGCAACCAGTAACATGCTGAGGTATACAACAGGTGCTCAGTGGTGGTGGCTGACTGTTCAGGATGTGGAACTCACCTGCGGGAGGATTCTAACCTTCAAATGGGACTGCGGGCTCCGGGAGAGCAGCAGTATGACCTACCCAGCCCAAGATCAGTCAGTTCTGTGCCTGCTCTGGTATCAGGGATAGATATAACTTAGATCTAGAGTTCTCAAGGAAGAGGTCTTAAGACCTGTCAGGAGGTCTTGGAAGTCCGGGTTGAATGCTTCAAGTGTGGGAGAAAGTGACAATCAGGCAGATGGACTCCCCAGTGGGGAGAGGGAAGAGAATTGGTCTGGGAGAAATCAGCTGTTCCCATGACACCTGCAGCAATGAATTTCTGGAGGTGAAGACTTAATACCACACAAATGACAATCCTTCACAAATTGATACGTAACGAACTTCAATCAGAATACCACAGAATTGGTTTTTATATGTGTCTTTTGGTATATAAAAGGGCATGATAAAATAATTCTGATCCTTACAGAATTCCTTAGGAACTTAAAAACAAATAAAAAAGAATATCTGTAAATTAAAAGAACAGTAAAACAGATGCCTTTTCCTTTCTCTGCCTATCAGAATGGATACCAAATGTGGATTTCGAAAAAGGTATTGCCAATGGGAGCGTAAATCACAAAAACATTTCAAGAAAGTAACTTAGATGCCATCAAAATGAAAAACTATACTTTTATGAAGCTATCGTATATGTAATTATATGATTATTGGGATTTGTTTAAAATAACGTAGGTAAGAAGATGAAATGGAAGATGTAACTAAAATGAGATTGGTGTTGAAACTTGGTGATGAGTGCAGGGAGATCCCTCATATAATTAAGTTTTGTTTTTTTTAAGATGCCGAACGATTCCATAATAGTAACTTGGAATAAAATTTTCCCCTACAAATAAAGACTTTAAGTATAAACAAAATAGTTGCATCTTACAGGAAGCACTGTATTCTAATTATTAGGTATTTTATTCTAATTATGAGGTCTTGGTAGATTTTTCTCTCAGAAACCACGACGGAGAACATCACGTTGGAGGGAGACATTCCATCCTCCTAGTAAATCCCAACACAAACCCATTTTTCCTCCAGGGTTGGGAAAGACCGCTATTTGGCGGAACACCAAACGAAGGAACTGGCTTCAGTTCAGGGGCCATAAATAACATACTCATATTTTAAAACACTAGAATCCAGTTCTGAGATGCTTATAAAAAAAAAAAAGGCAAAAGAAAACTGAGAATGAAAACAGGTACAGCAAAGTCACTGCTCCCCTGTCCTAATAAGCTCGCTGCATGGAGCGGCAGGTGCATTATGTACCCCGCCCCCACTCCCACTCTTCAGTTGTTTCTTACACTCTGGCTTAAAATGTCTTTATTTACTTACTTTTTGTTAAACAGATATATTTGAATTCCTGTAAGTTTAACGTGTGTGGTTGCATCGTCTGTGTATATACGGGGCTGTTCACAAGGGCATTTTGTAAAACGGGGGGAAAATGCCATCGAATGGCATCTCTTGTAACAGAGGAATAAACTGACTCAATTATAATGCTTCATACTTGAAACATTGTGTAGCAAGGAACAAGCATGAACTAAATCAACACGTACTCAAAGAATATTCGTGATGGGTCGGTATTTTTTCTAAAATGTAAATTGCTTAGTATAGTGATATTTTAAAGCCCCATACGTATACCTCTGTATTTGTGGGGTGATAGAAAATCTGAAAATGTACACACCAAATCGTTAGTACAGCTACCTCGGGGTGACGTGTTGGAGTGAAGGGAGATTTAACTTTTCCTTCCTATCTTTACATGGTTTTACTATTTAACGACATCAGTACATTTTTAATTGTATAAAGTTCTTATAACTGTCCCATGTCAATTATTTCTGATAGAAAAATAATAAAGTATAATTCTTAGAGAAAAAAATACAGGTTTTAAACTGATCAAAATCCATTACAAAGGGAAAAATAGGAAAGCTTTCAGTGTGTTGATCTCCTGACAATTTCTCCGTCAGTAACCTTCCCAGAGAAGGGCGGTGACATCACAGAAGTCTGCTACGGGTCCCCTGGATCTTGGGTCTGTCCAGTTTTTCTGGTGTGAGGGTGGGATGGGTGGGTGAGAGCTCTCAGGTTTGGCCTCACTTCTCTAGGGTAATTCTTCCCCAGACTTCATCAACAGAGAAAGAGATCCATCCCTCAACACACACAGACAGACACCCATGTTCACTGAAGCCTCTCACATATTTTAACGAAGTTACCTTTGAATTTTTAAGCTAAACCTCCAAAGCCAACACTTGTTTTAATGATGAGAGATCTGTTACTAGCTTTCGTGATCAGCATACGGCCTGGCTCAGAGAACTCAGAAATCTGGCGACAACAGCAGTCTGTTTAAAACACGTGTCTAAACCTTCTCTGTCCATAACCGTAGGGCAACTGAAGTTATCATGAGCAACACGGCTGCAATGCATTCGGCATTCACTAGTGTTGTTTTTGGAAGGGGGGGTTGGTGGGAGTTTTACTTATCTTTTTCTCCACCTGCTAAAGAATTAGTTCTTTAAATTTTTTTCTAAATTAAGATAGAATTGATATATAACATTGTTCTGAGTTTTAGAAATACAAAATGATTTGATATATGTATATACTGTAAAATGATTATCACAAGTTTATTTGACATCCATCGACATATATTTTTTATAATATTTTACAAATATTACAATTTTTTTCTTGTGTGAAAATTTTGAAGATCGACTCACTTAGCGACTCTCAAATATGTAATGCAGTATTTTAACTACAGTCACCATGCTGTGCGTTACATCCCCAGGACTGACATACCCAGTAACTGGAATTTTGTACATTTCGACCACCTTCACCAATTTTGTCTACCCCAATTCTTGAGTGTTAAGAAGCTACCTCAATTAGCAAAATGTTTTGGGACAGTATTTAAACGTTATGGGTCAGGTATGTGTCTGTAAATGCCGTAGATTGCTGCATTTAAAAGAGCCACGGCAATTTATTACATGGGCTGCAAAGTCGTCTCAACCAAATCTCAAAGTAGCAAATTTGGTAGTGTAATTTTTATGGTTTAATGATTCGCTTAGATAAATGTCTATTGTGTTCCACAATCTTGTAAATTCTCACAACAGGTATCAGATAATTGGTTAAAGAGAGAGAGAGAGAGAGAGAGAGAGAGAGAGAGAGAGAGGAGAGAGAGATAAATGACCCAAGCTCTAAAACCTCCAAAAATTTTAGCTTGTGAGGCAAGAATCAAAAGAAACCTTAAGAAACCAGTAAACTGTCCTAACATACCTCCCATCCTCTTTTGCCTAGGGAACATTTGCTAATGGGTCAGATCCCCACGTCAAAGCTTTCTAGAATTAAAATCAACAAAATAGTAAACCCCAGACTCTTTTTCATCGCTTAAGACACAGCTAAGCAAAAATATAACAAATTGTTTTCTTCACGATGCCTCATTTTGCCACTTCTTATGCAGTCCTCCAAACTAAAAATACAAAACTCTCCAGAAGAAATAAAAGTATTGAAACAAAATCATTTACAGTCCAGTCACGAAATAGAAAAATGCAACTGATCCAATTAATTTTGAGTTATGAGTGAAGTAGTATACAAAATCAATCTTTTATTTAAAAACATAAATTAGGTCATTTGTCTTTCCCCCAACTTAAAGGACACACTGAAAAATATTATAAGGCTAAGCAGAAGCAGGAGTACTTTGTTCTCGTCTACCAATTGTCTCGAGGTCCCCTTACATACTGTACAGATGAAATCATCGTACTATTTAGGCCCCGACAGTTTTTTTCAAAATTAACTTGAAATATAATATTCTAAAAAGCTACAGAGAGAAAGAACCAGGCACAAATAATCCTTATGCAACAAATTCTATCTCGGATCCTCTATGTCTTTTATCGTGCTCCCTTCCCGAACTGCTTTTCTCTAAAACGTGATTTTATGCCATTTTCTCACATGTGTCTTTCTGTGGCTTCCCATTGTTGATTCAGTTCTAAGCCTGTTTTCTATATACTTCCATATAAAGCTCCATTATAAATAATCGGCTTTAATTCTTCTTACTCTGAAACAGAGCCTCTCCTTTAAAAAAATATATATACTTATTTGTGTATGATTCTATATTTATATTATACATAAATATAAGTACATAATAATATAGTAAATATAAACATAACAGACATATACATGAGATAATTTGAATTTTAATTAATACTTGTAATAACTGAGATACTATCGATCCTTTACAGATGAAAAACAGAAAAGCTCAGAAAAGTTAAAACGATTCATCCAAAATCACTAGGTCAGGGGCATGATGGGTTCGAATGGTCGTTTTACTCCTAGTACCACTGGCCTTCTCCTTGACAAATGGACCTCGCTCTTACGCCACCTCCAAGCATCGCCTGCTTGGCTTCCTTTCCTTTCTAAAGGTCTGAATCTCTGCAATCTTCTGGACCGTCGGCTCGAGTTTTACCTCTTCCAAGAAATTTTCCCAGAAGAGCAAAGCTTTCAATCACGTTTCTCAATACGCTCATATTCTCTGGGGCACATGTCACACCGTGTGTCTGTGTGGGCCATGTGTGCAGTCATGTAGTATGTTCTGATGACATTCTAAGTATCTCCATGGTTAAATTCGGAAGTCCTGCCACTTTAGTTGCTACTTTAATATGAAACATATTTATATTAATAAATATTTGGCTACTGGTTCAAATTTTTCCTTATACCTTAATAGGAAAGAGAGATGTACTTACAGTCTAACCAGATTGGTGAGTCCTCGAAATATGTCTGCATTCAGACATCCTATTCGATTATTTGTCAGATCCCTAAGGAGAAAGGGGAAAAAGTGTCTTCAATTAGTTCTCTTGGGTGATGAAGGTTTCATGCATTCAATATTCAAGAACGGCACCCAAGTACCACACGAAACTTTTCTGAAGCATCTCTGACATATTTACCTACCACAAGTGAGATACGGTGGCACTAAGATTGGAAATAATCCTTGCTTTCACCTACTTCTGGCATGTACTGGCTAAATACTGTTTATTTAGAGTGTCCTCTGTATTTCAAGCATTTCCTCCTATAAAATGACTCCAGATAAAACTGGAGAAGTACAAATTAGACTCAATATATCTTACCGTCTGTGACACAATTCCTTAGATGACCTAAACAGTTGATTACGCTGGGGGAAGTACGGGAACACAACCTCGAACAACATCTAACAGACAATGGGTAAGAGGGCAAATCGTCAAAATTAATGCTGCAGCTTTTACTTCCTCATGAACATCTGGAACATCTGTAAAGCTTTCTAACTTCACTTCTTAAATATTCCGAAGTTTTGAGTGTAACGAAAACACAACTGAGTCAAGCTTTTACTTTACTTTTATCTATCATTTAGTCTCCAACCCAAATTACTTAATATCTAGGTAATGGCCTAATTATTTTTTCCCAGTCACGCCTAACTTCATATAGTTTCCATCAAATGTTACTTTCTAAATATTTTTTCTTCCCCTCAATCCATAGAACTCTTTGCTTTTTATCTATGTAAAATGTTTGGTAAATATTTTGTTCTTTCTTCACTATATTTCTTTACACCAAAGACAGTGAACACAACTTTACACATTAATCGGGAGATTGCATTTTAATTGGGAGATAATAACTGATAATTTCTGTAACTTTCAAATGAGATGGCGTGGCTTTCATCATTTTTTATCAGTGGGCTTAGTAAACTATAAATATAGTGACCTTAATTTTTATCAGTTCTTAGATTTGGAATTACTCGTCACTTTAAATCACGATAAAAGAATTAGAACAAGCTTTCCACACCAAACTTTCACAAATATTTTTATCGTATTTTTTTCAATGTCCGTATTATTCACTGTAAGGGAGTACCCCATATTCTTGGAGTTTCACTCTGAGTTACACTCTTTAAGGAAGCGATTTACATTGCCCACTTCTCAACTAAAAACTGTTGGATTCTAAATTGGATACCTGGTAATGGAAGAACATGCATTAGCCTGATGACGAATGATAATAAGGACACGGCATCTGAATCGGGTGCCTACTCACTAAGTTTTCCCCTCAGACGTTTCGTGGCTTAGGGGACCCTAGCGTCCCATGATTTCGTAGCTCTGCCTTCAGGACAGCAATGTTTGAGAAAAGAACCTTCAACAATTCAAGTCTTCATCTGTGCGTGCTTTGCTCCAGCCCTTCCGACTACTAAAGCTAAGTATTTAATCATGCAGGACTTTTTTTTTTTTTTTTTAATTCTAGCTGATTTTCTTTTTATTTCTGGGTTTTACTGTTTAAGAAAACGAAGCCTCGTCTTGTGAATTGTTGCTTAAACAAGCATTTCTGGGCTCTATTCATTATCTTGTCTCAACTCTGAGCATTAAATGGTGTAATTACCATTGATTCTTTGGGTAACGATTTCATTATAGCTATATCTATTTAAAATAGTATTTAGGTATTGATAATGGGTGTTCATTCGGGTTGAGAATCAGCTTGAATTTGTTGATGAAGCAAAAAGAGACACTGAGTGGGTCTGGCTTTTACCTACTTCTGGTAATTTATTCTGCAGGAAGCCAGTGAATCTTCCTGATTCAAACTAATAAAGGCAAAAAGATATGGTACACTTACAAAAACACTTTACGTGTGGTTGCCAAGTGATATGCACAAATGAAATGAATGAATTTAAGTCTCCATAAGAAAAAGTGCCTTACCTATAAGCAACTATCAAACATTACTACTGCAGAATCTTTATATCTCACCGAGTTTACATATAAGGCTCTCTCAGCTTGCAAACTGGATACTGTAAATTCAATTACAAATCAGCTATTTGGAATTAAAAATATATTTTCTAGTGGGAAGAATGTTATAAATGGCAATTACCTTCCTAGGCAAGAACACAAGAGACTACTTAATGTGTACTGCAATGAAAAAAGCAAAGGCAATGCCTGGTACGATATTAGCAATTAAATGCCACTGAACAAGAAATGTATGTATTTATTTTGAATGGCAGTACTTGATACATTATTTACTGAAGGATGAAGATCTAGATGGAGAACCTAAGATAATCTGCAGTGTCTTTAAAACATCTGAATGTAACTGCTTTTTATTAACAGTCCAATTTCCTTCAGCCTCTTTCTCAACATGAAGATACTGTTAGCATTAATCATCCTAATAAAAAAACAAAGCTTCCTTCCAAAAAGAGGTGAATACAGTGGTGTGGATCACAGAAGGGGAGAATAAGTGATCCTGTTTGGTGGTGTGATGTCACACCCCTCCCCTTGGAAAAAAGTGTTGGAGGGAAAAATATTCTAGAAGCTCTCACACGTGAGCATCAGAATCACAGGGAGAGACAGTTAAAACAAAGATGGTTTGACCTGGGCCCCAGAGTTTCTGATACAGCAGGTCTAGCACTTAGCACTCTTGCTTCCTACCTGAGGACTCACGTTCACAGGCATAGGCTCAAACCACCCCATCCAAACACGGTGTCAGTCGCCCCCAGTAAGAAGCAGAGAGAGAGTGACACTTGCTGTTATAAATCAAGCTGATCTAGTTGCTGCCCTCCACTCCCTAATCGCTGTTTCTGGAGGCTGCTTACAGCCTGCTCAAGGCTGCGCTCCATAACCCTGCCCGACAGCTTCCAAAACACTTTGCGGCCAAACTCGAGCCACTGCTCCATCTCTTTACAAGCAGATTCAAGTCCATAACCAGGTGCTTGGTCTGTGCATGTGATCCCACTAGAATGCAAACCCTTAAGGGGTCCCCGAATTACCTTTGTATCTCTGGAGCCTGGCTCACTGCTGGGCACAGATGGCAAGATTTTAAACCATTAATAGAAAGGAGCCTCAATTGATATGGCATTTACAAGAGAAATAGTCTGAATGCATTCATAAGTGGAAAACCATCCACAGATGATAGCTGGCAAAGCCAATACAGCGATAATTTTATTAGCATAAGAGGGACACAACTATCTACCAGCAAACAAATCAAATTACTATACAAATTGACAACCTTTTAAGCCACTTATAGTATATATTGTTTTTCTATCGTAAATCTGGCCTGGTGAACTTCTAAAAATCCTTAAAAACCCATTGTTCTTATTGTGGCAAACTTAAAATAGATGAACGGTCACTTCTAAAGGAAACAGTTCAAATTCATAAGCAAGCAAGTCAAACACTTACAATCTTTTTAGCGATGACAGTCCCCAAAAGGCACCTGGGTCTATACTACTAATAAGATTATTTCGGAGATCCCTGTTGAAAATAAAATAAGTTACTTACATATCAACACAGTAACAGATATTTAGGCACAATGTTATACAGAAAACGATAATAACGGGAGAAAACTGAAGCTGAAAAGATTAAGCCAAGACCACCCCAGAGCAAGTGGCAGAGACAGAATTCAACTTCAAGAAACCTGGTTCCAAAGTCACTTGTTTTGGTCGATATAAGAATAAAGCTATATGTCAAAAAAGATATGTGTAGCATATTATTCAAAATCGAAGTTAAACTACAATCCTATACATTATTTCTATAGTTTCTTTATTAGTCTGTTATACTCTAGTTCTCAAAATAAATCAGTGATTGCATTTATGACAAACATAATAAAGTCATATTGTTTTAAACCACCTCAGAAATTACAAACTAAAATTCGTATTTGGTTGTTCAGAAGCCCCTCCCTGGGCTTCTATGGTTACTTTTTCTTTAAAATAGACATGATAGTTCACAACGTATGGCTCAAGACAAAGATCCACCAGCCCCCTTCCTAAAGGCATCCTACTCTTCTTAAGCGAGCGGTCCTTCCATGTCAGGACACTGCCACTGGGGGGCAGCAGTGAGCGCCACAGCCACACCCCTCCACCACGGTGGATTTAAGCCGCCTGTTAAGGGTTCTTCGCTAGGTGCCTGGGCTCAGCAGAAGCCTCCCAATTCGCCCCATACGAGAGACTGGGGAGCCCTTGGAGAAAGCTGACAGCATTAGGAGGGCTCGGAACAGAACAGAACGAAGCCCATGTCCCCAGAACAGCTGGCTCTGAGTGACACCCGAGGTGGGTGTCACTCACTCATAACCTCGCCCACTGCGCCCCCGGTGGCCTCTGGTCATCTCTCAGGGCACCTGAAGTCAGACTGTGGACACTCTTCCCCACGTCTCCCCCTCCTTCTCGACCTAACGACCGCGACTTCGTCTCTTCTAGGCAGGCGTGAGCTCACACTCCTCATGGTACACATGGCTTCGGGACGCGCACGACATTGGTGAAACGATCCGGAAACGCGAAGCGACACTCCGCACAAACCCTAGGGCAGCAGGCACCTCCCATTGGCAGGTGTCTAACTTCGCGGAGATTTCAAAGGCCTCCCAGGAAGACCCTGGGCCAATGGTGCCGCCTGCGATCATGAAACCGAGGTAACAGGTCTCTGGGCCCTTTTGTTAACTATGGTTCTATATCAGTCATCCTCGGCCAGGCCCAGGCCGTCTACATCGAGAAAATTCCTTAGTTCGCCGTCTCAAATCCCTCCAACTCAGATAGCATCCAACTTCCCTGATCCACCTGTGCTTTAGCGGGACTCCCAGGGGGTCCTACTCCCACGAACGCCCAGCCATGCATTTTCTTCCCTTCAATGAGGAAGGAGATTCGATCTCACTGTCCTGCAAACTCCTGACAACTGATTTGAAGCATGACCTGCTTGGTAACAAGCAATTTTTTTTCTAACAGCTCATCCTAACTATTGATACAGACAAATTACTGGGGTTAATTTCTAGGTTGCCTAGAAATTTCACAAAAATGTCCTGATGAGACTGGCCCTCTGCTCGCCAAGGTGGCGATTCATTTCCTGTGAGCCTGACAGTCCCGTGTGTCACGGACACTGTGGCTTCCCACACTGTCCATGCTGTGTGGCACGTGGCGCTAGAGATCGCTTAGAAATTCTCAAGAACATGTCTCTCTGCAGGTTCAATCTGTGACTCCTGGGAACGCCGTGCGCCCCAGCGAATCCTGCCTGTCCGTCTCGTGTCTTACTCTCCTCCGACACGAGGCAGTCTTCAGGACTAGGGGTGGAGCTGCAATTACACTTGGCCCCCCAAATTAGAGCCAAGTTTTTCTAAATGGAACACATCCCCACGTACTTCGCAATTCTTCTTTTTAGAAAAGGAAATGACTATTTAACATAGTATAAGTTCTATGTTCTGATTACCATTAATAAATAAGTATTTCATGGATCGCAACTCAGATTTTACCTTCCACGAGAAAACAGCTTTGTCAATGCTGGTAGCTGCCCTAACTTTTTTGCTTTCTGCATCCCAATCTCTAAGATATTTTCTAAATAAAGTAACTGAAAATATCTGAAAAAGCCCAAGAAGCTTCATGAAATACATTTGGATGGTAATAGAAGAAATTCGGGTCAACTTACAAATCCAACCCCGCTCTGTGGACCTCCAAACAGCCTTTAGGTTCTCCTCTAAACTGTGAGTACAAAGGATGGACCCAGTGTAACAATTTCAATTGAAAGAGAAAAATCACGCGGATAAAAAAGTCCCTGCTATAAACACCAGGGACTCCATCCCCTGTCCCCAGACTGGTACCAGGCTGAGGGCCCAAACGGTGCTGTGGCAGACAGAGACGGCGGCACCACGCTTGTTCCTACACGCGGAACTGTCCCCTGTGTCTTGGCCAGGTCCTGGAACCCACTTCAGGATGGTCAGAACTGAAGGGCATGACTGGCTCCCGGAAGAACCCTCACGCCACGGGGGAGTGGAATGACCCAGCTGAGGGACTAAGGTGCGCTCACCAAAAGTTCCACCTGATAGCTGCTCCCCCTTCCCTCCCGCGGTCCCACTCCCCAGTCTCTGCAGAAGACAGTTCGGACTCTTTCAAGCAACTGACGCAGCCACCTGTGGCCGTGGCCTTGCTCATCTTTCTTACTCCAACTGTTACTTCCCACTCTGCCCAACGCCTTCCTGCAACACTCACGCGCTCGGGCCCTCTTTCGTCATAGACACTAGTCATACTTCGAGATGTTTCTAGAGAGTCATATTTCTCTCACCGTGCCTGAGACAAAGTTAAATAACCTGAACTTTACTATAAAAATATTTTTAGTAAATTACGGTTAGCCACAAAATCATTAGAATATTCATAAAGTCAGACAATGAAGAGACTACTGCCTATCACTCTATCGATCACAGCCACTTATACTTTTCAATAAAGGTTCAGGTCATATCTGTAACTGACCTTCAAATAGTTTAGCCAACATGTTCATGTGTAGGTATAATCTAATATAAAGAAAAATATGACAGTAAATTGTTAATAATTATTGACTGGGTAAATTGATGATATGGGAGATTACATTATTCTTTAAAATTTGCTGTATGCTTGAAAATTTTCAAAATAAAAATTAGTTTTTAGCCCTAACTTTTTATGTCCAGGAAGTACAATTAATCATCAGACCCAACGTATTAGTTCCTCTCTCCCTCTCCCCTAGTGATCCCAACCCTACACCTCAGAGATAAGATTTCCAGAGAAAATTCAATCAGTATGTGTCTGCTTGTATTGCACAACCTAAAAAATCTCTGCTAATAGAAACACATAATGTCAGTTCCATTTTTTCAAAACCTGTTTCCCTTTTCGGATTTTATAAAGCATCTACAACAAAAAATGTTTCAGCTAAAACACTACATAAATTTGTGGTCAATGATGTACTGCATGTGTTTCTACAAAACACCCCTCATGAATAACTAAGTACTATAATATGATTTAAAGATACACGTTTTCTTTAATAAAAAAATTCCTGACATATATAATATATAATAATAGCCATATTAATCAGGCATTGCCAGAAGATATTTACAGTCAGATTGTCTCATTTAATATTCCCAGCGCCAATCCACAGCTTCCCTGGTGAACATGAGTCAAATGTTAGGATGTATAGCTAACTGTGGATATGTTGCATCATTAAAACATTAATGAAAGAAAGGTGCACAACTGCTAAACAAAATTATGAAGCATGTCAAATAAGATGCTTTTTAACTGCAAGTATCCGAAATCACTACTCAAAAACAGTTTCAATAATAAAGAAAACAATCCTCTGGCTTTACAGGAAATCTAGCAGTAAGACAGCTTTTGTGGCTAGTCACCTCTGTCTCTCAGATCCACCCTTCTTCAGAAGGTTCGCTTACCCTCAACCATGACATCCTATCCCAGATCCAAGAGCCACCTCCAAGCACAAAGCCATGAATAAGAATGGAGACGTTCTTCTTCTGTCTCCTTAGGAGCTGGGAAATCTTTCTCTGAAGCCTCAAAGCTAAATACCCCTTCACCTCTTACTGGCGAGGACTGGCTCTGTCACGATCACTAGAAAGAGATGCTTTGGTGACCCAGATCCAGCGTTTGGGGTGGAATGAATACTGAGGAGTCAGACACATCGACCACTATGCAATTTGAGCATCAGTAATTAGAATGTAAGGGAGTCTCACTGAATTGTGACAAATAGTTAACCCAAGAATGATGATACTATAAAATAAAGAGAGAAGATGGGAGAGAGGAAAGGTGGATAAATGGGTGTACGGGTGAACTGATAAATAATGGAAGTTCTTGATTCTAAACGGGCTACAAAGTCTAAAAAATACAAGTAACATTTACCAAAGAATTGAAGGGGAAATTTATAGGAAGTATAAATTTTAGGGAATTTTTCAAATAACAATTATACAGTTCATCCTTAAACATGGGTTTGAACTTCTAGGCCGAACTCTGTCCCCACTCCCAGGGGATTCCTACTTTGAAGTCCTAACAATCCCTAGTGCCTCAAAGTGTGACTGTATAGGGAGAAAGGGTCCTCGAAAAGGTAATTAAGTTAAAATGAGGCCACTAGAGCAGGCCCTAATCCACTACGACTGGTGTCCTCATGAGAAGAGATGTGGACGCAGACACAGATAGAGGACGGCCATCTAGAACAGATCCTTTCCCTCATGACCCTCGGAAGAAAGCGACACTGCCGGCACCTTGATTTCGAACTTCCAGCCTCCAGAACTGGGACGAATAAATTTCGACTGTGCGAGCCTCCCAGTCTGTGACACCTTGTCACGACGGGCCTGGCAAACTAATGCAACCACTGTGCTCACTGACGTCATGTCTGAAATAGAAAGACAAGTCGTCCTGAAGTCTGCAGAGTCCTGAGAAAGAAGCCACCTCGACACTCCAGGGAGAGTACGACGCGACCCCGAAGTAAGCCGGAGCCCACGAGAAAAGCCTTACGGTGAAGGAAGTGCGACTAGAGTTGACAGACACGAAGGAGGGAAGGGAGCTGTTGGGTTTGGTCACAGGAAGACGACAGTCGTGCAGGAGACAGAGTAGGTCAGCGAGCGAGGTAACCAGTTAGAGAGGGAAACTGAGGAGAGCTCTGAACACGGCGGGAAGTACGAATCAAGAGATTATTCCAGGAGCTGGGATGGAAATGACTAAATCTATACAGGCTTTACTTGAAAATGAGTGAATCCAATCGAATCAGAGAACAGGAACACCAAAGAAAGGATCGATATGAGAAAGACGGTCCTGGGCTCTGCAGGGTGGGAAGCTCGCAGGCCGCTCCCATGTCCAGAGAGAAAACGGGCTGCTCTGCGGAAGGTCTGAGAAGATGCTCATCAGACTTGGATCACGAACTCCCACCAGAAGGGCCAAGCAACTTGACTATGGGATCTCTGGTCTACCATGTGTTCTGAAAATGGAAGGAAACAAAAGCCAGGGGCGTTTCCACAAGACGCCAGGCACCCTTGGCTCTCAGACCTTTTCAGCCACCCGCCCCGGCAGGCACTGGAGGAGTAGGGTCTGGGCTCGCATCCACAGACAGTGGCCAGAGGACAGGGTGCTTCCTGCGACCACTGTGCCTCCCTCCTCCCTCTCGGGACCAAACCTGCAGCAGGACGGCCTCTAGACTGGAAGTACCACCGCCTTCCTGATGACAGTGAGGCTGCTCCTTCCTCTCCCCAAAGCCCCAAGCCAGTCTCAACTCAAGTAAATGGGATCAGATGCCCATTCGGAATCAGTGACCAAGGACCATGTGTGAAGGGCTGTCCTCAGCCTGGTCAGGCCTGGAGCTGAGGTGCGGCCAGCATCCTCTGAAGCACGTGAACTCTGAGAAACGTGACAGAAACACTTGAATGAATGAATAAATAAATAAAATTAAATAAATAAATCTGAGAACTAAGCATTGCTGGGCCAAGAACATTTTATTTATGTGCCTATGTGTGTATGCGCATGTGTAAACATGAACATATAAAGTGTATTACTATATATGTGCATGCCATTGCATATACATAACCTAACTTAAAGACATTTGAATACTAAATGAACAGAGACATGCATAAAACGATGAGGAAGAACTCTGTAGATGGTATATGCTTCAATAAACGCATCGGTGATGGATGCAAAAAAGTTTCTATGGGCGTCCAACTGAGGGAGAAGCCAGTAGTTAAAATGACTAAGGAAAGGCCGCCTAGAAATAGAGAAAGTGAGCCAGGCAGAGCAAAGAAGGCTCAAAAAAAAGAGAAAATTTTTGCTATCCCACAGAAATGGAGAGGCTGTGTGGCCTCCTTGGGTATTCTGAAATGTTATCCTAAATGTACGAGTAACATGAGAAGTTGAAACAATCCTAGAATAGCACTTTTTTAAAAAAAGCAAAGTAAATATTTACTGTGTAAAACTCACTGAGGCTAGAAACAAGTGCCACCTGTAACACGTCTGATCTTCAGCAAAACTAGACCTAGTCATTAGCAGAACGCAATGATCACATTCAGTGAACGCTGGATAAAACACTGAAGTTTACCCCAAAGTTTCTGCCCCCGGATTTGTTTTTTAAAGTCTACTTTTCTGTTTTATGAGGCATATACATTTCATGACGATTTCAAAATGTCATCTGTGCTTTAAAAGCTAGGAGTCATTAAACTATAGTCCACGGCCTGTTTTGTAAATAAGGTCACCCCCATATCGACTCGTTTGCGGCTGCCTCCTCACTACAGCGGCAGAACCGAGTCGCCGTGTCTGAGGCCTCATGGCCCACAAAGCTTAAACTGTTGGCTATCTGGCCCTTTACAGAGAGTTTGTCGACCTCTGCTCGAACTAGTATTTTTTTTTTTAATTTTTCAGTTGCAGTTCACATACATATATTATATTAGTTTCAAATGTATGACATTTGATTAGCCATTTATATACCTTACGAAGTTAACCACCCCCATCAGTGTATCAACCATCTGGCTCCACACATAGCTATCATAATACTACTACTTCACATGCCATGACTATTTTTATAACTGGCAATTGCACTTAATACTTTTTACTTTTTTCAGGCATCCCCCAAACCCCCCTCCCATCTGACAATCATCGCTTTGTTCTCTTTATGAGTTTGTTTCTGTTTGGTTTGTTCATTTTCTTTTCTTTTCTTTTCGCCTTTCTTTTTTTTAAGATTCCATGTATAAGTGAAATCATAACTTTTTTTTACTTCCATTTTTGAAATTTTTTATAATAAAATGTTTGGAAAACGCAATTTTTTTTTTTTTTGAAAAGTTGGGAGTTCGGTAACAGATTTACAATGAAAATTTATTAAGTAAAATAACAATAAGAGATGGTAATAAAAGGATACTCACAATCTTTCAAGGAGACTTAGCCCAGAAAATGAGCCATTCTTCAGTTCGGATATTTTATTGTTACTCAGGATCCTAGAAAAGACAGAAAACTTAAATGTAGGTTGCCCAGTATATGCACACCATTAATGTCATATCAAAGAAATTTAGCTCATTATGTTTAAACCTATCAGGAATTATAAGAAGTCATTTATTTCCCCCAACATTTTTGAGATGGCCTGATAAAAAAAAAGGAACTTCTTTCTCTTTCTTTGAGAAACCACATAAAAGAGCTCATTCACACATACCACCTCTTAAATTGTTCCTGTCACACTGAACCAAAAAATTTAAAATAGAGAACTCAAAACAAAATAGCTCTCAGTTAACTCTAAGAATAAAGAATGCCACATACATTTGTATAATTAATCAACTTACATAAGAGGAATATTTATTTTAAAACTGGAAATGTAAAAGAAAAATGTGTAACATGCTCTATAAAATACTGACCTTACAAAGAAATAAAGTACCCTCTAGATATCATTTCAAAATGTTGAATATTGTTTGTAATTAAACAGCATACAAATCTACGTCTGTATGTGTGAAAATATACTTCCTGCTTGCACTCACATACAGAGAGACAAAGGTAAAACACCATAGTATTATACCGCATGTAAGGGGAGAGTGTTCTTAAAAAAATGAATGGCAAAGAAAAATTTATTTAAAGAAGTTGTAGTTGAGCCAACCCCTGGCAGGACTTGCATAAGAGACGATGTGTATGTACGTGATCTTGCTTCCCTCTCTAGGCTTTGGGACCAAGCACCTTTTAAAGTTTGAATACCAAGAGAGAATTTCTATAAATAAAGTGAAAATGTTAAAGCTACCTAATTTGAAAGAGTGGGCATATCGAGTTAAGAAAATGGGAAAATCAAGGCATGTTAATAGCATAAGATTTCACTCGCAAATGGCAGAACCAGACGGTGAACTCAGAAAATCTCGACTCCAAACTCCACATTTTCCAACATAAGCCGATGCCAGTCAAGAGACACACCACTGGACAGAAAATTCTCCATCACACAGGCATTGCACAACTTCAGGTGCAACCTCCACACGGGATCCAGGGTTGCGTGGTGACCCCTCCACTCCAGACAGAGCAGAGCAACACAGCAATTCTACTCCTATACAAACGTTACCAGACTACCGCTGGGTTAAAAAGTTTCAGGTACATTTTTAGTTTGTCTACTTCCATTATTCTAAGAAAACAAAACAAACAAACAAAAAACTTTGACTATTTGTATTAAAACAAAAATACTCATTTGGCATCTAATTTTCTTTTGATATAAGTGGAATTAAAAAAAAAAAATCCCTACTCATGCAGATGAACATTTTGGAGGTTGCTCTGTGGGGTGTTTATTAGGTGCTTTTCAAGTATACCTGTGTTTGAAGTTCAGCTCTACCACTTTCAAGTGACACTGATCTTGGACAAGCCACTCCTCTCTGTAACAGAGTTCCCTCATTCATAAAATCGGAAGATTGCATCTACCTCATAAATACTAGAAGGGAATTAGAAAATATACGACACACTCAATGAGTAGTCATTAAATTTCTGATTCTGTTTCCAAAACACACACCCTCCCTCCTTGTAATGTTTCTTGCAGTCGAAGTATATTACTGTGTAGTGTTTGGCCTGCCCTCGAAGCTGTAAACTAAGGCAAGGGCAAGGCTTCAACGTCGGGAACCAGGAAAACAGGATGATCAAAAAACGTTCCAATTAAAATACAATACCACGTTCTCTAATCAGAATTGCAAAGGTTTTCTAAAAAGTGAGGTAGTTGGCACAGGCCAAAGCAAATTCTGACCGCACATGGCCAGAGAGGTCACCAAAACAAGCTTCCTCAGGCAGCTAGGCTCTGCTCACCCAGGAGCCTGCAAACTGCTATCACAGCCATCAACCCGAAGCTAACAAGTCACCGGTCTGACAAGAAGTATAGTCGATGACCTAGTTCAGCCTGATTTAAAACACAAAAATTAGAAACTACCGAAGAGATCAGTTTAGGTAAGAGTTAAATTATGGTACATCCAAACAACAAAATTTTACGCATCCATTAAAAATGATTCTTTCAAAGAAAACGTGATGAAAAGGAAAAGCTTACAATCAGTTTAAAAGCAAACAAAACTGATACCATAGAAAAGAATTTCTAAGTAGAGACCAAAAAAAAAAAAAAAAAAAAAAAAAAAACCACACACTTGGAAGAAATATATCAAAATAATCACTCTCTTAATGATGAGGCTTCCATTAGCTTCTCTTTTATTCTTCATAATCTTGCAATATCTTTTGAAGCATCTAGAATATGACTCTTATCTTTAAAACTTTTTTTTCTGATTATAAATACAAGACTCTTAATAACTAAGCATAGCTTAAAATCGATTTAATTTTGAATACAATTATATCTTATCAATAAAAACTGAAGCAAGGAATACTTTTTTATACTCTCAGTTTAAAGATTCATATTTATTTATATCAAAAAATTTTTATGTGGTGACTGCAACTTAACATGAACTTAAAACAGTGCAAAGAACAATGGTGATGATAACCAGAGTCCAGAGTTTTAACTGAGGCTCCACCAGGGCTAAATGATTTAGTTTGGGGTAGTCACTTTACTTTTCCAGGCAAACTTCAATCTCATCATTTTAAAGATGGAAAAAAATCAGAACCGAATGGTCACCAAGATCTCTTCTCGCTTCTTTTAATTTTCTATAACTATTCACACGTTCATGAGCAAAGCTGATAAACTTTGTGGTGACCAAGAATTTATAATCAGTAAACCAAAAAATAAGGAAAACTACACAATCTACTAACCCCACTGACAATAGTGTCCTATTTCTGAGTGAAGAATGAAACCCAAATATGGAAGTAGCTTGTGAAAAATTGCCAGGGTGGTCACTGAATTACATTCACTGGGTTCAGTATTGCTTCAGCAAAAGGACTGTCATTTGCTCGGTCATAAAGGCTTTAGCACAATAAACGGTAGATTTTACTGAGAGTAAAAAGACATTTCATCACACTTAAAAAGTTATAACTGTAACCTTAAAAATATAGTTTACAACCTCGTGTTAATATATTCAGTCTACACATTACTTGACATGTTTAAGGATTCGGTGCAAGAAAACGGGATCAGTATGAATAAATCTACTCTGCAGACAGCTTTTATACTCAGTTTTGAGATGGGGGGACTGTGGAACTAGCAAATCCATAATATCATGTATCTTTATAAATCTAAAACCCATTTATAATCAGTATTTTGTGCTGACATCTTAGAAATTTCAAACTTTCTAGGAGGTAACTAAATGAAAAATATAAAGCTTGACTGAAGTTATAAAGCTTATATAAGCCCATTTCTGTTCTATAGCAATAATGTTAACATCATGTGATCTGTAGACAATGCTTAGGAACACTATTTTGGGCTGACATCTCTTGAATTTCAACACCATAAGCCAAGTTTGATGTCCACTGCTATCATTTAACACAGTACCAAGGTAATTTGGTATATAATTTATGCTGAAACATAAAAAAAGGAGTAAGGCTTAATGTAAACATATTTTTTTAAAAAAAGAAATCAAAAGACTATGGAGCAGAAAGAAATAAAAATTAAGTATGAGAAGTTCTCAGTTGCTTGCTATATAGAATGGAATGCTGTTTACAGCACCCATACCCTAGATGGCAGAAGGCAGAATAATTCACCTTTTGAGAGGGAATGAAAATATATTTCAAGAGCATTAAATATTCAGATCGAATATGGGGAATGTAATTCTTAAAGTCAACCACCGAAGGGAAAAATCAGGTAAACAAATCAAATAGGGTTATCATAGCGGGCTGCATGGTGGTCCTCTGAAAGTATGTCCATCAAGAACGTGTGAACATGCCCTTCCCTAGGAAAAGGATGTTTGTGATGTAACTGAACGTTTCAGGATGAGATCATCCAGGACTAGGGACCTGCCCCAAGGACACTTGTCCTTGGGGGCAGGAGATTCAGAGTAGGTCTGGTGAAAAGGGAGGCAGACTCAAAGAAAAAAGAGAATGTGGAAGACAGGCAAATGCAGAAGTCAAAATAACGCAAGATTTTCTAGACTATGGAAAAGGAGCAAATAAGAGTACACTTAAAACTCGTAGTGCATTTTAAAAACTTCCTTTTGGTATTTTTAAACTCGTAAGCCATGTTAAAAAATAAACGACTATTTACAACTATCAGAAACAAAGGCCTAATTTCCCAAATACAGAGATCTTAAAAAAAAAAAAAAAAAAAAAAAATCCCCAATAGAAAACATAGCAAAGGCCATGAACAGAAAGCTCGAAGAAAGTAAAAACTGATGGATAATAATCACGTGCAGGGATATACGATCTTAATGAGAGAAATGTAAATTCAGACTGAAATGTAAAATACTATAAATCACTTAGAGTGGGGGGGAAAAAAGTGTGCTAACACATTTTATATTCAGAGGCAAACAGCCACTCATATTTTGCTATAAATCAGACCAACCCCTATGGAGGGCGAAAATACAAATGCATAACATTTGATCCATTAATTCACCTTCTGGAAATTTATCCTAGAGATAAACTTGTACCTTTGCAAAATATATGACATGTTAAATGTTGTATAATTGTATATTTGTATAACAAAATTATTCATTGTATTATTGTTTGTAAAAGCAAATGACTGGATATTTACATTAGTTCCGATATTATGAATTGGTTGAAGTTATCCAGGAAATGTGTTACTATGCGGCTTAGGGGGAGGAAGCTCATCAGGTATTCAGACAGAAAGATCAAAGACAGACTGAAGACTGAAGGCAGGCCACTTACATATTAAAAGCTTCTATCCCTTGACATTTCCGATTTGCTCAGGTAATACAAATTGTAGTAATAAAATCTGATTCTGTGCATTAGATTTCTCATGCAGAATAATACTTGTTATTGCTACCTCTTTATCAAGTACAAGAAAAATGGACAATACAGCTAGGCTATGCTTTTGAGTCACCAATCTCACCGGACACACGGCCTAAACTTTTAGAACCACGTGTGATAAGTTAAAATCAGAAATGGTAACTCCACAAAAGTAAATTGTTGGTGTTTTGCTTCATTTATCCCCCTAATGAAAACTAGTTCCTTGAGGGGCAGCCAAAACCAATCCGCCACCTGTTCTCCAGACAGACCATAGTCTCTAAGGAATGGTTTTTAAAATATTCTTAAAATGGTAAAAAGAAAATCAAAAAGAATATTTTATGATACATGAAAATTATATGAAATTCAAATGACAACGTTCTTAAAGTTGTATTGGAACTCCACCATGCCCGTCTGTTTACACACTTCTACGGCGGCTTTCACGCTATGACGGCATTGACAGACTGGCTGGCCAGGAAAGCCTAAAATATTTACTACATGGCCCTGTATAGAAAAACAATCTGTCGACTCCTGTTTTAGCATACGCTGTCCCAGTTTATTCTGTTGTCAGAGAAATAAATGAGTATCAAATGCTGATTTCTAAATTAATTCTTCCTAGCAAGTAATAAGAGAGTATCTACTGGATTTCAAAACTCGCCATCAATTCGAATACTCTCTATTTTAAAATCGCATCTAATTCCACATGCCATCATCAGCAATGACACACATTCTGTCCTAAGTATTATTAATTTGCTCACCAATGTGTCTTCTTAACAATTCATTGCTGCAGAAAAAAAATTCTGGGAGGTAT
The DNA here is from genome assembly GCF_014176215.1 of Rousettus aegyptiacus. Lineage (NCBI taxonomy): Eukaryota > Metazoa > Chordata > Mammalia > Chiroptera > Pteropodidae > Rousettus > Rousettus aegyptiacus. Next base: position 11,812,832 of record NW_023416285.1, read on the forward strand.
ACCTTAGTTCTTGTGTGTCGAAAAATGTTTTGCCCTCACTTTGTTGAATCATCTTGTTTTAACGCACTTCTCTGCTTGGGCATTTGTGTATTTACCATGTTTACCATGACAAGTTCAAACTCATAAAGTATAGAGATGGTGACCCTCACCACGTCCCATAAAAAAAAAGGACACAATGAATATTTTTGAGGGATTCCATCATGCGGCCACTCTTCTCTATAAGGATGCACTCAGTCACGCATAAGGACCCAATGGTAGTAGTCGTATTATTTTCCCCAAATCAACGACGACAAAAATCTACAAGTTAAGCAACTTGCGTCTACGGCCATGCCACCCTGAACACGCCTGATCCCGTCTGATCTCAGAAGCTAAGCAGGGTCGGGGCCTGGTTAGTACTTGGATGGGAGACCACCTAGGAAGACCAGGGGCTGTAGGCATAAAAAATAAAAAATAAGGGATTGTAAGCTGACAAGGTCCTTGCAATCTGTGAGGTCAACCAAGGGTTGCCTCCCTTAAAATAATAAATAAAAATTAAAAAAAACAAACAAAAAAATAAAGTAACTTGCCCAGGTTCATACTCAAAGCGACAGAGTTAAACCTTAGAGTCCCAGCAGAGGTCACCCGCTTTGCAGGCAAAGCCAGCCCAGACTGAGCACAGCTCTGGTAAGAAAGAGGTTTCTCCAATCCCACAGTGGGACGGACTCCCAGAAGGGTCATCTGTGTGCCAGAGTTTCCTGCTGGGCTGACCAAGTCTTTCTTACAGCTGCACCTTAGTCTGAGGCCCGTCCTACCCCATGCTACCCGACTGTCTTTCCTTCCCCTGTCCTCTGTCACAGGCGCGAGACCTGCATCTGGATCCGAAGGTTTCCCATCCCCCTGGGTTTTTCAGTTATCTCCCTCAGTAAAAATCTTGTACTATAACCTCACCCTGGCATGGGCTTCCCAGAGGATCCAAATGACAAAATGCTCACGACATCTTTTCAATTCAATGAAAGAATGAACTAAAAATACGGCTGGGTTTAAGATTCTATGGTAAAAAATCCCTCCATCGGAAATTAATAATAGAAAATCTATAATGTCCAGCAGTACAGATCAGAAGTTATAAATCTCAGCCCTGTTCTCATTCTTTGTTCTGAGGCTTAGGAAAATTCGGGGCTGAAGGAAATAAAAAATTCTACCAGAATATGTATGTCTCGTTTTCTTTTTTCGATATTGTGATATAGTGTCCCAAGATTTTTCCCCTACATTTTAACCCTCCTAAAATTAGAACCACCTTAAAATTGGTATCAAAAGAAATTTCCAGCTGCTAAGAAAAAGAATAAGTTATGAACTTAACCGGGAGTGTCAGCGTTGGCATATACACAAACTGTGGCTGAATTTTAAGTCGGAATCCTTGATTATGGCTTAATGCTTACACATTAAGGTTTTATACGATATGGCACTGAAACAAAAAGTTGTGTAACAAAAGATTGCATATTATATGGCAGTCAGCGTAATGAAAGGCAGCAGAAATGTTAAATCTCTCGGAATTTAACATTTAGGAGAGGCTGGTGGGATTCATTCACGGGCCATGGAGAACAATCACTCGAGCAGCTCACATCTCTCGTCAGCTGCCAGCTAGTTTATAAGGAAAGCAGTTAAACTTCCAGTGACGTGTGATTAAATTTGGAAAGAGAGAGAGAGAAAAAAAAAACTTGTTAAATTAACCAAGCGAAAAGTACAAACAAAATACTATCTTCACAGATGATCAAGTTATTTTATCAAGTCTAAAGATGCAAAAGAAAAAGTCAAGATCACTTTTATACAAAGCAGTGGGTTATGATATCCGCATCACACTGTCAAATGATTTAAAACACATTTAGCACGTACACAGGAAGAAAAAAACTGATAAAGGAATGGTGTAAAATGTTAATAATAGCAAAATCTAATAAATCTGGGTAAAAATATAAGGAGTTCTACCAATTATTCTGGTTTTTAACTTTCACGTAAAAACCAGTGTAAAAATTTTCAGTGTAAAAAGCTTTATGTTAAAATGACACCCTGCAGAACAAGAATGGTCAAGCGACGCAGAACAGCCCTAAATGACAAGGGTGGTGTCAGCTGAAATTCTGGAGGGGACGTATTTCGTGGTGTGAGAAAAACAAATACACATTTTTAGGGAAACCAGATCATAAAAGTACTCTCTCGGCTCCCTCGCTGGTAAGCTGTTTGGAAAAAGGAATCTGATTTTGACAGCATCTTAGAATCAGCAATGCCGGCTGCTTTTCTCTTTCTTCTCCATCTGCTTCTCAGTTGGGTACTCATCTCTTAGACCCGTCCTCCACACCTCTTAATTCTGCTTCATGACTCTCATCTTAAACCTTCGGCTCTGAATTTTAGAAGAAATCTTCCGCTCGGTTTTCCAGACAACTAATTCTCTAAGTCCTGAGCAGTTCCTATTTTGCTCTCGATCCCCTCTACTGCCTCGGCCATAGCTTCCTCACATCGCGACCTCACTGCTAACCTCTGAGACCCCCTTCTTCCGAGCATCTCTTCCCCCACGGACGCCCCTGCTTTATGGATTCGCGGTTCTCTTGGATCTGAAACTAGGAATTACATTTTTTCCAGTCTTAACGTTTCCCCAATCATTCTGTTGATGTCCTCTCAAACGCCTGATGACTCTTGGTTACTTTCTCATCCTTAAAAAAGAAACGTGGGGTCCCCTACAACTTCTTTCTGCCTACGATCCCCCACCGGCGCTCTGCTTTGCCGCATCTCCCAGTTTACTGGAAAACAAGCGAAATGGTTTTGTCACAGAGGCAAACCCAACCATCAAGCTTGCTGAGCAGAACTCACTGAAAACAGAACAAAGCATCTGTTTCAGGCTTATTAATTCTGGGTGGAGAAAGCTCCTTACCAACTTCTGCTTGCCACTCCCTATAGTTTCAATGCTTGGGATTCTTCCAGGATCCTGTTAAGAAAATTCATTTTTCTCGTTATTTCTGCTTTTGTCTCTACAGGGCTGTGAGTTCCTTTACTGTGCAGTTTCACCATCCATCTGATCCCATCTGTTTTATTTATTCTACAACATCCTCAATGCTTCTGGACCACTGGAGGACCTCATTTTTCAGCCCCATCAATTATGGGTTTGTTCATATTTTTATGTTTCCTGTGTCATTTTCAACAGAATTTTGGAAGAAAAGGAGAAAAAAATAAACGAATATGCTTCAATGTATACTTAGGGGGAGGTAAAGTGTTCTTTTCCCCAAAGTAGAGGTCTCCTTCCTGTTTGACCTTCTCTTTGGATAAATGATTAGGGGCAGACTTGGGTCTAGCCCATCCCTTCCCCTTTATGCAGGGAGGCTAATGTTTTCCTTTATGAATTTGCCAAAACCTCGACTACCTTTCACTTAACAGACTGATTACTTTTAATCACAAGGGCACCTGTTAAAACAGAATACCTCATATGTTAACCAAAGTTAGAGCCCCAGGTTCCCTGTAAAAGAGTCAGGCATCCCTGAGCACACCCACTCTTAAATGCTACAATCCTCCTTGCCCAACAGCCAACATCAAACGCAGAGCAAGGGAGTCAGGAGCCCGGCCTGCTGGGAGGGAGGGAGCTGAGGTTCTGATGCCTGACCTGGCGACTCTCACCAATTTTTTGTTTGAGATCACTTTTCCAGTCTCTCTGCTCTGCCCCAATGATTACTGAGCTTGAGGTGCAATGACAGAGGGTCATCTCTGGATTACAAAGGACCTGAACTTGAATCTTAACGCTAGGATCTGGCTTCACAACTCTGGGCAAGTTCCCTTAACCTCCCAGTCACTTAATGCCCCATCTGTAAATCATCCTGGGTACATCTGAGAGAGAATATGCATTGCCCTGTGAACACACACCTGAATGAATGCATGGCAAAGCACACACGGCAGGCCCTTATGGCAACTCCGTAAGATCCGAGCGACTGGCGACCTCGCACCCAGAAAATGGTGAAGCTGAGACCTACATGTTCCTATCCAGCTGCACCTGCTGCTGACCAGGCCGTGGTGCTACCTTCTCTTCTTACAGGCTCAAAGGCGTCTGCTCCGTCAGACCGGTCTATTCAAACCATTAATTCACAGCACTGCGGCTGGTGAACATGTTTTCCAGTTCTTCTATTTTAACATATTGTTAAAAAAAAAGAGAGAGAGAAGGAAAAAGAAACAAATTCAAACCCATTACTTCACAGATACTGTTTGAAAGACTTAAAAATGAGTAAAATTAAAATTGGGACAATATTTTATAAATAAGTGTACAGGTGGTCTACAATAACAAGGTACACACGTATAATGCTACTCACAAACAAGAGACCCACGACAATGCAAAGAAATCACCTGAGACCAAAGGCAACAGCAAACCCTGCCTGCTGATCACGCCCCCTTATCAGAAACTCAGAGGGTGCACTATCACTCTGAACTGAGGACGCTCGAATTTCTTCAGTTGAGCATTTCTCAAATCTGTCTAACCAAGAAATTCTTTTATGTGGTAACGACGGCCTGCCAAACCCACGTGGCAGAAAGATGAACTATGCTTGTCAGCTGCCTGGGATGCAAGAACTAAGTGCGTCATCTGAGAGCAGAGGTTGCTGGTCAGGACGGCTGGATCTGAAGCCGGAGCTGCCATTTTCCACTGGTATAAACCATCGAGTGATCCCCCCTGACTTTCAGTAATGGAATCCATGCCAATTTCTCTAGAGCAGGGGTCAGCACACTCCAGGCCGCAAATTCTTATTATAAATAAAGGGTCACTGGTACACAGCTGAGTTAAGTTATGGCTGAGTTAAGCAGCTGCAACAGAGACTGTATGGTTTGTACACCTAAAGTATTTACCGCCTGAGCCTTTGTAGAAAAGATCACCCATATCTGGTAGAGACCTCCGGTTCTCAACTCTGTCTGTACCTCCAAAATATTAAGAAAGATTTTAAAAGAAAGAAAAAAGCAAATCTTGCCCCCATAACTCCCAACAATTAACTCAAAATTTTAGAGCATGGGGGATCCAACATCGTTTAACTCGCTGGGTGGGCTCCACTAGTGCCTCTGTCTCCAGCCTGCAGGGGAGTAGAGCGATGTGGAGTCCTCCTACCACTCCCAAGGTCACCACTGCTCCAAGAGCACTGTGGGCTGGATCCGTGAAGAGGGCCCTCGAGTAACAAAGGAAACCAAGACCACTGCCAGGGACCCAGTAGCCAGAGAGAAAGAGGGAACAATCCACGAGCCCACTTGTAATGACATGGGACTATTGGATGGGATGTAAGATATAACACTGCACAAAAAACAGAGAGAAACAAGTGAGACGACCTCAGGGGATTCCACAACGACATATAAAGTTAAAACTTTTTGGAAAATCAGGAAGTGACTTTTTAAATTTCGTAGATAAAACAAAGACACTGACTACTGAAAAGCAAATCATGATGACACCTGCGGCATATGCAAGTAACAGGAGTTCTGGGGGTAAAAAAAAAAAGGAATGGGTAGAAAAATGGCTATAATAAAGGAAAGAAAAGGAGACGTCTCCACGGGAAGTAGAACAGAGGTCACCGAGGGCCGTGGGGGACGAGGGACAAGGGAGTTGTTATTTGATGGGTACGGAATTCGCGCTGGGGATGATTAAAAGGTTTTGTGTGTAGACAGTGTGATGGTTACACAGCGCGGTGAAAGTCTTTAAAGCCACTGAACTGTACACTTACAGATGATTACAATGATGTTAAGTATATTTTTGCACAAAAACTGATGTCTAATAAAGATATGTACATAAGCCAAAAAAAAAAAAAAAAAAAAACCAAAGGAAATGTCTCCAGTTAGAAGATAGACTTGTAAAATTAAACATGTGCCAGACAAACTAATGGGGAAAAAGGTACATTCGGGCATATTCTAGTAAAATTTCTGAATTCCATGATAAAAAAAAAAATGCTCTAAGTTAAAAACACATGAAAACATGGGTGTTTTTATATTTTGGTATTAACGCTATTTCCTACAGAGAGGATGAATTAGGGAAGAGTTCAGTATGCTGAGTCTGCCCTCTCGAAGCTGTATGCAATAGTACTTCCAGCTTCTACCTCTGCAAGGTGAACATTATTTAAAATGAGACAGCAAGTCAAAGATATCAACAGGTGGACATTATTTAAAATGAAACGGCAAGTCAAAGATATCAACAGGTGGACATTATTTAAAATGAAACGGCAAGTCAGAGATATCAACAGCTAACATACTACTGTGGGGTAGCAGTATAATTTATCATCAAACAGACGTCTGAGAATAAAAGGAGGTGCCGTTACTATTTACAATAAGACGAGTCTCAATCCGGGCACGTGGTCACTCTGAACTATTCAAATGGCTTAAAATAACCTTGCAAAATTCAAGGTATTTTTATCAAAGACCTGACTTTTTTTTTTAAAGGCCTGTTTCTCTTATAATCATTTCAGATTGTTTAGTCAGGAATTTCATAAATAAAAAGGATAACAATCTCTTTTTCTGCTTCAGCATTAAACAGTAAGTTCACATGAAATTAAATATTTGATTAACAAAAACTAAAAGGCTTTTAATGCTGTACTAGCTATATTTAAAAATGCCTAGAAATGAAAACCTGTTTACTAAATAACACTTCACATTATGAATACATCAGCTCCAAGAGGACAGGGAGCCCACTTTTCAAGGTGTCTGAATATCACAGAGATCACTGGATGCTTCATATCTATGAATACAATAAAAGCAAGTTTATCTGGTATTTTTACTGAATGGAAAGCTATCTATTGGGACCAGAATGAGGCTCTTCGAGAATTTTTTAAGTCTGATGTTTAAGCTGAAATTCATGATGCACGGACAACTCATTAACTGAGGTTATATTGGAGCATCTACTGTGTGCTGGGAGTGACATTAAGGGAACAAAAAATAGACCTCAAGGACTAATACCCCGCGCGCATCTAAGTGTGACATGCCACCAGAGGCACGCGTAACTGATGCAAAGGGAACACAGTTTCGCTGCTGAACAGCAGGATGGAAGACATCTCTGGACTTTGCTGATCAAAAAAAAAAAAGAAAAGATGAGTAGCAATCCAGAAGGCAGACAGGAAAGGGAAAATCCTCTTCTACAGAATTAACCCCTCCAAGGTCTGTAAGAGTTTTCTACCGCTGCCTAATGCATTACCACTGACCCGGTGCTTTACGCTTTACATCCACACCTATTTACTGGCCCGCACTTCTGCAGGTCAGAAGTCCACGCACAGTGTGGGTGGGTCCTCTGCTCAGGTGGACCTGGCTGAGAACCTGGACAGCAACAGTGGGGAGGCTCCCAAGTTAACACCCGGGGGGATGGAGGGGGGCGGGGAGGGACAGGAAGTACGCGCGCGTCACCTCGGAAGCACTCTTGTCAGCCACACCTGCATCGGAGCAGTGGGAAGAGGGACCTTGTGATTTTAATTTTCATTCTCCATTGTGAACTTGTCTTCCCTTCCTGGGAAGGTCTGGAAACGTCCCTTGACCATTACAACACACTGGTGATGAGATGAGTATGAACTCTGGAGTCAGACAGCCGCAGCTCAAACCCTGGGTCTGTCACTCACTGCCTGGGTCACCTCAGGGAACTGATGAGCGTCTATGTCCCACTTCCTGGGGCACACAAGAGGGATTATAACAATAACCCTGGTTGGGAAACGTAAGTAGTAAGCAATGTAACACTTAAAAAAAAAACACTTACGGCAAGATCTGGCACACTTAGCAAACATTACCTGTCATTACTGGCCCACGTTTCTAATGGATCATGTCTTTTGCTACTAATTTGTAGGGGTTCTTAAAATATGGGCATTGGCATTTTTCTCTAGTACCATCCCCAAATACCACCTTTAGTTTAGGCACCTGGTACAAAAGCTGGGAGCCACTCTCTATTAGAAGATATTTGGAGAGCACATTTTGGAAACTATCACTGAGGTGTATTTTTCACAAGGATAGTGCATACGACTAAGTATGGAACCTAAATAATCCTATTGGTAAGAAATCTCGAGACTGTAAATTTAGGGCTAGGCAACGTAGCTGTTGAAACTCAAATAGTGAGAAACCCTGGTATAGACCAAAAACCATATGACTCTAAGATTATAAAAATAAAGAAATGAGACAGTCATTATCAGAGTTTTGGGCTTCCAGGGCCACTGGCAAACAACGGCACGTGGGCCACCACCTCCTAGTCCCATGCGCATGGCAGATCATTAGTCAGGCCTGGCATTTTCTTGATAAGCTCACAGGACACTCCTGATGGCTACTCCTGACTCGCCAGTGCAGACCTTTGAGAAATCTACTTGCCACACAGGTTTGATTACAGAATTGATATCATAGCCAACTATGCTAAAAAAAAAAAAAAAAAAAAAAAAATCTACATTTCCAGACATTATAACCACACTGCACGTTCCTCTGGTATTCAGAAATTCGGACAAGGTCAACTCAATAAGCTGGGGTTTTAAAAAAATCTACATTCCTCTACATTCCCATTACAGAGGAAGGAACAGAGACAACCAGAGTTCAAATGCTTCAAGAGCTCCTCAAGGGTTCAGATCTTAAAGACAGGAATTCGGGGACCAAAAACACGAATCCAGTTAACAGGAAGAGAGCACAAGGTCCCAAAGTGGGATCAGCCCTAAGAAATGAGGGCCGGTCTCTGCAAGTGATGGGCAATTAGGGCTAAGAGCAGTTGAGGAAAGGCATGCGAGGCTCAGAATCTATGCAGGCCAGAAGCTTAGGACTAAAAGGACCCAACGCCTACCTCCAACACCTACCTCCGCACCCCCTGCACCTCCTTCTCCCTTCCCCTGGAAAACAGCCCCGGTACTTACATCGTAATGCAATCAATGCGTTCTAATAGCATGGCTTGAGTTTCATTAAATGTCCACAAAAAGTCCGTGGAATTTAAAAATAAATCTTATTTGATTTGGGTTTGATTTGGTTTCGTGGGATGTGTAAGATCACAGAATTTCAGGAGTCAAAGAGGTCCTAAAGATAATCTAGTTCAAAACTGAAAGAGGAGAAATAGTCATTCTGCTATTCAAAAAAGTGAGAACCAAATAAATTATGATTTGCTAGGGAACAAAATTCTACCTGGTAACAAAGCCAACTTGAGACCTCATAGCCATTCAGTCTCGGCATCTTCCCTTCCGACGCCCTGCTTAACCAGCCCGATTCTGACTTGTAGGTGTGAGCCCTGCCTAAAAAGAGAGCTAGAGTGTCATGGCTTCTTTTCACTTTTTTTGTAGAGACCTACAAAAACAATGTAGCTACCTTCCCGATGACGTTGCTATTCCTTCCATCTTTGCATGGCAGCTATGTTTCAGATCGGGTCATTTATTATTCCCAAACAAAATTTTCAGTCTCATGAATGCAGATAAAAAAAGGACTAATAATAATAATCGATACTACTGCATTGCAGACTTAAGTATGACCACCTCTGGTCATTCCCACAACCACCTGATAACAGTAAAACGAGATGTTAAAATTCTTTCCTTCAATAGTTACTTACTAGGACATAATATGTACCAGGTGAGAATTCTCAGTTACTGTTTTCCCATCAGTCAAAGACATCTAAAGAAATGGGTCAAGGTAAACAAGTCCTCAGCATCTTTTTGTTCTACAAAGGTTTATCCCCAACCCTACTTCCACAGTGAGCATTCCGGTTGGTTGTGACTTTTATGGACATAACAATAGTGAGCATTATAGGCCTAGAGGTCAAGGTCTGAGGCCCAATACCTACTGAAAGTAAAAGGTCTCCATAATTTCCCTTCTCATTGGTGGATGCAGTGACAATTGGAAACCTGCAATTTAATAGGTTTTATAATCACTAAAATGAGAAAAAATAGAAATACTAACATAAGGACTTGACAACATTACAAATGTAAAAAACGGAAAGTCAGACAAAGTTTTTACAGTCACGTCCCAGTGTGTGGTTGCTAAATTAGAGCTAAGCTGATGGACAAGTTTTTCGACTTTATCCTGGAGAGAAAGAACTCAAATACCTTTTTTTTTTTTTTTTGCAGCACGGAACTTGAAAAATCAAGTCACAGTAGAACAGTAGCCAGGGTTAAGCAGGCAACAATCTCAAGTAGGCAATTTCTGTTTCTCATGGGTTCAGACTAGAGATGACATCCCTTTCCAAGGTTCTTCCCTCAAATGGCAGGCCATCTCCTAGGAGGAACTGCCCATCAGGGGTCTGTCCTGGCAGAGAAACCAGTCAAGCCAGTCATTTCCACATATGAGTTTCTGAGCCCACACCACGTGAACTGGCCAAAATTCAATAATTAAGTGAGTGTGACAACAGCTGCGCTGACCACTGAGCTAAATGACAAGAAGAAGAAGAGGACAGAGGCAGTGGTGAATGAAAGACGTTTGAATCTAGACAGACACTAGACAGCGCTGGGCTCAAACTGAAATGAGAGGCGAGGAACCCAAGATGACGGATTACAACTGCTTTTCAGGAAGCTGAATTATGAAGGAAGGAGAGTGACCGCTCCAAGAAGGAGCTGGAAGGGAGTACTTGGGGGAGGGGAGTTTTTTTTAACAGAGGGAGAACGTGCACGGCTATCTATGTAGGCTGAAAAGAAACATCACAAACTAGGGGAAAAGTCTAAAATGCAGAAAGGTAAGTGATAGTTTCTCAAGAAGCAGGGGAGAACTGGATCAAGAAAAGGGAGGAAAAATGGGTAACAGACAGACAACTTCTCAATATCAAAGGAAGAGTGGAAGTTTAAGCTTTGACCTTGAAGGTTGGGTATTCTGCTTTGAAGAGTCTCAAGCTTATCCATGATAGATTCTTCTTGTGTTAAGAATAACACAGACTCTCCCCCTTAGTCCTATTTGAGGGGGAAAAAAAATAATAGCAGGGAAAGTGGAACATCTTTAAACAAAAACTTACTGAGTGTTTATGTGATAGTTGCTGAGGATACGGAGATAAATATCACCATGAAGAGTTCACAAATTGGAAAGAGGATTGTAAGTATATAACTGCAAACAGCATGACAGTGATTAATGCACAAGCTGCAGCAACGCAAGCAGACATGACAGAGAGGCAGGTCGCAAGCAAGGGAAGAGTCAGCTTAGCACTGTCTACTACTCAAGGTGGACTTTAAGTTCCATGGCATGTGGAAGGTTTTCAAATTCCCATGGAGTCTTGGTCATACAGGGAGAGTTTTAAAGGCCTGATCTTGTTTAAAACAAATGGCCAGGTTAAAAAGAAGACTAATCTAGCAGAAAGCATATCCATCTCAAACGTGGTCCTGGAGACGAACACACACACCCCCTCAACTTCTCTTTTGCCTCTTTCATGAGAAGAGCTGGGAAGAATTGCACAATAAAAACAGAGAATACTTTTAAATCTTATCTTGATGGGAAAGGAATCAATTTAATTAGACTTAATTCAAGTAGGCTTAAAGAAAGAGAAGTTCAACAGTTGCATTTAAAAAATCTGTATTACTGTCACACCTCGAAGGCCCTGCTCCACCTTTCCTCCTATTAAATCCAAGGGTTTGGACCAAAGTGTCCTCCAACACAATTTACAACCTGCCCTCTATCTGGCCACAACATGAGGCCAACATAGAGCTGCCTATTAAATGCCTATTGCTATTCCAGTGACTATCTTTGCAGAAGGAAGCAAAACAAAGGTTTGACCTCCATGGAACTGACATTCTAGGTGAGGCCAAGTCACATATTTGGAACCATGTTTTCCAATTCAGAAGAGTCTTTGCGTAGGGAGTGGATTTAATTCACAGTTACACGGTGCCTTAGGCCCTGTGCTGAAGGGAGGAGGGGTGAGGGGAGCCTTGGCGGAGCCTAGATCACCCCCGAGATCCTCTCCTTCTCCCCAGCCTCTGCAGGGTGTGTGCTTATTCCTTTTCTGGGGAGACATCTTGGCCTACAAGTACAATTGTTGAATAGATGGGAACAGCACTTACACAGGTAGAGCTAGCAACCTACCCAAAGTATTTAGTAACAGCGCTAAAACGGACATTACGCAGGTGATGGGCGACTCAGCCTTCCTTCTGCGGAGCATAAAATTCCACAGATCTGCCCCTATCCCCCCAATGGTGATGACTCGGGAACCAAAGATTTCAAATGCGCACAATTTAAACTTAAATTGTAAAATATGGGAAGAGGAATCAAACGGCAAAACATGCATGTTTTCAGTTTTATTTAAATCTAGGACCAAGAATGCCAGACATTTGAATTGACAAACAGGTAAAAACAACTAGCAAATGCCCGACATGTGAGACGATTTGGGCTCGCAGCCCAGCAGCTAAGTGCTGTGCCCCGATGCGGGAATCTCCTGTGTGGTCTGCGGGACGTGCCTGTCAATCCTCAGGTCAAGAATATGGCAAAGATGCCCAGAGCCCTATCTCCTCAGTTCCCACCAAAGCAGTAAGAAAATAATGAAAGGAATATATTATCAGATGATGAGTGGTCCCTAAATATCTCCAGAGTGTCAAGCTGGGGGGGGGGGGGGGGCGGCGGGAAACCTGGTAGAAACTAAAAATGTACAGAGAAGGTGGCCAAATACAAATGACCCTTTTGCAGACACATCAAAATACATTAAACTCTACTTATAATCAGATGTAAATTAAAACAAGTTTTTTTTTTTTTTTTTCCAACTGATCAGACTGGTAAAGACTAAAAAGTAAAATCAAAATGAAAGAATTTCCTGAGCAAGTACATACCTGGAAAATTGGGCCTCTCACACTTTCTCTATACCATTTTATGATTTTAGGTTAATAATGCATTTTCACCAGTTTCTCTATGAAATAAAGGACTTAAAGTATAAGTACACTAAGGCTGCTCTGGACAAAGGCTTGCTGTTAGACCCCTTCAGTTAACGGATCCGCCACACCTTTAAAACCTTCTTGTCCTTATCGCCATGAGCTGATATTAAACCCAGCCTCAGCACACCATTCCTCACTCTACAAATAATCATTTGTCTTGCGTCCTCTGCATAAGGCTCAACGCTAAAGGGCTCAGCTATCTGCCCTAAAAACCTCTCTTGATTTTCATCCCTCTTTGTTCCACCTGGCACAGTCCCACCCTCCCCTCAGGGCAGCTGCCCCCAATTTGTTCTTCTGCTCTCTCTTCTACCTTCTTTTGTCGCAGTGGATGACAGCCGGTGAGGCTGGTTAACCCTTCAGGTTGCTGGCCTAGTCGACAACAAGTTCTCAGCCCAGGGGACATCAGAGTCACCTGCCGAGTTCTGAAAATATCTACGTCCGGGCTCCAGCCTTAAACAATGAAAGCGGCGCCTGAGGTCCGTGGCCCAGACCTCTGACCTCTTAATGTTCCCAGGATTCCAAGCAACGCTGAACCTTCAACAGCAAACCCACATACCAGGTCACTGGAAGGTGGAGAGAACTGCTCCCTGGGGCTGGGCTGCTGGGCTTGAGGCAGTGGGACTGCTCCACACAAACATCACTACTGTCTATGCATGCCACGACATGAAAAGTCTTGGAAAGAATTGTCATAAATAATAGTAGGGATTATGTGCTACAGAAGGTCTGAGACATATTAGGCTAGGGAAAGGTTTTGTCCTTGGCAGAGATGGACATGAGGGTAAAGCAATGAAGGTCGCTGAACAAAAAGGTCTATCAGTCCCTAAAACTCTACCAGTTACTCTCCTATCTCCTGCTGGCTTGGCAGGGGGCGGTAATGGGGAAGATGCAGGTTAAATTTCATCGGAAAGAGCTGGATGGTCAAGTCTAACCAGAGAGGTATGACAGATATTGCATAGCTAGAAGGCAAGAGGCAAAGTTCCAGAAAGGATACAAGCATGCATGCAAGACTGGGATAAAATTGGTCTAATGAGACACCCGCCCCTCCCCCACGTACACAAAAAAGTCATGCCTAGAGATGAGAAGTCTCATAAACCAGCCCACCTGAGTCTACAACAAGCAGAGTAGGCAGTGAATAACTATGTGCTAAATGCTGAATGAATGCAAAAGAGAGCAGTTTGGAAACACACACACACACGCACGCACAACTGCACAACTACTAGGATACAAATGATCAAGAATGCCACTAGAGAAGAGTAAATGTCAAAAGTAAGTGCTGGTCTTTGGCAGACCCTGCTGTACAGGGAAGGCAGATTCAAACCTGGGCATGCAGCTTGCAGACAAAAGAGGCAGAGAGGGCTGGGTGTTGGGGGTGGGGCGGAGGGGGGTGTTATTTTTAAACTGATCCCTTAAACCTTCCATTTGTTTCCTTCATGCCCTGAACAGGAGGGATCTGAGTACAGAAAATGCTTTCCTGGATGAAAAGCCCCATATCTGCAGTGGGTTCGGAATGGCACTAAAAGTGACCAAGACAGACACGTGCCTCCTACGAGGTGCCTACTACATCTCTGTCCCACCCCACTGCAACATGTATGAGTCCCTTACTAGACACGCAAGATTTCTAAAAAAGTTTCATCTTGAAGAAAAAAAAAAAAATGGGGGAGATAGATGGCTTATTTAAAAAAAAAAAAATCTCTCTTCAGATTTAAATTGCCTGCATTTGACCATAAGTGTAAGTTAAACCATACATAAAGCATTAAAATTATATTAAGTTTTAAAATAAATTTAGTCAGGCTATAATTAAAAACTCATTGAGCAAGTCTGCATCTATAGCTTCCTAATCTTTGCAGAATCTGAGTTAACATGGTACTAAAATTTAAAGAACCCTGTATCCTAATTTTTATCTGTTTGAGAAAAATCTTGGCACAACAATAAACTAGTCATGTTCACCGGACGCTGAGAGTCCTTCGTAGGAATACGGCCAACACAGAAAACAACTGCTTTCGGGGCGGGGGGAGATCATGGAATACTTTCATAAAAAATGTCATTCATTCTGTGTCATTTTCTGAGTTACTTTGAAGAGTTTTTACTTTTGTTTTCTCAAAACCATCTTTACAGTCTCCTTGGAACAGAAGCTGTAACCAGAAGGGGGCGAGAATCTCACGACATTCCTGTGTTCGTTTGTTTTTGATTTCTGGGTTACTGCCAAACCCACCGACTTCTCCCATACACACTCCTGATGCTGGAGGACTCCAGGCAAGAAGCAACTGGATTTGGAGGCGGGGTCATGCAAAACGTTATCATATTGGAGAACCTAAAGACTTGCATTCATGGACCAAATGCCTAAGTCTGCCCTAAATACGCCAAATAACTTGCCAACATACTGTCTAATATGTGTGCTTACCACACATATATGATCATGGAGGTCAAAAGGAACTTTAAATAGATTTAATATACCCGTACTTGAATTGGGGATCCTATGACACCCTAAATAAATGTTCTCACCTGATGTGAATTTGCATCCTCTTCCAAAGCTCCACTTGTCCTGATCTCCCCCCACACAGTCGGACCTTTGCTAACATTTCTCTTTGTCAATAAAGGATTTCGTTCCACCCATGCTCCAGGCACCTGCCGAGAAAGGCCTCACAGTCCCTTCCTTCACTGAGATCTGCGCTATGAAAGCGACATGGCTCAAGCATCACGTAAAGTGACAGATAACAAGAGCACAGATAAGCACTCCCTGGGTTCAGAGAAGCGAAAGATCAAAAGGCTGGAAGAGCGACGAAGATTTCCCAGCGGCTGAGCTGGGTGGTGAAGGATCCAGAATTTACCAGCGCAGGAACTCGACTTAGCGAAGGCGCACAGGACACAACGTGGAAAACTCTGCTCAGGGACAATGAGAGGCATATTCCGGTTAATGAGAGAATTTGTGGCGAAGCCTGATCCTTGGGTGAAAAAATCATGTCTTCTTACCCTCAAGCGTCTACCCTTCGTCACTGTGCCCACAACATAACAGGACCTCCATCGATGTGCGTGGAAAGAACAAATTATCTGTGCTGAGTATTGGGAATCAAGGCTACAGGGGAATGAAAGACTTTGCATTCGAAGATAAAAACCCTTGACCCGCAGGAATTCAGGCCACACCAGCTTGCAGGGCTATCCAAGAAAATCACTTCGCTCCTATCTCACTGTGGTATTCACCTGGCAAAGCAGCCTGGTTACTCCCAACTGTTTGCATCTCTAGGCCAAATGCACCTGGCCACCTCCCTTTCACTCTCGTGACAAGGCAGAAATGGACACGACTCTGCTCTGTGGACATTGCTGCAATCCCAGTGCGTTCGCTTTCCCACGTTCCCAAAGGGCCACTTCACCCCTTTCACCTTCCCCTCCACACCACCTGCTTGCCTCTTCCTCCCTCAACCTGCCGCTGCATCTTTGAGAAAGTAACAGCGATGGGGCAGGAACCCCCGCTCCGGCCCACTCGCGCTCACACTGCCCTGCCTGCCTTCTAAACGCCCACGCTCCACACTGTTCCTTGCATCCCTGTGCGGGGATGCAATGCCCCGCTGTCATCAGAAGCCAACCCCTCCCCTGTGTTCCAGCTCCCCTCCCATCTCACCCCCTTCACCATCCATTTCTCCCTCTCCTGAATTATTCCCAACCATATTCTGACATGCTCTAACATTCCCATTTCTTACTAAGAAACCTTCGCACCAAACTTCTTCCTTATCTGGGTGCCATTACCACCATCCTTACCACCACCACCCCCGCCCCAAGCCACCCAACCTGCCCGCTATGTGCCCCGGTCCACGGATACAGCTCATGGAAGCCACCAAAGCTCCAAGCTGTCAAACCCAGCGGTCCACTCCTTGGTCTTACTGTTCTAGGTCTCTCAGCATCTCTACACTGCCATGCTCCTTTATCTCTTCAGACCTGAACTTCTCTTGGCTTCTAGATACACCAAGTTGCTCCCTTTGCCCCGCCAGCTGCTCCTTCTCAGGCCCCTCCCTGTCCCAGGGTGCTTCTGCCTGGGCCATCGCCTCCTCCTGGCTGCACAATCTCCCCTAACTGATCTTACCCAGACCGGTGTTTTAAATCCTATGTACAGACCAATGGTGCCGGAAACTGTCTTCAGCTTCAGGAGGTCGGTTGGTCACCACCCCTCACTGGAACTCAGTGCTCTCTCCCCACAACTCAATGCAGTATTTCCCTTCCCTCAGGCCATGCTCAAGTCCGAACTCCTCCAGGACAATAAAAAATCTTCCAGGGCCTACAGGGCTCCGCTGATCTCTCCCTTTTCAGGCTTCCTAAATCATTTAAAAAGTCAGCTGTACAGGATTTACTACTTAATTACAGACATTCCGTAATTGTTCCCTAAATGTCTGCTTCTTTCGGGCAAATCCTGTATTCCCAACTAGACTAGGTTTCTGAATACAAGCATTCCTTTCTGTGTACCTGGCACGGAGCTGGACGCACTGGTGATGTCCAATTATCAGTTCTTGGATAGCAAATAAACATTTTATAAAGTAAACCCCAAACTCATGCACTATTTTGATCCATTAAAGTCTTGAGAAAAATCCAGACTTTGTCCTGAAGTGACTTGACAAATCATAAATAATGTTTTTTTTAAAAAAAGAAAAAAACCTTTGTTAAGAATCCCTATATAGCATCATGAGGAAACACTAACATTTGAAAAGCAAGGGCTAGATTTGTAAAACTATCACCGAAGTCTTCAAAATTTTTAAAACTTAAAATATTGAGCAGCATTTCACATAAGACATAGAATTTTAAATTATTTACTACATTCCTAAAAAAACATTAGATATGGTTAAATTTTTATTCCATGTGTGTGCAAAAAAAATCATAAATGCAGTTTAATACTTTAATAAATAAAGGCTACATGAAATACAGGGAACAAGTGTGGTCACGCCAAGAATTTCTGCTAGAACTCCCAATAAATGGGGTTTTGGAAATGAGTGTTGTTCACTAAGACAGTGGAAGGTTCTGAGCTTTACACTACGTTTAAGTCTAGTTCATCTACTAAGTAGAAAAAGGCCTTATTTTCTCAATATTAAGAAAAGAAAAAATTTATCCCATCCTTGCCAACTCCTATCAATTTTCCAAG
Organism: Rousettus aegyptiacus; assembly: GCF_014176215.1. Lineage (NCBI taxonomy): Eukaryota > Metazoa > Chordata > Mammalia > Chiroptera > Pteropodidae > Rousettus > Rousettus aegyptiacus. Next base: position 11,830,754 of record NW_023416285.1, read on the forward strand.
AGGCAGCCGCATCACACATGAGCTCAAAACAGTTGGCCACAACTAAGAGATTAAAACTCAAACCAGAGAGCCTGCCTGTTCTTCGGCTGGCCCCTACAACCTCCCTTCTGACCAGGGCAGTGGACACTTGCCACTGACATTCTCGCCACATCAATAGCACCGCACTGCATGCAACTTCGTCCTCTCTAAGCAGGTGGGCACGCTGGGGGCTCCCGGCTTCCATCTCCTCATTTCCCCCTCTCATCAATTCCTTCATAATTATCTTTCTCAGCCTTCTCGAGATCCTGAGGATCCCCAGCCCCTCGATCCCACCATCTGTGCCTCAAGGGGGGTCTTGGCTGACCTCCTCTGTGTTCCTTTGGCTATATGTGCACCACCAAGTGTTAGAGCATTTACCATACTGTTCTGAGACAGTATTCAGACATTTATTCATGGATTTCCCCCTCAAATCCCTCCCCATGTTCCTGGTGAAAAAAAAAAGTCATGTTTATATTCTACAGTGATCTGAATAGTGTACCCCAAAAAGATACGTCCAAGTCTTAACTCCTGGCACCTTTGAAAGTGACCTTATTTGCAGATTAAGTTAGGAAAATTGAGATGAAATTATCCTGGACTTCGGGTGGACCCTAAATTCAATAATTGGTATCTTTATAAGAAAAAAGGAGAGTATTTGAGACAGAGACACGTGGAGAAGAAGACTCTGTGAAGACAGGCAGAGACTGGAATTGCTATGATACAAGGGAGGTCAGGAGATTAAAAAAGCAAGGATTCCTTCCTAGAGTCTTCGGAAGCCTGGTGATCCTGCTGACACCCTGATTTTAGGCTTCTGGCCTCCAGAGCTGTGGGAGAAGAAATTTGTTTTAAGCCACTACGTTTGTGGTGATTTACAGCAGCCCTGGCGAACGAACATTTGTCCAAAGCTCAACATCTTCCTACCACCTAAAGAACCACTCAACAAAAACGGTCTTGAACTGAGAAGAAAAAGGAAGGCAAGTGCGAAAGATGAGAAGCATCTGAATCGCAGGACAAGAATCTGGGACATGGATGCCCAACAGTTCATTCACTAGAACTTGGGCAAATCCCTTATCCACAGTGACCCTCTGATTCGTTCCCTAATGAAATGAGGGGACTGGCCCAGAAGACCCTCTTCCAGGTCCAATACATCTTAAATCAATTTCATCCAGAACATCGGTTTTATTTGATCCTTAAATTACAATTTCTTCTGACTCGCTAAATTTTGCTAATTTCATTTCAATCTTAAAACCTTTCGGGAGCAAAGTAATTGGATTAAAATGGCATTTCAAAGGCACTTATGTTTTTATCAGCTTGTGAAAAATTAAGTAAAACAATTTAACTGATAATATGCTGAAAAGTGATTCTCTACAACATCATTTTTTTTTTCCTATGAAGCAAAATCAACAGTTTACAAGTTGTTGATCTAATCCAGTAAGAACTGCTGACGTTCTGGAAAAAGTCGACCTAAACTTGAATTGGCTTAAGCGCCTCTGATCTAGAACCCAAATGTATGATGACCAATTTCTGCAGAGTAACAAGGGGCACCTTCGACACAGGGGTTTTTTCTCCACTTGGCTCAAGGCTCTAATTAAGGCCCCACACCCTACATTTCCACTTCAAAGAATCTGGCTAAGAAACAAATACAGCTGCTGCTACCACCAAATGGTCAACTGTTGGTAAAGAAGTCAAACAAAACGAAAACGATTTTACCTATTTTCATGCCTCCATAAATACACACACACACACTCCCGAGTTGCGCTTAAATGAAAAACCACATTTTAAGTTTTTTCATGGGTCACGCTGCTCCCCTGGCCTCCATGTTTTCATTGTGGCAGCCTTGATTCTTTTTTAGGAAACCAACCAAAACAAGGAGACCGACTCATATTTCACGTCGGCAAAATAACCATTAGAAACACTTTCAAACTTTTCCAAACCAATTCATGGTTCAGAAAATAAAATCAAGAGTCGCTGGGCCAACTGTTCAGCTGGAATCAGCAGAACCACGCTTGCAAAACCGTGACTCTCAGCACAAACTCAGAGGCCCCAAACTTTTCCTTCTAGGTGCCAACTCAATCCGAAAATCAAGTCCCTCGAGGTGGAAAGGCTAACAAACCGACAATTTCCAATCCCGAAGTTCTCGGGTTTTAAATTTGAGCTCACACACACGTTTAAACGAGGCTGGACGGTACACGGCTTCTTCCCGATTATGTTTCCAGCCCTTACTAACAACTTCATTTCAAAAGGTGCTCTTTAACTGTAATAAAACGAAGATAGCAAACGGCAAGGCCAATGATCTGGGGGTTGGGGGGTGGATCACACACAGGGACGGCCAAAGTCCTTGTATTTGATAACGCTGCAACCAGCCTCCGAGTGTAACTTCACGAGCAGAGCTGAGGGCTGGCGCTGGGACTCCAGCGCGGTTTTCCGAAGTCCGAGCTCAGGATGAATGAGCTGTAACTCTGCCCACTGCCTGTTTACTCGCATCCTCACGTGGCACCGCGCTGCGACAGTAGCGCTGCGCCCAGGCAGCGCGGGGGCGCGCGGGTGAACCCGAAAACTTTTGCTTTGCAAACTAGCGGGGCGGGAAGGCGATTCGGAGGCCGGTTCACACCAGCCTTCGCCCGAAATGCGCCCGGGCCACGCTCATCGCCCAGCAGCCCCCCGCCCGCAGCTTCATTCACACAAAGGCGCGTGGGTGCCGGCAGGACCCCGCTCCGAAGTTGCGCAGAGGGAGGCGGGGCGACGCGGGAGCGCCGCAGGGCGAGGGCAGACGCAAGGGCTACTCACAGGGTGACCGTGCGGTTGGGCAGCGTGTCCGGGGGCAGGACCTGGGCGAGCTCCAAGCTGCTGCACACCACCTTGCCCTCCGCGGCGCCGGCCGCCCTGCCGGCCGCCCGGGGTCGCCCGTCGTGCTTGCAGCCCGGGGGCAGCGCCGCGGCGCCGGGGCCGCCGCCCAGCAGCGCCAGCAGCGCCAGGAGCGCGAGCGGCAGCAGCAGCAGCGGCGGCTCCATGCTGCGGGCCGGGGCCTGCGGGCCGAGCGTTGGCGCGCTGGCCTAGCGGGTCGGCCCGGCGCCCGGGCGGGCGGGGGCGCGGCGCGGGCCCGGCGGCGCCCGGAGCCTCATGGCGGCCGGAGGACGGGCCCTCCTCGGCGCCGGCATGCTCCTTTGTCCGCTGCGGCCGGGCTTGGTCTCCGGGGAGCCAGGGGGTCACGGCCGCGCGGGCCCCAGCGCCACTCTGCACCCCGGCGGGAGCGCCGCCTCCAGCCCCCGCGGCTGCCCGCGGCGCCCCTCCCCGCCCCCTCCCGCGTCCTGCCCCACCCCCTCCGCCTCCCCGCCTCCCCGCCGCCCCTCCCCGCGCCTCCCGCCGCCCGCGGCTCCGGGAAGGAGGAGCGCGCTCCGGGACCTGCCCCGCCCACCCGCCCCGCGGCGGGACCCCGGGCCTCGGCCGCGGCTTCTGCAGTCGTGCGGGTCTCGGGGCCGGCGGAAGAACGTGCAGGTCCAGACTTCGTGCGTGCTAGCCCCGCTCGCACACGCTCCGAGGCGGCTCTCCAAACAAAGCCTCCCGGTGCGCCCCTCGGGGCCGTTGCTCCGCCTGGGGACCCCGGGCCTGGAGTGAGGGAGAAGAGGAGGGCTGAATTTCCTGGGAGAAAGGAAAAGCGAGGGAAAGTGTCCTAAATCAACTATCTTTAAAGGAATCGCCTTCCCACCCATTCCCCGGAAGGGATTTCAAGCCTTCTATTGCCACACCGTAAGTAGTCTCATTTGTCCCAAGTACACTAGGACTAGGAACAGGTTCCTCTCCAGGAGCTTGGACTCTCAGAGATGTTTCTGGCTTTCAACAACTCAGGCTCTGGTCCCTGCAAAGGATGCATTGGGGCTTCGCTGGATTAGCACCTTTATAAAAGAAGTTTCCCTCTGACAGCCAAAGATACCTCCTGTATCTTTGATGCAACCAGTTAAAGCAATGGAGAGCAAAATGGCCAAGAAACCCCAGCTGAATCGATTGCATATTCATCTCTATAAGGCTACCGGCCCCGCCCTACTGTTTGCAAGACCAGGGCTCACATACCCTATGCTTAAATATTTACAAGGAATATATTAAGCTAACAAAATCTATTCTCCTGCCTTGAGAAATACACCTTAATAACAACCTGGGAGGCCGGGTGTGTACACAGCTAGCTCCCCGATACCTTCGCGTTCCACCCTGAAACATGGCAGGCAGCAAAGCCGCACCTCCTCCTTTGGCCAACACATTTTTACTTGCTTTACTTCCTGTACCAGCTCCGTTCCTGAACGGGAGAGGCTTGCTGCACCTGTGTGGACACCCCAGGTCCCCCAGCCCACTCAGCCAAGCTCTGTCCACACCTTCACACAAACAACCCTTGGCGGCTCCATGGGCCTAGGAGAGCACACAGCAGTTGCTTGGGCCTCCATTTGGGAGGACCTGGAAGTAGCTTTCCATCAGTGAATTCCAGGATCCCAGGTCCCTTGGACAAGGAAGGAACACTGGCTCTCAAGGAATACATCCCTTGGCCATGGGGATTTTTCACCCCTTGGAGAGGAGAGCTAGGATGGTGCCATCTAGAACACAGAGCCCAGGATGGGGGGGTTTCTTGTCCGGATCTAAGGCCGGTACTGCCTAAGGTCCCTACAGAGTTTATCTTAGGAACCAAGTCTCAGGAATCTATATAACTGGACCTTTCTCAATAGTAGCTAAATGGCCTTCATTGAACATACACTATTGCATTAAATTTGAATAGCACTTCATTTGGCCAACTTTTTTAAGGCCAAGCTATGCAAACCTAACAGTGTCCTCGCTAATAGTATGTTATGTGATTAAAATGTTCTAGATCTGTGTGGTCTGATCCGGCAACTATCGGCGGCTAACACTTGAAATGTAGCTAGTGTGAGGTAAGAAGATAATTTCTTTTATTTCATTTTGATTAAATGTAAATAGCCCAAGGTGCATCCCGGCCACCGTATTGAACACTGCAGGTCTCAATACTTGATGGATAGAAGAAGTGGGAGATCGTCCTCATGGAGGAGATTTAAATCTATAAATAAGCTTAGAAGGCAAACTGATGCCTCTGTGTTAAGTGGGTGAAATTGGTCACATTTCTCTTGAATTTAAAGAATCGTTATTCCTTAACAAAATAATCCTAGTCATCATTTGTTTTCGTTATAAAGATAAAAACTTCTTACTATACAATATGGGAGTTTTTAATAGCCATATTACCGGTGTCATAGCCACAAATTCTCATGTGAACCTAGATCCATGAATATTTTCACATACTCGATTTCAGCCTGTGGTTGAAATCTATGTGCATGTCTCTTTTGAATGTTGTTTACAAGTAGCAACATCAATTTGGTACACAGCCTTGTTTGTGCTACTTTACTATAGGTGAGAAAGCTATATAAAGTATAAAATTATAAGAAAAAAGTGATATCTCAAGTGGTATGAATCCAAGGAGAAATACAGAGGAAATGTTTTATTATATGGGTAATTTCAGTCATTCTTGCATAGATATTACTCATACCATCTTTGAAAATAAAAATCATTATAGATCACGAAATAAGAGTATTCAAAAGCTGAAAAGGGCTTTAGAAAGTATAACTTTCAACACTCTGACCCTTTGAATGCACACAACCCTCACTTGTTATCATCCTGTACCAGTGGGGGTCCATAAGGACAGGGAAGTAATCCTTTTCATACTTACGAAGATCTCAGAAGATGATACTGTCTGAAATTTACTGTCAATTACCCTAGGTCACACCAAAATCTTCACTTTAATTACGCTACTCCAGCCCTGACAGCCTCTTGCCAGACAGGTCTGTCTACTACTGATCCCACCTAACAACCCCTGTCAGGCGTCAAGAACATCATGCCATTTGAAGCTGTAGGACTTAATAGGCCCTTTCAAAGTTTTTACTGTGTTTGTGATTGTCCCACTTTCGAACATCCTATAGAAACTGAGAAATTGCTCGTTAACCCTTCACATATACATAGTCCATTAGAGCTGTATTGCATCAACTGCTGCTCTAAGGGTGGTAGATGGACCACATTCCAAAGCTTCTATGCTACAGATCCTGCTATGTTATGCAAGGCTTGTAGGAGATACCAGGGAAACACGCAAAGATGCTTTGTTTTTCCTCTTAATATAGACATTGCATTAACTATGTGTGTAAATATATATATATATATATAAACATGTGTGTATCAATGTATATTCCACCCTATTTATTAACAATTGCTTTTACATGCCAGTCTTCTTCATTCTCTACCAGCCTATGAAGTCCTGGAGGCTTTTCCCAACCTCCTTAAGTTACTCCCTCCCACCTTCAATCACTCCCTACTATGTTACTCTAGAATCTAGACCAGCCGTCTATAGACTGAGTCTAGATAACATGGCTTGTTTGAACCTGAAAATAGCTACTTTTAAAAATTTATTTACATTTTTATATTGTTCGCTTCCCCCACTACAATACCAGCCTCTGCAACACTCAGTCTTGTTTACTTTTTACAACACTCTTGGATGTTGCCAAAGAACCATTCGCAAACTTGTCCTCCCTTGGACACCGAAAAAGCTTATTTTTTTCCCAGCCTCCCCTGTGACAGTTGGTGGCCATAACCTAGCTGTAGCCCCAAAGAATCAAAGGCTGTGCTGTCCAATATGGTGGACACCTGGTACATGTGAGTATTTAAATTTAAACGCGATAAAACTAGAAATTCTGTTCCTTAGTCACACTAGCCACAGTTCAAGTGCTCACTAGCTATATGTGGCTGGCAGATGCCGTTTTAGAAAGCACAAATTAGAGAATGGTTCCAACATCACAGAAAGTTCTGTCATCAATGCCAGTCTAAGGGGCAGTCTGCTCTGATGCCTTAGGATAGAAATTTTTGTGTGATAAAAAGATACTTAATAGAGACCTCTCTCACTACCCTCATTCCTCTTGCTTTGGAGATGGTATTGTGAGGACATGATACCTACCTGAAGCTGAAACTGGCACTTTGTGACCACTAGGTCAAAAGCCTAAAGGAAAATTCCAAAATAATAAAAGGAAATGGGAAGACCAAAGCCATTTGGATCACCGAGGTCATAGCTGCCAATCGAGCCTCGTGACTTATTTTTATTGATGAAGATTATTTTCTGGTTTAAGCCACCGTTACCATGGTTTTCTAGTGCCTAGAGCGGTGCGTGGCATATAGTAGGAAGTCCCAAATGTTTCTTGATACACATACTTTAAATCTTATTCATCTTTATGTTCCAAGCATCTAATGCAGTTCTTTAAATATATTAGCCAGTGCGTAAAAGCTTTTTTGAATAAAATATTTTGCATAAGTGAGCATAAACTCCCACCCCAAACCAACTAACTTGAAAAGATTGAATAAAGTTTAGTCTTCTGGAAGCAAATGGAAATGTGTAAATTCATGGTCAAATTGACAGAAAGAACAGCAATTTTTACCACTTGAAATGTCTCAGTGACACCTCTATAAACCCCATTAATAAAGAGACATTCTCTGTTTATTTTCATATCATTTAATGCCAAACTATTTATTGTGACAGCTGTGGTTTATATTTTTAGTCTTTACATATCATGTGCTAGAATGTGTGTTTGGTCATTATCCAGGACCCAGATAGGAACAGCAATAGTATCTCAAATAACTCCCAAGCTTCTTCAGACAGCTCAGCTCCTGTTCTGGCTTAACAGTTAGTAGAAATAGTGACCTTTGACAAGTCACTAAATCTCATCTTTCAAAATGAAAGCTTGAACTGGAACCAGATTTAAAGTGGTTTGATTTTATCCTGCTGAACCATGAATTCTTCTCTTATTTGTCTGCTACAGCCAGTTACTGGATTGTATCCCTGTGACAGTTAAATGCTCCTTTTAGATGACCAGAGATCATTTTGAAATTATATATTTTTTACCCACTGCAATGTAATTACCATCAATCGTAAATATAAAGAAAAATGAAACAAAAATTGGCCAGCAGTGCCACATGGGGAATTACCTTGATGTAATGGTCATCTTCACGTACATGACCACGCAGGTTAGCACCGAGGTCATGGAACAGAGAGACCCACGGTCCAAATTAAGAAGCTCTAATCACACGGCTTATTATATCCATTTAAAATGCATACTGAGAAGTAGGGAAAGAGATGGGTAGGTTAATTCACAAAGGATAGGATGCAAACAGATGGGAGAACACACCACCTAAATATTGGGTCTCACCATGTTTATATAAACTGAGTTAATCCATTTGTCTGTCTTTCTCTCTTCTAACTCAACCACATCATCCTTCTCCACTACTAGTTGAAATTTGAGCAAGACAACCCAGCTGATTTAAGACATCTAGGGCCAACATCTCTCTCAGAGGCGTGCGGGGGCAATGTTGCCTGGCCACAATTGTGATTTTCCTGATAAGCAGCTATGGATTTTATTTGTGCTTCTTTGACGGAGGACATGTTGGACCAGATTGGATGTCACCAATGGATGGCTGATTTTCAACTCTATAAATATTGAGTACCACATATGCCTTGTGCAACTCATACATATTTGTGTATATACAGTTCTTCTGTCCTTTTCTACCTGTAATTTCCTCACTTGTCTTATCACTTTTATCCATTCACCACACGTGTACTTGTTCTCCTTGTTCTTTCTGTGACTACCATGTCTCACAAGTTATTTACTTCTCTACTTAGTGTCATCCATTTTTCCTTTTTTTCCTGTTATTTTTACAATAGAATTATTTTAAAGTAACATAGGAAACAAATTGCATGACAGATAAAACAACAGACTTTGGGGAAATTTAGAAATATAGTCCATACCAGACATGTAGATAGCTTCCCCGACGAGCAGTATCTAATAGATACGAGCTGCCTTAGTATCTGTTTCCCAAATGTACATCTCCTGTCTTATTATATCAGCTATCGATGTTATATGTTTTAGTCCTATGTACCAGCTATAATAATTAAAACCTACAACCAGCTAGTAACTTTAATAATAGGCATAGTAGCAGATATGCCAATCATGAAAATTCCATCTAAAAATAACAATTCTTCTTCCTTAGTGTCAGTTAACATATCAAGATTCATTTGTTGAACTGAACAGAATGAGACGTTATATTCGAAAGTATGCGTTTCTCAATAAAGAAATTACTATTTTGAATCAACCTCTGGATCAGTATGTTGATAACACATTGAACACCTTGATATTTGGATTTCTGTAATATACTTTTAATACCCTCTTCTATCACTTAGAAGCCTCAAAGATTACTAAATCATAAATGATTAAGTTATGTAAAGTTAATCAAACTTTTAAATTTTAATTTAGATATTTTAATTATTATACTTATGTATTTTGGATAATAGGATTGTTTATATGTCAGTAAGTCAAAATGAATGTATATTTTTCTATAACTTTATAGAATGCTGAAATATGGAGAAACATACTAAAGTAAAGAGGAAAAAACATTTACTTTTTAAGTCAGGAGATCTGGATTAATATATTGACCCAATCTTTAGCTGGGTTACTTTAGGCAAGTATCCGAATTTTTTTTAAAAAAAATTTTATTAGAGTTTATTTGAGCCAAACTGATGACATGCTGGGAAGCAAGATCACAAATGCTTACTGTTACTTAACTTTTTCGGGACTAAGTTTCTTTATTTGTTGTGAGGTTTGATTTAAATGTAATTTAATATGATAGCATAGAAAGCACCTAACACATGATTTGCATAAGGTAGGTGATTACTGTTAGTTGAACTTGAATCTAGCCATTGCCTCATGTTCCACATGAAGAACCTGAAACCCGAAGAGGTTAGTGAATGTGTGTAAGGTCATATCCCCTTGGTTCACATGAAAACCTGAACCAGAGAGCTGGGAACTTTTTGCAGGTGTGACCGATGTCCCTTAGAAACATGTAGTCAGACTTTCTGATACACCTAGTTCTGAGTTATGATTTAAACAAGTCTCTCACTGAGTATGTGTTTCCCTGCCCGCAAAATTGAAGGACTAATAATTGCCCCTACATGCTAGTAATATAGGAAAGGTAAAGAAGTAATGGATGGAATAAATCATGGAGAAAAACAGCCCGTGTAATCCCAACATATAAACAGAATAAATTACAAAAGCATTTAATCTTTAATAAGACTACGTTACAATTATATACATCAGCTCCTTTCGTCTCTAGATCTCTAAATTCCTCCAAAATTAACTGCTGTGAACATTCTTAGACAATTCTTAGTTTACTAGCAAAGGAAAATGGAGAACTGAGGCAATTATACAGAAAATTCAGGTGAAAGCAAGCCCATTATTTCCACACTGCCTGAGTTTAACAGTTCTATTTGTCCAGATAATGACCTCAATTGTCCTGATCCCTTTCCGAGTGAATACTCATCACCATACAGATTAATATCTGTACATTCTGAATTTAGTTTAATATGCAAGAGATGTTCTTGAGGTACGTTCCATGAAGGGAAAGCTTTTGTCTTGTTTATTACTGTATCCCCAGCACCTGAACAGTACCTGGCATACAGTAGGTACTCCATAAATGTGTGCTGAGTGAATAGGTGAATGAATGACCAAATAAACTAAAGAATGAATAGTACTTTCCTGTTCATTAGTTTGTCTTTTCATGACTACAAATTACCACGACTTGATTATTATATGGTAACTTAAGCAGAAGTTTTCTTTATGAAGTCAGCTCTCAGCTCGGTTGACTGTTCACTGAAATTTCTCATACTTGCACTTAACCCTTAAAACTATTTTATACGGCCACTGCTAGATTAAAAATGGAAAAACCCAAGCCGTCTGACTCCAAAGTCTGTTCTTATCAGGAAAAGTTACTCATTTATTTGAAAGCTTTTGGCTATAAAAGCTCTGTATATTAAGTTCTAAATCCACTTAATTAGCTTCTCTAATCTCCTGATGGGAATATATAGTCAAAACAACCTGTCTGACAACTTATTAATATAGGAATATATAAAAAGTGTTAGAGAGGGAGAGTCTGTCAAGGGCCCTGTCCAGTGTCATGACTCACTTCTACTTGAGAACTCAGAGATTATTGGTTACACAGTTAGCTAAGAATATGTTCTGCTTTTACTCTTCTTTACTTCGTGTATCTGTCCCCCAACTTCCCTCCACCCCCCACCCCACAGTAGGACTCTGAAAGGAGGAAGTCAAGAGTCAGGTATTTATTAGGTCCCTCATCATAACAACATGAAATTCTATAAAAACTATTCCTATGTTGTCAAAACTATTTCAGGTGTTAAGTGACAGAAACACAACTCCAACTAGTTTTAACACAAAAAGGAGTATACTGGTTCATGTAAACAGGAAGTTGCTTCAGGCTTGGCTGGATCCAGAAGCTGAGGCAATGTCCCCAGGTCTGTCTCTCTCTCCATCTCTTCGCACTGTGTGGGTTTTGTTCTCTGGCAAGAACTCCTCACCCCGTAATTGGAGAGCTGCTGGCAGCTCCACCCTTACATCATCTTCCCATGGTAGAATTCCAGCGTAAGGTAAAACAACAACAGAACGAACCAGAAACGTCTTCTCTCCCAGTGATTCCAGGGAGGGACATGATTGCCCTGTCCTGGGCCACATCCCTGAAGGACGGGTGGGGTCAGTGAAGCCCTCTGACTGACCTGGACTGGGCCGAAAATACACTTCCCTGCAAAAAGTGCCCAGTGGAATGAGTTCTCCAAATACATATACTTCATGGCAGGAAAAACAAACAAACAAAAACTGTCCACTGTACTATTTTCACCTCTAATAGTATGTCACATAGTGAAAAAAAAAAAAAAAAGGCAAAGTTACAAAAAGTTAATCGTGGTTTTCTCTGGATGGGAGGCTTGCAATTAAACTTTAATGTCTTCTTTATATTTTTCTTCATATTATTTGTTATTTTTATAATGTGCATAAATTACTACTATAACTTTAAAGTTAAAAATTATTTTCAGAATTTATTCCTTTTATTGAATAAACGAATGAAGATTATTACTGAGTTTATTGTGTAGAAAGCACTGTTCTGAATGCTGAAAGCAAATTAAATGAATAAAACAGGCTTGGTCACTGCCTTCAAGGTATTCATTGTCAGATAGAGAGGACAAACATACCCATATAATTACTGCTGTGAAGCTCCTTAAATTACTTCAGCAAAGAATAATTGCTATTTAAAACTTACCAGCTCTTATTACTCACTACTTATCACCAAATTCCTTTTTTTCCCCACAACAGAGGGATCAGATATTTAAATATAAAAATATAAAACATTTGAAATAATTTATGTGTATATATAATCACATATATATTGTGTGTGTACACATATATATCATAGCAAGACACAAAGCTCAAATTGATAAATTTTATCTCATAAAATTTTATATTCTGCCTGAACAAAGTCCATAAAAAAATCAAAAGTCACGTTGCCAAAAACTGCAACAAATATAGTAGAGGAATAATTTCTTTACTATATAAAAATACAAATCAATAAGAAAACTTTCAACAAGTAACTGTATAAAGAGCTATCTCACAGAAAGAAAATAAAAGGTGGACAATATGAAAGAATGTTCAGCCTCACTAGTAATTAAAGAAATGCAAGAAAGCAAACCCACCAACAAAAATCGAGATACTAATTTCCACCCATCAGGTTGGAAACAAAGAGTTAGATAGTATTTTGTGACTTCCAGGTATAAAGAAGCCAACCTCCTACAAGGCTGGAGGCAATACAAATGAATACAATTTTTATTTTCTCTTTCCCTCAGCTTTATTGAGATATAATTGGCACATAACATTGTATCAGTTTAAGGCATCAACATATTTATCTGATTCATTTATAAATTGCAAAATAAATACTACCATAGTATTAGCTACCACCTTCATCCTGTCTCATAGTTATAATTTATTTTCTCTTGTGATAACATTTATGATTTATTCTCAGCAACATTCAAGTATATGATACAGTGTTATTAGCTATAATCACCATGCTGTACACAAGTGTTGCAACTTTTTTGTAGGACAATTTGGTATCATCTTCCAAAATGATTTACAGCAAATGCCATTGATATAGGAATTCCATGTGTTGGAATTTTCCCTTCAGATCAGTATCTATCTACATGTGTGCAAAAACACACACGGAGCATTGGTGCATTTTTTTTTTTTTTGTAATGGCAAAAGATTGGAAATAACACATGTCTACTAACAAGTTGAATAAACAGAATGGGTTTGATAAGTTTTGTTAAACCACAAGTGGAGGGCACTTCACCTCAAGTGAAGACTTGAGGAAATAGAAAAAGAGGATCTATCTCCATGCGCCGATGTGTAATGATCTCCCAGTTAAATGAAAAGAGAGCTATGGTAGATCCTCATTTCTATAAGTGTGCGTGCGTGTGTGCGTGCGTGCGTGTGTGTCTGTCCTGTGTATACATGGAGTATGTCTAGAAGGATAGAAAGAAACTTAATACTGGATATCTGACCTCATGGGAGTGGGGTGGATGGTGAGGAGAGTTACATTTTCTTGTGTACCTTTTTTATGATTTGATTTTTTAAAAATTCTGTAGATGTAGTTACTTTTAATGAAAAGACAAAATTATTTTAAAATTGACTGCAAAAATTGTAAATATATTTTTCAATTTTTTGACGTCAGTAGAGGACAGATCATCAGATTGTATCTTATTTGTTACATGAAGAATCTCTTGAAGGAAGCCTCTTAAATATGTAAGTGTAAAAATGTGATTATATAAGCGTAAAAACTATGAAACCAGGAGGTACACTTTGCCCTAATGAAATCCTTTTTTTTTTTTTTTTTAAATGGGTTAACCTCACTGTTCTTTTAAATATTTCTTCGAATGTAAATCAGGTCACTGGGGAAAAGGTGAGTAAATTTGCAGAGGGACCAAGGAGATTTTTGGGAACTTAGGGACAGAGACTCTGAAGACCAGGACCCTTCTGAGGATAATGGCTTTAATATATCTGATGGACTTAGGTGGTCTTGAGGGAGTTCTATTGTGAGTAACATTTTAGCTAAATTCAGGGGAAGACAGCTGCCTATGGGAAGCTTCTGCTGCTGGAAAGAAAATGGAATATTTGGCAAAATGAGAAAAGACCAATTTGTCAGGGATTCAAATGGTGGGGTTATTGAGCCATGGGATGAGACTGGTAAGGCCGGCAAGGGTAAGATCCCGCAGGGGCTGTGGCTTTGTTGATTTAGGATGTTGCTTTTCACCTTAGTAACAGTGGGAAGCCATCAAAGAGAGTAAAGAATAGGGAGGTTGCAATTAAAAGTTGCAGTTTTATAACCTTCTTTTGGCTCCTATGTAGGGATTGGAAGGGCTGCGCAAGAATAGTTTCTAGGAAAAGCTTAGGTGTTTTTAGCCAGAGATTAGAGATTATTCTGGTAGGTCGATGGGAGTGGAGATGGAGAGAGGCAGGTACATATATAAATGATACAGTTTTTAAGAAGACACAGATTCATTTTTTGTGGTTGTTCAGTTAGAGGACATGGGGGAGAAGGAGATGTGGAAGATGATGCTGCCCCGTTTTGTGGTTTGCCTGTATGCGTGAGGATGCCATTCACTGAGCTGGGCAACCTGGGGGAAGAGCAGCCCGTACGGGAGGGTAATGGGTGCTGCCGGGGCATGTCGAGACTGAGGTTCTTTTTGAGCATTGAAGTGAAGGTGTTGAATGGGCACTATTATAGTCTGGAGTTTCTAGCAACAGCTAGAGGCTTTTTTTTTTTTTTTCGGTCAGAGCATATAAATTTTATTTGCAGCCTAGGTGAGGATGAGACTTCCTAAGTAAGAACAAATAATGAGAAAGGCCAAAGGATTAGCTAGCATCTGTCCCAAAGGAATTCAACTTTTAAACTTTGAGAGAAAAGATAGCAGAGAAGGAACAAGAGAGGGAATTAGCAGCAGAGAAAGAGGAAAAAGAGAAAGCAGAATGAAGCCAGGATGAGGAATTTCAGAAACTAATAATATAATAATAAGTGACAGGTGGTAAATCCGTATGATCATTTAATTTCTTCTTGGTTTACTAGGTTAATTAGATCACTTAGTGACAAGCAAAATTTGAAGAAATCTTTCTTAATCAAGAACAATGTTTTAAATCAATGCTCCTTAAAATGTTCTTTAAAGATAAATATCTAGTCTGGTTCTTTACGAAATCTCCAGCAAAATTTTGACCTGTGGCAGAAGTAGGTAAATCTACGGGGCTGACTTCCAGAGGAAGTTGGTTTGTGTTTTTTCGTGTTCAGCAAGCTAATCAGGGGGCAGCAAACTTTTTCTATAAAGGGCCAAATGGTAAATATTTTAGCCTTTGCCAGCTAGAGGATCTGCATTACAACTACTGTTAGTGAAAGAAATGCTAAACAACATGTATGTTAAAGAGCACTGCTATATTCCAATTAAATTTTGTTTATGGACATTGAACTTGGAATTTCATATGATTTTCATGTGTCATGAAATGTCATTCTTCTTTTCATTTTTTCCATCCATTTAAAAATGTGTCTACGGCCATGTTGCCCTGACCAAGCCTGATCCTGTCTGATCTCAAAAGCCAAGCAGGGTTGGGCCTGGTTAGTACTTGGATGGGAGACCACCTAGGAAGACCAGGTGCTGTAGGTGTAAAAAAAAAAAAAAAATTAAAAAATAAGGGATTATAAAATGACAGGGTCCTTGCAATCCGTGAGGTCAACTACGGGTTGCCTCGCCTAAAAAATAAAAATAATAATAACAAAAAATAAAATAAAAATTTAAAAGTCATCTTAGCTTGTAGACCTTATAAAAATAGGTGGTAGGCCGACTTCTGCTCTAGGTGATACCATCATAGCAGGTCTCGAATTGAGCCGTCACCCCCTTCTTCCCTCCACCCAATAATCAATCTAGAAGATCGAATTTCAGTTGTTGAAAATGAAAACATTAAACCCTGGGGAACAAAAAATCTGGCAAATGGTGGAGTCCAGTTCTTCCAATATTCTTCTTTAAGGCAGTCTGAGTCTGAACCATCCCAGCAGGGATGGCCGCATGCCAGTGGTTGATCAGACATAATGGTGACAGCTCCAGTAGGGCTTCCAACTGCAAAGTCTCACCACTCAAGCTGACATTGAATCAGAGCTATTGTCAGGAAGAATGCTGTACATCAACCCATGCGTTGCAAAAATCAACACAGAGCTGATTGTTGAAGCGGATGTTTGAAATGTAATTATAAGCACATAGAGCCATTTTGAGAATGAGCCTGACCCCAGAACTTCCTCAGTGTGAGCGAGGAGGTCATGTAAATTTCTTCTGAATGTTTCACATCCAAGATGCTCTCATGACCCCCTTTCAGAAAATTAGTATTATTTCTCGATAAAGTACATCCTTTATCTAAAACTAACTCACGATGGTGACTTGAGATCAAACCTATATTTCATTTTCCCAGTCTTTACCTAATTTGAGACACAGGGAAAAAAATGAGGTCTTCTAAAAAGGTAATTATGTAATAAGATCAACTGAAAGATATGAACATCTACAGGCCCTATAGACTTTGGTAACAAGAGCACAATAAAAATCTGTAGTTCCTAGGCTTTCCAAGAAAAATTCTCAAAATTGAACCTTAGACAAGCAGCTAGACTCTGGAAGCTGAAGGAAACTCCTTGGCTGACAAAGAGCTACGATAGCCGTTTCCCAAGAAAATGCTTCCTCAGCCACTGCATACTCCCCATTACACAACTGCCTTTAGTGACAGAGGCTACTCAAGGAATTTAAGGCATAACAACTGTTAGCTCCTCATGCTGAAAAGGTTATTGAAAACAAGATGGGTTTTTATCCACTCAAATGAACTTTAGAGACGCCCATCTTGGTCTCCTCATCCTATGCCTGAAATTTAATCCACAGCCTCTGTGATCTGATACATCATGGCAAAAGAAATCTCAGAGCTCTCCTCTGCAAAGCTTGCCCCTCTTCTGTCCTTTCCCGCCCCACCATATGAAGAAAAAGAGAAAACTCTCCTTGTCACATATTTGGGATGAGCTGAGTCTGGATTTTATTACGAGGAAAAATACGGTCCTTGCACAAAGAACAGAGTTGGTGGGCTCTTATATGGAGTTTTTGTTTTTGTTTTTGTTTTTGTTTTAAGGAAAGTGAACAGGGAAAAAGTGGTGTTTTGGAAGCATGCTTTGACTATCAGGGAGACTGAGAGGTTGTGCAAGATAAATACAGAACAGATGGTCCGATAATTGGGAAGCTATAGCCTGTTAATGGGGGAAGCTTGTCAAGGCTAAACGCTGGGTTAGTCAGGTAAGTCAATGGAAAGGGGATGCTATGAGAGGCATTCACATCAACTAGGATATTCTTCCACTGGAGCCTTTAGTTGACTTGGTCCAGGAATCAGTAAGGTTCCATTTCAGAAGTTAGTTCTCCCATAATTTCAGGACCCCAATGTTCCAGGTGAATTTAACTCTAACCTGAAATGCCAGCAGCCTTAGGGAATTTTGGAATTTTTTCTTTCCTTCAAGGGTAGGTAGAACGTATATTGCATGAATCTTATCATGGGTAAGGGTGAGCATCAGCCATATTGATATGGTTGCTTATGGAAGTAACACTAGAAATTTAACCTTTAAGATTTTTCACACCAATATAACTGTAGAAAAATAATTTAGGATCTTCTAAGTGTCTCTAATTCATCATCTGTTGATATCGGAAATATGGTGTAGAAGCAATAAACCCTAAGCCTTAAACCACTGCTCTGAGGGAGGATGGTTAGTAATGCTTACATCCATGACATACCTCAGAAATGCTGCTTAGCACAAAGGGAAGAAATTCCAAGTTCCAAATTACCAGGAGCAAGCATGAGGTAGAAAGAATTAAATGAAAAACCCAACCAACCTTTTACTACAGTTGATGATGAGTCCGCATTAACGATCTCAACTTTGAGCAATTACAGATGCAGAGAATGTAAGTTCGCTGACAAATCCGGATGTTATCTGCAATTGGTAAAACAGCCCGTTCAGGTGTCCCGTTCAGGTGCGCCTGGTTTTAACCACAAACCCGGCAAGCTAATTAAACACACATGGACTTGTCGGGGAAGGAATAAATTTTCTCTAACTTTCTAGGTTCTACTGACTGGTCTGATCAAATCAATATGAGAGATTAACAAGAGAAAGTAACCAAATTTAATTACATATGTACACCTGGGAACCCCACTTGAGAGAGTCAGAAACCCCACTTACATGGGAGGTTTAAAGACAGGGAAAATTAGGCATATATGACATTCTGAGCTAAGGATGAGGTAAAGTGCCTTTGGGCTTCAGAAGAGAGGAAGGTCATTCGCAGGACGAGAAGAGCAGATGTTGGGTAGTTAGGTGTTTGCACTGCCATGTAGATCTTTAAATTTTATTTCTGGTAATAACTTATTATGAGTAAAGTTCTCAATTTTAGATTTTTAAGGGAGAGGTAAAAGTTTCTCTTGAGCCCACAGGATGCTGATTGCTTTCAGCTTAAATTAATCCACATGCCAAAGTAGCACATCTTGGTGAGGCCTATGCTGAATCTATGTGCATATAGAGTCTGTCTATCACCTATCATCATTACATAGCTTATCTACCTTTCTATAGATTATTTGAAGACAACTTTTCTGATTTGAAGATTAAGGTTGAGAACTGAAACACCACCTCTTACCACAGCTTGCTCATTGAGGAATTAAAATGCCTACTGCCTTCATTCCTTACACCTGTTTACCTTCACATGACTTTATTATTCTACTGTCTTCATTGGTGTGACTTTCAAAAGACCCACCAATTCTTCAAGGGAAAGCATCAGCAGACAGTTTGCACCCTAAAATTCTTTGAATGTCTTCCTTCAAAGAGTTTTGCCTTGTTATTCTCAGCAATCCTGGACCATTAGTATCTTAATCCTTACACAATTCTCATCAAACCCTCTTACACTGAAAGACCCACCTTGAACTAAACTTTCAATTCTCACTTAATTCTGACCCGGTTCCCTTACTAAGACCTTACCAAAGCTTTGCAGAGATTGTATTCTCTGTGAACAAGGTAAGCAATACACTCAGCTTTGTCTCACCCACAGGTTGTGTTCGGGAATATTCGAAGAGCCAGCATTCAACAAAGTCCTTTCTAGTTGCTTCGTATAGAGCAAAATTGCACTTCTAGCTTTCAAGAATATTTATGAATGGCTAGTTTGTGCTGGCCTCTTTAAAAGACATATTACTGAAACTTCTCCCTACACACCCGAAAGACAGCTTCATTGTAATCTTGAGAACTATATAATGGTCTCGGTAATTTTGGTATAGGAACTTTCAAGAATATATGGCATATGATACTGTTTTTGTAGGCACATCATGAACAGGATTGTCTTCTTTCTTGACCTCATGTTCATTTATCACAAGTACTCTCTCATTTCTGACCCTCTAGAGATTCACTGTTGGGTGAATAATTGAGATCACCCGCTACGTGATACGAACTGTTCCTGCATTCTTCCCAATGGATTTTAAACAGTGTGTCCTGTTCAGGTGCCCCTGATTTTGACAGAAAATACCGTATACATTTTTTGTGCCTATAAGCAGAGAATTAATACAAGTATCTGAGCAGAACTCCAGGTCTCAGATATTAAGGAGTATATGATTCCTATCTGTGGGTACCCTACTAGTGTATGTTTCCTGACTATGTGTTAAAAATCACCTCTAGTATTTATGGCTGAAATGGTATGATGTCAGCAGTTTGTTTCAAATGGTCTTACGGGGGCTGGGGAAATAGGGTTTATGAATGAAATAAAATTAGCCTTGAAGATGATAGTTTTAAAGATAGAAGAGGGATGTGTGGGATCGTAGTATACCATTTGCTCTATTTTTGTATATGTTTGAATATTTTCATAATGTAAAGTGGAAAAAAACAGTTGTAGTGGTTAGGATTTGTCTCAGTTCATTCAAGAGGTCAGTCAAATCTGATACAGTTAAGAGAAACCACTTAAGGAATTTATAGTGATTTAAGAACAATGCTCTAGAGAGAAAAAAAAGAAAACTTAGAAAGAACACTATGGGATCTTTGAATCTTTTGTTGAATTTCAATTTTTGAATGAATGAGTACAACTCAAAGGTTTCCCGGCTTTTGTCTCATTACTCAGTGTTAAGCGAAGGACCAGATTTGAGGCATTTTTATGGCACAACATGGTAGTGCTCAAGATGTTCAACTGAAATAATGTTTTACACTAGAGCAGAGGTCTTGGAACTTTTCCTATAAAGGCACAGATAGTAAACATTTTCTGCTTTGGAGGCTTTGTAGTTTCTGTCACAACGGCTCAACTCTGCCTTTATAGTGCAAAGGGAACCATGGACAACATGTAAACAAATGGGCACAGCTGTTCCAATAAAGCTTTATTCACAAAAACAGAGAACAGGCTGAATCTGACCTTGCCAACCCTGGGATCAAGATATGAGTGCCGGAATTAGACAGATCTGAGTCCATATCCTTATTTTTCCTAGTTAACTTGGTGACCTTGGGCAAATCATTTAACTTGAGCTTTAACTTCCTCACATAAAATGGAGAATTATGGTGTTTGCCTCGTGTGACTGCTAAGAATAATAATATGGTACACGGAAAGCACTTAATTAAGTGTCTAGGGTTCTTTAAGTGCTAAGGGACTATTAAGTATTATTAATCAATCCTCTCGATATTCTATAATTTATTACTTATCTTGTTAACATATATTTAACCATTTTCTTCATCAGAATGCAGTAGAAGATTTAGCACTTAAGGAACTAAATTTCAAGTATAAAATATCTGAGCAGTGTTTTATCATCATTGTTGTAATCATCTTGTGGTTCTAGTTAGCTGATAAATAGTACATTTTTCTCCATCCTCAACCTGAAATTTTCTCCACAATGACAGAGGTACAAGAATCAGACTTAGATGGAGATCAGCATAACATCGCCTTTATTTTTCATAAAACTGAACCTAAGAATGTGGTTTAATCTTTGGTCCGCAGGGCTCCCAATATTCTCCTGCATTAGGTCATTGTACCCACTCATCTATAAGCAGTGTTAGACAACCACATGCCTCCCTTTGCATGAACCAAACCTGCCTGAATAAGCTTTCTACTTGGGCAGAAAAGGCGACCAGGAGGCACATGAGTTTTAATTAGATCGATTCCACAAGAGAAAAGAAAAGGGTCTGAGCTGGACAAGCCCGTATACTCCTCCCATGTACACAATTAAGGTAAAGAAAAGTAAGGAGTGAAGCCAGGATCGTTACTATAACTGAAGTCACTTTCCAAGGGATATAGAACTACAGAAATGGAGGATTTCCACAAACGTAATCCTAAATCGGCTGTGTGCCAGGAACTGTGCAAAGTTCTCTGCTTTGATTAACCTACCAGATCTTTATAACAGCTCTTCGAAAGAGCATTATGAGTGAACAAGATTGATAGGCAGACAGACAGACAGACTGACACACACACACACATACTTACATGCAGAGAGAGAGAGAGAGAATGAGAGAGAGAGAGAATTTCCCCAAGATCTTTCAGCAAAAAAAGGGTAGAGCCAGGATTTAAATCCATGTTCGGCCCCCAGGCTCCAAAGCTCAGGGAACTCTTTCTAGCAAACTGGGATTCTGAAAAGAAACCAACAAATCAAAAGCAAAGCAACAGTGCAAATTAGTTCAGTTTAGAACTTGTGTTAAACTGTTATTGTCACATAACCATCACTACATTATTCTCTAGAAGTTTAAAGTGCATACGCTTAATAAATCCCGTCTTGGATTTTGCCTGCAATCTATGTCTGCTACTTAAAAAAACAAAAAACAAAAAACAAAAACCAGTATATTTTCCACATCTTCGTCCCAAACAATGCTTCTGCGATTCCATCTTCAAATTCCTTCAGTTTCAGGATATAATTTGCTTAGTCTTGGAGACTTAAGTTCACTTAAAGTGACTATGTGCCCTTTTTACTATCTTCTCAACTATCTTGGGCTATAATTCCTTTTTTTTTTTAATTGGACCATTCCAACTTGAAGAAGACTAAATAGAAATATTTTAGTGTTCTATCTCCTTTTAATATTATAGTCTTTAAACGGAAGACCTATCCCATCATTTTTTCTTGCTCTAAACAGATGAAAAATCTATTTCTGTCATCTTTAATGTCTTTAGATATCCTAATTTACTTACTTTTTTACCTTCCTGACTGTTCTTAGAGGTTCTTCTTATTCTTTTAGATTCATCTTACTATCGTAAAACATCACATCTTGGGATTGATGCAACAGTAATTCCACTCAGGGCTGTATGTCATACCTCTTGGCCCATTTTCAATATATGGTATTTATATCGAAGGGCCCTTTGAATAAAATTATTAATTTCCATAAAAAATGAGTAAGATTTTCTGATATTTTGATAAAATGCCATCCCCTTAAATAGCCACCTATTTAGACGTTCTCTCAGAAAGACCGACAAGACTGCCTTACACGATTTTTTTTTTTTATGCTTTTAATTCAGTTGCTTTCCCAACTGCTCCAAATTCTTTCATTGTTGAATCCGTGGTTCTGCTGGGTAATGTTAGTTGTATCAGAGAATGGTTGTCACAATTTTGGTGCATTTTAGGGAATTTCGGTTTGGATTGCCCTTCACACACAAAATTGATGCTGCTGACCCGCCGTTAGTAGGACACGGAGTTTGAGTTATGTCCCCTGTGTTGGTGATGGATTGTGCTGCCTGAGCCAGTGGCCCTCCCTTCGGCATCACCCATTGTGACTAATCGCCTGCATTTGCAAGATGATTAGCCAAGGTTAGGGGTACAGCCTGTGATTATGAAACAGATTTTTTTTCTTTATGTGAAAAATTGCTTGCTTATAATAGCATTAAATGATAATTTTCCTCCATATCGTAACCAATGGTAGGTTGTTAATAGCAATTCATATTCCTCTGGCTGTTTGTGTGTTGTTTGAGACATAGTTCTTTTCTTCCTTTTTTTTTTTTTTTAAGCGTACTGCATGAGACATAGTTCTTGAGCAGAGTCCTGTCCCATCTTCATTTTTCTCCCATTAAATACAACTTGAAACCTACCAATTTTACTGCTAAGAAGCCAGAAGTACATTTATTTATTTGACTAATTGAGTGCTTACTGTGTATTAAGCTCTGTTCTAATGCTGGGGATAAATCAATCCTTTCTTTTCTGGAGCTTTTATTGTGGTACTACGGGGAGAAGGGCAGTATACAAGTGTGTAAATAAAGATATAGGTAAGATGCTATAAATGAGGGGAGTAGGTAAAAAAGCACAGAAGGAAGACAAGGTGCTGGGGAAGGAAATTGTTGATACTTTATAAGGTAGTCAATGAAGGCTTCTCTGATAAGGCGACATTTGAGCAGAGACTGAAAGATGTAAAGGAGCAAATCACGTGGACATCCGGAGAAAAGTCTTTCAAGCGGGTAACACAGCAAGTGTGAATGAGAACCTCTCCTGTCCCTTTTTTACTTCCCAGCCATATTGTCCCTACTGTCCCCTGTGTCAAAGACCTAAGAGTCATCCAGGACTTCCTTCTCTCTGATACTCTGAAATCTAATCATCATGAAACGAATAATATGGAGATCGATAAATGTTACATCTAGTCATAACTCATTGGGTAGGTATGGCTTTATTTATCTTATAAATAGTAAGGGCAAAACAATTTATGAGCTCGAAAAGCAAATAAATGGCAGAACCGAGAGTGAACTCGGCTCTTCCAGCTGTTTTTTTCTACTGGAAATTGTCGCTTCGTCATTCATTTCTCAAGTCCCCAATTAGTTGTAAATTTGGAAGCATCTCTGCGTTCTAATCTCTCCTTTCTGACCTCTTTTCCATGGACTTAGTCTAGAAATTGATTATTTCTTCCCCGGACATTAAAACCTCGTCCTAGCTGATTTTCATCCTTGCTGCAGATTAAAATCGTATTCTACCAGGGTCATCCTAAAAATCAAAACCAATTGCACTGTCGACCTTCTTAAATAGTTTATGGACTCTGTCTGTGTGTAAAATCAGGTCCCATCCTTAACATTTTGATACTCAAAGTCCTTTTCAGACTCCGGCGTGATTCCAGTTTCTGAAATCTCCAGGCACCTTTTGCTCCAGATTCCAGACTTGCCTCTTTTTCCACCGATGTTCAACATTCTTCTCAGAATGCCCTGCCTTCTCCCTTCTAACTATAAGAGTTGTCACCATACTTTTAAGATCTTGTTTAAATGTTACTGCCTATGTGTAGCTTTTATAAATTTAGGTAAAGCCAGTCTCTGTCTGCTGGGCTCTTGGGGCTAATTTCTGCTTATGCTTTATAGCTCCAACAGTGGGCTGGGCGATCCTTAAATACAGAGACTGTCTCGTTTATCTTTGTGTTCCCTGTGCTACCATAATGAGATAGTCTATAAATATCTGTCATCACAAGTGACAAAATCTGAAAAATGTCCAGGTGAACTGTCATTATATGAAAGCAAGCTATCTCTTCATTTTGCAGATTTCATTAAGGATGGAACTAGTCATCTTTGTTTAGGTACACCTAAAGTATATTGAAACTTTTTAGAAGGTGGAAATAAGAATGAATTAGATAGACTGAATAAAAGTAGTACTTAAGTTACATATTTTACACCAATGACAAATTAAAACTGGTTAAATGTCATACCATCAGTACTAACTGTAAGAAGTAGCTAATGAATTCGTTAGAGCCTAGATCTGTAGAAAGGACGTAGTGTTTAGGGAAGGCTAATGAAGACATTCTGGAGGTCTTGAGGAGGTTCTTTTTCATTTTTCCTGCCTTTGACATACTGCAGACATCACGTGCTACTCATTTTATTCAAATCTGTGCAAAGGCTAACCCACATACAACTGACATTATCATCTATTGAATGTTTCAAGTCATCTCTTGTCACCAACTTATTTTTAGAAATGGAAACAGCTGAAATAATTTTGAAGTTGCTGTAATCTTGTTTAGGTTAATTTATCCAGTAGTACCTTAAACACTTAAAGTTTTTTTTCTTTTCCAGAAAATGATTACAATAATAATGTGTTTTACAATTCGTCGATGGCAAAGAAATTTTCCTTAAAAAGAGTTTCAGTGTGCATTACTTTAAATATGAATGCATTTGTATTAAGTAGGCAAGCTTGGAGTAGTAAGACAATTTGTGGTTCATATGTTAATTTCTGGACAAAATGTAAAAGTAGTCAGTTTTTTGTAGCACGATTTATTTGACGTGTGTCATTGCTTCCCCAGTATTTATTCACCTATTCTCAAAAGACCCTGACCTCTATTTAGGATTTCATGTGGTTTCAGGGAAGACAATAACTGCATCCATTAGCTCTAGGAATAGAGCACATGACCTAGACCAAGCCAATCGGAACAGTGCTCTTCTCTCGTCACCGTGATTGGTTCGGGAGTTGACATGTGACCATAGCTAGTCTCGCCAGAGAGAGGGAACTCTGGGAAAGCCAAGACCTTCTTTTGCTTTGGATGGGGTGATCCCCAGATGTGAAGTCTAAAATTCTGGGAGCCAGTTTGTTTTCTCAGTAAGGCCTGCTATGGGTAAGAAGGGCTCATAGGGAAAGAAAGTACTGAAAGAATCACAGCAGGACTGAGATATAGACGTTGGATTTTAACCGAGCCGTGCCTAAAGCCTGCCCTACTTCTTGATCTGTCACTTAGAGCAGCCGATAAATCTTCTCTATTACTTTAGTCACTTTGTGTTCAGTTTTTTACTTGAAACCAAAAACATTCTGATATATCCATATTAATGTGTGGCAGAATGGATAAGATCTGTGGACTACGAAAAATATGTTTTGGTATTTATATTTGAATGCAAATGCGTTTGATCCACAATATTTGTAAAAAAATAATACAATCACCTTAGAAAGTTTTAACTTCCTAGACTACGTAGTCAGGTTTGCTAATCACATTTTCTTGCTCAGTGTCCCTTCTGGCTTCTTTGTTAGAAAGACTCACCCATGACAAACTCAGAGTAGGGGTTTCAGAACTGGTCTGATTATATTGCTTGTGATATATGATAACCTAGATGCATCCACAGGAGTATCAGGAGCTCAGCTGAAATGGGAAAGAGAGCTGAGCTGCCAGATGTCAGGTAGCCGATTAAAGTAACAAGCCAAAAATAAAGGAGTTAAGTCTTTAATCATTTACTGAGATTGTATAAGAAAGACACACACACCAGAGGAAGTGTCAACTCTTGTTCAGTCACGAAATGGAGCACCTGTCCAGGGCCAGGTGGGTCAGTGCGGACTTGGGGGAACCCCTGAAACAAAAGGCTCTGGCATTTTTATGGACCCCAAGTCAGGGAAAGAGCTAGAGATGGAAAAGTACTAGATACTGAGATTGGAGGAAACTGTCTTCAAGGTTTTCCCCTTCACCCAACAAGAAGGCCTTGGCAGAGGCGCCCGAAGAGGACCTCGTCTAAAGGCCTCTGATAAAGACGCCTAAGAATGTGGGAGCTTGGGCGAGGGCTGCAGATAAGCGTAAGAGCGTGGCCAGTGAGGGGCCCGAGTCCTTGCCCGCAGCTCCCTTCAGAGATTGCAGTGCCCTGGCTGTGAGCCGAGTCTGGTGTGGGGCGGCAGCTTTCCCCTGCGAGCCCGGCCTTGATAATTTGCTGTGGTCAGTTCTGAAAATCACACACTGGGTTTTTTTTTTTTTTTTAATTAAGTATATTAAAGTAATGTTGGTTAATACAATCATGTAATTTTCAGGTGTACATTTTCATTTGACATCTGTATATTCTATTGTGTATTTACCACCTAAAGTCTAGTTTTCTTCAGCTACCATATATTTTAGTCCCCTTTACCCACTTCACCCTCCCCTTAAACCTTGTATTTGACTCCCTTTACCCCATCTAAATCCTCCCTCCTCCGTCACCCCATTAGTAACCACTAACCTATAGTCTTGTGAAGGAGAAATTTAGACTTTTCCAGACATACAAAAATTGAGGGAATTCTCTACTACGAGGCCTGCACTACAGGAAATAATGAAAGGAGTCAGCTCACCTAAAACAAAATGAAAAAAAAAAAACAACCACCCATAATTAGGAGTAAAGTATCAGGTAAATAGTAAGAACAGGGCATTATAAGCTTAATTAAAAATAAGAGAATTGTTATAACAAGATATTGTTATGACAAGATAGTAATGAACCTTCAGCATACATAGGAACAAATTAAGATAACAATGACTGAAAAGGGGGATTCAAAGATCCAAATTCGCAAAGGGAAATGGAGATAAGGCACGCACAGGAGAAAATGGATGACCGTATATGTGTAACCATCCTTTCCATATTCATAATGGTAACCATACATTGGTTTTTAACCAGGAGCCTATTTCTCAAGAGGAAAACAAGATTCTTTTAAAATTTTAAGACTGAGAGTTTTTATGCACTCTTTTCAATGTACTCTATGAGTGCCTGACATATCACTTGGATCAAGGTTAAATTATCTATTGTTTGAATTCTTGTGCATTTGTGAGTTTTTTCCACGTCGGAAGCCTTTGGGTTCAAAGACTTTTAATTAGGTTACAATTCACACGGCAAAGTAAAACTCAAGAGGAAAATAAGCTGCTCTATAATCAATAAAACTTGATGACACATATTTTAAAATTTAAATGTCTTAAAGAATATAGAGATCCCTAATGATTTACTTCCTGGACAATTATGTGATTCCTTTATAGATCATCAGTATTTTATTTCAAGGGGCAAATACTGTAATCCCTTTATAGATCCTAAATGTTTTACCTGGTATTAGAAACTATTCCAAAAAAATGATATCAATACTCCTTTCAAATGGCCTTTTGAAGTTTGCCAACTCATGACAGTAAGTTCTACTTCCCTCATCTCTTAACTGAATGCCAGGTAATTTCAGCATTTCTGAGCATCATGAGGCCATCTCTGCTGATAACAAGGCAATTCTTAAAGGGTGTGAGAGTTCTTGAGTATAAAAAATAAATGGAAAAGAAAAGACCAAACAACAACAAAAAAAGCTTTTAACTTTGCTGTGTTAAGAAATTGGACGTGAGTTAAGCTATAGGACAGAGAATGAGTAAACGTGATAAGATGATGACTGTCTCCATATGACACTAAAAAGTATAATGAATAAATTGTTTTTAAAACAACAGTCTATTTTTCTCACGGAATTTTAAATTTGGACATGAAATATTTAACTTTGGTAGTTAAGGATAAACCATAGGCCCATTAATTGATAAAAGGTTCGACTTGAAGCCAAGGTCATAAAAGAAGTTTAAAAATTACACTTTAAAATCTCGTTTAGGTGAAAATAGTGAATTTTATGTTATGTGTATTTTACATCAACTTAAAAAAAAAATCTCACGTAACAACAAAAGCCCAGATTTTACAATGAAGATGATGTAGGAAAGGAAAAAAGGAAAGTTGGGTCAAACAAACTTTCTTTTTGGATGAAAGATTTATTTTTGAATCGCATATCAGTTATTTCAAATTGAAACATTTTGACAATAACTGTTTAAATTTCAAAATAGGATTTTAAAAATTGGGAAATTCATCAGTTTTGAAGTATCAAGTGTAGTTATTACAAAAGTGTATATTTGGGACATTGTTTTATTTTATGCAATATTTTAAAATTTCACACTAAAATTAATAATTTATGTAAAATATTTTGAGTGAGACCTAAGTAATTTGAAAAATTTAAGAATGCATAGACAAGTTTTTCTTGAACTTTCTTGAGTATATATACTAGATGGCTAAGGCTGCCATAACAAAATATCACAAACTGGGTGGCTCAAAAGACCGAAATCTATTGTCTCGTAGTTCTGGAGGCTGGAAATCCAAGATCAAGATGTCAGCCAGTTTTGATTCTAATGAGGTCTCTCTTACTGGCTTGAACATGGCCACCTTATCACTGTGTCCACATCTGACTTTTCTCAGTTTGTACACATCTCTGGTGTCTCCTTTTGTGAGTCCAAATTTCTTTTCATAAGGACACCGGTCGAATTGGATTAGGATCCACCTGTATAACTTCATTGAACCTGAATTGCCCGTTTATAGGCCCCGTCTCTAACTCAGACACATTCTGAGGTACTAGGGGTTAAGGCTTCAATATATACATTTGACAGGACACAATTCAGCCCAACAGTGTGATATAAATGTGTAATACCTTATATAATTTCCAGTTTTAGAATGTTTACTTGTATTTATTTTGAGATACTCAGGTTAATATTTTATACCATTCTTAATTGGCAAGTATGAATTTGTGTGACATCAAAATAACAGACATTTGTTTATATATATAGTAGCTTCTGAGTTTTACATTTGGTTTATTTATAACTAAAATAAGAATAGGGAATATATATATTTCCTACTGCATATATGTAATATATTCTCTAATATATATATACATATATATATATACACACACACATATGTACACACACACAAACACACAGAGCCAAATTATGTTACAACCAAATTATGTTACAACCAAAACAAAGTGGAAATAAAGATGACCTTTATGGTCTCCTAAGCTTAGAAGAGAATAGTCTTGTCTCTGACGTTTTTGGGACCTTGAAGCAAAAGCACGAATGCAGGCCTCTTAACCATAGGTCTAAACATTTAAATGTTATAAATTAAATTAACAAACTACTATGTAAAACATGTTCTAATTGCTTACCTTGACAAGTATACCCTTAAGGCGATGAGAAACTCAAAAATATATGGAAAACTAAGGTTTTCATATGATTGGTAGCAAAATAATAAATACGATTCAATTTAATTATTAATTGAATATGTCTGAGTGTTGTCTTGACAGAGGATAACTGATGAAAATACATAAGTTATGTGTTCCATGAAATTTATTTTTCTTGCCTCCATTTTGGCAATATCAATAATTATGTTATTATAATCATTATTTTTCCCTTGAGTTATATCCTATTAATCACCATTGTGTAGATTAAACTATTCTGTTGTACTCAAAATGAATAAATTTTAATATATTTTCACACAAAATAAATATAAAATAGCAAAAATTAAAATAACATGTTTTCAAAATCAAAGTTATTTTTATTCTAGATTATTTAAACCTAAAATACAAATGATAATAAACATCAATGTTTTATCTCAAGATTATTAAAGTTGCAATTTATTCATTTTGAAGATATAATTGTCATATTGAATACGCGTATAAAAATAAAACTGTTCACATCCCTTGTATTCACTGTCCATTAAATTGCTAATGTAAGGATTGTTGTCAAGCTTCACACATATTACATCTCAAATTACATAATGCAAATTTGAGAGCAGTATTAATTACTATTACAAAATGTCCATCAGCCGCCATGTGCAATGTTGCAAATACTATGCTAATTAATTCCTAAGTACTTTCCGAGGCGCTTGGTAGAAAACTGATAGGAAACGATACTGTCTAATACAAGTACCTATGGCATTCATGCTGAGAGGAAGGATCTGATTGACAAAATTGTTGACTCTCTTAGAGCAAATCCTTCCTGTACTCTGAAGCATGTATTGCCTGTCTCCAGCATCATCAGCTTTACAGTCACGAATTTTCATCCCTATTTCTACCACCAAAGACATAAACAGAGATGTAGAAAAGCATTTTCTGGACCCGGAAACTGTGTTAGTCACAGGCAAAGCTCTTTGGTACCTATCAGCAGTAAGGCTATGGTCTGGCGTGATGCAGGAGCCCAAGTTCTCTTTGATGCTTTTGTGAGGTTGGAGTATTTTGTGGTTTACGGTGGTCTTCTCAACCATGGGGTCTAGAGTAAGAGTCCTTACTGCCTAGGACCAAGGACAATACCGGAGTGTAATCTTCCAGGTGTTCACGTCTCTACCAAGCAGCTCTAGCCTAGAAGAAAGAAAGGATACCATGTACTCGCCCGGAATTCCATAGCCCTGTCTGCTGATGTCCGCGAATAACTCAGAACTGCCGTGCGAACTAGAAAACCACTGCAGAGTTCACAACTCTCTTTACCTTGCTTGCATTTATGGTTTGCTGCTCTCTATAGAAATGCCTCCTCCTCATGCCTCTCACTCTGTCCAGTCCTTAAGTTACGTTTAAAATGGTGGCGAGAAATAATAATCCTGGGAAAGACATATTTACAGTCAAAGAACACAGTGGAGAAAAAAGGATGTTTGGAGAAATATGTGGATTTGTACATTTCCTAAAAGGAGACTGACAGGGTTGCCAGTCCTCCCATGAAGAACAGAGTCGCAAGTCAAATATTTTTAAAAGTTAAACATCTCAAGTAGCAAAGCGATGCTCAATGTTTTATTCCCCTGGGCAAATCCTGTGAATTCTTTCAAATTTATGTTAAAATTGCCCTTTGGATGTTTGGCAATTTTTGTTATAAGATTAACTTTTCCCTCCCCTGAAGAGCATCAGGATGTTTCAGGGCTTTTTTGCCTTGCAGGCCACAAGACGAATCTTGGAGATGATCTTGGGTATTCTCAGTTATAAACAAACTTTTATAATTTTGATGTGTTAAAGAACTAGGAAGTGGTCCTGGATGAGAACTTTCCTTTTCTGTAATACAGGGTCTTGTAAATGGGCCAAGTCAATTGCAAATAGTTTTAACATGTAGTTTATTAACGTTTATTTTTTTTATTATCGTTTATCGAGGTAATATTGGTTAATACAATGATATAATTTTCAGGCGTACATTATAATTTGACATCTGTACATTCTATTGAGTGTTTACTCCCCTCCAAAGTCCAATTTCCTTCGGCTACCATTTATTTGATCCCCTTTACCCACTTCACCCTCCTCCTACCCCCCCCCCCTATATTTGACCCTCTTTAACGGTTTACCTCCCCCCTCTTCCTCTTCTTCCCTCCCCTCTGGTAACCACTAGTCCATTGTCCATGACCATGAGTCTCTGTTTGTTTGTCCTGTTCATTTGCTGCTTTTAAGTTTATATCTCACATATAAGTGATATCATGTGATTTTTAACTTTTTCTTCCTGGCTTATTTTGCTTAGCATGATTATCTCAAAGTCCATTCATGTTGTCACAAATGGCAGTATTTTATCTCTTCTTATGGCTGAGTCATATTCCATTGTATATATGCACCACAGCTTCTTTAGCCAACCATCTATCATAGGACACTATAGTTGCTTCCATGTCCTGGCCACGGTAAATAATGCTGCTATGAACATCAGTGTGCAAATATCTTTTCAGATATGGGTTTTCAAGTCTTTGGGGTAAATACCCAGTACAGGGATTGCTGGAATATATGGTAGATCAATTCTTAATATTTTGAGGAACAGCCATACTGTTTTCCATATCGGCTGTACCAGTTTGCGGTCCCACCAGCAGTGTATGAGGGTTCCTTTTTCTCCACGTCCTCTACAGCATTTGCCATTACTTGTCCTATTGATTATAGCTATTCTAACAGGTATGAGATGATATCACACTGTAGTCCTGATTTGCATTTTCCTAATAGCTAGCCATGTTGAGCATCTTTTCAAATATTTGTTGGCCATTTGTATGTCCTCTAGGGAGAAGTGTCTGTTTAGGTCCTCTGCCCATCTTTTGATTGGATCATTTGTGTTTTTTGTTGTTGTTGTTATTGAGTCATGTGAGTTCTTTGTATATTTTGGATATTAGGTCCTTATTGGAGGTATTGCTTGCAAATATATTTTCCTATTCAGATGGTTGTCTCTTTACCTTGTTGATGATTTCTTTTGCTGAGCAGAAGCTTTTAGTTTGATGTAGTCCCATTCATTTATTTTTGCTTTGATTTCCCTTGCCTTTAAGGTCAAATTCATAAACTCTTTAAGTACAAGGTCTATGAGTTTAGTTCCTATGTTTTCTTCTATGCATTTTATTGTTTTAGGTCATATGTTCAGGTCCTTAATCCATTTTGAGTTAATTTTGGTGTGTGGTGATAGAAAGCAGTCTAGTTTCATTCTTTTGCAGGTGGCTTTCTAGTTTTCCCAGCACCAT
The DNA here is from genome assembly GCF_014176215.1 of Rousettus aegyptiacus. Classification (NCBI taxonomy): domain Eukaryota; kingdom Metazoa; phylum Chordata; class Mammalia; order Chiroptera; family Pteropodidae; genus Rousettus; species Rousettus aegyptiacus. The sequence goes on from NW_023416285.1 coordinate 11,863,692, forward strand.
TTATTGAAGAGGCTTTCCTTTCTCCACTGTATGCTTTTGGCTTTTTTGTCAAAAATTATTTGTCTGTATAAATATGGGTTTAATTCTGGACTCTCGATTCTGTTTCTCTGGTCCATGTGTCTGTTTTACTGCCAATATCATGCCGTTTTGATTACTGTCGCTTTGTAGTATAATTTGAATTTGGGCCGAGTGATACTTCCAGCCTCGTTCTTTTTTCTCAGAATGGCTTTGGCAATTTGGGGTCTTTTGTGCTTCCATACAAATCTGATGCTTTTTTGTTCTATTTCTTTAAAAAATGCCAATGGGATTTTGATGGGGTTTGCATTAAATCTGTATAATTCTTTAGGTCATATGGTCATTTTAACTATGTTGATTCTTCTAATCCAAGAACACAAAATATCTTTCCATTTCTTTGTATCTTCTTTGCTTTCTTTTGATAGAGTCTTGTAGTTTTCATTATATTGCTCCTTCATATGTTTTGTTAAATTTATTCCTAGGTATTTTATTCTTTTGTTGCAATTGCAAAAGGAATTATTTTTTCCACTTCTTTTTCAGACACTTCATTATTAGAGTATAGGAATGCTATGGATTATTGAACATTGGTTTTATATCCAGAGACTTTACTGTATTTGTTTATTGTTCTTGTGGAGTTTTTATATAAAGAATCTTGTGAATTATCTATATAGAGAATAATGTCATCTGCAAATAGTGACAGTTTGGCTTCTTTGTTTCCTATTTGGATGACTTTTATATTTTTCTCTTTCCTGATTGCACTCGCTATGATCTCCAATGTTATATTGAATAACAGTGGCAATAGTGGACAGCCTTGCCTTGTTTCTGATCTTAGAGGGAAGGTTTTCAGTTTTTCACCATTAAGTATAATGTTGACTGAGGGTTTGTCATATATGGCCTTTATTATGTTAAGGTACGTTCCTTCTATACTGATTTTATTAAGTGTTTTGATCATAAATGGGTGCTGTATCTTGTCAAAGGCTTTTTCTGCATCTATTTATATGGTCATATCTTTCTTATTTTTTAATTTGTTTATGTGGTGTATCACATTAATCAGTTTGCATATGTTGAACCATCCGTGTGCGTCTGGGATGAAGCCTACTTGATCGTGGTATATAATCTTTTTAATATGTTGCTGGATTTGTTCGCTAGTATCTTATTTAGGATTTTTTTTTTTTTTGCATCTGTGTTCATGAGAGATATTGGTCTGTAATTTTCTTTTTTGTGTGTTATCTTTACTAGGTTTTGGTATCAGAGTAATATTGACCTCATAAAATGAGTTGGGAAGTATTGCTTTCTCTTTAATTTTTTGGAAGAGTTTGAAGAGAATAGATATTAAATCGTCTTTGAATGTTTGGTAGAATTCACTGGGGAAGCCATCTGGTCCTGGACTTTTACTTTTTGGCAGGTTTTTGATCATCATTTCAATTTCCACACTGCTGATCATCGTATTTAGATTTTTCAGTCCTTCTTGATTCGGGCTAGTAAGGTTGTATTTTTCTAAGTACTGGTCTATTTCTTCTAGGTTATTAAATTTGGTGTTATATACTTTTTCATAGTATTCTTGTATGATCCTTTATATTTCTGCGATATGAGTCATAATTTCCCCTGATCATCTTTTAATATGTTTATTGGCCACTTGTATATCTTATTTGGAAAAAAGGCCTGATCATATCTTTTGCTCATTTTTAATTTAGGCTACTTACCTTTTTATTATTGAGTTATGAGCTCTTTATTAAATATAAGTCTTTTATCAGATATATAATTTGAAAATATTTTCTCTTATTTTGGGTTTCGTGTTTCATTTTCTTGATATAACATTTACAGCACAAATTTTTAAAATTTCGATTAAGTCTGTATGATGATTGATGTTATATCAACTGGGCCTTGGTGGGGGTTTCCAAGATATTTGGTCAGACATTATTCTGGGTGTGTCTGTGGGGACATTTTTGGATGATATTAACATTTGCATCAGTAGACTGAGTAAGGCAGACTGTGTTTTCTGTGCATAGGCCTCTAATCAGTTAAAGATCCAGATAGAACAAAAAGGATCACCCTCGCTTGAAAAAGAGGAACTCCTGCATGACTGTTTGAAATGCCACATTGGTTCTCCCGCCTTTGGACTTGAACTGAAACATCAACTTTTCTGGGGTCTCAAGCCTGCTAGCTATCGAACTGAAACCATTGGCTCTCCTGGTTTTCCAGTTGGCTGACTGCAGATCTTGGGATGTCTCAGTCTTCACAATTGCATGACCCAATTCCCTTCTCTTTCTTTCTGTATATGTATACATTCTGTTAGTTCTGTTTCTCAAAGAACCCTTATTAATAGTCTATTTATTTGTTTATTGCTTATGATTTCGATGCCATTTCTAAGAAGGCTTTTCTTAACCTAAGATCATGAAGATTTATTCCTGTGTTATCTTTTAAGACTTTTATAGTTTTGGCTTTTACATTTAGGACTGGGGTTCATTTTGAGTTAATTTTTGTGTATGAAGTGAGGAATAGTTCTAACATCATTCTTCTACATGTTGCTATCCAGTTGTACCTGAACCATTTGTTCATAAGACTACTCGCTGACTATTGAACTGTCTTGGCACCCTTGTCAAAAATCAATTGAACATAGACATGAACGTTTATTTCTGAATTCTCTAGTCTGTTCCTAGGACCTATATGTTTAGTGTGAGAATATCACATTGTGTTCTTGATCACTGTAGTTTTGTAGTAAGTTTTGAAGTTGGGAAGTATGAGTATGATCATTCAATCTTCCACAATTAAGTGTGATGTTAGCTGTGGTTTTATTGTAGGTGCTTGTTGAGTTGAGGAAGTTCCCCTCTGTTCTTTGTTGATTGTTTTTATCATGAGAAATTGTTGAGTTTTGTCAAATAACTTCTCTGTCCATGGAGATGATTGTGTGGGTTTTGTTCTTTAATCTCTTGATATGATATATTACATTAACTCATATATATTTTTTGGATGTTATAGCCACCTTGCGTCTGGGATAAGTCTTATTTGAAAATTCCAAACCTTTGCTTTTTTGACACAATACTGAAATACATCAATAATACCAACAACTGTTATTAAATAATAATCCCACTTCCGCTCTCATTCTGTTTTTCACCCTTGGTAGCAATGAGTCTTCTGGCCAAGTGAAAACATGATCAGAATTAGAAACCCCACAGTTAAAAAAAGTTAGCTACTATATTAGTTCATTAGTACTGCTGTAACAGAGTACCATAAACTGAGTGGCTTAAACAAGAGATATTTATCGTCTCACAGTTCTGGAGGCTAGAATTCTAAAATCAAGATGTTGTCAGGGTTCACTCTTTCTGTGGACTTTGAGGAAGAATCTATTCCATATTTGTCCCCTAGCTTCTGATGATTTTCTGGCAATTGCAAGTGTTCTTTAGCTTACAGATGCATCACTCTGATCTCCACCTCGATATTCACAATGGGGTTCTCATGTGTGCTTGGTATCGATCTCCAAATTTCCCCCTTTTATAAGGACACCAGGTATATTAGATTAGGACCCATCCTAATGACTTCATTTAACTTAATTACTCTGTATAGACCCTGTCTTCAGATAAGGTCACAATGTGAGGTACTGCAGATTAGGACTTGAATGTATAAATTTTGAGGAGACATAATTGAACCCTGTTGCTACTGTTTTCTAAAGCCTTAAAATAGACCTTTAAAATGATAAACTTGAAAACTACATCTTCATAGTTGCAGTATTTAATTCTTATTCATGGAATAAGTTTGAAATATGACCAATTCTTGCTTGTTTACATTTTTCTTATTTGATACTAAAAACATTCTAGATTAGATCTAACTACCATATATTCCAAAATCCATTATTTCCTGTTGTGGCTGTGACAGATATTTCTATAAAGGTAAAGCCTTTAATTATGAAATTATTAAATTCTCAGATGTCAAGTGGAGTAGCTGTGGTTTAATTAAGCTTTTTTGATATTAGGAAAGAAAAGGAAAAAGGGGGCAAAAAGAAAGTGGAAAAAGAGAAGGAGAAAAGGAGAAATAATAATAGAACAGATAGAGGAGAAAAAGAAGAGAAAGAGACAGTAATTCTGATAGATTAATTCTTCCCCAGTGATGTGACTGTCAGAGACAAATGATATAGAATTACCCTAGATTTTAAAGTCAGGTTCAAACAAACCTCTAATGTGTCTGTGTTCTGCATGGATAAGACTTTTGAGATGATATATATACACACATATATGTACATATATATGTATACATATATATACACATATACACACATATATGTACATATATATGTATACATATATTTCTTTTTTAGGTTTTAGGATGCTGTCAGAAAGGAGATAAATTCTTTGCATCTACTTCCAAGATTGACGTCTTGAACTACACTGACATTAACCTAAATGTTTTATCTTCTTCCCCCCATTAACAAATTGTATTTGAGCTTTATAAGTAGGTATCTAAGTATAGCAATAAGAACATGAGCAAAGTAAACACCAAATAATTATTAGACAATTTGGTCGGAAATTGAAAAACTAGGGCAGTAACTTAATATTCTAATTATGAACAATTATATAACTGAGAGCATTTTATTGTTCCAATCATGTGTATGTAAACTAATTATGTGAACTAATCTGCTTAATAAGATTAATTGTCATTTATGGAACATTAATTTAAAAGATTGTCTAAAGCATAACATTTTACAAAGAGTCAATTTCTTTATATAACTCTTAAGAAATGGAAATGTGTTAGACTATGTAAATTTACTTAATTTTAGAATTGTAGTTACTAGCTACTCAAAATGGCTTTGAAATAATGTATTTCCAAGCTTTACTTTTAATAGATGCATTGAGTTGCTTTTTCCCTTGCCATTTTTGGGCAGTCGGCATTACCTGGTTATAATAGAAAAACATGCATTTATTTAAAAGAAGATCTCTATTGAAATGACATATTCAAAAACTCACAAAGCTCAAGGTGCTAACCTCAACCCACAAGGCATACACATTTGGGGAATATTTGCAAAACAACAGATAAAGCTAAGATATACATAATACATACATTTAAAAAATTATAAACAAAGTAGGGTTGTTTCTGAAAATATTCTTTACACCTCACAGGTTTTTAGAAAATAAAATTTGAGGCTTCAGGGCAATAACTCAGGGTAATAATAGAGTTATGTACTTTATTATAATTTTTTAAGCTTACAATTTGACTCAAATAGTTAGCGCAAAAAATCTTGCAGACCATTGCATGAATCTTTCTTTTTTCTTTTTGTAGGCATATAAGAGTGCTTCTTGCTAGAGGGTGAAGGATAAAGAAAGACATAATGTTAGGTATGTATCAGCTAATTAATTTTTATCTTCACAAAAATGCAATGATGTAAATAGAACAAGGATGCTTTTCTGGGTTATAGGGTCAGAAGGATCTCCAATCCACTCTAAGTTATTAGTGCATATTTGTATGCTTATGATCTTACCCTTTATGTAACTAAAATTAGCTATTCTAGCATTGGTATCTGAATAGGGTATTTTCCTGTGCGTGTTTCTCACTATCTTCTACATTTGTTTTACCTAAGTAATTTACTCTGGCATCATGAACCCAGTTTTCCGAGGTCAGACTTCTATCTGGAGATTTAGAGACCCTTTGTTATGGACTGAATTGTGCTCCTAAATTCATACCTGCCAGTATGACTGTATTTGGTGATAGAGTTTTTAAAGAGATAATGTAGTTTAAATGAGGTCATATGAGTGGGACCCTAATTTGGTATAAAAGAAAGAGATGCCAATTATTTGTGTGCCCTGAGTGAAAGCTATGTGAGAATGTGGTGAGATGGCCGTTTGTAAGCCAAGGAGACACCTCAGAAGAAACCCAATCTGCTGACACTTTGTTCTTGGATATCTAGCCACCTCTAGAATTTTGAGAAATACATACCTGTTGTTTAAACCAGCGGTTCTATATTTTGTTGTGGCAGCCTGAGCGAATCACTGTAGGGATATTTTTAGAAAGTGACTATAATCAATAGCAACAAGCAGATATGACAGAGATGATGAATTAGCAGACAAGAACAGTAAAATACTAATATGATTATATTCAAGTATTTAAAGGAAAATATGACTGGGAAGAGAAATGGAAGATTTAAAAATGCAACAATTAGAAATGAAAAGTAAGATCTCTGAAATGAAAATTTCACTGAATGAGGTTAACAGAAAAAAAACTGCGGAAGGAAAGATCAGTGAACTTAAGATTTTATAATAGAATATATAAAAATTGAATGATAGAAAAATAAATCAAAAATAAAATGAACAATGCTTCAGTGGCTAGTAGAAACATATCAAGCAATCTAACTTACATTACTTGGAATCTTATAGGGAGTGGTGGGGAGTCTGTGACAGAAAACATACTTGAAGAAATAATGGCTAAAAAATTCCAAATAGGATGAATAGTATCAACACACAACTACAAAAACTCAAGGAACCCAAAGAAAGATACAAATACCCTATCACTTCACTAATACCAAGATGCATAACAATCAAATTGCAGAAACTAGCGAAAAGTGACAATCTTAAAAAAGTCTGAGCAGAAAAAATAGTCTATCCAGTAAAAGAAGATAAGATTTATAAAACACTATTCTAGACAGAGGCGATGGATTGGCTTCTTTAGAGTGTTGGAAGAGATTTTCAGCCTAGAAATCTATATCTAGTGACCATATCCTTCAAAAGTGAAGGCAAAATAAAAACATTTTTTTGAATAAGCAAAAGCTGAAAAAACTCATTATAGATAGACCTATACTACAAGGAATGTTAAATAGTATCTGAGAGAAACTCGAATCAACACAAAGAAACAAAAAGCATTGAAAATGTTAAATATGTGGGTAAAGAAGTACTTATTTTTTATTTTAAAATTTCTTTAAAATGTAATTAACTAAAGCAATAATATATATCATTGAGTGTAGAACATATGTAGCATTAATATATAACTCATGTATGACAATAACACAAAATACTGAAGTCGAGAAATGGAAATACATTATTATAGGAGTCTTTCATTAGACCAAAGTGATATTATTTTAATTTAGAGTATATTAAAGATACTTATTCTAATCTCTACAGAAGCCATTAAAAATACCAGGGTTATCATTAATAAGCCAATAGAGATAAGGAGAATACTAAAATATAATCAGTCTTGATTGAAATTAGAAAAAAAAGAAAAAAATGAGTAAAGAACAGATAAATAAAAGAACAAGCAAATAGAAAAGAAGTCAATATAAGCCAAACTATATCAATATCTACATTAAATGTAAATGTTCAATACATCTCAATTAAAAGATAGAGATTTCCAGATTAGATGAAAAAAGCATGACTTAATTATATGATGTCTATAAGAAACTCAGTTTACAAAAAATAATATAGACAAATTTAAAGGAAAGCAGGAGCGGCTATGTTAATATGGCATAAAATAGACTTTAAGACAGGAATGCTCCCAGGGATTAAGAGTTAGAGGTTTTAATGATAGCAAAGGCATTCCTACATCAAAATGACATAAAATCCTCAGTAAGTGTATATCAATAACAGAGCATTAAAGTGCATGTAGCAGAAACTGTCATAAAAGAGAGGGAAAATAAATAAATTCACAACCGTATATGGAGGTTTCAACTCTCTCCTCCCACTAATTGGTAGAGCAAGTAGACAGAAATTTGTAAGAATATAGAAGGCAAACTGTTAATCATTATTATCCAAATTAACCTAATAGATATTTGTGGAAGACATCAGCCAACGAAATCAAAACAATTCTTTTTAAGTGCATACAAAACAGTCACTGAAATGGATCATAAGTCAGTCAATGAAACAAATGTCAATACATTTTAGTGAATTCAAATCATATGTTGTATTATAAATCAAAATACGTATATTTGCTCTTTTTCCCCGTTTTTGGCACGAAGCTCCTAAAACCTTTGGCATCTCTGAACAATAAAGGTGTCTTCTGTATGCTAATGAATGACTGGTGGGTGGGGCTGGTCACCAAAAAGACCAAGACTGATTAAAGGGTTAGAACTTTCAACTCTGCACTCAAACCTCTGGGAAGGATAGAGGGGCGGGAGATTGATATAATCACCAATGGCCGATGATTTAACCAATCGTGTCTATATAACGAAACCTCCCTAAAACCCCCTAAATGTCGGGGTTCAGAAAGCATTCGTGTTGAACTCACTAAGGTGCTAAAAAAAAGTGGTGTACCAAGAGAGGGAATGGAAGGTCATGTCTGTTTTAAAAATCAGTAAGATTCATCATATTAACAAAATAAAAGAGAAAAAGTATATAATCGTGTCATTAGATACAGAAAAAAATTAATGACATTATACCATTTTATGATAAAAATATCTTAGCAAATTTGGAATAGAAGTGAACTTCCTCGACCTGATACAATAAAACCTAGCGATAGCCATCAATGATTAAAAAACTACACACACACACACACCATCTTGAGATTGTAAATAAGATGAGAATATCCACTTACTGTTTCAATTCAGCCTAGTACTGGAGGTTTTAGTCTGTGAAATAAGGAAAGAAAAATAAAAGTCATGTAAATCAGAAAAAAAAGTCTCATGTCACAATCATGTAGGTGGTAAATTGTAGGTACAAAGTCCTAGGGAATCTACCGAAAAGCTTCTAGAGCTAATAAGTGGGTTTAGCAAATTCTTAGGATATAAGTTAATTTACAAAAATGAATTTTATCTTTGTATCAGTAAAGAACAAATGGAAATTGAAATGAAAATACAGTTTACGAAGGCATCTAAAATCATGCAAGTGTTGGGAATTTAACAAGTAAGTTTAGCAAGTTGGCATGATATATGATCAAGACCCCTAAAATCACTTACATTTTTAAATACTAGCAAGGGACAATTGGAAACAAAAATTTTAAGTACTGTTTTCAGTATTATCCTAAAAACATGAAGCACTCCGTCATAAATTAGGCAAGATACCTGCAAAACCTATACAGTAGAAACGCACTGCTAAGGGAAATTAAAGACTGTGTGTGTGTGTGTGTGTGTGTGTGTGTGTGTGTGTGTGTGTAGATATAGAGATATATGTAAATTAACTTTCAACAATTTGCCAAGGGGAAAGAATAGTCTTTTCAACAAATGGTGCTAGCATAACTGGATATCCATAAGGAAGAAATAAAGGCTAATCTTTATCTCTAATCATACAGAAAACATAAAAATTTACTAGAAATAAACCGAAATATAAAGAGATTTATATAAATATAAAATCATTAAATATAAAGCTATAAAACTAAAGTCATGAGAGAAACCATTCCTAGTCTTGAGATAGGCAAAATATTTTAGGTACATAGGACACAAAAATCATGAACTATAATAGGAAAAATACCTGATAAGTTGGAACTCACAAAAATTTAAACCTTTTGCTCTTGGAAGCACACTATTAAGAAAATAAAAAGGCAAGCCATGAATTGGAAAAAATATTCCCACTATATATATCTGATATAGATAGGATGTGTACTCAGAACGTATAAAGAACTCACAATTGAACGACAAGAAGATGAACAGTAAAAGATGTCCAATAAAGAGTGGGCAAAAAATTTGAACAAACACTTTGCAGAAGAAGATAGGTCAAGGTCAAAATTCCATGAAAAGATCCTCAATGTTGTTAGTTGCCAGGGAAATGCTAATTAAAACCACGATGAGCGACCGACCACTAGGTGTACATTCACCAGAATGGTTAAAATTAACTAGACTAACAGTAGCAAGTATAAACAAGCATGGGGAACAGCTTCATACATTGCCAGAGAGGATATTAAATGATGCTCTACGAGAAACTGCCATCCTCTTAAAAGTTATGTATGTATTTCCTGTAGGATCCAGCAATTTCACTACTGGGGTACAGGGCTGAAAGTTCCAAGCTTTGAATCAAGTTTCGTTCTTCCCGGCCACAGGCCTCCTATCCTGAAGCTGTCTAGGAAGCCAGCCAACAGTTGTCGCCTTAGAACAAATGATTTGTATTACTCCTTTCACTCAGGAAATTCCAAAGGTTTTAAGACGCTCTGTGCCAGGCATGAGTGTTGAAGACCAAATACGTATTTCTTACTATATCTCAATATTGTACCTGGGTGTTCATTATATTAATGTCTGTAATATTTGTAAGGATGACATGTCATAATAAGATGCAGAAATACCAAAAAAGCAGGAATTATTTTAATTCATCAAATATGACAATAATTCCATTTAAACAGAGAATAAAAATGTGTCACCAGAAGCTTATTTTCTAAAAGAGGACAAGGAGCAGTGGCAGAATTGTAGGTGATGGAAATACTACAGAGTTAATTTTTTTCTTAGATGTGTACTCTAGCCGATAGCAAGCGATCTGACTAGAATGTTAAAATAATTAAAAGATTCCCAAGTCCTTTTATTGTTCCACAGTCTAAAATTCTTTTTCAAGTCTATTAGTCGCATTTTATAATCTTTTGTTCTTTGCCCATGTTTGTGATTCTCTTTTCTGTAAGCATATGAAAGATTCTCATCTTATATTTTCTATTTCGTGATTTAAATTTATGAAGCCCTTAGAAACTTAATTGTGCTGTTTTCCACTGATTTCCATCTGTGGTCTCTTGTGGAGTTGCTAATAGTGGGCTCATGGATAATGAACTTTTAGTGTTATGCTCGTGAACTGGCTCCTTTAAAAAAAAAAAAAAGGCCAATTTGTGGTGTTTGCCAATTTCTGTGGTGTAACTACTCTCACCATAGCCAATTTAAACTACCAGCTTGGTGTTGCTAAATGTGGAGTTGGGAAGAGATGAGCATAATTGACTCTTGCAAGTCTGTTCGAGTCTGCTTCAACCCACAGCTTCCCATATCTGTAGAAATTCTACTAAATTACTATCAAGCCTCTACTCCTTAGAGGGGATTTGCCTTTGCTTTTGTTAGATATCTGGAACCGTTCCCAATTTCAGACCACTTTAAATTAATTCTTAGCTTTTTTGGAACACACAGGTAGTTTTGAATTGGAACCCCAAATCCATTTGAGGACTGCTTTTGTTAACAGACACTCAGAAGAAAAATCCTTTGAGTTTTTGCCTTTACTCAAGGCCAAAAATAGTTTCCCAGTTACATCTCCTTGCAGGCTGGTATTTTTCTATTCAGTCTCTCAGTCAGGATGCAACCCTTCAGGCTCTGGGCTTTATTCAGCATCTCCCTATTTCCCCCCCCCCTCCCGCCCCACCTCCTATTTTATGAAGGCCCAAGACTTTCTTTCAGCCATTAAAATCCAAGGCTCTTGCTTTTTGGAGCCAGTATCCTTGGACAGCTGCCAGCATTAGCTCTGCTTACTAGTCCAGATTTATTCTGGGCTCCTTCACTTCTGAATACTTTCCTATCCTCTTGTGAGCTTAGCTATGCATTTAAAATAATTTTTTAAAAAATGTTTTATCCAATATTTTAGTGTTCTGCAATGGGAGATTTTTCAGAATATGTAGCCTGCAATGTTGCTGAAATTAGAGTTCCCATTTAAAACACCTAAAACTCTCTCTACTTTTTCTGTTTACCTATTTCTGTGTAACAAATATTGCAAACCTCCTAGTTCGTAAAAACAACTTATTATGCTTGTGATCTGTGGCTTGTGATCAGTTTGGACAAGGCTCGGCTGAGTGATTCTTCTATTCGGTATGGTACCTGCTGGGTTCTCTTGGTGGTTTTTAGCTGGAGGCTAGTCTATTCTGGAGAGTCTATGAAGGGTTTCACTCACATGTCTGGTGCCTTGGTGGGAACAGATGGAAATCTGGGCTCAGCTGATTTGTTCTCCACCTCAATATACTCTTAGGGCTTATTTTAGAATCCTAGCACAATCATGGGAATTCCTAGATGGTAGCTCAGGGCTCTAAGAACCAGTGTTTCAAGAGGCCAGGAAGTAGAAACTGCTAATCTCAAGGACTGGAAATCAGCACATTGTTACTTTTGTCATATTCTATTGGCCAAACAGACCTCCGGCCCCCCCAGAGGAGGAAACTACTACTTATGAGAGGGACGTCACAGAATTACCAACCCGATTTAATCTGCCACATTACTGGATTGAATCTTTAAGCTTTCCTTGATTTATTCCAATTTTACTTATTCATGTTTCCACAGAAACAGAAATTAAGCCACACGGGCATGTGTAGGGCTCTCAAAGAATTGATGTTCTCAGTCACCAATTGCCATTGTCATATCGTGGCATTATTCTCCTTTCACTTGGATAACCTTTCATTTTGTGAAATGGTTCACCTGAAATTAACATAGAAATAACAGGCCATAGGGATTTTCTAAACAAATTGGTATTATTTTACCCACATAAAGCCAATTAAAAGAAATTATTTTTTAATCAGCAAGAAGTTTTAAAATATTTGTTATTTTTATTGGTTTCTGTAGATATGGAAGGAGACCATTTTGTGACAAATATCTGCAAGGAATATTTCAAGAAACATTTCAGAAAGATAGGTTATGCTTTAGTAAAAGAAATATAAAATAAGGTATTTCAGAAAAGTTTTAACTTATCTTTTTTAATGTAATTAGAACAATATTTGGGTTCTCATGAGGATACAGTTTCCATGTGTATGTGAAATCCTAAATATCAAATATCAACCTTTTTTTACCCAAAGTAGAGAAAATTAAGTATGATGTTAAGGAAGGACTAAGTAACTTCTCAGTGAATGAGGATACTAGTGGCCTGAGACCTGCTAATGACCAGGACAGACATGTAAGCTGCAGTTCTGTATCCTAGGGAACTCTGGTCACTGAAATTGTCATGAACAGTGCATAAAGTTTCCAGAGCATACTCTGTCTGTTTCTCTCCAAAGTGGAGAACATGAAAGTTCATTTACAAAGGCTTGTTCTGGCCATAATTCTTCTCTGCATGTGTGCTACCAGGTCACTAATGTATTCCACATGAACATAGTCTTTCTAATTGGAGACTGGATCTATGTTAAGAAATTCTGGACTAAAACTGACTTGCACTTGCATGGACTGTCTGTCTCCTGTGAAATTCTCTTGGCCACCCTTATGGCTAAACAGCGCTTGGCCTCACCCTCGTGTATTCACACATCTCATCGGAAATCTCCCTACATTATACCAGAGACCTGTGGACTCTAGGTCCTAACTTTGTCCAAATGACCAGAAGACGAGGTAGATTTCTTGAAATCGAATACCCCTTAAGATTTGGCAATCCGAGAAAGGACCTCCTAATTCTGTGGCAGCCTCAGACTTAAAATAGGGAAAGGCAATCATCTTGGGGCATTCTCCACTGGCTGAGGGGAGACCACAAGAAAGTCTCAAAGATCTGGGAAATTACGGGCAAGTGATCTCAGGACCACTGCTGCGAACGAGAAAACCACTTGACTCTTCTGTGGCTGCTGGTAGGAAGGGCTTGCTTCCCTGACACTCACTGTGTTCACCACCCTCAAATGGGGTTTCGAGAAATAATAAACAATTCCAGCTTTGGAAAGGCAAATTTGAAGCTTGATAAATGTCCAAGTAAAAATGGTGATTTTTTTTTTTTAATCCAGAAAGAGGTATATGGATAACTCACCCCCTCTACAGTCAGCAGAAATTCTTGCCACATATTCTAACAGTTAAAAGAAAATCTCAGTATTCAAAGACACCCTTGATTTTATACATCTCCGTATAAATACTGTAATATTTTAGAGAGCCTAAATGTTTTACCAGATAAATACTGTATATATTATTAGTAGCCCTTAACACTAACTCTTTACATGACTTTTCAAAGTCTATCTTTCCATCATCCGCTGAATATCGAAGTGTCTCATCTTCCTGTCTGATTGGCAAGTGGTCCTTCCCCTTCCTGCCGACCACAGAGCAGTCTCGGAGGGGGTCTTGCAGGTGTTTACACATACATAAAAGCCTTCTTTTGTATGTGTAGAGCTATTGGCATGTGATGGTCTCCAGCCACAGTGTGGCGAGACCTCGTCTTCCTTCCAACAATGTAATTCTTACATGTAGCTATGTCTTATATTAAAATTCTGAGTCTGTGGTTTTACGTATAGCTCTTGCCCCCATCAGTAATTAATATCCTCTTTTTTCTCCATCTTCTATCTATTGCCATCATACATCTCATTGCTTGTAGATTTTGCCTCTCAAATTTCCCCCTTCCCGACTCCATCTGGCTCACATGACTTTTTCTTCTCTGGCCACATTTCCCTCCTAGCCCTTGGTTATATAAATCACCAATAAGTCCTTTCCCTCCGTCTAACACCATTTCAGCCCCTTCTCCCCATTTCCAGGTTGATTTTTAACAAAATTCTCTGCTTGAGGTTTTGGACCACCCAGGTTGCACCGGCTCAGGCTGCAGACCAGTGTAAGAACTCGTTATGGTTAAAGCGACAGGCTTCAGACAGGCATTTTTCCTTGTAGACCTCTGAGGTTGTGGAATAGAAGTTTAATTCCTAATTCACCCTTATTTTGAGAATGAGGCCCATTCGGGACCCCAGCTTTGGAAGAGAATGTTTCCTGTTGTTTTCCTTACTTTTGATGGTCCTGAGTCTAGTTTCCTAGACCTTTAAAATTCTGACAAACCAAAGATTAATTTTTTAGGATTTGGTGATGCTCTCACGTTAAGGGGCAGCTTCAGTATTCCATTGCTCCCTGTGTGCTCACATCTCTTCAGTCTCTAGTCAGAGGAAGACTTACTTTTTCATCCAGCCTTTTGATACTTGGAAGATGGTTTTCAAAAATCTTGAATTTTCAGTTAATTTCAGTGGAATGGTCAGTCTGTGAACCCAGTCCACCAGGTTGCCAGAGACAGACAGTTCATTATAGGATTTTTATGAAGTCGAACCAGATGACTCTCCTATAAGAAACCTACCATGGTCAAGAGGAATTTTTAAATTCATTCCTGCATTTGGATTTTTAATTTTTTAAAATACCTAATTAGAGTCAACATACAATATGATATTGGTTTCAGGCTACAACATAGTGATTATACGTTTATGTAACAGGAAGTGATCACCTGGCTAAGTCTAGTACCCATCTGACGCCATACATTCTTACTACAATATTATTGACCATGTTCCCCATATTGCACTTTACATCGCAATGACTATTTTCTGTAACTGGCAGTTTGCATCTTCCTGTTTGCATGGAGAGCACTCACCAGTGGTGCTTGCGGCTACAGCGTTTACCCTGAGATAACTCACGGGTCACAGCCCTTAAACTTTCCCCCAAAGTTTGCCATGAAATATCCCGCTTTTATTATTATTTTCACATCACCGTATTGTGTCGATAGTCTTTGGAAACAAGTGACATTTTATTTATAGCATTCTGTTTTTAGTAGTTCGAGCGCTGAAAATGTCAAATCCTAGAAAACGTGGCATTCCTATGTGTGACGTTAAATGAATGCTGGCAGTAAGCTGCACTTTTTGTTTTTTAAACAGGAAAAGGATTAATCTCTTCACCTTTTCCACCCATTCCCCCAATCACCCTCCCATCTGGCAACCATCAGTTTATTGGTTTGTCATCATTTCATTTGGAGTTTTTACATATGTGTTCATTTATGAGAGGATTTACTTTTCTTGTATTATCCTTTGTCTAGTATTTGTCTTAGGTTATATTAGCCTCACAAAATAACTGGGAAATTTTTCTACTTTTTCGGTTCTTTCATATAATTTGTGTAAGTTCGAAATGAAAATTTGATAGATCACTGACTATAAAACCTGACATTATGCTTCTTTGTGTAGAGATTTAAAATGAGTGATTTTATTTATTGGTTTTAGGATCATTTAAGTTTTCTATTTCTTTTGGAGTTAGCTCTATAGTAATTCAGTGTTTTCTAAGAGTTTGTCCTCTTACTTAAGTTTTAAAATTCATTGGTCAAGCATTTAAAAAACCTTGTAGTGTTTTTATCTCTAAGATATCTATAGCTGTGTCCCCTTTAAAATTTTTTAATGTTGTTTATTTTTGCTTTCTCTTTTTCCTGATCAGTCATTCCATATACCGTGTGAATGGAATCATACAGTATTTGTCCTTTTGTGACTGGCTTATTTCACTTAGCATAATGCCTTTAAGATTCATCTATGTTATAGTATATATCAGGATCTCTTTTTTAAGGCTGCATACTATTCCATTATATGCACAGAGCACATTTTCTTTATCCACTTATTCCTTAATGGACACTTGAGTCACTTCTACCTCTGGGCTCTTGTACATAGTGCTGCAGTGAACATGGATGTGCAAATATCTCTTTGAGACCCTGCTTTCGAGGTTTTTTGATATGTACCCAGAAGTGGGATTGCTAGGTCATATGGAAATTTTATTTTTAATGTTTTGCGGAACCTCTGTGCTGTTTCCATAGCAGCTACTCCGTTTTACATTCCCCACAGGGCACAAGGGTTCCAATTTCTCTGCATCATCACTAATAGTTGCTGTTTTCTATTCTTTTGACAGTGGTTATCCTAGTGGGTTTGAGGTGATGTCTTATTCTGCTTGTGATTTGCCCATGAGAGACTTTTTGTGTGTGATTTTTAAGGTAAAAGTAAATTAGTCATCACAATCTTTATATACTCTGAAGGCCAGTGTAGGTAGTGTTGCCAATAAAATCTGGGATGCCCAATTAATTTTGAGTTTCAGATAAACAAAAATATTTTTTAGCATAAGTATGTCCCACTACTTCTTGGGACATATTTACCTTAAAAAAAGGATTTGTATGCAACATTTGGCACACATTTATATGTAAAAATTATTTATAATTCAAATTTAATGTTTTAATTAATGTTTTTATTTGCTAGATCTGACAACACTAAGCGCAGGGCACCCAGCACTGCTGCGGCTCATGCAGATTGCAGAGGATCTGTGGGCTCACTCGCTGGCATGGGCGAGTATCAGCCAGATCTGCAGCGCGTCCAGCAACTGCCTCACCTCCTCCTTCAGTTTTGCTGGCTCGTGTCTGGATGAGTGAGTAAAGAAAACATGGTATATACATCTAGTGGAAGATTATGCAGCCTCTCAAAAGGTGATGAAGGGAGCAGTTTATCCAGCAGCATACCTCCATCTTTGATACAGGAGGCTTGGAGACAGTGAGAGACCAGAACATTCTCGTGGATTCTTTTTAGCCTTGCAAGTTCCTGTTTGTCCCTATTTCCCTACTTCATGTTCATCTCCTCTTCTAGGCTGCCAAACTTGCTGATTTGGGGGCTACAGAAGCAAAGATGCCATGCCTTCACCTAGTTGGTTGCTTCAGCTTCCACCACTATATAAGAATAAATCTCTGGAATAAATCATGTACATACATATATATACACACACATATATATATATATGTACATGATTTATTTCAGAGACATATATATATACACACACACACACATATATATGTCTACATCTATATGTATATATCTATATCTCTTTCTATATATTATATCATGTATATCTATATCTATGTCATCATCTCCCTCCAATAATTCTGTGTCTTTGAACAAATCAAGAATGATACAGGCTGGAATGTGTTCATAGACGTTTTTATAGAAGGACACTGGATCTCAAAGATGTTAAGTACCTTGTCCAAGGTTATATAAACAGTAAGTGGCAGAAATAAGCAATATTCGATCTTGGTCTATTACCTCCAAAAGCCGTGGTCAGACTAATCCGTCTTAGGGAATACAATGGAGCAATCACACATATGTGAAATATTAATTGATTGATGAGTGTCACATTCCAAACAAGCAAGGTAATTAATCTAATTTAGCACTAGTGATTAGGTCTCATTACTACTGTATTTAGTAAGTGAGCATCTAATTTCTTTTAAGAGACGTAGATAAATTGCAGGAATTTTTAGAAGCCCAACCAACCAGAGAGGGATTTAGAAGGAGGAAATGTTAATGAAATAATGCAGGCAATGAAGTATACAGCAAAGAACAGGAGCCCTGGCTAGAGCATACAGGAGATAGCGCAGTTCACAGAACTGGGCAGAGGAGAAACTTAAATCCCAGAGTACTAACATAGTATTTTTAAGAGGAGTCTATTACACATCATCTACCATTCTAGAGGCCTGGGAAAGGTGATACGATTCCCAAACTGCCAGTTAAATACGCAAGTTAAGTAATGGAGTGCCTCAAATGTTTTCAGTGTGTGAAAATACCCAACTCAAAGACCCGGCCCTGCCGCCTACTCCCTGTTTCATCAGTTCTGAGGTGGATTTCTTCCTTTTCAGGTTGGTTTGTTTGTTTTTTTTGACAGACTTTATTATTTAGTGCAGTTTTCGGTTCACAGCAAAGTTGAGAGGAAGGTACAGAGATTTCCCATACATCCCCTATGCCCATAACCCCCCCCCCCATTATCAGCATCCCCTTCCAGCGTAGTACTTAGTTACAACTGATGAACTTACGACTCATCGTTATCACTCAAAGACCATAATTTACATTAGAGTTTATTCTTGGTGTTCTACAATTTTAGAGAATAGTTTTACTGCCCTAAAATCCTCTGTGTTCTACCTATTTACCCTTCCTTCTACCTAACCCCTGGCAAACATTGAAACATGAAACCATGAAAATCCTTTTTCATGTTTTGACATCTCTGAGATTTGAGTGCATCCTATTTTAAGTCGCACTCTTTCTTTATCAGTGGTATGTAAAATAATGATGCATCATACAATTGATGGCATTTAATAATATGTAAAATATAGTAATTAATTTGTGTGCTCTTGGGCAAATTAATCTCTTGATGCCTCAGTTTCCTTATCTCTAGAGTGATAGAATAATAATATATCTCCCATAAGGCAGTTGTGAGGTGTAAATGAGAAAACTATATAATGTGTTTAGAGCAGAGTATCTATTGCTACAATGATGCTGCATGACACACCATACCAAAAGCTGGTGGCTTAAAACAGTAACCCTGTATTATTTCAGTTTGGTGGTTCTGCTGAGCTGGACTCAAGTCAGAGCTGGCCCATCATTATGCTCGTCACATTATGTTGGCCAAAGCATGTTCCAAGGCCAGCCCAGATTCAGAAGACAAGGAGATGGACCCCACTTTGTGATGGGTAGAGCTGCAAAGACACATCACAAAAGAGCATGGGTAGGAGGTTGGATTGGAAAACCGGGGTAGTTTTTGCAATCAATCTACCACAGTCAGTGCCAGGCACATAATGAGTGTTCAATAAATCTTATCTGTCATTATTGTCATTGCTGAAGGCCCTCGGTAATAAATTGAGCTGAACTGGTTTAGTCCATCTTGGCTAAAGGACAGAGCATGGGTTCACTATATGATGAGTGCTGGATGCAGGCCGTGTCTCTGATATGCCCATCAGAGTCTCAGAAGCATGAGATCTTGGAATATAAGAGATGGAAAGATATTGGAGTCCAATTATTCTCACTCTTTTACTTTTTTGGAGAGGAAAATGAGCTCAAGGGAGGTGAAATTACTTACTTAAGATTGTACAGCAGAAGAGCTTGCATGCCCAGATCCCGTGCCAATGGTCTTCTACCATAACATGCTGTGACCCTTCCAAGTACGACTGTGAGAAAAAGGGTCCAGCTTCTTCTTAAATCCACATCAAAATAAAACTCCAGATGAATATAGAATCTAATAAAATAAGCGCTTAAACGTACAATATATGTTTGTTCTTTTTTCCACTTTAAATGTAAGCTTTTTAGTCTGTTGGAACTTGTGAGTTCTTTTTAATGATGTCTAAACATTGTATAATATGAAAATAGTTCTCAATATTAATGACAGCCATCTATTTCCTACTTCAAATAGATATGTACTATAAATAGATTTTTATTGGACTTCAATAAGAACAGGCAGCACATAAAATTCAGATACACTTTTTAAAGGATTGGGCCTGGATAAATTGTTGTTGGCTTAGAGCGAGAGACAATGAAAATGAACCATTTAGTGTTTAAGTGCTTAGTAAACCTGATTTACTATTTGAAGGAACAAAGTTTATTAGTAGACTTAGTAGAGTTATTGGGTATCAAAGACACTCTGAAAATACTTTTTTTAAAAAATTGAAAAATAAATTGTTCTGAAACTCACAAGCCAAATTTAACATCAGAATGCTCAGCAAAATTAATTTATCATTTTGTTTCCTAGTGAGACCTGCATGCAACTATGCCTGTATTTGTATGACTGTGTATATGCTATTTCCTCACATATACGTGTGGACACTTATAAAAGTTAACGGAGAGAGCAGTGGGTTTGGATTCAGGAAAACTTCGATGTGAAACTGGCAGTTGTGTAGCCCTGTGTAGTCACATAAATTTTTTGTATAGAGGAACGTTGTTTTTTAAAGATTTCCATGAAGGAGCTGTATGTATACAATGTTCCTTGTCTTTCTACATAATAGTTTTTTTTTTTAATTTTTTAGATTGTGGTAAAATACAGCTAACATAAAAATTTGTCATCTTAACTGTTTTCAAAGATATTAAGTATATTCTCATTGTTGGCTATTCTAGACACCTTATATAAATAGAATCAGATGGTATTTGTTCTTTTGTGACTGACTTCTTTTAGTATAATATCCTGAAGCTTTGTCCGTGTATCTATCATGTGTCAGAAATTCCTTCCTTTTTAAGGCTGAGAAATATTCCATTACATGTATATACCACCATTTGTTTATCCATTCGTGGACACTTGGGTTGTTTCTACCTTTTGGCTATTGAGAGTAATCCTTCTATGAACATGAGTGTACTCCACAAAATATGTTTATCTACAGCATATTAAAAGTATACAAGCTGTCATTACTTAGTGAACGTACCCATTTAAAAAAAATTTCCAATTCATCGTAGTAAATCTAGAGAAGCTTAGACATCTCTTGAAATAAATTCCTTTCATTTTGGAGGGCACGATAGTATTAGAGTACAAAAATACACAATTTCAAAGAAAGAAAAACTATGTGTAAAGACTGTCCTGGGCCATCATCCGTGATGCAGCAAACTTCATGAAGTTCCCCATTTTGTTGCTAGTAATGGATTAATGCACTCACTCGAGGTCTGTCTTGATGAAAGTTCCCCCCTGGTTTAATGTCTCCTCTCATTACATCTCGTAACCTCTCAAGACCATGACACACTTCCGGATGCTTTTTCATGCTCCCTGGAGCTGAAGAAAGCTCAGCGATTGGGCTCAGGTCCTCTCTGCCCGGACACCCTGTGTCACAGTTTCTGATGCTCACTCACTGCACTGCGGTTGCTACTGGTTGTTGTGATAAAATCTTTCTAAGGCTCTCCACCGAACGTGCTTCATTGACTAAGTCTCCTTTATGCTGGGATTCCCCCAAACCCACCTGTGGTTTAGTGATGCCTCCTTCTACCATCCCACCATTGTCTCACCTTTTTTAGGAATATGTACCAACAGTGGACTCTGATTTCTTCTCTCTGAAGGAAACCTTCATCTCATTATCCAGATTGTATTCTGGTTACTCAACTACCTATTTTCCAATCTAGTGGTAGACATATAAATTGTGACTCAGTTCCCTTGGAGCTTGACTTCCCATATATAAAACCAAAGATTTGTGTTTGAGAGAGAGAGAGAGAAAGAGAGGGAGGGAACGAAGGGAAGAAGGAGAGAGGGAGGAAGGGCAGGAGGGAGGGAGAGATAGAGAAAGATAGAGTTAGAGATAGAGATAGAGATAGAGATAGAGATAGAGAGATAGAGAGAGATGAGAGAGAGAGAGAGAGAGAGAGAGAGAGAGAGAGAGAGAGAGAGAGAGAATATATCTTGATACTCATAAATTAAGTTAAAAGCAATTGTTTAAACTGTAAGTTCAGGAGCAAATTTTGGAACTCTAAAACCAGGATAAGTCTTAGTTCCCTATATTCCATGTAATCCCTGCCCTCAGCCTATGCATATGGCTGACTGAATTAGGGACAGGTCAAAGGGAAAAACAAAAGTGGGCCCTACCCAGGTCTTCACTCAGTCCAGGAAGACTCACAAGAGTAGTCATTGTGAGAAAGTGAAGCTTGGAGGACTGGACTTGGGTGACTGGGACCTGAAGTTGGGGAAGGACAGAGAATTCAATGCTTGAGTGCAACAGTCCTGCCTCAGTACAATGAGGAAGTAAGTGGGAAAGAGATCTGGGATGCGTGTGTGGGGGGCGGGGGGAGAAGAAGGTTGAATAACATCCATGGAACACAACTATGTTCAGGTCCATTGGATAAATGATCCGATTAGTCCTTAACAACTGCACTAGACAGTAAGAAAGCTGATGTCCACTTCCAAAGTAAAGAAAAAGAGGACCTTGGGTTAGAATCTTAAAACCCTCATTAAGGGTCCTTATCTTTTATTCATAGCAGACAGTTCCAACACAAAGTTATTCAGGAATAAAGCAAGAAGGAAGATGATGTTTCTGACACGTTAACATGAAGAACTTAATTGCTTCACTCTATTTACTTCTCTCTTACCCAAGGGATAAACAAAGAGGCAGGAAGGGATGGGGAGAAAAAACTCACCACCTTTATTCGGGGACTCAGATCATTCAGTGCTAACTGACTAATCTGCTGTTCACCATGGTGGATGGCTGTGAAGTTAGAGACCAAAGCCTGGCCCCTGGGTCCCAGCTCTTACCCTTGTATTAAGGGTTGGCTCACACCTGCCTCTTCCCTCCCGCTCCGTGGTCCTCTGGCTCCCTCCCCTGACAGATGGTTCGGGCCATCCGCTCAGCAACTGACGGATGCTTGGTATTTTTAGCTAACCATGTTTTCTCATCATTGTATATGGCAATTTAGAGTAATGAACTTAAAATATTTATACACATAAACCTTTATATTCTTATTTGTGCAAATATCTTTCTACTTTATAATTTTTACACATAATTTGTCCTTGCTTGACATTTTCCCAATGCCCTTGAAAGAGAAGTAAAATCAAATATTTGTATTAAAAATGTGAGAAGAGTGAGAGGAGAAAGAGGAGCAGTAAGGAATTTGAATAAAACCCCTCAATTAAAAAATCTAAGGTCACCAGCTACTTGGTGGTCGATAGGACTCATCTGTTCATGCTTGTGCCCAAAGACCAGGTATTCTACTATTAGATGTCTTAAGTTCCCAAGACACCTGATATCAGCCTGTGGCCCTTGAGCAAAGTACTCGATCAAAATTTCTCAGTTGGCAAAACATAGATAAAATAGCGCATGACCCACAGGGTGGTTGTGCGAGTGGACAGCCTGTGACGAGTGCTGCACAGTGCATGCTTCGATAAAGGAGAACAGGAGTTAACGGTGCAGATTCTAAAACCAGATCATCTGTATTCAGATTCTTGAAATAATACTTACCTTCTGATAAAACAACTTCTCATAGAAATGTATGAGGATTAAGTGAGTTAATTTTTATAAAATGGTTAGAAAATTAGCTGGCCCACAGTGAATGTTCAATAAATGTTAGCAACTACTGTTCTTACTGGTAGCATTTTAATCTACCTTCAGGATGCTTTTGGATTTTTTTTAAACACCTTTAATCTCTGTTACACCATCTACATACTGTTAATAAGATTTCATTACTAGAAAGTCATATAACCTGCCCAATACAGTGAAAATATAGAATTAGGGAATAAAAAATAATTAGAAGAATTCTAATATGTTCATTTCTCTTTATTTAGTTCATTACCTGCAATTAAAAGCATTTTTTTTAATCATAAGTCTCTCAGTCTCAAAATTGTCCTTTTGCATTCGAGAAATGTCTTATTTCTGATAGATATTTGCATCATTTCATTATTTTCCCTATTTAATTTATTAATATTCTTCATGAGATTGGTTCGTTTCATTGAATGTTCCCCAGAGTTTTTCAGTTGATGATTTCTTTATTTTTAATAGTTAGTTTTTTCACCCTTGAAGAAAATTACCTACACTATTAATGGGAGTCTAAATTGATCTTCTAACTGTCCTAGATGCCTAGAAATGAGCTTTTTGTAGAGGGATAGCAATTGTAGAACCTTTCTCAATTTTGCCAGTCAGACACCTTGAAGAAATCAATTAGTAGGCAAATTATTAACTAATTGAGCATTTAGAGTGTTCTTACTTTTGAAAAATCAATTAGGCCTTTGCCCTTAGTTTTCCAGCATTATTTCATTATTAATTGTTTTAAACAGCAGTTCACAGTTCATCAGCGGTGGACCCAGATCAACTGACAGATTTTTTTTTTTTTGTATATATTCTGTGCTTACTTGATTAATACAACAACTGAAAACCTTTTACATCATTGATCATGTCACAGAATGCTGAGTAATTGGCTACAGAATGTGATCTTTTGAAATTAACGATTCAGTGGTTCAGAGGTTCAATTCAACAGCAGATTGCAGTCAGCAAAAAGAGAGGATTTTCAGTGTATCTTCAGCATGGATGATCTGAATGATAGTTTCACCTCATTTTTTGGCACCAATCCTCTTTTTTTGTCTTCATTAGTGATAATTTCTTGTTCTATAAAAAGCACAGGAGGTCACATTTATTATCTTAATGACACTATATTATTACCACTGAGTAAACATGGCTTTCAATTCAAATTTTGAAGAGATTGCTGCTGTTGTCAGAAGCACAAAAATAAATTTATAGGGTGCAATTTTATGCTTTACAAGATCTTCACATGAGGGCAGTGGTAGGAAGCAGGTGAAATGGGGGTCTGGGTCTTAGCTCCGCAACCTACTCTTCCAGAAAGCCTTTCCTGAAGCAAACCTGCACCCTCTTGGTCCCTTTTACTATGCTCTCGTGGCTGTCTGGATGTCACTTTCTCCCTAAGATTCCCATGGTGTTTTGCTTGTTCATAGCAAATGGCTGCCTTGCCAATAAAACTGCAGACTCTCAGAGGTCATGAACTACCTCAGTGCCTTTGTATCTTTAGGACTAAGCTTGTTTTCGGAACAGATCTGGCATTGAATTGATTGACTCAATAAAAGGAAAAAAAATTACACACACACACACACACACACACATTCTTTCAGGAAATAAATTTTGTGCATATATATGTCTATATATATATAAATAAAATTTATTATCATCATTTTGACAGTATCATCTGTCTTTCCTTGATATATAAAAACAAAATCCCGTGGTTTCCAAGCTGTTCCTGACAATTATTAGGCAAATTTCTTAGAGCTCAATGAGAAACTCAAGTCAACTGCTGAAAACCATTTTAATCCCTACTTTCTCTGGGTCTTCAAATTACTTTCTGAGCTAAAATTTTAAACTAGTGTTCATCAAAGTCAATTTGGTAGAAAAAAAAGGGCCCTTTGAGATATTACTAACAAAAAGGTGATCTATGGTCAAGTAGATTTGGTGAAACACAGCACGTCCATTCCTTTTAGGAATATATAATGTACGTTAGAATATTGACATTTCTGAGAAGCCCAGTCACAACTTTGTAGATCCCAAGATTTTTACCTTGCAACTTTATTTTGTGGAGCATTCATTAACATCTCTGGGAACTAATGGTCTGCAGGACACACTTCGAGTGTTGCTCTAAACAATAAACCAGGCCAGAGAATGTGATTTCAGTTGCGCTTTGCACACGGGAAAAACACGATGAGGGGAGTCAGGAGCGCACAGACCCGGCATTGGTAGTCTGCTCTGTGAGTGTGGCAGCTTTCCCTGTTTCACTTGCCAGACATTCGTTGCTTTCTTTTCTAGTAATAGTTGTTCATTGCAGAACACTCAGAAGACAGATAAAAGGAAAAGTCTTTATGGCTGTTTTGTTTTAAGGGTTCCATGCTCAAATAAATTTGGGAAGTTCTGAATTAAATAAAGACCTTTTAGCCTTTTCAGAGCCTTGCTATGATCAGTTAAAGATGGCTCTCCAATAGGGTTATAGTGTACAGCTTTTCCCAATTTTCGACCACTAATTTCTAAGTATTTTGGGAGATGCATGTTTCTTGGGATTCACTGTGAATAATGAGACATTTGGAAGGCCATCAGTGATTGCTGCCTGGTGTCCCTTACTGCGTGGAAGAGGGGCTCTTCGGATGGTCAAGGTCTCTGAGAGTTACACAGTCTGAGACATTTGCAATCCATTTTTCAGCTCTCCATAACTTGTTACAACTGTCTTTTTTCCAATGGCGCAGGACATGAGGACCCAGATAGATTAGAGCTAAAAATAACAAAAATAAAATTAATACTCATTTGGGAAACAATTGCTCAGGCAAACTAACAAACACAGATAAGGGATTCTGTCCAAGCTTCATTTTCCAAACTGAGAAACAGTAATATGCGTATTAACCCAGGTGGCTAAGCAGATTCTCAGCAGCCTCCGATTAAATAAAGGGGCACATGTATCTTGAATGCAATTTACATATTTAAAATAAAGCACCATGACAATAGGACGTATTTAAGTTAAACCATAGCAAATAATTACTCTCATGGTATATTTTTTCTCCATCCTTTTAATCTATATGTATCTTTATATTAAAATGGGTTTCTTATAGACAGCATATAGTTAGTTGGGTAGTATACAAATTGTTACTTTCAATTTTTCCTTTTCACTTTCTTAATTCCAGCTAACTTTAAAGTTTAAACACAATTTCATTTTCTTCCGAAATGTTTAAATCTGGATTTTAATTTAATTATTGAGAGTTCAGGAGGCTAGGGTAGTGGATGTTATTTCTTATAAACAAAATTGAAGACCCTATAAAGAAAATTGTATTATGACCCTTCCTGTGTTCTCAGTTAAGGAAAATTGGCGGCTTACATTGTATTTCTTCTACCTGTAGATTTCGCAGCTACTGGTTAAGTAAAATGCAAGGAGTTTGTTTACATAAAAACAATTGTACATGTGAACAAGTATTTCATATTTAAAAAAGAGGAATTTGGTTTCAGAACACATTTAGTGAATAAGAATCTGAACATACAATTTTGGAATAGAAAGAAACAAGTGCTTTTTATGATTACAAATTTAAGAATAGGAAAATTAAAGGAATTATAGAAAATGATAATTTTTTTATTAAGATAACATTGTTGAACATTATAATCATGGGAGTTAGGTATGATTTTTAAGGATAAAAGACATCTATTGTTAGAGATGGTAAAAAAGTAATTTTTTGAAATCTGGGCTGAAATAGGACCTATCTTTTGCTAAGGACCCTTATAACAACAGGCGTTAATGAATTATTTCATATGAATTCTTTTATTGAGGTCTGTCATAAACACAGAAAGATATATATTTTCTTCATTTTACTTTAAAGCCGAAACATGAGATAAAGAGTGCACAGCACAGGAAAATATTAGGATATAACACAGTTAGTGACTGGCTCTCATCGGTTTTGAAATAAAATGATCATAGCATTACCATATCGCATCGTGTTTTTCTTTTGTCCATCAAAGAGTGGATCAGGATGCTGCCTTTGAGTCTCTTCTTCATGGAAGAATTTTTCTTGCCACCAGTATTACTCAAGAGCTTTAATTTTTCATTTCTTAAAAGACATACTTTTATCACTTAGAATTCCTTTCTTTATGCCATCAATAATGAGCTGGATAAATGAAGACTTTTTATCATGTGAAATTATAATAATTAAAGTCATAATAATTCTTTCTTTTCCTTAATGTAGCCTGGGTAAATGAAGTTACAATGCATTTCATGTATAAAATCACTGTCAAGAATGTTACCTTCCTGGGACACAAATGCATACCTGGGGGACAAATTAGCCAGGTTGAGTGCTTCCAGCTACAGTGATAGTGGGCATATGGGGAAGGTAAATATATTTTGTTTTCTCTGCCTAATTCTTAAATAAGGAAATGAAATGATAAAAATAAAAAACCAAACTAAACCGAGTAAAAAAGCAGGAACTCTTCATACAATCATGTTTAATACATTGTGTCTTAATATCAGTGTAAGTAGGAAGAGATTTTTTTTTTTTCATAGAACAGGAAACAAAAATGTGTGTGCACATGCATGTGCGCACACACACACAAGCTCAAAACTATGGCACAAAAAAATCTAGAATAGAATTATAGATGCCTTTCTCTTTAAAACTCACACTTCATTTTCATGTTTATACAGGTGAAATTTAAAAACAAACAGCATTCAATTTAAAATTATGGTTTTCACAGAAGTTGCAGCAAAATTCTCTCACATTTCTTCATATTTTTATAAAACGTGACCATTTCCAAAACCTCTGGGTATCATAACATATTTTAAACTACCAGCAAAATTACCAGACTGAAAAAGAGTGATAGCAAGGCATTTCCCCCATAGAAAACCATTTCACACACCTATTCATAATTATATATTAAGCCAAGAATTTAATATTGCAAATATATAAAAGAATGAGTTATTGTTTCTTTGGGAGTTGTAACTTTGGATTTTAGACCTATCCGTTTACTGTTTTAAACATGGCACTGCATTTATGTTATTTTGGGTGAGTATTGAATATACAAGCTTTGATGATTAAGTTGGCTCACCTTCATTTCCTTGAAACCAACACAGAATTGTGTCCCTATTTTAATGTATTGGCCTTTTGGCATACAACTGAAGCATTACTAAACAATTCTAACTGTGTTTCTAAAAAAAATCAGTACTGTTCAATAATTCCCTAATTCTCTGAGTCTGGGGAACACAAATAATCATTTTAATTTTCTGGTAGACACCGAATTACATAGTAAATTATATCAAGCCTGGAAAGTCCCATTAAAAAAAAAAAAAAACAAAAAAAACAACTTACAATTTCCTTTTAAAGGAAGAATCTGAGATATGAATTAACTCAAAATGATATTTAAAGTTTTGACTAAAATTAACTACAGCAGTTAAAATAATTCTTACTATTTTAAGAAAAAAGCTCCTGAGGCCATTAGAAAAAGATTATACTGAAAAAGAGAAAGGCAGAGGTAAAGAGAGAGATAATTAATAGGATATACTAGAGTTGAATAACTAAATGAAGATATACAGATCTGGCAGAGCCCAAAGAAGTCAGAATAATATTAATCAAATCTTACCGACTCTTAATTGGAATAATGAGCAAACATTCTTAGCCTGCTTGATCATGTTGGCATTTTAATTAAACTTCCTTGGATCCCAGAGAAAACAATAGTTTTTTTTTTTAAACTCTTTTTTTTTTTTTAAACTGTTACCAAAAATACTTTTGAAGACAGTAACTAAGTAGTATAATTGGGGTCTTTATGTATAGTAAGGCTGACTGTGTTGCCATAGATTAAAAACTTTGGCTTTTTAAAAAGTTGTGTGTAAATCTGTGACTACAAGCAACCCAAACAATACATGTGGATTTAATTAGAATAAACTTCCCACGTTTTCAGAGATAATGTTACGATTATTCTTTTATAGCAGCTACCTAATAGAACAGTTTTGGTCTAGTAGAATAAAGATTTTTAATAAATAAATAACTGACAATTTAATATATACTTATATCGCATTCCTTGTGCCAAAGACACCATTCTAAGAGCTTTAGAAATATTAACTCATTTAACCTTCATAATCATATTATAATCTAGGTATCATTTTTATTCCCGTTTTAAAGATGAGGGCATAGAGGCACAGAGAGGTAAAATAATTTATCCCAGATTGTGTGTGCTCAACCCCTACACTGTGCCCCAACATTTTTTAAATGACTTTTGCAAGCTCAACACTCCGATTTGGTATTATACATGTATCATCTCATTTCATTCTCAGAATAATTCTAAAAAGTATTATTATACTCATTTCACAGATAGGGAAAATGAGGCACAAGGAAATTAAATAACTTGATCAAGTTTAAATTATTAGGAGGAAGGATATAAACTCATTTCTGTCTGACTCTAATGAATATGTTTTTTCCCAACATTTTCTGATATACTAACACATTTAATGATTCAGGTATTTAATTTAATGCCTTGCATTTTTATTTTTTAATGATATTAAGGAGCCATAGCAGATAAGTTGAAATTTATCTGATTATGGAGGGTCTTTCACTCCGGCACTAAATATTTACAGAACATCCATTACGAATATATTTGGGTTACATGAGGCCAGAACTTTATATAATTTTGGAGATCTTTAGGATAAAGCATGCAAATTCATACATGTAAAATTAGATATCTAAGTAACCATTTATTATGAATGAGGGAAAAATACCATAACGTAATGACACCATCATATCATACAGTACGATCTCCAACTCTGACCTTCAGATTTTCATGCTGGATGAATTTGCACAATGGGCAAAAGGAGGATTCATTCACTGGAAAGTTAGCAACAGCTTAATTATAGATGGAAGCGATTGCAAATCACAAAACTATATCCCACTAAACACTCAAGTCAGCTTTCCCTTAGCTAGGTTTGAAAAAGATATGCCTACAGCCATTTCAACATCCCCTTAATCCAGCTGTACATGCAGTGGAGAAGTCAAATTGAAGAGAGGTGGTGGACTCACTTTTGCATAGTTTGCAAAAAAAAAAAAATATCACATATCATGAGGGTCTTTTCTAGAGCTTTGAATAGACGTGTGTAAATGAGGAGGCCTGAAGTAAGCTTCTCTAGGTTTGCAGTAAATCCAGCATCTTATGGCACCCGCTCTATTCTAAAAATGCTCTGCCCCTCAAGAAATGGTGAATTTGCCCACGTAAAACACCGTTAGGGTACTGACGGGAATACGTGGGCGCAGTGCAGTGCGGATGCAGATACCGAAGGGGGAAAACTGTTCCGCATTCGTGGTTAGATCGTACCATTCTGGAAAAGCGGAGAAAATTCGTAATGATTAGCACTTAAAGCTGAGAAAGTAAATCTTTGTACTTTTTTTTCTGGTTGTAAAGAATAGCAATAGGTAGAAACGATGTCTAGGAATAGGATCTAGACTAAGACAGGAGAAACAAATTTTCAGTTTTCTCTTGAGGCTTTATAGAATTGAGAATGGTGAGTGAGGGTACAGCAGAAGTTACTGTAAAGGCCCCAAATTAAAAAAAAAATTATTTTATTAGTTTCAAGTATAGAGTACATTGATTGGTTAGACATTTATATAGTTTATAAAACGATCCCCCTAATTGCTCTTTCTCTCCTCTGGCTCCCCACCTAGCCATTACATCACTGCGACTGCATTCCCTATGCCATGCTCCCCATCCCTGTGACCATCTATCAAGTATAATTTGTACTTCTTTAACCCAGGAGAATGGGGTGAAGAGTTAAAGAAGTACAAATTAGTAGTTGTACCCCCCAATCCCTGTCCCCTTTGTCTGTGCCCCAATTTCTTATGTGTAGGGAAAGCCCTGTGTTTAGGCTGGAGAAGGACAAGGGAGAGCGAGACATTGAAATTCTCTGTAACATTGGAAAATGTTATCTCCACTGTGGGCTGAGAAACCTTTGGAGGTTGACTTGCTCTGTGAGTAGTTCTCTTTACACAGAATGATTTGTTTACGTGCTTTATGGAGCGCAGAAAGCCATAACATGAAAAGAACAAGCTTCCCTTCTCTGAAGCCCCATGCCCTCCTCCCGTCTGCACGTATCTGCATGAGCAAACGGTATGAGAAGACTTCATCCCCTACTGGTCTAGAGACATCACAGAGACTGTGATCTGTCCTGTCAAAGCAAACGTGAGATGGTTCCACAAATTGCCATGCAAGTGGTTCTTGCAGAGGAGAGGCAGATCTTAGGGTTACAGGCACACGGGAGCGCTTCTCTTTTCCCTCCTTACATTTACAGTGCCCCAGGCATGAGTCAGCATGTCCCCCCAAATACCATAGTCTAGCTATTCGAAAGGTATCAATCAAATAACAAAACATTAAATAAAATATGTAGTATTTACTGCTTTGGAAAAATGTGCCTTTGTGATGACAAAATGGAAAATATATATATAAAGCTATGAATTTTAGATGACTGGAGGTTGGTTGGCAAAATGTATTAAGGATAACTGATTGTGTTATTTTTTTCATGTGGCAGGTTGTTGTGTTGATGGAGCAAAGATTTATGAATAAATAATAAAAACATTTGTAATTCATAAACTACATATTTATAAAATATATAAATTCCTTGTCTGCATTTTGGCAAAATCACTAATTATATACATAATTTGTGGTTACCAGACGGGAGTGGGGAGGTAGGTAGGGGTAACGGAGGTGGTCAAATAACTGGCGGCAGAAGGAAATTTAACTTTGGGTGGTGAACCCACAATGCAATATGCATATGACATTGAATTGTACTCTTGAAACCTATTTGATTTTATCAAACAGATTCTCAGCTTACAATCCCTTATTTTTTTATTTTTTACTCCTACAGCACTTGGTCTTCTTAGGTGGTCTCCCATCCAAGTACTACTCAGGCCCGACCCTGCTTAGCTTCTGAGATCAGATGGAATCGGGCTTGTTCAGGGTGGCATGGCCGTAGACTCACCCCAATAATTTTAATAAAAATGTACACATAATTTGTTTTCTCTTGACAATAACAATCTAAAGTAATTTTTCCTTACGAAGTTAGGTGTATATAAGCTTCCAAATTCAGTCATTTAATGAGCAAGCTACTTCTTCTGTGTGTACAAAAATAAACGTTTTCTCCTCTTAATCTTTTGTCAGTTTAATTTGCAAGCCTCAGCCACCAGACCTAAGAGGGTAGAGAAAAGGGTTCCCTCCCCCGCAGGGATAATGTGTTGTGTCTTTTCAGTGCTGAGCACTCATTCCTGCATGAGAGGAGCTCACTGTTTTAGGAGAGAAAAGCTTTTAATAAAGTAAATCTGGAATCATTTTTATCTCATAGGAAATACTTTATTTTTTTCTAAATGCCAAACTCACATTTTTATTGCGGCATGATTTACTGTAATAAAATTATAGATTCTAGGCGTAATTTTAGGTGACTTTTGACGAATGTGTACACTCATTTCAACACCACCTCGTTCAAGATATTAAGTATCCCTTCATCACAGAATGTCTTCTCAGCCAGTCCTCGCACAGGCCAGAGGTGACCACAGCTCCAGTTTCTGTTGCCGTGCATTTGTTTTGCCTGTTTCAGTGCTTCATAGAAGAGGAAATTGTATGGTGTGCACTATTTT
Organism: Rousettus aegyptiacus; assembly: GCF_014176215.1. Classification (NCBI taxonomy): domain Eukaryota; kingdom Metazoa; phylum Chordata; class Mammalia; order Chiroptera; family Pteropodidae; genus Rousettus; species Rousettus aegyptiacus. The sequence goes on from NW_023416285.1 coordinate 11,896,624, forward strand.
GTGTCTGACTTCTTTCACTCGAAGTAATATTTTTTAGATTAATCCATTGTATTACATGCAGTTTTAGTTGTTTTTATTGTGTGTGTATAATACACACACATTTGGTCGTATTCAGTTTGGGACTGTTATGAACATTTGGTTGTTTTCAGTTTGGGGCTATTATGAATAAAGCTGCTATGAACAGCCTTATACAACTCTTCGTATGGGCATATGTTTTCATTTTCCTTCGGTAAATACCCAGGAGTAGAATTTTGGGGTCATAGGAGAGGAGCATGTTTAACTTTATAGGAGACTTCCAGTTTCCCAAAGTGGTGGTGTCATTTCATATGAGAGTTCCAACTCCTCCTCACCTTTGTCAATACTTGGAATTTCAATCTTTTAAAAATTTTGTCTATTCTCCTGGGTAGGAAATAGTTTTTTTTATTATTATTATTTTGGTTTTAATATTCATTTCCTTGATGATGTATGACATTGAGGACCTTATCAGATGCTCATTGGCCATTTGTATATCTTCTTTAGTATTTATGTCTTTTGCTCATTTAAAGCAATTGAGGTTTTTGGGGTTTTTTTGTTTGTTTGTTTGTTTGTTTGTTTTTGCCTTTTATTATTGAGCTATTGGAATTCTTTATATATTTTGGATAAAGAGCCCTTGTCCAAAATATATATATATATATATGTATACACATAGAGCATATATATACATAGTGCATACTCTCTCCCAATCTGACTTTTTTCATGTTCTCAATGACATTTCATGATAGAACTTTTTCTTTTGATGACCCATGTGTTCTTTTAGACACTTTCGTAAGGGTAAGTTTATGTTATGAGGGGCCCCTTGAACGTACCGAGCCCCAGAGAGAGATTCCTTTTCCTCATGTCTAAGCCTGCACTGGCTTCTTTATTTATTGACAATTTCCAAAGGAGACGCATGCTTTTGGAACTTCTCCAAACCCTCGTTTTCACTGATATGTGCTTTTCACATCAATAAAGGGCCATAATTACTTGACCTGCCAGAGTATGAGTGGAGGAAGGAAAAGTCTTTCTTGCCGTAATGTCTCCTTGTGGATTTTCCATATGTAGGGAACCAACTTATTTCAGCTCTTGTACCTGGAGTTCCTTTCTTGACAAAGACCTGTATATGTTTTGGGATTTTCCCCCATTTCTAGATGTGCCGTCTTTTCTCCCACGTCAAGATATTTAAATGTGTATTCCCCGAGTTCTAAGAACTCCTTTTCTCCTCTCTTTGCTTGGCTATTTGTAAAAATTTCCTTTGGTCTTTATTTTAATTCATGTAAAATCGACATCAGTGGTGAGACATAGTAATGTAGTTTATGAGAAGTGCTTCTTTATTTTTATTTTTATTTTTGGACTTCATCAGATGGTGCAGAAATTGCCTCTTGTCTTTCTATCTTGAGAAATCACTTGAGTCCAGATACTGTGTTCCCTTCATTAATAAACCCCAGTGTCTAGCACCTCAGAGTAACTGAATAAAGACCCTGAATGAAGCTTCTACCATGACAATAGCAGGAAAATATAGCTATGGCCAGCAGGAAAATATAGCTCAACATCCTTTGATATCACCTGCCTGGCTGTAGTGTGCCCTCTCTACTGAAATCTACCAAGATGAGACTGAGGCTCTAAGAAAAGAATTCTCCTCCCTTCGTGTCCCTGAGGATGCCTGAGAGAGTCCTAGTATCGTTTCCATTCCTTAGCAATTTAGGACATTGTTATATTGGGTGGACTATCAGCAGTTGAATAAGATGTCTAGGATGGTTCATATTATAATTTACTATTGAAAATAGGGGAAGGGACACATATAATAGAGCCCTTAGTATAGCCAGCCACTGTCTAGGAACTTTATATAACTTAAGTTTCATTCGTGATCATGCTGATTGGTCACTACGTTTTGAGGAGGAGAAAAGGAGTATGAACAGTGATACTATAACAGGTGATCAAAAGTGTGTACTCTGGAGTTAGACAGTCAAGGTTCAAGTCTTTACCCTATACCGCGTAAGCTATGTGATTACATAAGCTGCTTAAACGCTCTGAGTCTAGTCTATGGCCATACCACCCTGACCAAGCCCGATCCCATGTGATCTCGGAAGCTAAGCAGGGTCGGGCCTGGATAGTACTTGGATGGGAGACCACCAAGGAAGACCAGGTGCTGTAGGCATAAAAAATAAAAAATAAGAGATTGTAAACTGACAAGGTCCTTGCAATCTGTGAGGTAAATCAAGGGTTACCTCATCCAAAAAAATAAAAATTAAAAAAAAATCTCTCTCAATTTTCTCATCTATGAAATGGAGATGATCCTAGTATGTACATTACAGCCGTATTGAATGATGTGTGATTTGAAAGGGTAAAGGACACTAGACTAGTGCCTGAAGCACAATACATTTTCAGAAAACGTTGACTATTATTATTGTCAATATTGAGGCGAGACCTTTGGGCATCGCAGCTCTAGAATTTAGAGAAGAGTAATGCTGGAAAGTAGAAAGATGAGTTGGCAAAGTAAAATTCTCTTGAATAATTTTATATCCCCAAACATGATTGTGTGTGTGTGTGTGTGTGTGTGTGTGTGTGTGTGTGTGTGTGTGTGTGTGTTTTGGGGGAAGTTGAAAAAAGCAGGAGGAGAGAAAGTGATCTGAGATTTGAGGAAGGGAGCTATATAGCAAAGGAAGTAACTTATCTCATTCGTGCCTCTTATGTGTGGTTATTTGATCCCTAATCCCTCTTTTTTTGGGGGGGAGGAGGAGGGTACATTAAGCAAAGGAATTCACAAGTGGGAAGGATCGCTGACACTCATCCTTCTCCCCTGCCTTGCTGAGAATTCCCAGCAGGGTGTTGCCTTGCCAGTCTGCATGTACTCCCCCACAATCCCTACTCTTACCTGGGTGCTGTTATGCTGAGGTCGCCAACGTGTGTGCTAGGGGCCATGTAAACCCTGCTGAAACACCTGCATATTCTGAATCACCTACAGACTCTGCCAGGATACTACATGGTCTTCTTGCATCTTGCTTCTCTTCACTGCATCTTAGCCCAGATCACAGGTGGGTGTGGACTTCCTCTGTATCCCCAACTTGCAGTTGTCAGAGGATGAGCAGCAGTGTGGGCGCTCTTCACCACAGAGCAGCATTATAACACTTTGTCAGGAGGTTGAGGGGGGAAAAGGTCTCCTATCACACACCAGAGGAGGCAGAGGTAAAACTCGCCTGCCAAAGCTAATGGCATGTTCTTGCTCATCTAAACAGCTTAGATTTTTTCGCGAAAAAGGAACACATGCATGCAAGCTCCCACATGCATAAAAGGAAATTCCATTCTTCATTAGCAGCATTTTCTAGCTTTTATCTCTCGTTTCAACCCAGATTCTTTAATTCTCAGGGCTCCGCTTTCCAGCAACCAATTAATATTTTTTCTGATAAATGTTCCTTTTTGAAAGTAATCTATCTTTGATGTTAAGCTCAACATTTTTCTTCTAACTTCTAAAAGAATTGGAGTGCATAAGAGTAAAGAGCTGGGAAGAAAAATACAATGTGTTATGTCCCTACATCCTGAAATATCAGCTCCAACTAGTTGGATTTAAAGACGTATGATTTTGTCTATCTCATTCATGACACTACTTCATGAAATTAGTTATAATTTTAACATATATTCATATAGGACAAAACAAAAGGGACACAATTTGGAATCCACATTCATACACGTTTTTGCCTGGAGAATGATGAGTGTTTAGCTATGCTCAGTGTTCTCCAAGGAAATTTAAATAACAAACACAAAAGGTGACCTGAGAAGACACAGCATAAAGTTTTGAGTTGTGCTGATTATATCCCATTGGTTGCTGGGAAACCATGGGATACAATACATCTAGAATTTAAAGGAACCTATGATTTTATTTCATTTTATTTTTTGAAGATGAGAGATTATTATCACCATATTTGAACTTCTAATTTAGAAAAGAATGTTGAAATAATACCCCAAATAATTGTGGGGTTTTCTTTTCTTTTCATTTTGAAAGTACATGTGTTGTTTTATTTGGTTTTCTCTACAAAGCATATGCTAGTAGTCACTACACTGGGCTGTATAATGAAGATGCTAGATAAGATGCATAACTTAGCTCCATTCTCACAATGAGAATCTTATTGGGTTTCATCATTAGAGATAATAATGACTCGACCTGATCCACTCTGTTATAGACTCTGGGGCAGAATGGTATTCATTATTTTATTTAATGGCACGCTCCAGGAGTTATATTATAATTACTCTGTAAAAACTTATGCTCTTACTTGAGTTTCATGAACATGCTTCTAGATTAATTTTTCAGTTTATACACACAACCTGAACTTAGAAAACTGTGAAGTTACATGCTTTTTCCAGGCTGTGGTACAATCAAGACATGTCCTGATGATCTTGGTACAGATGCGTTTAGTGTTTCAGGGACACTTTTGATTGTATTTCATTGGAGACATCTGACACGTACAGGTGTTCTCAAAGGATTTGAGGATAAAAGTCCTACAATATTGACTCAAATAAGATAAGTCCCCCATATGATCTGGCAGCTGTGAGGCTATGCACACACTTATAAAATTTGATGCAGGTGTTTATATATTTCAGAGCTAAAAAGGAAAAAACTAGGCCTTCTTATCTTCTCTTTCATTCCTTTGACTTTTCATTCTGTGGGCTCAAATTGAATTCTGTTTTTATATCTTTAATGATGTAAGCATTCAGGGCACAATGAAAAATAAAGGCCTTATTACTTCATAATACGTTTGGAATTGTGCATAATTATGTTCAGTTGATTAGTTGGCTATAGTAATTGCAGGACCATAGAGTGATTGAAATTAGAAATGGAAAAGACCCACTGGGTATCATTATCCTTCTTCCTGTCAAGGAAATATTGTTTTTTGACATGCAGTGTGTGCGTGTGTGTGTGCATGCGTGCATATGTGTATTTGAGAATTTTCTCTTAGCTGTATAAATACACAATTTGATATACTTGTTGAGCAAAATTTGACAGGAACTAAGTATCAAACCAAATGAGATAGAATTAGTGGAATGCTGACCGAAAGGATGGACAGTAACCATAACAGTAGTAGCAGCAACACTAGAAAATATTTATAGAACGCCGACTATATGCCAGACACTGTAACAAAACCATCTCTAATATAAACATCGATCATTCCAATCGGATATTATCATCTCCGTTTTATATGTGAAGAAATGGTGTAAATAAGGATAAATTATTTAAACAAGGACAAACGATTTACAAAAGGTTCTATAGCCATAAGTAGTGGAGCCCAGATTTAAAGTCTGTCTCCCTGCCTCCAAGCCCCACGCTTGCCCCCCACTATGGAAGTGAGGAGAAAAGGTATGTGTTTGCCAGCAACTGCTCCTGCACAGGCCCAGATTTTAATGCAGAGCAGATCGCGAGAAGAGGGAGCGATGCTAAGTGACGTCACCACGATGGCGGAGTGGGAGACCCCAGCCTCCATCTCCCCACAAATAGCAACAAGAGACAGCTATCCATGAATGAGAATTGCTTTGGAAAAGCTCAAGCGTTCACTTCGTAAGCTGCAGCAGCACAGTGGAGCAGACAACCTAGGAACAGCCACCCAGAAAGGGCAGGAAGAGCAGTTTCATTTTGCCTGCATCCCATCCCCCAGGCTGGCACTGCTCGGTGCCAGGAAGGAGCTCCCTGCCCTCCCTGCCCTCCCTGCCCTCGCCGCTGTGAGCTCCCAGCTTCCCAGCCTTTCGGGAACTGCATGGAAGACCTGCTTTGGTATCAACCCAAACCCATCCAGAGTCTGACATAGCCGAGACATCTAGAGACAGAGAAGAGCGAGGAGGAAGGTCAGGGGCTACAAGTGTCAGTCATAGGGTGGAAGGGCCCGTGGTTCCCGGGGCCTGCTCTGCGGAGGACCGCAGCAGCTTTTGACACTAAGGACCTCAATAGCCCTTGTAGATCCTGTGGACCCTCCACAGGTATCATCCCTGAGGAGTCTGTCATAGCCCCCTGGGAACTGCTCCGCAGAAGATTCCACACCTTTCCCCACTGAGGAAACCTGTGGCCCGCAAAGCCACTGCGGACCCTCTGCAGCTTCCTTCTCTGCTGTCTCCAGGGGCTTGTGCGTTTGCAGCTGCCTGAGCTCCTCTCCACCCCCACCCCTTGCCGGAGCCTCCCTGCCCCACCAGTGCTGCTCTGAGTGACCTGGGCTCTGGGCGCCTATATTCATGCCACCTCCAGTAGCCAGCCCCAGCCCCCGTGGTTGTGTACATGCACGATGCCCGTCCAAGCTCCCAGCTCCATGCGGGTGTCCATGCCTAACCCCTACAGCCACACAAGTGCATAGCAACAGCTCAGGCCTCCACAGCTGCTCACGCACCAGCAGCTAGCCCTGACTCCTGTCACAGGCTGCACTGCCACGTGCCTGCAGCTCGCGCCTGCAGCCGCACACTTGCAATCCTTTGGCCCTGACTCCTGTCACCTGCACCCATCACAGCGTATGCTCTAGCAGCTAGCCGCCACAACTGGGCAAATAAATACACGCCGACAGCCTGGGCCCCTGCAGCTGCTCTCGTGCCCAGATATGGTCCTGACTCCTGCACCTGGGCTGCACTGCCAATAAAATTATAGCCAAATAGAGTTGGAAGCAGGGACAGAAATTAGGGAAGCTGTTAGTTATTAATCACGTACTGGCCACTGGGGACCAATTGTTATAGAAGTTTTTATTTAGCTTCCTGGATTGTCACTGGAGATGGCAGATTGGCTTTCTGCAGGTCTGACAGCAGGCTGGCTTCCTGGGCGGTTTATTGCAGATAAGGTGGTTGGTCTCCCGGGCAGCTTCCTGAAGGCTGTGGGTCAGAGTTTTATTTTTATATCTGGTCTGGCTATTGTCTGTTTGTATAGTCAGTCTCTAAGTGTTGAAGGTTGCCAACCTTTTTGGCACCAGGAAGTGGGGCTCCTATGAGAATCTAATGCCTGGTGATCTGAGGTGGAGCTGAGGCGGTGATGCTAGCGCTGGGGAGCGGCTGCAAACACAGATGGAGCTTTACTCACTCCTGCTGTGCGGCCTGGTTCCTAACAGGCCACAGACTGGTACTGGTCCATGGCCCAGGGTTTGGGGGCTCCGGGTCTAAGGGGAAGGCATGGGGTGGCTTTCTGTGGGGTGTATATGAAGCTTGACTATGTGGGCTGTGGTGTCTACACACATTAGCATGAGGCCCTTTCTGTATAGGATGAAGCTAGACGTGAAAAGAAAATGGGATTATCTTTATTTAAGTGTTTTCATCTTTCTTACAACTTCTAATATTCAGCCATATAATATGTGGCCCTCCACTTATATACTCTTGTCCTGCACTCTGCAAATGTAGGGAGCAAACCTGTACTTAAGTCCCATAGTCTTAGGAAAAAAAATCGAAATACCGAGGCAGCCTCTCCAGTTATCAGCACGTGATCTCACTTGTACTTGAACACCACTGTCTGAATGAAAATGGTCCCTTCAGGTCAAGGCCAGCTTTATAATTTATGAGGCCCCATGCAACATGAAAATGCAAGGTCTCTTGTTGAAAAAGCTAGAAAAAAAGTGTTAAAGGAGCTGAAATGTGAAGTTTTTTGCTCCCATGGGCTTTCTCTCAAACCTTCATGGTGTTCTTTATTTTCCATTTCATGTCATTCTAAGTAAAGAAAAATTTTTTTAAATCAAATTATTAGCAAATATTTTGATATTCATCTTTACATTGTACAATATCAGTTTCAAGTGCAACCGTAAGAGCATTTATCTCATGTGTAAAATTCCCAAAGTTACGTAACTTGTTTGACAGCACATGCGCACGTATTAACAACGAGACTCGGACAATGAGAGGAGGAGCATCGTTGATCCCACGAGATCATTGGTGCCGAGAGTTCAGTTTATGATACTAGTGAGACTGCTGTATGGACTTCTTGAATTAACTTTTGCAGTTAATGGAAGACTTTGCAGAAAGCAGGGGATCCCACAGGAACAGATAGTTCTAGAACATTAGGAAATTTGGGCCATCTGTTACTATGATGTCTTTTTTTACTCATGGGATAGTGAACACGATGGGCATTTGGAATAAATACGAAATTAAAAAAATGGGATAATAATCACTTCTTTATGTTTCTTTCAAATGCATCACCAAAATGTGCATGCTAGACACCATCATTCTTTCCTGCTCACTTTTTAAATAGGGCTTTTGAGTCTCTCTCTTTATTTTTTAACAGCTCTATGGAGATATAATTTACATACTGTAAAATTTACCTGTAATAACTGCACTCTTCAATGATTTTTAATACATTTACAGAGTTGTGCAGCCATCCCAACAAGTCAGCTTTTGAACATTTCCATCAACACTAATAGTTCCCTTGTGTCTCTTCGCAGGCATCCATTGATCTGTTTTCTGTCTTTATGAATTGCTTTTCTGGAAATTCTGACAATATGTGTAGTCATTTGGCGTCTTCACCAAGCATAATGGTGTTGAGGCTACTCCATGCTTTATTATGTAAAAGTAATCCATTCCTTTTTATTACTGACTAGTATTCCATCGTATGGCTATACCATATTTTATCTATTTACCAGTTGATGATATTTGGATTGTTCCCATCTTGAGCAATTATGAATAATGCTACTATGGTCATTTGCATCTTTGAGTAGACGTACGTTTTTATTTCTCTCAAGTAAATACCTAAGGATAGAATTTCTGGGTTATGTAGTAACTCCTTAACTTTTTAAGAAACTGTCACATTGGTTCCCAAAGTTTCCAAACTGTTCTCTTACCAGCAAAGTACAGGATATCTGCTTTTTCCAGATGTTGGCTAACATTTCATGCAGTCTGTCTTTTCGATTATCATTAACTGCTGTGCAGCAGTAGCTCATTGTGATTTTAATTTGCTTTTCCCTGATGATTACTGATGTTAAAAATTTTTTTATGCTTTTATCAAACATAGGTATATACTTTTTTTATGTCTACCCAAATTTTTTGTCCAGTTTTTTATTGGATTATTCAGCTTCTTACTTAATTTCAAAAATTCTTTTTCTATCCTAGATGTAAGCCTTTTTGTTGTATATGGTTTACAAATACTTTATCCTAGTATGTATATTGCCTTATCATGATTTAACTATATTTCGAAGAGCAAAAGATTTTAATTTTGATGAAATTTATCAAAAATATCCAATTTATCAATTTTTAAAAATGTATTCTGCTTTCGATGCCATCTTTAAAAATATTTGTCTAATCCAAAGTCACAAAGATTACCTTCTATGTTTTCTTCTAGAATTTTTTTAGTTTTAGCTCTGACACTTAGGTCTGTGAGCCACTTTGATTTAATATTTATAGATGGCATGAAGTATGACTCAAAGTTTATATTTTTGGCATATGACTATCCCATTGTCTTGCCCCTTTCATGTCTCCATTGATTTCCACTCAAATTTGACCATAAATGTGAGGGTTTAAGTTCTTCTGCATTACATTTAATCTCTTCTCTGCTATGTTAAGAATTCTAGCTCTCAGGGACAAAGAGTGGCTGAATAGCCAACAATACTGCCAACGCCAATATTTTTTTGTTCGTTTTTAAAAGTGATACACTGAAAGGCTGACTGGAAGCTCTGGGCAAGAGTGAAGCATCTCCACGGTGGGCTTTATTTTGATGAGAGGTGGCTGCACTCTGTCATGGAGGAACCCCTCAGATGCCATATCTATTGATTTTCTGTTCTTAGGTTTCGGTTTCACCATAAAGGGATTCTCCTGTCGCCAGGCCGTTCAGGGAGCTAAGAGGAGAAAGGGGCTGTGTCTCTCTTTGTTTCTAGATCATCCCCCTTTTCGTGGCTGCGCCTCCTCCGTAACTGAGCCTCGGGTTCCTGGGTCCTCAGCCTCTCTCGGGAATGTCTCCATGGAATTAGCAGCCATTCTTGAGCTGGAGAAAGAGAAGGACCACTCCCCAGCAGCTTCGGAGGGTGGAAGCGGAGGTGTGCTGAGGCCAGTTTGCCCGGTTTGCTGGGATGGTCATGCTCATTGCTTCCTAATTCTGTGTCAGTAGCATTATGTTAGAAGGTTGACATTAGCCATGGTAGGACTATTTATACCATGGAGAAAGGCAAACAGGGCTTTTGTGGGGTAAGATGGGGGCAAGTAGGGAGCTGAGTATCAGCACGCTGTTAGCACTTGCTCCTCATTAGACAGATTTTCAAAAAACCCTCTAGTTTTTAGCCCCATCTACGATCCTGCTTTTCAGTTTGGGAATTCTAGAGACCGAATCTGCTTGCTTTTGGGGGCTGTCTCTCATGTTTTTCTCTGTTCTGCTAAGTTCCTTACCAATTGTCCATTTGTTTCCCATCCTCCCGAAATTTATGGCTGTTACCTCTTTCCCCACAGTCTTTGCCCTTGTGAGTTTATCCCTATATTGTTATTTTAACAGAATAAGAGAGAGAAGCATTGATGGAGCATAAGTAAATGAGCATTCACTTGACCATGTTTAATTTTAACTTCCTCTCTTAGTTGTAAAATGTTCTATGCACGTGAAGATACACACAGACACTATGCCCTGTCTTTTGCTCCCTCAGATCTACTCTGTAGATATTAAAATGGGTTTAAAGACAGTCTTTTCATGTTTTACTGAATTTCATTGTGAAGAGAGATGCAATGAAATGGGGTTCCTTCATTTAAAAGAGTAAAATGTAACACATTACCCGACAGGATGTACTCCAAGATGTTAAAACGTTAAATCTTGACTACCACTGCTGGTGGGACCTCTCGGTTTTTGCTTCTCTCAGTCTTTGTAATATACCTACGATAACTCTTCATTTTTTAAGAAGTTAGAAAAAAGTCAAAGTTGCTTGAAGTTGATTAAAACACACACCCAGGAAACCAAAACATGTTAACTTCGAATGATTCGTGAGTTTACTAAATTGAGAAAAGCGGATGTAGCATTAGAACATACCCCGATTCTAATGTCTAATTCCAGGGCATGTTGTGTAGTTCTGGCCTGCTCCCTCAAGTGTACCTGTTCTTTTTTTTTTTTTTTTTTTTGGGGGGGGGGTGTTACTAAAAGTAGAATGTGGCGGTAAGGGGAAAGTTGCAAACAGCTGTCACTTGGAGTTTCACGTCTCTCTGAGTAAATCAAGGAAGACATTACTGCTCCGCCAGAGCAGGTGAGGGTGTCCGAACAGGCTGAGCACACACGTGTGGACAGTAACGCAAAAGCTTTCCATTTGTCATTATAAACTCCTGGAATGGCAATACCACTAGCCCTTTTTCTGCGAAAGTATGTGATTTTGAAACACAGGGACTTCCTTCGTACACTAAAGAAAAATGAGGAGAATACAATAAAAAAAAAAAAAAAAGACCCTCTAATTTCCTGGTAATTCCAATTTCCCAGCCCCAGTCCCTCCCAGGATTGCCCAGTGTTTTAATCGTAGTGGAGTTTTCTAGCCCTACTGGCTACCGTTCCCACCTGACAGCTTTCTTCTTATATGTCAGTGTTAAGAGAACTTAATTAGAATACATCTGGACTGGCTAGAAAATGAGTGGCCAGAATCCATTTTGAGTGACAGCTTTCAAATGCTGCCAAAGATCAAAAACCCAGATCTGGAAACAAGTAGGATTTGCAGAGGCCAAGGAGGATGGATCTCTATGTCAGCTGTCCCGAGAGGACCCGTTTCTCAGATGCTCCCAGAGGACTAGTCATTGATATTCTTTCTGGGCTACACTCCTGAGGCCAAATGCCAGACCATTAGCTCCAGGGCAGCCCTGGCCGGAAGGGAAGGGCGTTTAGCAGAATCCAGATAGTCTGCCAGGGACTCCACACACTAGGAGCTTGACATATAGTAATATGCTTACTTAACGGTAGTAAATCCCTTGTAGAAATGAGAGGTAGTCGGGGTGGTTACTTTGGTCTCTGCAAATCTCTAAGAGAAAAAATTAGTTCACAGGATCTATGGAGTGGGACTAAATTAAACTTCATGTGCTACAGTTAGGGTCTAAGCTTTGATCTGCCCAGCAAGAGAAGAAGTAGGCACGGAGGTTATGTGATTAAAATAGGACAGAGGCACCGAGCTTGTTAGGATCTCAGCTAACACGGGCGTGTGTGGCCTTGAGCGGGCTGACTATGTTCACTCGTGTTGCAACCCTTGTCATAAAAGACGTGGTCAGTATGCTCCCTTTAATGCCTCCTAATCTTAATGTTTTCCTTTTCCTTTGAGCTTTTAATATTTTCTCAAAAGTCGATTTTAATCGATCTCCTTAATCAGAGTTGCTTCTCCTCTTCGAAATTACTTCCCTTTGACAATATCTTAATAGTAACTAAGGCATCCATGCAGAAAATTAGAAATGTATGACCCGCCCACCTCCCATCCTCATCCCCCACGTGGTGTGCGCACCCTTGGCTGTAGCCCAAGGATTTAAGCGAGGCAGGGGGATGCCTTTAAGAAATAAGAAACTTTATTACAGTTGCCACATCATTCTTGAAATTCATTCCCTCTCTTCCTCCTCCTCCTTCTCAGCCTTCTTCTCTTTCTTTTTCTTCACAAATATTTATTAAGCTACTAAGAAAGAGGCTCTGTGCTAGGTGTTAGGAAGAAATATAGAGATCAGAGCAGTACACCGTTTCTGTTCTAAAGAAATGCTCCATCCGTTAAGGGAGTTGCTAAGACATTGTAATTGAAGATTCAGGTTTTGGAGCCAAAAAAAATCTATGTTCCAATCTTGCTTTTCTACTTCCTGGCTGTAGGTTCTTGGGATAATTATATACCCTTAATACACCTGTGTTTTCTCAGCTGTAAAGTGGAATTAATCATAATGATACCTTTCTTATATGGTCGGTGTGTGGATTAAATGATATAGAAGAGTGTCCGATACATTTTAAGCACTTAGAAATAATGGCTGTTGTTTGGGAAAATAGGTTAAAGATACAAATAATCTAAATAGCATAAAATTAACATACGAGTAAAAATAATAAAAATGAAATGACTGCAAAGAATGAGTTATTAAGGAAAATTTTAAGGAAGGCACACACGGTAGCATAAATCCTACAAAAATAGGTAACTCTTACAGTTCAAAAAGACAGAACTAAATTAAGTGTCCTCAAAACTTTTCCCATGAGAGTCAAAAAGTAGTACGGTGCTTCATTTCCCTATTGTTAACACCAAGACTCACTGTCACCTTTAATGCTGCCATATTCGAAGTGAACAGACAAGCGTCCAAGATAATGTGGATGCTGGGAGACATTCGAATCTGTAAAAAAGTGCAACATGTCGGAAAGGTGGCACCCACTGTGAGGCTGTCAGGAACGTACATGAGATAAGCAAGAGGCAGTCAGGAGATGGCCCCTCGAAAATGTCCTTCTTGTAAAACTCGGTGTTGAAAATGTATCTGTGATATTGCAATGCACAGAAAACTGAGGAATCAGGAGACTCTGGTCGTGATGCAAAACAGTGACCCGGAGTAAGAATATTCCGTGTTGTCAGCCTTAAATTGAGAACCAGCAGGCTCTGATTCTAATCAGTAGCTCCTTATTTTATTTAAAAATATTAGCGCTGGACCAGGTGCTCTTGGAAGGAAGGGAACTTGCCTCTTATTTTGTTATCTCTCCATGGGACCCAGCACGGTGCTGAGCACCTTTGCATCCTAGAAGGAATCTTAAAGAATAGATGGTTGGTCCAGAGCTTTTTCTCTATAAACTTTAGACCCTCAACAAATATGTTGGTTGAATTTAAGGATTGAGAAGGGTACTTAGGACAAAAAAGAATGTAAGATGCAACATTCTTTGTTTTGATCCATAGCAGGCCTGATGATAGACAATAAGAGAAATTATCTCATTGCATACAAATAAATTTTGACTATTGGTCCAGGTATATATTCTATAACATTTTTTAAAAAGATGGAATCAATTTTATTTGCATCCTGGATCTTACTTCCCAGGGTCTAGAGTAAAGGATGAAATCAAATTTCCTGATGAACAAAGTTGGGAACTGGATTCTAGAGCTGAAATAATTTCATTAAGTTGATATTCATAATGATTATTAATATTTGTATAGTATTTAATAGTCTACTTATTTCTTCATTCAAGATACATTTAGCATCTGCTTATATTTTATATTTAGATACCGGCATTACAAATAAATACTAACTGTCATATGTTGAGAAGTTACTATATACTGTATATTTCTCTAAGCTTCTTATTTATACTTATTGAATCCTTATAACTGCCCTCCCACATAGCTAATATTACTTTTGTGTTATAGGTAGTGAAACTGAGGCATACAGAAATGAAGGATCTTGCTCAATCACCTACAGTTTGTAAATAACAGAGTTGATATTCAAATGTGCGTTTTTGTCAGACTCTAAGACTCTTACAGTCTGACAGCTGCCACCCAGGGGCTCCTGGTACAGAAGGAACATCATTTCAAAAATTGTGATATATTATGGTAGCAGCTAACATAGAATTGTGTGAAAATATCTACTACTTATTTATCTGCTCAATGTACCATGTGCTTTATTCAAAATGCTGCAAATTCTCAAGATTTTATAAGCTATTATAGTAGTTTCTTTCCACTATTAACATCCTCTCTCTCAACCTTTCTCTAATTTTGGTGGAAGAAAGTTGGTGTTTAGAGTAGATCTAAATGACTGAATCTAAATTATCTGAGTGATGACCGAGCTAGGATTCAAACACAGTGTTGTTAAGTGTCAAAAACTATACCTTCTACTGCTTCTCAAAGTGCTGAGGGTCCGTTAGGTGCTGTGAGATGGTGAGAAGGGTTTACTTAAGTCTGCCTGAGGGAGTCCTGCCTGACAAGGTAGCCCTCCGATTAAGGTTTGCAGGATTAGAAGTCCACTGGCTAAATGAGAGGATGGAGGGCATCTCAGACTACAGAACCAATATGCACAAATATTCCCAGGAGGGAAAAGCAGCGTTGATTTGTGGAAACACAAATTATTTGCCATGGCTGTTGACATGCAGTGGCATGCCAGATGAGCTTTGATTTCCCACGACATTGTAAACAAAGTGCCGGCATAGTTCAAAGAAGGAAGAAAATAATGTTGACTCTAGGGAAATTAGATAAGATCTCATAGGAGCGACATGTGAACCTTGTAGGTTGACTAAGAATTGGACAGATGGAGGTGGAAAGAGAAATGCATTCCACATGGCAGGAATAGCTTTAGAAGATATTCAGTCTCTGTGCAAATTTTACTTGTAGGAACCACCGATGGAGGGACATGATCAAAACTGTGCTTTAAGAAGTTGAAAGTAGACATAGAAATAATTTGTAACAGACTTTAGTAAGAATTATTGTCAGAATAAATTTGGTAAAAGTCAACAGTAAGACATAACCAAACTGACATTTTTATCATGATTCTCAGTTTACAACTGGTTTCGGCTAAGGGTTAATTAGATCCTTAAACTGTTGTGGCGATGAACCTTAAGAAACAGATTTTAGGAGACTCAAGGGCAACCTGTTCTTACAGGGTCCATCCACATCTCTGACTAGGTTCACAACTTTCTGAGTATCCTCTGGCATTTTACATATCTTTGTTTTCTTCTTTAAACAATTGTCTTATTTTTCTTCCCACAAAGAAATTGACCAAAGTCTGAGAGGTCTGTTTAGCTTGAATGATGTCTGAATAGCTCACATTAATGATTATAATATGTCAGGCACAGTGCAAAATGTTCCCTGTGAATGAGATAAATTAATCATGACAACTCTCCAAAATAAGGACCATTTCCATGCTATAGATAAGGAAGTTGAAGCATACTTTGTTTCCAAATACTTGTAACTATTAAGTGACAGATCCTGGATTTGAACTCATGGGTGTAACCTTGTAATAACCACACCTTAACTATTTTCCAAGAGCAAGAGGTTTTAGGGAGGGTTGGTTAATATAAATGCAAAATAAACAGCATTTTCAAGACAACAGAATTCTTTCTGTACTTGACTGGGAATCCATAGCAATGCTTTGTAATAGAAATCATTGTATAAATCTATACCGTGATTTATTTGAAAGTACCAATTCAAATGTATGGGTTTCCCAGTTGTTAATGATCTTTGTAGCATCCTGATCCTTAAATGGGCACCTCTAGCTGACCTAGAGTTTTGAACTGTGAAAGCAAGTAGAAGGCAATGAGTTACGGGTTCAACACCCATGGATCTTAGCAGCTGTGAGCAAGTGTCTTAAGTTTCTCATTTATAAACCAAGGCAAGCAAATACATTCTAAGAAACTTTCTGATCATAAATAAGAACCAACAGTATTCTCCCTTTCTTTGCTTTCTCTTTACATCATTATATCAATAGGTACATCCACCCACTGATGTGATACTTGCCACGGGCATCAGATCCAGATCGTTGAGCTATTTTCTTGGAATGACTTATATACATCATGATCTGGTCGCAAATCATGAGGTCTTCAGGTTTGGGCTTGTCCACCAAGAGAAAATTAAATTTTGCTGATGGTATACATTTGAACCACCTGTGAGCGATTGTCTATCTAAATTTATGGTTTTAAAAAGATATAGGGAGGCATCAAGATGAGAAAGAGAATGACCAAGGTAATTCATGGAAATGGATTTGAAAAAATGTGGCAGAACTTGAAATGCTGAAAAAAGCAGCAGTTTTTTTTTTTTTTTTTAAGGTACATTAGCCAAAACTTATCACTTCCCTCTAAACCTCCCTCTTCTCCTCGCTTGCCTTATTCAAGAGAATTACCAGAGTGCAAGTTCAGGTTCTTGGTAGATGTTAAAATACTTAGGACAGGGCCCCCATGCTCAAGGAGTTTAAAATCTGCCTATGGAAGTAGGCAAGCCTTCGTTATACAAAGGAAGCGGTCTCTGGGAGGCAGAGCTTTTTAAATGAAGGTGTTGACGGTCCAAGAAGTCAGAAGTCAGAGCTCCAAATAAAGAGATCTGTGCAAGGAAGGTGCTGTCTTGGGTTTTTGTCTCCAGTGCCTCCTACACTGTAAGTCCGTAGGGTTGCTACACTCCACTGTGTAGGCTTCTCTTTCATCTATCATCATGAACACACAATCCCACCCCAGGAGCTAAGTGGCCTCCTTCGCAGCTACCATTTGTTCAGAAGAGCCTGGATTTTGTCTAATGAAAAATGATGGTATTTTAGCAATTCGGATTCACAAAAAGGCAGAGTGGGTGTGGCTTCTAGATTTGTCTTCTTGCCTGGGAGTGAAGAGCTAAAATCTGTACATGCTCTTCACTCACGGGCGATAAGCTCTGAGTATCATGATTTGGGGCAAAACCAATAGGTTTTATTGTCAAATACCTCCCCACACCACTCTTCCTTAGTTCTGAATTGAGCAAAGTTATTCAACCTTGATAACCATCCATTTCTAAATCTTTAAAAAAGGAATAAGACTTCTCGGCCTTTAGGATTACTGTGAACTAAGTCTGCATGGGAAAATGGATAGGATGACCCTTGGTCTACACTTCTTGATTCCCTTCGCCTTCCTTCATAAACACCTAATTTCACCACGAAGAAGAGGAAAAGCTTTAAGATAAACCGAAGTGGTTAGAATGGCCACAGGCATGAGAAAGGTGAACCCAAATCCCATACACATTCTACCAGTCATTGAAAGAACACCATGTCTCCATGTCTGTTAATCCAACTTCTCCCCCTTCCTCCAGTTGTCATAGTTTACTTATGAACCATTTGCACTTGAATTCAGTGTTTGCGAAAAGAGAAAGGAGAAGAGAGGCAAACGGCCCTGTCGAGGAGGAAGACACCTTTCTCGAACCTTTATTTACCACTCTTTCACTGGTATAATCATTAAGTCTATGCAAGACAGATGAACAAGAGAAAATGAATAAATTTAATTACATACATGTGTATGGGAACCTCACATACATGAGAGGATCAGAGACCCATTATACATGAGAGGTTCAGAGACAGAAAATGAAAATGAGGTATATATGGCATTCTGAATTAAGGATGAGATAAGGCGCCTGGGGCTTCGGGAGAGAGGAAGATCGTTGGAGGACAATAAAAAGAGCAGATGTTCAGTAATTAGATGTTTGCCCTGCCATATAGATAGGTCATAAAAAAGTTATTTCTGGTAATAGCTTTTATTATGGCAAAGCCCCCAATTTAGATTCTTTTAGGCAGTTAAGGGAGGAGCAAAAGTTTCTTCTGAACTTGCAGAGTCTCAGTTGCCTTCAGCTCAAAATTATCCACATGCAATACATACAGCACATCTCAGGCCTGCTCCGAACCCCTTCAGTCAGTAACTAGCTGGGAAAACCACTGTGCTCCTATCCAAACCTGACCTTCTAGTACGCTTTTCTAGAGTTAGGCTGTGTTTTGGAATGTGAGGCTCAAGCTTAAGTGGAAAATTCGAGTGCTCAGGCTGATCTGATCTGACTTAGGAAGCATGACTTTTTTCCTCCCTGTCAAAGGCAAGCATTATTCTAATACACATAGATTAATGCAAGCACACTCTTCATCTCTCATTATGGAGTGATCGAAATCATGGGGAAATAAAAACAAAAGCATTTTGGTGGGTTTTTTTTTCTTTTTGTTTATTTGTTTCTTTTTAAGTAGTGTCGATCCAACAAAATGGAATGCCAGAATTCTGACTGCGTGTTGTCACTGGCAAGAGATATTTGTCCAAAATATGCTGGTTCCTTGAAATATTTCTCTTGGTTTGGAAACCTCGTTCACTGTTTTCTGGTGAATGGGCTGCCCGTTCATTTTGAGTGTGCCACAATATTCTACTTCCTCTATGTTGGTGGTGTAAAACCCAGTGCCAAACATATATCAGCACTTATTTCCAGATTTGTTTCTCCCTTTGCCGTTTTTACTTTTATACAAGGGAGAGAGAGGGAAAGAGTAGAGAAGTGATTTTTTTCCTTCTTTCTTTCTTTCTTTCTTTTTTTTTTTTAAGGCATGCAATGAAGAAACTTTGGCCAGGAGTGGAATTTTTTACAATCCTTTCGGGGATTGTTAGCTATAGGCCTTTTGGAAAGTGGAGCTACCAAGTAAAGATAAGTGCCTCTAAAAAGAAATATAGAATTCTCTGATGTCCTAGCAAGCTGAAAAAAAAAAAAAATCAAAGAAAATTTGAGAAACGCTCTTTCATGGGCACTAAGGTAGAAATGGGGCCGGCCTTCTAGAATAATAATAGACTGTTTCTTCAAATGGAATAAAAATGCTGGGCAGAAAGACAGGGCTTGGAATGGGAAAACTTGGACTCGAGTTCTGGCTTTGCTGACTTGTAACAGTGCTTTTCCAGGCGATTACCTGGCCTTCTTTTTTGTTTATAAATGATTGTGCCTTACTAAATGACCTTTACATAATTTTTAGCCCACAAGACTCTTTGCTCCTTACTGAAGATTCCTTGCCAAACTTCATGAATAGGGCCTTTTTAGTTCTACGTTTTATAATTCTGAATGAAGGTCTTGCTTCCACTTGACCACTGTAGAAGGGAAGGAGAGGAGAGGGGCTATGGTAGCTAACTGCTCTACCATATGGCATAAGGAACAGCTGTGCAGCAAGCCTTTCGGCTTTAAAAAAAAAAAAAAAGAAAAGAAAAGAAAAGAAAGAGAGAAAGAGAGAGAGAGGGAGGGAGGAGGGAGGAGAGAGAGAGAGGAAGAGGGAGGAAGGAAGGAAGGAAGGAAGGAAGGAAGGAAGGAAGGAAGGAAGGAAGGAAGGAAGGAAGGAAGGAGAAAGAATGAAAGAGAGAAAGATGTGCTGAACAAAGTGGATAAAGAACGACCAAGTAGTGGAAGGTCAAGAGCGTCTGGAGTGTTATCTTTGTTTAGCCCCAAATGACTGGCAGCTAGTTGTGACATTATTACTTAGTGCATCTATGTCACCCGTCCAAACGGCTACTGGAAGTGCTCACGAAAGAACAGTAGGCTTCTGAGCTATTTTTCCTTTCTTCGAGTATGGTGGTGTGTAATTCACACACAACCTGCTTTGAAGAATGCTAGTGATTAGAATCAGGGTCTGGTGATGGCCCATAGAATTTATTGCTCATGCAGTCTCATTTGAAAAAAAAAAAAATTTTCCTCCTTCTGAGATATAACGTGTACTATTGTCAAATAGTATTGTCAAATAGTAAAAATACAAATGGAAATAAAGATCAGTATCAGAACCTCAACACCAAGCTGTGCCCACATTTTGCAAATAAATCTTGTAAGAAATATACCAATAAGAAGCCCAAGTGACATGGGCGGTAGGAAGTCGGTACACGTGCATTTGGAAACAGACCTGGAGAAGTTAAGTCACATTTGCAACAAGTAGATTCTTTATACCGCACACACTTCCTCAGGGGCTCAGCTTAACATTTCAGAAGAGTGAAAGCGTTGCTGACATTCAAAAGCTAAAGCAAGGACTTGGGATAAAGCAATTTTGTTCTCTATTTCTGAGAGAAGAAAAGAATCACGGTGCATGCCAGGAAAATAATTTTGGAAACTCAATTAATTGTGAAGGTGAGGCTGAGCCAGCTTGTGGTTAGATACAAAGAAAACATTGTTCCCTTCACATAAATGGTTTTCCATTTGTAAAGTGGGGCTGATCCTAGCAGGTGACTTCAGATATGTGGAAACATTTAACCTCATACGAATAAATCTTGCAAACACTTTTTTAAAAATGCAAAGTATAACCTTTAAAATAAAATCGTGGCTGTCACATCTTGAGACTGAAAGCTCTAAAAACAGAGCTTGTTTATACCAACCACAAAGGCCAGGGACCTGTGGTTTTATTGGATTTCGCATCCCAAGAAAATATTTACACTTGGAGGAGATGATGCGTTTTTAACTCTAAGAGCCATACATAGCATATTTGTGGAGAATATTGCAAATAAAAATGTTTTCTTCCTTAACCTGGCAAAATTGACAGTTCTGCTTAAGGCATCTATAAAAAGGTAAAATAAGAATCACACTTCTTTTAAATTGGTGGGGGTTTTTTTCTTTATTCTTAGTGGTGATGTATATGGGTGATCGCCATAAAGGAAAAAGCTCTTTGATAAGTAACCTGCTTTCTATTACCACAAAATTTCAGGCACTAGACATTTTGGAAGCTTAGATCTATATATATGAGAGGAAGAGAAAAGAATGCCAGAAGAGAAAATGAGAAAAAAAAAAATTAGAATAGACATAGTTCAACAGACCAGAGGCAAAATGGAATAAATTAACACTGTAGGAAAATAAAGGTAATTTGGGGGAATTTAATGATGTTTGCCATTTAATCATTGGTGATCCAATTAAGAAAGAAAACAATTATTGATTAAGGGGTCAATTAATTTTGGGGGGAAAAAAACCAACCCAAACTAAATATTCGCCTTTGCGTATTGGCCATTACGCCGCTGTAAAAATAAAGACCGTGTTTTTAGCTGAAAGCTCTAGGCTTCTCTTCTAAATAACAAAGGCAGAAATTAAACAAAAGCTGCAAGACGGGGAAAGCATTCCAGAAATGGATGTGTCGACACATGCTGGTATTTTGTCCTAATAAAAGTGATATCCAAATGTTCACTAAAACAGAAGGGACCAGACCTCATCCCTCACATTCCCCATTTCTTCTCCATTTTTCTAGTTTCTGGTTGTCCCTCTAAAGAACGGAGGGCCAACTCCATGACAAAAGTACATAAAGCACTTCTCAAACTGTATTATTGGACTGAAATTTAATTGGAGTGAGTAAAGCTAACATTGCTTGGAGTGTGGAAATGAGTGACTTCACAGTATCTTTTTTTTAAGGTTACACTGATGTGAGGTAATAAACGTGTGTCTTTGTCCCTGGCACCAGCTCCTGGCGCAGAGCTCTCTAAATACCCTTGTTATTTCCTGGATGACAGGAGCATCTTTTGTTCTAATGAGTTGCCCCTTGCCCAGGTCCTAGATGGGACTGGTCACCAGAAAGAACAAGCCATGATTAGAAGCTTGGAACTTTCAGCCCCACCCCCATTCTCTGGAGAGGATCTAGAAGTGAAGTTAATGACCTCTCATGCCTACATGATGAAGCTTCCATAACACTCCCAAAAGTACAGTATTCAGGAAGCTTCCAGGTTGGTGAACACATCCCAGCTGGGAGGGTGACACCTCCCAACGCCATGGGGACAGAAGCGCCTGTATTTGGGACTTTTCCAGACTTTGCCCTGTGAATCTCTTCATCTGGTTGTTCATCTATATCCTTTATCATATCCTTTATTACATGATAAACTCAAACATAAGTGTTTCTTGGAGTTCTGTGAGCTGTTCTAACAAATTATCGAACAAGAAGTGGGTAGCAGGAACCCATATTGATAGTCGGTTGGTCAGAAGGACGGGGAAAACTTGGGACTTGTGATTGGCCTCTGAAGTAGGGACAGCCCTGGGGGGCTGAGCCCTTACGGGGTCTGACACGGACTCTAAGTTGTGTCAGAACTGAATCAAATTGCAGGACACTCAGCTGGTGTCAGGGAATTGGTCAGTATGGGAAAAACCTCACATACCTGGTGTCAGAGAATTGTGTTAGAGTCAGTGGTGCGCATATTTTTCTAGACAATATTTCTTTTCATAGCGTTTGTGGTACTGCCCTGGGACTGGATTAGAATAACAAATGGCCACAGGCCACAAGTAGAGGAAAAGAGGCTATACCTAAAGCCCCATATTATCTATTATCCGCGAGAAGAAATTTGCAGAGTTACCATAAGGGGTAAACAAGGTACAATGGGAACTTAACTTGTCCTGGGGAATGTGTTCTTAATCAAGGCACCTTAAGTTGGCCAATGGAAGATAAGGAAGAGTTAGCTCAGATAAAAGGAGAAAAAGTTCTAGGCAGAATCAGTGTTGAGGAGGGGCGTGGGGCGTGGTAGATTTGAAAAGCTGAGAAAGGTTAGAAGAGCTTTATGAGAGGAACACTGGTCTGAATGTGACTAGAAAGGAGGCAGGAACCAGATCGCATGGGCTTCGTATAGATCGAGAAGTTTGAACTAGAGGGGTAGGGGACAATTTGTGTTTTAGAAAGATGGCTGAGGCTGCAGTGGTCTGTTGGAGGGGGAAAAAAATAAAAAAGAAAAATTGGAAGTTGGGAGTCCATTTGGAACTTTCCAGGCTTGGGAGGATTTATATTGCCTTTGCATAGAGAAGCGGCCACAGGGATGAAGGTAAATTGTCACGCATGAGACATGTCAAGACGTTAGAGTCAGCGGTGCTTGGAGGTGGGCCGCACGTGGCGGGAAGTAGGAGGAGGAGGAGAGAGGGGTCCAGGATGGTGTCCAGGTGATGGTCTTTGATTGGGGATCCAAGAGAGAAACGTCAGGGCACGTTCTCCTAGGTCGTCACATGCTACACAGAAAGCCATGCTTGCTCTTCTAATACAGTTCATCGACCGTAATTGTATGATCACTGAAATTGTTCTTTTCCACTCTGGTTTTACATTTTATTTGGCTCGATTCCACCTTTGAATGCTTTCTTTCCAGATCGTGGGCCTCCAACGCACTGCTTTATTCTTTGTAGGACGAAAATGCTTTTGAAGTTCCAGACCCAATCTCTGATGTGAGATGAACCATCAAAGATACTCTCAAATGTGCACACGCTCACAGGACTTGGGTGGATTAGCTACGGTTCAGCCCTGAACCGTATGGCTCACCTGTACAGTGCCACAGACAGCTTAGGTGGACAACCAGTCTGTGGTCTGTAGCCAGGCCTTTGGACGTTGGCGTCCTCTTCCTCACATTTAACGCGAAGGGCCGAGACAGAGCGCCTCTTTGATTTGGTGCTCACTTGCTGCATCCTAATTCCAGCTCAAGTTTCACACGTCTCCACAAACTCCGTAGCAATACAGGTGGAGCTTAGATGGCGTTGGAGGAGGGAGACCTGAGTGGCTCAGTGAGGCAGGAAACGCCACCAGCGGCCCTCCGCGTGAGCGCTGAGACGTGTTACTGCTGGCATCTGATCCTGCCCCGCTCGTATTTGCTGGAAGGCCCACAGAAGACATTCTCAGGGCTCTGCCTCTCTTGCCTGCCTTTCATTCTGAGAGCCTCTAAGCTCCGTGGTGGAGCTTTGGGTGGCGTTGAATGGTTTTTGTCATTACTTGTACGTCATTGTTACCACCAGCCTGTCAACACCTTGAAGGGAGAGCATTTTTTGTTTGTTTTGAAAATGACTCAGTAGTAAATTCTTAATTGTACGGCAGTATGGCTTTTTGAAATGATGAGTGATGCACTGCTGTTGTTTTATATTGCTTTCATGATAAATCTTATGGGGTGTGTGGCCTTCAATAAATTAATGCAAATAATGTAATTGAATCCCAGCTGAGCGTGCCATTAATTATCTCGCCTATATCTTCATTTCTGGTCTGGTGATACGAGCCAACGTTCAAATCAGCTAGAAAAATATCTAGTAATGTTCCTTTATTTGGTGGGGGTTTATAATATGTACACATGTGTAAATCATGTATATAACACATCTACTTTCATACATCTGTGTCTGTACTCATATGCACCTGTATCTACCTCAAGCCACATGTATGGATAGACATAAACACATAATACATATATATCTTACATGTATACACTTATGCATATGTGTGTGTATAAAGATACAGGTATAGCTGTAGATAAAGACACAGATACGCATCCTAAATATATATGTTTACTATATATGAATCTTTTGGTCGCAAGTAACAGAAAACTCAACCCAAGTAGGCCTAAACCATGAAGAAAATTTATTGGTTCTCAGAGGTTCAGTTCTTCTCATCTTTCCTCCATATTCCAAAGCTGGACCTTTTTATGTTTTTATGAATTGACCACCAAAAACTTCCACATGCACGTGTGGCAGGAAGTCTGTGTCTTTATAGATAGCTTCTATGGAAGAGGGAGAAAGCTGTTTTCTGATAAATCCTATGTACATTTTCTCACACCTCATTGTTAGATTGGGCTTCGCCTGTAATCCAGTCTCTGTAACCAGTGAGAAGGGATGTGAAGATGGCCTTAAATTAATCCCTGGAGCTGACAGGGAGGGAGGAGGTGCAATGTAGGATTCTCCAGAAGCCTGTAGGATGCAGTGGAGAAAGGCAGATACCCGAAGGTAAATCAGATTCTGTTATCAAGAGAATCCAGAGCATTGACTGACTCTTGGGGGCCCAGACTAGCAAATGCTCATGCCCCTCGGCTCCCCACTCCACACACACACACACACCACACACACACACACACACACACACACACACACACACACTGTGATTGTCAGAATTTTCACAAAGATTCCTTTTATAACTGATCTACTTTCTGGATTTCATGTTTTGAGAGATTCTTTTAACTAAGATACCGAGAACATTGTCATAACTAATTCATTTTTGCATTTTCATGCATGAGAAGCAGGTATTACCAAAATGAGTTTGTATAATTCAGCCTAAAGCAATAAAATGGACATTTTAGATAGCCTGGGAGACCTGATAGGAAGTGAATTTACAATTGCAATTAGAATTATTGAAATATTAAAAATAGCTTGATGACTCTCAGGAGTCAAGGGTCCTGTTTGAAAAGCGCTTTTTAAAATGTATGTCTTTGGTCAAGATTTGACTCAATCTTCTTGGCAAATGAAGAAAATCACAGTGAATAATCCATTGCGCGGTCAGCTGCGGGGGGACGTGCCCTTCGGTGTGCCTCGGCCAGCCTGGCCCTCCTGCACTTTCTCTTTTTCTTCTTTTTCCTCCAGTGACATGATATCACCAAAGAAGGTCTTCGAAGCCATGAAACTTTTCCCTTGGGCTTTTTCTTTCTTTAAAAACATGGTCATTCTTCAGAGAGTCTCTATCAGCAGCTCTCTAATCTCAGTGGTTTAGCCAAGTAGCCATGTATTTCTCATGCACACCATCGTCCGAAGTGGGTTGCTTGTGGGGTCCGTGCTGGGCCCCGCTCCACATGGTAATGTGGGAGACAGGCTCCATCCATCAGAGGAGGTCCTGGGGCCTCAGAATTTTCTAGTGGCGCCTCTGTATCCAGTCGAGGATGAAAGGAGGATGATGACACATGGACGAAACACAAATGACTGTGAGGGCAGATTTCATGGCCCTCGCCTGGAAGTGGTGTGCGTTATTTCTGCCCACATTCTGCTGGCCAGGGCTCAGTCATATGGCCACATCTAACTGCAAGGGGGATGACAAATGCGGTCTCATTGTGTGCCCGGATGGAAATGGAAACAGGACTTGGCTCTTTGCTGTCTTTGCTGCAGACAGAAAAATGCTTATTTAGAACCGTACTGTTCTCTTGACAGATACACAGGAAAGTTTTGAACGCCAGAGTTTTTGAATCTCAGCATTTCAAGTTGGGAGGGTCAGCATCATGACTAATGGGGCCGAATCCTTACTGAATAACAGCTTGTTCTGCAGTTAACAGCAAAGTTTCTGCGGGATATATTTTTGCCCCAGAGGACACTGTATTTATAGTCTCTTAGCACTCCCAGGACTTCTAGAGAGACACACCTAGAGGCAACACCATAATGCAAGTAACTCGTATTTCCCTCTAGCTTGGAAAGTGGACAGAGGTTGGTGGCTCTCATGAATGACAGTGTTTGCTGAGCCATTTCGAGGCAGTGCCCTGTGAAGGTGGCAGAATCTCAAAGAGATTGCTGTGTGGTTTTGAGGAGGGCGTTGAACCTAAAGCTTCAGATTTACACCCTCAGAAGATTCCTGTGCCTCAAACGCAGGGAGTCAGTGGGCTTGAAGGGACCACGGCAGGCATGGGGATTGGAGAGTGGACATGTTAGCATTAACCAGTGTGGACGGAAACTGGGAGGTGAAAGAATGGAGACATCAGGTATCTTTCTTTAAAATATGGTCTTTATTAGACCTACATTTTCTCACATGACCTTGAAGCAAAATGGAGGGGACCCACATAAGGATGAATTAAATGATCAGCCGGCCTTGCTAGACGGGGCCATGAAATCAAGATTCTTTTTTTATAAGGAAAATTAAAAACATGAAAATTGTTTCTTTTTCAAGATCGTGGCTGCAGATTCATATTCCTCATAGCCATGTGGGCTTTCATGCAGGGAGTGTTAGTGACGTGGGCTCTTTGAAAGGTGAGGAGAATACAGGGGGATTGTGGGTAGCAGTGGAAGGCACCGGAAGAGTTTAAGGGAGAACGTGGCAGGAAAGCTAAGTTTCCACACCCTTTCGGGGGTCCACAAGGTCAAAACTACTTTGTAATGATACTAAGACATGATTTGCCTTTTTTTTTTTTTTTTCCCACTCTCATCTCTTGTTCTTCTCTGTGCAGTGGAGTTTTCCACAGGCAACAAACCAAATAAGAAGAAGATATGAACCTCTAGCTGTCTTCCTTGAAGTCAGGCCTAAGAAAATTTGCAAAGATGTAAACCTCTCTTTTCACTGAAAATTTTTTGTTTTGAATTATGTGATTGTTTTACAACATACGTTCTATCCTCATGCTTTTTTATTGCTATTTTAAATGAAATCATCAGTAAGTATATATTTTTTTAAATCTCAGTTTTAGTTTTTTAATAGAGTAAATATTGATAAACATAACCCACATTTTAAAAAAATTCTTTAAGGGTCTCAATTATTTTTAAGAGCGTTTGAGAATCCTGTGCAAGGAAATCCCATCAGAGCTGAGAAAAATTAAATTCCGCCCTTTGTTGTCAGATAGCTTCAGAGAATGGGGAACGCTGAGAAGGCGGATTGTCCTTTCTGGAGAAAGCCACTAGAAGAGCAGTAGCAACTAGCTAGGGGTTGCTGGGGTAGGTGGCCACTGGAGAGATAACTAGATTTTAGTAATGCTTCATACATCAACTTGTAAACCTTAAAAAAAAAAAAAAAAAATTGCAATACTGCCATCTAGTGTTCTGTAATGAAAATATTTTAGCATTTATTTATTTTTTTATTAAATTTATGATGATTGCTTCTGAATTGAATGACTACAGGGACTCACTTTAATAGTACACCCTATATTTTTCATGTGCATTTCTCCAAGCTTATATCTTGAAATGCCTTCCCTCATTTCCTTCTCTATTTAACGTTTTCCTCTTAGGGTTAGGATAGCAGGAGAGGGTGGGATTTCAATAAACCTCGTTCCACTCGTTACAGGATGATTTAGCACTACCTCAGAGGAACTGAAGAGAGTAACTTTCCTTACTTTGACTTTTCCTAACTCGTCCCTCCATGGGCATTTTTAAAAATAAACTTTTAATTTTGGTTCAATTTTAGACATGCAGAAAAGTTGCAGAGGATGTACAGTGAGTTCCCACGCACCACCCCATTTCTCCTGTGGTCAGCATTCTGCATCATGGTGGAGCACACGCTGAGTGCCTCACACAGGGGAGGCAACGTCCCACGTCAGGGCACATGGCTATGGAATTTCAGAACTAGAAGTTTGGGAAGCAGTGAGTGTGGGCCGGGCCACAAATCAGGTCATGTGTAAAAATCGAGGTCTTGGATTCTCAGCAGTCTTCTTCATAGACACGCCAAAAGCTAGGAAACCATGAACCGAGGCTTTCAAAATTCTGCGTGAAAATGATTTCCAACATAAAATCTCACAATACCCAAACTGCATATCAAGTACGATGTTAGAATAAAGACAATTCTAGAACTACAGTGTTTCAAAAAATGTACCTTTGACGCCCCTTTTATCAGAAAGTGACTCAAGGATTTGCTTCTCTAAAAGAAGAGAAAACAAAGAGAGAGAAAACCCAGGAGACAGGGGAAGGAGGTAGCAAATTATATAGCTAGCTCTGTGGCTGCCTAAAAAACAAACAGTGCAGAATGGAGCTGGAAAAGAGGTGTTTGAACAACTCGGAGATTTATAGTTCTGTCAGAGCGTTCGGGGATGAATTAGTGTCATAGGTATAGAAAAACTAAATATAGAAAGCAGACAGTTGATTAACCCCAGAGAAAACAGTTGCATATAAGCACTGTCTACTACACGGTGAAGTTTTGAAACATATAGTCATAGTAATGTAAACATTGAATATTCAAACAGAAAGGTAATCTTATCCTGTTGGGTGGATGGGAGAGAGCGAGCATACACATGCACACACAGGATCTTCCATTCCTCTATCCAGAAGTCAGTAGTCATAATCTACAATCGAAAAATAAATTAAGAAGCAGCAGTATCAGCCTATTATTTAAAATCAGAAGGAAGTTTCACTTTCCAAGCCTTCGGTTACCTGTGGTCAACCATGGTCTGAAAATATTAAGTGAAACATTCCAGAAATAAACAATTCACGAGTTGGAAGTTGCATGCCTTCCTGAGTAGGCGATGAAATCTCATGATGTCAGCTCCGTCCTGCCCGAGACCTGAATTGCTCCTTTGTTCAGCATCTCCGCTCTGTGGACGCTCTCCACCTGTTAGTCATGGTATCACAGTGCTTGTGTTCAGGTAATCCTTATTTTACTTAAAAATGGCCACAAAACAAAAAAAGTAGTTTATGTCACAATGCTTATTTCATTCACCTCACTTTATCTGATCACATGTCACCAAGAAGGATGAGTACCGTGCAATAAGATATTTTGAGGCAGAGAGCATTCACAGATCACATTCACATAACTTTTATTATTAGTTAATCTCTTACTGTGCCTAATTTGTAAATTAAAATTATCATAGGTATGTATATATAGGGAGGAAAAAAACATTGTACCTATAGGATTTGGCACTATTCATTGTTTCAGGCGTCCACTGCAGATCGTGGAACATGTTCCCCTTCAGATAAGGAGAAACCACTGTACCAGATTAAACAGTAAAAATAGTTACCTCTAAGGAGTAGGGATTGAGAATTGATAAGAATTGTCTAAGGGAAAATTCTAGCAGGATCCTGTGACTTTAGAAAAAACAATGTCCATGTATTTCATTAAAAAGAAAAGTCCAGATGAGTGAATGGGTGCCCTCCCAATGCCAAGACTCAGCCAGCACCCAGGCTGGTCCAGCTCTGTGAAAGATCAGGGGGCGTCCCCAGAGAAGAAAGCACAAATGCTCCTGTACAAAGCGTCATGGATTCCTATCAAGGCATGGTCATTAATTCAAGTAGGATCCGTTAATTCAGTTTCCTTTCTTGTTTGCACATGCACCTACATTCCCAGGCTTTGGTCAGGGGTGAGAGGTTACTTAGCATTTGCACTGTAAGTAGACAGTTTGTACTGCTGGGCTTCTCTCGCTGAAGGGTGCAGTGCTTCTGTTGGTGGAATGTTCCAGTCAGCCAGCCATCTTCCTGAAACCATGGCTTTTCCTGCAGGATTTGGATGGGGGGCAGCCACCTCAGCTTATCAAGTGGGAGGTAAGAAAAGCTCCTTGCCCTTCGCTAGGGCTGGGAGAGTTACTTCTGGTGGGTTCTGGAGGGTAGGAGTAGGGAGGCAAAAAGAAAAAAGAAGGAAAAGGAAGAGGCTCATATTCTATGATCCTTTCCTTAGGCACAAGTTAATAATGGCGAAGGCTGAAGACCAACCCGCAGCTGTAATTTTGGTCAATCTAAGCTTACCTGAGACATCAGTTTACATTAGATCAGCTGCTTTTGGCATTGATCATTGTATTGTTAATATGTTTGTATCAACCCCCCTAAAAAGCTACATTTTTTTATGTTGGCTGGAAAAATATTGGGTGACTAAATGGGCTAGCCCTCTTGGAATGAAAACAAGAGAAGAAACACTGGCTAGCTTCCTTCTGAGAGGAAAGGTCAGATGGATCAGGGAGGGGGTCGCGGAGAGGGCTGGAGAGCTGGAAGGGAGTGAACAGAATCAGGTTCTAGAAGCAGCATAGTCACATAGCGTAGTGACTATGACGATAGGCTCTGGAGCCAAACTCCGTAGACTTGGGGGTCTAGCTCTACTTTTTACCAGCTCTGTGTGACTTACAGCAAGTTGCTCAACTTTTCTGTGCCTCTTCATGTGTAAGATGGAAGCATTTACAGTATAGGCCTTACGATCTTACTGTGAGGTTTAAGTAAGATGATGTGTACTAAGTTCTTGGGGCTTAGGGACTGCTTAGCGCATGGCATTTATATTTAGGGTGATCTCAAAGGATTACTGAGAATGACTCACTGGGAACACGGCAGTTAACTTGGCGTGTAGACGCAATCAGTTATACAAACAAGACAGTGGATTTCAGGTACCGGTTTCCAAGTCCTGCTGTCCCAGGCCTCAGGGATAACCACGCCGATCCATTCTGAGCTCCCTTCTTCGCAGGGACTCCGTGGTGCTGCATTTCTGTCTTCTGGAGATGGTTCGACTTATGCTTTCTGCACCCGCTTGCTGCAGCCTTAACTTAAGGTCTTTATTTGTGGCCTCAAACCTGGAATTGTGCTGTTTACTCTTTGTCAACACTACAGGGTAGGGAACTTGATCCAACATGCCTGCTCTCTTTGTCAGCTCACAGGATGACTTTTACATACTCGCTCGTTTACATATCCTTTTGTGCTGGGTCTAAATCCCAGTTCAAGCACTTATTCCCTAAGCGACGTTGGGCAGAAAAGTTATTTAAGCCTCGGTTTCCTTACTTGTAAAATTAGGAAAATGGTCATGCCCACTTTGTAGATTTGTTCTGGGGATTAAACCAGTTAGCATAGGTAACTGGAGCACAAGAGAGCCTGGCACATAGTACCCGTTAAATAGCAATGACAACAACATTATTATTATTAATACTACTACTAGTACAAACTAGCACTACTATTACTATTAATATAATTATGGTTGTTGTTATTTTTCCTGGCTGGACTCTCTCCTACTCTGCACTGACAGGGAAGTTACATTGTCACCTCCATTTAGAGGGAATGTTCTTTCTACTTTGGACTGCAAATTAGAATGTACTTCCTCCTGCTCCTTCTACCAGAAGCCGCTGGGCGGTTACTCTTTATCCCTTCCACCAAGACAAGGACCACACGTGCAGGACATCAACGTGTGGCTTTGTTGAATCAATGCGGTCTGGGATGTAAAAGGTGAGGTCACTCTGTCGCTTTTTGGTCTTGAGCCTCTTTGGGAGTCACAGACATTCAGCAGAACTGAGGACTGAGCATGAACTGTATTTGTTCCAAAAAAAATGTGACATTTCAGCAATTTGTTACAAAACATTACATTGTATCTCTTCCCACTGATTGTCAAAACAAAAACACATTTTTTTTTTGAAATGTGTAGGTATTTTGTTTTCAGAAACCCTCTCCAGAGCCCAAAGCGCATTTGACCGTCTTCCTATGCTCCTGCACACTGTCACCTGACCCCGCACAGAAATGCAGACATTTGGGTTCTGTTACTTCGAATAGAAGGCACGAGTCAGGGGCTTCGCACGTGGGGATGACAGGAAGGGGCAGTGCAGAGCCTTCTGACCAGTGGGGCTCCTGACATACTGACTCCCTACTTGCATCTTTCACCAGACCCATGTCTCTTCCCGCTTCCTGTCCACATTCACGTCCCTTCCGCCGCGCCTCTCGCGACTTCCCTGTTTACGGTTTGTAGATGAGTTTAATGTTTTTTTTTTTTTTTATAGAAGAATTGATTGTGTGTTGCCTTGAACCTTTTGGAGGAAGGCATTGTATAAATCTAATAAATAAATAATAAACAAGTGGTATAAGAAAGGGGGAAATTATATGTTTTAGGCGAATTGTAAAGAACATTGTAAACCCTGTAAACGTATTTGTTAGATGAAGAGGCAGAGAAGAAAATACAGGTAATCATCATTTGTACAGAAATGAGTCTCATACAGTATTTTAAAGTATAGGAAAATCCCCATGGTTTTTAACCTTTTGTGATGCTGACTCTGTCACTGTTTCTCGCTAGAGGGAATGTGGGGCACAGAATAGCAGGCAGCTGAGTGGCATTTTGTTTACCCCTTTGGTAAGCCATGGAGGGGCTATGCAATGACATTTGGAACCCAGTTCTACAGCTTTTATGAGCTTATAACTCTCAACAACTTCAGGGGTGAACACACTCTGAAAAATCCCACAAATCCTAAACAAAGTCTACACTACTCTGTAAACGCTTCCTTGTGGGATCTGAGTTTGTGGTTCTGATGGAGGCAAAGGCCTCAGTTTCACAGCTGCCATTGTCAATCTGAAGCTGCACTGGATGCCAAAATAATGTTTGGATTGTGACTTAACTTTGACTTTGGCTTTATGTTGGCAGAAATCGAGGCTGACCTCAAACTTTGACCATCTGTTTTCCTCGGTGTGTCCCAGGTGGAACCCGATAGTTAAGAAATTTGGGGTTAATTTTGCACTAAAAAATAGGAGAATTAACAGGAGAGCTGCATTAGTCGATTTCAGGTCAGGTTTGTGGTTACTCTACCCAGGCTGTTTCTTCTCTGATACCTTCTAAAAACTCACCTGGTGCACACAAACCTGAACTTGAGGCATGGTTCATCTACCTGCCGTAGCTGTTAGCATAGGTCGCCTGTTTTTTAGACCACTTCCTATTTGCTCCCTCCATTCAACCTACCTTGGGTGTGTGCCGTGGTTTCTATTTTCTGCTAATCCCCCTGTATTAAACATTTCAGCGTGGGATTTGATCTCTTGACTTGCCCTGGTGGGCTTCTAGAACAGAGCTAACCAGGTAGGTCTGCCCTTTGTCTGGACCACCTAAGAAAGAAGGAAGGGAAACAGACTTAAAACATGGTCATTTATTTTTTGATGTGGAAGGAAAAATAAAGAAGAGAAGTGAGCATTTTTCTATGATTATTTCTCATAGCTTAAATGTTGATATGGCAGAAACCACCCTTATTTCTCCCCTTCCACCAGTTTCAAATTTGAGATCCAGAAAGATCTCAGCAATTGCCCCTTTTTTTTGATTGTACAATGAAATTATGTAGGCATCGTTGAGAGACAGTGGGCTTAGGCAGGGATGATATTCAAACAGGCATCAACTGGTACACAGGCAAATCAGACACCACCTGTACACAACGGGTGGAGCCCAGATCGGCACCTGTATTGACAGATAATTCCCCTTCATTAATTACTGTGATGACTGATCTGAGGCCTGTTTTGCCCCCTGCATTGCTCAACCCACCAGTTCTCTAGAGGAATTCTTCTAGACCCTGACCAGCCATTTTAGGTGTGCGAGTTTATGTTGTAAGTCTTTTACAGTATGAAAGTTTCTCAGACAATTCAGTCCTATTTTCTTTCAGTTATCTAGAAATACTTTAGTAAATGTGATTTTCTATTGGGATTTTCTGTTTATTTCTTTTCATGTCTGTTGTGCATTCCTTTTTTAAAAAATTTATGGTCATTTCAATGGGGTTATGAGAGGGAACGAGATAAATACGTTATAGTTCATTCCCTTTCCTGAACCAGAAACCTTCAATCACATATATTAATATATGGAAGTGCCTCATGAACCATGAAGTATTATTCAAAGTTAACACATGAATTTCCCCTTCTTCCTTGTCTTCCCATTGCCATCCTCCTAGTCATCTCTAACATATCCAACCTCTGGAAACTTTCCAGTCCCATACTTTTTAGAAAGAGGATGCGGTAACATAGAGTTGATGGAATTTCACATATATGACAAGAGAAAGTGAGATATTTAGACAACGAGAGGAAAACCATAGTGGAGGAGGATACAGTGACCAAGGAAGACCACCTGTCTGGACATCTGCTTCTGAGATCTGCTTCTCTAAGCCATTTGCATTTTTCATTTCTTACCTCCCTTTATTCTCAACACACAGGTTATCCACGTACCAAATTTTCCAGTACCTCAATTAGTTTTGTGAGGTATCTGCTGCCGTCGCTATTATTATATGTGGGTTATTTATCAGTCGGCCTCTCCTTGCTTGTGTATTCTTTTGTATTGGCAAAGTTCTGAATACAGACTGGATATTAATCACATATGTTTAGAAAAAATAGAATTTTTCTATCATGAAAATAATTCAAGATAATTTTAGAACATGAAAAACATATAAACAAGAAAGAAATAAAATTTAAAAATTAGCCAGAGAGGTATTTTCAAATTTTGAGTGTGTGTTTCCAGTCTTTTTCTATACATTCAGTGACGTTTATGCACACACACCCTTTTAATTTTTTTTTCACTCTAATAAGAACAGCCTATAAATGGTGTTGGTTTCTGTAAAATACTTACAAGCATCTTGATAACCTATAACCTGTCTGCATCTCTTCCCTCAATGTTTTTTCTCCCTTATCTTTCTTCAGTTGCACATGATTGTGATATGAAAAGCTAAATGTGAGTCAATATATTTAACCCTGAAAAACAGAAAAAAGTCTGCTGCATCTCAGTAATATGAAGTATACATTCTATATTTTGTCCCACATATTTGTATATGACTTCTTTTTTTTTTTTTTTTGTCACCACTAATTTCATCAGGTATGATAGGACATTTCTTTATTTGGATGAATATGTACTGATATCATACTGGGGGGAAAAAAGGCATTACTTGTGCTATTCCTTCCTGCGCCTGCCCATCTGGTAGGAGTTGCTTTCCAGGTAAATTCATTGATGTACAAGGTTGAGTGATTCTTTAAAAAATTATTAGGCCATTACACAATGCCCAAGCCAGCAGTATGGACATCTTGCAAAACCATTCCTCTTATTCTTTCCTTTATTTAACCAATTAGTTTTTATTCTATGTCCTCTAAACCTCTTGATTACAACCCTCTTCTCCATTACTATTAGCTTTGAAATTCACTATTCCTTGTCTTCTTAAATTCTCCTTCCCTGCAATCTGCTGTCCTCCACATTCCTCTGGCACATTGCTTCCAGCAAGGTCTTTTAAAATTCTGACCACATAACTCCACTTCCTTTTTTGAGAGAGCATGTGCCGTGAAATCAAACAAACCAGGTCGAACCCTGATTCTACCACTTACCTGTTGTGTGGTCTTGGGCGATACCTAAGCTGCCTCCATTTCCTCATTTGTAAGATGGGAACAGTCATTGTACCTATCTCAGGGCTGTCGTAAATATTAGATGTGCTTATGAACAGCAAGTGCTTAGAATAGTGCTGGACACTTTAACAATTATTACATTTTTTTCTTATTGTCTTCTTACCTTCTCCAGAATAATTTCTGAACTTGTTGCATAGTACCCGCACGCATGCACATGCGCGCGCACACACACACACACACACACACACACACACACACAACTTTGTAACTTTACTTCTAACTGCATCCCCAGTTTTATCTCTTGCTTCTTCATTTTTATCTTATTCTTTGACCCAAAGGAAGCCCATGTGTATTTTTTGTTTTTGTTTTTTGTTGTTGTTTGTTTGTTTAACACCTGTAGTGTGTGGTCTTCCTAAGTGGTCTCCCATCCAAGTACTAACCAGGCCCAACACTGCTTAACTTTCGAGCTCATGTAGTTTTTAAAATGTGCCATGACCTTCATGTACTGTCGCACACACCATTCCCTCTCCCTGATTGCATACCCGGCTGTCGACATGAGTGGAGGCCAACAGGGGATGGAGACTTCCAGGCTGGACCTTTTTCTGCTTCCGCATGCTGCCTCTTTCATCTGCATCCCTTATGCCTCTCATCCGAGTGTGTTCCTGTGAGCTTGATAGATACACTAAGGGGCTGGAGGTGAAGTGGGGCAAAGGGAACCCTCCAAAGGTTATTATGTGTTTTAGCACATAAGAACAATCTACTCTTACATTAACTGTTTGGAACAACATGGATAATATAGTTTTTTACCTTGGGATGTTTGGAGGGAACTCCATGCTTCTAAAGCTGACCTATGTCGTGAAAGGTGCTGATATGGATATCGTAGATGAGTGTTGGTATTTTGGACAGCACGGGTTATCACCAAGGGCGGCAGCTGGGGCCCTGTTGTTTATCTTTTGCTATGCTACATGGGCCTCTGCCTTGAGGTGCCGTAAACCAGCTGAGCAGGTCTATACTGGCTTTGGATCTTTCTCAAGGTGCCTGCTCTTCCTTTCATTAGTGTGGATAATCAGAGTTTGATTGTAAAGTATGCCTGGGCCAAACACAAGAGCTTTTAAAATTGTCTGCTGTTTTAGATTATCCAGGCCACTGATCCCCCTTCCTTAGCATGGATAATTGAGAGTGGACTGGACTGAAGAATGTTAAGCAGAACCAATTGGCAAAATAAATGAGATTTTAGAAATCCTTTACATTTTAATATAGGAAAAAAAAAACAAGATGGTTTACTTTTAAAAAAAAATCTAAAAGGCCTGCTTTACATTTGAAACTGTAAATTTATTTGGTTTTTTGTTGATTCAAAGTAGAAAAATATTTCCTATGATGCACCCATTGAAAACCTATTCAAAATTTATACTGATTACAATATGTACTTAATAGACTTAGGGGAAAATTGAAAATATAGCCAGGAGGTTGGGTAGTTTCAGTTCAATGTCAGATCTTATAACCACGTTTATGTTTCAACTAGGTAGCAGAGAGAGGATGGGAGTCACTTCGAATTCTGAAAATCTCTCTCTCGATGCTGGAGGCTATAACTCTTTGCCCCTAATGAGCAGCCATCATGTAGAGAAGGGCATTTTTTTGAACGTATGTATAAGATGAACAGGATTCTGATTCCTGAGAATGTGCAATCTCATTCGCTTCTCATTTTCATCCTCTCGTCTTTGCCCATGCATCCCTGAATGCAGGGAGAAACGTATTTGCATGTCACTCGACTGGGAATTTAGAGGACATTTTCTCAAAGGAACAATGTCGTACATAGGGGTAGGTGTCACAGAATATTCTTCAGGTGTGTAATGAGATAAATAGGTTTCAGGGGTAGGCTTGGGAATTTGGAACACTATATAAGAGGCAATGGTGAGTTTCTGGGCAGGTGACTCATAAAAAAGGTTTTTGAAACATTACCCATTTTTATGGTTGGAATTGCCCAGCTAAGGCTTAAAGTCTCCCGTAGCACCCATGAATAATCATTTAAATACCAGCTTTGAGACTTGGGGGAAAAAGTACATTATTTACTCTAAAGACAATAATCTTCTGGAGTCATTGTAGTCTATCATACAGATACATACTCGGGGATCTTTGAAAGAGCAACATTTTCTCGTGATGGTCTATTACTTCATATATCTTATAAATTATTATCCAGGTCTGGATGGCAGGCACAGGTCGGGATGAATGTCAGCCACTGTTACAGAATAAGGGAGACTAAGGCTCTTTCACAGGTGAAATATCACAAGGGACTTTAACATTGCCTCTTGTGTTTGTATCAAGGACAAGATATGGAGATGGGGGAAATGGGGACGTTCATGCGTCCTCTGGGTCCTCATAGAGCTAAGGACTTGGCAAATGTAGGCATGCAGTAAGTTCTTGTTACCCAGCTTATTCGATGAAGGGAGAACTGAGGGATTTTTAGCATTGATGTTACAGAGCTGAGGCCAGACTCCTTCGAGGGTCATCCCAGAGCACTCTCTGTGGCTCAAATAGAGACTAGGCATGCTCACACTAAAACTGTAATATGGTTGGCTTGCTGTTAGGTGATGACTTTTCTCTTAGTTGGAGAGAAATTATGCAAGAAGATTCAGAAAAGGTCTGTCTTCAGGTTGTGTACTTGGAGACCTGGATCCTCTGGCATAAATTAATAATTAAATTGAATTAAAGAAATATTTATTTGAATTACTGTTATGTAGTTCATCCTAATTAGGCCTTTATTTTCCATGGATACTAGAGCCTGGAGATAGAAAAGGTAAATAAAATGATCATCTAAATCCAGCGTTCAATGATGGAGAGAGGCACGTATATGAATATGATATGGCGTGACAGTTCCAACTGTGGACAGACAGAATCCTGTTGGAGCATAGGTGGGAGGGGTGAGGATATAAGAATGAAGTTTGGGGCGGGGTTGCACGGGCGACTAAGTTGGGCTTTTAAGAAGAGTTTGAGATGTGAGGGCAATCTGGCTGCGACATCTGTCACCCCACTGATCGCCAGGGTTGATTCGGCTGATCTGACTGGCTAGGTGGGTGTCCCCTTCCTCCCTCACTGCTCCATGTGTGTCCCTTCGGAAACTACGTGTTGGATCGAAGAGGACGACCTTCCCTGATAGAAGAGAGGGCCGTTCTTTGGTCAAGGGTATACAAGTAACTGCGCTCCCCTGCTAAGAACCTCCAAACAAGCTCTCAGGGAGAGCTTTGTTTTATTTTATTTTCAAGGAAAGATAAAAGGACAAAAAAGTGGAGGAAACATTTTGAGCCAAGGCACAAAAGTATGAATATTTATGTTGTATTCTGGAAAAGGTATAGTCACATCCAGTAAAGTGGGTAAATTTGTTTAGAATTCTAATACTTTAGAATGTATTAGAATCACCTGGAGTTCTTATTAAAATGTAGATTTCAAGGCTTCATATCAGGCTATATTATACCAATATTTACGGATGGGGCCCAAGAATTTACACTTTTTAAAATAAGTACTCTGTATAATTGTGCTATAGATGGCTCCTGCTTTGAGAAAGGCTACCCTAGGCTACGTTTTCTCATCGCAGGGTGACTGGCAGGATCTGAACTTGAAAAGATAAAATAGGTACAAGTTGTGATGTATATACGGTACCAGGCTGAGGACTTGGTATTAGAAATGGAATAGGTTCTTGATAGACATGAAATATTCTTAAGCAAAGAGAGTACTGTGATCAGGTCTATATATTAGAAAGTGTTTTGACTATACAGTGCAGAGGATAAACTGAAAGAAGGAGACTTGGAGGCTGGGGAGCAATTGTTAGGCAGTTGCAACAGATGTGGCATATGATGATGAAGGCCTCCATTTGGATAGAGGGGAGAGAATGGAGGAAAAGGCATAGAGAGGCATCACTGAGGGAGAACCAGAGGGAAGGTTCTTGAAAACAACATAGGGCGTAAAGGAAATCGGAGGTAAATGAAGGTGACTCTTGTGCTTAGAGTTTAGGTAACTGGCTGACTGGTGATGCTATGAATAGAAGTAAAATACCCTGGAGATGGAGCAGGTTGGGAATTTGTGTGATTGAGTTCAGTTCGGGTTTGCAGTTCTCATGGGGCATTTAAATGGAAATGTCTAGAAGGTGACTGGAAATTCACATTTTCATTTCAGGTTGGATTTGCTGGTAGTCATCCGTTTAAAGATGATAGTTGAAGTCATAATGGGAGAGCATGCCTGAAATAGGGTTCTAGAGGTATATGGAAAGAGGAATGAAATTGCAAAGTCTGGATTAAATGCTGAGAAGAATTCACAAGGAGCCCACATGGAACCGACACCTTTCAGAATATTAGAACGACTGGCAAGAACTTTCAAAACCTTCCAGGCCAGCAGTTTTAAAACATTTTTTAATGCAGTAGAACTAAGTTTCCAAGGAAAATCTAACTCAGAACTCTAATAAAACAGATACAGATGGAGCTGCTCTTGTTGAAGGGGAGGATGGGAGAGCTTGTGCCCATCTGCCCAGTATTTCCTTCTATATTGCTTTTTTCCCGCATGGCAGTTCTTGATTCCTCTCCAGGGAAGACAGTTTTTATGACATCAGTGTCCATGCCTTATTTTATAGAGGCCAGAAAGATGGAGTGACAGGTTCAATGTTGCACAACTCATTAGTGATAGCGGAGGGGCATGATGGGATAAGGCTCATAAAAACAAAGCAACAAAAAACAGTGTGGAGCCCACAGCCAAAATGAATGGTGTAGAAAATCCGTGGTTCCAAGGGAGGGGTGGGGATTCTGGTTATTGATAGTCAGGGAAGGAGCTGCGGAAGCGGTTGATTTTTAGAGGCTAAGAAAACATTTAGGGATTCGGTTTCATGTCCATCTAAAAGTCAGAGTTAAAAGTTTGCGCTGGGTTGGAGAAAGTTAGAAAGTGGGTCTTTCCAGCTTCCACAAAGCGGAGACAGTTGTCGTAT
This sequence comes from Rousettus aegyptiacus, assembly GCF_014176215.1. NCBI lineage: Eukaryota > Metazoa > Chordata > Mammalia > Chiroptera > Pteropodidae > Rousettus > Rousettus aegyptiacus. The sequence goes on from NW_023416285.1 coordinate 11,937,352, forward strand.
ATGTTGCATCTCAATTATTGCTCAGATCGCATCCAAATTCCACTAGAACTGGAAGTTTAGTGATGGTCTAAGCCGAAGAGTCAGAGTGAAGGACAGTGCGGCTTTCCTTTCCAAGGAGGGGGCACTTTGGGAGGGACAACTTGTTCGGGAGGCGATGTCTTGGTAACTTAAAGTTACACTTGCAAAGCATGCATGCTCTTCTTGTTAGCGTGCATATTTGTTTAAGAAGGCTCTTTTGGTGGGCTGTTGATGGAGCACCCCTTTATACTGCCAGTTGGCAGACAGAAGAAACTGTTGGTCACTACTACAATCAGTCTTTAACATGAGAAGTCCAGAAAACTCTCTTTAGGGAGTTGTTTTGAGACATCAGCAGAAATCTGCCAAGACTGACCTAGTGATTCCTGGGGGACTTTCAGAAAGGTCAATTTGTTTTATGCATCAGAGGAACCTGAAATTATTCTAAATGGCATATGCTGTCATCAGAAAGATCTGTTCTTGAATTAGCAAGCTGCTACAAGGTCCAGACTGGTGTTCTTTCTTTAAAAGATGCTCATGGGATATAAAACTTTTTAAGTGCATTTCATTGTACCAATTGTTTCGTTTAGGGAAAAAAAAAAACCATTAGGTCGTTATTAAGTGGTCTCTTCAATAGTGTCAATAAATTCAAAAATCAGAGACTAGGTATTATTATTTGGCATGTTTTAAGGGTCCCTTATTGGTCCTTAAGTTACTTGGTTTTGACCTTTGTTTGTTTTCCTGGGTTGGAAAAACTCCTCCAACTGTACAGAGTTGATATGGTGGCTCTTCTTATATGGGAAACAAATATGGAAGATATGTGAGTAAGCTAACTGGCAGTGTTTGAGTGATTAGACCAGTCCTACATAAATAAAGTGAAGCAGATAATTGCAAATTTTAGAGGAATCAAAATTCTCAAGTAACAATTTACTTAGTAAGTATAATTATAATTATGTAATAACTATCCAGGGGAAGGACTGGTGGTCATACTGCAAAATGTTAATGCAGAGTAGAAATGTAATATAGTAGTTATACTAGCCTCATTGTTTCTATGCTTTATTGGCTTAGGAAAAACAGGAATTCCAATCTGACTTTCACAAGCAATTGGTCTTGATTTTGTTACTTAACCTCTTTACAACGTCCTTCCTTCCGGTGAGTAATATTTGCCTTTTGGAGGTTATTGGGAGGTTATCGGAGTAATTTAGATCATCTCTTAGCATAGGGCCTAGCATTTTCTACAAGAACTCGGTAAATATCAGTCCTTACCATGATTATCCTCACCAGCATTATGACCGCTACCATCACCATCATCACTGTCAGGTGGTGTGTTAGCCTGGGTCCTCTAGGAAGCAAATGCCAGGATGGTATTGACCATGCAGATTTATTAGGAGAAAAACCCATGAGAGAAACTGGAATGGGAGCCAGGAGAGGCTGAGATGCAGATGTAATGAATGAAGGAGAGAGGAAAGGAAGAAAGTTTGAATGAAGCATTTAGACTGCAGTACAGTGTAAAGGGAAGTTCACAAGGTCTTTGGGGAATCCTTGATCCAAAGTTACCTGTCAAATGTCCCACAGCTTCTAAGTACAGGTTTGTCATCCTTGCTTTGCCACACTCAGCATTGACTGAGATCCGCCTGGGGAGGTGTGGCCCAGTGCACACCCCAGTACATGGGATGGATTTTAGGGCTTGACAGTTGGGATTTGTGAGTCAGTCAGGATCCCTGAGGTTGCGAAGTGTGTGTTCTTATGGCCGTAACAGTTGTGATTAAAAAAATAATAAAAGTTATTTTATTAACTTTTTATATTTCATCTACATGCCTTTAACATTTGGGAGAAGAGGTTAAATAAAGAATTCAAAATATATTTCTTTTGCTTGGATAAACTGAACCATTTGAGACTTGCCCAAATCTCACAGTAATTTCCAGCTTTTCATTTTGCTTCAGTATTTTTGGTACAGCTGTGCTGTTACTTCAACTGGACCTTTACATGAAATGTTATTTTACTGCTCTGACTTTAATTTCTATTTAGAAACTTGATTTGATTAAAGAGTAAAAGTTTAAGTGTTTGTAATAGGATTCAATTAAAAGAGGTCATTCTTCGGGGCTCTGAAAATGGTAACTGGCCTCGGGCAAATTGGAACAAAAGTTATAAAATTCAATTGGATGCATCACAACATTTAACATCTTTAAGGAGGATGTTTTGCCTAATAGATTCAATTTAGAAATATTTAGTGTAGGCCATCAGCTTAAGCACCTAAAAAATGTGTGTGTTTGTTTGTTTCTCCCTTTTGTTATAGATGGGATCAGGACACCTGGGCTCTAATCTGCAAAATAAACAATGTGTGGTGGGACCTTGAAGAAAGTCAATTAGTTTCAGTGACTTTACCAGTAGGTTAAAAAGGAGATTGTAATATTGGTGAATAATGTGCTTTGAGATGTTTGCATAAAAGATGCTTTGTCATTGTAAAGTATTATTGAATATTTATGGTCTATCAGAGTGAGCCAAATGGCCCAGAGGAAAAAAACAAAAAAACAGTCATATTTATGTAAACCTTGTTCAGTGTCCCAGATACTTCAGGATGGTGCTCTATGTGTGAATGAATAAATAAATGGTATAAACATTATTTTACATTTCGAAGGTACATCGATATTATCTGGGGTGTTAGCCAATGTGCCTGACCTATGACACCGAAATGAAATGTCTGCCTCCAGGTAACTATTTAAATCTTATAAATATTTTTAAAGCCAGAAACATTGACAGCAAGTAATGTCTTCTTAGAGTTCGGTGTCTGCAAATAAATGTAAATTATATCTTTACCTAAACCTACAAGAAATTATTGTCTCTTATCCACAGGGTTGCTCTAAGAATTCCCAGACGGAAATCGTGTGTCTTGTATACTTCCTCCCTCTCCCCCTACTTTTTAAAAAAGTATTTTACTCACTGCCTGCGCAATACTTTTCTATCACTTTATTGTGAGAAATCTGAGCCTTGAAGAAATAATAATAAAAAAAAATTAGCTGTAAACCCTGTCCAAGGACTTAATGGATCTTACTGAGCCACACAATGCAGATATATTGGGACATAAATAGGTGACGGAAGATAAGAGGCACAGAAGCAATTTGTTTGGATTAGGTCACTGCTTAATCCAAATGGGTTCAGCACGAGAATTCATGAAACGTGACAGTGGGCCAAGAGGAACTCGCTGTGACATTTCAGATTCCCCTACCTCGTCTAATTAACCATTTCAAGTATAACAAAACTTAGATCACATACAGGTTGGTTAGACCATCGGTACCAAGTGTAGGCCCTCCTGTGGGGGAGGGATGGTTCTGCGCTCCTCAGGCATCGGACTATGACTCAGTGATACCTCGTTGGGCTTTTAATTTCTGTGATGCATCGATTCCGAACAGCATTTTTCTAAAAGACAAAAGCCATAGCAGAGTTACCTAATGACTTAGCCTGTCAGTAAATGCATTTGGATATAGTGCACAGATCTAAATATACCTTAGCCAGTCTAATGAGATATTTGAAAACAAAAATTCCATATAGAAAAAGCTTGCTCTCGTGAGAATGATGAGAATAATACCAATAACAATTAGAGCTACTTTTTTGTTGTTGTTAAAAAAAAACACAACTACTATTTGCTACCATGCCAGACATTCTACGCCCTTCCTATATAATTATTCTTTTTTTTACAGATGAGGACACAGACTCAAAGAAGTGAAGTTGTCCTTGGAAAATTAGTGTGTGGGAGTTCTTGATTTTTTTTTTTCTTTAATGATAGGAAAAAACCCACTTCCCCGCTTAGGCAGGTTGTCAGGAATTCTCGCCCCATTAGTTAGCAGGCTCAAAACACTTTACGTTTGAATACTTGGATATGACCCACTTCTCTTTGGGTTGAGCCGTCCAGGTCTACCAGCCCCCAGTTCTTCTTGCTTTTCCTGGGAAATGGGAACAAGGCCTGAAACCCTAGAGTCATACCTCAGTCCCTGCAGCATGTGAGATGCCTAAATGTGGGTTGATATGATTGATAGAAGGAAGATCCAGCTGACCCTGATGTCTGGGATTCTCTTCAGTCAAAACAGGATGCCATTAGCCCATTTTCATGAATGCCAGGTTTATATAGCTATTCTAGAAAACATATATCAAAATGGAATTAATTAAGGTAAGACATTTGAATTTAACTGACAAGCAGAATTGATTTCTCCTGCCCAATTCATAGAACAGATTTAGGGAGCCCATTTTTCTGCTTACTGAAAATCTATGCTTTGTGGTTGATAAGAAAATAATGAAAATCAAATTAGTATTTATAAAATTCTTGGGTTGATTTGCTTTTGGAATCAGGCCAGGCAAATTCTCAGGAGTAAAGTTTTCTTGGGGTATTTTATGTCCCTCGTGGTGTCTCTAGGAAGAAACAGATTAATATCATGCTCTTTGTAATTTTCATGGAGCACAGGAAGGAAAGAGTTAAAGGATGTATATGTTACTAAGGGTGGTTTTTTTCTGGGCAACAGCAGTTTGAATGCAGGGCGTCTTTTGCATTTTAAGCACTGATGTTTGATCTCTTGTTCCATAGTTATGTAATAGGAGAATTTTATTATTATTATTATTTTAAAGAGAAACAAGAAAAAAAAGGTCACTGAGAAAAATACTTGCCCTTAGGGAACAGCTTTTACAGTGCATTTTGTCCAGCGACCATTTCTTCCTGCCCCCAAAGCTTTGGACCAAGATAAATGCCCTTCTCAAGAAGTCAAAGTGACTGAGGAGTACAGGCATTAGAGGGACTGCAGAGCCGTGTGGGCAGGACTTGCTGGGCCCATCCAACAGATCTGAGAGGTAATGACTGGCCTGGGAAGCCAGTGCAGGGGGCCAGGCCAGAAATCAGCACCACGACTATAGTTCTCAAGGAGTTGGGGAGGACAAGGTAGGCTCCTGAAATGACTAGTTACTCAGATCTCTTCTTAGGGAAGACAATATAGCCTAGAGTAGTAGGTAAAATACTATTTAAAATTATCTACCGCCTCCTAGCGACTCAGTTTTAAATACATCAATTCCAATAATGCATCCAACAAATTTTTTCAACAACTGCCAAGTAAGACAACCCAAGTATTACTATCATTCTTATTTTGAAGATGGGGAAACTGAGGCATGAAGAGGTTGAATGAGTTCCTGAAGGTCACAGAGATAGTAAGGCATAGAGATAAATTAATATCTGGAAAAGGCCATAGAATGTAGTCGAGGGCACAATCTTTGTTCAGTTACCACGGCTTTCAGTTTTAGCTTCATCAGTTACTGACTAGCTCTGTAATCTTTTCCAAATCCTTAAACTCAAGGAAACCTCAGGTTCCTCAAGTTTAAAAGGGGTGGATAGCAGTATGAATAAAACATGTGATATGGTTTAGCATGTGCTCCCTCAAAATATGGCATTTTGGAAGCCAAAGGAGTTTGAGATAAAGGCAGGAACAGGAAGGACACTCTGACCTTCGCTGCCCCCTTTTTTTCTGAAACAAATCACAAAACCCTCATGTGAGATACCTTCTCTATACCTGAAGGAAAGGAATATCCTTAGCTCTAAAAACAGAGGGACACTGGAGAATCTGGACAAACAGGCCTTTCTAAGTTTTCCCCAGTTTACTAGACTTACCCCATGCTCCTTAAGCTAACGTATTCCTCCAGGACTGTTCATTTTTCATGAAACCTAGCATAAAACACACACGTGTCTGACTATTTCTCTGGGTCTTCATTTCCTTATGAAAGCTCCCAGCTCATGTAAAACTTCTGTTAAATACATTTGCATGCTTTTCGCTTGTTAATCTGTCTTTGTCAGTTTTAATTTTTCAGACCTAGCAAGGGACCCTAAGAAGGTCAGGGAAAACTTTTTTCCTTCTCTACTCATGTGAAGTGCTTGGCAAAGTGCCTACCCCATTTTAAGGGCTTCAGCACTGATAGCCATTATTGCTATCATGATGCTTTTTCCAGTGTACTGTTCCATCCTTTTAAATGGGGCTCAGATTAGCATAGTGGCAATCAGAAGCTGAAGCTACCTTAGATTCATGTAGTGCTCGGATGGATGAAAAGAGAGGAGAGGTTCTCCTTCAAAGACAGACAAATGTGTCTTTCACTAGGTAGAGTGATTCCATGCATTAATGGCTGTGTACAAAGAGACTTAATTGAAAGATAAAAGAATACTCGCAGCAGAATAGCAGAGTCAAAAGCAGTTGAGACAAAAAGCCGCATATGTTAAACATGACTGAAGTCCATGAAGAAGGACTCTGAGAAGTCTTTGTAGCTGAAGACATTATGGTCATCCGAAAACAAATGACACGACATGTACAGGGTTGGCGTCCAGGAGGTCAAGTCCAAGAACCAGAGTGAGATATTTCCTCTCACTCTTTATTCCTAAAAGAATGTATCACCTCTCTGAACTACTAAGTCAGTAGCTAAGTGAGAATCACATTCTGTTATATATTATATCAGTACAGTCCACAAGTACGGCCCTCAGGACATTGTGATTTTATTTGCCACCGTCCTTTAATGAGGTCGGCTCTTCCCTTCCCTTTGGGGGGCTCTGTTTGTCTGGTGCCCTTGAGTCTTCCTGTGTATTGGATATGTTCTATTTGCTCATCTGGATCCACTCTCCACCTTTCCCTGCTCTTGGCCCTGGGTGCTCAACCTATGTGGATAGCATTGGCCTTTGGCCTCAGTTTAGACGTGATCAACGGGAAGCATTAGCAGGAGACAGCAGAGGTGGGTGGGAGGAGACAGAAGCCAAAGTATCTGTTCCTCTGGTTCCCTGTCTGCTGGGTTGCAGTGTGCGGGCTGTGAAGATCTCCTCTCCTGCCAGGCAGCTCTCAGCAAGCCACTACTCTCTTGGGGTTTTAGAAACCTACTCTGCTCCTGGTCCCTTCATGGGTGCTAATGACTTCCCGCTGTGCAAGCCCCGAAGTACTCCACCACCCCTTACTGCTTTGCCCAAATCCGACTCACACTATTGTACACAGTCCTATTAGGAAACTCCCCTCCGTTACCCAGTTCGAATGCCATCTGTTTCCTGCTGGGACCCTGGCTGATACATATGGCCACTTTCAGTTGCAAAACACAGGCTCGTTTTGGTATTTAAAATAGTTAAAACTTCAAATCTGACTTAACGGTTAAGTTTCTTTCTTAGCTCTGTTTGGAGGAGAGCATGTGGTCATCTTTTTTCTTTCCTCACTTCTCTTATTTCTGTTTATTTACCAGGGCTTCTGACCTGGTCAATCTGGTTGACCTGGTTGAAGGTGAGGTAATAAAAAGGAAAGTTCTTAAGGTGGTTTCACACTTGACTTTGGCAGATGTTAGAGGTAGTTCTTTTTCTCATGGATGTGTCTGTGGCTTCTTCAGAGACCCCCATTGCTGGGGAGAATCCTGGTATTCTAGAGCCATGGGAAGCTGTCTCCTCCGACTTGTCCCTTCCTCTCTCCAGCCATTGACCTCAGCTTCCAGCTGTGGAGGAAAAATTTGCTTTAAAGCATTTAGCTGCATTAAAGATGTTTGTTTTCAGGGTTTTGTCCTTTCTTAAGATAACTTTAATAACACTTAAAATTTTTTTTGCTTTTGTTTTCTGTTTACTTCAAGATTTAGTCAGGATTAAAAAAAAATCCAAGCAAATCTCTTCTTGACTTACGTTGTTAATCTCTCTTCCTCCTTCTCTCCCTCCCTCCCTTTCTTCCTTCCTTCTCTCCTTCTTTCCTTCCTCTTTCCTTTCTTCTTCTTTTTTTTTTTTTTGCTTTATTGTCAGATTATGTAGCCTGCATGAATTCTGATATTTGGGAATACTTCAGGGGTATTGGAAAATAATTTTCTACTGTTGAGTAACAATCTCTGTCTCTCTTGACATGTGTGTGTGTGTCATATGTATATATACACATACATACATTTATACCTGTATGTATGAAGTCCTGTATAGACATCTGCCCTGAGAGAATAAGCTTATAAACTATATTAATCAAATTCTGTGTTAGTGGAGTTTTCAGTATGTCCTGCATTCATGGCAGGTTTTTTTCACATGTATTTCAAAACTCTATTGTTAGATGCACAGACGTTCATGATTACTGCATAGGTTTGGTGAGCTGTAACTTTCATCAATATGTGAATATTACTTTGTTCCATTTAATGCTTTTTTATATTCCTTTTTATATAACATTATGATTGTTAAATCTACTTTTTTTTATCAGTATTAACATGATAAATATTTTCCCTCAAACTTTACTTTTGTTCAAACAGGACTATTTAATGCATTCATGATTTTTACGATTATCAATGTCTTAAGTATATTCTGCCACATCGTTATTTTATATATTTAATATAATAGTTTCTTTTCGTTCTCCCCTTTCTTACTCCTTCCCATTATGCTTTCCATTACTCTTTTTTCCCATCTAGTGCGGCGTTTCCCGGTGGAGGGGTTGTTGCCATTTGATCTGTCCATGTCTTGGTTGGGCGTAGCTGCTCTGCACATGGCAGGACCTCACCGTTGGCCCTGCCACTAAATATCAGTAGCGCCCTCGTCACTGGGTCAAGCGAAAGCCCATTTCCACATCCTCCTTCGGGTGTCATGCTACTCCTGACCTTGAACCAGTGTTCATTAGTTTGGGATGTAGGTCTACAGTTTCTCTTCTTTAGTGGTTTGATTTTTCTAACTTTATTTTAAGTTGTATCTTAGTAAAATATGCACATAGTTTAAAAACTCAAAAAATATCGTGAGAGTTTTAACACCCAACAACGAAGGTTTTTTATGTCACTCTTCTCTACTACTTATTCTTCCCACAGCCAACGCTTTTGAGCCCTCTCCCTATCTTTTTCTAGTATTTACTTCTATGTTCCTAAATATCGTGCATATATAGCTATTATTTGATGTTCTAGTTGAAAATATCACATGTCGACTTCTTATTAGGTAAGATGAGATTTTTCAGAAGGCTGCTTACAGCATTAGACAAAGCAAATATTCTCTACTTTTCCAATTTGATTATTTAACAAATTTTGTTTAAATCATCATTCAGGTTTTACATCACTGTTTTTTTTGTAAATATTGTGTACAACTGAGCCACCTAACATCCTTTTTTCCCTTGTACAGTTTTTGTTTTGCCTGAGACTTAGTAATTGTCTAATGTTGTTGGCTTCCTAGTCGGTGATTCTTTACTAATTCATCCCCACACTGTCTGCCAGAAATGTAAATGGCTTCTTGACATGTTCAAACGTATCAGATGCTTTATCAGGATTTTTTTTTTTTTTTGAAGACATTCCTTCTGGACCCTCCAAACCCCTCCCTCCACCCAGTGATGTGATAGTGAAATGTGTTTCCATGTAGTATGGCGGTTTTTCTTGTCACTTTTGGGGCCCTTTTCTCTTCTGCATGACTTGTGGGCACAGAGGCTTGCTTCTAGATTGAGGTATTTTTGCTCACGACCTCAAAGTTTCACAGTTATGTCTAATATATTTAATGAGTGTCAGTCGGTAAAATAAACAAATATTTGCATCTAAAAGCATCCCAGGTCATAAATTACAAATGGCAAATTACCTGACATTTTAGCTAGATTTCATTTTTCAAATACAGAATTTGCAGTAACTTACAAGCATGAAGACAACTTCTGCATATCTCTGCGAAACAATGAGTAGTGAGCATCATTATTCCTATTTTATGTTAAGCGCACCATACAAAAGGGACTTCAGCCAGCATGTATTTCCATAAACCATTCTTGCTAATGGAAAGACACAAGATACGTGAGTGCAAACCGGACGCTGTCTTGACAGAGCTCAAAGTGTAAAGGAGGCAAAAGATGTTTTTAAAGATGACTCTAACAGTCTGTCATTTGTACAGTGGGTGCACCAAGGAGGGTGCGATCGTGGCAGGGAGTCAGAAAATGCTACTAAAAGGAGCTAATGTGGCAAAATGTCATTTTTGAGTTTTGAAGCAAGAATATACACACACGTAGCCACACTCACACTTGTATATTTTTTACTTGACATGATTTACTTTATGCAGAGGACTGAGATCTACGTAGGTCTGTGTCCTCTCAATGGATATCGTGGTGGCAAAAATGAAAGTGACATGACACCATATGTAACGATGGCTTCTAAATCAGGAAGCTGAGGGGCCCACAGACCCTGTCATTCCGGCCTGGATACTTAATTCTTAATCATAGGCAAGTTTGCAATTATTTTTAGTTAGAGTATATTCTGTCTATGCAGTCTGGTACGTATCAAGAGGAGGCCACAGAGAGAAGGAAAAAAACAAAGCATCAGTCACTTTTTGTGTAAATCTGTTCAGTGTTCATTGCAATGAGTCTAGAAGGGAAGAAAAAAGCACTTGTTGAACACATACCCCCTGCCATGTACTCTGCCAGGCACTTTTGCTTTGGCTCAGTAATTTTTCTAGAACCCTATGACGTAGATATTATCTTCCTCCTTTATGCACGGGGGTCATGTAAGGAGTAGAGGCAGCGCTTAAACTCTCCTATGCCCTGCTCTGGAGTCTGTGCTCTTTCCACAGTACTTTGCAGCCTTGGAAGGTTTTGATATTTAGGTTTATAGGTAAGATTGGCATTTTACATTCTTGTGAGAATCCTTTCTGTGTCTTAATATGTGAGAATTTCAGAGACAATTTTATTTTCTTCCAATCACTAAACACACACACACACACACACACACACACACACACACACACACGAGCTTATCATTTCTTGCCAAAAATACTGCAATAACCTGCCAACTGGACTTTGTGCCCCTATTAACTTCTTTCTGCACCCCACCCTTAGCATTGCCACTGAGTTCCGGGTTTGCTTTTCCCCTTATCCGGTCCACTGTGACAATTCTTATTCATCTTTCAACACTTGCCTTAAAATGTTTTCTCTTAAGCCAGCTTATCTGATGCCCAATGATAGAAGTGACTCCGAATGCATTCTTCTTGATTCTCCCATAGAATTTTTATGTGATCTTAGGACAACTCTTATCTTAATATGGTCTAAGAATTTATTTGTCTGATATCAACTAGATTGCGAGATGCTCAAAGGAAAGTGGATATGTAATAATTATTTGTGAAATGTATAAATGTAGAATGAAACATTAATTCACAAAGAAAGATTTAATTTAGTCCAAGACTCACCTGAAATTGTAAATAATAGATTTAATGCAGTTTAATCTGTTGGTGTCCATAAGGCTAGGACTGGTATATCATATTTTGATATTTATAATGATTAGCTAGCTATGCGATATGTGATCTTGGGAAAATTACACAATATTTATGTGTCTTAGTTTTCTTTTGTTCTTATTACTAATAATAGCAGTACATCTTCTAAGGATTACTGTGAGGGAAAGAACAAGGTGGTTGAATGAAAGAATGAAGTTGTTGGTATTGGACTAAGAGGCAGCTAAAACTCATATAATATTTTAGACATTATATAAATAGAAATACATTGTGTGCATTTTTTTTGCAACTTGCTTATTCCTCCTCTATATTATATTTGGGAGATTTATTCACCTAGACCTGTATAGATGTAGTTCATTCATTCTTGATCCTGTATGGTCTTTCATTATACGACTGTTCTATAGTTCATTTGTTCTTTCATTGAGTCATTGTTCCGACATAAGAAATTTGGGCAGTTTCCAGTGTGAGTTTTGTTGTTGTTGTTGAGACATTGCCATGCATGTCTCCTGGTCTACATTTGTAGACAGAGTATATGGTGGTACGTCAATCCTGGGTTTTGTTATATGTGCTTCTTCAGCTTTATTAGCTATTTCCATATCGCTCTCCTACCAGGAGTTTATAAACATTCCTGCTGTGCAAAATCTCTCTAATGTTTAATATTGCCCAACTTTTAAATTTATGCCAACTGTGTGGGTGTATATACCATTGTGGTTTTCATTTGCATTTCCCAGATTTTTAATGATCCCTTACATTTAAAAATTGTTTGCTAGCCATGTGTTTCTCCTTCTGTGAGTGAACTATTCACATTTTTTTTTTGTCCATTTTTCTATGCTCTTGCTGGTCTTTTTAATTAAAATATCCAAATGAAATTGTGAATTTGTTTTTTTTTTTTTTGCAGTTTCTATCAGTTTTTGGTTCATGTATTTTGAATCTGTTATTAGGTACATAAACATTTAGGATTGTAAATTCTCATGATAAGTCAATCCTTTTAATGTTATGAAATGACTTTCCTTGTACCTGGTAATATTTTTGCTCTGAAGTCTACACTGGTATTAACGTAGCTACTCCAGTTTCTCTGATTAGTGTTAGCATGCACGGCGCATTATTTTCAAACTATCACTTTCGACCTTTTTTTGGTCTTTATAATTTAAACCTGCTCGAATAGGAGTATACAACATTTTGGTATTTTTATGCAATCTGAAAGTCGTCAGTAGGGTTGTTCAGACTCACATTTAATCTCATCCATATGGTTAGGTTTAAATCTGCCGTCTTGCTATTTGTTTTCTATTTCTACCATTTTTCTTTTATTCTCTAATCTCTCTTTTTCTGACTTTTTTAGATTGGTTATTTTTCATTTTTCCATGTTATAGTCTTTGCTGGATTATTAGGTATAACTTTGTTTTGTTTAGTAGGATCTATAGTATATATCTTTACGTCGTTAAAGTCTACCTCTCAAGTGATATTATGCCACTTCATATGTAATCAAAGGCTTTTTAAAAAACACTATATTATTGTCCTTCTATATAAACGAAGACGCTTAGTACCAGCATACTTCCATTTCCCCCTCTCTTGGTCTTTTTGCTTTCATTGCTATACTGTTGCCAAATTTCTATTAAAGAAATTAAATTAATTTTAAAAATCTTACACATCGACCCATGTAGTTACCATTTCTGGTGCCCTCCTTCCCTTAGTGTAGATCCATACTTTTAGATTTACTGAGTATAGAATTATAGTTGGACAGATTTTTTTCCCCCCTTTCATTATTTGAAAGATGCCATTCCACTGTTTGCTTGCATTGTTTTTGATAACAAATCATCTGTATTCTTACATTTGCTCCTCTAGACATTGTATCTTTTTCCTCTGGCAGTTTTTAAGAGTTTTCTTATTATATTTTCCTCATCATTTTTTTGAAACGTATTTTTCATTTCACACAATATAGTTTTTATCTCTTAAAGTTCAATTTAGATCTTGTTTTTTTAAATCTTCTATTTCTCTACTTACCTTTTTATCTATGCTTCTGAGTGAGATTAGCATATATTTTTTGTTTGTTTCTTTGTTTTTGTAGGGCCATTTTCTGGTTTTGGAATCAAGGATGTTCTAGCTATATAAAATGAGTTGAGAATTTTTTTTATTATTATTTTCTGGAATAACTTGTGCATGACTAGAGTTTTTTTTGTTGTTTTTGTTTGTTTTTAAATGTTTACTAGAACTCAGTTGTAAAACCAAGTGACATGGCATTTTCATTGTGAATCATTTTAACTGTGAATTAATTTTTAATGGTTAAAAGACCTTTCAAGTTAGTTTTTAATCTTTTCTGGAGCCAATTTCAATGTTTTAATTTCCTAGAACTTGCAATTTCTATGTAAGTTTTCAAATGAGTTTTCAGAAAGTTTTCAAATTATATTCTCTTTCATTTCCTTCTCTTTCTCTTCCTCTTCTTCCTCCTTCCCCTCCTCTTCCTCCTCTTTCTCCTTTTCTTCTTTCCATTTTCTCCTCTTCCTCTTTTTTGTTTACAACTTTCAAGTGAGCTCCTTGGCTCATCAACTCTGAGGCTTGCTCTGTTTCTAACACATGCATCAAAGCTTTCTTTCTAGCCCTTAAACTAGATGCCACAACGTTTTAATATTTTTTTTTAATTTAATTTCTAATATTTTCTGATGATTACTATTGCACCTTTTTTAATCTTTAAGTTATTCAGAGGTGCCTTTTCAGATTTATGAACTTTGGGGGTTTCTAATGTTCTTTATATATTAAACTCTAACAATTTATCAAAGATTGTCATCTGCATTTCTCCAAACTTTTAAAATTTATGGAGACTTTATTTACAGACCAACTCATGCTCCTTAAGAAGAATGGAGTATATTCTTCAATCGTGGTGTTCATTATTGCGCCACGTGGTTTATATCAATTAGATCAAACTTCTTAATATCTGTCATGCTTTTTCTTTCTTTTCTCAGTTTCTGAGAGAGGTTATGGTACCAAGGTTATTCTAGCCACATAAAAAGAGTTGAGAAATTCTGTATTTATTTTCTGGGATTATTTCTGTAAGATGAGATTTTTTTCTTAATATTTGATAGAACTCATATTAATTAAAATCTCCCATTATGAAGTGAGTTTGTTGACATTGCTTTTCAGTTATGTCAATTTTTGCTTCACATATTTTGAAACCAGATTCTTAGGTTCTCACACATTTAAAACATTGCTAGGCAGTGACCCACAGAAATGCATTTTCCCCTTCAATTTTTTTTGCTTTTTTTGGAGCATAGGCAGGGATATCTTTTAATATTGTTGTTCTGTTGTTCCATATTCTTCTGTTGTTCTATATTCTTCTGTCTTATGTGAATTGGCAAACAACATATCAATGGATTTTTTAAAAATCTAGTCTGATTTTTTCTCTTTTATCTGGGGAATTTAGTCCACTGACTTGTATTTTTAAAAGTCTGTTCTTATAAATATCATTTATACCTTGTCCTACCATCTTACTTTATGCTTTCATTTTACTTACCATTTATATGTTTGTTTTTTTTTCTAATTTTCCTGCCCTCTTTTTGATTTATTTAGTTTTTCCTATGTGGCATAATGGTTGATTGTGGGCTCTGGAAATTAAATGTCATCAATAGCCTAGTTTTATAATTCTTAGGCACGTTGGTATATGTTTACCTCAAATTCACATGTTCAGAAACAGCATGGATTGTTTTACATATTTTTAAGGATACAAAACATGAAAAACATATTAAATATTTGTAATGAATAATTTAAAGTCTATTATCTTAGAGCAATTTTAGGTTTACAGAAAAATTGAACAGAAAGTACAGAGAGTTACTGTATAACCTAAACTCCCAGTTTCCCCTGCTGTTCACATCTTGCATCAGTCTGGGACATTTATTACAATCGATGAAAGAATTTTGATACATTATTAACTAAAGTTCACATTTATGGCTTTGACAAATGTATAATGACATGTATCCACCATTACAGTATTATACAGAATAGTTTTATTGCCCTAAAAATCTTTTATACTCCACTTATTCATCTCTGTATACGTTCTTTTGAATCTTGATTTTTCTGTTGTTGTTTAACGTTATACTCCTCAGGATATCTTAATCCGCTGGAAGTTTGAGATCAGATTGCCAGCGTGGCTGGGTGGGCGCTCTCCATCACAATGCAGACTTCTCATGTCCTCACATGGCCAAAGGGGCCAGGGAGCTCGGCGGGGTCTCTTTTATAAGAGGACTAATATCATGTATGAGGGTTCTATTTTCATGACTGAAGCACCTCCCAAAGGCCTACCTTCCAGTATCATCGCATTGAGCATTAGGATTTCAACATACAAATCTGGGGGGACACAAACATTCAGACTATAGCAGAAGGTTATCTATGCTTGGATTCATTCATTTTAACTGTTGATTAGTGTTTCTTTTCTATGGATGCACCTCAAATTAATTATCTCTTCTGCTGTTGATAAGATGTAAGTCATTTCCAGGATTTCACTATTATGGACTTCTCTGCCTCAATAATCTCATATTATTTCTTCATGAAAATATAAGAGTGTTTCTCCAAGGTATGCACCTAGAAGTGGAATTAGGGACTCATGAGATTTTAAAAAATCAATCCTTTATACCATAAAATGGAGTCTACCTACCTCTTTAAACAAAATTTCTATGTGAACAGCTATCTCAGATCTACCAAAATCATTACTTTCTGTTCCTGTAATGGGTCACTCTCTTACCACAGTACTTAGTCAAATCCTAGCTCTTCTTTCCTCTGTTTCCCTCTCATTCCCTCCCACCTCTAAGCAATTCACCTTGATGATTCAACTTTTCCTTTAGGTTTCAGTCTAGAAGTCATTTATCTAGGAGACCCTGACTCTAGCTACATCTGGATAAATGACCCTCCTTGGTTTTCTCACAAAGGCCTTTAGGTCAGCTGTTTTGCAGTTGCACATAGCTAAGTTCCCCAAGGACAGGAAGTGAAGCAGAGTTCGTCCTGGTGTCCCCTGTGCTCATCAAGTAGAACATTGTAGGAATGAGTGAATGTAGGGTACCAAAATTGTGTCAGCAGTGATGCGAACTAGCGCCTCACCCACAAACAATTGGTTGGAACATCGCAGGCTCCATTGTTAAATAACAGGAGAGTAGGGTTCAAGAGTAGATAAGGTTTCACACATCAAGGTCATCACGTATATCCAGGGCAAAACATGTCAGTCATGGCCAAGAGAAATGTTCACGAGGAAGTGTTTCCAACTTAGGCATTCATAAGCTGGGGCCTGCCTCTATTTACCAGTTGGATAATGAACCAGGAAATCCTAAGATGTGCCAGCACTAGGCAATAATTTTCATTTGCTACCAGTCAACTTCAAGGGTCAAGGACAGCTAAACACATAACCCACTCATGCATGTTATTTTAAAGGCATATTTTAAAGTTACAAACATGGTACATTGTGTTAACAAGGTATGTTCTTTTGGCGACAAGTATTTACATTCCACATATGCCTCTTGATATCAAGAGTGTTACCGTTTCATTTTCTTCTTTTTTCTCAGGAGGCTGGGATGCAGATGGAAAAGGCCCTAGTGTCTGGGACACATTCACCCATCAGGGAGGAGAGAGAGTTTTCAAGAACCAGACTGGTGATGTAGCTTGTGGCAGCTACACTCTGTGGGAGGAAGATTTGAAATGTATCAAACAGCTTGGATTGACTCATTACCGCTTCTCTCTTTCCTGGTCACGTCTGTTACCTGATGGGACGACAGGTTTCATCAACCAGAAAGGCAAGTGTTTCTTAAAAATAGAAGGTTGCAGCTTTAATTCAAGGTTATTGCTGCAGACTGGCACAATTAATCCAGTATGCTATTCTGCACTGTAGCTTTGAAATTACAAGTTTTTAGAGTGATTATGGGATACAGTTTTTGAAATAGGTTTGCATTAGCTTTCTCAAAAAGACTCTAGTTCCTCTTAACAGAAGAATTTTGTCAGGAGGGGAGCAAATCGATGGGCAGAAGGAGGGTCCGAATAAACATTTTATTTACATAAGATGTTATTTGAGTGTTAACCTGAAGGTGAGTTTCTAAAAGTTGTGTATAAATTATTTTCAATTGTTTTTACCTGTGATGAGTTATGAACAGCCCTGGAGAACTTGATACGGTTCTGAGCATTTCAATAGGATTGAATTAATGGAGCTAATCAACTACATAGAAGTTGGCATCAAGGCACCTGGAGTCCATGTGCTTGGGGTTAAGTGCCAACTACATCATTTACTGTCTGTGTAAGCACGTCTTGGACATCTCTTGGTACCTCAGTTCTCCACAAGTAGAAAAGGGTACTATACTACTTCCCACTTCAAAGAGTTATTAGAAGATTAAATGAAATAATCTTTGTAAAGTCTTTGTACAGTAGCTGTTATGTCATAAAATCATTCAATGTGTTAGCTATTATTTATATTATGCCTTATAATTAAAAAAAATACTGCCCTGTTTGAAAGACTTGCTTATGAGGCATTTTACCTATGTTTTCTAAAAGGTTTATCACATTTTACAGAGGTGCATGCCCAAATGCAGATGTTTTGTAAATGGTGGATTTGGAAGTTAAACCAAAGGAGCTCTGGCTGTCTCCTTCCTCACAGTGGGGTTGGCGAACTGCCACCTGAGGGCCTAATTTGGCCTGCCGCCTATTTTTGTAAATAAAGCTTTATTACAACACAGTCATGCCCAGTCATTACATGTGTGCTTGTCTGCTTTCCCACTGCAATGGCAGAATCGAGTAGTTGGGGCAGAGATCATATAGCCTGGAAAGCCTAAAATATTGACTATTTGATTCTTTACAGGACAGCTTTGTGGCTACTACAACATAATGGCTTCTTTTTTTAAAATTAAATTTATTGGAGTGACATCAGTTAATAAAATTATACAGGTTTCAAGTGTACAAGTCAGTCATACATC
This sequence comes from Rousettus aegyptiacus, assembly GCF_014176215.1. Taxonomy (NCBI): domain Eukaryota; kingdom Metazoa; phylum Chordata; class Mammalia; order Chiroptera; family Pteropodidae; genus Rousettus; species Rousettus aegyptiacus. The sequence goes on from NW_023416285.1 coordinate 11,955,481, forward strand.
GTATGTATATTGCGTTGTGCGTTCCCCACCCAAAGTTTAATTTCCTTCTGTCACCGTGTATTTGATCCCCTTTCCCTTATCTACCTCCCCTCTCCCCCTTTCCCTCTTAATAAATACGTTTTATTAATACTTTGTTCTGGAAAAGATTTCACTTTACTCCTAGAGTGGGGACTAGGCGAGGCAAGAGAGTTACATACCTAAGGTGCAAAACCGAAGGAGGCGTTTGCTCTCAGTCTTGCAGGCACAAGGCGGACGCTTGCAGGACCCTGAGTGAAGGCACCTGCCTGCCTCAGCACACGTCCAGCCCGAAGAGCCTTCGTCGATACTAAAGGGTTCTTTTTGATTCATACCCAGTAAGGAAAACCTGTGGCAACAGTTCTAGATAGACTCGTGCACTTGCAATGCTCATTTTATGTCAGGCGGGGTAATCTCCACATTGTGACATGGAACCGCAACTCATAGACTCACATGTAGCCTGAAGCCTTAGAGTAGCCTCCCCCAGGTTGGAGCAATACAAGATCAGCAGACCTGTTGCTTGATTCTAAAGGTATCATTCCTGTGACTCACTGCTGTTGGTTGAACGTCCACGTTCTTGACATCATTGGCTAGTATTTATGTTTTTATTTTGAACATAAGGTAATTTTTTGTTCAGTTCAAAGATTATCTTACAATTTCCTACTTTCCTAATCCATCATCAGTGCCCTTTCTTTTTCCTGGTGTCATCTAAAAACTAAGTGTAATCTTTGAATCATCTCTTCTCTTGGCTTCCTAATTGGTTGCCAAATATGATTCATTCCACTTACGGCTCTTTAGCTTCTCCCCTCCTAGGCATCTTCTCGGCCCCTGCCCTCGTTTAGGTGTTTATCATTTTCATCAAGGACTTTTTAATCTACCCTTGACGGGTCTACCTACTTTCATCCTCTTTCTTTGTCCTTTAATCTTTTATAAAAATAAATGCTATCACAGCAATTTTCCTAGAGCTTGGCCCAAGTCATTGGGCTTACATCATCTCCTTCTAAAAACAAAGCAAGATAATTTTTTTTTTTTTAGTCACCCCATGCCTCAGTGTACCATCTACTCCTTCATATGTCATTCTGGGTTGTATTTGACTTAGTCTTAACTCACCTCTGACTCATTACAGGCCCAAGTTGTCTCCTGCGTGTGAGCCACGCAACACCCTGGGCACATGACCTACCACTTATTAAACATGCGATGCGATTTTCTGCCTTCGTCGGGATTTTCTTACACTCTTCCTCCTGCCTGGATTGGCTGTTCTTTAACTCTCGACTGTACCTGCTGAATGTTTATCCTCCTGTTAAAACCTAGCACAGATGTTTTCTCTCCTTTAGAGCCTTCCCCTATTCCCAGACAGCAGAGATATATACTTTTTTCTATTTCCATATCACTTTGTAGAACTCTTAGGGTATTTCTCACATTCTTAACTATTGCCGTCATTGTATCCTCTGTTAGACTGCGAGCACCTTGAGTTGAATTTAGTTAAATGAATGTGTGCAGGGTCTGCTGTGTTTCAGGGACTATGCATAAGATGACCCCTCGAATTGCTCATGGTGTAATGGGAGATAATTCTGCATAGGGCACTCCTATGACCTAGTCCACTGCCTTGCAGGGAGGAATTCAGGTAAGTTACTGAAATTACTTGAATTAGGCCAATAGTAATCATAAAAATCACTCTAAGGGTAAGCGTAGTTGCCTTTTATTGAGCCTGTAGTATGAGCAACTCACTGTGTCCCTTGTCATACTTGCATTTGCTGATTTCATGCTCTTGACAGCTCTGTGAGCGAGGGCCTTCTCTAAACAGAGGGGATCACGGTAACATGGGTATATGGCTGGGCATAGATTTGCCAAGATGACAACTTGAGTTAGGGCTGAGTTTGACCTAGGTCTTTCTGCCGTCAAAAACCTAGTATCTAGTCTAGACCCAGTTACGACCTCACCAAACTGCTTTCCTTCCTTGCGCTGCAGTTTCCCTGTTGGTGGAATGAAGCGGAGGATCTGTGGCTCTGCCCACTGCTCCCGTCCGTGAGTCTGTGAGTTTGGAGTTCTCACTGAGCTTCCCTTTGGTTGGTAAACAGAAGAAAAGTTAAAATCAGAACAAAAACATGAACCACCCACCAGCTCGTAATATAGGTCCGTAAGCCCTTATCTGAAATTTTCAAATCCCAAAGGCTCTCAAGACGGAATCCTTTTTAGCAAGTTTACCTCTAAAACCATTTTGGCAGCAAAAGCTGACTGGAATTGATGCGAAAAGGTTATTATTATTTCAGTTTATTCTACTTAATAAGAATATTCATATGTCATACTGCAGAAGTACGCATATATGATACTGCAAATGTTTGGGGGGCAGTGTTACACAATATATGGTATTTACTCTGTGTTTCTTTTCTAAAATTCAAAAATTCTGAACACATTTGCCACCAAGATTTTCAGATAAAGGATTGTGAGCCCGTACCAATGTCAACACATCAAGCTATTTAAAACCAACGTGAGGTTTGCAGAAGTTCATGGAGCACACTGTAGGTCAGCAATCCAAGGGCAGAGAAGCAGAAACGCTGGAGGGTGGTAGTGGTGACATTGGAGCCACCGGGCCACCTGAACAGTGTGGGAGAATCACTTGTGCAAATCTCATGTGGGGATCCTGTGACTGAGGTTTTCGGGTTAGGCCCCAGCCTTCGTGAAGCCAAAGCTGATGGATATTACAGACTCTTCCATGAACAAAAGGGTATTGGAGGTGCTTCTAGAAGGCAGAATTTCAATAAGCACTAGCTCACTCTTGTGCAGTGATCTGTTGAAGCAATTGGAACTGTTTTTACTCAGAAAGGCCATCATTTGTTTTTTTTTGTTTGTTTAAACATTTTCTCAAAGAGCATGCAAAGAATTGGAAAACCTTTGTCACTATTCTTTCCAAGGAACCCCCTTTTTTTGTGTTTGAGTCCCTATTTTAAAGCTTGATTAGAGGATTTTTGGAAACATGTTAAATCTGATGTTCCTAAATTGGAAGAATATTGTACAAAATGGAATTGTTACACAGTCTTTCTCTTTTAAATGTCAAGTTTTCAAGGTTTAACGAGAAGAGATTGAGCTGGCAACTGAAATCACATATTTCTGTATTTCTCAACTGTTCAAGTGCATGTTTTTATCTACCAAAAATGTAAGTTTCAGGTGTTTAGTAGGGGACCCAAGTATTGGAAATTAAAAGCAAAAGGAATGTTTATGCAGAATTTCTTATTCACTTTAAGATTTTAAATATAAGCACGCTTAGCAGGAATGGCAGATAAGTAAATTACAAAAACCTTCATTAATCTCTTTATGTTGGGCAGTGTGGTAGGCTGAATAATGCCACCCTCCTCCCCAAAGTTATCTACCTCCTAATCTTTAGAAACTGTAAGTATATTGTCATACCTGGTAAAAGGGTCTTTACAGGTATGATTAAGTTAAAGAACCTGTGATGGGGAGATTATTGTGATTACTTGGCTGGTCCCAGTGTAATCACGTGAGTCCTTATAAAGGGAGGCGAGGGGATCCGAGTCAGGGAGAGAAGACAGAAGGACTGCAGCAGAGCTCAGAGAGCAGAGAAGATGTTACTGCTGTCTTTGAAGATGAAGGAAAGGACCATGTACCAAGGCATGTAGGCAGCCTCTAGATGTGGGGAAAGGCAAGAAAATGATTTCTCCTTGAGAGACTCTAGAAGAAATGCAGCCCTGTTGACATCTTGATTTTAGCTCAGTGAGAACACTTTGGGTTATCTGAGGCCCCAAACTGTAAGATAATAACTTTGTGTTGGTTTAGGCCACTGTTTGTGGTGATATGTTACAGCAGCAATAGGAAACTGATAGAGGCAGTGTGCCAAGAGAACCTAGGGCAGTGAAAGAAATTGGTGGTGTGATAATTTGATAACTCAGAGAGTTATATGTTTGGCACACGGTAGGCACTGAATCAAAATTAAATCTACATTAAGACCTTTGGAGTTTGCCTAGGAAGACTCCAGTTTAGTTATTTCCCATAGTGAGACATCATCTTTCCAAGTTCCAGCCACATCCTCTTTTAAGGGAATTTTCCCAATTTTTTCATTTTACATAATCCTTCTTTGTGACATACAGATCACATAACCTCATTGAAGAAGGTCATGTTGCCCTATTGTTTTCCTTTCTCAGGGATGTTTGAAATTAAGGAGCCTAGAGGCTGAGTTGATTGGTGCTTGGCCCTGAGGCTTTGAGGTAGCTTTAGCAGATGGAATGGCCATTTGGAGACCATGGCAAATAGGATGCATTAAAAAAAACTGTTTCTGCAAGAGAGAGAGAGGAATGAGTAGATGTTTTAGAGAAGCCGGGATGAGAGACCAGACTTTCCTGAGATGCAAAGATTTTCTCAGCTTCCAGCTTTAATTTCTTTGAGTTCCAGTTGAAATTATTTTCTGTCATTGGGCATGTGATACCTCTCAACCATTTCATATAATACCCACTGTATTTTATGCCAAGCAGCCACCGTCCCTAATGCCACTTTTATATTTGAGTTAATCTGAGTGGGTTTCTTTTTTCTATATCCAAAGACCTTTAAATCAAGTATGCTTCGTATTTTCAAAGATCAATTATAAAGAAATAGGCTTAATTAAAATGTAGACAATGGTAGTAACAATGAAAGGCTGTAAAAGCTTCAGTACTTAAAATAATCAGCCCTTTTTTAATACCCAAATGCAGAATAGAGTCCAAATGACATCTAAAGTTTCAAGATCCCTAGATTGGTAACAGATGATCATTTAAAAACACACATTTATGTAGAGAATTAGTTACCTTGAGTTGTAATAATATGATAAAACCAAAGAACCCTTTGGTTTTTTTGCATTTGATACTTAAAATACTCATGAGGTGGCATTATTAATATTCCTTTCTTACAGATGAAGAAACTTGGGCATTGAGGGGCCAACTGATTTGCCATGACCCTTTGACTGAATTGTCTGACTCTGGAGCTTGGCTCTTAAAAACTTCACTCTACTGCCTCATGGGAAAGTTTCATTACAACACCAAATAAACTGAAATAAAATGCTCCATTCTGGGATGTTAAATATTAATTATGCAATGCTTTGTTGCTCTGCCGTGCTGATGAGTGAGAGAAAAAAATTTACTTAAAATTTTTTTAATCTTCAATTTAACTGAGGATTATCATGTTGTTTGAATTACATTGATTGCCATCATTAATGATTGTGCCATATCTAATGATGCTTCCAAAAGATAAATCACTGATTCCTCCAAAATAGAAAAAAAAACATCTGATGTTATAAATCGGCTCCAAAGTAGGTGATTGTTAAGGCTAGTAAAATGGTCACTGTGTTTCTGGTTCTGAAACCACATTAATAAGTGGGAGAAGTGGAATGCCGTAGTGGGAATGGTTCAGTCTTTGCAGGGAGACAAAGTGTGATTACACATTGGCTGTGCCTCAGAACAACGCTGGCATTGCCTGGCTGTGACTCACTTTCTCTGAATTTCAGTTTTCTCATTTATTTATTGAGCATAAAAATATCTACCTCTTGGACTTAAGTATGAATGAAATCAATTAAAGTTGCTATTATTTGTATATTCGAAGACAATGGAAGGAATTGGCTATAGGAACCTCAACACATACCATTTTATCATCTCCGGATATCCCATTTTGCAAATGAGGACATGCAGGTTTATAGAGGCCCAGAGGTAGAATGGTGGAGTGTGCTCACTGAGAGAGAATAGAAAAGCTTTATACATTTTACTGAGTATATTAGTTTTACGTCGATGCTATAACAAATTATTACAAGCTTATCTGCTTAAAACAGCACAAATGTGTGACCTCAGCGTCAGGTAGGTAACAGGTCTGACACAGGTCTAGCCAAGCTAACACCAAGAGGGCTACAGGGGTGCTTTTCTTTCTGAAGGTCCTAGGGGACAGTCTGATTCTTGGCTCATTCAGGTTGTTGGCAGAATTTAGCTTCTTGTAGTTGTATGAATGAAGTCTTTATTTCCTTGGCGGTTGTCAGCCGAGGACCATTTTCAGCTTCTGGAGGCCCCTCATCTCTTGGCTCGTGGCTCCCTTCCTCCACCTTCAAAGTCAGCAATAATGGGTCAAGTCCCTCTCATGCTGCCATTTTTCCTGGCTCTCCTGCTATTACATCTTTCTGACCCACTCTTCCGCCATCCTCATTTACTTCCGAGGACTCGTGTGGTTAGACTGGGGCCAACTGAAAAATCTAGAGAAATCTTCCCATCTCAAGATCCTTAACCACATCTAGAATGTCCCTTTTGCAATGAAAAGTAACATAGTTATACATTCCATGAATTAGGGCACGGATATCTTGGAGTGGGGTACATATTCTGCCTATTGAATGTATAATGGTCTGCAAGTGGGTCTTCCACGTATGAAGTTGTTATAATGATTCCCATTATGTTGCAGTCTGCCAAATAAGAGAGCTGTTGTTAAAAATATCCACGTTTAGAGACAGATAGGCAGATAACACATGACCTTATGTAATTCAGTTTTTGCTCACCCTGCTTACCTCTCACCGTTCTTATTCCTCTTCTGCTGAGATATATGTTCTCCTTATACTGAACTTTCTGTTCCCAGAAAAATCCATACTCTTGTAGGAGAATAAAATAATCAAACAAACAATGGCCAGGCCATATATGACAGTAAAACTTCAGCCCACATAAGCAGGCCAGAAAGTCAAACTACAACCTCAGCAGCAACTGCCCCAGAATGGTCGGAGCTTTGGTCAACAACTGCCAGATTTTCTATTTTTTTTTTTTGGCTCCTCTGCCCTCTGCTTCCAACTCAGGACCAACCAGCCAGAGAAAGCCATCTATGTTCCCAAACCAATTACATAGGAAGCCCCACTTCTGCCCTGTGCCAACAACCACTAATCAGAACATACCTGAATCCCACACCCCTCCTCTTTTTCACTATAAAACTTTCCTCTTTCCTGATAGCCTCTGAGTATCTGCCAAATGCAGGCGATGATGGATGACTGCCTTGCTGTAGCAAGCTCCGTTCACTTTTGGGTGTTTTTTTCCCCCATAGCTTCTTTGGTCTTTTGCACATTTGCTTTCCCTTTTTTCTCTTCCTGAATCACTCTTTTCTCTTTGCTTTATGTGGATAATTTACATTCATCTTTTGAGTGTCAGCTTAGATGTCACTAATGACAATAATAACAATAATAATTATTATTAGATTGATAGCTAACCTATACTAAGCCCTTACTTTATGCCAAGAACTGTTCTCAGTATGTTTAATTTATCAACTCATTAAGCTTCCATAACAATTATGAAGGTTGGTTTCTGTTGTTGTCCACATTTTGCAGAAGGGGAAGGATAATTCAGAAAAGTACAGTAACTTGCCCAAGGTATTTGAGATCATAGTGAAGAAGTTGGGATAGAATTTAGGTAGTTTGGTACCATAGTTCACTTTTGAAACCATTATACTACTTTGCTTTCAGAATAAATTTCCAAATGTACTATTTGGGATAGGTATTTCTCATCATAGGCTTAAAAGTATCATTCTGTACTTTATCTTTACTAATAATATCATATTGTAATTGTTTATGAATTTATCTGGAGTCCTTACTAACTTTTAAGGTCCCTGAGGATAAAGATAATATGTTTATTTAACTTATGTTTGCAAATCTGCTGTATAGTAGCTTCTTTATAAATGTGAATTTAAGGAATGAATACATGAATGATTGACTAAATGAAACATATACAAAAGTCTGAATTATTATTATTATTCTTTAATTGGAAGATACTAAGTTTTTTTAAAAGGGGACACTATTCCTAGGCAAACACTGAATGCAACATAATTCTACATGTGAAATTATAATTATTATCCAGAAAACAATCTTTCAAAAGAGAGGACAGCTTCTCTCTTCTAAGCTTAGGCTGTCTTCATCCTCTTAGACATAAAATCACATGAAGTACTATTTACATGCCTCTCCTCAGAAAGTCTCTTCCAGGTTGAGAATCATCGTTAGGTTGAACCCAATGTCTCCTTGGCAGAGGAGGTTTCTGAGGCAGAGCCTCTCCAAGTTCACATTCCTCCAAACTCTCCCATAATCCTATCAGCTTCTCTCACCACGTGGCGCTGGGAGAATGAACTGAGAGCCAGAGCCAGGGGTGGTGCGTATTCCCACGGACTATGCCAGAATTTTAGAGCAGACTCCCCAAGCTAGTATTCCTTAATTTCCAGCTGCCCATGTATCCCTGACTGTGGGACAGATGCTGAGCTCTCGTTTGTACTCACTGGGTCTCTTTTCCTAGACTTTTGAGACTCCTGGCTCTGGAGAAGCACTAAGACGGTCATCTGGTTCCAGCCTTTTACATAAACAGTACCTGATACTGTTGAGATTTATTCATTCATTCAGTGAATACCTACTGAGTGTCTACCAAACTTCTGGTATTGTTCAAGGATTTGAGAAATCCAGAGGTAAACTAGAAAGACAGAGCTTCTGCTGTCACGGGGTTTGTATTCTGGTGTGGTTAAGAGACAAATCACACATAACAAATAAATGAAATAATTTCAATGTGCGACAGCGACGCAAAGTTATGTGACAGCAGCTTGCCCCGATGTAGCCCTTTGAGAACATGCACATCTTCTTAAATCATGTCACCCCGTTACACTCGCGCTCCCTGATCAGCCAGCCTCCCCTGGAAATCTTTATGTTTCTTCTCAGCCTTTAATTGATTATATGTGAGAAGTAATAAACTTTATTTTGAATAAAAATTGTTTAGGAAATTATTCCAAAGCCTCTCCCTTTCAACAATTATTGCCAACATACTATAAATAATTTTTCTCCTTATATCTTCTTCTTTTTCCTAGGAATCGACTACTACAAGATCATCAATGATTTGTTAGCAAATAAGGTTACGCCCATAGTGACCCTGTACCACTTGGATTTGCCCCAGGCCTTAGAAGACCGAGGAGGTTGGTTGTCGGAGGCAATCATTGAATCCTTCGATGAATACGCCCGGTTTTGCTTCAGTACATTTGGGGATCGAGTAAAGCAGTGGATCACCATAAATGAGCCTAACTTGTTTGCCCTGGTGGCATATGATTTGGGTGTGTTCCCTCCTGGGGTACCTCACCTGGGAACGGGAGGCTATCAGGCAGCCCACAATTTGATTAAGGCCCATGCCAGATCCTGGCACAGCTATGATTCCTTATTCCGAAAAGAGCAGCAGGGCCTGGTGTCCTTAGCACTTTTTACTGGCTGGGTGGAACCAGCAGATCCCAACTCAGTGTCTGACCAGGAAGCTGCCAAAAGAGCCATGGCTTTTCACTTGGATTTTTTTGCTAAACCTATATTTATTGATGGTGACTATCCTGAAGTCGTCAAGTCGCAGATTGCTTCCATGAGCAAAAAGCAAGGCTATTCATCATCACGGCTTCCAGAATTTACAGAGGAAGAGAAGAGAATGATCAAAGGCATGGCCGATTTCTTTTCTGTGCAATATTATACAAGTCGCTTAGTCAAGTACCAGGAGAATGATAAAGGGGAACTGGGTGTTCTGCAGGATATGGAGATTGAAATTTTTCCAGACCCATCTTGGATAAGTTTGGCTTGGTTCTGTGTGGTGCCATGGGGACTACGTAAACTACTGAAATACATTAAGGTACATGCACATTTGTCTGTTTCTGTTTGTGCACACCCAAATATGTGGAGATGGAAGGACACACATATGTACGTGTGTGTGAGAACATGGAAAAAAAAAAAGAATGAGTTTAGGCAGTGGCAGATACATTTGTTGGCCTGGGAAGAGAAGCTTAGAATATAAATTGGTGAGGGGTAATTAGTTAGTTGATAAAGGGCCTCAAAACCATGGTCAAAGTTAAGATTCACTGTTAAAGTCATCTGCGGCCATAGTAATAGCCTGGACATATTTTTTCAGGCTGGTGTCATGAAGGTGATTATTAAAAGGCATATTAAGGGTAGAAGTGGCTGGACCCTTTTTGGGGTCTTCGTTATGCTGGATGGCATCCAGCTATCTGAAATTAAAATTTCGAGGACCCCCCTCCTGTGGGGGGATGGCGAGTACAGCTGCTGGCGGGACCAAAGGGTTAAGGAGCGGTGACAATCAGCAGATGCTGAGGGAAGAGAGATATTTCTGTCTTCTCATTATAATAGAGTCATTTGACTGTCTTCATGGACATTTACACAGTTTTGCTTTTCCATTGTTAGTCACAAAATGTCACTGCGTGGAAAATTAAGTTAATAGGGTCAGTGCAATTTGATGAAAACTAGTTTGGGGTTGTAGCTTAGAGAAGATAGAGGGTAATGCACCTGATTTTATGAGCCTCTCTCTCTCTTTTTTTTACATCTGTTTAGAATAAAACTTCTGCTCTTTTGTTCCAGGATATGTATAATAACCCTGTAATTTACATCACTGAGAATGGGTTTCCCCAGGGTGACCCCCCATCTCTTGATGACACTCAGCGCTGGGAGTATTTCAGACAGACATTTCAGGAACTGTTCAAAGGTACCATTTGAAATGATGAAAGATCAATTGTGCAAACTTATGTGCCTATTTGCATTCAGCGAACGCCAATGATTTTGAAAGCTGAAATTCATGTAAATCAGTGTAAAGCCATGTAATTAAGAGAGAGGAGAAAAAGTATTTAGGAAAAAGGAAGGTGAGGATTTTGGCCTAGCTTCAACCTCCTGAAATTTAATCAAGTAAAAAAGCGACTGTCTTCAGCATTTTGTGACTCCTGGGTGAAGGTGATGCGACTAGGAAGAGTGGGGGCTGTTGGGAGAGAACATTAGTTATTACAAACTATATTAGTTATTACCAGTTAGCATGCTTATTTGCATATTTTAATATCCTAACCACCACAAAATGAATTGGTAGAATTTTTATTTATTTATTTACTTTATTTTTTTTATTTTTTAGACGAGGCAACCCCCTTGTTCAACCTCACAAATCGCAAGGACCTTGTCCGTTTACAATCCCTTATTTTTTCTTATTTTTTACGCCTATAGCAAGCACCTGGTCTTTCTAGGTGGTCTCCCATCCAAGTACTAACCAGGCCCGACCCTACTTAGCTTTCGAGATCAGATGGGATTTGGCTTGTTCAGGGTAGAATTTTTAAAGGACCAAAATTAAGCATTTGTGTAATAAACTTTAAAGTGCTGTGAGTCTTTGATCAATGCATGTTTCATGTAAGCTATGGCCAAGCAGCCCAGTTAGAAACTTTTTCTTTTTGTCATACAGAATCTATGAATTTGGTTTTAAGACAATATTATTATTATGGTAACTCTTTTCCTCCCATGGAATTCTTTTCATATTTGAAAACAAATGTGAAGGAATAATCTTTAAATGTGTGTGTTTAACACACATTTCAGTATCAGTTAATTTACCCTTTTTAGCTACCACTTGGAACGCTGTTGCTTTATAAATTTAATTTCTCTTCTCTATAGAGGAATCATATCATAGCAACGAAATCTAAGGCAAAACGAGACTTTGAATTTATTTATTTTTTTTACCATAGTAGTCACGCTTCTCTCTCATCATCTGTTTGAAAGGTCCTGAAACTCTTCTTTTCAAAATTAGTTAGTAATATACTGGAATCAGTCACAAGAAATTCTGGAAAGTGACACAAAGTGCTTTCTTCTAAAACCTAAAATATGTTGACTTGCTCTCTCACTAAGACCTGGAGTGTTTTGGCACAGGGCGATTGGATTTCTACAGTTTGATTCAAGAAAAATAATTATTTTTTATCTTATGCGCAAACTAGATTCTTCCTTTGGGTGAGAATTCACTTTCTGATGAGAAAGGAAAATCTCAAGTTATCTGCTTCTTCTTCACGTCTCTCTGTAAATGGGCCTATGCTAGTTAATCCACTGATGTTCTCAGCTTCACTTTAAGAGACAAGTAGGCTAGTTACCATCAGGAAGATTTATGGATGACATAGGGACCATAAACAACGGGTCCGAAATTGTTCTGTGCATTTTTGGGGAAGGGAGAAAAACAGAAATTGGCTTTCTTAATCCCCAGCTGGTTCTCTGTTTAGTGCTAACCGTTTAAGTGCATTTAATTGTTCTTTGAAATAGTTTCAAGTACTTTATACAATCCCATAGGTATTTAATGCTAAAAACTCAGTAGTGGACCCCAAAATTAAAACAACTTAAAGATAGAAAAGTAATTGAAGGCAAGAGTGGAAAATGTGAGAAGATATGGCTTTCTGAGGGACAGGAGAAGAGAATAGGGTTAGGAAACACACTCCTGTTTTTCAACTTGTTGATTTTCAATTGTCTTTAAATCGATAAAATATTATGTACTTAAAACAGTTGTTTACAGCTTCTGTGTTCTCTTCTGATTCTTAACATTAGACAATCTATATTCATTATTATTAACATAATTCTGTATTTATTTTGCTTTTTTAAAAAAATGTAGCCTTTCAAGACATGCAGAAGCCTACATATTGATCAAAAGAACCCATACATAAATGTATCTATTCTAGACTGGGAATAGTGATAGCTAATTTTCATATATTGTTGCAGTGGATATCAATTATTTTGCCTGTGGTGAAACTCTCTTTTCTAGTAACTAATTGTCTTCTACAGAATACATACCTCTCCTCATCCTCGGGCTTACCACAGGGACAGCCATATTAATGGAATAAAAGACTGCTCCTTGTGAACAGATAATTGATTGGTTTAGATATATCTATAGGACAGGAACTGGGCCAATTCTGGTTCTCTAGGAGTCAGAACTTGGGCCAGTCAGTTTGTTGGTCTCTTATCCTGGGCTGACAGGGTTATGTTACTTGGCGGCCATTGATGCCTTTGTCCTGCCATGTGAGCTTACAAATAGTGAGAAGGGAAGGTACAGGTGCATCCAGGGGCGTGGTGGTTAGAAGTGGGGAGAGCATCCAGACGGCACCTAAGCCTCTAGTTCCAGTTTGTTCTCAGACCCAGCTGTATGCATGTTCTTGAGAGACATTACTTTTACTTATAATTGAGTGCTCTTTCTGCTTCGCTTGGTTCTAACTGAGTTTCTATCATTTGGAACAAAGAGAGTCTTAATTAATACCATCTCACATTGTTTTCAAAACAGTCACACGAGGTCATTGCTCCTGTTTCACAGATGAGAAAGCTGAGTTTCAGAGAGATTAAGCCATTTGCTCAAGATCACAAAGTTACTGAGTAATATTTCCTGGACCGAGGGGGAATGCGTGTACCTTTATCACTGCTCTTTCGGTGTTTGATGAGATCTGTGAGTGCAGGCCTTTCTGACTCAGTGCTCGCTTGTCCTACAGCACTGACCCTTTCCCTTGCCTTTGGTACTCTAGGCTTGCAGCGATCCTTTGAAAGTGCTTCATGCTGCCTGTGCAGGAGCCGACAGGTCCTATGACCTTTGACAAAGTTCAGACTCCTGTACCCTGCCTCTCGGAGGAGGAGGGGGGCTGTACTCGCTGCTCAGTTTCCTGAGGTTCCTCCCAGGTAGAACTAATGATCCGGATGGGAGAGAACTTTATAGGTCAAAAGCACCACACCAGCAATTAAAAACAGTAACGGCCAAGGAGGACATTCCTGGGAAGCACTGCAGGTAAGAACCTGGCAGAACCCAGGGGGTCAGATGTGGGCTTTGTGATTCCCACGGACAAAGCCTTCCCTCCAACATCTCAGGCACAGACACATAATGACACTATAGCTGGATCAATGGTGTCCATCTGGAGGTCTTACTGATCTCTTCAGGTGACGTCCCTCAACAGTTAATTGAGCAGTGAAAAGTAAGCTAATATTTTTGTTCCCTTTAGGGAAAAGGAAAAAAAAAATAGGAGTCATTTCAAGGGAAAAAAAGGAAATCAGCTAATGCCTTTTTAATTGTTGCATTATTTAAATGCCTTTAAATAGGTTGTGTTTTAATTAATGTAGGTATAGATAAAAGTAAAGCAACATAGTGAAGACATCAAAAACTTGCAGTAATGTATAACTAGACTTGCACTCTGGCTCTACAAAATATTCAATGAGCGGCATTTGGCAAATTGGTCAACCTCCCAAACTTAGTGCATTCATCTATTAAAATATGATAATGCTTTCCCTGGTAGGCAGTCCTACAGATTTCATTTAATGGGATATTGTGCAAATCCCTTTCCGCAGCAATTGCCTGGCACACACATTAGGTCCTCAACCAGTGGTAACAATGATTTTTATTACAAAATGTGTACCCTTAACAATATATTTGTCACCTCAAGTCATTTTACTTGTTTTAAAAATATCATCCCAAGACTTCTTTTTACCCCCATCCGCATATCTCTAAGTTACAGCAGGATATTCCCCTGTGTCTGCGTGTTTCTCTGTTTCTCTTTCTGGGGACTCATTCTTTCTGAATGAATGATGTAACTTTGGTCCTCTGGCTATTCACACTTGAATCCTGTGGGGGAGAAAGCAGCAACCACCTCTCTTCATTCATTATTTCCATCAGAGAGGTTGCCAGATTAGGTGAAAAATCAAATCATGGGCAGCAGAAACAACTGGCAAGCAACGGGGTAGCTGGAATTGCTCTGCCACATGCATTTTTGTAGACGTTTAGAAAGCAGTGATCTTCAGACTTAAGCTTTCCTCGCATCATGTGTATCTTTATTATATTCATAGAGTTGACATAAATCCTTGCTGCTCCAGAGCCATTAGGCAAGTTAAAGTTCATATGTACACACGCAGGTAGACACCTCAATGATCTGAATGTTGCTGGGGAGGCGAGGGGGTATGTGAAGCCAGGGGAGGTTATTCCCAATGGGCGGTACTCCACCTGTGCCCCCGGATTCTCCCGAAGGGGGGTTCGAGCCTGTGTTCCACCTGTTCCTCATCCCTACCCAACATGTGCTTGCCTTTCACTTGGCTCAGAATCTTTCTGCAACCGGGAATGTCACAGCGTGGCCTCCAGACTGGCCCAGCCCTGTCGTTTGGAGTACGTGAACTTGCTTGAAGTCAGACAAGACATGGATTTGAAACCTGGTTCTGCCACTTACAAGCTCAATAATTTGGGGAAAATTCTTAAGCCATCTAGACTTTAAAATTTGGATAAGAAGGACATCTGTTCTCTAAAGAGTGGTGAAAATGAATAAGATAATGTTTATAAAGTCTAAATACAGAGTCTGACACATTACAAAGGATCCTGTAAATGATGGTTGAGTTTTTTTGAGGGAGAGTGGGGGACTGTAAACCCTCTCAGAGCTGGAGCTGTGTCTTTTTCATAAATATATCTTCAGCTCTGAGCATCATTCCTGTCATACAGTAGGTGTTCATGTGTTTGTTGAATTTGGTTGTGTCTATCAGAGAAGAATTAATCAATGGATAATGAGAAATACATGACTAAATGATTGGAAACTATTTTCTTTTCCTAAAGAAATATAGCCCACATAGAAAAAAAAAATCAGCTTTCTGGAAAGTTTCTGAACCAGCCCAAACTTTCCAGTTAGATCCATGCCTGAGTTAGCACAGCGGTAGATGATTGCAAAGAAGGTTTGTTAATGACCAGCTTTAGGCTTTTAATGACAAAACCCCTCAGCAAGATGTCATCAAAGTTATTGAAGACTTCACCGAAAGTGTTGAAGCCGATGCATTGTAACAAGAAGGTTATAAATCTTGCAGCTTGGGTATACCACCAAGAGAAGATGCTGAGCACAGAATCACCCTGCTGTTGTCTGTCAGCATCCTCCCTCCCCTTTCCTCTTCTTCCCACCGAGAGCCGGCAACGGAGAAATACATCCATTTCCCACAGCAGCGCAGACCTGGCAGCCACCTGCCCACGTCAGTGTCAGATCACAGAGGCCCATTTAACTGGACAAAATGTGTTAAGCACCTGTGTTTTTCTAAATGTGCCTTTCAAAAATTCTTAAGAATTAAGGAAAGACCTCAAAGGTAAATATCTTGACCTTTTAGAAAAACTAACCAATTAAAAATCCGTTGCAAGCTGAGAATAGAGACCCAAGTACCTGAACATAGGTGCCAACTCCATGTTTATTGTTTTATCGCTTCTCAAAGTCAACTTTTGTCAACTGAGTCACTATGAAGCAGTTTGTCTCATAGCTCATGGATAGCTCACAGCTTTGGGTACACGTGGAGTGGGATGTTGGATTCATTTGGTACTGCTGGCTCTGGCTAGACCGGATGGGAGCTGGCAAAGAGGATTCAAATGTCAGAAAACAGAAGGAAGAATAAGATTCGAAGGCTGTACACAGGAATTGTTAGTGCGTGCTAGTGTACAGACTTGTGGAATTTGAAAAATCATAAAGGAAACCATTTCCAATATATATGTATTTTACCAGCCTACACACTCACACCACACAGAAACCCAGATGGCCAGAAATTAGAGTCCCCCTTAAAGTAGAGATATGCCAGATGACCTTCCTCTATTTTTTCTCCTTTATTTTTATTGTCCATGCGAAGAGTGGCAGAATAGAAAGTCTGCAGAGTTTGGAGAATAAAGACAGGGACGAAGTCCTGTCTTCTAGTGGTGTGCCTTTGGACACCTCATCACTAGGACTCTCTGAAGGTCAACTTCCTCACTCATTAAATCGAATAGGACTGATGCTAATTGCTATTCTGCCCAACCCAAAGTTGGTTGTGAAAATAAAATGAGGTGGCTTATGCCTTATGTATACTCTGAACACCTTAAAATGTTAGATAATATTTTCATATTTGATATATTTACTGTACACTTTTAAGTATTTTCTCTCTGGCCCAGGTACATAATTTGGATCTCAGTGTTCTCCACCACAAAGGGAAGGAATCCATGCTCAATACCCTTTCAGCATCTACAGTTTGTATGGTTTTCATTTTCCTGCGCATTTCTAAGCCTCGTGATGGTGTGATCAGTGATCCATTGAGGAAGTTTAGGGACCATGTCTTGTGACCAAGCGGCTTGTGTAGTGCTCAGTAAAGCTCAGAATAGCACACGCACATGTTGTTGCTGAGCTTCTTCACCAGGCTCATCCAGGTGGGGCACAGAGTGATAGGATCAGGGACGTAGACCATTCGGCAGGCATGCTCAGACATGGGACCTTGTACATCTGCTTTTGTGGAGCTGCCCTCATATGAAGCAGCACAGGCACACATCAGAGCATCTGCCCTGTGCTCTCTGACTGTAAACCATCCTTTACCTTCTCTTTCCATAGTATTCTAGTGCTTATGCTGTGTGTGTGTAGATGGACATCCCCTTGGACTTCTTTTTAATTCAGTTTCAACTTTTCTGAGGAGATAATTACTTAAGATCCCTGACCACTCCAGGCCCAGTGAATTGTGCGACTACTATAGAGCCTTTAAAAAAAAAGATTCAGATCATTCCAAATGTACCCTCCATTTTTAATGACAATCTATCCAGTAGATTTTGTATGACGTAGCAGCAAACAGAAACTCAGTTTTATTTTTATAACTTAAAAGAGAACTATAAAGTAATAGGTATAATTTATCCGGAGAAAATCTAGTTTTTCAATAGGAAGGGTAGACTCAATGGAATCTCCAAGAAAAGGGAAGAGGGAGAATTTGATAACTTTTTAAAATAAAATATAATTGACACATCACATTTTGAAAGTTTAAGGTGTATGACATGTTTATTTGAAACATTTATATATTACAATATGATTATCACCCTACTGTCGGTGAGTACCTCTATCATGTCACATAATTATTACTTTTTTTTTTGTAGTGGGAACAATTAAGATCTAGTCTCAGCAATTTTGAAGTTGATAATACAGTATTATTAGCTATAATCACTATGGTGTGCATTAGCTCTGTGGGACTTATTGATCTCTTAGTTTCCAGTTCGTACCCTTAAATAACGTGTCCCCAATTCCCCCTACCCCGACACTCTGGTAACCACCATTCTACTCTTTTTTTTTTTTTAAATGAGCTTAGCATTTTTAGATTCCACATACAAGTGGCATCGTACAGTGTTCGTCTTCCTCTGTGGACTTATTTTGGTAATGACCTCACCGTCCATCCCTGTTATCCCAAGTGGCAGGATTTTCTTTTATCGCATAGCAGACCGATATTCCATTGTGTGAATATTTCTTCTCACAACTTCTTTATCCATTCATTTGCTGATGGGCACCTAGATTGTTTCCTAATCTTGGTTATTGTGAACAACGCTGCAATAAACATAAGAGCTATATATCTCTTGGCTGTGGTCGAGAAGCCAAAAGCTAAATGTTGGCGAGGATGTGGAGAAAAGGGGATCCTTCTGCACTGCTGATGGGAATGTAAATTGGTTCCGTCACTATGGAAAAAAGTGTCAAGATTCCTCAAAAAAATTAAAAATAGAAATAATATCTGATCCAACGTGTCCACTTTTGGGTGTATTTTCCAAGGAAATGAAAACAGGAGTTTGAGGAGATGATGATTTTTTAAACCTGTTCCAGGAGAGAGCAGCGGTGGTGTATTCAGAAGATGAGCTTGCTATTGAAATTGAAAGTGAATTCATCAAGGTTTTCCCATGACCTAGGTGAAGTGGTCCTCAAGCATCTGCCTACATTAGCTCTTATTTTCTGATCTTCAAAATCACCTAATTAGTACCTGGCCTGTTAGTTATCTTGAGAATGAAAAAGCACTGCTTTGGAAAAAACTTGTGGAATTTATCCTAGTGTGATTGGCAGGGGTTGCCTGGCTACCTGTGTAAGAAGGATTCCATTGGACGGACAGCTGCGAGCTCATGGAAAGGACAGGGAGAAGCAGATGGCTAGGTGTTAGCCATTCCTACAGGAAACTTAACATAATTTTCCCAAAACTTGGGAAGAGATATTCTCCATCATAAATTAATGCATTGACATTATGTTTTGTAAATCAGGGTCTTGCAAATTCATCAGTGGGGATTAGGTTTGGACGTACTAGAAGAGTTTCTGGAGTTGTATTATTGACAATTAGACCTTAAGCAGTGTGAATCTCACCAGTTCTGTAGCCTTCCTCTCTACGGCCTTCTCATTTTACTTTTTTATTACTTAAACATTGCTTATGCCGATCAATCACTCTACAGGAACATATTGTTTCTTCCAGATTTACCAGACTCATAATTGGGTGAATTGCAGGTTAATTATTTTTTCATTAGGGAACCTGACACTGTATAAAAGAAAACCAGCAATATTCTGAATAAAAACATGCCAAACTGATTCATGAGTTCCTTGCACAACTGTAACCCTGTCACAAAGTACTTATTGAATATGAAAGTTGAATCAATGAAACTTGAGAGACACTATGATTTTTGAAGATAATACCCATTATAATCCTTGAAGGGAATGAAGAAAAACATTTTGGGAGAAAATGGAAGTTATTAAAAAGGTATATATAAACACTCATAGGCAGGAACAGTGTCCATAAAGATTTTATTTACTACCTTTTAAAGACAGAATTTTGACTAGAATACAATTTTGGAGTTTGGAGCTGTATACTTAGCATCCAGTATGTGCTCAGTAAATGTTTAAGGAGTGACTATGAGAATGAGTCTAGATTAGCAGGAAAATTGAATTACTCCTGGAAATTTCAATAAAATATTAGATGTATATCACTATTTTGCTTTTTTAAATTTTTTAAAGAAATCATAGATTGCTTTTACTATTATAAAGACAATGTTCTTATGTATGGGTGTTAACTGTACCCTTTTGATGTTAAACTTGAGTTTGTTGTGACAATAGTTAAAATATATGCTAAAGTTTTTTAACTTTCTTTATATAAATATAATTAACCTCTCTGTGCCTCAGTTTCTGCATTTTAAAAATTAAAGGGTTGAACCAGCTATTCTTTGGGGATCTTTCTAGTTTAAGAATTATCTGGTTCTCTAAATATCCTTTCTAGGCATATATGTCAAGGATCATATTTTATTAGAACTCTTGATGATTTCTTAGGCTATAGAATTAAGTCCAAGGAATTATAATTAATAGTCTTTTTAAAAATTTTTCTTTATTCTTTTCACTTAGCTACTTAATCTGAAATATGAACACCTTTCTTATCTGAATGTAAAATTAGACCTTACTCTTCAATGAACTGTTTCTATTGATATTGATTCAGGTTCCCAGTGATATTTTCTTGACCTTCAATGTGGGTGGTTCCTCTTCTATTTACTCATATTGAAAATGGGCTTCACTTTTTCTCCCCGGAGAAGGTTATCCCTTAAGAGTTCAGAGTCAGAAGGGTCATCTCAGATTCAAGTTTAGTAAAGTAACTATAGAGAGCATAAAATCTCAGAGAGGAAACCGAATGAACAAATCAGTCCACGGTATTTGAGTAAAATCTCCAGCAGAAGAATTCCACGCAGTTATAATCACAAACAGTGAAATCACCTTTCAAAACACAATCATAGCAAATGCAACCTAATCTGTCAAGTTTTAAGACAGTTAAGTTTGATTTCCGAGCTTTGCATGAGTGCATAATTTAATTCAGTTAGGCATTTTAACTATCCTTAAATTTAACTTGAGCATGAAACTTTTGTCTCTAGGCAAGATCCTGAATTAGAAGGAAGGGTCAAGTTGTAGCATTTTCAGAATTACCTTCCTGCTCTAATTCTGTGTAGAGTTTTATGTGTGGGAAGTCTGTTCTGTTCTGAACTTTTGAGCATGGAGCTCACTACGGTCAGGACTCCTTTTACCCCAAGTTACTGTTTAGGTAGCATTTTCTCCAATACAATGAAAATATTAGCCTGGCGCTAGAGATGAAAATAGTTTCTTTTGGAGCAGAAAGTAATTCTACAGCTTATCTAGACATGCTTCACAGAGGAGGGGGAGGGAGGCCTGTCTCTTTGAATAGGGTCACCTCAGTAACTGCAAAGTCCTCCTGTGTGTGAATGAGATTAGGTAATGAAACAGTATCATGGCCTGAGATTATTTTGTGCCATTCTAAAGTTCAGCCATATTTCTCCCCTTGTTTGTGAAATTCCATTATAGGAATCACTGCTTGCTTTAGAGATAAGTGAAATCATTATGGGTGGAGGAAGAAAAGGCATTTGAACCTTGAAGACTTATAATTGGCTTTAGTGACTGAAGGTGAACAAGAAGCCACAGATGTTTCAGGTGAAAACATTAATGAGTTTGGGACTAAAAAGTAGATGATAGGAAAAGGAATGTCTCATCTCTGTTGATGAAATAACATTTTTCTCCCTTAAGAAATAGAATTCATTTCTTTAATAGATTTAAACCCAGCCTAAAGTCTTAAATAATTTTAAATGACCAGGTTTTTTTTTTAACAAGTAACAGTCAAGTCAAATATGTTTTATAGTTTAAAATAAGTGAAAAAAAAACAAAATTAGATGATTCCATAAAATATGAATAAATTAATATATATTAAGTGTATATATTTATTGGTAGATCATTTCATTATGTGGCTGAGGCTCTATAGGTTTAGTGTCTTAAAACATTTTTCTTCCAAAGATGTTCAGGCTATATTCTTGATCCTTTGAACAAGCTGTTGGCCTTACATTAAAAAAATAAAACAAAACTTCAAAAAGAGATTATGGCCAAAGTTTGCTACCCTCATGAATACATGGTGACAATCTCAAAAATGACTCAGAAAAATCCTTCAGCATTCCTGAAAAAACAAACAACATGAACAATTAACTGAATATATGTTTGGTACAGAAAGGCACCAGATTTTGTGAATACTTTTATACAACAAGGACTTACTTGTTTGACATAGTGAAAACGAATATTCTTTAAAGACGGTTCTGCGTCCAAAACCAGGCTCTGACACCCTTTCGTGTTGTGTAACCTTGGAAGAGTTATGCTCACTCTATGAATATTAGTTTCATCATCTGTAAAATTTTATTTTTGGATGAGGATTAATGATATACTTCATATCCTAGCAAAATGCCTAGCACATAAATCCTCCAAATGATAACTATTACAGTGAATTCTTTGTTACCCAGCATCAATTAACCAGGATTTTAGAAAAACTGTGACTTCCTGCACAGTCATCAAGCACTGATAATTTATGCTTCTCTTGATGACCCTGAAATGCATTCTGAATAATTAGAGAAAGATTAAATTATAATCAGTTTAGTTTCAGTGTTAAGTGTATTTTAATTTATTCTCATTCTTTAAAAATTTGTAATCCTTCTGCATGTGGTAACAATTAACAAAAAATATTTGATTAGCTGGAGCACTCTACTTCCTGACTATCTGACTAATAAAGAGTTTATTGTATATCGTTAGGCCCCAAAGTCTGCCCTATGGATATCCTGGGCATTTGCTAGAAGGATTCACTTCACACTGGTCTTACATCTCAGAGCCAATATATTGACTTATTGCCTATTGGAAATCCTAGGATTAATTTTTGAATATCCTTAGACAATAGTCTAAGTCTACACAATGCCCTCTTTGCAATTATTTTTGATCACAAGGTTGTAATGCTGGTCATCTCACCTGATTTTGTGCAGATAAGTAACTAAATCATCTAGCCCTGAGGGTTGTCTGTTCTTTTCCTACAGGTTTCTAGATGGTCATCTCAACTGACATTAGTAATCAATCTATGTTGGTTTTCATCAACCTTTACTCTTATCCAATCATGTTTTGAACTTATTTTCACTGGGCTTTTTAGGCCATATAACCTTCGAAAACTTCACCATGCATTTTATCATTTTTGTGATTCTTCTTTCAACTTACCACATTTTCTCACTTTCATCTACCCCACTCCAACATGATGTCATATGCTCCTTTAAAAGATGGCTTAGTCTACAGCCATGCCACCCTGAACAAGCCCAATCGATCCTATCTGATCTCGGAAGCTAAGCAAGGTCGGGCCTGGTTAGCACTTGGATAGGAGACTACCTAGGAGGTGCTGTAGGCATAAAAATTTTAAAAAAAAACAAAAAATAAATTAAAAATAAGGGCTGGTAAGCTGACAAGATCCTTGCAATCTGTGAGGTTAATCAATGGTTGCCTTGCCAAAAAAAAAAAAAAAAAGATGACTTAACAACTGATTTGTATAAAAAATAAACTCCCTTCAAAAATTTATCAGTATTATCGTCCCTTTGTGATCTCAGTTAACAGGTACCTTTCAGACAAGCAGATTGATTTTAGTGGTTTAATTGATCACCATAGGACATAGTATTCATCAGTCCTATTTTGGCCTCATTCTTCCTTCTTTGAAATCTCTGCCTTGCCCTGAAATTTCCCCTTCCAACACAACAGCCTTCTCTTCCATAATAGCCTTCATATCCCAGCTGACATCTACAGTATTGTGAGTACAATGGTGATGGTAGAAGGAAGCAATTTCTTTTAAAGGGAGAGAAAGGCAAAGGGGGAGTAGCTGGTGGAGAATTAATTTTACTTTCCAAGCCTGGGCAACTCTTGGCTCTAGTGTGAAGGTAGGATTGGCTAGGGTACTCTGGTCAAAATGTTAGAGATCTTCGTTGATGATGTCTGGATGGATGCTGGATGAGGGTAGGGAGCCTTGATACATAGCCAGAAAGCAACAATTAGCATTCTGCGCTAATCCTGTGATTTATCTGAGACTCAACTGACAAGGCAGCTGTCCTTCAGTTGATAAGGTAAGTTGCCTGTTACTGCTATTGTGTGTAATTTTCCCCCAAAGTGATTTTTTTCTTCCATAAACATATATTAAAAGCCAGAAATTCAATGGTATCACTATCACTGCTTCTCTAGCTACAGAAAACCTGTATCTGTTTAACTGCCACAAACATGTTTCATGTTTGGCATACCTTATTTACATTATAGAGCTATATTAAATCTTTTGGGAAACATGATTTTGAACTTTAGTAGATAAGAATGGTCAATTGCAACGTTTTATTGAATAAGCTTCCTTAACAAAATGTAACATTTTCATAAGTATAGAATAAGATTACCTGGCAGAACAAATGAATTTATGTTAATATAAAATGTTAAAGCTTAAGAACATTCACAAAATTGAATTTAAAATATCTTCGCTAGTCTTCTATAACAATACATTAGTTACAGGAACGTCACACTGAATATTCGTATTGGTCAGTAGTCAAAGGAAGTTTATATGTTGTTTCTTATTTTTTACCTTTAAAAATAGTTTTTCTGAGGTATAATTGACACATAATATTAGATTAGTTTCAAGTATACAACTTATTGATTGATATCTGTATTTACTGCAGAATGATCGCCACAGTAAGTCAAAGTTATTTTCCTATTTTCCTAAGTTGATATTCCTCATGCTGGATTCTCTTTTAAATATGTATAATCGCATTCACTCTAAGTCATTTATTGCTTTCCTTTTATTTAAGGGAGAATTACTTATTTAAAAAATAATCTCCCTTCTGTACTTCCATTTTTAAAAATACCTTTGGATAACACAGACACTATTAAATCTCTGTTATTCAGCCTAATGGTAAGGAGGATAGTTAAGAATTGCCAGGTTAAAGTTGTTGAGAGGTATTAATTTTTGTCAATTATTGGAGATGAGCCATATTATTGCATCCAGGTTCTTGATAAAAAGAAATATCAACTAGTAAGCCAGAACCAGGATGGAGAGGGAGAATGCGAATGTCTTGACCATAGATGTTGACATAAAGCTTGAACACTGGCTCACAGCTTTTTGGCGTCCGGGTCAAAAAGGATTCACCGTGAGTTACATCAGTAGTTTTCTAATTGTGCTATGGAGCCTTGGGTGCTGTGGAGATATCTTTGGGGAATCAGTTAGGTTGCACAGAGAGAAGGGGAGGAAGCAGAGCTTCAGGGCACCTCAACTTTTATTGGTTGTACGTATTAGGAATCCATAAAAATTTTCATTTGAAAGGAAGACTCGGTTGCTAAAAAAAGAAAAATTGGAAAGGCACTGAATAATAGGGATCTCATTATCAGAAGGGAAGAAACATAGTAGCTCCTTTGGGGAAATGAAGCTTAACTTTCTCTTTTACTTATAAAACAAAAGTTATTTCAAACATACAGAAAAATATAGGTACCCATATAACGGTGAGCCAGATTTAACAAATGTTAATATTTTTATATATATTTTATATTAAAAAAAGAAATAAAATACTATCGATCCAAGGGAAACCCCTTTGTACCTTTCCCAAATCTCCTTTCCTCCCTCCCCCACCTGGGATAACCCTGATCCAGAAGTTACTGAGTATCCACTTGAGCACTGGATATACATCTTGCTACAAATGCATGTGCCCATAACCTATTTGTATATTTATTGTGCATTTCACTATTTATATTAATGATGTCATACTGTACGTATTTGTTTTCAACATCGCATTCTTTAAGATTTATCCACTTTGGTACTTTTCATTTTAAGTCATTCTTTTTAATGGATCTGTGGTATTCCGATATAGGAACATTTATTTTTCCATCCTCCTGCTGATGGAAATTTCGAGTCTAAATGTTGGACTTTTTTTTTTTCACTTTTATAATCAGTTGAATATCTTGAGTAGCTCATGTTTTTGAAAGGCATTTCATACATGAGAGTTTATGAAGCAGCCCTACAGCGAGCCTACATGCTGTCTTTGTACCATTTAGAATGAGGCTCCCTTTCCTAAAAACACAACACTTTTCTAGAAATTGGTCACAAACAAATCTAGAATAACTTTATGTCAAGGGCGTCTTCTAGAGTTGTGCAAAGTAAAACCTTTGTTAACAAATGTTAATTTTTTTTATATAGTTTAGGTGCTGTAAATGTGAAAATCCATGGGATATATAGAGTTTGGGTGAATTAGTGTGCTTAACAGGTTAGCAACTGTAATCTAAATAAAAAATTTGTGCTTAGTATTTACATGAGGATTTTCTAGCTAATGGTAGGGGCTGGGGAAAATTGCACTTTTTTTAGAGGTAACATGCTGCCAATGGAGAACACAGGGAAGGTGATATAGTGTTTGTTCATACCAGGCCAGAGAGAACCCGTGACAGGGCCAAGTGATGATGTGTGGAGGCGTTTGTTATCCATCACTTTCTCATTTTTCAAAATATTGTCCTCAAGCCTCTTGTATATAGACACATTCAGAGTGTAGGCTTCTACCAGGCTTCATCTGCTAACTAAACAGTATGCTAGGAAGGAAAGGCAGATCGTACCCTTGCTCTGGGAAAGGAAGTTTGAATTATGGAGCTGGGCTACCAAGCTGTGAGCCTCCCACTGGAACTGGAACTATAGGTATCAATATTTTGAAATGTGTTCATCATCTAAAATTCCTTTGGTCCTCATTGGGTGGCTTTGCCTAGAGGAGAAAACAACCCCACAACAGGTAATGCAATGTCCCCTCTATTGTTTATGGGAGTTTAGTAGGGGAGAAATTGTGCTCTACTTTGGAAATCTCGAAAGTATATTGTTTGCTTTGGAAAGTCCTTGTAATTAGATGTCGCACAAGACAGTCTATCAGAGAACTCTCTAGGTGCCTAAAGTTTCTTTCTTCTTGACCCTGGTGCATGAAACATTTTCATCAATGATTTGGTTGGAGAGTTGAGGGAATCCATTTCAAATTTGCAGGTGACAAAAAGCTCATTAGGAGAGAGCAAAAACATACTTGCCACTACTTTATGATGGTTTGTTCCTTTCCATCAAATAAGTCTTAGCTTAAATTTCACCTGTTCACAGATGCTTTCCCTGAGGATCTGACTAATATATGGCCTCTATTACCAATCAGTTTTTACCTTTTTTTTTTTTTTTTAACCTTTACTGGTTTCCTGACATATCCCTGTAAATTATAAGCTTGACAAGAAAAGGGACCATGCTTCTTTAACTCATTTCTGGAACCTCAGGGCATAGAATAGTTCCTAAACATAATAGGGACTTACTAAATTTTTGTTGATTGAAAGAAAATCGTGGGAGTCATCGAGGAATAGTAGGCAAGGAAGAGGCATGATCACATTCCCACTTCAGAAATGAAACTTGGAAGGAGTGAGGACTAGAAGCCTGATAGACATTGCTGGGTAAACTTCATGGGAGCAAACATTTATGCTATAATCATTTAAAAATTTGCCTTACTTGCACTCATGGTGCCAAATCTACTGATTATAAGATGTGAAGACTCACTCTCAGTTTATATCTGGAATACTATCTTCCATGTGTGGCACCATTGAGTATTTATCAATAATATTAACAGTTTAAATTGTTCCCAGAAAAGAATGTCTAGGATGAGCTCACATAGGGAGAGGCCTGCTTGTTTTTGTTAGATTGTTAAAGAACCATCAGAAGACTAAAAATACTCATTTCGTGTTGCAGGAGAGGCTAGGACTCAGGCCAGTAGGGACCCATGACGTGAAAGCAAGTTTCAGTCCAACATAAGACAGAGCTTTCTAACAATTAGAGACCCGAGTCAGGGAAAGGATGTCCTCAGGAGATCATTAGATACCTGTCAATAGAGGCGTGGAAGCAGATGCCAGATGCCCATCTGTCACAGTCGCTGTTGAGAGGATGTCTGCCCCCTGTGGGAGGGTCATTCCACAAGTACATGCAATCACCTAATATTTATTGAGAACCCCGGGTGCTCTCACTTCTGTGGGGAGATGCAGAGAAATGTAAGGCACAGCTGCTGTCCGAACATGATCAACTTCTAATCCTAAATTCTATGAATCTCAGGGAGT
Organism: Rousettus aegyptiacus; assembly: GCF_014176215.1. NCBI lineage: Eukaryota > Metazoa > Chordata > Mammalia > Chiroptera > Pteropodidae > Rousettus > Rousettus aegyptiacus. The sequence goes on from NW_023416285.1 coordinate 11,983,000, forward strand.
TTTAGCTAAGGCCCTGATGTGAGTCTCATGAATTCCACCTTGGAGCCTGCCGAAGTCATTAGGAAGTCTCAAAGCAGCGCCAACCTGCTGGTGGACTTAACCTTTCACCCAGCAGGAGGAACTTCGTGTGAAACTCCACTTTGTAGCCACGTCCTACGTTTGTCCCCCTATTTAAGCCCTAGCTTTGTTTTTTTTTTCAATGAAGTATATTTGACATATGACACACTGTAAATTTAATGTGTATATATTAATTTGCTACGTGTATGCATTATAATACGATAGCCATAGTAGCGATAATTAGCACCTCTATTACAGTATATAATTATCATTTCTTTTTAGTTTTTGTAATAATTAAGATCTAGTGGCTTTGCTTTTGCAACATGGACAATTATAGCATATAAGAAGTTAGTTTCTTTTCTTCAATTCACTTGTCTTGTGGTCTTGCAAGTTAATATGAATGCTGAGCTCGGGATGATGTGTGTTGTTGACTTTATTTAATCGAACTCTTTTGAGATAAATATTTTTTCATTAGAATTGGATCTCCATGATTCTCAGTGATGACAAAAAAAAAAAAAAGGAGTTATAAAGTGGAGGCTCCATGGAATTATAAGTAAGCACACTTAATTCTTTAAAACCATGTCTGCTCTAATCAATCACAATGTGACTTTAGTGCAGTATAGAACATTAATAAATAAATATCTGGATGGAACAGATATTTGGCAAGGGGGAGGTTTCTATGTGGGTACATTGTGAATATAACATATTGATCTGAATCCTCTGGCCTCTTCCAAAGATGTGACCATGACCGTTGCATGGATATGGCCTCTGTCTTTCGCATACTTCAGAAACAAGTGAGTTAGAATCTCATTAACGCATGTAATACTTGCTGCAGTCACTGAGCCACATTCTATCACAGTGACCTGCGGGATTAATATACTTCCTTAGGCTGCTTAACATAAATAACATTGGGAGCCACTTTCACCCTGAGTATTTTACAGCCCAAGATATTTAATGTTTGTTTTCATTATTATATTGGTAAATATGCAAGATAACTTGAGCAGTCTTTAAAAATATTCCCTTACCACATAGTCTGGGGATCTGGTTATTTCCTCTACTTGCCAAAGTCTCTTTGTTTGTGTCTACTTTTCATTTATTGATCCTGAAATTAATCTAGTTTGAAATTCTATTCTCCAAATATAGTTTAGATTAATTTGTTCTGAGTAAGGGATGTAATTCCTTGCTCTGAAATTGCAAAGGGTGATCATCCAGCAAGGCCCAGAGTATCCATTTAGCATGGCAAGGAAGTGTTTTTAAAGTATGTTAGCTGAAAAAAAAAAACAGCACATTTTGGAAATTAAAAATATTAAAATGGAAATTTGCATATTCTGACTGGGAAAGGAAACATTACCCCTACATTCCTTTCTCAGTACTCTATTTTCTGCTCTATATAGAGCAAAGATTTGGAGCTTCTTAATTTTGGCTATACATTAGAATAACCTGGAAAGATGGAAAAGTTCCTGGGTTCTACCTCCAGCGATATAACTTCTTTTTTCCAGCTCTACAGAGATATAATTTACATATAAAAATGTATAATTTTAAGCTGTACAAAGGGATGTTTAGATACATGTATATACTGTGAAATGATCACCACAGTCGTGTTAGTTAACACCTCATATAATTACCTTTTTTTTTTCTATGGTGAGAACATTTAAGATCTACTCTCTTAGCAAATTTCAGGTATGTAATATAGTATCGGTAACTATAGTCTCTATGCTGTTCATTAAATCCCTAGAACTTATTTATCTTGTAACTGGAAGTTTGTGCTCTTTGACCCAAATCTCCCTATTTCTCCCATCCCCTGGCAACCACCATTCTATTCTCTGTTTCTAGGAGTCTGGGTATTTTTTTAGATTCCACATATAAGTGAGATCTTACAATATGTGTCTTCCTCTGTATGACTTATTTCAGTTAACATAATACCTTTAAGGTCCATCCATCTTGTTATAAATGGCAGAATTTCTTCTTTTTCATGGCTGAATAATACTCCATTGTGTGTGTGTGTGTGTGTGTGTGTGTGTGTCTCTGTCTGTCAATCTATCATCTATCTATCTATATACCTACTTATCTCACATCTTCTTTCTCCGTTCATTCATAGACATACAATTAAGTTGATTTTATATCTTGGCCATTGTGCATAATGCTGCAATGAACATGGGAGAGTAGAAACAGATTCCAATTTAAATGTGGGGCATGTGGCCTGGGCATTAGGGATTTCATACGTTTCCCAGGAGACTCTAATGTGCAGATAATGCTGAGAATCACAAATGTAAGGACTTTGATCTTCTGATATTAAAGAGAAATCTAAAATTTTTCACGTTATTATTTGTACAGCATCATTTGCATAGAACGTAGACTGTCTGGATCTGAGAACTGAAAAAGACCTAGTTTCTAAGAGACATGTCAGTCTCGTGTTGTCATTTTCGTTGAACCATTGTGAAGTGGGGGAATTTTTTGAAAAATACTTCAGGAAGAGTTTTATACAAGTGTAATGTTTTCAGAGCATTTCCGAAATGTACTGTTTGTGAGTGCATTTCTGCTGCCCATGCACACGAATAGCAACTGGTCCGTATCTAAAATTCTCCTCCTCCTCTTCTTTTTTTTTTTTTTAATTAAGGATTCGATCCATTTTCTTCTGGATGTCAGTGTTGCGGAAGTAAAGTTTGTAGATTGGTGTGTGCTTTTTCATAGCGATCAAGCATCTACGTGGGTGCTGATGAGAGAGGCACCACCTTTTCAGGAATGTAGCTGTTTTGCTCTTCGTTTGGGAGGCGGTCCAGCTGTGTTCTTCCTACTGGTGCTATCCACCTTCCTCACTCTGTCCTCTCCTTACTTCCGGTCCATGCTGCTCTGTTCTTCCTTCAGTTGGATGCCACCTGCCCATCTCTCCAGCAGACAAACCGGAAACCTTTCATTTTTTGGCAAACAGAGCAAATCCTTTATGGTTTCCAGACTTTATGCAGGTTTAACCTACAGTATATTTTGAGGTGTTTGTTGGAATATGGAAATTGAGAGAGTTAGATGATTTTGCTCATAATAACAGCTTATGTAAAATTATGATAAATCGTTGGAACATATTTTTTGACCCAGCTTCTGTTTGTGTCCTCAGATATAGTTCTAGATGGAAAATTACAGAGTCAAAAAGTATGTACTTTTAAAAACATTTAGATATGTATTTTCAGTTGTTTTCCCTTAATACTTGTTAGGATACATATTTTATCACATCTTTACCAGTACTGAGTATTACTTTTAAAATACACACATAGACACAACATACAGTTTGCTAATTTGATATGACATATACATTTGCATGTATGGTTTTGTTGTTTCCATTTGCACTTATTTTAATTTCAGAGAAGACTGGATGCTTTATTAATTATTTTAATTTCTTCTATGTATCTGTTTATGTTCTCTGAACATTCTATTGTGGTTTTCTTGTTCAGCATGTGTTTTAAGAAAATAATAGCCAATTTAATAACTGAATGTCATTTTCCCTAGCAATCCCCAGAAAGTATATAGAGATGATGATGATTTTAATAGCCTTCGATTTTATTTATATTTTTAAACATCGAATCCATTCATTATAACCTTAGTTGCAGTTTTACACATTATTTAAAGCCTCGAATGAGATTTTAAGATGTCGTTGTGTAAGTGACATCTTATGAAAGTATTCAAAACAGGATAAAGCGTGGGATTGAGAGGGAGAAGGAGGAAGAGAGAGAGGGAAGGAGCGTCCCCGTGGATCACGACACTCGCGTTCCCCGAGGCAGCGTGAAAACCAGAGGTGAGAGCTTTTTCTTCTCCGTTCATTCTAGTCGAACCCTCTTGGTGTCAGTCAGTTCACTTCATTTGTCTTCACTGTCAGCAAATCAAGCATCACATCCCCATAGCTACCCACTGCCACGGAGACAGCCATCGTGAATGTAGTGATAATGATGAAGAAAAAATACTGCTTCTTACATCCTAATTAAACCAAACGTGCTTTTATGATTCCTGAAATCTAGGACAAATTTGACTTTAATCTCACAGACATATTCCAAATTGAAGGCAAACATAAATATATTGCATTATCTCTTTCTGACAGTGTATGATTTATGTCCTCTGTAGGTAAAAATATGTTCAGATGATTTTGCTGCTGTGATAAATTGAAGGTGTGATATTACAAACCGGGATCTGGAATACCAAAGAAAATTAAATTAAAGTTTCTGTTAACATGCAAGGGACCTTTTTAGTTGTCAGCGCACTTTTTAGTCAACAATCAAGACACTTCAGTATAAGACATGTGAATATTCTTTAGTTTTCTGGAAAATGACAGTTTTCCAAACTTCGTTTTTATTTTCTTGATGGGCCTTTTCCTTTCGCTCATTCACTCCTCTGTGTTCACTGCTATTCTTTTACCCTTAACACTCTATTTTCAAATGGGCGAACTATAAGGCTCGAGGCTCAATTCAGCCTGGCTCGGAATAGCTTTGTATAAATAAGAGAATTGTGTTATATGCTATTCAATCTTAAGGAATAAAAATGACTTTCACTTTAGTGAAAAGAAGAATCACCTGTTTTAAAATTATAGGCTTTTAGAGCTGAGAGGAACCCTGGAAATCACCAGGTCCATCCTTCTTGTTTTATGGATTAAAAGTGATCATGCAATCATCCTGTCACAGGTAAACTGCTCCCTGTGCTCTTGGGCCAGCCTCATATATCCTCCCTGCCTTATTTCCTCAGATGAAGTTGAGCCAGAGTTAGACTAAAGTGCAGTAGTTAAGAGCATAAGTCTGAGATTAGACAGCTATGGGTTTAAACCAGTTCTCTGTCTTTTAGCTCTTACATGTTGGGCAAGTCACTTCACTCTGTGGGGCTTCAGTTTTTTCATCTGTAAATTAGGGCTGATTGTATCAAGCACATCAAGTCTTTATGAGGACCGAATTACTTCATCTGTCTATAATATTTAGTTCAGTGCCTGATACAAAGTCAATGTCTAAGAAGTGGAACTTGTTTTTGTTGATTTTTTTCCCCTTGCATATCTCTTCTAAAAAGTGGGTTGTCGGAGCCACTGTGTCCTGTTCATTTCTGTTTGCCCACTGCCTTGGTGCATCATCTCATTCAATGGCAACGTCAAGCTTCCAATGACTCGAGCCCCAGATCACGAGTCATTTTTATCTTCTCTTTCTTTTGTGCTCTCTCATCCAGTAAATCTGCAAACACCTAGGTTCAAGCTACCATCATCTTTTCTTGGAGTAATGGAACAGGCTCTCGACTGGTTTCCCATTTCTCCATTTTCCAGCCACCTGTGATCCTCTTAAAACATAAGTCAAGTCATAGAAATATTCTGCATAGAGCTCTTCACTGACTTTCTAACTCATACACAATAGTAGTGAAAACCCTCAATTGATTGACAGGGTCCTATACAGTCTCCTTCCTATTCAAATTCTTGGACCACATCTCCTATTATTCTCTGTATTGTTTTGCTACAGTCACAGTTGCCTTCTTGCTGTTCCTCAGGCACATGACTGCCAAGAGTAAGGGTTGGAGTCACATTTTTAAAGAAAGGTGTTTCTTAGCCTATCCATGTGTAGCTTCTGCATTACAAGTTAGCTCCTGCAAACATCATATATTTTTAAATGAGGATTTTATACTATAGGAATATAGGAATAGAGAGGGCTTAAAACTGTTAACAAAAACTTAACTTCCATGGCTGAAAGCCTTCTCAAAAGAAAGGGTTTCTTGAGTCATAAAGGCCCAGATCCTGGGGAATAAAGTCTAAACCGCTAGCAGCAGCACTGGGTCACATGCCTGCCATTCTGGAGTTAACGTGCCTTTTTTATACATCAAGTAGGGGAAGAAAAGATGTAAATTTTTTTTTTAAAGAATTTATATTAACTACAGATAGGAGGAGCAGGATAGGGTGAAGTGGGACAGTTCCGTGATAGAAGCACAGTCCGTAAGGAAGAAATAGTTACTATTTCTGATTGGTTACAGGCAACAGTTTTGAAAGTTCATGGGTGTGCAGGATGTGATGGTCCATATAGTAGATGCCTGGATGTTGATTCAAAGCCCAACATATATTCAAGAACGTGAACAGTCTTTTGTCAGCTGCCTGCCCCCCAGCTATTCACGGGCTAACTGCTCTGTCTCTTTCATTCCCTGGCCTACTGTAATTTAATTTAGAACATCTCAGAGTTTTTTTTTTCTTGTCAAAACAAAATTAACATATACAATTAGACAGATTAGTAACAAAAGTGCAAGACTAAAAGAAGACTCTTTATAAATCAAAGTTGGGCTGGGAAATCAATCAATATACTCACAAGGAAGGTGGCAGAATGCCTTTGCTGAATTCACGGGAGTTTTGTCCTTGCAAGCCCTTTTCTTCTTCTCCAGATTTTATTATCTCTAGCCAACATGTGTTGCACTCCTATTGTCTGTAGTTTCTCTTCCCAGTCAGACACACTGTTTGTACTAATTTCCAGGCTTTTCATCTTGCCGAGATTTTAGTTAGTTAGCTCATCCCAGATGTAGCGTAGCTGCCCCATTACTGGACTCTCCAATCTTTATGATCCCCACATAATTTCTTCCTGGGCAGCTCTGCCTAACTGTGGCTGGAGTCCAGCATGCCCAGCTGAGAGTAAAGGGTATGACTTCACCAAAACACTAGTTTAGCACAATTCCTATGAATGATCATTATGTTCACTGCTGAGTCACCTATCAGCCAGACAAAAAGGAAAATACTATGAGTTGCATAATTTTATTCACCCAATAAAAAGATACATGCCAGTTCTGTAAGAGGAAAAATGGTATAATTTCCTGATACCAAAAGGAAAAAAATTGACTGTGACTTTATCAGTAACTTACTGAGTGCCATGTGAAAAATAAGAACTCACGTCGAGTTGACAACTCATTGCGATTAAGATTTCACTTGATCTATATTGAAATTTTATATGAAATCTTAGGATCATTATAGTAAGGAAATGGATTATCTGGAAGAGTACTTGTAATTTGGTTAGAAACTGATCAGAGAATTTCACCTTTGAAATATGATAAAAATGTCTATACTTTTGGAAGGACTTTTGGACAACATAGACTGAGGTTGGCTGTGCTTTCAAATTTAATTCACTTAAGAATAACCAAAAGATGTGGCAACGTGGCTTTTTGTGGATTTGCTGATAACTTTTATAGTCTTAGGGCACCATCGTGGTACAGTGGAAAGAACCTTAGACTTAAAACAAAAATTTTTGACTCTGTTTTTGCCAAGTAACCATAAAAAAGTCATTTGACTTAAGACCTTTTGTTATCACATATGAAAATGAGGGCTCACGACAGCTCTTAAATTCTCTGTGATATTTTTACTTTTAGCTTCGAATAAAGAAGCCAAAAAATTTTAACTTACAAAGGTCTTTCTTATACTTCTAATTGGAGTGGAAGCTAATCTTTTGCAGTGAAGTTGACCTTGCTGATGACCCTGTGTTGCTGCTGTGGTATGATGGACATGACCAAAAGGAATGATACCTACAGAGTCCATCTGGGCAGTTGGGCAAGGCACTTTGGAGGCCATTGTCATGGCCAGCCAAAGCTGTGCTTTTCTGCTTTACATGTTCAGAAACTAAAACACCATCAGCATTCCCAGAGTCTGTCGGTTTCTCATGGAATAGACTCATATCTAGTAACTTGCAAGACACTGATATAAAAACCAAAGTATCAATTTCTTAACTTATGACTTGAAATACAACTGTCAGGAACATAAGCTATTCGTGTTAATTATTTGACATATTCTCTTCCTGGAAGAAAGCTGTAAGTGACACAGAAGAAAAACTTAAAAACTGGCCAGATGGTCATGACACGACAAGCATTATAATCTTTTAACTTGATGCACCCACCTCACTCACCTATAAGGGTATTAGTACATGGGGACAAAAAAGAAATTGTCCTAGTTGCCCAGGGCATCCAGTCTCTGTCTTTACTGGACACACATTGACAAACGTTTTCATGGCTGAATTTCTTCTCTGTCTTGTTACGTCCTGTCTTCAGGTGTAACTCTACTTTCAATATGGCCCTGGGCAGCCCTGTTCTGTCCTGGGGGAAACTGGGCTGCTCAAGAACTGGTCCGCAGATGTTTGCTCCCACCACTGTCATATAGCGATGCTCTTCTCACTCACTGAGCACCGGACATGCTCCCACCACGTTCCACCCACATTATATTGCATGATTCTCCCTATTGGATATTTTGGCAGTAACAAAAGGAATTCTCTCCAAGATTTGCATTCTCATTGCATAGGTTGTCTCCAGGCCTAAATGCTAGGGGAGGGGACAGAAAAATTAGATAGAGGGGGATGAAGGGTTGTGTGAGGGGAGTGCCCCCTCCAGTTGGATAATTTGTCTTTGCTGTGTCCTTGTTTGGCTCAGGCCCTGGAGGATGGGTGTGTGGTATTTAATAACATAGGAATCTGGGACTGTCTTTTTGCAGACCTTGAATATTTACCCCCCTCAGGGAAAACTGGATTCTCAAGAGTAAAATAAATTATCTACTTGGCTAATTAGCTAGGACATAACAAAATTCTCAGGAGGATCATCCCATCTGAGAGTTTCTATAATGTATGCTTATTTTTGCAGAGTCTATCTCTTCTTATTTTGTAGCCTACCCGTCCTCTAGCTCATGCCTCACAGACAAGGTAATATTGTCAAGTGGGCAGTTTCTGTTTCCTGTACCTTTCTGCCTTCCTCCTCTTGTTCTGCCCCATACCTTCTGGTACTCATGCGTGGCCTAAGGTACTCAGTCTTCTCAGGTTGTACCAGTTCTTAACATTTGCCTGCTCTATTAATTTCTCTCTTTAGGAGATGAAGTGTGCCCTAGCCGCAACAGCCACCCAGACTTACATCCTCTGCACACTTTTCTTCTCATTCCCTTGCACCATGCTGGGTGCCACAATTGGCAATCAGTGAATATACCAGTATCCTGATAAAGTATTAGCAACCTAAAGTGGTTTAACACCTTAACTTTTTCTAGTGGATATATATTATTTTTCCTGACATTGTCTCACATTTTCTTTGAGCAATTCATTTGGTCCCCATTTCAGCCACCTACTTTTGGCCAGAATGACTCCACCCTCAGCTTCAGAGAGAAGCCCTAACTATCTCAAGCCAACTGGGGATTCTTATTACTAGACACTGATTGGAGCATGGACAGGGATGTTACCCAGTGAGAGGTAGAGGGATGCAAAAGGATGTTTGTTGATGTTTCTACAAAGATGACTTTTGATGGAAAGTAGCTTTCCATTGAAGCTATTAAGGGAGCCCCTTGGTCTTTCTCACGTGGTGTGAGAAAGGGAATCTGAAACTCTGGCCATTGTGCTACTTTCACAAGGGGAGAGCCTGGAGCTCTGGGGACACTGAGGGATTCTAAAACAAAAGCAGATACTGTGGGAGTCAGAATAGATAGATGGAGAAGACCTGGATCCTCGGTGAGAGCACCTCAGCTACTGGATCAAACCTTACCTTAAGCCATGATGTCTAGACATTTAATTAACTGTGTAAACCATTATTGTTTTGGTCTGAGTCTTTGTCAATTTCAAAAGAAATATTTCTGGAAAATACTCTGTTGTAATTTTCAAAGATTTACTGGAATATAGCAAAGCCATAACTCTGAAGAATTCATTTCTAAAGATTGAATTATGTGCACTATAACAGACTTTGTAGCTCATTATATGTAGGCCATGTAAAAGGTTAGTCCTGACCACAAAGAATGAATCCTATGAAGCATGTGTCCATCATACACTATCCCCAAGTATATACTCAAACTGTACTAATTTCTGTCTTTGAGAAGACTTTAAATCATATGACAGTCTTGCCTCTGAACCCATCCTAGATTCACGTTTATGTAATACCCATATTATCTACAGGCAGATGGTTAGCAATAGCATGGAGTAGTGGAGATGTAGATTTTGGAGAGAGGATTTGAATTCTCTCATTTGCTCCGTTCCTCTCTCTTTCCTCAAGGTCGTTCCCACATTTATATTAAGAGAACCATGGAGATTTCACAGAATTATTTGGCAATTAAATGAAACAATATACAAAAGTTATGCATTGGTGTTGGACGTGGGTTGTATCTGATGCATTATGTTCACTCAGGAAGCAGCATTTCCTGTAGTAGTCATTTTACAATATATACATATATCAAATCATTATGTTGTACACCTAAAGGTTACACAATGTTATATGTCAGTTGTATCTCAACAAAGTTGGAAAAAATGGCATTTTCTTTGCTCCCCCTAAATAACTGCAGACAGTCTAGTCGAGTGATTAAGGTCATGGGATTAGAGTAAGACCACCTGGCTTCAAGTCCTGGTCCCTCCACTTGCGGGATTCCTTTATCTCTTTCTCCATTTCTTCCTCCATTTCTTCATCTGTAAAATGAGAGTAAGAACAGCACTTTCTTCATGTGGTTCCTGAGAGTATTAATGAGTAAAGCTGGAACAGGGGACCAGAGGTGCTGGGAGCAAAGAGTAGGGGTGGAGGCGAAGGGCTGGTTGCAGCATAACTCTTGCTGAGTAGGGGTCATTTGAGGATTGCCTTGGAGAAGACGAGAGTAGAACAGTGCAGACGTGGGGGAAAGCTTCCAGGCAGAGGGACAGGCCAGCACAGAATATCTGAGTTGGGGTCTGGCCTGGCATGGCCCAGGGACAGGAAGGGGGCCAACACGGTTGGGAGTGAAGTCGCTGAGGGAGAGAGGGACCCGTGTGAACAGATCTCTTAAAGATGGATTGTCCTTTACCAACACTGGCTTCTATTTTTACTGAAACAGGAGCCATTGGAAGGTTTTGTGCAGAGGACAAAAGGAATCTGATGTGCATTCTCAGTGGATCCCTGGCCACTCCACCAGGAAATGATTTGGGCAGTGTAATAGTCATCTACGGCTGCCATAACAAAATACCACAGACTGGGTGGCTTAAACCACGGAAATTCATTTTCATGCATTTCTGGAGGCTGAGAAGTCCAAAATCAAGGTGTCAGGAGGGTTGGCTTCTGGTACTAAAGATGGCTGCCTTCTTTCTGTGTCCTCTGTATGCATGGGGGAGAGAGCAAGAGAGAGATCTCTAGTGTCTCTTTTTCTCCAGTCCTAAAAGATTAGGGCCCCACCCTTATGACTTCATTTTACCCTAATTACTTCCTTGAAGCCCTTTCTTCAAATAAAGTTGCATTGAGAATTCGGGCTTCAAAAGATGAATTGGGGAGACAAAATATAGTCCGTGATAGGAAATACAATGGTGAATTTTGTGTTTCAACTTAACTAGGCTGTGGTGGCCAGGTGTTTGACCAAACACCACTCTAGATGTTGCCAGATGGGTATTTTTTAGTTGTGATTAAGAGTTAAAGCAGGACTTTGAGTAAAGCAGATAATGTGAATGGACATTATCCAATCAGTTGATGCTATTAAGAGGAAGACTGAGGTCCCCCAAGGAAGATGGAATTCTGCCTCCAGATTGTCTTTGAACTTGAGCTACAACATCAAATCTTTCCTGGGTCTCCAGCCCACACTGCAGACTTCATACTTTCTGATCCTCACAATCATGTGATCCAATTCCTTAAAATAAATTTCCCTCTTATATACACATATACATATACATACACACACATACACACACATAGAACACATTCTATTGGTTCTGTTTCTCTGGAGTGCTGACTGATACAGGTAGCAAGAGTGTCATTAGGGGCATAAATGAGACAGCCATTGTGGTGGTTCATCTAGACCTGGGTCAAGTGAGATACCTTAAAACATTATGCTCTTATTGTTAATTTGTATGATTTACATATAGTATTATATCTAGATTTCTATTAAATTACCTTAATATGTAATATTATATAATTATAGTGTTACAATATGCACAGCATATTATAGCTTGGGTTATTTACATCTGCCATATAAGATATTTTATAATTTTTATACTATATTCTATACTATATACAAAAGAAATAGGATCTTAATATGAGAGAAACAGAATGACCCGTTTTACTGAATATGGCATGAACTAGCTTATAGATATTTTGTTTTGAATTTTATCCCTTCCGGAAGTTTTAAAGGCATAAAAAATTCCACATATTATGCTTATATACTGAGCTTATAGTAGGTGATCAATACATATTACATAATAGATTAATGGTGTGAGCAAACACTAACTAGAAAGGAATCATTGGGGGTTCTTGGGGTGCTGAGAGCTGCTAGCAAAGCCTCCTTGGCCCATCGTGTGCGGTCTCTTTGGGGTAGGTGGGGGACCTGGTCTATTTTATAGTTATTAGGCCCCCAGTGTATACCATTCAACCTCTGTTTAACCCCTGTATTAATGGTAAGTTTGTTTTTCAAATAATCGTGTTTCAAAAGCCTTATAGCTTAGTTGTTCTAAGGAAGGAGACAGAACCCCAGCTCCTTTGTTTCTGGCTGTGAGAATTTGAACTAGCAGCCTTCCCTCTTCAAGACAGAATTTCCTCATTTTAAAAACGGGATGATGTGAAGACAGAATGCAGATATGTGGTTGCCAGGGCCCCGGAGGAGACAAGAATGAAGAGTCGCTAACTGCTTAGTGAATATTAGATTTCCTCTTGGGGTGTCGAAAACATTTTGAAACTAGACAGAGGCAGTTGGTTGAACAACATTGTAAGTGTACCAAATGCTCGTTTACTAAAAATGGTTAATTTTGTGTTACGTGAATCTCACCTCGGTAGAACAAAATGAGGATGAAAATAGAGCACACCTCATAGGTTATAATGAGACGTGCACGTCCAGGACTTAGCACAATGGCTAATACTTAGCACATGGTAACCAGCCAAAGGATATCAGTCTCCTCTTTCTTCTCCTCCTTCTACTCTGCCATCATCATTGTTGTCACCGTCGTTATAGCCATTCTAGAACCAACTCTTCTTCAGATGAAAATGCTTGCCTGTGCGCCTGTTGCCTAAAGGGGACTACTGGGAGATGAGCCTAGATTAAGTCAGGACTAGTTTATGCCAGCCTGAAAGACCCAGATATATTTAGTAGCAACAGGGAGCATCCGTACATACTTGAGCTGGAGAATGAAATGAGTCAGACTGTGCTTTGAATCAATTAGCCTGGGACCCACATGCATAGTGGCTGGGGAGATGAGTCTGAAAGAAGGAGACATAGTTATCAGGTTACCCTCAAAGGGGTCCTCAGATTTCACTTTCTTATTTCCTTCTCAATCACCTTGGATTTGGCTGGCTACATAGCAACCACTTAATAAATACTTGTAGATTAGTTATTTTACACTTATTTAATGCCTTCCTTTGAAGTACTTCCAGTTGAGATTACTTCTACAAATCACATAATGCAAGATAAAATGCCCTATATATCTGTCAGTTTTCTCTAAGACTGTTTTCTAAGTATTATATGTGTTCGGTTCATGGACTGGGTATTCAGTTGCTGGAAAAATAGAAATCACCCCATTAGTCATAGCTCTGCAAATTTCACATTTTATATTCCAAGTTTTGTGGTGGGTGATATTTAAAGCCTTATATTTTGCTGGCTATTGTATCACTACAACTGTATATTGCTTGTGGACATTTTGTGATCTCAGATCTAAGGAAAATGATGATGTTCCATTTGTTATCACTTTGAGCGAAGCACAGAAAGACCTTAAAGTGAGAAACACAGCTTAATTAGCACGTTGGTGATTTATATTACCCAGTGTGAAATCTCCACTGGCACAAAAAGGAAGATCAGAACAAAAGGCATCTTTTGGATTTTTTTTTTGTCCTGTTTTACTCAGAATTCACAGCCTTATTTCCATATTGCTAAGCTACAAAACCCACAGTGTAACATCATTGTCTCAAAGTTATCACATTTCACAATATCAGACAAAGGTACACAGCTGCTTATTGATTAATCTTGAGGACAAATATACCCTGTGCCATTTTATGCAGAGGTTTATACCTTGATTTATTTAATGTGAAGACTCTTAAATATTGTCATATTTTATAACCTTGAGGGACTGCCGAAATTTTCTAATTGTATCTTTACTACATTTTGATTGAAAAACCCTAATAAAAATGCTTAGAAAACTTTTACATTGATTTATATTTTATTTGGCACATTATCTATATATATTACAAAAATATTTGTATATCTCTGTATTACACTATTCAGCTGTAATGTATACCAAATACATCTCTTTTAATTACAAAAAACATAACAGAAACTAGTTTTACATACAAAGAAAACACATAACGGAAATAAGGGAATTTATTTGCTCAAGTGACAGAAAGGCCCAAGGATAGTTCTTCAAACTAATTGGACTCAGAGGCTCAAGGAGATCTATTTCTTCTCCATCTCTCAGCTCTGCTTTTCTGTGGGTTTTCTTCAGTTCCCAGACTCTGTCCCTGTGGTGGTTGCTAGCAAATCCAGACTTATATCCTTGAAGTTTGAGATCAGAAGAAAGAGAACAACATTGTCCAGCTTCTCCAGCTAATCAATGCCCGGTTCATTTCTGGTTCGACAGCTCGAGCCAGGAGTTCATCCTTAGACCAATTACTGTGAATTCAGTTTTGGAAAATATTGACTGACCAGAAAGAGGTCTTGTGGATTCAGGGGGATAGGACTATTATGTGTACTAAGTGTGGTTTCTCCAGAAAAATTAGGGTGTTCTTATGAGTGGTTGGTGGGAGGTAGATGCAGGATAGGCAAAACCAACAGATGCCAATGAGAAGGTCACAAGTGGATTCCCGGTTGCCTTGTAGTAATGATAGAACGGGAGGTTGGAGATGTCAGGAGGAACCCTCCACAGAGGACTATAAATACATAGATTAGGAACACTTTCTATATTCCATCTTATTCCGGAAAATGTAACCTCTGAAAAATGAAAAGTGACTTGTCCATCAAATCACAGTTAAAAAAGATAGAGAAGCAGCCTAACACTAATCTAATGCATTTCTTTCAGACCGGGATATTTCTTAGGTTAATGATATATATGACTTTAAAAATATAGTCAACTTTTGAAACTGATATTTTTGTCTAATTTCAAAAATTCAAAAAGCCACAAGAGCAAGTGTATATATATGACTTTATGACAGAACTATTCAATTTTTCTCTGTTGAATTAGCTTTAATTTAATTATGTAAAAGGAGACTATATATGTAAGCTCTATTTAATCAGTCTCTCATGATGACTTCTTTTAATGTAGAAAAGTTTCACTGAGGTACTTGCACAATTTAAGTTATTATACGCATGAAAAACCATATTCGCAAATTCCTAAATGAGATATCACTAGAATTACCTTATTATTACGTAAATGCATCAGTTTTAGGGTAAGGGGATCTTCAGGCTTTCCCAGAGAGCTTTAGCCCACTATCTTTTACTGACTAGCTGTCACTCTTCTGTGTGACGGGTTCCCCAAGAGTTAGGTTTTATGAGTGCTCATGGGACAACCCTCTTCACTTTTACCCTATGCAATGTACTGGCCCAGGAAACCTGGCTCAGTCTTAACCTCTTCCTGCCAGCTTCCATCCATACTATAGGGAGGCCATTCACCCCCATGGCCTCTTGCTGAAGGGTCCTCTCATTCACTGAATGACCTTTGTAGAGGTGCTTTAATCCAGGGGTCCGCAAGCCCCGGGCCGCAGACCAATACCAGTCTGTGGCCTATTGGGAACTGGGCTGCATAGCAGGAGGTGAGCAGCCGGCGAGCGAGTGAAGTTTCATGTGTATTTGCAGCCGCTCCCCAACGCTAGCATCACCGCTTCATCTCCACCTCAGATCATCAGGCATTAGATTCTCATAGGAGCACCAGTCTCATAGGAGCACCGATGCCAAAAGATTGGGGACCACTGCTTTAATCCATATATCTTTTGGCATCTGGTCGACCCCTAGGAACTACCTATATTTTTGCCTTGGTGATCCGCAGGAGTGTAGGCCACTCTCAAATCACTATCTGCCCTTCATCTGCCATCCTGCCCCTGCACTATGTCCCACATTTTTGCAACTTTGAGCACTCTAAGGGTCCCATATGATTGCCAGTCCTTGACCTAGCCGAGTAAAGGAGGACATTGAGTCCTCTCAGTGTTACAGAAGGGGATGATGGAGAGCTCTCAAAGACAGGATGCTTGCTGCTCGACAAACTGTAACAAGGTGACCTTTCCTCCTAGTTCCACTCATATATACCAGGTTGGATGGAGGTGTTGGTATCGATCATGGTGGTGGGTGATGAACTCAGGTCTGAATGTAGCAAGCTCTATGGGGAACTGGCTGCCTCTCATTCCTGGCTGTTCTCTGAACTGCTTCATACTTGCTTCATTATGGTCTATTCTCACATCTGCCAGGTCAGATAATGTTTCTTCTTTGCTCAGAACACTAATGGCTTTCAGTCTCTCTCGGAATAAGAGCCACGTCTTTGCTTTGCCCTGCGAGAACCCTGCCTGATCTGGCCCCTCTTCTTCTTTCTCTTCCTCTCTACCATCTTCCTTTGATCGTGCAAATCTATCCTGGCCTCCCTGTTCCTTGTGCATGTCAAAACTGCTTCCATCCGCGAGCCTTTGCCCTTGCTGGCTGCTTCCTCTGCCTAGAACACTGTTATTAGATATTCTCAGGATTTTGTTCCCTGTCTTTTATAAATCTTGTCTCAAATGTCACGTTAGCAGTGAAGCCTTCCCTGACCATGCTGTATAAAATAGCATCTTCTGACAATCTCAACTCTTACTCTGATTTCTTTATCTCATCTGTCACCACTTGATATATACACGTCTTTACTTGTTTATCGACACCCCCTTCCCAGGGACTTTCTCTGTTTGGTGCATTGTTGTACCCCTGCGTCCAGGGCAATGCCTGATACTTGGTGGTTCTCAGGAAATATTTATTGAATTAATAAGCGAATGACTGATGAATTAATGAGGATGTGTGTGGTGAATTTTAGACAAAACAAAGAAACTTACTTTGACGTTTAGTTGACTGGTTTTAACAGAATGCAAATTTCAAATCCCCAGCAAGCCAACTCCTCTCTTAATTTGACACAATAGTTTTGACTGTTTCTATTTTTGTGAAAAATAACCAGGTACCTGCACAAGTGCTGAGAAGCCCCATGGGCATTTGGCACTGTATGTTCATTTCTTCTTTGCCAGTGGGGAAGGTTTTTACATTCCTCATTTTACTCCCACACTCTCCTGTGATGGCAGCTACAAGACCAGACGAGGCAACTGGTAAAGTCTCTCTTTTTTTTGCTCCACAGTGTGTATACTATGCATTTCTTTTCCTTCCATTTCACTTTGTGTGCACTTTAGAGCAGATGTCGTTCCTTTTTGCCTCATCTGTATTGTTCATCTGCTTATAAATTGCAGATAAGGCTATAGTAGTACATGATTTGGAAGACTGGCCTGGAGTGTGCCTTTCAAATGTGAGCTAATAGTGGCTGCAGACCACTAATTTAGGAATGTGATTCAGGTACTGTGGTTGATGCAGTTATTCAGAATAGGGTTCTGTTTCAGGCTATCAGTTTTCATCTGTGGAGCTATGTGGAGTTTAAGGCTCTGAAGACTTCTCTCTCTCTAGTTAAGTAGATTTGCTGAGGTGATTATACAGTAAATCTCTGAAGCTGTTGACAGGGAATAAGGGGGTAGGGATTTTTCTTTTTCTTTCTTTCTTTCTTTCTTTCTTTCTTTCTTTCTTTCTTCCTTCCTTCCTTCCTTCCTTCCTTCCTTCCTTCCTTCCTTCCTTCCTTCCTTCCTTTCTTTCTTTCTTTCTTTCTTTCTTTCTTTCTTTTTTATATTACATCCTCATGACTAGTTTATTTTATATTTGAAAGTTTGTACTTCTTGACCCCATTTCACCCACTCTCCAACCTTTCTCCCCTCTGGCAACCGCCATTCTGTCCTGTATCTATGAGCTTTGTGTTTTTTTTTTTGTTTGTTTGCCTGCTTTGTCTTTTAGATTCCACACGTTAAGTGAAATCATACAGATTTGCCATTTTCTGTCCGACTTATTTTACTTAGCATAATACCCTCAAAGATCTATCTATGTTCTCATAAATGGCAAAATTTTTCTTTTTTGTGATTGAGTACTATTCCATTGTATATATCATATCTATCTTGTCCATTCATCCATTAGTAGACACTTAGATTGTTTCCATGTCTTGGCTATTATAAATAATGCTGCGATGAACATAGGGGTGCATATATCTTTTTGAATTAACATTTTCATTTTGTTTGAGTAAATACCTAGAGGTAGAATTGCTGGATCATATAGTAGTTCTAGTTTTCATTTTTTGAGGAACCTCCATATTATTTTCCAATTTACATTTTTACCAACAGTGCATGAGGGTTCCCTATGCTCCACCTCCTGACCAATGCTTATTTCTTGTCTTTTTGATAATAGCCATTCTAATATGTGTGAAGTGATATCTCATTGTGATTTTGATTTGCATTTCTCTGATGATTAGTGACACTGAATATCTTTTCATGTGCCTGTTGCCCATCTATATTTCTTCTTCGGAAAAATATCTGTTCAGATCCTCTGCCTAATTTTTAATCAGATTGTTTGTTTTATTGCTATTGAGCTTTAGGAATTCTTTATATATTTGAATAGCAACTCCTATCCATATAGATGATTTGCAAATATTTACTTCTGTTCACCAGGTTGCCTTTTTATTTTGTTGATGGTTTCCTTTGCTATAAAGAAGCTTTCTAGTTTAATGTAGTCCTATTTGTTTATTTTTGCTATTGTTGCTTTTGCTTTTGGAGTCATCCAAAAAATTATTGTCAAGGCTGATGTCAAGGAAATCACCACCTATGTTTTCTTCTAAGAGTTTTATAGCTTCAGGTCTTACATTTAAGTCTTTTGTATTTGTATACAGGGTATAGCAGGTTATGCCTACATATCACTTAATTCATGTGGATTCAGTGTAGTGCTTGGCTCATGGCAAATTCGTTTTCCTTTTTGGATATTTCTGGGATTTTGGAGGGAATATTTTTAATCTGTGGTTGGTTGAATCTAGAAATGAAAACCTGGTGATATGGAGGGCCAACTATATATAAAATCAAGTCTACAAATAGTGACAGTTTTACTTTTTCCTTTCCAATTTGAATGACTTCTATTTCTTTTTCTTGACAGATTGCTCTGGCTAGGACTGCCAATACTATGTTAAGTAAGAGTGGTGAGAGTGGGCATCCTTGTCTTGTTTCTGATCTTAGAGAAAAAGCTTTCAGCTTTTCATCATTAAGTATGATGTTAGATGTGGGGTTAATATATATTGTCTTTATTATGTTGAGATATGTTTCCTCTATACCCACTTTGTAGAGAGTTTTTTAATCATAAATGTATGTTGACTTTTGTCAAATGATTTTTCCACATCTCTTCAGATGATCATATGATTTTATTCTTCATTTTATTAATATGGTATATCACATTGACTCATTTGCAGATATCGAACCATCCTTGCATTCCTGGAATATATTCCACTTGATCATGGTATATGATCTTTTTAAATGTATTTGTAGGATTTGGTTTGCTAAAATTTTGTTGAAAATTTTTGCATCTATGTTTACCAGGGATATTGGCATATAACCTCCTCCTCCTCCTCCTCCTCCTCCTCCTCCTCCTCCTCCTCCTCCTCCTCTTCCTTCTCCTCTTCCTCTTCCTCCTCTTCCTCTGCCTAGCCCCTTATCTGATTTTGATATCAGGGTAATGCTGGCCTCATAAATGAGTTTGGAAAACATTTCCTCCTCCTTAATTCTTTGGAAGGGTTTGAGAAGGATAGGTATTAAATCTTCTTTGAATATTTGGTAGGATTTGCCAGTGAAAGTACTAGAATTAGGGGAAATTTTTTGGGAGGTTTTTTGATACTGATTCTACCTCTTTACTAGTAATTAGTCTATTTAAGTTTTTTATTTCTTCACGATTCAGGCTCGGAAGATTGTATGTAGGGCTTTTTCTACAAACATTTCTCACCAGAACTTTCAGATTCTCATTCTTGGCATAGTTTTTAGTCTATTTTTGTGAAAAATCAGTACAGTTAAATTTGTCTGGGTCCAGTAGAATTATTTGTGGAGATATGTATTTACACACACACACACACACACACACACACACAGCAGGTTCATGAATAACATTGTTTCATTATACCATTTTTGAGGTGCTGTAGGGACTTTACTCTTGTTTATATCAGTTAGCCTGTGGGAAATTGATTTAATTTGATGTTGTTTTGCTCTAAGTTGCAGAACCTATCAATAATGTTAAGTGAGCACTTACTAAACATCTATTTCCATATCTATTATATCTCTATCTCTATAATCTTTATCTTTATCTATCTATTTATCTATCTATCATTCTATCTATGGTTTTTTTTTTCCTCCTTTAGATTCATGCAGAGTGGGAGAAAGGGATTTTATGGCTAGATTGACAGAATATTTGTACTGAGTTCAATCTCAGCACAGAAAAGAATGGAAAACAAAAGCCCAGACTTGGAAGGATAACATTTGTTTAGAACCGTAATTAACCTGTTTTGAACATGATAAATGGCATAATTTTCAAAGATTTCTTATGGAATCAATTTTTTTCTGTATGTTTCTGGTGTTTTAATTTGAGTGGCATAGCAAAATACTGCTATTTGATGTGGGAGAAGTTATTTTGAATGCATGGTACTGTAGGTATCAATTTTATTTGTGTTAATAATGTTGAATAAACTGAATTTATGTGTTGGGCTTATTTTTGGCTACTGTGCTACTACATAATTTGATTGTCCAGTGTTCAGACATGGATTTAAATCTTGATGCAACTGGCAATTAGTTAGTCACATTGTATTTGTTTCTGCTTGTGGAATCAGGAAAATGACCACACTTAAGAAAAGAAGCTATTTCAGGATTTTCTTCTCTTTTTAAAACTACAAAGTTATTTCTATAGACTTAATAATAAAGAGTAATTTAACTCTTTTCCTAACTCTGAATGACAGGCCTAAAAGTGTACAGTTCTGACTTTTCACTTCAACTGGTACATATACTTACCAAAAGATGTGACATGATTTTTCTTATTTTCCCTTTAAACAAATCAACATGTTATTTTATGCTTTTAAAATAGATTAAATATCAATAATTTGTTTTTACTACATTATACAGTTATTATTTACAGTATTTACTTAACTTTAATTTTAAATAATCAAGTATGCAAACCCATAAAATGATTACAGGGTCAATGTTGTTTCAATAACATCAAACCTATTTTTTTTATGTATATTGGAATATACTTAAAATTTTGTGGACAATAAGTCTATTTGATCAACTTTGCACAACTTCAGCGACAATTACAGTTAATTCAGGCCGAACCTTCATTTACTTTTCAGAGTCTATTTTACTTCTTGTTGTCTAGCTCCAGGGGAGTTAAAACCACAAAGTATGTATCTACTTCATGTAGTTATGAATCCCTCATAAAATGAATTACCTGTGGATCATGAGTATAAGTTCCTGCTTTGGCTCATTTTATTACTATCCAACTGTATGTATGTCTAATTTGACACCAGAATATGAATAGAGGTTGAATTGTTTGGAATATTTCAATCTCAAAGAATTAAATATTCATGGGTAGTAAAGCGAACTCACCAGTATTCACTCCATTGGGTTTTCATCAGGAATGACAGAGATTTACTCAAGGACATCAGTCAACCAACCCATCTGGTGAGTGTTTGGATGGTACTAAGGGATGTGAAGATACACAGAACCTGTCTTCAAGGAGCATAAAATCAAATTGAGGAGATAATTAATTCTTATGTGTATGAAAACCCTTTCACTGGCATAGTAATACAAACTAATAATAAAGTACATATTAATTGCCACATGAGAGGTATTGCAGATATTACAGATGCCTTGAGTACATTTATTTACTCAAACCTGAGTAAATTTAATCTCTCTCCTCTTACTTTTTTTTATATCACATTTCTTAGAATGAGATGGTTTGTTCTGCATAAATAAGCTAGGGCAGTAAATAATACAATCTAACATTTATTGAATAATTCTTATGTGCTGGACACAGGTATATTACCTGAATTGAGACCCCATGGGATAGGTCTTTTAATGCTCATTTCACAGATGAGGAAACCGAGGCCAAAAGAACTTGATGAAGGCCACATAGCTGGTGAATATGAGAGCTAAGATTGAACCTAGGCAATCTAGGTTTAGAGTTGTGGCTGTACCACTGGGCAATCCTGCCTTTTTCAGGATGCCTGATTCTGAGGTGCTGCAGAGAAAGGAATCTGGCCAGTGAGAGCTAGCCTCTCACTTCAAGTTTACTTTTACAGAGCTCCAGTTAGTACAAGAAAGAGCTCATTTACTTAACGGGCTCCGAGTAATGGGCTAATGGGCTTTTGATGAGTAGTGTCCATAGCCTGATACATTGAGCATTCAAGTCTGTGGTTGTTTCTCCTGGCCCAGCATAGCATGGCATACTAATCCTGCTAGCAAACGATTCCTTATGAAAACACAGATCAGATCAAATGAGCCTGGCATTAACTTGCTGAAGATAATGCCAACAGCCGAGGAAGGAGGTCTTAGATATCCTTGTCTGTACACTCAAGGAATTAAAGGTCGGGGTGGGGAAAATGGCTCTCATTTTTCATCTATGGGTTAAAACAATGAGGACCTGTGTCTGCATTTCTCCTTAGTCCACAGGCTCTGACAGAAACGTGGCCTCTGGTATGGAACTTAAAGACATGATTCTGTTTGCCATGACACCAGACCCTCTCCACAGGAGAAATGGCAATGTGTAGATTCTTTGCTCCAACTGATAGAGTGCATTCCTGGTACCCCTTTGTGCTCCACTTGCTTGAGCTATAAAATGGAGATAAGAGCAATACCTACTTGCATAGGGCTGTCATGAGGATTAAATGAGTCGATAAACGTAAAGTTCTTAGAAGAGGGCCTGGCCACTCAACACACATTAGCTATCATCATGATTGCTTTGCCACTATCATTATGTGTGTTGGATTATGTAGTGGAAATAAAATGGGATTTAGAAAGGATTCAAGTTCTATATCTGCCCTCTACTACTTGTCGAAGTTTGAACAGGTCACTTGATCTCTCTATTCAGTGCTCTCATGTGAAAAGAGGATCACACCAACCTCATAGGGTTGTTTAAAGGAATAATAAACTAATGTCTGTAAATTTCATTTATATACCTTAAAGCCTCATGTTCATTATCATCATTAATTGCCCAAACTTGATCCTTCTATTGAATTCTTGTATTAAACCGGTTGACACCATAAAACTCTGATGACCATAAACACTTCCTCCCAATTAGTGCCCAGCGAGATTGGATTCTTCTTAATATCTCTAGTATCTGTCTCTTGTCTCCTAGTCCATTGCATATATTTCTTTAAATATAAGAGTTTAGCAGCCTCCTAACTGGCCTCCTAGCCTCCAGTCTCTGGATCTGCTGGCAGAACGATGGTTCTAAGGTTCAAATTCAATCTTCTCATGCCCCTACTTAAAAATCCCCAGTGGTTTCCCATTGCCTATAGCATAAAATTTCAGTTTCTTAGCATGACAGGCAAGGTCTCACATGACATGGCTTTTTACGTACTTTCACACATTTCCCCAGGGCCGGTCTTGCCCTTTTGCCTTCATCAATACCTCGTGTTGCATCTACATGTAGCTCCCAGAACATGTCCTCATCTTTTCCTTGCAGTCTCTGGCCTTTTAATCCTCATTATCCTCTATCTGCCCTTCAAGATTATTTTAGCATCGCCTACTCTAAAGAAGCCTTGTCTGACATCCTCTTTCACTGATACCTTCACTGAGTTGGAATCTTCTTCTGTGCCCCCATGATACCCTGTGTTTGCCCTGAGCACATTACATCATAACTACTCTTTTATGTATCCCTCTTCTCCATAAGGTAGAGGAACCCTTGAGGATTAGAATCTTACTCTGCTTGTTTCTGTATTCCCACTGGCTTGGAACAAAACCAAGAAATGTTCATTGAATAAAAAATAAATATAATCAATGAAAATAAGATAATGTTGTTGCCCTTCAAATATCATCTCCAAGTTCTTTATCCATTCGACTCCATGAGAAGCTTATAAAAGAGACCATACTTGAGAATTATTATCAAATGCATGACTGTAGGCATATGACATAGCCACTCTATGTCTCATTTTTCTCATCTTGTAAACTGGGAATAATAAGTGTTTTTACCTTATAGGATTGTTGAATAAGCAAAGGCAATTTCCATATAAAACTCTTAAAACAGTGCTTGATATCTAGCGAACACCCAGTAAATGTGAAATTACTACTCTCTTATTAGCTCCAAAATAGGAATAAATTCACCCCATCTTTCATTCAGGAAGGTTGCTCTTGGAGGTGGTCAATGAAAGATTGAGTGGCAAAGGTTATCTGCAAGTTTTCATAACTTCAGTGAAATAGCTTCTAAAAGAGTGGATTTATTAAAATCCAAACAAAGCCAATATTTATCAAGAAAAACAATGGAATTTAAAGACTTATAGAGTCCTGGTATTAGCTAAAGAAAACAAAAAACTGTTAATCTCATTCTGTCTTTGATGTTTTTCTCTGCCCTGCAGTTCACAGTAAAATGTAAGGTTTTCAACTCCCACACATTCTCTTTCTCCCTTCTTGCTGATGCCTCTTAGGAATATTTTTGTCTTCTTAATACTAAAAACTAGAAAAGAGTAACTGACATATGAGAGACGATGAGGTCAAATAAAAAGAGACCCTAGCTGGATGTGGCCCTGTCATTCACATGCTCAGTGTCAGGCACTCATCCAGAATTGTCTGCTATGGCCACTTACACAGCTGTGATGAACAATCTTCCAAAAAATAAGTGAATGGAGAAAGAAAGTGATTGTTCTTTACCTCCTAAGCAGGCTGTGAATTCCCACGAAGATGAACCAAGAAAAGAGCACAATAGGGTTTGGGGAAGAGTATGGACTTTGGGGTCAGGCAACCGGATTTCAATCTTTTCTCTGTTACCCATTCTCTTGAACACGTTTTATTTCTCTGTACTTCATATTCTGTGTCCATATAATGAACATAACACCATCAGCCTTTAAGGATTGTTATGAACAACATGATGCTTAGCAATAATTTATAGCTGTTCCTTTTTCTATGTACCCTGGCAGTATCACGTGTCATCTTTTGGTGACATTTCTGCTGTCCTCCTTGAATATGAAAACTCTTGAAAGATAATGCTCTGGCTACATATTTGTGAGCCATTGTTGAGAGACTGGCGATAAAGACAGTTTAGAGATACTAATGATTATAGTAGGTAAATGTTTCTTACTGCTTTCCTTCCTCCCTCCTCCTCTCTCCTTCTTTGCCTGCTCTCTCCATTATTCCCTTCCTTCTTACTTCCTCTCTCTCCTCTTCCCTTTCTTTTGTGCTCTCAGGCACTTGTCAAATAAAAACCCCTGGTCAAAGAGGCTCATCTTCTTGAATATGATTGATGGCAACATTAGTACCTATAGGAAGCCACAGTTACTTCTTTGATATGTCTCCAGGTCTACTGTGTACTTTTATAGTTAAAATCTTTATTTCTTCTACCATTGTTGGTTCTGCACTCTTCATTTTGAAGGTAGGTTATGATATAATTCTTCTACGATACAGTCCAAAGGCTCTTTTGATGTGGGACCATGATGAGTTCAAGAGGAATAAGTTAGGATCTTAGCAGGCAAGATTTGGCCACTCCATCACTCTGCCATCTTATATAAAATTTATTTCTAAAATCCTAAGATGGACCACCATGCACTGTTTTGGGGTGTAGAAATAGAAATAGAAGAATTCCAAATTTCAGGTAAACTTTGGGAAGAACTCTAGAGAGATTCTAGTGCCACTAGACCTGTAAGATCACCCATTCTGTACCTGTCATTGAATCACATGTGCATTCTCAAACGCACATGTCTTGTTCATGTATAAGCTAATCAGAAACAAAGATAGGAACAGGATTCACAGCCTCAAACTGAATCACCCTGCTCGTGGTCTTGGGAGAGGCCATTAAAATTGAACACGGGCTAAGTTCCAACCCTGATATGTCTCATACCTTCTCTTATTTGACTAATTGTGAACTCATATTTATCTTTCAAGTTTTGATTCAAATGTCTCTGCCTCTGGAAAACTATCTCTGAACTTTCCAGGAGAGCTAAGTCACCCCCTTGTTTGTGTTCCCAAACAAGTTATTTTGGGCTCTATTTTTTCAGTGAGACGATCAACTACTGGTGGCAGAAACTACATGCCATTTATCTCTGAGTCACCACACCTAGTCTGGAGTCTGGCACATAGTAGCTGATCAGTGAATATTTGTTGAGTGAATAATGAACAAACTGTGCCTCTGAAATATGTGGATGGAATGTGGAGTCACAGAGGTCACTTGTGAAGGGAAACTGTGCTCCATCCTCCCCTGCCATTGCCAATGAATCAGGCCCAGCTTAAATTCATGTCGAATTCTCTGCCTTTGCAGGGCTGCATGATTGAACTGCTGCTTTTCTTTTCGGGCAGACTGGAAGGTTCTATATGCCATAATGTTGGAGTCCCCAAAGTTTAGGAGAAGAGATATTTCATGGCTCCCACTCTGAGGTCTCTCCCACTCTGAGGTCTATAAAGAATTTTATTTTCTGAATAAGTATTGATTGCAGCTTCCAAAATACTGCAAACCTATATAATTAAAAAGAATGAGACCAGTCATTGGTGGGCAGTGCATGGCTAAGTGTAAGAGAAGACAAATTCTTCAAGTGCCTGCAATTTTCTAATTGCACTTGCTTGGGAAGCTTATTAAAGCCTTGCAGGTGCAATGTTTCATCACAGAGTGGTGAACCTTTGAAAGATATGCATAATAAACAGAGTTTGAAATATGTTTTTATTCCAGGCCATATGGTCCTGTCTGGAGCTTTCCTGGATCTTTGGGTCAGTTCACTGTTGAAAGATGGGCTTGCAAAGACCCACCTCTCGGAGCAGCTGTCAGAGCCCTATCAGAACAAATCTGCTTTTGCATGATTATTTATTTTATGTGACTCTCTGAAATGAACACAGCCTTGCTCAGTAGCTAAAATGTGCTGAGCAAAGTCTCTTCCCTGAACAGCTTGTGGCCACATCACCAAGCGGTGTCCTTCCTTGTCCTTAAAAAACAGACTAGCGAGACTTGTACAATAGGCCAGGACAGGCAGTCTGGGCACCTGGGCTTGAACTTAGTGCCAGCGTTATGAAAACTTACACAGTAGCATTTTAAAGAAGTGTCATTGTTATTTCGTCTCCACACTTTATTACTTGTTTTCGTCTGTCTCTCGACTCTGTGCAATTACCGAGGCTGCTGTACACAAGCACTTGAACTGTTTTTGTGGTGTTATTGTGGTGAGGGTAATGCTAGTTCTTGCTTCATCTCCCTTTGTCAAAGGGAGACAAAAGGTGCCATTGACTCCTCTGAGCATGGCCTTTTAAGGAGCATTTAATATAATTTATCCTCCATTTATTGTATATATATAGGAATGTCAGTAACTGACAGGAGACATGATCTTGGAGTGAGGCAATCCCATAAAAATATTCTAGCATACAAAATGAGCAGTAAGTTGATCAGATTGGAAGAAGATATTTATCCGTCTTTATTTGGACAAGGTGATTTTGGAGTTGAATTTTGTCATCTTGGACAAGAAAATAATCTTGCCTTTTTAAGAACTACCTTTTCTCTGTTATATTGCTAACATTGTGTTCAATATTCTTCATCTATTTGTAGTCATTCATTCATTCAAGTGATATTTATTAAACAATTATCTTTCACCAGCCACTGTGCTAAGCTTTGGGACTATCAGACCCATGTACTTCCTGCCCTCATGGGGCTTAAGAGCCTGGAGTACAAGGCAGGCACTGAACAAATGGTTAATTCCATGTCTTATTCGTGTTACTGAAGGGAAGTTGAGGGTGTTTAGTGAATGCAGATAGCTAGGAACCTATGCGGGGTCTTTGCTCTTTTTCTTGACTGCTCGACCTTGAGGACAAGTTCTGTATCAGAACTTTCCTCTACCCTCCCATTCAGTATGAGAATCACTCTGCCTGAAACAATAATTTATGTATAGTAGATATTTAATAAAGTATTTTGTGGATGTAAGGAGGAATGAAAGAAAGAAGCTAAGAAGGAAGTATTAATATTTGTTCATTTATTCAGGATATGGTTTGACAAATTACAGTTCTAAAGCCTTAAATCAGTTTTAGAGCAAAACTATATGTTTTTCCTTTACCCTCACATACAGCTTTGTCAGTTTTTTTCACCCCTGGTGCCTGTATTTCCATTTCTAGAGCTGTAGAACCTAGAACTTAGCCTTTCACCTGAAAGGCTAAGAAATAAAAATATGAGACCCTGACATTTCCATCCGGGGCACCAGCTACTTTCCTTGAGGGCTATTCTTAAGTGGCTGTAGTTATTAGGGATGGGTTATTTCTAGAAACAAGTAGATCAGTATTCTTGTGCCTAAAAAATGATAGCTTTCCCAAAGTGTGTACCCCAAGCCTAGAGACAAGGTCGTGTGATAGAATATTTTCTCGTAGAACTCTACTGTGGTACCTGACTTCTGGGACCATTCAAGCTTAGTATTGTGTCCAGGAGAGGAGAGTGACATTGCCCAACTGTATTGAGAGCTTCCAGAATTCTCAAGAAAGGGGAAAGACTTGAGAGAACTACACTAGAAATGTGTAGCCAAAGCCAAATACAAGGTTCTTTGAGATACATCAAAAATCAGAGGTACAGTGTGGTAGCAGCAGCTGAGACCGTGAGAAGTTTGGGAAATGTCAGACAGTGCGAGGCCAGTGGAAAGGAATGGGGAATCTCAGGTCCAAATGGGTGGAGAGTTGCAGTAGCCAGGTTGAGACTGGAAGCAGAGACTGGTTTCCCGTGGGATAGGGACAGCCAGCAGTACGGCAACAGGGATTCGGGTGCTGGCCGGAGACTTGAAATCAGTGCGTGTTGAAGTCTCGGTTGTTCAGCTTGGAGATCCGAGGATTCTAATACCCAGCTGGTAATCAAGAAGAAAATTTCAAGCAGAGTAGGCATCACAGTGTGCCTGGAGAATGGCCTATGGAAAACAGGAAGAAAAGATGGAAAAGCTAAGTAGAAACCTGATCACATAAGACCTTAAATGTCCTATAAGGATTTTAAATTTTGCACTGAGTGAAACAGGACGTCATTGAGAGGGACAGTTAAACAGGGAAAGAACATAAGCTAAATTGATTATTCAAAGATTTACACTTTCTGGCCACATGGTGTGCAAGAGTTGTGGCAGGAAGACCACAGGAAGTCGTTGTGCTAATTTATAGGGACAGAGGAGTAGATACAGGCAGAGACAGCTATGGATTGGCAGTGAAAATATGGGAAAGGGAGAATCAAACATGACTTCTAGGTATTTGTTCTGAAGAATTGGATGGATATTGCCATTTACTGGGATTAGAAAAACTATAATGGGGTCAGATTTTGAGGAGTGGTTTGAAAATCAGGAGTTCAATTTTATACACATTAAATTTTATTTTAAAATTTTAGAATGATTTTAATGTTACATTTAATTTTTAAAATTTCGAAATTAAAATACATTTTTAAATATTTACTTAAAATGTACTATTTCAGCCATTTTTAAGTGTACAGTTCAGTGGCATTAAGTATATTCACCTTGTGCGGCCATCACTCCATCCATGTCCAGAACATTTTTATATTTCCAAACTGAAACTTTGTACCCATTAAACAATAACTCCCCTCACCGCCTCCCCTTCCTCTCTGGTAAGTACTCTTCTACTTTTTGTTTCTGTGAATTTGCTATTCTAGGTACCTCAAATAAGTGAAATCATACACTATGTGTCTTCTGTGTTTGGCTTATCTCACTAGTCATAATGTCTTCAAGGTTCACCCATGTTTTAGATTTATCAAAATTTTATTCTTTCTTTTAATATTGAATAATTTTACATTGTAGGGAGATACCACATGTTGTTTTTCTGTTTATACAGTGATGGACATCTGGGTTGTTGCCATCTTTTGGTTATTATGAATAATGCTGCATTAAACATTAGTGTACAAATGTTTTAAACGTCATTTAGTCCCTAAATGGAGAAGTCAAATAGTCGATTAGTGGATTTTTTAGTTAGGGAAATACCAGAACTGGAGATAAAAATTTTTGAGTTATCATAGAGTATTTGATCAGAGGCCCCGTGATCCAAATTTTGCTATAGCTGATTCACCTCCCCACCCCTACCCCATGGAGATATATATACATACACTAAAGAGACAAAGAAAGTAAAGTACAACTCTATTATTAGTTGGGTCTTTGTCCCTACCTTAGTTGTCCTCAGAAGTCTAGTGAACTAGGCTAACCTTTTATATATATATACACACACACACACACACACACACACACACACACACACATATGTATATATATACACACACATATATATGTGTATATATATACACACATACACACACATACATACATACATACAGAGAGAGAGAGAGGGAGAGAGTTTGTTTGCTGTTTTGTTTTATTTGGTTTTGTTTTGTTTTGCCTAGATTAAAGGCAGGCTAGAATTAGTCTAAAGCCCAGAGTTAAAACAGACTGAGAAGGCCACAGTTTCCCCTAAATTCATCTTAGTAGCTTGGATTCATTTTTCTACTACAGTAAAAATCCACATCACTGGACCATGTCCTAGGAAACGGAACCAGAGTGACAGATAGCAGAAGAGAGTGCATACTCCCCACCCCCACCCCCAACAAGCGTGCCTCTGTCCTGGGCCTATGCAAGTCAAGAAGCTCTGGGCCTATTGTCAAATAAGAAAAAGAGAGACTTTGAACACAGTATGAGTGTTGGAAAAGTGCTCTCCAAGGAGGACAGCATCTGTGCCATCTCACCCTGTCTTCAGGAGCGCATGAAAGAGGGACCCCGTGTGGGCTATAGTTTTAGAATCTGATCCCCTTTAAAACCAGCATTCCAGAAAAACTTGGTGCAATTATTGTCCTCTAAATTAAGTGCTACCCTTTCTCTCTGGGGACAAGTTTCTTGGTTTTGATCCTCAATTTTTGCTGGGGAGATATAAGGGGATTGTGGAAGGGATGGAGAAGCCTTGAGAATTTCTCCTACACTATAATCCCCAGATTTTGCTCTTAGGAGCTTGATGTTACAGGTGCCTTCCTTACCTCCACACACTTTATGCTCTCCACATGGTCTGGCTGTGAGCTTCTTATAGTGGCTTTGACCCTCTGATGTCACCCATAGTCCTAGATTTACAATCTTTCTAGATTTACAATCTTTCTACTTTTGCAATCTTGCCATGTTATTCTGATATAAGGACCATGAACTTTGGAGTCAGTCAGCCGCAGGATTCATTTCCAAATTCTCTCCTTTTAGTGTATGACTTTGGTCAAATTCTATCCACAGAAAGTGTCACCTATTATTGTATCAGGTCAAGGACACAGGACATTTCTGGCCCTCCTCCTCAATATCTCTTTCTAGCTTATCTTTAAATGATGGACTACCATAAGTCCTGCACAAAAATCTTGTTTTCTTATTCTATAAATTATATTCAACAACCAAGATTTCAATTACCATCTCTACGTGATGTCTCCATATTTACGTTTCTATCTCAGACTTTAGTTCGAACTCTGTTTTTTTCAAAAACCTATTCAGCTCTTCATTGGAGGTCAAAAATGGCACCTAAAAGTTATCACAACTAAAGCTTAATTTATTCTTTTCTTCTTCTCCAAAACTTGCCTATGTCCAACATTTCTGCCTGAAAGACTGACGTTATCTATTAAATTGTCCTAACTTTGCTACCTTATCTCACTTCACCACTGATCTCCAATGAATTGTTCAATCCTGGTGATTTTATCTGAGTATCTGGTGAATCCATTTGATTCTCTCTGTCTTTACTTATGCCCTCCTAGACCAAGCTCCCATCATCTCCCTTATGATTTACTGCAATCACTCCTAAATGTTCTCTCAGATTTCATTCTTGCCACACTCAAATCTGTTCTCCACAGAGGTCACAGTAATCGTCTAAAAATGCAAATTAGCTTAAGTCATTCTTTTGCTAAAACTCTTTCAATGACGTTGAGGTAAAACTGAAATCCTTCAAGTCTTTATAAGCACCAATATGTCTCAGCCCCTGCCTCGTGGCTCTCTCCCAGTACTTCTTTTTTCCCCTCCAGCTTTTTTTGAGATGTAATTGACACGTGATATTGTGTAAGTTTAAGGTGCATGACATGTTGATGGGATATGCTTACGTATCGCAAAATTTTTGAACTGTAGCATTAGTGAACACTGTCCGTCACCTAGCCTAATTATCCTTTATTTTTTGTAGCAAGAACATTTAAGCTCTAGTCTCTTAGCATCTCTCAAGTCTATAATACAGAATTGTTCATTATAATGACCATACTGTGCATAGAGCCCCAAAACATGTTCATCTTATAATTGGAAGTTTGTATTCTATGAGTAACATCTCCCTATCTACGTCACCCCCCAGCCCTTGGTAACTACCACTCTACTCTCTGTTTCTACAAGTTCCTGATGATATTTTAGAATTCATTAGTTTTCTTCTTTAAGTTTGCTACATGTGCTGTGAACTTTCCCATGTGCAATCTTCCACACATGCTCTTCTTTTTCCTGAAATCCTCTTGTCCTTCTTCATCTAGTGAAACAAACATCTGACTGTTTGGCACTTGCTGAATATACTTGCTACATCTGAGGAATATTCAGACCTACGAGTTTTATGTAGGCAAGGTAGAAAATGATGTTCCCCAGATTTCTTTGGAGCAAGAGTATAGACATGTGATCTAGTCTCTACCAATCAGATTTATTCATGTGAGAATTTAGTTTGAAAGTGAACAGCTTGAGAAAGACATAACCTATCGTGCTGGTGAGGATGGCAGCAGAGGCATCATCTTTTAAGAATGACAGTGGTTGTAATGTCTAGTTTCTGGTGCGGAAGTAGCCAAGCTCTTGGTGGCTTCTGTGGTTGCTGGAAAGTTGGTTCTTGGCATCAACATGAACTGCAGGACTTAGTGATCCTCGGGTTATTAGAAGCTAAGGCAGTTTCTTCCGCCCACCAGTTCTGTAGTGTGATTTTGAGCATGGTTCCTGAAAGCTTTGTCTGAGCCTATTTCTCCAGCTTGACCCCTTACATGCTTCATCAGCCAAGGTCAGCTTCTGCTACTTTAAACTAAGAAAGAACTCTGGCAGATAGCAGTGGAGAATTCCAACTAATCCTTGAGCTTTCAGCTCTAGTTCATTATAGGAAACTACTCCATTTGCCCTGTTCTCCCACCTAAAATAGGTCTTCTACTACAGCACACTGTTAAGACGTGGAATCATGGCTCTGACGTGTAGCCTCTGTTGTTAACCTTCCTAGGTTCCAGCCTTAGCAATCCTATCTACTTGATACATGAATTGTGCAAAGGTTGCCTAACCTCTCTGTGGACCAGTTCTCTTATCTGTAACATTGGGACATGATAATATCTAACTCATAGGTTTATGGTAAAGATCAAATGAATTAATACATACATGAAACCCTTGAAGTGGTACCTAAATGCTCAGTAAATGTGAGTGAATACGTTGTTCTTTCTCACAGCTCCCACTTCTTTCCTTTCAAAACACCTTGCACGGATTGTCATTAAAGGCTCTCAGGATGGT
Source organism: Rousettus aegyptiacus (assembly GCF_014176215.1). Taxonomy (NCBI): domain Eukaryota; kingdom Metazoa; phylum Chordata; class Mammalia; order Chiroptera; family Pteropodidae; genus Rousettus; species Rousettus aegyptiacus. Next base: position 12,016,683 of record NW_023416285.1, read on the forward strand.
AATTTGATTAAGATATGTCTTTAACTTAGGCTGTTAAGCGCTATAAAAAAGGGGGCTGTTTATTTTTCCCAATTCCTAGCATAGTACATGTTCTTTTGATAAATGTGGGGTCGGTGTTGCGTAGGATCCCAGAAACCTTGAGAGACGCCGCGTCCCCCCTCCGACCACACCGAGGCAGGAGAGCATCAGCAGCACCGGTGTTCCTGACGGCCTCACCCGAAGTTCCTTTCCTTTAGTGATTTATTCTTCGTGACCCACATCTGACCCACGCCCACAGGGCACACCCTGCCCCAGATGCTGCGCTTTCTCTCGCCCTGATTTCTCTGCTTCTCAGCACTGGCTTTATGCTGACTCTACAGCCTCTGAAAGCTGTTGGAAGCCAGATGGGAGGACGAGCTAAAACGAGTTTCATTCATTGCCCTCCCAGACTCCAAGGGACACAACAACAACAACAATGACAAAACAACAACAGTCACCACGACTGGTGTATATCGAGTGTTTACTCTAAACTAGGCATTAGTCATTGTGCTTTACAGGCATTAATTTATTTAGTACCCACCATGGTCCTAAGGAGAAGATACTAAGACCCCCATTTTACAGAAAGGGAAAGTAAGTCCCAGAGGCAAATAAAGAAAGGAAGGAAGGAAGGAAGAGAGAAAGGAGGGAAAGGGGAAAGGAAGGAAGCTTTTCCGGTGGAAGACAGCTTTAGTGGCTGAGAACTGTGGTTCCCATAAGAACTTTTCTCCTGTAGAGAGGTAACTGTGAAAGTAATATTGATGGAGAAATTATCGAAGATGACACTCAATGCGTACCTATCCTCAGATCAGCTTTATAATTTAGATGTTTTTATGTGATCCCTTTCAACTGCTTGCTATCTGCAGCTTCTTTTCCCCAAAGTCTAATGTAAGTAGTAAGAACAATACAGATCATTAAGAAATCCGTACAGCTTGTTTCTGGTTAATTGGCATTTTCCTATAAAATATTTAAAAATTGGCCTTTGGTTTTCAAAGACACTCTTCAGAAAGTCGTGGTTTTCGCTCCTAGGAGTTCCCATGTGCAGGTGGGGCCTCCTGCATTGAGATTATCTGGGCATTTTCACAGATGCTGTTCAGCCACTGATATTCACCTGGAGTTTGGGGCAGGGGGAGAGTTTATTGTGCATTTTCTATGTTTAGGTCTTCCTGATGTTGTTTTATTTTATTTTTCTCCAAAGAAAGGGGGAAAACAGCCGGTTCTTTTGCAGGAACTGATATTTGGCTCACGCTGTCCTCCAATTGCAGTGCGCTTGTGCATTTTAACCAACACATTTTTAAAGTTAGTGTGTGGGGAATCTGCTTCAAGCTGCGTCTCAAGAAGGCTTTGTCTCTCTGGCTTTGACAGGCCTTGAGAGATTCTCACAAGCCCTCAGCAAAATCAGGTGGGTGGTTTGAGACTCAGAGTGCGGTTGGCAGATTCTCTGAAAGAACATGGTACATTTGTTTCCTGTGACTGCCTTAACTAGCTACCATAAACTCGGTGGTTTAAAACAATAGAAATGCGTTCTCTCATAGTTCTGGAAGCCAGAAGTCTGAAATTGAAGTGTCACTAGGATTGGTTCCTTCTAGAGACAGAGGGAGAGTCTGTTCCTTGCCTCTCTCCTAGCTTCTGGTGGCAGTCTTGGTGTTCCTTGGCTTGTAGACATGTGACTCCAATCTCTGCCTCTGTCTTCACATCGCCTTCTTCCCGGTATGTCTTCTCCCCTTCTCTTCTGAAGACGCTTCGTTGGATTTGGGACTCAGCTTTACCTAGGATGATCCTATCTTGGACTCTTTAACTTAATTACGTATGCAAAGGGCCTTTTTCCAATAAGGTCACATTCCTAGGTTTTGGATGACCAAATCTTGTGCATAATTGACCCGTCAATCTATTACTCATGGCGGATTGAGAGGATTTCCGTGACCGATGGGGATAAGGCTAAGCTTTGGCTAAGCAGCGGGATGAAGAGACATTCTGATCTCCCCTGAGCCTTCAGCCTCTCTGCCTTAGTCTCTTAGTATCCGTCTGTTTCTGAAAGTTGGTGTGACCTGGCTTGTACACAGCTGTGTCACTTTGCACAGAGTTCCTCTGGCTGTGACTCTTAGAGAGAGGGGCTAAAGGGGATTCTCCAACACTGATAAGCCTGAATAGTTGTATCTCTGGGTTGGAAACTCTTCAGAAAATTGTACTGGACTATCAGAACTTACTCTAGACTTAAAAGTCTCAAATGTGATTAAATATAAAAATCATCAAGGGAGTTTATTAAAAACAGAAATTTCCAGGTCTCAAACTATGATAGTTTGCCAGCGATGCCATACCAAAGTGCCACACACTAGGTGGCTTAAACAACAGAATTTTATTTTCTCGTAGTTCTAGAAGCTGGAAATCCAAGATTACGGTATCAGCAGGTTTGATTTCTTCTGAAGTCTCTCTTTTTGACTCTTGGATAAACCGCCTTCTTACTGTGTCCTCACTGCTCTTTCCTCTGTGGGCCCCTGGTGTCCCTCTGTCTTGTTACAGGGATACCAGTCACATGGGATTAGGGCCCACCCAAATGACCTCATTTTAATTTAATCGCCTTTTTGAAGACTTTATGTCCAAATAGTCAGTCATAAGATGAGGTGCTAGAGGTTGGGGCTTCCATGTGTATTATTAATCCCATAGCTCACAACCCAAGAGATTCTGATGTTGTTTGGACTCAGGTGGGGCCCATGAACTTTCAAAGTGATGCCCCAGGGACTGCAGCTGGTTCAGGTGGTCACAGTCAACACTTCGAGATGTTTTCGACATTTGCTTTGACTCCATGTCTTTACATCATCCTAATTCTTCCACATACCACATATTCAGCAATAAATTAATGCAAATAGAAGATGCTCCATGACCTTTTGCAGTCACTCCCCAAGACCTCTCCTAAACTCATGTGCTTTTGTCTCAAATCTGTTTCCATTCAGTTTCAATGACTTTGAATCTGAGATTGCTTTGTATCCTGTCCTTTGGACTTGTTATGACATCGACTTACTCACATACTACTTAAGGATTTTGACTCAAATTGATTCACTAGTTCACTAGTTGTTTTTTTTTTTTTTTTCACATCTAGGGTAGGATTTGCTGCCCAAGAATTAATCCCCAGGATGAGCCTTCTCAGTTAACATCACATGAGTTGGAGATCTTACACGCCTGAAACAGTGCTTAGGGGGCCTCTCAGGACAGCTTTTCAGGACTCAGAGAGTCAGGGAGTCAGGTCATGATTTAGAGACGTCACTCTGAAGAAAAGAAAGGAGTCCGTCAACTAATATAAAGAGCCCTGTCTTCAGATTTATAGTCGGTTTATACCTCCCCCTTTATCCTTAAACTCATCTTTCTCAGACTAAATGTTGCCCTTGTAACTCCTTTTCCCCTGTTACATAGTCCAAGGTTTTTTATTTAAACCCAATTTCTACGTTATCAAGACATTTGAGTTGGGGAGACAGAGCACATCAAAGTATATTTTTACTTTGGATTCTGCATGCGCCTGAGGAGTGGCCAGAAAGGAAAGCAACAAAAACCCATCGTGGGCCAGGTTTTCAGCTGGGGTCTACGCTATTGCAATTATGGCAGCCCTAGGGGTAGATATTAGTGTTTTTATGGTACTCGAGAAATGAGAGGCGCCTTTCAGCTCTGCAACTGCTGCACCTGGGGTTCCATCCTAAGCCTGTAGACAGGCCTCTTCCAAATCTGCACATCACTTTTTATAGGTTCCTGAACCCTGAAGATATTTCAAGTTCATCTCTATGATTTAAGCATAGTGAAAATGGTTATTTTATAGTCTGTTGGACAATTCTAACAACTGAGATCTTCGTGGGTTTGTTTCTGTTGTCTGTTGGTTCTGGTAATTTTTTTTTTTTGTCTTAACCAACATTTTTGGTTAAATGTTGATAATTATACTTAAAAATATTTGTAATAATAATTGGAGGTTGAGAATATAGGTATCTCTCTTCAGGAAGAATTTGAATGTGCATCTTCTAGGCACTTAGAGTACTACCAGTCTGGGATTACCTCAGTTCAAAATCCAGACCTGATGGTTTCTGAACCACAAGGTGGCTTGAAACTTTCCAGTGACTGGTTTGCTTCTGGCTCACCCTTATCTTGATGATTAAGTCTTTGGGGATCTTCTGTGTGCGACATCTCAGACTAGGTTTTCCACCTGGTGTGACTCTGAGCTTTGACATCTGTCCTTACCCCAGAAAAGAGAAAAAAGTTCTGATTTTCTAAGATTGGAAAATCCCATCAGAGGAGAGTAACTGCCATGTCTACCAATCTCAATGCCCACTTTCTGCTTTGGCCTGATAACTCCCTCCTAACTTGTCAGCTTTCCACTGTTTCCAAGGTTTGTTTTTAAGATTTTATCCAGCATATTTATCCATTTTAATTAGGAAGGTTTGCTCAAATAATGCAGCCTGTCATTACCTAAATGTGGAAATCTAAAGGCTGTATTTTTTCTTCTTACTCTTCCCTGGGGCTTTGTCTCACTCGTTTTTCTTCTTTGAGATCTGCTGCCTTTTACACAGTCCTGACCCTCACCACTGGTTCTAATGGCACCTTGGGTCTGTGGATTAGTGGTTAGCTTGGTAGCTTGATAGTTGCGCCACATTCGTGGATCTCTTATGTAAGTCCCAGGCAGTCTCGAAAACAAGATTATCTCTATTTGAAACCTGAGGGGTATGGTATATATCCGACTGAGGTCAGATCCCCAATTTCTAGCCTTTTGTGTAATGTGACAAACACAGGTATGATCATGGCACTTCATAAAGCAGTAATCTGAGAAGATTCTGCCCAGTACTATGAAATAATAAGCTCCTAAAATAGGTGTAGGTGTGTGTGTGTGTGTGTGTGTGTGTGTGTGTGGTATAGAATTTGGTTTTGTCCTAGAAGTGGATTGCCCTTTGCTCTCAGCTTCTGGGAAGAAATCTATGGCATAGCTGACCAAATATCCATGTTAGGGTGGGTGCTGGTCACACCAGAAAGACCAATCATGTGATTGAGGCTGGGGGCTTTGGGTCACACAGTGTCACTTGACCTGGAGACTGAGTTTATTCACATTGGCAGTCAATCGTTCATGCCCGTGTAATGAAGTCCCAGTAAAAACTCTGGACACTGAAGCTCAGATGAGCTTCCCTGGTCAGCATTACTCTGCGTATATTGTCATGTGTCCTTCCTGGGAGGGGAACTTGTCCTGACTCCTAGGGGAGAGGACAAAGGAAGCTTCATGTTTGGAACCCATCAGACTCTGCCCCATGTGTCCTTTCCTTTGGCTGATGTTAATCTGTATCCATCTATGAAATAAACCATAACTGTGTGAATAACAGATTTCGGTGAGTTCTCTGGGTACTTATAGCAAATCACTGAAACTACAGTGGTTTTGGGGACCCCTTGAACTCGCAGTTTCTCTCAGAAATGAGGGCAGTCTAGTGGAAGATGGTGACCTCAACCTTTTTAGTTTGGCTAACATGACCGTGTGTGTGTGTGTGAGAGAGAGAGAGAGAGAGAGAGAGAGAGAGAGATAACACTGGCCTGGGGTTCTTATAATTAGAACAACCTGACTAAGGCTAGAACATACTAGCAAGGCTTAGATACTTTTCCCTTTGCATTCTTATGTTCAACCTGCTGACTGTGAGGCCCTTCCCACTGGCCACCACCAACTCTGACTCTGTGATCGGTGTCATTTTTGTCCCAGTGTGCATTGTACCTTTCCACAGTGCCTGTCAGTTTGTGTTTACTCTGCCTCCCAATCTGGGTCAAGAAAGAAAGTGAGTCTATGGCCATGCCACCCTGAACACGCCCGATCCCGTCTGATCTCAGAAGCTAAGCAGGGTGGGGCCTGGTAGGTACTTGGATGGGAGACCACCTAGGAAGACCAGGGGCTGTAGGCATAAAAAATAAAAAAATAAGGGATCGGAAGCTGACAAGGTCCTTGCAATCTGTGAGGTCAACCAAGGGTTACCTCACCTAGAAAATAAATAAATAAATAAAAATAAAAAAAAAGAAAATGAACCCTCAGAAGTATTTTTTTTTCCCCCACTAAGAGTTGGGACCTCATAAATCCTGATGACAAGAAATGCGATATGGTCTCTTTCTGTTCGTGACGAGATCGGAAGAGGAGAGGCGTGAAGGTGCCAGCGCCGTCTGCAATGTCCCCCAGTGGTGGCGCAGTGCGAGGGATTCCAGCAGGCTCGCTCCTCAGCCCTCACTAGGCAATTCTCCACTTGAATGTTCCTGCAGTGAAAACGCAGCGACATCCGCCAGTGTCACTCGGGCAGCTCAGCCCCTGCTGCGGAACTCCTGGCAGTTAACAATGAAATCGTCGAGATTTCCTTTTCGTTCCCTTCCAGGCAGCCGGGGCATTGTTTTCCTCCCCTGGTTTAGCACATGGGTCAGTCCTTTTGTACATGATCAGTGAGACTGTGCATGTTTTCAGAAGCTGGCTTTATACCTGGCAGGCTTGCTTGTTGGGCAGTAGTTCTGCCAACGAGAAAGAAAATATACAGGTTCTCCTGTGTCCCCAGATTGCATTACAAAGCAGTCAAAGGAGAGTGTTGTTTTCTGGCCTGATATTTGCCTTTCGTTGTGTTAGTTCTTAGAGATATGCCATCCTAAACTTGTTAGTTTTTTTTAAAGTATTTTTAAAAAACTGGTATTTTGCAGATTGTGATTGACAGAGAAGGGAGGCGGCACACATGGCAATATGGACAAGTAGGAGAAGAAAGAATACATAGTAAATGTTTTAATTCCTGCAGAGCCCAATGTGCTTACATGTTATATATTTCATTTTCCAACAATACTTTATTTAAAAAGAGCCAATCCAGCTTGGCTTAGTTCTTGCCCCAAGGCCATTCATACGATACTTTAAGTAAAGCACTTTGCACCCCTCTGTGCACAAAGGTACAGGGGTTATGCACCAATTACCATGTCAGGAACCTTTTGTCTATGGAAGATCCACAGTAAAAAATAAAAATTTCAAGAGAACGTGAAGACCAACATAGTGATATATGAGATGTAGTGCTGATTAGAGACCTGAGAAATACAGATTTATACCAAAGAAAAAATTAGGATGGATCTTGCTTTGCTGAAGCTGTAAGAGTCACTCTGGTTGAAAGCAATACCCAATACAATTAAATTTGATTTGTTACATGAATGTTCATTTTTGCCCAACTTATTTTAGAATATCTGTCTTATAAAGTAAACTTGCCTTTAAATTTAGCTTTCGCATTGAGAAATGGGTATGAGTGCAGCCTATAGACAGGGTTTACTTATTCTCAGTGCAAAGATCTACACAACCTTAGAGTTTTGCTAAACTTAAAATACTAATAAAATATGATCTCAAGTCTCTGACTAAAGTGATGGGAATCAGTGTATAACTGCTTAGAGAATTCTCCACTTTGGAATCTTAATATGGATGGGCTCTGGGGCATCCACAAATGAAATTATATAGAATATTGTGTTTGCGCACATGTGCATTCGAGAGGGCGTAAGCACCACTGTGAGTTTAGCTGTGGGGCAAAAGGGATGCCATAGCATTTTCCTGCCTACTCAGTCTGAGTATACGCACAGCCAACACTGTGCGAACTCTTTTCAGTTTGGAGGTTCTATTTCCAGAATTATAAAACGTGTCTTAGTTTCGCCACGGGGACACAAGGTAAGTGCTGGGGCTTCCTCAACCATGTTGTTTTTACCTCTTTCAATTTACCAGTGAGCTTTCTGGATTATCTGGAAGTTGTCATTCGAAACTAGGCAGTCTCTTTCCCGAATGTAATTCTAGGCAGTAGGGAGAAACTGTGTGCGTGTGTGTGTGTGCACGCACACGCGCGTCTGAAAATTAGTAGATATTGGAAAGATGTGTATTGAATAAATGAATGAATAAATAAATGTCAAAATTAACAACTAACCAGATAATTATAATAATATGTATTTTAACATCTTCGATGAAACCCCTGCTTGATTAAAACAGAAAATTGGAAAAGGAGACTGAGAAGTTGTTTTCTTGTTCCCACTGTGATTCCTTGCAGAAGAAAGATGCCCACATAGGTCATTGATGATTTAGCCTGCAGGCTTATAAAACTTTTTCAGAAATGGTCATTTTTCCTTTCCTCTTTTTTTTTTTTTTATATATATGTATGTCAGCTATCTAACTTGATAAAGTCAATCTTAAAATGTATTGTGCATGGTCTCTTCTGGATAACTTCGAGTGGTGCAAAGGATACAGCATCCGGTTTGGTTTCTTTCATGTTAATTTTGAAGATCCAGCTCGACCCCGAGTCCCTTACGCGTCAGCTAAGGAGTATGCCAAGGTCATCCGAAACAATGGACTAGAGGGACATCTGTAGAAAAGATGGATGAGCAGTATTACCAGGAGGAGATGCCTCTGCTTTTGGAAAGGAAATCTGCTTTGGCGATCCCTCAGACAACTTCCAGTTGCCTTTGTAATCAACAGGTCCTACCTTGTAATCCCCGATTGTGAAGTCCGAATTGCAATGCCCAGGTATGTGTTTAATGATGGCCTTTACTGTATTTGCATTTGGATCAATGAGGCTTTAAAAAAAAAAAATAGAACAGAAAACCATTGAAATTGATTTTTATATTAAGAAATCAGATAGACTTAAAAACTTCTATTTAAATCATTAAAATTTTTCTAGGAAAAAATAATGCAAAATTTGTAAACAATATGTTCATGATTTGCAACTCTAACAGCGACCACTTATTACAAGAATACTTGTTTACTAGCCTATTTTTTCTGGTTATATCAGCTATGGTTTTCTTTTAGATCCACTATTGTGCGGTCTATAATTTTTCTCTGACTTAATTGAATGTAAAAAAAATGTCAAAATTATATTAAAGTTAGCCATATTATATAGATATGATTCTATTCAACACAAGAATTAATTGATAACCGTTTTAATAAAATGGATCTGGTGATGTACGTGGCACATATTTTATCTCTGCATGAACAAGTATGTCCTCCTCTTGCCTGATAAACTTTTGAAAAATAATAAATTAATAAAACGGATTGTGAACAATGGAAACAGTATTTGAGTGTTGATGTTTAGCAAAAACTGGATTCCTACCCTCGAGTGGCATCAAGTGAAAAACAAAATAATAAGCAGGGCATGCATGATCTCTACTTTTGAGTGTTTTAAACAGTTTAACATGCTAAAGAACATTGATGACACCCATGAAATACGTACATCCGTTGATTGACGCACGTGAGCATAAGCAGAGAATGGAGGATTCATGACATTGGTAGTTGAAATGTCTGAGATGTGTATGGGCTTCTTCAGTAACAGATATCGCACTCCCTCCGGACTGCACGTCTCCACTCCAGCAAACCTTTTACGTATGCGGAATTCGTACCCTCATGCTTGTTCTTAAGTAGTAATTACTAAACATTCATTAGTGTAGCAGGCGTGAAGCTGCACGTATTGCCACCCCCATTTTGCAGATTGAGAAACTGAGGCCACGCTTCCTGACGTCACATTAGAGTATGTTTACTGGACCTGGCACTTCTTCATCATTGGCTCTGTTCTCGGTCTAGCACCCTGTGAGTTGGGGTGCCATGAGGTGCCATGGGGGTACTTTGCAGTTTTTTGAATAGGGAAAAGAAGCAAGGGTATGGAGTTGCCTGAAAGAGAGAAGGTGGTTTTCTGTATCCTCAGTCTACCTGCTTGAGAAATTGCACATAGTTTGCCAGTCTCATAAGGCTTTGGCCCTAAGCAGACACTTTTTGTGTTTTTTTTTTTAATTGTGGTCAATTTCTGGATCATGTTCATGTTCATAAACGGGTTTATTTACAGCAAAGAATACTTTCTCAGTAACTTTGGACAGAGTGAGAAAGAAATGGTCATAGCAGTTCGATAAACTTGGATGCACTGGGGAAAATTATATGAAGATTAAAATGGTATACAGAGGAAGTTCTATTACATCTTTGCCACTGGTTTGTTATTTTTATTGTTCAATGAGACATTATTTCACAATTTGTGTTCATTTAAAAAGCACATTTCCAAATCTTATTTCATTCCTTTCCTATCCAGCCTGTCTTTTTCATTTTTACCATGTATCTTATTTACAATTTATGTGTCTTCTTATATTATCTTGCAAGGCAACCGAGTTTTCCTTTTAATTAGGATGTTGCTTTGAATATTACTTATCCTACAGGGCATATTTACAAGTTTTACAGCAATTCAGATGAGTACTGTATTTTGGTTACCAAACCAAGAAAATTAATATTTATGCTGTAAATAAAAGGGTCTGTCACGTTGGGTCTACCAGGTGAAATATGCATTATAGCTGCAGCTCTCAGGCCTCCTCGCACTGTGGTGGCCTTCTGCAGCTCTCTGCTGGGTTTTAAAGGCCAGCTCTTCATCTCAGGGATGGATCAAACCAAGGGTTCTTCCCTAATTAGTCCTGTAAATTAGAATCGCCATGAGGTTAGGGTGAAGAGAAAAGAAATCTACCAACCAAAAACCTAACAGCCCCTGTAGTGCTTTAATTAACGTTATTCTTAATTGCTTGTATTAGCATCTGAAAACGAGATTGATTGGCTTTTGCATGTCAAGGAAACAGAACTTGGATTCTTTAAATGGAAAAAGAGGAGTTGTTAATTATACTTAAAAATCCATAGATACTGTACTTAAATGTCTTGAAGGTCATCTGAGGCTTGTAAAACACATGTTTTATGTCTGTTTTATCTTAGGAGAAACCTGAATATCACAATGATGGATTGGATCTCCTTGTATTTCTTTCTCTCTCTCTTTCTGTATCGTTTTGTTTTCTTTTTAAGGGAACACTAACACATGTTATTAATGTCCTGTAGATCACTTTTAAATAATTGTTCTTTTAATTTTTTTTTAGGGCAAGTCATTTCTGATTGCTAAAAACCTGCAGAAGAATACAGCATCCCATTTCATTTTGATGTGTAGCGCTTTAGTTTTATAACTCCTGAGAACACCACCAGAAAAAGTACACCTAAGCCCTTTATTGAATGAGAAGGTATGAGTTCTCATTAAGAAACCCATAAACTAGGAAGCTGGCAACCTTGGTATTTGGCAGTGGAATGCCAGTCAGGCTTTTGTGCTCTGGGAATTTGTGTTCAGCCCGTAGCTTTTAATTATTTTTATGAACGAGGGAATAATGAATACATTTGTAATATATTGAAAAAATTCCCCAACACCGACTGACCAAAAAGTGGATTTATATGATAATCCTTAAACACCAATTCTGTTGCTCAGTGCTAGGCAGAAGAGAAATAGAACACTGAGCTTCATTACTGAGAGGGCAGAATAAATCAAAGCTGATGGAATTAATACTGTTTAATTACTAGCAATACACCTAACCTAGAGAGTGCATATTCATCACTGATCATAATATTTTAGGCTACAGTTGCCCTGGGAGAGATATAATACTGAGCACAAAGTATGATGAGTCTTAAAGAAGGAAATTAGAGAAAATTTTGACACAGAGACACTTTACGGCAGCCTTCAGAATTATGGCAGCGTGAAAGAGAATAAACCTTATTAACTGCGGCGGGAGGAAGATGGGAAGGTGTGGGTTAGGGTCATGGGGAAGAGCAACTCCCAAAGGGGGGACTTAGTGAGTGTTCGTTGTAGAGAGTAGATGGGACTTGTTGTCCCAGGTTTACCCAGTGTCTGCAAGTGACCCATGACTGGCTTGTGTGACCTTGCTTTAGTGGCTATTGGCATCTGGTATAAGGCAAATATAGTATAATTGTTAAGATTGCAGGCTCTGGAAATGGTTCACCTGGATTTGAATCTTGGCTCTGCCATTTAATAGCCAAGTGACATTAAGCAACATATTAAACTTCCCTGTGTATCAGTTTTTCTATCTGTAAACTAGGCTCCTCATAAAGCCATTGTGATAGTTAAATAAGCAGAGTTGTACCATGCTTAGAACACTTCCTGGGGCATGGCAAGGGCATGATTAATATGAGCCATTATTCTTAACTCTCAGACCTGTTCACATTGATCCACCAGCAATTCATCCATTATAATTTAGATATTTCCTACTCTGGTACAACGTCCAGTTCCCACGGAGACATCTGCTCTGGTAAGTCGTGATTCACTGTCTCTCCAGTTTCCTGTCTGTCTGATTTTTGTGGCAGCAGTTTTCCCTGTGATCTCAATTCTCTGACCTAAGAAGAGTTGTTAATTTTCAATCTGTGCAGCTTTTTCTTGTTAGGAAGGGAACAATGACATTCAAGCTCCTTACACATTGGACCAGAAACGGGGAGTCACCACTATGGTAATCATGAGAATCAAAGGTTTCCAGTAGCATAATTAGTATCTATTTATTAAACTAAACTTCAGTACATTGCAGGGATGTAGTACTGCAGATAAAATGGTTCTTCTCCAAAGTTCATGGTCTGGTTGGGGAACTAGAACAGTCACATGAAATACAAATAATATGAGGCAAATTTTCCAAATGGTAATGGGATCAGCTCTCTGCTAGCTGGGGCGGGTAGATAATGCTTCCTGGGCAAGGGAAAATAATATAATGTAAAAAATAACATAAAAGATACTAAGATAATCGAAGTAATAGAAGTAAAAATCTGGAAGTGGAAAGCATAAGGCCTTTCGGATGCAAGAGGCAGTGCCCAGGACAGTGCGCCTTGGGGAAGAGAGTGGGCAGGTTGGGACTAAAATATGGAGATTCTCTGATATTCGTCACGGACACCTGGGTTTTCTCTTAAAGCAAGTTTGAAGGTTTCCGAGCAGGATGGTGATGCTTTAAAAGTAACTTGTTGAAAGATGGCAAAGTAGGCTGTAGGAACCAAATAGAAAGCTTCTTGTAGCAGAATACTGATGTGTTTAAGGGCTCTCTTTAAGGTGGAAAGTGTGTATATGACATGTTAATGTATAAATAATGTGTCAAAAGTACACAGGAACCTAAATGTAACATGATCTCTTGGATCAGATCCTGAAATAGGAAAAAGGACATTAGTGGAAAAACTAGGAACTACAAATAAAGTCTTTAGTTTAATTAGCAGTGCTTTACCAATATTAACTTCTTAGTTTTTTTTTTTTTTATGGTGACTTTGATTAATGAAATCCAGTAAGTTTCAGGTGTGCAATGCAACAGTAAAGCATATATATATATATATAAATGTGTGCTCACCACCCATAGTTGGATTTCTTTCTGTTACCTCATATTTGACCCCTTTTCCCCTATCTACCTCCCTCCTCCTCTCACTCTCCCCTCCCTCTGGTAACCACTAGTCTATATAGTCCATGTCCATGAGTCTCTGTTTGTTTGTCCTGTTCATTTGTTGCTTTTAGGTTTATATCCTACATATAAGTGATATCATCTGATTTTCGGCTTTTTCTGTCTGGCTTATTTTGCTTAGCATGATTATCTCGGAATCCATCCCTGTTGTGGCAAATGGCAGTATTTTATCTCTTCTTATGGCGGAGTAATATTCCATTGTATATATGTACCACAGCTTCTTTATCCAATCATTTATTGTAGAACATTTCAGTTGCTTCCATGTCCTGGTCCCTGTGAATAATGCTGATATGAACATCGGTGTGCAAGTATCTTTTCGGATATGGGTTTTCATAACTTCTTAGTTTTGATAAATAAATATACTGTTATGCAAGATGAGAGCTGGGTGAAGCTCTGTACTTTCTTCACATCTCTTTTGTAAACCTAATATTATACTCCTGAGAAAAAAGTTGAAAAAATCTACACGGGAAGAGTTAATACCACATTCAGAGAACATATTAGATATAGGCATATATTATAATCTACATAAACAGAGATAAAAGAGAGGAATGTAATAACCACTGTTAATGTCTCGATATTTTTTTCTCTCTCTCTAGGTTGTGGTATTATAGCTAATTTTTTTCTACTTTATATTTTACTCCCAAATTTGTTTTATTTGGCTTCTGTTTTGTTTTATTATTAGGAAATATTTTTAAAGACAAACTTCAGCAGTCAAGGTGATTGATTGGATGTTGGAGTAATGGAGATAGATAAGTCAGCAATGGCTTTGTGTGGGAACAATGGTCCATTGATAGAAATTGGCAAGTATGCACATTACTTCATCTAGGTAATGCTTTAAACACGTCATGGCAATAAATATTTCTGAAGTACATGTTACAGTTTTGAGATATTTAAAAATTAATTGCTACCTCTAGTCTATAATCACCAATTTATTATATGTGTCATACATAATGTTTTTTTTGTTTGTTTCCCCTTCTAGATGATGAACAATTTGAGGTCTTATTCATCTTAATATTTCTAGTACCTAGCATGATATGTGGCATATCTAAGCAATTTATAAATGTGTATTAAATCATTGATGCAGTGGATGTTAGGTAGTCGAATTCTTATTTTCAGTGGAAACTTAAGACATAGATTGACTCATTTAATCTTTACAAGGACCCAATGAGGTAAATTCTACAGTTATTATCACTGTTTTACAGACGAGGAAACTGAGGCAGAGAGAAGGTAACTTGTTTAAACCGTAGATCTAGGAAGCAGTAGAGCCAGCACTGTAACCCATACGATCTATTTTGAGACATCAAAGTGCTATTTCCTACTCTTTCCTGATAAGATTGTGGAAGAACATCCCTGAGGCCGTGGCTCCCCTGACGTGTGATTTAGTCATATTGCAACATTTAAATATAAGATCCTCTGTGGCTCCAAAACTTCAGCTGATTTTTCATACTTCCCAGCTAGCCATTTCACAGAGTAGTAGCTGTGTGATTTCTTTCTTTTTGAAGACTGCCATTGTTCCCACTGAACATTATTATTATTATTATTATTTTCTTCTTTGCTCACTCAGGCTGTTTCGTTTTCGAATCCGTTCTTCTAATAAACTAGTTACTCTTCTGAGGAATGGCACTGACCACAATGAAATTATTCCCCTCATAAAAGTGCGGCATTTCTGGTCACCAACCGAGCAGACGTAGCTAAGCGCATGGACAGCGTCAGGTCACCCAGTGCTTGATCGTAGCTCCCGCAATTATGGAATGTGCAACCTCAAGCAACTCACTTATACCTCCGATTTTTATTTTCGTCATCTATAAAGTGAGAACTAAAATAAAACTTGTAACTTATAGGACTTTCGTGAGAATTAAATGAGATAATACATATAAGATAACTTATAAAACTGTCTGCTAAGTGGTAATTATAATGTCCAGTAAGTGGTAGTTAGCTATTATTATTATTTTCTGTTGGTATTAGTGCAAAGGCTCTAAAATTAGGGAAATTATTTCAGGCAATTGACTTACTACATGCCTACCTGGCTTCCTTACTCCTTCCATCCTCACTAAAGCAGTTGATTCACTGATGAGCATCCACTGGCAGATTCAAGAAAACACCTTGTGATTCTTGCGGTGGACGCTTATTCTTCCCTGGACCAGCATCCCAGTGCTCACTTCCTCCATGACTTTTCCAGATCCACACTGCCCAGGAGATGGACAGCTGCCTTCTGGAAGAGTGACTGCCTTCTCAACACTGCTGCCTGCTGAGTGATGTTTTAGAAACTGTCCTGCATCAAATTTAATTCTGCAGTGGGCTCCATGTGCGTTTTGTGGGCTCATGATTCGTATCATGCAGAACCAAAAACATTTTATTTACCACTTACATAGATAAAGAAGACTGATGGAGAAGTCACACTGTGTCTTCCATTCTCCCATAAGTGTATCTTTCTCCCTCTCTCTCTCTTTTTTCTTCCCATAAATGACAGTACACGGTTCTTATTACTTTAATAGACCATGAATTCATTTGCGTGCAAGACGGAACTAGTGAAAGAAAGGGTTTGGCTGAGAATAACGTTTTTTATCTTTTCTGTAAAGCTTCATTTTTACAGTCGAATGCACCCCTGAAAACCTTCCAGATTTTCTATTTTCTGATCATTCTGTCTATTATAATTCCCCCCCAATGGCAAACTTCTCCTTATTGACTCTAAATTACATTTAATCCTGTTAGGATCTCTTTTTATTGAAAGGATTGCATTGCGATGGCATTGACGGGAGTCCAGAAGCCAAAGCGCCCAGCCAAAGGAAAATAAACTCTTGGAGCTTCCTAATGATTGTCATGTTCATGCTGGGCCCAGCTGCATAGCCTCCTGAAGGATGCAGAGGATTGGGGTGTTCAGTGCAGATAATGGTGGGCTCCCGGGTAGTGTGGAAAGCTCTCCACTACAAGAAAATAATCTTTTGAGCCCACTGGACTAAGAACCAAAGGCCATTTTGAGCTAAGACAGTATAATTCTATTAGTGAAAAGCCCTTGCAGAGGGAAATTGCCTGTGCTAAAATCTGTGAACAAATTAAAATAACAGGGCTAAGGGGACGATATCTCTATAAAAGGCTTTATGACTCTAGTGGATAATAATATCCTTGTCACATTAGGATCTGGGGACCTGAAGATATAGAAGCTTTTTTACACAGCATATGGGCCTTTGTACTCAACTGTAGCTTGTGCCATAACTGCGTTCTTAGGGAACTTATTTTATGAATTTGTATGCTGTGCCAAACGTACTTTTGTTCTCATAAAGAAAAAGCAGAAAATAGGGTCTGCATATCATTGCTGTGTGTTGACACCTTATAAAATTGATGCCATCTAAAAGCCCCACTTTGGCTAACTATATTGCATGTGTAAGTTTCCCATAATTTGCATGGGATTTTGCGGCCATAAGCACTGTTAATATTGCTGTTTTGATCTGCATAGAAAATGTATTTAAATGCATACCTCGGCTTAGAATAGATTCATTAGAAGGGGTGAACTGGAAAAAAAAAAGGTTGTCAGCACAAATGCTGCTCATTTTCCAGGGTGACAGCAATCAAATGTCCCGAGGACTGTGACAGTTGAATAGTTAACTTCACATTTTGCAGCGCTATCTCTACGGTGGGCCTACCTCACTGATTGGACGGCAGCTTCAAGTTAAAGCTTATGCTACATTTCCCTAATTCCATGACAAAGACAACATGAGCAAGGGGCTGTCACATGTTTCAAAATTGTGTCATGTAAGCAAATAAAGATACAGTTCATAATTCTATAAAAGGATGATGGCATCATTTATTCTAGGATTAAACAATAATGAAACAGCAATAGTAATAGAATCGGGAGTTTAGTGCCAACACATCTCTTTATTAATTTATAGCAAAATAAGATAGCGACCAACTGGTTCTATTTACTCCTGGCTTCCTACCCTTTCGTTCTCCCTCCCTCCTCTCTACCCACCTCTTTCTCTTATCTTTTCCTCCCTGTCACTTTATCTTTCCTACCTTGTTCTCTCTTCTCACTCCATTCACTCACTCACTCACTCTCCTCGTCTTTCACCAGTCATCGATTATGAACATTCCTTTGCTCAGGGATTGTGCCAACACTGGGACTATACTATGACCAAGACAGTTTTAACTTTGGTCTTCATGAAGCTTATAATTTACCCAGAAATAATACTGGATTATCTGACATGAAGACCAACCCCTTGCTTAGGCACCAGCAAAGGAGGAGCCACCCTCCTCCCTGTTTTTAAAATATGATATAGCTTAGTATATCATATTTGGAGTAAAGCATTGAAGTAATTATGATGGGAACTATCAAAACCTTGTTGGACATCTTAAACTTATTTGAAAGTTTTGATTTTTTTTTTTCTTAATTCCAAAATCCATATGGTGTTGGAGGAAACACCATTATCTTGTCAGAGCTTAGGGCCTCTAAAAGTCTTAATAGAGAACATGTGGGGACCAAGTAATTAGACAGTGACATTGAACAAGTAATTAGAAGTGTGATGAGTGCTGTAAAGGAGGAGTACAGAGTGCTATGGAGCATATGACAGGGGGCCTAACCTCCCTTCTTTTTTCCTGATGAAATCCAAGGCACACACATTATCAGCTAGTGGAATAAGCCCTTGACAGAGTTGATGTTTATGGGGCCTGAAGTGGGTGAGGGTGGGGAGAAGCAATCACTCTTTCTGCCTGCCCCTGAGTTGGGTAAGAACACCATTCTAGGCAGATGAAGAAAGAGTTAAAGACTCTTAAGAAAGGTCTTGCATAGGACAGATATTTTTTACTCTAACAAAATTGAATAGCTGGACAATCTTGACTCTAAGGAGTAAAAATCATTTTCTTTATCTCCAAATGGTAAGGATAAGAGGAAGAGAAGCTGCAAGTAAAGACCACGTCACCTGCATTGTATGGATAAGCTTTAAACGTTCTGTTCCTCATGGCTGTGAGGTCTTCTGGAGGCTTAATATAAGGACTATTGATATGAGGACAGTTTCCGGGATGACTTTATTATATCATAAGTAGGAACAGTGCTTGGTCCTTAGGAAGTTTGATATAAAGTTGTATGTCAATCATAGAATTATCTAGGCTACTATACTTAGTGTATACCAGTGGTTCTCAAACATTAGTGGGCATCAGCATCAGCCGGAGGGCTTATTAAAACAAGGATTGCTGGGCCTCCTCCCAGAGTTTCTGATTCAGCAGGTCTGGGGGTAGGGTGATGGAATTTGCATTTCTCACAAACTGCCAGGTGATCCTACTGTTGCTGCCCACTGTGAGAACCCTTGGTATGCACAATGAGTTCACTAACTTAATGGTGGGGATGTGAAAAAGTGTTGGTCTGCGAATCAGAAGACCTGAGCAGATTTCCAGCTCCACTGACCCTCTCTGATCATCTGAATCTTGTTGAGTTTCTCCAGAATTCTTCTCTCATGTTCTTAGAACAAAGTTGCTGTAAGTATCAAATTATATATCTGAAAGCATTTTATAAACTGAAAAGACCCTCTGAGATTTAAAACTTTTTCCTAATTCTCACTATGATCATAGATCTCTACCCAGTATATCCAATGAACAGAGGCCCAAAGATTGTGGAAGGCTTCTCAGAGGGTGGCAAGAGCAGATCTCTGACCTTGAACTATCACGATTATAGGAAGTGCCATGTAGACATTCGTATGCTACAAATCAGACAAACAGAAAAACTGGGTGTGACCAATTCTGTGGTATGTCTCAAAATCTCTGTTGCATTTGGCAGTCTGTCAATTTGGAGAAAATCAGAGTTGTCTGTTTTCTCTGTCAGATCTGATTCTGGGTGAATGGATGAAATTTGTTGGCCAAGAGTGCCTGGACTTTTTTCAAAAGTGATAGCGTTAAGAAAACCTGGTATAGTTTAAATATATAATGCTGTAAAAACAAAAAGGAAAATCAGGCAACAAGCTGTTTTGGCCACGTGAAGCAGCTCAGCCCTGTTGGTTAAGGAATCCCAATTGTCATTTTTATTTTCTGGCTTATTTACCCAGTGTACAGTACCTTTCATTTAAATGTATTAAGATTTTAAGAAAATTAGACCTCAAATGAAAGACCTTCTTGTCCCCATCAGCTAAAAACGAGGTACCATATTTTATGGACTGCCGGCTTCTTAAGATGCTTCATCCGTAGTCTCAGCCGAGCCCTGCTGGTGCTGAGATGTTCCAAGAGAAATAGATGATGCTGAGCCCTGGTGAGAATTCGAACGTCGATGTGTCCTCGAAACACATCTGTGAGATACAGTGGGAGCACAGCAATACTGAGAATCCCCTCCACAAGGTACCCAGAAATCCTTTATTTGGCCATTTAACTGCTCATAGAACTTACTGCCACTTTCACGTGGTGACAGAAAATCGTGGAGGACTGTCCCTCCTGTTCAGCACTGACAAAGAAAACACCCCTGAGCATCAGTTCTTCTGGTGGTCATGGTTCTGGCCCTCGGTACCATGGCTTGCCAGGTCTCCCGCAAGGTTTGACTTGAAATATGGTTTTCCCTCCAGCTTTGACGGAGTAGGGGGTATGTGTTTACTTATATTTTAATAATTATGGCTGGGAGAGTTTGCGTAGGAGGCTGAATTGTTGTTCTGTAGCATTTCTAAGAGAGAATAATAGATAAGGGAAGAAAACATATAAAAGAAGAATCCAGGACTGGAGGATTAGCGGGAGACTGTTAGGGCAGTCCTCAGCTCTCAGAAGAGTGTGAAACGGTAATTGAAAGAGTCAAGGCCAAGTTAATAGCCTGGATTCCAGAGTCAGACAGACAGGGTTGAAGTCCTTGCTCCACTACTCTCTGGTTCTCTGACCTTGAGCAAATAACCTTTCAGAACCTCGGTTTCCTCATTTACGAAATTAGCTGAAAAATATTTCCTCCCTTGCAGATGTATGGCGAAGGTCATGCGAGGGAATGTCTGCTAATTTCGACTAGATAGTATGTTCCTTTAGGGAAGAAAGTGAGGTCTTTTTCCATTTATCAAAACAGCTTCTGTTGAGCAACCCCTGTGTACTGGATGAACACTGGGACACCTTCCTTCGCCATGTTATCCCATCCCACTGTGACTGACTTTATGCTCAGCATGAAGATAACGCTTAAATATACTTGCTATATTAATGAAATAAAATTTTCCCAGTTTGCTTCTTCAAAAAAAAAAAAATAGCATGATGTGGGTCAACTCCTTTATTCACCTCTCACCCTCTCCTTAAAATATGTGCAAACTTTAATTTGGACACCCTATTAGTAAAAAGATGGAATGGTTAAATTTCTTCCCAGATCTCCCATGCCATAGGATTTCCTGGGGACATTCTTAATTAAAATTTAATACAAAAAAGTGTTTTATTTTATGGAGGATGAAATATATGCAAAGGACCATGACTTTGTTACTATCATACTTTGTATTCTTGAAGTTTGGATCTAATTTTTGATTTAGGCATTTTGCGCCCCTCCCCCCCCCCACATGAAATAGTATATGTTATAATGTAGCAGCTAATAAGATCTGATACAGCGACTTTAAATTGAATTTCATTTAAAAAAATAAGAGCATAAAATGTCTTCCTAATAGTCTTAATTAGGGAAAATGGAACATCATAGTATTTCTCTATTAATGCACTAACTTAGATAATTGGGATAATATGAAATGCATAGTGAGAAAAATAGGAAGTTTGGGAGCCAAGGGAAAAATAACCCATCACTTTCAAGTTTCCAGTAGTTTTGTTTTTGGACCAAGGAAGCTTACCAGATGTTGGGCATAATGTCTTAAAGTAATTATTCCCTTTCATGTGTACGAGTCGGTATTGTCCTACTGAAGCCCTTGTTTCGTGGTGACTACTTCCCTGGGAAAGGCATTGTTCAGAATCTCACTGCTTCATAACAACTGCCACTTGTCCTCCTGATTAGAGCATTGTGTGAAAACAGGGCATTCATTGCAGGGTTCTTACTAATCTCTCTCCTTTCATCCAGAGCCTTCCAGTTTTCTCAGCGAGCTGTGTCTTTGCATTTTTAATTGAATGCTCCTAAAAGTTGATATTCATGTATCCTGCCTGCCTGAAATCTCTGTTCATACCTCACTGTGATAGTCTTATCTGTCTCTTTTTTATTTCAGTGTAGTTGGGGGGTGAAATTAGGCTTGACTCCCTAATTGGAAGCCACATGGGGCATCTGCATGATGTTAACTGTACCCAGAACTCAATAGATGCCCAGAACTTTGAAAAAGAAGGTGCCATTTTGTAAAACCATAGAAAATGCTACTGGGCATTTTGAAGAATTGTCAATCAGGATAGAATGGACACTAATTGCTTCTCCCACAGCTGCTAACATCCTCTTCAGTGACCAAGCAACCCTTAAGACAGACAAACTCTCTTAGACATCTGAAGATTTCCTACAAACCTAAGTAGGTTTCCAAGGTGATATCTATGATGAGTTGGTCATTGATTAACATAAATGAGGTGCTGACACTTCTGAACAAATTGAGCAAATAAAATATTTTAGACAGAAAGATCTGATTTTATTGAAAACGTATAGTTATCAGGTAAATAAAATTCTATGTTTACAATTTTGGGGAGTGTTCGTGTCACAGTGTTATGTGTTATTCTATCACGGTGTTCTCCAGAGTAGATGTGGACACTTCAAGGGGTCAATACACCAATCCAGTAGGGTTCATACCCATAACAAGCTATTAAAAAACTTCCCTCTATATTTTTACCTAAAATTAAGAAAAAACTTAAGCTTTACTAGTATTTAAAATAGAAGTTTTTATACATACATATATATATATACACACACACTTACTGTATGCTCCAAAATTTTTTACTAATAAGAGTGTGTGTTAGTTATCTATTGCTGGGTAACAATTACCCCAAAATGTAACACCTTGAAACAGTAAACATTTATTATCTCATGGTTTTTATGGGTCAGGAATCTGGGTGCGATTTATCTGGCTGCCTCTAGCTCAAGGTCTCTTATGGACTCAGAATAAAGCTGTGGCCAGGGCTTTGGTCACATTTGAAACCTCAACTGTTGGGGAATCTGCTTCAAGCTCACTTCCTTGGTCATTGGTAGGATTCAGTTTCTTGTAGAATGTTGGACTGAAGGCCTTAGTTTCTCACTGTCTCTTAGCTGGAGGTCTTTCTCCTGCCCTTGTCTTTTTTATAGAGTAGCTCACAATGTGGCAGCTGGCTTCCATGGAAGAAGAGGTGAGAGAGGAAAGGAGAGCATTCAAGTCAGAAGCCTGTCTCTTTATAACTTAATTGTAGAAGAAGAATTCTATCACTTGTATGATGTTTGATTCAGCAGAATAGAATAAGAAGCAAGTCAGAGTAGACTAGACTAGACAGGGATAGAACAGAACAGAAGAGAAGTGATTTGCTAAATCTAGCCCATGTTCAAAGACTTGAATACAAGGATGCAGGGATCATTTGGGACTACCTTAGGGGTGCTTACCACAGAGTGTGTGATAAAAAATTCTGGACATTGCTTCTTTAGAGCATAGTTCTGCAAATATTTCCGTAAAGACCCAGATTATAAATATTTTAGGCTGGGTGGCCACTGATGATCACTGTTGCATAATTTTTCTTTCTTTTTATTTTTTTTACAGTCTTTAAAATATATGAAAACTATTCTTAGTATGAGGGCTATACAAAAATAGGCCATGGGCTAGATTTTTTTCTTGCATACCATTGTTTGCCAACACCTTCTCCAATGGACCATGAGGCAGATTTCAGCTCAAGTTCTAAAAGAGCTCTAACAATTAAGGCTATCCAATGATAAAACCAGTTTGCTCAAAAAATAGGATGAATCACTTATTTATAGACTTATTTAAGCAAAGTTGCAA
This sequence comes from Rousettus aegyptiacus, assembly GCF_014176215.1. Classification (NCBI taxonomy): domain Eukaryota; kingdom Metazoa; phylum Chordata; class Mammalia; order Chiroptera; family Pteropodidae; genus Rousettus; species Rousettus aegyptiacus. The sequence continues at coordinate 12,039,827 of NW_023416285.1, forward strand.
AGTTCTCTTTTACTGGGTGAAGAGTACTTGGAATTGAGGGGTAAAACCAGGAAAATGGACCAGTTGAGCCCTTCCCAAAGTCAGAACATTAGTTTCACAAGATGTGGCTCAATAAGAGTGCCCTCTGGATAAATAATGTTGGAAATGCTGGGTGCTGTATTCAATTTTCAGAGAAATACAAAAACTTAGCACATGGAAGTCTCTGAGAAGTAAAGAAACTTGTTTGATTCTGTTTCCTCCAAACATTTGACTAAGGCATCTTCCAATTCCCTTTGTGAAAGTAACACCCATTGTTTTTATTACATGGAACAAATTTAGGAAGCATTTGCTTCAGTGATTTATAAGATCTATTCCAACTTTTTTTGTTTCATGATTCTAGACATGGAAGATGTTATTTGGTTCTGTTAGTACATAGTTTTATGAATTTCTGTTTAATATGTTTTAACATTTATCAGCTACATGTATTAAGCCAGGTCCTTTTACTAGGTGTAGAAAGATAAAGATAATATAGCACTTGTCCGTGAAAAGCGTATTAATTTCTTCTAGGTTCTAAAATTTAGTATAGTGCGTTTCATATAGAAGGTATTTAGGAAAGGTTTGTTTAATAAGTGAAGATTGAGAAAACAGGGCCCTTTGAATCATTAGGGATTGTGGACACATAGGAGAACTCCATGAATATACATGAAATGAATTAATGAATTCTGGATGAAAAAAATAACGATGCCTTTAGTTATCCCGATGTCACCATGATAAATCTGGATATAGGTTCCTGCGCAATTGAACTAAGTTTATCCTATTGTAAATGAAGACGCTTATACTAAAATTGTATTCTTGAAATTTAGATTCATATTAGAATCTGCCACTTTAAAAATAACCCTTGTGGATTCAAGTCGACATCTTTCCACTAGATGGTCTGATACGGCTGTGGCTTTCATCTTCGTATAATAGAGTATTATCTGGTTACAACACATAATTCAATTAACATTATCCTTTAAATTTCTCCATCCTTTGTTGAAATGCTTAAATTTATTCCTCTTTTATCCTTGCCTTTCCTTTTTCAATCTTAGAAACTACTGTCATTAATCTATATCTTTTGAGGTTATCATTTCGCTTTAGCTCAGAAGCATTTCATTCTTATCATCCACAGTACATCGTCTGGGCTCTTCTTCTCTATATTGTGTATTGGCATCAATATTCCATCTTTATATATTTTTAATCTTAGCCAAGAATGTTGTATCATCTTCAATTCTGGTCAGATAAAATAAATGTTCCATTGGATATGTAAATGATCCTGTAAGCCAGATGAATTAGGAGGTTTTGCCTTCAGTGTTGAAAAAGATCTTTATCCTTAAATCAGACATTATGGAAACAAATGAAATGTTACATGCTGGCATATTTTTAAATGCTAATTTTTTAACCTCCCTATGAAGAAAAAAATGGCATTCGCAACCCAGGATTTGCTCTGGAAACTGAAGTCTTTTCATTTATTTACCAAAAAAGGGAGAATGAGGAATACTTAGGGAAGTTTTCATTATCTTTCTCTCTCCAGCTGTCAGGTTATAATAGCATTGGCCTCCGACTGCCTGGGCTGGAAGCAAATGGATACCCTTCAAAACATCTGGGGAAATCGAATTCCAGAATGTTTTAACTGGAAGGACTCTAACATGATACCTGGTTCGAACCTGTTTTTATAGTTGAGAAGACTGAAGCTTAAGGAGATTAGATGAATTATTAAAGGCCATAAAGCTCATAAGACTGCACTGGAGGCCATGTTTCCTAACTCTCAGTTTAGTGCTCATCCTACTATCACATCATGATACCTTCTCTTCTCCAGGTTTTGCTGAATATTTAACTGAAGACTTCACGAACAAATCAGAGTACTTAATAACCGATGTCCACTGGGCCCCCCAAGTAGGACTATCAAAGTAAGTAAGGCTTAAAATAACTAAATGAATGAAATTTTGACTTACAACTAGGTGATCTGTGGTAAAGGCAGAAATATGAGCATGGAACTTAGTGGTGGCTGCATCCCCATAGCACTGAAATAACTAGTTGCATCAGGACATAATAATACAGTCCACAGAAAGGAAAGCATAAATGAGAGACAGAGTGTTCGAAAGTTTTGGAGCCGTTGATGCTGCTCTCTAGATGTCTAATCTATTCTCATTTTAATTGCATTTTAGAAAGATATTTTAGATGTTTTGGGATGTTTAAAGAAGCAGAGCAAATGGTTTGGATGTAGGCATATCTGAAGGGTGCCTTTTTTCGCTATCTTGAAACTTATTTATTAAAAATCTGAGAGAAAAGCCAGAGAATAAATGGAATGTAAAACAAAATCTGTGAGGATTAGCAATAAAAAAAATTAATAGAAAGCATCCTGAGCTCGTGAGGCAAATTGTAACAAAAAATTCAGAGAACAACAAATGTAGTAACTGCCATTATTGTGAGGTGTATATCAAAACCACATCCTCCATCTTCTGTTTGTGTTTTTAGACCACAGACTAGCTTCTGCCATCTTACATTCCAAATGTTGTTTCTTCGCCAATATCTACATACTTCGAGTAATGGGTGCCTTAGCTAATATTGTGATATGGCCTCTGGCCCCATACCTCCACGTAGGGAGGTCAACTTCATCAGTATTTCAGGTGGTAGAAGTTCCTTAAAGCCATCCTCACACCCTGAAGCCTATCGATAATTTAGTTGTACATAGAAGTGACTGAATAAAAACATATAAATCTATCCCCCTAAATCCATAGTAAATATGTCCCCCAAAAACCTTCTCGGTAACAGAAAAGTAAAGACCTAGAACCACATCTTGGGCTCAAGTCTGCTGACCTTTCCCCTATTTCATTCTTGGGTGCCCAGGCTTTTCCTGGGCTTCCAACTGTACTTCCCTCGGGCATTAGGAGGAGGATTTAGGGCTCTTCCCAGTTTTCCAAGGGGATTATTGGCAGTGTTTCTTAAAAACATTTTCATCATACTCTCTGGATAGAATATTTTCAATGGGTTTCTATAATTTTGATAGTAAAATCTTAGGAAGATTCCTCTTTATAGAAATTAAAAATTTTCACTCCGGCCCCTGCCTAGCTCACCAATCTTCTCCCTTGGCGTCCCCCTAGGTACACAACAGATTTACTTCGTTTAGGAAACTTTGCAGTCCTCTGATTTTTTTTTTTTTTCCTCCTGGCTTTTATAATTAATTGTGTTTCTCTGTGTGAAATGCCCTTCTGGTGTTTTTTGTTTGTTTGTTTGTTTGTTTTTTGGCCTGGCTAATTATTTCTAGGTTCAGCTTGGGATATAGATGAAAAAGTTGTATATCCCTCACCAATTTTTCAGTTTTCAACAGTCCCTGAAACAAATTGTATGCAACACCATGTGCTACAGAATTACCTTCAAAATACAGCAAATTGTTGCATTAAAATATCACCTCTTAGCCCTACGATGAGACTGTACAAATATTCCAGAGATGGTTTGTAGTTAGTAGGTGATACAGTGCAAGCCAGCTCGTGTTTTTAAATGTTATGCCCAGAAGAGATCTTTGAAATTTTATAAACAGATGGATTCTTTTTGCTCGATTCACTAATGTTTTACAATTAACTAATTAACAGGTTTATTGCCAAAATTAGCAATAAAAAGTGTTCAGGAGCTTTGACCAAAGCAGTCTTTTGCAATTACATAGATACCAAAACAATCTGCATGATAGTTTGGGGCTAACCGTTGCTCACATCAGAATTTCACCTGCTGTTTTCAAATAAAAGTTGACAAATACAAAAATGAACCCTGCAGATTTCCACACTCCTTTCATATACACAAGTCTCTGCCTTAATTAATAATAATTACAGGTAACACAAACTATAGTGAGAAGGCTACATGTCCCCAGATTGCTTTCAAGTGTGCAAAATCACTTAGCAAACAGTTCTGAAGGACTCTCACGAAACTTTTCTATGTAAAGTCCATCTGTTATTCTCCAGCTAGCAGGACCTTTGATGAGGTAGATATTCAACTTTATCTCCTACTGTTTCTTCAGTAACCCATGTAGTGCCCTGTCCTGTGAGTCAGCATCGCAGGGCAACTCTGGTCCTACCTGCCAGCCTTTCCAACACACCCTAAGCCTCTGTCATACTCACATCCTTGTAGTTCCTTGAATGTGCACACCCTGCATTTTGCTTTGGTGGTGGCTGTTGTTCTGCCTGGAAGACTTTCCAGGCTCCTTCATGATTTAGTTTAGGCATCACCTCTTCCGGGTTATATTTCCCAGTCAGCCCCCTACTCCTGCCTCCAGAAGATGGAATTCAATGTCGGAGAGGAAGACAGCAGGGTGGATTTCCTTTTGGTGTCCTTTTATTGAGCTGCAAGCAACTTGCAGTGAAGAAATGTGTTTTTGATTAAAAAAAAAATCTAGGCTCGATAACTATCTGTTAGAAGGAGAAAAAAAAGAAATAAAGAACTAAGAGAGAGGGAAGACAGGAGGGAGGGAAAGAGGAAAGGAGAAAGGAGATAAAGCCATGCTTTTGCTTGTTTCTAGCCTCTCTGGAACCCTTTAGTCCCCATTTCTTTCCGAACCCCCATAGCAGTTTCGTTTGTACCATACCACTTAATACTACTACTTTTCCTACAACCTTGTTTTAGAGTATTATTTTTGGGAGGCATGAAAATCTGCTTCTTGAACTAGAAGATGGCAAAAGTGGAATCTCGGCACTTAGCAAGATACCACCCATTCTTACACCCTTCCCAATGTGAGAATCCTGCTGGCCCTTCTGAAGCTTCTTTGGTGCCTAGCCCTTGATAAACATTTTCTGTGCATGATTAATTAATTAAACATTCCTTATGCTTAACAAAATTAAATACTTTTCTTATGACTTTATTGCTGTATTAAATGAATTACTTTTGTATTTCAACCCTGCCATGTTCCCAAAATACACACCGTTGGCTAAGAGTCAGTTGCGAACTCTTAATCTTATGATGTGGCCTGAGCAGGAAGTTAAAGAACAGCATATATGACTTTCTTTCCTGATTTTGTAGGCTCAGGTCAGCTGACCCCTTCTCCGGAAGCCTTCCCTGGCTTCTCCACCATGAGGTAGGTATTTCTGTGTACTTCCAAAGCATCACTGTGCATACCTTTATTACAACATTGATAGCCTTTGTATAGCAATTCTCTGCCCCATGATTTTACCTGCCTCCTCGACTAGGCTTTCACCATCTGGAAGGCAGTAAGAGTGTCTTCTTTACTTTACATGGTCACTGACACAGAGCCTAAGACATGCCGGCCCTCCTGGAAATCATCCTCTCTTAGGCTGCAGAAGCTCTCCTTAGAGAAACAAACCTGCATGCATACTCCCCTGCAGAAAAACCTCTGAAGGCTTCACGTAGTCTGTACGGGAAAGTACAAACCTTTTGTTTTGAAATAGATCTTTCATAATATGGTCCAATCTATCTTCATCCTCTGTTTCAGACACTGGAATTTTCAGGGCTTACATGTCCATTTACCTCTGTGTTACCTTACATTTTCAATAGACAAAAAACAATCTTTCTTTCCATTAGTCTCTGCTAGCTGAATATCTATCTCTCTTCTTGGAAATGCTCCATCCTTCTTTAAAGATTCAGCTCAAATGTTAACCGACTCCTTGGCATTCTGAAAGCACTTTGACCCGACATAGCACACCTCCATCATTCAACTAATATTTCAGTAAGCACCTACTAGGAGATAGAGAATGGGGTTTCTTTAATTGTCTCCTTTACTCCCCCAACTAGGCAGGAATCCTGAATATTTTGTCCTTGTATTTTTCTTCGAAAAAGCGCAGTGTCTGGACAATTATGATAATTTAAATGAATCTACTCTTGGGCATTTCTTGGTTATTGATTCATTATCAATCTAATGCCAATATTGTATTTTAACTAGGCATTTCACATATCATTTAAGAAAATGTAAGTGACTATAGATAGAACTCCCATGAATGCTTTTTTTTTCAGAGTACTAAACTCTGCTTTAATTCTAGAAGCTAACAATATCTCCTTGCTACCATCTTTCTAATCTGTTCGTTTAGAATTCTATTCTTTCACTTTTGTACTTTCCTGTAGTTAATTTTTGCATTACCATTGTCTTTGACATTGTGTTAGATATAATGCTTTAATTTTTAGCATAATGTATGGAGAATTAGGTTTACAACTCCTCGACTGATAATGGCAATTTTAATATTCAAACTCCTAGTGTATTTTATTAAAATGTACAGCATTATTTCATCCAGGTTTCTTCAGGGAGCCAAGCAGATCCTATTCAAGCAACTTTAGAAGAAATACAAGCCTTATTCACTAGTGTCTTTTTGTTGTTGTTGGTAAGCGGTAACTTGTTGCTGTGCTTTTCGTGGAGGAAAAATGATGTACAGAAGGAGACGTATCCCACACAGAGTGGAGATCAGTATGTGCGCCATTCTAATGCAGTTAACACGTGTAGAATCTTAATACATCACACCTGAGGTCCAGGGTAGTTTCCTAGAAACCAAACTGGGAGCAGTGAATCCTGCTAGTTCTTCTCTCTCCTCTCTTCCCTAGGGAGGGCGCATCCAAATGGTTGTGCACACCCAGAGTGGATCTGATCTTAACTGATCTCTACTTAATCAAATTGCCGAATTAGTGTTTTTCTGGATCGATCAATGGATTGTATTAATTGGCATTCTCCATTTCTTCTCTAAAACACATGTGCTGACAACCTATACTGGCTAACACTCATGGCACTTTGAATACTCAGTTAGCAGGCCACACCTTCTTACATTGGTTTCCTTGTTTATTTACTTTATTATTTATTTTTCGGCTTTATTGAGGTATAATTGACAAAGAAAGTCATAAAATGTACAACTTAATGATTTAAAATACATGTAGATTGTGAAAGGATTCCCACAATTGAGTTCATTAATACATCTATTACTATTTACTTTTTTTGTGTTTTTTGATAAAGTATATATATAAAAGAATATATAAGATTCCTTTAAAAGATGATAAATACCTCAGCACCCACCATCTGGCTTTAAAAACAGAACCCTGTGTGTCTTTCCCTCACTGTATTCCTCTTGCTGCTCCTCCCCGCTCTGCCCTACACTGTCCCCAGGGTCATCACTATCCTGAATTTTCTCTAAATTACTCTCTAAATTATCTTTATAGTTTGATATGTACACCTAAAAATGTATTGTTTCATTTTGCTGCTTTCTAAGGTAATCATATTATTTCACTTACATATAGATAATATATATAATAATCTTTTTCTCGTTTTATTTTTTCCCTTTATGTGTTTGGATGTCATGCGCCCAATGTAGTTTGTTTTTGTTTTTGTTTTTTGTATGTGTGTGTGTGTGTTTCTTTAACTCTAACACCTTAAACAGACTTATTTAACCACCACCACCACCACCACCATCACCATTGGCACTGCTTTATCATCCTCCTGGGGATTCGAAGACCTTAAATACTTTAATCTTAATTAATCACATTTCTCCAATTTTAATCTCACTATTATTCTGTATTTTAATTCTCTCATATTTTTCTTCAACAATTAAATTTTTATAGTTATTTTGAGCAGTCAAGTTTGATTTAAATTTACTTATATATGTCTCAATTTTATATGGCTTTTATATTGCTCACCATTCTATTTCAAATATTCTATCTGTGATCATTTCCCTTTATTTAAAGTACTCTAGGGAGAGTCTATGCTACATTGAGCTCATGTATTATTTATCTAAAAATGTCTTTACCCTCTGTCTTCACCAATATTTTAACTTTTTTCCCTGACATTGAAGGTACTAATCCAATATTTTCTGCCTTTCATTGCTGCTATTGATAAGTCATCAATTGGTCTAATTTCCTTTCTTTGTGGACAATCTTATCTTTTAAGACTATCTCTTTCTTTTTGTGTTCTCCAGTATTATTCTGCTGATCAAGGTGTGGATATTTTTTTATTTAATCCCCTTGGGATTTGTTGCCATTCCTAGTTCTGATAATTGGTATCTTTAAATAATTCTAGAAAATTCTCAATAATTCTTAATTTGAACATTAAGAACATTCTTTTGAACATTAGTTATCTTTTCCTCATTTTCTGTTATCTCTGTGGCAGATATAGTGCTTTGAATGTTCTAGGCACATGTTCCAGGCAACTTACCTGGACTATCAACTGGTGACTATGTGACTAAGTTATGGACAATGGAATGTGGGTGGGAGGGACGCCTGTACAGTCCAGGTTTGGCAGACATAAAATGGTGCACCTGGGCATCAACTTCGCATGGCCAGAGGAGTGACCACCTCAGGTTAAAATATATGTTGATTTGTGGGCTAATGTGTCTGTCCTGGACAGCTTGTTAGATACCTGGAAAGAGAAATATTAATAGACTAGGGGAAAGGTGATCTGGGATAGAGGCATGTGGGTGGATGTGTGGAAGTGGATGCTAGGTGTAAAAATCTTTATAAGACATATTAACGCCCACCAGAGAGCATCACCATGGAAGAGGTACTAAACGACCAAGCATTCAGAATGACTTGGCTGGTTCACATTGGCTGGCTGCTGCCACTCTTGTGCTAGATGATGCACACATGAATGAGATGGTCATCGTGATAGACATGAAGCCATGAATGGCCTCAACAGCATGGGCTCACACTCACCAAGGCTGACGTAGCTATTGCCACTGCCAAATGTCCAATTGATCTAGAACAGTTCCTGAGAATGAGGCCCTGAAATGGCGCCATTCCTTGATGAGACCTGTAGCTACTTTGGTGTAGAGTTGACTACCTTGAGATAGCAGCCTTTTTACAGAATCCTTAGCTGTAGATAGTCATCTTGCCAAAGTTACTACTTTCTTTTTTGTGGTTCATATCCAATGACTGATCAAAACAGATGTATAAACACCCAGCCATTTTAGCCTAGCTTGTTACCCTTTCCTTGGACCATTTTAGTTCCAGAATTCCCTGTGGGGTAGGCTGAGGTTGTTATAAGTCTTCTTCCCATGTCAATTTCTCCCTCTGTTCAACCCTCCAGTCCCCCACATTGTTTATAACATTAAAGCAGAAGCTCAAGAACACAGAGGTTTACCAGAAATCTCTACATATAATCTCATTTGGTATCCTCTTATCTTTCATGGTTCCTGTTTTCACTTTCCTTGTTGGCATCTGTGTGTTACTTTCCTTTGTTCCAACTCAACGATTCTTTTTAAAAGAGTAAATATATATGCTTTATTGAACATGTTAGCTATTTCAGTCAAGATGGTTGTTCAGATTATCTAGTAGGCTATATTGCTGGAAACAAAAGTCATTTTCGGTCACTGTCAAGAACCATACCCGTGCACATACACCTCTGCCAGTTGTATTGTATGTCTACCAAAATAGAGGTATCTGTTATTCCTAATTGTTTACTATAGATGTTTTATAGTATAACTAATTAATTTGTAGATATATTATTCTAATTAAATAATTGAGTAAGAATGCTCTTGTTTATTATGAAATTATAACGGCAAGTCTCAACAAAGATGAAGTTGTTTAATAAAACAGCATTAAATTAAACCTGGGGAAAAACAACAGTAAAATATTTGGAAAAATTTGTAAGAACGTAGAAAGATTTTGTGCTCACATTACTTTGCAACTGTCTTTAATTTCTTGTCTCACTTTAAAGAAATCAAAGTAGAAATGGGTGCTGCATTATAGATATGGTTTGCATAAGAAATATAACATGGAAGCCAATTGAGAGAACATCGTTTGATGAGAAAGTTTTGGGTTCACATGCAGAGATTAGTAGATAAAAATATTTTAGGTGTGCATGTGTTATTTTTTATAATTCCTCAGTCTAACACATCTCTTTCTCAATAAACCAGTCTTGATTATGGAAGAAAAGAGAGCTAGTAATCTTAAATCTATAGATACATATCATTATACGTTTGTCCAAACCCACAGAATATAAGAAACCAAGATGAACCTTAACATAAACTATGGACTATCAGTGAAAATGATATGTCAGTGTGGGTTCTTCATTTGTAACAAATGTTCCCCTCTGGTGGGAGCTGTTTAATGGGGGAGGCTGTGCCTGTGGGGACAGGGAGTATGTGGGAAATCTCTGTACCTTCCCTCAGTTTTCCTGTGAACCTTAAACTCTAAGAAAAGCCTTGATAAATAAGACATATGAAAGTGACAAACCTAGATATTAAACAATGAAACAGACTATATCATAAACAAACAGACAAATGGACAAAACATTAGTATTAGACTATGTGTATAGCAAAGATTTTTGGAAGTGTTTTTACCCCCAGTGTTATTGAGGTATAGTTGACAAATAAAATTGTGTATATTTAAAGTATAAATGTGATTTGATATCATACACATGGTGAAATTATTCCTTTAATCAAGTTAATTAACACATGTATCACAGAAGTATTTGTTTTGTTATAGTTTTAGACATAGAAGGAAGGGTTAAATCTCAACATTGCCTAAAAAAAAAACACTTTTTTTCAAGAGAATATTTTTATTATGTCAATGTGGGGAAAGTCTTTAGCCTTATTAATCATTAAATATGCAACTTAGAACAATTATTAAATGTAACATTTTCACAAATGTTATTGACAAAATTTGAAGAGTGATAATATTTGTGAGCAAGTAGAGAAAAGTCATTTTTATTTTTTTCCAGCTTTGTTGAGGCATAATTGACAAATAAAAATTGTATATATTTAAAGCATACAATATAATGATTTGATATACATATATATTGTGAAAGGATTACCACAATCCGTTTAATTAACACATTCATCATCTCACATAATTACCTTGTGAGTGTGTGTGTGTGTGTGTGTGTGTGTGTGTGTGAGATAAGAACATGTAAGACCTACTTTCTTAGTAAATTTCAAATAAACCATACAGTATTATTGACTATAGTCACCATGTAGCCAACAACTTTCAAGTGACTATCTAATATTCTTCATTCCTGAAAAAGTTGTTAGGACAATTTCTTTAATCAGGTTTAATTTTCCTTTTTGGTTTTTACTTCTCTCTTAGTTTCTATCTTCTAGAGTCCTCCATTCTCAGACTCTGGTATTAGGTTTATCTTTTCATAGTCATATCTAACATTTATATATTTTACTTAACAAAATGCAGTTCTCATCCTCAGAGGAATTTTGTTGCTGACTTTAAAAAAGCATTATCATTTTTTAATGACTTTTATTGTTTATTTACTTTGTGCCATTATAAGTTACTGGGTTCTTCCATACACTGTCTTATTCAAAGTCATATAACAACCCTGTCAAGAAGGTATTATAATTTTCATTTCATAGATAAGAAAATAGAAGACCAGAGAAATTAACTCGCCCCAGGCCAGAAGCTAAAAGTGGTTGATTTCAGTCTTTAAACCCGAGTTGCCTGGTTTTTATGCTCGGGTTTTCTTACTGTAATATCACACTACCATCTACCCCTTTTAGCATCGCTTGAGCTTTATCCAGTTATGTCTAGCTCTAAGCCACCAGCATTGTCTAATTTCTTTCAGACTAAAGGCATTCCAAGCAATCTACTTTCCCTAACTTACTGTGGGAAGATTTTGAGCTAGTTTTTTTTCACTTACCGGTCAAACCAAACTTTACTAAAGCTTCGTCTATAATTTTCCTCCAGGATGACTTCAGCTCAAGTATTCAGTTCTCTCCTTGGCATGCTCATTAGACTATTAGCTCCAAGATGTTAGTTTTGTGTCCTTTTCATCTTTGAATCTCTAATATCTTCCTATGTGTCCCACATGTAATAGACACCATATTTATTCAATTGAAGAACTCCCTTCTTATTCCAACTCAAACTTTTTCTTAGACCTCCTCTCCAACCTTCATTCATTCTAGTGGCCATCTTGAAGGGTGATTTGACTCATGTCGTAGGGTATAACTGATTTAGAGTTGCACACGAATTCAAAAAACTATCGCTCTTCAATAAGAGGCAGTTACTAAAAGAGGAAATATTAGAAATAAAAGAATGATCAAAAACAGAAATAATGGTGAGTCAGTGCTAAAAAGACTTCAGTGAAAGGAACAAGTTCATATATTGTTAGTGGGACTGTAAAATGGTACCATCTTTTTTGGAAAGTAATTGGTCAATATAATCTAAAAATTAGAAAAAAATATTCTTACATTTGACTCACTAATTACATTTCCTAAATTAAGAAAAAAAAGCTTTACATATGAAGATGATTATTGTAACTTTATTTGTAAGGTTAAAATTGCAAACTGTCTAAACTTCAGTAATATTAAAATGATTATACAGACTATAGTCATTCATATAAGTAGAATAGTGTACATTAATTAAAATTATGTTGTAATTAATTTTTAATACTGTATAAAACTTCTATTTTTCTCAGGCGAATTTCTCATGAAGCAGACTCTTAGATAAAGACTTGTATGTAGGTAGCCTCTTTGGGATGGGGTTCTATGGAGTCAGCTTGCAGAACACACAGGACTGAAACAGGGACCACCAAAACAAGGATGTGTTTTCATGTTTCGGTCCCACCTGGGCTGGGAGGGCTCTGGTGAAATATATCTCAGACCCATCTTCCTCAGGAGGAAGCATTGATCCACTGGCCCCTGCCTGTCATTGGTCAAGGGTGACCTCATGGACACAGCTCCAGGCTGTGCATACGGTTCCCATGAGTGTCTCTGTCTGTGGAATGGGAGAAGCCTTTGGGCTGGATGCCACAGTCTGTGTGAGGCATTCTCCGCCTGCTCTTGAACGAAGCTCTTCAAAGCTGCAGGGAACTGCCACTCTTGCAGGGCTCAGAGTAAGTGCAGAGACTGAAGGAATTGTGTACTGAGACACAGATGCACTTGTCATACTGTTGTAATGTGGGAAGAGAAATGTGAGATCTAAAGTTACATGCTCAATAGAATCTCAGCTAATTTGAGCATTCAAAACTCTATGGGGTGCTGAAGAGATCCTGGGTTCTATGAAAGCAAAAAACAGGGCACAACTCTTTCTTTTGGTAACATACTTTTTAGAGCAGGAGGAGGGTTCAGGGGCAGGGGTGGGATGACAGACAAATAAATAAATAAGCAAAGTATCTGAAGATTATGGTTAGATGTAAGCTAGAAACGAACAGGTGTAAAGCAACTTGACAATATAACAATGATTAGAAAAAGGATTAGGTAAAAAGACATCAAAGTGTTATCAGTGGTGGTCTCCAAGTAGTAACTCTTATTTCATGCCATCTCTGTGTTTTCCACAACTCCTATAATGGACATAGATTTCTCTCGATAAAATCACAGTAAAGGGATTATTAAAACCTATTAAAAGAAAATAAAGTCACCCCCCATTACCTGGGTGGCCCCGGAAGTGATACTATACCCATCGTATTCTGTACCCAGTTTTCCCTTCCTGCTTGTTTTTCACAGCCTTTCAGAAATTTCACAGAAGAGAACCAGATGTACAGGTCTGTGTGTAAGTGACTGAAAAGGAAACAAGCCTCTGAAAACAAGGATGTTTCTAGAGTTGCTGTGCCCTCAACAAAAACTTGGTGAGCATCACTCCTAAAATATAACTTACCCCACTAGATGCTTGTTGACAAGGCCAGCGAGCCGTGAAGTTGATTTTTAGGAGTGGAAAGTTTGGTTTCTAAACGTTTAAATGAACGGTTTGAGAGGAAAGTCAATTCGTGTGTGCAGCATAGCTAGCAATTCTTGAAATTCAGGATACACTATGGATAGACTTAGGTTTTCCGTTTTCAAGGTGCCTACTTCCACTTCAATTGATGACTCAACATGGCTTCGTGTTCCCCATTGCAGGGTGTCGCTAGTAGCACACATTTCTAAGGGGCTCTGCCACTTGCCATCTGCTTGACACTCAAGGTCTCCAAATGGCCCCAAAAGGTGGTGGCTGTTTGCAGTGCTCAGACTTTGAATTGCATTAAGTACCAGTCTGAATATTCTATTTGGCTGACCTCTAAAAGAATGGCAGAGGAGACCAATGCAGATATCAAATGCCCAGCAAAGGGACCTTCTGGGACAATTTTTGCTCCCGTCCCGGATGCCAGTGTGACCAATTCAGCAACTGTGTCTTTCTCCTGGATAAAAATGAATATTGTGTCAGTGAAGCTAGAATCAGAGAGTGATGATCTGAGAAGCAGTGAGAAGGAAGACACTGACCTTGGAGAGGTTTAAGGATGCCTTACGAATAGCTATCTGGAACATAATTAAAGGCATTTTAACATCATAAGCCTTGAAGAATGCGCAGCATCACCACTGCACACTGGGGAGTAAAAGATATTGCTTTTATAGCTGCAGAGCTTATGGTCAGAAGTGATATGAAATATTAGAAATGTGACAGTTTTATAATAATTTTATTCTTGTTCATTGTGATAATTTTCATTTGCAGCTTTTTACCTTTGAATATCTTGAATTGCATTAAGCCTTTCTCACTCTATCCTTGTCCTGTAATATTAGAAACTGCCGTTTTAATCTGAGGAATTACAGTAAAGTGCTACAGGCACAAGCAAACAGATAATGGTATTTATGATGCCCGTTATTTGAAGAATTAAAAGTTCTGAGTGCATTGTCTCTCAGTTAATAAAAGCAATAGAGCCCTGAGTGAAATATGGCCTTCCCTTCCTTTTAGAGCATCACTATCTCTTCATACATCCCGTTTCCTTCTTAGCTGCTTTTTCTTTTGGGTGTGGAAGGGAGAGGTAGAATCCTTTCTGTCAAATAATTTAATCAGCTCTATTTCTTTTTCCCTTGCCTATATTTTTCTTTCAAATACCATGTGTATTTTCTTTACTGAACAACATGAATTAGAATTAGTGCTAGAGATCATCTGGTTTAAATATTTATTTCCATTTCTCAGATGTGGAAACATAAAGTCACAGGCTTGGTAGCTGCAGAACTAGGATTCCAGTCTATATTTCCTGTCCCCACAAAAGCAGTAGGTAGCATTCACTGAGCATTTAGGACACACAAAGCACTAAGACCGTCACATGCATTGACTCTTTTGTGTGCCAATAAAATTCTATTTATAAAAAGCAGGTGGTGGGTCAGATTTGGATGGTGGGGTATAGTTTGCCAATCCTAACTCATTTAAGCCTCAAACTTTCCATATAAGATCAGTTCTGCTATTATTGTCATGTCCATTTTATGGAAGAGTAACTGAGGCACGGAAGGGCCAAGTAACTTATCTAAAGTTATGTACATAAGGAATGCCTCTATCTGAAGAAACCAGGCTGTTTGACCTGCATCTACACACTCCACTGGACACAAATGTCTGGAGATTTGCTCCACAGTCTTTTTTTCCTCCCTTCATTTCCCAAGGTTCTTTCTTGGAGGAAAAGTGTCCGGATTAGCATGTAGAATCTCATGCGCATGTATATGCTGTGGACTTGTTTTGATGATGATCTTCACCTTGTTCTCTTTCTGTGGCTGACAGTGCTCTTCACCACCATGCTTGGTCACTTAAGGGGGATGCAAAACTGGTAGTTGATGTAGTTCTTGCTTTTGAGAAGGTTAAAATTTAGTTGCGGAGTCAAAGAAATTAAAATAAAATCGGATCAAAATTTACTGAATTCTTACTACATGGAGTAGGTAGTCCAAATCTTCTTAAACTTAGGATCAAGTCAGGATCCATTATATATATATACATATATTTCGTTAACCAATGCCACCATAGTAAAAATATATATTTTTTACTATGGTGGCATTGGTTAATGAAATCTAGCAAGTTTCAAGTGTATGATTTAACAGTAAGGCATATATATATATATATATATATATATATATATATATATATATATATGAATGTTCACCACCCACAAGCCAGGATCCAAAAGGCCATTTACTAGGTCATTTGTTCAGAGATCCCAAGATACTTGACAAGCAACCTCTGTCGTCAGCATATTTGTGTCAAGTTTTGTAGAAGAATTCTATTTTGCAATTCTGAGTTTTCAACCCTTAAACATTTTTCCAAAATACGCTTGCATTTTCATTTAAAAGTTTTTTTATTGCAAATAAATTGATGACATGATACTGCTTCAGACATGCAATTAGTTAATAAAAGGCTTGATTGCCATGTCTCGAGAGACCATCCCCTACCATCTGTTGATGACTGGCAGATTGCTTCACTTTTGCCTGAGTGAATACCTTTGTATCTATGAAAGGTTGTAAATTGGATCTATGTAAGTGAGGGGATTTCTGGATTATACTTTACAGGTAATACAAATATTACAAAGTATTCAAAACTTAGTTGTTGTCTTTGAGGAATAGAGAATCCAGTTAGTAAGACAAGGCATAGTCATATATCTAAGATCCTTCCTGATTATTCTGTGAATTCATGCAAGGGTTAGATTCCTTTCTTATGTCTGTAATCATTCATGATCTATCAACAGGTGAGCTGGTGAATGAATGGTATAGATGTGTACTGTGTGACCCCATGGGAAGAACAGCCTTCGTAGGTGTCAGGAAGAAGAGTGTACTTGAGCTGAACCCTAAAAGATGGATAAGATTTTGAAAGGTAGATAGGGATGAGGAAGCAGATTGACCATTCCATTTCAATGTCAAAATCCATCCGGTGAATCATAGAGCAAACTTGAACTTCTCTTCCACTGCCATTACGCTATCTTTTCTGTACTTGCTACCAAGGAAGCAGTTGCTAATACTAGTGATCAGATCAAAGAGCTCCTTGGGGCCCATACTGTTGTTACAGGTATGCTTACAGTCTGTAAAGGCAGGAATAACGTCTTTCCCTCTTTCTTGTGATTTCTCTTCATGTAATCAGCAGACCTAGGCAGGGCCCACCATCCTGAGAACCATGGTCACTTATTCTTCAATATCTCTCGGTACACGACCAGGCAGATAACTCAAGTCAAGACCCACTCTACATATTTACTAATTCATTTTCTCTCTTCTCTACACTCTCCTCTCTGTCTTCCTTCCCTTTGTCCCTCCTCCCCTCCCGACCGCCCCCACCTGATTTGACAATGTATAAATGTCTAAAAATTGAGGTTGGCAAAAAGAGGAAGGGAATTTAAGGCCTTTATTAGGTCTTTACAAAAAGTAGATTTGCACATATTCCTCCATGTGACAGAGTAAAATGGAAGGAGGATTTTGTGCTGCTATTAATTTAGCTGTTCTTTTATTCTAAACATATTGCTTCTGTATTTTGAATATGTCTCTCTTGAGAACCTTATAGGGAAATAAGGATATTTGTCAGGGTAAGATTCGAAAGCCCTTAGCTATGAAACCTTTACCCTCAGTCCCTAACATGAATATAGGGTTTATCCTGGAAGAGAGCACCTCAAGCTTATCTTTGTTATACTAGTAGGTATAAAACTATCAGGCAACTCAATTATAGCAGTTTGTGATCATCTTAAAATAGGTATCATTTTCTTTACAGTATGTTTCTGATCTACTTATATACTTCATAATTTATTTGCTAAGTGATTGAGATAAGATGCTTTAAAAGCTCTGCCTCTGTCAAGTGACTGGGCTGTGTGTGTGTGTGTGTGTGTGTGTGTTTATATGCAAAATCACGCTAGTCAACATGGTAATGTTTGTTGATTTTTCTGAGGCCTACCCATTAAATAACTTGCCTATGTGATCTCAGCTTTAAAGCAATCCTCTTTTAGACCAACTTCATAATTACTTGCAAGGACTAAATTTTATAACTTGAAGTTGGAAGAGTAGATACCAACCAAGTAGCATCTAGATTGTTTCTCAAATTATGGTCTGTGATCTAGTCTCTCTGCATCAAAACCACTTGAGCACATGTTAAAAAATGCAGAATCATTTACTTTAACTCAGATCTACTGAATGCACATTTTATTTTAGGATAAGATACAAGAATCTGTATTTTTAACATGCTCCTTATGTGATTATTTTGACTATATCCAAAGTTGAAAACAAATGGGTCTAGGGTATGTTTGGGTTGAGCTTGTACATCTAGAACTATGTGTGTAGCCAACATAGAAGGTCCTGCACAACTGGCTAAACTACAGACCCAACTCCACCCTTGGGCCACGCTGCCTGATGGGGAATCTGTCTCCTCTCATTGGACAATTCTTTCAATAACTTTCTTTACTGCAGCCACAGTAGGCTTCTGCCATATCTGCAATCTGGCCAATTGCTTGAGGCTGATGCGATGTGATGGTGACAGTTTTAATAAAGTCTCTAAACATTAATTCTTTAAACTCAGCAGATTTAAAGGTAAGCCCAGGATCCGAAGTAGAATGTGTAGCAATTTATGCATTGGAAATAACTGGCAGAATATATAACGTCTGCAGCAAATATTTAAGCAAATTAGAACACCGAGAGTTTTTGATAAGCCCTAGAATGGTCCTCATGAATTAATCTAAATTCTTGACCAATTTCTCATTTCCCAAGGAGTGGTCAGTTTATTTGACAGGAAAATGCCAAATACGTTTTAGTTTTTGGTTCTGTTTTCTGTCACTATTATCAGAATCGATTTGAAGCCATAGCTAAAAGCTAAGCCAACACTTTCTGTAGTTTGGCCAAGATAATAAGATATCTGCTTTCTGTAATGTTGATTCTTGAGCATATTGAAAATTGATTCACAGTGCCTTCTATCATCCAGCTTTATTTTTATTCACACTAAACTGCAGTGTTTTGGAAGGTAACAAGCAGATGACCAGCAATTTTCAGAAAGCATGCTTTATTAAATGGTATAATGCGTACCAAGCACTCAACACAGGGCCTGATGCCTGGTAGAATTGAATTTAATAGTAGTTACAACTATTTTTTCAGAAAAGTAATTAACCCTACCTACTTCATCTGCAATACAAGGGAATAACTCAACAAGAAGTCAGGGTATAAAGAAGCCTATTTAGAGAAGAATTTCAGCACTAACCTGCCCATGTGAAAATTACAGAATGTAAAGGAGAGTTCCGTTAAAACTGGAGTCTAACAGCATTGCCAGCCGACTTCTCCCTTTCCGGTATGCCCCACCTTCCAAAGCCTACAGAGGCTGAAAATGTCAGTTCCTCTCTTGCTGGGGCATTGGCATGTATTTCAATCCTGACCAAGAGGACCTGATGCCAAACCTAATATGGACACTTGCCAAAAATTTTCTACACTGACAGAAGAGAAAAAGAAACAAGAAGCAGATCTTTCTCCATTTTCTCTTGCTTTCCTTTCTTTCTTTCTTTTCTTTTTTTTTTTTTTTTTTATGTGAGGATGTGATGCTTGGTGCTGTGGCAACTATCTTTAGACTATGAGGACAGATCCAAGAGCATCACAGAGAAGCTGACACACAGCTCTGATATTGTTAAGCCACTGAATGAACCCTGGAACCACTCTTTATGTCGAAAACTCTTAGTTTCTGGTAATTCAATTTCTTGAAAAAAAGAAAAAGTATCCCATCTGATATCCCTTTATAATAGCTACACTTCCCTTTTAGAACAGAAGCTCCATGAGGAGAGGGATAAGTCTACTTCACTCCCGGGCACAGTGATTTCAACACAAGGAAAGTTCTTATTTCTGTCTTACACAGAGACCGCTGCTGTGATGGCTGTATGATGTTGTCATGGGTACAGGCTCCTTTTATCTTGTTGCTCTGCCACCTCTAGGGCATTGCCCTTATCGATCAAGTCTAAGATGGCTCCACACCATGTCTACGTTCTAGCCCCAGTAAAGAAAAAAAGGAAGAGGAGTTGGGGGCCCTTTCCTTTTAAAGGCACCATTTATAATTTGCAGGCATCACTTGGGTTATTACCCCATTAGTTAAAATTTAATCTGGTGGCTACACGTATAAGAACAGCTGAGAAATAAAATCATTATTCTGCACAGCAATGTGCCCAGTTAAAAATTCCACTATCATGTTCGAAAGGGAAAAGTGGATATTGGGACACAAATAAGGGTTTCTTCCATAGCATCCTTGATGAAAATAATAGGTGTAAATAGATTTGAAAGTATGAAAACCATGAGTACTTGGTTTACGCCTGCCACTTCGCTAAGTTCTTTTCAAAATTATCTCATTCAGTCTTCACAAGAACCTTGCCGCATAGATAGCATTATTATCCCCACTTTTCAGATGTAGACAATAAAACTGAAAGAGTTTCAGCAAGTTGCCAAGGTCGTGGTCTAAATAATTGATGAGACTTGTGTTGAAACCAAATCTCATGCCCCTGGTGTTTATCCTTTAAAATTGACCTGGCTCTCTACCACCTGACCCCACCCCACTGCCTACCCTAATCTTATAGTTAGCATTATGTTTACGCTGTCTTCAAATTTTGCCTCTGAATTCCAAGGGCTTACTTTTTTTTTTTTAACTGATTTCCTCTCATTCTATTTTTCTGCTGCTCCTGATTCTTATTCTCTACTGTCTTTGTAGCACCAACCCAAAAAGGGCACACATCTTTTTCTCTCCTTGATTATTCCCCAGTGCCAATTATTAAAGAATCATCTCCTCACTCCAAACGACCCATTTTTATTCCTCTTTGTGTTGCTGGCACTGGGGTTCCGTATCCACCTTTCCGCCTTGCCTGCGGCTCCCTGTTGAGTCTTGCCAAAAGGAGGCGCCAGAGGGAGACTGCGTGCAAGACTGGAGGGGAGATGGGACCTGCTCTTCCTGTTCGTTTCCTGGTTGCTTTATTGAACTTCCGGTTCCTGTCAGTGTCACTCAGCGCGATTCTTCACCCTGGAAGGTGAATCCACGTTGAGGTTTTTCCAACCCTTGCAGGACCAACCCTATTGTCACGTATCCTCAGAGACAGCAGCTCCAGCGGGCAGTGCTCCTTCCTGCAAGGTCTGAGTGTCAGTTTCGGTGAGTCTTTGTTCTGTTTTAATCTTTCCCTTTAGTTTTCCCAGCCCTAGGAGTGGTAGCTACTTGGTGCAATGGCTACCTCCATTAATACTTTATAGTCGTTATGTTGCAGTAAGTCAGTTTTGGTTTAACTTTTTTCCTTCTCAATTATTCATTGTCTTAGTTTTATTTTGGAGGCAGGGGAGTCAGATCTGTGTATCCATTTTCAGAGAAATCAAGAAACTGCACAGAGAATCCTTGATCGAGAGCAGGATCCCGTTTGTACATCTCTGCTTATTTCCTGCAGAGCTGGGCACAATCCGGGGAACCAACGGGCACCTTCTTCATGGCCCGGAAGCTGACCCGGTTCTCGTCGACTCAGTTGCTATAGTGCTTGTGCGTTGCTAAACTCAGGAGCACTTCAAGCCTGAATATGCCTTTGTTCTCAAGTATCTCTCCAAGGAAGAAAAATCTGAATGATTGTGCCCACTCAACAGAAAGGAAAACTGAAACAGAGCCAGGAAGTTGGCCAAGCTTTCAAATTAGACCCCAGCGGGGACAAGAAACAATCTGACACTTGGACTACTTCCTCTTGAATGCCTCGGATAAGGGAGGACAAAGTTGGCCTTTGGGAGCAAGGTCATTCCTCCCCACTGACCTTTCCATTGGCAAACACAACCCTTCATTTTCCTGGCCTGCTCGACTGCCTCTGGCTGTCTCCACAGGCATAAATTCACTTCAGAGAAGGAAAATAAAAGTAAGATCAAAGCCTCATAGAATTTCACTTCTCCAGGAGGAGAAAAAAACCTCTTCTAGCGGTCTGCTTCCCAGGCGTTATCCAAACCGCCCTGCCCTGCTGTCCGCAGTGAGTTGGAGGCAGTGGAGGAGTTGGCCTTACTCTCTGCGGTCACTTGTGATGGCAGGGGTGGCTCAGGCAGCCAAGGCAAATGACCACGTGGAGGCACCGGGAGGCCAGAGTGAGCTGTGGGGCTCCCACCAGGATAACGGGAACTGCACGTCTTAAGTCCCTGCAAGCTGTAGAAAATTGAAGCACTATATTTATTTGGTGTAAGGTACTCATTTAGATGTTTGTAGCCAAATGGCTAGGTCTGAACCTTTCGCCAGGTGATGTTTCTTTGATGGTGTCCAACACTGTGGATACACCATGGCTTAGTAACTGACTGATTGTATCTTCAAGCTTAATATTTCTTTATATTTATTTTATTTTTTGATAATAGCAGATCTTGCCACAGGAAGAGCTGCTTGATATGATAAGTTGCTTTGAAGATTGAGTGATATTTAATATTTTGAGTGACTGCTTCTCATCGAAGCAATTGGGTTCTTCAAGGACATGCTGTACATGTTTAAAATGGGATGTCTGGAGCTGCCACAGAATAATCGACTGTGAAATAAGCCTGTTGGAAAGGACAATTACTCCTGGGGCCTCAAATTCAAGTCAAGTCTCCCGTGGCAGTGAAGGGAGGATCCTGTTCAGTGCTGGTTGGGAGCAAAAATGACTGTTTTAACATGGGCTGGTGCCTACTTTATAAACTCACCACCCGCATCACAGAGATGTACGTGCATCCCAGACATTCATCCAACGGCGGTTCATAGTTGAATGGCTGTCGTGAACAAACTATGCATTCATTCATCTATCCATGCTAACATTAATTAATTATTCAAAAAGCACTCATTGAGAACCCACTATGTGTCAGCTATGTACATAAGTACTAGGAACAAAGAGACACACAGTATGCTCCTTAAGCATACAGTTAAGAGGAAAAGGACAGTGTACTAACATGTATTAAAACTATACTATATGCCAGAAATTATGTATCCTATTCATTCCCTCAACCATCTTATAAAATGTGTGATATCCGTTTTATAGAAGATGAAACCGAGGTTTAGGGCAGGTCAATGACTAGCTCAAGGTCATTGGTAGCTGGTAAGGAACAGCACTGGGGTTCAGCTCAGGTTGAATACATGTGTCCTTGCCGCCTAATGGTGTATCAAAAGAAGCCGAGTTGGGATGTAGCTGCGAAGTGATTGAGACCGTTCTCTCAGAGCCACAGATCTTGAAAGCCTCATGATGAATGTGGCCACTAATATTTCTTTCTTTTAATGGAGAAACTTTTTTTTTTTTCCTTTTTCTAAACTAATCAGGCATTCTAAAAGCTGCTCAGGAGATTTTAGTGGAAGGTACATACTGAAGTCCCATCAAATTAGACGCACAATTACAATGACAGTTCGCCAATACCCAAACCTGAGGCACCATATTGAACAAACCCCACAGAAATTTAAGGCAATGCTTGACCTAAAACTGCAGCTGATATTTGAAATGCCAAATGAATTCAAGAAATCCCGCAGATGGCTCCAGGATTCAGCAAGTCACAGCGTAAGATGACAACTGTAGGCAATCCTTCTGAGCTGAGGGATGATTTTTCCTTATCAGTATTTCATTGTTTCCTACAGATAAATACCCTTATCAGTCATAAAGCAGTTTTCTTAAAATGTACACACACACACACACACACACACACACACACACTCCAAAACAGGAAAGATTTTCTTAATACTTTTTTTTAATCAATAAAATCTGTGATGAATATTTAGCTCATATTCTAAAATAAAATCTTTCATTTGTTTATGTTGGTTTCTCTCTTTTCAGATTATTTAATTCATCTTGATAAAATTTCTCAAACCATCACTTTTATTATCCACACTTTAATACTATAACATATTTTCTGAATACTGTGGTTTGGATCACTCAAACCACCAGCTTCCTTCTTGTTGGAAAGGTTAAAAAAATGAAAAGGACTTAAAACTACATTTCTTAGGATTCTTTATGGGTAGGGCTCTGCATTTGAGTTAGGTCCTACCGATGAGTGCTTTTGCACAGTCGTTAGAAGGTGTTATTTTCCAGGCCCTCCCGGACAGGGTGTGGGTAGCTAGGTGTTTATGTAGCAGTCAGTATTCCACAGTTACCACCATCAGCTTCCCCGGCGTCTGAGGCAGTCGTGCTGGGGCAGCAGAGGCAGCTGCAGCTTCCTGACTCTGGCCTAGATCCAGTGTTCTCAGATATGGTGGCCCTTCTGGTGGCTTATTCTACTTTGATCCAGAAGAAGTTCCTGGAGGTTCAGGCTGGAACTCACATGTCCCGCAGCTCTAAGAATCCTATAAACCCTCGATTCCCTATGTAAAGTCCCTTCCTAAATAAAACACTTGGGGTGGTTCCTGTTTTTGAATAGAACTCTGACCAATATTGAAGTCTGAAAAGGCAGGTTGGGATCACTTGCTTGGGCCCACTGTATGTCGCTAGCTAATTTTTTGGTCTTAACTTCAAATTTGCCACGTCTTCATTTTTACATAATGATTTCCTACTTTCATGCTTTTGTTGTCATATCTCTGCTCAGAATATCTTGTTATTCTTCCTTCAAGCCTCAGTTCAGATGTCACCTTCCCCAGAGAGTTTTCTCTCATATAGCTAGGGGAAAAAGAGATATTCATATGTTCGGTACATTGGCTTACCGGATTTTGATTACACCGTGGCCTAGGAATATGGACATGAAAGTTCCTGCTTTCAAGGGGCATTCAGTCTAGTGTGGTGGATAAGCGAATCCATATATAAACATGGAGAAGTCCAGCTACACTAACATATTGATGTATCTCTCAGAGGTTGCTACAGTTTTGATGCTAATAAATATTTGCTAATGTAGTTTGATATGACATACGCAGGTGAAATTCACATGGCAGTACTTGATGCTGTGACAGAAACACCAGCCATTCTACTTTATGGATTCAAAGTCTGCATTTCATTTCATCAGCAGGATAATGATTTGCCTCTGGCTTCGATCCCTGAAAGCCACTATGATTTCTTATGGAAAGAGAATATTCTGCCTCTTTCCTTTCTACATAAAATTCAACATTCCTTGAAGAATTATTATTATTATTATTATTATTTATTTATTTTTAGAAAGCATTCCACGAAGCTCCATTTGAATATTTCTTTAATGTACCTAGCTAATTCCGAGATTAGAATTCCTCCCCCAGCTAAGAAAGAAAGAAAAAATATTAGGAGGTTGGTACTAATGCTTACTGTCTCTCTTTAGTGAAATCAAGGGTATATTCATAAAAAGTTCAAATAGAAGTTTTTATGAAAACAAAACAGAAACCAACAAAAGAAGTTTGTCTGTATGTTTGTTTGTTTTTAATTACTTACCTTGTCTGCCTAGGAACGTGGCTATCTGACAGATGGAAACTACTATCAAACAGATACAATTCAGAGTGATTTAGAGTCTAATTTTTTTTAAGGCTTCCACCTACGTTCAGTTAATAAACTGCAGAATTTGAAACCTACTTTCTTAAAATCATTCTCTTTGTTTCTTGTTGAGTAACCTACTCTTTGCCTGGCAAATGAAATGCTCAAATGAAATGCCCTCACTGCCCCAGTTGTAACGATTTAACTCCTCCTTTCCTTATCACAAGGCTGACTTATTCTTTGACCCCTCCTTGGGGCCACCACATGACTTTAGCTTAACTTTTAGTCTTAACATCAAACCGATCCCCTGTGTCCTGTTTACCAATGGTTCTGTACCCTGGATCCTTGATGTTGCCTTCTTGCAGAGGCATCCACCTCCTCAGACTCAAAACTGGTCATTGCTTTCCTGTTGAGCAAAATACCAGGATGGTCCAAATCTGCGTATTTTCTTTTTGTGTCTCTTAGAGAAATATGCTGACGTGCTAATCCTTGGGGCCTGCTACCCTTATTTAGAAATGAGGTCTTTGCAGATGTGATCAAGTTAAGGTGAGGGTCACACACTGTTAAGGAGTGCCCTAATCTGACTGATGTCCCACTAAGAGAAAACAGAAATGGGGAGGAAAATTTCATGCAAAGAGAGGGACACACAGGCACAGAGGAAAGATGGCCATGTGAAGATGGAGGCAAAGGTTAGAGTAGTACTGCTGCAAGGCAAAGCACATCAGGGCTACCGGAAGTCTGAGGAGGCAACGAAGTACTCTTCCTTAGAGTCTAGAGGGGGCATGGTCTTGCTGACGCCTTAATTTTGGACTTCTAGCCCCCAGGAACTGTGAGAGAATAAGTCTCTGTTGTCTTAAGCCACCTGGTTTGCAGTGATTTGTCACAGCAGCTCTAGGGAGCTCATGTAGAAACTCAGACAAGACGGGGCCCGGTTGGCCCTGTGCTTGGGCACTGAACATCAAGAAAGGCAGAAAACTTCGGTGCCAGCCCTGTTTGAAAATACTTCCTTATATTTTAATACCACGTTAAAGTTCACAGAACAGTTTCCACATATGTTATCTTCACAATTCCTTAGTGGTGTGACCCCCTGAATTTTACAGATGAGGTAACCATGGCCGAATGTTGAGTATCGCGATCAAAGTGACAATTCTAGTGGGTGGTGGAGTCCAGCTCATTCTCGGTTCTTTTGATTAAACGCCTACTTTCCACCACCCTATCCTGCCTAAGTAACATAGTGAAAGGAAGTCCCCTGAATATACCTCATTTTAATCGTCTCCATTGTCTATGTGTATGCTTCTGGACAGGTGAATTCAGGACTGAATTAAGAGCCTGAGCTTAATCAGATCAGCAGACATGAACATGCGCCAGATCGACGGACATTGCTAAAACAGAACGTAGTTGGTCTTTGTGCTCCTCTCTCTACCTTCCCTGCTGCCGTCCTCATCCCCATCCCCACCATGTCTCAACACGGCCGCGGCACCAGCTCCTCTCTTGTCCTTGACAGTGTTCTTGAAGCAGCCAGAATGAGCATTTAAACATACACATTGCACAATACCGGTTCCTTGCAGGACCTTCTGTTGTGCTCAAAAGAATACCTACCTTGGACGACCAGGTCCTGCCAAGCCCTCTGACCCCACCTCATCTCTCACACCCTTTGTTCTGTATTTCCCAGGCTCTGCTTGTCCCCTGGTCTTCTTTTCTCCCGTGGACATGTCAAGACCATCCTGCTGCGGGCCTTTGCACTAGCTCTTTTTTATGTCTAAGCATGCAAGTTGCAACTTAGATATTTCCATGTTAGAGAGGTCTTCCTTGAATCCCCCACCTAGAGTGATATTCTCCCCCTAGGCTCTCTCTACCCTCTCGACTTTATTTTCATCATAGAAATTCTTCCATTTCAAATGATCTTGTTTACTAATTTATTTCTTTGTTTATTGTCTGTTTCTCTAAGTAGCTAATATTCATGATTGTTCAAAACTTTTCTATTTCTAAACTGGATTTCCAGAACGTAAAGAAGTGCCTGATAAATAGTAAATGCTCAGTAAATGTTGAATTACTGACTATAATAAGCAACGATAGCCAAGATTTACAGAGCTCACTGTGCATCAGGCACTGAGGTAATTCTTGCATGAATGAGTTAGAAAGGATTTTTAATCCTCATGGTAGAGATGAGACACTGGGGCTGAGAGAGATTAAAGGACATGCTCAAGGTCACACAGCTTATACGTGTCAGAGGCAGGACTCGAATCCAGGTGTGTGAATGGCAAGTTTACTCTCGCACCAGTGCACTCTGCTCAGATTTCGTACAAATTCGAGCTGCTTCTCTTATGACAGGTATTGACCATTTCAGAAAGCAAATGTTAGGTATTAAGGCAATTTTTTTGTTTTCTCTTTTAATGGGAGTTGTCCCGCTCAGTAGTCAGATCCAGGAGCACGGTTTAGTACACGGGGTCAGGGAAAGGGCCTTATTCTTGGCGGTTCCATTGCTTTTAGGGCTCAACCTTTATTTTGGTGCTTTATGGTTTGGGGGGACACCATACAGACAATTCATTGGATCCTCTGTCAGTAGAGAATTCTTGGAAATAAGAGGGTCATCGTGAAGCATTGTTTGATGCCTGCCATTAATTTCCACTCTTGCATTAGCAGAGCTGGCTGGGACACAGGCTCCATTTAGCAAAACGATGAAACACAAACGTTTATTGAGTCTGTGCTTCGAATCAACAGGGTTTTCCTCAGATTGAGTTGCCGCCAATTATCCTCCATGCAATTATGGCGATCCTAGAATCAAGCAGATGGGGAAGAGTTTTGTTTTCAAATGGAGGAGAAACCAATATGCGGGAAGAAAAGGCAGCTTGTTCATTTGAACAGACTCCAGGTGGCTGGTCGCCAAAAGGCAAAGAGCTGGGGAGCCAGGTCTGGCCTTGGATCAGTCATCTGCCCACAGACTGAGGGACCACTGAGACAACAGGGCCCTGCTTCCGCTCATCGTGCTCTGCTATTGGCCAGCTTGGCGGGGACAGTGGAGGCCAAGGAAGAGACAGCCCACAGAGGCCCTTGTAGGTCAACCTCCTGACCTTGATGCCTTTGGAACATCAAGTCCTGCTATTTTGTTGTTGCTCAACAGTGACATGCTGGTGTGTTTTATTAAAGAAAATTCAAGGAAAGACATGCAAAAGCCCCAGCCATATGGCAGACCTCCTTGGACAGCTTTTATCATTCAGAGTTTCACAAAACTGGAAAGATAATTCCTTTTTCTTAAGGATAAGAGTGTCCTAAACTGCTGTGGTGGACTCTACCTCTCGAGGTTACCATTCACAAGACAACAGGGGATGCCGTGGAGTGATGACCATTATTATCTTCGCCTGGGTTTTTATTTATAATTATAAGGTGCACCTAGGGCTCTGTCAAAAATCGTCAATATTGCCAGTTCCAGGATCTTCAGTGCTTAGAGGGAATTTATTTCCTCTTTGGCAAGGAGGGTGGACCTTATCAAATCCAAGACACATGGCGTGGAGTGTGAGAATAATTTATTCAGTAAATTAATTGAGGTAAGAAAAGTATAGTTAAATGAGGGAAATGCAAAAATCGGCCCAACCAATAAGCCAAATGAAAGTGGTTTGAATTTTAGTTGTCACCTCAGAGCAAATAATGACTTACAATCCTGTTTCAAAAGAGAGGCCATTTTCTTTAGATAAGTAGGTGAAGAAAGTTTACAGGACCTCAGTTTTAGTCCACATTCAGTCACGTATAGTTGTGTATCTTTGGTCAAATCATTTACACTGTCTGAGACTTGGTTTCTTCCTCTAGACCGGAGTAGCACTCCCAAATTCTGGGATGAGTTTCGCTAGTTGATCCTGAAACATGCATTTTTAGTTGGAAGAAAAAAAGTTGTCTGATGAATTTGGGGCTTTTTAAGGGACTGATTTATTTTGTAAGCACTTAAATGAGCTTGCCAGAAAGCATGTCGATGATTGTACAAATGATTTCAACAACTGCACGTCTCTTACCCGGATGAATACTGTGGGGGTAGACTGGGGTATGCAAAACCAAACCTGGCCATACAATGACATGCTCAAGATGGATAGTGTCTATTTTGATGGTGAGGGGAAAAAAGCCCAGGAAACCTCTCAGAGGCAGGAAGCAATTTTAGAAGTGCTGCTAAAGACAATGATATTGTTCTCGGTTTAATAGGTGATCTACCCATGAAATAAAGCTGCAGGGCCACGTTTGTCTTGGTTAATAATGTCAGTGGAATGAGGAGGTTTAGCTTTAATAACAGTAATAACTGTGTCAATGTAACTGCTGGGCTGAATTTCCATCTGCAGCCTCGTAATATATGACCTTTGTTATGCCTCTACCTGTTGATTTTTTAAAGACAAAATTGGCTTGTCTGTTCTGCTCAAGGGACAGAGCCTGAAATAGTCCATTTTTTCCTGGATAAATCAAGGTTTTTCTGGTGGTGATTTAATCTCACAAGTGTTTTTACTTATTTTTGGATTTGATTAAAATAACAGAGAAAGGAAGTTGAACATTAACAAATAGATTGTAACATTAATACTCAATCAGGTGGGCTTAAAGCTAGACATTTTTTTTATTTACTTCTTTCCTTACCTTTCATCACCTTCCTGCCTCCCCTCGTCCCCATAAAACAAATACTGACACCTGCCTTTTCTTCCTATGATGTTTTTCCTGACCTGCCCTCATAGAGTTAACCATTCCCTACTCTTAGGATGTGTTTTTGCATTATGCTTGTCATACTGTTTTGAAATACATGTGCTAACACATCTTGTCTCCATCCCTGGCCTGTAAGTTCCCTGAGGGTCGAGACTAGATTTGGCGTATCTCTGTATCTCCAACACCCTACATGGAAACTCATAGGGTTGGTTGAACCCTACAAGTTTGGAAGTTGCTTGAACGCCCAAGATTTCTTGATTATTTAGTAATGACACAGGGTCAGAGCTCCTGTTTGCTATTTACTGGCCTTGAGTTTGAGCAACTCATGTGGGATTAGCATCTCCACGGGCCCTGTGTGGTGACAGATGCCTCTGTCATTGTTTCTTCTCTGCCATGCCCAGGCTCATACACTGCTTTATTTTTCTTTCTCTCCCATTTTTCTTTCCCTCCACTAATTGTATTTTTGTTTACCTTCTTCCATTTTGTTTTTCTCACTACCACTTTCTTTTGCCTTTTTTTCTCCTTTCCCCCAGTTGAGGCCTTAAGGCTGTGTGTGAGCCAGTGCTGAAACCTATTGCTTAGCTTAAATAATACCAAGCATTTCCCTGGCAGGTATGATCATGTAGCTTTGTCTTTCTCAAACTTGGGGTCTTGGTACTGGGGGTTCCAGAAGCCCTAAGCAGGCATGTTGTAATACGAATGCGAATGACAATATACCTAATGCTGTAAGGAGTATATGATTAGGGAAGGGGTATGCATGGTACATGCTATGTCTTCAGAGGACACTGAGCTCATTTGAGGGGATGTGGAGAGATCTCTGGAGGGGGAGAAACTGTGGTTTGGCCTTAAAGTATCCAGCAGAGCTCTGAAGTCAGCTGGCTTAGATTTTAACCTCGCCTCCAGCACTGATTGGCCAAGTAAATTTAGGCAAAGTAATAACCTTTTCCAAGCCTTAGTGTTCCCACCTGTAAATCAGGGATGATAACAATACTAATCACAGTAGTTCATGCTATGAGGATGAAAAAAGACAATGAAAGTAAAGTGCATAGAATAGCACCTGGCTCATGCTCAGTGTTCCATACATATTAACTATTATTCTTAAGTGTTAGTTTTATGTTATTTTCTTTTTCATTCATAGGCACAGGTACATTACAGAGTATAAAGCAAAATTTGCCTGAGCTCTGTGATAAAACAGAAAACTTCGAAGAAGCTTTGAACCTGTGATGACAGGCCTCAGACTCTGGACACTCCCTCCACTCTCCTCTGATTTGATGGGCAGTGGCTCCCGTGGAAAGCCTTAGAAGCACAGGCTGGGGTGGACAAATCATAGCTAAAGGTGCTGAAGGCGAAAGTGCAGAGTTCACTGTTCCTAACTGAGAATTAACCAGGCTTTGCAGAGAGAGGGCAATCATGTTGGATAACTCTTATTGACTTTAATGGGCACTGCCCACATTGGTAGATAAAGTGGCCCTGCTTTTAAAGATAAAATGATGAACGGCCCAAGCCTGTGTCCACTGGTCCCTTCCTTGTCTCTCTCATACCCAGAACCTCAAGCATCCAGCTTTCTCTAGCTGCTCAGACTGATGCCATCTTCTTCACTGCTATGGTTACCCATATATGCTTGTCCATCTAGTTCAGGATACTGTCTATCTGTCACATTCTCCACCTCTGTCCCTGCCTTAACTTTATCTGTGTCTCACAGAGGAATTAGTAAATCTAATAAATTGATTTTTGGTAGGTAACTAATGCGTAATACTGCACTCCACGTATTATATCTTCAAGGAAATCGAGTTGATTCTTGTTATTTGCGGTTATTCTGTTTTATAAAGTCACTGTCAACACTGAGTTTAGTGAGTACCGAACCATTGGTTCTAGTGGAAATACAGGGTTAGGCTCTTAGGTGCCTCTGGCCACATTTTTGACAACTGATCAACACATAACCTTGTTTTACATGTATTTCTGTTTAAAGAAAATTTATTTAATATATATTGTTGATTGATTAACATCGAACTCACGGCCAACAGCACTATAACTCACACCTGAGTAAAGCTTGTCTAACACAGGTATTTTTTCACCTCATAGCCTTCTTGTACCTGGGCATGTTAGACAGAAGTCTAGCACTACACTTGGCAGTGGGTGGGGCACTTTCAACAGCAAAATCACTAACATAAAGCACAAAACATGTACAAAACATGACACAAAATAGATCCTGCGAAGGATGCTTGTTGATAGGATGAGAGCTGAAACAAGCAGTCAGAGCATTGCAAGCATACACATCAGGTGACTCAAAATTTTTGTCAGTCTACACATATCTGCAAATGGCCATAAAAATGCCACAAATACTGATTTTGGCCAGTAAATTTTAACATGTAGGCACATTCTCAGATACAGAGTCGGCAAGTAACGATAGGTCGTATACACATTTTCACAGAGTTCAGGCTGCGAAGGAGCATCCCTTCTAAGATGTCAGGACTGAATGCCCTCTGAGGGCTCAGGGCCATCTTACTGGTGGTTCTCAGTTTCCAAACTGTGCACATCCACTTTCCAGTATAGTTAAGAGCATGGGGTTTGGGGTAATTCACACAGGTCCCCCCATGCTTAGCCCATCAAACTCAGACAACTCAACCGCCTTATATCATAGTTCACCTATGAAATATAAATTATTGGGGGCTTATACTAATATTTGTATTCATCACTCAGAAATCATTGGGAAAACTAAGTAATGCATGTAAAATGCTACCAGATCATCATATCTGGGTATATTACAAGCACTCTATAAATTTGCCAATTACATTTTGTCCCTATCTTCAGTTGTCTATTCTTCAAAAGCTAGCTACCCTTGGTCTGTCCTTCAGAGTCCAACTAAGATTTTTCCTCCATAATTTCATTCCAGAGTTCCCCCCGGAGAGGACTCAGTATCCTCTGAAATTATAGCGCCGATAGTCCATACCTCTTACTAACACTATGGTGCCCTACAGAATCATTTATATTGTCATTTGCATTTTTTGTCTATTTTTGCCCTATTATCTCAGTTTCATATACATAAAACAAATTTGAATATGTACGATGTGCAACACTCCATGCAACGCTCTGTGGGGTCCCTGACCTCAAAATGCTTAAGACCTCGGAATTATTTGTGACTATTTTCATACTTTCTTAGTGCTTTCTAATGACTTTCCTAGGCATCTTTGCCTTCTTTTTTCCCGCAGCATTTATGTCTCCTTACTCTACAGCATGGGCATGACAAAGTTTAACATATCCATTTTATAGATGTGCAGACTAATCATCAAAGAGACATAGGTTGTTCTAGGTCACATGGCAACCACCCAAGTGTAGTGTTGATGACAGTGATGATGGTGACACTTGTTGGTGCCCTGATGTTTGTGTTACTTCTTTTAACCAGTGAACCCCAAGTGCCCTGGGAAGGCCTTGAAAATTTTCTCCCTATTCCAGGTTAGCCAGTACCCAATGTGTTTGTTTAATTTTATCATTACCACCCAGATTATGGCTGGACTCTTTGGCAGATCCCCCAAAAATTCCGGCAGGGGGATCTGCCAAAGAGTCCAGCCATAATCTGATGGTAACTGTTTGAAATTCCACTTCTGATGCTGATTTTAGCCATTAAAACAACTTCAACATCAGGGACTATAGCACAGAAAGAAAGAAGGAGGCCAGAGGGAGATAATGGACAGCAGGAAAGGAAGCCAGAAACAGATATGATGTAAAGTACGTGTAGCTGATGCCTCTGGTCATCCTTTTTGAGTTCACGTTGACAGAGCTCTTTCCATCTCAGCATTCAGAGTTTTGTACTTTCCTAATATCAGACATTTAAACCTTTGTTCCAATTTAGGTCAAAACCACTCAAGCAGAACCCTGAGTTAATGTGTAAATTTTTCCCTAGGGTATACTTCATTTTAGAATGAAAGGCTTAGTCTCATCTTAAAAGAATTTTAGGCATTAGTGAGCAGACTTGTGGGTGGAGGGTTAGCAAGGAGAAGTTTCCAAGTATTATTCCAAGAAAAGATCATGCATATCAATAGAATATACTCTGCTTTGTCCTTTTTGAGTCTCAATGCTTGTAATATTCTCTTTTATCCAGCCATCTGTCCCTTAGTCTGTCATTTGTAAAGGGGGCAAGTAGAAGACTTTGCTCTTCTTGGTCTTTTTCAGTCCTAACAGTCAAGGACTCTAGGATTCCACATTCCATCTTATCTTTTTACTATTCTTTCCAAACTCCCCACATATTTGTATTTTATTATTAATTTTTTGCATTATTACACAGAAGGGTTAAAATAAAGCCTCTCTCTTTGCCACCTTATTCTTTTCCTATGTCCACTCCTTGTATCCACTGCCAGCCGTGTTTTGAACTATCAATCTTAAGCAAAATTTATTGACACCTCCCTCCCAACACTTATGGAAAGATAAAAAATTAGTTCATTATCTACTCCCTCTGCATTTATCTTCCCAGTTTTTTAATTAGTAAGATATTAATTTTCAGTTTGTCTATTGGTTACTCTTGCAAATTTAAATAATATGCTTCAACTTTTATTTCTTGGTCCGTCAACTCTAGTAAGACAAGGACTCTTGTTTTAGTTTTAGATGCCATTGGCAGAAAATGGTCTTTGCTAGAGTTGTTTTGGTAAAAGGCCAAGCCTAGTTTTGCACTGTAAGATCAGCATATCCAGTAAAACTACCTGTCACCAGGTTGGCAATAAAAACTTTAGGACAAAGGCACATTGGAAACCAATATCACAGAAGGTTTAGTAAAGTTAAAACGGATAAACTCAGGGTAAAAAAAATCAACATGATAAACAGTAATTGGGAAAATCACTCACTTTAAAAAGAAACACTATCCAACAATTAGCCGAATTAGCACCTCTATTGATTCTTGGAAGTATTTTCTCCCATTTAACCTACTCAGATCAATTAGCTTGGCATCTGCCTCCAACTTCATATATCAATATAACTGTTTTCTCCCCAGTCTAACTGCTACTTAGGAGATAATCGGAGGGGTGGACCATTTTACAAGACAATAACACGGTTCCTAGAGAAATAAATCAAGAGACTGAAGGAAATCAGATTTATACCCCCCACCCCTCAAAAAAAAAACAAAACAACAACAAAAAAGTGGTACATCCCTCCCATGGTGCCTAATACACCAGTGGTTAAACAATTAAGTTTATTTTTGGATACGAAGTTAATTACTTTGAAAAGTCAGCTCTACCATCATTGACAAATACTACCCTTAAAACCCTTAGAAATAACAAGGCAGTCACTCAGAACAGCTAAAATGGCAACATTTGACATTTGTTATTGCAGGAATTATGGTCTTCCTGCGAAGTTACCTGGTCTTTCTCATCTTAATTGAACCTTAGCGGGGCAGGCTGTAGAAGTTACCTGGAGTTGGGGACCGAGAACCCCATTATTTTCCTTGTTAGGCCCAGTGAATATTCCCCAAATGCCTTGATTAGCTGTCAAGCACCTTTCTCTCAATTGTTAAATCCCTTGATTTTAAATTCTATTTAGGAGCTAGGCTGGCTCCACATGTCAGAAGAACACCATCATAATGTCCAATGAGTGAATTGAAACCTGGTTTGCTTTTTGCAAAATTTAGATGCCTATTAGAAACAAAGGCTCGCAAACAATAGAGAAGTAGTTGAACACATGTGTTGAATAATGTAAGATTTATACAGCCATTAAAAATAATGTCTGCAAAAATATTTAATGATAATGAAAATGCTGCAATCTGTAGTTAGGTATAAAAAGGCAGAAAACAAAACTTCCCCGGGAATCTAATTTTATTTAAAACAGCTGCATATGAATCATCAGAAAAAAAGACTGGAAAGACATAGGCTATGTTTATCTCTGGAAGGTGGATTTATGGCTTTTTGGGGGTGTGTTTGTTTACATTTTTCTGCATTTTCCAAATAGTTATTTAGCACACATATCTTTTATAATCTGAAGAGATTATTTTAAATAATTAAAGGGACACCTAAGGTTTAGAAATTCAAGGGCTCCAGGCTCTTCTGCCCCACCCTTTCCTGCCTAGTACTTTATGACCTACCCTAGGCAAGGAGATGGATAGCTCTACATTTCTCTTCACTTTGCAGTTGAGAAAGGCAGCTGTCTACTTTTCTTGGCGACAGAGGAACATAATGAAGCACGATAGAATGATGACCGTAAAAGTGTTCATGAGTTTAGAGAACAAAAAATTTATAGACTCTTTTAATAGAGTGTTTTCTAAATGGTGGTGGGTCAGTTAGAGGCCCAGCTGGAGACAGCATATCCCCAAGATCATTGGCAAGAGTTTCCTGGAGGGGCTGTTTACAAGACGGAGGCAGAGTTAAGGGAGACCAGCCGGGGGTGTGGAACTGGGAAGAATGGTATTCGTTAGAGGGGCCTGTACGGAAGTAGCCACTGTTTGTCTTTGTGGTGATAAGTATTTAATAGACTACTGCAAAATGATAAATTGTAATGAACTATTGATAGACTCGACAACATAGATAAATCTCAGAATAATTATGTCGAACAAAAGAGTGCATACTCTGTGAATCCATTTCTATTAAATTCGACTTAAGGTGAAACTAATCTAAAAGGATGGAAATGAGGCAGGATGGATAGCCCAGGAACGCTTCCTACCCCTCCAGATATGGCTCTGGAAATTATTTTCTGTCTTCAAACCTCCTCGTTTTATCTCGGGCAAGAGGAGATAAACCCAAATGGGTCTTTTCCAGCTTAGACGTCATCTTGGCTATGGCATGACCTTTGGCTAATTATAATATCATAATAATCTCATCTGCATTCCAAATACTGTAGCTCCCATCACATACCTTATGCTATGACAGTTCCCGAAACACCATGTAAGAAAATGTGGGAACTCAGCTCCCCGCCTACTGGGAGGAGATGGCGAGGCTCCATTAGGACCACGTTTCCACGCTCTGCCTCCAAGAACAAACCCGGGAACTGAGACTTCCTCCCACCACTCTCTCTCTCCCTCCCTCTGCGTTCGCCAGCACACCCCTCTTGAGTATGTGCTTTCGCTTTATAAACCTTGCGCTTTACAGCTGGCTGTGCGTCTTGCCGTTGAATTCTCGCGCTGCATAAGACAAGAAGCTGGTCACCGAAGCATCAAGCTTTCTGGCAACAGAAATCAGGTCAGTGGTTGCCTGCAGCCGGAAGGTAGGGGTATGGCAAGGGGAAACGGGATAACATTTGGTGGTGATGGTGTTTTCTTTCCTGATTGTGGTGGTGATTGCACAGGTGTATACATTTGTCAAAATTCATTGAACAGTATAGGTAAAAGGGGTTTTATTACATGCAAATAAAGTTGAAAGAAAGAAAGAAAAAGAATGGAAATAAAGAAGAAAGAAAAAGAATAGAAAGAAGGAAGGAAGGAAGGAAGGAAGGAAGGAAGAGAGAGAGAGAGAGAGAGAGAGACTTCAACGCAACGAAGACAAGACAGCCTCCCGACTCCCTAGAAGCCTACCGACGCAAGTTCTCCGCACATTTTGCGAGCCGAGGAGGTACTGCGGATCAGGAAAAAAGGAAGAAAAGAAGGAAAGAAGCCATTTCTAATAACTGCTCTGTGGAGAGGAACCTTGGGGGATGAAATGGCAGTCTTCCTTCCACTCTGATCTCTGCTGTCTCTCATGGACTCCCTACCCAGAAGCTGGAGGACAAAGGGGCCTGTTGAGA
Source organism: Rousettus aegyptiacus (assembly GCF_014176215.1). NCBI lineage: Eukaryota > Metazoa > Chordata > Mammalia > Chiroptera > Pteropodidae > Rousettus > Rousettus aegyptiacus. The sequence goes on from NW_023416285.1 coordinate 12,077,175, forward strand.
TGGGCATTAAGAGTCAGCCTCCTGGGGCCCAGAGCAGAGTGGTAAGTGGACCTGGAGGAGCAAGCGGAGAATACACAGCACAGAATGTTTCCACGCAGAGCGAGGCCCTTCAGGAACCACTGGGGAGAAAAATATCAGGTAGGGAAGTACCTCTCGGTTATAAGACTTGTGAATGAGACTATTGACAACACTGGGCAAACTGACCGAGGGACCCTTTCTATACTAGGAAAGTACAGTGCGAGACTGTAAAAAAGTCATCAGGGTTTGCCCTCCTATTTCCTGTCACTACATATAGAAAGAAAAACACAGGTACTGCACCTGGAACCTTCTTTCTCAAATGGCTGTAGGTTCTGACTACAGAACCCCTGTCTGACAGTCTCAAGGGACAGGAATGCCCGTCTTTCTGAATGTCAACATCAAAGGTTGGGGCCTACTTCACACAGCCTAGTGGCCCTCAGTGATTCATTAGGTGTCTGTAGTCCCATTGTATCCATTTATTTAATATTTTATTTACTTGCTGTCACTAAGTTAGAGGAATTTATATTTAAATTCGATTGATGACTGAAATGTGACATCATATGTCATATTCGTGCCAAATAACAATAAAAATTGTTAAAGTTATGACACGCTTTCAAATTTAGGGAGATAAAATGCACATAATTTTTAGCATCTTTGGAAAGATTCAGTTAAATCAGAATACTTATGTCCATCTATAAAATAGTGATGCATACATCAATGCCCTTGGGGTATATAAGACTTCCTGGCTTGATATATATATATTTTTAATAATTATCAGATTTATTGTTCTCTTATTCCCAGAATTCTAGACAGAGAACTACTACATGGAGGCACTCATGAGTGACAGGAAGAATGGCGTGTGCCTTCTAGATTAGAAGGTTCATTTTGGAGTTGGGAACTGTATCATAGTCACTTTCCGACTCAGTGTCATCAAAAAAATTTTAATTGAATGAAAATCTGATTTCTATACTTATGTTTCTATAGTTTCAGACTGTGGAGTAAAGTAAGAGAAGTTGCTTTATAAATCTCTGATTTCATATGGTTTAACTGTCATTAAAGAGTCAGAATATTTTCATTCAGTTACTCAAAGAATATTTATTAAGCAACTACCAAGTGCCCTATATCAGTGAATTAGTTATCTATTGTTGTGTAAGAAGTCATGCCTAAACTTAGTGGCTTAAAATAACATACATTCATTATCTCAGAGTGACTATGGGTTAGAAATCTAGAAATGGGTTAGCCGGTGCACCCAACTGAGGATCTCTCACGAGACTGCAATCAAGGCAACTTTTGGGGTTGCAGTCATCTCAAGGCTCAACTAGAGGAGGCTCCCCTTCCGGGGTCATTCATGTGGCTGTTGACAGGTGCGAGCTTATCCACTGCCAAGCTCACATGGGAGGCCTCAGGTCCTAGATGAATGTAGACTGGAGACGTCAGTTCCATGCCATGTGGGCCCCTCCTTAGGCCTACCCAAGATAACAGAGTTGGCCTATAACCAGCAGAAACAATTAATTAATTAATACAAGTTTGCATATAATTCTTTGCTTACTACAGAAGGAGCATGTGTCAATACACTAGAAAATCACAAGTCCTGCAAGAAAGAGATTATATAGGAGTGCAAAAGAAGAGACAATATCTTGGAAATTAAGGGACTAGTTAAATCTAAAAAATAAAAATAAAAATTTACCTGAGAACTCAGCTATAATTTTTAGGTTTCAAAGAAAGCCTTCTAATTATTTTCATAAGTTTTAATTATTTACTATGCATCTTGTGTGTGAGACACTGTGCAAAATATTACAAACGGAATCTTCTTTTCTGTACACAATAACCCTGAAGGTAGTTATCATTATTCCCATATTTACAGATACATTCGCTATGACTTAGTTAAACAAACTTGCACACTCATTGGTAGAACTGAGATGCCTATTGTAATTACAGTATCACTTACTATTTTTTCTTTTTATTCGGTACTTTTATTTAAACAAAATGTTCCAAGGTCTATTTAAGGCCTTGGAGGTAGAGATGAAACAGAAGGAAGAGCGCCCTGATGTCCTGTTGGTTCACGTTCTGATTGGATGAGGGGTCGGTTGGGCAGACAATTAAAAAAACATGAATAAACCAGAAAAACATCACATAGGGAGAAATGACATATCTATCTTGCCCTTTTGGAATATGAACTCCTTGCGAACAAAAACTTTCGTCATTTCACTGCTGTATTCCACAGTGCCTGGAAGAGTTCTCAGCACAGAGTAGAAGTTCAATCAATATTTTCAATTGATCAAAAATAAAATAGCAAGTAATAGAATGTACCAAGTAGAAAATAAAATGATGACATGATAGAGAGGGTCTGAGGGATTACTTCAGGTTAGATAGTCAAGGAGTGCCCTAGGCAAGACTTTGAGGACATTTGTGCTGAGGTCTGAAAGATGAGAGGAGGCTGGCCATGCAAACATCTGGATGAAGTCCATTCCAGACAGAAATGAACAGCTAGTGCGAAGGCCCCCTTGAGGTGAGACTAGGCTAGGTGATTTGAGGAACAGAAAAAGTATGCTAGAGCATCAGAAATAAGGTGAAAAGAAGAGGAGGTGAGAGAGTTGGGCAGGGCAAGGTGATGGGAGGTCCCAGGAGACGACCACCAGGTAGAGTCTGGATTTTATTTTAAATGCAGTGGAAACAACTGAAAGGTTTTAAATAGGAAACCAGAAAAATAACAATCTTTTGCAATAGTCTAGACAAGAAGTAATGAAGGCTTAAGTTAGGGCATAGGGGTGGGAATGGAGGGAAGGGGGCAATATTACTCACTGATGAAATGCTTATTCATGGTTTGAATATGGGAGGTGGGTCTCAAAGAAAATTGGCAAATCAAAGATGACTCTTAACTTTCTAACCTCGTTTTTTTGGGGAGAGTGTGCTGATGTTTCCTCAGATATGGAAGACCGAGATCAAAAGCTTTATTTGCTAGGACTGCCTTAACAAAGTACTATAAATAGAGTGGCTTAAACAACAGAAATTTATTGTCTCACAGTTCTGGAGACAAGAAGTCCAAGATCAAGGTGTTGGTAGGGATGGTTTTTCTTTCTGGGGTCTGTGAGGGGAAATCTGTCACATACCTCTCACCTAACTTCTGATGGTTTGCTGACAATGCTTGGCATTCCTTGGCTGATAGATGTATCACTCCTGTCTTTGCATTTATTTCCACGTTGATGTGAGCAGGTCAGGGAGCTGGAAGGGGAACTCACAGTTTCTCTTTCGTCTATGTTAAATAAGTTTTGACTATTAGATCTCAAGTAATGATGTCAGTAACTATAGGAGAGCAGAGTAGAAAAGAGGCAGATCACAGCTGGGAAGTCTTCCTGGAGAAGGGCCAAAAGGATGGATAGAATTTTGACAATGTTTTGGATGCCCATACCATTTGGATACATAAATGGATGAGTAATTGTGGTATGACCACAGAGAAGCATTCGTTGTTTTTCCCTTCATAAAAGAGAAAAGAGCCATGGAATTATTGAATGTGTTATTCTGATAAGTGACTTTTGCAATTTCTAGATGGAGCTGATGTCACCCAGTAGAGGATGCTGACTTAGAAATAGCCCTTGCTTCCCAGTGAAAGCATCTCTCTTCCTTCCTCTGTTAAGAGAGCAACTCTCTACTGCTGTCGGTTCAGTCTTGGCCAGGTCTGGGATGATGCAATAAAGATAATGGGGAAAACAAAATCACTGAATCGGGAAGGCCTCCTACCTCCAGCATGGTATGACTAGATATGATTTAAGGGATCTGCTCAATATGTTAGTCTGATTATGTCACTTCCTTGATTAAAGATCTTTAATTGCTTCCTATTGCTTTTGGGAAAGAAAAAAATTCCTAAACTTTGCCTAGAACTCAAATGTGCTGGCCCTGCTCATTCTCTCCTCTCTGCATCCCAGCTTCATGTCCTTTATTTTCCACCTACCTCAGAACTTGCTCCCATTAGCCTCGGGGACTTCGAATAGGTCACCAAGACCCTTGTAAATTTGTGTTTTCTTGCTCTCCCCCCACTCCAGCTCATTAATTCCGCTCATCCTCCAGGTGACTGAAGTGCCTAAGCTTTTAATGGGCATCAGAACCCTGTTTCATCCTCCTCACTTGACATTCCACACTCGTCTCCTTCTTCGTTTTTGTAATAACTTTCACAGGAGTCCGTAGGTTTTAAGAAAAAGTAATTCGTTGGTAATGCAGGCAATTTTAGGATATTCCTTGCGTCACCACTAGGGGGAGGGCTGCACTGCCCAAGTTTTCATCTTCAGAGCCTTGGTTGTAGATTGTTTGATGGAATAAAGCACAAAAGAGAAAATTAAGGGCAGATATCCAGCTGCCATGGAGAAGTGGGAAGTGAAAGCAGTATTAGTGCTGGGAGATAACAGAACAAAACAGCTCGAGACAAAAATCAGAGAGGCATGGTCGTCGGTGATTATAGATATTGAAAGGTTGGAGCACTAGTTGTTTAAATTTTAATAGTGAATGCATGAATAGGGAAGGTATCTTTGCAGAGGGTCCTGCTAGAGGCTTAAGTACCTTTAGGAGAAAACTGGAGATAGCCAAGTAGAAGGCTTGAATGGGAATTTTACAAGACTCCTGATCCATAATCTGCAGATTTTAATTTTTGTTGCACATGCACGACAGGTCGAGTGGGTGGTGGTGACAAGCTTGAGCCTCGGTTCTGAAATCTCTGACTTTGACTCCCAAATGGATCACTTACTAGTTGGGTTGCCTCATACAAATTACATTACCTCTCTGTGCCTTGGTGTCCTCATTTACAAATTTAGAATAATATAAGTTTAAGAATGTTATTGCAAGAATTAATAACTCAAAACAATATCATGCTATGATATTATGTCAAGGGTTATTCTACGTGCTTTATGTCTGAATCCTCTAGTTCTCAGAGCAACCCTAGAACACAGATATTATTATCGTTGTTGTTATTATTATTACTATTATTATTATTATTATTATTATTTCACCACTGAGGAAACGGAAGCATAGTGGGGTTTAGAAATTTACTGCTAGCAGTGTCAGATCAGGACTTGAACCTACCAGGCATTTAGAAAAAAATGCCTGGCTTAAATTAGGTACTTAAAAAGTGTTAGAAATTACTCCGCTTCTTACTGGGAGGCTCCTGCCTGGCTGTATTTGGTGGTTCAGGAGCCAGGCAGGTATTTTTCATAATCTGATTTTGTGCGTAAGAGGAGGAAAGGAGGGGTGGACAGCTCAGGGGAGTGGGGCTTCTCATCATTTCTTTGTCAAACATGGTGTGCTGCCTCCACCTCCATGAGGCTGAGACGATCACAGTGCTGTTTTATTACCCTTCAGCCCCTCTGCTCACAACCTGGGGGAGGATGAACACCCTGCCTCTGACCCACAGGTGGACATCTTTGGTCCCACTGAGGATTTGGAGGAGACAGAACATGTCACACATGTGGGGACCTCTAGAAATAACTGAGGAGGAATTTATAAAAGGAAAATCAGAATGCCTTTAATGTACAGATGAGGTCAACAGGCATCTAAGAGTGATTACTCTCAAGGGGAACGCATTTACGCTCAGTCTGTTATGTTTGGTGTTATGGGATAGATCAGGATCTGTTTCCTTTTAATTAAACTATTCCCTCTGTATTACAGTATGGACGTTCCTAATCTATTGTATAGTATTTATTCCCTGGGATTTCTACCCTACGTCCCTCAGAAATCTTCATTCTTGTACCACAGTTTGATGCTAGAGGTAGAAGCTATAGACAGGTACCAAGTTATAATTCCAGTCGAATTTATGGCTCAGTCTTGAAGCAAAATGGTGGTCAACTAAAGTTTTAAAAGCACATCCTCTCATGAAAGTAATTAATGCCTTTCTAAAGGATTTGCTATACAAATTGAGGCTATTGAAAAAGTGTTGTTAAAACTCAACATTTTTATGTTATATAACTTTGCGATAGATCCACCAAAGAGTAGCAGAAGTATGTGAATATCTCTTTGAGGCCCCGGAGGGCAGGACCACAGTTGCTCATCTGATTTTATATGATGCCTAGAGTATAGACAGTGTTCTCTATTGATGTTCTTTAAAGATACTGGTGCTGATGATTTCTTTCTGTTCACTCACCAGAGAGCACAACTGGAAAATATATCTAACTCACCTAAGAGTGCATGACCCCATGAGATGGGAAAGATTCAGATTCCCCTACTAGAGATATGGATCAGAAGGACTGATAACCAGCCTCAGAGATTAGAGGGATGTCATATGTACTATGGTTGTTACAAATTAACACCATTTCTGTCAAATTTATTATAGTTGGGTTAAGGTTAATAAAGTTGTAGTTCATTTCCCATTAATATGCTAAAGATGTAGAACAATAAATGATCATTTCTGCCACCTCCTTTACGAGGTAGAATAACAAGAATTGATTCTGGAATGTGACAAGTAAGGGTGAGGTGGGGGAGGTTGTACGAAACACGGTCAGAGTGAGTGGCCACAGAATATAATTTATAAATATTCTCTCAGATTGAGAAGACTTTCCTTGAGAAGGCATTTATAAATAATTACCCTTTCCTGGCATTGTACAGTGACTTAAAGCTATCGAGGGTTATATAAACAGGAAGTGGTGCTCAGATGTGTGAAAAACTTTATTAGAGGTACAGGGAGAAATAATTAGTAAGGTTGGATCAGGAAAACTTGGGAAGTTTCATTCAGCTTGACCTGCTTTTCCAGATTTTTTAAATGGCAACACTGTGGTCCTTCAGTAGAATAGTAATACCTGGATGGTACTGAGGGCGTAGGTCTGTGGGAGGAAATGGGTGAGCCTGTGAAGTCGGCCAAACAATATGGTGTGGTTTTTATTTTATTTTATTTTATTTTATTTTATTTTATTTTATTTTATTTTATTTTATTTTATTTTATTTTATTTTATTTTTTGTTTTTGTATAACATTAGGTAGGCTGGATTTTCACCTCGGGAGCTAAGCATTTAGTCTTCCATTGGATGCTGGAGGATCAAGCGCTGGGGTGTAAGGCAAGTTGATTCCTTGTGCACTGAAGTTATGAGCCAAGAAGACTTGACCGTGGGGATATGGGAACACTTTAAAATAATGTCGAGAGATACATGTGAGCAGATCAAAAACGTAGTGGGGGGGTTCAACCATGAAAATTTTAATATTGCTTTGCTTTTCCTGAAATTTTTTTTCCCTTAAGTGGAACTTTGTATTTCACAGTAGAGTTTTAGCTATTTACTACAGATAAATAAGTTTGGAGTGTAGACAAGTATAGGTTAGTATATGACAAACAACAGTGGATTGGATCTGGATCCGAATGGCTAAATAGCTGTGTGAAAATCCAAATCAAGTCAAACACTCTCTGGAAGAAAATTTCCACATTTGCAAAATGTAGAGTGCTGATCTAGATGATGTCCAAAATAAGATTTAGTACTGAATTCTATGATTTTTAATGCGACATCACATACATTCTTGTCGGTTTGCAATCTCACAACCATGCTATTGTGGCTCTGTCTTGCCTGAACATGACAGTTCCCAACTGCAACAGGGGAAGCGCCTCCGAGCCTGTGCTGATCACTGATTGATGTATTTGGGGAGCAGCACCAGGAGTGGGAAGTCTCCCAACCTCGATTCACAGCTAAAAGTACAGTCACAACATTGGGCAGAGAGAATTTCGGTAGAGATGCTTAAAAACAAATGAAAAACATGGTTCTTCAATATGTTGGACTAGACGTTGCTGGGAGAGAAAAATTGTATTTGCTTCTGTAAGCCGGTATCTTAAAAGCGATTGGAGAGAAGAGAGAATTTAAAAAAAAGCAGCAAGAATAAGATGGGAAGAAGGAAGGACAAGACAAGAAAGGAGATGGGAAAGATGAAGCCGTGAAGGGAAGGCAGGTGCAGAGAGAGTCAGCATTGTGACTAAGAGGATGGCTTTGGAGCCGATGGGTTTGACTCTCAGCTCTGCCACTAATTGTGTGTCTTTGGGAGGTTACTTAGCCTTCTGGGCCCCGGTTTCCACATCCATAAAATGTAGCCAACAATACGTGGCATCTTGTTCCCTCACCAGAGCGCATGCTTTACGATGGCATTGTTAGGTGCCACAGACAAGGCACTTGGCTCCAGGCCTGGTCACATCTCTACGAGCTTTAGCCATTGTGGAGGTGACGGCAGTGGAGGTGGTGGTGAGGATCACGTAGTAAAATGCATCTGAAATTCCTTAAAACAATCTTTGGTACCTGATAAGCAATGAGTTGGAGAAAGAAAAGGGAATATAATTAATATTTATTGAGAGTGTAGTAATAACGACCTCTACTTGTTGATCACTATGGTGTCGTCACCATGACCTGACCGTGCAAGGCTGGATCATCACTTTTGCTTTACGGGTAAAAAAAATCAAAGCTTAGAGGTTACCTGACCCACAGCCACGCTGCTGGGGTCAGGAGCACACTCAGGGATGTTATTCTGTGTAGCTAGGCAAGTCTGTGCGATGTTGCCCGGCCCTTTAATAGTTATTCAGTTAATGTTTGCAATAGTTCTGAGAGGTAAGTATTCTGCTTTTTACTTATAGAAAATTCCAGAAAGGGAGTAGAAACCATAATTCTTAGATTCTAAAGCCCACTCTCCATACTACGAATACAAATGAGTATTTTGCAGACTTTTAACATAGAGGTTTCTGCAGACCAGCACTGTTCAATGGAAATATAATGTGTGAGCCAAAAATACACGACACGTCTGTGATTTAAAATGTTCTAATAGCCACGTTTAAAAAAGTAAGAAAAAAACTAAAGAATTTAATAATATAGTCAACCCAATATATCCAAAATATTTTTAACTTAAAATGTAATTAACATAAAAATACTAATTAAGGTGTTTTACTGTTTTTTTTCTTTCCCCCGCTTTGACGTTCAGTGTATATCTTGCAATTCTATCACATCTCATTTGGGACTAGCCACATTTCAAGTGGTTGAAATCCACCAGAGGCTAGTGGCCACCACACTGGAGAGTCTAGCTTTAGATACTTCTTCTGTCATCTTGAATGATTCTCCAAGCTATAGAAGGCATTGAATTTGTTAGCCACAGCGAGACTGTCCCTGTGTACCAAAAAAGGAAAAATATGAACTAATTCTATTAATGAAAGTTCGGACTATACTTGTTAAATCTACAAAAAAAAAAAAAAGAGTATAACTTATGTTGTCCTTAAAAAAATAAATCATTTGTTCACTTAAATAGGAACTTAACTTAGTTGTTTTGACCTCTTTATAAGCTAATTTTTCAAAAGGTGGTTAAGATTTCATGCAGAGGAGAAGAAAATATTTAGAATTGATTTACAAGATATTTAAGAAACACCAAACAGGGAGGCGAGGGAATGAGCGCTGTGAAGATGCCATCCAAGTTTTTATCAGCAAAGCCATCGCTGTCCAGAAACGTAACGTGGCAGGCACTATGCCGAGTTGCTGAGTTTGCTTTCGTTAAGAGCTCTCGCTTGAAGGTAGTTTTATGAACTCTTCTCAGAAACTCATGGGAAAAGGCAAGAAACAATATCACATGCTTGCTTCTGCCTCTTTTATTTACTTATGTCACATGAGCCCGATGTCAGAACTCTTAAATTTGGAGATGTTAAGTTTCACAATGAACTAGATAATAGTTAAAGTCGACAGGTCCAAGGAATTTCCAGAAAATGCTAAACCTCTGACACTCAGCAGCCACAGTTATAATACTTCACTGGAGTATTTAATAGTTCTAGAGAGTCACAACAGGGTTCCAAGAACATGCTCCCCAAACCTGGTCCATAATTTTTGTTTTTATGTTTGTGTCCAACCAACCAAAATACATGTTTGTGCCCAGGTTGTATATAATAATTTTAGGTGTATCCACATGTTATTTCCTCATATTTTATCCTTTGCTTGATTTTTTTCATCCATACCATTGCTTTATCAAACTCTCCTTAATATTATTATAATTCTACAACAATTAGAAATACTAGTGATTAAATTGCTGAAATATGCTTGTGTAGAGTAAGAACATTTCAATTCCATCAGCATGGGTGTTAATTATTTTAGGCAAGCTGTCATTTAGGGTTTCTAAAGTGGATTTTGTTCTTGCAGTCAAGAACATTGCTTAGTGCAGAATTAATTAATCATTATAAATATAAAACCTGCAGTATCAGCTTCTGTGTTCAGAGAGGTTTCAAAAGGCAAGGTTGAAAGAGTCAATAGGCTGCTGAAGGGAGTCTTACCATGCCCCCCCACCCCCAATCTGATAAAGGGACAATTATATTGTGTACTTCATTTTTATATAAGCCCTTCAATATCAGTTCAAAAACTAGGAGTGTCTACTTTTTCAACAAAGTGTCCCTGCCTCTCCCTGGTATCTTCTTTTAACAAAATTTTAAAAAGAATTGATAAGGAAATGACAGAAAATTGAAGTTGATTTTGGTTGAAGGAAGACCCCCTCCTCCCCACCGGCCCCCAATTTCATTCTCTAGGACTATGTGGAATAGAACCTATATCTTCTGTGGGCTCTGAATTTTCCCAGATGCCCAGTGGCTTCTTGATATGCTCTATGGGATGACCATAATAATGAAGGCTCTTGTGCTTCAAGAGTAAAAGATCACCATTTTCCATTGCCTTTCCCACTTTTTTTTTTTTTTAATAATTGCTCTTCAATGTTGTGTCATTTCTCTGCTCTACAATGGAAGCAAAATTCAACCAAGTTATAGTGGAATACGTTGACCAACACACTGATGTTATGCCAATATGGAGAAAGATCCCAATTGGCATAGCAATCTAGAAAATGACTATATTAACTAACATTTAATTAGCCAACTATGTAATAGCCACTCTAAATGCTTTAAATGTAATGGACTTGGATAAGTACTTTATGTGTAATTGTCTCATTTAATTCTTACCGCTCAGAAATAAAGGGTGTCTCTCAATGTAGAAAAATTTGTTCATTTTAAAATATAATTTTACTAATTCCTCAAAATTTAAAGGCACACTTATTTATTTAAAAATATATATTGAGAATTGGTTCTTTCCGAGGCATTTTCTAAGAATGAAACGAAGTGTGCTGTTTCTAGAACTTCCACATCTGGACAAACTACCTGAGACTCTTGTCACACTGTGGGCTCCGATTCAGCAGGTCTGAGTGGGGCCTGTAAGTCACAATGTAAGTCACCAGAGCATAATTTGAACGCATTTCAAACAAATTCCCAAGTGATGTCGATGCTGCTGGTTTGAGGACCACACTTTGAGAACTAGGACAAAATCTATATTTAAAGCAATTTTGAGGTGATGATGGTCAAAAGACCACGTCATAATTGTTCCAAGGAGCCAGTTAGTAATTGCAGCTGATGGAATAAGGCTTAGCTTTGTCAAACAAATAACATTTGGTACATATAATGGGTAAACGTAAGTGGAGGGGGACATTGCTTAGTATGTTCCTACTGGTTAACTAGTCGATAGGAAAGATGTAGACAATGTCCTCAACCACAGCGTGGTCTCTACAGGGCTCTTGGCACTCTCACAAGAGAACCCCTGGGGATCTATGTTTGATTGGTGTCCACACCTGCGTTGGACATTCTCTTTCAGTTCTTCCTTCGTCAGTAACAAAAGCATCTTCCTGCATCAGGGCAGGTGGTGACTGTGAAGTACAATGCCATCTCTGTGGCACAGAGAATCAATTATCTAAGAATCTCCCATTTTTTAGTTTATTTTAGAAGATATTTTCTAATTTGTATCACTGCAATTATATTTTTAATGGAATTTAATTGATTTCGAATCCAATTAAAGAAAACCTATTTTTAAGGAACATCTCAGCTGCTGCTACTCAGAAGTCATGCCAGGCTGGCACAATGTCAGTCACCAGAGCATAATTTGAACACATTTGGTATAATCAGCTAGGGGGAGTTGCAAGTGACCTATATTTAATATTTTTAAAAAGTCTTGATGTGTTTTATTCCTCTGAAGATGATGTATGTCAATGCTCTGATGATATAAATAACCATTTTTACTAGAAAGAGTTCTATGGCCTTTAGGGTAAAAGTTATTCCTTCTGGTTTTGGGAAAGGGATACTTTTCTAGGACATAGTGCCCCTTTTACCATATATTGTGTCTGTAAATTATGTTTTTTCTTCTCCAATCTTACATCTATTCTGAGCTCTTACAGAGAACTGTTTTGGACCATTAGGTTTTTTTCCTAGACTTGGTTCAGTTACATTACTCATAAACGTTTTAATGCTTCCTCCTTGTCTATCGAATAAACCACAATCATGGCTCTTCATAGTGTAGTCAAAAAGTAAACTTAAGTCAAACTGTAACACTTGCCATCCCTCCCTCCCACACGACAACCCGACTGTATCCTCATTGTCATTGCTCTTGTTCTTTCTACCTAGAATAATAAGCCCTTTAATAGGGTGACTTGAAGACATTTTGGAAGAATGGTCCAGAGCCAACTTGAAGCCGTGTGGTGACCGGGAACAAGGAGGGGAGTAGATTGGTGACGTGGAAAGAGCAGATAGCCCTCCCCAGTCCTCCACCGAGCCTGTATACTGGTCATTCGAAAGAGATGGAAAGTCCCAGAATTTTAGTCAGTGAATCTAACACCACTCCTCTGTCCCTAAAGCTAACAATTAGTCTCAAAACCCAAATGCCAGTGGGTCTCTAGACCATTGAAATTTTTCACTCTTTGTGATTTAAAGTACTGGTCTCCAACAATGTTTAAGTAGCAAAATAAAAGTTGCATTTTTCTCCCAAAGTAACAGTGTTCAAAAAGTCAACATACTGCAGCTCTGTTCATTTTAAGGTGAGACTTAACTGGAATGAAAAAATCTCATAACTAATTCTTGTCACAGCTGAGTGTTAAACCAGTCATCTACAGGAGCCTACACACACAGGAGCCTACGCACCCCTCCCCTCAAAAAATCCCCATGTAACTATAATAGCTTAATTTTTTCTCCTGGTCTTTCCTGCCACCAAATGAGGGTCAGTATTTTCAGGAGCCTGGCTGCAGAAGAAACGGTTTTTCCTTTTATTTCCAAAGATGGGCTTTACATATGAAGAAGCAAGCCTGCCTGTCAGGTCAGCAAAGCTGTAGTGGGTAATGAAGGTGGATTATCACAGACAGCCTGAGAAAAGCTTTTGTCACCCAGGAAGAAACACAAAGACTTCTGGACTTTATGGGTTTCTGAACTAGAGAGAGAAAGAGAGAAAGAGAGAGGGGAGGAGAGGAGGTGGGGGGCAGGGAGGAGGAAGAGGAGAAGGAGAAAGAGGGAAAGGAGGGGAGAGAAAAGAGGAGAACAGATTTGGGGTTGGAATGTGTTTGTTAGCTTTCCTCTCTGAGGCAGTATCACAGTTGCTGCAGATGAAAACATTTATGGGGTTGAACCCAAGGCAGCTCTATAGAGTCCCCCAGATTTCAGTGAGATCCGGAGACAGCAGTTTAGAACGCCCAGGCCCCATCGGGTAGCAGGGAAATGCTGAGAAAACTGGTCCAGTGGGAAGGGTTTGTGGTGGGGTGGGGATGGGCATTCTGGGAGTATGGGCCATGAAAGGTACCATAGACCACAATGGTGTATGTAGTGCCACACCCAAAGTGTTCAGGTGTATCCAGCCACACCCCAGTGGATTATGGTGCAGGACATCCTGGTGACCTGGTGGGATAGTTACACCACAGTGACGGCCAGTGAGGCCTGTAGGACAACAGACCTGAAAACTGCTCTTTATGGTAATACCATGAGATAAGCCATGTAAGATAATTTACAGGTCAAAATTTTAGATGATAGACTAGAACATAAACTTGCAAACATGTTTCTAACTTGGACTTGGTGCGAACTAGTCTATTGTTTCAATAATTTCTGAATCTTCTCTAAAGAAAGGTCAGCTGCCTTCCCATCCTTTCAAAGAGGCCAGGAGGTGGGGGAACCATCTCATGCAAGTAGGAATAAGCTTGTCCCAAATGAAATGCTAATCTTCACTGCTTCCCCAGGTCCATCCAGAGAACTAGCTACATTCTGACTGAGTTGGAAGATATTAAACATTTCTCCTTGAGTTTCTGTGACCAGCAGGGTGAGGAATGCTGATGGAGACTTTCTGGGGGGGAAATTTTAGAAGGTGTGCTTCTGAGCTTTCTCTACCACTTGCCCAGTCTTCTCCTTCGGAGAAGTGTGACCTCTCTGATGGGCGAGGTTGCAAAGAGAGTGCTGAATGTGCGTAGCGGAATCCATTTCCAGTTTTCCTCATTGAGTCTGCCTGCCCACCATGTAGGTGTTTCATCTTTCCATCTTCTACATAGAATGTATGGATCTGGGTTTAAGCCCACTTCTAAAGAATAGGCTGCATTCTAACTTTTCTCACTAATAAGGAAAAAGCCATGCAGTCCAGAGGTTCTGAGTAATAGTGTCTGACCAGCACATCTCCATTCTCCTGCAGATGGCTCTTACCAAGGTCTAGATTTGGGAGGTTGTGTTGGGAAGTCATAATGTGGCTATGCATTTGAAGCTGGCTTCTCCCTTCCACTTTTATCTAAAATAAAGGGGACATTTTCCCTCCATCTATATAAATCTCCTATTCCTTTCTTAATATATGGATGTGGGTAATAGGTGTGATTATTTATGATATCAAACTCAAACATATATTAAAGCTTACCCAATATAAATTGTGATAAAAATGTAAGGAAAGCATTTATGTAGTGAAAGAAAAAACATCAACCTTAGTGTCAGTCATGAATTCAGATCCTGCCTTATTGACTGACTAATTATTGACCCAAACACTCAACCTGTTCAAGACTCCTCTATAAAATATTGCTATTAAAACCTATGTCTCTGTATCATAAAGATTAAATGATATCAGATGTTATAACTTACTTAATTATCTCTCTATGTCACTATGGCTGGCATACATTAGACCTCTACTGTGAGTTATTTTCCTCATTTCTTTTCTCTTGAACAAATAACATTTATTTATCTTCCCCCCTTTCTGCCCCCACACATATATACCCTCTCTACATTCATAACTCTATTTCATTTCATCATAATCACTTGACCTATTGCTAAGGGAGGATCATATATACACTCAATGAAAATTATATATATATATTTTTCCCTTACCAATACAGCCCCATTGACACTCTGGGTTTTTTCCTTATGATATATCTGCATTTTAAAGTGTGATAAAAATGTTTTCTTTTCTTTTTTTTTTTTTAAATCAGCCTCCTCATTTGCAAAATTATGGTATTATATCATAAGACTGGTAAGGAAACTTTTTGTTAAAAAATTCTATAATTATATAAAATGCCACAGTGTCATTACTCTTGAAAGTATTTTGTTTGTTGTGCTTGTTCTGTGTAATTTCCCTAATAATTAGCCAAGGCTTTCATTTATAGTGCTTTTATGTTTTTCTTTCATTCTATAGAAAAATAGAAAAAATAGAATTCTTTTCCTTTATCAGCAAAACCACAAAAAATATAACCTCGGTAGGTTATTATAAAAACCACAAAGAAGCATACACATGAAAAGCCTATTTAAATATTCCATTGCAATGGATTTGGCCTGCATTTATTAATTATTCCATTCAGGGCACATTTACTGAGTTCAACTCTGCCATGTCCTATGGGTACTGGGGCCATAGAGATGAATGAGATTCTCCCTGCTCTTAAGAGGCTTCTGAGCAAAAAAGGCAAAAGGAAGTGTAGAGTGGTAGCCACAGAAAACACATCGCCTTGGTAACAATCAGTGCTGAGTCAGAGAAGCAGAGTCAGGAAGAGATACGTGTTGTGAATGTAAAAAGGGCACTGTAATAAATCTAACTGAAAGTAACTTCACACGGTGATCCGATCATAAATTTCTAGCTAGGCAGGTCACGGTGGATAGTCACACCCCAGGCCTATAAATTCTTAAATAAAAAGTTTAAGCAAACCTTGTTCATCGTTCCTGTGCATCTAGGGTAACACACCTTTGACATGCCAGAATAATCCTCTTTTCGAGACTCCTAGAAGGCATAACCACCCTCAAGGGAGCATTTGCGATCTCCCTTCCTGGCAGTGGTCCTCAGCCTGACTCAAGTAAAACTCTTGTAAAAATTCTCTATAGGTTTAGGTGTTTCTTACATTGTCAGTATTGAGAGATTTACTGCAATGAATCGGCTCACGCAGCTGTGAGGACAAGCTAGGCAAGTCCACGTTCCCCAGGGCAGGTCGTCGGGAAGGGCTGCCTGGAATTCATGGACTGCAGTGAAGCCCCTGTCCACAGGCAGAACTTCTGTTTCATTAGAGAAACCCCAGCTGAAATTAAGGTCCTTCAAGGGATTGAAATCAGGTCCACCTAGATTATCTAAAACGAAGTATCTTACTTAAAGTCAACTGGTTATGGACTTTGATCCCGCCTACAAAATACTTTCAGAGCAACACCTAAATTTGTGTTTGATTGAATAACCTCGAGCTAGAGCCAGCCAAATTGACACATAAAACTGATTATCACAATCTTCATTTGCAAAATCTTCAGGAGTCTAATGTAACTCTTAATGTAGCACTCTCTTAAAATCACAATGTCTGCTGAGCAAATATTGCAAGAATCTGTTTCCTAAAGTGCTAACGATTTACCTCAAAATTATAATCAAGAGTTTTGCTGTGGTTTCAGAGATTCAGGACTCTTAATGCGATAATGTCTTTAGTGAGGAATTAGGTGGAGGAAATGAGTTCTGTATTACTTCCTCTAATCCATGTTTGTATAGAGTAGGAGAAAAATAAAAGTATGGAGTATTATAAAAGGAATATAAATGGCCACTTTCTAATAAAAACATACTTCTTCGTCATTTAATTCATTAAATATTACTGGGTTCACTTTCTTAAATTAGGTTCTACAGAACACTAGTTTCTTAAAATGAAAAGCCTGTTTGCAATATTGTTATGTGTATGTCTATTTGTATTTATATAAACATTTACACACAAAACATGAACTTTATAATATATGTAAATGTATATACATTTACATGCAAATAAATGTTATAAACTTATGCATTCTGTGTATATGTGTATGTATAAAACTGTCTATAATCAACTATGCAGGAGAAATACTGGAACACATTTAAAATGTCCTCTTTGCTGCTGGATTGTTCCTAGTCTTAATCTGTCATCTTAATTGTCATCTTTAAGATGGAGATTTGGAATTTAGCTTTAGTCAAATTCATTTGATCATGGGACATCTTTATTCAAGGGCTAACTTTTTGGATCATTATTCATTGCAATGCACCTTTAAAATCTGTGTAATAAAGTATTGTTTATGGAGTGGGGGATGGGATGGGTTAACAAGTAAGCATCTATTCAAATCCAACAGAAAGTTCTGTCCTAAGATGCAAGAGGTGGAAGAGCTTAAAGGTTGTCTAGTCCAATCACTCATCCAATGGATAACACTTTTGTTTTCCTTCAATCACACAGCTGGTCAATACTTCATATATAAAAGAAACTGCGGGGTCTGACAACATGATCCATCACATTGTCTCCATCATTATTTTGATAATGCCATTTGTCATTGTCAAAGGTCTCCAACAAAAATGTTTCTGAAAAGAAAACCAACAGACTAAGAATGAAAGCAGTGCCATGTAGTGTGGTTCACCGAGCATTGATCGAGGGTCTAATACGTGTAGCAGCTCAGCGCTCTCTACCAGGGGAGGAGGGACATGCACTAACATAATTAGTATAATAAAGCACAAGTCATGTCCAGTTGTAAACATACTGGTACAAAAATATAAGTGAGTGCGGCCGTTTCTTCCATTTGCAGAAATGTGGTGTTAAGAGACTTTACAGAGGTCATAACTTTTGGGGTCGACTTTTTAGTAAGATTTCACCAACTTGAATAAGACAGGAAGGGGATTTTATGTCCAGAGAAAAGAATGAGGAAGCACACAGTGAAGTCAGAGGACCAGATAGTTTGGGGAACTGAGTGTTGAAAGGGATCAGAGCGTAGGATGAGTATTAGATGGGAGATGGGAGGTATTAATGGTTTGAACTGTGTCCTCAGTGACCCCCCCCCCAATATATATGTTGAAATTCTAACTCCCAGCACCTTCGAATTGATTTTACTTGGAGGTAGGTCTTTATAGAGGTAATCAAGTTAAAAGGAGGTGATTGGCGTAGGCACTAATCCGATGTAACTGGAGTCTTTACATGAAGAGATCTGAACACAGAGACACAAAGAGAGATGATGTAAAGAAATGCAGGGGGAAGGCAACCATCTATAAGCTGAGGAGAGAGAATCTTCTCTCACAGCCTCAAAAGGAACCAACGCCTGATTTTGGACTTCCAGAATTGTGGGAGGGTAGAATTCTTGTTGTTTACGCCACCCAGTCTGAGGTACTTTGTTTAGGGCAGCCCTAGGAAACTAACAAAGGATATGAGGCAGGAAATGTAAATTGGGACGAGACTGTGAGAGCTCTGCTCTCCTGTATCCGGCATCTGAGCAGTGGGGCGCTTCTGAAGTCGTCTGAGGTGGAGCAGCCTTGTCAGAGCGGTACCTTAATGAGCTAACTTTGCAGCAGCCTGGAAAAACTTTGGGACGGAAGAGGAGAAGGTGGCAGCAGGAAGCCAGAGCCTGGGGCTTCTTCAATGGGCCAGGCGAAACCTGTCCAGGGCCTAAATTAGTCCGGGAGCTTTGGGTGGGACTTGTAAAATGTTGCACAGGTAAACCTGATAAACCATAGGATGCGGTGAACAAAGAAGAAATCAAAACAGCCGCCAGATTTGTAGCTGTTTTTCCCTCAGATTGAATACAAGTGGGGAAGACTGCCTGGGTCCAAAGGCAATGGGTTACTTTTAGATGTGACCCCCTCAGGGCCCAGGAGGCTTTGCAGTTGTTTTCTTACATTCACTCCTTGCCTCTAGGGACCCTGTCTACTGGCTTCCTTTGTGATCTATACACATGCAAATTTCTTTCCCACCTAGGGGAAGATTTGCCTTTGTAAATCTCCACCAAGGCCCCACCCACAACCCCATCCCCCAATGGCTGTTCCCTCCTTTTAGCAGTCACCCCCTGGTCACCTCCTTAGAGACTGCTCCCTTTTCTGAGCGCTCGGCCCGCTGGGTTCTTCCAGTCCCCACCCTGTTTATTTTTAATTTTTCCTCAAAGCACTCTGTAGCTCTGTGATGAGATTTGCTTATTTACTTATTTTTGTTTATCCTCAGCTTCTCTCACTTCAATTTTCTACCACCAAATACAATGCAAATTCTGAGTATAGAGACCTTGTGTATCTCATTCTACAGGTTCTCTCTGCAGTTTAGCACAGTCTCTAGCACATAGTAGGTGCTCATTAAATAGTGGTAGAATAAAAGAATGTACCAACTAAAATTGTCATTCTTTTTGAGTGACAGGAAATAATATAAATATAAACAATATAAACTATTGAAGTGGTTATAATTTTCTGAAAGTTGAAACCATTTCAATATTTTATATCATTTACTTTCACTCAAAAGGGATAATACTTTTGGTTGATACATTTAGGATAAAAAAGGTCAATTCTAATAATTTTAGAAAAACTTTAAATTTCAGAAGATGTAGCAACACCTAGCAGTGAGTTATGAAAAGGTGAGTTTTCGATTTCACATTTGCTCATGGAAAATATCTTAAATCATTTAATATTTTAAAAACTTTCCATAAAAATCTGGACAAGACAATGGAAAAGGAGGTTAGTGATTATGTCTGTATTTGCTCTCCCTCCTTCAGCTGTATGAGTCTGTAATGGGCACTAGGTTGCGTGACCTTTGGGTCGCTTTAGTGTTTAGACACCTGATGGCAATCTTTCATTAAATTTGGTATAGCAGCAGCCATTCTGGTGGGTAGGAGAGAAGACACTTTGTTTTTTCTTTCAGCAATCTTCAAACCAAATAGCTGAAAATGTTTCCCAGTGACAGACAAAAGTGAGAGCTTAATGTTTTTCCAGATGAGCATGGCGGCTTTCATGGAGGGAATGTGATGTGGGTAGATAAGCTCAAGTGAAAAGCAGAGGAGAGAGGGAGTGAAAACGATATTTATGCATGGCCCAGGTGCATTCAGGGGCTTGGGCAGGCAACTCAGAGAGCAGGATGTCATGCTAACAGGCAGGAAACAAGTTCAGAGAGCTTCGTGTTGTGTTAAAACACAGTATAATCTGGTAAACCGGCATTCCCTGCCTCTTTTCTCCTTCCTTGATTTTTCCCATTGCTTTCCACTTGCCTCAGGCTGGGAATAAAAGACACAGTTTTGGTAGAAGGGCGGATATTTCTCCTTAGAGAGACTAGAAAGAGCAGAATTGAATAGAAAACCTTTCTCATGTCTCCCTGTCCATTCAATGGGCCAACATTTTCTGTGACCTTGATGATGTAATAATATTAGCTAATAGCTACGTTTTATCAAGCATGTACTATGTGCTAGGACTGTGTGATATACTTCAATTACACTTATCTCCATATAACAAAGAAGTAAAGTCAAAGAAGATTTAGTAACTGTCGCAAGTCATTTTGGCAGGTAGGTGGCAGAGTATGTGTCTGACTTTAGACCTAAGCACTTACCACGGTTTCATTGTGATTCCCCCCAATCCAGTCTCCACAGCAACTGGGGTACCTTTAAACATGCAAACTAACCCCTTTATAACTACAGTAAAATACAACTCCAATCCCCAGTTTTACAAGCCACGTATGACCTGGCTGCATCTCTGGCTTCTCACGGCTGGCTGGAACAACAGAAGCTTTTTCCTGCCACAGGGCCTTTGCATTGGCTGTTTCTTCTAGCTAAAATGATCCTTCTCTTGATTAAGAAGGGTTGCTGGCTCCTCTTGTTTTTTTAGGCCTTAGCTTAAATGACACCTCTATCAGAAAGGCCATCTCTTTCTACTACATCTTTAAAGAATGTATCTTTTCCCTTTCTGTCACATCGACTTATCTTAATGCTCTAAAGAATCCTCGGTGCTATCTTTTTTTTCCATGTATATATTTATGCTTATTATGTATTTTGCCCCCACTAGAAAATCAGCTTCCTAAGAGCAAGGAAGTTCTCTTCACTGTTGTAGCAAAGGTATAATAGCTATTCTGTAGCCTAGAATAGTACCTAACATATTGGCTGAATGAATAAATGGACTTAATAAATTCTCCCCTTGTCATTTTTTTAATTTCCCATATTTGTTCTCTAGACTAGATCCCATAATAATCGATATAAAATTCTATGTCTGCCTTATAATGCAATTAGAGTCCACATTATAACATGTAACAAGTAAGAGTCTCTTTTATGTCTTGTTTTAATTTCTGAAAAGAATGATTATCTCAACTCTGATATTCTTCTAGTTTTCCCATCTTAAAAAGTGTCACTGCTGTCACCTAGTTGGATAAATCAGAATGACTGAGAATTATCCTCGATTTTTTTCCTTCATCAATCCCCACATTGTCAGTCACCAAATTCCACTGATTTTTACCTCCTGAACATGTTTCATATTCATGTGTTTTCTTCTTTCTCATTGCTATAATCCCAGTCCGGACTCCCACTATTACTTGCCTGGATTTCTGCAATAACAGCTGATTGCTTTTGCTACTTTTGCCCTTTCACAGTCTTTATCTAAACAACAGTTAGAGAAGTATTTATAAAATGCAAGTACAGCTCTTCAGTGCTTTCTTCTAATATCGGGCTGAAGTCCTGAATCCTTAAAACAAAGGACAAGACCCTCCCTTCTTGACACTGCAACAACTATGGCTGCTTCCTGAGCTAAAATGCTTGGGTACATTCCATCCCATCCAGTGCTAGTCTTTAAATGTGAAGCACATTCGATCTTCAGAACAACCCGGTGAGAGAGGCTGTTGATGCTTTCCCCCATTTTACAGATGGGAAAATCAAAGCCTGTTGCATTAAAAGTTTGGCCAAGATTAGAATCACAGAGTGATCCCCAATTTCTTTCTCAACCCCATGTTCAGACGGTTCTATTGATTTCACCTCAGTGTCCCACAAAGTTAAAATAAGCAGCTCTAGGAAATGAAATTTCCCCAAACCTAGATCACATTTTATTTCCATCTCACTGTAACATTTTTTTTTTTTTCTCCCTCAAGTTGTTCTATCAAGGAAACAACAAGGTTGAGCAGGTTCGGGTTTCTTCATAGATCAACACAATATTTCTGCATCCTTAGAGCTAGAAGGCAATGGGGAAAATTTGAGGACAAGTTTTCTGCAGGGTTAGGATCTTTCCCATGACTCTGATCATATTTCATTGATTATCTCGCTTTGTATCAGACACTATACTAGGAGGATAAAAGATTAATAACAATACTTTTTAGGTGATATTTATTGAGATAAATATACTTTGCAAGGTGTTTCAAGCATAGATGTTTGTTTTTTCTGTTTCTGACTCAATTCATATAACAACTCCATTATGTGGGTACTATGATTATCCTCATTTTACACATGAGAAAACAGAGGTACAGAGAAGTTAAGAAGTTTGGTTAAGATCTCACAGGAAGTGATAGAACACAGGTATTAACCCAGCCAGTTTGGCTCTAAAGCCAAATTGATTAAAGTTAAAAATTAAAAGCCCATGATTTTAATCATAACACTCTAGACCTCTCAATTGGAATAAGACACAATCTCTTTCCTTAAAAATATATTTTTCATTTTTCAATTACAGTTGACATGCAATATGATATTAATTTCAGGTATACAACATAGTGATTAGACATTTATATCAATTACAAAGTGATCACTCCAATAAATCTAGTACCCATCTGACACCATACATAGTTAATACAATATTATTGACTATATTCTCTATGCTGTACTTTACATTCCCATGACTATTTTGTAGCTCCCAATTTGCACCTCTTAATCCTTCTTCCCATCTCCTACACACCCCTTCCCACCTGACAACCATCAAGATGTTCTTTGTATCTATGACTTTGTTTTGTTTGTTCCCCTATTTTATTTTTAGATTTCACATATAAGTGAAGTCATATGGTGTTTGTCTTTTTTGGACTTATTTCACTCAGCATAATACCCTCTAGGTTCATCCATGTTGTTGCAGATGGCAAGCTTTCATTCTTTTTTTTTTTTTTTTTTTTGGCTGAGTAACGTTTGATTATATGTATATACCACTTCTTTTTCTATTCACCTATTGATGGATACTTAGATTTCGTTCCATATCTTGGTTATTGTAAATTATACTGCAATGAATATAATGGATGCATATGTCTCTATGAATTAGTGTTTTTGGTTTCCTTGAATTAATACCCAGAAGCATAATTACTGGGTCCTTCGTTGTCTCTTGTTGTAGCCTTTGTTTTGAAATCTATTTTTGTCTGGTGTAAATATGGCTATCCCAGCTTTTTTCTTTTTTCATTTCCATTGTCATAAAATATCTTTTTTCATTCCTTTACTTTCAGTCTGTGTATGTCCTTCTATCTGAAGTGAGTCTCTTATAGGCAGCATATGTAAGTCTTGTTTGCTTTTCTATTTGGTCATCCTATGTCTTTTAATTGGAACATTTAATCCATTTGCATTTAAAGTAATTGTTGATAGATACGTAGTTATTGCCATTTTATTTTTTATCTTTTTTTCTTTTTCATCATCTTCTTAAAGAAGTCCCTTTAACATTTCTTGTCATGGTGATTTGGTGGTGATGAACTCCTTTAGCTTTTTCTTGTCTGGGAACTCTTTATCTATCCTTCAATTCCAAATGATAACTTTGCTGAGTAATCTTGGTCGTAGGTCCCTGTTTTTCTCATTGTGAATATTTCCTGCCAGTCCCTCAGTCCTGCAAAGTTTCTGCTGAGAAATCAGCTGACAGTCTTATGGGAGCTCTCTGATAGGTAACTGCTTTTCTCTTGCTGCTTTTAAGATTCTCCCTTAATCTACAACCTTTGACATTTTAATTATTATGTGTCTTGGTGTGGGCCTCTTGGGTTCATCTTGTTTGAGACGCCGTGCTTCCTGGGCTTGTATGTCTATTTCTGTCACCAGATTAGGGAAGTCTTCCATTATTATTTCTTCAAATATGTTTTCAATTCCTTGCGCTCTCTCCTTTTCTTCTGGTATCTCTATGACGCAGATGTTGGTACACTTGATGTTACCCAGAGTCCCCTTAATTTTTGGATTCTTTTTACTGTTCTGATCTGGTGTTTTCTGCTACCATGTCTTCCAAATTGCTGATTCGACCTCCTGCTTCATCTAATCTATCGTTGATTCCATCTAGTGTATTCTTAATTTCAGCTGTCGTATCCTTCATTTCTGACTGGTTCTTTTTTATGTTTTCTATCACCATTTTTAGGTGTCTTTATGTCTTTGTTGAAGTTCTCATTGAGATTATTGAGTATTTTTATAACCAGTGTTTTGAACTCTGTATCTGGTAGATTGTTTGTCTCCATTTTGTTTAGTTATTTTTCTGGAGCTTTGTCCTGATCTTTCATTTGGAACATGATTCATTGTCTCCTTATTGTTACTGCCTCCCTGTGTTTGTTTCTACTTATTAGATACAACTGCTATGTCTCCCAGTCTTGGAAGAGTGGCCTCTTGTAATGTGCGTCCTGTGGGGCCCGGTGGTACAGTCTCCCTGGTCACCTGAGCTAGGTGCTCTAGGTGTGTCTCTTGTGTGAGTTGTGTGTGTCCTCCTGTCGAATTAAGCCTTAGTTGCTATTGGCATGTCAGTGGGAGGGATTGACCCTCAAGCTGATTGCTCGTGAGGGCTGTCTGTGACTACAGGGGAGGAATTGTTGTGCAAGGGCTGAACCTATGGAGCAGGATTCACTTCAGCAGGTCTCTGGCCTGTTCAGTCTGCTCTTTATGCGTGCCATTTGTGGAGGTGGTTGGGTAGTATGGTCTGAAGCTGGCCGCTGGGACTGTTGGATCTGGGGCTTCTTGGGAGGCATTCTGTTGCAGGCCAAGGTCAGCCACGGCCTGTGCCCTGCCCAGGGTCACTTGATATGAGCTAAAAGTGATTTGCAGATGGTTTCTACTTGTGCTAGGCTTGGATGTGCCTGGAGAGGCTAATTTGCAAATCAAGGCCTGCTGCCTCTAGCGTTGGGTTTGGAGCTGCTTAACAAGAGATACGGGGCACGCCAAGGCCAGATGCTGCTTTCTTGGGGCTTGTAAACCTTTGAGAGATTTTAAGAAAGTTCTCAACATG
This sequence comes from Rousettus aegyptiacus, assembly GCF_014176215.1. Taxonomy (NCBI): domain Eukaryota; kingdom Metazoa; phylum Chordata; class Mammalia; order Chiroptera; family Pteropodidae; genus Rousettus; species Rousettus aegyptiacus. The sequence continues at coordinate 12,102,319 of NW_023416285.1, forward strand.
AGCCAAGACAGGACGTTTGTATAGAAAAGCCACTGGAAGTGGCTCATGTGGGCCCACAAATGGAGAGCAGTGTGGTCTCAGGGAATCACTAGGGCAGGGAAAATGATGTTAGTTAGGTTGAGGAAAAGTCAGATATTTCGGCCACCTGTGTCTGCAGGCTGGGTGAGGGGAGAGCTCGACAAAAGATTGGTGGATTCTGCTCGTACTTCTTTCTGGGAGAATGCTGCCGCTCCAGCTCTCACCCTGAAGCCAGACAATTCAGTTTCTCCACGTATGTTCCTGGCATCTTTTGAGCTGCTGACCCAGCGCTGGAGCTCAGAGAAAAGGAGTCCATCAGCAGGTAAGTCCAGACATGGACCGTTGAAGAGGTATGCTTGGGACTCAGTGACCCTCCGTCTCACTCAGCCACAATGTCCACTGGTTTTCAGAACCGGAAGTTGTGGAGACTTCTCTCCTGTTACCAGAATCTTGAGCTGGGGAGCTTGGTGTGGGGCTGGGACCCCTCGTTTCTCAGGGAGTACCTCCAAAGCTGAGTGAGATATCTCTTCCAATTTTCAACTGCCTCATGTGGATGTGACTCCAACCTGTTCTGCGTCTCTGCCCCTCTGGTGAGCCTTGAAGTGGTTTCTTCTGCATGCCCTTAGCTGTGAGACTTCTGTTCACCTAGACTTCAGGTGATTCTCAATGACGGTCATTCTGTAGTTTAGTTGTAATTTTGAGGTAGTCGTGGGAAGAGTCGTGCACAGTGTTTACCTACCTTGCCGGACAATTAATTGGAAGCCCCAATGCAATCTCTTTTTCTAAGGGTTTTTTAGTTGGTGTGGAAGAGGGACTTATAAATATAACACAGTATAGTATAAGTGTTGTGATCCATTCAGACTTTTGTTCAGTGGGTATTTGTAATGTGCTTCTATTACATAGTATAGAGCAGGAAATATGAATATCAACTTGGAAGTTAGTTTGGAATTGGATGACCTTTGGAGAATTATTTAACCTCTTAGAGCAGTTTCCTCGTAAATAAAATATCTATTTCAAAGTTTTACTATTAGTGTTAAGTGGGTTAATGTATATTCAATAGTCAGCACATAGTAGGCCAATGTGAGGACTTTTATAAGTCATGGCAGTATTAATGAAAGAGTTATGTAGAACATGTCAGACGAGCATGAAGGAATAAAACGTTAACTGGGAGATGGGGCATGTTCCCCACAACTGAGCTGGGACTGGAAAGGTTCACCATACTTTATTTTTTGTTTTCCCATTCAGTACCCAGATTTTTCTCTGGGGAACCATTCCTTCTTCAAGATGTGTATGTTTCGCCCCATGCAGACATGGTTGTGGCTGATATTCTTCCTGTTATCCTAAGATGACTCTCCCATATATTGAAATAAATACAAGAGAAGGCAGGGAAGAGGGATGGCAAGAAAGCAGACCCTTGGCCATGCCAATGAGCCATTTGTTCAACCGAGCATGGATCCCGTCGATCTCTTGACTTTCCAGTCTGTGAGCCAACACAAAGCTTCATTGTTGAAGCCTGTTTGAGTCAAGTTTTCTGTTACTTGTGACTGATCCTCTCCTAACGGCAGGGAATTCTAGATGGGAAAGCTGCATGTGCAAAGGCTCGCAGAGGGGAGATCATGACGGGTTTGGAAATATTACATTGAGAAATAAGGCCAGAAGATGGGTCAGTGCCAGCTTTTCAAGGGCATCGACTTGCATGTTAATGAGTTTGGACTCTAGCCTGTAGGCAGTAGGGAGCAACAGTTTTTGAACAGAGAAGTGACAGGATCAGATTTGCATCTTAGAAATATGACTCTGGCTAGGAGTAGAGGAGGCTGAAAGCAGGGGAGAGAGCTGGGAGATAACTGCGACAAAATGAAGCGGAGACAGTAGTAGTGGGGACAGAGAGGTAAAGACCTGGCCTCATTTTCTTCCTAGATCCATCTTACTGTTACTCACTTAGATGAATTCCTCTTGGCTTTTAATTCTGGGTTCACAGATGCCTCGCCAGTCGCAGCTGCAGACTGGCAGACAGGGGACTCTTGCTCCCCAGGTGCACTGCAGAGCCTTCAAAATCTAAGATATGAGACATAGGAGCTTTCTAACTTTTCCTATTTCCTTGCTGCCCTTCTTCCTACATCATGGTGATGCTGTTCAGCTGGACATTAACAAATGGACAAACCAAGTCTGTGATCATCACAGAGCACAGTCCAGAAAAGCAGAAGGGGGTGATGATAAAGGGAGGAATTTGCAGACAATGGACCATGAATTCTCGAATACTCCTGGGAAGGAGTTGGAGGTGGGGTCGGATTAGAGGAATTATAGGGAGATAAAGGATGGCCTGGGAGATGCGGCATCTGCCATCGACTGCGGTACATATGGACGTGTGGTAAGATAAATACATCTTGATGTCCTGGTTTAGGCTGGTTTTGGTGGTGAGAAGCCTGGACAGGAAGGAAGGGAAGTCTTCCTTGGCGAATTCACAACTCTGGGTAGTGTGCCATGGCCAAAGTAAAAAAAAAAAAAGTAATAATTTAATCAGATTGAGTGACACTGGCTGGAGTTGATCCTTATACATCAGAAGCAAATAAGTTTCACCATATATGTGCCTGACTCCAGTCAATTAGAAGAGCTGCCTGGTGGCTTAGTGTACCCAACCTTTTTTTTGTACCAGGGACCGGTGCTCCTATGAGAATCTAATGCCTGATAATCTGAGGCGGAACTGAGGCAGTGAAGTTGGTGCTGGGGAGTGGCTGCAAATACAGATGAAGCTTTGCTCACTTGCCCGCCCACTGCTCACCTCCTGCTATGTAGCCCTGGTTCCTAACAGGCCACAGACTGGTACTGGTCTAAGGCCTGGGGGTTGGTGACCTCTGCCTTAGGGTGAGAAAGGTCAGCCATGGACACATGAAGGAGAACTAAGTTTACAAGTTGCAAGTAGGCAACCTTTCATTTTTACATCTTTTGAAATAGATACAGAAAGGTAAGGGGTTTGCTCAAAATCACAGCACTTAATGAGAATCAGAACCATTCCACCAGGAACACATGAAAACCCTGCTTAGGTAGTTCTCATCATCATATACATGTCATTTTGTGTTTATTTTTAGTTGATGAAGATTAGTAATGTAGTTACTGAGTCTTGGCTTTCCCACCGTCAATCTGTGGAACTGTGGGCTCTTTATTCGACTGCATCAGTTTGGATTCTCCAAGAAGCAGACACCAAGGCGGGGTTAGATATGACAAAAATTTACTGGGGGAAAATGCCCGTGATGGATGAAGTGATGAGGAGCGGGGTGAGGAGGGGAGTTAAAGACAAGTCTGACACAGGGAAGAAGAGAGGGGCTCGAAGTGAGTGGAAGGAACCGCAGGACTGCAGGTTGCGGTGCAGGCGTCAGCAGTCGCCTGCTGGATGAGTCCCGCTTCGGGCAGCAGTGGTCCAGCCCTAGCCCCCTGCTCTGCTCAGCCATTGGGCAGCCAGCTGGGAACAACCTGCTGGAAGGCATGGCCTTGGGGAGTAAGTACTGTGAGGGGGGCGGGGGTGGGGGGAGGGGATTGGAAAAGTTCGGCGGCTGTCAACCTTCCTTGAAACAAGTCTCCTTACAGCAAAATGAGTGGAGAGGCACTGTGCCTACCTCAGACTCTAAGTCTCATTAAACATTTTTTAAAATTCTTTTTTAAACCGAAGTAAAATTCACATAACAGAAAATGACCCATTTCGAAGTGTATGATTCGGCGACATTTCGCACATTCACGATATTGTGCAGCTATCTCCTCTGTCTAGTTCCAAAACATTTTCATCACCCCCAGGGGAGACCCTGCGCCCATTAAGCGTGACTCCCCATTTCCTTCTCCTCCCACCCCTGGCCATCACTAATGTACTTTCCGCCTTTATGGGTTTACTTATTATGGATCTTTCATATAAGCAGAATCACACAATATGTGATGTTTTATATCTGGCTTTTTTCACTTAGCATAATGCTTTTAAGGTTCATTCAGACGGAAGCATACAGGGCTTCGCTCCTTTTACGGTTGAATAATATTCCATTATATGGTTATACCATATTTTATTTAACTATTCCTCCATTGATGGACATTTGAGCTTTTTCTGCTTTTTGGCTATTGTGAATAATGGTGCCATAAACATTTGTGTTTGCATATTTTTCGAGTACACATTTTCATGTCTTTTGGGCATATACCTAGGAGTGGAATCGCTGGGTTCGATGGTAACCATGTTTAACTTTTCTGCAAACACTTAACTATTTAGAAACCATCAAACTGTTTTCTACAACTCGTAAGTCTCATTTTTCTCATACGTAGTGGAAAGTGAAAGAAAATGCTCCTAGAGCACAGAGCACAAACCAGAAATAAAATCCTCATAAATGACGGTTATCGTTTGTAATGAATACACTGTATGTACCCAACACACTGACTTCCAAAAAATGATAAGATAGCTTTATGTTTTTTTTTTCCTTTTTCCCGAAGAGTGAAAACATGAAGTTAAGAATATTGTTTTTACTCTTAAAGAGAAATGGACCGTACTTCTACTTGGCTCACTGTGGTTTGTGAAAGCAAAGAGGCCTCAGGATTAAAAACATGATCACAGCTTATATCTAAGGGTTTCTCCTGGAGATGAGTTTGTAAGATCTTCTCTTACCATCACTACACTTTCTGCAAAGAATTCCCTCCTACCAGAGTTGTCCTCAAAATGCCATTTGTGGTTTGTCAGGATGGTCACTGCCTCTCACAACTCACCAAAATTGGGCAGGTTCTCAGAGACTCTCATTTTGACACTTTTCTTTTTTTTTTTTAAGGTGAATGGGAAAGGAAATGTTAGAAGATTCAAACAATCACTCATCACTTGGGCCTCTAGGGGAGAAAAGGAGAAGAAAAGCTTAATTGTTCACAGTGATTCGGGAAGAGCAGGGTAGGTTTCTCAGTGACTGGTGAGGATTACTGAGGAAGGTGGTCGAATTATCCTGTCTGCAGGTATTTAAAATACGAAAAACAATCTTAAAAGCATCTCCCCTTGTCCCGGACATAAGTCTAAGTGATGACTGATACTATGATAACGTTAAGTCATGAAGATACTGATCAACAGTTTTCTTTCTATTTTTTGTTTATTTGTTTTCTGATGGAGTTGTTGTGTCCCAAGCAATGTTTGGGACACAGAAGGTCCTCCATGAATGGTCTTTGAATGGACTTCCCCACTAATGCTTGTCGATGCATCTCGTGATTACCTGAAGTCTGTTTAGAGTGGCAATGGAATAATACATGAGCTCCAGTATAGAACTAAGTGGGTTTGAACTCTGGTACTCCTACTTAGGACCTGTATAATTTTGGGCCATTTACTAAGGGTACACATGAAGATAATACCACTTTCTCAAGAGATTGATGTGAGAAATACATGAGATTCTTCCTGTGACATGCTTGAAAAATGCACAGACCATGATAAGTTAGACTGGTGGTGTTAGCTACTAGCATTATTGTCTGGCTGGCCTTCCTGGCTTTTATTATTATTATTATTATTATTATTATTATTATTATTATTATTAATTCTTATCTCTCCTAGTAGAAACTATGCTCCTTGAGAGTAGAAACTGTGGTTTAGATATATTCAATACCTACCTAGCAACACACACATACACATACATGCAAATCCTACTTGATCATGAAAAGTGGTGAAATCCAGATTTTGCATAAACCGAAAAGTTTTTAAAATGTGTACAGAGAGAGAAAAATAGGAAACATTTGGCGAACAGCAGTAATCTCTCATTAGACCGTGATCCTCATAAGGGTAGGGTCATTCTCTCCAGCATCAAGAATAGTGTCTGGCACAGAGTAGGCATTTCACAAGTTCTGATGGAAGGGATGAATAACAATCAACACTAAGAAATGCCAGAAATTCTGCCTGTGTTAATTCGTCTCACAAGACTATAAGATAGAATTGTCCCTATATTAGTCAAAAATTGAGTTGGGCTGCAAGTTGATGAGAACTGACGATAACGATGTAGACAAGAAAAGCTTCATTTTAACACTAATGTAAGCAGAAGTCACTGGCTATAGTTCAGGGGCTCATTATTCAGAACCAAGATCCTTGCAATTCTTTATGCTTTTCCTGCGGTCCCAAGGTGGTCACTGCAGTCCAGCCATCATATCTTTGTCTTTAATGAGAAAAGGAGAAACAAAATAAAATGAAATGGGAGTACTTTTCTCACCAAGGGCAGCCCCCTTTAAGAAGATTTCTTTAAAAATCTTATCGTTTAAAGATTTCTACTTGCATTCCATTGGCCACCTCTATTTGCAAGCACGTGGGAAAAATAGGGGACTCTTCGGCTTCCTCCTCCTCCCCTACCCTCTCCTCCTTCTTCTAACCTGGCTGCAACATTGCTCCATTGCCCCAAGGATAATAGGGTTCCAGTTCCCGTGTTAAGGAGGAAGGTGAGACTGGGACTGAGGTAGGTACCAGCAACCTCTGTCAAGGTTTCATTGCATAGAAGCCTTAGAAAACTGAGGCTCAGCCCTACGGAGCTCCTTACTGTTTTTTTTTTACTGTGGCTTTTGAGGGTTTTCTGTATCACATCACACAGTGACTTTGTTGGAGGATTCTCAGGATGACACCCTATTGCTAGTGATTCTCTGAGCAGCCAGTGGCTTACGGAAGCTGTAGATTGAGAAAATGGTTCTATCTCCCTCTTATACTCACTGCTAACACCCTCCAGGAAGTGTAGAAGTCTATCTGGCAACCACTGGGGAATATTCTACTCTAGGTTAATTTTTTCCCCCAAGATTGCCTTGCTATACTATATGCATTCTTATAAGGTATTTTGAAGACAAAAAAGGATGTAAATGAGCAATAACACATACACAAATCCCCCCAAATATATAAATGCATAAATGGTGGCTCTGAGAGTTTATGTAATTAGCTGATGTCACAAACAGTTAGAGATGAGTCAGGACTGCATTCTAGATCCCTGTCCTTTCCCCTTTCCCACGGGGTTCTTAACCCTGGCTGTACAGTGGAATCTGCGGAGAGCTTTAAAAATATCTATGCCCAGGTCATGCTCCAGACAAATTATAAATCAGAATCTCCCGAGGTTGAACCCAGGCATCGATATTTTTAAAAACTCCCCTAGATGACTTTAACGAACATCTAAGGTTGAGGACCACTACTCTTCAAATTCTCGTAAGCAAAATAATTGAAGTACTCTAAAGAGAGTACTTTAAAAAATTATTTTGACTTATCCCAGTGGTTTTCTCATCTCCATTTTCTTCTAGTGGGACAACCAATATGTGAAACAAATACAAACAGAGCTTCCTTCATTAAAGATGGCACATGGTGGTGGGAATGGGGAGGTCTGGCTCCCCTTTATCACCCTTCGGACCACCCCATCTCTTACAGGTGGTCCCTGTGACCACCCACAGGATAAAAACTAACCTACTTCAATGTATTTTACCCAATAGGGTTTTTAATGATTTAACAGACAATCTGACCATCACAGTAACATGCGTGACCGGGAAAAGCCTCAGTTCTATGGGTGATTGTGGTGTGATCTTCTCTTCCTCTGTAGATAAGCTTCAATCTCCATCTTTTTACCTGTGGCTGTTCAGAGGAAAAATTGCTAGTAAGAGCTCTAAGGGTTAATAAAGAAACATACAAGTATTATTGCAGGTTATGTTTTCTCTCAGCTCATGTGGCCGTGTGTGTGTGTGTGTGTGTGTGTGTATACGTGTGTGTGTGCACGTACATGTGGGTGTATGTGTGTGTTATCCCCATACCTCCCAGGGTGTAACTAGTCATGAGGATCCAGAAAGCAGAGTGCTCAAACTCAAATGTCTATAGAGGCATAAAGCTGAACTTCTGTGTTTAAGTGGATCCTGTGGAGAGCTGTTACATGTTCAAAAATCTTCCTAAAAACATTTGTATTAAAAATGTTTTCTTAACTCTGTGTTGGCAGACAAATACACACACACATTTTTCTGGGCATAAGAAATTTTAGTGAGGTACCTGGTAAAATAAATAAAATAAAATTTATTTATTTTACTTAACTTGATATTTTAGCTATAGAGACGGTGAGTTTTGTTAGGTGGACCCAGCCAGTGCATTTAGAGCATTGTTACTCAGTTTCGAAATTGTAAGATGAGTATAGATGCATTAGCCTGGAACAAAACATTTTGAGCCCTGACGAAGGCCATCCCTCCTAGGCCACTAAGAATAAATACAGAGTTGATCAGACAAGTGTGGGGACAGGCAAATTTGCATAGGGGCCAAGGTATCTCCTAGAAAGAAGAACAGGATACAACATGAATCACTTTGATGGATTAAGATGGTCCCAATTGATTGATAGGAAAGAACACCAAAGTCCCAAAAAGGACCGCAATTTTTATAAAGGAAGAGGGTGGATGAGTGACAGGAATTATCTGATGCCTAGATGCCATGTGACGTGACCAGTGGCAAGATTCTTCATTTCTTTCTCTCATTGCCATTTGGAAGCAGAACTGACCCCTTTAGATGAGCTCAACCTCCTAAAATGGGACCTGGTACAATATAGCCATAGGGATATTTTAATAGTTAATTTGGATTGCGATGACATTTCTACCTTGAAATTGATGAAGCAGGGCAAACAGGTGTCAGAATAAATATTCGTAATTAAATGAAGATATGCCTTCCGAATATATTCCCTTCTGACGAATACTGCAATAGGTATCAGAGGAACTGTGAGGATGATACAAGTCCCTGTTGTCACAGAGCTGGAAGTGCAGTCACGGGCAGGAGAGGTGAAGTTGGAGTAGATGGGGTGATGGTGCGGTGAGTTCGGCAGCGAAGATAAAGCAGAGACTTAAATAATTGAGCTCGAGGCAGAATGAAGACTGCCAGAGTCACATTCACGCCACGCTGTGGACGCTCAGTGAAGAAAAGGGCCCACGTGGTTGGACTCAGTTTCCCAGCATTTGAAATGGCCAACAAAGGTTTCATAATGAAGTAACCCGGCAGGTGGGCTGCAGAGTGAGTGTTTGAGGGTTGATAAATACCACCTGAGCTTTCCCTCGCCGAGTCTGCAGCCTACTGAGGAGAAGATGCAGGATTCGCCTTGTGATGGGTGAAGCTTGTGTAGGGGCAGCATTGGTGTCTGTGCCTCAGTGGCGTTCCTTAAGACTAGCTTTTACAAACTAAACTTACCCACTGAGCTGAAGGCCAAGGCAGCAACTGCTGTCCTAGGTGCTGTCCTGCTCTGTGTCACCAACAGTGGGTTTCTTACAGTGACAGAGGTGCATCTTATCTATCTATCTGTTGTCTATCTCTATCTATCTATCTATCTATCTATCTATCTATCTATCTATCTATCTATCTATCTATCTATCTATTTTTTAGGCGAGGCAACCCTTGGTTGACCTCACAGATTGTAAGGACCTTGTCAGCTTACAATCCCTTATTTTTTATTTTTTACACCTACAGCCTCTGGTCTTCCTAGATGGTCTCCCATCCAAGCACTAACCAGGCCTGACCCTGCTTAGCTTCCAAGATCAGATGGGCTTGTGCTTGTTCAGGGTGGCATGGACGTAGACTACAGAAGTGCATCTTAGACAGTTCCGAAAAAAGGAGGACAGAAAGGGCTAAGCCACACTGGCCCAGTGTCTTTGCCTATTTTTATTAATCCCCGTCTGGTCTTCTGGAGGAGCCACAGGAAGAGAGAAGAGAGGCCATTATTTTTACTCTAATTGAAGTTTTCACATGGAAATATAAGGAGAGGAGGATGGAGATTCTCTCCAACCCTTTCAAAGCAAAGGAGCAATTCGACCGTCATTACTTAATTGTGCTCAAAGAGCAGTTTTGCCTCCCACCTCACAATTTTACTAAAGTTGGCCTTTGCCATTTATCTGTGGCCTGTTGTTGCAACTTCTCAAATATCCAGTGGTTCCCCCTTATCCACTGGTTCACTTTTCATGATTTCGGTTATCTGCATTTAAATGGGGTCCGAAAATATTAAATGGAAAATTCCAGATATAAATGATCCGTAAGGTATAAATCGCATGCCGTTCTGAGCACCTCACTGTATTTCCTCAGGTAGGCATTGTATCATCTTATGTCATCACCGGAAGGGGGACTACAGTACAATGAGTTATTTTGAGAGAGAGAGACCACATTCATGTTACTTTTATTATAGTATATTGTAATAATTGTTCTGTTTTATTATTAGTGTTGTTAGTTTCTTACTGTGCTTAATTTATAAATTAAAATTTATCATAGGTATGTATGTATAAGGAAAAAAACCAGTATATATAGTGTTCCACACTATTTGTGGGGGTTTCAGGCATCCACTGGGGATCTTGGAACATACTCCCCATGAATAAGGCGCTGACTACTATATTTGAATACATGACTTGTTTTCTCTTAAATTCCATGCTCATAAGTGTTCTTTAGTCTTTAGAAGCACAAGGCAGGTTATCAGCCTTTTCCATCTCACATTAAAGTTTTATCTCTCACTTGAGGATCATTTCCCTCAAAGAAACAAAGGTTTTATCACTCACTAGAGTAACTGTGTACACAAGATGAATAGAGAGCTGTAAACCCATGTTGAGATGCTACTGTGAGGCAGTTAGCTAGACTCACCACCCAGATAAACGACTGAATCCAGCAATCCAAGTTCCTGTAAGGAGAGTCTCTGCCCATTCCTTAACAGGTGAAACTTCTGTTAGGTCTAAGAATTCCCCAGGGGTCCACGCCATAGTGTTTCTCTCTGTGTAGTCCAAGTGAGTGTTCCTGTCTCTTCTTAACCATACCTTGAGTCCTATGTCTTTTTTTTTTTTTTTTAAATCAAGTCTCAAATACTATGGCCCATAATATGCACTCAATAAATATTTGTTAAATGAATGAATGAAGTCATTTATCAGAGCAGCATATTCATCTTGAGCACATTTAATGTGACAATTATTATTTTTTTTCAAGGTGGGGCTGCATGAAGCCAATTTATTGCAGTTAAATGCCTCTCTCTCCCTCTCTATTTTTCATCCATTTTTCCGTAAAGGAAACTAAAACACATACGCACATAGTGTAATTGTTGGATGAAGTCACTTAAGGAAATTCCCAAGTGACAGCACTATCCTAACTCTAGTCAAGTGTGTGTTTATTGTCTATGTGCAGTGTGTGGAGTGAGCACGCATGAGTTTGTGGATAGTGACAGTCCTATCATCTGTACTTTCAAATATAAATGAAGTTTGCCATGTTGTACTTACTGTCTGTCAACCTGACTGGCTATTGGGTTCCGCAGTAGTTTTATCACTCAGGAGCCCTAAATCTCTGAAGAGTCCTGTGCTGTTATTATATAGAGAATCAGAAAGAGTTCTGATAGAAAAAATATGCCCTTGTCATTTTCCCTGTCAGGTTCTTAGGAAAAAGCAAAATATGTTCTGTAGGGATTTCTGCTGAATCCTCTCACTTCCCGGAGCAGGCCTGGCTAGCAGTGGGTTCTGAGGCCTGGGACAGAGGAAGATCGTCTCACAGGATGCCAGAACCCGACTTAGGGAAATGAGGTCTGTATTAGTTTCCTAAGGCTGCTGTAACTGGGTGGCTTAAGACAGCAGGAATTTATTCTCTCACAGTTCTGGAGGCCAGAGGCGGCAATCAGGCATTGGCAGGCTTGGCTCTGCCTGGAGGCTCTGAGGAAGAATCTGTTCTGTGCCTTTCTCCTAGCTTCCGGTGGTTGTTGGCAGTTTTGACATTGCTTGACTTGTAGACATATCACTTCCGTCTTTGCCTTCATCATGACATGGAACTCTTCCCGAGTATCTATGCCCAAATTTAACTTTTCTTATAAAGATACCAGTCACTAGATTAGGGCCCACCCTAATTTAACGCGAACTCAGTTTTACTTAGTTACATCTGCAAAAACCCCGTTTCCACAAAAGGTCATATACTGAAGTTCTGGGTGGACACAGATAGTCAAAGGATGCTATTCAACCCACTACAGAGCCCAAGAAACTAGAAGGGAATTCCGTCAAAACAATGAGGTCTAGGTTCAGGATGTAGGTCCTGTGATAAAAAACCAGGAAGCCAAAGCCAGGGAGAAGAGAGGAAGCACACACCCCGCCCTGTGAAGGGGTGGGGAGGGAGGGGGCACAGATCCTGGGACCATCCCGAATGGCAACTGCTCTTTGCTGTCAGTTCTGGTGAATCCGTTCAGGCTCTCCGCATCCTTCATGCTGTCTCTGGACTGGTCGCTTTGACACATGTGCAAATTATGCATGCTTTTAATTCCAAGAGAAGTCCACTTGCATAAAATAAGTGATGAATGTCGACTTTACTGAAGATTTCATGAATGAGGGGGCTTTAGGCTTTGCACCACATAGCAGTTTAAAATTCATGGCACACATTTTTTTTTTCCTCCTAAGACATTGCTACAGATAGTTTATCTCTCTTGCCTTCTTCTGTTCTCATTCCAGAGTCTATCTGGAATTCTTCTCCCTCTATTATTCATAACAATTGAGTTTCCCCTCTGGCTCCTATTCCAACTGCATACATGTATTCATCTAAATGCTCTCCAGAACAAAAACTCTGTCATTATCCTTATCTGACCTATTCAGAAGGCAGTCAGGATTAGTGAAAACAAACATGCTTTAAAAAAAAAAAAAAAAAAAAAACTGGGCCGCTAAAACTCGGTAGCAGACTACTTTGCTGGTCAGAGCAGTTATTTTCATCTTCATATCCTCTACAGTACCTCTCGTGGTCCTTCCCACATGTTAGGTATTTAACAAACGTTAGCTAATAATACTATTGATGTCTAAGTCTGAATTTTTGTCTTTCTGCCAAAGGCTTGTGGTGCTGAATAGGGGTGACACCTTAGTTGTATTTTTGAAATACCAAATTTCTAAAGAAGTTGTTAAGAAGCAGAGGAACAATGTTTTAAGAGCCACTTATTCCCCCTCATAAGCAAATTTCTAAACAGATTTGCATTTGTTCTAAGAGAGAGTCATTCAATCCAAAAATATTTATGAAATGACAACTTTGTGAACATTAGGAGATTCAGAGAAGTATGAGATATAATTTCTTTCTTGCACAGTCTTAAATTCTAATCGGAATTATTTTTGTGCACGTAGGAGGAATATAAATCCTTGTGGTTTGCCGTGATAGACCTGACATTCAAATTCTCGCTTCACCACTAGTTACTTGACTTTGAGCACAATTTAACCTGAGATTCAGTTTCCTTATCTATAAAATGGGGTAATAATAGTACACTATAGGATTGTTGGGAGAACAAAGTAAGAAAATATTCCTATTTGCCAATATAGTATGCACTCAATGAGTGCTAGCTGTCATTACTATTACTGTTTGATATTAATAATGATGACAGTAAGTGCTCTGGGATTTCCAGAGGGAGGTCATTTTTATTGGAAGGGCACTGGAAGGGCTGCCCAGAAGATGAAGTTTTTGAAATGGTCTTATAAGAATGGTTAGGATTTAGAAAGGATAAAACAAGATATTCTTGAAGGGATAATGGGATTAGTGCAAAGGCACGGAGACAGCTTGAGGTGGCCCCAGACTAAAGTGTATAAACAAGAGGGTATTAGAGAAAAAGTAGTCATTCAAAAATGATGAGGCGAAGGTCTGTGGTCACATAATTGCATCTTGATTTTGGTCTTCCCATCACCCCAGGCCAGACATCAGTCATGTCAGTCATTTGTGATGTACTTTAAATTCCATAAGTGTAATCACCTGGTAGAAACAACCTGGTCAGAAGCAAGAAGCCCATAACTAGTTGAACTTGTCCAATTAAACAGTCCTAGAGCTTGATGTGTTTTCTGTGAGTTCTTACAAGCCCATGTTTGACTCCCTTCCGAAAGTTTAGATGAAAAGGAAGCAAACTTCCAAAATTAGAATCGTAATTAAAATTTGACTTTGATCAGTAGCTGCCGAGAGGGTCATTAAGAGCCCTGAATATGCTGACACAGGGGGTTGTTGAGCGGATGAGGTGAGTATGGAAGCGGGGCGATTGAAAACAAATAAAAATTGTTAAGAAGCATTATCGAATTGCAAATATCAATTATTAAGTGTCTCTGGATGAGCGATTATTATATTAAAAACATTCTTGGCAGGCAGCCCATATGGGCGTAGATAGCTGTGACTCCATCAGGCTTGGCTTTAATTTGATTTTTGCAAACATGATTTTGGTTTCTTTTCCTTTGATTGGATTCAAAGAACACTGGACAACAGCTGGGTAGAAACTGCATCTAACCCTCTGTAAAACTTGTAGAAAGGTAATTTCTGCCTCCAGCAAAGCTTGGGACACATCGTCTCAGAAGAGGATATGTGAGAGAAAGAGCGGGGAAAATTGGCAAGGATGGATATGTTCTCACACTGAGCTCGCAACAGACAGGGCTGCGGTCTCCAGAACCAAGGATCAGCGATCAAAGAGGGACAGATGAAGGAGCTCAGGGTTTGCTTTTGTTTCTTGGTAAAAAATGATGACTCACTGGCATGAATGATGAAAGTCGATGTGGCAAAACAATGCAAAAAAGGTAGTGGCTTTAGCTCCCCATGAGCCAGCTGTGTGTTGTGGCTGCCAGATAGACTCAAACGATCATGGGCTGCAATTCTACAAGGGAGAAGAAACTGGTCCTTCCCCTTTCTCTGCACACCTGGAGTGACACATTCACTTTTCAGTATGTGGAATGCCCCTTGTCTGCCTGGTGCGTTCCCATTCATCTTTCCAAAGCCAACTCAAGGTCATCTCTTTCATGACACCTTTCCTAGCTCCATGCTCACCAAGCTGTTTTAATCACTGCCATCTTGTGCTGGCTCGATTGTACTATTACACTCATTAGTTTTCACTGCCATATTGCTTGTATGTCTGTCTGCCCTAGAGGACAGGGTTCATGTCCAATTCGATTTTATATCCCCAGTCTGGATCTTAGTAGGTAGTCAGTACAGGCATATCTTGTTTATTGCATTTCGTTTTATTGCGCTTCACAGATGTACTTTTTACAAATCAAAAGCAAGATCTTCCACTAGCAAAAAGATTATGACTCGCTTAATTGCAACACTCGCTTTATTGCAGTGGCCTGGAACAATATTTCCAAGGTACACCTGGACATACAGAATTGAGTGGTACAGACCAACTGGAGCATGTTTAGCAAAAACCAAATAGAACGGCGGAAGGACTTGAAATATTGAAACCCAGCTGGAAGCAGATCATGCTGTAGTTAGCAAATTGACCAATAGTGGGCTTCTTCCGAGTAGGGAAGGAGGGGCTCATCCCCTCGTAGGGAGTCCCATGAGAAGGGTCTGGAGATTGACTGGGAAGAGAACTTCGAGGGAAGCCAGATGTGACTCTAGCTTGTCCTGAAAATGAGAATGACAGAGCTATATGTAAAGGGAGAAAATAATTCTGTCATACAAAGAAAGGAGTTATGAGTTTTCTTTTTTCCCCATTATTTGGCAATGTTTGTCCATATGTATTCAAAGGAATCCAGATAGCCAAACACACAACTGAATTTATGCAGGGAAGGGAAGTATTTCCTTGGGTCCTAGAAAGTAATGCCAATAACCGAGTGTCCAAGAATGATGAAGACCAGGAACACGACATTATATACAACAGATGTCAAAGTGTTAAGTCAAATCAAGGGGACCGTTGACACCTCAGTTACCGAGAGTCAAAGGCTGCATAGAAGAGTGAAATTCTGTGGCATGGGGAATTCCAGCTTCTGCTCACTGTATGTCAATGTGTTGATTGTCATATGTATAGTTTTATAGCTTTTCCTGCATAACCTTTATAAACAGTTACAAAAGTGCTAGAATAACAGTTGGGCAAGTGTTTATCATCCTGTATTTCAGCTTAAACCTGACAGTAGAGGAAAAAGGAGAATGAGGGAAGAAAAGGAAATGTGACACACAGTATAAGTTGAGGAAAGGTGAGCCAACCTCTTAAGAAGTCATGAAAGGAAATAAGGAATGATCAAAGAGAAACATGCTACATGGTCACATATATAAATGACTAATATCAAAGAGGTAGTATGCCTTTCTCTATTTCCCCACATGGATAAATAAAAGACCACTGGGGTATCAGATAAAAATCTTGGTTGCAATTAATATAAATTGACTTTGCCTAGTTTTAGGTGGAAATCAAATTTATGCAGAAGTATTGGGTACTCATAGATGTAAAATTAAAGTTGAAGAATCTGGTCTTTCAGGAAACCAGGATCGTCAAGGTACTGCCCTTAGCATAAATTGGTTCTAACTATATTTCTCTCTTACACACTAATACTCAGAATTTAAATCCTTGAGGGATAGATTTAGATTGTCAAAGCTTGGCTCACATGAGCACTTCTAAGCTAACAGAGACAAGGTCACCTTGACGGATTGTCCCATTAAGGCAGCATTAAACGGGAAAGAACAATTCCCCAGAGGAAAAGCAAGGTGTCTCCTTCAGAAGGAGAGGAAATGCAAAACATAGAGCTAAAACATTAGTCATCTGCTGTAAATGCATAGACTATTCCAGAAATTTCCTTTGACTCAAGGCACTCAGTTGGGGGTTGAGTAATTATTTGTTAAGCACATTGCAGGAAAGATCCAATAATTGAATAATGGACTATATAACCTCCTCTCACCCTGAAATTCTACATCTCTGATTTTGGCAAACAGGATCAAGTCACGAGACTTCCTTTAAGATCTTTATTACTCTTCATCACAAGTTTATTTGCAAATATCCAGGATCAACCCATAGATACACAAAGAAAAATATATTGCTATGCAACCCACAATACAAATGGCTTATAATTAAAGAACCAGACTAATGTAACATCTTTTCTCTTACAACTCTTATCCTTTGCTAGCATTCTTCAAGCCTTCAGTTATCAGGCAATTTAGTTATATACAATAAATACATTCGCATGTGTGAGGTTATTTAAATATATATATATTTTTCTAATTGTAAATTAAAGATCTTTATTCAACTACTCTGGGTTTTGAGCCTTATTTCTATTGGCTAAAAATTGCAGCTGAAAATAATTCTCCAGATAAGGTCATTCATTTTCATTTGTGAAGTACTGGAGAGGCTATAACAAGATTTTTAAGTTGAAGATATTTGGGTTCTGTTGCTGGCCAGATATTAATGATGGTTTCTATTCTGATTGTATATGGGATCACAGAATTCTAAGGATGGAGAGTATGTCGAGATGTCCTCTCATACATGTCCCTGGGACACCAAGAAAATTACTTTCAATGGAATGAAGAGACATAAAATTTGGAGATGTGAGCTCTGCTTAGGGAAAGGTAGAGAGCATGATATGGTCTGAAAAAGGGTTCGCTACCATTTCTAAATGAAAAGAATAGTCTTAGATATGCAGCGCAGATGTCTGAAATAGTAGACCCTCAGGAGCCATTTACTGATCCAGATGTTGAAGTGATTCTCAACTTATGTGCAGTATCTACCTGCAAAATATTTCAAACTACTCTTAGTTACAGCAATTTACTAAATCAATAGTGCACAGTGGTGGGGGAGGGGAATACTTGGGGTCATCAGAATCTTGGGGGTACAGAGGAGTGTATTATAGTCTCCATATGACCTGGCTATAACTCCCTCAGTGTACCTCATCACTTCCATGTTGAGAGTAAATGGTTTAGGGGACAAATAATAGATGTTTGAAATTGAGAGAGTCTCTGAAACCTGCAGAGAATGTGGACCCTGAGTGTGTGATGGGCTTACCACTGGGAAGTGAAAATGAATGACATCTTCATGTTCCTCTATAAGTGTTCAAGGAGTTGTAAGAAACAAAACAACTAATTTTTATAATGTACATAGCACAATGACTAGAACAGAGTAGGCATGAAATAAATGATATCTTCTCTTTGTCTTCACCGTCAACACTGTTTGCTCAGTTATCTCTGAAAGCATCTCATACTAAAATGCATTTTACTCAAATTTAAATTTGTTTCTCACTATGATAACCAGATATTTAAGTTAAACCTTAATCTATATCACTGAGAAATTGTCCGTCTGGTCATGCATTCTTGTGTATGGGAGGACAAAAAATGATTTTCTCCTTTTTCCATCTTAGGCTCATTGGCAGGGGCCCTGTAAACTAAAGACAGATTAACAAGAGAAAAACAAACAAGTTTATTAACATGTGTATCACCTGTGCGCATGGGTACGCTCAGTGATGAGTAACTCAAAGGGGGTGGTTAGAACTTGAGCTTACGTAGCATCTTAGCAAAGAATAGTAATTTCGTAGAGAAGACAAAAGACTTTGGGCTTCTAGGGGAGACACACTCTGGGGAAGCAAAAAATGGAGAAGCTATGGGAGATAAAGACGAGTTTTAGCAAGGGTTGTTATGTCGATTCCTCTGCCACAGTTTCTGGGCTGTTGAGGGTCTAGAATTGTCTCCAGTGATTAACTTCTGTCTTTCCTTGTACGGCAGGGAACAAGAACACCTTTTCGAATTATATCTTGCTTTTAGACAAGTAGAGGGAGGGTAGAAAACTTTTCTTGAATCTGCTTCTTCTCAATTGCCTTCGACTCAAACAATCCTTATGCCAAACTGACTTATTTTGGGGTGGCATGTCCTGTTACCCTTTATTTCTATAATCTGGTCTATCGTTGGCCGTAGAGTTCTGTTGTCTGGTTTTCTAGACAGTGGAAGTCTTTTCTCTTGGTGGCCATCATCACTAACAATATAGTTGGATGCCACTTGAAGGGACTGACTGGCTGCCACAACTATTTTCATGTTTCATGACTTTCTAAAAAGAAAATGTTTTCCTAGAGTACAGTCTAAGTTTAGGAATATCAAAGGCAGTCAGATACTCAGTGTAATTATAGGTTAGGTTTGCTGACCAGATATTCAAATCATCTTCTTTTCATGGGAGGAGCATTTGGTTGATTAAAACATTTGATGCTGCATCTGATATAATAAACATCTCAGAGACCACACCAGAGAGATCTGGTCATGGAAAACAGCTTTCTGAAGTCAGGGAGTCAACTTTGTCCATATAAATATTCTGAGAGGGAAAGATGGTCCAGACTCGAGACGCATGTGTATGGATGACTAATCTTTTGTGACATTTTCTTTTTCCAGTTCATGGCTCTGAGACAATAGCTGGAAGTAGGACAGCATTTTTTGCCCCTTTACCACCTGGACACATGAATGATAATGTTCAAAGCTGGTGACATTGGCAGGATTATTAGAACTTCTCAATGTGCTACTGAAACTTCATCTCTTTCTCTCTCACTCAAAAAAAGCATGTATGTGTGCAAATGAGTAAAAGCGGCGTTTTTCTTAGGGCAGGTTCCACCAAAGAGAGGTTTTAGGTAGTTTGTAGATAAGAATTGAATAACATTGACCCACATAGTCACTTAATCCTATTTAAATTCTCTTTCATTTCTTCAGATTACATCAAGGGGAACAACTCAATTTGTTGCTAGTGTTTCTTTAAACATTCCAGCTCTTATTATCTTCCTTTTAAATTGAGCAAAGACCAGCTCTGTCTGACTCAGAGTTCTCAGCTAGCAACAGTATCTATCTGAAATTTAATAACATTGTCTGATAATTTATTTTTAATTTTATTTTCAGTTTTGGCAAATAATACTGGTTTTTCATTTATAGTAGTGACATAATGTTTCTTTCATAAACAAATTTAAGTAAAAAATGATCTATTTTAAGAAAAAAATTCCAGTAAGTAACAATAAAAGTAAGTCCCACAATACATAATATATGCTACAATAATAATGCAGTGAGACAGAAAATTTTGATAGTACTACTTGAATGATAGAAGTTTAGGAAATATTGCTATAGGAATAATCTTGAATTGGTCCTAATTTTTCAAAAATAAGTTGTTTTCAATTTTGAATACTTAAATGATTATTAGTCACAATTTTTTAATGATATATTTCACAAATGTTTAAGATGTTACAGCGTATTTTTCCACTCTGGTTTAGAATTGCTGACCTCCGTGAACTTATTACACAGAAAACATATAGAATGTTGGATTATTTCTACTTTAATTATTTGAAACATGTTTCGCATTTATGATCTGTGCTCTATTTTAAAAACGGTAACAGGGAATGATTCTAAAAGGCTCTCAGGGAGATGCCTAGTTTTCTATGCAATGCTCTCTTTCTCTCTTCCATTGTAACTAAGTTGTATTTAGATTTGTGGATGACCAGTTAGTTATATATTTTCATGTGGCAAAAATTTTGCCCTCGGAATGTGATTATGCCTCCTCCCTGTTCTCTATCTGCTTCTTGACGGTTGGCAACTAGATGTGGTAGAATCCAGATTCAATCATACAGATAATATGACTAAGGAAAAGTAGAGCAGATAGATACAGGAGCCTGGGTGTTTGAGTGACCAAGTAGAGCAGAGCAGCTCACAAGGTGCCCGGATTCTCACTCTGGAACTGTTACATGACAGATCTAAAATCCTTTTTCTTTAAGCCCCCGTAATACTTAAAGTCTCTTTGTAATAGTAGCTTAGCTTTTACTCTAATATAATACTCCTCCATCGCCCAAACAACTCTCTATTAATACTAGATATAATTAGTTGACATAATAAAAAAAGGTGGGAAAGAAGGGGTGTCACTATGTGCTTTGTAAATAAATTGCATTTGACTCCAACACAGAACGAGTCTGGGGAAGAGTATCGTGGAGCAACTATTTAAGTACACATGATCACAAACTAATAAATATCAAATCTGTCACTTTATTCTTTGTATAAGGCAGAGGTTGACTTTGAACAAATTAAGAGAACAAATTATTAGGAATATTTAAGAAATCTCATATAAGCATGGGGAAACTTAAAAGATCCAGGTTTCATGGACTAGATGGACTAGAGCCTGGGCACGGGATGGGGGCTAGGTTTGGAGGGCGAGAACTTGGGTTTCTCCCAAGACTTTTTTCTTTATTTGTGCCCTACTGAAGACTCAGATTCTTGGGAGAGAGAATCTATTTGACCAGGGTGTGACATCTTCAGGTTCACCATGCAATGGAGGATGGGAAGTTCTTGAAAGAAAGTTTGAAGCTCTGTTACTCTACACATAGTGGTGCGTTGGGATCAGCTTGCATTGGCTCATGATAGCTTATGTACATAACTCTTTCCAACTTCATGCTAAGGGACATCTCCGTAGAGGCTTGAAAGTGGCCGTGCTGGGAGTTTTATACGATGGCAGTGGGCAAATAATACACGTCAGGCCCTTTATCTCCAGAGAGCCAGTTGTAAGACATTTACTGACACACCATTGCCTAGATTGATTTTTTTTTTTTTATAAACATGCCTCCAAATCAACATATTGTATTACTTGTTCTGAACATTAGTACCATCCAAGTAGAACATGGGTTTTATTAAAGTGAAGTTTGGGGATACTGCCTCAGCTTGTATGATTCTTAGAAAGGCATTTTGTTTGGGTTTGGGAAAATAAAAGCACTAATTTAGTGTCTGAGTGCTCTCACCACATATTCTTTGATCATTTTCTATGTCGAAGGATAGCCTTACAAGTACCTAGAATCCAACAGACGATCAATGAATATAGGAGGCATAAATGAATAACAAAACTAAGCATTTGGTGGAATATAAGATAAAATATGTTTTTCTACCAGTCTTTCATAGAATTTAGCATAGCACTAAGAATATGATTTAATAAATACATACTTGCTTATTAACTTTAATTAGAGAATATTTCTCATGTGGTTTAACAAACCGTAGTTAAATGAAACAGCTAGATATTTGGTTAACTGATTTTAATTTCGATACAACAATGATCAGAATTTTTTATTTCTTTTTTTTTTGATATGGTATTTATTTTATTTATACAATAAGTTTCTATGGAGTACCTATAAGGTTCCTGAGTTTCCAATTATAAATTGAGGGTAGAATATAAAAAAGAATATAATTTTTTGGACTATTTTAATTCTGATTTCCAATTTCTGAACGGTTAGAATTTTTTTATATCCTTCAAATAGAGGAAAGCAGTCAACCTGTGTCATGTGAAAAGTTCAAGCTGAAGGTATCTTTCTAAAAGCAGAACAATTGTTTCAGGGTAACAATTCAATTATAAAGGGGATACAAGTAAGTCATTTATTAAGCACCAAACACTGCTCTGTGCAGTTCACAAATACTAACTCAATTAATTCTATCATCCTGATTTTACAGACATGGAAACCAAGGTGTGGAAAGGGTAGGCAATGTATTCACGATCACATATGTAGCAATGGGAGGTCCAGATTTAAATGCAGGTGGTCTAACTGCGGACTCCAGGCTCTTCAGCTAATGCCACGCTGCCTCCCAGAGGTGACTCCAGGGTCTGTCACCACAGAGAAGGACCCATCAGAAGGAGGCGAGGCAAGGTAGTGATCATGTGTGAGTGCAACTGTGTGTGCAGTAGTCGGAGGTGTCTTCAGAATGCATGTTTATGAATGCAAAGCAGAATTATGATAATCCCAAATCAGACATTTGCCAATGTCTACCAGCAGTAAAACAATTTTTTTTTAAAACAGCAACAAGGAGCACTAGACAGTAATGAAAAACAAACAAACAAACAAACAAAAAAACAGGCTGCCACTACCTACAACCAAGTAGAAAAGTATCACAAAACTAATATTGAGCAAAAAACTGACATTAATGCTTATATGCTGTAGTATTTCATTTATATAAAGATAAAAAATGGCAAAACTCACATGGGACCAGAAGTCACAGATGTGGTTCCTTTTAAGGAAGAGAGTGTGATGGGAGGGATGGGGGCTTCTGATTTGTTAGCAGTCTTCTATCAGTCACACGGATATGTTAACTTAGTGATAATTCATTAGGCTCTATAGGTGTGATTTTTGCCATATTTGTATGCATTTTATACTTCAATTATAAACTAAGAAATATTGACTAGAGGAACAATAAGAAAAAAATGGTAAAATTGAGGCTAGATTAAAAAATAAGAGCTAGAATTTAAAATAAAAGTTATCTATGAACAGTATATGTATGAAATCAATCAATCAATCTTGATGGATTTAGCTAATAAGTGGCGGCATACTTTTCTGTAAAGGGCCAGATAGGGTAAATGTTTTAGTGTTTGTGTTCCGTATATGATCTCTTTCACATTACTTTATTATTTTATTTTATTTTATTTTATTTTATTTTATTTTATTTTATTTTATTTTATTCTATTCTATTCTATTCTATTCTATTCTATTCTATTATTTTATTTTATGTTTTCAATTCTTTAAAAATGAAGAAAGCACTCTTAGCTTGCTGGCTGTGAAAAAACAGGCCACGTTGGGTGATTATGATGTGTCAGTGTAAATTCCTCAGTTGCAACAAATATATATGTCTGGTGAGGACTTCGATAAAGGGGGAGGCCATGCACATGTGGGGGCAGAGGGCGTATGGGAAATCTCTGTACCTTCCCCTCAGTTTTGCTGTGAACCTAAGACTGCTCTAAAAATATAAAGTTTTAATAAAAACAACAAAACAGATAGACAAACGGAAAGGCCACAGGCCGGATTTGGCCCAGTGGCCAATTCGTTTATCTTTCAGCTAGCTACTGGCAATGCTAAAATAATTAAAATATAGTTGTTCCCACCACACCTATGCATTTATTCGTTCAACATCTGTACTGAGCCTCTTCTATGTGCTTTAAGTGGACAAGACAGCTGTATAAACCTGTAAGTACAGTGCGGTGTGATGAGTATCCCAACCAAGGGAGAACAGTGCTTGAGGGAAAAAAAAGTGTTGCTATGTGCTTGAGGTCAGATTTCAACTGCCTTTTAGGTGGGTAGGGAATGAAGAGCTAGAGAAGAAGGGGAAGGCATCCCAGATAGAGGATGCATCGTGAGTAAATCCACATAGGCATAATATAAACATATATGTATATGTTATGTTTATTGTATTATGTAACTTTGCGTGACTGGATCATCATGTGTGTAGGGTGACAGAAGACAAGGCCAAACTTTTTCAAATCATGGTACACATCTACTTAACTTGGAGCACTGGGTGAAACAGATAGAGCCGCTAGTGATGAAGCAATGGCCATGGACTCCTGCTTCCCCAGGCCCCACTAGGCTGCTTTGAGCTCTGAGTGCAGCACCCTGGTCATTTACATCCCTTGGCACTTCATTTGGGAAGCTCTCAAGTGACTGGGGAAATATCGATTGAGTGAGTTGGATTTAAGTCAAGAGGAGTTTTGGGTGGCTTTGCCTTGCTCAAGACTGAGGCTCAAATTCTGCTTCTGTTACTTATTTGTTGGGTGACTTCAGCAAGTCCTTTTGAAATCTCCTTGCTTCCATTTCCTCCTTTTTGTAAAATGCTAATAGTACCTGGAAGGGATCTTGTGAAGCTTAAAATTAATGAGATACTGTATATAAACCTTTTGCTGCAGAGTCAACATTCAACCAATTATTTATTTCTTCCCTACATCCTTCCAATTTCCCTACCTACAATAAAAAATACCTTGAAAAGAAAACTCATGCCCTTTTCAACCTCTTTACCCACTGCCTGGGGATAATGGGGTTTTTCTGGCATGGAGAGAATGATAGGTGAAGAGGAACCATAAAATGATGAGTAAACCTATTGTTTTGGCAATCTTACATCAAAAGATGACTTCTTTAAAGAGCGGTCCTTGTGTTAGCACAGAACTTCCTTCCTTCCTTCCTTCCTTCCTTCCTTCCTTCCTTCCTTCCTTCCTCCCTCCCTCCCTCCCTCCCTTCCTACTTCCCTTCCCCCCTCCTTCCTTTCCTTCCTTCCTTTTCCTTTTTTAAAAAGCAAGGATGCAAGGCTTAGGGGGCTGTTCCCAGGAGGTGAGCTGAGGACTCTGATTAAACACGGCTTTGGAGTAAAGTCTCATCGGCTGACTTCAACAGGAACATCTGTGAGTTCATATTGGCCAAGTCCCTAGAGAGTTTTTCACTGCTGAACATGCTACTTCCCAACTGTTCGAGATAGTGGCTCAGAGCTGTGTACATATTTGGAGATGCACTCTGCTGATTGGATTATTTTTAAAGCCTATTTCTTATCTAAAGTATTTCCTTTAATTACTTCTTTTTGGCCTGATGCTAGGTCTCAGCGAGGTTGTTCCAAGTCTAGAATCATGTCATAATACTCTTCAAATTGGAAGAAGCCACTTTTCACATGAGGGACTTGACACCCCTGGGGGGAGAAAAATTGCTCAAGTCACACAAATATCTCATATTTTCTTCTTTTCTTCCTCCTTCTCTCCTGCCCTTCTTCCCTTTTTTACTAAATAACTCCCAGATCCCATGCACTGTTTTCAGCGCTAGTGATACAAAGAGACACGTGACGCAGCCTGCTGAACTCCTAGTCTAGTGCAGTAGCAGCGAAGGAAACCAGTTATTACTCTAGGCATGATAAGTGATTGCGCAGAGGAGTACACAGGATTCCAAGAGAACCGAGAAGAGGGCCAACTAAATTAGACTTGAAGAGTGAGAGAAATTGCCTTGAGTGGCTTCGCAGAGGATGTGTTGGATGTAAGTGGGCTGTGAAGGGAGCGAGAGGTGTGGAAGCAGATGAGAGAAATGATCTTGCAGACAGAAGAAAGAGGACTGTGTCATAGCATCAGATGTACATTTCATTTTCCTGAATTCATTTTTTTATGGAGAGAGCTAGAGAAGGAGGGAGAGAGAGAGAGAATTACAGAAAGAAAATAAAATTCAATATGAAGGGCGACTCCCGCTGCTCTTCTAGCCTGTGCTTATATGTGTGTCTCTCTCCCAGCCCAAGGGACTCATAACTGAGTCTCACACTCAAGGAGTACAAGGGGTGACCTCACAGACATCTATACCTCTCGAAGACATGTGCTAGCATCCCACCAAGCCAGTGCAATCCAGAACTGTTTTGATTATACGTGATTTTATATGCTGAGTGTAGAACTGAAACTCCAATCAGAAGCTCTTCCACCTATAAAGGCATTCCTACCACGTACTTATCCATAAGGGTTTTTGTTAAGGAGAATTGGCTGTCTGGGTTAGCTTTAGGAAATGCAATCTTTTCTATTGATTCGACAAAGATAAAATTTATGGCTGCCATGCACCACCTTCTCTGATCTCTTTTATTGGAGGTGGTGCGGAAAAAGCTGTGAAGTTAATAAATGAAGTTAGCTACGTGTACAACTTTTACTTTCCCAGCCCGCGTTGGAGCCCAGAGCTGGTGCAATCCGGAGACACCACCTCCCCATAGGTCATGCCCAGGGGCTTCCGTTATATCTAAGCAGCCCATGCTCCTGAGCATCTTATTAATGATGTTTAATTACATTGAAATTAATGATGTTTTTCATCTGATCCTGGACTGATTTTACAGCTGGGAGATAAGCTGGGGTGACTTTGACTGTTCCGTCTCTCCATCTCAGCAGTCAAGTGCCCCCTTTTATCTCTGTTGACTCTGCTTTTTCCAGGTGCCCGTTTTTGCCACCTGCACTTTCTTCTCTGTCTACCACCCCTCCTTTTTTCAGTAATAATTAGCTACCCCAAGCCACAGCAATGAGCCATTTCCACATGAGGATTTTTGATGATACGGTCAATGCGGTTTTTCTCAACAGAGCTTAATTTGCATATATCCTGGCCATAACTCCATTAGGTTTTAAAACACAGAGATTGTCAAATGAGCACTATCTGATACCTCAAACAATACAATAATTTTGGCAGACTCTAATCTCAGCATTGTATACTTGAATGCTCTGGGTTTTGCTGATAAAAATCTTTGCAGAAGTGGAATGGAGTATTCAATTCTCAGGTTCAGGAATTGTTATTATTTCCCAATGAAAATAATGGGGATTGTAGATAGGATTTACTGAACTTGAACTGTATTGATGATTTTCGTTTTGTTTGAGCAAAAAAACAGGTGTTGGGGGAGGGATTAAGCATTTCTGTCGTGAACTGTAATACAATAGCTTTGAGAATGAAATGTTTAAAAACTGAGAATATGGCATGATGATGGAAAGTGAATTGGATTGTGGAAATTCTCTCAGAGCTCAAAGCCTTATGCTATTTAAAGAATTGAAGAACAAACTGGAAATATACTCTGGAATTTTTGTTCTTGGGAAATGGTAAGAAATCCAGTCCTTGAAGAATGCTTCGTTGTATTGACAACTCAACTATTAATTTGTTAGGGCAGAAAACCAGAAGCATTACAGCAAATAATTTCCTTAGTTTTCCTGCTTATCTCAAGCTCTTTCTTAATCTTCTCCCAAGACAACCCCCCAAATAATACCAAAATAATAATAATAATAACAACAATACAAATGAAAATACTTCACTGCATCCATTTAGGTAAGTTTCAACATATTGGATAATTGAGACTTCCCTAAAGGG
Source organism: Rousettus aegyptiacus (assembly GCF_014176215.1). Classification (NCBI taxonomy): domain Eukaryota; kingdom Metazoa; phylum Chordata; class Mammalia; order Chiroptera; family Pteropodidae; genus Rousettus; species Rousettus aegyptiacus. The sequence goes on from NW_023416285.1 coordinate 12,129,607, forward strand.
ATCTGCATCTGGTACTAGGATACACATCCCTTTCTTCCTCCATACTCTCTTGGCTTCATTTATTCATTCACTCATTGAACATTTATTTATAGACACCTGCTATATACCCAGTATTATGATAGGCACTGGAGAAATAATGGTTGGTCAAACATATTTTCTACTCATACAGATACTATAATCCAGTAGATAGTAATCAATAAATCATCCAATAGAAATATAAAATTAAAATCATGACAAATGCTAAGAAGGTATATGGTATATATAAGGTATATGGTTCCAGGAGAACTTATAGAACTGAGGTTGTATCTAACCTGAAGGACCAGGAGAGGTTTTTCCATAGAAACTGCTATGGAGCTGAGATCTAAAGAAACAGTAGGCATTTGTTTGGCCAGGAGGAGGTAGTGCAGGTGAGTTTCCCAAATGGAAGATGCTACATGTGCAGTAATCCCATGGCGAGAGGGGAAATTGTGTGATAGCCCAACCCAGTCTCAGTCTCTTCAGATAAGAGTCTGGTAATCCCTGGTTATTTCTCCTTTTCTTTGTGGGTAGTGATACCCTTTGTACTTCAGGTGGAATTTTCCTCCCTGAGAGCCTGGTCTCCAAGGGAGAAAAAGGATGGAACATCTACATCTTTCCTGATGCCAACCCTCTCACTCTCCTTGTCGGGATTAATGAAGAAGGGGTAGGCTAAGAAGTCCTATCTGGACGTGGGCTACGAGATGGACACAGGTGCACGAGGGACTTAGCTGTCCAGTTGCAACATATTTTGTTGGCAGAAAGGTGAGTGGGCAGAGTCCTAGGCTTAGACTCAAAAGATTGGGCTTTTGCAGGATGAGTCATTTAACTTCTCTGAGTCCCAATTTTCTGCATCTAATGGATAGAGAGTTGTGAGGTTCAAATGAGATAGCAGTGCCAAAAAAAACAGTACATTTACTTAAATATGTAAGAAATCATTTTATCGTTATTACTTATTCAAAAGTTGTGGGCAGGTTTGGCACACTTTTCAAATAGAATCTCAAAGGAGAATTTTTATCAGTGACCAGAATGTATTTTTTTTAATGTATGTTTTAAAATAGTATAACAATATATACTGTCTCCTCAAAATAAGAAGAATAGGACTAAAATTTGGTGGAGGTGCAGCACACCATTGTTTCCTAGTGAAATGGATCAGTTGAGCCGTTCTGCTTACCAGTTCGACATTATTTCAAGTCTTAGTTCAACTTGGTCACGACATGTGGACAGAGCTGGTGTTGCCAAAAGAGAATTGGATCACTTTCTTAGATGATGCAGATCTTTAAAGTACTTCAACTGAAATATCAGATAAGTGAAGCAAAGAGTCATGTATGCTTTAAACAAAGATGATCAGCATGGGTCTCCTCCAGATCCAACACAAACTGACAAATTTTAAGGTCTTATAAACCTCACAGGTCCTATCTTTGAGCAGACTGAAAAAGGAGGAATGTCTAAAATTCATTCTAGCTCTAACATTTGTGCAAAAATGGAATTATTTACAGAAAAAACAAACGTATAAGAATCTGCTGGAAATTTTAGAGGAGGAAGATCTTTAAAATTTTCCATTGAGCTAGGAAGAATGAGTAGAAATTATTTCTACAGTATCAGTTATTATTAATTTAATATTCATGGGAGGTCACTGATAAGAAATTTATTTGATGTGTCTTGCTCATTGTCCTATTTTAGTCAACTTAAAGGTTAAAGACTTTTTTTATTTCTATAAACAACACTTCTTAATAAAAAATAACTTTTCTATAACAAAAAGTATTTAGTGAGAAGGTGGCATTGTTTTACATTTTTAAAAAAAATGCTTTATTGAGGCATAATTGACATACAAAATATGCACATATTTAATGTATACAACTTAATAAGTTTGGAGATAGTTATACACCCGTGAAATCATCACCACGATCCATGTCATACACCTATTCATCACCTCCAAAAGTTTCCTTCTACCCTTTTATGTATAATAATAATAATTATTATTATTATTTTGTGATAATAACACTTAAGATCTACCTTCTTAGTAGTACAATACAGTATATAATATAGTATTGTTATCTGTGGACTATGCTATAAAGTAGATCTCTAGGATTTATTTATTTTGCATAATGGGAACTTTATACCCCTCAACTAACAGTTTCCCATTACCCGCCCCCACCCCAGCCCCTGGCAACCACCATTCCATTCTCAGTTTGTATTCTCAACAGACCTGAAATTTTATCCTGGCTCTGTTAATTATTGTCTGTGTGACTTTAGGGACATTACCTAGACTCTCTAGGCCTGTTCTCTCTTTTCTAAAACAAAAAGTTTCCATGAAGATAAATGAACATAAATGAGATGCACTTATGAAAATCTCTTGTACGTATCTTTGTGCACCAAATAAACGTCGATGCCTTTCCTTTTTGTTTTCTTTTCCACTTCAGTTCATATGAGTGTATTTGATCTTATGAGCTTTCGTATTTTAACTGACCTCATCTAACTGAGAACTTCTTGAGTGGAATGGAGAACTGCCAAACTCTGTACTGTTCAAAGCCAGCAATCGTTCATAACATATAAAATGCTTGCATTTTCTCTACACTACGAGAGTGAAATAAATTTCCATTACTTGCAATTATTTCACTTGTAATAATTAGGTAGCAGTCTTATGACTCACGATATTGCCTTATATTGAAATATGAGGGGAAAAAAAGGTGAGGGGAAAATGAGTACGAACTATTAAAAAGTTCCTTATTCATCTCTGAAGTAAATTTGGTGTGCTTGTTTTCGAAAGAATTGCCACTTCAGGGGAAAAAGGAGAACATTTTTAAAGGGAAAGAAGTTTCTAAAGAAGTTGAGAGGTCTCTTTTATTTTCTTAAACAAATTCTTACTGCCAAGTATTGGCTCTTGGAAAACACGGTTAGCCAGCTATGAAGTTGTAATAGAAAATAGTAAAAGCAATGAAATGTACAATTAAGGATCACACACCCCAGATATCTTCTACTTCATTAGTCATCCTCCTATCTCAGCCCAAGAGTTTTCTCAATCTCTTTTTACTCCCAGACTCAACCACAGTGAAACCGATGACAAGGTTCACTCTTTTTTATGGTGTTTCCTTGCACAAGGCAATGATCTCTTAAAGATGAACTTAATGTTCCCTCAGGAATTGCTGTCCATTTTAGACTTTTTTCCTGCTTGGTTGTGTTTCCTTTTTCTCCCTCAACGTGGTAAACTAAATCAGCAGTCCTAAGGATTGCGACTAAATTCACCAGTAGAGGGAGTTCAAACCAAATTGTGTGAAACTTGGAGGAGGGAATTGTTCTAGAATTTTTGAGGGTTCTAAGTATCACGTGCTGAATTCAGGGGACTGAGGAAACAGTGGCTGAGTGTAGATGGATGCATTCATCGATTCATGGAGCTGAGACAGGTGCTGGGGATGCAAAAAAAGAGTATGAGGGAAACTGTACTCCCCTCAAAGAGTTCACAGTGGAGGAAGGTCTATCTGAATAGATTGACTATAATGCCCCAATTTTGATTTAATTACAAGATGTGAACAAAATGTCAGAACTGCTAATCTATCCAAATTGGTGAAGGAAGGTGGGAGGAAGGTCATATTCATTGTGAATCCTGGAGTGATAAGAAGTCACCCTTCTTTCTAAAGCATGGTAAGCCAGAAATGTGGGGTTATGGATTCCATAAGCCTGGGAGTCAGGTATTTAGCAAAGATCCCAGAGACTTCCTAACTTTTTTTCTGCCACCGAACAGCTCTGTAACCTTAACCAGTCACTTAATTATTAGAGCTTTAGTTTATTCAGCTGTAAATGAAGTGGGATTGGTAGTTAAATACTTTAAATTCTCTTCTGTGAGGGATGCGTAGAAGCATGACAACAAGAAATGGGGATGGAGGACAGTGTTGCCTGGCCTGTTGTAACTTAACTGGTGGAGTCGCCTTCTTCTCGCCCTTTGTCACTCACCTCCTCAAGTCACTGTCTAGCATTGCAGTGCTGTCAAGTCTCCTCAAATCACTCTTCCTCATTATTGATATGAGTGGTTAAGATTGTTCTTAAATGCAAAATAGGAATAGCCCAATTAAAAACCAATATTCTCATTTGAAATAGGTTCATTCTGCTTAAGGGATTTCCCTTGTTATTTCAAAACCATCCATGCTATCTCTGGTTTAAAAAATGTAACTGTGTTTTGTAATGGGTTAGTTGTCCAGCCAGCTTTCCGAAGAGAGGAGGAAGTCTCATACTCTCTTCATCCCACATTCAGCAGAGAGATAGGAACATAGCAAATGTTTAATAATTGTTTGCTGGATGAACGAATAAGTGAATCAAAGAGGAAATGAATTCACACTTTACTGAGAGCCTGATGGTTGTATAGAATTCAGTTTTACCCAGGTAATGATAATTTTGAGCACACCAGGAAGGGTAAGCTCCAGGCATGACTATGATCTTTATTTTAAGTGCAAATAGCCTTCATTTTGTAGAATTTTGAAGTTTATTATCATAAAAGCCTTCCCCTGAGATTGATTTGTTCCTCAAATCCATATCTGTGTCAAAATGCCACAAACACAATTCAGCAGAAAAGGTAGTGAAAATTATTCAAGGTGGGCCAGTATCAAAGCAATGCTTTCATGATAATTAGGATCTTTGAGATCTAATGACCTTTCAAGTTTCTTGTAAGGCTAGATGAATTGCCTCTTAGGTGGGAAGGTAAATTTTACTGCTTTCTCCTTGCCCATCTTGAGTAATTTTTACTGCCTTTTCTCTACTTCTAATCTTTTCTAACTTGTACCATAATCTAAAACTATGATCATACACTCACTGACCTACAGCAAAATACACTCAGGTTGAATTTACATGAATAACTGTAACATTTGTGAAATTAAAAAAACATATATTTGAGAACCAGGGTAAATGCTTTCAGTTCTATTATCACACTGAAGTTCAATATTCTTGTAAAGAAGACATTATTGTCCTTATTTTTCAAAGATTAGAAAGTTAGAAGGTGAATAACTTGTCCAAGGTTTTGCAGTTGGTGTCAGAGTTAGAACTCATACCAAGTTCTAACTTTAAATCTGTGTTCTTTCAAATATTTTATGTTGTCTCTCATGATATTAAACTCTTGATTGTTGGATAGTCAATCTGATAATCAGAATCCATGAAATAAAAAGACAATTGTAAATAGTCAATACACAGAAAAATCAATTACTTGCCCTCATTTTTGGCTTATGATAATCTTGTGAGGTACTCTGAAAGATCTTCAGAATTTAGGTTTTCCCAGAAGAAAATTAGGGATACAAGAGATTTTGGAAAACATTTATTAAGAGAATATTTATTGAACACCTACTATGTGCTTGCTTTTTCGGAGTGTGGGGTATAACAGAAAAGAGTAAAATCCTTGCTCTCAAAAAACTTAGGACGTATTAGTGTGAACAACACAGACAAGATCCATGTCCTCATGAAACTCCCGTTCCCATTTCCTCAATTACAATTCAGGTGGAAGCAAATTATCCCAAATTATGCAAATAATTGCTTCTCTACTCCATTTCACTGCTCCTGTGGAGTTGACCAGCTTTAAACACCCATTGGAGCCCTGTATAAACATTTCTTTGAAAAATAATTAAATTTAGAGAATGGAAGAGAAAACAAAGTATTTTAAATTATTTTTTGGTCTCTGCTCTGTTTCTCAGTGAACAATATTGAAGTAATGTAATTTCTGCTTTGGTTAAATAGTAATGAGCCTTTATGCTCCAATATTATATGGGAATTAGAGGATGGTTGACAATAATTGTGTTTCAAAAGTTTGTGAATTATTTAGTGAAAGATTTGCTTCATTAATTCACCCAAACCACACACATGTGACCAGTACCTCTAGAAGTCATCAGTGTGCACAAGCTGAGCCCGTTGACATGATAAATCAACGACTTACCATGACATGCCATGACTTTATTCATTTGGGAAACAGATTTTTTCCAAGGAAAAATTAGCCACCCACACATCCCGCATTTATTGACTAATTGATTCTTTTCCTTTGCATGCTTCTAGGTGCTGGTAGATGATTTATTCCAAGGAGAGTGAAATTTTTTATCTTTGAATGACCCCCATTATCAAGCAGCATCACTTGGTTGATAGGATACTTCAATAGCTTTAGTTATTGGTAGTGACAGCATATTTTAAGTATATAGCCCATTACCTGTAACCTTTGGGAATCCCGGAATATAAGACCTGTGGCTTTGATGTGTTGGGTGTGATCTAGGATATCCCTGAAGTGAAGTAATAACTCATTTTTTTTAGGTGTGAATTCAAACCGGCTGTCATGGAAGGCAAATGTGTAGGGTAATTGAGGTACTTATGGAAGCGATTTACATTAACTCTGCACAGAAATCACCAAAGGACCTTACTAAAATTTGCATATTGACTCCACAGGTCTGAAGAGGGGCTAAAAGTTTGAATTTTTCTTTGGGGGTGCAGACATGATGTTGGTCCTTAGAGCATAGTTTATGTCGTGAGTAATAGTCAATGAGTGAACCTGGGGGACTAACCATGAATCACAACTCAAGGCAGCTTTGTTGTTTCTTTTTATTGTTGCATACCTGGTAATTTTAATTAAGGTTTTAAAGAAACATCTTTAAAAATTATAGTTGTAATTGAATGCATTTTTGCATAGAAAAGGTGTGCTACAGTGATGTTCACAATTTGGAATTAAGAAACTCACTAGAAATATAACCATCATCAATGTCAGGGGTTTACTGTGTGCATCGGAGAACTCCTTCATGCACATTTTCTTATTTGGGCCTTTCCATCTCTGTGGAGCAGACCAACTCAATATTTTGCTGACACATTTTTACAGATAATTCAAATGAGAAACAGCAGTGAACGACACCCTTGTGATCACACAGTTCATTGTGACGAAGCAGGGGTCTGAGCCCAAGGATCCCTGTTCTTAATCTGGCGGCAGATCCAGCTAACTAAATGGTCTTCATTTTATCCTTCTAACACCCTAGAGATTCATCACCTTACTTTATATAATGTATGTTCAAACTACAACGATTACATATGCTCATAATATACTTACCTATTATGAATATCATTACTGTTATTACCCCAAACAAGCAATGACAGTACTTCAGACGAGCACTTGTGTTTAAAGAATATTTTGTGTGTGTGTGTACATTGGCTGGCTATGCAAAAGAATATAGGAATCAAGGCCTGCCTCTCAAATATCATATAAATGATTTTGATAAGAACATAAGGGAAATTTGAAATATCAAATTATAAATATCAGATTCAATGAGTTAATGCAGTTTTTTAGATACTTAGTGCCCAATGAACACTCAAATACTGTTATTATCAAACAAGTGTCTTAAGAAATGCTATGAATATTGAAGCATCTAGTGGTCAAGGAAAGCTTGAAAGACAAGGTAAGATTTTTAGTGGCTCTTGAGAGATAAGAGCCAAGCTCTGAGGTCTGGCTGCATGGATTTGAATTACAGCCCAACTGTTCCTGTACTATATAAATTTGAGTTAAATAACTTGATTCAGTTACTCTGAGGAGTAACTCTTAGCCTTTGTTTCCTCATCAGCAAACTGGTAAGAAAATAATAGGCTCTACCTCTGATGGCATTGAGAGAATTAAATAAGACACACAAAACACTTAGTATTCTGCCTAGTATGTGGTAGATACTCTAGTCAGAGCTCATTTTATTGAGCATTTACTATGTTCTAAGCACTGCTTACTTGTGTCAACTCATTTCATCTTCGCAGTAACCCTATGAAGTGTGTGCATTAATATTCTCATTTTAAAGATAAGGAGGATACGAAAGTCCAGAGAGGTGAAATGACTTGTCTCATTTTTGGAACTGTGAGAGCATCTGGCCCCAAATCTGTGTTCTTAACTAAAATATATCTACTTCACAAATGTCAGTTCTACTGCTGCTACTACTACGACTACTACTATTTTCTGTTATTTTTGTTGTCGTAAATTTTTATTATATGCCAGTAAAACTGTAGGAAAGCTAAAAAAACTATTAAGATGAAGAGGAGTGAGGACTACGACGAGTAAAGACGAAGAGGTGGACATCTATCTGGCCTGATGGAGAGCCCCTGAGCTACTTTGACTCAGGTGAAGGGCTTGTGGGCTAAAGGAGTCAGAAACCAGATTGGAAAAGGCAGGTTGGTCCAGACTACAGACCTTTAATATCACACAAATAAGACAGGGCTTTGTTCTGAGGAAAATCAGGGATTTTGATTCTTTTTTTGTAAAGGAATGATTAACTTGCGTTACTGTTTAGAGTCAATTAAAGGAGAGGAAAGGGGAAGAGAGGCAAGGAAACCAGTTAGACGTACACTGGATATTGGTGCATTTATTCATTGACTCATTCATTCATTGATCATCACCCATGTGCCGCACTCACTCTAAGGCACATTAGTAGTACAGCTAAAAACCCCGAGCTGTGCTCAGGACAACTGACACAATCACAGACTGACAGACACATGCTATACATTGAGAAATGCACACATGAAATGTGGCTATAGAATAATGAGGTTTATTGTACAAGGCTGTTGTGGAATTTATCTTATTGCTTTATAGCCTTGGCTCATCATATACAATAAATATATCAGAAAATAAAATCCAGAGAATCAGTCACATTCTTTAGAAGTTCTTCTCTGTGGCTCACTTAGCGGGTATGTGATGGAAGGAACTTTTATAGTGAGGAAATTCCTATCAGTCACAGCTTTTTTAACTGCCTATTGATGATATGCACAGCTCCATAATGGCAGTGCTAAAATTGGCTTTTACTTCCTTAAACCATCATTGTATTGAACCATGTAACCAGAAAATCACAATGTGGTGATCTTTTTCTACACTAATCCTTCCATGAGTGCTTAATGACTTGTCTGTTCATCGTGGAGATAATAAACCTTGCATAGAAGCAATAGATGTCTTGGTGACTTTGCATAAATCATTATTTGTAAAAGTGAAAGAAAACCTATAGATAGGAGTCCAGGACTGGGGTTGCTCAACTTTTAAGAATTATCTCTGATAATTGCAGCAACCACATTAGGAGTGCACTGAACAAAGAGATGCAGGCCAAAAAGTAAATATTACCTCTCAAAGTAATCAATATAACACCTTCCTACACAGGAAGGGCAAGTATTAAATACCCTAGCTAGGTCTGAGCAAAACAACATTGTTATAAAACATCTGCTGGGGAGGAAAATGGGAAACAAGCAAAGAACTATGGAAACACAGAGAGCAGCTCTTCCATAGATAAAAATCAAGATGACGTGTTGTGAGAGAGTATACCTGGAAAACAGTTATGTTATTAACATAAAGCAACTTGTAATTTTAAAACTTGTTATTTTCAATAATTTAACAATCTGATTTCAATTAATATAGTTTTCTCAAGGCAGAAAACATTAGTTTCCCAAATGAGATTTGTACCGTCCTGTTTTTCAGCTTCTCCCTTCACACCTGAGTCACTGCTGAATCACTCCATTTCCTAGCATCCTACTAACTAAGAGAACACAAACATTTTCTTGAAGCAAATAAAGATAGAATTTTCCCCAAACACAGATTCACAAGAAAACAAGGCACAGATAAATTGGAAAGAGAAGTAGGACATAGCACTATATTTAGCCAGTTGCCTGATTTCCATTAGACTTATCCTAATTTCTTTTAGACTCTTGTCCCAAGGGCTGATTTTTTGTTGTTGTTGTTCAAAAAGCAGACAAGCTTATAGGCAGGTAGCTCAGCTAGCACAAAATACCCTCAGATGAATCAAAAAGAAGTCAGGTTACTAGCTGCCAACCACAGAAATAGAAGAATAAACACCGCACTGCAGAGTTTGAAGCTGATAGAACATCATACTGATGGATTAGCAAATGGTTCGGAGTCTGCATGGGGAGGGTTTTTTGAATCCCACCCCATTTCATTATTTATACTCTTTACACCCTTCTATTCTTTCTCTTTCATGCCTCCCCCAATTCTCTTCCTATATCCCTTTCTTCTATCTTTATCTTTCCTTTATTCCTTCTACCTGCCTTGCTACAACAATCCTCTAACTGGTTTCCTTAATTCTTTCTTTGCCTGTGGTCTGTGCTCAACACTGTGACCAGTGATCATTTTAGGACACAGGTGAGCTCATATCTGTCCTCTGCAAAACACCCTGCCTGGCTTCCTATTTCATCCAAATCTAAGCTAAAGCCTGTACAGGGTTGTGAGGTCCTGCATGATCCAGCCTTCTGTTCAGTTGCTGAGCTCGGTCTCTTCCTTCTCCTTTCCATACCAGACAGGCAATCTCCCAATGTAGAGCTTTTTGATTGTCCCTTCCCTTAATCTGAATGACTGACTCCCTCACTTTCTTCAAGTCTTTGCTTCAATCTCACCTTCTCAATGACCACTTACCACACTGCTTAAAACTGAGATCAACCTCATAACTTTCATCAACCCTGGCATTCTTGATTTTTTTTTACTCCATTCTTTCTAACATATTACACAGTTTGCTTATTTATTATGTTTAATGTTTATTGTCTTTCTCCTCCCATTAGTATGTAAGCTTCATTAAAATGGGATATTTGCTTGTTCAACGGTTTATTCCCCGAGTTTAGAGCCAGTGCTCAAGAAAAGCAGGGACCCAAAAAATATATTTGTTGAATAAATGAAAACAATCTATTTTCAAGGAGAGAGACAGACAAGGTAATAAAACATAATACAATTGATAAGCATGATGATGGAGGTTTGTAGTTATTTTAAAAGTTAGAAGAGAAATTCCTCTTCTTGGTTAGCATGGGGATGGAGACAAACTCAAAGGAATGTTTGGGTAAATGATAACAGTAGTGTAGGTGCTGTGCTGGAAGCTTGATCAGAAGTTCACCAGACATACTAAACTATCAAGGAGAGGGAGGACATTCAAGATGGAAAGGACAGCATATGTCAAGGGGACCGATGTGCGAGACACTTTGAGTATATATTGGAAAAGAGGGTGCAGACGATTTGCCTGGGTGTGTTACAAGGGACCTGCAGGGTAGAGAATGGAACTGAGCTTGTATAGGTAGAGCCATGAAGAGAAGTAGGTGATAATAGGTCTTACTTGCAAAGCTAAAAAGGTTAGATTTATCTTGAAGACAACAGGGATTCATCCAAGGACTTTAAGAAGAGGAGGAATGATCAAATTTGAATTTTAAAATTCAGTGATAGTATTTGATGGGAGGAGGGTTCCTTTAGAGGCTAAGAAGTCATTTTCAGGATACTGGTAGACATTTCAATCAAAGCAATGGAATCAGAGAGCTAAAGGGTCATGTCTGAGAAATATTTAAAAAGGGGACTTTGCATAATTCAGTGACTGATAGCATATGATGTGAAAAGAACAAGGATCCGTTTAATATAATTCTGACATTTTTAGTCTGAATGACCAGTTGGATTGTGACACTATTAGTTGTAAATGGAAAATTAAAAGATGAGCAGGCTTAGGAAAATAATGTTTTCTAAAGAAATTTTGAGTTTGTGGTGCTAGAACTTCCAAAAAGAGTTATGAGGTAATTAACAAATAAATGAATTATGTGGACGCAAGTTAAGATAGATAGCTAGTGTTATAGTAATAGATATTTGAACGGTGATAGTTAACGACAGTTAAATCACTATAATTAGTGTCACAATGAATGGAATATTGCACAACTAGTCAATAATTTGGGAAGAAAAAGAGTGGGAATAGGCATCATGGAAGACAAGGAAAAAGTAAATGGTCACCATTGATGAGGCACTGTGGAAAGGCCATGGAAGATAAAGAATGGAGAGCACAAGTATTTTCTTAACTTACTAAGAAATGTTTTCAGAGGGGCTGTAGGGCTAGGATTCAAACTACAGTGTATTGAGAAATCTACGGGATGTGATGGGTTGGCAGTTATAATTACAGATGAGTCTTCAAGAAATGAATTGTGAAAGTAAACAGAAATGAGACAGTGATTGAATTTTGGTGGAAGAGGAAGAGAAGGTAGTTCCTCATACAAGAGAGACTTGTTAGGTAGAGAGATTCGGTGTCGAAGGAGAGTTTGGAAACGTAAAAGAAAGGATAAACTGTTCTTAGCCTTGCAATAAGAGGTTCATTCTACTTGGGGAATGATAGGAGTTGGGATGCAGATCAGAAAAAGAGCCATCATCCCTTAAGAAGAAAAAGGTTACTTGTTCTTTGGAGTTTAGAGATGAGGCTGGTGATGTTTAAATTAAATAAGTTAGAAACATTAGAGTTTTAAGAAATCGATATGTAACTTTCTCCTGCTTTGTTCCGTGAGTTCAGAACCAAGTGAAGAATAACACAACGAAGCAGAGAAATAAAAGTCAACATGAAAGCTTTATAAATGATAGATGGACTGGAGAATGTAGCCATGAGGCATGGGCACATAGACTGGCGAATACTCTAGCCCTGAATTAGGCAGACGTGTTGAGACTGGACATCTGAACATCTCCACGTCTCTCAGCACAGATTGACCTCTTTCTGAAGGGCCAAGAAGAGCTGAGCAGGTGATAGTGTGCACCTTTTTGTAGACATGTGGATCTCAAAGAGCCAAATGGGTTGACGTGAGCTTGTTCACTACTTTGCCATACTAGAGAAGCAGTTAATTCTGGAAACACGAGGCCAATGATCTAGGGAGTCCCCTTTCCATCAGGAAAACTGGTGAGATTGAGGGAATTCTCACTTCTATTATTTGAAGTGGAGAGTAAAGTCTGTGTTTGAAGGAGGTGAGAAAGGGGTAGGAGGGCTGGGGAAGCATAGTGAATATCTGTAATGGCCACTGTGATCCAGGCACACATGGAAGAATTGTTGAGGGGAATTGAAGTCCAATGGAGGACAGAGAACATATATTTACTTCTCCAGAAGTGCCTGGCAGATATTGTGCAGGAGATAAATGTTTTAATTTATATTGAATTGAGGTCTTTCATGGGAGTCGAATGGTAGCAAAAGATGGTTGAAATAATACAGCATGAGATCTAGACCAGTGTTTCAGGTCTCTATTGCTGTAAAATAACTCCTAAACTTAATGGCTTAAAATAACAATAATTTATTATTTTTCATGCCCCCGAATTCAGACAAGGCTCAGCTGGACAAGTCTTCTGCTCGAATGACATCACTTAGGTCACTCTTTTGGCTGCATTTAGCTGGATCTAGAATGGGCTGGAAGGCCTAAAATTAATTTATGCACATATCTGGCACATGTGGCGTCTCTCTCTTCCTCTGCATACCTCTCTCGTTATTTAATTGTCTAACTATAAAGAAGCGTGGAGGCTGGTTTCCCTTGAGAGCTCAGAAGCAGAAGCTACTAGAACTCTTCAAAGTAAAGCCTGAAACTGGCACAATGTCACATCTGCACATTTCATTAATTACAAGACCAGCCCAAATTCAAAGAGAATGATTGAAATAGACCCCTCCCCACTGTGCGAGAGGATCAGCTTCACGTACAGGAAGGAGGGCAATCAATGACAGCCATCTTTGGAGACTATCTCACATAATGGAATAAGGGGAAGAAAGAAATGGAGCCAGGTTCCACAACTGCAAAGAAAAAGTCTAGGATTTTGCTTGCTCATAGAGGTTAATTATTGGACTTTATTTTATGGATGACGTTCTTCTACCCATAGAGGGAACTGTAGTATTTCTGCTACAAGACAGAATATCTTTTACAGTGCCATAGATTTTTCTAGCAAAAGTTTGAGGGCTTAACGGGGGGAAAAAATTAAAAAAAAAACCTAACGTGTTTGAAATTTCATTTTGATGTTCAGACTCAGCTCACTCTGAAGAGTAAAAGTAGTTTGGACATGAAAGTGTCACACTAAATTAGGCTGCATGTGGCCTTTTGGGAGATGGTAATGTTAGGGTTTGCCATGAAAACGTAAGAGTTCGAATCTCATGGGTATGACTGCTGTTCTGGAAGTATGTGACGTTGCTATAGCAGATGTGGAATACTCTCTTTTTTGGGGGGCCTGCAGCCTTCGTGGCAGCGTTCAGCTTCCTTTTGAACCCAGGATTATTCGTTATTGAGAACTTATCATGCATGGCCTCATATCTTTCCAGGAACTACTGGTTCTCCTTGGATTTTCCTACAAGAATTCACTCTTTTACTTTGACCCTTCAGGCAATTCCTCTGCTTTAGCTTCTGCCGTGGACATGAGTCTCTGTCTCAAACTCCATTCTTGTTCAGAGGAACAGCAATTTTTTTTCATGTTTTGATTTTAGATCAACTGATTTCCAACTCTGAGCTCCCATCATTTTGGCTTATGGAAAACTAAACTCCATATTCTTGGGGCTTCCCTTCACTAATTCCTCAAGGTTGTGCTAAGGTCCTGGGGCCATTACAGAGTTTTAATGCACCTGTTCTGTTGAGAAATACATACACCCAGCCTCCATGGGCCACACTGCATTTATAAGGTTGTGAGCCTGGGCCCTAGCATCTAGCCTCCCTGGGACACCATCTGGCCATTCACTAAAATTTTGTCCCATCTCCTGGTATAAGGAATTAGCATGAAGGGACCTCGGGATACAAAACAATGCAACTTTATTTTCCTACCAACTTTCCCCAGCTCTTTCCTGGGAAGTCTTTTTAGTTGCTGGGTATCCCTCTTTCTTAAGCCTCGCTATTCTTAAGGAGGTTAGGCTTTTGATTATAAAAGCCGGGTATCTCATCACAGATCTTTTGGTTTGAGACTGTTGCTTGCTTGGATGGGGTCAAAGGACATGGGAAAGACAGAAAGAAAAAAACATAAATTAATAATGCAGAAGTCTTCTTGGCACATTCTTCAGTCACTTCCAGTCAAAGATAATTTGTTCATGTGTCTCTACCTATCAAAGAGACCACTAGCTGGTCCATTCAACAGTGCTTTCTAACTGACTACGATCATTCAAAAGACTCAAGAAGGACTTTGAGCTCCTATGATGCTCATCTCTGGCACATGTGTTCATTTCAACAGTGGTCTTCTGGAGAAAATGCCTAATTTTGTTAGCCTTTTAAGGAAATGACTCAAATGACATGCATTTCAATCTAGGTAGAATCCAAGAAAAATATTGAGGCAGATAAGGGTGGGCAGGGCAGTGCAAGATTATCTAATTTTAATACTTAGGTACTGGATAAGTCAGCCTGTTGTAGGATGGAGTCTGTTGATGAGCCCACATTGGCACAAATAACAAAATTGCTGACATCTGAATGTCACTTTACAATATCTGAAGCACTTATCTATCCACGGTTCCATTTGAATCTGGATTCTACACTCTTAGAATGTTGCCATAGAAAGGAGTTTATTTCTCTCTCTTCTCACATATTACAGGAATCCCGTTAAAAATATATATATAATGGACCTGAACAGTGACTTGTCCTTGAACGATTCAGGAGATGGAGTCCACTACTTCATGATGCCAAATATTTTAAATGTACAGTTCTAATTGTTCAAAAGAATTTTGTTTTTAACTGAGATGATAACTGCCTCATCCTTAAATTTCATTCATTAGCTTCATGAATGTGGAGTTTAAGAAAAAAAAAAGAGATCAGGTCTTTGGACATAGGCGCACATTCATCAAAATTACAACTTAGCCACTTACTGTGTAGGATTTTGGGCAAGTGGCATGAACTTTCGAGTATCCATTGGCTGTAAAATGCTAATAATCTACTGACCACACAGAGTTGTTCTGAGCATTAAAAGAAATGGTGAACCACAGCCTTCCAGATACTAGCTCACTTAATCTTCACCGCACAGAGGACCTTACCTATTGTCTCTTGTTGTAATGTGCCAGTTTTCCATTCAGGCTCTAAAACACAGCTTCCACTGTGTGTCTGCTTCATGCAAACTTCTCTCCTTTCGTGCAGTGTTTCCAACCCGCTAAACCATGCAACCAGGTAATCTCATGCTTTACAACCGAGGGTCTTTTGAGAGTCAGTATTCTCTGAAAGAGGGCCTACTCAAAGTTAGGATGTAGCCCATGCCTGAGTTTTGCATCTCCCTGGCTCAAAAGTCTTTCTCTTTATTTCCGAATTCTGTTAAGTTCTAGATTATTGATCGTATTGAACGTTTGATATTTTCCTCTACAACCTGTTCCACCTTCTACATACGACCTCACCATGCAAAGAACCCCAGTCTTCCCAGTTACTTGGCTAAATGCCACACTTAATCAGTCACTGAGTTCTGTGAATTCTACCTCCAAAACACATCTTAAACCTGTCCTCTTTTCTCCAACACCCCTGCCACCTGGTCCAGGCCTGCACTATCCCTCCTTGGAACTATTGTAAGAGCTTCCCAAACGGATGATGTCAAGCTAACTAAAAACTTATAAAAAAAATTATAACTCGGCCTCTATTTAAGGCAACTGAGGTCTACGTAATATATATAGGAATATCTCTATCCCATTGTGTCCCTCACCTTTTTAAAAATTTCGATTTTTAAGTAGTAAGTTTCAAGTTACCTGGACAATTCAGTTATGTGGAACCCCTCATTTCCTAAGTGTGCTGCACAAAAAAGAGGACTAATGTAGTGTATTTATTCAGGTTGATTTTTTTGCAAAAGTTTGTTCCCATATGCAGACTGTGCTTGTGACTCATGGAGCCTCTCTTTTTGTTCTGTCTGCTTTGAAAAGCCAAGCAAAAGTTCCTTCAAGCCCAGCAGTTAATTGTCACAGTGATGCCTGTTTGATGACTTCATATTTATTTTAAGAGGAACTGTGTCCCGTTGGGCCTGCCAGGATGAGTTAGCTGTGAAACGCATTCCTAAATAGCTAAATGATTCAGCGCAGGATCCCATATATGAAATTGACTTTGTAATGCGGCTGCATGTCTCTCTGTTGGAAAGTCTATCTATTTCAGTTCTGAGCTGTATTTTATAATTCAATATTGCATATGAATAGGTAATAGAGAGAAGCTTTCCTGCCTCACAAAACCCATGTTACAACCAAGACGTCGTTAAAACTTTGCCCAAGTCCTTGGAAGCTCCCTTTGATGAGAACTCAGTTATATGAGGCCTTTGTATCTGAAAACATTCAGAATCGCACACCGCAGTTTGCAAATAACAACTAGGATGCTCTTGAACCAAGAAACCCCCAAGAGGGTACTTACCTCCTTTGCATCAATAAAGTACAACAGCTTCTTATCAGAGGCTGACTTTTGCTTACTGCTAGAAATCTGGCTAAACCTAGTTTCTAACCACTTAGAGATTTCAAATAATTCCCAAATTATACCTTCCTTCAAAGGGAATATTTTATAAATCAAGTGTTTAATGTTAGAAAAATAATAATTCACACACTCACATGCCTCAGAAGCCTGTTTTCATCAGACACGAAGGGAACAGAGAGGAGCACAGATTGTGCCTTGACCCCTGGCCTCCCCGCTCCCCCCAAAAGTGCACAGGGAATGTGCTTCTTTTTAAAGAATAAGAACTTAATCAGCACTGAACCCCACAGTGGCTCAACTGGGCATTTTGCTCAGCAAACAGTATGTTAAGGATAAAAATGGTGTTTTTCTGAGATAGTGTGAGACCTGGTAATGTAAGGCGGCTTGCTGGCAGCTAAGGGCCAAGCATCAACTTAGTTTTCTGCACATTCTCCAGTTGTGCTTCGTTTATTTCTACCAAAGGACCCAAAGGACTGTGTATTTTATTGTTGGCTCACTGTATTTTGTGGACCACGTGATAATGGTGAGGGAAAATAATCCTTTAAAGCAGCGATTCCCCAAACTTTTTGGCACCAGGGACTGGTGCTCTTATGAGAATCTAAGGCCTAATGATCAGAGGTGGAGCTGAGGCGATGATGCTGGCGCTGGGGAGCGGCTGCAAATACGAGTGAAGCTTTGCCCAGTGGCCCGCCGCTCACCTCTTGCTGTGCGGCCCTGTTTCTAACTGGCCATGAACTGGTACCGGTCTGTAGCCTAGGGCTTGGGGACCCCTGCTTTAAAATGACAAAATGAGTGATTTGGGTGGGATGAGAGATGCAGAACGTTGCCAAGGACGGCCGTCTCAACTAGAGTTCCAGAGAGACTAATATCCGGTGCTCTAGGTATCCACATATATGTGAACCTGCCTTCTCTCTTATGCATCTCGAATGGTGCTGTGTACCATATTTCGGAGAATTAAGAAAAGAGACATTCGAATAATTTTTTCTGAATTCTGTGGTTTAGATTAGGAACCCCAGGTGAAAAGGACTGGTCGAGAGTCATGATGCTCAATTTCTAATTTTGTTATGTCACAAATCTGTGAAAATTTGCGAAAGCCATTTAATTTCACTGAGTATCATTTTCTTTACCTGAGAAATACATAAGAGGAGCTGGTTGATATCCGAAATACTTTATTACTCAAAGAATCTTAGGTCAATGAGGAGGATGGTATTATTCAGAGAAGTTATTTATAGTAGTGACATACTCAAAAGTTTTGAACCTTCAGAGTCAAAAATTTTTGTGTGGATTTGTGTGCTGGAGTATTTTCCTTTTTCCCTGGATCAAAAGTATGAGAAAGGAAAAATCACAGAATCTAGTCTAGTCTTGCAGCCAACATTTGAATTTCTTCTAAAATTAACCACGTATCCCATATTTGCATGCCTCTGTTATGGAATACCCACGGCCACCAAATTTAGTCATCCCGTCTTTGAAGTGCTCTAACTCTTCAACCCTGAGTAGTATGTCATTTCCCTAGCCTTGCAATAGGACCATCAAATAAGGTTACATTCTTTTTAACCAGTAATCTAACCAGAAATAATCTAGTTACTGAAAACTAGCTTTTCTCAGTGCCTCCACCCCTTTATCCTGATACGTACCCAAAGCAACACCCTGGAATCTTCCATACCCACACACTCATCTTGCCAGTGTGCATGTGAGCATGTTTTTGGGAGGGAAGCCTGTAAATGCCTAGTCTATTCAAAAAGTGCAGTACTGGGGACATAAATCGTTCTCCTGAAAGAAATGTTGTTTACAGTTATATCCCCCACCACCAAGGAGGGGGACATAGGTTGATAGTGCCTCCAACATGGCCCCCTGGGTGACTAATAGACCTTAGCACTCCCAGTTTGTTTTGACTAATTGAGTCTAATCGTTCTTCATGGAAGGCCTCCTGCCTGACAGCAGCCAATCCAATCTATTCTGTTTGTCTACGCCACCGGCGGCGCAAGAGCGATGGCCTTGGAGGTGGCGAAGACATCTGGAGCTGCTGATGGGTGTTTGAGTGGGAGGCACAGGGGCTGGGGAAGCCCTGCTCTTTCTGGCAGACTCTCTGTAAGTTTAAGGGAAAAGATGACCAAGTTGTGTTCAGAGGTGTCTTGCAGCGGATGGCAGGCCCAGTAATCATTTAATGTACTTGTGATGCTTTGGGAGAGCTATAGCAGGGTGTTTTTCTTAAGGAAGGAAGCTCTAGAGATGAAAGATGCAAGGTCTTCAGTGCCCCTCCCTCTCATGTACCTCACAGGTGCTGGGCTTCTGGGTTTGTCGCTCTCTCTCCACTGCCATGAAATCACCGTGCCCCTCTCCAGTAGCTGTAACTTCACTTTTTTTTCTCTCCAATCATCCTCAGTTTTACACCCAGACCTTTTGTCTGGAACGGTTTGTTGCAAAGGGCTAAAGATGTTTTTGTAAAATATACAGACACCTATTATGTACTTCCTTTTCTTGGCTTACTCGGGACACAGTAGAGGGACTCGGTGAGCAGTGTACACATTATCCTTATGATCTAGTGCCATGTCAGTCTAACAGGAGAATCTATGTGGCTGAACCAGAATTTGCCCTGAATCCCTTACGCCTCTCTTTGATCAGGGTCTTGAAGGTGTGTCAGCTAGGTCACTCTGGGGTTGCTGTTCATTGGAAGTAAGGAGTGTCGTGCCTAGGAATAGTCAGATGGAATCCTGAATTTTCAAAATAGGTTTATATAATGCCCATCACTTTCTTCCTAACAATTAATTACCCAAGAAGCAGATAAGTGGAGGTAATTCTGTGGACAACTGCACTTAGCGACAAAACTGACTTACTAATTTACTAAGTAAGGCATATGGTCCAGGAGGAGTTGAGAGAAGTAGAGTCAGAAAGTTTTTGAGTCAAGTTTTGAAGAGGTTGATACCGTCATCAATGATACCAGATACCTTTGGATGGTAAGAAGCATGACAGGTCCATTGGATACCTTTGCTGTCATTGCTGAGTGGCTTTGGCAGTCGAAGGTGCACTGCTGTTAAATGGCAAGTGGTCTGGAAAGCCAAAAACACAACACAGCTTTGTTTCTCAGGTCGCAATGGTGACAGAGCTGGCTGATTTGACTGACACAGTGAGTCTTAACCTGAAAAGTGGTGAGGCTTCACCGATAGTCCTGAAAGAGGTCGATGGTCTGAGAGTCGATCTATAAAGACCAGGTGGGGCCACCACCTGGTGCACTGTGGTCCCCTCACTGCACCACACACTGGTCACTTTTTCATAGGATTCACAGATCCAGCATGTGGTGGTGGACTCTGTCTCAAATATAGGGGATCCTTTGCATTGTGCCCAGCCCATGGTGGTGGATGCACCATCACGTCCAGCACTATGACGGGATCCACTAGACCCAGAGCTCGTAGTAATCTGGGAAATGCGGGATCCAGCAGCAGCTCGATATCTTTTTCTTTTTTAAAAAATTAATTTGCATAAATCTGTGCTAGTTCTTCTGTGCAGATCCCATGCTCAGACGTGGCTGATGTGCAATTTGGGTGTTTTTTTTGTTGAGTTTTATGTGTTCAGCTTATTGTTGTTTCAAGGGGAGAGAGATCTGAGAACGTCGCTCACTCCACCATGTTTCCCATGTCACTTCAGCTGCTCGATTTCATTTGGTCCTCAGAGAACCAACTCTTACTATGGGCATCTATGTGAATGACTTAGATGCTCTGATCGTTAGCTGTGATTTGGCTCCACAGTTTGTGGCTCCAGAGAGAGTCATCTTTAATCAGCCAGTCTATAGTTTTCAAGTGGCAGACCGAACAGTTAGGCCGTTAGTGACAGGAGGCCCAAGCTCAAGAGTTAGCAAGAGCTGAGAATGGCCTTGAGTTTTGCCCACCGGGCCAGGCCACTCACTGTGTCTGCTTTCTGTTCTGTACACCCAGTGCTGGGGTCGGACAGCTGTAGTATTCAGGGGACACCATGAACGTTTCAGTTTAGCTGACCCACAAGTGAACCAGGCCCAGGAGTTTAGGGGAATTCATATGTATCGAGGGCTCATTGGGTCAGCAGCTCTTTGGGGTATAATGCCCCCCCCCCAAAAAAAGGAGATAACTGTCACTTTTTAATACAAATTTATAAGCTGGTGGGGCAAGATGGGCTGCATTCTTAGATACATATTTCAGTGTGACGAGCAAGACTTGTTAGACCTCTTTTGCCTTGCTAGCCATTTAGTCCAAATTTACCCCCTCTAAAATGGGGCTAACAGTCACAAGGATTCCATGATCCAGGAGTTCATTTATATCAGCAGCATCAGTGTTTCTAAGAAGTTATCTTCCCTGAATTTTTCACTTCTCTTGGGTAAATAACTGGTTTTTGGAATGACTTCATTTGAGAACTTGGATTTTCTTCACCATCTTACACAATGTCCTCTGAAATGTTCTAATTTGCCTGAAATTATTTAGAATTGAATGAATACACTAGGCGTGTTATGAGTAGCACAGAGAAAAAAAATACTGTCATCTCATTTGTTCAAGATATGTATTTGTGAAATTAATACAGCTCAAGATCACGTTGGCTTTTTGGGGGGCAGTTCCATTACTTCATAGGTACTCACTGAGTCAGCTAAAACAAATATTTTCATCAGTGTTCTGCTAAGCCAAATTATCCCTATGCTCTACTTGTGTAGTCATTTATTGGGGGACCCCAATAATAACTAGAATTTTTTTTGTTAAATTTTAGCATGCTACATTTAATACAATTCTTCAGTCTGTCAAAATATTTTTCATTTTTGTTTCATTACTCAAAGAATTTGTAATTTTTCCTCAGTTTCATGTTGCTCTCACATTTGATGAGTCTGTCTTTCCAGGTATTATCCAAGGTAGTGAATTTAAAATTTACACGAATAGGGTGGTTTTTGAAATAAACTGTTATGCAGAATCCCAAATAGAAAGATACATTTGTCATTATCATTTTATTTTGCAAATTGAATTGTTGATTTTTTTTTCATTATGAAGTCCTTCATATTAGTGAAATGTGGTAGTTATTGTTGAGCACAAATTTTCAAATGTGTTTATGGATGACAGCTGAAATCAGGTCAATTTCATCAACTAATTTATTTGAATATTTTGTTTTTGTTGCACAGAACTGAAAATATTATCATTGAAACAGAAGTAGTTTTAATAGCTTGTTTGTCGTTTTGTTTGGTTTTTAAGTCCATTGTTCTTCCAATCTCAAAATACCCATTGAGTGAAATTAATCAGATGTTTGAAAGAAGTGTAGTAGAAATATTTCTTTTAAAATCAAAACATTGATAATATTTAACAACTATCCTTACTCATTTATTCAGCAACTATTTCTTGAGACTCTGCTACATGACCAGCACTGTTTTAGATGCTGAGAGTACAGTGATGTATAAGATAAAACAAGAACTAATAGACACAGACAAAAGTTTAGTGCTTACCAGAGGGAAAGAGGGGAGGGGAAGAGGTGGGTAAGGGTAAAGGGAGTCAAATATATGCTGACGGAAGGAGATTTGACTTTGATGGCAAATGAAATGCAGTATACAAATGAATTATACTCTAGAAAACTATACAATTTTATTAACCAATGTTACCCCAATATATTTAATTTAAAAAGATTTTAAAAAGTAATTGGCTCTGGAATTCTATGTTTGAATAAGTTGATACAGAAAATAAATACACACGTGTGTACATATGCATGTAAATGCATGTATTTCAGTGTAAAGTTTGTGTGTGTGTGTGTGTTTGTGTGTGTGCGTGTGAGTGTGTACTAAAATTCTATATCCCTGCAGCAGAACAGAGCTGGAGAAAAATATACAATGTGCTGACTCTGCTCGCTTTATATTCATTTCCACTCACTTGAAGAGGACTCGTTGCTCTCTGGAGTTTATATGTACTTCTTTGACCACTCATTCTCTACTTTTCTAGAGGACTATTGTACATCCTCTTTTCTCTTCTCAATGCCCAGCGCAGTTTTGATATCTTCACCTTCAGCCAGTGACCATGCTTTCTACCCCACTGAGAAAACAGGAACTATCAAAAGAGACTATTTATAGGTCATCACCAACACATCAGCTCACCTTCCAACATCTGTTTTCAGTAGGTGAAGTGGTCGTGCTCCATATCATGCCAACTCTTCTGCTTGTGCTCTAGATTCCACCCCTTCTTAGGTGTTCAAAGACCTCGCTTCAGCAATTCTCCTTTATTTCTTCTATGTTTGCTTTCCATGGTGTCAATTTCACCCATCAATCCTTTTCTCGAGATCACTTCCCCCAAAAGCTACTGCCTTGTTTTTTTTACTCTTTGAAACACAATTCCTCTAGAGTATAGTCCATACGCATAATCTCTCTTCCCCTTCAAGCTTTTTTCTTATTCTTGTCTCTACTTTTTTTTAAAAATTTTATTAAGACTTTACTTTTTTTTAGAGCAGTTTTAGATATACAACAAAACTGAGAGGAAAGTACAGAGATTTCTTATATACTCTGCTCTCCAATCTTTTGGAATTGTTTAAATTTTTAATATGTTTCTAATGACTTCAGAATTTTTTATTATGAATGATAACGCATACAAAAATTTACCTAAATATGCATTGATAGTATAATAAATTATTATAAAGAAACTCTCATGAAAACCACCAAGATTAGGAAATAGGGTATTGCCAGCACCTCAAAAGTCTTTCATGTGTTTCTTTTCAATTACTACGCCTGTCTCTTTTAATAAGTAATCACTCTCTTGTTTTTTTATATCAATTTCTTTGCTGTATATATCACACACCAGCTATGCATCCCTAAACAGTCTAGTTTTGTTTTGTATGTTTCTGCACTTTGTATAAATGGAAATAGGAAATCTTTGTGTCTATGGCTCCCTTCACTCATATTATGTTTGTGAGAGTTTAGCTATATGCTGTGTGAGCTAGTAGCTTGTTCATTTTCATTGCTGTACATGAATGTACTGCAGTTTATTTTTTAATTCTACTGTTGATGAGCGTTTGGTTTGTATTTAGATTTGAATTATTTCAATAGTGCCATTGTGGACATTCTTGGACATGTCTCTTGTGTGCGCACAGTTCAGAGAGAAGTGGATTGCTGAGTCATAGGGACATATATTTTCAAGTTCAATAAATAAGGTCATACTTTCCAAAATGTGACAATTTATATTCTAACCATCTGTACACGATGACAGTTCCAGTTGTTCCACAATCTTGAAAACACTTGGTATGTTTACCTTTTATTTTTCCTTTGGGTCTGAAGCCATAATTTATGTGTTTTTAATTCTCATTTCTATTATGACTAATAAGGATGAACGCCTTTTTGTATGCTACTGACTGTTTAGGTAGCCTCTTTTGTGAAGTACCTGTTCAAGTCTCTCCTCTATTTATTTTCTATTTAGTCTCTGTCATTTCTTATTGATATTTGGAAACTTTTTAGATATTCTGGATATAAATATTATGTGAATTATATATGATGAAAATACTTTTTCCCAATTCATCCTTGTTCTTCTAATTTTTTTAATGGTGACTTTGATGAATAAAATATAGCCAAATTTATTAATATTTTCTTTATTATGAGCACTCTCATGTCATATTAAAAATTTTCCAACTCAAGGCTATGAAGTTATTCTTCTATATTATTTTCTAAAAGCGTTATTTCTTTTGCATTTTATATATACATCTTTACTCCATTGAAAAAATTATTTTTGTTTATAGTGTTAGGATGATTTAATTTTTTCCTATGTGAGCATCCAATTATCTTACCCTAGATATCCATCTAGCTAACTCCCTCACTTGTTTCAAGTCTCTGCTCTCGTCATCTTCCCAGTGAGGCCTGCTCTGACCACAATAATTAAAACTGCAACTTCTACTCCCCTCCGACATAGCATTAGTCCATAGCACTTGATTTCCTTATGATAAACTGTACAATTCGCTGTTTATTATCTGTCCATTAGAATGTTAGCTCCATGAAGGCAGAAATCTTTGCCCATTTTGATTGCTTATACATTTTAAGTACTTAGATAGTTTCTGGCACAAATAGGTGCTTAGCAACATTCATTGAATTAAATGAATGAATAAATGAATGCAGAAAAATGGCAGGAAACACATTCAAGTTAGCACCTATACTGGTTCATTTGACTATGATTCATTGTATTGGTGGTACTTAGTTTTTGGAATTTTGAAATACAGTGCATTTGAGTATGTGTGACAATTTTATATAGCTGCGAAATACTTAAAATTTTAAAATAAGTGTTTAAATATTTAATAAGTACATAAATATTTATGAAAGTAAATACTTTCAGGAAACTCTTTTAGAACACTTGAAGTTGCTCTGCCAACATTTAGGTTTCTTTGGAATGTCCATCATTCAACAATGTTTATAGAGTCCCCAGTAGGTTCGAGTGCTGTGCTAAGCTCTGGGGAATAAGTGTGAAGCTGTCCCTGCCTTCAAAGAGGTTGCAGTTCACTAGGAACACAGTTTAAGACTGCAAAACTAAGCCATTTAAATATAATCCCATCCTTTGGGATTCAGGTTATCTGGCTCCAAAAATGTCAGGCTAATTCCAGGGACTGCTTTGAGTCATGGAATGAGGCGCTTGACCAGATTTGGTCAGGACGCACTCTCGTTTCTAGGTCTGCCCATCAACAACGTGGCTTTAATCTACCTGAGATTGGATTTCACAGGAATTATAGGTTTTTTGAGTGATGTGGTAATAGAATGAGCTGTACTTGGAGTCAGAGACTTGTTTTGAGTATTGAGTTCACCTAATTGTTGTATTATATTCATTTATTCACCAAGTAAATATTGAGCACATACTGTGTGTTGAGGTCTCTTCTGTGTACTTCACAGGCATTTGTTCATTACATCTGAATCATTTCCTTTTGAGGAACCTGAGATCCAGACTTAAAAAAAAACTTGCCCAAAGTTGCAAAATGTTTATGTGACACTGTTGACTTTCACACCCTGGCAGTCTGGCCAGAGATCAAATTCTTGACCTCTCCTCCACACATTAGCTTGTTAATTGATTGATCTTGTCTTTATTTAGCAGCTACTTATGGGTGCCTATTACATTTCAGATGATATGTTAATAGCTGGAATACAGGAGTGAAAAGAAAAAACCTGTTCCTACTCTTTGATGGTTGGTAGGCAAACACTCATAAGCAATGTGGTTATAATTATACTTGGACTTTCTGCTTCACAGGATTATTTAAGCATCACATAGCAAATAAATTTGAAAGCATTTTTGTAAACCTGAGTTCTCTCCAATCAGTTTATTGTAATAATTATTATTTATTCAGGTCATGACTAAATAACACATTTTAAGAAATATTTTCTTTTTACAATTTGGCATTCCTTCTATCACCTTTCTTTGTTCTTTTTCTTTCCCCTTTAGCCAAAGAGGTTAAAAAAAATCATTTACAAGGGGACATTCTTCAACCAAGCCCAAGTTATGGGAATTTGAATTTCTAAAGTGTACTTTGAAAAGTAATTTAAACAGTAGCTCTCTTAGTTCATTTAAAATATCATTTAACATAGAAAAATATTGGATTTGCCCAGAATACATATATATGCTTACCCTGCCAGAGTGCTTACATTAAAACCATTTTTAAAAGATAAAACAATAGACAAAAATCACTTTGTCTAACTCCAAAAATCACTTTGTCTAACTCCAATCAAAGCTCTTCCCAGAGTTTTGATTCCTCGAGTGCTACCACATTAAAAATGGAAAAACAAAAACAAAAACAAAACAATGTTGAGCGAGGGGTTATACATTCTAGCAAGTTATACAATAACATTTCTGGAGACGGATGGCAAAGCCTATTAGCTGTATGGCCTTTGGTGAATCATTTGACTTTCTGATGGGTTGGTTTCCTTCTCTGTAAAATGGGGATATCATAGTAGTCTACTTCTCAGGGTTCTTGTGAAGCTTAAGTTAGTCAAAATAAGTAAATTTCTTAGGGCTACATCTGGTATCTAACAAGTTGTTATTTCTATTTCTGCTAAAAAATAAACTTTAAGTCTTAAAATAAAATTATTATTAGATTTAGAAAACCTGGCTATAGTCAGTTCTTTTCTGGTTTTTGATTGCTAAATGTCATTTCTGGTATTAGGGAAAAAAAGAGAGCAAGTAGGAGAGAGGAAAAATAGCTACATGTGATTATCTAATGCTGAAAAGCTAAGCACAAGTTAGAGAGCAGCTGTGAATGCAATGCCTAGTTTTGAAGAGAAGCTTAGAACATACGTCAGTGTCTGGACACATTTGTTAAATTGTCCTCAGTTTTTCCATGTAAATCCTATTATTTCTGCAAATTCCTTAATAACATTGCACTTTTGTCATGATGAACATAACTTCTCTTATCTCAGAAGTGGGGTTTTCCAGCTGTTGGACCGAGGCAACTCTATTCTCATAAATTTCATGCGGAAGCTGTGATAAGCGAGACAGCGCTGCTGTATTTTAACTAGCTGATCGTGTGCAAAGCTACATTGTCGGGTGGTGTAACATCGATTGTTAACTTTAATCAAAAAGAATCTAAGAGCTTAATGGGATTGTTGACGTTCGATGTTCTTGGTTCTCCAGCAAATTGCTGACCCTATTATAGGAGTTTATTTTTCACGTATTAAGGTAATTATCCTGTAGAACTAAGTAAACATTGTATTACATTTTTGTTTTCTGATAAAAAGATCCTCAGTTTCTACTTCATATTCTCTATGTAGCTACCATGTAGGTGAGACAAATACCATGTTTAAAATTCTCCATTAATATAAATCTTTGGCAAAACTCCATGCTCATACTGTTTCTTTCATTCTTCTATCTTGGGGGGAGGCAACATATATTTTTGTTTCCTGATATTTAATTATTCCTGAGAATTCTTGAGCATACATACCACCTTCCACTTCAAATGTTAATTATTTGAAAGTAATAGTTATTGGTCAATCATGGTATCAACTCTCTTGCTTTCTTGGCATTTCATAAACCTTAGATAGTTCTATAACTCTAAAATGTAAACTGATTATCAGTGAGTCAGAAACCATCTATTAGTCAAACTATAGGAGGATTTCAAATACTACTTTAAAAATTACAGCCCTTAAGATGTAATGCCATTTTTTAACATAATTTAAATGAATATTTATTTTATCTGCTCTTATAAAGATCATACACATTTTTTTTGTTTACAGAAAATGATGGGAAGCTGACTAAATTTATAGCTATTTTTTGAACTATGCTATTTAGCCTTTGTTAATAGGCTATTGTACATTGGTTTTTAAGTTAATTAATGCTACATTTTTGAGTATCAACCATGTGGAAGAGAATATGCATTCTTCATTTGTGTTATTATTATCTTTCTAATAAGAGTTATTTCTTTGTAGCCAGGAAGATGTTTATTATTTTTATTTTTCTCCTCGTAAAAACTACATGCTTATGGAATATTTGATGATTATATTAGTTATTTATTGCAACTTACTTTAAAACTTGGTAAATTAAAAAAATAGCTATAATTGTTTATTATGTCCATAGTTCAGAAATTCAGGAATAGCTTATCTAGGGGTCTTGACTCAGGTTTCTAGCAAGGTTGCAGTCAAAGATACACTGGGTTTTAGTCATTTGAAGGCTTGACTGGGATGAGAGGATTTACTTCTGAAGTGGCTTGAGTGGCTTCCTCACATGACTGGCAAGTCGGTACTGGTTGTTAGTGTTAGGTCTTAGTTCCCCTCTTTTCCTCTTTCTGTGAGTCCCTCGTAGAGATATTTAAGTATCTTCATGGCATGATGGCTCTCTTCCCCCAGAGGGAGAGATCCAAGGTATTAAGATGGAAACTTTCACACTTTTTATGACCTAGCTTCACAAATTACATCCTGTCATTTATGCTGTAGGTAATAACCAGTCCCGATTTGGTGTAGGAAGAGAATACATACTGGTTCAAGTACCAGAAAGTACAGATCATTAGGTGTTCCCTTGAAGGCTAGCTACCATGCTAATTAACTGGATTGTCTCAAATACTCAGATGTCAGAAGCCAACATTTATACTAGTTAACTATGAATATCCATTATTGTAAAGCATTAATTCAGATGAAGACATTGAAAAACTGATTATTATTTTTTGGAGGTGATATATTGACAAATAACATTTTGTAAGTATAAGGTATACAAAAGTTTGATACATTTGGTTTGACACATTGATATAGTGCAATATTTTTACTGCTGTAGTTTTAGCTAACACTTCTGTTACGTCACATAATTACCATTTCTTTTTTTGTGGTGAGAACAATTTTAAGGTTTCACAATACTCAGCCACTCTGTTATCTGTAAGAGAAAATCCAACCTATATTGTTTTAAACAGAGAGGGAATTGTTGGCTTATACAAAGAAAGAGACTATGGAAGACCTCATCCAGGTACTCAATGATGCCATCAAGAACCCTATTGTTTCATTTTGCCGTGTGCCTCATTCTAAAATGGACTCCTTACCTAGTTGGTAGAATGGCTGTCAGAGGCTTCTAGGAGTTTTATTTGTGCCCAGGTTAATCAGCTAAACAACAGTTTTCTGATTGGATCATCACTTTGGCAAAAAGAACAGGATTATTCTGAACGTACAGGTTATTTGAAGGCCATCCTAAGAGCAAAGCTGCTAAATATTGGTGAAAAAGATAGAAAAAATGTAGGAAGGAACAATAATGCCTACTATAGGGACAAATATTTATGTTTATTATAAATAATATTTTAGACTTGATCTAACCACATATATATAATCTACCAAAATGGGAATAATTTATACTGTGTTTTCCAAAAAAGAAAGAGCAAGTTTTCCAAACTCTGGATGTCTCTGCTAAATACTTTCTAAAGGGTAAGTTGTTCTGCTTAACTGCTTTATTAAAATTTAGGGATAACTTTACATTTGCAATGTTAATACTTCACTTTCAAGGAAGTCATCACTTAATAGGTTTTTAATTCTTTGAGGTTACATATTTGGGCAAGGATGATTTTGGTCACTTGCCAATAAATACAAAAGTCAAGACTGCAAACAGAGAGATTCAACATTTGGGCCATAGTTATAATTAATGAATTCACTTGTATTTCTCCTTCAATGGACTATAAGCTCCTTGAAGTCCTATACTATGCCTTTCCTTTCTCTTTTCTCAGTATCTGCTGTATGCCTGGAATATAGTGGAAAACTAGCAAATAATTACAGAGTAGATGGAGGGAAATTATTATTATCATTAATACTATTACAGCACCCAGTCCAGTGTGTGCTACTTGTGGTCAGTAAACAGTGTCCATCTCCCTTAGAGGGTTGCATACATGTCACATTAAAGACTAGCAATTACAGCTGCAATCTGCATCAGTGTTTCATTTCCTAGGATTTATGCAAATCTCTGTCAACAGCTTGAAGATTACTCTGACCTAAACCCCATGTGTTAGGATAAGATACACCGGGGTTCGAATCTGTACTTTGCTACTTAGAAGCTGTATGACCTTTGGCAAATTTGATGACCTCTTTAACTTGCTGTTTTCTCTATAACGTAGTATAATCATGGTTTCTGCTTCAGAGCAGTGTCAAAAGGTTAATGTAATAATGCACATAAATTCCCTGAGAATGGTTTCTCACTCACAGTGAGCTCAATAAGTATTAGCTATTATTTTATTCACATATGGAGATTTTGCCTCCATTTTACATAAAAGACAAGCAGATTTCACAGTCAAGTTTCAAAGTTATTTGAAACTTTGGGTTATATTAGAAAACTTATTGGCATTATCAAATTTTCACTGATGGGGACTGGGAACTATGGAGCAGAGGGGAGGTATTTAATATAGAATATTAGTAAAGAACTTTAAATTAAAATAGGTCTGGTCTGGTTATTTTCACCACTTCCTAGCGTCATGTTCTTGAGCAACTTAAGTTAACTCTTGTGTTAATTATCTATTGGTGCACAAATTACCATAAACTTAGTTACATAAAACGTTATACATTTATTATTTCACAGTTTCTGTGGATCAATTTAAGCAAGTTTTTTTTTTAATAATTTAAAATTTTTTTCAATTACTGTTGACATACAATATTATATTAGTTTCAGGTGTACAACACCGTGATTAGACATTTATTTACCTTTTGGGGATGGGTATTAGGCAAGTTTTAACTCGCTTCTCTGCTTAGTGCCTCCCAAGGCTGTCCCTAAGGTTTAAGTCAGGATTGGAGTCTAATGAGAGGCTCAATTGGCAGAGGATCTAATTCTGAACTCCTTCAGATTGTTGCCAGTATCTTCTTGTGACTGTAGGATTCATGGCAACTTGCTTTTTCAAAGCTACCAATAGCATATTAGCAAGGTGAAGTCCTATATAATATATTATAATCACAGGAGTGATTCATCACCTTCAACATATTCTGCTGGTTAAAAGTAAATTTTATTTCACCCATGCAGGAAAAAAAGGAATTTATACAGGGCATGAACACTAGGAAGCAGGGAACATAAGTGCCACCTTAAAGTCTGACTTGTTAAGCTTTCATTTTTCTTCTGTATAATGGGTATAAATAGTACCAACCATGTGCAATAATGCATATAAAGTACTGCGTATTCTGCTCGGCATTTTATGGCAGCTTATATGTTGATATCATCTATTAGTTGTTAATTCAGTGAAATTAAAAATGAATATTCAGCCAGACTGAGCTATTGAATAACAGGGCTACTCGAATGTAATGTATCTTTATTGCCCCTACTGCAAGCTTCTAAGTTTATTCTATTTCTCTTTCCATCTGCGATACTTCCCAACATAGTTAGCATTTTTAATGTCATTAATTCCTGTCTTCATATTTCAATGAGACAAATCTTGAATTTTGTCTCCTCAGAATCAGATTTTCTGTGCTAATAAATATTCCAATACATTAATTTGTAATAATGGGTAAAAACCAAAGAAAATTCTTCTTCTTCCCTTTTTCCTTCCTTCACCTCTCCCCAAATAAGAAGCACGTTTTAGTCAGTGCCTTATAATAAAATAAAGATTATTTTTCCACTAGAATTGAACAGTTCACAAGGAGCTGTAGTAGACTTCACAGATTAGAGCCTTTGAGGAATAACCCTCTCTCTCAATTTTGAATCCTGAGCTTATGCAACTGTATTTCTGTAATACACATTTGGACACCCTCAAAAATATGTGCCAAACTGGGTGTTAACTGGTGTTTATTACATTTATTATAACATTAAAAGAAATTAATCTAATGGGAATTTTGGACCAAGGGAAAAATATCAGGATGCTTCATAACTGATGGGTAAAGAAAAGTTTAGAGACAAACTTTTTGGCTACTCTCAGACTGAGTAGGTAAAATCATTATGTTGACTCCCAAGCCCAGATCTGTTTGAGTTATAAAAGAGGTTAATTAGCTTTGTTTATGAGCATGGATAATCTGCACTGAAATTTCTTTACTTAAAAACTGTAAAGAAACTGTATTAATGATATAATGGAATACTACTCTAGACTATTAATTTGTAATCAACCACAAACGACCAAAAAATGGAAAAGTAAAAAACAATAATTGGGTTTAAGACTTTAGACAACAGGCAATATAAGACAATAATCAGGGGAAATTTTTAAGGGGAACCCCACCATTTCCCTGGTTTCAGCGTGGGGCAAATCCCCAACTGCGGTAAAGGAGCTAGAATGCAAAAGTGGAATAATAGTTCTTCCTGAACTGGAGAAGCTAAGATTTAAGTATTGGCCCCTGCAGAAACTGGAATTGTCAAGACAGAGCACTGGAAATAAGTAAGCTCTTCGTGACAAGTAAGTCCAGAATTCTGTGGGACAGGGGTTACCCATTAATTCTAGACTGTCCTGGGTGCATATCCACAGAATAAAAGTATCTGGAACATATAACAATTGTTTGATAACTCAATAATGAGAAGTAAAAAATCAATTAAAAATGGGGAAAAGACTTGAATGAACACTTCACAGATGAAGGTGTACAAATAGTCAACAAACTCCTGAAAAGTCACTGACCATTGTTAGGTGACAGAAAAGTGAAACTTAAACCATGATGACATAACATTTCATACCCATTAGAATGAGTAAAATTTTTAAATGTCCAAGAATATCAATCTTTGGCAAGGATGTGAATCAAATGGAATTCCCATACTGCTAATGAGATTGTAAAATAGTACTGGAGAACTGAAAAAGGGTTTTTCAATTTTTTTTAAAACAAGCATAAAGTTACCCTGTGACCAATTCCACTCTTAGGTATTTATTTAAGAATCAAAAACACATGCTCACAAAAAGACTTTTCCACATACATTCACAGCAGTTTTATTCATAGTTGTCAAAATTAGAAATTACTCTAGTGTTCATCAATAGGTAAATGTGTACACAAATCATAGTTAACAATACAATGAATTACTACCAAGAAGTATACAGGAACAAATTACAGATACAACAAAATGTATCAGAAAGGACAAAGATCACCACCGCTGTCCTATTCTGTTGATCACATGGACTGACCTCGTCACATGGGAGGGAGCTATACACGCGTATGAACGGTGTAAAGACCAGAAAATTAAAATCATTTTGGAGGCATGGATATCGGGTGGTGAAAGGGAATACAGGATTTTTGGAGTGGAGTAGACAAGTGGGGCTGGGAAGAAAAGTCGTGGTCAGATTATGATAGGAAATCTGAGTTGTATGTGGTAGAAATAAAATTGGCATTGTACAAAATAAATTGTAAATGGACCTCATCTGCAGTAATGAGATTGCAAATCAAGTTGGATACAACTCTTTCAAAAGGACTTAGTTTTGGAAGCAAGACTAGGAAATACATGATCCTCTTGTGTTCAAAGGTATCCAATTGGCTTGGCTCGTTGCTGTATGTCTGTTGATGCTGATAGATAATTTGCAAATTGTGTTGTCAACACAACATTTAATCTGCTCTCAGCAGCTCATAAACAACATTTTGATTAATTCTTTCAGTCCGGGTCTTCTGGGCAAGATTTATAAGCTCTGCTTATTTGGATGAAAAATAGAGAGAGACAAGCTGTCAGTAGATGGGGAACGGGATGGAGGGGATGGAAAGATTTCCTGTTTTTTTCTTTTTGGTTGAATTTAAGTGTTTTGTAATCAGAATTTTAGATGTTTGGTTCCACAAGAGAAGGATTTCTCTGTGGGACTCAACAACTGGCGCAAAGCAAGCCTTAGTGTCAGAGTGGAGAAAGTCAGGACAGACAGAGGTGGATTGGCAGTGGGATACTGTGGGGAGGAAAAAGTCAGTCAAGCCTGAGGCAGGAAATGACTTTCTGATTTAGCTGATTAGTTCCAGACACCTGTTGGACAGTTACAACTTAGAAAGCTTGCCATCCACGCTCCCTATGGAATAGTGAAATTTTGTGTTGAATAGAATTCTGTTCAACCGGCATATTTTAAAAGAGGGTTAGAATAAAAGGAGGCTTTCTATTACATAATATATAAAGGTAAATATGCATTATTACTGAGCATTCTTTATGTGTGTGTGTGTGAGAGAGAGAGAGAGAGAGAGAGAGAGAGAGAGAGAGAGAGAGAGAGAGAGAGAGAGAGAGAGAGAGAGAGAGAGAGAAATAGAGAGAGAGAGAGAGAGAGAGAGAGAGAGAGAGAAAGAGAGTGTTATTGCTGTTGTTCTCTTATATTATCACATATGCCAGTCCCCACTCCAGTCCCCTAAATCTATTTAGTTGAATGATTTCTATTAATTTTGGCTTCGAAATCATTTTCCATTGAAGCATGCTTTATAATCAGCAGCTCTCTACCTTTGTTGATTTATCCTAGCCAAGATAGGTGAATAGAGTTCTAAAACACTCTATATGGAATATTCTTATATCACTGACACATGGTGATCATCTAGCAACTTAGGCATAAAAACTGGAAATGAATGTCATTGGAATAAGGTCCTTTCATACCAATTATGACACAAGATGTACAGACAGTCGGCAGCTGATAGGGAAAAATGGTCCAAGAAAACAGCTATCTAATAGTGTCAGAAATGTAAATAACCCAACCCCGACAATTCCTCCTTGAATTTGTCCCCTTTTCTGCCTGTCTCCTCTCAAAGAGAAAACATGATTTTTATGAGCTGCGTTTTGGAAGGCACACATTTCTAGTGATCATGCCAAGTGTGTCTTTTGTTGTTCACATCTGCATCTTTCGATATCAAGAGTCAACAAGAAAGTAGATTTGATTTTGTTCCTTTGACAAATAAAGTTCACTTTGGGACACAATTGGGAAAATACAGCCATTACATCCATACCAGAAAACCAAAGCTGAATTTTTCATTAGTGGCAGTTAAATGTTGTATCGTATATGCGAGGTCCCTGGAAATAGTAACCCAGATTCAGAAATTAGTAATTATATTGACCTTGACATCTGTCCTCGTTACCTTGTTCCCAGCTCACACAATTAGTTTCGTTGAAAATGTCATCAAAACCCTGTGTTTTAGATCTATTTCTAGTAAGGAACTCCTTCAAACCATTGCCCCATAAAAATTACAATATTAAGGACACAAAGGTATACGTGTATCTAATTGCAGTAATTGTATTGAGAAAGAATTCACATAAATCTCCTTTAGGAGCTTCATTCTGTTTGATGGCCTTCATGTACTCTCTTAAAACTAAAATGATTTCAAAGCATTGTTCTACAAAAGATGATCAGCAATTATTGTCTATGAAAAGAGAAAGGGTGAAAGAGAACAATTTGAGAGGTTCACATTGTGAGATAAACTTCAGGCTTTTAACTTAAGGGTGGCAGAGTCTAACTATAGCCCTGCAATTCTAGAACTCTCTGTTTCCTGTTCTCACTCCTTCTCCCACCCCCCTAGGCCGCAATTTGTTGGAAGCATTATTGTTGTCCAAGCAATATGCTGACAGAGTCTAAATGTAACACTATCCTCCCGAAAAATGAGGGAATCACATACTCATACAAAGGGGAAAATACCTAGTGATTTTCAATCTTCTGAAAATAGCAATAGTCTATTGGACTTATTTCATGATTATAAAAGCCTAATAATCTATGATAGGTGAGAGCAAATGTGATTTATTAGGGTCTCTCACAGACAGGAGATAAACCCATAATGTGCAGACAAACATTTTTTTTTTAAGCAAATGTGCTAAAAAGAAAATAGTCAACAGCTTGCTTACTCTGTAGCTCCAGAAAGTGATGATTTGAGGCTCTGAAATATAGAGTTGATGAATGGTAGAAGAAATGTTATAACTGTTGTTCTATGGTTAGATAAACTGTCACCTCCGTGAAGAAAATATAGATTACTGAAACTGATTGCAAGCAATCAGCACTGTACATTCTTCTTCCCTAACTGAGCAATGTTTGAATTTGTGCCTTTCCGACAAATGCATTAATAACTTTTAGCCACAAGGTATTTGCGGAAGAAATTGGAAATTGTTTTTAATTTGTTGGTTTGGTGAAGCGATAATATATTGAGTCATAAGGGAGGGGGTGAAA
This sequence comes from Rousettus aegyptiacus, assembly GCF_014176215.1. Lineage (NCBI taxonomy): Eukaryota > Metazoa > Chordata > Mammalia > Chiroptera > Pteropodidae > Rousettus > Rousettus aegyptiacus. The sequence goes on from NW_023416285.1 coordinate 12,166,198, forward strand.
AAAAAAACTATTGGTATATGATGTCTATTTGCATATGTAAATATATTAAAGCACACAGAGCCATGTTGTTCTTATAAACTCTCCCACACAAAGAAAAGGGTTAACAGAAGAGGAGATTTAAAAAGCTGCATGATCATGTTGTGAAATATAGATTTAACACAAAACTCATCGGAGGCCCCCATGAGTTATGGGCCTCATTTACTGCATATTACAGACATTTTTTCCATGTTCCTTTTCAACAAGGCATATGGTTTAAATTAGTTTCATCTTGGGTTTTCTAGGATCTTTTGTGGACTGCTTTCCTGCTCTTTTAATTCTACAGTAAGATGCTATTAAGGGCAGTTCTTTAATTACCATGCGGAGCAATGCGTTAGGAACATACACTGTAATAGCCACAGCAGAGTAAGCTTTTGAATCAAGAATTCACACTCAGTGATGACTTAAAGAAGCTGCAAATTCTTTAGGGATGGAGATGACTGTGTAAAAGTCAGTGTTAGTTGGGGTGGAGGTAGGGGCAGCTGGAGATGTAAACATTAAGACGCTCCTTCTACTGAGTCGTTGAGTCAGAGAGAAGGAGATTCTGTGATAGGTAACAACATCCTGAAGGGTTAAGAATATTAAGGGATCCCATTTCCCATAACTTAGCTCATAAATCATATTTTCAGGTACTTTACATGATTTATGAGAGGCTGGCTGTCTGCACGATCAGTAAGTTACATTAGAATGGCAATTGGTACTTCCCAAACAGAACTCTGTAAGAATCCACATCTCAGAGAAGGGAAATCTCAGCAGACAAGTTACCTGAAAGCTGGGGTAACAGGAAGCATCTATGGTTCATGCTCCATTTCTGAAACTGAAGACATAAAATAATAAGGGAGAAAAACACTGAGCTGAAATCCTCACTTTTGTTTTTAAAATTTTTTTCTCATCACTGTAACCTTTATTATGTCATTTATTTTCTTTGGGCCTCAGCTCTTTCTTAGTAAAATAAAGAATTCAGAGCCTTTCTATCACCAAATATATATTATGCATTGCATATGCATAAATTACATATTTCTGTTATGTGTATGTATTTATATCTTGTTTCTTATCTATGTATACAGTACATATTGTGTGATGTGATTATACGTATGTATATGTGTGTATATATACATATGTCAAACATATCTATATAGGTATATGTACATACATACATAACTTCTGTCTATTTACCTATGATGGTATTTCCTTAAAAAAAAATTGAAAAGAACTGAAGTGAGTACATATGTTTTTGCATATACACACCTATATAAGAAATATGTACACATGTATATGCATGTGTTCATATATATGCATATGGTATACATATTATACATAGAAAACCTATCAGCTAAGGGATTCTTATTACTTAATTTAACCTATTATTCTGAAAATCATAAATGCTGACTCCAAAAATGTTAAATTTATGAATAGGATTGTAAAGTTTAATCAAGTACTCCATTAAACATTATAGCGTGTAAAGGTACTCTGTTGTTTTCCTTCAGAAATAAAAACATAGGAAATTGCTACTTGACATTGATCATGGGTAAATGGAAGATCAAAAGAGAAGTTATGAAGGGTGTCTTGTCACTTTATATTATGGGAATAAATTTTATTTTGAGGGTGAATTAAAATTTATAGTTTTGTTATTAGACCTTCGTTCTAATGCAACTCATCCATATTTGGGTTTTATGTTAGAGGACTGTTAAATCTTTTCAAGCTTTTTTAATAGGAGGAAATATGGTATATTTTTATCTCTTTGCAAAAGGCACTCTAACCCATTAGATTATCTAGAAATCATGTTTTCCTGAACACACCAGGCAAGAGATTCAACAGGTCACTGATAAGCCGAGAAATGAATATTTATGAGCTCAGAATTATTTACACATTGGATCAGTTCAGAATTATGAAACCTAAACTTCTCATTATTAACAGGAATTTAGATACAGTTTTTTTTTTCTCTAATATACTCTCTATTGTCCTTGTATGTCAAGAAAGCTACCGATCTCCGGTACTTGTGCTCATTAGCTGGAGCCATTTTCTCTATCTCAAGCTATTAATTAACCATCCTAGATCAATATTTTTTCAGATTTGGTCATTTGGGCTTATTTTACTCAGTTCAGACTGCTATAACTAAAATACCACAGAATGTGTGGCTTAAACAGAAACTTAGTTTCACAGTTCTGGAGACTAGAAGGTCAGAAATCAAGACACCAGTCAGTTAGGTTCCTGGTTTGCAGAGGGACACCTTCTCGATGTGTCTTCACATAGTGGAGAGAGAAAAAGGATCAGCAAGCTCTCTTCTCTCTTGTCATAAGAGCACTAATCCCACTCTTGAGGGCTCCGCCCTCATGACCTAATTACCTTTCAAAGGCCCCACCTCCAAATACAGTCATTTTCCTCCCCCTTATCTGCAGTTTCACTTTATTGGTCAACCTGTCTGAAAATATTAGGTGGAAAATTCCAGAAATGACAAACGATAATAAAATTTTTAAATTACGTGCCGTTCTGCTTAGCATGATGAAATCCCACGCCATCCTGCTTCATCCCACCCCAATGTAAATCATCTCTTTGTCCAGCGTATCCACACTGTATATGATACCTGCCTGTTAGTCATTTAATAGTCCTCTCAGTTATTAGATTGGTTATCAGAAAGAGAGACCACATTTCTCTAACTTTTATTACGGTATGTATTTATAATTGTTTTATTTTCCTATTAGTTATTCTTGTTAATCTCTTACTGTGATTAATTTACAAATTAAACTTTATCATAGGTATGTATCATAAAAAAAAAGTAGCATATATAGAAGTCAATACTGTCCATGCTTAAAGGCATCCACTGGAGGTGATAAGGGGAGACTACTGTATCATCGTCCCCTAACTGGATTTTGACATACGAGTTTTGGGGGGATACGAGCATTCTGTCCATAGCTGGTTGTTGGTCTCCTCTTCTGGAGAAACCAACTCTACCATTCCAGTTAGTCTCCTATAGTTTTTTTATTCACTGCTCTCAGTTCCAGTCACTTAGAGTCAAGAATTTTCAGTGTGCTTTTGGAGTGAGGATCTTGTTGGATATGATAGTCATCTTATTAATGTTCACCATCACTTTCTTCCATTAACGTCCTGGACGGCACATTTGAGAGCCAAATTTGAATTGTCTACATGAAACCTGGAGCTTTATATATATATATATATAATTATATATATATATATAATTATATATATATATAATTGTTTTAATTAATAGAATATTATGTTTGGAGTTAGTAAATAGAACTTACTGAGTTCATTTAATGTAGGTTTTTACACAGTGTGTACTCTATTGAAGCATTCAGAATAAGACTATAATAAATCAAAGGCTGACAGAATACATACAAAAAAGAGAGAAGTTATAAACCTCTCAGGTCCTCCCGTTCTTTGGTATTTTCCAAAGGCTAGTCCATTGATGAGATGCATCTTTTCTGTGTGTGCACATGCACACTTTGTGTGTGTGTGTGTGTGCACATGTAAAAATGTCTGGAAATATAACTCCAAACAGTCAATGTTTATTTGCGTTGCAGAGGAAGGATGAGAAGGGCAAGAAACACCAAGTATTATATTTGCTTTTTAATTGAGATACTTTTATATGGTTGGATTTTTAACAACAATAATAAATTTGCATATTTAATCTTTAACAACATCTTTTAAGAATATAATGATATTTCACAGAAGGATTTTTATCAGATAAATGATCTAGATAGATGAATTTTTAATTTTTATTTTATACTTATTAATTTAAATAGCAATGTTCTTTATGGACTCTTTGTTTACACAATTGTAATTTTGGAAATCAATTCAAATGTATAAACATATATAATTGAATGTTCAAAGCAGTCACAAATATTATACTGGCTATTGGGATTTAGCTGAGGGCTGTGTTTGCGATATGATGTATTCATTTGACTTCCGCTTGAGTCCCCATCTGCCCACATGGAATACACTAAGAAGTTCCATGAATCTTTAGTTTTCATGACAGAATTGTAACAGGGCTTATGTTTTGTGTGTACGCTTTAATTAAAAAGAAGAAATGTGTATAAATATTATTTGTAGCAGGTATGCTTTCAGGACCTTGCTTATATCCTCCTGGATCTAACTATTTGCATTAGTTATGGCTCTCCAGAAAAAATTTTATATATATATATATATATATATATATATATATATATATATATGCCAATTGCATGGGCCAATTCCTTAAAATCCCATGTAATTGTGAGGCTGGAATTTGAAATCCATAAGGCAGGCTGAAAACTCAGGTAGGATCTAATACTTCATTCTTGAGGCATAATTTCTTCTTGAAATTTCAATTTCTGCTGTTAAGGCCTTTAACTGGATGAGGCCTACGCACATGTTGGAGAGTAATCTCTTTTACTTAGAGTCAACTATTGTAGATGTAACCACACTTGCACATTACCTCCACAGAAACTAGATTAGTGTTTGATGAAATACTGGGCACTATAGCCTAGCAAAGTTGACACATTAAGACTCACCATCACATCATTTCAGTACGTAATGTCCAGCTGTGAGCATGTGTAAGTCTTTTCTAAAGGTGCCCTCTGAACTCTGCAGCCTGCTGTCTGTGCATGGGACTAGAATTCTGGAGAATTAACACCCCCAAAACCCTACCACTTGAATCTCAGCAATATCTATTTCTGGCATAAGGAAAGCTAACATACCGTTATTACTTTAATTGGTGTAAACATTCTGGAATAATTTCTTAAAATCTGGTGGCAGGGGGAGGTACACAATTTGCAGCTAGAAAACACAGATCTATATTAATGAGTCCTTTTTTTGTTGTTGTTCACGGTACGAATAACTCTTTTTAATGTTAAAAAATGTTTAGTCTCTTTAAAAGAGAGTAACTGCATATTTTGTATTATTGAATAAGAAAATAACAATCCACATCTAAGTTGGAGAATATTTTGCAGTAAGTTTGTTTCTTTGTTTTCTTTCTTTCCCAATAAAATTGAAGCCCCATTAAGTCACAGATGTTATTTGTTCGCTACTGTATTTCCAGAGGCTAGAGTAGGCACATAATAAACATTCAATAAATATTTCTGAATGAATGAACAGTGCAGATGCTAAGAATTCATTTTTATTTTGTCTTAGCTCCAGTAATTTGTAAGTATGACTGCATTGGGATAACAGAGAAATATTTTAAAAATAAAAATCCTGGATACCATCCCCAAAGATAGTAAATTAGAAGATGTAGGGTAGTAGAGACCAAGAATCTAGATGTACATACTCATACACACATTTATATGGACGTGTATATAATGGATTTTGTGATTCTTAACTAAAATTTGTTTATTGGCTTAGCATTTTGAATATACTAATATATTTGCATAACAGCTTCTTAGAAACAAATCGCTGATCAAAAGGGATTGCATTTTGTACATTTTCAAAATGAAATATTGTCAGATTTCCTTCTCAAAATCCCATATAACTTAATAATGAAAATATTTGTTCTCAACACTCTAATCAACATTAGATATTAATAGTAAAGTTTGTTTTTGCCAGTTGATGGATGAATATATATTTTTATTGTTTGAAAATTTTTTCTAATTATTTTAGTGTTAGCCACCTTTCTCTGTTTTTTGATCAAATGTATTTCCTGGTCTATAAATTGTTTATTAAAACATTTTGTTCATTTTTCTATTTGTTTATTTGTCTTTATGTTAAGGCTTATTCTATTAAGATAAATTTTCATTACATATGTTTCTACTTTTTGTGTGTTTTATTTTGACTCTTCTAATCAACTTTAATTATACAAAAATTTTAATAATTAAAATTTACGACTTTCATGCCCTTTTTGGTACTTGAAGATTTTCCTATTCCGAAGTCATAAGCGTATTTTCTTACATTTTTGCCTAATTTTTTCCTTTTAAAATTTTTATTTAGATTATTATTTCTCATGGTATTTACTTTTATAACCATTTTAAGTAGGATTAATTAATTAATTTGTAAATTAGCTATCTAATTACTTCAACATTATTTAATTGCTTATACTGTACCTACTGAACTTGAACTATATCAAGGTAAACACATAACACCTTCATATACATATACAGGTCTGTTTTTAGAATATCTATAATTTTTCCTTGATGTCCTCTTCTATTCTCACACCAATATCATATTGTTTTAATTACTATTGGTGTGTAATATCTTTCTGTCTGATAATAAAAGGCCTCATCATTAATATATCTTTAGAAAAATTTTCCCAGTACCTGTTGTATATTTTCTCTTCTAGAAATAGTTAGAATCACCTTATCATATTATATGAAAAAATCTTGTTGAGATTTTCATAGATATTTAACTGAAATTCTAGTTTAATGTGGTGGAAATTAGTATCTTTACAATATTATGTCTTCCCTTCCAGAAACATGACATATCTTTGCATTAATTCAGATGTTCTTTTATGGCCTACCTGGTACTTGAAGCAGTAGTGACAATTGAATCTAATTTGGTTTTTGATTTATTGGAATAAAGGGTGTTTATATCCTCAGCCTGCTATTTGCAAACTGCTAGCAAAAATCAGCCTGAAACATTTATATCCTACCATGTAGAAAAAAAGCATAAATTAAAAAAATAGATGAGTTGTTTTTTTAAATGCAGTTTTTGAGGATTCCAAACTATGTCACCAGAAAGTATTTTTTCTTATGTTTTGATGGTATGAAGCATAGTTAAATTTTAATCTGCATTTTAATACTCACTAGTTCTCCAACCAGAAAAACGATATATATCATTTTGAATTTATTTGTTGACAATTCATGCTTTTTATTACATAATTAATTTAAAGTAAATAAAACAATATATGCATCAGTTGTTAAATGAGAAAAGTAAAAAATATATATATTGTCTTTATATAGTATGAATACTATTAAAAATCATATTAGCATCATTATAATATGGTATTAATAATTTATGAATTCGAAACCTTTTTTATATCGTTATCACACCCACATACAATGATAAAATGATATGAAAGAGGAGAAGAGGCTCAGGAGGTGATAGGTGGTAGGGATGGGTGCTTTGAAAGACAAGCAAGATGGCGATGGGTTTCTAGGAATTTGCTTCTCGTTTTTTAATTTGAGTGACTATCCAGTGCTCTGTTTTTGCTTTTACCTCTCTTTTGCTTTTCATTCAAGGTCTCCACCTATGACCTAGCTGCTAAGAAACTGGAGAATGGTCTGGAAAATTTGAGTAACCTAGCAATCAACTATGTGCTTTTCATTGAGCGAACATTGCTATTTTCTTTCAGAGCTAAAGCTGTCATGCTGAACATAACGATAACTTTGGCTGCTTTGCATTCCTATCTAGTGACTTAATTTGAGTAACAGTATTAATATTTTATCAGGAAATCAGCATTTTCTTTTAAATATGTACTTTTAAAGATTTTTTATAACCCGACGTGATTTATGGTATCTTGAGGCTCAAATATTTTCTATGAGAAATGTTCTCATTCTTTCACAAAAGTCAATTGGTCATTGGAATTAAAACTACAGAACTTTCTTTTAGAGTTACCTCATATCACTGTTGCTGTTTGAATTCAAAAACTGATCCTCAGATACCACCACCTGTCATCATGAAACCATTTCCATTATTTGCATTAGGTCACAGTCTTGCTTTGAGCTCTTTCAGTTTCACAAATTTAGTATGGAGCCTTAAAACTTGTATTCTATATATCATAAGAATTTGAATTCGTTTCTTTTTTCAAAGAAATCAGTGAAAGCCTACAGGATGGTGGGCTGAAAATAATTTGATACCTTAATTCTTTTATTTTTTTTTATTACATCTATAATTTCCTTTTTTATATGTTCCCCACATTCATGCTCTATCCTTTAAAGCTCAGGAAAAAGAATGTGGTAAATCAGAAATGATAGAAGCCTACAAGACTTCCTGGCTCTTGCTTCTAAAAGACTAAGTTTAGACAGAGAAAGACAGATACCATATGATTTGACTTACATGCGGTATCTGAGGAACAAAAGAACAAACTAATCAAAAACAGACTCACAAATATAGTGGACAATTTGGTGACGGACAGAGGGACGGAGGTCGAGAGGCTGGGAGAATGGGGTGAAGGGTTAAAGTATAAATTCGTAGTTGATAGTTGGGTGTGGGGAGCGTGGAAGAGGGAATGCAGTTAGCATTAATATGATGGCTAAGTAGGGGGCCAGTGGGAGGAGGGAACAGTTGGGGGGATTGTTTTATGAATATTATAGATGTCTAACCAATGTACTGTATACTTGAAACTAATTTAAATCAATAAATTTATTTTAAAAAATAAAGTTGGCTAAGGTGGAATGAGATAGAATACTTTTAAGAAGCAGGAGAGAGAGAGAGGGAGGGAGGGACGGGGAGAGAGAGAGAGAGAGAGAGAGAGAGAGAGAGAGAGAGAGAGCGTGAGTGAGCTGACTTCCTTCTAAAAACAACTTCCTGTGGCTGGGGGGCGGGGTGCGGGGGCAGTTGTGTGTCCCAGAGCGCTACGCTGAGAACATGGCATACAGCTGGAGGTACTCGGTTCATATCTCAGGCCTAAAGCTTCTACTCTTTCCAAAAGCTTGAGTTTCAAAAGTGGCAGGTCAACATGTTTGTGATAAACCTAAAAAGACCACGTGAGTAGGGCCGACATGCCTTTCATCCATAACCTTGGTGGGCCAATGGCTGAAGCCTGCAGCAGCACACACAGCACTTGTCACTGCAGTTGACCCTAGGATCTTTGGGGAAGCCCCAAGAATAATTAAGGTTATTCCCACAAGAGTAAGGAAGAAAAATGAAATAAGTCGGCATTTTTCAGCACATATACCTCTGTGCATTCTAATAAATTCAGTAGCTTCTCCTCACTCATGATTGTTGTGCTTGTTCTCACACAAGTCTAACATTTTGACTCTTTCTCCGCCCCCCGCCCCCCCCAAAAAACTGACCTCTTTACCTTTCCCAGCTGTTACAATGTTTGTGTATGAGTTTGTATCAGATGCCCTTTACTGCCAGGCATCGAATAGCCTGGTACAGGGCTGTAATAATAGTCACTTAGGCTGACCGTGATGGAAATCAGTTTGAACTACCTGACATAAAAAGAAGTATTCTCTAGAAAAATAAAGGAGTGCCTTGGGGGAATTGAGGGCACGAATGTAGCTGGACCTTGGAATGGGACCGGAAACAGGAACCAGGCAGGCGTTAGACACTGTCTCTGTTTACTTCTTTTGCCAGTCTACCTTTCCCCTTTTCTCTCTCTCCCTTCCTTCCTCTCCTCTTTCTGCTTTTCCATCTCTATTGCAGAATCTTGCATTCATTACATTTTCTCATTGTGCCTGGTGCAGTTGACTAAAGGAACCCTGGCTCCAAATGAAGAGACAAAGTTTGGTGGGACGGGAGACCTTTCTCAGACATGAATGCTCATGCTTTCCTTCTCATTACAATCTTACTTTCTTCATGCAAACAGATCCCTAACCACCCTACTCTTTATCCTCCTTGACATGGTCAAAATTGCTTGATTTAGCTGCATTTATTGATCTAAGGCCTTCATATAAGACTCCTTATTTGAGTATTGTGTATTACATAGCAATGAAACCTTTGTAGCCAGGCATTTACCCACGAGAAACACATAAAAGCTCACATAAAGAAACATAAAGTAATCAAGTTGATGGATTACATCCATAGAACAGAATCTACTCTTTTATTTCCCTTTCTTTTCCAGATTTCTTTCTATCTGGTAGTTAATGGCATGCTTTAACTTTCTCTTTTCTTCTTTCTTCTTCAAAACTAACCCTCAAACATATTGTCCCTGTTTTTTTTTTTTAAAAACTATGATTTTGCCCTTGTAAGTTCACTTTGCAAAATGCCTGCAATGTATTATTCCAACATGGCCATGTAATGATATTTGATGTAAATTCCTGTTTACCTTGTACTGCTACCTCCCTGTCATTCTTCACACTGCACAGGAGGCTAATAGAACCTTATTTGCTAAGAAAAACCCCAAACCAAAAAACAAACAAAAAAAATCAGCTTTTTAAATCTCATTCTTTTACCTCAAATTTCATCCCCTTAACAATTTTAAATGGATCTTGAGTTTTTCACTTCCTACTGATTTGCATTTTTCTTGGTTGTGTGCTATTGAACAGCTGCTGTTTTCTCGCAGAAGGGGGTGGGGGATGGTTTCCATGGAGATGGTGATGACTCTGCTCAGATGTGGACACCTCCAATATTCCCATTGCATTTGTAATTTCTACCATCTATTCCATATGGAGTTCCTAAGTCGTTTCATTTCCCTTGGCCATAAAGTCCTTGGAATTCTGGCTCCAGAACTCTAATTGGCCCTGGTTTGTGGCCACCAATGTATTTAATTAACATCAAGATGTATATATTTGTCATCGAGCCCTTACATGGTTAAGTGCTACAGAAAGCAATTAAAGCACCTATGGTGCTTATTATAAATAGGATACCTTGCCATAGTGCTTAAGCCATAGTGGGTATGAAACAAACGATTATTGATTGATCGATGTCAATATAAAGAAAACATTTAATTCCATTATGTTGCTGCAGAAAAAAAAGAGATGAAATTAGAATTAGTTTGAGAACACTATTAGCAAATTCATTACTTACAATCTGTTTTAGTCATATTGTAAATCTTATAAAAAGCTGATTTTAAAGATGATCTTGCCTACTTTATCATGAAAAATATTCAATGATTTAGGCAAGACAGCTGGTATTGGAAGAGGCTGAATATTAGGAAGCCATACTTTTTGAAGCATTGGTTATTTAAAGTGTGAAAAATGTAGAAACAAAGAATAAAATTAAGACCGATATGAAAATCATTCATTTATTCATTAAACAATGTGCTGGGCTCTGCTAGGCCCTACAAATAAAATTGTAGGCAAAATATAGTCCCTTTTTTAAATAGTTTCTTCTTTATAAAACTTAGAATTAAATAGAGGATATAAATATTAAACTAATAAAAACTCATAAATATATAATAATAAGTAGTGATAATATCTCTGAAAAAAGTACAGGGTGACATGAAAGCCTTTGACAAAGTCAGAATCCATGCGGCAAAAAAAAAAAAAAAAAAAAAATCTAAAAGCTGAGTAGGAGCTAACCGAACAAGGGTCGGGGTGGTGTTTTAAGCAGAGTTAGCATTTTGAGCAGTGCTTAGCAATTGCTAATAACTGGTGTTCACTTAGGATATTTAAAATACATATCTAAGTGCTTTACCATGAACCGGATTCTATTATTACTTCTGCATATGAAGAAATGGAATGCAAAGAAGTTAAGTAAAAGATGAGAGAGAGATAAGGACAAAATTTGAACCCAAGCAATCTAAAACCACAGCACACGTACCTTATCACTAGTCTATACTCTCTTATGTGGTGAGCAAAGACAATAACTGAATTTTTTGTTTAAGCAATCTATTAATTCTATATGACTACAGTTATGACATCCGTGTCCAACCAAAAAATTTTACAATATTTGTTATTTGCTATGTAGCCATAAAGCAGCCCGAGTCTATGTATGCTGGTAGACAATGCGCATGTCACGGAACTGTAAGATGCGAGGGGCTGTCACTAGTGAGCTGTGCAAAGTGTTGCTCTTGCATCATTTTCACTAAACGGCTTAAGTCTTGCTCTTTTTCCGCCCTTCCTTAATAATTCTATAGGTAGAATAGTGTATTTTAGTTATGCTTCTGTATATGTAGAATGTGAGGTCAGAAACATATGCCAATGTTATTTTTTGTTGCTAGGAGAAGATTTGTTAAGCCATCAAAAGCCAGAAAACACTAACAATTCTTTTGTTTTCCCTAGGGGCCAGGTGGTAGAATCTGGTGTTGCAATTTAAATTTCTCACCCATGGTCAGGCCAAACATGAGATCCAGAATGAGAGGAGGGGAACCCCAATTTGATAACAATTATGTTTATACCATGTGGATGGATGAGGCCGCAAGATGGAAATATACTTTGGTTATAAAACAATAAAGTTACTAATAATTAGTCTTAAAAAAATGCAATAGAAGTAAGATATCCAAATGCAACACCTTGAATATAATGTTATTATTAGCCGTAAGATATCAACTGAGCTTTTGGTATCCAAAATAATCTCTCACCAAAACAAAACCAGAAGCTGAGTTTATCTAGGTACATGGAGGTTGAATGATATATACAAGAATTTCATTGGGGTGAGTCAGTTAGGGAAACTCAAGTCCTCCCATCCCTTTTCTGTTCCAGTAGTTGATGCTTTAGGCTGTTGTGTCTGGATGTTTGCCTGTACTCCCCACTCATTTGGCCCAAGAATAGACATAGCCTAATGTTGCTATTGGACTCTTTTGGATACACTAATAGTTTAATTGTATTTTAAATTGATTTTTAATGCCCAGAGTCTCCCTCAGTGAATTTTTAAAAACTGGAAAATAAATACAGGTCTACATTATAGCAGTGAAGGGTTCTCCTTTATAACACTACTGTGGCAGAGGGCTGTTAAGAAGCCTCATCACTTAATGGCTGTAAAATATTTTAAGAACATTAACTATAGGGTTCAGACTGAAAAAAGCAAATAGTGACACCTATTTTTAAGCACATTATCTCCTTTTGAACATACTATTCCAAACATATAATCTGATATGCTTTTATATATAAAAATATTGAAAAATAAATTAAAATCGATATTTGGTAAACTCCTAACAGCTCACCTTATAGTTTATACAATATAGAGCTCTTTTACAGTATAATGTTTTCCAAACCCAATTTGAGCCTCACAATAGTGCTGTGAAAGAGTCAAGTATGGTAACATTCATTTATTGATCACTGAGGAACTGAAGTTCAGAAGAGGAAAATGAGTTTTGCAAAAGATGCAGCTGCAAAGTTGCAGGTCTTAGGGCTCTTTATACTCTACCACAGAATAAAGAAGCTACATACGTTTTGGAAAATTCTGTATTCTATCAAATTTTTTTCTTTTGAAGATTGCAACTCTCTTTATTGTGGTATCCACTTCCTTTCAGTGGTCTGGAACTGAACCCACAATATCTCTAAGACGTGGCTGTACAGTAGAAGTTGAGTAATGTGCCCTGAGCGAGGGGGTATCTTATACCTTCTCACTGACACAAAGGCAGCAGAAGCTTTCAAGTGGCACAAGGAACCCACCAAATAATCGCTGCCTTTGACCTTTTGGAGGAGACTCCCATATTAGAAGAGCACGAATGGCTTCCCCTACCTCTCTCTGAACAGAGAGTGCCAGTCCAGACAGGCAAGAACCGGTGGCATTTCCCAAAGGAGCTCCTTCAGGACTTGGGGTGGGCCAGGATGTGTGCTGCTGCCTGCTTCCCTGCCCATTTCTGTTGCTCAGGTCCACCCCCATCCCCTTGGTTAGTCTCCGAGCAGAGCCTTCTCCTTCCTCCCTTTAGCTTTGGGGCTCACTCTGTGGGCTGGGCTGCTGCAGCCAGTCCTGTGCCAGGATGCTTGGCTGGGGCAGGGGCTTCTATTGTGTCAGGAGAGTCTATCTCTTGCATCTCTAAGGGTCTCATCTGGTCTCCTTTCCCCTGTGATCCATCAGACCATTTATTGGCAAGAGAGATCCAGGTCTTTAAGAGAGATTTTTGCTCTCTGTCTTCCCTCGGTCCCTAGCAGAGTGTGTGGCACGTAGCAAGGGGTCAGTAGATGGTAGCTGCTCTCATCGTTCTTGTGTTCTCCTTTGTTCCTCACCACAACTCCAGCGTATCAATTCTTTATAAAGATCAACTTGACTACTTTCAAGAATGATCTAGAAATAAACCACCAAATCTTCAGCTAATGCTTTAAGTCAGGGAGAACCATATCTTTTGGATAAAATGTCAATGTCAGATTAACTACTTATATAACTTCTGGGGAGCTCTGTTTTATTGGTCATAAGTGATAGAAATCCATCTGAAACTGACTTAATCAGAAAGAGAATTGATACCTGATAATTCCAAAGGATGGGATTGTCTTTGGTCTTGGTTAGATCTATGGGTCAAGAGTGCTATTAGGACTCTCTGATTCCCTTCTCTCGGTTCAGACATCCTCTATATTTGGCTTTATTCTCAGGTTTGTTGTCTCTTGATGGCAGCCAGTGTAACTACTGGAAAATCTAAGGCTTTCATTATCTTATCATCTTGACATCCCAGAAGAAAGTAGCACTATTCCAGGGGACTCTGAAAGAGAACATTTGGATCATATATTATCAGTGAACCAATCATGGTGGTCAGAGAGATGGAGTTTTGTACTTGGGCAGGCTTGGGACATATGACAATTGTAGAGGCCGAATATTTTGGGGTCACCCCCATATGGTCTGAATGGAATTACCAAAGGTTAGTCCAAACAAATCTGCTCTGTTTTTATCTGTTTTGTTTGTTGAAACTCTTTGGATTTTGTTTGGGGAAAGGATTTTGTATTCAAAATGCTTGTAAACTACTTCTTTAGAAAAATGATGATTATAAAATTAAGGAGGACTTAATCCTTCTGGTTATTTGATGTAATTAAAGAAATTTAGAATATGGCATTGGAAGACCTGGTATTGATTTCTGGCTTTTCCATTTACATGTAATTTTGTGTAAAAACACAAGCCTCAGTTTCTTTGTCTGACAAATGACCTAAAAATAAAACCTGATAGAAGCCAATGAAATAAAGCATGTGGAAATATTTTGTAATGGTTAATGCTATTTTAGTTATTGTGTATTTCTTTAAGCTGTATATCAGTCCAAGACCTGAAATACATGGAAATAGCACACTGGAAAAAAGTAACAATATAATTTTATTAATAGAGTGTTTACAGAGATATGGGCAGGGCTAAGGGAACTAGCAAGACTGAGAGAAACACCCTGAGGCTAGCAAACATGGGAAACCATGCCTGGCTCCATACTCGAATTAGCAAACAGAAGGAAGAGTTTCCAGAAGACAACGAGAACTGGAGCTGTAGAAAGGGCTGCCAGATGGAAATTATAGCTTCATGTAGAGAAACATAACCACTGACAAACCATAACTCAGCAAGAAGAGATGGGAGGATAAAGACCCTAACCTCTCTGTACTATTTAACTCCAGTTTCCTGATGGTACTTCCCACTGGCCAGACCCAAATGGAATCTAGAAAGCAAAGGACCCTGATGATATGTTCCCTAGGAGTCAGCCTCCCAGGTCATAGAGGTGGGTGGGGAAGGTTGGAAAGAGTCTGGAGGGAGAAATGGAGAATAACTGGCATAGCTCCCCTTTTACCTTAATTGGCTTTATGTGATTTCAGAATGTCAATGGTTTTTGTATTTCATTTAGTTCGCTTTCTAGTTCATTAGAACTTTCGTGATTGCTAAAAAAAATATTTAAATACGGGCGCAATAAGAAATGTTGCTTAGTTTAAAATTTGTCTTCATATAGATGTATGTAAACTTTAAAAAGTACTCTAAACATCCTCCAATGTCATGAGACATTGTATCTTAGGTGGTGAGGAACATCTCTACCTTCGCTTGTGAAAGTGATGCAGGGTAAGCTGTACAATTTTCTATAGTAACATTTTCAGTTACACTTTCAATCGAATATTTCAAATAGGAATTTAATTTAGTTTTAATGAAGGAATTATTGTATATTAATTAAATATCAACTGATTATTTGAACATCAATTGAGGCATAACAACCTTTTTTATTAAGATGAATATCTCAAATAATCAAAGCTTAGTAAATATGTTCCTAATAATTCATTTTTAACTCCCATTCAATAGAAAGAATATATCTAAAGGTACTACCTTGAGTATAATGTGGTTATTACCTGTTAAATATCTATAGGTTATTGAGAATCTGGTTATTGAGTTTCAACTCTAGATCTTAATAAACTGCTAGTTGCACCTACACCTAAATAAACCTCCATTAGTCAGCTTATTTAATTAGCAGAAGTATTTATAGCATAGTATTTACATTAGCATATTTATAATCAAATAAATAATATAATAACTCTTTTAGTAAATCTAAATTAAATCCTTGCCAGAGGCATTTGAAGAGCAGTGAAAGTACATTGGCTATGCAGTCTTTACTATTTAATTCATTAAACTTTACTAATATATTAAAAAATACATGAATATACTATATGTATTCTAGGGATGTTATGAAATTGCACAGAATCTATTTAGTATTAAAAATATTTTGGTTAAACTCAAGATAATTCTCTAAGCTTTTTATTTAGGTCCATTATAACTAGGCACAGATATGGGATGTGGGTAAAATATGGCATTCTATTTGGCTATATTTTTGCTAAATAAATTTAACCAACACGAGTAGTTGGCAGGGTTGGCATTGTGGCATGTAAGGTGTCCACAAAAACTTCTTCAAGGAGGAGTTTGGATGCTAAATGGCACCTACAAGGAGAGAAGCCCTGAGCAGGCCCTGCATACAGTTAGTTATATGTTCATAAAAATAACACTGCTTATCACTCCACAGATGAATCAGCAGTCGTCTTGAACGGTTAAAAATGGTGCATAATTTCCTCTCAAGATTGAGGAGTAAAATCCAAACTAATTTTATTTCAATATTGAAATGTCATAATTAAGTTTCTTTTTCACACAAAGCAGCCAAGAATGCAAAGAGAGCATTTAAGCCAGGCCCGTCTCCTCAGAGGCGTCTGGTTAACTCTTTCCTCATCCTTGTACCAGGTGGAGGGCTGGTTTCAGGGACACTGCTCATTTACTGTTCTCTTGGGGAAAAACAAAACCTTTGACTCTGCAGACATTTATTTTAACACCGATACTAGGAAATAATTCAGTGATGAAGCTAACAATGTGATAGTGATTTGTGGATATGTGTTTATATTGGCCAAAGGAATCAAGGACAGGCTGCTAATAAGTGGGTTCAAAGTATGAAGAATTCCATGTTCTTTTTAGGGCTAGTAAAACTTTCACCTGCCCAATTTCCTTTTCCTTAGGTTGTCATGAAGTTAAGGAAATGTGGATAATGATGACAGTGATGATGATGATGATGATGATGATGATGATGATGATGAAGATAATGATGGTAGTGATGATGATACTGATGATGGTGATGGTAAAGAGGAAAGCTCATAGTGGTTTACATTTATGGAGTGCTAGGCAGACTTTCTTCTGCTAGGCAATATTCTAACTGTTTATGTGGATTATCTTATTTAATAACTGGGTGTCCTTAATAGGATATAAGAATATCTCATTCTTTCCTTCCATATTGCCTTTCTCTATGACCAATGACCATCAAGGGATCCTCTATGCAAATCATCATGCCTTTCCCAACTTTGTGCTCAGGTCATTTTACAAGGACAATTTGCAAAGGGAGGCAGCAGGATAGATTAGGAAAAGGCCTGGTCTAGAAATCTGTGCTCTTGATTTCTACTCTCACCTCTGCTGCTAACTAGCTGTACAGCTCACTAGATTCTTCACATATGAAATAACAGTTTAGATCTGAGAATCTCATGAATGCTGGGCTTTCATCTTGTGGAAATTAGGAGTTCAGTTTAGCATGGGTACTGCTAGAATTTGGAATATAAAATACCTTTAAAAATGTTAATGTAATATGTTGTTATTTTTCTTTTGGAAGTTGCTTATACATACTTATTTTCCTGTAATATTAAAACTTATTTTTTATGCATGTCCCGAAAGGAGAAATAAAGATGATTATTATTGAATCAGTTCACTGACTGTCTCAGAGGGGTTTAATTACTTTCCATTCCATGGATGTTGAAGGGAAAACTATTAGGATAATGAAGGCTCAGTATTTTGAAGGAGGCTGAAAAGCAGCAATCATGTTATTCTACTTTTATAGATGATATTTCTCTCAAAGATCTACTAATCTAATCTTTCAAAATTTAGCTTCTGCAGAAATAGGGATTTTGATACTTTGGTTCAGCATTATAGATATTAACTTTTCCACTGAACTTCATCTCTGCTAATGATTTGCTAAAACAGGGTTAAGAAGGTAGGTAATGAAGGGTGATCTCCTAGGTAGTTAAACCACCTGGATCAAGTTTCCCAATGTCAGGATTGTCTATATTATGTAGAAAGGCAAGACAACTCAGTGAATGAAGAGCCAGGAGATCTTTTCTACCCAGAAACTGGACGTTTCAATGCTGACTACGTAGCTAAAGATTAGTGGGGGAAAGAAGCATTTTAGATGGGGTCTTATTGGGTAATACAGAAAACAGTCTGGAGTCAAAGTTTCTACCTTGAAATTTGGTGTTTGCATTTTTATTTCTTTTCATAGCTCTGTTAGATATCTTCTTTAAGGAACTCTTTCAATATCACTGTACTTTGAATTATGATTTTGTCTAGTGGTACACAAATAACGCTATCAATTTAGATGTTATTCAAAAGTCAGATTAATGATCTACAAATACATTAATTACTCTAGTATCTCTATTCAACTGCTTCTCTTTCTGGTACTGATTAGATATGGTTCTTCAAAATTACAAATCATGGATGGGCTGATTTTGCCATTTACATTCCATTTTATAGCATGGCACTTCCTCAATCCCGGAGTCCTTGAACAACAACAAAACAGGTTATAATTTAATTTTAAAAACATGTATGCTAATATAATGTTTCTGTAGCTACTATTTCAGTTACAAAGAGCATCTAAAATTAACCATTTAAAAAAAAAAACGCTTAGTATGAGGCTGTTTGTAGCCATCATGGTTTAAATGTGCATGCGATTTTTCATGTTATTTTGCAGTATGAGCATTTGTTTTGTAGTGAATGGAATCTGCTGGTCTCATCTTGGAAGCAGAACATAAAAATAGGTGTAAACACCACCCTCTAATCTAACTCTCAAAGAAAAGAGAACATTGCATTTTCTTAGAGGTCAGTCAACAACTACATACTCATTTTAAGGGAAAAGCTTTGCTCGATCTCACTGACTCATAGTGCCTGTATCCCAAATATGTGATGATATTAAACGCCTTGATCAAACAGCTTGTCTGACAAAAAGCAGATAAACCTCTCTTAAAGTGGTGAAGACGAACCTGCTTTGAAAACACGTTTAGAAATCAAGTCAAAAGATCAAGGTTATTCCGATGTAGTTTGAGTATAGGAAACAGATAAAGGAGTGACTTGAGGAAGGGACAAGAAAGCTCTTGCAGTGATTGAGAAGGAAATTAAAATGCCCAAAGTCAAGTACAGTCTTGTGTTACATGACTTTGCCTTTGTCACAAAGGCCTTCTCTTAAAACGATTGCATCCAGATTTCCTTATTTTTCCTAACATGCCCTTTCTAGAGTGCGTGTTTTTGTTTTTGTTTTCCTTTTACCTACAGCTTTTGTATTTCTCCCGAGGTTATCGATTATTCTACACTTTCCCTTATTTTCTGGAGAGGGCACATTTTGATTAACCTCTCTTAACCCATTCAGATCTTGTTTCTTCTGTTTGTCTTACCATGATTTAATTCTTCCTTCCTATGTCCACTTGGCTCATGGATACGTGCTTCCGTTTGCTATAAGCTGATCCTTTCATTCTACATCTACAAATCATTCACATGCGGGGTTAGGAAGAGATTTATAAGATCTTAATGCAATAATTCAAAAAGTGTACCGCTATTAGATATCTGATGTCGAAGGGAATAACAAACAAGTTCATCTTACTATAAAGTAAAACAAGGTAAACGTAGGTTCAATTCTGACTTTAAACTCTTTGTTTTGCTGTCACTTTCACAATTATTTTAAGGTCAGCTGAATGGTCATTGGGGTTTAGAGAGAGTATTTAGGTATCTTCTATTTATAACAATATTTTATTTTAATTATGTAATATTCCAAATGTATAGGATTTGTTTCTTATGCAAAGGTAAATGGACTCGGCCCCAATCTCAGTTCCTCTGTGTTGTTTATTTCAAACACAGTTATCTGGATTCACTGAACTGGCATCCATCGACTGAAGCAGGTGAACTACAAACAGTGTAGTATCCCTCAGATAGTGGGGCTTAGGATTCAGCACTCATCCAGACAGACCAAGGGTAGGTGATCCCTGAAAGGATTCTGTTCCACGCCCATTCCTCATGCTCCAGCCCTGCAAATGGTCATTTACGAGTTCTTAGCCCAAATCACCATCTCTCACTTACACTATGGTCGGACGGTATTTACTTTTTATTTATATTGTCCAATTAAGTATTCAGTATTAACTTAGAAGATTCCAGGACCCGCAGGACATGGTGTGTCTTTTTCCCCCCACTTTCTCTTCAATGCCTAGAACAATGAATTACTTATGTTAGGCACCACATAAATATTGGGTGAATTCAACAAATATTTGTTGAGTTTCCCATTAAAAGGCTCTTTAAAAAACATTATATACAGCCTCCCAAACTTCATCTCCTACCACCTTGGACTTCTAAACTCACTCTTTGTGTTTTCTGGACTCTCACCTCTTTTCACGTCGAAGCTGTGTCTTCCTTCTGGACTAACATCTTTGCTCTTCTTTCTTTCTACGACACTCCTTTCTGTCCTCTTTCCTTTTTCTGTTTGTCAGCTTTTAGCCATCCTTCAGGTTTTAACTTAGAGCTAATTTTTCATAGACCGTTGCTGAAGAAGACATTCCTTTGTATTGCTATGTTTAATATATTTCTCTCTCTCCCTTCAGAGTAAGTTTCTGGAAGGCAGAAAGCACACCTTGTTCACTGGTAGTTTCCCAGGCCCCAGAAGATGCTCACTAAATATCCATAGAAGGCTGAAAAAATGTTCTCAGATTCACCTTCATGTCATCAACCATGTTGGCTCAATGCATTGAGCTAAGTTTTTGCTTTAATCCTTGTTTCTAGGTTTTGGGCCTTTCTACCTCTTATTTACTAGTCTTCTGTATGGGTACTAAAGTTTCATTCCATACTGTGCAGAATGACTGAGCTTCTGTTCCCTGAGGGTAGGTCTTTAGGATAAGGAAAACGTACATTCTTGCACTTTGTGCCCTATCCACTTAATCAGAAACCCCTATGGCTAACTCTTTTTGGTATTGTGCCTGAGGCTAATATGACTCTGATTCCAAAGCAAATATTGCTGCTGTAACTCAACGATCACTGCGCTTGCTCAAGACTCAGGTAACAACATAGAGAGCAGAAAGGAATCTTTCTCAGACAGCTCATTAGTGTTCCAACATGGCTATGCATTTAAATCAACTAGGAATGTTTGAAATGTACAAATTCTAGCTCTCTCAAAGACCCAGTGATTAGAATTAGGGCTCAGGGGTTTAGAGTTTTAAAAATGTTCCTTGTTGAGTTTGATATACAAACAGGTTTGGAAACCTCTGATCTTTATTTTTATTTCCTATCTGAAGGACCACTTCTATGAATCCTGAACTAAAAAAAAAAAAGAAAAGAAAAGAATTATATTTCCCCATGACTTAAGGAAATAAAAGATTAAAATAAGGTTTAATTTTTCTTAAGAAAGATAAAAATATATATGAAAAATAAAATTAAATAAGGATATTCTAAGAAATGAACCAGAACTTAAATATTAAGGGACAAGAACACCTTACATTTTTTTCCTCATTTGTACATTAATTTATTAACAATTATTTATTCAATGCCTCCTACTGACCAGGCACTGTTTTAGTTGTTAGGAACATAGGAATAAGGAAAACCAGACAAAGTTCCTTCTGGTACAGAGCTTACTTTTTAGTGAAGGTAAGGGTTCAATAAATGAATAAACACATAAATTATGAGTTTTTCTTAAAATACTAAGTTTATGAAGAAGAATAAGGCAAGGCGAAGGGATGGAGTAATGCTATTTTATCTGGGGTAATAAGAGAAGAAAGCCTCTCTAGGAAGGTAGCTTTCGAGCAGCGATACCTGAATGAGGTGAGGAAGAGAGCATATGTCACCAGAGAGAAATCTCCAAGGAGCTTAGGCAGCAGCATCATTGGTATTTTCATGGAATAGCAATATTAGGTAAGGTATTTATCATTTATGAGCTTCAATTTTCTCATTTGTCAAATGACAGTGATAATTTTGCTTTGCCAATCTTTAAGAGGAATGCTATGTGTATTGAATAGTATTATACGTTAAAATACTTTGTCAGATCAAAAGCACCATAATAAAAGGAATCTATCAACTATTAATACGCCAATGCTGATCGATGCTGCCTTTACCCAGAATAAAAAGCACAATTTTAGATATACTAGAGCTGGAAAAACAACAACAGCAACAACAAAAAAATCTCAGGAAACCTCAGTTTCTCTAGGCTTTAAAGTTAGAGTGATATTTTTTCAGGTTGCACAATTTCATCCCAGAGATTAAGTGACTTGCCCAAGGTGACACAGCTAGTTAGGCCTGAAAGGGGTCTGATAACACAGTTTTCTACTTTCTAAGCCAGTGCTCTTTCTACTGATCCCTTTTTGATCATTTTATTCAGTCACTTTGGCTTTCTAAGTACTTTTTAATGTTCTTAAACATCAGACTCTGGTGAGGAAAATGCAATCCAGTCTTTCCACAGGCAGTATCCAGACTCAGACGGGGAGACAGCGAGCCTTCTGGTACCATTGTTAGGATCATAAATATCTCTCTTGCCGAATTAGCACTGGGGCTGCAATCCTTGACTCCCGAAAATGGCTTCTGCAGCTGGGCCTTCCATCACTGTGAAGTGACATATATCATCATCTGATGTGGATTGGCCAACATAAAAAAGCTCCCGTGTGCACGAATATTGAGACATTTTACTGAGAAATGGAGCTTGAGAAATTACCCGGTGTCATCCTGCCTCCGGCCCCTCCCAGAGAAATAGATATACATGAGTTAGTTTGAGAGCAGATTTAGAAAAACTCTATTGGCCTGGAACTAGGAGAGCTGACTGCGTGCTTTTGGGGAGAATTGAACTTGGCATTGAAATCCCTGCAGGGAAAGGTCCGAGAGGGCGGATAGCACATTGGTTTATCCTGCACAGAGCTTTGTTGAACAAATCACATCGAAAGGGTAGCATAATAATGAAATCTCTTTGTGCAAGAACTGGTCAATTTGGAAAGCTGTCTTAACTCATGCTGGCCACTTTGGGACCTTTGAGTAAATTATTGCCTCACTGGGAGAAGCTGGCTCATTAGGCTGCCACATATATAGCAACGATAGCTTTATATTTTCATTCCCAGGAATGTTTGAAAGATATTAATGGACTCTATTAAAGACTAGAAGCAGGAAGGACGTCTATTAGAAAGATAGCCCTCTTTTTTATTTCTCCTGGCAGTGCTTTCAATCCCTCAACTGTGCAGAAAGAAAAAAACACACTCATTGAATGCCTACTATGTGCTGGCCACTTTGCATAGAGTTTTCCTCACTTGATTCTAATAAATTCTATTTTAGAATGTAGGGCATTAATACTCAGTATTAGTTAGGGTTCCCTAGAGAAATGAAACCAATAGAATATGTACATATGTATATAGAGAGAGTTATTATGAGATATGAGTCTATGCAGTTATGTAGGATAAGTCCCAAGATCTACAGTTGGCATACTGAAGACCCAGGAGAGCTGGTGGTATAGTTCTGGACTGGGTCTGAGAGCTAGGAGAGTAGATGATGTAAATTCCAGTTTGAAAGCCACAAGGCTCAAGGCCCAAGGAGAGCTAATGTTCGGTCAGAGCTCAAAGGCCAGAAAAGACAAGTTTTCCAACTCAACAATCAGGAAGGGAGTTCCTTCTTATTCAGCCTTTTTGTTCTATCCAGGTCTTCTTCAACTGATTGGCTGCGTCTCACCCACATTAGTGGGGTCAATCTGCTTTACTCCAGTCTAGCCATTCAAATGTTAATCTCAGCCAGAAATACCCTCATAGTCACATCCAGAATGTGTCTGTCTGACCAAATGTCTGACTGTTCTATGGCCCAGTCAGGTTGTCATAAAATTAGCCATTACAGGTGCAGAGCGGAAGGGAATTTACTTAAAGTCACAGAAATGTGAGTGAACATGTTCCTTACCACCTCCTAACTTGATCCTCCTTTGTGTGAAATAGCATATATTTTAATAATGTGATTTTTGTTTTCTAAATACTTCAGGAAGTACCCCTGCAACTTCATTTCTCACTATTCTTCAACATTCAAATTCCAACTCATTTAAACTCATGCCATTGCTTATTATGTACTTATGATCAATTGTATATACATGACTATGACTCACACTGCCTTAAGATACTATGGCCATCTCTACCCTGCTTTGGATCTGCCATCCTTCACTCCTTACCTTAACTCTTTTTAAGCACCTACCAAATATTAGAAACTGTGTCAAATATTGACAACATAGAGGTAATAATAATAAAATAATGATTTCCCTTGAATTTCCCTAGGGCGAGTAGGTCATCTTTTTCTTTTTCTTTTTACTTTTTTTTAAAGAAAAGAAAAGAAAAGAAAACCCTGGCAAATACCTCATGGAATCCTTAAGTCAACCCTATCAAGAATATATTATTATTGTCCTATTTTACAAATGAGGAAAGCTGGTGGGCTAAACATTTTGCTGAAAATCACACATCTTATCAGTAGAATATATTGCTGGGATTGGAATGCTGGCAACCTAGCTTTTAAAATCAGGCTCTTAATCACCATACTATACTACCTTAATGAATAATACTTATTCTGGATAAACAATTGTACTGAAAACAACAGCCTACTCAAAATCCCCCTTTCCTTGGAAACCTTTCCATTTTTTTTGACCACTATTGTTTTATGATCCCTATCCCTTAAAATTTATTGAGGATCATCCTTAAATTTTATATATATCCTACTTGTCCCACAGAAAGAGCTATGCATTATTGAAGGAAGAGACCACTGGTTCCCTTTTTTAAAATCCTCATCAAGTCGCTCAATCCTGAGGACATAGTGCATTCTTAATAAATATCTACTAACTGATTCAAAGGTCCACTTACACTCCATAAGTAACTCGATAAGGAATATGTTCTTGAATATCTCAGAAGTATGGAAGGAAGTAGGCTGCTAAATTTCAGTGTAAAAATCATAGATCTTGAAGCAATTTCAACTATTCTTCCTTCCCAGCAATTTTGGATGAGTCCCTTATATTTTGTGTCCCAGTCATTTCCATAAAGGCAATTATCATTTTGTGTCCCCTGCATCTAGTGTGTACCTCGATTTTGATTAGACATTTAAAAATATGTGTTAAATGAGTGAATACATGTCTATTTAAAAAAAAAACTTTTTAGAAGTGTTTTAGAGTTACAGAAAAACTGTGAAGATAGTACAAAGAATTCCCACCTGTGTATCCTATACCCAATTTTGCCAATTATTAATCTTACATTAGCGTGATACATTTGTGAACTAAAATCCATGCTTTATTCAGATTTCCTTAGTTTTTACCTAATGTCCTTTTTCTCTTTCCAGTGTCTATCCAGGGTACCGTGTTACATTTCGCTGTCATGTCTCAGACTTCCCTTGCTCTTGATGACCTTCACAGTTTTGAATAGCAATAGTCATGTGTTTTGAAGAATTGTTCCTATTGGGATTTGTCTGATGTTTTCCTCATAATTATAATAGGCTTGTGGGTATTTTCATCACATCGTATCAAGGGTACCTACTATCAACATGACTTATCATTGTCACTATTGACCTTCATCACTGTCGTTGAGGCAATGCTTGTCAGGTTTCTCCACTGTAAAGTTTTATTTCTTTCCATACTGTGAAAGAAAGTCACTATGCTCAGCCCACACTTCAGAAATGAGAAGTTATAGTCCACCTCCCTGAAGATGTAGTAGTGACACAAATTATTTGGAATTCTGTATGAGAAATTTGCCTCTTCTTTTTCATTTATTTAATCATTTATTTTTATCAGCATGGACTTATGGATATTTATTTATTTTTTGCTCAAATGATTCCAGCCTTGGCTCTTGGACACTCTCTTGGTTGGTTCTTTTGGCATTCCTTTGGCATATTCCCAACATCGTGGGTTTTTTCTCCCCCAGAATTTCCTTCCTTTCCGACACTACAAGATACACTAGTTTATATAGTATATTTTCTGTCCCAGTCTTAGAATCAACCCTTTCTCTAAGGAATTCTGCTTTCTTCTATTTAAAATCATATTAGAAACCAAGATTTGGGCATGAGATATGTTCAGTAAGTGTGTCTTTAACGAGGGAAAAGAAATATAAAATATTTTCCAAACAAGGGCTCTATGCCACTAAAATACTAAAATAATTAATGCTGACTTCAAAGGCTCTCTCCACTGGATGATGCGGAGAAAGTGTATATACCTTTATAATTTTTTTTTCCTAATCCTTCTTGTTCAAGGAGAAAATGTCAGTTAGCTCTTGGTAATTTCAAACTTGGGTATCTATTTTTCTAACAGAGTGAGTGAACCTCAGGCACTCAGCTTCAGGCAAACAAAATCTACTAGAATCTACTAATATTGTTTTGTTTTGCCTGTATTCCTTTATATTGTCATCTTCGATTTCTGGCAAGTTCAACTAGTTTTTTATTTATGGAACAGTGTAAAATAATTGCATGTCAGTGGTAGGTGCAATGTGGAGTAAGTGATGAGTGAATGATTGAGTTTGGAAGTAATTGGAAGGAATAATCTTAAAAATCTCTTGCAGCTCTAGAATTTGATATTCTATGTCAGCCAGTGTCTATATTATCTCACACCCAGAGCTGTGTGCAATATTTGGGAGTGGGAATATTTTGAAATCTGAATCGCAGAAGGAAAGAGAGAACACTGTTGAGAACACTAAAATCCTACAGTCATTTTCTTGTAGCTGTTCTCAGCCCCAGAATAGATTTAACAGCCAGGCTTTGGCAGAGGGTCAGGTGAGAAATGCTGGGTAGTGCCTCAAGAGAGCCATGGCATTGAGATCAGAGAATTATAAGCCAAGGGGAATGTTGATTCTGATAACTTCAATGGATATCCTCAAAAATGTTCATGAAAAATGAAAATATAAAGCAAATAATTGTGACAAGCATATTGTCTAATTAAGATGAATGGGACATGCTTCTTATGCATTTTTAATCTGTTAAATAAACAGCATATTAATAAGGCTTAATTATATCACCACATACTTAAAGTGACTTTCTAAAATAAAGTTTATTTTGATTTAACATATGCTTTCTTTGTGTGTTTTTGTAGCACTTTTACAAGCACCATACACAAATAACATCTTGAAGTAAATCTCCTGGATGTGATCATCCTCTTAATCAAAATTTCTTCCTTTTAATTCCTTGGATAATTCAGAATTTATAAAGTAATTTCCTACTTTTGAGATATATATATATATATATATATATATATATATATATATATATCCATTTAGTCCTTATGCTTGAGCTTTGCAGAAAAGAGCTTTTATCTTTGATAGTGCGTCTTCATGATCCTATTCTTTCATTTCTCTTACCCATGTAGGTGGTCAGCATATACTCCTGATACTTTCCAGAAATGGCACCTCAATATGCTCCTCCCCACCCTTTACATATGTAGAAGGCTGCAGATTCTTTGACCCTCTTTCTCTTAAAAGATAGGATTAATTTTCCCTCCTGTTGAATCTTAGTTGACTTGTAATTCCTTCGAGTGAAAAAGTACAATGAGTGCATGACCTTCAAGGACTGGCAGCTTCCACCTCAATCTTTGCAGTCCCAAGATGCCAAGTAGTCTGACTACTCACTACTGGAGAAACTAAGTGGAGAATCTCTGAGATTACAGAGAGAAGAGAAGCCCAGTTAAGCCTAACCTCATAGCCGTTCCTGCCAAAGATCCTGGCAAGGGATCGAAGTCACCTTGTATACTCCAAACTAGTCCTGTCTGACTGTATAAGATCCATAAGCACGATAAGTAGTTGTTGCTATTTTAGGCCACTACTTCAGGGCATGTGTCATACCATAGATAATCAGGATGTAAGAGTATTATTTTTCCAAATGTTATTTGTCCCTCCCTTTGGGAGAAGCATAGCTCCTCAACCCACTGAGGTTAGGTTTTGCCAGCTGATCTGTGGTAGTCCTTCCTTTGGAGATATACTTTCTTATCTCATTAACATTAGATTTAGCCAAATAATTTGCTTTGGCCAATAAAACATATGCAGAAATTACATGCCACTGTGGAGCTGAAACTTTGAAGAGCTGTCATGTATTTCTATACTCTTCTTTTCCCCTCTACCAAAAGAAGAAAAATGTCTCAAATGAAGGACATTCATTTGGCATGGGCGTCAGAATAAAGAGGACATGGAACCCAAC
This sequence comes from Rousettus aegyptiacus, assembly GCF_014176215.1. Taxonomy (NCBI): domain Eukaryota; kingdom Metazoa; phylum Chordata; class Mammalia; order Chiroptera; family Pteropodidae; genus Rousettus; species Rousettus aegyptiacus. Next base: position 12,194,371 of record NW_023416285.1, read on the forward strand.
TGCAGCTGATCCACAACCAACATGTAATATGGAAAGAAATATCCCTTTGCTGTTGGAAGTCACCGAGATTTTATGGCTCTCTGTGGAGCCACTAGAGTAATCATCCTAAAAATATAAACTTCGTGATGTTATTCACCTGCTTCAAAGACACCGTGACCCATGTGGTCTCTCACGATTTTGTTCCATCTCACCTGGTCAGTGTCACCATGCACGTACCCAACAATACTGCAGAGCTCATTTAGATTTCTCACTTTTGAACACGTAGGCCATTCTGTCTGGCATACATTTTCCCATTTATCTCCCTGGAAGACCACTTTAAGTCCATTTACTTTGTGGAAACCTTTTTCTTTTTTCTTTTTTTTTTCCAAGACAACAATAGCTCCTTCTAATTTTGTGTTTCCGAAGTGATGATGATGATGATGATGATGATGATGATGATGATGAAGAAGAAGAGGAGGAGGAGGAGGAGGATGATAGTGAAGAGGATGGTGATAATACAAGCTTTTTAATGTGCCTGGAATTGTCTTAAGTATTTTATCAGTTCATTTAATCCTTGGAATAACTCCATGAAGAAATCCTATATTTTTGTTTTATAATTTGGGAAACTGAGGCACAGAGAGGTTGTATAAATCATTCAAGATCACACAATTATTAAATGTGGAAGCCAAAGAATTTGAACCCAAGAGGTCTGGCTTTGGGGTGAGTGCTCTTTATTGCTACACTACGTTGCACTTACAGTTCAAATTTCTAAGATAGCATTTATATATTATAATACTGTTTCCATGTTTGTTTAAGTAGACTGAGTTTCTGCAGGACAAAGACAATATTAGTTATTTTTATACCCTTGCATATAACACAGACTCAGGCACATAGAAATTCAATAAATAATTGTCAATAGTGAAAGCAGGGTTTAAATTTAGGTTTAAAAATTGAAGTTATTTTTTCTCCATTGCATTAGTCATCATCATTTTATTTTGCTTTTCATCTTACGATTATAAATGAATTCTGGATATGCATCTGTTCTGTTAGTTGAAATAGTAGCAAAGACATTTATTGAAGAAGACTACTAATTCATTTCAATTTTTTTCTTTAATGTTACAATAATTATGATTCAAAAAGGAATGATAATTTTATGAGAATTTGTTGTGCATGTTAAGATGTAGTCTAACCTCAGAGCATCTCCTTCAAGGTCTCACATTTCTTTTCTGGATTGTTCTCTACTCCTCTGTTCCAACTTATATTCTCCATTAGGAATTACTCATGGCTTTCTGGCTCATAGTTCTTCACCATATTGGTTATAAAGCTCATCTTTTCACCAACAATCTCCTTTTTTACTTAGGACTTATTCTTCTTCTCTATCATTAAATTTCTCTGAAAATACAAACTCTTCTAATACCAATCATTACCATCACCATTGTCCTCCTCCTTCTCTCTTTCCATCATCATCATTATCATCATCATCATCATCATCAACACCATCACCATCACCATCACTATCATTATCCAGATCTCAGTTCTGATTTCCCTCATGCTGTTTGGTCATGCTCAGTTCTTCTGTCTTTTCCCTTTTCTGTTTGACTGTCCCCAGACACAACATGTAGGTTCAGTTCTAGTCTAGCTACTAGAAATAATTTCAATGCTAGCTACCTCTTTTTTGCCTTGATTTTTCCCAACATATGCCTCACCCTCTTCCAACAAACAACCTCTCAGGGTATTTTCTCTGAATAGGAATAGCTTTGTTTCTACCCTAAAAGACATTCTTGTACTAGTTATTAAGATATTTTGTTTATTTTTCCTACAATAATAAGATTTTTTCCCCTTACATTTAGATCTTTTTACAGATCTTCAAAGTGCTTTGATTTTTTAAATATGACTCTCATAATAGCCCCGTGAGATAGAGAAGATAGGCCCAAGTGCCTCAAACATGTTAATAGCTTAGATAAGCATGAACTCCCACGTTTAAAACATAAAGTTGGTATTGCGAAGGCTGAAAATTCCCTCCATATATTTACATTGAAAGGCATCTTAAAGTTGAAAGAGAATTCAAGGATCATCTAATTTTAGGAAGATAAGTTACAATTTCTACTTTACATATGAGATCCCTGATGCCCTGAGAGTTTTAGTGGTTTGCTAAAAGTGAGAATAAATGGTAAAGTGGAGCTGTAGAACTCAAAGTCTCCTACTTCTTTGGCAGTATTTTTTTTTCCAGGAAATGTCTCAGTTCAGTGAAAGTCTGTGCAAAGTGTGAGATGAAATTGTAGGAGAGCAGCTGAGTATGCAAGTTGTGCCCAGATGTAGGTCACTCAGGGAGAAGATTCATTGGAGATTTACAAATAATTCCAAAAAACCAAATTGTTCATGTAAGTGTAGATGCAGCATGGGAAGTGTCTTTGAGGATGAGGATTTGATGAAATTAATTATTAATGTTTTTGTCAACTTCCTGCTTCCTCTGCTTCATTGTCGGCATCTTTGGATGGTTAAAGTTATAACAGAGAAAGAAAGTTATGTTCTCATATTAAGATATCAGCTCTTATAAATTCAGATTTCACCAAGAGGTACGATCACCTCCATCAACATATATTTTATACACTGATTTTTTTTTTTTTTTTTTTTTTTTTTTTGCGAAGGATTAGGTCAATAAGGTTAGTTATCAAAAGGATTTTATTTTCTAATTGACTTGAAACAATGAAGCCCTTGAAACATTCAGTCAATACACATCTCAGGAAAGAACAAAGGAAGCATCTGAAGGAAGGATTAGTAAATTACCTGCCTTCAAAATTCAAATAAAACTGCACAAAAGCAGTGCTCTATATTTGCTGGTGATTCAACAAAGAAAGCCAAACAAAGTCCATAGATCCAGGTGATGTTGGAATGTTCAACAAGCTGAAGGTTGCAAAGAATGGATGTTCAAATAAGGATCATTTTAATGACCCTCCTACGAGATAGCTGATATGCAAAATAAATGATTTACAAGTATATTGGTTTATGTATGATCTATGTGTACTTATAATAACACACAATTTGGAGTTTAGAAAAATAACTAAAATGAAATGGTTGGAGTGCACCAAAGGAAAAAAAGAATTCCTTGAATACCTACTAGGTTATAAACATTCTCAGATATTGTTATGATTAATTATTTTTTTAGCCAATCAGAGAATACTGTAGATAAGGCCATTATGACTCAGTAGCTGATTATAAAACTCCATGCACCATTCGCATTCTCTGTTCTATATTTCATTTTCCATTTTATTGGCATAATACTTGACAATGGGAAAACCTAGAGATGAGAAGAAGGGACAGAAGCAGGAACAGGAAGGAGAAGAAAGCCATTTATTTCCTCTCTCCCTTTTCTTGCCCCTCTAGAGTGATGGAGAATGTTAGAACAATGGTCTTCAGGGGCTACAAAGTAAACAAATTTAAGTAAAACAAAAGTAAATATCTGAAGCACGGAGGCAAACATCAATTTATAAGACAAATACCTTTATAAGAATTGTGTTAGGTTTCTGTTGAGGTAAAGGATTATTGAGGAAAAAAAAAAGTATGTGAAGAAAGTGTGGAAATGGATTGAAGCATGAGTTTTATCTCGGCATGGAAACTAAATAATGGATAACCAAGGCCAGTTAACCTTTCTCTGGCTCAGGCACTATATTTTTAAAACGGCAATAATGAAATTTTTCTTTACCACCTCTCTTAGGATAAGCAGGTTTCTTGGATACCTGATGATACATAAATCACATTTCCTTTCCTCTGTTATTATCATCTCTAGGAGTAGAAAGAGTAATGAATTGCAGGGGTTGTCATGATCTTATTAAATATGTTAAGACATTATTAGGTTATAAACAATAGAATTGAGATAATTTATAATATGGCTTTGAAAGATTAGACCTTAAGAATGAAAAAAAAAAAAGGCATAGAGTTACAAATTTAGAGACAAAGATAGTTAGCAGTAGGTGAGAAAGAAAGCCAGCCTGAGACTAGTGCTCCTGGAGTATATTGATGGGTCGAAGGGCAAGTGAGCCAGGCTGATACAAGCTGGTCCAATCTAGGCTTAATTAAGGGCTTAAAGGTAGGAAGATGGAATGAGTAGTGAGGGTAGCAAGCTGGTTCACAATGAGAGCATTGTTTGGAAATAGCAAGTAGACTGGCTGAGGACAAAAAAGCCAATCCAAGTGAAAAGAATAGGGAAAGTGTAGTGAAGAAGCCAGACCCATGTCCCAAACCCATATGATAGCCCCCTGCTTATCTAATCTAATCTCAGCGAGAAAATCATGTTGCTTACATAATGAGCACTCAGATTTTTGCTGGATTCAACAAAAGAGAATCATACCACGTTTTTAAGAGAGAAAGGCTACATTAATGGTTGCTATGAATTGGACTTAGCCACTTTATAAAATAACTTGTGCCTCAGAGAAAATGATCCCACTCAACACTTCTTTTTCTGAATTGCTCTCAAAGGCTTAGTGCAGAGCAGGAGACTGTTTTTACCTCCAAGAATCACTCTCACAAACTGAAATGTCTCTTGAATTTGGACATTTACAGCCTCAGCTTTGACTCTCGTTGTCTTTTATCTGTCATATATTGCAATGGCTTCTCAATGGGTATCCCTGCCACATCTATTGTCCATGTGGCCATCAGGGTTATCATATAGAAAAGTGTATCCGATCATGTCATTTTCTTGTTTAGCAACCTTTGCTGGTTTCTTTTCTCCTGAGGTGCTCTTTGTTTGGCCTTAATGCTTCTCGAGTCCTCGTCTACCTTCCAGCATACATACCCGACTCTCCAGCCCCAGTAAATGTTCTATTGATGCCCCAAGATGTGTGACCTCATCTTTGCAGATGTATGCATTTTCTATCCTTTTGTTGAAAAACTCTTAATCATATTTCAAACTTCAGTCCTTAAAGAAGCCCTTTTTATGTATGCTAACATCCCCCTTGGAGATATAAAAATGCACTCAAACCCGGAATTTAAAAGAATGTATTTGTCCAGTGAAAATTGTTGTGAAGATTTTTATAATGGGCTTCAAAATTATTTGGCTACACTTATTTAATTTAGTCAGCTACGGTTTCTCAGCAGTTATTGTGCATAGTCAGGAATTTTTGTGAACAAACAAAATCTAACTTACAAATTGTTTTCACGTGTAATGAAATGTTTACGAATGCTGAACTGCACCATGAATGAAATTGATGTAATACGTGTATAGACAGCTATTTAAACCTTTGTGAATTTTGACTTGGTAGTTTTGATTTCATATGTTAGAGCCAGCAAGTCAATTATTTATATTCAAGACTCAAATATTTTCTCGAGCTTTTGAAAAGCTCACTGGCCTCTGCCTCCCTGTCTGTAGTGCCTACTGAGTGAAGCTTCCTAGTTCACAGCGCTTATTATTGTATGGCATTCCCTGCTTGTTCCATTAGACTGAATGCCTCAGTGTTTGACACGATCACCAGCATCAGTATCTGACACATAACAGATGTTGAATATATCTACATATGTATTAAATAGGTTGAGATGACATAGGTAGACAGAGATATAGACGTAGACGTATGAATGGACGTACGACATGTGAATAGACATGACATATGGCATAGACATAGATATAGACATGGGGCCAAAGCTAGCCGCTCTAGTCTGTTGGTGTCAATTGGAACTCAAGTACTCCTGATTTCCAGCCCCAGGTCTAGTACCCGAGAAGCCCATTTTTGCTGCCTGTGTTGTGTAGATCGTTTGCGCTGTGCCAACCGAAATCGTTTCTATCAGCCATTTGGTGCTTAGAATGGGGCAGTGAACTCTGCAGATTTGGATGGGTTATTTTTTTTCTACACATTGTTCCATCAAGGATTGCATGAGAAGGTGTGCCTTGGGGTGTTCTACTTGATGAGTGATGCCTTTTCTCTGTCTTATCATCTTCATACATTGAAAACATCTCCAGGAAAGTCTTCTTCAGGTACCACATGAAACTGATACACAAAACATGTCTTCTGATTTATATGCCTTATTGCAAAGTGCTTCTCTATCACCATGCTGTAGCCTTTTAGAGACCAGCAAAGTATCAAAGCTTTTATCCTCAGCCAATCAGCTTACTTTGCTACTTTATATGAAGTTACTTAAAAATTTGTCAAGTGTTCATTGCTAATTATTACTGAAATCTAAATGACAGAGTTCATACGCTGGCATCATGCTTGGCAGTGAAAAGTAATTGCAGATTGTGTGACACAGAAATGAATTGAGGTTCTATTTGTCCCCCCCCCCATAATTTAAATATGATGTTTATGGTTCTTACACAGTTAACTGGTATATCTTTGTCTACTAACATGAAGCAAGTGTCACTTTATAAACTTGTATTTATTTTAATTGAGTCCGGCTAAAAATTATTTGAGGTTATTTACTAACCCTGTTTTTACCTGAAAGAATCAGGTAAAAATTTGAAGGGTGTATAGAATTCAGCATAGACCTTGATTTATTTTTAGAATAGTTGTGGGTAGCTGGGTTATAAGTCTCATTAACAATACTGGGATTTGAACATCCAAATCCCTATAATCAGCGATAAATTAATGTTCAGACTTGCTCAACGTATATTATTTAAGACTTAGCCAGGAGAGGCCTTTATTTCCCAGCACCTCAAGTTAGCCAATTATGGGCAGGCTCTGGTGTATTATTGACTGCTGCATTGCATTTATCAGAACACTCATATCCATTAAGCACAAAAAGCACAGGTTAAATAACATCACAATTCTGACACAAACGAACAAAAGAAATCGGAGATCGAAGTCAATGACCTGTCCCTTTTTGATTTGCTGGCATAGGCAGAGTGAATGAGAGAGTAGCTTGAAGTGAAGGTAGCATTTTTACTAAGACTGCCATGAATTGTTCTTTTCAAGGGGGTTGTTTGGTTCATGAATGCCATCCTTCCATTTGAAAGAGGCTTTGGATGATTCCCAATAGGAAATGTGATGATAGCGGTATATTGCAAGATCCATGAGTTCAGAGAATGGGTCTGGCTTAGTCACCACTCTATGCCTGGCACCAAGTACAGAGTTGACACTCAACAAGCATTAGTGGATTTATAGCTGAATATATAAACATACTCTTAGCCACAACTCACCTTCTTACCCGTATATTTGTGCATGTAATTTACAGCATTAAGTGTTAGATGTGAGGGATGTAGTAGTGTATCTTATTGAAAAACAGCAAAATTATTCTTGCCCTCATCCAGCTTCCAATCTGGTAAATTAGGGAGTCAGGAATTAAACAGATATTTACAAAATACATAATTGCAAACCGTGAGAAGTGTGCTGCAGGCAAAGAATCGGAACTTTAGGAGATTATTAAGAGGGGTCCTCATTTTCATTGAGGAATCAAAGAAGATTTATCTGAGGAAGGAAGTACCACTTAAGCTCAGGCCTGAAGGATGAGTAGGAATTCACCCGTTGCACAGTAGAAATAACATTTCCAGCACAGAGAAAAGCTTGTGCAAATGTCCTGTGGTTGGAAAGAACATGGCGTGTTTAAGGAATTGCAGGAAAGTAGGTGGTGTGTCTGGAGGATACTGGGGAGGAGAGTGGCACGTGCGGAGGATGAAGTAACAGGAGGAAGTTCAGGACTTGCGTGTCATGGCAAAGTTTGGGGATTTCGTTTTAAAGCTTATGAGTAAATATTAAATGGCTTCATATACATGCGTGGGAATGATATGACCTACTTTTGATATCCTTCTGACAGCTTTGTGGACAGCTTTGTGAAATAAAGGGAGCCTAGAGCAGAACAATGTTATCATTTAGGAGACAGTCATAGTACTCTGGGTAAGATGATGGTGACTTGAACCAACGGGATGATCTTGGGTGCAGAGATGTGAAGGTAGACCCGAGTTATAATTTGAGGGTAAAAGTAGTAAAACTTGCTGTGGTTGGTATAAGAATGTTAAAGGAAAGAATATTACCAAGAATAACTCCTAGGTTTATGATAAGATCATCTAAGAGAATGCAAGTAAGTTTCGTTTGATGAGATACATGTCTGTGGGAGACATAAAGTTTGAGGCGCTTATGAGATTTTTTTCTCAAGTGTACATGTCAAGCAGGTAATTGGAGGTTAGAAGAAAAGCCTATACTGAAGATATAAATGTGGAAGTGACATTTAAAAGCATTTAGAATCCTATGATTGATGCAGTCGTTTAGAGAGAGGCATGGAAAGATTACAGATCTCAGGACTGCGTCCTGACGTAACCCAGGTTAGCAGAGGAAGAGACACTAGGAAAGAAAAGTTATGGCCAACAATGTTTATACGTTAATAACCTATCTGAAACAAAGGGACTCCAATTCTGTGACTCGTAATCTAGGATTCCTAGTTTCCTGGGAGAATGTCTGTGAATACCACGTGACAACCCTATGAGAAATTCTGTAGGTTTGTACATGGATAGTTTTCTGATACTGATATTAATCTATAAAAGCTTTCTATGTTTCTGTTGACTGGATTCCTTGATTTCTTCTATTTTCCAAAATCTTGCCTCTTTAATTTTATCATCCTTCAAAAAGAAGAAGCTCTAAATCTTATGTATTCCTGTCTAAAGAGATAATTTGCAAAACATGCTTGTGAATAAACACATATATTCTTATGCAGAGGATGAATTGGTAATTTAATGGGAAAAATACCAGGCCCCAGGACTTCTGCTTTTGGAAAAATTACTCAAGTATATTACTTATGTAGTTTTATAAACACCATAAAAAAAAAAATCCTCTGAGCACTGTGCTTCCATCATGGATTGTAGAATGCTACCTTCTAACTAAATATATGTATATTAACCACTACAGTTTCCTTCGCAGAATCTTCTAAATGCTTCTGTACAGTAGCCCCTCCTTATCTGCAATTTGTTTTCTGCAGTTTTAGTTACCTGCAGTCAACTGTGGTCCAAAAATATTAAATGCAAAATTCCCCCCCCCAAAAAAAAACAATTTATAAGTTTTAAATTGCATGCCATTCTGAGTTGTGTGATGAAATCCTATGCCATTCTGCTCTGTCCTGCCCATGAAGTGACTCATCCTTTTGTTCAGCATATCTGCTCTGTATATACGACCCACTAGTTAGTCAATTAGCAGCTGTTTTGGTTATCAGAGAGAGAGAGAGAGAGCATGTTCACATAATTTCTATTAAAGTATATTGTTAGAATTGTTCTATGTTATTACTAGTTACTGGTGTTAATCTGTTACTGTGCCTAATTTATATGTTAAACTTTATCGTAGGTATGTATGTATAGTAAAGAACATACTTTAGATTAGGTTTCAATAATGTCTGTGGTTTCAGGCATCCACTGGGGGTCTTGGACCTGTAGTTCCCCTGCACATAGAGGAACTACTGTATTTCACCAAAGCACAGCCACATGTCAAATTGGACAGCTCTTGCGTGCCATGATACTGTGCTGGACGTGCTTTAAAATGATATCTACGAACATGACAAAGCAGCTTTAACACTAGGTACAAAGACGTTGAGTTCCTTAATATGGCTGTCAAACTTCTTATTAAAACCCCTGAGTGAATTAAGGGTGAGTCAGTCAGTTCTTACCAGGCACAAAATGAATCAAGAAAAATGAGTCTAAGAGTGTGGTTTCTTGGGTATTTGACTAGCCCCTCTCTAGAGAGAGGAAGGTCTGCAATGGAGTGGAAAGTGTAGCCATTGGCATGTGAAGATTACTAGAGTGAAGCGTAACAACACTAGGAAAGTTTCTCAGAAAACTGAACCATCAGAGATGCTGACAGTGTGGATGCGAGCTTTGAATGATTATTGCCGCTCACGACATAATATGTCCTTTGAGCACACGCTTCCATACAGAGCTAAGAGAAGGTCGAGGGTATGCTCTTATTTGGATATGACGGAGGAGGGTAATGCAACAGGAAGGGTTTCAGGATTGCTTTGGTCTAGTACTGCTGTGTGCGTCAAGTTCTCCCCCTTTCAAAATGGGAGTGAGCTTTGCTTTGCCTCTCTTTTTGGCAAATAAGTGTCAGATAGAGGCTTGACAGTCTTTTTTTTTTTTCAGTTCTCAGGGCTCTGAATCAAGGGGAGGCAGATCCATGCAAGAATTCACCCCGATGCTATGACTGGGTGAAACCTTAAACGTGCATTCCATGGATGGAGGTCGAGTGAATGTTGCCTAGGAGAAAGAGAACAATATTTGTGTCCATATAATAGCCAGCAATAAATTGTACTATCACTCCTGATGCCTCGCTCCTGTAGGATGATTATACACATCCTCTGCGTTGCTCGTTTCTGGGAGAAAGTGCACGTCCTGTGCCACTGATGTTGGGAGTGGCCACGTGGCGTGCTTTGGCTAATCAATGTGAGCTGGTTGGGTTTAGGCCATGCGGCAGCAGATGCTTTTAGGGATGTCTCAGGTTTCCTCGTGTTCTTTTCTTGCTGCTATGAGAAATGCATGTCCCAGCAAGAGGGACATGCTTATTCACCGGGGTAATGGAATCAGAAGACATATGTCTTGGAGACACAGTGGCTGCTGACCCATAGCCACCAACATGTAAAGTGAGTGAAAGGGAAATATTTTTATAAGCTCCTGGAATTTTGGTGTGTTGTGTGACTACATTAGAACCGACTGATAGAAATGAATTATTCTTAGGGTAGCAGGACTTAGAATAACAAATATTGAGCCTGAAAACTTTACCTGTATTTTAAATAATCAGGAAAGGAAAAATTTTCCGGCAGGACAGATCTTTTTTTTTTTTCTCCACAGAATTCCAATCCTGCTCTGTTCTCATTCATTAATCTTGCTCCATTTCTATTTATTTCATTTTTGTTCTTCTCCTGACACATTTGTTTCCTAAGCTACTCATATAAGCTGTCTTATTTTTCTGTCTTATTTGTTTGCTTTTCAGTATTATGTGAAAGAACTATTTGGAGGATTTAGATCTGGTTTTAAATCACCTTTCTACTACTTGACAGCAACATGACATCTTGGCCAGCAGAGGGTGACACTGAGCACACCTATGAGGACAGTATCACCGCAAAAGGTGATTCAAGACATGTAACTGGTGAACCTTTAAGCATATCCCAAACTCTACAACAATGAGCCTCATTGTAAATATTATATAAGGAGCCTTTCAACACTGTTTCTCTCTGTATCTCTTCACCTCCATTTTCAGTGTGTAGATCTGATCAGCTTTGGAAGCATAAAAATATTTCAAAGGGCCCATCTGTTTTCAGGACTTTCTTGAGACAGATAGAGGTAGATAGAGTATTTCCTATCTCTACATTATCCAACCTGCCTGCTTGAGTTTATCACAGTCTTCTTTGTGAGTCTACCTCCCTCTCTCTCTCTCTCGCTCGCTCTCTCTCTCTCTCTTCATATATATCTCATCTTAGTGGTTTTCTTCAGTTCAGTTTCATGATAAGAAATAGTGTGGTAGTGGTTTCTAGCTATTTGGTGAGTTTGGTTCTTAAATTTAAAGTCCTTTTATTTCTTCCTGATGAAGACTTGTTTTGGGGTAAATCTTAGTCTACTGAGTCCTTGTATATCCATGTTTCTTGCCATTTTCTTCTCTTTGTTAGCTCTGGGGCCCACATAACTCATACCTGTCAATATCCCCTGAGGATTTTGGTGAAATGCCCAGTGTCCCTGTACCAATGCCTCTGTCCAGGGTGTCCACCGTTGGGGTAGGGGATGTGAAAAACCCACATTTCCTAGCAGGATCCCAGATTTTAATTCTGAAATTACCAACGCTGCTTTTTTCCTAGTCCATTTCCTCAGTCTGGTTTTTCCTCTGTATAATGGATGAGTCCCCAGGGATTTATGAGATTATAAATGAAGTAAGTTCTGTAATATAGTTCACCTAAAAAATGTAAAGTATATATATGAAGATTTTATTTTGATTCAGTTAATGACAGATTGTCTACTTAAGGGATTTTTTTTTAACCTTAATAAAGAATCATATGATGGTTTATTTTTTACCCTTTGGCCTATTTAAGAAGGACTTGAATTATGTGTTCACTTAACTGATGTGAATTCAGCTATTTTCATTCAGCAGGGAGAGATCCAAAGCAAGAGATGACACGTAGACAAGTAGACAGACATGGATCAACCTCCTTGACCAATAGAAGCGACACCAATATATTTTAATACTTAATATTGCCCTTGGTGAGAGTTACTGTGTCAGCAACTTCCTAAAGGAAAGTCAAGGGCGTTTCTATCTTCACGTGATTTTCACCTGCTGTCTCAGTTTGTTCCAGCTGCTATAACAAAATATCACAGACCGAGTAGCTTATAAACAGAACCTTTTTTCTCACGGGTCTGGAGTCCGGAAGTCTGAAATCAGAGTGGCCAGCACGGTTGGGTAAGGGTTCTCTGCCAGGTCGCACACTTCTCCTTCTATCTTTCCATGGCAGAAGGGACAAGGGGGCACTGCCTTTTATAAGAGCGCTGAGCCCATTCATAAAGGTTCCACTCTCATGACCTAATCACCTCCCCAAATCACTACCTCCTAATAGCATCACCACTGGGGCTTAGGATTTCAGTGTGAAGTTGGGTGGAAGAGAGGGACGTAAACATTCAGCCACAGCATTTTCTCAACACAGGCCCAACCTGATGTAGGACGTAGGTCCTCTGCACTTCATTCTGCAGCAATATAACCTTAGGCACACGTGTCTTGTGTCTCCATTCAGGCTGTTTGACAAGAATAGTGAGCATTTGTTGAATGTTTACTAGGTACCATGTACTTTACATATCTGCATATATCCTTGCTTACCCCGTCATGTAAATTTTATTTGTCCCATTTCTCCCTAACAAAATCGAAACTTAAAGATATTTAGCAACTTGCTCGAGGTCATCCAGGGGGAACTTCTTGCACAAGTGGTGTGTTTCAAACTTACATGTAATCATTTTCAGGTCCATTAAGATCAAGGTTAAGTTCTTCAGCATGGCACACAAGACTCCGTGATCTCTCGTTCCCTGCACCTCCACCCTCATCACCTTTTCCAGCTATACTGCTGATATTTGCTGCTGAGAAATGCCACTCTCTTGCCCCAAACCCTGCAGTTCCCTTTACCTGTGTCTTACACCTACATTATCCTTTCTGTCTGTGGAGACGTGCCTCGCCCTGCCTAGGTAACAGCCACATGTCCTTTATAGTTTATGACACTATTAATATAATCATAGTGATTAAGAATATGGCTATTTCTTGCTATATGTTTGTGGACAAGTTATTTAACTTCTTTATGTCTATTTTCCCTATTTTACAAATAGGGATAAAAGTACATCACAGGATTTTTGAGAGGATTAAATGAATTAAGATATTCAAGTACCTAGAATAGTGCTTGGCACATGGTAAATCATTATGCAACTGTTTGTACTTATTAGATTCGCCTCAGGCATCGCTTCCTCCAGGAGACTTTCTTTGACTCCCAGTCTTCTCTTTACTGAACTGGGTTTGGTGCTTTTTACAAATCATTTATAATATTAACTTATTTTAGAATTATCTGTTTAGATGTCTGTTTGTACTATCGCATCTGAATTTCTTGAGATCAGGGGATGATTTATTTTTTTAACAGTCTACACCCAGCCCATTAGCTGTTGTTACATAATAGGCATTCAAAAATGATTGCTGAATGAATGAAATAATTATTTATTATTATTATCATCACTATTATCATTATAACTAACCTTTATGAACTATGTAGTATGTTAGGTACTATTTTAAACACTTCACGTGCATTCTTTAATTTAATCTTCACACAAATCCCATGGAGATAGGTAGGTATTATGATTAGCCCCATTTTACAAATAAGGATACAGAGTGATTGACTAATATGTACAGGGTTAATTACTAGTATGTGTGGATATAAGAATTTAAACCAAGTAATCTGGCTCAAGAGTCTTCACTCTTAGCTAATTTTAGTAGTTGCCGCCAAATGAGTTTAAAGAGGGGAGAGAGGGAAGGAGAGAAGAATGAGAGAAAAGAAGAGAAAGAGAACTGGAAACCCACAGTCTTAGTTGATATCGTGAGTTCTTGTGGAATTACCTTCACCGACTTAAAGATTTATGTTAAGTTCTTGACTTTCCACAAAAGTCACTCCAAAAATAGTCTTGTGGCATCTACTTCTCCATTTACTGTGAAAAAAAAAATTATTCGTGAACATTGCTCATCATCTCATTCAATTCTTTTGCATAGTACCCCATATAGGCAAAAAAAAAAAAAAAAAATAGAGTTCGTTTCTGGTCAAAGCTTACATCTCTTGAGGCACTAACCTGTTTCATTCTAGCTGATCATTGAAGTTATGTAACTGACTTTGCATTGAATGCTGGGAAATTTAGAGCCAGGTTTTATGCTTGGTCACAGAAATTACATTGACCCTGATTAGAATATTTGCTTTTCTCCTTTGACCATCTTTTCACTCCACATTTTTCTTCCCATGTAATTAATTTGGTATATTTGTGTCTTCTGTCAACTGGTTAATTTTATTTTGTAGGAAGAGGTATATATAATAAAATATATTGAGGTAAATATCTGCGTGGCATGATGACTTCCACTCTATTGTGCATAGTCAATGCCATCTGGAATAGTACATGTAGTATCCAATATGCTCTTTACAAATGTCTTAATAATAACTTAATGGTTGTAATTTCTTTGTAAATAAGGTTCAGAGAATTTCATAACTTTGCCCCAAATCAGAAAACTAATTAATAAGTTGCAAAGTCCAAGGACAAACTGAGAACCTTCAACCCTCTGCTGCTGCCATATTTCAAACAATGGTTATTATTCCAAGTCTCTTGAGGTCCAGATCAAAGTAGGTGACGACACTTTCTAGAACACATTAAAAGGCACAGTTAGAAATACAGTACAAGGTTCAATGGAACAATTTTATGACTTAGTATTGTGATATTTAGGCTCTTATGCAATTTTAACATATTAATTATCTTTTTAAATTTCTACTTTCAGCTTTTAAAAATAAATGTTCTCTTCCTTCCTCATGAAAATTGTGAGTGACTATAATAGAAAATGTGAAAATCCAGTAAAGTAGCAAGTAGAAAGAAAACAATTACTGAAAGCTTACCACTCAGAGAAAACCACTGTAAACATTGAACATTTTAGGGTATATTTTATGTGTAATTATTTTTTAAACTTTTCATGGTTCTGATCATACTACTTTCCACTCTCATTTCTTAAGGTACCACAGGTATTTCTCCATGTTATTATCTGCACTATGCAATACAATTTTAAGTAGCTGCAGATAATTAGAAACGTAATTCATGATAATTGCCTTAACCTTTCCTCTATTGTTGAGCTTTGAGCTCGTCTGTAATATTATTCATAACGCTGCAGTAACTGTCTTGGTGCACGTAACCTTTTTTGTTTTCAGTTTATTGTATTAGGTCAAATTAGCAAAGATTTAATTACTCGCCCAAAAGTTAGGCATTATGATGTGATGGACAAAGCATGGGCTTCGGGGCTATAGAGACTTGGATTGGAATCTTGTTTCTACTTCTCACTAGCTCTGGGGCTTGGAGAAATTATTTCTAGATCCTAAAGGTTTTTGTTTATAAAGTGGGGATACTCAGATCTGCTTCATAGGGTTGGTGTAAGTATTAAATAATTTACATGAAGTTTTTCAATAGCGTTGAAAATTTTGATATCTATTTTTGAATTACACTCTACATAGTTGTTCCAAGTTGCATTCTTACAAGCAAGATATGAAAAAGTTCCATTTCATTGCAGCCTTCCCAGCATTTTTTCTTTAGGATGATTTGATAAGATAGGAGGAGTATCTAGTTATTTTTCAAGTCCTGTTGCTTTGCTTCTTAGGGAGAATGAGTATGTTCTCATAAACTGGCTACCATGTTGACAGGTCGCTTATGAAAATGTGAGATTGTTTTCTTCTCCAGAAAAGAAGTTTTTGTATATCAAAGTATTATTACTCCTAGTTACCTTTTCTTTTACTGTGAAATTTAAGATGTCTATTCCTTAGCATACTTCTTAGGTTTTCTTCATTTCTTCCCATAATGTCTTGCGATTACAGGGTAACTCAAAGCGCTGATTCTCTTTTACCCATAAATATTTCATGTTTATGCTGGGTGGGACCTACAGGTGGGGTCTAATGAAATCTTGCCGGCATGAGTTCAGTCTCATTATCTTACTAAGGGCAATTCACTATTTGCAAGACATTTTTTTTCATAACTTTGTGTTGGTTAGAATGATTCTTTGATTTATGTTTATTTTAGTTTAAAAGGTATTTACTGAATGCATACTAATTGCCAGTCATTGTGTTTAGGCTCTAGGGCAGGGGCCCCTTGGACTTCACCATGATCTGTGAACGTGGCTAGGGAAAATAAATCTTTTTTCCTGCTAACCTCTTATTAACGAATCACTAATTCTCTGTTACGAATGTAAAGCAACAAATTCCAGAAATTTTAGCAGTATCTGTGATTTCCGTCACCATTAGCAAGTACAGACATTTTCTTATTCAATTATAGTTTTTGTGGATATCTAAAAATATTACCTTTGTTACTGTTTCACAACTATGTTAATTATTGGAGTGACTATTATATCTTATTTTATAATATATTACTAAAAAAACATGCATAACTATATCATAAATTTTTCTTTAACTATTTCTCACTGGCTTATATATAAATACGCAAATATTTTTATAATTGTTTTTATTTATAATCCTATAAATTTTATTTATGCATTAAAAAATTTATTCTGAGAATGTTATTTTTGACAGATTTTGTCAACTTTACAAAAACATGGCACAGAAATAATTAAAAACTCCTAAATAAAAATTTTAAAAATTCATAAAAATAAAGTCATCACAATACTTAAATTCTTTGGATTTCTCACATGCCTTCTGTACCTAACACAAATGTTCTTTTGGGGTACGGTGCTCCTTGGGTACCCATTACTCTTTCTCACATGGCTTTAAAATCTTACTGTGTGTTTCAGATACTTTCCTTTACCATGATTATCTAATTAATTCTTTAGAACATTCTATGTGTTGGATACTGGTGATTCTCTCATGTACCAGGAGTCGAAAACTGAGGTTCAGAGAAGTTAAGTAACTTGCCAATTCATGGTACTGTCCAGTAGAGGAAACTTGTTTGGGCAGGTTCCAAAGTCCATGATCTTAAGCCAAAGAATTACTTGATGTAATTAATTCTCATCAAAAGGCACTGAATAACAGAACCCCTATTCTAGTGCCATGAAATCCCAAGAATTAATAGGAGAATGACATGCTTCCTTTCCCCAGGATGTAGGAAAGTTTCTGAGCTGACCATTCTCTCTCTACTTTCTTTCTAGATCCATTTTTTTTTTTTTTTGCCCTTCTCTGCCTCAAAAGTCTAACCTCAAGAATTACAATTGGACTTTGAATTTCTTTACTTCTAATTGGGCTCTGCTAATGGAAGGCACTGGCAAGAAATCAAAGGAAGAGATGAAGGAAGGCTCCCGTGTTTCTTTTTCTATTTGCCCCCGCTGCACCAGACCACGGTTTTGGCAGTAAGTGTGTTCCTTTCTCTATGGCCACTCCTCCTATGTGGCAGTTTCTCTTCTCTTGCTACAAGTCTTTTTGAGTACTAGTAACATCATTCATTCCCTCTCCTGCTTTTCCAAGCCTCAGATCGCAGCTTCCACTGTTGCCAGTTCTAGGGTGCTCTATCTTCTCTTGCTGGCAACTTTGATCTTCTTTTCCTCTGTATGGATACATAATGACCTTATTGAGATTTCCTCAATTAACCCTTTTAGCGGACCAGTCTCTCAACTGCTTGAGGTTCTTTTTGTAGATGAAATGGTCAATGGGTTATCCACAGTTCAAGAAATCAAAAGCAGTTTCTGTTCACTAAATGTTTATGTTCCTCTGAATTAAGATTTTTTATATTTAATCAAAGTATGTTTCGATGGATGAACACCTGGGCAGAGGAGAAAATGCGAAGGAAAGAATATGAGACTAAGTCAGAAAACTATATCTTTCTTTTGTTATAATCTCATAAATGTAAACTTGGGAAAATTCTAGAAACTGTAAGTTTCGACTTTTTAAAAATTTTTATTATAGCCAGGACAATAAAGATGCCTATTAGGAAGCTGTTTTGAGGAACAAATGATATGATCCAATGAAAAGACTGCGTTCTATAAAGATATGTATAAAGTCTTTTAAACTTGACTAATTGCTCATTATGTTCATTAAAAAATAGACAATAGACATAGAAGCACTACAATAATTGGGCATTTTATAAATATTTAATTCTATGTATTGTACATTTCAAAAATATATATATATAATCTAGGGGCCTATCTTATGCACTGCTGTTTTTCCAGTGTTAGCAGACTACCTTTCTCAAATTAACTGCTCAGTAGATATTTTAAGAGATAGTCCCTAAGTTCCCAGCCTCAAGTATCTCAATGGTTTGCCATTAAAAACAAACAAACAAACAAACAAAGACCTGACAAATAAATGAACACATACATGCAAGATGAATTATCTAAAGAAGAGAATACTTGACTCGTTCTGACCACGCAAGAGGAATGATATGAAAGAATGAAATGGAATGGAAAATGGAAAATGAGCTGGCGCTACTCCAACATAGGGCGATTGTGAGAAAGAGCTGATAAAATAGTGCAAGTTCAGGCAAAGATCCTGAGGTGGAGAATAGGAGTGTAGATGCAGAATAGACTTCTAGGTCAAGATAGAAAAGTTGGGTTGACTAACTAGATCTAAGGGAGAGGCAAAAGGGATAATCAAGAATAGATTTGAAAGTTCGGAGTTGGATTATTGCATGCCTGGTAGCGCTCAGCTGGCGCAAAGAGAAGCTTGGAGGTTGGAGGTCATAATTTGAGTTCAGGTGTGTGAAAGGAAGGACCAGTGGACATGTAAACACAGATGTTTGGCAAACTGTTTCAAATCTGGGCCTAGAACTTAGAAGACAGGTCAGGACTGCAGAAATATAATATGATATTTTATGACTACTATGGAGAATAAGTCACTTTTAAGAGCTGGATTTTTTTGAATACTAAGGATTTATTACTTAAGCACTAAAACTTAAAAAAAAAATAATCATTCGGATGAAGATCTTTCTAAAAAGTTTTATTGCACATTTTCCTGCCACCTTAAACGATGCATTCAGAACCAAATTTATTTTTTTCTTGATGGCTCTGGGTCATCATTATAGTCATCTGTTATGATAGATAACATGCTATAATTCACTGATGCTATTACAATAATTGAGATGCATAGGGCTGTTTTCCGTTATTAAATAACTTCAGATCATTGTTGTGCTTTTTTGTTCTTGAGTTTCATTTTTATCATTTCTATGATTTCTCATTTACTGTCAGTTGTCACTTTCTGCAGCTATCAATGTGTCACTGTGAACTGATATACTGTATCCTTTCAATCACCTGCTCCTCAGCTAACACTAGTTGGGAGGCCAGATAATCACATACACTGTAGCTATGTGCAGAGTGTCTGCAGTTTCAGAAAAAGGAACAGAATATTTCCCCAAGGGGGAACGACATGAGCTTTAACGGAGCACATTTAAGGCATCTCTTTTGACACTTCAAAGGAATTCCATGTTGATTCCTTTTTAGTTCTCAGCCATTTTTCATAAGGTAATATCACCAGAATATGAGTTCTAGAGTAGTAAATATTACTGCACACATACCAAAAAGGACAAGGTAAACCAATGGTTCAGGACAGTACACGGTAAAGCATATTTTTAATTTCTCAGGATAACATCTGCTAGGACTTTTATGAATCATATTGATGTGAGTTTTCAGAATATTTGCTACAAGAAATTACACTTTTTTACAAGAAAAAAAAATGAGGCAACTCACATGTCTTCGGTGGTGTTAATGATCATGCAAGGTCAATGTTTTAAATTAGGACACTAGGCTAATTTTTTTCAAGATGACTAGCTCGAATCCAGCTGACTACAGAATACTCCGGTGTTTCGGCAGGCCGTGCCCTCCTGTTTTGGTCACGTGCCCTCGTATTGTTTTCCAGGCAGGTTTAATGGGTGTATTGTCTTGTGTTCCCCTGTGCTAATGTCCTGGAAGGCGCTGCAGTTCCTTTTTCTGATTGACGCATCCTTCGCCATTTGTCACTGTTTGTCACCACAAATGCTACTTGGAAGCTCCTTTTCTCTCCCATGTGCACACCTGTTAGCAGTTTTTTGGTAGCATCTACTGGGTTTTTTGTCTCCTAAGAATATCATTTTTTTTTTCAGTTTATTTTCCCTGGTCTTCATTTACTGACTTGTCACTTTAGCTCAAACTGTAATTTCCTGTCAATTATATTGTAAATTTCTCATGCATCGGTCAACGAGTCTCTTGATATTCCTCTTGTTACATCTAGTCTACAGTGATTTTCTTCCCTCCATGACCTTTGATATCCTGAGAGCAGCATCTTGCCCTTTTCTCCACATCATGGCCAGAAGTCTATTTTCTATTTTTACTTTGGCAGCTAAAAAGATAGCAAGAAACATGTAAGCACATGAAGGATCTCTCTCCACTTTCATCTTTTGTACCTTTTGCTATCTAGACAGACAGTCTTGCACCCAGGGAGAATGCTATACAAAGACTGGAGTAATGTTGCCACAAGCCAAGGACGACCAGAAGCTAGGAGGGAGGCCTGGACAGGTGAAAATGTTCAGAGGCAGCATGGCCCTGTGGACACCTTAGTTTTGAACTTCTACACTCCAAATCTGCGAGACAAATTTCTGTTAACACTCAGTTTGTGATACTTTGCTACGCCGACCTAGAAAACTAATCTGACCCCGTTATTTGACTCTTTTTTTTTTTTAAACAAAGGCACAGATTCATTCAGACACATCTTTTGAAGAATCTGACTTTCTCACCTCAAGAGGGAGACTCTATAGTTTCTATATTGAAAAACCTAGGATGGTTCTGTTTAGGTTCAAAGGACAACTTTCTAAGACAGTGGTTCCCAAACCAGGCCACACACCAGAGACACGTGGGGAAACTTCTCAAAAATGCAGATGTCTAAATTTAACTCCCTGGAGATTCAGCATGCTTGGGAGGAGACTTGGTTGTTTATTTTGAAAAATCTTTCTAGGTTACTTTTATGATCGGTGAGTTGTAGGAAACACTGATCTAAGAGATTGAGAAGTGAAGGAGAGATTTCAATAATTGGGCTTATTTTTCTGAGAGACAGAGATAATCCGATAAATTTTTGACTTCTTTGCTCCAATTTCATTGATTTTAAGACAGACTAAGCTAACCAGAAAACCTCTGCCCCGAACTTCATCTTCGTGTGGCAGAAGAGATGGGGACCTTGGGAGCAAGTGAACGTAATAAACTTCTAGGAGCCTTAACAGCCAAGAAATAAAATTTGGGGTATAGCTGAGTACTTTAGGAAATCAGATTTCATTCACTATTCTTTCAACAGAGTTACAGAGCACCTACAATGAGCCAGTTAATATAGACTCAGCCAAAGAAGAGATATGATCCTATGACCAGAGCTTCTGAAATGAGAGATTACTTAAGAAGTAATGACAGTAAGCTTTAAACCATAATTCAGAAAATATGACCTCAGGCAGCTATGGAAGCCAACACGGGGACACAGGAAGCCCTCTCATGCATCCACCCTCTAAAAATCCAGTGCAAAGATGGAAGAGAAGCACAAAATGAAACTATCAAAAAAGAGCATGAAAGTATGAAAATTAGATCAGAAAAGCTAAAACCTCAGAAGTATCAGAGCCAGTAACGTGGTTTCCATTCACAGATAACACTAAGAAGAGGTAAGCTGCTTCGGTATACGTCATACCTGGCCGGATGGTGCTGAGTCCTGTTTCTCTATTTCCTCCACTGCTTTGCTGCCCAACACCAACCCTGCTGCTCCCTGTGGCACAAACCTAAAGGAGCCAAATGTTCATTTTGTTTTGCAGGAAAAAGAAAAAACAAGAATTTCCACCATGCTTTATACATATACAAACCTGCTATCCATAAGGGAGAGGAGATAGTTATAAGTATTTAAAAACTATTTTTAGCTGAAACTTGCCAAATTATTTTCTCTAAGAGTAAAGGGATAGCGGTGTACATTTTCTTGATGCCGTAAGTCAGGATGTGTCACTATATATATATTTTTTTCTAAGTCAGTTTTTATGCCCCTCCATATTTTTTTGCAACGCTGTAGTAAGCGTTCAGATTTTGGAAGTGTTTGAATGTATTTTAGTAGCAGAGTTTGACTGTCCACAGATGAATCTCTTTTCAAAACTAACTATGACATCACTTATGTCTAGATATGGTTGTAACTTAGGCATTTAAAGCTAACTTACTTTAATTTTGGTGAAAATTGCTAAAACCTCACTGAATACAGTTTTTTGACTGTGAATGAATCTCAGTCCAGGGGCTCTAAAAGACCCAGAGACATACTTCTAAATCATTACTTGCCTGCTTAATGTATACTGAAGATGATCAAAGGGTTTGGTAATTACCTAATCAATTCTTCTAACAAGTCTTTGAGGTGGGTCGCTAATACCATTGGACTCAAACTGCAGCACGGGGCAGGTCTATAATGTTGCCTTTTATTCCTGTCTTACATGAAACTCTGAAAAGTTAAAAAAAAATCCTGTCTCCTTTCTCACCTCCTATCTTTAGTCTAGGACAGGTTATTTTCCAGCACGCCATGGAATAAAAATGAGAGAGAAAATACTAAATAGTAAGACACTAATACAGAATCTTTTTGCCTACTCTTGAACATTAAAATGGATTTTCTTTTAGAAAATTCTTCTATCATCACAGATATATTTATAACGCTTTCCCAAAATATCAGAATTGACTGACATACTAAATTGTTGAATCATGATCTATTCTGGAAGAAAGAGAAAGTAGAGTCAGGCTGTTGTTGAAAATGCAAGTGGGTGTTTCTGTTCTATTTGAAAGGAACAATGAGGGTCATGACCCGTAACTTAAGGAGAGTTCTGTGCACCTTTGGTAAAAACTAACTGGCCAAAAGGACATCAGAAATAGATCATGGGATTTGTGAGAAAGGGCAAAGGAAGGATGTGCACAAGTGACCTTTCTCCGGAGGTGAGGTATCTGAACCCAGAGAGTCAAAGGGGATATGTGAGTGAGGTTGAAGGACAGATGATTGTAAGGAGCTAGTGACAGTTTGAGTCCTTAGTGTTCATTGTGTTTCTCTGTCTACATCAGTCAGTTGTGGGTGTGCATAAAAATGCCATATATTTCAGGTGACAAGAAAACCACTTAAATCCTCTAGGTGGGAGACTTCAGGAAACATGGAGTTCGTTTATTTCAACACTGTCATCACACAGATGATGAAACCAGACACAGATGTGAAGTGACTTGCCCAAGGTCACATAGCTCATTAGTAACAGTCTAGGGACTACAGCCAGGGGTAATGAGGTCCAAAGATTTTGTTTCATGAAGACGAAATTATCTCTACTTCTGTCAGCTCAGAACTTCATTTAACAAACATTTCTTAAGTGACTGATATATTCTAGATACTCTCTAGGCAGGAGAGACTCAAAGAAAAATAAAGCAGTCTCTGAACCTAAGACTTCATGATTCAGAGATAGAGTCATATACGTGTTAAGATACTGACAATAAAATAATAAATATTATGAGAGTAGTACGATGAGATGGCTAAGGGGACAGAGAAGGGGGATGTATTTAGAATGGCACAGAATGCCCTTTCTTTATAGGCTTAATTTTTTAAAATCAATTATTTACTTTCGAATTCTAATTCAAATTGTGGATCAGAAATGAGAACATTTAAAAAAACATAATCTTATATTTTTTCCTTATGAATACAAATCAAAAGCAATCATCTTTTTGGAAGTATGTGTTTTTCTTACAGATTTGATTTTTAAGGCTTCTGTTAAGGGTTGATTGGTACTCCCCAAACAAGATGCATTGAAATCCTAGTCTCTATTAACTCAAAATATGACCTTATTTGGAAATAAGGTCTTCACACAAGTAATCAAGTTAAAATGGGGTCACTTGGATGAGCCTTGATCCAGAATGACGTATGTTTTT
Organism: Rousettus aegyptiacus; assembly: GCF_014176215.1. Classification (NCBI taxonomy): domain Eukaryota; kingdom Metazoa; phylum Chordata; class Mammalia; order Chiroptera; family Pteropodidae; genus Rousettus; species Rousettus aegyptiacus. Next base: position 12,218,364 of record NW_023416285.1, read on the forward strand.
ACAAAAAGGGGAAATTCGGACGTCCTCAGAGGGACGATGATGCAATGACCCACAGGGAGAAGATGGCTGAGCGATGCACCGACAAGCCAAGAAATGCCAAAGATCTCCCTCCTGGAATTTCAGAATTCTAGCCTCCAGAACCCGGAGACAATAAGTTTCTGTTGTTTTAAGCCACCCAGTTTTTGTGAGCTTTTTTTGGTTTGTTTTCGTTCTTGATTTTTACTTGGTTCCTTCAGCCCTAGAAAACTTAGACAACTTTCTCGGACTGTGATCAAAGAGCAGGGTTGACTTCTTTTTCCAATACTTTTCTCTAAGGTTTGAATGAAAAATAACTGGCAAGTGGGCAGCCATATTTGTCTGAACCATGTGGGCTCTTGACTCCGTTGCTAGTGCAATCAGATGCTTGCAGGATGCTTGCACAGGGTTCTCTGAGATGGGTTTTTTTTGGGACATTCACATCTCCCCAATTCCTTCAAATTACCAGTAGTATTCCTTTAGTAAGCTTTTAATATTGGGCTCATAATGTGGTCTCATAAATATCTTAGGATCATTAAAGCCATATGCAGGTGACCAATCTAATAACACAAAAGCTCCTTCAGCTTTCTGAAGTTGGAATGCCAGGCTTTTCACACCGAAATGACCGGGGCTTTCAAGTTTCCATTGAGAATCTCTAATATGATGATTGTCGTCCAAGTGAGCGAATGTTTTCAAAATGATTTTGATGACCATAACTGCAGTACAGAGTACAGTACTTTTTAAAATTATGTCACCATACCTGCAAGTGGCATTTCAAAGATATACTTTGCCAACATAAAACATTTGTGAAAGTTATTAGGCAGCATCTTTGAACTCGTGTAATTTTACTTAGAAGAATGCTTTAATGATTTAAGGGCCAAGGTACTTGCAGGTTGGATTAGGTACGCTGGCTTTGCATTCTTTCTGCAATTGACCAGCTGTTCACCTTATGTGATGCACTTATACTCTCCAGGTTACCTCTTCATGGAGCAGAAAACCTGGGCAGTGATTTATATTCTTCCTCCTTAGAGTGTGGTGAAGATATAAAAATTTGTGTCAGGGGTGTTTTTGGAATTCAGAAAGTGAAAAAAAATTTTTTATAATTTTTCAAGCTTTTTCACCTAGGCTTATTTTTAACTGGTAAAAATGGGAATGACACTTTTTTCTGAAAGGCTTGTTGCATACATCATCACAGATGTTGCAAACTCATGGTTGAAAAATGCTGGTGAGCAATGAGTCACAAGATGGCCTGGGATCTATAACCTCTGTCTCCAGAAACAGACAAACATTATGCATAATTGGTTATAGAGCTAGGAGATTCGAGCATCACATTGTTAAAAGTCCTGGTCGTATGCTAGAGGAAAATCAGAATATTGATATTTATACACTAGGCTATGCATTGTAATAAAAAAAAATCTGGAAATCTAAACAGAGGGATTTGTGTTGAAAGTTCGCTTGGATATATTACCCAACTACAAGAGATAGACTTATTAGAAAGTTTTTAAAAGGAAATTACTTACCTGTTTTACACATGGTGAGCATCGAAATCTTGATTTCTCCAGGTAGAGTTTATCTTTTTAGGGTATATATCTGTTTATACTATTTAGACAGGTATGTTAACCTGAGACTTCAGGAAAAAGCTTTGAGGAGAATGATTGGAACCATTTCTATGGTGGGAACTATATACAGTTTATTCCAAATATACATAATGAGCCATGCAGGATGTTTGCGGGTTTTCTCATGCCAGTTCAGTTTTTACTTCCTCTTCCACTAACAAACTGCTAACAACGTTTGCCTAGTATAAACAAGAATAGCTTCTCTCTTTTATTCTGGTCCGATCTACATCCTTCTGTGAACACTCCAAGCTGCTCTTGCCTTGTGTTTTCTGCCAACGGCCACCGTTTCTCACTTCAGTTCTCTTAGTCCTAATCCCTGAAACTCCTAGACCTGGAAAGTTGGCTCCAGGATCTGCCAGATGCTGCAGCTCTCTGTCTCTTCAACCTGAGTGCACTGAGCCCATGTTTTCTGCAGGCAGTTGAGGTCCTTTTGTAGGAACAGCATTTTCTCTGAGCTTAGAGGCATTAAAGTAGGAGAATTAAAGTTTTTTTTTTTTTTTTTTTTTTTTTTAATCCTGATATTACTTAGTTCCTGAGGCTGGCCAGATGAGGGTAACATGGTGTCCCTGCATAGCATGATTAAATCCCCTTCCTATAACCCTAATAGCTCAGAGGCATGATTAATGTATCTCAGTTCTCTCTTGTCCAATACACAATCCTTTCTTAATGAATCCTTTCTCTTTTCTTTCTTTTCTCTCTTTCTGCTTCTTTTGTTCCTTTTAATATTCACCGACCATTTAGTATATGCTAAACACTCTACTCAGCACTAGGTCTGCAAAGAAAAAAATAGCCATATTCATTGCATCTCAAGCTCACAGTCTAGTGAAGGAGACAGTCAGGTAGACAAAAAGCTATGAAAGGGAGTGATACGTGCTGAATGAGAGGCCTATGCAAATTGCCCTGGACATAACTAATATTGAAGAACTTGCGTGGGGAAGGTGTCATATGAACTGAATCTTGAAACTGCATTTTGCATCAGAGGGATGGTGTTAAGTAGAATAAGAAAAACATTAAAGAGTATCTCTGTTTGCAATATGCTAGCTACTGCTACTTTTTGGTCCAGGCCACTATCAATCATAATTCTGGCACATAATTGTATGTTTTGTGTAGCAGTCATGCTAATTCTATGTCAAAAATCTTCTAAATATCCGCTTTAAATTTTCTTGCCTCCAGAGTACTCATTCCCAATTTTCTATCTTTTCCTAATACGATGCCTTATCCTCTCCTTCCCCCACAAACCCCACAGATACATATGTGTTCTCATCCTTTTTTTTTTCTGTGAACACATTTAAGTTGTCACCAGCCTTTGACAGTGTCTGTGAAACCAAGAAACTGTTTCCACTCAGCAGCCCACAGAGAACACTCGGCCCTTCTTCTAAAGTCTCCAGATAGACATCAATGGATCCTACAGGTCAGTGCAGCCCATTGTGCCAGAGAGTAGATGGAAAGACCCATGAGCTGCTATTAAACAAAACTGTTGCAAGCAGAGGGAATGTATCTTGCAAGACTTCCACATTTTGCTTGCTGCTACAAAGCTCCAGCTTTCCACCTGTCAAACGTGTGCAGGTTCTTAGTCTAGAATGCAGAAGGTAGGGCAATTACTAAAGATCTCATATTTATCATAATTGTAGTTCTCGAATTGTTTTTAAAAGGTCTTTTTGTTCAACATAGAGTATAACACAATTAAATAGCTCGCATTTGGTCTTAGAAGAAATTCAAGCAGGCATCAAGATGTCTCATCATTATAAACTTTATCAACTAATTCAATGTAATTCAATAAATATTTGAAGATCTGTTATGTAGATAGGCGCTATACTAGGCTCTGAGCCAAGGGAGGAATGTAAGTGAATGAGGCATGGTCACTGCCCACAGGAGCCAACAAACCAATGGCCAAAATAGTCATTACAGCAAACCGTATTGCAGATAAACAGCTTCCTATGGGAAACAAGGGATCAGTAACAGTATTACTCACTTAGCAAATGTATGCAGGCATTAATAAACTTATATCACTTGAACAGAGCACATTCTAGAAGACCGATACTGTGTTAAAGCCCCAATAGTCTGTGGGTATGCTTTCCCGCAAAAAATGAGAACTTGAACCCTGACTTGACCACTTACTGCATGGACTTTTACAAACTGTTCAATCTCTCTATGCTTTAATTTTGTTGTATTTTTTTTCTATATATTTTTAAATGTGGAATAATAATATTAACCCCATAGGTTGTTGAAAGAATTAAGCAGGTTACAGGGGAAGACTGCTTTCTCTACTGTAGAGAAATTCACCTTTTTAAGTTGCTACTGTTATTGTTTTGGTTACCCTCCATGAATGGAATAAGAAACATCTTCTTCTATAGTACTATCAACAACATAGTTAAGAGGTAGAATTCATTCAAATTTTAGTTCCCACATAAACCAGCACCTGTCCATGACTTGTCCAATAGTAAAACAATGGTTAAGCCTGGATGACCCAGTTCCTGGCTGTTTTAATAGTGTGATATAAAAGCAATCAGCTGCATCCCTGGGATTTCCATGTTTCTGAAGTTAGCCGTGCTACTTAGAAGGCACTAGTGTGGAAGGACAAATTATACCCTTGTCCTTGATATTTTTATTTTACGTAGCATCTTCAGAACTTCATAAAGTACTCCACATGAATGCAAAATGCAACACTGTCTTCCTAATTGCTAACTGAGATACTCGGTCTGGTCTCTGTCCAGTTCTCACTCTGCTGGCCAAGCCAGAGCTCTTTTAATTCTCTCCATGATGATCATCAGAAGCAAAAGCCTTTACTAACTTTGCTGAAGATTTGTGACTCTCTGTTGCACACAGAGTGATGCTCGCTTCCTTTCCAAAGTGAGCGTGTGGTATTGCTCTGGACTCTCCATGATTTCCTCTTGCTATAGAATGGAGAGACCAGGTAACATTTCAATGCCTCTCACCACCTCTTAGACAAATGAAGAACCGACATAGCAAAAAGGAATATCAAACTCATTAGTGGGCTTTGAGGGTCACCAATTGAAATACTACTAATGTCAGTTGAAGGGCAACAGGGATCGAATTATAAAAAGTGCGGTGGCATGCAGACCAGAGTCCTAGTGTCATGAAAACAGGTGATTCTGTTCAGAGGTTTCTGAACAGATGGATATTCATCTTATATTTTCCTGAGGCTATTGGCAAGTGACTCTGGCTGAACAGATTAAAATAAAAGTGAAAATTCTGGTTCGGTAAAACCTCTGCACCAACTTTTATTGGTCCTCTCTAAAAAAATTCACTTCGTATATACAGAATATCACAATTTCCTTGGACCATGGAGGATTTGGCATACATCAGGAGGGCCTCCGATTCCAGGAAATAATCCCTATTCATGAATATCTGGTATGTTTTGTTTCTTTAGCTTTAGCTTCTGGAATTAAAATCATCATTGTGGGATGTTCAACTCTTCTGTCTTCACCCCATGCACGCCATTCTACTGTAGCTTTTTCTCCTCTTCACAAGCGGATAGTTCCAGTTAAAAGAGGTCATTTGGTGCCCTCCAGTGGCTCACTATGACAGCCTCTCTCTTGACCTCTCAACCTTTCATGCTTGAGGGAAGGATACAGCTCAATACATCTTTGATGGCAACTTTGTTATTTGTAGGTAACTGCCACCCTTAGGAAAGGATTCCACCATGCCATTAATACTGTGTAATTCTCAGAGAAGAAATCAGAGAACAAAGAAAAACGGCCTTAGGCTTTTTGTTGTACAAAGAGCTAAAAACAATAAAAACCAAGTATAAAAATCCAAGTCCTACGACCATCCCTTTTAATTATATGGTCTTAGGAAAGCCACTTACCCTTCTGGCCCACATTTATTTTCTACAGAATGAAAGTATGGAGACAGATGACCTTTAAGGGGTCCGCAAAATCCTACCACCCAAAGATTCTGAAATCCTAGTGAAGGGATAAATATTCCTAGATGACGTTTACACTTCAATACTTGACAGTAGGGCTTTTATTGTGTTGACAACTTGATTTGCTTTAAGAGTTTAGAAAAGAAGTTGTGACAAACGCCCATGTAAGTCAAGCGCAGTTTGAGTAAATGTGCACCTGATGTTCCTAGAGAGTCTCGTTGCTCTTGCTCTTCAGGATGGATGGTGCCCTGAAGAGTCACCGGGTGAAAGCATTCTAATCTTTCTTGTTTGACGAACATGGAGACTCTGCGACTGTGTTTTAACAGCACTTAGCTCTTGGTGCACAGCAATCAATAGATCACTAAACTAATGAACAAGCGAATGGGAAGAGAAAAAGAGCATCAGTCTCAACTTCCGTAATGCATAAGGAGAGGAACTATATTTATAATATACGGAATAAAAACAACAAAAATCCACGTAGGCCTTAAATTATCCTCTTTCTTATTCTGACTCCTAACTTGACTGTACCACCATGATGAATCTTACCATTAGAGACCCACATATTCCTCAGGGTAATGGTAGGGTGCCTTCGGTGTTCTTTATGGAAGCAGTTGTCTGGGAAGAATAACACTTTATGGCTGGTAGCAGGAGCTCAATAAAAGTTTGTTGAATAAATAAAGGAATATATCAAGGTAGTTATTATTATAAGCACCCTTGCATGAATTGATTTGGAGAAGATTGACAGAACAGACTCCAGAAGAGAGACACGAAGTCAGAAGAAACTAGTGGTCATGTTGATGGTTGTGGTGATGGTAGAGGTGGTGGGGGCGGGGTGTTGATGGTGGTGGTGGGATTGGGGGTGGTGGTGGTAATGCCCTAGAACATTTAAGGCAACAGCTCCATTTGAAACCTTAAAATGAGAACACTGGTTGATCAAGAGAATATATTTTTACTCTAGACTTTCGCTGCACAATGTGAGAGCGATTAACCATATGTGGCGATTGAACATTTGATATATGGCTGGTTCAAACTGAGATGTGCTCTTAGCATAAAATACGTGTCAGGTTTTGAAGACCGGGATGTAACGATAGTGAGAAGGGGTTGGATTCTGAGAATATTTTGAAGTTGGTACCCACAGGATGAATTGACTGATTGAATATGGCATGTGAGACATAGGAGTCAAGGATGAGTCCAAGGCTGGCTTTGCTATTAATGGAGATGAGGGAGTGTATTTGGGAGGAAATATGAAGAAAGTCAGGTTTGAAGATGTTAATTTACCCAAGATCCCACTGGTATTTCAGAGAGAACGTTACTTCACCGGTAGAGAGCTCAGAGATCTGCAGTTTTATCTATTTTATTTTATTTTATTATTTTATTTTATTTTATTATTTTATTTTATTTTATTTTATTTATTTTATTTTATATTTTATCTTATGACAAAGAATTTGGAGTCTAGCCAAGAAAAGTGACTTGTCACACAGCAGATGAAGACCAGAACTTCTAAGGTAGATTTCCTGAATGTCAAGCTATTTGTTCTTTTTTATTATTTTTATTAAACTACATCTATAAAAAAAATGAAACCTAGTTTAATAATATCTTTAAATACAGTAAGGAAATAAGAATCACTGGTGACATTTTTGGGGGAAACTTAAAAACCCCCATGTAAAGCATATTCTAGACTCTTTGTTGTTAGTACTAGGTAGATAATTTTCAATTCCACTTGAATTTGGAGCAAATCAATCACTCTCTTGTTAACACTTAAAGTCAGGGAGAGCAATTGTAACTCCCTCTTAGGGGGAAAATGTCTCCATCAAGAGCCACAGATTTCCACCAGCCCTAAGAATTCTTGTGGCTTAGGTCAAAGCCAGGGAGACAGATAAAATATACTAAATCACAGGATACAAAGACATCTCTTAAAATGTTTCATCTGGAATGAGAGCTCAGTATACATCAAGTGGTCGTGATTATCTGTTGGCTTGATAAGAGACACAGATGCCGCCTTATCTGTCCTCTTATCCCCATTTTATTTTATTTTATTTTATTTTTTGTAAAAGTATGGCATTTAGTGTCTTTTATTTTTTGATGAACATTTGACATAAATCAGCTATTGCCACAATAATGCTGCATAACACCCTTAAGATTCAGTGGCTGACTGGCCTTTGTCCCCTGTTCTTAGAGGTGTAGCCTCTAGGTCCTTGCAGTCCCCTGAATGATAGAAGTATATACGTGTATGTGTGTATGTATATATACATATATACACACATGTCTGAAATAATGTATATAAATATAATATATATATATAGCATATATATATATCTATGTTTTTTCATGGTGGGGCCTGATCGTTTGTGCTAACTCAGAATGGGGACTGGTCATGCCAGAAAGACCAACCATGTGATTAGAGTGCTGGGGGAGCCATGCCATACCAGCCTGACCAGCTAGGGAAGAGGAGGGAGACTGGAGAGTGAGCCACACAGGCACTGACTCAGTTAATCATGGCAATGTGGACACCAAAGCTTAGGTGAGCTTCCCTGGCAAGACTATGAGTACTGTCACATATGAATGTGCCGGGAAGGCGATGTATCCTGACTCCTGGGGCGATAGGACAACGGAAGTTTCGTGTTTGAGAGTCTCCCGTACCGTACCTATGTGTTAATCCCTTTGGCTGGTTCTGATCTGTATCCTTTTGTTGCAATAAACTGTTATCATAAGTAGAGTGCTTTTTTAAGTTCTATGACCAATTTTAGCAAATTATGGAACCTGAGGGGTTGTGGGAACCCTCAAATTTATAACCAGTTGATCAGAAGTGAGAGTATTCTGGGGACCTCCAAACTTGTGGCTATTGTCTAAAGGGAAGGCAGTCTGAAGGAGCATTGTGCCCTTAACCTATGAAGTTTGGTCTAACTACAGGTAACTGGTGTTAGAAGTCATTGCAGAAGCATTTTTACTTCTTGTCAGTCATGCATCTGAGGGTCAGCTAGGACAGCTCTACTTCTGAGTGGACTGACAGGACTTAGATTCAGGTGGCAGGTCAAATTCATGTGTCTCATTCTTGATCTCAGGCTGGAAGGTGGTGGGTACCTAGACTATGTTTTCCTCTCGGTAGTAACAAGAACACAAGAGAATGAGCCCAACCATACAAGCACATTTTAAGCATTTACTCACATCACATATAATAACATCCTATTGTCCAAAAGAATGTAAATAATTCCAAAGTTAATCAGTGGAACGTGTACTCAAAACTATAGTGAGGCTGTGGCAAGGGTGTGGCTGTGTAATTCTGCTCTTAGGAGAATGACAAATCGAGACTAATGTTCAATATTCCATACATTTACTGAGGATGTCATAGGAAGAAGAAGCTTTCATTGCACTCAGAGCAAACCACCTCCAACACCATGTTGTCTGATAGCTCTGATCTCAGGTTTAACCTCCCCCAAGACACCACACATACCTCTTCTTAAGACTTCTCTATGGTGCTCGGTGTCTCATTGGCTGCCCTGAGCAACTCTCTTCTTATTTTCAGACATGTATATTCCAAATGACAACAGCAACAACAACTCAAAGACCCAGTACTAACAGGACTCATCTTTTCTCGGATGCAGTTTAGTGATCTATTTGTGGTTATTGTTGACAACTGTTATCTATATGACCTTGAGTAAGTACATAACATTACTGTGCCTTGCTTTTCTTATGTAAAATGGACGTGATATTACCTGTCTCATAGTATTGAAGTGACAATTCAATGAGATAGTACCTTTGAACTCTTAGAACAATGACTGGACTGCAAGCAAGCACTTAATAATTTAAAAAGAGTAAAATTCCCCTAGAACTTATTATGTGTCAAACATTCTTCTAAGCAGTTTACATGCATTTATTCAACTAATCCTAAAAATACTACTACGAGGTAGATATTTTACGTTTTTATTTTTTATCCTCATTTTACACAGGAGGCAAATTAAGTCACAAAGTTTGTAGGAGGCAGAGATGAAATTTGAACTCAGGCTGTAAGATACCTGTATCCACACTCTTAACCTGTATATACTATACTGTCATCTCTAGATCTCAATAAATCTTTGCTGTCATTGCTGTTGTTTTTATTTGAACTTCCCCTTTAGATCTTGTACCTGCACCAAAGATGCTAATAAAAGGTTTTCTTTCAAGCATATTCAATAATATTTATAAAAATAATTATGTAAATAGTCTTAAAAAATCTCTTTACATTTACTTATTTCTATTCCACTTGGTTATAAATGGAGTTTCATGCCTTTCGATATAAAAACACACAATACGATAGAAAAAATCATAAAGAACTTTGGCTTAGAAAGGGATTTTTTTTTCATATTCTGAGAAATTGTTTTATTTAATTTATTTTTTTAAATTTTATTAGTTTCAACTATACAGTACGTTGGTTAGACATTTATACAGTTTATAAGATGATCCCCCTAATTGCTCCCTTCTTCACCTGGCCCTTCACCTAGCCAACCATCTATTGACTGCTAATTTGTACTTCTTTAACCCTTCACCCCATTCTCCCAGCCCCCCAACCACCCCGCCCCCCCGCCACCCTCTGGCCATCACCAGATTGCTCTCTATATTTGTGAGTCTGTTTTTGTTTAGTTTGTTCTTTTTGTTCCTTAGATTCTGCTTGTAAGTAAAATCATACAGTATTCATCTTTCTCAGCATATTAATCTCTAGGTCCATCCACTTTGTTGCGAATGGTAGTATTTCATTATTTTTAATGGCTGAGTAATATTCCATTGTGTATATGAACCATGACTTCTTTGTCCAATCATTTATTGATAGGCAATTAGGTTGCTCCCATACCGTGGCTATGGTAAATTGTGCTGCCATGAACATAGGGGTGCATAGATCTTTACAAATTATTGTTTTTGTTTTCTTTGGCTAAATACCCATAAGTGCAATGTTGAGTCAAAAGATATATCCATTTTTAACTTTTTGAGAAATCTCCAGACTGTTTTCCATAGCAGCTGTACCAATTTGCAATCTGACCAACAGTGTATGAGGGTTCTCTTTTCTTTGCATCCTCGCCAACACCTGTTGTTCTTTGTTTTATTGATAATAGCCATTCTGACAGGTGTCAGATGATATCTCATTCTGGTTTTAATGAGCATTTCTCTGATAATTAGTTACCTTGAGCATCTTTCATATGTCTATTGGCCGTTTGTATTTCCTCTTTGGAGAAATATCTATTCAGGTCTTCTGTCCGTTTTTAAATTGGATTGTTTGTTGTTGTTGTTGAGTTTTATGAGTTTTTTTAAAGCATATTTTAGATATTAACCTCTTATCAGATGTCTCATAGATGAATATTTTCTCCCAATTAATCAGTTGTCAATTAACGTTCTTCCATGGGACCTCAAAAGGAGGTTATGGTATAATGTCATGGAATATGCTGTCAATGGCAAGATGTACAAATACAGTGACAAGCGGTGATTAACCTTTCTTCATTTCTTTTTTTAACGCCTACAGCACCTGGTATTCCTAGGTGGTCTTCCATCCAAGTACTAACCAGGCCCGACCTTGCTTAGGATTGACCTTTCTTATAGTGTCTCTCAACCTAACCCTGTGGCAAAGCACCAAACACAGTATTATAAGAACAATTCCCTGAGAGGACACATCATAGTTGAGGGTTGTGAAGCCTGAAACCCAGCTTGAAGCATCTAGCAGCAATTTTCCTCCAGTTTCAAGTGTAATTATAAAGTAGTATGATTGATTTTTTAATAAAGACCCTGGGATTGTACATCCAAATGAGTGCTATCAGTCCAAGTCATCACCTTAGGAAGTTGTGAATCTATTTTAATGATGCCACTTGGGGCTCAAAACTGTTTTTGAAAATCTGCACTCAGTGTGAGCTTCTGGAATTGAGCAAAACCACTGGTCCACTATGTGATAGTCATACATGGCATCACTCAATTTTGTCACCAGCCATCTGGCCCATCACACTTATCTCACCCCCAAAATTTCCAAATATCTTTGGCTGTTTCAAATTATAAAGGCATCTCAAAGAAGGTAGATTTGCTGCCAATAAAGATGATCAAAATAACATGGCTGAAGTTTCAGGGTGTCGGTATGTCACATCCCTGTCTCTCCTTGCTGAACTCGGAAGCAACTTAGAAATGGATGTAGGAGTGACATAGTTACAGAGCGACTTACCATGTTTACAGCGTTAATGCTGATTGCAATATGGAACTTGAGATCTGTGGAAATGCAGCCTTGCTAACCCATCATCCCCTGAATGAGGCAGAATGATCCAGGCAGTCACTAAGTGCTGTGACGGGAGGGGACCTCTGGTGCAGGAGCAGGCCCCTCACACATGGAGATCATGTGTGCACTTCTGGGACAGGCCAGGGATGCTGCCCTGGAATAATCGAGGGAGGAGAGAGAAGAATTGAAAGACAGTCCCCAGGGCTTCCAAGTTTTTATTAGATTCATTACAGCAAAATGAGAAACATGGACCGATTAATGGCACCTAACAAACAAGGCACTCATCCCTCCTCCCTCAGAGACACTGCATCGGAATAAGAAACTAGGACTTGTATCCATGAGGACAAGGGAAAAGAGGGGATCCCCTAACTAATACCTCAAAGACGGAATGCAGAGAGGTTGTGAGAAAAGGTTCCAATTCTAGAATGAGTATAGATACTTTCAAGGCGACCATTCTAAAGAGAATACATTTCTCTGATTGAATACAGTTCGGCATTTGAGTAAAGCAATTATTGCTATGGCTTTATAGAATTTATTTGCAAAATTTAGTGCACCGTATGTATTTACCATAGGTATGAAAGAAGGTTGTATACAAGGCTTGCAAGTTAGGCTTCAGTCATGCAGGGCCTAAAATGATACCCCAGCAGTGAGGGGTACTGACCACCTGAAAAGTCTCAGGTACACGTCCTCAGATACTGGCTGAGCTAGTCACATCAGAGCACATTACCATCACTCCATAATGTATCAGAGATAGCCTGGGAGACTCTCTAGTCTGGTAAAACCAATGCAGGCAGGCCTGAAAAAAAAAAAAATGTTTCTAACACTGTGGACAAGGTTATTGCACATGATGTAATTATTTATAAATGTTCAAAATCTAATTACAAAAGTAAAGATATAAAGAGAGAAGGCAAAAATGAGATATGAGCGAATGTATCATTTCTTTTGTATAAATTTTTAATGCATACCAAATGGATAAACACATTGATAACTGCAACAGATATTTATCTACACAAGCATACATTAACTGGAAAAATGTCATTCTTGAATTGGATATTACTTAATAAATTGATTAAGCATATGGAAGATATGTCCAAAATTGGCTTCTGGCAGTTTATTGAAGATATCTCCTAGTATTGACAAATATTATAGCATTTCTGGAGTTTGGAGTCTGGCTATGCATTTTAAAAATCACCAGTTTACTGATTATTTTATAACTATTATCATTCCCTCTCTCCCCAAATTACTATTTTCCTCTATTTCTAACCCATTCTACTGTTCTCATCTAACCCTACCTATAGGATCTGCTTTTCACTTCTAATTTAGTCATTTATTGGCTGATATGGTGTTGTACTGTTTAGGCAATGCAAACCTGACTCAGAAACAGGTGCTTTCTTTAATGAGACTATAATCTAGAATAGAAGAAAAGCATAAATCACTTTAACCTAAGTTAAGTATAGTAAATGTCATGGACAAAGAACAGAAAATGTGCTAGAGAAATTAGGACACGGAAGTGATATTTTTCCATCTGGCTACATCAAGGAGACTTTCATGGGAGAAGTGACATGGGTCTTTGAGTTGCGTCTTGAGTGGGTAGGATTCATGCATGAAGAGATGGGGAGAGAGGCAGAGAGAAGAGAATCACATAGTCTTGGAAATAGAAAATTATAGGACGTTCTCTAAGGTTAGGTAATGATTGGTTTGCCAAAGGGTAAAATGAGGAATAAATTGGAAAGGAGGGTAGGCTTAGGTTTTTAGATGATCTTGAATGCTTAATAAGTAACCAGAAATAATAAGAACCATTGAGCATAATCAGACAGGAGACTGGTGTGGTCAGAGGTCAGATCAGATCTGTGGCATGGGTAGAATAATCGGGCATCAATAAGAAAAATGCTTGAAGTGTCAAAAGACTGAACATGAAGCGGAGTATTTGGAGGCTGCTGCAAATATCCAGTTGGAGGTAATATTCTTTTTAAATTTATTTTTACGCTTACAGCTCCTGGTCTTCCTAGGTGGTCTCCCATCCAAGTAACTCACCAGGCCTGACCCTGCTTAGCTTCTGAGATCAGATGGGATCAGGCATGTGCAGGGTGGTATGGCCTTAAACGGAAATAACATTCTTAACTTTGACTCAGAACTGTTTTTCAGGGCTTGCTTTACCTAGCACACATTAACACTCACCATTTCTTCTCTGACTCAACTCTTTTGTGTTTCTCTTTCAACATATTCAGCTCTTCCTTGGCTTCAATGTAATCATCCATCTTGTGCTTTGGGATGTGTACCCCCACACATATGTGGGCGCATATACACTCATGCATATGTGCACATACCTAGTTTCTTTCTGGTTCTCTCCCAGGAAAGAGGCAATCATTTATTCTGTTAAACCATGACTTGAACCAGACCTCTGTTCTTTGTTTTAATCTTTATAAGTTACAAAGTTTTTCTCTCAGCACTTTTTCTTATCCTGTGCTCTTTCCTTATTCTGTCGTGGAAACCCAGGACATGTGCAGGTTACACAAAATGCCAAGTATAGGTAAAAAGGCACCATTATGAAAAGCAAGATATGAGAGTCTGCCATTTAGTGGAGAGGCAATAAGAAATGACTCTTGAATTTCTTTCTTTCACTCAGAAGTTTTTGTCATAGCTAAAGTATACAATTCTAGTTTTCTTGAAAGAAAGACCGTATTTCCAGGTTCTATCTAGCACAGCGCCTGGTACACAGTAGCTACTTTCCAAATACTGGCTGGCTGAATGAATGAGTGAATGAAGGAATTAATCATTTTTCTGGAAATATTTTATAACATTATAAAAATAGCATTTTGTTTGACTGTTTATACTTCGACCTTGGCCATACGGTCTTTCCAGTTCTCTCCATTGCTTTCTGTTTTCCCCTTGTTATCTTGAACCATTTATTCTTTTCCATTGCTTTTCTGTCTCGCTCAATTCTGCACTTCCCCTTTAAAGAGCATGATGAATATTAATTATGTTTTAATATACAGAAATAGCACCCTCATTGCCTTTGATTTTTCTTTGACTCGTCTTTACTCTTTTCTGTGTCTCGTTTGATTTCCCATTATTTTATGTGAAGCTAAATCAATGAGCCTCCTTTTCTTGTTTTATCTTCTCACTCCTTCCCTTTGCAACTGCCTTTTCTTTCACTTTACTTTAACTATTCTTTTCTCATTGTCTTCAAATTGTTTATGGTCAAATCCATCACTCTATACAGGTAGCATCTAAATGCAAATATTCTCCCTGAAAAATTACAGAGTGGCAGAGGAAAATAATGCTTGGAAATAAACACTGTATATTCAATTGGTTTCCAAATCAACACCAGCTAAAGAAATGCCTAATAGTAGTCCTTGGAGAGACAAGATTCGTATGTTTTGAAATCAGAAGTTATCTATTTCTCTTTCTCTAATTTCTTCTTTCTCTTTTCTTCTTTTAAAATATCATAAAGGATTTTTACAAACAACAAAGGAGACTTTTAACTGAAACTGTTGGCTTCTTATCACAGAGTGCATGTGTGTCTTTGAACAGGCAGATAAAGAAATGGAATCTGGGAGGGAAAATATCAATTTGACTTGCACGTAAGTCATTTTAGACCAAAGCAATGAAGATTTTGTGTGCTATCCAGTCCCTTGTGACGTATGTGCCTTCTGAAAATATTCCTAAAAGATTGAAAGCCAGGGGAATAATCAGCTGCACCTTATTAAGGTAAAACTCTGGTCAGTTGATGATGGAGCCAGCATTGAGTAAAGTTGGACTGTGAGTCTACCTGTGGAAAAAAATCACAGGTTTGGAGACACCAAACAAATCTAAAATGTCATTTTGGTGTTTACTAGCCATGAGGCTTTGCACAACTCGTAACCTGTTTGAACCCCAGTTTCCTTGTCTAGAAAATGGGGTAGATTCTGAACACCTCGAAGGGTTATAGGAGAGTAAAAGGAGACACTATCTATAAGGGACTTAGAAGAGTAGCACTCTTAGTAACAACTTGTGACAGTTGCGTTACTATAATTATTACTAATAATGTACACGTAATAAGTCTAAATAAACATTCTTCTTGAATATTCAGTGATCTTTCTCACACTCTTGCCTGTGCCTGTCCTGCTCTCTTTTCCTAAAATGCTTTACCCTCACTTTATCATTTCACATAGTGAATTTTCATTCATCCTTTAAAACCCAGCTGTTCAGACATCATCTCTTCAGGAAATTTGCCCTGACCTCGAGGAGAACTGATTACTTAATTCATTGACTCAACCAACATTTGCTCAATGCCTCCTACGTTCCAGACACTGTTCTAGGAACTATGAAAATGGTTGCAATCAAAAGATTTTTTAAAAGTCCCTGCCTCATGGAACTTAAATTTCTCTAAGGAACAAGAACAACAATCAAAATGAGTAAGTAAAATATATAGAATGAAAGATGGTCATCAGTGTTATGGAGACAATAAAGCCAGGACGAGATGACAAGATCCTAAGGCTGGGACTAGGGGGTAGTTTCAATTTAAACAGGTTGATTAGCAGCACTATTTGAACAAAGTTGTGAAGGATGAGAACAATGAACCACTTGGAAACCAGGGGTAGAGTGTTCTAGACAGAAGAACAGCAGACAGTAGAGAACCACTTTTCGTTCATGTTACCTCTGTACCATATCTATTTCTATTAAGATATTCGTTCAAATATTTTGTAATTATTAATTACAAAATACGAATTTTAAAATTATGTATTAAAGTGTCTCAGACTATGAAGGCAGGGATCATGTCTCATGCATCTCCATATTCTCGAACAGTAGAGTCTGGTCCTTGGCAGGTGCTCAAAATGCTCATTCTGTTAAATTTGATAATGATACTAATCTTCCTAAACTTCCTAAACTGAGTGCAACATTGCAGTTGCTAAAATGATTGGTGACGTCAGATGGTGTTCTGCTCTTAGCCACTAAGCAGTGAGCGTACTTCTTCGGTATGTATTATATTTCCTTCACTCTTCTGTGAAGTAGCTTTTTTTGGAGGTTACTCTCTGATCAGAACAAAGGTATTTGGGATGCTGTGATAATAGGTATTATTCAAGGATAAACAACAGGTAGATTTTAGCCTCGTTTGCAGTGGTTTTTGCTAGTTTTGCTATTTGCGGTAATTCGGTTGCAGCCATGGCATCTCAAGGCTGAAAGGAACCTTGTAGCAGCTAGTTCAGGTATCACAAACTCCCATGCCTTCAGAGCCATGTTGGTAACATACAGGAATGGGGTTGTGACTAAAGAAGAGTGACACGTTGTCTAAACTTGGCAACTATAACTCAGATCCAGCCATTTGCTCTCATGCTGAAATGAAGGTTAAGTATATTTGAGGTATCTTGAGGCAGCTGTAAATCTACCTGTTGTATAAAATCTCCCAGTTTTTCAATGTTGGTGATATATTTGATGTTGTTAAACAAAAAAATTCCAAGGCAAATTGCCCAGCAAAAACAAGCTCGAGTCCTGAATCTGGTCATTTCATAGTCTCATATTTGGTTAAACTCTCCCATTTTATTGGTAGGGAAAATGTAGATGTAGAAAACCAAGTGCCATGTGCAATCACAGAGCTTAGGCAGAGGCAGATTCAAGTTTAGAAGCTCCAAAAAATCCAGGCCATCATGAACATCATTCTACGTTCTCAAACTCTGATCATGTCTACTTGCTTTAAAACAATCATGCACCTCTGATATTCAAATGCATCCATAAACATCTTTTTTGCTTTCAATTTGTTTGAAGGCTCAGTGTAGAAACAGCTTTTGTTACATCAAAGATCAAAACATCAGGATTTGGAACATTCGTGTGCTCATTAGAGAGTGTCAAACGTCTCTCCGTGGCTCACACCTACCTGCCATTGAAGGAAAAATGTCTCATCGACTATTTATGGAAGACCCCAGGGGCTTTGTCTTGAGAGGTCTCGAACATGTAATTTTCACCCCCGAGGCAGCTGCCACATTTCCTCCACCTCTGCTTCTGCTCTCAAGCAGCCCTTTCATAGCCGCTGGTATTCACACTGCTGCCGATTTGACCTACACATTCATGATCTTAAATTGGTTCCCGTCAGTCTGCAACCAGGGCAGTGCCTCTATACCAGCAGCGCACTACGCAAAGGGAGAATCCGGCCCCTGCTCACATATCCCCTGTCATGTCATGGCAATCTCAAGGAAATGTTTAGTGTCCTGCCAATGTTTCGGAAAATTCTTTGTGTGTGTTTGTGTTTGCGTGTCTATACGCATGTATGTGTGTGTATGTGTGTGTGTGTGAGAGAGAGATCTTTCCATTTTAATTTATAGATTAACTGGTTCTAAAAGGGTAATTTAATGGTACAATACCAAGTGCTTATGGATCACTTTTTCAATAATTTTAGTTTTCGTATTTTGAAAAAAATATTACCTGTTAATCGTCTAAATAATATGTTAATTAATTAATGCATTCCATTTAAAAAAGTTAAGGTTATCGAACCATAATTTACATTACTAAAATTTACCCTGTTAAAGTGAACAGTTTGATATGTTGTGACAAATGTAAACAATCCTGTAACTCCAATCATAATCAAGATATGGGACAATTTCTTCCCCCCAAAAGTTCTCTTGAATCTTTTGCAGTCTTTCTCTTTCTCTCACCTTAGTCCCTGGCAACCAGAGATCTGTTTCTTATTCCTACAGTTTTGTCTTTTCTCGAATATCAGATAAATGAACTCATACAGTATTTGGTCTTTTGCAGATGACTTTTTTCACACTGCCTAATGCCTTTGAGGTTCATCCATAATATTTTACAATTAACAGTCATTTGCTTCTTTTTACTGTTGAGTAGTCTTCTATTGTATCAATATACCACAATTTATCTATCCATTTACCAGTTAATAGAAATTTGAATTGTTTCCAGTATTTGGTGATTATGACTATCACTGGAAGGCATATTTGCATGCACCTTATGAACAAGTGTTTTTATATCTCCTGGAGTAGGATTGATGGGATATATGATAAATGTTTATTTAACTTATAAGAAAAGGTCACACTGTTTTCCAAAGTGACTGTATCATTTTATATTCCCACCAGCAATATATCAGACTTAGAATTGCTCCACATCTTTACCTAAATTTGATATTTATAGTTTTTTAAATTTTTAAATGGTCTATGGCCATGCTACCTTGAACAAGCCTGATCCCATCTGATCTCAGAAGCTAAGCAGGGTCAGGCCTGGTTAGTACTTGGATGGGAGACCACCTAGGAAGACTAGGTGCTATAGGCATAAAAAAAAAAGAGAGAGAGAGAGTGAGATTATAAACTGACAAGGTCCTTGCAATCTGTGAAGTCAACTAAGGGTTGCCTCACCTAAAAAAAAAAAAAAGATATTTGTAATAGTTAATTTTATTTGTCATGTTGATGGAGTGGGCCATGATGACTAGATATTTGGTCAAAAACTATTCTGAGTGTTTTGAATGAGATTTACATTTCAATTAGGAGACTCTGAATAAAGCCGATTACCCTCCATAAAATGGGTGGGCCTCATCCAATCGGTTGAAGGCATGGATAGAACAAAAAGCTGACCTCCACTGAACAAGAGGGAATTCTGTCAGCAGAGTATCTTCATCTGCAACATTAGCTCTTCTTGATTTTTTAACTGACTGACTGCCTTTGGACTCAAACTATAACTTTTTCCTGAGTCTTCAGCATCTTGGCCTGTCCCATTAGATTTTAAATTCACTAAGTACCTCCACAATCGCAACATCCAGTTCCTTAAAATCTATTTATATGTCCTATTAGTTCTATTTATCTGAAGAACCCTGACTAATATAATGTCCTAGCAGGCTGATGATGATATCTCATTGTGGTTTTATTTTACATTTCTCTGGTGACTAGTGATGTTGAATACTTTTAATGTGCTTAAGGTCATTTGTATATCATCTTTTGTGAAATATCTGTTCAAATACTTACCCAGGTGTGCGTGTGGGGGGAGGAGGTGGGTAGAGTGGGGAAACAGGATTGTTTATCTTCCCATTACTAAGTTTTAAAAATTCTTTATATGTTCAGAATACAAATCCTTTACATATTATGTGCCTTTCAATAAATTTCTCTCTATGAGTGGCTTGTATTTTCATTTTAATAGTGTCTTTAGAAGAGCAGAAGTTTTAAATTTTGATGAGGATAGTATACAGATTTTCTTTAATGGCTTGTATATGGGTCCTTATTGAGGAATTTTGATCTAATCCAAGTTTTCAAGGATCTTTCCCTATATTTTCTTCTATATATTTTATAGTTTTAACTCTTGCATTTAGGTGTACGATTTATTTAGAAATAATTTTTCTGTATGTTTTAAGGTAAGGGTTTAGATTCTTTTGTGTGCACGTGGTTATTCAATTATCCTAACATTGTTAAAAAAGCTCATTTTCTCAATCGTATTACCTTTTCACTTTTCAAAAAAGCAACTAATTGTATATTTGCAGTTTTATTTATAAATTCTCTATTCTATTTCATTGATCTATATTGTTATTCTTATAACAATGATACTGTAGATTTATAATGAATCTTGAGATCATACTGTAGTATGACTCTTCCAATTTTGTTCTTTTTCCAAATGATTTTGACCATGATAGGTCTTTTTTATTTCCATATACATTTTACAATCAGCCTGCAATTTCTGAAAAAATATGCTCAGATTATCACTGGGATATAGATTAACTTGGAGAGAATTGACATCTTAACAGTGAGTTTTCCAATTCATGAACTCTGCTTTTCTCTCCATTTCCTTCAGGAAAAAAAAAAAAATGTAGCTTGCATTGTACAGACCTTGCATACATTTTGTTAAATTTATCCCTACATACAATACTTCTCTCATATCTTAGGTTTTGCTTTCCATGGTTTCAGTTACCAAGATCAACCACAGATTGAAAATATTAAATGGAAAATTCCAGGAATGAACAATTCACAAGTTTTAAATTGCACGTGGTTCCAAGTCATGTGATGAAATCTTGAGTCATCCTGCTCTGTCTCACCTGGAACACAAATCATTTTTTTTTTTTTTTTTTGTTCAGCATATCCACAAAGTATACAATACCTGATCATCAGGCACTTGGTTAGCTGTCTTGATTATTAGATTGACTGTCATGGTATCACAGTGTTATTATATGCAGGCAACCCTTATTTTACTTAACAGGGACTCCAAAGCCATTCACATAACTTTTATTACAGTATTTTTATAATTGTTCTAATTTGTTAGTTGTTAACAATTGTTAGTTGTTAGTCTCTTACTGTGCCTAATTCATAAACTAAACTTTATTATAGGTATGTATGTATAGAAAAAAAACAGTGTATACATAGGATTACTATCTGTTGTTTTATGCATCCACTGAGAGCCTTGCGTTTGAATATATCCTCACAGATAAGGGGAAACAACCATATTCCATGTTTTTTAATGCTATTTTAAGTACTATTTAAAGAAAATTTGATTTAAATGTTTCCTTCTAGTGTGGAAAAATACAATTAATCTTTGAATATTGGTTTTTATTTAATTTTGCTAAATTAATATATTAGTTTTAGTAGCTTCAAAATTTCTTATGATTTTTTACATACATAATTTTGTTTTCTTCAAGTGACAATAATTTAAAAAATTATTTAAATATTTAATTGATTATTAAAGTATATCACCATTAAGTATAATTTTTTGTACAGCTTTTGCTCATATGCCCTTTATCAGGCCAAACAAGTATCCTTGTATTCTTAAATCACTGTGAGTTTTATCATGATGGATGCTAAATTTTGTCAAGTGCATTTTCTGCATTCATTTTGTCTGTGGAGATAATGGTTTACATTGGTAAATTTAGAATGTTGAATCAAACTAGCATTTTTAGAATAAGCCTCACTTGTTTATTATGTATTATAGTCTTTACATATTGCTAGAGTCAATCTTCTAATTTTTTGTTAATGATTGTGTTGTCTACATTTATAAAATATAGTGGTCTGTAGTTTTTTTTTTTCTTTGTATTATCTTTATCTACTTTTAGTATTAGGGTAATATGAACTTCATAATAAGAGTTGAGAAATGTTCCATTTTTATTTTCAGGAAGAGTTTGTATCAAGTTAGTATTATTTTTTTTCCTTAAATATTTGTTAAATTTCATCAGTGAAGCCATCAAGGTTTGGGAATACCTCACCCCTGCCCCATTTAGATTTCTATTTGTTTGAAGCCTTTTTAATTATATAATTTATTTAATAGATAAAGGGCTATTTATGTCATCTATTTTCTCTTGAATGAAATTTGGTCCTTTATATCATTCAAGAAATTTGTTCATCACATCTAAGTTGTTGAGTAAACCAACAGTTGTCATAATATTTTTCTATTACCCTATTAATGTCTGTAGGATCAATAGCGGTGTTCTCTTTTTTATTTCTTATCTTGGAAATTTATGTCTTCTCTCTTCTTTAAAAAAATATTAGTGTAGCTAAAGGTTAATTAACTATATTAAACTTTTTAAAAAACAGCTTTTGGTTTTATTGATTTTTTTCTTTATTCTCTTTTCTATGTCATTGATATATTAACACTCTTTCTATGTTATTTTCTTGCTTCCTCTTACTATGATTTTAATTTGCTTTTCTTTATCTAGTTTCTTAAGGTAGAAAATTACAATATTGATTGGAAATTTTTCTTTCTTCTAATATAAACATTTCATGCCACCAAATTCTTTTTGCTCCCTGCTTTAGATGCATTCCACAAAATTTAATATATGTTTTCATTATCATTCAATTCAAAATATCTTCTAATGTTTATTGTTTTTCTTCTTTGACCCATGTGTTATCAAAAGTGTGCTATTTGTTTTCCAACCATTTGGAGACATTCCTTGGATTATTTTTGGTATTGATTTTTAGTTAATTTCATGTAGACAGAGAACACATTTTGTTTTTATGGTTTCAGTTCATTTATATTTATTGAGATTTGTTTTGCTGTTCATAAAATAGTGTATCTGAATGTCTATGGAATATTTGTTTACAGAGGAAAAGAATGTGTATTCTTCTTTTATTGAGTGGCACGTCCTATAATAGTTCATGTCTTTTGTCTTTTATACCTTTACTGATTTCTTTGTTTACTTGTTCTTTCAGATACTGAGAGAGAGGTGTTGACATTTCCAGGTATTGACAAATGGTTCATTTGTCTATTTCTCTTTTGAGGTTTATCCGTTTTGCTTTATGCATGCTAAGCACTCAATATATATTAAATTATTTATTCTTTAAAATAATTATTTGGATAATACCTCTACTGTGAATAATATTAGTATTATCTCCACTTTGCAGATAAGAAAACATACACATAGAAAAGTTTAATAACTTGCCAAAATGACATACATCACATACAAGTCTAATTAGGATTTAAACCCAGGAACTTAATTGTATGGCAAAATAGTAAGTAAATTAGAAAACTAAAAACTATGTTACATGTTTTTAAAAAGAGCATGATAGAACTAGGAAGCCCATATTGGATATCACTCTGAGATGGATTATGGGTGATTTGTTACTTTGTTTTACAATACTGTATTTATAAGCTTTCCACAATAAGCATATACAACTGTTGGAAAAATGTAATTAAATAATTATTTTTATTCATGCAGATCATTAAAAAAAGGCAAGATATTGTATATATGCATTTTTAGTCAATTACCATGGTATTTATCTGCCCAATAATTTGCCATAATCCATTTAACTACATCCATAATTTTCTTTTTAGAATGCAGCCAATTTTGTTATAAAAATATTGTGCTAAATACCATTGCATAAAACACTTGACTATATTTCTCTGTATTTCCTTGGTATAAATTCCCAGACTCAAATGTACAAATAGTCCTATATTTTTTAAAGAAATACCTTATTCAGTTATAGCAGAGAACGGAATAATTTCCTATCTCAAAACCCGGAAGTTACATAGCATTTTATAGTTTAAACTAAAGAAACTATACAGGGTGGAAAAGGGGTGGGGGGAATAGAGATTCATGATCACTCTTATCTCCATGAGCCTCGAAGGATGGTCGACAAGGGCTTATAAATGTCCTAAGGAGTCAGAGGTTACAAGGGCACGGTCTAGGAAGACAAGGTCTGGGGTTCCTGTGCTCAAGAGGTAGTAAAATATATACATCCAGGTCATTTATTGCATTGTCTTTGGAGTAACCCAAGGTTCCTGAGATTTCTTTCTCAGATTTTCTTTTTAACTTATGCAGACTTTGTTATTAAAGAGACTCATGTTTCTTATTTCATATTCATTCTTCCCAGTAGGAAGGCTTATGTCATCCTATTTTTTTAAAAGTATAGTTGAAGAATTGGCAAAAACAACCAATTTTCTAATTGTTCTGTTACCCAAACAAATGCATTCAAATGCTGCCATGTTTTTTTCCACCTCCCTTGATTTCTTACCCACCACTCCGCCCCCGGCCAGGTGGCATTTATTTAGTTTTCACAGGGTTGTAGTGACATTTATCTGTATTTTTGAATGTAATGCTAAAAATGAGAAATTTTAAAAGTCTACTTTCTTTTATTCATTACAAGTTATTATTATGAAAGCTTATGAAGCAAAGCAAAACTATTTTCATTTAGACTTTTCCCCAGATGGTATTGTGAAATATCATCGGCGCCTCAATATTCTTGGATATTTATTATTGGGACCAATTCGATTAAGTTTATTTTATAATTGATGTTCCTCCTGAAGACGTTGTGGTGAGTAGGTTAGTTTTTGGAGCAGCGGATATGCATAGAAAGAAAATTGCAATGTTTTTATGCCCAAACTTTCCCATGATTAAGGTGTTAATTTTGCTCAACTTTTGCTTGGCTGATGCATACATACTGTTTTAGCTCAGGCGGCTATGATGAAATACCTAACCAACGGACATTTATTTCTCACAGTTCCAGAGGCTGATAAATCTAACATCAGGGTCCAGGGCGATTAGGTTCTGGTGAGAACTCTCTTGTTGTCTTGCTGCGAACTCACCTGGCAAAGAGAACATAGGGAGAGTAAGCTCTCTTCTGAGGAGAGAACTAAGCCCACTGTGAGTTTGCCGCCTCATGACCTCATCTAAACCTAATCATCTCACAAAAGCCCACCCCACCTCCAAATAACATCACGTTTGGTGTTAGACCTTTAACAAAATTGGGGGGTGTGTAAACATTCAGTCCATAACACACACACATACACACACATGAAGATACACATATATATGTAGAAAGATACATATGAAGATATAGCAATAGATAGATTGCTAAATGAAGATACAAAAACTCAGGAGCCATTTTATATCTATTTATATATATATATATGCATATATGTATTTATTTACATATATATACACACACACATATACATGCATACATCTTCACATATATATCGGCCAACCAAAAGTCAGAATAAACACACACACAGTCTTACATAAATTTAAATGTAATGTTTCTGAGTTCTCACATACATGAGAGAAAATAGAGTAGACAAACCTCCTCTAGCTCTACAGATGCTACCACACTCTCCTCAGACTTCCAGTGTTTCAGATGAGAAGTTTGAGGAGAATTTTCTTTTAAATCCCTGGTTCGTTTTTCCTTTCCCCACCCCCCATTCATTTCATCTGTGTAGAACATTTAAAAATAACAATTGTAATACAAAATTTCTTCCAGAATGTAATTCAAAAGTGTTGTCAGATGCTTATTCTTTTTATTTTTCATTCGTTTTGCCAAAATGTTGATAAGCTTATCATCCTTGCATTGCTTTCCTCCTCCTGCACAACGAATTACAAAGTTAGCATCATCTTAAAACAATATCTGTTTATTATCTCACAGTTTCTATGGATCAGGAGCCTGGGCACAGCTTGACTGTGTCCTGTCTTAGGGACTTGCTAAAGCCAAGTGTTGTCCAGACTGTGTCATCTGGACACTTGCATATAAAAAAATCTGCTTCCAGGCTCATTCGGGTCATTGGTGAAATCCGTCTTCCTACAGCGGTATGACCGAATCCTCATGGTTTTGCTGCCTGCAGGCTGGAGGTTGCCCTCAGCTGCTAGAAACTGCGTGGTTCCTCAGGCCCCCTCACCATGTAGCCACTTAGTTCTTCAAGCCAGCATGGAGAATCTCTCTCCATTCGCCAAGACAGTGTTTTATATTACAAAGCGTAATCATGAGTGTGCTGTCCATAGTTTTCCATGTTCTTTTTGTTAGAAGTAAGTGATAGTTTCTGCTGGTGTTCAAGGGAGGGAAATACAGAAAGGCCACCTCAGGGTGTGTTCACCACTAACCTACCCTCTTTCAGTTCATAAAATATTTTAAGTGTAATTATTGGTTCTCCAAACATTTCATTTTCTTCTTTACCAAAAATGGTAATTATAGTTTTCTTAGACTGGAGTTCTATACATTTTTCAAAATTTATTAGGGTAACATTGGTTAATAAAATCATGCAATTCTATAATACGTCGTATTTTATTGCATTATGTGTTCACCGCCCAAAGTCAAGTCTCTTTCAGTCACCATATAGTTGGTCCCCTTTGCCCTTTGCTGCCTTTCCCTTTTCCCCATTTCCCTCCGGTAACCACTAAACTGTTGTCTGTGTCTATGAATTTTTGTTAGCCTTGTTCGTTTGTTGCTTACATTTTTATATCCCACAGGTGAGTGAAATCATATGGTTTTCAACTTTTTCTATCTGACTTATTCTGCTTTGGATGATAATCTCAGGATCTATCCATGTCGTCACAAATGGCAATATTTCATTTTTTCTTAAGGCTGAGTAATATTCCATTGTATATATGTACCACAGCTTCTTTATTCAAGGCTAGTTCGGTTGTTTCCGCGTCTTGGACACCATGAATAATGCTACAACAGCAGATGGCTCATTGGTCTACGTGTATAATTCTCGCTTCAGGCGTGAGAAGTCCCAGGACAAGTCCACATCCTTTTTGATCAACTGGATTTAGGGATTCTGTATTTTTAAGGAACTTTTAGATGCTAGTGACAGAAATTCAGTTCTAACAAATATAAGCAAAATAGAAACTTTATAATAATAAGGGTCCTGGAGCAGTTTAAGGAACACAGACGAGCAAGAGTTGAAAAGAGCAATGGAAAAGGCCAAAGCGAAGCAGAAACAGGAGGAAGAGAAAAAGGTCCACTCTGTCTGTGGTCCTTGTCTCCTTTGTGCCTTGCCCTATGTGTGAGCTGTTTCTCCTGCTACACACTGACTTCCTTTGCCTCAGTCCATGTGGTAGAGGCCAGAGGATTAAATAAGTTAGCACACGTAAAGCTGTTGGAACAGCATTGGTGTACAGCAAGTGTCTAGCAACTGTAGGCTATTGTTATTTTGTTATTAGTTTTATTTTTATGGTATCGTATATAGTTCTGTTGCGATGGGGGAGAGGCTCCATCGCTAAATAAGATTGGAGAATGCTAGAGAGGCAATTTCATAGCTCTTCACTAGAATTTTAACTGTATCTCCTTTTCAGTAAATTTTATCTTTTTTTGTATGTGCATTCTCTAAGACCTCAATTTTCTTCTATATTACCCATTCTATTTTCTACTGTACCAATTGTACTATTTACTCATTTCAAAGCAGAATTTGGCTATAAAACTCTTTCTTTTTCCCAAAACTTCCTTTTCTCACTGTTTCCCCTTTCCTTACATCCTATTGGTTTTTTCCATCCCACTATTCTCTCCAATGAATTTCTGTGTTGGTTATAAAGAAGCCACAAATTTTATACCCTAAGAATATAAAACATTTTCTAAAAGATTTTCTGATTATTACAATAAATATTTTTCTGAGACACGTTTCTTCTCTGAACTCTAACCGAATTTGTTTTTTCCTAATTTCCAACCCCTCCCCCCAACCCCACCTCCAAGAGGTCATGATTTTATGCTGGATTGTCTTGTCATCAAATGAAGAGAGACCTATTTAAAACTAATACATAATAGATGCTGTCATACCTGTCTGCTACTTTGTCTCTGAACAGGCTAATAGTTTCCTACAATAAGCATCTGGGATTCTACCCCTGAGGATTTCTCCATTGTGCTTGGGGACAGAATGAAAGTACTGGAGAATCGGCATCTTGGGAGTGGTCCTTGTGAAGGTTGCCCAGTGTGAACTGGGAGTTGTCCAACTTCTTAACCTCTCATTTGGGACAACTTCAAGGCATATCCTAGGCTGTCTTCCAGAGTTCTACAGTGGGTCTGAGGACCTGTTTCTCACAGCAAAACTCCCTTTGGCTGCCTTCCCTTCTTCACTCCCTGATCGAAGCTTCCCGAGACCTCTTCTCATAGAAACTATGTGTGCTCCAACCTTGTCTCAGACTCTTCTTCTGGAGGAGCCCAAACCAGGCCAAGTCATCTGTCAACGAATCAGGTGAATAATTTTCTCCCTGATGCTGATTAAATCATCACTCTGGACTGAGAACTGAAGAGCAAATTGATGTGCATTGTTCACAATTTCAGACAGATTTTGATTTGGCTCTACTTTTGCTTGAAATCACCACTCCGTGCCGGTGCACAGATAAAGCGCAGGAAAGCTATAACCACCAATGCACTGTTTTTCAGGTTTTCCTCATTTTTATCTCACTCACGGTCCTTTACTTGTAGGGCTTATGATTTGTAGGGTGCTGTACGATTCATCTTCATGTTAGTCGTTTTCTGAAACTTTCAATCTAGGATTAGATAAAGAACAAGCGTTCTTTATAATGTTTATCTGGGAGTAGCACTCTATCCAAAAGGGCAGCATCTGCCCTGGAGATAGTCTGGAACCCAGTTTTCTTATGCATTCAATTCTTTAATAAAAATGCTGTGGTCTACAGTTACTATAGGTAAGAAAAATATACAATCTCTCTCTTCGAGAAATGCACAATCTAGTATTTCTCCACAGGTAGTCCCTGTACCAACTATATCTAACTGACATGATGGACAGATTTCTAGACCTCATCTCAGACTTACTGATTCATAATTTCAGAAAACCTAGGTACTTCTTGTGAATTCTGAAGTTTGTAAGTGACTAATCTAATGGTTAGTGTGGACTTTCTATTCCTTAAGAGAAACTCAGAGAAAGAGAAAAATTATTTTCTAAGCAAACCATATTTTCAATCCATTGTCCACTGATATTAATTTAAGTAATTTAAATTAAGTTGTTTTAATTAAGCAAAAACAACAATGCCCATTCTCTATCTTCTTTGAGGGGACTTGTTTTGATTTGGATTTTCTGTCGGTATAATTTTGCTGTAGTGTAGCCTCACATAGTTTCTAAAAACGTCAAGTAAAAATATTTCTCTTCCAAATTTCATAGATAATCTGGCTGAGTCTAATACTCTATTTTGAAAATAATTTTTCCTTAGTATATTTATGGCGCTATTCTAGTAACTTCTCGCATCAATGTTGCTGGACAAACTGCCAGTTTGACTTTGTTTATTTGGAGGTGATCAGTTTTATCTCTGTAGATGCTTTTGGGATCTTTCTTTTATTTTGGGGATCTTAAAATTTTACAGTGATGTTTGGTGTAGTTTTCTTTGTATTCATTGTGCTGGAACTCAGCGGGCCTTTTAAGCTTAATGCTATATATCTTTTTGCATCCCTAGAGAAATGTCTGTTTCTTATGGCTCCAATAATTACTTTATTTTTGTCATTTTGTGAATCCTATTATTTTGGATATTGGAACATCTATATTGGTATAGAATATATCATATCATTTCTTGCATAGTCTCTCATTTTTAAAAATTTATACATTCTGGGACAATTCTAAATTTTATTGGCCATTTCTTATATCAAATTTTGTTTTATTTTGTATTTTTCTCCTTCATGCTGCTGCTTTGGAAAGTTTTGATTGTTTATACATACATTTTTTAAAAGTCCTGTTAATCGGTATGTATTTACATTTCATCTATTGTTTAGTTTGTATTTCTGTTAAGCTCATCAATAACATTAATTTGTTCAAGAGTCTAGCAATAACTTGACTTTAGTTTTAAATTTTCGTGATGCTGTAAGACTGTATTATATTTCTGTTTAGAGATTTTCATGGGAAACTTAGAGTGGCTACATCAGGAGCCATTAGTCATATGCTAATTGAAATTAGAATTGGATCCTGTGTTTTTCAAATTAAGTTTACATACTTGGCTCTTAAATTCATCAACTATGTAATGACCTTGGCAGTGTATCAGTCCCTCCCAACCTGTGTTAAGTCCTCCTGCACTGGTAATTTCCTGGTACGCATATTGACCCTAATTGAAAAAAAAAATCTCCTGAATAAATGTGAAGGGCTGGTATTCCAGGCCATTCTTTGCATATCTTGGGGGCATTTAACAGCAGACACTTAAAACCAAGTGGTTTTTAACATTTGAAAAGCAAGTTATCCAGGGGTAATTTATTAAGTGTGTATATGTTCGAATCCCTTTTTGTCCACTGGACTCCTTAACTGGAAGATAAACCTTCCGAGGCCCTTATTTTCAGCCTGAAATACCATGGTGCACATCTGCCTAATAAAGTTGTTGTTGAAGCCCTTCCTGTTGACTTTTAACCTCGGGGTCTGTGTGAGTCCCCTCATTCATTAAGCAGTTGATTCCATTAGCAGCAGGCCGTGTCTGGGATCCTGGAGACCTTGCACCTGGCCTGCTTTATTCCTGACAGATCATCTGATTTTATTGATAGCTTCCTAAAAAATTACATCTAGGGCAGGGGGCTAAGGCATACGGCTTAGAACTCAGTTCTCAAAATGAGCAGCAATAGGTGACTCACCCTGGTCACCTCTGTAGCCGGTCCACCAAAACAGGAATTTTAAAAGCTATGAATGACTCTATATTACATTGCCAAATTCACTCTGCTATATCTTTCTCTAAGGGGTATTTTAAATGAAGCAAGTTTCTCTTCCAGTTCGCATCACAGAGGGGGTAAGGACAGCTCCCTTCCTGCCATCAAAAGCCTTGAGCAGCCCCTTCACCCGCAACTCTTGTCAACTCCTATATTATTCTGTCCCCCAGGTGCCACAGCGTGCTTGTGGGGTGGCGCCTGGCAGTTCGGGAATAGCAGTGCTTCTGACCCCATAGCGAGTGTTCGTTCTGGCTGCCACATTAGATCAAATACTGTGTGGGATTACCCTTCGGGAGGCGCTTCTCCCTTTTCAGTTGTTAGCAGGTGTCGCTGAACAGATTCACACTCTCTGGGGAGATGGGAAGCACATCGGTGTCAGAGGGAGAGATTTGCTCTGGGTTAACTGCGAGGACGCCACACCTACACACGCTTCACGCAGTTCCCAGGATTTCATCCAGAGCTCTAAAACAGCAGAGGCAAAATTGTTGAAAAGTGTTTTCCTTTTGGGGCCGAAGGAGCAGAAACCTCCTAATTACTACAGGAAGAGGAAGAAACTTTGTCAATTATTTTTCCAAGAAGATGGAAAGCTTGAGGGCACTCCCCAAAGTTGAGTCAGAAAACTTATTTGGAACAGAACAAAATAAAAGACTGCACACAGTCTTAGAAATGAAACCATCTGTGACCCTGTTCCTTCAGATTTGAAATGTACAGAATTTGAGGTTCCTGTGGCTTCTCTAGCTAGCAGCTTAGGCTTTATGAGCCCAAGTCCTTTAAAAAGCCCTTCTCCACAGTGCTGTACAGTTGCACATAAGTGATCATCGCAGTTGGAGGAGGGGTTGACTTACTGAAAAATGAGAATTGTTAAACACTATCAAGAAATAATAGCTTTTGCATAGATTATGCAGCCTTACTGCTTTCAAGAGCAAGTAATTACTCAAACTAGACCAACTAAAGTATTGCAAAACAGATCTCCTTGGGAGACGTGTTTTAATATAATAACTTGAAAATGGTTTGTAATTCACACGGCAAGTAGCAAATATTATGACGATTGTATGCCATGGCATCTTGGAAAGAGTTTGGAGTACAGAAAATGAGACTTTTTATTTTAGATTGGATAGACTTGGGTTTAAATTTCTTTCATGCCACTTACTAATCGTGAGATTTTGAGCCATAGTTACTCATATCTCATTTGGGCAAAAATGCAGCTATATAACAGGGTTAATAATAGGAGTAAATGTTAAAAATGCATTCATTATGGTTGAAAACATTTTTTAAAATGTAAGTCAGATTCTCATTACTTTTAGAATAAAAATTCAACTCCTCGCCAGAACCTTCAGGACCCTATGTGACCTAATCCTTCCTCCATGTCCATCTCTTGTGTTCACTGACCCTTAGCTCAGCTCCATGACCCCCTTGGCTTGGCTGATTCCCATCACATTCTGATGTCAGCATCAACAATATCTTCCTATAGATATTGAGATATTGTAATTTATAAGAAATATATATTTGGTCATTTAGATGATCAGCATACATTTCTCACATAAATATTTGGTCTTAGAACACTAGTTCCTGGTCCGGAGCTCCCGAGAGCCTTGGAATTTCCTGTGATATGAGCATAAACGAATCCCTTGTTATGTTAACGAAGTGACTTTTTGAAGGCATTAAGGATGGGCCTGGGTGCAGGAACCAGAGAGGGATGAGAAGGGTGGAACTTTCAGTTCTTTGCTCAGACCTTCTGGAAATGGAGAGGGGCTACAGATAGAATTGATGGCAAATGACAAATGATTTAATCAATCATGTCTATGCAATGAAGCCTTCATAAAAACTCAGAAGAATGGGGTCAGAGAGCTTCCAAGGTCGGCGAGCATGTCAAGATTTAGGGATAATAGGATGCTCTGAGGGATAATAGCATGCCCCTTCCCTCTCCTTACACTATGCATCCTTTCCATCTGGCTGTTCCTGAGTTATATACTTTTATAATAAACCTGTAATCGAGTAAGTAAAATATTTTTCTGAGTTCTGTGAGCCATTCTGACAAAATAATTGAACCTAAAGAGGGGGTCATGTGAACCTCAGTTGGTCAGAAGCACAGGTAGCAACCTGAACTTGTAACATCTGAAGTACAAGGAGGGGGTTTTGAAACCTCCAGACTATAGCTGGATTGGTCACAAGCCCAGATGATGAGTTGGGCTTGTGACCAGTACCTGGACGTGTGTGAGGAGAGGAGCTACCTTGTGGAATCGAGTCCTTAAGCTGTGGGATCTGACACTACCTCTAAAAGCTCTTATGTTGATAGTGTCAGAAATAAGTTGACTCAAAGGACACTCAGCTGGTGTACCAGCATTGCTTATTGGTGTAGGCGGACCCCTCTCCACATACATACCTTGAGAGTAGGGACCAGAACTGAAATTAGATATCTTCTCTTACCACTTATCTCTATGTAATATAGGGTCCACCACCACTACCTCATTCACTCATTAATTTAACAATATTTGCTGAGTACCTACTATATGCCAGGCATTGTTTTAATAGCTAAGGATACAGAACTAAACAACCAGCTCAGGCCCAGCTTCCCTGGAACCCCCAATTCTCATAGGGGAGACAGACAACAAACAAGGAACTAGCAGCATGATTTTAGATAGTAAAAGAAGCTTTTCAGAAATAAAATGAGGGGTTGGATGGAGCTCATGTAGTTTGGACAGTCAACGTCCCCAGTGAGGAGGTGATTTGGACCTGAGACCCCAGCTTAAGCCAGAATCTTATGACAAAAGGAAAAAAAAAAAAAAAAGAGAGAGAGACATGTCTTTCCTACTGTATGTTGAAGGAGCAGGAGGTTTTGTGACTAAAATAAGCCTGGATAAAAATGTGCTTCCTCAAGACAAACTTGAGCTGTCACATCCGTCTTTCCCACTGAGTTCCTTGACTATAGGGGGGCCAATAAAACTTTCCCGGGAAACTATCCTGACTGCTGGGAGAAAGGGCTTATAATAGGGTCCAAATTTATGAGGTTTTCCTCGATGCCATTTCGAAAGTGAAACTTTTGAAAACACAGACATGGAGAGGTGGCTGTCATTCTTTATCACCATGGAGAAAGTTGCACATTTCTGTTTCTCTTTCCTTGGATATCCGTGTCTTCAAAACAAACATACTTGGCCAGCAACAGGGTCCTCCTCGCTGAGCGTCTGTGAGGTCTGAAGCTGGTACCACTGCTTCTAGGTTCATTAGCCGTTTACTCAAACGGAGCCATCCTGATTCCAACTGCTTCTGGCCAGCCGGTCTGTCCACGGTGGCTATTTCTCCCTCTCTCTCTCAATGTCTCTCCCTCATTGCTTTGTTATGTCTTCAGGGAGTTTCTTATCTCACTGTGGCGCTGGGAGAAGGTTTTTTCTTGAGTCTTCACTTAAAGAGAATTATGAACCACTGGGAAAAAGCTCTTATGTTGATTAGGCTTTTTTTTTCTCCATTTGGGGGAAATCAAATGACTGAAATACAAATTTGATTTGAACAGTTCTTAAATATCTTTTTTCAACATTGACATGAATTTTGCCTCTACGTTTTGATTTTGCACATTTAAAAAGTAAACCAGAAAGACTCTTAACCACTAAAAGTAGAAATTAGAAGAAGCAATCTAAATACAAACCAGCAAAAATGATTATGATAAACTGTCTTTTGCATGTCTGATTTATAAACATATTTAATGGCCCACTCAGAGGATGGTGGCATTATTATTGCAAGTAACATATTCTTGGAAAGTAAGCCCCAAATTCAATTTTTTACCATCCCCAAAGATTTGAAAAGCTCATCAAATATGGTTTTAAAAGTACAACATCCACATAGACATATATTACTTGGAGAAAACAGAAAAACGGGGGAAAGTATTTGTATTTTTGTTAAAGGCTAGGCATGCATCAATCTAAAGAAATATTTACATATTTTGTAAAAAGCACAACATGGCTGCTCCAGATTAATGGCGGATTTTAAAATTGTTCTGCCCAGTCTCACATCATTTAAGCATAAGAAAGTCCCTTTTTTATGCCATCACTCCTAAAGTTTTCTAAATACCCTCATTCTCTGAGTGGTCCATCAGATGGGTTCCTTTCTATGCAAGTTAGTCTGAATAGAGCCCTGTATAAGTGTCAGAGCAGAGAAACGTCACTCTGAATGAGATGGTCAGCCTGGGATGGACTGGTGAGGATGAGACTTTCTTGCTTGAAGGCAACTGAAAGATCAACTAGATGAAGACACACAACGTGGCCAGCTCCCTTGAGCTGTTGTCTAATTCCCTCTCTGTAAAAACTCACTTTTTTAATGTCATTTTTTTCCCCACTCGAGCAGCTCCTCTCTCCATTGTACAACATCTTAATCTCTAGACACTGCGAGTGAGGGTGAAGAGCTCTGTCAGAGTCCATGGGAACTCTTTATTTCCCTTACATGGGCACCACTGAACTTCGGACTGGAGTTTCTGGTCTTTGTTTCTGATTCTAAACTGGGCCACTCACATTTAGCTGTTTAGGTTGAGGGCTTGGAGCTAGGCAAAAAGAGGCCTGAAATGAGCCTCCAGGTGAATGTGGACATCATTAGGCACAGACCAGACCAGAGAAAACATCCAAATGATACCTGACTAATAACAACTTTGGGCGGCTTATTATTCAGAAACAACCAACTGACAATTGTCTTCTCTTAAGACTTATATATTAATTTGTTTCTAAACCCCCAAACCAAATAAATAAATAAATAAATGAATGAATGAATGAATAAATAAATAAATAAAAGTATGCTAATTGATAAATGCATCAAAGAATATTGGTGCATCAAACTACAAAGTTCAAGTCAAATGCAAAATGAAGGAAAGAATCTCCCCAATATGGCTACAGCCCAATTTCTGCTTTCCTAAGAACTCAATGGTCACCAGTTTACAGATTAGATAGAGTGAAGTTTTAAAATATACCTATGTGAAAAATTCTTATGAAGGCCATGGTGTCAGTATCTAGAGTTTTGGGAAATTTTGAATAATTACAAATGAAAGGTTTACAAATGATGTTTATACAAACTACAGGCTCCCCAACTATATTGGGTAAAAAATGCTATTCCACATGAAAATAGGAAGAGACAGTTTGGGGATCAATAGCCAGGGGCTCACACATAAAAGTAACAAATTAGATTTATTTTTGTTGACCAATTTAGCCATCCTTCTAAGGTAATAATTGCTACAGGACTCTCCCCTTTTCTGTGGTTTCACTTTCTGCAGTTTGTTACCTGTGGTCAACTATGATCCAAAAATATTAAATGGAAAATTCCAGAAAAAAAAACAATTCATAAGTTTTAAATCGTATGCTATTCTGAGTAGTGTGATGAAATCCCATTCCATCCTGCCCAGGATGTGAATCATCCCTCGGTCCAGTGTCTCTACTCTGTATACCGTTCCCACCCATCAGTCGCCCTGCAGCCCTCTTGGTTATCAAATCAACTGTCTCAGTTCCACAGTGCTTGTGCCCAAGCAGCCTCTATTTTACTTAATATTGTCAGTGATTGCTAATAATTCGGACATGCCAAAGAGAAGCTGTGAAGTGCTTCCTTTACGTAAGAAGTTGAAAGTTCTTGACTTAATGAGAAAATAAACAAAACTGTATGCTGAGGTTGCTAAGATCTATGATAAGAACGAATCTATTCATGAAATTGTAAAGAAGGAAAAATAAATTTATGCTAGTTTTGCTGTCACATCTCAAACTGCAAAAGTTACAGCCACAGTGCATGATAAGTGCTTCGTAAAGGTGGAAAAGACATTAAAATCGTGACTGGAAAACATGAAGGGAAAGCATGTTCTGAGTGATGGCAATTCGTTGCACCCAAAGCATTGAGCCTATGGGAAGTCTTCAGCAAGGGGTCCCCTGAAACGAGTGAGCACATTCACATAACTTTTATTACAGTGTTTTGCTATGGTCTATTTTATAACTAGTTATTGCCGTTGATCTTTTTACTGTGCCTGACTTATAAATTAAATTTTATCATAGGCATACATGTATGGGAAAAACCATAGCGTGCTTAGGATTTTGTACTATCTGTGATCTCAGGCATCCACTGACGGTGTTGGCACTTAGTGCTCTGTGATAACGGGGGGACTCCTGTATTTGTTACATCATTTCTCTTTCTGGAAATTCCAGACTGTCACCTTTAAAACCTGACTATTTATTATCACATGCCATCTTTCATGTCCAGAGCAATCACGTAAGGAGATAGATGAGATTTCTTTTAATGCTAGGATTTAATATAAATCACGATTTCTTCTTTTGTCTGGAATAAAATGGGAGTGGAAGACAAAAATGTCAGGGAGCACCTGTGCTTAGTTACATATGATTCGAGATGAGTTAATTGCATGAAATATTTTCATACAGTGAACCGCAAATGTGAAATTTCTGTACTTTGTGATCAAAATTCATTATAAATGGAAAGGTTTAAAACCAGACAAAATGACTGGGGAAAGCTGCTTGAAAACATAACAGGCTTGAAAAACAGGAGAAACATGAAATAAAACAAAAAAGAATGATCTGGAATTTAGGGAGTTTAGTAAGAATTTATATATATATATGTACACATATAAAATCTTCACGATGATCATGAATGTATGGAAGAAACTATGATAAGAAAACTTAGAGGCAGAAATTTACATGTATTCAAACAGGATAAGTATGCATAGAAGAAAAAAATGATGTAGGTTCAAATTTATGTTGAAAGTACCCATAGGACCCCCTCCTGCAAATGTCATCATATAAATTTTTAAAAAATAAATAGATCTCTGTTCAAATTCATAACACTTTAATTTTAAAAGTCTCTTTACCTTGGAGTAATTGACAAATGATCTAATTAAAGAAATGAAGTACAACTGAAAAAAAAATTTATTACTTTTAAATTCACATAGTAATGAGAGTCTGGCTACTAACTGTCACCACCTCTCCTTTTATTTAAAGACAGTAATCCATGTGTTTGGACTGTGTTATATGTTGATTCATTCACTCAGTTGTTTTTCTCCATAACTATTTATTGGGTGCCTACTCTGTGAAAAGCATCATGGAAGGTGCTGGTGAAGCAATAGCAAAAAAAGACAGACTGTCTCTCTTCTCATGGAGCCAACAATCTAGTGGAGCTGATGGATGGTAATTAAAAATTAGACTCGCGATACATACTATGAAGGAAGGGGCCTAGTTATGTAAGATTATATTTAGAACTGGACTTGAGAAATCAAGGAAGGCTTCCCAGAGGCACTGGCTTCCTGAACGGACCAAGGAAGTAACTACCACAAGGGAGGTGTGGACACTGGGAAATCTCAGGCTTAGAGAACATCGCATGCAGAAGCCAGGCCTGTGATGAGAGGGGGGGATTGTGCCTACGGTGAATTAGAAGGTGAGTGAGTGTGGCTGCCTCTCGGACATGCAGTCATTCATTCACTAAGATCGTAAAATGTTAAGGCTGGACGGGCATTTGTTCAATCTCTTTATTTCACAGGTGAGGAAACAGACTCAGAGGGGTTAAGCGACTTGGCCAAGGTGACACTGCTAATGAGTGGTGAAGCTGGGATCAGAGCCCAGGGCTCCTAATTACCCTTTTAATGCTTTCCCACCACACCACGCTAGTTCTTTGTATCCGTGTGTTAATGAGTAGATCAAGATGCTGCGAAGTTAGCATAATAATTATTTTTATATAAATACTACATTTAAAGTATTGCCCTGTAATGGAGCTTATCCTTTGCAACCCACATCTGCAACCTTTCACTGTCTTAGTTCTAAATAAATAAATAAATAAATAAATAGATAGATAGATAGATAGATAGATAATTGACTGGTCATCATACATGGGTACAGGTCAACATCCAAGCTCAAGACTTGTATGAGTTAAGACAAATCCTGTGTTAAAGGTTTCTAAATGAATGACATTTTAAAATATATCGATTTATTTTTTTTATCCAATAACTGTAGTGCTGAGTCGTGGGCATTGTGCTAAGACTAAAATGGTCCCATTTTAGTGAACAAGATCCAGTTACGTCTTTGAAAAAGACTGAAACCTAGTGAGAGTATTAATGCACAACATTTTTTTTTTTTTCCTTTTGCATCTGAAAGCCGATATCAGTTTTTTTTTTTTTTTTTGAGTTGAAGCCTGGCACAAAAAGGGGTGATATTTCTGGACAGAATTTTGAAAGAATGTTTCCCGAAAGAACAGTTAAGATGGGTAACCTTACTAAGACGAGGAAGCGTCCAGAATGCGGTTGGGGTGATTGCGGGGAGATGTCAGTTGTTGCTTAATTAGACCTTGGTGAGGTGTTCAAACGGAAATCACCAATTGTATTCCTATGACAGATTGCACTACTTTGCAGAGCTGGCGATGAAACCTGGCCATCGAATTACACTAAAGTATAAACTTCATTTGTTCTTAGGTGCATAGTGATTTGCTGTAGTAATGATCATCCATTTGCTGGACAGCTGAGATTTTTTAAAAGCTTGATTGCTTTTGGCATTGTGTTTTTAGTCCTGGAAGAATGCAACACAATCGTAGCAATTCTCAGCTTGTACGAGCTAGAATATCCATCTCTTACAAATGCTGACCATTCAAGACCTATGTTAGACCTCTGTTTTTTCTAGGAATTCTGCAATGGAGGATACACCTTCGTTTTCCATTAACACCATCATGAATATGCCTATCTCTAAAATTTCAAGGGAATTAATTTGAGCTTACTCAAATTAATGGACAGAAGGGCCAAGAAAAGTGCCCAATGAAAGGTACATGCTCTCTGTTTACTTTCGTGAATGAAAGCCAAATAGTTCCAGACAAACCCCTTTCTAAGAAATGCCTGGCATCTCTCAATTCAAATACTCATCTGATGAAAATCTAAAACCCCTATGGAATTATATTGAACAAGAACCTGATGATGTTGATTCTTTCAAAATCACTGAAGAAATCGACTCTCATCTCTGATTCTGATAGTTTTTAGTCCATCCATCTTGAAAATGTCTATGGAATGATTCTGTTGTACCCTCAGAAATGAAATTCATAGCCATGGATTTTTCTCACACAGCAACTTTATATACAAAGATGAGAATAGCAGAAAGGTCATTTCCAAAGAAAGTGACATTTATTCTGTATTCACTGAAAAGCCAAAAGAGTGTTCTCATTCACCCATACTGACTGAGCCCTGCATCTTCCTCAGAAGAGGTGAAAGAGACTGCTCCTATCTGCTCTTGCATCGAACTTCAGGCTCAAGACCTGTCTAGACAAAATGGCTTCTTTTAAGGACGAACCTGCTGTGCTCATCTGAGGCTTTATTTTGTTTATTGTTCAAGCCTGTTGGACAGTTTTTGTTTACTTTGTTCAATACCACTAAGCAAATGCCCACTTCCTTTCTGAATTAGTTTGTACCAGTTTTACCCTTTACTTTTTCACTTATAAGGTAAGCATTAGTTGTACAGATTTATATATGATAGATATGTATATATCGTATTCATCTGTGTATATCATATATATGTATACATACGTGTGTGTGTGTGTGTGTGTGTGTGTGTGTGTGTGAGAAAATGCTGCTAGGTGCTAATAGTGGTCAAGGCCAAGAATAGATGAGCAAAGTCAAATCTCAAAGGCCACCCAAACCTCATATCAGCAATGGTTTTGATCCACGTAATAAATGATTAAGAGTTTATTGTCTTCTCCTCAATTGAAAGTTGTCTCGTTGGAAGATGGGTTTGCAG
Source organism: Rousettus aegyptiacus (assembly GCF_014176215.1). Taxonomy (NCBI): domain Eukaryota; kingdom Metazoa; phylum Chordata; class Mammalia; order Chiroptera; family Pteropodidae; genus Rousettus; species Rousettus aegyptiacus. Next base: position 12,258,626 of record NW_023416285.1, read on the forward strand.
AATGATTAAAAAACAGACTCTGAGTGTAAATTATGGCTGTGTCACCTATACCTGCGTGACCTTGGATAAATCACATAGCCTCTTGGCGCTTTTGAATCCTCACACATAACAAATTTCATAATGGTCCCTACCTTATTGGGTTATTGTGAAGATTCAATGAATTAATATATGTGAAGCAACTATAACAAACCTTGACATATAGTAAGTGTTCAAAACTGTGGAGTATTAAGGCATGCCACATCTTTTCTTACTCCTTATTCCTAAGAGACAGCTTAGGTCATTGGGGAACTGAAAAGTTTGGAAGATGAGAGACCATGTTGTTAAAGTTAGGGCTAACTAGAACTATAAATCTGGCTGTTGAAATAATAAACAGAGTAATTTATTGCAGAATTAACAGCAACTCATATGGCATTACATTTAAAACCTGAACCTTGCTCGAACTACTTTTAACTTCTTTAATGTTTAAGACCTATAAATGTCAGAGCTCACTAATTTCTTTGGCTTTCAATAAATGCCAGTGACTTTGAGAATTGTTATCCCTGTAGCTTATCTGGCAAGAGCACAAGCTTAAAGGGTATCCAAGACGCAGCGATCACGGTGATGACCCATGCTCTTCACAGCAGAGAATGTGGGTTACTGAGGTCACCCAGCCTCCCAGGCCACAGTCCTTCTGGGGACCTTTCATGTGGAGTCACTTGAACTAGGTGCTGAATGGGATTTCCAAGGACAGAGAAGACATAATCCCTTCTGTTAAAGATAGCCCTACTCACCAGGGGAAATATGTTGACAAATATATACTAATGTCTAATGCCTCTGGAATCTGCAGAGAATAAGATTGATAATTTTATCAAGTAAAATGGTCCAAATAACCAAAGTTTGTCCCATTTGGGGCCCCCGAAAGTGATTTAAATATTTCGAATGGAAATCTTTCTAATAGCAGTTGAACACACTCGAGCAGAGACTCTGGAGAAGGATTTTGCAATTACTTAATAATGCAGGATCGTCATTTTGAATGCCAGTTATTGAATTGCTATAGTATAGGGGGCTACTGAGGTGTGAAGGACTGTTTGCCCCTGTCTTGAATGACCCCAGATGGACAGACTTTTTATAGCTCTTCTCTTTCTTTCCTGATGGATAGGCAGTTAGCGCGTTTTCAATAGTATAGCCTTCTCTCTTCTCCTAGTGCGTTTTACATCCAGAAAAAAACTGTCAAAATTTTGCCCAACTAAAAGTAGTTAGATCTATATTGTTTTCTTTAAAATAAAGGTAAATGCAAGGGAACTTGCACTATCTTTTGAGCACCTCCTATGTGCTAAGCATTTCTTTATTTGTTATCATTTGTCCTCTTAACAGTGTTTGCAAGATAAAGGAAGTTACTGGGGGCTCAGAGGGTGTACTAATTTGACCTAGATCAGTGCTTCTCAAAGTTTAGAGCACATGAGAATCGCAAGAAAATCTTGATAGGAAAGTTTCCTGGCCCCCGCCTCCAGAGACTCTGATTTAGTAGGTCTGGGGTGGGACCCAAATATTTGCATATCTGACAAGGTCCCAGGTAATACTAATGTCAATGATCAGAGTAAAGCTGCCCTATGTGATGCAGCCAGGAAGAGACAGATAGACTGCCAACTGAAGAGTGACTAACAGCGTGCACCACAGGCTTTCCTCACTATCCGAAAGCAGAGCGTTCCTATGAAACTTTGCATAAGCCCACATGGCGTAATGCAAAGAAGCAATCACCATTAGTTTATATGAAAAATTTTCAAGGGTTCCTAGACCCCCAGAATAGCCTATCAAGTCATACCAAATAACATCAAAAAAACTAAAATAATGCTAATATACAGTAAAAACAGGGACAATGTGATAAATACATACCATGCATTTTACCCCCACGAATTCACTCAAGCAATAGCCTTTCCATTTTATTCACTATTCATTCATATCCAACTAAAGGAGACCACTTTGTTATTAGCAGAACCAAAAGTGACTTCGGCAGCTTTCAAGATTCTTTCTCTCTGCATGAAAATAATGGGAATGGTGGACACAGGCAAGCACAACGCACACACAACGTCTTTATTTTGTTTACCACAATCGAAAGGTTTAACTACATCTAACTTTATACTGAGTGTAATGCCCTGACAGGCTCTCTTAGGCTCTTCTGGTACCTGAGGACACATCTTGCTAGCAGATGCACAAGACAAGTTGAGATAAAGCACAGACGCTCACAGACGCAGTTCAAAGCTATGGAGGCCTGATTGCTGAGGTTGCTGAGACTAGTTCCAGGAAAAGAGCTTGTTGGTGCCACTTTTGCTTCTTGGGGTGCACGCCGCCTCTGGAACGTTGGCTGCAAAATACAGAATACTATTTTCCCTTTTCACCTTTGTTTGTGTGTGTGTGTGTGTGTGTGTGTGTGTGTGTGTGTGTAAAAACAAAAGTCCTCTTTGGATTTCTTCTGGTTAGCAAAAACAGGTACTACAGTAAGTATTTCATAAAAGCGACGTGGCATAATGCGAACTTTTGGAAAGTGGGGGACACCTGTACAAGCATTTATCTTATTTTCATAAATGTTGGCCAGGTATCTTTGTAGGTGTTGGTGACACATCAGGAAACAAGATGCACACATTCTTTCGCCTCATGGAAGCTTACATTCCATAAAGAAGAGTCAGATGTAAAAAGAAAAGCAAAAATCAGAACAAGATAATTTCAGAAAATAATTGCTATGATGAAATTTAGAGAGGGTGGCATGATGGAGAGTGATGACTTGGGAAGTTCCTCTGGACTCAGCAGACAGGACAAGCCTCTCTGAGGAGATGCTATTTGAGCTCATCCTTAATGACGTGAAAGAACCAAACCATTTGAAAATCTGTAGGCAAATTCTTCAGATAAAGCAAAAGGGTTCTGATTTGGGGAATTAGCTGCATGTTCCGGAGAGAGAAAGAAGCCCAGTGTGTTTGTGGACTGGTTGGTCATGGAGGCAGCTGGAGGAGACCAGGGAAGAGTTTGAAAGATGGCACAACAGAGCTGGAAAATCATTCCTTGCAAGGATTACATGGTGGGAAGGAAGGAAAACATAACCATGAACACTGGTGGGGTAACAAAGAGATTGGGAGGAAGGTTTTGAGAAGGGCCGATAGTGAGGACCTGAAAGCAGAGAAGGATGCACTTGGTTGACGTGGGTATGAAGGAGACAGCTTGGAGGGACTTTTTTGTAAAACAAGCCTCTATAATGGCATGAGCTAAAAACTGAAGGTATTATTCCATTAGCTCTTAAAATCTGTTTACGATCAGTGCTCAGAGGCAAGAGATAAGGGCAACAGGCAGGGGCTGGAATTTTGTTTGGTCATATGTACATACATAGCAGGTCCTCAAATAATGTTTCGTTATAAATTGATGAGAAAAAAAAATCATTTCCCAGCCCAGGCCACTGTCTGTGTGGAGTTCGCATGTTCTTGCTGGGTCTGCCTGGGTTTCCTCTGGGTCCTCTGGTTTCCTCCCACTACCCAAAGATGTGCACATGAGGTGAACTGGTGTGTCTCTGCTGTCCCAGTGTGAGTGACTGTGGGTGTGAGTGTCTCCGAGATGGAAGGGGGCCCTGCCCAGAGTGGGTCCTGCCTGTGCCCTGAGTACCGCTGGGATAGACTCTGGCCACTGTGACCCTGAGCTGGAATCATTGGGCTGAAAAATCGTTATCTCGCTTGTTTTTATTAATCTTTCTTAAATGAGTGTGTGGCTCACATTTACTTCGATGTTTAGTATTAGAAGCAGTTTGGGTCTTTATTTAGAAATTCGATGATGTTTTTGTGACTGGAAGTATGCCCTAGGAACTTAACTCTTGTTTTATCAATTAGCCTGTGATAAAATGGGGTCATTATATGTTGTTCAGTTTAAAGTCACAGTTTTCAAGATGTTCAATGAGGACTTACTGTGTATTTTAACAGGGGTTAACAATAGCTACGAATTAGAATCACCTGACCTTAAATATGCACCTGCCCGAACCCCATTCCAGATGAATTAAATTGAAAGCTGTGGGTAGTTGGGCCTAGGGTGATGTGTTTAGTTTTGATGCACACACCACCCCAGCTGAGAACCATTACCCAGAGCAGGTGTTAGCCACCTCAACTGCACATTAGAATCACTTGGTTAAGCTTCAAAATATAACCCATGCCTGGGCCTCACCCCAGATCAATTAAATCAGAATCTCTGGAGTTGGAGGGTATTTAAAAAAAGAAAAACAACAACAACAAGCTTTCCAGGGGATCTTAACATGCTGCTGCCCTTAAGGAATACTGCCTACGGCTACAAAGATAAGTAAATCCCCTCCTCGAATTTATGCTTTAATAGGGAAGATGCGAATAAATGCAAGGCAGTGTGCCACGCATAGTAACATTAAAAATACAATAGGAAAATTAGAGAAAAGAGAGATCGATTCTGGCAAGGAGGGGTGGGGTACTATGACGCAGTTGCCCCAGCATACTGGGAAGTTTCCTGTGTTTAGCACTGAAATATTGAATCCCTATAAAGCCCTCGGTCTCAGGCAAACGGGAATGGTTGGTCTCTCTTCATGGCAGTAGAAGTTTCAGATGAGAGATTCAAAGGCTAAAAGGAACTTGCCAAGTAGGCCACATGGAGGCAGAGGGGAGGTGAGAAGTCCGTGTAAGGCAGTGAGGAGGACAACATGCAAAAAGGCACAGCGTGGGTGGAGGGCTTGGAAGCACAGGGCGTTTTGTTTCATTTGTAAGAAAGCATGGAGTTGTGGAAGGTGAGTCTGAAGAGGTCACCCTAGATCATCAAGGGTCTGCCTCACACAGTGCTTCCCCTTAGCAAAGAGGAACACAGTCCTAGACCCCCAGTGGATGCCCCAAATCACCGATAGTACCACGCCCTATATATACTACATTTTTTTTCCTATACATACACATACCTTTTCACTTAAAGGAAGGATGTTTGTGGCTTCTCTTTGGTATTTTCAAATTGCCAGCATCGCTACTCATGAGCTTTGGGGCCATTACTAAGTTAAGTAATGATAACTTGAACACAGCACTGTGATACCACAATCATTTATCTGATAATTGAGCCAGCTACTAAGTGACCAAGGGCAGATTATGTGCACAGTGTGGATATGCTGAGCAAAGGGAAGACTCATGTCCAGGGCAGGACAATGCTGGATGACACAAGTTTTTATCACGCTACTCAGAACTGTGCACAGTTTAAAACTTATGAATTGTTTATTTCTGGAAGTTTTTGATTTAAGATTTTCAGACCTCGGTTGATTATGGGAAACCGAAACTATAGATAAGGGTGGACTATTGTATGCCCAGAAGTTTTGCATTTTATCCCAAGGTGTTAAGGGGATCCATAATAATGTTGAAGCAGGTGGTGGGAGAACGTAATTGTGGTTTTTGGTTTTTGATTTTCATTTCCGAAAGATCCCTGGAAGAAGCTGTGAGGTTTTCTGCTTATTTCCTTAAAGCACTGCTGACTCACTGAGGGACCGACTCATTTAACCCCTCTCTTGACATGCTGACTCATTAGGAAAATGCAAGTGTCACACTAACACGGTGCACAATTCAGATGAAAGTAGTTTTCATTACTTCCAAGGATTCTCCAGATAAAACAGCCTAGGAAATTGCCGGGTGCTCAGACACCAGACCCATGAATAGGATCTGCAGCCGGTCTCGTCTTCGTCACGTGCCCTAATAAGTTCATCGCCCGAGTCTCAAGGTAGCGACTCCAAAGAACAGAGCTTGTTTCCTAACACAGATGGTGCTGGGAAGATTAATGAAGTTTAATCTGAGAGGATTTTGCACTTTTGGAGGAAAATTCCCACATCGTGGAATTATAGTGAATAAAACATAACTAATTTCCTGAAGTCAGTGTATTTTCTTTCTGGGAAAGACCACACCAATAGAAGTCCCATTTTAACACCTAAAGAAGCATCATGGTGCAACATTAGTGTTTGATGGTTGGTAATGTTTCTATGTCACTGTTTTACCAATATTCTCTGTTCCTTACCATACACTGGCCCATTTAATTGAATGGGTCTTCAATAACATTTCTTGTTGACTTTCGCCCATATCTCTCAGCTTTCTTACTCTCCCCTAATTTAAAATAAAATAAACAGTATACTAAGCCCTGAGTTAATAACAATATCGCATGTAGCAAAAATAAAAATAATACAAATAAGTAAGTAAATTTAAAAAATAATAAAATAACGTTAATCCCCAAAAGTGATGTACCTATATAAATTTTTGGAATTCTTCTGTATGGGAGGTTCATTTCTCTTCTGCATATTTATTCACCCACTTATTTGCATCAGTATGGGCACATGAATATTTATTTTGTACTTTGGGTGATGATCTAATATGTTATTTATTTTGTCGCTCGGAGCGTTCCAGCTTGGCCAATGAGAGCTCTGTCTGTGTCCCTTTGACACACTCCCATGATTTTGCTTTTTGAACACTTCATTGCTTATGACACTACAAGATGTTCCAGGTTCATCTTGTGTAGTTTCTGTTCCAACCTTAGAATTAGCACATTCTCTAAGGATTTTTGATTCCTTTATTTAGAGAATGACATTAGAAAATATGATCTTGGTCCTGGTATACTGCATGTTGTTCTGGAGAGTCATCCTTAGCCAGACAAAAATATCAAACCTTTGTCTGCATCCAGGATGCTCGTTGACTGTTAACGATGCTTTTCACATTTTACTGAATGCAAATTTACAGCTTTTTTTTTGAATACGTACAGTATCATTTTTAAATGCAGCTGTAAAACCTACAGAGATATACGATTATCTTTTTGAGACTCAATTTCAGACTTTTTGGCTCTTTCTGCTGTTTTTCATGTTCTGGTGGATCTTCCAAAGTTGCCTATTTAGATGCCTGGCCTCCATGTTTGACTTTTTCTGACATCCACTCAGACTCTTTTCTCTACTATCTGAGCTTGGTGAAGATAGTAACTGTATATCTTGGCCCACTATGATGCCCATAGTACCTAATGTAATGTCTGGCACAGAGTGAGTACTCAATACCTATTCAGCAAGGGAAGAATGAATAGATATATTCTGACAGCTGGATCTATGCCAAGCTATTACTAATTGACAATGACTTACCATGGTCTCCTTTTAGGATTTGAATTTGTGGAAAATGCAAGTGAGACAAGAGAGTATGCTATTTTGAAGTGATGGCAGCTGTCAAGGTGTTTAAGCCCAACAAGCACTTTGTTACCTAAACACTTTAGTCAGAAGATTTCTGAATCAGAAGGGACCTTTGAAGTCTTTAAGCCCATTCTTGCATCTTCTCCATCTGACACTTGGTTTATCTGTGATCTAGAATGATTGACCCTTCACGTGTCTTTTCCTCTCTCCTCTTTTTCATCATATAATTTCATAAATTAATTCAACATGGACTTCTTTTCTCTGCTCTGGCATGGTAGGAGCTTGGAAGTCAACACTCCATTTTAACAACAGGTAAAAAGTTGAGCCAGCTGAAAAATCAACGACTCTTAGATCTATCGGAAAGGCGAGGTCACAGGGTAAACGGCTGTCCTCCAAAACTGGAAAGACAGACAGGTAGAGACAGAGAATCACAACTTACTGGAGCAGAAACCTTCATCAGCATCGGTGCCAGAGGAGAAAATCCTCAACTGTAATTGATGAATTGCTGGCAGCCTAGTGCAGACAAGTCCACAAGTCAAAACCTCCAGGAAGGCCCTGTCACAAGGGATCCCACACTTGTGAATTTTATCTCCAAGAGCTTGGTGAATAGTGAATGTTGGAGAAAAGTTCCCTCATGCTTCCAGGAGGAGGAGGGGGAAAGCCGCCATTTTGAAATATGCCAGAGCATTTATTTCTTGTGATTCTATTTATTTTATTTTTAAATTTATTTTTATTTTTCAATTACAGTTAACAGTTAACATTATATTAGTTTTAGGTGTATAGTGGTTAGACATTTATATAACTTACAAAGCAATTCCCCTAATAAGTCTTGCACTCACCTGACATTATAGATAATTATTACAATGTTATCCTTAACAAGGGCCCATCTCTGGAGAAACTTTTCCAGAGCCTATACTCATTGGGTTTTTATCTGCACCTAAATGACCTGGGGGAAGGGAAATACCCAATTTCAGCCCACTGGCCGTGCTATATCACCTTATGTGGGGCAGAGGAGGGAGGCTAAAAAGCCAGGAGAAGGAGGCTCACGTAAAGACTAAGACCTATTCATAGAGGTCTGTTTACCACAGTTCCTTCTACCCAGTACATCACGCCCGGCTATCACAGAGAACTTACAGGGCATACTAAAGGGCAAAAAAACCCAAACCAAAACAAAACAAAAACAAAACAAACAACAAAACATTATTTGGCAAAAAAAACAGCAAGGATCAGAAGCAGTTTGATATATGACAGCGATATTGGAATACTGTGTATGAGGAGGTCCTAGGCACTAATCCATATGTACCTTATATAATCCTCGCAACTTCAAAAACTAGTTATTATTTTAGAAATTTTATAGACAAAGGATCTGAAGCTCTGAGAGGTTAAGTAACCTCTTTAAGTTCCCACAGCTCCTAAGTATGGGAATTGAGATTATCTCAATCTTTTCAGGTCTAGTGAGAATCTCATAATGGTCCTTATCTTCTATAGTTATGCAGTCAAATAAGGTAGCCACAAGATATTGATGGCTATTTAAATGTAAATTGCTTATAATTATTTAAAATTGAATATTTTTTCCCCTCAATTGCACAAACCAGCATTTGTGAGCTCAATAGTCAAGTGAGGCTAGTGGCTATCATGTTTAGAATTGTTCCATTATTGCAGAAAAGTCTATTGGGCAGCGTAAGCTAGAGCGTTACCAGGCTGGGAAAACACAGCTTCCTTCTCACCCAAGTTGGAAGGCGCTTGTGCCTGAGATCAGCTTCTATTTCCTACCTTCTTCCCACATCCAATGCTGACCCAGCATGTTCTCATCTTAGCATAACTGGATACCTCCTGGAGGGAGATGTAGCTTTTACCAACAACTGCCATGGTCTCTCAAGGGTGTCCCAAAAAGGCCTTCCTGAATAACCAGGTAGAACAGGTTTTGCTACACCTTCTTCTTCAGCAGCAACTTAGAGTGGATGCATTCTTCTTTTCATTCTTGTCTTGAAATTCATTCTTGTCAGTCTTGTAATAGAGAAGATTATCCAATTTGCATCTGCCCTTCAAGGGCTTATATTTGTTTCAGGTTTTTTTTTTTTTTTTTTTTTTAATACTCTTTAATTTGATCCAGGGCTAATGTCATATCTTTTCTCACAGCTCCCATATATACTCTCATAAATGCACATCACCCACATCCGAAGATCGAAACAGGGGGGCGCCCTCTTGGATAATGTACACCGAGACGGCTTGTGCAATTGTTCGAGTCCAGAGATACCTTGTAAAGAGAAGATGCTCCATTTCTGAATTAGAGCTTGTGTAAACCTGGGCTTATTCAGATATCCAGTGGAACTCTGAGATCCTCTCTGATTTTCTAAATAAAAGCCTTTCACAACAGAGTTGTCCCTTGGTGGGTATTAGTAGAAAAAGAAAAAAAAACTCTGTGTGTGTGCGTGTGTGTGTGTGTGTGTGTGTGTGTGTGTGTGTGACACGTCCAGGATCCAGGAGGCAGGCAGGGAGCAAGAAGCCATGTGCCTCACTCTTTTTGTTGCAATTGTTGTTCTTGCTTTTCACATTTTATTTTAAGAAGCTTTGTGGCCAGAAAGCTGTGTAGTCACCTAGGGAGTGGTCGGCACAGTGTAGAGTGGTCAGTATTTTAAAGGGCCTTTTCTGTTATGAGAAGTAGGAAGAGTGGATATGATGGATGAACTTGGGGAATGCTAGCAAAATGCCCTTCGAAGCTGAAAATATTCGAACCAGCTTGCTGACCACACCTACCTTTAGGGTTCAGTAGAGCTTCTCAGATTTGCGTGACACAATAGTCCAACACAAAGTGATTAGAAGCAAAGGAAAAACAGAAAAGATGATTTGCCTTAAGGAACTTACATAGAACAATAAATTCTCAAATATCGTGTCACAGGCCTTGGTTTCTGAATGCCCTCAAAACACCATTTACCTAAAATGAGAGAGACGAAAACTCTGGAGTTTCTTATTAACAATTTAAAGGCAAATTCAGACCCCTTTATACATTTACAATTCATTTAAGACTTTAACTCAGAGATGGAGCCCTGTGTGATTCCTTCTCTTGTTAGTATTGAAGACCTGATTTAGAAACAGCACAATAAAACTAACTCAAATCCCCAAAGCACAAAATGCAGAAGCAGACATTTATTTCTTCTTCAATATAGGGGAGATTTTCTATAATTTAACTTCTGATTAGAAAACTTCTTACATTGGAAAATTTCAGCAATGAAATTTCAGTAATAAGCCAAATGCAGGTCTGCTTGAGGTCGAATGAAATTTAGATGAAAAGTCTAGGATTATCAAAAAGAATGAGGGAACTTCAAGTTTCTGTACATTCAAGGTCAATGGGTTGGATTCTTTCATTTTTTATTTTTATGGCAGCACATAATTTCTGTTTCTAGTTGGCTCACTACTTTTTTTTAAGCCATAAATTTTGGGTTATGATAGTAAACTTCACTTGTCATCAAGTCTGTTCCTCTCCCTGTCTGAATATTTCTGTAGTACTTATCACTTTAGTATGCCAGGGACTATTTCCTTTTATAGAAAATAACAACAAATGTAAACTGATCTTTTGATCTTCTGGTAATGTTTTATAGCAAGATATATTAATCTAGTTATCTAACCGAGAAACTGAGGCATAAAGAAATAAGGCAATAATCAATGGTTCACATTGAACTTGGTCTTTACTAAAACAGGAAAGAATGAAATACTCAATAATCATCTACTTCCACACATATTTTCTCATTTAATTAACAGCACATACTCTTTGTACTAATTGTTGGAAAATCATCCTAGTAATGCCTGTCTATATTGTTGCCTTGCATTCTGATGTCATTACTGTACCTTTATCATCCACTCTTTCTAATAAGAGTGTGAATTATTTCAGGGCAGAGATAGTGATTTGGACTGGTGTATCTTTGTCATAGTGCCTAGCATAAATACTTGAACACAATCCAATTCAAATAATTGTGATAAGAGATGCCCACTGGAACAGTTGCCGGAGACTTCTGGTTTTTATTCAAGGGGCCTCCCTTGTTCTGTGCCTTTACAAAAGGGTGAGTAGGGGCTGAGGAGATTTGTGGAAATCCAGAATGAATCCCCACCCTGCAAGATTTTCCTGAGATGGATGGCATCTGCATTGTTCCTCTTGTGGGAGCCTTACACTTTATTCATTCCATATTGAATAAAAGGAAAGACTCTACAGATGGGATTTATGGCTGAAAGCTTCCTTAATTATAGGCTAGTATAATAAGTCCTTCCACTATCTTAATGATTGGGGAATTAAGAAGCTCTTTAATAGAAATTGACAGGATCCATTGTCATTGTGAAGAAGGTTCTGTTATGGTCTTGAGTACGCTGCCAACCATCCCAGGATTTAGGGTTCCCCAAAGGCTCATTAACATCTCAGACCATAAGGTCCCCAAAGGAGGCACTAATGGTCCACCTCGTTATGATCTGAGGATAATGACTGCATGACATCCGTAATCATTGAGATGATAATGGCTCTGTAAAAACTGTTATGATGTCAGCAGTGAAAAAAAAAATCTAATTTGCACTTTATAATCTTTGGTTTCTAATATGCCATAGTATCTAAATTATACTAAAATTATTTTACAAATCTGGCTTAATAGAGGCATTGCATATGATGCTCAAAAAAAAAAAATCAAGATCCTCTCTTAAAACAGCTGTTATCACCCTTATATTACTGTATAAATGAAGGGTAAGATTAGTAATGCTCTCATAGTAAAAAACTTATGAGTAATGAAATAAAAAACAAAGACTTAAATTCCCCTAATTTACATATTCATTTACTCCTGGGAATGAAAAGAAGTTCTGTTTTTATAATGCCCCCAAACAGCAAAGAAAAGCCCATAGTAATAATAATACTGAGAGCAGTGGTTGTCAGCCCTTACTCAGTACTTAAGCATCATGCCCTATGCCAAGTAATTTTCCAGCATCCTCTCATTTTAATCCTTGCAAAAACATCTCTGAGATGGCCATCACCATCACCTTCACCGAACAGAAGAGAACAGAAAAGTGCAGGGTGGTTAAGGATCTTGCCCACGGTCATCCAGGCAGGCTCAGTCCACAGTCAAGGTGGGGTTGGAATTAATTCGGTCTGGCGTGCCCTAATTATCAGGTATGTGTGTGAGGGAGAGTTATGATATCTGAATCAGAAGGAATGGGCTCATGCGGGGCCACTAATTGACTGTGTAAACTTGGAAAAATTATTTTACCTTTCAGGACTTTGTGGCTAGTCAATGTGGAAAGCATTTTTCGATTCCAACATTTTTACTGACAAGGAAGTCACAGCAGCAGACATTGTAATTTTTATATCATTCCCACCATAGCTACCACTATTCTTTAGTAGTAATATCATTGTTTTCCCATTATAAACAGTTGAGCCGAACAGTTTTTCCCTATGGTGGCAAACAGTAGATTTGAACATAAGCTCACTGTATATAGGAAGCGTATGGGAAAAGCATCCTCCATTATTGTTTAACTCTGTAAAGTATATTAAAAAACATTTTTTCCCATGAATTTCTATTGGATTCTAGACAAGGGGAGAATGGAGATGAGTGTAAATAAAAATCTGTTAGTCAGTGTTAGTATCACAAGTTTATAGCTCTAAGCATTTCCCTGTGTATAAACGTAAGAAAACAAATTAATATTTTAAAGAGATGTCTCCTTTGCATTATATTTAGTAACATATGAGCATAAAAAAGGTAATCTTATAATAAAACAAAAGTCTATAGATGCTCTTTCAGCCTTAAACCTAGCTTTTTATTGTAGCTCAGGCTGCAATACCCACATCTTGCCACTAGAGGGGTGAATTGTTCCTAATGAATAAAGACCTTAGTGCTTGGGGAGGGGACAGCGAAGGGCTGGTAACATTGATATTCTGAACTCCAAAAATATACTTGGAATGGCTTTTACTGTAACACTTATACTCAGGGAAGCTGGCTCTAGGATACAAGGTTCTCAAAGAGAATTCTCAAGAAGAGATTTTAAATATCAAAGCCTAATGGGAATAATCTATTTTGATATGAAATTATTTAGGCTATGGATGGAATTTGACCATTGTACCCAAGATGTAGCATACACACACAAAAAGGTAATGTGGCTGCATGATGACATGGGAGCTGGGGAGTGCCAAGTCCCTATACAGTAACTGAGCATCTGAGCACATGCTCACTGAGGACCTAAAAGCATATGTGGCTTCTGCAGTTTTGCAGCAGAAGAGTCACTATAATTTTCTGCAAACATAATTAGGAAAACAGTAAAACTAGGAATAGAGTCCAAGACTCTCTACTTTGTTTTTGAAGGGGAGGAGATGTACTACTGCAAATAAATACTCCTTTGCTGCAGAGTTTAAATCCTATTTGCTGCTCTGTGCTCCAGTGACAGTCAGCCTCCGACTGCAGCAGCCAAAAGGCTGAGGCATAGCAGTGCCATAAGCGAAAGGGCTGGCCAGGAGTGTGTATTCATGTATCCTGACAACTGCTCTTAAAAAAGTAAAAGCCAAAAATTAGTTACTAATATTCTGGCAAAAGCACAATTGCTTTAAATAAATTTCAAAGTCTCTTCAGCCCAGTGTTCTATGTTGGCTTTATATGCACAGAATGTAGACATCATTTGACACTCTGCTGTTGAAAGAGATGCAAAGATATAAAAATTAATAGAAAGAAGACAGTTCAAAGGAAGCGTGTTATTAAAAAAAAAAAAGACAGTTTAAATTTTAGAATTTGTTCCCTAGTCGTTCTCAGATTTCACAAGCTTTTCTAAGGATTCTTTCCTAAGGAAACTTCACAGAGAACACTTTTTCAGGACACAGCCCTTTCTGTTCGTGGCGTGGGACACTTTTGGATACATATAGAAATGATAGCTGGCAATGGGATAGCTTTTAAATTTGTAACAACAACAACAACAACAAAAAGACACAGATTTTCTTTTTTTAAATTTCCCTGCTTGTTAAAATTGATTTGAACCCCAAAGATCAATACGTGTGAAACTTTTTGGTCATTCACAAACGACACAAAGAGAGGTGGAAATTCTATCACCAATGTTTTGAGTCTAACAAGTTGGAGCTCTGCCCTCTTGTTTCGACTCTCACTCTGTAGACAAGTGTCCTTATTGTGGTCCATTTAGGGCCACGTTTTCACATGTTTGTGCTTTTTTTTTTTTTTTTTTTTTACCATTTAAAGTGGTCTCCAAGCATAAAACTGAAGTGCAAGAAGGCTGTGATGTGTTTTATGAAGAAAGACCATGTGTTAGATGAGCAAGGTTTAGGAAGGAGTTACAGTGTTATTGGCAATGAGCTTAGTGTTAATGAATCAACGGTGATATTAAGTAAGGTGTTTTTAAGCAGAAAATACGTAAAATGTGGTTGTATATTGATATGTTGACAAAAATATTGTGACCAAAGGCTCTCAGGAACTTAACTTTGTATTTCTCTTAGGAACAGATGTGCGGTATTCATTAATTCAGTGTTTGTGGAGACTTTATAGAATATAGCTACTGTGAATCATGAGAATCACCTGGATAGATAGGTGGATGGATGGATAGATAGATGAGAAAAAGTGAGACAGAGAAGGGGGGAGAGAGAAAGAGAGGGAGGGAGAGAAGAAGAGAATGAGAACACTGAAAAGAATAATAAATGTGAATATTAAAATGTTATTAAATGGCTTTTGTTTGAGGATATTCATCTCTGCTGACAAAGGCATTTATTTTATATTTGCATTAAAATAAAATCCAATTAAAATGAAATTTGAATACTCCACAACCACAGGAGAAGAAAGAAACAACAAAGGTAGTTTAGAATCATCGCCAGCAGTTTAGGAGCCATTTTATGAAGGAATTTTCTTAAATATGAGTAGCAAAATGTCATAACAGAAGAAAGAAGCTGAAATACATAAACTATTCTAAAAAAATGAAGATTTGGTACAACAAGTGTATGTCAGACAATTGTGTAGACTTGAGCTCTGGATGGCCTTGGATTATGTTCCAGCTCTGCTAATTACTGAAAAAAATGATCTTGGGTGATTAATATAAGATCTTTAACCTTGGTTTATTCATCTAAAAAATGGAAATAACAATATCCGTTCATGTGGTTTCTGTGAAGTTTATATAATTTATGTAACACACCTAGCATAATAATTATTTTATCCATGAGTATTATTTCCCTTCATTCCTTTTTCCTAATGTGTTTTTTCATGTCTCATATTTGAAGAAAAATGAGACCACCGTTTAATAAATTTTTATTTAGGATCAGTCATTGTGGGCCTCAGCGATTCCTTATAATTCCTATGTGGGTCCTTTGTCAGCTCTTGTACCCATTTCCTGCATTAGCTCTTTGTACTTATCACCCTTGCTACTTCAAGTGTATCGAGTTAGAATATTCTAGACTAAGTTGGAGCACAGCGTGAAATAGACCTGTGGCAAATTGCTGTGAGTGTTGTTGGCACAAGAATGCGTTTTGATGGTGCTTTGTCACCGGTTAGTCTTTCTCTTCTTGCCACTGTTTCAGTCTGCTAATGGGACTCCAGTTCCTTTCCCTGCCCCTTAAATTTTGGCACGCCCCAGTGACACATATGAACGATGTGAATTTTCACTTCATGCTGTCTCCAAGCTGACTGCGTCCTCTCTGGCATAACTTCCTTGCATGAGGACGATTCGGTTTCTGCAATCTTAGACATAGCCTTTCTACCTCTGAGGCTGGACTTCTAGTTCCATTTGAAGTTCCCACAGGCATGTGATCCTCAACCTGTTCAAAACTGCATTCGCAATTTGACTTTCTCGACTTGTCTGTTCTCCTCTGACTACTACCTCGGTGGATGACATAACCATCAAGTGACTCAATCAATCACCAGAGCCAGACACCCGGAGTCATTCTCAAATTCTAGCTCTCCCATTACCCTGCACAGTCAATTGCTGAAAAAGCCCTGTCGCTTTGACCCATGCAATATCTCTGAGATCTGTTCTCTCTTTTCTATTTCTTTACCAATAACTTAGTTCAGATTCATATCGGTTCTTTCCTGGATTATGCCATAGGTTTCTAATGGGTCTCCCAGCTTTTTATCTTGATCCCTGCAATTCATTCTCCCTGGTGCTGTCAAATGTGAGTCTTTCTGAAACAGACATCTGCTCTGTTTAACTTCCCGCAATGCCTCTGTATCGCTCTTGCATAAAGAAACATCTCTTCGTCTTAGCTTAGAGACTTTCTGCTCTGCTTTTTGCCTGCCTCTCCAGCCTTTCTTATCATTTGCCCCATTATGCTCACTCTTTTATTCTAGGTACACATAACAAAACTTCCAGCTCCTTAAACATGACAACATGCTATCTCATGTCTCCAAGACTTTATACTTGCAATTCTTCCTTTCTAGAAACTTCCGTCTTCTTCTTGTTTAGCTAACCTCATCATGTTTTTAAAAATTCGACTCAAATACCACCTACTCCAGGAAATCATCTTTGAACAAAGCCCCTTACAATTAAATACTCTGTATTTAAGTATTTCTATAATTTACCATTCTTAACTTCTTTATAGCACTTAACACATTATTTTGTAATGACCTAGTCATGTGGCCGTTTCTGTGTCCATTTGAGTTCACCCAGAAAAAAAATCCTGACACAAAGAGTCAAGTGAAATACCTTATCACAGAGCTGAGTTCAGGCAGCTCTGATAGGGAAGTGGAGAAATCAGTCAGAGAAAGGAAGGAAGCTAATAAAGCCTGCATCATCATGCAAGTTACCCTTTTGGCAACTGGAACATAAATCAGCTGAGGAACTCTGGGAATCAGTGTCAAACATGTGCCTCAGAATCATTGCAACTGAAAGGTGCGGGAGCCATCTATGCATCAATACCCATTCACTGGTTTGAGGGGCTGCTGCAAATGGTTTGAGGCTATTGGTGGGGAGGATGTAATTCCTGGGCACCTCCAGCCTGCTGTGTACACAAGTCCTAGGCAAAAACATGAAGACATTATGAGTTAGAAGTCAGGCTGGCGTGCAGCGAAATGTGAGGCCTGAAAGCATATGGATAGATAACTGACAGCCAAAGCAAATGTCTCACCCAGTTATAGAATAATCTACTTTAGAACTAGGGCCAGATAATTGAATGTTTAAAGTTATAATATTAACTTTCCAAAAATAGCACATGTAATAAAACTTAAGTAAAGATTTTAACCCAGTTTTGTATGACTTCAAATTCTGAACTCCTTTGCTCATACCAGACAGGCACCTATTCCAACACTAAAAAGGAGAGAGGATGAGAATGACGAGTGTCAAGGCAAGCTCATAGAAAATGGGTGTACTGGGTGCTTCAGGAGTATGAAAATATGCTTGGAGAATTCCATTTCAGTTAAATTATAGGCAAAGAACTAGGCTTTTTTCTCCCCCATGGGAAAGAGGCTGCCTCAGCTTCCAGTATTCAATAATCATTTGTGCATATTTGTATTTGTATATATGAGTGTGTGTGTGTGTATGTGTGTGTGTGTGTGCATGTACGCGCACATGCACGTATGTGTGGAGTGGTAGAGTAGGCAGAAATGCCACTATAAGATGCCACTACAAGAATATTTTCAAGAAAAGGATGCCCACTCCACCAACCCAATTTGGTCATAAACATTTTTCCAGAATGAAATTCTTTCTCAGGGATAAACACCAGTATACTGAAAAGAGCAATTTTTCAGGTATCGAAGCTGTGGATTCTCTCCCTGGTATCACATCAGGGTCATCGTGTGACCTAGGACAGTATGATTTGCCTGGCCTCTGCCTCCTTGTCTGTGGAATGGAGTTGGAGTAAAGGGACTTTATTATTTGAGAAACCTCTTCCAAATTTATAAGGCCCATTCCAGATTTATAATTGCCTCGCCATGCAAGCCAGGCGGTTTCAAATAAATATTCTGTTATTCCTTTTTCTCCAAATGAGTTCTGTGATGGTTTCATATTTACTTTTAAAAAGAATCTTTGCATTTTCTTTGTGATGACTAAAAGTAACTCATTGATATTCCAAACAGGACATTTGTTAAGCCTTTATTTCACAATATGACCCCTTACACATTAATAGTCAGAAAGCTAAGACTTAAATAAATAGAAATTACTGTTTGTCTCAAGGATTAAAAGAGAACAAGTTTGTTATTGTCAAATAGTTTTCACAAAGAATATTAGAAGGCCATGCATAGGCTTTATAAAAAGACAGAACTCATTCAATTTCTAAATTAAGGCCTCAGAAGAGAAAGTATTATATATAAGTAATATAAATAAAAAAGTACATATATTAATTTAGAATCAATTATATGTATATACATATATACATATAATATGTAAAGTATTTAAATAAAATAACATACATATATGCAAATAAATACACCTAAAGAGATGAACATTTTGGAGGCTCAAATATGGTGCCTTATATATGTCTGGTTCATTGCAAACCATAAAATAGTAATGAATATTTAGTAGGCTCACGAAAAGTATTGTTGATTATTAATTGATTTTGTTTAATGTTAGGATCAGAACGCACATATACACACACATGAAACCCCTTTATTTAATAAGTCTATACTATTAGTTTCTCAGCATATTGAATTAAAACAACTCAAAAGGAAAAAAAAATAGACATAGTCCTAGAGTATAAGAGAGGACATATATGTGATTATAAATATCGAAGTATAATGCCGATTAAAGACAACTCTTCCATTTTCATTATTATCCTTTCCACTAATTCATGTATTAGAAGTGTTAAGTTTACTCTCATGTAAGAGCTAGTCTTATGCAAGGTCCACCTCCCAAACTGTTTTCTGAAGCCTGCATTGCTTTCTCAGAAATGCTCGATAATTATTATGTTTTAATTGTAGTAGGAGGTCCCAGCTGGAGGCTACCTGTGTTTCTGCATGATAAACTGATGTGCAGGGTTCATCCTCAGAAGCTGATAGGTATTTGGTTTTTTCTGCCTGGGAGAAAGAAAGATTGGGAGAATATAAAAATGACTCCTTGAGGCGCTAATTTCTGCCTTGGACCCTACAATCATGTTAAAGCCTTGGGAGAGAGGAAAGTCTCAGGCAATCTTTTCATATGCTACTTTCTCTATCAGGAAGTCCCTTCTATCAAATCTTCTCTTGGGCAAAATTATGCATAATTCAGGTTTAAGCTTCCTAAGGGAAGTATTTCCTTAAACCCTTCCCAGGCTCCAACCAGAATAGGTAGTTCTGTTGTTCACTCTATAACTTCCTTTATGTCTTCGTGACATTCATCACATTAATAGTTGACTGCTGGGTTTTGCTCTAAGACAATAGCAACCATGCTTGTTCCCCGGTACATCCTCAGTACCCAACGTGATTTTAAATTATGTTTGTTGAATGAACAAAGAATGGTCCAACCTCTTGCCCAAAGAAGAAAGACTATAATGTGAATATCGAACTAATTTTTGACCCTTTCAAAAACAAGAAACTTGCCAATTTGTAAGCAGGTCATTTTGATTTTGAATATTTTATAATATTAGAAAGCAAAGGAAAATATAACAAGGCTACAAAAAATTTTTATAACATTTTCATTGGCAAAAAATAACAAGTCATGTAATACCAAGTGTTAGATAATAAATCAATGTGATCTCACATACATTGCTTGTACAGACTTATTGGAAAACAAGTTGGCATTATCACTTACGGCTAAGTAATTCCACTCTTATATATAGGCCCAGGAAAAATACATTTACCATAAAAAACATGTACAAGAATGTCTGTAAGAAGTATTGCTCAACTTCTGTTGGATCATACATTCATAAGTTTTCATTATAATGCCACTACATTTGGTTGAATGAATGTGTGCGTAAATAGATAAATAAAAAAACAAATGAGCAAGCAGGCAAATGAGGACCTTGTATATACCAATTGTTACAATCCACAATTAACCAAGGTTTACGATTAGCTCGAATTTTGTGTACCTGAAATCGTAGGGTAAGTTAGGAGTGATAAGGTATTTGTTTTTTTTGTTTTTTTGTTTTTTTTTTTTTTTTACTTTAATTGCCAAATTTCGATTATTTTTCTGATAAAAACCAAGGTCAAATACCAATCTGGTATCCAATGATCATCTTTAAAATCAATAGAACAATTCCTGAAACATGGTATTATTCTGTATTTTTTTGGTTCATTCATTCAAGCTCATTCTAGAGATATTTACTGAGCATCTACCGAACCATATTCAATATACTGTCATTGAGAAATTTATAAACTCAATTCCTAAGACACAAACTAAGTTTCAATTCCAAGATAGAGATAAAACAATTATTATCATGATAACTGCTTCAAAAGTATAAACAACGCGTATCTATTATGGGAGAATTCTAAACACTTCCAAAGTGGAAGCTCAAATACTAAAATTAATCTTGGTTATCTAAAGAAATTTCTTTGGTGAAAGGACATCTGAACTGAGACCCGAAGAATATGTAAAATGCATTTAGATGAAAAGGAAAGTATCCAGGTAAATAAAAAGAACATTAGAATACCTGAGAATGAGAGAATGACTCAAATAAAATAAGTCTAGTATGACTAGAGACAGTAAAAATAGCAAGAAACACAACTGGTGAGGTCGGCATAATCACATCAATAAAAGCTTTAAAAATCATGTTGCAAAGTCTAAACCACAACCGAGGATAAATGGAATTTTATTCAAGTTATATAGCAGGAGTATGGTAAGAATAGGTTTCTACTTCTTAAAGGTCATGGTTTCTGCAGGTGTGGAAAAAAATTGGAGAAGGGGCAGGAGTAGAGGATGGGAGACAAGTTAGGAGACTGTTTCACTATTTCATGAGAAGAATAACAGATACTTTGACTTAGGTATTTGAGATGGAGACAGAAAAATGTAGTCAACTTTGAGAGAGACAGTAAAGGGAGAATACATAGAACTTGGCTTTTGATTAAGATTTTTCTTTACTTTTGTTGTACTCTTATTGTTTTAGTCTGATGTGCCCACGTATTTCTTATTCGTTATGCTTAAGATTCACTGGCTTTCCTGAGTCACAGTGTATTAGTCAGGATAATTTAATTGCAGTTACCTCAAACTCATTTTCTTTAAAATAGTATGCCTCCTGTTCCTCTTTCCACTTCGATGCTCCCACAGCTGTTTTCTGCCAGACCCCCAAGTCTCATTCTCATAGCTAAGTCTACTGGAGTAAGCTCAGTTCTGCCACATGGTCTTCGAGGTTATCTGGGTTGAGACACTATGTATTTCCAGAAATCTAAGTTCTACCATCCAATGGAAATCAGAATTAAGTCATATTTCCTAGTCTTAGGATCAATAGGTCCCTGCTAATCAAACATTGAAGACATTCTTACCTCATAAACTAACCCAAAACATTAAGTTTTCTCCTCAGATTCTTTGGTAATACAGGGTGAGGTTGCAAGGGTAGGCACCTCCTTTATGCCGACAAGGACTATTGGTATTGACAGAGGGAGTGACAACAGTATGGAAAATGAGAGCAATGTCACATTACAGCAGCAATGTCAAGGTCAAGTCACAAGGCAGAAAAGCAGCAGATTCAGGGTGGCAGGTAGGGATGAGGTTGGTACTAGTAGCTTTATCAGAATTTGAGTGGCTGCCAAGGAAATCACATGAGATATTTGGGACTCTGCCTGAAGAGGAGAGGGAGTTAGAATGCTTATATCTTCAGAAATTTTGTAGAATGGAAACTCAGGGTCATAGACCATATTTATGACCATCACAGATGTTCTCTTTCAGGCTGGAGTAATAAGAGTTATCTAAATATTACTAAAGTACGGTCAATATTTGATATCTAAATATTACTAAAATACAATTTATATTGTGATATAAATAAACAGAATAATACAAATAAGTGATATAAGACTATAGAGGGCTTGGGGTGTAGTGTATGTGTCTCTGAGAATAGGGAAAATTGATATATTTTAGCCATTTCAAGGTGTAATGTGAAGAATTAAATTTTCTGCATATGAAAGAACTTGATGTGGGACTCCTCACACAGACACAATTTTAAATGGCTATTCAAAATAGGATTTTTCTAAAACAGCAGTATTAGGATAGACATCATTATTCTTTAGTGGCAAAAAAAAAAAAATGAAAACAGATAAAAAGAACCTCAACAACAAGAAATCAAAATCTCAGTGTCTAAACTCAACAGTTTATTTCTCACCCAGGCAAAGTCCACTGCAAGTCCTGTACCTTTTTAGGGTCAGCCTTTCACAATTCAACATTGTTTTCATTTATCCCAAGGATGTATATATATCATCATTATAAATGCATATTAAAGAAGTCAATGTGCCTTTACAGATAAGGGCTTAATTGTCTTTTGTGGACTCAACCGAAGAGCAACTGTTTCCACTTATTAAGGAAGCCATCAGGCTAAGGAGGACTCCATTATCCTAGACCTAAATCATCTAGAATATGTAATCTCCTCAGTCAACATTGCAGGGGAAGGGGCAGCTGGGAAGACATTGGCCAGCTCTTTTACATTTCTGCACAGAAATGCCATGTCATATCTGACCACGGCCTCTGGCCAGATCTATTTTCATGGTTTCCTCCAATTGCATAATGGCTGAGAATTAGAATGAGCAGATAACCAGATATTGGTGGACGCTAGTAATGGCTACCAAAACAAATTATTCAGATGGTCAAGAAATAATAAAGTCTGGTTTTGATTTGGAGAGGGAAAAATATCAGACATTGAAAGCTTTTCAAAAGAATCATGAGAAAGAACGTCTTTAAAGATAAATTGATTTTCCTAAGAACAGAAAGAAGGCAGTCTTAGGATTTCAGCTGTATACTGGGAATAAGTAATATTCTTGTAAACTATTAAAAATGCTTTGTGACACCAGATTTTGAGAATTAGTATATAATTGTGAGTTTAAAAATATATTCCTTGGGGAGCTACTATTCAACGAGCATAAAGTTTCAGTTAAGTATGTAGAGTAAGTTCTAGAGACCTGAACAGCATTTTACCTGTAGTCGACCATGCATATGGTACACTTAAGTTTTGTTGAAGGTAGATCTCATGTTAAGTGTTCTTACAACATCATCAACAACAGAAACAACAATAAACAATGGCAGAGTAGATGCCAGAATATTGTCATTGGTTATTCATCGAATAATAATATAATTCTTTCTTTTTCTTGTCCCTTTGTATTTTCTAAATTTTTGACAATGTACATATTAGTACACATATAATGTACATCCCTATGTGTACTACTACAATGTATATGCATTTCTGTAATGTATATGTATTATTTTTGCAAAGTAAAATATAGTCAAAAAATAAAAATAAAAATATATTCATAATCCAAAGAATAGAAATGTGCAAAATCTTTAAAAATATATTTTAAATGTTGCTTTTATTTTAAAAACTTTAAAAATGACATTGATATTTATTCATTAGAAAACATGAACATTGGAAAAATCTGAAGTGAAAATAGCCTTCATATTTGATCATGTTATGTGACAATTCCATTTTTAAAATATGGAAAGTTTAGATTTGTGTATGTGATTTACCTGAGATCATATAATGATCACATGACAAAGCCTGATGAAAATCTCAGTTGATTCTAGCACAATGATCTTTGTTCTTTCATTATATCATAATACGTGCATAGAGTAAATGGAAATTTGGAATTATTTTTTATAATTAAAAAACTGTGCTCAAATGTACAAAGGAATGTAGATAGGAATGTGGGCTTCACAATTTTGAATACTGCATTTAATTCAAATAGATTCACACTTTCATATATCCTCTATGACTAAGGGGAATAATGAGATATATAGAAATCAAACACAAAACATTCCCTATTTGTTGAGTTCAGATTTTTAGAAGGAAGATACTTTTAAGAGAGTTAAAGATATGGGTATGGGGGAGAGAGGTAGGGGAGACTGGTGTCTGTAAACTATAGAGTGTAAAAACCATTTGAGTTTTTGAAAATTGTGAACATATTAGCTTGATTTGAGCAGTCTACTTATGAGAGCCATTAAAAGAAAAAAAAATTTTGATGAGATAGGAATTTGGGAATCTTTGGTGAAACAGAAAAAGGAGTCACTATAAGCCATGAAAAAAGGGAATGCTATGTTGCTGGAAAATTATTCCAGCAGGAGTGTAAAAAATATATTGAACAGAGACAAGGAAGACAGACTCTATCATTTAGGATATTTTTGGTCAGATATAGAAAAATCCCAATATTAACTCATTTAAATGAAATAGAATTTCTTGGATCATATGGCTGTTTTCTTTCAAATCTTATTCTGGCTACACAATCAATGACAAGCACCTGGTTTCTCTCTTTCAATTTTTTTCCCATTTATTTAGTTTTATATCTGAGTTTAGCAATGATAATTTCCTCATGGTCCCAAGATGGCTGCCTCAACCTCTAGGGTTTATATCCTTTGCACACCTGCAGACAAGCAGAGTGCAACTCTTCTCTCAACCATGGAACCAAAGTCTTCAACTTTATTTTTATTGGATCTTAAGTCATGTACTCAACCCTGAAACAATTTGCTGTGGCCAGATGGCTAAGAATTCACAAGATCAACTTCTAAGACAAGGAAGAAGTCAGTGTTTCTGAAAGAGATGGGCTGTGAGGTGGAAGAATTAACACCTGAGCCCAACGAAGGATGCTCTACCAAGAGCAGAGGAATGGATGCTATACAACCCAAGTGCAGGGGTACTGTGATGAGGACCTAGACTGTGATGGGGAAAATGAGAAGACAGGGATAAATTATGCACTGGTTTCAATAATGACTTGAAATAGGGAGCAACAAAGAAACTGGACTTACTATTTAATAAAAAGCATTTTAAAGCAGAAAAGGTAGGGAAGATGGCCAGGTTCATTTGGAGACTATCAGATAGGTTACCTTGTAGACTCTTGAACAAACGAGTGAGAGCTGGTAGCAGAAAGGCTCCCACTGCCCTATCATTACCAAAGTTAAATAGCAATTTTCTAATTAGTTGTAGTTTGCAAGTGACAGATTTTGGAAACTATTTTTAATAGAAATCATTATAAAAATAAATCGTTTGACTTCCTAAGAAGAACGTACTTGGGTATAATTTAAATTTTTCTCCGTAATTCAGGACGGCCATTGCTTAGAGAATAGGATATTCTATTTCTAAGAGATAGAATGTTCTCTACCCAGTATTTGTTTGTTTTTCTTTTATTCTTTCTCACTAACATGCACCAGTTTCTCTTTCTGCACCTGTCTCATGCAGTACCCTACTCTCCTAATTTTCTGCCTCTAATCTGCTACACTGTAAAAAAAAACAAAGACGTGCTTGTTGAAATGTTCTCTTATGCCAATCAATAGACAGTGTAACAGAGTCCAAGGAACTAAGTTTAGAGTTGAGGCTATGAGGCAGCTACCGTGAGAGCTCTGAGCTATCTTTGGCATACTCCGGACTGAAGCCCACAGTTGAAGGTTTAGAGCCCTTAAGATTTCTGTTCATTTAAGAGAGATATTGAATTGAGTTAAATGCCATAAACTGTAAGGCTTCCTATAAAATATTAATTACTTTTGTGTTGGGTGGGCATGGAAAATTGGATGTAGGAGTGTTAATTATGAAATACTTTTAAGTCCTCCAAGTGAGGATATAATGATATCCCAGAGAAAAGGAAAAGGAAGAAACTATCGGAAACAAGAAAATATGCAGACGACTACTTTTAATATTTGTGATACCCAAGGCACCATTTTCTCTGATCTGTGTAAATGTAGTATTTACAAATAATTCATTAATACAGAAATTAGAACAAAGGCAGGCGATGGAGTTATTTTGTGGAGAGATTTAATGGCAACTGCACATTAAGCCCCCTCTCTCAACTATATTTCCCTAAAATACCACCCCCTTTACCCAGTCTCCTATGCTTACCCTGCACATCCACCCAATCACACAATAATTCTTGAATTTCAAAGTGAGTCAGAATCATCTGGAAAGCTTGTTAATAACATAGACACAGGGCGCCCTGCAGAGCTACTCTGGGGCTGGGAGCGTATAGTTGCACTTTGAAGTTTCCCAGGAGAATCTACTTAAATAATTCATTCATTAAATCATTCATTCAACAAATATTTATTAAGCATTTAATGTGTGCCAGAATACTGTAATAAAGCAAACATAACTCCCTCCTTTTATAGAGTTTATGCTTGGGTGGCAGAGGAGGTAGAAGTGATGGACAATAAGAAATATAAATAGCAAAATGATATTGTGTATTTGAAAGTCGTAAGTGTTATGGGTGCAAATGAGAGCTTGAACATGGCCTTGCATTCAAGTTTACCCACATTAAATGGTATTGTGCCATCAGTGGGGTGGTCCTGAGCAGGAATTTTATATTCTTGTGTGACAGGTATAAAATTCACCGTCACAATATTCTATAAGTGCAAAGTGCAAAGAATTACTTTTATTTCTCTATAACTGAAATAAACTTGAGTTTTCAAGGCTCTATTTCTCCCGCTGACTGAAAACTGAATCTTGTCAATTCAAGGTCAATTTGGGGCTTTCATTTTAAATATAGTCTCTGATTTAGGATTCTTCTCTCCTCTTTCTGTAAACTCTGAAGCTGGGTTTACCTGTTGTCCTGGCAAAAAAAAGGTAGGTAGTTTTGGTCTTGGTTGTCTCTGCATCCGTGCTGCTGCTGGTGACCTGTGCTCTCTATGCTAGCCAACCTCGGTGAGGAGCTCACTGTCTCCCTCTGCTGGCTGGGCTCCAGCTCAGGCTGACACTATTGGCTCTGAGATGCTATCGGCTGATTCTTCTGCTACCGCGGCTGAGTTTTTCATCCCAAACCTTATCATAACGACCCCATGGAGGATCCACTGACTCTCAATTTTACACCATCCCTGCCACCCTGGACATGTGGGAACCTTCGTTAAATCCTTCCCTCAGAGAGAGCATTCTTGTTAAAAAAAAAAAAAAAAAGTATAGCGGTGATAATTTAACTACAACATAGGAAAGAATAAAGCTGAAGACTCATCTTTAAAAAATACCTTAATAAATGGTCCAAGTTAGAGATATTGATACCTGGAACGTCCTATGGGGTGTTTTACAGAGTTAGCCAGGCTCTGCTTTGTGACGGGGTCTCACGCAAGTTTGGTGCTGTTCGTGAGAGGGCACCATCTCGTTATCTTCGAGGTGACATCGCCCAATGCTGTTGGAGACAGCCTAAGTTTAAAGTTTATTTTATGTTTCTGGCATGAATAATTTTCACTCCTTACTCAAAAAAAAAAAAAAGAAAGAAAGAAAAAAATCGATGTTACATTTTCGGGATCTATCGATATAGATTATGTGCTAATATAAATGGACAGAATTATCTTTATTATCTTTCTTCAGATGAATGTAGTTAATGAATAAATATAATAGGAAAAGCAGATGGATTTAGATATATGTTAAATCAAATTACTTAAAGCCAGGCTCTATTTTTTCATCATTTCGATGCTTTATCTGAGCTGAGAGTTCTGTAAAGGTTTATATGCATATCATAAATAGTTGCCTGAGATGAAAGGTTCTCTGTGAGTTGTTATAATTCACATCTGTATTTTGTAATCCCCTCATAAAATCAAATAATGCTAGTTATTTACCACCTAGTTCAGTAGTTTTCATAATATAGTCTGGGGAAACCTGTGGGTCCCTGACTCTTTTAAGAGAGCCATGAGGTCCGCCCTGCTGAGATACTTTTCATACTCTCTTCAAGCTCTACGATAATTTTCTAAACCTTCAATGAATCTGAGTTTCCATATTTTTTTGTCTTGGAGTTTTCAAGAGAAGTCATGGAAACTATAATTTGATGAGTTCTGGGAAGCCTGAATGCAACTGCCTCTTAAGTTTTATTAATATCTAGTTAATACCATAAAATCCTCTAATAATTGTCCAAAACATTAATTTTAGCAAAGGCTATATTCACTACATGAATGCCCTAAGTAGCAGTAGAGATTTCTGGCCAGGTTTTATAATTCCTACTCTTTTTATTTTTTTCCTAATTACCATGTTAACTCTTGATTTCAAGAATCCTTATGCTACAAACATCCAATAGATCTGGCCACAGTTTAGAAAAATTAATCCAACTCCATAAATTTTCTTGGCAATGAAAGTATGCTATCTAATTGCCTTGAAGGATTCAAAGCATTCTTCAATTGGTATTATTTTTAACTAATCAGCAAATATTTATTGTCTGTTCTTTCAGGTGATTTTTTTCCTTCAGGTGTTGGAGGGATCAGGACATGAAAAGTAAATGACTGTGTCCCAGTTCCTTAAAAGTTCTCGTAATCTAATTATATATACATATATATGTATATATAAGCTAAAATAATTCAGCATAAGAGTATAAAGATCAAGGATACTATAGCTAATAAAACCTGTAGAAATTTAGAGGAGAGAGAGATTTCAATAGGCAGGAGACAACAGAACACCTTCTTTAATGAGGAAAAATTTGAACCTGAAATGAGGAAAAATTTGAAGAATGATAGGCATTCAATAGGACAGTGCTTGAGGTTGCAAGCATGCAGACACACGTTGATACAAAGGATAAAGATGAAATCACATGAAGCTTATCTGGGAACACCAAGAAAGTCAATTTGGAAAAATAAATTGATGAGAAAAATTGTGAGTAATAAATTTGATCGATAGTTTCAAGCTAAAACATGTTATCTTCTCTGCTTTAACTATAGGTGTGACGGACGGAACACCTAGAAGTTACTCTGAGAAGATGTTTTCGATCTGCTTAGAAATTCCTCCCTTTTTAGTAATATGTCAGTCATCACGAACAGCCTTTAAAATGATCAATCAGGATTTTCCATTTACCTGTGACCTTTCTGAGAAACATGTTCCCAAAATGACATTTAACAGATTCGAAACATACTGCAGGACCGGAGAAACTTTGTGGGATGCCCATTTTGGCTCACCCATTACAAAGTAATGGTTCAACTTTGAAATTCACCAGAATTATTTATCAGTGACAGATATACAGATATTAACACCTGCTCCCATGGCAACACATCATTAAATGATGTGGGAGAAGGACGAAGAAATACTTTTTTCTTTAAAGTAACATATCTCTTTAAACTCACGATCTCAGATTGACAGAAAACTTCATGACATGGTCATAAACTGTAAGCAAATTATACGTTTAAGTTTAGGGTCCGACTCTGAGAACTAGATTTGAGGGACAGATGAAACAAAGCTCTACTCGTGTCCTGCCTTGATCCTTGAGACTGAAAATTCTACACCATTGTATGTCCTACCATTCCTGCTGCAAATCAATTCCATTTGTCTTATGAGGAAGATTAATTTGCCTCTAGGTTTGCTCTCCTTCCACTCTCGATACGTTCAACAGAATGGTCTTTTTAAAACCTGATGCAAATGCAGATCTGATTTTGCTACATCCTGCTTATAATTTTCCATTGTTTCTTGATTCTTTTAAGGATAAAGGTTAGACTGATCATGGCAAACAAGATCACCTCTCCAGCCTTCAGATTTAAACTTAGTTATCAGATCTTCAGGGAAACTTTTTCTGACCTCTTTAACAAGGTCAATTTCACAGCACCATGCATTTTTCACAGTTTCAGCATTTGTCACAATTGCAAATTTACAAGTAATTGATGAAATGTCTGTTTCCATCACTAGACTGCAAGTTTCATGAGGGAAAGGAACAAAATATCTTTTTATAACCTATTCTCAGCCACTAGCACTGCACTTGACAAAAAGAAAGACTCAATATATAGTGGTCGATACTGTCGATGATTTTGCATGCATACACGAATGAATGGACCTGTGCAGAAAATTCAGTCATCGCCTATTACATTCATAGGATTATAGTGTGATTAGGAAGGAAAGTACCTTTGACATCTATTGTTCTAACTCATTCATTACTTAGATAAGGGACTCAAGGCCTAGAAATCAAGGTGTGTGTAAGATCAGACAGCCAATCAAAATGACAGAACTGGTCTTAGACTCTAGGTCTCCATTAATGCTCTGAACTCTTTTTATTATGTCACAGCTCCTCTCAGGCAGCCTCCTTACTCCAGAAGTGCAAGCTGAGGGCCAGAGTCACAATGAGCTTATGCAGGAATTGGGTGGTTTCGGTCATAAAGGTTTCCACACGCCTTCACACTCAGGGGCCATCAAGCAAACAGTTGAGTGTCACAGGATCTGGTGAAGTTGTTGTATTGGACTTAATTCCTTCATGGTTCTAGAAACTCTTAACTCATGCTTTCTTAGGCGAGTCATTCACTACATTCATATGGTCCCAGAAGCAATAAGACATTGAGTCTGAATGGAACAAGAAATGTCCATATCTCCAGCCGAAGTGCTCAATAATTACATTCAGCGATGGTAATCCCAGTCTAGCCTGTTCACCTGATCACATACTAAAAACAGCCACACATGAGAACCACCAGGCCTATTAATTCACATTTTCAGTTTTATCATCCATCTCTAAATTCATTAAAGATGTTCTTAATTCTAAAATGTTTTAATTCTAAAAGTGTTTCAAGAATTCTTCATCTTTTTTTTTAATTTTCCTTTTTCTGGTCAATTTCCATAAATTTGTTGCCTCTTAATTATAGCAGTGATGCTCAGTGTGAATTAAACACCACTCAGTGTATCCTCCATTCATCATAATGCCTCATTACAGAGTGGGTCAGATCACCTAACGTCTTCACTCCCCTGGGTAGCTTGGGGTTACCCCTAGGTAGTCAAGTAGAGGAGCAGGCTGGCCATTTAATTTCCCCCATTCTCAATTTCACTCCCTTTCTTGTGAACACAAAAGAACTTTAAGCGATCTGTCCCCGGCATTGAAATGCCAACCTTAGTTGGTACTTTGAAAACTCAAAGCCTTTTACAAGATGAATAGCAAACTGTGGATGACAGCTCCTGCGGAGCCATTATTGAATTGCAGCTCTGATGACTGCATTACTTTGGATTTAGATAAAAGACTCCATACAAGACAAATGGTAGGAGGACATCAAACAAGACTGTGTCCATACAGTGACAAAAGCAATCCAATTGAAGAAGCTGTTGATTTCCCCAAGGCTACATACTATTTCTTCTTGAGTAATTTATATTAAGAAACTAATGATTGTATATTCATCTTCTATTTATTCTCTTCTCTAAAAATATGCATGTCCAGTTGTCAAATCCAAGTCTTACTTTCCCTTTTTGCCTGGAAGAAAAATATCGATATAGGAATATGTTAATTATTTCGTACTGTGTTTTATTTAACTACAATAGCAGTGTGTGTAAAGGTTATAGACTGAGAGTTACAATCTATAATGATCAGATAAAAGGATTAGTCAGCAAATCGATAGTTCCCTGTGCCAACAGGAAGCTCGGTATATTCAAGGCAACAATGAGTACAAAGGGTACAGATAAACATCGGGCACCTTTATTTAGATGAAAACTAATTCTAGAGAACTTCCACTACCTCATTAATTATGTACCAGGCTTCGGGAGGCTGAACTGGGTGAAGTATCATTAGGGGCTTTTGGAAGGTGTTGGAAAATGCTTACAGCTATTAAAAAAAGAAAAAAAGAAAAAATTGTGTAACGTGAGAGCTTTACTTTCTGTTGGGCAGATGTTCAGACAAACCCAGTTCCTCAAAATGGGAAGGTTTCATGTATAGAACTTGCATACATTTTTTTGTATCTTAAATTTTTGGAACAAGAATACAGCAGGCTTTAACTTCATAAGTATCATCGAAGTTGTTTAAAATGTAGATTTTAATGTTAATCTACTTAATAGGGACACAGCACCTTTTGTGTAAGTTTTATCTTAAAACAGCTCTCCATGTTGATATTTTTTTAAAATTTAATTTTATGCTTTTGTGATGTCACTGCTGTCATGGACTTTCATACTAAGCGTTTCCTTTGCTTTTCCTGTTTAATTTAACATGATCTACCTTCCTCTTCCCCTTTCCTTTCCCCCTTATAAAAGAGCAAATCCATTGAAAAGTGAATTTGGATTTGCTGAATTGTGAACTTTGAATAGACCCTTTGGAGTGGGAGAGAAAGAGTTGTTTAAGATCTCTTCTAGAATTACATGGAACTGTATTCATTTGCATAACCATGTCTTTTGAATGGGGACTCCCTTTCGGCATTTTTAACTTTGACTGTTTTCCAAAAACAGACTTGCTCTTTTCTGGACAATCATTCAAGAATTCTTCACGACGAAAGGAAAACGTCATTGTGTGGAATAGAGTCGCATAAAAGAACAAGTTTCAATAAGGTCAAAGCTCTTTAAAATAGTGTCAATAGTGTCTAATTGGTGATTCCTGCTTGGCACCAATAATTAATATCAAAAAAGAGGGAAATGAAAGGAAAAAAGAATTAAAGAAAACTGACATAATTGATCTCATAAAAACAGTTTGTTTCTTTCGAAGCCATCCTCAGCTATTACATTGCACGGCTGCTTTTGAATTTTTTATTTTGCATTCTTATTTTGCATGTTAGAATGGGTATGTATTGATTTACTTCTTCTGGGTTGGATTATACCCTTAGATGTGCTCCTGCAAGTCTCTCATACCAAATCCGATATGAAATATTGCCTATATTATGTTTCTTAAATACAAAACTCCACAAGTATGCACACATGTGTATGTGTGTGTGGGTACCTGTGTGTGTGTGTGTGTGTGTGTGTGTGTGTGTGTGGTGTTGGTCTCTGAGAACCTGTAAACCAACCTAACTACTGTTGACTGTCAAAAAAAAAAAAAATTGGCTGCCTTTCCTGTTGGCTTTTGGACGTGTTCTTGGCAACAACTTCTGTTCATTGCGCTCACCGTGGCTCTGGCTATTTGTGCAGCAACAAAACCATAGAAAAAGGATTCTGGTTAGTTTTCAGTAGAACCAATCAGTGGCCATCTGGCTGATTGGCTGAGACCTGGCATACTGGTAATCCTGTCACACCTCCAGGGTAGACAGGCTAACAGTTGTTATTGTAGTTTAATGAAACATGCTGACTTCGAATGCCTACTTAGCTGAATGAAGACTACACTTCCTCTGTGTTCCCTTCTTTCCCTTACTTTCTGCATTGTTTCTCTCAGTTCTTCCCTCCTTCTCTTCTTCCTTCTTTTTTTTCTCGCTCTCCCTTCTTGAGTCCCTTAACTCCACAGTTGCATTTTACACTCTATGAACTGATTTCACACGCTGCCACTGCCAGGGTTCTGGCCCTCACTGTTTCATGCCTGGGTATCTACCATAGACTCATAACTGCCTACCTCCCACCACTCCTATAGTCACTGCATCCTGCAGCTAAGTCCCCCACAATGCAGCCCGTGAGCCTCCTAAAACACAAATCCAATGGCAACAGATGACAACATCCTTCTCCTGTGACTCCGTAGCACATCCAGGATAATGATCCAGCCCCTTTGCGAGGCATCCAAAGCCTTTCCTGCTCTGGCCTTTGCTGACCTCCCCGCCTTGTCTCCCATTCTCCCTCTCTACGCCCGAGCTCTGGCCATACAGATTGCCAGTGTGTCAGCCTGCTCACACATCCCTGCTTTTGTGCTGCATGAAGACCATCATCCTCTTCTCCTCATGCCTTATTCTTTACCTGGTCCTCTATTTTCGGCCCGGCTAATTCCGGCCTCCTTCTTAAGGCTTAGCTAAATCTTTCAGGACTTACCCTAAAAAATTGCTCTCTCCAATGCCTTTACTACACACCTACACACACACACACACACACACACACACACACACATGCACACCAAGCTGACATCCCATAATATTCTTACCATGACATTAACTATCCTGCTGTGATATCATCAATTATAATGTATTGGAATTGTTGGTTTACTTAAATATCTCTTTTTTCTTAACCCTCACATGCCATGGACCTCTTTGGTAATTTGATGAAGCCCATAGATACATTCTTGGAATCATGTTTTTAAACACATAAACCAAAATACCTACGATTACAAAGAAAATAAATTATAATGAAATACAGCGAACCAAAATATTGACAAAATATATTGTGATATAATATATATGTTTATGTAGTAAAGCACTAACAAGGAAAGTCCAGTAGCAAGGTGACTAATCATTGTAATTTGAAAGTATTGGTACCTAAAAACAAGTTTAAGATATTTTCCACCACTCTGATATGATATCTGTAATTTCTATTTGAAGCAAAGTACTCCTGTGGCTTATTGTCTAGATTCATAATTTTTAAAAATGCTAAATTTTAAAAGGGAAAATAAAGGTATAATTATCATTTCAAACCAATTTTATGGAGAACCTGAATTCTAGAATCTTTGTTGTAGTCTTAGACCACAACAGATCTTTTAGGTTTTCATTTTAATATACTCATGCTTTGTGTAGCATTGGGGCATAGTACTAAAAATGTTTGTTGACCAAATTAATGAAGAAAGAAATAGTTTAATATTTTATCTCACTTAAACCTCACAAACACCCTGTGAATTAGGCTGTATTATTCTGATAACATATTAGGAAATCAACACTCAGAAAAGTTAAGTATATTTCCCTAGTTCACAGGACTTTAAAATGTCTGCTGCATCGCATTGCCTCCCAGTATGCTGTGTCTAATGTGTCAAATAACCAAGAGAAAAGAAGCAAGAACGGAAAGGTTATGCTCTCCGCTTCTACAAGGAGAAGTGGTTTTATACCTTCAGTGATTCGGCTGCCATTGTGTCGATGTCCTATGAATATCAGCCAGTGGACCCCATGGCAGTCGTCTGGACCTTAGGAGAAAGGCTGAGGACTTGGAGAAGATTCTGTCATTCGGGAGAGCTTGTGTCACCGGGGTGGGAAGATGTTTGCTCAGGCCCAGAAACAATCTGAGAATAGGAATGAGGATATGAAAATGCTACTTCCTCAACAGGCTACTCAAAAAGTCACAGTTGTGTAGACCTAACTTGTTTCATTAGCTCCCTTTGAATGGAAGAATAAAAGAAAATGAAACTAGGACAACCCTTTTCACATTTCAGGATGTGAGTGAAGGAATGTTTGGTGTACTCCATTCTACCCCGTGCATTGAAATGCCCAGTCCATTGTGCAGACAATGGATCCTTTTTCAAGGGGGTGGCTGTGACTGTGTCGTTCAGTTGTTCTGTTTCTCTCCTGTCCCTTTGCCTGCTTTAGTTTTTTCCAGTGTCTAGTCTACAAAGAAACTACTCAATAGCAATTCCTCGGCGGACTTTTTAAGGAAAAGAGAGAGGGAGCCCTTCTTCACTTAAAACACACACACACACACACACACACACACACACACACACACACACACACACACAGAGAAAGAGAGGGATGCCATATCAGTCCTGGGACTTATAGGCTATGTTGATTCATTAGTACAAAGTCACTTTAAATACTGCAAACCCTTGCTTCCCCTGGCAGTGAGAAATGAAGCCAAACAGATAACAATGTACATTGTCAAGCTCTAGCGGCTCACTATAAGGATAGTTGAGCTCTTGATATCTGAAAAGTCTCTGGTTCAGGTATTTCTTGATCTTTTATTTTATACCTATACATTTGATGAGTCAAAAGATGAATTTCAGGGATCACACAATGGTTCCTGGGGGGCTTTGGCAATAATATATGCTATATAATATTATTTATATAAGTCGGTGAGAGTCTGTATAATCAAGATGTTTAGAATGGACGCTAATTTTGCTGTGAAACCATAAAATAACATCTCTTTACATCTTTCCATATGATTACAATTTTTAAAACTACTATAATTTTTAAATCTTTCTTTCCCTCTACCTTACTACCTAAAGAATAGTGACCACATTATTTACTTATTTTTTAATTGCAAATCATCTTACTTATCATGGGTATCAAAATTGCTCATTAATTATAGTACTATAGGACACAACTTAGATAAAGTTATGACACTAGACACTACTTTGAAAACTGCTGTCTTCCCCTGGAAAGCACATGAAGTCAGACAGCTCAGTGTATGAACCATGAGGACAGGACTTACTGTGTGTCCTTCAACAGATGGCTTAACTTCTTTCAATCACTCTCCCCTTTCAAAACAGTGTGGCGGGACAGTTCTACAGCCTCTCTACCTCTCTAACGTGATCGTTTTGAGAATTAAATGGGATCATGTCTGTTCTATACTTAACTCAGTGACTAACAAATATCAGGTAGCTGGTAGTGTCCCAGTCTTGTGACCTCGTTTCAGTGTGATTGATCTTCAAATGGTGTGTCCAGTAAGGATTATTTACTATTACCACAACTAACATTTGTCTGCACTTTCCTGTTTACAAAGTATATTTAAATACATTACTTTCTTTAACTCTCATACATTCCAAGAAGCAGCTACCATTATCTTTCTCATTTTACTTACTGGGAGGCTAGATCTTGGATGGTTTGTGACTTACTAAAGGTTCAAGTGAATACACAGTAGAGTAAGAATATGTAATGTCTTCAGGATACCACTTAGTTCTCATTAACTGAAGTTTTACCTTACATGCAATTAAGTCTCTGATGAGTAGGATTACTTTTCTCAGTTCTTACAGTTTCTTGTGTTGCGCATAACGGCTGTCAGAAAGGTTATTACAACTGAGTTTTCTCCCCTCCCTTCCTAGACCCTAGGAATTCTGATTCAAGAGATCTGGGATGGGGCAGAGAATTTGCATTCCTAACAAGCTCTCAGGGGACGGTGAGGCTTCTGGTTCAGAGACCACATTTTCAGCAGCCCTGGCTCAGCTGTTTTCACTGGCAATGGATATCTCAAGGTGTTTGTCACAGTCCAGTAACACATTTGGAGAAGAAACTTCATGGATATGCCCTTCTGTGTATATTTTTATTTTTTGTATATTATGGTGCTTAAAAAAATAATTTTATGGGTGGGGACTGTCTGTCTCAGGGCTAGCTGATTCTCAGAGATAGCCCAGGACTTGGCTGGGAACATGCCTTTGATATGCAATCTCACCACCCCAGAGTCCAGCCTTCGCTCTGTGGCCCACGCACATCCAGAAAGTAATATTTTGTTTGAATCACCCCAGGGTCGAGTACCAGGGAGCTAGAGACCACCTCTATAGACCCAAACCCAAATTATTCAAACTAGCCAATTCTAAACTCTTTTTCTCTGCCCTGCTTTGCCTTTCCTGTGGAAAGCTCACTAAAGCTTTGGCCTAAGCTGTCCACTTGCTCCTGTCCTCTGTCACCTGACCAAAACCTCGTACTTCTGTGATCCTCAGTGGCATGCTGCGATTCTCCTCTATAGGAAATCTGTGACTATAATAAGCTTGTTTTCTTATATCTCGCCTGTGTCCCTTCTTATGGCTATTCCTAACTGATCATCACTTAAAAGAACACAGAGCACATGCCTTCTTCAGGCAAAGAGGAAGGCGCAGAACTCTGCAAAACGAGTTGTCCTGAGTTGCACATTTTTGACAATCATTCTGTCCAGTTCCTAATCAGGCATGTGTAGAATAATGCCATTAGAGACACTGGTGATCAAGGCACCCTTGCAAATTTCAGGCCCGGCTTTGGCACACAGCACTTTTCATTGTCTTCTGGCAGCAATTTCAGCCTCCTGCTACCCAGCCCATGACTACGTCTCGTTAAACCTCTGTGAGTAGCCCTGCTGCAGCCATGAATCAAACACTGAGGGCTTCACACAGGCTGGGTTTATTGAGCTGCATTATAGGGGACTATATTTCAGATGGCCCCAGTGCAGCCAAAACAATCTGTCACTTTTAATTCTTCCTGTCACCTCAATAAGTATATGGCAACGTTGACAATAAAACACATTTCCGCACAAACACGCCATGCACGTACCATTCCAAAATGTAACATTTCCTCCTCTTGTATTTAGATGTGGTTGTAAATATCCAGTCATCGAAAGATTCATTGAGCAAACATATGTGCCAGGGTACTGTATATAACTGACAGAGGCAAAGAAGAGTCTCCGTGGACACATAAAGCAATTAAAAATAACTGTGCTTCAAAGCAGGCTACTATAATATAAAGGTCAGGCCCATAAATATGAACAGGATGGCAGTAATGTCTCTATCCAAATAGATCCCCAAACACATAACTACAACAGGTCAGAACTCAAAGGTTAATGTAAAAAAAAAAAAAAAAAAAAAAAAAAACTCTGACATTATGCCATATTCCTCTCATGCTTTTTCTTTTCCTTCATGTGGTCTTTTCATCAAAGGTTAATATGTGTGGGGACCGTAGAAAATTTTATCAAGGCCGAATGCTTTGTCATCAGCCACAATTTTATTCAATGCAAAATATTTACCCTGTACATATGCTAGAATGAAAGAGCTCTCGCTAATTTTCTGGAAGGGAAAATGTCTATTGCTTTCCCCCCTCATTTACTAGGTTGCTTGTTTGTACGTTAACTGCACTGAAGTTTGAATTCCACTCAAAGCCGGAGAGAGACTGTTCCGAGGAGCAGGATAATTTTTGCAGTAACACACTGAGTGTGATAATAAGGTTTATGCATGGTTGTAAAGAATGTGCTGACAGATGGAAAAGGAGCCACTTCTGTCTGTACAGCATTCATTTTTATATATATTAAAAAAAAATCTTACTACACCTGACGCTGGTTCAAACAGCAGTCTTCCTCCTGCCGTCTTCCAGGAACAGAAATATTTTAGAGTGTACAGAGAAATTCCAATCCCCAGTGGACTGATTCACTAAAATTTCAAGTTCTGCGCACATCAGAGAATCATCGGCTCCTGTATTACCATTGAAGGTGTCATGTGCGATGAAAAACTTATTCTCTCCAAACATGAATCCCTACGTAGTAAGTGCCTTAGGGAGTGAGCAAGCAAACGTGGCAAGGAAAAAGATGTGAACAGAAAGGCTCCACAATGAAGAGACATTTCTCATTCCTTCCTTCCGTTGAAAAGCAAAACGCCGGCTGATTTAGCAAGGATTCATTTTCGTCAAAAGAAATAAAAATACGAGTGCAGATTGTATCAGAACAGTTAAGTCATCCCTACCATTTCAGGATGTTGTGACATTTGAGAGCACATTGATTAAAGAAAAATAATACTGCTCATAGTAAATTCCTTGCTCTTAGCAATCAAGAAGCAACAATGACCAACTGACCCAATAGTACCTCCTTGATTTTCCTTAAGGCTTAATGTGAGCTTTCTAGGGGAGAGAGAATCAGCTCCTGGTAGCTTCTATCTGCTAGACTTTATAACTATGTTCTTGCAAATGCTCATTCTATGCTAAATTAATAATAATAATAGCAACAATAACGGAAAAACAAACCGAAAAAGCCCCCAAACCCTTAATCACTTTCCATTCATCTTTAGCCTTTGTCTAAATGTCTCTATATTAGTTTGCTAAAGCTGGTGTTACAAAGCACCACAAATTATGTGGCTTAACCAATAGAAATTTCTTATCACACAGTCCTGGAGGTCTGAAGTCCAAAATCAAGGTGTCAGCAGAGATGGCTCCTTCTGAGGGTTGTGAAAGAAGAAAGAATCTATTCCAGGCCCCTCTCCTTGGCTCATACATGGCCCTAATTTTCTCATGTCTTTTCTCTATGCATGTCTCTGTGTCTAAATTTCCAAATTTCCCTTTTTCCATAAGGACATCAGTCATATTGGATTAAGGCCCATCTTAATAACATCATTTTAACCTCTCTAAAGACCTTATCTCCAAATAAACTCACATTCGGAGGTATGGTGAGGGCATTAGGACTTCAACGCATGAATCAGGGGGAAACAGAATTCAACCTGTAACAGAATTTTCTCCTTAAACAACAACACAAAACTTGTGTCTTCCCAGTGGTGTTTCTCCTCCTCAGCTCACTGCCCAGGGAGGGCTCTGTCATACTCCTGTGATCCCCAGAGAGCAGCTTCTGGAGACAGGAGTACTTTTTTCATCATTGCTAAACATCCTCCTGAATTATTACATTTGTTAACTTTCACTTCTTGTAAATCGTTAACAACTAGCTATACATCCTCTACTCCCCTGCCATATTCTCATCTACCAACCTTAACATTAATCCTAACATCTGACCACTACTTTGGCAGCTGGCTCACAGATATTGTTCTCACATCAAAATCTGGCATGACCTTTGGGTACTTTTGTATTCATGTGGGCGAATCACCCAACGACCTACCCCATCTGCCCTTGGATCTCTTCGACTCAAGTGACATTCAACTACAGTCCACTTATCTGCCTAACCATTTGCGTACTCTAGCCTACAGCTATACTTCATCCTTTGACCACTACATATTCATGTAATTTTTTTCATTTCTCTACTTCCTTACACCATGAATTACCAAATCATGTTATACATGGAATATCAGTGCTTTAGTGTGTTAATAGGGTCCACACAAAAGAAGATAAAATGGTGTATAGTCCAATAAATTTAGGAGAATAGGGTTAAGAAAAGTTGAAACATTTTTTCAATGAAGGAGTTTAACATCCTAACATTTATTCTGAATAACCAACATGTTGTGACAGCTTTAACTGAACTTACGTGAGCAACTTTAAAAAAATAAATAATAAAGCTAGCGATCCTCAGAAACAGCAGTTTGAGAATTACAGGATTACAATGGTTCTTTAATTTATAACCCATATAGCCAAGCTTTTTCTTCATTCCTTCACTATTGTTGGGTATATCACTTAGTTCACTCTTTTGCTAAATAGTCCTTCTGTCTCGTCTTATGTCCAAATCCATCCCACGACCCTGTCTGTTCTCACATGTAAGTTCATGTTCTCCAACTTTCAGTATATCTGCAGAACCACAGATAGGAACATCCATGCTAAGTTCATTTCAAACTTCAACCAATGTATAATAAACACATCACCATTTTCTAGGCCGCTCACTCACCCACCTCATCCTCATCTTTGACATCACCTAGATAAAAAACCGACCATGATTGTCATTAAATTGGGATTTGCTCAGCTCATAAACTTCTGTTTCTGCCTATAAAACAATAAAACAACATGCAGGGACACACACCATTTTTCATCATTCCCTTCATTTTCGGTGAAAGTAATTCCTTTCTGAAGGCAAATTAGTCTTCTTAGTTTCTATCTCTATTCCTCCTTTATCTCTTTTTTTTCTCTTTTTTCTCCTGTATCTTCAACCTCATCTCTACTAGCTTTTTCTTATAGAATATTAAACCTGATCCAAAAAAGTTTTGTTTTAATTTTGTTTTCCTTTTACACAACTTTGTTCTTGAGTTTGGCCTTATCTTCCTTTTCCAAAAAAAGTCATCTACCCTCATAATTTCCATATTCTCACCTCTAGTAACTTTCTCAATTATCACAAAGTCTAGGTTCTTCCATCAGCATTTGACTAGGACTGTTTTCTAAAGATGTGTCTTATATGCACCATTCACT
Source organism: Rousettus aegyptiacus (assembly GCF_014176215.1). Lineage (NCBI taxonomy): Eukaryota > Metazoa > Chordata > Mammalia > Chiroptera > Pteropodidae > Rousettus > Rousettus aegyptiacus. The sequence goes on from NW_023416285.1 coordinate 12,300,060, forward strand.
GGCCTCAGAGAAGGGACGAAAGTGTGGATTTGGGGTCTACGAACCAGAGTTTCAGTTTCAACTTTTAAGCTTCTTAGCATTGTGATCCTTGGCAGGGTTTTAGGCTCATGAAGCTTGTTTTTATTTCTGTTGAGGGGCAACATTATTTCATCTAAGCAAGATCTTTGGAATAATACATTAGATATTACATGAAAGGCTTCTAGGAGGTGGTCAGTGGTGTTCACACTCTCGCCAGGCAGCCGTCCTATTACTGGCTCCCCTGACACTCCTGGTTGCCACCTCATTAACATTCTCCCTCCCTGTCCCTGGGACTCCATGGTCTCCTGAGGCTCCTCGCAGGGCTTTGGTTGTTCTAACTTGTCTCCTTTCTTTCACACTTAATGTTGATATCTGTCAAATATTTTCCCCTGTGAGTTTTCTTTCCTTCCTAATTTAAATTTTCTCAAAGTTTCAACTATTGTTTTCTGAGAATTCTCATTTATAAAGAAAATCTGCAATGGAGCAATTTATCTAAGTCTAAAATAGTATATCTAATTGTTTACTGAACATCTCCACTTGAATGTCCTACAGGAAATGAAAATGTAAAACATGCAATGTTGAATCCATTGTGTGTTTCTGCTACAAAACTGTCACTTTCTTGTATCTTTTGTCTCAATAAATGGCACCACTATTTATATGTAAGATAATTTTAGGTGCTATAAAACCACAGCAATAGATACTAATTAATTACATAATGAAGAGAGGATTATCTTTTTATTTTTTAAATTTAAATCCTCCAAATTACATCAAGAAAAAAGTTCTGTTTTGAACTTAATATGTTTTTAGTGCTTCTATAGCACCTCGGAAACTCCTATTTTAACAAATAAAAATGTTTCGGCACCTTTGACAAGTTAAATCTTAAAAGGGTCAACTTTGCCAATTCTATATTAAAATTCTATTTATGATAAATATGCTTGTTTTACATTTAAAACATGAATACCATAACTTTTATAGATTTTTGTCTTTTTTAAAAAATGTATTTATATTATAATAGTTAATTTAAAGAAAAATATTAAATAATAATGTACTGCTATACCAAGTATGAAAAATCATGATAGTATGAAAATGATATTTGGTGAAACATACTCTAGCTTATCTTTGTCTCTCAAGACCCACTACTATTGACTTAGCTTAGTTTCTCATAAATTTTTACCTGAGATTCTTATAATTATCTTCTATTTAGAATCCTTTCCTCTTGTCTCACTCCAATTTATCTCCTAATTTACTGCCAGGATAATTATTGAAAAGCCCAGATTACAACACAAAGCTTCCCGTGATTAATATCCTTCGCTGGGGCCTTGTAGATTTCTTCTTCTCACCACGTTGTAGCGTTTGGATCAGATGACTTCCTGTACTTCTCATGGCCTTTCTTCCCAATGTGCCTGCTCTCTTCGATTGATTCTTCAGTGCTTATTCAGGGTTCTTGCAAAAAGATGAGATAAACACATGCATATCCCATCTTCCTGCAAGATAAAATGATAAAAGAAATACTTAAGTAGAAAAGGTTTTTTTTCGTTGTTATTTTTATTGTTAGAGAATAAAAGAATTGAAAAATACGTAAAGGGTTCGGAGAATGTGTACCAGCCACAGAGGTGCTCCTACTGTCACATGAACCCACTGAGGCTAGGATCCCTCTCTTCTTCGGGAGAGCCTCTGCAACCTCGCTTTCCTTCCCGGTGGTCCTCCAGCACCCGGGGTGTGGGTCCAGTCCGATTTGCGACTTTGCCCTTCGTACTGCCTTCAACGTGGCTCCTTTACGTTATCAGAGCAAAGTGTTAGGATCAGCTGGACTTCAGGTGATTTTCCACGTCGATTATTTTATAATGTGGTTGTAATTTCAATGCAGAACTGAGAGGAAGCGAACCCTGTTTTTTGCCTAGTCCACCATCTTCCTCTCCCCTCTGTTATAAAATTTCCTATTTTCTCTTTCTTTCTTTCTTTCTTTCTTTCTTTCTTTCTTTCTTTCTTTCTTTCTTTCTTTCTTTCTTTCTTTCTTGGTTCCAAGATTCCATAAACTCCTTAGCTTCCTTTTGATGTTGATAATTTCTACAATTTTCCTTGTTTTTGATAATGTCTGTTTTGAGGAGTACCGGTTGGATATTCTGTAGAATATCTTTCAAAGGGATTTGTCTCATGTTTTCTCATGATTAGCTAAGCATTGTAGATTTGGAGGGTGACGACCACAAGTGCCACTTTGAGGAGGACTTAAATAATATCAAAGTGCATGCTCGAAATGGGACCTACACTGTTAATGTTGCCCTTGATCATCTGGATAAAACTGCATTTGGCAGGTGTCTCCACTGTAAAGTTATTTTTTCTTCCCCTCTTTGAATACTATACTCTTTAGAAGGCAGTAACTGTTTGCAGCCCACGCTCAAGATGTGTGGAGTTATATATGTGGAGTTAACCCACTTTCTTAAGGGTGGGTTATCTACCTAATGCATAAGAATTTAAAAAAATTATTTAGGCAGTTGGGAAATCCCAAAATGGAATACAGAATATAATACAACCATCTAACTGCATTAAAAATTTAGGAAATAACCTCACTAAAGAAGATCAGGAAAAATGTGCTGATCTAAGTAGCTTTGGAAATCAGTGGAATCTGTAAAACTAAAGGCGAGAACAGTACATAATTACTGTAATTTAGTTGATAATGTTGGTTCCCACAGGGATATTAGTTTAAAATTAACATACTGCTATACATATATATAGGATTTGAACAATTACGTGAATGAATGGTAGAAATTGGGAGATGGGAAGTAAATATTTACAGATAAGCAAGAAAAAAGGCTGAGAATAATCTATGCTTTAATGGATTAGAATTGAGGACATCATTGTGAACTCATGTTTTGCTTAATATATATATGGATAGTAACATATATAGATATTTACAGATATGTGTATATGCCCAGGTTAGTATATATGCATATATTTCCTTGTCCTCTCAGCCAGGACAGCCTAGAAATGACAACCCAGCCCAAACAAGCTCATTTAGTGCACAGATCTTATTTCCTGAGTGCTATTTAATAAAAGGAGAAATAACTAATTCAGGGACTGGCATAGTGACCGATACAGTGCCAGAGGTAAGGAAATGCTAAGAAAAAAATTTAAAAACTCTATTATAATAGGATCATGTCAAAGGATACAAGAGACATTAAAACTATGAGTAATGCCAGTCATCTATTCTTTTTCTTCAGTATTGTGTTGACTCCTGTGGATCTGTTATTCTTCATATAACCTTAGGATTGGTTTATCAATATCCACAAGATAGCTTGCTAATGTTTTCAATGGGTCGTAGTGAATCTATAGATCAAGTTGAGAAGAAATTAACACCTGAACAATACTGAATCTTCTAACCCATAAGCATAAACGTGGAATATCTCTTCATTTATTTTGATTAAAAATTTTTTTCATCAGCATTTGAGAGCTTTCTACATATAGCTCCTACATGTATTTTGTTAGATGTGTACCTAAATATTTTTTTTTATGTTAATGTAAATGGTATTGTGCTTTACTTTCAAATTTGAATTGTTCATTGCTGGTATAAAAGAAATTGACTTCTGTATATTAACCTTGCATCTTATGACCTTGTTATAATCACTTATTAGTTCCTGATTTTTTGTTAGTTTATTGGGATTTTCCATATAGAAAATTTTGTCATCTGTGAAAAAAAGACAGTTTTACTTTTTTCTTCCCAATCTACATACCTTTATTACCATTCTTTGTCTTATTGCACTAGGTAGCACTTCTAGCATGATGTTTAATAAGAATGAGGAAAAAGGGACATTCTTGCCATGATTTTGATCTTGGGGAGAAGATATTCAGGCATTCACTATTAAATATGATGTTAGCTGCAAATAACTTGCAGATATTTTTTATAAAAATAAGAGAATTACCCTCTAGTTCTAATTTTCTGAGAGTTTCTATCATGATCATATGTTGGATTTTGTCCAATATTTTCTGTGTCAGTTAATATAATTTTTCTTCTTTAGCCTGTTGATCGCATAAACTGATTTTCAGATATGGAATCAGCCTTGCATACCAATAATAAATCTTACTTTGTCATTTTATATAATTCTTTTCGTACAATGTTGGATTTGATTTGCTAATATTTTCTCGTAAATTTTTAAATCTAAGTTTATAAGAAATATTGGCATGTAGTTTTCCTTTATTGTTATATCTCTAACTGATTTTGGTATTGGTATAAAGCTGGCATCATTGAATAACTTAGGAAATGTTCTTGCCATTTCTATTTTTCTGAAAGAGGTTGCAAAAATTTGATATTTTTAAAAAAGTTAAATGTTTGGTAGTATTTTCCAGTGGAACCATTTTGATTTAGTCCTCTGTGTTTTAGAAATATATTAAATATTTGTCCAAAATTTTTAATAACTATAGGGCTATTCAGATTAAGTATTTCACCTATTGTGAGAGTTCTGTTAATTTGTGTCTTTCAAAGAATTAGATCATTCCATCTAAGTTATCATGTGTGTGGGCCTAGAATGCCTCATAATGTTCCTCTAAATGTCTATGGGATCTGTGGTGATGACGCTTCTCTTATTTACGATATTGATAATTTGTTCCTTCTCTCTGTTCTTTGTTAGTCTAGCTAGAGGTTAATCAATTATATTGATCTTTTTTTAAAAACCATCATTTAGTTTTGCTGACTGTCTTGATTTTCTGATTTTAATTTCATTGATTTCTGCTTTAATTTTTGCTACTTATTTTCTTCTGTTTGTATTAGAATTAAGTTGCTGTTCTTCCTTTTAGTTTTTCTAGGTGGAACCTCAGATTATTAATTTTAGATATGTCCTCTTTTCTAAAGTATGCATTCAATACTATAAATTTCTTTTTAAACAGTGCATTTGTTGCATTCCACAATATTACATTTTATTTTCATTTTACTTAGTTCAAATTATAAAAATTTCTTGAGTTTTTGTTATTGGTATTATTTGACTCATCTTATCCAAAATTGAGTTGTTTGAACTCAAAATATTTTTGGATTTCCAGTCATCTTTCTGTTGAATTCCAATTTAATTTCATTATGGTCTGAGGACATACTCTGTGTGATTCCTATTCTTTTAAATATATAAAAGGTGTTTTAATGGCTAAAATGTGTTCATATTGGTGAATGTTCCATTTGAGCTTGAGAAGAATCTGTATTTCAGTGTTGTTGAATAAAGCATTCTATAAATGTCAAATAGATCTGGTTAATGGTGATGTTCATTTTAACTACACTGTTACTGATTTTCTGCCAGCTGTATCTATCAGTTACTGAAGGTATTGAAGTCACTAACTATAATTGTGGATTTGTCCATTTCTTCTTATTTTTCTATCAATTTTTACCATATGTGTTTTAATGTTTTGATTTTTGGTGACTAAACATTAAAGATTACTATATCTTCCTGAAGAATTAATTCCTTTATCATTATGTAATAGATAATTTTCTTTGTTCAGCAGTTTGCTTTGTCTGAAGCTAATATAACTACTTCCACTTTTTTTTGATTAGTGTTAGCATGGTATATCTTTCTCCATCCCTTTTCTTTTAAGCTATCTGTGTTTTTATATTTAAAATGGGTTCTTGTAGACTACCTATGTTTGAACCTTTATTTATGTTTTTAATCGGCCTGACAGCCTGCCTTTTAATAGTATTTATACCATTTACGATTAGAATGATTATGATATATTTTCATTAGTATCTACCACACTTATAATTATTTTATTTTTATTTGTCTTTTTTTTCTATTTAAAATATTTATACCTCTTTTTATGTCTTCTATGGTGTTAATCGAGCATTTTATATGATTATATTTTTTCTCTTAGCACATCAGTTATACTTTTTAAAGTTTTTTAGCTGCTGACCTAGAATTTGCAATTTATATTTATAACTAATCTAAGTTTATTGTCAAATAACACTGTATAGCTTCCTGGGTAGTGCCTAGTACCCTGTAACAAAGTTTTTTTAAGTTTTCCCCTCCTGTTCCTTATAGAATTGCTGCAATTCACTTCACCTACCTATGTGCTTTGATTACCTAATACATTGTTACTCTTATTTCTTTAAATAATTATCTATTAGACAATCATCTATTAGACCAATTAAGAATAAGAAAAATATAATATTTTATTTTACCTACATTTATTCTCTTGCCATTGTCTCACATATCATTTCCCTTCTCTTTGAAAACTTTTTTTAAAACACTTTTTTGTGAGACAGGTCTTCTGACAATGAATTTCATCATTTCTTATTTGTCTGAGAAAGCCTATATTACTCCTCCACTTTTGAAGAATAATTTCCCCGGATGTCGAATTCTAGGATGTGCTTACATTTTTCTTTCTATGCACAAAATATTTTATTCTACTCTTTTCTTGTCTTCATGGTCTCTGATAAGCAATCTGTTATAATTCTTATATTTGCTTTTTTGTAGGTAAGATACTTTTGCCTTCTTTCACTATTTTCTCTTTGTCTTTGATTTCGTGCAGTTTGTTGAGATTTGTCTATGTGTAGGTTTAAATTTTTTTTTTTTAATTTATCTCGTGTGGTGTTATCTGAACTTCCTGGATCTGTCAGTTGGTATCTGCCATTAATTTGGGAAATTATTCACCCATCAATAATTTAAATACTTTTTTTTCTTATTACCTAACAATCACACATATGTAACACTTTTGTAATTGTCTCATGGTAATTGTATGTTCTGTTTTGTTTCGTTCTGTTTTACTTTGGATTATATTTGGGATATTTCTAGTCACATATCTTTAAGCTTACTGATTCCTTTTCTTGGCCATGCCTAGTCCACAGATGAGCCCACCAAAGCATTGTTTATTTCTGTTACAGTGTTTTTTAAAAAATTTATTTCTATCAATCCCTTTTGATTTTTTTCATAGAGTTTACATTTCTCTTGGTACCAGTTATTCTTATATGTTACATAATTTTTCCATTAGGGTACTTAAAATATCAATCATGACTATTTTAAATTCCCTATCTGATATTTTTAAAATCTGTGTTCATATCTGAGTCTGGTTCTGATGTTTATTTTGACTCCTTAGGTAAAGCTGGATATAACGTATTGGGCAATAAGAACTGAGGTGAAGAGATCTAAATGTGAGGTTTTATATTAATCTAGCGATGAGCTAGAATGTGTTTGATGCTTTATGTATCTCTAGGTGTCAGAGGATACAGTTTCCTCAATGCCTTTGGTTATACTTTTCCCTCCCATGCTGTCTCTGGGTTTCCCTAAACACACATTCTGAAAGAGATTGTGTATCTTTTACTCTTTCAGTCGTGATCCACTGTTGTTCCACAGAAACCCTATTGATGGTAAGGATTAGGGGAGATAACACATTTAATAACATTATGATTAAGTCTTAGGATTTTGCTTGGGTTGCATCTGTGGATTGTGACCTTCAGAAGCATTTTTAAATTTTTTATTTTCCTCCTTTTGGTGAGCCAAGGAAGCTAGAGGGAGATGGAGTTAGCTAATTGTCCTTCCAACAGGTAGATAAATTCTTCTGCACAGGTTCCCTTGGAGAGCAGAACTTTGCTATGGAGAATGCTCTGGGTATATTTCAGATGGTTACTTTTCTTCCTCTTCTGCTTGAAACCCAAGGGGATATTTCTTATACCTTTGACTTGAGAATGTGATGGAATTCCTGGACATAAAGTCCATACAATATATGTTTGCATGTGGGATGGAGGAGTCTAAGACTGCAGCCCTAGAAGTTTCTCATTATCACACTTGACCACACTTAGCCTTCAGCAGTTTATAAAAATTACCTTTTAAGCATCTTTGCCTCTTTATGGCTCCAGTGGCTTTTGCTACAGTTTAGATGACCTCGGTTGTGAGAGTCTCCTGTCTCCCCATTTTTAGAGGTGGTGGTTTGCTCTGTCACCTCAGTTCTCTGAGGGGTCTAGGAAAAGTTATTGGTTTTTAGTTTGTTCAGCAACTTTTGCTTATAAGGATGAGAGTGATGACTTCCAGGCTCTTTACATATTAAGCTGAGACCAGAAGTCTTTGTTTCTCAAAGATATTTTCACTGGATATAAAATTCCAAGTAGACAGTTTTCTCTCAGTACAGTAATTATATTGCTCTACTTTCCTCTCATCTGATTTGTTTCTAATGAGAAATACACTATCACTTTTTCTTAGAACATAGAAGGAGAACTAAAACTAGCTGGAGTTTGAAAAGAGGAAGAAAAAGCTTTAAAATCACATGAAACATTTATTTAAAGATGAATTACCACATCTGGAATAAGAAAGATGGTATAATATGTCATTTCGAGGAAAACTCTGGCAGATTAGCTGCTAGTCTTGTGATGGTTTTGTCACCTTAGATATATTTTGGGTCTACAGAACTGAGTAAAAAGTGAGGTTTAAACAGAGTTTTGTTTCCATGACTTCCTAGATAAGAAGATGAGAACTACTGTTACCTGGGGACATAGAGAATTCTTCCTAAAAAAGTGATAAAGAAATCTATAATAAAATATGGTCAGTATTAGAAGCAGTCTAAATAAATCAGGCATTTAGGCCTGTAGTTCAAGAACATGGCAGGAGAAATGACAGACATGACAGTGGCATTAAAAACTGTGGTTTTCCTGGAGAGAGGAAAAGCAGAATTCTATAAATCGAGCACAAACTAAATAATACTTAATCACAGTGGGAATTTGAGCAGTAAGTAGATGAGCCCCAAAGAAAGTAGGTTACTATTTCTTTTTTAAATTCTTGAATTAAATAATATTTTTAATGATTTACTAATAAGTGAATTTCTTCAATTAAAAAATTAAGTCCCAGGGATTTTAAATGCCTTATAAATACAAATATTCACATCTGAGGTCAGTGATATTAAAGGGCATGACAAAGTGGCCATTTTATCAATGAATTAAATGCACGTAATATAGAATGCACTCATATTACACTCACCTTGTTATAACACTTTGCTTGAGAGCAGGGAAAGTTTGACATAGTATCCACGTTAACCTCCAACAACTTAAATACTAAGAACAAACAAAACTGACATTAAAACCCAAAAACTCTGGGAGCATAATAAGTACATTACACCAATGTGTGTTACCTGAAAGCAGAGTATTGTAATACAAGTCTTGTTGCATGAAAGCAACCAAGTGAGAAATAAATTCAGAGTACAGCATAACTCAAGAGAGGAAGTTATCTAAGTGCTTAGGTAGGGGCATGCAAATTATGATTTTATTTGTGGAAAATTTTATTTATTCAACCAAAGTTATTGAGCATGTATATATCATATACATTTCACCGTGAAAAACAGCCATTTGAGATCTCTTGTTTGTTTGTTTGTTTGCAATGAGTTTACATTTTGGAAGAATAGATAGACAGTCTTTAAATACAGAAGGCCAAGTTCCCTAATGGAGTAGTTACCACGTAAGTGCTACAAACCCTGTGTGAATGAGGAGGGAAGAAATGTGGTCATCTAATTAAAACAGATCCTGAAGTGAAAAATGACAATAGGCATATTTCTCCATCACACTATTTTCATATGTTTCAGGGTGACAGTGGGGAATTTTAGGAAGATTATTCAGCGTTTTCTAAAGTCAGATCATCATCAAACTGCCTTTTCAAATGTCATGTCCTGTACCAGCTGCACCATTATTTAATAATGTTCTTTGTGTTGATTTGCTTTTGTTTAAATAATTGTATATAAAAATGAAGTTTATATAACTAGTGTAAATGGAAGTCACTTACACAGAAAATAACCATATAAAAGATGAAATGAAAACACGTGTTTTAGATATGGTTGCCTGAACAAGTTTTGAGTACAGGAGGATGGGTAAGAATTTAAGATGGGCAAGACTAAAATGAAAATTTCCGGTGTTAATCAGAAAGACCAAAAGAGACCTGAGAAAATTATGTATTTCTATTTTATTTGAAATTTATGTCCCACGAACTAAATTAATTTCATATACCTGCTAAAATTTTACATGACATAATATATATTCCATGTTTTAGAAAAGGCTGGGCTTTATGCAACAAATATTTAAGAGGAGTAAGGTGAATCCCAGAGATAAAAGCAAGAGAGAAAGTCAGAAAATCTTATTTTTTTCCTAATAAAAATACATCACTTTATTGAAAGGAAAGTTAGACATCACTGAGTCCAACCACATACTGAATGTCAAAATCTATCTAACAGGATCTGTATTTTCAGGTTATATTCTGACCTTTCCACTATTAGATCTCATATTATTATACTGAATTCCCAGACACTGGTTCCACCTTCTAGAGTAGTTCACAGAGTCCCTTGAGGATAACTGAGTTTATGTGTAATTCCTCTTATAAATTCACCTGTATCTCTCTCAATAAAGAATGAACAAAAGTAGTGTTATAAAAATAGCTCCAATCCTCAGTAGTTTATAACAAGTGATACTCAAGCCCAGATTTGTGGTCTTTAATTGTTTTTGGTAACACATGCCTTGGGATTCACCTACCAACTAAAAAGCAGTGTGCCCCACTGGGACATGCCGGGGAGATCTATATTTCTAGGGCACAAAGCACATCTATTTTGGTTTCTCACTGCTGCTTTCTAAAAATCTGGGGATCACTATCATGTTCCCTAGGTTTCTCTTTTCCGGTATAAATGTTCTTAGATACTTTAAGCTCCGATTTGGAGTTTGCCTTTATTACCTTTGTCACTTGGGTTTCCTCATCTGAGTGGACCTTGGTTTGCCAGTGTCTTTCATTATATGCACCCCCCAAAATAAGTCTCAGTTCTGCAGCTGTTGTGTGGCCAGTGTGGGGCGTGGAAGAATGGCTTCTTCTTCAAAGTTCTATATACTCTTCTGTTTACTACCATCTAATATTTCATGGGACCTTTTGAGCTGCCCTGTCTTGTTATTGGCTTATATAGAAATTGCAGCAAATGAAAACGTTATATCTTTGCTTTTATTTCCTCTTTAATTTAAAAGCCAGATAATAAATATCAGTGAAGATGTGACAAAATTGGTACACTGATACTTTGCTGATGAAAATATAAAATAGTGCAGATGCTTTGCAAAACAGCCTGGCAATTCCACAAAAGATTATGCATAATGTTACCATGTCCTCAGCAGTTGTGCTCCTAGGTATGAAAAACATGAAAAATAAGAGTATATGTCCATACAAAAACTTGTACATACATCGTTCATGGCAGCAGTGTTCATACTAGCCCCAAAGTGGAGACTACCCAAATGAAATGTTGTATACCTCTACAATGGAATATTATTTAGCACTTAAAAGGATTAAAATACTGATATAAAGATGCTAGATGATGCTCACTCACAGACTTGTGCCCAGATGTGGAGAACAGAAGCTAGAGGCAAGATAGTACCTCCTTACCAGTATGTCAGGGCCGAAAGCTTTCTTCTGCTCTCAGACACCATCTTGGTAAGGAGCAAAGGGAGTATGGTCTTGACAGAATATTTGCAAGAGAGAGACTGACATAAATCAAAAGAGAGGAATATATTCATATATTCATAAGTTTCAGAACCATCCATTGGGCAGGGACTCCTGCTAGTTATAGAAAAATAAAGGTAGGCTTCTCATCCATTTATTCGTTTGTTTAATCTCTGTATTATAATGTGATAGTTTTAAAACTCTTATTTCACATGCTCGTCTTTGACCTTCAGATTCATTTTATTGAAGGCCAACAGACCAAAGTAAACGTATCTTTTTACATCTTTCTCAGGGGACCTGGATTGTTTCATCTTTTCATCACCAAATGGGAAACGGACCTGTGCTAAGGTGAGAACCAGCAAAGCCCACGGGGCGGAACCAAGGTGCAGGTGCTGTGTGCGCTGCCCCGCATGACGGGAAGGGGCTCAGCGGTTCCACGCTGCGGGCAGCGGGACAGAGGGAGTAGCCACTCATGAAGAAGACCTAAAATAGCATCCTTCCCTCCCCAAGTAAGACCGAAAAAGATTCTGGAGAACAGAGTTAAAGTGGAAGTGGTGATGAGAGTATGTTCATCTGAAACCAAGGGTGGTGGCCCGTGGAGCAGGCTGCAGAGCCACTGACAAGCGAGGGGGGCGCGGCGGGATGCGGGGAGGCTGCAAAACCCGCGAAGCCGCTTGTTCTCAAGTGTCCGGAGTGAGCCTGGGGCAGAGATATGCACTGCAAAGAATGTTACTTAAGGGAGATTTTCAATTTTTTGAGGTAATCTACGGATTTAATATCTGCTACATTATCATTGATTAAACCTCTGTGATAACTTTGTGGTCCACGTGTTTGAAAGCAGAAAGCTTCAAGATGACCCGGAAGATTGTTTTCCCCCCAGCTCGATTTGGTGGGGGTTTATGCAGATCGAATTGTAAAAATCTCTTTTAAAGGGCGATATATTTTGAAATCTCCATGTTCTTAGAACACAGTTCTCATTCAAAATATTAAACTATTGATATGGCATTTGCACCAACTAATCCAAATAAATAGTAGCAGATACGCCATTTGAATGTATAGCAGCTAAATCTTAGATTTGCTGTGGACCTGGTGAGACCACTTCTTGAAATTCATTTTAAGGTTACCATATAAATTAAGATAAAAGTTAATAACATATAGGCTATAACATTATTGACAGAGAAAAACCTGGGAACTTATTGCTCATTTAGATATATATGTGTACATACACATATCAACCATTTGCACATGTACACATTATACAAAAGCATGCATTTATACATGTGTGTACATATATCATATATATGCATTTATGTGTATTTATAAGCACATCACTGCATATTTGTAAATGTACGTATATATGTTTAATATAGGTATGTCGATGAAAGAACGTCCAACATATAAAAAAGTTTTATAAAAGTTTATCTGAGCCAAATTTTGAAATCATGTCTGGAAGCAAAATCTCAACGGACTGAAAATATGTTCCGGAGAATGGCAGTTCTGCGCTTATTTTATACATTTGAATCAAAGGAGAAGAGGTAAGGAGCAATATTTGAAATCCATTGATGGTAGATTAAGGAGGTGAAAATACAGTGGAGAGATATCTAGGACTGGATAAAAAGCAAATTGGAGAAACACATACCTCTTTTACAGTGGTAGGCGCTGGATCGTTAATTAACATTTATGGTACATAAAGATGATTTGCAGGGAACAAGCTAACAACGAGGGGTTATTCTAGGGTCTCATTCAGTAGTGGTCTTAGGCTCTGGTGCCTGCGGCTGTGCTTTGAGGGGTCTAGAAAAGAAAATTACTTTGATATTTCAAGGGTATGTTATCCTAGATGCAGAAGAACAGTGAACTGAGCTCACTTAAGGTAAAAATTGACCTTTGCTAAGAAAGCTTGAGACCTGGGACATGACTACCTGCCATGGTCTACCAAGTTAGGAATTTATGATTAGACTCTCCTGTGCGGATATTCTCAGTCACTGAGCTTGTCAGGCCTGTCATGTGGCCACCCTGAGCTGGTCAGGTTGATTTCATAACCCCTTTTTTGTTCATAGGTATATTATATGCGTGTGTATGTATATGGTTGTGTTTATATGTATGTAGATATGTATGGACACATAGATAAACAGATGAACAGAAAAACAGAGACCAGAACAAAAATATAGTATCAGAAAGTTAACAATGACCTGTGAAATTATGGACCTTTTTTTGTTTTCTTTATACTTGTCTTTTTAAAAGTCTAATTTCACAATATTAAAACAGCAAAAACTTTATAAGCAGAAATGCAATAACGACAAAGGTCATTTAAAAAGTAACCCAGAATACTGTTGTAGGGGATTCATCAATCCACAGTCGTACTGAGAGTATAAATGTTTTTAATGAGTGCACCAGAGAACTGAGTTTCAAAGCCAGAAGCTGAGTCATTCCTCAGGATGAGTACAGCCTCAAATACCCACCGCTTTTATCCCTCGGCCCTATACCAACCTTTGCTTTCCTAAGGCCAAGTCATTCTGAGTGCCGAAGGATGGAGACGTAAGGGTGAGGTGTCCCAAACCATCAGAAAGGGAGGCCAGAACAATTGTTGAGTGCCAGCTGTGTGCTATGCCCACTTCTGCAACAGGGAGCTCTCATCTGTCAATGCGTTTCATTCTTACAACCCCTGGGAATTAGCCATTCACATCGGATGTGAAATAAAGTGCCTAAGACCTCACAGCACGGTAAGTGGCAGAGGTGTTTTTCTTTTGTTGTTCATTTCACTTGGGAATACTACGAAGAGGCGCGATGGGAAGGTATTCGGACCAGTTGTATGCATTCGCTTTCATTCTCTTTTACTACCCCTAGAATCATCTCCTTCTCTGATTCTAACAGCTCCCTCCAAGAAGTAAAGTATTACGCATTAACATTCTAACACGTTTGTGTTTAAATTTGTGCTTACTGTCTGAGAATGAATAAAATAAGAGCGGATGCACTTATCCTAGAAAACATTTCCTGTACTTGGCATGTGACATTGATTCCAGTTAAATTTTGACTGAGGTTGATATGTGAAATAAATGTATATATTTTAAAATCAGTTTCTCTCCTAATCTGATTGAATTATTTATTAAATGTCTAATGATTAATAACTCAGCTAACTCAATAGATTCACATACTTGAAGTTTTAAAATTTATCTGGCTGGATTTTATTCTGAATACCTTGTTCTTTCTAATGGCATTTTCCTGATATTAATGCTGAACTGAAACCAAAAATAGCAAGGGGGTAAGAACTCAGAATAGCAGGAACTGAGAAGATCAGTGTAATCAGCAAATTAGGGCTATGTACAAATCATGCAATTGGCATCACGGGAGCAGCAAGGGCCACGCCATGTGGAGAAGAGAACACTCGACGTTGATCACTTTGATTAGCATTAACATTGATCGCATAATTCAGTTACTTCCAGGATGTTTCATGATGCCGATAAATAAAAGATGACACTCTTTAAGAATGGGACTCCTATATAGTGTTGTAGCAAGACAGCTGAAATGTGTGGTGTGCTGGGGGGTGTTTATTTGACCAGTGTTCTCCAGACTGAACTAGTACTGGGAAACCCAGACAGAGCCGTTTCTCAGAAAAGGGAGGCAGAGTGGTTTGCTGGAGGCCTCAGGGAGATTTTTATCCAGCAGCTAGCTCTACTTTCAGACCTGGCTCCTCCTCCTTTCCTGCGCTTCTCTTGCCTATTTAGCCCAACCCCTCGAGGAAACCCGTGTCCACCTGGTTCCCTGCTTGCTTAGCTCTAGATCACCTGGATAGTGTTTTATACTCCAGGCTTTTGATGACTCCTTCTTCCTGATATCAAATACGATTTTGCCATCTCTAGTTCTTTTTAGCTCCTAAGTACTTTTCTGCACACTATATCTCAGCAGCACTCCCTCCTTTTCCTTAGTAATGTTCAAAGCAGTTAAAAAATTTCCTCAATGTCACAAGGTCGAATCCTCTGCTGACATCAGTCTTGTCTCTTTCCACTACACCTCACTGTTCCAACTCCTCTACTTTCTCATTCTTAAGCACTAACTGGCACTAAGGTGTTCATCCTTGATATAGCTTACATAGGGTAGAAGAAGCACAAAACTTCTGAACTGAAAGTCAGTTTCTAGCATGCTGGTCTGGCAGCAATCCAGTGAGTAAATAGACGTTCAGAATCTGTACGAAATCCAGTTTCCTTGGATGCCTCTGATAATGAAGAGCTCATTTCTCCAACCCTGTCTTTGGATGCTTTGGATAAGTTCTTCTTAGTATGTTGAAATCTGTTCCCAGAAACTTCTACTTTTGATTCCAGTTCTGCATTCGGAGCCAAGTGATAATATTAACTAATGTATACATTGTTTATTATGTCAGGTTGATTTTAAATAGTTTAAGTACATTAACTTACATTAACTCAGAGAAAAATCTACAGAATGGTACTAATACGCTTATTTTTTTAAGACAAGAAGGCTGAGCTACAAAGGAGAAGTAATGTCTGAAAAGTGGCAGAGCTGGATTTGAAATCAAATGTGTCACTCAGCCACCTGTCACTACTCTCTTGTGGTCACAGTAAATGTATAGTTAAACCAGACTTCCGCTTTTGACATATAAAACACAATTACTTTTTTTCATGCTTTGAGCCACCCAAAATGTCGATGCTGACATAGTTATGCTTTTTTTTTTTTTTTTTTACTCGACACATCAACATTCATATAAAAAGCAGGATGTGGGGTAGGGATAGAATGCTCTTTGGGAAATAGGTATTAGGGTCTATACTTAAATCAGACTGCCCAGATCCATAATCCAGCTTTGCAATGTACTAGCCATGTAACACTGGACAAATTATTTAGCTCATTTGTGCCTCCGTTCCCTCATTTTTAAAGTGGATATAATAACAAATCTAACATAGAAATTTTTTTTTTTTGAGCTCGAATCAAACATTTAAAATATTGCCTGGCACCTTGTCAGCACTCAATAAAGATTAGTGACTACTGTTAACAATGACATTATTAAACAAGAAAATATAGTTAAGTTTCCGACGACAGAGCCTACTCCTTAGTAATCACTCAGTCTGTATTGACTATTATCATCCCATTTACTATTATTTGATGTTTTCACACATGTTTTTTAAAATCCAAGGGCATGAGACATGTGAATGGGCCCGTATCACACCCAGTAGGTAGACAGCTTCAGGTACACTGGACAAACTTGTCTTATCTTTCTCGTGAACCCCCAATACCTCCTAACAAGTGAGTTTATGGAATCAATTTTTAGGTTTAGATTTGATACCTGCAATTCTCTTTTCTTTCTTTAGTGAAGGTGCCAAGGATTCAGCCTCTCATTTTTAACCATGTGAAACTACTATCCACACTAAGTTCTTGACATACCCTATCTTTTTTGTCAGCATGGTGACACAGCAATGTATAACCTTTCACCCCATTACACATCTGAGGAAAAATGGAGGGTATGAGAGTCTAACCAAGTAGCTTAGGAAGTGGCTCAGTGGGAACTCAGACTAATTAATCTCAGAAACCAGTTTCTTAACAGTGTATTTCATAGTTTCATCCATGATCAATCAGAAAAGCAGTTCTTGGTGCCCATCTTAACTAGAATTCCAGCAACTGATTCTTTTTTTTTTTTTTTTTTTAGGTGAGGCAACCCTTGGTTGAACTCATAGATTGCAAGGACCTTGTCAGCTTACAATTTTTATTTTTAATTTTGTATGCCTACAGCACTTGGTCTTCCTAGGTGGTCTCCCATCCAAGTACTAACGAGGCCCAACCCTGCTTAGCTTCCAAGGTCAGACGAGATTGGATTTGGCTTGTTCAGGGTGGCATGGCCATAGCCAGCAATTGATTCTGATACTATGCCCTCACTCCTGTAGGACTAGAAACCAGGTACAAGTAAAACCTGCCTAGAACTCCTACTGTCCAGTGGTATACACTTGGCATACCCAATAATAACGGTACAGCAAAATAAAGTTAGATATAATATGGAATAAATATACAATGTGTCCTGAAGTCAACAGAAAAAGAGATATGCTTATATTTCTTTGAAAAAATTAGACATTTTTGTTACCCATCGATAAGACAAGAATTCAGGTCAGGGAGGAGAGTTTGGTCATTAGATACCAAGGTGCAAAGTGATGGAAACTTGTTCACGACCTTCTCCCTGCCTCTTCTGTCATGCTCCAGGTCCCAAGTGTTTATGAGTGAGAGTATTCAAGTTTTAAACACCCCAGATAACAAATTAAATAAAGTTGAAAGGCTTTTCAGTAGCTCTTACATTTGTATAAATTACAAGCATATATTAGAATACTAAAAGTTAATTGGCTGGTTTGCTAAAAAAAACAAAAAACAAAAAACAAAACCTCAAAAGCAAACAAAAACCTGATTAAATGCTTCCGTGTGCTTGACAAAGAGGTGCTGGGTCTTTACCCATGGCATTTGTCTTTAGGCACATGTACACGCACACGTGCACACGCGGATGTTAAAATGAGTTAAATTTTCAGGAGTTGTGTTGTCACCTTCCTTCAAGAACAGCATTTAAATACCAGCTTTCTTGATTCCCTCAGAAGTTTGAAAATTACTTCCTCACATTGGCTAATGGACCTTTCCTTAGTAGTTTTTTTGTACCCTGAGAATCTCAGGTGATACCATTAATGCTGCATAAAACTCCACAAAATGCCAGGAGATCAAACCGAGTAGCAATTACGGAAAATCTTTTTCTGATATCTCCCCAGATTTTTCTTTGGGGAGTGCTAACTCCGTAAGTGTTTACGATACATAAACAAAGCATAGGCTATAACTCTGCAAAGAACTTACAATCTTTTCTAAAGTGTTTTGCTTTGTTTGATAAAATAGTCTTTAGGGGAAACTTTAATGGACAAAAGCTAAAGATCCAAAGAAAAGAAACCTGACCCATTTGAAATTGAATAGGGGGCTGCAGAGCGAAGTAAAAAATATGCTGGTGTTTACTCAAAAAATGCTGACTTCCTCTGGTTGGTCATCTTATAGGTCCACCTTATACCATATAGGAGTGTAATTAAAAAGTGCTGATGCCAGGAAGGATCTGCCCTCTTCAACCCTCGTTAAAGCAGCAATGAGTCTGAACTTCAGTAGGAGGCAGTACTGTGGCATGGTGATTTTATCAATAGCCCAGGATACAATCAAACCTCATTAACTCAGACCCCACTAATTCTGAATTGACGAGAGTTTAGCTATGACTTAAGAATTGGTTCTTGCTGAGCTAAAAAGCTTCAGTTAATTTCTTCTTTTGTGAGTATCAGGATCTTATTCACTAGACCAATACAGTCAAACTTTGTAGTGGTTGCATCAACAAAGGGCTCCTTATTCAGAGTTTTGCTGAGGTGTTTGAATCCTCATTTCCCACAGAAACTTATTACTATGGGAAGTGGAAATGGTAGGCAAGCCTAGTTACTTCAAGCACAAACATCGGTGTTATTGAAAGAATAGAGCTGAATACACCATAAGATAAATTTAGTGTTTGAGTTCAGATGCTGAGATGGTGGATAATTTTAGATTCTACATTTCTTTATTTTCTATTTTTTTTTAAAAAAAGCAAGTATCATTGTATAATGTCTAAAATCATTAAAAAGAATTTGGAGGAGCTGGAAAAGAGCAAACATGTACAAATATTACTAATTAGTATGTAAAGCCCCTCCTGCCTGAGTTTAATAAATATGCCCATTTCATAATTTATGCAAATGCATTTTTGATTAGCGATATTTAAAAATATGTCATCAACTAGTTCATTAAATTTGTTTTTTCTTTATAAAAGACGGCCAATGGGATATAGCCTGACTTGATGAAGTTGATCACCTTTGGGGAAAAAAATGAGTAATTGTAAAAGCAGCGTTCTTTTCCCAACAAAGTGCCTAACAGATTTTCTCTTTCAGGATACTAAATTATGAAATTATAACAATAACTACTGGAATCATTGACCCTTTACTCAATTGCCATTTAGAAATGTAAATATTCCCCATTTATTTTTCTGTCTGGGTCATTTATAAGGGCAAGTTGTGACCACTGCCTTCAACCTTATCTCGTAACAGCTGGTCAGCTTTTCCATCTGGATTCTCTGTGTAGGGTTCAACAGAGCTGAATGATAGAGTACTTTATTTGCTGTGAAGGTAAAGGTATATTAATGATCTCAGTCAGAACAGAGTGCAAGTGATATGCAGTCTGTCTAATACATAGGCCATTAAAATGAAAAGATGATTTCTCCTCCTCCTCCTCCACCCACTGCCACTTTTTTTTATTAGTTCCAATGTACATGGTGAGTTTATTTTTGGATTATTATAATGTATATCATTGCTCCTCACTATGTGATCTGTAGATAGGAGATAGTATACTCACCGTTTATTGCTGGTAAACAAATGAAAAGTGTGTAGAAACTATGGCGATTTGACATTACTGTGACACCCAAGCCCATTATTGTCAATGGACGTGTCATTGTACTAGTTACCAACTGGTTTTAGTGACATCTATCTTGTGTGGTGGATTGTGTGTAGTGTGAACCGCCTACTGATATCAGCACAATGAATTATAAAACAGAAACAAAAACAAAGCACTGGTCCATCAGCCCTCATAGTATGAGAAACATTGGTGCCCACACAGAAGATGTGATTTGCATGCAAAGCACAACTGCAGGTTGTATCTGAGAAGGCTGCCATGACCATAGACAATCAGCCTTATGCTAGATTATAGGGCAGGAGACTCATCTGATGGGTTCCCCAATATGTGGCTAGCAGGTTGCACAGTTGTTTAGCATGTTCTAGATGCTCAATAAGTCTTCGATGAGTACATACATAAATAAATGACAGT
Organism: Rousettus aegyptiacus; assembly: GCF_014176215.1. Lineage (NCBI taxonomy): Eukaryota > Metazoa > Chordata > Mammalia > Chiroptera > Pteropodidae > Rousettus > Rousettus aegyptiacus. Next base: position 12,320,336 of record NW_023416285.1, read on the forward strand.
ACAGGTTATGATCACACAATTTTGGCTCTAGGATTTGGACACACTCCTGAAAATAGCTAAAGATCAGTGAACATACAAAAAGCAAAGCAAAACAAAAGCCAAAACAAAGAAGCAAAATATTGAATTAATTAATTCATTTTGTTTCTTAAAAAATTTATTTTCAATCATAGCTGATATTCGATATTATTTTGTATTAGTTTCAGGCATCCATCAAAGTTGTTAGAGACATTTATGTAATTTACAAAGTGATCCCCCCGACTAGTCTGGCACCCACCTGGCACTACACAATATAATTGACTACATTCCCTGTGCTGTACTGTATATTCCCACAACTATTTTGTAACTACCAGTTGTACTTCTTACTCTCCCTTTTCACCCAGCCCCCAACCTCCCTCCCATCTGCCAATCATCAGTTTATACTCTATCTGTGAGTCTGTTTCTATTTTGTTTGTTCTTTAGATTACACATATACGTGAAATCGTATGGTATTTGTCTTTCTCTGTTTGACTTAATTTGCTTAGCACAATACAGAAGCAAAACATTTTAGATTCAATTATGAATATAAATTCTGACTTCCTAGGACTTGACTGCACACAAAATTCCCAAGGTCGCACTAGCAGAATTTGAGAATTGTGTAGTACTTTTCCCAAGAAGAATTCCCTAGCCTCCTTAACATCTTCTTATATATGCCCAGTCGTAACTCACATCGCCGCAGGAGCAGGAGTTAGTGTGTTCTCAATATTGCCCACTAAACCATAAGTTTCATACTTCATCTCTCAGCCCCTAGTCAACTTGGTAGAGTTCAGAAAAATTTAGTTGATTTGAGTTAAAACCACATTCCAGTTCTTTGTCAACTTCATTGATAAACACTGGGCATATGTCGGTATTTATATTTAAACTAATTAAAATTAAATAAATTTAAAGTTTAGTCGCTTAGTCATAATAGCCACATTTTAAGGAGTCCATAGCCAAATGGGGTTAGTGGCTGCCACACACTGAACACATTCTACACATTGAACCTTTGGAAATAGAACATTTTCATCATTGTAGAAAGTTCTATTGGACAGCACTGTTCTGGTTGCTTCTGACTAATGTGGACGAAGCCAGTAAGCACTTTCTCTGGCTTATTGCATTCTGATATGCCTAAGATGTGATATAGCAATGATACCCCTACTTAAGCCTGTTGTCCTGGAATAAATATTAATAGTGATCCTTTCATTCTCAAAAATGTTCCAATTTTGTCAATAAATTATGGCCACCTAATTGCCTCATGGTATATCACTCACAATACTCACTTCTTTCTTTGCCAGCTCTGTAAGATGTGGCATGTTCTAAGCTTCCCTTTCCTCACACGTCAAATGAAGACAGTAGTAGCTACCTGTTTGGATTCTATCTTGTAATGCTCTTGTTCCTATTTCCTGCAATGATTCATGTATAAAAGAAATTCCTTAAAGACAGAATTTTTGCATCCTAGTATTTTATCAAGTGTTTATTATATAATGTTATTATAAATTATGCAATATTATTATATAATAGACATTCAAAAGTGCCTATTATATGATTACATAAGAGATACTCTAAATGTCTATTACATTATACAAATATATAATAGGCCTTGAAAAACACATCCTTCCTGAGGAAAGTTTTAAGAAATATAGTCTGCTTCAACCTGTTTCAGGACAATGAAGGTCACGTGTTCAGTTCACCATCAACCAATCCGGTGTTCTCTCCTGGTAATTTGACTCTTGAGCATGTGATGGACGCTGGTTAGAAAGTATGTATTACAGTTGAAACGACAGTGCAGTATTCTGCCGTTCCTGTTGCCCATCCCTACTCATTTTTCCAATTAGTTCTCTACCCGCCACCCCAGTAATCCTGTGAGCTTCTCATATCCCTTCATTAACTTCTATTTTTGTTTAAAGGAAACAGAATCTCTTTCTGTTACTTATACCCATGACACTAAACAGTACACAAACCTTCAAGAGAAATTTTAACTTAGAAATTCTCAGAGGACCTAGCTGTACTAAGCAACTCTACACATTTTTATTGCAAGATACTCAATGCTGAGACTCTCAGAGACATCAGAGTAACTCACTCCAGATGTACATAATAACATCTATGTAATCATATGTTCCTCTGCAAATTAAGATTGTAAGGTTAAGATTAGAGAGTTCCCTTCTTTAGAAGATTCTTCTTTGGATATTATCACAGTTTCTCCAGATGTTTATTAAGCATACATTTCCTTTATAATCTGCTTCCAACTGCAAGCCAGCTTCTGTCTTTGCTGATGCTCAGCTGTATTATTATGTGGGTCGCAGTCAACTCTCCACATTTTCACTATCTAATTATTGTTTATGGTTTTACTTTGGATCCTGTACTTCAATTACCTACTCAATATTGAACAAACATACTAAGTTTCCCTCTATTTATTATATCATCTATAAATCGTATTGCTCATCTAGGGTAATGGGTATTGCTTGCACATTTGTAACATTTCAAATAGCCTAATTTCTTGATAGCTTAAGTGTAGGGTGTGCAACTGTGGGGTTTGAATACTGCATATTGGAAAGATGATAAACTTCTCGAGTTCCCCTAGCTGTGTGTTTTTATATTAAAGTCAATTTACCCCTTGGTAGAGACTGCCACACAGTCACGACTGTATCATTGAAAAGTCTGCAAAATAAAGGCATGCTATTTTCTCAACTTAAAATCCTTAAACATTTCCATTAAAAAAATCAAACCACGGAGGAAGTTAAATTTGCAAAGAGAAATTCCATTAGCATCTGGGGGTCATTTTGTCATTTGAAGAGACAGAGCAATGTGGCTACAGAGACTCAGGGTACCGCACTATTCTCAGTATTTTTTTTTGATTTGTAAAAGCGATCAGTATCTGCCAGGAAGTCCCTGGGCTGTTTATTATAAACTGTAATCAGTTGGAACTGATTACTCAACTCTGGTCATTTTCATCTACAAACAAATTCACAAGTTTTCCAGACAAATATGGATGGGTTGATGAATTTAAATTTCAAATGAAAAAATATTTTCCTGTAATGAGTTCACATACCTTTTATTTAGACTTCCAAATGCCAGCATAATGTGATTAGTTTTGATGTTGTTTCTTTCCACCACTTATGAGAAATCACATCATCAATCATATTATCAAAATTAGATGTGGAGAAGACCTAGCATGTCACCAGGACCCTCCCCTGTGCCAGTGCAGGCTTGTTTTAGCCAGTCTGCTATACGTTTTAATATTTTCTTCAATCTAATATTAAACTTCCCCTGTGATCAAGCATCCACCATTTCCATTGTAATGACATAAATATAAAGAATGAGAGTTGGTTTCTTAAGAGGATACATCTTTTTGTCTTCTCTGGCTTTTCAATAAAGAAAGCTTATAGTGAACATCTAGAAAATAAAAATAAATCCAATCTATTGTAATCAAACAATTTCAATTATAATCAATAATTATCTAACTTATTTACATATTATGTAAATGATAGACATTATAGTAGTCATTGTTATATTAGTAACATTCTTTTAATAAAAAATTTTTAGGTGACCTTATGGCCTTCGATTTGTAATACATATATATATATGTGTATATATAAGTACAGACACATGTTTTTATATATGTACTATATATTTAATACATATATAAAATATATGTATATTATATATCATATGCTTTTAAAATTAGTTGATTGAGAGTTAATTATGCAGTTTAACTTGGCGAGGTATAAACATAAGATGCTTTTATTATTCCCTAATATCTGTCTTCAATCTTGCTGTCAAATTTTCTTCTCACACTCTTCAGAATGTGAAATTTTATATTTACTTTTTGGTTATTAAAATTTAAGTCCAGATAATAATTTTGAACTCAAGTTTAGGAATACAGATGATACTGGAGCCAGATTTTATTGATTGGAGTCCCAGAAACACCACCTACTAGTTTTTTGGGGGTAGGGGGTAGGGGTTACTTGCTCAAACTCAAACGGACTCCAATTTCTCAGTAATCAAAGGATATAATAAAATAACCAACATCATACGGCTTTAATAATTTGCTCTATGTGGAGAACCTGGAAAATAGTCTGGCATAGAGTGAGAAAACTATGTTAGCTATTATTATAATAATTACTATTTTTTATTATTATTATTTTATCACTTCCTGCAATACACACTTAACCCATGGCTCAAAGAGATCTGAGATTAAGAAGGGCCATTATTTTCTTTCTTCATCCTATTCCAGCATCTGCCCCTTTTTAAAGCCTCAGGCATGAAGAATAGATAGAGGAATAAGTGAAGAAGGAACCATTTGCTCAGACTTTTTGGTTGTGGGACATATTCCTAATCTCACTCTGGCTTCGTCCATTCCATTCATCGTTAGTGTTTCTGCCAATGGATTGGTCTCTACATGGAGAATGGGTGTAGTTCTACTGAGGCAGTGACGAGCTTTAATCTCATACTTTCTATTATGGCTGGCATATTTAGATGGGGAGATATGCTTCTCTTCAGCTCTTACTGGTGATCTATGCCTCCAACATGATCTCTTAGTTTTGGACACTTGGCCAGCCTGGGGTACTTGCTTCTACCTCAGTGTTGAGCTCTTTGAAATCTGGAATATCTGTTTTCCTTGTCAATGCCCTTTAAGGCCTGAAGGAAACTGGGATGAAGCAAAAACTTGCCCCATCTTCTTCCTAGGCATACTATGTTGTGATCCATTTTTGTCTTGTTGTCAAAAACAAGTCTCTCAGCCTTCAGAGGTCTCCAGGCAATAACCAGTCTCTATGCTCTTGTAAAACCCTAACCTTCAGAAACTGCAAGTCATTCTCTCCCAATATCTCTTTAACTTCCACCTTGATTGATTATGTAGTCCATTAATCACATAGCAGGGAATGAAGGTACAAGTCTTTCCTTCTTTCAGACAACACCAATCTCGAAGAGTTCTCTTTCTAACACCATGGCGGCTTTGTGAAAGAGTGGAGGAGCACTTCGTTTCTCAACAAAATCACTACATTTCCTAGGATGTTAGTGATTCTCAATATCTTTTCCTCCATCCAGTCTTGTTTTTTAACCAGGAAGGATACTGTGGAACATTCTGTTTTTGGCCACTGGTAGTAGGGCGAGTTCTGCTGCCTTAAAGTAAGATCTGGTAAGAACTGTCAGGACATAGTTGTCACAAGTTCTCTTCTGCATATAAGAACTCAGTACCATTTTTTTCTTAGCTTTGAGTTTCAGGCACTAAATTCAGGGCAAATGACAAATTTCACTTAATTTTGTGTTATGTATTTATATATGACATATAAATCTTAGTACATAATCATTAAACATTGTTACATATTTATACAGATTAATAATAACATTTTAAAGACTATTAGGTGTCTGACATTATAGTGGACTCTACGGAAATTCCATGTTTAATTATCAAAACAATTTATAAGCTAAATATTATTAATCCTTTTTATACAGAAGAGAAAGCCGAAGCTTAAGAGGTTTAGTGTTCATTCTCAATCACATGATCGATAAGTAGTAGAATAAGAACTTATCAACCATATCAAATCAAACACCCTGGAAGAAGCAAAAAAGAAAAATGCTCCATTTGGCAAAATATGAAAAGATAAAAAATGCGTCGAGAGTGTGAGGGTGAAGGGGATTTATTTCATTATTAGAGACTGTGACATTTTTTATAGATAAATTAATGCATACAAACTTATGACCAATGTAATATCACATATTATCCCTTGGGAATCTGACAGGAAGAAAATGCAGCTCTAAAGCTTTTCAAACTTGTTGATTTTCAATAAATCATAATTACACAAGTAAATTTATAAGTAAATTTTAGGGATGCAATCAAGTAGGAAATAATCTCACATATGTAACTGAATGCTCAAAGAGATGACCATAATCCCCAGCCGAGGGTCAAATAATTGTTTGGGGGCTCACACCAAGGCAAGACTTTATTTCATTTCTCGTGGGCTCTACCTGCTGGCATATTGGCAGTGTGCAATCATGTGCCCCATTAGGCATGCAATGGCCAGCTTTGCCCAATGCTGCACAGGTACACCTGCTTGAAAGCAGAACATTTAAACAGTTGACTTACATTATAATAATATTGTTGAAATTCAGTAGAATACAAAAGAGTGCAGAGAAGGCTATTTAAAAGCCAAACTGTTAAGTGAAGTGGATCTGAAAGTGGGGTGGGTTTTAAATATGTAAGGATTAGAAATAATGTATATAACAAACAGCATAGTTCAACAAATGATGGCTACGTGATAATCTTATTGTTCTTCTTGAATTTATGCAACTTACGTGACATAAACATACATTCTTACTTTAAGATAAATAATTATAAAAGGTCACCTTATTGCCCCCTTGGGTAATCCAGAGGTAAATTGTCCTGTGGAAGTGACACTTTAATTTACTGATGAGAAAATTAAGTAGGGGGTCTATTTTAGTTCATTTGGGTTCCTATAACAAATTACCACAAAAGAGGGTAAATTATAAACAATAGAAACTGATTTTTTACAGTTCTGGAAGCTGGAAGTTCAAGATTAAAGTATCAGTATGGTCTGGTACTGGCGAATGCTCTCTCCCAGGTTACAGACTTCTGACTTCTGACTCTGTCCTTGACTGATAGACTGCGCGAGGAACCTCTATGGGAGTGTCTTTTATAACAACACTAATCTCAATCAATGGCTCCCATTTCTGTGCAGAATTAACATTCTGGGATGGTGTAGAAAGCTCTCCTCCATACACTAGCCTTTCCTGCCTCCTAAAATATTCATCATATACCTTCTATGTCACATTTATAATTCTTTGTATTTCTCACTTTGTGTCTTTGCGGCAAAATAGCTGGCTATCCATTTAGGTTCATATTCTTCCTTCTGTAGCATACAGATATCACTAGGATGTGGCTTCTCAGATAAGGTCTACATCTCTCAGTCCCTTTGTATCAAGGTAGAAACAGTGAAATCAGCTTTTCCCCCATGGAACATAAGTGGAAGTGCTTGGTGTCACTTCTCAGCTCAGGCTGTGAGAAACAGATGTGCCTTCTTCATGCTCTTTCCTTTTTTGCTTTCTTGGGTACTCAAAGAGTGCTCAAAGTCCTAGGCAGTGTCTACCTCACCAGTTGGAAGGACACTTCATCTTAGAAACATCAAGTTAACAATAGTTGACTCGATCAGAAACAGCCACTGTGGATTGTTACATGAGTGAGAAATTAATTTCTGTTTTCTTAACTTACTGAAAATTTAGAATGTATATTTAGTTATAGTGCCTGGAATTACCTAACTAATATATTGTTTCATATATCCAATCTATCTAGTATGTCCTTCCCACTACCGGTATTCATCGTTCAGAGATGAGCATAAATGCAACCTGTTTTACCTCTCAGTCACAGTCAATATCTTCCTCCATTACGTTTCCTTAGCTGTTTGTCTAATGTTATAATTAATTTTGTCCATGGAAGTATTCACCTCTAAATTATGAATTTCTATGGGCAGAAACTCTATCTTAATCACTTTGTACTCTCCGGGGTGTCAAATACTGTATCTCACAAACAGTAGGTGCTCAATAAATGTCTGTTACATTAAATCAAATGAAATCAGATTCATATATCTGAATGATTAATATGTTTCTTTCAATCAAGATCTTAGGGCTGGTATAAAAAAAGAAATCTATTACTTTAGTCGTTAACTTGGCAGATTAGAGTGGAATAAAAATGTGTCCTGGATAAAATGAAAACTCATTGTTTTACATAAGATATAGCAATTTTAAGAAATACATTGATTTAATGTACCGAGGCCAGTGAAAAATCTGTTGGTTTAAGCTAACTGCCATTAGTTTCAATTAAAATGTATTGATTTGGGTAAATGTTGGTTAGGATAAATGTTGTCTGACTGTGGGGAAAAAAAATTTTGCCTAAGCTTGCCTAGGAGCACAGAGAGGGAGAGGTGACTGAGCAGTTGTGGGGGGAGTGTAGGAGTGAGCAAGTTAGACAGAAAGCCAGGCAGAATTTCCTCCCTACGCAAATGGGGTGGCCAATTAGTGGGTCACTATCCTTTGACTTCATATTAACTATGATCCATACGTGAGTAAAGTAGCCTTTAAACAAAAGTTTGCTTGAACTAAAATGCTGCTATGGAAATCTCAAACAGATCAATTTTGTTAATTTATTTAAAAAGTAAGGTAATTCAGATATCTGAGTTCATGAGGCCAAAACAACTAGGTTTAGTTGGGTGACACCGATTTCCACTTTGGACAGATGGTTTTAATGCTTTTATTAGATTGAACAATACGACAAAGCCATTTTTTGGTCATCATAAACAGTTGAATATTGGCAGTTTCATATGATTCAGTCCAGTAGATACTTTCTAAGGGGCATTAGAGAAAGATATAGATTGTACTTTTTATCATTGTTATTTTTCATTATAATTATTTGTTTTTCCTTCTGATCTTTGAAGGCAGAGAATATACACATATACACAAGCACACACATACAAACATATGCACATACATGCAGATATAGGCACATATTATCTCTTTATCTATCAATGATCATCTTTGCATTTACAATCCCAAGGAGCTAAGGGAGTAGAACATAACAGGTACTCAGAAAGTGATTGAAAGGAGAGCAGAGATGCAGCCATGGACGTGATAAGTGGTAGTAGATAAGATTTTTTTAACAAAAGAAGAAAAAAATGATTAAATTAATCGATTTAACTACTTAAATTTTTTTTTTAATTGGAGAAATACATATTCTTTCTCTTTATGTGTTTTTAATGACTGGAAGAAACCAGGTGTCTTGGCAATGAATACTGTGCAAAACACATGTAAATTAAGCAAATGTATTACAAGTTTAGGGAACAGAGAAGACTCCAGTGAAAATTGGAGAAAGTGATAAAGACTTCTGGGTAATGTAAAAGCCAGAATTGAGAGAGGGGTGCTTGCAAAGATCTATATGCAGAGTATCTGGAGAGGCTAGGATTATTATAAAGGAGAGGTTGAAATATACTCAAAACACATGAAATAAAATAACTGTAAATCAAAAAAGGGGAAATATTTCAAAATGCATATAGGAGAAGAAAACATTAAAGGCAAAATGTTTCAGTAAATTTTATTTCTTACCTCTACTCCTGTTTCTGAAATGAGATGCCATTATTGTAGTTTGTTTTTGCTTTGTTTAATTACAGAGGCTTATTTTACTTGCAAATATTTCAGACCTAGAAAAAGGTATTATCTCAGCTAATTGTAAATGTCAAAATGTTTCATCAGGCTCAAAGTTATCTCCATAGTTACTAAACAACAACATCTCTGTCTTCTGACCCCTGCTAAGACCTAGGTTGTTCATTTTACATTTTGGCCACATATCTCTTATTAAAAATAATTATACAGTGAAGTAGAAATCAGGAGAATTGAATTTTTATCATGGGTTCTGTTGCTAATTCCTTGGGTACCATTAGACAAGCTGCTTAAACTCTCTAAAGTTTTTCTATAAAATAAATATAATAGAAATAATTCTACTGTTATTGTAAAAATTGTTGAATGTTAATTGTTATATAATAAATGTAAAAATTGTCACCGAGAGCCTACAGTGAACAGGTGAAATGCAGGGTAATTTCACATACTTTATCTCATTTAATTCTAATGTTAGTCATGTGATACAGACATTATGTTCACTTTTAAAAAATTGAGGTCCACCTGTCAGATATTAAGCAGTTTGTTCAAATGTTAAGATAGTCACTTGGCAAATATTTTATGAATCAGTTGATGAATTACTTCCTAGTCCTCTCTTTTGGCATTTCTCATATTTAACTATTTACCTAAAGTAGAAACTTGGCAATATAACATAGTGTGTGTAGGGGGATATCTATGGTAAATAGAAAAAGTTTGAATTATGAAATATTCAAAAAATATCAATTCACCCACAATTCCTTCCAACTTTAGAGTTCTGCTTACTCAATCAACTTTATGGTGTGCATAGTTATACAAAGTGGTATCAAATTGAGCTTATGATTTTAATTATTATGTAAGAATATTTGGCATTCATTCAGTCATTCAGCCAATCAACACATACTTAAGAATTGCTAGGTGCTTCCTAGTAGGGATTCTTTGGGGAACAGAACTTGCCTTCAGATTGTTTCTAGAATAGCAAAAACGATGGATGTTACTCAAATTGGTACAAAATGCTTGTGAATTTGCTGTTGTGGTAAGTGTGACCCTGCTTGAGAGAGCCTATGAAAGGAGAGTTTGCTTCAGTGAGAGAGAGAATACTTGAACTGAAAAAAAGAGAAGTGGTAAGAGAAGGGAAGTGTTTCCCAAGCAGAGGAACATCATGAGAAAAAAATCTGTAGCTGGAGACAGACAGCTAGAGTGGAGAGAATAAAGGAAATTCTGTCGCATTGGTAGGTGGTCAACACTGAATGTCTGTCTCTTCTTCAAAAGAACACAGAACCAATCAGAGGTGGCAATACATGGGGGTAGCACACATACTCACAAAAGGTTCGAGTACTCAAAGTGGAGTACTCATCACAAGGAAACAGGTGCGTAGGGGATAAATCATCCTCAAAATAAAGGAAAAGTATTTTCAGATAGAGTATAAAGAGGCTAGACTATGTAAAGTTGGTCTTGTAGCTGACTTTAAAGAAGCATATCTTTATCCGAGGAGTAATAAGAAGTTAGAAAAGGTTTTAAGAGGTGTAGGTCGAGGATGACATTTTTAAAAGCTCTTTCTAGCTATTGTGAAGAAAAAGAATAGGACAAGAAAAATAGTTAGTATAGGCAAAAAGATGGTAGTAGTTGGATTAGGGTGGTGATAATGACAGTGACGATGAGGAGACATAGACAAGCATGAGATCTATTTAGTATGTAAAATGAACAGGATTTGTTAAAGGGTTTGAAATGGGGAGTAAGGAGAATATCAAAAATGATTTATGTCGTGGAGAATGACAGATGGTTGTTTGATTTAATAATATCAAGAAAACTGAAAGAGAACCAGGTTTGGGGAGAAAAGATTATAAGTTAGTGTTTGAGCCTATTGAGTAATAAATGCCTTCGAAGTTGGCCAATCATTTGCCTCCACATTAAAATTTCAAAGTTAATTCATATTCTTGGTTTATCCCAGCCATGTTGTTTATACCACCTAATTACATGAAAAAAATGTTTTTCCAGATCTACCTGTCAATAATTGTTATAAATGTCATAATAGTAGAATATAAATCAATGTGACTTTAGTGGGTTTACAACTTTATAACCCACTGCTCTATTCAGAGATTATTTTAGATTTTTGAAAGGTGATTTTTCTTTGCCTTTCTTATGTGTTTCTGTGATGTAATTGTCATGCCTTCTGAATAGCTCTTATGGAAATCCTGTTTGAAATAGCAGAGTGAGATTTGATGACAATCTTTCTTGAGTCAGAAGAGAAGTGACTTTTTTTATACCACTATGCATATGAGAATTCATCAGCAATATCATAAAGATTTCACAAAAGCAAGGAATCGTGTGTATGCAACTTTTTAAGGAAAAGAAGCTTGAAATGATTTGCACAGGACCATTGAGTTTAGAAGGAGCTGCATTTTATTTAATCAAGCTCACCTTGCCTTCCAGTAAGGCCACAAGAAAAATATCTAAGAAGAATGGGCCCTGTGTTTAAAAAGCTAGGAAGAAATTTTCTTTAATTTTTTTTCTTTAGGATTTCCCCCAAAATTTATCCACTATTTGCTATCCCAAAAGTTCTACTTTACTTCAATTCTAAGATCCTCCTGTTGGTGGCAAAAATTTCTCATTCTCTTTCTCATTCTCCATCTCTTTTTCCTTCTACTTCTTTTTTTCCCCCTTGAATGATTGATTTTATAGAGGTCATTTTCTAAGTTCAGATTAATCAACTTTTTTTTAAGGCAAATACACAGGGCTAAAGAATATTCTATTTTAGGTGGAGTTTAAAGAAATTTTCCACTCAGGTAATAGATTAAAATATTGTATGGCTTTAAAAAAATATTTAGGTCCAAAGAAACATCATAATTTCAAAAGTAGTTCATGAAATTCATACATAGATAACTCTCAATTATACCTACTAATAGAGGAAAGTCCAAATGGAGATATAAAACCTCCAATGAGTAATTTCAAATGTCTTTACTAAAATTTTATTAGGGCAATATCTGAACTGATATTCACAATTATTCTTTTCTTTAGCTTCTTCCCTTCTAGTTAAGGGGCTTCTAATGATCACAGTGACATGGGTGAAAGAAGACAGAAAAATCTAGAATGTATATGAATTAAATTATATATAAAAATCTATCTTCAGATTATGAACAATATACTTAAAGACACAATTCTGTATTTTTGTATTAAATACAAGGTACATTGCAATAATACTTCTCTATCACATAGAGTTTAATGAAGAAGAAACTTTATTGTAACTAGGAATCCCCACCCAATGCCCCAAAAGTTAAAAATCACTCAGCTTCACTGTAAAAATAATTACAGAGTGAGCTCATATGACACTACCCCTAAAAATCTTCCAGAGTCAGAAAAATTATACATCTCCATTATTTTATTAGAATAAACACATTCTAAAAACATTTCAGCTTTTTGTTCTTGTTTTTGTTTTGACAAACAAGAACAACAAACGAAAATAGAAAGCATGAGTACTTAAGATCAAATCAATCTATTATTTCAAGGGCTAAAATAGATTATCAGCAGTTGTATGGTGACAATGTGGCTGCATGGGCTGGGAAGCCGGGCTGTCTTAAACTTTTAATTGTAACGAAAGCCATTACCATGAAAATTTTTAATGAAACAGTGCTATTTTATTCCACTGATACTGATGATTAATGTGTGTCATGTATTACCTTTGATTCCCATCAAGATTTGAAATCCATGAAATCTAAGATTTCAGGTTTTCATGACAGAGAATCATGATATCTTAGAAACAGAGAAGACCTGTCTTCCTCCAAAACAATAATTCTTTGTGAAAATATCCAGGACAAATCATGCCTGAAGCCTCTGTTCAATACTTCTGCTGTGATGGAGAACTTATTTCACCAAGCTAATTATTTCTCTGCAGTATTGTTGTATCTTAAAAGTCTATTTCATATGTCTCCCAAGTTTACCATATCTGCTGGTTTCATGCCTCTGGAACATCACAAAATACATTCTTATTTCTATATCTACATTTTTAAATATCAGAAGAGGTTTGAATTCTGACTCCGTCACAATATTTTATGTCCCAGGCAAGGTTATTTAACCTTCCTGAATTTCAGCCTTTTTATTGGCAAAGTGGTAATAGTGCTATTTGCTTTACTTGCTCATTGAGAAATTGAAATGTAATTATGTGCAAATAGCATTATAAAATAGTTCTCTGGCCCAGAGAATATCTTACACAAATGTTGTTTTCCTTTATTCCCTTCCTTTTCTGGCTTTTCTCTATTCTATATCATTCTTTTGACATTCTGTCTATATAAGTTCATTTTGGTATGTGTACATATATCTTAGAGATATATGTGAGTGATGATTACATATTATATTCTGTTGGGTGAGAACTTGAAGTTGTTTTTCCAGCTGTTGTGATGGTTCTTAGTGATTTATCTACATTCTCTTTCCCAATCTCTGGAATAAACTGTGCATCAACAAGATGACTAGCTAGGTTACGCTTATCCAATATTTGATTATGCAATTCATTTTGTCATGCCGTTCCTTACTCTGGGCCCTGTTTTATTCTAGTCCTTGGGTTTCTTTCTCCCCTATACCCCTTAACACCTTTTGGAGCTTTCCAGGGAGGACAAGGTTTAGGGTCTGGCTCATGATTATAGGTAGAAGATAGCTTTTTATGATACCTGCCAGAGAAGTTTTAATTATGTAAATTCCTCATTATATAATTCCATTGAAGAAAGTATATTCTTTAAGAATATGCTGACCTTCAGTTTTAAATCTTTTTCACTAAAATTAATATGAAGTGGCATAGCATATTTTCTCCAAAAGAATAATTTTTTATATATTTTTCCATGTATTGAAAAAAGTTATCATTACAGAAATAAAGGAATAGATTTGACCTCATAATTTTGTAATTTTAAATTAAATAAATAAGTTATAGAAACCTGAATTCTAATTCTGGTTTTACCACTAACTAGCTGGCTGACGATGAGCAGGTCATTTTATTATCTTAAGACTCAAGTTTCTTATTTCTTAACAGAAGGATTTGGATAAGGTGATTCTTAAGTTTACATTAGCTCTACAGTTCTATAATTTTAAAAAATTAGTTGCATTTCCATTTATTTATTCATATTTATAAAGATGCATTAATTCATATTTCATTATAACATACGTTTTTCTCTTTCTTCATTCCTATGTTTGTGTATGTGCTGGTTTGGGAATAGGATGTGTTTGTTAAATTCTCATCAGGAGTTTTTACATATAAATTTGTGCTGGTCAGAAGGTTCAGGAAGATAGGGATTTCCAACTAAATGTAGGTCATTAGGGATCGCTTTTGAATAGACTTACTTCAAAGAGGATAGAACTTCTCTTTATTATCAACACTAAAGATAAAAGCCAAGACACCAAAATCAATTAGCAAGACTTTCAAGACTCAGTGTGAGGAAGAAGTTTTAAGTTGCTTGCTCAGAAGTAGAAAGAGGTGCGTACAGGAGGGGACCACAGGTATGTTTTTAAATTCAAGTAGTAAAAGTTTGCATTTAAACAGCAAAATTTCCTGGCAAGATGTTAGTTTACCCAGTAACTGACTTTTGACTTCTTTGGCTATAGACATTCTTCCTGAATATCTAGATTATTAACGGATGGGAAAAATGGCCAGCATCTGTCTATCACCGTTCTCGGCACTGAACATGGACACATCTGACAAGGCTGCTATCCAATCATTCAAGTGTGGCTAAGAGAGCTGTTTCTGCCCCGTGGTCTGTTCCTTGCTGACTGCAAACAGAGTTTGTCTTCTCAGAGCTAGTAGGGCCACCCGTGGAGCCTGTCACTCAGCAATCAGCTGAGACACGGTCACTTTGTCTTCAATGTTGCATCATGTCTTTAATCGAATTTATATTTTTCACTTCTGGGAAACTCATGGTCTTCCTCCTGTTCATTTCTAAATGTCAGAGTGGGACTTCCGCCTTCTTTGTGTGTTTGTTTGTTTGTTTGTTTTTGATTCATAAGCACCAGTAGAATCTTCAAGCCCAAGAGCACCAGCATCTGGATGCCCATTTTCTACGGTGCTCTTATTTTACAGAGCAAAAGAAGAAAGGCTTACATAAGGAAGTGACTTGTTCAAGGCCAAACAGAGAAAGATGGAGTTGGAATGATAAGTCACATTTCTTGACTTTTAGTCTCAAGGGCTTTTCCTGACTCTATGCTTCAATATGATCCCTTGAGTGAGTTGTATTCTAATGTTTTTTTTTTTTTTTAAATAAGCATCCTGCTATTGTCAGCCCAGAATGACCTTCACAGCTCATTATTATCATTGATCCTCATATGATGAACTTGATAAATAGTAACAAGTAAGGTAAATAATTATGGTTACACATGCTGTCTTTTTTTTTTCCCACTGATTTTGCTCAGAGTGCTAATCTGATATGGAAAGAGTACTTTAAAAAGAGCACACTCATATATTTGACCACTTTGATATATTTTTCCCATTAAGATAAATCTGTGAATTCAGTAAAATGATTGGACCCAAAGGCTGACAATGACTTTGGTAGCAGATTCAACTTGTCATATGGAAATACTTGTTTGTACAAGTGTAGATGAGAAATGGTTAATCTAAGCATCCTGAATAAGAGAATGATGCCTTAGATACACTCTCTACATTTTTTTTTATTGCATATTTCTTTAAATTTGTTCAAAGCCATTTCAAACATAAGATTTCATTCTACTTTCCATCCCACTCTGCGATCTAGTTACCAAAGGTTTTGGTTAATGCTGCAGTACCTTAACATTTTACATTGAATTGGAATGCCAGACATTTAACTTAATTTAGTATATATTTTACTTATTTGATGAAAAATTTTGAGTGACTTTCAATACAAATAAAATATAAGTTGAAAATCGGGAACATGTAAACCTGAAAAATACAGATTATAAAGGCCAGTTTAGATATTAATTGAAATTTCACATTCACCTGTCAGCTTCCAAAAAGCAAAAGCAAAAAAGAAATCATCTATATATTATAAAATATTTATATAACATCAAAAATACTTAGGCAATATTAAAACTATCTAGACTTCTAAAGACAAGTATACACTAACACAGTTTACATAAATGTATTGAAATTATTTGTTTTTTCTTTAGTAATTGAAGAAGCATTTGGGATATGGCAGGGCCTCAGTATAATTGTATTAAATATCTTCTGTATAGCTGCACTATGAATGATTCAGAATATATATGCCCAATTGCCCAGTATACTGGCATCTCTGAAATACTAGCATAGATTATCTCTGATATCTTTTTCAGCTCTAATTCCATAGAAGCTATGAGTGAGCAACGTTTGTGAATTTCTGATTGAAATCTTGTTCCAGGCATCCACACAGTGCCAGATACACCATAACAGGTATCTAACAAACATGAGGCACAGATAGTTTTACCGACTTCCTTGGATAGCTTTTGCCTTACTATGTTGAATTTGATGAAATCAGGACTTTCTCATTTGGAGTTTCTTTATTTCTGGCAATTCCCAGACTCCTTCATCCCCAGGATAATTTTCTTCATTGCTCCAAGTCAGGTTATGGAATAAGTGCTTCCCCGAGGGACGGGAAAGTTATTTGAAAGAGACTGAAGTCTGTCAGATAAGTGAAAACGTTTATAAATACCTTGCTTGGAACTGAGAGAGAAGAAGGTTTTCAAATCAAAGTGCTAAATTAAGAAGCTTAATTTTGGCACTTCAGCTGAGTGAGTTGTTTATGGGAGGGTTTATGCTGACAATTCCCCCGCATCCACAGGGGGGATCAGGAGCGGAAACTGATAAGATAGCTTCAAGGGGAAGGAAGGACTGTCTCGCTCCAGCAGCTCTGTCTTCAGAAGCAGGTGAGGAGTGCTGAGTCTGGGTCCGTTTTAGTCCCACGCTGTTACACAGATAGCTACAGCATCCTGACTTCCTCCACAAGGTACCCTCCTTGGAGGGACAGAGCCAACACTTACGTTCCTTGTGAACTTCTCCAATTTATCATTACAAAAATAATAAGAAAGTTCTCTGTCAGTTGGAAGGAGAAAAAACATTGTTTTTGAACATAAAGACACTACATTGGGATTTAGATTGTAACTCGGATTCTAACAATAACTTGTGAAGAAATTTGTTTACTGACTCTGAAGCAGATTTTCTCATCTGAAGATGGGAGTTAGATCTTTTCTGTAATCTCCATTATGCTTTGTACCTTGAGAAATTCTTTATCCTATCATTCCGGTATTAAATATATTTCAAGAATATTTCAGTATATTTATGTAGCGAAGTCCTAAAAATCAGTTTTAGCACTGGATTTAATAATTTTACTCTGCAAATTTCCATAAGAAATGAGAAACATTTCTAAAAATATTTACCAGAATGTTTATTTCAGCATTATTTGTAGTGGTAAAATTAAGGAGTAAAATAACTTCATAATAAAAAGTGATTGAATATGTAAATTGTTTATCTATATGAAGGCATAGGTATACTTCTTTAAATTCATATTGCTGAAAAATATTCGATGGCATCGGACATGTACAAGGTGAATTCCAGATAACAAAATGAGATTACAAATAGTAAGGAGATATCTCAATTTTGTCAAAGATAAAAATGAATGCTTAAAAATATATGTGTGTGAGATGTAATAGAAAAAAAGGAATGGAGAACACTATTTCAAAATTTCAACAGTGTTTATTTCTGTTTTGGTAGTTATTGGTGATATTATTTATTGTTATATTCTATAATTTACAATGTTTTGCAATGAAGACTGATTAAATTCATAATCAGAAATAAACATGATTAATTTCACTTAAATATTGAAGAAAAAAATTTATAGGCTCTCCCTTTCCTTCACCTCTTACTTTCTAATACTTCAGAAGCTTGAAGAATGATCTTCAAGTCTTGTGACAAAATGCTATCTCAACAAGTTTCCAAAAGTTGAAATCACTCTCATTTATGTTTGTATAAACCATAGATGTCAGGGCTACTGGACACTCCAGAAGCACTTTGGTTTCCTCCACTCATGTTACTGAGTCTCAGAAAAGCAAATGACATGCCAACTATAATAAAACAATGGTCCAAGTAGTTACAAATTTTCAGAATCTAAATTTTGTAGATCAGACTCAAAATGAAGTATAGAGCACAAAACCATCTGAAAGGAATGTAGTAATGTAAAAACAAGTAAAGCAATTAAATGATCTAAGATACTAATATATATATATTTTTTAATTTGGGGGATATTTACACCAATTTCAAGTGAAAGGCTCAAATACCTTTCCAATTATAAATAATTCAAATAGAGTATTTTGGTTTCATAACCCTTGGTGAATATGAAATGTCTCATTCCACTAGATTTTATAGAAACATACCTGGTCATCATGGTGCCTGAAAAGTATTTTATTAAATTCTCAACAATCTAACTTACATGCTAGATTTTCATTGTTCAATTTGGAAAATTATATGCATTTACCTCCATCTCTCAGTTCAAGATGAAATTTCTGCTCATGTGGTATTGTAGTTCCATGACCGTAGTTTGACTATTTGTGGCCAGTGTTTGCCTCTAGGACACAAGTCACATGGGGCACAGCATGGCTGACATCCAGAAAGATCAGGAGAACCACACAACTGCTTTGGCACTCCTTCAAGAATTGCTCAGCAAGAAGCTCGTGATTGTTCACCATCTGGTTGAAAACCATGGTAATAATTTGTTTAATATTAAAGTTAATATGATGTCTGTCAGTAGGAAGCATTTTGTGGAATTGTAATCACCATCATAGTCCATGTTAGGTAGACTTTTATTATTATCTTTGTTTTCACTTGCTTATTAGTCTCTGGGAAATTAATTCTGGGGTATCGTCTCCCATGGTCAGTGTATGTTTTAAAATTATAAATTGAAATTTAACATACCCAGTTCTTTATAATCTTATATATTGGGGGAATGGATAAATTAAAAGGATTACATAGAATTACTAAGTTTTAATGCTTCTGAGGAGTTTAGAAGTTATTAGACCTGAGTTTGTCGACATGATTCCAAATGCGAAAAGTTCTATTCACAGCCCTGAATACATTTATTTATTATAGTTTTTAGAAATATGTCCACCTTTATTATATGTTATATAAGTTAATATCTCATACCAAAGATGAAGAAGCTGAGGCTTAGGAAGATGAAGAAACATTCCTAAGGCAATAGTAGCAGAACAAGGCCCAGGACCTCATTTTTGACCCAGATTCCATGTATTTTCTTTTATGCTGACTATATTTGCTCATACTTCCTGAAAGTTTTTAGTATGGCTCTTGGGGGTTGGAGGAAATATGGGAAATTTTTGAATATCGATTGCATAAAAATAAAGTTTTAGGCAGTTCCAAGATGAGCTGGTTACATGCCCGATTTTATAGGCTTATTCCATTGATGTCTTCATCTGTTGTTGCTGAAGCCCTGCAGCCTTATTTTTTTCACTGTGTCTCCTACAGACCAAAGAGCTTTCCTCTTCCTCAAATACCTGACCTGGGTTTTTTAAATAATCATTTCAAAACCAGAATAGAAATCGTGGTGCTTAAAATAGTTCATATACTATCTTTTCTTCTTATAGATTCTCTCTATATGGATAGAGGTAGCACGGCCAAGATCTTACAAAGAAAATGTCTTTGGGTATGGACTTTGCAGTGGAAATGATGAACAGATATGGTCTGCTGTCCATAGTTCTGAAATGCCATTTTAAACTAGCACTGCAATAATGGATGACTTTAGCAGCTTCTCTCGAGAAATCAGGACAAGATGAGAATAGAATTTTATGTGGAGGAAAATGGAAGAAGCACCAGGTGAAGTGAAAGGAGAGAAGATGTTAGATGGGAATGGTCTCTCACTGATTGCAGAGAATAAGATAAAAGAGACTATTCTTTTGATGTAGTGGTCAAAATTTTTGCAGTTTGGAGAATAGACTGTTTTCCCTCCAGGCAGTTGGTAGACACATGGTATTCACATCCCTAGCTACCATCTGCATCTATGTCTCCTTAATGATAGGTTTAGATCTTATACAGACAGGGTATCTTCTCCAGATAACATCATGGAGAAAACATTACCTAGATGTTAATTTAAAAATAATCATAGACTTTCTGATCAGTTCTTTCTGATCAGAAGAGAGAATTGACATTAACAATTAAAATGCTTCATACTTCAGTCACCATGGAAAGGTGCTAGAGACACGAAACTGAACAATGAAATATTTATTGTACAGTTGAGTGAGAAAATCACTCACACGGTTAGTTTACATTGACTTCTGGGCATCATGGTAAATAATTTCTGTGCATTAGTTTACTTGATCCTCAAAATGACCTTGAGATTGACTATTTTCACTGTTTTTTTTTTTTTTTTTGGTGAGAAAACTAACAGAAGTTTATAAAAATGTCCATGGACACATGCCTTATGAGCTTAAATTCACACCTTTTTGATTCCATAATTTATGTCCTTAGTAATTCAGTAGTATCGGAGGATATGTTTAACAGTGGACCTATGCAAAAAGTGATGGCTGGGTCTCAAGTCTGAACAAGGCAATGCATGGTAGTAAATTGAGGAGAAAGGGAAGGAAAGAGCAAACAGTTATATCAAACCTGAGCTTTGAATGATAAGAAAAAGGTCACCAAGCACTGCAAATAGGGTCAGGGGCATGTGCAGAGTTCTAAAATGGCATGCAGTGCTTGCAGAATGATCAATTGTCAATACGGCTTTATTGTAAAGATGCATGTTGAGAATGTGGTGAATGGTGAGCTATAAATTTTTCTTGTGCTTTGATGTTGGACAAGTCATTCATTAACCTCCGAGAAAGCTAATACTTTTACTGGCTGGATTTCATGGGGTTAATTCCATAAGGT
The DNA here is from genome assembly GCF_014176215.1 of Rousettus aegyptiacus. Lineage (NCBI taxonomy): Eukaryota > Metazoa > Chordata > Mammalia > Chiroptera > Pteropodidae > Rousettus > Rousettus aegyptiacus. Next base: position 12,341,358 of record NW_023416285.1, read on the forward strand.
CCTTTTGAAATAATATTTATATATCACTTTCCTTCTCCTCTTCTTCTGAAAACAATGTCACCTGCAATCCATTCAGTCATCCTGGCTCTTCTCTTATCCTATTTATGGATTACTTTGGTCCTGTTCTGTTCCACTATCTCTCTTCTACTACCATCTGGGCAACTGTTTTTTGTTTTGTTTTGTTTTTTGTTTTTGATCATTTGCACCTTCACTAGAGACAATAGATGTTACAGTCAAACCAAGCAGCATTTTATTTCCTTGCAATTCTTGTAAAAAAGTTTAGTAAGGGGAAAGGGTCCAAAAAAGTAATGAATACAGTAAGAGCCGAGGATGTTCTGTACATTTCATTTCTCTACGCTATGCTTCTTTCCCTTAACTTTGTACACTTAAGATTTTGATTTGACTTTTTTTATTCTAAACATTATATTATGTTGTTTTCCCTCCTTCCCCTTTTTCATTTTCTAGATAATGTAACTTAAGAAAATTAAATGTTAAATGGATTCCAATAAAAACTATCAAGTTAGTGGCAGAGCTTCAATTCCAATTTCTAACCCAAATCTCCCAATTTCTTGATGTTGTGGTTCCAGACTCACTCTACTCTATACTCTTTAAATATTCTCATGGATTAGACACATAAATCTAATAGGAAATGACTGCAGCTTCAGAATGATTGTATAAGTCATCATCCCAAAAATAACACCTTTGGCAGTGAAAGGGACATAAATGAAAATTAGTCTAGGGAAATAGGCATAATCCACATTTGGTCCAGGCAATCAGCAATGTGTAGGTATTCTCTGCTTTAAGGAAATCAAAGGACAACTTACTATGTGGCCCAAAAAATACTGAGTAGACAGTCTCCAGAGCACAATACTAGTTGGTATCACTCTTCCCAGCTTAAAAATTTAAAAATAATATGACCAGTGACAAATAAAGGAAATATCTAAAAGAGTCCCATGGACTACTGGTAATCAGATAGTGTTTTTGAAAGCTGAAGTAGTTGGGTTCTGATTCCCTTATACTTCATTTATTTACCTCCAATTGATTGATTCATTCATTCACTCATTCCCACGAAATGCGTACCTGCTAAGTTTCAGGTACTGTGTTACAAGTTCAGCCATGAACCAGGTATGGTCCCTGTCCTAGAGTCATTCACAATCTAATGAGGAACACAGATTAATAAACAAATATTTACTGTACAGAGGGATAAATGCCATCAGAGAAATAAACTATAATTTGTAGAGTGCAAAGAATGGGGGGAAAATACTATTCTTTGGAAAATTGACCAAGACTACAATAATGAATTTTCCAGGTGGAGATGGAAAAAGTAAAGCACAAACTCAGAAACATTAAATAATTGCTCTTAGGCATACTAGGTACGGCTGTGCAAGTTGTTTATCGTATCCATTAGGTTGGAGCCAGGTTGTTTGCAAGATTACGAACTCTAGGCTTTATCCCATGCATAATAAAGAACCATTAGTGCTTTTGTCTTTGCTTTAAAGCAGATGAGTGATACTAACACACTTGAGTTTAAAAATGTGATTCTGCTGGTAGTATTAAGGGAAGATGAGTGTATATAATGTCTTTACCACGATTTTATGTTTTTTTTTTTGAAACCTAAGGGTAATAATTTGGCACATATTTAAACAATCCCATGTGTTAGGTATTTGCTTTTGCCACAGAGATACTGTCAACCTTCTTTCCTCTCACTTTTGCTTCCCTTTTCTTTCAAGCTGTATTTTTGCCCTTAAACATTTTCTTTTTTCAGAGCCCCCTGTCACAGTACCCCCATTTTAGGTTAAATTGGCATTCCTTTTGTCCTTCTGCTTTCCCAGAAAGTGCTCTTGAGATTTCTTTACTTTGGTTTATTTTTTTATTGTCAATATGAAGCCAAATACACATTTTTCCCCCTCCTGTTATATTTTCTTTTGCTTGATCTCCATTCTTCCTTGCAGTCTTTGATCAGAAAAAGAGAGCTGCCTGCATTATCATTAAATTTGCTGAGTCATCTGTAATTTTTTTTGAATGCTAAGGGTTTCAATGTCATTAGAGATGAGGTCCAAGTCTGCCTGGTTTTTGAATATATTTGAGTCAAATTACATATTCTAATTGTACATCCTAATTTTTAATGAAGCTGAAATGAGAAAGGGTCATAAAGGTGCATGTAGTTACAAAATCTTTCATGAGGTAATGAAGAAATAGTGACTCATATCTTTCAATATTAGATTTTCCAGGGGGAAAACCTACTTTAAAAAAGAACCAGAAGAAAAATAGAGGTGGAAATAAATATAGGAAAATATGAACTTCAAAAGGAATAGTATAATTTCAAAAGATGAATTAAAATTTTTTCCCCAAATAAATTATAGAATGATTATCTGCTGTACAGAAGTAGATAAGAAGTTAGTTTATGTGTGTGCTGTGGTGTTCCCGGTGCCTTCTTTATTCTTCATTGAGTGACTTTAAATTTCTGATGGGTATAGCAAGTTTTTAAAAGTGGTGAAAATATTTTTCTGCTCCTGATATTAGAAATACATTTCTCAATTTCGTGAATCTTGCCTTGACCATGTGACTACCTTTGGCCAAAAGGACATTAGGAAACATGATAGAAGCCAACAGCTGAAAGGTACTTTCCATTCCTCTTGCTGCTTCTGGAACTCAGCTACCTTGTGAAAAAGACTGAGAAAGCTTTCTAGGTTCTGGAGAAAGATAGTTTCATTGCCAATTACCAGAAATGTGAGTGAGGTCATTTAGGACCAAGATATGTCCCAAGTCAACCCAACAGCTCACTGCAGTTGTGTGAGTAAATCCAGCTGAGATGATCAGAACTGGTCAGCTGAGCTCAGCCCAAATTGCCAACCCATAGAATGGCCAGATAATAATCAATTATTATTGTTTTAATCCACTAAGTTTGAGGGCCATTTATCAACATCAAAAATTAACATAATGGGTCATTGCATTTCCAACTATGATAGCCTGAATTCTAAATTGGTCCCCAAGATTTTTATCCTCTGTCTGAACTAATTTGGGACTATAAGGGAATATCACTTCTATGATAAGACAAAGGTGAAGGAATTTTGAGATGTGATTAAGGTCTTTCATCAGTTGACTTTGGGTTAATCAAAGTGGAGATTCTCCTGGGTAGGCCCGACCAGATAGGCTGTGTCTATAAAAGAGATCAGAGGACTTGCAGCAGAAATAGATGCTCTTCTAATGGCCTTGAGAAAAGAATCTGCAGTGCTGTATAGATGATCACATGACAGGGAACAGTGGGCAGCTTTCGGAGATAAGAACAGCCCTCCCCACTCCTGTGGCTGCCAGCAGGAAAATGAGAATCTCATTCTTTCAGCTGAAAACTTTCAAGAACCGGCAGCTTGGAAGAGGCCCCTGAGTCACAGATGAGATCACAGCCCCAGCTGGTCTCTGGGTTTCAACCCGATGAGACTCTAAGCAAAGTACCCAGATTTCTGAACTTCTGACTCATGGAAACTGTGAGATAATAATTTATGTTATTTTAGCTAAATTTGTGGTAATTTGTTATGCAGCGAGAGAAAACACAACCTAGCCCTTCAACTATTAGATATAGTCAGAATTGTGACTTGCAGAGAGGATCCAGTTACAGGTTTCTTCATCAGGTTGTAAATCTTGGTAACAGAGAGAAGTGAAATTCCTTGGCTAGAAGAAGGCCATTTTTCTCTACCCCTAGGCTCACAGTAAATGTAGCCCCCTTCATGTCATGTGAATATAAAGAGAAGAGGAAGATTTTATCTGTAAGTGATGATCTCTTCAAAAGCTAATGTTCAATTGGGGTCAGAGGATTAGATTATATGACCTCTTGAGGGAATTTCTTGCCCTCATAATGTTGTGGCTCAGAATAAAGTCATATATTTTTTTTTTTGGTCCTAAAAGTGCTGAAAGGCACTCAAAATTATAAGTCAAAGTGCATGACTGATGGGCTTGTTGATGTTGAAGAGAAAATGACTTGTTCTCTATTATAACACAAACAAAAGAAGTGAAACTTCCACCAAGAAAAACAAAGACTAGAGGAAAACTGTCTTCTGATAAAATAAATGGCATAATGAAGCCGGTAAAAGTCCCAGCTGGTTACAAACACAGATACAGACTAGCCAGATCTCCATGTGGCAGAATGGATGCAGAGCTTCCTCTGACAGAACAATGACAAGAGATTTCAGTGAATATGCATTGATTTAGCAGGGCCTCGGACAAATCCATCTTTACTGAGTGGCATATACAAGTTCCCTGTCATTAAGTACAAATCAAAGCATTTAAAATGCATGCAAGAAAAATTTTTCAATCCTGCAAGGCTTAGCACCATGCAGAGAGCACCATAGGGCATCAAATTTTTATAGCGTTATTCCTATACCACTTGCCTGGATTCATCTCACTCTCTACTCCCTAATTTGCACTTGATTCTTCTAACTTCTGACCTTTTGATGTGTTCACCCTGGCACTTTTTTAGTTCTAGCCTTTGCTTCTTTTCTTGAATATGATGTATACTTTCCCCTGAGTATGCTGTCTTTATCCCGTAATATATTATGCCGAGCTCTTCAGTCATTTTAGGTGCCCATCTTCTCCATTAAGAATGCTTCCATTAGTTCATCCCAGATTCTCAAGCAAGACATAGGCATTATCACACAACATGCAAACATCATTTTCATTCTCACATAATTATTCTAATGCTTTGAAAATTCTCTTGCTTGTCTTTATGGAGAATGAGGACTTTGAACTAGGACTAGTGAGAGAAGTCATGCATTCATTTAACAGATTTTAATTAAGCACCTATTGTGTCTGGGGCACAATTTTAGGACCTTGGACTATGTCAGTGAACGAAGCAAAGATCTCTACCATCTTAGTTATTAAGATGTAATATTTATTGGCATATTACTATAAAATTGGTATCAAGAAATGGGAGACTGGAATCCAAATAAGGATTTAAGAACAGAATTGATTTCTTATTAAGTATAATTAGACAAGAAACTTTATCTACATGATATATTTTAATCCTCCTAAAAACCACCCGAAGTAGGTATTATCACTCCCCAATGCCACATGCACACATTAAATAGTAAAATTTGAATTTGAACCTGTAAGGTCTTGAATATAGGGTTTGCCTGGAGCCATGAATAAACAGTGTGATAGAAGTTAAAGAGCATCCAATTTCAAGGCAAAAAGAACTGAATTTAAAACTTTCGCTGCCAGTTACTGGGACTGTGACTTTTGTGGCCTCTCAGATAATGTCCCCTATTAACTATGATCTTCCAGTCTAAACAACATAGATGTGAGATGGTTGTGTTGGGCTCTTTCATCGGTTTGTATTTCTAGTTAGTGTAAACCCCAAAGAGCCTAGCCACATAGCAGCCATCTGTAGAGGCAATGCTGACTGACAGAACCTTATAAGAACTTCTCCTGCCAGTTCATTTTACCTCCAAAGTGAGGGGTATACCCTCAGTCTATCCTCTTTCCACCATATCACTCCATATTTTCTTTATCAATGGTTTTATCTACTACAACTTATAGTAGACATTGTCACTATTTGAAAGACTCTAGATAAGAAGCCAGAGGAAATTAGCGAAGTGAATTTATTAACATACATGAAGAAAATGGTTATGATGAAAAAAGTAACTATATCCTAATGGAATTAGTGCCGGCAAAATCTTCACATTAGAGAAACTCTCAAAGACATTTTATGCCATTGAAGTAGCAAAAGATAACATTTTGGAAGGGGACACAAACTTAGAAATGTATATAACAATTTGCCAAGGTATAGAAAAGATGTTCACTCCAAATTTTAAGCTGTACTACAAAAAACCAACCAACCAAACAAACAAAAGAACAAAAAACAAACAAAAACAACAACAAAAAACCCCACTTCAAACTATTTTGATATAAAGAAACAAGACAGTTTAATTCTAAGGCTTCCCAATGTTTTAAATTACACTGTGCTAATAAGTATTAGTTTTGCTGTTTTAGTTTTCATTTCCCTACACATCTACAATAGACAGTAAAAGACTTTTTAATGTTTTGACAAAAATTTTTAATGGTTATAGAACACTCATAATGTTTCCATTAATTACTAAGTTTGCTTTGCAGAGTTTCAGCTTGCATGGTCATTTTTACACTCCTGCACAGTCATACAAATTGAGTATTGCCCATACTTGTTTCTCTCTTTCTACATATAGGAGACCCCCCCCCCCTTTCTGGTTAAAATGTGGCCTGACTGGTGGCTATATTAGAGATCCCCTATCTTTACCTCATAATCATTATCCTCAGGAGTAGTACTTACTATATGGTTGTAATTCATTGCTGTGGTCTAAGCAGTGACCTGATATTGGTAACCTACATTAATCCATTTCTTGCCTGGCTTCACACCTGTACACTCACCCTACATGAAGTGCACAGACTGGAGAGCACACTCACCACTATGTCATCCTTATACTTTCATCACTAGCTGTATTAGTTTCCTAGAGTTGCAGTAATGAAGTGCCACAAACTGTGTGACTTGAAACAACAAACAACAAAAACTTATTGTCTCACAGTTCTGGAAGCTAGAAGTCCCCAAATCAAGGTGTTAGCAAGACCATGCTCCCTCTGAAACTTGTAGGGAAATCCTTCTTTACCTCTTCTTAGCTTCTGGTGGTTTGTTGACAATTATTGGCATTTCTTGGCTTGCTGCTATATAATACCATTTTATGGCTTTGTCACATGGAGATCTCTCTGCTTGCCCCTGTCTTTTAAAAATGGCACAAGTCATATTGGATTAGGGGCCCATCCTACTTTAGTACAAACTCATCTCAACTAATTATATCTGCACTAACTCTATTTCTAAATAAGGTCCCATAACATTTACCTTTACCGTCAATGTTCCATGTGAACTAGCCATAGTCCAAATACTTGACTCATAAGACCTTCCCTCTCATAGTCTCCATTACTTCAATAATATATTTAGGATATTAATTCCTAGTCACAGAGTAGTTATAAGGATTAATTTACCATATTTAAAAGGCATGTGTCAAAAGATCATGGCTCCTTAAACATTAGTTCCTTCTGAGTACCTCCCTACCTAAACATTTATAAATTAAATCATGCCTTGAATACTTGACATTTACTGCCTATATTATTGATAAATGCCACTGTCTGTTTTGGGTCACCTAACTAGATTGAAAAAAAATAATTATGTGTGTGATATATGATTTTGTATCTCCAGAGAACCTAGGGCATGGCCAGATACAATGGAGATGTTTTTAAAAGCTTTGTTGGGTATTCTGACACTGAATAAAGTTAGCTGCATATAAATGCATATTTTGACCCTGGTTGCTGAATAATGAGATCAAAATAAAAATTAGAATTCATAATTCAAATTTGAAATAAGAAGTAGAAACCATCAGAAGTATTACATACAAAAGTATTTTCTTTATTTCTGTAGGAATAACATGGGTATATGATTACTAAACAAAACTAGTAATAATTTTCTCTGCAAAAGTCTTTTTGTTCATGGGAAAGTAAACAGATTATAACTTAAGAAAAAAATAGATAATAGAATAATCACATATTAAAGAAATTGAATTCAGTTAAATCTTTTCCAGAAAGGAAAATCTAGTCCCAGATGTTTTCTCTTATGAATTCTACTAAATACTTAAGAAAAAGTATTAAAACTAATTCTACAAAATGTGTTCTAAAAAATATAAGGGAGCACTTCCGAACTCTTTTTATGAGGCCAGGTCAGCATTACTCTATTTACTGACAGCAGATAAAAATGTTACAAGAAAAGAAAAGTACAGAACAATATCACTTATGAATATAAACATAAAACCCTCAAGAAAAATATTAACCAACTGAATCTAGCAGCGTGTAAAAATATATGGTGCAAAAAGTGGGGTTTATCTCAAGAATATTGGTTCAGGGTTCAAAATTTTATCAACATCATTCATCATGATAACTGACAAATGAAGAAAAATCATACGATCATCTTGATCAATTCGGAAAATCATTTGCTAAAGCCTATCAACCAATCCTGATTTTAAAATCTCCCAGCAAACTTGTAAGAGAAGGAAGCTGTTTTAACCTGATAAGGAATATCTATAAGAAATCAAAACAACCAAAACTAAACAAACAAAAATGCAGCTAGCATCATGTTTAATCATGATGGCAGATTAAAAATTTCCCCCCTAATTTGGGAACAAATATAAGGTCTGCCCATAATACACATGGTGCTAGATGTCCCAGCCTGTGCAAGAAGGCAAGTAAAGAAAATAAAAGGCATCCAGATTTGAGAGAGGAAAGTATTGCAGATGTCATGCTTCTCTACATTTTGAATTCCAAATAATGTACAAAAAAATGATCCTAGAGGTTACAAGGTTGTAGGATCAATATTAAAGTATAAACAAATCAAGTGTATTTCTCATATGCTCTAGCAATGATCAAAAGGAATTTGAAATTAAAAAGTAGTCTTTTGAGGGAATGTCTGCTTTCTGATCTGACTGTAGGAGCTTGGAAGTCATCACCTCTGTCCTCACAACAAGCAAAAAAACAAAACGAACTGAAAATTAACAACTCCTCTTAGATTCATCAGACAATTAAGGTCACAAGGTAAACTGTTTTCCTGAAAATTAGAGACAGATAGATGGTTTGAAAGAATCATAGCTCATTGGAACAGAGCCCAGATGCAGAAACTGCTGCTGGAGTTAGGACTAGAGTAGAAAAACTTGAACTGTAGGTAATGAATTGCTGGAGGCTCAGTGCACAAGCTTGAGATTTAAATAGTCTAAGGGGACCTAGTGTTAGCAACGCCCCTCTTTGGCTTCATGAGGCATACCTCCATGAGCCCTATCAAATTTGCACAGTGGAGGTGAGGGAGAAAATCCCTTGTGCTTCTGGCACTAGAGAGGAAAAAGTGTTAATTTTGAAATATGTCTGGAACATTCTGTTCTTCTTAATAAGACTGTCTCACTAGGGAAAGTATTTTATCAGGGCTAGTTGATCTGACAAAAGGGAAATACCCAACTCTAGCCCTGCTCTAGCTTTTCTTTCTCACCCAGGGATGAGGACTGAGAAGCATTCTTCAAGGGCACAGCCCAGAGGCACAGGCTAAGAAACCAAGACCTAAATATATAGGACCTCAGCACACTTCCCCTCCCCCTATAATGCACCAACACATCTATCAGACTCCTGCATAATAACGCGAGCTTGTAATGGAAAGAATTATACACTGAGGACCTTCCTTAAGAAGATGTCTCTAGGAAACACAAAGACAACAGGGGACACTAAGGACACTTGTGAAAAAATTTTAGCCTCCGGCAACTACAGGTAAAGCAAATAGTAAATACAGCCCAATTCCTAGTCGTATAAACATAAGGCCTTTTTACCTCAGTTTCTTCGACCCAGCACATCATATCTGACTTTCAATGAAAAATTATAAATATCCTAAAAGACAAAAAAACAGTTTGAAGAGAAAGAGCAAGTATCAGAGCCAGGCTCAGATATGGAAATGATTTGGAAATTATCAGACTGAGAATTTAAAACAACTACAATTTGACATGGTTCTCTATATAGAAAACCCTAAAGACTCCACAAGAACACTCCCAGAAACAATAAGCAAATATGGATACAAAATCGACATTCAAAAATTCATAGCATTCCTATACTCTAATAATGAAGTGTCACATAAAGAAGTAGAAAAAAATAATTTATTTTGCAATTGCAATAAAAAGAATAAAATGCCTAGGAATAAATTTAAAAAAACATGTGAAGAACCTACATAATAAAAACTATAAGACCCTATAAAAAGAAAGAAGATACAAAGAAATGGAAAGATAGTTCATGTTCTTGGACTGGAAGAATCAACAGAGTTAAAACAACTATATTACCTAAAGCATTATAGAGATTTAATGCAATCCCCATCAAAATCTCATCAGCATTTTTTAAAGACATAGAACAAAAAAATTATCAGATTTATATGGAAGCACAAAAGACCCCAAATTACCAAAGCCAACCTGAGAAAAAAGAATGGGGCTGGAGACATCGAATTATACTACAAAGCGACAGTAATCAAAACCGCATGGTATTGGCAGCAAAACAGACACACAGACCAGTGGAACAGAAACAAAAGTCCAGAAGTAAACCCATATTTATATGGGAAAATAATTTTTGACACAAAAGCCAAAAACATACAGTGGAGAAAGGAAAGCCTCTTCAATAAATGGTGCTGGGAAAACTGGAAAGCCACCTGCAAAAGAATGAAACTAGACTGTTGTCAATCACCACACACAAAAATTAACTCAAAATGGATTAAGGACCTGAAACAATAAAATGTATAGAAGAAAACATAGGAACTAAACCCAAGGAACTTGGACTTAAAGAAGATTTTATGAATTTGACTTCAAAAGCAAGGGAAGTAAAAGCAAAAATAAATGAATGGGACTACATCAAAAAAAAAAAAAAAAGCTTCTGCTCAGCAAAAGAAATCGTCAACAAGGTGAAGAAACAACCATTTGAATGGGGAAGTATATTTGCAAGCAACACTTCTGATAAGAGCCTAATATCTAAAATACAGAAATAACTCATACAGCTCAATAACAACAACAAAAAAACACAAATGTACCCATCAAAAAATTGGCAGAGGACCTGAACAGACATACAAATGGCCAACGAATATTTGAAAAGATGTTCAACATCTCTAGCTATTAGGGGAATGCAAGTCAAAGCCACAATGAGATACCATCTCATACCTGTTAGAATGGCTGTAATCAACAGGACAGGTAATAACAAATGCTGGAGAGGGTGTGGAGAAAAAGGAACCCTCATACACTGCTGGAGGGACTGCATATTGGTACAGTCACTATGGAAAACAGTATAGAGGTTCCTCAAAAAACTAAGAATTGATCTACCATATGATCCAGCAACCCCTCTACTGGATATTTATCCCAAGGACTTGAAAACCTATATTTGAAAAGATATTTACACACCGATGTTCATGGCAGCATTATTCACCGTGGCCAAGACATGGTGAATAAAGAAGCTGTGGTACATATATATAATGGAATATTATTCAGACACAAGTAGAGATGAAATACTGCCATTTGCCACAACATGGACGGACCTCAAGATAATCATGCTAAGCGAAATAAGCCAGACAGGAAGAGTTGAAAATCACATGGTATCACTTATTTGTGGGATATAAATCTAAAAGCAACGAATGAAGAGGACAAACAAACAGAGACTCATGGCCATAGACTATAGTCTAGTGGTTATCAAAGGGTAGGGGTTGAGGGAGGTAGATACAGTAAAGGGGGTCAAATATTAGAGGTTAGAGGGAGGTTGAAGTGGATAAAGGGGAACAAATATATGGTAGCTGAAGGAAACTGGACTTTGGGTGGTAAACATACAATAGAATATACAGATGTCAAATTATAATGTACACCTGAAAATTATATTATTGTATTAACCAATGTTGCCCCCAAAAACTTAATTTTTAAAAAGTTAAAAAACCAACCATGATCGCAACTAATATAATAGTGTATGTTAACTATATTTTAATAATTAAAATATAATTAATAATAGGTGACAAAGGCACCTATTAGTATTAAAAATAAAAATAAACAAGTATGATTAATATGCTAAAAACATGGTCAACATATAAACACATATGGATAAAATAATCAGGGAGATGGAAAAACTAAGAATTTAAAAAAGCTAGAAATAAAAAAACACCGTAAAAAAAGTGAAGAATGGCTTGACGGGTTCAATGGACTAGGCATTCATTGTAAGGAAGGAATCGGTTAGCTTGAAGAAATGTCAATATGAATTTTCCAAATTAAAAATGCAAGAGAAAAAAATGAAGATGAAATAGGATATTCAAAAAATTAAGGGACAATTATAAAAGTTTTAACATGCATGCACTGGGAATACCAGGAGAAGAGAGGGCACAGGAAGAAGTATTTGAAGTAGCAATTGATAATTGTCTAAAATTAATGCCATACACCAAACCACACATCCAGGAAGCTCAGAGAGAACCAAGCAGGATGAAAAAAAAATACACTTAAGCATATCATATTAAAACTGTAAAAAATCAAAGACAAAGAGAAAATCTTGAAAGAAGCCAGGAAAAAAAAAAAACAACGCTTTATCTTGCAAAGAACAAAGATAAAATTACATAAGACGTTTCTGAAGAAACCATACAAGAAAGAAGAGAGTGGAGCAAAATATTTGAATTGTTAAAAAAAAAAATAAAAACTAGCCTAGAATTCTGTGTTCATTGGAATTATCCTTCAAAAAAAAATTAATCTTTTGAAATGCATTGTATTATTCCCATTTTTAAAATAAGGAAAACAGAGCCATTGAGAATTTAAAAGGCTTGCTCAGAATTGGAAGTGAAGAGCCAGACTTTGAACATAGGTCTTCAGATATTGAATCCATTGAGTATTTTCTGCCCCTCCCGCTGGTACAAATGAAGCAAAATAGTCTTACATCAATCAATATTTTAAATTACTTATCAACGGCTGTCTGAAAGTGGAAACAAAAAGTAACCACACCTTTTCTGATACTTGGTAAAAAAAACCTTCACATTTTAAAATATTTTATATTGAGTAAAAATATATAAAATATTTATTTTTCACTTAAGCAAAAATTTCTCTTTTATTATTTCACTTTATCTGCAGCAAAATGACTCTTCAAAACATTGACCACAGTCATTGAGAAATGCCAAGGCATTTTCTGAGCAAAAATAAACTTTCGAATGTGTTTTTTTTTTGTATTTGTAGTATGAAATATATTTTGTTATATAATAATCATTTTGAAATTTGACCAATAGAGTATGTAATTCTCTATTCATTTTGATAATAAATATTTACTAAGTGCATATTAAGTATCAGGCTCCATGCTGTTTGCTAGGAAAGGAATATGATTCTGTCTGCATGGAGCTCACAATAAACCAGAGAAGACAGACTCTACACCCAAATTTGTATAAATTAGGTATTAAGATAGCAGAAGTGCACAATGTTCTGGCCTCCATGCATGAACTCAGGTCTAGAAATAAGGGAAGGATTAGAGAAAGAGAGTGAATTTTAAGTGGTGGCCGGAAGGGCAAGTAAGTGATAGGCAGGAAATAGAGTGGCAGAGGAAGAGTTCAAGGCAAAACCAACAGTTTGTCAAGTGCATAGGTGAGAGAACACTTGGCATCTCTGAGGAACTGAAGGGCTGTCACTAAGTCTGGGGTGACAGGGCATGGGAACAACAAAGACAGTGGAGGCCAACAAGGAGGCCCATAGTGTGGAAGCCACATCGGCTATGTTGAGGAATTGGGACTTTATTTAATGTTCCTAAACTGGTTAATGGACTAATTAAATATATTGTTTTGAAGGATCTTTCTTCTTGCTTTTTTTTTCTTGCTGTTTTTTGAAGTCTCTAATAATTACGCTACCAACAGACTTAGCTTTTCCCTTTGCATGTTTTATAGGTGCTCAGTATATTTTAGTTGAATCTCATGGATAATTTTACTAACAATCTTTTTGTTTGTTTGTTTTTTATATCTATGTCCTGCCTATTTCCAAAAGGATTTGGGGCATACTGCAGATACTGTATTTATGAGTATATTTCTTCACAAAAACACGTTGGTTTATGAAATTGCAAGGATAGTATTGGAAGGTATAATTTACTTATTCCTAAATAATGATCATGGATTTCTTCTAATTATAAGCTCTTTGAGCCTAGAGATGTTGCTCCATTAGTAGATGCTCCATTAGTGTTTAGTAACAAGTAAATTAATGGATGAATATTTTCTCGAAGATGTGAGGTGTGAATTACTTGCATACAATGGCAATTACTGGCCAAACACTGACCAATATGTAAAATGGTGCATGATATAATCTTTTCTAAGTCCCTTGAAATCAAATAGGGGAGGTTATATACCTGCAAACACACAAAAATATTCACACCATCACACATATACTTCAAACTGAAGGCTGAGGGTAATAAGCTCTTATATGAGAAGTATAGTGTGTAGTTTCCCTAATGCAAAACACAATTTTTTTTTTTCAAATCAGCCCAATTTACAAAAGTTCAGATGCAAACTCTAAAGCCTTGGGGGTTTTTTCATCACTGCATATATTACATTTTTGAAAAATAACTGCAGGATGATTTAATTAATTGTCTCTTCTTTCAGTTTTCCATCTAAAGTAGATGAATACCTATGCATCCCACAAATCAATGAGCCCCGGAACTTTCTACAGATAGATTCACACATCTGTAGTTTAAAGCCAGTTTGTATTAGAAGAGGAAAATATATTCCCATGAGGAATGTTTAAGGGATCAATTCATAACCAAAGAAAACATGCTATTCTCAGCAAGGAAACAATATATTTTTCTTCTGTTGCTGTGATTAATTACGCACCATAACTCAGAGAATGTTTTTAAAGGGCCACAGTCAATCTCTTAAGACCCACAAGTTGACCTGCATTAAAAGCTGAGGAGGAATTGGGCACTAATTCTGAGCAGCTTTGTGTAACAGGCCTGTTGTGTGAGAAATTATGGATAATAATAAAAACGCACAGCCTGTGTATAACACTTAACTTAGGCAGTGTTGCCCCACCTCTGGTGACTGATTCCACTAATGAATCACAGTTAAAATAATCAAACCTCTTTCCTGAGAGTCTTACCCATTATACTGCAGTGAAAACGAGGGTGAAATGGCTTCAGTAAAATTTCAGTGAGGCTTGGCTCCTCCAGATTCTTTCTTCTAACAAATACATTCGTGAATGTATTTGTGTTTCTAAAAGGAAATTATAAGAAAAGATGCTCATTCTAAGTCTTATGTTGTTCTTTTCCCCATTCAGCATTCACACACATATACATTGCATTGTGTGTTCAACACCCATAGTTAGGTTTCTTGCTGTCATTACATATCTGACCCCTTTTTCTCCATCTACCACCCCTGTCCCTTTCCCCTTCTTCCATCTGGCCCTACGCTCTTGTCCAATTCAGTGTTTAAAGTGTCATTCAGTTTTTTAGCCTCTGCATTCAACCACACACACACACACACACACACACACACACACACACACACACACACACACAGAGTGGGAGAAGCATAGTCTATCCAAGTTAGGACCTGTGTGTAGTTTCTCTCTTTTCTCTTCCTATCTGTCCGAGCTTTCCATCTTCTATCATCCTTCCTTGCTGACCTTTTGACTGTTAGAAGTCAGAGCCTTCTCCAACTACCACACTGTGTCCTGAAACCATCTGACAATCCCATAGCCCAACTCTGCTTTATTCACATTTTGCAAAATGAAGGGTCTTGGCCATACCTATTTAGTGAAGTGATCTCAAGGGAGCCTCCTACCTACTCTATATCCACTTATGTCATTTGTTTTCTGTGATGCTGTACTTGCAAGACTAGGATACAGGCTTTTAGTGCTGATCGTTGACCCCTCATCTCTGAACAACTTCCCCTACTACACAAAGCTGTTCACTCCTAGCCAAGACTATTTAGATAATAGCCGGTTTGGTTTCAGTTTCAGGCAGATGAACTCAGACTTTACATAGTGACCCCCAGCCATCACAAGAAATGAAGCATGCGCTCTGCCCACCTATATGTGGAGAAAGGTTGGAGATACTTATTCCATCAGTTCTCCCCTCCCCCCGCCCCCATCTTTCAGGCTCTGTCTCCACCGGTACATTCCCAGCAATGACCTGGGATGACACCTTGAAAAAATATAGAATCAATTCCAGTTTGTCTACTTCACAGGCCTCTGGATGAATGGAAATTATTTGAAAACTCATATAAATGTAAAAAGACCTACTACCTTACTACCATAAAAGCTTAAGTCTTCATTTTGATACTTCAAATCACTGGGGCAGTGTACGGAGGCTGATGAGAATAAGAATTAGATGCCTGAAGAAGTAACCGATCTTTGCTATGGAATGTTTCAATATTTTATTTTTCATTACCCTGATATCATAGTAACCAGTATTCAATAGCTCGTAGGCACTTGGTTGATTTTTGTTCTGTAACTAAAGTCATGGGTAAAGTCTTTGATTTTTAAGAGCTTAAAATCAAAAGATAAAAGTATAAAGATATAAAAATGCATAAAATATCTCAGATGATCTATCTAAACATGAGTCAGATAGAGTTGGACAGAGCTAAATTTTGAAGAATACATAGACACTGGCACAATTTCTATTAATAATTATTGCAATCTCTGTAAGCTCACTGACTTTATATGTTTATCTAGCATGCCCTTTCCTCTTCTTCCATGCATCCTCCAGGAAGTATCTTGGCTCTCCCATTCTCTTTGTAATTTTTAAGATCAACTTTTGTTTGCAGAATTGATTTAGAAACCCCCCCCCACCCCATAGCGACCTGTACTTAAACATAGTTGCACTTCTTACATTATACTATGAGTGCCTAATTCATTGTTGGTTTCAAACCATAGACTTGAAAACCTTGAAGGGAGAAGCTCTACTTTTTTTCCAATTTTTCTTTTTTGAGCATCTATCTCAAAATCTGATGCATTAATGAGTATCAGTAGCAAGTGCATCATAAAGGCATGTAATAAGAATATGAGGCCAAATAATTCAGAATTAGAGGTAGGAATCAATGAAGAAATAAATGAAAATGGAGATAAGAAAAGCAGAATGCTGCTTTGCTAATGTTGGAACAAAGATATCCTTCACAGGATTGCCTTTCTACTTTTTCCTTATTAAAGAGTATAATTCCTCAGTGCAAAAGTGAGAACAAGAGAATATGTCAAACTCGCTTTCCCAATGACAATATCTCAGAAAACTGAAAAAAAAAATGTTTTAAGTTTGAAAAGCCAAGAAAAATGTGAAAAAAAAATCGAAAGGCACTCTCTCCTGAAGAGTGCAGGCAAAAATTATTCGCCATAAACTTTGTCAGAATTTTTATGCAAGTATTTCTAATACAATTAGTTAGGCTGATGGGTTAAATATTCACCTTGGTAACAGGGGCATGGACAGAGAATTATATGGAGAAATTATACAACATATTTACCAAATGTAATGGGCTGATTCTATCACCGTATTTGTAGAACATTATAAAACATGTGCTTGACTAACAGGTATTTTGCCTTAAAGTGCTTTTCTTACTCTATTAGGAACTTATTTTCTGACACTGGTTATTGCTTATTTCTACAGCCTTTATTATAGGAGCAGTTAAAGAGTAACTTCAACTCTTAAAAAGGTTGATTGGTTTTGCTTCAGGAAGAGGTCTGGAGTGAAATGTTGAGACAAGCCTTAGTTAAGGACAGTTGCCAGACAACAATGAAAATCATTCCTCACCTGTGAATGCTACCTGTTTGTTGGCTTTTTAAAATTTCTTGCTCACACTGCAGGTGATTGGCTACAAAGTCAGTATTCTCTTATCTGTTTGCAATGCTCTTTAATTATTATTTTTAATCCCCTCAATTCAAGAGCTAGTCCATGATAGGCACAACCACGCATATGTGTAAATGAGAGAATGAATGGTCACAGCAGAATGGTTTTATCCATCACGTAGATTGGATATTTTCTTCATATGCATTGGAAAATTGGATTAAGTTATTTAATTTTTTGCTGATTGATAATACATTTACATTGTAGGGACATTTGTTATCTATTTAAAGAAACTATTGTGTTTATAAATGAAATCGGTGCTTTCACATATTTAAAAATATTTTAGTTTTGAGGGTTTTTGTACTTAATCCAGTCTTTTATTTATTCTTTCATGGGAAAAAAGGGCAGGTCTAAATGCAAATTAACATTACTGTTTAAATATCACAGACCACTTTCTTTGAGCCCAGTTAAAATAACTAGTAATTATAAGAATTGCTTGCCTTTGGCTTCCGGCTAAGCCAGTGCTAAACTTGTCCTTTTATTAGATCTGTCAGACTGAGTTAATTATCTTTATGATAATAGATGTGCCTTACCTCCAACAAAACAAATACACTTATAATTAGCTTTTTAGTTAGAATTTTAATTTATTTATAAAGACTGTTTGTTTTCTTCTTTATCCTGCTTTAAAAGAAAGAGGATGGAGAATGAGGGATTCCAGTCTATCTGGTTACCGTCTGCTTACTAGTTTGTAAAGGAAGAGGAAAAAAAATGACTCCTGTCAATCACCAAGTCCAGTGTTTAATAGGGCATCACACCTCTTCTATGTTGTGTCACTTCAGCTCCAAAGCGTTTTATTTTATTCCACGTACACAAAAAGGGATCCTTTTTATCTGCCTTCCTCAACAGAGTGGTGTTATGGATGCTATTACATGGAAATACTAACAACTATGAATTGAAAAGCTTTCTGTACCATAACATAGCTGCCTTAAAAGGCGAATCATCTTATACTGTCCCCACATTTTTGTGGCACTTGCTCCTCTTTCATCTCTGCCCAGCATGTTTCAGAATATTACACAAATACCTGCAATGAATCCTTTGAGAGTATCTCTGCTGAAACAGCAGAGTAGAAAGGAAAAACACAAGCTTTAGTGTCATGTCAAACAAAGCCGGGTTTCATCATTGGTTCTGCTACTTCTTAACTGTGTGACTTGATTAAGTTATCAAACCTCTCTGAGCCTTGGTTGCCTCATCGATGCAATGAGAATAATGCCTAAATAAATAGGAGTTATTGTGGGGACTAAAAAAGTATATAGATAGAGGCCTCAGCAGGGTGTCTGGCGCAGTTTAAAAGTGCAGGAAGGGATGATTGTCGTAATTAGTATTAAAATCATAGAGGAATGTAGATGTCTAGAGAATCTGAAATTAACATTAAAACCTAATAACTATTTTATAGGTTTTGTTTTTTTTGGAGATATACTCTCTACTAATTTGTAAAAACAGACATCCCTGATCATCTAGAAATTCATTCTAATTCATATTCAATGATGAAAACACGCCACAAAGAAGTGATTTTTCCAAAGTTGCATTGATGAACTTGTAACCTCTTCTGTGATGAAAATGGACCGCTTTATCTCTTAGCCTTATTGACAACAAAGCCAACTCTTTCCTTTTTCTTTCTATAAACTTACTAATTCATATTGCTTTGAAAATTTCCACTGGTTTAGAGTTTCCCTCCAACTACTTTTGATCTGCCAAATACAGCGATCTCGGTTAGGACAGCAAAGATCTGATTCATTCAATATTGTTCCAAAGATTTTATAATGTGAAGTCATTTGTACCCAGGATTATTTTCAATTTGCATGTGAATTATTACTGATGAGTGCTCATCATCACGCCAATTCCTGACGAGAACAGGGATCCCAGAATTGATAAATCGATGCCTTGATCTTGTGGCCAAATGTTCACACGCCTGATGAGCAAGCGAGGGTGGGATGTGAGAGACATGGCAGAGGGCGAAACAGACACTCTTAACCTCCTCTCAAGTCAGGCATACTGGCACCTAATGACAGATTTGCTTTGGGAGCCGCCTTTGAAGTTTGGGTATTACGAGGCCAACCGCGGTAATTCAGAGACCAATCGAGGCTCTTTGCTATCAGATTTTCATGACTTTTGTACCCAGGTCCTTATACCACTTACATCATATTTGCATGAAACCAGTTGAAGGTCTTTCTTATAACTCACCAGACACTCTCAAATTGCTCTATTCCATCTTGGAATTGTATGGATTTTTTGCTTAAAATAAGTTTCTTTTTCCCCCCTCTTTTTTTCTAGATAGAGGCATAGGTCTGTATTCCAGAGCTCTCTAGTTGCCAATGTGACAATGCTGGTATTGCCAATATGACATTGAGGGTACATACCTGTAATCTGTACTTTAGCCCTGAGCTTGTAGAATAGTTCATTCATTTATTTATTCAATAGATTCTTTCATTTTGCCAAAGTAGATGTATAGCAATAAAATGATGGGCATGTTTCCTATTCTCTTGCTTACCCGTACACTCATATGTTTTTTTAAAGGATGAACTTTGATATAAAGACCAGCCAGTAGCAACAACAGCATGGAAGATAGCATACTTGACAATAACCCTGAGTAAAAGAATATTTATGTTTATAAAAACAGCATTTGGGAAAAAAATTATCAATTAAGTGTTGGATAATTGGAATTTGGAATTTGTTGGTAACTAGCATTTTTCAATTAGCAAAATCATTTATAAAACAACAAATATTTTAGCAGTAAAAGAAACAAAGATAGATGCTGGTAAAAATACATAGATTTTATATTCTCATGAAAAAATATATTTATATACATAGATAATATATACATATATGTATGTATATACATGCATACATATATGTATATATATATATCACCTATTCATTCAACAAATACTAATTAGGTTGTTACTAATTAGGTTGTTACTAATGTCGTTTTACATCAGGTGTTTCTACGCACTGGGTCTTACTAGTGAACAAGGAATTCTAATGGCTTCTGTATCATCATGTAGCCTTTTATTACATCTGTACATAAGGCTAAGTAATACAGAAAAGGCTCTCTTAAACTTGTCTCAACCTGATCAGTTTGCCTAATTAGCCACCCCCTCAATCCCCCTCTAAAACATACTGACTACTGCCCTCCACACGCTTAATACTTATAACTGCTCCCATCCAGTTGGAGAATGGGTTTCTGAAGAACCAGTCATGTTTGCTCCTAAATTGTTTTGTGCTGGCCAGTTGTGCTTTTTTCATGTAATTTTGTGAGTTAATGAAATAGGTAAATTGATTAAATGTGAGAGAAAAAAGAGAATTGTAGATTCTATACAATTAATTGAAATGCTTTAGAGACTCAAAGAGGATGAATAACTAAAATATATTTAAGGTTAAAATAAACACACGTGCAGCTTATGCTTATATATCCTCGCACGTGTCTGGAGAGGAGGGATGTGCCCTTGACATTTGTGGTGGCTTGGTCTATGGAGAGCAGCAGACAGGAAGGTAGAGTATAGATCATAGACCATTTGAAATATGGAAGCCTTCTTCAAAGTAATTTTGATGAATATCCTAAAAACTGAAAAGTAATAATTCACATTCTCAATTTCACGAGAAATTAAGAATGTCTTCATTTATTCCTCATGAATTAATTCATGGATTAAATATTTTGGTGAATAGAATTTTTTAATAGCTGCTAGTAAGACTAAGAGAAGGAAATGTGACTGAATATAAAAAGGCCAATCTTGACTTCCTTTTCTTCCTTCTGTGTAAATCATTTGGGGCTTTTCATTGCTACTGCTGTGCTCCAGTGAGCCAATCTGATCTCCAAGTGATTATTACCTTTTTTGCCTGAATGGCAGGGTTACACACAAATAGAACTTGTCGTGTAATTCTACACTTGTATTAACACTCATACCTCTCCATTTTATTTAAAAGTAATGGTGCAGAGAGGTCCAAAAATAATATTAGACTCTAGTAGCTTGGCTGAAAATTACTATTCATTTCTCTGTATTCTGCATTTCCTTAGCTGTCACTTTCATGGACTTAAACAGAGATTCTAGCTCTCGCAGTTAGTGCCACTAGTGATGCATTTCGGAGAATTTTTAGATGGAGGTGGGAGGTAGTCATGTAAGTACTTATAAACAGGTCCCATTTTCTGGTTTCTACAGCTTCTTTCTCAAAGCGAGGTCTGGTATCTTCTCTTCTGTACCTTCACATATTCTGGCCACTTTCTTCCTGTTGCATCATTTCCCGAAGGGTACTACTGCTCAGGTACCTTTGTAACTCTGTGGGACAACTTGTAGGGTCTTCTGGAAAACTTATACACAGAAACTGTGTTTCAGGCTGTAGTGGGGAGAGAACTTTCTTTCCTCTTTAATTAAAGATACACTCTGATACATGGTTGTCCATTCCCAGCTCTTTTTGTCCTTGTGAGCATTCAGAATTGATACTAAACCATTTAGTTTTAAGTTTCAGTCCCTGCTTCTTCATGAGTCTCTGATAGAAACATGATAAAATGAATTAAGAGACACATTCAAGTAAAAATCCATATATCGCCCATTATTTTCTTTTAGAAAATGTTTCCTAACTATGCAAAGCTTATCTATTCGATTGTCTCTTTTTGTGGACTAAGAGGTGAATGGTCCTACAATGGCTAAGAAAATGAATAAATTAGTGAAGAGAGCTGGGAAAGGACTCTAGCAAAGAAAGAAATCACATTCTCTACTTAAAGGGAATATCTTTTAGCTCGAACCAATTTTCAGGCCAGGATGTGGACCAAATATAAGCAGATCTAATTTTTCTGGTAAAGCAAAAATCCAGATTTTCATGTGAACTGACCTGATTTTTGAATCTTGGCACCTAATCTGAAAACTATTAAAAGTCCTGGCTAAACATAATGCATCATAATTTGGTTCCTAAATACCTAGTACAGAATGTCTGACTTACATCATCATTTCTTAGATGATTTCACCCATATGTACTTTAGTTAGAAAAGGATAGACATTTTCCCCTGGAAGAGTATGAAGTGACAATGCCCCTTGTCCAAAAATTCAAGTAAAATGATGCTCCACTATTCTTTACCATTTATCTCATGACCTTACATATGCCCCCAGGTAAAATCTTAGTTCTTTTTTCTCTTAGGAGGCTCTTGGCTCCTGTACAACTAGATTTCTATGAGTCAACTTTACCACTTGCGAAAACATGCTCATACCTAGAATGTCTTACATTAGTAAAATCAGCTTAGGCTTAAGCTAGACATTAATACAACTCAATAAACATTTCTTGAACAACAGCTTTGTGCAAATCACATAATTTAGTTTGCAGGTTTACTCCTTGAAGATTTTGTGGTCTAGTAGAATATTTAATGAGGGTAAGATTAACAAGAGATAAATAAAACTTTGTCATTTTATTTAATCCTAGAAATCATCTTATGAAAAAGATAAGATGAACCATATTTTAAAGACAGAGAAGGTAAATTCTGAGGATATGCATCCATCAGGCAAAGATGAAATTGGAACTCAAAACTGTCAGTGTCTAAAATCTGCTACTTGAATGTTAGATGTATGTATTTCACATCTTTAGAGAAATGCAGAAAGGAACAACTGCAGCTCAAATAAACCATAACAGGCCTCTTTCCCTTCATCTCTCCTTCTCTTTTTCTCTTCCTTCCTCCCTCTCTCCCTCCCTCCCCTTTTCTCTCCCTTTCTTCCTTCTTTCCCTCCTTCGGATCATAGATTGTGGATATTTGAGAAGTTACACTCACTGAGTATCCTCAGTTTGATGACTATGTAGTAACGTTTACCCAAAAGATATCTTTTGCATTTATTATAGTGAACTGTGATATTGTAAGATCTAGATGTCAGAGCGTTTTCATCGAACTCTCAATTCCATCCTTTGCAGGATGACTTCAGTGGCCACATTTATTTTGCACAAATAACTTACCAGTTTTTAAAATTATACATATTTTAATGAACTCAAAGACTATCTTCATATCTAGATTTGTTTCCACATAGCAATATTATAGTCAAAACATGATTGAAAATACTAGATTTTTTAAAGACAGTGGTAATGCCAGTATTCAATTTGTTGGATTCTGGATTCAATAGGTTCGGCATTAGGAAACTGATTTGTGTTATTGTAGCTATTTTTATTTCATTGATGAAAAAGACATTCCCAGCTCATGTTTTGCTAACTTTCTATATATCCCTCATGTGTAAATAGCTCCTAGAAATTAATCAGATAAGGTAGCAGAGTAGTTGCTGAAGAGAAATTTTGTCTAGCACATTGCTGTTGCTCCTTCTGTCCCACAGTCTTCTCTTTGTTCTCAGTGCAGTTTATAAATTTGGGTGACCTTTTGTCATCATAGGCACAAAGGTTTCAGGCCACTTTCATCTACCAGAAAAATATCCATTTGTATCTTTGGATCTCTACAGAATCTAAGTAAGAAAAGATAGAGCACGACATAGAAAGATATTCTTAAAATAAAATTTTGGAGGTTAAGGGTTTAAGACTCATCATTCCTCTTTCCCTCCACATCACAAAAATAGAGAGTAGAAACCAGGATCACTAACTAAATGAGACAAGATATTAGCTTTGCTAATGGCTAATCAGGTGCCCAATTTCCCTCCACCTACAAGGCTCTCAAAGTATGTTAGAGAAAGTAGTTTAGAACTAAAGCCTAATGAAAACTTTCAATTTTCATTTCAAAATAAGACTGGTGGGGAGAGCTGGGTCAGCAAACACTGATGATACCAAACCAGCTGCTGAAAGAACTTTAGGCCTGCCTCACACATGATTACCAGAGAGTGAGCGAGAAAGAGAGGAGAAATGGCAGGTCTCCTTAGGGCCCTTATCTCATGGGAACAGAGGAGAGCTCACACCTCCTAAGTGTAAGCAGTTCCAAGAGAGCAAGAGTCCATGACCAGCATAAGCAGTGATCAGCTGCACACTGCCCACAACCACTATTAAAAGTGCAGTCTTATGAAAGTTAGGTTCTTATTAATCAAATTTAGCCATTTCCCCTCTCTGGGGGAAGGAGAGAATAAAAGAGTAAAAATAACTGGAGTAAAAATAACTGACATGCAAGGCAAAGCATTATAGGGCTAAATGCATACCACTGTGTGAGCATTGTTTCTGTATTGCAGTAAAGTCATTTCTTGGAAAGCCTCAGCATCCCTTTGTTTTCATCAGGGACAGTGAAACCAGGAAGGAGTGATGGAAGAGAATGAGGCCACTTAATTCCTGTGGCTTTTAAAGCATGATCTGTTTGTATGGTAGTAGGACTGGGACAGACAGATTGATATGTGTTCCTAAATGTCACATTGACTAAAGGTGTCCAAACTCAGGCCTCCACAGGGTCTTACTTTCATGGGTTAGTTAATGATGTCTTTATCCCCATCTGTTGTTTAGTTTCCCAGGTCCTTCTTTGTCTCCATCCCAGCCTCTGCCTTCTCAGGGCCATGGAGCATAGAACTTGAAATGAAGCTGAGGACTCCCCATTGCCAGTGACCGATGAGTAGAAAGGGGTTGGAGGAAGGGAAATTCCCAAATTCTGCCACAGGGAGATCCATTCTCTGAGGAGAACTTAATCATTCGCTTATTCAACCAACATTTATCAAGTAGACTGCAGTGATCCTCAGGAGTCTACAGATGCCAGTTTGTGAAAAACTGCCATGAAAGTTAAAGGCTGTCACTTTAGTTGTTCCCTTGATACCAGTGTTGTTGAAAACAAATTCAAATGTGAGCTTTGAAACATTATACCAGCAACTAGTTAGAAGGCGATTATCAAGAATATGTTCATATTTATTTTTAATATTATCTTTGAAACAAACAAGAAACAGATATCATGTGAACCTAGAGATTTTATCTTAAGCTTCTTGAAGACATTATTTTGCAGTTTTAGAAATGCTAGCATAGAGGGAAAATGAATAGTTTTAAGATTCAAAATACCAGAATTATAATCCTGGCTCTGGAATTTGTAAAATGTTTTATTTTATCCAGATTAGATGATTTAATATCTTTATATTTAAAAATGAGACTAATACTACCTATATAACAAGGTAGTATGAGGAAGAGATGGCACGACATATATATGTTACACAGCACTTTACATGTAGTAGACTCCTAATCAACATGGATTCCTTTTTATGCCATAAACTCTGTTCCTCCCCTTCAAGTACAAGGAACTATATATTAAGAGATATGACTATAGATTAAATATTGTCTACAAAAAAATCTCAATCTGGTGAAACAATACACATGTAAATGCAATTAAAATATATTGTGATATATGTAGCATAATAAAAAATGTAAAAAAGAGGAAAAAAGATATAAGATATAGGAAAGATTTTTTTTTTCTGATACCCCTAAAAAAAACTCTGAAATTATTTCCCAAAAAAAACATTCCTGGTGAATATTCAGTTAATGATAATAGTAATGATGATCATGGTACTGATGATGATGATGATGATGAAAATGAAGCTTATAGTGACAATGTCGATGATGAAGATAGTTTACATTTAGTGCATATTTGCTATGCTATAAAAACATGATTTGCATATATAATTGAACCTCATAACACTGTAATGAGGCAGAAATATAATTTCTATACTGTAGAAAATCACAAGGTTACACAGGTAGCATGAGGGAAAGCTGGGACTTGACTCAGTTTTGTCTTGATTCAAAACCCCAAGCCTTTAGCCACTATTACTATGCTCTTTTCATAAATTAATTACTGAAGGGTAATTAGGTTCTATTTGAACTATAGTTCATTTGAATTTAAATAGGATTTTGTGGGTATATTAGACATCTTTCTCTACCCTATGCCATTTACCAATTTTCTGTTTTTAGCACCCTAAATTGGATCAGGGTGAAACAACACTCTGAAACTCACTATATACCCTTTAGGAGGTAAGTGCTTAACCACTGCTGATACTGGATATGGAACATGGCACACACCTAGCAAGCAATAGCATTTCCTGCTCTGGTCACAGAGAGTGGTTCAGGGATAGACAAGCAAATGACTCAACCCAAGAAAACTAATTCCAGAGATTTTGTTTCTGAGATAACAAAAAGGGGTTATTCCTTTCCTATTGGATTTGAACCTGAGAGATTATAAAATTGGAGCTACTGCATCTATCTTACTACCACAAAGAGACTGAATGTGATGACAGTTGTAGGAGAGAGCAAGAAGCAGCAAAGAGATCAAATCTTAAGAACATCACTTAAACCATCACATCCAACCTGCAATTTAGTTACCTAAACCAATGTACCCATTTGCTGCTTAGGTCAATTTGGGTTGTGTTTTATTTCTTTTGTAACCAGAGGATTCCTGAATGATGAAATAGCCTTGCCTTGAATCCTAATAACAATATTTAAAGTATTATCATATACTATATACATAGCGTATTTTGCGTATATATGTATATATGTATATATGTGTATGTATGTATATATGTATATACATGTATATAAATACATATATACATATATATGTATATATATGTATATATGTGTATATATATGTATATAAGTGTATATATATGTATATATGTATATATGTGTGTATATATATATGTATATTACAACAAATCCTCATGTAATTCTAGCTGAAGAAACAACACATAATTAGGGCAATTAGAACATCCTCTGTGACTTGGCTCTCTCCACCTCTATCTTTATATCCCAAATGTAACCACTAACCTGAATTTTATGTTCATCTTAAATTTGTCTGTTCTTGAATATTATTAAAACACTCCATCTTTCTTCAGAGATTTATTCTTTTTGTAATAGATCATATATGTAGTCTCCATAATTTATTTTTATAATTGTGAAGTATTTCTTTGTATAAGTAGACCACAAGTAATTTAAACATACTATTGCTAATGAACTTTGAGATATGTCAAAGTTTGAACTATTAAAAATGGGTTTGATAAAGAATTCTGAACATGTTCGGTGCAAATGAATAAAAATTTCTCTCTATATACCTAGAGGAGAAATTGTAGGGCTATAAAATATTTACATCTTCAACATTATCAAATAGCATCAAGTTTTTTCCTCAAAAAATTTGTTGTAGCATTTTTACTCTTACCAATGGTGTGTGAGATTCCTCATTATTTCATTTCCTTGAAATTAAAAATTTTGAATTTTTATTCAATCTTGTAAAATGAATTTTGTTTTTGTTTTTCTAATTATGCATCTGCTTATACATTTACCATTTGTATTTCATCTTTTTTTCAAGTGCCTATTTATACTTTTTATCCATTTCTCTGTTGAGTTGTTTGTCTTTTAATTAATAATTTATAGAATTGTGTTATATATAGGATTTTGTTGCATATTTTGAATTCAAATCTTTTACTGACTCTCTGTTTTACAGATGTCTTCTTCCAGTTTATGGCTTATCTTTTCACTCTTTCATGGTAGCTTTTGACAACTAGAATTCAAAAAAATTTGAACAAATTATTCATATTTATTAATTTTTTTCTTATGGATTATGTGTATTGAGAAATGCTTCTATATACCAAGTTCATGAGATATTCTTGTATATTTCATTCTAAAAATGTAAAGGTTTACCTTTCAAAGATATCTCCTAAAACCAAAGCAAGAATTTGATATAGAGATACAATTGTATGTTTTCCATATAGATAACCAATTGCTCCTGCAGCATTTTTTGAAAAGTCCATTATTTTTTCACTGCTTTGAAATGTCGCTTATATCATATATCAAGTTTTCATAAAGGCATGGGTCTATTTTTTTTAACTTTCTACTCTCTTTGTTCTTTTTGTCCTAACCTATGCCAATAATGTTGTCTTAATTATTGAATTTTATAAAATAACATATATAACATCTCTTCAACTGATTTTTCTTCAGAAATAAATTCTAATGTTGGCCTTTTTCTCATTCATATTAATTTTATAATTCCATAGATTATTCTGCTGGAATTTTTATTGGAATTAGATTAAATTTATACATTAATTTGAAGAGATTATCGACACTTTAAAATGTAGATATGTTCTATTCATGTACATAGTATATCTTTTTATTATTTGGGTCTTTTTATTTAATAATAAATGAGTTTTGTCTAATAAAAATCATTGCTTTTTTATTAATTTTACCCTATGTGGCATATATTTTTATCTTATTTTGAAATTACATTTTTTATCTGTTTTGTCATAGTAATGCAAATAACTTTAAAATATTGGTCTTGTATCCAGCAAAGGTAAAATATCTTATTAATTTAAATTTTTAAAAATATATTCACACAGGTTTTCTATGTAGATAATCTTATTAATCGTGAATTACATTATTATTTATTCTTTTCAAATCCTTATACCACTTTATTCAATGTCTTACCACTAGGATCTCCAGTAAATAATGAAGAAAAGAAAGAATTGTTAACAGTATACATTCTCACTGCATTTCCGAGTTTAAAAAGAATAAATGTAGTGTCCTCTTATTATACATGATCTCACTGTACTTTTTGGTTAGATATTCTTTATCATTTTAAAACAGTCATTTCTTTACTTAGTTTGTTGACAGTCTTTATTATGAATGGTCATTGAATTTTACCTAATGTAGTTTATGGCTCTATTGTCATGTTCATATAGTTTTTTCTTTTTAAGATGTCAATATGGTGAATCAATAGCTTTCCTGAAATTCAATGAGATTCATGTTTCTGAGATAAACATTGATGAATCATGGCATATCATTTATTTTATTAATGTATATTTTTGAGATTTTTATAGATAGATCCATGAGTAAAATCAGTGTATAATATTTCTCTCCCATGCTATTCCTTGTCTGTCTGGTTTTAGTGCAAAGATAATGCTGGACTGATAAAATTAGATGGATAATTTCCATTTCTTCTTTCTTTCTCCCTTAAAGTTATGAATGATGCAAGAATCATTTCTTCCTGAAATGTTTGGTCAAGCTTGCTTATAAAATTTTAAGACTTGGTTTATTCTCCATCACAAGATTTTAAATTAGTGGTATATATTTTTTAAAAAAATGATAATAGTAAAACAATTAGTTCTCTGTTCTGAGACAGTTTTGATGTTTTATTTTGCTAAGAAATTATACATTTAATTTGTTTTAAAATTTATTAAATATAAGATTGTTCATAATATATTCTTTTTGTCTCTTAAACACTGAATGCATTTTTTAAAGCTATATTCGCTTTTACATTTCAACGATGGTTCATTTATTTTTTTCTTTCTTGCTTTTCTGATCAATCTTGATGCAAGTTTGTCTACTTTATCAGCCTTTTGAAAGAACGTTAATTAATTTTGTCAATTCTCATTATTGTATTCTTATATTTACTCATTTATTTTTATTTTTGCTTGGTTTATTCTGTTGCTCTTTACCTAATTTCAAACATAAATATCTAGCATTTTCTCTTAAACAAACATGTAAGTTAATTCATTTCTCTTGAATGAATTCTTTAACTGTAACCTTCAATTATTGATGTAGAGTATTTTAATTAATATGCAGTTTTTAGAATTTTTACATTCCAAATTATCTTTGACCCATGAATTATTTGGAAATGTGTACTTTTTAATTCCACTTTTTTTAGCATTTAAAGTTAAATGTTATTATGTATGTCTTATTTAATTGTATTATGGTCTTAGAATATGCTCTGAATGATAATGACTCAGATTTGTTGAGGCATACTTCTTAGCCCAGTAAGTAATCAAATACTAAACAAAAGTGTATACTCTCAAACTGTTGAGTGCAGGGTCCTATATATGTTCAATAGATAAAATTGTACAGTGTGCATATCCTTTTTCAACTTTATTGAGGTATATTTAATATGCAAACAATTTTCCATATTTAATGCATACATTTTGATGATTTGAAACATATACACATATCTGTAATATAATAACCACAATTAAGGTAATAAACATGTCCATCACATCCAAAAGATTTCCTGAGTCCCTATCTTATTTTTGAGATGATTTTATTTATAGCAGTTTTAGAGGAAGGTAAAGAAATTTCCCATATATCCCTCTGCCCCTCACATTAATAGTCTGCCCTTTGATCGACATCTATCACTAGAGTGGTAGATTTTTCAAATTGATGAACCTACATTGATACATCATAATCATTCAAAGTTCACATTTTACATTACGGTTCAGTCTAGGTGTTGTACATTATATGACTTAGACAAATGTATAATAGCACGTATCCATCATTATAGTATTATACGAAGTATTTTTGGTGCTCTAAAAATCTTCTTTACTCTACCTATTTATCCTTACTCAACTCCAACCCCTGGCAACCACTGATCTTACTTCATTGATTTTTCTTGTCCACATTGTCATGTAATTGGAATCATACATCATGTAGTCTTTTCAGATTGACTTCTCTCATTTAGTAATATGTATCTAAGTTTCCTTCATGTCTTTCATGTCTTTTTTTTAAATTAAGTTTATTGGGGAAACATTGGTTAATACAATTATATAATTTTCAGGAGTATGTTATAGTTTGATATCTGTGTATTCTATTGTGAGTTTACCACCCAAAGTCCAGTTTCCTTCTGCTACCATATATTTGATCCCCTTTACCCACTTCACCCTCCCCCTACACACGTATGTTTGACCCCCTTTACCCAGTCTGCCTCTCCCCTCCTCCCCCAACCTCTACCCTTTGGTAACCACTAGTCCATTGTCCATGTCCATGAGTCTCTGTTTGTCCTCTTCATTTGTTGCTTTCAGGTTTATATTCTACATATAAGTGATATCATCTGTTCTTCAACTTTTTCTGTCTGGCTTATTTTGCTTAGCATGATTATCTCGAGGTCCATCCATGTTATGGCAAATGGCAGTATTTCATCTCTTCTTATGGCTGAGTAATATTCATTGTATGTATGTACCACAGTTTCTTTAGCCAATCATCTATCGCAGGACACTTGGGTTGCTTCCATGTCCTGGCCATAGTGAATAATGCTGCCATGAACATCGGTGTGCAAATATCTTTTCAGATATAGGTTTTCAAGTCCTTGGGATAAATATCAAGTAGAGGGATTGCTGGATCATATGGTAGGTCAATTCTTAGTTTTTTGAGAAACCTCCATACTGTTTTCCATAGTGACTGTACCAATATGCAGTCCCACCAGCAGTGTATGAGGGTTCCTTTTTCTCCACACCCTCTCCAGCATTTTTTATTACCTGTCCTGTTGATTATAGCTATTCTAACAGGTGTGAGATGGTATCTCATTGTGGCTTTGACTTGCATTTCTCTAATAGCTAGAGATGTTGAGCATCTTTTCAAATATTTGTTGACCATTTGTATGTCCTCTAGGGAGAAGTGTCTGTTCAGGTCCTCTGCCCATTTTTTGATTGGATTGTTTGTTTTTGTTATTGTTGTTGTTATTGAGTTGTATGAGTTCTGTGTGTATTTTAGATATTAGATATTGCTTGCAAATATATTTCCCCATTCAGATGGTTGTTTCTTCACCTCATTCATGATTTCTTTTGCTGAGCAGAAGCTTTTTAGTTTGATGTAGTCCCATTCATTTATTTTTGCTTTTACTTCCCTTGCTTTTGAGGTCAAATTCATAAAATCCTCTTTAAGTCCAAGTTCCTTGGGTTTAGTTCCTATGTTTTCTTCTATGCATTTTATTGTTTCAGGTCTCATATTCAGGTCCTTAATCCATTTTGAGTTAATTTTTGTGTGTGGTGATAGAAAACAGTCTAGTTTCATTCTTTTGCAGGTGGCTTTCCAGGTTTCACAGCACCATTTATTGGAGAGGCTTTCCTTTCTCCACTGTATGTTTTTGGCTTTTGTGTCAAAAAATATTTTCCCATATAAATCTGGGTTTACTTCTGGACTCTCGATTCTGTTCCACTGGTCTGTGTGTCTGTTTTTCTGCCAGTGTCATGCCATTTTGATTACTTTGTTTTGTAGTTTAATTTGAAGTTGGGCAGAGTGAAACCTTCAGACTCATTCTTTTTTTCAGAATGGCTTTGGCAATTTGCGGTCTTTTGAGCTTCCATACAAATCTGATAATTTTTTGTTCTATTTCTTTAAAAAGTGCTGATGGGATTTTGATGGGGATTACATTAAATCTGTATAATTCTTTAGGTAATATGGTCATTTTAACTATGGTGATTCTTCCAATCCAAGAACACAAAATATCTTTCCAATTCTTTGTATTTTCTTCGATTTCTTTTAACAGGATCTGTTAGTTCTTTTCATGTCTTGATAGATCTTTTCTTCTTAGTACTGAATATTACCTATTGTCTGGATGTACAACAGCTTATTTATTCATCCACCTTTTGAAGGACCTCTTGGTTGCTTCCAAGTTTCAGCAATTATG
The DNA here is from genome assembly GCF_014176215.1 of Rousettus aegyptiacus. Classification (NCBI taxonomy): domain Eukaryota; kingdom Metazoa; phylum Chordata; class Mammalia; order Chiroptera; family Pteropodidae; genus Rousettus; species Rousettus aegyptiacus. Next base: position 12,374,059 of record NW_023416285.1, read on the forward strand.
AATAAAGCTGTTACAAACTTCTGTATGCAGGGTTTAGTGTGGATGTAAGTTTTCAACTCCTATGGAGTCCGATCATTGGATTATATAGTAAGAATATATTTAGTTTTATAAGCAAATGCTAAATTACCTGTAAAAAAAATTTATAAAGTGGCTCTATCATTCCGCATTCCCATCTGTGATAAATGAGAGTTCTTGTGGCTTCGCATCTTTGTCAGCATTTTGTGTTGTCAGTGTTCCTGAATTTGGACATTCTAATAGGTATATAATAATATCTCATTGTTGTTTTAACTTATTGCATTTCTCAAATGATATGATATGGAGCATGTTTCTTATGTTTATTTGAGATCTGTGTATCTTCTTTGGTAGAGTGTCTGTTAAGGTCTTTAGCTCATATTTTAATCAAGATTATTTGTTTTCTTATTGTTATATCCCCTTGCATGTGTGTGTGTGTGTGTGTGTGTGTGTGTGTGTGTGTCAAAAATTAACCTGAGATCTACACTCGTGACAAATTTTTAAGTGTGCAGCACGGTATTGTTAACTATAGGCCATGTTGTGCAGCAGATCTATGGAATATGTTTATCTTGTATAACTAACTTCATAGCCACTGAACTTTATAGATTGGTTCAATTGATTTAATAATTATTGAATGATGTCTGTTTAATTATGTTTCTTTTCTATTATGGTGCTTTTTAAAATCCACTTTAATGCTGAAAATTCTTATTTATATATTATGACACTATGTTATAAAGTTTTTATGTCCGAAATTGCCATATAGTTCTATCAAACTGAAACTTATTTTTATGCGGAGATACTCTTTATTTCTATCAATACTTTCTGGTTTAATGTCTACTTTCTTCTATAGCAACATAGCTACATAATATAGTTATATATATTTTGGTTAGTAAATTCCTGAAAACTTTTAGATAATTTTCCACTTAATCTTCCTGTTTTATTTTTATTGAGGTCTTTTATAAAAAACACATAACTGGATACTTTTGCTTATCAACACTATATGTAGAGTAATTATTAAGATTTTATTAGCATCCCACTTTGTGTGTTTGTTTTGTCTTACTTTAGGTACTTATTTTATATTTGCCTTCTTCAGGATTCAGGATTTTAAAAATTTTATTCTAGTTATTCTTTTGTATATTTGAAAGCTATATCATCTATTTCGATTAGTGATGATTTTAGATATTTTATTTTATTTTTGATTTTAGATATTTTAAGAGACTTAACACTGAATAACAAAGACTTTAGAGAATTTTTGAGCAAATTACTCCATAGTTATGATATGTTTGTCAAAAAACTTAATTCTATCTTATATCTCTACATATTATGTATGATTATTATTTTTGCCATTAAAGTTTGTTTATTCTGTTCCTTAATGTTTCTTTGCTTATCATTTCTTCTTGCATTTTAAGACTTTCTTTTTGGACCTATTTTTCTTCATGAAACAGGCTTTTGGAAATTCTTTAATGATTGTTTGTTGGTGGCAAATTCTCATTTGTGTTGTGTGTGTGAAACTGTTATTTCGTTAGCATTTTTGAGAGTTTAATTAGGTTTTACAGTTTTATGTTGGCAGTCGTTTTATCTCCACACTTTAGAGTTATTACTGTACTATCTTCTAGATGCCACTTGTGCTCTCGAAAGTCCTGTAAGCTCATTTCTTTGAGGCAGTCTTTTTTACTGACTGTATTTAAGATCTTATCTCACCTTCTAAAGACTCACTAGTGAGTAACTGGGTGTGGATTTTCTTTTTTTTTAATTCATCCTGTTTTGGATTCATTACATTTCAGAATCTGTATGGTTGATAATAATCATTTCAGAGAGGTTCTAAGCCATTATGACTTCAAATATAGCAACTCAAACCTCTACATTATTTTCTTTTTTTTTTTTTTGAAATTGATTAGATTTATGGTAGGCATTATCATTATATACTTTGTATCTCTTAATTCCTCTTCATATTTCTGTACTTCATTCTGAGTAATTTTTTTAGACCCAGCTTCTTGTTCACTAATTCTCTTTTTAGCTAAATCAAATCTATTATTTAACACTTCCATTGGAATTTAAATTTTAAGTATAAATTTATTTATAGAAAACTTGTGTTTTACATGTCTTGCTTATTCATTTTTAAAACTGTCTAATAACACTCTTTGGGTCTTCATTTTTAGAAATTATATGTCTAGGTTTAGGGAAGGACTCTACAGAAATTATTTGCATTTGGTTTTGTGAGGCTTCTGGGATATTATTAAATCAGTACCACTATAAACTATTTCCTCAGCTGCTTCTTTTTTTTTTTTTTTTTTTTGGCAAATTAGAAAATATGAATTTACACCAGGTAATAAATTGAGGCTGTTTTATGGATATACATATTTGTTGAATACTTTTTCCCTTTTTATCATAGCAATGGTGAAAAGACAATATTGTTATCTCCTTTTATAGGCAAACATTTTTTCTACTCTACTCTTCCCCTGAGCAAATAGGCTTTGGGGGTTTGTGACTTTATGTAGAGGCCTCTGTTCCAATCGACATTTTGAGCAGGCCTAAGTATTATTTTTATTTTACTTTTGTGACAATTAAAGTCCAAAGCTCTGGATTACCATGCTTTCCTAATGTACCAACAATGCCCTCAGCATCCTTGCCCACTTACCATCTTGGATTGCTGTAGTTTTGGGTCCTAAGGATTTCTCCTATTTTCTTGCGAGGGTATATATGTACTAAGAAGTGCATTAAAGCAGAATTTGATGAGCATATTTAGGGGTTTTGTAGCAAGAGAGTTTGAGAATACCTGGAATCATAATGCTGAACAAAGAAGCTGGCAGTATAGTTTTCAACTTCTTTTTTGACATGACTGTTTAACATAAAATATAAACAATTAAACAAATAAGATAAAACTTATTCTGATTGTTATGAGATTGAGAGGCTTCAGTTTTTATTTGCTCCTCACCATCACCATCCCACATACTGTTGGAGGAAGCTAACACAGATCGCTAAAGTAGAACCACAGATCCATGAGAAAATGTTCCCAGGTTCCTAAAACTCATATTACAAAGAGACGTTTAGGAAATATCCCATTTTGAGTCTGCAACTGCCCAAATTCATTTGTGAATGTCATAGATTTGCTGTATTTTTGAACCATTTTACCATGGACCTGAATAACACAGAAGAGGATGTGAGTCCCATGGATGTTAGCAAATCCTGTCTACAAATTTTCCAATGCAGAAGCCAATTCCATTTTGAGGAGGCTTACCTTACAGAATATCTGAGAACGGTAGAAAAAAAAAAAAAAAAAAGATTTCTTGCAAGGTATTGAGCCCCTTTAAAAAGCATAGGATATATGCTTCCTGCAATGTCAATAGCTTTCTATTGCAGTGGAACACAACATGGATATCAAGATTTACCTACATTTTATACCCATCAAATCAATATAAAACGAGGAGGGTAAAAATTCTGCTGCTTCTATGGAATGAGAATGAACCATGTTTTACAGTAATGCCAATATGATCAGCAAAAGAGCAAATGCTGAGGGTTTTTATTTAGAAACTCTATCCTGAAAGGGGTGTGCATAAGATATCAAGTATTAAGATGTGCTGCAGTTGTCAAAAAATCTGGTTGGTGTGAGAAACAAAAAGAGTTTCTTACTGGCTGTTTCATGCATGACACGTAGCTAAGAAGAGTCTGATCTGCTTAGAACACATTTTTAATAGCCAAAATAAAGCCACTATCATTTAAGTTTTTATGGAAACACCTGAGCTTATTTAAAAATGGATTTAATGGGCATTAAAGTATAAGAAATAGATGACTAAAATGTTTAAAAAATATATATGGTGATATTTTCCATAAGAATGGCTTGGCAAATCAGGAAAAATGTTCAAGAAAGTAAACTTAATCTTTATTATCTATTTTCTGTTGGGGCCCTTGGTTTTTTGTTAGTTTGTTTATTTATTTTTGTTTTTCTTTGGCTCTTGGATCCTGACACTGCCTAATGTTGCTTCTTGATTGTTGAAATTGATTCTGCATCCCAGAATGCCCCATCTTCTTTCATTCTCAGTTGATTTTTTTTCTTTAATATCTGTTTCTTAATTTAAGCAATGACTTGGGAGTTTGACTAAAGCAATGGTAATTCGGAAAGCTTAAATCCAAATGAATTTTCTCAAAAGAAATTAAATAACATAGGAAACATAAGAATTTTAAAAATCATAACATTTTTCTAATAAATCACATTAATAAGAAGTTTCTAGAAAAACAAAATACATTGCATGTATTTATATAATATATAAATCAGTTAATCAGTGTAACTATATAAATATGCATATTTATGCTGATTAAATAGTCATAGATGATTGACTTAGCAATGGACTTAGCTAATAACCACTAGTTCTGTTTTTCTTCATCTTCTCAATTTCTGGAATTTGAGTCTAAAAGTTTCTTTTCATACCCAGTTGTATTGTAGATGTAACATTTCTCTTAACCCTCTTGGTAATGTCACACTTGCCTTCTGTTGACTTATTCTTCCACACCTCTCCTCCTGAGCAGCTTGACCATGGGCCATATTCATTGCTTACAAGCACCTCTATTTTGACTCAGTGAAACCCTTCCCTGCTTCTTCTTTTCAGAGCTCTTCCTTGATATTTACTGGTATGTTTCTGTCTTGGGTTGACTTCAAAGTAAAATAGAAAATCAAAACAACAGATGAAACACCTACCGGAAAAAATAGACGTTCACAGAGTATCATCAAATTTTATCAGAAAATCAAAGGTTCATACTGTCTCTCTCACAGATACTTTGTGACATTCATTATTGTCGCAGTTAACATATTTCATTTGTTTGCTTGTTTATGGTCTGTGAAATTCTGATGGATGGAAACTCCATGAGACTTGAAGCTCTTTCTATTTTCTTCTCCTTCTGGAATACCTGTGCCAATAACGGGGCCCATCACAGGGCAGGTGCTCAAAGATCTTCGTTGAATGAATGACTAGCTGGGGGAAGATGGATGTGTGCCAGGAACTCACTTTAAATAATTCAATGAAATATGAGAGACTTGGCATTATTACTGTCTTGTGTTGCCAATGGAAGATCCCAAAAACTCTTCTGGAAAGTATAAGCAATTTTATTTGGAAATCAGTGAATGTACATTTTAAAAAGTGTTGGTATTTCTGTCACCTTTCTCCAAAAATGTATAAATAATTGAGCAAAAAAGGAAAGATGGCTGTACTTTCTCTAATAATCTGAGGTTCTGTCCTCCTTTACTTGTGATTTTACTTGCCATGTTTTCAGTTACCTGTGGTCAAACACAGTCTAAAAATATTAAATGGAAAATTCTAGAAATGAACAATTCATAAGCTTTAAATTGCATGACATCTCGTGTCATCCCACTCTGTCCTGCCCAGGACATGGGTCATCCCTCTGTCTAGTGTATCTGTGCTGTGCAAGCTCCCTGACCATTAGTCACTTAGGAGCCTTAGCTATCAGTTGACTGTCATAGAATCACAGTGCTAGTATTCAAGTAACACTTATTTTATTTAATAATGGCCCCCAAGCCATTCATGCAACTTTTATTATAATATTTTTTATAATTTTTCTATTTTATTATTACTTATTGTTGTTAATCTCTCACTGTGCCCAATTTGTAAATTAAATTTTATCATAGATGTATAGGAAAAAAATATAGTATACACAGATGGTACCATCTGTGGTTTCAGGCATCCACTGGGGGTCTTGGAAAGTATCCCCCTTGGATAAGGTGGGGGTACTACTGTATTCTTAGAAAATCAAAAATAAATTCAAGACTAAAGATTTGAACTTCAAAAATATTATAGAACAAGATATCTGTAAATTTTATGATGGTAATTTTTAAAAATTTTTCCTTTATTTTTTAATTTTTAAACTTTCATTAAAATTATCAGGATTACATTATAAATAATTATTAATACAATAGTTTTTGACATTGAACAACTATTAAAGAATAATTTATAAAACCATGGCAACAACAGAAAATTATAACAAAATAAAAGTCCAGATGATTTCAACAACATGGAATGGCATGGACACAGGAGAGAGTGTTGATAGCAAGCTAAGACTTTTGTCTTGATTTGAGGGAGAAACCAAAATACTTTTAAACACTAAGAATGTGCATATTAGTTTTCTAGGGCTTCCATAATAAGACCTGATGGCTTAATCCAATAGAAATTTATTCTCTTGCGGTTCTAAGCACTAGCAACCCAAAATCAAGATTCGGCAAGGCTGGTTCCTTTTGAATGTTCTGAGAGAGAAATCTGTGCCATGCTTCCCTAGCAGCTTTTTGTGGCTGCTGGCAATTCTAGATGTTCCTTGGCTTCCGGATGTATCACTTCAATCTTTATTACCATCTGTTTAAGTCTTTACCTTCTGCGCGTCTTTCTCAATCTCTTATAAAGACACTCATCATTGGATTTAGAGATCATCTTAATCCAGAATGATATCATCTTGACATTCTTACATAAATTACATTTACAAAGACCTTTTTGCCAAAAAAATATCATATTCACAGGTAGACATGTATTTTGAGATGTCACAAATCAACCTCTACAATGTTTTAACATTTATTAAAAACAAAAATAAACTCTTATACTACATGCAACATGTGAAACACCGTGTGCTTTGTTTATATAAATCGGTGTAACTTCCCAATAACCTTATGAACTATGTGCTATTATTTCTGCTTTACTAATAAGTAAACTGAGGCACAGAAAGTTTAAGTAGTTTCCCCAAGATCACACCGGTAGTAAATGGTAGAGTTAAAGTTAGAATCTTAGAATACATGAGTATGGCCCTTGAATTTTTGCTTGTAACCACTACTTTTTAAAAAAAATTATATGCTACAAATTAATTTCGTACAAAAAGAGAAATAGAATGTATGATATCCAAACAAAGAAAATAAATTAAACTCTAACAAGACACTTCATCAATTCTACAAATGGTGGAAAAATTCAGACACATCTCCAAAAAAGAGAGAGTGTAGAGAAGAAATCAAAATAAGATGGTTGCTATTAATTTAAGTAAAATACAGAAATTTTAGGAAGAAAAAATTAATAAATTTCTACAACATGTCACTCAAGAGACAGCTAAAACAAGTGACTTGTAAATGTGGGAGGTAAAGTGATGGAAAGAGATATTATAGTCACATTTTAACAGAAGTAAAGAGTTACAATATTTTTCACAGATTTGCCAAACCAGAGACTACTTTTTAAATTATATGACATTATGTCATTCCCGGGTTCAAAGCCTGCCAATGGCTTCTTGCTGCCTTTTTGAATAAAATATCAATAGTCTATAAAGTCACAAATCATCTGGTTGGTCACTGTGTAACTTTATACCTTGTCTTCTCCTTTTCCAATTTATATCCCTCACTATGGTCTGAGTCCACTGAAACTTTTGCTTCCCAAATTGGTCTGTGTACTCTCCCTTCTCTGTGCCTAAAATACTTTCTCTGGCACTTCCTGACATGGTTCCTATTCATCATTCAGATCTAAGGTCACAGATTACGTTTTCAGAAATGTCCTGCACATATTATCTAAAGTGAGACATTTTTATGTTTTAGCACTTTGCCTTAACTATTTCCTTCCCAATATTTTAACAACTTTGTATTATATGTTTGTAAAAGTCATATACAATTGTTCACAAAGTCATCAACTTTACACCATAGCTAACTATTAAGTGAATCCCTCTTTAGTGGCACCACAATAGCCCATGCTTCCAGAAGTCTCATATGGGTTGGTACTGATGACAGGATTGTCAAATGAGCAAGATTTAGGCTTTAAATTGGGTAAACAGTGATTATTTGTGGATATATTTCTAGAGGATTTAAAGATATATAAAGAGAGAATATGGAGAATGGCTGGGACTTTGTTAATTTTCTTTCAATTATACCATTAAAAATCACCAAACCTTGATATCATCTATTTGACCTTTAAGTCTAATCTGCATCCTTCTTCCTATTGCTCGATGCATGGAAGACTGACCGCACCAAAGGATTCTCTTGTTTCCTGGCTTCCAATTGAGAGGGTGGTTTGAATTGGCAATGATTCTAGCCTGAGGATCACAAAAACATCCAACTCTGTGGCTTCTCTACACTCTGACTTTGCCTTTTTAAATAGTCTTTTTATTAATCTCTACTCAAATTTGTTTAGATGTCCCATTTATTTCTTGCTGGAAAACTGAATATTACCCGTGAGTATTTTTGAATGCCAAGAGTACATACTTCATTTCTGCCTCTACATTTATTGACTGCCTACCAAATGCCAATGAACAAAGTAGATGAAAACCAATGCCCTTGTGAAGCTTATATCCTAGTTGAGGATGGTAATAAATAAAATAACTGTGGAAAATTGTATAAGACATAGCAATAAGCATTATAAAGAAAATAAAGCAAGAGATAGAAATAGCAATGTTGGAGGAGGTTGAAATTTCAAGTGGGCTGGTCAGGATAGGTACACTGAGAACTTTACGTTTAAATATGACAGAGATGAGGGAACCAGACGTGGAGATTTCTGGTAAAGAGCAAAGAGAATAGTAAATGCAGATGGCCCAAGTCAAACTTGAGCCTGGTGTTTTCAAGAAGCCACATGGGCCAGTGCAATGGAGTAGACTAAATCAGACAGGAGAGAAGGGGTGGAGGACAGGTCCTGCAGGACATGAAAAAGTCACCATAAAAATGGTGCATTTTACTCAGTGTGGAAAAAAGGAGGACATTGGAAGGTTTGGAGCTGCGACACAATCTGATCTAATTCTTATGTTTTAAATTAAATTTATTGGGGTGACATTAATCAAATTATGTAGGTTTCAAGTGTACAAAAAGTGTTATATTTGCTTATTGTGTGGTGTGTGTGTGTGTGTGTGTATGTGTGTGTGTGAGAGAGGAGAGAGAGAGAATAGACTAATGAAGGGCAAGCGAAAGTACAAACAAAATTTGTTTAAAAAGTTAATAGCAATAATCCAGGCAGACCGTAATGATAGCTAAAATCAAGTTAGCGTCAATGAAGATGTTGACAACATGATGTGAAGTGGTCATACTCAAGACGTATTTTACAAGTATAGTCAATGTGATTATCAAATAGATAATCATCCAACATGCATTTATTAGTGGTTATTATGGACTAGGCATGACTCTAGGTTCTAGGGTTAGAAGAGTAAACAAAACAAAGATCCTTGCTCTTGAGAACTTGACCTATAATGATGATATGCAGACAGTAGAGAGTGAACAAAACAAATAGACGAAGGGCACAGTATGTTATATATTGTTGAATGCTATGGGAAAAATTGGGGTGGGGAAAAAGGTCTTTGGTGAAAAAGAGCAACAGGGGTAAGTTAGAATAATGAATGGTCAGGACACACCTCCCTGAGTAGGTGATATTTGGTAAACACTTGAGTGAAGAAAGGGAATCAGCCAAGCAGATATTTGAGGGAAGATTTCTCTAGTCAAAAAGAATAGCTAGAGAAAGACCACAGGGTCAGTACATATCTAGGGGCTTAAGAATCCACAAAAGAGGCTGATGGGGCTGGAATAGATCAGTAAGAGACAAGGTAAGATGCCAGAAGAGGAACAGGTCACAGCTCTGCAGGGCCTTGTTAGCCATGGTAAGAAACTGGGCTTACATTCAGTGCAGTGGGAGTCACTGCAGGGTTTTGTGTGGCGGAGTGCCAAGATGTAACCTTTGTTTTAACAGGAATTTCCAAGTTGCAGTATTGAGATAAGCTCTGGATATCCAGGGTTGAAGCACAGAAACCTACTGTGAGGTGGGGTATATAAAAAAAGAGGAGTCAAGGACAAATTTTCCATTTAAATATGCCATGAAAAACAGGGGAAAAGGGTGGTGGGAATGTTATAGGGAGGTTTGTGGGAAGAACAGTGTCTCAGTACTGGATGTATTAAGATTGAAATGACTATTAGAGATTCATTCCACATTTTTTTTTTGTCATATATAGGGACTTCTGATCTCTCATTCAGCAATAAGTTATTTAACAGATAAATTTCGGAAAAGCAAGTGGACATGCTAAGTTTAGCCAAAACTTTTATGTATGTATGTCTGTGTGTGTGTGTGTGTATGTATGTATGTATGTATGTATGTATGTATGTATGTATGTATGTATTTAATTTGGGGAACCACAATACTTACGGGAAAAAACGTGTTCTCTAATTTTCTGTAGCAGAAGTTTTAAAGAGTCAAGCCCCCAATGGAGGTGTCATTTATGTCTGTTCAGCAATTGTGTTTGACTAGATGAGCGAACTTAAATCTTTGGTGAAGTGTTAGTAAGTCTTGATTGCCGCGGTTCCATAGATTCTTTCTCTAAAGAGCTTTATATAGAATGAATGTAATGATTTGATTTTCATATGATAGTCCCCATGTCAAGCTGTCAATCCTTTTGAAACTTGGAGATGGGAGAAGAATGTCATTATTCTTTTTCTTCAACCTAAAGATTTTTTAAAAAAATGAATACAGAGTAAATTCTACACTAAAGATTATTATTAAGAAGTAACCTTCATATCCAAATCTTCTCAATTGAAAAGGTACAATTGAATTTGACCTTTAGCTAAAGATCAAATCCACTGGGTAACCAATTTGGACTGATTCCACTGGAGATCACCTAACAGTATTCTGGCACTGTAAATGGCCATTAAAAGCCAACAGTGCTATAATTCTTTTAGAAACAGATAGATATGTGAGAGTCACGTGATGGTTATTGCTTTATGATTTAGATATTATTTAATGAACAGTCGAAAATATATATCAAGTCTAACTTGATAAAAGAGAACAGCGAGGACCTCCATCTCTGCCAAGACTACTTGGGAAAAATGCTGTAATTGCCTAATCATACCCTTCAAATTGATAATAGCATATTATCCATTTGATTTAAAATCTCTTCAAATTATCAAAACACTTTGCAATGCCTGACCTCAGCGTTAGGTGTTAACTAGAGTCACAACTATAAATCATTAGGACTGCCCATCATCATCAGAGATCACTTTAGATAAGGGGTTTTAACCTGTTTTGTGCCATGAACCAATTTGGCAGTTTTTTCAAAACTTCTTAGAAGACGTTTTAAATATATAGAAGCCCAAGGTAAAAACCACATTGAAATATATCACATTCTTTCAAGTGTACTTATTTTTTTTTTTTTGCATTTTGCTTAAATGTTGCACCTATTCACAGTTTGTAGGTATTTTAAAAATGAGAAAAGCATTACTTTACTTTATTAGTTACTATTGACTTATCAAAATTTAACTCTGTGGTTCATAAAGTATCATGAAAATTATTCTAGTTTTGAATATCTCATATCTGGTATAAACGAACAACTCTTTGCTTTTTTTTTTTTTTTTTGGTCTAATTTATTCAAGCCCCCATAAAATAATATTAGTGATAATTTGCAGTTAACCTAAAACATAATCGTTTTATGTGTTCTTCCAAATGTGTGCAGGTACATTTATTTCTTTATTTAACTCATGTTTCTTGAGTACATTATTATGGGCCCAGATACTCTTCAAAATGCTATGGATTCAGTTCTAAATAAGACATTATTAAAGAAAGTTAAAAGTAAAAGTCAAAGAAAGTAGAGAAAAAATAAAACAATGAAGGAAGAATGGAAGGAAGGGAGGAAAGGTAGGAGAGAGAAAAATAAGAAGAGAAAGGGAAAAATATAAAGTTAAATAAGACATAATGAGGGAATTCAAGGTAACATGAGCTAAAAGTAAGAACGGTGATCAGGAAAGATTCTTTAAGAAAATGACATTTGAATGGAGAAGTTAATGTATCGACCCTGAAAAATAACATCTGGTTTACAAAAACCAAATTTGCTTGAGCAAAGCACAAGTTTATACACAATGATCAATGTCTTACCTGAGCCCAGAAAGATAAAAGTCCCTGTGTTTGCCATCCCCAAAGAGGGTAACATTGAAGACATCTATGCAGAATCATGTTCAGCAGAGTCAAAGCAGTGTCTGTCCTTCTCTCAGTGTAGGTAAAAGGGTATCTGGAGAAAAAAATGGACAAGTTCCCAAAGGCATTTGACTTGACTATGTCTCTCTATTGATTCAAGTATGCTAAAAGAGCCTGTACTACCATTACTTTGTTTTCCATTCCTCCTAGCTACCTTCACTGTGAAAAGATAATTCCTAAACTAGGGGGAAAAGGGCTATGCTCCTTCTGTACCCTGTGGGGAAGAATTCTTTCTGGCCCCTTACAGCTTCTGGTAATTTGCTGGCATTCCTTGACATCCTTGGCTTGCAACTGCAACACTTCAATTTTTGCCCTGTTGTCACATGGTGTTCTCTGTTCACGTGCCTGTATCTCCATATTGTCTCTTTAAAAGAGAATTGTCGTATTGAATTTAGAGTCTATTTTATTCCAGTATGACCTCACGTTAACTAATTATTTCTGCAATGACCTTATTTGCAAATGAGGTCACATTCGTAGATACTAAGAGCTAGGACTTCAACATGTATTTCTGGGGGGGGGGGGTAGTGGAATTTGATCCATAATTTTCATTTCTAGAGTTTGCACAAAAAATTGAAATATTTATCAATCAAATAAAATAGAGTATAGCCTAGGAATTTATACAACCAACTAACTTTTGGCATTACTATTTATTGATCTTAGGAAGTTTACTAAAATGTCTAGATTCAGTTTTCTCATCCATAAAATGGCAGTTACCTACTTTGCAGAACTATTATAAAAATAAAAATAATTTAAATAAAACGGGAGTGCACAGAAACTCAAATGCTTGTTCAATTGTTCTTATAATTACTGTTGGCATTCAAAAACTAACCATAAGATTAAATTTAAAAAGGTATTGCAAGTTGTCCACCCTTAGGAAAAAATAGAACTGCTTACTCAAAATTTTAACTTAAAAGAAAAAAATAGATGTGTTTTTCTATATCAAATTCAAAACTACAAATTAAGGTATATATTGATAGACTTGCAGAGCAAGTTGTATTGAATCGAACCTAGTAATGACATGAAAAGTTTAACAATCACCAAAAAAAAATTTTTTAATGTCTTAGTGTCTGACTTGAAGGATAACAGTCACTGTAGTTGCCAAAGAGAGATCAGTGTTTCCCAAAAAATTACTTGTCTGGAAGCCATGACCTGTAAATAAAACATACTCTTCAACAAGGCCTGTACTGACTACCCAATATAAATTATATTCATCCCTGGTAGTGTGTCATAGCAGCTTGCTCTTTCTGTTTTTAGCATCTATCACATTTTTAACTATATAGTTAAGTCCATGTTTACTTGTCTCCTGTCTGTTTTACATTCTAGATCTTAAGTGTCTAGAGAATAGGGACCATGTCTCTAGCCCCTAGTGACTGTCACACAGAAAGGGCTCAATAAATATCAGTTTAATGAATAAATGGATTGGTGAGTTTATGGATGAATAAAAACATTATTACTCTCTCCAGATAGTCTCAGTCGACAAATTTGTCTTCATCAAATACAACACGATAAATTGTACATTTATTTATGTGCCATTACATAGAGGTACTGAATAAATTCACAGAGTATTGGTGGCAAAAATATTTTAAAATTTCCAGCAATAATATATTTGAACATCAAGGATATCTGTACTTTTTATAATTCTTTTGTATATAGAAAAGATAGACATCAGAGCTTTGGAGATGGAATATTGAGAAAAAAGAAAAGCAAAACAAACAACATAAACAATACAAACAGGACACAGCAGAAGAAAGTGAAAATCAATAAGAGAAAGCCAAATATATAGGTGGGTGTGAGAGACAAATTGAACTAAAGTCTCCCCTCCATACGCAAAAAAAGACCACACCAATCTCAATTTATAAATAAGCCAGGTTAGAAAACTAAAGTGGCATTCCACATTTCCATAATTTGGCCCAAAATAACATGTTCTAGTTTATTTTCTATTGCCAAGCTTGTTGGTTAATATCCCCAGTGAATTTCTACCTTGCAGTATTTGCTTCTGGCCTCTTCTTTGCCTTGAACATGTCTACCAGCCTATCACTAATTTTCTCATCGTCTTCATCTCTCAAGACTTCATCGAAGTTTCAATTTCTAGTCACTCAGTCATTGTTGGAATACTTCCTCCAATGACGAAAAACTCATCACTTCCTGATGTAGCCTACAGACACTATTACCTACCTACTCATTTATTTATTTCATAAGCAAGTCACACTGTCTGTCTTCAAGGAAAACAGAGCTATGTAAAAATATGAATGAAACGACATATTTGCTTTGCAAAATATGTAAACAAAATACAGAAAATACAGTTAAGGATAAAGTACACAAAATTTAATCTTACAATGGAAGGCCACACTGTGAAAGAATCCCAAAAGAGGACACTGGAGGCTTAAGAGGCAGAAGGGCAAAGTTTTGGAGCCTTGGCACTATGTAGGCCCTGGCAGAATTGCAAGGCTTACCCCATGATTTGAATTTGAAACAAAAACACTTAAAGACAAGTGAAACTAGATGATTAAAAGCAAAAACAAGCAAATATATTTTCAAGTAAGTATAAATAGTATCAGATAAATAGAAGTCACAAAATTAATATCAGTCAAATAAAAATCAAGGCAAAAAAAGCATTTTACAGGACAAAAATAGTAATTTTATAGAAATAATGAGTCACAATAATATAAGTATCTGGTAGTAAATAAAATGGACTCCAAATTTGTAGAGGAAAAGTTGAAATATATTAATGGACGTTAACAGCACATTTATCTGTATCTTGACAAATCTAATAAGCAAAAGTATCAAGATGTGAAAGTCATGAATTTATAATATATAATATACTATATATTATTTTGTTATGTACAATTAATGTTATATTTATTATATATTACTAGATATTATTTCATTATATCATGTGATATAATTATTATATGCTATTACATTATATATAATACTTTATATAGTAAACATTATATTCCATAAAGAATATATATTATATACTATTTCATTATATTTAACACCATATATACATACCATCCTATCCTACAAAGAAAAATATACCTTGCTAAACATTATAGATTTTTTACAAAAATGAATAGGCCACCAAAAAAATAAATAAATTTATAAAGAAATTAGTTAATGGGCATTATCTGGTAATAATGTAATGAAACAAGATATTAATAACGAAACTCTATGTTCAAAAATACTTGGAAAATAAACAAAAATATATCTAACTCTGAGGTCAAAGAAGAAATTAAATTTATAACAACTACATAGAATGCAATGTATATGAGAATATCACATATTACACTAATAGAATGCAGCCAAATCTCACCTACATGGAAATTTATTAATGCAAATGTACATATTTTTTTGCAAAAAAAAAAAAAATACTAGAAATGAAAGAACCAAACATTCAGTTCAATAACTCTCAAAGTAAAACAAAAGTGAATAAATAAAGCAGGCTAAAGAAATAAATAAGAATTATGAACAGAAGGGAATAAGTTAGAAAATCAAAAATAAAGCAGAATAGAAAAATAAATATGAGATGATTTATAAAATAGAATAGTCAGAACTGGTAACGTTAATTGAGAGAGAGAAAATGAAAGTGGAGGAAATCACAGCTATGAAACATTAGGAATAAAAAAGATTAGATTAAAATTATAGATTTTTAAAAATGTAAAATCAGTGTACAGTTGAAGAATATAAATATCATAGAATCTAAAGAATATATTAATTATCAAAATTAACTTAAGATATAAAAATCATATGAAGACACATAACTATAAAAAGTTTTCAAAAGGTTTCCTAAAAGTGGTGCCAAGGGAAGATGATTCAGATGATATTACAGGAAAGTTATGTCAAGATCATTCTTATGCTATTCAGGTTGTTTCAGAACATAGAAAATACTTTATGAAGAGCACAAAAGATTGACCCAAAACCCTTCAAAATAATATATAAAAGTACTCCATATTGCAACTGTGTTTAGGATTATAGATTTGAAGATCTTTAAGAAAACACTCCCAATTTGTGCTTAGTATTAAGTTAAAGAAGCAATATAACAAGATAAAATGGATTGGGTCTAAAATTTTCAAGGACAATTGCTTATGGTTCAAAAGAGAAAAACTATATGAATATCTTGAAAGTTTCCCAAAATGCATTTGATAAAATTAACTGCTCACTTCTCACAAACATTTGAATGAAGACTAATTCCTTATACATTAAAGAAAATCTATATCAAAAACACTTTATTTAATAGTAAAACAACATAAATATAAATGGAGGCACAAAGACTGGCAAAGATACAAAATAATTATGTACAGATGATATAATTATATATCTGGATGATGCAGTAGAATTAAGTGATAAGGTGCATTCCTGTCTTATTTGTGATTTCAATGTGAATGCTCCAACTCATTAAGTCTGTCCAATTATCCATCTCTTCAAGATATTTTCAGTTTCAATTTTTGTATTCCACTTTAATAACTGCTTTTTATCTGCTCTTTTTTAAAAAAAAAATTAATCCTCCATCTTTGTCAGAAAGCTATGTTACAATCTCCACATTTTTGCCTGATCTTATTCTTTGCCCTTGATCTTAACTATGACTTGGCCTTTCCTGACGACTTCACTTTCTTAAGTGGCAGCTGTTGTTTTTAACTCCCTTGCAGAACATTTCAAGGTGTGGCTTCAGAGTCCAACTAACTTAACATGCTTCTCTTGACTCCAATGCCTTCATCTCTATAAAGAAAAAATAAATAAGTAAATAAATCCCAAACCTCCTCTTTCAAAGTACATGCCATCTGGCTAAATCATTCTGGACTCCTCTCCCTTGTTATCATTCACAAACATCTGGGGGTAATCCTCTTATTCAATGAAAAACTTTGGCTCTTAGTTCACACTTCCTTTCTCCTGGAAATTCTACCATGAGCAGGGTGACCTCTAGGCCAGATAGAGAATGCATCCAATACTGGCCAAGAGGCAGGCCTTGGCTGTCCTTATCATGGCAGGCCTTATTTCTGAAATAATTAATGCAATGACTTTACTCTCTCATCCCAGCCTGCCATTCTTTCATCTCCTGTATTCAACTCCTTATAGTCACTTCTCCCACCTAATCGGAACACCCAAAGCTGTGTCTGTGTCTAGCTGCACATTCAAATCAATCTGGGAGCTTTAAGAAAACATGGATGCCTTTTGTGCCATCAAAGACCAACTGTTCCAGAATCTCAGCCTTTGGATTTCAGCTCTGGCCTTCTATAAAAGCAACCCAAGCACTGTGCAGGCAAGTCAAGAACCACTACCTTGGGGTACTCATGTCTCTATGTACATTTCTCTCTTCACTGCCTTTCTTACCCAGCTTGGATTCCAAATCTCATCACTTCAAATTGCTCTTTTGTCAATAGGCTCAGCTCCCTTCTTCTGCAATCTCTTTCACTGTTTCCACCTAGCAAAGTTAAGCCCTCATTGAAAACTAACGCCCCCACCTTCTGAGCACTGCCAGAGTAAACACACATGAACTTGCATATTGGTATTGTCACTAATTTGTAGCCATTAGTATATATACCTGCCTTGCAGCCCTACTGTGCCCATGAAAGCTTATATTTCCTTTTCTCTATGACACATCGAACCACCTCCATTTGCTTCAAATCTCTAATCCCATCACCTCAGTCATCTCTCACAGATGTCCTTAAATGACAACTTCACAGTAAGAACGGAATCTTTTTTATTGAAACTCCCTGAACTACCACAGCCTCAAATATCCGTGCTTCTGCACAAGACTGCCTCATCGCTTCTATTACGATTGTAAGCAATGTCCCTCTTCCTCTCCCAGGCTCACTCACCTCCCACCTATTTTGCTGAATCCCTTTGGCAACTCCCCAAAGGCTTTGCTTTGTTACTTATTCATATGTAATTGGCCTAATGGAGCAGTTCCAGCCTGGATTTGAACTATGGCTCCTTGCTAATTGACTGAGTGACCATGAGCATTTGACCTAACCTCTCCCTGCTCATATTTTAACTGTTAAATGGGGAATAGAAATATTTCTATTGCATGGAGTAGTGGTGAGAATTTAAAAAGTTAATATTTATAAAAACCTTGGAGGAGTAAGCATAATAAAAGTGGTTGACAAATAAAAAATTATCCCCTCACCCCTATATGTTTTTCTACCACTATTTTCACTTTTCTAATCAGAAATGACACACACTCTTTGAGGGGAAAAAAAAAACATCTCCCTGTTCTCCTTCAGTAACTAACATATTTTTCTCTTCCTATTCATAGTCAAACCTATCAGAAAAGTCTGAATTCTGTCCCCACTTCTGTTTCTCCCTCTCTCCACAACCTTCTGAAATCTGGATTCGACTTCCCCCACTCTGCTGAACTTGCTCTTGTCAATGTCAGCGATGATGGCCTCGTAGTTAAATCCAATAAATAATTTCCAGGCCTTATCTACCTGAACACTTGGCAGAGTCTGACACTATTGACTGCTCCTTCTTTCTTGAAATGCCCTCTCCCCATGACTTATCTATTCCTGCACTCTCCTTGTTTGCCTTATACTCCTCTGACTGGTTCATTTTTTGTCTCTTTTGTGAGCTTCTCTTTCTCCTTCGCCTACCCTTTAATTATTGGCAATCTTCAGACTACTGCCCTAAGCCCCTTTACCTTCTTATTTTGAATAATCCCTCTGGCTAATATTTCCTGGTTTTAGGGCATCAATTTCCATCTATAACATGGTGGACCCTAATTTCTAAATCTCCAGTTCAGGCAAGGGAGTGTACAACAGTGTAAAGAGCATGAATTAGGAGACAATAGACCTATATTCAAGGTTCGTGTTCTTATTATGCCAGTTACTACATATACGATGGAGAAATTACTTATCTAAGCTTTATATCAGTTAAGTATACAATAATTTTGAGAATAATTATTTTAAATTATTTTTTATTTTTCAATTACAATTGACATTCAATATTATTTTAGTTTCAGGCTTATAGCATAGTGGTTAAACATTTATAAAACTTATGAAGTGATCCCCCAATAAGTCAAATACCCACTTAACACTATGCACAGTTATTATAACATTATTGATCAAATTCCTTGTGCTATACTTTATATCCCCATGACTATTTTGTAAGGAGAATCATTTGTTTTATATACTGATTAAGAAAACATGTGTACATTGCTTAAGATAATCGGTGACATAAAAAATACTTTAATATATTTTATCTGTTGCTGCTGGTCTCTTCCTATAGATCCTCTCTAAGCCCGTATGTTGACTGGCTATATGACCCTACGACTTGATTGTTCTACCAAGTCCTTAATATCAATGTTTGAGTACCTAATCCTTCCTCTCTTTATGTGTTTCCTAGATTATTGAGTGGCATAGTTACCCACTGTCCTTTTTTTTAATTTCTATGCACTTGTAGTTATATCGCTCTTTTTGTTTCTAATGTTGTTTATTTTTGTTTCTTTTTCTTTTCTTTGATCAGTCCTCCCAGAGTTTTATCTATTTATTGGTGTCTTCGAAGAACCAATTTATGTGTATTTTTAAAATATTTTATTTTGCATGTTATTCTTAGGTTTATTATGTCCTTTTTTATGACACTTTTTTTTTGGTCATATCTTCTTTAGTTGTACATTTAATTCATTAATATTCAACTTTTCTTTCCTTTTTTAATAAATAAATAAATAAGTAAATTTCTTTTGAGTAAAAGTTTTAATATGCAGTAGTTCTGTTATCATTCAGCATAAAAATTTTATAATAAAACACCAAGTTATTTAGAATTGTGTGTGTGCATGTGTGTAATGTCTTTTTGCTATTAGTGTCCTTTTGGTCAGACTTACAGTTTTTATATTGACCATATTTTGAAATTTATTGACACCTACAAAATGACCAGTACATAATTTATGTTACTGTTTCAGATGTTTGAGAAGAATTCTTATTATCTTATTCTTGGTTGCAGGGCTCCATATAGGTCTGTTAACTCTAGTTCATAACTTTGTTCAAATTTTCCACATGTTTGCTTATCTTTTCCATCTTAATCTGTCAAGAATTGATAAAAATATTTTAAATTTTCCACAAGGATGAAGAATATGTTAACTTTTCTCAGTGATTTTATCAATATTTTATTTATTGATTTTGAGATAGTTTTACCAGGAACATATTATTAGAAAATCCTGCTATATTTAGTCTTTCATAATTATGTAATAACAATTTATACCCCTAAAAATGCTTTGTATCTTAGAGATATATATTTTTCTATTGAAATAATTATATCAGCTTTCTTTTGGTATTTGTTTTGTATATTTTTTTCATCATTTTACTTTAAAGCTTTTTGTGTATTTAATTTTTAGCCATGTCTCTATAAACAGTATATAGTTGCACTTTAAAATCCAATTTGATGATTTCTGTATCTTGTCGAGTATAATACATATATTCATTTCTGTGATTATGATATATTAGGGCTATTTCTACCATCTTACCTTTTAATTTATATTTATCTCCATTTTACCATGCTTCTTAAGTTCATACTATTTTCTCATTCTATATTTTCTTTTTTTATAGACTCTTGAAACTTTATCATGCAAGTTTAGTTTTAGGAAGTTCAAAATTAAATAATAATATCTTAGTCATCTTTCATAACAATTTAGGAACTGTGAAGCCCTTTACATTTGAACATTCTCCTCCTGACTTGCATAATATGTGTGTCATGTTTTAGTTTGACTTTCCCTCTTCCCTGAATACATTCTTCATAATTTCCTTTAGTCCAGTTTTCTTCATAGTAACTTCTCAGTTTTGTTCTCTTCGCACGGCTTTTCTTCCTGCTTTTCTCCAAAGGCAGATCTTGCTGGTTACACCATTCTAACTTAGCAGTTATTTCCCTGGGCACTTTTGAAATATCTTAAAACTACCTTTTGGCTTCCAACGATTCTCTAATTATTTTTTGGTTGGTCATCTGTTCTTTTGCTGTGTCTGTTTTTTAATTATTTAAATTATTTTTATTTTAGGATTATGAGAGAATTATAAATTAAAGATATTCTAATATAAGACTCACTGGAATAAGGAATAGAAGTTGTGTCACTACAAGGGACAATGTTCAGAAGAAAGTGGGTCTGGAATCAGAAGTCCAGAATTTGTATCTCTGCTGTGTCATTTCTCAGCTGTATGACCTTGAGTAAATCACAAAATCTCAAGTTCTAGTATCTCCCTCTTTCAAGTGAGGATAATAATACAACCTCAGAGGGTTGCCAAGAAAATGGAATGAGACAGAGTGTAGAAACAATTAACTTAGTGCCTAGTTCAGAGAGATGCCCAAGAGATTATGTCACCTCAAAGAAAATATTTGTATTTTACCTCTAACTTGGACTACCAGTTGTGAACTGTGCGTGAGCTGCTACAGTTGTCAATGTCCAACAAGCATTGTTGAACATTTACCATGTCTCTTACCTTTTAAAAAAGGTTTCTTTTTGTCTTTATTCTTCTGCAATTTCACTACAGAATGCTTCGGTTTCAAATTCTTTATATTTATCCTGATTGAGGAATAGGATGTTTCCTGGATTTGTAGATCTATATTTTTATCAATACTAGGAAATCCTTGTGTCTTTAAATATTGCTTCTCTTTTCTCTCCATCTGGGACTGAGTTACATGTATGCTAAATCTATTTATGTTATCATTTATATCTTACAGGCTCTCATTCATATTTTCCATCTCTTTTTTCTCTGACTTTTAATATTTGCATTTGGACATATATTGTAGTTCACTAACTCTCTCTTTAGCTCTCTTTAACCATTCTGATGTTTAATATAGTCAATCTAAGTTCTTATTTCAGCTACTATATATTTAGGTTTAGAAGTTATGTAGTTTAAAATGTATCTGTACTTTTCTAATAAACTTTTAATTGAAGACATTTAATACTGCAGTTTCTATCTCATTATATCTCAAATACATGTAGTTCTATATTCTGTGTCTGACATTTCCATCAACTACAAGGATTTTTGGTTTCATTTCCTGTTTTCTTTCAGCTGATGCTCAGACATAAAAACTTGCTTACTTCAGTTGAATTATGTGTTGATTTTTAAAATTTAATCAATGACAATCCTATGAGCATAAATTAAGAACCTGGAAAGTGTTTGTGCTAATAATAGCCAATGGACTCCAGCAACCTGGGGCATTTCATCCCTTTTTGAGGATCTAGGCTCAGCACTGGAGACTCAAGCTTCCTTCCCAGCCTCTTACAGTTTTCTGATGGTATTTGCTGACATTGTTGATTTTTCAGGGAACCACAATCATTGACACCTTCCAACAAATCTGGTTTCCCCTGGCTTTTTAGTCTTAGCTCTGTGTCTTTAGTCCCAGCTTATATATTTTATTTTTTTCTTTGTTTGTAGCTATTTTCCTTCCTTCCTTCCTTCCTTCCTTCCTTCCTTCCTTCCTTCCTTCCTTCCTTCCTTCCTTCCTTCCTTCCTTCCTTCCTTCCTGTTTTTCTGTCACTCTTTAAAAGAAAAAAAAGAAATGGAGAATGTAAGAATGATTTCTACCTCTTATAAAGCTAGTAATGATTCAATAGTATGTTCATTATAGGCTTTAGTTGTTTTGCTGCAGTAATTTTTACTCTTTCCTAATTCCAGATCCAATCAACTACATATTCATATAAATTCATCCTCTGACAAACAGGCAAAAATTAAGAGCCAAAACCTTTAAAATCTACTACCTGCCCCCATACCCATTGCCAGCATCTCTATTAATGCTACCACCGTCCCCTGCCTGGATTGCTTTAACAGCCCCCTAGCTTTCTTCCTGTCTTCAATCCACTTCTTCCATGAGATTACAGTTATATTATTGAAGTGCAAACGTGTGTGTGTGTGTGTGTGTGTGTGTGTGTGTGTGTGTGTTTGTGCACCATCCAATAAACAGCCTCTCTTTCCACCAGGCAAAAGTTCCAGTCCCTTATAATGGTTTCCTCCTGTGGTCCCTGAATTAAATACCAATTGCATAAACACCGATCTCCTTCCATTACCACTCCGCACTCCACCTCAATTTTCACACTCCAGAAAATACCAGCCCTTCATCTTGTTTTTCTTTGTCATGTCTTCTCTTCCCCTTCTGACCTCTGAGAGTGCTATTTCCTCTTCCAGATAGCCTCCCTCCTCACAAATTCTTACTCCTATCTCAAATCCTCCCATTGCTGAGGTAACCTCTACTATTCACCCTCTATGGCTTCATTTTCTCTTTTATTATAGCACTTATCACACCTTACCGTAATTTCTCTTTGCTTGTTTGCATTCCCAACTCGACTACACACCCCATGAGAACAAGTAATGTCTATTTCATTTATTCTTGTGTTCCAGAGACCTAGTCAAATGTCTTGTCTATGGATGCTCAATAAATATTTAGTGAATGAATGAAAATAAATATTGTTTTATAAATAGAAAGAGAAGAGCTCTGAAAAGAAACAAATGAAAATTTTAGCTACTACCATACAGTCTCTAATTCTTACTTTTTTCTTTATCAAACCTAAACCTCAAAAAAAGATTTCTTAAGTGCTTTGCATGTAATAAAGCCTCAAAATTTTTATTAAAGAAATAAAATATTCACTGGTTACAGTTAGTGGTATTCTTGTACTCCTCTAAACAAATCTTACAGTAAAAAATGAAATAATAAAGCCCTTGGTTACTTGATGCACTGAAATACATTTTTTTTTCCTTTACCATTTAAATACAGCATACTCAACAGTATTTTATCTTAGGTCCATTTTCACACGAATTATCTTAATTGGTATTTGAATCCTACTATTTTCAGTTTGTCACAGAGTCCAGCTTAACCACAGTTTCCTACATTCTGCACCACCCACTATCTATCCATTTTGTCCTGTCAGAGGCACATCAAGCAGCCTCTCAGTGTAATCACATCAAAATCGATTTTCATGGCTGAGAGAAAAATAATGGAAATTTCTCTAATGTAGTAAATGTATGTGTTCCTTTTGGTTAACCAAAATAGACTATACATCAGACCTGTCAAAATTAAGTTTTCTTGATTCGGTGCTCTTCCACCAACTTGTATACAAATTATAAAGGCATGCTGTGGCGCGCCATGATGCAATCTTCCTGCTTCTCTGGCCTGCTTCTGCGTCTCTCTCAAAAGTACAATCTCGCCAGCTTATCAAGCTACAAGCCACTCTACAGTCTAAATCCTTACTCAATAGGTTTGATGTTAAGATAGTACCTTTAATTTATTACTTCTTACATCAATGAATTCTCCCATTAGGAGATAGTTCCTAACAGTAACAATGGTAACATTTAAATGGGTTCAAAACCAAATTCAAAAAGCATCTTTTTTGGAGGGCTTATTCCAGATTCCAATTTCTCCTTTCTAGAATCATCTGACCCCAAGAATCATCTTCGTAGATACTAATGTTCGTCTCTCAAAAGCCATCAAGGTGATCAACCATGTTCAATTTATAAGATCCAAATAAAATGCTCATCGTACATACACTTTTTATATAATGTTGTGTCCAAGAAGATACATCTTGAAAAAACACTTGCAGAATTTCCTTTATTCATTTCTAGGTATGTACAATCATAGGGGCACAATGATTTTGGGAGAGAATTTAAATCTGTTATAATCCAGATTAAATATCTATATTCTTTTAAGTATAGCAGTCCCTTACTAAATTTTGAATACCAAAATAATTGCTAAAAGATGGCTTATAATAATTGGGAATATTTTAATTACTGAATATGGGAAAGAGATTGAATATGTTCAGAAAGTGACCCATGATATATATCTGAAAGTTGATGAGTAATAAACCAATTTTTCAATTAACGTCTAGTAGCCATTTACGATCAGCAAGAAGTAAATAAAAACTACATCAAGTTTAGTATTCCTAATGTATTACACTGAAATTCAGGATTTTATTTATTTTGCCTAAGAGAAGTTAGAATGAGTATACACTAAAATATGCATCTTATTAAAAAAAAGAAGAAGAAGAAAAAGAAAAAGCTAAGATGTGTTCCACAGAAACTTTGTGAATATTCCCATAAAAAATAAAAAGTAAAGTAAGCTTTTCTACTACCATCCGTTTGAAATCAAGACTATTTTATTTAGTTCGGTTTTCTTTATTCAAAACGATTTTAAGGCTCAGAAAAAAAAAATCAATGCTGAGTCTGGTAGTCACGAACAGTAGTCAGAAATTAGTTTGCATGTCTGGTAATGGAAACCTTGTTAAAAGTCAGATTGCTGTTTTAAACTCCTGAGATTTTGAACAATGTATCGTAAGGAGATATATGAGTAGCCAGTGATAATATTTGTTATTTAGTATTCAAACTTAGTAATCTTTAGTAACTTGATTCTACCATTGATAATATTTACTGGATTTTTTTTTTTTAAATAAGCAATATGGAATAAAAGAAAAACCAAGAGACTTAGAATAAATAACTTCTCTATCCCTAACTACACTTAAGAAATCTGGCTCATCAGACAACTTTTAGCAGTAAAGAAACTCTTTTTGGCACTTTTTTAAAAGTATTTTTAAAAGCCAAATTTTTTTTTAGCTCTAATACTATCTGTGGCTAACAAATTATTCCTTAAAGGCTTTTACATCTTAAAAAAAAAAAACCCTTTACTTATGTACTTTTTTACTTACTTATTGTTATTCTTTAAAATCTTTTTGCATATTTAGGATTTTAAACACTTAATGACAGAGCTTTTGTGGTTATATAATTATTAACTATTGACTGAAATGAAATATGAACAGGCTTTGATAACATTCTCCTTCAAAGACTGATGAAAATATTGTAAAAAGGCCAACCTTACACAGGGTGATGAGAAATCTATTCATACCCCTTAACAAACTTTGAATTCTAGACATCCCTGCTTCTGGGTGGCAAGCCTGATGGGATGCACATTAGCATAATCGATAGGGAAATTGATCCAGTACGAAGATGAGAAGGAAGAACTGACAGGGGAGGATTTCCTTCTTGAAATGCAGATTTGAAAAACATAATTCCTGGGTACTATTTAACAGTAGAAATTGCTTTACCTGCCTGGGCTTTCCTAATAACAAATATCCCTCATAATTTGTAAACTTTTTCTGACTAGGCAGCAGTATAAATTAATAGTAAACTGCCGTTATAGTATAATTAATTACGTTGTAGATACTTTGGTGATTGTATGGCTATACATTTCAACCCGAGTGTCTAAATCATACACTAAAACTCTGCTAATGCCTGGTTAACTGCTGTGAGTTCAATACATCATTATAAAATGGATCATTATATGTGTTTTATGCATTTAATGAAGTTGTTAAATGAACATTTACTCATTCATTCACAAATATGTATTGAGTAGTTACTCTGCCAATAACACAGTGCTAGATGCTTTTGTTTAAATTCTATATTAACTTTGTAATGGCAGGAGTTGGGCATATTACCGGTGTATTTTGCTATCTGACTTCGAATTCCATTTTCATCATTTATTTACTGCATTAATGTGAACAAATTGCCGAACCTTTCTGTGTTCCATTTATGCCATATGTAAAATCAGGATAATAAGAGCATGAAAATTCATGGGAGCTTTGTGATGATTAAATGAAATAATATAGCCAAGGTTTATCATGTCAAAGTGTTACACTTGGTAACTTCTATTATTTTCTCCTTTTTACATACATCGAACTGAGGCTACAGGAGAAAAACACCATGCCTCTGACCAATGGGGAATAAATAGAGGATTGGAGATTCAGACTTTTTCTCTAACATTAATATTTTTACTTTCTAAAAGTTATTTTTATCAACATAATATCTATGCATCATTTTAAAAAGTAACTAATGCTACGGGATTTAAAACAAATGCACAAGACAGCAACCCTTTTCCTAATCACTCTTAATTCCAGTAGCATAATATTTTTGTTTCTTGTTTTATTAATTTTAATTATTTGTTGTCTTCCTGTTATGAAATATGAAGACTTAACACAATATCCCCATCATCTATTTTGCATTCTTTCATTTTCTCAATATAGTTATATCAAAAATTTTCAATTAAAGCAGTTTTCAGTGTTTATATTATGGTTGCTCAGAAAGTATTTTTTATTCCTAAACCAAATCAAGCACCATATTTCAATTACTTCTCTTGTGCAATAATTTTTGCTTACCTTTCTGTCCCCCTATCAATAACTTTTTTATAAGCTCTAAAAAATAACTACTTTCAAATTCTTTTTTATGTGGTCAAATTCATTGAATCATCTGTTTGTTTCTCCATTCCCCCTGGAGCATAATTTCTAAAGGTCCCCATTCCCCGACTTTATTCTCAACTCGTGTCTCAGGACTGCTGTGATGCTCTAGAGACTGCCTTTCTCTTCTCTTTATGGTGGACCCACTCTTTCCTGGATTCCAGGTCTTCTGTCTTGGTTACCCTTGTTTTGATGGAACACAATCTGAGATTCTAGAATAGTTGCCTAAAAAAAGGTAACTGGCAATAGTTTGAAAGCTTCTTGCCCAAAATGTTTCTTCTGCCATTATATCTCATTGATACCAAGTTGACTGGATATAGAAATATCTGTTGAAATAAAAAATTATTTTCAAGATTTTCGAAGTAGTACTCCTTTGATTTTCAGTCTCTGGTTTTGCTTAAGATGTCAATTGTCATTTTGGTTCTACATCTTTTATATATAACTTGTTTTATTTTCTTCATGGGACTATTTGGATCTTTATTCTCATTTCAGCAGTTTTATGAGAGTGTGCCTTAGTGTCACATTTTATTTTTCTTCTTTTATTTTCCTCATTATTGTGCATACTGGCGGATATTCAAGTCTGAGAAATTTCCTTGTATTATTTCTTTGTTAATGTCTTCTTTTCAAGTTTTCCCCGTTTCTTATATTCTAAAGTTCGTTTTAGTTAGGTGATGACCTCTTGGTTTGTGACTTATTATAAAAAAACAAATCTTCTTTCTTATACATTTTCTAAAAATCTAGGCCTTTTGATTTTTCTTTCTTAAATTTTTTTTGGAAGGCAATGAAAAGATGCTCAATGATAGTAACCTGTAGGAAAATTCAAATCAAAACCATAATGCGATTATCACTTCTCACTTGATAGGATGTTTATTATCAAAAAAAAAAAAAAAGACAAAAAGTATTGAAGACATTGAAACCCTTGTACACTTTTTTGGGAATGCAATATGTGTAAAACAGCATAGAGGTTTTTCAAAAAATTAAAAATAGAACTATCATATAATCCAGAAACCCCATTTCTGATTATTTATTAAAAATAATGGAATCAGGATATCAGAGTGATACTAGCACTCCCATATCCACTGTAGTGCTATTCACAATAACCGAGATGTGGAAACAACCTAAATGTCTACCAATAAACAAATGACTAAAAAATTGTGGTGTATATATATATACAGTGGAATATTATTCAGCCTTTGAAAAGGAAGGACATTTTACAATAAGAGAAAATTTAGATGGACCTTGAGGACGTTAAGCTAAATGAAATAAATAAGACAATTACAGAAGGACAATTCCACTTTATGAGGTATTTGGAATGGTCAAACTCATAGAATCGAAGAATAGAATGGTGGTTGCCAGAGGTAGGGGGAAGAGAGGAATTGGGAATTGCTAATAATTGTGTATAAAATTTCAGTTATGTATGACAAATAACTTCTAGAGATCTGTTTTACAGCTTTTTCCCTATAGATAACACTGCTTCATGTAAACTTAAAAAAACTATAAGAAAGTAGAACTCATGTTGAATATTACTCTATTAATAGTAAAAGATTTCTGTTGAAAATTTTAAAGCATTTTATTTTATTATTAGTTTCAAGTATACAGTACACTGGTTAGACGTTTATGTGGTTTATGAAATGATGCCCCTGATTACTTTATCACCTCTCTGGCTCTACGCACAGCTATTACCTTACTGCTGACAGCATTCCCTGTGCTGGGCTCTCCATCCCTGTGACCATCTCTCAACTACTAATTTGTACTTCATTAGCCCTTAATTAAAACTATTTTTTCAAACATTTATTGTTATCTGATTATTTCTTTTACGTAACTCTGTCCTTACTTAAGGAATGCAGTATCTTCTCTTCTCAAGATTAAAAATTCAGGGTAATTTGTTTAAGATTTTTTTCTGCTTCTTATTTGTATCTATTTACAAAAAGTTCTATTGTTTACTTCAATATACTTATGTTGTACTAAAGCTTTCTATACATACATGTCTGATGATTCCTGGCTACCCAATTTTATGTAAAATTAAAGCACTAAAGAGATGACTAGAAACTTCATGTGACAAGCTTCACTATAGAGTGATTGGGTTGGGATCATAACACTCTTCCCCAATGCACCTAAATGTCCTTTTCTGTAAATCTTTCTGTACACTTTTTAGGCCTATTACTTGCTTAGTGGTCATCCTCATAATTCCTGAGAAGACTTCCAATTCACTGCCTATAAAAGATGCTAGAGGGGGAAGGATGAGGAATAAATCTCCACACCAAAGCTCTTGGAGCTAACAGTGAAATGGATGAGGATCTTCCTGTTCGATATGTAGACTTTTCTTAATATCTCTGTTTTCAATACTGTGATTCTCACCTGCAAGATCTGGAGAATCTTGAATTAATTTCTCCATGTAGCAAGCTTTCTCCTGCCAAGAGTTAGAGAGATAATTACCCAGCTACAAAGGATGAGGAAAGAGTCCCGTGAATCTAGTAGTTTCTTATTCAGGCTTTCAACTAATTTTAAAGTAGCCGATGCCTCAAATTTCTGAGCTTTCTCAGACTTGTTTACTTTTCATTTGATGTCTCCTCAACTGTAGACAATTACCATATTTGTTGTTTCTAAGATAAATATTTTTATTATTTTAACATTTTTGAATGTGGTGACCATATTCCAGTCAATTGCATTGTGAAAGATTATATTTTCCAAAAATGGCAGTAATTATATCTTGCATTCTAAATGTTCTTTCCTCACCCCCCATGATCTTGTCATTTTTCCATCAAGATGGAATGAATGTCTTCTGTCTTTGAAATTAATTGAAACTCTGTGACTGCCTCAGCCAATAGTGTGGGGTTAAAGTAAGGCCGTGTGAATGAGCAGACAGATTATATAGAGCAATATAGCTCTGCCCAGCTATCTCTTGAGATATTTGCTCTCAACACTCAGCTATAACAATTTGAGGAAGCCCAGACTACTTGAATTTAAGTGTCTCATCCAATGGACCCAGTTGAAGTTCCAGATGAGTGAAGAAGCCTTTGAGATGATTCCAGTCCCAGCAAATATCTGATCACAACTGCATGCGAGATCCTGACCCAGTCAGGCCCAGTTGGCTCCCCAGAACTGTGAGAGATAATGAGGAAATTGTTCTTGTTGATTTAAGGTGCTAAGTTTAAGATAGTTTGTTATAGAGGAACAGATAACTGGACATTTACAATCATAAATTTACAATTAGATTTGCCAGTGATTTTTCTTCCTTATAATAAATGGCATTTTAGATTAAGAAAATGTATTAGTATTCTATTTTCTCTGTCTTCTTAACTGTTCTTCTGCTTTCTATGTTCCAAAATGTGTTTCCTCAGATTTACTGGAGATTCCTCTGGTGGTTTTATACCCTTACTTTATTCTCATTTTAGTGACATTTTTGGAAGGAGTGGTGGTAAGTTTGTGTTCAATCTGCTATGTATAGCTGAATTCATCATACTATGTATAACGTTCTAAATTTATAGATGTAGTTTCAACACTGATGGCCACGTAAAGACAGTGTTATGTCTTTTCTGCATTATGATTCAGGTCTTATTTATTTACTTTAGTAATACAAGGTTAGTGCTTTGAAACCATCAGTTCAATACAGTCACTGCACAGATAATAAAAATGTAACTCAAAAAATGGACAAATAGTAGAAACATAACAAAAAATGGACCAAAATTGCTTATGCAGTGACAATGAACAAGTCAACATAATTTTCTGATCCTCAGTTTTTATAAGCACAGAATCGAAACATCACTCATAACAGGAATTCCAGGTGATAATTTAATGAGAAATACATATGAAACTATACTTCTTAGTATAGCACCTAACACAGTATATCCTTAATATTAGCTCAATATGAATGTACTTAATATTTTTTTCATTATTTAATGGAGCAGTTATAAATTAAATTTTAATAAACAAACTATCCTGGAACCTGTTTATTATGTTGTTTTTCATAATATTTTGTACACTAATCTCTGACCATGAATATATTCCTTTTTGACTTTTCAGCATTTATTCCCTTTTCTTCTGGTAACAGAAGCTTGATTTTTCTTATTGGCTACAGTCTTGGTAAATTGACCAACCATGACGCTTAGCCTTCTCATTGACAAAGGAAAAATAAATGATTCAAACTAAGCTATAACTAAGTTCTCTTTAAGGAATTTGAATATTGAGGTGAGCAACACAGAGATTGAAATCGTCAGATTTCACTCATCCTAAGGATTGCACTTGGAAGAAACTGCCCATTAATTCTTGTTGCCTAGATTTCTGGAACTGCCTCATCTGCCTTTGCTGATACATGTTTCTTCAACCCTTCCTTTGAATCACTGAGTAATTCTCTCTTCTTCCTAATAAGTTTCTGTTTTTGCTCAAATTAACCAGAATTTGTTCCTGTTGCATGCAACCAAAGAACACAAATTGCTACATTGATATTCTGAGAATTCATTTCCAACAAAAAGCTAAACCATATTCGAAGGTAGCCCTGACTTGATAGAAATGAGGGTAGTTTAAACAGCTTATTATTTTTAATGCCCCTTTCACAAAATACTTCCTTATTCTCAGGATAGGCTGTTCTCATGTACATCAAAACCAAGTTTTTCACTTTCACTATGTTGAGATTTTGACAAACATAAAGATACATAAGGATGTATTGGGGAATATATAAAAACAAGCTCTAAAATTAAGATTAAATGGCCATAGCTTAAAAGCAAGGTTTGTTTCAAATATGTAAGATAACTTTCACGGAACAGGTAAACTCTTAAATATACTTAACTAAAAATCTGGTTGGAGAATTTGCGTTCGTATGTTAAATCAACTCATAATCGTAAATTCACACATTTGGAGGTTTTCTCCTCCACAAACATTTAGCTAGCCTGGTGGTGAGCTAAGCAAGTCTTTGGTGAGCCATCGCTTAAATATAACACAAGAGACACGTTCATATGATGAGCTTCTGAGCACTTTGCCAAATTACAATTATCTATAAACAAAGACCAGAAACTCAGAAAATAATCTATTACTGTTGCCATGCCTTCTTAAAGCTCTTCTTTTGATTATTTCTATCACTACTCAGAGTCACATTATTACCAGCTGAAGGGTGGGACAGATGGCTCAGAGGAGAGACGTTTGTTTCTGTCATGCTTTCTGCTATATCTTCATGCCTTTTCTTCTAAAGTTTTGGCAGATTTCAAATTCCTTTATTTCTTGCATAATTGTTTCATTGTTTTTGTTGTTGTTTTTTACTTAGTTAAAATGTGCTTATGTGTATAAGGAACTTGCCTGGCTTCCATTGAATTCATGGGATCTGGAAAGTGCCTCGCTTATTTCGCTTCTACTGTTTGCTCGAACGATGCTCCAAACCATTTGGTTTTCACCGTGTGGCAAGAAGCTGGCCCTAAGTTTTACAGCCTGTGTCTGAACATGTGTGCATATAGTGTCTTTTGCTTTCTAAGGCTTTCTCAACTTTGATTTCTTCCTCCCTCCTCCTCCCTTTCTCTCTCTCCTCTCTCTTCCCCCACCTGTCTCTCTCTCTCTCTCTCTCTCTCTCTCTCTCTCTCTCTCTCTCTCTCTCTCTCTCTCTCTGACTGCTTCCACACACATTTTTACCATTCAGGGCACTTTGATCATTACTATGTATGAAAGAAGTTTAATAACGAACAGTAAACCTATTAGCCCCAAACACTCTCCTACTTAAGATTACTTTACTATTTCTTTTTATGCTATTTCTGTTTTTTTTTTTCCTACTCTCATGTTATACTTATTAATTCATCTGCATTGCTGCAGGATTTTGACTGCAGAAAATTATAACAGAAGCTTTGGGCCTCTTCAACCTTCATGTGTCCACGGAAGGTGTTAGGGAGACTTCAGTGACTCCCTTTTGCCTCGTTCCCGTGGTTTTTGGTAGAAATTTTCCAGTGCGAGAAAGCAATTCAGACTGATTTCTCTTTCCACAGACTTTCATCTCTCGCACTTTAACAACCGAATTTAGGTCCTAGGATCATTTTATTTCACTTTCCTGAAAGTTTCATTTAATATACTTTGCTTTTTAAACTTTATGTATATTCAAAAGTTCATAGACAGTGAATCTGTAAAATATATGTATATACAATATTTCCATGTAGCTTCTACCATATTCTTTATATTTGTGTCAGAATTATATTTCAGAGTAAGGATCAAAGGGACTTTTAGGAGAATGGTATGTCATTAACTCACCTTCTGGCATTTTAACTGTTATCGGCTGTACAGTTTAGTTTTATTACAACAGACATTATTGTGATAACTTTTCCTACTTTATCTTTGCAATTTATTGGAGCAGTTAATTTCTCAAAAAGTAAGAGCGTTTTTTTTTTTCTCATTAGAAATTCCTTTATGGCTTCTTTAATATATGTTCCTTGCTATTTAGAAGAACTGCTGATAAGTAATTTTGACTCGAATCTTCAATAATGTGAGATGTTTAACAGAAACTTGGCAAAACACTTAGGGGCTGAAGCCATTTCTTAAAATTACCCCCAGCTGATTAATTTCTGTCCCATTCTGCCACCAACATTAAAAAAAGTTTCCATATAGCAATGACCAGCCAAGTATACTTATGAACTTTCTAAGGACAAAGTTTTTACTTTGTTTAATGAATCTTTTTTTTTTAATTATTGTTTCTCCTTTTGATTATATAACTCCAACATATGACAGCATTGAGCTTTAGGGATTGACTCTATTAGCTCAAAGTAAGTGGGAGAGATTTCAGTCATCTAATGAATATATGCTCTATAGAACGCCAAACCATATAACTCACTCATCCAAGTTATCTTTAACCAAATGGACCAGCAAAAGTCAGTTTCCATTTCTTAGTGTCATCCTAAAACTAGTCCACCTATACAATTTTTGTCTCTAAACTCTCTTTTTTGTATCTATTCTCTCTCTCTCTCTCTCTCTCTCTCTCTATATATATATATATATATATATATATTTGCACTTTAATTTCCTTATGTTAACTTGTCTAGTTTTTGTTTCCTCACAGAGCTCCAGCAAGGTAAAAGAGGAGAGTTTATATCTGAACACATGACCCAAATGGGCAGCCTTTGTGGAATCTAGTAGGTGGTAAATAGGAGACAAGGATGGACAAGGGTTCGGTGATGTGAGCAGGACATACACTAAGAAAAGAAAAGAAAATATTGATACTGACTGTGTGTGAGAAAAAGATGAGGGACTATTTTAACCCGCCTAACATGAAAGCTGTTTGTAAGCATTACTTTTCATATTTCTGTTACATTTCACTTTCTGCAGGGAACCTTCGTCCTATAAATCCACAGAGCAGTTCATGGGTAGAGCTCAGAGATTCCATCCCCTACCTTCTGGACTTACAAACAACGGTTCTGACTGGTGAATTTTTATAAGTCCAGTTGGGAAGGTCAATGTTAATTAACTATATGACATTAACAATAACTCTAGCATGAAGGATGGCTACCATATACCTACTAAGCAAAAGGTATTTCATACACATTATTTTATTCACTTCCTTCTACAGTCCTTTAAGGTAATTGTTGATGTCTCTGTTGTGGAATCGAGGAAACTAAGGTGAGAAAGATAAAGTAACTTCTTCAAGATTATATAGGCAGAAGTCATCTATGGGGCTTTGGATTTAGGTCTTTTCCACTCTGTCCCACCTAAATGCTGTGAGGTGGCTTCTGTGCCTCTTTGACTTATTTTGTCGTATGTCCGTCATCCTCCACAGTTGTTTTCAGTTTTTTCTAATTTGGACAAAAATGATACTAAAGTAAATGATGGTAAAGTGCTCTACTTGGTTAAAGTTAAAATTTACCTTTATTTTATTGAAAGTCATTGTAGGCTGTCACTCATATTTATCATGCAAAGTCTACTTATTAGTGATATTATACTTCTTTTTTAATCTAAGTATTCTTAAAGGTTTGGAAATTGAGTAAGTTTTTCATCTATTGCAGTGCTGTACTCAAGTTACTGGGTGATAAATAAGACCTACAGAGTCCCACTTCAACTAGCTTATGCTAAGAATCTAAATACAAAAAAACAACAGAGACCAAAGTAAGTCATCAGCTGAACACTGGTGAGTTTCCTGGGCTTTTCTGGGAAGAGATGAGCTTTAAAAATGCTTCGTGAATATTAAGTAGGAAAATGACCCTGGCCTTTGGGAAGGCATGAAACAACTCTGAAAACTAAGTTTTTATGACACGAAAAGAATTTCGGAGAGACTGTGGAGAAAAAAAATGTGAAAAACAAGAAAGTTTAGAAAAAAAGAAGTAAATGAATCAACTCGTTTTTGCAAGGCAATGCAAAGAGTTTAGAAAGAAGTAGCGATTGATTAGCAGAATGGAAGAGAGTGATCACATTGTTCTGAATTGTTGATGAAAGAGCTATGTACAGTCACTGACATTCAAAGCCAGAGCATTCTTAAGTGCCTCCTATATTGATGTTGCCTGAGTATTGGGAGGAAGAGTGAAGCATGCTTCAGCCTTTCATTCTGCACATTAAACCACAGGGCACTTGGACAAATCTTTATGCTTTCATAAATTTTTGAAGATGAGTAGCTAGAAGACACTACAAGGATTTGCCTAGTCCAATTTCATCATTTAGCAGATAAGAAAACCCAGCTTCACGAGATGAAGTGATAATTCAAATCACAATGGGCATGGATTTTAAAATGAGCACTTTACTATTTAGGGTACTGGCTAAACTACTGTAACAAAGAATCCACCAAACATACTGGCTCAATTACCACTCCAGGGCAGGGAAGTCACAGGGCCATCTGAGAATCCTGCCACCCTCAACAGATGGCTCCCAAAGCCTGTCTCATCACCATGTCTAACCAGTGGGAAGTAACAACATTGAACCTTACTCGAGTCCTGTGTTCCTGGAAAACAGTGAAGGTTAAGAAATATCCCTGCTCTTTTATGGTCTGGGAAATGTCATCTTTCTTGACACAGAAAAGTCTTGTGGACACCCTCCCATTTGCCTATATGACCATGCAAGGCACAGACTTCATGTTCCTATTCTTTGCCTCATAAATAATTAGCTAAATCGCTTATTCCTAATGATCCATTAGAACAAAATATTTGCTAATCAGACTTTGGTCGAGCTTCTCCTCTTCCCTCTAGGCCCTTGCATTTTGACCAGCCTTCAGCCTAAGCCAGCAAACAGCCTCCTCATGAGAACAGGCAGGTCTCAGTATAGATGATTCTCTGATCTACCGTCAAATCACACAGTCTTTACATTCCACATTCAGTTTATTCTAGCCTTGTTCTCCCTTCTCTATAAAAGAAAAACACCTTTTCACCTAACCTCTGCGACACTTGCTGATCTTATGGTCAGAGCTTTCTCCCTATTGTAGTAGTCCTTTCCCACCCCTCCCCCTTCAATAAAATCTCTCCTGACTAGGCCCAGATTTGTTTTTATTTGGCTGAGGGAAGGCACAAAAATGATGACCCAGAAATTTCAACATTACCTTTTAATCACACGTCATCGACAAGTAAGGTTTGAATCCTAGGTCAGCCATGCATTAGTTCTGTGATCTGTGCCAAATTTTACTTTTCTATGTATCTTTTTTCCTATTTAAAAATAATGATAAAAAAAGACTAGGAAACATAGAGATTAGAGAAATGAGAAATGAGAAAATGCAGGCAGAGGGCTTAGCATAACATCTCCACACAGTTATTACCTATAAATCATAGTTTACCACATACTAGAATAAGGCCTGGTATTTTTATATCTATGGTCTTTTAAAATTATCACAATGACATTATAACAATATTGTGAGATTATTATTATTGTTATTTTACATAAAAGGAATTTAAAGCTCACTAAGATTAAGAAATTTGTAACAAATCAGAGTAATAGGATATAATATCCATAATATTATATCCATCTCTGTTATTTCCTTCATTTTATATTATACAATTTCCTGACTTCTAGAGTGTGTTGCATAGTTAGCACCTCTCAATTTTAAGGGGCAAAACCCCCTGTGTATTATTAAATAATTTTACTTTAATGAAATATAAA
This sequence comes from Rousettus aegyptiacus, assembly GCF_014176215.1. Classification (NCBI taxonomy): domain Eukaryota; kingdom Metazoa; phylum Chordata; class Mammalia; order Chiroptera; family Pteropodidae; genus Rousettus; species Rousettus aegyptiacus. The sequence continues at coordinate 12,411,262 of NW_023416285.1, forward strand.
GCTATGCTTCTCCGATAATACATACAAAAGTAAGAAAAATCTTATTTAATTTTCTCAGAATAAGTTATTGAGCAACAAAATTCACTGTAGACAATCTTTTGATATTTTTGAATCTTTATGCCTGGAGATCCAGACCAACATCTATGGCAAGGGGTAGTCAATAAAAATGTGCCGAATGATCAAACGGAAAGAAGAAAACATGGCAGTGCATTTGGGCAAATAACTATGAAATGAGACCACTGAATAGAGGAGTTGAAAATGATGTTAATTCTTTCATGTGCAAAGGCAAAGACATACTTTTCTTTTGTTCTTAGCTTACTGACTGCAGATATTCTCTAAAATTCTGATTCTGTTTTTATCCACTTCGATTCTATCTAACTTGAGGGCAGGGGAAAACATATTAAAATGGTTTAATAGGGGATTGGGAGCTGCTTTTCTGATGAGTTTCAAGAGAAAACTCAGAAATCGGTACTACTGAAGACTTAAAAATCAAGCTACCACTAACGTAGAATAACTATTTTAAACTATAAATGTCCTATGGAGAACTTTTCCATAGTATGTTTAGGATCTTGGTAAGATTGTGGCATTACAAGAGTTAACATAAATTGAAAAGAGAAAGTATAATAGTCCGAGGAGTGAAAAATATATCTATTTAACCATGTATGCTTAAGCTGCATTAGACTATTGATTCATGAGGACAGAAAAAATTTCTTATTCATATCTATCTCCACCCATCCCTTTTGCCATCCAACAAATAGTTACGAATCCCTATCTATCTGTGTCATTGACTGAATGGAACATGAGGATGAAGACACAATTCCTCCCTTCAAAATACCATAGTCTATTTGAGGACACTCATATACACAACTCACAGTGACAAAAATCAAACTATAAAAAGCATTATAAGGAGGTACAGAAAACAGATGAGGTTGAATGTTTAGAGGAAATTATTAATTATGACTAAAGAGTTTGATAGGGCAAGTGTTTAGTACAGTGGGCTGATAAACAATAAATATAGAGGAACCAAGTGAATGAATGAACACTAAAAGCCACACTCCATCAAGGTGAAATCATTCAGACTTGACTCAATCATTCATATTCAGTAGTTTTTTGCTTTTTGCTTTTTTTTTTTTTTTTTCGTTTCATTGTCAGACCAGCTAATTTTCAGGTCTATGAGGAGAGCCAATTCAATTCAACAAATTTACTTTCACAAGGTCCTTGTTCATAATGTTTGATTGGTTCTTCTGGAAGTTGACAAATGGTCAGGCTCTCTCTATGAAATGAAACAGCCAGAAACCCTGTGCACATAACTGAGGTTATTAAAAATCTGTGTGGTTGAAAACAAGTAACCCTACATCAAGTTCCCCAGAAACATTTCCCCTCTGAGCCTTTTTGTATATTAACATTCTCTGCCCAGATCTGCACATGTAGACCCACATACACCATACACACCATTTAAAGTTACTTTATACAGGAAGTTTTCCCTATTATCCCAATGCTAGAGAAGGTGCCACCCTGTATTTTCCATCTTATAGTATTGGTGACATTATTCTGATTTATGTTTAAATTTCTTGATTATATTTCTATGAAACTAGATAGTGAGTCATATTCACCACGATATCATCATTGCCTAGAATAGGTCCTAGCACACAATAACAAGATAATAATTATTCCATCAGTGGAGTAACAAAACGTAGATAAATAAATTTAATGTGTTGCTATACTAAACTTCCAAAAGCAGAACTCTGACCTTATTATACCACTACAAAACTCTACTGAATGCCAAATAAAGTTTAAACTTCATAGAATATCAATGAGGGTCTTCTAGAATCTAGTCCTTACCAACATTTCTGCTCATTCATGTATGAAAGATTCTCTCGACATTGGTAATCGGATTATACCCTATGCTTGAAGTTATTGCACATCAATATTTCCCTGGGCCTCATCTTTGTCTGTTGATACACTATCCATCTTCTGAACCCAAATGAACTTCTTTCAGTAAAGAGTCTTTCCTGACTCAAGACCTCAAACTCAACCTCCAATTTTAAGAGTTGTTTTCTTTCTTCTAACTACCCATGCTTTCAATGCACTGTGTTATAGAATTTATCACAAACCACCAAGAATTACTTTTTGATTTTCAATGCGTGTTTCATCACCATTTTAATCTGTGGGTTCCTAGGGGCTATGTCTTATTTATCTTTATAATGGCCACAGTGAAAGATGAATATAATGTTTTCAGTATGCAAAGGTAGAAAGAATTTTCTAAATGGAATTTATGCCTTTTGACTCATTGTCAAAATTGCCAGAGATTAACATATAAGGAACTATTTTAATCCATCTTAAATTTATAATATGTTTCTATCTGCATATCTTCCTTCTTCAAGTCTACTATGAAAATATAGCTAACAATGCAAAGTAACATGATTCTTGAGAGAATCAAATGAGATGATGCATATAAAGTATTCAGCAAGTGTTTGGTCTCTAGGAAGCAGTAATTAAATATTATTTCTACCTGTTACTCTCCTTATTTCTATTATTACCATATCATCATTAAATACGTCATGATATATTTGGGTTGACATTGCAAAGAGAATTAGAGCATGCTCACATTAAATTTTCAATCCTTTCATTTTGTATTATTTTTTTCAAAGACTCCTATGAAAGCGATTACCACCAAACCCAGGGCCCCATGTCTTACTAACAGAACTGTATGATTCTCGACTCCATAATACTTGGGAGATGCATGCTTCACTGAAGTGCCATTGATTTTTGACTAAAGTGAAATGCTTTCATTTAATGCTTTCTTAAGAGAATTACAGCAGAGGTTGAAGAGGGTTTGGCTTTAGAAAAATCCATTATTAATTTTACATGGCAAAATTGGGATTTATATATCGAAATTTAAATTCAAAGGTCCCTTAAAGCTGATAAATCAAATATTATTCTAAAATTATTTATCTTTTTTATGAAATGGAAAGACTGTTTTTTTCCTAGACTTCTAAATTGCCTGCTTTGCTCAAATACATCTTAGTATTTGCTCTGAGGGGTACTACCTGTTTGTTCAGTATAATGGGTATAGCCTCAAGATTTCTCATCTATGTAATTTTTTTAGAAGAATCTTAAAGAGCTTTGATCAGCTTTAAAAAATCCCTATCTCTAGCCTTCCCACCATGGTTAGAGAAGGCTTAGGCTGAAGCAGACATATAAACGCATTTATGGTCCACGTTGAGTAGGGCACATTAATTTAGTTTGTCTTAACTAAATGCTAGCCTTAACTTTGATGGTGTTCAGCTTACGGGTTTCTAACATGAATTGGTGCATCTTCAGTGTTCTTAAGAGGCTTCAGTCCAATGCGACACCTTTAAATTAAGAAGAAATGACTTTAAGAGCATCCTCTCTCCTGCCACTCAAACTTTCATATTCTAAAAAAAGAACCTGAACCTGTGTCTGTTCATTGGCTTACACAATAAAGACTGTAATACCATAAAGCTGGATTTTTCATTGTTAAGCTCTTTCTAAGTAATAGGAGTTAAAAATTTTTCAGTAGAATGTGATATATTTTGTCCATGTGTCCATGGCTTAAAGGCAGCAGAAGGAATTTAGTTCAGACTTCTCTCCCCCTCGAGAGTCCCCCCAAAATTTCCCTTGAGCTAAATCAAGCATAGAAATTTTTTGCCTAAATGCATTTTTTAAAGGAAAAGTCATAATCAATTGAGGGAAAAAAAGGCAACTGATAATGAAAATGGTTTTTTCAAGCATAGCGATAACATTTGCCGCTGTGCATTCTATAAAAAGCCTTTAGATTCCTATAGCAGGGGCAGTGGTATTGCTTTGCTTCCTGCTGCTGATTATAATTTTAAAGATAGAAAATCTAGATGTTCCATTTTGTCCTAAGAAGCAATCCCTGACTCTGTGGTCAGCCTGGTTTCATATTTCTCTGTCTGGGTACAAAAATGTTCTTAGGCAAGAATGAGAATATTTGCATCATTCATTTCTTCAAATACTACTATGATACTTCTTAGTTCTAGAATATAGTAATTAAAAATTTTGGCTAGTTGAAAGTTGAATTTGTAAATAAAATTAAAATACTAGGTAGTTAGAGTTACAATTAATGTTATACTCAGCACAGTATATGGGAAGTGAAGAAAGGAGATCCACATCCATCTTGAAAAGGAATTTCAATCTCGTAATCTTCTAAAAGATAAAACTCTTGGCTGTGGGTATCCATAGCCTTCCTGCCTAGAATACAAGGCAATCAGACTGGACAGTGCTCTTTGGAGTCAAAAAGAAAAGCTGTTTATAGTGTCATCAGGCTGCTGGCTTTGTGTGTCTCAACAATTTGGATCTGAATGCAATTTTAAATGACAGCTTCGAAATGTTTTAAGCCAAAGCATTAGGCTTTAATGATGTCGTAGAGGTCAAGGACATGTTTTTGAAGTCAGATTTTGGTTTTAATCTCAATCACTTAAGTTAACAGTTATTTAGGCCAGTTACTTAATCTCTAAACAAGACTCAGTTTTCTCATCTGTTACATAGAGATGGTATTACCTACCACAAATAATTGCAAAGATTGAAGATGCTATATGTGAAGCCTTACATAGTGTCTGGCACCGAGCACTTAATATATGGGAATTCACAGTATTTTGACATCACTATATATCCTTAGTACTTTACAGTTTATAAATTACATTCAGAAGTTATTTTTATTTATTTAATTTTCATGACAGTATGCTTCACTACTGTTATTCCCACTTTCCAGTGGAGGAAACTGGGGTTCAAGGATTAGTGACCGGAAATAGACCACATAGCTAGAAGGCAGCAAAGAGGAAACTGAGTTCAACCTTTTGATGGCTCCATCAGGCCATGTTTTCTTTTCCCAGTATAACAAAGGTTAGCCTGTTTGGATGATGATTAAAAAGAGAAAAACAGATTTTTGTTATATATCATCCTTGTCTTTCCCAGCCATTATTCCTGTCGTTAACAAAGTTGAAGCCCAACTCACGGCAATAGAGAGAAATAGGCCTTTTAAAAGTAAGTCATGAGTATTAATGCAATAGCTTTTAGTAAATTACGGTTATTTAAAATTCTTTCTATGTGCCTCCAGGATGTGTAATAGCTTGCCTCATTTCTGTTTTTTTCTTATTCATTCATTCTCAATGGACAAAATTTCTAATTCATTCAGTCTCTCTTGACACATTGTACTTGGCAGGTAATTCGTAATAAGCTTTAATTTTGAAAATGAACATTTGTCATTTGGGATCGTCATTTAGATAGTTTAAAAACACCTAACCTGCTGTGCAAACATCTGGAAAACTTGATGATGGGGTATTGTTTGCTGCGGTGAACATGTCTACCAAGTGAATGACAGAAACAGACTCAGAAAGTTTCTGTTGTCAGAGATCGCCAATAAGGGTGATTTGTCTGGGAAGAGGTATCGTGGAAGTAGAGAAGAAATATGTAATTCTTCTAAGTGTTTCTCAAGTGTATTTGCCATTTTAGGCTGGTTGCTAATTAATGGTTTAAACTTGTGCTGTTAAATATGAAATTTGTACACACAGACTCACTTGACTGTATGAAGATAAATGTCTGAGGTCAATTTAGAGGTGAGGAAATTAATGTCAAATGCCATACTTTGAAAGTAACCCCTTTGGGGATTGTCAAATGTGAGTCAAGTTTTGGTATAAGTCAGCCTTCTTGTGAAGACGAGGAGAACAGGGACAAGGCTCTAGGAATTTAGAGTACAGGTTCATTGGTAATATATGAAGATAATCAGAGAAGTAACATGAAGGAAAATTATGATTTTTAGTTTTAAAACATGATAATCTATTCTTCTTTAAAAAATAATGAATAAGACCTAAAGTCTTCTTGTTCACCCTCTGCTCTGATAAGCTTCATTTTTTAAAAAGGCTAAAATATTTCAGGAGTGTCTCAAGGAAGATTCCGGATTTGAAATATATAAGTATCAGAGACTAGTTTTTATAGTAGAAAGAGGTCAAGAACACATTGAAGAGTATTCTGGGACTTACCTTGAAATGGGAGATTAGGTGGGCTGCAGAATCTTATAGGATCACGTCTAATATAACCCTATAAGATAAACTAGATGTGCCTAAGCTAAGACTTCTTTTAAGTAGTGGAGAGAAATAGACATATGAACAGATATTTTTAAAATTACAATACATAACTGCTTCCATAGAGGTATGATTAAAATATTAAGAAAGAACTGCAGAGAATTCAACTGCCAAAAAGTATTATAAAGTCTTCATTGAGTAGCTGGCTTTCTGGCTTGGTCTTGAAGGAGGCAGGGCAATTTGCCTGGTAAATGTTTTTGTTCTGGAAAAGTGAAAAACACATGCAAAAATAGTAGGTAGTATTTGAAGAGTGCTGAGATTTTCTTTGGTTGTGGGATTACTGACCCTCCAATAGTTCTTTATGATAGTGAGTAAAAGAGTAAAACTTTTAGGGAATCAGTGACTCAAGGGAATCTTTATTCGTTCTTCACATTTTGTGTATGTGTGTTCATGTTTGTGTGTATTTGGTGGAGTGTGTATAGGAGAAGGATGTTTTACCATTTTTCAGAGCCAGGCTGGACATGAAAATTGGGGCTCTCTGGTCAAAATGAAATGTAGACAACAAATGTGGGTGATGGAGAGAATAAAAATGGAAAGAAAAAGAAAAGAGTTATCCCTTTGAAAATAGACATTATTGTACCTTACTCTTTTTAAAGTGTTTGAATAGTCATCCATGCATATATTTCAGAAGAATTAACGCATTTTCCAATGGAAGAAGTCTTAGTAAATATTCAATTCATGGCCCCATTTTCATAAATGTGGAAACCATGGTCTAGAGAAGCTGAAACACTTGTATCAGACCATAGCTAGTTGAAGGGATAAAGGAAAATAAAATTCAAATCTTTTGATTCTTGGTACAAAATCCTTTCCTTTACACGAAAACAGCTTTTAGACAAATTATCACAGTATCAGTTATTTGGTCAACAAATTTTTATTGATTACACTACTGTGGCCCCCATATTGTGCTGGGGTGTACGAGGGATGCAAAATAAAAAGAATATATTATAGAGAGACAACTCATTAAAATACTAGAAAAAATAAGTAACAAGCAATTTAGAATGAAACACTGTAATAATTACTATTTCAGAACCTGATGTTACCAAATGTTCATTCAGGAAAAGGTGGATACCTGAAAATCACAACCTTGATTTTCAGGTGGTCTCAAATGAACTGTGAATGAAAAGTAGATCTTTTTTCTTGTGGTCATTCTAGTTGATCCTCCATGTCTTTTTAGAGCCCTTTGCTGATCCTGTTAGATGTCAGCAGAAATAAATGCCATGATCAATTACTAATGACTGCCATGACATAGTAATGATAATTAGGCCAGGTTTTCTTATGTGGTTTAGATATTCCAGGGGATCAAGAAAAAGCTTTAAGAAAAGTATCAAAGACATAGTCAGTATAGCAATGAACATCTTACATTGTACCTTTCTTCAAGGATCAAAGTTCATTTCTAAACCAGCGCTGACACTGAAACAAAAAACTGCACTTCTCACTCCAGAGAACGACCGATGCCAAAAGATTATGTAAGCATCACTAATGTGCTTACATGAGAAGACGCTGTTGCCAATTATATCTCTATCCTGACTATATCCTGACTATATTACTCATATCTTTTGATGATGTAACTCCGTGTGTGTGTGTGTGTGTGTGTGTGTGTATGTGTTATGAAATGAGACCTGGAAAGAAAAAGAAAAGATCCAGGCTGACTTCAATAGAAGCTTTGGCATTCATATACCACTTACCTGAATCATTTTTTAAATCAAATTGTCCTTCAATCCTATGATTCAATCAAATAGCTAAGTAGCTAAGGGTATTTTGTCAATGCCTTGGTTACTCTCAAAGTCTTGTAAAAGGTATTCTGGGCTCATGCAGGCTGAATTAAAAGACATTCACTTGTGGTAGCTTTAAACCACACAGGATGACTCATCATATTGGTTACATTCACTTGTGCTGAAGTTCGTCTTGAGTAACTATTGTGTTAAGTGCTTTCCATAAGTAGCGTTTATGCAAATCTATTTTTTTCCTGATCATTAAGGCACTTCAATACAAAAGGGTAGAACTCTACCTTGTAACCACATCCTGGATTTGTTTCTCTACAGGAAGATTGCTTTGTGTCTAAAAGCTATACAGGATATTTAAAGACTTGAAAAAATGACTAAAATTACATTTTTTTTTTTTTTTCCGGGCAGCCCAAACCCAATGCTTCTTTATCTGTCAATCAATTCATCTAAATGCCAAAAAGAAGGGCTGAGACTGAGTAAAAATCTTGTCATATGACCTTACCCTCCTTCCCAGTCTCCTTTTAAGGGCTCTTGCAATTGTCATTTACATTAAAGTTTTGTACTTGGCCTACAGGTAGATAATTGCTATTTTGGTTGAGAGGTTGATTTCTATTACAGGTCAGAAAACAAAGATTTGCCAGACATTGGGCTGCTTTCTAAAGTATTTTATTTCTGGGACTTTCTGGAAAGCAAGGAAATCCTTGAAATATTAGTACAATATATTGGTGCCCTTGAGGATGTGAGCACCTTGGCTCTCAGCTTCTTATGGAATCCAGAATTTAAGAATTTAACAGGGCCCACATCTGGAGGAAATCTGGGAGGAAATGGTAGCAACTCAATAAATTCTACAAACATTTGTATAGACCCAGGCACTAAATAGGCAGCAGGGATACAAGATTGAGTTAGACTATATCTGCAGCTTCCTGGAGGCCAGTTTCTAGTGAGAACAATTTTCACATTAGCAATTGTAACAAAAGTACCATCTCGGTGTAGTTGGAAGAGACCGAAGGGTAGTTCAGAGTAGGATGAAACAGAGAATAGAATGTTCTTCTCATGTATCATCACCCTCAAGTCTATTTTGGTGACATAAATATAGACACAGTGTGGTGGAGAGAAATAAGCAGAGACTGGAACAAGTATGTAGTCAAATCATTTCCTGTCTGTTTGATCTTAGCCTGGGAAATGGCTAGACAACAACCAGAGGATATTTTCTGCTTCTCCTAAGACCATAAAAAACATCAGGATTTAACTGAAAATGTGGACCATATTTTAGCGTAGGAACATACCTTGTTAAATTACATAATGTATTGTCATTTTCTTTGAATTTATTTTGTAGTGATTGTGACTCTCCTTGCTTTCTTTAATCTTGCTTGTAATTAACTTACTTTATTGAATTAGAAAATGAATGCATACTTTTTCTTGAGATGTTCAAAAAATTTAGAAAAGTTTAGAGAAGGAAATTAAAGTAATCCATAATCCTACCATCCCATTACCAAGACTTAATCATTGCTAACATAATGAATCATTTTCTTTCAGAAATTTTTCATACTTTATTTTCATAAAATCTATTATAAGCTTATGATTTGTTATACAACCTGATATTTATTGGTAGAAGTAAACATGCTTATAATTTATTTAACAAATCCCATATGGTTGACTATGTTTTTTTTTTTTTTTTTTTATAAATTTCTTCACCAACATTATTGTTCTTCCATGGAAGAAAAAAGACTAAAATAAGCACTGCCAATCAAGGTTGAAGACTCAACTCGATATATTCTACAAAAAGGGCCACAAACTTCATAAAATCCTCATCTAATGGCAATATATTTGAAATCAAGGTCCATGTCCTATACTTTCTATTCTATACAATGGAAACTACCAACAAGGTAACCGTGAAGTAGCTGATCTAAATTAGAAATTCCAGAAAGAAAATTATAGAATATGAAATGAACTACTTAGTAGGCACTATCCTAAGCAATGTTAGAAAATCATGTTGAAAACATGCCGATAATTTTACTTTGAAATCAAATAAAATCTACATGTCTTAATAGAGGCAATAATAACAATATTGTTATTACTAACAATAATGATTTAGCAACTGTTTTTGAGTGCTGTTATGTGTAAAGCATTCTATCATGCTTTATATGTGTTAACTTCTTTACTTACTGGACACCATTATTATTATCCTCAGCACTAAGAGTAACCAAGGCTCAGAGGGGAGAAGTGACCTGCTTAAGGTCACACAGGTAGTAAAGGGGTGGGGTAATTAGAATTCTCTCCATCCATGTCTTCCTATCTTTAAGATCTCACACCAAATGCTGCCATTCTCTACTGTGGACACTTTTTATTTTAAGACCCAGGCTTATTTTCTTCAAAGTATTTATTACTAATGCTGCTATTTTCCAACTGTTTATTGCTTAGTTGCTTGACTAAAATGTAACCTTTGTAAAGGCATGGCCTTTAATGCTTATTACTGTATCCTCAGCACCTAGAACAATATCTAAAAACTAGGTGATCCATAAATATCTTATTGAAAGAAAGAATTCATAGGGTAAAGGGCATGGTGTCTGCCTTCAAAGAACTGATGGCCTAGTCAATAATATGATATGCACAAAAGTTGTATTTGGTAAGTGGTGTTTCTGACAGTCTAAGAATTATAGTTCTATAGGAGCAAAGGTGAGAGTTGACACTTGATCATGGGTGCTTAGAAAAGCACCCAGGAAGAGATCAGGATTAAGTGAGGCCTTGGACATATAAATTTCTTGAAAAAAAGTATCTTTAACTTTGTCCCAGCTGTTAAAGCTCAGCCCTGGTAATTCAAGAAATGAAAGAAAGTGTCTTCAAAGAAAGAGCTAGGAAACCCCATAGCCTTGATAAAAACACATCAAATGAGATGCTAACGCCCCACATTGATCACACTCAGAAAGCCTGACCGAAGATGTTTATCCTAATCCTACAATCCAGACGCTTTCTGAGATATGGTCCGGAGGGCTAATTACTCCAATACATAAAAACGGAAGTGCTCTCAACCCAAACAGCCAGAGACCCACATTAGCAGGAACGGCAGTAAACCCTGATGCTGCATCCTTGGTGAAGGAAGAAAGCAATGTCCAACCAGTGACAGCAACATCCATAAAACCCAAATTGGATGCCTCCCTTGAAAATGAGCTGCAGACTTCATCTCTCCCCCGATTGGTGCATATTAACAAATGTTAAAAAAAAAAAAATCCAACTGGGAGAAGAGATTTTCCTTGCTTTATTAGACTTTAAAATTGCTCTGGACTCAATCTAGCACCAGAAGTGAACCCACAACTGCTACAAAGGGAATGGATGGAAAAACAAATGACGTATTTAAGTTTCTACATCAATCTATCAATTGAAGGATGGAAATAAGCATAAACGAATGCCTTCAAGCAGGAAAGTGAGACAAGGACTCACATCTCATAGCTTAATAGATACTAGAATGAGTTATTCCCAGGGCTGGAGCCCTGCCCAAGCTCAGGGCCTCTGATAAACTGAAAAGAAACTGCCTGTTGAGACACACACTGGGCTGGATTTCTTTGTAGCAGTTAGATTATTCATGTGGAGGCTAAAAGAAAGGCTAGTCATACATTAGTGACCGAACTCTCTAGATACATCTGCAGAGCAGTTCTTAGACTGTTTTATTGATGGCCTGATAGAATTATGATTAATAATAACACACACATGAGAAACAACTTGCCTGGTTGATCTTTAGAATGTGAATGACCAGGTATAAAGGATTGCAATGTACTTTATTCATTATTTTTCTGTTACAGGAAATATATGACATGGTTCTAGCCTTGAAAGAGCACATGATATTTTAATAAAGAAAAATAAAGATATGAAAAATCTTTTTAACAATTTTCTTACTCTTTTTAACAGATTCTCGATATTTCTGAGGGGTGCTGCCAACGTCTTTCTCCAAAACAAGAATATCACTGGAGCATATAAATCTGCCCAGTTGTATATTGGAACAGCTCTGACATGCAGTGTCTTAAATTCAAAGTTGCATAAAGCATACATAGAAACTTTATAAAACGAACCACGATGTCATTAATGTGCCAAAGTTTGGGCCACAAGTTCTTATTTATGTCCCTTAATGTCCTGTAATTTAAAGTTCATTTTTTTAAAAGCTAGATTTAGTCAAAAAGATTATCCCATGGTCCAAAGTATAATTAATATGTCCTTAGCTACCTTATACTTACCATTGCTGGATAAATGTTTTCAGGAGTACTATTTTATTCCAATATACATCTGATTTATTTTTAATGAGCCATTATATTCTAGCCAATATTCCTTCACCTCAGTACTCTTCTTAAATCTAAGAGGAGACACTCCAGGAGCAAAGGAAATTCAATTAAAAATATTGAGCTCCTACTCTCTGTCAGGTACTGTAAGGAGTAAGTAGGCAACGATCCTGCTTTTACGGAGCGGTGCTCTAGTGGGGGAAAGCCAGGCTTTAAGCAAATATATAAGCCAATAAACAAGAACTTCACACAGTGATACGTGCTCAACTGAGATGTGGAATATATGCCATGTTAGAGAATGACCAGTTTTTAATAAATGGTCAAAGAAGACGCCTCTAAGAATTTGACATTAAGATCTGAATTACCAGGTGGAGTGAGCCATCTTCTAAAGAAGAGCATTTAAGGCTAAGAGAAGAGCAAGTACAAAGACCAAAAAGAGGGATAGTCTTTGCTTCCTGCAGAAAAGAAAGAAGTCCAGTGAGAGAAGGGGAAGAATAGTGTAAGAGAGGGTTAAATATGAGACAGGGACTGGATCATTCGGGATTTTGTTAATCAGACTAAGGAGATAGGATTGTACTCTTAAGGGAGAGGAGAAGCCATTGGAAAATTTTACATGGAGAAATTACATAATTTGATTCATAATTTTAAAAAATCACTCCAGCTTCTATGACAGAAATATATAGTGTGGGGACAGAAGTAGAAAGTATCAATTGCAAGGTCTAGGAAAGAGATGGTAGAAGCCTGGACTAGAGTAAAAATGGCATGGCAGTGTTAGTGATAGGGAGTCATATTTAGAGTGTATTCTAAAGGAAGAATACAGACATTCCTGGTGACATCATATTATCTAAAACAATTCTGAAAATCTTAAATATTGTCAAATATTGCATATGATCAATAAGGGTTCACCTTTTAGGAACTTATCTAAATTGGGCTTGTCCAGAGAGATGTATGTATGAACAAAACTATTCATCACTCTCAAGATGAAAAAAAATAAATAAAAATTAAAAAATCAAATGGAGAATTTTTAGATGTCTATCAAGATAAGGCTACTTAGATAAGTTGTAAGTAAAATATCATACAGTTATTATTACCGATGGTGTGAGTTTATATTTATTGACATGAAAGTATATCAGCATGTGTACTATTAAAATTTTTAAAAAAGAAAATTGAGTATATACATGTGTGCAGTATGAGCATAGAGAAATATGGAAGGAAATATACAAAGCTATTTCTCTTTGATTCTTTTATGAGTATATGTTACATTTATCATTTAAAAATATCAACCATAAATGTATTTCCATTGATGGGAAAGATATATTCAATACTTACATTAATACCCATGGCTTTGTTTAAATTATCTGTACAGACAACCAGGTGCCAGTTCTTCGTCCATTAAAGTTTTTCTAACTGCCATGTATGGGCTAACTAGTTAATAATTTTTCGACTTACATCGATGCCCTTAAGAGCAGGCTTTTGAAACAACAATACCAACAAAACACACTCTGATAAGATTCTTTGATATTTCATAGTAGAAAGTGAACACTAAATTTTTATGGATGTGACATCTTACATTTTCATCAATGAATTTTTCCAAAAAAGAAGCACCAACGATTGTAATCTGTGGACATTTGGGGTTTTGTCCAGCAGTCTAAGCCACAGCTAACTTTGCTTTTTTGACATTGTCAAATTACACTCAAACGACCTGCTCACAAGCCTTTAATGTTGTTTAATACATTTCTACTCAGCAACTCACAGAAATAAGAGATTATAACCTTTCATTATTTAAATTACAAGGTTAAATATTCCTGATACTCATAAAAATCCTTGTGGTAATTATCCTCTATGCTGTAACAAATCATTTTCTGAGATGCCTTTCATTTATTCATTAATATATTCTTTCTCTTTCTTACATCTATGTACTTTTTCATTTATTCACTGCCTCCTTCTTTCCATCTTTATGCATTGTGTTCAATCACTTATTTATTTACTCATTTGATAGTTATCATACCCTACAATATACAAGACATTGCTATGCTGATGATTCAAAACAAGCAAGAAAGAAAATGTTCCCTCAAATAAGCTGGAGCCCGTTTAATGGCAAAGAGAGAAAGATAAAGATAAAAAAAAAAAATGATGATGTAGTTTTTAATGTTGATAATGTTGATTTTTAAAAGTCAAGATAGGAAACCTTTTAAAAAAGAGGAGAATTATTTTTCCTTAGTGGGCTTACATCCTAGGTCTTTAGAACTATAATCAGTATTCTGTGGGTTAAGAGTATTTGGTGCAAAAATTTGAAAAAGTCTTTTGGGATGGGGTATGCATGAATCACTGAACAAGCGTCATCTAGGCAGGGGTTTGGCGGGGTCAGAGGGCAGGAGAGGCAGGAGATATTCACATGGAGTAGCAGTTCTAGCAGAGGCAGAGCACTGAGAAGTAGGCTGGCACCTTCAGAGGCTACTTGCACTCGGAACAGCTGAAGCACAGTGAAGGTTAGTAGATTGTTTGGATAAAGCTGAAGAGGGTGTAAGAAATTATTCTCAAGTCTAGACAGGGCTCCTCTGAAACCTAGAGAGATCTTAGTTTTTCTCTCACAGGTGCCATTGTCTGACGCCAAGGAGCCCCAGGCCATCTAATGTTGTTGCTGTCATCCTAACTGAAGAGTGAGTCAGAAAATCTTGAAACTAGGTAATCAGATAATCAGACTTATTAAATAGTATGGAAGAAGCCATTTATCCCTGGTGATTTATGGAACATCACTTGAAGCTTGTTGCTCTCAGGTGCTTAGTTTCAGTCTCAAATTCAGGCAAAGGAACACCGTCCTGGGCTCCAACTTATAGGGACCTCTTATCTGGTTGTCCTTTGGTCATACTCCTCTCTGTGGAGTGAGGTTCCAACAGGACCTAGGAAGCATGACCACTAGAGTCCACATGTCACTACGCCCACTTCAAAAAGTCATGGGTACCTCAAATGATCTCTTGTTCTAGAGTCAATGTGAGCTTTAGGGTACTGTTATAATCTCTT
The DNA here is from genome assembly GCF_014176215.1 of Rousettus aegyptiacus. NCBI lineage: Eukaryota > Metazoa > Chordata > Mammalia > Chiroptera > Pteropodidae > Rousettus > Rousettus aegyptiacus. The sequence goes on from NW_023416285.1 coordinate 12,426,400, forward strand.
CCCCATCCCAGGTTCAGTTGTATCACATTGATAGCTTGAAACTGGCCATGGTGAAACCATTTATACCATAGAAATCAGCAAGTGCTACGAGTCAGCATTTCCACCGCTACCCTTCAGAAACCCAATCATTCAACATTTATCTTCATGCCACTGCATTAAATATGCTTTGTTTAATGGCCTATGAGTTTAATTTATAACTTGTAAGCCTTTAGACATGTGGCATGCAGGTCTTTGTACTCTACAAATGTCAGGGGTGAGGTTGCCTAGGGCAGGCTGGGTTGTTGCATAGCTGCCTAAACTTACTGGGAGATATATGGTCATCTCACAGACAGAAAAAGGATAAAAATTCTCTCCTGGTACTACATGGTGGTCAAAAATGTCTACGATAAGACACACTCTTCATTTCTTCTATTCTTATAACTTTACAGCATAATATTATTGGAAGTTTGTCATGACATGTGATATTGAGAGGATGAATAATCAGGTTTTGTGTTTATGGATTTAGACTCTTCCTCCTTCTATGGAATAAAATTAAGGTGCCCCTTGGAGCACTCTGGAATATATAAGTAACTAGGCTTGATTATAAGATTTTAAGGAATAAAGTACACCATGAATACAAGCTTGTTTTATGGGAGTACACTCTGTAAGTCTTCTTAATATCGATCTAGACATCTCCCAGGCCATAGTTCTTGACTCATATTTTTATTGGGGCCCTAGGAGAGGTTTCTTTAATATTTTGAAACTCAAGTTAAACTTAATCTAAACTGCTTTTATTTGGTTTTCCACATTTTGAAATATCTGAAAAAAACCTCGAAGAGTAATTACAAAAGATGATTCCCAGTTCTAGAGATTCTGATTTAGCAGAAATCGAGTGAGGTCCAGGAATTTGAACTTTTAACAAACGTTTCAGTTGTTCCTAATGAACACGATCTATGGATATTACTTTGAAAATATTGACTCATAATAAAAAAGTATCTATCTAATATCAAGTTCTTAGAATTCCTTTCAATCATTTGGTATCATAGAAATGAATTGACCTTAATAGGTAGATTTTGGCCAACTCTAATGTCACGGGTGATATGAACTGCATTGTGCCCCTCCAAAATTCACATGTTGAAGGCATAACTCCCAATGTGACTATATTTGGAGATTGGGCTTTTAAGGGGGTAATTAAGGTTCAATGAAGTATCCTTATAAAAAGCGGAAGAGGCATCAGGAGTGTCCTTGTAAAGGAAAGGCCACATGAGGACACAGCAAGAAGGTGGCTGTCTGTAAGCCTGGAAGATAGGCCTCACCCAAATCAACCCTGCTGGCACACTGATCTTGCACTATCAGCCTCCAGAACTCAGAAAATACACGTTTGCTGTTTAAGCCATCCAGTCTGTGGTATTCTGCATGGCAGTCTGAGAAGACTAACTATACAAGCCAAAATATTTTCAAAAGAAGCAGCCAGTGTCAAATAAAGTCAGTATGATGGCTTTTAGCAGGATGAAAATATTTCTGATGGAATCTGAATTCCATCATTATAAGAAGACCCATGATTAATTTCATTATGCTGTGACTAGAGGACTGTCCACATTGGCCAAACCAAGTGCTCTGACTTTGAAGTTTCCCTAACTCCTTCCTCTTTGTTTCCATGATCGAGCAATTCTTCCTCTGGCAGTTTCATTCTTTCTTTGGATTTTTAAGACAATCAGCATGGTTAGAGTTTGGTCTTACTAATCAGAGACCCTCTGTATTTTCTAAGATGTTGCATGTCTCTATTCAAATACAATATATATTAGTTGTGTAGTTCTAGTTGTAGAGAAAGATCTCATTATTATGTGTGTATCAGGAAGTTTGGACCTCGGGGTGAAGAGAGGGGCTTTCATGAATCCTCCAAAGTAAATTTTTCTCAAGTATGGACTTTCAAAGTAGATGAAAGAAAGAAAATGGGAACGAATAATGTAGGAAACGCTCTTTCTTAGGAAAATAGGTAGGGAGGTGAAGAAACTATATTCTCTCTAGGCAGAGTAGTTGATTAGCAGGGAGCCTTCACCTCATGACCACAATGGATAGCCAAGTGTTTATGCTTATTAAAATGGATGGACTGGCATCTATAAGATTCAGTTCAATGTCTTCTTCTGAATTCAGATTATTTTTTCCCTAGTCACTTTTCAATTGTAAGTATCTATTATAAATAAGTTAGTTTTAAATAAGCTATTTCTAAAAGCCTGGGAAAGTATATTTTTCACATTTCTTTTTATTTGCTGTGGTAAAAAAGGAAACCTCTGTCTCAGTCACCGCGATTATTAAGTCATTTCTCCACAGGTTTCCAGGGACCCTCTGCTAACTAATTTCCATTTTCAGTTGCTGATGACTATGTTCATTCAACTAGAGTGATGGAGTTTCTTTTCATTGGTTTTAAAATAGGGTCTTTTATAGAAGGTTTCTGCATATCACTGTTCAAGGTGCAGTATGCCATTTGTTTTTGTTAAAAGTTTTATTCAGGTCATACATGACTGAAGATGCCTAGATGGTGAGTTCAGTCCTGAATTTCCTGAGTTTATTGCTGGAGAAATGTAGTCCCCAAATATCAAAAAGAGTGAAGGGAAATTATATTTGTTATTTATAATTACTATTTCTCTATATCAAGTACTTTGCACAGGGTACCTTATAATATTATGTCCAGTTTCCAGGTGAATAAACTGAGGATAAAAAAGGTGAAGCACATTAGCTTAGGGATAGAATGGAATGCGGTAGAGAACTGTATAGCTTCCTCTATTAGGAACTAGAGACACCAGGGTTTAATCCCACATCTACCTGACGTAAATCTCCCGTGATCAGTTTCCCAGAGCTTTCCATTTTAGCACAGAAAGTCTTGCATTCTGTCAATCTTGGGCAAACTGGAATGGTTGATCACCTTATCATATCCTAGGCTCTTTGCGCAATACCAAATTGTTGATTTATGCTATGGCTTTATCTATATATTTGCTAAGTCAAATATTTTAAAATATAATATTAGCATAAAATTGATGCTACTTTATTTGGTGACAGAAAGAAATCTAACTATGGGAGCCGAACACACAGTGTAAATATATATATATATGCCTTACTATTAAAGTGTACAGCTGAAAGTTATTGGATTTTGTTCATCAATGTCACCATAAAAAAATAATTTCTGGAGCTTATTTGAAGAGAGTAAACTTTATGCAACATAGCAAATATATATATATATGTATATATATGTATATATATATACATATATATGCAACATAGCAAGTATATATATAGTAATTTGAAGTGTGTTCAAAACTTCCTCACATTTTCAGCTCAATAAAATTCTCACCTTCGTTCTTCAAAAAATAAAATAAATAAAATAAAACAAAATTTTACCAAAGTTTCACTCTCAGTGTTTGCTTCTATGTAGTGGCCTTTCTTACAATCAGTCAGGCAGGCCATTCTATGCTCTTTGTTTCCAAGATAGAGTGTTCAACAGAAAATGAGGAGTTGTTTCTTTGTTGCAAGTTTAGTTACTCTAAGAAATAGGAAAGTCTTTGATCAGGACAATAAATTTGGTGACATACATGATGATACAGAAATAAATATTTACAACTCTGAAAACGAGGATGGTGATGGTGATGATGGTGGTGGTGGTGGTGGTGGTGGTGGTGGTGATGATGATAGATAACATTTGTCGAGTACTTGCTGTATTACAGACACTTTTCTCAGTATTTGACAAGTGTTATCTTACCATTTCTGTAAGAGTTGTGTACTTACATATGGAGAAACTAAGGCACAGAGAGACTGAGTAAAGTTTCCAAGTTCACGCATATACTACGGCAGATCCAGGTAGTTTGGTTGCAAACCCTGTGCTTTTAAGTAATGTGACCTGCTGAATAAAAAATAGCTTTGGTTGTAGACAGAGAGGATCAATTAGAGGAGAAGGGATAAAGAATTAGATTCCAGTAGATTCTTGAGAAGAGGCTCAATAACTATGCAATCTTTCAGGGGCTGAGCCTTGAGGAGAGCAGATAAGAAACTCAAGATATATTAAGAGGGAATTTGAGAGAAGAGTTAGTTTTTTAAAAATATTTTATTTATGTATTTACTTTTAATGTTTTATTTTTTTCCCCTTTTCCCTCTCCCCGCTCCCCTCTGGTAACCACTTATCCATTGTTCATGTCCATGAGTCTCTGTTTGTCCTGTTCATTTGTTGTTTTTAGATTTGTATCCCACATGTAAGTGATATTATGTGATTGTCAACCTTTTCTGTCTGGATTATTTTGTTAGTATGATTATTTCAAAGTCCATCCATGTTGTTGCAAATGGCAGTCTTTCATCTGAGAAGAGTGAATTTGTGTTCCATTCTCAATTAAACCCAAGATAGGGCAAGATAGCAGAGTAGAAACCACCTCGTGATTAGTCTAAGAATTCATTCCTGAGACAACAAGGATCGATAAGGATTTTGTTCATTTGTACATAACAAAACTCCCAAATAATGGAGGCTCAAATAAATAAGAATTTTTTTGTTTTTGTTGTTGTTCAAGAAGTCCAGTTACAGATCAGGTAACTAGTTTCTTTATAACCATGTTTCTTATTCTCTAAAATGGCTGCATGAACCATCACATTCAGATTTAAAAGCAGAAAGGAGATTAAAAATAAGAACAAAAGTATAAGTCTCACCCAACAGCTTACACTTATACTTCAAGTGGCCAGAATTTAGTCACGTTGCCATGTTTGGTTGCAAAAATGCAAAGACGCATAGTGTTTTATTAGACCTATTAGTAGATAGTGTGTATGAACTAGCAGTTTCAAACAGTAGAGCCATATGGTAGCAATGGAAAAACCAGTAATTGAAAGAATCTAGTAGCCCAAGGGTGGAAGAGGAGATGAAGCGGCTCATAGTTCTCAAGAAATGATCTGATCCAGTAATATCAGAGGGATTCCTGAATGCCAGATGATTCAAAATTATCTAAAAGATATTCGGACCCAGAAGACCCTAAGGCCAAGAGGGAGGTGCAACAAAGCAGTAATCTTTATGACAGATGAAAACAAACACGTTGAGAAATGGTCCTCTCTGATACGTAATACTGTGTAAGGCTTCCCATCATCAAATACTTCTTACGTCCCTGAGAACTCGATACAGTTCTAGGGAAAAGGTACAGGAGCCTTAGCTGGACTGAAATTCAATTTATTCTACCACAACAAAATAGGGTGAAGACATTTCAACTTAAGAATAAAGTTACATTTCTTTCTCATCTAAAATTGTAGACCGAAATTTGTAAAAATTACATGTGTAAGTGAAAATAGGGATGCATCATTACACGTTAGTAACAAAATTGTGCTTAAAGCCAAATGCATATTTATGATACCTTTTGATAACATTTGCTATAATAAACCCCTTCAGACCCTGTGGGTGTCACTGTAAGTACTTTAGCACATAAATAAGCAATTTCATTATGAATTGTAATGCATACCTTTCAATTCAACTGTGTTTGCTTGCTGGGATGGCCATGACAAAGTTTTACAGAATTGGGTGGCTTAAACAATAGCAATCCATTTTCTCATAGTTCTGGAGACTAGAAGTCTGAATTCAAGGTGTGGGCAAGGGTGGTTTTTTTCTGAGGCTAATCTCCTTAGCTTATAGATAGCTCCCTTTTCCCTGTGTCTTCACCTGGTCTTCCTTCTGTGCATGTCTACGCCTAATCACCTCTTTTTAACAGAGACACCAATCATATTAGAGTAGGGCCAATCTCATGACCTTTTTATAATTCAATGACCTTCTTAAAGGCCCTACTTCCTAATATGATCACATTCTGTGATCCTGGAGGTTAAAATTTCAACATATGAATTTGAGGAGACACAGTTCAGTCCTTAACGCCAACTTTGCACCCACATGATTCTGTGCTTATTGCATTATTGGGTTGTACTTCAGGATAATGAAAAACCCCAGGGTCATCATTATCATCAAGGACTATTGATTGAGCACTCTTTATGTGCCAGACTCTCTGTTAGGAGTTGTAGGATCATAAGGTCCCAGCAATGTGCAGAGTTTCTCACTGAGTGAGGTTTCCAGATTGAAATGCTGCACAAAGAAATCTATTCTTCCCACTCTCTTATTGATGTGTCCTTCTATAAAGGTAGGGAAGGGTCCAAATACTTAAATTATAAATGAGCCAAATTATTTAAAATAGCAAGTATGTAGTAAGTATATATTTTGTGAATGAACGTGAGAATAAAATATTACTGTTAAAATCCCTTGCAACTCAGTTTAATTTATGATATTTAGTATGATTACTTATGTTAAATCTTCTCTTTAAAATGAGAATAATAATTATTTATAAAGCTGTGTTAAATAGCATGCCATATGACAAGAGCCATTTTTAAGCTCTAATCATACTATACAGTAGTTATTTTCAGAAACTATATTAATATTAATTACATATTGTGCTTTCTCAGAAAAAAATCATACCCTCCATTATCTCTATGTGTGTTCATTTTACTCATGAAAGTCCCCCCAATACATCAGAGACTTCTGCACAGCTCAGTCTGATAGCACTGTCATTCTGCTTGGCAGGATGAAAAGCACTAGGAAGATATTCCTCAGAGTCTATAGCACTCACCAACTTCTGTGTACAAGACACATCTCGTCTGGTTGACTTAAGGGAAACTGGTTGAGGGCTTTCCTATTTCTCTTTTCTGAGTGATATACACACATTTTCAGACTACTCAAAATATCAGAGGATTATTGTGCTAGCAGATAAGGAAGAGTAGCCATATGTAAAGAAATATTAAAAATGATGCCGTATCAGTTATGTTTAGATTAAGTTATTTTGCTGGAACAAAATAATCACAAACCTCGGTGGTTAAAAAAGTTTGTTTCTTCTCACATTACATTCCCAACATAGTCAAGCAGGAAAGGTTTTTCACTCGTAGCCGTTCAGGGCTAAAGTACAAGAGAAATTTTCCCTTGACATATTATCCACCAAGAGAATGTGGCGAATTACATAATTGACACACTGTCTCTTAGAGTAGCTGCCAGGAGGTGACATATGCCACTTCTGCTCACATTTCCTGGATTAAAGCAAGTCACATGGTCATGCCTAACTCTTACATGTGCCTGGAAGAGAGAGGGAAATAATTGGTGAACAGTAATAACACGTGTCAGTTCTTAATTTGTTTTAATCCCTTCCACATGACGAAAGTCTACCATGTATCAAGAAATGGTCTAAACATTAAGGATACAGGAGTAAATATTTTTTTTTTCATAAACCTTATGTTCTAATGCTTATATAGTACGTCATGGATATGCACGTGATAGATAATATCAAAGCAAGGAAGGTAAATAAAAACAGTCCAAAGTAGAGTGATTATAACTGTATATAGGTTGCTCAAAGGAGGTTTCACTGAGAATGTAATATTTTAATAAATATCTGAAGTAGTTAAAAGGATAACCAAGTCATATGGGTAACTATTGGACAAGCATGCTTGACAGAGGGAACAGAATGTGCAAAGGCCCTGAGGCAGGAGCATGTTTGGTATTCTTACAGAATACTAAAACATATATGACTGGAGAAGAGTGAGAAAGGGGAAGGTAGTGAGGAAGAGGAAGAATATATTATATGAGGCCTGGTAGGTGTGTTTTTAGGAAAAGATGACATAATCTAACTTATATTTTTAAAGGCTTAAGACTCGGGAAGATGGCAAGGCAAAAACAGAGAGATCAGTTAGAATTTCATTATTCAAAGGAGAAAAAGTGGGGGCAAGGTAGTGATAAGAAGCATTGAATGTGATAAGAAGAAGCTGTATTCTGGATATGTTTTGAAGGTAGGTCCAATAAGATTCGTTTGTGGCTTAACTTTCAAATAGGGTTTTAATTTAGTCTTGGCATTAAAAAAAAAAGCAAAGTTTGAAAAAGACACTACTGAATTACCAGAAAATTTGAATGGTGTGGACGGAGTTCTCCGTTGGCAGTGGGGGAAACCAAATGCTTATTTTCTCTTTCATTTCTCCACTCCTTTGTACTTTCACATGATCATGCAATTACTTGTATTTTAATTATTACATTCCTAAATTTCTTTCCTGACTAAACAGAGAATATAAGGCAGAGCTATTTTTTCTTTCTCTACTCTCTTCAAGTCTAGAATGTTGCTTAGAAAAGTGTGTGATCAATAGAAGACATTAACCAACTACAAAGCGAGAGTGACATTAGGGGGAAAGATGTCACATAGCTGCTTCTTGGATTATTGTGAAATAGGGTAGAATGCTTCGCCTACTCTCCCTTGTACCCTTTCCCAATGTTGGGAATAATCCAACTCTTTTATAAACTACTGGTATTGATCTTTGTTTTCTTTTTGGTAGATTATCTGTTATTTTTCAGTGTTTTTCTACAACTCATGGCTAAACTTTCAAAGGAGTGCCAAACACAGAGCCTAGGAAAACTACTCAATTCTATTTATCCTCACCCCCAAAGTGTTCCTGGATGTGAATAAGTGAAAATGGCCAATTTAACTATCACGTATCCCCAGCATCCTAGGGCACCCTTTATTCTCAAAGTGATGCACCTTAAATTCTGGATTATATACTATTATATAACAGGTAACTCATTTTTCCATAAATATTTGTAGTGTTAACCAGAACCTATGGTAGACACTAGGGTTATAGATACAAACCATCCAGACACTAACCAAGTGATTACCAGTGTGAGCTGTCTTACCAAAGTGGATATAAAGATCCCGATAGGACTCCTAGATGTGTTTCAGCAGTAAAGAGGGATAAATTTGTAAAGTGCTTAGACCAACGTATGATGGCAAGTCTGTACCAGGGTTTACCAAACTGTAGTTGTGGGCCAGCTACATATCTCTGTAATTACGTTTTTATTGGAACACATCTTTGTTCATTCTTTTAAGCTTCACCTATGGGTACTTTTCTACAACAGTGGCAGAGTTGAGTAGTTGTGATAGAAATTGTTAAGATTCTCAAGCCTAAAATATTGCCTATCTGGCTCTTTAAGAAAAATTTTGCTAACCTGTGGTCTTTACAATGACTAATAACATCTTCAGGAATACTCATAACTTTTAAATTATTCTTTCTGGTTTCATCACATAGGGTTGGCACTGGCAAGAACATCCTTAGCTGATTGGTCCGTGATATAAAAAGCCCCAAAAATAAGGGCTTTTCTCTCTGCTGGCCTGAAGGAGAGCATTACTTCTGATGGATTATTTTTACACAAGGCCAAAAAAGCCATTCTAAACATGTGCCAGTTAGTCTATCCCTCATTCAAAAACAGCACAGAAACTATCTCCAGACCCAAGTGTTGATTTATTGACTGTGGCAACTCTTGAGCTCATGTTTACCTTGTCATGACAATAAAGTTATTGAAATAGAAGTTGAATCAAATTGACAGACACCAAGAACTATAGCTAAACTGGCCCAAGTACATTTTTTTTTTATTTATAGGATTCAGCCTGGTGTATTACATTGGCATTTAATGAAGGCCAAAAATGTTCCCAAACTGAGAAACAGCCTAGAACAGAACAGTAAATTGACCAGCAGTTGTCTATTCATCAGGGTTTTAGGTAGAATGCAGTATAAATGGTGTGCCTTGGAGTTGGCAATGCAATGACACAGTGATTGTTATTATTGGGCAAAGAACTGTCCCTTCCCAAATACAATAACATTTGTGAATCTTCTGCACAAATCTAGGAGTTTTAAGAAATGTCAGTGACCACACATACATTTCATTATTTTCAGATTTCCAAAGAATTCCTATTATTTTTCCTACACAAATTTTATACTCTTCTTATTTTTTATTTAAATTCATAATACATTGAACTCTTTTACTCTCTTTCAGTATTTATCCGCATTTGTTGAACACTCATCAATATAATGGATTTATTATATGAGCAAGCCCAGTTAGAACGAGAGAATAGGCCCTTTGTCTTTAGAGATACAACCAAAATGGGAAAGATAAATTCTAAAATTTTTTTATGAAGCAAACAGTAGAAACACATGCACAGACTTGCACGAAATGTTTATAAAAGGTATGGGAATGTGGGACTTACTGGAATATTGGGCCGATTATTCGTTAAAGCTACCTGAAGAATTTTGATAGAAGTGAGCTTCAAATGGAATCTGGAAAGAAAGAATCCATGACATTCGCAAGATACCTTAGATAAAGGGTTGGTAAACTAGAGTCCAAATCCCACTTGCTGGCTATTTTTGCAAATAAAGTTTTATTGGTGCTCCATCACGCCTATTTGCTTTTGTATTGTTAATGGCTGCTTTCATCTTACAATGACAAAATTAAGTGGTTGCAACTGAGTTGGTATAGCCTGCAAACCTAAAATAATTTGTAATCTGGCTGTTTAAGAAAGGGTTTGCTACTCTTCCTTAGAGAAGTAAGAAACTGGAGGCAGAGACACTGACTAGCAAGAAGCTCTTATATCTGTAAAATAATTGGGACATGGATATTTATATGTATTTGTCTTCCTTAAATTATTTCTGGCACTAGAATGGATATAAATGAAAATCAATATTTAAGATAATAATCACATAACTGCTTGAGCTTTGATTTTCTTATTTGAAAAGTAGGAATAGTATCACCTACAAACAGATCTTTGAGAAGATTACGTGGGAAGTCTTTCTTTCTGAAATGTGACAAGGTTATTACACTGGGGGTGGCCTCCCCACTGTCACTGAGTTGTAAATCTCAAACTGCCATTTTGATGAATCAGGATATTCTTAGATATATATTTCTAACTTTTCAAATGTTTTAGCACCTTCTTCTGAATGAGTAACTAAATCGTTTTCTTGCATCATCCTCAAGATGTTACTTCTGGACTCCTGCAGTTAGATCAAGTGTGAACTGGAGTTTTAATCTCTGAATGTCTCATTATAAATGCAAAAGGGAATCTAGAAAATTTGGCATTAATTGAAATATGTCTTAAACCCATTTATGTTTTGCTTTTATAATTTTTTAGTTTCAAATTTAAGGAGACAAACTTTTAAGAGGACTACATTATCCACAAAAAAATATTCTAAGAACTGCCATGCTATAAAGCCCAGCTGTGAAACTAGTCCTACCTCATGTATAATGCACCAAATACCAAGCTGCAGAATTTAAAGTAATGTTAAGAATTATGGGTAGAGATGAACACATTTCTCTTTAAGGTACTACTAAATTGAAATTCATGCAAATATGCCGTGGACATTTACATTCTTACATTCTAATTCCCCCATCCCCTGTCTAGGATCTGAAATGTGCTTCATGTTTCTAAGTACTTTCACATTATTGGTTTTATCCCCATAACCTGGTTGGAGAGAGAGAGTGAAAGTAGTTATTCCCTTTTTGTTCTGATAGAAAAACTAAAGCTCAGCAGGTTAAGGGACTATTCCAGATACACATCAGAATCACCATTAATGTCCAGGTCTTTGGCAATGATTCTGAGGTTCTTGGGAAGGGAAATTTCACATTGCATAATTTACATAATTTTACATATGCGTGTATATATATATATATACACATACATATATAGAGAGAAAAACTGTCATATATAAAACTACATATATGTAGAGAGAGTAACAAGAGAGAGTTAATTATAGAAATCGCATTTGCTCTCCGTTTTGCTAATGGTTATTGCTCGGTATCCTTTAGAGGGGAATATCATGAATTATGCTTCTCTTCTGCAGTCACAGGAAATGTAGGACTCAATGCTTACATTGAGAAGGATGCTACATGTTCCTTGATTCATGGAAGCTTCAAGTCTAGAAAACGGAGGAATCTGGTTAATATCTCCAGAGACCCACGGGGAGTGTCATGCTCCATAAAATTGCTTATGCACTTACATATATATAGCACGTGACCATCATCTCTTGGCAAGGGGACACAAGTTAAGCACCTTCCATATGCAGCAGAGAAAATCCCTTCAGTAAGGAAGTCTACCCGTTGGCATCCACAAATTATACTCGCTCTAGTTTTACTATGTCGAAAGGAATATTCACCATGCTTAATGAGAGGCATTGGATTAATTCTGGAGGTTTTCAGCAGGAGAAGGAATGGTCAGTTGGATGCTTGGAAAAAAAACAAGGCACCTGGAGGATGCAGTGAAGGTCACTTACTTTGAAAAAATCAATTATTTTATGGCTGCAGATAGAGTCTCCAGTATGTATATATATCGTGTGTGTGTGTAAGTTAAATACACACATATTTTAGGTACTTTTACTGGCACTAACATTTAATTTGTAAAGCTAGAAGTGCAACATTGTCTTGCCACAGATGTCCAGTCAATCTTTCAAGTAGTCTTTTTCTCCCTTTTAGGAAGAATGGCTTGAGAATATGGTTGTGATGGAATGTATCCCCAGAACCCCCATTTTGTGTGTCAATTTGATTGTTATTTTCACTAATCTTTTAATATAATTATTCCCTAGTGCTCTGAATTGGCAACTAAGATGGAGCAAATGACAAGCCATCAATTTCTCGTTCAAGATATTCTCATTTTAGAGATTCGGGGAATATGGGAAATGTTCTTATCTTAGTAAGAGAAGATTTTTTGAAAGCATCTATTAAGGGGAATTTTATGGTCAGATTCCAAAACTGACTTAAAGATATATCTATGTTTTAAAAAATCCATTTCTTTGACCAGCCTTCCATGATGCCTATAATTTCCACACTGAGCATCATCATCCCTTTGGGTTTTAGCATTTTTTTAAAGAATACCTCTAACAGTACGTGTCATCTATAAAGTCAAGACATGAAGAATTGAGTCTTTGGCATACTGTCTCTGTGGACACTTGAGTTAATTGGTAGATCTCAATAGTCTGTCCACTAAAAGAAATTGCACAGAGCAGGTAAATTTTGATTGGTAGTAAAGAGGTTGAATTTATTAAAACACCCATTTATTCAAGAATGCCCGCTTCTTTAGTGAACATAATGTACTAATTTTTCACCATGGAGGCTGAATGTCCATCAGGACACTAATTGCTAATCTTGGGTGTGGTGAACACAGTAGTATCATGTGACGCATTCTAATGCACAAAGCATAGAGTGCTCTAAGTTAGGGGAGGAACCTTGAGATTCATGAAAAGAAAAATCGTTTCAGTCAAAGTCAAGTCTGTCCTACTTCAGCCTTTATTTTGTTGATCTTGGCTACTGCCCACATCCCCAGGATAGCCCAAGTGGCAGAGGAGATTGCTGGGTGTCTTGAGACAACTGTCAAGGTGGAGGGGCACCCAGTGTCACTCTATTGCCCACTCAGGAATACAGCCAAGGGCTTCAGGCACATTGGCCGCCAGCTATGGTCCTCTAAAAGCCCCTTAGTTTTTTAGGGTGCATACCCTGAGCCAGGATCTTAATGTAAAATTAACAAATAAGATGAATCTTAAGAGAAAAAAATATGTATGGAAAAAACTGACAGACTATTAAGGCAAGTGGGACCTCTGGTAGGTCCCACTCTACTGAGTCAAAGGCAAAATCCTCACAGTGGCCTACGAGGATCTCACAATCTACATATCCACCCATTCTAGTCCCCCAATACCTCTCTGAGCTCAGCTCTCTCTCTACTCACTACAGAGTACGCTCTGTGAAGACAGGAGTTGGGGTGTTTACAGTACCTAGAACAGTGTCTGGCAAAGAGTAAGCACTCAGTACATGTTTCTTTAAAGCAATACAAGAACAATTAATGTGTTTACCTGTTCTCTTCCATAACCTGTCTGAGCCTCAGATGTCTCATTGGTAAAAAGGAGAACCACACTGCCCATCTTTCCGAGAAGCTGAGAGGATAAAAGAGGATGATACACAGAAAAAATATGGAACAGTGGGGGTACTCAATACATTTTTGTATTGTTTCCTATCCTTTTTTATTCTTATAGATATAATAATCATAGTTAATATTTATCTTACCCTTATAAAGGGCTCGAAGATGAGCCCTTTATAAGCATTACCTCATAGAGCTAGGAATGATTATCACTCCCATTTTATAGATGAGGACTAGAAAGGTAAATTTATTTTTCCAAGATTACGTAGTCAGCAAGCAATCAAACCAGGATGCAAATCAGGTTTACCTGACACTGTAATCACACACTTTGCCATGACACTATACTATAAGTGGTGTAAGGAGCACTTAACTACATTCTCAAACTTTAATCATGCCATGGATAGATGACTAATATGTTGCCCTGCTCCCGTGGCTGGGATATAAAGATGTCTCTTACAAATGGACATCATAGTTCATTTACATGTTTATTATTTTGTTTCCTTTAATCTCAGGAAAGCTTAAATAGCCTGGCTAACTTGACAAGTTTGACTGGATCATTCTCATAAAATTTTATCTCTGATTCTAACAGGTTGATGTAAAGGTCTTCATAATATATAAAATAGATTTATTATCTATCATTGATTGCTTACATGTAAGGAACTATAATAAAATTATATTTACACATATTATATTGCATATAGCATACTTTTTTTATTTCTTTCTGTCACCACATATTTGACCTCTTTTACTCCGTCTACCTCCCCTCTCCCCACTCCTCGCTACCCTTTGGTGACCACTAGTCTGTTGTCCATGTCCATGAGTCTCTGTTTGTTTATCCTATTCATTTGCATATAGCACACTTTTGAATACTCAAACCAACTTTACTACATAGGCATTATTATCGGTGTTTTGCCAACAGAGTCATTGGAGAGGTTAGAATATTTGCCACAAGCCACATAGCTAGTAAGCAGCAAAACCCTTAAGAAATTATGGAATCTGAATTTCACCAATTGATTTTCATAAGAATTAACATAACTCAAAAACTTAACTCAGCCTACCTCCAAAGCCTGTGCTCTTAACCATTATATTAAACTATAAAATGCCATGTAAATGAGAGTATTTATTATGCTTTTCTTATACCTTTACTCCATATGGAAATTTCTATTCTGCAACGCCTTCATAAGAACTTTAAGTTTCTGTCTACAGAAACCCTCTTCACAATCAATTATTCAAAGAATTTAGTTGACAGTAGCGCTCATAAGTGTCCAAAAACAAAAGCCAAAAGCGACTTTGGCATGATAACTCAGATACTCATCAAGTGTCTGTCTGACCACTTTGGCTGAATGGAGAGGTCCTTAGCTGAGAAGAGGCAGTTCAGATAAAACATTTAAATGGGCCGTCTGAAATCAAAGGTTGGTAATCTTCCCAAAGGGGTGTGCCAAGTTCCCGACCTTCTCCTGGACAGAGAGGAAGGTTGTAGGCTTTCCTCTCATTGCTGATATTTCCAGTTGCCAAGAGCACATGCCTGCCAGGTGCCAAATCAACTTCTGGTTGAGAATTGAGGTGAAGAACAATTCTGTGAAGTAAATTAGGCATCTGGAGAAACGGCATTAATTTTATTAAGCTGCTCAAAAATAAGTTAGGAGCACTTTCTCATCCCATCCTCTGCTTATGTGACCGATTAGTCCATAGCCAATGTTATCCTTTCCTTAAACAATTTTCCCAATACAGTTGGAAGACATCTTACTTCTCCTACATGATAATTCATTGTGTTACAGCTTCCAAATGAATTGCTCAATGCCATGTTCCCATTCTCTTTCACATTTGCTCTCAATGTCAGCCATATCCTCTGAGTTTAGAATAATTTGAATTCACTATTGAGCTTAGTGTGGCTCTGAAACTCATTCATCAATATCTATTTCAGTCTTTTAATACATGTCACCTTTACAGAATGTGTCCGCTTGTATAGACACCGGCCCACATCACACACACACACACACACACACTCAAGCATTTCTACGTAGTGCCTCACAGCCCCACCATAGGACAATATTACTTCTTTAGGGTACGCCAACAGCAAGATCAAAGACATGATGAAATACCATAAAACTGTAAGCCACCAGGTTTATGACAGCATCCAAAAATTTGACAGGAGGGCATCATTAATATTTGAGAAGAGTCCTGCTTTTTGGCAGGAATCCTGCCCACAGCTTTCCAATTAGCATGCCTGAGAACTGAGGAGAAGCTGGGGTTCCCATTCTAAGTAATTCATCTGACTGAAATCTGGTTCTTTCAAATAAATTACAAAGAAATTTGTACAAATTTACCCAGACTCCGACTTAGTGACAAGATTAATATGGAAACGGGGCCCTCCTTCAAGTCCTCTGTGAGTTCTGAAAGTTTTTCTTATTATGTTTTCCTAATGCTCTGCTTTGCTAATGGAACATTAATTGGTACTCTTACCAGGAGATGTGGAATGGAAGTTTCCACTAAACCTTCTCAGAAGGAAGATCTAGATTGTGATATTGCATTAGGGAATGGGAGCGAATCACTTTCCATGACACATTCTTCTTAATTTCTGCTTGCTATGAGTTGAAAAACAATTACTATTACTTGAACTAAATAGAACTAAGCCTTAATTTAATAAACGAAAGTTCGACAGTGTCTCTTCAGCTTTATAATTTTTGCCCTCCAGTCAAAATCCCCAACCATCAATAGAGAATATTTCTGGGGATAGTATACTGTTTGGAAATAGTTTAAATCTGTCTCTGAGTCTCTGCAAGAGACTCTTTTAGGATGGTTGGTAGCTTAAGGATGTTCTTAACTTATTGTTGCATGAATGGTACTTCAAACACATCCCATTAGAGAGGACTTTGTTCCACTTAATGTAATTTTCATTATCAACCTGTTTTTAGTAAAAAGCGGTGGACGGACACTTATTCTAAATTTGCTACATGCTGGTAGAAAACGTTATTTCCCTTGTAATATTTATGGTTTAATAAAAATCAGGCACAGCAGCATATTCTGCATTAACACTATGTGCACATACACACACACATCTCTTGATGTGTGTACTTATCATTTTATGAACAGCCCTAAACACGTGTACCATGCTTTGAAATTGAGATGTTACTTCTAATAACTTATCTAATTTTCCAGTTAATCTTGAGTATAGGTAAAACAGTTGTTATTCCTATAAAACACATAAAAACCAGAGGCATATAGGGTTTATAATAATTATGTTTCTACAGATGTCTTATCATTAATAAGAATGTTATAATAATATAATTTATTTCACATGCGAGAATACGGTGCATTATGGGAATAGTGAGCAAGCCAAAATCTATGAAAGTCATTATGTCAAATTAAGATTTTTTTCTAGACTGTTGCCATCCTTTCAACTACAAATACCTCAGGATCAGGATAGTCCTGAGTTAGTTAGGCTCTCTCTCCAGGCACAAAATTTAAGATTAAAAAAACAAAAAACAAACAAACAAAAAAACAATGCAGTAGCCAATGCAAATGACATTTAATATCATATTTGAAAAATCAAAATTATTGTGCAGCCACTATAGAAAACAGTATGGAGCTTCCTCAAAAAATTAAAGAGAACTATGATTTAGCAGTCCTGCTTCTTTGTATATATGCTAAGAAATTAAAATCAGAATCTCAGAGAGATATACAATTGCAGCATTATTAACAATAGCCAAGATATGGAAACCACCTGTATCTGTAAATGGATAAATAGATTTAAAAAAAAAAGATGTAATATGTAAGTCAAAGACAAATACTGTTTTATGTCACATATGTAAAAATCTAAGAAAACTCAACCCATAGAAGCAGACTAAAATGGTGATTACCATGGGCTGGGGATGGAGGGGCTGGAGAGAAGTTGGCCAAAGAGTACAAACTTCCAATTATAAGATCATTGAGTCCCGGGTGTCTGATGAACAGAATGGCGATTATAGTTAATAATACTGTAGTGTGTACTTGAAAGTTACTAAGAGAGTATATCTTAAATGTTCACCACAAAAAATAAATGTTTTTATGTGACCTGATGGAGGTATCAGCTAACACTATGAGGGTGTTATATTGCAATACATGAGTGCATCAAATCAACACATTGTGCACCTTACTTAAATTTATATATTAAATGTCAATTATATCTCAGTAAAGATGGAAAAATATATTTGCAAAGCAAAAATATTAAAATTAATGCAAAAATATATAATGAACAAAATATCACAATTTCAAATCAAGACAGAATCAAAGTTACTGATTTGTCCTTGACTTCTGAATTCCTTAATAGATCAATAGCAAATGTTTACTTTTATTATTTGCACAATAATGTTTTTAGCCTTGGTGTTGCACTACTACTTTTTAAGTGTTAAATAAGTTTAATATGTGATTCTTTTTCTCTACCAAGATGATAAGCTATGAGGAATAAAAATTCTGGGTGAATTTCTCTTTTGCAGTAGATTAGTGATCGCTGAGGACTGTTTAGCCCTATTTAAAACTACGTTTGGACAAAGAGAAGAGCATCTCTCTTCTTAAGAAACTATTTATTGAAATCAAAAAGTCATAGAAGCAGCAAGCTGTGAAGATAAGAGCAGTGGTTTGATTATAGTTCTACCTGTGTGAATTCAGGCAAGTTACCTAACTTATCTGGTCCTCCATTTCCTTACCTGTGATATGATCATTTTAATATTAACCTTGAAGGGTGACTCTAAAGATTAAATGAGATAAGCAATGGAAAATGCTCAACCTATTGTAGACACTGAGGAAATTTTTATTCCTTCCTACTTAGCATCCTCTCCATCACATCTGTGGATAATTTAAAGTTTCAGCTCCAAGAATCCCAACCAAGTAGGTGATCATTCTCGTCTACAGAGCATCTCTGCAGTATGTACACTCAAATGCTAGCTCTGCCTCTCCACCTTTCCTGACCCTGGGCTACATGCCTTCACTGACTGTTTCACCTGGGGCATACACCAGATGGCAGTGTCCCATTGAGGACAGGATCCTTCTGGCCTTTCAGCTCGCTGACCAAGTGACCACTTGCTTTGCCATATCTCTATGCATGTTACAGGTCAATAGCATTAGCCTTGGGGCCTAGTTGATGTTCAATGTAAAAATAAACACTGGAAAATCTCTGTACACATTCTATTCCCCTTCAACTGCAAAGTATCTCATTTACAAGGTCAATTGGAAGAAGTACATATGTAATGTTGGAGTAAACATACCCTTTAAATCGTTTTTTTTTTTTTAAATCAATATTCACATTATTACGTACTTTAATCAGTAAAGAATGATCTCTGTGTCTGACACACACTTCTGGGCACCAGGTCTACAGACATGAGAGATTCAGCGAGCTACTGGTTAGTAGAAGAGACAGGGTTTTTATGCAACATAATAATACAATGTGATCACTGTTATGCTATTTAACACAGATGACTTTACAAGTTTTATTTTATATGACCCTGGTTTGGAGTTAATGCATTTCATGGGTTTTACTAAGTTCACTTGCTTTCAGCCAAGAGATCTCAAATCTCATGGATGCCTAGAGTTCTTCATTTAAAAATACAATGAACATTTTTATCTCGCTACAATCCATCATCATGTGTGTGATTTTGGAGGCTTTTTATCACGTCCACCTTTCAATACTAGGAAGAAGTATACCCAATAATTCCTTCTACTTCTATTAATTTATCCTACAAACATTTGCTACAGGGTGCCTGGTTCTGCGCTTGAGGAAATGTAAACATGAATGAATTACATAGTTCTTGGCCCTGAAGGCCATGAGTCTAATAAAAGGTTAATAATTGGTTAGAATTTGAGGTTCAGCCAGGCAAGTATACTGCCAGTACATTAGTGAGTGTGTGTGTGTGTGTGTGTGTGTGTATGTACACATACAGTTTTTAGTTGCTGCTACTGCTGCTTTTGGTGAGGTTCATAAACTGACAGCTGTTATATTTATATGAGGGGTGTGTTCCTTGGTGAGTGTGTGTGTATGTGTGTGCTGTCTGTTGGTGTGGGCTCGTGACTGATGAAATTAAAGACCACCTTTCTGTGTACTACTCACAAACATACATACCAGCTAGAATTGCCAACCTGGAAAAATAATAACTGGAGTCAATTTCTTCTGGTCACATTTCATTCCCTTCATCCCCTTATTCACTGCTATCCTGTCTCTGACCTGAGCCACCCTGCCTCTGAGCAGGAGCAGTCACACACCCCCCTGTGACCTCTAAGGACTCATAGGAATCTGATTTTCCTACTGACCCGCCAGCTGGGGCCTCGGGAATCTGATCCACTCTTGGACCTTTCACAGACTCAGCAGTGGCATTTCAGAGGAGGCGCCGCGCAGATCCCTGCCTCACTTCTGCCCCAATATGCACGAGGACACCGCCCATGGCATTTCAAAGACCAGCTCCGTCCCTGGGGACGCTTGCTGTCCCCAAACACCAATGGAAGCTCAGCTAGAAGGCAGCCGTTGGCTCACTAGGCCAAGTGGAGCCCCAAAGGTGCCTATTAGAGCTATGCATGGCCGACGCAGATCAAAGTTCAAATTCGGCTGGATAATTATCTGAGATTTAGATGAAAAGGGGTTTCTAAGCCCTCTCTTCTCCTTTCTCAAAGTGTTGATATCAGGTTATCCTCTCCATGTAAGAGGAAAGAAATGAAATAGTCTCCAAATTCCTGACTTATCTGTGGCATATTGGAACTCTCATCTGCTTTTTTTTTTTTTTTTTTTTTTTTTTTTGGCTGTTGATGATGCTTTGGGAAACATTGTAGTGACTATCTGTCTCCTCCTGTGAGTCAGAAGGTCTGAAATTGAGCCTGGGAGTTCACATATTTTTTTTAAAAAGTATACCCTGCATTTGTGATGCAGCCTAAATGGAAATCACTGCTTAGAGTTTCTTCTGAATAGGTTACAATGTGGTTCTATCATTTCCAGAATGAAAAACAGTCAGCATATAATGCAAGGTCAGAGAAGAAGACAGCAGCAAGGCCAAGATTAGAACTCAGGTCTCCTGACACCTTGTTATCTGCCGCTCTGCATCCTGCATGCGCCCAGCACATGCTTCAGATGAGGGGTGATGACTGAACTGCACATGGAAAAGGCAGATGGGTGCTTACGAAGCTTCCACGGAGTGCCAAAAATAATAAAAAAAAAATTAAAAAGTTAAAAAAAAGTCATTGTTTAAAGCTGAAAAAGGAGAACCAGAGGAAAAGGGAGTCGTGACCACCGAAAATAAGATGATTAAACAATACAGATTTCTAAAAATGAAGGGAGATGTTAACGAATAAAGAAAGGGTTTGGCTCCTAAGTTGAATCGAGTTATGAGTATTGTGAGAAGAAGCTTTGTTCACTCTGTAAAGAAAGACACGGGACCTTGAGCCATTGGCAGAGCAGGTCTGGGAAAGGAAGACGGCCCCAAGAAGGGAAAGGCGAGCCATGCGGAGTGGGCAGGGCAGGTGAAGGTGCCCCGAAGACAGAAGCGAACTCCAGCAAGACTCATCCACGCCACCCACTGCTCTCACCTTGAAAAATGTACATACATAGATGACACAATACCAAAGAGAGGAATCATAATGACTGCTATTCTTGAGCATGTACACTGCACCAGGCTCAGATGTCTTGCTAGCGTATTCCTTTGCTGTAGCAGAAATGACTTATTGTGAAGACGATGAAGCTTATACTCCAGGGCCCTCACTTGCCCCGGCTGCATTCATGGTCCTGGGAGAGGCCCCAGGAATGTATTTATATAATCTACAAAGTAGAGTATTTTTCTATTCTTACTCATGTAGAATTAAGTCCTGGGGCCCACAGAATCTGAGTTGCCTCGGTGAGGTAGATATTGATGGTGATTCTGACACTGATGCTGCTACTGAACAGCTGAGCCATGTTAGACAGATGATGCTCAGAGCCTCCCTCTTCTCATCTGTAAAATGGAGTCATCTATCCCAACCAGCTTTATAGGATTGAATTACATTGCAGTGGATGGGGGACCCTAAGAAGTATAAATCATTGTTTTATTTAAGGATTCTGGAAACTGTCAAAATCTATGGAAAGAAATGTTTAGTTTCAAATGCCTAATGGTATTCTCCAATACAGTTGCTCATATGTATGTGAAGACTCACTCAGCTGTGTATGTGGAAGGGCCAAAGTCTAGCTCTAGAACAGAACATTTACAGACAAAAAAAAAAAAAAGGGGTCTCTAATTCTAATTTACCTAAAAGCAACCAGACCCCAAGTGGCCCCCCACAAATAATAAACTTCCCCATTTTGAAGACTACTCTACCAACTTCCTTGTGTACCAGACAGAGTTCACACAGAGGAAAATTTAAAATGAAGTAGTCTGTTCCTTTGCTTTGCACCAATAATTGTTTACGTCCCAGGACCAATGAGGAAGTCACTACCTACAAAGCCACTTTCATGTCATCGAAGCCCTTTTGCACGTGTAGCAGTTATTGCAGATGCCTCAGCCCCACTCGGCAGAGGGAGTGTCATCTGGCCTTCTTAAATGGGGTGCTTTGAAGATGCAGAAACACTTTAGAATAAATGTTTTCCACAGCACAAACATTAGTGCACAGCTGTTTCAGTCAGCCCGGGACCCTGTGGATTTCTTTCTCCTGCTTGTACAGTGTTCATCATTGGAGGAAAAGTGCAGTTAGTTGTACAATCGATAAGTTCTCATCTTCCCTTCGTTTTTGACCTGTTTTTCAGAAAGGTCGATGGGCCTCCCGTAAGAGAATGCCATGCACATCTGTGCCGAGATGAAGGAACGGGGAGGGCACTAAGGAACTGGTGGTGAATGAAGAAAGAATGTACAAAACCCAAGTACCTATAGATGTGTCGAGTATCCATAATGCAGCAGATACTTCATATATATTATCTCATTTAATTCTTACTTCACAGAGTGAGAGGAAGGTACTGCATTACCTGTTTAGAACCTTTACTAGGTCTTTCCAAATTCAAAGCTTCACTGTGCCACTTCTTTAAAGGAAAGAAAGATTTTTTTCAAAAGACTGTTTTTCTTGCCCCACAACTATAAATTGGATCTCCCCATGTGGAATGCAATGCAATCAGATTGCATAGCCACTTCTCAGTTTGTTTTGAATTCCACATAATGGCTGCCGCTTTTAATTCCCTGGATGGCCATAGTATACACTGCTGCTTCCATGTCAATCCCCAGAGTCCAGATACCATCTCGGCAGCAAGTGACTCACAGGACTTGAAAAGCGCCTGATGGGGGCTGTCGGTCAGGGTTCATTATCAAGAATTCCCGCCCCAGCGGCGGAATGACTCCTCAATTGCAAATGAACGGCAGCCTTGCCACTTCAGCTTCCACACAAAGCTTTATGCACGTGGCTCCGGCACCCTCTTGTCAGTAATGAAATCGCCACGTGCGAGGTCTGCGAAGGGATCCACATGGTTGCCAGGCAGACCAGCGGCACTGCAATGTTGTGAGTAGTTGGGGTTTATGAGTGATGATCTCAGAGAGCGTGGTTATTTTCTCTGAAGTGGGCCATAGTGAGTTCATCCTGGTTTAAAGGGTGATGCCCAAGGACTCATCTCCCTTTGAGTCATTTGTTTTGGGAGGATGCTAAGTGTATATTTGATGGTTACCTATACAAAATCGGACTTTTCCCTCTGTTTTTATTCACCCATTCATTCATGTAATAAATATTTTACTGAGCAACTACTACAATCTACAAACTATACTAGGAATATAGAAAACAAAAATGAATAAAATAAAGCACACTGGGCATTTACCCCAAAGACCTGAAAACTTATGTCCGAAAAGATATATGCACACCGATGTTTAGAGCAGTATTATTCACGGTGGCCAAACATGGAAGCAACTGAAGTGTCCAATGATAGATGATTGGATAAAGAAGCTGTGGTACATATATACAATGGAATATTACTCAGCCATAAGAAGATACGAAATATTGCCGTTTGCGACAACATGGATGGACCTCGAGATAATCATGCTAAGCGAAATAAGCCAGACAGAAAAGGTTGAAAATCACATGATATCATTTATATGTGGGATATAAACCTAAAAGCAACAAATGAACAGGACAAACAAACAGAGACTCATGGTCATGGAATACAGACTAGTGGTACCAGAGGGTAGGGGATAGGGGGTCGAGGGGAGATAGATGGGGTAAGGGGGGTCAAATATTTGGTGACAGAAAGAAATCTAACTATAAGAGGTGAACACACAGTGTAAATACACACACACACACATATACACACATATACATATATACACACACATATATTTATGCCTTCCTGTTAAAATGTACAGCTGAAACTAATTGAATTTCGTTGACCAATGTCACCATAAAAAATTAATTAATTAATTTTAAGAAAGAAAACATAATTGGTGCTCCCAATAAATTGCAGTTCAGATATGTAGATATGCATATAAGCAAATGTGAGCAGTGAAGTGTTCTGTGTATTGTAACAGAGGTATATTTAGGGCTTAAATGAGAACCTGTTTGGTGGGACCTGGGGGTGAGAAAGACAGGAGTTTCGGAAAAACTTCATAGAGGAGGCCTTCCTTCAATGGCAGCTTTTTCAGCTGTTGAATTAGATCAACATGAAATTAAATCCTAGTCCTGCTAACCTTGAACTATGCAATCATGGTCTCAGTTTAACCTTTCTGAGCCTCATTTGTAAAGTGAGGATGGCACCAGCTATGCCCACCACAGAGGGCTGTGAACACTGAATGAGATTAATGCTAAAACAATTCAAAGAGACATTTTTATAGTTGGAAATAGTTCAGTACTTTTCCAGGGCGGGAGTCCCTCTGGGTCAGATGGGTGATTTTCCCCAGTTATGCTGTCTGAACTTTGGTATGCGAAAGTTTCCTTTTACCCATTTAAGATGTGCCAAGAGCAGAGAACCTTGACCTTAAAGATTAGGCATGTGAGCTGACAGAGGAAAGAATTCAGCAACACCCAGGCACGCGTGGTGGATAGCTATGCCCACCATCCCCTTGAGGAATGGTGACGTAGTTTGCAGCATAAAAAAAAATGTGTTAGCCTTTACCTCATGCTGTTCTTCTGCAACAATGAGAATGTCAGATACTCATATTCCAATATGGAGTCCTGACAGAAGGTAAATAGATGTGACTTATTCCGCAATCTTTGTCTTTCAGACTAGTCAATTTTCTGTTATATATGGGAAGCTGAGCCAGCTTAATAGACATATCAACTACTCCATCAACTACAGCAGTGATTATTATTAATGCATCAGTCAGAGTTCCATATTGCAAGCAAAAAAATAAAAAAAAAAAGCTGACTGGTTTATTAAGAGAAAGAGTTTATTGAAAAGATTTTGGTAGCCCATAGAATCATCGGGCAGGCTAGAGAACCAAGCTAAATGCTAATCTTTTAGGAACCACTCTGATGAGAAAAAACAGAGACTGCAGGCACCACAAAGAACATTAGCTGCCTTTGTCCTCTTGGTACTTGCTATTTCTAAGTAACTTGAATTTACTGCAAGCGCCTCCAGGGTCAGTGTCTCTTCCTTGCCAGAAATTCAAAATATAGTCATTGTCACTGCCGCCCCTGTTAGAGAGGAAAGGAATTCTCAGTCTCTTCCTTTCTGCATCACTGGGTTTTTAAGTTCTCTGGTTGGTAGCAGCATGCACTAGCTGTAAGAGAAAATGGGGAAACTGTCCTTTTAGGTCAAGAAAGAGAAATCTATAATATAAGAAATCCCCAAATTTAGAAATTATGTGAAAAAGATGTCATAGGACCACAAGCAGGACAAACATTATAATTATTATTGTCACCATCATTATTGGTGATTCAATAAACACCATTGATGCATTAACAAGTGGGAGTCATTATGTGAAAGAATAATTGGAAATAAAGACTGGAATACTTTTGCCCTCAACTTTCACTTGGGAATAATAAGGCATATACCCCAAATATACAAAATCCAATCCTTTTAAAGGAAGAGTTTGATGTAGGTGTGTTAGAAAGGACTTTTTTCCCATTTAGGAAAAACGAAGTCTTAAAAATTAAGATTTGGTTAGGAATCCTTTCCTCATCCAAAAAGTTAGAGCAGTGGTCCTCAAATTTAAGTGTGCATCAGGATCCCTGGAGAATTTATAAAAACAGACTGTGAATCCCCATCCCCAGAGTGAGTGGGGAGGAGGGGCAAGTATTAGCATTTGTAGCAAATTCCCAGGACTATAGTCTGGAAACCGCCTTCAGGACTAAAAACAAAGAAGAAAGAACAACCAGTTGGATTCAGTGGAAAAGGAGATAGCTATGGACAGAAAGAACTTGTGGAAGAAAAACATCAGAAGCAAGATTGGAAAAACAATTTTAGACCACACCTTCGGGTGTGTGAATTGTAATAGTGAGGATGCTCGTAGTTAAGTAGCTAATGCTACAGGCAGGAGAATATGCTAGACGCCTTTGGGCAGTTTACTCCAAATAACTTGTAATAGAGACACTGTTGTCCTGGATATTTTGCTAAACGCTGGGAATAATAAAATGAAATTTTAAGTAAGATAAATCATTCAGTTATTCTCAAGAGAAGGGAAGGCCAATCCAAGTGTTTGTGTGGTGACACACCAAATAGGAATGAAGGACCAAAAAAAGTGGCATTTGAGAGAAAAATCTATGTCTAAATAGAGACCGCTGTCCTTATTACCAACTTGCTGTGTGAGCTTGAGCACAGTGTGTAACCTCTGCTTTTTCAATTTCATTGGCTAAAAACAAATGATCTTGAAGGATTTGCCTGTTTGTGATGGCACATAAGTCTCTGATTAGGTGGAAGGCCGAAGAGAGACAATTTGATTTCAACATTATAAGACTGGAAACTGGGGGAATCATGAACCTAGCGACAGAAATAAAAATAATGTCAACATTTTTCATCTGAACTTGAAAATACTATGACCTTGCCTCAAAGTAGAACAACAACAACAACAACAACAAAAAACTAATGCATCAGAACGTCTTTGTTTTAAAAAGCTACATTCAATTTTGGAGGTTAAGAATAGATAATGTATTGGGAGGCAACAGATATGCATATAGATGAATCCTAATTTAATGCAAACTTGTTAGTTTATTTATGTTATTAATATGATACCCTAGAGGATATAAGCCAATTAAAAACCCATTTCAATTATTAATTGAGTCCCCTAAATGAAGGGACACAATAAATTAATTAAAATGTCCTCAGCTCTATTCACCAAGGAAAACACCTAAGTCATGGAATGGATCGAACAAACAGATCTGTATTAAACTCTTAAACTGGACGCTGCCCAGCTCCACATAGAAATGTTAGCCAGACCCACAAGAGGTGGTATTTGTGTGAGAAGACTAGGAGAAGGAGGTACAAAGATGGACGTCCCACTTAGTTCTGTGGATGCAGTGTCATGGAAATGCCAATTAAACACTGCAGACTTCAGTTTACTTAAATACAATGTGAACTCATAGAATCAAATCATTTTAAAACGTTCCTCTCTTGCTCTGATCACATGACTCACAATAAATACATGGGCCAAAAATATCAATCCTTGAACTCCCAGTGATTTACTGGGCACACTCTAAGCCTAATCTGTGCTTACAATTAAAGGGTATGAAAATGAGAAGACATGGTTTTAACTCTCACGCAGCTCACTATCTCAGGGTGTCAGAAATGGGTGCTAAATATGTGAGGATAGAGGGTGAATGAAAGTCTGTGCTAACCTGGCCTCAAAGCACAACTCGGCAGATGGATGGCTCGTAGTTCTCTGTTTCCTTAAGTAAAATGGGAATAATGACATCTCAGAGTGTGAGTATGTTTATTAAATGAGATAGATGTAAAGATTATAGCACAACATGCAGTAGCCGGTAGGCATTCAATACAAGGTTCAGTTTACTTCCCCACATCCTTTCTCTATAAATAAAGATTTCTTGGCACTCCAAGGAGGTCTTTGGAAGATATCACATTGCTGAAAAAATAGTGTTCTTTCCTGTTGCTTTGTACTGGAGGATTAGCCAGTATTTAGGAGGGTATGAAAACAGCAAAAGTTTTGTTGGTCAGTGCTCAATAGATAAAAATAAGAAGCTCTAGTAAAAGAGAAAATAATTTTTTCACTTTTAATTGGGAAATTTATTATACATATAAAATAAGGTACATATGTGTGTGTTAGAAAACATTAACAAAAAGAAATAAATACTCCTGTACCTACCACCACACTTAAGAAATACCTGGAAAAGTCCTACACATTCTTCTACTAATACATTCTATCACCATCAGAGGTAACTGAATTTTTGTGCTAATAATTCTATGATTTTTCTTAACATTTTTATTATATGTGTATATATCCTTAAAATAGGTATTGATTGGTTTGGGCTGCTTTTGAACATTAAGTAAATGGAATGATATGCTATATATTCTATGACGATTAGCTTCATACAACATAGATTTTGAAATTCATCTATATTATTGTATGCAAAATTAGTTCATTTTCAATGTTGTATTTCACTGAATGAATAGCCCTAAATCTGTTTATGTGTTCTATTACTGATGAACAACTTCTGCTATTAAATGTAATGCTGTCACAGACATTCTTTTACGTCTCTTCCAGTTATCCTATGGAAAATTTTCTCAAGGCTATAATCATTGAAAATAGAATTGCTGGGTCATCAGCTATGCTCAGACTTACTAAACATGCCAAATTGTTTTCCGAAGTCATTTTTTTTTCGTTTGGACCCCCACTTTTAGTGAAGGCTCTTGATATTTTCAGATGTTGCAGTGTTACAAAGTAATCATTTTAATTAGCTGTTCTCTGAGTTCTACTAAATTTGATAACATTTTCCTGTATTTTTGAGCCCATTTATGTTTTCTTTATTCTAAAATGTTTGTTTACTTGTTTTGCCCATTTTTACTGGATTGTTTGTCTTTTTTTTTTCACTGATGTAAAGAAGTTGTTTACCAATTTTGTATACTAACCCTTTTCTGATTTTATGTATTGCAAATACCGTTTTCCAGTTTGGGCCTTCTGTTTTCAGTCTTTGCATGGTGTCTTTAGGAAAATAGATCTTAATTTTAATTTTGCTTTTCTGTTATGGTTTTAGCTTTTTTATCTTGTTTAAGAAACTTTTTAAGTCTAAAATCACAAGGACCACATTCTAACTTTTTTTTGTTAAATTAGACTCATGTTTAAATCCTTGATCTATCTAGAATTCTGTTTTGTATATGGTATTAGATAAAGATCCTTTCTTTTTAAACAAGCATCCCATACATCATTTAAAAATAATTAGTTCATCTTTCACTACTGATAAGTAATGGATGTACTGTCATGTGTTAGGTTTTTACATATGAGTGGATGTGGTTCTGACCTCTCTGTCTATCCTAGGCTCATAAAGTATTGTCTTAAATTTTAAAGATTGATGGGAAATTTTTATATCTGGGACAGCATGAGTCCTCCTCTGTGTCTTTTTTAGAAAACTCTTGGCTGTTTTTGGCCCTTTAATTTATCATTTATACTATTGTATATTCATAGTTTTTCAATAATTCTGTTAGATAATTTTTAGAATAACTCGTTAATCTCTGGATCATTTGGAAAGAAGTCACCTTTAAGGCAATGAATGTTTTTACTTATAAACATGACATTTGTGTCCATTATTTTTATGTTTTATTTTCTATATTTTTAGAAACTTTTACAGTTTTCTCATTTAAAATCTTATAAACATTTTATTTTGCTACTTGGTACCTTCTTATGTGTGTATTTGTTTCTATTGAATATGATACTGATATATACAAATAAATCAAATTTTAGGTATTGAATTGAGTATTCGTATTGATATTATATCTGTGTATTAATATTGTAACTGTAAAATGGTACTGGTATAATGGTACTGATATAGTTGAATTTTATATATTGATATTTTATCAGAAAACACTGCTAAAATTTATTTATTTTAATAATTTGTTGGAATATTCTTCAATTTCATTTATCTGGTTAAAGAGGTTTATTTATTTATTTTTTGCTAGGAATTTTTTTACATAGGTATAAAATTGTCATTGAATTCTATCAAAAACTTATATAAGCTTCTATTGAAATGATTATGTGATTATTCTCTACTAATGTGGATAATTACATTGTAGATTTTCTAATGTCAAATCAAATTTTCATTCTTACAAGCAGAGTAGTTGTAGAATCTTATACATTGCTGGATTTGGGGTTGCTAACATGTTGTTTAGTGTTTTTCCTTTTATATGCAAGGTAAGAGTGGCCTGTAATTTTTTTCTAATGCTGTTTTTTTCTAGAAGTCTCATATGTTTTCTACTGGATGATTTTTCCTATTATTTTTTTTTTCCTGAAATACTTTGTATAAAGTTAGATTATCTGGTTCTTGAATTTTTTATAGAATTCACACAGAAAAGCATTTGGACTTATTGTTTTCTTTATAAAAAGATATTTGAACTATTGACTTTATTCTTTGATTGGTACAGAATAATCCAGGTTTTTTGTTCCTTCTGCAGCAGTTTCTCCACTTTTTTAGGTGATAATATGATTTGGTAATCTTTTCAGTCTCAAGTACATCCTGAATCATATTGTCATTATATATGTGTATGTTTACTAATCTTTTTCAATAAACAATCTTATGGTTTTAAGACCATTATATTAATGTATCTTTTTTCTATTTCATTATTTCTGTCAAAATCTTTATCTATCATCTATCATCTATCTATCTATCTATCTATCTATCTATCTATCTATCTATCTATCATCTATCTATCTATCTATCTATCTATCTATCATTATCTATCATCTATTTATTGAATTTATTCTGTTCCTATTTTTCTAATTAGGATACATGCTTAATGTGTTAACTTTCACTTTTTCTTCTTTTCTAAGTATTTAAAACTATATATTGTCCTCAATTACTGTGAATTTAGCAGATTTCAACAAAATTTGGTGCACAGTATTTTTATTCTTGTTTGTATTTTAGTTTCTATTATGATTCCTCTTTTGAATCTAATTTTTTCAAAAGTATACTTTAAAAATATACTTAAAATTTTCTAACAATAGAAAAGCTTTGTGTTGTGTCTTTGGTTTTTATTTCTAGTTTAATGGTATTTGATAAAAGATTATTTCGAATGAATCTGATTTTTAACAATTTCTTGGATCTTACTTTTTAGCTGAATTGTGCTCTCTTTTTTTTTAATTTTTAAAAAATTTTAAGATACAGTACCAGGAATTATAAATTTAGAATTGTTTTATCTTTTTCATAAATTAAAACTGTTCTGTAGTGTTTCTACTTATGTCTAGTAGAGCTTCTTAAAATTATTTTGCCTTATATTAATATAGCTATATAGTATAGGATTAGATTTAAGTTTATAATTTTTTCATCATTTACTTAAAATTGTGTTGCATCTTTGTGAAACTTTTATTGTGTTTATTTTAACAGAACATAACAAAAGTCTTTTTTTTTTTAACATAGTAAGAAAATCTTAGACTTACTGATCAATTAGTTCATGCACCTTGACTGTGATACCTCACGTATTTTGTTTTATTTCTGAGATTATTTTGCATTTTAATTTGTTGTAATCTATTTTAAAATTTACTCTTTACCCCAATTTTTTTCTTTTATTGATTGATTTTGGTGGGATATTTCCTCCAAGATTTTTTTTCCCCTTTAAAGTTATACAGTGTATATTTTTTAATGTCCAACATTTGAAATTTTTAACAACACAAATAATTTTAAAAGACTCAATGTGTCAACTCTAATCACTACTTTCTAACATATGTTTTTGTCTGAGTTTTCATATTATTCATATTTATTTTTTAATCCACACTCATTAGGCTTTATTCTTATTCTTTTTAACATGTGTTTGTTTAATTAACTCATATATTTTCTTCTTGATTTTTCCATGATCCTCTTGAATATCTGAATTCTCTTCTAAAGTACATTAACTTTTTTCCAGCATATGTTCTTTATTCTTAAGAAGTAATTCATAATCTAAGCGTTTGTTCACATTTCTGAAAATGTCTTTTTTTTTTTTTTGGATGCCATTTTTAAAAAGACAATCATATACACACTAAAGCTAGATTAACTGTTTTTTTTTTTCCCTTCCTATAACTTTCAGGTCATCATTTCATTATGTTCTGATTTCTGTGATAGAACTTGAGACATCAGATGACTGTCTAATTATCTATTTATTGTTGGTGTTCTTTGTCTCTTTGTTTTAAAGACCTTTGTTTTGTCTTTGCTGTACTGCAGTTTGGGAAAAAAAATGACTATAGATTAATTGCTTTTAACTTATCTTGATTGAAAATTTCCCCCCCGAAACTAAGGATTGCTGATTTTCTTCAATTCAAAAAAAATTTAGATATTATCTTTTTCATTAGAACCTTTGCCCCATTTTCTCAGTATTTTGCTTCTGAAATTCTAAATCAAGGTAATTTTTTAAAACATATATTTTTATCTTTCTATGCTGTATTATGTTATTTATTTGATCTTGTATTTCAGTTCTCTGATAATTTCTTAACATTTGTCCAATCTTACATAATAAACTAATTTCCCCTATGTGTTTCAGATGTTATTGCTCGGTCCTGTTTTATTTTGTCTACACTTATTTTCATTTTTGCCATGCAAAAATAACATTCATATAGTTGAATTTGTTAGTAATTTTTTTACAGTGTTAGGATTTTTTCTCGTAAAATGTATTACATACTTCAGGTTTATATAATAAGCTTTCTTCTATTGCTTTTATTTCCTTTTCTTTTATACTTATATGTTTGAACCACCTAGATTTCAATTTGGAGGAAAGAAAAAAATATATTTCGAAAGTATAAATGCCTTTACTGAATTCAATGGACTGTAAGTTCCTTCAGAAAAACAAATTGGTCTTATTATCATCACTAGATACACAAAACTAACTTCACAGGCTAACAAAAAAATAGTTACCTTCTATAGTTTTAAAGTAATTTATAAATAGATGAATGATCTTCAAATAATGTCTGTTTAATAAATTACCTTATAATTTCTATCTTCAGAAGTTTTATGTAAAAAGTAATGCAAGCTAAACTAAATTTAAATCATACATAATGCATACTATTAACTTTGTGTTAGTATATATGATCCATGTTTATATTTTATGTAATTTTACTATCTAATTTTATATTTTTTATATCTTTATAAAAACTTTTGATAATTGTTATAATTATAATTTTAATAATTTCATTCACTTAAAATATTCATTTACCATATTTAAATAAACTAGTTCTTTGATGATGGTCATTTAAATTGGTTCCAATTTTTAAAAATTATAGTAGATTATATTTCATAATCTTATTTGTGTAGCTGGAAATGTATTTCTATTATGGCATGACCACTGTTGACATGAGAAGCCTTGTACTCCAAAGATATGAAGTGAAAGTTAACTTTATTCCTTATTTACTAGAAAATTACTTGACCTCTCTGGACTCCCTAAGACTAGATCACAGGATTTTCATTGGGATTAAATTTTTAAAATATGCTGTGGACTTTACCCAGTGTTGTAACAACTAATGTTAATTGTCCCTACTCCTCAGTCTTCCTTCTTACAATAAATACATATGAATAGAATTTAGACAGAGTATGAACATTTAATGGCTCATGCTAAGTATTTAACTGATAACTGCCTGAATCAATGACTCATAGAATATTTAGCCTTAGAACAGTTTAGCAAAAATGAGCATGGCTCACATCACATAAATAGCAAAAGCTGTGACTGTTGTAACCCTGATTTACAGAGGAGGAAGTGAAGCACAGAGAGGTTAAATGATTTTCTAAAATCACACAGCTGATAAATGGCAGGTAAGTGGCTGATTAGAATCCAGTATAACTCCAGAGATGACATCTTTACTATTACAATGCCTAAAGCTTTTATAAACACCTCCCTGATGCTAATTACTTCTTATGTTATAAAGTAAAACATATTTTAACTATGTTTCTTAATTTAAAATTGCACAAGATTTGGGGCCACCCTCATTTTCTGTACCAGTCATTTTTCACAAATTCACACAACATTTCAGTGTTATTCATTTCAAAAATATATGTGCCTCTTCAGCTTATTTTAAGCCTCTTTAAGAGTTAGACTAATTTTGCATGCTTCTTTTGAATTCTCTATAAAACCTCCCATAGTGGATAATCAGTAAACACTTACTGCCTGATGTTTAGACAGTCTAAATGTTTCATTTCCCTGTGAAATAGTCTCCTTCTACTAAACCAAAGGAAAATAAAAGTTGTCATAAATTAAGTAAACAAATTCAAAAAGAAAAAAAAATGCATTTAATGGTCATTTTAGACCCATTTAACAGAGTAGACAGATCAGTATTTTTTTAAAAAAAATTTAGTAAAAAAGAGCCCACTACATTTTTCTGGTGATCTGAGAACAAGAGAGAGTATCGATGCTAGGATTTTCCTAGCTAGTAATATTGTCAATTTTGGTCATGGGTGAGTAATAACCAACCAACTTGGACATTGACCAGATAACTCTTTGCAATTAACAGCTCATCTCAATCTTTGCTGGAAACCCAGTCTAAATTAGCATCAAGTCATGCCTGACATGGTGAATCTTTGTATTATTGTTTCAGATTTGAGAAATTGAAGAGTTAACTCCAACTCGAAAGGCAGCAGGAATTATGGAAAGAGATTCAAACCAATTGTGATGATCGGATTTGCCACCAACAGGCTGAACAAGCTGAAACTGCTTTCCTGATAAATGGAGCTTCGGTAGAAAGTACAGGGTAACTCCCTTAACCTCACAAGGATGTTGTAAATATTAATGTGATAATATGTTATCCCATGTCCTATAATAGGCACTTAGCAAACAGTGCTAGTGCCATGATTAAAAGATTACTCATGAAGAGCACCTCCTTTCTATCCCTTCTATAGCCATCTGGGTTTTAAGAGTTTCCAATTACTACAAATATAAATTGAGATGCTCGAAGGTATAAAGTACATATATTGTTTACTCCTCATGTCAGTGATTATATCTTATACCGCTGTCACTATAACTAAACCTATAAAATCATAGTAACATATACAAATGAATAAACAAATAAGACCTTAAGTAAATCAATTATAGTTATGTTGTATTTTAAAACAAATAAAATTTTCTTAAGATACAGCTATAAAAATTATTGGCAAAGCAAAATTTCATTTTTACATCTGGGGAGAACCATTTCTCCATTGAGTAACCCATTTTTTTTTCAATGAACTTAAATAGTAAAGCCATCACTTAAAAAAATGAATTAAATAAAGGTCATACAATTTTCCTAAAATCTGCCAAGTAGATGACAAGTGAAAAGAATAGTCTGATGTATCTTTATGTGTCAGTAAATTTATTACTGTCATTGAGAAAATATTGATATATACTTAATGTTGATCTACAACCAAAGTATGTATTTTAGGAGCTTCCTGGTTTGTTTTCAGTGCCCACTCCAAGACAGGTTGCATTCGTGCCCATGATGTATAATAGTTAAGTGCTGAGACACGGTTTTTATTTCTGAAAACCAATTCACTGAGTCATCTAAACCGGTGTGAAGTACACAGATCTGCATGTTTCCTCTGCCTAATGTTAAGTGCTGCCAAACTCTCAATGCCATACTTTTCATCCTCCTCACTCCAATTCCATTTCTATTAAATGTCCAAAATAGGCAAATCTATAGAGATAGACTCTAGATTAGTGGTTGCCTAAGGCTGGGGAGGTATAGGAGTGGGGGAATCTTGGGTTTCATAGCTAAAGGGGATGGAATTTCTTTTGGGGGTGATGAAAATATTCTAAAATTGATTACAGTGATGGTTACACAACTCTGAATATACTAAAATTAGTGAATTGTACATTTTAAATGGATGAATTATGTGGTATAGGAATGATGTTTCAATAAAGCTATTATAAAAATAAACTAAATTTTTCAAAAAGAGCTAAGAGGAAAGACCAAGCCATGTGACTTCCATCAGCAGTGTCATGACAAGGTTCACCAACATTTTAGTTCATTGCTTCGTGATCGAAGGACACAGGAAAAAAACAAACTAGAAGGCAGTCCAATATCAAGGTGAAAAAAAAAGTGCACTAATTTAATGATGTCAAACTGTTTACAATTTTAACATGATTCCAACATAAGAAATAGCGATGGTTTAAGACCAAAAAACCCATCTATCAGACCCTGTAAGTCGCCACATTTGATGTGCGCAAGCTTTGTATGGGGCCTTAATTACTTCCAAGTGAATGATCAAGAGCATTTTAAAGATATGACTTCCTTTCCAGGGCAGTATGGTCCTCCATCCTGACGCAAGCATAGAGTCACATCATACATGTATTCAACTCAATGGAATATTGTCATATGTATTTAGATTGGAGAAAGGGAACGAAAGAGGAGGAAAAGAAACAGAGAAGAAGAGAAATATTCATTTAAATGATACTGAATATTCAAGCCGTACAGCCACTATATGTGCAAATACCTCAGAACAAGCCTAAACTCAGAGCCCAGAATGTGCTTCCTGCCATGTTCTTGGTCCCTGCATCTCTGTCACAACCTGAGCATCTCGTCCTATTATATATATTTAAAGAATCTAATTTTGGGATCGACATTTAAAGAATCTAATTTTGGGATCAACATGGCCTCATAAAGAAGCCACTCCTTTATCTGGGGTTCAACTGAGTAAAGAGTCAATCATTCCAATGTTGGAGGAAAAACTGCCACTGACTTTGCTCAACTTGGTTAAAGATCTTCCACCTAGCACCTACCCAAGACTGCTGCATGAGTGATTACGTAGTATGTGATTTTCTTCTTTATGCTCTGACCTTCGAATCTAGCCCTCACATAAGTGGCAGCTTCATTTTACTTCTTAGCGTGCTCAGTTGATACAGCTTTTTTGCTGATGATGGTGGCCAATGACAGCTCATAAATGAAAAACGCCGTGAGAAGCCACCAGAGCATCAACTGCAGAACAATGTGCGGGGGGGGGGGGGGGGAGCGGGGGGGAAGAAAAGCTTGGAGCAAAAGAGAAAAAATGCAAGAGGGAAAAAAGTGCAATGAGTGGAAAGCATAAAAAGAGATCCAGCAATAAAAATGGAGACACGAAATGAATTTTATAGGTTTCCTTGTACCTTTGGCTCATATAGCAAATAGAATTGCTTAAAATATACACTTCATTCGTGTCTGTGATTGTACTATAATGCCTTGATAGCAGTACTCATGTTGATCTGAGGTTTGACTGTTAGTCTCTCATTAAACTAATTGTACTCTCAACATTTAAATAATTATTAAAAGTTTTCGTAAGTTATTCAAAGTTGAATCACTGTCTGACTAAAGTAAATTGTTCAGTTTTACTTTATTTTGGCTTTTCTTCAGTTATATTGGAAACAATCTTTTATAAGTACAAAGAGGTGAAAGTATTATGCTGGATTGGACACCTCAATAAAGAAAGGAAAAAAATCAGATCTTATAATTTTTTTTTTCTGAGAATTTAGTTTACCAGACAGTGGCCCAGCTAAGCAGTATCAGATGAGGATACAGCGATTGACTGGATCCACTGATACATCAGTATTGCTTCCCACTAGTGGGCTCTTTTGGGTAAAAAAAAAAATGTTTATTTTAAAGGCTGATGTGACCCCATGCTTATGTGACCCCATGCTTATTAACCAAATGCTAAATGAGAAGGTAGTAGATTTCTAGGTATAAACTAGGTGGAGTTGCGAAATATAAGAAAAATGTTTATCCTAAGAATTTCCATTATTATTTGGGGAAAAGAAAATGAATGTAGATGAAACAGAAAACAGAAGATTACTGCCACATTATTTTATTATGACTTCTTGACATGAGTTTTATAGGACTTTAGAAACGGGAGTTCTAAAAGTAAGCTCTAAGAGTCAATATCAACTTCATAAAAAAAAAAAAAAAGGTGGCTTTTAATGGGTAGAATATGAATATGGAGAAGATGGAAGCTCAGGGGTTTTCAGCCAGAGGAAAATGGCTGAACCAAAGGCAGAAAATGGAATTGTTGCAGATAGTGTTTGGAGACATTGGGAAAGGGAAAGAAGACGCTGGCTCAAACGGTGGAGCTGAGGTGTAAGGGTACCAAAAAATGCTTTGAGCTGTTCCATTTGTGACAGGAAAGCAACTTACTATAGCTATACTATCTTTTCATATCCAGATAAAATAATGTGACCCCATCTCCACTGTGAGAAAGCCTGCGCCCTTCTCTATTTCCTGAGAATTCTTACACGTTCATTGGTCTGACGTTCTCTACTTTCTTCTTCCTTCTGGATATCCTTGCTTGTCTTTGCTTTTAGAATTCCTGTTTATTTCTGCATATCCTAAATTTTGTGGATACCA
This sequence comes from Rousettus aegyptiacus, assembly GCF_014176215.1. Taxonomy (NCBI): domain Eukaryota; kingdom Metazoa; phylum Chordata; class Mammalia; order Chiroptera; family Pteropodidae; genus Rousettus; species Rousettus aegyptiacus. The sequence goes on from NW_023416285.1 coordinate 12,464,495, forward strand.
CCTGGCTCCATTTATAGACACAGCCACACTCACTTACTCCTACAGAGGTGCTGGGGGCAGGGGGCAAGGTGTATTACAGTGGAATGGGAAACAGCTTAAGGTTGATATTATGCATAGCTGTTTAATTTTTTCAGCCATCTCTACCCCAAGAAATTTCTCACAAATCTTTCTGCTCAGATCCACATGTTCATTATTTTCTGATGTCTATGTGTGCCTGTGTATGAGTGTGTATACATAGTGTGTCTCTGTTTCTATCATTTCCTAGTTCTAAAATACACCATTACTGCCCCATCTCCAAAACTAGCAGGGTACAAAAGTAAATTTCTCAACCTTTAATAATGCAGAGTAATTTTGCTCTTCTGTCTCCATCTCCACTCTAGACTAGTCTTGGGGGCCTAATTTTGCCTAATAAAAAATCCCATCAGTAAGTTTTCCTAAAGAAAAGAGCATCTATTCCAGAGAGTACTTCTGCTGTTCTCCTATAATGCAGAAAATGACTGCAGTCATTTTTATTTTTTAGTAATATTTTTCCTGCCTGTTACATATTATTGAAATTTGATTACCTTAACAAATCACTTAGGTTTAAGAAGAGGTAAAAGAAACATGACACTTTAGGATGACAAAGCCCATCTGAAGCAAACTCTTGGTTAATACTTGGAGAAAAACCAAAGAGATCTTGCCTTTCTTCTCTCTCTCTCTCTCTCTCTCTCTCTCTCTCTCTCTCTCTCTCTCTCCTATCTTTTCATATTCAGATAAAATAATGTGACCCCATCTCCACTGTGAGAACACCTGCCCCCTTCTCTATCTCCTGAGAATACTTCAACATTCATTGGTCTGACATTCTCTACCTTCTCTCGCTCTCTATCATTCTCCTTCTTTCTTTTCTTTTCTTTTTCTGTCTTTCTACCATATTTAACAAAATAAACTCGACCGAATTTTAAAAAATCGTTGTACAAAAACAAGGCGATAGCACTCAAAGTGTAGAGTAGGAAAAAAGTGGCTATGTAGACAGCATAGCTCTATTATTTTCAAAAATATTTTGCCCTTCACTGGTGACCCTTTGCATCTGTTGTATATGGTGCTGAGCCAGGGACATTAGGAGAGTCAATGGGGATAATGTAACAGCCTCCAGTTCCCTAATGGGAGAGAAGCCCTCATTTATGCTGGTGTAAGTGTGCATTCTCAAGACTTACAAAATCGTTTGGATTTTTTGTAGCTTTTAGAGTTCCCTGAAATCACCAAACCACAGTCTTAAACTGTATAATTAGTCCATCTTTTAGAAGTGTGTTTATAGCAGTCTTTCTGAAAAAGGAGGGCTGTGTGAGTAAATGGTTAGATTTGTCCTTTACTGGTCCCTGATAAGCATTCAGCTGAGTTTGGCTTGACAGACGCTATATTAAGGAAGATTCCCCTCCTCTCCCCAATGCAGCTGCAGGATGGAGACCTGGATATAAACTCAAGAGCAAAAAATATTGAACTGCCAGAAGGCACCGTACCTAGGCAGGGTCAAGGACCCAAATAAGTCACATGGTGCCAAGTCCATCTGGCCTTCTCTTTGTCACATGGATAAAATTTAAGTAAGATGAACCTTGCTGGCAGCTTTGATCAATGAAACTGGAACATAAATATCACAATCCATTATCAGAAGATAGGAGTGATTTGGGGTCAAAGCCAACCTCCAAGGGGAGGCCTTAAGATTTACATGCTGATGTTAATTTTTATGCCAGTGATCAGTTGATAACTCTACCCTTTCCTGCTTCCCAGGCTCGGGATCACAGAACCCACTAGAGACAGCTCTATGGTCAAGAATGAACTTGGCATAAAAACTTTGACCACCTGTTACGCTCAAGGCACAGCCAAGGAAGCAAGATGTGGGAAAAAACTAAGTGTTGCCTGAATAAAAACACCTTTCCCTACATAAAGACCTTTACTTTTCTCATCAACAGTGAGACTACAGCCAGCCTGTTTATCTGTTTTTTGGAGTACAATATCAACTGCAATTTTTGTTGTCCTGAGGAGTCATTCTCTTCCGTAATGCCGGGCTATGACTGAAAAGCTGTTGCCCTGGAGAAAGAAGCATGACCTCCCACTCCCACTAACCGTCTTGAGCTGTTTCTCGATGCGCCCCACCCCATGATGGATGCATGTGTAAATTCAAACTGCATATTTTTTTATGAGTTGCATGCTGTTTCTCCAGCTTTTTTTCATACAACATCCTCCTGCTTGCAATGAAACGAATGTATTGGATTTTATAAAGTTATAAAATTCCACATGGTTATACGGTACAACAGGCCTTTTACGTAGTTTAAGACTTCATCGCAATACTTCCCCTTCACCCCACCAATGCCACATCATCTACCTACCCATTCTGTCTCCTTCTTTCCTTCTCTGGTCTTGAGAACTCTTCTTCAAAATGTGCTGGAGACTTTCAGTTTTTCTGCCTGTTCTTGCTTGCTTGTATGAGCTCAGCCTGGGAGTTATTTTTTAACTGCGAGGGAGCACACTGATGAAAATTTGTAATGGCAACACCTGTCTGTTCGAAACAGATGTCGGGATGGCCCCTGGTTACACACGTAGTGTGCTGGTCAGTAAAAGCCAACATTCAGCCTTACAGTGAGGATCCCCTAGTTTTCTTGGGGCCAAGGTAGACATTCAACAATCTAAACTATAAGCTACTCTCAATGGTAAACTTCATTTTTATATAAAATCTTTAAGAACATAATAATGAGAATCCATTGTCTATTGCAAAACTCAACTTAGTTATGTGTATCCTACTATAAATTGTGTAACGTAAAAAGGAAAAGGTACTGCCCATATTGTGGAATTTGTTTTAAAAATAATGTGCATAGGTTCTGAATTGCCTTGTGGTATGCTAGTTTATGCAATAGGCCCAGATAAACATTACATTACATTACATGCTATCCTTATTAACAGTACTCAAATATTCCAAAAGCCTTTTTTGAGTTTAAGTTAATCCATAGCTAATCTTGACCTTCAAATGAAAACTTGGCTGTAGCATTATTTTCAAAAGAAAACACCAATGCCAGCCATACTTTGCCAGTGCCAGAACGCTTACAACATGATCAACAAGTTGCACATATACCCTTACAGACAAGTCAAAGGATTATAATTTAGAAGGCAGGCTGAGAATGTATTATTATAGTGGTTGTAATTCAAGATGCCTGGGCAGTATGAGGCACAGGTCACTCTAAACTTCATACTCAGGAAAAAATAACCTCCAGAGGGAAGCCATGCATGAGCAGAAACCTGTATGGAAGGAGGATGCCAGCCATACAGATATGTGGGAGGAGGACCAGAGGCAGAGAAATAGCAAGCATAAAAGACTGAGTTTGAGGATGGCATGGAAATAGGAAAGAGGCCAATGGTGCCAGAGCAGTCAGTTAGGGAGAAGGTGGAGGAAATGAGGTCAGGAAAGTAGCCAAAGGCGAGATATCAGCCTTATAGAACATTAAAAGACATTAAAATTTTATTCTGAATGTGGGAAGTACAAAAAATCGAGAGCAAAGAAATGACAATTACAAAAATAATACATACAATAATTATGTTCCGATTAAAAAGTAAGAACTCTCAAAAAATAGGCACCCAGAAGAGGAAATGCCTTCTATATCTTAGGATGCTAAATAAGGCCCCCCAAAAATTATTTATTTATTTATTTATTTATTTATTTACTTACTTACTTACTTACTTATTTATTATTTTGAAGTACTTGGCTAAGAAGGGGAAAAAGGTGATTCAGACCGAGGCAACACTCATGTACAGAGACAACAATACGCATAGGAAGTAGAGGAGAGGAAAATATCCTTATTGAGAAATAGTTTATTTGATTGATTGGAGTATGGGAGGCAGGGGCGTGATTAGGGGTTAGTGTCAGATCTTCAAGTTACTTGCATGTCACCCCAAGGAATTTGGGCTTCACCCAGTAAGCTAGGGAGCCACTGAAATATTTTAAGCAAGGAAGTAATGCAACATGATCACAGTTTTATTTTGGAGTAATAAATCTGTCAGTAGTGTGAAGAATTAATTGAAGTACAGGGGAGTGTCTGAGGTCAGGACTACCAGCTGGGTAAGTCGAAAGAATTCATTTGAGTAAGAAGAGATAAACTAGGGCAGTGATAGTAAAGAGACGTATATTGGAGAGTTATTTAGAAGGTAGGTCCTCACAAGTATTTGGATATGAATGGTGAAAGTGAAGGCCATCAAGGATAATTTCTTGGCTCGTGGTTTCAGGAATTTGGTCAATGGTGATATCGTTATCCAAGACAGGAAGGATCAAGTTTGGGACTAAATATATTTTCAGATTTAATTTAAAAAAATGCAATCTGTGAAATAGAGGAGATATCCAATGAACTAACGGCCTAGCGAAGGTAAGAAGATGCAGGTACAACCGCATAGGTGTAACCGTTAGCTTTGACAAAGCGTGAGGGGCAATGTATCTATAAGAAAGAAAAAGATGTAATGGTTCATGAGAACCTGAATATTAGAAGATGGAAAGAGAAAAAATTTAAGAGTTGACTCAGAATCTCTCTCTCTCTACACACACACACACACACACACACACACACACACACACACACACACACGTTAATTGGGAGAAAAGGCTTTACGAAGATATATAAGCTAAAACTGGCTTAAAACAATGAGCTATATAAGCTGAAAAAGGCTTAAAGTGATGAATGAGCTTTACATAGATCAAGAATAGTCAAAAATGATGCGGAAATTTAAACATTGGTTGACAAAAGTATAGCATTATCGTTTGAAGATGCTATGGAAACAATTTGGGTTGGTAGGTGGGGGAACAATGATTAATTAGTTCTGGACAAGTTGAATTCAAGATGATAGTAAGAATCCAAAGGGTATATGTTCACTATAAAATTTAAATTACACTTATTGGAGCATAAATGGGAGCTCTGAGCATAAAAAAGATAAATTTGCAAAAGAGCTGGGGTTGAAACCATAGAGGTGTATTTGTAGCAAAAAGACAAAGTGGTGAAAGGAATACCCTTGGACAGTCAGCGAGAAGAAAAAATCAAAGAGGGAGCTGTTCCTTGTCGATAAACTCCAGGGTCACAGCACACCACAGGGTCTTACATTGGTTCTAAACTTAAGGAGAAAACTCCCCTAAGATGCAGGCAGGAGTTTTATACCTAAATGATTCCTTAGCAAGAATTGATGAAAACAGGATGGAAAATGTCTGCACATGGGAGAATGTGGTCAGGTTATCCCTGGAAAGGTTCATGCAGGACAATAAAAATAAGAAATGGAAAAAGATTTTGAGTAGGCTGGATGAAAAAGAAAGACACCTTAGATAAACCCTAGGGACTGAGGCCATCAATGTTGCAAGTGAATGGATTTTGAAAACAAAACAGGAAACAACATTCTCTGAGAGAGGGTGCACTATATAAGCATGGATGTCTAATCTCATCATGGATACGGCAAATTGGCAAAACTAAAATTAAATTTTTGCTCAGAAATTTCTCATATCCGAGTGTAAGTTTACAGACTGTACATTCTAGGGGAAAAAAAATAAGGCAACTAACCAGTATTCATTAATTCTGCAATGCTAACACCCAGAATTTCTCTATCTACCGTCTTTAGCCCAATGCCAGTGACTCTGCTACAGTCTCTGGCAACAGGTTGGGGCTCTTGGAATGTGTTTTATGCCTGGGATAACTGCCCTTGAGGAAGGCAGTTGGCTCATTCTCCAGTGATGGTTATGAGGCCAGGGCTGTGAAGATCTCATGTGTCCCATTAATTCTCTGTAATCTTTAAAAGGTTAGAAACATCAGAGTCTTGGAAATAAGTTAACACATATTCTGAAACATGAAGAAAGTACACAGACCTTTTTGAAAGACAGTCCAGGTTACAGTTGCCACTGGCAGTTGAAAATATCTCTGGCTGAGACCATACCGAATATGAAACTGGAAAACAAAATCCTTTGAACTTTAAACATATAGAGAAAAAAAAAATAAACTTTTGACTTTATTACTTTTGGTCTTTGACTTTAATTTGCAAAGAGTTGTTACACTTGTAGTTTTATTTTTTTTTTTTCATAAATGTATTAATGAGTTGGAGTTTAAATTAAAATCAAGACAATTCTGGTTTTGGTGTTGTGCTATTTCATCCTCCTTGTGTCTTTTACTGTTGGTGTATCTTGATTGTCATTTAATCTGAATGATGACTTTATGATATGTGCTGTTGAACAATGTGACTGGACAAAAAATGGGGATGAGAAATAGAAGAGGAAGTGAATTTTCAACTCTGGTTTAAAGAACGACCTTGAATTAATTATATAACATAATTCTGACCTATTTCATACTTTTATGAGGACAGTCTGCAATCCAAACAGATGGTCCAAGGATAGACCCCTAAAGAGTTCTAGTTATCTTTGGAGGAGCAACCTCGTGGGGGTAAGAACAGGATAATCCTGACAGAGGCCACACCCCACCTATATAGGAGCTAGCCAGCCACATCTTTAATTGACCATAGCCTTAAGGGTAAAGCTCAATGGGCAAATAGCACAAAAGTTTGGAGAATTTTAGGGAAGAGCCTTTCTTACTCATTCTTTCATTCTTGGTTTTCATAAAATGAGATGTGGTAATCTGTGGACATCCCCCAAAGATCCCCACAGATTTATCTTCAGAACATGTGAATGTGTTGCCTTATATAGCAAATGGACCTTTTCAGATGATTCGATTAAGGACCTTGAACTGGGAAGATGACCCTGAATTATTGGGGAGAGCCCAATGTAATTACAAGGGTCTTTGTAAGTGAAGGAGGGAGGCAGGAGAGCCAGTGCTGGAGTCAGAGAAGGAAATGAGAGAATGGAAGCAGAGGGTGGAACGATGCAATTGCTGGCCAGGAGGCATGAGTCAGGAATGCAGGTCGCTTCTAGAAGGGAGAAATAGATTGTTTCCTCAACCCTCTAGACGGAATGTAGCCCTGCAGATGCCTTGGCTTTAGCCCCATGATATTCATTTCGGACTTCTGACCTCCAGCAGCCCAAGATAATAAATGTATGTTGTTTAAGCTGCTAAGTGTATTGTAATTGGTTATAGCAGCAAAATAAAGTACAGATGCTTTTCCCTGACTGCTCACAGTCTCTTTCCACCCTTACTTAGACCTCCTAGGTGGACAAATGCGTTGCTTGATTTGTATGTTTAGAAGTTTAAAATACATTTTGGGGCTTAGCTCTTCAATTTTCTTGGTGCTGTGCCTGATAGGCTCTTCTTTAGTTCTCCATGCCGTATGTCCCGTCTAGGTAATAGATGTCTGCCCCCGTCTCGGGTAGCCTGTGGCTGTGTGGCTGAGTGTTTGATTTCTGGAGCTCAGTGAAAAGGACCATTTGACTCTCACACTTACCCTTTGTCAATAATCAAGGTAATATTTTGATACCAACCTGCTAGTTCTTTCTGATTTTTTATTTTTATAAATCAGGCTGAGGAAATGGGCTGTGATTTTAGGTCCTTGATGACCCCAGTAAATACACAAAAAAGTAGGTGGTAAAATATTTCAAATATTTTGGAGAAATCGAGACTAACAAATAAAACTAAGGAACAGCCACTGGATTTAGTAATGAGAAGGTAGGTAACCATAATATTATAAAAACTTAATCACCTTCATCCTGAAATGCAGCATCATATTTAAGAAGTACTGGAAGCACTTACATTGTCACCAGACAGAAGACATGGGTGTTTCCTTATGAGGCTATTGCTTAGCATTGTTCTTCAGGTTGTAGCTAACTCTATTACACAAGAAAAATACAGGTATAGAAATTGCAAAATACAAAGTAAAACCATCGCAATTTGTAGATAATATGATTGTATACCAGCAAATGTAAAAAACAAAAGTGACTAAGAACAATTATGAGTCTGAAGAATCTCTTAGGTTTTCTATGTCTGCGGTCACGTCTCGTGTAACATATGTGTCCTGTCCCTTCATTTCAACCATCGTACTATTTGTCTCTCTTTCCTGATTGCATTGCCTGGGAGCTTCGTATAGTGTTTAATAGTAATGATCAGAAGAGACATTTTTGTCATATCCCTGAATTTAATAGACATTGGCATATTTGTTATCTCCTTCTTAGAGACACCATCAAGTGAAAGAAGGTTACTTCCATAAACAGCTTGTTTAATAAGTTGTATACATTGCTGGATGTGATTTATTAATGGTGTATATAGGATTCCTGAAACTATATTTCTAAATTCTATTGGTCTCTTTCTCTATATATTTTTACTTATTGTCCTTTTCTTGTTTTGATATCTGTGAGCTATATTAACTTATAAAGAACTTTCCCTCTTGCTTTGTCTCTGTAATAGTTTCTTTATAAAGAGGGTTATATATTTACTTACGTTTCTGGTGAAAATAACCTATAATATATCTAAGCCTGGTAATTTACGTAAGTAACATTTATTTTTATTACGAATCAATTTTATTGCTTTGAACTTCGTATTTTAAAACTACTCATAAACATCTTTCTGATTTAGATTTTGGCTGAATTCTACAATACTCTTATTTCAGTCACATTTTTTTTTTTCATTAAATTTCTCTTTAAGAGTGGATGCAGTCTGTTGAGATTTAAAATATTTCAATGATTACATTTCTATTTCTAATATCTTTGTGTCTACCATTTTATAATTCATTTATGGCAGCTTCATTACATTAACTTTCTCTTTAGAGATATTTTAATTTTATCTTGGGGGGAATCTTACCCTGCTTATTTTTAAGGCATTTCGAAATTGCTTTTTTATTTTCATTTTTGGCAGTGCTTTTAATTTCTGAAATTCTTCTTAGCTTCAAACAAACTTCTTTAAGGCTTTCAAATTTTACTGTCTAAATTTATCTTATGTGAGAATTTTATTATTACTCTTCTGTCTTTACTCAGCCTTCCTTTTACAGCAGTTCCATAAGTTCATTTAGTCCCCATCGAAAATTGGGTGTCATATCTATGTCTCTGGGATTCTGTTTAACTGTGATGGGACATGTAAATTCAGTCCCTGACACAGCAGGCAGCTTGACCAGGGTCTAGGTTGCCTGAGTGTCTGCTTCCACTTCAGATGTGGTAGTTACATAGATGGTGGCTCAAGAATTACAGTCACACAAATTTTTTAGTTGCGGTTCTTGAACAGGAAGCCAAACTTCGTATCACTAGTTTTAAGTGCTGTGACTAGATCTAGTCTCCAACACAAACAGAAGTCCAACTTTCTGCCATTTCAGCTTTCTCCCATCTACTGAGGCAAGCATATCCAAAGTTCTAGCTCATCTTTACTATTATGGACCTCCATTGCAGGGTTATTTAATTTTTTAGAACATCTATACATTCTTCATCATTTGTGAATATCGTACAAGTAATTAATTGTGTTTAATAGAGAAAAGTTTCAAAAAATAAAATATACCTTTTTAATTTGACTTCAACTCAAATATTGTTTCTAAAAAAGTTGTTTAATTTTTATAGACAATTTGGGTTAATTTTGGCCTTTTATTTTAATTTGAATGAATATTTCTGTCTTTAATGTCAGAATTGACATGCTACAATTAGTCTTTTTAAATAGAAAAATTTTTGTGATTGTATAGTTTATATTTAAAATTTTCATGCTATTGGTTTCTGTGTGAGTTAGGGATCAATTTTATTCCAAAGAATCAGGCAGTTATTTAGCAACCTTGTCATTTTTATTTTTATCATACATTAAATTAGCATATACGTTTATCTTTTTCTGACATTTCTAATGTATTAGAATTTAATATTAACCTATTCTTTACTCCTGCAATAGGAAATACCTAATTATTTCAGCTTTATAATCTATTTTAATATTTGATAAGAAATTCTTTTTTATTATTCTTGCTTTTCAAACTTTGTTTTAACTGGTTGTGAATGTTTTCTTTCCCACATCAACTTTACACATAGTTTTTCCAGTAAAAAAAAAAATGAACCTAGTATGGTTTTGATTGATACTGAAATATGTTAATTCAGAATTATATATTTCATTATTTAATTATCTTCTTCATGTCCTTCATTAATTTTTGCGTTAATATCCTCATAAGATTGTGTGAAGTTGTATTAAGGCAGACATTCATGTCATAATCTTAAGGAAAATCACTAAAATAATAGCAAAATTATAAATTATATCTACCTGTGGCTTTCTGTCTCTGTCTGTCTTGTTATATTTATTTCAAGAAATACATTTATATATATATATATTTCTTTTTATGTTTATTTCTTGGTGCTCATGCTTTCTGTTACTATTTAAATAGGATATTTTGTCTTCAATGTATATTCTACCTGGTTAATATTGGTATAGAGAAAAGCTTGCCTTTTTATAACCTCCAGTTGTTCATATTATAAATATACTTATTGATTAAAATAATGATTCAGTTGATTTCCTTTTGTTTTAGAGGTATACAATCATAATATCTACAAATAATAATATTTTGCTTAAATGTTCAATATTTATAACAAATTTTACATTTGAGCTAAAGTACACTGGAAAGTACTCCTAACACAATGTTTGATTTTGAAATGTGGGTAGGGTGGGAGACTAACAAAATTTCCCTAAAATGACTTTGATATGACTACCTCTACCGATTTATATTTAATATGATGTTTGTTTTAGTTTAGGATAGATTATTTATAATGCTTAGTTTTTCTATATTTTATCTTAAATATATGTTTTATTTTAAAAAATCAGAAATGAATTTTAAATTTTACCAGCTAATTGTTAAATATGTAGTAATAGCTGATATATAAGCACAAAACCTAAAATTATGCAGCTTATGTTCTGATACCAATCTTGCCACTCATAGACTGCATTATTCTAAGCAAATCATTCCATTAATTTAAATATTGGATTTCTCATCTGAAAATTGTAGATGATAATAGAGTTAAATGAGATAGCACTAGTGAAATACTTCTTGGCACAATGTCAGACAAGGTCAGACAATGCTAAGTGCTAAATAAATATTAATTGTTACTATTTCCCATGATTATACCATTGTTTTTCTCCCCAGAATGGGTAATTTTATTAATAGATATCAAATATATTTTCTCACCTCTCTCTCTTTCACTTTTTTTGAAATATTTGTATTATTCACTGAAGATTTTATATGTATACTATATAGCACATATGTAAGTATATGTATATACATATATAGAGAGACAGTCAAAGAGACAAAGAGATAGAGAGACAGAGAAACAGAGAGAGACAGAGACAGAGAGAGACCCATAGTTAGATATAATTTATAATTTTTCTATTATTTTAGTGGTTTTCCTTGAGATTATGACATGGATATCTACCTTCATAAACTTTACGCAATCTAATATAAATTAATAGTTTTATTACTTTCAATTAAATACAACTCCTTTAAAATATTTAAATTTTAATTCCATTTATTTTCCTTCCTGTTTTATTGATGAATGTTGTCATATGTTTTAATACTATGTGTGTATGCCAATAACACTTATTATTTCCTTAAATAGTCAATGTCCATTTGTATTTTGAAATATTTTTAGCCATTTATTCACTTTTTAGCCATTTCATTCACTTTTATTTACTCTTAAGATAATTTTCTTTATTCTTGCCTTTTAGTATTTTCTTTACTGGATGATGATTGCAATTCCAGCCAATTTCTGCAGTTTTTGTTTATCTGAAAATATCTTAATTTTTTTTTAAGCATCAATTTCTCATTGCATTTTAAGTTTGCAGTTAATTTTTCCCTTTGGTTTCTTTTAATATATTGTGTATTGACTTTTTTTTTTTTTAAACGACTTTACTACTGATATACCTAAGTGTGTGTTCATGAGTGTATGTTTCTTTTTGTTCATTTTTTTGATATGCATCTTGTTTGAAACCTGTAATTCTTCTAATCTATTTTATAAGATTCTTGCTACTATGTCTTCAAATACAGCTTCTACTTCAATCTCCACTTCTCCTTCTGATATTCCATTTACATGTATGGTTGAATTTTTTACTGTATCACACTTGCCTCTAACATATTTCCTCTATTTTTCATCCATTATTTCCTCATAGTTAAGTCTGTGTATTTTCTTCTGACTCATGTTCCTGTTCATTAATTTTCTCTTCAGCTGAGGTCTTAATTTTAATTATCCTACTTTCTGTTATTTAATTTGTATTTTATTCTTAATTATACTTTTCTTTTTTCCTGACATGTTTTTCTATTTTGTCCTTGTTTACTTAAACCTAGTAATCATAGATATTTTTAGGTTTGTAACTAATAATTTCAATTTGTGCATCTCTCATGGACTTATTTCCATTTCCCATTTTATCTTTTTGAATTTCATGAATTATTGTCTTTCTATTTTCATATCTCAGGTTACATTTGATTGTCAGATATTACATAGAAAAATTGTTTATAAATGATATTTTGGATGACACTAGATTCCTCCTAATAATATTTACATTTTCTACTATGTAGGTGTCATATTACTGGTGAAAAGGTTAGAAATCTGGTTAGTTCTAACAATTGTTCTATTTCTGTTTCACATTATTGCTGAATTTTAGGCAGCCTTATCATCCCTTCAGCCAATAGTTTAGCATACATAATTGGCACTCAGTTGAGAAAAATGATCTAAATTCTAGATTTACTTCTCTGGCCTTTCCTTGTTTTCAGAATCTTGATTCTGAACATTTTTACTGCCTTGGTAAGCTTTCTAGTACTTTCAAAGTCCTTTTTAACACACATATTTTGTTCAGTGTTATATTTTTTAATGAGAAGAGTGGGTTCAGAACAATATAATATGCCCTAACTTGTGGGAAAAAAATTCTTAAAATCGTTTGTGAAATCTTACTTTCATTTTCAAATTCATATCATTTTTCACTATTTGCAAATAATATCCTAGTGTGTGTATATGTGTGTGATGTTTTAAATGCTCTTTACAAAGTAATATCAATTGCTACAAAAATGCTTCCCTAATCCTGTGGCTTCTCATTCTCCTTGACATATCAAAATGTACCTCCAGAAACCAGTAATCCCATTTCCAGAAGTTAATAAGAGGTTAAGTGAGAAATGAGTGCATTCACCTCAAGATGTTAAATACCAGCTATAGTTCAAAAGCTAAGTATTAAATTAAATTAAAACATATGAGACTACATTTTTAATATTATCACTTTTCCAAATCTTTTGTTGTACTCATTGACTCAGATGTCTACTTATAACTAATTTATTCACTTTGTAGCACTGACCCAAGAGGAAAGAAAATTCTAAATTCACAGAGACTAGAAGAGAAAAACAGAATGTAAATTTAAAAATATATTAAATTAAACCATATGCTATGATAAATGATGTTAAGTGAGTTGTGGACTCTCTACAAGACATCAGCTTCATTTGACGTAGTTTGTTAAATTAATTCAGCCCTGGATGTTGGCACATGAATAACTGTGCCATTTTCTTGCATGCTTAGAAGTGTCCTCTGAACACACACACACACACTCACACACACACACAAACTAGGAAAATAAATGATCTAACATGGTATTTTCCAAAATGTAGAACACATGGTTCCAGTGTATAGAATTAAATAATATTTAATCACAGACTGAAAAGTTATTCCCTTTAAAAATTTATTATATTACTGATTATCTCAAGAGAGAATCTTGGTTTGATTTTTATGAGTTTTAAGGCATCTTTCTACTTGCTAATTTCTCCTTCTAACAAAGAACGTACAGACTTCCATCCTTGAGCATTTGGTAGGCTGCAGTATCTAGCCAGAATTTAATGACATTGCCCTTTTCTGTTGTTTGATTTTTACTGCATTTGTTTGTAATGTTACATTCTGTTTATCACAAGTGGAACAAGTTTTCCTTCTGTGGAAGTGATTTTTTTTCTTTTAAAGATAGTATGTTAGTAAAAAAAAATAAATAAATAAAAAGAATGAATAGACAATATTGACTATTAAGTTGAATTACATAAAATTTTCAATATCCACCCACTTATGACCTACAAAAATTGGGAATATTATAGGGTTCAAACTAATTATGATACTATAGGTAATATGTGATAAAAGAAAATGTATGATAATGTTAAGAGAATATCTGAATCTGAGAATACTAATATAATAATGGGTACATTTGACAAAAACTCATACCATTAATGGTTGACAGGTAGAACCTCTGCTTTTGGCCTCTATTTATGTGTTCAAATCATTTTTTTTTAAACAAAGAGAGTGATGTTCTTTGATTATAGCCTCAAAGCCAGCAATGACTCATATACTGTCATTCTCTAATCCTGCATATTAATTTACCACATATTGAAAAGAGCTAGCAAACTTAGAAGTTGAACTCTATGCCATAGGCCGTAAGCCCAAACGTGACTTCAATTTATAATTGGCTGGCATATCTAAAGCTGTGAGACTAGTGAGAGAAAGATACTTCATAATATAAAAGGCATAACATTTAAATTAGAATCACAATGTAAACTGAACAAAGACCAGAGGAAAAACAAATTTGTTAGTAAAGTTGATCCTCCTCAACTATCAAGCTTTCACAAACAAAAGCCTTATTTCTATTATAATTCAACTGTTTAGTCTTATTGGTAGATGAATTATATGAAAAAGTTGTAGAAGGAAATGGTTTATGACCAAAGGGACTGGTACAGAATACAAATGGAAAAAAGTTCAGAGCTATCCATATATAATCTCTGTAAGTGAGATCTCAGTGCTAAAAAACGGAAAGTGACGAGATGAAAAAGCAAATTATAAACCTATTCCAAAAATGTGAGAAATTGAAAATGGAAGAGAACTTGAGGGGGAGCTTCTTAAGAAGGAAAAAAATTAATTTCTCTATGACTAGACCCACTTTCCATGGCCAGAGAATTTACCAGCCCGTTCACTTGTGGTTGTGAAAATCGATGCAATGTTACATATACATTTTAAAGGTAAAATGAAGGAAGAAGATAAATAACTGAAGCCACAATTTCCCAACCAAGAAAAAGGGAAAATGAAACATCATAAAACTATACAAGCGAAGAGGGAAATCAATAAAATTCGGAACAACACATCTTTCTGCTCACTTCTGAACACACACAGTCCGCTCACCTGGAATGTACCAGGTGTCGGTATGTGTGATAAATTTTCCACGTCTTCAGAAATATGTTTTATCAATAGAAGCACTGAAAAATACTAGTTGGCTGCACTAATCGTGGTTTTTGGTTTTTTCCAAACTTGAATATTGACCAACACCCCGAGGATTTTGTATTTGTGTTAAAATCAGCAATACTATGAGAAAAGAGAGAGGCACTAACGACAGTGCCCTTCACACACACTGATAGCTCCCATTCTTGCTATCTTGATTCGAAGGACCTGAGACTGTACAGGGTCTCTTTTACGCTTCCTGCAGGTGGAGCTATCTCATTTCTATACCGGGACATTAAGGTACCATAGTCTCACTTCATCCTTGGTGACTGAATATTTTTGTGATTGCAGAACTATCAAGAAGAGTAATTTTCAGGATTAATTTTCCATCAAAGTCATCTTAGAAGTTTTTTTTATTATTATTAACATAAACGTATAAGCCCCACCTTCAGCCTAAATGAATGATACTCTGGCAATTTTCATGAATCTGAATATTTTTAAATTAAGTTTTTCCAATATAGCCAGTAATGGAACCACATTTGTACTGTAGAAAAGCCTTCATCTCTTCCCCTTATTTTTTATAATGGACAAAATTTAATACCATCCTTCTCTATGTTTGGACAAAGAAATTCCCATTAAACCTTTCCCCATCCCCCACAAAAAGGTGTGAGAACACAACCTTAATTAATCTTGCCTCCTCTAAATATTTTCTTTGAGTCTCTCACCCATTTCCCTTAAATCTCTTCCTAAATCTTAGTGTCTTATGTCTATTAAGTTACCACATAAATATTGAACTATGTAAGATAATTTATAATACTGAAGACTGGCTAGCCTTTACTGGCATTACATTTCTCCTAGCCTGAATACATAGCAGGAAAACTAGAAACATATTTCTGTTATTTAGCCTAATAGGCTGACAAAAGCTGTTTAAAAATTCTTAGCCATTGGGCATTATAAAAAAAGGCAAACTGCAGTATTCCAAATTTCCCAGGTGGCTCATTATAAGCCTTCCCCCATATTACTTAGAGACACTGCGGAGAATTACAATAATATCCTGGTGTTGGGATTGAGACCCTAGCAGAGTCCACTGTGCTGCTTGCCACTGGTTAGGTTTTGTCTTGGATTGTTCTATAGTATGTCTAGAGGGTGGGTAACATACCTCTTCCACACTTAAGTTCCTGATCCATCCTGTTATTTCCAGGGCTCCTTCCCAATTTATCCTATCTTATGAGTATACTATGATGGGTCCAAGATGCCAAACCATATTTGTACTGTACCCCATATGATCTGAGTTCCTTGGCTAGGTAGAAAGTGGCATGAATTCATCACTATTAGTAGTAAGGTATATGGCACTGTATGCCCCTTCCTCTCTGGTCATCAATAGCTTTAATTGTCAACAGTGTGCTTCGGTCAAGACAAGTAACAGTAAACTGTTCCTCAGATATATAAAAATAACATATGTTGAACACTCCTAAAATAGAACATTAAAAAACCAATAACAAACTCTTTCAGACTAAAAAAAAAAACTAACCTTCCTCCCCATTAAAATAGTAGCAGAGGAAAGCATAATCTATCCTGAATTACTATATACCATTCTCTTATTTGTCTTCAGAGCTTTAAAATATTTATATTTTTAAATATGTATTCTTAGTTTTATACATTGTCAAAATGTATATAGTTTCATAACATATATTCTTATGTGACTAGTTTCTGTTCATTATTATTCTTATGTCAATAAATACCAAAGCGTATATTTTCAATCTCCTATTGATGGATATTTGGACTATGTCCAACTACAACTATAAATATTTTTATACACCTCTCTTGGTGCCCATGTGCATGAACATTCAAGAGTATGTATTATAAAGAAACATTTTAAGATCTTAGGGTGTACTCATATATAACTTGGCCAGGTAATGCCAATCTTCACCCTGGAAACTTAGCAGGGTTGGCTCCTGGAGATAAGACTCACAAAAGTTTGCCCTTCCCATCACATGCACACCAAATGACAGACCCCTGAAGATTTCAACTCCCAAGCCAGTCCACACTCAGCCTCTGACAATTCATCGATTACATTTAAATGCTCTTATGAGTACTGGCTCCAGCAGCAAGCTTCTGCTTTGAGCTTCTGGTCTAGGCGAGCAATAGGTAGTGTGATTCTTAGTGTTCACTTTTCCATCCAGTTTTTGAGCTCCACTTTGCCGTGTGACCTCAATTTCTGATGGATCTAAGAAGAGGTGTTAATTTTCAGTTTCTTCAGTTTTTCCCTTGTGAGAACTGGAATGATAATTTTTAAGCTCTTTATATGTTGGACCACAAACCACTTGCGTTATTTCTTCATGAGTTTATTTTTAATTTTTCTGTAATTTTAGACTCCTTTAGAGTTTTATGTATGGAATTCGATAGCATCTGGGCTGAGAATGCATTCCTTGAGAAAGAATTGCACTTGCTTCTGCTAGACCCTTGAGGGAACTCTAGCCCAGAAATATTTTATGTAATTTCTTGACTCACAATGTTTGGGCATTATATATTCTAATTCTCAACTTGTGTGGTGGCTAAGTTGTAGTTAAGAACTTTGAGAGACAACTTTTAAAATTTTATCTCACCTAAGAATCTGGTCTGGGATTGACAAGTTTCTTTGCTTTCTCCCATCTTATGGCTTTTTTTTTTTTCTCAATTCACCCTTTCCTGAGGGAGTATCCTATCCTATCATGAATCCCAGCTTTAAGTATGCCAGTTGTGACTCTGCACCTTGTATGGGTCCAAAACTTTGCCTCCTCTTCTCCATATAACTGTTAAAAGAAAAGCTATAGCTTACTGGGAATCTACAAGTATTTTTAAGACCATCTTTTTTTATTACCTATATTTCTAATTCTACTTTTTTCTAACATTTGAGAACGTTTCCTATTTTATTAAGCACTAAAATACGCATTGAAACATTTAAAAATATTTTTTTTCTATCTTTTTGTAGAAGGAATGAATTTAGTGTACTTAGCCCACCATATTGCTAGGAATAAAAGTCTAGTTCAGCTCTTATCTATTTTCTATACCAGTATTTTTTAAATAATATATTTTGGATAAAACTTTCCATGGCTACAAAAATGTTTAAAATCATTAAATTAGAAAATCACCATGAAGTTTTCTTTATCTAAATTCATCATGTGGCTAAAGGGATAAGCTTTGGAGCTAGAATGAGTTTGATTTCCATCTCTGCTAATTATTGCTTTAGTGATCTCACACTAGTTACCAAAGATTTCTGTATTTCCATTTCTTCATCTGTAAAATGAGGATAATAACAACACCTTATAGGATCAAAAGAAGAATTAAAAGAGCTAACACAGGAAAACATCTAAAATAGTGACTACTACATAGCAAATATTCAATAAACTTCAACTATTATTATGTTTTTGTTTTTATTTATTATTGTTATTATTTGAATATCATTTCTATTTGGCTGGCATGGACTGAATGTTTTTGACCCCCCAAATTCATATTTTGAAGCCCTAGCCCCAAATATTATGGAATTTGGAGGTGGGGCCTCTGGAAAATAATTAAGTTTGTGTGAGGTCATGAGGGTGATGCCCTCATGATGGGATTTGTGCCCTTATAAGAAGAGGAAGAGACACAAAACTCTCCCCCTCTCTCTGCAGAAGCATGCATTGAGAGAAGGCAGTTGTGGAGGCAGAAAGCAGACTCTCACCAGACTGAATCCGTAGATGCGTCAACCTTGACTTTCCCAACCTTCAGAACTGTAAGAAATAAATTTCTGTTGTATTAGTCACCCAATCAATGGCATTTTGTTATAGTTACCTAAGAAGACTAAGCTACTGGCTATTTAAACATTATCAATAAATATTTGTTCTTTCACTAATATGCAAGAATTAGTCATCTCTGCAAAATGTATTACTTGCCTATTATCATTGCTTCTGTATGAGATGAGCTGGCCATATATAGAGTATCTGGAAGTAGACACTTTTGCCACAAAACAAATGAACCCATCCCTTCAGGTGCAGCTATGTGTACGGTCCTACAAACCTACTTTGTTCAATGCTGGTGTTTCTCCTTCATCCAAGAACAGAATTGTATATTTCTTATAGAGCTGAGGTTTGCTAGCTGTCCAGAGACTGAATAGTTATACTGGCATTTCCTGGTATTTCTTACACTCCCAGGAAATAAAAAGTCAGATTTCCAGGTATAATCAGTGACATATGACAGGGAGGCCACTTCCATATATACCTAGATTTGTACTTCCACCTCTTTCCCTAGCATTATATCATTGAGGACCAAGAGTATCCATGCCTTACAACATTCATTTATTCATTCATTCATTTCGTATGTTATTACCAATTTACAATATGTGCTGTGCTGTGCTAGACACTTGTGATGCTGTTGATTACCACAAAATTTCTCCTCTTAAGGAAGTCACTAGTGAAGAAACTCATCCAGAACAAAAATATACACATAAACTGTGGAAGCCCATAGTGCCTAAGGTAAAACAAAACAAACAAAAACAAACAAAAACAAAAGCAAAGTCTTTGCTGAGTAGAAGTAATATTTCATCTAAATCTTGAAAAGTGAGAAAAAACTACCTATTAGAGAGGAAAGGAAGGACATTCTAGGCAAAGAGAATGTTACATGTAAAAGTATAGGAATGAACCACTTGGACTAGTATCACACTTGGGTTTCAGTGAACAAACCCATGTGACTGGAGTATAGGAAGCATTTGGGAGGAGGCACAAAAGATGAGAAGAATGGTTAGATGGAGAGCAGGGGCTTCGTATGCCAAGGTTTGGGGCTTTCTCTTGTGGGTGATAGGTCTTTGTAGCAGAGTTAAGCAGAGAAGGACATAATCAAATTTACTTTAAAAAAAAAAAAGCAGTATGGATTTGGAGAAATGGTTCTCATGTTGGAGACTCTTTAGGGGATAGCTATGGTGATCTAAGTCTGAGCATAAACAGAGGTGGTGAAGATGGAAATAAGGGCACTGATTTGAAAGACATGAACAGGCAGAAATGACAGGACTAGGTGAGTGATTATAAATGAAGGATGAGAAAAGCAGGGCACGGCTTCAGGAAGATTTCCAGCATGGATGACGTATTTAGCTGGCATAGAGAACACAAAAGTGAAAACACTGGAAGAGCACTAACTTGTTTTTAATGCTATATGAGGAAAATTGGGCAAGGATTGGGCAAGGATTGGTCAATAAAGGCCTTTGCACTCTTGAGTTCCGGGATCCTCGACAGCCCAAGCTTGAGGCTGTCCTAGCTTTCCTCGGAGCAGGCCCCGGGGACTCTACCTGCTTCCAACTCCACAAGGCTGTGAACACCAACTCTGTCCCTGGAAGATCCTCCCCCCTCGAGCTTCCTTGCAGAGAGTCACAGTCTCCCCAGCACGTGATTATATTTATATATATATATATATATATATATATATATATATATATATATAATCACTACAGAGAAACAGAGAAAAGCAAGAATAAAACCACAAGCGAATTACAAAGCTTAAGAAATTGCACAGATTTCTTTATTCTTTTCTTACTGAGAATGTAACAGAGAACTCGTCTTCTCTCCTCCACCACATTTTGTTTAAACTTTATTGCTAAGGCAGGAGTTCAGTCATCTCCTAAGGCTAGTCCAGTGCTGATCTCAAAGAAGAGGGCATGCCGATTCCTTTCTTAGGAAAGCCCTTTCTTCAAACAATGGGCCTGAATTCCTTCTTATCTGCATGCTATTTCAATGGACACTTTCTGAAACTTGCTCTCCTCCAGGCTCTGTGCGAGGACCTGAGATGACAGTAGTGAAAAGGACATAGTTCCTGCCCCAGGGGCAGAGGGGGTTATCTGACAGCAATGGGAGAAATTAAATACATATGTATTTACTATGGAGTGTCCTTTTTCTGAAGTGAATCATGTATTCATTCAGGTAATCTCCATGGTGGTGAGGATGTTTTTTTCTAAATATACTTTGTTTCCTGCTGATCCCTATCACCAATAATAGTGCTTGGCAAAAAGCTTATGCACAAGAAATGGGCTTTAAATCATGAAATATTCTCCAACATTTTCTCACAAAAGATCTGATTCCTTTTATGATTAAATTTCTCAAAAATAGTCCTATAATAATAATATTCTTCAGATTCATAAAATAATTATCAAAAAGTAATTCATTTGTTGGAATTGATTTTATTTCATTCACGACTTCACTTCTGTGAAATGTATTAAAAATACCAGGCAGTGTGTTGCACTAGGATTTATTGTGCCTACTATAGGCCCTATATTTGGGGAATAGGGACGAGGCGATCAATATGGGGACATCATCAACTTTCTTATATTGAGCTTAATCTCTCTTGAGTCCAAATTTGTAGCAGATTGTATTTCCCAACAGTGTATCCCAACACAAATGCTCCTTTTTAAATGTGATCTGGACAGTCCTTCCATATAGAGTTGGGGTCTTGGTTCCCTCTCCTTGAATCTGAGTGGGCTTGTGACTATGGCAGAAAATGATACCACTTGCTTCTGAGACTAGGCCATAAGGGCATCATAGCTTCGGCCTGGTTCTCTTGTGACATTCATCTTTGGATCCCTGAAAAACCTTAGCAATCTGGCTGTCTTTAAGCAGTTATGCTGTGAGAAAGTCCAAACTAGACACATGGAGAGACCACAAGGAGACAAGGATGTGAACTATTTGAAGAAATACACACACACACACACACACACACACACACACACACACACAGCTGCTACATCTCATCTGTCATGATGAGGTTACTAGTCAATATTCCCTGAAACAATTCCAGTTCTCATCCTATTCTAAACACACTTTCGTGAACTTCTCCATAATCCTGTGAAAATTTCTCTTCCACATAAATTATCTAGCATAGATTTTATAATACATTCTTAGTTAGTCCAAGTCAAATTTTGAATTTTTATATCTGGATTGCTCAATCTATACAAATAATGACAGTAATCTAATGCCAAATCTCCATCATATCAGCCGATCTGGTCCAGCAGACCAGAAGATCATTCTATTCTCTGACACATTTTTTATATTTGATATTCCCTAGCCAATTCGATGGGGTCAGAACTTTATTTTCCTCTATCTTTTAAAAATTATATCATAGATTTCTAACATTCTTATGTTTGTAAGTGATTATCCATTCCTCGTAGAGAATTTAAAAAATAATGATAAATCAAATGGAGAAGAAAAAAAAATGAAGGAATTGGATCTTCCCATATTACTAAGAGCATACAATTAAAAGTCAGGAGGTACCCAATTTGAACTAATTTAATTTAGTAAGAAAGAAATTTATTGGGTTGTATAACCAAATTGTAGTCAGAGCAAGGATCGTGCCATTCTCAGGGGTGACTGGATTTAGGGATGGCCCATGTTAAGACTTTTCTCCCCATTTTCATCTATACTTATCTAGGTGGGGGCAGCTGTACTTTCTCATACATCATAGCTTGGGGGTGGAAGGATTTAACAACAGGCAATTCCAGACTGAGTGCAGCACCAGTGCTTATAGATGACCTCCTAGGAAAGAAATACATCACCCAGATGAATTTTTGTCTTTATTTGGAAGCTGTAATTTTCAGAGGTCCTACAAATGCCTTTCTAAGTGTGATACAACCTGACTAATGCATATGAACTAGTTAGTGTGACGTAGTCAGTTCTGTCTGATGCAGTCACTCCCTGTAGTACAATTAGTTAAATAACTGACTCCTGGATATTAGCACATAGACTCCAACCCCATTTCTACTGCTCCATGACAACCCTTAGTATGTTACTAGAAGTAACAATTCTACCCTCCTTTGGCTGCCAAATTTACATGATGCTTCAGAAGTCTCTGACATTCTTAATACCTAGGATCCTCAGTTACAGAACAGTTACCATCAGCAATCAATTCGAAAGCCTCTCATTTTATAAGGAGAAAGAAAAATCAAGCATCTATTAAACACCAATTGCCAAGTATATGCTAGTGTCTTTGAATATATTTCTCAGCTGTTTCCCTTAGCAGTGTGAACAGCTGTCCTAAGGTATAAAGTCTAGGTGATCACAGCAACTCCATTTTGGATCTACGTCTTCTATTATATCTCTTGGGGTTTTAGCATGTTTATTTCTCACCCAGATTTAGAACCAATGAAGAGATAGACACAAGAAGATAGGAATTAAGTGATTAGCTTCATTATTGAATTAAAAGAAAATAGATTGGAGGACTTGGCTGAGATTTGCAAACAAACAGGGTCTTTAGCTCTCTGTTCCATGTTCATCCTCCCATATCTCCTTCTTGTTCTAAATGTCAGGCTAGCTGAAGGATAGATAGTCCCTACAAAGTACATATATTTGCCTAACACTGATGTCTCACATGTTTGGGAGCAATAAAGAAAGAAAAAAGAACAGCACAGTATTTCGATCATCAAGTAAATTATTTTATTTGATAGGGAATTCTGGACTGACGACTATTGCTATTCCATGAGAAAAGGTTGGTGATATAGAGGAAGAATAAGAGGCAGGGGTATTATATTTAGAGTGGCAACTCCACGTAAAAATATGAAGAGAGTGAGATGAATGATTCTTCCCATTTTGTGTGTTCCTGGCTGCCACAAGTATACTAGAGATAGATGAGAGCAGCGGTTGGGGTTAGTTAAGTGGCCTCTGCTCAAGCTCAGAAAAAGTCAGCTTTCTCTCCAGGTCAAATTCAGCAGCCCTGAAGTCTTCAAGTGCTGACAATCCAGAAATCCCAGCATGTATCACTCTCCATCCTACATCAGGTACTCCAAAATTTCTCACCCAGCAGCTCAATCCCAGCCTGTTCTCTCTTACTCTAAATCCAAACTCATCTTCATGCCCTCCAACACCATGTCACATTGCCCCTGGCAATGACAATACATCATCAACAAAATATTCTAGTTATACCTTCGAATGTTTTTCTGAATACTCACTTCCCTTTCTTTCTCTAACTGAAATATAAATATCGCCCAAGAACTTTGCTTTTCCAAATCTCTCAACCTCCGGCCAGATTTCTCTCAATCCTACATACTTCATGACCCTTAAATGTTTATCCTGTCCATTACTCTCTTCTCGTTTTCACATCCTAAGTCAACCTCATTTCCACTGGTTGGCATCATAATCACTTTTTAAAAACACTTTTAACTTCCTTGTTCACATTTACTATTAGTATTAGCTAGACTCTACCCTCATGGTGCCACAAGGCTGAAATCAAGTTGTCAGCTGGACTGTGTTCTCCTCTAGAGACTCAACTAGAGAAAGACCCACTTCCAAGATCCCTCAGGTTGTTGGCAGAATTCCTTTTCTCATGATTGTAGATTTCATGGAGCTTCCTTTTTCAAAGACAACAAAAGAGACATTCCCTGCTGTCTAAAGTCTCTGTCTTCAGGTAAGGTTTAGGTACTACCTTAGCTTGCTAGGTCAGGCCCATCTAAGATCATCTCTCTTATTGACTAAGTTCAAAGGATTAGGGACCATAATCAGATCTCTTTAAAATCCCTTTACCATTTATATATATATATTCTGTTGGTTAGAAGTCATGAGGAGGGAATTTTTATGTGATTTAGGGGGATTAATTTAGAGTATACCTGCACAGCTTTCTCAAAACCTCAGTCCTGACCTACATAAGTTAAAACTAACTCTGTGCTAACTGCACCTACACTCAAACATACAAATATTATCAGTTCAAAAAAAAAAAATCACACACTTGGCTAATTGGTAATTTTTTCAAATATGTGAAAACAAATCCCAAGTGGCTATTTAACACTGACAATACTTCATTAGAAAAAGCACTTTCTCCTCTAGGAAATCATTTTCACATCTTCCCACAACTGACTCTTACAACTCACCCTCAGCTGATGATCACGCTTTATTCTTCAAAGAGAGTTACCTCCACCCTTCACTATCAAGTCTACCGATTTTCCATCATCGGCATTCTTTCCATCTTTCATTTTATCTTTGCTTTCGTTGAAGACTATCCATCTCCACTCAAACCATGGATCTCTTCCCTGTGAATCACTCTCTCAAAAAATTCATACTGTCCTTATTTCCTTCTTCTGCTTTATCGCTTTACTCCTCTTCCTTAAAAATTGCTTATCTTAACACAGAATCTCCCAGAACAATCTCCTTAGTTTTCCTGTAAATCTAAAATTAGTCAAAATACAAAGTTTATAAAAACAAAAGCAAAACAATTTTCTTGGTCTCCAGATCTTCTAGCTGTCTGTTAATTCTCTGTTTTCTTTCATACCAAAACACTTGAGAACGGTCTCTATTAACTTCTGAACATCCTTACCTCTTATTCTCGCCTCAGCTCCTCCTGGTCTTCTGTCATATTTTCAAAGACACCATTGACTTTTTGCCTTACTTTAGGCAATACTTAGTTCCTTGAAATTATCTTCTATTAACTGCTCCCTTCTTAAATACCGCTTTTCTCTGGGATTCAGTGGCACCCTGCTCAACTGGTCTTTCTTACGCTTTACTGGTCTCTCCTTCCCAGTCTCCTTTGCTGGCTCCTCTAAACATTGAAGTACTCCAGCGCACCAAGATTCTTCCATAGATAATTCCATCAGTCCTATGACTTTAATATTATTGAACTTAAATGATACATTTGTCATGGGACGTTCTCTAGGGATCCAGATTTATACATCCTACTTCTTACTTATTATCTCCCTTGAATATTTAAAAGACATCTCAAATTTCACATGGCCAAAATAGAACTAATAATTTTTTTCTGAAAATCTATTCTCTTACAGACGTATTTGTGTCTCACTCAGTGATACGGCTTGCCATTCACCTAGTTGCTTAGCCCAAAAACCTGTAAGTCCCATCTTCTCCTCTTTCTTTCACACTTTATATTCAAGTCTTTTGGTTCTGACTCAAAAAAAATATATTTCAAATATGATCACTTCTTACATGGCTCTTCCCTGATCTCCCTTTCTAAAGCAGCACTATACATACCCCCTTTACATTATCTCTTATTTAGCCTAGTTTATCTCTTTCAATCTTTTATCTGTTTCTAAAATTCTTATCTTTGTTTATTTTTTTCTTTTCCCCCATCTCTCCACAAGAATATAAGTAGTTTGAAGACAAGGACTTTCTGTTATTCCCCAACTAAAGAAATTGAAGGACAGTTAATTTGTTGAAAACGTTAGTATGAACAAAAGGAAGTAAAAATGGAGTTTGAATAAGTCAATTTCTAAACGTTAGTATGAGCAAAAGGAGGTAAAAATGGAATTTGAATAAACCCATGTTCTTTCCGTCGCATCACCAAGAAGGAAACCTCTTAGATTCATAGTAAAGAATATGTATTTAATCTCTCTAGTAGTATCTTTCACATTCCCATATTTTCCAACCTGAGTTTCCTTTTGATATGAGATCTATGAGCAGTTGGCCATAATATCATAATAAGTGAGGTAATAATAATTCCACTCAATAGTGATGCTCCTTGGCTATCACCTTAGGCATCACACAGAATTCCCTTTTAAGATAAGACACAACCTGGTTTATAACCTATGAAGTCATTTTTTATTTTTATTTTTTAAATGTTCTTCTAGCAGTAGGTTTCATCGAGTTTGAAGTTAAAAGCTTAAAAATATTTTCTTCTGATTTCTCATGCATTCTCTTTCTGACCCAGATCCATTCTGTAGCAAGACATTGGTAACATCTTTTCCTAAGGTATGATTAAAGAGTAAACTAGCAGGTCAGTACTACAGGGTTTAATCCAGGTATACCAGCTACTAGCTTCATGGCCTCAGGTAAGTATCTAAACTTTATAGACCTCGATTTCCAATATATCAGCTAGATATTTTAACAGAGACTTGCCAACTTTATTACATAATCCAGATGCATGTATTCTATGCCTGTACTCTGGACCAATTTTTATCTAGAACTGACTTTTATTTGTACGTCCCAGGAAGAATATACATCTGCCAAAAGTATTAGTCATGAATATAAAATATATTGAAGACTGTAAAAAGGATCAGAGGTGGAAATTTATCTCTGCCATCAAATATGTAAAATTAATCCTCAAACACATATGTTCTCCATAGTTCCTCCTTCCACTGCTTCCTCCCACTGGGGAGTCTCCTTTGTTGTCCTCCCTTCACATAGCACCCAAGTTCCTTGGCTACATTTGCTCTTCTGAATTCCACCCCTCCCATGAGGGTGGAAAGTACCAAGTCTTGTGTGTGTGTGTGGGGGGGGGGGGAGAGAAAGAGAGAGAAAGAGAAGGGGGATTCTCCTTCCTTAGAAGTAACTACTAAAGAAGAAAGTTAATTTTTTAATTATTTTACAGTAAGATATTCCTACTTAATGGATGGTTCCTTCACTTACAATAGCCGTAGTCTCTCTATATCAGTTAGGCTAGTTTGGGTTTCAAGTTACATAATACTCCCATTCGAAATGCCTTAAAGAATAAAAGAATTTGTTATTTCATACCTTACGTCCAGAAGTCAGGTTCTTTGTTCTACTAGCATAGGCTCAAAGATGTTATCAAAGAATATATAGGTCCCGTTTCTCTGTTCTGTCATGCTCAGCATTATTTTGTTTTCAGACTTTTTTTCCTTATTGAAAGCAAAATGTGATCAGTAGCATTCTGCATTACATTCTTCCTCATTCATATGTGGTAGAAGAATACGAGGAAAGATCCAGTCCTTTAATTTGACTGAGCCATCTCAAACCACATGCCGATGCCTTTGTTTGAATCTTAGGTGACTATAAAAGTTATTTACTAACTATGCTGGCACAACAGGTGAAACCAGGACAGGTCAAAGCAAACCCAGACATACGCCCACTCTACTTATAGTTACTAAATCGATGTCATATGCTGACTTAAATCTTGCCAATAGTGAGTATATTTTACAATGCTTTAGTGAAAAGCTCCTGGTTTTCATGTTTTTTTTTTTTTCTTTAAAGTCTTCTTTATCTCTTAAACATTAGCTTTTTTAAGATTTTGCTCTGAGCATTTTTCACATCGCATTTTCTCTCTCTGGATAATCCAATCTACTCTAATTGCATCATTTATCATCTAAATGCTAATAACACCAAATCTTTATCTCTAGCCTACACAACATCCATGAACTACAGATACATACTAGCATATGTAAAGGCATGCTGGACATGAAGAAACTGATGTTCTACAGATACCCCAATAATATCTAATATTTCAGTACATACAATGTACTAGGAACTATTCTGAAATTTTTATACATATTATCTTATTTAATTTTCATAATAACTCTGTGAATTTAGTATTATTAACATTTAGTAGCATTAGTACTCTTAGGTATTAGTCAGTGTTCTCCAGGAATTAACTCACACAATTAAGGAGACTCACAAGTCCAACATCTACAGAGTGGGCCAGAAGCTGGAGACCCAAAGAATAACTGATAATTGTAATTCAGATCCATAAGATAGTCTGCTGCAGAATTCTCTCTTGTTCAGGAGAAGTTAGTCTTTTTTTTTGAGGCCCTCGGCTGGTTGTATGAGGCCCACCAACAGTACAAAATGCAATATGCTTTACTCGAAGACCACCAATTTAAATGTTTATCTCATTCAAAAACACGCAAGATAACATTTGACCAAATTTGCCCCAGTCAAGTTGACACATAAATTAACCACGATTATCTAATAACATTCTAAAGATGAAGAAACTAAGGTCTAGACAGATAATTTGCCCAAGATCACACTGGCTCCCATAAAAACCTGCTTCTCTTTCTGTGTTCATAAAGTCATTACAAATGTGATTCTACTCGGTTGCCCAAGTGGCCTACAAGTCACTTCCATCTATTCTCTCATATCCAATAAATTCTTATTGTTCCTAAACGCATCCCAATTCCAGATTTCCAAGGCTTGTACCTTAGTATGAACCTCTATCTTTTCTCAGCACTATTTTTCTTACATGCAGTGTTAGAGCCAGAAGTTACCTGATGATCCAGCTCAACTACAGGACTTTGCATATATTACTTCTTCTGGCCTGGAATACACCCCTATTTCCCTGCCCCTATACATTCATATGTACACACACACACACACACACACACACACACACACACACACTATTGGTCATTTAGGCCTCAGAGAAGAAATAATTTTTCTTTAGAATCATTTGGTGACCTGGCAATTGGTCCTTTCAAGGGCTTTCAGAGCCTCGTGTCTCAGTGCATATTACCTGTGGTCTAATTACCTGGTTAGCTATTTGTCTCTTGCATTAAATAATTTGCTCCTTGAAATATTCCACAATTATTCCAGTACCTACATATAGTGGCCACTCAACAAATTATCATTGGGTGAATACATCTTTATATTCTTCTCACACACCATCCCTACCTTTCTTAACTTTGTAATATCCAACTCAGGCATGGCATACTGAAACACAGGTCTAGGTCAACACATAGCATCATTAAAAAAGTAAAGAAAATGTGCATTGTGCCTTCACGTTTAAAAATACACCCTGTATTTTTTTTTTTTTTTTATGGCTAGATCATATGTAGTCAGTCAATACTTTGCCAAATGGCACTGATGATAGACTGGATAAGCCAGGAAAAGACTGTCTTTAATCTAGAGCAGTGAATAAAGTATGCTCAAGAGGAACTCCATTCAGATTGTCAGCATTATCCATAAAAACCTAAGCGGGAAGATCCCATGAGCCACGGAAATGGGAATCACCAGGCAGAAATTAGTTTCAGGTATTCTGCTAAGGCTGGAGTGGGACTTCAGGCACTTCAGGAGGGACCGAGGACCAGTGTCTGTCACTAGAGGAAAAGAATAGAAGAGATGGACAAGGATGAAAGTGATCTAAATTTTGGCCATGTGGACAGTTATTTATTTTTTAATTAGTAGAGAATGAAGTATATAAGCAGTAGCAAAGCAGGACCTCAGGAGTTTGGGAAAGTATACTTAACTTTATAAGCACATGACCGTCCACTGCTCATGTGTAGGCGAGTCTCATGTGCCTTGGTCGAGCTTCAGGGTTACTGAATAAGGGTCAATGTCAGTCACGATCATCTAAGAAAATTGTGAGTTGAGCTTATCGCTGAGAGATGCTTGGAAGGTACTGAAAACAACAGTAGAAATTTGTTTTTCTTTGATGATTTTTCCCAGAGGTTAGTGCTTACCAGAAATATATTAGAAATCATTCTTCTTGACTTTTTTCATAGAGTCTGCTATTAACAAAGCTTGGCTGATGAGAGCTATTTGTAGGCATAAAACATTCATTTTTTTGCTTCCTTCTTTTTTGTTATTTTTTAAGGATCTCCTCTTATACTGCTAATGTTTACACTACAGCATAGCAATTAAGAGCATGGACCCTGCAGACAATGCCTGGGATCAAATCCCACCTGTGCCACATTCTAGGTAGGTGAGCTGGGGCAAATTATTCAAACCCTCTATGCCTTAGTTCCCTTGTTTTGTAAAATTAAGAAAATAAAAGTGCCCGCATATCAAGACTGTCATGAAAATAAAGCACTTAATAAATGTGAAATCTTGGAAGGGAAGAATATTATAAGCTATATATGGCATTAGCTATTATTTTTCTAAGTTAGATGCACTTTCACATTCTTGAATAACACTTCTTGCATAGCCCTAGCACAGCTCTAATCACATTGTATTTTATTTGTATATCTTCCCACTGGGCTGGGAGCTCTTTGAAGGCAGGTATTATATTCTCTGTTCTCTTAAATGGATGACAGTGCCTGGTATTTACCAAGTATGAAATGTATGTTGGTTAATCAGTTAATTTCCACGAGATCTACAATGCCACTTTTCTGTGTCTTCCCATATGAATAAAAGAACACAATCTGGTGTTATACCTTCTTTAAAAGGTGGGAAATGAATGATGGAATAGTAAAAATGCCCCCAAATTCCTGTGTCTATGCCACCAAGAACAAAGGGGGATGCTTCAGAATAGGATTCTGAAATTATTTTTGCTTTATTTAAAGTTTCCATATATTACAGTAATTAAACTGCTTCATGACCTCATCAAAATTCTGTAAGGCTTAATTAATGTTTGTAAAGCCTTCACAATCCTTAAATGAGAGGCATCAGAAAAGTATAAGAAATCATTGTTATTATCACTGATGCCATCTTAAATGACTGCAGTTTGCTTCACTAGGATTTGCTGATTAAATCCTAGCTATGACCATGCAGAAACACAAGCAAAATTTATTTCTACAATGTAGCTCAGCTTGTCTTGTTTAGAAGGTTGCAGACAGATGTAAATAATTTTTAATACAACTATTTTTCAGAGGGATGCTACTTAAAGTGATGGTAAAAGAAGAGATAAAGTCAAAAGCATGAGAGTGGGCCATTGGCCTCAGCTGAACCATCTTGTGAAATATCTTCCCATGAACTTTGGAGTCAGGCAGACCTAGGTCAGAATATGACTCCAAAACATATCTTCCGTAAAACATTGGTCAAATTACTTAGTATCTCTGCCTCACTTACTAATCTGTAAATTTGTGGGAAACAAAAGCTGTGTCTGCCCGGTATAAGTTCTTACCAAGTGCTTAGTGTACAGTCTGGCATCTGATGTGTTCATACACACATGCACGCACACACACACACACATATATATATATAAATTTATATGTATGTTTATATATAAATTAATGTTGTATGTATAACTATTCACATTAAACAATTAAAACACAGCATCACCAGCAGTTAAAAGATTGATTTCCTCCATCTTTTGAAGTGCCATCATTCCATCATCCAGAATGACTTATTCCCCAAGAGTTCAGGATAACTAAATTTTACTGTGTTATTTCTGTGACTAACAATTTTGATTTTGAAGGGCACTCAATCATGAAGGCATATCAAAAGCTTTGCCTAAGATGTTCTGTTTACCTATTGCTACATTAAAAAAAAAACCCTAAAATTTAGTGGTATGAACACATCCATTTTATTATGCTCACAAGCCAAAGAGAATAGAGCAGGAATGTCTTAGCCCTGCTCTCTGATGACTGGGACTCAGTAGAGTTACCTCAAGCGGCTAGAACAGCTCAATGGGGAACCATATGTTAAGGACCTCTTATTGGCCTAATTTTCAATTCTTTTTCACCTTGTCTAGAAAGTCTAGAAAGTCTAGAAGGTCCCAGATGGCTTTATCATTAAAATATCTGGCCCATGGGTTGGGATGGCTGAGATAATTGGGGCTGAGCAGTCATCCCTCTCTCTCCACGCACGCAGCCTCTCCACATAGCTGTCTTGAGCTTTCCTGAATGATGGCGTTCTCAGGACTTCTCACATGGTGACCGACTTCTCCCAGAGGAAGTATTCCACATGACCTAGACAGAAAATGCCACGGTTCTTACTGACCTAGCCTCAGAAGCACAAAATATCACTCTCACCACATTCTATCATTCAAGCGAGTTAATAAGGTCATTCCAAACTGGTAGGAAAAGAAATTAGTGGACTTCACTTCTCAATGACAGGAGTTACAAAAAAATATGTATATATATTCTTTTATTTTTCCCATAAGAGGAAAGAGATTTCTGCCTCAATTGTCTGGAAATACAAAAATCATCACAAAGAATTCTGTTCTCTTAGCCATATTTTCTTACAATGAACAGCTGCCTGATCCTCTTTAAAGGGATAGGAGAGATGGGTTTCAAACTTGGTTCTGTCACTTATTACCTGTGTGACTTTGAACACATCTCTGATCTTTCTCATTTTGTCTTCTCAGCTGTCTCAGACAAAAATAATGTATCTTTTAACCATGTCACTGAGCTGTTAAAAAGATGAGATATTGGAAGGAAAGGAGATAAATATTTTGAAATGTTACATAGCTGTCAGTAGAATTATTAGTAAAATATAGGAAGGAAGCTATCATCACCAGGCTTTCCAAGCCTAATTAGAAGAGTTAGTTTGTTAGCTGCCTGGAGTTCCTGGATTCATGAAAGCTGAGACTGGTAGGAACCCAGAGACCAAGCCATGGTTTGTTCAGTCTTGAGGTCAAGCTTTCGCTTCAGGGTTGAGGCCTTGGTTATATCTGGGTTTGACTATGCAAGGCTCTTGATCTCTCCCGGCTGTATTTGTCTCAGATGTGAAGATGCATATGGTGATAACTTGCCATGTAAGTAGTTATTAAAACTATCCAACTACTTGCATCCTTTCACCAATTTAAAGTTACTTTGATTATAAAAATGAACTCAATTATTTGTTCATTGTGTGAACAGAAGACCTTTAAGGTTCTAATTCTTACTAACAACCAACTGGGAAAGGGAAACTATATCTGAGCAAGCCATTTAGCAAAAAACTGGGGTACAGTTTGCTGCTGTAATGCATAAAGTCTATATGGCTTAAAGGTGTTGTCATATAGCATGTGGCTTTTTAAAAAATGTGGATCCTCCCTTCATTTTGTGCTTCTGAGTATGTTTATTACTTTTTAAAAAGTTGTATGTCCTGAGATTATTTCTAGAAAGATAGAACTTGCCTGGAAAATATTTAAACACAACACACATTTGAACCTAA
Organism: Rousettus aegyptiacus; assembly: GCF_014176215.1. Lineage (NCBI taxonomy): Eukaryota > Metazoa > Chordata > Mammalia > Chiroptera > Pteropodidae > Rousettus > Rousettus aegyptiacus. The sequence continues at coordinate 12,498,068 of NW_023416285.1, forward strand.
TAAGACAACGTGGTGTAGAGAAAATGGTCCTAGTTTAGTCTTAATATATGGGACATCGATCTTTGAGCTTTGATTTCTTTTGAAGACAATGAGGTCAGACATGTTAAATTGGGATTTTCACATGCTATGATCCTGTGATCTCTTTTATTCAAACTTGTGGCCACCATAGAGTTTGAAGCTCCATAATTATAAACCAAGTCCAACTTAAAATTCAAACAGTGAGATTGTCTCTGAAAAACTTTGACTGTAATAGAACACCAAAGATCCTTCCTTAACAGTGGATTTCAAATGGAAAACCCCGCTAGAATCCTGTATGATCTGAAATAAGTGAAAAATGATGAATTCTAATAAGACCCCAATAGGTATATTCTACCATCCTCTCCTTAGTTCAGTCCCCTCTTCATACTCAAGTCATCAATTATCATCAACTCAACATGCATCCAATAAATGTTTATGGAGTGGTTTTTGTTTTTCAGAGATTATCACTTGATGTTCCAAATATAAATTTATGAAGCCTAGTGCTTTCTGCTGACCCCAAACATGAATACACAGTACATATTGTTTATCCACGTGCAGGTATATAACATGGCAGGACTCCAGAGCGCAGTGGTCATGCCCAAATGAATAGTGCTCTATGATGTTGTGTAACTCTCTGTCTTTCTTAATGTAGGACTTGAAATCAGCTTGTTCAAAATTAAGTTCATCTTCCATTCCCCAAATGACTATTGCTCTTCTTGTATTTTCTAGTTCAGCGAACGAGTTTCAAAATTAACAAGTTGTGACATCACTCTGAATCATCAGAATATTCGAAAGAAAGAAAGGAACAAAGAAAGAAAGAGGGGGAGGGAGGGAAGAAGGGAGGAAAGAGAAGAAAAAAACAGCATCAGTCTTAAAGAAATGTAAAGATTGAGTAAAATAATAAATGTAAAACACTCATCCTACTATCTGGCACATATTAAGCACTCAGTGTTTATTACTCTTCACCCTCAACTGATAGCCAACCTAGAAACCAGGGCCTCATTTTTGACGATTAAAATATATGTTTCAATTCTTTCCAACAAGTTGAAACAAAACTGTGTCTTTTAAAACAACATCAATCTCATAAATCCTACCTTTGTATTATGACTACCTAGTTGAGAACACTATCATAATTCTATTTCATCCTGCTACTGAGTATCCCTAATCGTGGCCATGCTGCGCACACTCCCCCATCTTCACTTATCTGTCTTACCTTTACCTTGTTAAACTTTCAAAATACTCTGACGTATGCCACTGTCTGTTTGACATGCGGCACAGGCTTTCCATGGCCTTCAGGGCAAAAGTTTGGACTGGGCTCTTCATGACATGACTCCTCATCACCCTCTGTCTTACACTCTGACCTAGACAAACTCAATTACTTTTAATTCCCTTCACACTCTCCGCTCTGCTGCTGGAAGTGCCTTCCTCTTTCTAGAACTTACTGCTGCTCATCTTCCAGAACTTAGCTTGCAGGTCATGTTTTCCAGGAAACACTCCCTGGACACTGAGACTGGATTAGGTATCTGTTATCTCTTACACCTGGTGATGGTCTAAACTCTCTGAAGCAGAAACTGCATCTCGTCCATCTTTGTATCTCTAGTGCCAGGCAAAGGACCGAAAGTACATGTTTGTGGAAGCAATGAATGAATGAAAGCCGAATGCTGTATTGGCAATGATCATAGGTGGTACAGCTGTATAAAAAAGAAATTGTTTGGACTTGGTAGTGGTGGAGAAGGCAAGGCGCGGCTTAAGGACAATCTGTGTTCCTCCTTGTGATTCTAATAAATCTGAATTTAATAGAATGGTGGGACTGTCGAAGGGAAACATACTTGTGTGAGACATAGGAGCCTCCGTGGAGCCACGAGATCCAGAGGCAATGATTCCCAAATGACACTTCAAGAATTCTAAGACTTTCTGTAAGTTCTGTATTTCGATTGAATGGCATAAACAAACACAATGTATTATAAGAACATACCAACTTAAAGAAATGTAAAGACTGGCTAACACAAGAGTTTTTAGTGCCAGTACTGGTTTTTATATAATGCTAACTTAATTATTGTGTGCTAATGAGAAGAAAGGAAGAAAGTAATTTAATATATAAATGTTGCTTTAACACAAAGTACAGGCCAAATTCCATCAAGGCTCATTCAGTAAAAAAAGAATTTATGATATTGTGACGAGTGGAAAATGGAGGAGAAATTTTATACATGTTGCTTAAAAAAAACCAAACAAACTGTATCATAGCATGTCAATGCCATATTCACATTAAGGGAATTTAGTTTAAGTAAAAAAAATCATCCATCACAGTACATTAATGCTGTTACTTTTAGCAATTGTTTCTGTTTGCATTTCATTTATAAACTTATGTTTGCTTTACATTATATAAGAGCTTTAAACACATAAATATTTAAGAAACAGTATAATAAAAATAACTTAGTATAATGCTAGAGACCTGAGAGATTATCCTCTTTAAAATAATTTGCACATTACTCCAGATGGAAAAAGACTGTGTTAATGAATAAAGGATTAGGGCATAATAAGACTGACTCAGGGGTAAAAGCTTCCTTGTCAGGGTAAAATTATTTATCTCTGAGCCTAGCATGAGCATATATACCCATATACCATACACACATACACTATTTACAAAAAAATATATACACATTATAAAGACATATACTTCCATATAAGATGCACACTTATACATATGTGCACACTAACACACATGTTATATACAAACCTATATGATCTACATGTAATCACGGATAACCCCATGCACAAAGGAAATATCTCTGCATTTTATGAGGTAATAAGGACGAACAGAGAAAGCAGTTTCACTAGAGTTTAGCGCAGTACTTTGAGAAGAAGGCCTCTGAAATTAGACTGCCTAACTACCAAGCCAGCTCTGTCCAGCCCCAGCTGAATAGCCTTGGACATTTTCTTAATGTTCAGTCCCTCACTCTTCTTGTCATTAAATCAGAAAGGACAGTAAGCACTCAGTTCACAGAATTATTTGGAGAATTGAATGCATTTTTGCATGTAGAGAAATTTAACACTGTGTTGGCACATAGGACGAAATCGATAAATTGTGGCTTCCCTTTTTAAAAATGTATATATGATGGACAAATGTATATACAGGATCCTGTAAGAATTGTGATAGAAGAGTTGCCAAAGGAAGTGAGAAACCTGGGCATCACCCCTAACATCTTGTAGCCCTTCAATCCATCACCTGTGTGTTGATTTGGTTTTCCCTCTGAAACTCTCTCAGATTGATCATTGCTCTTTACCTCATGTGGGCTCAAACAAGAGAATCCCCACACATGTGCCGTTTACCCTTGTGCCTCACAGCAAGCAGGCAGATCTTTTTCAAAAAGCAAACATGACCATGTTTTCCCTGTTATTCTTCAACGACTTTCCATCGACTTTGGGTAAAGCTGTTCAGTCTAGCCCCGCTCAACCTCTCTATCCTTCCTGACAGGTCGTGACACCTTTCTTTATTGTGTGACACTCCGCCAGTGAAAGCCTCATAAGAACAAGGACTATTTTGGTTAACCATTGGCCCTTGTCACATGTAGAAGCCTCTCTAAATGTTGATTGGCTGGATAAGCAGAACACGAGACTGCTTTGACAGTCCCAAACCATGATGCATCAGTGCAAGGATGTAAAAGTTGGTACCTGACAGAAAAGACAGTGATGCTAGACATGGCATATGACAATGTCTGATGAAAGTCGGGAGTATACAGTGCTACTACTGCTGTGTACCACTGATGATTCATTATCAATATATGTTTAGAGTGGATATAACCAATGAATTTGTCATCAATGCCCAAGGAGCATATTGATTTCCAATAAAGGGAAAAAAGATTAAGAGAAGAGGTATTTTTGTTTGCTTGCTTGTTTGTTTTTAATCTGTGGTTTCTGAAAAGGTTTATGTATGAACACAAATGTGACTCCTCCTGGCTTTTCCTAGTAATATACAGTGGGATCATTATAGCAGAATGGAAGGTCTGTAAGATCTAGTAAAACGGTTGCTATGTAGCTGTATCTCATTTTTTTTTTTTTACCAAATGCAATAAAAGATCTCTGCTGGTCTGGTTCTCTGACTTGCATGGTAATGGAAAACTATACTCACATATCACAATTTCACAGATTACCGAGCTCACAGATCCATACCCAGCATAGTTTCATGCATCATTTAGATCGGGCCACAATAGTGAATGAGGATGAAAGGGATGTCATTGGCTCTAGTTTCCCTTGATTCCACAGAGACATAATTGGCCTAAGGAGGTCTAGCAAAATGCATTGTTAGGTTCAACGTGCCGTTCATGAATTGCTTCATATATCCCCTTTGTTAATGAGAAGCATTGATGGTTATTATCTGAATATGGTCAGTTGTGTAAGATATGTATTCAATTTGCCAAATCTTAGTCAGCTTCCTTATGTCTTTGTTACAAGCATACTCTACACATGCACCCATATAACACTATATCTCACTACAGATATCATCTTAAAATGTATCATATATGGATTTTTGGTTAATTATGTATACTTTTCTGAATGACAGTATTCTTTTCCAAGATCTTAAACTCTTATTTCTGGTATATAGCCAATTCAAAGTAGTTCCAATACTCCATTCTTGTGTATTAACTTCATTTTCTCTCCAGCTTAACCTCATTCTATAAAGTAGTTAATGATCTGATAACTAACAGTTGAATGCACTGGTAAACTCTGATATTTCAATAATTCCTCTGTGAACTTTCTTATAAAGTGAACAATTTCTCTGTAATAAAAATGATACTCCCTAGTTATTGTTTTGTAGATTTTTAGGAAGGAAACTATTTGTTAAAATTTGGAAAATAGTAGATTTTCTTTAATTGACTATGCATGTACTTATTATGAAAGTTATTGTGAAATCCATATAGAGATTATTCATTTGCTCAAAATTAACATTTGTTTCCTTAACATTAAAATGATAAGAAAGAGATTTATTTTCTCCTTTTTTTCACTTCATAATTCTGCTGTATTAGGGGATCTGCTGCTGTATAATAGTACTATTATAAAGAAAAAAAATGTGTGTTTCCATTTACTTAGATACTATTTATCATATTTTTTTTGAAAGGAGGGGAAATTTGATGATTTTTCCAAGAATAATTTTGTTTTGTGATCTGCTTATTTTTTCACATGCTTTCATCCTTGCACAAATAGTGCCAATTCATCCATAATTAATTCACTGACTCTTTCTTTTATTCCTTTATTCACTAAATATTTACTATGTAATGGCATTTTAACAGCTTTATTGGATTGGCATAATTGACAATAAACTACATATTTAAAAAGTGTATGATTTGATAAATTTTGTCAATACTTATCCTCATGAAATCAACACCACAAAAAGATAATGAGCATGTCCATTACCCCCACAAGTCTCCTTTTGAGCATGTTACCCTGTCCCAACCCCAATCACCAGGCAACCACTGATCTGCTATCTGTCAATAAAGATTAGTTACCTTTTCTAAAATAACATAAACGGAGTTATGCAGAATTTAATCTTTTTCATTATTTCATCTCTGCTTTCACTCAGCATCATTTTCTTTTAGAGTCGTCCATGTTTTTGTGTCTCAGTATTTGTTCCTTTTTATCATCGAGTAGTAGTCCATTGTATGGATTACTACAATTTGTTCATGCATTTATCTGTCATGGATATTGGGTAAATTTCAGTTTTTTAACTATAATAAATAATATGCTATGAGCATTCAAGAATAAGTCTTTGCATACATTCATGCTTTCAATTCTCTTAGATAAATGCCTAGCAGTAGAAGGACCATATATAGATACATGTTTAATTTTTAAGAAAATACAATTTTTTCCCTCGCCTAGTTTTAGCATTTTGAAATTTTGACAGCATTGTATGAAATTTCATTTGCTCTGCATCCTCCCAACATTTTATATGGTCAGTCTTAAATTTTAGCCTTTCTAATATATGTGCAGTTGTGTCTCTTTGTGGTTTTAGTTTGAACGTACCTAGTGACTAATGATGTTGAGTATCTTTTCATATACTTGTTTGCCATCCCTGTTTTCTTCCTTAGTATTTATACAAATCTTTTCCCCATTTGTTATCGAGTTGTTTCTTCTCTTGTTATTGAGTTTGAAGAGTTATTTATATAGTCTAGACACAGTCTTTTGTCAGTATATAATTGGAAAAAAGTTCTCCCAATCTATGGTTTTTCCTTTCATTCTGTAAACAGTGTCTTTCAAAGAATAGAAATTTTTAAATGTTGATAAAGTCCAATATATCAATTTTTCCTTATATGGATTATATTTCTGGTGTTTTATATAAGAAGTCTTTGCTTATGCAAAGGTCACAAAGATTTCCTCGTGTTTTTTTTTCTTAGAAGTTTTATGGATTTAGGTTTTATATATAGACCCATGACCCACTTTTAGTTAATTTCTGTATATGGTACAAAGCATGGATTGAAGTTAATTTGGGGGAAGGGGTGTGGGGGGGTAGAATATGAACATTCATTGCCCAGAACAATTATTTTGAAAAGACTATACTTTTCTCCTTGATCTGCCTTTGCACCTTTTTTAAAATCAGTTGTCCATATGTGTGTCAATTTCTGAACTCTCAATTTTGTTCCACTGATTTATTTATCTTTATACTAATATGAAACTGTCTTAATTACTATAGCTTTATAGTAAGTCTTGACACTTTGCTTTTCAAAGTTGTTTTGACTATTCTATATTTATATTACATGAACATTTTGGAATTCACTTTTCAATTTGTACAATATAGCCTATTAAATTTTGATTGAGATTATATTGAATCTATTGTTCAATTTGAGGAAAATTGATATTGTAATAATATTGAGTCTTCAGAACCATGAACATAGCATAGATATCTTTTGATTTAGGGCACCTTTAATTCATGTCAACAATGTTTTATATTTACCATGTGCAGTTATTATACATAATTTTACAGATTTACTTCTAGATATTTAATGTTTTAAATTTTTCTAAATGGTATTGATTTTTAAATTTAAATATTTTTGGTTTGTACAAACACAATTGATTGTTTTATTCTTGATTGCATATACTGCATTTTGTTAAACTCACTGATTAGTGAGTTATTAGTTCTAGTAACATTTTTGTAGATTTAATAATAGTTTCCACATAGACTATCATAGCAACTGTAATTAAAGCAGTTTGCTATGTCTTTCCACTCTGAATATCTATTTTTTTTTTCTCTCAACTATTATTCTGGGTGAGATCCACAGTAATACATTGGGTAGAATGTGGACACCCTACCTTTTCCTAATCTTAGAGCTAAACAATCCAATTTTTCAATATTAATTGTGATTTAGAGATTTTACTTAACTGCCCCTTATCAGATTCAAGAGTTTCCCTTCATTGCTGAGAGTTTTTTTTTTTTTTTTAAATCAGTAATGGATATTGGAATCTGTCAAATTATTTTTTTCATCTATTGAGATGGTTGTATGGTTTTCATTTTTACTTTAAAATGATGATTTATTTACATTGATTTTCAAATGATAAACTAATCTTTGCATTTCTGGGGTAAACCCCACTTGGTCTTGCTATATTATCCTTTTGGGGTTTTGTTAGACTCTATTTTCTAACTTTTAAAAAATAATTTTTGTACTAATACTTATTGTAGATATTGGTCTGTAGTTTTATTCTCCTATAGTGTCTCTGCCTTCTCATCAAATAGGTTTGGAAGTTGTCCCTCACCTTCAATTTTTTGGAAGAGTTTGTATAGAATTGCTGTTCTTGTCTATGGCCATGCCGCCCTAAACAAGCCTGATCCTGTCTGATCTCGGAAGCTGCCCATGGTCGGGCCTGGTTAGTACTTGGATGGGAGACCACCTAGAAATACCAGGTGTTGTAGGTGTTTAAAAAAAAAAGAAAAAAAAAGAATTGCTGTTCTTTTTCTTCAGTGATTAAATAAAGCTTTCTAGGTCAAGAAACCTTTTTACAATTACAAATGTAAAATATAAGTAGATATAGTTTTATTCAAGTTATCTGGTTTTTTTTTTTTTTGACCGAGACTGATATTTTATGTCTTGTGATTTGTCCATTTTTCCCAAGCTAGTAAATTTATTGGTATAAAATTTTCAAATAGTTCATTATTATTTTAATGTCTGCTACATCTGTGGTAATATCATCTTTCTTATTCCTGATATAGTAATTTTGTGTCTTCTTTTTTCTGCAGTCTAAATGTTTATCAATGTTATCAATTTTCTCAAATAACCAGCTTTTTGTTTTATAATTTTGCCTTTACATATACTGCATGCTCACGCCACAGTTAATTACATTCTAATAGTCAATTACTTTTGATAAGATATAAATTATAAGAATAATATTTTATATATTTACCCATGTGGCTACCATTTTTGGTGCTCTTGATTTTTTGGTGTAGAACCACATTTTCATCTAGTCTCCTTTTTTTAAGCTTGAAGTACTTCCTTTAACTTCTCTTATCATCAAGGTCAGCTTTTTTATGACTATAAAATTCTCCTCTCCATTCATTTTAGAAATATCTTTTACTCTAAAGAATTCTAGGTTTGTAATTTTTATTTTAATGTATTAAAGATTGTTCTCTGGTCTTCTCACTTGTGTTCTTTTTGACAAGTAATCTGCCATTTATTCTTATTTTTGTTCTTTTATAAATACCTTTTAAATACTTTTTATTTTAGATTTATTTAAAATTGCTGAGGTAGACAGAAAGTTTCCATACAGAATGTACTCAGTTTCCTCTATTATTAACCTCTTATGTTGCATATATATTTGTTGCAATTGTTGAACTGATATTGATACATTATTAAAGTCAATATTTTATTTCAATTTTCTTAGCCTGTACTTAGTCTTTTTTTCTATTTGAGGCCTTCCCATTTAAGATATCACATCATATTTAATTATTATTTCACCTAAGGTTTCTCTTGCCTTTAATAGTTCACATGTATCTTTTATCCCCTACTGGCTGATTTTCAGATTTCTTTTCACCAATGGTTTTGAGCAATTTGATTATGATGTTTTTTGGCATTTTCTTTGAGTTTGTTGAGCTTTGTAAATAAACTGCTTTATAATTATCATTAAATATGAAACCTAAATATCTTTAAGTTCACTATTATTTTCTCCTTCTGCAGGGTCTAATTTTTCATTAATCTTATAAAATATATCTTTAATTTCACATATAACTTTTACCTCTAGAGTTTGATTTGGGTCTTTTAAAAGATGTATTCTATATCTCTACTCAACATTTTCAATCCTTTTAGCTTCGTGAACATATAGAGTACAGTTATAATAATTGTTTTAATATTCTACTAATTCTAACATCTGTGTCACATTTATATCAGTTTCAATTGATTTATTTTTCTCTTTATTACAAGTCACATTTTTCTGCTTCTTTGCATGCCTTCTAATTTTTGATTGAGTGCCAGACATTTTGAATTTTTATCTTGATGGGTGTTGAATATTTTGTGTGTATATTTCTATAAATCTTCTTGAGCTTAGCATTAGAACGCAATTTATTTACTTGGAAGCAGTTTAATTCTTTCAAATCTTTTTTTTTTTTTTAAGTTTTGTTAGGCAATTATTTTCTGCTTCTGAGACAAACTCTTCCGACTACATCACTCAATGCCCTGTGCATTATGTTTTTGTTCATTTTAATTAGCTTGTTAGTGATAGTCAGTATTCCCCGCTTCTTGTGGATACCAGACCTTCTTCTCCTTAATCTCAGATAGGTCCTTTTTCTAGCTTTTATTAGTTTTCTCATGAGCATATTCTGATTTTTATTCTGCTGAATCCTTGAGAGGAGGCCTTCTGCACATGTTCAGAGTTTTCTCTCTGAAACTCTCTCCTCTTCAATACTCCGCCATATAAATACTTGTCACCTGGGTCTCACTGAACTCTGCTCTTTCTCTTTAACTCAGGTTGTCCACTGAGGCTACCTGGGCTCCCCAATCTATGCCATGGCCTGGAAACTCTCACCTCCTCTTTATTCTTCCTCTTTCATCACTTCTGGACCCTCTCGTCTCTCTTATCTCTTAATAGGTATCCCCAGGACCTCTTTTTTTTTTCTTTGTATATTCATATCCTTGCTGTTATCAGTTGTGCTCTATATGCTAATGACTCTCAAATTTAAATCTCTAGCTTGAATATCTCCTCTATAATACATATGCAAAATGATCAATATGTTGTTTAAATAAGTATCTTACACATAATACATTCAGATACTAAATGTAGCTAAATCTGAATGATGATCCCCTTTTCTCAGAATTCTTTCCCATTTCAATTAATAGTGACATTATTTTTGTAGTTTCCCAGGCTCAAAATCATGGAGACATCCTTGAATCAGCACTTTCTCTCATACCGTCTAATACTTAAATAAATTTGCTGATTTTATCTTCAAAATGTACCTAGAAATAAACAATTTCTCACTACTTTCTTTGCAATCAACATCACCTCTTCTTCAGATATTATCTACCTAAAGTCTCCATGTTATTTGAATACAATGTAAGGCTGATATTTGTAACTTTTTAAAAACAGAAATGTGACAAATAAATTAGTTTTAATGAGGAACAGCTATAGCAATGAAATCCAACATGTAATTTTTAAAGAACAGAGCAGCCATAGGAATTATTTTAAGGTCCAGAGATTTGAAAAACTTTGTTTTCACACATTTCCAATAAGTTTTTTTATTTGGGGATAATTTTAGATTTACAGAAAAGTAGCAAAGATAGTTTGAATTATATGCTTTAACTACTTGATCACTTTCAGTTTCTTCCAATGTCATCATTTTATACTGCCATCTTATATTTGTCAAAACTAAGAAACCAACACTGGTATGCTATTTTTTAAACTCCAATGTTATTTAGATTTCACCAGTTTTTACACTATTCTCTTGTTTCTGTTCAGAATGCTGCATTGTGTTTAGTTGTCATGTCTCCTGGTTTCATCTGGTCTGTGGTACTTTCTCAGTCTTTCCTAGTTTTTCATGACCTTAACTGTTCTGAGTTGTACTGGTCAGGCATTTTGTAAAATTTATCTCAAATGTGGTTTGTCTGATACATTCATTCATGAGATAAGAACGAGGTTATGTTTTTTTAAATTTTTTTTTAAGGAATATCACAGAAGCGAGTGCCTTCCCAACATATCCCATGAGGGGGTAGATGACATCCATACGACATCATTGACAGTATTGATTTTGATCACAGGTAGTGCTTGCCGGGATTCTTCTCTGCAAAGTTACTATGTTTCCCTTTCTATACTCCATTCATTAAAAGTCAGTCACTCAGTTTAATCCACACTCAAAAGTCAGAGCGTATGAGACATTCTGCAGGTAAAATTTGCCTATTCTCCATTTCATTATTTAGTCAATCATTTATTTATATCAGGATGTATATTAATTTTATACTTTAGGTTATAATCCAATATCATATTATTTATTATATCGTTGAATTGTTCTAGCTTTGGTCCTAGGTTATCATCGAGTTGCCTCCTATATCCATTTAACATGACCTCATACTTTTTTTTTTTAATTTTTGACTACTTCTTTTCTAATATTTTCAAATATTTTACTTTGAAAGAATGAAAAAAAAGTAATAACAACTGAAAATGTTTAAGTTTTTCTAACACTATGCCCTTTATGAAAGCAGAACATTTGTCATTGGATTCAATTACTTACTACAGCAAGATGCCTGAGGATAGCTATTTAATTGGGTTAAGATGCTCTGTTAAAGTGTTTCTTTTCAGTCTAGCTCGAGGCTAGCTGGTGCCTCTGAATTTCCCAAGGCCAATCCACATAATTTCTTTGAATTTTTTATTCTTTTATAGACACTACTGGTAACTGCCACAAAATAAGCAGATGTATCTAAACATGCCCTCCTTAATATCAAGGTGCCTATCTATCTTTTGACTTAAAATTTTACATTTAGCTGTACCGTTCTTTAGGGAGACTATGATCCCCAAATGATTTCTACTTAGCCAGTCATAGGTGAATGAGATATGAGACATGTATAAGGGATGAGTTATTTGTTACAATGGATGATGGGTAACTCCGAGTGAACCAGATGGTAAAAGTACACATGGTCAATATTTTTACATTTTTATCTTTTCTGGTGTTCTCATGGCTCATAATATATGTGTATGCTCAGGAGCCAGACCATGAGCCATTACCCAGATATGTGTATTGGGATCTTTGTAATATGGATTTTTATTAGGAGAGGTCCTCCTGTATATGTAACTCAGACAGTATGCTAAAATATTTAAGATTAAACTAAGTTAAAAATCAATACTAGTTACAATCATTAATATCTATTAAATTGTTGTATAAATTTAGCAGGTTTTCCCTTATAGTTACCTATGTTAACATCACCCAATAAATATTCATAACAGACCTTTCTCCCATATCATTTTATTTAGCCAAATGCTTTGGTTAATATTAACATTAACCAATTCCAGATGTCAACAATTAAATTCAATCCAACAAAACATTTAGTCAGGCACTTTCCTCAGACTGAGAATAAGACTTTACATAAACATGTGTAGTGAATTTTGAGTCTATCTTAAGATAAAATAGTTGTGTTTAGTGACTAAACATATCATTACCCAGATGCCTGATCCCCTTATGCAGCTGTTCTTGCTGTTTTGGTTCTGCATAGTCCCTTTGCTTGTCTTTCGTGTGGCTCTCACTTAACATGGCACTATTTGGGGGGAAATCTGCAGATGAGGGGTTCTGGCTGATTTTGTAATGTGCCTGCAGATAGCTAAGATTGCATTGTAATGAGGTCAGATTTCATTTCTAAGCAAGGTCACGCTCCAGGTTTGGTAGAACTCCAAGAAAAATCAAAGTGCTGACAGAAACATCTGAAAGGTGGTGATTCGGTAGGTGGCACTCTTTCCTCCCTGCAAATCCTGTTGTCGATTATCAGGTTCAGTCTGCCTTTCAGAACAGATTTACATGTCCTCTTTTGACCATTATGGAATCTAGTGTAGAATACTTTATTGGAGGCGGTAGGAGGGTATTCATTTGTAGTTTTCTTCAGAAAACAAGAATGTTTCCTTTAATCCCTGTGTCCTATGTAAACATGAGCTCTGTGTTTTTGTTTTGTTTACCTAGAATTTCAATTTGTTGAGCTGGGCTAACTATGCAGGCACATATGCTGCTGAAAACCTTTTTCTGCCTAGAAAACATTTCCTTATCTATGGATGAGTTTTCTGCTTTCTGATTATTTTTGAAATTCTCTCTTAGTTTCCAGAGTTATATAGACCTCATAATTAGCCTGCCTTGTAGAAGCTTTAAATTTAAAAAAAAATACAAATACTGATTTTCGGCTCTTTTGTTCGTGAGCTTGAGAAAGAGCACTCAGTTTTTATAAACTGAATGTCAACTAGGATCCAGGAGATAGATTTACTAAGAAATTAGATTCCCTTTTGAAATTCTTCTTTCCTCAAATATAAAAAGACGAAAAATAGAGCTGGTACTTTTCTACAACAAAAATCAGACAGAATGAAGCATGTTTATCTCCACTTTATAAAAAACACACTGAAACTACTTAGAGAAATGATTCATGATGTCTCATTCAGGTTGAAAATCAGTAATGAAGAAATTGGAACTCTCTCCCTGACCAGTTACAAAAAAGAATGTGCTAGACAAGTAGAAATAATCTAATATTAGTTTTAAAAATTGTAGTTTATGCAATTAGATAATTTCATTAAAAAATTTTTTTTTGTCTTTTTCTTTCTCTGCTTGCATTACGCTTTCACTTGCAATGTGACTTCGCTTTTGTTAAAATGGTATAAAGAATGTCAGGTGTGAGTGAACTCAAGATTTATAAGAGCGAAGGAATGTAAGTAAATTCATTTGAGGTTCCATTTGTTCGACCTGAAAAGGTTGCCTGGGTATGATGCTTTGACATTTACTCAGTACCCACAGAACACTGTGCGGAAAAGGAAAAAAGAAATCATACACATTCACAGATACATGTGCACGCACGCACACACACACACATACACACACGGGAGGGGTCCATTGAGACAGGGCAACTTGATCAGCACCAAAGGAAAGCCAAACATATAAATTTCCCAAGAACATTATAAACATATGAACTACCTCCTTCCTCTGTTAATGTTATTTGAGCCCTTCGGGTAGATTCATTTGGGCTCCCTCGAATCCTCCCACCAGTTAAGCTTTGACACACCAACCAGTGCCAACCACAAACTCTAGTTACAAAATTATATGATCTGCAAATCTCCCTAAACTCCTTTGGCTCCTATTCCTAGAAAAATACTGTGCTGTACATAGTATTAATTGTTTCTGATGACAGGGATAATTTTAGAGAGGACTTGGCTGGCTTCTCTGGTCTCCTTATTTGCACTTCTTTGTGACAAGTTCTGGAAGAAGCCAGGCATAGACACTGTGAATTCCGCTATAAAGCAAACTCACAGTGCTGAGGTTATATGCCTTCATGGGAATCCTGTATTTTTTTTTTCCCCTTATTGAAACAGGTCAGAAATGGAAAGCAGGCTTAAACTTTTGTTGTTTGTGCTTAATTCTATATACCTTCAATCATCTTCTTTGGACCTTACGATATAGATATTTATTAATTTGGACAGCAAATAATAAATAATCACAGCTTTTGGGGGCTTGGGAAGATTTTTAAAAACATTTATTTAGTGAAACCTATCCTCACAAAAGTGTATTGAATTGTCACCTCTATGTGTCTTAAACTTTATATTCTAGCAAAACTTCACTTACATTTCATGCTTTTGTACATTCTTTTATTTCTCACTGAATGCTTTCCTCAGACCCCTCCCTACCAGATCCAGTGTACCTATTAGCAAACTTTCATTCATCTTTCAAAAGCCAGTGCAGACATCAACTCATTGGAGAAGCTTCAGTTTACTTCATACCAGCGCAGAACTGAGTTCATCTCTCTATTCTCTGTTCAATGACTGGGCTTCATTAATTGAATCTCCAAGGCCATTATATGGTACATTACTAGAGAATGATCATTAACACTTTCTTCTATGAGGATGGAGCTGTCCAAATTCTACAAAGAGGTCGACCTTGTTTAGGAATTACCTTGATGTCTGCCACATAGAACCAACGCGGTAGATACTGATTGAACTAAATTGATCTAATGTACAACCAGGAATTTCAGCCATGAAAGTACTGGAGTTGAAAAGAACTTATGATGTCATTTGGTTCGAGCCACTCAATTTGTAAATGAGTAAACTACATCCAAAGCTGTGAATAGACCAATTAATTTTTGCTCTGAGATGTAGCAGCAGATTGACTTGGATTAGAATCCAGTTCTCATGTATCTATCCTTTCCACAGCGGCAAGCTGCCTCACGAATTCCTAAAATGAAAAGGTACTATTCCAACGGGGAAATATTGGCTTTATAAAATCTTGACCTTGGAAAGCATCCCCATGGAGAGATTCACATTTTCTTCAGTGTTGGATGATTGTGGTTCTAACTAAATTGAGCAATCTCTTCATCCATTTTTGGTTTTCAGGTTGAATAGTGCTCCTTTCCATGTAGGATCACAGAGTTCTCTACAGGTACTAATTAGGCCTCATGACACTCCCCTGTGGAAATGATCTTATTATGATGACTGAAGTGATACTAAAGATATTTAAGATGGTTAACCTAAAAGTGAAGAAAAGGAATTAAGTAATCCAACCTGAGGCTCTTGGTACTGAAAAGACTCCAATGCCAAGAAGCCTGACAGTATAGCCTGGGGCAAACTGAGGAAGTAGAGAAAGCTTTGTCTGTTGGTCCTGCCTACAGAGAAACCATTTTAATAGGGTACTTCAGAGAAACAGAATAGGCTATTAGAATATATACATATATAGATATACATACATATGTACATATACACAAACATATATACATACACATATATGTGTATGTGTATGTATATATATGTATATACAAAGAGAGATTGATTTTTAAAAATTGCCTCATATGATTATGGAGACTGAGAAGGTCCATCATCTGCCATCTGTAAACTGGAAGCCCAGGAAAGTCAACAGTGTAATTTATTCAGTCTGAGTCTGAAGGATTGAGAACCTGGGGAGCCAATGATGTAAATCTCAGTCTGAGGGAAGGAGAAGATGAGAGGAGGTGTCCCAGATCAAGTGGTGAGTCAGGGAAAAAAAGAGTAACTTTGTCCTTTGTCCACATTTTGTTCTATGCGAGTTCTCAGTGAATTAGATGATGCCCACTCGCACTGTAGAGGGCACTCTGCTCTACTCAGCCTACCATTTCAAACACTAATCTCATCCAGAAGCATCCTCACACACATCCCAAAATAATATTTAATCTGGGCACCTTGTGGCCAGCCAAGGTGATGCAAATATTAAGCATCACACCATCTCACTCACCTTGCTTATACCTTCTTCTCTACCCTACTTTAGCTTTTCCATCCTGGACTTTTTTTCAACTTCCCTTTTACTCTTTAAATCTTCAATTTGGAAATTCCTTTCATAGCCAGATGTCTAATTCTGATAATTGGCTACATAAAAGCATAGGCTACAATGCTTTATGTAAATATCCTTTTTTAGACAGTTGTTTTATCTTTAATTCTATAGTATAAAATAAAAGTATATGTCCTGTATCTTTTATTTATCCAAAACAACTGTAATCGACTTTAAAAACCTATCCATCTGTGCTTCTTGGAAATTTATTCTGAATTATTTAGGGTTTTTTGTTACCCAATACACAGCATAATGCAAAAGTTCTTTTGAAAAGAGGGTGCCTTATGCAATTAAGAAAATTCAGAGAAAACTCTGAACTTTGGTCCACAGAGGTCTTTGCTAAAATAGTCATTGGTTAATTCCTCTGAGTTTCTTGAATATGGGGAATCTAGCCTCTGAGTCTCTCTTGGGCCTGGTACTACTAGCCAAGATATGAAAATGAGGGCCTTGACTCAACTTCCTAAAATATCCTATACAGCTCTTGGTCTATAATGTCATTTAGCCTCAGTGTGTTGTTGAGAGTGACTCTGGAAAGATCTCCATACATTATAAAACCTGTGCCTTTCATAGTCTTTTGGAAAGTTCTTCTAACCAACTTCTAGAGCTCAACTGCTTCTATCGTCTATCCCAAACCCTCCCTCCAACCTCCTTCCCCTGGGCACACCCTGAACAAACTCCTCTGAATGGGCCTTTAGAAATAGAATTCTGTCCTCTTCTTTCTTTGGGAAGGGGTGAGAAATAAGATCATCAGTAAGGTTGTTTTCACTTTTTACCTACCTACCTTCCTTCCTTCCTTCCTTCCTTCCTTCCTTCCTTCCTTCCTTCCTTCTTTCCTTCCTTCTTTCCTTTCTCCCTCCTCTCCCTCCCTCTCTCCTACCCTCCATTCCTGACATAGCTACTTTTTAGCTCCTTCCTCCATATACCTTAATGAGTATTATCAAACCTAACTTTCATATTGTCCTTATGTAATTCTGTTTCTAAATTCTTTATGTGTTTCCATTGTCCTAAACTTACCTTTCTTACTCTTTGATCAGGAAACTCCTATTATTACAACAAAGCCCAGGTCAGATGCCACTTCTTTCAATCATTATATAAATAAACACAGATTTAAGTGGTTTCTGGAAGGCAAATCAAAGACAATTTGAATATTAACATAATGAATTAATGAGTTAGAATCCAGTAAATAAAATAGGATTGCATGAACTCATACTGGTAACAAATAAACAAACAAACAAATATTTGGGGAGAAGGCAGCTAATAAATTTGGGATAAGTGAAACAGAAAAATCACTATTGCATTATCATCATAAGAATAATGAAATCACAAGAAATCAACAACAGATACTAAAACTAGCCTGTGAAAATTTTAAAGAATGGAATATTTACAGGGTTAAAGTATCTCCCCACAAGCTATTTATTAATTACAGAGAAAGTTGTAACAAAGTGGAGAAACATGACAGATATCACTTTAACCAAGAAATCACAGTTAAAATTGCCCAAAATGGGACAAATCAATTGACATTCTGTACCTCCTAATGCTATACACTGAGAAAGACATGTAATTATATCTGTGGCATTTTTGCTTAAAAATGCAAGCCTTAAATATAATTATTAGAAAGCATTAGACACACCAAACTGAGGAATATTCTACAGCATAACTGGTCTGTACTCCTCAAAGTTGTTGATATGATGAAAGACATAGTTCTTATCCAAAAGCCTTTTCGGTCTCCTTTAATCTGGAACTATTTCTTATCCTTCCTTCGGAAAGACATGAAAAGTAAATTAAATAGATGATTTGCATTGAATCCTGATTCAGAAAAAACTCTGTAAAGAAACAATTAGAAATAAGAGTGTTTATTAATGTTTAGTTTTCTGACTTTTATAACTTCACTATGATTACATAGATAATGCTTTTCTTCCTAGGAAATATATACCAAATCTTTCAGGAGTAGAGGCTCGATGAGTGCAATTTGCTCTCAAGTGGTTCAGGGGAAGAAAAAGAAACAAAAACAAAAACAGAATGCTTATACAGAGAAAGGAAGAAAATGATAAAGCAAATATGGCAAAATGTTAATAATTTGCAAATCAGGGAGATGGGACTATGAGTTCTTAATACTATTTTTGAAACTTTTTTGGAAGTATGAGATTATATCAAAGTAAAAAGAAATAAATAAAATTTACCATACGAATAAATAATTGATGAGTAGTTACTAGACAGTATGCCTAGGATAGATGTTGACGGTCCAGAACCATACAATAGATTCCCAGTTTATAGGAGGAGACAGAGAAACCAGCATTCATGACACTGTGAAATCAACGGTGTGGCCAGAGACAAATGCAGTGGATCTATAAGCAACTCTTAAGCTGAAAAGTGAGGCAAAGGTATGTTGGTTCATTTTACTTATCTCTTTAAAATGTTCAAAATGTTTCCTATTGTCTACCAAAACAAAACAAAACAGAATTTCAAATGTGTTAGCCCAATGGGTTTCGTCTACTTTGCCGAGCCTGGTTGAATTATACTGGCTGCCCAGCAGTTGTTTTAAGAAATGTTTTGAGGCCATGCCATGCACTGAGGTGCGGGCACGGAGCCGCCCACAGCGCTGTGGGATTTGGGGTCACTGCGCATATTAATTTGCTAGGGCTGCCATTACTAAGGGTGTGGCTTAAATGAGAGAAATCTGTAGTCTCACGTTTCTGGAGGCTGGAAGTCTGAGACTATGGTGTGGGTAGAATTTGTTCTTTCTGAGGTCTGTGAAGAGAACATGCTCATGACTCTCTCCTGGCTTCTTTGGTGTCCCTTGGCTTGTAGGGGCATCACCCTGATCTTTGCCTTCATATTCACATGGCGTTCCCCCATCTGTGTTTGTCTCTGTGCTCACATGTCCCCTTTTTTTCAAACAGACACAGTTGTATTGGTTAAGGGCCCACCCTAATGACATCATTGTCACTTGATCATCTGCAAAGACCCTGTTTCCAAGTAAGATCACATTTATAGATGCTGTGGGTTAGGATTTTAATACCTTTTAGTGGACACAATGCAATCCCTAATGCTGCCTCACTGTGGCATTCATAGCTCTCAAAGAATTTCTCCCAAATTATCTTTCCAATCATATGTCATATTTCTTATAAAAATCCCTATTTCTGATAAACTCTTATAAGTGTCCTTGGAGTATTTTGTTCCCTCTATCTGATTATGGCAAGCACATTCCCTTTCTTCCATCTACTGTTAAACATTGAGTTACTCACTAAACATTGAGTTACTCACTAAACATATCAAGTTGCTTGATTTCCTTTATGGAGTTTATGCTTTGAGCTTGCTTATGTGTTTCTTATTTATAAGCTATCTATTGCTACTAGATTGTAAGTTCCATGAAGGCAAAGACCCTGCCTGTCAGGGTGACTACAGTAGCCTTGGTGTTAGGCTCAGTGTTCACCACATGGTAGATGCTCAATATATCTGCTAGTACAGTACGAAAGACGCCATTTCGGTCTCTATGATATATTTTCTTTCTTACTTTGACTAGTCCTGGTTTGCTGACCCAAACTAGGAATTCTAGATCTTGAATAAGTAGATAAATTGGAGCAACTTAAATGACAATAATAAGAGATTCATCAGAACAAACAAAATGTCCACAATAGGGTATTACTTCAAACCAAACCAGAGGAGCATCTTTCTAAGACTACAAATAGCAAAGAGAAGAAAAAACTCAGCTGGAAGTAAATTAGCAATGTGAAGACAATAAAACAGGAAAAGAACAACAAAATCTGTAACATGGAAAAATACTTAAAAGCACATAAAAGCTTATGAGTCTACATTGTAGAGTACTCACATTGCCAACATTGGAAAATCCAGTGACAGAAAATATTAAACTTGGAACAATTTGTTGTTGTTACCCAACTTGCTTTTATACAAATGGCTTTTGTTCTAAGTGCATTCAGCCTCAGTGCTTTTGTGTGCTTTTTCCTACTTAACAAGGGCATATAAAATCACTCATTAAATCATTAAATGATATAAATTGTTACTATTATTATTACTGGTCTTCACAATGCATATATATGGGAGATGGAAAAGAAACACGAATTTAAACAGGAAAATGGATGTCTTAGCTTGGTTCAAGGTTTGATAGGGCTAGAACGAGAGCTCAGAGAGTGCCTTCTTTTTCTGATTTACACTGTCTCTTTAGATCTTGTTTGTTCAGTTACAATCTGGAGCCAAAGTCTTTGGGGACAGAGTGCCTAGGGTCCCATTTCACCTGCCTTTCTCAGACTTATACTGCCAAGCTGTAAGGTTAACTGGTGTGACTCAGCTGCCTGCTGTACTGCCAGTTGATAGAGTCACATGGCCAATCCCTCACAGGCAAGGAATGTCACCATTCCTGGTTTAGTCACCTGTGTGCGGGCGTAGCAAGAGGGCCCCAAAGGTAAAATTGCAGCCACACTGACATAATTACTCAGCTGTTCTGTCCATGGACTGTGTAGCCAAAGACAGTGGGACACCAGAAAACAGACTTGATGTGACACAAAAAAACAGGCATTGCAGGAAAAGGGATCGTATGATGACCAAGGGAAAGAAAATGCATCGAGTCTGATTTTTAAGCAGTGTTCATCAAAAGCCTAGACTTAAACGTGGCCACGTGAGCAGTTAGATACAGTTGGAATATATTTTAGTCATAGATGTTTGTATAAAGAGAAGGTGGCCTGTCTCTCGGAGTTCATGGATGGCAACCTTGAGAATATGCTAAACTACCTTTTAGGGAAAACAGAAAAATGCACTTGCCTTCAACAAAACGAGATACACATGGTTGAATATAAGCTGCATATGCAGCAACGTATTTATCATCCCTTTCCTGCCATCAATTCACAGCTCTCCTCTTGCCTTCTTGGTGGCCTTTTGCATAATGGTAAGCAATGTGTCACTTACACACTTGAAACCGAAATACATACTTTTTAAATAAGCAAGTGTAATGGTTCCATTTGACAAAAGAAATCCCAGTGATCTATATTGTCTCTTAAATTGATCCAACATATTGTGGCGTTTGGGCCGAGTTACTTCTTGCTAATAATTTCTTAACAGAAAATGGAAAGACAATAGCGTTAGTAAATCAAACCAAATGTGTGATTAAATGCCGTTTGAATATCAGGCATTCGTTTCAGTTCCACCAGCCTGACTCCATCGCAGCCCAGCCAGAGGAAGAGGTTGTGTCATTTGCATGCTGAGGCGAGGTGCATTATACAAATCACCCTAAATTATCCGCTGCAGTGAGGGAACTGGTTGTTAGAGTATAATGTCCATAGATCAAATGCAAACCTCCAGTGAGGACACACCTTGATTTCTCATTTAAGAGGGTACATTTTGTTGCCTTAACGATGCTTGCCCTTTCACAAATCCAATTATATTAGCTTCCTTTCTGATTTTTCGAGACTTAACCATCATGGTAAACTAGCAGTAACCTCTTATTTAAAAACATTCACATTTTCTGCATCTTTCTCAAGACTATGGCACTTCTGTGTCACCTGCTACTGCGGATTCTGGGTTTTACACTGGCTTTAGTTCTAAACTACAGCTTTAAATCACACTAGGTCTAATCTTTTCTTATCTCTGCTCGCTATCTCGATTTGAACGTTGGTTCCACATCTTTGCCATTTTCAGGCTTGACGGCTTAGGTCAGGGATGTATCTGAATTCCACAGTGACATCTGGGTGGCACTTTGGTCTCTGGAACACTGTTTCCATTCATGCCACATCCATACATTAAGCGTCTGCCCTGTCAGGAATGACATGAGAAATCCAGGCGCTGGTCTCAAAGTTTGAGAAGTCATCATTTCTTTCTGTGGAAGGGTGACCTCCAATTCTTTGTGGGAATCCTGGTAGCAGAGTCTCATTTATAAAGCTTGGATTTAGGGGGGGAAATATCACTTACATGGGGCAAAATCTATGTATTCATTTATCACATAGATTTGTGGGACTGAAAAACATTCAGATGTGCTTTAATAGTGCAAAGAAATTATTTAATTATAATCCCTGATTTATGACAGATTCTTGTCTTTCTTTTATGACTCAATTTATTTACTTACTTTATTTTATCTAGATATTAAGAAAACTAACACTCATGAACCTATCACCTAATTCTTTATGTCTACCAATTTGCTTCTTCATAAACCCATTCCATGTTCTCCTACAAGTTCATGACCACCTGGAATTTTATATTCCCTTGCTTTATTTAAATACTTATTTCAACCAGGTACTATTTAGTTTTAGTTATTTTAAAACTCTGTAGAAGGGTACCATGCACTCTTCTGGGATATGCTTTTTTATCCGCTCAGAATTATGCTACTAAGATTTACTTATCTAGTTGCATACTCTCTTTATTCACAGTAGTTGTGTTCTATAAAGACACTGGGAACACTGGTTAGACAATATTGAACTATTGCTCCTAGGGGAAATGCAGGGTTAGGTTCCTCTGAGCCTCTGGTCACAACACTTTTATTAACTGATCAATATATAACCTTGTTTAAAGATATCTAATTTAACATCTATTTTTGATTCTTTTATATTGATCTCATAGCCAACAGCTCTGTAACTCACGCCTAGTCGAAGCTCATTTAACACAAGTATTTTCACTGTGAGTCATAGTATAGTCTTCTCGCACTTAGGAACACCAGATAGCACTTCAGCATTGCACTGGTGAGCCATTTTAAACAGTGAAATCATCAACGAAATGCACAAAAGGGGAGGACGTTCGGCACTAAACAGACTGTGAAAAGGATGCCTGTTTAGAGCTAAAATGAGAAAGCAGAGGATCTTGTGCATTAGGTGACTCAAATTTCCTGCCACTCTACACATGTCTATAAATGACCACAGAAGTGCCATGAGTATCTGTTTGAAGGCTATAGATATACTTTAGTGAGGGAATTTGCAACTACTGAATTAGAGAATAATGAGGATTGTTGTATAATATTGTGGAAATATACTCGATTTTAAAAATAACTTTTTTATTTATGAACATTTGAGATCTTCACTTGGAAATTTCTTTAAAATGAATTTTAATCATATATGTATTGATCACTCTACTGAAATAACTGTTCAGAAGAGAAATTGTATTTTCGTGTAAATATAGTGTCCTGTACTTACATGACACAATGCCAACTCCTATATGCTTTCAATCCAATCCTTATAACACTTGACTTTGTAACAGAAACAGAAGTGTATTGAATGCAGAACATTTTTGTCATAATTTTTGAAAACACATGTATTATAGGCTATAAATATATGTGTGTACTGTGATAGACCCTGAAATCAGAGATAAAAGAATGAGTGTCCTCTGTGAGTTCCAAGTCTAGACACATGTAAAGAGGTAACATGAAAGTATAAATACTACCTAAGCCGTGTGGACACTATAAAACCCACTGGAAAGAATGTTGACCTCAGCATCATGCTATTAGAAAAAGCTTCCAGGAGGAAGGGGAGATAATGTTGATATTCGATACATGATAATACCTAAACTAGGATCCTTTCATGGCACTTTCCAATAAAATGTTTACGAATTTCCTGGGCCGCGTTATCACTTGGTTTTGAAATACAGAGAGACCAGCTTTGGCCTTTACACAGGACCATTTCCCTCAATTTCATACAGCTCTTTCCGTTGACAGTAAATAAGGGCTTTGGATGCTGTAGGCTGGTTTTAGCTTCTATGGGTTTTGATGAAATAGAATTTATCCTTCTCTATACTCTCTTAATCTTTGGTTACATGTGTATCACATTTGTACTATTCCTGCACTTGATGGTATCAGATATGATTGACCACTCTTGTCCAAGTACAGTCAGTTCCTCTTCATAGGCCTCCAGACCTTGTCGGTGTAAGGCTGTGGTTCTCATTCTGTGGCTCTCAAGCCAGCAGCACTAGCATCGCCTGGACATTTATTAAAAATATTAATTCTTTGCCCTTAACTCAAACCTCCTGAATCAGAACCTCCTGGAATGGGGTCCTACAGTAAGTTTTCCAGGGAGTTCAAATACATGCTAAAGTTTGAAAAGCAATGCCAGAAGGAAGTCTTTATTAACTTAACCTTTCCCTAAGCACCCAGTTTTGTCAGAGCTGTAAATTGGTCCAAGGATGTTTCCTGGCTCTATCTTAATTAAGGAGTTAGGGTAAGAATTACAAGAATAAGTGATTAGAGACTGTAAGTTGTAAATCAGAAGCGGTAGGGCGCACATGCATTGCACAGGTTATAACTGAGAGAGCACTTACACAAACGAAAAACTGTGCCAGTGTGGCCTAACACAGAAGTCTGTACCTGAGAACAGCACTTACATCTTTTACTTTAGGCCTGCCTAATGGATTTATAGATCCCTAGTCTATATGCCCATTCTACCAAAATATGGCCCACCCATCAGCAATATTGGTATCAGCTGGAACTCTAAGAACTAAAAAGTCTTGGAGCTCCATCATTGACTGTGATCTGCTTTTGAACAAAATGTTCAGGTGACCAATATGCATATCAAGTTTTGAAAAGCACTGGTCTAATCTCTTGCATATAGTATATGATGTAGTTGCTTCCTAATTTTGAATGAATGAAAGAGTGAATGAAAGCTACTTTAAGTCATTTAGCCTTTAGGCATTGGCATTAGCAGTAAGCATTACATACGTATGTTGATGTATTTAAAACTTACAACAACACTCTGAAGTAGGAACTATTACTGTACACAATTTACCCAGGAAGGTTAAGTCATTTGTTCAAAACCATTCAGTTAATAATGGACAGAATCACACCTGAATTTCACCAATTTGCCTCTTGATCCTGAATTCCTAAAGCTCTCTCCTCTGATTTTCAAATGAGCAGAGAGTAACAGTGCACTTAATTAGATTCAGGGGTTGTGTTGGTTTTATAGACCCTCATAACCAAATTTATGGAAAATGGGGCAGGTTATGAATGCAATTGGAAATTTATTCCTCAGTCCTTATTATTTTTTTAAAGTACTTTGACTAAAGAAATATTTCTGGCCCCTCAGGCCCTCTAAGTTGTCTAATAGGTGAATCCGAAATACAGAACTGGACCCAATATGGGTTAGCTGCTTCTGGGTCCTCTTGGGGTCTCCCTAACTCTACAGAAATATGATCTCTTTCCAATAAAGCTAGAGAAAAAGGCCTACCTCTGTTTTGTGAGGCCTATGGTTTTCCAGCCCTACTTAGTACAGAGGGTTAAATTCTGCAATTTTAGGAAACTCATTGTTTCTGCACATCTGAGCTAAACGTTCTGATCTACTCATCATAGCCAATAACAAGGCTATTTTGGTTTTTCTCTTTATCTAAGGTATCCAATGTTTCAATGTGTTCTAGAATCACACAGGGATTCTCTTCCAACCTTAAAAGCATTAAGGTATAGAAATCAAGGGAAGTAAGACTGCCTTTTTAGAATTTTCGTAACAAAATGATTCAGTCTTCATAAGTCATAAGTGAAATCTAATTAATCTTTTACCGTATAACAAGGAACCCAGACTTCTGTGGTATCATACAATCTCTTTCTTCTACCTTGTCCATCTGGAAAAGTCCTGTTCTCCTTTAAGATAAGAATCCCTCTCCAGAAGGCCTTCCCTGGCCCTTTCAGGGACCACTTTGTGCTCCTCCTTTGTCCTTGCAATGAAGCTTATTGATACCTAGTTATAACATTTACCCCCAGGCTGAGAGGCCTTAAAAACAGGGTCCATGTCTTACTCTTCTTTGTTAATATCTAGCACAGTTATGGTTGGGCACAAAATAACCATGTAATAGATGTTCATTCAATGAATAAATGGATGAATAACTGGGACTTGCAAGGTGAACATATTTTAAAATTAAATGTGGATTAGTGTGATTTTTGCAAACAGAAGCAAATATATCATAGAGATTCATGAAAGAGTAGCTGCTCTGAGTTGGTTAAAAGCCCAACACCAAATTGAAATATAATTGTGTAATTTTAGATTACGTACAGAAATTATGGTGATTTACAGCCTAGAATTTTGGAACAGTATCAGACTGTAAAATTTAAGGCCTTTGGCCCAATAAACACTCTCATAGCAGAAAGAATATATGGTCCTAGTAACAACTCAATCTAGCCTTGCACTGCAGCTTAATGTAAGTCTTTAGGGAAATTGCTAAAATGTCCAGGTAACACTTGGCCTACAAGTGGCTTTGCAGGAGAATATACCACTGATACACTTGAAAAAGAGTTAGTTCTCATGAGAACTTAGAATGTTTCCTATGACTCCCTCTCCTCCTGATTTGGTTTGCCTTTAACTAGCACAATCAATGAAGGAAAGGTTAGTTAAGCAAATCCCTGTCTGCATTATCACAAATTTGAAATCAGCAGGGTCAGGATTAATGAGATTTTTTTTACCCTACTGCATTCCATTTCAGCTCATCCAGATAAAATTCACTGTGGAACACTTGGAGGCAGTCCAGAAGACAGCAACTAAAATGATTAAAGGTTTGACTAATATTCCCTCTGAGGAAAGGCTAAAGGAACAAAGTTTATTTAGCCTAGAGAAAGGAAAGCTGAATATGGAATTAATAATAGTTCTCAAGTACATGAAGAAGTGTCTGAGTGACAGGAAGCACATTCCCTTACTTCTAATGAGTCCAGAACAAGAGGAAAGTGACTCGAAACAGACGGGAGAACTGTATGTCATCCTTAGAAAGCCTTCCTGGAACGACCACAATTCTGGAACCATCAGGGACTGCTCCAATGGATGTTTTATAAAAAACCTAAAGATTTACCTTCTTCTATGGGTTTATGCGCAGCTTTGTCTAGATGCGGATGTGTCAGACTGAATGCCCTCTTGCTGTCCCTTCTAACCTGGTGACTCCACTTGATGAAAGGACATCTGGTTGAATTGTGATTAGAAAGTTAAACTTACACTCCTGGGTCAGTGAATTCACACTGCAAGGGAGAACCCTTCAATTCTGAGTGGTCAGTTTGGATTTCATCCTGTTGGCAGTGACCCAAAGTTATACCACGTCACCAGTGCAGCTGGAACAGACTGCACTTTCCAAAGTAATAAGCCTTGTTGGCATTGCACTGAGAATGTTCAATCTTGCCTTTGGAAAAAAAAAAAATGTTGTTTCAGAATTGCATAAATGACCAAACTGCAGCATCTGTTAGGTTTAACTCAGGTACTAAGGCGGTGAAGCCTCTGTAACAAAGCACTGTGGTACCAGAGGAAACAGGGCATCTAGGCTTTCACCTCCAAGGACTCCAGAGCCTCCAAAACAAACATGATGGAATCAAAATAACGATTCCTAGAACATGAGTGCTGAGAAAGAAATGTGAGCGACTTTCAGTCTTCACATTGTCATCCAAAAGACAGGACAGTCACACTCTACAGATCCTGAAGAGCTACTCTAGTAAACATAACAGTAAAAAGTCTTCCTGAGAAATTTAAGAACTCTCCCTGACAAGAAATCAAGGTGACGTTCTTGACTCCTCCTTTCTCTCCACCACTCCGTCTCAAATCTACATCCAACTATTCACCTAGCCCTTAGCTTCTTTATTCTCCAATGGATCTCAGATATAGTCCCTCCTCCAATTCTCGCTGCTACTCTCTGATCCATCTTCTTTTCGGGTATCAATTGGGCCCTCGAAGTAACCTCCTCACTAGTCTATCTGCCTTTCCCAGCTCTCAAATCACTCTACCCACAATAGCCACAACTTCTAAATCACAGATCTAATCTTATTACTCACCTACTTGAAGATCTTCAGTTGATTCTCCCATATTCCAAAATAAAATTTGAAATCCATTCCTGTAAGACATAAAAGATTTTCATAGTCTTTCTGGTGTTCGCTTCCTTAGCCATATTTATATCACCAATCCAAAAGTCTCTCTTTGATATGCTGTGACGAAATGCATTTCCCTTCCTTCAATGAAATGTGTTTTTTTCAGACCCATTTGCCTTAACTCATATTATGCTATCTGTGTAAAATGCCCCTTGTTTTCCACCCCACCTTCTGCTTCATACTTTACTTTTTTTTTTTTTTTTTTTTAAATATTTCAATCAAAGCCTTTCTTCCAACTGAGGGTTTCCTATATCCCTCAGCATTCTTTTCCTATCCAACTGGTAAGTTGACACAAAGCTAGGCCAATTAAATTTACTCTCTTGGAAACTGAGATCTGGAGTGGAGAGGCACAAGAATGAAGAATTGTTAGTGTTGATTCATACCGACAATGGCAGCCCAACAACACAACTGATTGGTCCCTGACTTGTACCATGGAATCCCTCTGGATCCTGTCCATTTGGAAGCCTTAGTTATTCACATTTCCCTTCAGTACTGTGAGCAACTCTGTAGCATTCAAATAAGTTTCTTTTTGAATCAAATTAACTAGAGTGGATTTCTACTAATTTGATTACAACAAAAACATTCTAATTATAGACAGTTCTTCTAGGACTTATCTCTTCTTTGTCTGGCTCTCATTATAGGATATCTTCTCTTTGAGGAGAGAGCAAGCATTAAACGTCAGTTTAGACTCAAGATCTTATATAACGCCTGCCTTATAAGAGGCTCTCATAAATAAGTAAATAAATGATTTGCCTTACAGAATGAACATTGTCAAGGAGCAGTAACACCAGCCTAGAGGAAGGATACTAACATCTCCATTCTGGTTTACAATTTATCAATGATTGGGATAAAAATTTAGATTGCATACATATCGCATTTACAAATGGCATTAATTGAGAAGGATAGGAAGTATATTAAATGACCAAATCATATCCCCAAAAGATGTAAGCATGCTAAAAGGATGAGCTACATTTTTAAACAGTTTTATTGAGAAATAATTCAAAAACCATAAAATTCACCATTTAAAGTATACAATTCATAGGTTTTTAGCATAATCATAGAGCTGTAAAATTATTGCCAAAATCTAATTTTAGAACATTTTTATCACTTCAAAACATTAGCAATCACTTCCATTCCTCACTCCCATCTCCAACTCTAGGCAATCACTAATTTACTATCTGGAACCAGATATTTCCCTTTTTCTGGACATTTCAAATAAAGGCAATCCTAGTGATATATAGCATCTGTGACTGGCTTCTTTTACTTAGCAAAATGTTTCCAGGGCTTATATATGTTGTAGCATGTATTCCTTCTTATCGATAAATAATATTCCATCTTATAAATATACCATATTTTGTATATCCATTCATCAGTCGATAAACATTTGTGTTGTTTCCAGTTTTTGACAGAGATAAATAATGCTGCTGTGAACATTAATATATGTTTTTGTGGATATACGTTTTTGTTTTTATTTGGTGTGTACTCGAAATGGAGTGGCTAATTCATATGATAACTCTAACTTTCTGAAAAACTACCAAACTGTTTTTCAAAGTGGTTTTTGCCTTTTTACATTCTAACCAACAATGTATAATGGTTTCAATTTCTTCAAATCCTTGCTAACACTTGCGATTGTCTTTTACTGGAGCCATGCTTGTGTATTTGAAGTGATATATCTTTATGATTTTTATTTGCATTTACCTAATAACTAATGATGTTGAATATCTTTTAATGTGCTTTTGGCCATTTGCATATTTTTTTGAGAAATATCCAAATATTTTGCCCATTTTTAAATTGAGTTGTACTTTTATTATTGAATTGTAAGAGTACTTTATATGTTATCGATAAAAGTTCCTTTTAGGTAAATATGATTTACAAATATTTTTTTGTCTATTCTGAGTTGTCTTTTTACTTGAGCTTTTGGTGCTGTGTTTAAGAAATCATTGTCTAACCCAAGGTTATGAAGACTTACTCTTTTGTTTTCTTCTATGAGTTTTGTGGTCTTACCTTTTACCCTTAGGTCTATGATCCATTTTGAATTAATTTTTGTATACAGTATGAGGCAGATTTCAACTTTATTCTTTTACAGGATATCCAGTTGCTCCACATCATTTGTTGAAAACATCCCCCTAACCCCCGCACACACACACATATACACACTCCTTTGAATTGTCTTGATACCTTTGTCAAAAATCAATTGATCAAATCTACGTGGGTTTATTTCTGGACTCTTAATTCTATTCCATTGATCTATCTGCCTATTTGTATGCCAGTATGACACTATTTTAATTCTTATAGCTTTGTAATACATTTTGAAACTAGGATGCGTGAGTCCTTTAACTTTGTTCTTTTTCAATATTATTTTGGCTCATCTGGGTCCCTTGCATTTCCATATGAATTTTAAGATCAGCTCATAAACATGTATAAATAAATGGCTTAGATTTGGGTGAGTTATATATTATATTATATTTATATTATAAAATATAATCATTTTAAATACTTAAAAGCATTCTTAATGGGTGAGGGCTGGGAGGATTGAGGTCCCTGTCAACTCTGGGATACCAAGATTCTGAAAATTAACCATGTTAAATTATAATATAATATCCACTAACACAAGTGGCACAAAAATAATAAACTAATTTAATTCAATTCTTAAGGCAGTAATTTCCTTTACTTCTTTGCAAAAACCAAGCTTCAGATCCATTTTCTTATTTGCTTATGGTTCATTATTGTTATACCATCAAACGTTAATCTTTATAGCTATAGATGATAGAGATATTGGGTCATTATTCTGATTCTAGCCAACTTGAAAGAATAATAATACATTTTATTTCTATTAGAGAGACAAGAAAGCTTTCCATTCTTGAAAGGGCATAGACTGACTGTGCTCCATTGCTCTTTATGGAACTAGTATCTAGCATCTTGCATTTAGCACTAGTAGACCTCAGATATCCCAGGCTAAACCTGATGGTTGGTTTATAAAAGCCCCAAGTGATATTCATTTGAAGGTTCCCCCATAGGTTATTGCAATACCTGTTTCTTAAGACCACTTCCAAACCTTCACTGACCTTTTCTGAAAAGTTCCAGAAAAATGCCTTACAGCTGACTGTAAGGAACAACTTCTTGATTATTAATTATCATCTGTCATTTTCCTATTATCCAGTTCTAGTTCCTTGGAAAGGTGTTTGAGACCTCAAATGCATAGCAGCTGAAAAAAAAAAACAACTCTACAGCACTGAGGATAGCTGTATCTCCTTCTATCAACAACTCTATTCCATCTTTAAAGTTACAACATTCTGTTGAGGTCTTCTGCTTCTCCAGGTTAGAAATCTTAATGATAATAGTAAGAATTTTAATACTACTATTAACAATAGTAATTTAAAATTTTTCATTTCTGTTAATTCCTGCATCTTTTACCTGTTTTTAAAATCAGTCATTTTTTTGCTATCTTTTCTCCTTGACTTGCAGAAGTTCCTTTTATATTCAATATTAATCTTACATTGGCTTTCGATATTGCAAGTACTTTTTCCACTCTATTTTCTGTCAATCAACTTTATCAGTGGTTTCTTTCTCTAAGCAGACAGCTTTAATTTTTAAGTAGTCATAATTACCAATTTTTTCCTTTTGTTTTGCTTTTGCCATCTTGTTTAAGAAGTTCTTCATTCCTAAGGACAAAGATTTCTTTTTTTTTTTTTAATCTAAAAGCTTTATAGATTTATCTTTCACATTTAAGTGCTTAACCCACTGGTGGCACAGGGTAGAAGCTCTTTATATGGTGTGAAAAAGAGATCAAAGTGTTTTTTTTCCTCTAAATTGAGCCTTATTCAATGATTTCAATAAATCAAATTACAATATATAAATAGGACTAATTTTAAGCTTTCCCCCACCCCTTGGTCTTTAGATGTTTGTCTCTTCTTATATTTATATCAAGTTTTTCACATATATTTTTTCTCTTTATTTATTATTTATTACTATGGTTTTGCAATATATCTTTCAAGAATGAGTTCGTTTGCCTTTTTAAAAACACAGTTGCATTTTCCTTTTTTTTTTTAATTTTGGAATGAGTGTTTCAATTTCGTCAAAATACTAAGTTGAATTTTTTAGGATTATGCACAGTTAATTGATAAAATTTGGAAACTATTTGCCTCTTTATATATTAAAGTCAATCTCCAGGAGCATATTGCAACCTATTTGTTTTAGATTTTCTTTTAGGTGAATTAATGGAACTTAAGAATTTTCTTTGTAAAACTACTTTATATTTTTTGTGAGATTATTTTCTAGATACTTTATATATGGTTTTTATTGTTACTTGAATGTTATATATTTATACTATTTTCTAAAGAACAATTGTTGGTTAAAAAGAGGCACCACTGATTTTCATAAATTGGTTTTATATCAGGTAGCATAACAGACTCTTCAGTTAAGTCCAACCCTTTATCTTAAGAGTATACTGAATTTCCTGTACAGATTGTTATCTTACCTAAATCTTAAATTGTATTTGTACTCTTTTAATCTTTACATTTTTTTCTCATAGCATTAGCCATGAAATTCAGTACTATATTAAATAATAACCATTATAAAGGACATTATTATCTTATTTATAAACCTGAAGTAATGTGCCTTGAGCTTTTCCATGAAATAAGAAGGTGTAGGTTTTAATTATAAGACCTTTATTGAGCTAGGGATGTTTCACTCTACACTGATTTTCTGAGTCTGTGTCAAAAATAGACATTAAAATTTAGTAAACGATCATTTGTACCTATTAAAATACTTGTATGATTAGTCTTTTATGTGGTAAAAACCAAAATGAATCTATAAATGACTTATTTTGTATACTACTTATACAATTTAGAAATCAGTATTATACTAGTCTCATGAAAACTTGGGTATCTTTCTCTCTTACTTTAGTTTTCTGAAAAGTCTTTTATAAGATAGGAACAATCTATCCCTTGAAAGTATGGGAGAACTCAGCTATAAAGCTCTCTGGACCTGAGGCATCTTTGGAGGAAAGCCTGAAATTATCATTTTAATTTCTCTCATTGTTATTGGTCTACTCAGATTTTTATTCTCTTGGCTCCAATTCTGACTTTTATGTTTCTCACTTCTTTCTAGGTTTTCGAATGTACTAGTGTATAACTGTTATAATAAATTTTTATTAGTTTTGAAGTTTTAGATACATATATAATCTTTTTTCATTCTACATGTTGTTGATTTATATATTCTCTTAATTTTTCCCTACTGTACTCTTGCTAGAGATTTTTTTCACTATAGAGAGCCTTTAAAAAAACACATTTTTTGATAGTATTTTCTCCATGTTGTTGAGTTTTATTTATTCATCTATTTGTTAAATATTGATCAAGTACTATAATGTTCTAGGCATTGTTATAGGTACTCTGATACTGGCAGTGAATGAAGCAGACTAAAACCCCTGCCTTCATGGAGGTGACAAGCCAACACATTTCTCTAGATCCATCTCAGATTATGATTGCCTCTCTTTTTGTTCCATTTGCTTTCTTCTTTGTTTTATAGAACTTTTTACACTAGATTCTTATTAATTTCTTCTTAAAGGTGCATTTATGCTGTCATTCACTGATAAATATGGCATGATTTAATTTCCTTTATAATTTCTTCTCCAAATACATTCTTCTCTTTAGTCTGTAGTTAATTATGCCTAACTTATTCACTAATTATTAATAATGATATCATCCCTTCATATGGTCTTTGCCTTTTTAGACATCAAACTTAATTGATTATTTTTGTTGATGATTATTTACTCATCCCTATATCTATATCTATCTATATCTCTATCTATCTATATCATCTGTATACCTGTAATCTATCTATCCTTTAGATTTTTTCTTCTTGTCTGAGTACTTTCTCCAAACATATTCTTAAATAAGAATAGAGTTATTTGGGAAAACCTTACGAGGAGTAAAAATAGTTTTATTTGTTATAAATATTTAAATAATTTCTTAGCTTATTAAAAATTTTTAAGATCGGTTTTTCCCCAATACTCTGAAAATATTAATATTACTCCATTATATTTCCCTGCATTGCTGATGAGAAGCTTAATGTTCAGTTATTTACTTTTTTCATGTAGTAAATTTTAGCATATTTGTCACTTTTTATACTTGGCTTTCACCATAAGTTGTCTACATGTGGGTTTCTCTTATCTACTGGTCACTCTATAATTCCTTTCAAATTGAGGTCTTTAATTATTCACTATAGCAAATTCTAAGCCACATTTTTAAAATTATGTTTACTCTTCCACTTATGATCTTTCTAACCTTTAAGAAATCATATAAAAAAGTTAAAACCACTAATTCTATTCCTCATATACTCCAACATATTTTTTTTTTACCTTTCTATTCTTTTCTGTTGTCTTGTTGTAACGTCTCAAAACTCTATTTCAGGTAAACAGTTTCTTTTGGGCAGAAATATTCTTCTGTTTATTCTTTGTATTAATTTTTTGACCTTAATTTATATTTTTATTCTTTGTATGTGGAGGACACTAGGGTTTCCCCCTCCCTGGTTTCCCATTTGCTCCTTTCATCAGCTGAAACTGTTTTTATCTCCTCAAAATTGTTCACCTTTTTAAAGTTGCTTTTTTGTAGTGAAATGCTTCCCTCTTTCCTATGTGTTATCACCAGGGTGAGCCTCGGGGGAGGGAATTATAGTATATTAATTTACAATCATGTCAAGAAGTAAAAATCAAGATTATTCTTTTATATCAAGAGCAGAATGCAGAAAAAGGCTGGGAATTGAGTTATGAGTGCTGGTAAAATATCTCTCTGGCCAGGCTGGGTTTCTTCCAAGAATGTCCCAACCAGCATGTCTACCTGAGACCTGACAGTACATTGACCAGGTCTAAAGAAGATTGAAGACCTGGGGACAGTGACATAAAAATCAAGCAACAGGGAAATGAATTCCAACAGCAAATAACATTTTGACTGAGAAACCATTATCACCTTCCAGTGATCGATATTCTTATTTTATACCTACAAAGGCATGATTGAAAGATAAAAAGAAAATATTCTCTTCTCTCACCTAGGCAGTCACCCTG
Source organism: Rousettus aegyptiacus (assembly GCF_014176215.1). NCBI lineage: Eukaryota > Metazoa > Chordata > Mammalia > Chiroptera > Pteropodidae > Rousettus > Rousettus aegyptiacus. Next base: position 12,533,453 of record NW_023416285.1, read on the forward strand.
GAGGGTTTCAGGAGGCACATACATTGATCCTTAGCAACTGGAAGCCTTCGGAATTTACTCTCTGCTTTCTTCTATCCTCCTTCTTCCACTTGCCCTTATTTGTGCATGCATGCACCTGCACACACACACACACACACCTGCACGCACACACACACACACACACACCAATACACAAAACTTCTTTATTTATCCCTAAATTCCACATTTATTGAAAACCGAGTATTCATGAACAGGTTGTTACTACTGATTTTGCATTTTTTCTTACATTTTCTGCCACCTATTGTGAGGAATACCTCATATATTCCAGAGAACTATATAGTAAATACAGATTAATATGTAATTACTATATAATAAACTATTAAATAATAGTATAGTATTAACATATAATATTATATTATATTAAATTATATATTGTATACTAGGGTATATAATAAACTTGAATATTTTTTACTATAATAATATTATTATTATGTATTATATAATATGGTAAAATCTAGGGGCACCTGTTTTTCTTCTAATGAGTTTTCTAAGGGTTTTTGGAAGACTATATATGTCTCATAGAAAAATAAGGTGTTGAATTCCCAGTAGATTTCTGTTGTTAAAAGTGCTTTCATTGAAACTGGCCAGTCCAGTATATGTATATTCAAAGCCCACCCAGAGCGCTTTTCATGCTCTTTGAGGGGTAAGGAAAGGACAGGAGGAGGGAAAATGAGCAGAGCCAACCATTCAGCTAGCAGATATCAGGTGACTCCTATATTTTTATGATGCTCTGTCAAAATGATACACCTTTTCTTTCATGTGTTTTTGGGGCAGAAGAAAAGACAAAAAAACTGAATGGTATGTATTTGAGGCCAAAGGGAGATTGCTGTGCAGGATGAGAGCTAGTATTATTTGGTCTGTGTATAAGCCAGATACTATAAACATTATTTTGCCAACCACACTGTTAGATGTATGTAATTATAAATCCTTTTCAAATGATGGGGCTGAGCTTAATGAAATTCGGTAGCACCCTGACTTCACAAATAACAATAGGGAGAGCAGATTTCCCCAGAAGTACGTCTGGACCTAAAATCTATACTCAGTTCACTATTTCATAAGAGCAAAGAGGAGAGGATTTCTGCTCTAGAATGGTTTGATACTCGGAGTTTGCTCTGGATTAAATATGAAGCAGCCCAAGGTGGCCTGTGGTAGCTCCCACCTGTAGCATCCCTGTTCTAGACCTTATCTTCCTTTTATAATACTCAGCCCCCCACTGTTTAGGCATCCCTGCTCTTATCTGAGATTTTAACAAGAACACCATCTCTGATAAACTAATCCTCACTTAAATGTAGGCCAAGAAGTTGTTCTTTGTTGATTATTTTGTTTGTTTGTTGAATTTTATTTTTTCCTTACCTAGACAACCATTCATAAATAATACATTGATTCTTTAATAGTTGCTATTAATTCTAAGGCATGAATCTCTAACTGTAGAGTTTCATTCCCTGGAACCCAAGCACAGACCATGTAAACATTAAATTTACTATCATCGAAATGAAGGGAAATATAGCCAATGATCAATGCCCCATGGTCCATTTTGCACCAGAAAGCCTCGTGTCTGAAAATATACTGGAGAGCAAGTCTGGTGGTCTTTATAAAAACATTTCCTTGAAACAATCAAACAGAAATAAAGAAATCTCAAAGTCTGATGTGTGGATGTTTATCTTGCTAGATACCGTCAGTAGTTTTCTGTAGTTGCTTATTGAGCTGGCTAATGTTTAATTTGAGTAACCTTGTGGAAAGACCCGTTTAAGTGGCACTATCAAACAATAGCAGCAAGAGGAGAGATAAGACGAAAGTATAAAAGGATTATTAAAGAAATGCTGGGGGTGGAATTTATCTCTCCAAACAAATCAGAGTGTTCTGGGCTTAATAGAAAAATCCTATAATAGGTGGACTGATAGGAAACTTATTTTTCAGAACTTCTTGCATGTGAGTGATTTTGCTCTGATTTGGTGGCAGAGATTTGGGAAAGGGGGGAGGAGACTGTGACTTTCAGATCATTATTTTTATAATATATCTCCTAAGATCTTAATATTCTAAATGCTTTAAAAAAGGGGAGGGATTAAAGTGGAGGAGAAGGACAGAGGTTTGACAGTGACTTCCCCAACTTTCAATCCATAATTTCACTATGCAGGAAAGAAATCTTTTTTGATCCCTTTAGGATCCTAATTCATCTCACAGTAACATTCGGATAAGCTTTATCCTGTTATATTAGAGTCGTTTTGCTAAGCAACCAGAGCATATAAGAGAGATAGAAAATAGAGAAACTAACTACAAAATAGAGGCCGAGTTTGCCTTTCGATGTCTCTATTATCTTGTTAGACAAAGTGAAACTTCCAACATGTGTTCCTTGCATTTCTCTATCACAGAAGAGAATTAATAATGTACATGTATTGATTTTTTATTTGTATAGTTGTTGAAGCAAAGGGGTTGAAGTAAAGAATTTAATATTTTATTTGATCAATCAGCTTCTATTTGTTAAGAACTTAATAAGTAACCATCCCTGTGGGGACTTAGAGAAGAGCTATCAGAAATGGGGTGACTTTCCTTCAGGTGCTTACAAAAAGTGCCATGATAAGACATACAGAATTAAAATGGTAGAGAAAGAAGGTATTCTTTTGACTAGTTTCATTTCCTTCTCCATGTTAACTAACAATACAATATTACTGCAGTTTTCCAGAGAAAGTAAGGGCTAGGACAAAGGTTTGAACAACTAACTGCATCAAAATAACCAGTGAAATTCTAAAAATTCACGAGACCGGCTCCGCTCCAGATGAAATAAGTCAGAACCTCTCAGAGTGTTAGGAACTGAATATTTGTGTTCCCCAAAAATTCATGTATTAAAGCCCTAATCCAAAATGTGACATTATTTGAAAATGGGGCCTTGAGAGGTAATTAGAGTTATATGAGGTTGTGAGGGTTGGGTCTTCATGATGGGACTTGTGCCTTTATAAGAGACAACACTTTCTGTGCTCTCACAAAGAGGAGGTCCTGTCAGTGCACAGTAAAAAGAAAACCATCTGTAACTCAAGGGGAGAGCTCTCACCAGAACCTAACCACAGTGATGCCCTGATCTTAAACTTCCAACCCCCAGAACTGTAAGGAAAGAAGTTTCTATCGTTTAAGCCACCCAGGCTATGGTATTTTGTTAGACAGACTGATCACTCTAATACAAAGAGCCTTGGAGTTTGTGATTAACTGAATTCCTAGCCTTTCTGCCTCTCCTTCAACAATTTTTGCAAAATAGTATAGCTGGATATTCTTTCAATTTTTTCCTCATTGTCTCACTGTCCTTCAACTATTCAGCTATAGTCACCACTGTCTCTCTAGGAGAGAGGCTAAAACCTGGGGGCTGGGAGTAGGAAGACTTAATCACGTTGTGGGTTGAATTTATCTCTCCAGACAAAAAAAAAAAAAAAAGTTGGACTCCTAACCTCGGGCACCTCAGAATACAACCTTATCTGGAGACAGGATCTTCACAGAGCTAATAAAGTTAAAATGAGGTTATATGGGTGGGCCTTAATCCAATATGATTTACAACTTTATAAAAAAAAAATGAAAAGACATTTGGACACACAGACATAAGGAGAACACCATACGAAGACTGAAGTTACACTGGCTCAAGCCGAGGAACAATAAAAATGACCAGCAAACCGCCAGAAACTAGAAGAGAGGCATGGAAGAGATTCTCTCTCACAGCTCTCAGAAGGAGCCAGACTTCCTGACATCTTGATTTCAGACTCTGGCCTCCATAAATGTGAGAAAATAATGTTTTGTCATTGTTCTTTAAATCACCCAGTTTGTGGTACTAGGTTAATGGCAGCCTCATCAGATTAATACAAGTCATCTGATAGCTAAAGTACTTAGGATTTCCAAGAACCAGGATCTTGAGGAAAAATTGTTTGTTTGTTTAGGTTTTACATTTTAAAATTTTTAGGATTTGCCATTTAAGATTCAAAGTTCTGTAACACTTAGATCAGTTTTCAAAATTTAATGTGCATCAAAATGGCATGAACTGTTTGCTAAAACAGATTGATGGGCTCATCCTCAGAGTTTCTGAGTCTGGGATGAGGCCTGAGAATTTGCATTTCTAATAAGCTATTAGATCATGCTAATGATGCTAATTTGGGGACAGAAAAAGATGTTAACTCATGAAAGACACCTTTTGATAACCTAAAGGAAATAAAACTTGAAACTATTGGTAGAGGAAAAAATTAAGGTGGAAACATAGAAGCCATGCCAACTGAGGTACAGGGTTAGTACTAAAACTATGTAAAGCAAAGCACCTTGATCAGTGTTTTTTTTTTTTTTTTTAAAAAAAAAGGTAAAAATAAGTCTCCAAGAGTATTACAGATCTAGTAGTTCAGATATTTTATGCATGTGGCCACATTTTTCAAAACATCCAGTTCTGGGATGGCTCAATGACTAGGGATGGGTTCAGAAGAGTAAGCAATAAAAAAATTTCAGGGACAGTGAAAGATTAAGTAGAATATGCAAAGCCCTGCAACTGAAAAAGATAGGATGTGTTTCAGCTGAAAGGAGACCAAAGTTACCGGAATGCTAGCAGGATGGCAGCTCACATCTGTAACAGAGATGGGAGAGCACATCTCAGAGATGGGTCTGTGGATGGCAGGCTGGGTGGGCACACTAGGAGGTATCTATCTGCTAAAGGAGTTCACTCAGATTGCTTATTTTATAGGCAAATAAACCTCTAACTCTCTGCCAGTTTGTCCACATTTGCCCTGAGCACAAAGGTAGACATATGAGAGAGCTTTCCTCATGAACTTCATACTATCTCCCAAGTCCAAGCTCCATGGCCAGTGGTGGACAAGTCCACAGTGCAGACACCCCCTTTTTTGTAGGACACATCTTAGGCCAGGTTCTCAAGAAGCAGACCTAGGATAAGATTCATGTGCAAATGATTTATTAAGGAAGAGCTACAAAGATAAACTGTTAAGTGTAGGAAGAATTGGGAAGGAGATGCCAAAATAGGGTGTTAGCCTGATCCTGATGTTGGGAACTCTGGAGCATAAGTTACATCTCAGGGTTGTTTTGATCTGGTTAGAGCCAGGAGAGCTCCCATGGGTTACCCTTCAAGAAGAGAGCTGCCAGATAGCCATTGGAGGCCAAAACACACTGAAGCTAGGAGAGGAGTACAAAGAAATGCTGAAAGGGAGCTGTCTTAATCTTCTTAGGCTGCCATAGAAAACTAGACCAGGTGACAAACAGAAATTCATTTTCTTATGGTTCTGGATGCTGAGAAGTCCAACGTCAAGGTACCATTCAATTTGGTTCTTGGTGAAATTTCTCTCCTTGGGTTGCAGATGACTGACTTCTCACTATGTCCTCACATGGTCCTTTCCTTGGTGAATGTGCACATGGTGGAGGGGGAAAGGGGTTGGAAAAGAGAGAGAGAGAGAGAGAGAGAGAGAGAGCGAGAGCGCACTCTTTTTCTTATCTAGAGGGCCCAAGTTCAAAACCTAATCTCATTACCTCCCAAAGGCCCTATCTCAAAAAACTATTATGATGGTGCTTAACATACGAATTTAGGGCAGGTGAACAAATATTCAGTTTGTAACAGGAGCCAAGTGAATATAGTTGAAGTATGGACAATAATATCAGCTTCACTGGGTTTTTCCTTGTCAGCTTCTGCTCTTCCCTGATGCTGGCCTCCATTAGGATAACTTCAGTTCATCAAATATGTTTTAAATATTTTGAAACTACCAAACTGGTTTAGGAGGCTCTTTTATTTATGCAAATTTTCCCGATCTCCTAAATCTTAATGGTTGTACACATGGAGAACCAAAGCCTGGCTCAGCCTGAGCCTGAGTTCTAATTTAGTCAAAAAGACAGCTTCAGATGCATAACCTTCTGAAGAACAGGAATGGAATTGTTCTGCATTTCTTTAACTGAAAGTTCTTAGGGGTGACTCTCTCAAAAACAATAGAATTCTCTTGTCAAAGAAACATCTGAGTTTGCAACTCCAGAAACAGAAAATAGACAACAATGTTCAGATGGCAGTCCTCCAGCTTAAAAATTAAAGTCCCTTCCTTGAAAGTACCACAGTGCACCAAAAATAACATCAAACCACCTTACCTCAAAAAAGAGCAGGAAGGATATTTTTCTGAAAAAATATTTTATTTTCTTTCCCTGTATCACTATAGTTCAATTCCTCCCTCGAGCCTGAGGATGAAAAAGAATCATCCAGCTGATCAATGTAAACATCATCTCATGCAGAAGAGCAGAAAAGCCTTTCTCATCAAGCCAGACAATTGTTGATTTTAGTCTTTAATTTTACCTTGTTTCTAGTCATTATGTCTATACGTCTATAGATACCTATAGAGACAGATATACAGCTATAGATAGATAGATAAGTGATAGATGATGATAGACAGATGATAGATAGGTATATAGATTGATAGATGATAGATAGATAGATAGATAGATAGATAGATAGATATAGATGATAGATAGATAGATGATAGATACACAGAATTTTTGCATTAGAAAGCTCTGATAATCTTCAGGCTCACTATAGACATTAAAATAAACCATCACAGAGTATGGGCACCGTCATCACACAGACCTGGGATATGAGACCTAGCTTTACCACTCTTTAATGCAATCCTAAGCGTTACTGAGACCCAATCATCTCATCTGTAAAGTAAGGCTAACTATATCTTACTTCAATGACTTGTCATGAGAAATGCATCAGATTACATTTGTAAAGCTTTTAGCACAGTGCTTGGTATATAGTTATGAGTAAAATAAATGTTTACTATTATAAAAATAATAATATTTTTAAAAGACTGTCTGGTAATCTGGTAAATAAAGAGGGCTGAGAAAATAGATGCATATGCTTAAAGCAAAAAATAATCAGTTTCCTATTAACTTGACAATGCCATAAGCCAAATTATAATTGAGAAAAGGATTCGGTATGACAAAATTTGTAGCATGAACAAATTTTAGTGTTTGAAAGAACCTTAGAATCACTTATTCTTCACTTTCAGATGATCAGACTAAGGCATCAAAGATGTTCTAATTCATTCAAGGTCAAACAGATACCAGGCAGAGACAGCACTAAAACACAGTTCTTATATCATTCTACTATAATCTATTAGACCTCAATTCTCAATTTCCATTTGCTGAAGGAACAGTTCAGTTTAGAATTCATATATGGATGAATGTACAAAGCTTATTCAGGACAGGTAATTTCATACTGTAACATATCACCCAAACAATTGTGCATTGGGTTTGACACACATCATTTCCATCCATCAGAAAAGTTTACGTTGATGCCTGAACACATTCCAGAGTCTTGAAAGTGAAAGAGAAGGGTTTGAAAAGCAAACAAACCTTAGTCATGTTATTAAAGGGCACTTGCTTTGGAATGGAACTCTGGTGTGTTTAATTATCAACATGTGCCTTTCCATCCCTGGCCTATTAAATCATCTGGCCTGCTAATAATAGCCTGTTTAGCCATCAGGAGAAGATGGATGAGTTTTAGTTCCCATTTTCAAATCCAAGGGATCTGCCCTGTTTCTGAATTATCTGCAGATGAAGATTAGTCACTGAGGCATCTGTAGGTTGTACAGAGGACATCGGAGTCTTGGCCAGCACATTTATCCTCACCAATGCACTCCTCCCTCTCCTCTGGAGCTTCCACTAGCGAACAGAGACTGAAAAATCCAAGGTTGAATGTGGGGAAGGAAACCTTACCAATCAAGAGCTCTCTTTAGCATTTATAAACTTGATTTAATTACTTCCTGTTTTTAAGCCATCTGTGAATAGATCACCTATTTAGCTTTGCAAAGGAAATTATACATGTAATATGACTGCTTTCATAAAGCCAGCTGTTTCTTGTTTGTTTGTTTGTTTTGATTCATATCAAGGGTCCCTGTTACCTATGGATGTAACGAACTATCTCAAAACTTTGTGGCTTAAAATGATAATTTATTTGGATGGTGATTTTGCAAATGAGGTATTTGGATTGTTTAGCTGGGCATTTTGTCTCTGTTCCTTGAGATGTTAATTGGAGTGGCTTGCCTGATACTAAACAACCCACTTCCAAGATGGCTCATTCACACGACTTGTAAATTGGTGCTAGTGATGGCTGATGTTCGTCCTGGTCTTTTGACAGGGTAACTTGGTTGTAAACTGCAAGGGCCTATTCAGAGGTTGCTTGGACTTCCTTATGCAGAACAGCTGAGTACCTAGAATGAGTGTTCTTACAGTCCAGTAAAAGCAGCAAAGCTAACCTCACAAATCCCAGAAGGCCATTTGCGCTGCAATCATTGGTCAGGCAAATCACTTAAGGCAAGCTCAGGTTCAAGTGGATAGAAAATAGACTCCCTTTCTTAAGGGTAGAACAGCAAAGACTTCAGACATCTTTAATCTATTACATGAAGGAAAATTGTAATCGTTAGATTTTAACTACCTCCCACACCCCACAAATTACCTGATGTTTCTCAGAAGCTTAGAAAATATTTGAATGTATTCATCAGATCTTCCTCCACTCATGATATTTAACAAATATTTTGTGATGTCTTAAAACAATGATTTCAATCAATCAATCAAATTCTATTTTTCCAGCCCATTCCCATATTGATTGTAATACTCCAGATGACATTCTGGACCCTGAATAACAAGTCAGTAACACATAATGGAAGCTTCAACACAACATTCTCTGTGAGAGAGAGCAAGACAGACAATGGAAGAAACAATTAAAAACCACTTTCCAAGATGAAGAAGGATCTTAACAATGGCAGAGCTTTGAGATATTTAGGTAGCTTTTATGCCATCCTTTCTCTTTTATACCCCGAGGAGCAAAGATATGAAAAAAGCAGTTTTGCAGATCTTATCAGTGGGCCCAAAAGTAGAAACTCACTAGTAGTAAAAATCTCATATATTGAACCCCTTTGCAATTGCATTCATTTGCATGTGAATATCCAACTAATTGTTGTGAAGTAACAATTAAGAGAACAAAAGAAGAAAGAAAAGGGGTTTGAGGCTGCTACAGACACCTGGGAGACTTTATTTCAAAAGCTTTTTACATATTTGAATTTTATTTTAATAAAGACAAAGGCACTGAATTATGCACACAAAATACTACTAAAAGAATTAAAGTGAGAGAAGGTTCAGGTTTGTGACCTACTGATACCATTTTATGATAGAGAGTTCTCTAATTCTTACCACTTCGCTCTTGAATATCAAGCCCCTGCCATGCTGTGTTCAGAACTTAAGGTTCTAGAGACAGTGCTGAAACAAGTTCTGAGTTTCCCCTGCCAAGATCATAAGCTTGCATTGGCCTCTCTTCAAATCGATACTTTTAAATAGTTGTTTAATGTTCCTTTAGCAGAGAGCTTGTTTATTGTTTGGGACAAAGTGGCTGTCCTTTCTCTTCTTTGTGGTTCTGAACAATTCAGCTCTGGCCCTGAATTGGCTTACTCCACTCAGCGAAACAGGTGACTTGGATTTATCTCTCTCCATTCTTCCTAAAAAGCAGTTAGCAAATGTTTATGCTAGCTTGAACATGCTCTTTGAAGATTTACCTGTTTAAAGTTTGCCTGCCTAATATATATTTTCTGTCTTCTGACAATAGCAGAAGAGAGAATTTTCCTTTACGCTTTATCTCAGTTTCAGACTTTGTGGCTTCCGAAGGGACTACCACCCTACCTTCTAAGAATAGATCCAGAACAAAGAAAAGTATTCTTCAGAGATAGAGATGGACCAGAGCAAAATAAATATAAGAAAAGAAAAGAGGAAAGATGGAGAAGGAAGGAGAGAGTGGACAGATAGAAAACACTGATGACATCGTTTGAGATCTTAAATTCAGCCATGCTCTAAACTATATTTTCAATTATATATGGAAATTAATCTATTCACACATGCACACACACAGGCTCATGCATGCACGTGCACGCACACATACACACACACACCATGAGCACATATTGATACACAGAAACATTGCATTTTTTAATAAATAATCATTATTATTATTTTGCTTAAGCTATTATGATTTGAGTTTCTCTCACTTGAATTAAGGCTTTTTTAATACAATCTCTTATCAACTCATAGCAGTGTTTCCTTCAGCTATTTATAGTGCTATTCTTGAAAGGCATCATCGAATCTAGACTAGTACATTAAATTTACTCCACTGGCTTTCATATAAGTGTAAACCAACCAAACTTAGCCTTTCCAAACATTACTTTCATCTATTATTGGATTATTTAATATCATTAGCTCTATTATCCAATATAAAATTATTAATTTAGAAAGAAAACTTCCTTGTATATCTATTTGTGTGTGTGTGTGTGTGTATATATACACACACACACTATATATGTATATATGCATATATTTGTGTGTGTGAATATATATATGTTAATGTATACACACACACACCCACACACTCACATATTCTTTTAGAGTGAAGGCAAAGGCTGCAGTACGCCAAACCTCAGGTGGGTGTGTAGCTATTAGTGTCCCACAGGTGTGTATATTTGGTAGCTCTGCTGATATAACAAACTCCAACAGCTCAGAGACATATGACATAAAAGTTTATTTCTTGCTCACATTACACGTAAGCTTTAGATCAGTAGTGTTCTGCTTCTGCAGTGGCTCTGCCCATCTGTCTTCTGCATTACACTTCCGGACTGCAGAAAAAACCTCTATCTGTAATGTGCCTTTCTCAGAGCAGAAAGTAGAATCAAAAGACCAAGCTGAACCACACAATCACACTTAAAGCTTTTACTCTAACATGGCATATGTTATGTTTACTCAGATGACACTGTACAAGTCTACCACTGGGACAGGAATGTATATGCCATTTACACAGTGAGACTACAAGTTACATGACAAATAGATAAACTTCTTACAAAGATGGAAGTATTTTGAACAATAATATAATCTGACAATAGATTTGAGTTAGATTATAATATGGTGATATTATTCTGTTAAGCTGGTTGCTTTCTAGGCCAACACTATGGCTTCAACACAGCACCCAGTCTTTTATTGGAGTCTAGAGTCTCTAATGAGAGAATTTACCTTCAGGATTTAGCACAGAGAAAGACCATGCACCCTTACAGCAGAAACACATGCCCTTGAGCCATGAAAGCTCAGGGCTCTTGCCTTCTGTAGGGGAAAGAGCTTTCTTTCTAGATATACTCCCTCAAGGACACTGCTTTTTACAGTCTTGCTCTGTAGGCTATGTGAAAAAACGAATCCTAATGCATAGATCTTACATAGAATTAGCAGATATTTCGATTCCACCTCTCTATTCCTCTGACTCTAGGTTTTACAAATGTGCAAAATATGCACCCCTCAGATGTTGATTTATTAAGATGTTGTGGTTATCAGTGGGACATAGATTCACTAGATTCATTCGTACACTCATATACTCTAAGGCATTCCAGTAAATACAGTTTTGTGTTTTGTCCATCTTGCTAGGTGGGCACTGTTCTTGTAACTATGGCTATGTAAAAAACCATCCCAACTTAGAACAACAGCAATCATTTATTATCCCTTGTTTTCTATAATTCAGAAATTTAAGAGCAGCTTAGCTTGTGGTTCTGGTTCAAGGTCTTTCTTGATGCAATGTGATGGTGGCTGGGTCTAGTATACTGAAGGCATATAGAACTCCAATTGGAAAGACGTGGCCATCTGACAATGGCAGGGACTCCTCAAGTATACTTCTGTAATTCTATATGGTATCCTTTGTGATTTCGAACATGGCAGCTTCGAAACTACTTATCATGGCAGATGAGATGTCCAAAGGCAAAAGTTCAGGGAGAGAGGGAGGGAGGAAGTGGGGGGGGGTGGGGAGAGAGAAAGAGAGAGAGAGAGAGAGAGAGAGAGAGAGAGAGAGAGAGAGAGAGAGAAATATCCAGGGGAAGCTATATTGCCTTTTCTAACGTAGCGTTGGAAATCAGGCAAGTGTCAATTTTGCCACAAACTCATAGTTGGAGCAGTGACAAAAGTATACCCAGGTGAGAGAGGATGGACCAGAGACCTCATCTCTCTACAGAGGATTGGAACCATCACTTTGTAAGAAGAGTGAGTCAGACAGGATAAACACCGGTGTGAGGATAATTGGAAAATCCAATTTGCCAAGGATACCATGACTGGCCAGCCCCTAAATCTAGTTCTGGTAAGACCCACTGGATTTGAGTCAAAGAATGTTAAACCTAAAAAGAAAAGACTAGAAAATAATCTCATACAACTTTTTCTGAAGGAATTTAAGTGATTGCCCAAGGTAAGACAGATAATTAGATATAAATATACAAAAATTAGAGTAGGAGTGCCTATCTTGAATTCTCTTGACTGAATCACAGAACGTAAATCATTTTATCAGGCTCCTGTTTTACAGGTCATCACCATGGCGTAGTTAAAATGGTAAAAGCTGAATCTTAATTTCTGTTGAACTGAAAACCAATTGTTATCTGGTTTTGGATATTCAGGGTTTGTTGTTGTTGTTGTTGTTGTTTGTTTGTTTTTTTAAATTTGTTAGCTGGTAGTGAAACCTACTTAAATTAATGGTCAAAAACAGAATATAAATCTCATATCAATACAAAAATTAACACAAGATATAACATAGATTTAAATGGAAATATAAAACTATAAAGCTTATAGGAAGGGAAAAAAGAATATAAGATTAATAAAGATATAAAATGATACTTGGTAAGATTTTTTTTATATTCTTAGCTCATAAATAAACTATTAACTGTTTTTATAAGTACTTTGACCTCAATCCCTTAATAGTTGAATTTGAATTCCTTAGTAGTTATGGAGCTATTGTAGTCATCTATTTCATAATGAATGAAGAGTGGTAGTTTGTGTTTTTTAAGAAAGTCCATTTCACAGAAGGTTTCAAGTTTATATGTGCAGAGTTTTTCATACCATTTCCATATTATCTTTTGATATATCTGCAGAGTCTGTAGTGGTATTCTCTGCTTCATTTCTAATATTGATAATTTTTGTATTTTCACTTTTTTCTTGCTCAGTCTTGCTAGCTGTTTGTCAACTTTATTGATCTTCTCAAAGAATCAGCTCTTGGTCTCATTGATTTTCTCTATTGTGCTTCTATTTCCAAGTTCATTGATTTCTGCTCTTATGTTTATTATTTCTTTCCTTTTGTTTGCTTTGGGTTTATTTTGTTCTTTTGATTATTTATTTGCAACTTTTTTCCTTATATATGAATTTAGTTTTATAAATTCTCTCTTAGCACTTCTTTAGCTATGTCCCACAAATTTTGATATTTTGTATATTCATTCTCATTCAGCTAAATGTATATTTTTCATTTCTCTTGAAACTCCTGTTTTGACCAATGAATTATTTATAAATATACTGCTTAGCTTCCAAATGTTTGGAGATTTTTCTGTAATAATTCTTATTGATTTCTAGTTTGATTCAGTTGTGATCAGGAAACAAACTCTGTATAATTTCACTTAGTTGAAAATTTTAAGGTTTATACTATGGTGTGGGATGTCAGTAGCATAAAAGGTTGTATGTGTGAGGGGAAGGGGATATATTGGAAAATTCTGTACTTTCCACTCAATTTTGCTGCAAACCTAAAATTGCTCTAAAAAAAAAGTTTGTTAATTAAAAAATAACATGTAATGAAAAAAATTAAGTTTCATTTTATGGACTTCAACTTTAGGATATGATTAATGAACATTCGAAAATAATATGTACCCTGCTGTCATTGGGTGTTCTAAACTTTCAAGTGGATACTGTTGTTGAATTATTCTATATTTCTGATTTCCTATTTTTTTAAATAAATTTGTGAGAGATAAGTATTGAAGTATTCGAGTGTTAACAGTGAGTATTTATTTTTTGTTTCAGTTCTATCAGTTTCTTTCTCACACATTTTGCAACTCTATTGTTTGATGTGTATGTATTTAAGATTTCTGTGTCTTTTTGTGTTTACCCTTAATAACTACATAAAGTCTCTCTGGGGTATTTTTTTGCTCTGAATTCTAATTTATATGATATTAATATATACATTTTTACTTTCTTTAATCAGTGTTTAAATAATTTTGGAAACAGTTGAGTCATGTTAAAATACACCTGCCAATCTCTATCTCTTAATTGTTATATTTACACCATTTACATTTAATGTAATTATTGCTAAATTAGCCTTTAAGCTTGCAATTTCATTTTTATTTGCTGCTTAATTCTTCTGTTTCCTTTTTCTTGCTTTCATGAGGGTTAATTTTGGAAATCCATTTTGATTTCTTTGAGTAGCCTTTGCAGTGGTTATTCTAGGAATTGATGTGTGTGTGTATATATATAAAAATATATATATATATTATATATATATACACACACACATATATCCTCATCTACTTGTCATTATTTTACAAGTTCAAATGAAGTATTGCAACCTTCTCTTCCTTTAGTTCCCTTAACCCCTCTATTTATAATTGTCCTATTTTCTCAGTATATATTTAGAACTAGATCGTACAATGTTAAAATTTTAGCTTTAGTCATCAAAAATTTAGAAAACTCAAGAGAAGAAGCAAAGTCTATTTTACTTTCCCGTGTTTTTTAAATCATGTTCTTTCCTCTTTCCTGGAGTTTCAGAGTTCTTTATTTTAAAATTTTCTTTATGTTTAGACAAATTCCTTTAGTCATTTTTTAAAAAATAGGTCCAAAAGTGAGATGGTCTCTTTGTTTTTCTATGTCTAATATCTTGATTTTCTTTTCATTCACAAAGGATATTTTTGCTAGGTACAGATTTCTAGGTTGACAGTTCTTTGCTTTCACCCCTTGAAAATATTTTGCCTCTTTATTTTGGCCTCTGCAATTTCTGGTGAGAAATCAACTATACTTTTAATTGTTTTTCCCCCACAGACAATGTGTCATTTTTCTTTTATTCACTCTCAAGACTGTCTTTGGTTTTCAAAAGTTTAATTATAATTTGTCTTTGCATAGATATGTTTTTTTTTCTGTTGGGAATTCACCTTCTTGAATTCGTAGGTTTATGTTCTTTGAAAAATTTGGAAAGTTTTTGGTTATTATTTCTATATGTAAATTTTTCAGCCCTGTCCTCTTTCTCCTCTTTCTTTAACTTTATGGCACAAATATTAGTCCTTTGTTATAGTTCCACAACTCCTCAAGGTTATACATGTATTTTCTCAGTTTATTTTCTCTTCGTTGTTCAGATTGAGCAATTTCTACTGTTCTATGTTCCAGTCCCTGAGGATTTTCTCTGTTTCATCCATTCTGCAATCAAGCAGATTCACTGAACTTTCATTAAGTATATTTTTCAGTTTTAAAATTTATATTTAGTCCTTTTCTATAGTTCTATTTCCCTGATGAACCTTTCTATTTCTTTTCATTCATAAAGGATATTTTTGTTTTCTATTTTTTATTTGTTACAAGTATATTTATAATTACTCATTAAAACATTTTTTGTGGTTACTTTAAATTATTGTCAGATAATTTTAACATTCCTGTAATGTGAGCATTGTGATCTCACGATTATCTTTTTTCATTCAATTTGATATCTTTCTGGTTCTTGATATAACAAGTGATTTTCAATTGAAACCTGGATGTAATTGTATTATGTTAGGCACTTCTTGGTATTATTAAACTTCTCTTTCATCTTGCTTTTTGGGGGCATGACTCTGTTGGAGGAAATGAGAGGATATCATACCTTTACTGTCACATAGAGATAGAATTTGAGGTTTGCCACTTGGCCTACATTGACACCAAAGTTTGGGAAGGCTCCTTAGTACTACTGCTGGGCAGAGGTGTAAGTTTTGACTCCCCACATTGTCTCCACTGACAGCAGTGGGGCAATCTTGTTACCACTGGGTAATGATTAAAGATACCATTTTCTACTATGCCTCCTCTGATATCACCTGAATGGTTAGTGGGAACATTATTAACAAGTTGAGTGGAAATGCTGGCTGTCCTGTGGTCTGCACTGACATTATGAATGGGGGCCTTATTACTGGCCAGTGATGATTAAAATTCTACCTCCCCCCACCTCAACTATTTTCTGCAACTGCAACTACAGCCCAGGAAGGGTATTACAGTTTTTTGTTACATCATCGAGTGGCTCTCTACGCAGCTCTTGTTGACAGAGGTAGGGTAGTGTCAGAGTTTTTTTCTTCAGTGTTGTTTAACTGGAATAGAGCAGTTGTCTAAAAGTTTTATGTCTTGCTAAGTGGTCCCTCCTCCTAGTCCTTTGGCTAGAGAGAGAGCAGGCTTTTGTTGGGGCTATTTTTATCTGTACTGGCAGGTGTTTACAGATTGCTGATTTCATCAGCTCTGAGTCAGGATATATGAGCAGAAAAGAAAACCTAGGTAACTAACCACCATGTTATTTCTTAGAGCCTAAGTTTTCCACCAGCTTGCCTTCTTTTTTCTATATTTCAGTCTTCTTGTATGTCTACTCTGTCTCCAAGAAGTAAAAGTCTCATTAGCAAAGCCTTTAAAAATAATAATTTTATTTATAGTGCTTTTTTAATGAAAAATAATACATGGCCCGGTTTTGTTCAGCAAGTGACAGAATCACAAAAAAAGTATTTGTTACTGTGGTCAGGCCACCCAAGCAAATAGATTCAAATAGTACTTCATATATTAGCAACCATGCAATTTCCAGCTCCCAAAGAGCTAGAACACCAATAATATATGTGTTCCTTCTGGTAATACACAGGAGCAGTAGTTGAGCCAGACACACCTAGCACAACTTGGGGGCAGATGTTAAGAACAAGCAAGAAATTATTACCACAGATAGGCAGATAGACCAAGGAGAACAGCATTGCTCGTAGTTTTTACTATCATGTCATTTCACTTCATTCTGACAACAGCCCCAGGAGTTAGGTACTAGCATTGACTTCCATTTTACAAAAGGAGAAAAGATGCTTAGAGATTCAATAAGTTTCCCAAGTTTTCACAGCTCATAATTAGAATATCTGTTCTCCAAAACATCAGTCTGATGCTAGAATTTAAGCTCTTAACTATTATAGATTATAGATGCTCATATAAAGTGACTCTAATAGTAGTCTTCCAGACTAGAGAACATAGAAATGATATCCAAGAGTCACAATAATCTCTGTTCTCAGTCAAAATGATCTGCTAAGATAGTAATTCAAAAAGTAGTTTTGGGGTTCCAAATGATGAGTTGAGCCTAATAGAATTCCAGCACAAATGATCCGTAGTTCCAAAAGAGAAGCAAATAGGCAATGTGAGAAAAAGAGTCAGGGACAGGAAAGCCTGAGTTCATGGATCAGGGTCAGGGCAAAGATTTCTGGATCGTTGCAAGGGACTTGATAGAAATGTAAAGAGTGAATACAAAAGTCATAGGGAAAGGGGAGGGCTGCCCAAGTGACAGGATGATTGACTTATAATCAATAATCACATTGATAATGTTGACTATCAATTATTGAGTGCCCGCCATGTGCCAAGGGCCGCACTAGGTACTGAAATAAGTTTTAATAATTGGAATAGGCAGCAGATACTTAGACTTGAATTAAGTGTGCTGGGTTCCTTTTATTTCAGTGTAGCATCCTAAAAGGATATATTTGAGATCTCAGCATTTAGCACCAAAGCCTTTAGAGTCCTTGCTAGGAAAGCCAACTTTGTAAGAAATTCATGAATAAGAGAATGGGAAGTTTTAGGTGCTTCCTGCCTCAAGTCAGGATTCGTCTATCATAGAAGGTGTAACTAAGGCTGCAATTGGACAGATCAATGACCTGTGAAGATCAGAAATAAAGAATTTAGGCATGAAGACTTTCACCTTCATTAGGGACACATACAATGTTCCACATCCAAGGGGAAAAATCAGTAAAAGATACCATCTCCCTTGCAGGACATTTGATCCTGTCCAAAATGTCTATGAAGACATTTGGCCCACACCAAAAGGTCCTTGAAATCTGCTCCTGTCAAAATGTCCATGAGGATATTTGGTCCACGCCAAATGGTCCTTGATATATATGGTCCTGTCAAAATGTTCACACTTAGAATATTTTCCTGGGTTCTAATAGTCATAATGATTATTTATACTTTTAGTTTATAGGATTTAATACATTAAAAAAAATACAGTACTCTCATGTTTTCTTAGTTCAGTAATTGTGCTGTGGCTGTATTGTTAATAATAACCCTTCTTGCCTTTGGTAGCATACTTGGTAAAGGCATATGGGGTTAGATAGATGGATCAGCATGGACCAAATGTCTCTGTGGACATTTTGGTGAGGATCAAATATCAGAGACCAAATTTCAAGGACCTTTAGCATGGACCAAATGTCTCTGTGAATGTTTTGGACAGGAACAAATGTCCACTAATCTAACATTTCAGGAATTCATCCATTTATCAGTGATTCATTATTCATTCAACTATTAATTACTGAATGTCTGCTTAATGCCTGGTATCATGCTAAGTCCTCTGTATACAGAAAAGAACAAAAAAGACCTGATTTCTGCCTTTATTGGGCTTACTAACACTAGAGAACACTTAACACAATGGACTGGTTGTTACAGAGAACATAGGCAACGGTAGACTGGCTGTTTAAATACAAGGTGTTCCTTGCCGTAAGGGATGCAATAAAAACATATAGCAGAGATACACAACCTCACGTAGGGGAATAGTAAAGTTTTCCCAGAGGAGGTGACATTTAAGCTGAGGTTTTGATTTTGAGATAGGTGAGGAAGGTAAAGTGTTAAAAATTTCCAGTCAGAGTGAATAACCTGTGCAAAAGCCCTGAGCCTGGAATTTACACAGCACACTGAAGAAGCTAAAAGAAGGCCAGAGAGGTTGGAGTCTGGATAGGGCAGTTGCTCACCTCGGTGACTGCGGAGGCGGGAGAGAATTTCTTAGAGGTAGAACATGGGGTACAGGTTGGGTGAGCACCTTAGAAAATGTCTCTGAAGTGGCTAGCTCAGTGTAGTTACTTTGTGGGTGACGAACCTCTCTCTAACGCTCTATACCTTTTCTGTCTTTTTACTAAGCACAAAGGGTGAAGATGTGAAAGGGCCTCTTCTTATATCTTGAAAACCTCATCTCCTCCACAGCAGGAATTTTCAAATGGCCCCGAGTTGGCATTTGTAGAGCAGTGCTCACTCTGCCCCTGTGAAGAGTCATCTATGAGCAATGGAAGTTATTTCTGTGTCAGCTCCTCGGATCAGAGGCAGCCGGGCAGCCAGAATCCACATGGCCTAGTCCAGGTCGTCATGAGGCTGATAAAAAGGGTGTTGGAACTCTGCCAGCTATAAGATCTAGTACTAAGAAGCCAAAGGATGTGTTTTAAGCTACTTCAAAATCTGTGGATGTTATTTCCTCCTTTGAAGCTCATTACAGCACTGAACTAACCATTAGTAATCCCACTGAAGTCCAATACCAAAGAGCAATAGAGAGGTATAATTTGTGAGCCTTTTCAAGCATCCTGCTTTACTGAAACCTCCCTCATTGTAAAACTACAGAATACTGTATATCATGTATTCCTTCCACAGTTGTATGTGGAAGGATTTGGGCAGAGATTTTTATTTGTTTATTTATGTAAAGAATGGAATCATAACTTTGATACCGTGACTACAAACCCCTTTTAGGTAGGATAATTAAATGCATGGGCTTATTTCATTCATTCAATAAATATTTGTTGATTCCAAATGTCTGTGAGGCACACTTCTACATACCAGAGATCAGTGAGGAAGGAAATACGCAAAGTTGTTGTTTATTTGCAGTTCGTAATCTAAAGAGTTGAAGACTTTTGGTCAAGATGGTGGAACAGATAAATGCTGTGCTCACCTCCTCTCATGACCACATCAAAATTACAATGGAACTACAGAACACCATCATTGAAAATCACCTGAAGTCTAGCTGAACAGAAATCCTATAACTAAGGACGTGTAAAAGAAGCCACCTCAAAAATGGTAGGAGGGGTAGAGACATGGAACAGGCTGCTCTAATACCCACATGTGGAGGTTAAAAATTGGGAGGGATATCTTGGCTTTGGAGGTTCCCATGGAGGAGTGAGAGGTACCACCCCCACACCAGGCTCCCCACCCCAGGGTTCAAGTGCCGGGAAAAGAAGTCCCCACAAAATCTGAAGGTGGAAATCAATGGAGAATGTGGCTGAGACAGAGGAATATAGGAGTCCCAGATGCTTCTCTTAAAGGGCCAGTGCACAAACTTATCCACTGATGGACTCACTTGCTCTCTGAGCTCCAGCAAGGGAACATCTGCTGAAAAGGTACTGGGGATATATGGAGAAAAATTGAATTGTCTGGCTTCAGAATGAGGCCTAGAGAGGCAGCTTTCTCCTGAACAGAAGTGCTGGCAGAGTCCATGGTTCCTTTGTTGAGCCCTCCTCCAGTCCAGCGTGCAGATGCAGGCAGCCGCCATATCTGAGCTCCATCAGTCTGGCTAACACAGCTCACACTGCCCAAGTGATTCCCTGAGACACTGCCCCTCCCAACTTGAGGGCCCATCCAAGCCACCTCCAGAGGTTCTTTTCCCTTACAAATGGCCTGTCTTGGCTCACATTGCAGACTTTCCTAAAATCTCTCAAAGTTTCAAAAATCCAAACAAGCAGCATCTGGCATCAGTGTGCCTCAGGCCTCTTGCTGAGCAGCCCCAAGCCTGGCACTAACAGCAACCAACTTTGGTTCATGACTTGGCTTCTCAAGGCAACTTCAAGCCTAGCGTGGGTGGCAGTCATCTGCAGATTGCTTAGTGGCTCATGCCAGGTGGCCCTGGGCAGGGCACAGGCTGCAGCTAAATTTGGCCTGTGGCTGGGTCCTTTCCAGGAGGCCCCAGGCTGACATGCCAAGTGGTCATCTTCAGACCAAGCTGGAGCACCAACCAAGGTGACATCAAGGATGACACACCCAAAGAGAAGAGTAGGCAGGCATCGGAGCCCTACTAAAGCAAATCCTGCTCTATAGAGTCAGCCCCTACACAACAGCCCCTCCACTATGGTCAGGTCCAGTCCGCACAACCAGTCAGCCCAAGGGCCGGTCCCTCCCATTGATGTGCCAACAGCAACCGAGGCTCAACTACAACAGGAGGGTACATACGATTGACTATACAACAGACACACCTGGAGCACCTGGCTTAGGAGACCAGAGAGACTGAACCTGAGGACATCTACTACATAAGGCCACTCTACTAAGATGGGGAGACATAGTAGCCCTATTTAACACATGAAAATGAACACAGGGAGGCAGCCAAAATGGGGAGACAGAGAAACATGTTTAAAATGAAAGAACAGAACAAAACTCCAGAAAAAGAACTAAACAAAATGGAGACAAGCAAACTACCAAAAAGAAAAAGAAAAAGAAAAGGAAAGAAAGAGACAGTAACCAGATAATAAAGAAAAAAGAAGAAATACAGGGAGGGAAGAAAAAAGTAAAAAAAAAAAAGAGAGAAAAGGAAGGAGGGAAGGAAGGAGGGGGGAATGAAGAAGAAAGGAAGGACATTTCCAGTGTTAACTAATAGGAAAATTGAAAGGATAATGTGATAAATCACACTTGGCATGTGTCTGGTTAATTTGGGCTATGTAACACATTACTCAAAAACTTAGTAACTTAAAACAACATTGTGTTTTATTTATAATTTTTGTGAGTTGAATTCTAGAAGGACTCAGCTGGGTGTATTTTCTGTGATCCACATAATCACATCTGGAACAGGAAGATCCACTTCCAAAAGGAGCATTTTCATTCACATGTCTAGCTAGCATCTCAGTGCCTCCCTCTCCTGCCCTGCCCCCAATTTCTCTCCCTCTCCCTCTCCCTCTCCTTCTCCTTCCCCCCCCCCTTTCTCCTTTCTCTATTCACATAGTATTTTATCTTCCAAGATCTCTCCATGTGGATTAGCGTCTTATGGTATGAAGGTCAAAGGGAGTTACACTAATTACATGCTTCTAAGTGTGAGTGAAAATTGCCAGTCTCTTAAGGCCAGAGCCAAGAGCATCACTTCTGCCATATCCTCTTTATGTGAGCAGTCACAGAACCCACCCAGACCCAAGGACATGCTTCGTAGACTCCACCTCTCAATGGGAGAAGTGCCAAGGCATACATGGCCACTTCATATCTACCACAGAGTCTCTGACATAATGTTGAATGATCAAGGATAGCTGTCCTCAGGAGACGACATTTGAACTGAGTACTGAGTGACAAGAAATAACTAAAATGTTAACTTCTGAAAGCAGACCATATTAGGCAGAGGAAATAGCGGTACAAAACCCCGAGGCATAAATGATTGATGTATTTGAGAAAAGAATGAAAGCTAGTGGAGCTGGAGCTGGAAGATTGTAGCTGGAGCTGGAAGATTGAGGGAGTGACTTTAAGAAGATGTGATACGAAAAGTGGAGTCAATTGGCCTTGGGCAGGAATTGGGATACTATTATTAGTGTGAGGGAAGGCATAGGAAGCTTTTGAAACTAGTATGAAGTAACTTATAGATTTAAAAGATTATAGAGGTTCAAAAAAAGTAGTTGAAAGAGCAGTTTGGAGGTTGTTACAGTAATCCAAGTATGAAATAATGATGATATAGACTATCTTGGTTTCATTGGAGATGAATTTGAGATGAGTGTAGATATATGTATAGGTGTAAGTTCAGGGATAGGTGTAGGTACAGATATAAATATAGATGTAATGTAGATTTAGAGATAGGCCTATTTGGGTGTAGATTTATATAGAGATAGAAATTTACATATACAGATGCATATAGAAATCAATACAGAAATGAAAATAGTCATATAGATTTAGACATACACATAGAAATTGGTGTAAAAATTGATATAGATTTAAAGATAAATTAGATAGAGCTAAAGACATATAGATATATTTAGATACAAATACAGCTATTAACATAGAAATAGGTATGAATTTATGTAGAAATACAGATACAAACACAGATACAGATGCATTAGAGATCTACACACTGCAGAATTCGCTAATTAGGTAATAAAGCAATCACACAAAAGAACTCTACAATAACTTGAGCAATGACACAGAGCAATGCTGTTTTCTGAGTTAGATGAAATTGATTTGTGGAAATTACTCCACTAAAGAGGTAAAATAGCCCCAAGAAGATCTCTGAAATCAGAAATATTTGAAGGGGAAATGCCACATCTGTGTAGGTACTCACTGATTTTCTTTTCCTCTCCTCTCTCACATAAATGTCTTTCCTTGTTTCTCCTTTTATCCTAGCATTTCTCCCCTCTGGAATATTGTGACTGGGAGGGCATCACAGACTTTGGAGCAAGAGTGGTCTGTATTTAAAGTTGGTGCCTGCCATGCACAAGTTGCAGACTGTGGGAAAATTAGCTCAATTCTTCAGTTTCTTCAACTTCAAAAAAGGTAATTATTCTACTTATCTCATAGGGCTGCTATGAGAATTGAAAGTAAAAAATATGTAAGATGCATTTAGCACCATATTTAGCACCTTGTAGGGCTCAAGAAATGTCAATCTTCTTTTTCTTATATTCTCAAGCCTTTCAAAGTCATACTTGTTCGTTAAGACCCAACCTTTCTCAGATGCTCTACGAAACTTTTTCAATCATCTCCCCTCCTCGATACATTATTTCAAAATTATTTCCATCAAGCTAATGCAATTCCCCAATTAAACTGTAATTTCCTTGAAGGTAGTGATTCCCTCTTACTCATCCTCTTTTTACCATAATATCTAGCCCAAAACTGAGTGCTCCACAAATATTGTAAAAATTCTTGTTGATTGATTTCTCTTTCTTTCCTTTTACTGAATTAATTAATTCTCCAATATTGAGGGTCTAGTGAAAAACTGACTCTAAAACAAGTATTTAATATATGGAATCCTATGGGTTTTCTTAAATAACTCAGACCTTAATAATTTTTTATTTTCTTATTCTTTTCAGGCGGTTCTCATATTCCATACAATGTTATAAAAGTAAAAACAAAGGTCTCTGTAATGAATTATTTTTCCCCATCAAGTTGTCTGGAAATTAAATAGTCAACATCTACAAATTGCATTGACATGTCATAGTTTTAAATGAATCGTATCATATTGCAACATTTGTAAGTGCTAAAAGAATTGGTCAATACTCTTGGTGTATAACTGACCTTTGAAAATTTACCCTCTACAGGTAGATATGCTATATTATATTTAGAATATTTGTTACAAATAGTTTTTTTTTTAATTCTTAAGTGTGATTTCTAGATAAAATTTCACATTAATGTAATATCTTGCTTTCCTCTCTGCCTATGACCATGAAACTGTTCCTTATCTTACACAGATTAAAAGGCATGCTCACAAAAGCTGGAACCCTTCCTATCACTGAAAAAAACATGACAGTTCAGAACAAAGCTTTGTCTCCATTTCTAATCAAACAGAAGCACTGATATCTTTGTCAAACCTCATTAACGTGAAGACAATTTCTCTTTTGGTAGATTCTTAACCATTTGTTTATAAAATCACCTCTCTATGATTTGAGTCTTAATTTTTCAAGGAATAGGTTTTATTTTACTTTATTATTGCTCTTCTAATAACTTATGGATCTTGATATTCAATGATTTTCTACATTGAGTATTTTCATGAAATAATAACTTCTAATTTAATAACACAATCTTATATATTTCAAATAATACACGGATTAATAGTATCCCCTGACTATCCTACTCAAATCCCATTATTGGTATATCCTTCTTTTTGGAATCACAAACTGAATATCCTATATCAAATGCTACATACAATCACATACACACACAAAAAAAATGATGAAATAAAAAATATTAAACACAAGGTTCCTTTCCCTTGTGCAAATATAACTTCTCAAACAGATGTTGCAATGTGGGATATTCCTATTGAAATAATGGCACAAAAATCTATGCCCTAAATGGATGATTTAGTAAGTAAATAAAGTACCCGTAAGTTTTCAAAGTCCTTTATTTATTTTTCATCTATACCTGGTGTGATGTGGATAATCTGGAGCCTCTTTCTTTTCTGTCCTCATGTCAGGTTATCCCTTGCCTTGCTCTGGATGCTACAGACACACTGGTCCGCTCTGATTTTTTGAACATTTGTAGTTCTCTTAGCTCAAACGTTTGATTCTGACATTTTCTCTACCTTCAATATTTTCCAAACAGTTCTTCAAGCAATGCTGTCTTTTCATCCTTCGGTTTAAATATCACCTCTACAATCAGACTTTCTCCAGGTATTTGAAGTATGACTCCCTGTATTCATAGAGCATTGAGGTACATAGATGCATCTTCTTTTTTTCACTGGTTCCATTGTTCACTTGTTTATTTTCTCTCTTCCTCACTAGAACAAGAATTTTTTAAGCACAGGGAATGTGTTTGGGAAAAGAGTAGGTTGCTGTGAATCTAGATTTTTTAACAAGCTCCCTGGATTCTATTAAACAGGCAAATTGGAGAAATAATGGTATATAAGTCTCTTTGTAATGTGGTATCTGCCCGTTATTCTCACACTATCTATACTTAGAAATCACCAATATCTAACATCGTGTCTTGCATTTTTCTGGATAAATTAATGAACTTGTCCAGATGGTATTGAAACCCAAGATCTGGGTTCTGACTCCAAAGTGCCTGGTTTTATCACACATTAGAGTAGAGGAAAGGTGAAAAGAGAATACATTGGAGAGGGAGGATTTGGTGCCATGTCTGTGGAAGCTGGTGGTGAAGTGATAGAAACCTACCATTCACTTTATTGCCATAGTGTAAGTGCACAATTCATTTATACATACAGAAAATGTGCTGACCATCCTCTATGTGCCGGCTATTTCACGAGCACCAGAGAGTGATGATCAAGACAGACACAGTGATGACATTTGTTGGTGAACTTTCAATAGGTAGATGACGATACAAGTTTGATTACACTGAGTTGCACTACATGTGAAATAAAGATACAGATACCTATAATAGTCAATTTCTCATCTATAAAATGAGTACAGCAATATCTTCCTTGGTGGGGCTGATGTGAGGATTAAATGAGACTACATGCTTCTAATTGTTTAGAATACAATAGCTACACAAAATGTTTTGAAGTAACATATTTTTGCAACAATATCTATACAAGACCAGAGATTCCATAGAATATTAATTATATTAATATTAATTCCACAGGATTTAGTTCAACTTATATGAGTTAAAAGCAAAGACTTTATAAATTAATATAGTGAAAATAGTGACTCATTTTCATATTTGTTTATTAAGGATGAGGACACAAGATAGTGCTTTTGTACATGTAGAATTTATAAAAATTAATCTAAATAAAATGTGAAAATCCCATCAAAAATAAATAATCTTAGTTACTTTGATATTCTGTGAGGCAAATTGATGCCCTTAAAGCAAAACTGTACATATGCAAGACAGATAGAATGTAATCTGTTTATATTCATGAGTCAATTCTGTACTCCAATCCAGCATAACAATGATGTTTATTGTACTGTTTTCCAGAGAGAAAGAAATTGTAAGGCAAGTTATCGTTTGTTAGATAATTAATTCATTTTGTTCATAGTTTAGAGCAAATTCTATGAGTGAAGCATGTCATTAGGGATGCTATGCGTTCTTACTTAAACTTTACAATCACTAAGTGGCAGAAGGTTCTCATTTTTCTTTTGAAGATGAGAAAATGGATGTTCATAGAGAGTAAGAGTGTTACCCAGGACATTTGGCTTTTAGCAGTCGTACTTAGATTTGTCTCTGACTTTAACACCAAGCAAACTAGGACATCAACTTCCTTCATTCTCAGCAACTTTACTCTAAGGAGTAAAGCACTGAGTTACCATCCTGGTTCAGACTCTATAAAAAATATCTATTGATCATGCACTATGGGCATAAAATCTGTGCATGTTGATGGGTATAAGACATTGTTCTTTGCTCAAAGATGAATGAAATAATGGCATACACCTTCAAAGGACTTACTATTATTAGTTAGGATGTAATATATACAATGGAATAAAAGTTGTATCTGTCTTTAACTTGAATAATTTGGAGGCTGAAGATTTTATCCACATTTAAGTTCAACTTCACTCTTGAATGTTGCCTTGGGAATAGTTGGCACTTGATACTGTTGATAGAAACTAAAAAATTAAAAAGGATGATGAATTACTGTGATACCTGCACACTGACGATCTAGGGAGCCAAGAGTATAAAATGTATCTGGTTTTCCATTACATAGAGAGCCAGAGTGGCAAGAACTGTGTGCTATTGGTAAGATGAATAAAATTCACTTTAAAATATTTCAGCATAACCCTCTATGTTATGTTGTCAAAGGTTTGTTCATTGGTAAGCTCTAATCCACTTTGAGATGGCTGTCCTAATCAGGAATTGACACTCCAGAGGTGTCTAGCTAGCATTCTAATTAAAAAAAACTCTTAATTCTAGAACTGGTTTCTACCTGTGCTTCTGGTACTCATATCTAAATTAACAACAATGCTTTACAAAGTAGCTTGGTAATTGTCAGGGAAAAAAATATCAAAATGAGTAACCTATTAATTACCATGGTTAATATTAGAAGTAAGTTCTCATTGGCAAAAATATTTTAGAGAAGTTTTAATTCTTGTATTAGCAGGGTACACAAATTTAGGTACATCAATCTTTTAGAAACAGTTCCTAAAATTTTTGTGCCAGGTCACTTTTAAAGGAAATTTTCTGGTTTTCAGATATGGACCACAAAAGCCACCAGCTCTTACCTCTGACCTGTTGTTACATTTATCTTGAGTGACTGTTTCATGCAAGGTGATAGTCAGAGTACCTAATAGGACAAAGTACTAGTATTTCATCGCAGAAGTGATCAGGTAGGCTTTCAAAACCTACTTAAACATACATATATAACAAATATACAAACCCAGTAGTTTATGTGAGAGACACAATCTGACACTGTTATAACTGCGCAGCCCACTTGTAGATTAGCTGGCCCTGACATCCCTTGAAATTCTTGATTGGCCTGTTTTCTACCAGTAAGAAGCTACGAGTTGTACATGTCTAAATTGGTTTGAGGCTATGTGCATAACACCAGTGTACATGGACAAAAAAGAGTGGGCAGAGGTATTTTTGATTATTGAGACATAGTCATAGCTTTCTGTCGTAAACAGATTCATCCAACTCAGAGGTCAACAAGCCTGTCTTCCTTATCCCACTCTTCCCCTCCTCTGTTCCATCTAGGATCGCCTTAACGCCCCCTTAAGACGAGTATTTTTTCTATATAATTTGGGGTTCCCAGAGAACATTACAACAACCACGGTATACATTTCTGATATAAAGGCACTTATTAAAATAGCTCCATATAAAACCACCCATTTTTCAAAAGCATTTGCATGCTAATGTTTACATGTTAAAAATATGTCTCAACAAATATAAACTCATAGACACAGAAAACAATATGGTGGCTGTGAGAAGGAAGTGGGTGGGCGGAGGTAGAAAATAGTAAAAGAGGTCAAATACATGGTGACAAAGGAAGATCTGACATTGGATGGTGAACATACAATGCGATATACAGTTAATACATAAAATTATACAATTGAAACCTATATAATTTTATTAAACCGTGTCATCACAATAAATTTTAAATATATATGTCTCTAAACGTTCTGATGCTTATTTTCCAAATTAATATGCAAGTCCAAAGTACCTCATTTGGTGTTAGATATATTTATCAATGCATTTTAACAAGAAATGTGGTCATATATGTTATTGTACCTCATATCTATTTAACTTTATATTTATAAACCAGTCTGGAAAATTGACAGAGTTCTAAAAAAAATTTTTTTTACACCTTTTGGATCAGCACAAAGTTTCAGCTTAACACAGTAGAAATATACCTGTATAATATTTAGATGGTATTTCCACTCCCATCTATTGGGGAAACCAATTATTAACCTGGAGGGAATATTTGTACATGGGTAGAGGTTATTCCACAACATTTAGAGGAGAAAAATAATGGAAGGTGGTTTACTATTCAATCTATTTTTTTTAATGTCTGATTGGAGCACCTATTAATTCTGTCTTTAATTTTGCATATGGATAGCACATTTGGTGCCAAGGCAACTCAAAATTTAGTTTTTGCAAGAGGGAATCAATATTAGTGATTGAATAGGACAAGTTCATCTGTCTACCCAATATTGAAATATGACTAATGTGAAACTACTTCCATTTGGAGGGAACAGAGATATTTGATATCAAAATAAGTGGGATCTTGCCAAAGTTCTTTTCCCCCCCTCCTCTTTCTCAGTGCGTCTGGACCAGAACCAATGTAAGAACTATCATGTTTCCGGAATGTTCCAAGGTCAGCCTCTAGGAGTTGATTCTGCTATCTGTCTTAGATACGAGTTTATCCTCATGTTCAACTGAGGTTAATCTGAGAAATACAGGTTTTAATCGGCGCTGTGCATTTTTAAGTAAAATCATATAATTGAATGGGGCAGAGGAGATCAGATCATTTTCACAAGGCACTGTTCCAATTCCTCTAGTCCTACAAACTACTTCTTCCTCATTTTGAATATATTCTTGACTGAGCCTGAGGTTAACCCCGAGGCATAAATGCACATTTTTAGGAAAAAAGTTTGCAACCTCCAATGCAGATTTGCATCAACGTTTTTTTCTTTTACCTGCAAAAGGATCATTTCTTAAAATGATGCATTAAAAGTCCTTGACATAGCAGCAGGCAAAAAATGGTGAATGCAGGCATGGGCATAGTGGATAGCTAAATATATCTCACCTCAGCGGACTCTTTGGTATTTAGGTTTTCAGTGATCTGTTAAACGCTCTGCACATTTTAAAAGCTGTTTGCAGGCGATTCATGTAAGATGGCATAACGAGCTATGGTTCAGCTTTCCAAAACATGTGTATTTAACAAATTTAGTTGGGCTTCAGTTTGATACTTTGACATATTATAGCTTTATCTCTTCAATATTTAGAAAACACTCTTTAGTAGCCTTCGAATCTTTTCTACAAAAGAGTAATGAATGTCATCTTTCTTGGTAATCTTTTGAACGGTATTCTCACAACAGGATTATCAGAATTTCTTTTCCTACTATAAAATCCTGAATCAGCAAAATTTGCAACTTTGCAGCATACTTAAAATAGGTTGGCATGAATCTAGTCTGGCAGTGCTGGCATGTGTAATTTTTTTCTTTAATCTGTAAGGTTGTCAGAATATGACCAGTGCATGGAGAGAAAGAATCTATCCCTGTGAAACACTCCAGTGCCTGCTGCTTTTCTATTGCTTTGCCTCTGTGCTTCAAGAAGACATGACTAATGATTTTGAATTACAGTGGCCTGGTGACTTGTCAGTGACAGATAGAAATGATGGGCTCATGAACTAGGCCAGTCTTCACAACTCCCAGTATTGGTTTCTTCTTAGCCATTCATAATCAAGACTCAATGTTCTTTTAGCTACTCTTAAGTAGATGCTCTCAGCTAACCCCTAGAAGATAGACAGCTGTTGGAAATTGGAAGAGGATATTGCCATTTGGTGGAAACTACAATTTCTTTGATAAATGAGAAAAAGCTTCGCTTCAAGGCATCTGTGGAAAACACAAAAGAACACGAGAACCAATCCAGAAGAGCCTTCCTTTATTTCATTTCTGAAACACCTTCTTTTGCAGAAGTAGTAGTGCTCACCTCTCTGTAAGATTCGCTCTATGAATCCTGGTGGTTTTGTAGTGTGTGTTGCATCAGGGGGTTGACTTCGCATTTTTCTTCTCATTCACAATCTCATTGGGGTCTGCTTTTGTAGTTTTTGTTCACTGCAGAAGGTGTTCAGATGCTGTGGGTATTTGCTGTTTTGGCTGCCTAGCATCCATGGGTGCTTTCCAAAAGCCCTTATTATTTCTTTACATGAATTCACTCTCCACTATTGATTGTAGTCTTGATGGGATGGTAAAACATTCGTTCTCTCTACTTTAGGAGCCAAAGGAGTCCTTGGAGACAGTATAGGTTCCTCTGCCCAGGTCTTCTCCCTCCAATTCAGTGCAGCCAATGAGTTGATTAGCATAAAACTTCAGTTTGACCAATCAGATTCTTTCTCCTAGAATTTTGGATCTCAGCAAGAAAGTTTCAAGATATGAAAACATGGTTGATGTTCAAATTTATCATAATTCTGGCACTCTGATATCCTGGCTGGATAATTTCTCTAGCCTTTGTTGTTCTTGTTCTATTTGAAGCTGTGTGTGCATGGTCTAGTTTTCTATTGCATATACTGATTTTGTGAGCTATCCAATATCTTTCCAGTAAATTTACTTCAGTTCAAATTGCCCAGTATAGATTTTTGTTATTTGCAACAAGAACAACAAAGCAAACAGAACAAAACAAAAAACCCCTAAGGGATATACCCATCATATACTCTTTCTGGGACAAGGTAGAATATAAATAAATATCATAATCAATTAAGAATTAAAAACAAGATTTGGCCATAATACATTTCTTTAGGTGCTGGGGCATCTTGCTAATTCTGGACATCACTTGGTAAGGCTGCCAGAAAGAAAATTTCAAACAATATGTAGTTTCAAACAGTAATAAAGTTTCAAATAAACTGTTCTAAGTACCTACTATATGTCACACTTCCTATGTGAATAGATATAAGAGATAAAACAATGAAGAAGACATTTTTGAGCAGTTTATAATCCAGCCTAAGAAACAAACATAAAAAGATTATTTCAAAATAATACCATAACTTAGCTGTAGGGTATTCTAGTATAAATTATTATTTCTACTTCATGTTACCTTTGACCTAGTATATTTCATTATCCAGACAGAATCTACTCACATCAATGTGTTCATCACCAGTATAGATTTCTCAAAGATATGTTAAGGAGAGACTTGCGGACTTGCATATTACACATCCCAAAACCGGCATCATTTATGCATTTTCCACATATCTCATCTCTTGAGCCTCTTTTTATTTTTTTATCCTGTCCCCAGGCAATATTTGTCTTTTTCTCTGTCTTGCCAGCAATTGTCTTCCTTGAAATTTCCCTTCCTCTTATTTCTGTTCTGCAAAACATCAGTCCTCCTAATTTGCTTTAGCCCACTCATCACCATTTTCAACTAATCAAAGATCTGTTGGCAACGGGATCTATCATCCTTAGCAGACGATAATGAAATACAAATGAAATACAAATAAGGATTTTGGTGAAGATTTTGGTAAAGATAAACTGTGTACTTTGTAAAATGTTCCATATTATAGTAGGCAAGAAAATAGAATGATATCTAGCTGGTGGTTTGACAAGATCACCTTGAGTTATCTTGTCCCAAGAAGTCATCTGTTACATGAATTATTACATAGAAGAAACCCAACTGGAGGTAAGTAAATGACTAGAAGGGCATTCAACCTGTCATAACCCAAACTTCCAAAGCAACAATTTTGCCTTAAGAAGTTTAGTACTTCTATAGCACTGCTGATTAACCTGATATTCTCATTCAAAAGTATTCACTTGGATGGCACTAGGCTATAATCAAATACTCCTATCCATGGTCACCTTTCCCTGTCTGTTCAGTGGAACTGGGTCTAGAAGGATGAGGTCAGGACTAGGGAAGCAAACATACTAAATACTTAAAATATTCCATCACAACAAAGACTCTCCCAAACAACACACACACACACACACACACACACACAAACACACACACAATTTTAGTTTCAGAATGCCTGCTCTTCTAGAGGTCATGTTTTAGGAGTTAATTATAATGAAAGGGGGTGTTTCAACTCTTTCTGAAGACTTAGCCCCCACCCGAAAGTGCTGGCTTTCTCCAGAACCAATCAAACCCCAGCACCAGAAATGTTTAAAATCCAGTGGGATATCCATGACACTTACAGTCTTGGACTATATAAAAAGGGCACCAGGTCTTCTCTTTTACTCTTAGAAGTTTCTAGATTTCTGAATGACATCAGATCCTATTAAAAATTAAGTATAGGACAAAAACTTTTGGGTTCCCTGCCACTGGACTCGGTGACAGTCAATAAGAGTTTTTGCAGCTAATGGACACATAGGCTTCAGTCACAGATCATTACATTGCCTAGTCATGGGGTGTGTATATTAGTGATCACCTCTAAGCAATCAATTTCATCCAAAGCGGGCTTAATGTAAGTTAACATATATAATTTTATTGAAAATCTATACAATGTCCCTCATATCTATACTGACATAAGAAAGTAAAAAATGAGACATTTTGAAATATCAAGATCAAAATTCTGAGGCCCAGTTGCTTTATAAGAAATAATAATTATGGTAAACCATGGCACCAACATAGGGACTAAAACAAGAAGCTTTGGTTAAACTTAATCCTACATAGAGCTTACCAGAAGGCACTCCTGAGTAGGCTAGGAATTTTTTCAATTACTCCACCCCACCCTGACAGGCTCAACCTTGTCCCACATAGCAGGTCTGGTAACACACGAGACAACTCTGTCTTGGTATATTTAAATCTGATAGCTGCACAGACATCATCATCTGTCCAAACAAGACAGCCATGGCAGGATCCCAGGAAGTTAAGTGAGAACAGGTCTGGCTGGTTCCACCCCATTGTGTGACCCACCAGTCTAGAGCTACCAGATCCCCCATGGTTGTCATCAGCACTAACTGAATGAAAAACTAAGACAAAAACAAAAACAAAAAATGGCTCCTGCTGTGTGACTTGAAGTTCAAACAACTCATGACTTCTTAAATTTTCAAAGGAGAGACAACCTGCCCTCCTGAATATTTATTACATTCCAATATATGAAAATATATTTTAAGACCTAAGGGAGCATTAGGCAAGAATCAATTTAAGAAATAACTAAGATATGCCTCACATGCAACTCAAAGTTAGATGAGAAAGCCAGACATTTACTTCTTGTCCAATCCCCACCACCATAAAGATTTTAAATATATAAACTTGAACTTGAAGCAACCTAATGGACACATCCAGTTTGGTCAATTATTATAGTTTTCTAATTTCATTAGGGATTTTGTAGATTAAGATGGGAAGAGAATCATTCCCAAGCTTATGAACAGCAAATGGCTTTTAAACCCAAGCCGATCCTGTCTCTACAGGTTTTGTTTTGTTTTTTTCATCCTATTAGCAAACAAGCAACACATACCTGGGTGGCATGAACTTTCTGGAAAAGCTTAAATAAATGCATAGCATCAGGAGCTACATACCCTTAAATGTGCTGAAAAAGACAATAACCTATTTTTTCATTGTTTACTGAGCTAATACTAACTTGGAAAACAAAGCTTCTTTGTGCAGCCTGAGTTCCTCAAGCCACGTGTCCCTCTTCCTACCCCTCCTTTGGCAGGCAGACGTGCTAGAAAGAGCAAATCACACTTACAGGTTATTTGGCTAAGTCAGCCTGAGGATTAGATACAAAAGAGATGGTTATATGCAGATAATGATGTTGGCATAAGTAGATACTTCACTCTGTATTTATTTTTAGGCATTGAATTGGGTTTGCTGAAACAAAGCTTCTTAGGCATCCCGTATCCGATGTATTTTAGTCTCTCTGGGAAGCATTTCCCAATTTCACTTTACAGTTTGCTGTGAGGGCTGTGAGATGGATTTTTGTTGGTTTACCAGTCCACGGATCCCTAAACACAGTCATTCTGGGGTCTGCCTGCAAACTAGACTTGAATTCAGTTGCTGTGGAATGTGCTAATTAATTACATTTATTATACATAATTGGCATTAGGGCTTTTTGAACAAAATGCAAATTTATGGAAATTAGTTGAAGTACTTATGCAAAATAATACAAAAATGGACCCTTAAGTTATTGGAAAAAAATAATTTTAATTGAGCAGCTAAAAGATTTGTCCTTCGATATATGATTCAATCTAGTAAACTCAATTTAAAAAGTAAGTTCATTTGCTTTTATCTATCCCTTCCATATCTTGCTCACTATTGTTGTTATAATTATCACCAATAAAGGACAAATCTCACTTTTTATCTCCTTTTGCATCCAGCGTTAGTTCTATAAACAGAAATAGAATATGTTATTCTTTTGAAGAGACCCTTGTTCATTACAAATTAGGTAGTGTCAGGCCAAAGAGTTGCAATGTGACCAATTATTGCTAAAGGGAACACAATGCAGAACCCTACTTACTTGCCACTTTGCAAGTGGGGATGACTTTTCTATAGAACAAGCCTTTTTACAATGGATCATTTCAAGGCAGTTGTAAGGTAAATGGCTTTGTGATCAATAAGATATGTCTGGCAATGGTAGCAAGGAATGTATAAAATGGATGGATATGAAGTTAGTGGTGCAATAAAAAGTATATTAAGATGCTTGTGTCATAGGATCTGCATACTGATCAAGTGGGCATTAAATAAAAAAACGTGTCAAGAAATTTGGAATATGGATGGGCAAACACTAAATAAAAGGAGTGAGAAATAAAACATTGTCAGGTTAAGGGACATAGACATTTACATACAATTAACAAGCTGTTAATTATTGATAGACAATTCCCCAAATTTAGAGAAATCCAATTTAATATGCATTCAACTAATCGAGAAATTAGACCAACCTCCAAACTCCAAGTGTGTGAAACTAGTTGCACAGGATTCGAATAATTAGTTAATATGCTAACTTTCTTATTCAGTATTTCTTTTCTTGAGTAGGGGGTTGGTTGTGGAACAGATACAGATTGAGAGTGGGCTCACTTTTCTGATGCTATTTTAGTACCATCATTTAGATAATTATTTCTTAAAACATCCTTAGGATTTCAGTTGAATACTTTATTCTCTTTAGGTTCCTACCATAATATATAATGGTAGATTGCCTGAGACTATTTAAAGCTTGTCAACCTCTCATAAAAATATGGTAGGTGAATTGATCTTTGTAAATAGAGGGCTACATTCTCACACTTTGTTCCTCTGAAGTGATCAGTTGCTAAAGGACAAGTCTGTAGTAATCGAAAGTGGAATTATTAAACTAGTAAGACTCACAAACTATGTCCTGAAATAGACAGATTTTTAAAGCCAAAATGGGACTGTGATCTTATGATTCCCATCATCTAATTTCTGTGATGATACATCATTTCTTCCTTTTTCCTCTTTTGTTTCTCAGTTTAATGCAGTGCATGTTTGTTTTTGTCTTACTGTGTGCAAGATAGTATAAGTCCTGAAGAGAAATATGGAAATATAATTCACATACAGACATAAACATAACATGATATATCAGGCAGTGTATAAAAAGAGCTATAATAAAAGTAGTAAAAAATGAGAATGTTTTAAAGACAATTAATTGTTTCTGGTTGAGATATATAACAAATCTAAGTTAAAAATGCATCTTTAACTACTGATTAATATCATGTAATATCATATAGTATTGTTGTGGAAGGCATTGAAATAATTATATCACGTTCTCTTCCTCCTTCCTTCTTGTCTCTTTTCATTTGTTATATATGTTTAAGTTAAAGCTATTTAGTTGGTCCATGCAAGATTTCCAGAATAAAAATATTCTCTGGCAACACTGTAGGGAGTACAAATCTAGAAAGATAAGCGAAAAATCATTGAATTGTTCATTTCAAATGGGAGAATATTCTGGCATATAAATAAGCTCTTAGTAAAGCTTCTAACAAACAAACAAAATTACTGGGCTAACTAAAAAGTGTATACTAATTTACTAGTTAGTATAATCTTATAAATTTATATTATTAATTTATATTAATAAAAACCATCAAAATGATTAGAGTTGGAGCCCACTCATTTCACTCACAAATTCATTAAGTGTACTGTTTAGCAAATATTGGGTTTAGTGTTGGAATTATACCAATGAACATATATTCATTCCTACTCCATTTTCAGTGTAGGAAAAAAGACAAGAGTGAGAAAACATGTACAAAAATGCATGACCATACACTGAAGAGGGGTGAGTGCATTCAAAAGAACAGTTTCCAGGATCTGAGATTTGAAGGTTTCAGGAGAGGGGTGACATCAGGGTATGATCAACAGTGTAAAGGAAAAATTCTAGGGTAAGGTGAGCAGTGAGTTAGGTTTTGACAAATAAATAGACATTTTTTGGATAAAGAGTATGTACATTTGAATCAGGAGAGTCTACATCAAACACAAGACAAGGAGGCATTAACGATTGGGAGAACTCAAAGATGTCAACACTTTCTAGAGTACAATGTTCCAGAAGATGATCAGCTGGAGACAGAGGTGAAATCACTAAAGGTTTCGCATGCCAGAGCAGAGAGTTTGAACTTTCTAACCTTCTGACAGTTTCCCAAAAGATAACTTTCTTCAGGTTTTCTTTTAAACGCTTCATACACCTACGCAATGGACCTTGTCAGAACTTGCTCGTGAACAGTAAAGATTCCTTTTAAACCAAATCTTCCTATAGTATAAGATTTGTTGTCCTTTTCCTATCCTGAAAAAGAAAAAAAAAAAAACTTCCATTACAGTTTCTCTTCCTCTTAACAACTTCACAGTTCTGTCTTTAATTACTTCATTGATCAATAACATTTTTTATTAAACACCTACTATGTGCTTAACAAAAATAGGGGGAAAATGTCATTTTATAATCTTCATTAATATTAACAAAAAGTATCTATGCACAAAGAGATGATTCATAACATGCTAAATTTTGTCAGTACAGAAGAAACAAATCACATAAGAGGCCTATATATTTTAACTCAAGGACAATGGAAATGATGCTTCTGTATATTTCTTTCCTCTGTAGTAAAGTCTTGTTGTAACTTATATTCGAGTACAATTCAGAGCCAGCTACTGTGCTAAGTGCTTTATATAAATATAGTCTCATGTAATTCCGACCACAATACTGAGTTGAGTTTTACAAAATAGGGAAGTGGGAATAATCTATGTTGATTTTGAAACCATGTCTGCCTTAATCTAGAATTGATGCATTTAATTCTCATATCACTAACACTGACATGAGTGGAAGGTACTTTGGGGTTCATATTTCTTCCCAACCAAAAGGCTTGGACAGGGTGTGTGAAAAAACTAGTGATTAGACACTCTCACAACCTAGTACTACAAAGTTGATCGTTATATGAATAATAAATGCAAATGAGAGAAAAATAATTTAAAAAATACAAAAGATATAAAATAGGAATTTCTGTAATTCAACTGACTTATTCCCATTTCCACTCTCATCAGATAATTATTACAAATCATTCATTTCAGGTCAAATGCAGACCATTAAATGAACAAAATATGCATTTATCAACTTTAAACACTTATCATCTGACTTTTGACTTGAATTATGAAGTGCTTTTCAGTCATACTACCCTTATTTCTTTTCTACCCAACCAAGTTCTCGTAGCAATACAATTACTTTTATGTTGTCATGGTTTGCAACACTTTCATTGAATTCAACTGCCATAATTATAGTGTCTAGCTTTGCCTGCAGTTTGGTTCTAAAAGCTGAAAATTAATAAAGTGTTTAGTTTCTAACTAGCTAGTCTAAATGGATCTGTGAGAAATGCTAAACTATGCCATTTGAAAGAGTATTTTGTAAGTTTAGATCAAACTATATTTTCTCAATGGCTCAATCTTATGCCATTTTATTTTCTTCATTTTGGGGCCTTGATT
Organism: Rousettus aegyptiacus; assembly: GCF_014176215.1. Taxonomy (NCBI): domain Eukaryota; kingdom Metazoa; phylum Chordata; class Mammalia; order Chiroptera; family Pteropodidae; genus Rousettus; species Rousettus aegyptiacus. The sequence continues at coordinate 12,571,970 of NW_023416285.1, forward strand.
TAATTTTGAACAAAGTTTGATTCTAAAAGTTGAAAATAAAATTATTTTGTGACCATATATACATTATTCATTGACCCAAAGTAACATTTCCTCCTCATCTAAGAATCATTCATTTTGGAAGCTCCAAATGCCTTCTATTTCCTATTATATTGTTTGCTACTAAGCACTTAGGGTTCAGATCAACTCTCAACTAGCTATTAAAATTATGCTTTTATTTCTGGATAATATTCTCTAAGAACACTGTTCTCTCCCATCCTAGATTTAAAGGCCACTAGACCTCTTGTACAGCTGTCATCCTGGGAATTCCCTTCTTTGTTTAGGTTGCAGTCACTGCTTTTCAGATACTATGTTTTTCTCTTTATGTTTTTTTTGGAATACATGCTCAAATGACCTCCTAGGGGGTGTTGGAAGTGAAGTACAGAAAGTAAACTTTCGAAACCTTCTTCATCAAAAATTTTATCTTCTCTTCTGATAGTTGATTGAGGATTTGCATGGTTATATAATTCTTGGTTGAAAAAGAAGTTCCTTTAGTCTTTAAATAAAATGCTCTATAGTTTTTTAGCAACCAGTGTTTCTAAGTATAAACTAGATGACTCTGATTTTTCCTCTTTTGTAGGAACTCTGTATTCTTACACCTCTTCAGAAGCTTTTATAATCTTTTTTTCATCTTTATTGTTATAAATTGTGCAATGATTTCTTGGCATTTGTGTGTATTCATGTATATGTCCATTTATTCTTTGTGGGATCATTCTAAATAGAAGACTTAGACTGCACTGTTCTTGAAAATTCTCCTTTATTATTTAATCAATGATTTTCTCTTGTACATTTACTTTCACTTCTCTTTCTGAAATATAGACAATTCTAAGAATATGAAGCAATTGAACCTCTCTTAAATTCCTGTTGGGTATGTAAAATGTTCAACCATTTCAACAACTCTTTGTCAGTTTTTATAAATTTTTACATTTCATTCTGAAATTACGAAGTAAGGCATTCTATTTGTCCATTAAAGCAATAAAAATAGTGCCAAAATTGTCAAAATCAAATTTTTTAGAGCTCTGAAAATTGATCAAAGGCTTGCAATAATTGGAAGAGCATTAAATTGAGAAAACAATATATATATATATATAGTTTGTAATTATATACCAGAAAATGTGTGCTTAACACAAAGAAGGAAGTAATAGAGAAATAGAGGAACTGAAAATATACAAAACACATGAGAAATTAATAGCAAAATGGCTGACATAAATCTTGCCTTATCAGTAATTACATTAAACATAAATGTAATAAAATGCAATGAAAAGGCAGAGATTGGCAAAATGGGTTTTAAAAATCATCATCAAACTATACACTGTTTACAAGAGACATACTTTATATTCAAAAACACAAATAGGCTGAAAGTAAAAGGATGGGCAGATATATCAGGCAAAAGTAACCAAAAGAAGTTGGAGTACCTATACCGATGTCCAGTAGAATAGACTTTAAGATAAAAATTATTATCAGAGATGAATCCTATCTTCAAAATCTTTACCAAATAAAATACTGTACACTGATTTAAGCAGGATTGATATACGTGGAGCCACCAATCAGTTTGCTACACACACTAACTGAAAAGGGGCATTACAGAAATGTTTCATATCTTGTGTATTGTAGTGTATATAGGAGTATTTATTTTCTAAAACTCATCACAGATATGTTTAAGATTTGTGCATTTTAAATGTGCCTCTATAAAATTGATTTAGAAAAGTTAGTATCTTAATAAAGTTGATTTAAAAAACAAAATATTTTCAATTGATCTTTTAAAATTTATTTACTTTTAAACTTTTATTTTTATCTGTTTTTATATCTATTACAAGCTGTTTTATGGTTTCCTTTTACATATATATTTTTTAAGTTTGCCTTTGTTTTCTTTAAATATGGTAAGCACAATGTACTTATAAACTATATCAGATAGTTTCAATACTTAAAGTCTTTGAGTCACTTCCATTGTGAGTTTTCTTGATTCTTTTATCATTTCTTTTTGTGTTTGGATGTTTTTGATTATACATTGTTCAATGTCTTTAAAATATTATTTTGGGGCATAAATTCTCCATGACCTAGGATGTGTTGCTTCTAACGAGATCTATTAATCCATGCCCACCCTAAATCAAAACTTGAGTTTACTTGGAACACACAAGCTTCATGAATCTGAACTATGAATCTGAGCAATAGCAATACAACAGCAATGCAATAACCACAACTCCTCAGAGCTGCGGCTTTCCACTCCTTTTCCTTTTGCACCCTTTGTTTGTTTGGCATCAAAGAAACTTTCCCTGTGTCCTCTGAGGACAGAGTTATTTCTTGTTTACTTTTATCTTCCCAGGTTAAGGTGGGGATGTCACTTGTTCAGTGTTGGATGAACCCTGCTTGCCAAATCAAAGGCTTAAGTTTGCCGGCAGCAACAAATGCCCTAAGAGCAAACGCTCCTTTATTCTAGTGCAGGACACTTGAATATCTCTGGGTTCCTTATATCTCTGGGTTCCTATACTCCCACAAATTTTTGACTTAGTAGCTCCTCACTATTTATTTTTTCACCTATCCAATACTTTGAAGATTTTTTAAAAGTATTACCTAGTGATTTTTGTTAGGTAAGCAAAAGTATAGGTCCAAACAAACTGGATTTCTATTACTGAAAATAGAAGCACTATTTTTTTCTTTATTCTTGAAGTTCAGTTATATCTCCAATATGTTTTGACATCAATTGGTTACATATAGGTGTACATTTTCTTATCGGCAAATACAAGCTTTAAATATAAAATAATTTAAGATAGTTTATCTGCATTGTTTATTTTCATATTTTTGTGCTCCATATGTTCTATTCTAATCTTCAGAAACTTCATTTTTTTGCATGTATTTACTTTGTTTCTTCTTTTCCATACTGAGTATATTTTATGTAATCAATTTTGAATGTTATTTTATTCTGTTTCATTTTGCACAATTTTCTCAAACCCATTTGCAATATTCCTGACAACATTTTATGTTGAAGTCATGTCTTGTTGTTGTTTCTTACGTGCCTTTACCGTCTGTTCTGTTTTCATTGTTCTCTTTCATATCCTTCCTGAGCTCTGTCTGCTTGGTTTTCATCTCTGGCTTTTGTTTTATAATTTCTTCTTTAAATCCTTATGTCATTTGTTTGACACCTGTTTGTTTCTTTGTTTGTTTTAACAGGATACCAATGTTTGTTATCCTTTTGAGCCTAAGGCTACTTTATTGTCTGAAGCTGTCAAGTGTTTCCTTAGATAATTGTTAGTCTACAAAAAAAAAATCTTTTCTTATTAAATTTGCTTTTGTAAGGAAATAAATCCAAATGATTGATCCAAGGGTATTGGTTAGAAAAAGTTGGGAGGAGCCTTGGGACTTTCTATAAATCCACTCTTTCTCTATAAACTACAGATGGGTCTATGGGACCAGGATTAGACACTCAGATTGAATACGCTTGCTTATATTAGAGGGCAAGGAAAAGTTTTTTATTCATCACATAATTACACACTGTTTTCTCCCTTGCTGTAGCTTGAAGGTTATCTTTTCAATATGCTAATGAATCTAAGACTCACTAAAAGTTTGTAGATTACATTACAATGTAAAAAGTCAGTTTGATAAGTGTCTAGTATATGTATAAAAGTATGTGAAAGTACTATATTATTATTGTAAGCATTCAAATGTTTGAAAGGAGGAGGCATTTCTTTATTGTAGCCTATAGGAGTTTTCTTCGCTCTAGTTCAGAGAACTAGGAATAACACAGGAATTCATTTTACATTATTTTGAATAAGATTTTTTCTAACTTGCTTTGACTCTTCCAGCAATATAGAGACTTCGATGACTTCAAAGTTGTCTTTTGATAGAGGAAACAGCCATGCAAGGAATGTAAGGTGGGAGTCTAACTAGTATGCTTGACAAATTGCGAAGGGATGGTGTGAATAAGCAGAGAAAGAGAGTGGGAAGATGAGGTCAGATAGGTTGGAGAGCAGGGTTACGTAAGGTCTTGTTAAAGTTTTGGCTTTTACTTTGAATGAGATGAGGAGCCACTAGAGGGATTTTAGCAGAAGAGTTATGTAATCTGCCCGAAATTTCAAAAGGATTGCTTCTTCTGGTGTCTTAAAATTAGACTAGAGAAATAGGTAGAGAAAAGTTGAAGTAGGAGACCAATTGGAAGGCTATTGAAATGATACAGGTTAGAGATTATGGCCGCTCACGCAAGAGCATTTGCAGTAAGTAAATGGTATGAAAAGTTGCTGGATTCTAAATATAATCTGAAACTTAGCTAAGAGAATTTTCTGATGCATTGGATGTGAAAAAAAAAAAAATAAGTGGGATAATTCTTAGTTCCTATGTCTGAGCACCTGGAAGCATTCGGTTGTTGTGGGACTGACATAGACAAGACACTGGGTAGGGTACGTGTTTCAGGATAGGAGATTGGGAGTTCGGATTTGGACATGTTAAGTTTGAATGCCACTCAGATACATGTCACCTGAAATGGAACTTTGAATCTTAGTCTACTGAGTTAGATAGTGTGTCCACCAAAATTTATGGCCACCTGGAACTTTTGAATGTGACCTTATTTGGAATTAGAGTCTTTGAAGATGTAATCAAGTTAAGATGAGGTTATACTGAATTAGGGTGGGAGCTAAATGCAATGTGATTAGTGTCCTTAAAAGAAGCAAGAAATCTGGGCACAGAAAGAAACACACACACACGTAGGAGAGAAGGTCACGTAAAGCCAGAAGCAAAGACTCTATTGTTATATCTATAAACCAACGAGTGCCGGCTATTGCCAGCAGCCAACTGAAGCTACGAGAACCAGGAAGGATCCTTCGCTTGTCTCCTCAGAGAGAGCATGGCCCTTCTGACACCTTGATTTCAGACTTTGTGCCCCTAGACCTGTGAGAGGATACCTTTCTGCTCTTACAAGTCACCCAGTTTGTGGTAGTTTGTAATGTTGGCCTAGAAAATTAATACATCTGCTTATAGTGGTGTGGCCTGACTGGCTCTGAATAGTTCAGAACTATGATCTCTTGTATTTTGGATCTCAGATTATCTTTATGACTCATGGAGCATATGCATTCCAGAGGGGCAGGAATATGCCTCATATAGCTGACTCAGATTAAGGTAAATATCTACAACCACGAGGTGGAGGTTGTAGATATAGCTGACTCTGTTGCCCTCTTGGCTGGTTAGTTCATTCCCCAACTTGTATTTACATAGATGATAGTCTCAGTACAAAGTCTTTCTGAAATTTAATGTCCTTGTGTCTATGAGAGAAAAGGTCTAAAAATTAAATTTCCCATATAATGAATTTTGGAGATATACGGATGAGGTTAAAAAAAAAAAAAAACAACTCATGGAAGATTTAACAGCTTGCCTAATGCTATAAACACTGACTCTAAAGCAAGTTTTCATGTGTTAAGGAGATCAGTAAATTAAAGAAAAATAGTAAACTTTTTTTATGTTCTGGTATCCAAAGTCGTAGTAACTTGAATCATGATATATCTAAAATGTTAGTTTATTAAAAAATCTAATCTTGCTCTTTAGGAAATGAAAACTGCCTTATTTGCTTTCTTTGCTTACAAGAAAGGTCTAAGCTCTCATAAGACAAAAGGCAGCATCCTTAGCCAAGAGGCCTTTAGTATCCCTTGTTTTAAAATTCTGCATCTGAATTTGCTATGACTGATAAAAAAAAATAATAATAAACCAATAATAACAATGCATGCCTGTCTTTTGCCATTTGCCCTCACTGTTTTGAGTTACATGCAGTCGTAGAAAGAAGAAGCTGGGGAAATACCTCAGGAACTACAGAATTTCTCTGAGGCTCAGAAAAAAAAAAAATAGGCTTTTTGGAAACGTAATGGGAATTCTCACATGGTGAGGATAAGTTGATGAGGGTGAGCTGAAAGCTAAGCATTTGGCTTTTGAAAATTTTTGCTGTCACTACTGGAGCCAGTCAGCATTATATAGTTCCTTGATCACTAGGGACTTTACGATCTGTCTTAAGCTATTTGTGCACTAACAATAACTCTAACTGTTCATTCCATGATTTCTACTATTTGTAGAAAAAAAAAGAGTAAATGATGTCTGAAAATCTGAACATAAAGAGATGTTAAAATAAGAAGATTGGTTGTTGATAAACAAACAGAAAATGCAAAGGGAATACCAGGAGATGCAATAAATCTGAATGGTTTTCAAAACAAGGAGGAAAGAATAGTTAACACAAAACTGAACTGAAAGATGCAAATAAATAAGTAAATTTCTCATTCAGGATCCATTTGGAAGCTGTATTTCTTGGCAGAGTTACTGCTTATTATTTTCATGTTTCTAGTTTCCCATCTCTTTTTGTCAGTCTATTGAAAGCTTGTTAAAATCTTATTTGCTTTTCCTTTTCTGTTGTTGTTGTTCTTGCCTTAACTTTAATGTTAAATCATGTGGAAGTAAGAAAAAAGGGAGAAAAAAAATCAACACAGTCACCGAAGTGGCCTAGTTTTATGGATATTTTATGTATTGATCAGCTTATGTTTTATTCAGACTTGATGGTAGAACAATTGGGAAATAAGAAGGAATCTCTCCCCTAAACAGTAAATTGCAGGGCTGATGCAAAATATTTGAAGGTTTCCTGGAGAGACTGATTAGCTTCTGAAAGGGCACTGACATAGAAAAGAAATATCTTGGCCATGGATACTCCAAGAAGAACAAAAGTTTGCTACGCTGATGCATTTCTCCTAACATCTTTTTGGAAAAGATAACAAACATTATATTCCCTGTTTGTCCTGGTGAGTGCTTGTCAGATAGCAGTCCTTTGATAAATAAGTGGTAAAGAAATCTATGAATAAATAAATTGATGATGTCAAGTAAGTATACACTCACCCAATTAAAAGTACTACAGCTCGAAGAAATTTCCAGTGGACAGAAATGAAGGACTGTCCACATTCACGCCAAAGAATATTTGAAGGCAAATCCTATGCTTTTAGCCACTGTTCAAAATGATTCAGAAAGTACTTGCAATGTAGCCTTGGATAAGTAGCATAACTTTTGTGAACTCCTGTTTCTCATAGTAAAACAAAATGAGACAATATTCAAATGTGGTTCTGAAAACAATGAGTAGTAATGTGAGTCAAATGCATATAGTGTTGTGCTTGGCACATAGTTGACATCACTGGCAATGCTGATGATAGACATAAAGGTAGAAATGCGTTAACTGCTTTCCTTTCTGCTGTCGGCTACCTCTCTAGCATTTTTTTTCTTGTTACCAACATCCCCCAGAGAATTTCCAAAATCATATCCATCCTTGGCTCCCTTTCCCAATGTTGTCATCTGGATCATGGAGGGTCGTGAACCACTTAGCTGATTCTCCTCTGATAACTGCCATACCAGTCCATGAATTCAAGCGCACCGAAGTCTGTATTGCACTAGAGACTACAAGGAGTACAGTGAGGCATGTCTGGCCATTTTAATTACACACATGGACTGCTAATAGAATACCAGTTCCTTGCATAGAGTGTGCTTATATTAAATATTTCTTTTTATTTAAGAGTCTTGTTTGGCTTTCATCAACTGTCTACACCTTATAGCCAAAGGTGAAGACAGATTCGTATACCTATTTTATTTTTCCTGTCCCTCCCATAAATTCTAAGGTTGAGCATAGATTTCAGCAGGCCGAATCAAGAGATCCATTGTCCTCCTGGTGCTTATGTCAAAACTCGCAAGAACCTAGCTACATTTCATGAGAACATCAAGATAATCTCTCCCGATGATTTACCAGTGAGATTAATGATTTATTTTTTCAGGAATATCTCTTCATAGACAATGCTATGGTGAACATTGCTCTGTATTAGAATTCTAAATCGGGCCCCCTATTCAGAAAGGAATGAGAGAAGACAAATCTCTGAAAAATTAAACATACCTCCCCCAATACCACCCTCCGCCACCCCAAGCTGTTACATTGGTGCTAAATATAATCTCTTATATAGTGTGTGCTCTGTATATCTGAAAATCATGCACAGTGAACCTCTTGAGCGTGTTCCTTTCTTTCTTTACTAATGAAAGAGTTTTTATTTGTACCCTCCATTATTCCCAGAAGTACAACACAACACAAGATGGAGAACCATGATTTATCTTCTATTTGATAAAAAACATCTGCAGAATAAAATGAGCCTCTTTATGCCGGAATTGTCATCAATGATGACTTTGACAAAATGAGCAATACATAATTTGCTAGCTCCCTTGCGAAGCTGAAACAGATTGTCAAATAAAATACTGGAGGAGATGCATATGGGCTGAGTAGACCAGCTCTGAATAGGAGCACTCGCAGGTGGTGGGTTAGCAGTGGCTCTAAGAAGGAGGATGGCTCTAATTTGCAGGGTCATTTGCATTTGAAAATGCTCTTTGCTAAATAGTGAGTATCCCTATAGGAAAAGAGAATGGTACTGCCAATACTTCAGCCATTTCTGTGCTTTGGTGACCTGAATAAACCAGGGCGACCAGGCAAAGGAGAGAGCAGGTTACATTCTAACTGCAATAGTGGGCTTTACAGATTATAAATCAGTAATATATGAAAAGGACGCTTAGAAAAATCAATTGCTTTATGGTTAAAGATGGATTTTTCCATCAGCACAAAGCATGGAAAGTGGACTAATAGGTATATTCGGTATGCATTTTATGAAATGGCAATCACATGTTTTTATTAGTCTTTATATCTGAATAGCACGGCAGATATGTAATTATTTTAAGTCTGAATTTCACAAGTCAATACCAATTGCCAAGATAACAATCAAAGCTCTTATATCCTGAAGATCTGGGTGCTTGATCTGAGAGGTCCTGCCTTTACTGAAAGTTCTCTTAAGTTCAGTTCTTTCCTTAAAAGAAAGAAGCAATTGATATTTTAATAATAATATTATTATTATTCTTAGTGTATATATATTTCTAATAAACTTTTTATCTTAGAATAAATTTAAATTTATAGAAAAGTTGTGAAGATAGTACGAAGGGTTCCCATATAGCTTACAACCAGTACTTCTATCATTGACATCTTACATTAGTATGCTACATTTGGTAGAACAAATAAATCAATATTGATACATTTCTATTCACGCCATACAGATTTTCTATACAGAGTTTCTTAGTTTTTACCTAAATGAACTATTACTGTTTCAGGATTCCATATTACATTTATAGTACAGCTCCTCTTGTTTATAACAATTTCTCAGATTTTTCTTGTTTTTAGTGGCCTCGACAGTTTTGAAAAGCACTGGTTAGGTGTTTTGTAGAAGGCCCTTCGATTCATCTTTGTCTTACATTTTTCTCTTGGTTAGACGGGGGTTATGGGTTTTGGGGAGGGAGATAACAGACATGAGGTGTCATTCTCATCAAATCACATTAAAAGTACATGCTATCAAGGTGATTTATGTTAGGTGAATTTTGGTAACTTGGTCAAGTGACCACATTTATTAGTCAGGATTCTACAGAGAAACAGCATGTCTATACATACATACATACATACATACATACATACATACATACATACATACGTGTGTGTGTGTGTGTGTGTGTGTGTGTGTGTGTAGGGGTGTGTTTATAATCTTCCAATTACACTTGTGTCCTTTAATAGGCCTTTTCTTTTCAGGACTGTCAACTTTCTAAGCGTTTCCTTTCTCGGACAAGTTTTCTACCACCAGCCCATCACTTCCTTCCATAGCTGCAGTGTTCCAAATCCATCTCCTCAGAAACTGAACCCTACAGACCATATTTTTACCCTTGGGTGAGGTGAGAAGGTTTAAGGGGCCTGGGGCGGGAGGAATTCCCTTCCCTCAGCTGGGATTAGGCTCCTGCAAAGCTTCTTCCCCGAAGGGCAGATGTTTGTTACAGAGAAGGCTCTGGGTGTATTTCACAATGATTACTCTCCCCTTCCCTGTTCCAGAAACCGATGGTATCTTTCCTGGATCTTTACCACATAAACCTGGTTGAGTTCCCAGAGGCAAAACTCAGAGAATTGCAAGCCCCACCTTCGAGACCCTGGCCACAAGATGTTTCTCAGTTTTATGCTAGTGCACACTCAGCCTCAAGCAATTCATGAAATTACCACTTAAGTGTTACTGCTGGTTTATGGCTCCAGAACTTCTGTGCCAGGTAAACAGATCCAGGCTGTATCCTTCTAGATGAAACTTCCTCCAGAGAGTCCAGGATGATAATTTGCCCTGAGACCTCAATTCTCTGGTTGAAGAAAAAGGTCGTTGTTGTCAGGCTGTTCAGTTTTTCCGTGTAGTAAGGTTGGGGGTGACAACTTCCAATCAATTTACGTGTCAGAACTGACACGAGCAGTATATATATATTTTTAAACCCTATTTAATTTTGCACATATAATTTGTTAGCTTTTCAAATTAGAATTTTTGAATTACCATGTCATAGAAATTGCCTTTTACCTCCCTCTTCTGATATCTCCTTTGTATGTGTGCATCACTATCCAAAAATGTTCTAGCCCGACCAATTGGCCATTAGTAATTTTTGTTAATTTCTTTTATCTTCCTCATTTTCTGCACAAGTCATACCAACTCTCCACTAAAGAGTAAAGATTAAAAGATAGCGAAGTTCTTATTTTCTTCTGGTATTCAATAGTAAATAATCAGTCAGAGCAGTTTATGACTGAAATTTAACTTCAGGTATCATTCATGAAGGGAACGCACTGCCTATAGTGGCCAAACTGAAATGATAGCTCAAGGAGAGGCTTTAGAACTGCAGTGCATATGGCCCCTGACTGTTGCTTTTTTTCCTTCTTCACTACTTCTACCGTTGCATGTGTATGTGTGCGTGTGTGTGTGGGGGCTGGGAGGGGGGTACTTTATGGATTCAGTAATTGAAAATTTAGAGTCTGGGCTAATGAATGTGTCAAAGCATGGGACAAAGTGCAACCTGGTGCTTCCTGACAATAAATGTTTAATCCTTCTTCCTTGAGAGACTTCAGAAAACTCTGGTAATTGAGGAAGCAAGACTATCTGACCCTGGAGGACAGATTTTTATGAACACTGTGTAGTTCACGACACACAAGGGATCTTTTAAAAACACAGCTTTGGTGTTCAGTAAGTTTACCCTTTGACAAATGATTGTTTTACTGTATACAACACTCCTTACAAAACTTTTACTACCATTACACAGAAGAGTAATAAAATGAGATACACCATTTTTTTTTCTACTTATACATCTCTTTTGCTTCTGTAACTAAACCTAATGTTTACCTAAGAGAGGAGGGAAAAAATCCGAGAAAACTTTGTGCAGGGTTGATGAAATCAGCACTGTGCCAACCTAAAAAGCAGTGATTAGCTTCCCACCGAATGACCCAAGCACTGTCTTTGCAATGTCATCTTGCCCCTGTGTTCTGCCTGTCCAAACCCGGAGAGCCAGTAATATTGACCCTTCCAAAAAAACTGTCACCCAAGCTTAATAGGAAAATCTTTCTATAAAGATAAAGGAATATTTCCCACTTCATTATTGATATTTTCTTGTGCCATCCTATTGGGATAATGTTCAATATGAATGCAGAAATTTACAAGTGTCCCTCCTCCCTTTCCCCCCAACCCCACACTGTGTGCCTGAAGAGAAATTCTTCCAGAGATAATATCATATGGAAATAACAATACAGTTCATTAATTACTCTCTCTAAGGAAGAGACATGTGACGCATCTTACAGAATCAGCTCAAAAGACAGAAAATCCAGAGCACTCATTACATATTTTCTCCTGACACAGCACATTAAAATCTGAAGAAATAAGACCATCTTATCATAAAGTCAGCAAAAAAGAAAACAAAACAATGCTCCTATTCACACACCTCTGGCCATTTGGAAGATTAGGCATTATGCTACAAATATTGTTTTCCAAAGATCCCAGTGGTGGAGTGGAGGGAGCACGGAATTGCTAATTAAAAACAAATTAGGACTCTGTGACTTCTTAATCCATGTGATCTTCTAAGAGTTATTTAACCTCTCATTTCCTTATACTTAATACTTATCTTCGAACTTTGTAGTAAGAATTTAGTAAACGGTAAACGTGAAACACCTAGAAAAGGGGTTAGCACAGAAAATAACTTAAATATTTATTTCTTCTTCCCTGCCAGTCTCTCAGTAGGCAAATGCAACCTGAAGTGTCTCCACAGTGGCTTAATTATGTTAGCCACTGGTAGGTTGCAAGGCAGTCCCTAGAAATATCAACTATTTCATCGAGTTGACAACCCTTTATCCTTTATCTGCTGAGCGCTTTTTTTTCCTCCTCTCCTTTGGGTCCTTTTAAGTCAGCATATTAAGTTGTAGATTTTAAATGGGCACTGCCATCTTAGTTAACTGATATTCTAGGTACATTGGATGCATCAAAGCTAGACCGGTCAGAGAATACCAAAATTTCTTTTCCGAAATGATTGGGCTAAGGGTTCAAAAGGAAATTCAACCAAGGAAAATCAGAATCTTTCACTAGGGTTTTTAAATATTGGCTGGAAAGAGAGAGGTTCTTCCCACCCTAAAGGAATAGGCGTCTGGGAACTGGGTGGGACAGTAATGTTCTTTGCTGGAGGAGAAAAACGGTTGCAATAGAAAGGAATGAGCTGATAAGCAAAAAGAAAGCTTAAGGTACTTTTAGTTTGCTGTTCTGTTCCTGACAATTAAGACATTCCTTTAAGATTCAGTCCAGGTGTCACCTCCCCTTGGAAGTCTGCCATGATTGTGTCAGGCTAGATTTAGGGCTCTACTTTCCCACAGAACCCTGTGACTACCTCTATCTTAACATTGACCACTTTATAATAATTTAGCAATTGCTTTTTCCTCATCACTATTGGTTCCCAAGAATTAAAAGAGATTTGTTTTATCTTTCCCCCCCCCCTTAATTCCCACTCCCCCTCCCCCACCCCTTCCACCCCTGACCTCTGAATGTTGCCATTTCCCCTTAAGAACTGGATCTTGGAAGGCGGGGCGTCTCCTCCCACATACCTGGGGAGTGCACCCAGGGCCCAGAGCATGGTCTGTGGCTCCATCTGGGGCATGAACCCAGGACCTTCTGCGCATAAAGCAGCCATGCTAACCACTACACTATGACCCACCCCCTCTTTTATCTTTTAATACCCAGTACTTATCTTGGTATTGAACACATCCTAGTCTCTGGGAAACATATTCTTGATTTTAACTAACACTCCGATTTTAGTTTAGTTCTTTGTTGCCCCACAGTTCACAATGCTGCTACAATATTGGAAATTTTATCTTTATGTGTCTTGATGGTTGCTTAGATTGCTCTGGTTGAGATTTGATGACTTAAATACATACATGGTTTTATTTTAATATGTCTTTAGTGTTATCATAGGCAACTAGAAAACCTTCAGCAAATAATACTGAAAACACATACACACTATCTTTCCGGGAAACTATAAAAAATCCTGCCCATCTATAAATTCTTTATTTTTAATTTGGCAATGAAAGAACCACATTTCTATTTGAATGTTTGTCTCATGTTTTTAAAGTTACCCCATTTGTATAATGATGAGAACACTTCAACCCATAAACAAAATATCACATGTTAAATGTCGAAGTTTAAGAAAAGAAAAGACACAGTCTTATTATGCTTTAGTTCAAAAGGTTTTTGCTCTTTGTTTATCTACATAGATTCTCAAATGGGCTAGGTCTTTAAATGAAGTAAACCTAAAGGGAAATGATTTTCACACTCCCTAAACTTTTCTTCAGGAAATAGTAATCAGAAGCCAAAGATTAAGATGTCCCCAGGCAAAAAGTGGTTGAAAAATAAATGGGAAAATTTTCTAAGAAGGGCAGAAAAAGATTGTTTTGGTTTATCTATGTCAAGGTTTTTACTAATTCTCCTCTACAAAGTCATCACAGGGATCAGAGTACTCAACAAGGGTACTTAAAATGTGGGCTTTTCTCTTAGATTTAATTTCCTTTAAAATGCCTTTCGAGCCCACCCATGTTCAGTGCCATTGAGAGGGAATTTATGATTGATCCCTGCATTTGGATTGCTCATCTAGCTCCTCTCGAAAGAGGGAACAATGGGACCAGCCCTGACTTTGGAGGCTTGTATTTGAATTTAGTTTTCACTAAAGCCAAGCCGAGATCTTCAACAAGTCTTGGTGTTCCTAAACCTCAGTTTAATTGTATGAAAACTGCAGCTAAGTAAAATCAACCTCTCAAGGTTGTTGCATAGAAAACTGAGATTTGCATATAAAGTATAGAGTACAATGCATGGCATATAGTAAGAGCTTCAAAAGAGTAGTTGCTATGTCAACATCATTCAAAAATCTAATATTTGTTTGTGTCAGGTATTATGCTGGGCACTGATAAATAAGGGGTAAGCACAAATTTTTTTTCCCCCTGGGAGGTCCCTTCTGAAGGGGACAGAACCAGTTAACAAGTAAATGAATGAATATATGAATGAGTAAATGAATAAATGAGTAAATGAATTAAAGATTTTTTAAAATATCATGAAGGGGAGGAACAATGACCAGGATATTGGCAAGATAGAGAGAGAGGTTTATTTAAATAGGGTCTTCTGAATATGTGACATTTAAATTAATAGGGTTTGAGGATTAGGGCGTAAACAGTGGAAGTCCTCTAGGGAAATTCATTCCAGGCAGGAGGGATACACTCAAAGGCCCTGAGGCAGGAAAAGGTTTGGATTTTATGGCACTGAAAGAAAACTAGCATGGTTGGAACTTAAATAACAGCTTGATTTTGGAGTTAGATTAGTTTAGAGATGGACAATAAAAAACAGAAAGCAATGGCGAGAGTTTGATTTTGATTCTGAGTGGAATGGGGAAGGGAAGTCTTGAAAGACTACTGCAAAAGAGTAACTTGCTCACAGTGATCTGGTGTGTGTCAAATAGACTCCAGGAAAACAAGAGTTGAAACAGGGGACATCAGCCAGGTTATCAAAGTGGTCCAGCAGAAAAATGACAGTAATTTGCCCTAAGGTGGTAGTCATGGAAATGAGGATATTTTCATTAATACTTCAGACAAATTCAGAGTGTATGATGTTATGATTAGTAACATCGACCATACCACATCAAAGCACCCACATTCATCACTGGCATGCAGCTTCTCCAACCTCCACTTTCTCTACTCCCTGTATTGTTTGTACATGTCTATCTTGCTCTCTCCTAGATTAAAAGCTCCTGTGAGACTGAGGACTCCATCTTATCTATCTTGCTTGCCAACTCTCTCTGCCCCTTTATTTCTGTCCTAAGAACAAACATGTTCTGTTGGTGCAATGACCAAAAAGAATGGCCAAAATCAATAAATGATGAATGTCACAAAGGACAATTTGCAGAGATAACAATACTCTCTGGTTCTCTTCCCCTCTAGAAAAGTACTACAGGTCTCCTGCCTCTGAAATTTCAGGTGCCCTGACATCCTTCAGAATGCTACCCAAACCAATGGTGCAGAAAATTCAGCCTGATAATCTAGTTCAGAAATAGTTTCGTTGAACATCTCATCATAATCAGAGGTGAGTTCTTGGCTCTGGCGTTATTGCTGGCCGTAATTAGCTCTAGTTAAATTGCCTCTGTGCATCCTGGCAGGCAGATCACCTACATCAGTACCGTTACCAGCTTAAGCTTCCTCTGGGGAGACATTGCATGTGACAGACTTTATCTTCAGGGCAAACTGCCATCTAATGCAGTGGCAGAATTCATTGCTCTGCCCAGTTCAGCCAGAACCATATTTGATGGATAGGCCTTATGCGCGAGTGTCAGAATAATAAGGATATTAATTATTTACAATCACATAGCACCGTTTATCCAGGTATCTCAGAGGACTTTGCCTGAGTTAATTAATTCTGACAATGCCTCTGTGTACTAGGTAAGTGTTATTATCCCCATTTTACAGATAAGGAGACTGAGTAATGGAGAAATTAAGCAGCCTGCTCAAGGTCGCTCAACAAGCAGATGAAAACTCAGAAAATACCTATGAGCCCACTGAGCTATTGTCTGCCTTGTCAATTAAATGCTTCATCTTATCATTACTTGCCGCTTATTAGATGATCATGTTTTATTAATGTGCACTGTTAAGCAGCTGCCATATTTCACCCCAGAGGTGGCCACCTTTCAATCAAGGAGAGAGTAATTCTGCTTATAGCAACTGTGGTAGTGACTGCTAAGGGAAAGTTAAGCTGTCTGCCTTTTATTATATCACTCACTCTTTGCTCTTAATGACTTCTTGCTTGGAAAAAAATCTGGTCAGAAACTTTTGATCAGTTGCATGGCACCTAAAGGTAATTTGAGGTAATTTTTGACATAGGAAGAAACCGCATAGCAACCATATTGCTCAAAAAAGGAGAAAAAAACTAACTTGTATTTAAAAAAAAAAGGCATTGTTTTACTTAAACAATAATAGAAAAGTTACTGAAATAAACATGTGACATGTTCCACATAACGAATCTGTAGGGGAAATGAGAAATTTTGAAAGCTGAAAAAGAGTATCCAGGTAGAAATTTTTAAACCCTCCCTTTGGTCAGGGTGTGATCCAATTTCTGTTCTTTGCAGGATTACAGAGTTAATGGAAAGGTGAAGGGCAGAGAAGCCAAGCCTGAGACAGATGTGAAGAAAGGGAAATTTGTTTTCAAGGCCCTGCCCTGACCTTTTCTTTGTTTGCTTTCTTACACCATAGTGTGTGGCTGTGAAAGAATGTGAGGCTTAGAAATAGGAAAACAGTTTGCCACTTGTAGTTAAATAATCTTGAGCAAGATTTTTAATGTTTCTAAATCCCTTGTTTTCTCATCTGAAAATTTGGAATGTAATCCACTTTGCAGGATTATAAAGAAGATGAGACGAAACAGTAGATGAAGAGTCT
Organism: Rousettus aegyptiacus; assembly: GCF_014176215.1. Taxonomy (NCBI): domain Eukaryota; kingdom Metazoa; phylum Chordata; class Mammalia; order Chiroptera; family Pteropodidae; genus Rousettus; species Rousettus aegyptiacus. The sequence continues at coordinate 12,588,822 of NW_023416285.1, forward strand.
AGTTGGGTGCTTAGCAGGTTTTTGGCAGTCAAGAAAAGGTAAATAATGCAACTGTTAATAGCCTTTCTCTAACCTGAACCTCTGCAAGACCCTCTGATTCCTTACATCTACATTGGCTATTCAGTATGCTCCCACCTGGTTCAAAGACTCCCCCTCCTCCATGCTATTTCCACTTCCTCTTTCCCCTCCTTGCTTCTTAATTATTCTATAATCCAACCCTCACTATGTCCTTGAACAGGCAATTGATTCACCAATCAGAGCCTCGCATTCTTCACCTGTTAAATGAGAATAACCCTCTCCTCTGCCTGTCTTAACTCACAAAATTATTATAAGAAACAAATGGGTGAATAACTCAGTTGGTATTGTAAACTGTAGCATGCCATAAATTTCAAGTGTTTAAACATTACCATTATTATTTCTTAAGGCTTAACTAAGGGAAAAAAACTCATTTTAATTACTCACAGTAAGACATTAATGATAAAGAGTAAGTGGTTTACCCCTGCTAGGTAACGATGGTTCACTTTAATAGAGGCCTTTCATATCTTAATCCAAAATTGGAAATATGAGTGAAAATCCAAGGCAGAGGAAAGAACACGGAGGGGAATTCATACGAATGAGAGAGCTCCTAACAGTACCTTCCATCTGTTTAGCCTTTAAGCAAGGATGGTCTGTCCTGACACATTCGTATATCTCTGCCAATTCTTTGCACAGTACTCAGAGGTGATCTTGTTGGAGAAATTCTAAGAGAAAAGAAGTTGATCATCTGGTCACCAAGCACCCAGTGTGCCATTTTCCTCTCCCCGGTCTCTGCTCCCACTATCAAAAAGGTTTTCCAGTATGATGACCTCAGTTTAAGTTTTTGTCATGGTGGTGGTTGTTTTTTGTTTTTGCTTTTGTTTTTCTCCTCCATGGCAAAGAGGAGTTTTGTGCTGCAGGTGTTAATTGTCCTGACAAGGATACCTGTCCTCTTAATTTGCAACAGTGGCTGTGCTAAATGGGGTAAAATATACAAAGATCTATAATCACGCCCCCAATAGGAAATGTTATAAAAGGTCTTCTGCTTTCTGTATAAAAATCTTTGCTAATTTTTTCAGTAGTGGAAAGGTAAGCCCAATTCAAATACAAAATCAAAGTGCCAAAAAGCTAATAAAATGATAAGAAGATCCTGGCACCAACTTTCAATGGTCACAATGATGTGCTAAAATATGCCAAGTCATGCTCAGGAAGACAATGCTGATAACATTAAAATGTTCCTATAAATGGGACCTAAGGATCAGCTAAAGCAATAGAGTCTAATTACTATTATTAATAACAGCAAGAGTATATTAATCTCTCCTATCAGCAAAAAGGTATACTATTGACCTTTTCTTTCAAAGACAGCTCTAATGCTAGTATTTACTAAGCCAGGCATTTTTTTTCTGCAGTACTAGCCACAAAAATCATTAACACAATGATGTCTTATGCTGCATTATCAAAATTCTCTTGAATTCATTTAGACAAAAGGATGATCATGCCCTTCACCTGAAAAGCATTGGGGTTAACTCATGAAAAATGTAAGGTACAAAATAAACACAAGCTCAGTTAAGAAGATCAGCTGAAATACTGATGAACATTAGCTAGAAGGTTTTTACATTTATCCATCCATTCATCCATTCATTCATCCACCCACCCATCCACCCACTCATCCATCCATCATTCCATCCAACCACCTCTATTAAAAATATACTTTGTGCTTCACCACCAACAGCAGCATGAATTGAAAAATACACATTGAGAGCTGAAGCAGGATTTCCAAGGGGGGTCAGGTGTGGCAAAGATAGTTTTGAGCCCATAAATTTCATGTATTCTTATGCACTTCTCATATTGGGGCAAAAAGTCTGGTGTATGCCAATGAATCATGAAAGTGACATCTCTTACTTCAAGGGCAAGGCAATTAAGTGCTCATATGTTTTCTTTACCACTCTCTTTCCCTATTAGAATAATTTTGGAGGCAGTCGGTCAAAAATGCATACCTACAGGATAGAAGAAGACCGCCTAGCCCACATCAGTTATGAAGAAAGGAAGAGGGAGACCGTTTTGTTGTATTAAGCTATTGAGATTGTGAGCCTTTATCTATTGTAGCAGCTAGTGTTAATTCTCCTGACTAATACAGAGGATCCCAGCACTGTTATAACATGCTCAGTGGTGTTGGCCAAGTCACCCACCATGTCGAGCTCTATTCTCTCAGATAAGACAAGGGATATTCTTATCTCTAGCATTCCACAATTTTTTAATAATTTTCTGGAGTATATAAGGAGAAAAAATGCATTTAATTGTTAGATTTAATCTATAGCTTTTCTTTTTTTCTTTTTTTTTTTTTTTTACTTTACAGACAGAAGATATAGCCCCATCATTAATATTAATATTCTTACAATTTTAGGCATGTTTCTTCTATAGTATTTACTGTATTATATTGTAATTATTTGTTTACATATCTCTCGGGGTTTTTTTGCATAGGAGTATGAGCTTTTTCTGGGGCCAGGAATTGTCTTTTTGATCACTTTATCACTACAACCTGGGAAAGTGCTTAGCAATCAATAATTTTTTGTTGTTGATGAAATGTAATTATGAATCTTGGAAAGAAAGCTTGTGATAGCTTATCTGTCTCTTTCCTGCCACCGCTGAGGGAAAAAATGCCATATAGGACATATAAAGAGTTTTAGAGAATGGAAATGCATACAAAAGAGGGACAGAAGGTGAGAGACAGAAAAAAAAAAAAAAGGAATTGAGACTACTAGGGAAAAGAACAGGAATAGTTTATTGATGCCAAAGGAGACACAGAGAGAGTATGAAGGAGTTAAGCCTGATAACATAGTAAAAAGACCAGGTCAGAGCACAAAGGCCATCTCTAGCAGAGCACCTAATCATTCTTGAAGGAGAAAATGAAATGTGACTGAGAATTGGGAGTTCAGAGATGGGATGATCATATATCTAATATCTTTTCTTTTCAACCAGGGACATGCATTGCTGGGACTTAGAGGGAATAAAAAATTGTAATCTGATGCCAAGCCCTCAACTCTCCAGATGTCTGGGGCCAAGAAATACAAGGCAGGGTGAATTGGTCAGGATGCTAGTGACAGTTTCAAACTTGTGTGACAAGTAGAACAAGACAGGATGATGCGACTAGATGCCAAGTGGAGTATCAGGCCTCTGGTTTTGTCTCAACTAATATAATCAAGGAAAGTAAACGTTTCGCTCTCTCTGTTACTAAAAATGGTCAGCCAAGGGTGGGAATCTCAACAAAGCCACCGCTCCCTCAGAGTGTCACCAGGGTCCTTAGAAGGACATTTTTGCTAACATTGGTTAAGCAACCAGTCTTTACCCGATTATTTCCCATCGCTCAAGCAAAGAACCTCACTTTCGACATGAAAGAGTCTGTCCTACCTCTAAAATTGATTTTTTATATGCCATCCCCAATCTGGGGAAAGTGACAAAGCTAGGACAACTGCACCTGTTAACAACTGCTGACCCTTTATCAAATCTCACCTAGACTGGGGCTGAGGCAAACCAAGCCAAGGTACCAGCTGCACAGAGCTAGGTCCATGCTGGGGATTAAATTGCAGGGTGCAAAAGAACAACACCCTTCCCCTTCCTACCCCCCCCCCAAAAAAAACCCCACAAATAATAAAGAGGTAAAGACTATGAGAGGCAACGTGCTTGGAGAGTGCTGAGAGTCAAGTGCACCTAGAAGGCAGCAATGAAGGTAAAATAAGAAAAAGTCAAAGATCAAGAAACAGGTGGCAACAGAATCAATGAGAGGATGTGAATAGTAAGGGGATAATGTTTCCATGCCAGTATTTTCAATATAATATTCTAGTTTAAATACATGATGTTCTTTCTTAGCACTTGAGTGCCCAAAACCATGCCATTGAAATTTGCCGAAATTCTTTAACCCTCCAACTTGCAAACCTATCTGCATCTATATCAGTTTTGCCTTAGAATCCCCTGCCATTACAGAGTAAGGGGCACACAGCAAGAAGAAGATTACTTTTTCTCTTATACAATATTCACATTATTCTCTTTATTATTATTGCCATTGTCATTAATACACATTCAAGTTCTCCAAGTATGTGTGTGAGTGCGCACAACTGAAAAGGATGAAATTGAGGAGAGAGCAGTTTAAGAAAGTGATTGAAGAGTGTTCCCCATTTCAGACTTTGTGATTTTTATCATAAAATATCTAGGAAAACATAGAAAGAGATGAGAGTGCATAACAAACCAAGAAACTAAGATTGACAACTAATCTACTGGCAGAATCTTAGAGGAATTTCCTCTAATTATAATATTCATAAAGTGGAAAAGAGAAATACAATTGTCAGGTGACATTAACACATACCTTTTCACTTGCAGGAGATCAAAACTGCCAACATGAAGGACAATGCACGGGCACATCAACACACTTTTCTATTCCTTGGCTCAGAAAAGCAGAATCTGTGACAACTGCCAACTAGTGATAGACCGTAGCCACAGCCCTATCAAACAGAACGTGGAACATGGATTCCAAAGTAGCTATTTGTGTGTGCATAGATATATGTAAGTATACACACACACATAGGTATATACACACATAGGTATATACACAGACACTCATATGCATTATATATAGTGTGTGTATGTGTGTGTATGTATACATATATACATATATATATAATACAGTGTGTGTGTGTATACATATATACACACACACACTGTATTATATATATAATTTGATGAGAAGAATTACACACACACACACACACATACACACACACACACATTTGACCCCAGATTTCTTAATTTGAATTTCTTCTAAATATTTTCAGTTTACAATTTTCAAGAATTCTATACAAGTTGAGAGAGAAGAGTTAAGCTTCAGCAAATTTCCATCTTAAAATACTATGGAAAAGGAAAATAAAAGCATATAAATAGAACATTGAGCTTTGTCTTTATTGTTTCGGAAAAAGGAAAATACCCATTACCTTTGATGATCTATAAATAAATTTTCTTTCTAACACTGGAAACCAAGTTGCCTAGATTTGAATACCACTTCTACACCTTACAAGCTATGTGACCTTGGGCAAGTTACTTAACATATCACTGCCTCAATTTTTTCAATTGTATAATGAGAAGGAAAAGAGTTGGGAGGATTCTGTGAGTTAATATGTTTGAAGTATTTCAGTCCAATGTATGTTTGATATCAATATCAATCCTCATAAGACACAATGAGATATGTGCTACTATAGTGTACATTTCACAGGTAAATTGAGTCTTGAAGAGGTTAAATAACTCTTTTAATTATTGGTAAACCTAGAATTTGAATGTGCCATTTTAATATACTAATTACTACAGTATACTGCCTTTTCACAGCAAGCCAGTATTTCAAGAATAGAGTCCCTCCTAAGACCATCACCGTTAAATAAATCACTGTAAGAAACCATAATTGTAGCATTGAGCCATGAATATCAACCAACACTTTGCCGAAGATGTGAGCGGAGGATTTCAACAGTAATCTAGGGCTGAGTGGAAGGGAATGATATAGTCCTCCAATGACTATTGATAGATACCCTTTTGTGTAAAGATGACAATACTAAAAACAGAAAAATTACAGTTCCAGTGAAAATATTGTGCATATTAAAAGGAGGAAAGAGCAATCAAGCTGCAGAAAAAGAACAGTTTAAAAGTCACTAAAGGAAACAGAAATTGCGGAAATTGTCTGCTTTGTAATCTTAATAGAAATGAAAACTACAGTCTCTGAATAAAGAGATGAAAGATGAGATTATATGAAAATAAGTTGAGATAAGAAGGGAGTTGGCTGAGAGGCAGGTGGAAATAAAAACAGGCGTTTGACACGATAAAGAAAGATTATAAGGAGATTATAAATGCAATAATAGAATAGAAATCTGCATTAAAAGCAATAAAGAGCAGAATTAACACTATAGAATCAGCAGTGTTGAATTTAAACTCTAGAATCTGGAGAAGAAATGCAGAATGTAAAAGAAATTCAAAGACATCGATGGTAAGGATGAAGAACAAAGAGAGAGAGGAGGCAGATATGGGGGTAGCTGATTCTTTTAGAAGCACACATGACGACAGAAGCAATATTAAAGCCACATTTAAAAAAACATCAAAAATATGTTCAATTAGTTTGCAGGTCAAAAATGATTACTTAATACATATGATATACATAGCTGACGTTTTTGTTTTGAATGTGTTTATTAATCAGTGTTGCTGTTCATTACATGAGTATAACATACATATTAAGGAAAATTAATAAATTCAGATAAACAAGAATACATTTAAAGATGTTTATAACTCTATTATATTAATACTACTAACTCTACGCTGTATATTATTTCAGACAAACATTAATTATGATTATACAAACATAAAAAACACATATTTTATAAAATATCTTTATATCTGCACTATATATTTTATTTTAAAAAGCAACATAATCTGTTTCAGTGAGCAAAATATGTTCAAAGTTAAAAATTTAATGCATTGCATAAACAGAGAAACAGAGGTATAAATATAGAGAATTTTCTACATAAATGAATCATATATAGCCAATACTATATTGAATTTACTTTTTCATTTAACAATATGATGGACATATTTCCATGTCAATTAACAGAGACTTATTTTGTTATGTTGATTCCATAAGATTGTCTTGTATGGTTATGCCATTATTTATTTAATGTCTTGTGAATTGATAAAGAACTATGTAATATGTCTTTGAATATTGTATGTAGATTACACTTTCTATTTCAACCATAAATGTAAATATGATGAAGAAAAATTTATATGTGCACATTTTTATAAATTAGTTTGATTTTATTCTAAGCAGGGCCAGAATCAGGTTGTTGTTGTTGTTGTTGTTATTGTTGTTGTTTTGGGGGTGGGAGGGGGCTAAGAATGCCATATTTAAGAAATAAATTTTAAATTTAAGCACAAAAATATTTAAGGCTTTGGAATGGGGTCATGCAAATGAGGGACTCTAAAGCTTAAGCTTGTTACCATAATGAAAAAATATGCCTCGTTCCTTAAGAAAACATTTTGAATCTAAGAAAGCAGGAAACATTTGTTATATTCATTTATTTTTTACAAAACCTCTCACAGGCTAGTTACACATTAGATCTTCAGTAAATATTGGTTTTATGAACTAACTAGAATTACTGGATCAAAGGAATAAACATAAAAAATCTTGGCATAATTGGCAAAATCACATCCTGAAATTTACACCATTATATGATCCTCTCCAAAATGCATATGGGTGCCCATCTCCTCACAGGCTTACAAACACTAGGTATTTTGTTTTGTTCAGTTTGTTTTGTCACATCAAAATTTTAAAAATATAAATTTGAATTTGTCATCTTTTTTAAAAAAGCTTTTAGGTTTCATATCATGTTTAGAAATATCTTCTGTGCTTCAGCATGCTAAACCATAAAACCTATGTTTTCATCTCAGTATGCTTTGGTATCATGCCTTATTTAAATATTGGATTGCCCCAGACTTCATTGTATTATAAGAAATTATTTGTAAATCCAATGTTTTAGATGCTTAACCAGTTCTTACTCTGAAATTTTTAATTATTCTTTTTTTTCCCTGACGATATGAAATGTCATCTATATCATATACTAAATTTCAACATATATTTAAGTTGGTATCTTGACTCTCAATTTTATTTTAATGGTTTTAAGATTTCATTTGGGATTGCTTTGGATTCATAAATTAATTTAGAAAATTGACATCTTTACAATATTAAGCTACCCAAGAATGACATATGTCTCTTCATTTGTTGGAGTCATCTGAAAAACAAAAGATTGCAAGACAGTATGTGCATATAATCTTTCGTGACTGAAGAGGAAGAAATGGGGAGATTTGGCGAGGAGGGGAGGAAAAAAAGAAAATGAGGAATAAGTGTCAAAGTGAGAAGGAAAGGGAAGGAAGAGAAAATTAGAGGATACAAAAGGATTAAGAGTAAATTGGTGGCTTCCTCAAACCCTGGATTTACTTCTCACAAACATACAGTTACTTGACCTCAGTTTGTCTTGATTCTTCATTTGCTAAACAGAAATGATTATAATAGTGTGGTTCTTACAAAGTTGTTTTGAAGTCTAAATGAGTTAGCTTCTACAACAAATCATATAAGTAGGTGCCCAGGACACATCTAACACTAAAAATTATAAACTATTATTTCTAATAGGGAGAAACGAGACATACATATGTCAAAGGACTAGAATCCTGGCCTGTGGAATTGTGTTTACAGGGTAAGGATTCAGGTTCTGAGCAGACGGCCTGGGTTGAAATTCTGCTTCTGCTTTTTAGGAGATTGCTGTCTTGGCACAGGTTACTTAACCTTTCTGTGTCTCAGTTTTAACATCTGTCAAGTGGGATAACAAAAATGACATCCAGGAAGAATTAACTGAGCTAATGAATATTAAATGCTGAACAAAGTGCCTTGCCCATAGGAAGAGCTGAAAGAAAGCCCTCTTGCAGGTAAGCAGATTCTCTCTGTGAGTAAAACAAGGTTTATTGACTCTTGTGTTTGTAGAAGGGAGTGCATAAACAAGTTTCAAGAATTTTAATTGGGTTATATAGTAATCCTTTTAAATTTGAAAAGTTTAGCAAAATTCTGTCATAGTATAAACATTTATATGGTCTTTTTTCCTTTTTTTGTAAAAGGTTGACCTTTATGACAGATAATTACTAGAATTAATGAAGTGATCACATCGTAAGGTATAAAAATGTTGAATCACTATATTGTATACTTGAAACTAATATAACTAATATAGTATTGCATAACAAGTATGCTTTAACAGTTTCTCTTTATTACATCATATTTCCTCCATCACTCATAAATTCTTTCTGCAATTTGGACTTTTCTGATTTTTAGACAAATATTTATTTACTTGCTCATTCGTCATTTCTCTAGAGATGTTGTCAATTCAAAACATAAAGCCCTCAGAGGGGAGTGCAGAGAATCTGTTTCTCTATGGTTTAGTTAAAAGTTCACAGAAAGTAAATATTCTGACCCAAATCTGATATTGACGTGGCACCTAGAAATTGTGCAATCTGAACTCAGAATAATCTGCCTGACCAGGAAAACATGTACTTGCCATTGAAATTTTATGCTAACTTGTCTAACTTTTTAATTCTAAAAAAAGCTCTTAATAACACCATTGACATAATTTCTATATATACCATAGAGGACCTTTCTTGTTTAATCTTGCCTATTTTTTGTGCCTGGTACTATTTTGGAATCTGAGAATACAGTGTTGTCCAGTACAAACAAGGTCTCTGTCTTCATAAAGCTTGTAAGTCAATGAGGAAAAGACAACCGTATAAACAGAGAGATGCAGAATATATAGAAACTGGAAAAAAAAATGTTTTTAAATTAATGTCTTACACACATATTTTTAAACTTATAAGCTATAAATTTATTTAATAGTGAAATATCTCTTTTACTTATCAAATTGGACTTCAAAACTGATCACACGATTATTCATGTAAGCGAAGAATATCCTAAATATCCAAAAAGAGAGAAAGGCTCAAATGAATTATGGTGCCCTCAAACAATGAAAGATTATGCAGTCCTCTGCTCTGAGGAACATGAGATTAAGCAGTCACAGGATTCTACCCTTTGGGCATATCAATAGTAGCATTATGAATTGGATATCATTTCAGCACATTTAAGACTGAAACAAGAAATAGATCTTCTCAGTTAGCCACCTTGAGTCGCCTGATCCTATTTATAAGGCTCTTGAACATTAAATGGCTCTTTGAAAACAGTCTTTTCATTCCTTAAGTGCAACTTGAATCAGAAACACATATATTTTGTAGCTATTTAAATCACAAAAATGATTGAGTTTTAGTCAGTTTAAGAGGGATTATTGACTCTGTATATCATATCTTTAAATACCAATGGACTCTGTTCTTCAGGATTTTTACTGAAGAAGCACATATTCTATTGTCAGGTACAACTTGGTTTGCATCTCAGCTTTACCCATGCATCATCTTTGCAAATTTTCTACATTCTCTTTAGCGCATTTTACTTACCTGTAAAATGGGGATTGCAATGAATGGTGTGAAAATATTGAATGTTTTTGAGTTTATAGGTTATATAGACCTGTATTTGGTTCATGGTTGACATTTTTTAAATGATCATATTTCTCCTTCCTTCCTTCCTTTCTTCCTTTCTTTATTTTTTTCCCCCCATTGTGGCCAGATGGGAAGACCCAGATGCCTAGATTTGAGTAGGAAATTAAATCTTCAAGAAAGAAGAGAGGACTCCAGGGGGGGTTAGCTTTTGCAGTGGTAGAGATAAAAGGCAAATAGAAGGGAACAGAGACAATCTGGGATTCAGACCAGTTGGATGATCCAGGACCCCAATAAAGTCAGATAAAAAAAGAAGAGCCTGAATCTGTAATTCACATAGTATAGAGTTGTAGTGAAAAAGTCTAGTCTTTTTCAAAGTGAGATAGGACCTCAGGCCACTGATGACAGATGATATAATTATATAACAATAATTTTTAATTAATAGTGATTTTCTATGACCAAATAAAATGGTTTGTGAACAATATAGCATTTTCTTTTATAATAAATTGATATAAGACATTTAAAAGTAAGTTAAGTAAAAATAAACTGTACAGGCCGTACTCAGAGGTGATGAAAGTAGAAAAGATAGTATATACCTGAGTGTTTAAAGTTAGGGAACCACTATTCCAGGTAGTGCCAAAAAGGAAGGCTTATCACATTCATTTAGGCTACTATAACAAAATTAACCTAACTGGACAGTTTATAAATAACAAATATTTATTTCAGAGATACAAAGCCTGGGAAGTCCAAGATCAAGGTTCTGGGAAATTCACTCTGTGGTGTCAACTGGCTTCCTGGCTCGTAGATGGCTGTCTTCTCATTATCACCTCACATGGTGGGATGCGCAAGGGAGGTTTCTCAGGTTGCTTCTATAAGGGCACTAATCCCATTCCTGAGAGCTCTGCCCTCATGACCTAATCACCACCCAAAGGCCCCACCTCCTGATAATGTCACCTGGGGGGTTAGGTTTCAACATAGGAATTTTCAGGGTCGGGGGGACACAAAACATTCAGTTCATAGCAGGGCTTGAGAAATGAAGTGTTAGGATATTCCTAAGCCCATATGTGTTAAAGCTTATAGGAATGTATTCCCCTGAAAACAATATAAATGCTTCTGACCTAGCTTCCAGCATTGTGCCATGTACATAATATATACCTGGTGGATGTTAGTTCTTTCATCAGGTTTTTGACCTTTGATCTGCTCTTAGGCATTTTAAACACTACACATTGGTGATTAGACCCTCTCATCATGTCCATCAAAAGAGCCATGACCTCAGAGGCTGAATTTCATGTCTCCTGCTCGTCCTGAGTGCCAGAGCCTTGGCAATGCAGAGCAATGTCAAGCATGGTGAGAAACTTTCCCAAATTGTACACTTTTCTAAACTTCCTCTAGGTCAGGCAATTCCCTACTTCAATCTCAGCCTATTGCTCCACAAAATCTTAAAGAAAACCAGTGATGCCAAGACCTTTCCACTTGAAGAATGGAGAAGTCAAATTGGCCTGAATATCTTCCATTTCAGTTGAGAGGACCATTAAGTACTGACTGGCAAAATGATAACCACCTAGAGAGATGCTATTACGGGCTGGAGATCCAATTGTAAAAAGCAAATGCAAGATGTCCTTTCTGCAGGCATCTGGGAAGCAGACGTCCCAGATATAATTGAACACATGAGCATACCCAGAACCCAAGAAATCAGCATGACTAATGACAGGGAAGGAACATTTAAACATGCTGTGGACGCTGGTCAAGTGCAGAAGATACCTAGGCTAGGGGAAAACAACAGACACAACATGAAATTCAACAGATAAAATTATATTATTTAGGTCTTTATCAAATGGAGGTCAGGGGTGTAGAGTATAGGGAAGACACAAAGTATATTTGACATGTGTGTTCAATGTTACCACAAGAAAAATCACTTTAGAAAAAAAAGAAAAAGGAAAATACTATCTATTAAATGACTATTATGTGACAAGGATTTCACATTTACTATGTTGTGCCATTTTATTCATTCATTCATTCAACAAATATTTACTGAACACCTAATACATTGTTGTAAGCCAGAAGATATCAAAGTGAAGAAAACAGCATCTTCCTCCTCAGAGAGCTTTGAAAGAGATAACCAGTAAAATAATAAATAAGTGAATAAATTTTGGATATAAATAAGTAGCATGAAGATAAATAAAGCAGGTTAAGGGCTGAAGAATGAGTGAGAAGACAGGCTATTTTATACAAGTGGTCAGGGAAGGCCATATAATGAAGTGCTTTGGCGCCTACAACTGAAGGAAATCACAGAGTGAGTTGAGGAAAAAATATAAAGATGGTTTCATCAATGGGAAAAGCAAGTGCCTAGGTCATAAGGCGGGAAAAAGCTCGACCTATTCGAGGAAGAGTAAAAAAGCCAACCAATATGGTTGGTGCTGAGTTAGTGAGAAATGATCAAAAAGAGGAAAGGAGCAGACCTTGGGGAGAGCTAGACATCCCAGAAGAAACTGGGGATCATATCACCTGCCTAATAATCTGGTGAAGAAGGCATTCTGATCCTAGATCCTAAAAATCAGGAAGCCAAAAGCTGGCATCAAAGTTATTAATCATCTTAGTACATATGACTAAGAATAAGACAGTATATATGAATATAATGCATGTATAGTATTATTGTATATGTAATTAATTATTTATAAATAATATAATTATATACACAGTAAATATATAAATATGGTATATATGAGTATATAACATATAATGATATGTAATAGAATATATAAATATGTGTTATGTAAGTACTACGTAATACATTATAAGCATGTAATAGAATATATAGATAATTAGAACCTAGGTTTTAGATTGCACATTTAGCACTCATTTCCCTGCACTGTATTACCTAAATTATATCCTGAGTTATTTGAATGTCTCAATGACAGCTCATTTATAACAGATTTTCCTACACAACTTTAAAATCACCATCATGCAATTTGATTCCATTCAATATATAATTATTGAGACTAAGTATATGTCCAGAAGATTGCTGCTGAGGGTAGGAAAAAACTTTTTTGAGAACTTTGCATCCAAGGAATTTGCAGTTTTTGTCGAGAAAATATTTCCATAGCAACTGGAACCATTTTGGAAGTCTAGGCAACTGTAGAGATAGAAGGAGGAGATACTGATTTTGGATATAGGGGCTGGGGAGCTACCTTGAATGCGCGTTCACATGGAAAATGCTGTGATTCTGATAAAAATACTGAATTGTCTTCCTGGAGTTAACAGTCTTCTGTTGTTGTTATTGTTTGCTTGATTTCTTGTTTTAATAACTTTCATATGGAAAATTTTTTTTAAAAGTATGCAATAAAACTGCAACAAAGAAACTGAGCAGGAAAGGGGACCTCTTCCAGATATAGAACATAGTATAGAACATCTTTAATTAAAATGTTGTGGTATGGATACATGGGTAGACGGATAATCCAAATGGAACCAATAGAAAATTCAGAAGTATACCCAAGCTGCAGGCGAAAATATATGATAAAGATGGTACTTCAAATCAGTGGGTGTATTAGTTTCCTAGGGTTGCCACCAACTGGAGTGGCTTAGAATAATAGAAATGCATAGTCTCACAGGTCTGGAGACCACAGGTTTGAAATCAAAGTGTAGTCAAGGCCACACTTCCTCTGAGGGCTCTAGAGAAGGATCTATTCAGGCCTCACTCGGGTTTCCAGCAGCCTCAAGTGTTTCGATGGACATCTTCTGTGTTTCTTCATATTATCTTCGCTCTGTGCATGTCTCTAATTTTTATTTTTTATGAAGACATCAGGCACATTGGATTAGGGCCCACTTCTGTTGATCTCATTTAAATTGAATTATCTCTGTGAAGATCGATTTCCAAATAAAGCCACATTCTGAAATTACTGAGGGTGATGACTTCAACCTCTGATGTTAGGGGGACACAATTTAACTCATAACAATGGAGATATAAGATGTTTTGGAAAATACCTTTTAAGAAAATGATCAAATCACACCCATACTTCACATTGTACCAGTACAAAATTTAAATAAATTTAAATATTAATAGATTTAAATGTAAAAACTAAACTCATAATGTTTTAGTAAGAAGCATGTATGAATACCTTTAATAACAGAAAGTGAGAAACACTTCCCTAATTCTAATATTAAAGACAATATTAACACATTTAATTATGGAAAAATATTGTTAGGAACATTTGACTGGCAAAACACCCCTCACTAAAATAAAAGGCAAAATACAAAGGAAAAACTACAAAAGATATTTTAAAATTCTATCACAAAAAAAAAAATCTTCAAAATAAAGTAAGTTCTTAAAACTTGAGGGGAATAAAAGACCAAAAAAAAAAAAAAAGATATGAAAATAAGCAAAATATAGAAAGTATATCTTAAACATATGAAAAGAAGATCAATCTCATTTATAAGTATATAAATGAATATTAAAACTATACTGAAATACTATTTTTTCGTTATCAAATTGGCAAAATCCAAAAGTTTGATAGCATAATTGTTGGCAATACTATAAGAAAATATGCATTTTCTTACATTGCTTGTGAGAATGTGATGATTTCACCTCTATGGAAATAATTTGGCAATAATTAATTGAGGCAGTACACGCACATTTACCCTTCAACCAAGAAAAATTATTTCCAAAGTGTAACCCAAATACACAAAATGATTTATGCACAAAAATACTTAGGCATAAAGTCATTTATTGAGATATTATTTATAATTGCAAATGTCTATCAATAGAGATTGCTTGAACAAACAATGATACATTCACATGAAGAAATACTAACAGCCATAAAAAAAAATGGTAAAAATCGCCATATAGTGATAAGGAATGATCTCTATATTTGTTCAGTGAATAAATAAGGTTTGAAACACGATTCACATTGTAATTCTTCTGTGTAATACATGGGAAAAAATATGCATTTGCTATTTTTTTTTTTGACAAAGAGAAAGATAGTAAAGGTAACTCACAAATTAATAATATGGTTATTATAGGAAAGATTAAAAAACAGGGAGTTAAGTATTTTTTGAAGTTAGATTTTTCTAATTATACTATTTCTTATATATTTGTGTTGACATACCCAAAAATGAAATTATATTTAAAAGCAATTGCTAAGATTTGTAGACAAATTGAAATATCTGTGTATCAAGTTGTTGAGATAATCATAGAGATATGAATTAAAGTGACCTTAAAGCACAATATTTTTACTATTCATCCTCAGTAGCCAATATTTAAAGAACAATAAAAACTAAAAATTAGTTAAAAGCACATTTAGTAATCTAATTGTGACAATGCTATACTATTATTTTGAAATTATTTTATTTGTATCATAGTATAATGAAAATAAATAATTTCTGAATTTGTTAGAAATCAAGTTTTTCAGAGTAAGAGAAAAGAAATGAGAGAATATACTTTTAAAAAAGTAAAAATTCTATAATAGTGCACTAATTGAAAACATCGGTATATAAGCATGATATTTTCTTGCAAAAATACATATTTTATAGCCTTATCCAAAGAGAAGTCTAAAAACAATGGTACCTCAAAAGCAATGAGCCTATCACTTATGCTTTGGTCCTTGAATGTTATTTCCCCTAAAAGCAACAAGGACTCCTTAAAAATTGAACATGGGGCATCTTCTTCTGTGTCAAAAACAAGGATGGGAGACAGGTTTCTCACTGTTAGAGTGTGAAGTTGCAGGTAAGCAAGTAGAAAAGACCAAAATGATCTATGTTACATAGTAAGGAATTAGAGTTGGAGACATCAGTGTGAACTTATGTTTGCTTAATATAAATACAGATGGCTAGGCATGGAAATATTTATAGATATGGATATATGCATAGGTTAATATACACAAACATACATTTCCTCAGTCTGTCACCTGGAGCGTGTTTAGAAGCAGCAGTAGGAGGGGTACATCTAGAACCCAGATTTTGGTTTCTAATATCATACTTTGGTAAATGAAACCAGGGTTCCTTGAATAAATGTTGATTCTAAAATTAGGGTGGGAAATATATAAGATGGGTCTGGTGCATATGGTACTGACAGACACTAAACACATACACACACACACACACACACACACACACACACACACACAGTAATACATAATGAGGACATGTGAAAGGGATCCAGGAGCCTACTGAAAGAGCTTCTAGTAAGCAAAGATGGAACAATTCTAACAACATATATAAATAAAGTAATATTGGATCACAACCTTAAATATAAATATCGATGAGTCCAAACTGATATATGATAAATAATAAATAAATAAGGAAGAAGAGGTAAATTTCCCTTGTAGAAGAATTCCAAATAATTTGTGTAGTTACTCTGCCTTCCAGGAGGTGAAGCTTCACTCCTCACTCCTCAAGTGTATGTTGCCAATAGCGACTTCCTTTTAAAGAGGATGAACAGTATGAGAAGGGGCAGGGGAAAGAGTAAGTTACAATGGGGAAAGCTGACAAACATTACTTTAGCAAGTCGATCAAGGTCAACAGCAATAATGACAAGTCATACTGATAGAAAGTTCCCTTGATGTGATGTATCCGAGAGGTCTCTTTGATCCTGTGGTCTTCACCCAACACCCATGCATCCAATCATGAGAAAAAACTATCAGACAAAATTGAGGGATATTCTACAAAATACCTGACAAGTACTCTTCTAAACTATCAAGGTTATCGAAAAAAAAAAAGGAAAATCTGAGAAAGAGTCACCGTGAAGAGGAGCCTAAGAAAACATGACTACTAAATGTAATTTAGTAGTGTCTTGGATGAAATCCTGGAACAGAAAAAGAACATTGGGTAAAAACTAAAGGAATCTGAACAAAGTATTTACTTTAGTTAATAATGACATATCAATATTTGTTCATTAATTAAAACAAGTGTACCATGCTAATATAAGATGTTCATAATATGTGAACTCTTTGTATTACTGTCCTTATTTTTCTGTAAACTTAAACTGTTATAAAATGCAAAGTTTATTTTTTATAAAGGACCATAGTTGCATAGGTCTACATTATTTTAGAGCTTGTAGAAATCTAGAGATATTTCAATATGACCCTACTCTCTTATTTTGCTATAAAGAAAACAGGTGCCCAAAGAGAATAAATAGTATGTCTGAGATCACATAGCATCAAAACTTGCTCAGAATCACAACCATTACACTTTATTCTGAGTGGTGATACAAGCTGAAATACTAGCTCAGAGAGGCTTGAACCCAAAACAATTTCTTTTGAAAATGTTGGAAATCATTTCTGGTCCAGCAGTTCTTTCCCAAAAGTTAAGAAAAATAAGTCAAATTCTAAAAAGATTTGTCCAAAATCGTGGGATCTACAGAGATAATATTTATCCCACAGAATTAATAAGTGTTTCCAATGGAGATCTCCAGGAGAAAGCCAAAATGCCTTAGGCACAAGGGGTAAGGCTTCAGTTGAATTCATATGGTTTCACCTGCTCTATAGCCTTACAACCCAAAGTTTTGAGTGTCTTAGAGCTAGCTAAGCAGGCTTTGGGAAAATGATTGTACTGATCAATTTTAAAAGATACTTAAATCTAATTTAGGAAATTGTTTTATTGATTCATATGTAAAGAGACATGTATAGGTCTCATAAACCAAAAATATGGTGTTAACATAAGCAGCCTGAACTTGCTCAGTATCAGACCAGTGTGGGAAGCCATGTTACAGCCAAAGGTACACTCAGTGAGCACGGAACCAGCCCAAGGAAGCAAAAGTTGACTGATTCAAATAGCTAATGTTGTTAAACTCACATACCTTGTTAAGTTAATTTTGCCCCAGGAAACTGGTTCCTTAAGCAATACTAGCAGTCCATTGCATCTTTCTCTCCTTGGTTCTTCTGTTCTAGGGTTTTGTCAACCTGGCTGCTCCTTAGAAACACCTGGGAACCCCAAAGAGATGCAGCCCACCCCAGTGTGTCTCTGGGGACAAGACTCAATCCTTGCCACATCGGCACTTGTACATAGCTCCACAGACTCCTCCACTATGAAGCCACAGTTGAAAATCATCAATCTCTATTATCTGTTCCCTCTGCTAAATCCCTACATACCACTTTTGAGGGTTGAATTGTTTTATTCCAGAACTTTTATTTCAAACAGCTGTAAAAGCTAGAATGATAATGCAAACTTCACATTTTAATAGACAAGTACTACCAGTATAAGAACCTTTACACTGTATGCTGATGAATTCCAATGTTCAATTCAAGTAAAAGAGATCTTAATTCATATATACTTTTATATCACCCTATATAAGAAAATGAATTATATTTCTGTCTGACATTTTCTTAAGTTAGAGAGTAACTCCCCCAGCTTCTCCTGGGCCTCCTTTAAGGGCAGCGTGTATCATGACTGCCATCACTGGGGAGATCTGAGAGAGGGAGCAAAAAGTGGGTTTTCTATTTGTCAGTTTGTAAAGTGTTACATAATTATCTTGTAAAGTGTTATTCCTGGTTTTCTGCGGTTCTAAATGGTCCATTTTCTATGCTGCCCCTACTCTCCAATTCCTGGCACTAGAAGTAAGGTTTGGAGGTGGCAAGAGACATTGAACATGACTCATTTATAGGTGTGTGCATATAAATTACTTCCTCCTCTTCCTCCCTGCATTACTTATGGTTGTGAAAAATTTATCACATCTTCACTTCAGCAGACAGAGAACAAGGATGCAGACTAGAATGAAAACATAGTCCAAACAGTTTTTTTTAATTATTATTATTGTTATAATGTTTTCTGTTTCAATATGAGAAGAGATAGGTATTATGTTTGAAAATTAAATTTTTAATTTTGTAAATAGTTATAAAATCTTGTTTCTTAAAATAGCTTACGCTTAATAAAGGAATTGAAATTTTACAACTAATATTAGTTGAGCGGGCACAGAAGAAAAATCTAAGATGCTATGTAATGAAAACGTCAAAAGGCAATGGTTAGTATTACTAATGTGGCAGCACTTTCATATTGTTAAACTTAAGAACTAGTCTCTTTAAGTGGTTTTGTACATGTTTATCCAAGGCTTGTGGATTGTATGGTTTATACTCAAGGAGTAACTAAAAGTTCCCTTGCTAAATGTTGGAATCACCTTGGTCAGCACCCACATTTACCTGTATATCTACGTTTGCCTTTCACTTCTTCCTTTCAAGTCCTCGCTAGGGCTACATACACATCTGCTTTTACACATCTGCCTTCATTAAACACATCTGCCTGCCATCCTTCAATACATCTGTCTATACTAAATACATCTGCCTGAATCAAATGCATTTTGCATTTTTCTGCAACCACAGATTTCCATGAAGCCCAAATTTTTAAACATTGCAGAAATATGATAGTCTGTTTTTGCTCTATTTCATTGCCTTTGTTTTGCTTTTGATGTCATTCCGTGATTTAATTTGTATCTCTTGAATGGTAGCCTGGAAGGTGTGATTCTACCTTTTTTGAAACTCACTGAAAATGACTTTTGTTCCAGAGCTGACACCAGGATTTAGCTCCAAAGTTCCCATTTCTGAGCCTCAGCTATATTTCAGGACTGGGAAAAAAGCATACAATATTGTCATTCCTGGCTTGCTTTGTTTGTGGAGCACAGTCTTCCACAAGCTACAAAAATACCAAAGGAAAATAACTAAGATACTGTCTAAGTACCCGTAAATTCACCCTGCTTTAAAGATAAAGGGAAAGGGCAAATTTAGGCCTTGACTTGTTCAAGTCGATGATCATTAAGGGACCTTTTGCCATGCCCAGTCTAACCCCAATCACAGCTGGCACCACTCACTTTTCCTATAAATTTCATTCCAGTGCTGTTCAGAGAAGCCAAGTCAGAGCAAGCAGTCTGTGGATATATAGGAACATTACTGTGGATTCATAATGTGTGACCGCATGCATTATTCTTTATCAGATTTTTCTCCCCTTTAGCCTGTCTTGTGTATACTTCCCTATAGAAAGATCTGTATTTGGCACAGAAGGAGAGCAACCAGTACAGCATTAATACTTGGGAAATAGAATTCATGGCTGCAAATGAGCAACATCTTCCTGTATTCCACACGTCTTTGAGTTCTCAGTGACAATACAGGCATTGGTCAAAATTTTGCATGATGCCCTTTTTGAAATAAGAAGCATAAAGTCTAACGAGTGCTGTCAAATCTCCCTAAAGTGAAGATAACCTCTAGCCTTTTGATCTCTGCTTCTCCCAACTTCCTCCTTTCTCTCAAACATGTGCACACACGCGTGTGTGCACACACACAAACACACACTCACACACACACTCTTACATTCTCTCTCTTCTAAAATCACACACTCTGGAATCGGATAAATCTGGTTCAGTCATTAACTCAGCCATTTACTAGCTGTTTTGCTTTTTATTTTTTACTTAAATTCTTGGAAGTAGAGGTGCAAATAACATTTACCTTATTATTTTGAAACTTCAGTAAGATAACATGAGTAACACTCTAAGCACAACAACTAGCATGCGATCAACATCAATGATCATGTTGACAGTGCTGATAATAACCATGATTAAGGGGATACAGATATGATCACGGTAACTTTCAGGCCTGAATTTGCAGAGCAGCTGGCAATAAATTAACCATTTCAGCAAGGGAAGCCTATCAATACCTGGCATAAGATGTCCTCACCCTTACCCTAACCCCGATTAAAGAGAAAGTCCCATGACAAATGATAACTGGCAAAATCAATAGCTCACAGTGTGAGATACTGAAATGTTGCCCAATGAAAGGAGTCAAATAAGGTTCAGAGTAGATCTAGCCAGTGTGTTAGCTTTTGATTCTTGTTCACATTTTAAAGGAACAGCAGTTGATAGACTAGTCAGTAACACTTAATGACCACACGCAAAAGGGAGTCACAAAGGAGTGAAAGATGATGCCTTGTCTTTAGCCAAGCTCAAGCTAACCATTTGGAGTGGAGGCATGGGGTATTCAGATTCACACAAATGATAAAGAGTACAGAGGTGATCAATATTATCAATTTCAAAAGAATACTAAGAAGGAAAGTCTGACTTGGAGGCATGAATAAGAGAGCTTACTGGTGTGACCACAGGAGTGAGAGAGACTGGGGGGACTCCTGTAGAAAGAATAAATAAGCCATTAAAATTATGTGTTTAGAAGTTTTAATGAAGTGAAACAAAGCTTATAGTACAATATTAAATGGTGTGAAAAAGCAGTATTTAAAACTGTATACACAGTAAATAACTCGAGAAATATAAAATCTTGCTCATTTCTACATTACTTCCTCATTCCTCACCACACCACACCCCCAAGATTAGAATAAAAAGTGCCAAAATTTTAATGATTGATGATATTTGGATGACAGGGCATAAGATCATTATTTCTTTTCCTTTCTTTATCATTTTCCATTTTCACAATATATATATTAGCTATATAATCGATAAAATAAGAAGGAAAAATCTGTTTCCTTGGTTTGTTAAACTCATCTGGTTCACTAAGCTGGTTCCTACTTAATCTCCCTGGTCCCAGCAATGTAGGTTAAAGACCGCTCCCATTATTCCCACTGCGTCCATGTTCACCTCACCACATATTGTGTGATTAATTTTCTGTGTCTCTACTAGATGGTAAGCTCTGAAGACAGGGACCACGTGTGAATTCATCATCGTTGCAGTCAAATGCTTATTATATATGGTTCATAGGAAGAATAGAAGAAGAAGAAAAAAGAATTGATGTGAACTTTTACCCAAAGAAGACACTGGGGAAGTGTTACTTGAGTCGGGGAGTAAAAACAGAAAGGGCCTCCGAGCTCAGGCATATGTCCCTGAGGCAGAATGCAGGGGAACCAAGTGCTTGACGAGCGCTGTCTGTTTGAAACATTAATAGCCAGCTGAGGTGGAGAAAGGCAAGCTGGACTTATACTATGACCACTGATGTTGAGCAATACAGTCTTCACTCCTGCATAGAGTGAGAAGACATGGTCCAGGATGTGGAGGAGAGGATTGATGTGGCTGAGAAGAAATAAGGAAAAGAGATTTTAGCCCTGGGACCAGACGACATTGTAAGTGTCAACACAAGGAACATTACCTGTGCTCTAAAAAGCAAGCACGGGCTCTCTCTGTTTCCTGGAGTTTTAGAACTGCTGCATCATCCTCCTGCTGAAATCTTTTCAGAAGACCTGGCAGCAGCTCTAGCCATTCTCCACCCGGGTAAACTGGGAGAAGGGATGGAGAGAGGGAAATGGGCTAATAGTCCATACAGGGAAATGCAAACACAGGCACCCCCAGCCTTGTCACACAAACAGCAGCCTCCAGCCCCACCACTGTTTTTGAAGGGATAGTGGCTTTGTTTGTATTCTTTTGAAGAAATATATTTGCAAGTCAAACATGTTATTCTGGTTAACCCTCTAGCTAAGTCAATAGAGCCAGCTGACTAAATATCTCTTTAGGACAGAACTTAAAGCCAATTACGCCAGCTTACTGTTTTAAAAGCTGCTCCGGTTTCTGGACCCTTAAGACAGCGGTCCCCAACCTTTTTGGTACCAGGGCCTAGTGCTTCTATGAGAATCTAATGCCCGATAATCAGAGGTGGAGCTTAGGCAGTGATGCTAGTGCTGGGGAGCGGCTGAAAATACCGATGAAACTTCCTTTGCTTGCCTGCCATTCACCTCCCACTGTATGGCCTGGTTCCTAACAGACCACCAATGGCACTGTTCCACGGCCCAGGGGTTGAGGACCCCTTGCTATAAGCAAACATTTGCTTCATTGAGCTAAAGCTGCTTTAAGGATCTGAGTGTCTTTCCTGGGGAATGTTATTACTTAACATACTGGAGAAAACTGGCTGATGACTTGGGTCTTCTGCTTGGCCTCCCTGTCGTGAGACAATTATTACAAATCAAACGTGCCACTTCAGTAAGATTTTAATTACAAAGGAATTGGGGTATTAGCAGGTTATCTTCAGAATATTGAGAGTAGTTTAAACTCATAGCCAAAGACTATGTCCTTCTCAACAAAAGGTTTTAAAGAACAGCCAGAGTAATAAACAAAAAAAAAAAAAAAAAAAGTTCCTGTGTCTAAGATGCTGTGAAAATTCAAGAGCACAACACAATCAAGGCAAGGATCCTGCAATGTACTGCAGTCTTCTGCTTCAACTTGGAAAATGACATTTGATCTAAGTTCTATTATTTGTGGCTGCTAAGAAAATTAATTCTCAAATCATAGTGAAGCCTAAAATGTGTTTAGCACATTAAAGCACTTTTAACTTCGAAGTGACATATTGTGGCCACTGGTGTTTGAACTATGTCCTTCTAGGTTAAGTGTTATGTTACAACAGTTAGCCTTTACTTTTGATTTTATTTGGCTACTGAAATGCCCCCTTGTTAACTTTTATGGAGCTGAAGGAAAGTATTGGCCAATACTTACGATGTAGAATGGTTGTCAGTGTGTGTATTAGTCAGCGTTCTGGACTGAAAGCTCTGGAAATTGATTCTGGATAAATTCAATGGAAAGAAATTTACTGGAAAGATAAGAAGGAGGTCACAGAACTGATGGGAGGCTTAAGAACTAGGCTTACAATGAACTGGCAAAGAAAGAGCTCCAAAGTATTTATTAAGAGGAAACATGGCAGGAAATATATGGCCTACAGGAAATTAAATGATCTTTACAGGGCCCTCCATTCTAGAGCCACCAGGGCAAAAATCAAAACCTCAGCTTATGGATAACATAGGAGGAGAAGGCATGGGAAGGCAGCCCTACCTCACTCCCAGACTATACACAATGAGGAGTTGCCCAAAGGGACATCAGAGTGCTCTTGGAGGGGGAAAAAAAAAAAATAGCCAAAAGATAGTCAATCGCTGTTCTAGTTCAAGAGTCATAGGAAATGATACAAAACAACTTTTGGAGATTGGCTAGCATAACCCACAAAGTAGACATAGCCAGTTTCCCTGATTTCAAGAAAAAGTGCCAGCCAAAATACCACATAAGTGCTTTATCACACCAATCTCACAGATGCTTTAACCTTATTTTTTAAATGTATTTTTTTAACTTTTTAAAAATTTGATTTTAAATTATAAAGAATAAAATGGTCACTTTTGAAAACCTTAAAAATACATAGGAGCAGAAAAAATATATTATTACTCAGAATTCCATCAATTAAATTACTGATAAGAATGCAGTTAGCTTCTTCTGTTTCGTCTGTATTGATATTTTCTAAATATATACTCATATATTCTACTTTTCTTATCTTTATAACATGAATTCTTCATATTATTGAAATCTTGTGAATATTATTTTAACAGTTGTATAACATTCCTTTGCTTTGTCTACCATTCCATCAATATATTCTTCGAGAAATTTTTACTTTTATCATTACTAAAAATAAATGTCAGCATACATCTTGGTACATGAAACTATTTTTTCCATTTTAATTTAAATATGAAATACTTAGAGTAGAATTATGAGATAAAAAGATCCAAAACTTTTCAAACTCTGCTATGTGCAAAACTTACTTGATTTTCAATCTACTTGGCAAAAATGAAATAGCAAATCTCATACCTTCAGATTTGAACATTATAATTAAAAAATTCATTTGATAATTTAATAAGAAAAATAGAACCTCTGTTGGTTTAAATTATGTGTCTTGTTTTGTGCTTCTCTGAATGTTGGTGAGCTTTGGAGGGTTAATGCGAGATAAAGTAAAATGAGTGGCAGACAAGGACCTAATTCCGAAATCCAGCTTGTCCGTTCATTAGCTGTGTGAGTCAGGGCAAGTCATTTAACCTTTGTCAGTCTCTTTCTTTATTCTCAAAATAGAGAAATAATAACAACCCTCACAGAGCGTTGTAAAGAATAAATGAAGGCATCATACACAAAATTGTTTTGTAAAATATAAAGTTATCTCTAAATCAAAGGTTTTTCTTAGATGCCAGTATATTCTGGAAGTTTGGACGAAGGGTGTCTAGAAAAAGCTCATCTAGCGAACCCCTACTTTCACACAATCACAACGCAAAGTCCCTGCTGTGTTTATGTATGCCGATCTAATATTGCTGTCATTAGAGAGTACCTGACTGAAATTAGGCCCGTTTTTCCTCTACTGGCAATGTAGTGACAAATTAATTTTTCCTTATAGTTTAACAGAGTCTCATCTACTTCTCAGTGTTTTACCAATATCAAAAGTGGACTGAAGAATAGCAAAAGAACGAAGAGAAACCTTAACCTCAACCCATCATCCCTCATCACGTTATGAATTAAGGACACTCTGAAGAAGATCCTCTCCCCCTAGATTTCTCCCACCGCCTTCCTCCGAGCTCAAGATGAGTTGCACCAAAAGTTATAGTGCCATAAAATTAAAAGCATCCCAAGGAATAAATATATGAACCAAGTAACCCCCACTAGTTATCAGTAAGGGTACCTTAGTTCCCTAGCACTATGGTCCGATAGAGTCAGAAAGCTTGTAACTATCAACAGGCCAGGTATATCGATACAGGGTCAGGAAAATATCAATAATAGCCTTTTTTTTTTTAGATTCTGGTATGCTTTTATTCTACTAAAAACTAGAGTTCCAAAACCTCTCGAGAAAGCTTGTCCTGACTGGAGTGTGATCTAAAAGGAACAGATAACCCAGGAAGGCTCCCGGTGTATTCTTGATCTCATGTCATAGTAGGGTACAGTCTCCAAAGATTCTTTTTCAAAACGAATTAATTACAGACCCACCCATCTCAAGGCAAGAGACATAGCAAAGCATAGCTAAGGTTTGCTATAATGTGTAAAATCTCTATGATGCTAATTTTTTTTCATTTTTAAAAAAGTGCTAGTTTTTCTCTCTGTAAAATGGGAAGTGTAATAGATTCTACATTGAAGACTTGTCATGAGCATTAAATAATTTGTGTAAACCAATTCCTGTGGTTCCTGGCACATAGTAAATGCTCAGAGTGATATTTGGGGTATTATAAGAATTGGTCCTTCAAGAATCTGTGTAGAAAAATAACACATTTCCTTAGTTAAATACATTTTGAAATTCACAATTATAGTTTTACATCTTTCGAGAGCCACAACATAATTAACTTATTAAAAGCTTGAAAAAGTCCTGAGCATCTTTAACACATTATTTACTACATCTAATAGACCACACAGTCATTTGGGGCTTTTTCTGCACCATGCATGTTAACATCTCTCCTCACTGTTCCCTCAAATTAGCTTTCCATTCATTGATGGAGTACAATTCAAAGTCTCCTTTTAGAAGCAAAACTTTAAGGCAACATTACCAAAGGCAAATTCCAGTTCTTAGAAATTGTGAAGGTGGTCTGGCTATGGCATCTGTGCCCTCTCTGGTTGTATTTGGGATAGCCTGGCTTACGTCCTCTTCACATGTGGTCTAAGGGAATAGCCTTCTTGGATAGCGGAGAAATTTTCTCTACATGGAGTTTTGTTTCCTTCTAGATCTTTATCCAAAAGTTTTATCCAACACCACAAAAGCCTGGGGGAAAGAGAGTCTATATCAGTGGGATTTTGTGTGTGCTATGCAAGCTACTATTGTTTGAATTACCAGAATTCCTAAGTCTTCGATGCCTTCTTCTTCTTTGAAGTGCTAGGATGACCGAATGCCTCTTTTAGTCAAGTAAGTAAATAATGAGGAGAAAATATTCTTTATCTTTTTTTTTTTTTCCTTGAGTTCTAACAGTGAACTGGACTGAGTCAGTTTACAGAAAAATACTGAGGCCTTTGGCAATGGCGATCCCAGCATGAAGAGCCTTCTCATGGCTATTCCCAGGGATGGGGGGGTGCTGCCCTGACTCATGCTCTTTATCTTTCCTGTCCCAGCTCCTCTGTCAAGAGATCCCTTGATATTGTCTTTGTTACTTTCAGATAGCAGATCTTTTCCATCTGCCCTTATGTAAATCTACAAATATGCAACATCGTGCGAAGGTAGGTGGCATCTTTTTCCTGGACATTTTTGTCCTGTAGGTACAGTCCAAGAACAGCCCAGGTGCAACAATGAAAGTGCAGAAAATCCTATACTATTTCTCTGTCTCTGCTTAAGTTGCTGTTTTTATTTTATTTTTTTTAAAAAAGGTATTACTATCACTCTTTGTAAGTCATAGTTTGTGTTACTGTGTATCCTTTGCAATTGTAAATATAAAAATAAATAAATAAAAATTTAAATTAAAAAAAAAAAACTTATTCTGAAACAAGGAACAAACTGATCAGCTGGCCTTGGATGGTGTGGATCCCTAAAACCCATCACCAGGATGGTAACCATGAAAATGGGGAAGAACAATCCCTAAAGACAAAGTAAGTGGTAGAAAATCCCACAGGTCCATTTAGGAGGAGAAACAGTAAGGGAAAAACTTTGGAACTAGGTACAGTCCAGATAAGATAGGGTTTAAAGATCACATTAATAAATGTTAAATATAATCAAAGACTTCAACAATACCTATCATGCCCCAAGATGGCCTTTGCACTTATTTGACTTGGCCTAAGTCACTGATTAGACTCACCTTATACCAAATTCCTTCGTCCTGCATACATCAGCTACATGACACTATAAATTCCACCAAAACACCATGTTTAACTTTCTTTAAGAGATATTTTGAACAGATTATTATTACCTTGAATGCTTGCT
Organism: Rousettus aegyptiacus; assembly: GCF_014176215.1. Lineage (NCBI taxonomy): Eukaryota > Metazoa > Chordata > Mammalia > Chiroptera > Pteropodidae > Rousettus > Rousettus aegyptiacus. The sequence goes on from NW_023416285.1 coordinate 12,616,532, forward strand.
TCCCCACATTTTCTTCCAGATGATTCTTAAACTTAATCCTACTGGAGTGACTCTGAAAATTTTTCCTCATAGCCTTTGGGACTAATTGTAATTATACAGTGATCTGTATGCTTATTTGTCTATTGTGTGCCTCCACTAATTAAATTTAAGGCCTCTGAAGTTAGGGGCTGTATTTCTGTTGCTCTCTATTTCATTCCCAGGGTTTAGTGCAATGCCTAGCACTCTAGGTGTGCAACAAATTTTTGTGTAATGGATAAATTAATACATGTAACTTACATTCCAATCATTTCCTGTATTTGTAATGTTTCTCCATGTTCCTGAGCTGCTGTATGTGCTACATGGCAGTTCCAAGATTCTCTGAAAGAAAAGCTTTTGCCCCTGTGTTGTGATAGCTTACTGTCTTCTCCTCTTCCACACTGTCCTGATCTTCCTTTTCCCTCTCAGAAAAAAAATAGATGCTTCCTCTAGGTGACCCTAATCACCTGGCCCATACTTCCATAATGGCAAGCCATTGTACTTCATTGTAAATTATGTTTCTATTACTTCCTCTCACTGCACAGTGAGTTTCATATGAGCAAGTAAGTTTGCGTCAGCAACAACTTAGTGATTTAATAAATGCTCTTTTGCCCATCATTATATCCTTAATAGCTTGTTTGTCACAGTATATATATCTAATAAATAATGCTTAAATGCTATAGTTTAAAATCTCACAATTAATTAGCAATGGTGCTAGTTCGAGAAGTAAGATGTTCAAATGTCAGATTCATCATCTATCTCTTAATCTGTGCCTCGTTAGAAAGTACTGACTGCCCTCTGGTAGTTGTTTGCAAAGGTAAAAGCGACTATGCTTTTCCAACTTAAAAGAATCCCCTTTGATTCTCTTTTCTCCTTCGTTTCTCTATTTTAAGTTTGATCTTCCTCCTTTGAAAAACTGGCATAGTCTAAACTCTCCAAAGATTCAGTTCAAATCCAAATCAAATAGTCGACCATGAGCATAGTGCAGCTACAGCTGTGGTTCTTGGGAAGCAAACCAGGGCAGCGAATATTGATATAGAGCTGGCACACGAGCCTTGTGTCCCTTTGTCCAATTGTAAAATACGCTCACATCTTTCAAAATTCATCTCCGGCATCTTTGACTAAAACTGGTTAAATAAATTAAAGTGGTTCTTCACAACAAGATATTCTGCAGCCATTAGAAAATGTTGAAAAAATTTTCAATGAGACAGTGAAATAGTAAATACGAGGTGATGAATTGGCAGAGAAAATTGTATCTATCATATGATCTCAATTTTGAGATAAAGGGATAAGAGAAAAAAATAAAGGAAAGCATCAAAATATTAAGTGATTTTCAAGAGTGGTAATTCTCAAGCAAATGTCTGCCTTTTATTTTCATCTATTTTCCAACGATCATGTAAAACTCCTATAACGAGCTAAAAGTAACATCGTATTTAAGTTCAATCCCTTCTTGTGAAAAGATCTACAATTAGTCATTTATACATCGGTATGGCTTATTTTATTACTACACCCCCTCCAGAGGCATTTTCCCTTAAATTTCCTTTCTCCTTGTGAAATCAAAGGCTTTATCTTCAGTCAAAGGACTTTCAGAAACAAGAGAAGCAGTAGTACTATGGAACAATTAGGTATAGTGGCAAGAGCACTGATTTTTGCAATCAGAAAGATTTGGGTCTTCCCCTTATGGGGAGGATGATCTTCATTCACTAAGTTGACTGAGTGCTCTGAGATCTAGCTTTCCTCATTTGAAAATTGGAATCATTAATGAGAGGAAGAAATGGGCAGAGCCAAGAGGGAATAGATATGGTCAATTGAAGATAAAATGCACTGGGTTGGTCAGATAAAGTGGGAGAGAAAAGGAGCAATGACCTGGACTCAAGGTAAGAAAGTACTAAAGATTATTTGGTGTCTATTATGTCCTTCAAAGTGTTTTGTTTTGAATATATACTTTGCTGAAGTAAACCAGACCTCTGTGACAATTGTGTAAGCTATATGGTTACGGTGTTTGGCTTGGGGCAGGAAATCCAAAGCTGAAATACTTATAGGTGTGAGGTTATACAAATAGTATATTAGGACTTAGATGTGTCACTTTTCTCTGTATTAGTATCACTTGGGAACTTTTAAAAACTAATGCCTGGGACTCTACTCAAACCAGTGAAGGTGAGGAGATGAGATTCATGAATTCATCATTTTCAAAAGACATTTAAGGTGATTCTAATATGCAGATAGGATTGAGGCTTATATTCTTATTTTTCTCTTTGTATGTGGCTCCCTTCTAATTTTCCTTTCCTCATGACTTAAAGAATGTTTACAGCAAGAAGCTTCTCAACTGGAAGGTAAACATCAGGGCTACTATTTCAATAGAAATGGAGCCTACACCTTTATATCAAAGAGGCAATAGGGAGTCACAGGGACTAAATAAATTGTAGAGCATATGCCCTGTCTTAAGGGGCATCTGCTACTCATTCGGCTATGCCAATTGTTGCCAGATGGAATGCTTGCCCACTGTTGGAGATGTTTATCCTTCTAAAAGACAAACCAGAACTAGAGATTTTGTATAACATCTCTTGATTTTTAAGTGTTAGGTTGTTTTGTTTTGTTTTTTAAAACATCGTAGAGTTCAAATACATCATGTCTGTGAGCCAGTCCAACCTCCAACCACTGGTTTGTGACTTGAGGATTAAAATATGACACACACACATCTATCACAGGACCCTTGGAGAGGGTGGAAGACTAGGTTATCTTAATGAAATGTACCTGCTATGAAATTGAGTCTATCTTCAGGCTGCTGAGAAAGTGCATCTTATCTTTGCATCAGAGAAATAGCACCTGCACTGATGTTGGCAGTGTTTAGTCCTTAAGCCTGCCCACCTGGTTTGGGTTTGTGCCCAGAGACCCAAGCCAATCCCAGCAGGGGCCATAATGATAATTCCTAACACACCATAGGTAACATATGTAACGTGCGTATCACAGCACCTGGACCTAGAAGACACGTAATAAATGTTTGCTTTCTCATCTCCTCCTACTTTGCTGACTTTCCTCCTCTACCACTCTCTCCTTGCCTTGAAATCTAAACATTTGACATGTCTTCTCCTCCAGGATAGCCTTGGTCAATGAAATTGACAACTGATGCTGTCATCATCTTTAAAGCTTTTGAGTATATGCTTTGAACGTGTCCTCTTTCCTGCCCAGAGACCAGCAAGATATTTATGACAGAGTGGTTCTAAGGCAAAATAGGTATAAAAGGGCACTTTGGCAAAATCTATACAAATGTAAAGTACACATCCTCTTTGACCCGAGAGTTCATCTAGGAATTTCTTCTACAAATAATTTATAGGCTTATACATTCATGCAGAGACCAGTGGAGTTGACATGCTTAGTGCAGCATTTTTTTTTTTTGTATGTGTGATTTTAAAAATTGGAAAAAACCTGGATATTTATCAAAAGAGAGTACATGTTTATATAACAGGATTCTCTAAAGCAGCATTTCTCAACCAAGGATGATTTTGTACCCCAGGAAACATTTGTCAATTTCTGAAGCTAAGTTTATTTCATAACTAGGGAGGTGCTACTGTCATCTAATGGATATGAGGTAGAGAGGCTACTAAACATCTCACAGTGGACCCGACTGCCCTTCACAACAATGAATTATCTGGTCCCAAATATCTATAGTGCCAAGATTGAGAAACCCTGGCTCTGCAGGTGCTGAAGAGAATAAGGGAGCTGAGTGTGCTGACAAAGTGAGCTTTAAGACACCTTATTAGGAGAAGTAAGGGACTGTCTATTCCCTTTTGTGTGACTGAGGAGAACACACACACACACACACACACATGCATTACACACACATAATTTATATGAATACTGGTATATAATATATTTATGTATGTTTATACATTAAGAGAATATTTCTGGGGAAATACATTTAAAATTTTTTAACAGTGGTTGCTTCTGGAGAGAGGGCTAAGGAAATGGAGACCCAAAGTAGGGGGTAAATATTGCACTTTATTTTATACACTTTCATATCGTTTGAGGTTTGCAGCTAATCAATTTATTTCATTTTTAGTTGAAATTTAGATTTTCTAGTTGTTGTTACTGAGTAAAATGAGTAAAGGTAAAATGGGACAGTGGCCAATGTGTCTTCTTTTCTATTTCCTTCCCTTCCTCCCAAAAAGGCAGCCTCTGACCTAGGCTGTCAGGACCCCTATCACAGTGGTCTCCTGGGAAAAGCTCACCCATCACTAATGTTTACTTTAATAAAAAGTTAATTAAAATTTAAACTCTGCTAAGATGATTTATGTTTTAAATCTTTTTTTAAAAAAAATTTATTATGTAATAAAAGATGTGTCATGTGTAGTGAAATTTTAAGTATGGCGTTTATTCTAAAATCTGGATGAAGTTTTTTGAGCTGCTGGAATGATGCTAACAATGGAAGCATCTCTTGCTTGCTTTAGAGTTGAGTCTGAGCAATTTTCTTTTGGGACTGTACCTCTGTACTTGCATGCTCAGAGCACTCATGAAACTTTACAACAGATTAGCTCAGCAATGGAAACTATAAGAAAGAAAGCATTAAAATGTTTGGTTTAATTTTGGAGGTTTGCTTTTGTTCCAAAATTTTTCAATTAAACCTAAGATTAGGAAATCTATCTTTAATTTCAAGACTCAATCATGACATTTTCCAATTGACCCATATTCATTCTACATGAATGACTACAAGAAATTCTGGAAAAAAAAATGTAAGTATTGTTCTAACTGAAAAATAAATACCCTCATAAATGAATAAAGCTTCACGGAGTCTTCAAGTTTTATCAAAAAAAAGAAACAAAAACAAAAACGAAACAAAACAAAGAACTATAGGACTGGTGTGGTGATGTGTTTGGAAAAAAAAATGCCGAAAGATAAAGATGTGTAGATGTGCATTTGGGAGTGGTATCAGATATATTAAATAATGTCGACATATAAAGAACTATATGATTCTATTGGCATTAATATTGTGCGTATTTAGAATTTTCCAATGCAGCAAATATTTTTTAATATGCCACTTATTTATTATGTAAAATAGCCTATTATAAATTGGCCTCTTGGTCATATAAGCCCTTCTAATCAAGCATCCAATTGTAATCCTGGCTCCCCCACCCTTGAATCGGTTTTCACTAGTTGTATATTAAATATACAGCCAATACTATATAGTTATGATCTCCATCTGCAGACTCTGATATTTTCAATGGCCTTAGGAAGATTTCCTTTGGGTACTTTGAACAGAGATAAAATAGGCAATCGACTATGCTGAAGCAATTATAAAGCTGGGTTGTTCAATTTTGTATGGTGAGAATTCATTTGCCTTACTCCTAACCTAACATCACTGCATATAAATGCAATAAAACTATAGGCTCTGACTCAATCCTGGCATCACAGATCAGAACATTGTATCTTATCAAAAACATTTCTCAGGTGAAATAAGCTGCATATAGTTACAGAAATGCTTCGGCCATAAATGTGATTACTATAAAAAAATCACATTAAGCAAAAGGCCTACCATTTAGTGAGTCAAAAGCCATCTAACATCCTCTCCAAAAAGAAATTCTCAATTTCTGCTGGTGAATCCCCAAATTAAAATACTTTTCAGTGAGCCAAATACTATGGGTAACATAAGTATAATTACTTACCTCGTGTGACCACTACAATAGCGTTCTAATGGTTCTCCTTCAATGCATGGTAACAAGCCCTTCCAAACCAGTCTCTACACTTTGCCAGTGTAATCTTACTAAATGGCTGTCTAATCTGGTCACTTTCCAGTTTAAAACTATGGCTCTTCTTTGCGATCCTCGGGATAAAGACTTTGAGGATCTTCCTCAGAGAACAAAATGCCTTTCATAATCTTACACCTGCCAGTTCTTCTAGCTTCCCTCCCTGCCTCTATTTTACTCACACCTTATACTTCAGCAATACCTAAACAATCTCAGTTCCCTTGTTAGTTCTGGTATTCGATGTTCAGGGCCAGGACTAGGGCGAGGAGGGTGAAGCATTTGCCTCAGGTACAAAACTTAAGAGAATGCCCTGCCCCCAAAATTCAGTAATCAAGATAAGTAATGTTTCAATACAATATTTTTAAAAATCAAAAGTCCATAATGAATAAAATATTGAATTATTATAAATTTAATAGAATTATCTATGTCAAATATATTTATCTGCTGATAATTATTCCTCTCACTTCTCTTATTTGTTCTGTATTTGTTCATCTTGTGATTCTCATCCTTGAAGAAAAATTTCTTGTAGGAAACTGTGATTTTTTTTCCTTTCCAAAAAGAACCAGGGGCTCCTTTTTCTGAACTACAATGGTACCTTATGCACGCTTCTATATTTGGACTTATCACCTATATTTAATTATGTGTTTATATATTTGTACATCAGCTGATTTAGAACACGGCGTTCCTTAAGTCACTGTGCTTATTCTGCCCAACATCTCTCATAGAGACTCTGGTAAACAGAGTACAAAGATGGCCACATGATTTCAGCCCCCTAAGTGGTATGTCTATGATTAAGTTACATTGCATGGGAAAGTTAACAGATCTCACTCCCCTAAGTAGGTTACATTAGGAGGAAAAGGAATTTTGCAAATGTAATCAAGGCCCCAAATCAGTTGAATTTAATCAAAAGAAAGATTATCCTAAAGAGCCCTGACTTAATCAGTAGAAAGCCCTGTAAAATAAGTCTTAAGCTTTCCCCAAGATCAAAGACTATGCTACTGGCTTTAAGGGGCCAGTTGTCATGAGTTCTACAACAATATGGAAATAAGTTCTGCCAAAAACTGAGTGAGGATGGAGAAGCCCAAACCTCAGATGAGACCACAGCCCTCGTTAACATCTCAGTTGCAGCTTTGTAGGACCTTGAACAGAGAACAAGCTAAACAGTGTTCAGACTACTGACCCACTGAAACTGGTTAAGTTACTACATTTGTCCATAATTGTTATGCAAAAATAGAAAATACAGAAACTATTATAGTAACTTAAGTAAACTCCCCATGAACAATTATCATTCATCTATTATACCACATCTAAAAAAAATCTTTCTATAGAAGAGCTATGATTGTTTTATTCTCTGCTCAGAGAACTTCAATACATCCCAATTACCTGTAGAATAAAAAATAAATTCCATATTCTATATTCTCAGTGATCTTTTTCCAACCCATCTTTCAAGATCTATTTCCCTCTAGTCTGTAAAATACTTACTCCAGCCAAACAACTATTCCTTCTCCTGAAACATGTCCTAGGCAATTACTGCATCTATAATGGCAATTCTTCCATTTATAATTTATGTATATATACTAACTATAGACCTTATATTTGATGACAAATTCTACTTATTTTTCAGGTTTCAACACAATTCTTTTTTTAATTTTATTAATTGACTAGATATTTTCTCATATTTAAAGGTAATTTAAGAGCTTCCATTTAAGTTAAAGAACACATGGACATCAGTCCAAGATAATTTTTATTACCATTATGTATTTTCCTCAAGTCTTTCCTCATACATACTTTTCACAAAGTTTATATTGCATCTGGCATAGAATTTTGTATAAACTAACTAATCTGTATAAATTAACTAGCATAACATTTATGGATATTATTTCATAATCTTCATAAGCATAATTGTAATGTCTAGAAAATATTTCTTGAAGAATTGTGCCATGTTTATTAAACCAATATATCATGAACTAGCATTTAGGTTGATTTTAATTTCTCACCATTGTAAATAATATTGCACAAATATTTGTTTTGCAAAAACATTATTCTTATTTAGCATATTTTTTATTAAAGTAGATTCTCAAATATGTAACTGTATCAAACATCAGTTACAATCCTTATAGATTTTCTTTACCCTACTCCCCACTGACTAACATAATCTTTTTTCTACTAAGATATTTTAGCGTGTTGTTCCATTTTGGCATACTTACTACTATCTACTCTTTACAATGTGCTATATATATTTATATCTCATTAGGTGACCAATACCCACCCAATATATGAAAGTGGGTAATAATTAGTACAAGAGATCCTAACTAAGATGCTTGATATAAAGCTGATGATGAAAGGCTATCAGGGCCTTCGGTCTCTGGTACTTCTGCTTCATGTACCCTGCTGGTAAATGAAGACTTTTCAAGAGTTTCTGAGTCCCCAGGTTCCTTAGGTACTAAAATTAGTCCCCTTGACAACATTAAAGACGTCATGCAGATATTTTTATTTCCACCTCCTCTAACATAAACCTCTCTTCTTCTACTTTAAGAAAGAAAGCCATAGCTCTCACTAATTCTAGAATCTACCCATGGTGAAATGCCCTGGGGTGTATGAACTTCTATGACACCAAACAAAGGGACATATATTGGTGGAAATGCTGAAAAACTGAGTGACTCTAATGACTAGGTGACAAATCTTTTCTGAAAGTCAGATGGTTTTCAATTCTTTACTTTCAGCAAAATTGAAGAGGACCTAATCAAGTTGTCAGCTAATAGATTAAATATAATTTATGATGCTAGATGACTATGTGAATTCTGGCATATATCTCTGAAGAAGATCAAAGAATTGAGTGACATTGCTCCTTCCATTCTCAGTCACTTATTTATATGAATAGAATTTCTCAGCACTTACACATATAAAAATCAAAAATAGAATAGGACTCATATAGTATCTATAGGGTTCTAGAAATAAATACTATTCATCTATAGATATGAGCCAATGAAATAATAAAATACATTTATCTCATTAAGACATGAATTTCAATAAATTATTACTTTCATATTTAACAATTATTCAAATGTGAAATACAAAATATTGTTTTGATTAATGGTGTATTTATGACAATTACAATAACTTAATGTAGAAGACAAATTTAACATTCAGTCTTATGGTTACAGGAAACATTTTAAAAGTTAAATCTTAATTTATATACATGGTTTATTGTAGAAAAGTATGTTAAAGAGATAATAAAATCCTTTTAAGCATAAAATACATGAAATTTGGACAAAATTTTTTGGAGTAAATAGAATAAAAAATAGTTTAAAGAGTAAAAACAATGTTTTATTTAAAGTTGTTCATGTATTTTGATGAATAGTGGCAAGTATCTTATTAGTATGATTTTATATTTTATTGGAAAATTGAAAGCATGATCTAACAGTTTTATTTCAAAATGTTAATATGTCTACTGTGCAGAAAATCACATCTTTGATAGTACTTAGATATACAATAAAAAATTTCAGCTACCACCTGAAAAGTATACAAGCATGTTTATAGTTTTTCTAAGTTATATTAGGAATGCATGAATGAAAACATTTCATTTTGGATGTCTCACAGACACCCCCAAATGAAATATCTGCTCAAACCTGATCTCTTGATCCCTCTTAAAACCTAGATTTTCCCCCCTTTCATTGCATAAAGAACTCTGCCGCCTATTAGTTGTTAATGCCAGAGATTGGAAGTCACATGATTACTCTTTTTTCCTTAACCAACATACATTCATTTAAAGTCTTATTGGTTCCACACCTAAAAACGTATTTTGAATCTGTCTCATCTCTACCATCAGTACCACCATCTCTTGACCTAGGTCGCAGTAAAAGTTTTCCTCGTGGTGTTTCCATACTTTCATTCTTCTCTCCTCCCAACCCACCCAACCCTCAATCTATCGTCAACACTATAGCCAACTCTTTCTTAATCCATAATTATAATTATATCACTATTCTGCTTAAAACCTCCAATGGCTTCCTATACTACTTAGAGTAAAGTCAAACACCTATTATAACCAAATCTGAATGATATGGCTCCTGCCTACTCCTCTGTGTCCCTTTGTGCTATCATTCTTAAGTTCTAGAGACATTGGCTTCCTTTCAGCTTCTCCCACGTATCAAATGTTTCCTTATTCAGGATGTTCATACATATTACTGCCTCCGCCTGGAAACAACCTTCACCTGTGCTTTGTGTGGTTGCTCTCTTCTCCATCTTGGTCTAACCTTAAATAGAATGTCAGAGTGGCTTTCTCTGAATATTTTAACAAAGAAAGACTCTTGCTGACATTTTTTTAAATATTGCATCCAATCCCCTCCTATATCCTCAATTGATAAATAAATATTTATATACTTGTTTATTTCCTGTCTCCTCCCCTGAAATGTGAAATCTACATTGGCCTAGGATTGTCTAATTTATTCATCAAACTATATTTAGAGTCTATCATAATGTTTGTCAGATAGTTGATACTCATAAATATTTGCTAAGTAAAGAAAAATGAATGTCTTACTGAATGAATAAAGGAAGCATAGTATATGGGCTTCTAAACATTTGAGAAGTGGTAGAACAAACTTTACCCCACTTCATAGAGTAGGGATAAGAATGACTATCTTAAACTCATAGTAAGTATCAAATGAGAGAAATGAGTTTGAAAGTTAGAAAAGTTAAAAGCATCAAATCAGTGACTTTTATTTATTATTATTTAACAGTTCATTTTCATCACCTTCTCATTACCCTAGATGATATAAATTCTGAGTATTGATAATTAGATGTCACCAAATGTTGGTGTCTCTTTTGAAAATCATGTGTACAGTATTCTAGTACAGGTGTGTACATAGAAATTTCTTGGTTAATAAGAAAACCCCAGCATGACTTCATGGACTAAAAAGATAAAAAACTGCCATAGCCCAGTCTCTGCCTAACTCAACTTAATGTGGGGTTCTGGGCAACTGCTTAATTTCTGTAGGCCTCAGTTCCTCCATCTGTAAAATAGGCTCTGTCTCTTAGGGCTCTGAAAAATGACTAATTAATGAAAGCAATCACTAATGGTTGAAAATGTAGTTAGAAATGGGGGACAATCTGCATATTAAGGATTATTAATTCTAATAAAGTGCAAGGTCACTAACATATCTTTCTCCTTTAAAAGACTCAGACAAATGGATTTGGGGCACTTTCACGGAAGTTTCTCTTAGATCCCTGCATTAACCTCACAATGTCCCTGGTAACAGAGGAGGAGAAATCAATCATTCGGAGTAATGGTGTCCTACAAGGGTAATAATATATTTCAACCTTCCTTTGATGTAGTCCTTCGATAATCCACAGAAAATGCTTGACAAACATTCAAATAAAAGTCAAAATAAAAAGTGTCCTATTTTAGTGACTTTTACTTTTGATCACCAAAGTTCAATATTATTGTGATAATGAGCCAATGCTGGTGATGCCCTGTTAAGCCAATGGACCCAGACAACCCTCAGAAATTACCTTGCTGTCAGGCAGCTTCCTTCTCTCTGAGGCCCAATTCATCCTCTGCACTTACTACTTTAAACAAGTCACACCCTTGCTTAAAAGCCCTCAGTACCAGTTACACTTGTGATTTCCAGGGACATTAAAAACTCAAGCCAACAAAACACCTCACCTGGCATTCAAGGCTCTCTTCCACCTGGCATGGCTTATCTCTGATGCTCCCTTCAGATCCTCCAGCTGCAGCCAAACTGATCTAAAACTGTGTCCTTGTGCTGATATTTCTGGGCATTTCATTTTAAGCTAATTGAAACTCTCTCCCATGGCCTCTAGAAAGCTTACACTTACTGTTCTCCTTGCTGGAAATCTCTTCAGTCATTCATTTATTGAATATATGTTTATAGAGTACCTACCATGTATCAGGCCTTGAGCACAGGAGTAGTAGAGAAAATAGACATATTTCCTAAACTCATGAAACTTAAGTATTGTTAAAAAGAGGTATTCAGATAAAAGAATAGTATGTCTTGTGGTGGATAAATTCTATGGAGATAATTACTATTTTTAATCCACAATTGGGAATTCACGTATGCAGAGGGCTGACTTAAGTTACACACAGATTTTCGACTGCATGAGTAGTCTGCTGCCCCTAATCTGCATTGTTGAAAAGTCAACTGTAATATCAGATAAGAGGTGTAGAAGAGGATGATGATTTGGAGGAATTATGTTATATATGGTGATCATGGAAGACCTGTCTGTACAGATGAGAACTGAGTGGAGATCTGAATGAAGTAAGGAAAAAAATTCGTGTGTACAGGGTGGCAGGGAGGTGTGCAGGAGGGATATTGAACTTCAGTGATCAAAAGTAAAGATCACTAAAATAGGACACTTTATTTTGTTAAGTGTCTAATGATACAGACAGAGGTGATTTAAAAAGTTCAATGGGCTAAATAAAAATAATGAGATAATCCTTTTAAGTCCAAATATATCTGTAATTATATTACATGGAAATGGATGAAACACCTTACTCTTTCTAGATAGAAATGTCTACTGCGGTTTTCTTTTTCCATTCTATTAAGTTTTTGTCTACTATTCTTTAAGTAGTGACCCTAGAAATTACAACTCGAATTCTTGACTTTAAATTAATAACTTTTAATGTCTCTCGGAAATGAAAGTAATAACACTTTAATGCCACTTTTTGTGCTATTATAATATTTTAGACTTACTTCGGTAGCACTGGGGAAAATGTATGCATGTGTTTGTTATATTTTTTCCTGATAAAGGATGGATAGCATTGTTTACAAATAAAAATAAAATGTACAATTCTCTCTATTATAAATTTCATATAGCCAATTGAGTCTCACTGAATGCTTTCATAAAATTATTTTTCAAATTCTTTTATCTTTAGTCCAACTGTGGTTGAATTTGATGAATAAGTATAGTTATGACATAAATGGGCTTATATCTTAGTTATATTAACATGCATGATGAAAATAAAATGAAGATAACAAAGATAAATATCAGAACTTAACTCCCTGGCATAAGCAATTTTTTTGCTAATTGCATAATGGTTAATCTACATAATTAACTTTTTTTTTTTGCTTTCTAGACAATCAACAAAAACAACAAATCAAGCCTTGAGTTGTAGTATTTGCCAGTCTTCATGGTATAAATACTCCCATGATAGCCAAATCCAAATTACAACATGACATTACTGAATGAGTGCTGGAAAGAAATGTGCATTAATGTACAATTATGTAGTATTTCCATCATGCATGTATAATAGACATAATCTCAGGAGCATAGATAAAATAAAATATAGCAAAATAATTAGAAAGTAATGAATTTTGAGTATTTATTGCATGTTTTTATTATAATTTTTCTTGCAGTTATACAATTTGATTTTTAATAATAGTTCCAATAATGTGTTTAACAGCCAACTTTCAGAATTATTGAAAACTTATCAGTAAGTTCTTACAAGCTAGCTCCAGCATATCACTGGACTCTTTCTATATTTCAATTCCTCAGCATACTATTATCATTTTAAACAGTTATGCCTTCCACATATTTTCCTTTTTTGGTGATTTTTATGTCTTCCTGCATTACCATGCTTATTATTAGAATTCTTTTCTCTCTTCCTGAAGAACTCCTTTTAGTACTTATTTTAGCGATGTCTGCTGGCAACCAATTTTAAAAGTTTTTGTTTGCGTGGTAGGCAGAATAGTGGCCCTCAAATATATTCAGACCTTAATGCTAGGAACCTGTGACTGTGCTTTCATATGGTACCTTTCATGGGACCCTAAAAGACATAGGTTATGCATCTTGAGATGAGAAGATTATCCAGAGGTTCTAATCTAATCACTTACATCTTTAGAATTGAAGAACCCTTTCCAACTTCAAGAAACCAAAGGGATGACAGGGAAGAAGAGCTGGCCCACCTTCACTGATTTTGAAGATGAAGCAAAAGTGCCATAGGCCAGTGACCCTCAAACTTTTTGGCACTAAGGACCAGTGATCTTATGAGACTCTAATGCCTGATGATCTGCCACAGGCCAAAAAATGTATGTGGCCTCTAAGAGCTTGAAAATTCAAGGAAATGGATTCTCTTCTGAAATCTCCATAAAGAAATTCAATCCTGCCCACATCAGATTGTACTCCAGTGAAACTGGTGTTAGACCTCTGATCTGTTGAATTGTAAGTTGATTATAAATTTATATTGTTTATACCAAGTGTCCCCAAATCCCAGGCCTTGGACCAATACCTGTGTGTGGCCTTTTAGGAGCGGAGCTGCACAGCAGGAGGTGAGCGGCTGGCAAGCGAGCTAAGCTTCACCTGTATTTGCAGTGGCTCCCCAGGGCTAACATCACTTTCTCAGCTCCAGCGCAGATCATTAAGCATTAGATTCTCACAGAAGCACTGGTCCCTGGTGCCAAAAAGGATGGGAACAGCTGGTTTATGCCACCAGATTTGTGGTTATATGTAGTGGCAGCAATAGACAGTTAATGTACTTTGAAATGCCTTTACTTTCCCTTCATATTTGAGGCATATTTATGGTAACAATTAGATTTTAGGTCGCCGATTATTTCTTTTTTTCAGCAATTTAAAAGCCATTTAATAATCTTCTGGATTTATCATTACCATTTAAAAGTAAGCTATGTTTCTTACCTCCGTAGCTCTTCCTTCGATTATAATGTATACTTTATTCTCTGGCTTTTAGAGTTTTCTCTTTGTCTTTGTTTATTGTTTTAAACAATTTTATTATGTTGTGCCTAGATATAGCTTTCTCCACATTTATTCTGTTTCGGTTTCTCTAAACTCTTTTAAATCCGTGGTTTTACATCTCATGTTGATTTTGAAAAATGACAGTATCTATTCGAAATTGTTTTGCACCATTCTCTCTCTTTCTCTCTCTTACTCTGGACCTCAGTTACTAGTATATAGACATCTGTATTATATTCTAGACATCTATTATGTTCTTTATCGCATTTTGCATTTTTTTCCTTGTCACAAACTATTTTCTACTGTTATATCTTCCCATTCTCTAATCCTATCTTCTATTGTGTTTAATACTCTATTTAAAAAATCTGTTGATCTCTTAATATCTGCTATTTTCTTTATTAGTACTAGAATTTCCATTTAATTTCATTCATATATTTAAGTTCAATATTAATTTTTCTTTCTGCTTTTAACATATTAATTATAGTTATCTTAAAGTTTCTTTTGGGTAACTCTAACAACTATTTCACCTTTTTTCTATTTCCTGTGTTTCTTTTCCTGTTTTAGGTCATTCGTTTAATTAAATGTTAGATATTGTTAATGTTAAAATTATAAATAATTTTAAAGATTATGATGTTATCTTTCAAAAGATTTACTTCTTCCCTGGCCAGTAACTAGAATAGAGCATATCACTTTAATCAGTCTAGGCCTTTATTATTATGTGTCCACACTCCCACATCACAACCCTTCTAGGATCTCAAGAAAACGTGGACTGTTTACCTAGACTTTTCTTCCTTCATCGCCCTGAATTTCATGATCCTCTCTCAATCACTACAAAACTGCTTAATTTTTTAATTTATCTTTTCAACCTCTTTGAAACACTTTCCTGAAATCTTGTCTCTTAAATTCTGATTGCCTTGGTTGTTCTCTATATCTTCAAATAACATTTTTTTCTTTGTATTTTATCTAGATTTTATAGTTGGTTCTGGTGAGACTTTCAGCCTAAAACCAGCTATTCCATTTAATTCAGAAGTAGCATTTATTAAGGCACTATGGTTTATTTCTATATGTACTGAGAATTCAAATTAATGCTTTCAAATTATTGAATGACTGAATTAATAAATTTATAGAACTTATTATTTATGAGCTCAAAAAATGAGTATTTTCACTAATTTACATAATATTCATTGGAACTGCATTTATTGAATTGTATTTTGATTTCTAATTAACTGTTTATACTGTTGAACACATGTTATCGTAAAACTTCTTTATTATATTGGTAGTGTTCTGCCTAGGTAAGCACTCAAAAAAGATACTCCTTTGACCATAATGCTAGGAATAGTTGTTCTTTATTATATTGGTTTGTTTTTATTCTGAATATACTATGTTGTGTAACTCTCAGGGTTTGGTTTGGTTTTTTCTATTTGGTTGAGAGAACACTTAGAAGAAAGTTTGTTGTCTATCCATATTAAGTCCACATAATATATGATTTAGCCTTATCCTTCACTGAATTTATGTTCCTCACTTTTTCCCCCTACTGCACCTAATTTGAATATTTCAGTTTATTTAATGTATTTTTGTCACTACATCAGGTTGTTTTAGAACGAGATAGAGAGAACAAATAAACTATTTAAATTTTTTACAAAACGTTTTCTAGAACATATATTCTTCCTCAAAACTTGGCTTGACCACATTTACATTGAGAAGAAGTCTTTGATAAATTCAACATATACATGTATAATACATATTTTATACTTTAAATAGATTTGCAAATTTTATTTAGTTATTTAATATCTAATAAATAGTGTAAATATTAACTTTGACACCTCTTTAATAAACAGAATCAATTAGATAGCATGTGAATAAGGTAGAATTCAAATATTTTGAAAATAGAAAGTAATAAGAATAGAAAGTAATAAATAGAAATATTTTACCTCTAAAACATATGCCAAGACCTTGGATGCTTATTTACTTTTTCTCTCTTTTGCTTATGTGAGTCTTCAATAAATAGTACAAATATTATCTTATGTATGATAATACAATTTTATTTTAGCTTAGTACTTACAAATCCTTCTTTGCTTATCACTACATTTTCTGTAAAATAAGAGCCCTTTAATTTGCCTTTCACAGATTTCTGCTTAAAGGTACACCTTCAAATGGATCAAACTTAATTGCATTGTGGCCCTTAGCTAGCTCAAAATCCTCAATCAATTCACCTCAGACTCATCTTCTTTCAAGACTAAACAACCCCATTTTTCTTAATCTCTTCTCATATGTTCAGTAATCCCTTCCATTCCATTTATCATTTCTGTTGCCCTATGCTCTCTCCAATTTAGCTATAATGTTCTTCAAATAAGGTCCTCTATCAGATGGGCACATGCTTAAAACTTCCTCATCTGCACTCATATTAGGCCAACTAAGAAGCTGCCCTAGTAATTTCAGCTCACACAGTTATTGTGAGCCTTAAGTCTGGGGAATGTTAAATACAGTATTCTAAAGAGGTGGAAGCAAATGACATTTCCTTGTTAATATTTTGAGACAACATGTTACTTTTCCTTAAAAAAAAAAAAGGTGAGTCTTCAAATTCTAAGAAAGTAAGTGTTTTCCCTGTAATATGGATTTTTTGATATTCATAGTAAAGAGTTTTCAATTTCAGAAGATAATGTCATAATTGTAAATAATTAAATATGGTTCCTTTTTTTCAAAATATCCAATAACTCTTTTTAAGAGGTTATCTATCATCATTATCAAAGCAATGAGTCTGATGTGAATTCAGGGTCTTTGTAATAATGGACCAAATTCATCATACAATGATATTCGCTTAAAAAATTAAATAAACATAAAAGCAAATGCTGTCTAAAGAAGTTAGTCTGCATTCTCAGAGGCATCCCTAAAAGAAAAGAAACACTGGTATAAGAAACATCAATTACAAACCCCCCTGAGTGATAAACAGCTACTTCCATGCAAGGAGTAATTACTGTCTCCCAGAGCTGACCCAGAGAATCTCTGTAGAGAGTGAATGTAATAGTGTAGTTGGAACCATATGCTATGGGTATATCTATGCACTGATGGAGAGGACTCATTTGGGAATGAGTTAGAAGAAGTCATGTGTGTTTACGCAAAACCATTCTGCCATTCTGTTATGAAGAGATCAAATCTTATATTCAGATTCTTAAAACAAAGACAGAGTGCCAAGACCAGGAGTTGAGCAAAGCAGCTCACTTGTTAGGTCTTGAGAGCAAGCACTCAACTGAGACAGGCATAGAGAGCATAACCGAGCAGTCTAAAAGGCTTGGAATATGTGTTGCCAATAGTGCCAAACATTTCAAATGCAGTTGGCAGTTCCAACTCTTGGAAGTCAAGAGAATAACTGTCTTTGTATTGTTTAGTGGCAAGTGATATACTACCAATTTTACTAGTTTAGGGGGAAACGATAATTTGTTGGCCCTGGTAAATGAAAATTTTGGTCATATTCTGGCTTTAGACACAGATGGATCCACAGGAAATCAATGGTATCCTAAGGACTTGATCTTTTTCCATCTTTTAACTATGCTTGCCTTTGTATTGGTTTCATTATCAAGCAGTCTTCACTCTCATGATGGCAAGATAGCTGCCAGCAACTATAAGGTTTGTTTATAATTTATACTCTCATCAGCCTTAGTGTAGCGTGTTTCTTTCCCAATAGTTTTACAAGAAGTCCAGAATGAGTCTCATTGACTTAGATTGTCCTGGCTTGGTTCATATGTCCATTCCTGGACCAGTCACCATGTGCCAGGGGAATATAATTTTCTGATTAGTCAGACATGTGTCATTTAAATGCCCCACTCAAATTTTCCCCCTGGGAACCAAAAGCAAGATTAGTCCCCATCCCTGAAATTTCACGTACTAAGAGGGGCCAACTGGTGTTTCTCCAAAGGAAAATCTTGGTGCAGCTATCAGAAGAAATAAATGGGGCGAGCCAGGGGTGATGTGGGAGGGGTTGGGGGTAAGAATGGCTGGTGTCTAATTCACCATAGAATTAAAAGGAAAAGAGCTACTCTGGAGAACCCCATAGAACTATAAAAAATAGTCAAATTCTTCCCCACATTAAAATTCTTATGCATATTTCTGACTACTCAACTGCCCAGAAATCTTTTAAAATGTTATTGAGGACAGAAATCCCAAAGGATGTCTTTGGCCATTTAAGGTTAGTTTTACATCACCCAACAGACGTAGGGTCAGTTACCCGAACAACCCTAGAAATCACTTGTATTTTTTGTTTTTTTGCTTATATGAGATGGAAACACTGTGCTAAATGCTTTGCAAACATTAGCCCATTTAATCATTAAAACAATTGTAAGAGGTAGTGATACTGATAGCTATCTACACATGAGGAAACCTGGTTGCATAAGGTTAAATGACTTGCTATGGTTGTACAGCCACTGATGTCAAAACCGGGACTAATGTACAAATTTCTTAACCTTTTTTCTATATGACCCTGATTCCACCACTCTAAGTTAGCAATACTATTTGAAAAGCAAAGAAAGTAAATTATAGTCTTATTGTCAAATAGTAAGCTTTTATGCAATCACTGTACAACACTCCAAATCCTTGTCTTTCAACAGTTGTTAGCACTTAAACAACCACTTGACGAGAACTGAGAGTTTATTAGGACCACCATAGATTTAGATTTTATACAGTTTGGCAGTCATTTCTGCAGTATGGCATGTTGTTGTGAGTATGGTCAAAGCAGCTGAATGGTAAAAGTTCAAAACCCATTTCTACCACTTTCTGGATGTATCAGTTTGAATAAGGTATTTTAAGCTGTTTTCAATTTTTCCAAATATTAAATAAATATGATTTACTTTGTACCTGCTTCTGATAGCTATTTTGAGGATTAAATGAAATATATATTAAAATTCTTCTGAACAATCCTCCGTATACAAAATGTACTCAACACATTGAGTTTTATTATTATTGTCGTTGCTGCTATTATTATTGAAAGTAACCCCTTATAACATAATTACCAAGAACCAAACAAAACAGGAAGCAGAGCTTACGTGTTCTGGTTAATAAATAGATGAATATAAAGCAATTATTTTTCTGTGATTTTGAAAGCACTAGTGGAGCTTGAAATATACAAAGCCAAATATATACACGAGGAATTGATGACTACAATTTATTTTCCAGTCATCAAGAATAGATTCTCAGCAGGAAAAAGAGTTGAACAACTATATGAACAAAAAAATCAGCCATTCAAATAGTAAAAGCTCTGTTAAATTGTCTGGTTACTTAAATTCCTGAAATTTTTGGATTATTATATCTATGTCCAGTCACTTACAGAGGCTAAAATGAAATAATGTGATAGTGGGTGTACGGCATGATATAGAGGTTAACTTGAATCCTTGTAGATGCAGAATTCTGTCAATTTTATGATGTTAACTAGTGTTTTTCCGGAAGCACTGTGTTTTAAAATCAATACCATTTTCCAGGTAAGTAAACTAAAATTCAGAAAGATTCTAATTTATTCAAAGTATTTTTAAAAAAAATAAAAAACTATTAAATAACTCTGAAGTACCTCATTATTTTTTTCCTCTGGTACTAGTTCCAATTTTTTTCATTTTGACTGGCCTGGATGGTTTACTGTGTGAAATGATACAAATCATTATCCTTAAGCCTTATCGTAAATACTACATGTGTCTTTTACCAACACTGACACCATTTATGCCATTGAGTTTGCCAGGTCATATGATCCAAATGTCAGGACCACTTACAAAGAAACTGAACTTACCCTAGAGACCACTCAGCTATGCCTGCCTTTTTGGATTGAAGCAATATTTCCAAGTATAGTGTTGGCTGACTCCAGAACCTGAAGATACCTGTGAGACATCATGTTTCCTTCATCACAGGTAGGAAATACAATCATCTGTCTTTCATTTTGGAAGGTATGTCTCACCATGTCCCTGACCACTGGAATCCTAAAATTTCCAGTCAGTCTTCTGAACCTTTATCATGTTAACTCTCATTTTCTTGAGGGCATGTCTTACACTTGCCACTTGTTGCTCATCCATACCAATTAGCATGATGTCATTATATAATGGACATGTGTGATATGCGAAGGTATGTTGAGATGGTTCAGTTTTCTCCATTCTGCATTTTGACTGGACATAGGAGAGTTTTCACATAGCCCTTGGCAAGACTGAAAATGTATACTGTTATTTCTTTTATGTGAATGTAATTTTTTTTTCTTTTATATGATTTTTTTTTAAATTTTATTTAATTAGTTTCAAGTATACAGTTCATTGGTTAGGGCTTTATATAGTTTATAAAATGATCCTCCTAATTGCTCCTTCTGTCCTCTGGCTCTCCACCTAGCCATTACATTAATGTTAACTGCATTCCCTCTGCTGTGCTCCCCATCCCCATGACCATCTATCAACTACCAATTTGATAAATGTAAACTGTGCTTGATCCACCCTTTTGATGGGGATGGGAAAAATAAAAATCATCCACCAGATCAATGGCTGAACACCATGTACTTGAGGCTATCTTTTTCTGTTTTAGCAAATATACCACATCTGGTACTGTATCTGCAATTGGGATACTACTCAACTGAGTTGGCACTGACCTGCTATTATTTTTCAGAGTCCATTTGACTTTTACAAAGTATAAACTGGTGAATTAAATAGAGATATTCTTTAGGTCTTTAGGTAGCACTAATTCCTGCCATTTTTCTAATAGCCAAGTAGCTATCTCGGCAAGAGAGAGAAGTTCAATTTCAGATGCTTCACTTGGCCTCCCTCACTACAATAGCTTATTTTACGAACAAAGGAACCAATATGGAACATAACTACTAAGTATGTCTATTCCAATTAAACATTCAGGGACTGGGAAATGACCACTGGATGTGTACTTGGAGCTAGTGGACACACAGGAAGCCGGACCTGGGCCAGAATACTATTTATTACTTGTCTGCGATATGCTTCAACTTCATCAAAGGAGCCATTTCCAATTTCAGCATTTACTCAGGTCCTCTGTGCTTGCAATGCTTGGCGAGTCTCCTTCCCCTGATGTAAATGGTTGGAGATTCCCTTGGGAAGTACTAGGGAAACATCACTCTATACTTGCCATAGTGTTCTAGATTTTTTTTTCTTCTGAAAGGTTAGCCTCTCTTTCAGTAAATGGATCCCAGATGTAAAAAGTAGCTTCTTTTTAAAAGCTGAGCAAGAGATCATGACTTTTATTGGATGGCTTACTCAGTTTCCTAATCATCTGATCTTGATTTGTTTTGTTAGTAAAAATCATGCAGTATGTTATTGTCTATTGTTTTATTTACGATCTTCATAGCTCTTTATAGGTCAGGTCCTTCTGGTTGCCACTCCAATACTGCTGTTCAGTATGATAATTACACCCCCCTGGCTTCTAAGAATTAAGCACTGCCACCTGGCCTCTTTTATTTGACAATCTATCATTCTCAATGCAATAAGGAGTAAATCGTGTAACTATATCAACCAATATCAAGTCTAGCCCACAGAAGAAAACTATTACTGATACCCTCCCACCAGTAAACTGCTTATTAATTTGGTAAACAAAATGCTCTTTGAGTTCTCTCATGAGACATAATCGTCCAATAGGTTTTTCAGGCTTACATCTTCTCTAACATGCCCATTGTTGGAGCTTTTGGAGCTCTGCTTCCATGGTGTAGCATGAGAGTTATAGTACTTCTACTTCACTTAATGTGCATCATAACTTTCTCTAAGCTTCCGAGAGCCCTCCTAACAGCATGCTAGCACAGCCTCTTGTGCCCTTGTCCGAGTGTTAAATCCTGTACTCCGAAAGTACACTCACATGCAGTACGGCATTTGCAATCAGGTCAACCTGATATTAAACTCAATATTCTCTGATCCATTTGTCCTCTGCTAGAAAGTTTTGCATTTTTCTAATTTATATAGATAATTTATTTATTATCCATTTTTAGAATTAACTCATTGTTTTTTTAATATGAAGTTCTAATATACATGCTGGTGAATTTGGCCCAATTATGAAGGCAGTATGAATGAGTATGAATACTCACTTTCCTAGCTGATTTTGATGCATTTCCCTCATGTACATGTAGGAAAATATAATTAAAAGAATTATATTTTATAAGATTCAATAGATTTCTTCTAACAGAGTATCTGAAATCAATTAAGTGATCAATTTGTTTGATGGATTAATAAATGATTAAATAATAATTTGAATATATGAATGAATGAATAAATGAATGAATGAATTTGACATCTATTTTATTGGTTTTGGTCACTGATTGATCCCGAATAGCACAGCAGTGCCTGACACATTATACTTTGTCAACAAATATCTGTCAATGAATGACCATGAGGAAATAAGTTATATGTTTGCATGTGTATGTGTATATATGTACATAGCTTTAAAATATCATTTTAATACAATATATTCATTTAAAATATTTAAACAACATAAATACCTATAGTAAAAAGTGAAAGTTGTACTTTACTCTCAGTTTGTTTAATTCATCTATTTAACAAATATAGAAACTTCTATGTAACAATTACTGTGCTATATGCAGATATATAACATTTAGCAAAAATAGAATGATCCTCCTCAAAGTAACCACTGTTATTATACTGATGTTTTAACCTTCCAGATATTTTCCTATCTAATTTTACACACACACACCTTCTCATGCCAAACACACATTTTTTAACGTAAGTTAAATTACACTGTACATATAATTGTGTAATAAGTATTTGAGGTTAAACTAAAGTGTCTCAAATTCTTTACATCATTAAAAACATAGAAAATAATGATATTTAATATCTCACCAGAATAAACAGGTTACAACTTAATATATAATGAACATTTAAAAAAATAATTCTTTGGTAACAATAATAAATTACAAATATTCTTTTCATAAGTGTTTGTACCTAGTTAGCTAAATTTTAATCTAGGAGTTTTATTTATATATTTTTAAGTGTGATTAGACAGTTTTCTTTTATCTTTTTTTAAATTTTATTTTTTCCCAGAGTTGGTGTAAGGGTTATGCTAGCTTTATGGAATGAGTTGAGAAGCTCTGTGTTTTATCCCAAATACGGGATATTTTTATATAAATAAAAACTTATTCACTTATATTGATGGCTATCTCTTGTAAAACTGTCTTGTTTTATTGCCTTTGGTAAGGGTTAAAGAATTATAGTGAGATCTTAACTGCTTATTTATTTTTCCATGAGTTTCAGTCTATGGAGACTATTTCCCTTGTTTTGAATCAATTTGATCATTTTTATTTCCCCAGATATAATAGATATTTCACCTCAATTTGAAAATTATATTTTTTGAACTTTTTTTTTTCTGTAGCTTATGTCAACTTTCTCATTTGACATGACTTCATTTGAAATTTCTCTCTTTTATTCTCTCCCCTGAATGAGAAGACTGGGTGAGTGCAGTATTTATTGGGCAAAGTTTATGGCTAGCTGACTTTTCTTACAGTTAGTGGATTGATCAGAGTGAGGTCTGCCCTCTCCCCCATAATTTCCAGAGAAAGAATGTGTTTACTCTGAATGAGAAACACCTCAATCCCTTTCACACTTTAAATATTGGGTCTAAAGCTTCTTTTTTTCCCCTTTATTATTATTATTTTTTATCCTTTCAGATCCATTATGAAGGTCTCAACTCATAACATGCTCCCAATGGCTTTCTGCCTGACACAGGAACCCTCATTAGAAATATCACTTATTTTTAGCTAAGAGTCATAGGCTACAAGCAGCCACCATTATATTGTAGGAGGAGCATGAATGGACCAACTCTTCCATAGTTAAGTGTTAATTACTCCCCCACGTAATTTCCCCATTGACTATTCATGCTCTCTCTGCACCTTAATTCTGAGCTAAGTTTTCTCCTGGTTCACATTGGCAAGAATTCTCTTACCTCCATAGTTACCATGTTCTCTGTTCAAATTTCTATACCAATTTGATTTAATATGTCTTCTGACTCCAGAATTTTTCATAATTTTTATTTTGCTGATGATATATCTTTGTCGCAGTCTGTTATGATGTGTACAAGTTTTATAGTATTTATATCACTCTTGCAAATTGGAATTAATGTTCATCTTGCCATTTTGGTGGGTTCAAAGAAAACTATGGAAGTTAGAGAGATGATAAATATATGTTTTTTGCTAAATATATATACATATATATATATTTATGTGGGAACTATAAGTCATATTATAGTTGTAATTACACAATTATAAATGTATAGACTAAAATTTATGAAGTAATTTTAAGTTGTATGTGAAGTTGTCCTATTCCTTGCTTTTTGAAGAGTCATTTTCAGAATCTTCTGTGTTCTTAAAAAATGTCTAAGGGCCTGACATGGATCTTGTTTTGAGATGGTGATTGAAAAGCGTTTCCACCACGACGCAAAGAGTTTCAACATGTCAACACTGCCTGATTTTAAAGTATGTTCATCTTTCCCCACCCCAGTCCCAGTTCATGGTAAGTGACATGTGGACTTTTAGTGCTCCCTGCACCAGGGACCGTCTTTCTTACTCAGATGGTGAAGTCCTTTCAGAATCTGGCAGCATTACTCATCTTGATTATGCCACCAGTCTCTTTGATGGGATGCTCACCTGCTTCTTTAAAGAATAAGGATGCAATTTAAGGTTTAACTTCAAACATTTAAGACACTTAAAGTGCCAGGTCCAATTTATTTACAGCTGCTGATTGATACCTACTTTCTGTGTGGAGCGTGCACTTCGGATTCGGATTACTCGCCTCAGTTCCCTCACATCCCTGTGTGCATGTGAAGTGCACACTCTGCCTCAGAATCTCTAGGTACCATAGTCATCTTTTGACATCAGATCTAAGATCTTTGATTTTTTTTTTCTTTTTTGGAATTGTAATAGTCTAACTGGAGACCTGTTTGGACAGCATATGCAGAAAAGATGTTAAAATTGGAGTGCCTTGTGAAAATCAAGTGTGTATTTGCTACCATAAAATTTGAATTTTATTAAAATTTTTAGAAATCCTACTTAATCTGGTTTAGGTCCAATAAAATAGAAAAACTGAAATTGTTCATGGTGATAGAAGACTATCTGTAGTTTATAATGTTTTAATATAATCTTGGAGAGAAAGTATGGTGCTTTGTGGTAGAATGATGACTAGGACAAGAGATATGTGTGACATATATTTTAAGCCTCAGCCTGTCACTAAGCGTTGTCTGACCATTGCTATCTTACCTATCTAGCTATGAGCTTCCACAGCTCTAAAATAATCTTTAAGCTTCCTCTCATTTCTAAGAATCTGTTTTCTATGCTATGACTGTGTTTTTTGTTTTATGATTAGGCTCTGAGAAAGTTATGAAAATTCTCATACAAGTAAATAGACAATCATAATAATGACAAAAACAAAAATTAGAATCCACAACTACTTTTTTTTTCTCTAGCAAGTCTGTAGTTATTCCAGTATTGTCTACAGGTATCTGATTTTATGGGAGTGCCATATTTAAACATTCATTATCAACTCATGCAATCAGACTTAAGTGCACCTAAGTACACCATCTGTCTTTTTCTTTCTTATATATTCCTCTGTAGTCACACACGAATATCTGCTATTCTAGTAGTGTCTGGAGCCTATTATAGCTGCACCAGTTACAGTGCAATCAGCAGAGGAGGCATTCCCTTCCAAGTCCTGATTTTCAGAATTTAACAGCACCAATGTTTATAATGGATCTACCCATAAATGTGATACACTCACGCTTTTCTACACAGGTGTGTGTGTGTGTGTGTGTGTGTGTGTGTGTGTGTGTGTGTGTTTCCCAAAGCTCCAAAGGCAAAGTCTATCTTTGGTGAAAGAGGTCAAAGCTTGGACCTCTTTTTAAAAAGCCAACGCATAACAGAAAATCCTAGAGGTTTCTGGTCAACTGCATAGTAGTGCAATCCATTCCAGGACTACAACTCAGGCAGCAAATGGCTGGAACACTGCTGGCTGTTCTATCACTATAGCTCTCGAGGCAAGAGCCTGGTCCTTTTGAATGGGTTCTACAGCCATGTTATTTGAACAGTGTGCCTATTCTTGGCCTGAAGAGGCATCAATTCATTCTCTGCAAAGCGAACCAGAACATGCCTTTTCAACACATCACTAAGGACAGCAATGGGAGCCAACCATATAGAGTAGGCAGGCTCAGTGGTAGGTCTTGAATTTTGGCAGCCTAAGTATATGAATAGAACATGGGGCTAGAGTTGAGGCCTCACGGAAATCAAATAAGATCCCAAGGATTTCTGGAATCATCGACCATATATAATTGAAATAAAATTCTCCAAAGTTGTTGGCTTATAACACTCAGCTCTTTTACTGCATATCATCTTTGGGGACAGAAATAGTTGCAGTAAAACAGAGTAATTGGCCTTGGAAATCAGTCATCTTTTATTTTAGTTTCCATCCTTGCTATTTATTAATTGCGTAGATTTAAGCAGGTTGCTTAATCCTCCTTTAGTCCTGACTGCCTAATAGGTAGTACGAGGATCACAATACTCATTGTTCATAGCTCTTGTGAAGATTAACAAGACAAAGCATAGTGTGCCAAGGCTATGATTAGCTAACTCTGCATATATGAGAGAAGAAAAAAATGTGATATAGCACTAACTACATGCCTGGCTCTATTCCAATAACTTTTCTATATTATCTCAATTAATCCTCACAAAAACCATTATTAGTATCTCCATGATATTGATAAGCGATTTGCAGAGAGGATAAGTAAGTTGTCTGAGTGCATTCAACTGGTTTTTGGTGGAATCAGTATCTGGACCTAGGAAGTCTGATTTGCCAGTCCTTGCTGTCATGTACTACTCTGTGTTGCCTTGAAGAAAGCCAAGTTGCTGACCAGCTGACCACCCACTTTGCCAGTAGATAAGTATGCTAAAAAATATATCATTTACTATGGCTACCTCCCTGTCTTCAACTCTATGGGGGTCACGTTGCCTCCCCTGGCCACAGCTGATTGAACTACTAGGTGATCTGGTTCAAGAACTATCCATCTAGAAACAGGCCAGCAATTGATGATTTGGCCAAATAAAAATAAGGGGACAATAAGATTTTATCATTAAGGAATTTGAACAAAGCAATGCAGAGATAATTTCTCCTTAAGCAACTGGAATAAAGTTGGTGACAAGAAAGAGGCCAGGGTAGTTGAAGTCAGTCACATTAATGTAAATTTTATTAGCCCACATCAAGTGTACCATGACATTTTTAAGTACCAAAACACTGGTCTTTTTCTTTTATGATATCATTAGTTCACCATTTAGAAAAATAAAATAAAATCTGAACTCTGAATGATTTAAAACTTTAGAAAGGCACAGAGAATGAAAACAAGTGATACTCCAAAAGTGTTGCACCCATATTCTTTCCTTATTTAAAAATCTTTCCCGGGTATTTTGTTGATGTTTTCAATTCTTTCCAAGATGAGAATCTTGTCATGTGTTTATTAATTCTTTTCATACACACCGGGACTAATTGTGTTCACAGTTACTTCTAGAGGCCCTAGTAGAGTTGACTTAGAGTGGTAGCAGTGCCTTAAAAAAATAGGAGAGAGAAGTAAGAGGATTGGGATAGAAGAGAATAGAGAAAAGGTAAGGATGCTCTCCCAGGACCAATTTCTAGCGATTTCCCTAGATCCTAACCATCTCTTTTCTCCCAGTATTCAATTCCCTCTTTTTTCTTGTTCTTTTATCTTCATAAGGCTAAATCTATTTCCTAGGATCTCACTACTGCCATCCCTCCAGCACTATGAACACTGTTACATATCACAACAGGGGCCATATTGCCCAGTCACCCTTCCTGGGGGAGCTCTAGCCAGAAGCCCACAGTAACTTTAGTTTTCTCTCAGGTGGAAAAGAATCTGATACAAAGTGTAGAGCAATTATTGCTCATTATGATAGCATCCAAACATATGTGGCTATCAAACCCTTAAAATGTGGCTAGTTTAAATTGAGATCTGCCATAAGTGTAAAGAATATACTGGCTTTCAAAAATTTAGTAAAAATAAAGAAATAAAAAAAAAAAAAAAAAAAAAAAAGATCCTCAGTATCTTTGTTTCAATTACCTGTTGAAAAATTATTTTGGAATATTTGTTTAAATATAGTATTGATATTAATTTCCTATGTTTTTTTTACTTTTTTAATGTGGCTACTAGAAAATTAATAATTAGTAATTATATATGTGGCTTGCATTATATTTATGTTGGGTTAGAATGGCATAGAAATTGATAGTAATCACATTTCACTTTTTATTAAAATATTAGGATTAATACTGGTGTTAATATATGCATTTTGAAATTACGTGAAATAATTACCAAGATGCTGTTATAGTCATCTTGCTTTATAGCAAACTGTAACTGTGAGATATTGTTTACAAATCAGAATTACAAGAAATGAGTCAGAAGCACTGAAATAAAGGAAAATATATAGAACAAGTAGAGGGTCAGGAACCCAAGCTGCATAAAGAATAAAGACGGAATAGAGATCGGCTGAGGGTGGAGTGACTGACCGCACTGTCTGCCATGCAACGGGCAGACATCCCCGACTCCAGCTCTTAAGTTCTTTACGTTGGTCTGGAGCCACATTTCAGTTTGTTCTTTCTGAGGCTATCCACATGTACCTGCACAGACAACCTCATATTCCCGGAAGCAAACTTTTCTCATCTTTATGAAGTACCTTCGACATACAAAGCACCCTTTTTTCACTTGGGGGTGTAATAGTGAATAAACCAAGTAGGTCTCTGCTTGCACTTTTGGGGAAAGAAACCAATATTATAGAAGTAGCCAGTATTTAATAATTGTGAAGCAATAACTGAGCAAGAAAAATTGATATAGTGAGATCTCTAAAAGCTGTAAAACAGGTTGATATCACAGAGGGTTATTGTCAGGAGATGGCTACTTCTCATTCAGGAAATGACAGTTGAGCTGAGACCCAGAAAATGAGAAAGAGCCAGTCCTGCGAACAGTAGGGAGAGGGGAGAACATTCCAGGCAGGAGCAATGGCAGGCATAATGTTCCCAAACAGGAAGATTTTCAGTCTGCTGGAGAAACAATGTGACTGTGACTGGAGGGCAGGAAGGTGGTGTAAGATAAGATGAAAAAGACAAGGGATCAGGTCTAACAGGATTGTGCACACAATTTGGATTTTATTTTGAATGCACTGGAATGTCATTAAAGAGTTTTAAGCTGTGGAATGCTATGATCAGTTAGGAATCTACTGCAGTGGTTCAAGCGAGATGTGATAGAACCTTAGATTTGATAATACTTCTGAATCGACATAACGGAGGAATGTGTCATTTAAACGGGATTTATTGAATTGGCCAAAAAACAATAATATTTAGCCAGTTTTTAAAATTTGCGATCCTATTTTTATTAATTACAAAAGTTATATGCATTTTGAAATAAATTTTGAAAATATAAATAAGCATATTTCCACCACTCAGATGAGCATGGTTGACATCTTAGAGTGCATTCTTCTATACAGAGCTACGGTCTACATGTTTGTGTGTACACGGAAATAGGATCTTATGTTTATATACTTACCAGAAACTTAGTTTTCACTTATACTGAAGACATATTTCTATATCATTAAATATTCTCCTATAATATCACTGACTGAATGGTAATTCAAGTGTATGGATATTTGAAAATTGATCTGATAACACTATACTTAGCAATTTGCTTTCAATGTATTATCATTATTATATTTTAATAATATGATACAATGTGATGATTGTCATTCTTATAAATAGTGGCATTCACTCTATTTTCAAATAATAAATTCCAGATCATGTACTTGTATCACCAATTTAAACTGGTTTCACATTTTCAAGACTTTTGATACAAGTACTATTTTCTCTGAAGACAAGTTAAACCAGTTTACATTCATAGTGGTAATGTATAAGAATACCAGTTTCCCAGAACTTTTGGACACAATGGACATGACATTTTAAAAATTATTTGCCTACTTAGTAGGTAATTAATAATATGTCATTGTCATTTTTCTTTAAAATGCATGTTTTAAATTTGTATTTCTGTCTAGTAAGAAATATTTTTTCATATGCTTATGGGCCATTTACCTATATTCTCTTAAAATTGCTTATTCATATCCATTTTGCTATGGAAGTATTCATTCAGCTTGGCCATAAAATGAATTTAAAAAATGGAGAAATTGTTGAAATGTTCTTTGTGAATCATGAAGTTGAATCAGAAGAAAAATTCTATTAAGTAATGACACAGCTAACGCCCAAGTAATTCCTGCAATAGTTGTAGCATCAGAGGCTGAAAAGACTCCAAGAGACCCACCTACAAGTAAATGGTCCGATGCAGTTTCCAGTAATGTTTGCTGAAAATATTCTCAGACATGTTTGCTGAAAATATTCTCCAAAATACTATTTATGTCATATTTCACATGTTTTTATTTACAGGAGGCTCCACTTATAACATTATCTCAACTTTTCTAAGATTCTGCTCTCTCAGAAAATAGCTTTAAGTAGAAGGTCATAAGCTGTAGAAAGTCAGGGGCCTAGTTTAAAAAAAATAAAAGATAGATATCCTATCAGATGAAAACAAAACAAAACAAAACAAAACAAAAAAGATAGATATACTATCAGATTAAAAAAAAAAAAAAAAAGAGGCTCTGTTGAGCGGTGGGAATTTGAAATTGGTTATTTTTCTAACTAAATGAATGACCCCAAGAAATTTTCTAGAAATTTTCCTATGGGTCAGAGTTTGGAACCTATCTTGTTACTTGGTCATTTTGTATCAATTCACATAAAACAAATGCTTTCATCTAAGATGCCAGTGCTAGTACTTTAGGCTCCATATAAGATTGTTTATTTTATTTCAGTGCATATATTATTCTAATGAAGAGTTTCATAATTGATCTCAGACAAGAATGATCAGGGCTCAATCAAAAGGCTTGGATTCACATCCTCGGTTCTTCAGCTCTTGACTTGTCTTCTTATATGAGGCACTTAAAACCTCAGTTTATTTTTCTATAAACTATATTTATTCTATAAAATTATTATAAATATTAAGAAATGTAAACACTATAAAACACAAATGTTTATATACATATAAGATGTTATTGGAGATAGAGTCACGAACTCAAATATCTTCTAGGGCCAGGCTGGTTTCTAACTATATGAGGTGAGTCAGTCAGGCCGGTGAGTAGATCTAGTATCTGAAATAGTTCCACAGAACTACTGCCATTGTGGCAAAAAGTGTCAGCTTATATGTCATTTTTTCCCCCAAAAAGAAAGCTATAAATCCAATTTTTGTGTAAAATATTTAAGTATTGACAGGTA
Source organism: Rousettus aegyptiacus (assembly GCF_014176215.1). Classification (NCBI taxonomy): domain Eukaryota; kingdom Metazoa; phylum Chordata; class Mammalia; order Chiroptera; family Pteropodidae; genus Rousettus; species Rousettus aegyptiacus. The sequence continues at coordinate 12,648,321 of NW_023416285.1, forward strand.
TTTAAAATATATTTTAAAACAGTTTTGTTGGCCAAATAAATCGTATCTGTGGGCCAAGTTGGATTGTGGTTAGGGGTCTGTAAACTGTTTTATTGTCTCCAATTTGCATGGTTAACACCCCTCAAACCTCTGTCTTAGCATCTTTAGTTAAAAGTATTTATTGTACTGAGTGTATCAAATGTAGTCCAATCTTATAGTAACCAATTATTTGTAATTATTTCCACGATGAGGGTTTTTCTCTTCAGGTGGCCAATTACTTCCTATCAAATTATCACTGAAAACCATTATTTTAATTTCCATTTGTAGACATCCCAAGACTTTATTTTCCATTTGGTACGAGTAAATGAAAAGGAAATAATAACAGCCAATGCAATTATGACTGTGATCTTATCTGTCTGGATTGATTAGAAGTCCTTACCCTAATCATGCAAACTCTTTAGTAATGTTATTAAAACCTAGGTTCAAATTTAGTTTGTTTTTTTTTTTCAAGAATTTTATTTCTTTTTATTTTTATTTTATAAGATGGCAGGGAAGGCAGGGTATGGAAACAAAAAAGTACCTAGTCTTTCCTTTTCACCACACTGATCGCTTTTCATTTATTAAAACTCTGTGTCCGAGATGGGAGTCAAGATGAAGGGCTAGGTAAAAGGGCGAGGGTAGCTTCCTATCAGGATTGCATTACAATTATAACAAAATTATAGAACAATCAACATGGAGAATCACCTGAAGTCTAGCTGATTATAACATATACATCTGAGGGTATAAAGAAAAAGTCACATCAGGACCAGTGGGAAGGCAGAGATGTGAATCGGGCTATTCCTACACCCGCTCATGGTGGTGAGCACTGGGAGAGAGTGTGCTGCAGAGACTCCCTGAAGGAGCCAGAGGGAGGGGTGGGTCCTAGCTCCATACAGGGGCTCCACAGCCCAGAGTTCCAGGCCCAGGAAGAAGAGTTTCTCACAAAATCTGACTGTAAAAATCAGTAGGGTTTGCAGCTGTCCAGGTGAGAAGGAAGGAGCCTGAAATCCCAGACTTCTCCTGAAAGGGCCTGTGCACAGACTCACTTGCTTGCAGACACTCACTCTGGGCTCCATCAGAGAGTCAGCGGCTCAAAAGGTGGAGACATACAGGGAGGGTCTGGGTTGTGTGGTGCTGGAGCGAGGGCTGGAGGGACAGCCATCATTACTCCCTTGTTGGGCCCCTCCAGAGCAGTCTAAAGATGAATTCCATCTTGTCTGTGTTGAACCCTTCCCTGTCACAGCCAGTTTTGAAGCTACACTGGCCTGGTGAGATGGGCCCTCTTCACCCTGTGTCTCCCTGGGACCCTGCTCCACCCAACCCACAAATTGCCTGTGATGGGCCCACTGCCAGCATGCCCCGCCTTATGCTTTCCTTGAGCCTCAAATTCCACAGCAAACAATGCCACTAAGCTCATGACCCCTGTACATAGCTATGCATCCTGAGACTTTCGGTGGTGGGCAACAAACCTTACCCCAAGCTGCAGTATTTCTTGAAGAGATCTCAGGTGTTTACAGGCCTAATGCAGGTAGTAGCTGGACTCTCTGCAATCTAGGACTTTTACAGGAAGCCACAGAGATAGCACTGATACAAAAACTGACACTACACTTGTTGGGAAAAATATGCTCACTGCAACTGGGCTACTCCCTGGGTCCCGGCACAGCCCAACTCCCATACCACCCAGCTGTGGAGTCTTACAGGCAGCTGGCAGGCAGCCTCAGGCCTTGAGGTGCACTGGTGCCTTTGTTAAGCCACCCTAGGCTTGGCACTGAGGGTGACTATACCTCAGCTATCAGCGTTGTCTCTCCCACATGCTTTTAGATCCAGCATAGGCAGCAACCATTCATGATTCACTTTGTAGCTCCTACCAGGTAGCCCTGAGAAACCAAAGGCAGTGGCTGACCTTGGCCCATTCAGAAGCCCTCATCAAGGGACCACAGAACCAATGCACGCAGAGGCTGGACCAGATCACAACTGACCACCATCTAACAAGCCCCATAGCAGTACATCCAAGGGTGGTCTTAACAGGTACATGAGTCTGCTGAGGTGAATCTCACTCCAAGCAGTCAGTCCCTATACAGCAATTCGTATTCTGTGGGTATGGCTAATCCCCATAGTCAGTCAGCCTAAGAGTCAGCCCCATCTTACTGACATGCTAACAGCGATCAAGGCTTAGCTACAATAGGTGTACGCACATAACCCACACAAAAGGACATGCCCAAAGCGCCTGACACTGTTGATTAGGGAGACTACACCAGTGGGTCACACAGGATACCTGTTACATAAGGCCATTTAGCCAAGGCTGGGAGATGTAACGGATCTTCCTAACACAAATAGAGGCAAGCAATGTACCAGAGATGATGGTTATAAGAAACTCAATGAACTTGGGGGAGAGGGATAAATTATCTCAGTGAGAACTTCAACAAAGAGATAGTAATCATAAAAAAAGACATAGAAGCCATAAAATGAACCAATCAGAAATGAAGAATACAATAACTGGAATGAAGAATACACTAGAATAAATCAATAGCAGATTAGATAAAGCAAAAGATCAAATCATCAAGTTAGAAGACATGGTAGCAAAAAAGAAAACCCAACTGGAACAGCAACAAGAGAAAAGAATTTTTAAAAGGAAGAATAGTTTAAGAGATCTCCGAGACAACATCAAGAGAACCAACATCCACATATCATAGTGGTACCATAAAAAGGAGAACAAAGGACTGAGAACCTGTTTGAAGAAATAACGACAGAAAACCTGGCAAAGGAATTAGATGTACAAGTCTAGGAAGTGTATAGAGTCCCAAACAAGAAGAACTCAAACAGATACAGACCAAGATACATCATAATTAAAATACCAAAGGTTAAAGACAAAGAGAGACTCCTAAAAGCAGCAAGGGAAAGGCAGCTAGTTACTTACAAGGATACTCTCGTAAGGATATCAGCTGATTTTTCAACAGAAACTTTGTAGGCCAGAAAGAACTGGCAAGAAGTATTCAAAGTGATGAAAAAGAAAAACCTATAACCAAGAATATTCTATCCAACAAGGCTACCAATTAAAACGGAAGGTGAAATAAAGAGTTTCCCAGATAGGAAAAAGCTAAAGAAATTAATCACCAATAAGCCAGTATTATAAGAAATGTTTAGGGGACTTCTGTAAAACAAAGGGGGGGGATATAAATATGAACAATAAAAGGATAATAACTATATACCTATCAATAATCACTTTAAATGTAAATGGATTAAATTCTCCAATCAAAAGACATAGGGTAGCCGAATGGATAAGAAAACAAGACCCATGCATATGATATCTACAAGAGACTCACTTCAGACCAATGATACACACAGACTGAAAGTAAAGGGATGGAAAAAATATTTCATACAAAGGGAAATGAAACAAGAAAAGCTGGGAGGGAAATACTTATATCAGACAAAATAGACTTTAAAACAAAGCCTATAGTAAGACATAAAGAAGGGTATTGCATAATGATAAAGGGATCAATACAACAAGAGAGCATAACCCTAGAAACATATATGCACTCAACACAGTGACTAAAAATCTATGAGATACAACAAAAGCAGTTCTAAGAGGGAATTCATAGCAATACAGCCCTACCTCAAGAAACAAGAAAAAGTTCAAATAAACGATTTAGCCTTACACTTAAAATAACTAGAAAAAGAAAAGCAAAGCCCAAAGCAAGTAGAAGGGGGGGAAATAATAAAGACCAGAGCAGAAATAAACAAAATAGAGTCTAGAAAAACAATATAAAAGAACAGTGAAACCAAGAGATGGTTTTTGAAAGGTTAAACAAAATTGATACATTTAACCAGACTCATCAAGAAAAAAAAGAAAGAACCTAAATAAGTCAGAAATGAAAGAGAAGTAACTACAGACTCTCAGTGATACAAAGGATCATAAGAAAATACTATGAGCAATTACAGGCCAACAAATTGGACAATCTGAAAGAAATGGGTATATTTCTAGAAACATACAATCTCTTAAGACTGAGTCAAAAACAAACAGAAAACTTGAACTGACCAATTACTACCAACAAAATCAAATCAGTAATCAAAAACTCCCTCAAAACAAAAATCCTGGGCCAGATGTCTTCATAGGTGAATTTTACCAAACATTCAAAGAAGAAATAACTCCTAATTCTTTTCAAGCTATTTCAAAAAATTCAAGAAGAGGGAAGGGTCTCTAGTTTTTTTGTTTTGTTTTGTTTTGTTTGAGGCCACCATTTTACACTGATTCCAAAACTAGACAAAGACATTACAAAATAAGAAAACTATAGGCTGATATTCCTGATGAAGACTAAGGCAAAAGTCCTCAACAAAATACTAACAAACCAAATTCAGCACTACATTAAAAATATCATACGCCATGATCAAGTTGGATTTATTCCTGGGATGCAAGTATGGTTCAATATTTGTAAATCAATTAATGTGCTACACCACATTAACAAATTGAAAGATACAAATTATATAATTATATCAATAGATATGATTCAGAAAAAGTGTTGGACAAAATCCAGCATCCATTTAAAAAGTCTCAGTAAAGTGAGAAAAGAGGGAACATACCTCATCATAATAAAGGTTACATATGACAAAACTACAGCTAACATTATACTTAATGGGGAAATGTTAAAAGCATTTTCCTTAAGATCAGGAACAAGACAAGGATTCCTGCTTTCACCACTTCTATTCAATATTGTATTGGAAGTCCAACCACAGCAATTAGACAAGAAAGAGAAGTAAAAGTCATCTAAATTGGAAAGGAAGAAGTAAAACTGTCATTAGTTGCAGATAACATGATACTATATCGAGAGAACCATAAAGATTCCACCCAAAAAGACTCTTAGAACTGATACATGAATTCAGTAAAGTAGCCGGATACAAAATTAATATTCAGAAGTCAATGGCATTTTTATACACCAATAATGAACTATTAGACATTTTTTTAATCCCATTTAAAATTGCATCAAAAACAATAAAATACCTATAAATCAAATTAACCAAGGAGGTAAAAGATCTATTCTTGGACAATTAAAAGTCATTGAAAAAAGAAATTGCAGAAGATACAAATAAATGGAAACATATTGTGCTCATGAGTAGGAAGAATCAACATTGTTAAAATGGCCATACGACCCAAAGCAATCTACAGATTCAATGCAATCTCTATCAAAATACCAATGGCATTTTTCACAGAACTAGAACAAATAATTCAAAAATGTATGTGGAATCATAAAAGATCCAAAATAGCCATGCCAATCTTGAGAAAGAAGAATAAAGTAGGAGGTATCACACTACCTGATATCAAACTATATTACAAGGCTATAGTAATCAAAACATGATGGTACTGGCATAAAAACAGATTCATAGACTAATGGAAAAGAATAGAGAGCCCAGAAATTAATCCATGTCTTTATGGTCATTTGATCTATGACAAAGGAGGCAACAATGTATAATGTGGTAAAGATGGTCTCTTCAACAAATGGTATTGGGAAAACTGGATAGATACATGCAAAAATGTGAAATGACCACCTTCTTACACCATATATAAGAATAAATTCAAAATGGATTAAAGACTTAAATGTAACACCTGAAACTATAAAATTTCTAGAAGAAAACATAGACAGTAACTCTTCAATATTGCTATTAGTAATCTTTTTCTGATATTTCTCCTCAAGCAAGGGAAACAAAAGAAAAAATAAACAAATGGGACTACATCAAACTAAAATGTTTTTGCACAGTAAAGGAAACTATCAACAAAATGAAAAGACAACCTACAGAATGGGAGAAGATATTTGCCTATGATACATCTGATAAGGAGCTAATATGCAAATTATAAAGAACTCATACAACTCAACAACAATAAAAACAAACAATCTAATTTTAAAAATGGGCAGAAGACCTGAACAGGTATTTCTCTAAAGAAGACATACAGATGGCCAATAGACAATGAAAAGATGCTCAAGATCACTAATCATCAGAGAAACGCAAGTTAAAACAACAAAGAGATATCACCTCATACCTGTAAGATTGGCTACCATCAATAAATCAAAAAAACAAATGTTGTTGAGGATGTGGAAAAAAGGGAATCCTTGTACATTGTTGGTGGGATTGCAAATTAGGACAGCTACTATGAAAAACAGTTTGGAGGTACCTTAAAAAAATTAAAAATAGAACTACCTTTAGACCCAACAATTGCACTTTTGGATATTTATCCAGAGGAAACTAAAACACTAATTTGTAAAGATCTATGTGCCCCTATGTTCACAGCAAAACTATTCACAATAGCCAAGATTTGTAAGCAACATAAATGCCCCTCGAAAGACAATTGGATAAAGAAGTCGTGATTCATATATACGATGAAATATTACTCAGCCATAAAAAATAAAATTCTACCATTTGCAATGACATGGATAGACCTAGAGGTTATTCTGCTGAGTGAAATAAGTCAGATGGAGAAAGATAAATACCATGTGATTTCACTTACATGCAGAATCTAAGGAACAAAAGGAACTAACTAAACAAAAACAGATTCATAGATACAAAGGACAAAGTGATGATTATCAGAGGGGATGGGGGATTGGGGGACTGTGAGAAAAATGTAAAGAGATGAAAAAGTACAAATTAGTTATTACAAAATAGTCACAGGGATGTTGAGTATAGCATAGGGAATATCATAAACAGGATTGTAATGGCTATACATAGAGCCAGAGGGAGATAGGATAATCAGAGGAATCATTTCACAGACTACATGAATGTCTAACCAATGTTCTATATACCTGAAAATAATATACAAAAAAATTTAAAAAAATAAATTTGCGTGTCTGGTGAATTGCAGTGGAATCTTGCTAATTCATACTAATGACTGAGATACCCATTACAGATTACTAAATTCTTAGAATTAAGAGGTGAGCCAAAAAAAAAAAAAATGACAATAATTTGTGGCCGCTGCATCACAAATGTGTCCTTTGTTCATTTGTTTTTTTTTTAAATTGTAAGCTAATTGTTAATTAATTAAGTTAATGTATCATTGATACTAGTAAAAAATTATGTCCCTAGATGTTTCCAATATTAAATGTTAGTTATAAATTAGGTGCAAGTTTATTTGGCAGTAAGTTGAAATAAAGCATTGGCAGAAGAGCAAGGCAAGATTTAGATTGGTACTAAATTCACTAAATTTGCACTTAATTTAATATTCTGTTTTTTTAAGCTTTGGCATCAGTAGTTGGTGTTAAATATGCTTTTTGATTCTCACCCAAGAAAACCGACCAGTAATCTAGGGAAGAGCTATCACTTACCTGCTTAAAGGAATGGCAACTGGATGTTCGCAAGGAATTGCATGGGTGTTTCTCTGGGTATTGCGACAAATATATAAGGGTGAAAACAACTTCTTCTCTCTCCAGTTTTTATAAAAACAAAGAAAGAAAGATTTTATAGAATGTAGTGAAAATATAACTGACTTTTTAAAAATGTTAAGCATTGGAGAGCTCATTTTTATAGGTGATGAAGATGCAGTTGAGAGAGAGGGAAGGAGGGAAAAGGGGGAGAGAGGGAGAGAGACAGACAGACAGACAGACAGACAGAGACAGAGGGACAGAGAGACAGAGAGAGAGAGTCAGAGAGAGAAAATGAATGAGGTACCATTGGAAGATCAGTTTTATGCTCTTTTCAATATACATCCTCTGATGCTGGAAGATACTTCCCACTCCTCGAATTTTGTTATTCTTTTTTATCCTTTTAATGAGTAGGCTTACAAGACAGTATGGACCAAAGGTTTTAATTTATTTTCAGCTTACACTGTGCTCACCTAGCAGAGTTTATTAGTGAATTATTGTCACTCCATGAACTCGCATGAAGTGACTGAATGCTTACGTTATGTTATGTGGAGTCCTAAGAATACCGAGCTGTGAACCTGTCCTTTGGGGATCCTACATTCTTGAGTAGGAAAAGGAAAATAAGCAATTGAATACAGTAGGATGTTTCTATGATAGAGGATAAATGCAGATTGCTATGAAAACACAGAACAGGTGAAACTAGTTCAAGATAGTAAGGTCATGAATGGCATCCAGAGGGAAATGGTTGATATGAACCTTGATGAATGCTGAACAATTAGCTAGATGGAGAATATTGAGGAGGTGTTTAGGGAACTTCACCCAGTTCATGGTGGATAGGGGATAGAAATGAAACGAGAAAGGAGATAGAAAATAATTTATAAATAATTTGATCTACTATGTGAGCCACTTAAGTTTCATTTGGTTGTCATCGGGAACAGTATTAAAGATGGACTAAAGGAGAGAAGACTGCAGGTAAGAAGCACAGTGAGGAGCCTTGACATGGCCCAGCTGAGATCTGAGAAGGGTCTATTGGGGTCGGTTGTTGCTACCCTGAATATATTTCCTCCCCTAGTAGTATGTAGGATTTATGGAAAACTACCCTTCACCCCACACTAGCTTACAGTTTGACTGAGATGACTTCATCCTCAGCTCCAAGAATAATTCTTAATTAATTAACTAAGCTTATCAGCAAAGCCCCCTCATTTGGCCATAGTAATTAAATTGAGAGCAGGCATGTGACTTGAGTGGGACAAATAAGGCCAGAGACTATCTGTCTGGGTTGGGGCTAATAGAAGACAATCTCCTGGTTCTTCTGGAAGAACCACTGAGAGTAGCATTCTCTCTTCCAGGACCAGGAAACACGTATCCCAGACACTACTGGCTGCCATATTGTGAACTGAAAGAAAATGCACCTTTGGACGAAGCCAATGCTATGGAAAACAAACATAGAAAAGTAAATGTACTTAAAATAAACTTTAAGTTTACTCTACCTTGGGAGTCTTACAGTTATGTGGAATTATGATTTTTTTAAATCATTTATGCCATTAAAATGGGTTTTCCTATAACTTGGTTATTCCTGTTCCTGGAAGTAACTTAACTACTAAAAACCTGGCTGTGGCAGTGACAATCTGGATAAAGGTGGGAGATTAGGTGACCTCTTCCAGTCATTTCATTCTTACAGTTCCCTCTCACCCTTAGTTTATAGGAAAATATCAACCCTGCAGAGAGCAGGCGCTGATGACTGAAGAAAATGGCAAAAAAACATCACAAGAGTCAAATTACTCCTCAACAGTCCTCTGACAGCTTTTCTCCCTTCTTCTACGTTGCCTGCCTGCCTTTGGCTGCCAAGGATTTGCTGTTTGCTTCTCACTTCCCTCATTCTATCCACACTGAGAAGATAACGTGCCCAGCTAGCTCCAGAGCAGCAAGCTGAATGTCGGCACACATTTCGCCAAGAACAAACATAATCTACCTATGTAGAGTCACCTCTGCTCACCAGGACTGAAACCGGGTTGGGTTCGGTGGTGAATTTTTTTGGCCTACCAGTCCTGAGATTTCAACTAACAGCTTTGGGGTTTTGCACAAGCCACACAGCCCTGGCTTTAATGCTGCCAGTATGGATGAGAGCTTGTCATGTTTTATAATATTACACTGTTACGCCAAAGCAGCTTTCTAGCTAAGTGACAGCATTTGATATGTCTCTAATATTGACAATAGTGGTGACTTTCAAGTGTTCTATTTATTTCAGGTAGAAAGGAAGCAGAGATTTTTAATGAAATAAATACATGTAAAGGAAACTTCTAGTTCAGTATAGTAAAAATGCCGAGGGAGTCAATATCTCCTCTGTTATTTTCTAGCTATGGATGGTTGGGTAAGTTTGGAAACTCAATATTTGCCACCATAGAGTGGAAATGATGACAATTCCCATCTTGAAGCATTATTATCTATATGTCTAAGTGTCTAATGTGATGCCTGGCTCATCACAGATAATCATGGTACATGTATTAATTGGGATTCTCACCATGTCCACAACCTTTTCTAAGTAAATAGCTACATTCAAGCACTTAACTCCGAGAGCCCTTAGACAACATTGTTTCAACCATAAGTCTTAACTCCCTTGACCATAAATCATTACACCATCAGTAGGCAGGCCCAACACAGGTGACCTATGAGGTGTCCAAGAAATCATGACCTGTTCTGGTGCTCAAATATGAACCGTTTCCAAGAGTCTGATGGACTCTTGCTTGAGTTTCAAAAAATCAGGGACTCAGTAACAAGGACTGAAACTGAAACCATTTATAGAGAGAAGCCATGGTATAGGGCCAAGGCACAAAGCATCACTGAGGTTGTGTGAAGGGAGACTGTGAGCACAGTGGCAAAGTTCAGAAAGATTCACAGACAGAAAGAATAAATGAGTTTACGATGAAAGAAGCAGATAGGCTCAGAGAAAAACATGTTTTAAGTGGAGATGAGTTCTATGAATGGCAAAGCATAAAACTGAGACCAACGAACCTTTTTGATGAGAACCTTGAAACTTCCAGTAGAGCCTTTAGGGGAAGGATAGTCCAGGAGAAGACTATATGGCAAACTGTTAACGACACAGCTGTGGCACCAGAGTAGCTGGGCACAAGTCCTGGCTCTGTCACTTCTTGGCTATGGGGCTTAGGGCAAGTTATTCTACTTCATTGCTACCTCAGTTTCTTCACCTTTAAAATGAGAAAACAATGGAACTTACCATTAGAGCCATTAAAATGATGAAAAAAGTTAATATATGTGAAGGCTTAGAATATTATTGGCAAATAGTCATTTTTCAATAAGCAAATATGAGATGTTATTAGCTATCATTACTTTGTCTCAGTAGCCATTAAACTGACATATATATCGGTCTCTCGGCATCAACACAATTCCTGTTTCTCTGTGTCCAAATGCATATCATAACATCACTATCAACAAAAGAGCCTAATTAAATAAATATCTACTGTCACTTTTATTTGAAGAACAAGATAAAGAAACAGGAATGGAAAAAAGGAAGAGTAAATGTTAAATACAATAGAAAGTTATTGTTTTTACATCCTAACATTTTATGTGCAAACAATTCATTTATATATTTTAAAAGATATATTAAATTCTTACAATACAGAAAATTAAATTTAAAAAATACAGTTCTGTACTTGTGGACTTTTAAGTCCTTGTGGCATTAAGCAAATAGTAGGAAGAATCATTTTTAAACCAATATCTGAAGATGAAAAATCTGCTTACTCCCTCACCTCATTTAGATAATGACTCAGTTATCTTTTTGGTAAGTTCTTATCTAACCAACCATATTGGTCAGGATAATCTATCTAGATAATATGGCAGTAACAAATTACACCATATTACTGACTTAACAAAGCAAACATATATTTCTTGCTCATCTTATGTATCAAAAATGGGTTGGTCAGGTGGTCTGTACCCAACACAATCACTGAGGGAGCCAAAATGATAAAGACTGCTATCCTTTATCAGTCTTATCTGGAGCGTGCAGCCTCTATCACCTTAGTGGCAGAGAAAGAACGGCCATGGAAAACACACAGACTTTCTTAAATACCCTAAATGGAAGTGACCACATCACTTTTCCTACTGACTCATTGGTCCAAACCATAGACATGGCCTCATCTAACTGCAAGGGGCTAGAAAGTCTTCTCAAATACCAGAGAGCACAGAGACCTAATAATCTGTATCAGACCGTCTTATTTAAATTGTAGCTCCAACTCTAATCCTCCATATCCCTTTCCCTGGTTTGCTTTTTGAACATGACATGATCATTTAAGACCCTCTCTCTTAAATGGAATGTAAGCTTTAAGAAGAAAAGCATTCTTGTTTTTCTTGCACTTTGATACAAGCCCTAGCACCTAGAACAATGTTTGACACAGAGAAGAGACTCAACAGATATCTTTTAAATGAATGAATGGACGGATGAATGAATGAATGTTGTTAGTGGCAAGAAGTAGCAAGCATAAGTGGTAAAGAGTATAAGAAAGACTCTGAGATAGGAAGGAACATGTCTTGTTCAAACAGTAGAAAAACAAAAACAAAAACAAAAACAGCCTGGTTAGAGCAGAATGGATAAGAACACAAATTATCCACTGTTAATATATAAATTTTCACCAGTGCTTACAAGAACCTTCCAAGGTAAAAATTGGTATATCCATTAAGAAACAAACACTGAAGCTCGGAAAAGTTAGCTAGCTTTCCCAAGGACATATGGCTAGCAAACCAAGATTCGAGCTGAAGTTACGCATTTTTCATTCTCTCAGAAAAGGGGTACTTCTCTGACTGATTTAAGCTGACCGATAGCTGCAGGGAAGCAGACCTATAAAGTCATTATTATGTAGCCAACTAAGAATAATACAGATAATGTCAGTTAGATACCTATCAGTTGCAGCCTGAGTAAGGCCTGAGAGGTTTCATATGGTGAAAATATATTTTATTACTAACATACACATGTATGCCTCGATACACACCAAGTAGAGCTAAAAGTTTAAAATGGAAACTGAGGCCTAATATCAAATTAGTTGTTTGAACTCAGTAAGATAAACCACTTGAAAAAAAAATAATGGGAAAAACTGAAAATCGCCCACAATTAGCTGTGAGTACTAAAGAGAGAATCACAAAGCTGCAAAACAAATGGAAGGAAATTTCACATTGAGATCTATTACTCATGAGGTCACACTGATTTCCTTTTGTAAACTTTCCAGAAGTCATAGCCCAGAGGCAAACCCAGGGCCCAGTCTACATTAACTAAACCCCAGCTGTCTCATAGACACCTGAGTGAATAAAAGATTCCAGTATATTATGCTTCTAAGTTTGAGTGATTTGTTACTCAGCATTATTGTGGCAATAGCTGACCGATACAGCTAGTAAGACATGCAACCAGGGTACAAACCCAGACAATTTAATTGATAAGCCTATCTCTTAATTACTTTGCTACATAACCTTTTCTGCTAGGTCTATAAGTTTACACTGAGTGAATAAAAAGTCAGGTCAAAGTACAGTTGCACCTCAGTCTCTGACACTTCCGTGGCTATACGATAATCTCTTATCAAAAAATGTCTATAATGGTGTTTCTGCCTTTTTTTTCTTCCCCCTCTGGATTATTTTTTGTATGTTCTTTGTGTCTCTGCCTTTTTTTCTTTATTATAATCTTATTTTAATCAAGTAACCTTAGTCTGTGTGGTTTGTTTCTGTGTTTCTTTGTTCCATGTGAGTTTCCATAAGGCTATTTATTTTCTGGTTTTAGTACTAACATCCACAGTACAAAGATTCTCAATCTCTCAGACAGCAATATCTTGAAGTTCTGTCCTTAATTCGTGAAGCTCAACAATAAAAATCTTTACATCTTTCCCTGCTTCTTTTTCCATTTCTGCCCCAAAATCTTACTTCACAAAGCTAGGTAAGACCAGTACATGAGGTGAGGGTATCTTGTGAATAACTTGTGGTGGTTCCTAAGTGACTTGGATGTCTCCTTGCTCTTCTAGTAACTGAGGGTTTTGTCTTCTTTGGTTTAAGAAACACATCTGTGCCAAATAATCTCTAAAAAGATTTTTCCACTACTCTCACACTTTTTTCATCATAACTGTTTCCTGCTTGTTCCATAGAGGTTATTGCACAGCCAAAATGATGCCTTTTCTTACCTTGTCTCTTTTATGGCTGTTCAACAATTGTGTAAAGATTTATATTAGCACATTCACCTGAGTCCTCGCATTCTATTGACTTTGTATAACCAAGGACCACATGATTAGCTGAAGGAACTGACCTTGCTTGATTGCTACCTGAGTGAGAGAAGCAAGACAGAGTTGATGTCGTTTGAACATCAATGCTTATAACCACCATTCACTTAACATCCTGTCTTGATACATTGTTAGAAGAAAAAAGTAAGAAATCCATAACTGATTTTTCTAATACAAGAAGTAGCTTAAAATCACAATATTATCAATCTCTAAAGGAAGGGGTTTTTATTTCTTGAGAATAGCACTTGGATGTGGTAAAAACTGCATCTTTCGTATTCTTACCTTTCAAGTAATGCACATAATTTATTGCCCACACGAATATGACGTGCTGAGCCAGATGAGATACAACTGATCTGATCCTTTCGGTTAGAGAAGAACAAGCCATAACTGAGTCTTACCTGTTCTTGCTACTCACAGAAAGTTCTTGCTCACAGAGCTTCCTTCTCTGTGACTTGACAGCATGACCTTCCCCAGTAGATACTAAAGGGTATACATACTAGAAAAAGACAAACCAGAAAAAACTATCCATGTAGATCCACAATATTGGGCCCAGGCTGGTCAAGGGAAGAAGAGAAAATTGGTCATCAAAACCCTCATCTAACTGGATATTTACAAAGTCCAGAGGATGGGTACCTTAGGACCATGAAGCGAAGATAAAAACTGCTCAGTGGCAGGATCTCCATCTCCTGCAATGGGGACAATCTTTTCCAGACAGTGTAATTTGTATAAACAAATGACCTTTACAGGGCCACATGTACGGTTCTAAATTTCTTGTACTACTGCAACTACCTTAAAGGCTAGACGAAGTCTTTAAAAACACCCAATAAGAGGTAATAATATATGTTTTTTAAATCTGAGGCTCAGACATGCATAAAATGTTTAAAAACAGTATTCTACTCCACACACACAAAAAAATGAATTTCAAGAGTTCTTATTCTTTTTTTCTGACAAATATTCTGCTTTAACATTAATTATAATCTCCAGATTTTATTTATGCTCTTCACTCCAAGAATCCTTATTCGTTGTACCCACAAATCCCTAGGTACATCAGATAGAAGATTCTATTAACCTCATATAACATCAAAATCAATGGCACTTGTCTGGTTGCTACCTGCAGTGGAAGAAGTGATCCGTTGATGAGTAATTCTCAGAACCTGAGGATCTCAGTAGTTCTGGGCTTTGTTTTTTCTTCTAATTATGAGTCATACCATATCCTCGGTAAAATGAAAAAAGGTATATAGAGAAGAATTGAAACCGAAGGTAGAAATTCTGGGTTCTAGTCCCAGCTGTCACTCACTGATGATGTGACTGGTCAAGACACTTCACCTTTCTATTCTTCAGTTGCTATACCTGTAATGGAGATAGTACCATTTTTCCATCCTACCCAAGAGGCCATCCACTAACAAACATCTTTGCAACCCTTCTCAATTTGACAAGGTATGCAGCAACTTACTTGCTTCTTATGCAAACTCTCCAGACTTTGGTTATCAGCAAACCCCCATCCTCTCAATTTCCCACTCTACACTATATAGTCCTAAAAACTGAGAAGCAGAAAGATGAAGAGGTTTTCCAAATAGTAGAAGGGCATTCACATCACATCTCATACTCAAAATCCAAATCTACTGTTTTTCTTTCATACCACAAAAGCATTTGTAAGATGTAAATATATTTATTTTAACATTGTGATCTGGGCTCTGAAAGGAAAACATTTCATTCTCCAAACTCTGTTTTCCTGTTGGCTTTGCCAAGGCAGAAAACAGTCTTGGTAAGATGTGGAAACGACGTAAATGTTTATGGGTGGATGAATGGATAAAAATGTGATACACACACACACACACACACACAAACATACACACACAAAATGGGAGAGTACTCTGCCATAAAAAGATGAAGTACTGTCATCTGCAACGATATGGATGGATCTTGAGGGTATTATGCCAAGTGAAATGAATCAGATGGAGAAAGACAAAAAATGTGTGATTTCACTCATATGTAGACTATAACACACACACACACACACACACACACACACACAGAAAAGAAAACAAAATCATACTCAAAGATATAAGCATCAGAATGGTGGTTACCAGAGGTGAAGGAGGGTGGGGTTAGGATGAAATGAGTAAAAGGGGTCAAATAGATGGTAATGGTAGGAAACTAGACTTTTGATGGTGAGCACACAATAGAGTGCATAGACACTGAATGACAATGCTGCACACCTGAAAGTTATATAATCTTATGAACCAATATTGCCTCAAAACAAAGAAAGAAAGAAAACACAGTCTTAATCATGGGCCCATGAGTAACCAGGGTAGCAAAACAAAAGGGCTGCATGACCCATCACAGCAGGGAAACCAATCAAGGAAGAAACTGTAGCAGTTTCTCCCTTCTGTGGTAAAGTACAGAAGGGAGGGTGTGGGCAGGAATGCTTCAGATGACCATTTCCCGAGCAGCTCTAAGTAGCAGAGCGGCACAGTGCTGGCTAGAAATCCACTAGACCAGAGAGACGATGCCAGCTGGTGCTGAGGCGCACTTCATCTCAAAGAAACAAAACTGCTGGGCTCTGGGGACAGAAGCAGTTCCTGGAAATGAGGGCTCAGAGGCCATTTAGGCTGCGTGTTGTTCAAGGTGAGTCCATCTGTGTCAGCCACATCTCACCAGTGGAGTTCACAACAAATTCTACAGTGTTGCACAATAGATTTAAGGAGTAGGCATTTTTGGAGAATGGGGAAAGTTCATACCGGCCAAGGGGCAGTAAGACAGGGAAAGACAAGGGTCTAGCTGATGCTTCCATCATTCCACAGAGAGTTAGGCCAGGACCAGGATAAGGTCAAGCCTGCAGTGTGAGTCTGCATTCAAAGAAGGCACGGTGGTGTCCTCCTCACCAGGTGAGTGTGAGAAAGCAGTTCTACCTGTGGAGGATGCACAGGCTTCTTGCCACCAGATGATCTAGATGTGGGGATGAACTGTTTTTAAGTACTATCTACCCTCAGCCTCTCCAGCACCATGAGAATTTGCAATTCCCCTACCAACAAGAAGGTCCTATCCCATGAAAGGTAAACCTGAGCACAGTCCCTTACCATGGAGAAAATACTGGGCAAAGGGCAATGACCTCATTAGCTCAGTGTCCAAGCATTCCGAGTGACCAAGGGTCACTTTTCAATAATTTAGCTTCTCTCACACTTTATCACTAGCCTGGTGTCATCAGTCTTGTTAGAGAAAAAAGTTACTAGGGAAAGAACATATCCTGTTTGGCTGAGGCAGCCTCATCAACATAGATCATTAATTAAAATAAAACCTAAATCTGAATTGTCTTCTTTTTTTTTAAGTAAATCAAATGAGGTGTAATTTATACTGATTTTTTGGTTTGGTTTTGTTGCTGCTTTCCAAAAATGATTCCAACGCTGTGTTCCATAAGGGCATTTCATTAACCAGTTGAATTTAAGTGACTTAATTGATGTACTTAAAGCATTAACTTTGCTGTTAAAAAATAAAACGACTCAGGGCAAACACACTGTCATATTGTTGTTATTGAACACAGACTGCAAAGCGTTAGCACAGAAGATGCTGCAGAGCACACAGTTAGACACGGTCCGTGTCCCAGGGGCATGCAGTCCCAGCAAGGTTGTTACATGGTATTCATTGCAATTTGATGAACTTCATTTATCTAGACAGCCATTTATTTAGGATGAATTGGAAGCTACTGAATCATCTTAATTCAGAGGCTTCTACTGCACCATGGGTCTGCAGCAGCTATTAAACTTGGGAAAATTCGGCAGCCATGACACAATGAATGGATTATTCCCACAAAATTGTCTGGGTCGTGATGAATCATCAGCTTTATGGACAGGTGTTGGGCAATATTCACTATCACCTTTCTTCCCCCTTAGGTTTTTAAGTATGATATCAGTGCTACAGTCACTGTTAACTCATCTACCCCAATAAAGTCATCTATCACAGATGATGCTATTTCCCAAATAGCACAATTATTCAATTCTTGAGGAAAAAAAAAATCACACATGCCTGAAACCCTGATCCAAGACGAGGGTTCCCCTAGGCACTGAGTTCTCTGAAGCGATGAGCTAATGAGGAGAGAAGAGTTCTCTCTGTAGCAGACATAGCCACTTTATGGCATTCTATCACTAATTGAGAGTAGGAACTCCCATAAACTATACTTGGAGGGTTTGTTTAGATTATTTACAAGGCCAAGGGAGGGAACATGCAAATCAAGACTTGCATATAGAGTGAATCCCATTGCTAAACAATATACATTCTATTTATAGACCAGAGTGCTTTTTCAAAGATAGGTGGTATGTAAGATTTGACAAAAATCTTAGAGTTGTCACTCTCCAAATTTTTGGCTGCTCTCTAAATTCAGTATCAGAGACTTTTACAACCTATAGACCGAATCTGTGTTGCCTTTGATAGTAAAGCTTACACTTGGAAACTAAAAACTAAACAATAGGATCTTATTACAAAATGTCACAGCAACTTTTAATCCTCTCAGAATTGAAAAAACACTAAGGGCATTGTATGAGCCAAGGTTTTCCACAGAAACAGACAAAATGAACAAATAGAAGATTAGATAGATAGATGGATGGATAGATAGGTAGATGACTTATTTTAAGGAACCGGCTCACACAGTTATGGGGGCTAGCATATTTGATATCTGTAGGGCAAGCCAGCAGGCTGGAAACTCAGGCAGGATTTTTTATGATAGCATTAGCACAATTCCTCTTGTTTGGGAACACTGCTTGTGCTTCAGGCCTTTGACTGAATGGATGAGGCCCACTCACATTATTTGCTGCTCTCCCTGATTGTCGATGTTAATCACATCTGCCAAATACCTCCACAGCAACATCGAGATAAGAGTTTGACCAAAGAACAGGGTACTTAGCCAAATTGAAACCTAAAATTTAACCACCACAAGTATCAATTCTATCTGTCAACATTTATACTATGAACGTCATTAGACAATATTTCTTAAGTTGGCAAAAATAAAACCAATAGGATCTGTGTTCGATAAAGAAAGGATAGCCTAACTTTTGTCCATATTATGGCTTAAACAAAGTTATGTGACATATTTAATATGTCATACTTTTCTTTGTTGATGTCAATTATTTTTTTGAAAATATATTTCTTCTGTTTCTTTAAGTCAGATGGCAGACAATGGCCTATGGCTAACTTTGACCCATTGGCTTATTTTACACGGCCCATGAACTAAGAATAATTTTTACATTTTTAAATAGTTACATTATAAACGGTTAGGTAAGGAATTATATGCTCAAAAATGGTTATAATTGTATACTGTGTTATCTTTAATTATAACACGCATGCACACACATGCACACATGCACACACACACACATTATAGAAAACCTACATAATCTCCTAGATTTTTCCCCTTGGCCTTCAAACTCTAAAATATGCACCAACTGGCTCTTAAAATTTTTTTTGCCAACTCTTGTTATAAAGCAAATACTTTCTCATTGTGGGAAGTCTTAAGTCGCCTAACTAGTTATATGGAGCATTATTGTAACAAGTTCTTCTAATCCATCTTATAATACCATAATTCCTCAAGAAGCATTAAAAATAATAGCTTTCTTGTTTTGTTTTGTTTTTTTTACTTAAGATCCTATCTCTACGAAATAGACATTTAAAAAATTATATCAGCGGCTCTGGAATTTAAAAGAAGCCTCATTTAAAGCTAAACAAAGCAATCAGGCACAGACTCCAAAGGCCTGCCATGGTCTGGCCCTTTGTCCGCATTTCCATCCTCCTATGACCCTCCCCTCCCTCACTCCACTCCAGCCACATGGACCTTTTCTTCATTCCTCGAATATTTCTACCTTGTCTCTACCTCCGGTCTTTGCATTTATTGTCCCCCCTGCCTGGGGTGCAATCGCCATAGAGTGTCACATGGCTGCCTTCTTATCACACAGATGTCAGCTCAACTGTAACCTACTGAGCCAGGGTGACCCTGACAATCTTCCTGACCCACACTCCCCATCCATCTCTCCTTCTCACAATTTTAATTTTTATATAATGCTATCTGGAATTATTTGTACATTTTTTAACTTTCATCAATAGAATGGCAGCTCTAAGACTGTAGGGCTCTCATCTGTCTTATTCATGTCTGTACACCAGTATCTTGAATATTCCATGGCCATAGAAGGTATTCAATCGATATCTGTGCAGGAAGCAAGTGGGAAAACTGAGTTAATATATCATCATCCCTAATGACTGGGTCTTTCAGTTAAGTCAAGACTGGTTAAGTCAAGTCTTTCAGTCAAAACTGGTTAAAAGTAGCCTGAAAAGTATTTAATCTGACCATTCAATTAACTAAAGGTTTTTGAGGACCCAACTCATACAAAGTACTAGGTGCTACGATATAACAGTAAAGAAAAAAGACAAGGTCCATGTATTCAGGGAACTCACAAAATCATGTATCGGGAAAACAGAAGTTTGAAATAACACCATATTCCGGAGAATTCACGATGGTTCCTTGGATATGAAGGGTTTTAATAGAATATCAAGGTTAGCCATAAGGAATTAGAAAGATTTAAGCTAAAAATTAAAAGACAGAAAAAAATAATTGCGTGTGCTATAAAAGACAACATAGAAATGTTAGTTTACAATACTCAAACATATCGATCCTCATACTTCATGCCTACTGGTTTGATGTCAGAGATGGAAAATTTCTATCTAAAGATATACATGATACTTTTTCAGTTGTTCAGGTTTCTGACATCCAAATATTATAGTAATTTAGCTAGAAAAGGGATATTGAACATGCCTATTTCTTCTTTTTCTTGCTTCTTTTTAAGTGGTTACTTTATAGTTTAAACATGGCCAGGATCCAGTTTTGACCTCTCAGCCCAGGGTCCCTCTCCAGAGAGTAAGTGTGAACAGGAAAACTTGGCAAAAATCCAGTAATACACACATACATATAATAAATATAAAATATTAATTACATATTTTTCTATCATTGAGAGTGAAATTGATGAGTGGGCATATCTATAACTGTCACAGAACTGAAAATCAGGAAACCTGCCAGCGTGTCACAAATAATCTTCGATCCTGAATAAGAGACTTTACTTCTTTGACCCTCAGTTTCCTCTTCTGTAAAATGAAAGCATCTTATGACATCATCTCTAATCTGCTCACTTCCAATTCTAGATTCTACTGTAAAGTTAATTTATACAAATAAATATAGCCTTGTCTCATTATAATAAGCATAGCCAATTTTAAATAAAGATGAACCAATATTTTTTTGAATTTCAGGACAGACACTATAAATGTATGACGAAACATACCAAATTGCACATCTTAAGTGTATGCTGCCACTGCATGTCTACCTTAATAAAGTTCTCATTTAAAAAAAAAAATGCCACTTGAACTCATGATTTCAAAATAATTAACAGCATAGTTGAGAAAAAAATAAGAATGACATATTATCATATGGGCATTCTTTTAAACTACTGCTCAGGCAAATTTTTAAAATGTACCCTTTATCAAGTCCCTGCTAGTTGAATTTTGTTGACCTGTTTGATTTTTTTAACCACCTCTTGAATTCAGCCGGTAAATAGTTATACATCATTTTCAAAATAGCCAGTCGTTTGAGCTCCACCTCCCTGCCCCTTTCCCCGCCTGGATGGTTGCCGGGGTGCAGAGGCTGTTACCAGCCTGTGAGTGTGAGAAAACTGGTCTGTTCACCTGCCAAGAATCAGCACACTACTTAGCTGCATTGCCTCAAAGCAAAAACAACTCGTTAAAGAGAAACAATTCAGTCACACTGAAACAAAACATAAATTTCTCTGAATTCAGCTGTATTTTGGTAGACTGAATTCAATGAAACCAATTAACAGGGGGTCAGGCAGCTTTAAGAATAATGAGGAGAAAGGAAAACTATGGGATAGAGAGAAAACATAAGGCGAAGAAGAGGTGGAAACGAACGAGAATGGGGGCAGCTGTAGCTTGCAGTTTCAGGAACAAAATTCATATTTTCTTATACTTTATGAGAAAAATCCCTTCTAGAATTCCCAGGCAAAATCTATGCCAACTCTGTGACTATAGAAGAGAGAATGGAGAAACAAAGCAACCACGCAGACACTGAAGGACAGTTTTTACTGAACCTCAGGATTTAAGCAAATTCTTTTTCTTTACCTTGAATTTTTCAGAAAATTGTCTCAATGCTTCAGTTCTCATTTTGTGGTAAATACAACTAAAGCCAAGTGCAACAGTGGTCTTGTTCTTTGTCGTTATTTTATCAGCCTGCTTAACTCAGGCAAAAAAAAAAAAATCTGAATTACATACATATTTGCAAATGTGTCAACTGTGTATTGGAGAACTTCAAGAATTAAAAGATAAAAGAATAAGGTGGTGTGTAGTAAAAGCACAAGAATATTTTGTGGCATTTTCCTATCTTTCCTGAATAGTCAGGGATGTTTTAAGTAAGGTTCTGCTTTCATTAATGCTTAGGCACTGTTCCTTCCTTAACATTGAAATGTTATAAATGGCATGTCTGTGTATTATAACCAGGTCCCAATTTCTTCTTTTTTTCTGCCTCCCACATCAACAGCGTCCCACATCAAAAGACTGACCTGGACAATGCCAAAGCAATGAAGAAATGCCTTTAGTTATTATTACCAGAGTAAATGAAGAAACTGCAGACCAGATGGGTGTATATTATCTATCCAACTAAAAAAGTGTCTTGTTAACAGAGATAAATGGCCTGAAATGGCAGAACATTTTCTTGCAATTTTAAAAAATAATAGCAGCAATATTTCAGAGGATAATTCTGCAATTTTTTTCAAGGTTTCTGCTAAAAACCACATTTGATATTGATAGATACATTCTTAAAGTGTTCATTGACACGTTCATAAATATGTGAAGTTGAAAGGGGATTTTTTTTTTTTAATTCCAACTATCGTCGTCTCTCTTGGAAACTTGAAGACATAATGTGAATAGCCTATAGCATCCAGTAGGGCTAAACATAATGCATTCATTCCTGAATCAGCTTTGGCAAAACAAAATAAGGACAGAGTGATGCGAGGGAGAATGTATGATTTACAAGAGTCAGAAAGGCTCGGGCCACTCCAATTAATATCTGTGTGACCTTGAATCTGTCGAAGAACGTTGTGAAATCTCATTTTTCAAATATCTAATATGTAGATAAATCTGGCATAGAGGCTTGCCATGAGAATTTTTTAAATACTCTGTAAATATACTGTCTAGTACATGCAGGTTGCCATCTAAGTGCTAATTTCTCAGTGAGCAATATTTGTATAACATATTGGTTCTTTTTATCTTTTCATTGAAAAGAGCCTCTAGTTTTGCACTATGGGGATGTTTTGTTTTCTTTCAATGTTAGGGGTACATAGCTCTATTTCAGATAGAGAATGAAACAAGATCTCTAGCAAAAGTATATAAAAATCCTATCCCTTTTCTATATCCTTGGCCTGGTTAAGTCTATGTTATGGTTAAACCTAAAACTCACTATGAATATGAAAACATTGCCTTCATTTGCACTCAGACGTGTCTGTAGCCTAAAAGAAAAAAAAAAGTTATTTATTAGAAGAAAAGTACAATTAAATTCTGAGATATTTAATGTTATTTGGAAAGCCTTCTTTCTCCAGGATCATAACAGTGATTTACTGATTTATAAAGGGCTATGATTTAGAGGTAGTCAAAACTTTCCCTAACAACTGTGATACCTTGTATTTCTGATCTCAGTAATATCTAGTTAGAACATCGAAATCGCCTTCAGATGAGATGTGGGCCTTTTTTTTCACGTGTATCATCTCAGTTCCCCTTGTAGCCACTCAGGAATCTTGGGTGGATTGCGGTCTTTCCACTTAGCGTTTGGAGAGTCGGTTTGTTTAATTACTAGGAGTACCGAAGGATACGAGTGACTTAGTAGCCTGCCAAGCCCAGGAGAAACTATAGCACTATACGCGACACCCAGAAATAAAACAAGATGAAGGTGTCTGCTTGGAACGTGCAGCCCAACTTTGTGAAATCACTGCAGTTGCCACAGTCAGAGGACTCCCATCATACAGATTTGAGTCACAGCCCTAAGTGATGATCACATCAAGTCACATGATTTGGAAAAAGGGCGGGGGAGGCAGCGTGTGGGAGACTCAAGCTCTACTTTCCTTACAGCAGGCCCAAGGCGGGCCCTCCCTGCTCCAGCTTTTTCTCTGTTCTTCACACCAGAGGAAGTGGCTCGCTTAGATTGAGACGGTGTATCATCTGAAAAGTGTATATCTCAGCACCAGTTGGTGGTGGCCATGTCAGATCCATCTCTCTTAATTCACAAGAAAAGAGAGAATTCTGTGGCATAGAGTCCACTTCTCATTTTAGTTATGTGATTAAATATGTATTTTAAGTGACTGTATCACATTAGTTTTCTGCCCAGGAAAACTCTTCTGGGACCAGCTTCTTCTCTGCTCCATCCATATGCTCCTGATGGAAGCTGCAGGTTTTTCGGGTTTTGTTTGTTTGTTTGTTTGTTTTTATCACCTCACCCTCTTCCCTAGTCTGGACCAATCTCTGCACTTTCCTGAGATATTTTAAATTTCAGAGAACAGTCAGGGCAATACAATCTCCCTCTTGTGGCCAAAGTAAAAAAAAAAAAAAAAAAGTGAATTTTTTTTTATATGCTTCCCCAGAAATAGACTATGTGGTGAAAATAATAATAAAGATGAAACACAGACAGAGCGGTGAGGCTTCGAGGAAGGGTCTCCAGCAGCCACACCTCTGATTCTGGTTATTCCTAGGTCTCAGCTGAACCTGTCCCCTTGCCCCTGTGTGGTTAGTCAACTCTGCCATGATTGTAGAAATTGGTAAATGACTGCTAGTCAATAGCTTGCTAGGGTTACGTTTCTGACACTGGCCACCAAACTACACTCACCAAAATAGAATGTACTCAGCTCTATTTCCTTCTAGGCAAAGACTGAAACGCCACCCTAATGAAATACTCATTACTTAGGTAACTGAACAGAGGCCTTACCTCTGCAGAACACTTCGCTTTGACAGTCTGACTTAACAAGTTGCTTCAATTCTCTGGATTTTAATTTCCTCATCAATTAAATGGCAGGGTGGTGAACTAGATCAGAGGAACTAGGTGTGTGTATGGGGGGGGCGGTACATGTGCCACCTCCCCACACAGTGGCAGTTGTTAAGTACTGACCCTGGCATTCTTTCAAAGGACCTTCTGCCTCAGAAGCGTTCTCAGTACACTACACAAAATAAAATTTTCTTTCCATGCCTGGACCTTCGATAATCTCAAAATACCACTATAAAATTTCTTACAATCCAGTGTATTAGACCAGGCAAATATCTAATTCCCATTTCATAGGTAAAGGAATTGAGGCACGCAGAAATATATTGTTTATGTAAAGCTCTTCATTTTGATATTAACTCCTCCTCCTCATCCAGGGCTGGGAGCTGGAAGGAGGATGAAAAGCTAGGGAGAGCTTCGAGTACAGCGAGTTCCTTCCTTAGAAGCGGAGCCGAGTGGGGCACGCCACTCCTTGCCCTCTGTATGATTATCTTGGAAATTATCTCCGTCTTCTCCAATCCTTTCCTCTCCCCTACCTTATCTCATCACATCAGTACCAGCTGTCTGTACCCCACATTAAAGGAAGAAGGGGGCCCAGCCAATTATTGCTTCTCTGCATTAGGATGTACCCTGGTGAGCAGCATTCCCAAAGGGGATGAACTTATGAGTGGGAAATAACGAAGGAGCTAAGTGAAACTGGCTCTAGGATCCACTTTTGAACCCAAGCAGAGATGCAAATTGGGGGTTCTAAGCATGCCATTTAGTCAACCATGCAAATTAGCACATGCTCACTAGCCCCGGGCCTGAAAGAAACCAGGAGGCAGGGGCCACGAGGAATTCCAATCTGTTCTCTTTCTCCTTCAATTGACTTTGGTCATGTTTTTGTTGGTATTTGCGCCTGTAGATGCCTATGGCTGAAGGTGAATGTTTGTTTTTTTAACCGGGGCATCAGGAAGCAGATGTGAAGGAAAAGAAATGAGTTAAGATTGAATGTTAGTAATGGTAAATTTTACAAGGAAACTATGAAAAAAAGGTTAAAAAAATAGGATATAAAAAAATTATATATATATATTCATACACATACACACATCTAAAAAACTGGTGCAAAAAAATGCAATTCAACCTAGTCAACTCTACATCTAAGAAACTTTTATTTTTTTTCTTTTAAAGGTTACCATTTGCAATCACTGTTTATGGGTGCAGGGGTTAGGACGACTGTATTTAGTTGCAATTGTTCAAATATATGCTCTTCATAAAAGCAAGTGTCTCGCTCTGACAAGGGTTGTAACCTTCATACGTTTCCTATAGCTCCAGCTGAATTGAAGCTATTAGGTCCTATTCACTTCCACGTTCTCAGTGAAGATTCCATTTCCCAATTATTGGAACAGTGAGTCAAATAAAAGCAAATGTTGCTAAAGAACACAACATAAAAAGAGCCTTTCAATATCTAAAGAAAGCTGGGGGATTGATTGAAACTAAGTAGTTGGAAACACATCTCCATCTATGTCTTCAACTACAAAGGTGGCGATGGTGGGGGTGGGGTGAAGACAAGAGTGGTAGGAGCTGAGAGCAGCAGCAGGAAAGAGAGCGAAGTCATTGAAGTAAAGAAAGAGAATTGGTATCTGGTATTTCCTCTGTGATTTAATGCTGTCAGGCCTGCATCTTGTACATCTACCCAGACTGAATACATTGCTTATGAAGTGGAACTTTCTTCTATGGTAGATTAAAGAGCTAATAGGTGAAACCAGCTGCAAAAAGCATCTGTGTTTTTTGTTGTCGTTGTTGTTGTTTGCTTGTTTTTCTTCAGAGCACAAGGTCTTACAGAACTGGAAAAATATAGGTTCCAGAGTTCCCGGGGTTGGGGAGCGGGGTATAGCCTAGGAAGAAGTTTCTACAGTCTTCCAGTTTTTAGAGAGCCTTAAACTCAATGTATTTCCATTAATCCTTCCAACATGTGACTTATCACAGCAGCTTTACCTTCTAAAACGTTACTGGTGTGAAGAGATCTGGAGAAGCCTAGTTTCACTTTTCCCCAAGATATTTCTTAGTTATTGCTTTGTTCTTTAAGTAAGACCTGGGTGGGTATATTTGCGAATCCTGGCTCCTGGCTACCTCAATGGGTGCTTCATTGCATATTCTTTAAAGAATAGATGACCTGCTTCTGCTCAGTCATCACACCTAAGCAAATAGTTGGAAATGATAAGTGTGCCAAACGGCTGGGGGTCACCCAGCCAACTCATGGGCATCTTAGGAGTTTCTTTGAGTGGGGGTCCAAGGCCTGTAGAGTTTATGAATTCTGAAGGTGTGGGGGCAAAGAAGGCACTCAGGATATTTTTTAATTGTCAGAAGTATGTTAAACAATTCTAATTTGATATCTCATATAATCTTTACAAAAACCCTGTGAAGAAAATCTGATTATTTGCATGTTCATTAGGAAAACACAGGACATACTGAGACTGTCCAGCATCCTTGGCCATAGCTGGGGGAAGTGGACTCAGCTGTCCTTGACTCCAGAAGCTCATAGACCACAGAAAATACATCTACTTCTTCTCCATCTTGATTTAAATCTAATTAACCAATAAATTATATAAAATTTAAAGTATACAATGTGATTTGATACAGACACACATTGTGAAAAGATTCTTTTCGTTGAGTTGATTAACACATCTATCACCTTACATATTTATTCTTTTTTTTTTTTTGCATGTGAGAACATGTAAGCTGTACTCTCTTAACAAATTTTAATTGTAAAATATGGTGTTATTAGCTACAGTCACTATGTTATACACCAGATCCTCAGACCTTATTCATCTTAGAACTGAAGGGTTATACCCTTTTACCAGCCTCTCCCTATTTCAGCTACCTCCCAGCCCCAATCCATCCACTTAAGTTGTTTTTTATTAATTTTATTTTTAGTGATTTTTGTTGCAAAATAAAATATATCAAGAGTAAAGGAACAAAACATTTAACTTTAGAGACTAGAATATAAAAGCCAAATGAACCAAAAGAAAGTAGGAAGGAATTAATAGATAGAAAAGCTGAAGTTATTTAAAAAGAGAACTATAAACCGAACAAAAAAAAATGGTTCTCAAGAGCCCCTCTTCCCTGGGAGGCATCTGAGAAGCCAGGCTCCCAGGCTTTAGGGGGTAGAGCCCACAGACACATTGCTTCTTGATCCACACTGCAGTTTCCAGAAGGAGGACTGCCTTCTCCTGAAAGCCCATTTTAAATAGCAGACACTTCTGGAAGAGAGTGGCTTCCTGTGCATTAGAGGTTCCTATGGTTTAGCAGCAGTGCCTTTATTGAGCATGATGCACATAAGAAGAGAACCTCATAGTGTGACTCTATACACACATGCTTATTATATATCTATCGATGTGCATTTATAACTGAAAAAAAAAAAACTTCCCTAAATAATATTGCCTTTTCTATAATCAATGCATCCTGATAACGTTTTAATGCATTTTTAGACTATGGTGTTGAAAGCCCACTGTGACAGTGGTTATGAGTACACGTCATAGAGTAAGACCATCTGGGATTATATCTGATTCCACATACCTGCCGGTTGTATAAACTTGAAAAAATTACTTAACCTATAATACTAATTCCACATAGGAACTGACATAGGAATTGTGATGGTTGATTTCATAAGTCAACTTTACTGGGTTCAGGAATGCCCATATAGCTGGTAAAACATTATTTCTGGGTGTGTCTACAAGGGTGTCTCCAGAAGAGATTAGCATTTGAGTCTGTACACTGAGTAAAGAGGAAGGGCAAATTTATTCTTTCTGAGGAAAAAAAAATCAATTATTCCCCTGCCATTGGACATTGGCCCTCCTGGTTCTCAGGCCCTAGGACTTATAAGAGGACTAAGCAAGCAGCGCCTCCACCCCAATTCTCAGGCCTTTGAACTTGGATTGAATTACACCACTGGCATTCCTGGGTCTCCAGATTGCAGAGAGCAGACATGGGACTTCTGAGCCTCCATAATCACGTGAACCAATTCCTATAAAAAAAATCTCTTCTTCTATATATTTATATTTGCATCTATATCTGTATCTATCCTATTGTTTCTGTTTCTTTGGAGAACTCTGACACAACGATGATGTGAAGATTAAGTGAATAAATATTATATAAAATGACTGCCCCATAAAAGTACATGATAAATGCTCTTATTCTATTAACCTCATAGCCCAATGTGGCACATAGATGGAGCGCCTTTACAGTAGCTGACACATAGAAAGTGCTCAACAAATATTTGCCATTTGTGGCAGTATGTACTTATTATACCTACTAAGTGTAGGATGACGTGTTAGGAGTTTTGAGAGTAAAACAAAATAAATTAGAAAATACTTAAATAGATGGGAAGAAAAAGGAGATCAAAGAACAGAAAGACTTTCATGGAGTCAGAAATATTTTTACTACTTGAGATCAGAATCTTAGCCATTTCCTTTTGCAATTTAATATAAAATAATTTGGCATAGGTATTTGTCCATTCTCCTATTTAGACTATTTTTCTCACTAGACTATCAAGTATTTTAGGACTAAGACTATGTCTATTAATCTACCACTGTGTTTTCTTGGTCTAGAGCCATGCCTTTTCAATGGAAGTCACTCAGTAAATTACTACTTGCTGAATGGATAAACAAATAAATTGGCCAGCATTATTAGTTTATTTGTATCTATATAACAAAGGAATCATTCAATTTAGAAAAAAACTATAGTCTTGAGGACTATTGGTTGTCAGTGAACAGTTTCTCCCTTCTCCCAACTTTACTCACTATTCACTTTTTAAAATCATGCTGATATTCATACAATATGGTAGTGGGGGAGGGGGACGGGGGGGGGGGGAGAGAGATACACACATGCATGTAGTATGCACTTTTTTTCCAAATCCTAAATGAAAAGCAAGATTTGGAGAAATTTCACCTTTCTCTGTGAAGCATATTCCAGGCACATGGCATTTCTCAAGAATTCTAAATGCTCTGTGATAAAGGTCTCTGGGATGAGGTTGAGATCTTCCATTGACCAGGCTAGGAAGTTGGTAGCCCATGAATTCCCACTCTATCCCTGAGCCCAGAGAAAGGAAAGAAGCCAAATGGGAGGATATCACCTACGACTTCCATTTATATATTTTTTTTCTTTTTCCTTCCTCTATTTATCTGGGCAAAAGCATGGAGTAGGTGAAAAGTACTGAAATCCAAGGGGAAAAGACCTTTGAGATTATGACACATTGCTTCCTGCTGCTGTTTCCAGCTTCTTTTTATGCCCAGCTGGCATTATATCCTTAACAACTCTGACTTCCATCCTGTTAATAGAGGAGAATTCTGTTTATTATGCTAATGCAAGGAAATGACAAAGTTGGAATTCTCCAAAGAATTGAGGGATCGTGATTCAAGGTAGAATAGCCCTGATTCACCTCTCTAAGTGGGAGATTGTAGGATGAGCAAGGTCTTGAGATGAATAAGCCAATTATGTGGTTTTGTTGAATGCCTACTGCTTACTTAACATTGTGCAGGGCAAAGTAGAAGAGGAGAAAACAAGACTCAGTCCTGTTCAAGGAGCTGTGACATTTTCTTTCTAATAGAAGAGAATTGACTATAAGACGAAAGACAAAAAATCCTGAGAGTAGGATTTGTTTCCTACTTGTCTGTGATTCCCTGTACCTAAAACCAGGCCTAGCACACAATAATAAATGCTGACAATTAACTAATGAATAGTTGTAAGGAGAAAAAATATAACCCTTGGAATATATAGACCTAGATCTCAGACCTGTCATTTTCTAGGTAGGTGATTCTGCACAAACTTGCTTGATCTCTCTAAGTGCTGGCATCTAAAACTTTCCTCATTTTATCTTTTTTAAAAAGTGTAAGCATTAATTGCACCAGAGCTAAAACATTAAGCGCTGTGCTTGACAAAGAGTAACTGCTCAATAAATGGTTACTGCTTTATGATTGTTGTTAAGATCAGGCTTTAGTTCATAGTCAGCATGGATACCTCCTTCTTCTATACATGAAGATACCTAGACAAAGGTGTGGAGCACACTTACAGTGAGTATTCAGAAATAGGCCTGTGGGCTGTCCCTCATTCAAATATGTTCCTTGAATATCTTTCCCACTCAAGCAGTACTGATTTCAGATTCTATCCTGAGCTGTTTCTTGAGTATTACAGATCCCTGGGTATAATACTAAAGGTAGCCTAATTTACATTCTAGACAAAGGAATGAAAGACCTGGTCCCACCAGCATGAGGCTAACAAGAATTTTGGGGAAATAGTGAAGGGTTACAAGCCATAAAGCAGGCAACAAAATGTACATGGTAGAAAGAGAGCACACTTTTCTGACAAATCCTGAGTTCAAGTCCAAGTTGTATAGTGTATTAGCTATATGCACTAAAGCAAATTACTTGAGCTTTCCAAACTACAGTTTTAAAATTTAGATAGTTTCTGCAAGGTCGTTGTAAGAATTACATAATAAAATGTATAATGTATTTAACACAGTTTCAGTCACAGAATAATTAACCAATACCTTATTTTAATAGTTATTCTCCTCCAAACTTGACATTAGAACCCTACTATTGGGTGCAGCCATTGTCCAGCATAGCCATTATGCACTCCTAAAATATTTCTAAAAATACTTTAATTTCACACTGCTTCATTAAACACTAATATTTCTTACCCTTTAAAATTATAAGTCTTTTTAGTTTGTGAAGAGTTGATCATTTCTGTCATTGGACTCCAGAAACTCTCAACTCCTGAAATAAGAGTTTCCTTCTTGAGCTAAAGAAACTTCATCAAGCAGATATTGCCAACTGCAGCAATGACGTATTCTTCCAAAGTCTCTAGAGGGCAAGATCACTATAATTTGCTCCTAAATTTCATCTGACTTGTGATTCCAATTTAGCCAGAATTATGAAATGTCCCTTCAAATTAAGTAAACCATAGCTGCTTTTGTGCTGTCTACAGGATGACAATATATCCCATTAGCCCTGCTCTCTAGATTTCAATAAAGTTCAAACTCATCTGTAATGACCCCACAATTGGCTCTACTGCCCTTGATCACTACGGCCTATTGATGGAAAGGAGGCATCAGCAATCAATATAGAGTGTCAACTTCCAAAAAAGTTTCTGTCACTTGCAGAAGGTAGTGGTTATTTATTGAGATGTTGACAGACCCTAGCCATGAATCAACATACAAAAAAGAAAATGAGGGGACTTCACCATTGTTTATGCAATATCACATGAGAAGGTAGAAATATTACATAAATATAATGATTCTGTGTTCTTAAATAGAAATAATTAAATTTAAGTACCAAAAAATGAAGACTCTGATATAGTTCTTCAGGAAAGGAAGTTTTCAGATAGGTGAGATAGAGTAGATAGGCCATAAGAGTGTTACAGAGGGGAAAGTATTTCATAGATCTAATCTGTGTCAACCTGCTGATCATTCATTGTTTGTATCACATAATCCTTTCTACAACACTAAAAAAAAGGGTTACCTCAACTTTAAAAATGAGTGAATCGAGGTCCAGAAACGTTGACTAACCCACCCAAGGCCACACGGCTAGAGGTGAAAGAATTAGGATGGGAATGTAATCTGTCCCAGTTTAGAATCCACACTTCAGGTTGGCCATGACACATAACATGCTGGAACCATATAACCTTGAGGACTAGGACTAGAGATGGAGAATTTTTCAATTCAATTTTGAATTCAGTTCAATTCTTTAAGAATGTTTCAGTAACTACTATCACAGACTTTTATAGAGAAGCTATATATCTTAAGGATTATGCCTGAAGGTTCTAGAGTCAAATTCTCTTTTTATTTGAATTTCTTCTCTCTCAGGTTTCCTCCTCTGTAACATGAATACAAAGATAATTACCTTACACAGTTTCCATGAAGTTTAAACAAGACGGCATATAAAAGCAAAGTACATCGCCTGGCACAGTGTATACTAAACACATGGTAGCTCTTGTTACTACTCTTTTAATACAAAGCCATCTTATAAATTAACATAATCTAGATAAAGCGGTTGAATTATTCAGTGGCAGTATTTATTTATTGTTAAAGGAGAACAGAAGAGCAAACAAACACTGCTTATTCAGGACGAAGAAAAGGTTGAATTCAATCATCGCACTTCATCCACAGTTATGGGGAATAGTCTCCGAAACAGGCGTATTAAATGGACTCCTCCAACGTACTGCTGAGAGCCATGTAGCAAACTGATGGTGAGAGGAAAGGTAATTACCTGCCTGTGTCAAACAGAATTTTCTGTTATTATTTATTTGAAACATCTGAGGGCAAAACTTTTACTAAAGCTTGTGACGATTAACATTGAGGAAACATAATGGAAAGTAGACATACAAAACTATTTTGGAGGTGTGGGTTTTCCCAAGAATTGTATTTTTCTCTTTCAGAATATGATCTTCCTATTCCTTAAAATTTTTGCTTAACTACAAGCCTGGGGCATCACAGCCTTTTTAAAGAAGCAGTTCATCCAGGATCGTTTTTTCAGTTCTGATCAATAGTCTTGCTGGGGGAAAAAATTACCTCTAAGAGCCACAAAAATGCTTAGAAGCCACCTGGAACTCCCATAACCCATACTGTCCCACATAATCTAGATAAGAGAAATTTGGCCCCTTTTTTATTCAGAAGAAGCTACCTCAGGGTTGCAGCAGTAAAAACAAGGCAGTAATGAGCCTCTAGAACACTTAGAAGTGGCCCCCAGCATCCTGCTCCCATCCCAGTCCTATGTCGTGTTAAAAATGAAACATTCACATGGCCATAGATTCTTGTCATTTCATTTCTGAGGCAGAAGGTGGCTATGTGGAGCTCTACAAAGCTAAGCTATTTCTCTATGAAGAAATCTCTACCCTCATCTTCTCTGGGGAAATACTTCTTTAGACACATCCAGGGAACAGATTCATCACCTTCAGTAGAGTCTAGATATGCAGACGAGAGAGCTCAAACTGAGCTCCGATGCCAAAGAGCTCCTTGAGAATGTACGTGACCACAATCCCAGAATCCTTGAGCACTCTGTCTCCTCCTCAGCCTCTTCTGGGGTTGCTTTTCTTCTGCTTTTCCCTCTCCCTGTCTGTCTGTTTTGCTGCAGGCACCACAGGCCTCCACAAATTGTTAATACAATTTCTATTCCATACATTCTTATTAGTTGGACTTCTTCCTCGCCTTGCCCTGGGCCCCTTTTTATATGCTTCATTCTTACCAGCGTCTTCTCCCCATGCGAACCTCTACTTGGGATTTCTTCCAAAGTTAACTTTTGGTCTTTCAAAACTCATATAGGAAGCAAGGTGAGTTTTCAAGGCAAGCCTTGACATTCAAGGCATCCTAGAATGTTCACCCCAACTGGGTTCTTATTCCCAAGATGTTTTCTTTTCTCTTCTCATTAGCAGAAGGTTTGGGTGGAGAAAAGGAAGATGTATCATGATTGGTGATCTTGGTCTTAAGAGGCTGAGACTGATATTTCCATGGGAATAGCCTTTTTGTTTACAGTTGGGTGCTTGGGGTGGTTACGCAGGTGGTTGCTGTGGGAGCTTCAACAACACCAGCAGCAGGGACTCACCTCTGCCCTGTCCTTGTCCCACAGCTCCCTCCCCACCCACTGTGCTCAGACCCTAGTTACTAGGAAACAACAGAAAACCAAAATGTTACATGGCTCTCTCTTTCATTAGAAGAGCCCATTTGCTGTAGCTAAGCCTGTGTTTGCAGATTTCAAGGCAGCTACTTGCCTCCATTTCTAAACACCCCTCTCTGTCAAAGCTCAAGGTAGATGAACCTGCTCCACATTCAAACAGCCTTTATGCTGACCTGTGCCTGACACCACACAGTCCCACAGGAAACACCAGTTCTTGCCTTTCCAGCAGCTGATGGGTTAGGCGCCCCTATGGCTGATACCAAGGAAAGCCCAGAGTGATACAGGTTAGATAAACAAATAGTTGACTGTCACTAGGTACCATGACTAGTTTCTAGTGTGCCTGGAGATAGACTGAACCCCTGAATGCATGGTCTCATTACCTGTCCCTGAAAATGGTATCAGACTATCTGACTGGCTTTATTCTTCCTGTTTTTTTCCTTCCTAGTCCTAACAACCTAGTCCTTTTGACTAGAGCAAGCCCTATTTTCATACTCCCATACCAGTATGAGCTGACCTCCTGTATTTAAGGCTGTGAAACCAAAAGTTTATCATGCCACATCTGAGTCATTTTGTATTTGACCACTGGAATATTGACAATAGCTTGAATTGAACTGAAGATAGATCGAGTTGAATCAATATTAAAAGATACTGTGACTTTGATACTTTAGACTCTGGATCTTCCTAGAAAGGAAACTTAGCCAGAGCCATTTTACTTCTAATGTTTTTTAGTAGCTTAAGAGAATATAAGTAGAAATATTTTAAAGCAAGTCACCTTTTCTGTACATAAGAGCCCTTGGAAGCTATGGCTCTCTTGCCGTGTCCTGCCCACTCCTTCCCATCACATGGGGAAGATAGGAAGAAGGAGGAAGGTTGCCATAACTTCATGCCAGTGAAACGTAATGACTAAACAATTCAAAGACAATCATACGATCACAGGCAGTCAGCCCTTTCAGTTTTAAATGACTGTGGACTCATTTAAGCATTTGTTCACAGAGGGTGAAAAGTCTATGATGGATCATGCAAGTCAGAGCTAAGTAATGGTTCACCATGGCCTGGTTAATAGTTAGACAAGCTGTTCACGTTTGATTAGGGTTTTCTTTTCCATTGCTATAATTGTATGATAATTAACTCAACAGAATTACATCTCATTTGGGGAAAACATGTACATTTTGAAGTTTTGGAAGTAACAGATTCCACATGCCAAGAAAATTCTGAAATTATACTGTGGGTTTCCTGCTCAGCCATAAAGATTGGATCATTAGGTATATGCCTTGTGAATTTTTGCCTCTAAAGGAGGTGGTGAGTTTCCTTAGCTCTGACTTCTTCCAAAGGCCCTAAGCAGAAAAGTGATCTACCCAGACAGCTGTTGATAAATTAGAATTGCCAAGTGGTAAACAGTATGCACATCTAACGTTATCTGACTTTGGAGCTCAACTTGAGATGGAGCACATGAGGTTTCCCTAAAAGAAAAAGCATCCATTAATACAGGCACTGCCTCATGACCAGGTGTTTTCATATAATGGAAGGAAATTCTTTTAAAGCAAATGACAATGCATCAGAGTGGGTGCTCAAATTAAGGCACTCATACATTGACCCTACTGATAACTGTGGAAATCTCTTCCCTCCTCTAATCTCCTATATACTTATCTCTACCACACATCACAGTTAATAATCATTTTTCTGTCTTGTGATCATGCTAATTTCTAGAGTTGCTCGGATCTTCAAAGAGAGAGAAAACACTTTAGAGGAGGGGATCATCTTTGTTTTCCCCAAATCTTGCTAGTTCAGTGCTAACACTAGGTCTGTGCCTAATACATGTGTGGACTCATTCTTTAGGCCTCCGTTTCAATGTCATTTTTTTCTAAAAAGCCACCTTGATCCCCAGTTTTGGGTAAGTTGTCTCTACCATGTGCTTCTAGAGGTACCTGGGCTTAAACTGATCTACAACAGGACTCCTATATTAAACATATTTTACTGCTTTTCTTGCTTCTACAGTTTGTTCCCAATAAAGAGTTTTTTAACAGATAGTAAGAATGATACAAGGATACTTGATAAACTGGTATAACTACCAATTTACCTACCAGCTAAAATTTCATGTTATTCTCCCATCAAGTTCTAGAAATCCTATCATATTACATTAGAAAGCTAAACATACCTGCTTAAAATGTGAGTACTGAGTCTGTCAGGATGGAGAGGGCAGGGTAGGTGGGATGTCAAAAACAGAATTCTAAAATTTCTGAAAAGCCAGTATAGTCTTGCTTGATGAGGCAGATGGCAAATAAAAGATTGTCCTTAATGTCTCTCCTTCTAGGACCTTTGGATCCTAGACTCTCACTGGTAGGATTGACTGATGTGCTACAGTCAAAACAGAGCTGTTCTTTGTCTACTCAAGAATTATCCCTCAGTGGAATTCTTGATTTGGGGGTAGATGATATTTTGGGATCATTGATGATATTTCCCATTCTCCCACTTCCCTCCCGTACCATGAATTTTTATCTTTCCCAATGAATTTTCTCTCTTTTATCCATTTATATCCCAGTAGAAAGGCTCTTCTCTTTCCTTCTGGTCTATATGTCTCTCCTATTTCTCTGTAGAATAACTGAAATAAGGTGACTTTTTGAACAAGTATTTCATGAAAAAATAACCAGATCCAATGCAGGTTATAGAGTTCATTATATAGTTCATCTTATCAAGAGTCTTTTTCTGATTTTATAAATCCTAAGAAATGCAGTGAAGGGTGTTCACACCTCCAAATTCCCTATTCCTAACATAATTACATTCTTGAAAGTGTTTGGCACAACTGTCACTATGGCTCTTCCTTCCCAGACTGGCTGTCAGCCATGTTGCCCGAGGACACCATCTTGCCTCTCCAACAACCACGTAGAGAACTACTTACTTATTTTATACTTCCAAGGAAAAATGTCAATGCATTGAATGACAACATTTGCTAGTTCAAAACTTGCAGATACCTGGGACCTTCCCACTCAGCTCCTCTTTCCTGGTAGAGGGTCTAGCATGGTACATAAATAATTTGCAAGGAGATGAAGGAGATAACCTGCCTGTGAACCCCTTGAGCAACTTGATATTTTCATTTCTGAATTATCATCAATTTTTCACACATCTTGAGAATTCTAGATGACTCACTAAAGGATACACCTAGAGAAATGATATTTCACTAGGCTGCCTAGTTTCAGCAGTTACTAGAACATACTTAGAATCTTGAGAATTCTAGATGACTCACTAAAGGATACACCTAGAGAAATGATATTTCACTAGGCTGCCTAGTTTTAGCAGTTACTAGAGCATACTTAGAATAAGCATGTACACTACTTTTTTTTTTTTTTAGATATATTGGGTTTAAATACACTAAAGCAACAATGCTTGAAATGTCCTCCTGATTATTCCTCTGCATTAAAGGACTATAAGTGTTGAAGGTATAACTGCCTGTAATAGCAGCCATCACACTCTTTACATACTTGTTTATAATTCTGTCTCCTTAAAACCAAGAGCTCCTTGAAATCAGAGTTGATATCTTTAAAATATCCCAGTTAGTCCACACTAAATATTTAACTAATTAGCAAATGAACCCATGAATTAATTAAGTCTGTTACAAAGTAACTTTGCTTTCTATAGTAAGTGCTATTTAAATTTAGATTAAAAAAACATAAGCAAATTCAGGTAAAGCATAGTGATCAAATGTCTTTAATATACACGGAAAAATAGCATTGTCTTGGCAGCATAGGTGTAAGGATGAAAATCTGGATTTTAATCTTGTTCTTACCTAGTTGTAAGGACATCATCTTTGACAGTTTTATGTTCTTGTCTGAAAAATGGGGATAATTATACCTATCTAATAAAGTCATTAAATAAAATAACATTTATAAAAAGCTTAGCATAAGCTTGTACATAGCATTCATAAAATGGAAGCTTCCTCTATAGGCATCAATCTGTCAGTATAACAATAGCAGGCAAGGTACAGCTAAAAAGGCACTTGATTAAGAGATGCCTGGAAGTCTAAGCAAAACATTGAGGCATCCGTGTATGGATAGCTGTTCTCCAGACCAGTGACTAAGAATAACAATTAAATATTTAATTTCTAGGGCCATTGACAAGAGACGAAAGAGGCCCCTTAACCAGAACTGAGACTTTTGAATGGACAGTGATATGAGAATTCAATAATGGGACTGAGGCAGAAATGTTATCTGATTACATTAAGACTGGGACCAGTAAGAAGAAAGACCTGTGATTCCATAACTAAGTAGAGCCCTCATTCTCCTCATTTCTACAGCAATGGGTTCATACTGAGCCCCCACACATATAGGAAGGATTTGAAGTAGTCAGCACTCTCTGTCTGAGTTGGCGCAAAGTCAGTTGAAGTGTGACTAAACCCAGGAATGGGGACAGCTGTGGACCAAACTGGGAGGATCTGAGGAACAGAGGCAGGTCAACAGAGACTAAGACTGGCACAAAGCATCCGGTGCCTAAAGGATGACCATGGCATTAGGGCGATGGCTTGTAGCTGCACTTAGACAAAGGAATACCCTGCATGGCCAGGCCCTACTCATGTGACAAACACTCTGGGCATCCATCAAATCGAAATCATGTTCAAAGTGAAAGCATGTTTGTATGATCAACAACAGTACATCGATCAAAATGTGCATCCAAGTCCAGGGTGTACTGAGAAATCAGAAATATAGACAGCATCAAATGCCTGTAGCAATGTGACACTGAAGGTGCAAGAAAAAGAATATTAGAAAAATACCACACAAAAAAACCTGAGTTCCGGACATACATCATTACTCTGGGTTAAGTTGTCCTAAAGAGACATGTCCCAAAATGTGTTTTTCCTGATATTAAACTGTGAGGAAAAAACTGGTTCAAGTAGCTGGTGCTCAAGGAGCTGAGAAATGCTACATGTTATAGCCCCTTTTAGAGAGATATATTAACGAATGAGTAACATGAGAAGTTCTGCTAAAAAGCATGCTTATATTTACTTAATCTAACATTTCGCAATTTTCTAGGGCCACCTTTTTCTCTTTTATTCTTTTTTCATAGTATTTAATATTCTATGAAATAAGTGGGAAATTTTGGCCCAGGACAGGCCATATGAAATCAACCACATGTTTTTAATTTCTTATTTGAATAACAGAGCTACCAATAATATCACAGCAAAGTGTAAGGATCAAATAAAGTAATGTATATTAAACACCAAGAAAAGCACCTGGCATGCTATATGGTGTTCAGAAACAATGGAAGTTAACAAGAAGAGCTACTGAGAATAATAGTAGCTAAGAATAATATTACTATGATAACTAGTTATCTTTGAAACATTAGAACTAATATTCTTCAGATTATTTTAGCTAACATATTTATGCATCTGTATCCTCTATTCAAGAATGTCAAATCCTACCATTTGTAATGACATGGATGGACCTAAAAGTTTTTATGCTGAGTGAAATAAGTCAGATAGAGAAAGATAAATACCATTTGATTTCACTTATGTGAGGAATCTAAGAAACAAAAAACAAACTAATCAGAAACAGACTCACAAATATAGAGGACAATCTGGTGACAGCCAGAGGGGAGGGAGGTTAGGGGGCTGGGAGAATGGGGTGAAGGGTTAAAGAAGTACAAACTAGCAGTTGATAGATGGTCACGGGGATGGGGAGCACAACATAGGGAATGTAGTTAGCATTAATGTAATGGCTATGTGGAGAGCCAGAGGAGAGAAAGAGCAATTAGGGGAGTTGTTTTATAAACTATATAAATGCCTAACCAATGTATTATATACTTGAAACCAATAAAATAAAATTTTTAATAAAGGAAAGTCTTAAGCACATGTTTCTAAGGTCTTACATTATAAAACAGTATAAACCTTTTTTCCTTCTTTATATGTAATAATTCTGATTGCTGTTAATTCTTAGTATAGTAGCCCCCTCCCCGACCCCCCATCCCACCATGGTCATCGACTTCCTACACTTTTTTTCTAAAAGCAGCACCATATTGAATGGAAACTGAAGCGGGAGGGAGATCTTTTTTTTCCTTCAGTTCCTGAATGAGTGGGAAGAATAAGATCAAACAGATAAATCTTAGAACTGAAATTTAGAGAAGAAAAAAAAAAGACTTCCCTGACATATACCCCCAACAAACCCATATTAGTGACGAAAAATTCATTATAGATCCTGCACAAGTTTGAGTTCTAGAGATTCAAATTAGCCCCAACCTGACCCTCAGAATCTGAGACTCAGATCTGTCTGCCTATTTTATGTCTCTAGTTGGATGTCCAAACCAAATTCTTGATTGAAATTTCTCCCACAGTTACTCAGTAAATGCAATAAAGAGCAGCCAGTTGTTCAACCAGAAGTTCTGGTGTCATCTTGACTTAATTCTTAAGCAAAGCCTATCGGTTCTGTTATCAAAATACAAGCCCTCTGCTCATCCAGGAGCCACCATTATCTCTTATACAGATTGCTACACTGTCTTCCTAGGTGACAAACCCTGCTTCCACCTGGTGATCCTTCTAACATGTATGTTCTCTAAAGCAAGCCCTCCAGGAGTTTTCCGGCTCACCCAAAATATAGTCCAACCATGGCCCCTGAAATGACTGCATTCTCTCCACGCCACCTTGTCACATCTCTGACTCTCCTTCCATTCTTTTTCTTTCCATTCAGTTGTCTCTGGCCTTCTTGCTCTATCTGGAAAATTCGGGATGCTCCCACTTCATAGAACTGTTATAAGTAACATATACATTAGAGCTTCATCTTACTGATAGTAAGTCTTAATATTGTATCGCTCCTATTTGGAGCCTTCGTATTTATGTTTTCCCTTTCTCTCTGTATTTCATCACATCGTCTGTTACTTTAGAGAGAGATTCAGGGGTGCCCCCACCTCAGGGCATATCCCTCAACTATTTCCTCTGTCTACATATTCTTTCCCCAGAAATACACAGTCTCGCCAATTGTCTTCAGATCTCTACTGAAATGATCACATCCATAAGTCCCTCTTGATCACACTATAAAATAGAACCCACTACACATGGGTGAAAATATAAAGAGGCAAAAACCAAAAAGTCGTAGAAGCTTCAAATAGTTATGAAATAATGTCAGTTGAAACTATAAATAAGACATGGCTCTGAGAGCTTTATAAAAACTGGCCATTTAATCCTTACAACAGTTCTAAGAGATAGATACATTATTAATCCCATTTTTGAGACAAGAAATTTAAGATACATAACATTTACTAACCTTCACAGGACCATACAGCTAAAATTGTGTGAAAGCTAGACTTTAAACCTAGGCAACCAAATTAATAACCAGTGTGTTTATCCACAGCACAGCCTATGTGTCTTGCTGATCCTTCCATTTTCGTGAATATACACCCCATCTTTCACTGACTGATTCAGCAATGCTTTGTCGAGCGTCCACTATAGGGCATAGTGCAGGTATGGAAAAGAAATTAATTTCGAGAAGCACTCAGGGCTCAGATAACATACGGCCTAGCAGGTGTTGTCCTAAGAGAACTTTAGGTGTTGTTCTAAGTGTGATGAGAAGCCATAAGAGTGATGTGACCA
The DNA here is from genome assembly GCF_014176215.1 of Rousettus aegyptiacus. Classification (NCBI taxonomy): domain Eukaryota; kingdom Metazoa; phylum Chordata; class Mammalia; order Chiroptera; family Pteropodidae; genus Rousettus; species Rousettus aegyptiacus. Next base: position 12,690,233 of record NW_023416285.1, read on the forward strand.
CATTTGCCTTTTAAATGGACACTCTGAAGCTGAGTGGAAAGTAAACTATAGGAGGCAATAGAGGAAGCTGAAAGGTCAGTACAGAGGCTATTGCTAGGTCCTAGTTCACAATAAACCATGATGGATGGTGCCTTGGACAAGGATGCCTGTGATGAAATTGGTGAGATTTGATCAGATACATAGTATACTTGAGAGGAAAAGTTAACTGGATTTGCTAGTGGATTGGACATAGGTCACTCATATTTTTTTAATTGCCCCATGCTATTCTACAATTTGAATATTTCATGACTTATTTAGCTCTTCCTCATGTTTAAGGCATCCCTCCTCCCTTTTTTAAATTACAATGTCTCTTAGAATGTTAGTCTATATTCATAGTTTTTTACACATGTGTGATTGTTTCTGTAAGGCTGTGAAGTGAAATTGCTGAGCCATAGAGAATAAGAAAGTTTAATCTTAACAGATACTGACAAATAAGTCTCTAAACCATGTGTACCGATCAGCTTGTGCCAACTGACATTTATTTGCTGTTTAAAATGTGTTTCCAATGTGATTTCAATGTGACATTGAAAACGGGTCCTCCCTTTGTTTTCCAGTCTGTCTGGAGGTTATACTGGGATTCAACCTCACCTATAAACCAGTGATAGGAAGGTGCTTATTCTATCACTAGCTACCCCTTGTCTAGTCATTGAAATGCCCAAGCAAACTTCCACTTGCTGTTTGCTACTGTCCTTTTGGGGCAAAGTTGAGAAACCAGAGAGAGAGAGAGGAGGTGTGGTGATTTTCAAAGGAAATTGTAACTGCTGTATTTAGATAACCTTGTAAATACCTGAACACACGGAGAGCCCTCATAAGTTCAGTTATTTCCTTGTAGGGAAGTGTCTTTTCACAGCCCTGGTACAAGGTCACGCAGTGCCTTCAGGGGCTGTTAAGAACAGGTTGCCCTGTAGTTAACTGATTTGTTACAATACAGTAGTAAGGCATGTGTTTCCTCTGACCTTGAATATCATCCAGTACATAGGTATTCATTGACCTGTAAGTTGAGGGCTTTCAAGGAAAAGAGATAACTATACCCAATAATCTTTCTTACTGACCCTCTACTATCTAGCACTCTCACTTGTAGATTGCCTATCACAACAGACTACGGACTTTCTGATAAACAGTGCTTTGGATACTTTCTAAACTTTCTCCCATTAACTCTCTCGACCTCGCATGCCTGGGAGCCAAGCAGGTAGGGATATATTATTCTAAGTTTACTTAGGTCAACCTGAGGAATTGAAAGGTTAATTGACTTGGCTAAAATTATAAAACAAGCTACAAAGAGAGTCAGGAACAGAATTCAGATCTCTGAAAATGTTTCTAGTCTACTGTGGGAAATGTTAAATGTATGTTTCTCTAACTCTGCATTGTTATTTTCTATAATTCCAACCCCCAGGAGCAACTTTGCCCTTTTCATTCTTCTCATTTGTGTTTTCACATTGTGGTACAAACAGAAAATGGTTCTACTTGTTTGAATAATGAGAGTAAATGGACAATGATGTCTTTGGTCCAGGTGACTAGCTTCAAACTCTACCCACCCCATCTATCCAGACTATTCTGAAGAGTGAAGGCAACAGAATCTCTACCAAGAGTAACCCATTTGGGTCAAACCGATAACGAAATATTCCACATTCCTATAAAGTCCAGCTTCATGCAAAGAACAACTTCCCTCTGCTTAGGAAAAGATAGGAAATGATGGTAGAACCCAAAGAACTGAGATTACATGTCTGCCAGGGGATCCTCTAGGCCTGGGATTTTCAGTGACTCCTGACTGGAGCTATAAGAGACCAGAGGTTTGAAAGAGGGAGTTGGAGATTAGGGAGACATTCCAGATAAGTGAGGACAGCTGAAGAACCACGAAAATGGCAGTGGAACGGAAAACAGAACATGATTTTGAAGAAATTTCTTAGGAGTTGAAGACCAGCCATGTGGGGTTCTATAGAAGAAGTCAAGGATGATTTACAATTAGCCTTTTAAAAATTTTCCCTGATGTCCTTTTCTCTGTACTTTAACATTTCATCTCAAGTCTTACATAGTTACATTTCTAACAGGAAAATTTGATAGTATTTTATGTGAAAACTTTACCTGTTTTTAATTCAGCTTAGGAAAAAGTCCAGATTCATTACTTGTGCATATAAAATCCTTCAAAACCAGGTCCCAAGAGCAAGCCATCAGATTTCTTTCTCTCCACTGCCTGTCTCAAAACCAGATCTTCTAACCACACAAAATAATGATCCTTCCCTTCTCAAACTTATCTCTTCTACAACTTACGGACGGTTGGTCTTTGCTGTTTCCTTTACCTTGTTCTCTGCCTGACAAACTCCTACTCAACATTCTACTTGAATGTCACCTCCTCTGTAAAATTTTTTCTTAATTTACCAAGCATATGAACTTTCTCCCTCCCTTTTTTTCTTATGTAACCTTGTACTTCTGGCATATTAACTAATGATCTGCATGTTTCATCTCTTCCACTGGACAATGGAATCTTTTCTCCACCCCAAGGTCAATGCTAAGATTCAATACCTAGCATCTAGCATGGTACCTGGAACACAATATGTACTCTACAAGAATTGGCTGAAAATTTTGAATAGATCTGCCATGCTTAATCATGCTTGAGAATGAATTAAAGGATGAGTCCTTTAATTCTTAAAATTTTGCCAGAAGTTGGCCTCAGTGGTGGCAAAGGATGTGTTTAAAGTCATATGATTTTGAATCTCATTTTGATCTTAGATTTTAGGTGAGTTATTTAATATCTTACAGTCTTCTTTTCCTTACCTACAGAATAAATACAGTAATGCCCACCTTACAAAGTTGATGTTAGGATCCAGTGCTATCTTAATACTTGCCAAATACCAGGATGTTCAGTAAACACGTTTTCTTCCTGCTTTTCATCAGTGAAGCTACTTTAAACACTAATAAAAATGCTTTTTTTAAAAAAAAACCAGGTTTCATTCACATTTTACCCTACTCTTTTACAAAGTTTACATATTTTCTTTTGTAGTTATTTATTCATGTGAACAGAGCATATTAAGGCACATGTGTATAATTGTATCTTTATGTATCTAAACCAAGTTTTTAAATGGCATACATGAGGAATATATTGCCTACTACTCATACAGATATAATATATGGATGGCTAAAAATGAGTCTTATTATAGTAATAACCTGAGAGGTAATATTATATGAAGGTTAAAAGCCCAGGCTAGAATTAAGGAACAAACTTCAATCTGAATTCTGACAATATCTCTTACAAGAAAATCTAGTTTATGATGCTTCAGTTTCTTCAACTGTATTATAGACATAATAAAAGTATTTAATTCAAAAAGTTATTGTGAGGACTGAAAGAGACACTGAAGTAAAGCCCTTGGCACAGAGCCTAGCACACGGCATACTCAATAGCTGCTATTTTTATGACTCCAATTATTATTACTATTTCTCTGACGTTCACCCAAACCTGCTACTGCAGACTTTTACTCCCCTGATAATCTCACCCATGTAGTCAGAGCGTCCTCACAGGGTGTCCCTTCTATGTCTGTGAACATGCCATCTCACCCTTCACCATACAAGGAGCCTAAGAAGGAGAAGCAGAGGTTCTTGGTGAAGAAATGTGGCCACAGCAGATCCATTCAGAAAGCCGTGTGACTCTTTTATTGATCTCACGGGTGCCAACAGTGCGGTCATCTCACCTTCCAATCCTCTACCCTCTGAATGGTTTCACAGCGGACACGGCTACCTCTAGGCACTGCTAGTTCGTATTCCCCTGCCACCTGAGTCCTGGGTATTTCCAGGGTACGACAGCTCTTGATGTGCCAAAGAAACACTGAGTTCTGTGCCAAAGTGGGAAAAGAATGCTTTGCCACCATCTGCTGTGTTAAACTTGTGACATAGGCACAAAAATGGTTTTGTCTTTTGGCCCAATATTTTGTAGGGTTTTAGTATGTGGGAAGTAGAGATTCAGATCATAGTTTGGGATAAAATCTGAAAGATTGAAAGGGTTCTTCTATTAGAATTGCTCTTATTCCCTTTTCAATAACAGGGTCATATTACTAGACACAGCCAATTTGTTTGCTTTCTCTTCTCTTAGAAGAGAAAGTCACTCTAGTTAGCACTCCTCAAACTGTCCCACCCAACTTCTATGTTCAGTGAACCTGAACCCTTGTGTGTCTGGGAATAGAGCCAAAAGTGGGTTGACATGAGTGCGAAATCTCTTTGATGTCTCATCTTTTATCTTAGAAAAAAATCATATGAATTTGGCATCCTCTTCATAGTATTATGTTAATGTAAAGTAATGGCATTCTTTTAATCCATTTCACGGCTTTGGGTACCCTCTGGAATACCACACCAGCTGCAACGAGACTCACATCTTACGTCACGGTCCTGGATCAGCCTTGGAATAAGTGAGTTCTCTCCCAGGAGATTCTTTCTTTGTTAGTACTTGGTGGGAAATAGATTTCTGGCATATTTTTCTTACTCATTTGTCACACATGTCCTGACATGGCTGAACCCTAACCACAAACACAACTTAAGGTCAAACGTGACTCTCTTGACCCCCAACAGTTTTAAGCACTGCCTCAGAGACATCATCAAATACCTCAGTTTTATCATAGCATCTGCCTGTGTATTTGATGGTTAAATGTGAGGTTCTTTTGGCTGAGTAGTCAAAAGTAGTCAAACCGAATTGAGGTTTTCTTACTTGATTACTGACGGGACACCACATTTCTTCAAAGTATGGCCATTTACAAGGGAAACATTTGTCTTAAAGATAATAACTTACATGGAAATATAATTTTATATGAAGAAATTTGGGGTTATCCAAAGACATTTAAGGCCTTCCAGAAAATAAAACCCATTCGATTAGTTCCCTCCATGTACTTAGCATATAAAAGTATAGATCCATATAAATTATCACATTCCATTGCCACGTTAATTAAAAATTTCTAAGATGGTTCAGTCAATGACCCATATGTATTATAGTTCTAGCGACTCTCATCTCTTTCATAGATACAAGTCGACCATATGCAGTGACATAGGCTGTTCCAGAATATCATAATAGTCATTGGAAATGAATGTCTCTGCATTGTGGCTCATAAAAATACCTGTTAATCATAAACGTTAAGTCAACTCAGCCCAGTATTAGTCGAATGACATCAAGCTGATTTCTGAAATGCAGGGAGATCGAGAATTAAACATAGTGGGCAAAGACTTACTAGAAAAGTAATAAGTTTAGTTCATGTTACTATTATCTCCAGATTCATGTGGTTATCTATGAAATAATGGGATCTCACTGCAGTCCTCTGAGACACAGAAGTTTATTACCCTTGTGCTGGTTTTGCTTAAAAAGGCCAACCCACCATAAAAAGGAATGAAGTACTGATTCACACCATGTTATAGATTAACCTTGAAGCATTATGCCAAATGAAAGTTGCCAATCATAAGGGCCACATATTACATGATTCTATTTATATGACATCTCCAAAATATGCAAATCTATAGTCAGAAACTAGATTAGTGGTTGTCAGGGATTGGGGGAGGGAGAATGGGGAGTAACTGATAATGGGTATGAGGTTTATCTTTGTAGCTATGAAATGTTCCAAAATTAGATAGTGGTGGTTGTTGTACTACTCTACAAATTGAAAATATATGAAAACCTCTGAATTATATCCTTTAAAAGGGTGAATCTTTTGTAGGTAAATTACAGCTTAATAAGATTGTTATGAAGGGGAAAAACACAAAAGGGTATGGTACTAAGCAGAAGCTAGGAATGAGGAAAGACGAACTATGGCAAAAGAAAAAAAAAAAAGCCAAAGGCGTGATCACAACCCAAATCCTCCAAAGAGCTATACTGGACCCATCTATTCCTGGACGAGCTTCCAGAATAAAGTCCACAATCATTTTTGGACCACACAGTTTTCGTTCCCAAGATCTAAAGAGTGACAGTCTTCAAGTCACTAAGATGTTTGCAATTTCTTTCTTTGTTTCTCCTTCCCCCCTCCTTTGATTTTCTAGTAAGTTTGAGTCAGGTGGAGAGGAGTCCGCTCTGCTTGTGCTGTTCATTATGGAAATTGATTTGACCCTCATTTGCATCTATTTGCACCGTCATCAAGCTGATTTAGAAACCGAGGGTGGTTGCAACCTCCTCTGAAGCTGGCAGATTTGCTCTAAAAACAGCCCTGGAACTTTCCAACAAGCTCTGAAGAACTTGTTCTCTTGCCCTTTTGATTTTTTGTACAACATGGGCAGAGTTTCAGAGAAATACACCTTGTGGTAAAGAAAAGAAAGGAAAGCCTTTGTTGCCTTCTGCTATAAATAGCCTCCATTTCCTTGCCTTTTCTCCATGCTGCTAGTCAACCATGCCACCCTAGTTGCATATCAGAAAAAAATGCATTGGTGTTTGGAGTGAGCAGCACCAAGCTAGCTTGCAGGCTGGAAACTGGCGGCAGAGGAGTTAAATCTTAAACCATCCAATATCACCTGAGCACACAGCAATTATCCCTGCTGCACTGACCCATGGGTTCCTTATTAGCCCTGGGAAGGAACAAAGTACAGGGCCAGTGTGCCAAGAGTAGTGATAAGAACGTAGGAGAGTGTGCACTTCACCCGGCTTAGCCTTTCTTGCTTCTCCTCGTTTGCTTCCCTTTCCTCTATAGCTCTGAGATGATTCCTCACTGTCCATCCAACTCCTCCTCACACTTGCTTTGTTTGATCCCTTCACGCATCCAGTACCATTCTCACTCCCCTATGCAACACACGCTCTCTTTGCTCTCTTTTATTGTCAGAATAGAAAGAGCTTTATTGCTGCTTATAATTGTAAAATACTGAATTCTCATTGTAAAAAAAAAAAAAAAGCTGTTTATATATAAAGGAAGTAAGAGGGCATATAAATTAACTGTACTCTCACCACTCAGGGAAATTCACCTTACTTCAAATGTATAGTCTCTAAATTCAAAAAGACTTTTTTTCAAAAGCAAAACCTGTATGAGATATCTATTTTTCACTTAGAAATCCATCTTGTATATCTTTTCATTTCAATAAATATAGATCTACATTACCATTTTTAGCAATATCTATAAATGTATCCATAATTTGCACACTTAGTCTGTTTCTTCTTGATATATATATATATATTCATAGATAAAATACACATTCACAGTTTATTTTTCTTTTCCCCAAATTTATCCATGAGTCCCTCATTCTATCCTTAACTTCTCCAAGTTTCCTCAGTTGCACCTGACATCTGGGCATCTCTGCTCATCGGAAGTTATCCATTCTAGGCCTTATTTTTCAAGACCCTATTCTACTTGATAGTAACTGGAAAACTATGAGGAATACAGGCTAATAAGTTAATTGATATAGTGGCTTTTATTTGGTTTCTACAGATCATTGGAACAGGAGTGAGCTTTAGAAATAACCTAAAATGGCATTTCCCCAAATGTCAGTCATGAGAAACTAGGGTAGATTGCAGGGGTTAGAGGGAGCATTAAAAAAATTCACTGGTTCCTATTCCAGAGAGTTCAGTGTGATTAGTCTGGAGTAGGGTCTGGAAAACTGTCATTTAATAAGCTCTCCATATGATCAGTCAAATTTTAGAAACTCCAATTTTATCCAACATTTGTATCTTTCATATGAGGCAGTAGGGGACCAAATAGATATAGTTTGTCATGCCTAAATAGACAACTAGGGATAGGACTTGAACTGTTGTCTATACTTCCCTATCTCTAAGTCTGTCATCTTTTCATTGTACCATAGCATCTTATTCCAAAGAAAAACTTATGAGAACAAAGGACTTTCCAAATAGGAAAGTTTTGCCTGATACAAATGACAATTCTAAAGCTCAAAGTGGTTTAATGGGAGATTGACTTTGAGGCAAAAAAGGTATTTTATTGCCACTTAAATTATATATTATGCAAATGACCATATCATGTAGGTGTACATATGGCTATATGTTGGTCTTAGAAAAAATATTTAAAGTGAAACATGATTAAAGAACCAATAACATAGAAATAAGGTTTTAAAGATCTATTTCTATAATTATTTCTAATGAGAAAAAAAATACAGGCACTAATGAGGAATGACTGGATCTACTCAAAAGCAAACAAAATTTTTCTTTTATTTGAATCTATCTTCATCCATGCAAAACTTTTTCAGGATTAATTCCAACTTTCACTGGAAACATTTGTAGCACAGAGCACACAGAGAAAGAGGACTTCTTAAAGCAATATTCAATAGAGAGCTACCTACTTGGTCTGGTGGCCAAATCACTTGTGGTGTTTGTATATAATGAGTACCTGGGAGAATTCTTTAATTTGAGGCCTTACAAAGATAATAAAAGTGGCCCTATCTTCATGGAGTAGGAACTGTGATGGATACCATTCATTTTCTTGAAAGACAGTATTCCTCTCAATGGGCACAGGTTCAGATGGTATACTCTGCTGCCTTGGAGAAGACACATGCATATTGATTCTTATGGTTCCTGTTATGGGTTAAATTGTGTCCCCTCAGAATTCATAAGTTGAAGTGTTTACTCTCAGTGTCTTGGATATAGGGTTGTTGCATATCTGATTAGATAAGTTAAATGAGTTCACAATGAGTAGGGGGCCTTTAATACAATATAACTTGTATTCTCATTAAAAAAAAAAAAAAAAGACAATTTGGAAAAAAAGAGACAGACAGAAAAAATTCCATATGAAGATTGGAGTTATGCTACCACAAGTGACTAAACTACCAGAAGCTGGAGAAGAGGCCAGGAATGGACCCTATCCTAGAGACTTCACAGGGATCATGGCCCCATTGACACCTTGATCTTGAACTTTTGGCCTCCAAAACTATGAGGCCATAAATTTCTATTGCTAAGCTAGTCAGTTTGTTGTACTGTTATGCCAGCCCTGGGTCACTAATACAGTACCCTTCAGAACATAGCCTCCAATCAGATGACACTTTTGAAGGAAAGAGTAATCCAACAGTAGGTGAATAGCCAAGGTAGTCACTAGTTTGACCTACAAAAGCTTAATGAATTTGGAAATTCTAATGCTAAAGGAGAAATGACTGAAACATGGTATTAATTCAAATACTCTTGAAATAGAAGTGGATTCTTCCCCTCAGACATTTTATGTTCCTGCTGCACCAACAGGTAGAAAACGGTCACTGTGCCTGCAGAAATGACTGATTCTGGGTCATCAGATTGTTGCCTTCGAGGTAAAAGGAAACCATGTATGAAACGCACCTCCTGACCAAATAGTAAGAATAAACGGAAAACTGAATCAACCTCCTCCCCATCTTCTCCTCAAAAGATCCCCAAAGATACAAAACTATGGGAATATTTACTTCAGCACCCATCTAATCAAGGTGCCACTAGAACTATAAGAAACCTGGAATGTGTGACAGTAGATGACAGTGTCGATTGCCAAATTAGGCCTCCTCCCTAGCTACTAAAAAAAGCAGGACTGAAGCAGCTAAATGTTTTGGTTATTTACACTTTCTCTTTTTCTACTACTTTGTATGATGGCCAGTGACTAATGTTTGAAGTTTCAGGTAGAAGAATGAAGGAATCAACATCAACTCCACAATGGTACGTAGCAACTTTATGTGCTTTCTGTGTTTGGCCATGAATAACCAAAAGCTACTCTGTCAATGGCCATGAATCAAGCCTTCTCTCTCCTCTTGAGTTGAGGCCATTCAACTCAATCCCCTACCCCCATATATATACCTATATATGTAAGTTCCACAACATGTGCTTGGTATTGTGAGAGATTCAATGACGGAAAGTTGCTATCATTTTATTCTTAACACTTTTCCATCCTCAATTTCATTTCCTCTTGCTTATCAAACATATTTATTCCTCATCCAGGTGTTTAGGTCTTTTATGCTATGACCTGATTGGGTAAAACATCATATGGTGCTCTTTTCCATCTATACTTGGATCTAAGGAAATAAAAACTCTTTTAACATTATTTTTAAGAAAACACTCCTACTTTGCATGCATTTCAAAAAAAGACACACTTTATTTTAATACCTGTACAAATATCTAATAAATTTATCTCTTCTATTGTTCTCTAAGGTATAGTAGGAATGGCAAGAACTAAGTTGATTACTTCTCCCTGGGGTATGAGTTTGCCTTTGAGTATAATGCTATAAGACACTGGAGTTCATTATTAATACATTTCAAATTTCTAGTAGGAAATAAGTTGGTAAAAAGACTTCAGGTAGAGAGTGATCCAAATGTTTTCCTTTAATTTTCATTTTGCCAGTAGGATCCTTTGTCCCACTGTTATCACATGGAGATTCTCCATTCAGAGCTCTTCTTAGGAAAAAACTTTGGAGGATTCTGTGCTTTGCATCTGTAATTAGAAAGTGACTCAATCAAAAGAATAAACTCTGTATGAAAGAGGACATTGAGGAGAATAGTCCAAACCCATTTACACAATTGTCCCATAGCGTTCCTTCAAGAGCATATTTTTAGTAGAGCTTTGTGCTTTTTTTCCCCTATATATATTGAAATATAATTTATATATAATAAAATGTATTCTTTTTAGGTATATGGTTCTATGAATTTTGATAAACTCATATAGTCATGTAACCAAGCAGAAATCAAGATGTAGAATATCTCTATCACCCCAAAACATTTTCTTGTGTCCCTTTGTAAAAAATTTCTTCCTCACTCCCAGCTCCTAGCAACCTCTGATCTGATCTCTGTCCTTTTAGCTGTCTTTTTTAGAAGGTTATGTAGAGGGATTCATACAATGTTGTACCCTTTTGAGTCTGGCTTCTTTTAAGTAGCATAATGTCTTTAAGAGTTATCCATTCTGTTTCATGGTTGAGTACTTCATTCCTTTTTCATTGCTAAGTTGTATTTTCTTGTATGGCATACCACAATTTGTTTAACCGTTCACCAGCTGGTTGATATTCAAATTGTTTTAAGTTCTTGACAGTTATTTATAAGATGTCTATAACATTTTCATATACTTTTTGTGTAGACATGCATCTTTATCTCTCTTTAGTAAATACCAAGGAAGAGATTGATGAGTTTTATGGTAAGTACATGTTGAATTTCATAGGAAACTACCAAACTCTTTTATAAAGTACTATAACATTTTGAATTTGCTCTAGCAATATATTAGTTTCAGTTTCTTCACATTATCGCTGACATTTGTTCTTGCCATTTAAAAAAGAACTGAGCCATTCTAATAACTATGTAGTAGTATTTCTTTGTGGTTCTAATTTGCATTTCCCTATGGCTAATGTTTTTGAACTTCTCGTGTATTTGTTTTTTTTTTTTTTTTTTTGCATCCATGTATCTTTTCTCATGAACTGCCAGTTCAAATGTTTTACCTATTATTTAATTGGGTTATTTTTTCCTTATTATTCAGTTTTGAGAGTTCTTTATAGTGTGGCTATTGGTACTTTTTCAAATTACTGCCTTTTTAAAAGTGTAAATAATTCCCTTACGAGTTAACCCAAAGAGTCACATCCTCATTCTTTCATCACCTTTTGAGGATCATTCATTAACAACTCTTACACATCTCTTTCAATCTTTTAATCTTCAAATTTGATCATGGGTCACTTTGAAATTTGTATGAAAACAAACTACTTTCCAAACCTCCCCGGGAAATGACAAGAAAGCTATAGAATGAAGACAAGAAGAAATCCTTAAATCTGGCTTCATCTGGATATCAATTAAATGTGTGATATAAACCTTGATAAAACAAGTTATAAAGCTCAGCAACAATGACATTGATGATTCGACTTCGGTCAGCCACACCATAGAAACAAGAGTAGGTTAAAAGAACATAGCATGAAATAACAATAAAAAATACATCCCACAGGCAAGAAAAACTGCCCTCGATGGACTGCTGGATAGCTGCTGAGAAGACTGGCTGAGAAACATGAGTCTTTTCAATTGGACAAAGTTAAATACAATAGGGAGGCAGCGTAAAGCCAAAAGGGAGCTTCCGTTCATATACTTCCTAATTATAAAATGAATTTAAAAAATAAGACTTTTCTGATTTATGTCACAGTTGAGCATGGGCATTCAGGCTGAGTTCAGAGTCTTCCAAGTTGCTACTGTCGATATGTTTTCTCAGAATCTGGCTTCAAGACTTTCTTCATTTAAAGAAAAAGTATCTTAAAAGGGAGAGTGGAATCTGAGTGTGGTAAGTCAGTGTTTTCTACCATGCTTTTCTTATAAAATAAATAACTCTCCCAAAGGAAGAACTCTCCCAAATTTCCCCTCTGAGCCCCATATTTAAATGTCTCACAGTGGAGGCTCCACTTGCCTTCACAATTGTAGACAAAAAATTCAAGTGTACACTAAGTACCCTCATGCTCTAATATAGCTCACCCTTTGCCATAAATATTGGGCCTATTTCATGAAAACGTGGAATTCTCTCTTGTGTTACTAACTATGAAAATGTACATTTTACTGCCATAGGTATCTCATTAGCTCCTGGTCAACCAAAATATGGTGGGAAATCTAAAGTCATATTTATACCAGAGGAACAGCAATATACACATCATAGTACATATTCCATGTGAAAGGCCAATGGCAAGTTCTGCCTGGCTTATCTTTTTAGATATCTTTTCATCCCACTCACTTTTCTCTATTCCAATGGCCACTGCCATAGTTGAGGCTACTATATTTCTCTCACCTGAAGACTATAACTGACTCCAGCTCAAATGATTCTGTATGCAGTCTTGCCCTATCCAATCCATCCTCCGTACCACAGCCCGAGGGATACTTTTAGAATGTAAAATGAATGAATAATGCCACTCCCCTACTTAACACTCATCAAAAGCTTTCTAGTGCCATTAAGATAAAGCCCAAGCCCCTCAGAAAGCCCTTTATACCCCAGCATCCTGCATTCCTTTCTTGCTTGATCTCTCATGCTTTTGTCCTTCGCACTCTATGTTCAAATTAGAAAATGTGTGCTTTTCCAGTTCTTGAGCATAATTTTACTCCTATTCATCGCACTCTTAGTGATCATTTGATTTTTCTTTAAATAGCATTCATCAAAGATTTCCTGCCCCTTGAGAAATAACATCAAGTGCCCCTTCTATGAGTTCGCATTGCATCTTTCATGTTATTGTTGTGCCTATCACAGTTTATCACAAGTGATGATTTAACTGTCTGATTCTCATGCTAGACTGTAAACTTTCAAAGAAGAGAGCTTTCTGATCTCATTCACCATTTTATTCTCAGAATTGAGCACAACAACTTGAATGTCAATTTGTTGAATGAATAAATAGCTGGATGGACGGATGGATGGATGGATGCAGATGAGACTGGTAGAGAGCTTGGTAAAGAAAGCTGATGGAGGCTAACATTCCCTCTATAAAGTGGAGATGATAAAAATACCCACTTCATAATATTGCTCTGAAGATTTAATGAGATATTTATCATATGTAAAGCACTTAGAATTGTGCCTGACATGTTATAAGCACTCCTCCAAAAAATGTCAGCCATTATTAATAGCAATAATGATATACTTTCAAGAAACGTGATAAATGAATGGATGGAACATTAAAAAAAAAGCAAAAAAAAAAAAAAAAAGTAATTCGGCAGTAAAATCTAGATAAGTTCTTGTTGGCATCTTTATCCTGCCTTTGTGGCTCCCTGACAATGCCCAGCACCTGTGGTCTCAACCCATTCACATTCAGCAGGCAGCAATAGAGGACAACAGAGCACCTTCTGCCCTAGAATCCAAGTTCAACCCTTATGACTAAAATTGTTTCTGCCAAATTCCTAACCTCTTAGACCCTGGACCCTGTTGTGTTCTGAGATCTATGACATCTTGCCCACTTCATGTTGACTGTTGGTCCCTTGTCCACCTGCACTGGTGATAGCTGATTAATTGAGCTTCTGCTCCAGACCCTTTCTTGTTTGGCTTGTATCAAGGATGGGTCCATAGCTTTAAAGACATGCCCCCCAGGCAGTGCTCTGTGCCAAAATACACAGTAGAAGAAGGCCACAATTGTTGGTCTATATTAGCATAATTATCTCCTGAATCTACTTTCTACCAATTCTTACTTGGTCTCAAAACCAACCTATTTTTGACCTTCACTTTATTTTTATTACTTCCTTACAAGTTGCCATTTCAACTTGATGTTAGTCTTTTTAAGGCTTTTATTAGCGTTCTCCTAATGTGACATTTCATTAGGAAATATTTGGCTTGGCCCCAGGATCTGCCATACTAATGAACATACTTCTGTGCTGTCTTAACTGAGTATAAGTCAGAGGTGATAAAATATTTAACATATGATAAGGTGGAGGCAATGAGGAACCAGAATGAATGTTGGAAATAGGATTGGAGGAAGATCCTGGAAGGTCCCATACTATATCAAATATTAACTCTTTAGTAGCTGGATCTGAGGATACAGAACGGGGATACTGGGAAGCAGCTACTTACCAAGCGATATGAGAGCATCACAATTTATAACAACTGCATATCTATATCTTAAGATTTGATCTTGGATATTTTTCAACACAAGCCTAATTCTTTCATATCCCCACAAGACATTGCCCCTTAGATTAATCCCTAAACTTAGGATCTAGGACACAGGATTTCTCACACATACACGCACATGCAAAAAACTATGTCTACACATGTATTTGGCTTTGGTTGTTCCACGTGAAAATTATTACAAGGAAAATTACCCCCACGGTTACTGTGTTTCATAAGGAATGATATTGCTTAAGAAATCTCTAAATTTGACTGATTAACTCTATAAGAGTCTAAAATTTTACAAATAAGAAATGAATGAAGAAGGTTGTACAGTCCTTAGAAAGAGCATCTTTTTCAAAGTCCATTTCAGATATGACCATGCTAGATAGTAAGGATCCTCCTAGAAAAAAATAAGATTGCCTAACAAAAATTTTACTCTGCTGCCAGGGCAAACTCCTTGCTATTTGGTGTGCGTTATAAGCCAGTAATCTGTGTGTAGTTCTCATCCTTCCTTTCTCCAAAATGGAAATTTTATTGTAGTTACTCTATTCTTTCACCACCTTTGTACATTAGATGAAGGGAACAGATAACTTGACTTTTACCAAATGATCACTAGACCAGAAAATCCACATCTGGACTCTACAGTGAGGGGTAGACATCACTCAGAAGGATGTACTTCAGGCTAGAGTCTAAAATGACAATATTTGGAGGTACTTCCAGCACAATAGGGGTGAACAGGCTCTATTAAAATGTATATATACACAAAGAGAATATTCATGGATGCCAACTAGTCTAAGGGATGGATTGTGTCAGAAACTATTGATTGGTTAATTTGATACCTCCAACCTTCTTTTGCTTGCCCCATCCACTACAGAGGCCAGAAAAGCTAAATACATGCTGTCCCAATTTCCCTTGCAACCACGGTGAGCCATATGATGCATGTCTAAAAAAAAGATATGAAGGTCAGAGGTAATGTGTAAAAGCTTTTACTTTACTGATAAAATGAGCAGACATCACTGATTCTTTACCTTACCCCATTTTTCCTAACTTTAAGGTAAATATGAGACTTGGTGATGTAGCATCCCTATGACAACCATGAAAAAAAAAAAAGTTAAAAAGTTACAAGCACTGACACGGTTGTGCTATTGAACACATGTAAGTAATAACCAACCTCCTGATTCTTAAGTGAAAAAGTTATTCATATTAGTTTATACATTGTTGATTGGGTTTCCTAAGAGTTTTTGTTTTTCTGTTTGCTTTTGTTTTTTTGCAATATAATTGAAGTCTCTAACATCATTGGTATAGTGAAAATAATGATGAATTTTGCACTGTGCATTTTTATCCTTTCTTAGGTCAACATCTCTATTTCCTCGTGGTCTGTGTGAGATGTCTGTTTTCTGTTACAGAAGCTGCTAGTGTATAATTTTGTAATAATCCAAATTGGGCAAACAATACAAGAGCCAGATGGATATTATTATACATCAATCTTTCCAGTAGAAAACTTTATAATATCAAATTTAGAAACTGCTTAAAATTATCAGAAGAAAAACTAAACATAACCGAAGTAATAATTAGACTTGAATCAACAATGAAAAATTTATAGAACTCAAACAATGCCCATGATAGATGTTGTTGATGATTAAAGCACATTTTTTCACAGATACTACCTAATGCCTGAGAATCCTTCATGGTGAAATGTTCTAGGCAACTACTACCAAGTGATTGGAGCTGGCGCATAATGTGAAACTTGTCTATATTTCTTGGCAATTGCATACAAGTATTATGTAGGTATGGTTCATGACGCAAACACAAGTACATGTCGACCAAGAATTGATAATATATTTGTGGGAGGGAGTGGTGGTGGAGGTTAGCAACTGAGTGTTTCAACTTTGTTTTGTACCCTCTTGTTTCCCTTACAACCTAATTGACCTTGTCATTTTCATGACAACCTAGTCAAGAAGACACACAGAAATACATCACATCTATTCAAAGCTGTTATTATGACATTGTACTCACCACTATAGCTAGTAAACAATCCATGCATTTTGTATTGATAATTTATTGCTTTTATCTCCGTCCCTTTACCTTTTTATCTGAACGTTTGAAACTTGGTCAAAATTTGGTCAAACTAATTGTTAAATATAAAAAGGTGCCTTCACTACGCCATTACAACAGATTATTTATCTGCCTTTTTGGACAAAATAAGCAGCTGTCTATAGAAAAAAATTATTTCCAGATATGACTTTTAGAGGACTGCCTCTTTCTTATACAAGAAAATAGATACTTGCTTGAGTGACCTTCCATTTCCTTCTTTAAGTCTACCTGGCAATTTAACTTAAAGGATAAAAAGAAGGAGGGCTATTAGGAGTTAATTCTTAACACTTTCCTACCTAGTATATGGAATGGACTTATTTAATCCTGGCTATATTAAAAGAGTACTAAAAGTTACCAAAATACAAACAGATGTTATCAAGAAACCCAGGCAATTTCTATATGATGACCTAAAAGGAAATAGTTACATATGAGAAGATTAAATAAGTGAAAAGAAAATAAAATCTAGTTTGTGGAGATAAAAAATAAAGCATTTAATTAAGTTTAATAAGATTTTAGGGATAAGTTTATATACATGAAAAAATAATCTAAGAAAAATAGGCATCTGCTAAAAGTAACACCAGGAGTACAAGGTACATAAAAAACATGAAAAGGTTGACATAAAATCAGCCACTGTTAGTGAGAAAGAATAGACATGGAAAACCCAGCTCCTCACGGTAAAATGTTATGATCTTGAAAAAAATTGTAGGTTCTTTCATTGTAGGTGACACTATGAGCCCCCCCAAAGGGAGTGAACAAAAACATCCATGAAACAAAGATAGGAATTAGACAAAGAAGAAAGTCTTGACTCTATATTCAGTCATTCATTTATTCAAACATTTAGTGAGTTTCTATTGCAAAGCACTATTCTAGGTGATGTTTGTATATCAGTTAATAAAAGCCTCAAAACCCTTGTCTACATTTCTAGTGAAAGAAAGAGAGGTGATACAGCAATAAGGAAACATTTCTATTTTCTATAGAAACGCCATTCTATACTGTATAATTATGTAAAATTAAGCCTGAGTATTTGACAACTTCTCAGATACCACAGACCTGGTGTCTAGTGAAATCAGAATAAGAGGTAAATTACATATTTGCATATACACATAGCCTTGACTGTTTTATAAGTCAGCATCTCTTCCTATAGGAAACTATCGCTTGGTAAAAGATAAAGGCTCAATTTCCTGATCAGGAGGTGTAAGTCAAAATAGGCAATCTGTTGCATGTTGCTCTCCTTGACCTTGACCTTAGGCCAATGAGAATTAAACCCATGAAGAGAATGGAGTAAAGCAAGGTGTAGCAACAGAAAAATATCAAAGAAATTAGTAACAATAATCAAGGCCAAACCATACAGAGAAAACGTCTTCTTTTAAAGGTGGAAAAGTTAAGTATAACAATAGGTTGAGTTATGTATTCAGGCAAGGCCTGCTGTTCTAGGCCATTCATCCAGCCGTCCACCTATACGTGTATTCCAGAAGGAGAGAGCAGCTTATGCAAAGGCATACGTAAGTTTATCTTCACAAGAGGCGCCCTGTGTAAGTTGTTTGGCAAAATCATATTCAAATCTCATGGAGTTTATTCTGTAGGCCAATTTTTGGTGGGGAAAACTATGACATAAACCCGATTTGTCTTCAGCCCAGTCTCTATTTCTCTTTCTATGCATTGCCACATCTTTACAGTTCCTGTTTAACACATAGGCTTGAGTGCCAGTTTCCCAAAGTTGCTAGATGTCTTTCTCTGTCAGAGATAGACAAAGTCAAGCCAAAATCTTAAAAAGAAAAATTTGCACTTCCGGTCAAGATAGCATAGCCGATAAACACTGTTTGCCGCCTCTCATAACCACATCAAAATTACAACTAAACTACAGAACAACCATCCTTGAGAATCATCTGAGATCTGGCTCAACAGAAATCCTACAACTTGGGACACACAGAAGTGGCCACCTCAAGACAGAAAGAGGGCCAGAGAGCCCAAACAAGCTGGCCCCACAACTGCACATGGCAGTTGAGAATCAGGAGGGTTATCTTGGCTGCAAAGGTTCCCCTGGAGGTTCTACCAGAGTGCCAGAAAGAGAAGTCCCTGCCACCTCTGGCTGTGAAAACCAGCTGAGGCTGTGAAAACCAGCAAGAATCACAAATGTTGACCTTAATGGGCCCACGCGCGGACTTACTTGGTGACGAACTCACTCGCTCTGAGCTCTAGAGCTGGGGCAGCTGCTCAAGAAGCACCAAGGACAGACGAGGAGGAACTGAATTGTCTGGCTTCAGGGCAAGGACCAGAGGGGTGGCTTTCTCTCAGACAGAAGTGCTGGAAGAAACCATTGTTCTTTTGTTGAGCCCTCTTCCAACAAAATGAGCAAACTCAGGCGGCCGCCATATTTGAGCTCCTCCAGTCTGGCTACCACAGCTTGCCCCGCCCAGGTGATTCCCTGAGACTCCGCCCCTCCCAACTTGCAAGCCCACCCAAGCCACCTCTAGAGGTTTTTTTTTTACTCGTACAAAAGACCTGTCTTGGCTCATGCTGCAGAATTTCCTAAAGTCTCTCAAATGGAAACCAAACAAGCAGCACCTGGCCTGGATGTGCCGCATACCTCTTGCTGAGCAGCCCCAGACCTAGGACTAGCAGCAGCCAGCCTTAGTTCCCAGCTTTGCCTCTAGAGGCACCTCTAAGCCCAGCACAGGTGGTGGCCAACTGGGAATTGCCTGGTGATTCTCGCCAGGTGGCCTCAGACAGTGCACAGGTGTGGCTGAACTTGGCCTGTAGCTAGGACCCTCCTAAGAGGCTCTTGGGCCCATATGCCTTATGACCAGCTATGACCAGAGCTGGAGCACTACTTAGGGCTGCATCTGAGGAGGACACACCCAAAGAGCATATTGAGCAGGCGCCAGAGCCCTGCTAAAATGAATCCTGCTCCATAGGATCAGCCTCTCCCCAACCAGTTCTCATAATGGATCACCCCGTAGGTTAATCTCTCCCATTGACATGTAAAGAGCAACCAAGGCTCAACAACAGAAAGGAACACACAACTCATTTAAAAAATATGCCTTGAGCACCTGGCTCAGGTATCAGGGATGACTGCACCACCGGGTCCCATAGGACACCTATTACATAAAGCCACTCTACTAAGACTGAGAGACTTAGAGGCCCTACCTTATACATAGAAGAGAGGAAAAACAAACAAACAAACAAACAAACCAGAAAGGAACCAAAATGGGGAGACAAAAAAACATGTCCCAAATGAAAGATCAGAACAAATCTACAGAAAAAGAACTATAGAAAATGGGGACAAGCAATCTGCCAGATGGAGAGTTCAAAACATTGGTTATAAAGACACTCAATGAACCTAGGGGAAGTGTAGATGAACTCAGTGAGAACTTCACAAAGAGATAGAAAACATAAAAATGAAGATATAAAACATAAGAAAGAACCAGTCAAAAATACAGTAACCAAAATGAAGAATACCTTAGAGCACATCGACAGATTAGATGAAGCAGAGGATTGAATCAGTGATTTAGAAGATAAGGTAGCAGAAAACACCCAATCAGAACAGCAACAAGAAAAAAGAAAGCAAAAAAATGAGGATGGTTTAAGGGGCTTCTGGGACAACACAAGTCTAACAACATTCACATCATAGAGGTACAAAAAAGAGAAGAAAGAGAGCAAGAAATTGAAAATCTATTTGAAGAACTAATGACTGGAAACTTCCTAATCTGGTGAAGGAAATAGATATACAACCCCAGGAAGCTCAGAGAGTCCCAAAGAAGATGAACTCAAAGACTACCACATCAAAATGCCAAAGGTTAAAGACAAAGAGAGAATCTTAAAAGCAGCAAAAAAAAAAAACAAACAAAAAAAACAAAAACAAAAACAAAAACAAAAACAAAAAAACAAACCAGTTAATTACCTATAAAGGAGCTCCCATAAGACTGTCAGCTGATTCCTCAACAGAAACTTTGCAGGCCAGAAGGGATTGGCATAAAATATTTAAAGGGATGAAAAGTAAGGCCCTACAACAAAGCTTACTCTACCTAGCAAAGCTATTATTTAGAATCAAAGGACAGATAAAGAGCTTCCCAGAAAAGAAAAAGCTAAAGGAGATCATCAACATCATACCAGTACTACAGGAAGTGTTGGAGAGACTTCTTTAAGAAGAAGAAAAAATATGTATCAAAAATATGAATAATAAAATAGCAATAACTACATATCAATAATTACTTTGAAAGAAAAAAAGATTAAATGCTCCAATCAAAAGATAGGGTGGCTGAATGGATAAGAAAACAAGATCCTTACATATGCAGCCTACAAGAGACTCACTTCAGATCGAAAGACACACATAGACTGAAAGTAAAGGGATGGAATAAGATATTTCATGAAAATGAAAATGAAAAAAAAAAAAAAACAATCTGGAGCAGCAATAATTATACCAGACAAAATGACTTTAAAACAAAGGCTATAACAAGAAACAGAGAAGGGTCCAATAATTCCACTTTTGGATATTTATCCAAAGAAACTCAAAACACTACTTTACAGGGACATGTGCATCCCTATGTTCACTGCAGCATTATTTACAATAGCCAAGATATGGAGGCAACCTGGGTGTCCCTTAATGAATGAATGGATAAAGAAGAGGTGGTACATACATACAATGAAATATTACTCAGCCATAAAGAAAATAAATAAATAAATAAATAAATAAATAAATAAATAGAAATTTGCCTCCTGTCAGAGATTGGACATGTGTTTGTATGAATGATGCAGAGATTTCATAAGGCATTAAAATCGGCCCTGGGAAATTTCTGTTAAATACAATCAGTCTTACACAGACATACTTCTTGGAACTCCACGCCTTGACATCTCCTCCTTAAGA
Source organism: Rousettus aegyptiacus (assembly GCF_014176215.1). Classification (NCBI taxonomy): domain Eukaryota; kingdom Metazoa; phylum Chordata; class Mammalia; order Chiroptera; family Pteropodidae; genus Rousettus; species Rousettus aegyptiacus. The sequence continues at coordinate 12,711,662 of NW_023416285.1, forward strand.
AAAAAATTAAATAATGACCCTCTATAAAAACATTATAGGTCTTTTCATAGTTAAAGAGAGAGAGAGAGAGAGAGAGAGAGGGAGCAAAATTATAGAACTTAACTTCTGTTTAGCCCACCTTGAATTCCTTTGACACACTTCCAAGTCTACCTTATAGCAGTAGAGAGATTCCATAACCAGAGATTTATAGCATATGACAACTCAACCCAGATCCTTATGAAACTGGAAGTGAGTCAGCAACATAATAGCTGCTTGAAATTCAGGGCATTTCAGAGTGACAGGGAGAAATTTTCAAAATTTTACAGGGAATTTTTACTCTGAAAAATTGCTGAAAAATTTTCAGAGCCAAAGTGCTTCCTTAGGTTTTATTTTCCATGGCGAGGTGACAAATGATCCAAGGCTTTGTGAGCTGGCATCAGACAGCTGACAACAGGAAGGGCCACATCATCACTGGGATGTCTATCTGCTTCCGCACAAACTTGCCTAAAATGTTGTCAGTGGCTCCCATCCCCTTCCAGAAAAATAACCCGCACTCCTTAACGCAGGTTACAAGGGCCTTAAATGGACTGTCGCCTGCCTGGCTATCCATGTGTGTCATCTACCCAGGTCTCCTACCTAGCTCCTCCATACCAATTGGCAAAAAATATCAAACTGATTTTTTTTTTAATTTCCTCAATAGAGCATGCCTTGCTTCTATCGTTTAACTAATCCTTGATAAATTTTATAATATAAAATAATTATCATACACGATATTAACAAAAACAGTCTCATGTATTGAGTATTTACTCAGTGTTAGAAATGAATCTTGTGCTTACGTATTTTTCGCTAATTTTTACAAAATTCTACAAACAGACTATATCTATTGTAGAGCTCAGGAACCTGAATTTGGAGAGGCCAGGTAATTTGTGTAAGGTAATACTGCTGATATATGGTAGACACAAAAGTTTAGCATAAGTCTGTTTGATATCCAAGAACATTATCTTCTGCTTTTTCTCCTGCGACTTTAAAGACTCAATGCCTAGAAATCACATCTAGAAGTGTTTTCTCCAATGCCTCTACCCTTGGTAGGAGAAGAAACTTCTCTTGCAATCTGAAAGCCATTGAAGACTCCTTGATCCCATTGCCGTTATTCTAGGAACCCTGTTAGCTTGCTTTCTAGACTATGAGCCGTGAACTGGTCCTGTGTAGCCCCATTATTGCACATGTTAGCAAGGGTTCATAAACTGTTTCCCATCCATGGTCTACCATAAATAAATAAATGATTCAAAAAATGGGGCTTATGATGCAGGGACCAGGTGAGCCTAGGAAGTAGCTATCTCAAGCCTTTAACAGTCAGCACTGTCTACAGTTACCTGCTCTTACTCTAATATTTTGCTGCAACCACTCAATGGAATAACTAAGGGTGGCTAAAAACCCAGGGCTTTGGTTTTTGAACCCTCACCCTCGCCATCCCAGTTCAATTTGCCTTCTAAATAAACCAGATGACTAAATGACAAAATTAGATCCCTACCAGAAGGTTTAAAAGTGATCATGAAAAGTGGCTGCTGAGGGGTCTGTGTGAAGGAGTCATGATAAAGGCTGTTGGGAGACCTTATTGAACTGTAACCTGGGAGAAATGTGGCTGGATTCATCGGGTAGTTTTTAGAGGACCTACGAGTAAATTTTACTGGCTGATGTCAACTAGAGAATTGATTTTTCTTTTCTAACAGATCTCATAACAAGAGTGGAACGAAGAAAGGACTGGGGGCCATCAGGATGGAAAGAAGAGACGGCAGAACTAAAGGGACTCTCCCCTTCCTCCTTCAAGACGAAGGTGTTCTCTAGAGACAGAGACTGATGACAAGGAGACTTCACCAGGATCTACAGAGAATGAAACCCATGCATCCCTCTGGGTTCTGCAAGGTTGGGAATTTGCAAACCAAATCACAGAGCAGGACATAGAATCAGGGGCACAGGCGGGGACATTGATTTTCCGCTTCATTTTTAAGGGTGCTGAATGAAGCATGTAGGAAACCTCTCTCTCTCTCTCTCTCTCTCTCTCTCTCTCTCTCTCTCTCTCTCTCTCTCTCTCTCTCTCATTCTCTCATTCTCTCTCCCCATTCAGCAAGAAATCACTATGGCACTTAAGGACTCTATGTACTTGTTTACTACCTAGTATATATTTTCAGTCATTTAAGTGGCTCACTATACTACAGTCCTAAGAGCACTGGTGGGGGCTTAGCGCAGAAGCCCTTCCAAAGTAGGCCATTTATTAAATGATGAAAACGCCTCCTGGCAGAGATGGTTATCGGAGAAGTTGCACAGTCATTTGCAATTAAAAGAAATATATATGATTTCTTAAAATGTCACCTCTACTGATTTCTGAGCTATGACCATAATTCTTGATAATAATAGCTATTGATGGGGACTTAACTAATGGGGACTGTGAGCATCCAATGAGGGGATTTATCTCCGGCCCGCAGTGGTTGGACAGAGAAACAGTTGCTGTATCGATGTTTGCTGTTACTATTAGTCACCATTAATATGATGCCCATTTTATAGATATAGGAGCTGAGGCTTAGAGGATTTACAGGCTTGCCAAAGTCAAACAGCTAGTAATTGATAGAGGCAGGATCTGGTACCAGTTAGGCCCTGTGAAGAATCTATCAAGACTTTTTGACAAAATAGAAATGAGTGCAGAATCAGGGGAGCAGAGAGGGTTCCCGGAGCTGCCTCTTTCTCTGCTTTAACTCAAAGGAGAATGCCAGGAAATGCTTTTCAATAGGTTAAGTACAAGAAGGGTCCAGCACTATTTTATGTGATGAGAAGTCAGCAGCTGTTCCCTGGGCTAGTTCACCGAAGGCCTCGCTAATAATTGTCTCAGAACAAAGTTGCTCATGCTGCGTTTCTTGGGAAGTTGTGGTAACTCCTTGGAACTCAATTGCATTCTGACAACTTATTCATCTTCCAGCTTATTTCCCATCACTGACCCTGATCTTATTAGAAAAACCTTGGAGAATATCAGTAATGGCACCTTTTCTGTTTTTTTTTTTTTTTTGACAAGTTACTCCAGAATGAATTCAATATCTTAAAATTGTCATTGATTGAAACTAGTAATTCTAAATGAGTGGTTTAAAACTAATATTCTCTCTTTTTTTTCTTATTCTTTTCTTCCTACTTGATCTTTTCAAGGGTGTCTTCCCAAGTGTTCAACAGGCTAGAAAAATGGCCATAAAAAAAAGGAAGAAAGAGAGTAAATATCCAGCAGCATAAAACCTCTCCAGGATCCTGAGTTATTCCCTCACTGAATCTCCTACCTAGAATAGAGCTTAGCATATAGTAAGTGCTCAATAAATATTTTTGAAAATCAGAAAAAGTCATTCCTAAATTGAGCTTATTATTTAGAAAACTAGAAGCTCAGATCTCAACATCTGGTGGTGGTTTTTCAGTGGGGGCTTTTATGAGCAATGAGCTGCCAGCATGTTGGTAGAATCGATGAACTTTCCTCACTGAAATTTGAGAGGCAGTGAAGTTTGGTTCAGTCTACTTCAAAAATTTCCCTCTCCCAATAACTCCTTACCAATTGAAATTCCCATTTTAGGCACTGGTTCCGCATTTGGTACCTAAGGAGGGGAACTGATTTGGAATTAAGAGTTATTAACCCAAACAAGTTTATTTTTAGTTAGCTAATAGAAATCTTGGGCCCCAATAGGACAGAGATATGGGGGTAGATGAGTTTCAGTTACAGGAGATGATCAAAAAGTACTTGACTAAAAGGATGTCATGATTAGATACTGTTCAAGCAGAAGATTGGAAAAAGGAGCATGTCAAACGGAGGGGCACTCAAAACTAATTCACCAACTTAACTAGCTCTGACCCAAGTGACAATATGAGTGACACAGGTTTGCTCCAAGAAAGCTACATTTGCATAGTCCATGAGAGAAATGCAGCACATTAAAATATAATGGTTTTAGAGTCTGGAAAACTTGAACTTTCCTAGCTCCATCACTTTTTAGCTATAAAGCCAGGGACTCATTCGTGTTTACTCAGTTTTCTTATCTGGCAAGTGGGTATAGTTGACCCTACCATTCCGTGCTACAACAAAACAAAAATGTCCAATATAGAATCTGGTGTAGAAGAGATATTTCATAAATGATAGCTTTTGTCACTATTGATAATTCACCTCAAAACAATATTTATCCTTCTTAATCAAGAAAAAATAAAGAGGAGCTAAGGAGAGAGGAAACTAAAAAGGGAGGGGGTGGCAAGGATAGGAGTGTTTATCGAGCATCTACTATGTGCCAACCATTATTAGTTCAATGACTCTTCACATACGAAACTCCCTGAGAGAGCATAAAATCCATAATATGAAAGTTGCCTTCTCTAACTTTTCTTTCTTTACTTCACTGTATCCTTCAGACCCAAATTCTTCATCCTCCCCCAAATACAGAAACTCCGATGAAAAAAGGGAAACAGAAATGGGAGAAAGAAGAAGCAAGTTCTATATAAACCAAAAGCTTAATTGCTTCTGTGCCAAACCGTGCCTTTTAACTTAAAACTCTGCATCGTCATGAGAGAGAGGAAGTCCCATGCTGCAAATAGGCGATTCCTTAAGAGGGAAAGCCCCCATATCAAAAGGAATCTTGGTATGCACTGGTTCTAAAAAGTCCACTGCAAAACTTCTGAGAAAGTGACTAAGGAAGAGGCTAGATCAATCACAATCCAGTGTAACAGAATAAGGCAATATTGTCTTCTTATCTTGGGATATTCCAGAAGAGAATAGGTTCCTTTTTTTCTTGTGATTTTTTTTCATTGCCTCTTCAGAACTATTCAAATGAGTTGAGACAACTGTTTCACTTGGCATTTGGATCCATTTATTAGCTACTCCAGGCCTCGAGTGCTTAGTCATTTCTTAGCTCATGTCACTGCCACTTTGTTCTTGCATTTGACACTGACTCCAATAACCTTGTAGCATCTGCCCTCCCAATTCCCTGAAAACCCTGAGCAGACTTCTTCGATGAATGCTCCTTTGAATGGCCTTCTCTCTCTCTCTCGCTCGCTCTCTCTCTCTCATTCTCTCTCTCCCTCATTCCCTCATTCTCTCTCTCCCTCTCTTGACAAGGAAAAGAGCTATCAGGTTTCTTGGTTTCTTGAACGTTCTTTAATAGCTCCCTCCTGAAGTCCTTGTCCTCACATCTTCCCCTCTGCACCTCACTGGCATTTGCTTCAAGATCTGCTGCTTTTCAAACAACGACCGAGCTGCGCTGAGGTTTCCAAATGTTAACTCCCTGGCACCAGTCCTGTAGGTGCTGAAAGAATTCTTCCCTTTCACTCTGATGCATATCAGGGGCAGCTCAGCTTTTTGCCTTGTCTGCAAGGTGATTTGGAGGCCGTGGCCCAGAGAACAAAGTAGAGAAGTCTTCCTCTTCCTTCTCAGACCATCTCTAGCCACTCTCCCTTGAGCATTTAGAAACTCATAGTTCTTCCAGTCTCTTGTTTAAACCCCTATGGGTAGAGTCAGAGGGTGGACCCTTACCTACATACCAGGCTTCCAGACAACCTTCAGGGAGGTCTGCCCAGTCCCCGGCAGCTGGCCTGTGGTGTTCTCATGCCTTTGTTCAGGGCAAAGCTTGTCTAGAGCTCTTGTCATAGAAGAACATTTCCAACCCAGGTGCCACTGTCCTATGGGTATTTCAGCGGAACACCGGGGGCTGTCTATGATGCCTACTCTAGGGTGAGGAATGGTCTCACCTGCCTGACATCCATTCGTTTCCACATTATCTGTCTTATTTTTATAAATGAATGCAAATGGAGAATGATAAGAAGAAAACAAAGAGAGAAAGACAAGAGTAATAAGGAGAATCCATTCATTCATTCATTCATTCATTCAAAAACCTTTTCTCAAGTACTACTATATGGATCTGGGAAAGGTGTTGGGAATTCAAAGATGTAAATGACCTAGTCTTTTGTCCTCCAGAAATGCAAGAGTCTAGAGAAGAAAGAGAAATCATTCCAATAGTGTCTAAACAGAGCCTCTAACTCAAGAAAAATATTTAACCAATGCTGTGGGAAGATTAGAGGAGTTTAATAAAATCTTCCTAGAAGAATCAGCATCAGAGTTAAATCTTGATGGAAATGACAATTTCATGGTGGGCCTACTGTGGGTCAGACACAGTGACAAATGCAAAGTAAATGTGAACAAAATAGGCTGTCCCTCACATCATGGAGGGACAGATCAGGACATAGAGAGGTGTGGTTGTGGTATAGGGTCAGGAACTTAGAGTCTAGTAGTAAAGGACAAATATTAGTTAATAATTATTGAATGTTTTCATGTGTCAGATACCATACTAAGTGCCATTTCAAAGCTTATTTAACCTTTACTTAATCTTATTTAATCTTTAAAACCACATTATGTAGCAGGTACTATTATTTTCATTTTAAAGGTGATATAACTGAAATTTAGAGAACATAAGTAACCTGCCTACCATTACAGAGCTTGTAAGTGCTAGACCTGGGATTTTGTCTTAGGCGTGTCTTACTCCAAAGCATGAATTTTAACCACCGTAGGAAAAAGGCCCAGGCCCGCTTCATTAAAGAAGGCGAGAGGAGACAGTCCAAACAGAGGGAATAGCTTTTGCAAAGTTTTGGAAATATGTTGGAGTAGGGTATATTCCAAAAGCTGCAAAGGATGAAGTAAGGGTAGAGCTATAGGACAGAGAGCAATGAGGCTGAGAGCATGGTGAAAAGTAATGTTTTGTAGAGAGGGTAGAGACCATTCTTAGATAAACTTATACTCTATGATAATGACTTCGTGTTTGGTTCGAGAGCAATGTGAAACCATCCGTGGGCTCTAAATAAGGGCAGGGTAGGATGAAATGAGAGTTTTAGAAGCAATACATTGACTGCTAAATGGAAGATATAATGGAATTGATTATAATTAGAATAATAAGTATCAAAATAGATCAATTGGAAAGTTTTGGAAAAACAAACTTGGTGATCTTAGATTTGATGAGATTAGACATGATGACGAAAAGGAAGGAGGAGTTAGAATGATTCATATGTTTTTGCCAGGGAAATGTGAGTTGATGAGAATCTTTGAAAAGGGAAATATAAATATATTTTTAGGAAATAAGATAATATTTTTGGTTTTGGACATACTGTATTGAAAATTCCAGAGGAAAATGTCCAGAAGTTAGGTCTATTAGTCTGAAGCTTTGGAGAGTGATTTGGGTTGGAGGAATCGATTCAGAAGTCATCTTCCATGTTCTTCGGGAGGTCAATGTTATTGTAGTTAATGATGCATCTTGAAGAACATGTATAAAGAAGAGACAATTAAAGAGAAAAGCCAGGAGAATATTAACATGAAAGTAAAAGAAAATAAATTGATGGAGGAGAATATGTATATGTTGCTAGAATAGAAAGAAAAAGATGAGGTTAATACGCTAAGTAGATTTTTCTAATTCTGTAGAATTTTAATTGGAAGCTATCTTTCCCAAGTCAGATGTGTGAAACGTAGTGCCTAGAATGGTAAAGCACATTGGCAAAGTACCTACAGCCAGTCAATATTAAAACCAGAACTGGAACCCAGAGCATCTAGTTCCAACCTCATTCAGAGATTTTGTTTTGTTTTGTTCCCTTCAGCTTTACTGTCTACAATAGTATAGGAGAACTTTTAAAAATCTTATATAAAAAGGTATCCTTTTGACCTCAGATTTCACTATAACTTTCCATTTCTTCAAAGACATTCCAATTGCCCAATTGAGCCACTAAAAGAGAAGGGAGTAAGTTCATTGTTTGCCAAGTTCTTTTACATAGATAAGCTCTGGAAAGGGCATATCAACCCCACAAAATGGGTTTTATTTTTCTCTTTTATATTGAAGAAAATGAGGCTAAGATGTAAAGAAATAAATTTCCTAGGATCATATACAGGTAGGGTAGACAGTTATTTCCTTGTCAGGTTGTCCTAATTATTTCTCAGTTTGTCAATTTCTTGGGGTTTCAGTGCTGACTCCATATACATACTACCCAGAAGGGATAATTTTAGGGGAGCAATCAATAATAAAGAAGATGATAGGTTGATTTAAAGCTTTGTTCTCTATATTGGGGATCTGAGATGAATTCTAAGGTTGAGCCATAGCTTTGGGAAAAGTAGTGATATCTTTCAAGAAATGCCAATAATTGAGAACTGGCTCTAGAGTTATTAACAAAGTCAGCGCTTTCTAATTTCAAAGCAAGTCTATCATTGTGCAGGGGACTCAGCCTCTTGTGTTGGAAATGAGTTAATGTAGTCAAAATATGACATGCTATTTTTATTCCTTACCTAGGTCAGCCATAGTCTAACAATGAATTTCAAAGTACTGTTGATGAAAGCTCCACCTGAAATCTCTTCTCCCAGATAAGTATCTTCATCTCATTTATCATTTCGAGAAAAGAAATCTTACTGCATGGCAGCATTTTTGTCTGCTTTTGTTTCAGCTAGAAATAAATTGTTCTGGCTGAAAACTAACTAATATCAGTCACCTGGAGAACAGAAATTAGGGACAACAGGCTCCTCTTTCTTGATAAACAGATTTCTGGTAAGAGATGCACATGATGTGACAATTCATTTGGACACAGAAATGAGACTTTTTGGAGGACTATTTGGAAGCCATGAGCAAATCTTCCCCAGCTTCATCCATATGAGCTCAGGTGGGGCTTTCGCTCTAAGTTTCAAACCTCCCTAAGTTCTCAGGATCAGAAGATATTCTCTTTTCCCGAACAGGTTCCCCTACAACTGTAACCAGAGTGTTTAAATAATTGCCGGCTCCTGGGAAAGCTGGCTCTGTGCCCCAATGATCAGCATCCCTCTCACCTGACCCAAGTTCCCCATTGGGCAAAAACCCCTAAAAACTATTCCGGATGATGTGTAATCCAAATAATCCAAAATCAGAACCATGCAGCTAGAAAAGAAAAGCAAACCATGTTTAGAAGATGTTTAGAAGCAAGAAGCAGCAGATAACTTCCCTAGAGCTTGCCTGTTGTGGAGTTGTCAAGCTCAAAGGAAAGAAAGCCAATGTTTTGCATGGACCAAGTTGAGTGAGCTTGTGATAACTACTCACAAACTAAGAAATCACATTTCTGTCTTAGTAAAACTGTTGTGTCAAAGGGTGGTTTCTTTAATGAGCCATAAGAAGGAAAATGCTACCACATGAGTATTCCGTACACCCAATTTCTCAGAGGAGGCTTCAGGAATTACTCTCCCAACTCAAGGATCATAACTTGCCACTTATATATGATCTTGAGAAGAATGATATTCCAGAAATGAAGCAGAATCAGGGCATGTGAGGATTAGTGTAGCTCAACTTGAAAATTCTGTCAATTTTCATCTATCCATCCAGTCAGCCAGACAACATCTTCCCAAATTCAAGGGCAAAACAAAGGTAAATTAATAAATTAGAATATGATATTATCATCGCCGTGACTGTGCAGAAGACACAAAAATGAAGGCTTCAGTTCTGCAAATATGAGGCAAAAAAGTGGAGAGAGATAGGTCAGGAAAGTTTTTGTAGAGAAAGCATCACTTGAAATAAGTCATGGAAAGGTGGCAGACAGATCAGGGAAATCTTAAATGTTCTCAGTTCCAGGAACGATCTGAGGAAAGAGAGGGTTTCACTACTCATGCTTCTCCTACTTCCCAGTTCTACCTACCAAGGGGCAGTTCAGGCTATAAAGATTTCATGACACCTTCCTTGCTCATCCTCCCTTCTGAGTGGTGGCTTCGTTTCCATAGATCATGGGACACTTCTTAGTTACACATTGCACATTGTGTGCACCCACTAGATTGCCAATCGCTTAAAGACAGGGTCTCTCATTAATTTATTTTTGCCACTTCAATGACTAAAACAGTGTCTGAGACACAGAAGTTTTTCCAAACGTGTCATTGTCCTTCCAGCCTTCCTCCAGGAAGTAAGGACATAAATATTCAAATTTCTCCCATTTTTGCCTTAACACACTAGCTTTCTTCTTGAAATTACCTGAGCAGTGGTGGGCTAGAACTGGAAACGGCTATAGTTTACTATTTTTCTCAGGAGTATCTTCAGTTTAATGAAAAAATATTTGAATCACCAAGTGTTCAATTCCTAGTTAATTGTAAGCCATAGAAGAGATATTTTGGAGAAAAGACTCTGCCATGGACCTCCCAACACATACTGTTGATGCAACTGTAATAATCTGTAATAAGGTGGACCTGCTCCCTTTCCAGCCATGCCTGACTGCTCAGTCAATATCCACGTGGTCCTTATGGACTGTTTGTCCTACATATCTTTGTCCTTGTCGATGCATTGCTGGTTTATGTTCTGATAGTGTATGGTGCTCGGTAGCTTGTGGGGTAACTGAAATGACAATGGCCTATGTTCTAACCCAGACTCTACCGCTGTGTGACTTGAAGCCAGGAACTTACCCTCTTATGTGACCCTGAGCATATATGCTTGTGACATCTAAGACCCTCATCCTGATGTTAGTTTTATAATTCTTTGACTTTTATTTATCCTCCTGAATTCTGAAAGACAACAGACATGGTGTTTCCCTTGATTTCATTCTTACATTTTCTTGGGGAGGTGGAGGGGAGGCCTCAGAGGGAGAATTTTTATAGGCCTTGTGCAATTTCATTAAACTGCCAACAGGTTTACACTCCTTCTGAGCCTCTCAAAACAATCCATGCTGTCTTATCCTTTGGCCTGACCCACGTAGAGAATTGGAAAATTCACACCTAACAGAAAGTTCTGGAAATTGAATGTCATCCATATATTTGTTAGGTGATGGGAAAGATATGGAGAAGAAGGGACATATCAGATGAGGGAGTGACATCTTTCACTAGCCAGGTTTTACTTCAGAACCCGCTTCCTTCTTCAATTTAAAGATTCATTGATTGTGCACAGTGGTCCAAAATACAGAAAGATTGCCACCTCAAGGAGAATCATGCCCTCCAGACAGATTCACAAACCAAATTCTAGCCAGCTTCTCCCAGAATAAAATACTGCATTTCCTCTATTAAGCTCAACTTCCTTTCAACAATTCTTCTTTTTTGGCCTGTGAAATGAATCATGAAGAGATTATTTTCTGGGCAAATTGGTACAAAAACACTGGTGCAGACAGTTCCCTTTCTGATTGCAGCCTGACTTCCACTTATTGAATATCACATCAAGTAGTGGTTCAGGGGTTTCAAAGGAGAGCTTAGCAAAAAAAAAAAAAAAAAAAGAAAGAAAGAAGAAAAAGAAGAAGAAAAGCCCACAAAGTTTTTCAAGGTACCTACTGCAGAGTTATCAGGTCATAGATCTAAATGTCAGCGCTGTATGCCTGATTTGCACATTTCAAACTGATTTGGTAAGTTTTTTTTTTTTCATTTTTATCTGCACGCATGAAGTGTTTTGGAATACTGAAACAATTTAGAATCATATTTAGTTTGCAACAGTTCAATTAACTTAAGTGCTGAAACATGCTCCGCAGCTGGTAACTAGTTTAATCGGTTACTATTACAAGAAATAATTTCTTCCGTGCTGGGGTTCCTCAATGCCCTCTCTGGAGAGGGCATGGCCGCTTGCAGGTATGCGGGAATGAGAAGGTTAGGAGTCTGGCAAAAAAATCTCTGATTTAACAAAGAAGAAAAATCAAAGAATTCACTCTTTCATTAAAAAAATAAATAACTACCTAAGTATGGGTTTCCATCTTCTGCTGTGATTTTATAACCTCCTGTTCCTTTGGAATAACTTTATAACCACTCAATAAGCAAGATGAGGATGTGGATCAAGGGTCGAAGACTTTTAAAGATATTGCATAAATGCACTGAGCCAAAGTGATAAATAGGAAGCCAAGATGAATGTCAGCCACGCTGTGAAGAATGATTAGCTGGGACAGTTGGAGCAGCTGCTAAGGCAACTCCAAACACCTGGAAAGAAGGATTTCCTTCTGGCTTACAACAGGGCTGAATTGTACTAATTGCATTTGCATTAAAAGGCACCACTGGCAAATTGCAAAAAGGATACATACAGTAAGAAAACATTATGTAAATTTTCAAAAGACAGAAAATAATGCCGCATCTTACTTTGGGATATATGGAAATGTAGTTAAAATAAAACGAAATAGATGGGGATAATACATACCAACCACAAGAGACAGATCACTGCTGAGCAGGGCGGGAGGAAAAGGAGATGAGTAAGTGATGTGGTTTAAGAGAGATCACAGGCTTACAAGGTAAAGTGTTAAGATCTCCGTAAATCTAGGAAGTGTATACATGGAGTTCTAGTTTATTATTTTATGCACTTATGTGTTTGTTTAAAATGTTTTCTAATTACAATTTAAAAGCATGTTTTAAAGTGTCTGTGACAATACCCATTTTGTGGCCATTGTTATACCTGTCATTCCTCAAACATTTTTCTCCCACCATGTGGTCCACAAGCCCTAGGCTATTTTTCTTTTAAGTTCATAGAATTCCAAAGACCAAAGTCCATGGACCAACTACCTCTCTTTCCCACTACATAATTTTAACTGACATCATTGAGTTGAACCGCTGGATTGGAAATGGAGCCCAGATAGGTCACTGTTAGAAACTGAGTCCTCTTTTCTCTACCATTGGTGCCAGATGTAGCAAGGACACTATCTCCAAAAAACCATCCATAAACTGGGGCTGTGAGTGTCTAGTGCTCAGTTTCTCAGATGCATTTGCCAACCTTTGTACAGTTAGGTTTTAGGATAACTGCAAAAATTGAACACTAGACACTCGCAGTCCCACTTTATGGATTTTAATCAGCTCCTCTGAGCAAACACCAGGTTGGTAAAGGCCAATTGCCACCTAGCTGACCCAGAACCACAGGCACATGGAACTAGCTTTGTAAGGCACATCCTCTTCTTCACAGCTCTGCTGTCCAAGCTGGACAATCGTCTCTTTTGTTTATAGAATTCCACAGAATGAGGCTGCATGCATGGAAAGCAAATAGGAAACCATGGAAAATCTTTACCCAAACCTTGCTTTGTACCCGAAGTTCGAATGTGTTTGCTTAACCTTCTACTTATTCCTTCTCTTTCCTTCGGCTGATCTTCTAGTCTTAGTCCTCAATGTGGGGGTACCATGGCAGAAGGCGACTCACTGAGACCCTGGCACCACATGACAAGGAAACGCTTATGAACTCTCCGAATTGTTTCATTCGTCAGGGTCAGGCACTAGTGCTCCCTTTGTATGTCGCCATACCTGTCATTAAAAGTAGGAAAATGTCAGCCCAACAAACAGGTGCTCCCCACCCTCAGACACTGGGCTCGAACATTGGGTGGTGAACTCCAATTTTTACTTTCCCTTTGATTATTTTCCTGTTGGACAGCCTTAAAAGCAATTCAGATGGTTGACCCTGGGAAAGACAGATCAGTAAATAGGTACCAGAATGTTTATTTTGTTTTTTTCATATAACCAGATAATTGGAGGGAAATTAGGGTTCTTGACTAGCCCATGCGTTGCTCTTGATCATTAGGTTACCTGACGTGAAAGTAACATGGCCATATCACAGGCTGTGTGACCAGTTTACTAATTTATCCCTCTTTAGGAAGCAGAGCAATTAATCATTATTCTGTGGGAGCGTACACACATTCCTGCCAACAAATAGTGAAGTGCTTACAGAGGGCACCACCTCTCAGCCCTATGAAACATTAGTCATTTCAGAAAAGTGTATAGCGATCACGCCGAAAACCTGCTAAATGTTTAAATGAGGCACGGGAACAGCCTCATTTTCCTTCAAGTCTTTTGGGCTCACTGGGAAGCTCTGGTAGGAATTAACAAGAGACTTGGTTGAAAATAAAGTAAGAAAGCAATGATATGAAGGAAGATGGGACTTGATTTTCAACAACACCAAAGTCAATCAAAGAAAAGTACCTGTGAATTTCTTTAAATGACTTGCTGGAGGGTATCGTGCAGTAACTATATTACTATAGATACTTTTTTTCCATCAATTAGTATTGTTAAAGAGAAGCTTGACTATAGAGTTCCTACCAGCAGCAAAAATAAATTTCCTCCAATTAAGTAGTCTAATAAGCTATTTAGGATTTTACCACTTAACATTCTTTCCTTCCCATTTAATTTTGGCTTTCACTTGGATGTCATCTCGTTGAAAATCCATCACAGAAAGCGATGTGGGGAAAAAAAAGATAATGTTGCTAAGTGCCCCTGATGTTCAAAAATGAGCAGAAGCACAATATTTTTTCTAAATCACCCCAGGATTTTTCCTAATAATTCAGATTCTTCCTGTTAGAAATTAATATATGAAAAAATATGAAAATGGTCAATATGCAAATTCAAATATCACACTAGCTACTTGCCTTCAGTAAGTGCTATATGCATAAATTTGAAACAATACAATATTTTAAGGTTCTTGATTATAATACTGCGTTGGTGTGCATATGTGCATGTATAATTACGCTCATTTAATTTAATCATGAAAATATTACAGGATCATTTGGTTTTCTCCTCTAAAAGTTCTCTCACTTTTTTCAATTAATTAATTCCACTTTGCCCCTTCTATAAGTCAGCCGATGTTAAGTAATGGTTTTTTGAGCTAAAAGGAATATGGTCCCATTCCTATGGATTAAGAACAGAAAAGAGGCATATGGGAAGGTGGTGGCCTCCTGTCTTTAGTAAACATCCCCGTCATGGAAAATGTTAGGCTTTTTAGTAGAACCTTGTCCTGGAAATACCTGCGCTTAATGATCATTTCTTCCCGCAAGTTTCCAGTGCCCCTGAGAATTTGCCCCGGGGCAGTCACCTGATTACAACAGAAGCCCTGAAAACCAGCTCATGTGACCCACACATTCCACATGCTCGAGTGGAGTGGAGCTTTTGGGACCTTGCAGAATTACTGGAGTCACATGGAATATATTTAGGGGACCAAGAAGGTGGAGGACATTTAACTTATCTAAGCACTAGAAGAACAGATAATGTCACAGTAGGAATAAAACGAGCCATTTTGAATGAAAGGGTAGAAACATGACACAACGGTTATTGCATATTACCTTCCCCCACCAAGGAAATCTTACTGTCTTTCTCCCTGAAAAACTGTGTTCCTTTTCTTCAGCATGTTAACAGAGACCAATGAAAAGAAATAGGCTGCTTCGTGCCCATCAATAGAATCTATATAGCATCTTTTCCCCCAGGGATTAATTCAGCTTTTGATTAAGTCTTTCTAAGATTTAAATCACAATGTTACAAACCTCTAAGGAACTCCTCTATGAGTTGTGACCTTCTTTATTACTCAGCTGTTGGATAAAATACAAAGATTGATTTATAATGGCGTATAATGTGCTTGAAAACAAGGAATAGCAAAGAGAATTGCAAAATATAAGATAAATATAAAGTTAAATATTGCAAAAACTACTTTGGTTAAAATATTCTATAATTAATACTGAGTTATAACTGTGTAGCTACTAACGCTAGTGTCAAATGAGTATAATAATGTTGTTAGAGCTGTAAATTACATCCAATGATTAGCTAAATAATGCTACAATGAAAACTGACAATGCTGAAAAAGAATTTTGAACCAATATCACATTGTATACTTTAGACAAACTCAGTTTAGAGGGCTTTTGAATTAAAATAAGCTCCTTTTAAATAAACTATTCATAACCAGTGTTCGTTTATTTTTGCCAGCCTAATTTTGGTTTCAGTAATTATTTTGCCATTAGTATCATCAAGGGTGGAAGCAATTTAATGTTTGAGGACAACATCAAATGAATCCTTTATCTCTAATCAGGATGTCCCTGTATCAGACCAACAGCTACAATGGCTATTTCTTCTATTTCTTAAAAAATATCTCTTTACCCTCAAAATGTTCTTAAGAGTAAAAAGTTAACCCTTTAAAGGGAAGACTTGCATTGTTCTGATGTCCTTGCTGGTTCCAACCAGAAGATGAAAAATTCACTATACGATTTAAGGCTCGGTGGAGGCAAGTCCATACCTGAGGCTTATCCACTGCATCTTAGGAGTGCTAAGTAGCCATGGTTGTAAAAGAATGCATTATTTGGTTAAGATAATGGTAAGTTTTTATATTCTATTTTGATAAAAGAAGTGGCGAATCTTAGACTGGTACACAATAGAAATAGAACCATGGGAAATGTTTCTTTTTATTTAGCAAATCTCAATGTGCGACTGATATCTCTATCACATTTCCAATAATTAAAAGCATGTTTTTTCTCTATGAGATGAGGGGGCAGGGTTGGGATATATTCAGCCACCTTTCTCTAATGCTGTGCTTATGTTGGGTCTCACTGTGCAAGTTGCTGGGAATCAGGACAACCATCTGAAATCAGGAGACACCCAAGTGCTAACAGTGCATTCCCAGTCATCTCTGTCATTTGAACCACCAATCACCTATGAGACACAGTGGACGTCCTGACAGCAAGTCATGTCAGCAGCTATCAGCTAGTCCCATATTTAACCTGATGATTTACATATGATGGGAGGAGGTGCCTCCTATTACGAGTCTTCAAAAAATATTCATTTCATGTACATTGGAACTACTTCTTAAGCTGAATATTTAGCAAGTTTCTCACCAGGGGAAATGGCCTGCACTTGAAAACACACACTTTCCAGGGCTAAGTAGAAAAACAGAGCTCATCCATTGGCTAACGTCTCACTTCACTTTTCATAGTAGAAATCACCACTTTGCCTTTGCAATTTGCAAGGAGACAAGGTACAACACAAAAGGTGCAAATTACCTTAGAGCTGAAATTCATCCACAAATATGGAAAAGCAGGGAGGGAGATCCAGAAAGGAAACAGAATAATAATAATAATAAATAATAATAATAATAAAGAGAGTAATATGTACTGATCTGAGAAATATGCCAGGAGTTTAGTTATGATAAATAAGAAAAGCAAAAGTAGATTTGAAACATTCGTTTCCCTTTATTAGCTCAGTGAGGCTGATGTGTACTGCACATTTAAAAAAAAATCACAGGAATTTTCATACAATGAATAAAACCACAACAATACATGTAGAATTGGCAGGTGGAAAAAAAAAGCCCGGCAAGGGCTCAACTAATCGCTCACTTTCCCTCTTCAGCATAGTTCAACCAACAGTATTACACTTTCACCTACAAATCTTAAAGTAGCTCCATCAAATCAGCAGTTCACATTATTGAAAATGTCTGTCACATAGGTACAAATTTAGAATCATCACATTATATTACATGGCTATTCTAGGTCATCTATAGATCAGGTCTTAGACTACAGTGATTGAAGTTCTCGTTACAGCCATCAAAAAAGGACACATAATCATTACCTACTGTAAGCTCACATCTAAAGGCATGAAAAGGTTTCCTTTTTTCAACTGACCCAACCATCACACCCCAATAGTGCAAAGTTCCCTCTCTGCTGCTTTGAATGTTGACAGCCCAACCGTTGTGCTCTCGGAGTCATTTAGCAAAAATCGATTTTGTTGCACTGGAAGAATTATTCTGCTACATCTCTTTAAAAAAAAAAAAAATCCCACATTTCTAAAGCACCAGTTCGGTTACCAAAATTGTAGATGTGGTACTTACCACAGCATGAAGGCAATGGCCCATGGTCATCTAAAAATCCTAGAGATCTATGCTGAAATTTGCCTCCAGTGATGATGGGGTGCATGTGTTGATTTGAAATATTCTCTCCAAAATAAAAAAAATTAAAAATAAAAGGAATACAGTTTACATTTTGATGGGCTACCCACAGTGTCTGCATAAGATACAAAAGCTCTACTCGGATCTGTAGTGATTCTCTCTTTGCACTAATTTTAGATGCAATTTGAAGTCCATGGGGGGAAAAAAGAACTCTCTTTATGGTAACAATATTTGTCAGGCCAGAGGGGGAATAAATTAATCCTCACCATGAAATCTGTAGTGCTGTCTTTTGATAAGTAAGAAAAGAAACCAAGTATTTTTACTCATGTCAACGATCCAGGGCAAAAAGGAGAATGTATTTAAAATTGGATCACAAAAATTTAAAGGCAAAATAGAGAACACATCTGGTCCTTGAACACATAGTATGATTTACTAAATATCGATTTCTTAAAAATAATTTATTGCTCTTAATAGTCTTCTTTATTATTATTATTCTACAACAGAAGATACTCAAAATTCAGAAAGAAAGACTGTAAACTTTAGTTTGGCGTTCACACAGAGTTAAAATACCTGCATTTAACCTACAGAACAACAAGAATTAGGCAGATTAAAGATGTGTTACTGTTGTAACGCAGAACCTGTGAACAAGTTCTTTTATTTCATAGTATTTTTATTGCTTTCTATCTACTTAGAAATAAGAAGCCAAAAAATCAAGCAAGCATCCGACAGGACAGACAGTGGATTCACTCAGAACACAATATGCTGGTGATAAATGAATGCAGCTACCAAAATTAGCTGCATCGGCCTGGGGGTGAAATCCATTTTATAAGATCGTGTTGGGCGAAAGAAGGGAAAAGAACGATTAAGAAGTAGGTATATCATGTCTTCGAGAAAAGTCATGTCAGCCAAACTGTAATCGAATCTCAATTTAGAAACTCGAATGCACACTCCAGACAACTGACTTCCATTCCACAGGGGCTCCACACTCAGATGAAATCCTGATGCTCAAAATGGAGGTTTTTCTGAAGTGTTTTATTGAATTTAGCAGAAGCAATGTCATCGAGAACAACGTCATGGTCACGTCAGAGGCCATGCTAGTGCAAGTAGAAACACTGCTTCTGCAAAAGCTGAATTTCCCAAATGAAACACTGAAACTCCACCCTGACAACTGCCATGCATCCTAGGTAGAAAATTTCCACTGGCTTTATTATTTTCATCATCTCGTAATTTATAATAAATAGGCTATCTGCAATGATAAATATGTCTCTT
The DNA here is from genome assembly GCF_014176215.1 of Rousettus aegyptiacus. Lineage (NCBI taxonomy): Eukaryota > Metazoa > Chordata > Mammalia > Chiroptera > Pteropodidae > Rousettus > Rousettus aegyptiacus. The sequence goes on from NW_023416285.1 coordinate 12,730,519, forward strand.
TAGTAAACAAAGGAATGAGATATCAGTATTTATACAGGATGCATAACTGTAAAAAATACAGATAAATACCATCATCATACTCTGCCAAGGGAAAGAGATACTGGCTTCAAAGATAGTCTTCAGACACACATTAATTATTGTAAAAATCATACTGTAATTATTACCTCAGCATTTTGTATCAAATTAAAATCACAAAAATTAAAACAAAACGGCATTTTAAAAAGATTTTTGACCTCTAGTTTCAAAACTACTGTTGATAGAGAAAATAAAAACATTTCTTAATGGTTACCCATTGAGACTTTACATAAAATCATGATATCGTCTAGAAAAATTTTAGATGAGAAAATTTCATTCCCCTAACAAATCCAGTGTATAAAACTTCAAAGGAAAACAAGCAACAAGAGAATGTGGAAAAATATCGCAGAAGTGGTTAATACCTTTAGGGGGCTCGGATATTTCTTGACAAGATGCTTAGATCGAAGCTCACCTAAGAAGGGATGGATGTGCATAAAGCATCGTTTTGTTGTTGTTGTTGCACTCAACGAACACACACACTGTCTTTTTGTTTTTAACAATCAAATATATATAAGCAGTAAGTTCAGCTTCTAAATAGGTTAGTGTACAATAATTGTTTCACCTCATAATTACATTTGAATATTCTTGATTAAGAAAAATTGAGCAGTTTTGAAAAGAAGGCTGCATTTACAGTGCATAGCTGTAACAAAAAAAGAACATTGTTGTATAGTATGTACACAAAATAAAAATACTCCATTTAACATCTGTAAATACTTAACTACATCAGAGAATGTAGCAATTACACTATCTGAACACATCCCAGAGAGTTCTACCCAACTCTCATTCATAATGTAACACCGTGCCCGCTCCTCAGAAAGAACCACTGAACAAGCTGCACGCTTGACCGTTGACAAGGCTTTTGAAATTTGCAGTGGAAGATCAACATTTTTGGACATTTACATGGGTGTCAGGATAAAGGACGAATGACAGAAACTTCAAAATGTTAGGAAAGTTTAGCATTCCAGTGCCCGCAGTATCCTCTCCCACCCAGATTCCATGGCAAAAGGGGAAAAATAAAAAGAAAAGAAAAAGAGAGAGAGAGAAAGGATATTAGTTCTACGGAACCTGTGGTTTCTTCGGGATTGTCATATAATCATTACGTTTATGAGAGAAAGCTTGCTTCAAGTTGATTTTGCACTTCCTTAAAAAACAGAGTACGGAGGCCGATGCCCAGACATCAGCGGCTGTCATTTTAGGGTGGTTTGTGGTTGGTTGGTTAGTTTTCTTTCCTTTTGAATTTATGCATTTTTTTTTCCTTTAGAATAGAATATGAACATTTTGAAGTTCTAGGTTTTACGTGTGTCTTCATGGAACTGCTGCCATTTGAAGTGGTTTGCCCTGGCACACTCTGGTCAGGAACCCCCAGTCCTCACCTGTACATACATACTTTCCCCCAACCAGGCGCACTTGCATGTGCACACGCGTATGCGCGCGCACACACACACACACATGCTCACACACACACACACACACACACACACACACACACACACACCATCACCAAGAGACTCCAGGGAAAGCAAAGCTGACACCCATGAATAACCATGTGCTTACTGGATATCCAGTTTGTCTCTTGCCTCTTCAGCAGCTGTGTTCATGTAAACCATTGTTGTTGTTGTTGTTCTTGTTGTATTGTTGTTGTTTTGTTTTGTTTTGTTTTTGTACAGAGTGTAAAGTTGGAGAAATTCCTAAGTATGACTTGCAATAGTCTGTTGGGGAAGGACGCGCTGCCCCATGAGGTGTTCACCATCCCTCTGTCATCCTCAGCCAGGGAGCATGTTACCTGCGTAAGCTTCTCTGAGCTTCTTTCAGTAAACTATCAAAATCCAGAGAGTCATACTTGCTCTTGGTGGAAGCAGGGTCAAAGTCATCTGCGTTGGAATCTGAAAAAAATCCAAGCCAGGTTAATACACACTTTGCCAATGGTCTTTAACTTAATCATCCAATTCAAGATTCGATAGCAACTTATTCAATCAATATACTTTAAAATCAATATGCTTTAAAAATAAGTCCCCCCACACACATACATACATACACACACACACATACATACATACACACACACATACATATATATCATATTCAATGACTTATCCAAGGTTCCTTAACAACTTAAATGGAAAAATAAGGGTAGATGCTGGAACTAATTTTGCTATTCAATGGGACTGATTTCATTGAGCATAAAATTCAGTTGAGTAGGAGAGAGGGCATCATTAGAATTTCACCCACTCCCCAAAATGCTGCTCCCTTTTGAGGCAAAAGAAACATATGATCCAGTCACCTACTCCATACATTGGGGTACACTCATGATAGGGAACAAACTCTCTTAAAATAGAGGTTTAGGGAAATGCTTCATGTCTGAAGAGAGTAAATTCAGTCTTGTTATTCATGAATGGGAGACAGAAAATACACAAGTGTAATAAAGCCATGGTCTTTTTTGGACCCTTACATTAGTCTAAGTCAGCTTTTGTGCAAAGTTCTACGTGCTACTTCAAAGAGCCCTTAACAAAATCGATATGTTTCAACAATATTGAAAGTAAAGTGAAATGCTCTTTAATATTTCTGAGTTTTATTTTTCCATGAACATCCATAAAAAAAAGTCAGATATTTTTTCTGGTCTTACGGGAGACAGTGAAAAAGAATATGTTGGAACTATAACAGAAAACCTCTGCCGATACATTCGTTCTTTTAAAAGCACTTTTTGGGAAGGGAAAATAAACTTTTCTGGGAAAACAAACAATCCTTCTAAAATATGAACATATCTATATTTTACCCAGACTAAGTTACAAATTAGAAATGCTCAAAATGACAGAAGAGGATAATGCCAGCTAATGCAAAGGCATAATCATTGACCTCACAAGTTATTTCACTGAAAATATTGTAATTCCTCCAGCTATCCAGTACCAGGCTGATTTAATTTTTTTTTTTTTTACCCCTAGCTACAATCTATTTTAACCATCTTAGATTTTAAAACAAAGAACTTTCTTTACTTATTTTTTCTTTCATTCTCACCATTCCTTGTCTTCACTAAATTTTTGTCAAGAGAGTTTTTCCAGGTAAAAAGACAACAAAAAACAACAACAATTAGTCAGCATCAAAGATAAAAACAAGGACAAAAATGGCCAATCTTTCCTCACTAACATCTTAAATGGTTAATTCTTAAATTATACTGGCTCTTACCCTTCTCTTCATAGCCTAATGAATAGTTTGCTTCTATTACTAAAACCTTATGAGCACCTGTTGTTTGAATCAAAATCTTTTTTGCAGAAACAAAAAAAAAAAGGAAGTCCTACTCATTGCTAGAAATTAGTCTGAAGTCAGAATCCTACTTGCATTATAGATGAAAACAGAAGAATCCTGATGACTGGAGTCTGCGTGACATTAAGCTCAGCGTGTGTGTGTGTGTGTGTGTGTGTGTGTGTGTGTGTGTGTGTGTGTTCCTGTAGGAAATTTTGAGAATATCTAAAATGAACTAACTTTGGATTATTCTCCAAGAAAACCAGAATTTTAGTGTTTTTCTATTTTTATTAGCAAAAACTAATAACATTTTGAAACAGTGATGCTCAAGAATTTCTTCAGTTGTGAAAAATAAAAAGCTGGTATTTCATATATACCCATTTATGTGAGCATACTATGTCACACAATACTCGCCCATAAAATCGTTTTTCTTGAATGAAGATAGAATGTGGTTGTGCATACTTCCTGAGGCAATAAATATCTACTCCACACTTTTTTCTACACCAAAGGAAGAACACCGCAACACAAGTGAAATATAATAAAATTTGTTTGGACTAATCCAAAACCCACTCCAATGATTTAAAAAAAAATTATTACAAATAATACTGGATAAATAGAAGCAAATCACATTGCAATTGTATTCCTGGTACCTGTAAAGTTCTTTTCACAAGGTAGGCAGTCAAATTAATTATTTATTAAGTGACTATATTAATCTTGAAGACCAGCATATTACTAACACTATGGTTGAAATATGTGTGTTGGAATCAGGGAATCATTAACTAATAAATGGCAAGGGTTTATGACAAGTTATGTATGTATTCAAAATGCCAATAATTTAATACATTTCTTTGAGTCAATAAAAATGTGTGATAATACATTATTTATTTCAGTTTTTCTTATATGTTTAAGTTCCATTCCATAACGAATTTCTAATTGAAATTATTATATTCTTAGTATTGACCCATCCTTCTGTTCTGATCCTATGGTTTTAATTTAATTTTTATCCATCCTATTTTGGATTTTTTAATCAAGGTCTTTCAGAAAGATCTGTTTTTTTAATAAGACAGTGAATAGAAAGACACATAGATTATAGATTCATAGACACCAGACTTAAATTCTGGCTTCACCATAGTAACTTTGACTATCTCTTTAAATCCTGAGTTTCATTTATAAAACTGGCTCACAAATAGAAACTGGAATCATTATGTTTTACGGTAGTGGCCATTGTAGTGGCCATTAAGTGGCCTCATTAGTAAAGAAATAGGATGTGTGAGTTAACTTAATTTGGGGGAGCAAAAGAAAAACAAGAAAAAAATTGGATAAATCTATCTAAAATGATCAGTCACTTTGCTCTTGGTATAATGTATCTGTGTCACATCATTTTCACTTTACTCTTGACACACCCATCAGCTCACACTCCCTCCAGGAATCCATTATATGCTTCTGTTCACCATATTCAGTGGCCATGCCCTCATGCATTTGATTTGAACTCTTCAGGAAATAAAGAGAAGATACATATAAATATTGTTCAGTTCCAGAGCCGGACACTAGTGTTGATTCTTCCATTTTAAAGTAACTTGACATTTCCCACTGGTTCTCAGTACTATCATTTTTAATTATAATCATAGCTACTCTTTATCGAGTACCTGTGGTATGCCAGACACTGTGTTAATAGCTTCACAAATGTTTATTTAATCTTCGCTACAACACGATAAGGTATTTTACCAATGAAGAACCAGAAGCAGAGGGAGGTTAATTGTTTGCTTAAGGTCAGAAGCTAAGTTGGGTTTCAAACCCAGGTCTGCAGGATTCCAAAGGTCTGTGGGCTCTCTGACTACAGCCTGCCTTGGCTCAGATCGACTACACTTCGTGCAATTGTAGGGCTTGAGGGAATTGGAAAAACCCATGCTACTACAATATACATCAAACACTCTTTTCAGAAAATACAGAGCTAGCTTAGCAACGGCAAAGTTTCATTGCTGCTGGCTAGACGGTGAGATAACGAGAGGGGAAGCATTCTTCTTAGAAATATTTCAGGGAGGCTCTAGTTCAATTTGGAAACACCATTCAATCCTCCCTCTCCCAGTGATGAATCGTGATCTAAAGGCCCCTCTAGGTAGCTTATTTTAAACTCTAGATGTTTTGAGAGACTAGAAACACCCTGGCCTTCATCACTGAAGAAAATAAGTCAAATCAACTCAAGACTTCAATCTGTCTTGACTGTTTTTATCACCCAACATTTGAACAAATGACTTGCCACCGTTTATATTTTCATCCCTAGGCCTCTATCTCTCTAACAGTCAGCTGCCTCTCCTTGGCTTCATACTATCTATTTAGCTTTTGAAGTGAATTATAGCATATTCCCACTGAACAATGCACACCACCTATATCAATTACTCTAAGATGACATCACTTTGGTAAAAGGGAGAAAAAAAATCTCTGTGTTTGGTATTCATTTCTTTCTTTACACTGAACCAAAGCAAGTGCAGATAGAAATATAATAATGCTTAGGAATAGATTTATATGTTAATTTTACGATTGCTAGTTTAATTGATTTAAAATAATTATGTCATATGCACAAGACATTTGCCACTTTCTTTCCTTCATCAAAGAATTTAAAGGCTTACAATACACACATTAGATAGGAAATCACATGCAAAGGAACAAAATTAAAATTGGAAAGGAAATTAAGATGTCCATTGTGGCTTTATTTATAATGTGAAAAACTGAAAATGGAATAAATGATTAGCTATAATGGAATGATTAAATATAAAGGTACTATTCACTGAACAGAATACTGTGTAGCCATTAAAACGTGTTGATAGATTATTTTTTAATCTTGTGAATGTAGTAGAAAATGAACTTACACAATTTAATTAAGAAGTAGAATTTAAAAATACATATTTATATATAACACATGACCAACTATAAGAAATTAGACATTTTGAGACGAAATACCGGAAAGTAAATCACATACTAGGTAATAGTGGTTATCTCTAGGTGATAAGCTGATAGGTGATTTTACTATTTTCCTCAATACTTTTTACATTTTCTAAATTTTACCCCTTGAGTCTGTACTTTTATAATAGGAAAAAAATCAATAGTTATATCTACTTCGATTTCCTTATCTGTAAAATGGGGATGATGGTAATAATGCCTGACTCCTATGACTGTGCTGATAATTAAATGAGAAAATGCTCACGAAGCCCCTCCTGGCAGTGTCTAGCACGTGGAAATACGCAGAAAAATAACATCTTTTCTTCTTTTTTGTTTTAAATAAAGTCTAGTGTGATCTAGCATATACATTTTTATTTCTCCTCTCAAGGTATAATTTGTAGGAAAGTTAAAATTTTTACAACTTTGCGATATAATAAGGGAAAAAGAACAAGACTTTTGTATAGTCTGTTCCATAAAACAATGATGGCAATGGTTTGTCTAAAAGGATTCGTGGTGGGAACAGAAAGCAACAACAGATTACACACACATACAAAGACACACACACAACATAAAACATGCAGACACATACTATACCCCGCACATACACACGATAATGTACTCACAAAACACAACATTCCACGTATACATACAAACAGTGCAGAATTTCAGCATCTGGGAAGACAGGACAATGAATTGACTTCTGGCCCTTGTTGACAAAACCTATGCCCCTTGCTTCTGAATGCCCTTTGGGCGATGAAATTTGTATTCGAATAGTCCCTGCAGAAAATAAAATAATGGTCCACCCCGTTGTGCCTATGGTTTACATTTGCTTCCATTTTGAGCTCTACATATGGATTCCTCATTTCATGTACAATAAAATCCATACCTAGGTCTGCATAGTTAGACTTGAAAAATTGCTTGCGTCCACAAAAGTACAGCTCGAAGTCAGTTTCATTTGACCTGCGCAAAGTGTATCCATTTTCAAGAGCAGCGAAAGCATCACAGGTATAACGGTAGGTAATGAAACCATAGCTGTCTCTGCAATGGACAAAGAGAAGTTCAAATCTAGTGAGAAAGCATTAGCATATCTGACTGTAACCCTTTCTACTTTGGGAGACTTCGCTCGTGCCAACGTCTGAACCACTGCATCCATTTATCAGTGTGATTGTCCTGTCAAGCAGCTAAATACTTATTTCTGGGACAGAAAATCTCAACTAGAAAGATTAATAAATAGGGATGAAAGAAAATAAATAAGGTTCTGAACTCAACATGTCATCTGTCAAAGCATCCCCATCCTAGTAATCGTATGGCCATAATTTTTTACATATGTCAGCTTCTAAACAAGAAATAATCTTGAAGATTCTCACCCATCATCCCGTAGATTTACTGTGCACTCCTCAATTTCACCAAAAACTTCAAAACGGTCCCTCAGTTCTGTCCGTGTTGTGTCAGGTCTGATTTTACCAACATATATCACACGGCGTTCTTCCTGGGGGTGGGGAGCAAAGAGAGACTTGCTAGTTCTGGAGATAAGAGAGAAGTTGAACCTCCAGAAATATTCATAAAGGCAAAATCATGCATAATAAGAACCCACAGGCCATGCCAATGAAAGCAAAACAAACATACGCTAAAACTGACCAAGTTTAATTTCCATTTCTTCAATATCACTCTCATCTCTTACATTCTCTCTCTTTGACATCTCATTCTCTTTTACTTTTCCTATCCAATCCTATTCTTCAATCACATGAACTTTTATATATTAGAAAAATATATATGTATAAGGGGATCATTTTGTCACTGAATAACTGGACAATACCTATTAAATATTTTATTTCCTGTGGCTCAATTATTAATCTTTAAAATTGGTAAAAACAAACAAACAAACAAACAACTAACCTGGCTTGCAAAACTGTTTAATTTCTCATTAACTCACCATTCTAATAATGAGAAGTATAATTTTTTCCAGTTTTATTGAGAAATAATTGGCATATATCACTAAATAAGTTTAAGGTGTACAGCATGATGGTTTGATGTACAAATTTTGACATTCCACAAAAAAGTGATTCTCAAACTCTAGTATATATAAATATTACCTGGGAATCTTATTAAAGATGCAAATTATTAGGGTTTATCTCAGCTATGCTAAAAAGTATTTGGAAGATAGGATTCAGTGATCTTCATTTTTAACAAGCACACCCCAGTGATTCTGATACAGGTGGTCCAAAGACAATAATTTGAAAAATACAGTCTTAAAATGTAGACTATTTTAAGCCATATGTCTCCAAAAAATAAGAGCTAGAGAAGAGGCTATAAACTTCACTTTGCCAATGAATCCTATCTTTAGAAACATACTTAGAAGGGTGTGGCCTAATTTTCACAAGTGGAGTTAATATCATCACAATCTGAAACTCATCAACAATTTATAATCTAAAAAATATGGGAAGAATATTTTATACCCTGAGGATGTATTTCTTAAAAAGAAAATGACAAAAATGCATTCTTCAGGTAAGAAACCACCCTATAATTCCCATTCTAAGAAGACAATGCTAAAGAGGATGATGTCTCTAAAAAGTGAGAAAAGGTAAGAATATAAGGAGTTAATATAAAGAATGTGCTTACCAACTAGGCTGTATATCTATCAAGGACAAACAAGAATGAAATGAACTTAAGATTGCAAAGATTTAAGGTGGAGGGAAGCAAAGGCGAGGGAGCACAGGACTGAGATATGAATTTAGCTTGCCTAAGAGTTTTTCCTGGATGTACTGAGAGTATCCTGTCTTCGATGATGTGAAAAGTAATTTAGGCCTAAGGCAAAGAGATGTCCTATGTTATTTACGAAATGTCTTTCCTTTTCATGTGTCCAGTATTTAGCAAAGAACCTGGCAAAGACTCGGCACTCAATAAGGGTTTGTGAAATATAACTGAACAATTTACAGACTCTGTAATAGATATCCTCCTGGGTGATCTGATCATCCATGTTGCATCTTCCTTTAACCTTTGCAACATTCATATTTCTATTTTCATCGGGGAAATTCCTCTAACTTTAAACTCAAATAACCAGCTATGTATTGGACATGTCAGGCCTAATGCCCCCTAAATACCTCAAACTAGACCAACATCACCCAAACCAAGCTCTCCAGTTCTGCCTTTTTCCAGTGGGTCTTTCTCCAGTGTTCTCATATCAGTGATGTTAGCACCATCTACCAATTATTCAGGACAAAAACCTGAGTGCCTTCCTTGATTCCTTCCTTTTAGTCCACTGTACGTATTTATCACTATTAAGTCCTGTTGATTTTTATCTCCTAAATCTCTAGTCCATCTCCTTTATTATATCTCCCCTAAACCAAGCTGCCAGCATCTCTTTCTGGACTAGTAGAACAACAGCCTCTTAACTTGGATCCCATGTCAATGTTTACCATCCTCTAACCTAGTCTTCCACTTTAGTCAGAGTAGTCTTTGATATGAGAACAGAAATCTGATTGTATCAATTACTGTGTAAAACATTTAAATGACTTCTCACAACTTTTAAAGAAATCCCTAAATCATTAACAGAACCTACCAGGCCCTTTGTGGTCTGGACCTGTCATCATCATGGGTTCTGTCTCCCACAACCCATCCATACCTTTACACTATTACCTAGCCACGTTGAGCTTCTAGCATCCCTGAGGATACACTGTGCCCCTTCCTTTACCAAGCCTTTGCACCAGCTGTTCCACTGCTACTTGAAGCATCCTTCCCACACTGCCTTTCCCTTCCCGCTACCAACATGTGCGTAATGTCTAGAATTACATTGAACTCAATGATCATCTCTTTTATGAGACTTGAAATGAGGTCAGGCTTCTATTAGTTGCTCTTATCGAACATGCTATTTCTCCTTTGTAGTTCTTTGCCAATTATAATTAAATAGTTAATAGTTTATTCATTGTTTAATGTCTATCTCCTCATACAATGAAAGCTTCGTGAAAACAGAGACCATATCTGTCCTGTAGACTACTATGATTTATGGGTACCTGAAATATAATGAAGTCTCAATGAATATTTGTTGAAAAATCAGTCAATTGGCAATCAATTAACACTCACCCCATATCCTTCATTATATCAAAGATGCCTAAGTGTGTCCTTACTCTGTGAGGCTCTCTAAGGCAATGGAGAATAAAAGCCAGGTTTGATGCTTTATCACAGAAAAAATCCTACTCACGTAGCTCAGCTGAGTGAATTAACAAAGGTTTCCATATGTTTTTACAGGTTTAAGTGTTAGAAGTGTGGAGTAGCTGCAAGTTCGCAGGATTCTAACTCTTAAAAATCACCTTTGAGAAACAGAGGCAGAGCTCTGCTGAAACAGTTGGTAAAACACAATTCCTCTGACATCAGCTGTTGATCTTAAGTAAGTAACCAGATGATGTACAGCAAACAGAGTAGGCTGCCTGATTCACTTCCATGTAGATTGTATGTCTCAATCGAAGGCTATAATTGTGTTTCTCTAGAGCACCCAGCACATTCTGGAGGTCAATAAGTATAAATGATGGCGAGGCTCGTCCTGGGGCAGCATCGTACACTTGAGCGAGGGAATCATAACATCACATTCCATTCTATTTACGCAGCCAGCTCTAGCCAAACAGCCAAATGTGATGGGACTGTTATCTAAACTTCCCGGCGCCTGCTTGCATGGGTGTTATGGACTTTTTTTAATGAGCTTTTTCAGAAAGGTTACTACTGTATAGAGGAAAAGGAGGGGGAAATGCAGAAGAGAGAGAAAGAAATTGAACCATCACAAGGAAATTGCTCCACTACCATTACGGGAATATACACAGCCTACGTATTCAAGGAAATTTGAAGTTAAAGCTAAAATCGACCATATGCACGTCCATATGCAGACATATTGGGAGAGTCTCTGAATTGCTTCTTTATAGCAATGCTGTATGCAACAATGATCCCACAAAGAAGATAAACCAGAAGACTTTTTATATCAGATACTGAAACATTCTGCAGTAGAAAGAAGACACAACCTAGATGGGAGAAACAGAACTCCAAGGGCTGGTCCACAGTCACTTAAGTTACCTATTTGTCTATCATCTCCTTTTATGAAACACAGGAATGGGACCATGTCTTGCTACCTTACAAAGACCAGAGATTGAATACATGCTAAAATTCTCATTTGAGAAAATGATTAGAGTGCTCATTTTTCCTAGTGCTAAAAATGAAACTAAAGGCATCTGAAGGTCTTAAAAGCAAAGACAAAAATCTTTCCAAGACTGGCCAAAATGTCTAGCAAAGAACCGATTATTTTTAACAGGTTACAGTTTTATTAGACAGATGAATAGATTCCATATCTTTAAAAAAACCTTAACATTTGCAGCCAATTTTTCAAGACATTAATTTCTAAACAGGAGATGAAAGGAAAAGAAATCAAAATGCTTAATAACGTTTCCAACTTCTTAAAGGCTTGGAGGAACTCTAAACCTTTGGCAAAAGCTTTTGAAAAATGATTTTCAGACCAGCTTTCACTATTGAGGAGGAAGTTACATTTATCAAACATCTTTTAGCTTCAATTTTCACAAAAGCCAGTTTGCTGATGTGGTGGATAATAAAACTGAAGATTTATGCTGTATTAACAGGTATGGTAAATCCTCATTAAATCAAAACACAAGAAATAAATAAAAGAAAAAATCCTGACTGAATTAACTGACTTTGCAAAAAGGGAATAGAGACTCCCTTTTAGTTGGAGAAGATACAGCGGTTGCTTCTCATCAAAAAATAAAGAACTCATGGTAAAAGGGGTTTGACTAAGAATAATAATAAATAATAGGGAGATCGATATTTACTGTCTAAAATATGCCAAGTACCGTGTCTGATGCTTTTTAATGGGTTATCTCACTAAAATGTTCTGCAGTGCTAGGTAAAATCAGGGAACAGCCTGATAGAATTTGAACTTGAGTCCTCAGAACTTTCATTCTATATTTCCGACTCAGAATAACATGAAAATTCCTCCTCCTATGTGAAGGAAGCTGCATGTCAACTTTGGCAGTGAAAGATCTGTGTTCATTTCCAGACGAGCTACAACCTGACTCCTTCAAAAATTCCAAGGGCATCATAAATACTATAGAGCGGAATGGATAATATCAACGCCACTTCTAGGGTGAATGGTATAGCTAGGTCCTCAACTGAAAGGATAAACCGAGAGGAGTAGGTGGCCATGAAAAGGTATGGATGGACAGAAAAATGTCCAAACTCTGACGAAATCCAAAATCAAAAGGTTTTTTTTTTTCTCCTGCCTTTAATATTGATTATGCTCATTTAATTCAGTAGGCATTCAATAAGTGCCTACTACTAGGGGACATTCTTAGGGAAGAAACAAAACTATAGAATTCAGTTTTCCAAATTTAACCCCATCCCAGTAGCACCCACCAATATTCTCCCTTATTGTCTAAGTTTGGATAAATGTGTGTAAATTCAGGTTAGTCTACTTAACCATTAACATGCAAGTAAGAGCTAAGATGCAAGTGAGCACAGTGCTAAATCAGAAAATGTGAAAACTGTAGATGGAGGGTATATATGACTACTTTTGATAAAACTACTAATTTCTAAACAGTGAACTTAGACTCATAAGATATATTCACCCACATGAAATATGTATCGAAAAAGCCTCGACTAGAAAACTACTTAATTTTCTCCCAAAAGAAAACTATGAGAAATTACACTTTTTTTTTTTTTTTTTCATTTGGAAGACGCTGATGTATCAGCGATGATGCACCGTTCCTGGCTCCTGGGCTGCATACTAACCGATGGAGAAGAGAAATGAAATGGCACGGGCATTGCCCAGGCACATCTGGTTTTGGTTTTAAGCACTGAGCCATATCATAATGTCTAGATTTGCCCTTTAAATTAACATCCCATTATCATGTTTTCTGGCAGGGAACTGTACAGATTGCAGATGGAGTTGGACTTAGAAGTCCACAAAAAATTAGAGCAGTGACAGTTTAGACATTAAATACTAAACTCTGGCTTGCAGAGTTCCAATATAACCTGAATTATCTCAAGCCTATGAGGCTGAGAAAGGCAGAGGGTGAACTGGTTTTGGGAAAAGAGTTCGGATGAAAATTGGAGGAAAGTAGCAATGGAAATAATGTCAATATTCAACTCCAATATACGAATTACTAATTACTAGTTTTCTCTTGTCTTTGATTTAATGTACTCAGGTTGGTTTGGATAAAGACTTTTAGAGGCATATGCAATGAAAAGTTTACAGACTTCCCAAACTATCTCTTTCTTATGGAGCTAAAAATAAAAGCAATACAGACCACAAGACAAAGGTAGCAAAGACTAATTTTATAAGTTATCAACTATTATATGATTTTAACATTATATTTGTTCATTTCCCTTTGGAGCCTCTGCTTTGTTAGTCTACTAATTACATGATTGATCTGAATTTATGCAAAATCCAGCACTGTACCTAAAGTATTCCAAATATAATTTGCTACTTATTCATTACTTTAAAGGTATCTCAAAAATCTGAATGGAAATTACTTACTCAACAGACTTAGAGGGACTGTTCTAGTTCCTTTTGCTGTCTCATGAATGACTTTTCAATCTAATCTAGTCATATGAATCAAAAGTCATTGCTTGTATCTCTGTGCCCAAGTTCATAAAAATACACTTTGCAAATGCATTTTGGCATAAGAAAGCAGATCATTTTGAGGAAGGAAATCAATCAGAAAATCTTCCTGTGGGTAAACTCATTAAACAGTTCCACTATGCCTTCAAGATAGACTTCAAAATCTTTATCATGACTTACGGGACCCTTCAAAGGTCTGGCTTCCACAGAGCCCTCTGGACTTATTTCTTGCCTCTCCTGTGTTCTAGTTAAATGACTAGCAGCTTCCTAATATACCTTGCTCTTTTCCAGAGACTCAGAATGGGCTATAGCCTCTGTCTAGAATAGCAATGTCCAAGAAAAATATAATGCAGCATATGTAATTTTAAATTTTCTAAGAGGGACATTTTCAAAGTAAAAAGAAGCCAGAAATTTAATTTTAATGTTATATTTCATTTAGCTCAGTGTATCCAAAATATTATGATTTAAGTTGTCATCAATATAAAAAATATTAATGAAGTATTCTACATTCATTTTTGTATGCTCTTCAAAATCCAATCACATTTATAGAGCATCTAAATTTGAGAGTAGCTGAATTAGCCATATAGCTAATGGCTACCATACTGGACCTCATAGGTATAGAAAAACTTTGATCTCCATACTTTTAGGTTTCAATCAATCTCACTCTCTCCAGGGATGACCTCCCTCATTCCTGGGTCTGGGTGCCCACCGAATGCCACCTTAAATATGTTTTCTGCAATAGCACTTAACACCCCCTATTGGCTGTTTGTCTTTATGTTCCAGAAGACTTGTAGGGGACCAGATTTTACCTAATTTTTTATCCTAAGCACCTAGCAAATGCCTTTCACATAAAGAGTCATGAGTTTTCACTTGCGTTAAATGGAAATAGTACATAATTTTCCAAGTAGAAATTGGTTTAATAGTAAGTCCCAAATCTTTATATTAAGTTTTACTATCTATGTAGACCACTGTATTAGTAAACAATCTCTATGTCATAGCTTTTCTCAATTTACTTTTCAAAAACAAAAAGAAAAAAAAATCTCAAAGCCAAGATTCTCATAAATGTCTAGTTAATTTATAACTACTTAATATAAACCAAGTTGTCATTTGCACAATAATATAAGCCATCTTTAGAAGAGAACTGACGAAAGATTGTCTTAGTCAAAGAATTAACTAAGGGACTGATTAACATTTGCAACACAGAGAGAAGGCAGGGCGGTATCTGCTCCTGAACTGAGGTTGATGACTTCAGGAGTGATTTTGGCTCAGGCATCAACTATGGAATGTAGACCAATCACACTATTTGGTCAATTTAAAAAGAGCCAAACTAGCAAAAGTGCAACTAACCTCCCTTCCTTCACTCCAGTTTAGTATCTGGTACTAAATTAGCTTTTGAAGGAATCAATTAAGCACTATCATTCATCTATATTTATTTACACAGCTTTGGCTATAGCTATGTGTATTTTGCCCAAACAAGTAAATAAATGATAAAATTACCAATCTCTCTCTTTAATGGCATAGTTCTGGGAAGAAACAAAGAATTTTATAAAATACAAATTTGCAAACACTGAAATAATTATTTTCCTAAATACTTATTCAACACGATTCTCTTTTGTAAAGATTAACTGGAATGTGCCATCTTAAGAGGCTTTGTAAACTATGTGGCACTATATAAATGTGAGTTATTATAATTACTGAATAGGCTATTAATTAAAAACAGCAAAATTAGAAAAATTGAATTTTTAATTTTCATTAGTCTTAAGTGTTAACTAATGATACTCTGCAGACCTTAATATTACAGCTCGTTGAAAGTTAAGAAAAATGAGGAAAAGTGGTGTAATTTGCACAAGGCCTTTGATTCGGCCTTAGGTAGATTCAACGTTAAGCACCAGCAAACACCCTAGGCCTTGAGCCCATGTCCAATTACTTTTCCCCTCCTCCTGAGTACCTGTGATTGGCAAACCTCTCAGTTAACCTTTCTCTTCCAGCCAATAACCATTGGCCAATGCTTGATTTTGAACTTCATTTGGCTTTCAAGATTCATTAGGCTTTCAAGATTTTGTGGATGGTAGTGGGTTTTCTTAAAGGAGCCATATAAATCTCACCTTTAAAATTCCTTTCCCTAACTCGTAGTTTGCTAATATGCAAGATATGTCAAAAGCTGATCTTCGAGGGAAATGACTCTTAGCAGCCAGCACAGACAGGCAGCTGCTGCAGGGCACAAAAGCAGCGCCACGCCCAATGGCTTAGCCAGGGCTCTCGGGAGCACCCTGTCAGGGAACACCCTACTACGCAATGGAGGCTTGGTGGGAAATAGCGCCATAATTGACTAGCGCCATAATTGAAGTGACTCATATTTGCCTCAGAGTCTAGGTTGATAAGCAGACCCTGGGAGGGAGTTTGGGTAAAGTCTACCCATTAGTAGGCAGCTGCTGAAGAAGTACTGACCCACAAAGAATGAACTCGTTTAACATAACCTGGATCTTTCCATACTATCTATATGTCAAGTGACTATAATACCCTGTGGTAAGTGATGTCAAGATACATAATGGGTAACTGGAAAGTAGTTCATAAGAAGTGTGGCTGTGTCAACGGCCCAGTTAGATGTTGACTCAGCACAAGTAAGAAATGATGGCTTTCTTAGCAAATCTTCCTCTCCTGCTTCCTTTAAATCTAACTTGAACCCAGTCTCTTCATGGACAATCCAATCCAACGCTTCTACCAAAAAAGATGAACCAGTGATACCTCCTCATTTTCCACTCAGAGAAAAAAGCAGCAGAGAACAGTAAGAAGTCATCATCTGACCAGATGGAACCAATACTTGACGGAATAAATATCTGCTCCCTCCATTTTTGAAAACAGTAACGAGCTTCAAGATGAATGACAATTATACTGACTTAACATTTGGTTTTCCAATAATCTGTGTTAAGAGAGGTTAGAGACTCAGTGATATTTTAATTCCAAAAGGCTGAACGTTGCGTATTCTAACAAAGCCTTAGCTTTAGCTAATTTTCTAATCTACAAAAAAATAAAAAGAAAAAAAGGAAAAGAAAAGAAAAATAAAAAAGAAACCCTCCTTTAAAATGAAAGTTAGCTGCGAGCTGCTTACAATTGCCTTCTGCCTCTGCCTCTCCCTCTGTTTGGCCCTTTCAGATTCTCGCTTCTCATACTCTCTGCGGTATTCTTCCCTCTTCAGCCTTTCGTGCTGATATTCCTCGTAGCTGTCATACCTGAGAAACATAACTTCATCATTAAGTCAACCACCTCCAATTGCACAAAGCGAAATGAATAATAAACTGGGGAAGGGTAGGGTTTTAGGTAACGTCTTGTCATCGAAACGTAGAGATGAGAGGAGCCCGAGGAAGATGACACACATCATTACCTGGGCCTACGGCTGCAGGGTGATCTTGAACGCGATCTCGAGCACAGGGGAGAGTTTCGGTGTGAACGGTGTCTGCAGTGGCTTGACTCATAGTAGTAGCAAGATCTGGGAGAAAGGAGAAAAACAAAAAGGGCATTTGCAACTGCCACTTAACCCCCGTCGCTTGGCACGACTGAACATCCCATGGAACACTGTGCTATATAAACCAGCTTTTTCTTCCTAGCTATGAGGGAGAGTTCCCAGTGACAGTTTCTGATCGTCTAGTCAGCTTAGAGTTCTGGGAGTGATGTGTTCTCTCCAGCGTCTCTTATTGATGTTAACGCCGAGCACCAGTCTGGTACACTGTCAGCTTTATCTCACATGGATCTCAACTACCCTGGCACAGGGCAGCTCTCCAGGTAATGGAAAAAGTTAGATGAGCAAGTTTCTTACAAATTGCTCTCTCTGATCTGACTGGCTTAAGGCACTGTGCTCAAGGCCTACAGATTTAAAAGAAGATGAGGTGAATATATGTGTAACAACAATCTCATTAGCTCTGTGGCACCAGAAATGCAGTGGCGAGGGGCCAGGCTGCCTGTGGGTTTTGAATGTTTTTTTTTCTTTCTTTTTTTCTTTTCTTTTTTTTTTTTTTTACTTCCTGGGAACATCTTAAGTTTTGCTTGGGTTTTGGGTTTACCTTGAAGAGGATCTACTGCCTGGGGATCTTGATCTTGACCTGGAATATGGTGATCGGGAACACGACCTGTGTCGAGAAAAGGACCTTGAACGAGAGCGCATCCTTTGGGGTCTTTGAGAAAATAAGGATTTGGGTGGTGACACGGAATCTCTACATGGAGAGTTAAAAGAAGAGCAGGAAGGCGACACATCAAACAATGAATAGGATTGCGTGCCATCCCAAGGGTAGTTCAGTTTATCACTTTCATCTTCGCTGTCATCAAACAGGCCATCCATGGCTAGTCCTGAATTTATAAACATAGGTAGTTTGGAGAATTGTTCGTTACTGAAATCACTGTCCCTCAGTTCTCTGGTCTTGTCTGCTTCGTCGTCAAAAACAGCTTGACTGGGATGACCGAAGTGCTTGTTCAGCTCAGCTCGGATTTCCTGGTCTTGGAGCTGTTTTCTGGTGCTGCAAGGAGAGACCTGCTTGCCCGCCTCCAAAGTCTCTCTCATGTAGCACTTGTCTGAATCTGTGGAAGAACAAATCTGCCCCTGCCAACTGGAGGAAGCATCTTTATATTCTAGTTGTCTAGAGTCTTGGAGCTCCTGTGATATATTAATGAGTATTTCCGTTTTGGAATTGAGTGACTGACAATAGTCATGGTCACCAAACAGCCGTAGACTGGGCCGCTTGGCCTTCCTTTCCTCGTGTCCGCTGGTGAGCACTGAGGTCTTGCTGAGTTGTGCATACAACTCAGACTGCTCGGGCCCTTTCTTGGTGGAGTTATTGCCTTGGGTACTAGGAGACTCGCTGTACCGGGGCTTCTTTGATGGCGGAGGTACCACAGTCTTGCAAGAGGACTTCAGCTTTGGAGAAGCCCTGAAAGGGTTGTCTTGGTTGGCTTTATGAGGAGGAGTTGTGGGTGGAGTTAGGCCTGAGGCAAAAGAAAGAAAGAAAAAGAGAAAAAAAGAAGAAGGGGGTGGGGAGAGAAAGAGAGAAGAGACAGAGGTAATGTTCTTAAATGCCAGAATAAGTTTTCCTAACTTTTCCAAGGTTTCAGACAATGATTAAAACTGAGTGAAAAAGAAAAACTGAATTCATGACAAGACCTGAAAAAGTGACTCTCTTCCCTTAAGTTTCTATCACCAAGAAAAGATGGATCTACAATGACAGGCAACAGTGAGAGTCATGATATTTTGTATCTCAAACACTCATGCTAACAGATTCTGCTTCCCAGAAGACATTAACGCATCCCTTCCACCCTCCATGGCACCAAGCAACACTGAAGCTCAAATTTTCAAGGGCATCATATCATCTGTGTTATGGAAAATTAACACGGTGGGACTCAGGGGACTCACAGAATAGCTTTGGTAGCATGTGTCTGCAAAGCACACTGTCAAGGAGGCAAGTGGCTCAGGGCCTTTTTATCCAAGAAATGTACCCATGGAGCCAAAGTCAGGCAGCTTGAAAACAAATGCATGAAATGACAGCAAAAACAGGGCAGGGTGGGATGACATAGGCAGCTTCAAAGTAAGTTCAGTAAAATATGACATACGAATGCAGGGAACAAGACAACTCTACAACTTGATGGAAATGATTCTTCGTCTCCACAGTTCATTAACTTAGTAAACCATGGCTAATGTAGGTATAATACATTCTTGTAAGCATAACTAATACATTCTGTCTAAAATATGGTTCTGCTACAGAAACCTAAATGAACAGTAACACGAAAGATTGCAGTGCCAGGGGACCATTTTATTTAGAGCATAACATTAGGGCAGGTTATGAGGCTGAAGAATTGAAACGAATCCAAGCTTTGGTAACCAGCTAATTAAAAATATTTTTAAAATAAAGGAAGAAGGGGGAGAATCCATCAGTGGTTGCGTTCTGTGCTTTTCTATAGAAGGGCACAAAATTCCATCAGGAGTCACTGTGGGAGAGTCTGTGAAGTGTAGTTGCCTCTGTGAAGTTTCACCCCCGAGTAAATGCTACTCATCCCTTCACCAAGGGAGAATAATTGTGACGTGGCTTTAGAGACCAAGGAACTTTGAAGGAGGGGAGGCTGGAGTTCAAATGACTTTATGCTTACAAGGGAACATTTTAGTTTACAATACACTTTCTATTTAGGACGATGGGTGAATGCTATTCAGCAGAAAAGAACTTGAAGTCTGCTAGCAAGCCTGGGGTTAGACTTAAGGCAACTGCATGTTTTAAGGAAAGGCAGAGCAATCCTACCTTGCTGAAAAAAGAAAAAAAACTTTATATATATTTATACAGAGAGAACCAAGTAGGTCACAGAAAGCCACATGAAATTTGGGGATGAACAGGAAGATGCTGTTTCTCTCTCCTACTTTATATTAAAGAGATGGAAGAAATTGATATTCTCCCTAAAATGAAATATTTTATACCAATACTTGGCAATATTATCATGCATGGCTAATTCCACCTTATTGAGGGAGGAAAAGGGACAAAATACAAAGCAGTTTAACTTTAGAAATCCATCCCAGAAAAGTTCAGAAAGATGGGGAAATGAAAACCCAAAGAGAGGGACACATCTGAGTCTCGAAAAAGTCTCCCTTTATTAGCAGCCTACTGTATGCCTATCCTTCTTTGCTTATACATGATAGGGAGGTGACATTATTGAATGCATCATCTGCATCACTGAGGCACACCTTCCTTTTCTTCCTTCTTTCATAGACAAATGTCTTCTATTCAATCTTAGAAATCCCTATGGAGCAATCACTTCTCTCTTTCTTTCTCTTTTTTCCCCCTTGTTCTTTACCTTTTGCTCTGTCCATTGATACATACTGATCTCTACCACCTACTACCTTCAATTACCATTACAACAAATCTAAAGATACTAATGACAAGTTTTCAAATATTTCTCATAGGAAGCCAAGCTGCTCAAAGAAATAATGATGAATAATCTCTCTTGGGTGAGTAAACAACAGTCAAATATTCCAAATGACATAGCCATTGAATTGGGGGAAATGATATACAACATCCTGAAATCCAACTCCATAAATCTTTTCATGACACTCCAAATTAAGGTAGTTTTTATTTTGCTAATAATTTACTGCCAGGATTACTCACTTGATACTTATCAGATATAGCTATATATTCCTGCTTGTCTTTTTTTGAATGTGAATTATATCTCATCTCTCCAAATACATTATAAGCTCTTAGCAGAATGTCACTTCAGCTTAGTTTTGCAAAATTTTTTACTCATTTTTATTTTTATTTTCTAGATTCTCCTTCAGGGGTGGATCTCACATTTCGGTGGCCCAAGGATCAATCGGGAAGCTGGTTAAACATTTTTAATGAGATGGGTCACAGACCACATATGGAGAGCCACTGTCCCACAGTGCCTATGTGGCACATTGCCTTTTACTCAGGTATATGTATTTTGACTGACATTCTAGACCTATGAAAAGAAACCCTAAACTTCAGAAACACCAAATTAGGCCACTATTAAAGAGAGACTAGTTCTAAAAATAGCTCCGCTATCTAGGGATTTTAAATATAGAAATTCTTTTTAGTCTTGAACATTTGAAACCCTCACCCTAGTACCTAAGCTCATTATCACTTAAATAACTGATTCTCAAGTTGCTCTTGGGAATGGCGACACCCCAATTGCAGTTTCTTTGAGTTAAAAACAAAGCCTTTCACCTCCTTTACCTATCAGACAGTCTGTGGGCATTGAACAGACAATCACTGAATGCCTACTGTGTGCTGGATGCTACGTCAAGTACTGGTGTGTCAGGGACTCAGTTCCAAGAATGTCACAGTTATTTTTGATACAGAAACACTTCTTTAAAATTTGACGTAAGTATATTTTCTTGTACATGTGCTTAAAATCTACAGAAACTCTGAGATAACCAAATATACCTTGTGAGTGAAAATATCAGGGTTGTCAATTTCTGTTGGTGCTACTTGTTAAAACAAAGAATAATCGCTTTGTGGGTAGAAGTTATTTTAGGATCAGTGGGTAGGGGAAAATAATTCAGATAACTCCCTGAACTTTCTGCCATTTACTGAAATGTCTTTAATCAGACAATACTTTCAAGTAGGACTAAGAATTCTCAGGAATCACAATACTTCGAACCACCAGTGCCTAATTGAAAATCCATTTCCAGAGATAGCTGAGACGGAGAGTAAAACAACAGTACAAAATAGCATTTTTTTTTTTTCTTTTAACACAGTGTCAAACTTTTAAGAGCTGCTGATGGGACAGGGAACCCCTCGCTGCACCTGAACTAATTGGATTTTTCTAACTCCATCTCTCCTACCCTGATTTTTTTCCCCCTGGGGTAGGAGGGCAGTCGATACCAATCCCTAAAAGCCACTATCTTTGCTCATCACCCCACTAATCGCTAGACTCTCAATTTCATCCCACAAGCCTAAACCAACAATGCTAATGCCTCCTATAACCTCCGGATTATTTCCTGTGTGTTGATTTTCTGGGGAATGTGTACATTTTGGTGTTGACAGTACAAGGTATATTCCGTGCTCTCTCTTGAACTTAGCAGGTTTTGACAGATTTATGTGAGGACAGATGGCCATTACAGGCTGAAGGCTGACAAGAGGCAGTTCAGAGCATTGTTAACACACTTGCACAAACTCTCAGCAGTGCAGCACTGTGCAGAATGTAATTCAGACTATAGCTTTTTTATTGCTGCCTATTTTCTTTTGTCAAAAGAGCCTGCTGTGCAGAGCAACAAATGGCTGCTATTACCCAGAATGTAATGGGTGTCAGACAAATCACGTAACACAAACAATCAAGAGTATGTAGGTCATATTTCAACAGAGCACAACCTTAGCAATATTTATGATTACTGCATTGAAATGTGCTCTATAATAAACAAGTACCTCTACATCACTCACACTTATGCACTTCTGCACGGCAAATCCGGGAGAAGTGGTACACACTCTACAGTCATCTTTTTAAACAGCCCTTTTATTTAAAAAAAAAAGTCAGAGACAAGTTTTGTTTTGTTTTGTGTTTCATTATGTGCTGTAAAACGATTTTCTTTGAGGAGTTCTCTTTTGGGCTTCTTTGTTTAATTGAATGACTCTGGTAAATGGTGACTCTTCTGCTCTGTTTTTTTGTGTTCCCCTATCCACTCAATAATTTCAGCAGGATCTTTTTTTTTTTTAATAGTTTATAAATTTTACAAAGTCTACTGCTAAATCTGTGACTTGCTTTGCAGTTTATTTGATGGCAAAATTTTTCTTATGTTGCATGCCAATTCAGAGAGTTCCTAAGGAAAAACAATAAGAAGAGTTTTAACTTACTTTAAAAATCACCAAAACAAAAAAAAAGAAAAAAAAAAGAAAAAAGAAAAAAAAGAAAAGAAAAGACTGGGGAAAGAGAGGTGTATGACTTGTCCTACCCCCATATTTTTGGCCTCAAGAGCTTGGAGTGGGTGTCAAGAAGGTATAAGAAATGTTGATGCTCACTCAGAATGAGCTCTTAGTGCTATACTGGTTGTTAGGATATTTCATTGATAAAAGCTCCTCCAGTACCTTCCATCTACCACCACCTGCTCCAGAAATCACTGGAACTCCACAAGAGCCAGCAACCAAAGTGTTAATGGTTAACACAAAGGGGCCTCCCACACCTTTCTCTGGCTGAGCATACCCTTGTCTTTATTGCTTTTTAAGTATTCTTGTAACAAACTGGCCTTACAGAAGAGCTTCAGAACATTATTATGACATGTAACGAATTCCCCATCTCTTGTTCACAGAAGACAAAGATATTATCACAGAAGACAAAGATATTATCCTTTCCCACTGAGCTAGGGCAAGATTGGGGAGCAGGGTGTGGTGATGGGCACTTGGCTTTCCAGGTGTTTATACCTCCCCCATCCCCACAAACTAATGTGGGAAAGGAAATCGCATCTTTGGCTTAAAAGAAACTGGATAGTATCATGTTCAGAAGAGAAAACTGAGGAACAAAGGATTATCTTTCCAGATATTAGGTTGAGAAGAATGAGATTAAAAATAGAAAACAAAGGATATATTTGAAATGTGGAAGAAATTCCTGACAGTAAGAGTTGCCAAAAATTGCAAGAGGCAATTTTGTTGGGTCTCCCTTGGATTCTTTAGGCACAAGAACGGATTATAGGACCTGTCAAAATAACTTTCTAGTTCTCTGACACTACAGTTTTCCTTTTAAAACAACCAACTACTGTTCATATTTTGCTTTGGTCTATTTCCCCCAAAAAAGTATATACCAAAAAGGTACAGCAAATGTATGCCGTTTTTCAATATTCCATCCAGCACAATGAACTATGAAATGGGAAGTCCAAAAAACAGTATTTAAAACCACACAAAGAAAGAAAAAATGTTCAAATTAATTGGTTAATGAGTATTTTTTAAAGAATGAGTCCACTTTTTAAAGCACTTTGTGAAAAATTGCCAAATAAAACTGAGGGAAACATTAGTGAAAAATAAATAACACTAAATCACATGTCCACTCTCATCAAAACCATGGGGGAAAAAAAATATATCAATGGAGGAAAAAATTGCTAACACTATGTGCTAGGGTGATGAGATTGCTGATTATTTTGCTTTTCTCATTTCCCTAATTAGTTATAAAATAGTTATATTGCTTTTTATTACTTTTCTAATAATAACAATAAAACGATTTATATATACATATACATATATATGAAATTCTGGGGTAAGTCACTTTGGTCCCTAACCAAATTCCTTCATGTCTTGTGGTTAATACCACCATCTTGCTGAGCTGACATTGCTTTGCCATTCCAGTTTCAGAAACAAAAAATCTAGTGCTCTGAAAACCTCCATATGCAATAGATTTAATGCCTTCTGCCAAAAGAGCATCCTCTTTTCTCTCATCTTGCTTTACTAACAGCTATTTTGAAATCAAATTAGTTTTTACACCTGTAAAAGAGAAGTTTTTTGGTTTTTTCTTTTTATCAGCCAAAATGAGCTAGTAGTTTAGGACAATCACAAAGTCAGACCAGCTGGCAACACCTAATAAAGCAAACTTCCTATCTCATCCCTCCTGTTTTCCAGAGACTCTGCAGATGGGACAGAGGGATTATTGTGGAGGTCTTAGAATTTTGTTGACTCTTTACATTTCCTCCAAAATGTTCAGAAAATTTCTCTAAAATTTGTGAGAGGAAAGAAAAAGAAGACATCAAAAAGTCTTAGGCAACAACTTGGTACAATTCCTCTCTCACAAACAAACAGATTAAGCATCTAGACCAAGGATCAACAAATCAACAACATGAATGCTGTTTCTACCCTGCCCACCCCCAGTGCTGCACCTATGGCAGACATCACTAACTGATCATGATATTCTTACTGAGTATGAATTTGGCCTTAGAATCCTTCTCAACACAATGCTCCTGGCAGCTGATACCAAACAATGACACTTGGCAAGTGAAATGAAGCCTAACATTTCTTAACATAACAGATGTCAACTATTATCTTTAAAATTCAGGCTTCAGGAAATAGACATAATCTCTAGCCAAACAGACCTGCCTTTGAACCCATGCATCTACACAGAGATAGAATCAACGTACAGCTTTTCCTCAACAATTAAATGGACAGAGAATCTAAAAGATAATATACGTCCGTAAAGTGCCTATTGGGAATGTGCCTAACCTCCAGAATTTGTAGTAAAGCTATATACAGCTATTGTAGAGAGAATATAAGGGAGGACATTTTTCTACCTTGATTTGGTTAATCCCACACCCACATCAAAAGTAGTAGATGTTCAGTTTCATGGAGAGTTAGTGGGGTTTGCCACGAAAAAATATGGAAGTTTATATATGAGCGTGCCAAAGAACAGATAACATTAAAGTCAATAAAAAGGAATAGGTAAGATAATCAAAAGTTAAAAAGATGAGCAGTGAGGTACAATGGCCTCAGTCAATGAAGTTAACACAGAATCAGTAAAGAGCTAATACTTATTGAACACATATATGCTGGCACTAAACCAAAACTTTTTTTTCATGTTTTATTTAATTTAATCCTCATGGTGGCTCAATGAGATGCAGGTACAATTATTATCTCCATTTGATTTATAAGGATCCTGAGTCTTACAGATGTTGTTTAAATTAACCAAAAGGCATACAGCTAAATGAGGGTAGATCCAGAATTTGAACTTGAGTTTGTTCAAAATCAGAAACAAGGTTCTGCCCAACTTCACTAAGCTACACTGACTGTTTTTTAAAAGTCATTATAAATTACTTTTGTTTGGAGCGTTGCTGCTTATAAAGTGTATTAGTTCAGGTTAAATCACATGAAATTGCCATTTTTTATGTCAAAAATAGTTGAATACTGGCAATTTTATGTTTCAACCTATAATTTAGTTCTTTGAGTCAGACAGTAATTTCATTGTGAATTATAAATAGGACTTAAAATTCAGGAATCTGAGATCTAGAAGAGATTGAAGAGTTTTAGCAATTAAAAGATGAAGGAGGAAAAGTATGTGTTTTATCTCGGATAGTTCCTTGTTGATTTCACTGTCCATGCAAAATTCCTTCTTACCTAAACATCCCTTTGATTTGCTGCCTTTTTTGCTTCTACTCCATCAATATCTTCTCCCCTTCCCATCTGTATATTTCAAAATCCAATATACAGAATTTTCTCCCTTAAGGCTCCCCAAGTCAGGTCAGCCTGTGGAGAGTCCAGTTTCTTTCAAGCTCATTTCCCCAGATCACCTCTGTCATTCACTGCATAATGGTACTGTCTTAATCATTCTTTAAGCCCTGAAATGCCTTTTTGTTGCAATTGCAAAAGATATTGTTGTTGTCGTTGTTGTTGTTTTTCATTTCTTTTTCTGAAATTTCATTGTTACTATATAGGAACGCTATAGATTTTTGCACACTGATTCTGTATCCTGCAACTTAAAAGTATTTATTTATTGTTTCTAATAGTTATTTGGTGGAGTCTTTAGGGTTTTCTTTAAAGAGAATCACATCATCTACAAAAAGTGACAATTTGACTTCTTCATTCCCAATTTAGAGGCTTTTTATTTCTTTCTCTTGCCTGATTGCTCTAGGTAGGACTTCCAACACTGTACTGAGTAAGAGTGGTGAGAGCAGACAACCTTATCTTGTTCCTGATCTTAGAAGGTTTTATAATTCTTTTCAGTCTTCTGTGTAATCATTATATTTAACTTGACATCATGTTACAGGGTTCTCTTTAATAATTTCTTTTCTCCCTTTGGTGACTCTCTTGAGGCACAATCAGTGTTGGTCATATCCTCCAAATACTACTACAAAATACATTTTACTCAAGATTTTTGGAGAAGATAGAGATCATAAACATCACATATTTCAAATGCACAATATTGCTACAAAAATAACCTCCTCTCCTCCACCAATCTCCTCTATACATCATCCTCTAGTCAATTTCCAAAGAGTCCTTCCAGCCTCCTTGAGCACCCTCCAAGTTCTTCCTCATCCCCTTGTTTCTTTATAGCTCTAAATTCCTTCTCTTATGTAAAGCAATTTGGCCCCACTTCAGCTTCTCTAATTTGCATCTTCACACTTACAAGCACCATGCTCAACAAACTAAAAACCACTTTTGTCCACCTTTCTTAGGAGGTAGCAAAACATTATAAATAATAATGTTTCATGCTTCTTATCAATGTGTCCTTTTCTCCCAATAGTTTATAAGCCCACATCTTAACACAAAAACATTAATTTAGCACTTACTATGAACCAGGTACTATGCTCCACGCTTTATGTGGATTAGCCTCTATATCTGACACTTGCTATACATCCATCTACCAAGACCTATCTATCATATTGTAAGCATAGAGCAGGTATTAAGAATATGTTGTTAAATTAATTTTCATTTTACTCAATAATCTTTCAAAGCACCAAGAAAAAGGGATTTAAACTAGTGAGATGAATTCTGGTTCACTGATAGAAATAAATCCACCATATATATTTTTAAAGATTCAAAATATTTAAAAAGTATTTTCTATAAATCTTTTCCTGCCTTTCAATGGTATAGGCTCTTAACCTATCAAAATTTAACTAAATTATTTAAAATCAGATGTCCATTAATAAGATAAATATTAAAACTTATAGCATAAAGAAAATATAAATAAATGCTTTTTTAATAACAACGTAATCTCACTAATAGAATTATTTAAATGACATGTTCATACACATAAATTAGCAAAACATTTCAAAAATGAATACACCCAATGCTAGCAAGAATGAAATAAAACAAGCTTATGCATAGAGTGCTAATAGGACTGTAAATGGAAATACCCCCTTCAGAAAATAATGTGGTACGATACATCAAAAAGCCCCAAGATATTTATATCCTTACATTCAGTATTCATAACTACTAGAAATTTATTTGAGAAAATAAGATAAAATTTATGAACAATGATCTCCACTGTAGTACTATTTCAAAACGGTTCTACTTTAAAACAACTTAAATGTGAAACAGGAGGAGTATGATGAAGTAAAATTTGATATACCTACTCAAACTGTTATATGGCATGCTAAAAGCCTGCTAACAAAGGCCTGTAATAATACGAAAATTTCTTATTAAAATGTTAACTAAATATCAAGGTGCAAAATTACACACACGCACACACACACACGAAATGGTCACAGATGTTTAAAAATATACATAGAAAATAATGTTACGCATATTTTTTCACTTTAGATCTATGAATAATTCTTCCACTAGTTTATATTAATGACATTTTTACAGTAAATTTTATTATAATCAGAGAAAAATAAAAAGTGTTTCTTTTAATAGAAAACTTGGTTTTGGTATGCACCGTGGAAGCTCTCTCAATCCTCACTAACACAGAAGAACTAATACTGGCAGCATTCTGAACACTCCTAGTGAATAGATTCCTTTCCGTTACCTTGCTACTGTAAGCTGCAGAAGTGTATTTTCCCAAACCAGTTAATGCCATTACACTGGCGACTAAAATTAAGTAAAAAAAATAAAATATTATGTAAATTAATAAAATATGAGTAAAAAAAAAAACCCAAAAAACTTATTTCAATAAAAGACCCAACCAACAAAGGCTGTCAAATTACTTGTAGATGGGTGCTGTCAGAAAACTGAGGAAACGTGGGGGATTATGATAATGATTTACATGAAAAAACTAAAAATCTAGAATGGTGATACACTATGACTACTACGCAAATGCCTTTAATTCTTTGCTTTTAAAGAGTAAGAAACAAAAAGTGGAGACCATTATGACGTGTTACTAGCGAGGTTTGTGCCAGACAGATGAACGAATCTCGAGTTAGCACACTTAAGTTAGGTAAAGGTCTCTGCCTCTTACCCAAAATTTGATATTTAATGTATATTTATATATATATTTTTTAAGCAAAAGAAAACAATAAAATAGTATATACTTAAATCAACTTTTTAGATAAACCCACCAAATACACATTCTCACTGGTCTACTGAAAGGCCTCTACAGTTTATAATATATATACACGAGAGTAACTTATAATCATATATGTAAATTATAATTTATTTAAAAAATGATGTTATGTACATGCTTATAAGCAAACATCTGTGTGTATATGTATGTACATATATAAAGATATATTTGTACATGTATGTACATATGTGTGTTTACATATACATACACACATATAAAATATATATAAATACCATAAAATTAACTACTCCACTGCTTTACCAAATCATGCAATCATGCAATGGACCTTTCAAAAGGAGGTAATTTAGTAAACTCAAAGTGTGAAATTAAACTTAGCAACAATGACCATGGTGCGTGTAGGCACCATGGTTCTGGTCGAAAGCATCTTGTTTCGCTTACAGTTCCTTTACCCTTATCAGCAATGGCCAGAGCCAAGGAACTTCCTGTTCAGACATCCTAACATGCACTTTCTGGTGGGATTCCAGTACCTAAACCTAAAGCACTCAGTGCCAAGACACCATTTGCAACCAACTCAGAAGTCTACTTTGGAACTCTTCAGACTGATAAGTTTTTCAAAGGTCAGTCCAAGTTATTAATGCTCATTCTACTTCAGTGTGTGAGATAAAGACTGCCTAAATAAGTTCGGAAGCCCAAACGATGATGAAAATAGCTCTTGTTTAAAAATATATTAGAACGTTTTTGGTAAATGAGCATATTTTCATTTTTCTTCTTTGCTGGAAAGATATTAAAACAGTAATGCTATACAGGAGAGCATTATACTGTTACGTATAAAGGAGAGTTAGAAAATGTTCCAAGTGAAGCACTGAAAACCCGGCTTCGAACCTTTGCTCCTTGCTTTCTAGCTCTGTGATCGTGGGAAAGTTACTTAACATCTCCGAACCTCATTTCCTCAGCTTAAAAATGAGAAAACTACCGCCATCCCTATGCGGTCTTATAAAATTAGCCAAAACCACTTACATGTCTGGCACATGTATTGAGTGGGAAATCAGTAAATGTTCATTTCTCCTCCTACTCAAGTTTTGGTGTGTTAATCAGAAATAGGGTTATTTGAGGATCGAAAGCAGTAATATATATTCATCAGAGAGTCTGGCCCAAGTCTGATCCACAGTAAATAAATGTCTTCTCTTGAAAAAAATAAATAAACAACTAGAAATATTGATAGATAACTTTGTTGTTTGTTCTCTGTTAATTTCATTAATCACATGTAGAATACACCCTATTTAATATATATTACACACGTGTGCACATGCTCACGTATACACACACACGCACGCACACCTCCAAGTGAAATGTAAGGCTTACCTGCAGTTCCAGAGAGTTCCACACTTAAGGTTCGTTCAATAGTCTTGTTCTCAAATGGGGAACCCTTGGTGTCACTGGAAGATACGGCACATTTATAAAAACAAACTGAAATGGAGTTGCTGTAGCCAAATGTATTAGAACCCCCTTCCCTTTCTGAAAATGGTTACATTTCTTAATACTTACTTTGGTGACTCTGGGGTCAGAGGAAGAGATAAAGTTGTTGGTTTGGCTAAAGGAAAAAAAAGGAAACTAATTATGAAATATTGAGTGTTTTTCTTAGATTTGTTTTCTTTCTACTACAGTCAGGTTGGAAACTGGAAACTGGAAAATGAAAGTAAGAAAATCCCTGAATATTGGATCAAAGTCAGACAACAGTCCATTATGTTAAAAAAAAAAAAAAAAGATAAATTCCAAATAACATTTGCATCAGGAAATTATCATTCAAAAAACATATAAAAACAGAATTTTCCAAAAAAGAAATGTAGCATCCCTGTTAAGAATTCAAAATTTTGCATCGTACCATCAGAGAGAAATAATGTGTTCTATTTTAATTTGGAATACAGTACACGGTTTGTTTAGACAAGAAAACAGCAGAGTAACTACAAGACGACAGAACGTTATGAATATTCAGTTGATTTTTCTCCTAACATGTATAATTTTATATCTAGCCTGAGAATAGATTATTTCTATGAGGCCAAAACTCACTCAATAACCATTCTAATTCACTAAAAATTAATTGAGAGATTATGGCAAATTTTGGACATTGACCCAAGTGGCTTAAAAGGGGCTCAGATCTCCAGATCTGTTAGACGACTGACTAACGTAACATACTATGTTTGTCAGTCGAGAGACCTATAGACTTGTAAAGATAGCTTACCTACTTCCTTTTATGCTCCCTAAATTCGCCCCCCACCCGGAAGGCATTTCCCAATTATTAAGGGAGAATAAGACTCTTCTCACACCCAAATTCTAATTGCTTCACTTTGGCAGTCTTGTATTTTGAACAGAAGGAAGGGAAAATAAGAGAAATGCCCTTGGGATATATATCCACATATTATGTATATATATGCTTATCTATAAAGATATAGTTGTACGTATGTGGGTTTATGTCAGTTTTTTTCTCAGTAAAATAACTACTTTCGAAAGGTCAAGAGATAGTTGTTTATGTAATGAAAATCATAGACATGAAACCCAAAACACCTTTAGAATAAACTTCCTTATTTTATAGATGAAAAACCTGAGAAAACTCTTTAGAGATGTTAAATGATATTTCCAAGGCCATAAAACTAGTTACTGGTAGAGGCAGCCCAGAATATATTTCCTTTCTCCTATTATCAAAAAAAACTGCAACCAATAGATATTAAAGTAAATTAATCAACCCCAGTAATTAAGGTCCTTTGAAATGTGAAAATAATATTTATGTCCAAATTAGACTGAAATTAGGTACTTTACTTGGATAAATAGTATTTACATATTTAATTTGTAGGCTTAGATTTAGTTTTTAAGCAAAGGAATGGTTTATCATCCATCCAGTGTGCAACCAGTAATATGAAGCTCATGCTGTCTTCTACAAATTAGGTACATTGATTGATTGGCTTTTTCATATACACAGATAAATGAACCGGGTTTACATTAATTTTTTTAGTATGTCTGATATAATGAGCCTTTCAAAAAGAACACATTTATGAAGGAACTTTATCAACTTTTACAGTATTCAGCGAATAATTAGGATAATGCAAACAGGTTCTATAGAATATGTCACCAGATATGAACTATGTCCTATGTCCTATCTCACACAATAAATGTACACTGAAAATCAGTCACTGGAATTTTAGTTTTAAGGCGTAAGGTAGGCTACCTAAGATGCTCAAAGGAAGACCCTCAAAATTCTGAAAGTTGGGTACAGCTAAGGCCAAGGACAATGGAAGGACAGAAGAAAGCAGGGGCCATATTTGATGGGAGAAGAGGCAAATAGGAAATGAGGGCCTTAGGAGGGGTATAGCCTCAAACCACATTCAAATCCTAATCCCCGAAAAAACCCATACTCACAAAAGACACCACTACAGGGACCCGGATTTTGTTCCCTCAAAGTTTAACCCACACCCATTCCAATGACTGGTAGACACAGACTCTATAATCCTTGAGGGCAGGAATGCATCTTTTTCATGCAAATCATGGTATTCTTGATGAATGAATTCATCAACAAATGAATGAGTAAACAAATAAGTGAGACACCAACATGGGCCAAAGGCCAGACCATTATCCTAAGAAACCTAAAAGAACCTGACCCCACAACGTTACAAAGAGCACACATAAAGTTCAGTGAGAAAAAATTACAATATATGAAGGTAATACCAGTAGATCCTCTTAGCTATTGTCTCCAATAATTCATATATTTTATACTTTTAAATTTTGAATAATAATTTAAATAATCCTTGAAGCTGAGCATTTATTTCCTGTTAGTTATTAACAGCCAGACATGTTTATTTTTTTTAACTACAGAATTTTTTTTTGGGGGGGTAGGGCAGGGGGGAGCAAATGGCTTTGTTCTGGGATAAGCTTTTTATGTCCCACCGAAGACATAAATCTTAAAAAAAAAAAAAAAAAGATAAAAAATAAATAAAATGCAGCAGGTCTCTTTTAAAGAATATTCTTCCATAGGCCAATTTAATTCCTTACCTGACATGGTTTGTAACAGTTTACAGTAATATTTTATGGTAAGCATATTTAAAAAAAAATTTTTTTTAAGCCTCAAAATCCAAAAGGACCAATTAAATTAAGAAAAAAAAAATCTTTAAAACATGTGCTGCCGGACGGGGTTCACTGACTGCAAGGTTTTATTGAGCCTGAGACTTCAAATTCACCTGCAGAAAAATCAACGCATGATGAACACGAGGCAGAGAATAGCCCAGTGAATTCTTCAGTTCACTCACTAGCGCAAGCCCAGCTGGCTTTCCTTCACTTAGGCTTTCGACAGCCATGAGTCCCACAGCATGTCCAGTTCTGCTCTGGGAAAAACTCTTCCAGCGAGTGTGTACGAGGGGCCTATCGGGGCTAAGCAAACCAAGAGAATGAATTCGACTCATTTCGAGAATACATTTCCCTGAACTGCTGGAAAGGGACAGAGGGTGATTTTGAGACGGCCACCAGGAAAATCTAACTGAGAGCCAATATAACATATTAAAGGGAGCTTCCTGAAAATTCTGGGCATATGGTGAGGTAGTGACGAGAGAGGGAAATTTAAAACACTGGGAAAGAAAATACTTATGAAAAGCAGCAGCAACAGCATACCTGTGTGAAATAATCATGGCTCAAAACAAGGCCCAAGGACTACCAGTCTGCAGCTGGATGGGGAGTTGGAAAAACAAAAGGAAAAAAAAAGAGGCGGATGTTTATAACTGCTCTTTTAGAAGATGCCTATTGGCACTACAAGGTTGGAGGTTGTGTTCACAAGAAAAGGAATGTTTTAAGCCACAGTAACTTTCATCAAGCTCTCTTTGGGCCTCTCGGACTAGAATATTTTGAGAGAAGGAGCCAAAAAGAAAGAAAATTATTGCTCTGCCAAGAGAGTTCTTCCCCAAATCACCCTGATCTGCCTCAGAAGCTCCAGCCTTCTAGGAATGTATGGAGATAATAAAAATCAACCTAGATGTTTCGTGTAATCTAGGCAATATTTTTTAAAAACAGAAAGCACATAAAAATCCAAGGAATTTCCCAATCTTTATTTACAAAATAAAATCCGTGAGCTTAATATGTATTCTAAAAAAAAAAGAAAGAAAGAAAGAAAACGAAGAATGCACTTAATAATCAAGGGAGGCTGTGTAATTATTATTTACTATTTCTTAAGGTATATATAGCAATCAACGACGCCTCATTTTTTCCATGATTGAAAGGGGAAAAAAATCAAAGCTGTTTAATAAATTGCCTAGCCTGGCTTGTTCAGAACTTCAATTATCTCAGCATTTCAGAGTTCATGTTCGCCTCATCTGGTGTCTCTATGCCCTCCTTCGACGTCACCCCCCTTCACCCCGGCTTACATTTCAGGTGTCTTTTGGTGATTGTGAATTAGGCTGCACATCAGCTGAATAGGATATGTTCAACCTGTGTCCAAGGAAGGATTTTTTTCCCCCCGCATCTATAAGGAAGTGCTGACTTCTCTATCGGAACAGGCACCACCGGAACGGAAGCCCGAAGTTTGGGCATCGTCAGCCCGGTGCGTGTTGGCTTTGCCTCCAGCACCCTCACCCACAGAGTGCGTTTCGCTCCCCAGCCTACCTTGTAAATGTTGCGACTGTGACTGTGTGTGGGACTTCTTTTTGGAGGTGCATTTGTCTCTGCTGCTGTTCCTGGTCTCTGTGGGTTTCGCGTGAGGAGGGTCATCGTTTGTGGTCAGATACTTGAGAAGCTCTGAGCAGGGACGTCTTTGCGGCTTTTGCTGTTGACAAATGCTCTTCGCTTTATTGCTCCATGAATTCTCGGTCTTAAAAACAAGGCATAAAGAAAGCTAAAATTAGTGAACTGAACCTTATCAGAATGGATATAGGTTTTCTGAAGAGATGGGATTTTCAATGAAGTGTTCAGTCTAAGTGTACTAGATCTATGAGCTGTGAATAATTGTTTGCAGAACAAGGAAAGAAAATTACATTTAAAATTCCTAAATGACATTTATGCAGCTTTTTATTTCATTTCTCCTACATTTCAATGTTCTTACTCAGCAACATGTAACTAACAAGACCCTACAGCGCCTTTACTGTGAATAAAAAAAAAAATAAGCTGGTTTAAACCTTAATTTGCCACTGATTGCTGGAGCCCAGTATTCACAATTCTCTTAAGTACCCCTTAACGCTCCGTTTTCACTCACAGTGAATGGCAAGACAAACATTGTTTAATACAGCCCGCTAACCGAATTATGTCATTGCCAGCATTCCATCCAATTAATGGCAGAGATAGATCTTTTGCAGTGATTCCAGAGCAATCTTTCTCAGGTTAGACAGCTGGCAAAATGGCAATCCTGCATCTTAAAGTCACTCATAGATAATACCAGCCTATTGGCAAATTAAATTGTAGCCCACATTACTGCATATATTAATAAATGGGCAAGGAGTAACAGACGGTAGAACTTCCATTCCAACTGTCCAAAGACAAAGCGTAAATGAACATTTTCTAGTTTAAAGTAGCTGGAGTGTTGCTTTTGGAAACGCATTTCATAATGTGTTTCGCCGTGATGAAGCAACTGCAGGATCCCAGCTGAATTAACACATATAAATAAAACTATCGATTGCTTTACAGCTTCAAGCAAAAACCCTTTGTTACTTTCCCTTCTGTATTAAAAAGCTTACATCTGTACCTTAACAACTGCAGGGTTTGTTCTGATCCTGTGATTATGATTTGCATGGTTCTGGGTACTGAGACCACTGCATTCATTATAACTTAGCTGAGTGTTGGCCGGTGCCAGTAACAGCTTCTTAAGCTAGAAACATATCAGAGAAGGGAAGAAGCAAAAAAAGTTATGCATCTTCTAAGCACTGGACTAAGTTATCAAAATTTCAAACTTAAAATAAATTATGATCATAAAAAGTAATTCTGTCACTTTTAATTACATCTTAGCAAAAAGGAATAAAGGAAAGGTAATTTTAAAAAAGCAAGGAAAAGTTTGACATTACACTGCCAACTGTGAAAGTATTTCCTTTTTCTATATTTGAGACTTAGCATTGTCCGCCTTGATTTTTCTTTTAGATGAAATTAGGCAAAAGGATCTTGCTAAAAGGACTTCCAAGTCACTACTACGTGAGAAAAGCTGACTTGCTAAATGAGGTCTTGGGGAGTAGGGAGGTAATATATGGACGATTTCCTCTCAATAACCCAAATGAATCAAGTGGCACTAAGTAAAATATTCTGTGATGTTTTGAATCATGTTGCACAACCAAGTATAAAACTTTACTGATTCAAAGAATATTTGGGATGAAAGAGTGGCTGCCACTGAAGAGGATTTGTAAATAGAATCAGGAGATGTGGGTTCCGGCTCAAGCAAAATATTTACTGTCTCTGGACCTCTGTTTCTTCATTTGACTCGAGGACTTTTCAGGACCTCCCTGATTAGACACTTAACTTAGTATGACTCTAGGTCAACAATGCCTCCCAGTTGAACCAAGTGTGTGGATAAAACTCATCTGATGTCAATGTAAAGAAATCAGAGTCCTAGACAGTAATACTGACAAATAAAGAAATTGGGGAATAAGTAACAATTACTCACGAGATATTTTATTCTAGATCAGAAAATTCAAAAGGCAGGAGAAAAAGTAGAGCCTCTCTATGTTTACAAGGAGTGCTTTTAACATTTAAAAATTTAGAGATGGGAGAGAAACAGCTTCTAAATGGCACATCAAGGACATTATTAAAGTTTGGAGGATAGCATTCCCTAATTTACATCGTATGCTCTTACGTCAGATTTATTGCAAATGACAAATGGCTACCACAGATGAGAAGGTAAAACTGTGTCTTAGAATTAATAAAATTCCGGTCAAGCACTGCACTGAAAAGAAAATTCACTCTTTACTACCAACAAACTCACCCTTCATTGTCTACCATAAATTTAGGAACCTTAGGTTGCAAATGTGCTATAATTTTTCAATCTTCATAACAATTATGGATTCAAAGGCTTAAAATATTATATACTCCTTGATCTACATTTTATTTCTAGAATTGTATTCATAAGAATAAAACTATAACTATGTCAGTTAGTATACAATTTATGACAGTAAAAAATAGGAGAAAATGACTAAATATCCAACCATAGGGATTGCTTAATAAACGAGGACATCTTCAAATAATAAAATACTATGCAATCATTAAAAAAAGTGAATGTATTTAAAATTCACAAACGGACTGATGCTATATCTTAATAAAAGAGTGGAGTTCAATCATTTCATATATTTGAGGTTATTTGAAATTACAGGTGAATTTTTAGTCTATTCTTTTTGGTTGCCTACACTTTCCAAATTGCTACCAAGAACATAAAAAATACTAAGATATAAAAGTACACATATATACACACAAAAGATAGTTTAAAAAATGCAGTAAGAGCACAGAGAGACTGTATTATCAATATTTTTAAGCATAGAATCACAGGATCTGCAACTCCAAGTGTGCTTGGGGATTGTTTTGGCATCAGTCTAAATCAAAAATCCAGACCTTATTGTTACTACATCATACCCATGCAGCGGGTAGCCAGAGGCAACTCCAATTCCTGTTAAACAGTAGGAAGGGTTCTTACTAGAGACGGCTCTTCTGCCTCCTGAGGCGGAGGGGTGCCGTCAGGCATGGAGGAAGGACTAGCCTCATTCTCGGTGGTCACATCTCCATCTGTCAGTGCATCAAATGAGGGCAATCCGTCTTCATCCACAGGGAGACTGTCCAGTGTCTCTGTGAGGACTGCTAGCAAGTTCGCCTCATTCTCTTCATCTATCTTCTGCAAAAACAGAAAAACAGACGAAGACGTGAGTGAGTTGACTCTGGGAGATAGGCAATACTATTAATCAGTGTAGGTTGGACATGTTTAGCTCAATGAGTAAACTGTACGTGAAATTTTGGGTGTCCGTGCCAGAATACAAAATCACATCTCCCTCAAACTCCAAATTTCACTTTTGGTCTGAAACACACAATCAATTAATATCTCTACTGTACCAATCTCTGATTGCTGAGCTATCCGACTTAGCAATTTATGTCAGTGCTTAAAACTGCTGTATATGATTCTGTCTTGTTCACAGTCATGTTCCACCTGTTTGTCTTGTTTCCCCAACTAAAAGAGATGATTTAGAGAATCTCAGGATTTGAGAGGATTTTAATCATCATCTATTTCATCTTCACATACAGTGTTTCAATCTCCTATGGAGCATAACTGGCAAAATGTTAGAACCCTCTTATTTGAATACTACTGGAAACAAACTCTACCAAGAGAAACTATATACTTTCATGATTTCAATTATAATTTTATCACTGAACACTCCATAGTCATTTATTTCTCTCTCTGACAACTTGCCCAACTTTAGTCATAAATCTATAACTACCTATTGGATATTTTATACTTGAGAATAGCTCCCTCATCTCCAAAATCCAGACTTCAAGAACTCTGATGACAAAACTGATATTTCTCTTGACTTCTCATGTATGAGTTACAATTCTTCAGACCATAACTCTGGAACTACCTTGTGTCCTCTTTCTCTAGTCAGTCACTACTTAGAGGTTTACTTTGTAATGTCTATTAAAGGTATTCATTTCTCATGGCCAAGGGCACTACTCCAGTTCAACGTCACTTCTAACGGGGGCTTCTGCAAACATATTCTAACTCATCTTCCCACCTCCCACACTCATTGTCACTAACACATACTTGGAAAACTAATCTTTACTTATTCATTCCACAAATATTTTTGAACACTTACTCCATGTTAGGGCCATGCTAGGTGTTGAAGGTACAAAGAGAAATAAGACAAAACTCTGCCCCTCAAATAATACTCT
Source organism: Rousettus aegyptiacus (assembly GCF_014176215.1). Lineage (NCBI taxonomy): Eukaryota > Metazoa > Chordata > Mammalia > Chiroptera > Pteropodidae > Rousettus > Rousettus aegyptiacus. The sequence continues at coordinate 12,769,670 of NW_023416285.1, forward strand.
AGTGGAAGAGAAGAACCTGTAAACAATTTACTGTACAAGGTATTATTTATTTCAGTAGTCTATAGAAAAACTTTCAAGCTTATGCACCTTGCTTATTGTGCAATGTGCTATATTTCATGCACCTGAGTGACCAATGCTGGGCACACAGCATGGTCATCGATTACTTGCTGAATAATTCATCGTTCTGCATTTATTTCCTAGAAAATTGTTGTGTATATCGGTTTATTTTCCTTCTTTTAGCACTTCGTATTCTTTGTCCAATGACCTGCTTCACATGTCTTTTTTTAAAGTTCTCTACACTATGACATTAACAATAGCTAAATTATCCCACACAGATTCTATTACAAAATGCACCTAAGCTGCTGACATCTAATGAAGCTAGCAGTGCCCACACTTCCTTTCTCTCTAGGACTGAACTCCAGTTAATTGACCTGACAAAATTACAAGAATCACAGAATAAGACAGCTAATCAGAAAATCAAATTGTATTACTAGAGAAATTAGGCAGGCCTTTATCACGTATCCATTCTATTTCCACATAAAAATTGTTTTCCCTCATCACTGATCAGCCTCTATTCCAGGAGGAAAACTACAGATTTCTTTCTCTTTAGGATTCAAGAAGTCAAGACGAGCTGTTTGGTACTCAAAGAGGGCTTTACTGGGCATTTTTTTAACACTTGCATACTGCATCTCCCTAATGCCCCTGGAATTGACATTGTGAGTCAAGTGATTTGAGGTACACAGAATGGAGTGACAACGTATAAGTTTTAAGACTAATTCGTAATCAGAAGGAAAAAAAACATTAACTTCAAAATGGCACCACTTCCTTCCATAAACTGACCAATTCCTTAAAATTCAAATGGCTCAGTTCAGTCATAAAACCTTAAAGGTGTCCCTCTCTTCCCTTCAATTCTTCTGGACAATGTCCATGTGATTTTAATAATAAAGATACTGAAATGATTTTTCTTTATATGCTGTCAAGGATCATAATTTGGTATCCAAAGATTCCAATAGCTTTTTTTTTTTTTAATTAGATTCCCTCACATATCAAAACACCAAGTCAGGTTATGAAACTGTTCTGAATAAAAATTATAATTAAATTAAATATATATGATTTTAAATGTCTCCCAAATCATGAAATTTATATTAATATAAGTATCTTCATGTTATTTATTAGAAATAATTTTGAAATATCTCAAGCACGTGCACGCGTGCACACACACACACACACACACATACACTTTCAGTAAACTGTACTTTTTCCCAGGTATCCCACTTTTCATAAAGGCTTATTTCAAGTTTAAAAATAGCTCAAGAATATTAGTTAAGAATGTTTACCAGTAAATGAGCAATTTTGTTTACCCCGATTTAAATTTTGTTTGGATTCTCAGCAATACTACAAGCCTCTATTTGCTTTCAATCACATAACACAATAGCGCCTTAGTTTCATCCCTAGTGTAAACAAACTGCAATAATTCCAGTCAAGTAAAAATGACAAAGAACACTTAAATTAACTAGTTTTTTCTCAATTTCTTTAATAAGCCTGAGCAAATGTACGCCAAATACAATGGCAGAAATCTTGGAACCTGATAATAATTAATTTATAAGATCTGATTAAACCACCAACTCTTTTAATTCTCCTCTTTACTGGAGTCAAAATGGGAGGAGGGGAGTTATTGGATGGGAGATTGCCACCGTGTTTTTGTATGTGTGTGAACGTGAGTGAGTGTGCAGATATGTGGGCATACGTGTGTGCTGGGGTCTGTAGGAAAAGCAGGCTGGTAATCAACTTGTATGGACCAGTTGGACTATAATCATCATATATAGTCAGTGTCTGTTAAAAACATTTTAAATCTTTTAATGATCCTCCCTATATGCAGTTGAGTCCAAGAGGAGCTCCTAGACCAATTATTTTCAAAAAGCTGTTTTTAAATTAAGGAAGAAAAGAATGTTATTATTTTAAATTTTGTGTGTTTTCTTTAATAATAGAAGGCTGGGGAGAAAGTTTAATATTTACCAATGACACTTCTGTGTTGAAGCTCAACAGATATCCTGATACATAAACCTGAGTGGACACTGCCCCTCGCGTGGCAATTTCAATTAGTTCACCATGAGTTTCAACAATCAAACGCCCCCCCAGAGAAGGCAATGGATGCGACCAAAAAGGACCGTTAAACAATTAATGTCACTTTCCATTATTGCTTCAGTCCCAATTTACAGAGCAAATAAATCAAAGTCACTGCAGAGGAAGCACACTGGCCTAGTAACACATGTCTGTTCACAGGTGACAGGACATGGAGACACATTGGTCAGTGACATGACAAGGTAACCTTTCAAAGACACGGCTCTGATACTGCTTTCTAGACGTTTGAAATGACTGCTTTTACAAAAATATACTTATTAGCTATAAGGAAGTTAAAAAAGAAGAAAAGCAGTGAGCTGAGAAAGAGAGAACAGATCACCAATTGGGTAGCGATCTATAGCTACGCAAACTAGACTCAGCCTTGCACCCAGTAGCACGGGGTACAAGTGAAGGTAGAAACTAGGCCAAGAGGCATTTCCACCCTTGAGCTCTGTGGTTATCAAGCAGCACTTCCCAAGGAGGGTTGCAACCTTGGGCTCTCCTTACACAGTGCAAGTCCACAGATATTCTTCCGACCTAAATAAAGGTCCTTGTGACTATAACACTTCATTCTCTAAGGCCTCCCCAGGAACAAAGAAGGCACATTGACAAAAACTCACTCAAGGTGTAAAAAATTTTTAGTGACGATGAGACACATGCATGTATACGAACAACCCAAAATTTAGAATATGCAACAATTCCAAAGCAATGCCCTGTCCTTAATAAATGAGAGTTCGGAACAGTCAACAGAATCAGAAGGCTCATGACTGCCTTTTGGGACTGCTGGGTCCCCATATGACCTGTACTAATTGTGCTATAATGCAAAAGGCACAGTTGAAGGAAGGTAAATTCTGCCTCTTCAGTACCCAGAGTCACCTCGAAATTGAAATTTGGAATCTAGTGTGTAATATGTGGGCCCTCTGGCTTTGCCACTAGGATACTCCGACTGGTTACCCATCCTGGGGCATTCCACTCACCCCACTGCACACAGAGTGAATAAATCCACTAAATTAAGTAGGAGATGAGGGCCTTTGAAATGCTAACGGACACCTGAAAGGAGAAACCCAGAGAGAAAACTGCATGTGGTATCCCCAAGATTTCTAAATGCAGGCTATTACGAAAGGACCGTGCCCTGCTTATGATAGTAATGTTTTCTACATCTTGTGGAATTGCAATTACGCTCTGCGTCCCTAGATTCTCACACTTGCTTGATCTCTGTTTGATAAAAATAGTTTAATAGCCATTTAATCACGGCTTCATTATCTTAGCTCTCTTAATGTGAATTAGGCCAGGAGAATTCTTGCTTCCTCATTATTCAAATCATCAATAAGAAGGAAACAGTGGGGTCTTCTTATGATTCATTAATCAGTTTCAGTATCTTAGGTGGTGTTTACTCAGAGATTAATCTGTGTGAGAGGTCACTTAACCTCTCTGAACCTCTTTTTTATTCTATATAGAATTTCAAGTTATTATCTGCTTAATCCCTTTTACAGATTTTTTTTTTTCTCTGCACTCATGAGTAAGAGGAAGATAAAGAGTTGATAAAGGCCTTGGAATTCTTCAAGAAGATAGTCAATAAACATTTTCAGTGTATATGTCATATATATGCCCATCTCGATTACCTGTATTTGAATTTCATTCTTTGAACTGACTTCTTGTCTTCTTGCACTGGGCCAGCTTCCTTCCAACTACCCAGCATGCTTTGGGCTAACTCCTTGCTGTATCTGGCTGATTTGGAAGTAGCTAATGAAAGACTAAATTAACTTCTACTTCAAGTGATGCCTAATTTGGAAGAGAAATTTGCTAAAGTAACATCTGGTAATGTATTCTGAAGCCAAATATAAATGCATTTTGGGATCGTCTATTATTTTGGATTATTTGTTCCACTAGACCCCACCAGAAATTAAAATAAATAAATGAGAAAGTGACTTTTATGATAAGTTCAGGGGTTCAAGTAAGGAATGCAATTGATCATACAAGTCCCTTTCCTGAATGTGTCCACACATAAAGTTATGTACCTCAGTTGCACAAAAAGGCAAAAAACTTTTGCATGTATAAATTTGCTTTTGATATATAAAGTTTGAGTCAAGATTTATGAGAAGCTAAATTTAAAATTAAAAAAATGGTTTTTTTTCTGAAATGAAATAAAAAATAATTTGGAATATACCACTAAAATAGAATTTTAGGTTTTCAGTTTTTTTCTTTAAACCATTTTAATCAAGATAGATATCACTTCACTGATTGTTTATTTTACCTGTCCAATCAGTGGTCTGAGCCTTTGTTGAAAAGGTCATTAAATGTTTTGAATACCCACTTTTAAACAACTCTCTTTCTCTTTCTTCCCCTTTTTTCTTTTCTCTCCTTGAATGCTCTATAATCCACTGTGTTTTGTTTTGTTTTTTCTTGCTTCTCTTAAACCCGGGCATGAGCGCCAACAATGTGTCTGCCTACCTTTGCATGCCCCAAAAGAAATGAGCAGAATTCCTGTATGGCACTTCTTATAAGATGCCAACTTGTACCCCATTCAATAAGAAAAGTTCCCAAAATACCCCACTATCTTTTTGTTCAGCATATGGAATAGTTTTTAAAAAGAGATGAGCACTTGAAGGTAGAAAAAAAAATGACATAATAAATCTCAAGCATATATATACAACAGAAAAATAATAAAGATGATAAGGACCACCTTATATCACACATTTCTTATAAAATACTTTTGTATCTATTCATTTCTTACAAATGCCCTGAGAGCTAGCTTATTCCCCTATTTTATTCCCAGGAGAGATAAAATAAGCACATTATGCGACAAGTATTTGCCTTGCGGAATGCCAAAGATACTGGAATTTAAGGTAGTAGTGATGCACAGGCTAGTAGAAAGAATACAGAATTTAACTTCACTATCTGTAACTCTCTATGGACAAATAGGCTACTTAAAATAGCGTATATGTAAATGCACCTATACATAACATACCTTATCCCCTAAACACACATACGTTTGCATCTAAAGTACACATTTTTAAAACAGAATGTATGCACATATATATCTCAATCTCTTAAGTATAGCCTCACATATTTCACTGTAGTTGACTATATGAGTGTATAATCGACACCTGTATTTTCCTTCCAGTTACCCACTATAAGGAAACCAATGATCAAAAACTAAAGATAATCCCCATAAAAATAAAATAAGAATCAAGTGAAAATAAATATACCCATGGATGTATTTAGACCTATGGGAGTCTATTTAATTCCTGTTAATATTTATGCTCCTATTTAAGTAGCCATAAATGTACATTCACATCTGTACTTAGACTCCATTCTAACTTATTAGCATATATCACACACTCATGAGCTAATAAGCATGTACTGAACATGTGGAGTGTATTACTCTGAAGAGGTTACAGGAGCTGAAAGTATAAAAACAGAGGTTCAAGAGAAAGGTCTGAAAAAATCCTGGCTAATGCACTCAAAATGAGCTATTTCAGGGACAAAGGGGTTGGGGTATTTTCTGTCTATTTCTCAAAATAGGTCCACAGGTTTAAACTAAGAGAGAAACTGGGCACTGTGAAAAGAACACCAGACAGGAAGCCGGGAGGGTTGATCCCAGTCCCATTTTCACCACGTGGCCTCAAGTGAAATAACCCAGCTCTGACTACATTATGCATGGCAGAATGATACTCCTGTAGGTTTCTAACTGGCTTCCCTATTTTCACTCTTGCTACTTGCCACCCATCCCAACAGTCCATTATCAATGCAGAAGACTAAGTGATCCTGATAAAACCTAAGTCATACCTTGGCCCTCTTATGACCAAACTCTCCATGGCTTCCCATATCTCTAAGACTAAATTCAAACTGCTCAGAGTGACCTACAAGCTTAGGCTTATCAGAAAATGTATCTTCCAAGCCAAGCGCTTCTGAGAGTGGGAAGGGGTACTATACATAATCAATAACTCAGGCCTTAACTGGGTCTGTTGCAGGCCAAAATGTATGGTTGGTTGTTCTATATGAGACCCACATCTTCTAACCCTGTCAACACCCCCGTTTATCCATCTGAATCCTTTCCAATCATTCTGACCTCTGCACTAGTCCACAAAAATTTCAGGCATTCTCTTGACAAAAATGTCAGGCATTCTCCTGCATTCTCCTGCCCTAAAGTTTTTGCACCTGCCGCTTCCCCTTACTAGAAGGCTCTTCTGCCAGATGGCCACATGGCTTGCCCTTTTAACCACTTATTTACTCAAATGTCATATACCTAGTGAGACCTTCCCAACTACTCCAGACACATTCTATCCATCTTCCTGGTTTATTTTTTCCTTTGATGTTGATTTATATTACTCAATATGTGTTTTTTTCTGATTTATCTTGTTCATGGTCTATCTAAAATAGAAGGTCTGTGAGGCCTTTCTGATCACTATTAAGATACATGGCATATAGTAGATGCTTAATAAAAATAATGGGGACTAATAACTAAAAAGTCTAACCAGTCCTAAGAATCTAATTTGACTTTTCATTTTCCCTTTGTTGTTGTCATCACTGTTTGCTCTGTACATCTCATCTCTTTCCATCCCCAGGAGATTTATCTTATTAATAATGTTTATCTTAGGCTATGATTTAAAATTAGCTTAAATTCGTTTCTCATACACCAGCTGATAGGCCAGGCAAGCAGCCAATGTATTATTACTGGGAAAGAAGTAAATATGAACGGCAACAACTACAAAAGAGCTAATTCTGAAATTAGTTCCAAAGCACTGAATCAGTAGGAGACAATGTAATGTCCATCTTTTATAAAGGAAGGGGTTCAGATGTGTCTTGTAAACGAAGATGTACTCACTCCAACTCTAGTGTTTGGGAGGACACCGGAATGCATCGTCAAACAATTAATTTGCAAATATCTTGAAAGAGCCAAGATGATTTATGATGAGAAGACCATTCCAGGCTAACTTACTATATCTATCCATGCATCAGGCTCCCCAATCAAGAAAACAATAAATGTACTCTATCTGGACTAGAGTGAGCTTCTTCACTCTGTACTGCATAACACACTCATCTAGAAATATATTCTAGTCTTAGCCAGATGTTTTTTTCAAGCTATGTTCCAAGGAATCTTGGACATCGGTCTAGTTAATATAAGGACTGCCTATAAATATTGTGGTATATATTTTCTATATTTACATAATTGAACTCAAATACCAACATAATGAATTTGTATTTAGAAAACAACTTGCACACTCAAATGCATTATCTTATCTTAAATAGTAGAGGCCATCACAACATTAACCTGCTATATGGATTATTTTGTGTTGGTCTCAAGAATTAAAAAAAAATCTTGAGACATGAGGGCAAGCAGTTTACAACCTGGGGCCATTTACAAATACTCATTTCTATAAAGCTGAATTTTCTCAATTCTCTCCAATCAAAACAAAATATAAAATAAACAGTTGTTAAGTTTGATATAAGATACCAATTATCTTAAACCTTAACTTCACTTTTTTCTATTCATTTAGTGGCATAAATATTATGACAGATAAATGTTACTTTAATTAAAAAATATAGTAAATAATAGTAAATAGCAGCTGATATTTACCGAGTGCTTCCTATATACCTGGTGGCGAATTACTTTCTTTACATGTACAATTTCATTTAAACCACCCATTAATTCTATTATTAGCATGAAACTCATGCGGTTAATGAGTCAAGTAGAGTTGGAGATGAAGCATCTGATAAAACTTTGTTCTCACTCTCTTTATATGTTGGAATTTTATGAAAGAAATTATTAAAACAAAAATAGGCATAAACATGAGCTACCCTAATTTATTTTTTTATCAGAGGATACAAAACGAATCAGAAAGGTATATCGGAAAGTTCATTACAACAGATAAGGACTAAGATAGGAAAATGCAGTTCCATTCCATAAAGCAGAGTTGGTCTTTCATGTAGAAAGTGGGAGTTGCCTTTAGATTGCTTCTCACTGTGTATTGCCAGCCCAATGTTACTGTGTAGCCTGTCTTTAGCCCTACTGAGAGTGATTTGTTCTAATAGAATGTTCTTCCCTTTCCCTTTCATTTGTTTATATTACATCCCTACCTTAAAGCCTACTTTAGGCGTTCCCTCTTCAATGGGATGTTTTTCAACAAATCCAGCTTCTACTGGTATCTTCAAGCTCCTAAAGCCTTTATAAGAATAACCTGGATCTTTGGATAGAAATATCTATTTCTAGGCCCTAGAGCAGACACAAAATCAGAATCTCCAGATCGGAGTTTCTCAATTTTGGCAATATTGACATTTTGAGCCAGATAAATCACTATTGTAGGGGTCTGCCCTGTGCATGTTAAGATATTTCACAGCATCCCTGGCTTCTACCCATTAGATGCCAGTAGCACCCACCCCTATCTCTCCATAATGAAAACCAAAAATATCTCCACATATTGCCAAATATTTGCCAGAAGGTAAACTGCTTCTAGTCCAGAACTGATTGCTAGAGAAGCAGTCTAGGATTCCGAAGTTTTAATAAACACACCAAGTGATTCTGATAATCATGCAAATTTGGGTAAGTCGCTGTGTTGTGGCTGTCGAATAGTATATAAATCAAGTTAGAATTTACGATTCCAAGTATGCTGGATTTATTCCCTCTAACACATGCAGTTCTAGCAGCTCTTAATAGTTATTAATAACATATTTTTAATTTATTCTGTGCGAATTCTTGTTCCCAATATTTTACATTAATGTGCTTAGATGTTTCATGGTCTAAAATATCTTGTTGATTATAGTTTACTGTTTATTTACTTCCTAAATTTCTTTTTGGTTAGTCATATAGAATTGAATTCTTTCTATTGTCAATCATCCTCCTCTTTCTTCAACATTTTCTGACCATCACCATTATCATAAAGTTTATTTTAGTTTTGTAATCTACTTGATTACATAGACCACGTTAAATGATTCTTGAGGATTTTCTTCTGTATACTTTCACAGAGTTCTTAAACATTTCTAGAGTTCTTAAGATTATTTTGTAGCTCAAAAAGGACTTAAAATCCTTATAACAGTTTTTTTTTTTTTTAACGAAACAATTAGCGAGGTAAAATATAGACTCTGAAGTTAGACTGCCTGAGTTTAGAATCCGAGTTCATCACTTACAAGCTGTGTGACCTTCAGCAACTTACCTAACCTCTCTGCATCTCAGGTTTCATGCTTGAGAAGTACGTTATAATAATAAGACTTATACTGTAGGATTATTGTGAGAATCAACTGAGCTAATTCATACAAATAGTGTAGAACAGTGCCTGATATATAGTAAGAGCTATATTTGCTCTTATTAATATTATCATTATTATATTAATGTCTTCATGTACTAGACTGAGTTCAAAATAAGTGAAACAAAATATGAATTTGTTGAAAAAAATCCCACAATAGAGGAATCATTTAAAGTAGACTTTGAGGTAGGGATGGAATATAAAAAATTAAGGGGAAAAAGAACATTCTTTCCTTTATAAGGGAAGCTGACACGACATAGAGATTTTAAGTGTAGTATTAAAATGATTAAATACATGGATATTCAGAAATTCTTAAAAATTGTATAAAGGTCATTGCCTACCTGTTACTCGTTAGGGTTGATATGTTGGAATTAAAGGAAGTAGTTTGCCATAATCACTAGCTACTTACATGCTTATCACATGGAATGACTATCTGAAGTCCATACCGAGCTGAACTCTGATGTCTACACCTGACACACCCTCTACTCCTGCACACACGTATAGATCTGTACCACATTTATTGCACATATATATATGTGTATATATATATATATAATTGTTACACATGTTTACTGCCTACTATGTGCTATAACCTGTTTTACTATGAGCTATAATCTGTTTTCTAGGAATTTAATTTTAGTTTGGTGAAGAGAGGATAACAGGTAATAAACAAATGATCCCCTTCCAAAAAAATTTGTATATCTATATACAGATGTGTGCGTGTGTATGTGTGTGTGTGTGTGTATGGAGAGAGAGAAGATATATTTGGAATACATGTATATATACACATATATATGAGAGAGAAAATAGAGTATGTGTGTGTATGTATATACATACATATGTGTGTAGATAGATAGATAGCATTTGAAGTAGCAAGTCATAATAACTGAAAAAGAAATGTTCCAGGCAGAGAAAAGAGCAAGTACAAAGGTCCTGAGGCTAGAACTTGGAATAAGTAAGATAAATTTTCATAGTTTACATACAGGTTTAAGTGGGAAGATGGTGATCTTTAAAATATTTAACAAACATTACACATGAGAATTAATCAATGAGCACAGTAGCACCAGGACTTCAGAAAGGAGGCCTCTTGTAAATGACTCATAAAGTTTTATTGTTGCAAATTAGCAGATATTAACCCTGGACATAAGCAATATTTTTCAGACTGACTCAGTAAGAAATGTTTTATAATTTCCCATTAGTACCAATAAATGCTCTATAAGATAGTACATTTTCTGCCCAAAGAAGTGCTTAGAAGGCATCTTCACTAGGCCAATGCTATTTGTTCAATAAAGACCTAGCACCACAAGGTATATGTGCAAACCGTGCAGCTGTGGATACTTGGTACCTGAATCCGTATGGTATATTAAGCTGGGGATGTCAAATGATCTGGTTATTGCAATATTCTGGCAATAGCATTAAAATGAGAGAAAATTTGTCTCAAGGTCACTAGAAGCTATTCAGAGGCAAGGCTGTCCTCTTTGTGGGCCATCTAAGGTGAAGGAAATCAAAGTGTGCTTGCTTCCTGGTAATTCTCTCTGCCACTGCTGGTCCTTCCCCCAAGAGAATACGAGCCATTTAGAGGCTGGGATCGGGTCTTAGACTCCTAGAGCAAATTTCATTTTCCACTAGAGTGTGGTAGTAGGTTGTCAATAAATACTTGACAAATAAATACAGTATAAAAAATTCATCATCTCAGGACTTCGCATCTAAGTATTCCACATGGATTTAGGTTTGCAAAGCAACTCAGTAAGTCTGTAATCTCCTAGGACTTAGAGACAGAGCTTCTTTTAATGCCGGACTGAGTGTACCCCTTGTGTAGAATCTTTAAGTACACTACATCAGTTCTACATGCAGAATCATTCAGAATTATTAGTGATTTTTGTGCATATGTGATGAGCATGCACAGTAGGGTAGCGTTTGACATCTGGTTGGACAAAGTGGCTACTAACGCCGACAGGGACATTTTTTAAAGTGACCTTGGTAAATGGATTAAAAGAGTGAATGTGCCAGTAACAACATAGGAAATGACAAAAGTACAAATCAAACTGAATAAAAATTCAAGAATTATAGAACAACAAAAGGAAAAAGCAAGTCACTTAAAAATAGGCTCACATAATGGTAGGATGTAATAACAGAAATTTCATTAAAAGTAAGAGCTAAAAAGAGTCAACTCATTCAACTGTATGATTTTAGAGATGAGAAGACACTCAAAGGGTTAAACACTTTCTCCAGGTCAATTAGCAACTGATCAAAATCTGCATTTGTTTGGAGCCTATGGGCTCCTTAGTTTTTATACTATATCATGTTACTTCCCAGGAGGAAAAAAGTAAATAATAGCAAAGAAGGTTTTTTTTACACTTGCTTTTTGAGGCCTCAACATTATTTAAAATATTGTAAATGGGAAGTTGCCAAAGCAGACCCTTATAGAAATACTTCACTGTACTTAAGTTCCACATCTGTACTTTTCAATAGATCATAAGCTTCTTGGGAATATGAATCATGATTTGCATGTCAAACGGAGTGTCAAAAAATGTTAATAAATATTTATTGAGTACCTACTCTGTACCAGGCATTCTCGACACCGAAGTTATAACAATATACAAAACAATTAAAAATTCCTGCCCTCACCAAGCTTATTCTAGCAGGGGAATACAGATGATTAACAAAATAAATTATCGTGAAGAATAAATGAATATATAAAGCAATAAGAATTCTACTTTTATTTAAGGAAAGCCAGATCTTTTTTAAAATCAGATTTATTTATGAAAGCAGAATATGATTATTTTTTTAGAAAAGGTTCAATATTGGGATAACTTAGAAACATTTAAATCTCTGAAACTGTGGAAAATATAATTCTTAGTACAAAAACTTGACTCAATAAAAAGTTTCCTGCCAACCTTCTTTTATACAAAGTGAAAGGTACCTGCAAGGCCATGAATCTCAACTTTGGCTGTGTATTAGAATCACATGAGCATTTAAAAAATATTTATGTTGCCCCCTCCTCCCCAGAGCAATTAAGTCAGCATCTTTGGGCATAGCAGTTAGTATTTTTAAAATCTCCCCTGGTGAGAATCTAATGGGAACCAGGGCTGAGAACTTCTCCTATAAAAGACTGAATGGCAGAGCCTTCAAGAGAAGATAAAGATATTTGGTGTGATCTATCTCATGGACTGAGACAGAGAAGACTTTCCTACAGTGCAGACCATATCAAGTGTTCCATTTCGAGATGCCCTGAATCCTTCACTTTTCCCAGAGAATGCAGATGCTTCACCTTCATCCAGTGTATATGAAGTCTGGTCCCTTTACTAGGGGAGCTGTCTTTCCTGGGTCCTAGTTCTCACCTCAATTACCCATCAAACTATGATCAAGAAGCTTTGATCCTTGGTACGTTCTTGTCAATATCTTTCTCCAGTGCCAGACCCTTCTCTGGTGTGGTTAAGTCCCTTGAATAGATCTCTTTGGTATATGGCTAGGACACTCACCAGACAAGAGCCTCATAACTATCACTGCTGCTATCAGATTGGATCCCTTTTAAAAACACACCATCACAGATTACATGTGAATGGCTTCTGACCATGAGCTGGGTAGCTATGAAAGCTTGGGTTTAGAAGTAAAAAGGCACCCAGGAGAACCCACACAGTGACATGCTACATTCATAAAAATGATAATATAGATGTATATCATTTAAATAAAACATACTCATTAAATATTATTAAATCAATCAAGAAAGTTAGCAAATTTCACTTGTTCACCCTATCATTTATGTGTGCATATTGGGAAACATCTCAAAGGATGAACACCAAAATATTACAAGAACGTGAAACTTCAGATGACTTTAATTTGTCTTTTTTCTAATCTTCCTGTAATGAGCATTTCTGTATGTATAAAATTATAAAAATAAAAAGCATGTGTAGTGTGTAATAAAAAAGACAGAAAAAAAAAAGCTTAAATGTGATTAAATAATCAATTAAGGTCAGTCCAGGTCCATTCTGCTTGGTGGCCCTGGCATAGAGTCTGCCTTCCTTGGGCCTTAATTTTCTCATGCGTAAAATGGCAGCAGATAATGGTTACTGGAAATAAAAACAGCATAATACCTATGTGTTCCGAGAAAGAGTAAGGAAGCATTACGTAAAAATGTAGTGCTAAAGATACATGCACCTCAGATAAAAATCAAGCAATATTTACTAAAGTTGTTCTATACTAATATAGTTGAATACTTAGTTTTTTCCTCATAACACTTCACTATTCAAGCGAATTATAACAATCTGCATAAAAGCAATGACAGAATTTGTTTGAGACTCTACAGCAAGGCCATGGGAGGAGATGAGAAACCATTGTGCCGTCTCCCAGGAGTCCTGGCTGCCCTGGTGGCATCAGTGGCTGTAGACAAACTTTCCATGTCTGTTTGTTGCGATGATGTCAGCCAGCTGTAATGTCCTCAGTGGTCAAACATCTGATGCTATCAGCTGAAGGCGGCCCTGGGGTAGATCCTTCCACCCCCAGCCTCGGGCTTTAGCAATTGACAGCAAAATAGTTATGTGCCATTACACTTCGTCCCTGAACGAGCATTTAGTAGTTCAATATTCCTTAAACATTAACCCAAGGTTTCTCAGTTTGCTTCTGTTCCTGTTGATACTATGCCTGCTGTGAATTATTTTCAAAGTAGTAGTTATGGCCTTAGAAGAATGGGGTTTGAGTTCTAATTCTGAAACATACTCGTCTCTATCCTTGGAAAAGCCACTTGGGCCCTGTAACCTCAGTGCTATCAACTATAAAATGGAGATAGATACTTGCTTCACATCATTGTGGTAAGGATTAAATTATATATTAGGCATAAAAGGCACCATAAAACACCATATAATTATTTCCTAATTATTTTATTACTATATATATATACACACACGTACTAATTATAAAAATTCCTATTTCTCTAATGATGTTAGTGTTTAAAAATAATTTTAAAAATGTTTTCCTGTCAATAAAAGAACAAAACTATAGAGGAAATTCTAAGGAACCCTATGTAATGAGGACTTAACATGTTACTTAAGACGAGTTGTTTCACAATTTTTCCCCTGATTAAACAGTCTTTCTGCTTACATAATAAATTGGGTTTAGTAACTGGTGATGCTTACAGATATTCAAACTGAAATAGCTGAACTAGGACAAAAATATCAAGTACCCCTGGGTCATAGGAAATATAAACAGGAGATATAAATGGGGGGGGGGGTTATTATATTTAAAGATAATAAGAAGAGAAATTAATTAATTCATTTTACTTAAAAATAAGACCAGGTAAAATACAGTCTTCCGTAAATACAGCAGGTATTAATTACTTAAGTCCTTTACAATACCTTTTTTTTTAAAAAAAAAAAAAGAAGAAGAAAGAAAGCTCAGTACATATTCAAGTTACTTGAAGTTCATGGCCATGTTTTATTTGGCATTATTTATTCGTTCCATCTTTCATTTATTTGTAAATTTAGAAATTTTTTTTTGGATGGCTGGTGTCTCAGGCACATGACAGAGGTTTTAACAAACACAATTCCTGTCCTCATGATATTTACAGCATCCTAGCTGCCCAGCAGTCATTGGTGTATAATATAATTATTTAAATGTCGAATGAAGAAACAGACTAAAACATGAAAATATGGGAAATAAAGAAAAATGAAAATCAAAGAAAAGAGAATTAAGAGAATGAAAAAGTCCATAATTTTATCACCACTTTTAGATGGAAATGAAATATCCTTTTCATATTATACTCTTCATTTGGGCCATGGGCTTCAGAAAATAATTAGTACCTTTGAAATACAAAGTAAAGTTTTAATCACCACACACAACTCTCAACAACTCTCCCTTCTGAAACATTGCCAGGATTTCCTTTGAAAGCTACAGCAATAATAAAGCATTGGAGGAGATACAAGAGTTTTCTTTGAAATTCGGTGACAGTGATCAGAGTATTATGGCCATAAAGGCCCCAAAAAATCAAACCGCTATCTACCAGGGAACTAGAAAGTAAACTCCTGTTTTGGCAGAAACTATCAACTTCTGTAAAATACAAACATGACAGCAAGATATATCCTCTTTCTAGTAGAAAATACAATGGCTACATGCTTTTTAATGATCGAATCTTTAATCTTGAAAACAATAAATTTGCTCTAAAACTGAACTTATTTCAAGGTAAAGGGTAAGTGGAGAAAAATATCTAGGTTGAACAAATAAAAGAGAATAATAGCCTTTGAGTCCTTGCACTCTTGCTAGGGCTGTTTTGAAGCACTAGGCATGTGCTATTTCCTTTTAATAATGCTTCAAAATAGCTATTATAGCACCATTTTACACATAAAGAAACTGAGGCCAAAGGGGGTTAAGAAATTCACCTGATAGCATATAAACATGTGGCAGATGAAAATCTGAACCCACATTCCCTCTCTTTTTAGTGCCCCTAACTTTTCCAGAGCACTTTTCCAGTGGCAGAATTCAAACCTCATACCTTGGCAGGTGTTCTTGTAAACATAACTGTTAATTTTATTTTCAAGATATCTTGGGGGGGGGGGGAAGCTCACTGAATATCCTTCTAGAAAAAAAAATGTCACATGTTTCATTGCTTCTAATGAGTTCCTGCAGTTCAGAAGTTCCCATAACACTCTGACAATTAAGTTGCTAATAAACTGAGGAACCATTAATTGACTTATCTCTCTCACAAACTCAATATCCAGCTAGCACTCTAGAACACAATTTCCATCATCGAAACAAAAATGATTCACATTTTGCAAACCACTTAGTGATTGGATTTGATCTGGGTAAATTGCATAGTGTTCCTGTACTTGAGATGAAGTTCTAGTTAGGAACGCATACACTCACGGACTCACACACGTTAGTAACGACATGCTGTATACACTGCTGCCAACTGCATTATTAGAACCAATGATAAGATATTGTCATGCCAGGGCCAATGTAATGGCGATGGACTCAATATAAAAAAATATATGGTAATTGAAACCAGAATCTTAGAAAATGCAGTCAATTTCATAGAGTACCAAAAGGTCACTCTATTCAATTTATACTGTGACTGAGCACAATATTGAAGAAAAAAAAAGAAAAAAAAAAAACACATGAAAGCAAATAATTTTATCTGTTCTCCAGGACTCAACATTTACTAGTTGTCCAGGACTCAACATTTACTGACTATAAAAGGTAATTTACTGATTACCAAATAAATGCACTACCTGTGTTGAGCCTTGCATCTGGCTTACCATGTTCTTGTAAAGAACTTAAAACTGTGAAAGCTTACTAAATATGTCAAGATTACCATGTTAACTGTTCTGCTCAAGCTTCATTTCAGTATGAGTGAACTTTTATGGTTCCATATTCCACTAGTAACACTAAAGTTCTTGGAAATGTTACTATTTGCCCAAACTTTTTGTTGCATGATTTGTCTTGCAGGAGCTATTTAGTACATTAAGTGTATTAAATCTGGTGCTTCTCAAACAATAATGTGCATACGAATCACCTGACGGTGCAGTAATATGTAGATTCTGATTCAGGGAATCTGGGGTGTGATCTGAGGTCTGAGATTCAGAACCTCTAACAAACTCCCTGATGATGCTAAATGGTGGTCTGCGGACCACATTTTGAGCAGCAAGACTCATGTTTTCTTCAACGACTCCACACATTTTTTTCTAGCACTTGCCCCGATCATGCAAGGTAGAAAATTCTTTTTAATTACAACTAATTACCATTAGGAAGGCATGCTACAACATTTTAAATGATTTTAGATTTTTAAAATCATATCACTCATTCCAGCTTAGATTGCAAACTCGAGGTGTTAAAGCCAGAACTAGCCCAGACATATGTTTTGTTTGGATAACACAGTTTTCCAATAAAGGGTTTGAAACAGTATTAGATTCATTAATAATATTTACTAAACTGAAGATTTCATCTGGAATATCTGTTTTTTTTTTTTTTTTCCAAAACTAATCAGAAGATCAGATGATTTGAGGAGAAGGTGATTGGCCTGCACAGAGGTATGTCCCCTTGAACTTCACACTCTCTCCTCCACGACTTACAGATCGTGTGACATTGACTTTCTGCAGCCACCCTCATTGTATTTCTCATTGGCTTCGGAGTCATTCTTTTCTCTAATCTTCCTTTCTTTCTTTTTCTCTCATTTTCCTTCCCCCTCATATGATATCTTCAATATAAAATGTTTCCAATTTCATTTTCCCTTATAAAAACCCTACGTGTATCTTAAGATCCTGTTGGATTTTTCCTGTCCCATTAAATATCACTTAAGCACACCAACTTAATGCTTTAAGCATGTTTTAGCAATCACGCCATATTTTATGCTATGGTAAGAAACCGAGTTTTTTTATTCTTTTGTGAGCACATTTTTATCAGCTTTTATCTACGTAGCGAAGTAGATATGCAAAAGAGACATGACTCAGATCTGCACATGTGTGTGTATATTTGTAACCAACTATCTCAACTATCAACTAGGTTGTCATTGTCCTCCAGGAATTTACAATGTGCCACCGCATTTGCAGGTTAACGGGATAATTCACATAAGTAAATACAGGCAAAATTATTTGCTGATCTTATTCTAAAGCTATGATAGATCTCCTTTCACAAGTTTTCCTTTTCGTAGGAGGGATTTGTAAAGAATGTATTTTCTTTTATTTAAGTATTTAGCATGGATATTGTTTTTCTGTATTAGAAGAAGGTTTTGGTTACAGAAAGCAAAGACAGAGTCAAAACTCTTAACTACTTAATATTCTATAGCTTGATTAAAGGTTAAGTTCAGAAAGAAGGGATCGTTTTTAGTGGAAGGCACTCTAAAACATCTCTTTGACCAGGGAAAGTGAGAAGTGTGTAAGAGAAGGATAGTACAGAAAATTCAGCATAAAAGCAATATTTACATTAGGATCACAATACTTTATGTGCTCAATTAAAATGGGCCAAAGAATTATCATTTATAAAAGAGGTGAAAAGAAAGATTTCCAAAGTTATATCTACTATGTTGCCTCGGAAGAAAATAGATACATTTGGAGGAGGGAAAGTGTACTAGGTGAATCTCAAATCTGGGAGTCAGATGTGTTTCCATATCTGACCCTGATGAAAACCTAGCCACTATGAGTGTTGGGTGCTGATAACGAGAAGGGATTTCTGCAGGAAACTCATGCGGCATCTGAAATAATCCCTGTTCCTTATTTAAACACTTACCAAGAATATTATGGTAATGAGAACTACTTTCTATCTCTAATACAGAAAAATATATCAAAACTTGATACCATTGTGAGAACATTTGAAAAATTATTGATACATCAGTCATTTGGTATTTTTACATTCCATTGCATGTATTTATTATCATGCAGTAGAGAATGAGATATCCAAAGAGATCAAACAGTAAAGTGGCTAAGTGTACAGGATCTGGAGTCGCACTTCAAGGGCCTGAGTATTAGCTCTGCCGTGCACTAGAACTGGGGACTAGACCGAGCCACTAAACTTTTCTGGGACTCTCTTCTCCATCTATAGTAAAGACAATTATAAAATAGCTGCCTCAGGGTTATCGTAAAGATTAAATTAATTAAAACATATAAAAGTGCTTAGAAAACTATCTGGCACACAGAACATTCAATAGATATTAACTATTGTTAAATGTTATTTTTCTTATCTTCAATTAGTTTATAACCTAGTCAAGAAGTGGGACAGAAACAATGAAAATATAACTCCATAAGGTATGGATGTGTGACAAGTGTCAGATAAGTCATTCAGATACTGTGGATTACTTCTGAGAAGAGAGAATCGTTTTTAGTTTTAAATAATGTTGTCATCCAGGCAAGGGATTTCTTATCAAGCCATAAAACTTTTGCACAGTTACATTATGTTGGTCATGGAAATCCCTTTGACAATTATTACAAAACAGACTTCTCCTAACATTTGAGTATATTAAGACATCTAGGTTTTCCCTTTGACCTGGAGAATGAAGGCTCATAGTAAACATATCTAGACTTCACATAAAGCTTAATTATGAAACTATCCAATTACCAGAAACACATACAAGTTTCCAGTGGCCTCCCAACTTGTTTAGCCTGACGGAGAGGCCATATAGTCCAGCAATTCCTCAGGCTTCACCAAGAAATATAGTTTGAGGGAAGAAATAAAAAATCTATACATGAAGATACCCTTGTTCCATAAAGATGTTTTATTTTTAGTCATTTTTTAAAAACAATCTATTAACCTTTAATTCAAATGTAGATGTAGAGTTTTATTTTATTTATGTATTTTGTAATTTAAACCCAGTAATGTCAGAGGCATGTATATAAGTTAGGATGGATCCGAAATTAAAATAAAAACCACAACTGGAAAAAAAAATACGATTTCTTTGATAGTAATGATATAATAGGAACCTATCAGCTCCACACAAAAAGCTTCGCATATTAGGATATACCGACAACAACAAAAATTTTTGCTACCATTTATATCTTTTAGTTCATTATCCGAATGTCAATAATAAAGATGTGTTTTAATACTGATGATAAGCATTGTACTAAAATGTTTGGCTCAAAGGCATGGCTCACCTTAAAAAGCATTCAACTGTGTGTGTTTTCTAAGGAGGGTCGTGCCATTCGTTTCTATATTCTAAGTATCTAATACAGCAGATAGTGAATAAATTTCAGAAGGATGTGAAGGAAAAGGGGGAAGAAAGAGAAAAAAGGCCTTATTTCAAAATAAAATAGGCTCGAATATTTTACCAGACTCCTTAAGTGGTTGGATCCATGCCACTGTTCATTTCTCATTGTTTTATTCTCATTGTCTCATTTAGCACTCAAAACAAACAACACTTAATATTAGTTACCTTTTAAAATACTCATCTTTACTTCCAAAGAGATGGTGACCTGAAACATCGTAGGCATTCAAAAAGCACTAGTAAATACACGAGAATGGCTAAGTTAACTGGAAGCTCCTTTAGGACAAGTAAGTACCTACTAATGCTTGATGATTTTCCAAGTACCAGCATTGAGCCTTAGCATAATGCACTATAAAAATAATTTCAGATTTATATAATTCCTTTTTCATTCCACATATACTTAATAAGAACTTATTATATTTTGGACACTGGGCTGGGTAATGGCACTGTGTCAGTGAAAATCCTCAACCAGCTTCCTATCCAGTGGGAGAAATAGAATAGCTTAGAAACAAACAGTTGAGAATGAATTAGGAAAGAACAGTTGTTATAGGGCACAGAGTAGAGGCACCTATGCATCTTAGGGTACCAGAGGGTGGTAGTCTAGGAGAAGTGATGTAGAAAGGGTAATCTGGATGATAATAAGGAATTAGGCAAGCAGAGATAAATAAAGAGATATGCTACATCTAAACCAAACAATGTAACTTACACATAGAAAAACCTAGTGTCACCAGACCTGACACATAGTAGTAGATATTGAATAAATAGTCACTGAATAAGTAAATAATTATGCAAGTGTTATGTTATGGGAACCACTGGGTTCTCTCATCCTGAAACCAAATTTAGTATGGTATTTGGAAATTTGTTGCTATAGTTATAAAACAAAAACCATTTATATCTAGTAATCCCACCCCCAAATTGCTCAAATGATTTATATTAGAGCTTAATGCCTTTCCAGAATGTGCCACGACAACCATAAAGAAAATCCAAAAGCAATTACTGAAAATGCCACATGCTGAACTTCTGCAACCAACATCTGAGTGAGGATGCTCTGTGGTAATATTTTCTGTAGTGTAGGCCACTGTCTCCTGGTTTCCACTTGCCCTGGACTCATTAGTCATTGCAAACATCATTGACTAAATGTGATTCACTTCAACATGCAAAACGCCTCTGCTTGTTGGAGATCACCAGCCACATCAGAGAGATGCTGGCTGTGCTCAGAGCTGCGGGGCACTCTGAGAAGTCACACTGTGGTTGCTTGTCTTCCTTCCAAAGGTTACATTTCATGACAGAGATTAAACATCTTGCCTGTTCTAGGATTGCTTTTGAAAATTATGCATTAATGATAGCCACTCAAGCAAGTAGCTTAGTCATTTCCCTTTGGCCTCTGTCTAGAGCTTCCCAATGTGGTCATTTCTTCAACAAGTATTTCTTAGGTGCATACCACGTGTTAGGAACTGGGCTAGGAGCAGGGTAAAGTGGTGAATAAAAAAGACACAGCCCCTCCCTTGTGGACTTTATCTTGGATTCAAGGTATATATTGGATCCACACTAGGAAGCCAGTAAACAGAAGCCCCACATTCCCCTCCTTACTGAGGGGCTGGCACAGAGCCCAGGGGCAGGCTGCTGGACACTCCTTCCCCAGAATTTGAATCCTGCCCAGAATTCTCTTGCAGTTTTGTTCCCAAGGACACTGTTGGTTTTACAGAGCTATCCAGGAAGTTCGGGATACTGAATGTTCCTACAAATTGCCATTTATCGACTACCAATTATGTACAAGCATTGAACTATGCACTTCTCTTACATTATTTCTACATATATTATTTGGAAATTTTTTAAAAACAAAAAGGTTACTGTTTCTTGGCAGAGACACATAAGTGATTTCTCAGGGATAACAAATATATGCTATTGTAGAATAGAATATAATTTATCACATCCTTCCATATTCCCAGAGCCAGCAAAGCACTGGGCTCACAGAAGATGCTCAGTGCTGATGCTCCATACGTGTTTCTGGAATTGCTGGATCACTACAAATGCAATGAGTGCACAGTGCCGAATGCCAATGAGATGCACAGACCAAGATGGAGAGGTCACCTCTGGCAAATAATATTAGAGGCAAGGTTTCATAAAATGTATTTAGTGTGTGTATCCATACATACAAATATATATATTTATGTACATAAATACATATATATATATTTATATTTTAAAGGTACAGATAACTAAAATATCAGCACTGTTTTCAATTAATGGAAACGTGGAGGACAGCCACTGGGTGGTAGAATTCCCACTGTTTATTTGGGAGCGAGAATCCCATTCCTTTCCCTGATATCAAGCACTTTATGCTGACAGGATCCTCCAGCCATCTTAAGACCCTAGATGTTTTATGTATTGGCTCTTGACTGTCCCAGTGTGTTTGTAATGGCAACACAGTTTCATTTTATAAAATTATCCCTTCTCCACGAGATACACCCTGGGAGCCAGAAAGCAAAAACCTCACTCTCTGCTCACCACCCAGGGGTGGGCACAGAACCCAGGGGAGACCTGGCGAAATTTGCCTGGTGACCAGAATTCTCTTGCAGTGTTGTGGCAAGTCTTCTAAGCCCAGTTCAGCACCCTCTCGTCAATTCCATCGGCACTGACATCCTCCTGCTCTTCTGCCTGGGGAGTTAGAGTTGTTTCCAATTGTTTTGTATTCTGCTGTTTGTAACCAAAGAACTCTAAATTATAGATCTCAACTACTGTAACTAACTTCTGAATGTTTTCCATGGAATAGACTGATTCTTGGAAAAGTAAAGGCTTTATTAATATTACATTGACTATCTATATAGATACACTTACAGATAAAAGGCTAACATCATCAACCTCGACTGTTCATAGACTTTTTATTTCTTTTGTCAAAAAATATTTATCACATATACACTGTATTCGAGGCTTGGTGCAAAGTACTTCCAATACATTATCTTATTTAACCCTAACAACAGCCAACTAGAACATAAGCTCCAGGAGAGCAAGGTTTTCTATTCTCTTGTTCACTATCAAATTCCAGTGTCTAGCAGATTTTTCACAAGTAATTAGTGATCAGTAAATGTTTGTTGAATGAATGAATAATGCTATGAGGCAGACGCTGTTGTATAGAAAATGAAAATGAGACTCAGAGAAGCTAAGTAAATGTATCCATTGTCCAATTACAAGGAAGTGGTGGAACTAGAATTTAAAACGCAGGCCTGTCTAACTCAAAGGTCCGATCTCCTAACCACATTACTACGTCTTCAGATTCTTGGAATAGAGAGAAGAAAGAGGGCCACCAATGTCCAGGAGCTTGGGCAAGTCCCTCTGGTTCCTGGTTTCCTCATTGTCAAGTACAGACAAGGCCCTCATTTGGCTTTTGTTGGTTATCGATAATCCCTTCATATATATGAGAAATGCTGTGTAGAGATAATATGTCAAAATTGGTAGAGGAGATTAAGAATCAACTCTCACCTTTGCTATTGCTAGCTTGAGGACGAGCAAATCTCTTAATTCTGAGAACGAGTTCCGTACTACAAAACATTTGCCTTCCGATCCTTTTAAAAAGGCAGGAAAAAAAATAGCAACAGTTGTATAAACTGACTCTATGAGTTAAAATATAAATATAAATTAAGATACATAAATATATAATTATATAAATATAAGTGATATAAATTTAAAGTATAAACATATAAACATAAATTTATATAATATAAATATAACTATAAATATAAATTAAGGTATTATTATAATAACTTTTAATACCAGCCCACTCCAGAAAATTATCCACTCTATGGACCTCCCAAGGGATAAAGTTAAACTAAGAGACTTCGCAAGCATCATTTCATAAACTGGTCTTCCTTTGGTTGCCTCTGTTAATTAGGGAAGAGTGATATTACTGAAAATGCCAGTCTCAAAGTCAGACCAAGACAAAGCTCAGCTCAGAGATGATGCCATCACAATCAACACAGAGGCACCAGTGAGCCATTTGAGATGCAATCTTTGGCTTGTCCAATTAGCTCTAGTGTGCCTTCATGCTGAAAGTGTCAAGGAGAAGTACCTTTAGGATCTTCTAGCAAAGGAAAGAGAAAAGATGTGTTCAAAGAAGTAGGAAGAAAATTAAGAAACTGCAAAGAGGGACATTAACAAAAATCAAAACATTGAAAATAAAATACCACGGAGCAAGGTGCGTCACCACATCCTGGTCAATGGGAAACACTGAAGTAGCACAAAAAATTCCAGAAGAATGGGGATTTGATAAATGGCTTTATATTAGACAATTAAGAATTCTTCAATGATGTCATCTCCTCATAATCCCTCAAGAAAATGGAAGAGAATATGAGTACTAAAGTAAGAAGAAAAAAGGAGTGGCGAGTAACAGAAAAATTCCCAAAAGTCAATGAATTCTAAACAAAGAGTAAAAAGATGGATTCGGGACAAGAAAAGGCCCAGAATCCAAACAGTGGTGATGAGAGGCCATTGGGTACTGCGGGCTTGCGCCTTGCCTGATAATAATATTTACCCACTGACCATCCTTAGCATTCACAGGACAACCAGACTACCAGGAAAAACAATAATGCAGGTAATACCAGTTGCATTCTTGGATATTTATCTTTAGCCAATCAGCAGTAAAGCTGTTACCATAATACCCCGATCGATAATTTGCTACCCAAACTGGAACACTATGACCTTTAAATACAACATATTTCAAATGAAGGGCAAGTGCACATAACAATCCTTTCTCAGTGTGCTGCAATAGGAGTGGTTGTGAGTACTCTTATGTTTAGACAGCAATAAAACTCTGTTTTGTAAATGTAACCAGAAATGCGAAATGGGCACCACTTTATCTTATACATCAATGCACAAAAACCCGTATTATTTGAAACAAAGTATGAACAAGCTGAAATGGAATCATTGGCCTAACCGATGATTTTGATACAGTCACCAGACCCATCCTGGCAGCTATTCAACAGATCTTTTTACTCAGGTAATTTTCCCAGTCCCCTGAAAATATTTCCAGTATGGTTTAGAAGATCACAAGTTAAATGCCATTAATTTGTTTATTCATTGGGCAGTACTGAATACTCTTTGTACACAGAATTTTGAACTAGGAACTAAAGAACTGCTAGGAAAACACAGGAACCAAACAAAATAAAAATCATCATCCCCATTTATAAGTCAGCTGAAGAAATAACACACAGTCTTATGACATGTATTTATTGGGCTACTATATACATAAAGATAAATAAGACACAGTTTCACTCCTTAACTCAGGAGTAACAGAAAGCCAAAATATTAAGAAAAAAGATGTACAGTCACAAATGAAAATGGATATGGTGCCTACTAAGGGGAGGAGAATGATCAGAGCTAAGTGCAATTGGTAAGAAATGGTTTATTTGGGGGAAATATATCTATTTTCAATTGCATTTTAAAAGTGTTATATTTCCTACTAAACTTGTCTTGGGAGACTTATCTTACAGGCATATTCTACCAAATCTAGTTTACGAAGACATGCCCAAGAGTTCAATAAAAAGACTTTAAAGCCAAGTTTAGGATGCATTATCAATACTTTATAATTGCCTTCCTTTTCAACCAAATGCCAACAAAAATCTTAGTCGATCAGTCAACAAGTATGAAGAATGTGCACACTGGGGCAAAGACTATCGCATACAGTTCCTGGCCTTACGATTTTAATATATGCTTTCCACTTCAGTCCTCTGCAAATGAAAACATCACAGATCCACGAGCAGTGGAGCGGGAACTTGACCTGTTGACCATTCTGTGGCAGGACGGATTCATGCTCATCTCCCCACAAAATAACATAAAATTTACTCCAATGAGATCTGCTAGCTGTTTAGGTAGAGGTGGAATTAATCAGGGAACACTTCCTGAATTCGAGAGGTTCCTGTGATCTTAAAATTCAGGAGGATCAGAAACAAGAGGACAGAAATAATTCCAAGCATTCGGAAAATTTGAAAAAGCCTGGAAGTGGGAGGGGATGAGAAGCTCAGAGTCTGGCAACAGGGGTACGAAGTAACAGACAGTACAAGGGAGTGGTTAAAAATTCAAGGTTTGGAGTTAGGCAATATTAGTTCCTCTGGTTATCTTTTGTGACTTGGTCCTGGGCAAGTTACTTATCTAAGCTCCACTTTCTGAACTATGAAATCAACCTACACCCCTAGCCCATTATGATGATTATGAGGATTAGATGAGATCATCTCTTTTAATTTATTCAATTAAACTTTATCAAACTTTTTACATTAAAACACTGTTTAAAAACGTTCAGCCCCAGGGTCTGGCACATAAAAATACCCATAGTTACTATTATTATTGGCAAGAAGTCTGGCAAATCATCAACTTCAAAGCAAAAGTGAAAAATCTTTACTATGTCAGACTAAGGGGAACCTTGATAGCCCTCCTCCACTGTGTCTACCAAATAAATATTTCCTTTAAGACACCCTCCTCGTAAAGACTTCTTTGACTACTCCCAATTTCACTTGTAATCATAATTTGTTCGCAGACCTCCAATAGCAGCGACCCCATGTACTTTATAATCGACACCCATTCCCTTCTATAGCCTTTCTCTTGGACCCTTCCCTGAACCATATCCTCCCTTGATTCTCTTATTTTTCTTAACTGATCCCAAATCCTCCAGTTCACCCAGGCTTGAAACCACAGCCATTTTTACTCCCTTTTCTCTTACCACAGCATCAAACCTATCACTTGATGTGATAAAGATCTTTATCGATTCTTTTTGCACAAATTCTCCCACATCCACCCCTTTCTATCCATTGTCAGCATCACCCCCTAATTCAGGCCCTATTACCTCAAGCTTGAAAACCACAACACCTGGGTCCCTGCCTGCAATCTCTATGCAAGAGAACCCATCCTGCATGACAGCAAACCCTGCAAACTGTCTTCTCCCTGCTTGTCCTGACCTAATGCTGATATCCCCTACGGAAGTCAGTCAGTGTGCCTGAGCTTCAGTTCCCCTATTGCTAGACTGAATCTCTTCCTATATTAATTTACAGTTGACCCTTGAACAACCTGAGTTTGAACTGCATGGGTCCACTTATACACATTTTTTTTTCAAACAAATACTCTAAATGTATTTTCTCTTCCTTATGATTTTCTTAATATCATTTTCTTATCTGTAGCTTACTTTATTATAACCATATAGTATATAATACATGTAACGTAGAAAATATGTATTCATCAACTGTTTATGTTATCGGTAAGGCTTCTGGTCAATGGTAAGCTGATTGATGGTTAAGTTTTTGGGGAGTCAAAAGTTATACTCAAGTTATCGACTACATGGGGGGTTGGCGCCCCAAACCCCCACATTGTTCAAGCATCGACCATAGCATAATTGCAATATTCCATTCATTTGTATCTGCTTTTTCTTCTGCCCAATTAAATGAGTCTTTATTTCCCAGTTATCACTTGGGCTTTCCTCGCTACTATGACTTTGTTTGTACCATTGTCCCTGTCCTACCCAGTCTGTCATGTTAACGCCTGGCATAACTCCTGGCATATAGTAGGCGATGAATAAGTGTGTGTTACCTAAATAATGAGATGAAAGCTGACGGCAAAAATACCTCCTTTCCTCTCTTCCGGTGGAAATCTCTCTCCATCTCAAAGACCTTTTTCAGAGGCTGCATCCACAGTTTGGCTTCCCTCTTCCCCACAGGTCTTACGGATCTCTTCTCACCTCTAAAACTCTAAAGTAGTTAGCTGATATCAAGCCAATGATCACATGTTTCCTTATGGGACAATTAGTTTTTAATGAAAACTGAAGGCAAGAGCTATGGTGCCTAGAGAAGAGCTTTCAGCCATTGTGTCCCATGGGTAGGTCTTGTCTTCTCATTAAGCTGGGTATTCCTAGAAGAAGATAATCCCTGAAGTCTATGTACTTACTTTACATGTACCGTTGTTTCTGGCAAAGCTGTAGGCACACAGAACTAAAAAAAACAATGGTTGGTTTCATAATCAAGTGGCGTATGTGTGGGATATGATGCCTTCAGCGGTGGCTGGAACGACATTGAAAGGGGGAAGTGGGAGGCAGTGAAGGAGGCTGTGATCGCCTAACTACAAGTTATTGGGAGCTAAAAAGAAGTGATGGAGGAAGAAGGTGAACGTACACCTAAGAACAAGAAGGAAGCCTTTAGCAACAGACTGAACATGGAGAACCACAGACAGAGAGACAGAAGCAGTGACCTCAAGGTGTGTGGTTTTGGAGAAAAACAGCAAACTGGTTTCTGATCCCCGAGAGCACACAAACAAGGAGTTGGGCAACCTGGTGTGCACTGCGTTGCAGAGTCAGCCTGTGCTAAAGGTTAACAGCCGGGTCTTAAAGGGGACGAAAGATCAGGAGCCAGCTTGCAAAGTGGCTAATACCTCCTTGGCAGCAGACTGCAAATGCAGGGTGACAAATGTCCATATCCACCAGCTCTCTGCAGAAATGGGCACTATTTGATCAGTTAATTGTCAATAAAGCGTCTCAATAAAGCAGATCTCTCCTTGGAGATGGCTATGTGACTGGCCAGTGTTTCTGAGGCTTCCTGACCAAAAACAAAAACAAACAAACAAACAAAAACAACCACCAATTCCATCCTCCTGATAGTGAGAAGAAGCCGTAGAAACCAGGAAATTTGAGTTTTGGTTAAATACTAACTCCTAAATTCCTAATCTATGGGAGAATAACCACCATGCATAACCAAGGGTAGTGATCGGTGCTTAGCAGGGGCCCAAGAAGGTTTATGAGGAGGTTCGTAATTGAGGTAGATTCATTCTGTAAGAGAGAAGCTCAAGGCATAGTGTCTGGGACATAAAAGGATCTCTGTAATCACCCTAAGCTTCCCTAAATGCCACTCTGTAGGCATGGGTATCCATCCTATTCCTGCAATTCAGTGGCGAGGCTCCTTGAGAACTGAGGTCCTACTTTAAACACCTTTCTATCCCTCACCACACCTGGCATAACACTTTGCATATAATATGAGCTCAATAAATATCCAGCCATTGATTGCTTGACAAGCAGCATCTGTGGTTTATATCCGCCCCATATGTAATTGGTAAACTTAGTCTTCTGAACTTGGATAACCTGGTCAGCCTGGGAGCGATATTAAACTTCACCGATTAACAGCATTGTTTCTGATGAACAGAGTAGAAGACAATACACTGTTAAGTGTTGTAATCCACACAGGTGGTTATAGGATTTAAGCTGAGACAGTTCACACCTACGCCTCCAGACACACACACTCTAAGAAGGCTGTGAACAATGAAAGCCTGATAAAAGTTGTTTGTATATTCTGTACAGAGACAGACAGACAAGGCTTGATAGAGCAATAGTCTCTAAGCGTTGTTAATATAGAAGAAAGAAAGATACCAGAAATAGCCAGCCAAATGTTTTAAAACTGCATTTGCTTTGCTTTCTGCTTTTAAATTACACACCGCAAAATCACCGAGGAGAAAGCTTTAAGAAAACTTTCATTTGCTATGGTACATCTCGCTGGTCTTTCTTTGCCTAAAAAAAATAAATAAACAGCCTGGAAACGTTTCTTTCTTCTCATAGACATTAATAATGATAGCTTGAACTGTAAAGATTTGGTTTTACTGAAGGTAATGGAGTAATGTTTATTTCCATTAGACTGGGCCTATAAAATCCTCTTTTTATAACCATGAGTCTACAATTTCAAAACAGCAAAGCTTGACATTTTGGTCTCTGACAGGCAACACTTAATATTGGGATGTTTTAAAATCTATATAAAAAAAAAGCTCTTAATACAAGATAGGCTGAGTATTTTCCCACAAATGGTTTGTTTTAGCTATCTCTCTTCCTCCAGGATAGACGAGGAAAATCAGACGGCTTATTGGCTTAGTTCATTAGGCCAGGTTAAGGGGTGCAGTGCCCAAGCCTCTTAGAGGAGCTTACCCCTGAGCTAAAAATAGCAGGCACTAGAGAATTATCTTAAATATGACCAAACTTGTTCTGTCCTATGAATGCAGATAACTGTAATATGTTTCCATTTTTGGTCATTTCAGGGCTTTTTTTTTTTTCCTTTTTTTTAAATGTGGCTGGCTATAGCTGACTATTTAATTCATTTCTGACTCTATTTGTCACATTTGCTCTCAGAGATACCGCCCAGGGTGTTTGACTGAAGAATTCTTATTTAACTCTGCTGCTTTTGTTAAAATCTAATGAACTGTTGGCCTGCCAGGCACAATGTAGACAAGTTTTGTTAGAAGGCAGATTTATTAGAAAATGTGTTTAAGAGCCTACTATGTGCATCCTTTTTGTTGACCCATCTGTCTTCCTCCTAACAAGTGACACAGGAAGTTTGCTATATTTTGCAAATAAATAAGCATATGCTTAACTTTTCATGGATAGTCTCATGGGTAAATAATCTACCAACAATGATCAATTGTCCTCTCTCCTCATCCTTGTAGCAGACATTTTTCCTGCTTGTGTCTTCAGGGCCCTTCATCTTTAACTTCACCCTGGAGGAATTCATCCTATTATCTTATAATTAGTTGTTGAAGTCTGTCTTTTTTACTAGAAAACCAACTCCTGTGTTTTAAGAATTATATACATAATTCTTTGTATTACAAGTACCTAAGTCGGTGCCTGGCACATAGTTGGTGTTCTTTGAACAGTTAATAAATGGGTCAATTTAAGAATGAATAAAATCAGTTCCTGTATTAGAGCACCTTGTATAATATCATACCAAATTGTAACACATGAGTCAGCCTAAAGCCCTGGCCTGGGCAAACTGTTCTCTTCTAACCAAGATAGCTCGCTAAGGCCTTTGCTAAAATTGCAAAGATGATCATGAATTCAATTTCTGTACAGAAACCAGTACGAAATTGAGATTAAGGGTATCATCCCCTCTTTTTCCTTTCTTTGCACCCTAGTTTATATGATCCCAGCCTATAAATGAAAGCAAGGCCAAAAACATTCACGTCTGCAAAGCCCAGATGCCTTGGGGAATTCGCTGTCCTTCACCATCTCACCATTTCTCCCCATGTTTGATTCTCCTAAGATATCAGGTGACTGGTATATCACAATGGCACAGTAAACATGTTCAAACATGCCATCCCTTTCCCCAAGAGGTAAATTCTTTTTATGATAATTTTTGACGAGAATTCTTCAACAACAACAACAACAACAGCAACAAAATAGTCGCACAAGTTTGAAGTCTGGATCCACTGAGAAAGTCAAAACAGGTCAGGAAGTATGGGCGCAGCATTGGGAAACTGTGGCCATGCACTTTTGTGGGTTCCCAGGCAATAGGTGTTCCTTGTACAGAGGCAGTTACTCTGATGATGCGGAGGGACTGCACGAAGGTCTCCTTTAGCTCCATTGAGTGTGAAAAACATTTCCTCTTCTGTAGGTGATAGGAGTGAATGTTCAATGTCTATTACGGGAATATGGCAGTGCTTTGACATGCCAACACACGTTGGCTTGACACAGCCACATGTTTTGAAATTGCCATTAAAGCTACCCATATATCTTAATGTGAGCAACAAGTCTCTTCGGTGAGCTAGAAGGTAAGTTCACAGCCACTCTGGCAATCACACAACATATTGCTGTCACTGTTGGCTCTGTTTACAAACCATCTCTTAGAGAACATGCTCTCAGATCTTTGATATGTCTTATTTTTAGCATGATTGGTCTGAATAGTTGGAAAGGTCATATTCTCTCTCTCTCTCTCTCTCTCTCTTTCTCTCTCTCTCTCTCTCTTTCTCAATTTGGTAGAACCACTGTAAATCCGTCCATTAACAGACATCAGAAATAGAGTCATGTACATGATTTTCTTTTGGGCAATGAGA
The DNA here is from genome assembly GCF_014176215.1 of Rousettus aegyptiacus. Taxonomy (NCBI): domain Eukaryota; kingdom Metazoa; phylum Chordata; class Mammalia; order Chiroptera; family Pteropodidae; genus Rousettus; species Rousettus aegyptiacus. Next base: position 12,801,551 of record NW_023416285.1, read on the forward strand.
AGATGATGAGGCACCAGCTTAAGGCATAGCCTTTCCCTCTTACAGTCTATAATATAGCTTGAGAGACACTAATAGAAAGCTATCACCTAGACAGCCATAGCCACAATACAAAAGCCTTCACAAAAGGAAAAGATGCTCTTTTGCTCAAGTGACAATAAACACTCTTTTTCCAAGAGAGCCACAAATATCATCCTAAATTTAGGGACTTAATAGTTTATCCTTTGCCTGGTAGAAGTTCCAACTGAACACAGACCAAAACAATTAGCTTTTAGAATAGCACACTGTTATAATATAGTTTATGGAAATGGCGTCTACGGAAAATTTCCTTTGGACTCTTACTCCTTAAGACTTATTTCCACTGGCACTCAAAGGAGGACAGATTTAATTTCTGATAACCCCCAACTGCATACCTTTTTCTATTCTTGTCTCTGCGCTTAATTTGCATTGATACTCTCCTTTCCACTGCTTGGCTCCATGGAGGGCAGTGAGGTGACAGGACAACCAGGCTTGCACGCAGCCTGGAATCAGCTTTTATGCTACTGGATGAAAGGTCGGGTGGAAAGGCCCACCATCGGCACAATTAATCTGGTCACTCAGGGACCATCCGCTGGTTCAAGAATAGCTTGCAGGTGAGTGATGGACAGGGTCATTGCTGGCTGACTGTATCAAGGCTATTATGACAGCCATAAAGAGAAAGGGAAAAATTGAACAAGGGAAGAATTACTCCTGAAAGGGACATGAAAAGCGACACAAATGCCTTCGTACAAAAGATAAGCATATGAAAGTACCAGGGGAGCCGGGCTGCTTACAGTAGTGAAGGTGGAGATCATTCTTTGAAATTGCCAAAGTTTGAATATTAATGAGAGGTCATCGTCTGACCAAAGCTCGGGTTCGATAGAGAGAAATCCAAGCTGTCCATTCTCTCCCCTCAGGTGAAAGGTGACAGAGCTGGGTGAGAGAGTTTGGATAAAGAAGACACAGTTACAGCATTCCTTGGGTTTCCAGACAGAAATTAGATTTAAGGAACTCGATCCTGTACATTACCCAAAATCTTTTATCCAAAACCAGGCTGCACATTTTAGTGATTATTTTGCAGTTGCTAAGGTTACTGACTTATCTATAAAGGTCATCAAATAAAATGGAAAAAAGGGAAGAATTACTCATAGTACCAATATTACAATTTAGTATGCTTCAAATGAATATATACACATAAAGCAGGCATTGTGGGGGGTGCTGGTTTATTGGGGCACTATGTAGAAAAGCAACAAAGAGAGAAAGTATACGTAATTTCATTCTAAAGTAATGTGGTGAATTACTTATTTAAGGATAACTCTGCTTGAGCTGTATTTGTCTTGACCAACGAATGACCTGTCACCAAAAAGCTTTACTATTGACAAGAAAAAAGTAATCAGCCGTCTCTTTATCAGAGGAAATTCTAACAGTTTTATTTTTTAAGAGAGAAAGTAATCTGACAAATAATGCAATGGAATTCCAATTTTATGAAGGCATTCTGCAGTACTTATTTAGTACTGCTACATGGGAAAGACTTACAGGATGATACCAAGACTCCATGATCATCTTTTAGATCTAAATAAATGGATGTGTTTTTATATACATGCCTCGCTTATCTCTCATCATCAAGCCTCAATCCCCAAAGGTACCTGGGCAGATGAATCAAGAAGTTGACCCGCTGGAGCACCAAATTTTTTATTAAAGCATTTAATGGAAAGATTTCAAAATCATTTACATATTTCCCCTGTGTAAAAAATTATGAGAATTGATTTCTGTAGCTTTGTGTGATATTGCACAATGCCTGTAGGAAACTGTTTAGAAATACAGCCCTGAGAAATACAGGGCTATTTGCCCTCAAACGAAAAGGCCACAGAGAATCATATTTTATGTGTCTACTTTTCAGTTTTGAGTCTTGTCTCTTTTGCTCAAGGCCCACTTCCTGCTATGATCTCCTTTCCTCTATCAGCTCGTTAACTTTCTAAATTATTTCTTCTTCTCTCCCATGTGCTTGGGAAATAGATAACTAGATTGGTTTAAATTGTAAGTAAAACAGAAGGAAGCAAGTATGAGGGCTGGAGAAGCTTAACTGGGAATAAAATGCATTAAGTTGGAGGGTATGATTTTCCTGCATTTGGTTTTGCTTCACAGAGACATTTTTACAAATGGTGCGTTTCTCAGCTATATTTCAGACAATTAATAATGCTAAGTTAATAATGGCCAGAGAAATGAGGTCTACTATTATGAATTATAAAAATAACCACTGTGATTAAGTAAAAATGCAACCCATCTACAGAACATACATCTTTTCTTTCAGCTCTGAAATGTGAAGCTGGAAATAAAAACAAACTAGCAACTAAAGGAAAAAGGTGGGATCGGTGTTTTCCTTTTCTGTACCACGAATGCAGCAGAGAGGTCAGACAGTACTGTCGGAGGGTGCTATGCCTTTTGCTGACTCAGAGAAAAAGTGCATTTGCCATTCAAAGACAGATTAAATGGGGCGTGGATCATGCTACGTGGATCGCTAGCCTCAGTTATCTGCCAAGACCAGCCAACAGTCAGTTATCTCCAAACGCATCTAAACACAGACAATTCTTTGGTTCTGTGTGGACAGAATGTTTTTGTAGAATTTTTAAGTTGGAGCAAATATTGCAAAGCAGTCAGACTAGATTTGTCCCAGGAGAAACTGACATAAATTCCTTTAGGACAGGAGCAGCCACCTCAGCCACATCGCTGAGATTGGCGGGTGATAGGATTAAGGGAGCTAGAAAGTGGCACTGTGACCTGATGTAACTCTCAAATCTGTTGCACACAGAGCCCTGGAATTGGGGAACAGCGAGAGAAAGAAGTCGCAGATCTCATGTGCATTCAAAGGCTCTGGCATCTGTCCAGACCCTTCTCCAGAAGGTAAGCCTGCCCATCAGGCGGCATCACCTAAAAGAAAAAGCCGGGCTAATACACACAGCTCGGAGGAGGGCAGGGTGTCCCCGCTAAGCATGTGCTGGCAAGACACAAGAGGATCCTGACATGAGAACATTTCTGGACAGAATCTGAGCTGGCAAGGTTCTCTGGACACCCAGGACAACTATGTCTGGAATACATAAGCTCCAACTTTGCAACGAATGAGATGGCACCCAGGGAAGCTAATGTCCTTAGGCCAAGAGCCCATGGGAAAACCAAGGGCGTTCTTATAAAGAGGAATTTTTCCCCCCCTACGTGATCATCATTCAAAAGCAGAAATAAATTTCTCAGGAAGGACCAGGGGAGAGGAGATTTAAAGCAGAGTATTACAGGAAAGAGAACGCGATCTGCTTGAATAAAGCTCGGCAGAGGTGCTATGTCTGATACCTCTTGCTTGGTACTGTGCTTGGTGTGCAGGCCCCCTGCAAGGGAACAAGACTGTCCCTGTGTGGGACCGCCCCATGGGACAATGAGAAGACGGCTCCGAGGCTTTTCTCAGCCACATATTCAAGATGTTACATATTGGCCAAAAGCGTGTCAGCCCTTCCTGCTGAACTGAAATATCATTCTCAGAGAAAAAGGTCAACAGGCCTAAAACGGTTCAAAATGGTATTTTCCAAAGGACCGCCACATACATTGCCAGAGGCGCCATATTCTAGTCACGTCAGCCTTGCGAGCTGGTTAAAGAACTTTCTGCTGACAGCTTGCTCTCTTCCCTGAGCTTGGCTTCCTCTTGTCTTCCCTCAGCAATTGCAATGAGTAAACTGCTGTTTTTATCAACACATGATGTGTAGGACACGGTAAATCCCAGGTCTCTCAATGTCGAGTGTTCTATCCGCCCTGCTGTGTTTGCTGGACCCTAAGCCTGGGCTCCTGGTTTGGAAAGAAGGTACTGGTAACTAGGAGAAATGCTCTCCAGCAAAATTCCACTTCAAGGTAAAATCATTGCTGAAGATGATTAGTGCACTGACCCAGAGAAGGGCAGGATATATCTGTTGGTGATGAACAGGATAACAGGCAGATGGAGGAAGTTCCTGCTTTACTTTCTCTGTCAGCGCATTCATCTCGCCTGATTTTCATCACCAACCATGAGCTTCATGGAGCCACGGGCTGTGTCAACTCCTAACCTCCAGACATCGGCAAGAAGAAATGTATGCTCATGGTTGACTATGATGCTTTTTTGATAAATGGACACATAAATCAGTGAGATAATAGAGGAATTTTTAAAATTCAGAAGCATGAAGAAAAATGTGAAAATCTGCAAAAGGTAGAGATCAAGGGTTTTGGCCAGCAAGTTGTTTCTCATAGGAGAAAATGTGACCATCCAGACCACAGGCTTTGGATGAAAGGACCAACGTCAGGCATCGATCCCTGTAAGACATGCATTTCATAGCTTCGTCCTGAGGTTTTACAGTTAGCAGGTCAATCGACATGATTGTAGATACAGACTGAAACATCTTCTGTCTTTATAGGTCATCTGAAGGATGCTGGGGAAGATGGAACACATCCAAGAATTTCTCAAAAGTGAAGGATGCTCAGCATCAGTTTCTACACACGTCTCTGGTGCAGAAACATCAGCCACTGTGGAACTGGTCCCTGCAGTTACTCCCTAGCGACTGGTGCATACTTTTCATTTGTCCTCCTTTTGCCTTGCAGTACGTCACACATTCAGTTCAGTGATGTCTTTTCAGCATCTCTCTAAATTCTCTATCATGGGAAAGGTTGACCAAAATGTTAGGCTCTCACTTAATAGTGCTCTGTTAATGAATTCAGAATTACCTGGGGTGCCAATGTAGTAAGAGAGCTTTCCAGAGTATAGTGAGAGAATCTCACGACAATTAGCACTGATCTGCGCTACGAGAATAGAAAAAAAAAAAATGTTTTAAAGGAGAACAAAAAAAGCTACTCACACATACACAACCCCAAAAAATAACTTCTAGCACTGGCTGAAAATGATACCATTGGATGACAGAAGAAACACACCGGATTAGCCAATTAGCATTCGCCCAAGAAAAGCAGATGCTTTGGAGAGAGTGAAGAAAGGGAAGCCGTCAAGAGCGACATCAACTTCACAATAGCCCCGACGGTTTATCTACCCAAAGGAAGTGCTACCTTGCCACGTTTTTGTGACCCTCTCAACAATTCTGGGGGGAAAAAAATGTTAGTTCAACATTATCGCAAGCCAGAATATGACTCTATTTATGTGACGAGTTGACAACATACAATTTCATGCTTGTTGAACTGATCGGTGTTATATATTCACTGTGAATATTATGAAGCTTCACCATTATAAATATGAAACAGTATACACTTATTCAAAATAACTCCAGCAGTGGCAATTTATAGCTTGGTTGTTTGTGTTCTTATAAAGTCCAAATGCCACCTTAAGAAGCTGCAGAGTGCAGAAACAGATGTGCAGTGTGACTGCGACGAAAATGGATTGACGATGACCTATGTGAAAGCAAGCTATTACATTTTGGTCTGCATGGCAGCTGACACCAGTTTGTATTTAGATATGTGACTGTTGGGAACACTGTGTCCTTAAAGCTCTGTTTAAACATGGGCCAAGACATTTGTCTACTGGACTAATTATTTTACCACCCTTCTATGGCAAGTATCACTTTTTTTCCCTTAAAAAAAAAAAAAAAAAAAAGAATGCCCACAGAACACAGGCACACAATTCCTCTACTGTGCTGCATAAAGTTACCGCAAGCACTTTAAACCTTGGTCGTGCCAGGTGAATGTCGGCAAGCATTCCAGAATGCCTGCATCACAGGATTGTACCACTTTATCGATCAGGTGCCTGGGAACAGGACGAGGCCACCAACCATCAAATCATAAGCTGTCGCAGCCACTGTATTTGGCCAGGTTTTTTCCTCCTCTTCTTCCCCCCAATCCATTCCTTTCTTTTAGCAAGCTTTGACCAATTTGCAAGTGTTCGCTTCCACAAGGACGAATTTGGAAGAGTAAAGAACAACACAATTTATCCGAATGTGGAAGGAAATGAAGGAACCAGGCACCTTGCTCAAGCTAGATATCAAAAATTTGCATAAGTAGTTTTCCAACAGCAGAGGTGCTATTCGGAACGAAATAAATTGCTTGTATTGGGTGCAAGGGCACAAAGCCTGACCAGGTCTGTGGTTGTTTGCCTGCTCATATATTTCTTAAGTACACCCAGATAGTCCTGCTAAGATCTCAAGTTACTTGTATTCTATAGGTTGACCTACATTGGTAATGGTTTATTTATTTATTCTTTTATATAATTACTCATTTTTAGGTAGAACTAAAAAGGTTGTTGTTTACATGAAAGTCTTCTACATCCTTATTTGACTTTTCAGAAATATAAATCTAAAGCATTTGAAATATAAAGTAAGTTGTTCCAGGATTTTCTAGTAATTCTTTGGTTTCCTTTATGTTTGTTTGCTTAATAATAGGAATCGCCCCTGGCTCTTGTTTTGAAATCTAGCAAGGTTATTCAGCGACCAGAACCCTAGATCTCTTTTGAACTATTTTAATTGTAGTGTTTAGAAACTCCATTCTAACAAAGTTTGCCATCCAAAATCTGCATTTCTTCCCACTTTTCCTGTTGGACTAAAGCGAAGGTGTCGTCGGTCTGTCTAGTAAATCCAACCCACGAGATAACATAATCACGTACATTCATTTCTCAGGGACCTTGGCGGTTCTTATCTCCTAGCTTTTATGATCTCTTATGAACAGCCAGGAATAGCAACCTGCAGCCTGTTTGTAAAGCCATCTTAGTCTGAAACTGGCCTTTCTCTCTTTTATCACACGGTGGTATTCTACAGCTAAACCCCATTCGCCCCAGCGAAATTTGCTCTCAGCTCCATTTTAGAATAATGTAAGTATTCCCTGCGCGTATGGAACATATCAAACGTGTCATGAAGAGCAATTATTATTTCAATGAACTGTTTATTAATAGAAGATGGTATGTGTGCCTCGCTTAGATTTATTGATATGCTGCCCATTGTATAGCCCGAAGCTACTGAGCTCACCGTCAGTATTTCAGACAAGTATCTCTGCAGTTCACCCAGCCCTGGTTCCTCTGTGTGCTTTGCTCAACTTTATTTTCCCACTACATCACCTAGAACATTAAACACAATGCTCAAGTTCTGTGTTAAATCACAATTGTTTCCTATTAAATGTTCCAAGCTACCCATTTTTATTAACAGTTACTTTATTAAATCCTTAATAACATAGATAAAATAGTTAGTTAATTTGTGTGTTGAGCCATGGATGTTAATTTGTAAACATAATAACATACTGCAATCATTTGCATAATAGCATTTTAATCTTTTTAGTAAAAGCTGTAATTCCCTACAAAATACACTGCAGTAGAAACTAAGTGACTATTGGTAATAATACAAAAGGCCTTAAAATTCTGATCCTATTATAGTGTTGGAACATACCCAAACTGCTTCCACAATCTCTGAAATGTTACTGTTCTCTGATTTAGGTGTCTGTGTCAAGAATAAAAATGAAGTATAACTGGTAGCAGTAGACTATTTCCTAAATGTAATTTAGTATTCACTGAGCACCAGCACTTTGCAAATAGCTCTGAGGCTTCCCTTCAAAGTTCAGAGCTCCAGTTTTGCCTATTGTGTGAGGAACACCAAGGAACCCACGCTAAATTCGCTGTGCTGAGGACACGGCTCTGAGCAAGCATGCCGACTGGGCACAGAAAGGTGTGTCTGCCACCGAGGGCCTGGCGACTGAGTCTCCTCCCTCCTCCCTGCCCGACCAGCCTGCTGGTGTCTCTTTGAACTGACTGACTCTGTGCAGAAGTTTGGGAGAAAATGAAAAAAAAAAAAAAAAAAGTACAAGAAATACTTAATGAAGCTATTTCTGGGTGAAAAGAAAAGAGAACACTCCATAGGGGGTTTGGTTCCAGAGCCCATTAATATCAACCACAAGACCAGTGAGAGACAGACTGAGAGAGAGAGGCAGAGAGAGGGGGAGGGAGGAAGGAAGAGAGAGAGAGAGAGAGAGAGAGAGAGAGAGAGAGAGAGAGAGAGAGAGAGAAGAGGAAAAGAGAAAAGAGAAAAGAGAAAGAAAGGAGAAAAAAAAAAGAAGGTAGTTGTTTAAAAGTCAGGCCAAGTCATTTTATGCTAGATCTGGTAATTCATTAATCCATCCTGCTGCAAACCTTGAATGAATAACTTGCAGTAGTAATGGAGATGGGCAGGTCTACAAAGTGTTAGTGTTTAGAATCTAAAACTATGCAAAGTATTATATTATTTTGGAACAGAAAAGGCATAAAAGTATCTCTTATCATCATTTTGGGACAAATGGTGTAATGGATAAGAAGTCATTTGTCTTAGTAAAAGTTTGCCCTTGCCAAGAATATGAATGTGTATTTCATTGTGTATCTCTCTCAACTTTTCCTTTGCTCTCATTCTGGCTGCTTGTAATTCAGCATCTTTGGCAGGCTATAGTAAAATACAGTATCCAGCTTTGCTTTCAAACTACATACCTCAGCGTGCACAGTCTTGAAAGTAACCTGAGAGGTTAAAGAAGAAGGCAAAAAAATGGTCCTTGCAAAATTGTTTTACATCACAGGCAATTCATTTTATAAAACTCACAATAAAAGTTTTCACTGCTAAAAGAATAGGCACGTAATTATAGGGACAAATTAACCTTGTTAAAAATGTAAAATCTAAGGTAGGAAGCAGTGGAAGAACAATTTGGCTTAACGAGGCAGTCTTTAATGTTCATCTTTTTATCTGCTTTGTGTGCTGATCTCATTCAGAGGTGAGCCATCTGCTGGGCTGTATTTCCACGACATTGCATATAGATAGGGTACGTGGGCAAATAGACACAGCATATGTACAAGGTTACTACACAAGCACACACAGTTGCAGTTGCTATACAAACGGACAGTTTGTCCCATGCAGCATCCTGTGTCTTGATTACTTTGTCTTTGAAGTAAATCTAAGAGTCAATGAGCCACTTTTTCCTGACTCCTCTCCAAGTTTTCTTTCTTGTGGTTATGGGTCTCCACTATCCTGGCTTCAAAGATATCCAGGTGGAGTCATTTTTACTTAAAAGACGCAGTTGAGAGTTGGGGAGGTGGGAAAAGCCTAAGATGTGCCCTTAAATGGCTTACCCACTTTTGGGGGTACCCAGAATATCTGCCACAAATTAGTTGGTCTATATCCCCTCAAAACGAAAAATAGTACACTCTACAATCATTGTGCCTAATTAAACATATCGATTCTCACTTTCCAAATCGCAAATAGCTAAAAACTGAATCGACTTCCATGAAAAACAGCTGCCAACCTCATCTCTCGTAACCACAACCTACATTCACAAAAGCAACAGCCAGGAAAGTCAGTGAAAAGATGGTCATGTAGCTGGCATCCCGTGACTTGCTATTTATTCATAGGGGCTGATGCCAAAAGACACAGCCTTGTGGGTCAGAACTCCTGAGCCATATTTTTCTAGTGGTCAGCATAATGGTGGGGAAGAAATAGGGTGATAAACCAGATGTTCTCAAGATAAGGCAGATGTTATCAAGCCGAGGAGTCTAAAACAGTCTTTAACTGAGGTGTGTAGATTAATGCATGTGCATGCGCACGCGCGCACACACACACACACACACACACACACACACACACACAAAATATTTAGACTTCCTGCAAGATAAGCTGACAATAGAAGTTGAAACTAATGCAGCACACAGGCTGGGCCAGATCATTGCTTCCTGATTTGTGACTCTCCATGATGAACATTTAACTGATTTATACCCAGAATTTGGAATTTTGTGGTAGACTACAAATGCAAAGATAAGTACAACATAAATTTTTAAAATACTCCATAAGTCTCCATGAGTTTCAACATTCTTCAATGTTCTTATGTTACAGCCAATTATCTCCCCACTTAAATGGCTATTATTTTCTTACTTGAAGTCTATGTTCTCCGTAAGTGTTATTACCAAGTGTGGCAAAAATCTGGATGTGGGCTGTAAATTTAATTTAAATGACAAACATCTATTGATTGCAAATTGGAAATTCCAGAAATCTCGAATCCCTCTCTCTTGTGCAGGAATTCAGTCTCTCTACCATAACAAAGGAGAATTTATTCTCCCGATGATCAAATTAAGGTGCGATGGTTTTCACGCACGTTTTTTTTTTCCCCCTCTGTTTGTTTTGTTAAAATTCCAAGAGGTTTGCCATTCATAGAAAAGACGGTCTGACCACAGGCACGGTCAGAAGCAGGAATTCGTTAGCATGGAAGACTGCAGAATTTCCTCCAAGGAGACAAGTGAGAAAATGCAGACACCAAGTAAATCTGTGGGTTGGGTTAAAGATGTTCTGCCCCTTTAAAGCAGCAGGAGGATGGAGAGTCCCTTTGTAAAACAACTCACAAGTCTGCGAAAGTAGTTGAGCTCCTAAAGGTGAGCAGAAACTTAACCAAGAAGATATCCGTGCAGTTCTATTTCTCTTCGGAACATTTTTTGAGTTAGCATTCTTTGCGACGTCCCTCTCTAACCTAACTCATATTCATCAGGGCTGATGGAATTTTCCTTCGAGGCGTTTCAAAGTCCCCGAATTTCCCTGGACACTGTCCCTTCTGCTGCCACCTTGTCCCTTCCCCGCACCTGCACTGCATGGGGTTAGAATGTGGCCGGGCCTGCCGTCGAGTATTCCTTCCTTTCTGCTTGTCCGTAGTTCTTACAGCTATCGGAATTACCGCTCTTAAATACCATCTCTGTTACACGGCTCTGCTACTTAAGAAATCTCTAATGACACCTAATTCCTACCATGTAAACTCTAAACACTGGGTTCGCATGGCAGGCCACAATTTTGTACCCACCCTAAATGCAAATTTACTACTAGGCTCTTGTTCCCATCCATGTATATTTTCTTTGAGTAAACCAAGCTCTTTGCCTACATATTCCCTCTATGAAAACACTTCACTCTTATTCTCTTAGCAGCCTTGGTGACATTATTTTTGCGGATTCCTTTCTTAGCCAGGATACACACACACACACACACACACACACACACACACACACGTACATGTATACACAGTCTTGCAATGTTTCCCAGTTGCTAATCTATGTAATATATAAATAACTATGCATACAAAGATACACGTGCATGTATAGAGGAATATACAGTCTTACATTGTGTTTCAATTGCCAATATATGTGGCTATATATTATGTATATGTATATATGCATACACACACAGTCTCACATTGTTTGCTAATTATATTTCTTCATTTGGCCTCCCTAACTTTTTTCTCTAGGAAATAGATCTCTTGTACTTTATATATAACCTTCACAGTATCTAATACAGACCACATCACCAAAAAATACATCGCGGTTAACTCATTAAGCATGCTGCAAATATTTATAGAGCACTTACTTTCATCTGTTTTCTAAGAAAATGTCTAGGAAAACATCGGTGAACAAGACAAGTAGGTCCTTGACACCTAAAATGCTCACAGACCACTGAGTGGCTAAGATTGATTTTTTTTTTAACTTTTTGAAAAATATAGAATATGTGTCCATTTTAGAAAAAAAAAATAGAATATAACCAAAAGTCAAAAGAAGACATGTAAATCATCTATATTTCCATCAGAATGATCAAGTATTCTTGCAAGCTTTCATCCACCATTCCTTCAGTGGAACATCGTAGGATACCTTACAGAGACGGCAAGCAGGACATTGTTTCCCACGTTTTCGCCTGTAAAAGTTCACAGTGTCAGACCTTACTGAGAGTTCGGGCAATTACCCGATGTGAGTACGGGCTGCAGCTGTGAGCCCTTCTCTCACATTAGCACAGGCAGCCTTCAGATTTTTATTGTGAGAAATGACCCACTCAAGACAACTACAGTCTCATTTGCCATGTTCTAAAGAACCCCAAGTAGCTGCATTCGTAAATAACAGACAAATGAATGAAAGATGCCCATTAAAGCAGGTGTTAAAATAAAGTCGGGACAAGGTGGCCCACAATGACCCAGAAGGGGCTATGTGCTATTTAAACTAACCCCATGCCACCCGTCTTTACACACTGCCATGCTGTAAAAATAGTCCTTTATTCTCTTCCTTCAAACAAAGCACAAAGGCAACACAGGGAAGGAAGTTGTGTTGCAATATTCTGAAGCATAAATCTTGCTACCAGCCAGTCCAGGGACAGTATCCTGTTTTCCTGACACATGGATCAGATTCACTGGACGCTGTGCCTATAGGCCTTGTGTCCTGTTTTTCTAGGCGGCTTCTGGATCGTACCTGGTTACCTGCATTTACACATCCAAAGATAGGTTGTGCAAGCAGAGGTCGCTGTTTGTGAGTCCAGTTACTCAATCAACGTGTACAATTGCGTGTTGGCCCAGCTTGCTCCCACTCAGGAATTCACTCTTTCCCAAATGGTGACATTCAATTTCATTCCTTTTTTTTTTTTTTCTTCTAAAGCTAAATAAAAATTTAACTTAGATTCAAGTGTATGGAAGAGGCTAAAGGAAGAAACGTCTATTTACTCCCAGCATTTCAACATCCTGCTGTACTATCTGTCGCTCTCAAAACCCCTTTCTCTCTGCTTTGATTAGAATTCAGAAATCCCGTGGCCTGTTTCCAGAGGGGTCATCAGTGAGTCAGGGAAAAAGGTTTCACTAACGGTGCCTTATTTTATTCTGGGATTCTGAGGTAGATAATGCTTGTTACTGGCAGATCAGAGGTGGCAGAGACTGTGACTGTTTGGCGTGCTCAGGTACAAGGCCTTCACAAATGTGATGAGGCAGGGTTTTGAGAACTGGAGGAAAGTGAGCACGGGTTGAAGTCCACTGTGAGAGCTTTAAAGGCACAGGCTCTGGGAAACGACTTGATGCAACATGCAGCTTTGGTAGAAGCAACATGAAGCTGAGGACATTCAGGGGTTATTTTGTGGCACGTGGGTCTTCTTTGCAGGGGAAGAAGCCAGACAGAATTTTAAAATTCCACTTAGGCTCAAAACACATTTTTTTTTTTTTCCTAAAAGATGTCTGACTTGAGCACTAGAGGGGAAAGAGTAGAGGCATCTGGGCTGTATGCAAACGCTGAGGAAGCGGCTGCTATTTGTAACTGGTATTGCCACGCACACGACCTTACCCTTTGCATTGACAAAGAAGAATGGGTTGGTGACTTCACCGAAAACTGTTGTGGGGATTTAACGAACACATCTGTTGTCTGTCACTAAGAACATTCCCAACATATCAATCCCAAGGCCCTGGGCACCTCGATAATTTTATGCGATTATCTGCTTCTTCATATCTTGTACCTTAACTACATTTTCTATTAGAAATTTGACCAATTAATCTTTAGTGTTTTATAAAGGGAGCATTCAATGCCTTTTTTTTTTTTTTACACAGGGTTTCACAACCATAGAAACTTTGTCACTTGGGGCCAAAGAGTTCTGTGTCGTGGGGAGCTGTCCTGTGCATTGTAGGATATTTAGCAGTATCCCTGGTCTCTGCCCACTAAATGCCAGTGGCATCCGCTGGCTCCCAGCCCTAACATTAAAATCTATCTCTAGACATTGCTGAATGTCACCTGGGAAGCAAAACTGCCTTCAGTTGAGACCCGCTGGTTTAAAATGACCTAATGAGAGATTAAAATAAATTTAAATAATTCTGTCAGTGGTAGAAAGTTACATAGGGAAACAAAAAGGGATTTGCTCTCTTTGTGGAGATTAAGTATCTACAGATAACTAGTTGCTGAACCAAAGGTATCAGAGAGAAGTACCTCATGCAGGTGCTGCAACATGAAATATGGGGACATAAGTTACGGAGAAAGTTGCCTTTTGTGAAACCAGTCCACCAGGAAGCCATTGACTACCATGTGATCTCTCTCCACCTTTTTTTATTTCCTAACTATCACCTACAAAGTGTATGGCATTCATCCAATATGGAATAGCCGATTTTTAGATAAGAGGTCTATAGAGATAGACATTTTCAAAAGTACTGTTTATTTAATGCAGCATGACTTAAAATGCGCCTGTAACCTGACAAGTGTACTGAATGAGGAATGTTCAATTTACCAGTTCGAACCAGCCAAGTCCTCACATGAACTTTTTAAGACCCAACTGAGAAGCCTGGGAAAGTATAACTAACCACAAACCATCAGCATTTCCTCCACCGTATTCCTGATCCCCAGCCCTACCTCCACTACCTTAAGACTCTGACCCATGTAATGCTTCAGACGTATTAAAAAATCTTAGCCGTCGGCAGGACCTACTGCCACACCAGCTGACCAACTATCCCTGCTTTCATGTTAACCAACACTGAAAGGAAAGATTCTGTTCTATTTTTAAATACATTGAGCAAAGAAGCAGCTTGATATGTCTTTGTAAAGGATGGCTGTCACCCAAATTCACTGTGACTCTATTTTTATCAATGATATAGACTTTGAAGTCAGATAAATGTGGGGTTCAAATCCCAAGTCTTTATTTGTCAACTGTGTGATTTGAGAAAAATCACTTAACCTCTCTGAGATTCGGTGTCTGCACATGTAAAATGGGAATGGGAACACTAGGACCTAAATAGTAGGTTATTTTGAGATGAGATGACATCCATAAAGCACAAGTGTTCCAAAATGTTGGCCGTTTTGTTATTACTGTTATTGTTATTAGCTTTACGATATTCATAGTTCACTCACTGTTTGACAAGCACTTATTCAACACCTTCTGTGTGCTCGTTGCTGGAAATACTCAGTAAATATTATAAAATTGGTTTCTTAATGACTCAATAAACATTTATTCTGTGGCTTTTATGTGCTGAGTGCTGGAAAAACTCAATAAATATTGTAAAATTGTTTTTTTTAATGACTGGAGATTTCAACCAAATAACATTGAAGTATAAAAAAAATCTCTGCTGGCAGATAAAAAAATACACTTAAAGTGTTTTGTATGGAGTGTGGCACATAGTAGGTAGAAAATGTTAGATGATGAGGGTGATGCTGATGGTTTCGATACTGAAAATTAGATCGATTTGGCAACTTTTTATTCAATTTTTATTCGATTCACTTGGCAGAGTACTCACTTAATGTTTGTCTCCATAAAAAAACAACAACAACATATTTTTGATAAAATGAGTACTGATAATGTGAAAAATAACTTTTTTCCTCAAAGTAACACTTTTATAGGAGCATATTAATATTCTTTATTATAGGGTAGGCTTCTAATAAGAGTATAGGTAGAGCCTGGGAGGTAATTCTCACTACTGAAAGACAATTAAATTTTGACTAATTTATAAGTAAATATTAGAGTATTTGGTTTTGAAATTTCCAAGATATATAGAAATCAGAGATATGTATTAAAATAATAATAATAATAATAATAATAATAATAAATTGCTCACCTACTCCAAAACAAATAAAGGTAGACATTGTACTCTTTGGTTTAAAAAAACGGCTTCTTTTACATTAATTTATACTAGGTACCATTTTCTGTGGAAAATAGGGATAAACAGGAAAATAGGAATAAACAGGTTTAGACTTTAGTTCTTCTTTGTCACTATTTCTTTCACAATCCCTTAGTATTTCGACACAGTTTAATGCACTCTGTTGTGAGTCCTTAGCCCCTTAATTCTCAAAAAAAAAAAAAAAAAATCCATTTGTTTTCCAAACACTGTTTTTCACAAAATAGGAAGTACCTAACTGTAGTAAAAAGACTTTTGAGGACAGCAAAGTAAGAAGTTTGTATGCTTTTAGACCAATAATCACGTTAGTTTGGCTCAAGCCAAGCTGAATGGGAAATTAATTTTCATCAACAGGTATCCTTACCTCAAATATGTTTGAAGGCTCATTGTTGTACTGATTGGATATTATTTCCGATTGGTCACTGCACCACTTGAGTCCACCCAGAAAGCTGTCTGTATCCAAGTCGTTCACGTCTAGTTCAGAAAGGTCAAGTTCAGGAAGATCTGGGCAAAGAGGCTGGTCTTCACCAACCAAAGCAGCACACTGCAGGAGGCGGGAGGGGGGTGAAAAAAGCTTTCATTAACTTCAGGAATTTATTAAACTGCAACAGCATGTGAAAGGAATTAAGCCTGGTTAATTCAACGACACCACGAAAGCTGGTTTCCAGGGTTTTAGTCACTAGAAAAAACATCCTAAATTCTTTAACTCACTTTACTCCCAAAGGAGACTTTGCCCGATCCATCTGGATCCCAAATTCTACCTCCAAATCCATGGTAAATGCCATGCTTCCATGAAGCCTTCACTGTTTCTTCCAGTTAGAAATCAGCTGGATTTGTTTGTGCCTCTTTGACAGTTAGCACTTCCCAAGTTTCAAATTGTTTTCTAGTTAACGATATGCAAAATTTCACTCCACCCTTAAGAGTACAATCCTTTTGAGAGAGGGCTAAAAATTCGATTTTACCTTGGAATTGCTATCACACATAACAGAGAGAAAATAACGAATTGCTAAATGAAAAGTATAACATAAGAACTGTACTAGGAAAACTTTCTCCATTTACGCTCATTTTAACCATTATAATCCATTTAATTCATTTAGCAACTAATGATGCAAAGTCCTTTAACTTGTCCATGGTTCTCTTGAACGGTTATTTAAATCTTTTACTTGACTTCATGTATTTCTGAACTTTATCTTGACACAGGTCAAAATCAATTTCCTGTGATGAAGGACAAAAATCATATTTTTTTCCTAAATGATCTTTATATCTTTCACTACGTGTAACATGCAAGTCGTGTGTGTGTGTGAGTGTGATCACCTGAGTTCTGTAAAGAAAAACCACTACAGCACACAACTATATATATATAATATACATATTCTATAATTTATGTATTCCTAAACTATGTTCTAAGTGAATTCAAAGGAACTCATTTTCTTTGACGCTTTAAAAATGATTTCGATATATTGAGAGGTTTAAAATATCTTCTACTGTGGATGGGCTACTTATCACCAAGGCAATTTCAGATTGGCATAGTCTTCCACCCCGTTATCAAAGAGGGGGTCGTCCAACCTCCATCTGGGTGTCGGACTGCTGATTCCTCACTGAGCACGGTGAAGAACCCTACAGAAACTTCCTAGCGCGGGGGTCTGGTGGTGCAGAGACCGAGGACATTATGCACCTACGTCCCAAGGAATCTAAATCGGCGGCCTCACACTCTGAAGTGGCAGCCTCGTGGCCTGACCTTCCGGGGTCAGGAGAGATGCTGTGGACTCGTTCACAACCAGCGGCTGCTGGGCATAAGGCTGGAGATCCTGCTTGACATTTAGATTTTGAATAAAATAAGTTGTATGCAGATATTGCTCTCGAGCATCCCTGTCATCCTTGGCAGACTACATTACATGGGTCATATGCAGCAGCGTGATCCTGGGGACCACGCTGGGAGGTGGATGCTGGGTAACGGAGTCAGCAGTCGGTAAGGGGAGGCCGGGAGCAGCCTGACAATCCCTGCAGATCCTCCCCAAGACCACCAGGCCCCAGCAAGACCTCAACTGCAGGCACAGAGGCAACACAAAGAAAGGGCAAGCCCCTCATCCAAACTCTTTCCTTATCACTTTACGGGTTTTTCCTTTTTTATTATCCGAGGTAGCCCAAAGTTACAGATCACTGCCCTCGACTAGGTTTATGAGTAAGTGGAGACCCAGCCGAGGAGATTTTATTCTGGCGCCAAGTTCCTGTTTTGTTTTGGGTCTAATGCTCCCAGCCTCCGTTCTTGCCCCCACTGCTCATCCTCCAAGCACAAACACTGCCGTGTTAAGTCTTCCACAACGCAACTGCTTCAGAGACAAGGGGGTAGCTTCTTCAATGGTGCAGAAACCACTAAGATTTCCCTGGGGGATAGTTCTATTTAAGAAAACAAACAAACAAACAAATAGCATAAACAACAAAAACAAAAAAAAATAAAAGTTAGAAATCATCAGATCTCCATACCCCGCCTAAGCATAACTTAGAAACCATGTTTGGGGATGTCCAATAGGGGAGCAGCTCCTTGCTCTCTCTTTAACTCCCCTCTCCAGGCACCGCTAGTTCGAAACCCTTTAACCTTTCATAAATATGTATTTCAGGTCACTTTTAAAAACCATTGGAAACATCAGATCAATGTGTTTTATAGTTCTCTGTGCTATAATCCACCTATTTCTTCCCCTTTCTCCCTCTTTCTCATTTTTGCTTTTATGTTATGAAATGCATGTGCTCTTGCCAGGGCTGACAAGCTAATAAAGTCAGGGCTTCTGAATGTGGCATTATCCTGATAATCTAAAACACATTAGTGGTAGCGAGCGTTCCTGTTACTCATTTACATTTGGCCTTTGGAGGATGCCAGACTCACCAGTCCTGGCTCTGTAACTGTCCTCCTCTGCCATGCTGATATTTATCGCTTCTCTATACATCGGTAACAGGTGTGTTCTAGTGCAGTTACACACACATGTTCTCCTGCTTCTCTACAGCTACGACAGCTATTCCACAACGGTAGCCTTAATTTTAATAATAAGATTTAAGAGGATAAAGCAGTCACTAAACACAAAAGCCTAATTATTGTACATTATTTCACCCCAACAGACTTTTCTCTTAGTTAAGGAGCAAACAATAAATTAGCTTAACTGCACTGATGATAATGAATCATTATAATTAAGTATAATTCTCCATTAACCTTTTGGAGGTTTTGTGCCTTTGATGGTAAATTTTAAAGAGAGGGAGAAGAAAGAGTGGACTTGACCACATTAATTATACTCATGAAAAAAAAATCGTACTTCATAAAAAAAATAAGTTAAGACGGGGGAAAAGGGGTAGGGTGGGGAGCAGTTAAGAATGAGTCTCAGTGGAGTGTCTGTCACATGAATCATCTCTGTCAATCTTAGTAACCTTATTGTATATAACCTTCATTAAACTATGAAACTCTGGGGACTCTGAGTAGCTATAGTGATACAGGCCTTTATTAACCAATGTGCTGTCCTGTCATTATGTGCAAAAGGGCATAATACGCTTTAGGATGACAGCAAACATTAATGATTCAAAAAATGAAAGCTGCCTGCACTACCTGCTGCTTGTAATATTTTAGACTGGCGGAGGTGATTTTAGAGCTGCTGCCACCAAGGCAGGGCTCCTAGCAGCTTGCTGCCTACCGCGCCACAGAGAAGCGACGGGCCAGTCTCAGCCAACAAACAGACAGCTCAAACCCCAGCCGGACAATTAGCCCAAGATCTCACCTCCGTAAGACAAAAATAAAAGGGCCACTGTCCTCAATGGCTCTGATGCTTACTGAAAAGTGACTGCAGGAATTCCAATGATTAAAATAAATCTGCCATATTTCCATACGATCTGGTTCCTCAGTCAACTCCTAGCAGCATCAGGAATAATACAAAATGGAAAAATGAAACTACAGCAGCTGAGACCACAGCGCTACTCAGGCGACCACCCAGAAGACGCACCGGCTACCCGAAGATAGTTAGGACTTTGAAGCCACTTATAACCCTGACTCATAATAGCCACGGGATATCTGAATTATCCACATCTATTCCGCCTTACCGAGAAATCGCAATGAGATAAGAACAATTACAATCCACACATATGATCTGCCAAGGCAAGAGAGCACAAGCGGAGCCAACATTTGCAAACCCAACAAAGAGTTAAGAATCCACGGCATGCCTGGCTAGATAGGAAAAATGCGCTCGCAGCCGGCCTTAGCCAAATTATTTTCACTTTAGATGTGTATCGCTGCACCACATGGACATCTTATTTAATCAAATCACGTGTGGCACTCGATCCTCCCCCTTACCCTACGTGCCCCCAGCTACCCAGAGGGAGCCCTCGCAGTCCTTTGCCAGGTTCATTGTGAGCAGCTCGGATCCTCCGTGCACTTCAATTCGGGTCCATCTCGCCAGAGTCCACTGAAAGTTTCACTTGTTTCCCAAGTTGCCCAAACTTTCCGAGAACATTGCATTGTGCAGAATGCAAACACGCCAGGTCCTCGTCCCCCAGCTAAGTCGCTCTAGACTCCAGAGATTACAAGGAAACGGCTTGCGTTTTTCCCTCGGTATGAATTGTAGCCAGCAGAGACTGTGGAATTGATGTATTGCCGTCTATTTTTATACAAGCAGCGAGCAGCTCCACACACAGTCCTGCATAAACTCTATTCTCTCTCCGGCTTCAGGCAGCAATCCGTGGTACAGCGAGATTTAACCGTTGGCTTCCCTGCCACCGATGCTAACGGAAAACCTCGCACTGTAAGGCATAGATATTATTTTCTATTTGCTGGTCAAATCTTTCATCTACATAGAAGAGTTCTAAAGGAGTCAGCTTCATTGTTTTGTGTTCTGTAGGAAAAGCAATCTAAAATAGTCCAGCAGGATTACTTAGAATTTTGCGAGTTCTCTGTCTGATGAACACAGAGACACAGAAAAAAAAAAAAAAAAAATCCAGACTAGAGTCAAAACTGACTCTGTTTGAGCACATCCATTTTAATATTTTTATCTTCATCTTATTATAAATAGAAATGGCATTTTTCCAACCAGGCCACTAAACACCACTGGAAAGACTTCAGCTTCTAATTCATATCAATATCTTAGAGCATAAATATTGCATATGAGTAGAAACAGAGCCAAAGGCACATGGAAAGAGTTTCCAACTGCAACAGATACAGATGACAGCAGCTAAGCTTTGATTTGCTCAAGGCATCTCAGAGCCACCTTAAAATAGCAAACTTATTGGAGTTAAGATAAGATTAAGATTCCTTTCTAAAAGCTCCTGCCCAGGCTACTTTTCTGCCTCCTCTCCTCACCCAAGCCCTTCCCCCCTTACAGGAATAATTGCATCGCGAGGAAAGCTTCAGTCCTGGCTGCAATGCCGAGCCCAGCCCCAGCTCACCTCGATGTCACTCCATACAGAGTCCTGGTTGCACATGTCCCACGCCATCCAGCTCCTGAATGACGCCAGTCAAGCTTTTTCAACTCCAATCCACAGTGACACAGAGCACACACTCATGCAGGCAACCAGCCCCTTACTGAGAGTGAACTGAAGGCACCTGTCTTACTACAGTCCCCAGTCACATGACAAAGCTATTAAAAAGTAGGCTGGGCTGTCACTCACCCAGCCTCCCTTCTCCTGTGCAGCTAGCTGCTCAAACTCGTGACGTCACTCAAAGGCAGCCCTCTGCCTCAGTGAAGTAACGTTAAAAAAAAAAAAAAAAAAAAACGGAAAGAAGAAAAAAAGAAAGGAAACACTTGGACTTTTGGAGGCTTTGAGCATCATGCTGTGATTAAAGCCAGCTTTGAATGCCACAGACTCTAAACGGAGCCCTGGCCATATAATAACTAAAATCCTCTGCAATCTTTTTTTAATTTATTTTCCTTCCAAAACAAGCAAGTGGCAAAGCGCCCTGTTTCATGAGAGTAACTATATTCTTAACTAAATGTGTACTCTCTAAGGACTAGAATTCTAAGACCTCCAAGTGGACTCTAGCTAGGTTTGGGACTCAAGAAAAAGCTTATCACATGATGCATTTTTATGAGACATTTTCTAGTCGAGAGAAGTGTTTGAAAGCAGAGAATGGGGAATTCATTTTTTTTTTTTGCTTGTTTTATCAACAAAACAGCCTGTATTAAGGTATAAACAAACTCCTCCACCCAGAAATGGGCTGCCCCTGTGGCAGTAGGGAATATCAGCTCCTGAAGTGTCGCTGCAGAGTGCTTTGCTCCATATAAGGAGAACAAGCAACAAAATGCCATCCTTTCAGGTCCCTTCTAATTATTTCCATTTCTCTCATAGGCTCCCAGAAAACAAGTGTGAGTCAATACAGTCGCCGCTCCTGTGCCCAGATCAGCTTAGTTAGTTTCCCGGCTGCCTTTTTTTCGTACATGTAGCATTTCCTCTCTAACTGCCTTAGGGTGCCTTTTTGAATAAACACTGGATTCCAGCCCTAGTGCCCTGGGTTGTGCAGTTTGTGTTCCAGATCAAGAATGTCCGTGGAATGAGGGAAAAACACCAACATGCTATTAACAAAAATATTCATTTCTTGAGCTTTTTGGGTTTCTCGTTTTTTTTTTTTTTTTTCTCCCCAGCTTCTACTCTGAGACACCGAGGGCTAATGCAGGTGCAACTGTTTTATGATGACACTACATATTGAATACATAACAAACTCGAGATACTAGATATCACTGAAAAACACTTTCCATAACACTACAGAGCTCTCATTTAACCCTTCCGAGTTCCAGGAACGTGTATACATGTATAAATAGGTATATTTGTGAATATATGTTTTTATAAAATTCGACGCCCAATGTGCTTTTCAAATCAGCTCAATTATTTTACTTGATAATAACTTATCTGAAAAAAAATTCTCCATGTATTTAAAAATAGTTTTTAAAGCACTATCAACTTAAACTCCTCTTCTATCTAGGTTAATTTAATGTGTTCTCTACTGTTCACCTCTTAGTGAAGAAAAAAATGGTAATTTGCTCTAACATATACTTTAAAGTTGCTCAAATATTAAAGTGAAAGAAAGAAGAACAAAACAAAACAAAAATACAATCAGGCTGCTTGTTCTTTCAGACCACACATATAAGAGATGTGTCCACTCCAATATCTGCAACAAGTTGCTAGTAAATTTCTGAATAATGTGATGAAATTGACAGTTTGTCATTATTGGACGTACAAAGATGGCTGAAAGCTTTGACATTTGAAGTTAGCTGAATACATGTCATTGGCACATCTTCCCTCTTACAAATAGTGGAAAATTACTGTAGTTTTAATTTTCTAAATCAAGAAAGAACTGGAAAATACAACCTCGGCAAGGCTTTCATGCATGCAATTAGTGGCATTACTCTGCACTCCCCACAAAGAAACACTAATTTTCCTCGAAATTATATTCTGATTTAATGTAAAACTACAGTAAATTATTAAAATTCAGGGAAAAGGTCATTGGCTCTACCCTCAGCACAGTCAACTGTGAAATAATATTGGTCACTTGACCAAGAAGAGTTGATCTTTATTAATTATTATCAAGTGATCCCTGTGTCATGATATCCTGATACTTTTCGTTGTGCTGATCGAATGCTAGGCATCCACTACATTTTTTTTTTAACCCTATTCATACTTTATAAAGAAGTTCTTTACACTGGAACATTCTGTATTATCATTTTTGATATTTTAACCTGTTCATATTGTGTTGTCGGGTTCTCATTTGTCTTTTTGCCACCTAATTTCACTTTTTCTTAATTGAATCAGCACATTCACTGAAACCAGAGGTGGTTTAATATGCTTTTTTTTTTCTTCACCATCACACAAAAAAAGAGTTAGTTAGGAGTCAAAACATTGAAGTGATTTATAAACTACAGCATACTATATTTTCCCTCAAATTTCTATTACTGTACAAATCAAAGTATAAATAGATTCTTGGGACAAATTAGAGTACCTTCCATTATTCTTTTTTTAAGTCTCAAAATTACAACGTGAAGAGAGGGATATTTTAGAGGTCTTGTACTTTGCTTAATTAGCTCTTCAGATTAAAATTTCTCCTCTGTCCAGTTTTTTCTTTTCTCAGGAGAACATAAATTGGTAGTTGCTCACCAACCTTGGTCTTTTCTGGCTTCCCAGGCAGTTTCTATATTTAATTCTGTGTCTGCCTTGACTGTTTCTCTTCCTCCCTCCCCGCAACCCTCCTTTCACCCCTTCATCAACTCTGCCTTCGAGATTTCCAAACGTTTAGTTTCAATCAACAAGAATCTATTGAAATCTTGCTGTGTCCACAGCATAGTATCGGAAGGATTGCCAAGAAGGCATGTGACAAAGGCACAAGGGAGCACGCAATTTTAGGGAGAAGGACAGCCTTTAAAAACAGAGAATAATTTAATATGAAAAAAAAAAAAAACGTTTTTTTTTCCCTCTCAATATCCAGTTTCCTATTCTTAAAACACACCCTTTTTAGGTACAAGGTCCTCTGACTAACCATTATAATTCACACCCGAATCAATCCCATTTTTCACAACAATAGAAAGAGGAATTTATTAACATCTGTTGAGTGACCCTGATGCTGCAAATCTACACAGAGCCTAGATTCTATCCCAATAGAATTTCTTCCTCCTTTGATTTACTTCATGATTCCCCAAACTCCTACATTGGTGGAGGAATTAGCATCTGTCCTTCGAGTTAATGACAAGAGAGAAAATAAACCTTCAAGAGAATAATATAATTTTATGACAAAAATATTTGACCAGGTATCGCATTTGGGCTTCTTTCCCTATTCTTGCCCAAAATGACAGGTTTTCCCACGCCCCATGTATCAGACAACTGCCCACTTCTAAAACTTAAACACAATCAAACTCAAATACTCAGGATTCAAATACTCAAGTACACAGTAGCAAAGACATCTGGTTTTGATGTTATTTTTTGTACATAGGTGAGAACTCGGAGAAGTAATGAGCTATTAGTATAAGTATCTTTGCCCATTTTCAATAAGCTTGTAATAAACAATACAAGAATAAGTTTGATACTAAATTTCTCAAGGAGGAAAAGCAGAGAAAACAGATACAGCAGAGCTTGCATGAGCTAGACATTAAAATCAGCATCTAATAGGTCATATCTCTGTCAACTTAGTCCTCAAAAATGCCAGATAAAGATCATCTGTGTACCCATTTCACAACTGAGAAAAATAAAAGCCAAAAGTTTTGATAGTAGCTGAAACGAACATCCAGAGTCCTCAAAGTCCTACTAGGAAAAACTAAAGTTTCATACATAAAATAATATTCATCCCCCAATCAAAGGCAAAGCAAAGACCCCTGAGGCAACTTCATATAACTGGAAACCAACATTCCTGGGATCATCGTCTGTCTAGAGCATTCTTCCAGAAAGGAAAGAGGTCTTCCCAGAATTGCTAATATTTCTAAAGTTAATCATTACAAGCAGGCATTCGATGGCTTGCTTTTAATTCCTAGAGGAGTTAATTGATCCCAATACCCTAGGCCAGTTCCTGAGCAGAGGCTGAGGCTGTGCAGGGCACAAAAGATAGTAAAAGGTAGGATATTAATAAAAACCTCTAGCCTACAAACACTCTAAAATCAAATCTCATTTTACACAAAAGCACCTTTGGGCAAACAAATAGAGGCGAGTGAGTGGGCAGCTTTAATGCCTCCTGGCATCTATTTATTTGTTTGTTTATTTTTTCATAAACTAGAGGCCAAAGACAAACTCAGGAACACATCTCTCATCTCCAGTAAAACCTTCTGCAGACCAGCAATATGTGACTGAGTTAGTTTGTCTTGTAACATGGAACTCAAAATCTGCCTTTGGCGTCTTTCATATTAAAGCAAAAAAAAATAACGTGAAAATTAATCTGAGTTGCAGTCAATTGGACTCATCTAAATATAAAGCAAGAAATATGCTTATCAGGCCCACAGATAAGAGATAAAAAAAGGATGGTTAAAGTCTGATTTAGTCTGATGTTTAACTCTGCCCTGTTTGTGCATCTAGAGACATTTTCATTTACCTTAATTATTTCAGGTTAATTCATACATAATGAAGTGAGTTATTGATTATTTAGACAAAAAAATTTTAATAGGATTATTTAGCGATGTTTCTTGACTGAAACTGAAAATAAGGCACATCATATTTTATTAAATTTGGTACTATTTAAAAATTTAAAGTGCTACTGAACCTCAATAATATAATGGTTCACTTACTAAGAAAGATATTTTTCCCCTAACCGAAGTTTAGTGACAACCAGAGAAAACCAAGGCACACAATTTAATTAATTGAAAATAATACTTGTTAGTCAAACTGTTCCCCCTGGTACTTATTTCTAGAGCTTGGGTCCTAATGAGCTTAATACTTCTGGATTTTAGGGGAGAAAATTGTATTTTCAACTAGCCTCAAAATGGAAGACTTGAATAAGTAAAGCTTTTTTCTCTCTCTCTCTTTCTTTTTTTAAATCCTACCAGACAAGCTTTGGAAGGCTTTTGATTATTTTACTTTTTCTTTTTGTTGTAGCTTTTTCCAGTGATTTGATATTTGAATTTTACTCTAGCAGAGCAAATATATATCCTACAAATGTGGTGTAGAAAGAAAATAAATTCACATCTTAGGAAGCAATTAGCTCAAGGTCTAAGGTAAATTTTGTGATGACATATAAAATCTTACTTTATATTTGCTAGCCCAAATAGACATAGAATTTTTTAAGAAATATCCTTAACCCAGAAGACCACTTCCAAGATTGACTTCTACACTTAGCAAGTCGATTAAAAATAATTAAAAATAGATGTTAACTGCTACTGGTACGATTATAAATGGGTACATATTTTTCTAGAGGACAAGCAGGTGATAAGTACATATCAAACATGTTTAAAATCGGCATCTCCATGAACCCAGAAATTCTATTTCTAGAAATCTGTCTTAAAGAAATAACAAAGGGATATCTATGTGCAAAGATTGTTGGTGTGAGGATCGTCAATACTACATTATTTACATTACTGAAAACTTGAAAGCAGTGTAAATATCCAACAGTAATGGGCTAGTTAAATAAAGTATAGAACAGTATATTTATTCATATATATGTATTTATTACATAATCAATGATATTATTAAAACTGTTGTAAAATATATATAATAGCATAATGAGAAAATGCCCAAAATGTATTAAGGTTTAAAATTATCTTTGAAAAAACTATAATCCCAAGAAATTTACATGTAAATATATACACTCAGAATGAAAGAAGAAAAAGGAGGATAAGGAGACTATATAACAAGGCGTTAATAGTGGCCAATGACATTATAAGTACTTTTTAGTTTTCTTTATGTGTGTATGTATGTGCCTTTCTGTAATTTTTAAATTTTCTGTGATAAACTTATATTACTTTGATACTCAGAAGAACTATTCAATTTCAAAAGACATATAGAGATTCAAACTATTCAATTTCAAAAGACATATAGAGATTCAAACTTGCCTTCTTAACATACAGAAAATAGAGCAAATAGATATAGCCCCTGACATCCAATATAAGTCTCAAATATTCATCATGTATTTAAAAGAAAGCCATCTCTTTCTATCACAGCAAGTCTATCAGCTACTCCACTTAGGATGCAAGGCTTATGAGCAACCCTGGGAGAAGTTCCTCCTGGCCCTTTAGACTAACCTCTGAGCCCTAAATTACAGGGAGAGGGAAGGTATCAACTACTACTAGTTTGCTTCCCAGGTGGGCCTACACCAGTGACCCCCAGAGGCCACTACCATCTTCACTTTGTTTCTCAACTTGAATTTTCATCAATTAAATCAGATAAACTTTTCATTTGAAAGAAAATATAATTATCCTTGGTAGGGGTAAGGGGATTTCATTTATTTATACAAAAGCATCTATTTGTTAGTTTTTTTTTTTTCTTCTTTCCTAGCATGTGATAGAGTTCACAGGCACAAACCAAGTTGGGGGGGGGGGTTGGCGGGGAAACAGCACATGCTTTCAGAATGGCATGGTTAAATTATAAGAAATGTGGCTGCTACTGGAGACAACTGAAATTGACTGGATAGGCAAAATGCAGTCCGGCTTTCAAGTCAGTGACTTGAGAGTGAACTTTCGGGGGGGAAAAAAAAAAAATCGGTTCCTAAATGTGGAGAAACCTGCGTAAAAGCTGTCACATTGCAGCTCTGTCCTGAAACAGGAGGCTCATTCTGGACCCTCCATGTATCACATGAAAGGTGACCCACGCTCTTTCCCATGGAAGACTGACGATGTCCACAAGAATAAAAGCTTCACTATTAGTCTCCTCAAGCGAGTGGTCCACCAGTGTCACCGGCCTTTCCTGAAAATCACTCTTTCTACACTCGGACGATCATTATTTTGACCATTAAGAATTTTCATGAAAAGAGGGGTAATGAAGCTGGAACCAAGGCCAAGCTCGTGAGATTTAAAGTGATTACACAGGCTCAAGTCTATCTGATAACTAGAGTGACTCTGTGAATCTTGAGTTAGCCCAGAATGGAAGGAAAGGATGTCAGGAAGAACGCAGGTCCTCATTCAGGTATGCCACTGGCCTGCAATTCAATTTTGAGCAGCTCACATAATGACTCTGAGCCTCAGTTTCCTTATCTGTCAGCTTCAGTTATAGCTAAGATCCCTGCCAACCCTCAAATCAATGATGCATCTGCCTTTCCAGAGACAGGCAGCTTAGGAAGACTACTCTATGCAGGGTGAGTCCAAAGGTTCTATCGTACAGAAGGCACTGGAATTCAGGGAGGAGGTACAAGAAAGGCAGTCGGTGCTCACTTTTGCTGAAAGAAGTCAGCTTCATTGGTTTCCATGTAATAAGCATATTTAACTTCCCAATGATTCCAGAAAAAGATCACATGAGAACTCATAAAATAGAATACTTTCAACTACATATATTGGTGTAAAAGACAGGCTTCTAAATACATGGGTTTCTTACAAGGCATAGATAGTTGCCCCAGAGAAACAGCAAGCTTTCATCTTGTTTACCATTAATTTTATTAAATTAAATGGCACAAGTCATGTGTAAGACCAATCCCCTAGTTATACAATAGGGGTAAAAATCACACAACTGATATGATAGTGACTATTTACTTATATTTGCATATGGATGCAATTTAACATATAACATGTTTTGGTTTACAACAGGTAAATTATACAACTCAGAGAGAGAAGATTTAGAGAAGAGAATAGACCCTAAATTCAGGGTTTTGTACACAGGAATAATGTCTATAGTATCTAGGGAAGTAAGAACGTAAAGTAACTCTTTTGTCCCCTCCTACCAAGACATTCCTCCCTTAAATAAAAATCTCATTATGTTTGGTAAAAGGAGACCTTACATCTTTTTAATTTAAGGAAAGCCATTTGAGTTATTCCTATAGGGTGTGGAGGGAGGAAAGAAGGTCATATGCCTAAAATATTTTACCATGGCATTATTAGCAACTGTATTAAAGTGAGGCCATACCACAGGATAGACAGCTGATATGTCACTGGGAGTTACAGAGTTTTCCTGTTCAGCTGTTTTCTTTGTACATACAACCCTATTTAGCAGGAGGTAGATCTGTGCTTCAGAGCCACCTAATACTACCCAGCTTGGAGATGTCCCTTTAGGGCTGAATGAATAGCCACAGACACACTAAATTTCCTAACAGAAAATATGGAGAAGGAACACCGGAGTAAGCAAAGTAAGACCAGGTAAATGATAAACCTCAGAAAGGACAAAGTCTTGATAAACCTCCATCTATTGTCATATAAGGTGGATGCTCAAGCAGTATTCACTAGCATGACATAATTAAGTTCACATTTTCCTGCAACCAGGGAAAGAAACAAGAAAACACACACAAGAAAGCTTGATTTCTGTGCCTGTGAAACAATCTCCAAAAGGCATTTTATAAGAGTTTCCCTTTTAAATAAGCCAAAGGCTCAATTATTCTTTAAAGAGCCCAGGTTGTACTTTGACCTGAGCAGCTGATCAGAAAGGATTCTTTTCCTACTTCTTTTCAAAACAAAAATTTCTGCCAGCTCCTGAGGTGTAACTTTCTGCCATCCATCTTAGTGGATCCATTTCCACGTGGGGCACCTAAAAATAGGCCACACCTAACCTTTTGCACAGCCATACAAAGCTACTAAACGGGGCTCCAACTCAGCGTTCTCTTGTAGATATTTTCAGACTGTGCCCTCTTTGTGGTCTCCGTATATTACCCTATGTTGAATATTGCACAAAAACACAGGCTAAGAGTAGTTTGCTAATATGTATCTTGTATTGCAACCTCTAAGGTACCATATTTGAGCTTTGTTATTTTGTTTTAGACTAAGTCAAGTAAAACAATGGCTAAGAATGTTCTGGGGGGAAAAGCAATTTAAACAATAATTAATGATAAACCTTTAATTCCACCTACAATATTATGGTTGTTGAAGTTTTATACTTTAAAAGTATAGCCAAATATATCAATGAGAATGAATGAACTGCTACTATACATCAAAATATAGAAAAATCCCACAAACATAATGTGAATCAAAGGAAGCCAGACACATTAAAAAAGTTCACATCTTACTGTTCTATTCTTTGTATAAATAAGCACAGAAACAGATATACCTAATTTATGCAATTGGAAGTCAGGATAGAGGTTGCCTTTGGAGGTGGTTGGGATCTGGGGGCATAGTCTGGAAAAGGGAGCTCCAGAAAATTAGTTTTGGTTTATTTCTTGCTGTTGGTGCTTGTTATATGGGTATGTTCAGTTAGCAAAAATTCACAGAGCTAAACTCTTATAAAACATGCAATTTCAGTATTCATATTATACTTCAATCAAAAGTCTAAAATGCACAGAAAAGAGTCTTCCTACAGTATAAAGATTTAAAATTTGCTACGTTTCTGTTAAAATTTTTAACGTTCAACTTATCTTATTAAAGAATCCATTAAACCACATAGGTTAACAGCAGTGAAGCAGGAATCAGAGGTCTGTCATGAGGTCTAGATTTGTTTGTTTGACCTTGGACAAAGCCACTTCAACTTTCTAGATCTATTTTCTATCAAAAGATGGGAAAGAATTAGATGTTCTCTGAATGTGTTTCTTAAATGAATGAAACAGAAGAAACTTTCAACTCTAAAACTTAAGTATCTTGCCCTTTGTTCAAAATTCATGATTGAAAGTGTCATTGACTTGGTTTGAAAATGTGGTCCCTTTCTCTGAGAACCTGGCCTTTGAGGTCAGTTGGTGTACATCTGCCACTTTGTATCTATCTGTGTGGTCCCTGGTGAATTACCTAAACTGTCTTGGCCTCAGATCTCTCATCTGTGAAAACAGCAATATCAATTCCTATTTTACATAGTTGGTGTTGGGTTTAAATGAGATACATAGGAGACCAATGCTTGGCATATTAATAAGTACACGATAATGATACCCGCTAGTCACATACAGATACTTAAAACTCAATTTAACACCAAGCAACATTAGAGTAAATGCATAAGTTTACGCTTTGCCTGGCTTCCTCATCTAAACAAAGATTTAGAAACAAAGTACCACAGACTTTCATCTGAAATCTTATATTAAGCTGACTTTCTATGAGTGCACATTCAGAATCATCACCTAAGCTGCTGGAATGCCAAGTTTCTATTGGTTTCTTGCTTACTTTAAGAAAAGAAAAACCAGATTTATACTAGTCCTGACCTGGCTCTACTTCTAGAGAGACCAGAAGCAGCAAGTGCAGAAACCGTTCTTATTTCAATTACTCTGGCCACAAAAGTTATTTGAGCTAAAAGTCTTTCAAGAGTTTCTCTGTTAAGAAACAAGACATCCATATGGTACATGAAAACTGACAACTACCTGTGAGTTAACAAACGCGAGTACCACAAAGTATCAAATTGTGTTTTAAAATGATGGTATGTATGGGGGATGAATGGGAAAACAAACCCACAGGAGCAAAACAATTCAATAGAAAGCCAATTTTGCCACTAGTGGCCTAATGCCGGTATTGTCTTAGCATTCGTACTCTGTCACAAATTTGTGACTAATCATGGGCACTTTTAAATTGATAAAATGACATAAAGGATGTTATATTTTGCCTTAGATAGTTAAGAATTTTTTTTACAAGTAATTGTTCTGTGTAATGAAATGCTGACAAGTTGGCATATAAACTGAAAATTGTGCTGTCCAATACAGCAGCCACTACTCACATATGGCTACTTGAAATGTATCTTGAAATATACTTGAAATGTATCTAATCAAAATTAAGATGTATTATAAATGTAAAATACAATAGGATCTCAAAACCTTAGCATGAAAAATCGAATTAAAAATCTCATTAAGCATTTGTATTGTGTATATGTTGACACAATATTTTGGATGTACTGGAAAAATAAAAGATATTAAAATTAAATTTACCTTTTCTAAATGTAGCTACTAGGAACTTTAAGTTACATGTGCGATGTGCATTAACTCGAGATTTGATGGTGCTGGTTTAAAGTTTTGCACTTACCCTCGAGTAAGTTATATCATACATGCAAATAAAATTAATGAAGTATAGAATCATGGCATTTCGGAATGAAAAGGGGTATTGGAGCAGGGCCCGAGCAATGCACAACTCCAGAGGGCACTACTCATGTCCCAGTCCCTAAAAAGCGATCCTCGGAACTTTACAATATTCAGCTTGCCCAGCACTGTAGTAAATGCTGTGTAATCCACCCTCCCTACATAATCAGGAACCCCTTCTAGGACATCCCTGAGGCAATCCCATACATTTTTTCAACACCTTTCACACTTCTTTCAAATATATACATAATAATGAGATGCAAATTGATAAAGCGAGGTCTACCCAGTACTCCAGATTAAGCAGCTAGAAAATAGAGCTGATCACATTATAAAACCCTAATGGGATGCAGAAGAAGGCCAGAGTATGCAAAGTCTGAGATATAGACAGGGATGCAATGTTCTTTACGAAGACTGTTTTCTTCCTGGAGACTAGAGGCATTTTTCAGAGGGTAACATTCACTTTAATTACAAAATGCACCCGCCTCTCTCTTCCAAGGAGAAAAGCCTGTTGTTGCATCTATAATGTAGCTTTAGTTTTTGATGCCAAAAATGATTCAGTAAACACAGTTATGTTATGGTATACTATTTCTTATTCGGTACTCAAATTAATCTCAAGGCAGTGCTGGCATTAATTCAATCTGATGCCTGTACTTGGGATTTCACATAGGTGCCTTCATTCAGTTCTTTTTGGCGACTAATAAAATCTTAATTCATGGTAATATATTTATTTCTAGTTCGGTTCATGTTAAGGAGTGCAGTACTATGCAGAAAACTAATTAATACCAATCATATATTATAACACATTTAATGGTTCAGAGGCAAATTCTACACTGGGGGAAAGATTAGATGAACAAGGGGGTCTTAGCCCATCCTATTTACTCTATTTTTAGGATTTGAGAAAAAGATACCAAACACCACTTCAAATATTAATTTAATTGAAGGCACGCATCATGGGAAGCCTGGGAATTAAAAATCCTGGTTCTGATCCCTACCAGGACATTGATGTGATGAGGCCCAAGAAGGAAATTTACAGTTCCAGAGGCTCCTTTTTCCACCTATTTTGTCTAACAGCCATATAATTTATAATTTGCAAGTTGGTAAAGATATTCAAATTCAAGTGCAGGGCACTGTTAAAGTAATGGATGACTTCACTAATAGCAAGCTTTCTGCAATTGTTCGTAACAATTCTACTTTTTTGTTTCATTTTGTAGTGTTTTTCAAATTTCTTTTAAAATTATAGTTGGCATGCAGTACTATATAACTTACGAAGTGACCACTCTGATCAATCTGGTATCCATCTGTCACTATACATAGTTATTGCAATATTATCGAGTATATTCCCTATGCTGGGCATTGCATTCCGTGACTTATTTTTTAACTGGCAGCTTGTACTTAATCCCTTTCGCCTTTTTTTTTACCCATCTATTTTTATGTAATGTTTGAGTAATGTTGATAGCATCATATTTCCTGGAACTGGACATTAAGTCAGTGGGATAGTTCAAGCATGAGCCCTTGACTATGACACAAATGGTGCCCCCTAGAGTTAGACAGTGCAGTGGCCCTCGCATTTCCTTAAGGAACCGTGTTTCCAATGCCTAATTTGCCCCTAGATACAAAGAACTGGAACAATGGATCGATCACACGACTCTTTGAAAACCTAAAATAATAATAATAAAAATATAATAATAATAATAACAACAACGTGATAGGTCCCTTGAAATGCATGGTCATAATATCCAGTCTTATCAAATCGGGCGTTAGACATTTCATTCATTCTATAACAATTTCTCCATACTGACATGTTACTAGAAAAAAAAATTTTTTTAAAGATAGGCACATACTATTTTTATAAAACCTTCGAAGC
The DNA here is from genome assembly GCF_014176215.1 of Rousettus aegyptiacus. Taxonomy (NCBI): domain Eukaryota; kingdom Metazoa; phylum Chordata; class Mammalia; order Chiroptera; family Pteropodidae; genus Rousettus; species Rousettus aegyptiacus. The sequence continues at coordinate 12,835,348 of NW_023416285.1, forward strand.
TGATATGGATTTTTAAAAAATCTTGATTCTTAGAAATAAAACAAAAGCCAGAACACCAGCAGCATATTGGCTCATAGTTACAGAGATAATGTCTCTTAATACTCACTTTCCAAACCGGATCCATAGATGAGAACCCCCACGCCGTGGGCCATTCATTTTAATGCAGTTTGAATTCTGGTATGCAAGTCAAGGGAACACTCAGGACAGGGGCTTACACACGCTAGTTTTTAATTCACAAGGGCATGGTGACGTAGGAGAACACCTGGAAGTCACTGCTCAATGAACTCCACAATAGGGTGCAAATCTGAAACCCAATCTTAGCCAGATATGTACGTAAGAGCAAATATGTACAGTATCACGTGCTTTCCAACAGCCCTGTGTCTCAGGGGAGCTCTCTGACATCAGCAGTTGAGACAGGTGGTTCCCTTTCCAACTGTGGAAAATAAAACCCTATTGCAGAGGCAGTAAGTAAATATAGCTGTACTGTAATTTTTCCTTGGTGCACTCTCCCTGTGATTTCTGTCCTGTGATGATACTTTATCCAAAGAACTTATTCAGGGCATCCTTCCAGTCTAATAACTGACTAAACATTTGCAAACTGGCTGAAACTGCATTAAAGATCCTGGTAGAAAACTTCTGTTTGCTGTCCCAGTTGGTAGAACTAGGGCCTTCCTCCTCTCATTTATTCAGAATAGGTTGTCAAGTGGCTGCCCAAACCTCTGCTGAAATATGTCACCCTTTGTCCTCTGTTACTAATACAGCCCAACAAAATGACAGACAAGAGTCAGACCGTCTGAAAATCACATGCGTCGAGCAGGTCGATACCAATGCGATCCAGTTTGAGTCTGAGAACTAAAATCAGCTGAGACGTACTAAGCCCTTTGTGGCCACACTATTTGCTTTTGCATTTAAGAATTACTAGCAGAAGGGCTCCCTGTAACGTGTGTATAAAATTACTTAATTCCACTTCTATTTCCCTTTCTGAACATACCTACTTTTACAGTCTGACAGCCGCTGGCTTTTAAAGCATTCTCCTTTTTGTTGTATCTCCTTAGAAACACAAATCTTGTTCCCTGGCAGCAGCGGCTCTATGTGCCATACCACGTGCCCAAACTCGTTCCCCTCTGCAGCTTTAATTCACAGTAAGTGGCATGAAAGGAGGTCAACTCTTCTCAAAAAAAAAAAAAAAATCACCAAAAAACATAAAAACAACAACAACAAAAAAAACACTCTGAATCTCTGAATTCTTTTTGACTTCGGGATCTATTTTGGAAAGCTCCACTCCCTGGTACATAAAGAGCGGCTTCCCATTTTGAAATTCTGGCTATAACCACTGACAGGCAACCTCGTGGAATGGTCGGCAAAGTTGCAAAGGCAGGGTGACGATCACAGTATCCACTCTTGGTCATAATTCTCTTACAGAATTCAGGGAATGTCATGGGAGAAGGAAATTAGGAACTGCCATCCCCTCTTCAGCCCCAAATAACCCTTTCTCTTGAAAACCACGTATGGCGTGTACACAGGCGATAACTTTACTCTCCTGAGGTGTCCGTTAAAGGCTTACCACTATAATGACATCTTAATCCTAAAAGTTTCCATGGTAGCTTACCGCTGTAATAAACAAGTCTGGAGAACAGGGAATAGAGAACAGTATTCCTGCTCCCCCTATTCTCCTTTGACTGTCAAAAAACGGGGCCTTCTCTACTTCTCTCTAAAGTTCGTAAGTCATAGCTCTTTGAGCTAGAGTAACAACAATAGCAATAAAGAAATGGTATCCAGCATTTGGTAGATATGTGCTGCATAACAAGCCCTATGCTGAGTAGTTACGGGGGTTTTCTCACGAACTGTTGTTATGTCATTTCTAGGGATAAACTCACTGAAGCTTAGAGAAGTTAAGTAACTTTTCTAAAGACAAAAGAGCTGATGGGCGGATGACCTGGGACTTGAAGATAGTGTTGTGTGACTACAGACATCTTTCTCGGAATGAGCAGGCTGTACAGAAAAAAAAAAAAAAGAGAGAGAGAAAGAAAAAAATGGCATTTATGTTTCTGTCCCATAATCACCTAACTTAGATATTTAGGCGTCTCCTCACAAGTCAGAAGGGAACCACAGCCTCACATTCAGAAGGAAAGTGAAAACACCACACACATCTAGCTAAAAACCACTGGGGAAATTAAGAAAAGGTAGCACTCAAACAGGAACACAGTCAACACATGGCGCCCTGCTCTGGTCCAAAGAAGCCATAGGTCAAGACTCTACCTGTGACCTGGCATGTCGTTGAAAACAACGCACCTTTCTTTGCTGTCTGCCTCTAAAGTTAACTTGAGGTGTCTGATTCAGATCACCGACAGCGCCCCCAGGGGAGAAGGAGTGCTTACTATAATGCCATGTTATGATGCCTCCCTTCTCCCTCAATGAAATCAAGACTCCTTTCGAAGGCGGCAATTGCAGATAAAGGCCAGATTCGAACACATCTCAAGATCACATGGCAAAGCACATTATCAGATGTTTCCATGCAAGTCCATGCCATAAAGTCCATACGATGTGTTTATGTCACTCTAGAACAAAGCTCAGCAAGTAGATTTTAACCTTGACTCTTAACACCGACAATTGAATCAACTTTTGATACACATTTTATAGCCTTTGCTTGAAAGTATGGTCAAACAGGAAAAGGTCACATGAGTTAGATTCATTCAAAACCCATTGTGGTATAAATCTTCAGAAAGAGGGTCCAAATTATACGTTTTCTAATCTCTAATTTAGAAAATATAAATAAAACAAATTCCATTGAATGTATTTATTTATTTATTTTTTTAAAATGGGTTTGGAGGACACCGTAGCTCTGGTTTTGAAATCATTGTAACTAAGGTCCAGAATACCTGGGTTGCCTAGCAAACTGGAGGGCCATTCAATGGGATCGGGTTCTAAAGTAAGTGACCCAAAATACAAAGCCAGAATAGGCTGCCTCCTCTCATACTCTCATACCTTCCGGCTCCTAGAATAACAAAGGCAAACAGGGATGGCCTATGGCCTTTTGGAGAAGTTAAGTATTGTTAATTCTGAAATCCCCATGGCTACCATCACCACCACATCTAAAAAAAAATCAAAACCACACTGATTATAACTCAGAAGGAATGAACGTTGCATGCTTTCGATTATGTAATATTTTGAAGTCTGGGGTGAAGGTAGTGATTTAAAACAAAAAGAAACTCACTTTCCCCAAGAGCATTAAGCCAAGTCCATATTCACGATCCCTTTCCAGGTATGCAAATTATGCCGCTAGGAACAAATACCACGAAGCAGGATCAGAGCTCAGATGACCGCAGACTGCACTGGCCGTGAAGGCCATGCACGCAGCAAAGAGTATGTGAGACATAAGCATGAACGTGAAGTCATTTCGGTACGCTCTAGCTCAATCCTACAATACCTCAATACTACCCTTTAATTGCTCCAAGTCCTCATTTTTCCATCGAGCAAAAGGGAGAACACCTACGCCCCAGGCTTATCATGGGGATTCATCAGGATGAGCAGCAAGGATGAAGATAAGGGGCCTGCAGGGGGCGCGGTCTGCAGTGGAAGTGAGTTTCTCAGCTCCAGCTCTTTCTCTCTCGTCTCAGCCTCTCCTCTCCCTCCTTTCCAAAGTATTTTAAAAGTAAACACATGCAGTAAGATTTCTGCCCCTTGGATCCCATGGACTGAATGCCGAGATTGAGGAATACACGAATGTGTGTGGGAACAAGGCCCCATGGGTCCCTCTCTGTGGGTGCCTTGGCCACATATAGGGGAAGAAGGAAGGACCTCTCTTAATTCATGTCTACGGTTGTTATTTACAGTCTCAGACGGTAACTCTAGACTTTTCAAAGAGTGTGGAATGGATTTCCTTCTCCTCCTTTCTTCTCCTTCCTTCCTACATGAGCTCTGCCTAGTAAATACTAACAGTTCATTGTTTTCTACCTTGTAAAGGTAGATAAAGTCGATTCTAAAGTCTAAAACTAAAAATCCTTGCTAAAAGACTCTTCAGCAGGTGGGGGGTGGCGGGGGAGGGGGGGTCAAAGAACTGCTTTAGCTCCATGACGCCATGGCAAAGGGAAAGAGACATACATGCCATAAATCCTGTGCACCCAGACATGTGTGTGGGAAAATATGTATCTCTCTGCAAATGTGCGGAGCAAAAAAGAGGAAACAGCCAGCCAGTAAATCAGTAAGAATCTACTGTGTTCCAAAAGGTGGCCCAGCCACGTGCCAGGTGCTTAACTTCTGTAGGATCTTATACCTCTCTGCCCTGTCCATGCTTACAGTCTAAAGGCGAGTACAAGTTCGGACTCTCATTCGGTCCCCATACCCACATGTGAACGCAACAATCGCAAGTGTGTTCTGAGAGAAGAGGTGGGGATCAGTTAGAGGCTTGAAACTAGACCTAATTAACCTTACGAACAGCCTAGAATGAGTACACCAGCCAGGCTCTGTGGACACCTAGAGGCTTCTGTCCCATATATAATTGAAAATAAAAACTAGACTTATTACTAAGTTAAGTATGTATCGGGAAGTCCAATTGAGTTCTAATTTTTGTCATAATAGCTGTTTCCCTGATTGCTTTAAGCGGTCAAATAGAATAGTCCTTCAAAGGTAAAATGTTGGTGCCCCCGTATGGGTGCTCGGTTTTGCTGGATGCCCTACTTGCTAGTTTGGTGTAGTATTGGGTAATCCTGTGTTGGTGCCAACACACAAATAAAGGAAAACAGAGGTGTGGTTTGCCAGGACCCATCCATTCATAGGCCCTTCAATAAAAGTTCTGGAATCCAGGATAAAGGCTTGTAAGAGGCATACTTGGCTGCAAAAGAGCATGTGAATTTTTCTAGCTTTTGGGGTGCCTGCTGGGATCTAAGAAGGAAAAGAGGCAGAAGGAGAAAGGATAATGAGGGCGAGACAGCATTCCCTTTGAAATAAGGCCGAACTGGGGGCAGAACCAGGCGCCGACACTTCATAACTCTTTGAAATGGGTCAAGACGCTTAGTCTCCCTGGGCCTCTATGAAATAGAGATGACACGAGTGTCTTCATGGAGAATGTGAGGATCAGATACCCAGCGCGGCACCCGGTAAGCATTTGCTAAATGCTAGTGAGGGCACCACAAAATAAAAAGTCCTACTGACAAATGATGAACCATACAAGGTCCCGTGTTAGCTGCTGAGGGAAACACGAAGAAATAGAAAAGATAGTGAGAAATGAGACTTGGCTCTCGGCCAGCCAGGTGGTGGAATGCAGCCGCTCATGTGATCTTATTGAAAATCTGTCTTGACCCTCAAAATTTCCAGTAAGTCACTAGAACGCAAGAGATACAAAATTTAGAGCCATTTAAAATGAATAAGGCAGATTTTAAAAAATAAAATATGTGATGTCCGCCATGTGCCCATTGCTATTCTAAGTGCTATATATATATATATATACACATACACATTATCTAAGTAATATTGGAATGACGGATATCACTCCCTTTTATATCAGACAGAGAAGCAGACACAGAGGGTGACTTAACCAAAGCCACCCATATAACAAGTGGTAAGGTTGGGACTTAATCCTGGGCAGCCTGGTCTGGAGTGCACGCCCTTAACCCCTCCGCTAAACTTACTGCCCTCTACCACCTGCCACAGTTTTAAATCTTCACCAATTAAAATTGTGTGAAGCACTAAAGCTACACAGTTGAATGAGACCTGGCTCCTGGCCTCACGGAATCCACGGGCTAATCGAGGGAATGGGATCTCTGAGTCTGAAGCAACAGAGGAATCGGCAGGGCGTCATGAGGGAAACACAGAGAGCAGAGGAACCCAGGCTGCCCGGAAGCGAGCGGCAAAGGACAAGCAGGCGTTATCAGAACAGAAGCTTTCTCCCCTCTCCCCTTCTCCGAAACCATTCTGCGTGTGCCCACCACAGCGTGAGGCACACCACTGATCTTACTCACAAATATGAATGAAATCGAGTCTAATCTCCCAAGAGTTTGCAGTCTTGTGGGGACAGAGACATGAAGTCAAATAATCCTAACGTGAGTTCGCATGGTTTGTTGTGATAACCTGAAATCTTGAGATGCCAGACGTGAGATCCAATTGGAGTCCTGATATAATCACATGCCAGGTTCTGATAGCTGCCTGATAATCTTCCCAAAGGGCCCCCAGTCTGATAGGACCTGTTGTTAACTGTTGATAAACTAAGATAAGTGACCATGAATTTAACCACGAAACATGTGTTAAACTATAATAAGTTAATAAGTTAATAACTTTAATAAGTTAATAACTTTCCAATTGGACAAAAAAATTTACAGAGTCCACCATGGACTAGAGCAATTATGATTAATAAATATCAATTTCATCAAGATACATATACTAAAATGCTTCGGGTGTCTTTTAAAAAGCAGTTCAGGAGTTGCATGTCCCCAAATGTAATCAATCATAAACTGAATGAACACAAAATGAAAGGTCGAATCCCAGAGAGGTCATTAGGATTACTTTAGAAAGATGAGAAATTAGTATTTTAAGTAGGAAAATGTCCTAGAAAAGGTTTGGGGGAAAAAATGAGAAAGAGAGAAACACAGAGGAAGGAATGGCATTTTCAAAAGCGGAGTCTTGGCTGCATTTCCTTGGCCAGGCTGAGGGGCAGCAAGGCACAGGGCAGGACCTCACACCCTTGAAACTGACACTGACCTTGGCTCATAGCCATATGGCCTGAGAAGAGGTGTGACGGCTCTCTATGCCTTAGTTTTCTTCTTAGGGTCTTAAGAGGATTCTCTAAGGATCATAAAATATAATATACCTGATTATTTACATGTGACTTGTCTAGGCTATGGTGGCCAGTGGTTGATCCAAACACTACTGTAAGTGTTGCTGTGAAAGTCTTTTGTAGATATAATTAAAATCTACAATCAATCCGTTGATTTTAACTAAAGAGATAACGCTCTATAGTTCAGGTGGGCCACATCCAATCAGTTGAAGGCCATAGCCCAAACACCGAGGATGCCCTAAGAAGAACAAATTATGCCTCAGGACTGTTACCTAGAAGCCCTGCCTGAGTTTCTAGCCTGCTGGCCTGATAGATATAAATATAGATATTTTTGTTCCTCTGTTTCCCTGGAGAACCTAATATAATATTCTTCAACATATTGAATGGTCACTATGTGCTATCAGTACTCTAGGAATTTTAACAACTTTAACTCTTAAATTAATTCTCTCTCTCTCTCTCCCACCCCCTCTTTCTCATTCCCACTCCCACGTAATAAATGAACATGTAGAATATAGGCCTTGCAGATCAACTGGTTCATGTCTAAAAGCCCAGGATTGTAATTTTTAATATGATTTCAAAAGCGACTTTAGGATTCCCAGAGGAGAGGAAATGCAAATAAAATGAGGCTTAAAGATGTTTTAAAAACATAATCTAAAATAGTGAGTGAACAACTTAATACAGTAAATGTGTTGAAAACGAATAAATGAAAGAATTCCATAGCTAAGTAGAGGAAGTCAGGACATTTTTTTTTTTTTTTTTTATCTATTACTTAGTATCAACCCACACCATTTTGCTTCTAAGCTAGAAGAGCATCATGGGTGAGGCATGTGTTCATTCATCTATCTCTATATCCACCCATTCACAAAACATGCCCTGAGTTCCTGCCACATTCCACAGTGCTAGCCCTAGGACTGTAAAGATAAAGAGAACAAAAGTATTTCCTTTGGAACACCATAGGCCGGTAACCGAGTAGAAGAATAAATGAGTGTAATTACATTAGTAGACTATAGCTTAGAGCAGTGCAGGAGGTGTGGGCAAACTCGGAGAATGGACAGCTATCCTCTTCTGGGAGGGATTCGTTCATTCATGCATGCGTTCATTTCTTAAATGAATTTTTATTAAGGTGAACTCTGGGCCAAGCCCTACACTATGTCCTGAGTATACTCAGCATATTAAACAATAATAATGATAGCTAAATTTTTTGAGTGTTTGCTATGTTTCAAGCATTGTTCTAAATCCTTTACATTTATTTAGTGATTCTCATTATACCTCAGAAATCTACTATGTATTTCCCATACTCTTTCCTATAAGACAATCACACAGGCATAAATTCACATATTAACACTTCCAAGAGTTATTAATCACCTACTATCTAAAAGGCACGCAACACTGTTAGACACCAATTTGATAATTACATCATATCTCTGCCCTTATATTTAACAGAAGAGACAGACGAACCCACAAACAACTTCAGTTTCAGACTCTTTGACTCTAACAGTCTTGCAAAGACCTTTTCACAAGCATGAGCGTGATATCGCCAAAACTTTCCAAAAACTCAAGAATATGATTTTGAATACAAATGATAGAAATGTGTTCAGGGTGTTTTGTCCTATCCTTATATAAGAAAAATAGCCAAAGAGAAATATTGTTAACATGCATGAGAGATAGATCTTCAAAATTATATTTAAAAACAAAACTTTCTCTTATAATGTATGTGACTAAGGGCTAGACACCAAGATAACTGCAGGTCAACCTGGCCTGAAACTAACACATCTACCCTCAGATGCCAGTCAACCCCAGTGTTTCCCAGTCACCCCTTCTAGAATAAAGCACCGTTTCTCAAGATCTTAATGCTTACAGTGTCAGCGCAGCAACAGAAGATGCTGATATAAATATCCTGCAATATTGATAAATAGCACAAATTTGCCACCCATTAACAGCAACTATATATTGCAACAATTTCTAAATGAAGCCTTATAAATAACTAGTTTTAATTACCAAAGAAAACTACAACATTTGTCAATACTCTCGACTCCTGCTAAGTAGCACCACGCTCTTAGGAAGTTCCACACTCGAAAAGGTTATAGCAATGAAAGAGGAAAGATTTTTGTATCTTGGAAGAAAAAGAAAAAGGCCAATTCTATCCAGAAAACACAAATCTAGACCTCCTTGGAAGTGAAAATTAGGAGCGAGGTAGTGGTGTGCTTTTGAGAAGAAAGCAATAAGGGAAAGGTAAGAGTCCCCAATCAAATCAGAGAGGAGATTACTCAACAGTCAATAGATTCCCTTGGGCTAAAAGAAAATAGGCTGTTTGGCTTCTTTTGTACTTTTCATTAACTCCACTCATTTTTTGACGTTTCAAATGTGTGTCCTATCTATTTCCAAATATGGGATTCTGGGTTACATACCAAGTTAGACACATGAAACAAGACAATACAAATGAAAACCAGATCAAATCAGGTTAAAAGGAACAAGGAAGTAAACGCTAGTATATATCTGGAATGCACTCCTTTTTTTGTAACTGAGTTCTGAATTTAGCTCTGTGTTTCCTGGCTGTTTGGACAAAAAGTAAAATATGTTGAGTTAAATAAATATTCATTATCCGATGAAAAGGAAACAGGATTTCCTCTACTTCTCTCGCTGGGTTGGAGCCCCACACAACTCGTGCCGCCCAGCCATTAGTTTTCCTGTTCCTTCTTTATTTTTCTTCAAAGTATTAATCGATTTTCTAAATTCTATATATTTGCTTATTTTCCATTCCTTTCCACTAGAATGTAAGGTTCATGAGAACAGGAGTCTTTTGTTTTTTGTTCACTGTTTTATCTCGAGTTCCTAGAATAGCATCTGGCACACATGGTAGAATATATATACACGCTCATGTAGTCCAGAGGGATTTTATCCTCAATAACGAATTCCAGGAAAAATTTATCATGATGTCCCCTAAATAGACTACATCAGGCTATGAGGCTATATGTTGGAGTGGGGAGTAAATGGCCACAACCAGCATAACATGCAAGTCACCCGTAAATATGCAGTGACAAGGGAACATAATATGGAGCCAGAAGATCTAAGTTCAGCCACAAAGGCCACCTCCTCCTGCCCTCTGCCTTTTATCAGACAAAATGCATAACTGTGAAACACACCTACTCTGGAATCAAGCAACCTGATTTTAAATCCTGGCTCTAGAAACTTAGAAGCTGTGTGACATTTGACAATTTACTTAGCTTTTCTGGACCTCAGTTTCCTCGTCTGTAAAATGTGCATAATGATAGGCTCTTCAAAGGATTACTAGGAGAATTAAATGAGCTTATAGATGGAAATCAATCAGAATGTTGTCTGGCACAGGGTAAAGCTAAGCACTGGCTGTTAATTTGAACTTGTGACCCTCGTTTGTAAAACATGTATAATAATTACCCTTGGTGGGGTCATAAGGATCAAGTTCTCTTAATATACGTTAAAGTGCTTAATTTTTAATAGATGCCTTACTTTTTATTTTCATAAAAGTAGCATATGTTCGTCATAAGTTTTTCAGAAAATGCAAAAAGATGGAAAGGAAAAATCCTTTACATTTCAGTAAACAGTGATGAGTACTATTAGCATTTTCTTGTATAAATTTCCAGATTTCTTTCTATACCATATCAACATACAGATATAATGTGTTTATGAAAATATACTCTTTAAACAGAGTTAGACACATACAACATACTGCTCTGAAACCTGCTTTTTAAAAAAATTTATCATGGGTGTTATCTCATATCGGCAAATAAAGATCTACATTATTCTATGTAATAGCTGCCTAGTATTCCATTGTATGAAAGTGTCTTGATTTATTTAGCCAATATTCCATTCACAGACAGTTAGGCTGCTTCCAATTTGTGAAAGTGCTTTGTAAACTACACAGTAATATACAAATGTTAGCTATAATCGTCATTATTTTTAAAATAAATATCGAGACATCACCATTGAACTTCTGAAAGGTCTCTTTCACTGTATTTTAACCCCCCACCACTGTTCGTAAAAGCATGCCATTTGGAATCTCACATATGAACAGGGAAAACATACGAACTACTAGATCAGAACTAGAGAAGGTGTTCGAGAATATTCTGCAGGGCCTATCTCAGTACGAAAGCTGTGTAGTCTCTCCGGCTATGTGCCATCCCATGTACTCTACTTAGCTCACAGACCGGCAATGCTCACTGATTCTGGGCCTTTTCAGAATATGCCCATGGCATCAGAACCTTTATTGACAATGAACTCCAAGTAGTCACTATGAAACAATTGGAAAAGGCAGGAGAGACAAAATGTATTTGTTAGCCCCATGTCGAGGATATAAAGAATAAAAAGTTATACCTACAAGTATTGTCAGAGAAGATATTATAAGGTACACATGTTGCGAGATGCATATTTTACAGTTATATTAATTTACGTCATTGACCCACCTATATTCTGAGTTCCTGGAGATTAGAAAACACGTCCTGTCCTTTACTGTAGCCTCACCTTTGCCCAATAGAATGCTACAGAAGAGTATCAGATAGGTAATAAATATTGTTCTCTTGTGGAGAGCAGTCGAAATAATAACTGAAGACCTTGATCTCACATATTTTACAATCTCACTGATTAATAACTAAAATTAAAATAAAAGCGCTAATGTAGTCTCTGAAAATAAAACCTGTCATATTATTTCTGGTAGGATGGAGTTGGGTAGGGCATCCAATTGCATGAAAACAAGTAATTTAGAATTGCTACACTTTTTTTACAATAAATTTTCTCTGTTAATTAATGTTATGACTGAGAGCAAATGTGCATGGCAGGAAACAGAGGTCCCTGCTGATACCAATTTTGCAAAGGAAGGTGGCTTGTACATTGAGATATATGGTGGATGCATTACTTCCTGGCTCAGGTCCCAGCATGAGCTGGATGGGTTCAGCTTATAAAACTCTGGCCTTTCACCTCTTCGAGGCTACAATTAACTTCTTTATGAGCTTCAATCATTCAGCAAATATTTACTACATGGCCAACATGTACCATGCTTTGCAAAAAGCACCGCTAGATCTGGGGAGATCCAACATGACAAAAATGATAATTTAAATTCAAATAGATTATACATAAACATTTCAGGTCTTTTAACAATGGATCATCATGACGGATACTATTCATGGCTATCAAAGGTAGGGCTTATATATTTTTATCTGCCAATATTAAAATCACTCTAACCAGGAAAATCTTTTTATCCCAACATGGAGACTAGCGAAAAGACTTCATTGTGTTCTACCTGTTCCAAATATTTTATGATGGCTATCAGGAATACCTATTTTAAAAGATTCAATCATGCCTAAACTCTAGGGAAAATTCTGCAATCGATGAGTGATGTCTTCCATGAATAGAGAATGGGTCAACTGGCCTGTGTGTCGAGTACTTGACATTCCTATTCCATGTATTTTCATGCTGACCCTGCTTATTTTCCTTCTGCTGGTCTCTCTGAACAGCTCTATTTCACTCGTCCTTTGTGAGTTATTTGAGGCCCAACTATTTTGTAGACCATGATCCAACATGGTTAATATTGAGCACTGCCCCTATCCACACTTCGTCTAGCACTTGATTATATGTCAAGCTTCATGCTTCTTTAGTTTCTTCATTTTGGATATGCCTTATTTTTTTTTAAAAAAAACAAAATCGTAAAGCTCTTTGAGGGGAGCAATCTTTATCTTCATTCTTTTAGCCTCTACAGCACTAAGCACACTGCTAGCTATGTCAAATGTACTCAACAAATACTTTTTGTATGATTGCATGGGGAAAGGATCAGTTTCAGAGCCCTGAAAACCTGGCTTCACATACTTTATATGGTTCTCCAGTTGCTATATGCATTACTTTGCATAAATTCACGTAATTATTTTGGCCCTCAGTTTCCCTATCTCTAATACAGAGAGGAGTTGATAGGAAATCTCTAAGGTCCCAAATCAACCTAGCATTCAATGATTCTACATATCTTAGAGGAGGACTTTTGCAGCTCAAAATATTTCTTTTTATCTAATAAAACAAGAGGTTTTTTTCCCCTTTACAAAATAAGTGAATTGCGGATCTTCTTGAGAGGCAGCTCGGCTTTCACTCATTCTCTAAGTTCCCAATAAATGAATAGTGATTGTCTCTTGCTTCAAGCCCTTAAAAAAAAGTCCACCCTCTTACTAATAGAAAATAGGATTTGAGTGATGGCCCTTACACTAATTGGTCAGAAGCCCTAGATAAAATATTGTTATTGACAGAATGTTCTCCTTGTTCATGTGCTGATGAAATAGCTTAGCAGAGACAGAGAGTAAATGGAGGACAAAGAAAAGTACCTGAAACTTGGATCAAACTGGAAGAATCGAATCAGCATTATAGGGTTCTTGCTAATAAGAGACTCTGTTAAGAGGACGTAACAGAAGCCAACGTATTCAACAAGGCAATGGGAATAGGAGTGTAAGAATCACCCGTGGTGGATGAGAGTTTAAAAAAAAAAAAAAAAAAGGTAAAGATCCAAAAGTCAGACTTGTTCCGTTTGACCCTTGCGGTCTACATAAGATCAAATGTAAATGAAATCATTTTAGAGACTGTAATTTTTAACTCAGCCAGAAAAAAAAAAAGAGCGGTATGCATAAAGAAATCCCATCACCATCTGTCAAAAACTATCTATTGATTTTAAGAGATAAAATGTAAAATGTTCAAAGGAGCATCATAAATGTAATGGTGTGGGTTAAGATCGAGTGCAGAGCAGCTTCTACCGTGGGAGTGCAGCTGATGAACTAACTCGGTGACCTGCCAGGTCGCCTCCCTCAGAAAGGAGCCTCTGGCTACTATGACTTGATCCATCTAAATTTTAAAAAGGCAAAAATGGAACCAAGGTTAATATCTGTGTTAGTCCTCACAATGGTGGTCTGCTTATACTGTGGTCAAGCCTTCGTTTTGCCATCCCTTAACACTAAATTCATAAAGCGCAGAAAATACTACGTGGCCAGCAGCTCGGCAATGCACGGAGGGAAATAGAACCCACAAGCGGGAAAGCTGGGCCTCCTGCGCCTGGGTGATTTGATTCAGGCATAAATACCACAACCCTTTCACTTGAAGTAGTACTTGGACAAACCAAAGCTTCGTTTCCCCTGAGGCTCTAGATTGATCTATAGGGAACCCTGAAATTACAGTTGACCCTTGAACAATGTGGAGGTTAGGGGTGCCGACGCCCCATGCAGTTGAAAATCTGCATGTAACTTTTGACTCCCCCCACATTTAGCTGTCACTTAGTGTCCATGGGGTTTTGGTCCCAGGACTCCCTGCAGACACCCAAATCCTCGGACGTTCAATTCCCCTGTATAAAACAGCATCGATGCATCCAGTAGGCTCCCTCTGACTGCTAATTCCCAACCAATGATCGAAAACGGTATAGGTATTTATTAAAAAAAAAAAAAAATCCATGTTTAAGTGGATCTGCACAATTAAAACCCGTGTTGTTCAAGGGCCAACTATATGCTTCTCGTCTTTTCCTCTCCCCACCGCACTTTCCTCCTCCCATTTTCCCAATCCCGACCCTCTCCCAACCTCCAGAGGGAAAACTGGGGCATGTTTTCCTAGAATTCTTTGCTATGATCTGCTATCTATTCTTTTATATGGTCTCCCATACCCTACACAGTCATCACTTAGCTTCTAGAATCCTTCCTGCCTTGCCTGCCTGAAGTGACCAGAGCCTGACCAGACTCAGGTTCTTCCCATTCTTCAAACCAGTTCCGGCAACCAATGAGGAGCCTGTCCCAGCCAGAACCAAATCTGTGCTGAGGGCATATAGCCACATGACTGAGACCCAGCCTGGGCTTGCCCACCAAGTAAGCGGCAGGAAGCCAGGAGGGCACAGCCCAGAGGACTGGGGGTTCTTCCATCAACGAGGATAATTGAGTCCCCGGACGCCACCCACCCATCTCCCTCCTCCCGCGGCCTCCCAGGAAAAGGAGTGAGACACATCACTTTGAGCTCAGGGCAAAGGAACAATTCCTCCTACTTGTTACATTCTTCCGAGGAATGGGGCTGACTTTGATTCTTCAGATTACATTCACAATTAAACTGTTCAAGACATTGTACTCTGGGAAAATGGTAAACAAACCAACTCTTGTCCTCAGATAACCAAGTGTGTTTGTATGTGTGTGCATTGGGGTGGGGGGCGGAGGGGTTGGGGGGAGTGTAAGGAATTTAATTGAATGAGAAGGGATTCTTCACCTCCTGAGAAAGTCTTCACAAAGAAAAGCGCTTATAAGTGAAATACCTTGTAATTTAAAACTATGTTTCTCCTGGAGTCTCCAGTTCTCGGCCTGAGCCAGGCCAGGCGTGGGATTTGATTTGCTTGCCCTAACGTTAACAAATGCACTGTACTGCATGGCAGACTCCAGGGTGCCAGGCAGCTCCTGTGTAAAGCCCCCGGGCACACGGAACACAATTTTATTTGACATTTCACTGGCAACAATAGAACTGTCTGAAAATGCTCAGATCCCATCAAGCGTAGGCGGCGGCAGGAGAGGGGTTAATAAGACAGGTATCCGTTGTGCCTGGCTCTTCTGGAATTTATTGGAAAAGGCACATGAGGCCTTACTGAATGCAAAGGAAATTTACCCGTGCATATTTCATGGGTTAGTTGGGAAGAAAAGTGACTTGGACTTAGTTTTCAAAAAAAAAGCTCATTCTGGAAAGAAAAACAATAATAATCCTGTGGTTTCAAGGAAAATATGGCACTTACCTAAACAGAATGTGTCTGCGGGTCCCCAAATTATAATGTTGTGTCAGAAATGTTAGGGAACACTTTCTACGTGTTCGAGTCTTCCTCATTACCCATCAATGGGGAATGATATCTCATTCATTCCACAGATAATTCTTGAACATCCGCAGTGTTGATGAAATGTCCCTACCCTACTAGAAGGTGTACGGAGCAAGAAGGATCCCCAGATCATCAGAGCTGGGTTTTGGCCTGACGGAATTTGCAGTCTGATAGGGACATAGATACACAAACACCAAAGATCCTTCAGTGCAAGGGACAAAAGTTTGGTGGGTTAGAAACTGGCCCCTAAGAGACTGGGTGTTTGGCTCTTGAAGAGAAATTGATTCTTGCTGGGGCAAAGTATATTGTTTAACTCTGGTATCCAACAGAAGGCAGGGAGCTCTCAACATCCCATCACATCAAGAAAAGAGAATCTCTAAGACAACTTCACTTTCTTGCCAAGATATGCAGGTACACATCCACATGTGGGCTGAATTTCTATAGTTATCAAGGTTTTTTTTTTTTTCCTTTCTTGCCCCAATAATAGCAGGAGTAGACGTGTCCGCACAATAGCTAAGCTTCATTTTTTTTTTTAACTCTGTCATGTTTTAAGAGGATTAGCTTTATTAGTTCAGTTAGTTCACTTTCCTTTGATTTCTTAACGTTAAAAACAAACCAAGAGTAAAAGTAAGAGTTGACTTCAACAGTCCACGGTCAGGCACTAAGTCTCTGGGTCTGAGGTGAGGGCTTCTGCTAGCGTTTTAGCTCTCTGTGTGTTTGTTTGGTTTACTCCTGACAGATACAATGGAATACTTCAACGAAAAATGCCCAACTCATTTTCCACCTATGAATGAACAGAAGGCATCCCATGGCTAAGGAAGAATAAATATTCGACTCCACTGGAGGCTTGCTGGCTCACCCATGCTACACCATTATTGTACCCACTCTGACTTGCACATGTAATTTACTAAAGTTTGTGCTGTTTCATGGCAGGGTGATTAATCACTGACACCTCTTTGCCACTTCAACTGGGGACCACCGCAATGGGGCAAGGTTCAAGGAAGTTGGCCAAAACCAAAGCAGACGTTTTATCAACTAACTATTGCGTTTTCTAATTTTTGACTTTTCCCCAGGAGCTTTTGCTTTTCATTTTGTTGGCTGCTGTTAACTCCTCTAGTGCTGTACATTCCCAGGTCATTTTTTTTTTCTGAAAGTAATAGAGCCTATAGTACAGTGGGGCAAGAGAGGGTGTTTGGCAAAAGGATATCAAGGCCCCCTGTCCCTAACAATTGAGTTTTAGCGTTGTGTCAAGTGTTAGAGAAATATTAATGAAGATGCAATTAGATGGGCAGAATGAGGTATGGAATTAAGTTGAGAGCATTAATTGTATGCAGGTCAGCAGAGAAAACTGAGAAACATGGCTGTATGCTTGACTCAACCACTCGAAAACAATTCTTTTCCAGTATCTGTTCCTGTCATAACATCTTCACTTGCTCAGGCATTCATTTATTTATTCACTTGTTTATTCATTCAACAAACAAGTACCTAGTATAAGAAAGATTACTGGATGCTAATGATAGAAACAAAAAAAAGTGAATAAGATATGTATGCTCCTCTCAAGAAATTATAGTCCCATAGGGAAAATGCATGTCAACGAATACTTATGAGGCAAAAATAAATAAATACATGAATGAATAAGAGTGAAAACAGTTTCTAGAAATGAGATACATCAAAAAACTGTCAGAATAAAAGGAAAGGAAGGGAGTATAACCTGATCTGCATATATTTAGAAATAGATTCCAAAAATGCTCCACTTACACTGATGTAAAATTTTAACTTGACCTCCTGAGAAGGAAAAGAAAGAGAGGCATCATCTCCACCCCCATTCTTCCCGTGAGATAAAAGATTTCCAAAAAAGTTCACTTTTGAAATGATTTTTCACCTCCTTCCTTGAACTGCTTCTTCATATTTTCCCTCTTTTTACTCTTGTCAAAGCCGCGGAGCTTTCTTTGAGAGGACCATAACCCGGAGTGCAAGGAAAAATCATACAATGTCCTTCCAGGGCTGCTTACCCCCTCATTTTTCTTAATTAAATATTATTGGGGTGACATTTATCAACAAAATCCAATAAGTCTCGAGTGGACAATTCAACGGTATGTCGAACGTGTATTGCATTATGTGTTCGCCACCCACAGTTAGCTTTCCTTCCGTCGCCATCTATTTGGCCCCTTGTATCCCTCTCTATCTCCCCTCCCCTCGTTCTTTACTAAGGGAGTCTGGGTAGCGTGGGTGATTTAGTTCCTATGTGGGCTCAGTCACGGCCTCTCCTGGGTACCAGCAGAAATACTACCAAACTATGTTAAATCACTTACAGTGATTTTATAATGAAGATGATCAATCGCAGGTGATTGATTTCACCATCGACTTCATTTCATAATACTGCAAAACGGGTTGGGCACCGAAGGGTCCCGTCTTAAACTTCTTAGCCTTTCTCCCTGTATAGACAAATGCTCTTGCGCAACCCCGCCTTTGGGATTGCCTAGTCCACCATTTTCAGGGACTGTCACTGCTGTTTGCAGGAAGGAGTGCTCTGTGTCTACAGTGGATGTTCAAGTGTCTAAAGCAAAAAGTAAAAAGGGAGTCTGCTCATTCCATTTGTTTCCCCAGACAGGACACCAACCACAAGGCTCTGGGACAGTTTACCATTTGCATATATGTCCATGCAGCACCACGCCCAGGCAGGACCAACACCCCCACAGCTGCTCATCCACATCGTCACAGGACACAAGTACCTGGCCACCTGTCACAGCCTTTTGGTTCCTTACACACAGTTTGCATGTAACAGTCCTTCAAACACCAAACAAAAGAAAGATGGTTTCTTTCCTCCTTTTCTCTTTTATAGAAGTGTGATGGATTCATGGTTATAAGATCAGAACACATCAGTTTCAAGTGAAAACGTCATGTTTTGAAATGTATGAACTACTTGAACAATTAAATAGTTTAAAAGACAACTCCCCAAGTGTCCTCAGAAGAGATGTGCAAGCAAAATTTTCTCCTAAAACGCAAACTGGAGAACTGAATATGGGCCTGAGAGCATTTTGTTTTTAATTAACTTTTCTAAAATTCCTCTGGATACAAGTGATCTTTCACTGACCCATTGTCAACTGAAGGAAACAATTATTTTGGTCATTGAAAGAGTCATTTTTACCAATGAACTGTCATTATCAATCAATCTCAGGTTGTCTGTATATCGTTGCACTAAATACGAAAACTGCTAGGAGAATAAATCTGTAAGTGAATAAATTTTCTGTACACCAATCCCCGCAGGCCATGTGTTTATAAGTCAACAGCTTAAAATGAAAACATCTGATGAAGGTAATACACCTGTTAAAAGAGCATAAAATTCCAAACCCAATGGTAAAATAGAAAGATTATAAAGCCTCTTAAAGGAGCCATCAAAGCAAACTATTAAATGAATACATCTGCTCCGTGCTAAAGTCTAGTTTATAAGTGCCACTCAAAATAAAAGAGATTTAGGACAAACATTTCATAAAAGGATGTGAAAAGCAGTGAAGGGAACATATTTTGAAGATGATGAGAGAAATGGAGTGGATTCGGTTAAAAAGAATTGACCTAAACACAGTCCAGAACTTAATTAAAAGGTTTTATGAGTCTAGTTTTCACTGAAAGGAGTGAGACACGGGAGAAGAGAGGAGGATCATCTTTATCCCCCACTTTATACTTTTGTTTTAGTCTATAGGCAAAAAAGAAAAAAGGGAAAAAAAAATTAAAAATCAGTTTAGTGCTTAATAGTTACTTGTCATGAAATATGATACTTAAGAATATTAAAAAACAAACAAACAAAACAAAACAAAAACAAAAAAAACCTTCACTCAAGGCTGTTCCTATAAAACTTTGAACCTAAAATGTTACCAAAGAACGGTGGTAAGAGAACGGTATTAATCGTGCGTGATTATATGTCCACCTGATTGTCTCAAACTTGATTTTAGTCGTGGAGTATTTTCCGGTCTTCCTGCCTTTCTAAATGCTGTTTCCCAGTGTGCCATCCCTTAATGGCTGCGTTCCCTGTCATTCTATTCCTAGCCTATTCTCTTTGTTCTTCTCGCTCTTCCTCAGCTGATGTCATTGTCTCTCAAAGTTTTAACCGCCATCACTACAATAATGATCCCAAATCCATGTCTGCACCCTCTCGGCCTCTGAGTCGGGGGCTGCCAACCACCAACGTCCTGCAGGTCCAAAGAAACTCAAAGTAGACAGCCCCAGCCCCAGTTGCTTCTCTGTGGTTTTGGTATCATTTGGAAAGTAGCAACAAGATCCACCCAAGCCAAAAACATAGAGTCGTCACTTTTAAATCTTCAGCACACTTACATCTGTTTCTTCTTTGCTGTCCCACTCTAAACGCCCTCATTCAGTTCAGGCCCTCATTAACTTTACCCCAGCAATCGTTCTAAAACACAGCTCTGACCACAGTTCGCCAGAGTGTATGTCATTTCAATGCCTCCATACTGACCTGGAGGGAGCTCTTTTGCATGGCAGGGAGCCCTTCTCTAAGCCGGCCCCTGCCCATGCCTCTGGCTTGGCTTCTTACCACCCCCCCCAACCCCCGCTTCTTTCAAGCCTTTACTCAAACTCTACCTGAAATCCCTTCTGTGCTTTCTTTCTGTATTTTGCATCTCTTCCTCCTTTAAGAATCAGCTAAGATGTCAGCTCTTCCAGGAGGTCTTTCTGACCCCTTAAGGCTAAGTTAGATTCTTCTGCCCAGGGACTGGTATACTCATCTACCACTGCACCTAGCACAAGATAATGGTTGGTTTCTACATGTTTCCCCAAACAGATAATGAGCTCATTCATGGCAGAAGCTGTTATTCATCCCTATGTCCACTATATGCATAATAACAATTATCAACACATGGTCTCTCTCACAAAAACACATACACATATATCCTACACACAGATCTTATAAAGATACTACCCTTTATCATGCCTGTAAAATAAAACTTCATATATGTTTATTTCTTTACATCCATCAAGGAAAGTTATATGGTTTCTTTCTTCATTTCGTTTGGTTTTGCAGTTGGGAAAGAGGATAATTGGAGCTGTTTCATCTTTTCTTAAAATTAATCAAATTTGAGCATGAGTTTTACAAACTTTCTAATAGCAAAATAATAAGTAATAATCCTTGCTGAACATGTACCATGTTGCATCATTATTCTAGGTGCTTTAGATGTCTGAATTAATTTATCCTTGCGATTGCCCTAGGCCTGGGGGAAAGGGGTCCATGTATTTCTATTTTCCCCATCTACTCAAAGAGAAAAAAACATTTTTCCTAGAGCCTTGAAAATAACTCATCCAAAGCCACACCAATCAGAAGAAATGGGATCATGATGCAACCCAGGCTTTTCAATTGTATACTACATTGCCCTTGATCAAAATTCAACTCACAATGACTAACTCCTACACCACAACGCAGAATTGTGCTATGACTCAAAATGTTCAAATGCATAACAACCAATACAGAAATGGACATCAGCCAATCAGAATGGGTCCTAGAGGCCCTTGCTATAGCAATCTTTTGGGTTCCCAAATTATGAGGTAGCCACGGGGGTGTAAGAGCAGAAGCCACGGTGATGGGGGCTGGGCACTCACGGGGCGTCAGCAGCAGCTGTTCGTCTGGGAGATTTCAATATTTTGACCACCAATACTGTAACATAATATCAATTGAATATCGGAATACAGATATCAGGAAAAAGCGACTGGCCTATTCTCAGGGTTTGGTGTTTTACTCTCCTCAGGGTCAGTGTCCTTGTGTGCAACTACCATCGACTAGAATTTCTTTAGAGGGGAAATCCACAATTTCTGGTAGAAGAACAGATGCAGAAAAATTATTCTTGGATTCTAGGCTCTGTTTCTCCTGTATCTCCGGGCCCTCGAAGAGTGCCTAGCACAAAATAGGCACTCGGTGATGTTAAATAAATGAAGGAGTAACTCACCAAAAATGGATTAAATGTCAGGTCAAATGGGGAGGAATGCAGAGCCCCAATTTACAAAGGGTTTTAAAGCATTGTTATTGAAAAAGAGACTATGTGTGCTAAATGTAGTAGAAGGAAAGCTTTGATAAGTTGTTCAAGATGGAGGAACAAAACCCCCAAGGATGTGCTCAGATCATAACAGATGTTCCTTAAACCACCATCTAAGGATGGAGGCCCAGCTAGACGCAGACTTTTTGCATAGTTGAGCAGCATATGCGAGTTGGGGGCCAGAGTTGAATTGCTTGGGCAACGGAGGTGAGGCTGATGCTGCCTCCAGGGGTCCTCCTGCTCACTCTATCTTTTTTCTTGAACTGGTCCTGGTCTCTCTGCTGTGGCACAGTGTGAATGTCAGTGACAAAGGCAATGGCAGACACTTTACTGAGAGGAAAAAGTCTGACACTCAGGAGCATGAATCAGGAATGGCTTCGCCCTCGGCAGGGAAAGGTTGCGGTGGCCCCAAAATTGATACCATCCTGGGAATCTCGACATTGCAAGTTCTGTTCAAAGATGTCTCCTTTCTGCTGCTGAGCAGACAAACAATAACAATAACAAGAATAATAACTGGAATAACACCTGCCACCTTCCAATTGAGCACACATTGTGCCTTAGTCTAAGCCTTTCTAAGTCTCTTCTCATTAAATCTTCTTAACAATCCTACGAAGAAGGTATTATTATTATTACATTTTACAGCTGAGTGTTAACAGAGCCTGAACTCTCCAAATAAATCTTGAAAACATGGCTGAGGTCCCATATCTCCTAAAGGTTTGCAGACCCCTTTGGCGGTTACTGCAGGCTCCCCACTGAATATGTTTATAATTCAGCACCTGGAACACCTTTTAGACAATGTCATTTGAACGTTGACCCAAACAAACACTCTATTTTATTTACTTTTAAGTTCCCAAACGAGGTTTGAAATTCCTCTTCACTCAAATATAAACATCACTTCCATTGTTTCTCGGGACTTGGAGCGGGACAAAATCCCTCTCTGCTACATGAGAGGCTGGGATTTTGACTTTCGGCCTCACGGTCCTCGTGCAGCTGCCTACCACCGTGCCATGCCGTGTACACTCAGGGCAGTGTATAAATAATAAATAACAGCATTTCCTATATTTGCCCTGCGCCATCCAAGACGCCAATCATATCGTGGGGACTAGCGCCTGCTCACTGCTGACATTTAGGTACACGCCGAAGGACTATTTCTCTAGCCAGGACTTCAATACAGTTCTCTAATACCTTAAAGATCAACCTTAGCAACAACAGCAACAAAGGCATGGAATTTATCGGTACAAGGTGTAAGAAAAGAAAGGTTTTGAAATATGAACAACCATCATCATTGATTTTTTTTTTTTTAAGCCCAAAGAGCATATACCACTCTAGCTTTGAGGACAAAAAATAAACTGTTGCTGAGAGGCCATCCAAACGGGAGCCAGTAGGACCCTTCGATGTCCAATGGACTTATTTTTTTCTTTTCCTCCCCCTCCCTACCCAGACTCTCGAGCATACGAACTCATATAGGAAACTGATCCTGAAAAGAATGGGTTAATAAAAGCCACACAGTGCTCTCAGTGATACCTTAAATAATCGTCACATGGCCCCTATAATCTGTCCCATGCTGTCAGCACTGGGTTAGTCATAATACTATCAGATAAGAGCTGTTCAAAGTGACACACTAACCAACATGAGAGCCACATGACTTTCTGGCTTGGCTACTGCCCTTCAGCTGAACTTTGGCTTAGAGCGAAAGACTCCCAGGGGCGGCCCTGCACATGCCGCCACCTGCAGTGTCCGGTGGCATTTTCCGTTGCTAGGGCCTCTGTTGCTTCACAGTCCCCGCGAGGGGCAGCTGGAGCTCAGTTACAGGCAGTCGCAGGCTCGCCCCTCCCTCTGGGGCCTGGCAACGGACCGTGCTGCGGTGGCTGCCGCTGCCTTCCCGAGCTTGTGCTGGGACTCCCTGTCCCCTCCACAGTTGATTAGTTTTGCAAATGTGCGTGTTGCACTTTATGCCAAGTGCCTCGGTAGGGAATCTCGGACCCCCAAAGGGAGTTTGTGCTGGAAGAGGTAGAGAAGGAATGTGACTTGCCTAAGAGGACGGCGAGGGCAAGGGCAGGAAAGGAAGGGGGGCGGGGGGAAACGGAAGGAAAAGTGATCACCTCTGAGTGGAAGGTTATTATGGATGGACTGGCTCAGTTTTATTTGTGTTTTTCTGGTGCTCTCCCTCCTTTTTTTGCCTTCAGCAGGTTTTAGATTTTTTAATTTGAACAGTAAGGTCATTTTTGTTTGTTTGTTTGTTTGTTTTTGTTTTTGTTTTTTTTGAAAAGGAGACTAAAGGAAGCAAAGAGTAGTGGAAAAGAAGAAGAAAGGAAGGTGACCCATTCACTCACTGATTCATTCACAAAGCAGAGAGCAGAGAGGAAGGGAGAAGGGAGGTCATCTGATATTGGATTTGAGAACATTTATTGGCTGTGTGCCTCTGGCGAACTTACCTAACTCTCTCACTAAGCTTTATTATCCTCAGCAGTAAAATGGAATAATAATACCTAATTTACATAACTGCTGAGGATACAAAGAAGTGATATATGTTAAGTGGCTTACAAGCAGTCAGTGCTGGATAAACAGTAGCTACTGAGAAGTCACAGAAGCCACCATGATCTCTGGAGTCGGAGATACCCAGGCCCCAATTCTGGTTACATCCTTTATTAGCATGTGACTTTAGGCAAGTTATTTCACCTTATCTACAAAATGAGAATAATAATATCCAGTTGTCAGGGTTGTTTAAAGGAATTCCAAAGGTGATGTTTAACACAGCACAAAGTCACATGCATAGTAGGTATTCAGGAGACAGTGACTGCTGGTGGTGGGTAAGTAGGTAGGTAGGTAGTAGAAAATAGGCAATCCTTTCATTTATTTGGCAAATGAAAAGTGTAAAAACTATAAGTAAAAGTAATAATTATATACAAAGGGATAGGGAATAAATAACTAAAAATCAAGAGTAAAGGTCAATAGAGATTGACAAGTTTCTAAAAGGACACAAATACACAAGAAGACAGAGAAAGTCAGAGAATGTCTCGAGTGGGGTTAATAATATCTACTAACCCACCCTCCTCCTGCCTCCGGGGAGGTAATACGTCATTCTTCCCATTTTACAGATTGGAACTCGGAAGTCTGTAATGACTTTTCTGAGATTGCATAGCTAAATAGTATAAGGGGGCCAAACTCGGGACTAGTGTCCTTGCCTTACATTTTAGGAAAGAAAAATTAGTAAGAAAAAGCATAGCAAAAATTCAGTATAAGTAGAGAAACATTAGCAATTAAATTGAAGCTAGTAAACGGCAATGAAAATTACTGTTTACTTTGGGAGAAAAGGTTGGGGGGAAGGCTACGATAGGTTTTTTCCTAATAAACACAAACAGTATTTTGATAAAGTGAAAATGTTAAAAATAACAAATAAAAAATGTATTTAGTAGAAAGATATCTAATTGGAGATAAATGAAGAGAGCTAGAATTTCATGGGCAAATCTAAATAGGAAGAATTCCAATGGGAAAGAGGAAACCTAGACCTTTCCTGCTAATGTCCCCAAGTGTGATCATTCAGGGTACTACGTGTTCTAAGATTTCCCTGACAGAGGCCCATGGCAACTTGCTCTGCAGAAGGGAAAGCCACCAGCACATGGAATTAGGAATCCAAGTCCTGTTGGTTCCAAGCTAATAGCAGACAGGTGCTCTGAGGAAAAGAAAGAACATTTGCATTGGCCACGCGGGCACACTATTCCCTACAAGCTCTAGTGGGATAAAAATTATAAAACCTGGAAGCAAAAGTGAATCTTAACAAGAAGGAACTGAGGCCATTTCCTGGAGTTTCTTCCCAATTATTCTGATATGAAAATGTCTAAAAGCTTTTATGATTTTTTTTTTTAACTGAGGGCCATTCTCTTCTCAGAAGCCAGATAGTATGCTAAAATAGAAACCCATCACAGAAGAAGAAGGCTGCCGCTTCTGCCACTCAAAAGCTGTGTGGACTTGGGTCTGTTGCTCAAGCTCACCTCCTCCATCTTCTTTTACTCAGATGGGAAAAGAAAGTCTTCGGGGTTGTTTTGAAAATTAAATGAGATGCTATGGGTGTGCCTGGCACACTGTGTTATTAATACTATTATTTCCCCTTTATTTTTTTCCGGGGGCATGTGTTTGCAGCTTCTTCTTCTCCACCACGCACAAGGTTGAGGTGTCGGTTGGACTAATTCTCACCTGCTCACCCCATACTGGTTGGGCTTTTGGAGCCTAAGTAAGAGAAACTAATGTGAAAATAAATGGCAGAAGAAAATAGAAAAGAAGAAAAAGAAGAAACACAATTCGATATTAAGGAAAATAACCTACTGGCCCAGCATAGTCTGAGGTGCTAGAAAGCATTCTATTTCAGACAGCTTTCTGGCTATCACCTAAAGTTCATGAGTGCTAGTGTTGCCTATGACATGGGTATAAATCATCCCTGCCCATTTAATAATAATCATGATGGCTTACTTTTATACAAAGTGCTTTAGTTTAGAAGACATTTTCACAGACACGATTTAATCATTCATGTGACGCTGGGTGCTGGCAGCTGCTGGCTGGTCATCTGCCAAAGGTAGGCAAAGCAAGGCTTTCCTTCGCTACATAAAGATGAGGCTCTCAAACACCAATGCCATCCAGGAAAGACGTTGTGTAGCCTGTAGTGTCTAAATAATATTTCCCAGCATCCTTTGCTATGCAGCACTGCCCCTTAGGAAGAAGTAAATGAATTGTCATAGGGGATAAGGAGACTCCTGGGAAGAAAAACTGGAAGCTCTCATTTGATGTTCAATAATATCGGAGTTTCTCTATTAGAATGGGGCAGTCTCGATTAAGTTCCAAGAGAAGACCCATAAGAAGGGTAGGGAGCCCAAACGAGTGACTTGGAGAGGATGGATTTGGCCAAGACTGGAAATCCACTCAGGGCCTGCTTCCCTGTCTTGGGTGTAATGCTATGGAAGCACTAACTCAGCATGGGTTGTGATGAAAGAAAGCGACAAGCTGGAGCCCAAGACAGGGATGTCATTGGGTCTATGTAGAAAGCCACAGCTCTAAAGGCCCCCGCAGGGCAGTGGACCAGCCTGCACTGTGCTATGCAGGACCGCCGTCCAACAGTGGCACCGTGTGGTAGCAACGGAGGTAGCGGTGCTGGTGGAAAGATCACGGCATCCACTTGTCTCACGAGCCTGGTGTTTAAAACACAAGACCGACCCCTCTAGACTAAATAAACCCCACATGATCTGGAACAATTGCGACTGTAATATATGAAATGATAGAGAGATGTCGGGAGGGCATTTTCGACCTCCCGAAACAATAGCATCCGAGACATTCGGTTGATTGATAATGATGACTCTGTGGCCCCTGCTGGTGAAGCCGACCATATTGATTACATTTACAACGAATATTGATTAAGCAATGACTCTGGGCCAGACACTAGGATATAGACGGAAAGGTTATTATTAGCCCCAATTTATAGATAAAGAAACTGAGGCTCATTTAGGTTAAGAGGTTTGCCTAAGATTCCCGATCCAGGAAGTGGATGAACAAGTTCTCTCTCCAATGGAGATGATTCTAGGTGGAAAAAAAAAAAATTCCCTCCTTTGGGACAAAGGTGGAATATCCCATCAGACACCATCGGACACTGTGGAATTGTCTCTGCATGTGAGTGGCATCATTTTCACAAAGGTTCCCTGTCTTTTTCAATCCCCTACATGTA
Organism: Rousettus aegyptiacus; assembly: GCF_014176215.1. Taxonomy (NCBI): domain Eukaryota; kingdom Metazoa; phylum Chordata; class Mammalia; order Chiroptera; family Pteropodidae; genus Rousettus; species Rousettus aegyptiacus. The sequence goes on from NW_023416285.1 coordinate 12,862,695, forward strand.
CTTGGACAGAAACCAAGCTCGAGGTACTGCTCACATGCTTGTGGTTTGGCTCCTAGTGAGGGATCACATTCTCTGCTCCACAGGCAAAGCCAAGGATCCTTCTTGCAAAATACTACTGGTGTCCTGGTACCACCTCCTAAAAGAGCTGTCTACAATACCCGCGTGCCTGGCAGGTGGGCTGGGCAGGATCAAGCACTGGTGACCAGAATATCCAGCAAGAAATAATTATGCCCACTCTCTTCTCCATTAAGCTTCATAAGAGTCACAGACTTGATCATTGATAAACACAACACACATTCAGGAAATCTCTCAGATATCAATTGGTGAAATTAAAGGGAGACTACATCCAATAATTTGTCTATTTTTTTTTTCTGCTTACACAGTTGGCAGAGAAAGAACAGATGAGCATGTATTTCTGGTTCACAGGTACTTTTCCTATTTCTATCATCATAATGATAATGTTAGTAGATACCAATTTTTGTATCAGGCCCACAACTCAAAGGGGTGCCATCTCCATAGAATTCAATGTAAAAAGTGTCCTCCAGAGGTTTGCAGTATGGCTCTTTCTATAGAACACTTTCTGTATGCCAGGCACCAAAACAATTTATGTGCAGTATCTCATTTTATCGTGACAAATTGTATCACAGGCATTAGCATGTCTGTTTTACAGACAAGGAAACCAGTGGGTATTGAAAGTTTAAAGGTTTTTTCTACAGTAACACAACTAGTAAGTTGCAGAAGAAGGATTTAAACTCAGGACTGTCTGAGTCCAAAGCTCATGTTGTTAACTATTTCACTAGCCTAACTGATGCCCTAAGATAACAATTGGACATGAACCTTTAAAAAAGAATTGTTAAATAGGTTGGACTCTAAATATTGACCCTGTATACAAGCGGATCTTTAATTCTATTGTTTCAAGACAAAAAGGCAAATGGATTAAGTTTTCTTATCCTCTTAATATCTAAAATCTTTTTTGTATATCTGTTTAATTTAGTGAATATTAAGCATTGCCACTACTGCTTAATTAATTCATGCTCGTATTCAGAAAAACATTCAATTGATTTTATTTAATCCAATATCATCATAAAGCCCTTAGATACAACTGATCTACCAAAATCATTTCAAGAGCTAATAAAAGCTAGCACATATTGAGTATCTACTACGTGTTAGGTATAGGTAAGTCATTTAAAAACACCCTTATAATGTGGGTACTCTAATTCATCCAACTTTACACTGAAATCTTAAGGAGCCCAAATATGAAACAGGCAGTCTGGCTCTGGGTTCTACTCTACTGACTGAAAGATCTGGAGGGTAGTGATCGATAAGACATGGAAGGCAGCAACAGGAGTAAAAAAGGGTAATCATGTAAAAACAAGGAAGAAACAGGCCCCCAGAGCAGAGCAAAGCACCAACGTGTACTATACATCAAAACTGTAGACTTCTCAGTAATGCCGTAGAATGAGGAGGAACTTTGTACGCAAAATCACTTAGAAGACTGGAGACCAGGAATGGTACCATGAAGGACATTTGCCACAGCAACGAAGAAAAAGCTTCATCCATAGAATGGTGCAAGTCTTTCAATCATATCTCTTTCACATAAAAAAGAGAGGAAACAAGGACAGGAGATACCATAAGATTAAATTTCCCCCAAAGTCCCTATGTATCGTCTACTGATTTATCCTATATTTTTGCCGCTTCTACAGTAGTCTCACAAGTGAAATTCATCTTTCATTTATTTCATGTCTTTTTTCCCACCAACATAGGGAGCTCGTGCAATGTATAATGATGCATTCAAAAGTGCTACTGATGCCATTCTGAACCAGGAAACTGGGTCAGAAAGTTCCACTGTTTCTGCCCAAAGTAAAACCTGGCACTAAGCCAGAGGTAGAATTGTGGGTCATACCCAATTCCCAGCCCACAATTTCCCTATTCTTGTCACTAGAAAAATAGAAAGTTAACTCAGAAATAAACTCTATTGGTTCTCTTCCACATTTTTTCCTATTAAAATAAGCTAAATGCCTGTCCTCAACAGGTCTACTGCTTCCAGAAAGGTAAGAAGTTACCACCAACTGTCCAATCATTGAGCATAAATTCATTGGTTGCTTATTATTCTCCCACTCGATACCCTTCAAATCAGAAAAAGTTAATAGATCTCTACCAGGAACAGAAATGATCTCTCTGTATCTCTCTCTCCCTTAGAGGAAGAGTAGAGAAGTTGTGTTGTAATATTTTCTGCTTCATCATCACAGTTCATTCTATTATACAATGTCTTGTTATTTAGGATCGGTCCCTTTTCACAGTGGCCCAAAGGGAAGTGCTTTGACAAATATCCCATTCATCTCAACAGAACTTTGCTAAGTCAGAATAATATGCATAGACACCATTGGGCTTGGAGGCAAGTCCAAAACAAACTTCCTAATGCTGTTGTGGCCCATGGGAAGCTCAGAATGGCCAAAATGGGTCCTGTGAGATCCAGAGTCAAGGCTCTAGAGAGGTCACAAAAATAAGTGACCTGAGGAAGTAGAAGAGCTATACAGCAAAAAGAAAGAAAACAAGAGAGAGAGAGAGAGAGAAAAGGAAGGAAGGAAGGAAGGAAGGAAGGAAGGAAGGAAGGAAGGAAGGAAGGAAAGAAAGAAAGAAAGAAAGAAAGAAAGAAAGAAAGAAAGAAAGAAAGAAAGAAAGAAAGAAAGAAAGAAAGAAAGAAAATATTTCTGCTAAATACAGTGTCTGGTTCTTACTTAGGTTTAATTTCAGCATCTATGAGCAGCCTGAGTAAGAATTGTTACAGAAAGTCTGAGGAACCATGAAGAGTTTCTCCTTGGAAAGTAGAGGTACCAATTGATTTCTACATTTAAAAAGAAAAATTCACAGCTTTTCCTGGTCCATCACCTCTCTAGGTCATTCATTAATTCATTCTTTGATTAAATTACTGCACATTTAGTACATGTCATATGTTATGCTAGGTAGTCACTGGAGGATGCAATGACAAATAAGACATGCCTTCAAGGAGTTTGCAGTAGTCAGAAAAACATGCTCTAAAAGACAGATTAAAATATACAATGCTAACAGAGGAGAGAGGAGAAATGACTAACTCTAAAATGACAAGGAAAGACTCCTTGAAGATGTAATGTATAAAACGCCATGGACAACAAAATCACAAATGTGAGTGCAAGGGGCAAAGAATGAAGAGAAAGATACTTCAGGGAGTGGTAGTATTATGACCCCTTTCATTAGGTAGGGCTCATATAGAAAAGAAAAGGAAAAAAAAAAAAAGATGGTTTGAGAGAGAGGGTTAGAAACAAAGACCAGAGAAGCGGTGACAGTCAATGTCTGGGAAGTGGACCTCCCTTCCAGCCCTCTAGGACATCGCTTCCATAAAGGAGAAGTGAGAGCTGCGAGGAGACAGTGTGTCTGCTGCCCAGCAAAGGTCAGCCTTTGGCAGCTAGAAGGCATCCTGTGGCTGCCCCCGTGGGTGACCCCTTGTAGTCAGGGAGAAGCCTCCACAGCTGCTCTTGCTCAGAAGCTCATCAAGGCTATTTTAGGCTGGATGGGGTCCATGGTGATGATGGCTCGGCCAGGGCAGCTTACCCAGTGTTGCTTTTTAGAATTCTGTTTTCCTTGTCATTTCACTCTATACCATACAATTACTCAAATAAGGATGGGGGGAAGAAGAAGAACATGGCTACGTCTTATTTTTAGTACTCAAATCAATGGTGGCAACATCCTCTGCATTTCAATAGGAATTTTGCATATCAAAATCTCCCAAAATACAGAATAGTAAACATATTAAAATCTGTAATGACATTTCTTCTGTGCTGTTTCAAAATATGTTTGTTTTGAAATACCAAAATGGCTCAGCCCTAATTAAAGACTAATTCATTGACAGATGGGCAGTAATAATTTATAAATGCAATGAGCATCCTCAGAAATGTGTACCTCACCTTGCTGCCCTCTAGGTCGAAGGACATTTAAAAAAAAAAAAAAAAAGAAACCTATTTTTTAAAATTTCAATACAGTCTTCTAATGTACTCAAAGAACATTTCCAGAAATATCATGGTCACAGGTTTCTATAGTGGTTGGGCACTCAGAGATTTTCCTGCCTTTGTTTTACATGTGAATGTTCTCTGGAAAACAAATCTTTACACCCTTTGAGAGTTCAAAATAGGTAAAGAATCAGGGGGTAAAGCTTACTAATAAATGTCACAAACCTCAGAGTTAGAGAGATCCTCACTTCAACACTAATAATGGCTACCATTAATCATCTTGTGCAGAAACTAATGCTGAGAACTTTACACACAACATTATAACTTAACTCTCACAACAACCCTAGAAGAACTTGATATTACCTTAGTTTTACCTATGAGAACACTGAGGTTCAAAGACACAACCAGTAAGGGAAAGGATAGGATAAGAACCTTTAATATTTGATCTTTTTTTCAAAGATAGTAACCACTCAACAAGGGAGAAACAAATCACTCTCATTAATTTAAATGATCTCTTCTCATCTTCTCTCACTTGGAAGTAGTCAGGATCTGCATATAACTGTATGCATTTGAAAATATATCCTTTAATAGCCTTAAATCTTCCCTAGAACTCCAATTCTCAAGCCTCCCCTTATTGGTCCAAATTTATAAAATATAATCAATGGTTTATCAGAACCTATAAAAGTTGTGGGTGGGTCTCTCTTCATTCAGTAATTTACCAAACATCTATCAAAGGCCTACTTTGCCACGCACTCCTCTGTTTATCCATAGAGATGAAATTATACAATTTCTGCCTTGAAGAACTCAAGTGACACATAATGAAGAGTTGCAGTAATGTAACATATTCTGTCTTATAAAAGAACTATGGACATTTCTACATAGAACATGATAGAGAAAGTGCCAACCCTTCCATTAGCTTCAGAGAAACTTCCAGAAGGAGGTGACATTTCATTTAAGTCTTTGAAAAATTAGTTGAAATTTCACAGGTGACCTCAACAGGCATTTGTTAAAGGAGGGAGACAGGTTAAATCACATTCCAGATTTTCATTTGAGAGTATGCTATAGCTCTCACTCTCCTATTAAAAAAACAAACATGAAAGAAACATCTAATCTTCACTGACTCACTGACTCCTCATGCTTATGATAATATCATGTGACTAGTAATTGGACAGCCAGTGGTAACAGCAATGTGAGAAGAGATGACATTAACGAAGAGGAAATTATTCAATTAATCCAGGAAATATTTTTAGTTTCTAAGTTAACTGTGTGTGTGCTGTTGTTGCTCCTTCTGTTTTTATTTTGTAGTAAGTTCATGGAATTATCTTGTTTTATGGACTTTCTAACAAACTAAATATAGGCCTTACAAAGAGTCAGCCTGTAAGGTCTGATTCTAACTCTTCTGAGTCCTACTTCGGTGTTTGCTACTTAAAAGCCACAGAGTAAGATTATTTTTTCTCCAGACTCTAGAACACAACATAGTTTATATGACATAGATTAACTTTAAAGCCCCAGGTGTAAGGTCCTCAAACCAAAGGCTAAAACATAGGTTGAGCTAGAATGTCTTTATTGTTTGTTAGACAGAAACCATGGCAAAAACAGAACTCTAAATCACTGAAAACAGATTTTTTTCAATGCCTTATAAATAAAGTGAATTAACTGATCCACACCACTTTGCAAGAGAGAAAGTAAAAACACAATTTACAGATCGAAGTGTGATACCTATCAGATTGCAACAGATGGGCCACTGATACAAACAAAAAATTTTGGGATTACCTTCTAAAATAGAAGTAATGATTCACCTTTAACCTCATTCCTGAAGGGACTTATAAACTCCACAGATAGGATATGTATTCCACTTTACACATACTCATTTTAGAAAGGAGAATGGCTCTGGTGACAGATTTCCATGTCAGAGGGCGCCTAGTGTTGCTTTTGGGAGCAGAAATTCTGATGCAAGACCATTTTAGCTTTATGGGGGCCATGTACAGTCCTAGGGCACAGTGTCACCGCTAAGTGGGCTTCATATCCATCGATCCTTCCAGGTATTATTTCCCTGGATACATGCTGGTCACCGTCACTAAAGAAAATCACCGCGTGAGCCTAAGCCACGGCACTGACCAACATTACATCACATTATAGAGAATAACTCTAATATCTTTCCTTTTCCTGCTTACTTGTGCCCTGAGAAGGATTTTAATTAGATTTGGTGACTAAAAAACTGCCACCATTCCAGAGCTTTTTGTCCTCCCTAGCGATGGTGGGCAAAGACTTCAGTTCCTAACATCAACAACCCAAGCACACCATACACTAAATGACCAGATGCAGTCTTTCCATTGCAGAAAACTGTATTGCCAAAAGGCAAAGGGAAAAGAAGAAAAGGAGAAGAAGGAGAAAGAGAAAGAGAAGGAGGAAAAGAAGCACAATCTCATGGATTATTTACTTTAATGAAATGATTTTCAAATGTTATCTCTCACCCTACTGATTCAAGCGTAGTCTGAAACAGTACCATCGATAGCTCAATCCTCCTCAGCATAAACAAGGAATTGATGAGCAGTAAAAGGAATAAGTAATTGGATTCACTGAAGAATAGCTGAAAATGTCCCTGTGGGAAAGGAATTAGTGCCAATACTGAGACTGTGATTATATCTGAAGGATTCCCGATTTCTTACCAATTCTCCGTGTTCAAATGCAATAGAGCCAGAGGATTTTGCTGTGAATACTCTCAGAATTTTTTTCTATTTTGTTCTGATAACCAATCTAGATATAATATGTTAAGGTCATCCTAAATAAGTATAGAGCTTAGGACAAAAATCTCAGTCGTTTGAAACACCCGCATTACTGTTATTTATTTAAAATTCACTTCCACATTTATTGAATCTGTGTGGCTCTGTTTTCGCCTATCCCATTTAGCGCTCATCCACTTAGTATTAGTAAATTGGTCCCTTTGGGGATCTAAACTTAGGTGCACATAACACTACATGCTGGAATTCATAATTCTTTCGTAATCACCTCCCATTCAGCATCTGTGAACTCATAATGGCAGGTTTCCTCAGTGAAGATCTGTTCAGAGTCCGATATTTACATCAACAGTTTCCGTTTACAGTGTAGGTTCCTTCATGCACCAATAACCTCTCCATCTATGTAGGTCTCTAAATTTCATGTTACATAAATTTTAGCACTACAGAAATACTTCAAGCAATCTTCACTATTTTTTTCAGCATGAAAAGTCATGTAGACAGTCTAAAAAGGTATTTTGTGAATTTTTAATGGAATAAATGTAAGTATAATTTGAATGGTAAGTATTACCTGAGTTGAAGGAATAATTTGAGCTTTTTAATGTTGCCTTCAACCTCAGCCTGAAATATCCTTAGGAGGAGGAACTATTTATCTATCCTGGTCATGGTCTAGCAAATATCCATTGAATTAACTTTTCAGTTAACCTGAGATTGTTCCATTATAAAATAAGGAAGTGATTATGATTTCTCAGTCAAAACAGAACTTTAGCTCTATATCCTTCTGTTAACTGTATACCCATTTCATGCTTAAATTCTCTGCTTATCAAATCATCAGTGATTACAAGAAATAATACATAATACTGCTATGGTTTGGCAAAGCTAGCACTCACCAGTATAAATAGGTATCTTTCTTTGCCAGAAAGTAAATTACCAATACAAATTTAAAATCTTTAAAAATGCCTATACTTTGACCCAAATTTGTGTAGAGAAGTTTCTTAAGAAAATTAATTGAGGGATTCGGCGATGTTGAGGAAGGATATTCATGATACAAATGATAAAAATGATACGAATGGGAAAACCTCAAGGTCTATCAACAAGAAGTTGAGGAAATCGATGGTAGAATATCCATGCAGTGCAAAAATGCAGTCTTGCTCCCCACTCAAGGAAGTAGAATATAACTTCCCGCCCTTTAAGTGTGGGCTATGCTTAATGACTTATTTCTAAAGAATAAAACATGAAATGTGAGGTAGAGAAAAATGGTACAGGGGAGAAACCTCAGCCAGGTGATCCAGGTTAACCTCATAATTCTTGTTACTAGCTTGTACTCTTGAAGTAATGTGTTGAGGATGGCACTTCACCTCTGTAGGCTTCATCCCCAAAACCCCAAACCCCAGTCTACTCATGAGAAAAGCAGCAGACAAATGTCAGTTGAGGCACATTCTATGAAATTCCTGACTAGTACACCTCAAAACTGTCAAGATCACCAAAAACAAGGAGAGTCTTAAGAAACTGTCACAGCCCAGAGAAGCCTAAGAAGACATCATGACTAAAAATAATGTGATGCTCTAGATGGGCTCCTGGAACAGAAGGAGAATATTAGGGGAAAACTAATAAAATCTATTAACAGTATAGAGTTTAATTAATAGTAATGTATCACTATTGGTCCATTAATTGCGACATTGTGCCGCAGTAATATAAAATATTAAATTAGGTGAAACTGGGTATGAGGTATATGGGAATTCTCTGAGCTACTTTTGCAACTTTTCCATAAATCTAAAACTATTCAAAAATAAAAGATTTCTTTGAAATAATGCAGCCACAAACCGCGGTGATAAATAAATACGCGCGTCATTTCTAGGTTAGGTTAGGCGTCTCCATGCGCAACTCCCAGCTTCTTTCGTAGAGCACAGATCGCATGCAATTGACTTTTCAATAGTCTCCTTCCCACGTCATGAGAGCAGAGACTGATTCTGTTCTGTGCAAACCTCTCCTAACACAATACATGACATGGACCAGGTATTTAATACATACCTGTTAAATGAATAGGTTGCCATGTTGTCAAGTGAAAAAAAAATAAAAGTAAATTATGACACACCTGTATGGCATGCTCTATCATATATTAGCTATACAACCATGGACAAATCAGTTCACAGCTCTGAGCCTCACTTTCTTCGATTTTAAAAACAAAGATGATCACTACACATACTTCATAGCTTTGTTCTGGGGATTCAGGGGTTAATATCTCTCCCTCAACCTCTCTTTGTCTCTCCATCACTCAGTTGGAGTGATGTAAAAAAAAAATATATGTGTGTGTGTGTGTGTGTGTGTGAAGTCAAACATCTAGAGTGAACAATATTTTCCATTTTAAGATGTGAGCTTTCAATTAAACTAAATTTATTTTTATTTATCTCTTATTTGTAATTTTAGATAATAAAAATAAATTGCACTAATTAAAATGCTAATAAAAATAAAATTAACGTGCACACACATATACCAATGATACATAGCGAAGGCACATAGGATATTGTCTGTCCTCTAAATAATTTACAATCTAGCTAAAAAGCAAGGGACAAAACCACTGCAGAAAAGCTGAAACACCACTCAGTAAAGCAACATAAAAGATGCCTTAAAATGATCTCTGATGGGCAGGCAAGTGACCGGAAGGAGCAATCATGAGGACAGAATTTGCGAGAAAGGAACGGACAAGGCTACGGATGACAGCTGGGGACAGAGTGGACAGGTAGGGTGGCCCTAGCAGACGCGACAAAGTGAGAAAATGCACAGAGTTAGGGACGTTCGGGGCACCCTGCAGTTACAGGCACAATGCTTGCCTTTGAAATCTTTACATCAATCTGTGTTCTTTAATCGTCCCAAGTTCCCTCGAGTTTATTTTTTTAAGCCTCCTAACGAATAAAACTTTCACCAAGCCTTCCTAATCTGCTCCCATGGCATAGAAAAAGGAACAACGGACCGAAAGAAGCCCAACCTGATTTCTGAGTTTGTATTTCCAATGCCGGTGACGCACATGTCACGATGGTCAGTCTCATGTGACCTGCAGATGTGAGTCACAAATGGTCTGAGATGCAGAACTGGCACAACCCAGAACAGTTGGAGGCGGTTACAGAATGACAGGCCAGACCCTCCCTCCTCCCTGGGGCAGAATCAACTCCCTCCATATCATAACTTGATGTGGATATCTTTAGGATGTCATGTTCCCACATAGAGAGTGGGTGAAGAGAAATGGGGACTCTCACTTCATTACTTGACAGCACATCGTGGGGTATATATATTCGCTCCCATTCCCCCCAAAAAGAGTTCCCATTTGTCTACTGGCAGAATTTATGGACTTTTAAAAATAGATTTTGCCAAACGATCTCGTGTGGGCAAATGCTGACTTGCAGTCGGGAGGTGTCTCTTCTTCAGGCCCAGTGAGATTAAAGCAGCTTCTATTTTCATCGGCAGAGAGCGGCGAGTGGAGGCACAAAGGAGAAACTCGCTTTTTTCTTCTGCCTCAAGCGCAGCCCCTCACGAGCCAGAGCAGGGCTGAGTCTAACAATGGCCAAAACGCGTGCTCAGGTGCAGAGAGCTCGGGCTTGAAGAACGGGCACCGTGCGACTGCAAATCCCGGACGGGAGGGCTTCCCCGTGCCCAGCTCAGGCTCACGGTACAGAAAAATTCCTTCCTACTCTGCTGTGCCAGGAACTTGACAGTAGAATAATATTATTAGGAAGAGCAGCAAAGGTACAGTGCCACCCAGGCATGCAGGAAGGAAAAGAGGCCACGAGAAAAGCCTGCTCCTAAAGTTTAGAGGGTTTTTTTTTTGGTTTTGGGGGTTTTTTTTGATCTTTTGAGTTTTTCTCCAGGGCGGGTTCTGCCCTTCAAGCTTCAAGTCTGAGCATAGGCTCAGGTGTATTTATTTCTTTCCTGGTGGGGAAGTTTAAAACTTTTTTTTTAAAGATATGCGTATATGTATGTATATGTGTATGTATTTTGCTCTGTTATTAACTGCTACAAAGATCGTATTTTTGAACATTCGCAAGGCACCTCTCGTGTAAATAACTCCTTACAATAATCTAACTAAACCCGCAAAACACAGTTGTGCACTCTGCCTCCGGCAGGTTAGTGCAAAATTCAATTTGTACTTAATCAGTCCCTGGCTATTGAAGCATATAATATACTTAATGTGACAATTCCCTGTCTTACAATATCTACTTTTCCCCCCTGGAGGTTCCCTGGTGCCAGCTAACTGGGACCAATCACCTCATTGAGAGAATTTGGTATAAAGAAGGGTCAGGTTCAGAACCCATCAGTAATGAAGCTGATGGTGACAATCTTGCTAGTACTGATACCAAAAAAAAAAAAAAAAAAAAAAAATGGCAGCTAATAATTATTGTGTACTTACTATGTACCATGAGCTGTACTAAATGCTTTACATAGATTATCTCATTTTATATTTAAAATAATCCTGTAAGGCAGATATAATTATCATCACTGTTTAACAGATGGAAAAATGAAGACTGAAAGAATTTGATCAATCTGCCCAAGGTCACCCTACTGTTAATTAGTGGAGCTGGGACTGGAACCTGAGCAGTGGACCCTGAGAGCCTGCACTCGGCTCCACTGCTCAGATCATATCCATATCCTCCTCGAGAATATCTGCCCAGGCCCCACTTCCCAGAGCTTGCTTACAACCTTGTGGACCAGACAGGAAACAAAACCCACGAAGTCGAGGCACGGCCCGTCAGATTGCACAGACATTACATGCAGGGGGAAATTACGTGTGTTTCTCCCTCCCTGCTGTGCGGGGCTCCATCTTTGCCTCCTTTCCCTCTCAGAAACTCAGCGGGAACTGGGGAGCCACGTGATGACAAGAGGGCCCAGTTCTTCCTCGGTTATGACAAACGTTCTTGAAGAGCCTTCTTATTTCGCCACTCAACCTAAATTTCCCTTTCGGAAAGACCCCTCTATGTTCTTGTGTTTCCTGAATTCTCATCAGCCAAAAATGCAGCCACACTTCTCTCTGTCTGAAAAACCTCTGCTGAGGAATGATCGCCACTCTTTCACTCTTAAATTCATTCATCTATCAAACAAATGTTTACGGAGCACTACTTTGTCCCAGGCACCATGCGGTCAAGATAAATGATTAATAAACCATTGCCATTAATTAAGTAAGGAGTCTAAAACTATGATCCCTTCTTTAAAAATGCATATTAATTTTTTTGATATAGTACAGTCGTCCACATGGGAGGCAAAGAAAGGGGGAGGGACATGTAGGAAGCAAGAGGACAAGAAGACATTTACTAGAAAGCAACTTCTTCGTGACAGTCCCAGTTGTAGATGATTTACACATATATCTCATTTTCCCCTTCTACAGTTCTGAAAAGCAAGTACTGTATCCCCATTTTCTAGCCGAGGTTCAGAGAGGTTCAACAAACCTTTTCTCAAACAATACAGGTTTCAAAGTTTCTGTCTGAGAGGCCCTGTGGGGCTGGAATCTAGCTGAATAGGAAGCTCTGTGGGGCTTGTCTTGAAGTTGCATTTGCAGAGCAAGTACATTGCTCTTGCTTACAGATACCCTGCAACCCAGTGTACCCCAGATAGCCCCTCTTTTTGCCTTTGGTTCCTGAATAATTACTACAAACTCCTTTTTCACTTTTAAGAGTTCCATTTTGATGACAAATTACATAGTCGTGCTATTTTGACTTCAATTTTACTCTTAATTTGAGTTGGAGAGAACTTGTGGACATTGTTGAAGTGAAAGTCTCTACTCCCCAAGCCAGCCCTCGTGGGTACTTAGGCCAAGAGACTAGTGACCAGCAGGGCTGGGGCCCTTCCCCAAATTATCAGACTCCAAATCCAGCATTCTTCCCCCTGGCACACTTGCTTCCTATAGAATCATAGCTGGATATGGACTTATAACCTAACTCTCAAATCACATTACTTTCTATTGACCTAAACTAGTTCTTCCCTTAACATCAGGTCATAGGCAAATAGACAGCCGAATAGCACAGCACTGGCTCAATGAAGATAATTTGTGAATTGGTGCCCATTATTAGAAAATCAGAATAAAGATCAATTAGCAGACCACTCAGAAACTGAAGGAGCCCTTATACAGATATGAGCCAAGTACAGCTCCAATTATCCCACAAAAAGTCAACGCGATTTCTAATTTTTCAACCATGCTTGCTTGGAGTGAGGTGCACAAAGAAAACAAAGAAAATATCACGACGCTTGCAACCATCGGCTCTCTCCGTGCTGGGCTGTTCCATTATGGAAGTCCCAAAGCACCAAGCAAAGTACTAAATTACATACAGGTAGTGGCTAGATATAGGCTGCCAGCCGGTTTTCAGCAACATCCCCCATATGGCTAGAAACACTTGTGCCAGTTAATTAGCACAGGCATTAATAGAGAGAAGGAACATTGACCAGGACATCGAGGTTATCCTTAGACTATTTAAATATGTCATGTGATCACTCATTCCATCTGTTATCAACACACTTCACACTTAATCCGGTAAATAAACTCCCTACCATTTTAAGCAAATGGAATCCATTTTCCTGGACTTCTTTAGACTTCGCAAATTTCAGAATGTTTTTGTTTTATGTTTTCCCTAGAATTTTATTGTGAAGTGTCACAGTGTCCTGATGTGGATTCAAGGACATGAGCCTTCCTCCCCCATCCATGAAACCCTAGGGAAGTGCCCACAAAAGGTGAGGGAATAAAAACAACCACAAGCCATCACTCACTCAAATGCACATTTTTCACTTTGCAGCCACCCTACAAATCTGCCTTGTTTTCTTTCCATGCTCACAATTCTGCTGAAAGCACATAGAAAATAAAGTCCATTATTCAAATGAATTTCACCGTGCGCTAAAAATGTGACTGAGTTTAGACAGAAACTCATTTTAAACGTGCTCTCCTCTGAAATGGATGATGCCCAGCAAGGTATAAAACACTGAGGTACTTAGAAAAGCAGATAGGAAATGGTTCAACCCCAAAACACTTCATTGGCAAATTGGCTCATCATAGGTATAGACCCAAAGTAGATTTCTAAGCCACTTCCTGAAAGGTATACATTCCATGCATCTTGATGAATACTGATATAAATCTTCCCTGAGAAACTTATCTTCAAAAGAGTCTATTTTCTTGCCCTAAGAAAAGTTATATATTGAATATATCATCAATCTCTAGCATTTCTTTATCCACCTCTCGTATAGACTCCCTTCCTTTCCAACACTACTTTCAAAGCCAGCTCTCATTAAATTGATGAAAAAGTTCATCATTTGCCCAGTGCACAAGACAGCCCTTAAAAAGAGACTAAAAACCTCATCAAAGCTATATAAAGTAGCAAGCATTGGTCAGATGGAACCAAAAATAATACCTGATTATGATGGAGCCTACTTTCAGGGGTTCAACACATCTTGGAATAATGGATAAAAGGCATCAGACCTAACTCAGGAAGACTAGGGTTCAAATCTTCCTTCAGAATAGTGACCTTGGAAAAATTACTTCATCTCTCTTGGCTAAAAAAAAAAAAAAAAAAAAAAATGACCATATGACCCTTATTCTCATTGCATGACAAAGTGGGGGGCATGAAGATCCAGTATGATAATGGACATTGTCATTGTCACCTCAATTACCAAGGACCTGGCATGAGAGTGATAATCAGGATCCATTCTCGTCTCTATTACTTCATAGAAAAGTTATTACCTAATCTGCAATTTAGTCTTAACAAAAAGTACAACTTACTCTTTCAGGTAGCTTAGTGCAATAAAGCAGACTAGTCTAATTTTACCCCAAGCACAGAGAAAATCCAAAAGTCATCTCAGGAGCCAATTAATCAGAGAGAGATAATTAAATTTCATACATTAGACTAAATTTTAAGTAGGACACTAGAGCTACCTTGAGGATTACACAGTGTTTCTTGCTTTGGAGAAAATAAAATTTTTTATAATCATTCAGTTCAACAAATACTTATTGATGACCTGCTTCATGCCAGATCCTGCACACTCTCTGAATACTAAGAGAAATTAGACCCTCTCAGTGACCCAGAAAGCACAATGGTCCAGGAGGCAGAGTCATTCACACAGATTTGATGTGATACATGATAAGATACAGGTGCACAGAGAATCAGGAATGGTTCCCTATAAGGGATGCCAGGTATGATTCATGATGAGTAAGAGCTAAACGAGTGATTATAAGTGGGAAGGGTGTGTCAGGCAGAGGGAGCAGCATAAACAAAACCCTACATGAAACCCTTGCAAGGAGTTACACGCTGTTCATTTTTACTAGAAAGCAAACATAAAAAAAGCAAGGTCTGGAACAAGAGGTTAGGAAATATGATAAACAGATAACCTAGGAATAGAAAAAATGGTGCCACTCACCATCGAAAGATTCTTCACCATCGATATCAATACCACACACAGTATTTCTTAAAACAAAGATCAAAATATATAAGCGAAATGTATTCTAGTCTAAATCTCAGGCTTTCGATAGATTCTGAAGAAAACTTGCGTAACCCACGTAAGGAACAACTAGATATGTATAGTGAGGGGACAAGTGTTTCAGGGAAACTAAGAAGCTGACTCCATTTGAAATTCACCAAAAAACTTGAGTTTAGAAGGAAAACCCTGGAGTTTAACAGTCTTGCTCTAAATGCCTCGATTTATTGACTTGGGTAATTTGCAGTCTCTTAATCTAGACCCATTCAGGGAAAATAAATTCTTTTCCCTCTGCCCTACCAAAAAAAGCCATCACCTTCATCTCCAAGACAACGTTCAGGAGCCTAACGTTCATATTCGTTCATCAGTGATATGTGTACATATTTGAACAGTTATTAACGAAAGCTCAGGCTGAAATGTAGTTGCTCGTCTGGAAAGTGTCTATAGATTGAATAATTCTGTTTATAACTCATGATCATTTCCTTCCACTCCTCCATCACAATTCACTGCATGGGGCCTACTGGCCCATGGTCACTCCGTGTGTTCTGTTACATGCTCGGACCAAGGCTATGGTACAAACTGAAGTCTGCAGTACAACTTTAAACACCATACGGCATTTTCTTCTTCTCAGAATCTACCATTAGGAAAAAATCTCTGATTCACAGGGGCCACCAAAGGAGAGTCTAAAACACAAAACTGCATATTCAAATCATCCGAATTAAAAAACAGACCACGATGTCGATTTTATTTTTCACTCTTTTGCTGGTTATGCTCCTGCCTCCCCTCTCTCCCCGGCCCCTCTCCAATCCATTCGTATCCTTCTCTGTTCGACTCTACACCTTAGGTGCCCCTCAGCCCGGCTCCTTGCCTGCTGGCTGTTGGATTCAGCCAATCAAGCATCGTCAAGAAACCAGAAAGTGGGGTGAGAGGGGGTCAAGGTACGTCCTTCCCACCCCCTCCTTGCTTCTGGGCTTTTTGCCTACAGGTATCTGTGTCTCTACAGCATCACCTCACTTAAGTGGCTGCCCCTCCTTTCCTCCCATAACTCCAGTTCTCTCTGGGCTCAGGTAACACTACGTCTCTCTTCTTGTCCTTTTGCCCTATGCTATCCAAGTTTTATGGACCCCAAAATATGCATCATTAGATTTGGAAATTTTGTTTAAACATTCGCGACCATGAGAACACATTGCCGGCCCCTCTCCAGGCCTCCAGAGCATTCTGCACAGATGAGAGGGCCTTAAAGCCTAAGCTTGACTGATTAGCTTCACAACAGGTCACCTCTCTGCTGACGACTTCCAGGTTTTGCTAGTCTCCTGGTGCCCCAATATGTCTATTTGTTCTCTTTACACAGTCACACCTCTACAAGTATCCCCTGCATTGAAGTAAGCTCCTTCATATAAGCAATCTATGTAGATTCTCTGTCTTGTAGAAACCCTTGCCAACAAGTTGATTCTGATATATTATGTGATGATATGATAGACAACCTTGCTTTCCTCCCCTGTTGCCTATCTACTGAGAGACATTAAAGTTTGCTATAACTTCATAAGACTTTCGAATCTCAGCTTTCTTTCCCAAAGCAGTAAGAAAATGGGCTTGGCAGGACTAAAAGGAAATACTTTGCTCTCTTATGAGCTTTCCCAAGCAGGTCACAAGCTAAATGTATTAGGTATACACTTATTAAATGCAGAAAAGAAATATGATGGTACCTTTCCAAAAGGGTGTTTGGTCAACTATGATTTGTAGCAGCTGTAATTGCAATGCAGCTATCTAGTATTTCTAAATAACACTCTGCTGCTCATTTTGAATAAACCTCTTAGAACACACCCAAAACAAAGTGTTATGACATTACAGAAACAGAGAGAACTTTGTTATGGAACCATGTTGGTTTGGCTCTAACAATACAGAGTACGCAATTCTGCAGGTATTAGATACAGGTGTTTGAATGACCAGCCTTTTGCCTTTACTGTAATACCCAGGGTATGCATTTGAGATCGTGTGATCATTAGATTATAGAGTAATAGTCCCAGTGATGTAGCCAGGGTTTCATTCCCATGAATGTTCAAAGCTCACTTCGATTACGCCTGCGATAGTGTACTGCATGACCTGTTGTTTCAATTTTCAGAATCATGTCATTACTAATATCCACAGATGGAATACTCAAAAACAAAAAACACAGTGACCATTTTATAACTGATTCAGGTCATCAAACAACTTCACCTCCCAAAGTTAGAAACTCTAAGAGCTACGTGCCAAGAAGAAAATACGAGGCTATGTCGTCACAGGTGGAAATATACAACGGTATTCCAGGCACCTCGCAGGATAAAAGTGCTTCAAATTAGAATGGCACATTCATTGTTACTAAGATTTTTCATAAGGCCACACTGTCCACTAAGAAATATTCAGTTAAATTTCCTTCGAAATCTGGCTTTTTTTTTCCCCCTCCATATCATCACTTATCTACCTAACTCCCTTATAACCAGTTCTTGTTCTTTTTAACTGTTCAGAGCAACTTCACAACTAAGAGTTTAAATTCCTAATGGATGCTGGCAACCCAAAATTTACATTATCAAATGTTTACTATGATCATACTTCTAAGATGGAAAGGAAAAGCATGAGAGGATGAAATCTCCATAGCAAGTTCAACACACTAAATGTGGTACAGAAAATAAGTATTCTTAGTTTTGCATTTTAATAATGTTTAGTAATGCTAAATATGGGAATAACTACAGTTTTTATTTATTGCACATTTACTAATAGTCCGGCCCTGGGTATATGTTAGTAATCAAATATATATTTGTTTTAAGCAATGGTTATTTTAAAGGTTTTTTGGATAATTTTGTACTACTTGTAATTTAACTGTAATGTATAGTCTTTTATATTTAAAAGAACTCTAGAGGATTCTTTCACACTGTTTTACAACTCAAGGTCTTCTAGAAAGAGCTTACATTTAAATGTTTATTTTGAAGAAGTTTAAAGGAAAGTTTAAAAAATTCTCAATAATTATATGACATAATTTTAGCATAATTCTAGCAGATGCCAATCTGAAATATAATGTTTATTAACAGCACAAAATAAGATGGAGAATAAGAATATAAATAGAAAACATATGCATGCATTTGTCTCTACAAAGTTGTGAAGAAATAGATTGTTTCATATTCAGAGGCAATATTCTATTCTTTTTTATTCGTAACAATTATAACTTGTCAGATATCTGAGTCGGTTGCTGTATTTCCTAACTCTTAAAGCCTATACGAAGAGAACATAATAGCAATAATTGATGATCTGAGGAAATTATCGGATACTTAACATCACAGCCCAAATATTCTACTCACAACCAGGAAATAGCAGAACATAAATTCTCGGTTTTGTTGTTGCTTGCTCTTTGCTCTAAGCGTCCCTGAATGTCGGTATTTGCTAGAGGAGATATCGGAGTGTAGCTAATAAGAAACGGCAAAGGTAAAAAGGCAGAAACATTTCATTTTTTTTTTGAAACAGAATAGTTCTTTTGAGGGAAAGCAATACTTCAATTGAAGAGATAACCAAAATGTTTATCTATATTCAATTTAATTTCAAATCAAGGTCCAAGTATGAAATGCCAACACGGTTATTTGCAGCTTTCCCTCCAAATGAGAAAAATATCCATGGCAGTGATTTCTTTATTGAGGCTTTTAAAATGTGTTCAAAATATCCCATGTTCATGTTACTGTTAGTAACTGTTAATTCTTTACCCTAGAAAACCTCTGGAAAAACACACAGCATCTGCTCAGAATATAAAACAACATTGATTTATGTCTCGAAAGTAGAGTTACAATGAATAGCAAACAAATTCATTATGATAGCATAAAAATATCAAAATAAATTACGCCCTGGTATCTACACCACATTGTAGGTTAATAGGTATTAATATCGTTACTCATGACAGGCCTAACTGCTAATGTAAAGGAGCAATTTTCTTTATTACTAGGCATTTCACTAAAATCGGTTAGCTGGACCAGGGCAGAAATCGAAGGAACTTAGAGTGAATGTTTGGAAAGGCACAGCATCTGATCTGCCCAAACAGAAATCCACATCAGGATTAAAGCAAAGACTTGGGAGGTGCCATGGTCATTTATTAACATTTTTACTGAGTAATAAAAGCTGACATGTACTGAGCACTTACTATATACTAGTCTTTGGATAAGTACAATAGATAATTTTTATTTATTCTTATGATCCCATGGGTTACAGATTATATCTTCATTTTACCAGTGGGACAGATCAAGGCACAGAGACTATCAGTCATGAACTAAATGTTGGTAAACAGCAGCACCAGGACCAGGACCTACATCTGCGGAACTTATAAGTCCTTTCTCTAGGTCACCAGGAAGCTTTCTGCAGAGAGCCAAATAGTAAATATTTTAAGCTTAGTGGGTCTTACATTCTCTGTGGCAACTACTCAGCTCTGCTAATGAGAGCAAAAGTGGCCATTAACAATGTGTTAGTGAGTTTAAAAATGTGAAAACCATTCTAAGCACACAGGTTAAAAACAAAAACAGACAAATTCGGTCGGGCTGCAGTTTGCAAAATCTGCTGTAGACCAGTGCCTTTCTAACTTTAATGTGTATGTATGTTGCCCAAGAATCTAGTTAAAATGCAGATTTTAATTCAAGAGGTCTGAGGTGGGGTCTGGAAATTCTGAAATTCTAACAAACTCTCTGGTGATGTTCATGCTGCCTGTCCAGGGACCATGCTAAAGAGCAAAGCTCTACATTGTAATGCTATCCTAAGCAATCTCTAAAGATGCTAATGTTCCTATATCCAGGCCTTTGGTTAAAGATCTCAAGTAAACACACAGTGGTCCAAGCTGGGAACCTTAGAGCCTTTCCTCGATCAGTGCCGTTTATTCTACGTCTGAATTCTCCAGAGGCTCTGCCTTCTTGCCATCCTCAATGTCATTGCCCAATCCCAACCTTCAAGTGGGTCTCACACCTTCAGTCCTCCCTATTAGAAGGCTTTCCTCTATTTGGCCATCTGAGACTTCTTTCTCTTTAAAATAAAATCCAAATATTTCCCTCCCTGACTCACACTCATTCAGGGGCACTACGATGCATACAGAATAGAATTCAAATGCTAAGTTCGTCACAGTCTCACCTAACCAATCACGCCAATTCTGTCTTCCACCATTTCTTAATTGTAGTAACAACAGTAATAGCCCCAAACTTGTATTAAGCTCCTACTATGTATAAGCACAATTGTACTTCTTTTCATTTTTGCTCCAGATTACCACATGAGGTAAATTCTGTTATTTTCATTTTATAGACAAGACAACTAAGACACAAAGAGCTTAAATGGCCCAAAGTGACAGAGCTTGAAACTACAGAGACAGGATTTGGACCCAGGCACTTTGACTACAAGGTGTTATCCTTCTCAAGGCTACCTTATGTGCTCCTCAGGCTGAATTACCTAAAAGTCCCTAACATAGGCCACATCATTTCCTGTCCCCAAGCCTGGGTGGTTGCTCATCCTCTGCCTACAACCTCCTTCACGTTCATCACCACTTGCCTCGTCTTCCTCTTATCTCAAAACTTACCTCACATGCCACACCTCTCTCGCCCCTCCTCAAAGTATAAAGATGCCCATAGAGTCGCTATATCTTAATGTCCATTTTTCCTACTAAAGTTGGCCTCCTTTAAGGAAGAGTCCTTGTTTTATGTTATTTTATTTTTTTCTGGTACTGTCATCGGTTTATACTATGCTTGGTAGGTAAGTAGGTATTCAATAAATATTTGATGGATGAACAAGAGGATTGAGTAATACATGAATGGATAGGAAATCAATTTGATAAGCCATCGTTAGCCTAATTTCCACATCTGTATATGGAAGGGATTGAATCAGATAAGTTCTAAATTGTTCTCATCAACATCCTATATTTATTCATTCATTCATGCCCATATTTATTAGGCATCTACAGCATGCCAGGCACAATTCTAGGTCCTGAGCATGTCATAGTAAAGAAAGCAAAGTCCCTGTCCTCGTACCCTTTGCAGTCTGACAGGAGAGAGAGAACAATGTGGGGCAGCGATAAATGTCAGAGAGAAAAAAAGCCAATATGTCTATTATATAGAAGTATCCACATACACATAAAAATGGAGAGCTATTTATAGGTAATAACTATCATTTTATTGATCAACTCATATGCATGTGACTTAGAATTAGTTTCTTCTGGTCTTTAAAAAATATGAATTACCAATACAGTGAAAATCTGCAATGTTAACAAAATGATAGAGGAATACCTGAGTTTAGGTTGATTATACTGTCCATTTGGGCCTAAAATTTGTGGTGGTTTTACAATTGATATAATTAGTTGCTAGCAGCCCATTCCTAGATGTGCATTTAAATAAGGACACTGCAAATTAGAAAAGTGAAAAGATATGAAACAAAAACTTTCAAAAGTTTCAGAAATAGCTATCTTTCAGAGGGATGGAAAGCTAAACTTGTTTAATCGTACATGAAATGCAAAAATGAATTAACTTCATTTGATTCAAGTTTGAATTAAGTTCTAAGAATTAGATTATTTTAATAATCACCATTTTATTTACTCTTTATTTTACTTACTGGTCATTTTTACTGTGTGGATTATTATAGTTATAATAGAAATATAAGTATACCTATAAAAAATTATAACCTGAAGTCCTTATTAAATTTTCATAAAACCTCAGATAAACTTGTAAATTGGTATGTTGAGATTAAAAATGGCTGACAACTTGACTTCAGACCAACCACAAATTCATAGCAAAAATGGATATAAACTTGGGGGCCTAAACAGAGTTTCCAAGTTCATGATTCAGGAATTTCTTTACCTTTTAAATATTCCACCTCATTTTAAGTAGAATCAACTGTAATCCACTCTGACAATTAATGGTATCATTTTGCTCAAGTGTAAAACAGTTTTCAAATCAATGGTCTAATGTGGATATCAACATTTATTTATGTTTGTGAATGTAACTCATGGCACTTTCTATAACAAAACATATTTCTATGTTTTGTTACAAAGAAATAGGTTTCGTTATAGAAAAAATAGCTAATGAAAAATAGTCAATAGAAATACAGTATAACTAATACTAAATAGCTAAGAGAAAACAAAGGTTTTATTCTTGTAATGTCTATAAAAAATTACTTCTAGAAAGTGTCTAAATGTATTCACAAAACAGGATTGTCTTTCACATAGACTCAGACACAGAATAAAAATAGATTAATATGTCCTTACTATCAAGAAGGGCTAAAAAAAAAAAGTGTTTGTGGAGATACACCCAAACAGAATCCTTGTTGCCTTAACTTTGTAAAGAATACATCTAACTTTGTAAAAGGTATGATTTATCCCCAAAAGGTTTATTCATATTGACAGAAGGAGCAGAATTTGGAACATATCCTAGAACTTCAGTATGCAAATAAATGACTTTTAGCTAGCACCTTGATTTGTTAAAAGGAAAAAAAAAAGTGAAGTCTCCATCACTCTGTGTTCAGCTCTGCTCTAAGCACAAGGTTCTTAGGGAGGAAGAGGAATCTCCCCTTTACTGTCTCATCAAGGGATAAATGCAAACGTGACCACATTGATTGAGGGGAGGCATTGCCCACCATATGGTCCTCCTCAATGAACTCAACATGAGAAGGGGCTTTTTACTGACAGAGAACGAAGCAGGGAACAAAGTGAACACCTGGTCAGGTAAAAAAAATCAGGATATTTGAATTGGCTGCCTGGTCTCCAAATTACTTGCAGGCATCAAGTCCAAGGTAAAATGAAATGTGACCCTCTTGCATATTTCAGTAATTATTATGGCATTAGAAAGTGTATGATATATCCTCAAATGGAAAAAGCTCCTTCATTGGGCAGTATGGCTTTTTCACTCCGCCGAAGGTGATGAGAAGACAGGGTGAACAGAGTAGAAGATTAGAAATTGAGAAGCCTTCCTATTTCTTCAGTGGGGACAGACCAGCACAGTGTGGCTTTGAGGACAGTCACTCTCCTTTCCCTCATCTTACCCATTTGGAAAGATGCCAACCGTGAGCACAGTGACTCTTGCTGCCCTTTTAAACCGTCAAGAAGCTGTGAAGTCTTGGACCCTCCAAGGAGAATTTGGCCACCAGTCAGTCCATCTTCTACTTAGTTCTTCAATCAGTACTTCTTTGTCTTTCTCTGTTATAGAGCAAAACTTCTTTATCAGCCGGGGCAGTGATGGCAGCAGCAGATGTCGAATCGTTGGATGCACACGCAGAGGCTACTTATCGGTAAGTGCACCAGGCTATGGTAAGTTCAGTGAGCTTCTATAATGAGTACCGAACAGCAGAGGGAAAACCTTGAGTCTTTAAAAAAGCAACTAAGCCTATAAGCTTGGTCAGCGGGCAAGTGCTCAAAATGGCTATTTCAAGGCCTGACTAATGAGCTAATAAATTATAGTCACTTCACACGCAACATGGTATGATTTTTCCTGCTGAGTTGAATCAGGTAGCAATCTAGGCTAACCTTTAAAAACTGATTTGAACTCTCCCGATAAGGTGGCCTGATAGATTTAGCCTCTATTTTAGATAGGAAGGCCTACCTTCTCATCCCTTTTTTTGTCAGAAACATCTCTAGAGCAGTAGTGATTCTGTTCCCCAGGGGACATTTAGCAATGTGGGAAGACATTTTTAGTTGTGACTCTATAGGGGGCAGGGATGCTACTGGCATCTAGTAAATAGAGGTCAGAGATGCTGCTAAACATCCAATAATGCATAAGACAGCTCCCCTCCCCCCAACAAAGGAATAGTATCTGGCCTAAAATGTCAATAGAACTGAGGGATTATCAAGAAATCCTTCTCCAAGGCATAGAAAAGTAAGTAAATTACAGCTAGTTCTGCCAGCAAGAGTGAGCTGGCAAATTTTGGCTCCTAATTTGAGAGGTGGGAATGAGTAAAACCTACAAGTCTACTGGCATTTCACTGGACATCCTTTGGTCAAGTGCATCCTGTTGAGCATCATGCACTCGTCCTATGAAACTGGCTAAAAGGAAAAAGGAGTAAAATCTTTGTTATTTCTGGGAGAGAGGCTCATCGTCTCGAATTGCGTGATGTGTCCTGCAGATGGGTAAGATTTAAGAGGCATGCTCACTTCGCTGTTACCTCCACCTAAGATGGACATCATCACGTCGCTCCAGCGCCTGAGGCATCAAGCTCCCTCTAATCTTACCAAATTCATAACAAAATTAAGTGTCACTAAAGTAAGTCTTCCCAATTTATCTAAGAACCTGAAGGACTAATGGGCTTTTATGCACATGGCAAAACAACAGCAGTTACATTAATCCTTCTGACCAGGCAGTGCTCTCGTTTAGAGTCATCAAGAAAATAATCTATGAATAGTTATCCTGATTGTGTTTCTATGTTCTAATTTAGCTAAGTCTATACATTAGTGGAGAAAACACAGAGAACACTAACCGGATGTGAGTCTGTGTGTGTGTGTGTGTGTGTGTGTGTGTGTGTGTGTGTGTGTAGTTTTTCTAGACAGTGCTCTGAAAAATTAATCAAACGTCTAGGCAGCTAATAACAATGTCAGGAAAAGGGTAGTTGCACCATTTCACTATTTTCACTCATAACAGTACAATCTCTCCATAAAAGATCTGCCACCATAGCAGAAGCTCTGATGACAGAATAGCGATTTAGATTTAATTTCTCTCTGATCAAAATTTCATCAAACTTGAAAGAAGGTCAGAGTCGCCTAACTCGAGGCCCAGGGCATAGCAATTCCACTTGCGGAGGTTTTCAGGGATGCAGCTGAAGTATGTGACATGATTTATCCTTACGCTTCTATGGAAATCATATGGTACCAGTAAGTTCTCAGCATATTCAACTGTATTTTCAAAATCTGTTGGGGATACCAGTCACCTCCCCTGCAAGCCCCCACATTACCTTCCTATAAAAGTTTAGGACACTTGTGGGTGATTTCAATATGAATCCGATTCCCAGAGAAACACATGGCAACCAGGCTGACTGACAAGGACACACTCCCACCCTCCCATGAGTTATAAACCACATGGTGCAAAAAATGGCCTCTCTCACCGTGGCAATTGAGACAGACATTAAGGCCACCTTTTCTGCCTATCACAAGGCCCTCGTGCTTGTTATGCAGTGATGAGATGCTCATCGCAGAAGACTCTTCCCAAATCTTCCTTTTCCCTGCATGGTGGCACCAGCCCTAAAGGTATCCAAATGAACACTTCGACTAATAGGCTGTTTTGAGGGCTCTGGACAAAGAAATGGGTGCGAGGATCATGATCAATAAAGATAACGAGCGTTTGCACTGTTAGGTGCCATTGCCAACTAAATCAAACGCTTCCGGCCAGTAAGAAAAGGGCTAGAGGGGAAATCAAATGGCAAATCTGCTGAGAAGGCCAAATGGACCCATCTTCCACAACGCCCTCTCTTATTTTTCTGAAGACACCAGGAAGACAGCAGAAGTAAGAAGGGGGCAGTTTTTCTTCTAGATAAAATATAGTGGGATAGAAAACTCTGAATATTATTTGGCAACGATTGTCAAATTCTTCTGGACATTGTGTGTGAAAGCAACGTGCCATCGAAAGGAATTGGACCTAGGTTAGTCACCTAAACAGAGCATGTTAGAACTATAAGGTCACCCAGCCCAGCACCGTCGTTTTAAAGAGGAGAAAGCTGAGGCACAGAGAGGATGAATGGGTTGCTCAAAGAATTCTCTAGTAAGACCACCAGATCCAAAGCAACTGATCGTCCCGAACACTCAGTACATCCAACTCCCAAGTTCAAACTGGGTGTTGGAACTTGGGCTTGGCTCTTCCTAGCCAGAAAAATGCTTTTCTGACTCTGAGCAATCCCAAATGTCAGCATAAGACTGCTGTTTGCCCAGAGATTACTGCAAGAACTCGGTCCACTGGGCCCATAGGGCCTGCTGGGCACCTGCATGTATAGATTATAACCTTGACCGAAGCCCAAGTGGAGGAGGTGATAAACACAACTGCCATTAGTCTGGGCCTTTTACGTCTCCCATTTCAATTGTCTCCTACTCTTGCCCGAGCCCACGGGAAAGCTGCACAGCACGAAACACTAAGAGAAGGGAGGCCTCTTAAGCTTCAGGGACTTGAGCTCCTAGCTGCAAATTTCCTTTCATTCAAAAGAACACTCTCCACCTTTTTTCTCAGCACAACACTTAGCATGCCCACGAGGGGGGAAAGTGTTTCTCACCAGGAATAAGCTGTAAGGTATATTTGAAAATTGAGATTTTTGAATTGCAATTGGCATTTCTCGGTGCCTTTCAGATGGAGGCCATCTAACTGCAAAGTGACATTTTGTGGTCCAAACTTGGTGGAGATCCAGTGAAAAACAACAATCAATCAGTTTCTAAAACACAGGCTCAAGAAAATGGGACCTAGCGTTAAACCTGGAAGATCTTTTATGATTGTTCGTCAAAGGAAAATAGCAAGAGACATTCATTTTTCAAATTATTCTCCTTCACTAGCCTCTCTTACTGCTATTACCATGAGCAATATCATTCTTTACCCACTGCAGGAACCTTTTGTGAGCAAAATACCATTGAAAATCTTTACTTTCAAATCCATTCACTCCTGGCAAGAAACAATCCTGGATGAACTTTCAGAGTGCCCAGCTGAGTAAATGAGTGACTTTTGGTTGATCTAATTTACTTGTCTCTTTTTATCCACATATGATTTATATTACATGCGTATTTAAGGAATGCCTTTGTCTTCGAGCACCTGTAAGCCCTTTATAATCATCAGTTAAGCCTCGCAGTCCATTCGAGATAAGAGGTATTTTCCCTTTGTAGAGGTGGAAAATTCTGGAAACACGGAGGTTCAGCATGGCGGCCGAATCTTGACTCAGGCCCTAGAGGGAGGTCAGTGCATTTCCCAATCCCCTTTAGGCAGCTTAACTGTCCGTAAATGTGTGGCCGAAATATTAAGTCCCTACTAACCACATGATTGCATTTGTGAACCCTGGCATTCCGGCAGTCACCCCTGGGTGCCCTTGGAAAGTTGGCCAAAGAGATGGAAAATGGAGGTGGTGAGGCGGGGCTAGGGTGAGGCGGGCCAGCCAGCCAGGAAGGAGATAGTAAAGTTTTTGATGTCTTAATCTTCTTGAAACAACTGTTCTTTACAACATGGTTAAGCAGCCATGTGGAGGAGAGTTTAGAGGGAGGCAAAGCTGGTGGCCAGGAGGTCAGTGAAGAGATCTTCATAGGGAAAATCCAGGAAACATAGTGGCGAAGGGCTCAGGTTTTGGCATCAGTCAATGCTGGCTTAGAATGCTGGCTTTGTTACTTTCTAGACACGTGAGTGATTTAGTTCCCTTCCTGAAGACTCAGTTTTCTACAAAATGACACTAACAAAAATCCCCATAGTGTTGTGGAGATTCTATGAGATAAAGGTAAATCACTAGCACAATATTTGGTACAATAAATGTTCAATCTTAATGGCAAAAACTTAAATAGTGTTTACGTATGCCAGGCGCTGTTTTATTATACATTAAATCCTCACAACTGCTTAAGAGACAGGTATTATATTCTGCCTCCATTTGACAGGTGAGAAAACTAAGGGGTAGAGAGGTTAGAAATTTGAGGTATGGAGTCAGGATTCTAATCCACACACTTCAGGTCCAGAATCTGTGCTCTTTACCACTCTTCTACAATTAGCGGCTAATATTAATCACTAAGGCGATAGATTAGGGATGGAGGCAGACCGAAGATACAGGAAGGTATGGTGTAGGGATGACAAGAGAAAGGATAACCAAGAGCAGTTCCTGGCATTTTGAGTTAAGGATGGTCTATGACTTCTCTAACAGTGGTGGGGAATACAGAAATAGAACCCTGCTTGGGATAGACAGAGCAAGTCTAAAATATTTGTAGAATATTCAGTAAACATACAAATGTTTAAGAGAGAAATATATATATATATATGGATCTGGAGCTCAAGAGAGAAGTTAGGGTAGGCGTTATAGATTTGGGAGTCATCAGAAGATACTTGAGAACTAGAGTCACTTGAGCGAAAGATCACGCACGCAGTATACAGAATAACAAAGGAAGATGACTGAAGAGGATGCCTTTGGGGAAGAGCGGGAACACCAACATTGAAGGGTTGTACTAAGGGCCCTTAGCAGAGGTCAGGAGGGAGAGGCTGGAGAAGGAGAGTGCTTGGTGGAAGCCAAGGGAGAAGAAGCTTTCAACAGTCTTTCTCTGGTTTAAAACTATTTTTTTGTCCATAGCCATGCCACCCTGAACAAGCCTGATCCCGTCTGATCTCAGAAGCTAAGTAGGGTTGGGCTTGCTTAGTACTTGGATGAGAGACCACCTAGGAAGACCAGGTACTGTAGGTCTTCCTAGGTGGTCTCTCATCCAAGTACTAAGGGATTGAAAGATGACAAGGTCTTTGCAATCTGTGAGGTCAACCAAGGGTTGCCTCGCCTAAAAAAAAATAATAAAAATAAATTTTTAAAAAAACTATTTTTAATTGGACAAAATATTTTATCTTCTCCTACTCACCTCTTCAGGATATTCAGGATACTGCTCTCCAACCAAACACAAAGAATTTAAAAGACAGTGTAGATTGACCCGTGCCTTGCCAGCTCATTTCTTGGGAAAATAAGAGAATTCACATCATGGGCTAAGGGGAAGTCAGTTGGCCTATCCTTCTCTTCGTCTCTGATTGCCCAGAACCCATCTATTGCTCATCCCAAAGACTGCTCCTTCCACGTAGCTCTCCCACGCGCTCTAACTGGAATTACAACCATGTTCCCTGGTAGTCCTAGAGAACTCTGTTATATCTATACTACATCATTTGGGGGTGGGGGAGATCTGCTATCACAATTATTTGTATATCATTTCAATCATTTGCAAGAACAAAAATTTATTGATGGCAGAGGTCATATCTTACCCTTTTAATACCACTGGTACTTGGTGCTATATCTGACATCTACGGGGTGATAGATAAATGTTTGTGGATCATGAATAACTTTAATCCTTTAGTGAATGCATAATAGGTACATTCAATCAGCTTCCACCTTTATTCTGGCTTCACCTCTTATTCACTGTACCTCTCGGTACAGAGATAGAGCTTTTGCATCTGTGAAATGAGTAAAACAGAGTTAGTGAAAACTAAATAAGATTATAAATGAAATGGGCTTAAAGCATAGCGAACATCTAATAATCGTTAGCTAGCAAGTGTCAGCTTCTCATCTGGATGGCTGGCCCAGCCCCTCTGCGGAGGTGTTTAGAAATTCCGAGCCTTGTTTGGATTTCCCATGGTCCCTTACAGACCCAGGGGTCCCGGTTCCCAACCCATTCCTTTAACTTCTGTCCTGCAGGATTTATAGCCCGACTGTGACAACTAATTTTGGAACTGCAATGCCTCCTGTCATCTTCCATAAATTTGACATAAATAAATCACAAAATACCCTTTTTATATAGCTTTTTATCTTGCCACGCTTCTTGTTTCTTTTGGAAACAGTTTTTATGGCAAATGCAGAGTGTAAATCCACCCGGCAATAAAGCATGCCAAACGAGCATGTGGAACGGGCACCTGAGAGGAAATCACCCGCCATTTGCAGCGCTCCACGCCGTACTGGCGGGATGTTCCAGGGTGGGCCTCTTCCATGCCCCGCGCTGTATTCCTCACATGCCATTTGCATAGCCCCAATGTTGACAACATCATGAAACAACAGGAAGCGGCACCCAGTGGCCCACGTCTTCCTGCCGGCCTCCCCTGCTGAGGACACTGAGTCTTGACTTGCCCCTGTTTCCTGGGAGGGGTCATTTCTTCTTAGGCGGCGGTATCCAACAGAGCTTTCTGCAGTGGTGGAAATGTTCTCTATGGATACACTGCCCAGTATTGAAACTGCTGGCCTCATGTGGCTACTGGACACTGGACAAGCGGGTAGTGAGACAGAGGAACTATATATATACATTTTTTCATTTTAAGTGTAATCAGTTTAATGTAAATAGCCACACATTGCTCATGGCTATCATACGGACAGCGGAGTAAAAACTGTTTTATACATCCTCCACTTCAGATACCTTCTTCCACACATCTTCAATTTCAAATGCCAGGATTCACACCAAGTATCCACCGAGTACTCTCTCACACATCATCTCTGCTTTCCTCCTGACCTAGTGGGGTCATGATTATTATCTCCATCATTTAATTGAGGCACCTGAAGTTTAGAGAGTTTTAGCGGCAAGTCTGAAGTCCCTCAACTAACATGTGATAGCGCAGAGATTTGACCCCAGGTCTATCAACGTTTTGCTGCTCTCAGATTTTTCGACCAAGCATTCTGGCTTGATGTTATTATATCTGATCATTAGGGCAACCTGTGTATGAACCTGTTCACGCTACAGGGCTCAACAGTCAGCTCAGCAAAGCTTTCCATGTAGGAATGGAGAGAGCCAGCTTCTCATCACGCCTTACCGCCTGCTAGCCATCGGTGTGAGGTCATGCACTTTCGGGCACACTTCTTTCTTCGTGTGTGTATGGGAAGAAGCATCAGCCCCTGCCTGCCTCACAGGCTTGTTGGAAGCATAGGCGACACCCATTTGAGGATGTACTAAAGAATTAAACTACTGCACAGATGTAAGGCTTGTTATTAAAGGAAATTCTGATGAATCCTACTACACTCTATTTATTTCCTGCCTAAGTTGCCACAAAATCCATGTGCAATACCTTTCTCCACATCGATACTTACAAAACACCCCTAGAAGCCTACATTCTGTGCAGCAAAATTAAAGGAATGCATCCTGTGGCCTTTTTGTAATACCAAATTAAAGCAATGACAATCCACAGCAGAAAAACCACCCCACCGTGCACCTATTATTAACATGTTAATTTCTATGTTCCAGCTTTTGAAAATGATTCTGGGAACTACTTATTGAATTTTTAATTTGCAGATTATCAACCAAATTGGCTGCAATGGCTCTGAGCAATGGGACTCACACGTCAGCTTTGCAGGTAAAGTAGATGCCTGCAGACAACAGTGGCTCAAGTTCTGATGGGATGAGTTGTGTTACCCAGGAACTGGGCTCCTTATTGGCTCCTGAGAACTTCAGGTTCAAGAGGAAGAATAATATGTTTTCATATGTGTGAATGGGAAAGAGGAGGGATACAGGAATTCTGCACTAACGAGGCTCTAAAAATCAGATTCCAATCTGAACCTCCCTCTTTCCTTCTCTTCCTTCCTTCTTCCTTTTCTTACATCCTCCCTTCTTCCTTGCATGGAGGATACCATAATTCATAAGGCAGACCCCCATATGTGCTCTCACAGTGTTCATAGTCAAGGTGAAGGCTGTAGACTCAGCCTGTGTGACACAAAAACGTGACAAGGGCTATGCCGTCCTCAGAGGTGAGGAGGAAAATATCAAAGAAGACTTCCTAGAAAAGCAAGTTAAAAGAGGAGCAGGAGAGAGCCAAATGGTTGAAGGGGGAGAATGTTTCAGGCCATGAGAACAACAGAAGAGAATAACCAGAAGTAAGAAAGTCCTTGGTCCTCTCCACAAGGGGACCAGGTGCTAGCCCCGCCCCATCTCAGGTGGAGGCAGTAGAGCCCTGTGGTTGAAAGTCTCCTCCCTGAAATCAAGCAGAAGACAAAACAGTACCCAAATCCCCTGAGTACCACATGATAGCCTTATGTCCTTGAGTAAATGACTTAACTTTTCTAAGCCTCATTCTCCATATCTATAAAATGGGAAGCATGATAGTATTTTTGTGAGAATAAGAGGAGACTATGTTGAGTGAGTATATATCACAGCATCCACTAAAGGCTTCATAAATACAAGGGTGTCTACTTTGTTGTTATTATCATCATGATTATCATTCTCATTGAAATGGTCACTGGAATCTCATCTCCTGCCAGCTCTATAGTGCCTCCCCTTCCTCAGGTCACAGTACTTGCCTCGCTACACCCACCAAGCCTTCTGGGATCACTGAAGACCCCACTTTCACCTAGAGCATCCTAATCACTCTTTTCTTCCCCACTCATTCTCGACTCATACTGCCTTACTACATAATCACCTTTTCCTTCTATGTGCATTATTTCTGCAAGTCGATCATAACAACTTATTCTTAATAATAAGTGACTTATTAGAATAAGAACTACTGAGACTTTGTACTTCCCCAGAACTTCGTACCTCGCAAATGACTTTACCAGAGGGATTGTTATAGATATTTGTGAAATAACCACCTTGGTCAGTGGATCAAATATTAAAACTTTCACTTTATAGACAAAAACATTGCTCTTCAGAGGAGCTACGTGACTTGTCTGAAGCCACACAGCTGCTGCATGGTTGAGCTGAGGCTAGGACTCAAGCCTTATTTATAGTCACAACACCA
Organism: Rousettus aegyptiacus; assembly: GCF_014176215.1. Taxonomy (NCBI): domain Eukaryota; kingdom Metazoa; phylum Chordata; class Mammalia; order Chiroptera; family Pteropodidae; genus Rousettus; species Rousettus aegyptiacus. The sequence continues at coordinate 12,895,221 of NW_023416285.1, forward strand.
AACGTGCTTGTTATGAGAGTCTTGATAAAATGATTGACATTTATTGGACACTTACTTATTCTAAAAATGTTATATGTACAAAGTACATTGACTCCACAATAATCCTATGAGGCAGGGACCAGAATTACATGCTTTATTATGGACAAGGAAACTAAGTCACAGAGATGTTAACAGCTTGCCTGGGGTCACTAAACTATTAAGTGATACAACCATGACCTATACCTAGACCAGTTCTATAGCACATATCCATAATTGTTATGCATACTGCCTCTTGTAATGACAGGATTTCTCTTATATTTGTTGGGAATCTTCCAGTGCTGGGAGAACCCCAATGAATTCTGGAGGGACTCAATGACTAGTTCTTTATTAATACAAATAATAGTTTACTTTATTGTCCGAAGTGTAAGTATCTCAGTAAGTTGGAAGTCTTTGATTGTTAATTTTCTTCCAAAGTTCCCATGATGACTATAGCTGTTCATGAATCGACTTTCTCTAATGTGTTTTTTGATGCAGTCCCAGCCCCAGACATGTAAATATTCTAATATTTTGTTTCTTTCTACTACTCCATCACCCACTTCACATGCCCACATCAGGACCCCCAGATGTGCCTGCCTCGAGGGTGGCCACTGAGCATAAATATCACACTCTCAGCAAGAGGCGACTTCAACACTACTTGCTCAAAACACCCCATTATGTCCCTAACCTTTTCCCCCAAGGATGGATGAGGACTTTTTTCTCTCTTCCTTTTTCTTTTCCCACAGAGACGAGGAAACAATATTCCTCAGCATTCCAAAAGCAAGCCAAAGACGGTGACACAGATATAGATACACATTAGTTTCCTCGAACACTCGATGGGATGGCGTAGTGTGTGACCACCCTACTTCTCATTTCCCAAAAGCAAGGCAAATTTACTAACATTTAGACGGACTTCTTATTTACCAGATATCCTTTACCTCCGGGTTAAAGCTTCCTGTATCAGTCTGCTGCAGACTGGAGAAAAAGCTTGAGTACAACAAATTCCAACTCACCAAACATAGGGAACCAAATAATACATGTAACCCTTTTCCCACTGCTGGGAAGGGCTGAGACGTTCAGGTTGCGGCCTCTCCGGGCTCTGTTACAGAAGCTGAGGCCGAATGAGTTAATGGTTAGTCTCTGGTCAGATGGACAGCGCAGCTCCGAGTGCAGCCCTGTTATTTTGCAACTTAGCAGAAAACAAGCTGTTAGCCACATATGCCAGTCTAGGTCCTTCAGTTTTTCAAATTATGATTTATAGGCTTGGCTGCCTATGTCTGGTAGAGGCAGTGTGCTATATGGTTAGTAGAAAGGGGTAGGTAACCATGGAGAAGCGCTACATGAAGATTTAGCACAATTAACGAGCTTGCCTTTGACCCTGAGAGAATGGTGGACACAATTCATGGAGTTGTATACTATGTTCTTTGCCTTGATCGATGTATTCTTCTGAGTGTTTGCCAAATCCTACAAAATATGTTACCCACAGCCGAGGGACTTCAAGTCACTACTTTACATCCTTTCTTCCCGCCTCAACAAAAAGAATACCAGGTTGGTACATATAGTGAGTAGTGGCTGACTATGATTTTGGTTTAAACATCAAAATGTCTTCATACTCCAGATTTTTCTTTCTTTGAAATTTTTTCTGAAATGAGAAAAATGGTGCCCACTTCTGTATGTTTCTCATGATGTATGCTGGTCTGATATTTGGCATAGTATAGCTAGCTGCATTGGTTGTTAAAATATTAAAGATCATTCTATGCTGGCTACTTGGGTGAGCACTAGAATACCATCTGCCAGACCTCACCTAAGAGCATCCAACACCCGAGAGGGCAGCGCCCAGCACGGCACAGCAGGGGTCTCCACAATCCACAAACCTGGGTCCATTCGGACTGGTCGTAGTCTGGGTTGTTTTGCTCCTTGTTATATATTCCAAATATCATCCCTAGAGAGGTAAGATAATACGGACAAGGATACTTAAGAGATTTTTGGAAGATTTTTGGGTGGTCCATAAAAATTTAAGATAATATTATAGTAATAACTCATGGAATCAATATGGTTAGAGTATCCTGAGTTCGGAATTCTGTAATTTCTCATTTACTCAAGGTTAATCCACCTCCGCAGGGAAACTACCCGAAGCAAAGGGCCCCCGTCCCAATGACCTGGAGGTGGCCACTTGGATTTGTTTTTCTGGCACCTGACTTTGCTGGTCAAGCTTTCTCTAATTCATATTTTTAGCAGAAAACGGCATTTTTTTCCCACCAAACACAAATACAAAATTTGTCATCTGGACCATCGTCTACGCTTAGAAAGCATGCTCTGCCTGCCGAGTTGCTTATCTCCAATGATGTTGGTTAAGCGGAATGGAAAGGAGGAGATTCGTTCTCCCCAGATGACAGGAATAAAGGTGCAGACACTTAAAGAAATAGAGTCAAATTTGAAATGTAAAACATCAGAGGTGGTGCTTAGGAATAATGAAACTGTAAGAAGTTAAACACAATCAGGTTTAAAGAGATAATGATAAAAATGAAAATCTGAAATCCTTGCCAGTAGAGTAAACCTAGTCTGGAAAGATGAATTCAATATTTCCTGCAAATAAACAGTAGTTTCTAAAATTAGAAAGCGCAGATAAGAAAGGCAAAAAGTTTCAGAAGATCGTGATGGCGATGGTCAAAAGTATGGTGTGTGTGTGTGTGAGATTCTGTGGAATTACAGACGAGGACCCGCAGTCCCTCAGGTAACAGATTTTATTAAACTGACCGAACTTAATTTAGCACATTCTTGATGAAATATACATGTGCTCACTTTTCAGACATAACCTGCATGAAAGTGCTTTGTGAAATACCAACCCAGTATATCTTCAAGTGTATTTCAAAGAATCAAAGACCTGGGAGATATTTAATGAAAAATCAAACTGCTATTTTGCACTGTTTCTCTCTTAGATATTCACAATGTTCATGAATCTATTAAAAGCTCTGAGAAGTCCTGCAATAATATCACTTGTTATCTATCTATAATCATTATTTCCCAAATTTATCTGTACACAGAAGCCATTTTTATGTGTCGCTATCTGAGGAGAGTTACATTAGAAAATTGTCAGGTGTAATCACTATGTTATTGGAAGATTTTCGAAAGACATATTTTTCCTGAATAATCTTCAGGTGTCCAACCCTAGGGGTCCTTAAAGGCAGTGGTCATCAATCTTTTTGGCACCAGAGACTGACGCTCCTATGAGAATCTGATGCCTGATGATCTGAGGCAGAGCTGAGGCGGTCGGTGATGCTAGCGCTGGGAAGCGGCTGCAAATGCAGGTGAAACTGCTCTTTTGCCAGCCCACCGTTCACCTCCTGCCGTGCAGCCCTGTTCCTAACAGGCCACAGACCAGGTACTGGACTGCGGCCTGGGGTTTGGGGAACCTTGCTCAAGGGGACCCTCTCAGGCGTCTTCCTGTGACTTCCTATCTGCATGAGTTATGTTAGTTCAAGGATCCTTCAGCTTCAGGGAAAGCAAAGATTAACTGCATTATTATTCAAATGCAAGTCACCCACTGTCACCTCCCTGCAGAATCAGATGGGCCCTTCCACTGTGGCCTTCCTGGGCTCAAGATGCTGGCTTGCAAGCTTCCTTAATTGCTTCACCCCCTCACATCCTACCTTGCATTTTTATCAGGGCAAATGTTAGCAGGAAGGGCAGTCTTGTGGATGAAGGAGGAAAGTTTAGAGCAAGTGCCTGCTTTTAAGGAGAGCAGGCTTAGCAAAAAATTGTTACAAATTAGCTACAATATCAGGTTCTCAATTCTTTCCTGATTTCTTCAGGTGCTTGCACTTGGCTCTCCAAAAGCTTTCAAACTTTATTTTCCCTTCTTTGATTGTGCTGGTAGAAAGATGGAATTCTAAAGGAAATGCATCATAAAATTTATATTTGAGCAGTCTTATCAGCATTGGACATGCATAATCTTTCCTTGCAAAGTTTTGCTATGAAATTGCACACAAATTTGTTTCTAAAAAAGAGAGACAGAGACAGAGGAAACCCTCTATGTTTCTGTGGTGTTTGATGTCTATTTATGTTTCTTAAAGATAAAGCATTTATTCTACGCATGATTTGAATTTTATGCATCTCTTCTCTTTGCCCTAACGGAAGTGAATTCTTATTGCATAGTCAAATTTCACACTCAATTTATTCTGCAGAGTAACTCCCTTCCTCCAGATGGGACTATAAACCAGTAGAAAGAAGTTTTTTAAGTGTCCCTAATTGAATATATGGGATCTACTTCTGAAATTAAATCAAAAGCTCAGAGAAAAGTAGAGACGCCATTGGTGGAGGACACTAATATCCATAAAATAAAACAGATTTGTTGGCTCCAGGATGGGTTGGTAACCTTTGAGGCTTTGCATCACCAAGTCACAGAAAGGGCAGCATATGAGGGGAACAGAGGAGATAGAGTGGCTCACGGAGTAAAAAAGATTTCCCCAGCTTCTTCTGAGAGTTACTGGAGATCGACGAGAGGGACTTGTAATTGTCTAGCAAAATGAAAAGGGAGAAGAACTGCAAAGGTATAGAGAGCAGGATAAATTGAGAGAGAAGAATTAGTTGCATCAGGCCCACTATTTATCGAGGATCTAATAATGACAGTGTGGGAGGAAAAAAAAAAAAAAACTTCTCTGCTTAATGTGTGTGTGCACGCACATGCGCACGCTTCCCACAAAACATCTGTGGATGACGCTGTATGTAAGGGGACCCAAAATAACAGTAACAATAATAATACCACCTCATAACATTTGCCGAGTGCTTACTATAGATCAGGGAACGGTGCTAAGCCCTTTGCACATTTGGTTTAATTTTCACAAGGACCTGTGAGGCCAAAACCCTGTCTTTCGTGTTCACAGTCACATAAAAGGTGCTCAATAAATATCTATTGAATGAATTAAACATAACTTTGATGTGGTTACCCTTGTTTTCATCTCTCTCTCTCTCTCTCTCTCTCTCTATATATATATATATATATATATATATATATATATGAAAAACATATATATGTATATGAAAACTGAGTCTCAGAGCGCCTTCAAGAAATTAGGAAACAGCACAGGTAGTAGTGGCAGAGGCTGGCCGGGACCCAGGACTGCCTGTGCCTGTGTTTTATTTCGGCAATACTTCTGAAAGTGAGACAGGAACATGCATAATCTTTCCCTGCAAAGCGTGCAAGGGGTAGGGCCTTGGGATTTGGAGCCATGTCTGTAGGCACAGTGCAAAAGCAGAGGAGAGAAAAGAGCCGGGTTATAATACAAAGAGCTGCCTAGTTTGAGCTTGAGGTCCGGTACTACTTACTGTGTGATTAATTAACCCCTTTGCTGAATTCAGTTTCGTTATCTGTAAAGTGGATGAATTGAACTATATCTTATTCAATTGTGAAAATTAGAGATTGTGGAGACAAAGTGGTATTTAAGTGTTCAAAACTGGTAAATATTATTTTTATTTACAATAAAATAAATATCTTTTTATTTATAATAAAAACAGCAAAACCAGTTGCCTAGAGTTTGTTGGGTGACATTTCATTGTATAACCATGTGAAAATAAGAACCACTTGGGACCTCGGTTTTTTCTTCAGTTTAAATACTGAATTGAACTATGAATGGTTTCTAGGATCTCTTATTTATGTAAACTATGCTGTTCACTCCTCTCAACATAATAGTTAATAGTGCAGGTGCTCCAATCAGGTTTCCCAAGTTCGAATCCTTGCTCAGCCACTTACAAGTTGTGAGATCTTGAGCATGTCACTTAACCTCTTACAGGCCTTTGTTTCTAGTTTTTATTACACAAATAATAACCTGATCGTCTCGGTTTTTACCTCTCTAATACATGACTAATGACAGTAACTATGGGATACAGTCATGAGCAAAAAATAAGTTAATATACTTACAGCAAAGTTTGCCCAATAAATGTTTGTAATGATGATAAAGATAGTAGTGATGAGGATGATGATGGTCCTTCATCTGCCAGTTTTTGGAGTTTGAAATTCTCATCATCTAACTAAGTCAAGTCTGGCTTGGCAGATATGAGACATCCAGACATACGAAGGACAGAATTCGGAATGAATGAGCATGAAAGTATGTAAATTTTGATATGGGGTAGGAAAAAGCAAACCTGGAACTTTTATTTAGTCATTAAATAAAGAAGATTTTTAAAATTTATGGTTCTGATTAAAAAAAAAATACCCTAAGGGTAATGCAGGCCCGGCACCCTGATGAGGGGGACAGTTGGTTTTTGGGGTGAGAGATGCTTTGAAAGGGAAGTGGTATATTAAAAGGGGGAAGAGAACAGTGTTGGCTCTTCAAAAATAGATCTCTCTTGGATGTGAGATATTCAACTTTTGTTCCCCCCTAAAGGTCTTAAGTATATTTTCATACAATGGTCTCAATGGACCATTTACCTAGACAGCCTTTACAGTAAACACTATGGACTGAATTGTGTCTCTCCAAAATTCCTGTGCCGAAGCTCTAATCCCTAATGTGACTGTATTTGGAGATAAGTCCTCTAAAGAGATAATTAAGGTTAAATAAGAGTTGAGCCCTGATCCTACACCACTGATGTCCTTATAAAAAAAAAAAAAAAAGGAAGAGACACCAGAAATGTGCGTACGCACAGAGGACAGACCGTGTGAGGACACAGGACGAAGGTGGCTACCTGTAAGCCAAGGAACGAGGCCTCGGGAGGAACCCACCTTGCTGGCCCCTTGATCTTGAACTTCCAGCCTCCAGAACTGTGAGGAAAAAAAGTTCTGTTATTTGCGTCACCTGGTCTGTGGCATCTTGCTATGGCAGGCCTAGCAAACTAATGCAGTAGCTCTAAGAACTTACAGACTTAGGAGTGTTCTTCTGCTTAACCGATGAAGAAAAAGAAAGAGGAAAAGGAGGCGTCATAGAAGGAGATGAAGAGAACGAGGAAAAGGAACAGGCACAGGAGGAGGAGAGGAAGAATGCTTCCCAGCATCCACGCCGGAGAATGACACCAAGTCATCACTGCTGAGAACCCTTTCCACAATCCTCCTCTGAGATGGTGTCTGCTCGCCACAGGGCTCGTACCCACGAGTGGGGCCCTGTGACCCTCCCTTCCGCACACGCACTAAAGCCTCCAGTATTTGTCACCCAGTAGCCTTCGTGGCCATTGTATTCACTGAAGTTGAGCCCAAAGCAAAACAACACTTTAAATGATATCATCTCTACTCTAAACAGAAGAATAGAATGGAAGCTTAGCTAGCTGTCAAAATTCCGTTGTTTAAAGATAATAGTACAATGAAGCAAAATCTGTCTACCCGTTATACTGCGACAATGCGTAAAAAAACTGAAGTAGCTAAGAACTGGAGAGTTTTAAGATGGATACACACATGAAAAAGTAAAGCACTTTTTTTCCACTTCCACTCAATTGTTATTTATCATCATCTCCACTTCCCCTCCAACGCTGAAGGCTAACATGGTGCCTGTTTTGCCAATAGTAAAGGTAAAAAATATTTTGAGACATGTCTATATTATAAGCCCCCTGATATATTCTCATCGCAATTTATATTAAATTTATATTAGTTTGTCTTCTTTTCATATACAAAGGGTGACAAACTAAGTTTAAAAAAACTACTACTACATTGTACGACAAGGCAAGGATCACATTAAAATGACATTATTTTCCATTGGCATTTACAGAAGGACTCCATTCGGATAGATACCAGTGGCCGTCTTAAGCAACCCGCCCCTCCCCCTGACCCCTGCCCCAGCCTCTAATCATCCAATTTGCATCCAGTTTCGCTTACTTTCCAGCTCTAAACTCCAGTGTTTCTTTGAACCAACTCCAACCCGAACAGGGGAGAACCATTTGAAAGGAAATTATGTATTTAAAAGTAAAACACTTGCCTGTTGAGGTCACCTAACCATCCTACTCCATTCTGTTTGAATTTACTGGCTAGAGACTACCTTAATTCATTTTATAGCAGAATAGTTATATTATGCTCCATCTATTACAAACATTTGGTTTGCATAGAGGATTTGCTATGTTTTATTAATCCATCACATAGTCTTTCTAAAAACATGATGAATGAGGTAGCATAAAATGTCATTCTTTATACACTTTAGGTGGTTTGGCAATTAATGCATCGAGCCTTTGCAGCGATTCTGAATCAAAGGCTGTTTTCTGATATGGATCCATCTTGCCCACATCATCTATGGAATTACGAAACATATGATAAATCCAAGCATTTGACAGAGCTATTTCTATCAGGTTATAACCCTATTTGATAAACTCGAATCAGCAGCAAAACTATAACAGATTAATGAAAACCCATTAGGAAGTGCACCATGACATTTCATTTCTGGGGAATTACAGCTAAGATACATTCTAAAACATTCAGAACAAATGGGGCAGGCTTTTTAGGAGTATATTTTATTTAAAGTGACTAGAAAAAAAGAAAAACGCCACAGAATTCTATGTTCGCCACATCATGTCCAAGAAGCTGAAACAGGAACAAAATTAAATGAAATGTGTTTTCTCAGATGAACAAAAGCTTCTTCAATTATAAAAGAGTAAACTGATAATAGAATCCCAGAGACAAAGAAGTAATATGAACACATGGCTTCCCGCTTACCATATAAAACGTGGAAACAAGTTACACCTTATTACACAAAGAAAGAGACAGCGAAAGAGTAAAAAAAGACAGAAAATGGGAAAAAAAATTAAAGCTGCACATTTTACTACACTTAGCCCACATTACCTTCAAAGAATAATTTCATGTCTAAAAATAGTTTAACCCAATAATGTAGCAAAAATTCTGGCTTATATATAATTATCGAAGAATGTTAGCAACAATTTTTTTAAGAAGATAAAATTGTCATATTCAGATGCTGACCTTTTACCATGTACTATGAAACCATTAATAAAAATTTATTTTAACACCAACAAGCCCACAATGCTTTGAAATATCAATTTTAAAGGATACTGTCTCCTATATCCTTTATTGTAAATGTTACACAGACAAAGGCAGAAACCAAAAATCAATTTTTAATATATTTCTTCCCACCACAGGGCATGAGAAACATTAACAGTTTCTGCATCTACATGGTTACAATTATTAGCTTTGCCTTTCTAACGCAGTGCTCATAAAGTATGCTTGGCTTAAGGTTTGGGGGAGGGAGGTGCTATTCTTAAGGCTTTTCTGGAGGAAAGTTAATAAGCGATAATCCAGGATCTTGAGAGTCATGCCGTTACTTGCTTCCCCCATCCAGCATCCTGATATTTACATGATCACTTACACAGAAGCCGCAGAACAACTTAAAACTTAATGATCCCAATTCACAACCCTGCAGGGGGGACAAGAAGCTGCTATAAACCTATTGAGGGATGTTGCCTTGGGTCCTTGCTATACTGGGAGAGAAAATAACCACTCCAATGGTTTTGTTTCACCTCTATTCAGATAGACTCGGATGTGCTTTGTACCTCTTCGGTCCCTGTGTCCAATGCCTTTTAGGACTGGAGCTAAGGACAGGTGTGGTGGGCATCACCTCTCCCGCCTACTTATAGTGCTTGATCTCTCTGGAGAGCAACTTGTCTCTCTACGGGCAGTCTTACCGGGATTGTTAAACGGGGTGCATGGCTCTCTCTTAGCTGTGGGGTAAATGCAAGCAGCAGCCCATTGAAAAGATTGCTTTGTAATTCCTGGGGTTTGGAATCCCAGGAATGCTCAAGAATGCTACTTTGCTAAAACCTGGTGCTTCAGGTTTTCTTTCCTCTAATTCAGCAGTCAGCTACTCCATAGCCTCTCTTCTTTGTCGTGATTAATTTAGCCAGTGTCACGTCTTGTGGCTTGAGTCACCAGTCAGCAGAAAATGGGAGCTTGATCTTTATTTTCCTCCAAATTCATATTCACTGGCGCCATTTCTCTATTCAAATATGTTCAGAAGCTCCACCTTCCCTAGGGTTTAAAATCCTCATTCCTCTGCAAGGCATTCGAGGCTCTTGCCAACTGGTCCTACTCTGGGTATCTAAACCAAATCCCACTTCCCACCCAAGGAATCCGCTGCTTGACCGATTCGTTTTCCTTGCTGAACACTCTTTTCTGAGCATATACATATTCTCTTGGTCATTCTACTTAACAAATCCCTGAATCTTTATCAGCAGTGATTCCTAGTTGAAACAACAGAACCCATTTGTGCCACCTTAAGCTGGAAAAAAAGAATTGTCAAAGGATATAAAGGACCTCGCAGAAACTCCAAGAGCATCAGGCCAGAGGTTAAGCAACCAAAGCAATAATATCCCAGGCCCGCTTAGTGGGACCCAAGGCATTTGAGACGGGGCCACAGACTCCCTGCCGCCCAGGACAGAGGCTGGCATGGGAGGCTTCCCTGCTATCTCCAACAGCAGGTTCTGAGTGGAGCTACTCCCTCTCACAGTTTGTTTCCAAAACTGAAATCCCATATGAGTGCAGAACTTACATCACATGCCTGCTCCTTAGAATCAAAGAATCCAGGAAACGAGTTACTGTCGTCTGCCTTTAGGGAGGCACAAATGTGTATGGTGCTGGATGACCACGAACTTGACAAATATACACTAGATTAGTCCTATGGCCCTACCTCTTCCATAAGACCTTCTTCAAGCTTTCTGATACGTGATATTCTCCTTCATCTCTAAACTCCTTTTATCTCATTATCTATATCTCAAATGTTCAACTTGAGTAACACATTTAAACTACATTATGATTCGCAAAGTATTTCCACACACATATCTTTTTTTAATCTTCCCAAATCTGCCAGTCGAGTATCCCTAGTGATCCCATCTTATAGGCAGTAAAATTTTGGTGAAGATGAATAACTTGCCAAGCTTCCTACTTAAAACACTCTACATATTATCCTCAGTAAATACACCATGAGAGCGGAAGTCAGGAACCGGCATTCCTTGAATGTCCATTTTCCCAAGTTGCTGGCCTCATATTTAGAAAAATATAAACAATTTTGCATGTGTGTTCTGTTCTTTTGAACTTATAGGACAAAGCTAACAGCACGCCAACCGTGGCACATTACATTTTCAAGGGAGAGCAGGAGGAAAACTTTCAAGGACACCATTGCTATAGAAATTCCCCCTCTGAGTCTCTTAGAGCCACTCAAGCCAATTGGGAAGCTTGAGAGAAATTAGGTATGATCTAGAAAAGGAAAATTTCTGGAAAAAGGGATCAGTATCAATTATCAAAGAGGTGCCAGGAGGAGGAAGGGAGTTTTGCAGCACAGAAAGAGAGAGGATAGTTCTCAACTCTTCAAAGGAAAGTCAGTGGCCAGAAACGAAGGACCTGAATGCACAAACCCCATTTTAAGCTGAAGGCTGAAGAAATGCTGGGATCAGTGGGTAGAGAAAACTCAGGGATAGGACAAGGATGATTGATTTAAAGAAGAGGAAAGTTGAAGTGGTCATAGGACAAGTGGGCTCTGAGGCAAGAAAGAAACCATAAGCCCAAGGTAGAGGATGAGAATTAACCAGGTTTAGACTTAAACACATCATGATAACAATGCCTATTTATCTCATTTTTCCTCAGACACTGAAAGTATACCCACTTCCACCCATGAGTAAAAGATCTTCCTGAGAATCTACTCAGAGTGTGCCCTCTCCCCACACTATGGGTTTTTATAGGAGTAAAGAGACAGATTTACTGCTATAACAAAGTCCTCCAACTAACGGTGGATTAAACAAGATAAGAATCTGTTTCACACAGCAGTTCAAATAACGTGCAGTCCTACACTGAAATGCTAGGTCCATCGTGGGTACTCAGCCTGAATGTTTTGTACTCAACCATCCTCAACACACTGCTTCCAACTGGTGATCTAGAGAGCTGCTCCTGCTCCTGCCATCGCAACAGCATTCCAGCCAGTGGGAAGAGGAACAAGACCATGTAATAGGTAAGCTCCTTCCTTTTATGGGTTGGGCCTGGAGGTTGAGAACATCATGCTCACTCACATCGCATTGACTTATCAATTAGAACTGTCACATGGCCATGCCCCACTACAAGAAAGCTAAGAACACATAGTCTGTAACTGGACAGGCAGGAGCTCAGCTAGAATTCAGAGCTACTATACTATGAAGAAAAGAAGAAATGATAAGTATTAAGGGACAACCAGCAGTGTTTGCCCAAAAGTCTAAAAATAAAAAAGACCTGGGATAAAATCCTGGCATTGTCATTGACCAGCCACTTAACCTTAAACAAGCTACTTATCCTGGTTAAATCTCAGTTTTCTCTTCTATAAAATGAAACTGAAACATCTGCCATACAGAATTGTGAAGATTCACTGGGATAATGCATGTAAAGTAGTTGACCCACAGAATAGGCAGTTGATGACAATTATTAATCCTTTACTGTTATTATTCTTAACAGGGGTTGGCACACTATAGCTCGAGGGCCAAATCTAGCCTGCCATCTGTTTTTGTAAATAAAGTTTTATTGGAGCACAGCCACGACCGTTTGTTTACATGTTGTCTGTGGCTGCTTTCACACTACACAGGCAGAGTTGGGTAGTCGAGACAGAAACCGTATGGCCTGCAAAGCCAAAAATATTTACTCTCCAGTTCTTTTTTAGAAAAAAAGTTTGCCAACCCTTGATGAATAAAGCAGAAAAAATCTTTCTTTTGCTGAGTCACATATGTTCTGTTTCTTTAGTTGCAAATAAGTCATGTACTGCTTCAAAGCATTATTGTAAAAAAAACTAAAAGAAATAAATTATGTAAAGCACCCAGCACAGAGCCAAGCACATAGCAAACACTCTATAACCTTCAGTCCTATCTTATTTTCCTTGATATATGGTGATCATGGGTCCCACCAGAAGACTACTAAATGTATGCAAGACATCGTTAGACAAAATCAAGTCTCTCACTTTGATGTGCTCATGTATTAAGCTCAGATGCACAGCCTTTAAAACTTTGGCACAACCACCCAGGGCAGCAATACCTCATGCTAGTTAGTTATGCCAGGGATAGCTGTGTGTACCTTTAATTATTATTTGAAGTGCAAAGAGAAAAAAATAGGGCCTGCATACACATAAAGAAATTCTTATCTAAATGTGGCCAGTATAGATACATAAAGCTTTGAATGAGAAGATGCAAAATCTAAGCCAAGAATTTCTAGAATTACAGAATGTGAATGACAATGAAACAATGCTAGGCCCCTAGAAATATTTATTGAATACAAAGAGGAAAGAAGAGAGGGAGAGGGAGAAGGAGAGGGAGAACGGAAGGAAGGGAGATTTTAGTGGCTTACCAATGTTCTCGCAGTAAAGAAGATTCTTAATTGGCCTATCCTGTCTCCTTCCCGGCTCAGCACACACCACCAGTCTCTCTCATCTGCTGCTCGCCAACCATATTGCTCTTCTTGAAGTTTCTTAAAATTGTCCATATTCCTCCTTCCTTTATCAGAACGTTTGTGCATTCTGTGCTATCTAGCTAAAATAGCATTCTTTTACCTTTTTGATTGTACATGTCTATTAACAAAAATGTTTTAGCACCCACTCAAATACATGAATATTTAGTCATTCACAAATTATGTATGTACACATGCATATATGTGAATGTATATATATATATATATATATATATATCTCCACATTGTATATGTATTTCTGCTCTAAAAATGCCAAAAATAAAAAATTTAAAGGCTAGATAAAAAGGTGTTACAAAGCTAACGTTTGATATTTTTCCCACACTCTCTGGACATGCGCACCTGAGTTTTCCTCCTCAGCCTCCCCCCCTGACTCATTGTACTTCAGGTCTTATCTCCAAGGTCACTTCCCCAGAGAACTTTTCGCACCATGAGTGTATTGTTCTTTGCTCTTATAACTCTTTTTACTTCTCCTTCGTGATACTTACTACAGTTTAAACTACATACTCGTTTGGAATTATGCAACGAACGTCTTTCTCCCTCTCTCCCCACCAACTGAACCCATCACCAATTCTAACATCTATTCAAATGTCTGTTCTAGCCTCTCATGAGAGCAGAGATCATGTCTGTTTTAGTTCCCAGGGTGTCCTTATCATTTGTGCCTTGACACATTGTAGGTCTTACTAAATATTGATTAGACGAATACATAAAACTATCCTACAAAATAAATAAATGCTTTTAAAAAAAAGCCTTAGAAAGGATAAATTTAGAAAATAAGAAATGCCTTATCAAGAAAGTAGCCGATAAGATACAGCCAGGTGAATAATCACATATCACTTTCCAAGGGCATCTTCATTTTTCAAAAAGCCTTTTCTATCTATAATCATCAGATTCTCCCAACACCTCTTCAAGGAAATGAGGTTAGAGATTTTTATCCCCATTTTACAGATGAGAGAACTGAAACTCAGAGAGTTAGAATAATTTTCCTAAAGCCATACAGCTAGTTGGTAACAGAAAAAGAACTGGCTTCCTGGTCCCCCAGCCCCAGCCTACACTGCCCACTGTCAGGGGGGATATGACTATCAAGCCCAGGAAGAGGGAGAATCTTGATGCCCTCAGGAAGATACAAATTAGAGCTGTCAGAAGAACTCACTATATGCACTGCTATAGAACACTGACAAACATTTCAGAATGGCCAGAAGACAAAAATGGAAATAATTAAAGCCCTGGGAATTAAAACAGAAAGATTACAGGGCTACGGTGAGAGTTTAGAGGACAGAAACTGAGAGGTGAGTAACTAACAGCCTTCAAGTCCATCAACGCTCATTACATGGAGGTTTGGTTGCCAGCTGCTCTTCAGCTCCAAAGATTATGAAACAAATAGGAGAGAGTTTTAAATTATATGAGGACACCATCTCCATTCACTACATGATTAGGCGAGCATAACGGTTGTTAGACTGTAGAATTCACTCACGGTATGGTACCTAGTTCCCTGCTGATGAAGAGCAGGAGGGCTCGCCTAAGAGGGTGTCCCTTCAGAAGGAAAGTCAGTGGAAGAGGCAAGTCATACTGGTTCCTGCTGACCAGCACCATCCACTGTTCAGAGGTGGCTGTTAGGCACAAAGTAGGCAAGTCCAGGAAAATTAGCACATTCTCACAATTTTTCCTGCTGACAATTCCTGAACTATAGACATTGAGGCTTAGTATTTTTACAAAAAAAAAATATATATATATATATATAAAATATATATATATAAAATATATATATATATAAAATATATATATATATATATATATATATATATATATATATATATATATACTTTTGTTGTTGTTGTTGTTAAACCAACAGGCCCAGGAAGCAGAGGTCAATGCTTATCTGGTATGGTGATTTTGACCAATTACTTATCTCAGTAGAAAGCATTTGAAATTTCAAAATGAATTTTTAAAATATAAATATAAAATCACACACAAATCACAATTTTTAAGGGATTACAGAGGGTATACGAGGACATTTAGATGTTTCTAAATTATTGTCAAGTTAAGCAACAACAAAATTAGAACGGCTCTTTATTGGGTCTATTTCTCATGAAAGACAATCACGCCAAAAGCATGTTACATATCATATCTCAACCAATTTTGAATGAAAAAACAAAGATGGAAAATGGTAAACTAATTTAGAATGTTGGTCAAGAATTCGGAATACATGCCCTTCCAGCCTCAGTTCTGAGACAAACCCCCAAATAAACACCAATGTTTTCAGCCATTTGACCTTGGACAATGATCTTCACCTCTCTAGACCTCAGTTTCCTTGTCTGTAAAATGAGGACTTGATTTGGGACTGCCCAAGGCCTTTTCCAGTTCTAAAACAGCCTGATTCTAGCTTTAAATCTCTGAAGAGTTATGAAAGGTAAGTTTTGTACTGAGGGCCTCTTTGTGTCAATCTGAAAATTAAAGAATTTCTAGTAAACATTTGGAAAGTAAAGTGTTCACTGGGATGCATCTCAGTGTTAATTGAAATGCCTGCAGGCAAAGTAAAAAAAAAGTCTAAAATATTTACCTACACTTAATAGAGATTAGCTAGGGAAAAACAGAAAGATTTTACCTTACTTTGTGGTTCACGGCATCCTTCATCAATTAAACTTAAATGAAATGACATTTTGACACAGGTTCCCAAATTAAAATGATTTGTGTATGACTCCAGGTTACATTCAGTTAAAAGTAATAGTTAATAAGACTCTACTTGTAAGGGAAATGGGGAAGCATTTACCAAGTGAACAGAGAGCCGAACAGCTTCTCAACAAATCAGAGCAACTGAATTTCTCTTCAGGAGGTAGGGCCAACGCTTACAGGAAAAACCTACAGAAGCCTAGACTACGTTAGGCATTTGATGATCATAATCTCATTTCATTGTATCAATCGCACAATAACACTTGGTAGTATCATCTGCATCTTATAGATGAAGAAACCGAAGCTGAGAAGAGGCCAGTTTGCCTCATGTCACATAGCCCGGTATCCAGAAAACAGAAAATTCAAACTCGGGCATGCCAGTTCTCTCCATCACACTAAAATCGCCAATCTAGAGGATGTTAGTAAACAATGGCTCATGTTGACCCTCCATGTTAAATAAGCGGCATGTTCAGAGAGGGAATCAGAAAGAAATGCGCAAATGCATATTAAACATAGGATGTAATTGCTCTTTTTCATCTTCAAATCCTCCTATGTAACGTAGCAATTACGGGTTGTTAAAGAGTGTTCCATTAGTTATTTTACTACCAAGAAGAGCACAGAACTTGTGAAAGTAAACCTCAAGGAATCTAGGGCTACTTTGAACTCTAAAGTCCCATGACACTCCTGAGGGCATGCGTTTGTGGATCTTTGATCATGCAAAATGGAATCTTCCTCACCGGTACCCCACGTGGCAGAAATATCAGGCCAAAGGCACGGAATCACAAATCGCTTGTTGAAAGCACTGTTAAAAATATTGACTTTGTCCACTTCTCTCCCTTTCTGGCTGGTCTGCATGTAAACCACAGATGGCGCACACACGATACCCTCCAAATATAAAGGACTGCAAAAAGTGGTTTTGTCGTGGTGGGCTTTCTTCCACCCTCGACTCTAACCTTTGCCTGTTTAGTAACACTCATTCCTCACCACTCTACCCTCCCAAATACTACATTGCAGCCTTCCGGAACTGCACTGGGCTCCCGAAGCCCATCATGTTATCCTCGCCTCTGAGCCTTAGCAGACGCTGCTCACTCGGCCCACACTACCCTACGCCCCTCTCCCCGCAGGTGTCAGTGTGGCCCTGCTTCCCAACCCCCACGCCCAGGAGAAGAGCCTGTGCGCGGTATTCCGGAGCAGCTCATCACCTCCGTGTTCTCACACATACCACCTGTTCCTCGTCTGCTTCCCCACTCGGCTGCACACTCGTGAGCGTGAAACCTGAGTTTGTTTGCCATCATCGGCTCGCTCCTAGCAGATCGCACGTTATCTATAAATACATGTTAAATAAATGAGAACGAATAACTCTGGTGTTAGATGTTAGAAATACCCAAATGCAAAAGCTATCCTCGAACAGACATACCTTTGAAAGACAAATTTGTTAGAAATTAAGTGCACTAAAGATTAATAACTTTCTTGCTCTCTTAAGAATTTAGAATATAGTTATGTTTTATATTAGTAGAAATCATCCCAATCATATATATGAGTTTACCGCTCCTTATAGAAAAAATTATAGAGTATGTCTAAATGAATATGTATGTACATACATATTCTACATATATTTATGCATAATAGATATTATATATAACACATGAACAATTTTTAACCATAAAAATAATTTATATTACGAGTTTATGTGTTTATATATGTGTATAAATCAGTACATTAATTCCTTGACCTCTAGGGAACAAATCTTACATTTGAACATTTCCTGATGCAGACACGGTTACGCAGAAATTCAAAGCTGGAAAGGTTGCCAGCAAGTATATATTTATCAAAGTGATTCTAATGTCTCCGTCATTACAAGATCTAATACCTTCTAAACTTTCAGATTAATGGCTTTAGAATTCGGGGTGGAGTTTTCTTTTAATAATGCACATTTCAATCCTCTGTTAACAAGAGGTCACGTCAATAATTAATGGTTTCTGTAGCAGTTTCTCACTGCATCACTTCCTCGACAGATTTTTTAAATGTATGCTTTGTCTTCATAACGAAGTGCAAATGGGTGAGGGAAGAGAAAAGTGTAGCATGAGGCATGTGGGCTTTACATTTTTAACTTGCGCTCTAAAGTGTTCTTATATATTATCCCATTAGACGGGCACCACGATGCTACAAAGAAATTGGGTTGAGAGGAAGAGAGACAGGCGAGAAAGGTGAAAGACTCTAGTCTCTACATTTCACAGAATCATAGAAATCAAAATGTGGAACGGTTATCGAATTTCCTGAAGAACATGAACTCCAGAAAAACAAGGACACTGTCTGCTGCTCTTTTTCCTTGCTTGTCTTACCCCCAGCATGGTGGTCGCTCAATATTTAGTGAATTAGATAATGAGTGGGTGAATGAGTAAATAAGTACTAAAGTTTTCTGCAAGAATAGGACCTGAACTCTAATTTCTTGACTCTCAGTCTCATGAACTTCCTAATATATAACAGCTTTTGTTTCCGGACTGTTCCCGGATGAGATTAAAAATGAGTTAAAGGAAAATAATTACGCATATTAAAAACAGATGGTTAATAAGTTTTATTCCCACCTCAAAAGGCAAAAACTTGAAGACTTTTTAAAATTACCTTCCTTAAATAATCTGCCTCTACATTTATGCTCACCTCTAATATACATATTTCATTGATAATGATAACAAAAAAAGTATTGAGCCTCCTTTCCGATAATTTGCTAAGTACGCTGAACGCACAGAACACACCACCACCAATAGTAAGTTGCGTTATATGAACATTGCACTCAGTAGTAGTGTACCCTAGATTGTAGTAAGCAGAACTAATACACGTTAGGATAGATCATTTCCCTATAGTAATTACTAGGATACCGCATTATCCATAAGAAAACTGCCACAGGCATTCAAGAAACGTAAGGAACAACATCCATCTCCTGTTTCATGCAGTCAGACCCTGCTGGTCTCTCTAAAGAGCAAGTTCTCGCTGAGAAACACACTCGGCATTTCCTGATCACTGGAGAATCGAGTTACTGTGGCCAACTCCAGCTCGGAGGGCACAGCAGGGCACCAACACGTAGGGCTTCTGCAGCCATCACGAACTCACAGACGATCCACAGAAAGGCAAGAGCACTGAGGACTGAGGCACAAATTTTAATCAAAGCACGACCACCTGACAAGTAAAAATCAAGTCAAGTAGGAGAGGGAAAGAAGCATCACCATCTGATACAGAAATTTACATCTGTTGCTAAAGCTGCTCACCAAAATGCTAAAATAAAATAAAAGTATCTAACCATCTCACCCTGTGAGAGTTTGGCAGCTGCAATCAAAGCATCCTTATAAGTAGGAGACTTGTTTAAATTTAGTTTTCACATATCCATTTAAAATGAGAAATAAAGAGCTCTCCACAATCACATCGGTGATCAGGAGGGACAGATCTTTCCGAGCCCAATCCCCAAAGGTCAGTCACAAACAACAGGGTCATTTCGCTTTCTGGATATGAGGGTCATTCCCCCAGAGACCCAAAAAGAGAGATGGGCAGGCGGATGGTTTGGTCGTTTTGATGAGAAGAAATATTAAGACTACAATGAAAGTGCTATGAAATTAGGAACGACGCCTTCTCCATTTTTGTAAGCCCCAGTGCCAAGCGCAATGCTGCTTGATAAATATTTGTTGGACGAATCAAGCAATTGATTAATCCAGAAGTAACAGCAATTAATTTGGTGAGAGAATCATCAGACCCTGAGAAAGTGCTCAGACAAATCCCGGCTCTGCTGCTTTCCCTTCATTTCGGGGGGCTTCTCCACTGAGATCCCATGTAGGAATCGCATCTGCAGAGAGCTTCAAAGAGAACGTCAAAGAAAAATCAGGGTGTCGGAGGCAGTGGCATACATGACCCCACCATGGGCCAAATCCCGCTCTGTGACCTGAACCCACATCGTCTGTGCTTATGTCCCAATAGCCCTGCTAATTTATTTTTAAGAGCTCCATCTGACCAGTGAGAAAACTGAGACTAGGACAGCTTAAATCAGTTGCTCAAAACTTTCCACTGACAAAAGGCAGAGTAGAAATGTGAACGGGGGCTTCTGAACGCCATCATCACATTCTCTCTTCGATGCCCCAGGCATTTCAGCCGCTACACTAAAATAAAAATTAACACGTAAGAAAGGTCAAAAGCCAAGAAATAAAGAAAAAGAAATGGAAAAAGAAGAAAGGAAAGAAAAACATAGCAAGAAATCTTAGCCGAGGAATGCTACAACATTGGAGTACAAAATCACTGGTGGTGAGTATCCTTGAATCTAGCAAGTTCTCTCTATCCCATACTAGGCAAGATCTCAGTATAACAGAATAAAACGTTTTCCAGCCACTGCATTTTGGAAGGCACTTACCATGGTATCCTTTTTATAACACGCATTGGACAATAAAATAAATGATTCTTACATCAACCATCACTTGGTGATTTCTTTTCCCTCCTTACAAGTCCTTAGAAAGGGAAGTTTCAATCATATTTCTTTGTGTCTGTCACATGGAAACCAGAACTTTTATAGGAGCTTCATTTATGTCATTCTGCTACTACATAGGGCAGGAATGCACCCGATTGTATTACTATTGATATGATTATCATCGGGTAATATTATTACTATTATGTTCCATTCATATTGCATACATTATTTCATCTAATCCACATCTCGGCCCTATAAAATGAGTATTATATGTTTCCGTTAAAAAAAAAAATCAGGAAACTGGGAGCCCAAGAGATTACATAACTTGCCAATTAAATTTGTACCCAGAAAAGGCAGAATTGGGGTTTGAACTCAAGTCAGTTCAATATCAGGGCCCATCTTCTGAACCAGTGGTAAATGGAGGGTGCCTGGTTTTGTGACGCTTAATCATACTTTTTGACAAGCTGCATGTTCCCACTTTAAAAGAGTGATTGAAAGCCTTGATATACCCCATTAATTTTATACCCACTTGTATCAAAATCTCTTCAATTCCCTTTGCGGCTTTTCTGCTTCCATTTTAAACTCTTTTTCTTTCCTCCACTGTTCTTGCCCTCTATGGGCACATATCAAAATAAAGTCTGGAGGCTCCTTCTATACACATCTTTCAATATTTAAAGAGCCAATGAAAGCACAGCCTCTATTTCAATTAAACAATATTTAATTCACACAGCACTTTCTTTCTAAGAAATTCAAAGAGCCTTGGGTGCTTTTAATCAGATTCTCTTGGTACCTAATCGTTGCTTAAGTTTAATTGTGTCCCCTTTAGATGACAAAGTATTTTTATCCCCTAATCCTAGAATCTAAAGAGAATTGGCTCTACTCTGCCTTCCCTTAAAAAAACAAGGGTCACAAAACAAAACTAACAAACAAACAAACAAAACAAAGCTAAAGGGCAAACTGTGTACATAACAATAAAGAACAATTAATGAAAAGTTATACTCATGGAAACTAGTAATAACAATGGTATTTAACAATTTAGTACATTCTCCCTGCCAGCTAACTCACCAAGAGCCTTACACAGTTATTTATTCCTTTAAAACTGAATCACATCAGACACAAACTCATGGCAAAAGGAGTAGATTTAACCCCTGCAATATATAGAGACTATAACAAATGAGGACAGAGAAGACAGTTCCCTGGGCCAACAGAGCAGGAATAAAACATTGACATCTCTGGATCCCCAGTCAGAAAATGTTTGCCAAGTTCCTCCACCAAGAAGTGATGGGCAAAAAACAAACTCACATTTACAGTAGCATATTTGAAATTGACCACGCTCTGCCTGTTTTAGCTGCTTATATATTGTGTTCATAGTTTACCTCTATGAGCCAGGTATTAATGTCATCAGCCCCGTTTTACAGATGTTGAAACTGAGGCTTGAAAGGGGTAAATAACTTGTCCAAGGATACACAGCTCATCAGGGCTTGAGACAGAGTTGGGACCGAGCTCCCAAGTCTAAGCACTTGACTACTAAGGTTAAAAAGCTCTCATGACTGCTTGTTACCTATCTATGTGGGTATTGAAAAAAGTCAGCAAGCATTTAGAGGATAGAAGAAAGGAAATAATTTTTTTTTCTAAACAGCACGGCAAAGGTATAATGATTTCTTGAATGACTAGGATGCCATTCAGTACCCTTAAGAGTAATTTTCTCAGTGGCATCCTAAGGCCTTAAAACAACCCACTGGGTACTTGTTCCTTCCTAAAAACACTTCAGACTTTAAAAGATTAATATTAGTGTTTGGCAATTTCTCTTGAGAGTAGAAGTTTCCAGGTAATGTGCATTGGAGGTAAAATACCCAAGTCCGCTCATATGCCAAGGCCATGAGCTACTAATGAGCTGGAGATTAGGGCTCCGGCCACATCCTATCTGGACGAACACTCTTCACACTGCCACTCTGGCCCTTTCCCTTTGTCTCAGGCTAAACCCGTCCCACCCCTGTCTATGGCATCCCCGTGTGTAGGCATTCATCAGTGAAAGGCTCCCGAGCAGATTTAAAACGTTCTGAAGCTCCAGGAGCCCAAAGTTCTTTTGATCCTGCCTAGAAGATTCAGCAGAGAAACTTTAAAGTATATCAGTTGGAAAAGACTGCAGAAAAGGCCTTTTTTTTTTTTTTTTTTTGCTTTCTGGAGCACATGTCTTCCAGGGGGTAGAGAGGAGAAGTAACCTATGAGAAGTCAGTCTTTCTACTAATAAAATAGGCTTACTTGATGGAAATAAACATTCACGCAGCTTGAGCAGAGAAGGGGAGAGAGAAAAAGATTACAACTGCTAAAGCCTCATAGCCATCATTTTCTAGGGATGAAGGAGACTATGGCAGGCACGACCTAGACACATTTTTCACATCCAACCTAAGCCTGACAACAATACGCGAGGCAGGTACTAGTAATATCATTTTTATGCATGAAGGAAAGGACCATGAGAAAACTTAATAAAAGTTTCCAAGGTCACAAAGATATTTAGTGATGCTTCTTGGTTCCCACCTCAAGTCTGTCCGATTTCAAAGCCCACATTGCTTCCAACACATCCCAATGCCTTGAAAACAGGGGTCCAGCAGCCATCCAGATGGAAGGATGCATTAAAAAAATAAATCAAATGCAGTAAAGAAAGAAGCCGAAAGGGTAAGGAAGGAAGTTTGTTGGGCTTTATTAGAAGGGTAGCCACAGAGAAGTCCTCTCAGAAATGACAGTGACCAGACTCTGCCAAGGAATGGATCTGGTCACTACAACATACACAGCTGTGACATACAGAAATGAGACCATCTCAGACTTAAGATGTCTGAGATGACTAACCAAAAAGAAACTCACATTTACAGCACCATGTTTGAAAATTGATCTAGCCCTAAGTTAACAGTTTAATATAATTTAGTGGGAGTCGAAATCATTGTTTTATAATCAATCTCTTTTTGTGACAAGTTCCAGTTTAAAAGCCCCAGTGGTGTTGATTAAATCAATATTTCTCAAGTCTGAGTAAACTCTGTAGAGCAGTAGAGGCTGGTGGGTTCTTGTGGGCCCCATCCCCGACCCACATCCGGGGCTGCACAGTAGAAAACGACACGGGAAAGTTGTGTAGATTAACTTCCTGAAAAAGAGAAACACAAAGACTTGGACTTTTCCACCTTGCCCTAGGTGTGTGCCTGCAAGGGTCATATTTCAGTTCACCATCCCTCTTCAACCTCCCAAGTACTCTTTTAAGGACTTGTTCATCATCTGATCATGGCCCTGTCCCATTCAATATCCCTCAGTGGTCCTTGGTGGTATGGCAAAGAAAATTGAAATTCCTTTGGCTTCACACATAAAGATTCTGGTGATTTTCTCCATCACTGTCTCCTCC
Organism: Rousettus aegyptiacus; assembly: GCF_014176215.1. Taxonomy (NCBI): domain Eukaryota; kingdom Metazoa; phylum Chordata; class Mammalia; order Chiroptera; family Pteropodidae; genus Rousettus; species Rousettus aegyptiacus. The sequence goes on from NW_023416285.1 coordinate 12,919,128, forward strand.
CACTATCCAGTAGTACTCAATTGTGTGCACCTCTTTACACTCTGATTTCTATTTTTTTCACCTCCTGACTGTGTTTAGGCCTAGAATGCTGACCACATCCCTCCTCTGCATTCTATGCATCTCTCAAGATTTGACTAGAGACCCTTCTGTGGAAAGCGACTTCCCAGGAGAAGAGCCAGACCCTCCTGGAGCATCACCACAGGCCCACCCTTTCCTTCCTCATCTTAATTGTCATTTACTTGCTTATTTCTCTGGTAGACTGTGGGGAGGAAATGAGTCATGTTAAGTTTTGTATATTCATTGATTAGCTGAATGAAACAACAAACAATGCCTTTTAGCAATACAGAATGTTTCAAAAGGTGAGGTCAGTTCTAGCCAGCCTTCCAAAGAGAGTCTGACTTTGGGCCAAATCCAGAAGATCCTCAAAGGCAAGAAAGAATGTAAGTCTAGAAACTCTTAGAGATGCTAAGGAGAAAGTATTTTTGCCTAGACATAGCAGTTTGCAACTACATTTACAGCTGTGATGGCATTTTCTACTTTCGATGAAATGGAGGTGATGGAGATTAACAAGAATTCACCTCTTACCTCTTACCAGTACTTTCCATGTGTCCCTTAAGAACCTGAAGAGATAGTGTTACCCCCATTTATTACGCAAAGCCCAAAGTCACATAGGAAGTGAGTAGTGCTCAGGGTTCCGACTCAGGTATGATGATGGGAAAACTTACAATCTTTCCACTATAGTACAGCTTCCATAGATGAGAAAAATCCTTCTCGTCATTGGACTTCCTGTCTCAACCAAAAAGAATTCCCCAGTCAGAACTGCAAAGTAGGATTCCTCATGCAGCAAGGACGCCACTTCTCATTCTCAGTGGCACCCAGACGTGATCCAGACCTAAAAAAGCAGCTTACGAAGCTTAGCCGGGCAGTAGGCCTCACCCTCTGTCTTCCGTCTATCACACCCTGTGTTCCCTGAGACAGCTTCTTAACATATTCCATTTCTGCAAGACAAGGAAAGCCTAGAGACAGAAAACCTATAAAAATCTGTGCTGGGGTTAAAAAAAATTTGTCTATAAAGAGCCAAAGAGTAAATACATTTAGACTTTGAGAGCCATGCAATCTCTATCACAACTATTCAGCTCCTCCATTGTAGTGTAAAATCAGCCATCGATAATACATGAATGAATGAACATGGCTGTATTTCAATAAAACTTTATTTTCCAAAACAGATGGCCAACTGTACTTGGCCCATGACTTATAGCATGCCACTCCCTAGTCTAGGCCAAGGGCAGTAAATAAATTTCATCTCATGTGTCAGCTTTGATCACTGAGTAGCAGTTGGCTTCATGAAGCCTGGTGTTCACAAAGGTTCTCACATCTGTGGCCCAGTAGGAAAGATGCTATGATCAGTTGGTGATGTCTTCTATAGATGTCAGAAGGATCATGGTAGTACACGCGCCATAATTGTCATTTGTGGTTAAGCTTCGAGTGCACAAATGAGTTTTTAAAGAGGCCATGAGACAACGTAGCCCAAGCTCCACCTTAGCTGAGTGACGGGCATGCCACCACTCTGAAACCGCCTCTTTCCCTAGTAAATTTCATCTTGCTTCTATTCTAAATGGGTCACAAATCAGCATCCTATGATTTGGAAAAAGAAAAAAGTCGAAAGTTCTAGCTATAGGCAAAATATAAAAGTAAATTACACTTTTAAAAGCTGGATTAAACAAAAGCCCTTTTGTTATCTAAATTTTGTATGCCAGATTACCTAGCATTAAGAAAGCATCCTGCTCTCTCTGTAGCAAAAGCAACAGAGCAGGTGGAAGTTTTTGTTCTTTTTAAAACGGATCACCATTAATAACTATTAAGAAGGCCCTTTCCACAAGCACTGTTGTCGTTGATAACAGAAACAGTTCAAGAATCATACTTTGAGTTAATATTGAACTTGCAAGTAAATACATAAAGCTTCAGTGCCATAAAGCTAATTTAAAAGGGACATTTCTCTTTATAGTTCCCTGGAGTCTTATAGACTCAATGATATTCTTCTGCCATAATGTAGGATTCATTAAAGAACTGAAGCTATAATTGTCTACATCAGTACATACGGGCCAAGTGGATAAATCGTCCAAATGAATTGGTTAATACAACCTCAAGTCCTTGGTACGAAGTTCTCCAACTGACCCCTGGCAGGCGGGCAGCAAACTGAAGGCTGTGTTTTACTTGGGAGAATATCAGCAAAGAGAATTCAAAGTGAATTTCCCAAGTGTGATGCTATTTACACACATAAGACAATTTCTACATCACAATTCTATTCCTAAAACCAGTAAATGATAAAATAGATAAAAATCATATACAAATGTATACATGCATATCTTTAAGATTTATGTAATAATTATGTATATTATTTATTGTGATCAAGGTTATCTTCCTCATATTAAAAATGGGAAATTTAAGTTTAACTAAAGTAATATGTATCATTTGATAAACCTTTTTTTTCTTTTAGCCATCATGTTTTCATGTTATCTCTGTATAAAGGCAGGGTAGAGACGTAAAGTAACAAAGAAAAATTAAACTAACGACTATGCAAAATGGTATCTTCTTAGTTAATCAATGAGAAGGCCATGTGATGATAGGAAACTCAGTAAAACAACTGTTGCACTAAACTCAGTAAGGATTTTACTGATGACAATTCTGGAAGAGTAAGAAAACGCAGAGCACTTTGGCCAGATATAGACATAATTTTGTCTGTTTAAGATTTTGTGCATTATCATTCATAAAATATGTATGGCGTTATTGACTTCCTGGGGAGAACAAGAGGTTGCTTCCCTTTAGAATATAAAAACTTAGGGAGAGGCTCAAGAGTCAATCGCTCTCATGCTAAATGCTGTGGTAGCTTGGTGAGTGGCCTATTTTTGAACGTTTTGATCTCCTTTAGTTGTTGTCAACTTTGAGGACTATTTCAATGATTAAAATTCCAAATGGGATGCTGTGACTAAAATCAGAAATAAAGATGCTTGATTTATTATGTATCATGAACATTGCGATCAACCTACCAATACATATTTATTTATTACAATAAAAAGAGGCATCTATGATAACGGGGACCCCTGGAGGTTCTTTTGCCCATGTTTTATTTGGGCTGGCTACAGACAACAAAGGAAGCAACATACGTAGCACTTCTAGCAAGTGCATATCTGCAAGAATACCAAGGGCCTCTTTCCGAGTGCCTTTCTAAGCCACTGTATTCCCTACCCTCCTCTGTGGAAGTTATCGCTGTATTAGATGTTGTTGAACATATTTGATATGAAAGCATTGTCTGTTTGCTACCAGTATCTAACGAGTCTCTCCCCCAGAGTTGCCAGCAAGGTGCTGATTAATTAACTGAAGTAGTGAAGCTGAATCGTACAACAGCTGTTTAGAGAATTGTCATTAACTCGGTCTCCTTTCCTGTCTATTAGCTTTCTTGCAGCGATCTCACTAAAATGCAAATCTGGGGAACTCAGCATCACCATCTACCTTAACCTCTGTGCATTCTTAGTTGCTCCCCCCAACCCCCCACAAAAAAAAAAAAAAAAAAAAAAGAAAAGAAAAGTGCATGGTCTGGGCTGATATTTTTTTTTAAGGGAAATCAGATGAAGAAGCAGGAATGGAAAGAAAGAAGCCATAAAAAGGCAAAAAAGGGATTTTTGGAAACTGCCTAGAAGTCATAGTGTCTTGTCACTTGTCATTGGCAGCTGATAATGGGGCAGTCCTTTGGGCCGAATGTCAAAATGGGAAGTGCAGATATTCTAAGCTTATCGAATAGTTCAGCTAGTTCTGACATCTCCCTGGGACCTCCTTGCGCTGGTGGGAGAAAGGCACTCTGCAACGGGCAGGCTGTAGCATGGAGTATGTGCAAGGCAGATGTAGCTCCTCCGCTGTAATGATGACAGTTGGCGGAGGATTCCAACCTGAGGCCCTCCGCTGCCCCAAGAACAAGGATGATTATTCGGAGGAGCAGAATCTATATTAAGTGGCAGATTGGAGGGAGGGTTAAGTTGATGAGACACAAGCATGTCATTAAAATGTTCTTCAGTGAGGTATAAGTGACTCAGAGCAAATAAAACTATGGCGTTTTTAAAAGTTGCTTGCCTCCTTCTTCCCTTTCCTCCTATCTGTTTTCCTTCCTCCCTTTATTCTTTTCTTTGCCTTTCCCCACCCCCTGTTTTTTCATATATGTATTTTTTTATGTCTACCTGGCAGATTTTGTGAAAGGCAAGGTATTCCACATGCAGGCCAACAAAATTAATTCATAACAGAGGCTGTCACCGTTTCATCCCAAGTATCACCTGATAACCCCGGTAAGCTCAGCTTATTCCCTCTGACATGAATCTTAGAGACTTGGTACCAGAGAGCTCAGATGCTAACACCTTCTGTTGCTGTAACAGTTACCCCACGCAACTGCAATTTTTTTTTTGTGGCACCCTTCACATCAGACTCACTTTATAAAATAGCTAAGAAATTTCCAAATCATAAAAAGTAGAAATTAAAGATGTGACTAAATAGCACATAATTGGGTCATCAGGGCACATAATAAAGCCAAATATATCCCCAAATATGCAGCAGGTGCTTTTTTTTAATGAAGCAGATAAATGCAGAAATGAATACACTGATACAGACAGAGCATCTGCCTCATGATAAAATTAAGTCTTGTGACAGAAATAAATCACTGTGGGGGAGACTGTAACCCATTATCCAATGGGATTTTTTCTTTTCTTCTTATGTGACAGGACTTACTGGATCCCCTGACGCTAGGCAGCTAAGTGCAACCACAGTTTGATGATAAATCAGAAAGACAACAGGATTTGAAACTTAACAACTACTTATTTTTCTGTGATGTAGAGATAAGGGCAAAATTTTGGTGAGTAACTATTAAATTGGGACTCTCCTTCTTTTCTGATAATCTGATCTTCTGGAACTATGTCATATCACCACGTAATGCCAACGACCAGCAGTGAGTAAAATAGATTTTGGACTAAGATGAATAAGGGAGTTATTTATCTTTCCCTTTCCTAACCAATATTCAGTTTTATCTAAAGAGTACCACAGAAGGGTTACTTTTGACATGAAAATATACTGCTCTTATTACACCTTCCTTTTTATCCCCTTCGACACTTTTAAAAATGGCAGTAACAGCATGTTTTTCTTTTTAAAACATTTCACATGTGAACAATAGAAAAGGAAAATCCATATATCATGTTAAAAATACACAGGAACTAATAGCACTCAGGAAACACTTTACCATGTTTGATAAATGTGACTTGGAAAAACATACCTTCATGTTTTAATGATTTCCTTTATTATAATGTGCTACTAATTAGTGGGAGTGGGGAGAATGGTTCATTTCTCCGAGATGTACCTTGGTTTTTGTGTTGAATCCTGGCATTACCTTGATCACTTTGCTAGTGGTCACACCAATCACCAACTCTCGGACTGAACTATATAGATTGCCCTTGTAAGAAACAGAGAGGAAGAAATCAAATGACTTTTTTTCTCCCAGTAATTTTTTTAAAAGTGAGAACATGGTACATGTTCAAAAAGAACCTGATTCATTGTGTAAAAACATAGTAACTATCTAGCAATGACATCCCAGAGAATACTCAGAAACAGTGCTTTGTGAAGCCTGGGTATATTTTAAGAGCCAGACCAGAATCAGTTTTCTCGTAAACTAAATCAAGCTCACCATGAGCTTCTATCATTGACTTTTTTCTTCTCTACATCCTGTCTTGTAAAGGGGCAAAGGTAGGGTTGGATGGAGAGGCACGAAACATTGATCACTGGTAATTACGGTAATCTCCTTCAAGAGCCTTAACTGCTATAAACTTGGCCTGTCTTCAGAGAGCTAACTTCATGTGACAACATAAAAAAAAAGCTGTTAAAGAACTGTAAACTTCTACAGCTGGGTACCAGCCTTTAATTAGAGTGTGGCACCAAAACAGACACTCTTCGAGTATCCAAAGAGATATAATGAATCTATTAGTTTACGAAGTAAGAGATATAATCAGCCAAATCGTATGTCTATCACTAAACATACCAAAACACAGAGGAGCAGGGCATACAATCAATCACATGTCATGACCATCAGGAAGAGAGTCATTCATTGTGGTTGGTTATTTAGTTGTGTTTCACACAAATTAGATGATACACACACACACACACACACACACACACACACACACACAGAAAGAACGTAAAGGCAAACATTTCTGAAGTGTCTGGAACTCTGAAACATTCTTCTGTGCTTTAGAAATTCAGTTTGACCTCATTTGTCATTTCCAGAGAGCAAAAGTCACTGATCTCCTTGCAATTTGCTGTTGAGACAGTAGAAAGGGTTTTATAAAAGTCAAGCAAGCGATTCTGGCATAATCTCAGCATTAATTATGGTTCTCAAAAGTGCAGGCTGCTTTTTTTTTTTTAAGCAATCATCACAATACTGACAACATTTTTCCAGCTTTGTTTTCCACAAAAACACAAACAAAAAGAACTAGATACAACGCTGGATTGGCAAATTCTCCACAGGCACCTCAAGAAAAAGGACTGGCAAATGCACCTTGCCATGTCCTTCATTACATGCGACCATATCACAGTTTAGATCTAGCCACCTGGCATGCCACACAAACCCACAAATATCCCACTTTCTGTTGTTATGTTTTATTCCAGTCAGATATGCTAAACACAATTACGGAGGGGGTGGGGGAAATAAATCCAAATTACATGAGACCGAGTCTACATGACAGTCTTGAATTTTTGGCAAAACAGAGAAATAATTAGATATTGAAAGCCATGTTCGCTTTAATATTGTTGGATTTATTCAGTCTTATCTTTTTTTGATTACCACAGAGAAATCCATTTTTGTGATCACACAGGAATCATGGTCATGTTTGAAAACTCTGGTCATAAATAGAAAGAATGAGCTGGAGTCAAAGCATCTCGTTTTCCTGGAGAAGAAACTGTTAAGACCCAGAGAGGTAGATATATTACTTATACTAACACAGTTGGTTAGCAGGCAGGTCAATAATGAACACATATCTGCTAACTCAGAGTTCAATATTCTTTCCACTATGCCCCCAATCGCATACCTTCTTACCATTCAAGCGAAGAGCATGGAAAGGGAAAATCACAGAAAAACCAAAGATATGCTCCTTCGGTCTCTGGGAACTTAATTGAATATATTTGCAACAGTATCTGAGGCCTAAAATAAATGTCCAATGGATGAAAGATTAAAATTAAAATATAAAAATGTGCAGTCAAAGAAGATTTTAGCAAGGGATAGGGTAGAGTTTGGGCTGTGAAGTTAGTGGGCACATCTATGACCATCGTTCGGGCCTCGAGGACTGACAGCTATTTCAGGTGTCAAGGAGCCAACCACCCAGACAACTTCACAAAAAGGATTCTAGGCATAGGGAACAGCAAGTGCAAAGAGCCTGAAGGAGCGGCAATGAATTCCAGGAAAAGGAAAAAGATCAAAGTGGCTACAATTGAGTAAGCAAGACACTAAGTAGGGAGGTGGGCAGGAGAGTCAGCTCCTGCAGGAACTTTCAAACCATGGAAAGGAATTTTGCATTTGTTTTGATGACAACAGGAAGTGAACGGGGATTTTAAGCAAGGATGTGATAGCATCAGATTGATTTTTTTTAAAAAGATGACTTTGGCTTCAGTGTGAAAAATGGATTATAGGATTGAGATAACGTATGTGAAAGTCCTTTTCGAAAAAAAACATTAAGGCAAAATCTGAATGGAAGCAATGGCTGTCATTATTATAAACAGCATATCAATCTTCAAAAATAATAATGCAGTGATATTTTCCAGAGAATGTCTTAAACTTAACCACTAGTCAAAAGCATATGGTTTGTCCAAGTTCTGAAACACTGAGTGATAGATCTTTGAAACTGAAGTTGGGCATCATTGGGTTGAGTCGTCACTGGAATTCAAGCCGTCTGTGTTGCCAGTGCAGATTTAAAAAACACACACACACACACAAACCCTAACACAGGCAAGTCTCTGGTGCTGAAAGCTGTGACCATTCAGAATTCCGTCACCTACATTTTCCAAGCTGAATAGAGTAGAAACAATAAATTTATACAAATGCCCAAAGATCTTCTTGCTTCTAAAAGCAGTGGCATGGATGATCTGAAGGACAAAAATGTAGCCTCTACACTGAAAAGAAGAAACACTCTAGGACCAAAGGTCCAGATTAGATGGAATGATTAAAACACAACTGGTGATTTCCTGCACCGAAAGAATAGAAAAGTCCTGCACGACCACTTAATTCTAAACAATTAATCTCATTCTACTGATCTCTGAATATTCAGTTTTGGTAGTGACTATGAACTATTAACCCAAGCAACAGTTCACCTCTAAAGCACTGCCCATTGATGATAAATTCCCAGGGATGCTCATGTAAGACAGAAAATTAAAGGGACAATTTATAAATCTCTTTAGGGAAATCACTGCTCGTGTTACTCGTCTTCAATAAAAGATAATTAAATCAACAGATCAAAAAACACACTGTCCACACATTATGAAAAATTCAAGTTCTTGGATCTGAACAGCCAAACTACTAGAATACCAGGCTTCATGAAGAGACAGATTTGGGTTTGAATCTTGGTTCGACCCCTCACTACTTGAGGGGTCATATTGAATGATGATGCTGGGAGGGTTAAAATAAGGTGATGTTTATAAGGCACATAGTAGGTATACAAAAAATGTTCATTTCATGACAGTTTGCTCCCACCCCATCCTTGAGGGCTTTCTAACAGCATTCATGACTTAGAAAAATTCCACCTGTGCTATAGACTGAATGCTTTTGTCTCCCCAAAATTCATATATTGAACTCTAATCCTCAATGTGATGCTATTTGGAGGTGGGACATTTGCAAAGTGATTAGAGCACAAGGATGGAGTCTTCACGAACAGAATTAGTGTCCTTACAAAAGAGACTCCAGAGAGTTCCCTTGCCCCATGTGAAGATACAGAGAGAAGACGGCCATCTATGAACCTGGAAGCAGGCCCTCATCGGACACTGAATCTGCCAGCACCTTGATCTTGAACTTCCAGCCTCCAGAACTGTGAGAAATAAATGTTTGTTGTTTAAGCCACACAATCTATGCCATTTCTGTTATGGCAGCCTGAACAGACTAAGACGATCTTCTTGTGCACAGAAACTAGATCTTCAAGGAAGGAGAAGCCTTAAGACAGGACAGCGAAGAAATGTCCTAGGTCTCCAGGTTATTTCTAAGGAAGAGAATTCAAATTTAAAAAGCAGCCACAAAGAGTTTTGAAGCTGGCATCTTAAAGAAAATTAAAGCACTAAACTTGTAAGGGAATTCATATTCATATTTTTTAATGTGAAATAAAAGAAGAGCTTTTGGAAAAGAAAAGATAGGATTCCTTTTCAAAACAGGTTTGCAAAGCTCAGAAGGCAAAGTAAATAGAAACTTAGAATAGGGTACAGGAATCTATCTATTTTCCTGGGTACTGCTAAGATTGAAGTGAGCCTGGGACGGCAAAGAGAGAGTCACGTCTCAAGTCCTGCGCTACGGGCTGGGTAACCTTTGGTAAGTCATCCACTCATCCCCTTGGGAGTCTGCTCACCTATTAAGTGAGCTAGTTAGCTAAGATGATCTCTACAGATACTGTCAGATTCAGCCTTCTTAACTTCTGTGGCCCTAAGATCACAGGCACCAAGAGAAGCGTTAAGTGCCATGTTATTCACATTTTCATCTCTAGACGCAGCTGGAGGTTTCCGGATTTGAGGCACTACACCCAAGATGGTGGAAAGGACATGGGGGTGAACTTATAAAAAGAACAAATACCAAGAATAAGGAAATAACACAACAGAGGGGAAAAGGGGAGGAGGGCAGAAGCCATCACTACAGTATAGTAACTTGTACTGAAAATGTGTTGATTGGTTAAAAAGAAAGATGGAGAAAAATCAATAGAGGAATATAGGGAAGAGAAGGTATACCTACACAAATCCTAGAAATCTCATGATTTCATTATCATATAAGTAGAGGGGTTCAGATTAAGAGTAGGGATTGCAAATGTCTTGGGGACAGGTACCCCACTGAGGCACACAGGGGTGACATATAACCAGCCAAGACTACTCAGCTAGTTGTAGCCCGAGGAACAGAGCCAAGATTCTTAACGGCTAACCAGTTAGTCTTTCTTCTGTAGCTGGAGAACAAGTGCGGTGGCTTTACAGCTTACAGGTTTATCCCTAAACATCAGTTCCAACCACTGTTAATCCATTACTCCTCATCCATTACGCCATTTCCAAGCAGCGTGGTGCAGAAACAATCCCAGAAAGATACATAACTATGCTACCCTATAGAAGCTGAGGGAAAAGAAAGGCTTGGGGCATTCTATACCGTCGCTACCTTGCTAGTCCATTGGTTAGTGCATACCATGGACAACCACGTCTTCTTCTTGCCCCATTATAGACTGCCCCTCATAATCTCGATCATCAGAAACCAAAATGATACTTACTTCTCACCAGATGACCAAGCACCTGTGTGACTAGCGGTGCCCCAATCCGTGTCATATTGCCAGAAGAGAAAGAAAAAAAAAAAATAGCATTGCCGCAGTGTCATTCCGATATTCAGAAATTGGCATGCAGTGGCGTCAATCTTTATGGCCACCATTCTTCAACCCACATCTATTTGACTCTTGATTTAGCTCATTTTTCCTAGATTTAAAGTAATCCAATTCTAATATGTATCAATTCTAAGATTCACATCTTTTCACGTTTTGCCATCTGAAATTTTAATGTTTAAAATGAGGCATTTTGCAATCAATAGTATGTCATAGTTCAGTTGGGAGTGTTTTTTCTTCCTTTGTGATATGTAAAGTAACTGTGTATCATACAATTATAGTACCTTACACTCAACGAAATATTGTATTCGAGGCGGAAATGGGCCATTTCATCACTATGTTCCATCTGCTACGGGAGAGTGAAGCGTAAGATGTCTCTCTCTATTTCTATCCCTTCCTCTTATATGTGTGCACATTCTGTCACTAGCGCTCGCCCTCATTCCCTGGTTCTTTCCTCATTTCACCTGAGATTTATGAAATGCTTCCTCTGTGACAGGCACAATGCTAAGCACTAGAGATGAAATAACAAGCCTAAAAGAAGTGATCCCTGGCCTCATAAAGCTTATCATCTACTACGGTGAAACAGACACTGATCAAACCACACACACACACACACACACACACACACACACACACGCGCGCGCGCGCGCACACGCCACAAAATAAAACTGCAAGTGTGGTACAGTGCTTGGAAGAAGCACATGAGTCTCTGAAGGCATATGGAAGAGGGCATTGACATTGGTGAGGAGTGAAGAATGAGCTGAGATACCATACTCAGGCGAAGGTTGAAGACAGAGCCTTTTGCGCAGAGGGAATTGCTTATCAAAAGGTCCTTTGATAGATGAAAGCAAAGCTTCGAGAAAGCCATGTCGCTGGAGTCCAGAGAACAAGGGGGTACATAGATGAGGGGTGAAACGAGTCAGGAGTCAGAATATGGCAGGGCTCTGCTTTTTCTTAAGAGAATTTGAAGGCATCGAACAGATAAAACCAAGGGGGAAGGGTGGGAGGGGCGAGATGCTCAGATCAAAAACAGCGTTTTAGATGCCACGTGGGGTCCACCGGAGGGCACAGTTTAGGAGGCAATTCTAGTGGCTCAGACAAGAATTGATGGGGAAATATAGACTCGGAGCTGCTCTCTTCACCAGCTCAGCCGCGCAGACCTCAGCTCTGCAGTGCAGCCATTTCTGTCACCTATTCCGTACACAAACCTTGCAGTGACATCCTGGGAGCAATACCCAGAAAATGAGGTCAGACTATTCAATAAGGTGACTGCTGCAGGTGGAAGAGAACCGCGAGCAAAGCACAACAGGGAAGGGGTTTGGGGAACGGATGGGGAGAGGGAGGGTTGATCGGCTGGGTCTCACCCAGCTGGGAAGCTGCGTGAGGAGCCTGGACCCTCCTCTGAACTTTCCAACGCTGAGTCCACCTACTGTCCCTCTGGCTTAGTCCTCATTCGATGCACTGAGAGTCTCACATCAACTTGGGGAAGATAAAAGTTTATTTGAAGCTTGAAGAAAAAGAGCTCTTTATTTAAAGGGAACACAAAGGATTCTTAGGAGTTTTTTTTTTTTTTTTTTTTTTTTTCTTGGCAGATATTGACTTACAAACAGATCTTATTCTACCGGTTGGGTTTATCTATTTCCAGTCCTTGTACATCTGCCCTATGAATTGCGATCTGATGAAGCCATATGAACAACTAATAAAGTCTCAGTGTAAAAATGCTATATGTTCTTAGGACAGGAAAACATAAAACTTCAATCCATGGTTTATTAAAATCCCTAGGTAAGCACGGTTTACAAAGCGAAATGCCAATACCTATAATTCACCCCCATGATAACATTAGCCATAGAGTAACTGCTATCTCTAGCTGCATTCAAGTTTGGTCACCCTTCAGAAGTACTGAAGATCCAACTCCTAATGGCTTTTTATATAAAAACAGATTGACAGACTCTAATCGCTAGAAGGGCAGCAAACAAAAGCTGGGCAAAGCACAGTTCCCTGTTAATTTTTTTCCCTTGCAAAGGCTATAAGCATCTGATCACCCAGTTGTGCAATTATTTGCTATCCGAAGATGTTGTTATTCTGTTACCGTCTAAGAAAAATAGTAACCTTTCTCGGCAAAGATAAAAAATATGTGAGTTCTTTTCCCCCCGCAGTTTATATATCCTAATTCTTAGGTCATTTTTACAGCAGCTTTTTTCCTCAACTCTCCTGCCATTATCTTTCCATTCTCAGCAAAGGCTAGTTTACTTAATACAGGAAGACCTTCACATAACTTTCTGGCATTAATTATTATGGTGGCACCAATTCCCGTGTGAAATATTTGCTGCAATATGTCCCGCAGCCAAAAAAAAAAAAAAAAAAAAAAAGTCAAGGAAAAAAATAGAAGGCAAAACACTTTCGACAATTATTTGCTATTTTACAAGAATTTTTACGCGATGAATTGAGAGTTTGATTGTGAAGCACAGAACCTCTCCTGTACAGATTTGCGTTAATAAGCTAATACAGACGTTTGGAAACCGTGTCTGCAAAAACAGCAGCAAGAAAGGAAGGTGGTCAGGGTTCTTCCACAGCCTCCTTTCTGAGAACAGAACCTGCTTCTTTTCTTGCTCGAGGCATTTTCTGGAGGTGGCATGAGGATCATGACGCAACGTGAATGATGTGAAAATAATACAGCCCTGAACAAAAAAACAGCAAGCAATTCTGAAGAGCCAATCAGCCCATTAGGATGACGAGCGATGAGAAGCTGCACATTTATTTCAGTGCTGACAATATATTAATTAGTTTCCTTCTTCTTGTAACTACAAACAACTCTCTACAAACTTCCATTTTAAGAAGAAGTGAAGTGGGTAAAACACAGACTGGGTCAATATTTTAAGGGACAGTTCTGGGTTTGCCTTGACTGGAGGGAAACTAATGAGGTCTCCGTTTTGGAACACGACACGGGTCTGTCTGGGAAGAAGCCACGGCCTCCTCCAAACGGACCGTCACTCTGATCTGACGATGGGGCATTTCACCGTTCATTACCCATTCTCTCCATCAGGAACATTTGTGGCGTAAACTGGCTGACACTTGTCAGTTTATCCTACTAGGGCATACAGACCCACCTACACCTCCTCTCCCTGACCCACTGTCCTCCTCAGCACTCAGAAAAGGCAGGGACTATGCCACCAGACACCCAAAATGACATCCGACCCATTGGAGGTCCCTCAATAACAGTAGGATAGTTGACGGGTTGGGTGAATAAACAAGTCCAAGAAAGATGTGGGAAAGTTTAAATGGTTCAAGAAGTTAATCAGACCTGGAGTCAAAACCTGATCACTCACCTTATTTGACCTATGACCTTGGGCAAGTCTTTAACCTCTGTAAACTTTAGTTTCTTCATTTACACATTGTATATAATCATAATATATATCTCATAGGGTTGTAAATGAAAGACTCACTCATGTGTCAACAAACTTCTATCCCAGTACCTGAAACACAGTAGACCATTTAATAAATATTAACTTCAAGGCAGCTTTGTGCAGGCTGGAGTATTTAAAGGAAGAAGCCATTCAGAAATAGCTTCGTAAGTGGGATTTCACGTTGCTACCATCCAGAGATTTGTTCATTCACTCGGTCCCCGTAGGTGACCCCACTCATTTAACAAATATTTACTGAATGTTTATCATATCCATGTTTGGAGAAAAATGCATTGGCTAAAACAAGATTCTTGCCCTCAGAGAATGTATATTCTAGTGGAGGTGACCCATAAAAAACACATCAAGAAATGTGTAATGTGTCAGAAAGTAATGATGCACCACAGTTATTCGTTCATTTCCTGTATATTTATTTATGACTGCTCTCTACAAATGAGAGCTTATATAACATTTTTTTTCTGATGACCGAAAAATAATTTTGACAAATATGTACCTAAAACATCAAGAAATGAAGAGAGATTAGAAATTAAAACTGTCCACATAGTCTCCTTAGAGCAGACTGCATCCCTATGCCTATTTGCCTAAGAGGCACAGAAACACTGAAAACTGACCACTGATACATTCCAGGCTGGGGCAGGGTCTCCAAACACCAAAACTAAGATCTTGGTTTAAAATAACAGAGAGTCCCCATGAGTGATAATTTTCACTTGGCATCATACAGAAATCCAAAGAACTGCTCAGAACCATCTGTTCAACTACGATAATGAGGGGTAGTGGGTTTCTTTGGGGAATGTGTTGGGATGTCTGAAGAACTGGTAGCAGAAGCAGGACCTTACAGTTTTAAGAACAAATGGAAGCAACCACCATCATCAATAGGAAGTAATTCTTCTGTATCCAGGTATTTAAGCAATTCCCCTTCTTTGTAAGGCAATTGAATGGTATGCAAATAAGTCCCATTTATTCCCTTGAGCATCAAGGAATAGCCCTCCCATCCTGGGTATAGGATCACCTCTAAACACGACTCTCTCCAAGAAGGCTTCTCTAACAAGTTCACGTTGCTTGTTAATTCCTCTATAACTTTTGGCTTTTTTCCACATTCTTCAACATATATGTCACACAGTTTTTCATAGATGAGTATTTCCTTTTCAAGAGTCTCCGTTGGGCACTTTCAATGACATACTTGGCACAATCCAAAGCTTAATCCAAGCAAGTAATTGTTGGCTACCCAGAAAAGTCCAAGTAGCATCCTCTTCCTTCTCTTGTGACTGTGAAATAAGTCAGCTGAATCATAATAGATTCTAAAGTAGAGTCATCTCCTTTCTCAGAAAGTTCAAAACTTTCTATCCTTTCTCTCTGAAGCTCTTGGTCAGGTGTGTCATGCAGGGACTTAACCATCAACCATCAAGACAGTTGTTGTCCATTTTAAAGTCTTGATGGAAACAAGACAGCACTAATTATATATTCATGGACTCATGTACACATGTACTCACACTCCTACACAAATTTACACTCGTACATGCAAATGCATAATGGGGACTCTCATTCAAGAAGTCTATAGAGCACTTAATGCTTATGTTTAGAGAGTAAACAAGGTAGTTGGAGCCCCAGAGAAAATGAGACAGAGTCTCTTGGCTTTCTAGTAAGTGGGCTCTGGGAAGAGTCACCTGGAGCCACCTGAAAGGTGCACAGAGACTGCTCTCTTGTGTCTGCAAGGTCCTGGATTCTCATTCTCATGGACCATCTCTGACCCACAGTCACTACAACCAGACGTAACAACTCTAGCTCTTTCATACTTAAGACCTGAATTCAGTCAGCTGAGAGCCTGCAGGGACATGGTAGAAAGACCATAAACTACCACAAGCTATGGCAGCCTATACCATTTGTGAAACAGTGTTGCCTCTTTAAGGACAATTGGTATAAGGTGCAATGTATAATTTATTCTGGGGTTACTGGTTTGTGAAGGTATGGGAAAACTGCCAACTTACCATCTGAACTGCAGTTATGAGTAATAACAAGGGTTATAATTTACATTTGAATTCTGTTTCTAAGTTAATGAGCTATCTAATGTACGATCAAGCAAAAGATCTTTTGTGCACAGAACCTCATGCTCCCTAAAATAGAAATCTAGGTTTATATTATACTTTTCATCCTCCTAACTTCCTCATAGGCACACTTGCAATATTCACAAAGAAAATAGTGATAGAGTGACTCCTTGCAAAATGAAGCTGCCCTTGTGTGCCCAGTGAATCTTAGAAAGCAGGAAAAGATTTTTGCAAAGGGTATCCAGAGTAGTTAAAGCTAAAATTGCACATATACATAGAAGAGAGCCTTTTGGGGGGGGGGGGCGGGCAGATAAAAAGTATGTTGTGGACCAGCTGACCTCACTGGGCAACCACAGTGTGGGTGATTTCTAGGTGAGGACAATGGCAGTAGAAAGGCCTACTCTCGTGCCCTATAGCTCAGTTTTTAATGGCTGGTCTGAATTTATTATGCTCCTGACCCTTTAATCAGATGGAGCACATGATTTCTGCTGCTCCCTCTGAGCTGCCCCTCCACAGCCAGCATCCAGCCTGGACATCTACCTTTGGAATGGTCTTTGGCCATCTAGATTGGACTCTCTCCTCTTCCTCAGGTTCTCGATGGTCTACTTGGTACTGACCTGCTCTTTTGCTCTGAACCCCTGATTCATAACACTTTCTAGATCTGGATCATGCATCTGAGCTCAGGCCTGGCTGACTACTTAGCCTCCAAAGCCCATTATTGTCCGTTGACCTGGTAAATTATCAAAAAGGAGATTGTGCTAAAACCTCACAAAATCTTTACTCATTGAGAAAGTGAGATGGGAAGAAAGATTAATGAATGAGATACTATTTTTGAAAAGGTAAATTTTTTTCATACATTCAAAATATACAGTGAATCCCACTGGGCTATCAATGAATTCATTTGCAGCCTTCCTGTGGGGCCCTGCTTAAATGAATGGAAAACAATGTTTTGTGATTGAGCAATCATTTCCACATAAACAGTTTGTTCTTCCCACTTTTTCTTTGTTTTCACAATTGCAATCACGCAATTAATCTTATTAGAAAAACTTTTGAATGGTTGCTCAGTGTGATGAGATTCATTCACTTAGGTCCCAATTGTGTTTGAGCACCTACCACATGCAAAACTTTGTCAAGCATTTTCTCTGCAACAGAGAGAAAGATGAGGATGACTCCTGTCCTGGAGAAATTTACATTCCAAATTCTCACAAACTCTAAATTAGCAGAGTATTAGTTAATTAATTTGCATTTTGCCATGTACTGGGCCATACAAAATTTTCCCTAAAACTATGCCCAGTTTCATGTTCAAGTTCAACATGTGCTGAAAATTCAATGAATTCATTATCACCAGGTACTCTCTTTCTTCTGGCCAAATTCTCTTATCCAACTCAAGCAAAACTACACACTTGGTCTCCCTATTCTCTTGTCCTTCATCTCTTTGCACTTGTGGCTACACCATCTACCAAAAGTTCATCAACGGTCATTTTGGCATGCTTGCTGCCCTAATAGATGGCAATGTCCCCGAGGCATGGTTCAGCTTCCTAGAATGGTGCTCTTCCAGAGCTCCAGAGCATAAAATTGCAAAGAATATGACTTAAGAGACTAGAGTCCATGTTCTCAAGGATTCCCTCACTGCCCTTGTGTGAATTCTGCCCTTACTCGTCCACACACATAATCATTATTCCCACTCCCACTAGAGCAAGTTTGAGAAACGATTAATTTTTGGCAAAAGAAAATGCAATAACTGCACATGTCCCATGCCTGGACATTTACTCAGTCGATTCATACCTAAGAATGTCACAGTTGTGAAGCACTGCTGTGGAGCCAAGAATTAATTACCCCCAAATAAGTTCTTGGGGAGGGACCAAGTTTTCCTCATCAACATTCAAGGCAAATGCTACCACACAAAGGGAAACAGGAAAGAAAAAACCCAGAAGCCTGAACAGGAAAGAACATTTTAAAAGAGAGTAGGGAAATGAAAGAAGCATATGATGGCAGCCACACGCCTTCTTCCTCACGCAATGCCGTAGGATGACGGGTCTGCAGGAATGGTCCAAGACACCGTTTCTAGCACCAACAGGCTGATGTTTCCAAACCAAGAGCAAGCTAAATGTTTTTTTCCTGAAAAGGGAAGAGAACTTCTTCCTTTTATTTCTGTTGCTGTAACAGAATAAAGCAAATAAGCACAAAACTGAGTTCACGGATAGGCGTGGAAGGACACAGTTGAAGCCAGAGCACGAGGCTCTCTTGCACCTCAGGCTCTCACCTAGAACCTTCTTTGGTTTCACTAAAGGGCAGAGGCTGAGGAAGCAAGATGCTGAAGAGGCAGGTAGTCACAGGCACTGATGTATCAGACCCATCACTGAGCATACAGATCTTTTGACGTTAATGTTCATTTTCTATTGTCGCTTAACCATTTACTCAAACTTTAGTGGTTTAAAACACCACACATCTATTATCTCATGATTTCTGTGGATCAGAAGTTGAGCATTTCTTAGCTGGGCTTCTGTTCAATGGCCAGGTTGTGTCCTCATGTAGAGTTCAAGGTCTTCTTCCAAACTGAAGCTGATATTGGCAATCTTCAGTACCTTGAGATTGAAAACTGAGCTTCTCAGCTCCTAGGGGCAATTCCTTGCCATGTACAGTTTGCAATATGGCTGCTTGCTTTGTCACGACTGTGAGGGAGTATCCATGTCTTCAAGAAGGGCCCAGTCCTTGTTTCTAAAGCTCTTGCCTGAGTAAATCAGGCCCATCCAGTATAATCTCTCTTGATTAATTTAAAATCATCTGATTTGTGGTCTTAATTATATCTGTGAAATCTCTTCACCTTTGCCTTATAAAGTAACCTAATCATGGAAGTGACATTATGTCATTCCATGTCCTTAACCACACTCAGGAGGATGGATTATATAGGGCACAGAAACCAGGAACTAGAAATCTTGGGGACCATTGTGAAATATCACCTACTACAATACTTCCCTGACATTTCCAGCTCCTAGTCACTTTTCTAGTAGAGAAAGAAATAACAGGTAGGGAAGAGAGGCAGGAACCCACCCTACAATCAGAGTTACTGGGCTGAGCCATATGAAATCACTGATAACATAAATATAAATTCATAGACAGATATAGACTTAGATACAGGTATAGATGATACAGACAGAGAGATCGATTATAGAGATATATAGAGATAGAAACAGATAAAGATAGAGACAGAATCAGTCTCTTTTCATAAAGTGAGCCTTCCTAACCACTTTGTTTCTAGGGTACTCATGAATACTCTTTCCAGTTGGGTACCTACTGTGTTTTTAAGCTGAGATTTCAGTGGTTTTAGGGGTAAGACAGTCATTCTTTACTTTCTATTTTAGCAGGTCCTCTTCGCCATCTTCATCTCCATTTTTCCAGCAACAATGCAGTCCCAAGGAAGCCAGAAACCAGAGATAGGTCATTCTAGATTAGGCTTTCACCTCTAAGTAAAGCTTTATGACCGCCAAGATCGTCAGCAGCTTAAAGCCATCCTCAGTTCATGATGGCATACATGTGTCTTTGTGTGAGTGAGTGTGCTGTGCTCACGCGTACATACACTGGGAGACTCTGGAAGGAAATGCCTCCAAAGCCCTTGTCATTTCTGACAGATGAATTAAATTGAGTGTAACAGGCAATGCATGCAACTTGTACGAAGCTACACAGAAAAAGCCTTGCCCAAATCAGGAAAACAACAGCAACAGCAAACTCATGTTCATTTTGTAAGGTGGAGAAACTTCAAGAAGACATCATATATGGAGTGGAGTAAACATGCTGGTTTCAATGACAACAATTGCTAAAGAGGTAACACTGACTTCCGTGGGCAAGCCCGACAACACAAAGGCATGAGTTGTTTGCAGGTTGATAAACGTGCATACGTATGGGATCATGTACACTTGTCATTGACAAAACCACTGTCAACAGAATGGTACTACAACCTGAGATGTTTACAATATGAATAGGAAATTGTGAACCCAAAATATCAGAATTCTGCCAATTGTTTAAGCAAGGAAATAGGTTGTAAATGTTCTGAAAATTAGAGAGCATTATTTGAGTACAGTTCTGTTGGAAGCGTGAATTAGAACCAGAACCACTAATGCATGTGATCACTTCAAGGGCCCATGGTAAGTGAAAAGTGAACATCTATTGAAAAGTTTGGTTACATTGTAGTGTGATAGGAATTGCAAGAAACAGTTAAATACGTGTTTGAACTAACGGCCAAATATAATCCGTTTTCTCAGCGATATCACATAAGACCAAGGGCAAGTTGTTTCGCCTCTCTGCATCAATATTTAGATAAATATTCATTCATTTAACAATATCTATTGAATGCTAAGCACAGCTCAGGCTCTAGCGTACTCTTGGCATATTTAGAGAGATCAGCACAGCCAGAAGAGGCAACACCAGGGAAAAGTTATCAAACATTTGTACATGAAAAAGAAAACTCAGATATGACTCCTGAAAAGACACCTTCCGCACCCTAGAAGAACCACAAAGACACGTGTCTCAATGGAAGCTAGACATGCACTAATAGAATGTTTAAGTTCTTTCAACTTTTGTTACTGTTCAGATTGTGATAATATATATTTAAGTTTAGAAAAATGAATAACACACCCAAAAAATACCAGAGAACAAATTATACCACAAATCTAAATGGTTGATTGACTCAGTTATCAGTGACCTTGAATTAGAAGCTGTTTCAAAGCCGTTCTCTTATCGGCAGTCTGTTTGGGGTCTAACCTTACATACAAGCTGAGAAGTCATTTGAGAGATAACCAAAGGTATTCCCTCTTATTGGTCCAGACATCACAAGTGGAATTCTCATTGTTCTCACTCCTTTTGGTGCAGGGGAATGGGGTGGTGGTTCCAAAAAAAAGAAACTTCAGGTGCAAGAAGGAGAACAGGGGTGCAAACTCAAATGCCTACAACTATCAGGAAGTAACATAGGTGAACGGAGACCCCACAGGGAGGGGGAAGAGCTGGAACGTATTGGAGAACGTGGGAGCTACCTCTCCACCTCAGCTTACTATTACCTAGCGGTCAGGTACTCAGAATGGTTTAATCTTCTGCTTTCTTCTAAATGCAAATTTTCATGTAAAATCTTAAAGTCCTAGCAACCAATTAAGAGAAAATTAAACAGCATTTGGATAAAAAAAAACAACCTGGCAGCTGGTTGCGACCACTACAGTAGACCTTAAAACACTAAGACATTTCCACCTCCTAACACTACGCGTGAAATTAGAGTAATATAATAATATAATTCTTGAGGACTAAAAGAGCTCTGAGGAAATGAATGACAGGTGTACATCATCCGGGGGAAGCTCTGACCACCATGGCAGGAGAGGGAATTAGAGGAAAACACCAGAGAGAACAAAAGAGGAGACAGATAATCGGGGACAAAGAGAGACGGCAAGCATACAGGAGTGTGTGTGGATGTGTGTGATGGGACAAAGGGGGCGGAAGAAACAGAAAAGCAAAGAAAGGAATGAAAGCAGACGTGAGCGTTTCAAGGAAGTAAGTATAATTCCTCTAAATTTTCACTTAGAACAGTCGTGCTAGCGAAACGGCTTTTAGAAATTTCTACTGACAATAATGTCATCATTTTTATAGCATCCAGCATACTTTCGATGCTACACTTTTGAGTTGTGTTAAAAATGTGTGGGACTCGAGAAGAAAACTGTACTCCTGGAATTAAATACTTAAGAAGAGCGAAAGGGTTTGTGTACATATTTGAAAGCATGCTAGTTTTGAGACAAATATAACTTTTCACTTGCAAAAAAACTTAGAGTTAAAACTTATAAAATAGTCACAAATGTGCTTAAACTCTTTGGAGGAAAAAGAAGGGTTCACAAGCATTTGGGTGCAATCTTATATGTGAATACGCACATCCCATCTCTGAAATGTATTTTCAGCTGGAAGTCCTGAAAATTCCAGAAGTTTAACGGTCAAGTGATAGCATCACAAAGATGATAAATCTGCATTTGTAAAAATAATTTCCCATTTAGGAAGAAAATTAAGAGACCCAGCCCATTCCTGAGATATGAATATAAATAGATATTTATAGCAATCATGGGCTCCTGCCAAACATTATTTTAATTTTTACAAAATCCATTGAGATTTAGACCCAACTCTTTCAATAAAGACTCGGCATAAAACTAATCTTAGTTCGTCTCATTTTTCTCTCTGAACAGGTACAATTTTCTTTTGTCTTTATTTTTTTCTTTTTTAACAAGCATCAGTAAAAAGTGTTTAAAATGTCACAAGTTACTTTTTCGAATTTCTATCCAGAAAAGTCATATTTTGAAAACGACAACTCGTCTTTTCTGTACATAGCAATTTCAGAAAGTTTTATAGCTTATCCAATTTAATTCAGAGGGTGGATGGGTGAGTGTGGGGATGAGGAGTAAGAGTGCTGGAAGGGAGGCAAGTCATACCTCACACTGCCCGTAAATGCCAGTCAACCTCGAGTCGGTGGCACAGGTCTCCATTTTTCAAATGTCAGTAAGTCTTCTATTTAAAAAAATATATGGGGCCGAGCGACTGTAGAGTTCTCATTCCTCATGATCTCATTTTCAAATGTTCCTGATCTTTCATCCCTTTCTTATGATTTCCGATCCAGTGACACAAGCCCCAGCACATAGAAGTTCACATCCTGAAATCTCTGATAAAGCCATAATGACGCTGTGACTTTTTTTTTTTTTTTTTTTTTTTTTTTTACCACTCAAGAAGATATCCCCCAACCGGAAGCCCCATTTTAAAGTATTCTTTTTTCCACTCAAAAAATAGATTTTAATCAAGAACTATATGTGGACATTGTAAAAGAAACTTCAGACAAGCAAAAGAATAAATAAATAAAACTAATTATAACATAACAATTTGTATTCCGCCACCCACCAATATGCCTAGTTATACATTTTCGGTATGTGGTTGTATAATTATGCCTGTACTATTTAAACAAACAATAAAATGATGCTACTTTGCAACCTAATGTTTCACTTAAATTATTGTGAATACTGTTCTATCAATAAATATCAATCGCATGGCTCTTAGCAGCCAAATAATACAATAGCTGTTGTGTTTGCCATAATACATTTAGTCAATCCAGTTTTTCACTATTAGAAACAATGTTGTGAGGAACATCTTTCTAACTAAATCTTTGTGTGTGCCCCTATCTATTGTCTTGGGCTAAAGTCTTAACAGCAGTAGCAATAATAGAAACATTATTTCTGAGGACTTACTTTGTGCTGGGCTCCAAGGAAACACTTTTCAGGGTTATCTTATGGAATCATCGCACCAATCCCAGTTTTACAGATCAGCAAACCAAGATACAATGAGGATAAGTACAGACATGCTCCTTATTGAAGTCCATTGCTGTTGTGTTTTTTACAAATTGAAAGCAAGGCCCTCCACCAGCAAAAATATTATGACTCGCTTTGTTGTAATGGTCTAGAACCAAACACGCAATACCTCCAAGGCATAGCTGTAATTTATCTTAGGAAGTAGTAATCTCAGATCTCTTGAATCCAAAATCAATTCTTTTCCCCACCGACACTACTCCACCACCCTCAAGGTGAGGTTCTCGGCCCAAAGGATATTCAAGGTGCAAAATATTTTGATGAGACTCACCAAATAGCTCTCCAACTATACCAATGGCCATTGACTTTATGTATTGGGGAAGTGGTCCTCCCAGCTCTCCCAGACCCCTGCAGAAACCCCATACCAACGCCACCACCGCCATCGACACACTGCCTTCCAGTTTGCTGTGACACCTCAGAAAATAGAGCTATAAAAATAAGCAAAAGACCTAGGACTCAAATTGAACATAAAAGTTGTTGCAGATATTGTTCCGTGACAAACTGCCTCTCCAAACCACGTAAATTGTCCAAAACCTCTTAAACCTTTGCTCTATATCACCACATAGGATTATGAAGGGGATACCACAAAGGAACTACAGGCTAATTGAAAAATCATTCACTTGAGATGCAGTAAGGACCATGCTCCATTTCTAGGGACGTATATAGAAACTAGAAACACGTGGAGCCCTACCCGGATGGAGGAACTGGCTAATCAGCAAACTCGAAGAGAAATCATCTGCTTTTTCCTCCCTTGTTGGAGTTGCATTTAATAATTCATGGGAAATGCAAAACAAAACAAAACACACACACACAAAACTCTACAGGGAGGTCACATATCCAAACTCCTTCCACCCTGAGGCCTGGTGGCTCCCCTTTCAAAAAAAAAAAAAAAACTGCAGCATCGACTGAGTGGGAAGCCAGTCATCACCCAAGAGCTGATGTTTCTAAAGCCTATTGTTCCAAGATCATTATCATGGTTTTCCATTAGCAGGACTAAGTAAATGCTTTCCTAAATAATCCTGTCAGTGGTTTAAAAAATATATATTTTGGAAGAAAGGCTCAATACAGTACTGGCAGGGGGATTATATTGGTCTTCATTTTGGAGGCTTTTTCCCACTGCTTTTTGGAGGGACAATTAATATTGACTCTACCCATCGTTAATTTTCCACAGTCAGCAGGGGCTTTTAGGTTTTAAAAGTATAATATCAATACAGATGTCGTAGGAGCTCTTATTTATTTTTGTTTTCCTCCTGCACTCCATGTTCTCCACCCTCACCAGACAATACTTCACAGGTTTAAGGCAACTGGCTACTGGAGAGAGTAACTTCCATACTTGTAAGGAGATGGGCTCTCATGGCCTTTCCAGAGGGATCAGGATGTGTGAGTAAAACACTATGATTTCACCATCCTCCTGTCCTAGCGGGTGGGGAGGGTTTGCTGAGAATGGAGACAGGAAAGGGAAGGGGAGACAGAGGAGGTATATTAGCATCTCCTTTCTCAGAGTCTTACACCCCTTCCTCTTCAAAGCCCCCCAGGGACCACGTGTACATTTAGCCATGTATTTTTCTCCCCAGGGGGGAAGGTTAATACTTAGTATATTCTATGTTCTTTCTCTTTGCTCATAAACTCTACTTTTTCAAGAATCCCTAAGTAAACATCACCTAAATGCTGACTAACAAGAGTTCAAATGTGGCCTCGGTGGCTCTGCAAAACTAGGCTACAGAAACAAGAGCGAGCACCGACCACTCCCCAGGCTTCCTGGCAAAGGCCTATGTGGCCCCCTACGCATCGCAGCCCATTAGAGCCTTTGAAACGGCACCTGGACGCATTGGCTTGTTGGCAGGCTTCCTGGCGCAGGAGCTAAGCAGGGGTGTCCTCGTCTGTCCCTCTTTCCCTTTCAGGCACATGAGAAACTGCAGAGTCTGCTGGCCAGGCAGCTGCCTCCAGGGCACAAGGGACCATCCACTTCCAAAGGTCTCCTCATCCAGGAAACCCCCTCCAGAATTCTTTGCTTCCTAAGACAGGCTTGTACTAGACAATGTCACTCAGGACTTCCAAAGCCAAGGCTAAGAAACACACGGGTCACTTGTTAGCCCTGCACAGATGTTCTAACCGTGCACAGACGTTCTAAGCATGATGCATGCCTTCCTCCACGCTGTATTTAGACCTGGTTCTGCCAGGTGCTGAAGTACACACCAAAACGGTCTGTTCTGTCTTTGAGCAGCTCACGGTCCAGTAAGATGTGTTATCCGGGGAGTGGGAGGAGCGAGAGCGAAGGGCTAGCATGGAAACATCACAAAAATAGTGATCAATCCAGCATTAGGAATAAGAGCCATGTGTACATATTTGTTTACGTTGGAAGAGTAGGCTGCTCTGCTATGTGCAAGCCGGGTTACCTCGGGCAAGTCCCTAAACTTCTCTGTGCCACGGTTTCATCATCTCTAAAGTGAAAGCAATAATAGTACCCACTTTAAAGGGCTGGTAGGGGGATCAAACCAGCTGACACATGAGATGCTCAGCGCAGTGCCTGGCCCCTAGTTACGGGTTAGCCTGCATTCGCGTTAGCGTTGCCTGTCTCAGCTCACTATGAACTGAGACAAATCGGGGGGGAGTCCATGAAAGTGGGCCCTGATCCCCCATGGAAGTGGGGTACTCAGAGCAGGCTTTTCAGGGTAGATGCGAGAGCTCTGTCTCTAAGAAAGGCCGCCCAGGGCAATGTAGCTGGGTGGGGGCGATGGCGAGAGTCGATATTGGAGAGGTGGGGAGTGGTCAGTGCTGGGGGTGAACGTAGCCTGAGGGCAACAGGGAGGAACTGGGTGACTTTCGGAGAGGGTCGTGATGGTAAAATGATGGGCTGTGGATGTTACAAAGACGGCTAGGCGGCGGCGGGAGAAGGCGCCCAGAGCAGACGGCAGGGCGGAGGGCGGAAGTTAGAAGAGGAAGGAGCAGCAGGTGGGCTGGCGGGGCGGGAGGGGGACCCGCTGCGCTTCGGAGTGGCCGGTCCCCCCTCGCTTTCTGCCCAGCCCTTTCTGTCCCTCTCGTCACTGTCCCTCACAGGTTCTCTCTTTATTTTCCTGTCTCGTCTCTGGTCCTTTGTCTCTCCCTGTGTGTGTGTGACTCTCCCCAGACCCTCTGTCTCTAGTCTGTCTCTCTGTTCCCCGCTTCACGTCTCCCTCCCGCCCCGCTCTTTTCCCGCAGCACTTTCTGTCTCTCCCAACACAGCCGTCACTTACTTACGCCATTTATCCTGTTGGGCCCCTTCCCTGCCCGTTAGGATGTAAGTGCCACCAGGCTGAGATTTTCCACCCGTTTGCTCACTGACATACTCCAGGGCCCTAGAAAAGCGCATGGCACATGGCGGTCGCCCCACGGTGAACCCAGCATTTTTTGTTGTGGTGGCGAAGGTGGGTGACTGGCCGGGAGCAGACAGGGAGACAGCAGCACGAGGTGCCTCCCTAAGTAGGAATCAGAGCATCTGATTCAAAGTCGGCATCGCCAGTTGCCCCAGACCGAAGAGCAAGGAGTAAGACCCCTGGGGCCCTGGCAGGGTGGGTGGGTCACAGCCCACCTGGCCTCTCCATACTGCTGTGGCTTCAGCCAAGTGTCCTTTTTTTATAGCTTCTGAAATCTAAGTTAACAAAGACGAAGCAGGTTTAGAAAAGAACAGTTAAGGGCCAGTTGCAACCCGTGCCAATAACTGGAGGGAAATGAGACCAGCGTCCTCCGCGCTGCTCATGGCGCTTGCTGGTTGAATGCGCAGGGCGCTCCCGTCTCTGAACTCCGGAATCTTCTAGCCTGACACCTACAGGCTCTGGGGTTTGATGTCTCAGGAAATAAACTCTTGGGGCCTTTGACTTAAGACTTACTTTCTTCAGACACTTAAAGAAGACGTGATGTAATCCTTGGCCAAGAAAAACCAAAACAGGTCAATAAAATCACCGTGCCATCTTTTAGCAAACTGTGTATTCATTCGACAACCATTTGTTGAACTCCTATGACAGCCAGGGTTGGTACTGGATGCTCTCAATGCGTCAAAGCTGGATCACACAGGGATTTGGACTAGAGGAGATTAAAAACCTCCAAATACCGTAATGCAAGGTAGAAAAACTAGGTCGCATAAGAAAAGTAAAAATAAAGCATGAGGCATGAGGGGTGATCAGAGTAGGCGGCATTCCCGACAGAGCTGGGGATGTTTTGTTACAAATCTTCAAAGCAGGTGGAACCTTCGCTTCTCTTAGGAGTGTATTTCAAAGGGCAGCCAACTTAACCGGCAGTTTACAGCTATCATGTTGTCCTGCGATGTCCACATTGCAAATGCCAACAACGTTTACTTACGTCTGCCTTCCCTCTGGTGCAATCAACACCTGGAAACCGAAGGCCAACACACCTAGCAGGCAGACTACAATAAGAAGTGACAAACTTCCTTTCTCTGCTTTGGTGCCATATTCAGACTTGACTCACTAATGCACACCGTACTAAGTCTGGGCTCAGCCTTCTTATCCTGCCAGGACCTGTATATCCAGAGCGTACCCCGAGTGCAAAGCCCTGACACAGGCACCTTGCATGAGCCCACTTTACAGATAAGGAAACCACCGCTGGGAAAGTCAAGTCAAGTCACACCGTGGGTAAGCGAGGAAGCCAGAATCTGACTCCACCGCATCAGCAGCCGGCTCATCTCCAGCCTGGTTCACGCGAAGCAGCAACTGCCTCTGCCCTCACTGCCTGCCTGTGTCTTCCACTTAACTCAATCTCTGCTTTTGCCTTTTCTCAACAGCCCTGTCCCATTGCTGCCCACACCCCAGTGTGACAATCCCCAAATTCTGATGGGCAGCAAGTTACATCTACTTCATCCCTGTCCAGGTCTTTCTCAGAGACCGACTTTAAGAGTTCCCTGAAAGTAAAAAGCCCCAAGCATGATGGCGTGAAATGGCAATTTAAACAGGCCAGCCAGTGGTCAAGTTCTCCTACCGTCTACGTGTGTTACATTCTTCCCAAACCAGGGAGTGCCAGATGACGCAACGGCATAGTGCAAGGATGGAGAGGCCCTGCCAGGTATCTGCTGTGCTCTCCAGTCCTGTACTGTTTATCTAATAGCTAATATAATATCAAGTGACAGTTTAAACAGGCTACTTTCCACTAATCTGTGCATGCTGTATGCAAAACAGCGCTGACCCTGGCTTGATTCCTTAAAGCATGTAGGATTTAATTAACTCCCACTGTTATAGAAGTAATGACAAGTTACTTAGTACTTTTAAGACTGATAAATAAAGTCCTTCTGACAGGTGAGCTGAAAACCTACACTGTTACAGACTTGTAATATAAAATGTCCCTGTCCCTAAACTCAGGATTTCCTTTCCTAAAGCTAAAAATGATCCCCAGTCCCTTAAAACTGATTTTTCCTGGAAACTCTTAAATATGGTAGACCCAGAGCAAAGAGTTATGCACTGTCTTCTAAAAAGGGGGAATTTTTCAGGTGCCGAACAGGATAAATGAATGGAGAGAGAGGGAACATGAAGAGAAATAGAGAGACATATTTATGTATTTTATTAACACTGAACTTCAAATAAACATCTGTGGGAGTTTCAATACACTTGACTACACACCATCATCTTTATGTCATAGCTAAGGCCCTGTTTTTGGAGAGTGCAGTAGAGATTTATCTGCAGTGATAAAATCTCCAGTTTCTTTCAATTCACATTCATTTCTCCCATCTTTCTTGAAGGAATACTCTCTCCTCCCTGACAAGAATCACAGATGCGTTTCCTCTCCCAGGCCCCCCTTCAAATCTCTTATTTAACTGAGTTTGACATGTCTCTAATACTTATTTAGAACCGCCGGTCACCTCTCTCCAATAGCTCACCCCCTCACAAATGGGCGTTCATCACCAGGAAAGAAAGTATGGATATTAATACTAGTGATACAGAAGTCTGCACGGCCTCAAGCGCCACCGATAGCGAGATAGAGTAAGAGACCCTGTCATAAATACATGAAATGTCCAGTAAAGGAGAAGTTGCTCTCAACTGACTTAAATATAACTCCAGGTGTAGGTGATTTTTTTTTTTTTTTTTTTTTTTTGTCATCACATAATTCAATAGGAAAAGAAACAAGAGAAAACTTACGTCCTGGTGCCGTAACTGTCATTAGAGAAGCTGTCATCGATGTGTTTGGCAAATCTGTGTTTGCAAATGTGTGAGCCATGGTTTATGGCTAACCTAACATCATGTTGTGTTTGGGCCTGCACTACCTTAAAAATCTGAATGAGTTGATGATATAAAATTGAAACATTTTACATACAGTTCAGAAAATTTGCTTCTCTTGAAAAGTTCAAAGGTCTGATGGTACTGGGTAACAGCTAGCTGATGCTAAGTTGTAACTTTTCGTTACAATGGGGTTTATGATGTGTAACTAGCCACACTTCTCACCAGTCCTAATTGCCCTTTACCTGACTGCAGCATTCATTTGCATCGTCTGTGGGCCCATGAGTTTCTGATCTCCACCATGAACATGCTCTTCCAAGAAATGTCTGTAAATGCAAAATTCACGGTAAAGGATCAGAGGTGAACGGAACCCTTGCTTTAGATCATCCATGATCCAGAGCTTCTCGAGCTTAGATAGGTCACGTCTCTGATCTCCAGTTTCTTGTCTATAGAGTGCACGTGATCATCTTTTAGGTCCTTTTCTCCCATTGAGTTTAAGTGAAAAACAAAAACTGCTTTTTATATAAATTCTCAAGATCAGTGTGGAAAGCTAAGAGTTTCACGAAACATTTTTCTTTAATTCTGTAGAGCAACAAATGAGCCACTATCAACAGAACATTCAACGACTCCATGGGGAAAATTGGCAAATCTTTAGACACACTTCCGCCAAATAATGGTCCATTCTCCACTCCGAGTCATGGAGTGTCCACTTTGCACAATGGGCAATCATCGGTAGTTTCTCTGAGGAGCTGGATGTATGGGAAAGCTGTGGGGGAAGAAATACAACCTGAGAAATCTCTCAGCCCACAATACCATTGTGTGTGTTTAGGAAGAGAATCAGCACTCCAGGACTAATCCCGAGTAAGAGGCTGATAACATGTTTGAAACTGCTCTGTTGGGCCTCCATCTTGACTTCTTTCCCCAAAATTGTATAAATAGGGCCTAAGTATAAATTAAGCCATTCATGTGATGGCCATTTTCTAACAGGTCAGTAATGTGGTGAAGACATACAAAGAAAGCTGTATTTTGTCCTCTTACTTACAGAGTCCTCGGCTTTTAATGGTAGAAAGGACTCTAATGCAGCCCTCTTATTTTACAGAGAAGGGAAAACTTTTAACCCAAGAATCAGGATAATGTGCACCTGCCCCCAGGCTTGTGTGTGTGTGTGTGTGTGGTGTGTGTGTGTGTGTGTGTGTGTTTCTCCCTCATTTATAGCATAGGATGGGCTATGGAATCAGACTCCCTGCCTTTAAAGCTTGGTCCCATTCTCACTGCCTGAGTCCCCTATTTCCCTTGCCTCTGTTTCTTCATCTGTAAAAAATAGGGATAACTTATCTCATAGGATTGTGTGAGGATAACATGGGATGATTCATGTAAAAAGCCTTGGAACAGGTCCCAACATAGAAGTTAAGTAAATTCAAACTCATTCTTTATTATCAGGTTTGCTTCTGAGTAGAACAAACCAGAAAACAGTGTGCAGGGCAGCCGGGTGAATCCTGGGTTCCACCTGGGGGCCTTTATGGGACACTGAGCACGTTACTTGACAACCATGAGATTTGATTATGGGTCAGTAAAATGGTGCAAGAATTACATGAATAATGTGTGTGGATATGACTAACACCAGGACCAGCAGTACAGGTACTAAAGAAAACTAATTCTAATAACTAACCATTAATAGTAGCATTGATTTTTACAAACTTTTTTTATTAAAATGCACATATCGTGAATGAGTGATGTCTTGGCATCCTATCCTTTCCCCACAAATCAGCACCAATAATAATGACTAATATTTGCTAAGTGCTCATTATCTACAAGGCACTGTGACAAACACATAGCATGTATTGACTCACTGAATTGTCACAGCAACACTGAAATAGATCATATTATTATCATCATCCCCATTTTATAGATGAGGAGACGGAGTTTTGGGGAAATCAGCTTAGTCAAGGGCACACGGCTAATAATCAGGAAAACTGGAATTTAAACCAGGGATCAGACCCCAGAGCTGTCTTACTGTCTCCCCAAAGAAACAAAATCTATTCTCCTAATAAATTTTGCGGCTGGCTATTCCTGCCATGGAACTTAAAAATAAATGGACAGAGATATTAAAATGATAAAATTAAACTTAATTTCTTTCATGGAATAAAGAAACCATTGACGAAGTGTTTTTCTGACAAATATGACAGTCGAGACACATTAGCATGTGGAATGTTAACGGCACCAAATCAAATAATCCACCCTAAATCATTATCAAAGTGCCATTTGGAATAATGTCTTTGTCAAAATGAATGGCTTCTATTTGTTGAGCACCTTACATCATGCCAGGGGCCACCTATGAGTCTTTGAGAAGTCACTTAATCCTAATATCATACAGATGTTAAAAGATTGAGTCAGGATTTGCCTGGAGTCCATCTCATCCTGAGCCTAAATTCTGTACCCCATGAGTCAAGGCAGAATGTATAAGAAGTTAACAGCGAAGGGCCTAGAATCAGCTTCTTGCCTTCCAAGGTCGGCTCCTCATCTTACTAGTTCTATAGCTTTGGGAAATTCATCCTGGTGCCTCTGTCTCTTTTCCTGTAACATGGGAAAATAATTCTCCCAAGAATACCTTCATGTAAGTTGCTACTCAGAGTGCGATCCAGGGACCATGCTAGTCATACATCATTCTGTATGTCACCAGTCTAAGATCAGGTAAATACTGAAATCAACCATCTGAGAGAATATTTTTCATGACCATTGACTCTAATAATAATAAGATGATGGCCTTATATCCTTTATGCCATTTTAAATTTCATTTTTCTATTAATTAATTTTTATCACAGTTTAATAAGATAATAGTCCATGACGGATTAGAATTTTTGGGGGAAAAAAAGAGGGGGAGTCCCCCAGAAGCAGTTTTAGAAGCACTAGATGTTTACCTGTTATGTAGAAAGTTCTCAATAGATGGTAGCTAGCAATATAATTCTTTGCTACACTGTCCCTCCACTTTCTACAAAGGAAGCCAAAAATTCCAACAGCATCAAGAAGATAAATTTCAAGACATAGGATGCTGGTAATTTTACTGACCAGAGCTTGACTCTTTCAAGCCCTGGTTGATGATCTATGGGGGGAAACTATGAGGAACTTCAAGGGTTTGCTGGATGAAATCGATATGCCTCCAAGACGCCTATTAGTAGAACTTTTTCTTGCATACTATGGCTAATGTTCTATTTTCTAGTTATAAAGTCCTTTGCCTTCAGCTTTACCTGGTCCTCTCTTTCCCCTCACAGATAGTATTTGGTAGGATTTACCAAAAGTTTGGAGCAAAGACAAATCGGGACTGAAAATCCCAGTTCTCCACTTTCTGGCTCTCTGATTTTTATGTGTTACCTATTGTCCCAGAGATTTGATTTCCCCATTCAGATAATGCCTACCTTAGAGGAAGGGTCAAAGGGGATTCATATTGAAAACGCCCAAGAGACTCGACTCCCCTTCTCCATTCTCTTTTGTAAAGCAGACGATGCAGCCATTAGTATGGGTAGGTGAGGAAAAGGAAATGATAAAGCCTAAGAATTATTTCAGCAAAATTGCTTCCCTCTTATTATCTGTTTATAGCTAAGACTCCAAAATGTCTGTTAGACCACAGGAAAATAATAATATGAAAGATGGTGTTTTTATACCATTGCCTGAATTAAAGTCCTCAACTAAAGATCCAAGAGAAATGACCTATATGTATTGAACAGTTTCTGGGGACAGCACAGCTTCCCAAGACTCTGTTTATCGGAGGCGTGTTGGTCTGGAAAGGGGTTTAGAGGAAGAAACCGACATCAGAGGGAGACTCCCCATTCCACAGTCAGCCACCCATCATGCAGACACAGTGCTTTCGCTGGCCAAGTGAAAGGGAAGAACTGCACTGTAAGTTAACACTAATAACCTCTCGATGAGGACAACAGACCGCTGACCAACTTAAGCAAGTCCAAAAGAACTGAATTAATTGCTACCCAATTATGTTTAATAAACACAGTCACTATGTGATTGGTTGTAAATGTCTTCTCAGTGGGTATGGACTTTTGGTTTCAGTGGGGGTAGCAGGTAACAGAAGATGAAGTCACCTATAAAAAGGTATCTAATGAATCAGAGGACTCCCTCCCACCTCCGTGCCCTAAGACGAGAATTCAGTTTCTACCAGAAAGTACAGTTTCCACTGGGCACACCTTTTGTAATGGCTGATGCCACCAGTCTGAGAAACATTTATATTCAGTGTAAATAAGTTAGATTTGAGAAATTAATGAGTTCCACTACCCAAGCTGCTCCTTATGAATTCATACAACTCAAAAACATCTACTAAAAATAATACCTTTTGAGCCATATACCAGCTTTATAGAGGTCATTAATATTTCCCCATTAAAGTTACCAGTCCCATTATTTTTCTTGATTACCTTCGTGTCTTGACCCACAACACCAGCTCATCCACAATTCTCGCTTGTGTTGAAATTGACCTCAGAACCCATTAGCCTCCCTTAGCCTCCCTTTCTCCAAGTGACAGTCACCTCTCTGCACCCCAGTGAGACCTCATCTGGAAAGCTGTCTTCCATACCTCTTCCCTCTCTCTTTCTGATTTGAGATACACAGGGCAGACTGGAATGAAGGTGAAGGGGAGAAGTCTTAAACTGCAAGAAGACTGTCCTTCCTTCCTTCCTTCCTTCCTTCCTTCCTTCCTTCCTTCCTTCCTTCCTTCTTTTCTTCTCTTTCTCACTCATTCTTTCAACAGTTTTTGAGTACCTGCTCAGTGCCAGGCACAAGGCAAGACGTTTAGTTCAGAATCCAGAGAAGAACAAGACCTAATCTCTGCAGGAAAGCAGACAGAAAAACAGATGAGTAAGAAAGCACATGCAGAGTTTAGGGGGAAGAGACAGGAAGGCACCTAGCTCAGAAAGAGTCAGAAAAAGGAGGTTCTCTGAGTTGAGTGTGGAAGGATTAGTAGGACTTGCCTGGGAGATGATAACGTAGAAGGTATAGAAAAGCTCCCATTAAAGAGACTGGTTCTGTTTTGCTCTTCTCTATATTTCTAGCAACGGCACAGAGCCTGGCACGCAACAGGCATGCCACACGCAGTGAGTTAATGAATTAATGTTACAAAAGGATTCCCATGAGAATCTAATCACTCATTGCCTATCACTTCATTAGCAAGATAGATGGTGACCCATTTCCATTCCCTTTACGGTCGGCCCCTTTACACAGAAACTGCTTCATGCTCTCCTCTCTAAGGTGTCCCTAATTGTGTTTCTACTGCCGTATGATACCGCATCTTTGTTCCCAATTGGCAGTCATGAAGAGACCGAAGAGAATAGAAAGAAAAGGCTTCTGAATAATAACATTTGTATGTGACCCTTTCAAATGACCAAGATGCCTAGTAAAATAACTGTGGATGGGGACATCCATGTACAATTGTGGCTCGGCTTCTGATGTTAGAAAACACAAGGTAAGCAATGAATTTTCAATCTCAGAACTGTTAACACTTTGTTGTACACGTCTGTCCTGCACATTATTAGATGCTTAGCGATATCTTGGGCCTCCACCAACCAGATTCCAGTATCACACCGCAGTTGTGACAATCAAAATGTCTCTAGACATGGACAAATGCCCCTAGGTGGAAGGACATTTGAAATAATTCCTATCTGAGAATTGCTAATGATGACAGTTTCTTAGTAATTCATTCCCATGGGGGTCTCCAATGGACAACGTGCAATCTCGGATGATCATCACAGAGTCCCAGTGTTAAAAATGACCTTGGAGCCTGTCTAGCCCAAATCGGATTTTCCCCGTGAGGAAACTGAAGCCCAGAGAGGGGAAGTGGCTATTTGAAGTCTATCCTACCAATGGTAGCAGAATAAACCCCAAGCCCCTTGCCACTCAGACAAGAATCTTTCTACCATACCATGATTTTCTATGACATTATTTTTTGAGTCATCTAACAAAGAAAAAAAAAAGCTAACATTAATTTAGCAGTGATATAGATGGCTTCTTACGGTAATGCAGTTATAATAATAATGAATAACAATAATAATAAAAACTATTCACTGAGAAATTATAATATATCAGTCAGTTCCCTAAGAATTTTCTTGCATTTTCTCATAACCTTTTGATGTAACAATCACAGAAATCCTAGAAGTAGATACTCCCGTCTCTGTTTTTATAAATGAGGGGCAGAGGTTAAAGGTTAACATTCTTTTAAGACTAAAAATCTTGTCCATGGTCCCAGAGCTGGGCAAAAGCAGAGACAGGACTCACAGAGGGGCTCCAAGCCGATGATGCCTCTTGCCTTCCCACTACGTCATGCGTCCATAGCGGGGAGCCGGCCGCTGTGCTACGCTCTTTCCGACTTCTCTTCGCTGCATTCTATCTGAGTCAGCCCTGCTCCACCTTCTGCCCTTTCAGATCACACTTCCATGTGATATTTGCATTTTTAAGCCACAGTTGGTGATACTCTTCAGCAGCTGATGTAGTCCATCTAATCGAATAAGTATTCCCTGAGCTTCTCCTGTGGACCAAGTTCAAGGCTCAGCATGTCTAAGGAAACTAGCAGCAGTTTATTTCTTTTTCAGCACTTGTCAAGATTGGTCATCGTTTGTTGGTTTTGTCTACCTTTCCCACTGGATGGGAGGCTGCGAGAGGTCACGGGTCGTGTCTGTCCTGGCTTTCTTTTATCCTCCGTGCCTAGCACAGAACACATGCTCAACTAATTCTTGCAAAACCAAATTGAATGGATGGAACATCTGCTCTGAAACAAGCACACTTCTATATTTAATATTATCTTATTTGATCTCACTAAAACCTTCCATGAGATTTATCTCCATTTTATGTTAAGAACCTAGGAGCAGAGATTTTTAAGGGTTTTGTTCAAAGTCACCCAGATGGTATGTAGATTGTCCCAGCAACAGTCCAGAAGGAGCATATGGTTCAAAGTGAACATATATACCACTCCAAAGAGGCTGAATAGAGCAGTGCTGAAAAGCACAGGCTCCGGAGCCAGACTTCCTGGGTGTGCATCCCTGGTCCATTAGTTACTATCAGTGTGATCCAGGACCAGGAAGTTCTCCCTGCCTTAGTTTCCTCACCTGTATAATGGAAGTAATTGGAATACTTGCCCCAAAGAGTTACTGTGAGAAACACATGAGTCAACATACACAAAGCACTTTGAGCATTGCCTAGCACATGCTGCCTTACACTTATATAGCACTTACTATTTTCATAGTAAAGGAGAGAGAAGGAATAAACAGATGTACACACACACACACACGCACACACACACACACCCCAATTAGAAAACAGTACAAGAGTGGTACAGAGAAGTATTATAAGAAAAAAACAATCTTTCTCGGCCCCACAGGAAATAACACCTTGCATTTAGATTTTTGCCATTCCATTTAGAGTTGAAAGAACACATTCTTGTCTCCAACATAAGCCGCCCTTTTTACTAGCATTGAATTCAATTTAGCTTTATATGCTGTTTAAAAAAAAAAAAAAAAACACTCTTCCAAAATGCCTTCGAGTGCAGGATGGAGGGGAAAAGGCGCATGCACAGAAATACAAAGGCAGTTATTCCCATGTCATGCTGCTACCCTGTGTGAGACTGACTAGGCAGAGTTCTGCAGAAATGGCTTCAGATGGCTGCAAGAGACGGGGCTGTGCGGAGCCGGTTGATGGGGCGCTTAACTCTGACTCATATTCATTTACTGCTACATTTAAGCTGCTTTCAAGTCGGTTTTCCCTCAAAAATACTATTCACATCAAAATGGCAGAGTTCTGGATCTGAAGCCTCAGGATGCTGAGTGATCCACTTTGCCTTCATCGGCCTCGACTTGTGGGTGAGCAGAGTGGAGCACAGGCTGGCGGTGCCATCGCACCATAAATAAATAATTATGTAGATATCTGCTGGACATGCAAAAAATATATTTTCTAAACATTCGAGAAAGCCTCAGTGTTTCTCCCAAGGAGTAACTCAGAAGTCAATACTAAGGTCTTTTTCTTTCAAGATATTTAGGATGGAGAGAATAGAAACTCCAATATCCATATTCCATTTTGTTATTCTAAACTCAGAAGTTGGACGTGATTGGTCTAGAATAAATAAATTATAAGGTACAACAAAAGAGATGGGGGGTGGTAATCTATAGAGTCAGTGAATCTTAGAAGACATATCAGCTGATGGCAAAATGGACCCTATTTAGATCCTTTTTCAAACAAACTGTTAAATGGCACGTGTAGAATGATTGGAAGTTTTCACATTGACTATATATTTGATAGTAAAAATTATTGTTAATTTTTTGATGTGCTAATGGTATTGTGATTGCTTTTCTTTACACATAATGAAATATTTACAGAAGAAATAATGTCTTGGATTTGCTCCAAAGTAATATGGGAGGAGGAAATGGATAGTGGGTAGAACTAAAGAAACAAGAAAGAAGGTTGGCCATGAATTGTTAATTGTTAAAGTCTGTAGCAGGTATGCAGTCAGTATATAGTATACCGTGGTTCGTGTCACTATTATACTATTTTGTCTCTTTTTATACATTTAATAATTAAAAGTAAAATAAATTAATTTTAAAGGAGCAAAAATTATATATTTTAAAAGGCAAGTGATTGAGGATAAAGATGGAATAGCTTTTCCTCCCTCTGATTAAAAAGTGGCACATATAATCACCAACAGCTGCCTCAATGGCATGTTAGGAGGCATCCGGATGGTACCACAGAGCCATTTCGAAGACAACGACGTGGAGAACGCGGAACCGCTCTATAGCACACGGCACATTCTGCCTTCTGGTACTGCGACTTATGGCTGGACCTAATTCTTCCTCCTCCTCCTCCAGTAAACTGTAATCTCCCATGAGACTGACCATCACTAAGACTGGGTCCTGCTATTGCTCTGCCTCTTAAAGAGCCTCACGAATTATCTGAAACACAGGAAATGTGTGAAAAACACTTGTTGAAACTGTTAAAGCAGCATTTGCGTCACTATGGGGACAAAATTTTGAATTTAATGTTAATTTTTTTCATCATTTTATATATGGCAAAAAGAATTTTTTTTAACTTCTGGGAAGTAGGTGATTTTGGCAGGCAGGTCATCACATAGCTTAAGTCAGTGCTTCCTAAAGTATGAGCATCACAATGGTATGCAAGAGTTATATATTTATTTTTAATACTTATTAGGATAAAAGTAATTGCATTGACACAGATACAACAGTTTAGGAAGAGGCTACAATGACTTAAATTTTAAATAAAATGACTAAGTAGTATTCATACTGTTGATAAAGAACTAGGGCAAAAATGCCTGAAGATGTAGTTCATAGGGTTAAAGAACTGCAGGCTTAAACGGCAGAATCCCAGAGAATGGCTACCTGTTTACTTCTTTCTGATAAGGAGCACCATTGCATAGCAAAGTGTTTTAGAATATGCATTCCAGAACGAGGCTGCCTGTGTTCGAATACTGGCTTTGCCAATGACTAGCTGTGTGAGCCTGGGCAAATTACTTAACCTCCCTGTAACTCAGTTTCCTCATCTGTGAAATGGGGGATAATAATAGTGCCGGTCTCCAAAAGTTATTGTGAGGATTAAATTTAAAATATTTAGAAGAAAATAAAATGGCATATATCCACCAGAATGGCTGAAATTAAAAAGACTGACAGTACCAAGTAGTAGCACAAATGCAGAGTGACTAGAATTTTCCACTTTGGAAAACTATCTGGCAGTCAATGCCAAAGTGAGACACACGCCCACGCTAGGGCCCTGAAACTCCACTCCCACATTTATATTCAGGAGAACTGAGTGTATGTATATTCCACCCGAGGCATAAATGAAAATGCTTCTAGCATTTTTAATTAGATTAGCCCCAAAGTGGAAACAATTCAACAGGAGAAGAACTAAATAAATTGTGGGAAATCAATAAAATGAAATACTACACAACAATAAGAATAAATAATTACTCATATGTGTAACAACATGGGTAAATCAACAGACATCTTAAAGAGCAAAAGAAGACAGATACGAAAGAATAAATAATGTACAATTCCATTTACATGAAGTACGAGAGCAGATATAACTAATTTATAGTGATAGAAGTAATTTCTGGGAGTGGTAACCTCTTGGGTAGGGTATTGACTTGAAAAGGGCACAAGGGAACCTTCTGGAGTGTTGAAAATATTGTATACACATATAAAAGATCCACTGAGCCGTACACTTAAGATTAAAGCACTTTACACACTTTACCGTATTTTTTATACATGGATAAAGAATAACTTGTCATATAAAGTACTTAGAATAATATCAGGTTCATAGTAAGTACTCTGGAAGTGTTTGCTATTATTATTTAATCTTACCCTCTAGTTATCCATTTCAAAGAATCCACAGCATTTCTCGAGAGCCTAAATATGTTATGATGGCATAAAGGTTCTCAAATACAGTTTTCATCCTAAGGAGTGCAAAAGCTATTAAGAAGCTCTGTTAAACGGTTTCAGTCACTATTCTAGCAGCATCATCATGGCTTAGCAATTAAGCATGCAGACTCTGAGGTCAGAAAAACCTGCCTTTGATTCTTGCTTCTGCCATTTACAAGGCCTGAGCCATGTGAGTTAACATCCTGGTGTCTCAGTTTATCTCTAATATGCAGCTGATAAAAGAAGCTGTTTCACAAGATGGTTCTGAGATGCTTATAAAAAGTTAGCTACTAGTACTATTTTTAGATTGATTTAATCTTTGATTTCTTTCTGGAGAAAAAATGATCAGGGCTAAAACTGAATATTTTAGAAGCATTAATTATAACCGAGTTAGCTATGTTCCCAGGTTCACCTTCGTAGTCATTATTTCAGAATGTTTATGTAGACATCACCTAAGAAAGGCTAACCGATCTTTCAAGATTACATAAGAGTATGAACTCCAATTTATTCACAGACATGCTTGTGAATACCTGTCAACATGGCAATCAATTACGATTTTATTTTTAAGTATTATCTCTATTACCGGCAGGGAAAGCTAGGAGTCTCAAGCTGTATGTTTGCAT
This sequence comes from Rousettus aegyptiacus, assembly GCF_014176215.1. Classification (NCBI taxonomy): domain Eukaryota; kingdom Metazoa; phylum Chordata; class Mammalia; order Chiroptera; family Pteropodidae; genus Rousettus; species Rousettus aegyptiacus. Next base: position 12,959,816 of record NW_023416285.1, read on the forward strand.
TCATCTCTTGATCACTGATGGATTTTCCAATGCTCAAAGAAAAGAAGAATCAGTGTAGGTTTCTGCACATGCGAGTGTATATTGCGCTGGTATTTGTATGTGTGCCTGCCTCAACCTTGCCAAACCACCTAAGCCTCCCTCCCCTTTGTACCTGTGACATGCTGTGTGTATGTACTTTTATTGCTGCCTATATTGCACAATAGCACCTTTCTTCATTTACCTGGCTGTCATCTCCACTAGATCACAAACTACTAAAAAGCAGAAGCCACAGCTTGCTCATTCCATACCCACCAGAACCTAGCATGGTGCCTAGTACAAAGTAGACACTCAACAATTTTGGGTTGACCTAAATGTCTAGAATGATCCAGGCTGCTGCTAAACTAAATGGCAGCTTTTTAAATATCAAAGATACCCTTTCCTTCCAGCACAAGCATCCCCACACCAGGGCACACAGCTTAGCAAGCTGAGAATGGACTGGATTTCAGCTCCTCCTGCCCTCTCAAACCAAGTCCCCTTGTGCGGTAAACAACCTGCCTAAACATAAGTGGATGGACAAAAGAACATTGTGACCTTGCAGAGGAAAACAACATAGAGTATCTATGGCTTGAGTAGGGTATTGACTTGAAAGGGGCACAAGGGAACCTTCCAGAGTGTTGGAAATACTGTATACACATATATTAATACACATATACACAAGTACAAATACATACGAATACTGTATACACATAGCTCTCACTCACGATTATCTGCTGTCCTCTCTGTTAACCTAATCTGAATGTCTCTGTCACTTCTAGATGAGATTACTGTAACTCAGGGGGAGCCCAACTAACAGCAAGGTTAACACGGGTGCAGAACAGGTGGTCCAAACCTTCCTTAATAGGAGAATCAGTAGTACCCACCCTCCATAACCTGGGCACCAGCTGAGCCGATGCAATCAGTTCAAGGTTGGATTAAAAGTCTACGAGTGATATTTATATTTTGGGGAACAGGTACCAGAGTAATTTCCTCTCCTGATTCTGACCTTTCAAGGTTACTTGGATCCAGCATCCAAATCTAATTCTCTCCCCCAGTGGGTCCAGAGCAAGACCATTCCAAATTCGGAGGCTGACTCCATCCTAACCACTCTTCCTGCGGGGGATATTCCCCCTGGGATCCTCAAAGAAGGAGAATCATCTCTCTATATGGGCTGCCACTGGCTTGGCTTATTCCTTTCGGTTCTTTTTTATTCTCCCTCTAGTCGTGTTTATGAAGGCAAATGGCTATATTTGGCAATGGACCCATCTCCAGCTTAATTTCTATTTAAACCCTGTAAGTGCACCCCAGACACTGCACTGAGATGGGTATTCCAGAATCCAAATAGAGCTAGTGATATATGGCAGAAGCTAGCAAATCCTTCCTCTTAACTCCTCTGGCTTGGTAATTCCCCACAGAACACTGACAGCCTTACCTCACGTCACCACAGAGATTTAATAGCTAAGAGCCACAGTGAGGTCTTGTCTTACACAATTTAATTACATTCACAAAATAGACAATAGTGCGTTTACTGGCCCGCCATTAAATATTATCATAAGTAATTTAAACTCAACTTCACTTGTCCAAATATATGGACAAAATACATTCTGTCATCCCAAAGCTTTAATGTTCTCTCTATAACTGTGAATCATCAACAAATCCTCAGTAATTTATTCCACTTTCCAATTGGAAGCATATCTTAAAGGAAGAAAAGTCAAAATGTGCAACACTTCTGATAGTAAACTTGTCCACCTGCTATCCAACATAAATTAAGGAGCTATACTTTAGTGATTCAATTACACCACTGAGTAATTGAAAATACGCAATTACAAGGAGTTGAGGTTCTTATGAGAAATATAATGTCTGCATTCCAGATTCCCCAGCATTTGATTTATAATTAGAATATTGGCATAATTTTCTACATTTGAGAGGAATTGCTCCCTCCTGGATAGTTCTAGAATCTGAATACTTAGGGCTACAGAGACCCTTAGAGATTATCTCGCTTAACCCCTTGCTTTATGTATGAGGAAATGGACGCTCAAAGATTAATCAGCTTATAAAATGCAAAGGAAGGCCTCAAAAAGAGGCCTTCGGTTGCCAATCCAGAAAATTTAGCATTATAATCAAATGTGCAACCTCTTGAAATTGGACAAAATTCGACCTCGAAGATACACAAGCCACTTAATCTTTCTATGTCTTTGTTCCTTCTTCTTAAAGATGGTAACTCCTAGAACAACTAGATGGAGACTGTTATCTGGTTAAATAAAAATGCCTTTGTTTCTTCCTCTGCTAAATAGACATGACAGCTCTTAGGGCTGCTCACAGAGTTATGTTTTCTAAAACACTCAGCATCGTGTTAGGCACCCAGTAGCACACTCAATAAAAAATTAGCTGCTGCCGCCACCACCACCACCACTGTGTCCAGTGTTAGTCACTGTATCGTTCCTAGAGTGTTATTTAAATCTTATTGACACTCTCCATGTCTGACCAACAATTTGGCCACCGCATAGCATGGTTACTATTCCACAGTCGCCAGAATATCTCTCCACCCAATCCGAAGAAAGTACGTCTTGCAGCACACGTTTCCATTTGAAAAATCTGGATCCCTGTTCATTTCAAGAACAACATGTTGACTGACCAAACCATTGCCTGGGTTATACATCAATTGGGTATGTTTGCATCGGGTTGGGCACTTCATCATAGTCTTCCTAGACTAGCTGTCTCAGCTGAAATTCCAGCACGGATCTGCCAGTTTACCTCTGTAACTGACAGTTGTCCATGCTGAATTTTAATATACAAATATTTTTAAAATCACAAATGATTATTCCCATCATTGACCTCCATTCTGTCTCTTGATAAAGGAAAGCGTGGCTTCTTTGGAACCCAAAATAAGCACATGTGATCAACTGCTAATTTAGCAATAAACAGAAAATTGACTTCGAATCATCTCTCTGTCACTCTAATTGATTAACAGTCACATGAAAATTGATAACATGATTTTCAGCAACAGAGCATGTGGCACACAAGCCCATCGGGTCTATTGGCTTTGGATATTGACTTCCTTCCAAATAAAGCTTTTTAAAAGTACATTAGTGAGTCCACTAATAATCTTAAAAAGCAGTCTAATTACAATAATGAACTCCATACAATGAGTTAATGCAATATTGGGTACTTACAGATCTGAGTATCTCACTGAAATAAAAATAAAGTACAAATTCTGTTGAATATATAGTACAATCATAGTTTTGTCTCACTAGGAGTAGATAAATGACTATTGTCCTCTTTGCTTCTAGAGCATTCTGATGCTGTATTTTCACATGATATCTAAATGCCTTAAAATTTTCCCATCATCCATGATACTAAACTTAACTTAAAATTAATTATAAGCTGCTGACCCACTAATGTTCACATGGCTCAATCAAAAACCATCCTTACAAAGTAGAATATTGAAAAAACAAAAACGTAACTGGAAATGAAGCTTGATTGGGCTGGACAGTGAGTACTTCTAAACCGAGAAAGTTGTAGCAGAATTTGGCTTTGGTTCACGCTGGCATCAGGGAGACAGACGCCAGGGCTACAGAGAAGCATGCTAGCTCAGCTCCGCTGTGCTTGCTGCACATTCTCTATTTGCTTCTCCAGATCTACGTTTCACCCTCTCTACTACTGGCAGCCCCTGAAGGGGGCCTCTTTGCCTTCCACTTCTGGTTAGACTGAGATACTGGGAGGCATACACAATGGTCCAAGTCCAGGGGGAAACAAGGTGTGTATTTTACCTCCAACTCCCTCCATCCAGGGACTTTAAAAAAGCTTTTTTTGAAAGGGGTTGCGTTCCTCCACCAAAGGCCGCACTCTTGAGCTGTACCCTATCCATCAGCTATAGCTACGGCTCTCTGGGTTTCAGAACAAGGACACTCTGCTGGCATCTTCAGGTCTGGGGGTGGTCCCAGCTGGCTTTCCACTGTTGCTAGCCCTGGGGATTCATCAATTGTTGATGTCCTTTAACCCTTCCATGAAACTCTCATCCCAATTGAGTTTTTCATCTGTTACCTGCCAAAATCCTGACTTCCATGTCTACCTTCCATTAACTTAGTGGCACTCTGCCGGTTGGGGTTACAAACCTCTTTGAGAACCTAAATTAAAAAAAAATATATATATATATATATGTATATAGTTGGTATATATATATATATATATATATATATATATATATATATATATACTAAAATGCAATAGTCACATGTATATGAATTTCCTGATACAATTCAAAGAGCTGACAGAGATACCTTAAAGCTTATCCATGGATACTGAAGTATGAACCCTTACTATGGTGAGACTTGTAAGAAAACAGTTTGTATTTTCAAAAGTGAATTATATGGGTACCATGTTGTTCTTTAAAGAGTCCCACTATGGATCTCAGATTGTGGAGTGTAAAGTTATAAGAAAGCACCCACTCCTAAAAAAAATCTCCAAATGAAGAATAAACATAAAAGATATTAGTCTATACTGCATATTTAATTTTATATTTTTCCTTGTTTTTTTTTTATGTCATATATTTATCACATATATCCTTAGAATGTTTTTCTATTAGCTAATGCAAAGTTAAACCTACTTGCAAAGTTTTTTATTTATCATTTCAAGTGGCATCTGGACTACTGATAAGTAAATGTCTTTAAAAATCTCTAAAAGAGATTTCTTAAAGTTTTACCATCTAGCAGACCCACTCAGCATTCCAAAGCTCTATCCCCAAGGATGCTGATATGTATTCAGCTGTTTTTTTATTAACACTGGTGGCTCCATAATATTAAAAATGTATACACCAAGTTGCCCCAATAGAAAACATGCACGGATTGTGATGAAAAATAAATTCCACTTCAAATAGTCACCCTCTCTGCCGATAGGCCTTCCCCATGGTCCAGGGTGAGCATTTTTCTATAGAAAAAAAAAAAAAAAAGCTGAAGTCCAAAACTCTAGTGGGTCAACTCTCTTAGGGTCTCTATCAGTGGCTGTTAAAATTCAAAATGCACTGTATAATCCTTGACTCCAGAAAAAAAAAAAAACATGCTACTTACATTCCTTAAACTACTGGCAGCTTAAGTTATTCTGTGTGGTTTAGAAGGAACAAAAGAACCAATAAGACAGACACCAGACCATAGAAATGTCAACAGAAAACAATGTGGTAAAAAGAAAAGAAACTTAGTTCGCGTTTCCTTTCTAATGTCAGTCATCTTAACGACCCTGTATTTAAAAGTCACCTTTTAAAAAAAATAAATAAATAAACTAGTTTAAATACCATGATAGAGTGCATAGAAACTTCTATGTGTCCAATGGGCATATAAATTATTCTTTTATCAGGCTTAAAAAATAAGATTAGCATAAAAGAGACCTCCGGTGTTTATAATTTCAAAGAATACATGGATACATAAACTCCATAGTCCATGGGGTTTATTAGCAGTGGGGTGCCTCTCTTTATTATCTTATGTTATTTAATTAACAGAGACCTTCTTGACTATTTTGGTGACTACCTTTAACATCAATCACCAGCAGTCCTGAAAGAGTGGTCTTTCCTAAAATGTTATTTTTGTCCCTCATGATTTCCTAATCTGCCATGAAGCTACCAACCTTGCAGGTAGCTATCTGGGTTCAGCAACCTGTGATGTCTTCCCTTCATCCTTTCCCCACACTGATCCTCTCCTACTGAATCAGAAGATGACTTCTGTTTAATCTTAAAAGAAAAAACATGCAAGTGAATTCAAAAGTCCAAAGGAGAGCGCTCTCCTTGTTGTTTCCAGCTCACTCAGGGACCCTACCCCTGACTCCATCAAACACGGGGCTGCCAAATAATCTTCCTACAAGCACAGCCCTGATTATGCCCCAACCTCCAACCCACCCTGATCAAAACCCTCCAAGGGCTCTTCCAGTCTTACTGAAAAAAGAAGTTCTTTGAAAGCTATAGCCTAGGATTCACAGCCCCTAATAATCCGGCACTGGGTTTACTCTGATTTCTACTACTTCTGCTCTGTGTTACTATGAGTTCCAAATGAATTACATCACCATTCCCCAGAAGTACCATAAACTTCATAACCATGGCTTTGCTCATCTCTTCCCTCTACCAATACAGAATGCCTTTCCTAAGGTAGTTCAAATGTTACCTCATCTGTAACACATTATGCCATCTTTTCTATAGCTTACTGCCCACTGCTCTCCAACTGGGTGATTTATCTGGTAGTAGTTTACCTATTTGTAAACTACTAGACTCAGTTTACCTATTTGTAAAATAGAGTTGATAAAGATAAGTATGAGGCATATTAAATATATTAAACACTTAAAGTACAGATATGGTTTTTGTTGTGGTGGTTGTGATTCTCACTTTTATCTTAAAACAGTTACTATATACTAAGGAACTTAAAATATTGAATATATTGAGTTATTTATACTATAGTATAAATAACTCAGGAAGGAACAGAGGAAATAGAAGAAATTGCATGTCCTCAATTCTGGGACAAAGAAAGAGCCAACAGTTTCAGATTCTGAGTATATCATTTGTGTGAATCGGTTTGGCCTGGAAATGCCATATTTGTACACCGGCTTTCACTTAAGAGAGGGTGTTAAATTGAGTCACTGCACTATCACTAATTGAATTCTAAGACATGTCAGCCGCAATGCCTAGGCTGTAGCTCTTTTGAGCAAGATGGCAGTTGAGTGTAACAAGGACCTTGCCACTTTTACCAAAGGAACTGAGTCCGTCTTTGAATAGGGCCCATTTCCTCCTTTTCAGCTCTCCTGAGCACTCACTTACATAGAAAGCAAATGAGATGCCACTTTGTCATCTTGGTCTGCAGTTTCTCACAAAGCCTTCCTCTTTTAAAAGACCTTGAGGGTCAGATTCTAATCTGAGTAGTACTGTGATGAGTCTCTTAAAAGAACCACTCTGATGCCTGCCTGCAAGCACAGCAGAAAGTATTAGGAAATACAGCCTCATTAGTCAAAATCACAGCCACCCCACAGAACACTCACGTAGAATCGGAGCGGCCATTTTGGATTTGTTTTAGTAAGGAATACACACCTCATAACTATCTACCCAGCATTAACAGTTTTTATTCTGTCCAAAGATTGCTTCTTGAATCCAGAGCTAGAATGAAAAACCTGAGCTGAGGCATACTCAACTGCTCTGAGACACTTTAGGCATCATGTACATTCAGCTCGCAGAACCTCTGGGTGCCTCTCAAAATGACATACGGTAACACAGAGTTCCACCAGAGCACAGGGCGGCCAGTTATTGGCAAGGCTGGTCACTAGAAAGCACACTTCACTCGCCAGCAGTTGGAAGGCCACTTGGGCAACACCCAAAGAAACATTTCAAGAGGACAAAAGTTACAAAACTCTTTGCATAAAGCCCACATGACAACCAGAAACAACTCTGCGTTTGTACTTGTCTTTTGCATTTCCCAGGCGGTGCTCATCAGGGGGAAATGTAAGCCTTTTTGCACAGGCAAGTATTTTAAGCCCTACTGAGCACAGAAGTTCTCCGGGGAATGACCCACACAGCCTGCAGGGTCACTGCTTCCTAATTTCCCTGGGTGGTACCTGATGACTCAGCAAGAGCCTACTTCCTAATTCCTGCACAGAAGGGATCACCCTAGTTTCAGGAATGGATACTGAAGGCAGAGGACCTCAATACACTTACCTGCTATGTGAACTGGGCAAGTTCCTTAACTCACTAAGTCTTCGTTTCTTATTCTCTATAGTAAAAATAATAAATATTGTATGAGAAGAATATATATAAAAATGGTTTTACAACTTGGTAATACAAAACTATTTTTTAAGTTAATGATTAGTTTAGATGCAGAGCAAAGATGTATCAGCCCTCTCTGCCAAAATACCTCTTTGTCTGATGCCATTAGATACCACACGTTAGTTCCCTAGGGCTGTCATAACAAAGCGCCACAAAATGAGTGAATTAAAACAATAGAAATTTATTCTGTCCCAGTTATGGAAGCCAGAAATCCAAAATTAAGGTGTAAGTAGGACCATAGTTTCATTTAAGACTCTAGAAGAGGAATTATTCTGTGCTGGTTAATTTTATGAGCCAACTTGACAGGGCCGCAAGGTACGCAGATATTTGGTTAAACATTCTTTCTGAGTGTGTCTATGAGGGTGTTTCTGGATGAGATTAGCATTTGAATCAGTAGATTGAGTAAAGTAGATTGTTCTCCCCAGTGTGGGTGGGCCTCATCTAGTCCCTCCAGAGCCTGGATAGAACAAAAAGACAGAGCAAGGGAAATTCTGTTCTCTCTGTCTGCGGGAGTGGAGAGAGATATCAATCTTCTCCTGCCCTCGTACTGGAACTTGAACCACTGGCACTCCTCGCCCTCAGACTTTTGCACTCAATCGGAACTACACTACCGGCTTTTCTGGGTCTCCAGCTCAGAGATGGCAAGCTGGAACTTCTCAGCCCCCACGCTAATAAGAGCCAATTCCTTATAATAAATCTCGTTATATATACATCCATATATGTGTGTATGTATATATGTATACACATACATATATATAATTTATAGATTTATTATTTATAGATTTTTATATATCTATATATGTGTAACATATAAAGATAAATCCTATTGGTTCTGTTTCTCTGGAGAATCCTAACGTACCTACATACCTCTCCTACATACCTCTCTTGCCTCTTCTGGCTTCTGATGTGTGTCAGCGATCCTTACCTTGGCTTACAGATGCATTGCTTTAATTTCTGCCTCTGTCTTCACATGGCCTTCTTCCTTGTGCATCTGTGTTCAAACTTTCTTCCTCTTGTAAGGACACCAGTAATTGGATTAGGGCCCATCCTTATCCATTATGATCTTATCTTAATTTGATTAAATATGCAAAGGCTTTATTTCCAAATAAGGTTATATTCACAGATTCTTGAGGTTAGGACTTCATCATATCTTTTAGGGGGACACAATTCAATCTATAGCAAACACATTAGGCACCCTTTAACCTCAGTACAACTATCAATATGAGAGCTGTATCACCTAGCCCAATCAAACAAAAGACCTCATATTTCTCAGCATCAATTACCAAGCATTCCAATTATTTGTTTCTGACTGATTTCACAGGTCAGTAGGGGTCGTGGTTCAACTGTAGGTGCCAAGCACTATTCTTGGCACATATTAAGATCTCAATTAATGTCAAATGAACAAATACTGTGAATGGACAAATACATGAATTATAGACAACAGTAGATAAAAAGTAACAGTATACACTGAATATTCCAAAATAATCTTGATTGTAAACATGCTGGCCCCACCACTTTGCTTGTGCATGTCAGAAAATGTCTCAGTGTTGGTTTGGAAAACAGGCTCACCAAAATATAAGAGTCAGAATAAAAGGCAGTGGGGTGTTTTGTTCTTCAAACTCTTCATTTCCCCGCATAAATTTCTTTTCTTCCTGATTCTTCTCTCAGTGAATGACAATCGAAAGTTCCTGATCCTTCCACAGCAATTCCTCTCTTCTCCACTCCCCATCCTCTAATTTGTAAGCCTGTCCATGTAAACTTTTCCACATCTCTTTCATCAGCCTCCTCTTCCCCATCCCTACATCGCTCCTTTAGTTGAGGCTTCATAGTGCCTCAGATTATTGACTCCGTGAACGTGAATTTTTGGCCCCTCCAATCCTTCTTCCACCATCCTCTTCGTTCTAAAATGCAAACTTGATTATCCATTGGCTTAAATTACCTCGGCAACTGCCTACCGCCCTCAGGATTAAATCTCAGACCCTTAGCATGCCATATGGGGCAGACACTGCTGGCTATGTATGTGTTCGTCAAAACTCATTTTTTCTTCTCCTGGGGATGAAGATAGAATTAATTGTCCAGCAATCCTTGCAGTTAGGTGTGACCACATGGATAAGTTTCTCGACAATAGAACATGAAAAGAAATAACATGTACTATTTCTAACTCGGTTCATAAAAATCTCCCATGCCATCCCTTATGCTGTCTCTCTTCTAGTAGGAGGATCCCCTACAGGTCACTGGGGACCTAAGAAATGGTAGTCACAAAATGGAAAGAATATGGGTTCCTAGATTAATATAGAAAGGTATTTGCTACATAAGAGAGATATTAATTTACATTGTATTAAGGTTTGTGACGGTTGTTCATTACAGCACCGAGCTTACTCTGACAAATACACCATTTGAGGCTCTTAGTTTTTTGACCCCTACCTACTTCTCCCATCTCATCATTCATTCATCACTCCTTTCCATCCCATACCATCTTTCTGCCTCAGTGAACTACCATGATTTCCCAAACTCATTATTTCCCTCTTGACTTTGGTTCCATTAGAGGGATGCTCTCTCTACTTAGACTAGTTCGCTGCCCCATCTCTTTGCCTGATTTATTTTTCTTCATTGCACTTATCACTACTTGAAATATTATGTACATATTTGTTTATTCTCTCTTTTCTACTAAAAATTAAGACCCTCGAACAGGAACTTTAATCACTTCATTCTTGTATCCCCAGCACCTTGATTAGCCTGGTTTAAAGTAGACTCTTGAATATCTTTCTTGAACAAATGGACTAACAACAACAGCTAATGATTTAAAATATTTACAATGTGCCTTGCCCTGTGTTAACAGAATATATCTGTGTGTATGTGTGCATTCCTCACAAGGACCCTATGAGATAGTACTACTCTTTGCCCTTATTTTACATGTAATGAAATTTAAGGCTTAGAGAGATTAAGTTCTTTGCTAGATCACATAGTTAGTATGCATCTGAGTCAGGATTTGAACTTATTCAAACAATAAAGAACCCCTGCACTTAACCACTAGTTTATGAATCAATAAATGCTTTGTAATGAGTCCTTCTTAGCCAACAGGAAAAGTACCCAGGGTCTGGCAATCACTAGGCCATCCCAGGACACTTTAAAGGCTCAAGCACCATCCAGAGACTCTATTCATGAACACACACCGAGAAGCTATACAATTTCTCATGCTTAATGTCACTCTTAATCTTACAGAGCAGAAAGTTAATAATATCGTTCCTTGAAGGTAACATAAACACTTAAAATGTTTTCTTTCCAACTCTTCAGACTTTACACTTCACTTCCTTCCTTTTCTGGTTCAGTTCCATTGAACTTAGTGGGTAAATGGGCAAATATATATCTCCAGAACATACTAAACATGTCTTTTGATGTGTTTAAGTTCCAAAATGAATGTCACTCATGTTACAACCTCTCAGGTGTTTAGAAGTATTAGCAATTTCCCTTCTCCTTTGCTATTTTTTTCCTCTAGGCTATCTATACTATATTACTTCAATCTCTCTTTGTACAGTAAGTCATGCCCTCTAATCCATTTATCATTCTCATCATCCTTGCTTGCAGTATTTCCTTTTCATCTTTTTTTAAAAGCAAAATGGTGCTCTAACAAACACACTCATATACCGACACACACTACGCAATCTTCGGCACCCCAGGACCAGTCTTTCCATCAGAATCCTCTCCTGACAGCAGCTGACATAATTTTTGGCCTCTCTCATCTTCGGCTCGCCTCTTTGGTCAACACTTACCTTCTCTACCTAGATTTGTCTTTCTCATGTTCACTCCGTTACTGTCTGTGGTCACAAATGGTTCTTTGATCTGCTATGATAGCCATGAGTAAATATATTTTATGGCCAATTTTTTAAAAACTCAAGAATCGCAAAGAGTAATGAATGTAGCAAGCAGCCATAAATGGACTCTTGCAGCACCCTGTGTAAATCAGGGTTCAGACAGGGTTCAAGTCAGTCTTTCCAGTACTGATGAAATACATCTCATCCCAAATGGTGCTTGTGAGAACATTGTCTATACACAACCTGAATGTAGAGAACTTATGGAGGAAAAAAAAATTTGTATTGTTATTACCATGTCTTTTTCTAATTCCCTCTGAGCTGTCCACAGATCTTATTTACCCCCAATCTTCCATTGCTCACACTCCAAGCTTAAACAGAAACCTCTTCCAAACTATCGGTCAACTAATGTGATAATTCTAACCAATGGAAATTAAGGAAAAGCCTTTCTATCTTTAATAAACATATGATCTCTCTGAATCTCAGCGTTTTTTATGTGTAAAATAGAGATAGTAGTCTATATTAAGCATTTCTTTATGTAGAGAGCTCTCAATTATGCACATTCTCATTACATGGATAACACATTAATTTTTATAGCCTCTTCCCTTAAGTCTCTCATCCCCAATAAAATTTTTAGTATTGGTATATTCTCTTCCTCTAAGTCCTTGGAGATAAACACACACACACACACATTTATACATATATATACATACACACACACATATTTATACATATATATACATACACACACACACACACACACACACACACAAACACTAGTGTTAATGACTATTTTCCTTTGACTTCGATCCTTACAAAGATTGGCCCATGAGAAGTTTAGCTTTATAAAGGTTACATGTAGATTATTCATTTTTTCATTATCTAAGGCCATTGGTTGGTTCCACCTCCCCAAATCCAAAAGGGTCCACTTCAAACTCTGCTCGCCCTTTTGAGACACTGTCCCCAACTTTAGTTAATGTCCACCTAGACATTAGCAATCATAGTTAGAAGGCTCATTCTCCTGTTGTGAAGAGGAAAAGCACAAAACTACTTCAAAACCAAACCATTACTTTTGAGGATTATCTACGAATTTGATTTATCTGAACTCTCCTCCATTTATATGCTTAATCAAGGACTGACTGTGTGGAGAATTATCTATTTCCATAATTTCTAATGTTCATTCTGTAATTTTTCTGAAGATATTTTTTCATAAATTAATCCCTTCTTAGCTCTTTAAGAACCCTTGGAATAGATAATATAATCTTGCTGATTTATATGGTGCAGTTTAGTGGCTAGAGTATTCTTTTATTTAGCCTCTTATGTAGCTTTCTGACATTCCCATCAAAAATCTCAACCTTGGCACCTCTAAACTTCTCTCTGTAATTTAGTTAAAAGGGTGAGCCAAGTAATTGCTAATTAATCCCCTCACATCACAGTTTTCTAAAGTCTGGCCTCCCTCTCCCCATGCAGTGGCTATCGGGCCCCTTGTTCTTTTTATTTTCTAATTCCATTGCTTAGAAGAAATATTTTAATTGAGATTAGTTTTGGTATTGTTGAATCTATTTCTGCAAAATGCAAATTGTCCAAGGCAAGACCAGTCCTTAAATATTCACTGATAGCTAACTTACTTCAAAAGCAAATTTATCAGCCTTGGTATCAAATCCAATGAACAGTCTATTTAGAACCTAGTTTATTCATAGAACCCTATCAATTTATTCAAATATTTTATCGAATGCCTGGTAGTATATGAAGAAAAGGAGTATGATGAAAGATATAGTCCCTACCCTCTGGAGAGGTATTTCAAAGAAAATATCTTCATATTTGAGCAAGAGGGAGCAAGTTGTAAAAAAGAGCACATTTTGTAATTAGTGATGTCAATAATAATGGCAGCTATTTATTGTGCATTTACTCTGTGTGGGTTGTCTCTGTACTAAGGTTTCATTCTCCCTTTCGATACTCGCCTCAGCACTGTGAGTTAAGTGTTACTGTCATCTTTGTTTTACAGATAAGAGAATGGAGAATTAAGGAAATTAAGGCACTAGCCCAAATCAAATAGCTCACTAGTGGCAGAGCTAGAATTCATATCTACAGCATCAGCATTTTTAGTTTCTAAAAACACAGAACGAGCACAAGTGTGCCTGATATGTGGTAGGTACACAATTGGTTAGTAAAAAGAAGGGTTGGGAAGAAAACAGTGTGGCTTCAACGAATTTGAGTCAAGGAGAAACTGAGGCAAGGGATGGCCATCCGGGCTAAGGGAGTGGCCTGAGACTTCTCTGGGAGGCCAGGTCATAGAGTGAGTACTGAAACCTGCAGAGAAAGGGTAAAGCACCGAAGGCTTTGAGCTGGGAAGAAACTTGATGAGTGTGTCAATTTGGGACGGATATTCCCAGCAGTGATGTGCACAAAGAACTGAAAACTAGAGGCCTTGATACTAATTAGAAGAAAATAAGACTCTGTGGATGAGATAATAATAAACTGAAGAAAGAGAATAGACTTCACATAAAAACAATGGATAAGATGTGGATACTGAACTTTGCTGCAGGGTGTAAACAATGATTCTGAGGTTCTGAAACTAATGACTCTTATTGCCATTATTGAAAATTATATAAGTCAGGAAAAGGTGTCAGTTTGAGCTTAACAAAATAGTATATAGCTTGACAAAATAGTTGATATTGATATTCTTACAATGCATAAAAGGATGAATGAATGAATGAGGAATTATAGAAAAGCTGTGTTTGATGGGACAGAAGAGCCTTCCAAGTAGAATCAAATCCCATAGAATTTCCCCTAGAAATAATTTATATTTTCTGTGTTCTTTAACATTTTTCTTAAATTTGCCTCTGTTGTAGTCAAATATACTAATTGCCCCTTCCTTTCTCTGTATTATCTTCTTTAAAATCCTTTATCTGAGTTGATAATGTGGTAAATAAACTTTCAGATTTACAAAAGTAATTCCAAAGAAACTCTTCTGTTGTGTAGTCAGATTTTATTTTTTAAGCCCAGCAGGATTTCTCATTCTCTAAATTCTCTGGTAAGAAGACAAACAATACCTCTATCTAGTTAATACAAGGTTTTTAAACTCTCCTTCAGAATACAAGTCAAATAGAGAACCCAAAGTTTCACCCAAATAACCTAAGGAATTAGTCCCGCATCATGCTCTAGACATAAAGCATATGTAAAATGGGAAAAACAGAAGAGGAAACAAAATAATATTGGCGAAAAGCATGTACATAAAAGACTAGTGTTGCTGACCACCACCACTCTGCCTTAGGAGTAGCCCGAATTAAAAAAAAAAAAAAATGATGAGGGACAACGACAGGAACAACAAGGGTTCAACGGTCCTAAATCTCTGAGACCATTAAAAATGGAATTTTTGATAGACACATCCATCCGAACACTATAGTGTTAGTGAATAAGGATGAAGGTTTTAAAGCCAGACAGATCTGGGTTTGAATCTCAACCACTTTTGCCATTAACTGAGCGATGTGATGAAAGCAAGTTGTCTCACTTCTCTGCCTCAGTTTCCACATGTGTAACATCAAGATAAAGCCTCAGGTCAGTTGTAATTGAAAAAGATAAAGTATTTAAGTTCTTAGCATTTGACTGAGGCACAGTCAAGTGCTCAATCACAGCTATTATTTATGAATGTTGAAAGAAAGAAAGAAAGAGAGAGAGAGAGAGAGAGAGAGAAAGAAAGAAAGAAAGAAAGAAAGAAAGAAAGGAAAGAAAGAAAGAAAGAAGAAAGAAAGAAAGAAGGAGGGAGTGAGGGAGTAGGCTGGCGGGAGGGGGTCTTTCGGTGCTTGAGGGAAGGAAGGAAGGAAGGAAAAAAATAAATAAATATCAGTCTTTCTCCCTCAACTCCTTTCTCCTCACCAGCTTCAGCCAACAAACCTCTGGATGTAACGCCACTTCAATCATCAGAACACCATGAAGACATGAAGGGAACAAGAAAACACATGGAGTAAATTAGAAAAATATATACTACTTACTGGGCTAGCGTTACAGTTGCACTGAATTAGGGAGACCTGGGCCATCAGTTACTCAAAGTGGTGTTGAATTATCTAACGGGGAGAGGATCAGAAGACAGAACCAGCTGTGTGAGGTAGTGGAATTATAAGAATCTGAATCTGATTCTAAGAAGAGATATTCTAAGGGGAAAAGAAATGCTCGCTTTTACATGCACAGTATTATTTGCTACTGAGGATAAGTGGTCTCCAGAAGGAGTGAAACACATTCCCTCCTAATATCCTCTTTTTTAAAA
This sequence comes from Rousettus aegyptiacus, assembly GCF_014176215.1. NCBI lineage: Eukaryota > Metazoa > Chordata > Mammalia > Chiroptera > Pteropodidae > Rousettus > Rousettus aegyptiacus. The sequence goes on from NW_023416285.1 coordinate 12,975,693, forward strand.
AAGCTGTTCTCTGGGTATTTAAAACGCATGTTTGTTAGAAGTTGCCCTTCGGAGATAACAGCCTAATACTGATGTCTTGTGAAAAAGGAGAATTTTTTGGAGATGTTTATTCCACTTGAATTTCCAACTGTATGTGTTGCACATGTCTATTTAGTGTTTTTAAGTACTAAATTCTTCAACCTTATACTGTAGTGTGGTGGATGCTTGAAGATATCTTTTCAATTGAGTAAAATTTATATATAATTTACATTTTACATACATATTTAACTCCCATGGTAAAAACATAATTTCACTCAACTGGAAAAGGAGTTACTACTAACATACTTTATTAATAGTATGAGAAATTCTATTTAAATAAAGAAACGTAATCCCTTCAGAACTCAAAGCCAGTATATGACACCTAGCAATGTGCTTTAAAGGTATATTTCACAAGATATATCTGAATCCAAGGAACAGTCATGAAATGGGTAATGCTTCTAAACAGGTTGATAACTCCACTATAGCAATATAATAGCTATAGAAGTAATAATATTAATGTAGTAGCAGCAGCAGTAATAGTAATAAGCCACAGTACTACTAAACTATCCCGGGCATTTCTCTAAATGAGTTATACGTTTTATGATATTTCATCCTCACAACCCTGTGAATTAAGTTCTATTACTATCTCTTTCACAGAAGAGAAAGTTGAGGGACAACAAGGAAGTTAAGTATTTCCCCAGATCATGTAGCTATTAAGTGGCAAAGCTAGAATTTAAACCAGGAAAGACTTGAGAACTGAGATTCGTAACATGCCTCACGTACACGGCTACAAGGAAAGTGAGCTTGGATTCCAGCCCACGTCTGTGGGATTGCAGAATGCATCTGAGACCTCAGTTCTCTATCAGGAAGTTCCCATGGCCTTTGAATAAATACTGTTCTGAGGGACCCATCTCATGAGTTCAGAGTATATAACTAGCTATCTTCACCCAAGATGTAGCTATAAATTAGGTCTGGAAAATAAAATGTATCAGGAAAGTGGTTCCATAGACCTTCACTGAGAATCTTGCTCATTTCCAGAATATAAGTGGGAAGAAAGGAAAGAAGGAGGAAGAGGGAAGAGAAAAAGAGAGAAAATTTTTTATTGAACAACTACTAAGTGCCAAAAAAAAGTGCCAAAAAAAAAGTGCTAAGTACTTTATATATAAGAACTCATTTCATTCAAGCAAAGAGTTCAGAAAAAGAGCCACAAGTGATCAAAAGACAAAATTATATTAAACTCACAGAAAGACTAAGAAAACTAGATTGACTTATTAGGAAAAGGAAGCTACTCACTTTTCAGATTAGGGAACTTGAGCTGGGAGAGTTTCAGTGGCATGCCCCAAACCAACAGCAGTAAGCTAATGTTAAACCCAAGACTGGACCAGTCCGCGGGACTTCCCAGCCCCAGGCTTCATGTTTGCATCCAACCCCACCAGGCGCATCTGTGCTCTGCCCCCTGCTTTCCCACTGGTGCCTGGCACCAGATCACATCTCAGCTGAGGCATTCGAACCCTACTATTGATTGGTGACGAAGTCATCAATTTGAATCAGGGATACCTCTTGCCAAGCTGAACCACAGGGAGCAGGCGCAGGTACTAAATTTGACTTTCTTATGTACGTAAGAGGTTTAGTTTGTTCTCGTCCCTTCTTTGGGAAGAAGAGAACAGATATTATGAACTAGATATTTTACTCCCACTTGATAGATGAGAAAATTAAAGTTCAAAGAGGTGAGTAAATTTACCTAAGGTTATTTAGCGAAGAAGTGGCAGATTTAGGGTTCAGCTATAGGATCGCTAAACAAAAGTTTCCCCAGCGGCAATGCATATATTTGTATGTCTATGCTTTTCACCTTAGGGCTAAGGTAATACCCTCTGAGCTACCAGTTCTTCTTCATAAAGGCATGTCCTGCTTACGCTGCTAGCAGGAGTCACTAGGTCAGTCCTTACCCATGCAGTTAGGAAAGTTATGGCATGTTGTTTAGCTTATTTTTCCTTTGCTTTTCCTAAAATAACAAAGGGATAATGATTTTTTGGTACTCACATGCAATGCTCAGAGCTCTGTTTCCCTGACAAGGTACGTGGCAATTTTAGCCATTAAATGGAAAAAAGAAAAGCCCTTGATTTTAGGAGAGGTCATTATAGAACAGGGACCTTATTTTTCCAAGAATGGCCATGAGATGGCTAGATTTGAGTGTAACCAGCTGGGTGACCTGGAACAATTTATTTGACATCCCTAAGCCTCAATTTGTTAATCTTTGGAATGAGGAAAAATAATACTGCCTACTGCATAGGGTGGTTATGAGGTACATAAAGTCCATAGTACTTGTACCCATTAGGATGGCTACCATCAAAAAAGCAAAATCAAGTGTTAGCCATGATGTGGAGAGATCAGAAACCTTGGGCGTTGTCACTGGGAATGTAAAATGGTGCCACTGCTGTGGAAAACAGTATTGCAGTTCCTCAAAGAATTAAAAATAAAATTACCATACGAAGTTTACGCTTCCGAATATAAACCCAAAAGCACTGACAGCAGAATCTCAAAGAGATATTTTATACCCGCGTTCATAGCAGCATTATTTACAACAGCCAATTTGCAAAAGGTGGAAGCAACTCACGTGTCCGTCGACGGAGGGGAGGATGAGCAAACTGTGGTATGCACACATAGCGGTATATTATTTGGCCTTAAAAAGGAAGGAAATTCTGACACATGCTACAACATAAATGGACCTTGAAGACATTATACTGAGATCAGCCAGTCTTAAAAAAGACAAATACTGTATGATTCTACGTATACAAAATAAGTAGAGGAGTCAAATTCATGGAGCGAGAAAGTAAAACGATGGTTTCCAGGGGCCGAAGGGAGGGAGCTACAGGGATTATTGTTTAATGGTTTTGGTTTTGCAAGATGAAAAGAGTTCTGCAGATGGATGGTGGTGATGGCTGCATCACAATGTAATAGTACTTAATACACTTAAAACACACTTAAAAATGGTTACTATAGTTTAAAAAAAAAAAAAAAATGCCATGGGGGCAGCCGGCTTAGGGAAGGGGAAGCAATAACGTGAATCGAAGTGCCTGAAATGAAAAAAGAAAAAGTACTTAGCAGAGAGCTGGCCCGCTGCAGTTATTCAAGGGATGTTGAACTGTTGGTAAAGACGGCAGAAGGGGGGTGGTGGCGAGCTGGTGACAAGGGTGGTAGAGGGGGAGACGGGATATTAATTCGGGGCGCGTACAGCTCTCTCCTGAGGAGAGTTTGGCTCCCGAGAGAAAGATGCATGCTTTGAACCTCAGAAGGCAACACTAAGCGAATCGACTTCCTTTGCACAAGAGGAGCCTCTGTGGGGCTGAGCACAGGTCGTGAACCGAGCAGGTCCGGCATGGTGGCGGCAAGGCACAGCATTTGGGGAGTTGCTCCAGCAATTGGAAAAACATGTGTTAGTTAGGTTAGTTGGTTGGTGGTTCCCAAAGCGATGGGCTCTGGGCACGACGGGGAGGGCTGTGCATGCACGTGCTTGAGCATGTACACGCATGAGAGAGGGATTGAGAGAGGAGGCTGACTGATCAGTGAGAAGGGGGACGATCTGCTCTAAGGAGCCACTGGGCTCTGAGCAGATGACTGAAAACACAGAGCGCTAACTCCTGCACTTTTGAGTCTTAGGGGCCAGTAGCGTCTTCCGGAGCCCTCACCTAGAGGGACTGAACGAGGGGCCAACCCACCCCTCCCGCACTTCCTCAGCTGACTCTACCTCTTTTGTGATGTCTGAGAAGGTCAGGGGAGTGAGCATGTCATGGGCCAAGGCTAATACCAATAATAAACCTCCGAGGACAAAATTGACTGAAAAGAATAAAATTCTTAAAATGAGACAGTTCTCTATAGTTCTCTGTCATTTCTGTCTCAGATTATGTTGGGGAAGGTTGAACACAATTTTATTGAGAAATCAATTGTAATTGGCACTGCGCATTATCCCTGGCAGAGGACGCTGATGACAGACTCTCCCGAAATCTGCAAGCTAATTGACTCCTGCCCGCCTGCACCCTCGCGTGTAAGCCCGGATGAGGGGCCCCTCTCCTCACCACGTGCCCAGCAGACGTTGATTTGCAACCCCTTCCTCCTGTTTATGAGATAAAAAAATCAAATAGGAAAAGGAAGCCAAAGGAATAGGTTCGGGGCGACTAATGAAAAGTAGGGTCGTGAGGACAAAGATAAAAATGCAGACACGAGCGTGTGCTAAGGACAATACATTCCTAGAACACAGATGACCAGAGAGAAAAAGGAAAAATAACTTGTGCGTGTATGTGTGTGTGTATGTGTCCATGTGTGTGTGCATGTGTGTGCATGTGCGCATGTGTGTGCATGTCTGTGCGTGTACATGCATGTGTGTGCACATGTATGCATGTGTGTGCGTGTGTGCGTGTGTGAGTTTGCGTGTGAGTGCTGGGAGAGTGCTGTTGGAAGTGGTAATTTATCGCATTTTGCCAATAAGACCCATCAAAAGATCTCTCCCTGAGCTCTTTTTATGCTTATTTCAATCAAGCTCCACCACTTTAACCAAAGAGACCATGCCGATACCGTGGCTATTGGAGGGAGAGAAATCCGAACAAAATGCATAATGAGTTATCATACGCCAAAAAAAAAAAAAAAAAAAAAAAAAAAAAGATGTGCTTTTTAATGTAATGCTACCCTGACCTTTTCAAGGGGAGCAGCAGCTGGCCTCACCAGAGTCATGGATTATGGGACTTTCCTCAGAATTTATCCAATGCATTGAAGCAAATTCGCCAGATGTGTCGTTTATTTGGGTGGGAACTGCGATGTCAGAGGCTAAAGGCTCACCGAGGAGTGCCCCAGAATGCGCCGCCCCCGTGACAAGACTGAGCGAACCGCTTTCCGACATGGCTCTAAGCAGCCGGCAGTTTTCAAACTTCCTACTTAGCCATTCATCTTACTGACAAGCACCCTGAGTCTCTCATGAGGTGTTCTTTGGTGTAAGGGAGAGAAAAGGAACAGCCGCAGTCACTTTTCCTCTTCCAAAGTGCCAGCTGCACTTGACTCTGTACCTATGCTTATTGGTCCTCAGTCCCCCATCCTGGGCACAGCAGTGGCGGTCACACACTCTCGACAGGGGTCACTTTCCTGAAAAGTATAACAGCACCTTCAAGATAACCCCCAATGCGGAACAACAGCCAAAAGTCGCCAGCTTCCCAACTGCACTCACAACCTGGGTTCAGCGCCCTTAAGGGAGGATTTTCCTCCCCTTCTCCCCTATGGTGTCTCCAGCTTTCTTCAACCCCTATAATAAGGATCCCTTGTCTCCATGTTATTCCCAAAAGACACGAAAATCTAGGGCAACATAGCCTAAAATGATCATTTCCTTCAAAGCTGCAGCAATCCCAAAGCCACTTGGGTCCCCATCTCTCAAGACCCTGCTCTAAAGAGTGTGAATGTGAGAGCCGACTCTCTGCACCTCCATCCTCACCCCGACACAAGCAGCCCTCACTCTGCCTCGGGCACCAGCCCAGGGAGCACTGAGCCTGCGCCTCCCAGAAAGCGTCATCACAAAGCTGTTTCTCTCAGACTCTTGAGTTTCCCAGGAACGTGTAGCTTTAAGCTCTGACGAGTCACATCAAGAAAAACTAAACTTCATCTGACTCAAGCCGGAAAGTTAAAAAACACACAAGCAAAAAAAATGTGATAAACAAACACAAAATTTGGAAGTATGTGCTGGTGATGTGTATTGCCACACAGGCAGACTTTTGGAAACGTGCTTTCTTTCATTTTGCAAGCAAACCGCCACGGAGCACAATTTCAGGAAATATACGCCGTTAAAGAATATTACAAGCAGCTTACTGCAGTAATACCCATAATTTTTCATTCATTTTAATATGCCTGTTTTTCACATTTAGAATTTCTGGTAACTCTACCTTATTATGTTTTCTCAGTTGATATGCCTATATAATCAGATAAACATTTGTCTAATACTGGGTTGTGCTATTTTTAAAAATACTTTTGTGGAAAAACAAACAAACCAAAAAAAAAATCGCTATAAAAATGGAAGTGCCCAACCACTGCATTTTAATATTTAAGCCCTTCTAAGGTTGGGGAAAGGTGTGCTTTTGAAAAAAGAAATTTTAAGAAAATGCTTCCAGGTTGTCAGTTGACCACAATGTCCTGGCCACTTGGATGTTTCAAATCAATTTTCCCTTTTTGCCCGGCGAGGGGGAAAGGGCAGCATTTCATAAGGTCTACCTTAGAAACAGTTGTATAAATGTATTAAAATAGTAGCAATTAGTACGATGGTAAAAATAACAGTTATTGAGTGTTCACTATATGCCAGGCACTACACACATGTGTTGTATGTGAATTAATCCATGTAATCCTAACAAAAACCCTGTAAGGTCTATATCATATTTAGCCCCATTTTACAGATGGGGACATGAAGGCACCTACCATACACCAGGCATGGTACTAAATATTTGATATTCATTATTATTTTAACCCTCACGACTCTTAATATCATGACATATCTTCATGGCATATCTTCCTTTGTTCTAAAAAAAAATAAGGAAGAAAAGGAGGACCGAAGAGTTACAGAACATGCTGAATGTCACACAAGGATTCAACCCAGAGCCACCTCTTTCTAAAATCTGGACTTTTAACCGCCATGCTAAGAAAGCACTGATATACTCTCGGCAAACTGACCCAGTTTTGACTATTCTAACCTTAAATTGGTTGGATTCACCATGCTGAAGAATGGCCACCTCAGCTGGAATCTGTGTTTGGACTGATGAATTGATTTCCATTCATTTGGGCAAGTTGGGAGGCCTTTACTGTGTCCGCTGAGCTAGGTGAGTTTGGCCAAAGGAAATGACTGATGAGTGTCTTAGAAAATGCATAAAATTTGTGGCTGCAACCAAGTCATTTCTACTTCCTTGGGGCTCACATCAACCACCAGAAGAAGATGAACATCCCCAATCCCTCCAGCATCAAGAACTGCCTTCAACACAATCAAGCTTTGTAAACCAAAACACTCAACGTCTCTTTAGTGAGGAATCATGATTAGAAGAAAATTCATATACTAGGTCATGGTACTACTGGAGGGCCTGATAAAGGAAGAGACTTCAGCTGTGGAGTCAACTTTCTGTGGTCCCTTTGGATCCAGGCTCATGGGCAACCTGGCCTCTGTGGCCTTTCTCTTAGAACTACTGCTCTAAATGGATGCTCACATATGACTTCAAAGACATGTTTAGAGCTAAAATAGAAACTAAGAGAAAGAAGCCAGATAGGTTCCCCCAGTGTGAGTAGCGGAATCTTCAATCACCTCTCGGCCCAGCTAAATGGCCAGACCTTGAGTTTCACATGGTTTGTGGTGAGAGGCACAGTCTCTATTATTATTTTAGTGTGGTTTATTTCACCTTGTCGTCTATATCATCTTCAAGTACTTGATGGGATGAAGTGATTACGACTACAGCAGATCTGGTCAAGGCTCTGGCACAAAAGACCCTGAACCCTACCATAAAATATATCCTAGTATCTATTGACATTCCAAGCAATAAAGAAAGCCCTTTGCAAACCGGATCCTAACATATTGTTCTATCATTACTGATAAAAACCTGAGAAACAAGAAAATATCGTGACTTGGCCCTAAGAGAGCAATGTCGATGTCCCCTAATGACACTCAGGATATGTTACAGGTGACGATGACACTACTGTCACACCCGCAGAAGACTCCAGATTTTTGATGCCTCCTAAAATTCTATAGGACATAACTGGCATTCAACTCGATCAAGTGTTTCAGAACAGCTTTTGTTTACCCATAAAATGAACCAGGTGGTCACCATCCAATTGCTAATAGGTAGAATGTGCCAGCCTCATCAAGGCCGGTTTGGGAAGAATATAATCTGCAAGTAGAATTTCCCTGACATGACTCACCTCTTCCTCTGTACCATGGGAATAGTACAGTGTACCAACTGCAGCCGCAGCTCAGCTCACAACTCCGTTATTATTCATTGGCACATCTGCCTCCCCCACCTAGCCTGGGGGCCCCCACTGGCAGGGCAGGAACTCGACTCTATGCAGCTCTGTGTCCCTGGTACCACACGGCCCATCATCGGAGCTTCACAAATGGTTAGCAAACGTTTAGTAAAGCACCATCCCACCCACGATGTCTGTGGCCAGACGCTGGGTGCTAGAAACTAGAACTGCAGCCTTGTCTCCCGGTATCAACCCAAATAGTCAGAGACACATGCCTTCAAAATAGGCCTCGTCTATAAATGTCTTTAAATTAGTTTTTTAAACTTAAGTATTTTTCCGGACATAGAAGTTCTCACATTGAAACAGCGAGATGTACACTCACTCTTCATTCCTCCTGAACAATTTCAAGGTAAAGAAGAAAATATGCCCATGGTTCTAGAATTCTAGACCTTCTGATGGAGGGTCCGCCCTCTCTAAAACCCTTTCATTTGGATACTATTCTCCTCTTGGCCACCATTGTTTTAGACTGAGAGTCTTTTTGCTGTCTTTCTATGGCAGGTCCCCTTTCTTCTTGACCATCGTCCTTCTCCCAAGAGGGCCCTTTCATGCTTCCTGAAAGTTCTGTAACCGAGACTATCCACTACGCTCCAGCCACAGATTCCGAGCTGGCAGATTTAACTGGCAAGGTTGGCAGAGAAGTGAAAAACGAAGCAGGCCATGAGAGTCGACTCCCTCAAGCCTGACAGGAGGGGAATCAAAGTCAGAGAGAGGAGATAAGACCATTTGTCCTGCCTTCCTCCAGCCCGTTCCGGGCACACTCTGTTTTCTTCCTTTAAAACAAAGGGCGTTCTCCCATGCTGCCAAGGGCTCAGAATACTTTTCTGGGATCTGGCCCAGGGCATGGCCCCACCACTCAGTAGGTAGGGAGTGACTTCTGCCAAGTCACTTAGCCGCCCAATCTCAAGTTCCTCATCTGTAAAATTGGGATAATATTTCTCAACCGACATCCCAGGTTCCTAGCGATAAATATTAATGTCGGTAGAGGGCTTTGAGATCCCGGGGTGAAGGATGCAGCAGAGTGTTATTTTTATGACGTTGCAGCTTCCATAAAGCATCAAATTCAATGAGAAAGAGGAGAGTAGGGGCACTGGGCTGGAACCAAGAATAATGCAGGCAGATGCTGTTCGAGCTTCCCCCTACTGTTAATGCATCTCGACAGTCACCTGCAGGTCCGCTGCGACTCCAGTCCCGGGGCTTTCATTTTTTACTGGTGACCTCCTTCAACGCGTTCCCGTTCCCCTGTTGCCAGCGTCGGAATCCCTATTTAGCATCATATTAATATGGAACTTCATAACGCTGATATGGATCTGTGTATTACAAACATCAGGGGGCCCGCCTGGCAGTCTGCTGGCATCAACGTGCCACTCAGCAGGGAATCTGTGTTCGAGACTCTAGAGTGGGCCAGCCTTCCGGAGCTGGCCAGACGCCCACATCCGAACTGCCCAAGCAGCGCCTCTCTCCCCCGCTCCGCCCCCTCCCGGGAGAGGCTTTCCAGGCCCCCCGGCTCCAAAACAGAGCGAAGACTGCTGTGCACAGACCTCTGTGGCCAGAAAAGAAGCTGATTTTATTTTAGGATAAAAACCTAGAGGATGACTCCAATAAGGAAAAAAGAATCGAGAAGATAATTCAGCGGTAATAAGAAAGGAGGGTAGGGAATTGTCACAGGGTGATGCCCTGGCTCTATAACACGTCAGTGACTGCTCGCTTCTGACGCGTCCCATGCGTCTTTAGGGACCTGGTGGAGGGGAGGGGAGCAGTGGGGCCCGAAGCGGTATAGGGCGCAGGAGCGATGAGTTCACTGCTAATTGCAGTAGTTTCGTTACCTGGGGTGAGCGGGGAAGAGTCGAGGAGAGGAGGGAATGAGAGTCACTAGTCCTGGGAGAGTCAGAACTGCCCCACAGCTGGCAAGCTGGGACACTCGGGAGAATCAGGTTAGAGCAGTCAGGGCACAGAGCGTAGTAGACAAGGTTGCCAGACACGGCGGTACAGCCAGTCTCTGCAGAAATGTGATGAAGCCCCTCTCAGGACACACCCCCCCCACACACACACACACATGCACAGGGCGGCTGTCCCCTTCTGCACACCCTCATTTCGCCCCGAGTCCTTTGTAACAACCCCCCTGCCTCAAAATGCCCTCAGCGCCTTCCATTTTTTTAGATTTCCTCTACATAAAACACTGTTCTTCCTGGATTTTTTTAAGTGCCAACACATACATCTTGCTAACTATAAAATGAAAGCCCATCCTGCCTTCTTCCTTTCTGAATTGCCCTTCACGGGCCTTGCATACAATCCAGGTTAGGGGATGTTAGGATTCAGAAAAATAAGAGAAAGTGAAGATTGTCATTCTACAATAGAAAGGTTTTTGGGACTTTGCCTTGGAATGCTTTAAGAAAGTTGTGCACCAAGCCCTTTAAAGAATAGATTCAGGACACCTTCGACCTGCTTAGGGGGAGTGTTTATCCCCTACCTGTCTTGTTTCCATGGAGAAGATGTCATTTAGAATGACACCACTGGCCTCTGTCCACCCCAGGGTGCCCTCCTCTCCAGAGCAGGAGAAGGGACTTGACTTGATTGGCCAGCATGAGTGCCTACTGTAGATTGGGCCTTGAGGTAAAGCTTTCATGAACATGATACCCCAACTCCTCAGGAAGGCACTATGATGTCTGAGCAGATTGCCTTCTCTAAGTTACAGGTGAGGAAACCGAGAATGAGGAGGTGATGAAGCCAATAAGAGAAAATGACAAAAGCCAGCGTCACTCTTAGGTGTTCATGTGTACAACGGTTGGTCCAACGCACATTTAGTGCAAACCTACTGTGTACCGTGCCCTCAGCAAGACAATGGAAACCGAGATAGAAATCAGTGGCCTCTACATCTATGCAGATGTTCTGGGGAGACCTGCCTGTCGGGTTCCCACCAACCCTGGAACCAGAAATCTAAGTTCCGATGCAAGGGGGTCTCAGCCTCCAGTTTCCACACAATCTCAAGCTACTCCTTCACTTCGCTCTGCCTTTGGTCTCTTCAGGCATCAACCAAAGCTTTCTGCTGAGCACCTCTCTCAAAGCACTCTCAAAAACTCCTTACTGACAGAGCCACACAGGGAGGATGACTGAGGCTGAGCCCTGAGCTGGGGGCAAGTGTGTCTGGAAAACAGATTGAGTAAAAATCACCTTCTGCAATTACTAAGTGGTAAAATAGCCATTTATTTATTTTTGGTGGTGGTTGTGGTAGTGATTGCTCATTTGCGAGAGGAAGGAAGGAAGAAAGGAGGGAGGGAGGGAGAGAGGGAGGGAGGGAAGGGAGGGAAGAAAGAAAGAAAGAAAGAAAGAAGACGAAAGAAAGAAAGAAAGAAAGAAAGAAAGAAAGAAAGAAAGAAGAAGGAAGGAAGGAAGGAAGGAAGGAAGGAAGGAAGGAAGGAAGGAAGGAAGGAAGGAAGGGGAAGGGGAAAAATTAATATTTAAAAATTTGTTTCAGCCAAAAGAGAGTTTTAAAAGTAGAATTATGATCCTCTAAAAAAAGAGCTGACACAAATCTCTATTAGCATAATGGCACCATGACGCTATCAAAGCCCTATTAATGCAGCCCTCTGTCCGTCTGCAAACACCAGATAAATGGAGCAAGAATATCATTCAGGGGTCTGTTCCTCCATCAGCGAGAGGACAGTTTGTATGTGGGGAGTACCCATTAGTGCTAATGGGAGCTACAGATGCAAATCCCCAGGCGCTGGTAGGGGAAAAGGTCCCCTGGGATTTTCCGCCAAGAACCCATCCACTGTGATAGGTACTTGGGAGCCAGAAAGTCCTTCCTCATTAGTACAGCTTCACTCTGGGAGTGATTTGTAACCTCGCCCCAAGAATCAGAGATTGAACTAGTCTTTCTTTGCCATGACATCTACAGCCTCCCATGTTTTTTGCCTTTAGATACTGTGCCACTGAAACCTAGTCTAAGACAAATGCCATTTTAATTTGCTTTAGGCGGTGAAGGCCAACACACATTTCAGTGGAGAAAGTTATGTGTTTTAATTGCTTTATGAAGACATAGCATATGCCCTGACACAGTTAAATGATTAACAGATTACTCCAAATGCCTTTGGCATAGAATATCTATACATTCATTAGCCAGAACAATTTATCTTCTTGATAAAACTAAAATTACTTATACAGCAGGTTTACTTTCCATGATTAATAAATGATAAAAATCTAAATTATCCATCTGAAATGTCTCTTTTTAGCCATTAATCTCACATTTATCAGCTTCTATAACACATATTAGTAATACAAAAATTCAATTTTCCAAGTATTTTAATTCGCTAAGAAAAATAAAACACGCTTAATGCAAAGAAGCATCTCAATTAATAGGAAATCCTATAGTGATTCCTCCATAGTCAGGGAGTAAAAAGATAGTTAGCTTTAAATATGCCTTACAAAAACAGATAAACAAAAATCCGTGGCATAAACAGGCATCAGAATTCCCCCAAAGCAATCCCTTGCTCAAACATATTTCCAGTCGCAGGACATCAGATTTAATAAAGAGTTTAGTATCATTCTGTATGTGCTCAAAAGGACAAAATTAAGATCATGCTAAGAAAGAGAGCTGGGAACATAGCGATCTACAATCCACTAAAGGTCAAAATGTAAGCATCGCACGTGTCCAGGAAAGTGAGCTTCGGAGAGGCGGGTTTAGCTTGAGGGGAAGCCTTGGGAATTAGATCCGTCTGTCAGCTTTTTTAAATGTTTAAGACCGTCTGTCCTCCAATTAAACTGATCAAGGGAGTCCAGGATGGTTTGTTAGCGACTCTGCTCTAGAGAACACTCATTAAAAGTCCTGAGGCTGATTACTGGACTTCCCGTCTCAGGCTCTTCACTTCTGCTGTTGGCTGCTGATTTCTCTCAATTCCAACTGTCAGAGTAACTGTGGGGGCTGAGCCACGCTTCCCCTGCTGCCAGGAAAGGAGGAGAGAGACATCTGCCACTGTCCTGAGTCACCTGTTACTTACCTTGGTGACTCACTGTCTCAGAGGGGCCAGGACAAAACAGCTCCTGAAAGAATGTGTGACTGTGCACCCTCACTTGTGTTCACAAGCAGGTGCTGAGCCCACCTGTGAGTCTGACACTCTGCTAGGCACAGGGCATGTGGTGCTGAGTAAGGAAACTGTCTCACCCTCTAGGAAGCCACAGTTTAATGAGGTGGACAGACTTATGAAGACGGGATCGCAGTACGATGTGATGAATGTCAAGGAAGGACTAACTATGGGTCCTTGGTACATTGAACTCAGATTTTCAGAATGTGGGAAGAAAGAAGCAGGATGGACCTTCTGGAAGAGGCGATTGATAAAACAGAAGACGGAAGACTGCTCCATGCAGGGGGAACGGTGAATGCAGCAGTCCGGAGGCGTGAGAGAGCTCTCGCTCACTCATCTCTTTCCCTTCACTTTTTCACCAGTCATTCACTGAGCACCTACTGAGGACTAGGCATGACCTGAGGCGGTAGAGATACAGTGGGGTGTGACAGAAGAGGCCATGCCCTCACAGGGTTTACATTCCAGTGGACTTCAGAGAATTACAAGTTAATTCTATATGACTGGAGCACAGTAGGGGGACAAAGGATAAGGGCACAGCTTGGCCACGTTACGTTTAGGATTTAGACCGTAGGTCGAGTGCCACTGCGTGTGTGTACATGTGAGACACATGTGTATATTGTGAGATGCATGTGGTATCGGAACAGGAGTCCCACAGGCTGGGCCTGAGCTAGAGTTATCTAGTCACAGCCTGGATAACTCCAAACCCTCTACTTCACCACAACACTGTCCCCATGGACCCTCGTGGTACCACAATGATGCCTCATCCTGTACTCCAGCCTTCTGATGGCTCAGGACCCACCAGGACCACCTTCCACAAGTGGGTTGTAGTGACATGAGCGTGGAGTTAGGGTCAGACCTGCAGTCCAATGTGGGCGAGGTCCCTGATGATGATAGTGGTGACCATACCTGATATCTCCTCAGCATTTAACATATGCCAGACGCTTACCGTGCATTAATTCATTCACACTTCATGATAACCAAGGTTCTATTATGATCCCCATTTTACAAAAAAAGGAAACCAAGGCAAAGAAAGGTTCAGTGTCTTGCATGTGGTCACACAGCCCACACGATGGAAGTGCCTAGAACCAACCATGGGAAACCTTAAACACTGAGCTATCCCACCTCTCTTGCTTGCCTTGGTTTCCTCAAAGTGGATGTTTGGTAAGGAATAAATGAGTTACTTCAGTGACCAGCACAGTACAGACCCAAGAAATATTGATTTCCTCTGTCTATCCCAATCCTACCTGGTCCAGAATCCAGGTCGAATCTGGGCTTTCCATGAAGTCTTTTCCAGACATTCAAGTCTACATCGAGTGTTCCTTTTTTTAAATCCCTTCCAGTTTAGCATATCTGCCATTCATATTGGCACCAGTCATACTGTTCTGTATTGAATAATTTCTAAATTTCTTGTTTTTTTCCAACCACATTCAATGTTTCTTGGGCCAGTAATCAAGTCTTATCTGCTTCGGTATCTTCTCTAGAAGCCAGAGCATAAATTTTCAAAGGGCATAAATTTTCAAAGTGAGATGGCAGAATAAAGAATAAGTAAATACTAGAGGCATCCACATGTGGAATAAATACATGTTGAGAAAGAAATCAAGTAATTTATAAATCAGTTGAAATGGGGTGGTGGGGAGAGGTCGTACATACCTCCATCAAGCCTGTTGATTCTAAGGAACTCAATTTTTGAATTATCGTCTAATCTTTTATTTAAACTCTCTTGTTTCCTTAAGTACTTATTTAATGGCAAAAGGCAAAAAAAAATGTTAACAGAGGGAAAGGGGCTAATTACTCAAGAAATTTGAACACGGGTATTAATTTTTCACCCTCTAAAGCATGAGGTATCTTCCCACACTCAAGTCAATGACTTTTGCTTAGGAGGAAGCAAACACATTAATAAAATGCATAAACGCTCTCCACTGGCAATAAATTTGAAGAATAATTGACCTCATCAAATCAAAGTTTACAAGTGGCTTTAGATCCCAAGCCCTATAAACTCTAAACCAGCAATGCATCCAGTTTGGCTTTGAGCTGTAGTTCTACCACTTTCTATACGTGTGACTTTCCTGAGTCTCTGATGCCATCAGTATCAGAGATTTTATAAGGAAGAAACCTGTCACCTTAAAAGCACACTATTATTATCTAGTATTACTATTATAAAAAGGTCCAGGAACCAATCAACAGTATAGGGATTGGAAATATGAATTTATACTCAGCACCAGTGAAGGGTGCAGCTAAGCACGGTGCTAAGCACACTCTCTGCCAAGTGCACTTCTGTGGTTTGTTAGCAACAGTAGCCCCTCTAACGTATGGGAGGAAGTTAGAACCCAAGGGACACTGGAAAGGTTTAAGGTTTTCCTGCCAGTGGACCCCCTACACAGAACTCTATCGGAATGCAGAATGCACTTCAGAACAACCAAAATGTTTAGAAGTGCCTACACCTTAGTCATGATGGGAGTGTATTCAACAAATGGCCTGTACAATGCAGTAAAGAACGCTCTTTGTTTAACCCACTGGAACGCTTGTAGATCAGGAAATAGGGTATTAGAGCGAAAAGATCACACACAGACCTTACTCTGTCTTCTGTCAAGACCACTGGTCTTCAGAAAACAAAGCAAGACAGAGAGTACTTAGATTCCGGAAACCACAAAATTAGGGAGGAAAAAAAAGTGGCAGCTTCTCTCTACTTGTTTGCTGGGAAGCAGAATCATTTCTTAAATGATAGACCCTAATCCTTTGTTAGTCTAGCCCAGGGGTCGGCAAACTATGATTGGTGAGCCAAATCCAGTCGACACCTGTTTTTGTATGACCTGTGAGCTCAGAATGCTTTTTCTATTTTTAAATGCTTGAAGCAATATTAAAAGAACATTTTGGGACATAAAAATGATATAAAATTCAAATTCCTGTGACTATAAATAAAGTTTTATTGGACCACGGCCATGCTCATTCGTTTCCGTGTTGTCTCTGGTCACTTTCATGCTACAATGGCAGAAATGAGTAATTGCCACAGAGACCTTATGGCTGGCAAAGCCCAAAATATTTACCATCTGGTCCTTCGCCGAATAATTTTGCCAACCCCTTGTCTAGGCCAATGGCGATTTCTTTCAGTTTGTGAAACCGACCTAACTGGCCTAGCTGCTACGTGATCGAACTCTTTGTGACCTTAAGACTAGATTTCAAATGTGTCAGTCTCTGTTAAAGATAGTTCCCAGAACACCAGAGTACTTTCTTCACTCTTGCCTCTAATTTATCATCACCACATTCATAGATACACCACACACAGAGTCCCCCCACACATACATGCATCCCTAATTCTGATTTCTGTTTTCCCAAGATTCCCACTGCCTTGTCTCTACACGATCTTCTGTAATCTTTAAACCATTAATACTGTTTCCTCATCTAATGACAAACTGAAGGAACCACATGTGGGAAAATATGACTGAAACAATATCAACATTGGAAAGCTCCTACCAAATGTACTTTCTAATTTACATACTTCCTTGTATCAATAATGCTTGATTTTTCCTGTTCCAAATTGCCTGTTTCTTTTTTTTTCTGCCAAACTGGGTCAATTTTATAGGTGCATTATAATTTTTATAGGAACATTATAATTTGCACTAGTCTCTAAATAACGAATGCATCATTCCTATTGCATTCACGTTAACTGGCATTTTAAAATAGTCTGTCTAAAAGAAGAGACCTAGTTTATCAGAGCATTATTCAAGATGTGCCTGAATTGTGTCAAAACAAATCCTGAGAAGCAGTATGGTAGAAGGGAAAGAGCATTAGACTCAAGTTTTGTTTCATAGAGTGTCATAAACTAACTGTTTGACCTTGGATAAGTCATTATCCATCTCTAGATTGTTTTCTTCATTAACAATATAAACAAATTAGTTCACATCATAAGGAGTTTTCCCATTCTCACATTCCCTAACTCCAGGAACATAACTCACCCATCGATTCTAATTAGTTATTTAGCGTCAGTTAAGAATTTAAAATATTAAATGGCAGTTTGGTTCAGACTGTTTAAGTTTTTTTTTTTTTTTTTTTTTTTATGTCCTGAAAAGCAAGAAGGGATAATGGTATTTGCTGCTAATGAGTAAGGCCCAAATAGGGTAGAGGGGTGGTAAACAGCTTTTCACTACAAGTCCTTTTGAAGATTTTGATTTTTAAAAGAAAATATTAAAAGTACGTATTATTTTTATTTAAAAATTTAAAGTAAAGCTAGAAGGGACTTTAAATTACTTCCAATTCATATCTTGATTGATGTCCCTAGATATAGTATTGAATTTTAGACATGCATATTAATTTTAAACATATATCCCAAGGGTCACTGAGAGGACCAAATGGGGCTGGATGACACCAGGATCCCTTCCAGTGCCAGGTCCTGTACTTATACTTTCTCTCCATCTTCTCATTTTCTCTCCAAACAATTCTCAGTTCATGAGCAAGCTCTCCTCCCTGGGAACTAGGCAGGTGGAAAGTTTCAACTTTTAAAGTTCATTTATATTTGAGTCCTTCCAAAACAAATTAAAAGAAATTAATGAGGTTAAAATAAAAATATTTTATTTCTTCGAAACCTCAAAAAATCATTTAAAACAGATCTTGCATGAAATTTATCCCTTTAGGCTAAAATAAAGAATTAGAGTTTTATATTAAGGGAAACATTTCTTCAAACTGAAAGAAAACAGATCTGTAATAGAAATAGAAACACGGGCTTTGCCATCGTAACCATCTCATACGACATTAGGATTCTGCATTTGTGGGTTGCTCTAATTTTATGTACGTATATTATTCAACAAGAATAGTGTTTCTTTAGTTTTATAGATTTTTTCACCAATTTAATTGGTGATGTAATTACTTGCTGTTATAAATTTGAAGATTAGGAATTTAAAAATGGTTTAGCTTTTCTTCCCTAGCTACAGGCCCTGTGCATCCAATGGTCAAAGATTTCTAAACTATCCTACTTAAAATACACATACAGATTCTACAGGCAACCTCAAGCAGTCTCAACATTTTGAACCACCATTGTCTGTAAGGCTCCTGGTATTTCAGAAGGTTAAGGGGTGACTCAGCCTTGCTCAGAGATGCTAAAGCAAGTCAGTGACTCTTGGACGAGCCCATTGGTGCCAGGGAGAAAAAAAAACAGGTAGAAACATTGGAGTAATGCAACTATAGTGGGAATTGCTGGCCAAGTGAGACTTGCTAAAGGGAAAGTCAATACACAGAAATGTCTTGAAGCACTCAGGGTCACAATGACAACTTTGCATTTGGTTGCAAATTGAAGGCCAACTAGTTGCTTTAAGAGATAGGAACAATAGCTCCAACGATAGATAAGGGCCCAGGGTTTGTTTGTTTGTTTGTTTGTTTGTTTGTTTCAAATGTGACTCAGATAACAGTTTCCAGGTGAATGGTGAATTTTATCCATAATAAAATGTGTGTGTATCCTTGTGTGTGTCAAACATACTAGGGAACTTATATTCACAAGTGTTGGCTGATTTCTGCTTTTCCTTCTCTTGAACCCTGACACCTCCCCTAAATCACCCTTATTCCTGTAAATCCAAATTTCCAATAACTGAAAATAATTTAATGTGAAAAGAGCCACCAAGCCCTATACACACACTATCTGCAAGTTCTTTAAGGGTGGTAGCTATATGATGACGATGATGATGGCGGTGATGTGGTTTTTCTTATTTAATCCTCGTAGTAGCTCTATAAGACAGCTGCTGTTATTATCATCAACTTACAGGTGGGAAAACACAGAGGTTAGCACAAAGAGGTTAAGTAAACTGTCAAGTTCTCGTCACAGCTTCTAAGAGGTAGAGCCAAGATTGGGACTATTTAATACTACCGCCTTAGCATTAAACTGGCCTTTCCTCTTCATAGGCAATCACATGGACGTGTTAGCCAGCTGTGTGTCTCAGTCTGTGGAATATGAGGCATGCTGGCGTGCGGGGGAGAAGAACTGTGATGTCTTCGGACTATCCCTGATGGCTCCTGGTGAGCGTCCAGCACAAAGAGAGACATAGAATAGCACTCGGCCTGGATGCTCAAATCCACATCTTCACCTGTATAGGGAGCTCCATAAAAGCAAATCGTTACCAAGAGAAAAAGTGGACTGTCGCAGCAAATACTGGGAAGGGAGGATCCAGGAAAGAGGATTTCCAGTAACAGAAGAATACCTGGAAAATAATTAAATTTCCTCTCACAAGGAGAAAGAAACATGACAGCCTTTGGGGCCAGAAGGACCTAAAAAGACACTACCATTACCTGCGTGAGTTTGAGCACCCTACCGAGAACAAACTTCTCCATCTTTCAGTTTCCAGTTTCCTCATCTCTGAATGGGAATAATTACATAATTACACCTACAGGTTTGCCATGAGAATTAAATATAAACAACCACAGACGTCAGTCAGCAAATAGTACCTCAGTGGCCTTCTTCCAATTCCCCGATCATTTATTTCTATATCTTACCTTTTTCCATGGAAGTCATTTCTCTCACATGATCCTTTTCCTTCCTTTCCCTCCCTTCCTATTGCTACTGTGAAATCGGCCTCACCTTTCCATTCCTTCATAGAATTCGCTGACATTCTGAATAATGTATTCTCCCTGTGATAACACCCGCTGACTGAAATTATTTGTCCGGTCCAATAGGGTACAAATAATTGGATGCTTTGGCCCTTAAGCATCTTCTGCCCAAGTGTTTCCTACATCCCTAACTCCACACAGAGAGATGATTGTGGGTGTTTTGAACCACAGTACGAACAAAGTACAATGAAGAGGAAGCTCCCACCTTCCTTAAGTGGAAAAGAGTGCTTTCCCAGAAAGCAGAAGGAAGGAAGGCCCTCCCAGATTCCAGCTTTTTGCTCTAGATATTCCTAAGCCCTCACCATCCCTCACTTCCCTTCAAATACCAGAAGCCAAGTAGCAGTTTTAGGTGAGAGAGAGAAATGCATCATTTCCCGAGAGGGGAAGATAAATACTCCCCCCTCTGCAGAAACCTTCAGGTTTATATGAGCCCATCTCCACCTCATACATCAGGGAACAGGGCTTGTCATCAAATAATACATCATGTTTTGAAAATACTCTACCATGACTGGTGTGTTTCTTAAAAACAAGAAAATCGCCATATAGGTTTCACGTTATAGACCAAGCTGCCTAGCAGTCCATTCTACTGCCTTGTAAAAATGTGTAACAGGTGGTGGTTTCCACCAGCGTCACCTGTAAAGGCAAGGAAGCAAGGTCAAACATTTCACTTTTGCTTAGCAACTTCTTCAAACTGGCACCCATACAATTTTCAAATAATTTTCAAACCTACTTTCATATTCAGAGACGTTCCATGTAGTATCCTGTGGATAACTGGAAAAAATAAAAAAAAAAACTTATAATATATTCCTGCTGTTAGTTCTGCTCCAATACTTAACCACCACTACCAGAGGTAGGGCCAGCTTCTCACCCATGCCAGTAGTTGGTGAAGGCATGAGACCTAAAATGGGTACCACATCACCTTGACTAGTTTCCCTACAATCTCCATGTTCCCTTCACATTCTATGTCACAGTTCCCAACAGCTATGTAATGTAGTTACAACATTACGAATATATCGGTACAGTATTCACAGTGCATTACTGACATCAACAGACCCCCCCTGCTCCGTACCCAACAATCATGCTTCTACTGCTGCCATAATCCTTAGCATGTATGAGCCAGGCACTGTGTTCATCCCTTTACATTCATTATGTGATTTAATCCTTGACATACCTATTACTTTTATTCCCATTTTACAGGTGAGAAAACCAAAGCTTGCATAGATGAAGTAGCTAGCCCAAGGTCGGACAGCTAACCAGTGGGAGAATCAGCCCCCAAACTGAGACCCAGAAGAATAACAAAGCCAGCTCACTCAAATCACAATTTATATATTAAGTCTGCCTATTCTCATAAAGTAGTTTTCTTAACAGCACAATTCCTGCCTGTTAGAATGAGACTCACATGGAATGCATAATAAAAATCACTGGTTACTTATTTTAATTCAATACAAGTTTACAGAGAATGAAATTTCTATTGAGGCATCCAACTTGGAAGTGTGGGGAGAACTAGAGAAAGGCGGAAGACGTTTTCCTGTGCTCTGCATTGCCTTCCTTTGCTCCAATTATTTTTTGTTTCTGTTTGAGTCTATCTCTTTCACATTAGAGGCCTTCCGGTAACATCTGGTCATCTGCTCCATTGAAGAGTAAAACACCCAAGGCCGCCTGGAAGTTCCAGGAGCATGGACAGGATTTACAAGTGGTGGGCTTTACTGCAGTGTGACACGGACAAGAGTTGGTCTTTTCATAAGAAGCTTTTTCTATTGGACAAGTCAGTTTCCCCAGAAAGGAATCTTTCATTCTCCTCTCTGGCAGAGCATAAGGCAAGCTGCCAACACTTCGGAAGAGAAGAGAGCACTGGGGTCTCACTGTTCAGGATGCAGACTTTTATTTGAAGCCTTCTTATTTTCATATTACCTGTCCCTCCATGGTGCCTGCTGTCCTCGAATCCTAACCTCATTTGGCTCAACTTCAGTAGGATGTGAACTATTTGTTGGCTGCCTTGGACCAGTGGGATCTGGCCTCTGTTCTTTCTGAACACCTTCAACCTGTTCACCTATCTTCTATTCTATCCCTCACCTTCATCTTCTAAGGTACCTGGTACACCCAGTTCCTGAGCATTTCCAGATTTTGCCAGTGCAAAACATCCCACATTTTGGTGATTCCTCCTCACAAGCTTAAATTTTACTCTTAATTTAATGCTGTGCCTCAGTTACCATTGGTTTATTCTCTTTTGAGCTTTCAAAATATCATTAACATTTGTTCACCAATATAACCTCTTCTTTTATCCTCTTCATCCTTTGAGGTTTAAAACTTTTTATATCATAACTGTCTATCATTGGGTTTCGGGTACCAAATTTAATTCAAAGTACATTTTCTACTACTTTCACTTAAAACATATCAAAAGCATTCTCCCTTATTTAAATATTGCAAACATCATTTTTGATGATTATATTGTATTATTTCTAACCATTTATCTGTAATTGGAAATTTAAGATGAGTCAAATTTGTTTTATTATAAACACCATCAAAATAAACATCTTTGTATATGAAGTTATAGCTTTGTTTCTAATAATTTCCATAAGATCTATTTCTAGAATAATATTGTCAGGTTTTTTTTAATTCTTTTTTTAAGCTTTAAATACATTTTACCTAATTGTTTTCCAGAAAGGTGGTAATAATTTACACACCCACAAGGCAGAGGCAGTAGCAGTGTGGGATTCATCTCATCACCACTAATATCATCACTGACATTGTTGCTTCTCAAACACTTTGCCGGTTGTATCTCACTATTGTTTTAATTTGCATTTCTCTGCTGGGAACTATAACTACAACTTTTTTTTCATATATTTGTTGAGAACATATACCTTCCATTAATAGCTCACGGACCAAACTCATTTTTTTTTTTCTAGTAAAATGTTAGGTAATTTCTTATTTGCATGAACTCTTAATCTGTGAAAGATATCAAGCCTTTTAGGTCTGATTTGTCAAAAATATTTTTCCACTTTATTACTTGATGGCTTTTGTTTATGTTCATTTACTATACTTCTGACATAGAAAGTTTTTTAATGTTTATATAACGAAAATTATCACTCTTTTCCTCTATGCTTAGAAAGGCTTCTCATTCCAAGATCAGATATATTACCCTATATTTTCTCCTATTTATATGTTTTAAATTTTTTATATTTTACTCTTTTCCCTTTGGGATTTAATTTGTAGTATTTTCTCCAGGTCAGTTAACCAGGCGACTCAACAACTTACGCATAGTCGTCAGTTCCTGCACTAATATGTGACCTAATTCTGACCACATTCCCATTCCATTGTCTTGTTTTTACTAGAATCTGGTTTTGGTCTATTTCAACTCTATTTGTCTGTTGCATCTTACTCCACAACATCCTGTTTTAATTACCATAACTTTATAGTACATTATAATGTTTACTAGTGAAAAATCTGCTTTACTGATCTTTGTAAATATGGTTTTTAGCTCTTTCATCCTATTTATTATGCAAGATGAACTTTAGAATACTTGGTCAAGTTTCCAGAAAACAACAGCAGTAATGTGATTTCAATTAGAATTACATTAAATATGTATATTCAGTTGAAAAGAAGTAAAGTGTTGACAGTATTCATTCTCCTTTCCTAGGAAGATGACACCTTTTTCCATGTATCCAAGCCTGGAATTTTTTGTCTTCTATGAAAATTTTACTGTTTTCTTTATACAAAGACTGCGTTATCACTTAATGAGTTTATTCCTAGGTAGTTTATATCTTTGTGCTATTTTCAATGATTTTTATCTTCACATTTTCTAACTGATTATCACTACTATACCAGAAAGTTATTAATTTTGCATATTTATATTATGTTGACTCAACTAATGCAACTCTCATTTTTTCTAATAATTTTTCATTTTTCCTATTTTTTAACTTTCTTTTATAGTCAATAATCTTACCCGATAATATGATAATTTTTGTCTCCTCTTTACTATATCTTACTTCTGTCACATGCATTAGTAGGTTGCCATGAATAAAACTGTGAACGGCATTGTCAGGATGCTAGTCTAAATGGAAACCCTTTTACAATGAGATACTAAGTGCTAATTTTTATCAAGTGCTTTCGATATGCTATTCCTTTTGCCAAGGGATTTAGGTATGTTACTTCCTTTGATCTTCATAATCTTTTTAGAAGAAAGTTACCATCGTAATCCCATTTTATAGGTACTAAAACAGGAGCTTTAGAGTAAAAATATATCCAAGGTTATCCAACTAGTCAATGGCAAAGCAGGATTCAACCTCACATTGGTTTTGGCTCCGGAGCTCATGCTTTGAGTAATATGCTTTATTATATCCTAGAATTTCAAGTAATATGAGTTGAGTTGGTAATGAGAGTTTTTAAGGGTGGCCATAAGGGTTTTGAACTTTTTTGGTTGAGAAGGGAGATGGGAGAGAGAAGAGAACATTGATTCCGGGCAGATGAAATTTAGAGATAAAGAGTACGTAAAGGACACGGGGAAAGCACAACATGAGATGCTTCCCCATGGTTCCTCAAGTCCGGCATGAACGCCAAGATCAATTACCAAAGGGAAGAACATATTTCAAAAACCGATGCATCTAAGGGTTTGTTATTATTCCCACGCAAACAACAAAGCTGTATCATGTGATCTCTTGAGCATTTCAGTCTCCAAGAAGACATTTTGGTCTCATTAGTTCAGATCTCTGAGCCTTTGATTCACTCAAAAGGTGGGACTTGAGGTGGTGCATTCTGTTTAAGTCACTTCTTGGCAAGTAGCTGTTGTGGGAGACAGTGTGCCTCCTTTCCCAGTGTGGGGGGCGGAAAAAAAAAGGAATCTAGCAATGCTAAAAATAAGGTCTCTTAGAGTGTTACACAAAATTATCTATTTCTATAGCATATATCCCTGGATTCCTGACTGCATAATAGCACTGCCGGACTCCCACTACTGCTCGAGGCCCAAGCCCAAAGCACTATGATCAGCATGGAGGGACATGCATATCTGGCTTCTCACCAAACTTGTATACTGTTGGGACTGGAGGAAGAACTTCTTCCTCAGAAACGATTACATAAAAGTTTTTAGCTTTAAATATCACACTCTTTTAAGAGGAGGACAATTCCTTGGAGCTAATTAAGTATTCATTTAAGAATACTATTTTTTTTTTTTTTACAAGTTTTGGGAAAGCTTATCCTTGACCAATGAACAGAGAGGCAGTTTGATCTGAGCGAATTAGCACAGGATTGCACTTTGGACCCAGGTTCTAGTCCTGGTCCCACTGGGCAAGGCTCTTAACCCCTCAGCCATCGGTTAATTCATTTGACAACTGGTAATAATAATATGGTTGCCATTTCCTTCCTACGGCTTCTATGAGGTTGAAAACAGAGTATAAATGGAAAAGCGCTTTTAAAAACTGAAATACACTTGTCATGTGTAAGGAAAGACCCAACGTTTCCAGGATGGTCTCCCAAAAGAGCAGTCATATTTATTGCTCACCCGAACTCCTCCGAAAAAAGACAAACAGTCATCAACAGTAATGGAGTTCTGCCGAGAGCCAGCCCTTTTTCATTTCAATTCAAAGCCTTTGAGGCAGCAAATTTTCAATCTAGGTGCTACCCCTGAGTCTCCGCTAAATTTGACTGTTTCCCCAATACCTATGGTGAGCACTTGAACAGAAGGATCAGGCGATGCCTGATCATATTATCTGTCAGCCTGAGATAATCACAATTGAAAGGCTAAAGGAAAAATGACCTATTTTATATGGATTTTATGAGAGGCGTTGGCGAGAGATGCCACGCAAACCCAGGACTACTTGGTAACTCAAGTTTTGGGTTACCACACAGCTCCACCCCCCCTCAGTCCCTCAGCCGGTCAGTTCTTTATTCACTGTACAGTGGCTCTGTGTACTGGGGACTGAGCTTAAATTGAGCTTGAGACAGGGCCATGGAATGATTGAACAGTGAATTAGATAGAAAATTGTGGCTTTTGAACCCTAAGTGAGAATCTCTGCATTTGACCAGCTGCTACAACTTGAATATTTCTCACTTTTATTTTTGACATTTTTTCAACAAGGGAACTTGATGTAAAACATATTTGTCTCTTTAGATACTCAAGAGCTCCCTTTTCCCCTAACCTTCTTTTAAAATCTGCCCTCCACCTCTCAAATGTTTTTTAGCCATTGTCAGCGTGAATTGGAACCTACATAAGTCAATACTTGAGAAAGAGTTTGAGCAAGAAAAGCGTGGAAGTCTTAAACTCACTCAAGGTTCATCAGGCCCCCGTCAGAATAATCAGCCATGAACACGGCACACAGGAGAACAGGAAGTTGAATGTAAAAGGCAAAGACACCACAGGGAGAATTTGTTTCTTTTATTGGTTTTTTGGGTTTTACACAAAACTGTTCCCTTCCCAAGAGGTACTCGAAATTGAGTCAAATTTGAAAACTGTAAAATCCCTGGATTCATTTATTTGCATTTGTTCATTCATGCATAAGCACAATTGGTTGTCCTAGCACAAGCAGACCAGGGCATTGGTTATACATAGCAAATCTGATTTCAACACACACAACTTAAGCCTACTCCATGCCTGGTACTATGCTAGGCCCTGAGAGAAATAGGAAAATGAATAAGATTCAGTTTCTGGCCTCTTGAGATTGACACATAACTCTGATCTAAGATAGAGCAAAAACAGAACTAGAAGAGAAACGTGAAATGTGTTGGCAGCCTCCCTAACTGATCTACGGCTTTTAAAAATAAAGTACCCATGAGCATGGATTAGGTTAGGGATCAAGCAAATGTTTCCACAAGGCCTCCAACTCCATTCACAGTCTGATGCCATCCAGATGCAAGAATCTCTTCCCAGACTCACTGCCCATCACACCAATGGCACAACCAGCCACTCATTATTTTTCAAACATGTGCCTACCATTTCTTCTTCTCGTTTTTTGTTCATAAGGCTCTCTCTGACTAGAACACCTTTTACCCTCTGTGCTACCTAGAAAGCCCTTACTCTTCTCCTAAGATCCAACTCAGTGATTGTAGGGTGAAAATGACAATGAGATGTCATCCCGAGGTTTCTCCCAGTCTTATAATAAGCAACATCAACATGTGAAGTTAGGAAGTATATGAAACAGATCACCTTCCTTGATCCATGAAGACATTCCTGATACCCTGGGATATAATTCCTCTTAGTCCCCTGAATTTCCAACCCATATGCTCAGACGGCCACTAGAGCACTACACAGACTGAGTTGTAATTAGTTGTTTATTTATTGGTTTATCCTTCCAAGTAGAGTGAGTACAATTCAAGGGGAGGGTCTGCATCTTATTTAATTTTTATTTTATTTAACAGTTACATGACTATAACTATGTGTCAACCACTATTCCAAGTGTATTACATGTATTTATCCATTTAATCCTCATAACAACCCTATGAGATAGGTATTATTATGATTTAATTTTTCCCATGAGGGAACTGAGACTTAAATAGTTTAAGTAAAATGCAGGGTCATACAGCTGGTAAGCAGTGATCCAGGATATGAACTAGTCTCTTAAGTGCTACATTATGCTATTTTTATTTATCATTGTACACTCAGGGCTTCGCCCAGTATTCTACTGTTTAAAATGTCAAGCTTAATAAATGTGTATTAGATGATGAAATAAATAAGCAGTTGATCACTACTGGTTAGCCCTAGCTAGAGCCTCTTGAAAAATGCTAGGTTATAGAAGTTAAGCGTAATGAGAAGACTTGGAGAAGGTTCAGAGAAATTCAAGAAGGTGGAAATGAAGAATTATACTGAAGGATTTAGGTTGCTCAGCCTTGAGAAGCAAAAGCTGAGGACTGCTTTCATTATGATCTTCAAGGCCAGGATGGCTGATTCCTGAGGACAGTGACTGAGCTGTTTTTCTCCACCTCCAGGGAGAATGAAGGAGTGGAACTTGTCCTCAGCTGCAACAGGCACGGTTTAAATCCACCACCAGGAAGAATTTCCTTAGCCTACGAATTGTTTGTTAGGCCTAGGAATGCATAATAGAGAGAAGCTATATAAGGTCATCTGGCTTCAGCCTTTTGGACTTCCTTCTGCTCTGAGTGAGGATCATTGAGGGTGAAAAGGAACAATGACATGTCATCCTCAGGTCTCTTCTAGCCTTATAAACCTGTGATATTTGTATCTAAGAAATACATCAAACAGTTTACCTTCCTTTGTGAATGAATGAATGAATGAGTCCCACATAATTTAAAAGACAACAATAAAAATCACAGCAAGAAAGGGGGTCTTTTCAAACATACTGTTGTGACAGCAATGTAAGAATAGAAGAAAAAAATGAAATTTATTTTCCAACAAACCTAAAATCTTACGGCTTCTACATTCAGACCATTTCTTGCTGGGTCCATCATACCCCTGACATAATGGACTGGCTGCATCCTCACGTGCTGACTTGAGCCATCATCACCGATTTCCTCATTTGACAGTTGATATTAGTATCTTGAAGCAGATTTTCACATATTCACATATTTCACAAAATATTCACATATTTTGAGTAAACGCAAAATATGAACCACTATTCCATTGACCTCAGTGTTAAGGTGCTTAAAACATGAAAAAAAGAATCCTTTCCCGAGAGTAGGAAACAACATCGAACCTATTTATTTTCCTCCTCATATAGAAACTGAAACACAAAATAATAATGGAATTGGAAGAGAAGGTAGAGAACACACGAAACTAATTTTATATTTGGTATTATTTCAAACATACAATTTTGCTTTCCTTTCAGTTAATAGAAATAAAGTCGTATACTTGTAACATGCTTTACATAAGAAAAATTTCTTTCAAACACACATTAATTCGCTAAATTTTTACTTTGAAGGCGGGTACTTTGTTTTTCAGCTTGCAGAGGAGGAAACAGCTCAGAAATGTGAGAGACTTGCCTGAGGTCACACATCTAGGACAAGCAGCCCTTCCCTTCTAGTTTTCAGGACTACCATCTCCCATACAGAAGAGCCTGCTGGGCTCAGACTGGCTAGGAAATGGGCCGGCCTTGCTAGGAGCTTCCTTCACGGTGCGCAGCCTCTGTTGGGAGCTGTAAGGCTGGCCTGCGCCACCTTAACAAACTGAGTTAGTCTAATAATCGTAGGAGACTCACTGAACCCAGAGACATGTACAAGACGCAGTTCAATCTGTCTCAACCACAGCATGTCCCTATCAGTGAAGCAGTAGAGCCTGGGTGTCAGGGCAATCACCTAGCCTCCCTCAGCCTTGGTTCTTCAAGTGTAAAGTGAGGGCCAGATCACATCTCAGCATTCTTCCTGATCACATTCGCCATTTTCTTCAGTTAGGCAAACATCATCAAAGGTCGGGCCCAGTACTAAGTACAGAGACACAAAGACAAAGTCCATCTCTATCCTTGAGGGATTCATCTTCTTGTAGTGGAGATAGGCACAGACAGGCGATATTGATAGACTAGTTCACGATGGCCACACTGCAATTACATCGGCTGTTTTAAAGGGAACCAACCCAAAGTAAAAACATGATCCAGAAATGAGTCATTTGGCCCTCTGTGTCTTTCAACTGACAATTGCCCAGAACAATGAAACACTATCAAGTCTCCTCCCATCTTCCCTCCAGGACCTCACTCAAGTGTAATCACCTTCCTTTACAAGTAAAGAAGCAAAGGCGTTGCCTTAAGTAAGTTTGCCAGTGGCCTGGTTGGTTAGCTGATGGCAGAAGCCACCGCCCTCTCCGTTCCTGAGCTTCTCCCGGAGCTGAGGTGGGCTATGCAAGGCAGGAGCATTAACTTTGACACAGTTGATGTCAGTTTTCCAGTATAGGTTTGTAGCTGATTTTCGAAATTTTGTCTAGTTCATTTCAATTCCATTTCCAATGGGTAAGCTGGTTCATTTAAGGCAAACAGCATCCAATTAAAATACATTTTGAAGAAGCGAGTAAGGCATCTTTGCTCAACTCTGAATGTATTCATTTTTTAAAAAATAATATCAGGAGAACTTCTTAAGGACCAAACTCATCACATCATTGTGAGATGAGATAGTTAAAATACGTATACTCAAAATATAATTTGAACTTACACTCTCAGAGGCAGCCTTATATAAGAATACAAGCTTCAGGGCCAGTCCAAGTGGGATCTCATCCTTTTTCAGTTTCTGAGTAACTATGTGTCCTTGGGCAATTCCCTAATACCTATGGCCTCAGTTTCCCTATACGTATTATAGGAATAAATCGTATCTGTCTGTCAGAGTACTTAAAAGAATTAGAAATGTAGCTTAGTGACTGATATAGAATAAGGGTTAAAAAATAAACTATTAAAAAACATTTTATTAAAGTCTTAATGATTCAGAGATTGATTATGCCATTAGAAGATCGACATGCTTTTCCCTTTCTTCCTCTTGCTTCCTGCCTGCCCACGTCACAGCTGCTCATAAGCTACTATTCCATAAGATAAAAAATGAGATAAAATTTAATTCAGATGGCACAGCAACCAAAATAGGAAGAACATAGGCACTGGAGTCAAACAGGCCTGGACTTGAATATGAAATAGCTTTGGATAGGTTATGTAAACTCCTTGACTCTTAATTTCTTCGTCTATAAAGTGGGGGGTAATCAGATCTACCTTCTAGGCTTTTAAAAAAGACTGGCACGTGTGTGTGTGTGTGTGTGTGTGTACGTGTGTGTGTGTGTGCGCGCGTGTGTGTGTGTGTGTGTATTTACACACACACACACAAAACCCCTGGCACTGTGATTAGTCGATAGTAGGTAGGAAAGTATTGGATCTGTTTCAATGAGAAATGTAGTACTTGGCTAAATCAAAGCACGAGCATCAATCAAAATTTGTTTTAAAGCTTCCTCCAACTTTATCACTACCATGAATGGCTAAAAGAAGTCACTCTCATGACAAAGATCTTGCATCCTGTGCTATTAGATTTAACTTCCTCCATTAGGGACAGCTTGAGCATCAGCTCGAAATGGGGTGACTCTGGGCATGTGGGGACCCAGCATGGCAGTACAGGTGACTGAAGAGTGGGGACGGCAGACAGACTGCACAGAGGGCCAAAGGGCCAGAAGCAGGTGAAGCTGGAGCTGATACCTTATGACATCCAATCCACCCAGTGCCGTGTGTTACCAAAAGTCAGGGAGACCAGATAAGAGACTGGAATGGCCCTTTTACACCTCTACTTCTACTAGCTATAAGGAGAGCTTTGTTTATCACAGTGGCAATGACAGAAGTTGACCAGCTGTACAGGATCACATCTTCATTATCTGCTTTCGGGAAAATCATCAAGCTAAAAGCTTCATGGGATGCATACTTTTTTACACAAACATTTGGATTTCATATTTGTAGTGTAAACGTATGTTCACTGAGATATCTGAGTCATCACCTCACATCCTTCCTCCCTTTATCTTCCTTAGGAATAAAGAATACACATACGATACCAACTTTCTAAAGGAAAACATAGAAACAAAAGACAAAAATCCAAAAAGTCACATCAACCAATCATAAAAGATCTGAATATTTGTTTAGAACCCTTGGAGACCGACCACATAACATCCTCAAAGCAGCACGTAGCTATTTATTTTGTATTCCTTCCTGCTGCCTAAATAATACTCCCACTCAAAGTGAAAGGACTTCAATTTCATGACAGGCTGGAGGATTTTTTTCTAAGCCTCCTTCATTAACATCATCACACTGCTTAGAACAGAACATACCTGTCAATATCAGTGCTATATTTTGCTGAAATTTCTATTGCGAAGGAGAAATCTTATGAAAATTTTCTTTCTTTTTATATAAAAAAAAAGAGAATTATTTTTAAATATTGATGTTGAAAATCGACTCATTCCGAATCACCATTTTTATAGAAAACTCTGCTGTGGACAAAATGGAAGATCACAGAAGATCACTTTATCCAACACCACCCATAAGAAATGCTTCGTGCACGGAAGCGTTCTTTTTTCCATAAGGCAACAGCATTAAAAAAAAAAAAAGCTCTGGCATCGCTCTTCAATATTGTTGTCTAATTAAATAGCAATGGAGTGGATGCGTAAAAATATGCATCAGAGGTGTGTAATGTGTAATGTGAAGAAGAGTAATCAAAGCCATTCAACAGGATTTAGGAAGGGATTTCAGTTGGCAGCTTACGAGACAGGAGCATATAATTTTGCTAATTTGAAATAGGTATTGTAACGTATAAACATTACTGCTTTGCATATTTTAATGAAAACTGCCTCTACACCAGAATGAATCCTTTAGCTTGAACTCTCTGCATACCACAGAGCTTCTACCTATTATGAGTTCAGCATAAATAAGAAAGGCACGTAAACTGCATTAAAAGAATGGCCACCTCATTAAAATAGGTTAAAACCAAGCCCCTTATTCCAAGCTACTACAACACCATAAAGAAAGTCTGATGACAGGTGTTGTATTAAATTTTTATACTGCAATGAACTTATACTCACACAAACCAAATCTGCATGTTTCCTTTGATATACACCTGCAACTTGTTAATTCAAGGTCCTTTATTATGAAAGTATGAATTTAGCAACATCTATAGATTTGTAAAACCATATTAGCTTGCTCAAGAATCTAGAGTTAATTCATCTGGAGCCTTATTTGCATGGTTTATGAAGAAAGAGAAACTAAGGATGACTTTTCCCAAATGGATGTGCCTGCAGATAATGCATTTCTGCAAACAGATTGATGCGAATTACCTACACTTGGGTTAAAAGAGTTGCGAGAGAGATTTGGATCCATCTGGAGCTGAGGACATCACTTACCTGCCAGCTTGCTTCTCGCTGAAGTCCTTTTTTCCAGTCTTCTTCCAGCCTGGGGGAGGTCTCATCCATTGCTGATGCTGCTTGCACAAACTGGATTCGCCAGTCCAGTGGCTGTTAATCTCTTTCGTTGCAAGCCTCTACCAAAGCAGCAGCGAAGGCAGCTCAGGGGCAGACTGTCATGGAGAAAATGCCATGCCAGAGGATGAGGGATCGGGCAGGAAGAAGCCACACGGGAACATATTTGGGATACATGGGCAACCCTGACAGCTGCCAACTGGCCAGGTGGGAGACCAGCTCAGCCACTGAGCATCCAGAGATTAGGAACGACCAGGCTCCAGAGCCAGCGGACAATGGGTCATTCTTATGCTTCTGGTGTAAAGGTCAGAGGAGGGAAGTGAAGGCATGCTCTATGCCCTAGAAATATACATTTCTACGTGTGATCTGTCTTCTCTTCATCCCAACACACACACACACACACACACACACACACACACACACACACACACCAGAATTTGCATTTTTCTGCAAGGCTGCATCAGTGGGCTGGAGTATCCTGGAAGAAATAAGCTGCTTTACATAGAAGTCGCACTTTTCCCTTGAACATATCTCCCCCAACACTGTATGAATCACTCAGCAGCCAGTAAACATGAATAATAGCAAGCTCCTTGGGGGTGAAAATAGTCTCATTCCTGTAGTTGAATCCTGAGCATCGACGGTCCCTGGTTCCCCCCACCCATGAGATGATCTGTGACAGGCATTTCAACCTAACCATGGATCCTCAACCCTTTTCCCAAATCATTATCTAAAACAATCAGAGGCTTCAGTTTGGTGGATTCCTCAGAAGCTGGGGCTCAGCCAAACCAAACTCGACCGAACTCTTATTTCACTACTATTTTTTACATGGAATAATCCCCTCGCCTGCTGTTCAGTGTCGATTACTTGTAGTTTAAAAACATGCAGCTAGGGGCTCCTGTCACGACACCTCCTTTTCAGTTAGGACAGTGGTTCTCAAACTCGACTGCCCAGTAGAGCAGAGTAAAATCGGGGAGCTTTGTAAAAACACTGCTGCCGCGGCTTCATCCCCAGAGATTCTGATTTAATTGGTCGAGGGCTGGGCCCAACACGCTGGTA
Organism: Rousettus aegyptiacus; assembly: GCF_014176215.1. Taxonomy (NCBI): domain Eukaryota; kingdom Metazoa; phylum Chordata; class Mammalia; order Chiroptera; family Pteropodidae; genus Rousettus; species Rousettus aegyptiacus. The sequence goes on from NW_023416285.1 coordinate 13,009,317, forward strand.
CAGTTTTAAAAACCTCTCTGGATAATTCTGTTGAGTGCCCAGAATTAGAATCACAGAACTCAATATTATCATTTAGTCTTTCTCTAATCACTCAGCTAATGCTTAAATCCCCATAACCTTGCCAGTCCCCACAAACAACGCTCATACCACCAATGACAGGAAACTCACTACCACCCATGACTATCCTGTTCCATGGCTGATAGCCTGGTCTCAAAATGAACTAATATCCTTCTCCCTACCACTATTTCTTAATTCCATAAGGAATAAGACTGAGGCTTATTCTGTAGAATAACCCTTCAGAGATCCAAAGACACTAATGGCCCACACCCTCGAGCCTCTGCAAAAGTGTCTTTTGTCTGTATTATACCTTGCTAGTTCCTTCAGCAAACCATGTAAGACGATGTCAAGTAATTTCTCCATCTGGGATGCCATTCTCAGAATATATTCCACTGTCTGAAGCGATAGTGATTATAATATTCCAGAAGCAATTATAATATTCTTGCTATGATTTACCACTGCACAAAGAGCCTAATAACCACATGCCTTATTTTAAAAATCCTCACAAAAACAATCACCATAATAATAATCAGAGCAGTCAGCATTTGCTGAGCATGAACCTAGGCACCCGGCACTGAGTTAAGTGCTTTATTAACCTTACCTCATTCATCTTTTGAAAACATCCCATGAAGTCATCATTATGCTACTGATTCACAGATAAAGAATCCAAAAGGAACAAAGACATTTGCCTAGGTGGTGTGCCAGGAGTTAGCCCGGATGTGACTCCAAGGCTTGTGTTCTTGATCCCTACCGCATGCTAGTTAGTGCCTTTCCACTGAAGCAGCCTCAGGTCCCGATGACTGTTTTGACAATCACAACTCAATGACATGGCATCACAGCCCATGAGTACACATAAGTTTATTCTTATCTTCAGACTGTACAGGAATATATTTTATAGACTACAAATTGCCATATAAATCTAACTTGCCATTATTATCCTTTTAATAATCCTAAGACTAAACCTTCCGCTTCACCCTAGCAAAGCAGATAAATGTAAAATTCTTTCTTTACTTGCTTGGCCACTCACTTTTACTGAGAATATTCAGATGCTTCTCCATGAGAGAAAGGCCAGTAGAGCAAGGGTCCAGGAAATTTTTCTAGAGATCAGACTCAATGGAAGACTCATCAATCATCTGATTTCCTCCATCTCCTCTAAATCCTTATCAACAGGATTTCATTAAAAAAAAAAAAAAAAAAAAAACTGAGAGCAATTGCTTTTACCATTTGAGGCACACTACCTGCAAGGTAGTTGAATCAGCTCCTGAGGAAAGCAGTACCCAAAGTGACTGAATATAGTTTCCAACATCAGACAGAGGTTTGATTCACAGCCCTGTTATCACCTAGCTTTATGCTCCCAGGGAAGGTTACCTGACCTCTTTGAATCCTAGTTTGCACATCTGTAAAAGGGAAATATTTGTTGTCTCAGGCATATTATTGTTCATGAATATCCGGTTCCCCTCTACCCTAGAAAACAGAGCAAGATTGCATTTCCTTAAACCCTTTAAAATTGGGCATAACTATGACTTGTTTTGACCAATGAAATATAAGAAAAAAGATAGGTATAACCTTCTGAGGGGGAGGCCTTAATCTCAGGCACTTGACTCTCAGCCTACTTCTCCCCTAACCGCAGTGATTGCAAAGCATGTGTTGATAAGAAGTGCCTTAACATCAAAGCAGACTAAAATGCTGAGCCAACGCAGGGAGAACAGTTGCCTGGGTAACAGACTCACCTGGACCAACAACAGACATGATGTGAACAAGAAATAAACTTCCAGGATTGTTTGTTCCGTTAGTATAACCTAGCTTACCCTGACCAATACACAGTCCTCACTATACAGAGATATAAGAATAACTAGAACACTTATCGCAAGCGTGGGGTAAGTCTGAAATATTATTTTAAGTAGTTTCTATTACAAACCCAGTTTGTTCTACCCATGTCCCATATATTCCACTATTTCCTCCTCTCACAGCCTGGGTTTTTCCCACTCATAACTGAATGCATTAAGTGTGGCAATTTCCATAGATGATGTAGGAATATGAATTTTAAAAAGAAAGGGTGAAAGTGTTCAATAATGCAGCATCATTCTGTCTCAGAATGCAAACTCAGAATAGCATGACTTTAATGCTATTTATCACTTAGCAAGGAAATTAATGAAAGCAAAATGAAGCATCAAATCATAAATGTAGCTCAGAATGAATTCACAACTGATAAAATGAAGTACGTGTCTCCAAAATGTAAACATAACGAGAACATACGTGAATACAGGAGCTTATTAAGTAGCATAGCTTTTATTCACTATTCTTAAAACAAGCAATCAAAAAGGAATTAGTTTGGTTTCTCTACCTTCATTAAATGTTTTCATTAACGGAAGATTCAACTATGAAAATCAAGTATAAGGAAAGCATGGCTAACACTCTGGCCAGATCAGCACTGACATTTCAAGGCAGAGACCTGTCCTGAGACACCACCAAGAAAACTTTTTTTTTTTTTTTTTTTTTTAATGATTTTCAAATGCAAGTGCTAATAACTATGTTCTGTGTTTTGAATTGAATTCTGTCCTCCCAGAGGCCTACCCCTAGTACTTCAGAATGTGGCCTTATTTGGACAAAAGGTCTTCACAAAGTAACGAAGCTGAGCCAAAGTCACTAGGTGGGTCTTAATCCGATATGACCGGTGTCCTTATAAAAAGAAGAAAAGTGAACAGAAAGGCAGACACACACAGGGAGAACGTCATGTGAAGATGAAGGCGAAGATTGGAGTGACACATCCTTCAGCCATGGAATGCCAAGGATTACCAGCAAATCACTACTTTTCCCTTGAGACGAGCAGCTTATTAAGAATATGCTGACTTATAAGAAGTAGAAAGTGTTTTCGAATTTGCAACATTTTCCTCATGGAAAAGTTATATGTAAAAATTAAAAAGGAAAAATCTATACAGTGTGTATCACTTCTTAGCCCTCACTTGGTTTTAAGGAAAATTCCTTTAACTTATATAATAAAACCATGCTATTGCTTCATTTTAAGAATCAGAAAGCTAGAAAATAAAGTCTCCCAAGTGAATTAAACCAGGCAATCCACAGTGCTCTGTGACAGTAGACTGCAACGCTTTAACCTGTTCTATTAGAGAAAGATATTCAGTCTAGAGGAGAAAATGAAAGAAAACTTGGGGTGGAGGGGGCGGGGGGACATTGATGAAAATAAGTACAGAGCCAAGGAGTCCCCAGGCATGAAGAAATGTGATGGTCTTTTACCCAATAGTAGGATTTTGAACACACTTTCGCTTAACACCTGGGCTAGAATTTTTATGAGTTCCTACCTCCCCTCATATTATACATCTTCACTTTAAATCCATTCTCAATGAAATTTTCCAAGAGATAGTCTCACAAACTTTTACTTCTGTTTTTGCTGTTTTTTATTGGAAGCTAATGGTAAAGTGTTTATCTTCAGACATTTGCTTCACAAAAAACTATAATAATGTATCAAATCCACAACGCCAGTGATGTCTGTATATGAACTCTAACAAAACAAAAACAAACAAACCAACCAACAACAACAACTGTCATGAAAGTGATAAATTTGAAAAAGATGAACTCGGGTGTTATAGTCATATTTCAGAAAGGAAAAAAAAATTGGATTTTCCTCCCAGTTCACAGTTTCGCTGGAATAATGAATGCTAACCATTCCCCCTGTAAAATATCTAAGCTGAACTACAGTGACAGACACAGGACTGTGGCCAGTAGAACACTGTGGCTGGTAGAATACTTCCTCATACACTCATACACTTTCAGGTAGCTGAGTTTTATACTTACCATGATTCACTTGTATCTGTTCCTAATCTTATTTACCCAGTTATGTAATTACATAATTTAATTAGATAGCATTTCTATAAAACATAAGTTTCAATGGAAAGGGAGTTGTTCCTTTTATCAAACTAGTCAAATGCTTTGGAAAGACCCAATAAGAAAAATTGTTTTATAAAAAAAAATTACTGTTGTAGGGGTAGGGATCATTAAAATCTATACAGATTCTCTACACAGGTCACTGTTTTTAAGTTCTTAATTCACTTGAAAAAAACTGAAACTGAAATTTGTGAGATTCCTTTAGGGATACAATTTACACACACACACACAAAAAGACTCCAGAATTCCACTCTGTGAACTCTACTTAGAACAAAGGCCTTGGGTCCACAGCAAAATAGTGGTGAATAAATTGTGGATTTTAAGCAAAAGTCAAATGTTTCGTGTATGTACATGATCTATGATCCCCTAACTTAATCAACTTACGTGATTAATCAGTAAACAACCATTTTCAGTTGTGTAGAATAAGATGGCTTCTATGATAAAAATAAAAGAAAATGGTAAACCAGGAGGACTTCTTAACCTACATGTAATGAGCAGAGATAGAAAGTAATAGATTCAAATTTTCAAACCAAGAGACAGAATCCATTTCAATACCTACATCTGCTTATATCACTACACAAGAAACATCCTGGCTATAACTATAAACATTAAATGTTGTATAAATCTGAGCTACATAGACTCCAATTAATTACTGCATGGCATTACCATGTCTTCCAGTAACCACATAATAATACCTACTGCCTACAATCGGAAGGATTTAGTAGACATGTATTGATGAAAATCAGATGATGTCATCCACAGTGTCTGAATTACTTTGATATGTTTGAGCCTGAAGCAAAATAATGTAATAAAAAAAAAAACATACAGATGAAAACCTCAATTTTTCTCTACATATGAATCTGTCGCTGATTTGAGAAGAATCAAATCTAAGTCCAACCAGGTGAAGACATTCCATATATCATCCTTCCCAATTCAATATAAAAATAATATTTCTCCTTCCAGTAGGTTTATATACTGTTCCTGACTTTGTGATATCTTGGACATCGAGGGAGCCAAGAGACACAGAGCATTGCCTTGGCGAATGTTAAGCACAGCAGAGATGAATCAAAAAATATTTTCATTAAGAATTTATTTTAAAGGCCATCCGAAGTCATAAGCCCCCAGAAATAATAACCAATGGACAAATGACTAGAGTGGAAAGGTAGATATTATGAGTAACAGGAATGAGAAATTAGTTATAGGGTAAGCTGGAGACATCTTTCCCTCTGCTCCCCCCCCCCACACCCCCAACCCCTCCCCCCAAAAAATCCTCCAGTAGACTGTCATGGGGCTAAAATTCCACCAGTCATATCTTTTGGTTTTGAAAACTTTTCAGTCACTGTCTATAAAATTGCAAATACTCCTAGGAGGAGGAACCTAAAACTTTATTTCATAACATTGTCACGGTTATTTCCCAGTTTGACTTGGAAAGGAAAACTCTTTACGACCAGGTAAGGAATAATGATGAGGACAAGAAGAACCTCCAAAGAGGAGAAAAGCTTAGAGGGGAAGGGGTAAGAGGTTGCCCGAGTCCCTCAGGCACAAATAAATTTAGAAAATAGAAATTCAAAAACTCATGAAAATTGACTTTACCAATCATCAAATTCTTTCGACTGAAGATTATTTAAAAATGATCTAATTGCTTCACACACTCGTAACACATACCTAGGTTGTCATTCCTGTTATAAAATATAAATTGGTGTGGGAGCGGGGTCCATCTTTTCTTTCTTTACTCTAAATCCCAATCTCTTAATGCAAGGGGAACCTCAGATACAGTTCGAGGATTTCAAAAACAGAGCATATTAGGATGGGAATGTGGTTAGGAGGTAGGCTAAGGACTTGTCATTCAAACTATACAGACCAGCATCACCTAGGAGCTTTTTAGAAATGCAGAATCTCAGGCCCCACTCCAGATCTACGGAATTTCACTAGTATTGTAATGAGGCAGATTCATTAAGTTTAAGATACAATGGGCTAGGGAGACTTACCTTAAAAGTCTATTTGACTAGCAACCTATTTATTATCATCATCATCATCATCATCACCATCATCATCATATTAGAGTATAGATTTAAAGTGGCCTAGGAACAGAATGACTTGATAAACATCACAAGAAAAAATTGAGCCCCCCACCAAGAAACTGCATAATGCTTCCTCTGGAGAACCTTCTCAGTGATTTCACTTACGAAATTATATAAGGATTTCTATAAACATAATCCAGTATTCGTGAAGGGCAGGACACTTATCCTACCCCTAAACCACCCAACAACCTCTACGTACATAACTATTCCACTTACTAGTTCAGAAAAGCAGCTGATGACAAGTGAACGGCACCTCCTATGAACATTCAGATGACTGATTTTGTATAAATCAATACTGAGTGCCACAAAATGTCAGAAAATACCAAATGAGGAGAAAAGAATCAATAGATAACCTTAGAATTAAATGAGTGATGAATAATCTTTACAAACTAAAATAAAGTAAACCATGAAAACCAAGTTAAAGTAACATCAAGCATCTGGCTTAAAACCACAAAAATATATACATAATTTAAAGGTAAGGCTACTTGCGACGAACATGGCTGTTCATTTATTTTTTCCAAGAAAGCATCATGACAGGAACCACAAAATAAGAGCTAAATTCACACTTTCTAGCTTCTGTCTGAACAGTCATAATTTTTTAAGGCTCTACAACAAAAAAAAAATCCTCCAATTTACAGATGCAGACCATGCATTAACCTAGCAACCATGAAACCGAGCATATATTTGCTTAACAGTTTCAGGGTGTAGGAAGTAGGGGTAGGGAGACAAATTCTACAATTTATTTAAATCACTTCATTTTAGATTTCAAATGTGCCTACTAGAGCTATCAAATAAACCATAAATGTATAGACAACCAAATGTCAGAATTAAAAATCAAATGTTTTTCTGAGTCCTAAACTGACATCAGAAATAAATCAAGTTCTGTAACAGAAATCAAGATATACGTCTTTCTTCATTAGTAAACAGATGCAAAGTGGTGTTTTTACATCATTTTTTTTTTTTTTTTTTTTGCTCATGGATTCTAAATGCATGAATTAAACACCTACCTTGTGCTAAGAATGGTGCTGGGTACTAGTGACTGAGAAGTGATTGAGAGATGCAAGCCCTCACCATGCTATGAGGGAGATAACCACCAGGTCAGCAAACCATGTCAGCCTCAAGTAACATCTGAGCTATGGAGAGGGACTTACTCTATCCCCAAGGATCCACCCCGTTCCAACCTCCTGTGCCCACAAGGCTCACCTCCAGAAGTTTCTCTCAAGTTGCGGCATCCTCAGAGAAAAGCGGCATCGAGTCCCTACTCCAACCTTTAGCATAAAGTCAAGCTTTAAGGTTTTTGGTGGCCGTGTTTTAAAATAAAATACTTTCTGAAATGTTTCTACAGAAATGTAAGCAGCATCATTAATAATACCTCATGGTACTCTGAGCTCTGAATTCTTTTTTTCTTTTTAGACTCATTTCCAAATCCAAATATCCATAGATGCCTACAAGATACCGAGATCCACACAGACAAACTCTACTCTGATAGATTCCAGTCAATGATTTGTATAAATAGAGAAACTGGGAGACAAATGTCCTTCTGACCTAAGAGCCCCGAGGCTGTTTCTCCAAAGGTTCCCTTCAGAGCCAGGCCAACCAGAGGTCAGCAGAGATGTTAACAGTCTTTTGAGTGGCAGTTAACAAAGCGATCTCCCTTTGGAGAGCTGCCTTCCTTAAAGACAGAAGAACAGAAGTACACACAGGCAGAGATTATAAAATGCGGCTGCTTTGGGAAGGTTTAGGGAGTAGGTGGGGACTATAGTTTTTGAACTTGGGCAGAAAGAGCACTATTGAGGACCTCTGGGTTTTGACCTCGTTGGAAGACATCCTCCAATGTTTCCAGCTGCAGATCTCTACCTCAGAGGGGTTGTGGGCTGCTCTTATTTACTGAGGAATGGCAGAGGAGGCAGAGAGGGGAAGACCTCTTCTCCCAGAGGCAGACCACACGGAGCATAGATATGACACTTGCGGATGCAACTTCTCATCTAAAGCTGAGGCTGCCACCCTACCTAACCCAACGCTGGGAATCAGAACTGCAAACAGATTTAGAAACCAAAGTAAGCCAAGACCATCCTGCAGATGATTGTTAAAAGCTATTAAATATATATGAATCCAGGGGCTTGAATCAAGTCACAGCTCTAGAAGATTCATTGGCCCACCCCTGGTTACAATGGTGACTTAGAGGTTAAAGGATGTTGAGTACCTACTACATGCCAGGCACTTCATTCTTTCAAACAATTCTATTAGGTATTATCATGATCACTCTTTTACAGATGAGGAAACTGAAGCACTGGAAAGTTGAATAACTTTCTAAAGTTCTCATGGCTTTCAAGGAGCAGAGCCAGGACCAAAGGAGGGATGGTAGAGCCCATTCTGTTAGCCACACTCCCCACTGCCTTGCTTTCTTCGTCAGCCTCCACGACTAAAGGCGGTAATGGTATCGGCACTAGATTGAAGACTCACCCCGAGGACTTCCCAAGCCACATCCCAGATGCTGATAATATGGGGATCCACTCAAGATAAATGGAAATGATGGGTCCTGAAGGTGTGCGGAAAATGCAAAGGCATGAAAAACACATAAAAAACAGAGAAAGCAGAACCATCCAGCACAGATCCCTCAGGCTTACAGCTGTTGCAAGAAGCCCTAGTCTCTCCTTCTGGTCCAATGGGTACTCACAAAGTTGTTTGCTTTTAACATGCACTTAATGCCTTCTTTAAAAAAAAAAAAAAAATGCAGTGGCAGCCTCGTAAGTTTATAATGAACCAGAATTATAGCTGCTGCTCTGATGCCGTGTGTTATTTTTGGCTGAGTGTCCTGCTCTTCTGGATTCCGAGGGTAGGGTGCTGAAGCTTGCTCTAGTAACACAGGCTGACTGCTGTCCCCAAAGGACCCTGAGGGAAGGGAACTATCTCGAAGTCTTCAGCAGACAGAGGAGGTTTAACATAAACTCCCACTTAACGTTTTCTCCAAAAAGAATCTATTCATTATCTGTATTTCCGACACAGTATTTATGAATTTCCTTTCAGCAGAGCCCATCAGGGCAAACGTCACAACTCAGTGGTGAAATGCTGTGTGCGTTTTCCTTTCCTCCTAAGGAAGATTAAGGCCAATGAATAAAAGAAACGGGGACGTGGCCCCTATATTTAGCTCTCCTTACAACATCATGTCTCACGGGTATTAAAAATAGACCCAAATCACTTGAAGACATTCTGAAAAATCAAAGGCAGCATAGCTTTCCAAGAGGAAGTTTTAAATGTTTTCCGCTTTCTTTCTGGTTGAGATTTTTAAGGAGCAAAAGCAGTCAAATGGGCTCCCCATTTCCTTAGAGGCCCAGTCAGGGTGGCTATTGAGGCTTTATAACATACTCTGTTTCCTTACCCATCATTCCCTCAGCCTCGGCTCATTGTAGACTGGAGTTTAAGAGAAATCTGGGTTGGCCCTTGGCAAAAAGTGTGAAATAGTGTGTGTAGAAAAATTCTCCTCTGTTAACAATGTTTTCTCCAGCTGGAGTCCTGACATTCCCAAGGTCCCTCTCAGAGAGAAATCAGCTCAGGTTCGATTCGCTGAACACATATGTGTTATGTGTGATGTGCCGGGCACAATGCCAGGCAGGGCAAAGGATGCAGAGAGGAGAAAAGATGGAATGTCCTTGTTAGAGAAGGTGCCAGATAATTCCACAAGTACATAAGGCTGCTGGACAACCACAGGTAACGGAATTCAAAGAAGAGAGAGGTGGCAGCTTGTTGGAAGGTGTCAGAATGGACCTCATGCTGGAGGTGGGCTTTGAAACAGACAATGGAGACAAGAATGGGGATGAGGAATTCAAAACACCCGAGCCCAGGCGTGGAAGGAGGTCAGGAATTAGCTTAGCGTAATGCCTCCTCTCAAAACATATGCCTGGTAAACCTGGAGGAACAAGCCTTTATAATCAAAGGAAAGAATTTCCAGTTGGAGAGATCACATAAAACTTAAGAATATAGTCTCTTTCAAATCCTGCAGTTCACCAGCTGTGTGCAACTTTGGGCAATTTACGTGCCTCCCCTGAGCCTCAGTTTCATCATCTGTAAAATGGGGCTCACACTCCATTGGGCTGATGTGCTATTAAAACATATCATGGACATAGAACACTTGGTTCAGAGTGTGGCACGTGGTTCATAAAAAACGCTCCGTGAATGGGTATGACTCACTCAAGTGGGAGCTCTTTAAATCGGATCATATCTCTAAGATGCCTCTACCTACACGCCACTCTTGTGGCAGAAATTCTTGATTAACATTAGGGGACAATAAGGCTAAGAGAACATGGTCTTCGCTGTGTAAGTGTCAGACTTCTTTGTGGCTCATACCAGTTTATAGAGGAATTTCCAATGACCAAAACAATCCCTCAACCCTGAAAAAGTACATACCTTTTAATGGGACTTTACTTCAATCCATATCAGCCCGCCATACTTTGAAACCCCTCATACAGAGGTTAGTGAAAAGTTGAGGAGCATTTTCTAATCTAAGGTAAGGGGGGAAAGGGCCTTGAGGAGGTTAACAGTGAGGGAAGAGAAATAACAAGGCCAAAAATCAACATTTGTGGAATAGTTCAGTGTTCATCAAACTTTGGCATGCACAAGAATCCCCTGGGGATCTTGTTCAAGTGCAGACTCTGATTTGGTAGGTCTGGACTGGGGTCCCTGGGTAGTATCTGTGTTATCGGTCCACAAAGTAGACTTTGAACAGCAAGAGAATGGTGTTTCTTTAGGGTTTAAGAAAGAACTGAGTGGGGGAGCCAGTAGAGCCCCAAAGGGAAGGAGGGCAACTTGCACGCGAGTACTGTCCAAACGAGATGGCAAGAGTAGCGGCTGATTTGAGGGGCAGCCAAGGCAGAGATGTAAATGCAAAGACATGATGTCCAAGGAGAAGGTTTTTGGAAAAGAAGAGGCCCCGGCTCACGAAGCACCAGTGCATTAGTCACGTTGTGAGTCACTCCCAGCCTTTTAGATTTGTTGATGGCAAACATTTTGGAGAGTACTGCAATAAAGGAATGTGCTCACAGCTATTAACTACGAAGCACTAAGTCATTTCAGCAGTCTGACACAAATTATGCTCCGCACTTGAAAAATAGCTATTGATCAGTCCCTTCTTTTTCATGCCTTCCAATACTCCAGATCAGCACTTCCATTCACTTCCCCTCCTCAGATGCCTTCACACACCGAGTTAGATCCTTCCTAAACCAAACAATATCCCCCGGAGACTCGACTTTCCTGTAGGTTTTGCCTCAAAAAAATAAACCAAGTAAAAGGCAAACCGAAGAGACCTCTTTTTGTTTGTCCATATATCTACTTCTACAAACTTCCCGATGCCTTTTATTTTCTGGTCTCATTATAGACACAATGGCAACAAATCAACCGATCTATCATTTCCTGTGTTAGAAGATAAGAAAGTAAGAGGGCATGGAAAAGGACAGAATATAGAATTAGCCTTTAAAGAACTAAATCAGCTTCAGGGACAGATTGAATGGTGAGACTCTGAGTACCTTCAAGGCACAGCTTGAGTGTGGATAAGTCAAAGGGAAGCTTGTGGTCTTTCAAGCTAGGGTGATGCACATCTTCCCTGGTCTACTTTTTGATCTTAAGAAAAACTGACGAAGTATGTAGATCTTCTCTGGCAGAGCAAATGCAAAGATGAACATCCCCAGTTCTTGCCCCTCCTCGTATGCACACCCTGAGCCATGGAGAAATGGAGTCTATCTCTCCATCCTTTGAATCCTGGCTGCCTTGTCAGTACAACGCGGTAGACATGACAATGTGTGCGATCTGAGCCTAGTGACCTCGTACACTTCTGTGCTTTCTCTTTTTCCTCTGCTTACACCAAGAAAACAATCTGCTCTAGCCTGAGACTACTTAGAGCAGAGTCAAGGTTATCCTTCTATCTGCCAGCCCCCTAGCCAAACCACGAGCCACCCCAGACACAAGAGTGAATTCACCTGAGATCATTTGAGTTGGTCTTAGACTAGCAGAACTGCAGAGATGACCCTTAGACTTATGAGAAATAATAAACAGTGGTTGCTTCAAGCCACTAAATTTTAGAGTGCTTTGTGAGGCAGCATTATTTGGAAAATAAATTAATAATAACTGATACAGCTTCCCTTAGAAAAGCCATGACAAAAAGTCCAGGTATACAAATAATTCCAACAGGACACTGGCTGTCCTTTGACAAAATTATTAATGATTACAAATGCATTGTAATAACATAATTGCATCATTTATAAAACAAAAACACATTAGGAAATTAGATAATAAAAGCACACTTCCATATTAGTTTTCATTTTTCAAAGGGTTTAGTCCATTTATTAATACACTATATTAACTTGTGCAAATTTTTTAAATTAGCTAGATGTCAAATTCAATGGGTCATTTCTTCTTTTGTGCATTCATTTACTGAGGATTATGGTGAGCTGGGTTGTGAGTTGAAGACTGGGGGTGGATCTGAAGATGAATAACACATTGGTCCGTGATCTCAGATAACTTCTATCTTGTAGGGTTGACAAAGGCACCTGCTCACCTTATGTCATGCTCTTGCTGCCGTCTTTACTGCTTTAAATCATGCCCATCTTATCAGGTCCAGAGAGTCCTTTCTCTTTTATATCTTCCCTAACTCCACCCTATTTTCTCTGGCCAAGACCAGGTCCAGACAGTCATAAAATTGAAGGTTAAAAAAGAAGCTTTACATCAGATAAATGAAAGTTCTTGAATATTGGTTACAGAGCATGTACTTGATTCTATAGGCAACAGGGGGCCATGGAGGGCTTCTGAGAAAGGGAGAGACATAGAGCTATCATTTAAGAAACATTGAGATGCCTCAAGCCCTTACTGGAACATCAAAGCGTGATGGAGCTCCAGAAGGGCTGAGGTGGTCACTTGCAGATTCTGTATAGAGGTAAAACAAACTTGCTTTTGCCAAGTAGATAGTGACCTTAGAAAGGAAAATTCAATACAATACAAAAAGGGAATGGGATTAAATAGATGGGTTAGAAATCCAAACAGCCAGTTTCCCACCCCAAATTTTTCTAGGGAGGAGGAAAGACTGGCTGATCATTTACAAAGAGAATTGAAGGGTACAGAGCATTCGAGGAAAGATAAGAGTCACCTCCAATAAACTACTTTGATTGGTCTAAAAGACCCAAGAAACCCCAGTATTTCTCAGAAGTGCCCTACAGGCTATTACGGGGAGAGAAGGGAAGGGTGAGGTCTGAAGCAGCACACCCCGAGTGAGCAGGGTCCAGGCGTCTGGCCACCGTGTCAACAAGCTTCGTTTCGTGCTGGGGTTCTGCACTGGATTTTACTTGGGGGAAAAAAAAAAATAATAGGCTTCCTTCTACTGATTTAAAAAATAATAAAAATTTGCAAACTTTTAAACCAGATGATTTCCATGACCCTTGCTAGGTCTAAGATAAAAATACTATTCTAATCATCTTCCAAAAATTACAATGAGGAAGAAATCAGGAGGTAAGCACTTAACACCTGTTGAGCATATTATAGATCAAGCAACGTGTCATACATTTTCCTTGGGTTCTCTCATGTAATCCACACCACGGCGCTCTGAAAGAAGAATCACTATCTCCATTCTGCAGATGAGGAAATAGAGGTCCAGAAAGATCAAATAACTTGCCCAAGATGTCAACATTAACTCCAGAGCTAGGCTCTCGACCACTATGGCACAGCTGTGTGCATATTCACGTACACCCAGGAGAGCTTGGAACTCATCCGTCAGTTCTCAAGGGCCTCTGCATTTGATTTTCTAGGAGTTCACACAGGGGCGACTTTGGCCACAAGATGCTATTTAACTTAGGGAACAGAAGGGATATGTTGAGAGGAAGAGATAGGAAAGAGGAAGCTGAAAGAACTGGAAAGAATTAGAAAAAGGATTAGTAAATTTGTGGAGCTGTAAAAAAAACCACATACACACACACACACACACACACACACACACACACACACACACACACCTCTGCAATTATAAATGCCATTTCTAGAAAGGATATCTGCTTAACAGAAAACACATTCTTTTTTTTTCTAGACAAGGCATTCTTTATCCTAGGTTGAAATAAGTTTTTAATTTGAAAAATCTAAACTCCTTTGAAGAATTAATTATTAAAATATAATTATCTAGTCCATCCTATTTAAAATGTCACCATTCCCCAACTCTTTATCCTTTTCTCTGCTTTTTCTGCATAGCATTTAATATCATTTTGTAATACTGTATCTCTTCCTTATTCCTTTGCTTATCAACTCTCTCTCCCCAACAGGACAACTTCTTTGGGCAGGGTGGAGAGTTTATTGTGATTTTTGTGATTATGCATTCTGTATCTCTTGTACCTACTAAAATGCTTGGTTCCTAGGAGGCACTCAGGCACTCAATAAATATTTGTTGAACAAATGAATGTGTTACTTTGTCGTGATATTTATGGAATAAGCCTTTATATCTATTCATTCCCACCCTACCTTATGTCATCTGAAACACCAGAGTTCCCATCAATTGCAAGTCTATTTAGCATTTATATGGCACTTCATATTTAAAACTCACTGTTCCATTATCGATCCCCACAATCAACCTTGAAAATAGATGCTGAGTAGAGGTATAGCCCATACCTCGTTTATGTTCTAGGCCTCTACAACAGACATGAGCAATGGGGTGGGAGGAAAGAGCAAGTTCAAGTACGTGGGAGAAGATAGGAGGGGCAGGGAGGCGAGGCACAAGGAGCCCCTGTCATTGAAACTCCATTCCCTTGTCTACGTCTGCCTCCTCAGAAGTGGTGGCAGGGAGCCAGAGATCCTCCCCTCCAGCTGCAGATGCATTCAGCATCCCCACAGAGGAGGAAGGGAAAGAAGCCCCAGGAGCCTAGAGAGGAGGTGAGGCGTGAAGGGAGGAGGGGCTCACAGAAATCATCTCCTAGCAGGGGTCCCGACTCTGCCCTCTGAGCATGCCATCCTTTTTACAGGTGGCAACCAGACTCTGTATCTTTCCACAGGGCTTCTTTGCTTGCCTGGTGCCCTGCTCTCTACCACATCAAGCCTGAACAAGTTGGTCTGGATGCCAGTGCCCTTACTTAGCCATCTGGTCTACCCTACCCATCTGGACCACACAACTTAGCCTTAGGTATAAAGACCAATGGGCCACACTGTGTGTGGAGATGACCCGAGTGTGGCAAAAACAACACCAGATTTTAACTTAAGAGCTCCATATGCCTCGCTTCACTTCCAAATACAGTAGCTTCCCTTACCCATGGTTTTGCTTTCCATGGCTTCAGATTTCATGGTTTCAGTTACCTGCAATCAACCACAGTCCACAAATATTAAATGGAAAATTCCAGAAATAAACAATTCATAAGTTTTGAATTGCATGCCATTACGAGTAGTGTTATGAAGTTTCACATCATCCTGCTCTATCCTTCCCAGGACATTAGTCACTTAGTAACTGCCTGAATTATCAGAGCGGTTATCAGAGAGAGAGAGAGAGAAATACCACATTCACATAACTTTTACTACAATATATTGTTATAACTGATTTATTTTATTATTAGTTATTGCTGTTAATCTGTTACTGTGCCATTTGATAAATTAAACTTTATCATAGGTGTGATATATATACATATAGGAAAAAACATAGTAGGTTTTGGGTACTCTCCAGGGACTCAGGCATCTACTAGGGGTCTTGGAATGCATCCCCTGCAGATAATGGGGGATCACTGCAACTCAACCACGTGGTTTTTGGGAACAGGTTGACCTGAGTGTGGAATCACGCAAATGCTGATAGTTTGCCTGAGCTGTGTGTACAAAATAAACACCTGTCTAAATTGCTTAATTTAGTGCTACAGGACTTAAAGTCTCAGCTCCAAACCTAGCAACTCCTGTCCCAGCTTTGCAATAAGCATCACCAAATCATAAAGAAAATGGTTGATAAGCAAGAAGGTCCAAGTGTCAATAGCCAAATAGGCATTTTCAGACAGGGCAAGAGATACAGCTAGGAACAACCAAATCATTTTCATGAACTTGGTCCAATAAAATCGGCCATTTCTGGAAAATTCCTAACATACAAGTGCAAAAAAAGTTTTTCTTCTTGTAAAGACAAGGAACCTGACACTTACCAAGCCCAATTGAGCATCTCCGATATGCTCAGCACTATGCAAGCTCTACACATAAATCATCTTAAACTTCTCAATAACCCTGTGAGATATATGTTATATCTATCTTCATTAGAAAGAGGAAATTGAAAAAAGCTCAGAAATGTCTAATAATTGGCTTAAGCTCCCACAGTCAAAAAGTGAAAGAATCAAGCCTGAAAACTAGGCCTTCTGACTTTTAAGCCCATCATTCTGTCTGGTCGTTATGGTTTATTTTCCACTGACTTAGACTTTTTGATCATTTCTTCTTTTAAGGGCTTAAGAGAGAAAGCATTTAAGGTATTTAATCTTTTTTTGGTGTTACTCTGACATCACACATCTTGCATTGCTCCAGGAAGATTATTGCAAAAATTATTTATTACAATACTCTTTGATCTCTGGGTATGTACTGAACACCTATAGATTGTTAATAAGAGTTTCTAGTTGACAGAAGGAGTAGGTGGGCCAACTTTCTCTTTTCATTGTTTTTTAGATCGACTTTATTATTCAAAGTCTTCCTCTTATCCTCACGAACATTCTCTGGATGTATTTGATTCAAAGACATGTTCCCATACTGATATTTCTAATCTTCAGTAGGTCATACACTATATACACATCAACTAGTAAATACATTTAAAGAGAGATTTTGACACCTACAAATTCATGCTGCGTGATTGATACTTCAAGCAAGAAACTAATAAACAGCTAACTTGCTACCAGACCATTAATAAAAACATTGTGAAAACTGCTTCTAAAGATGGCAATTAGCTATAATGATTAGACAAAACGTGGTTCCACATTAAGTTAAATTGATATTTAAATGTAATTGTTTTTAGCTCTGTGGTGTCAAGGTACTACATAAATCCATTATCACTACTATTTAACAACAATACTCACAACCACAATAACTCAACCCAATTTTCCAAGATTGTAATTTGCTGTGCCCCAAAGAAGTGAACTGCATACTTGGGAAATGAGTTAACACTTTCAAGCCCCTTGGGATTCTTTAACGACACTTCTTGAAAGAGTTAATTGTCTTCCAAAATGGCTCCCAATGGAGAGAGTTCATTTATATACATATATAGTATAGCTGTGAGGGAACATATTACTTTACACTTAGCCAGATTAACTATGCCCAGTTTTACTCCGTTTAAAACTAACTGAAATGTCAACACATTATAAAGAGGACTATTAGCAATTCAAATATGAAGTTATTCATGACTCTAGACAAAACAAACCAACAAAACAATAAAAACTTTAGAAGATAGTGCTAAGCTTTCTCTGAGGACTTCAAAAGATAAGAAGAGTAGAATAATTTCTAAATGGATAGAGTTATACCTGTTCTGTGTTGCCTAAATCTGAACTAAAACGTGTAAGTCAGGGACACCAAAACTCCTGTTTCTATTGACTCTGAGGGAATCCTACGAACCAAGCAGAGCTAGTGAACAGCAACAGGGAACGGTAGGCATTGTGGCAAACTGCAGAGGACACACCCTGTTCGAAGAAGTTGGAAATTCTTAATTCCAGGCAATTACTGCTGTGCAGGAATATGGATCTAAAATTCTATATCTTTTTATTTTTTAAAAAAAGCCCCAAATCTAAATTTGCATTCCTTGAAATTTCATGATTTTTAAAACACTATATACACCTTACAAAATATAACCACAGGCTGGATTGGACCCACAAACCTTACATTTGCCCTTCTGCCCTGAATGGTTTCTGGCTTCAAGTAGGGCCACGTGTAGATGGACACCTAGGAGCTATTTATGTCATTGTGTCTTAGAAATGTAGCCAGGCATAGGGCTGTCTGCTTCCAAGAGGAGGAAAAAAAGACCACATCGGCGCCATCATCGTTCATCACGTTAATGTGGCTGATGATTTCTATTTCTTCTCTTGGTTTCTGCTGTAGTGATCTTGCCCTGGATGCATCACTTGGAGTCGTCGGTGACATAATTCCAATAGCAATCTCATCAAAACCAGCCACCCAATCCATCTGCGAATTTAAATGCGCTCATCATTAAGTGAAGCAAAAGAACATCAAGACCCACCTCTTGCCCTAGCACCACTCTTCTCGTAACCAGAGGCCACCCCACCCCTGGACGTGTCACTGGCAGCCACAGGAATTGAGGCGAGAAAAGCTGTCCAAAATAACTTCTGAGAGAATCAATGAGAAGGCTTCAGAAAGGACTGTTGAGTTTAATAAGAGTGTTAGATAGATATAAAATGCTCAAATCTCCTCTTATTCCAGAAAGCTTCCCCAATTCTCCCACATCTAAACTCCCAGGTCAATTCATACTTTCTGTCTTGAATTACAATTACTTGGGCATGTGTCTAATTTCCAAAATATATCAGGGTTTCTTTTAGAGCAGAATCCTTATCTGATTTATCTCTGTATCCTACAATGCAATTAATAAGTCCTTAGTAAATGATAGCTATTCTTCAAATGCTCAGTAGATTGGTAGATGGGTAGGTGAATGGATAATGGATAGAAAAGTGGATGGATGGATGGATGGATGGATAGAAAGAAAGAGGAAGGATAGATTTTAAAAGATCTTCTCTACATTGGCCCAAAGGGCATGCTTGCATATATGACTAGTAAAAAGATTTGCTGTGCAAAAACCATCTTATAAATTTCTCTGTGGCCAACAAGGTAGATGACAAATATTAGATATTCATTACCCAATACCCATAACCTCACTTCCTCTTTGCAGAGAGAATGTTCCATGTCCTAGTCCCATGCTCATAATTTTATTGCTCATTAGAGACTTATTTTGGCGAAGAGTCAAATGAACCATCTCTGCTCCATGAAACTTAAGGAGAAGACTTTGGCGTTTAAGAGAAGAGCTTCCTTTCTATCAGGGCAGGGGGCAGGGTGGGGAGGGGCGATGAAAAAAAAAGATAAGAAATTACAAAACTTCCACTCCTGCCCTTCCCTGCCTGCCTGCAACACTCAGTGTAAAGATGTGATACTTGGAGCTGTGGCAGCTGTCTTGAGACCATGTGGCAATAAGCATAAAGAGGAAAAACTGAGAACAATAGAAAAGAAGAATAGAAAGAAACTGGATTCTTAATGACAGTGTTGAGCTAACGAACAAAAACATTGAGACCACCTATATCTCCTGTTAAGTAAATAATAAATAACAAATGTACTTACGTCATAAACAACTGTTAGCTGAGTTTTCTGAATCTTTCAGTGGAAATTATTCCTTACTGATACAGCCTTTCAACCAAAAACAGATGACAATAAACAACCACAGTCAGGATGATAATGGAGCATAAAAATTAGTGGCTGGGTCTGAATTACTTCCACTACCCTGCCTTGCAGCCAGGCAAAGTCTTTAAAAAAAATCAGAATTTTAACTGCAGTAGTCCAGCGTTCCCTTGCTCCACCTCATCAGGCAACCACACATTCCAAATGAGTTTCATTCGTAAGACTGACAACTCAGGGCCTCATTCTTTTGTTTCCATTTGCCACAAATTGCAGTCCTCAAGGATGCCTCCTGGACAATATTTATGCAGGACTGAATATATGGCTCACATTAGAACAAATAGAACTTCCTAAATTGGGCAATTTGTGACTTTGCTCCTCAAGTTTCACTCATCCCTGATTTGAAATGCACTAAAAGCACATTATTACTGTTTAAGATGCAAACTACTGCCCTGAAAAATATTGCTTTTTACCTGAGGTGAAACCAGTTATAAATTAACGGTTGGTCAAGGGTAAGGTGTGTAGGTAAGTAGAAATTCCTTAGAACCATGTGTAGACCATTCTGCTAATATGATGAGGCTATACTTGCTAGTGGATTAATTACTCTTTTCTTCCAACTTAATTTATTTCATACTTTAAGAAACCAAAATGTCCCGTAGCCACTATGCTTGTGACAAAGAAACACAATAAAAGCAATTTCTCCAGTACAAAAAAATAAAGCATTCCTGGTAATGCATTTTTGAATCCAGCATACCTTCCCCTAATGAGGTTTCAGCATGCTATAAATAACACTAATGAGACTTTGTCTTGCCCATGTAATATATTTCCTTGATATAGCCTTAGATTCTCCGTGTTGCGTGGAAAACTAACAGCCTCAGAAAGAAATGCCGTCCAACAGCACATTAAAACCAAAAGCACAATTAAATATAAATGAATCCAGTAATTTAATTGCACAATTGTCGCTTTAAAAAATTCAGAAGAAAAGTAATGATGTCATTTTTTTAAATCGGTAAATAATAAAAGTGCTTGTGGGGATGGAACAATATTTAAATAAACATTTTTTTGGGTAACGGGGAGGTAGCAAAGACAGTTATCCTTGCTTAGGAAAACCCTGTGGCTTGCAAAAACAAAATGAGAATCTTGACATACACCATTCTGCCCATGAGATCTGTGGAGATGATATCTCGATTTCAATCTTTTTTGAAAGCGTATCCCATATTTGGATGGTTTTCTGATTTTGAACATTATCAACCAGGATTCATATTATTCCGAAAAAAAAAAAAAAACAGAATGCGAAGTGACGATGTACCTAGTAGGCTCTCAAACAGCTCCCAGTAAAATGAGAACTCTGTGCGGCTACCAGAAATGCAATCGTTTTCATAGACCAAAGGTGTAGCACTTTCGTGCTGACCAAGTATTAGGAAATCATTAATGGCTATTCCTGAGTTCTCTTTTATCCAGAGACTGACCCAACACATCCTCCCTTTGATTGCCTTCTCTGATAAGATCAGAGACGTGTAACTTTGTCTAAAGGAAGATCTAAAGGAAGGCTTTGGGTTCCACTTTACATTGATTTTTATTCAATTCCAATCAAGAATATATCCAAGAAACTTACTTACTTGATTCCAGCATTAGGATGAGGGTAGTGGGGGAGAGATTGTTTAATTTTAAGTTAGCTATTATCTTGCATTCCAGTTATTGGAACTGACACAGGCAGATGAGAGAAAAGTCCATATGCGGCCACCTAAGCAAGTTTTCTGGTAAAACATATGGCCGCATCCCAAAATCCTAAGCAAATGTGCTCTCTTGTTTGCACTGTATTTGTGTTTGATATTCACAGTAGTTTATATATGTGATTTTCATTTACTTTATCTCAAATAACCCTCCAGTGAGGTGACTCCTTTAGTCACGTGCTCATTTATTCTTTCAACAAATATTTATTGAGCACCCTCTCTGTTCCATGCATGGTTTTAGGCACAGGAATTACATCGTTAAGAAGATGATTGTGGTCTTTGTTTTCAGGAACTGATACTCTTGTGCATTTGGGCTCATGGATGATCAACAAGTAAGCAAATAAAAAGATTATTTCTAAAAGCGACAAGCATCATAAGAATATAACAAACATACAAAAATATGAAAGAAAATAATGCAAGGGAAGCTCAAGAGTAGAGAGCTGCCACTTCAGCAATGTGGTCAAGGGAGACCTTTCTGGAAGCTTACTTGTGGCCATGATGAGGGACGCTGCAAAGATCTGAGAAAGGTATTCCTGGCAGAAGGAACGGCATATGCAAAGGCTCAGAGGTAAAAACAATGTAGACAAGGAACATGAAGAAATAGGCAAGAAGAATATGATGGTCCCTATTTAACAACTGATGAAACGAACAGCCAAACAGGATTCTGGGAAAATCCCCAGTTTCAAACTCAGACCTTCAGCCTCCTAATCCTGCTTCTCCCCCACACCACAGCCCTGCGCTTCCATCGTATCCTTTGGTATGAGGTCCAAGTGGTCCTCGCAAGCCCGTCCTCGGCACTGTGCTGTCCTCCCGGCGGGGCTCTCTTCTGGCCTTCACGAAGTTTAAAAAATGATAATAATACCTGATGGAGGAAGCCTACTTAGGGAAGTTGGTAACTAATCATTGGAAAGAAAATGCTTTAGATGCCTCTGAAAGGGCCGTACTTGTACTGAGCAGGGGGATTCCCAGAAGGCTTTTTGGAACCACAAAATCATAACATCCCCATAAATAGAGAGCTTTATCCTTTTCCAAGAAGGCCGAGTGGCCTGGATTCAAGTCCCGCCATGCCTTTCCCAGCTGCATGGCTTTGGGCTCATCCTGTGTGGCAGTCTCCTCTCTGGTACAGCAGAGCTAACAGGAAGACCAGCACTGCCGGCTGCTGCGAGCATTAAATGAGGGAATCCATGCACCGTGCCAGCCAGCACGGGGCCAAGCGCATACTAATGTCGTTCAATGTTGTTGTTTGTCAGCGTTATTTCTCCAGGAACAAGTCCACCAAGACGATTAACAGACAAAAAAAAAAAAACTTCACCCCCTTGCTTTCCTTATTTGTAAAGAAAGGGCCTTTTAGAAGACAGCTATTAGATGTTTAGCATTTGCACTTCTTCCTGTCTTTCTGGCCTATTAGGGTCTAGTGGGCAGCGAATGTGTCTTTTTAATTAACTTTCAACTGTGCCTGGCACACGGTGCACTTCTAAAGGAGCCCAGCGGCTCCCCCGAAAAAACCGCCACTCCTTCTATAAATATCTGCCACTTGGTATGGGGATAAAATGAGATGAAAGATATGAGGACACTGTGGAACTCAAATCTGTTGCAGGAACAAGGCATAATTGCTGTTAATAAGAAACAGTAATAGTAAGAAAGATCAATGTGCGTGGGATGAATTATCCTCACATCCACTGAAGTTCCGGAACGGTAACCTACAAGTTCTTACAGAGTCATCGCACAAGTGCCCGCTTTGTTACACAAGTTGGGCCTCATTTCTAATTCTCACATCTCCACAGCACAATCTCGTCTGGAATTCCACATGCCAGGAGCAACAGCTGTGTTAGGCCAACCCATCATTCATCTTGGCACCCCTCGCTGTAACTCAAAAGGCCGGTGATCACTTGGAAACCACCTCTGACGGTAGGAGGCAGCGTGGCAGACGGAATTTACAACAAAACCCTGCCTGCAGAAATCTTCCTGTCACCTGCGGGCCACATAAACCATGAGCATCCCGGCCATGGCACACGGTCAATGAGCTGCACTTTGCCTCTGTTTATGGGCCAAGTCAGGGACTCCAGCGGCCCTCTGATTTTCTTGTCGGCCTGCCAGGAGAAAAGCCACAAAGAACAGCTGCGTGACCCACCCTCCTACACAGTTTGAACGTTTGAAGAAAATTAAAGGAAAAATCCCCAAACGTTAAAAGGTGCTTCTCCCTGACGTGCGCTTCTCCCTGCCTTGTTTTTTTTGGCCCTGCAAAACACTTTTAGTTCAACTGCCGGCCACTGTCTTCTGCAAAAGAGGAAATCAGCAATAGAATATCATTTTTGTCTAATTGCCCTATGCAGAGCACTCACCAAAGGCAAGCCACAGTGGAATATTATTATTTTTAGAACACTACCCGGTTTTAACATTTTAGCAGCCACATGATCTCTAGAACCACAATGGTCCTAAATGAACCATTTTACCCCCTTCTCAGAAACAGATAAATATAGAGACATATTTTTTTTTAAATAAGCCCTTTACCATTCTATGGGCTGATAAAAATATGCTCCAAAGCTGTACCCACATCTATTTATAAGCATAACGTACACACAGGATATTTAAAGTGTTGATTGGTCCTCCCTGATAGTTTTTTTTTTTCACTTGCATAGAAAATTAAGTAAAGGTCAACACAATGAAACACTTTCTAAGTCACTCCTGTTTATTAGGAAGTTCAGGATAATAGGCTCCAACCCGAAAAAAAAAAAATGTCAATGCAATCTAAAAATAACAAAAGGTGCATAACAAATTTGTCCTCATTTTGTTCTTAATAGAAGGTGTTTCTAGTGCATCGGCAAGAATGACCTATCAAACGCATCACCTTGTACAGTCAATTTATTCCTTTATCAGGCAGTCATTGGGGAGGGATTTTGTTTTGCATTGTCTCAACATAAAATAGAACGCCAAGCCTGCTTTCCCTGATGGCGTGAGGGAGGCTCTCTTGTCAGGAAGCTTTTCTAAAAGACGTTTGATCAAAACCAAGAAGATGAGACACAAGCGTTTTCCTCCTCCCACCCCACACACTGCCCTCGCCACCGCGTAACAAAACCTCTCAATTTAAGAGCTAAGAGTCGGTTCGAAAGTAGGACCCCTTGTGGCTCTCCATACCACCAGTTCACCCAAAGCACTCAGAATGTTGCCCCCCAAATTAACTACGTCATTAGACCTGAAAAAACTGAAGGGAGGAAAGATATGGAGTCGGGGGGGGGGGGGCGGGGATGCTTCTCTGTGGCCACTGAGCAAACCGGTAAGAGCTCAAAGGAGCATGTACGAAGTTTCCCAGGACGGTCATCTCTTCCCTTGCGCCTCAATATTTTAACGAGCTTAACAAAAAAGCTTGAAGGCCTACCTGACTTTATGGTAATGCAGTTCACATATTTGGCAAAAAAAAAAAAAAAAAAAAAGTAGCAACTGGTTGGAGAATTTTAATTTAGATAATACAGTGCATGTTTTAACAGGGAGAGGAAGAAAAGAAGAAATGGATGCTTTAATCCATTTTCGTTTATCTGAGGTGAGTCGAGGAGATGTGGACAACTACCTGAGCCGTCCTCAGCCCTACAACCTTGCAAAAAACCCGTCCCCCCTTCACGCATCCTAGACACATATAAAATCATCTTCTTATACTTGTGAACGGGGCCTGAAATTCCTCCATCAGAAACATATTCCTCGAGTTTTAAATGCTTTTCTGGTCCTCGCGAGTCCCCTTCTTAAGTTACCATAGCTGGGACGGCTGACATTGTAGGAGGCCTGAGAGCAAAGTAAACGCCGCAGGAAGGCAGCTAAGGGTAGGAGAAGGAACAAAACAATCTCGCAGGTATAGAATACCTGCTATGTACCAAGGGTATTACATATATTATCTCATTTAATCTTTGCAAAAAAAATTTTCTAAGTAAGCATGTAATACCACCATCGGGTCCGTGTGGGTAGAGGCGACTCAGACACAGTGGACGGAGAGTAACTCCGCAAACCCTGGCAGAGACAACGGAACAATATTCGTAACCAAGATTTAATGAGTGCTTGCTTACTATGAACTGATTTGTTTCCATGACGTGCAATCTCTCATTTAATCCCCATAAAGACTTTTGAGATTAGCACTGTTCCCATTTTAAAGATAAGAAAAATCAAGACTCAGAATAAGTAACTTGCCCAAGGTCTTACAGCTATTAAATGGCGAAGCCAGAATCCACACCAGTTATTTAGACTCTGCTGCTTTACTCTCTCCAGCAGTAACAAGTGTGAAATATTTCAGGTTGCTGGTCCCTATTTCATCAAGGGGAGTGATTAACCTCCCTGGTCATCAGTTTCCTCATTTGCAAAACAAGGATTCAGTGCAGTTTCACAGGAAACCCAAGCACCTGGGTGGCTGAAGTTCATAGTCATGTGACAGTGGTCAGCCCTTTGGAGAACCAGCTTTGGCCAGGAAAAAGTTAACGAAAGAGAACATGGGCTATTGTAGTGAGACTTCTTCCATTCCGTGATTCGAGCAAGTAAGAACGACAGCCAACTCCGCCCTCAAGAACCTCTGAGCCTGACCCCTTGTCTCAGGGGTCACACTCAGAGTTCCCCTCGGTCAGTCCCTGCTCCTCCCCCTCATTCCAACAGCTGCCTAAGCCCAACTGCTAAGGGCAAAGCAGAACCAGAGAAAGGCTACTAAACACTGAAACAACGGCCACCGAATGAGAGAAGCTGATAAAGCCAGAGACTTCAGCGGCCACCACCTCAGAGGCAGGAGCCATCCCGGCCAGCCCCGGGCACCTGTCGTCATCTACATCCCCCACCCCCTTTCTGGACCACTCACAGGCAACCAGGGGCAAGAAATGCAGAGAAAAATCGGCGCCCCATCCACAGCTATATATTTTAAATAGCATCTCCTCTCTGCAGCCCTATGTGGGAGGGGAACATATGGTCCTACATTCATTATACTCCTGAGTTTAGGTTTGAAACATCATATTTTCATTACAAATAAGCTTTGATGACACTGCCTATTGCAATGATTTCAACGCATGGTTAATTTTATCTGCGGCGGTGGTGAGAGTGGCATACCAATTTACTGCCAGAGGAGAACAATCTGATTTTAGCATCTTAACCCTGAACTTGAGTTCCCTTTGTTCCCGAGAACCTCATTTTAGCAAGACTCAGCCTTGAAGTGACTCGGGAAGAGCGCGTCACTGACGCTGACTCAAAGGGAGTGGAAAGTTGAGAGGGTAAGGAACCAGAGCTGACGAGCACTAGTCCCGAGGATGGGGAGGAGGGGAAGAGGGCCGCAGAGAGTTTGGGTTCGGTGCGACAGTGTGCTTAAAACTTCAACGAGCGTATCGAGTCGTCCCAACTTGGCTGGCGACCTGGCAAGAGCAGACTTATTTGTGAGGTTCCTTTCTGCTGCATCTGACTTCAGGCCAAGCCAGGAAGCAGCAAGAAAGCCTTCACTCGTGGAGACCTTCGTTCTGGGCCAGGAAATTTAGAGCAAAACTAAAATGTGGAAGAAAGTCACTGGTGGAGGCGGGAGGAGAAAGGTACGCTAACTTCTTAGCTCCTCCATAGGAGCCAAAACACATAGGTTATGTATGTGTATGTGTATGTGTGTGTGTATATATATACATATGTATATGTATATATGTACATCAATATGCATATATATGCATATATATTCATATACTCTTAAAATTATAATATAAAATATAAATATGTACATATATTTTTTTCAAATTGCTTCATTCTTACTTGGCAAACTTTTCTTTCAGCCATTCGACAAACATTTAATGAGCACTTGCTAGGTACCACAAGGTACTGGGAGAAGAAGAGGGTATGGAGAACGTGGTCCCTGTCCCTGAGCAACTTGGGGCCAGCCTGTGACCCAGAGTGGAATGAACCAATTGCAGAGCTGTGATAAGTTGTTCAGATGTACCAAGAATTCCTAACAGGAGGTACCTGACTCTTCTAGGGCCGTGGAGATGTCTTCAAGGAAGTGGTTAGTAGAAATTGAACCCTAGGTCAAGAAGAGTTAAC
This sequence comes from Rousettus aegyptiacus, assembly GCF_014176215.1. Classification (NCBI taxonomy): domain Eukaryota; kingdom Metazoa; phylum Chordata; class Mammalia; order Chiroptera; family Pteropodidae; genus Rousettus; species Rousettus aegyptiacus. The sequence continues at coordinate 13,036,474 of NW_023416285.1, forward strand.
CAGAGTGATGCCACCAGAAAGAAGAGTCCTTACAATGGCCAGAGGCTAAACACAGCTTGGTGCTGACATTTAAGGAACTACAGGTACAGGAAGACCCCAGAATAACGTGTCACACAATAACGTGAATTTGGACATAATTAAGAATCTCCTTCTGCTCTCTGTCCAGCCCCAGTTCTCAAAAGGGGACAATTAAAGTTTTTGCTCTGCATGTGCATGCACGTGTGTGCCTACCGGCATGCCTGTGTGTATGTGTGTGCACCAAAAGGGGGGCTGACACTGGGTCCCACGTACCGAGTAGTCTCTCATACCAACTTTGTCAAGAGAGGGCTGATGAAACAGAACTAGTACCTAGAGATTCCTGGAATCACTGGTGCTACTGCAAAAGTCCCAGCCAACCAGAATGGTTCCGATCAAGGACTAAACCAGAGTAGAGCTCTGCCACCATGCGGCGCCAAGCTGCAGATGGGACTGGGATAGATTTGGATCTTGCAGCCAGGTCCCCGAAACCCCAGTGCCTAGCCGCACAGGCTCGCCCTAGTCATCTCATCCACTTCTCAGCCAAAGCTCCTGCCCCCTCATTCTATACAGCTGACTATTTGGAACCCACTCATCACACTGTGGAAGGTTTTTTATTAGAGTCGGTTCAGTGTGAATAGCATAGAGACGGGGGAATGGAATGCAATGTAGAAAAAGGTAAGCGTGGAAATGAAGTCCGATTATTGAGTTGCATATTCCATGCTAAATAGTTTGGATATTTACCTTGAGGTCCAGTGGGGGATGGGTGAGTGACCGGAAGCCAGGGATTCAAAATCGCAGCCATGCACAGTTGCGAATTGTTCTAGTGGACATTTTCAAAATCAAGATATTCTGCATACGCCTGTATTTCTGACTTTCCTTATGAAGCTGGACTGACTGTCTCATTAGCAGGAATGGCACTGCTTTTGGGGGATGGGGTATGCTCTCCTAGTCACCAGGGGCCCATCACATCTAAATGGATTCATGCCTTCAGTAACCCAGATCCCTTACAAATCTGGGTTTGCGTTTAAAAAAAAAAAATGAGCTGTGACAAAATCAAATCTGCATTTAAAAAAAAAAAAATACTCAAGCAACAGTATGTCCAGAATGGATGATAAAAAATGGGGAGAGATTGCAAGCAGGGCACCTGATGGAGGGTTACAGTAATCACCGAGGTTCCACATACAGAACCCAAGGAAAGATGTCAGAAATGGCCACGAATACGGCTTCAATAACCACACTGTAGCTGGATACACTATCTTACAATGCTAACCCATAACCTCATAATCTAAATGCAAATGTAGAGGTGTCATAACAGCACCACAGTTTGACAATACTGATGAGAAACACAATAAATACTGAGGCAAATACCCTAGTCAGAAGTAAAGTAAATTAATAGTACAGCTTAGCTGGGCTCACAAATGAATCACTGCAAAAGCAATTTTGTCCTGTTGTAAAATGAGATAAACACCTACTTGCCAGTTATTTTAGGAATAACACAAATCAGCCCATCTGTCTTAATTCAGTGGTACTCGTCATACATTTTTAAAGTTGTCTCTTCCTGAGAAGTCATCCTATTGATGCCAGCAGACACCTTTCGTTGACAGTCATGACCTGCAGTCTGGGTGTCCCTTTAGAACAGCACTGAAACTCGGAGCTACATGTCTTTGCCGGAAGTGACCTGTTCTCCAGGATGCCGGCGTGGAGACGAGAGAGGAGGGAGTCCTCACTTGCTGGCCAGCTGCAGTCTTCGAATGACATTGGAGAGGGAGCCGAAGGCAGAAGCACATTTGTTTAGGGAGGAGATGCAAATGATAGTATAGAGAACAATTTACTGCAAACTAAATTACAGATCAATAACTGATAGTGGGACAGACTGTCCACCGTAGTTATAAGAGTCATATTCAGCCTACGATGGGAGATGCTAGAAAGGGAGACTGCTCTGTTTAAATCGCATTCGTGTTTTATACTCAGACATAAATAAGCCTACTGATCGTATCACTGTCAGATTTATGGTGAACACAGGGGAGCACAGAATTTTAGAAAACCTCCCCAGGTCTTGCAATTTCTCAGAGTAAACAATTTACGCTTCCTTTTTGAATGAAAGAAAACATGGGATGAATCTTAGTCCAGGAAACCCCTAAAATTCACAGTTAGTAACTTAAAGCTTCATAGAAAATATCGGGTTAGACAGCCTGAGGTTAGAGAAGCCTGTGAAAAGATCTCAAAATATGTTTTATGATCAACACAAATGCACGGAGAATAATGGTCCCCTGCTATAGAGTCCAACAACAGTATTTTACACATCTTAAATTAATCATGATAGGGCTCACATAATTAACTCCCACTTATCATTATCATTCTAGGCTTTGGAGATACTTGCCAGGTCTTCCCTCCACTAGAGAGAGTACCAACGAAGTGCTTATAAATTCTTCTTTTTTTTTTTTTGGTCACAGACAGTGAGCGCACAGAGGCACCTCCTCCCCATCTCCTTCCCCAAGGTGGTCTCAGGGCAAATGTTCCCTGCCTTTCTGATTATATGATGTAGAGCTATGGATTCCTGGCCTCTGAGTCCTCCAGAGGAGCCCCACACACCCCACGAAGCACCTGACATTAGCTTCAAAGATGCCTGGCTTGGCACCCTCTCTCCTCACAGAAGCAGTTTTCCAAGTTCCGCAACTGGTTTACTTTCATGAAGCAATTGGGCTTCAGTGGAAATATCCATTCCCACCTTCCTCCTTTCTCCTTCCCTACCTCTGAATCCCCTGTATTCACAATTATCTCTGTAGGAGAGACAATCAAATCTGCAAAGTTGCTGAAAAGTTTTATAGAATATTAGAATTCATATAAGAAGAGTTGGGAGAGGGACCCCATACTCCAAATTTATTAAATGTGACTTATTTCTACAGTAGGGCAATCAGCTCCTTGGTTCCTTGAGATAAGGTGAAGGGTTGTGGCTCTTATAGCTAATGCTCCCATGTCCCTAGAAGGGTGGCACAGGTTTCTTTGAATAAATTAGTAAATATCTTTCCTTGCCTTTATGAGATCAAAATCAAAAAATGGATGAGCTCAAACATAATTTTTTTAACTCGCAGCTATGAAGTGAAGGTTACTCTTTCATCTTCACAATGACCTTGCCGAGGCAGTCATCATCTTATAGATAAGGAAAAGAGGATCAGATAAGGAAATTGAGGATGAGAGAGGTTAAGCGGCATGCCCAAAGTGGTAACAGAACCAGACTCCAATCCATCTCGCTGTTTCTACAACCCAGCGTAGATGACTGGGCCTGGCTTGTCACCACCCACAGACACAATCATTTTTCACATGGCTAAGTTGACCCAAAATGTATTCTAAGTTAACTAACTAGCAATGCCCTTTGCAGTCTGAAGTTACATAACGAATACATCATTCCTCCAGTTCTGTGGATGAAACATACTAAAGAGGTCACAAGATGGTGGGTGGTTTAATGGGGATGTCTCACCTCAAGAGGACTCAGAAGAAACCGGCAGTGTGGTGAGATGGGTACTTTCCTTAGTCATCCTAGGATGAGCCAGTCTAAGATAATGAGGCACACGCCAGGTGAACTTTCCTGGCTATTTTTCCCTACGTGAAGATGATGTCTCGGAGGCTGCCTCGCCTTGATGGCAGGCAACCCGAAGGCTGCCCCTTGTGTATCAGATGGTTGGCTGAAGTAGGAAGAAGACGGGGGCGGGACACGCAGGGGTCTGACAACAATGCTGATGGTACATAACGATGCCTTATAACGAGATTCAAGAAATCTCACAGCAGCAGGAGGACTTCTGCGCACCACACGTCACACCCAGAGCCCTCACTGTCAGGGGCCATTTTTAAAAGGACTGGTCACCCTGGGCAGCCATTCTGCATCCCTGAACCAAACTGTGGGTCAAGAGCTGCCGTAGCTTCCTTTTGTGCTGCAGATGACCTCCCAAAGCCCTGGATCACAGCTGACTAAATGAACTGGATAATTAAAAGAGGGGATGAGCCATGCCTTGAGATTTTGCCTGCCTCATCAAGAACGCCGTGCCCTTTTTATTAATCTACTTGTTTTTTGTTTTATTTTTTCCCCCTTTGAAAAATGATTAGCCTTGAGAAACCTCCTAACCATGGTACCATCCACCATTAGCTGTCATGGCCAGAGTATCTGAAAAGTTTCAAATGTGCCCTGCTCTGAGAAAATTCAACTAATAAAAGCCGGGGTAGAGTGGGAGGAATCAGGAGGCTTTTTACATCATAAACCAAATCTGAAGGTTTTTTATCACATCAAAGTCTTTGTTTAGAAACTTTTTTAGTTGGTGGGTGGTGGGGGAAGATATGGAGATGGGGTAGACCATGCTTTTGCAATTAGAATTTCAATACAACAATTCTCAAGAATCCTATGAGATATAAATGATATATGAGATACATAATATTATGTAATATATGCACATATATATGTGTGCATATATGTAGCTATACATACATAATATTATATAATACATACAGATAGAAATAAAGCTTCAACTTCATAAAAACTTAAATTCTAGAATGACTTTCTATTTCTTCCTGGAGGACATTTTCATAATCAAGGAGGTTAATTGGGCCACACATACACTGGTGTGTAGGGAAAGAGTTATATCAACATGATTGGTACATCAGCACATCAGTGAGGGTGCCATTAGAGAAAAAATAAATAAATAAAGGAAACGCATAAAAATCCAGCCATAAAGTACCAAATAAGTCCCCCAGAATAGAATCAAAGACGAGTTGCCAAGTATTTTTCCCATGCCCATAATAGCTCTGTAATTAATGTTTAAACCAAGCTCAAATTCTAAACACTTTTCTTGAACTTCCTCTCACCCAAGTCATTGTGTGTCCAAATCTCAATGCAGTGAGCTCCCTTAGCATCCTCCATACATGTCTGTAGAAATGAGGGGCAGGAGACTGTGAAAGCACTGTCCCACAGCAGGGCCTCTTCTATGAGGTATGCTCAGATCCGCCATCACCTAGCAGTCTAGGGTGCACCTGAGAAGCCATTCCAAATCCTGGCTTTACCACCCCCCATCACCGAGCCAATTACTGAGCTTCAATGAAACTCAGTTCTTCCTTCTCTGTAACTGATAGTAGTACATACACCCTGTGCGATGCCGTGAAGACTAAATGAAATGATATATGTATAAAGCCCTTGGAACAGTGCCTCACAAGTACTAAGTACTAAATCAATGGTGTTTGTTATTGTTGTTGTGGTTGTTGTTATTGTTATTATTATTATTGTTGTTACAAGAATGAATCGTAGATCCAATTCTGAGAAGCTGCAGTCCATAAAAGAAAGAAGAAAAGCCGATCTCAGCTCCCAGAGCCAAAATCAACTTTCAAACTTGTCACACTGTACTCACATTTGTGTATAGAGATAATAATAGGAAGGGAATAAGCAAACCAAAATGAACGTATAGGTGAGTTCTACCTTTATTTTTAAATTTTTGTTTAGTATCATTGTTAGATTTATAGCATTTAAAAAAAAATAAAAACAATTCTCTCCCCCATCCTCTCTTAAAACCACTTTGGCCTGGCTAAGTAAGAGCCTGGATGATTTCCCGGTGCTCTAAAAGGATTCTACTCTTCAACTGTAACGTGAGAAAAGGGTCCGAAGTTTGAGGTAAAATGAAGCAGTACCCCTTTTAACAACCAATGAAGTCTCACTCAGCAAATGATGACAGAAAGTGACAAAACACTCTTCACTTTCTAAGAAGATGGACAATCCGGAACACTTCACCAGGAAGAGAATACTTCAATAGATAGCCACAAATGACAGAAACGTATCATGTAAGTATGGAAACAATTTTATGGGTGACTCTGGATTTTAAGGACTCCTATATCTTGTACTAAAGTTAAAGTGAATTTACTGGGTATTCTAGTTATTTGAAGCAGTTATATACCAAGAATGCATCTAAAGTAACAGTAATGGGAGTGGCAGGTGGGAGATTTTATCTTCCAGATTTCAGTTCTTCATACAACCACTGTGATCCAAGACCCTCTAGGTGATGAGGGTACCTTAGATAAACCCTTTAGTTAGAGCCAAAGGCCTCCGCAGGATGCTTGGTAGAGATCTATAGATGGTATGCAATATTACGTGGGATTAAGATTAAATGGCCAAAGTCTGCATGCCATCACCTAGCAAATGACTCATCATTGTAACATCTAGAACACACATCTGATCAATTTCAAGACCTCTATGGCTTTAAAGTTGTCTTAGAGATGGTCAAAGAAAAATAGTGGGGTATATTAGAAAGAATAATAGATTAATAATAATTAAAATAATAAATTAATAATGGGCAGCATTTATTAAGAGCTTGAAATGTGCAGGGGACTGAGTTTTGTATGCATTATCACTTAATGCTAATAATAATTAAAATATAATTACAATAATTAATGGTGTAGGTACTATTATTATCTCCATGTATAACTAAGAAACGGAAAGGTCATGTTGCCTGCCCAGCATTGTCCATTTAGAGAGCAGAGGAGCCAAAGTTCAAACCCAGCCAACCTGAGGTCAAAAGCTGTGCTTCTGACAAATAATGTTCACGTTTCTCCAGCCCATCATGTTCTCAAAGGCCTACACGTGCATTGCCTCACTGCGCCCCAAAACAACACCTGCCCACACACCTGTACTGCAGGTAAAATTACAATCTGCATTTTAAGGTGGAGAAACTGAGGTTCAGAGAGATTAAGTGATTTGTTCAGTGAAATGGAATTAATAAGATGGCTAGACCCAATTTTGACCACCAACCGCGTCCCAGAAATCCCCCCAATCTTTCTATGTTGCATCATCGCCTCCAAAATACTTCACATCTCCAGGCCTAAATTTCCTCATCTGTAAAATAGGTGGATTTAGAATACATTTTAATTAATTTATTCTAAAATTAATTTATTCTAAATCCACCTCCAGCTCTAACACTGGATGCTTGTATAAATAAAAGTCGACTCGTGCCACGGCCTACTCAAGATCCGCCAGCCGCTCGCTGCCTACAAGGGGAATAGCCCGCTCATCTCTCTAAGCTCCTCTCTCGAGCACCTGCCCCGTGCCTACACACAGACCCATCCTGCTGAGCCACGTGCCTGTACTTTGCTCCCCCAGCCGAGAACACACCCCCTTGCACCATTCTTTGCCCAGCAAAACAAGGCTGAGATTCACCCACTCACTTTCTGGTGGACGTGCTTCCCCTTCAGATAGAACTGACCACTTCCTGGTCTCAGGCTCCTCACGGCCCTCTGTCACAGCGCCCACTGATCCCTGTACGTCCCTCAGTGCACACAGGGGCCATGTCTGTGTTCAGGACCTAGCACAGTGCCAGGTGCACAGGGCTTGGAGGGAAAACTGTTTTGTTGAATGAGCAGAGTAAAAACTTATATTTTGAGAAAGTGTTGAAAATGGTTTTAATCTGAGTACCATCCGTTAGTTGCCCTGAAAACATTAAGAACTGACTTCGCTAATTCCATTACCACCCCGCTCTTACGACTACGAGCAGTCGACAAAAGATAAATGATGTCTAGGACACGCCAAGCATTGCTCTGAGGGTACACATCGCACCGGTAAGGATCATGCTGGCTGGGCAGACAGACAAGGAGTGTATACCACAATAGGACACAGGGTAGGAGGGAGAAATGTTATACTGGGCACAAAAAAGAGAAGGTTAAGCACTCTTCTGAATAGTTGCCCCAACTAATGAGATTGGGAAAATGGAAAGAAACCACTTACTTTGATTCTATATGTTTTTCCTTCTGCAATTTATATGATTAGTCAAACAAAATAAAACCGAATTTGTTAAAACACCACAGTTTAAAATGTAAACCAGAATATGAGGTGTTCTAAAGGTGACTTTGGTTCAATTTTTTAAAAAGGCATTTAATAAGCCAATTCACGTTGAAAGCAAGGTCAGAAAGGAAGCTGACTCTCCTAGGCATTTGAGGAAGAGCCATTTTGTACACAAACACACCTCTCGTGACATAGGCAGAGGCCAACAGCTGTGACGTGTGAGTTACGAATTGTGCCACCAAATTATCAGGACAACACTCTCTAGATGGCATGGCATGATTCTCGCACACGCCTGAAAATAAGGGACCCACATTGATGTTAAAAACGTGGCATAGTTTAGGCCTCTCACTAATCCACACTGGCCTTCCTCTGAATGCATCTGGAGCACTTACTGAGCGCTAAGGAAGACACTTTGTGCGCCTGATCTCATTGAATTCTTCCGACAACCCCATGAGGGCTATTATTATCATTCCCGTTTTTAAAAAGAGGAAACCAAGGCAGATAGATCAAACACCAAATGCACCCAGCATCACTCTGGCGCGCAGTGGAACAAAAGTTCATTCTCGGTTCCTTCTCGCTCCTCCATTCCCCAGGCCTCAGTCTGCCGGATTACCTCCCTGGGCTTTACCATATCAAAAACATAAAAGCCATTACCAAAATCAATCACCGAACCTCTTTCTGTTTTTTGAAGAAAATAGCCGCCGTAAGGCTCATTTCGAAGACTGCTTGGAGTCCTGGTGACTTTCCTGGGCCATTGCACCGTGTTCCCTGCCTCAGAGTAGTTAAATAGCACGGAATTGTCAAGTAATGCAGCAGCTGCTAACGACGCTGTCACCGTTACATTGTTTAGTCAGCGTTTGTACCTCAATGACTTTCTTGATCTGTGCTTAGGTTACCAAGAGGAATCTGAGAGCCTGCTAATGTGAAACGCATCTAATGCCAAACGTTTTCCCTCCACCCCCTGCTCTCCCAAAACTGACCTGAGCACTGGAGTCCTCATAAACCTTCCTGTGATTTAAGGTTTGACTCAAAATCTGGTAGGGAATTTCCTAAGTATTCAAGTATTAACATTTGCAGTTCAGACTTTTTTTTTCCCCCAGGCAAACAACATCCTTTCAAAAGGGTTCCTCGGGCACCTTCTTCACTTGACCTACCTAATTCAGAGCAGTCCCTGGTGCCGTCTCGGTGGTGGCGTTACTGTGCAATGGCTAATACACACGCATACATTACTGCTGACATTTAAAAACATTCCTAACGGTTTGTATGTGTACATGGTAAACAGATGCTAGGAATTTTTTTTTTTTTTTTTTTACCCATTATCAGTCATCTCTGAAGACTGCAGTCAAGTGACAGGTTTTTGAGACTTTTTGGTCTAACAGCGAGAGATTTTTTTTTTTTTTTAATAGAATGTTGATATTATGGCACAAAATGGCATTTGGTGTTTACTTCCTCCACCCTCAGCCATAAAGTTCAGCGTGGTGGGTTATTTTGAAGCTCTAGCACCCACTATTCTATGTTATTCTGGTTTTTTTTTTTTTTAATTCTTGGGGGGAAAGTTGCAGACTTTTATGAACTCCCTGATTAAAGCACCTCCATCTGAATGCAGATTAAAAGTTCCAACACCTGAGAGCTCAAAACCAATGAATATTTATACCGAAAACCAGCAGATGAATATACTCTAGATCTTCAAATGCAAGTCTAGTCATGGGTTTTATCTTATTTTAGGACTTACTTTTTATTAAAATGAACTCTTGCATATTTACACTACAGAAATAAATGTTATTTGCAAGCACAATACAGTGGAGACCTTACAAATGCATTGCCTTTGGGAAAGACAACTGTGCTCCTCAAGCAGGCTTTATTTCTTTTACAGGACTTTGTTGAAGAGGGGTTTCATGGTAAATGATTGGCATATTATAGGACTCTGAAGATACATTCACTGGGGAGAGATTACTCATTTCATGGCCAAGATCACCGTGAGTGACTCCCTAGATGGGGGATTTTGCAGATTTAACAATCCCCACCGCACCCACCTTCCTTACAACATACTTTCTGGACTGCTTCCCTAAATGGCAGAGGTTTGTATAAGCAAGCACAAAGCAACATTATGTCAGCAACAAGTTTATTTGCCGTTGTGAGGTGGCTTGACACGTTTTGGTTTTACAGTGAATGCCCCAGTTAACAGTTGTTAGGTGCTTCTTCTACCAGAAGGAGGATGCACTTGAGGTGTATCCTGAATCGTAACAGCCTCTTCAGAATATAGTCAGAGCTCATGAACAAGCTACCTGTGGGTTCTCACAGTCAGGCCAGAGTTCGATGACACAGAAACGCCTGACCGAGCTTACTCAATAACACAGGCGACAGTTAACGTGGTCACCAAGCAACATCGCAGGACACGTAAATGGCTCCAATACACATTAAAAAGTGATCATTTCCAAGAGAGAGAAAAGTTCCTTCCCAGAATAACTAAGCTGGGGGTGCAAAATAAGCCATTCTTTCCCTAATCCCCTTGCAATCTCCTTCTTTTCAAGAAAGTGCAATAAACCCCACATAAAAAGCCAAGTGGGGTTTTCAGAATTTAGAGAAATACAAATTTTGATTGAACCCACCATGTATCTTGAGACCTCCGTACCCTCACGATACCGAGGACTTAGAATATGCAAATTTGCCAATACGTTCCTAAACTTATTCCTTCTTTTTCATAAAGTAAGGTTAGAGATAAATGTTTACAAATCAACCCAGTCACCATTTCTTCATTTTAATGCTTAAACGCTTCATTTTGATTGCTGCCTTTTTGACATTTCACCAAGGAAATATGTTTGCGTGTTCGCAATGCCATTGAATCAGCAATTATATCTCCATATTCCAGATGTCATGAGAGTTTTCAATGCATCTCCCAATAAAATTTATTTCCGAACTTTTGGGGGAAAAAAACAAATGTACTTTGTATAAATTAAGGACATTATCCTTATTTTTCTAATTGCTACATTTAACACAGCGAGAGCTTCTGAATTTATTAATTCAATGATCTTACATCATTCTACATAATATTTTTCTTGCAATGAATACAATTTTGGATTATTTATGGGAGCATCTTAGGCACCTAATTTTTTTTTTTTCTGGTGGAACAGGAGATGTGAGGACAAATTCGTGCCATTAGCAGCTCTCCATCCTTGTTTCTCTGAAGCCTTGGCACTTTGGCTAGCGCAGGAAATTTATTGTCAAAAGTGGACAAAGAAAAATATGACTCTGGTCTCACTCATGCCTTCATTAAGATTATTTTAACTTCTTAACTCCCTTTCCACAGACTGCACACCGCTCTGACTCTTCTTCACGGGTCCGGCTCGGAAGCACTGTTTCTGTGACTCCTTGACTATCACATGTCACTCCAGAGCAATCCAGTGACAAACTCTTCCTTCTTCACTCCTTAGTGAACTAAAAATACAGCTTCCTAGCTCCTTGCAATAGATTCTAATTGACTCTTTAAAATATATATACAAAAACTAAAATGGCTACACAAGGTGCAACTTGGCACCACCAGAATACTTATATGGGAGAGCAGAGGTAACTCTATTTTCTCCAAGACTCTCTTTTTCCTCCAAAAAGGGTTTGCTCCAGGGCTATGTTCACTTCTTTTAGAAATGAACACCAAATCGTCATCTTCATTAATGCAAGAACATGGATGGCTAAGTGAACAGAGTCATCCTTCCCTGTGGCCCACCTTGCTGGGGATGCCCACAGCCATGAAGGGCCTTAACAGACAGCTGAGCTCCGACTCCTTTCATTATTCCTGAGACAACTCTCTGATGCTTGTCCTCTTATAAGAAAAATGACACAATCCAGCGCTCCTTCCGATGGAAGGGTTTTGCTAGCCGTTTGCCCAGTTCCAAAGGGTAACAGTAGAAGAGCTTGACTCTCTGTTCTCCTCTCATCCATAAACTATTTTGCAGATGCCTCCTTCTGACCCATCCCACCTCCTGAAAAATGCGCCTGAGCAAAAATTCATCTGTTAGAAGTGAAAAATGCCTCATTTCCGGCTAGAAGTGGTATGAGAGCTGCTCCTGCTCCAGCAAATTTATTTTGCCTTTCAAGGGTTTAATTGCACACAACATGGTGCAGTTTTGATTAATCCTTCAGAATTTAATATATACTCTGGGGGGGTCAATATGTTGATGCTTCATGCATCGCTATCATGGGAGTAACTAGAACGCGTCTCAACACCACGGGAGGTACACTTCTCGAACTTACCTGGTCCTGCCAAGGGTAAAAAGTGCTCATTAATGACTCTATCCAGGAGGGGAGTCAGCAGAGGGGATGTGCTTCCTCTCTGACACTATTTCTGGTTTGCTTGGCAAGCATGTTTCCCCTTGGGGAGGTCCCAGGTGAGGCACACACTGGAATCTTCCAGGCTTATGCCCTGATCATTTTAATGAGAGAGCAGTGTCGAAATATTGGCACCTTGCATCCAGCCAACATATGGAGCCACAGTATTTGCACTTAATTGAACTGTTTTAAGATTATGAAGGGTATAGTCAACCAGGTCAATGAGTATTTATTCTGTGAACTCAAGCTATAAAGAGATGATTCAAAGGTGATAAGTCCATTTTCCATTTTCACAAAGAATGATCTTTTAAATTTTAGAATCCATGTTCCTAGAGGTGGATTTCTGATGGGGCACAGGAAGGCTCTGAGTTATGGTGCGTTACTGACCATGTGAACAGCATAATAAAATCTCATGGTTTGAGAATAAGACAAGCAAACTCAACATTATCCAACCTTCTTCGGAAGTCAGAATCAGAGATGAAGAGCCACAAGAACAGTGCTACGGAAACACCGCACTTGAGAAGTCATTGTACCAACTGTCCCCAGGAGGGAGGTCTGCTTCAGCAAAAACAGAGGAACAAAATAGAGCACAGAATGAGGAATCAGAGAGGAACTCAAGTCCTGGCTCCACTTCTCTCCGTGTTAAGGTTTAACAGTTTTTTCAACCTGCTTTCTCACCTAAAAACTATATTAGACCCATCTCAGAAGGGTCGTATTGTGTATGGTCTGAACCATGTCCCCACCCTACTCCACCCCCTCCAAAAAAAAATCATACATTGAAGTCCTAACCCCCAGAACCTCAGAATTTGTCTCTATTTGGAGATAAAGCCTATAAAGAGGTAATTAAGGTAAAACTAGGATATATGGGAGAAGAAGCTGATGCAGTATGACTGGCATCCTCGAAATAAGAAGAGAATTAGATACGGATTCACACAGAGGAAAGACCATGTAAAGACACAAAGAAAAGACAGTCATCTTCAAGTTACGGAGCGAGGCCTCGGAATGGAACCAAGCCTGTCGACACCTTGGTCTCAGGCGTCCATTGTTTAAGCCAGTCACTCCATGGTACTTTGATACGGCGGCCTAGCAAACTAACGTGTCTGAGTCCCAGTGCAATCAGATGCAGCCGCTGCTCGCCACAGCACAGGCCTCGCAGGATGCTGGTTCCCATTCTACCCCCCACCCCACCCCATTATACAGATGCGCAATAGAAACAGATCAATTAAGATGAGTTGCCTAAAGATGATACAGTAAGTGAGGAAGGAGGAAGTCGCCTTCTCAAATTCAGAGACCCAGCTCTCAGTCCGTGCCTGGTCTACTGGACCATCTTGCCTCCCACAAGGAAACAGAAGCACAGTAGGTGTAAGGGAATCACACCAAACTAAAGGCCTAGATGACACGCCTGGCTTCCGGCCAAGGGCAGATTCATATCTCTATGTAGCATCGATGATTCTAAGCCACGAGCAAGGAGTCAGTGGAAGATCACTGAGTACAAGAAAATAGCTTTTTCAAAAATCCCTTCTCTGATGCTATCCAAACAATAAAGCAATATCTAACCCATTGCCCCCCTCATATACAGACAAAGCCACCTGACAATTGTGCGATGAATACTAACCCAGTCTGTAACTACCACCCTCCGCCCCCGCGAAGCTATCTAACGTAACTGTGAAAACCTTTCTCAGTCATGTTCATAGATTGTTATGCAAGCACCTCAGGAGCTTCATGCCAAAGAGAAAACCAGGGCACCAGAAGGCCAGGGTGAATGTGGGACCCAAGATTCTGAGTATACGACTGCGCACGCCCACGGCCCATCACCAGATTAAACCAGCTACGAGACATCTAAAAGTTAGAACAACAAACATATTGCCAGGTGAGCACTCACACTGCAGTCAGACAGGGCCACCAAGTCATGTGTGCCCCTCTTAATTCCCTCGGGAAGTCAGGTTACTCGCCCCAGCCCCGAGAATGTGCATTTCTACCCACAGTCTGTTCCAATTCAGTTTCTCTAGTTAAGTCAGGTCTCTCTCAACCTCCAATTCTTGGCAGTTTTAAGAACCAGAACCAAAGGGACAATTGGATGCTGTCCAATTGCAGTGAAATTAGAGGCTGCCTTAGATACACCAGGGTATACAGAACAGAGACTTGTTTACTCAACATATAAGTTAAGGTCAACAAGGGAAGGCATGCTTCCTGTTCACGAATCCTTCAGGGCTGTTTGTTTTGGTGCGTCTGGTTGGTCCTGGTGAAATCCCAAAGTACGTGCCTGGGAATAACCAGCCTGCTTACATAAAATGCATTCTCCTTCGCAAATCCTAAGTCTTACCAGGCCTAACATGATTCAGTTCCTGCTTGTTCTCCTTAAGAAGTGAAAGAGTAGAATTGTCTCTCTCCTCACAACAGCACGGGCCTTTGGCCATGAAACTGGTCAGCTCTCCCTTTAGTCTGCTGACTCAATTCAGCTGAAAACATCATGAGAGACCGTGTCAATGCGAAGATCCTAGTGTGTGCCTATGAATACATTTCCCCCCACGAGTACTGGTTTTGAGACTACTCCTTTAATCTACAAGACAGTCTGTGGCCTCGATCCAATGCTTCCAACTACGGTGTGCGGGCATATACTTGCTCTACCCAGAGAAGCTGCTTGCTGTGAGAAATGCCTCCTCGTTGCTCCATGGAGCTCCCCAGTGCCATCGTTACTCTCCTGGAATCAATGGTCGAATCAAAGCGGGTTAAGCTAGTTCGAAAAAAGCAAGTTACGAAATTGTTTTTTCTCCACCATCAGAAACTTTTAATTTCACATGTTTACTAGTGAATTTTTGCTAAAGGTTATTTTTTTAAAAAAATCAACTGGCCTTAATGACTCTAAGCGCAAAATACTGATTGCTTGGGTAAACGTTGCTCTCTTTTTTACAGAGTTTAAGTCGGGAGTAAAACAGACTTCTTGTTATTAATTGATGCAATATCTTCCCAGGGATCTTATTGAGTGAGAATGAACAAAATCCCAACATGAAGATCACTGCTTGCTGTCACCCCGATGTGTTTCCCTTTCTCACGGCCTCAGGACTCTTGATACTATATAAAAGGATCCTGCGTGTACCCCACAAGAGGGCGCACTTTCTTCCTTCTCACACGTAATAAGCATTTGCACACAAGCATCAGGCAAACTGCACACTCAGTGACTCACAGGGAAGTGCTCATTTGTGAGCCTAAATGCTGGAACTGAGCACACCAAAAAGGGAGGCTGTAAAACTCTGGTCCATTACTGCTCAATCATCCACAGGATTAAGCCTAAAAGGCGGCATCTCTGAAACAAGGTCATCTGAAAACCCAACTGGAAGCTTCTCCGACAAACAAACAAACCAACAAACAAAAACAGGTTTGCTGCTTTCCAGTGGAGAATGGGAAAGGGCTGGGATATCTCCAGGCACCAAGCAGAGACAGACCCATCTTCCGCCCGCCACTCCAGAGGTCATGTGGAGAGCGTCACTCGGTCAGGAGCCAAAAGCTGCCCACAATGCCTGCCTGCCATCTGGCTGTGTGAGACACTGGACTACAAAGGCATGGGTGAGAAAATGATTCGCCCTCAGCACGGCACCAAGGGAGAATACAGAACATGGTGGAAGACAGGGCTGGAAATAAATCCAACAGGCGTGTCATCTTCAGATGCAAAGGGCACTGGCAGAGATAAAGTTGGGGACAGGGACAGATAAATTTGAAGCACATTCAGGAAGGCATCCATCTTGGGTCACCTGCCTGATCACGGGCCCTGTAATCGTGTTGCCTTGAGACAGTTAACAGGGAATTTCTTTTGTTCACAACAAAGCCTCAGATCTGTGATTTCATGACCTGATCATCGGACAATGCTACTCTGGAAACTTTCTGAAAATAGCACATTCCTCAAATGTGTGTATTGCCAGAAGAGGACTGAGATAATACAGTTTGCCCTCAACTTAGCCACATACCATTCATTAATGGCTCTAGAAATTCCTAAAAGGAACACCAGGACCTGGTCGTAAGGGAAGCTGAATTATATGCCAATGGTCTAAAAATAGGATTCTGCTGATGAAAAGGGAAACAAAGAAAGGTGAATCTCTGTCTTCGTGCTCACGTACCTGAGAGAAGTATGATTTAAGAGGATTCTTTCAAACCCCTAGTTACTGATGAGCATACTTGTCTTCAAAAACCACAAAAAAACCCATAGAGTAGTCAGAGATTCTTCCTCCTTCCCACCTGGGACCACCCCAAAGAAAGCAAAGATAGAGACAGTCCCATCCAAAAATGATGATGAGTGTCCTTGGCAATGCACACATCATTTTTCCTCCTCCGAACCATATCAAATAATTCTCCAGATAACAAAAGGACTCATAAGAGTGGGAGAACTCTAGGGAAGGCTAATCACTAAACACAGGCTTCCAACAGCCATTAGAGACACCGAAAGATGCTGAGCCGGGATCTTTAGAGCAGCGAGTTAGGGAGAGAAGTGAGAAAACAAGGGGCAAGCGTAATCCCTCGCTCCAAAAGAACCTGAACATAACTCTGGTTTACAAGACGGCGGGGTACATTGAAGAGGCACAGAGAGGAAGACCGCGGCCAACTGGCCTCTGAGTCCACATGTTCTATCCTGAGCTTGCCCACCCCTCAGGGAATGCATTGCTGCAAGCGTCTACACAGCCGTCGCAGATAGATGTGAAGTCCCTCCAACACCTTCGGCGTTGACCCTGTGCTCAAGAATTGCTGGGCTGACGTAGTTCGACCCCATATCTGGGGTTTACTAACAGCCTAAGTCAAATTATGCATCTCTCAGAGGAACCTGCAGAGACTTCAAGCAAAGTAGCTAGAGGTAAAGAATATGAGATCTAAGGACTTACTCTATCAAGCTAAAGCAGGAGGCCCTGGGAAAAAATGGAGCATGTTTCCCCTCTCCACTGTACTACTGTACGACTAGCTATCTTGTCGAAATGACCACTGAGGCATGGAAACTTCGAATGAGAGAGGGGCTGGTGAAGGAAAGTTGCTTGTTTTTATGGCACGTCTTACTTGCTTGAAGGCAAAATCTGTTGCTGCATTTGGACTCCTGAGAGAATGGGCTGCATCCCTTGCTTCAGGATCTAAAGATGTGACCATTTGAAGCAAAGAAAGAAACATTTTGTTTTCTTCAGTGAAAATAAAACACCACAGGTCAATAGATTCTAAGAACAGCAACCAAGAAAAGGGACCGTGCTTCTAATCACGGCACAAAATCTGCTACCAAATAGTGGCTCAAAAACCATGACATCATGCTAAATATGATCACTCATAAAACTAATTTGTGCCCTTTTTCTGAGGTGCTCAAATAACTCCTTAACTTCCATAATGGTATTCTATTCTAAGAGAGTCAGCACATAATATTACACTCACCCAACAAATGAAATCATTGTGACCCACATAGTCCAATCACCCGAACTGATGGCATTGAGGGGTAATTCATTCGGCAAAGATTTATTGAAACCAACACCAAAGAAAGCATTCCAGGCACTGTTTTAGGCACCGGGAATGCAGCAAAGAAGAAAACACAAAATTCCATTCTCTCGTGGAGCTTACATTTTAGGGGGGGGTAGAAATGGAGCACTAATAAGTCAGTCAGTCAAATGTGTATCATGTCAAACAGTGACAAGGAGCATGGAGTAAAACAAAGCAGGCAAGAGAGGAAGACAAGTGCTGGGACTTTAATTTAAAATGAGGAGTGGGTAGTATGGGGCGATCTCCCAGAGAAGGCGGTAGTTGAACAGCTGAAGGCCCAAAGGAGATGAGGACATTGGTCATGCGGATATCCAGAGGAAGATGAAATGGGGTGTGCAAAGGCCCTGAGGTTGCAGCATGGTGTGGTCAAGGAACAGAAAAGGGGCCACTGTGACTCTAATAAAGGGTTAGTAATAACAACATGGAGAAAGGGGTAAAATATAGTATTATGCGGGGAAGAAGACAAGTATGAAAACTTTCAGTATTGGGCAAATCTATGTTTATTTAAAAACGTATATATAATATATATGTTTTAAAAATAGAATATACCAGAAAAGGTTAATGGTGAGTTTTTTTTGGGGGGGGGGAGGGAGAATTATGAAGATTAAAAGTGATTTTTGTTCTCTTATTTTCAGTTCCTTTGACTGTTCATTCAGCAAATGTTTATATGTGTATGGAGAATCTATTACAGACCGGGCACCGGATATGTAATGGCGCATAGACAGGTAGAAGCCTTTCTCGCCTGAGCTGACATTCTAATAGAGAGAGGAGCATTATACATAACGGGAAATAGGCAAAGACTATTGCAGTTTGTGGCATGTGTTTTGAAGAATCAAACAACTGAGATAGGAAATAACAGGTTTAGGAGAAAGTGGTGAAGGGAGGTCTTAGTAAGGAGGTAAATTAAATTGAGCCTAAAAGAGTCGAAAGAGCTGACCATGCAAGTGTAGCTAGAACTTTCTAAATGAGAGACTGGCATATGCAAAGGCCCTGAGGCAGGAAAGACACCTGTTTGAGGAAAGAAGATAAAGACCTGTTTGTGGGATAGAAACGAATGAGGAAATATAAATTAGAGTAGCATGAGATGGTGTGAACACAATATGTGTGTATTATAATGCGCATGGATGTGTATGTGTGCCTGTGTGTGTGTGTAGTCTTACTTGGTTATATGACTCTAGTAATTTGATCACTTATTCATTCAACAAGCACTTATTAACTATTATATGCAAGCCACTGTGCTAGGAATAAGGTTATAAAAAAACACGGAAATGGTCCCTACTCTCAGGAAGGCTTAAGTCAAATCAGAGGCAAAACCAGGATCTCGGAACTCCCACTTGGCATTACCGCAAGTTGGGGAAGAGCCAGCGATGAATTTCAGGAACCTGGCAGTCTTACTCCAAGTTTGCTGCAAGCTTCAAGCAAAAATAGCTGCTAAACTGGTTTTCTTTAGCACGCTTTTGACTGAACAATGAGTATATGTGCTTTTCACTTATTCACATCCATATTCGCACTCGACCAGGCCCTATGGACCACATGTTCTGTACTGACTCTGTGCTGATAGGTAAAGGTACAGAGATGGGAGAAAGTTTCCCCCGAACGAGCTTACAGCCTATTTGGTGAGACAGAGAGTCAAACAATCGCAGTGTGCAGTGCCCCAAGCAAGTGTCTGCACAACTGAGTCATGTGCTGATTCATATGTATTTTAGCAAACAGAGTGGGCAGGAGTTAACTCCTTTGATCACCTTAAAATCACAAATGTTCAATACTCTCGCCCATGCCTGTGTATGTAATTCCCAATGTTAACTTCACGAAGGTGTGTATTATTATTAGGATACTCGGTGGCCTAAGGAACACTCTAAGGGAGGTAGACACAAGTCTGTGATTAAGAAATAGGAAAAGATCTGCTTAATATCTTTAAAGACAATTTCCCAGAGGAAGTGATGCTGGCGCTGGGTTTTAAAAGAAAGAGGAAGTTCACAGAGCCTTGGAGTTTCCATATACAGATGTGCAAGCTGACACTTGCAAACACTCAAGGACCATTGTCCGTACTGTTGCTGGCCTTGGGTGTAGACCAGGGCAAGCCTATTCCTTGCTTTAAAGCTGAGGTTCAGGCGGCGAGACCAATGCAGAATGCGAAAGACTCGGGAAGGACAACCTACCTCCCTTCCTTCTTACCCCGCTAGCCTGTTCCCTCTCCTTCCACTTCCTCCATTTCTAACTGTCCTTCAAACCTTCATTGTCACCTAATCGAGATGCTAGAAGGACAGAGCCAGCATCCCTACAAAATTGATGCACTGTACAAATAAGTGTTAGCCATCCTCTGATGCTGACATTTGGCAAAATAACTGAACTGTGATTTTGTAGCTCAGCCAGGGACGTGCATGTTTCCACTCACGAACTCTGTGAATGCAATAAACATGTTTCTGGTTTCTTTTTACTTTTAGTCTCTGGATCTTTGAGAGCTGGAATAATTAATATCTTGCATGACTCCACACTTTTCTACACTAGCAGGTACATCTGTTTTGTGTAAAAGCTAGTATTTATTTAATACACACACACACACACACACACACACAGCAGGCAGAGGCCTAGTGTTTACACAGTTAATCCTCACGATTCCTCTATTATCATGCTCTCTTTGTAGAGGAAGGAAGAGATGAAGTACTTTGCCCAAAGTCCTTTGGCCAATACCAGCAACCACAACCAGCCAGCCTGGCTCCGAACCTGCCCTGCACTGGTGACAGCACGGTGCCCAGCGCCACCCGCCATGGCAGATAATGCTGCTTCTACCATCTCTACCATCGGATAATGGCACAAAGACTCAGCATGTCGAAGTGTCTTCCCACGGTCGCACCCTCAGACCCTTAACCCTCTTCCATGAACCTACTGCTGTTTTTCGGTTTGTTTTTGTGGGCTTTTCTATAAAATAGTGATGTTCTGAAAGGTCTTATGGCCAGAATGCCAGACGCCACCTTGCAAAGGCCAAAATCCACCCTTTCCTGCTTTAATAAACCCATGTGTAGATGGGCGATATTGAAAAAATCGACTCACTGATAAACAAAAATAGTAGTGCATTCCAATTAGTTTTATAAACACCCAAGATGAGACAGCTAGAGACAGGAAGGTAATTCCAGATGCATAATGAACAAATACAAATTTAATAGTGTGGGCCTTGTTGATACTTCTGCCATCGACGTTAATGATGAGCCTATTTATGCTAAACTTCACTACATTATGGGAGTCATTAGTGCCTGTGAGTGAGCGATAATGTGCTTGAACTTCCACAAGTACGTGGGGTTTTCTCCGAGCCTTATATTTCAATGTTGGGAGATGCAGGTCCAATGAGCATTTTCATGCATACACGCCCAGAACGACTATTTGGTATTATGCCCCAAAAGTAGCCTCGTGGCCAAACAAGTTTGAGACTGTGAGTTAAAGAGAGTCAAACAGATTCATTTTGTCTCAAAATTTCTAATGTAGTATCAGTGTTAATGGGTCTTCTGAATCTCCAAGATGGGATACTCTAGGTCCGATTTTCCAAATGTAGACCAAAGAAATTTTCTTCAAAAGAGGGCCTCTCTGATTATCAGACCATTGAAACACTGAACCAAAGAACAATAGCAAACACCAATATTAAATCACAAGCACAGTATAAAGTGGGTGCCTACTGAAGAACCTAACAGCATCAACATTTTCCCAGAGATGAACCATTATTAGCAGACAGGCTGTGTACAGCCTAAATGAGGCCTGAAAGATGAAATCAATACAGTGATCAACACTGGACCTTAAGAGTAGCTGGACTGGTGCTAGTTGGCACAGGGCACCAGGGACACTCATGCAAAGGACCTTAGCACCTTCTGACAGTCAATGTCCCCTCGTCAAAGAGGTCTTATCTGAAGAGACTTTGCCAGTGGCTTTCCAGCCCATTTCCCTGTTATTGTTTTTACAGCTCTTAATGTCTAATATTATCTTATTATTTTTCATCTTTATGACCTGGCTCCTCCCATTAGAATATAAGTTCCATGAGGTCAGGGACAATTCTGTCACATCCATCACCACAGTCCCCATGCCTGGAACAGAGCTTGCCCACAGGCTAACCACTCGATAAGTACTTGTTGAACATTGAATGAATGGTCTGCTTTTAGAAAACAGATTCAGGTGACCAGGTACCCTGCTTTTGAGGTGACAGCTCTGGGTTTTAATTTCCTGTCTTAACGACACAATTGTCACTGCCCCTTACACTCCTATTAGCCTCAACCTAACCCAGCACAAGAGAAGTAAAGAAAGGAGAGGCAGAGTGAAGGAAGCAGAGCCCAGCAGAGAGGTCCACGCCACATGGGTCCTTGGGCTCATACTCCAACCAGAGGATCAAGCTCTTCAAGAAAGGGGCTGTTTCCCAAATTCCAGCATCAGAGCAGACGACACCAAGCATTACTACCAGCCCTCTGGCATGGGGCGCACGTCAAAACCTATAAACACTTGAGAGGGCTCCTCCATGGGCCTTTCTTGTGCTGGGCATGTTTCATTACCTGCCCTGCCTACAGATTCTTCTAAAGAACCTGAATCACTCAAATACTCCAGTAGGGCGTGCCTGCTGTCTTATTCAGTCTTGGCCAACTAGACGGGAAATGAACACAACATCACAACTTGACCATCCACTGACTGATCAGTGGCCAATCAGCTCAAATTCTCCTGAGAGAATAGCTAAGAGCCACAGAGTTTATGGGCAATAGAACTGTGAGGCCTTAACAAATTAAGACATGTGTGCGTATTGGCTCATGAATGAGCAGAAGGACACCAGTCAAAATACAGTTACAAAGAGAAGCCAAAAAGAGATACTGTGGGGCTTCTGCAGTTAAGACACTTGAAAATTCAGGATCCACCCACTTAGAGACAGCTAGAGATGCTCTCCACTCTTAGCAGGTGCCTAACTCCAACTCAACCGAGGTCTGATCAGTCTTTATTTCCTAATTCTGTGAGTTTGTCCTTCACCCCACCACACACTCCCCTTTACTTCAACTAGCCTGTGTGGCTTTTCCTGCCTCACAAACAAATATATTCTTGCCTACAACACCTACTTTGTGTCTAAGGTGCATTAGCATTCACATTTGACATCTTGTTCCTTTATCTGTGTTTCTAGGGCTATCCACATAAACCCTGCTTTCTCCCCTTCCTTTTGTGGCCCTGCTCTAACCCTACTTTCTTTTTAAAGTCTCCTCTGAGCCCCAGTAGAACAATCACTCCTCCTTACACACTCAGTCGGAACCTCTCACTCCATGTGGCACCTACTGGAATTCTCTCCTCTATGTGCTGTGCACCCATCAGATGCTCTGTCAGGTCCTGGTTATATGACGATAAGGGAGACATGGTCTCTGACCTTGAGGAACTCCTGGCAGGATGAAAACAAACTAGAACATCAACACAAATTGCAGCACAGAATTATTAAGAACTAAAGAGAGGAAAACATGGGTCGAAAGCCCTGAGATCTCCTCGGTGAATTCGGGTTCAGAATTGGTGACTGTAATAAATCCTAAGTTGAAATAGGCTAAGTCAGGGGAAAACATTATTTGCTCACCGTGTCAAAGCTAAAGATATTTGCACAACGCAGAAAAAAAAAATGGTTTTAGAAATGTTTCTGTCATGTAGACATGGACACGATACATGTTTATCAAGGTAGATAAAAAATACTTTCTCTTCATAATCAAGGACATTCTCAAGCATTACCTGAGATGACCCATTAATGACATAAAACTAAATGCCTCTCCAAATGCAATGTAAACACGTGTGCTTGATTTATCGTTCAAAACTCTAACATGCTCAGTAGTATCAAAGATGGCATTCGAGTCATGCTGTGTCCAAATATTAATCATTGGTTGATCTTCCCTTTCACCCATTAAAATTGCCCATTGAAATTATTACTGCACTTATCTTTAAATGAGGAGGAAAAGCGCGTTTAAATCAATGGCAAAAATAAAATTGGCAAAATACAGAGAATGCTCACAACTGCATGGAATTCAAGAATAAAATGGTTCTGATCAAGAGTTTTCTATATGAGTACAGTTATTATTAGCTCTATCCATCTTGCATGGTAAATCAAGAATAATGAAGATATGCAACCCATACATACTTCCATAATTCATTATCTCCTCCTAAAGCCAATTTCTAAAAGACAAGGTCAAGGTAAGCAATATTAATGAGTTGTTGGATTCCGAAGGTTTAAGAAGATTTTAATATTAGCATCTTTTATGACAATCTGCTAATAAATAAAATAAGTTGACAGTGAAAAGAGAATCTCTGTCTACAGAATTAGGTTGGGGTTAAAGCAAAAAAGGCCTATTGGGTTACCATTTTTATTACTAATTTGCTTTGTTCATTTAGGGAATCAATTTGCTGCCATTAAAGTCTTGGGTTTCATATATTTTACAATTTACACACATTTCCTGATGTGAACGGGCTCTGCAGTTTGTAAGAGCTCAGACAAGCTGTCCGCTAATGGTGCAATAGATGCACATGTTCTTAAAACGTGCTTGCAGATAGAATGGAAATGCCATGATGCCCACCACTCTAAATAAAAGGAAAAAATGCTGAGCACAGTAGAAGCTTTGTGTAGCGCTTGTATATATTTACAGATCCTTCCACAATAAGCCACTTATGAAATAATAGAAATTAAGAGAGGCCTTCCTAGCCTTGACTATTGGCATCCTAATCTAAATCTAATTTTTCCCTAAGTTACAGCAAACCTCATGGGGGAAGGTGGACTTCATTGATTTGGAAGAGGATGGATGACTATCCTTCCAAAATCCTTCAAGAATTAGAGTGCCCCCAACTTTTAAAAGAGTTTTTACAGATCATAATAAATCAATAACTCATAGAGAGTATGGCAGATACAGAATATCCTTACTTAAGATGAAAAACAAATTGTGCATTGCAATCTTTAATCAATAGAGAGCTAACAAATCAGCAGTGCAAACAAGATGAGAGAATCTTATTTCATCTTCAGTCACGAACTGAAGAGCTGCACAAGGCTGGGTTTCCATGGTTAAAAATTGCTCTCAGGATGGTGTGCTTGGGGATTATTGAGTAAGAAGGTCAGTAGAGACCAACTTGCTGTGGGATTTGCAACCAGAAAGGACACGTGGGCGCGACACAAAAGGGCACTCTACACAAATGTAAATTTAATGAATTATTCTTCCACCAACCTCCTTTAGCAAGCATTTTGGTGGCTTTGAAGCTTCTGTTCTTCTCATGGGAGCAAGAGTAAGAGACCTCTTACTTTAGCTTTTGATTAAATAATGTTCAGAAGAAAACCTATCGATGTAGACTAAACCCTTCACATTAAAACTAGAGGGCTTTACCAACCCCAATTAGCCCAACTTCTTTGAAATTTAACAACCAGGAGGTGCTTTCTCTTCTCCTGCCAGTTAACTCTAAAAGACTGTCGTTGGAGTGTAACTCCTCGATTGTGAAAACTCCAGTGGGAAGTGAACACATGCTAATTGTAGGAGTCTTTTGAGTACCTGCAGCATTGGGGCTTATGCAAATTAAGCTCATTTTATAGAAGGGGCCTCTGAAATTCGGAATGGTACATCCTCATGCCCAAGGTCACACATACAAGTCAGTCTGAGTTCAAAGCCCATTCCTTATGCATGACACCGTGGCTGAGTACGGCTATCCACGATTTGCCCATCCTGATTTTCCACTGCCTCCCCGTGCACCCTCTCCTCTCCATTCTCACCCATCTCCTGAATGGCCCACACATGCCTTGTGCTTTGCCACTTGCAGTTTTCACAGGTCATTCCCAGTTCTGGGATCCCCTCCACCTTTTAAAGTCTTCCGTTCCTCAATGTTGCGCCGTAAGCACTGTCTCCCCGAAATTCATGTTCCTCCCCGTTGCTGCCAACGAGCATTTCTATTGCTATCTAATGTCAGTTGCCCTTTCAGCGTTTCTCCACCTCGTCTCTCCTCCATTCCGCCCCCTCAAACCGTGTGCCTTGGTGTTTTAGTTTGCTCGCGTTGCTATAATGAAATGCCATAGACTGTGTGGCTTAAACAACAGAAATGTCTTTGTCAAAGTTTTGGAGGCCAGGAAATCCAAGGTCAAGGTGCTGGCAGATTCGGTTCTTGGTAAGGGCCCTCTTCCTGGTTTGCAGGTGTCGGCCTTCTTACTGTATCCTCGTGTGGTAGAGAGAAAGAGAGCTGGTCACTTCCTCTTCTTATAAGGACACTAATCCCATCCTGGGGACTCTACCCTCATGACCCAATCACCTCCCAAATACTTTCGGATACCCTCGCATAAGAGATTAGGCCTTCAGCACATAAACTTCAGAGGGACACAAACAATCCATATCCCCTATTATCTATTGGTGATAGATTTTACATACTTTTGTGCCAACCACTGTTCCAAGCTCTTTCTATTGATCGTATGCATTCTTTCATTTATCCACTACAATAACCCTATAAATAAGTGCTATTACTATCCCCATCCTATAGATGGGGATGTAGAGGCACATAGTGGTCAGTAACAAAGCCCATAGATCACACAGCCAATGAGTGAACACAGGCCTCATGGTTCCCGAGGGCATATCATCAGCTTTGACATCGAAGCACCCCCATATGCACCGGAGCCTCTAAAAGAGCACCTAACAAAGTGTCTCAGACACAGGCAGCAACAAATAATTGCAAGTGGTTGAAATAATCGAACTCAGTCAAGCTCAGGAGCTTGTCGTCTCCAGAAGCATCTCATTCATTTGTTTAGACAATTAGGCACAGGGAGGGGAACGTGGGACCTGGTGCCGATGTTGTTCTTTTGCTGAAAAAAAAAAAAAAAACTAAAAAAGAAAAGCATTGCTCCTCAACGGGGGGAACTCTTGATGCTTCAAGTTATTCTTTCTTCTTTTTAAGCCACTTCTGCCCAACACATAAAGATAATTGTATAAAGACGCTTTTTATTATGACTACGAAAGCCTGGTAAGTGTTTCACTTTCCTATCTGTACTGACATATTTAAAAAGCAGCAGCTCCAAAGGCAAACCATTTCCTTGGTTGGTATTAAAATCAGTGAAACTCTAGAAATCAGCCTTGTATTCATGCAAACATTCACGGAGCTCCTGAAATGCGTGAAACATTGTGAGTGATACTGGGACATCAAGATGCACGTCAACACTCATGAGGAGAAGGTCTAACTTTTTGCACAATGCAAAGTATAGCACCATATGAAAAATATAAATAAGGAGTTTGGGGAGCACACAGAAGAGGCAGAGATTGAGTTGGGGCTTTGAGGCTGTGAACAATCAATTTGATGTATTCATCCAATACTACAATACGAAATGCGACAGATTCTTTGTTGAAATATTTGAATAGTTTGCCATTTAATATTATTATTATTACTCCTAGTATAATATTAGTCATAGCTACGAAGTACCTTCAAATAACTGCAAAAGGCTTTAGCTGAGTTCATTAACTCTCTATGAAGATTTCCCAAAGTTAACCATTGAGATTAAAATACTCCTACCCTAACTCTAGCTCTTCAATGAATAAATGTCTTTTTATACACACAAATAAGTTGGAATTTCTCAATCTCACCTTGTTTGCCACTCGGCAACACTTCCATGTGCTAACACTTCTGTTCGAGACAGAAGACATTAATTAAATAATTAGCCTTGAGCTCAGACATGTAAACAAACACAATTCATGAATTTGTTAATTGTTCTTCCCTGCTGTGGACATGAGCTATTGTTAGCAACAGTAATAATAGCGCTGACTCTGATTTCAGAGAGACAACTTTGGATGCAGGAGGCAAAAGGAGCTCAGATGTGGAGAAGGTACTGAAGAGGAGCACAGAGTGTTTGCAAACACCGAACGTACGATCACTCTGTTTACATGGCCACATGGAAGAGAACCAGGAATACTGGTAAACCGAAAAGAACCTAGCCAATGAATATTAGAATTGGCACCAAACACTGACAATTCAATTATTTTTTCCAGGCTCCCAACATTCAGAAATAAAACAATTTAGATAACATCTCAAAGAAAAAAAAAAATGGCACGCTTTGAAAAAAATATCGAGCATTAGCACCTCCCCTCTTTTCAGTGACAGGAAGATCTGATCAGAATAAAAATGAAAGTAGATGGTACAGATTGGTGTTGCAATATTCCTCTAGGATTTCTTTATAACTGAAGTATAAATAGCAATTATAAGCAGACATGTGTACACTGGGCACGGAAGACATATGTCTGTTGACAACAGGTTTCCAATAGGAAATACTAAGATAACTAGAAAGCAAACCAAATTATTTTTCTGCTGTTTATTAACGTGTCAATCACTGCTTAGTCCATAAAAATTTCATAAAATGTCGTAAATATTTCCCCATGTTATTCATTTACATGAAAACCTAATGATATTATTTCCTGTGCTATATTAACTGGGGTGGTCGATGACGCTTGATGAATGGAAGTGGTGCGATCTGAATTTTGTGGGCTGGACTGTAGGATTTCCATCACGATGAGCCTGGAAACAAGATTCAATTGAAACCGAACTGAACCATCGGTCCCAGAGAGGAATGCCGGACTTGCCAAACAAAAACAGATTCCTCTGAAGGATAAATGGGAGGCGGGAGAGAATAGAGAACGTATGTAAAAGAGAGGAAAGAGAGCAGTGGGTATAGGACAAATTATCTCAGAAAAGCTAGATTTTCTCAAAGAGAACAAAGATCATGGAGCAAAGAAAAGGAATCCACAAACCCGAATTCAGGCAGCATCTTTCCCACGAAGGCACCTGAAATTGATCGTCACTGTGATTTTTAATTTTATTCAAATTTCAAAGCCCAGTTGGGATCTTATCATCTCTGGAGGTTGTCTAGTGTCATGACCTGCACGATGTGTTTCTCCTCAACCTGTGCACTCAGAAGCTGCATTCCACCACAGCGATCGGGGTGCCCACCTAAGGGTGAAGTTCACAGTGACTGAAGCTCCAGATTATGAGCTTCTGGAGAGCAGGGGCTTCACAACCTTGACATTTCCCACGGGACCCGGACCTGACATCCCACAAACAGCAGATGCTCACAAGTGCCCGTCAAATTAATTAATCAAGCAAAAGACTTTCTTCTAATATTCATGGAATCTGAACAGTTTCTATTGTTGGAGCTTTTAAAAAAAAAAAAAAGCAAGAAAACTTATGGAAAATGCTATGGATAGAGTCTTTTGTAAGCCGTGATGGCATGGCACTTGAATAAAACTCAAAATATATGGCCAGCCAACTTAACTGAAGACTTCTTCTTGGTTTTTTAGTATCAAATTTTCCCACTGACTTCAAGCAAAGTGCATGTCCCTGTCCCTGCACAATCAAGATATTGCTAAACATTTGAATTAATGAATAAGTAGATAAATAAATACATGAGCCCTTGGGACCTGGGAGTTCAAAAATGAGTGAAGCCCTCATCTCTGCCTTCAAGAAGCATACAATCACCCAAGAAACATAAAGCAAGAAATAAAGATGAAAACCAGTATTATAAAAGGCAGGGGAACCTTAAGTCTCAAAGGAAAATGAAATGATGTTGACTCAAACAGGAAAGAGATGCCAACAGGCAAGAGAATTGGGGAAAGCCTCTTGGGGTAGCTGTTAGAGCTAAAGCTTGAGAAATGTATTGGATGCTCACCCACCAAGTGAGACAAGGGTTTCTAGGCCTACAAAGCAAGCAGTGGCATGATGTTTTCAAAGGCTCTGGGCTTCGCTCACTGAAGATGCAGGTTCTGGTCTACGGTCTGCCACTTAGAAGGTGGACAGCCTTGTGGACACTGCCACCCTCAATGGACACAGGTATTTAAAGTGATAATGCATCCAAAATTGTCTGGCCCAATATTTTGCGGAAGGCAAAGGCTAAAGGTCATACGGTGCACTTGGGAAACAAATCAATCAACAAACTATTTACAAGAAGGACATGATGAGGATCCCACACTCACTGCCAGAAATACACGGGGAACATGAACAATCAATACATTTTACTCCTTCTGCCCTTGTGAAGCTCAGGATTTAGATGTGAACACACGAACACACAAGGCAAGTGTGATCCAGGGCTCCATGGAACTCTGGTGGCCAACCACCCAGGTTTGACCCAGACTGAGAGCATTCCTAGGACATCAAACACCCCGAGTTGGTCACCCTAGTGGAGACGTGCAAGTTATAACGTTCACGAGAACTCCTGGAAGGCAACTAGCACTAGCATCTGTATAATCAGAGGAGGATTTGTACAAAATAAGACCCCCTGCATCCAGCTGTTTCTCTTTCCTCCTGTTCTCAGGATTCTGAACTTTTATTTTTTTTTAAAGATCCACTCACTTTAAAATTCAAATTTAAATAGAACCCCACACTTCGAATATGAAACCTGGTTTTTGGTTCCGTTGGATATGGGCAAACACTGTTTTTTTTCTCATTTTAAAGACAGATAAACTGAGCTCCACAGACAGGTTAAACAACTTGTTCAAATCAACGACACAGCTGGAAATGAAACCCGTTTCTTTACCTCCTGGTTCAGTATGTATTTTGGGATCTATAACATAGGCTTCAAACAGTGTTCGAGTTCTATTTAACCTTAGTGGGGAATATTCCAATTAACATATCCACCCCCAGGGTGTTTCTCCCAGTTGAAATTTCCTCCTTTTTTTTTTTTTTTTTTTGTAAAGTGAAGGAGACACTCTCCCCACCCCCTATCTCTTTTTTTTTTCCTTACTAAAGTTGGCAGCCATTAGTGGCTTCTTTGGTTTTCTGCTCAATTCAACTCAAGAGAAGCTTGAAATGTATTCCATTTTTCGTAACAGTTAGGAAAGAACTGTTAAGGGGTGGGGAAGATCAATCACTTGTGAAAAATGCTAGGTGTCCCATTATGGTATGATAAGTTCAGCTGCATAGCATATGCATTTTTTTGCTCTCTGAATAAATGGCAGAAGTCAGTTCCCCATAAATTTAAAATGTATATTAGAACATGAAATCATATTTTAAGTGGATTTCACATATTGCTTCTCTTCATCATTCTAAATACCAAAGATTAAGCTTGCCACTTGCTCTTGCGGTCTTTTCTCTGCCTTTTTTATTTTTTTAATATTTTTACTTTTGTTTAATCAAGTACATATAGTGGTTGGTGGCCTTTATTGCTCAGAACTACCTGAAAGGAAAAGGAAGAAAATAAACTCTGCCTGCTCTCTTTGTTCCAGACATTTATTTTCATTATGACTGTTTCTAGCCTCTTTCAAAATGGCACTGTCACCCAAATGGCGAAACTGACCCAAAATATCTTTACAGTGAGCCAATCCGTAGTTCCAATCACGCTACTCCTTTGATACAAAACATTCCTTTCTCCCCCTCCATTTAATTTAAACTTCTCGAGGATCCCACGTGGAGGCAGTACAGTATGGTGGTTAGGAGCCCAGATGCTGGAGCCGCGTTTAAATTCCTATTCTCTATCACTTCTGTCACGTTGGCCAAGTCACTTGACGAAGTCGTTTAATCCTTCTGTGTTTCAGGGTCTATAAGATGAAAGGTAGCCGCTCCTTCGATCATCATCAATATTGTTCCCAGGAAAAGTCTGTCTACCAGAATCCCAGCCCAAATGGTTCGATTACTTTGCAGTTAGGACCCGACCCTCAATGTCTTTAATCCTCTGCTTATTTTTCTCCTCCCAGTTGATCTTCAGAGCTCACCATCTTCTCCAAGCATCGACCCCCGTGGGCGCCCCTTCTGTTTGTGGGCTCATTCTCTTCCTCTAAACATCTTCTCAACTCTATCTCCATTCTCGCCTAGAAAATCTCATTTGAGCTTTAAGTAATATCCAAAATTTATACCTCTAACAGTGACTTTTCCTCTGAACTCCTGACTCACAGAGCTGCCTTCTGTCCCCTCCACTTGGATGACTAATAAGCACCTCAGTGGTAACCTGACCACAGATGTCGCCCTAAATAAGCTCCTCTCGGCTCTTTCCTACCTCAGTAAGTGGCAGGACCATCTATTCTGGGGCTCAGCTCCAAAGTCGAGAAGTTAGCTTTGATTTCTCTCCTTCCTTCACCCTCCTAAATCCATACCCCAAGAACTCCACCTCCCAAATCTGCCCTGATCTGATCGCATCTCTCCATTTCTACTCCTGCTATTTTAAATTTATTCTGGATCTCTGAAGCATCCTTCTAACTGACCTCCTTGCTTCCATTCTTGCCTCTGTCCCCTACCCCGTAATTCTCTCTCTACCCTGCAGCCATAGAAATCAGAAAAATAAAAAAGCAAATTAGAAATTTTCACTCCCTAATTTAATGACCACCTTCCTATGCTGGTTTCCTCTTACATTCAGAATAAACTCTTCTCTCTTTACCCTGGCCTTGTCAATGCCCACTATAGTCTAGCCCCTGCCTACTCTCTACTTTCCTTCCCCTATTCTCCTGTACATTTATTACACTCTGTACTTCTTTCTATTTTGTAAATAGTCCAAGCCCATTTATACCTTATGGGTCTTTACAATAGCTGTTGCCTCTGACCAAAATATTGTCCCTCCCTTCCATCCCTCCCAGTTATTTAGGTCTCTTCTCAATAGTAATCTCCCCAGAGAAATTTCCCTTCCATTCTACCCACGATAGCCTCAGCATCAGTCACTGTCTAGCTCATCATCCTGCTTTACGTCTGTCATAGACTTCATCACTATCTGAAATATCATTTCTTTGTTTATTACCTGTTTTTCTCCAAATTCCATGAAAGCAGACACCTTGTCAGAGTCGAAGTCCAACTCTCGATATTTTTAAAAGACCAAGCCTATCTTATACTCTCCATAAATATTTTTAAATGAATGAATAGCAAACTTTTAAAATCTCTTAATTCCCTGAACTCATCCACACTACATTGGTGAGATGTTTTGCAGGCCTAGATAACGGTATTGTAATTAGTCTGAAAGAAAGTCATTTAAGTTGTAAGTTAACAAGCAGACGGATGAGTGTTCTAAGGGCACTGACCATTTGTTCATTGTCAGCAGAGTGGAATAAACAAGCAGAATCTGGCTGAAATTATTGTGGGACAGCTTGACTTGATGCAAGAAAAATCTTTTTGATTTTGAGGGTCACGAATAATTGAGAGAGGCTGTAAAGAGAGGTGCCATCTCTCAATTCCTAAGGCACTTACAAACAATAGCCAATGATTTGCCTCAGATGCTTCAGTAATTTGTTAATTTATTGTCATTATTAGTGGGTTATATAACCTATAACATGCACAATATTTCACCCATTCTAAGATGAAGGTTTTCCCACATTTTACCATCTATCATATCAGAATGTATCTTTCAATTAATAGTGCATGATAGTTAAATTGGCAACATTTTTTCTTAGTGATACATAAAATAATGGTACTTAATATATGGCATCTTAGACTCAATAATGTGTAGTAATTTACGATAAGTTACATTCATTGAATGATGGCTTTAAGCAAGCAGATACAAGTGTTATCTTATTAGTTCTCATAATAAGCCTACAGGATAGATAACATTAGATCTATTGTATAACTAAAAAACTAAGGAACAGGGAGAGTATGTAACTTTTCTAAAGTCATACAGCTTCTAAGTGCTAGAGCCCAGGATTTAATCCAGATCTATCTGACCTCCAGATGGAGTCCCATCGCCATGCTGCAATAATAATTATAAATTTTTTAATTAATTTAGGTTCTGTACATAAAATACAAAATGCCCATCACAAGAAAGTCACATAGCAGGTATTCAGGGCATCTGTGTTCCCTTACTTTCTGCTCCTTTACATTTGCCTGAATTTAAGAGCATGAACCATGCTCTGATTCCATGATTTATATAAAACCTTTTAGAGGGCAAGCTTTGTCAGTCAGAGTCTGAGGTCTGGCTTTTTGAAAAAAAAAAAAAATGTTAGCTTTTTGAAAAAAGAAGCAGCAAGTTAGCTCAGAAATCAGTGGGACCACATAATGATCAGGCTGCCAAGGGACTGCTTCCTGATGAATGAGAAAGCACAGAAAAGCCAAATTAACCCCCTTCCTCCATCTTGACTCTGAGAAACGCTAACAAGATTAGACTTTGGAGGCAGGTGGGGTTGAACGTACCAGAACAAACAGGAGAATAGAGCATAGTGGGAAAAAGTATTGGTTTTCAAGTCTGACCGTGTCAGGCTCAAACAAACCCCAACTCTCCTTCTTAACATGACATCTCTGGACCTTAAAATTTGGGAGGTGCTACTTCCTCTGCAGGGTTGCAACAGGAGGTTTGTTAGTCCACAAATAGTCATTGGCACTCTCTATGTGCATATGGGATACATCATTGAACAGAACAGATAAATATCCCTGCCCTCATCCGCTTTACATCTAAACAGCTAGTGATCATGGATGTGGAGCGTCTTGCATATGACTTGGTGATTCATAAGTACTAGTTATTATTAAAGCTATTAAATAGAAGTTATGCTTCAAATGGATGTCCAGCTGTAATTCATCTGTGAATTTTTCATAAAGCACCCAGCTGATCCAACCTTAGGGCCCTCGTGCTTGGGTCTCCTCTGCCAAGAACATTTTTCATCAAGGTCATCACGTGTCTGCCTCATCATGCCATACTCATTCCAAAGTCATTATCGAAACCAAAGATGAGATGCTACCTGAACCAGCTTCTTCCTCCCTGCCTGACCCCATGTCTCTATCACCCCACCTTAGTGAGCTGTTTGCTTCAGAGCCCTCATCACAGTTTGAAATTCTCAGTTTTTGATATGTTGGTTTGTTTGATTGTTTATTGTCCTATCCTCCGGGAGAATGTCAGCTCTCCAAGCACAGGGACCCTGCTCTTTGTGCCTAGAACAGGTCCCGGCACATGATATGTACATGAATAAGCATCGGTGACATTAGCTGCAATTTATATACATGTTGAACTCGAGGGCAAAGTTGGGGACTGCCTGAACAAAACGACCAAACTTGCGTGACCGGTAGCCCATGTGATACGGAGCTGGCAGAAAGCTACAGAAACTGGCTTCCGGGCTCCGAAAAGACAAATCACTTCATTTTATTTATAGGCCTGAAAACTCTTAGAATCAAAGTCTTCATATCACCGCACACTGAAGACAAAAATACCAATGGGAGAATAGGAATAGGATTGAGGTAGGAAGCAATGATTGTGTAACTCCTCGGAGGAGGCAAACGCGAAAACTAGAAGAAATAAATTTATATGGTTTGTTTAGCCTAAAAAAAAAAAAAAAAAAAAAAAAGATTTCTGACAATATTTCAGATCCAGGGCCATTAAAACACCAAGTCATCCAGGGCCATTGTGGGAACTAGCCTGACAAGGAAAGGTGATCAGCAAATCAACAAGAAATGTATTGAATGTGTATTATATACGTAACCTATGGCAGGTGACTCAGCTTAAAGACAAGACAAAGTGCAACAAGAGGGAGCCCCACACACTACACCGATATTGACCTTCTTTAATATTTTTATAAATGATCTAAATAGAAGTACATACTCAATTTTCCAGCTCTGCTGAGCAAAACAAACTCTTCAAGTTAATAAAATGTTGAGCTGATTGAGTAAAAGGGCAGAAAAAGTTCACGATTCTACCTAATTCTCAGAAGAATATCAGAGGAGTAGCTTTGTGAGTGTAGAAAACTGTCTTGAACTGGCAAAGGCCCCCCTAGGGAGAGTAAAAACAGGATATGGAGGGCAAGGGCCTTATCTTCCTTGCTGGTCATTGCATCCTCAGATCTAGACCAGAGCTTAACACATAAGTGCTAGTTTTATGAAACAGAGAAGGAACTTGACAAGTGAGATATGCCTTTCATTGTATTTCAAAGCTGAGAGTAGAGGCTTGGGTACAAAGAACTACAACTGTGTACATAACCAGCCTTGTTTCTTCATTCCTGAGACCTGAGCAGACAATGGACTGTTTGCCAAGAACAATAGTCAATGCTTCTGATCCTCATGAGAATGGGAAAGAATTGAGACAGAGAAAAAGGGAGCTAATTTTTAGCAAGGACAAAAAAAAAAAATGCAATAGGTGTGTCAGATGAGAACATTTGGAAAATCGTGATTCTTCTGCTTCCCTCTGCCTACAAGGCAAGACCTGAACAGCTAAGGATTTTCCTTTGTTATATAATCTGCAATAAACATTTGACAAGCTTGATACTGCTGGGCTTTCATATTATACCACTTTGTCATGGGAGCTCAACAGTGACACTCTTTGTGGTCTAATTTCTTAACTTCAAGAGGCTCCCTAGACAGAAACCTGAACCTTAAACAACATCAGAAGAAGAGAAAAAGCTAACCCTTTCATCTGGAATGGGCTTCTGAGAATCACTGGCTCTGTCAGATGCTCTCCCTCCCTCCCAATGCCCAAAACTAGGTGTTCACTGGGAAGTGTAACCATAGAAGATGTGGTAGGAGACGGCAAAGATGGTTTAACTGGGGCACCTTGTTGTGTCTCTAGAGTACAAACAATGTGGGGACTGAGCCAAATCTTCCTCTATGCCTAGAAGGTAATAACAGGAAAGGTGTGGGTGTAGATGCTTCAAAACAGGAGGCAGCTGCTGAGTGATCAGAAAAGGAGTTTGTCAACTCCACAAATGACATGGTTGGTCCTAAGTAAGGAAGAGCATGATGCCAGATCACCAGGGTCAGGGAGGAAGAACACGGCCAATGACCAAGCTCCTCCCTTAGCAAACAAACCTAAGGCACCAGAATCCTAATGACTTTATTCAATGGTCGCTCTTCTCAGGACCAGCCACACGCTTTCTCACCTCTGAGCTGTGGCTCATACTTCTTCATTCCAGCCTGCCCTCCCCAGAATATTCAACTCAACACAATTCATCCTCCACCTTCGAGACATAGCTCAGATTCCATGTGAAAGGAGCCCAGGCTTTGGAGTAGGGAACATTTGAGATCCGATATCAGGTCTGAGCCCATAGACATGTGAACCTATGGGAGGCCACCTAACTCCCCTGAAGGCCCGGTTTCCTCACCTGGAAAACAGAGCCATTGGATCTATCTCATGTGTGGAAACATAATGAAATGCCACGAGAGTGTTATTAGGTCAGAGAAGGGCACTGGCAAGGCATCCTTATGGTGGGTTTTTGATTCAATTTAATTGGGGACAAAATATGAAAGAGTAGTTAAGGGGAAGAGACGGTTCACAGACGTTCAAATGGTAAATTTGAAGGTCAGGGAAAGGATTGGCAGGGAACTCTCATGTCACTGAGTGCCAACTACTGCATCGGGCACTGGGAGACGCAGAGGTGAGCAAAAGTGATATGACCCATTTGCTCATGAAGCTTCCATTTTAATGAAAAGAAATGGATTTTGGAGCCAGGCCCACCTGGGTGTAAGTTCCAGCTCAGCCATATTCTAGCAATTGGTCTTGGGCAAGTGATTCGACCTCACCAAAGTTATTTCCCTAGCTGTAAAATGAGGTTATTATTAGCTGCCTCATGAAGTTCTTGCAAAGATTAAGTGAGATACACATGGAAAGAAACTTTCCTATAGAGGAAGGTACTTATAAAATAATCTTTCATTATTTCCTCCTTATTGGAATTTTCTGCCATGCCAGAAACGTCCAAGGGTTTTGTTTTCTTCTAACTAAATGTAAAAACATAAGATTTATGGAAAAACAGACACCAAGTATATTTTTTTTCCGTCTCCCTTTCTAAAAACTGGTATTTTACAAATGGCCCTCACACAATATTCTTTATTTCATCCTGAAAAATAAAGGATCTAATGATTTGAATGCTTCCCCTGCCCCATGATCAAGAGCAATGCCGATTTGTGTATGTTTCCACTAAATTATGTGCCATACCAGATAAAAGATTTGTTTTGAAAAACAGACACTTCCAAAAATAAGAGAGTTTATCAATTCCAATCATTCTTACCCAAAATTAGTTGTCAAGTTTCAATGGCTGAAATGAATTTAACAACATAAATTCAGTACCGCTGCTGAATGACTAATGCTACCTTGCAGAGCAGCCCTGAACACACAGCCCTGTTGGGGTTCACCAACTATGTTTAAAATATCAGCACTTTTGTGTTATAATAGAGCCTATTAACAACAGTTGACTGACATTAGATGTAGTCAAACTAAGCATCAATTAAAAAAATATGCTGACCTTTCCAAAAATTAAGAAGCAGTAGTCCCACACTCACCAAAGGGAAATTGGAATAATTACTGTGACATTATGAAACTGAGTTATTAGAATAATAGACAGCAATATTTTTTTCACTGCCACAAAAAGCCAGCAAATATATTATGATGCTGTAGCAATACTGGTATTCATAAAATCTCATTAGGCCAACTGAAAGTCAAACATTAGCCAATCATGCTCCTGATTCCTATTTACAGATCAAAGTTAAATACGTGCTTTAGCCTGTTAGAAACAAAATTGAATTTGGGATCCTCATTGCCCCCATTAAGTAGCACTCCGTTAAGCTGTGTTTAAGACAAACAGCCCATAGGGAGCTTTTCCCAAACCAGTGAAAAGGCTCGCTTCCCACATCAGACTTGAAATAGCATGACTGTTCATCTAAAGAAACACATTTTCAAGCAGCTTGGATTTCTACTGTCCTGCCCTCTTTTTCCTTGGTCATTTCACCTTAGGTTGGTTGACTTACAGCAAAACGAAAACCCCATTTGGACAACATAATTCTCACCTTCGGTGAGCATCTCTCTGCGTTTCGTGTCCATCGTACAACAGGCAACTATCTTCCTTGCACGTTTATGTCTTTCCTCTCCCTGACATTAGCTCTTAATTAAAAGGAAAGACAAATAACCTGATTTAAACAGGTATTATGAGTGAACCAAGCTCCATGCCAAGGAAAACGATGTGGAGTCAGACAGGACACCAGTGCTGGAGCGAAGTCTCTGTCGTGCTGGTTGTGGGGATAGGGCAAAGGATCCTTTTTTTGGATGAGACCGTGTTTTAAAATTCCAATAAGCAGCAAAACACAGCAGTGCCAGCAAAATGTGTCTCCCTTCATGCTGAGATGGTTCACTGCCTCTTCTACATCATTTATGTATTTATAGCCCACAGCTGGGGGTTATTCCACAGGGTCGCCAGGCCAGGGAGCAATACCCAGAGACTGACAGCTTTGAGCTGAGCCTCCTGTCCTCAATCACCATGGTGCCATATATATACACATAGTTGCTTTACACAAGGGACATCAAACAGAAAGGGGTTGATTTGATTTTCTTGTGCCCTTTCAAATTAGTTAGTTGCCTTGGAGAGTCTGTTTTAAAATTACTGGGAGCTCCATCCCATTACATACAACGCACAGCCTTCATGCAGCACATGGGGAAAGTGTTATTTAGTCTTTGCTTTGTGCCTAGTGTACAGATTGGAGGGTAAATAAATCTTCTGACTATACACATTGACAGACTCAGAATGTCTATATTGGGAAGGGGTGGGCAAGCAGGTTGGAATGAGTGCTAAGAGGATCTGTCTCAATGTGACATTTTGCATGACAAACGCACTGTTTTGACTTAGCACATTCCTTTGGTGTGGGAGGGGAGCCTGAAGAGGCAGCAGGTTCAAAGTTCCTCCAAGCTACACAACCACTAGTAGGAACTACAATT
The DNA here is from genome assembly GCF_014176215.1 of Rousettus aegyptiacus. Taxonomy (NCBI): domain Eukaryota; kingdom Metazoa; phylum Chordata; class Mammalia; order Chiroptera; family Pteropodidae; genus Rousettus; species Rousettus aegyptiacus. The sequence goes on from NW_023416285.1 coordinate 13,075,692, forward strand.
GCCTCTTGGTTAGTATCTGACTTATTTGACTCCTTCTTAAACCTCTTAAAACATGGAAGCACTTGAGGAAAGAGAAACCACTTAAGCAAAATATTAGAAAATTTCTTCCATGACAAAAATTTCTAATGGACGTATTACCAAATAAATTCTAAGATTAAAAATAACTCATTTAAAAAAATAACTGAATGCTGATATTTATGATTCTGTACTTGAAAATGCATAAAATTTGGTCAAACTAAAATTCTGACAACGACAAGGTACTATTTATACAAAAGCTTTAAGATCATAAAAATAAAACAAATCTTTGTATATATCAATTCACAAAATATTTTCAGATGACATGAGCTTTCTGGATCTTTTTGTAACTGTAAATGAGGTGAGCAAGACACTAAATCCCCATGTTATATATCACAGAGAAAACCGAGGCTCGCCAGTGAAGTGGCTTACACACAGTAACATGGACAAGTGCAGGTTAATCCTCCAAACAGCAGCTTCTAGTTTGGAGCCCATCTGATCACATCACAACATTGTCTCCTCAAAAAACGTCGTGCTAAAGATAACCCCTTCGGGCACAGAAGCAATGATATCCCAGTAACAGTGAGCACTCCTATTGCCTAATTTTTGGTTTCTAATACCATTCTCCAATAAAAGCAGCCGGGGCTCCTTGAAAAAAAAAATGGACAGGGGCAAAAAACCTATAAAATGCCCCTGGAGCATCTTGCAGTACCAGAAAGTAAGGAAGTGCATGCACGCATGCACACGTGCGGGCACGGGCACATGCGCGCGCGCACACACACACACAATGACAGCATCTCAAAAGGAGTCAGGAGACAATTTAAAGAGCTTCCAACTGCCAAAGCTGGAACAAGATGAATAACATAGCATTGGATTATAATTCGAAGTATAAAATAAAGACATGAGTCCATACTGATATAAGTAAGTGATTTGAATAAGTAAGTAAATGAGAGAGGAGACACAATCTTCCATATAGCAAAATTCCAAATAATTTCTGTATGCATGCTGCCTTTAAACAGGTATAGTGTAACTCTAACTTTTTAATGGTGGGCTGTATATAGTGACTTCCTCCCAAAAAGTAGAGTATGAAAAAATGAAAAATCAAAGAATGACTTTATAGTAGGAAAACCTGACAAATACTTCAACCAGATGATCAAGGTCAACATGTCCAGTGATTAGTCATGTTGATTGTATGCACCCTTGACGTGATGTGATGAAAATGGCACTTTACCTCCCCAAAACTCATAGGCCTGATCAAATCACGAGAAAAACATTAGACAAATCCCAATCAAGGGACATCCTACAAAGTGCCTGACTAGTCCTCCCCCAAAACTGTCAAGGTCATCAAAAACAAGGAAAGCCTGAGAAACTGTCACAGCCAAGAGGAACCTAAAGAGATGTGACAACCAAATGCAACGTGGTGTCCCAGATGGGACCCTAGAACAGGAAAAGAACATTAAGTATAAAATTAAGGAAATCTCAAAAAAGTCTGAACTTTAGTCTATAGCGAAGTACCAATGTTGGTTCATTAACTGTACTGTACCAATATAAGATGTTAACAAGAGGGAAGACTAAGTGCAGGATATATGGGAACTCTTTATTATCTTTGCAATTTTCCTGTAAATCTAAAACTGTTCTAACACTAAACATTTATTTTTAAGAAAAGAAAGATAACCTCTTTGCACCATATACATGACACATAAAACCATTTACATGACCAAAGGATGAATCTTAATTCGGGGTAAAGGAGGAAACTTAACCATGACTTCTATACACTGACAGCCCAAAAGCTTTAGCCACTTAAATGTTTTTACAATAAATAGTTCAAAATCATAAGATCCTCTATAATCTGTGGGCCATCCTTCCTCGCCACTGAGCAAACTAGTAAAAGACCTGAGGCAACAGCTGCTAAAGAAATAAGGACTATTAAAAAAAAGAAGAAGAAGAAGAAGAAGAAGAGGAGGAGGAGGGTGAGGAAGGACGAGGAGGAGTAGAGGAGGACGGGGAGGCTCGCGTCTGGACCTTCCTTCTCCGTCCTCTCCTCCTCCGTCCTCACTCCTCCCTCCTCCTCCTCGCCCTCCTCCTCCTCCTCCCGCCCCTCCTCCTCCGCCCCATCCTCCGCCGCCTCCCCCGCCCCCCCCCCGACCACCCTTGTGCGGTCGTACCACCTGTGCTATCTGATTCCAGCCCCTACAATCCTCTACTACGTGGTGGCGAAAGGTGAAAAATCAGTCACTCACCATCAGGGGAGTAAGAGGCAACAACTTCAGCTGGAGTATGTCTGTACACAGTGTGAAAGAGATCCTAAAATTGCAACTTTAAATGCCTTGGGTATCGACGGGTCAATCCATGTGGCAGCTAAGTGGACATTAATGTGCCATAAAATACCTGTTGGAGCCTCACAAACTAAATTATTTCCCCTCCTACCTATATACCAAGAGGGTATTATCTACTCAGGGGAAAAAAAGAATTCTTGATTTTTAAATTGAGCCAAATTCCAATGCCAGGGCAGGGAGTGGGCCAGAGTACGACACCAGTTGATGAAATGAGATGTTGTGCTGAAGTCTTCTGAGCCTGTTCACTTCGCATCCCCCACCTACGGCAATTGCTGGGCAATATCCCATCAGCTCGTTGACAGAGTGAAGGCCTTCTGGCTCAAATCACACCCACTCTGGCGGCCTACCTGTTTAGTACAGAATAGCCATTTTCAATCTCATAGAATCATGGTGCTGTCTCAGTTTTGCAAGGGGCCTAAAAGCTACTGTATCCAGCTGATTATTTGACACCTGATCCATCACCATAGCATCCCTGCCAAAGGCTTCTTCAGCCTCTACCTTTCAAGGCATGTTCCGAGGACATCTCTGCCCCTACTCGATCCCATTTCTCTGACGTCATCTCTTATGCCCGCTCCCTCCACCCAGCCATCTGACTTCTTCGCTGTTGCTTGTTCCCTCCATATGCACTTCTGCCTCAGGGCCTTTGCACTTGCTTTTCTCCCTGCCCGGAATGCTCTTCTGCGATATACTCAGAGGACTTGCTTCTTCTTCACCTTCTTCATGTCTTTGCCCGTGTCACCTTTTCATGAAACTTTCCCTGACCATCTTATTTAACTCTTTCCATTTCACCTCCATTCTCAATACTCTATCCTTCTTAATTGCTTAATTTTTCTCTATAGCATTTATCATTCTCTACCATATCATATTTTTTTACTAATTTATTGTTTTTTGTCTTTTTTTCCCTCTTGAGTACTGGTTCCATGAAGTCAGGGTTCATTGCTATACCTCCAGCATTCAGAAATGTGGCTGATATGTGTCACTAAATTCATATAAATTCATGAATGAATGAATAATTAACTCTCAAGCAAAACTTTCTATTTGATGAGCAGGTCATATTTATAAGGACCTTATACATGACTCCTATAAAAAGGCTAATTCCATGATATCTACATGTGACATTCCACTTTTATGATATTATAAACTTTTTATCAACATGTCTTTTAGGACTGACTTTTTGGCTTAGAAAATACTATCACCTTACATATTAAAAGTGATTATAATGACACAGGTTTATTTTGTTTCTTACTTAGGTACTGAATGGGAAAGTCACAGAAATTCACAAATATACATGAAATTCATTTCTCATTCATCTCTGTCTTCCTCTCTTCTACACAGAGCCATGCTCACTACTTTCAATACACAAAGACTTATATGTGAATGCCCATAGCAGCATAAGAATCAAAAAGTAAAACTAAATACAAATGTCCATCGACTAGTAAATGGTGAAACAAGGTGTGGTGTGTCCATCCAATGGAAATTTATTCAACAATAATAAAGAAAAATGATCTACTGATATATACTGTAACATGGACAAAACTTCAAAATATTATGCTACATGAAAGAAGCAAAATTCACATAACACGTGACCTCCTTATATAAAAACTATAGAGAAGGCAAATCTATAGAGACAGAAAGTATATTAGTGGTTGCCTGGGGCTGAGTATGGAACTGCAGATGGACATGAGGAATCTTTCTAGGTAGGGCACAGTTATATAATTTACTATAAATCATCGAGTTGTACACATAAAACAGGTAAATTTTATTGAATGCTAAGTATATTTCAATCAATATTTTTTTAAAGGAAAAAAAATATATTTAGGAACCAGCCCAATACTATCTTCCCATAGTGTTCCAAGACATGCAGAGGAAGGAGGCAGAAAAGAATGGCCTCCAACAGTGGTCCTCTACCAGGGCAAAAACTACCGCCAGTCTCATCGAAGGAAGAGAAAGGCTGATCCTAAACCCCAAGGCCTCCAGAGTGTATTAGGTATGGCAGCAGAACACTAAAAATAGCTTGAGCGATCCCTGGGTGTTTACCAACTGGAAAGGAGGGATGAGATGCTCAGATAAACTCCCGATTTAAGAATATTTTAATGCCTGAGTCTTCCCAAAAAAGAGCGATTCATCAAGCATTCATTCCTTCATTTTCAAAGCATTTGTTGAGCATCTGCTTTGTGCGGTCACTAGCTAGGTGTTGGAAACACACAGATGCATCAGACACAGTGATGTCCAGAATAGTTCTGATATTGTCACTCAAGGTTCAGTAAGATCCAAATGAGAGCCCCTAGTCCTCTCTCCCTACAGCTGAAATTTCCTTGGAGGATAGTGGAGGAAGCTCAGGCTAGCCCACAAATCTCTCTCCCTCCAGGATTCCAAGAGAAGGATTAAAGGCCTGGAATGTGCTCATGGGTTGACTGTCAAAGAAGTGAACGCCTGGGGTGTTTTATATGTAATTCCCTCCCTCCCTTGAAGGCCTGGAAGTCTGGGCTTCTGCTTCCCTGTCGGTCTCTTTCTATCAGGCGGACAGTTCATCCATTAAAATCAATAGGTAGGAAATCAATAAAATGCAAACATGGCACTTTACCCTTGCTGGTTTAGACTCTCTCCCTTCAGTCCTGAGAACATCAGTGTTTCCTTTATATTCGCGCCCTTGGTGACTTCAAAGCCTCCTCAGTTTTTACCATTTAACCATTCTCCTCAGCTCGGACATGAAGTCGCTTTGTCATTGATCCAAGGAAAGTGACGACTCCAAAAACCCAGGGATCAATCAACCACTACTCATTGTATATTGTATTTTAGTCCTTTGAGCTTCCCCATCAGCCCAGCAGAAGGCTGTACATGAGGTAAAAATTGTGGAAGAAACGAGGGTTCTACGGAAAGTAACCTCACAGGGTGATCTGATAGTCAATGCCCACCTGCGTGGGTTGTGGTATATAGTCACGCCCCAGGCATATCATTTCTTTACTAAAAGGTTTCCCTTTGCCCCAAGCGAACTGCGGCCATTGTTACCATGCATCTGGGTTAACAAAGATTTGAAATGCCCCCTTTGAAGTCCCTCTTTTGATTACCTGACCTCCCTCTCAGATGCTTCCTTCGGAAGCATGCAGGAGCTAATCCCACTCTCTTCCTGCTCCCCCACGTCATGTGATCTTCCTTACATCCCCTCCTTAATTTCAAATGCATAAAAGAAACTGCAGAACAGCTATTCTCCAGAGCATTTGAGATCTTGCTCCCCTATATGTCATCAATTTGACGCAAATAAACTCATAAAAATTCCCTACAGGTTTGGACGTTTCTTACAGAGACAATGGGAACAGGTTGTATTGTCTGCCCAGAGTTGTCCCAGATGGCCTATGACGGTAATGAGTTGTCCATCCCTGGAGGCATTCGGACAGAGGGCTCAATGACATGTCAGAGATAGTGAGTCACCATTCTGACATTGTTCAATGGTTGGTCCAAATGACCAGTAAAGCCCTTCTAATTCTGAGATTCTGATATTCAAATGGGAAGTGACAGATTCATAAGATATTACCAGAGCAAAATAGCAGTGGTCAGTATTGGACTGGACAAAGAAGCCTCCTCCCCACAGAAATTTTCAGAAATGTCTGGAGAGAGGCAGGTTGTCAAAGACCAAATAAACTGAAGTCTCAGAAGTGGAGCCTGGGTGCATTAATAGCCGGGGAACCACACCTGTACAGAGCAGCTGAAGAAGTCTGCCACACTGGGGAACATTACGGGGAGAATATCACAGCAGGATGGTTGGAAGTTCCGAGATTGAAACCGGGTTCTGGTTTTACTTCTGACGTTCACTATGGTAGCTCAGAAACCCCACTCAAGTTACATAGCCTCTTTCCAAACACCAGTTTCCTCATCTGTAAAACGGCAATAACTGGTTTTTTTTACGAAGATTAAACAGAATGACATTTTAAAAGCAGTACACACATGAAGCTTCCTAGATATTGTAATTCATTATTATTAATTCTATTTCGCCTAAAGTGTCCTATTTTCTAGATCATCAGCATGGAAAAAAACTATCAGATGCCCCACAAATTGTCATAGAGAGGTACAGCCCCAGATAAAATGCCGGGCTGGCTACAGTATAGATCTAACACATGGGGCACATCTTAGGCATCTTGTGAAGATGTCTGGCTGAGCAGACTCCTCAAAAGGTGCATTTACCACTCCAGGGACAGTATTTTAAAGAAAGCTTGAAACCGTCAGACAACCAGCCTTGAACCTGCAGGAAGCAGGCTGGGTCAGCTCCAAGAGGGCAATGCAGGCTTGTCACTTTGTTTTCTATTTCTTTGGGGAATCATGCTTCTGGGGCTGATATTCATTTTAAGTTAAGAATACATTTTGTATGCCTTGCGATTTAGAATTACACCAAAAAAAAAAAAAAAAAATTCGATCTGTCAAAGAAATGTAGCCAAGCCACTCCGAGATGGTCATAACAGAGTCACAGGCCACATCTGCACACATACCTGAATCAACATATAACTGATCATAATGGTTGGCTATATTGCTAATTGCGGGAGTCAAGTGCTATGTGAATGGGATGGATAAGCAAAGCATGTGCTTGACCGAGCCCTATAAATGACCAAAAAAAAAAAAAAAAAATCAAATGAATCCTTTGCAGCTTGTCTTCAGTACTGTTTTCCAGCCTAGCCTAACCATGAGAATCATCTAAGATGCTTATTAAATGCATATCCCCAGGCATTACTTCTGGAAGGTCTCAATTAATAGGCAAGGAAGGAGGCCCAGGAATCTGTATTTTAACAAGCATCCCAGTTGATTCATGGGAGTAGGCAAGTTTGAAGAATATTTGTTCTGGTGCCAAATCATGTATCGTTGGTTTCTTAATAAGCACCCACTGAGGGCCTAGTATATGCCAGGAACCTTCCCATAGTAATGAACCTGAGGTATGCCTCGCAATCCTCCCAATTTCTGTGTGATGAGGTAATGATTATCCCCATTTTAAAGATAGACACTAAAGTTCAGTGAGGTGAGTTGACTTGGCCCTGAAGTGCCAGAGCTGAGGTTTCGATCCATGACTCATGACTGTCACTCGGGGCCTTTCTCCATGACCTCATGGTTGCCTCGGTAATCTAAATCACTCCTCTATCAACAACTGCAAGACTGATGATCCAGGCAGCCATATGGGACTAGTCATGGGATTTTCTCAGACTAATCCTGACATGCCTTTCATAGCAGCAAAGAGCAGCTGCGTTGAAAATGGGATGTCACTGGCTGGAAATGGCACCTTGCCCAATGCATGGCCTCTTTAGACATCCTGTGAAAATGCCCTAAGAATGCTCTTGCAAAGTGTTTATTTTCACTGGTAATACTAAATACAAATGGTGTCTCCCCGGAATCTGGTAGCTGGGGGCCTAGCGTATAACTTTATAAAAGTAACCACTGCCTCTACACCATTCCCTACGGAGGCCTCGCCATATATATCATTAGTTCACAAGCTCCACTGTTGGGTAGAAATGCCATTAGAAAACATATCGTTTACCCAACGCACTGAAGTGGGTCCCAAGAAGCTATTCTAATCTATCAGGTAATTATGGGAGAAACCCCATATTACTTACTGGAGAAAATGGAACGCAGTCCTGGGAGGCATGAAGGTCCATCCCTGCTCTCTGTGATAAAGAGATGATCCCACTTTGTGATAACAACCATTAAGCTGACTCTGATTGGGGGATTTTTTTTTTAAATCCTTTTGTTGCTTGTCTTTTATTTTATATATAGTTAATGGCTTCAAGCCAAACGTAAATAATAAAATACCTAAAAAATTCATTGTAATCCAATTCATAGATTTATTTAGCAGAAAAGAGCACAAAATCCACTGAAGTCTCATTTATTTCATGACTCCAATAATGACCACTTAAGCAGGCAGCACAGGGCAGCCTCTCATCTCACAGGGCTTTTAGAAGCTTAGAAGCCACAAGCAGAGTCAACTGAGTCACCCTCACATGCAACCATTCTGGGGATTCCAACTAGAAGCACAATGACCAACAAAGACTTAACCTTCTCTCAGGTCTCCCCAAGTCTTGAGGACTGCTGGAACTTGGCCTCTTCCAAAAAAAAAAAAAAAGCCAGTCTTCAGAGTCTTAGACCAGTGTATGGCTGTATATTCCCGCGACCTACCACGGTGCCTGACATTCTGAGGACACCTGATTTATGTGTGTGGCATAAGAATGTCCCTTCTTCCAGCTCCACCATCCTAGGACTCAGTCACCATTATTCGTTGCTTTGTCCCCATGCTGACACAGAGTAGAACTACCTTTAAAGCTGGCGATTTCTTTTTTCTTTCTGCAACTTGTCTCAACTCCCTCATTACATGGCCTTTATTTCTTGAGTGTCCATTATTCCCCATTGTCTTGCCACACAACAGAAAGGTGTCATGGGAGGGGGGAAATGGGAATGTACCTAGGAATCATCCTTGAACGTAGAGTGGGGTGAAGGAGAGCAATGAGATGCTATTCAAAGACAGAGAGGATCGTAAAAATTACAATAGGGAGGAATCATGAGCAACTAGGAAACAGCTACAAGCCAAGGATAGAATCTGTTTAGTCATTTAAAACTATATTTCCTTAGCATGTGCAGTATGCAGAGCCCCATGCTAAACACACCCCCACAAAGCATGGGAAAGAGCTGTCACTTCTTAGCCAAGGGCCCACTGTACTCCTGATCATCACCTTCCTCAGAGAAGCACAACCCCAGATTAAGAGGAAGAAGAATGCCAACTAAGAACAACATGGAAAATATGAAACTGGGAACAAGGAGGCAGAGCCAAGAAAGAAAGGTCAAAGTTAGGGAGTGCAAGCAACATACCCCAAACCCTCAGTGTGATGCCAATTTGCTCTATTTTACTTATTCTGCACAGAAGTCATTAAAAGGTCCTTGTGATGTTTGGAAATGGATCTTAAAACTCAACCTTTATGCCTCTTGGCTGCCTCGCCATCATATGGAGAGCTCCTTAAGGGCAGGGCTTGGGCAATGTCTTCAAGCTATCGCAGAATTCTTAGACTTCCTAGTGTCTAACAGATACCAGGCATTCTGAGAACTGACAGGCATACAAGAAACGAAACACAGCTTCTCTGTTTTCAAGGTGTTTACCATTTAAAGAAGGGGACCCACAGAAAAACAGGTCACTTTAATGACATCTGGGACGTCTTAGGATAGAAGTATGTAATGAGCGAGTTGTCACTTATATATCACAATGCAGATTCCATTTCCAGAAAATCATTTGCTATTTGAAGGTTACCTTGTAAGGGAATTGGCTTCTCTGCATGTCATATCCAGGTTATCTTACAGTGGTACACCCCTGCGAACATCAACTGAGAACATTCTAAGCGAGATGTGTTCTTTTGTAAGATTTTGCTTAAAAGATGACTTTCAAGAATAGCACCTAAATGAGACACAACTATTCTCCATAAACCACCATTATACATTCATTCATTCAGTCATTACTCATTTTAATTATATTATTTGACATCTACTATTTGCAACTTATTGAGATTTAAGGAAACTCTAAACCATGCCTTCCAGAGCCATATCATCTCCTGACAGAAACAGCAAGCAGAGAAGCACTTTGGACAGAGGAGGAGACATGCTATTGTAACACCTGGGTGTCTCTACTTTAAAACAAGGCTTGTCATGAATAAATGCCACAAGTTCTAAATGGCATATTGCTACTGGTGTTTTGTTTGTTTGTTTGTTTGTTTGTTTGTATTTTATTAGCATTGCTCAAATAACATCACAAACATAAGCGAGGCTGTACAGCAGAAAAAAGGAAACAGCAAATGTACCAAGTCTTTTCTTGGAAGAGCTAACAGTTTTAAGGTCTTTATTATTATTCTTTTTCATCTGACTTTGTACGCCATCACGGTATTCTCTACAGTTGTACTTGAAACAGTTAACTGTGGTGGCGGGAGGAGTTGAATATTTCTTAGAAAACATCGTCCATTTCTACCTGCTAATGCACAATGTAAAATGACCATTTATATGCACAATCATTTACCTGATGCATAATACTTAACTCGAAAATTATCACTAAGAGGTACTGCCGGTGCCAGCATTTGAGCACAGGGTTTTGATGCAAATGCTAAAGCATTTCTACAGATAATGAAGCACTCAACAAAGTGCCCTTTGTTAGACAATAAAAATAAATGATTTCAAAAGCCATCAACTGGTGATGAACAAATACATTTTATCGTAAAGCATTTGGAGATTTGGGGGTAAGCTCACATTTCATTACAATGGGTTTGTTTTGTCTCTTGGTTTTTTTTTGTTGTTGTTGTTTTAATCACAACCTACTGAGTATTCTCCACCTATAACTTATCTTCATTTTTAAAAAATTAATAATAAAAGAGCCACGGACATTTATGGAATCCTTCTCTGTGCCAGGACTGGGCTAAGTAGTTTACAATCATCATCTTACTGACTCTTTGGGTCTCTTTATGAACCAAGTTCTATTATGATGTTCTCTTCTATAGAGGAATCTGTGCAAAGAAACCAAAACATTGCACCTTTTTAGAGATTGTGTAGCTTCCACAATGTCTTGGCATAGATGGTCTGATTTGTGTGGCATGATCGCAACTCTCACTGCTAAGAGCTAGTATGTTATCTTCTTTTTACACACAAAGATACCACGACCTACAGAAATGAAGTGACTTGTCCAAGGCGACATTTGTCAAGTAGTTATAATAGACTGCAAAAAAAAAAAAAAAATGTCCAGAATGCTTCCCTTCCCCATAGCTACTCCTCTTTACAATGTAACCTTGCAGTTCCCCCAATCAAGAAATAGAATCTCTTCCTCCTTGGACCTATACTGGCCTTGGGACTTGCTTTAATGAATCCAATGTGTCAGAAGCAGTAACGTGCCAATTCTGAGGCTCAAGAGGTCCTGTATTATTCTCTGTTCTTCTTTTAGAACCCTGCCTCTGCCAAGAGAACAAACCTATGCTAGTCCGTTGAATGATGAGAGATGTGGCCCAGTCTGACAGTCTGACAAGCCCTAGATGCGAAGCTGCCTAACTAACCAACAGCTCACTGCAACTGTGTGCATGTACCCAGATAAGACAAGCCCAAATTGCAGAATCATGAGGGAAAAAAATGGTTATTATTTTAACCACTAAATTTTGAGGTGTTTTGTTACATAGTAAGAGCTGACCAATACAGCGGCATTGCTGAAAACAGAGTTCAAATAGTCAAGGCTGTCTCAGCCAGTATGTTGTTGATTTGTTATAGAAAAACTAGATTACTTTGGAATGAAAAAACAAACATTGGGGGTGGTAGGACTAAAGTAACAGTAAAAGACAAAGACATGGAATTATTTGATTTAGATAATGAGTAGGGGTTAAATATTCCTCTGTATGTGTTTCATTACCAGATCCTATGTACCATTCTGCCAAGGAGTGATGTCTCTCTAGGATTTACCCTCATTGTTGCATTACTTCTGCAACTTATCAACTCATCTTCCTGCAATGAATGAGTTCATCCACATGCCCAATCTGACCTCTGAAAATATAATGAGCATGAAAAACTTTTAGTGGTATTTACATATATAACATTACGTTTTTAATTTAACATTGCATTAGCCCAATATTCTCCAAACCTTATTCATTTACATATCACTTTCACCATCTCTGCTAATTTGCAAACTACCTAGATTGTTATTTACTGAATATGTTTCTTTAAGTGAAACTCAAATTCACTCACATTTTTCACTTGGCCTAATCCTGAGCAATAATAACCATGAGATTCACTTATTTTATAAACTAATTATATATTTTTGCACATGACCGTTAAAATAAAAATGCATGCATTCATCTGTGTACCCCTTAAATCATCTTGCTTGTTATACTCTAAGAAACATTGCATTACCCATATTCGATTAACTTCAACTCTTCACTTTTGCATATCAGCCATAGGGGAAGAGCAACTTACAAGGCTTTTGTAGGCCAAAGGGAACTCTGATCGAGATGACAGTTCTGCGGGTCACTTGCTTGAGCAACACCCTGCCATCTGAAGAGCGATGCACAAGTGTCCTAGCCCTAGGCGCCAACAAGCTGACACTATTTCAGTGGTCCCCGCTGAGTTTTTTACTTTTTTTGGCACACACGATCTAAGTAAGTAACTTGAGATAGGGCATGGTAAATATCAGCAGGCCCTCAGATGGCTCTGAGGTCGTGAGACTGTCCATTCCCATCCATGTGGATGAGAAGAAGGATGTGCGAAAGCTGTTAGACTGTTCTCAAGGCCCCACACCTTTTTTTGGATACTTGTGATCCTGGACATAAGTCTTTAAACAGAAATACTTAAAGCCAGCCTTCCTGTGTCATATACAAAATCAAGACTCAAAAGAATGAGCCCTCTGGGACAAAGAAGTTTGCCTGTGATCACATTAGTGGTGAGCTAGTGAGATCCAGGTTCTGGACCAGGCAGCCTGGCTCCAAAGCTTAGGCTTGTGGCTGCTGTGCCTTCCAAGGACTGAAGGATCCGCTCATCAGAAGGGAGTATCTATATTCTGAGGTGGACCAGAAGGCAGAAACAGAACCAAGGCTGGGAGGTTTCTTTAAGGTCTTGAAAAAGAGCTTTGTGAATGTCCATCAACAAATGGTCATTGGACACCTGGCATGTTTTTGGCATCTACTACGCTGCTGTGAAAACTGGATGTTTATATTCAGAACAGACTCGCAGCAGGTACGGCGGCATCCTTGTGATACAGAATGATCTTATCGCGTGCACTGGTTTTCGTTCCTTAGTCTGCTCTTCCATTCTCCCTTCAGTGACCTTGTTACCCATATCAGGAACATCTGATCTTGAAAAGGATCTGCTTGCGATAAAAGGAAAAATGCAAGATGCGACTTAGTGCCTTGCCTGGCAGAGATGTTTTTTTAATGAAATGTTACAGGAGCCTAGTTTCTGAGAAATGACCAGTTTGCAAGTTGAGGAAGAGATACAAAACTCCATGTACACAAGGTCTGGTGTGAAAAATACTTGCTTACAAAATAAATAAATGGATGAGTGAATGAATGAATGAATGAATGAATAAATCGCTGCTGAATCTTCCTTTGCTACATTCCTAAAAAATAAAATGCACTTCCTTGCCCTGCTGTGCCCAGCTTCCTTAGCTGCACTCCTGTCCCCTACCATCGTTAGATGAAGTACGGTGCTGGAAAAGGGCGGCTGGGCTACCTGGACTTGGTGCACCAAAGTCCAGGAAGCCAACGCCTTATAGTAACAGTGACAATAGCAGCTAACACTTATTGAGCATAGTGATGTGTTTGGCACTGACCTAAGTATTTCACCCGGAGTTTGGCACTTCAAAATTGGGAAACTGACTTCTTAAAGAAAATATGTAAATTTATTAAAAAGAAAAAGAATATTCTGGTTTCTGGTGAGACGTCAGATGGTCCAGTGGTGAGCACCGAACTGCATTTTCCTTTCCCACCTCCCCTGGGTCTTTTAAGAATGCTGAAACTAACATCCAAGAGGAGTTTGAGAAATTAACCAACTGGCCCTACCATAGGTTAATCTATACCCGGTACTGTGGAAGGTACTTTTGTTTTGTACCAACTAATCCCATCAGGTCACCAAGGGCAGAAATGGTGCCTCCCCGAGACCTAACCAAGTGCCTTGCACAAAGCAGGTGTGCAATAAATGCCAGCCAATTGGGTCTATTCCCTGTGCCCAGCCTCAGCCTGGGGCAAATGAAAGTGACAACGCTGTTGTTGGTGCTGATGACGGTTCTCTCTCCTCACTCACCACCTCTTTTCTGTCCTTCAGAGCCACTTAAAATATCACTTGGCTTGAAAATCATAGAAGGAGGTGCTGAATCGCGGTCCGGCTCAGAGACATCCCAGCTAACATCATTATCTAGGGTTAAGAAATCACTTTCCCCAGAAGAGAAATGATGAGGACGGAGGAGAGAGGAGAGGGTGATGAGAAGAGACAGAAGGAGAAAGAAAAAGAAGAGAGAGAAAGAAATAGGTGTGAGAAAAGGAGAATTAAGAGGCAAGAGGGCTGTATTCCACGCCAATCCTGGTCTTGGTGATACTGGGAGCTTCTCTAAAGGCACTGTGTCTGAGAAGAGGATTTTGTTCACAGTCTAACAGGTGTGAGGGCTTAATTATTATTTTAACAGTGTGTTCAAGAAAAGTACAGACACTGATCTATACAATTACTCTGCTCAAATACAGACATTTGCCTCTGTTTTCACACATATAAAATGAAATCATCAGATGTACCAAATGTTGACATTTTCCCTCATGAAACACCAGATATTTCCTGAAACTTGGGTAATTATGTCCTTCACCACCCACAAAAGGAAAAAAAAAAAAGAAAAAACCCTCAGCCTGTCACAATGTAATTCCAAAATCATTAAAATTCTTAAGTCATGTACCCAAGAAACCAAGAGGTGGATGGATGATTTTCTCATCTTATAGCCAAAGACCAAATCAGACTCGTATTTACAAAGCAAACCTTGTAATGCTCTGGAAAGAGCTAAGATGAGCATCTGCCTACTGAACCCCAGAAATGCTCACCTCGGAATGCGGTATTCCCAGTGCGCACAGTCAGCACGCAGCCCATTCCCTCTATGCGCCAGTGACGTACGTTGGCCTTCTATTTCTCCCCTTGCCAGTCCAAGAAGCAAGTTAGAGCAGCCACCAACTTTTAGCTTAAAGATTAGGCTCTTTGTATGGGTGATTTACTGCATGTTTATAGCTGGAGAGAACAAATTTTTTTTTAGTTGAGGATATTGCTTTCTGTCAGGGCCTCAGAATTTTTACCTTTTTCCTCTCCTTTGCAGCAAAAGCATTATATTTATGAGGAATCATCCCTAGGCCAGATTCTATTTGCAGATATTTGGAGGGGAAGGGGAGAAAGGAAAAAAATATTAAACTAATCTTTGGTTACTCATGTACAGCAAGTTCAATTTGAATGTCCATGAATTTGTTGCATTTGATACCTCTGCCAAACATGTCAATTATCAGACTATGTGCAGATTGGAGACTTTAGCCCTCTGCGAGGCAGAGAGAGAGGATGGGGAAAGAGGGGGGAGGAAGAGAGAGTGGGGGGAGAGCAAGACAGGGATAAGGGAGACACACAAATGGAGACAAACAGAGACCGCCAGACAGAAACAGAGGTCGTGCCGAATGTCTCAGAAACGCAAAAAAAAAAAAAAAAAAAAAAGATCCTTCTGTGAAACCATTAAGTAAAAGTCAAGCCACCTTAGAATAAGTATCTGGGCTTCAAATAACTCTACCTGTCACGTGCTGCAGCTTGCCTCATGAGGCGGGATCACCCAGTTATTAAGCGTATGGGTGCTTCTGGATCAGGTGGCCTGGGTTCACGTCCATAATTTGTGACCTTGGGCAGTTTATTCACACTCCGTGTGTCTCAGTGTTCTCGGTGTCTGTGAATGGAGCCCACCTAACAGGATTGTTGGGGTAATTAAATGAGTGCGAATGCGGGTAAAGAGCTAAGAACAGCGCCTGGCACACGATAAGGAAGGGCTCACTGAACGTCCACTGCTACTGCTCACACCCCGTTATCGCAGTACAGTCTCTGAAGGTAGGCTGCAGAGCTGATGCCCCACCGGAGCCACTTGGAGCGCCTACAAGGGGGCGTGATGGCTCTTCTAACCCACTCGGTGTCAATAGTTACCAGAACAATGGGCAGGACTGCCAAGGAAAGACAGAGCTAATTGCCAGCAAAAAATCTGAGTGCCTGCTGTGACCACACATACGGCTTCTGCCTGTGCAGCAAGAGGTGCTTTCTAGATGAGCACCTACGTGTGGAAAAGGGATGCACCTTTCCTTTAAATACACTTGTTTTTTTCATTGCCAAGCATTGAGCCACCTATAGAGAGGGCTGTGTAACTGCGGCTTCTTTTGCCTCTAGGGACTTAAGTTTTAGGGCAATAAAATTCCTCTTAACCTATGCACCTTAAGAGGGTATCATTGGCACGTGTCATTGGCAAATGCCCTCGTTGACTCTGAGATGATGATGATGATGATAGTGGTGATGTAATGATGATGGCTAACATTTACTGAACACTCTCGATAAGCTGGCATTTCTCTAAGTGCTTTACCTAGAGTATTTCATTTACTTCTCACAACCATCCTATGACATGGGTATCCTTTTTGATGCCCATTATATAGATGAGAAAACTGAGATGCAGAGGACTTAGATACTTTGCCCACAGTCATATTTCTAGTGGCTCCTGAATCTTTACTCTTCATCACTCACCATGTTATGCTACCCCTAAGATTATCTAATTGTTGGGGATTAAGCATCTACCGTGAATAGTAAATAAATAAATTTTTAAAAAGCATCTACTGTGTTATAAACACTGTATTGGTCTTATGCAACAGGGATTAAAAAAAAATAGACATGTTCTCTGCCTTCCTGAAGCTCACAGTTGAGCAGAGGAGATAATGGTAAGCACACAAGTAGATAAATAATCACAATTTTTTATAAGTGCCCTAAGGAACAAGTACCAGAGTTCCATGAAAGAGAATATCAGGAAGGACCTAATTTACATTGGGGATCTCCTGAGGATGTGAGATTTAAGACGAGTAGAAGTTGGTTAAAGTGTGCAAAAAAGGGTGTGCCAGTTTGAGGAAACAGCATATTCTAAGGCCTGAGACAGGAAAGAATATGATGTACAGTAGGAATGGAGAAAAGGCAACGTGGCTAAGATATGTGTGTGGGGAAAAAATGGTACCAGATAGAGCTGGGGGAGCAGGCAGGGGCCAGATCGCTGGTGTCTTTGTCCATCCATGTCCTGTATCCTAAGGCTACCTTAGAATTCTAAGAGTCACCACAGTAGGGAAGTCTTCCCCATCTCCATCTCCAAAGCTTCCAATGTCAGGCTTTCCTCCAAAAAGGTGAGTTTAGGGGTAATACAAAGGTGCTGACTCTTCCAAACCCTCCAGGCACCATGAATAGTTTGACCGCATTTATCTGTATTATTCTCTTCACCAACGGGGCTGTCACAGGGGAAACAGAGCCCAGAAGGAAAAAATAGACAACTACTTGGATTCTTCAAGGAAAATCTCCAATACTGCCTACAAAGCTGTCCTGAATGATCCAAATATCTGCACGGAGTCTCCATTTTACTTTGCACAGACAGATGCCGCAAACCCATGAAGTTCTCCTGCACCACTAAGCAAGCCCTAGCTCAGTACGTTAGCCCACCCCCGGCAAGACTGCGAAATAGGAAACATTTGGCACTTGTGCCCTTCAGACTTCCAGGTGCTTCTAATGTCACCTCCGCCAGGAAGCCTTCCCTAATTGCCCCTACTACAAGTGAGAACTCACTCCTTTGACCACCTATGGTTCTTAGCCCTTTGAGAAAAGAGGCTGACTTCGTCAAAGGTCTCCTTGCTGGCACAGAGGAGCCCCTCGCACCATGCAAATACTGAGCTTAATGGGTTTAGTTTATGGGCAGCGCTCACTCTTTCACCGCCTACTCAGCCACATCTATACCGGACTGCCTTGGGCTCCCTCCGAAAGGGTTTCGCTCGGCAGCACTGTCCTTTTACCATTTCCCAGCACCCTCTGCCCAAGCACACCTGCTCTGTATCGTCTCCACAAGGCCCTGCCCCTTCCTGCTCGGTTACAGGGATGGGAAATGGTGGATGCGATAGACAAATCTTTGCTGACAGGGTACCCAGCTAAGGAGATTCCCTTCTAGGTGGCGTCACGCCATACCCCAATCAAAATGCCCAGAATTCTGGAAGACTTATAAGAACTATGAGCCTCTGGCCCATAGTGGGGTCCTCCTGCTGGTCAGCCTTTGGTAAAATTACAGCGCCTGGGTGCTTACCGACCATACTCATGATACAGCTGGTCTGTAAGTAATCTCATGAAAACAATAAAAAAATAATAACCTCTGTTGTTTCCTGAACTCCTACCAACACCAGGTCCTAATGCTTTCCAAGTCCTACAAACTAGGTTTTATTAACCCCACTTTAAAGAGGGGAAACTTAGCCTCGGAGAGATGAAGTGACTTCTCCCCGCACCAAAGGCAGGACTCGGCTTCAGGTCTCCACAGCCTGGGCTCTTCCTACTCCACCACCTCAACCGCATTTCTCTAGAAATAAAGGAAAACTCCCACCAGTAGCCAGCCCTCGTGCCCTCCTCCAGCCCAGCACACTCGTCACTGCTGGTGGGAAACGACCCATAGCTTCAGGGTTCTCAAGAGGAAGAGCAGCCTGGCCTTCATCAGAAAAGACTTCCTGGGAAGAGAGGAGGAGGACCCTTCGGGCCCCCCAAACAGCCCGCTTCTGTACAACAGGGCAGCTCGCTGAGCCCTGAGACTCCACGATAGGAACAAAGCCCAGAGCAGCCCCTCCGTTCGGCTCCGAGCGGAAGGCAGGCAGTGCTCCACAGTCCTCAACACAAACCGTGACATCGACAAGGCACGAAAAAGTCACATGATCCCGTATCCATGAATGAAGAACTGAGCTGCGTGTGTTCTTTGAACAGAAGCGACAGCTCATCTAAACGGGGTCAGCGTCAGCCCGAACATGGACAAGGGAGGGGCAACAACATCCGGGAGGCACCAGGTCCTGGGCCGGGCATTTCGTGTACCTTATCTCTGAACCGCCTGCAGAGGGAAGCATTAACTAGCGTGCTGTTGTGCAGAAAAGTAAACTGAGGCTCAGGGACACGATTGGCAAGGGGTTCCACGGCGAGCAAATGCCGGATGTTGGATCCGTGCCCAGGTCTGTCTCACTCCCAGGCCGGTCTTTTCCATTATACGATAATGTCTCGCCTTTGCATGCTTTCTGAACTCCATTTGTTGTGATTTTCAGCTGCTCGCATGGATTGCACACTTGGAAATCCACCAAAAGCAGATCCTACATCTTTAGCAGTCCTCGTAAACGCTAGGCCACATTCCAACCATCTTTTTTAACAAGAGAACTCTCCAGCCTGAGCAATGGGGCTTAAAAAAGAAAAGGGAAAGGAGAAAGGCAAAGAGTAATTCTACCTCTCGGAAGAGGCCTGTGTGATTCGGAAGGGTGTGGGTGGCCAAAGCTGGCACAGATATAACCACAGCCCATCACGAGAACAATGAAGCCATAACTCCGACGTCTGAGGAACGCCATTCATTCAACAATTACTTTTGAGTGCCTCATTTGAGCACAGTAAAGCACTGTGGGAGTGACAAAGGAGCGAAATGCTGGGGCCCACCCCATATGGGGTGCATAACAGTCGCATTCACAGTCCTCAGATTGAGAGGGAAATGTCCAACCATACTGAGAAACGCTGGATTCTTTATACACACCTGGACATGAACTTCTATCCTGTCTCTGAGCTTATTCACTTGGTCCATGGCTCCGTTAGTATGTCTTCCTTGTTTTCCTGATCTTTCTTTCACACTACTCTAGTCCTGTTTCCTTAACTCTCTGGTGGAATAAGGAGTGCAATGGGAACACATGTGCACTCTTTATTCCACCAGAGAGTTAAGGAAACTCACACACACACACACACACACACACACACACACACACACAATTCTGAAGACAAAAGAACTACGTTCCAGCCCGGCTCTGCAATATTCTAGTTTCATGACCTTGGACCAGTCTTGATGCATCTCTTAGCCTCCACTTGCTCACCAGTAAAAGAAATACAACCCTCCCTGTCTCAAGGGTTACATGGGGATTGATAATATGTGAAAGTCTTTTGAAAATAGCAAACTACTAGAAAATTGTACATTTTACCACCAATGTTAAGATATATTAGATTACTATGTTAGTGGTTAATATTTAGTTAAACAGAAAACCCTGCCAATTGACCGTTATTCCTTTTGTTTCTCCTTGGGCAAAGGCTGGCTAAGCAAAAGAGAAAAGCAAGACAAAGAAAACTACTTTGTGAATTCTTCCCCAAAAGGACAGCATTGTAAGTCTGCCGTGAATAAAGAGTGTAAATTATATTCAGCATGATATAAGTAATGACATATCAATTAACTGTGTCAACAAGGTCTAAAAATATGCAAATTACTGTACTTCAATTAGAAAAATCTACATCCTTAGAGAATATTGTAAATCAGGAAATTTGGGAGACATTAAGAGTAATCAGTGAGGGAAAGCATGTACTTTTTGCTGTATCCTATTTTTATACATACATAATGAAATAATTATAGCTACACTGTATTTATGCCTCTGCAAAAATATTAAAATCTTAAGAT
Source organism: Rousettus aegyptiacus (assembly GCF_014176215.1). Taxonomy (NCBI): domain Eukaryota; kingdom Metazoa; phylum Chordata; class Mammalia; order Chiroptera; family Pteropodidae; genus Rousettus; species Rousettus aegyptiacus. The sequence continues at coordinate 13,096,254 of NW_023416285.1, forward strand.
CTTTACAATGATAAGTTAAATCTGTATTATGTTTTCAGACAACATTAATTATAAGAAAAAGAAATCTATTATCATTCAATATAAGTAAGTTGAAACTAATTTGGACATGTAAATTAGAAATGCTGTTTTTTTCTCAGCACCAGAACATTAGAAAAGAGAAAGCAAGAAAAAATATCTAGATCAATTACTGAGTCTATAAATGAAAAGCTTTAGAGTATTTAAGCTGTAATGCAAATTTAAGAGTGTTCGATAAATAACTTTTCTCAAAAATATCAAATGATTTGTTTTTTTTTTTTCCTTGGTCTTTATTTTTTCCATTTTTGAGAGACCTTCCCAGTTTCCTTTGTTGGGAATGTGTTGATCTATCTGTTGGGGACATATTTGCCTTTATCTGAGTTGTCCTGCAGCCGAGACTCCTAAACAAACAGCGGAAGCCAAGGAGTGTGTAGCTTATGCCAGTTCTCAATGACAGGGACATTCACACAGTAGCTGAGGAGTGGAACCCTTGCTTCAAAATTTAATTTGCATCAATTTCAGAGATGCCAGAGGAATGCAAGGGAGAGGGACACAGGACACAGATCGGCTGCAGCTCAAGTCACCTCAGCCTTCCTGGGACATGCATCCTGGTGGGGAACATCCTACAGTGAAGCCCTTCGGGGACCGATCTGTTTTACCCTTACTAATCGCAACCTTTATGAGGCTTCATCAGGATCTGAAAATCCTGATTCCAGAATGACACTTTTCTGAGAATTTTCCATACCTTTCTCCTTTCCACATGTGGAGAATGCTATTCATGTTTCAATATCATCTTCAATAAAATCTATCCCAACAACTCCAGGCCAACTCAATCCCTGCCTGAGCTTTATGAAACCCAAGGCATTTTGATCCTCAGTGCATCCACCCAGGCTGAATGCTCCATGAGGACCAGCACTGTGCATTTTCTCTGTGCTCTGAGGAGGCGCGGGACCTCCTACAAAGCAGAGACTCAATCAAGAGTACACCAATAAACAAAAGGAAGGATGAAGAAAGGGCATAGACTGGGCAACTCTCCACCATGAAGAATGTATCTTCTTAGCGCTCGGTATGAAAACTTCCAGTAAAGCAACAAGCATTGATGCAAATCTGTGCTTGGTTAATACAATTAAATAACCAGAGTGAGGGCTGGTTTAACGACAGATGGGGAAGAAAGTGGAGGCTACCTTCATGTCTCTTAGCACTGCCCTGCTCTACTCCACCCCAAATGCTCCCTCCAGCAATTCCCACGGGGAGCTTTCCCTAAGTGCCTTCATCCAAGTCTGCTTCCTAGAAAACATCTGATAAAACTGTTCACAAGAAGTGGCAGGGTTTACTGTAGCACTCTTTCAGGAGTTTTGTCCTTAAACATGGAAGAAAATGTTACACCAAAAGAACCAAGATCTAACAGGAATTTCAGACACCAGTGGGCCAGGAATGTGTTTTATGGAGGAAGGTGCATTTTTAATCTGCCTTCACACACACACACACACACACACACACACACACGCACACACTCACACACATTCATCAGGATGCTCTACAGTTTGCCTATTCAATGTCAGCTCTGATGGGTGCATATATTTCTTTAAAAGGGGCTATACAAAATGCTTTTAAAATGATTGCTTAATCGGTGGTGGTACTAGAACATGAGAAGGAATGCTATTTCAGCTGGGGAAAAGCTAATCTACAGCCTTAAAATAAATACTAACCCACCAAAATCTTTTCCAGCACACTTTCTCTTTGGAGTGGGGAGTATGGTTAGCTATTGAGATTTTAAGAACTAGCATCCTTCCCGGTTTGCCCAACATGAATCATGGCTTATAACAGATGAATAGCCAAGCTATCCGATGGTCATACTACACTTTCACAAATAAACTTAGATGCATGTATGTGTGTGTGTGTGTGTGTATGTACACACACATACATATCTTTATAGATATAGATATATTTGTGGATGTTAATACAGGTATCTAATCTACTCTGCTAAATGAGTAGAGTATCTATGTCGCATGTGAGTAATAAATAACACAGACTCTTAGACCTGGATTAAATAGACCTGGGTTAAAATCCAGCTCTGGTAACTAAGATGATTTTAATCAAGATATTTAAACTTCCTAAGGCTTAGTTTCTTCATCTATAAAATTGAAAGGATAGTAAATTTACCCATAGGGCTATTGTGTAGATTGAATTAGATAATGCTAATGAAAGCCTAGTATAGGTGGCGGCACAAAGTAACTCTCAAATGGTTACGATGTTTAAGAATCTTAATAATAATGATCACATCTGCCATGAGCCTTCACTGCAAAAATGAGTTTGGAAACTTACGGCATTTTACAAGTTAGAACTTACCGCAAGTGTTGTGGGCATATGGGGTACCTACTCCTGAGTCCACATGGCTCAAGGTAATTCATCTGCCTTACCTGTTTAAGAATCTAGGAAGGTAGATATCTGAGGCAGATTTGCTTAATCATGTAAATGTCTAGAAAAACAAGATTTTTAAAATAGCAATTCTAAAACTGTAAATTCAATACTGTTCTTTATACAAACCATCACATATTTTAATGTTTTTTTCTCTTCATTATCAATGGATCCATATTTTTCTCTCCCATTTTCTTCATTTTCCCCATTATCTTCATTTTTATGCCTCACTGTCCATAGTTTTGTGTCTTAGATACTCTAAGATTTACAGCAAAAGCGCCAGGTCCCCGCGTTGCCAAGGTTCTGCTGATTGATCAAGCTAGTGAAGGGATATACATTCAAGTTTTCATCACCAAACTGTAGCCCAAACCTCGGTGCATCCAGGGCCGCAAATAAAGCAGTTCTAACCAACACTATATCCCCAAGTTGGAGAGTCAGGACAAGATAACAGCAGATCTCGCTGTCTGATCCGAATGAGGCCATGGGACTTTTCTCTAATCCGTCTCATCTGCCTTCTCAGTCTTGGTCCTCAGGAATAGAGGCAATTTACCTGCCATGATTTCTGACCAATAAAAGCTGACTTTCTTGAATGCCACACTCCATATCCTGCCGGCTGTGTAGAATTAATATCAGATATGGATAAGGATAAATTCTACAGCACTGACTTAGCAAAAACAAAGGCAGAGCTAGAGAAGAAAACCAGTTGCCCTCTACCACTCCCAAAGAAAGAAGGAAAAATAAAAACAGGAGAGAGAAACACACGCTCTAAACAGAGCCCACCTTTTTTTTTTTTTTTCCAGAGCTCCTGCTCTGTATTCAAAGGCTTTGCAATTATTTGCCTATTACTTATCTTTAAACATCAGCTAAAGAGATCTAGCATTTCGGAAAAGGTAATTATACCATAATGCAGATGGTAGTAATAACAATTACCCAAGATAAGCCCTTGCGATGATCTTTACAAAGCAAAGCAAAGCAAAAGTAGTACTGACTCATGAAGGACCTCCAGTGGAGAAGCCTGCAATGCAGTAGCCAGACTGTCCCCTGGAAACGTGACAGGCAGTTGCTGTCACTCTCATTCTTGAGGGCAAGGCAAGGTGGAAGGTAAGCTCTTCCTAAGTTTAAAAATCCCTTGATGTGGAGACAATTCCTGATAGTCCTTATTTGATATGAACTCTACCCACATCAAGTAAAGTAACTAGAGGAAACGATTTCTTCCCCTGCCTTGTGCACCCCAACTTCGGCCTCGGTTCCCATATCTGAAACTGCCTGCCACATGCATTTCAGTGGGGAAGGACTTCTCCTACAACATGATAGTTGTTGAAACAGGAGGATCTAATTGCTTAGAAATCATTAATTGCTATAAATAGATGACTTCTGGGAGTCAATGAACTATAAGCAGAAGAGACAGTGTGTTTGAATGTCACGCCTGTGCTCTGGATATTTTTATGACTTGTCAGTGATTCCGTAAAGAACTCGCGCAGCGAAAGGTGCCTAGTCAACCTGTCCTGATTGAAAATGCTACTGAGAAATAGATCGTTCTTGTTTTAAACCTTGACTACCCTTCTAACAAATCAGGATGTGCATTTATGATACTCAGGAAAGTTACTATCGGCCATCCAAGAGGAAAAAAGGAGGACGCAGAAGAGCCACTATCTGACCTTTGCTATTTTCCAGGGCATAAAATAACCTGTCATCTACCTTTTGCAGGTCATTTTTATCATGTTGCAGGCCAAAATGAAATTTGACCTCTATTTTCCAGCTACGCCGGTAATGATAAATTTAATGCACACGGAACAAATGAGCGGTAGGCCCAAGGAAAGTCAGATAAGCATGGGATTGTTCATTCCTGAGTTTCTGCAACGAAAAGGAGCATTTCCCTCCTTAGAACGTTCATCACTTTCCTTCCAGAGTCTTGTAGCTTGGTGCCCAAATGCTGACCACCTGGCCCGAATAATTCCACATACCCTTTCTGCATTCCTACACCACTAGGCCCTTTTGCTCCTAAGACTTAAAGAGGAAGGGAAATCATTTTTCTGAGTCATCTCATTTTGTGATCTAATCAGGGTGCTCGTTTTTCAACAGAGCAGTAAATAAATACCATAAACGCCTCTTTCCAAAATCCCGGCAATGACGCAGGAAGATGCCACCTTGCAAAGGAGAAACTGCTGTGGAACCCACCAATCCTGCGTGGCTTTGCCACGGGGAATGCAGAAGTAATCGAGCTGCCAGTTATCAGTTTCTTACAAATCTGATGAATTAGCTAATATCCCCTTCGGCTGTGGAGTTTGGTTTTGTGAGGGAAGCTTACCTTTACTTGCAGCCCACCTGCCAGGAAACATTGCTAAGCAACAGACATTCTGACTAACCCGCCCACCACAAGGCAACAAGTAGTCTGTGACCTTTTTGCAGCCTCAAATACCACTTTCAAAATCCTCCGTACCCAGTGAAATTCCAATTGGCCTCAAATTCCTATTGCCCCCTTCCAACTTCTCCCTCCTTCACAGACTTACCAAAGCAAAGAAACTTCTGACAGCAGCTAACTCCAGGGATATCCAAGTGTGGAATCTAATCAGTCCTGACCAGAGCAGTTGGTTGTGATTCAGCACTGTCTCATGAAATACAATTGCCCTTCAGATCTGCATGAATTGGAATCTCTAAATAACCAAATAATTTGTTAGGTCTGTTTCAATTGTAAGTACAATATGCTTGCATTCATTCACTCATTTAAAACCTCAGTTGCATCCTGCCTCTCCTCAAAGCCATCCAATTCATTCATTTGGGACGGACTGTAAACCCCTTACCTGGGCCTACAGGGTCTCCGCTCCTACTGCGACATCATCCCCTGCTCCCTCCCTTGCTCCCGTCTGCTCCAGCTCTTTCTCCTAACTGCTCCCCAAACATTCCAAGGCCATACCTACCTCAGGGTTAGGGTTGGGGTTAGACTTACTGTTCCTTCTGTCTGAGGCACCTTTCCTCCACTTGTCCACAGCTTACTCTCTTTTCATTCAGGTCCCCCATTCCAAGAGTCGTTTCCTGCATATCCTTTATTAATGAGCATCCCTCTAGCATCCTCTGCCTTAGTTTGAGTTCCTCCAGCCTGAGCTCAGACTTGTAGCTGAATGTTTATTGAAAGGTGATTCTAGGGAACTGGGATGAAGGAGTGGAATGGGAAACAGGGAATAAGAGAAAGATGATGAGGGCCAAAGACGGAGCTGGGGACCACTGTGGACAATTGGAGCTCAATATTGCCAGAGGGAGAGCTGCTTCTTCCAGGATAAGCCAGCCAGCTCCTCGGCTTTGGAGAAAGTGCTAAACATAGGTCATTGTCACAATCAAAGGACCTCTTCCTCAGAGGCAACTGAAGTCAGAGGTAGGCTCAAAGGGCACAGTACGGGACAACAGCAGCACCTGCCACCTCTCCTTTGCTTTACTTGAATTAATTGTCCTGCCGTTCCCATCCCCTGACATAGTGTATATTGATTTGTTAATATATTTACTATCTATCCCTTTCCCCTCCCCACTGCCATCTCAACAAACACATATGACTGAGCTCGATGAGAACAGAGAGGTAACAGGTTGGCCCTCTGCTACATCTCCAACACTTACAAAAGTACGTGGCAGATTTTATTGGATCCGTTCATTTATCCATTTTTTTGCTCATGTACTTATGAAAGTAAACATTAACTGAACTGTACCTGGGCTCAGTGCTAGGGTGTCAGAAGTGACAGAAGCTCAATTCCATACAGCCAGGCACTGTTTTCTAGCTACTTTATAAATCTGCCTTGGGCCTCAATGTAATTCAAACAACCCCGGGAGCGAGAGACTCTATCATGTATTTTTTGTTGTTGCAGAACCTAACACAGTACGAGGCACATGCAAGGTATGTCAGAACAAGAGCTGCTCATGAACTGAGTCCCGTGCTCATCATCCTTGCCCTGGAGAATCTCATAGTCCAGCGACGAAAAGAGCCACAGAAAGTAATAATAATATAACATCATCAGTGCAACAAATGAGACCTATACACAGAGCGATGAGGGCAATGAGAGGGGACAAGGAATGACCGGTGGGCACCAGAGAAAAGTGTCACAGAGACAGGGGCATTTTAATTGAGACTTGATGAATGAGTAAGGGTTTGCCACTCAGAGGCAATAAATGCATTCCTGGCAAAGGAGATGGCTCTTGTGATGTTCAGAGAGCTGTGTGACATTACACAAACCTGGAGCATGAAGCACGTTGGCAGGGGTTGAACTCTGCGACACAGCCTTCATCGGCCAGAAATAAATCCCCTTAAAATATCAAAAGTGAAAGACTCTGATACCAAGTGTTAGTGAAAAGGTGCAGAAGCAGGCATTCTCTTCCCCCGCGGGGGGAATGTCAATGAGCGCAACCTTTTTGGAGGACGGCGTATTGATATCTAGTAAAGTTGAAAATATAATTTGCCCACAGTTGAGCCACTTCACTTCTAGGTATATGCCCAAGAGGAATGCTGTCACAAGCAAAAGGAGACATCCACAAGGATGTCATTAACAGCGCTATTGATAACTGTGAAGAACTGGGGGGAAAATCTCTCTCTCCATCAATAGGGGAATAGGAATCTATCAATAGGCAATAAATAAATCATGAAATTTATTTATAGGGGAGTTAGAATGAAAGAACTAGATCTACATTATCAACATAGAGAAATCTGTGATATATTGAGAAAAGAAAGCAAGTCCCAGAAGGGTGCCTGCATCATGACACTATTATGCCTATGTTAAAACTCACAACTCTTGGCTGTGGAGTATGCTTTTACATAAAAAGTGAAAGTATTAAAATGGGTATAAAATTTAAAAAAAATAAAAATAAATAAATGGATATAGCTTCCTATGGAGTAGTGGTTACCTCTGAGAGGTGACAGGGGCTAATGGAATTGGGAAGGGAACAAATGGAACTTTAATGTGTTTTAAATGTGTTATTTCTAAAGCAAAAAAAAATAATAATAATGCAAATATGATAAACTGTGAACATTTGTTAAATGGGCAGGTTGGATACATGGGTGTTTCTCAGACACTTGTATTTATCTATGTTTTTCTTACTGTTCAATAAGACTTCATATTTTTTAAAGAAATTTTACTTGACAGACAGAATTACTTTATATAATTTTCAGTCCATGGCCTCATTTGTATTGAGTCGACTCTGTTTATTAAAGTAAAAAGTCAGAGACTATTTACTCCCTTCATTAATTCAACCATTTATTCAATCAACAAGCACTTATTAAGTGGCCAGTGCATAAAAAGTTACTATTGAACATAATAATAGGGGATACTCAGAACCTCAAAAGACAAAATCCTCCACTTCAATGAGTATGTAATCTGGCAAGAGGCAAAGGACATATATACATTCAAATAGCTCCTAAACACTTAAGTATACAGAAATTATATGCCATAAAACTACATCGCCGTAATGCACCTTATATTTTATTAGTATGTGGCTGGTATCAGTTTGAAATAACACTGGAACCATCAATATGATATCAGTTCTTTCATGTCTCAGCAGTTGTCAAGATCTAAAAATGTAACAGCAGAATAAGGCCTTAGACACTCAGGTTATGACTTTCTTGAGGACAAGGAGCCAAAAGTTGCACTGCCAACCCTCAGCCCCATTAACACAAACACATTGGCTAGAAGAAGATGAAGATAAATGGTGGATCCCTCCACCTGGTTGTCGTTCACAAGCAGAGTCAGCCATTTTGAAAGACATATTGATTATGGCAGCTCCTCCCCAGGCTGGGACTGCGAAGTGACTCCAGCCAGGCCCCTGGACTTTTGCTTAAGAACTCAGAGTCAGGAATGAGAGAGCCCTCACTCTGTCCCTCCTCTCCTCTGACCTTGTATAATCTAGCACTTCCTTCTTTATTTACTGTTTAATTTATATAAGGAAAATATGAATACATTATCCTTATGACACAGAAAAACAAAAGTCCACTTGTAAACATTATGGAAGTCTCTCTTCAATACATTTATCTATATTCAGAAACATATACATGTATTTTTAAAATAAATGGCTTATGCTGAAAGCAAAATTCTTTTTTTTCCACTTAACAATAGTCTTCGCAGTCAATCTTTCAATATCATTGCCCACAGCTCTATTGATAGCATTCCTTTTAACAGGTGCAAAATATTCCATCGTTTGGTTATAGCATCACTTCTAAGCATTCTCATACTGACGGACATAAAGGGTGTTTCTAATTTCAATGAAATTTTAAATAATGTTTCAATTAATTTCCTTGTCAAGCTCAATGTTATACAGCCAGGTGCTGTTTTCAGGCTGCTTCATGTAGCCCTGCCTAGGGCCTCAGTACGATTCAAACAACACTGGGGAGCAAGTGACTATGCCACGTATTTTGTGGTGGTGGTGATGGCTCCACTAAACCTAACGCAGAGCCAGGCACTTGCAAGGTACTCAAGAGATGCTCACGAACTGAGTGCATCTGTGGCCTTGGTACTCCCACTGTCTCTAGTTCCTTGATGAGTGGCATGTGCTGGGGTGGAAGAAGACAACTGGCATTTCATGCAGAGTAGACATTCGAATAAATAGTAAATGACTCCAACAAGTTGAATAAAACAGAGCACTGCACCAGCAAGTTGGAAAACCGTCCACGTGAGTCAACTCTCTTCTTCCTAGTCCATTTGGAGACAGAGAGGACACAGTCCTCCCCCTCCCCCTCACCCCCATCCTGCCAGAAAGCCAGCCCATTCATCATTCTGCCAGACCCCTCCCAACAGGATGCTTGCCAGGTTCCCCTCTCAAGTGGGTCCAGGCAAGGTCACTACCTGGCAACGTGAAGTCTTCTTATCTCCCTGGCCCTATTTCAGAGAAGAGTCATTGACAGCAAGGATTCAATCTCCTGTCTACAGCCTTTCCCCAGATAAACAAGGTTTAAAGAATCCACCGTGTGCATGACCATTTGAGAGGCCAAGTCATCAAATAAGCAGAGAGGAGGCCTAGGAGGTGTCTGTCCCCTCAACAGTCCAGGAAGAGGTTCTCCCTCCAAAACATCTGTGGCCCCAGAAAGAGCTCACAAGAGAGACCAGGGACTCCGTCACCACAGAGGCAGCTCTGAAAATGAACCGTTATCAACTTAACAGGGCACAGCTTTTAGAGTCTGACCTGTGCTCCACACACAGGAAGACTTCATGATGGGAAGTAACGGGGAGCTGGCCAGTGGGAGCACAGATATCACTCCCATAGCTACTTTTTACTAAAAATGGATAATACTAGAGATCCATCCTTTCAACACAGAAATAATGAACCCGTCAAAGAAAATGAAGAAATAAAAAAGTAAAAAGAAAGACAAGAGAAAGAATAAGAAAGAGAGAATGGAGAACAAATAAAGAAGCATTTATGAGTTTGGTTTTAAAATACAAATGCATAAGACACCTTTGAATATCAGAATCTATTCTTTGCCTGCTGACTCAGAGAAGGTGAAGTGATGATGATGATACCCCATCATGAACATCTGATGGAGAATGTGAGGATCAAGGCAAGTTGCTCTGAGCTCTCTGAAGGAAAAGAAATGTGCCAAAGAACTGACTTGGAGTGGTTTAAATTCTGGATTACCTGAATGCAGTGAACTTGACTCTATGCCTACGGGTGCTTTGAAGTGTTCATTGGAAAATGTATTGTCCCTTGTTACTGTGAAATTAAGTTGCTAGAGTTGAGTATAACCTCTAAAAATAAATGTTTAAAGGATTTGCTTATTATAGATTTAGAATTGAAACCGTTATTGAGTCAACTCCTGCAGAGACGCTGCCTGAAAAAGAGATAAGTCAAAGATTTGAAGACTGAATCTTAAAGGAAAAGAAGAATAACTATTCGGAAACTTGCAGAATCAGCCAAGAACTGATCAACTAGTACTTAATGAGGTCCTACCACGTACACAGTGTGATGCTAATAAAAGTCACACTGGGGCAGCAAAGAGTTAAAGGCTGGATAGGGCCCAAAGGAGCTTTTCCGCTAAGATAGCCTGGTTTGACTGCAGTGGAAACATTTGCATATGGGGCACTGTAATTTGGTCCTTTAATCAGTGCCGATAGGTTAATCCACTGGAACATAAGCCTTTGAGGGCAAAAACCTTCTCTGTATTCTCCATCCTGGTAAATAGTAGCTGCTTAATAAATATTTGCTGAATAAATTAAGTAATAAATGAGGGGAAGGCGAGGGGGTGGAAGGAAAGAAGGAAAAAAGGAAGGTAGGGAGGTAAGGAGAGATGGAAGGAGGGAGGGAAAAAGGGAGAAAAGGATAGGTTCACAGTAAAGAAGAGAAACAAGCCTATCTTCCTCCGTGAACAGTCTTCCTAGAGTAATTTTCCCAGAAACCATTCCTTCCCACATCCACTTACCCCTCAGCATCCTGAGAGATGGAAGCAGAGGATAAAAGCTGGCGGGAGAGCTGCGAAGGTCAGGGTATGAGCGTCAGATTCATCGCCCTTCTTGTGTCGTGCTGTAACATTTTGTTCACAAGTCCTCTCTAGCACTGACCACCACTCTGCACCTTATTAGTTGTTTACAAGTTTGTTTACTCGATCCTGCCCATTGAGAAACTGGGCCTGACAGAGTCATACACAGAAGCCTGGAAGTTCAGAACTGAGTATTAACAGTAGAAAACTTCGTGCAACACACGTCATGTTTTCCTCATATTTTCTGATGGGTAGGCCATGTGGACATCTGGTGATATTGATCCAGAGCATCTTATAGACCTCACTCCGTAATAAATTATCTTCTATTATTTCCTGTCTCTGCAGCCCCTTAGAACATAGCAAGAGCTCGATACATACCTTTCAAATGAATGAAAACTTCCTTTCACACCAGACTAGCAGCGGTATCACCAGCGTGATCGAGGGAGCTGCCAAGACCAGGAGGTAGACATAACCAGTGAGACCACTGGCTGAGGAATGAGACCCACCAAGCAAAAGGAGAGACTTCAGGGATACAGATACAAACAGCATGTAACATACAGGCATTTAGCAAAGACATCTGTCATTAAAATTATAATGTAAAATGATGAAAAGATGTAACCGAAAGATGTTCAAAAGGTAAACCTTCGACCCCTCTTCACAAAAGAGATCAGCACACACACGTGATTCTAAGCTTCCAACCTGGGTAAGAGGAACTGGAGGTTTGTCTTCACAGAAACATGACCAGCGTATGGTACGATTTTACGCTCTAAACACAATACCCATCTAGAACATGGCAAAGTCAGAGTTAGGATATTTGGGGGCCATTCCACTACAGGGTCATACTGGAAAGTCTGTTAATATGGCTAAAAAAAATCATACTTTTTCTGTATAAAGTAACCCATGTTCAGTAAGAGACATATGTGCCTAAACATAAGAAACTTCTGACCATTTTTGATTTAACAAGTAGGTTTGGGGGGAGAGCAACCTTTGAGTTATTAACACTTGATTTTAAAAGGCAAGGCCACGTCCAGCCAAGTTCTTTTCTTGGCTAAAGGCAGCTACGTAGCTCCATTCATTGGGCTCTGGGCAATAATGTTTCCATACCAAGGTCAAGACTTGGGGGTCAACTGTAGTAAATCATTTGGGTCCGTTATGCCTGAGACTGGCCCCTGGTGAAGATGTGAAGATTTTCTTAAAAAGAAGGCCAAGTAGACCAGGCCATTTAGATTAGTGAAAAGGCCATGTTAAGATACCACAGAGAGAGGAGTAAGCAAGTCACAAAAGTATGAGAAAAGGAATAAGTATTTGAGCCAGAGAATTCTCATCTAATCAAGAAGTCCTCGATTTTGTGCAACAAGAATAATGGAAACAACCTAAATATCTAATAATAAAGTTAAGTCAATTATGATTTACTCACTGATGAAGCTATTAAACTGCTGTAAATTTACAATATCGCAAAAACATGACTATAGTTACATAAAAGAAAACTCAGGAGACAAACATGCACGTGCAATAACATCTCGACCTTTTTATTTGAACCTGTCCAAGAGAAAAAAAAGCTGAGGCCTTATTTAAAAAAAAAAAAAAATGCTACACTGATTGCTATTAGAGGGCAGAACTTGATAACACTTATAAATATTTTCTATTGACTTTTTAAATTTTTTTGTGTGTTTTTTACATATTTTCAGAGTTGGGGAAAAAAAGAAACTTGAAACCCCCAGTCTCCCAGTTGTTTATTTCCTTTGAATCTCAATGTCCTTTCCTAGACGCAGTGGGAATAATGGTGCTAGCTAATCTTGCTCCCAATTTTTTTTCAAATTTTGATGTAGCTAGGCAATTACATATAATTTAACATAAAATCAGTCATTGAGTGATACTAGACAAGGCAAAATGAAAGCTTCTATTCACTTATTCCATTAATACCTAAAGAGAGGTTACTCCATGAAGTTGAGAGGCAATGTTTTTTGAATACATGCTTTTTGAACAAAAGGAACATTCCAATTGCATATCTCATTTAGTTTAAATGACAAAAACCACATGCATACTTATGTACACACTTCTCTAACACACTCCCAATACCCATACAAACACAAAAACAAGCCCACACTGCTAATTCCGCTTTTATATAACATATTCTGAAAATTACAGGTTTGAGGTGCTGAAAATTTGAAGAACATACAACATCAATAAGTCAGAAATGGTGGAAAATTTTCCCCCTTTTTCAGTGTAAAGATACAGATCATCAGCAGTCATTTGCTGGAAAGAAACTTGCTCATTTTTAAACAAGACAGAAATTAAAACTGATGTAGCTCCTGTGTTTGTTTGAGTAATGACGCGACCAGGCATGAGCTTAAATCAGCTATTGCTGCTGCAATCAATTTTCTCCTAAATTTATCAAGTGTTGTTATGTCTGATTTATTGATGATTTTTGATGTATTCCCAATTAAAAAAAATTTTTCCTCAACCTCATAAGTTATCTTTTTTTTTTTGTAAAGCCACAAAAGAGTTCTAATGTTTCTCATAGTAGCCAGAGGAAACAAAGGATAAATCAAAAACCTGAAACCAGATAAGCAAACTTGTATTATGAAATAGAATTCAGGAAGATACCATGACAGCAAGCATTTTGGTCAAATCCAAGGGAATAATTAGACAATCCTAAGGATTACGTTTGTGCATTTGCATTGACTAGATAACATTATAAAGAATTCCCTTTCCTTGCACTTCAATCCATCAGAAAGAAGGAAAAGTTTGAGCTGCCTTCCCTCCTTTCTTTCCCGTGGTTGAGCCAAATATATTTATTCACAATAAGCTTCACAGAGTGAAGTGGGCAGAAGAAATTCTGAGAGCATTATCTAGCCAGGGATTATGTGTGATATCAATGCAGACCAAAAGATATAGTGATCACAATTTTTGATGGCTTAAAATGAAAAATACTTGCACTCGTGGATTCACAACCAACAATTATTGACCACCTATGACAGGCCAGACTGAACTAGGTAATGGGGATCAAGTGATAAATAAGATAGATCTGGTCCCCATGTCATAGAATCTGTATTAAAACTCACTAAACTCGGAAATATATATATTTATTTCCTGTCTATGTTTTATGATGTTCATGAAGTAGTAGTACAATATTACATGTAAATACTTTATATGCAAACAAATACATATGTGTATTTTACATTATACATTATAATAATATGGTTTATTGAATGCTTACTATGTGCCTGGCAAGACTCTAAGTGTTTTATATAATCATCGTTATAATAAAAATAATAGCTACTATTATTTATTAAGAGCCAGGAATAGTCATTGTGCTAAATGCTGTAACCTTATTATATGGGTGTCCTCCTCCCTTAAATGTCTTAGCATGGTAAGGGAAAAGAGGCTTAGGTGGGTCAAGGGAATGGCTCAAGGTCACAGATAATAATGGCGGAATGTAGATTTGAACACAGGTCTACTGCTTCCAGAGTCCATGCTCTGATGCACCGTGCCATGCCACACTCCACGCTGGACCACCGTGGTCTTCCACACTGGGTTTTGTCAAAGTCCATTGGCAGTGAAGCACAAGATGTTACAAGTAGACGTGACATGCATGGAGACAGGAGCCATCCAAAGGCTGATAGCATCACTAAACAGCTGGACTTCCATTCTGGTTGGCCAGCCTCAGGAGTTGCCAAATACAGGTTGGAACCAAGCCCAAGGGTCCTCTGGATGAGTTTCAATGGCCAAGAAAAAAATGCCTCCCATATCGGTGCTGCCTGATGCCTTCTTCTTGGATCATTATCAAGGAGAACATTCCTATTGATTATCCTAAACAGTGGTTCTCAACTGGGGATAATTTTTTCCCCCTACCCACGACAGGGGATATTTGGCAAAAGTCTAGAGACATGTTTGGTTGTCACACTTCGGGCAGCGGCGGGGCGGGGAGGGACGGGGAAGAGGGAGGATGCTACTGGCATCCAGCAGCTGGAAGAGAGTCTAAGAACGCCACTAAACATCCTATGATGCATAGCCCTCACAGCAAAGAATTTTCTGGTCCAAAATGCTGATAGCGCCACTGCTAGAAACCCTAAAGTATCTTTATGTGGCCTAGTGGATTTTTCTAAGAAAATGACCCATACGAATGAACTTTGTGCTCCTAACTTGCCAAGAAAGGGCATAGCCTAGATGGAAGTCTTCTAAATGGGCACAGAAAGAAAATCGTATGTCTTCTGTTCATAATTATGCATTTTTATGTTTTCATGTCCTATCTATGCTTTACAGTGTCCATGAAGTAGTGGTACAACAGCACACAAAAATACTTTGTATACAAACAAAAACATATATATATATTGGAGTTAAATGTGCAGAACAGTTTGCCGATAAGAGCATATAATCAGAATACTGAAAATGGAAAGAAAGGAATATAAATTTGGAATCAGGGAGATCTCTGATCCAATTCTTAACTCAACCTCTAACTATTAAATGTCTGACCTTGGTTTAACCATCTGTAAAATGGGAATAAGAATGCTCATGCCCAGGATTGTATGACAAATTAAATTCAATTATTTATATAAGCACCTAGCGTAAAGTAGCCTCTCAATAAATATTCATTTCTTTTACCCTGTCCCCTTTGTCCCCTTTGTGGACAGGCCACAAATTCTCCTTCCTGAGTATCTTCATCTATAACCTAATTATGAATGTTCCATCTACTTCACAGAGTTTGCTTGAAGGCTTAAATTAGGTAACTGATATTAAAGTGCTACCAAAAATACAAAGGATTTATAAATATAGCGTTGTTTTCCTAAATTGCGATCATACAACCTTTTATCAAGATATTCCTAATAATTACTCTTTTGCCCAATTTGGAAACTCAAAGGTCAACATTCAAAAAGGAAAAGGGCTTGATTCTAGCAAGTACATGTGACTTTTTTTTTCCTGCTTACCCTATTTCACCGTCTTAGCTGAGAGAGTGCTTACATATTGCAAAATCGGGAATTTCAACAGCGGTATATCGAGTTAATCAGCATGGTGCTCACTTTTTTTTTTCTTCTCCTCGAGGGAATTGATTCACAGGCTGTAAAAACACATTGCATCACAGACTGACCGCGCAGACGGGCACAGACGCTGGACGCCTCCCGCACCGCGCTGACGTCAAATCAGAGGGGCGCGTGGCCTCGCACGCTCACAGACCAGCACCAATCTCCCACGCGCTTGTGGCCTGGGATTCATGCTTGATCATCTACAATTCCAAGTGCATATTTTTAAACTTTTGAAAATGAAGTGTGTTCATATAAGCACTCTTCACAAAGGTCAAAAGCAGGCAGGAGCCATGGCAGCCTGCTTGGAGGGGCCTGCTCTCTGGGAGCCTCTCCCAGTGGGAGCTTGGGAGATGCAGGGAACTCAACCCCAATCTAGATTTCTCTGGCATTTTCTGATTTTCTCCTCCCACTCCCCCTAGTATAATTAATAACAATAATAGCATACCATCTTAAAGCACTTTAGATTTTAAAAAGCTGTAATGAATATTATCTCCTTGATTCTTTGAATTGCAATTAGTCTTTTTTACTTACTTGTATCAGCCACTAAACTCAACTCCTTAAGAGTACACATCATGACTTTTTCAAGTCTCGGTATCCCAGTGTTTCCTTAGCATGCGCGTGACTCACATAGGTACTCGATATCCATCCCTCGAAAGCATGACCAAATGAATGAATATTATCACCCTCACCTTCATGATGAATAGCCTGAAACTCAGAGCCCCAAAATATGCTTTTATAAGTTACAAAGATAGCCCTGAACCCAGGTCTTCCGATCTCAATTTTGCCAGACTCTCATATAGAAGTAATTCCTACCTAAATAAAGTAAATAGAAAGTTGAATGCCCCTCCCCCGAGCATAGCCTTGAAAGAGCTGCCAAGATACCCAAAAGGGGACATAATCATCACACTCACTAACGCCAGTTCTCTTCCCATGTGCCCCACGTGCATTTTGTCCTGGGTAGACAGGTGTGTATATCCCTATGTGCATGCATGGCTGGCATGTCTAGGAAAAGATGAGTTGGACTCCAACACCCCACTTTGGCCCAGGGTCTGACACCATACTTGCCAGATACCAAGACTTGGAATGAGAGAAGCTGAGATTGAATATAGCCCAGCCACTTACAAAGGATGTCACCTTGGGCTCTTGTTCTTTCCATCTCCTCATCTGTTAAATGGGAAAAATAATGCAGCTTAATTCATAGGGATGTTGTCAGGCTTCGATGACTTCATATACTTTTTAAAACTGCTTAAAACAATGATAGGTATATGGTCATAGGATAATAAATATTGGCTGTTGTTATTCTTGCACTGGCATATTCTACCTCTGTGACATTTCTCACTGTTTCAACACCTGTGCCAGCCAGAGCCTCAGCATTACTCACCTGGTTTTTTCCAAAGCCTTCCTAGCTAGATTGCCTGTCTGCTGCCATACCTTGTCCTAAAGCATCCTCTTTCTAAACCCTTTCTAAAAATTCTTATCTGATCATTTGACTCACTTTCCTAAACTCCCATGGCTTCCACACAGCCTGTGGAATGTTGTCCATCTCCTTCATATGACTGTCAAAACCTTTTCCAACCCAATTCCAATGTCCCATTTAAGCCCATCCTGAGCACAGTCTGTATAAATCAAGAATATGCATTGTTTGCCTATCCATGCACATGTACAGGACTATAAAAACATACTAGGTGGCGTTCATCGTATTAACGTCATCAAATGACTGAATACTAAATAATGTCACAGTTAACAGCCTGGGCTTTGACAGCAAGCAGATTAGAGTTTCAGTCTCAACTCTGACACTTATTAGCTCTGTGACCTTAGACAAGTTACCTATCTTCTCTGAGGCTCTAGTTCGTCTTTGGTGAAATGCAGCTATTGCTTGTTTAATAGAAAATTGTGAGAATTAAGTGGAATGATGTTTTGAAATTATTTCTCACAGTGCCTAGTGCATGGTACACTCAAAGAAAAAAATGGTGGCCAAAACTAAAAATTTCTAGGGTACTTCAACAGAAAAAGGCGTATGGTGATAATTGGGCAACTTTTGGGGAACCCTAGTGCTTATTTGCATATCAAGCTAAGCTCCCTAATGCGTAAGCCCTCAGCAATAACCACAAGGCCTGCTTCTAGAAAAGCCAATGAGCATATGCTCTGAGACAGCTTTAAATAAGCACAAAGCACTCAGCAGCCCACACATATCCTCCTAGCCCATTCCCACCCAGGCAAAGCAGAGAAAACGATGGTGCTTTCTTCCTACTCTCTTCACAGAAATGACTATGAAATTGGACAGGTAAAAAAGTGGTCATTCCAGTTCCACTGCAATGGCCTATGCATAGCCTTTCCGGGCCAGAAGTGACTCCGAGATAACAGCAACTGAAGGCAAACCCTAGCATGACAAGGCTAGTCCTACATGACAAGGTCTACTGCTGACCCAGAGCAAAGAGCCAACCGTGGTCACCAAAGAGGCTCCATGTCATGCTTACCTTCTGCTCTTGGTGATCCACAGGCTCTTCTCCATGGCCCACCAGTCCTCAGGTGACCAGAGCACAGGTGAATCTTTGACTCTAACTCCCATGCCCTGTTGTGTGTTAACACTTAACATAACTCCAGCTCACTTAAGACAGACAGACAGATGCACAGACAGGTTCGTAACAGTGTGGCCTTTCTCCTGAGAGCTAGAAGCTGAAAAATAACCCCTTTGTATTAAGTAGCTTAATAAATTATGATGCTAAATAGACAAGAGTGAATGAGTGTGTGCGTGTGTGTGTGTGTGTGTGAATGCATGCCTGTGTAGAAGTGTGTGCATGACACGAAAAGAGGAAGAGATTCTTCTGTCTTCAAAAATTCTTAATTGATTATCTCACATGGCATGTTGGCTCAGGTAATTTAGGAAATTGAAATTATATGTTTATACAGAGATAATCTATGCTTTAAAATATCTGGCATGGTAGGAGGAACGCTGATGAATAGTTTAAAAACTTGCTCCATGCAGGCTTAATACGGGGCTAATTCAGAATTACAGAGTTGGGGAGTTGAGGGACTCCACATAAAATGTACCAGTTCACTGAGCACTGTTGCGATCAAGAAGAAAACGCACATAAAAATTCCGATAAGAATGGAATGTGAGGCAAAAGCACAATTTCCTCCCAATCTGGAATATCAGCAGGATTTGTGCTTGTCGTCTGTGGTTTTCTGGGGTAGATGGTACATTACAGTGGAGCATCAGCACTAATGCTACATGGCAGCTCCTCAGAATACCATCTGCTTCCCCAGGAACTGTTAATATAGTTGTAATTATCTACTTCTAAGCACTTTATTGGGAATATCATTTGCAAATTAATCAACTACGGACCGGTAAAACAAATGACATGCTTCCCCGAAAACAACGGCATTATTTCGCATTATTTTCCTAAGGATTTAGGAAAGCTGGAGTGGGTGGTGGGGTTTTACACACACATTGAAAACCACACCCTGTGTGGAAAAGTTGAGCAGAAAGAATTACAGAGTAGGGTTTTCTAAAAAGGTCTTTGGAGGATTCTTGGCAACAGAGAGGAGGAAGAGAACACAAAATCCTGCGAGCTGGGCGATACCTACCATGTGAGAAATGAGAGGCGTAAGACGGACCCCAACGGATAGCTACGTGATGGGGAAAATACAGATTTCCAGATTCTTCTGCAAATGCCCCCGGGACTAGAGTGTGTCACCTCTTCAGTCCTGCCTGCCAAACCCTCCAGCTGTCTGTGGTGTGTGGGTGACCCCTCCAGCACAGGCCACTTCTGCCTGCCATAGGACAAGGAGCAGGAGTGCTGAGGGGAGAGAGCGTGAGCACTAGAAAGCTAATCCTTAATTCTCCTGTCATAATTGAAATTCTTCCTCCAAAGAAAATAATGCTCTGAAAGCAGAAAAGCAAAGCGCTTCCTGCGAGCAAAGAGGGAGCAGGAAAAGTATCTAAATGGCAGAGATTACACAGAAGAATCGGGGTGCTCGGGATTCGTACACACCCCGGAGATGCTGCCCCTCACTCATTGTCCCCACCAGAATGGTTCTGACGCTTGAGGGTTCAAGTCTGTGGCTTCATCCCACTAGTCCAGCGAAGGAAAAAGCATCCCAGTCACCATTACAGAGAGCCTGAAGTGTACCTTCTTCTGTTAGTCACAAATCTCAGAGCCAAAAGACAAAGAATACTCACCTCCTTGGCTCTCCTCCCTCAAAGTTCTGCCTCTAGTCTGGAGAAAGAGAGGTTCTGTCTCCCCAGGATGTGCCCAGGCTATAAAGAAACAAATGGCTTCAGACCCTCCCGTGATTTCACCAGCATCTTGTCCGCTCATACGTCATGAAGCCACAGAGAGCCACACGCACAGAGAATGGCTTGTGTACACTTGCATGGGACAAGGAGGCTGTTGCTATCTGATCAGCTTAGGGAGACCCAACCTGAATTTCACTGATGGAAGTAGTGGTTTTTCAGCCTCGCTGAATGATTTTTAGAAGAATTTACTAGGGTCCTTGGAAGGGAAATAAAGTGTTAGGAATCAGACAATCCTGGTAGTGAATCATCTTGCCTTTGCTAATGACCACTGACTGAAGGTCATTGAACTTGAGTTTACCTCTTTATCAATGGGGATTTGACATCTTCTTAAAGGGGTTTACGTGCAGCTTTGAAAGAATGCTACACTTAATACGGAAGAAAAAGGAGACATAAATGAAAAAGTTTTCAAACAAATTTAGAAAGGTTTGAGAGGGAAGAAGAGGTGGAAGATAAAATGAAATGACATCAGGCGAGCACTCGCGGTTTTCCTCTCTCCTGCAGTTACAGAAGGAGCAACGTGGGGAGGTATTTATTGAGCATTCACTGGAAGAGGCGGGTTGGATCACCACACATTAGGCTATGCCTACGAGAATGTGCCTTCCGTGGGGAGGGCGAAGCCTACTCTGCAGACCAGGAAAAGAGAGACAAGCAAATGCCATAGGCATGGGGTGAGGCGCTGTGGCTAGTGCAACCCAATCAACTTTTCCCAGCTCCTATTTAAATTTGCGTGTAAACCTCTGAGGTGGGTGTTTTTACCAGGTAATTTGAGGCAGGGATTTATCCCACCTGACCTGTATGGAACCACCTTATAGGACAAGCTCATTTTGCAGCTAACTTTTTATAAGATGGTACATCATGGAGCTGACTTACTCAAAATCAGCTTTTCTTCAGGTTCTTCAATAGTTAAAAAGACCCACTGAGAATTTTTTTTTTTTTTTTTTTTTTTTTTTTTTTGCCATGAGTGTTCGCATGATGTCAGTTTTTTTCCTGGCCCAGACTGTTTATTTCATGAAACATCGCTTTAAAAAAAAAAAAAAAAAAAATCAGGAGTCTAAGCCTCTTCTTTATTGAAATATTTGAGTGAATTTCAAGGGACAGTTCCTAGAACCCACAAACAAACCTGACTACCAGAAAAAGAGTAGAAAGGAAATCTCACCCAGGAAGAGATTAAGTTAGGAAGCAGCCCTTGAATTTTCTGATCCTCTAAAACTCTCCCTGAGAAGGGAGCCTTCACGAACATCAAGAACTGGCTTTGAAACAGCGACTTCGAGCACACTGTTTAAGCTCTTCGTGCCAATCCCTCATCTTAAAACAGAGCTAGATAATGTAACTACGAGTGTCGTAAAGAGCATGTCAGCGAGAACACGTGCAAAATGCCTGGCACGTCCCAGGATCTCAGTATCCGGTCTCCACCTCACGGAGTCCGGAGTGGAGGTAGCGTGTGAATATCCGCATGGGATAGGCTGAAGTGGGGAGAAGCAGGGGTTCAAGATCTAAAGGAGCCAAGAGGTTATTCGTCTCTTAGGTAGTTTCCCCCAGAGGTCTAAAGCTATACCTCAACTGCTTATAGCATGTTCACGTTCACAGGCATGTTTAAAGTGATTAAATTGATTTAGGAAACTATGACCTTGCTTTAGTGGCAGAGGTGCAAAGGTACTAGTAACAGTTGGTTGAGAAAATGTAGGAATTAACTTTTACTGTTGATCGCCTGGTCTTCTGCAGACCCCTACACGCCTTCACAGAAGTGGCCCCACAGACACCAGGATGTGGAGAGATGGAGGCCCAGGTAGAGGATATTGCCATTATTCAGGTATGAGAACATGAGCAGGTAGAGGGTGTCGAATGGTGGCCACAGGGACAAGAGACAGTACTTGGTATAAGAGAACATGGAAAGGCGGAAAGATCAGAACTTGGCAGCTGATGTGAAATGGTCATTTTTTCCCTCATTTTTAGCTAATGTGTATTCTCATGTTTCTACAATGAGTGTATAACATTTATATAAAAACGACAAGAAATTTTAAAAATTGCCAAAGTAAACAACATATTTAAATTAAAAAAGGTGTCAGTGATGGCGCCAAGGCTTTAACCTGGAGCGCCTGGGAGAGATTACTGGTGCCGCTTAGACAAACTTAGAAAATCAAGATAAACAAGTTTTCTGGAGTATGAACTGGAGAATGGTGATGAATTTATCCAGAAACCTGCTAAATCTGAAATGTTGGTAGGGCACACTGCAGCAACTGACATGAAGCAAGTGGTCAATAAATACTTGTGAAAAAAATAAGTGAATGACGTATAGACTATCTGTTCTGAGAATTAAGGAGGACTAGATAAAACAGACCCGACTCTCACTGAACCTAAAACACGAAAGACTAAATGGTGATGGTTTACACAGGAAAAAGCCTCCGTGACAAGTTTGGGAAACCCTGGACAAAACCAACCAAGTTTCTTCACGCTTTGGAGGGTGCGGAGACCCTGGCACGTGAAGGAGCCGGGCCTCGAGGAGGCAGCCAGACGG
Organism: Rousettus aegyptiacus; assembly: GCF_014176215.1. Classification (NCBI taxonomy): domain Eukaryota; kingdom Metazoa; phylum Chordata; class Mammalia; order Chiroptera; family Pteropodidae; genus Rousettus; species Rousettus aegyptiacus. Next base: position 13,118,963 of record NW_023416285.1, read on the forward strand.
GGAAGAAGGAAGTGGGTCTTGACATCTGTGCCAGGATGCGGGGCTGGACCAAGTCATGTGGGTCTTGAAAACAGACTTCTAAGCTGCCATTTTTTTTCAAAAAGGCATTGAAATGTTGGTTAAATAATTATTTAGAAACGTGGCCAGGAGCTTCCAACAGGATGGGTTGAGGAGGGGGCAGTAGTCAAGCCTTTTCTGTAATGCCCCTAGCAAGCCAGCTCTGGCCCACACGGCCACATCCTGCTCATCGAACCAGTTACCCACTTCCATCCTCCCAGAAGGCAGTTAGTCAATGTGCCTCTTGAGATGATCAGACCCCCACCGCCAGGAGCACAATCATGACATCCCTTCAAACCACATTTTAGTTTTCGCCTTGAGTGGAGTTCTGATGAATCTGACATGGTCTTACTTTCACCCCAGTGCTGTTTTAATGTCTCTTTGAAATCGATGTCCCAATGACCTGCCCTGCTGCCTACACTTGACCCTGCTTTGGCTGAGATGCAAATGGATAAGGTCGGTCCTTTTCTGATGTAATTGCCAAGTCCAAGATGGTAAACACACAATCTTCCTCCAATGAAAAGAACTGTAGTGCTATTTGAGTTGAGGAAGAAAGGGGTACTTATCTCCCCCTTAAAGTTCACATTTTCAGCTGATTCAGAAGTAGTAATGGCAGAAAGATGAGCACACAGGGTGAGTGGTACCGGGCCAAAAGTCCTGGAGATGTTTCAGGACCCCATGACCCTTGAAAATGGAGCCAGCGAGACCGCAATGCTTGTCTGCAAGTGCCAGGACACCACTGGGGGTCGTCACACCTGAGCCAGCATCCTCTGAACTCTTGTTATCTGGCAGCAACTGTCCAGAATCTCTCTCCAATGCTGAGAGCTGCTGTCAGACCAATGCCCACAGGCTGGGATTGCGACATTCTACATCCCAGGTAGAATCTTGCGAACGACAGCAACCAGGTTATCTGCTCTGTCATACTGGGCTCTTGCTTCCCCTGAACTGCTCAGTGATGAAGTCATTTTTCTGTCACTACCTGCATCACTGCCTCTACCCCATGAGAGCCACCATCAAGATAAAGCCTCAGGGGAAGGGTCCTGCTAGGTTAACAATCAATCAATCGATGAGTTGTCTCCATTATCCCCTTAACTCTTATCATCCTTCACTAAACACCTGCAGCCACTGGCTAGACTCCAGATGCCCATCCCCTCCCCAAATACGGCTGCTCTTGAGACTAGTTAAAAATGTGGAAGTGGGAATGATGTTTGGATATTTGATGTTCTGTGAGTGGGACACTGGATCTGGTATGGGAGGCCATCCAGACATAAGTCCACACCAAAGCCATTGCCACACTCTGGAGCACATCAGTCTCTCCTCTCGTGAGGTCCTTCCTGATGACAACATCCACTAAGGGAGTCTCACCCCTATGGAGAAGTGATTTTCTCTTTGGACCGATTTTTGACATGAATTTAAAAAATTTCACTCCTGGGAAACAAGTTCGCTTATTTTACGATTCCTCTGCAGAGCCCCAGAAACTACTAAAAAATAATACATATTACCTGTAGTGGGTGTGGGGGGGAGGGGATGTCTCTAATACACACATAAAAAAAAACTGACATTTTAAAAAAGTCCACAGACAAATCTTAATTTCTTCTTTTTAGAGGGACGAAGTCACAAAATTCAACAGTGAGAGACACTGGGAGTCATTAACTCAGAGAAACAGGTAAATGATGAAACACTTTCCCAAAAGAGTTCTGTGTTTGGCCTTTATCTAAATGCTTATTACATTTTATTAAAATGTTATTGCATATATTAGTAGCTAATTTATTGAATACTTAGTATGTACCATGTTCTGTCTGTGCATTTTATAATAATTAGCTCATTAATATTATTTCATCTTTATAGCACACCTTTGAGGTAGGATGTTACTATCCTCATTTTAGAACTGAGGAAATTGGACAACTTATAGAAGGTCACAGAACAAGAGAGAGCAGAACGGGATTTTATCCAGATCATTCTGACTTCAAAACCTATGCTCTTATTCACCAGGCTAAATTATCTTCCAAACACAGACACAATTTCATATAAATGAAACATACGACTAATTCTTGACAATCAAACACAGAGGAGATATTTGCATGTGACACAAAGCACGGAGGAAATGCACAAAATACATTTTAAAGAGCAATGAAATGGTGGTAGTTAAACGAGCTAGTTGAAAAGATTTGTTTGTCCCAATAAGACCTATCTTTGCTCGAAGTTCGCCATTCTGTCCAGTTGAGAAATAAAATGTTCTAGAAACATCCCAGATGCCGCAGCATTTGGAAAGTTTGCATTATTTTAGCAAGTACCAGTATTTTGAACATCTGTCTAACAAGAGATACACATTGATAACACAAAGGGGAAGGTAAGAGGTACAAGAGAAGGGCATAATTCAGGGATCATCTCCAAGGGCAAAAGATATATCAGCTGGGTGTTTAGGTCTGAACTTGAGTTGAAAGTCAGAGTCTGGAAAATATGCTTTCAGTTGTAAGAGATAAATCTCATTCTCCTAGACATCGGAAGTGAGCTCCTTAGTGTAGAGCAGAAAGTGTGCCAGGATCGAGCATCTCCATCCACCTCTCTAGCCTCCTGTCCACATGACAGTGTGTTTCACTCCTAAAATGAAGTAACTTGAGGGTTAATAAAATAGGCTCATAATAACGCAGACTTCTTGGGTTGGTATCCCAGTGTTTTAACTTGCTAAATATGTCAACTTCTCTGTGTCTCAATTTCCTCATACAATGGGAAATAATAGGAATAATACCTATCTCATGGGGTCGTTGTAAGAAATCAACAAGTATCTAAAGTGACTGCAACTTCATCCAGCAAATGGTAAATGCCACATGTAGAGGTTTGTTATTATTAGCGTATGTTCAAAGCGATTAAACCGAATCCCTTCTTAACATATTCCGTAACAGAAACAAGAGGTATTAAAGCACTCAAATAAAATTCTTGAAAATTCCAAGGTTAGATTATAGTACCCCCTTTTAAAGATCCTTGGAAAATGGCAAAAGTCTAATTAGATTTGTTTTCAGAAACAAAAATTGATTTTTTTTTGTCGATAATTCTATTCACTGAATCTTCTTCTCCACCCAGCCAAAGGCAGGAACTTTGAAGAACAAATTCCAGTCTCTGTCATCTGAATAACATAATCTTATGCCACCATGTCAATAGCAACATCTTTTACTAGCAGTTCAGACATATGGTTAAATTGCTATTAATATATCTCATACCACCTTTCGAATAATCAAAACAATGCCAACAAACCATCTACATATGTAAAATTAGCAAAAACAAAACCAAACAAAAAAATGATAAAACCTAATGCTGGCAGAGTTACAATTAAGCATAGATATGCAAGTATACATTTTGAGTAATAGGCTACAGTGTTTTAGCCCTTTGGAAAAACATCATCACAATATGCTTCAAAATCATAAAAATATTTGTTTATATCTCTGTGAATTTATACCAAAGAAACAGTAGAAAAGATATAAGCCATAAGCACTAAGATTACTAAGATTTTTCACAGCAGTGTTATTTGTAGTAAATTATGTAAATATAAATGTAAAATAAATATACTGTGAACTATTTACTTTTCTCAATTTTAACACACTTTTTGGTAAATTTTCAACATTTCTGAAATTAGGCTGCATCTTGCATTCAAAGTATGCATTTAAAGGGGTAATATTTCTCTTCCTCTTTGAAAAGCTGTCTTGAAGGAAACGGTACATCTTAAAATCAGTCTAGAATCTCACACTCAAGAAAATGCAGTAGCATGTCGTCAGAGGTTGTACAAAAACATGAAAATACGGACTACGACCACTATAAATTTTGCCTGATTAGGGGCCAGAGCAGAAGAGAAACATAGACAAATGCAGTTTGATTTACAAGTAATACTTTTTCTTCTTTTCACTTAGAGTTCCATTAATGTTACTATGAGGTCATGTATGTGTTAACATTTCTTTTTCATTTTCTAAAGAAGGAAATATGCCTTATCTGACTGACATCCACGTCCAGTGAAATCTTGGGCAGAAATATCAATGAGATGGGAGTGAAAAGCCACCTAGATGCCCTGTTCACCATAGAACCAGAAACTTAAGAGTCCAGTAGGATGTGCAGAGGCAGAGAAGGGGGCAGAGCGGCAGTGCGATCGCCAAGGACACTCACCCCTGAAAGCTGCAGTGGGTTGGGAGGAAGCGTAAACTCACATCCAAATGCCTAAGATGGATGTGGGGACCTGTTCGGGCTGCGGATCTGTTGCCACATAGGGCCCAAAACAGTCGGGCTCCGTAGAAAGAGGAGCAAGAAGATAAGGCAGTATTCAAACATGAGAAAGCTACCAGGCAGCTGACGTGGGGGCAGAAAAAAAAGGAATCCTAGAAAGAGAAATAAGCTAATAAGAAAAGAGAATGTACTAGATCATCCTTATAGACATCACATAGGTCCTCCACAAGTATTTATTAAAGAAACAAATAAGTGAAAGAGTGACTTAGATATGCCTAAACGCTAACACCATACCTGGCCCATAGTGGTTGCTCAATAATTCATTCAATCACTTATTCGTTCATTCGTTCATTTAAGAAAATTGACTAAGCATTTGTTATGTGTCAGGCAATCGTCTCAGTAAAAGAGACAAAGCACTGAAGAAAACAGACAAAAATCTGTGCCCTCAGGCTGCTTCCATTCTGGTGGGGATAGAGAAGCGTGGAAGAGTGGCAGAGATGACTGACTATAATAAACGAAAAAGTCAAGCATGCAAAACATTAGATCGTGATGCATGCTATGAAAAAAAATGCAAGAGTTCAGGTGAATGAGAGTGCTTGGTGTAAGAGGGAGGCTCGTAACTTTAAACAGACTGCTCGAGAAATATGTAGCTGGGTATTTAGGTATAATTCTAAGAAAAGACTTAGAGAAAGAGTAAGAGTAAGCCATGCAGACCTCTGAGAAAAGGAGTGGAAATGGCACATGCAAAGGCCCTGAGGTGGAAACATGTAAAGAATGTTAAAAACCAGCCGGGAGGCTGTTGCAGGTGGAGCGGAGTGATGAGCTCAGAAAGGAATTGGAGAAGTTGGGGCCTCAGAAGCAATTTTAAGACTCTGAGTAAAATGGGGAACCACTGAAGAGTCTGGAGCATGACTGATCTGACCTGATCTGACCAATTGTAAAAGTCTACTGTTGTGCTGAGTGAGAACACTCCAAAGAGGAGAGGAAAGACGCAGGGAAACCAGTTTTAGGCCAATTTTAATAATCTAGCTAAGAGACCTGGACCAAGGTGATGATTAAAAAGTACTAAACCGTGATTGCATCCAGGGATATTTTAAAGAGAGACCCCACGAGATTTGCAAATGAATTGGATATGGTGTGGAATAGAAAGAGAGGGGTCGAGTATCATCTCAAGCTTTTTGGCTTGAACAATGGGAAAGGTGTGGAAGAAGTACATTGGATAGAGAAGACCAGGGGTCTTTGGGGACATAATTTTGCAAACTTATTACATATTGAAGCCAACATACAAGTTTAGGGTGAATGAATATACGAACAAATGGTCAAAGAACAGAAAAATGAAACCGTGAAAACAGAACGGGACAAAAATAAAGGAGAGAGAAGACAAAAATAATACTAATACTGTAATAAAACAAAGGAGGAAAGAACCTACAAAAGAGGGAAATAAAACAGAACGAGGACGTGAGGTGAGAGCTGATTGGGAGAGCCGTGTTTTCTGGGGTCCGTCGCCCTCCCGTCCCCCTCTGTGGAGGTCCGAGTTTCCCCCGCAACCCTTCTTTCATCATTAAGAGCACATGTCCGAATCCGCTGTTGCCTGACACTGTAAATAAACACCAGTGACAAGACGATTTCCCGTACATGTGTCTCAAACGTGCTCATTTCAGGCCGGACTGTGGGATCACTGGACATTGGAAATCAGGTGGCCGGGCAGAGGGCCCGGCCTTCTGCATCCCATGATGTCAGTTCCGCCTGGCCCTTCTCAATACCTGTTTGCGTGGAATAGGAACAGTGCACAGGTCCTTCCTCTGCACGCCTGGCTTGGGCGCGTTGAGAAAAGGCTGTTCACCACCAATAAGGAGGATCAGAAAGACACGGACAGGGGGAGGACAGATGAGGTGGGGACTCCTCGCTCAGCAGCTTCCCCTGACCTTGCTTCCAACGTCAGGTGGGAAGGCTGGTTCAAAGAATTAGCTGCTCAGGAATTACCCTGGAAGAGCTATCTCACAGCTCTTTTTTTTTTTAGGGTTGATTTCTTTGGCTCTGCGTTTGGAGCAAGCCAAAATCATCCCCAGAAGTCCTGGCTTCTGGGCCTGCACTATCACCTACTCGCTGTGTCATCTTGGGCAAGTCACACAACCTGTCAGTGCTCGGCACTCTTGTTTGGAAAAGTAAAGATAATTAACAGTTGCCTGCCAGAAGGCAGGCTGCCGGGCCAGATGATCTGGATCAGGCCGTTCCGGCTCCAAGGTCTATGATCGTGTGATGTTTATTGACAGTGAAATGCACAAGGGCAGGAGTGTAGAGATGTGTGCAGGGAACAGATGTGATCAGTCACCCTCCCGCACCTTCTCCAAGTGGAACTTCTTATGGGATCTTTAGCAAAAAGAGAAAAACCCCTATCTTGGCTTTTTATTCTGTGGAGAGCAGTGGAACAGGAAATGATGTGAAAACCATGTACTTTGCATTCAGACAGAATTGGGTTTGAATTCCTGGTTCCGGCGCTTCTAGAAATACAACCTTGAGCAAATTCCTTTTCACATCTCTGTGGACTCATCTGTAAATGGATATAGAATAACACAAAGAAATCTAGGTTGCTGAAAAAGATTAAATAAGATGTTAAGTGTAAAACACCAACCTTATTAGTAGTCATGGTCCAGTCACAAAAACAGACCACTCTAGATATTAAAATAGGGAAGATTTAATACAAAGGGTCAGCTACTCTGGTGATCGAGAGTGCCCATTATCCCCTAACCCCTAACCTCAGCTCAGGCTCCAGACCTCCAAACCCTAGCCTGGTTTGAGCCCTCCAAGATCCTTGTACCTGGGAGAGAAAAAAAAAAAAAAGACATGAATGAAAAATCGGAGGATGGATTCCAGGAGGAAAGGCTGTGAACACCCTCATTTTGTACATGAAAGTACAAAACGGGAATGGGAGGCGGAAAATAATTTGCAAGGTTGTATGACGATTAAGAGAAACACCCTTTCCCTACCCTTGGTTTTCATGGGGAAATTTTTCCCTAGGAAACAGCTGCTTTCCTATCCCATTATGGTGGGGCCGTGTAATGATTCATTTTGCTCGAATTTGAGAATGACAGCCTGCTGAGCCCAGCTCAGCCCTACGCTTCTCACCTGGGGCTACCCTTATGAAGCTGGCCATCCTGACTCTTCCGGCAAGTGCCAGTGGTGGCGTGAGGAGCATCCTGAGATGACTCGATGGATAAATCTACCTCACGCAGGGCTATAGTGATGGGCCATTTGCCTCTCGTGCTCAAGCCTAATATCAGCTCCAGTGAAAATGAAGATGAGATGTGGCCTCTACTTCATCTCCTTTATTTCTCAATTTGTTCCAGACTCGGAGGATAAAGATCTAGCCCCTTAAAAGCCCCCAAATAATGAAGATCAGCTGTAGTCTTTGATCTAATGCTGCCAAGCTGCACCAAATCACAATTAATAAGAATTATTGCTCATCAATTAGACTGTCATTGTTCATGTCCTCAAAAGCAGATATTTTTCATCAAAGTTAATCTCTTTATTTGCTAGCATTTTTATCTTCCAACTTCTGTTGTGGTCAGGGTCACTTGGGGAAATTTAAAATTCAGATGACCAGGCTCCAACCCTTGGGATTCTGAGTCAGTAGCAAGCCCTGATGTCTTTTACAAGCTCCCTAAGTGAGTGCCACACTTTGGGAAGCAACTTCTATAACTAGTGGCTGGTTCTCAACCTTCACCTCCTATTGGAATAATCTGAAAAACTCTAAAAAATACTGATTACCTGGGCTCCACTCCCAAAAATTCAGATTTAATTGGTTAAGGGTGAAGGCTGCATATCTGGACTTTGTAAAAAGTTCTCTAGGTGATTCTAATGCAGTCAGAGTGAGACCCACTGGTATAGCGCCTCATAAGAAATTTTTGTTTAAATCACTTATTGTTGATGATGGCAGGAAAGGCTTTCTGTTTGCTGGATGCCTTCTGGTTTCTGGAGTTCCCGTTCCTTTGTATGGACAACATGGTAGCTGAAGGTATTTGGGGAAAAGCAGACCAGAATCCCAAAGTCCCAGCACCATCATCAAAGTGCATTACCACTGTGCGGCAGCTCAAGTCCTCATCCTACTTTGCTCCACTGTAGTTCCAACTCACTTTGAAATGACGTGGGTTTTACATGTCTTTAACTAGACCTACTCGTGTTACGACCATTGCTGTCCGACGGACTGTAGTGCTGCTCTTGGCAACACGTTCCGACCTTATCATCCTTAGTCCTTCTTTATGACTACATGGGCACGAACAAACCCTTGTCGTTAAACTAGCATATGTTGGGGGTGAGAAGGATCCTCTTCAGATCTCCATTCTGACTATGAAATGAACCCCAAACAGAAAAAGTGCCCACTTTAGGAGTTCTTCTCTTGGTCCTCTAGATTTAAGTTCTGGGGAGAGTCGTGGGCATGACAAGGACCTGATACCAAGTTTAATAGGAGTCAGTGCCCATCTTATGTGGACTGCTTCATGTCAAGGATGACAGATGCAGGGACAAGAGATAAAAGTTAACTTACCTAAGATCATCCCCTGGTGACTAGTGGAGCATGAGTAGAACACATTCTTTCTTAACCCCTCTCTGGTACCTTCGGACCCACCCCGTATAGTACCTGCCTTTATCCCAGATTTACTTCTCTACCTTGAACCAGGAGGAAATCTTAAAACAGTAGACCAGGTTCGAGAGTAAATGGCTCTGGGCAGTATGAGAAGAGAAAGGGAACTCAAGGCAGAAGTTAGGAAAGAGCTAACAGGGGAAGAAAGAAGAGAGGGTACTAGCATCTTGCATCTTGAGACAAATGTGGTTAGCTTGACAGAGATAACTGCCAATCGTACATGTCGAGTAAATTGGCTTGGTACAGATTTCAAAATATGATCTAGAAATGTGGAGGAGGAGTGTTGATCGAGGGGCTGTACCTTTCAGGGGGAGGTACACAGAGGGGTAAGGAACCAGACAGATCATCAAATGTGTAGAAAAGAATAAAAGGCTTTACTGTTTGACAAGGAATGATGTCACTGCAAGTTTACAATGTGAAAGCTCTCATCAGATACGGAAGAGGAACACAGAACTCAGAAATAGTGAATAATCCAAAGCAAGATGCAGGAGAGCAGCTATAGGAAAAAAAAGGGCCTCACAGCGCTTCCAAGAGAAAGTCCAAATGACCTAGCCTAACTCCCAAGCCACTTCATCACTCAGCCCCTGCATATCTCCTTAGTCTCACGTTCTCACACTCCACAAAGAAAACCCTCTCCGCAGCTGGAAACTATACTCCTAAAATGAGACATGGGAGTAGAGTGGTCCGGAGCAAAAGACTCAGGCGTGAAACCCTGGTTCCACTACTCACTCATTTGGTGACACCAGGCTGATAACTTTACTTCCCTATCCATCATAGCTCTCTGGATCCTCACTTATAAATCTCAGTAAAAATTTCGGACCATTCAGAGTCCTGATAGTCAACATTTCAAACAGACGTAAGTCATTTTCCAGTCTGGTCCAGTCTCTCTCCTAAGGGCTCCCAGTACAGTGGATTCGCCACATTGCCCAGAGTGGCCCGATCCCAAAGGACTCATACTGGAAATCTTAGGCGATGGAGTTCACATTTGGGAACTTTACTCAAGCTTCAAAAGTCTCTGGAAAGGGAACTATAATCCTCCCCAATTAGCTGCCAAGCCGCAGTTTACAGGAGCCGTCAAATACTATTTCCAGAAACTTCCACTCAGGAAGAAATTATATTTCCATACGGGAACACTAAGGGTGAGGGTGCCACTGCATATCATTTGGGTATTTGGGGCATGTGTTTTTTATTTTTTATTTTTTCACCAACTCAAAACCCAGTCCTTTCTCGTCACATGTAATACCGCCAGAGTGAAACCGACGAGACATACAACAAAGTTGAGGAACAGAAACACAAAGACCTAGATAGTAACCTATTCATTTTCCAGAGGAAAAAAAGGTAACAACTATTCTAGCAAAGAAAATAGCCCTGCATTTGGTCTTTTTTTCCTCCTTGTTTTCCCCTCAATTTAAGAGAAAAATTTTTCAAATTCACACAAAATAGTATACACTGTCTGCTTTTCTGTGGCCATGTTCAAATATATAACCTTTCAGGTCACCACAAAACACTTTTTGGAAATATGTCTCAATCTGTCTTTCAGTCTGACAATGAAATTACCAGACAGTTCGGCATGTGACATGACTGAATTAGGCTGTAGCTGACCAACTGCTATCATTATCACAGTCCATTCTTTACTTCCTAGGAGACAGGGTGGGGAAAAAAGAGTCACTAAAAAATCCCGAAACAGAATCCTAGCTGATTATTTGCACAAGCGAAGTGGCCCAGCAGAATTAAACTGCTCCCGCGTCCGAGAGATCTCAGGGCACTAGAATTACTGATGCAAATCCTGGCTCGCTTACACTCCACCATTGCTACTTTGCCAGCCTCCAATCTGTGACTCCATTAGTTACAGATACCTAATCCAACTCCCTTTGGACTGGCAGGGAACATCTTAGAATGTCTTCAGACTAAAGTTCCATAGAAGTATTTGACCTTTTTAAGAAACACTGATCAAATTTGCCTTGAATATTTCACTAAATCATGGGAACAATCATAAATGACATATAAAAATTCAATATCTGCTGGGATCAATAAGCTGTCCGCTCAGAAAAATATATACACACACATTATATATATAATGTAAATATATAAATAATACATATTACCCGAATATACTTTTTAAAAAAAATTCACAAAGACTTGCTCCTATTCCAAATAGAAACAGTTTAATTCTTATACAGAGAAGCTGGCTTTTAGCCTGGCCTGACTGGGGAATAGCCACACACTAAGATGAAATTACTGCCACGAGCACTATCTTATTGACTTAGGACGCTGTCTCTGTAAGGGTTCAGTTCAAAAATGCAAATATTTTATATAGGGGGATAGCATGTTGTATAATTAGTAGTTTCTAACATATTCCCATGGATATGTTTATAGTTTAGCTGGCAGAGAGCAAAAATCTTCAAGAACAGGGGTCAAACCTGGGTAAGTGTGATGAGGAGACAGGCTGCGGGGGAACCCAGGGCAGGCAGAAGTTGACAGAGAATGTGAGAATGTCCAGCGATGGCTGGAAAACCAACAAAAGATGTCCCAAGACAGTGCCAGGGCGCCAGGGCTGGAGAGGCCCAGCATTGTCTGTCTGCTCTTCCATATTGCCTTGAGCCCCAGCCTGCCCTTTCTTGTTGAAGAAAGCCTAGAAACAATATGGCTCCCACATATCTTCAGAATTTGTAAGCATAGCCCAAAAAGTCCCACTTCAAGGCACATGTAAATAAAATGAGATTGGAGACTTTCCTTCCAACTCAAAACAAAGATACGAATATATTCTAACAAGTCACCCAATAACTAAGCAAATATGATGTGATTTGTTGTCCTATTCATGTATCATAAGCCTTTCATAGTACGCAATGCAATAAAAGTTTTCTTCCTTTTCTCTCCCTCCCTCTCCCTCCGTTTCCCCGCCCTCTCCTTCTTTCTCTCAAGAGAAAACTAAGCCATTGTCCTGATGAAAGTAAAACAACACTAAAAGAACAGGCTAGAGAAAGTGAATAGATGGAGTACATTCTCCAATGCAAACCTGAGAGGCTCTAATAGCCGGAGATTCCCTCGGTGACCTTCACTGATGACAGACACATGCACGTACACACACACACGTGTGTGTGTGCACACACACACACACACACACTGGGTTTGGCAAATATGCCCATTTGAAGACCTTCCAAACATTTCTCTTCTCTCTCCAGAATGAAGATACCTCATTGTCAATGAGATTGTCTATAAATTTGCTTCAATGGTCACGCAGGTTAAAAAATAAATTAATAGTCTAAGACGCTGGGGCTAAAGACCAAAAAGTTAAAACACTTACAAGGCAAATCATTCAAAGAGGCCAGATAAAATCAAAAACAGAATTTAAATGGCCCTGGCATAAGAATGTATAAAAGAACGAGTCCTGACCTATGACAGAGATGAGAACTTTATTGGCCGTGTAACTCTAAAAGGCAGGAAAGGTTGATACGTGGAACACAGTGGGTAGAAGGTGAAGGATTTATATCTCGGTCTGACAGGGTTGGAAAAACCAATACAATAATGCCAGGGAGAAGGAGAGAAGGATGGACGTGCTGTGCGGTTTAGAGCTTTGACTGCATAATTAGCCCATGTTGTAATTAAGAATCTAAAGGGCCGATTGAAATGAAAGCACAATGGGCAGATTTGGATTTTGCTGTATCAAGCCAGAATACTTAACGCAGTAAGAGTTTTCCCCAATTTTGGCTGGATACTTTGGGAGCCGACAATCAGCGAGGCTTGAAAACATCCTTGCCCTACCTGTTTCATAACAGTCGTGACTGACAGAAAGGAAATATTTTAAAAGGCCTTAGGTGGTGGTTCCATCTTTGGGTTTTCTATCTAGCTTCAGGACAATACTTTTTAGGGTTATCATTTCTCTCTCCGATCACAAGAAACCGAGTTCATGACAGGTAGGAAGTCAAGGCTGAGCTGATCTCTAGGCCAATGAGAACGTGGCACTGTAGGCTCGTTTTATTTATAGATGCCTAAGATATCAAACTAGATGGAAAGGAGGAGAGGGAAGAATTCGGCTTTATTTGAAGTAAGTGTCTCTGGAAGGCGTCTTCTACCAGTTTTCTAAAGGTACAAGACAATGTCGTGGGTTCTGTCTTTGCCTTTAGAAATATCAGAGGAAGAAAGTATGATGCTTACACACTACACCATGGTTATGAGCTAATTCAAAGGACCCATCTTCATATGGAAGTAAAGTAACCTGAGGAAAATAATGCATTCTGTTCATTTCCACTGTTCTTTCACACAATTCAGTAAATAGACCCCGGGGTCCCTGACTCAGCTTGCCATACTAATTGGGGAAAACAAAACAAAGAAAGATAAGCTTTTTTCCTTTTTCCATTTCCCCCTCCCCCCAAAGATAGGCTTTATTACCAACTATTTGCAACATGAAAAATAAATCACATGCTAGAGGAATCATGAAGAAATATAAGCCTCCATAAGAGGCTCACGACACAAATTCTTAGTTCCTGGGGCTTCTGCAATGCACACTTAAGGAAGGTTTTTTTTAAGGCGATAAAAGCGTCCACCAATAACCTCATTACGATCCATCAAGAAAAACTCCACTGGACACACCTGACACCGACCAAGGTACCCAGAATTGAAAAAAAAAAAAAAAAAGGATGTCAGAGGAGCATCCACTTTTGGGTTTAGAATCCTTAATGCAAGGGAGGCGGTGACTTTAAGAAACTCTTCGGTGAAACTGACATTTACAAGAATCAAGAAAGGAAACCGTCAGTAAAAAATGTGGTGAGCAGAAGCTCTTGGGCCCTTAATATAGTTTATCTTTCACATAAAGGTATCTTGAAAACCTTTACACAAGTCCTTTATGAGGGAATAATTTCTGAGCGAGGGCAGACAATGGTCTTTCAAATCCATTCTCAGTTTAGAAAGCATTTGTAAGGAGGATTTTTTTCCCAAGCCACCGCATGAGAAGTGTGTGATGCCCTTGGAAATCTCTGTAATTAACAATAAGCCTCTTTCACGATTGAAAGTGGACCCTCATACCCTAAAGTAGCACTGATGCTTCTATTTCTGACCTACACCCTTCATTTTATGCAACGTCTTTGTAAAAACCAAGGGCAAGAACAACCTGGAGAAAAATTTTCAAATTTTGGACCAGAGCCACCAAATCAATAATGGCGGAACAAAATGAATTATCAACCTCCGCTGCTTCAATCACAGGGAAAGGCAAGGAGTTAGCCAAAAGAGAAACTGCAGTCAATGTTAAGAAACAGAATGAATTGACTTTGAGGTAGGTTTATACCTAATTAAATGAGACTGGGGGCAAAGTCAAGGTAGACTCCTCCGCAGCTGATAAGGAAGTGATCAGAGGCAGGTGACTCAGCTCAACTGAACCGCGTTTTCCATGCCGGAAAGGAGAGCAGAAATTGCGATGGGGTACAGAGGGGAGAAACTACAAGTTTTTCAGAGGTGCGTTTTCCCTCATCCTGGTCCTATATCTAAACTCGTTCAAAATATCTCAAACTCTTCCACCACAAATCATTAAGTCCCCATCAACAGTCAAAGGTTCGGCCTGAGCCTAAAAGAACAAAACCCTTTCTATGGGGTGACCTATCAGCTAAATGCAGGAGGAAAAGAGAACTGGGGGGAAATACCTGCCACTGGTTTCTAGTGCTGAGCCGACGGTTTCGAAACTTTTTTCATGTACCTGGACGTGTTAGGATGAGGCTACAGTTCCCAGACTCTTGGGTCATACCATCGGCAGCCACCGTTATGGTACCATGTGAGTCTGGGAGGGGTAAACAAGACATATCTGAAGGCAGAAGATGCTCCTGGTAGCTTTTTTGTATTCCCTGGGGACTCGGCACTAGATTAGCCATAAAATGGGATCCAATTTGACGTCTGCCCCCATCAGCGATGTCACACCCTTTTTTGGAAGAAAGGGATTTCCCAGGACCCCGAGTGGTACATGGAAATGCTGTGCATGACAGCACAAGTCGTACCTGCTTTTAGCCGAGAGGCCTTGCCAAGCACCAAGAGCCTGAGCAAAGAAATGGAACCCCAACCCTCTTACTCTACTCATCACACCCACACTTGCGACCTACACGAGGGAAAATTGCACCAAACTTTCACGGCAGATCAAAGTAGGAGCAGCTTTCTTCCACTGCGCCTTGAACTTTACCCACACGTAGGAACATTTCCTGCTTCTTTTATAAACACATAGTGTTCTTTAAATGTGTATAAGTGATGCTCGAATAATCCTGGATGACTCACCATTTTCTGGTCCTATACAGATAATTATATGTTGAAGAATCCCTTTAAAAGTCCCCAAATCTATCTCAGCACTCTCAATGTTTTTTAAATTGCAAAAGGGTCAGCCATGAAGGAATGGGTCTCGCAAGGCCAATAAGAAATTAACATGAACACTGACAACAGCCTTCAGCCCTTCTACAAAGCTAAATTCACAAGAGTTGTGCACACCCTTATCAGGAAATTATAGATCTTATTATTGGGGAACTGGGTGGCAGGTGCCAAAAACATTTAAATTCACTCTATTTCCAATTCATGAAGCCCATTGTAACTTGGTATTATGATTTTATTAGATTTGTGCATTTAGCCGGGAACCTATTATTATAATAAAATACAAAATGAAATTATTGTTTTCTTGCAGTGAGAACCTCAGAATTATCTAACACTTTATTGTTTCCCTATCAAAAGAAATCCCAACTTTGATTTTTTTTTAAGATTTTTTTAAAGAAACATCACTTTCTCTATCTACTTTCCACAACAGTTCTTGCTTCTTAACAGAGAAAGAAAGAAAAGGAATCGAAATGGAGGCCATAAGTCACATCAGTTTTCCTTTAATTGCAGTATTATATATGTATTTCTCATATTTTCTACCGTTATCTCTGCCCAGCCAAATCTCCATTCTTCATTCAGTGCTCATTAATTGAGATGGTGTTTGGGGAGAGTTGATATATAGATATGAGTTTCATATGGCCAAGTGCTTACCTACTATTACACACCAAATGGAGTTCAATACCCATAATGGTCAATTTAGCTACTTGTCATGTGATACCCCCTCCTTCATCCATCCCTTACTGATGCTCTTACAATTCCTCTTTTCTTCTCTCTCTTTCCACTCCACGTTATTATTTTCTCTCTTCATCAGAAAATAAAAACGTATTAGAAATACTGAGGGGAATCACATTAGATGTGAGACTTCATAAAATTATAGGTTCACTGATTGTAGAGTTAGAAGGGGCCTTATAGATCATGTCATTCAGTCTGTCATTTTCCAGATGAAGAGAGGATGACCCAGGAAGATCACACTGCAGTTAGGGACAGAGGCAGGACACGTCACCTATTTCTTAGGTAGCTCCAATGAGACCGGACTCTGTGCCCAGCACTCAGCCAATGCATCATCTCCCATAATCTTCAGGACAGCTCATGAGGTAGGTGCTAACACTTCTATTTTAGGTAATTGGTCCAAAGACAAACGGATCATAAGTGGCAGGATCAAGATTATCGAATTACAGAGCCTACCCTCTAATGACTATCCTTTCAATATTACCTCCGGCCAACTTTATACTTAGTTATTCCAAATCCACATAAATAAACACATTGTTAGTGGTGCTATTTAACAATAAATGAAACAAAGCATAAACTTTGGAATGAAAAGCCATGGGTTTGACTCTTGGCTCTGTCACTGATTAGCTGGGGAACTTTGACCAGGAACATTAACCTCTCTGAGAGTAAGTACCCCATTGGCCAAATAGAGGTAATAACTATACCCACCTTGAAGGGGTATGGTGAAAGCCAAATTATATCATTCAGCCATTTGTCAAACGTATACTGTGTGTCTGCTATGTGGCAGGTACTGTCAAGGAGCTGGGTATGCAGTCACTGCCTCTGTGCCCTTGTGGGTTTGTGCGAACTAGAGTAGGAGAAGCTGTCTGTGTCCATCTTGCTTTTTGTCTCTTCGGCTCTCCACGTCTGTTTCTCTGAACGGATGTGAAATATAAAGTGCTTTACAACTGTAAGTCATTGCACCAATCCTTGGAGTGATTATACAGCACAAGGTCACCACTTCTTAGGAACCTTTTACCTAGCCCCTCACTGGGCACTTTCCTTCTCTGGAAGATCTCTTAAATGAATTTTATCAAACCAAAGGTATGCATCTGTGTGTGTGCACGCGCATGTGTACATGTGTATACGATTACTGATTCCCCGCGTTTTAGTGGTTTATACACCCTTTGGAAAGTTTTGCGTTGTATTTTCTATAGGTACTTTCCCTCTAATTTACCAAAGTTGACAAAATAATGATAGCTAACATTTGCTCCCTTACTGTGTTTCAGGGACTGTACCACATGGCACGTATATTTTTAGACACAACTCTTAGGAGTTGAATACCAAACACTTAATCAGAAACTTAGGCTCCTTACTCTAGGGAAGTTTGCATTGGAAAGTTAGACTCGACTTACTATGATTTTTTTTTTTCATTCATACAATAATTATTTATTAAGCATCTGCTGTGGACCAGGCACCAAACAGGCACAAAGAGATTCTGCTCTCACAGAAGTCACACAGTCTGGCGATGGGGACAACATGCAGATGAACAGAGCAGAGAAAACCGGGATGGTGCTATAACCCAGGTGATGCGCTGTGGGCGCACAGAGAAAAGGCTGGCGTGCTCTCTCTCGGAAAACGAGTGAGGCTTTCCGAGCATCCTCCAAGACAACAGGCCACAGACATTTAAGGACTGGATGTATATATAGTTCAAGTTGCCTCTCTACCGCAACTTGCCGCGTGACCTTGGGCAAGTCACTTGACTTTCCTAGCCCTTAGTATCCCTCTCTCTAAAGTCAAGTTAGGAATCTAAAGTAAGCCTAAGGATCCCCACCCTCCCACAATGATGAGGATCACTCACTTCTGCAGGAGTTAGAATTGAAAATCTAAGCACGTAAGGGGAAAAGAGGTGTGTAGGCAGAATTCATGCTTAGCACTGGAGGAAGCAGTTGGCTTGCCTTTGGGAATAAAAATTGTGGTATGAAAAGCAAACCACTTTTCCTGAACTCTGAAATCTCACTCGGGGTGGCCAATGGGTTCCCGCCCTAAAAGGAGTCTGCTTGTCCCCCAGTACATCTCCCTTTCCACAGTCCTCTCCATGTGTGACCTTCTCACTACCCCTGTGCCCCGTCCTCAAACCCAAACCCAAAGCAGCACAATGGGTGCTTGGTGACAGTGAGGGAGAAGGGAACTGATTGCGGGTTTGTGCTAGCTAGAGAGAGAGGCGTCATCCCTGTCTGTCTTGCTTTTTCTCTCTCCGACTTTCCACGTCTTGTGTCTCTGTATCACTCGCTCTGACCTCTCTCAAACTCCCTATCCCCCCACTCTCTCCCCAGTGTTATCTTTGAATTCCAGAAAGTTAAATGGACGGAGAACTTCGCTCTGTGTTAAAGTTCTTTGCATCGATTGAAAGTTTAGCATAAGTGCTGGTGACTATTAGTTCAAGTTAATGCTATTAAAAGACTCCCCATAATTTTCGAGAAAGGTATGCCTTATGCTGAAGCCCACGAGGAATATATAATAGACTTTGGAAGAACTAGAAGCCAAGGAGACAGCATCTTAAATCAGAGGCTTAGAGACACAGAAGTCCTTAGGAAGTTCTGTGTGTCAGGTGAGAGGAGGACTCGAATGCTTACTTCTCTTTTAATTATCTGATGCTCACACTACCGTCCTTTGTTGCCTTCAGCTAGAGCTGATAAGGAAAGACACCAATAAATATCTTGGCGGTCTGAAGGGAGAAGCCATGTTTCATGGGACTCCCTGCTTCTACAGCTGCTGTTAAAATATTACTGCTAATTAGCTGGCTAGTTATATATAAACCCTTACAAAGGAGTATTTTTACAAAATCATAAAATAAATTAAACTACCAAAAATTCACGCTGTTAATTAAAATAACCCCTGTAGGAGGGGGGAAAATTGCTACAAGGCTGAGGTAAACAGGAGGCAATTTCACAAGCACAAACTGATTAATTTTATTTCCCATTACATGTATTTGCTAATATCATCAAAATTAGAAAATAAAGCAATTTCGCCTTGACAGTAGTTCAAACGGAGGAGGTTCTAGCAGAGGAACATAGCCAGTCAGATATACCCTTGGCCCTAAGGTGGCTCTCCTCTATCTGGAAAAGGTAAATAAATGGTTTTTCAGCAAAGACATTGCTCAGGAGAGACATACGAGAGGTCGGGTGAGAAAGGGGACATCTGTCCGGGTCTACGAGAGCAGCCTCACCGAACACATCATAGCCACAACCCCTTCAAACCACCCAAATGTATGAACACGTGAGGGTCCAAGAGAAGCTATGATGCCGATGGGTGGCAGGAGAATGTAGAAAATGAACTAACATACCCCCAGCTCCAGGAACGGCTAAGACTGTTTACTAACAATTTATTAACGCGGTTTGCATATTCTACCCGCCATGCTTCTCCTGCCCCGTATATGATGGAGCTGTACTTTTCTAAAGTTCGCATATAATTCCTATATTTAAATAATTGCCCAAACCTTTTGTGGCTCATTCTTTTATAAAAGATCACAAGGAGTTAATCAAAAAGCCTAGAAAATACTTTTGTAACAAAAAGCACTATGTAGGAAAGAATGAACTCAACCTTCAAGTTCCTTGGCTCTTTGTCTGCCAGCCAACTTAAATGACAGACTTTAATTCAGCTATACTACCCTTCCTTACACATAATATTTTAATCTCCCTCCACGATCAACTTCCTCACCCCTAGTTGTTCAAAGCAAATATTCACCTGAAAATATATTCCTAAGAAGCCTAAATAACACTATTTTATATCCCTTTTTGTCAACCAGAAAAATTCTCAATCCTCTTGGATCCATAATTAGTTTGGTTATTTTATAGCTCCTTTGTGTGGGGTTTATTCATTCTTATACCCCTTAAAATTCCTCGCAGGCTCAAGGCTTGTTTAGCACCTAGTTAGATGACTCTTCACAAAGACTTTGTCAACGGGACACCAAACATCTGGAAGAGGAGGCAAAACTTCAGGCCTAAATCCAGATGTTTTATCTGTGTAACTCCAAACATCCAGATGTTCGGGAGAGGGGGCAGCATTTTATAAATAATACTCTGCCTTTCACAAAGAAAAGGAACAGGTGCCTGCACAATCCAAAAGAGCAGATAAAGTGGGAAATATACATTGTTCCTTCTGCATGTGCTGGAATATTTTATTCCTGTCATCTTGCTCTGCTGTAAAGCTTTCTTCCAAGCCCCATTTTGTACAGATTAATGTTAGCACTAGCCAGCATTTCCTTAGCTAGTAGGGAAGCGATTGTCAGGGTAGCTGTGGCACGCTACCGCCCCAATGCTAAGTCCTGTTGACTCTCTCTCTCTTTAATAGCTTCAGCCCACCACTGCCACCCTGGGAAGAGGTCTCATTATTCCTCATCTTGACCACTGCACAGCCCTTGCATCGGACATCCCAGCTTCCAGTCTGCACCTCCACTCCACAGCCAAGCAACTATTCTAAACTTCCAGCCGATGATCTCGAAATCCTTCTCAGTGCTCCCCCGAAGTCTCACGTTCAGAACAACGTCCAATACATTGGCATCGTCTACAGAGCTCTTGGCCAGTTGGCCACACCCAACTCACAGCCTCACATCCTGACGCTCTCACTGCTGGCACTGGCCCTGGGCTCCAGCCCATGAAAGATAACTTGCTGCGTTCTGGAATATTCCTGTAAATTGTCAGGCCTGCCTATCTGTGTAGTCGCAGCTTGGAAGATGCCCACTCTTATTTCACAGATGTTACCTTCTCCGTGAAGCCTGCAATGGTCTTAGCTGTTGCCCCGGCCTCAGTGCACTCGGAGCATTTGTCTCCATGTATTCTCTCCATCCAAGTGTCTGATCTGGTCCATATCTAACTCTGACCAAGTCTGTTCATTTTACCCCATAAGTAGCTCTTAAAATCCCTTCACCGCCTTGATCTCAAGATAAAGACCAAAATCTATAGCTTTGATAGCCCTGCTGACCTGATCTAGCTCTGTGATGTCGACTCCAGGCTTGTGGCCTCCATCATTCCCCCAGTCTCCACGTGTGCTTCTGTTGCTCCGTTTGCCATCCCCCCATCATCATGCCAACCCCTCCCCTTCCCTTCCAATCTCAGATCTTTGCTAATTCCCACACATCCTTCACAGGTCAGAGAACACAATCTGTTTGGTGGGGAAACATTTCCTGACACCCCCCTTCCACCCAGTTCAAATCAGCTTTCATGGTTATACACACACAGAACCACAGCCCTTTCCCTCATTGCACCTAAGTTAGTGCAATCTTATTACATATTGATTAAGGTGAACTTTCGATTAATGTCTTTCTCTCAATGCGAGCTCCATTGAGATTAGAGGTGGTGTTCTTGCTCTATTGTATGTATCCCCAGTCCCCAGCAAGGTACCTAATTCATCATAACTGCTCATAAATGTTTGTTGAATGAATAAATGAATGATTTACATCCATGCAACATATCATCACACCCACAATTCACTCCTTGAGGACAGAAGCTGTATTTCATTCGTATTTGGGTCCTGGCACACTGCAGGTCCATGAGATGTACCTGTCGAAGGAATATTTTGAGTGGAGAGAGAAGCAGATATCGCCACCTGTAACAAGTAGAGTGAGTGGTCCAGCATTTATGCATCTTCATTCACATAATAGCGAGCTCCCCATCACTGGACTCTTTCAAGAGAGGACAAGTGGAACACGTCAGGAATGGTCTAGAAATAATTCGACCAATGGACTTGATGATCTCTCATATCCTCTCTAACCCTTGTGTTCTCTGGTGCAACTAGAAAGGATTAGAAAGACAGTGCACATAAGGAAGAAAGATCTTCAGGGTATGAGTGAAATTGTAACATTCCCAGAAAGGAGTGGTTCAGAACAAATGGGAAGAGTAGGTTTTTTTGCCAAGATTTTCTTAATTGCAGGCAAGTAGCAGGCATGAGAGGCTCTGTAAAATATGCACGCGATGGCTGAAGGACTCATGTCGGAGATCACAGTCTTCACTCCCTAGCCGATGCCTACTCATTCATCCTTATCCTGGCCCTTATTTCTAGATTCTAGATTTAGATGCAGCTCAAAAGGGACTCAGACTTTGAAGACCCAGGCGGAAAATTGTGCTAGTCACATGGAATCATTTCGACTGTTTTCTCAGCTGTTTCCTAAGAAAACAGATTTAACATTTGTCACCTCGTTCCCAAATAAGGAAAGAGATTTCACTTTCTTCTGAAGCAAAACCACAAGGTGAATTTGGCATTTGTTGAGTGCAGAGTGGGGTTCAGATTAATGTTCTGTTGAGGGTTTCTTTGTGTTTACAATTTTTCTATGGTTTCACACTCAAGAAGCTAAACGAATTGCCCGCGCCTATCCGTGGGGCTTCCTCACAGGATGCTTTCACCAGGACAACTGCTCTGTACCATCTCCTCACCATTGCTCTTCCCATTCTCCCAGTTTCATGGCTTTGGCCATAATTAGTCAGTTTCTGACATATAAGAACATCTGAGGGATGGAAATAGAGGGGGAAAAAAGAAGGAAAAGATCAGAATGGAGCAACACATGATAAAAAGGTCTCCTTTTGCTTCACTGCATATCTAAATTGACAATCGTAATATTTCATATATCAGATCATATAATGAGATCATCGGTTTTGAGCATGTGTCAATCACATGACACATTCTTTATACATATTAGTTCACCAATTTTTAATTATCTAATAAGTTAAGTATTACTATCCTTATTTAATAGGTGAAAAATTGAAGGCTTAGATAAGCCAAATATCTTGCCTGAAGTCATGCCAGTAAAAAAGCGTTAGAGCCAGGATTCGAACCGGCTTTTGTCTTTGAATCCAAATCTAATAATCACATCTCAGAAGGAGTCAGTGAGATTTTCATTAACAAATACCAGGTAAGCTGCCTGTCTGTCACACTAGATCAACCAGTGGCAAATGACTCACAAGAGAACATTTGGCATTGTCTGGGGTTATTTTTGGTTGTCACAAATGGGTAGGTGCTACTGTCATCTAGTGAATAGAGGTCAGCGATGCTCCATACATGCCATATTTCACAGGACAGCCCCCACGAAAACAACAAAAATATAATCAGATCCAAAATATAAACAGTGCCAAAGTCAGGGAACTCTGTACTAGACGCTCCCATTATTATATAAAGGGGTTCTCTGCCATCGACTTACGACCTTCTGTGTTAAAAAGGGGAACAGCTCGTAACTTCTAGACATAAAGACGTATACTTAACAATGTCAGGAATTGACCAAAGCTTTTTAACAATGGGGAAAAAAAGGGGGGGGGGGGAGGAGGAAGAAAAAGAAAGGAAAGAGGAAAAAGAAAAAGAAGGAGAAAACGAACATTAGGAACCTGCACTGTAGCATTCAACAGCTGGATCGCATTACGTGGAAATCAGCCAGTGACAGCACAACAGGCTGCTTTTGTGTCTTCATGAATAACGCAATGTGCTGGCTAAATGCTTTTCCCCATTTAGAAACAGGTAGTTAATGGGAACTGAAGTGATCAAATGCTGCGTACCCCAAGGTTACTCACATCACGGGCCTGGGTGGCCCAGAGCTCATAAATAAAGCATCGGAGCGTCTTATTTTAGGCCTGGTCAGATAAGCAAAGGCCTGCATCATGTGAACAGAGCCCTCAGCGCGCTAGGACACTGAGCCTGCTAATGCCAGGACCTCTCGGAATGTGACATTTCGAGCACAGTACACTGAGTTCGTGCCCTATGGAAGCTCCGTGGCCCACCATGCCTTAATTTTCCATCATCTCCTTGATTCAGCTGCCACAAGAGAAGGCTGTCGCCGAGCCGGACTTCAAATTATGCCAAGCTCATTCCCTACGACGCAGAAGTTAATTTGAGGCACATTTGCAACTTATAACTCTGATTTACTCATTTGCTGGTACGAGGACCACACAGCTTGACAGCCCGCCAGCCTGCACGGCCCATGCCTTCGGAAATGCTTTGGCCCAAGTTGTGACCCAGCTTGGCAGCTCAAAAAACAGCTGCCGGACAATAGCAGAAAATGGAGTCAAATATATGAAAAAAAAAAAAAAAAGTCTATTCTTTCCCTCAAATTTTTACATATAATTATGTAATCATATCCCTATTCAGATACTTTGACATAAATTGTGCTTAATTAAATTGTTGCTAATTTGTTGTTTTATTATTAGCTCATGGCTTGTTTGTTGATATCCACCCACAAGCCATGTGCACACACGCACACGCACACGCACGCACACACCCTCCCTCTCTCTCTATCACACTGGTGGCGTTGCTCTGAAAGTAATGAAAATGTTTTCTGTGAATAATTTCTCTATTTGACAGAATAAAGAAAGATTTCGAAGAGCACTTATTCATATGGTATACAAATGCCTGGATAAACAACTCTAATATGATAATTTACTGGTGTTATTGCTTCTTTTCCCATAGACTTCCTATAATCTGATAGCATAAAATAATATATTCTTTGCATGAAATAAATTCTCCCTACAATAAAAAAAAAATACAGCTTTCATAATAAATATATTTCCCCGTGATCAGTACTATACTGTTTCTCATTCGGATCCTGAGATCCCAAGAGAATGTGTTCAATAAATGTTTGTAAACTTCAACTTGGGATAATACATGTATATGGTCTGAATTTCCTACAAGATTGTATAACTAGTTAGTCATTGACGAAAAGCTACCACGTAATCACCCACGAAACCATCTTCCAGAAGAGGGGACATTTTCCTCTAACATTCCCCCTTGATGTCACCTTAGGAGTCAACGTCTCTGCCTTTATAACTATTTCTCCAAGTGTGGGTCTCGGAACACGTGCTTGTTAGAAATTAAGATTCTAATAAGTTTGTTAGGGTGTTTGTTAGAAACGGAGATTCCTAGATGCCATTCCAAGCCACTCAGGTCTGCACCTCTGAGACCTACTCTTCTAATGCTACGTTCAGGTGACACTGGTGTTCTCCTTGGAGTCTTGAGGGATATGGAGTGGGGGGGTAGAGGAGAGAAAGCAAAAACAAACTACGAGACAATGTTCCCAGGGACAAGGGATGCAAATGAGATCGTGGGGAATGTACTTGCTAATTCACTGCATTTGAAATAAGCCGATATCAAAAATTTGGGCCTGAAGATCATCACCTAGTTAATGCCATATAACCTAAAAAAAAAATAAAAATAAAAAAATCTGGTCTTCAGAATGATAACCCTGAGGCTCAAAAAAATTAAAAAGGCATGAAAACAGAGATGCGAACCTGTTTCTATG
The DNA here is from genome assembly GCF_014176215.1 of Rousettus aegyptiacus. NCBI lineage: Eukaryota > Metazoa > Chordata > Mammalia > Chiroptera > Pteropodidae > Rousettus > Rousettus aegyptiacus. Next base: position 13,144,192 of record NW_023416285.1, read on the forward strand.
ATATACTTTTTTTACTACAGAATGAATTTTCAACCAAAAAGTTTTTTTTTTTGGGGGGGGGCATTTTCCTAGATAAAACTCCACTGACTTCCCAAGCATTCTAGTTCTGAAAGGCTTTGCTATATTTTACCAGAAAATCACCCCTTTGGTTTTCTATTACAGCTTATCATCATTGTGATGACAGAGTAAGTGACTTAATTCAGAATTCCAGAAGAGGTTCAAAAGTAAAAAGTAACATAATTTACCAAAAAAAAAACAGCTCTACCTTCAGAATTATTCTTGAATCCCACATAGCACACACAGATGTGGCCAGCTCCAAACACCTTTGTAGACCTTATTTGGGTTGTTGCCAGGACTGGCTGAGTCAATGTGTTCAGTGTGTGCACTTAGCACAGTGTGATCATTCGTTATTGGGGTGCCGTGGCTGTGTTTACTTAAATGGAATCACAGGGCCTGTTTCACCCACCAAAGATCTCTGCCAGCCCACAGATGAAGGGGTTTGCAGGTACAGATTTGCATTCAACCATTCTCACCAACTAAAATGTAAGCACTTCAGTGGTGAGAACTATGTCTTCTGTTTGTCTGTCTGTCCCACTGTACCATCTATCATCTGGCTGGGTATATAACTTCCCCCAAAAAATACCAGTGGCATGATAAGAACCACCCCCTGAGGGTCAGCATCCAATGGGATATAGAAAGTCCACAGTCTTGGTCTGTGGCTACAGAGACCAAACGAACCATATTCTGAACCCTCTACCTCTCATACAGGTACATTGATTTCTTCCTCAAAAGACTCAGAGGTAAGATGGCTAAGCCTGACCACATCTGGGAAGAAAGTATATAATCGGCAAGCTTTTTGTGAATCCAGACCCTTTTACTTTGTAACCACAGTGAAAGAAACTGTCCTACCCTCACCCAGGAACCATGACACCTCTGTCTGGATCCCAGTCATATTAGAGATTTACCGTGTGGCCTCGGGCAGCTCATTTAACCTCACAGTGTCTTAATTTCTTCATCTGGAAAATGAAGACGATACCTACATCATGGGCACAGCAGTTCAAGGTTAATGCATAAGGCTGATATTGAAATGCAACATCGCGGGGAAATGTCTAATTCGGGGGAGGAAGTCGGGCACAGCAGTGCACTTCTGGGTGGTTCTAACATATGTGGCATTGCAAAACCGGGCCCTAGGGTCAGTAGCACATGACGAGTGCAATAAGCATTTGCAATACACCACCTGGAGTCCTTTATTGTTATTGTCAAGTGGAATTGATAAAACAAACAAAGCAAAGGGTCGGGAACCCTAATTTATCAAAACTATTGATACAGATCTGATATTGACAGGCAAAGGGCCACTTTTAGATTCAGATCAATAAATCCATTTCATAATACAGTACGATCCCAACACTTCGCCCTCAAATCCATCTATCTAGGTATTAGAAATCCATCCCGCTTTGCCTGCAGTCTGTCAAATGTCACCGCGGAGTGCAGAAGCCACCCTGCCAAGTCTATACCCTGAACTAAATCCCTATAGAAACTTTCCAGATATAAATAACTACTATGAACATACAGGGAAGAAAAATAGCTACAAAGTTTCACTCTTACTTTTTTTTTTCCGTTTAGCCTGTGACAAGTAAAAATCATAGAGTTACTCACTCTCCAAAAACAATCTAAAACCAGACGATTTAACCAATTCAATTTTCTAGTCACTGCAACAACTATTTTCATCTGTGAAGCAGTGTTTGGAGCACACGCGCAAGCCTAATCCTGTGCGGCTCTCACAGGCAGCCCCTGCTGGAAACTCTGACAGTGGCTTCTGGGCCCGGACTCACCGTGGGCGGTGGCATTTGATGGCATTCAGGGTCTCAAGCCATGAAGCAGATTCTTTATTTACAGTCAGAAAGGGAGAAGCTTTCCTTCTACGTGTGGGTTGATTGAGATCCCGGTGAATCGGTTGTGAGGGAACCCACTCCCTGTTTGCAAGGCCCGGGAGAGCAGCATAAAGAAAATAGAAAACTGAGCTTGAAAATCGGGCTATCGGGACTTGAGTCATGCGTGGTCTCCGTTAACTCATTTAGCCTCCCTGAGCCTCAGATTCCCCATCATGGACAGATGAAGAGCGCTGTCCTGAGAATTAAACACCATAATGCCCACCACATAGTAAGTGCTCAATAAATACTTGTTAAAAGACAATCTGAAACAAGACATACTAAATTCTTGATATCACCCCTTAACCGATGGGCAAGTTTATATATTAAATGCATACTATATGCCAAGGCATAAAATGCATACCGTATGCCCGGCACTCAATGGCGGGAATAGAGAGGTTAGAAGAATGGAGTACGAAGCTAGTCCTCAGGGCGAGACAGAGGAAAGGTGCAGAACTGAATAAGGAGACTCTAGGTACGAGACCCAGCACCACATATGGAGAACACTTAAGATCTGCAGCCCCCCCTCCAGGCATCCCACTCCCTGCTTTGGGAGACTGTGGAATTATCCAAAAATTATCCCGAGGGTAGGTGGTTACACTCTGCTTTCCTGCAACGTAGAGACTAATTCCTGTGCTCATTTGCCCAAGGAATGCACACTCATTTTACTATGAGCCTCGAACAGTTGTTAAGAAGGTAAATCTGCCACAAATGTAAAAGCCTGAGCTTTTTTATTTTATAGATTGGTTTAGGATGATCTAAACATCCAAAAGGGCAGACACAAGTGCCATCCTGGAAAACCAAAGGTGAATTAAAACGCCAGATACAGTATTAAACTCTTTTTCCAACTGAATCGCATTAGGCATTTGCGTTCTTGGGGCCTGGCCTCTTGGGATCTGTTGTTACCCACCATAACAAGAAGGAGAAGGGGAAGAGGTGGTAGAAGAGAAAAGGGAAGAAGGCAGATTGGAAAGGAGAAGGGATGCCGGGAGAAGAGCGGGAGGAGGAACTAAGAACCTGCAAAGCAGCCCAGATCTCAGTCCTACCCCCTTACCGGCCCCCCCTTACCCCTGCCTTTCCGGGCCACAGGGAATGCTTTACCCCTCCCCATCCACGTGCCAGAAATGGGAGTAAACTTGGCACTCTGCGAGGCCTTCCTTCCCCTGGCTTCCCACCCTGGGGTAAATCACTTGATTCTTCCCCGGAACTTGAAGGTTTTATTGCTGTTTTACACAACAATGATTTGGAGGCAACTGGTCTCCTGGTGTAGCTTTAATCTATCCTTGCCCCAGAGTTTCCCATGCTAAAATCATCTAGGGACCACGTACAAGATTTTTGTCGTATTAGATGTCATTCCTGCTATTATTCGTTTTATATGACTCATTTAAATCAAGTTACTTTTTAAAGTTTTACTATTGTTCCGGGCAATAGCATCGACAAAACCATGGTTTTTTACTGTGCTACTTATTTCTTCCTAAGATGCATTAACACAAATAGCATAGCACAGTGGTTGGAAGTGTGTTCAAACCCCGGCTCTGCCACGACCCGCTCTGCAATCTTGAGCAAGTTACTTAACCTCTCTGTGCCTCAGCTTCATGGTCTGTAAAATAATAATACCTACTTCACAGAGTCGCTACCAGGATTAAATTTGTTAATATTTGTAAAAATATCTGTGCCATCTAGAATCTTCTACATGAGCAACACTGGGAACATTGAAGGCATAAAAATATATACCATCTCTTACCTCAAAATCAGCTTATCCCGTTCCTCTTCTTGGGGATAGTCCGTAATGCCCCCCCCCCCCACACACACACACCTAAAAATTAAAAACAAAACCGACAGACAACATACTCATTCCCGCCCCTTTGAAAGCATACCCATTTTAAGATGCTTGTTAAATAGATATAATAGTAATTACAACCATTTATTAAGCATCTATGACTTTGCAGGCCCTATGCCCTTTGAGCATGTCACCTCATTTAATTTTCAGCCTATGAAGAAGACCCAAGCTTAAAAAGATTAGGTGATTTTTCCTAAGGTCCTACAACGAGAAAGTAAGGGAGTTAGATTCAAACCCAGTTCCCCCTGACTCCTAGACAGGTCCCATTAAACCATGAGGCTCCACCATGAAGCTCTCTCTCTAAAAACCGATCACAGCATTCAGCCAGATGTGAGCTTTCTTTCCTGTCCCATTGGACTTAGTGAACTCTATAGCATACTTACTTCTCTGTCTTTTCCCCTCTGTTATTCAGGACAAAGTTTTCTACTTTAAGCATTTTGGAAGAAAAATCATTCTAAATTGTCCCTGCATTTGAAAAAAAAGCTTGAATTACATGGGACTGAATTTATTATTTTCTTTATAACTCGTCATCTTTATTGACATACAATACTGTAACGTCCTATGACCTCGACATGACTTTAGGACAATTTTTCTCAGTGTGATATGGGTGACTGTTAAAAAAAAATCAGACTCCTGAGCCCCTCCCAGGATCTACGGAATCAGAATCTCTGGGTGAAGGACCAGGAGTCACTCCGCTGCAGACCCTGCGTGGGCATTTGTCCCTGCTGACGACTCCCGGACGCGGACTGTGTCTTAGTTCTCGCATCTCCTCTTCGTGATGTTTCTGACCTCTCCCACCCTGCGAGTCGACAGCTATCATTCCCCACTGCCAACAAACGTTGCTGCATGAACGTTTCCCGCTTCTTCTTTTAGACACCAATGCTCTGGTTTCCAAACTCTTTCTTTTTTGCTTTAAAACTCTTTGCTGGACATTGATTGTTAGGCAGATGCCAATATAAAGCACGGAATAGCAGAGAGATTCTGATAGACCAGAATATGGAAACCAGGGGCCCGGATTTCCAATGCCGGTCTCACGTCCTTTCCTCTGGCCTGTCACCAACACCTATGGTGGCTCTGAGGCCGCTCCCCAGATTTCCTAGGCTTCCACAGAGAGCATTTTTAAAGCCACTGAAATAACACAACCTTCTGGCAGATGTGGCCATGGTGACAGATATCTTATGTCTTATAAACATTCAAGATTATCAGACAAGCTTTTTTTTCATGAAAGTTTATTAATATAGTCCAAAGCCAAGTATGCATTTCTTTTTATTTGAAAGCATAATATTAGGGCTATTTGTAAATCATCAAACTTATAAATAGTCCCAATATTACATTTGCGAAATTTCCCCTTATCGTGCATATTCTTAACACGGAGAACGATGATCTCATTTATTAGTAACTGGACGACCATCTACTTTTGAAAGGCTCTCAGAAAAACAATGGTCAAGGGAATCTGCCTTTCCAAAAAAAAAAAAAAATCTTCTCTGTGAAAGAGAATGTCAGAAAACCCAGAAAAACTTTCTAACCTTTATAATTTTAGGCATATCATATTGGTGGCTGTGTTCTAAATACGTGAGTATATTAATAGTCTACAAATAAGTTTCACGCAGCAGTTTTTACATTCAAAAAGAAGTATTTAAGCAACATTCTCTTAATGTTCTTATTGCCTTTCTCTTCCAAATTTATCATTTCGAGATGCAGAATTCAGAAAGTGAATTTAACATTATGTGCTCCAGCTGTAGGATGAGGATGCTGTATGGAGGGTATGTGATTTTACTGGTGCATTAGGATGAAGTTCAAAGCTATGTCTATAGAGAGAGACGCAGTCACTGTGGCCACTTATTGACAATTCTTAAAGCTAGGTAAAATGTGTACACAGTATTCCTTGTACTATTCTTCCAACTTTTCTGTAGCTTTGAAATTTTTTGAAATAAAATTTGGGGGAAGCATCTGAATGCACGTTCAAATACAGCAGTCACACATGTGAGACCAGCATATTCAACTGAGCCTGGACTAGGGTGAGGAAAGTGAGGCGTCTAAGGTACAAAACGTAAGGAGGCACCTGTAGGACCCCGGAAGTGGGTGGCTCCTTAAATTTTGCGCCTTCAGCACCCCGCTTGCCTCACCTCCTTGCCAGCCCTAACATTCAACATTAACGAATTCACTTGCTTTCTCGAACTGACTGTAGCAATTCCGAAGAAGAGAAGCTTAAAATCAATTTTATCCAATCATTCATTCACTCATTTACTCTCCAGACATATTCCAAGTCCCAGCATTATGCTAAGTGACTATTCAGCTAGGAACCTACTCTGTGCTCATAAACCATTGTGACTCTCAGGCAAAATATTTCTAGACCGAATTCCTGTTCTTCATGGACTTATCTGTGTGTTAAGTGCTGGGGGCACTATGACAGCAGATCAGTCCCTTCTAAAATATCTTACTATCTGCCAGACACTGTTTTAATGCTATTGTTTTTATCATCATCATCATCATCATCATCATCATCATCTATTGACATGTCTATTTTCTCAATTCAATTCCCAGGGCAGGGAAGAGGTATTATTCATCTTTGTTTTTGACACCGAGGATGGTGATAGATAAAGTGGTCAATAAATATATCTTGAAAGACTGAAACCATAAATCTACTTATTTGTTCTTCCTAAAAGATTTGCCACATTCGGATGAATATGAAACTTCCTCCCGGATTGCCAAATAATACTAGCTAACATTTACTGGGTTTTTATGAGCTGCCTGGTATTTTCTGAGCTCCTTCCACATGTTAACTCAATTAAGCCTTGCACCAACACTGAGATTCTCCTCTCACACACAAGCGAACAGGGGAGATGGAGTTTATTTCCCAGGGTTGCACAGCGTGTAAGAGGCCATGCCAGGGTTTGAACCCAGGAGCCCAGCTCTAGAGCCTGTCCACTGAGCGACTCCACTAAGCTGTCTCAGAACTATGACCCACACAGGCACTGCCCAGCTCCAAACAGCACTCATCGTCAGCTTGCTTTTCACCCATTATTACCTAGAAAGATCTAGAGGGCACCAGGGACACTGTTAGCAAAATGATCCTCAACTCTCCTGGCCTCGGCAGACAAGTCAGACTTCGGGGGACTTCCTGCTTAATTTCACCTTGTCTAAATATAACCAACTAAAAATAACCCGAAAGGGACGTGCTCAGAACCTCCAGAAGAGCCGCAGAAGGCTGCAGAGGACATGGTGTGACAGAACGAGCCCGGCCCCTGCAAAAGGCCGCGATGCTTTTCGGCATCAGCAAGTTGCATATTGTGATGAGAAAACAAAGTTCCCAATTATTGAAATTCCACAGTGTATTTAATCATGCAATTATCTTATTATATTAACAAGTACTGGGGCACAGCAGCAATTGCAGAGACATCGGCCATTTGGAGCTGGAGACTTTATTCTTCCCCTCGGCTGATTACTTCTCATGAGTCCATCCATTTTTCTGGGATTATGGAAATGACCCTATTTTTTGAACTGCTTCATTCAGAAATCCAAAGCAAATCAGATCCCCGGTGTTGCCACTCCAACTTTTAAATATGACCCCGCTACAGGCTGAGCATACTTCAAGGGGAAGTGTCTATAAATTCTCATCATTTTTGTTTTCATTAATCACTTTTGGCTCTTTCCTCTTTTGAAATTCAAATAAATATAATGTAAATATAAATTAAAAAGCAGTTATGTGAATTACATATTTCCAATGATTCAAACACAAATGCATTCTTGTTCATTTGCATAGTAAGGACTTATCCCAAAGGATTCATGTATCAGACTGTAAAACCCAGAGTATTTCATCGAAACATCTAAAATAGGTGTGCTACGATATTATTATGCACTACTATTTGCCACAGTTGCCTTGGCAAATATGAAACGTAATCATGCAAAATTAAACATTCCATACATTTTCTATTCATTCTCTAACACTCTCCCTATACTCCAAAATAGGCTATCACACTTTCAAGTTTACAGGAAAAAAAAGTGAATCAAATTTCTTGTTTCTGAAAGCATCACGAGTAATAGTTCTCTTTCCCTTAGTGCTTTTCATCGAAGAATCGCCAGGCTGTTTACACATAAAACATAATTAACCCATATAGTCAGCTACATCCCTATCCCTTGGGACTGCTCCTTGCTGATAATCACTCATGAAGAAGTCATACCTGCATTTCCTCGAGTTAAAATCACTCCAGGCTATTAGAAATGATGTTTCATTTTCTTCAGCATGATTAAGAGGCACAACCATATATAAGAAAACCTGGCCCCTTCACCCAAAAAAAGTAATAATTGAGAATACAAACTGAACCCCAGTTGCCTGGTGCTTGAATCTCAGTTTGCTTTGTTATCTGTGAGATGATGGGGCAAGTCCCTTTGCTTCCTCGTGCTTCTGTTTTTGCAGCGACAAAATTGGGACAATAATAGTGCCCATCCCATAGGGTTGTCAGGCAGACCACAGGAGTTAGTAACTGTAAGTCACTTAGAACACAGCCTTGTCCTGCCCAGATATGACACCTGAAACCTTTCAAAGCCGTTTCACAATGAGGACTTCATTGGGGTCTCATCCTTTTCCTATGAAGTAGTGGAAGCGGATACTGTTACCCCCTTTTGACAGGTGAAGAAGGAGAGTTTCAGAGAGGCTCCTGGGATCAGGACTGGGGCCCTTGGAACCTAGCCTAGCATTCTTCACTATTTCTCTTTTTATCAGGAAAAAAAAAACTAGCTCGGTGACCCGGAAGAATCCTTGCCTTTTGGAGGGATGGGGTGGATTGTGGGGGAGTCATGTTTCAACTGAGATACGGAGAAGCATTTTGTTGCCAAGGCCTGTTTTGCATAGCAAAAGAGACCCAGATCAGCAGAAGACACATCAACAAGACTGCCTTAATCATGATTTCTGCTAACTATGAAATGAAAGTTAATTTCATGCCTTGCATTCACAGACAAAAAGGTTCAGTGCTGTTTAAATTCTCTTCAGCCCAATGACAGTTAGTAAACAGGAGGCTTCGTGTTCTAATGCTTGAAATCACCCTTCGTATCTCAATATATTATTTATGCACTCAGCTTAAAATAAACAGCAACTCCAAAGTAGGTGAGTGGTCTCATCCAGTACGAACTTCTTTTTTCACTCTGACAGTTACTTTAAAACATCGGTAAACAACCTTAATTCACTTCCAACGAATTAGTAGGCTACTGCTGTGTCTCCAGGAGGCAAGCAGATTGTATTATTAACCAAAACAACTTTCTCCCTGTCAATCATCTGCACCTCACAGAGGGATGTGGGCTTTGCTGTCTCATTACTCAAACCAACCCATGGGTGCACGTGACTCCAGATGATTTCTTCGAGGTCATTCTCTTCCATGCCTTTGATTAGATATCTTGACTCTGAGCTGCAGAATGGGGCCTGGAGAAGGTAGAGTCTCAGTGCTGCTTGTTAAGTAAGAAAGATATAGACAAATGAGAACCTTTCCAGAGGGGTAAAGAGTTTGGAAGTCATGGCATATAAGCTCCAGTTGTTTAAGGAACTGAAGCTAACAAAAGAACCACTCTAAGAGGGACCCAATTGGTGCCCCCAAATACTTGAAAGGACATCACTTCAGAGGAGAAAAGCTTGTTCTTTGTAGGTATGGATAATAAAATTAGGATCCAAGGGTGGACTATACATGCAGGGTGGATTTGGGGTTCAACTCAAGAAAGAACGCTGTAACTAGAAAGTCTCTTCTTGAGGTAACAGATCTGCCTCAAGAGGATCATGGGCACCCATCGGATGAACCCTTCAATTGGCCAAGAAGTAGGAATGGATGAGACACATAGGACCTTCCATACATAAGATCCCACAGTCCCATGAATCTCAGGGTGACTCACTAAAATGGGCATTCACAACACTTTTTACATTTTTCTATAGGAGTTTTTTAAAGGATGACGACTATCTTTTAAAAAAAATACCACGTGTTAAGTACCAGGCATGTTGCCAGCCAGTCTACAGTTGTCCACACAATGCCAGGGCATCGGTTGACCTAGCAAAATAAAAATATGTACCATTCAGCAGTTGCTTTGGGATTATACAGTTTCTGCCTGGTCTCTGGTCTTGTGGCTTGCAGTCCTCAGCCAGTCCATGGACAGAAGGTTACTCCTAAGCCACCTTGGCTGTAACACGGTCAGGGAGGATGATCTGCACTTAGCTCACCCTTCTAGTTGGCCTCCTCCACCACTCAAAGTCTGGAAACGCAATGCTTAGCAACGTGTCTAAAGGATGTCTCATTTAGTTTCATCATTAACAAAACATTGCTGACCTCAGTGAAACATTCAGTCTCTCCCTGAAACCAACCATTTCTTTAAAACACAAAGTGACTGCTCAAAACACAGAGTTAAATGCAAATGAAAAAGAAGAAAAGATACCTTGCGTTCGACATTCAGGGTTCATATCAACATTTTTACACAATATGCAGACATGTATCCTTCTAAATTATCTAGTAAATATTGCCTGTATATTTAGTGGGAGCGGGGGTAGGGGGTCAGGCTTTTCTACACCCAACATACCGACAAAACATTAGAGAGTTCAGAAATATTAAATTCCTCAAAAGAAATCAGATCACTGATATTTGGCTGTGAAACTTGGTGTTATTGATTTCCTAATACAGCAAGAACAGACATCTGATATTTGCACTTTGGAGTAATAAAACATAACATGACAATAACGTTATACTTACAAAGTACCCTTCATCCATGGGGCTCCAATTCTACCAATATTAGTTCACTGATTTTCGCAAAACACCTGAAAGGCAGAGGGTAAGTTTGTGTTACCCCCACTTTGCAGATGGGGATATGAAATGCAACAGGCGAATAAATTATTGGTCCATTATAGTGAGAGAATTTAGTAACGGAAGGACAATTGAAACTTTCATCTTTCCCATCATAGTGCAATTTAACCACCCATCTTTTCCTCGGGGACTGATATTTCCCATGTAATTTCTACCACAGTCTCAACATATTAAATGCGTTTTATCCAGAGTAAGACAGTGCTAAATGTAATCCCTTGTTTGAATGAGCCCAGACACCAGTAATTCTTTAATACCAAATAAAAGGTTGGAAATACTTCCCACATCCAGTTTAAACACGAAGGAAAAATTAGATTGACAAGTACAGGCATCCAACTCAAATTTGGCCTGAAAATAATGTTACTACTGTTCAGTTTGTTATATACTTATGTTCACATGTCAGCATATGGACTTGTCTTTAAAAATTATTCCAAGGAAGTCAGAATGCTTCAGAAGTAATCTCACTAACAACATTTTTAGAAGGGTGTATTTTTAACAAACCTTTCTAGGACACCCCATCCTTTCTACCACTCTCGGGCCATTTATTTATATATTGACCAAACAATATTCTTACTATGTGTAAGTTTTGCACTCCACGTGGCTTCTTGGAGGACGTGAAAATGTGTATGACACGTCCTAGCATCATGAAATTTATCATCTTATGGTTGATGATTTGGCTACTGTGACAACCATTTTAATCTAAAAGTCTCCAGAAGGATCTGATGGTTTCTGGATTCTCAGTGAGTCCCAGACACCAACCCAGAAGGAATGCTCCAAAATATTCTCAAAAAAGATGAGTTTGGCCTGTGTTTATGAGCCATACTATTCGGGATTATAGAGATGCTGAAAGATGGGTCTCCTTAAAAAATATCTGGTCCAGAAACTTCCCAAAGCCCATGATTTGAGGGTCATGATCCTCCCACTGACTTCACCTCTGCAGCCACACTGACCTCCTGGCTCATCCTCAAATACCCAAGCACATTCCCACCTCGGACCTTTGTCCTTCCCACCATTCCCTTTGCTTGGGGCAATCTCACTGGAGATATTTCCATGATCTCTGCTCATCCACCCCCTCTGTGAGGTCTCCCCTGAGCACCAATCTAAACTAGCTCATCGCACCCTGTCTCCTTACCGCTCTTTCTCTCTCTTCATCAGACTCGCCGCAACCTAACACTACGTGGTCCATCTCTTGTTTTGCTACACCATACCCAGGGAGGACACAAGCCCCGTCAGAGCGGGAACTCTTTTGGTCCCAGAGTCAAGGCGCTCCGTAAATATTGGCTGAACCAAGGCATCGCAGCACAGCGCTGGGTGTTCTGCCCTCCTCTGGCATCTCCCTTCATTCTCACTGGGATGCTCTTATGGTGCCCAATACCTGGAAGTCAATACTAGATCATTATATATGTTTCCACCCAAAGTGGTGGCGTTGGGGGGGGGGGAGGGCCAGATCTCCACAAACACTCTGTGCAACGTTTCTGAAAATAGAATAAACACCAGTTTTTGCCATTTCCCTTCTCTTGAATGCTGGAGCACCGGGCCGAGAGTAACCTAACCTCACTCTGTGTCCAGCTCTACTGCGAGCTGCTCTGGGGCCCTGTCCTCTCCATTCTCCAGGGCTTTTGGTTCCCAGTGGCAAAATACAGATGCTTAGAAAACTTATTTCCAAGGTTTCTTCTGGTTCAGAAACTATGGAGATCAACATGCAGGCGATGAGCCAAATTACACTCATAGATTTACAACTTCTGACTGAGTAGCACTTTCTAGGTCTAAGCTTACCTCATTGGTAGCCAGGTCATCTCGTACTAAGCAAGTAGGGTCCCAGAGGGAAGCGTCCGATTACCTAACCACACTTGCGAGTGTGCCGATTTTGGACCAACGCCGTAGGTAACTTGTTCTCTCCACTATTGCACTGCCCGTGTACGGCAGACGTGCAAAGAAAGAGGCTGCATCACCCGTCTCTGGCATCTCGCATCACAGACCCTTCACTGGAGCCTCTAAACGGCTTCCCTGTTTACCTGTACGTTAATAAAACTCGCGCCTTTGCAAGTCAGAATTCTCTTCCCTAAGCATCTTCTAAAAGAGATTTAGAAGCAATTAACATTCACAGGTAACAGAGCAATCAACATGGGAATCGCTAATGGGACTGGACAGAATCCAAAAGCAGATATTAGGATAAGAGTGAGCCCCTGACATAGGCTATAGTGTTAATTCTGGAGGGCAGACTCGTGGTACGTTTTCGATCGCTTTGTGGGGCGGCTGTCACAGTCACATTGGCCTCTTCCGTGTATGATTCTTAGCCCCCTATGACATACTTTTTTTAAAACTGCTATCGAAAAGAAGGCATTTTTTGCATCGTTATAACACAACCTCTAGCATTAATGGCATATGTTGAATTCAAGTTTATTTTTAAATTGCCTACCTGACAAAAATGTTAAAATGTCATTTTTTCCCATTTTGGGTCCCTAGACTATCTTCACCTGTTAGCTCCTGTAGCTAGAGGCCACAAATATAATAGCTATGAATTTCCACCTTGACGCTTCCCCAATAACTTTTACCATTCAGCTGCGTACACACAGGTTCATACATCCTTCGAACATAGGAAGACAGGAACATTCCTGTTCCGACGAGCTCTATACCTGCCTCCTTGACCTGTTTTCATAAATATCCCTCCAAAATCAACAGCCACCCCCCCCCCCAACACACACCCAACCACCATTTTTCACCCTACTGAGGAAGTCTCGGAGTCACAGAGAACGTAGAGAATGTTCCTCTCGTTGCTCTTCCTGCCTTGCTTTTCCTAGCCTTCATCTCCCATTTCTACGACCCATCTGAATTGCTAATGCCAGGCAAAGCCGTCTGTACCTCCCTGAGGCCACATTCCTGAATCCCTGCCCTGACCCCCCTCCGCCCTCAGCCAACTGTAAGTGGCTCAACCTGTACAGCCCAGACCTCCCCATACCAGCCCGTGCCTCTCGGTCTTCAGCTCCCCTCCCAGCCCCTCCCTTGGCTCATCTTTCACGACCAAGAAAGACATTCACCTCTGATCAGAGGATACCTTCACTTATATTGGGACCGTGGGTCCCAAATGGGTAGAAAACCTTGTTTTTCTCCATTTTTTTTTTTTACTTTGGATATAATTAATCACAGCCTGTTATGATTCATTCCTTCATTCTGCGTGGCCTCGGGAAATGATTTGTTCCAAGATAGGGCTTTTAAATTTTTTCAACTACTTTATTATTAGGTACAAGTATGTGATTGGATAAACACCACTCACTTTGATGATATTTTTCTGGTTATTCTATTTCATTCATGCTCCGTCCCATTCCTTTCTCCTTCTACGTTGCTATCTCTGGCTATCAAAGTGTTCATTCCTTCTTAACAATCCAGCTTTGTTTTTCCCTTTACCTCCTATCCCCAACACATACCTATGAAGAAAGCATATCCCTATTGAAAACTGAGGTTTATTTCCTGAATGCAATCAGCCACTGATACACAACTTGCCACCACCAAGCTGTGTGTGCTAAAAGCCCATTTTGACAACGATTTTATACACCAGAATCCAAAGCAAAGGGAAGTTATCAACAGACCCATACTCAAGAATCGCTCACTTTATCTCTGTGGCAAGCAGTTTCATGTTCCCAGACCAGCCCCAAAGCAGGGAGACTCAAGCCTCTGAGATGCTCCACAGCACACACATCTCAATCGTGGCCTTTCCCCTGGCACCCTCCCCACCCCCAGCATCGGCAGTGGAGATTAAAGTGCTTCTGGGGCTACGGTAATCCAATCAGGGCTGGGCCGGCTTCAATCTCTACCATTCTACCGTTCGCGCGTAGGAAAACATTTTGGCAGAATGCCTTTCAGCCGCTCTCTGCATTCTGCGCCAGTCTTGTGCTCATTTCCAATGGCTCTGTAAAAGTGAAGGTGGCCATGGGCCACCCTGCCCTGGGAGCAGTGCCTCACCTGCCTTCCTGAACCCCAGGATACCAGAAGGGCATCCATCATAAAGGAGGAAAGAGGGAGAGAGGGAGAGAAGAAGGGAGAGAGGAGGGAGGGAGGGAGGAAGGGAGGAAGGAGGGAAGGAGAGAGAGAGAGATTGAGATTGAGATTCCAATGGCACCCACACACAGGTGGCGGGGAAGGCATGGGCAAATGCTGAACAAACACACAGAATTTTTTTAACTTCAAAGATTAAAGGAAGACCGTTTTTCAACCCTTTGCCTTCCCTAAGCACCAAGTAAAATATTCCACCCGGTCAGGGCTGCTCAGGGGGCCTTATCTTTTCCAGATCCCTTTGGCTGTCTGATGAAATCTATGGACCTCCTTCTAAGAAGAATGGTTTTTAAAGGATTGAAAAGGAGATTAATTATATTGAAATACTTTTCCATCCCAGGTTAAGAAGCCCAGCAGGGTGTGGGTTTAGTGTATGGGAAGCAGAGCTGCTATATGGATTAAAAAAAAAAAAAAAACTTGGGATTTCTACTGAAGAGATGTGTGCTGTGAAAATGATGGGCTACAGTAGAAGGCACAAAGTGGTGACTTTGCATAATGTCCCTGTGACTGTCTATACACCTTCCCGTGCACTAGAACTCATCGCTGTTTCTGCTTTGCCCGTGCCCATTAACCCAGAGCCCTCTGATATTTGCTACACTAGAATAGCAAAGATCGTAGACTTCCTTTATTTACAGCCCTAAGTAGATTTTAACTATTCCTGAGAGAGAAGCGGAGGAATAAAGAAAGCAATTTGAGGCATTTGGGGAAAGTAAAAGTAATGATAAACGCTTGTGTTCGAACATTTATTCTTTTACCCGGTATTCACTGAGCATCTACTCTAGGTTCACAGCAGTGAGCAGAAGAACTTTCCCCCAAGAAGTTCGCATCCAAATGTGGGGAGACGCCCTGTAAGCAAATAAGCAAGTAAATGCAAAACAAACAAACGAGTAAACTATGTCCAGTGGTGAAAATGCCATGGGGGAAAACAAAGCAGAGGAGGCTGGCGAGTGTAATAAGGCATGAAGTCATACTTCGTATAGTATTAATTCCCCATTCGGTGCCAATAAATATTTGTCCCCAAGCTCCTATTAAATTTCAGGTCCTGGAATGGATTCTGGAGAAGCCAGAATAGACATGGTCACATGTATAGGGATGTATGAATGGGTGGTTGGATGGATAGATATGGATACATACATATCACATGCTTGATTTTCACCTATAGGGAATGCGGTCTTCACCGAGGGGTCTGTGTATGACATTGTACTCCTAACAGTAATTTTTTCGAAAGAGTGACTGATGAATGCTTCTACGAGACCCCGAAAGTGGAACAGGTGCAGCGGGGTCTGTGTCTGCTGTGCTAGTGGGCATGAGTGTTTAAAGCACCCAGAGCCCTGGAATGAGATCAGATCAGCACCCATGATCCTCACGCAGCTCCACCCACTTACCCCTCTGAGTGGCCATCAGCAAGTTCCATCACCTCTGAGTTTCAGGATCCATATCTGCAAATCTAGGATCATAGGCTGCAGTGGTGGTTCAAAGGCAGTAATGCTAAGAAAGTGCCCGGCACAGTGCCTGGCACCAGAGAATTGATGGCTG
This sequence comes from Rousettus aegyptiacus, assembly GCF_014176215.1. Taxonomy (NCBI): domain Eukaryota; kingdom Metazoa; phylum Chordata; class Mammalia; order Chiroptera; family Pteropodidae; genus Rousettus; species Rousettus aegyptiacus. Next base: position 13,160,376 of record NW_023416285.1, read on the forward strand.
AGCCCCTGCCCACTCATCTTCTCATCCAGGAAAAAAAAAAAAAGCGCATCGGAAATGCAAAAGCCCCAAACAGAAGACATGCGCCCTGAGTAAGTACGCTTGACCCTTGAACAACACGGGGAGTTACAGGCTCTGACACCCACCCCCCCCACTGAAAAACCAGGTAAGAGTACTCGAGTACTCGATAGCAGCTTCAGATTTAACCAATCACAGATCAAAAACAGTATTTTCCATCCGAGGCTGGGAAACCGAGACCGGAAACGGGAAAATACTGTTTTCAGTCTTTTGGGTTGACTGTGCCCAGTGAAACCAGCAGATGCAAAGGGCCGAGTGTACTTACTGAAAAAAATCTTCATGTCAGCGGACCCGCAGGGTTTAAACCCATGTTGTTCGAGGGTCAGCTGTATACAACAACTCCTTTTGCTTGTTTGTTTTGTTTTTGTGGCCAAATAGTTCCAGGGAATATAATTAGATGTTACTTAAAAAAAAAAAAAAAAAAAAAAAAAAGTCCGCAGTCAAATATGTTTCGGAAGCAGCAGATGAAGTAACCCAGGCCTCTCTGTTTACCCCGTGTCTTCCTGCGTGCCGACGCGCATCACACATCTCCAAGAAACGTGAGCAATGGCTGAGTGTTCCCTGCCTTACTTGGCTGTGGAACCCCATGGCATGGAAAATCATATGTGACAGTTGTTCAATGAAAGAGACTTTGGGAAATGTGGATTTGCTCTAAGAACGAATGAATCAAAAGATAAGGAATGTATACCCTATTTGGCCCTGACGCTGTCTGATGGCTTTCTTTGAAAAGGCTGACTGGGGCACATTTTCTGCAAACCAAGGAAGCTTACTAACAGTGTCTCCTACCCCCAGTGCCGCGGCAATGTCTCCTCCTGTTCCTATAAAAGAAGTCATTATTCTGGGATCACAGTGCATTCGGGGGAAGTGTCGGCAACATCTGAACACTTCTCATTCCCCTGGACAGGTAATTCCCCTATTTTCTGCAATAAATGAGCTCTTAAAATGAGTTTCGTTAATTATTCTCTTGAAAGCCAAATCCTCTTCTGGCTACGCTGGGGAAGCCTGCGCTTAAAGTCACTCTGGGTTTTCTTTATTATCCAAATGCTTCACAGTGAGCGTGCCTTACTTTCATAAATAGAAAATCAATGCTGGAAGAACAAAAAGAAAAGAAAAAGAAATTCTACAGGGAGATGTTGATACACCGATGATTAATCCAAAAATTACCTACCTGTACATGAAGATTTTTATATATGGGGCTTTTCGTGAAGATATGTTACTTAATATTCAAACACTAGATAAATCCGAAGCAGAAGGGGTAGGTGAAGAGGAAGCTAGGGACAAGATAGTTCTTCATATGCTTAGAATTTGATCGTGAGAAAGAAGAGAGAAGGAAGGGTGGGAGAAAGGAAAAAAAGAAAGAATAAGCGAGAAACAGAGAAAGCAAGAGAGGAGGTAGCCAGAGAGTGGGTGAGAGCCTAAGGTGGGGGGAGGGGACACGAGCCAAGAGATTAAGTTAACCCAAGTCAATACAAAAAGCTTCGTGTGAGAGCTCTGGCTTTAATGTGATTTGGGCTGCTAGAGCCCTGTAAATCAAGTACAGAACACAACCATAGATGTCGGGGTTAGTTTTGAAATAGACGCCTTAAGTAACATGAAGCTTAACCGGCAGGGATATTCCAAGCATTCTGATTGACTGCTGCAGGATGGTGACCTAGCTGGAACCACCCCGCCCCCACCCCCGGCCCCTGCCCCGCGCCACCCCGGGCTGTCCAACCAGCAATTTTGTCCCTCCTACCTGGGACAAAACCCACTAGGTGAGTGAGCTGTAACCCTTAGGTGTGAGGCTGAGGAGATGGTTGGTGGTGGTGTAGCTCAGAGAATGGCAGGTTCATGACAGGCTCCCATCGAATCCTTTAGCATTGCAAATGAGGTTTGTAGAGGTGGACCCTCTGAGTTCAGAATCAAGCACTCATTCTTCCAATCCCTCTTTCGTCAGTGCCACAAAGCTTCTGAAACTGTTTGGGGTTTTGTAGATAGACCACATCCCTCCTCTCAAGGAGCATACATTCTCCTAGAAGAGGGGACGTAAGCAAGTAAATAAGAATTTCTATTGGTGCTAAGAGTCATGAGAAAAAAATCAAAAAGGAAAGAGGTGTTGAGGGAGATTGTGGCTCCAGGGCACGGAAAATGTGCCCAGGGCAGACATGTCTGAAGAAGGTGCATTTAAGCTAAAGACTTGAAGGACAGAAGGACCCCACCCTGCAAAGATCAAGGGAAAGAACAGCTAGACTCAGCACAAAGTCTCCATCTCCTCGTGACTCGCTTCCAACCAACGAAGCTTTCAGCAATACTAAATTCAAAAGCACACAGACATGTTTAATTTTAAAATCTCAAATTGCGCACTATGCCTGCTAGGAAAATAAATCTGAAACTTAGATATTTTTAGAATGGTCCACTTCAGTTTCCTCAAGTACTTTTTTCCTGTTCAACCAGAAGACCCAAATAGCCCAGGTACATCAGCCGCCTCTAAATACCTGAAACTGCATTCATCAGCCACTTTTGAAAAATTGGGTCTTACTTCAAAGCTGAATGACTTGATTACTCCCATAACAGAATACATTACACTGATTACAGGATTATTCACGTGCCATTTGGAAAAGGTTGTTTCTCAACATTCCACCCACCAACAAACAGAGTCGTGAAAGTGGAAAACTCAACGCTAACACTCAAATGCTCTCCCTGTCCTGACACCATGATAAAATTCCTCTCCGCTTTTTTTTTAACTGATGTTAAGAAAGGGAAGGGAGGTGGTTATTTTGGTTCAACATGGCTCAGAGAGAATAAAAGAATAAAGCACCAAAGGAGCCCCCCAAAAAAGTATTTCTATGACCTGACACACACTAGGCACTTGGTAAACAGTCTCCTTTCTCCACTCCACATTCCCTTTGCATGCCCAAACCCTGAGTATTGATTTTTATATCAATAATTTGCCAATAACTTATTCATTGGCTCATTTTTTTATAACTGTCAGTCTAATGCTATATTTCCAGCCTGCCGGCAATTGATTCAGCTTCATCAATTCATAAGAATGTCTCGGAATGAGAAGGGGGTGAGGAGGTGGAAGCTTTATAGCTGTGATTCACTGCTAATCGATGATTAGCATTTTATGCTCGAGACAATCAAATTCATATTATTTTACATTTTAAAAGTTTTTAAAGGAACACTTCTTAAAAGCCAAAATGAAAACAGGGCATCGTAAGTTCAAATAAGCCATAAATTAGACAAAGAATCATAATTCTACTGAACACCATTTTATTAGCTAATCAACGCGTCATTTTTTTTCTATTGGCATCTACTTACTGTCATGTAATTTCCATAAGAGTACCATCTGTATTTATAAAAGAATTATCTTTGTGGTGATCTAGTGATCTACAAACAATGGTGATATTTAACTTTTCTTAGAGGATCAGTTTAAGAACTGGGTTAAAGGATTTATAGGTCTCTGTTTTATGATAAACCCTTAAAAAAAAAACTTGTTCATACATCTCTCTGATGTTAGAAGCACTCGATACAGAAAAACGATAAAATGTAATTTTGATTTATTAAAATGTAAGGTTCTGGATCTTGATATGTACGTTTTTTAAGCAAGGGGGGTAAGCCTCTACTATCAAGAACAGAAAAATAATCATAGACAAATTATTTTCTTTTATTTCATTTTGGCTGAAACAGCAAGCTAATTTTCGAGGTGATATGACTTGGTGCCCTATAGCTCAGACAGAACCCAGTGTTAACCAACGTCACAGCCTCAGGTTTAATCAGGGTCTGGTCAGCCCACTCAGTTATGACATGCTCAAACCCTGCCTTGTCCAGTTATAATGCTGGCCTTGCAAGTGCAAGTCACTGGTCCAATGAAGACTAGTCAAGCTGGTGGAAATAAGCCAGCAAATCCTTCGCCACTGATAAAAACTCATAATAGATTCCCTTCTGTTGGGCACAGGCTTCTCAGATGAGTGACAAAACATGGATGTAGTTAGATATTTGTTTAAATGGTGTCCATAGCTATCAAATAGGACCTTATAGGGAACAGTCTTTGGTTTTACAGAGGTATATTATTTCAACTTAGAGTCATTCCAAAAGAGGAATGTGAATTTTGATAAAATCAATCAAAGACAAAAATCTCACTCCTGGTTGGGATGCAAATTTCTTCGTTAATAATCAATTACTTCGAAGACTAAATTTTAACCAGGATTTGAAGGGATTATGATTAAAATCATAATGACACACTAACCAACAAAATAAGAAGGCGACACAAACTAATACTTAGACTTCATTGATTCTTTAATTTGTACCTGTTCATGAATTCCTACCACCTATATCAAGTACTTTATTAAATATCAAGTACAGTGAACAAAACAGATATATTCCCCCACTCACATGGTACTACTTATTATCATTTTTGAAAAGTATGTGTGTGTGAGCATGAGTGGAAAGTCACCAACTCATATTAGTGATCGAATTAAGATATGTAACTACTCCATTGTTCTCTTAAATTGATTTTATAATTTATAACTTTAAATAATTTGATTATGCTTCAGGACTAGAAAGTAATCTTTCTGGATTTTGGTTTTTGTATTTGTTCATTTTTGTTTTTGTTTTTTTTTGAACTGTTATTCGTTGAAATGTTAACATCCAAAGAAATTTTAATCATTGAATTTTTGAAATATGTTAAGAAAATAGACAGTGTTCAGGGAAATGTAACAACAACAAAAAAACAGATAAGAAATCAAGATCATTTAGCCCAAGAAATAATTTATTATCTCTGTGGGGAATGAGATGTAAGAGAATAAACTCTGGGATCAGCTAAGTTCTATACCCGAGTCCTGGCTCTACTACTATACAGTGAGAATCTTTCCACGTCTTAGTCTTCTTATCCATAAAAGGGGCATATCATAAAAATTAAATGAGTATAATAAATGTAAATAGTTTAACGTGTAGTCTTCGGTCACTGTGAGCTGCCTTCATCACCACACTACATCATCATCATCATCATCATCATCATCATCATCACGACCACCACAAAAAAGAACTCAAGGTCTGTTGTAATAAAGGGCAGCTGTAGAGAATGCTGGAAATAACCAAAAGGAACCTGGTAATAATCTATCCTGAGAAAATATTACATTTCAGAAGTCTTTGGTTCAAATCCTAGCTCTTCTTGCACAAACTTGGATAAAACTCTTAAATTTCTGAGTCAGTTTTTCCAGCTCAAAAATGAACCTGATAGAATTTATTTAATAAGATAATGTATAAGAAAGAGCCAGCATATACATACCTCATTAAATACAGAACGCTATTAATTTGATAGAAATGCACATTATGACAACGGTTTATCATAAGATGATCTCTTTTTTAACCACCCAAGATAAAAACTCCCAGAAAGATCATGAACTTGAATTTCAGCTCCATTATTCACTAGATGAGTAACACCTCTTAAATTCTCCAGGGCCCAGTTATCCAGTCAGGAAAATGAAGAAAATAGTATCCTCATTGTGCAAAGCACCCAGGAGAGGGTCTGGCACATCAGACGTATTCACTGATCAGTAACTTCCACTCCTCTCTTAAACCATGACTCGGTATGCTCCGTTTTCAGTATGTATATCCTCACGCTCTAAAACTCTTTAAATGAAAAGCATTATAAAGAACCTTTGGGTGATCTTTAAATATTCTTTATAGTTTGGAAGGGGAAAAAAATCTATAGCAACATAAAGTATCCAGGGTGTCGAATATACAGCATAATCATTTTGTATGATCACTGCTAATACAGTTCAATTTAAATTGTGGTCTCATATTTGACATAATTATACATAACCAAACACTAATAAAAATTGCTGCTGTATATTTCAAGTTAGTAATTATGGTAGTAAACATTAACAACATGTCGGATATAAGATGGTGATTTGGTCTGAAATATATTAGAAATCATTATGCTGTATGATAATTTTAATTACAGTTGGGTAACACAAGTGTACACAGCAGTCTGTGGCTCTAAGTGCATTATGGGAACCAGCAGGTCCTCAGTTCAGCCCCAGCCCTGACTCCCATTGCTTGAGCTCAGGAAAGGCACAATGTTTTCTCTGCCTGTAAATAGTAAGCCCAGTTCCCTCTGCAGAATCAATATCACCACCAGGTTTGGAGTCATTCTTCCAGGATTGAAGTCCCTATTCTATCATTTTCTAGCCCTGTGAAATTGGCCAATGATAATTTCTCTGTGCCTCAGTTCTCTCAGCTTTAAAATGGAAAACCTAGTAGTAACTACCTCAGAGGTTGATAATAGCAACTAAATTAGATCATTCTGTGTGTAATACTTAGCCTAGCATCTGGGCACAGTAAGTCTTCCATACATACTAGTGGTTGTTATTATTCTATATTAATACAAATCTGATCAGTCATTTTCCTAAACTTTTAAGACCATAGTCTTAATAACAGCAACCAAATGTCCTATTTAATATAGAAATGTGCTGAATGTTAGCTTCTATCCCTCGATCCCTCAGGGCATTATATTTTTCAAAATCTAGTATTTCTCCTTTCTCCTCTCCTTCCGTGATTTCTCCATTTCTCCCTCACTCGCTGTTGTAAGTCAATGGGAAGCCCCTGTCTTTATATTTTTACCTCTCATAAATGTCTGGCTTTGGCTCATCCTTTCCTGACCTCCATCTCCATGTCAGCTTTAACCATGGCCTCTAAACATGGTCCATTATGCACCGTGTGCTCCATTAAGGTAACGCTGAAGAGACAGTGAGAAACTTCATTCTCCACAAGCGAGTCTAAGAGTCAGAGACCCCCACCACCACCCATGTTACAACTTGGCATCTGATCACCAGGCCCTAATCTAGGAATTTAACGTTCCTCTCTCTACCTTCCACCCACCGACCCCACCTACACCCCTCTCAAAAAAAAAGGGTTAAATTTGTTATTCTAACATAGAAACCATTTGTGGATTCAGAGTTACTTCTTTCCACCCCTTTTTAAAGATCTCTGGATTTACTCAACATAAAAACTAAATTTAAAGGATCTCCGGGCCTTGTAACATCTTTGCAGAATTCTCCCAGTTCCAAGATCGTGCATTTACATGGTTTTCTGCAAAGTGGGGAAGAAGTCCCAGCATTATGATACAGCACCTTTCTTGTCTACACTTCCATACAGTTCCAGGTAAAATATTCAGGGGAACAGACTGGACTGCTAATTAGAGAACTGTCTGAAACCACCATGAACCGCATTTCCATCGGTGCAATAAGCAAAGATTCTTCATTAAAATCACTGTCCTCTGTAAGGGAAAGCTGTTTCAAGCGCAATAGCTCTCATTCACAGAAGTAATCATGCAGACCCAGGTACAGTATTCATTATTAACTTAAAAAGTATGCCAAATCAATTAAAACCCATTTTAAAGAGAAGGAATAAAATTTAGTTCTACCTAACTGCAGCTCGGCTCTAATTTATCTTCCAGCCACTTTCAAGGGATTTTGCCGGGTTCTTCATTGGAAAGGGTAATTCTCATGAAATTACAATGGCATTTCTTGCAACTGTTAATGCAAATGTTCCCATTCTTCGGGGTCTGCTTTCCCCAATAAAGACTCCCTTCAAGGTGTAAAGTGGAAGAGCTCTGGGATCTGCTCGAGAAGAATAAAATATTGCATTGCAGAAGCTGCTCAAATTTAAAACTCTGCCTGCATCCTTATGACAAATTGTATTCCAAATATAGGTTATTCACAACATGTTTGTTATAAGGCAAGGCATATAAATTCCTGCCGTGTCTTTCTTTACAAACATGTCAAGACTTGTGAACCCTTAATGAAATGCAGCATCTTAGAAGCAAGAGGGAGCTACAAAAAGCACCAGAAACAAGAGGCTTCTTTCCTAGGACTAGGACCTTCTTACGCCAGTGATAGTTCCCCGTATCAGAGGTACTGTGTCATCTCAGGACCGAACAGCCATTAGTGGTCACTGAGATGGGCCATTTCAGTTTACAGATGAAGAGACTGACGCCTGAGGGAGAACAAGATGTCTCCAAAGCATCGGGGCTGGTGAGGGACAGAGACAAGCAGGCCCAGGTCTGGCCTGGCCACGCCAAGGCTGCCTTCCCCTGGTGCCAACCAGTTGACCAGATGCTCGAATAGACTTTGCCAGGTTAGGGCACCTTTGTAAGCCCCATGGGGCAAAAACCTTCTTGTATTCAGATAAAAGTTCCATAAAACTTGGAAGCGAGCTTATCCCTGAGGATTGATTTTACGTTTGGCATTTTTTTAACCAAGATCCACGAGCACAATCTCTCTGATTTGCTATCTCTACATTCGCCCTTTTAAGTAAAGCACTGCTGCTCACTAGTGGCCAGCGCTTCCCACGCAATCCTTCCCCAGCATGAGGCTTTCCACGAGGGCCAGGACACAGCGGTCCACCCCGGTTTTTGGTTTAAAACAGAGGTCAGCAAACTTTTTCTGTAAAGGGCCAGAGAGGGACTATTTAAGGCGTCGCCGGCTATTTGGTCTCTGTCCAAGCTACTCAGTCCTGCCTATGCTGCGTGTGAGCAGCCACAGACAAAACGTAAACAAACGAGTATGGCCGTGTTCTGTTAAAAACTTTATTTATCCATGTTGAAACTGAATTTCATACAACTTTCCTGTGTCATGAAGCATTCTTCCTCTTCTAATTTTTACTCAACCATTTAAAAACACAGACACCACTCTCAGCTCACAAGCTATACTAAAACAGGCCGCGCGCCAGCTCTGTCCCACCTCTGCCATAGTCTGCCACCCCGTCTGCTTACAAAGCACTCGCTACCAAGACAGCCTCCTTTTGCTGTTCCCTTTGTGCCTTGCCACCAGCACTCACCTGGCTAATCCACATTTTCTATTCAATGTGCATGCTTTTCCACCAGTGTACAATAGGTCTTAATTCAGTGAGGTTATGTCCTACTTGCTAGAGACTTTAGTCATCACACAGTGTTGCTGGGTGGGTATCTTCCTTGATGTGAAATGTAATTGAAAGGACTAACTTGATCACCAGGAAAGAGTTGTGAGATAATGTCATTATTATACCGATCGGATGAAAGAGAAACATTCATCCACAGAACAGTTGATATAGGTCCTCCTGCTGGATATTTTAGCCTTCATACATAAACACTGCTTTAATTTTGGAAAGAATTATTTTAGGTTTTATACACAGCCAATATTAGCACCAGCAAGTCAATCAGTGAAATCATTATCAATCTTTTTTCTGTACAAGTCGGAATGCTCCATTTAAATACCTTTACACACAGTACAACTCTACTGGCATCAGCATATTACAAAAACCAATTTTCTTACATCAACTTCTATCTACTTCTAATTCTGTAGCATAGCTCTAGGGAGTTGCTACAAGGTCTGTGTAAACTGAAAATCTAAATAACATTATGACGCCTATTACAGAACTAATTTATAATCTAATACCCCAGTTGAATTTAATATCCTATTTATTTATTCAAGCAAAATATCTGGAAAAAAATATGTCACATCATAATGTAGTTGTTATGAAAATGGAAAAATAAAACAGAATTTTAGAGAAGGCATGATAATTGCCAGGGGCAGGTACAAGCAAGAATTCCAGAGCCCCTCACACGAAGGAGAGATGGGAGCCCTTGAATAAATAGAATTTTTGCTTTATAACACAATTATTGTCAAATTTAGTATTTTACATCAAATTTACAACTTTAAAATGTGATTCCTATTAATGTTATCTGCTCAGAGCTACTGCAGCATAAAAGTGTTGGCCAACAGATGCCACCTCATCAACTGTCTTTAACAACTCCATTCTCATCCTGGATTGAAGAACTGAGTTTATGGCAGCATTCATAAGCATGCATTGCCAATACAAATGCACGAGTGATGAGCATATATATAATACATACGGGCTAATGGAAAAAAACTATAGTTGCTTCTCGGAATACTAAGTTTCACACTGATTTCCTTATCTTGAGATGGGAAGGAGAGAGAGAGGGAGGGAGGGAGGGAGGTATAGAACGAAGGGATAAAAAGAGGGAGAGAAGGCAGAAGAAAGGGAGCAAAGGAGGGAAGGAGGGAGGGAGAACAAGAAAGAAGATGGGAATTAAGGATAGAAGGAAGGGAATGAAGGGAGATGTTATGATATTTTAATAAGAAACGCTATAGAAAGTATAAATATAAAAATATTGTGAGTCAACAGTTACACGCTGCCACTGGATGCTCCTAGCCATCCAGGAAGCAGAATGAGCGGAGGGAAGTTTAGCAGGGCCGGACATGACATTCACAGGAGAGTTCGCAAGAAAAAGGCAACAGAAGCTGAATACCTCCAGTGAACAAGGAAATACTCAGTGCTCGCTTTTTGTTAAGAGAGAAGCCATGTCTATAGCTTAGGTAATAGCCCAAAGTCGTGCTGACTCTGCGTCCTGAAGTATGTGTACACACAGACACACACACACACACACACGCACACACGCATGCACGCACTCACTCCCACACTCATACCAGTGACTTCCAATCTCCACCAAAAAAAAAGCAGATTAAGCAGCCAGCTACACTGCAGGGTCTCAAACGTTGAAGTCCTCGAGTCCTCTTCCGAACTTGTGTGTCTGGATTACGATCCTACTCTAGACATCCTGTATTTTAATAAGCTCCATAAGCTATTCCAACATGCCTCAAAGTTTAGGAACCAGCAGCCTCTGCGATAGTATTTGAAAGGCCTCTGGGAAGAGCCCTTTGCCCTGGACATTATTATAACACTGCTCTCTCAATACCCTGGAATCCCACAATTAGCAATTCATTCTGTTGCCTTTTAAAGGTTTTCTGGTCTCCTTGGGTACTGAAATTAACTGAAACAGGCCTAGAAGAAATAGCTCAAGCCCTCATACTGCATCATGTCTCGTTAAACGCTAAAGCCCTGTGGAGATTAAACACGGCACTCCCAAAAGGGCAAGAAAGTGGCCCATAAAAGGAAGGTATTCAGACAGGAATGGACTCAGTCGCACACACATAAACACACGTGGGTTATGTGAGTATCTAACCCCTCTGCACACAACATGTGGCTATCAAGGGTCAGGCATCCCGGCTGCATCTGGTTCTGCAGAGGCCAGCCTGACATCAAAAGGAATTCACATCTAGGTCCCTGTGCTCTAGGATGCTCTGGGCCAGGTGTCCTTTATGGGGATCCATTTTCAAAAACATACACATGGAGACTCTGGTGTGAGCCTAATGCTCTCTCCTGACAGGTGGGCCTCCTCCGAGGGTTTGTTTTCTTCACATGTAGAGCTGGTCCCTTCCCAACTTCCCGAGCATCTTTCCTAGTGAAGATTCCGTCTCCCTTCCCCCACCCGGCCACTACTATCAGCTTAGTTAGGGTGTGTAGGGTTATGGAGACCAGCACTTCCCTGATCCGCCTTCCCAATTCTTTACAAAGGTATACACATGCAAGAGAAACCCAGCTCAGAACTGTATCGATTATTACCTATAAATCTAGCTACTCGTAAAAAGGCCCCATGAAATACAATTTGAAGACATAAATCTCTCTGCAAGAGATGAAATCTGAGGGAAATAAAATTCCCTCATTTCATTTATTCCCTTGTTTAAAAGACTGACCCTCCCCAATCTTTCCAATCAGCTACGAGCATTAACATGAGATGGCCCGGGCACAGGGACAGAGTGTGGCTCGGGGTCAGATAGATGGGAGGGACACTAGCTATGTGTCACCAGCAAGTGACTTATTCCCTCGAAAGCCTCAGGTTTGTCATGTCTAAAACAAGTATAAGATTTGCGTGATGGCTGCTGTGTTGATATACTGTCGTGCACCAAGCATGCATAAGGAGCCCGAGATGGTAGCCCTGCATGCAGCCCATCTCCAATTTTAACATCTTTAAATACAAGACAGACGGACAGACAGACAAAGAATTAGCCACCCTCTAAAAAATCCATTCAGGTCCAAGTAATGGCCCATAAGATGTTTTCATTCGTTTAACTGGTATTTGAACATTACATGTCAGGCTTTGTCCCAGGTACCAGGAATTGTCTCGAGCCTGGACCTCTAATTTTAAAAGTTGATAGTACCAACACTTAAGGTAACACACGAGAAAAAAACAGGTGCTGGCAAAATCATGTTTTTACCCAATCCATACCCTGCACGCAGGCTCGTCAGTCCTTTACGTCCTTCATGAATCTTGAAGAGCACGTCCTCCCTCTCAGAAGCCTTCGGAGACCTCCAGCCCAACGCCTCCCCTGGGTTCTCTTAGCTCCTGGATGAAGGTCAGTCTCTGAATTTCCACATCGTGATGCCATTTTGATTTAACAAACTGACAAATTCCCACGCTGGGAGCTTTATAAGACAAGGGACGAAGTCACAGTAGTCTTTTCATGTCCCTCCCTCACCAGGAGAGTGTCTGCAGCGCTCACCCAACTCCACCTCTGAGCCTGTTTCCAGAACAGAAAGCCTCACCTGTGACACCCTCCCCTCGGCTGCTCCTAGTGACCAGAGAGTGCGTCCCTGTGCTTAAGTGGCTGAGTTCCAGACACATTTTTCCCACAGCAAAAACTGACAAGTAAAAAGTGTTTGTTCCTTGAACCAAAAGACTAGCTTACAAGGCTGAGAAAAAAATTCCTGTTGGTGTTAGCATTCTTACTTCAACTGGCTGGCAAAATCGGTTGCTGCCTTTTCCCATCTGATCTTTTTTGGCCTCTTCCAGCTCCATGCTGACCATGTGGCAAAAACCACATTCCATTCTCTTCCAAAACGCTTAAACAATAAAACGCTCTTTGGCCTGAGTGAGCCAACAGCCTGCTGGTTTCATTGTTTTCCCTATAAATATATAGTGCAGATGAATGAGGAGCCTGGAACTGGCCCATGAGCAAAGCAAGGTTTAGTTATTTCCCAGGCATCTTGAGAAAGAAAGAATAGGAATCTAGTGAGTAGCTCTTGTACAGCCCTTTTCTTGGGTCACATGGAGGAATGTCTGGAGCTGGAGAAAGAGGATGTGGAGGTGCTCGAGATGTTGGCAAAAGAAGGAGCGGAGGGAGAGAAAAAAGTTTCTTCTATCTTGAATCCTGTGTAGTTAGGCCAAGCATGTGTTGTCATTGTGTCTAGCTCTCCAAACCCAAAAATAAAAAAATAAAAAATAAAAAAATAAGTGAAATCAAACAAACAGAATTCTCCAGCCAGAACCAGGCAGACTCTCCTGCCTCGACTCACACATGGTCTCCTCACTCTCCACTCCCGCCACAGATGGTGGCAATGCTCCGCTGACACACAGTGTCCTCCGGCACTGGAACTTCCTCTGCAGCCCCCTCTGCAAGGGTGGCTGGCAGCTCCCACGCTCAGCTGCCGTGGGGTCATCTCTGCCTCCCTCTTCTCCTTCTCTCTGCTCCCCACCCAAATGGCACATTGTTAGAAATGTGCTCGGGTTGTGTGATTTGGGGCAGATAGTTGCTGGAGTCCCCATATGCTTAAGGTACATAACTGGGCCACTGAGAAAAAGGAATTTAAGCATTCTAGAAAACAGCGGGAGAGCAAATTGGCCTGTCCTTCCCATAGCTATTATTAGAGAGGCCCAGCCCAATTCAACCAGAAAGCCAATATCTAGCCCATCCACTGGCTCTTCCCCCGCAACAGTGCCTCCTCCTCGCACCCACCTTCCACCTCCTTTCAAGCAGGACTGTGCTAATGCTTCCCAGCCAGACACGCATCTCATCTTTAATGCCGACCACCGGCACGCAGAGATCAGTGGAAGCATCCCTTCTCGTACAGCTACTTGATGGTCCAAGGTTTAATTTCACATAATACCAAGAACTCACGGAACGTGGCGTTACATTGGATTTGTACTCGTGGAACTTGGCAACCTGCTAGCTCTTCTCTCTGTGTACCTGCTGAAGTCGCAGCTGCTGCCTAAACTTTGTAAATAAAAGCTAAACAAATGCCAAATAAAGCAACCAACTTCCCAGGAAGCAGAAGGGGCAGGAGATCACAGTTTTTGTTCTCAGAAATATGTTGTGACCTGCTTCAGAGCCGCATCCTGGCAGCTCAGGTGTGTCTTTGATGCTCTTTTACCTCTGCGTGCGTGTGTGTGTGTGTGTGTGTGTGTGTGTGTGTGTGTTGGGGGAAGGGGGTGGAGACAGAAGGAAGGAGGAAAGGGGAAAAAGCCTTTCCTATTATCTGTCCTCCAACTAATGAGTGGAAAATATTGGCCAGGAAGACAATACACAGCCTTATTATTTTTTATAGTATACGTTTCTATGGAAATTAGAGATTTGGGAGTTAATTTTTTTCAATGGACTTAATCTCCAATTGTGCAATGAAAGTTAATGAGAAAACAGGTTTCATTTCCCTCGATCCTCGACTTCCCAGGCATGTACCCACTGCATAGATAAAGATATCACTGGGTGGACCTTTCTACTGCTCCTGGTCCTTTGGCCTCCTGGGACACATTTCTCAACAGCAACTCCTTTCTGAAAGATAATGGAATTAATCACTCAAGATACTCTGGTATATTGCAGTCTGTGTTCTCTTGGGCACAGGTAATGTACAACTGAATCAACCAACCAAAGATGGAGAAGCCCAACATTTCTCATCGTGGGTAAAAATACGCTATATCAGTGGGCTGTCAGGCACCCCCCTCTATTTCCCCGCCTATCTCAAAGGATACATCCATCCCATATGCAGGATGAGGAACTGGAAGGAGGCGTAGGCATGACATACGGACTAGCCGTGACTTATAGCTCATCTCTGCCTTTCAGATCCTGGCTTCTGGTGGCTCAGGCCAAGTAAATTTGGTAACAGTGATGACACTTACAGCTACCATCTAATGAATACATATATGCCAAGCTCTACACTCTATCACTTTATACGTCTTCTCTCAATAAGCCAGGAGTTTCATGAAGGGCAAAGATCTTGTCTCTGTCGCTTTTTCTCCTTTTGTTTCTCTCTTAGTTTGCCGTTGTTCCTACCACATAATAATGACTAACACTGAAATAGCACTAACTAGTGCCAGGAACTATTCTAAAGGCAGCCCGTACAGAAACACATCGAATCCTCAACAACCCTATGAACTCTGTAAGATACACTTCTTATCCCCATTTTGTTATGGATGAAAAAACTGAGTCTCAGAGGCCTTAGGTAACTTGTCCAAGTAAGTAGAGAAACTGAATTCAAACACAGATTCTGCTTCCAGAAGCTACGCCTTTAACCTCTCTGCTATTATAGAATGTTTATTGTACAGATAAACATCTTTCGAATGAATGAAGGCTCTCATGTGAGCATGACAACAACCTCTGGGGGCGGGGGGGGGGTGGAAATGACTATCCTTACCTACAAATTAGGAAACTGAGATTCAGAGTGGTTAAGTAACTTGCCCAAGGTCACGCAGCTAGGTGTGCAGAATAAGAGCTCCACTAAAGTCTTTCTGATCTGGAGGCCCATGATCTTGAAACAAGTGCAGTATTCTAACTCCTTGCTCAGGGCTTCTATTCAGGGGCTGGCTCTTTTCCTGCATATCAATAACAGCATCTATTTTTGCACACAAAGAAATTTGTTTACAGTAAAGCAGATATATCTCTTTAAGGGTCTGAGTGTGTGTGTTTTTTTTTTGTTTTCCCCAATAAGCCATATAACAAAAGAAAGGCTGATATTTTAGATGACAAGTGAGAAGTGGGTCAGGCAGCTCTCTGATTTCAAAGGAGCCTGTTCATCAGAGCTTGTCACTGAGAGGACCTTATCTGTGTGGTTAATTCTGTAACAAATGTCCCTGCCTGGGGCTCTGGGCATTGCTCACTCGGTACTGGTAACTCTTGATCCTGAGGAATATAGAACTGAGAGGCGTTGGTGACACACCTGGGGTAAATCAAGGACCTCGCCCCCTCTCTCATCCAGGCACAGTTCTGTGAGTCAGAGAACATTCCCCCCCTTCCAGCACTTACTCGGATGGCTCGCTCCTAAATGACTGTTCTTCCATCTGATTATTTTTCTTCCATACACACCTGTCAGCCAACTTTTCATTTTTTAAAAAGTTTTAAAAATTTATTACTCTTGAAGCGAGAACCTGAGAATGAGCAGGCGATTAACGGAATCATTTGACTGACCTCCGGGAGCCCCAGCCGGTAGGTGATTGATGAAGGGGCTACAGGTTTAAGCAGCAGGTCAGCTTCAATAATACAGCTGCTACTTCCCTGGGTCCTTACAAACCAACTTGGTCGTTGGCTTTCACTTCTCCTTTGCAACAACTTTAAGACACATGACTGACCCCACCACAAGCCTCCCTCTCGTGACATTTGTTATGTAGTGACAAAGACATGATGTTGGTATTGGATCCAAAACGATCATGATCCAATACCAGACATGACTGTTCTCCACCTCGGAGGTTTCCTGCTAGTTCTCTTCCCACCATATCCAAATCAACCTCCCTCTGGGGTCATACAGGTTACCTGAAGAGTAAGTTCCCGCTGCACCGCTAACTAACTAGCCACGTGATCCATCACTGCTTCTCCTTTATTGTGCTTGAAATGGGTGTCATAAAACCTAACAGTTCACGTTCGGATATTTAAAACATTAACGTTCTCCTTCTAGGTGGTAGCAATTGAACTTGAAACAAAGGAAGTGAAAAGACTTCTTTAATTTTCTTTTCTGCCAATTCCTAAGGGTCATCAGCCTCATCAACATGTAAGAACACACTTCAGATTTTCTCTAGAAAGTAACCCAATAAATAGAAAATAACAATAACAGTAACAGCAATTGAGGAGTCATTGTATCACTTTGCCTATATCATCTCAATGAATCGTCAAAGGTTTCCAATGAAATCAGGACAGTGGAGTGGTTGGAAGCAAAGATTCAGGATCCATACGACTCAAGTTGAAATCATGGTTCTTCCACGGACCAGCTGTGTGACCTTGGGCCAGTAACTTTAGCTTATCCTGCCTCAGCTCTGTACACACAGAATAGGCATAATGAGATTCAGCTGTTAAGACTACTGTAAGGATTAAACGTGAGAATGTGTAGAAAGCGTTATAACAGGTCTTGACACATGACACATGCTCAGGTAACCATTGTATATTATTACAATTGTTAATCCAGTTTTATAGATGTAGAAACCGAAGCTTTAGGAGATTAACTAAATGGCATTCTGAAGGGAAAGAAAAAAGTAAAAAGTCATCCATGGAGGTAAAGAGGGCATAATCTCGTGTTGTATGCAGTCCTTTCGTTCTAACGGGAACTTCGCATTTTTAGAGGCAGTCTTGGGCAGAGGAGGAAGAGGTGGTTGCCTAAATAGAATGTTTTAAGAAACTATGGAAAGACACAGCTTTACCCCAAAAAAATCCACTAATGTCCTGTTATTCACGATTTATGCTTTTGCTTTTAGCTGGTTTCCATTCAGTCCTCTTCTTTCAAAATGCAAATATGCCTCTGATGGGCAAGAAAAAAATTAAAGTCCTGTCTCCAAATGGTGGCTGTGTCCTTCGGACGTGTATGTCTTCAGGGAGAAATGAGGAGCGAAAGGGTGACGGGGGCTCTGAAGAACAAGCTCGGGGAAGGGAAACAAAAACCAAACTTCAAGATTCCACCAAAGGGAAGCAACTGGATTTGACTTTTCATGAGAGAGACAGAAATACGATACTATGTTCTATGTTGGTGCTTTCGTCTATTACAGATTCTAGCGTTGAGCC
This sequence comes from Rousettus aegyptiacus, assembly GCF_014176215.1. Taxonomy (NCBI): domain Eukaryota; kingdom Metazoa; phylum Chordata; class Mammalia; order Chiroptera; family Pteropodidae; genus Rousettus; species Rousettus aegyptiacus. Next base: position 13,178,090 of record NW_023416285.1, read on the forward strand.
TCCAAGAGTTTAAATGACTTGGCCAAGATCACACGGCTAATAAGGAGCAGCGATGAGAGTCAAAGACATTTTCCTCCCAATTCCATGATCATACCTCCTAATCCTTTTCCTCTCTATATTAAACTACCAGTTCTTGCAAGTCAGATACTACCAGGGGTCACTATCCCTGAATCGGAATTCGTGCTCAGCCATCCTTTAGCAAGTCATCGTGTTTACAAACTTTTCACCCTCAGCTGTATTCTTTATCTCCCCACCACTTCCAATGCAGTCATGAGGATAAAATATGTGATTTTTCTCTCCATAATTTACAGAATGCTATGGTCATAGTCAGAAGCAACAGGGGTTGCACTGAAGCTTAATGAAAAACAAAACTATTAAAGCACAGTCCATCCCTCTCCAATAAGGCTGCCCAAACTTTCAGAGGAAGCAATGCTCTCTATTACAGCAGCCTTCCCCCGAGATTCCACCTGCAGCCAAGAGAAAAATACCTGAACCAATCCATGCCTTCTCTTTCTATCACCCATTCCCTGCGTGCAGGCCTATGTCAGTGGGAAAATATCTGCTACAAAAAGGAAAAGAAAAAATGGAACATATAATTGCCCAAGCAGTCAGTGCCCAGAGACCTAGAGACCTGAACTCAGAATATGGCTATTATCCCCACAGGAAAGGTGCCCAAAGCTACAGGCTTCGACTTCCAGAGGGAAAGATATGGAATTGTCTCTTCTGCAGCCTTACTCTTCCTTTTTCACTGATAGAGACCACTTCCCAGGGTAGAAGCCAAAAATGTCTAATATTTATTTTCCCAATCTGCCTTAGTCTAGGAGATTGGACTATGTCTTAATCGTGACCACAGGAGTCTGAGGGGAAAGTCCTGCAGGTATCACTTGAGAAAATTTTCATCTCTCAAAAAAAGAGATGCCAAAGAAGTAACTTTCTCCCACTTTTTTAGATTTGAGTGTATGATGCCGAGAGCAGCCATCATAATGATCATAAGGAAAAACCCCAGGACTAGTCAGTGCACAGAAGATGACTGAGCAAAGGGACAAAAAAAAATCTGGGCTTGGATGACATCACTGAATCTCTGATCCAATTCCAGAACCATCTTGCTTCCATATTTCTTACATTTAATTATATATTACTACATAACAAATTACTCCGAAGTTTAACAACTTAAAATGCAAACATTATTTCGCAACGTCAGTGGATCAGGAATCTGATAGTGACACAAATCAGGGATCTGAGAGGGTGCAGCTGGGTGAGTCTGGCTGGGGGTCTTCCGCAGGCCGCAACCAAGGTTTTGGTCAGGGCCGCGGTCAACGCAAGGCTCACCTGGGGAAGGATCTACCACCAAACTCATTCATGTAGCAGTAGCAGTCTGCCGGACCCAGAAGAGCCACTTCCAAGTTCACTCACACAGGCTACGCCATAGAGCCTTACAGCATGGCAGCTGGCTTCCCCCAAAGCAAGCAATCCAAGAGAGAATGAGGGAGAGTACCCAATATGGAAGCCACAGTCTTTTCAGTAACCTAATATTAGAAGTAACATCTGTTACTCTCTGCTGTATTCTATTCTTTTAGTGCAGAGGTTCTCAACCTTGGCTCGACTGACATTTGGTTGGATAATTCTTTGCTGTGGGGCTGTACATTGTAGGATATTTAGCAGCATCCCTGGCCTCTACCCACTAGATGCCAGCATTACCACTACCACCTCCAGTTGTAACAAAAAAAGAAGTCATCAGATATTGTCAAATGTCCCCTGGGGAACAATCATCCCCAGTTGAAAATCACTGATTGATAATGAGTCACAAAATCTAGCCCACACCAAGGGCAGAGAATTACAAGAAGGCATGAATGCCAAGGAGGAGAGACCATTGGGAGCCATCTTTGAGCCTGCATACCGTATCCTGCTTTATGAGATAATCAACTTCTTTAATGTTTAAGCCATTTAAAGTTGATCCTTTGGTTATTTGAAGTCAAGATCTCCCTAACTGATAAAAAGGGACTAGCCATTTATTTCATCTATTAATATAACTGTTTCTTTTCTCGTCTTTTAAGAGTACTAAGTAAAAAAAAAAAAAAACAAGAAAAGCACCACGTTGACCAATGAAATGACTCAGTTACTGTGTCCCGGGAAAGAACCAATATCTCCCATTTCAGACCAATAAAAAGCTCTGCGTCCCCCACCCCCAACACACACAAATTTCTAAAGGAAAGATATCAACCACCTCAATCTTGCGCATTTTCACTGAAAGAAGACACAGAAGTCATAATATAAGGAACGGCAATTAAAAAAAAAAAGTGCTACCATTTCAAAAAAAAAAAGAATAACCAATTAGATTCTTTAAGCATTTAATAAATGTCACATGCTCAGAAAAAGACCTGCCTTGAGTATAGAGTTGAAACAGAAAAGAGTTATCTGTCATTCCGAAGACTTAAGAGTTGACTGCATAACACAGAAGAATGACAACCCTCTGATCCTATAGCACCTTCTCTCATATTTGTGCCTGTCCACCACACACACACACACACACACACACACACACACACACACACACCTTTTCAGGATGCCCTCCAAATTAATTCTCTTTAGGGACCTAGAAAATATTGCATTCTTCCTCAACCCATTTCAGTTCTCCAGCTACCCTACTGCTATACCCCAAACCTGAACTCTATGAGTCCGTTCAATGTACCAACAACCCTGCTTCCATTCTTCAGAGCCTTCAGGAGTTGACCACTCTTTACAGTCTCCCAAAGACAAAATAAAATAAAATAAAATAAAACCCTTTCTAACTTATGATGACCCTGGCTGGGTTTCTCAACCCCACAGACTTCGAAGGGAAAGACCATATGGTGATTTTTGTTCAAAAATTAAGGGTCTTTTTTACTGGCCTAACTCATCCCTTCACAGAGCTCCCTCAGGGGATTACAAAGTCTCTAACAGGCATCCAAAACCAATTATCAACTAAGGGGCAATAGTCCCAGGAATAACTATGGAGTTCAAGATGAAAGACCCAAAATGAAAGCTATTTTCCAACACAAGTATCTCTTAGAATGGCAGAAATAAACCTTGGGGGGGAATAACCTTATTGTAAAATGTGTTTTATGACACTGTAATGATTAATGGCATTTCACACTAATAAAGTTGACAGGAAGAGGATGTGAAAGACTAACGAAAGTGCAAATACAAATTTCCTTTTAATATCACCAGCATTCTTCTACAAGAACAAGACATGCGCCAACAGGATAAGAGGAACAGCTATTTTAGAAATCAAAAAAATAAATAAACAGCGGTAGACATCAGCAATACAACCGACTGAATAGTAAAGTCCCATTTGATGAATTCTCCAGAGAGACTACTGAAACACTCCTCACTCTTCTTAGTCACCAGTCCTGTCTGCTGACCAAGACTTGTACCTGATAATATGGTGCCTTCTCATCTGAAGAAAGTTAGTTGTCTGAAGCGAGAGTCTCACCTATCTATTACTTCACTCTGTTTCAGCAAAGCCACGTCTCCTATCCCCTTTCTCAACCTCCCTGCACTGTTCTGGAACTGAGCCCTGCCCCCCGCCGCCATCAAACATGGACCCCTCCACCATCGCCCTCAATCCCATCTCCTCCAGCCACCCGGGCCCAGCCTTTCCTTCTCTTTACCTCGCCAATACTAATTCTCCCTTCTGCATTTCCCCTCCACGTAGAAAATCACTTCATGTGGCTGTGTCTGCTAGCGGCTATTTTACTGCACTTCCTTCTCGCTCTGACTCCTGGGATGAGTGGTCTTTGTCCATTTTCTCACTAATCATTTGCTTGATCTGGGGAGGAATTCGATACCTGGCATCAACTCGCACTACTTGGGGAGATTGACCACTGGGAAGTCATCAGTAGTATCTTTCTAGCCACCTCCTAAGGTCTTTTCTCATTTCTTATTCAGCTTAACTTCCCAGAGCACTTGACATTGATCACTGTTACTAGCTGCTTCTGATTTCTCTCCGACTTTCTTTCTTCTCCTTTCTTACTGCACCAGTTTCATTGGTCCATATCCTGCAAAACTTGGTCTTAAGCCAAAGTCTTTGGAGATTTTAATAGTATGTATGTCAGCGAGTTGTCTTGAGAGATAAATAACAGATAATTCAAGTAGAGCTCTGAGCATGATGCCATCCCGAAGTCAATGTCACTTACGATCATGATTTCCCTGTGTACCTATCCCAGTCTCACACTCGGAATGTAAGCTCTGGGAGGGCAGTGCTTTGTTTCGCTCACTCCATATCTCTAGCTCATAGAGTCACGCCTGCACAAAGTACGCACTGAAAAACTATTCTTTGAACCAATGAAAAGAAAGAACTGTTCAATTAATGACTCAGGGCTGGCGATTCCAGCATACAGCCCCTTGTTTCTATCTCTACCCAATTTTGATTTTAAGATCCATTTGCTATGACATTAGAGTCACAGTCTACCTAGAATTTAATTCAGTGTCTCTTTTCTTCCTGATTTCGCTTTTACAAAGTGCTCGTTTTTACTAATTTGAAACAACCATTTTCGCCATATCCTTCAGTCGAATCTTGGTTCACATTTTCCTCTCTCCTCCCCTCACTGCACCTCCTCTCCTGTGCCCCATCCGTCCTCCCTCTCTGCTGTCACTTTGCTCTGGGTCTTTATTCCACTTTCCGCCTCTCAGATCATCCCTGTGGCCTCCTAAGTGATTTTCTTATCTCCAATCTCCCTAAAGCATTCCACCCAATCGTCAGACAAATCTCCTGGAAATGGGTGCCCGGTACCATTCTTTTGTTTAAGAAATTTGTCTCCTGGTTTCCAGCCAGGATGGTTTCCAGTCAGTAGGTAAATGCTGTGCTTGCCTTCTCCCATGACCATATCAAAATTTCAACTAAACTACAGAACAACCATCATTGAGAATCGCTTCAAGTCTAGCTGAACAGAAGTCCTATAACTAAGGACATACAGGAGAAACCATGTAGAGACCGGTAGGAGGGGGGAAGATGAGGAGAGGATGGTCCCACACCCATGTGTGGTGGTTCAAAATTGGGAGAGATATCTCAGCTGTGGAGGTCTTCACAAGGAGCGAGGAATCCCAGCCCCAAAACCAGGCTCTCCAGCCCAGGGTTCCAGAGAAGTCCCCACAACCTTTGGCTGTGAAAACCAGCAGATATTGTGTCTGACGGAGAGTGGCCGGAGTCCCAGGCACTCCTCTTAAAGGGCCCACATACAGACTTACTGAATGACAAACTCACTCACTTTAAGCTCCAGCGCTGGGGCAGCAGTTCTGAAGGTGCCAGGGACATAAGGGAAGAACTGAATTCTCTGGCTTCAGTGCAAGGGCTGGAGAGGCGACTTTTTCCCAGACAGAAGTACTGGCAGAAACCTTTGTTGAGCCCTCCCCCACCCAGCCTATAGACGCAGGTGCAAGAAGGGCAGGCACCAAGTCTGGGTCTCCATCAACCCATTTGCCTTACCCTGGTGATCCTCTGAGACCCCACTTCGCCCAACTTGCACTCCACCCAAAGCTGCTTCCAGTGGCTTTTCCATACAGTCTGTCTTGGCTTATGCTGCAGACTTTCCTAAAATCTCTCAAAGGTTCACAAACCCCAAATAAGCATCTGGCTGCAACATGCTCTATACCGCTTGCTAAGCAGCCCCAAGCCCAGCACTAGCAGCAGCTGGCCTCAGTTGGCAGCTTAGCCCCTCCCAGGCACCCCTAAGCCCAGAGCAATGGCAACCAACCATCTGCAGATCATTTTGTAGTTCATATCAAGTGGCCCCGGGCAGCAGCTGACCTTGGCCTGCACCAGAGCTCTTCCCAAGAGGCCCCAGAACCAACACACCTGGTGGGCAGTTTCTGACCACACCAGAGCACCACCTAAACACCTCCACAAATGACATACCCAAAGGGAAGGCTCAGCAGGCACCAGAGCTTTGTTAAAGTGAATCCTGCCCCATAGGTCAGCCTCTGAATAACGGTTCCTCCACTGTTATAACCAGTACTCAAAACCAGTCAGCCTGAGGGTCAATCCCTCCCACTGATTGCCAATAGCAATCAAGGTTCAATGAAAACAGGAAGGCAAATAAAACCCACACAAGCTCGGGTGACCAGGGAGACTGTGCTACTGGGCCCCACAGGACACCTACTATATAAGGCCACTCTACCAAGACAAATTAAGTAGCAGCAATATCTAATCCATAGAAACAAAAACAGAGAGCAGCCAAAATGAGGAGAAAAAGAAAATGTCCCAAATGAAACAGGAGAAAACTCCAGAAAAAGAACTAAACAACATGGAGGCAAGCAATCTCCCAGATGGAGAGTTCAAAATGCTGGTTATAAGGATGTTCAATGATCTCAGTAAGAACTTCAACAAAGAGATAGGAAACATAAAAATGGATATTGAAGTCATAAAATCAACCAGTCGGAAATGAAGAAACAATAACTGAAATGAAGAATATATTAGAGAAAATCAACAGAAGATTAGACGAAGCAGAGGATAAGATCAGCAATACGGAAGCAACCTAAATGGCCATCAATAGATGAATGGATAAAGAAGTGGTACATATATCCAATGGAATATTATGCAGCCATAAAAAGGAATAAAATCTTGCCATCTGCAACAACATGAATGGACCTAGAGGGGATTATGCTAAGTGAAATAAGTTAGAGAAAGACAAATACATATGATTTCACTTCTATGTGGAATCTAAAAAACAAAATAAATGAACAAACAAAACAGAAACAAACTCATAGACACAGAGAGCATTTTGATGGTTGCGAGATGGGAGGGAGCTTGACGTGGGGCAGTGAGTGAAAAAGAAGAAGGGATTAAGATGTGTGAATTGGTATCCACGAAATAGTCATGGGGAAGTAAAGTATAACATAGAGAATATAGTCAATAATATTGTGATAACTATGCTGTCAGATGGGTACTAGACTTATTGGGGTGATCATTTCATAAGTTTTATAAATGTCTATGTTGTATACCCGGAACTAATATAATAGTATATGTCAACTGTGATTGAAAAATAGAAAGTTATTTTTAAAAAGTTTGTCTCTCTCACTTTTTATAAAAGTCTGAACTGAACCTAAAAAAACACCTTATTTAAAATTCTCTCTCTCTGTCAATATATCTTAATGACATAATAAATTAACTTCTTCCCACCATTTCCTTATCTTGGTTTTGTAGTGAACAAGAGGTCACGTACAGCCATTCAATGTCAATGTATATCTCATGTAAATGTTAAAAAGTATCCCTTGAACATGAACTAAGATGGCATTAAAGAGTAAATCATAGCTGTGGCTGAAACTCATTGGGCCCTTACTTTCTGCCATGTATGATGCTGAGTTCCACACCTACCCTGTAGTATCACATTTAATCTCACAAAAATCCCTAGGTGGTAGGGAGTTTTATCCCCAAGAATGAGAATCCTGAGGCTCAGAGGGCTAACCAAACACACAGCTACTAAAGTAGTATCTTATCCCAAGTCCAGCTGATCCCAAGCCCCACGCACTCGACCAGCCTGAATGTTTAAGTAGAATTCAGGGGCTACGGTACCTGAGGTGGAAACTAGCAGACGTGAAAAATAAATTAATTAATTAAAAGAGAAAAGAAGCAGGAAGAAAGCAATAAGTCAGAGAGAAACATCTGGTAGGAAATCAGTGAAGAGTGGAAGAGTTGGAGAGAGAATTCATTGGAGAATGTGAGAAATGAAGACATAAGTGAATTTGGGGAGAAAATGGCCATTGCAGCTGGAGGAAAATGGCTAGGCCTCCTGTGGACGCAAACCGAAAAGGGTTATCGCTTTGGATGTCGGGCAACAGCAAGCGCAGTAAACCGGTGAGAGGGGCCTTGCTTCCATCGAGACAGAAAAAAAGGGGTGAAGAAAAAGAAAAGAGAAGGCAAGGAGGCAGGCCCGAAGGAGGGAGCAGGGCTGACGTGCCTAGACAGATAAATCAGCACGGAGGCTTCTCTACGACTTCCCTCCCCCGCGGGGATTGTCCTAAAAATCTGGCCTCTGTTCCCACCTCAGCATACAGATGTACCGCAGGACAAGACGTATAAATCACCGGGTACAAAATAGCTGCTCAACAAATGCTTCCTGCACTGCAAGACAGAACTATTGCGATTTGCTCTAAATGGCCTGATTACGTCAATTCTGGAAAGGAGGGGCTAGGAAGAGATAAGAGGTCAGGACTGCTGTCCACGATTCTAGGGAAAATGTCAGTTACAAATAAGCAGGTGGTCAAGCCCTGATGTTCCGTCTCCCGGAACGCCCTTTCCCAGAGAAACGTGCAAAATGTCACCTTGTCGCGCCTGCTTTGCTGCGCTGCCAAGGCGTGCTCTTCTGCCGCACGGCCCAGGTGCCTGAGCTTTCCCTGTCCTACCACTCCAGAGCCCAGGCTTTCTTCAAGGCTCAAATCGGGGATGACGGTTTTCCTCCACGCTTTCTCAAATGATCCCGTTCCGAAGTACCTTCCCCTGGCTCCAAATTCTGGTGTTACAAGTCACCCCACATTGTTTTCTGATTGCTAAGGGTATAAAGGTACTTAAATCCAGGTCTTTGAGTATAGAAATTATATTTGCTATATTTCTTCCCTTCTGCATCTTCTTAGAGAAGGCCTGGGCCAAAGCTGAGGCTATTTTTATGCAGTGAATGAGGAGACAGATAAATATATAAATGCATAAAACTTTTAGAATAGACCTAGGCAGGTAGAAAACCTATATAACTGTTAGTTATTATTATTACTACTTTAATAGCTACGGTGCCTCGATTGGTGCCTAGTTGATACTCAGACATATGACTTGAATGATACTTCAGTTTCCCTGAATACATAGGTATGTCCTAAAATGCAAATTATAACTTCTCCATGAAAGGCTTAATTTTTATGAGCCCTCGTTTCGAAAGTCTCTCTCTCAGAATAAACACTGTGTGTCTATTGCTAAAAATTCTTTTTTCTAAAATAAATAAGAAGCAATTCTTAAGCAGAGTAAGGTCACAAATTAAGGAATAAGTGAGAGTGAGCATAAATCAGCTGAGTTGCCACCAAGAAAGTCTAGTGAGGTCGAAACCTTCCCCACCCACTGGTACAAGCTTTCTGTGGGTAGACAATCACTGACTTTGTAGTTTTCTAACAAAAGTCAGCATTCACATAGGTCTCTTCATCCATGGCTACCAAATCACTATGCAGTCGAATTTTAATCTCTCCCTTTGAAAGATCCAAAACCAAGCAAAGGATCTCCCTTTATGTTCCCCACCTCGCCCCCCTCCCCCCACCATGATCCCACAAAGACGCAATGACAAAGCGACAGGAGTTCCCAGTTCTTTGGCCTCAATCGTGTCTGCAGCTCCAGGATGCCAACCATCAGGCTCTTTGAGGGAAGCAGCTCTAGCTGGGCAGTAACACGGCACCACCCCAGGCCCCTTGCCCGCTCTGAGCCCCGCCTGCACCAGAGGGCCCATGGGAAGGCTTTTGAGGAGGCAGTTTCATAGGCGACTGGCCATGCTGTGGTCAATCAGAGGCATCAATCATGGCTCTCAACCCAGCTGCCTCTCCAATTAATGCAAAGCTGTTTAGTTAGTGCCCTGAGAGTTGGGGCTGAGAAACAGTTTCAAAGAATATTCCATAAGGATAAACGCAAAACCTCTTTCCATTCCTTATCACAAGATGTTTTTGTGTGTGTGTTTTCATTTTGTAAGTTTACCCGAAAAGGAAGAAGATGGTAATAACGTCCTTCCCTCCATCACAACTTTTAGAGATGTTTATCGAAGCCAAAACCTCTCTTGACGTTTGCCAATTGCTAAATAGGAACTGAATTTCCTGCCAAATATACACTCTCTTTTTCAGTGCTTATAAATAGATTACATATAAATAGGATGAGTTAATGCTGTTCATCTGATGAAATGGATTAAAATAGACGAACACAAAATTAAGGTAAAATAGGGTTCTATCGGAGTTTGTGGGAAAAGCATCAGAGAGAGCCTTGTGCTAGAATCCAGGGCACCAGACAGTGCAGCAACCCAACTTCACCCTGAAGGTCTTTACAAGCAAGACTAACAGGCGTAGTTGCTCTGTCACCCCACATCAGGTTGAAAGGTTTAGAAAACAAAAATATAAGATGTCCAATTGAATTTGAGTGCCAAATAAATAAATAAATTTTTTTAGTGTGTCCAAAGTATTGCATAGGACATACTTATACTAAAAATTATTCATTGCTTATCTGGAATTTAAACTAAGTGGTTGTCTTGTATTTTATCTGTCAACTCTACCCTCCAAATGATTTAAGTGTATCCCGAGAAGACTAGAATTTAAGTCCCATTGGCAAACTCACTCAAAGGTCAGACTCTTCATTTAAATCAACTAGGCCAATGGAGAATTTGCTTGAAGTATTCACAAATTCAGAACCTAGCCTGGATGGCAACATGGTCCTCAGCCATCGCCTGTGTGAATTTTACCACTTCAACATTCCTAGCTGTATGTACCTGTGACACATGCTTTAAAGTAGTAACCCATTCACATTTCACATAGAAAATGATGTTATCCTCAAGAATGTCTTGATTTTTGTGCCCAGCCTCTTGTGCTAGGCCTTTACAACTCCAGTTTATGTAATCCTCACCTTTCTAAGAAACAGGTATTACTTTGCAGAAACCTGGGCAGGGTCGCACAGTTGGTAAGATGGAGGTGCCAGGATGCATATCAAGGTCTAACCTACTCCTAAGTGTATATCCTTCTATCACATCATCCAAATCAACACATTATTCCTTGTTGTCAATTGAAAATATCTAATGGGTGGAGGACTGTGTTAGATACTGGACATTGATTCAGGTTGATGGTGGAGGAAGAAGACAAAAGACGAAGGACTTAAGTATCATTAAGAAGACAAGACAGAGGCATTGACGCACAGTACATAAAAGACGGTTAAAAAGTGTCAAAGGGACTCCTACTTGAGAGTAGAAAGGGTTCTGGGTATCAAGTCAATATTAGCGATAACGAGCATCATTTAATGAACAGCTGCTCTACACCAGGTACAAGGTAGGCGTTACACCCTGACTAGTACAAATGGGTAAGTGAAGCAGAGGCTCAACAGCTTGCCCAGGAATGCCAAGTAGCCGAGTCAGGAGACTCAAACCTACATTCCTGTGGTGCCTTTTCCACAAAGCCCATGCTCTGAACCACAAGACTGTGATGCTTTGATATACATTCTTCTCAGAAATGTGTTTTTAAAATTATCTCCTTTCTGCCCATGGGCTTCTCATAGTCTTCAGCTTACCTCAAAGTACAAACACACAATTTACCTTCATGGGTCATTATGGGGATGTATAAGGCTCCATAAAAGCCAATGAACAGATTTCATTCATCCATATGTAATCGTTCCATCTAGAAGTAAAGGGTCACGGCAAAAAAAAAAAAAAAAAAAAAAAAGGCTTCTCATAGTCTTCAGCTTGGTCAAAAAAAGCCAACCTCAACTGTTTATTTCCATCCCAGGAGCCAGAAAATAACTAACAGCTGGAGCTCATCGTGAGCATTAGGGGAAGTAGAGGAAGTGAGATCCTTTCACAATCTAATTCAATTCAATCACCGTCAAATCAGAATCCCATTTGTAAACAAGAAAAATGTGGCCAAAACAGTCTAATTTGCCTGCACCCAAAGCCTTTATTGTTCCATGTCCAAGAGCCGGAAACAAAAGAGAAATGTGTCACTAAGATATAACCACTCTTCTGTCAGCTATTCTCTGAGTCAATCGGGGTTCTTTGGTTGTATACAACAGAAACTATCTTCAGCTAACGTAACCCCAAATCATTTTTTACAAGGAGAAAACGAGAGGACATGTGGTAACCCATAATACCAAAGGAAAGGCTGGAGAGTCAGGTTTAGGATAGAACAAGGACCTCAATAACAGGACCTAACAGATCTTTTTACCTGTCACTTCCATGTGGCATCTCCTGTAGCTCCAATTTAAATCAATATTCCCATTCCTGGGAGAGAAATTCTGAATGGTCTCGTCTTAATCAGATAGGCAAACAGGGGGAAAACAAAATTCACCGGCTATGACCCAAAAAAGGCAGAGAGGAGGACTGACACTTTGGCAGACAAAAACGTTAAATGGTTACAAAAAATATTTTGTAGTATTTACAAGCTGAGACACTGAAACCAGACTTCCAAGGTTAGAATCCCAGCACTGAGACTTGCTGGACACTTTGGGAAGGTTAACGTCTCTCTGCCTGTTTCTTTGACTATAAAATGGGAATGAGAATAGTTTACATCTCATTTAGTAGTTGTGAAGATTAAAAGAGTTAAATCCATGTAAACTCTTTAGAATAGTGCTTACTGTGTTGTAACTACTCAAGAAGTGTTGGTCATCATTCGTTGACACATACAGTTGCTATTAACTACCGCAATTTGAGGAATGTTTGTTAATGCAGCATACCCTAGCTTATCCTGACTAACAAGATATTTTACCTTCTTAACAGGTTAGCTTATTTCAACAAACACATACTAAGTACCTACATGTACCAGATTCTGAGGTAGGCATTGAACACTCATAGTGAAAGGTAATGTCTGATCTCAAAATGTATAGTGTCTCTATAAAACATGGCTTTTACTATGTTCAATTCCACACTGAAAATCCTAGAAACAGATGTCCAAGAGGCATAGTTCCTATAAAGTTCTTGGGTTTTACTAGGATCTGTCGTATAAATTTACTCTTCTCAAAACGTAAACATCTAGAAGCACCCAAGCCTCCCTTCTGTGAAATAGCATTTATACTACATATGTGTTTAATAAATGTGCTTACTAAATGTTTAATGATAAGAAGCTAAACAACTCCTCTTGCTACAGTAATATAACATCTAATAGGCCACTGGTGGACTGAGCAGTAAAAAGAAGTACAGAATTGAGTTGACAAAATCCATAGGTCTCATTACCAAGAAAAGGATAAAATATTCTATACCAAAACCAATGCATAAATGCTGCCAAAAGTCACTGCCAAATACACAGATTGAACACAAAGAACAGCTGTAGTGAAATTTTTATGCTCTTTATTACACAACTTCTGTAAGGACATGATTTTAAATTCAGTAACTGATTTCTTCATTTGTCAGCATGGATCACCACAGCCAACCACAGAACCTAACTGATGAATGAGATTTTTGCTATTAAAAATTATTCACTAAAGCCAGTTTTCAGTGTAATAAAAAAATATATTGACATCACAATATTAAAAGTCCACATCTTATGCATGAGCATTATTGCCTGAGCAATTGTGACATAATGGACTCAGTTCTATCTGAAGTGTAGAACTGTATGCAGAAGTAAGTATACAGGCATTTTAAGGTTGTAGCATGTCCTGGGGCAGTAACGGTTAACCACATTGCTCAGGCCTAGTGTTGTTGAAGAATTAGCTCACTGTTTTGAATCTGGAAAATGTGGGATATAATTTAGTCCTTCTTCTCCAAATAAGTCAAAATATGACTCTTAGTTAAATGATCATGTGGATGTAGACTAGTATCCAATCAAATCTCTGTGGCACGAAACATGACAAACTAAGGGCTTCCCAACCCTCACCCATAAGTAACTTCGGTCTTATAAACTATCACAAACCTATTTACCTAGGCTGTTTGGATTCTTCAAGAAAGGCCTATCTAACACTAAAATATTCATACAGCATCAACTAGAGACAAGGTCCAGGCCAAAATTCCAGGTGAGAAAGTGACTTTTTGAGAAATACAAAAGTCATTGTATCCTCTTTGCATATTTGTCAACCTCATCTATAAGAACCATGTGTGTTGAAATTACAGTCTGCGTCAAAAAAACATGTGGTTTTTTTATTTGTGACGTGCAAATTAAACATTTCCATATTTGCAATTTAAGTTTTTATTTAATTCACCATTTCCGATCTGATGGGTCCCACGCGTCTAAAGGTCAGGTCTGATGACGTGGGAGCAGCATGAAACAAACGTGAGGACTCCGGCTTTCCTGCCTCCGGTATTCACTCTCAGCTGCCTTCACAGGAACAGTTCGCCTCCAAGTCTTTCTCATATGTCTATAGCATTATTCAATTCGCCACATTTTCACATATAGGACCTCATTATCCAGAGATAGGGCAAAACTGACTTACTACTGCTTTTATGTTTTTGTGTTTTTCCAAACTGTAGCATTTTTTTTGTATAACTTAAAAACTTACATGATATAGGCATACTGATATATATATACACACATATGTGTATGTGTGTGTATATATATATATACCATATATATACACATATATGCGATGAAGCATTACTTAAGGATATCTCAAAATACATGATATATAAAAATAAATATGTATGTATACACACCCACGTAACTACAAATGCATATAATTTTCAGTTAGATAAACTAGTTTACCTTTGGCATGTGGCTGTAAGCTGACATATGCAATAAACTTGTTATTAAACTGACCCATCAGCTTACAAACTGGTACTTGTATGCCACAGAGAAGGTCTATCTAATGTCTGTTAGGTAAGCCACTTACCTAAAATTCATTCTCCCATTCTCTTTAATAATAAAGCCCCAATTTTATTTGGAGCACCAGTGTGTCCAGTCAAATCTATATTTCATAGCTTCCTTTGCAGCTACATGAGGAGAAGTAGGTTCTGGTCAATGAAATGTAGGCAGAGCTCATTGACTAGAATGTCCAAGAAACTCCTTCAAAGATGATGGAAGACTGGAACTCCCCCCTTTTTTGTCCCCTACCCTTCCTCTCCCTGCCTGAAACATAGACGTCATGATTGGAGACTCAGCAACTATCTTACATGTTGGAGATGAAAGCCCATACACCACAAATGAAAGAACAGACAGACAGAAAAGACATGGGTCCCTAATAAATTTTGGAGCTGCCATACCCTTGTTAAATGGCCCATTTCTGGTCTTCCTTCATAAAGAGAAAAAAATAATCAACCCCTAATTTTGTGTATTTGCTACCTAATTCAGCATATATAAAAGATAACACCTTAGAAGTCAAAATAATCATCTATGAGCCCGGTGACTACATAAATACAACTCTGATTTTTACCTTAATAAAAGTTGATTTCTTTTTCAACATTTATCAAAAGAAGTAGCACAAGATCTTTCAGACCCCACGACTTGGAAGGGTTTTATCTGGCAAAACTACCCAGGTCCAGGGTTAATGAGGTTCATGTTGACAAGAACCAAAGTCTAGCTGTTAAGTAAATAATAACAGCAGTGGTGATTTAGAGCCTTTCATCCTTAAAATCTATAGCAAATTGCAAATAGCCCTATGGGGTAGGTAAAATTACTGACATAATTTTATTGACAGAGAAACTGAGTCATCAAGTCATTCAATAGCCTGGGGTCTAGTTAGTAAGTAGCAACATCAGTTGAGAGAGATCGCAGTTAGCTTCAAAGGCCATCAAAGAGGATTCTTTAAGGGTCAGCATTTTATGAAAAGTTTAAAATGCACTTTCCTCGCCCACATCAAAAAAAAAAATATGTGCATGTGTTTTGAAGCAGGCAGCCGAGGTTTCCTGGTACTTAGAAAGAATGACTCTCGAATGTAAAAATCTTGTCTGAGGCCTTTTTATCATTTGCCCATTTAACCCAGCATAGTGCTGGGCATGTGATAGGTGCCCGATAAATGTTTACTGATTAGCCATTTTCTAAAGTCATCTTGCAGGTTGTGCTGCTCCTGAAATTAAACATTCACTCGGAAGCAACGATATCCCTGCATAAAGAATGGCCATTTGCTATTCTCTTCATTTCACCCCAAATTGTCCCTCTCGAGGCAGACGCTCTGCATTCTCATGAGTCCCTCGCCACTCTTAGATTCAAGCCACCTCCAAAAATCCATCTTCCTTCTTGATTCATTTTTCAGCATGAACAAGGAAATGGTCTGATGATAGAATAATAATTGATGGTTATGATATCTGATGTATAAAAGGTTTGATTTCATGGCTTCATAACTGTTTACAAAACATCGCATACAAAAAAAAAAAAAATCGTCCTGAGTAATGTCCTTGCTGGAATTATATTTCTAGAGGAGAGAGGCACTGCCCACAGAGACTGATGGGCGACTTTAAAATTAGCAAGAGCCACGATGTCTGTTCTCCCCTTGCAGGCTGTTATGAATGGTTAGCATTTGGCCAATCTCTTCATGGCCCTGCCCTCCAGGCCACCTTGGCTACATGTCTTAAATGTAGGCACTTTGACAGGGCATTTGATAGAGGTGGCCCTGAGGCAGAGGGCTGGTTTTATTGAATCCAAACACTGTGGCTTCACTGAAGACCTTTCATCCAACCACTGTTGAAGGCCTTTTGAGGCCCTCATTTATAGCAGGTGAATAAAGTGAACTTCCCATGGTCACTTAGAAAGTCAGGGCCAGGCAGGGCATTCCATAATCATGTCCAATGGCCGTGAAGCCTCCATTTCTGCCATTTTTCATGCATGCTCAGTGTTTCTCAAATAGCAATCAGGAATTATCATCCAAAGGGGTTTCTGGGAAAGCAAAGGGTCCGAGGACAAAAGTTACAGGGAGACAAATGAATCTGTGCCTGGGGGAGACAGGCTCAAGATCTGATTTAAATTCTCTAAATGAAGAAGAAAACCATCTTAATGAAAATTCTGTCCCATTTTCGGTCTACTTTGAAAGACATTGTATTCTTGTACCTCTCGCTCTAGACTCAGATAAAGAAAAAGAGTAACGCCAAGTCAAAGGGAGCATTCTGTTCCCCGACATGAAAACCCCGCGTTGAACTACCACCACATTCAATAACCGTCTTTCACCCACGACATCCATTTCCCATACACAAGGCCGCCTGTCAGAAATGTCAGCTAGACAGGAACAGTTGAAATTGTCGTGGAGAATATTCACTTTATTTCCAAGATAGAAGTTATTTTTGCACAAAAGGGAGGGGGAGAAGGCAGAGGAGAGGTTATTTACAGAAATTAGTTGCAGAGAGAGAGAAAAAAATGTGACTCTAAATGGAGAGATTATCAACACAGAAGGATGTGTTAGAACCTAATAAGAAAGACACACCGCACACAGTACATCTGAATATAACCATTAGCATCATGGAAGAGAGGCTGTTTACTGTATTAGAGCTACCTTTACTGGTTGTATAAAGACAAAAAGGATTGTATTGGGGCCATCACACTCCCATCTTTTCAATTACAGAGATAGAACAATCTCAGATTCCGAAGCTAACTACAAATCAAAATTGTGTTATGTTATCTGCTGAGACACAAATGGAAAATAAATACTGTTAACTGTCACTTTCCATTAGGTAACAGAAATTCAATTACATTTCAAACAAGCCTCCATGTCAACAGAATAAATCTGTTTCATAAATGAGCAGGTAACCATTTTTGATTCCAACTTCCCAAAGGGAAAAAATCAATTTTAATCACAATTCTTCAATTTTTTTTCCATACGAATGTTTCGGAGTTGAGTACATCATCTGGTCTAATAAACAGTGTTGTACAGAAGAAGGAAAAAAAGGCTGAAATTGGTTGTTGTTCATTTCTACTGCCTTTTAAACCAGAGACTCTTCCCGTCCAGCTTAACTGAGCTCTGCATTGCCCAGATGCTTTCACTTTAAAAGCAAATGCCAGAGAGGAGGGGAAACGTGCAAGCAAAATTCTTTCTGCTGTGGGGTTAGTGCCAATCAGAAATGTACACAGAGAATATGAATTGGTCTAGCGGCAGACCTCGAAAGGGGACACCGTTCCGCATGCCCCCTTCCCATCTCCCTGGAAATGCAGGGAAACTCTGGAAAGACAAGTTTCTGTTCTGGAAGATTTGGTCAACCAGAAGACAAGCTGACAAATCTGGGATGACTGGGAAAGCTTGAAGTAAATTGTTCATTCAATATGAGGGCATTTTGATCTAATGAATGCCTGCTGGTTACCAGCTTTTGTTAACAAGTGGGCAGCCTTTTGGAGAAGAGCTTTACATGTTTCGTTACACTTTTAATGAGTGTTAAAGGATAGAGATTTCCAGTAATGGATCCCCAAACTCATGCCGTAGGTAGATTCAAAATCTAATAGGTATATAGAATTTAAAGGATATTTAGCTGGCTGAATTTGTACAAATTTTGAAGGTGGCCTAAAAGATATAAGCATAGTGAAATCAGGTTATGTTCTCAAACTACAGAAAAAATCTGAATGACATCAAAAATAAAGGAGTTGAGGAATAGTCAATGCCCATAATGAAGAAAATAGAATCCAGAGAAAGGAGGATCAGAAGGAAAAAAGTAAAAATGCTCATTGGGTCCTTGGCCAGTTCATAGATTTACCCCAAGACCTTGGTCAACATAGTGAACTTTCAGATATCAGTTCTCTTATCTGCAAATTCTGGGTGACAGTCTAGGCCAGTGGATGGTGAGCTTCTTCTGAAAAGGGCTTGATAGTAAATAGTTTAGGTTTTGCAGGCTATACAATGTCGGTGGCAACTACTCATATCTGTCACTGCAGCACAAGACGAGTCAATGACAATAGATTTAAGATCTGGCCACAGAATCTCTGAAAACTAGCACTATGTCTTATCATAATTATCTCCCCAACACCTAACTCAATGTTCAATAAAACTCCTGGAGCAAATGAGTGAGTGAGTGAGTGAATGAGTGAGTGAGTGAGTAAATAATAAAGCAAAGTTGAAGCTCCCAGCAGCACCACTTTGAATAGTGGTTGGTGTTTTCAGGGTAATGGTGGAGGAAAGAGAGAAGAGTCAGCAGGACTTAGCACTAACAATAAAAAGTGAGTATGAACCAAACTGTAGGGAGTGGGAAGCTAGCAAATGTTTTTGAGAAGGGGCGTGACATGATCAAATTAGTATTAAGGAAAGAATACTCTCAGGTCTGATACAGATGGGAAGCAAACTTAAGGACAAGACTATTAACCTGGGTGAAAAACAAAAAGGGCCTAAACCGAAACAGTGGCAGCGATGTGAACAGCATAGGGTCAGAACATTTTAGAATTAGAATTGACAGGATTTAATGTAGACAATAAGAAGGCAGTGACTACTGAAGATGCTTCTGTGCTTTTAAGTGTTAGCATCTAGAAGGAAAACGATGACATTAACCAGAGAAGGCTTACGAGGTAAGGGTGATAACCTGGTGGCCATGTTAAGCTTGACATATGAAAATCTGTGACACAGTTCTTGATAAGCAATAAATTCTTCTATGTGTCACTCTCCAGTTCTCCACCTTAGTTACTGTCTCCCAACCAAAAGAAAAATAACCTTCAGCATTTTGGTCGAACACACTGATGAAATCGATATTCACACTATCCATAGCATGTCCTAATTTATCAGTCTAATAATCCACCAGAAAAGAAATGAGGTTAACTTAGCTTCTTTTTTGTTGACTTTAGTCATCTTTCTTTTTTATCTATGTTTAATAAGAAGTTATTTAATTCTCCAGAATTTTACAAGAATTTTTCTGAAGATCTATAGAATATTTACAGGCTTACAGGATTTCCAAAATACATTTAATTATTTTGTTTAAAAAATTAAGTCATATATATATATATATATTTCCAGGCCTCCAGCCTGGCTCCACTTCTATGGGATATGCCTATAACCACGAACAGTGCCCTGCAATACATCCAAGACTCCGCAGTACTGTTGGGTGGCCTGGTGGCTGGGGCACATCTACCACTCAACTTGACTTCATCGTCCTTGAGCAACCAGTTTCTATTTGAAGGTCATTGCCTTTGATGAGAAAAATAAACAGAAATAAAGGAATTGTCTTCCTCTTTGCCATTATCTGCCCCAAGCAATAAGTCTATTCTTACATCATCATCCCTATACAAATCAAGAGGCTGGCCCAGGGTTCAAATTCTATTGCTTCTCCTTTTAAGAACTATCTCTTCCCCCAACTAAAGCTGTTTCCCCTTGGGACCCTGCGGTACAGCAACACACACATACCCCTGAAACAAAGATTTCAAGGAAACTTTCTATTCATCCATGTCCTACCCTGCCTCATCAAATAATTAAAATTTATTTCGTGAGCCTCATTTTGGAAAAAAAAAAAAATTTTAGACTAAACCCAATACAGGAAACAGAGAAGAAAAAACTAGTTAAACATGCTCTTTATTGGGAAACACACACACACACACACACAGAAAAATAAAGTTTGCTATATATACAGGTGCCTTGTATGCATAGGTATGGGTCCGTTTGTTTGCTTGTTTGTTTGCTGAAAGGGAGAGAAAAAATTGAGTCAAGGAACAAGAGGTTCACGTCCGGGTCTCTGCAGCCCAAAGCAGAAAAACACGCATGAGACATCATCATGGCCCGAAGGCAGCGGTGCCATGAAAAGGGTGTCAGAGTCCCACAAGTTGTGTAGTGGGTCTCACCCAACCTATCAAGAAATTGGAGGCAGCTTTTCCAAGCTGACACTTGGATACACTTCTTCCTTTCTGCTTATTAAATCTTCTATAATAAAAGCATATTACTTTCACATAGAGGAAAACACACTTTTCTGAATGTTTATTTGAATTGAACCATGTCAAAAGCACATGCTATATGCCTGGCATTGTGTTAGGCACACTTGTGAATCTGAGGCAATTCTAATACCCCAACTTGGCCTTGAGAAGAGTTCCCTCTACCAAAAATAGAGGGAGGCAAGGATGAAGCTGAACACAATTCTATTTTGCTACTGGACATAGTGGACATAGTTCAAAAGAATCAGGAGATTTAAGAGTCTGTGGGAAGCACTTAAAAGACTAAAAAGAGAGTGAGTTGATAAAAGCAGATTCTCTGAGGGCGCAGATATATTAGAGGAAAAGGAAGTCCTGATTTAGGACCAGCAGAGGAGCTGGTTCAGAAGACAAAAGTTGTTTGAGCCATTAATTAACAGTAACTAGATTCCCAGCTGACTCGTGAAGCCGCCCTCAAGTCCAGCTCTGGCTCTTTCTACTAGCCTGCCCCACCTATTTTAATGAATACCCAAGACAGTACTATAGCAGCAACTCTCCCTGCCTAATCCTTTAGAGAGTGGCCAGGGACACAGACCCTTGCTCCATAGCTCTGATGTCCAAATTCCTTCCTTTCTCAACTAACAGGGGGCACAGCTATTCTCCCAAGAGGAAAAGGGGGAAAAGAGCAGCTTTGAAAGCATGTCTTCTCTGAGGTACATTTAAATCAGACTAATTTTTATTTAGTTTGTTGGGCTTGGGGTCATATTTTCTTGCTTTAATTTTTTAACAAGTACAAATGTTTGTTTATTTTTTTTTTTGATATATGCAGTACAGAGGGATTAATTATATTTTTTAACTCAGTGGACAGTAAGGGATTTATATACCTAGAATTCATCTCAGAAAAATTTATCATGTTGTAGAGTCAGAGACTGCTTGAGCTGAACAGACAATGGTTTTCAGGCTGCATTCTGAAGGCCTCAGGTTCTATTGAGGTGTCTCAGGGTCAAGTGTGAGTGAGAGGAAGGGTTATAGGCCTTCCATCTCGCTTTAAATAAAGCTATTTGAGGTTCTGCATGAGATTTCATTGGAAATAAAAGAAGGGAAGGTTTCCCATTGTTCAAAAAAAAAAACTGTAAACCACTGATTCTCAATTTATTTTCTTATTTGACAGATGGAAAAAAAACTGGGTCCCAAGAAGATGGAAGACTTACCCAGGATCATCCAGCTAATTAGTAATGGAATGAGGGTAAAAATCTCAAAGGGGATTGATGCAAATAGAGAAAATCACAGTCATATCAGTGATTTCTTTCAATCTTTGAGTATGAGGTGTCAGAAAAGGGAAAGGCTTAGATAAGTTAAGGAGTTAGTAGTATATTAAACACAGAGAAAAGCTCAGTACTCCTGGTTTCATTCATTTATTCAACAAATATTGTTGAGTACCTTCTACATACCAGATCCTGTGCCAAGCACTGAGGAAGAACGGTAATCAAGATAGAAAAGGATTTTGTTTTCATGGTGCTCACACTTCAGTGTGGAGAAAAAAAATTACAAACCAATAAATAAGCAAAGTAATTACAGATGTGATTCACACCATGAGGGAAATAAACAAGGTCGTGAGATAGAAAGTAACTCTACAGATTGGTTAGGAAAGGTCACTTTAGGGAGGTAATATTTAAATTTTAGCAAGAGAAAAAAAAGAAGCCAGTAATGCAAAAGAGGCAGGGAGAGCATTCCAGAAACAAGAAAGATTGGGACCTTGTCAAGAAACAGAAAAGGGGACAGTGTGGCTGGAACCCAATGGAGAGAGAGGCCAAGATGAGGTTGGAGAGGTGAACAGGCACCAGATCACGCACGGCCATGTGGACAATGGTTCTGGAAAAAAAATATGAATTTTATTGTAAGAGCAAAAAACATAAATCACTGAAGAGTTTCTGGCCAGTCACATAATCTGAGTTGTATTTGAAGAATACTCTGGCTGGTGTATTATGACTAGTTTGTAGGAGATGTGAAATAGAGGCAATGATGACCAATATTGAGAGGCAATTGCATTAGTCAAGGAAAGAGATAATGGCGGTGAAGGTGGTAATATTAAAGATGGAAAGAAGTGGATAAAGTCAACATGTAAAGTCAATAGGATTTTTTGATGGATTGAATGAGGAGGAGGAGTGAGGAAAAGCATGTCAAGAAGGATGGTATTCCATTTGTTGAAAATGAGGGAGGGATATTTCGCCTAGAGAACCCAAAAAATCCATTTTAAGTGTACTGTGTGTGAGATGTCTTTTGATATCCAAATGGAGATAATAAGTAGGTCACTGGCTATATACTCATGGAGCTCAAGAGAGTATTCAGGGCTAGAGCTGAAAATGTGGCATCCATAAGCATGGAGATGGTATTAAAAACATGGAGTTGGGGAGATCCATTTCAGTATGACTGAAAATGCTCCTCCATATTGACCATCCATAGACAACAACTATGAACTCTGGACAAAATACCAAGCCACTATGTGAAGGCTCCAAAAAGTAAATAAAAGTGGCAGATTTTAGAGAGAAATTAATACTTGGGAAAAGGTATCATAGGTGAGTTTTCCATTTATATGGTTTTTAGCTTATTTAAGGGGAAAAAAAATGTGTTTGGGGCCTGAAAAATTAGAGGACAGCAAGTATCTGTGACCCCGAACCACAACTGCATGGGGCCAACTGAAAGCTGCTCGGCTAAAGATAAAATACCTGAACTGAGATTTCGGCTGCCAGCACCTGAGAAATAGAGTTTCTATCTGAGTACAACCAAGTTAACTACCTACTAAAACAAAAACACCAATACTCCTTGAGGACAACAACAGAATCCAGACTCTTCATGACATAAAATGTGCAATGTCTGGGATACAATCTAAAATTACTCAACGTAAAAAAGACTAGGCTAGTGTAACCCAGTATTAAATTAAAGACAACTGATAGAGATCAACCACAAGATGATCCAGATGTTAGAATTAACAGGTTGTGATTTAGAGCAACTATTAGAAGTTTATTCGACAAGGTAAAAGAAAACATGCTTGCAATGAATTAGAAAATAGGATACTTTATGAAGGAAAATAAATACTACAAAAAAAAGTGTAATTTCTAGAACTAAAAATATAATGTCTGAAATTCTTTCTAAAAAAATCACTGGATGGGCTTACCAGGAATGATTCAATGAGCTTGATAGAAATCAATAGATAATATACGATCTGAAGAACAGATAAAAAAAAGATTGGAAAGAAAAAATGAACATAACCTCAAAGACCTGCAGGACAATACCAAAAGGTCTAAGATACGTATAATTAGAAATGTTAGATAAGATCATCTAGGTGGACAAAGAAGAGGAAGGGTCCAAGGACTATGCCCTAGAGTACAGCAATATTCAGGAGCTTCCGCTGAAGAAAGAATCAACAAAAAGGTTCTTTAATATTCTTCTCATGCATCAAAAAATTGGCTTTGAAGCTTTGCTTTTCTCCACAAATCCAACCACGAAAAGGGGAGGGAGTTGAGCACCGCAGGCTTTCACCTACTAAAAAAAAAAAAAAAAATAGAATTGCAATTCATTGACCTACTGTCAATACCTCTGTCTACTTTGTTACTAGAACCTAACCAGTAGTATGAAGTGCAGTGATTTGTTAAAACACATGAAAATTTAGTTTCCTATAACTTTGTTAGTTCATTTACTCTTTTATCCCAAAATAAAACTATGCAGAACATTCTTCCAGGAATCCTATCATGAAAAGTCCCCTGAAAAAGAGAAATTCTAATTTTAATCCAAAATCAGAACAGATGTCACATCAGAACAAAAAATTAAAACAGTGGCAAAAAAAAAAAAAAAAAAACCAGCACATTTCAGAAGTTTATTGAGACCAAAGAAAAAAATATCTTTCAAAAAATTGAAATCCATTCCACTGTGAGGCTTATAGAAGAATAAACTTTAGCAGGTGAGATGTAAAGTGAAGATTAGAGAGGATTAAATATGATGTTTGAAAACAAACAGCCAATGATAACACAACAAATAATATTAAATTCTTTAAGTACATCAGAAATAAGACCGCTGCAAAGGGATCAGTGAATCGGCTAGACACGCCATGCACAAAGGAGATATTCAAAAGGATAAGGAGATTGCCGGGAAACTAAATAATGCATTTGCATCAGTTTCCACACTGGAGAATAAGGCAATAGAGGAAAGAGAGGCAAAACCTTATTATGCGAAAGAGAGGCCCAGCTCAGATTGAGACATCAAAGGAAACCATGAGTCAATGAAACAGTAAAGGAAGCTATTGCCATGTTCCAGCCAAAGCAGGAAACACTCGCCAGAGAATTCAGGAGCGCAGAGCGCCTGTAATCTCTGATTTCTTACAGCCTTATCATTTGCCATTTAAAAGGCTTCATACTGTGGTGAGTTAGAAGGCATTACAGTCCTTCATGACCAGAAAAGTTACTCTTTTCTATAGTATAATGATCTCCATACTGCAAACATCCAAGCAGTATATTATAACCCAACTGGCTGATTGATCAAAAGTCAAACAAGGAAAGGGAGTTTTAATCCATCCCATCTGAGAATACATGAAAACAGAAATTCTCATGCTGCTAGAGGGAGTATAAATGGGTACCACCAGCTTTAGAGAATAATTGTAACATCTCGTGAAGTTCAAAATGTGTATACCCAACCAACCACCAATTTTACTGCTAGGAACATATGCTAGAGAAATTCTAGGAAAAATTACAAGATTGTCCTTTGCGGGATTATTTTTAGAGGTGAAAAATTGGTACAAACATAAATGCTCATAAATAGATACGGACAAACAAAAGATATTCATACAATGAAATACAAAATGAAGTTTTCAACTCCTAATTAACTAGATCTCTATGCATCAAGTTGCTGACTACTGAGTAAAAAAAAAAAAAAAAAAGCAAGTCAACAGAAGGATATAGATAGCATTGACAGAATTACATACAAATTTTTAAATAATACTTAATAGAACACATTCTATTAGAATGGATTCATATATATAAATGAAAGAGTAAAAAATATACTAGTAAGATACACAACAAATCTATAATACAGGATGCTTCTGGAAAGATTGAGCAGGGCATGGGACTAGAGATGGATTGAATATTTCACTTTATCTGTGAAGATCTACCTCTTTAATTAAAAAAAGATTTGAGGTAAATATGACAAAATATTAGCAATTATCAGTTCTGTGTAGTGGTAATAGAGTTTCTGTTAGAGTACTTTATTTTCTTATTTGTTTTTAATTTTCAAGAAAACAAAAATGTGTCCATCACCTCTGTACAAAGTTTAACTTTATTAAATTGATTACTATTGAATGCACCAAGAACGATTATTAGCCCAAACTCAAATTTTGCCTTGGAAGTCCAGAGTGCTGGCAGAAATTGTTTCTTCTGCTACCTTAGATGATGATAATATAGACAGTGTCTCTTCCATCCCGAAGGCCCAAGGCTCCCTGCATTTCACCATCTAAGAATCCATAAAAAAATAATTAACAGCTCTTACAACATTCCTTTTTCTGCCAGGAAAGTCTGACTCTATTTTATAAAACGAACAACTGAGGCCTCAGATGTCAAGGAAAGAGAAGAAAACAAACCAGAAATCAAGGGTCCGAATCTTCTCATGTCAAGAAGACTCTCTTCCCACCATTATCTTAATATTTGGCAGTTCCTTTTGAATTTATTTCAAAGGGTCAAGCCCAGAGATGGCAAACAGGTTACTTCTCGCCTGCTAATTCTGAACAATGATAGGTTCCTGGTACCTAAGTTGAAAGGGTACCGAAGCCACTAAGGTTAGTAGAAAGAGTGTCATGATGGATTTGCGATGTCTGCCATGAGCACGAGAGTGGAATGGGGGGAGGTGGGGAGGGAAGAGAACTATAAACCACATACAGTAGCCCCCCCATCCATGACCCCTAGTGGATCCCTGAAACCATGGATAGCACTGAACCCTATATATGCTATGTTTTTTTCCTATATATATGTTTGTAAGTTTAATTTCTACATTAGGCACAGTAAGAGATTAACAAAAATAACTAATAAGTCAATTATAACCATATACTGTAATAAAAGTTATGTGAATATGTGAATGTGGTCTCTCTCCCTCACTCCCCCAAAATATTTTATCGTATGTATAGTGCGAACATGCTGAACAAAGAAATGATTTATGTCCTAGGAGAGACAGAGCGGGATGGCATAAGATTGTATCATGCTACTCAGAGTGGCATACGATTTAAAACTGATGAATTGTTTATTTCTGAAATTTTTTCATTTAAGATTTTCAGACTGCACTTGATGGCAAGTAACTGAAACCACAGAAAGTGAACCCGCGGATAAGGGAGGTGCTGTATCCACTATCCCTATCTTGGCCACTTGAAGAAAACGGCCTTCTTTGATATACCAATACTGACAATGCACGGCGTCTTACGGTATTAGGTTCCAAACATCTTACAGAATTCCAACCAAGAGGAACAGACTGCATCAGCTGCTGAACGTTCGAAAGTGCACTGGGGATGAGATATGTCAGTGAATTAACTAAGTCTCCACTGACTAGCTCTGCCCAAGCCAAGACTTCACATCCTAATGACCTTGTAGCAGTGGCTCCCCACCAGGGCCGATTTCACTGCTCTCCCAGGGGACATTTAGCAATGTCCGAGACTTATCAGCTGTCACAACTAGGGCAAGGCTACTGGCATTGAGTGGGTGGAGGCCAGAGATTCTGGTAAACAGCCTACAATGCACAGGACAAGCCCCAAAGAAATTACCCAGCCCAAAATGTCAATAGTGTCACAATTTAGAAACCCTTCCTCGAAGTTCATCATTTATATGTTAGTCCGTCAGGGCCTTCCTGAGCATTCAAGGCCAAACCAAACCGGACCACGTGGGACAGACTTAAATGTTCCATTCTGTACCCACTCTTCAGAAAGGACACTTAATGTCCAAGGATTCTGGCCAACGTGGAGAGCCACGAACCAGCATGCACCCAATACCGACAGAGGCCAAGCCAAAAAAGCATCTTCTGCATCCTCACCTCTGCGGGCTAGGGGTTCTGCTCAATTTGTCTCTTCTGGTGGATTCCAAAATGATTTTCAGGGTCAGTAATGCTCTCACCTGTCTTGTTCTAACTGGAATATCACAGTTCATCCAGATACAAGGAGCCAGCCAAAGTGATGCCACATTTGAATGTGTCTGCAACAACGGGTTCTGTCTTGGATGGGGAGAAACAGCCAACCCGTGCAAAAGGGGAGACAGACCCCTGGGCCAAATGAACCAACCACATCTCTGAAGTTGCTGAGTTACTTTCTGTGGTAATTTTAATGAGTTCTAATTCAATACCTGCAGTCCTATCACTCTCATGAAGCAAAAATAAAGAGACATGATTATACAGCTGAGTGGCCTTAGCTGCAGAAGAACTTGTTCCTCAAATACTAATCGAAGAGTGTTTTTCAGTTCTGGAAGAGCTGGTCGTACAGTCCCACGGGGCGGTGGCAGAAGCCCAAGTCCACGCTCGGCCCCCCCATTTACTCATGCTACATCACCTTCAACTCTCCTCAGCTTCTGTTATCGTCTGTGAAATGGGAATAATAACGCCTACCTTTAACGACTGGTTTTGAGAATTAAATGAGATCACGTGTGTAACTTGGCTGGCATATGGTAAAAACTCTGAAAATAGAAATTAATTTTTATTAGTCATCTGAAAAAGCGGGCATTCATTAAGCCACCTTGTCTTGAGCTAATTCTGTACAGCTGTAACTACAGTCATCCCTATTGGTTCCACCGCCTCCAGCAGAGCCCACGTTCATTTCTGCTGTGTGTGCACATGAGGAAAGAAGAAAATTACTTCATTTTGATTCACAAGTAAAAATAAAAATAAAGATACCGAACTGTAACTAAGGACGGTTCTAATTATGCAGATGAGGAAAATGAGGCCCGAAAAGGTTAGGTAAGTAGCTTCCCCGTGCTCGCTCAGCTAGTTGGGGAGCATGTCACCTGTAACCATGATTACTCGACTCTGTTCATTCCTTGTTTCGTTCATGCATCGATTAAGCAACACTTACTGAATTCCGACTGTATTCATTCGAACTCTATGCTAGGCACGGGGGATACAGGAGTCATTCGTTGAGCAGGTACCGGCTGAGTCCTTGCTGTGCGGCAGCCACCGTGCTGGGCTCTGGCACCAGCAGGCACATACGGCCAGTCTGCTGGTGTGAAACCAACAGACCAATAAAAGAATGTCAAAAGCACTGCGGCTTCATGATAGAAGGAACCAGAGAACCCCAAGGCAGGTGAGT
Source organism: Rousettus aegyptiacus (assembly GCF_014176215.1). NCBI lineage: Eukaryota > Metazoa > Chordata > Mammalia > Chiroptera > Pteropodidae > Rousettus > Rousettus aegyptiacus. Next base: position 13,206,819 of record NW_023416285.1, read on the forward strand.
TTCTGCTCGCTTCGGGGACTGTAGGAAGGAAAAGGATGAAAGAATAAATGTCTGCACAGCCTTCATAGCAGCGCTGACTTCAAGGAGTCCAGATCTAAGAGGACTTAAGAAAGGAGAGGAGAAACAAACAGCAAAAGGGCTGTCCCGAAAAAGTGTGCAGTTAGGGGACCACGTAGCATTTTGTTTCAGTGCATTTTTCACTTCAGAGCTGGCCACCCCACTCCACCGCCCCAGACACAGACAAACATCCATTTTAACCCAAGCACAAGAACAGAAAAATTTCCACAAAAAGGCATTTCAAAGCACCCACAAAGACGAACGTGCACCCTGGCCTGGTTTTTTGTTTGGGAAAATTGTGTGCTAAAAACAGCAGATAAAAAGGAATCTGCGAGCATAATTTATTTAGACTTTCTAAAGGCTGTTGAGAAGGTCTCTCCTAGGAGGCTATTAAGGCCAGACAGGCAAGAAAGTAACTACAGGGTGAAAGGTCAAGTTCTGTCGTGATTAAAGGCTTCTTAAGGAAGGAGGAAACAAAGCACACGAAAAATAAGCAATTCTCCACATGGGAAGCTAAAAATAATGGGGCCGCTCAAAGATTAGTCCTGAGGCCAATGTTGTGCTATCTATTTTTAATGATTTGTCAAATAAAGTACAGTAAACAGAAAAATGCAGGTAGCTAATGACAAGAGACTGCCTGGTAGACTGGAGAAAGCATCGGGCTGGTGTCGTATCAGGGAGCCTGGCCGAGCCTGGACATGTTAGTACGTATCTCTGCACCTCACTTTCTTTATCTGTGAAATGATGGGATTACACAAGATATGCTCTAAAGACTCTTGGAGCTTCTGTGATAACAGCTAAAACTCTTGAACTGAAAGTTAAGGTAAACCAGAGAAATAAAAAGAATTAACAAAATTCAGCGATCCATGATGAAAAGGGGCATCAGAAAAGGCAAAAGGAAGCCCTTTAGGCCTGCTCTGTTTGTGTGTCTTGATTGGTTCAGAATAAGTGATCATTTTTTCAGAGAGAGCTGTAAGCATCCCGATGGACAGGTTCATGAGAACACCTATTCGTAGTCTGGCATCATCAAAAGTGCCAATAAACCCTATACAGCAATTTTTTGAAGTACCGGAAAATATACAGAAGTGTATCATTATACTATGGCCTAAATCATAGTCCTAATTTTGTCCTACCTTTGTCTCTGGTATCATCAGAATAATCTTTATTGAATCAAACAACAAATACTGATTAAGCCAAGGGTGTATCATTTGGGAAGCCCCTGAATCCTTTCTCTGGAGCATCTGCAATCTAGTCAGTGGAGTCACAAACACAAAAGACATATACGCATTGGCTGAGCCACATTAATAACCCATCCAATTGAGCTTGAAGAGCTTCCCAGGCAAAGTAGTATATAAGCATCACCTTCCATGGTGACTATTTCCATGGATGAAAACAGGGAGGTTATCATTCCACATTTAAAAAAAAAAATCAATCAGGAGCGGAGAAGTAAAGAGATCAGAAATGAAGTCATTCATTTGAGAAAAGACCTAGTTTATCCTAAGGAGAGAGTTACTTCAGTGTGAAAACAGAACTAAGAAAAATAAAAAGTACAAATGAAGTAATTAATAAATGAGGGTTCATAATTATGCAGATGGATACTCTTAGTTAAACCTTGTGCCACAACACAAGACCAAGGAAACACTCCATGAAATTAAAGAGAGGGGAAAAAAAATAAATGGTTCGAGGAAGTGCTTTTAACGTAACATAATTAGCTTATGGGATTCACTGCTGCAGATATTCTTGTCCTGAGTAGCTTAGTGAGCTTTATTTTTAATGGAATTATATGTTCATACAAGTAGCAGTTCTATCTGCCGTTATAGCTAATGTTATTGATACTCATAACTCAAGGCAGACATCTGGGGTCGAGAAGAAGAGTTTTCCTGCCATTAAATTGTCATAGAATGAGTTGAATGCACTGTAAGGATATGTTACTTTTCTCTAAAGTACCTCTTTCTATCCACAGGGATATCTCTGCATAGTAATCTCTCCCTTTTTTTTTTTTTTTTTTTTTTTTTGGTTACTTCCTGTTTTCTCTCAAAAAAGCAACTCATCAAAAAGAGACGATTGCTTTCTGAGAGTCATTCTGGACATAGGCATGTGTCGCATTATTCTAAGACAAGGCCTACGTTAAGACAGCTGGAAAAACTAACACTGGATCGTGAGAGCATCACCAGAAAGCACCGTTTACAGAAACACTAGGGCAGATTTCTTTGTATTTATTTGGTTAACGTAAATTTCTAAATAGTGGATTTCTTTAGGGAAAGTTTCATTTGCTGTGGAGCATGGCCACAACCTCTGTTACACCTCCTCGAAGCATTTTGTTCCCTGCAGGTTTCAGCAATGTTTCCTAAAATTATCTTCTATCTTCTGTGTCACATCGGAAGAAGGAAAAAAGGAAGAAAATGTTCCACATTTTTTTTATTCTAGAATAAATAATATAGTTTCTTCACAGAAAATAAATATGCAGTTAGTAATATGCTTCATAGGTTCTATTCCACTAGATTTATATTTTCTTGGCGAAGTCCAAAGGTAAGTAAACAACCTTAGCATTCAAGATTAGTCATGATAGATACACTCCTTCTCTTTCTCCCTTTCTTTTCTCCATAAGACAATACATTTAAAATAAAGACTTGGTTTTCACTCTTTTTGACATTTCTCAAATATATTTAAGCATTAGGAACTTGAAAATGTGTTGCCAGGTAATGAACGTTCTTTGAAAACAATGGACATTCTTATATAAAAACAGAGACATGGGTTTTGATGACCAAGCCAGTAAACAGGTATCTCCCTTGCAAAAAGCTCAGAGGAGCTCCTGGGAATATATGCAAAGGCTTTATGTAAGAATGCCTCTCAGCAGTCCTGGGGACTGTCCAGATGCACAGATTTCAGCCAAGAGAAACACACATAGAAACTATAGAAGCTAGGTCATAAACTTCTGAAGGCCTGTTTGTTAATTTGACAAAAATTGCACTTGTGCAAACTTGATCGGTAGCCAAGAAATGACTCCCAGAAAGCCAGCCCTCAGAGTCCTCTGAAATCACAGCATTACTGCAACAGTTCCCAGAAATTAGCCTTACAAGACCAGAAAGATATCCAGGCCCCCATTTCTCTCACCTAGTCCAGCTGTACTAACAGAGAGTTGCCAGACGTAGGGCTCACTCCTCTTTGTGCAAACCTGAATCATCTATGTGAGCTCTGAAGAAGAGGAAATTCATTTCTCTGCTAAGTCATCATATCAAGCTTCCAAAATAGAGGTGCCCTTCGAATTAAATTTGTTGGTGTTGATTCCCTCATCCTAAACGATACTGTGTAAGAAGGATCAAGTGATTAAAATGAAGCAAAAAAGAAACAGAGGTCACCCAACACCTGGCTTTTAAAAGCCAGGTAGATTCCAGGCCTCCGAATGCTTGGAAAAATAAAACGTGTGTGACGCAACTCTCAAACCCAAAGGCCTTCAAACTTGTGTTCCATTAAAATGCATAATCCTATAATGATGAAGCTGGCAGTCCCTCAACAGTTTGACTCATTTCCCTGCTAAATATAACTGAAGACAGGTTTTCCACTAGGAGCTACTGTATTATTTTCTCCCAAGTGGGAATCAGAAAGTAATCTTGGTATGTAAAGAAATCAAGACAAAAAGAACAATACAAGTATTTCTCTGACTTTAATTTCTTCACAGCAATAGCCTGCTGGAACCACTTCTCCAGAAGCCAGAGAGGCACCAATAGACATGTTTATGGATGGATGGGGAAATATTTGTCAGAGGCTGTATAATACAAACATCACCATCTTTCTGCTCCATGCAACTTGACTGAAATGATTTAGTCATAATGTGTGATGATGGACATCGGTTTGTATTGTTTAGTTCTGCAAAGGCCACTGCCAAAGAGACCAGTATTTCAACTGACTGCTATTTCTCTCCAATTCAAATGAAAAGAGACTTAAGAACAGACAACACCCAGCAGGATGCCTATTAGAATTCTTCGTAAGGACTGCGCTTCTAAGGAGCAACTCCGGACTTGTCCATAAAAGAAATAATCAGCCTCTGACCAAAGAGCTCAAATCAAAAATCTCACCGGCTGCACGGGATTGTTTTTCCTTCTAAAACAGATCACGGTTTAATGGAGAACACTGACCTAATAGAAGCACCAACCATTTTTAGAACATAGCTGCCCCAAGAAGCCCTGCAAGGAATTATTCCCGCTATAATGTTGTAGAATTTGTTACCCACCAAGTTAAAATCAGCTCGAATCCATTTGCTCTTAAGCAGAATTCCTGATTACAGTCTCTGCTTATTTTCCACATACCGAACCTGAAAATGGTTCTTTAAATTGGTAACTTTTGAGCTAGCTTCGCTGGTGGACAGGGTACAAAATTATTTTCTCCTCTCTGAAGAAAGGTATTTAAAAATTTGGGGGTGAGAAGTGCATTTTGAAGACGAAGCTTGAGTTGTAGATTCCCCATAATGGAGAAGCAGAAAATAATCAAACTATCTTTTCTCTTGACAACCGTGATGGCTCGTCTGCTAACACTTCAGACACTTGCTTCCCAGCTGACTTGTTCCTATATGTCATTTTTCACTTCACGTTTTTTGGAGGGCGAGAGTATCTCTTGGATGCATGTATATCCATGTATATGTGCATGCAGGGGTATTAAACTGGCATGTACCTGCTCAGACAGTGGTGCGCCGGAATTGGCTTATCCTGGCTTTGCAAAAGCTGATTGTTAAGTTAGCAGAAATTTTGCAAGCCAATTAAAATCATCTTGGTGGCTTGAAATTGACTGTGGTGGGAATACTTACACCACAGAAATCAGCACACACTATGAGTCAAGGCCTAAGGGGTGTTTTGGGAGAGTCCGTTGTTAAATACATCCCAGTCCACCTTGGCTATAGCTATACCTGTTGTTTACACAGGCACTTAGATTGGTCGCGTGCAGTATTTTGAGTATCCCCCTCATACATGTGTAACCAAATAATGTCATTAAAACGTCTATTTCTTCTTTGGATGTGATAACTGAAAAACAGCAGGTACTATCATATTATCCATCATCAGAGATAGGTAGATGATAGATAGATAGATAGATAGATTTTTTTTTTTTTTCGAGTTCGGCATTGGACCTCAGGTACTCTGCTGAATAAATTTACAGCTCAACTGCTGGTAGATTCCAAACAGATCATTTGAGAAGGAAGAAACCATGCTGGGCCTTAGAGAAAAACAAAATGAGTCAGTTCTCACTGCTGCCTTTGGCCAGCCCAAACCCTGAAGTCAGACAGCATGGGGGAGATTTTTCTGGTCAAAGGACTGTAGGCTGGAGCCACTTATCTGCTCAAGCACATCTGAAGAGAAATGATGGAAGGCTGTTGACAATGCTGAAGGCCGCCTCCTCCCCACAAAATGGAAATTAGCGGGCCCCCAAATCAGAGCATTGAAACAAAGATCCGCCAACATGTGATTTTAGTAAACAGAGTAATTTGGGCTTTTGGAGAACATGAAACTTCTGTCAGGATTATAATGTCTTCTACCACAGACCTTAATTTCTTCTGTCAGGGAGAATATGATTAGACTCAGTCCCATTTGATTGTAGGGAATGTCAGTTCCCATTAACAAAAGAAAAGAGGCACCGGGAAACATGTTCCACATTTTTAACCCCTTTGGGCAAGGATGCTTTTCTTCAGCCTAAACTGCTCATTCAAAACATTTAAAGCATTTAAGCCCAGGCAGCCTATCTAGCAGATAGTTACAGGAGTTTACCTACTAAAATCAGCTCCCTTCCAAGGAGAGCTATTTTTATTTCAATATTGGCACCAAAAAAAGTGAAGGCCATGTGTATTTGTGTGTGTGTGTGTGGTTGTGTTTGGTTTTGTAATTTGATGGGTTTTTTCCAAACCACCCATCCCAGTCTATGAGAAATCCCACTCCCTGAATGAGTGGAGGTATTTTAAATGATCTGATTCTTTGAGGCCAGTGAGGGAGTAACGTCCTTTTTGGCCACATGCAGTACTTGGCCGTTCAGCACGTGAACTGGTTAGTGCAGGTGGATTTCCTAGGCACCGAACGTGCATCGGTAAACACCACCACCTCAAACTGCCCACTTCAATTCCGCTGAACCTTCTGCAGTTCAGAGAGGGCACCTGGGTCGGCCTGTGAGCTTAGCAGGCACAGCTGACCCTGGCTGCCCAGCACATAGTTTACGTTAGGGAGCAAACTAGAGATTCCCTAAGATAAGGATGCTATTACAGGCTGACAAATGTGGAACGGAGCAGAGTGGGCAGCTTTTGTCCAGACTGACCCAGGTGAGAATGCTGAGATTATTGCTGATTGGGGATAAATGGCAACCGGTGATTTATTTGTTCAAGTGAAACTAGCCCAGTTCATCCCTCCGCACCATCTCCCATTTCTTTAAGATATATATATTTTTTTTTTTTCTTTTTCTCCAGACAAAAAGACTTAGCAATTTTGGAAAGTCTTCAAACAGCACCATTCCCATGAACCCCATTACCCTCAGGATAAAATCTGCAATCCTTCACTAGGCTTCGAGGCCCTGCGTGATGGGGGTGCGACCTGCCTCACCAGCTCCAGCTCTGCCACTGGCCCCGCAGCCTACAGCGCTCAACTCAACCACGACAGCCACCACTCAGGCTTCTGAGTGCCCAGGGCTCCTCTCCACCTCCAGCCCTTGCTCGTGCTGGGCCCTCCTCCTGGGGCTCTCTACCTGGCAAGTCTTCCTTATTCTCTTTGTTCCAGGTTGAATGTTATCTACGGAGACTTGGCTACCATTATGATCTCCTGAGGGCCCTGTATATTCATTCTTCACAGTCCTTAGCACAATAACAATTAATTATTGGTGACTACTGGTTTTAAATTTTGCTCCCCCACTGACAGGACTGTGTCTGTCCTATTCGCCTAGCACTCAGCGCCAACACTGAGCACTGGGGTCTGAATGAGTGAATGAATGAATGAATGAATGAAGTACATTTGCAAGAGATATTGACTGCCTATGAGCAAACCTCACAAAGCAAACCCAGCAGAACAAAAAAATTCATTTTAAATGTGCACAAACTAAGGAACGAGTTTTCTCTCCAACGCTTCCTCTCCCGCCATCCCAACACGAGGATTTCAGATGACCTTGCCATCCCATCAGGGCTGCCCTATCAAATCTCCTGTCTGGATTTTAAGGCCTTTCCTTATCATCATCTTCATCATAGTTAACATCATTGAATGTGTTCTGTTTCATGCGCATTGCCAAGTGTCCTCTACTAACTTTCCCAATCCTCACCACGATCCATAAAACGGTGTAGCAGATAAAACATGGGTACAGATGTGCAAATTCTTTGACATTCCTCCCACTGAGAGGAGGGGCTTTGCCCTCTCCCCTTAAATCTGAGCCGCCTTTGACCGTTTTGAAGGATAGAGTACACCGCACGTGACGGCATGTATGTTTCCATTTTCTGGGGGAAGTCGGCTGTCATGTGAGAAGTCTGGCTCCCCTGAGAACTACCATGCAAGGAAGAAACCCAAACTAGTCACTGGAAGAGGACCCCAGGAGAGATGGCCCGGCCAGCCCCAAGATGCTACATCCATCCAGCCCAGACACCAGAAATGTAAGTGAAGATGCCATTTTGCACATTCGGCCCAGCGGAGCCTTCGGTTGACTCCTGCCCCAGCCAACATCTGACTGTGACTACATGAGAATCTCTATGTGAGATCACTCAGTTCATCCCAATTAACCCACAAAATTCTAAGAATAAAAAAAAAAAATGATGTTCTAGGTGACTAAGTCTGGGGGAGGATTGCTATGCAGCAATAACCGGAACACATCGGCACTATTATCACCCTTACTTTACAAATGCAGAAACTGAGACACAGAAAGCCCAACTGCACAAGATGGTAAGGGGCGAAGCTGGGAGTCCAACCCAGGCAGCCTGGCTCTCATCACTCCACGGAGGGACCCCCTCCACTGGACTCCTAGACATAGTCTCTCCAGCTGCTACCCCTCGAGATGGGTCCCCTTCCCACTTCTTTTGCCCGCCCATCTAACTCTCTACCTCTGCCATGATCCCCTCTCTGAATTCTCCACTGATGTCCCCTTCCTCCAAAGTCCTTAACACATTTAAAGACAGGCACGTGATCTCGCCTTCAGTCGTTCTGCTATGACTCTTCACGCGACAGACATCCTTCCTGAAGGTTGTGATCGAATCTTTTCTTTTGTTTTACCTGCCTCTCAACAGAACCTCGCCTATCCCAGTGCTGTGCATTCGGTAAATACATTCTCCAGCCACACTGGCCAAGCCCGTTTCCTTCACGGAGCCCCTACATCCATAGTTCCCTTCTTCTGGAATGTTCTTTCTCAGCTATCAGCCTGAGCTCCTCCTTTACAGCATTCCCATCTCAGCTCACATCTCCTCTCCTCCGAGAGGCTTCCCCTGACAGCTGTATTTAAACGAGCCACCCCTCCCCACGCCAGGCAGTCATTTTCCATCTCCTCACCCTGCATTATATTATTTTGTTATTTATTTCTTAATGTCTTTATCTTGGAAACAAGTCCCGTAAGGATGGTGAATTTACCCGTCTTGCTCATTGCTATAGTCCCAGCCCCCAGGACAGTTTCTGGCTTCTTGAAAAAAACATTTGTTGACTAAATCAATGAATATTTATTTGTTGACTCTTCATTTCACAGGAATATCCACAGACCAGGCTTCCTAATATATATAAAGTGTTTTCCCCCAACATCTCAGTTGCATCTCTACTATAATGTACAGCCTTCCATTTCTCAGAAAACAACGCCTTTACTTGGCCCTCAGGTAAACTCCATGGTTAGCCAGTTCTCAAGGCGGGTCAGTAGCCACGTGTTAGTTTGTTGTCTAAACCACCACTGACCATTCTTTATGACTGAGGTTCTCTGGAGGTCAGTGGTTTTAACGCTGGGCCTAAGATGTGTCTTTTGGACAATCCCAAGGACAGAGGGAGGCTGAGAAGGCTGACTTCACAGCGCTTTAATACAGGCCACATAGCTGGAGATGATGAAATGGCAATATTAAATCCATCAGAAGTCGGTTTTGCTCACTACTGTAAACACGGAGATTCGGCCCAGTATCTGGAACAAAGTAAACCCTCTGTTGAATGAATGAATGAATGAATCATCTTTGCCTTGTGTCTTATCACTTACCGCCTAGCATTTCAATATGTGCAAGAACTCAGAGCACATCTTTTATTCTGTGTAAGTGAAACACACACAAAAAAGGTAGCCAAAGAGTTGTAATACCATTTACACTAATTCACACAAAGCAAAACTGAACTAGAAATGAACATCTATGCTCCCCAAATACATGATGTGCGAGCAGAGAAGTCATCAGAGAAAAGGTCATAAGGGGGGTAGGGGGAGGGAGTTATTAGATGTGACACTTCCTTACATTAATTTTCTGAAGTATAAACTTCGTAGATTTGCTCATTTTCACGGAGCCTCAGTTTCCTCATTTGTTCGCAGATGAAGAAACTCTCTTGTCTATCTACCAACCAAAAATATTCAAAATGTCTAAAATAAAATAATAGATGAGCAAATACGATGAAGAGTTAAAGCGTAGTAGGAATGTGAGCTGATGATATTTTCTATCTTCCCATCTTTTTGACATTTCAAAGACTTAAAAGACATTTGAAACATTAAAAATCAATTTAATATATTTTACTATCTCTAAGTTTTGTGATGCATTCACAAATGACGATTGTATATTTGTTCCAAATGTTCAATCTGCAAAGTTTTTCATAATCGTTCCATGATTCTTCACTGATATTTTGAGTGTTCTCCCCATTTTTAAACAAAGACTCCTGTGGCATAGGGAGCTTCCCTATCTTAACAGAGGCAGAGGATAAATTAGAAGAGCAAAACCAGAGTTGAAACTCTTGAGCCAATGACCACTGGGCCTACAAAATAGTCCCTGGGAGAGAAGTCAGTGCAAAAGAAACTGATCTAGTGGTCCTCAGATTTGGGGGCATCAGAATCACATGGAGGGTCTATTAAAACACAGATTGCTGTACTTCACACCCAAAGTTTGTGATTCAAGAGGTTCAGGAGGAGGTCCAGGTTGCTGATGCTGCTGGTCCCAGGACCTTACTTCAAGAACCAAAATTCCACCTTCTTATACATTAACCCCTTTGATTCACCCCCCCCCCCCGACAGCCCTGTGAGATAAACACTATTACCCCAGTTTCATCTATGAGAAGACTGAAGCCCAAAAAAATACACTCTGCTCTAATTCCAGCTTGGCAATTAACCAACTCAGTACAGCCTTCGGAAGGTCAACTAACCTCTCTGTGGCCCATTTTTTCAATTATTGAAAAAATATTGTCAGAGATCTTGTGAGGATTAAAAAGACACGATGCCTAAGAAGTGCTTAGCAAAGTCAAGCCCTTAACACTCCTCTATCACAGGACTCGACGCGCTAGAAAATAAGTAAGGTAGATTTCCAGGAATCTCATTCAGCACGTGCTTGGTCATTTTTCTATTTGCATGAAATATTTTTAGCCAGCAGCTTGGCAAAGTACTCACCATCCAAGTATTACCATCCATGAGTTGTAGGATTGTTTTTGTTTTAATTACCAAATTTGATTTTCCAAGAAATTCTTTTCTGTGCTATACTAGGTGTTCATGGGGCGTGCATGGATGGAGGGCTAGTTAGTAACAAATCAGACACTTCCCTTTCTAAGACGCTTAGTAACCGAATAGACAGTGTTCCTTACGATGTGATAATGCAGTCGTGTTAGAGAGTACAGCGAGCATGTCCTCCTCTAGTATAAGGTTTTCCGATTTGCCTGGCCAAGGATTTGAGGTATTTTGATTTCTATATTTAGAAACCCAGGGCTTTTTGGTATGCTACAAATCACGCTGAGGCAAGACTAATTGTAAGCACTTGTACTTAAAAATTAGTTTCAAGAATAAGAACCTTCGGAGGTTTCCATATTGTATTCCACTAGAGTATCATTAAGGGAAGCAATTACTTATCAAGATATACTCAAAACAACTTTATTGCATTCAGAGGAAATAATGGGAGTTGTCTGTTTAAATTACTAGGCAGGGGCCCTGGAAATCACTTAGCATAATTCTTGGCATAAGGTGGGCAGTCAGTAAGTGAACAGGGAGCCCAGTAAATGACCACCTCGTCTGTGGTAGGTGTTTTGCACATATTATGCCACTTAGCCTTCATAATAACTCCTGAATTAAGCATGACTATCTTCATTTTTAGATGAGGAAACTGAGACTCATAAAAGTTGAGCGATGTTTACCAGGTCATCAGGTAAGTAGATGAGTTAAGATGCCAGCCCACAGGTACTTGATGCCAAAAGCAATTTTCTTTCTACTACACGAGGCTGTTTCTTTCCTTGCTTTTTGTCTCCTCTCCTCTCTTGAAGTCTTTTCACAGATACCAGAAGTCTTTGTAAATGCCAGCCAATGACAAATGTTAGCAAGGTAGTCCCATTTTATGGATCAATTCATAGTAGGAAAAAGTGATCCCTCAAAGCCACCCCTGAAAGGCTCAGAATAAAATATGGAATGCATTCCTAAATCCTATCCCTCAGTCCTCAGCTATAAGCACTAGGGCACATTTCCGAGGATCCTTTATTTAGGAAAACAAAGTGTTTGTGTGTAGACAACAGTCACACAACAGTCCATCACCCAGGGCCGAGGTTCCCAGCACAGTATGAACCAGCTGCTCAAGGTGACAGAGATACATGGGAGGAAAAATTGGTCTTGCCTCCAATTTGAATTACAAATGCTTCCTGGAGACAAGAGTCAGGTGGATATGCCCATTTGTTTATTGCCTGATGATACCATTGCTAAATAAAAGCAAAGCATCTACCAATTTATGACTTTACCAGAATATAATGGAGGCCCAGAGCAATGAAAAGGACTAATCGACGGCTTTCTTTACATTCCCCCAAAACACCAGCTGTCTTCCTCTACTAATTCTATATTCTTTTCCCATTTCTATGCCTCCATTCCTTTTTCCTCCTACGGTTTTCTGTTTTCCACATCCTTCCTCTCGATCTCTCTTTTTGTCCCTCTTTTCAAGGACTCTATTTTCCTTCACCGCCTGAGCACCTTCTCCCTGGGATTTTGTGTCCGGTTCTAAGAGGAGATGTCAGAGTGGCAGCATTTCCTGTGGGCAAGAGCTTTGTGTCACTATGTCACTTCAGGCACATTGATGTATCGGCCTCTCCTGCTCCCAGGAGGAGATGGAGATGATGCTGGTGCCCTCGGAGCCAGGATGTGGCTTCCTGAAAGGCACCCTGAAAACTGTGCCCAGTGTCTCTTTTTAAACAGAAACTAGATTTTTTTTCAGAGTTTTTTTCTGATTATAAAATTAATAAATATTTACCAAAACTATAGAAAAATATAAAAAAGTAAGTATCCATTATCGTTGCAGAAAGAAGTGATTACTATTAAATGTGCATGTATGTTATTCCTCTATTTTAACATAATCATAAATTTGCATATTTCCCTAATTTTACATATATACATACATTGTCCATGTTATTAAAATTCTCATCAACATCATTTTTAATAGCTGTATCTTATTCCGATGTGAATCAAAATACTGTGAATCATATTCCTTTTGGTAGATAGTTGGCATTTTTTTTCAATTGTTTGCTATTATAAACAATGCTACCATGAACAACTTTGTACAAAAAGTTCTTTCTGTAATTTTCAGTTATTCTCTTAGGAAATAATTCCAAAAGTAAAATTGTAGGTCATGAGAACTTTTTAAGTTTCTTTATATTGTTAAATTGTGTTCCAAGAAGTGTGTGCTCTCTTGTGATCTCTTATCAGGCCAAGAATCTCTTTATAAATCTTACGAAGTAGTTTTATGAAACAAATAATCACCTCCTGATTTGTTCTTTGTGAAAAGAGCAAAAAAGTTGAGGTCCATCTTTACTCTGACTCTTACCCTCACACACACGCACCACATATAAAGGGTCAATAGCTTATGCCTAGGCTTTGTCTCTCCTTTTCACAAGACAAGTCAAATAAAGCCGTTCCCCTATTCATCCATTCAACCGATGAGTAGTTGTTGGCCAGTTATTTTCCAGGCCCTATGCAGGGCGCTGAGGATATAAAGATGAGTAAACCATTGTTGCTAACCTATAGAAACAACAGGTGTCATGGGGCAGGGAGACATGTAAATAAATGACAACACCACTAGACAAGAGCTCCACAGAGAGAGGCCCCAGTGTTCCAGATGCTCCAGGTGCTTGTAGAAGGGCATCTGTAGAGGGTGCGGGAGGGGGAGTCAGAAAGACCTCCCAGTGGAGATGATGCCTGACCACTCCCTCAACAACATAATAATAGTCGCTCTTTCTGAGCTCTCTGCTTACAAGCATTGCCTCATTTATCCTCAGAACCCCTCCACCAAGGAGCTATTATTGCTCTTTTACGAATGAGAAAACTGAGGTTTAAAGAAATAAATAACTTGATCAAGGTCACAGACCTAATAAAGAGTGAAGCCAAATGTAACCCCAGATCTCACCTCAAAGCTCTACCATCAAGCTCATCCCATGCCCAATACAAAGTCTCCATCTGTCCAAATAAAGCTTTCCACGCCTTGAGCTCCAAGTCCCTAGTTCCTTCTGTGATGAGAAAGAGATGCCTTCCCCTCGAGCCTGCCTCCTCCAACACAACCACCCTTGCTTTGTCCTGCAGGGGTGACTTCCTTCCTTAGCTCTTTTATCACTCAATGCAGGCTTTCCTTTTCCCTGGAGCTTGGTGCACCTGACATGCCTCTCTTTGCCTAGCCTTGCCATTCAAGTATAAATTTGTTGTAACTGCCAGAAAATTGATGGAATTATAAGAGGATCAATAATGACTCTCTGGACCACAGCTTCTGTCTCTAAAGCGGGAAGATCAAAATGATGATGTGTGAGCTCCTTTGCAAGTCTCACGATGTAAAATCCTGCGAGCCACTGAACCACACCATCGGCACTGAGAGCTGCTATCAGAATTCAAAAGCGAGGGTTTGGTTCAAATTGAAAAAGCAGACACTTGTGGCCTCTTCCAATGAAGAAGAAAGGAAAAGAGGTACTTTAATGATGTCATTTCCTTAGAGCACACAATGAGAATATGTTTGCTGGAGAACGAAAAAGAACATGACATCAATTCAGTATACGAAACTGCTCTAAAACCTGAGGATCTGATCTCACACTTTTCATTAAGTCTAGGCCGATAACTCTCAGCATTAGACCTCAGTGCTTCACCCAGCTCGAGCTTCCTAAAGCACACAGGCAAATCAAAATTTCTTTGCAATTGCCAGGAAGCCTTCCGAATATGGGATGCCAACACGGGTCTCGAATCGTTTTGTGCTGCCCCAATTCCACGCTCAGCCATACATTCTCCATTAGAAACTTGCAGCCATCAGCCCTGCTAGTTTTCTCACAGGGACCGAAAACTTGTTTTCCTACGCGATAGTGACAAAGAGGGTCTCGACGCAGCTCGCCAACAAAGTAAAAAAAAAAAAAAAAAGCCAATACATTAATTCCAAAGACATCACGTGGATCCCATCCTCCCTTCCTTGATTTCAATGCCTCCCATTGTTTATAGAGTTCAGCGTGGTACTTTTTAATTTTTTCTTATTGTAGTAAAAAAACACATATATAACATAAAATTTACCACTTCAACCATCGTTAAGTGTGCAAGTTGGTGGCATTAAATACATTCACATTGTTGTGTGGCCATCACCACCACCTCGTACCCACGGAAAAAAACCTCCTCACTCGCCCTCCTCCCCAGCCATGGGAACTTCCGCTCCACTTTCCGCCTCTGTGAATTTGACTATTCTAGGTCTCTCATGTGAGCGGAAGCACACAATACTTGTCCTTATGTGTCTGGCTGACTTCACTTAGCTTGGTACCTTCCAGGTTCATCCATGTGGGGCATATGTCAGAATTGCATTCCTTTTTAAGGCTGAATACTATTCCATAGTATTCAGTCCAGTACATTTTGCATGACGTTTTAAACCTCCGCATTCTGGCCTGATTTTTTCCTTCCCCTAACTTATGTCCCATTACATAGCTCTGCATGCCCTGGGATGGAGAAGGGTCGCCAGGAGTTCTTCACACCTTCCCAAGGAATTTCAAGGCTTTCGCCTTTGCTCACGCTGGCCCCCCATCCCAGCACATCCTCCACCCTGCTTTCTCTAATGTAAATCCTAGTTCTTCCATGAGCTCAGTTCAGGGCTCTCCACCACAGAGGTCCAGGTGCACATGGCTCATGAGAGATCTATGGAGCACCCATTATGTTTAAGAAACCCTCCAGTTACAGTCGAACCCACCATAAAATCAACCCCAGCAAATGCCGGCTCAATGCTACCTCCCTTAGAGCAAGACCATTTAGAACATGTTCACCAATTCTTTGACAGTCCCTGTCTTCATTGCAATAGAAAAAAAAGAAATGTTCTTTATGTATATCCAGTAAGAATATAAAAATATAGGTAATATGTCCTGAGTACACATATACAATAAAATATATTGCGTGTATAATCTCGGTTTTAAAATGTGGTCCTGAATAGCCTTTGGGGTAAGTAGACTTTTTCTAATGCAACCAGTTTGAACTAAAGAAAGATATCACTTTGTTCAAAAAACAGTACAAATATTTTTCTCCTCTTGATTTTTTCTTCTCAGTTATAAATAAAAAATATATTAAATGACCTCAACTAACTGAAAAAAGAAGGCACAGCTACATCTCTATTATTAAACTGCTTACTGAAAATTCTGACTGCGTACTTCTCTTAAAGATTAAATTTTATATATCATCTTTGTGGTTAAATTAGTAATAACAGCATTAAAATCTTAAGAACTGTATAGTACTACATTTAATTATCTTCTCCCATAATTACACTGATTAAACACAGCATAAGAGACCATAAAGACAGATAAAACATTATGGCTACAAAACTTTTTTTTACTGTCCATAAAATGACTATTAAGCCCCAGGTGACTAAATTAATATCACCCATACAATTTTATGGGGTTTCCATCCACATCCAACAGTATCATTTGCCATAATGACATTTTTTTTTTTTCATAGCAGTATGAAAACTTGAACTAACACGTCAAAAGGATAGGAAAAATGTGGGCTGGCTTTGTCAACTTCACCAAAAGAAGCGGTGTCTGTTTGACCAATGCTTCAAGCTAATATCAGCTACAGACATTTAAACCTAATGCCGCTCCACTGCCTCTCCCATTCCACCAGACAAAAAAAGGGTTGAGGCGTATTTGGCGCATTATCCATTTCTTCCTTTTCTTCTAAACATTACCTCCAGAGATGTGGGTTTTCACCGATAGCACAGGCAATCAAGAGAACAGATTTACATGTGCCATGTGAAGAATGAGCCTCTGAAGCACCCAAGGACTTCTGTTCTGAGTGACCCATGCTATCATAAAGATTAAAGAACATGACAAAACCCAAGAAAAATTCACTCAAAAAGCTAATCCAGCGGAGCGGGGGGGGGGGGGGGGGGGTACTATTTGAAAGCTTTTCACATATAAAGAATAGCTCATAAGGGCCATAATTTAGCAATTAAAAAAGTATATGTACACATACGCAAACAATCAGCTGGCAGAATCAAAATAAGCCTACCTATATAAATGTATTATCACCACTAAAAGTCTGCACAAATTTTCTATCGCTGCCTGTAAAGTGAAAATATATTTTGACATTGTCGATTCTTACTAAATCGACAAATACACTTGAAAATCTATTGTGAACCAGCTAAGTCCCAGATGTGATAACAACAATAAATGAAATCAATACAGTCTATGACCTCAGGAAGCTGACAGTCTAATGGATGAGGCAGCAAAAAATAATGATACGAATAAACTGTGATATAGTGTTTTGAAATAAAAGGTAGGGACACGTTGAGTAAAGATAACAGCAGAATTTAGTTTAGATTGGATTTGGGACCGGGGATCAGCAAGGCTTTGTCTGAGGAAGTAACATTTAAGACATGAGGGATGTTTTGGAAGTTAGCATGAAGAAGGCATGAACAAAGGACCATTCTAGGTAGAGGAGACACGTGATTAAAGGCCTCGAGATGAGAAAGAGCTTAGCATGTCCGAGACTCTGCCAGGACAGCAGGGCACCCACCTGCTTCCTTCGCCACGTGCTCAGAGTGTCATGCTCACGGACATTCTCGCTCGTACAAGACGCTCACTAAATATCTATTAAGTGGTTGCTGAGTGAGTAGATGTGACCAGGGTAGCTGAAGTTTAGTGAGCAAAGAGAGGCGCTGCCTAAAATGAGGCTGTTCACCCGGGCCACGTCGTGAGGGTCCTGCTGCCGTTTTGAAGACCGCTGGTTTCATCATCTCACCCCACGTCTGACAAACCCACAACAACTTGTTCCCTCTTTAATGACTAAACCCACAGACTTACTGTACTTCGCATCGTTATTGTAAGACTCTTAAAGGCAGAGGCCACTTCTTATTAATTTTTGTGACCCCTGTGCCCTCTGCATACATGGAATAAAAAGGCACTTGAGTACTTAGTGACCAAATCCCCTGGTTACTGAGTCCCTAGTATAGGCCAGGGAGCGTCCTAAGCACTTAATATGCATTGATTTACCCAAGTTTGAAAAAAAAAAAGTTTGTAGTATGTGTGTATGTTAGTGGAAGAGAGAGAAAATTTTTTATTATTTTTGTTTCCAATTACAAATGAGACTAAGGCTTACAGAGGTTATTTGCCCAAGATCATGTTGTTTTTGATCACCAGATCTTTTACCCCTAGAATAATCTGTCTTCTCACCTATGACACTATGCTATCTCCTTCAACTAAACTATAACGAACTCCACTGATTTATGTTTCAGAAAGAAATATGTATGATGGCTACTAGATGATATATAAGGAAGTCTTTTCTTTATTATATCACCAAGACTTAAGTTCATGATGCAAAATGCATTTTCTTCATTAGGTCACAGTAAAATTAAAGGGGATTGTTCTTGAAAGTAAATGAATAAAGTTGCCAAAAGCAAAACTATTTTCATTAAAGTACATTTTGGGACAATTCACAAACCTTACAGAGTTGGACTTCGAGCCTTTGACTTCCTCCTTAGGTTCATCCACTGTGAGCATCTAACCCAATTTGATCCATTGGGGTGCCTTGCTTTGCTAGCTGCTAGGGTAAGCCCCTGACTTGCTGAAGATAATTGTGTGGTAGATCTATGACATGTTCTCCTAAAAACTAAAACTCCCTCCTACATTAATGAAAGAAAATTGGGCTAGATAGGGCAAAAATCAGACCCTCTATGGCAGTCTCATTTTCCCGTGTTCTCAATGAGCTTCAGACTAAGCTCTGAAGGTCAGTTGGCTTGTGGGGTTTATTTGGAGGGAGGGGCTGGAGAACCAGAATAGAAAGTTCCAAAATAGCAAAACCACCACTAAAACACTCTGCTTCTGCATCTCCTGACTCAAACCAAACCCTTGTTCATAGATGAATTACCCTGTACCCATAACTCCCAAGCTAGTCTCAGTAATATAGCCATAAACACAGAAAAATGATCCAAACCTAAAATGTATTTGACTTTCTGGATTTAAGGCAATACGCTGTATGCTATGCAAATGGTTAGTTAAGGCTGAGAGGAGAGCTTTGATGTGTCCGCTACTTTTAGGAAAAATTTCAGTTGGTACATTCTGAGCAAAGCTACCCTTAATCTGCCTGTACCTGCAAAAATAAAGGGAAAAAAAGTTCCAAATGGTATGCCCATTTCAGGTTAAACCAAGGACACCTATACCTGAGGTGTGTAAGGAAAAGAGGAAGACCAGAGCATTAACAGCTCCCTTATCCAAATCACCAATCCCCTCTCGAGGCGATGTGAAACAGCTCGCTCCTAGAAACTCTTCCTGTGTGCTGGAAAGGCTTTCGTGCTTTCTTAGGACGTATTCGATCTTCATACCAACCCTATAAGCTAGGTCATACCACGACCCCATTTTACAGATGAGGAAACTGAAACAGGCAAGTTAGGCGGTTTGCCAAAGTCACGCAGTTATGGACGTGACCTGGAACCAGGAACCCCGACTTCAGGCTCTCTTGTCACTAAGGATAACACGCTTTCATTCACATGAGCAGAACATGGAGTGAGGACAACAAAATAACCTGTTGGAAAATGTCAGGTGGGGTCAGATGCTGGTAAACCTTGAAAGTCAGACACTCAAATTTAGATTAAAGGAAAAAGAGATGAGAAAACAACCTACAATTTCTGAGCAGTGTTATGATCCGCTAAAAGCAGTGTTTAAGGCAGATTATTCTGACTACAGATGTTTTCCTTGATGCAGAGTGCTTACAAAAAACCATTACAATGTACATTACGGAACTCGACATAAAAAAGTTAGTTCGCAAAAATAAACCCAGATATAACCCAAAACCCTTTCCAAAAAGACACCATCTAATGTAAGAAGTGTTTAGTCTAAAGTATTTAAAATTATCTTAAGAGTCGAGCTCAGGGGGCGGGGGAGAGATTTTATGGTACAAAACACATACAGCATCCTGATTTGGGGCATAGTGTACTCTGAGATGATTTTCCAACCTAAAAAATCACAGTTGGTTTCTTTTATTTTTTTTTTTAATATGGTCATTTATAAAAAGGCCTCCTGTAGTCAACAAAGAAGAGAGAGGTTTTCACATTTTTTTTTTTTAAATTTCAGTAAGAATTTGATTCCATCCTGTGCAGCAGTGTCTGTGAAAAGTTGCAGAGCTGGGTCCTATGTTGGCTGGGTTCAGGGTCACTGCTTCAGCCTTGAAGGGGAGTTACAGACCTCATGGATGGAAATCAAGGAGGCCCCACAGGGATGGACTGGGGTTCATTCGCTGCTATTGAAATTCCCGAACGAGGCACGCTGGGACTTGACCACAGAGCCACCAGAGAGTGAGAGGCCAGAGGCCAGAGGAAGCCAGGGATGTGAGGGACGCAGTGGGAATGGAAGCGGACCCGGAGGCAGAGATAGGTTTGGGGCAGAGAGCTTTGAGCCTGAAAAGCAAGTTGTAAGCTGGGCCAAATGGCACAAAGACATCAATCTAACAGAAAGCACAGAGCTATCAGGCACTGGACCCAGCCAGAAGCCAGCTGAGGAGGCAGCTAGGACAGCAATGGCCCACACAAGTGGGCAAAACTCTAGCAGGACAAAAAAGCGTTCTAGAAGCATGATTCAGCTCTAGGGAAGGGAATCTGAAAGAACTAATGAGCTAGGTAGCATTCAACATCCTACAGATGAGGGGGCCCAGAGGGTATCCAGCTCACCACCCATCCACACGGAGCTCTCGAGTAGCACACTGAACTCCAGCCATCGAGGTTTGGCGAAGGTCTGAGGACTTGATCCTTCCTTCACAGAGGGTCCTGGGGTCGCTTTAGGCATCCTTACCGACCAGCCCGTGAGTAAACACATGCTGCCAACACCTGACTGCCTGCTCCAAACCTGGGCATGTGTCTGGGTGACCTTTGAGTTTCCTCTGCACCTGTGGAGCACAGGACTATCTGGTTACCAAAAGCTGTTAGTCTTTTTAAACAGCCTCTCGCTGTCTCTAGGCCAGATGCTCCTCAGAAGCAGGTAGCATGTTTATGCTTCTCCCCTACTCTCACAGAACCTAATGCTGTGAGCGAATGCTTTAAAACCACCCATTAAACAAAGCCTGTCTGGAGGCTTCCACCAGCATCACAGCTGAATTTAAAGAAGCCCAGCTTCTAGCATGGTAGGGGCTGGGGTGCTGGGTTTCATTAGCTGAGAGTCCGTGTCCTCCTGGACAACATGGAGGACTGTTTTATGGATAACAGAGGATCTCAGGATTTCGGGGACGCATTGCATGCGTCCAATCCAAACGGCATTGCAAGCTGTCGAACCAAAATCTGGCTTAATGCAGTAGGATCTGCAAAGCCAGTCCCAAGTGACCCTTTAAAATAATCGATCTTTTTTTTTTCCCCAGATATTCTCTCGTTTTAAATACCAACCTGATTCTTCTGCTAACAAACCAGGTACTTATTCTGCAAGCCACAGAGCATCGTTGATTAGTAATCAGGGATGCCGCGCATAGGAGGAGACTGGAGTGCAGATGGAGGGATAAGCCAGTCCGTCTGGGTCCCTCTCACTCCCGCTGCGGGCTTTAGGGGGAAAGAACGCCAGGGATGTCTTCCATCTTCAGCAATGTTTCATCAACTGAAGGAACATTAAGGAGAGAATGGCAAGTTGCTCTGTTTCCTTGTTTCTCTAACAGAAAGCTCAGCCACTGCACTTTCGAGCTCCTGATTCCTGAGGCTTGCTACACGGGAGGCCAGAGTGGCACAGAAGACGGAAACGACATGGAAGGTTCTGGGAGTTCAGAACTTCGCTACGGCACCCGCTACTTCTGTAAGCTCAGGGAAGTCATCTAACCTCTTGGAAGCAGCTTCTTGACTGTAAAATATGATAATATCTACCTTACAGATTGCTATGGGGTTAAGTAAGAGGATGAATATCCCGAAACATAGGGGATGGGGTGCTCCATGAATAGTCATTCATTTCCGGTTGGTTCTCCATCACCCAAGGCTTCTGACATTCTAGAAACCCAGGACCACAGGTCGGAATTCTCTGGAACCCAGAGCTTTTGATTCTGACAAAAAAAAACGACTCAGGCCTTCTGGGTTGCAGGATACACACAGTTCAGGAACCATTTCACCATTAGTTAAACTCTAGACCAGAGAAACTGAGGTGCATTCGTTTGCTATTGCTGGTACAACAAATTGCCTCAGACTCTGCAGCTTACAGTAATACAAAGGTATCATCTTACAGTTCTGTCCATCAGGATTCTGACCCGGGTCCCACCGGGCTGAACTCAGAGCAGTGGCGGGGCTGACTTCCTTGCTGGAGGCTCTGGGGTGGATGTTCGCCTCACTCGTTAAATTCGGTTCCTTGTGCTCAGTCCCTGTGCCTCAGAACCAGCAGCAGTGGACATCGGATCCTTCTCGCACTGCCATTTCTCTCATCACAGGAGAAGTTCTCTGCTTTTAAGGACTTGTGTAATTGGATTGGGTCCACCCAGAGAAGCCAAGAGAATCTCCCCCATCTCAAGGTCTGTAACTTTAATCATACCTGCAACATGCCTTCCGCCAGGTCAGTAACTCTCACTGGTGGCAGAGGGTCAGTTCACAGACATTTGGGGAGGACATTATTCTGAACACCACACAAGAGTATTTGTTGAACATTTAAAACTTATAAAACTGTGCACTAATTTATACCTGGGATCTAAGTCATGGAAAATTATTTGTAGGGTATTTCCACCATTTTATTTTCTTTTATTAACTAAAATTGAGTTTACTCACATGGTGTTAAGAAAAAAGCAATGGTGACGTGTCATTTAAAACGGCCTCTTTGCTGTTGACTTGGACTTTTAATAGCAGGCATGTCCTTTGACAGATTCAGCTTAAACCAAAATGGGAAAGGTGCTGAGGTAATCAAGCCCCGGTGAAGAGAAGCCAGGGCTTGTTCCCATCACCAGGGATCAGCTTCCATCAGAAGCCAAAGAGACTTAGAAAGCTACGTTTGTCGCGACCCCATCTCTACTCCTATTTTACAAATAGAAACAACTCACTCTTACAATTCATGACAGATGGCATCGACGACAAGAGCCAAACAGATTTTAAAAGGCTTGTCCATCATCCTCCCTACAGCTTATGAGGCATGGCCAAGCCTCCACCCTATTAGTCGAGGGGCATTCTAAGTAATTTTCCAACCAAGCTCAGTAGGCACCAGTACCAAAAAAAAAAAAAAAAAAAAGCCAAGAAGGGTCTAGAGAGAAGACAAAACCAACACGGTGAACCTCAGGCCTTTTATTGCCAAGAAGAGGAGCCTCCTGATGCTCATATCTTCACCCACGGCAAGACGCCCCTGCGATCCCTGCCCACTCCTCTTCTCGAAATTGGATTTATAATCTCCAGTCCCTTATACAGAATCCCAGGTACGGGTCAATGGCTGTCACTGTGAAAAATGATAAAAAAAGAAAAGCTTACCACTTCCTAATGCTTTTAGCCCCAAAACACAATCATACCCTTTATATATCTTCTCCACCAAAGGCCTCAAATGAAATGATGAAGTTAATTGATCGGAGATTATTGGCTGGAAAAGAGCTAAGTGCTAGCGCACGACGGTCACAAACCAGCATCACAGCACCCGATAAGCATGGCTGGGGTAGGGAAGGGCTGACACTCCGACTGTCACACAGGCGCACCTCGGAGATGGTGTAGGTCCAGTTCCAGGCCACGAGAATAAAGCGACTACCTCAGGAAAGCAAGTCGTAACCTTTCTGCTAGTAGAGGGTCTTGCCTTCAATTTATAGAAAACATAACATCTGCGGAGCACAATAAAGCGAAGCACAATAAAACAAGGCATCCTCATGTTAGAATTCTATTTCTATTTCCGCCACCGGCTTCAAACGGGCCAGCTGAAGCCAGGCCTCTCGAACTTATTATAATCCTCACTGTCACTGTAGGAGATAATGAGTTTCCCAAGCATGTGTGAATTGTACTAGGGAAGGTACAGGGAGTCCCACTCAGTCAATATTTTCATAGAAAGTCACTTTACGGGAAGGCCCAAGGTCTGACCTAAACTAATAAATGATTATCCTTCGCTAGAAAAATCAAGACCCTAATTAACTTGCTAATTGTTGGTCTCTGTTCACAGACATTAACCTGAGTTATCCCGCCATATACACCCGTAAGTAAATTACAGGCTCTATACCCAAGATGAATCTTCTGTCCGAGTGGATAAATGTGACTTCGGTGTGTCAGCCACACATAATTCTTTAAGTGACCAAGTGTTTATAAGATTCTATTATGGGCACTTCTCCAAGCAAATTAAATGGACACAAACTCCCTCTAATAATTCACTTCCTCAGCAGAGTTGACGGGCCCTACTCTTTGAATGGCACGGTCTCCTCATTCATACATTTCTCTTTTAGAATAATAGCTGCCCTTGCTGGCTTTCCACAGCCCAGCAGTATAAGCTAAACATTGTATGTGTATTATCTCCCTTCATCTACACAAAGACTTATCGGCTGTCTGTTATTATTACACCTGTTTTAGAGAAGAGGAGATAAGTTTTAGAGAGTTCAAGTGGCACATCTTAGCAGATACTGCTAGTGGCCATCCATATTCCTTCTTCGATGCACTGAATATTGACATCTCCCCAAAATTCATATATTGAAATCCTAACCTCTGAGGTGATATTAAGAGGTGGGGCTTTTAGGAGGTAACTAGGTCATGAGGGTGAAGCCCGCACAAATGGGATTAGCGTCACAGAAAAGGGAACCCAGAGAGCTCTCCTTCTGTCGTGTGAGGATACAGCAAGAAGTCAGCAACTTGGAAGAGGGCCATCCCCAGAACCTAACTGTACTGGCATCCTGATCTCAGACTTCCAGCCTCCAGAACTGTGAGAAATAAATTTCTGTTATTTATAAGCCACCCAGTCTGCGGTGCTTTATTAGAGCAGCCCGAGCTGAGTGAGACACACTCCATACTCACATGCTAGCATTCCTGGCTTCTCCCTACAAGCCCAGACTTTCTGTCTGAGGCCTTTCTCTGCTTACGGGAGCACGTGGGCTCGTGCGCAGGGCAGTGTGGAAGCACCGAGGGGTTGATGTTCCCTGTCCCAGGAGCAGCCTCCAAATAATGAGAAGGGGAATTGCCGGATAACACTCCCTCTCCCCTGGAGAGGGACAAGGCTGAGGTAGTCCTACATGGTCATCCAGAGGTCCCAGTCAAACTGGGCTCCAGATGCCTGCAGTAGTGACCTGCTCTTTAACATATCTTGTACTGGCCTCCTGACCCTCTTCCTCAAGAGGACTGAGAGCATACAAAGAAATCTGCACCCGAATAAGTAACTGCAACTCAAGTTCAAGACTCCGGGTCAGCTTCTGGGAGAGACCAACCTCAATATTTGCCCAAGACCATATCACCAACAAATGACACAGCTAAACCCAAACACAGGGTGGCCGATGTTAAAGTCCACACTCTTAACCCCTAGGTCAGACTGGCTCTTTCATCACGGGCTGCCTGGTGTCTTTATAAGGATTCACTGTCCCACGCCTGGCATCATATTTGATCAATACATTCAAGTAATAAATTGGAATTTTACTGTCCCATATTTTTGTTATAATTTTTCTCCTGTCCATGTTGCTTCTTGTAGCTCTACTTGCTAAAATCGTCTGGGTTGAAGGCTGTCAAAGGCACTAACTCTCGCCTTCCTTCTAAGGCAACCATTTCATCGCTGCATCCCTGACATATGGCCCTCTTGCATCTCGTTCGTGCTATGTCTAGAGACAGTTGAGTCCTTCCTGTTAGTAGAGCACTAACATTTATGAGTGTGCCCAATATATCAGGTGATGTCCCAGGGGTGTCAGACTTACTATATTAGTAATCGTCACAACAGCCTTTCAAAGCAGGTTTTATCATCTCCATTTTACAGAGGAGTAAACTGAGGCCGGTGACCTCCTCAAAGGCATGCAGTTAGTATGAGCCAGAATTGCAATCCAGGCCTGTCTGACCCCCAAGGCCACGCTCTTTTTGTACAACAAATAGTGCTTACATGTGTCAGCTACTATTCCAAGATCTTGAAATACTAACTTATTTCATATTTAAAACAACCCCATTTTATAGTCGTAATAACTGTGGTGCAGAGAGGTGAAATAACTTACCGGGGTCACACAGTAAATGGCAGGAGCCAGATTCAAAGCCAGGCGTTCCGGCTTCGGGCCCATGTTCTAAAACACTACTTTCTGTTAACTCTCATAAACAAAACACTCTATATTGACACAAATTCTTATGCTACATTTAAATGTCCCCAGTGCCATTTCTGCCCAATATTCTTAGTTTTGTTTTCCACAATTCAAAACGAGTCTCATCCCTTCCCCTTGATAAAACTCTGAATATTTCAAGATGGCAACCCCATTTCTTCTCACAGGTTCTCACTTTTCTCACAATGCCTTGACTTGGAAACTCTTTGCCACATCATCCAAGCCCGCTGGAAACTCTCCATCCCAGGAGCCAATTTCTCAGAACGGAGGTTCTCCAGGTGTGGCTGGACCACTGTGCAGCAAAAGGTAGGGATGACTTTCTATGCCTGGTGCAGGACTTGGGTTGGTGAAGCCTGGGGCCATTTTTAGTGCTGGGTCCCGCGGCGAAGCTCAGGGTAGAAGAGACGTTTTGATCGCATTCTAACCCCATGTCCACACATATGCCCTTCTCCCATTCGAGGCTGACAGCACAGAAGAGCAGGGAGACGGCAAACACATTGGGTGCTGCAGACAGGCCAGCACCCTCATTGCCATTGGTAGTATCTCTCCACTAATGTTGTGCGTTCACTTATGGTTTAAAACCTGAGAACTTTTACTGTTCGTTTATTTAGCGAACATGTATGGAGAGCCTCTCTTTGCTGCTCTCTAGGAGCTCAGAACTTGTAAGAGACAGACAGGAAACCAAATAAGCTCCATCTAGATTCTCTTCCCTCCACCCTACTCTCCTGACCTTTAACCCTAGAGAGTTCCAGGCGCAGTCCTTAAAGCTTGCCTTTCAGCGCATGCACTTTTCCAGAGTCTTGTGGCTTCACCTAGCACCTCTGCACCAATGCTGTCCCCATTCGTACCTCCAGCCCAGACTCCACTCCAATTCCACATCCCTGCGTCCAACTGCCCACATGCCACCTCCCCTTTGATACTGAATGACATCTTAATCCTAACCTGAATAAAGCCAAATTTTTGATCCCCACCGTTGTGGACTGAATTGCGTTCCCTAAAATGATATGTTCAAGACTTAACACCCAGTATCTGTGAATGTGACCTTATCTAGAAATAAGGTCTTTGCAAGTTAAGATGAAGTCATACTGGATTAGGGTGGGCTCTGAGGCAATGACTAGGGTCCTTATAAGAAGAAAGAAATTGGACACAGGGAGAATGTCATGTGACTACAGAGGCAGAGATTGGCCTGATACATCCACAAGCTAAGGAACACCAAAGACTGCAACCACTAGAAGCTAGAAAGAGGCAAGGCAGCATTCTCCCTTAGAGACTTCAGAGAAAGAACAGACTTGCTAATACTTTAATTTAAGCCTCCAGAACTATGAGACGATACATTTTTGTTGTATTAAACTACCCAAGTTTGTGGTAACTTATTAAAGCAGCCCCAGGAAATGAATACGCCTCCCTCCACAAACCCACAGCTTCCATCTGAATGGAAGAGAAATCCTTCTCCCCAGTGGTCAGGCCAAGTCTCCATTTCTTTTATTCTTCCAGTTCACATTTAATCCATCAGGAAATGTCACCAGCTCAATGTTCAAATACATCTCATAGGTGACAATGTCTAACCACCTGTGCAGCTGCCACTCATTCAAGCCGCCATCAACCCTCCCCTGGGTTGAAACCAAAGCCTTGTTACTGGTTTTCCTGCTGCAACTCTCCAAGAGCCACCAACCATTCTCCTCACAACTGCCGAAATGTATTTCAAAAACACAGATCAGAATATTTCACTCCTTGCTCCACTATCCCATGGCTCCAGAATAAAATCCGAACTCTATACTATAGTTTGCAAGCCCTCCCCCTTGTGGCCCCATATCCCCTCCCTGAGCTCATCCTTGGCCTGGCTCCACCCCTGACTGTGCCCCAGCCACACTGACCTTTTTGTATCAGGAAGCAATCTGTATGGTGCCCCTCCCTCACCCTCTGTCTCTCATCCTGCTTATTTGTCTTCTTAGCACTTAGCGCCATCACTACCCGGCATATTACGCATGAGCTTATGTATTGTCTGTCTCCCTCCCTAGAATAAGACATTCGTGATGATAGAAAAGTAGTATTTGTCAAGCACTAGAATAGTACCTAGCTCATCAAAGACCTTCAGTATATCTGCTGAAACTATGAAGTGCTAGAGAGAGCAAACACGCAGCAGTCGTGGTGGCCAGAGGGCAGTGTCTAATTCTATCTTAGGGCTTGGTTTTTCTTTTCATCTTTTAAAGCAGAATAATAATATCCTTTATCCCCTGGGATAATGCAATGCTTATACGCAGCATAAGCTATAGCATAGTCTAAATCGGCTATACTATGTAGCTTAAATGTGGATAGACAGATATATAGCTTATGTATAGCTTAAATTTAGATAAAGAATGTCTGGTGTGCAGTGTCTAGCGCAAGGTAAGAATTCAATGAAATGGAAAGGCTTCACAAAGGAGGTGTCCCTTGATTGAACTATCTCTTGGCAGGTGAGGAGAATGGGAATTGCAGGTAGATGAGAGCAGGTAATGGGACGGGGACTTGCCCGAGGTATGAAGACAGCCACTGCTAGTGCTTAGTGTGGCTGGGACATAAATCAACCATGGCAGCCTGGGAGAGGTGGGGGAGAGAGAGAAGAAAAGGAAGGCAGCCAAAGATGAGTGAGAAATGTAGCATGGGCCAGATCCCAAAAGGCTTTCTAGGACAGGAGTCCCCAACCTCCCAGCCGCAGACTGGTACCGGTCCATGGCCTGTTAGAAACCGGGCTGCACAACAGGAGGTGAGCATCAGGTGAGACAATGAAGCTTCATCTGTGTTTGCAGCCGCGCCCCAGCGCTAGCATCACTGCCTCAGCTCCACCTCAGCTTATCAGGCATTAGATTCTCATAGGAGCACTGGTCCCTGGTGCCAAAAACGGTTGAGGACCACTTTCTAAGGGATAGAAAAAGACATGATCTGATTCAAATGACAAGCGGGAAAACAGCCTATATGAAACATATCAGAGATTCAATGAGAACCTAAAACTCCTAGTTGAACTCTGAGAGTTGAACTTCTAAGTTCCTATGGCAATATAGTCAATAAGGTCTAAAATGGACACCCTCTTTCCTTTTGCAGTCAGTATTAGTAAGACTTTCATGAGCTTTCCCCCAATGGAAATTAATTCATTCATTCTCCCTCTCTCTCTCTCTCAACATCTATCTCAATATCTATCTCTCTCTGTGTCTCTATCTCTTTCAATATCCTTTTCTGCATAGGTTGTAACACTGTATGTTTGATAACCTTCTGTTGGAATGCCTCTGTTTTAGTTTTTTAGCTCAAAATAAAATCAAAGAGGAAAAACCTAATGTTTTTAAATGCAAGATATCTAGGTGAAGGCTAGGGAAATGTACACTCAGGACTCCAAAACAAAGCAAGAATTGGAATTCCTAGCCCACGTGCCAATACCCACTTTGCGTGCTGGGCATGCGAAGGCTGCGCGATCCCCTAAAGAAGCCTCATTCTGACATCTAGACAGTCAAGAAGGCAGCAGAAGGAAGCAGTAGTTTCCAGGTAAGAAGGACGCAAAGCATGTTCCTTTCCTTGGACCAATCCCCTTAAACACAAATGCATTGTTTGGAAGGGTTTACCACATGAGAAATAAAGATGAACAGATACACCGGACTTCAGTCCAATCCTGACATTCTGAGGAAGTTTTTCTGTCATAATAAAACTTTAAGAATCACACGACTAAGTCCAACACAAAACTCATATTCCTTTCAGAGTTGCAATTTATCCAGGATATTCTTCACGTTCCTGTCCCTGGAGTCCTGTACTATAGAGACTCCAGCCATGGGTCCCCCTCCCTAGTGCCAGCCCTTTCAGAAGTTCGCCCACCTCAGATACTGGCTGTGACCATCTTCCTGTTTCTGAACATGTGTCTCCCACCATCTCATTTCCCAGCCGGAAAATAAAGGTTCCAGATTCCTGCGCCAATTCCAGCACCGGGCGCAATTCCTAAGACCTAGCACACTATCAATAAACTTTGTTAAACAAGCAAACGAACGAATGAATGAATGAATGAATGAGTTCACTTATTAAGAGACCAGAGATCTGCCTTTACAGTTACAGAACCAAATTCACTTAGAGACTTGTTTTTAAAAAAATAAAATAAAATAATGCATAAAGGACTAAATAAATAAATAAAGACAGGATTCAGGGGAAGATAGAAAGATTAGGATTTTTTTCCCTCCACAAATTAAATCCCACGGCTAAGAAGTAGCCAATTATAAGCCACCCTGCCTTAAAATAAATACAAGTATTTATTGATCCATTCTCTTCACTTTTAGAAAAGTAACGAGATCCTTGCTTCTAACTTTCCAAGAAATGTCTGGAGGTTATTTGCAAGTCTGTTCATCCAGTTACACTAATCTTCATTAGCTGACATAGTCAGGCACAGTTTGTTCCCAAAACTCCTGGTAAAGCACGGCCACTGGCTTCCACGCTTGGTTTTAAGTAGAGCAAGGCCAAGCATATGATAACCTTCCTTTTGTGAGACAAAAAGAGACGCATTCGGAAGTGCACACGAAGGCCCCTTTGAAATATTAAGCACGTTAAAAAAAAAAAAAAACAATCCCAAAGCTCATTGAAAAAGACCCATCATAAGGACCTTATTCCAAAAGGCCCAACGCTCATTAGGAATTGACACTCGGACCACCGCCAAGCACAGACCGTAAGGCTTCCCTTCAACTCCATGTCGCTCGCTCCCAGTCTCACGTCAAGCTCTTCTCAAACACTGGGTTCTCTTCAGGGAAATGTGCCCAGCGATGATTCCTTGACATATTTGCTATGACAGTGTGACCTTCAGTGGACAGTGTGAAAAGTCAATCTCATTCACGTCCTTGGAGCAGTTATCAACCTGCGTGCATTCCGGTGACGTAACCCGTGTCACGGAAGAAAAACCGGGTTGACTTAACTCGGCCCCCGTCTTTTCTTCAGAGGCTGGGCTTACACATTGGGACTTCTAGGTTGAGACCTAACACTCGTGTTGGCTCGATATAAATATTTGGTGCCAGCTTGAAGTAATTGTATCACTAATTACTATTGAATTATAGTGCAAATCACATAGAAGTACTTATAACAGTAAGGCAAGGACAAGAATGAGTCCGTGTGACTGTTATTAACATAGCATTCAGTCCAGTAACATACCATAATGATCCGGCTATTATATTTAAGTGTTACTAAATATTCACTTCGCTCCAAAAAACACAGTGGGTGTGAGGTCTCTGCTGGATTTGGAATTTAAACAGCTCTTTGTCAGATTTAAGCCCCAACAAACAAAGTCTGCCCATTAAAGGAATGCTCGCAAAGGCACAGAAAATACCCACAGAAGGAACTAGTTTATCATAAACAATACAAATATTTACTTGATTATTTAATGGGTGCCCAGCATGTCTGTCCTTAATGCAGCATTAGCTGACATCAGGAACACACCATATGTGCGAATAATTAATTCAGATTATTCTTTTCTTCCAGTGAGTTCTGTTATAAAGGAGCGGAATTAATGTAGAGGCATATTCAGGAGCAGAGAGTGGAGGCCCTCTCCCTGTGGCTGCCTTAACGGGTACCTAGTTGTTAATACCTCATCCTCATTGTCATTCCACTGCCAAGAGCTGATGGCATTTGCAATGCTCCTACAGTGTTCCTTATGTAATTAGTAGGATGACTAACACAGCGATTAAAAACCTGACTTGGCTAAAGATTTTCTTACGAGATTAAGCTTTAGATGCCCAAGATGGCCGGAAGAAGCCCAGGTCTTTAACAACCACCACGACTGCAAAATAAACGGCTTGCAAACACCAACACTGGATGATCCATCATTCCTAGCTTTTCTTCTTTCAAAAACAGAAAGAGAAGCAGGCCATTCAGATGAACATAAAGTGTTTCCAGTCAAGGTGCTTGAGGCTTATTTATAATAAAGACATTTAAACTCTATGAAGGGATTTCCTGTGGGCAATTACACCGTCCCTTTTCTCTCTGAATTAATACATGGCAAACTTTGGTTTGCGTGACATTTCAAATGGCAAAATCCTTAGCAGAGGGATGTTCAGACACAAAGTGCTACATTAACAGTTGCAAGCACTTAAACCATATATGCCTGTCATGTTGCTTCTGGGGAGATTGACTCAAGGGACCTTCAAGCAACTCTGCAAGAGAGGAAAGCATTTCCTGCCCCCCTATGACATCACGTTCTTCCTTCTTTTCTTTCTCTAATCATTCAGGTGAGTACTATCTGAGCCTTTCTTCTTTCTAAGAACAATAAGAAAAGAGGTAAGAGCAGGGGCATTTGAGATCTTGCTCCCCAGCATATGTTGTCAGTTTGGCTCAAACAAACTCTTGTAAAAAAAACTTGAAAAGAAAAAAAGAAGAGAGAAAAATCAAAGAATTTTAAACCTACCACTGAGGAGGAAACTGATCTCCCCAGAGTGAACATCATTCCACTTCTGCTATGAAATTATCTTTTAAATATTTAAATATTTTGTGTGTACATGTTGCTACGAGGATTGACTTAGGTAATACAGATGAAATGATTAGTACAATATCCAATAGTTACTAAGCTCTCGATAGAAGTTAGCTATAATTCCAACCATTGGATTGTACCCAGAGCATTTAGCCCAGCACTTGGTATATTGTGAGTACTCAATAACAGCAGATGAATGAATGATTACGAATCCTCACACTATGCCCATATACAACAGAAGACTGAGACTGGAGAAGTTATGTAGCTTGCCAAGGGTCAAATTTCTAAGATGCTAAACCTAGGATTTGAACCAGATTCATTTGAGTCTAAATCCCTGGCCCTTTGCACTACATCCTGCTGATTCTCAAATACCTTCAGTAACAAACTAACACAGAGAGATGGCTCCGAATCATTGAAAAGTTCATTGATTTATTTCAGATTTCAATGGGACTTCTAAAGACAATAAAGCCTCCCACCAAAATAAGAAAGAAAATTCTTCCAAATTATTTAAAATAACCTTTGCAAGATTTCTCAATATTTTACAGCTGGCTGTGAAAAGTTAACATTCAAAATCATAAACGTATTCCCTGCCCAGTGACATTTTCTTCTTTCCTAATGTATCTGTATTTAAGAGGAAAATTCCACAATAGAAATAATGGTAATGATTGAGTAATTCACGGTTCAGTGCTATATTAGCAATTAATTAAATCTACCCAGCAATACAGAGAAACCAGTCATCTGCCTTGTATTTACTTTATTTCATTTCATATCCTGTATCTTGTACATTCCCCAAAGCAATTCTTTGTGGTAATTTTACCTTCCATGCGCAAATCTAATAATCCCTCTTGTCCTTAAGCATTGTCTCTGCAGCAGCATTGTTATTCTATTATTAAATGTACATCAGATAAATTCCAGTTGTGCCGCATTCTCCAAAATACCTTTTTTCCCAATCACTGATTTTCTATTTTTCATAAGTAAACATCGAGGTCTTTATTAGTTTTTTTTTTCTTTATGTATGCTTCAACTTTTTCTCTTATAAGTTTTGTTGCTAATCACAGGATTTAGTCAGTCTGCTAGACACACTCACGACTCCATAATCTTAACAAGCTATATGCAGATGATTGACAGATAATACTTGACAGGTTCAAAATTAGAGAATATACAATGAAAATTTCAGAACAGCCAGATCACTTAGTATGCTACACTTTTCCGATTTTGGCTTCTCTTATAATCATCAACTTGGGAGGGAGAAGCAGTAAGGGAGAAAAAAGGATCTGAACATTTTCTCACTCTCTGATCTCCTGGATGAAAACCACTGGGCTTGAACCAGTCTGAAAGAGTCATCAGTCAGAAGCTACCTAACCAGGAGCTGAAATTCACACCATCAAAATATTAATTTGAAAATACAGTTCTTTGGCATTTAAACCAAAACGCCAGCCAAAATATTCTTTTCCATATTTTATTCAGCTTCATTCATTGAAGAGAGCTATCATTTCTATAGCATTACTCCTTAAATCTTTAATGAGAAAAGAAATAATGTCATGTTTATTGAAATGATTAGGCCAATTTTTATTGACCCTGTACAACATTCATGAGAGCTGATATTTACCTGAAGCCTTTCCATTCCGGAAAGGATTGATTCATGACTTTCCACCATAATATTTGACTCAAGTACTAGTGATCTTGCTAAGAATGAGTTTGTTTGTTTGTTTGTTTGTTTTTATCTACGATTATCTACTATTTTAAGGCTCCTCACACCACAACCAATAGAAAATATTTTTCTTCTGTTTCAAGAGAATTGGGTGACACAAAACTCATACCAATTAAACGAGCAGCATTAAATGTTTTGCCAGTACCAAAGGTCAGTCTAACCAAAGAGAAGCTACGCAAAAGACTCGACCCTGGTGCAAGCAAGACATTCTCCTCCACCCTCCCTGAGATCCAAACCCCTCACTATTTTCAGTCAGCACCCTGTTGTGATGAACTAGGAGCCAGCAGACCCTTCCGTGAGGTCATTCACAGGGGATTTCCACTGATACCAGCCATGGGCAGGTCTTTTTTGTTCTCTGAAATAAAAATAAGTATTTTCCTCTCTTTTCTGTTACCTTCCAACTCCACTCATGCTCACAAGATGACAACTATGCTGGGATTCCATCCAGGAACATTTTAGGAGAGGAGAAAGAGTGCCTGAGGGATCATTATTTGATGTGCACACTGGTAGAGAAGCCACAAGGCTGTATTTTTTTAGACTCCAGCTCTCTTCTGGTGTGTACGTTCAAAATAGGTCATAATGGGTGAAATTGTTGAAATGTGGCTTTGGCCCTTTCGGAAAGCAATTGCTGTCAAGAAAAGCATTCGGCTTAATGGTTGGCAATCACTAGTAGCCCAAGGCTAGTAACCACTCCCATGGGAGAAAAAGTGGGCACAGGAGGAAGAAATGGAGGAGTCCTCAGGAAAATCACAAGAGAAATTTCCCTCTTCAGAGAAACACATACTAAATAGCCATAATTGGGCCAAATTAGTCACAAGAATCAATTATTTAATTTAGAATCAAGGTTGAAAGAGCAGATACAGAAAGAAAAGTTATAATCCTCAATACCCACCTTGACTTAAAAAGGCATTTATTTAAAAGCCTGAGTAGTATATACCAGAAAATTCCAAATGAAATGGGCTTTGCAATGAGCAAATAAATATGTCAGGAATCTGGTCAGCTAAAATATCTCTGACTGCAATCAACGTCAGCAGCTTCAATTAGGAAAGAAAAGAGTAATTCCAGGTTAAGACAAATAATAAATAATGTAGAGGAAACAGTGGGGAGATGCCACAGGCATCTTAAAATATCAAAAAAAAAAAAAAAGTCTTTTTCTCTCTCGCTCACTTTGAAATAGATGTTAATTTCTATAAACATTTTTATTGAGAAGCCAGGTATTAATATCTACGCTGCTTTAATGAGTGTATTGTTTCTTTGTTGCTGTAGAAAAAAAAAAAAAAAAGCAAGTCTGGCCCCTTTGAGGCTCTTTTTGTGCTTGAAGAGGTAGATGTGCTTTGGAACAACCACATGCCCAGAAACTTCAAAACATTCCAATAAACAGTGACGATGATTGAAATCA
This sequence comes from Rousettus aegyptiacus, assembly GCF_014176215.1. Classification (NCBI taxonomy): domain Eukaryota; kingdom Metazoa; phylum Chordata; class Mammalia; order Chiroptera; family Pteropodidae; genus Rousettus; species Rousettus aegyptiacus. Next base: position 13,242,243 of record NW_023416285.1, read on the forward strand.
TATTCCAGACCCTCCAGGAGTGTGGCTAGGAATTTAAACCTTTTATTCAAAGGACCCAAATATCTCCAGTCTTCAAAATATCATACTTTCGTGCATTCACCTATGGTTTCTACATGGAGAAGACAGAACAGAAAAGACATCGAAATTATATAAGTAAGGTTTTCTAAAAATACCTTCCCATAACTTGCCAAAATGACAGATATTTCTAATTCACTTTCAAGTCACAGAAACCTAAACGCTGTGCTGTATGTTAAGATGTCAGACGCGAATCGTCTTAACCAGCTGGGTCAAATGTGAGCAGGAAACCACAGTAAGAAGTGAGTTCTGAACTCCGCGTGCGTAAAACTGGACGACTCCAACTCAGACGCAGCAATCTGTTAAAAGGGCAATTTTGAAGTACTACACAATTTTAGGGTAGCAATCCTGAAATATAGCTATGGATGGGACAGCCACAGAAGGTTAACAGATACTTTCAATAAGTGATAAAGATATTTTGTAGTCATGGTAACCTGCATGCAAATTTAGAAAAAATTTTTTTAAATCTTCCTTTTTCCTGATACCACTTCTACTTTTCTTTTTTCTATATCCTTATCTAAAGCTGGGTAACTAAGATTCCAGCAATAATGGAATCTAATTTGGGGACTTTTCTCTTCAAGATGGAACTTAGCAATTCTAAGGCAAATCTTCTGAACAAGAGCTTTCATTTAATATTAATATATTACTCTATACATTTGTACCATATAATTTACACTGTCAAAATGCGAAAAAAGACCTTTAAGTGTCCTGTTCCCAATGGGCTGTGCAATAAACTGATTAGTATTTTAATTAATTTCTTGAGCTCTACACTAACGGGACGCAGGTGAAACCTAACGTGCATGAAAAACAGAACTTGCCCTAAACAAAACTAGAATGAAGCATATCCACCAAGAGAGACACAGGAACAGAGAGGGAATGGTTAGGAAATGGTCGTTTTCTTGTGGCCTGCTGACTCAGTTTCTTTCCCTTGTGTTTTCTCTTTTGTAATGAGAAGACAGACAAACTCTCCGACAATAGAATGCAGACAAGCTCTATATCCCTGCTAGCATCCAACTGGCTTTGACAGGCGCCATTTCAGACAAGGACTGAAGCCCAGACAAGCTTCTTATCTCCTCCTGAGGCCACTGAATTTAAAGATAGATTTAAGTTGTTAGCAGCAGTCATGGAGAAAAAGGACCGGAAGAGCATGGTGCGAACATAGGTAATCACTGCTTCCTTCGTTTTGTATATTTCTGTTTGGTAAATGTTTTAATTGAACACTCAGATTACTTTGACACTCAGACAAAAAGCCATCGATGCTTAAACAGAATTAAAATCGAACAGCTTCCCACCTCATTTTCAAACTCAGATCAGGGATAAAGGAAACGTTTTCTCGCTAGCAGTTAATTTTCCCTGATAAGGGCAAGGGGTGGGGGCAATATTCTCAGTGACATGGAAGTTATGAGTACATTCATTTGAATCAGAATAATAGCAATACTTTACATCCCGAACGCACTTCCCAATCACGACTGCATTTGTCCTCACCATAATCTCATGAAGTGGGTAGAAGAAGTGGTACGATCTCCAGTTCATACATGAGAAAACTGAAGCTCACAGGAAATAGAAAGATCGCTCAGGGTCACACGGAGAGATATAAAACATCCAACTTATTCACTCTTTAAAAACATCATAACTGGTAACACGCCATGCTTTTTTAACACCCTGCAAAGCTGTAGCTATAAATGCAGTGAGAAGAATTTTGGCATATTTGCTGTTGTATAATTATTCAAGAAGGTGCAAGTGCCCCGTCAACACTTTTGACTCAGCCACAATGAAGAGAGGCAGCCAAGACTTTCGGGCTCACCCACCTACCCACCAAATTAGCAGGGACTTAGCAAGGCACGGTCATGTCCTATGGCTCCACGCTACTCACAGCACGAGAGGGATCTGCCAGCAGAAAGTGGATGATGTTGAGTGGGCAAGCACAACAATAAATAACATGCTATCTTCTTTTAATACTCTTTTCAATCACTGTGATTGCATCAAAGAGGAAGTCTTGACTTGGAAATAATAAACCTTTACCACCTCCCTTAACCTTCCATGGCTTCTTATACCTTTTTTTTAACCAAAGAAAAACGGTTTCAGGCTCATAGCCTTCAGCAGGCAACAGTGTCTAGCTAAATATACTAACTTTTTGGTGTTCTTTTAACTTTTTTTTAGGTATCCTTCTATTTATAGCAAATGATACTGGTTTTCAATTTAAAATGGTAACATGAAATTTCTTCTATGAATAAATTTCTAGAAGTAAAAAAAGTGGGAGAAAAATATTAGGTTGAACCATATGAAACCACTGGCGGTATTTATTTAGACAAAAAATGATCAAAATTTTACACTTTCGCGTGATTTGGCCTAATGAATAGATATGTGATAGATAGGGAGTAAATAATAGTGATGGTATATAGATATGACAAAATAAATAGATATATTTGTATAGAGAGATAAGACATATATAGAGATATAGATTTAGATATGACCCTCAAAAAATTATAGTAGATGAATGACTTCCATTTGAGAAGCCTTGTTTTTAGGACTATCATCATATTGATTTGGAATCCCATTCTTCAATAGCAATACCCTTAACCCATGATGATCTGACTCTCGATTCAGTCAAAGGTATTCTGTTTCACACAGATTGGGCCCCACTATGGCTCAGGGCCAGCCACAAAAAAAAAGAAGCATGTGCTCCAGCTCCCTCCAGATCAGCCAGAGAGCAGAAACAAGACCCAAGACCACAGGACATCCGGCCTCACTCTCTCTCATCACCTTCCTCTCGCCTTCTCTCATCTCCATTATGGAAATTCTATTACACCGCACATGAAATACACAGACCACCCTTAATCTGCCACAAACAATTTTATCCTGCCTCCAAGTCTCACACACCTTTCTGTCTCTAATACCTACTTCCTCCAGAATCTTCAAGTTGCTTAGAGACTTGAAAAGGGTTTCGAGTGGTGGGATCTATCCCAACCTGCACTGTCCTCAGTCCCTACCCACTGCCTTCTCCGAAGAAGAGGCAAGAGAATAGCTCTGAAAACAGGAATCCCGAAACTCTATGAGGGTAAGGACACGGGCAGGAGAGGGGAGAATCGTGAGTCAGGTATGGACACACAAACCTGCCCCTTCCCCACAGGGAGCACGGGAAGTCAGTAGGATGGGTTCGTCATTACATAAGGTCTCCTCGCTAGTGCTCCTCACAGAAGGGGCACTGAGAAAGCTGTCTCCCTCTCGACCTCCAGAATTCAGGAGGAGCATGTGCGTTTCTGCTTTGACCAAGTTTTAGCACAGGATTCTGGGCTCATTCCTCAAACCGTACCTGAGGCAGCAGGTACATTAGGACCAGGAGATGCACTCTGTTTCCCAGTGTTTTCTTCACCAAATTGGTGACTCCAGGACGGTCCCTTAACCTTTTGGCTTTGGGTTTACTTTAATGCCAAATAGGGGGTTGACCTAACTCAGAGCTCATACTTGGCTCCACATTAGAATAGAATCACCTGGAGAGCTCTATAAACATGTCCAGGTCGGGACCCCACCTAGAAACTGTTTAGGGGGTTAGAACTGGTGGACGTCTGTATTTTTTAAGGCTTCCCATGTGGTCTGAAGACCCCTGGCATAGACGACCTCTAAGGACCTGTCCAGCTCTAACATTCTCAGAGTCTCTGAAGCTCACTCAGGGCCAGGCGGCCTTCTCCTGTTTCCATTTGCTCTACCCAGTCTTTCTCTGTAAAGATCTTTGCCTTTGTTACAATTGCACTTCTTAGCCCTATCCAGAGAATGGCCACCACCAAAGAGTTGAAGTTTATTCTTCTACCAAAGGGGACTTGGCAGCTGGGTGAATAACGGGCTTTGTAACTACAGACCTGGTTTTGAATCCCCGTGCAGTGGCCTTGAGCAAACCTTGTCCTCTTCCTAAGCTTCAGCTTTCTCATCTCCAAAATGGAAATGGTAATACCTATTTCATGGATCGCTGTGAGGAGAGAATGCACGTAAAGTACGGTGCATGTAAATGCTGAATAAATGCTTGATACCGCTCCCTTCCTACAATCTGGAGGTGACAGGGGGTCCTAATGCTCACAGAGGAAATTGCTGGAGGAAGGCCAGTCGGAATTTCTAGAACCCCAATAGCCGTCTTTGGCTGAGCAGATTAACGCCAGCCAGAGGCACTTAGAGCTTCAAAGCTCTGCCTCCTGCCCGGAGCGGCAGCGTCCTCCCACCCGTCAGCAGCAGAGAAGTGGAAACACAGCCCAGTTCTTCACCCTGGAAGGGGGAAGCTCCGAGTGTGAACGGACAGAACTGCAGGCCCCGAGGCAAGGAGCCCAGACTCCGACTCCTGCAGCCAAAGGCACAGGAAGAGAGCGGCAAACGGTCAAAGGAAACTAATGAGGACACGGCGGAGTCTAGTGCCACTGAGGCAAAGAGCCGTCTGCAACAGATGGAAGAGAGGAGAGATGAGAAAGATAAAGTATACTTGCCCTTTCCAGCTTTGGCAGGGCCACGAAATGAATTTCTCAGACCACTGAGAATAAGCAGCAAGGAAAACGCTTGGTACGGCTGTAAGATTGCTATGAAAAAAAAAAAATTAGCTTGACCGTCTCCATGCACATACGGGCATGAGGAAAAGACTGCAAGGAAACACGCCGAAATGTTAACACGGCTCGCCTCCAAACGGCGAACCTGGGGGTCGTGTCTGCTCTCTTCGATATGCATGTCTGCAGATCGCAAATCCATAATGAATACGAATGTCTCCTATTAGCAAGGAAAAAGAGGAAAGGAAGAAACGAAGGATGTCCTACAAGTTTATAAATAAGAGAAGAGGGACAAGGAGCGAAGAGGCATGTGGTGGAGGTGGAGGAGGAAGCAAGATTAAGATATCGAAAAAGAGAGCTCTGCTTTCAAGGGATCAAATGAAAATTCGGTGGGTTAACCGTTCACGAGACCATGTTTTCTGGGAGACCGGGGTCAGACTTTACTGTCGCAAATAGCCAATGAGTCTGCCGTCCATATTTTAACCTTTTCTGCTTGCAGTGTTGACACTGGCTTTTCCAGCGTTTTGGAACCTGGGAATTGCTGTGTGATAGCAAACACAAATAAATCACTGAGAAAGGCTGATGATGGCAAGTTCTCTAGCACGGGAACCTACCACTGGGCGCAGTCATGCACAAACAAACAAACAAACAAAAACCAAAAAGGAGGGGCTTATGTTTTGTAAAACTTGGCTTGTCAGTATTTTTCCAATCTAAAAATAGGCGCGACCTCACACAAGATGTCACGGATTTCTGAGAGGCCATCGCTGATGTCAGAGTTAAAACTTTCCTACGACGTTCAAAATGCTTCAACAGCAGAATTATGACATTTGACACCGCTGGGGAGGGGCAGATTTTCCATGTGGAAATGGCTCCATTTTCTCTAACCCGAGGTCGGTCCTTCTGTCTGCATCCATCCCTGGCCACTGGCACACACTCGAGGAAGCGAGCAAACAACCCACCCTGTCACTCTCTCTTTTAAGAACGTCCCACATGGCCTGGCTGCCAGAAGTCATGAAGAAACTTTGCATCTATTAAACCCTGTCCAGTTAGGGGATATGGGGACTTGCAGAGAAAACAGCTAAGTACCCGCCATTAAAACTCCTTGTGGATTTTCACCTCCCAAGACACTTTTACTCTAGCCGCAAATGTTAGGTTTTGAAGAAAGCAGGAAAATAGAGTTAGGGTAGCTTAAGATTAGGATTTAAAGGTTCGTGAAATTCAGACTCCACACGTGTCAAATAAATGGTACATCAACCCATGTACCAAACTGTACTGAAAACTGCTCCAAGTCTCATTTGTCAAGTTTTATCTGCCACCATTTGGATTCAAGATGACAGACTGAGTTATAAATCCATTTCAAGATGGGACTTATACTGAGCAGTGAACCAAATTTTATCAAAATCAGTCAGCTTCTTTAAGAGTTGAACATGGGATAGACTAAAAAGACAGTTAAAAAGGAAAATGTCATATCAACTAGCTGAAGCAGGAATTGTGCTTAAATGGGTCATTTGTGTATATATTCATTCAATCGACAAATATTTATTGAGTATGTACTCTATGCCAGAACTGGGGTACAAGTTTTAGATATGCAAATCACAGGGCAAAGTCTCTGCCCTTGTAGAAATTATATGATGGTGGGGGGCTGAGGGAATAATTTTAAAAAACCATTAAAATTGAGATTAGAGCTACCATAGAACTAAAAAGCATGTTCTGGTAGGGAAAATAAAGAAACCCTACTTTAGTCAGGGTTGCGGGGAAGATTTCCACGAGGGAAGTTATTTAGGCTGAGGCAGAAGGATGGGATGAAGGCAGCCATATGAAGAGCCAAGGAAGAGAGTCTCATGCAAAAGAAAGAGCAGACTCCAAGGTCAAGGGGAACCTATCATGGTCATGGACATCCAGGGCCTAGGGGTGAGGAGGAGAGGCAGACCAGGCCCACCATGACTTGCAACGCCAAATGGTTACTGGTGCTATTAAGAGTAACACTGTCAGAAATTACTTGTGTGGTTATACAAAATGGGAGACTTTACACTCGAAAGAAAACTGAGCATTTTGCCTCTCTTCTCTTTAAGGGCTTTCCATTCACACATTAACTAATACCTAATAGCTCCTCCATTTTACTTTTCTTTGGAAAATCATCACTATTAAATATTATCATTAGACTCGCTCAAAAACTTTTAAGTGTGCTATACTGCTCTTTAATGCATTGAGCACCTAAACACATAAACTTCCCAGTATAGATGGTGGAAGAGTCCTCCATCAAATCAGTTAACCCTAAAGCAATCAGGTATTTACTGCATGTCCTATGGAGCAAATGGCGCTTGGGCACTTCAGCCCCGTGGGGCATGAAGAGGAGGGATTGTAGAAGTGGTGAGCTCTCCACGAAAGCTGATTGCTATGGATAGAAGTAAATCCTTGGGCACACAAAAGAGTGTTCCCAATTGTCTAAAGTATGCTTCCCTTTCCCAATCATCAGAAAAGTTATACATTTCACAGAATTCCAATCTTATGGCACTCTTGATTGCTCTTAAGCCATTTGGAAAACAAAATGGATTGCAAGAGAGTTTTCCTAATGAGCTTACTGATCTTTCCTTGTCAAGCAAAAGAATTCACCATTTGACTAAAGGTCATTGTTCTAGAAATATTTATGGGTGACTAAAAGGGGAAGACTAGAGAAATACTTACCTATTACCTTCACTACTGCATGGTTAGCTGCATGGAGTACTAGACATACCTATGCTACATCCTTACTCTCCTTTCGATGTTCACAAACCTATCTTTTCTGCTTCTAATTGGGGGGTGGAGGGAGATCTTCTCATGAATTAAAGGATACCCCTTTCCAAGAAATGACTAGATGTTGGTAGCATTTTAAATTGTGCATGATTTTATTTCTCTCTGAACAATGTTTGATGGATAAGTCTTAAAAAAATGGTCAAATGGCCTAACCTTTTAGCAATAAAATTATGTGTAATAAAAATGCTGGAGGGCACCAGTTACTGAACTGTCATAGGCTGGAGAATTATTGGGCCCCATAACTCTGTACTGCAAAACCAAATTTGTAGATTTTTTTCAAGTGGAAAAAAATCCAGGAAATTAAATGGAAAGACCTGTAGTAATGAAATATTAAATGTAATTTCAAGTGCACAAAAAGGTCAGAAGCCAAGAAAAAAAAGATTTCTGGAACAACATTAATTTTCTTATACTTCACGTATGCCTGGGTTTAAATACCCTCGAAACCAGCCAGGCTGAGACTGGGACAAGGGCAGGGTTGCAGAATAGGAAGGAGGAGCCTAGTGTAAGAGAAAGTAAGAACTTAGAATTAAAAAAAAAAAAAAGGTAAGATAGAAAATATTTCATTTGTTTTCAGTTTCCAAAAGTGAAGTCATATTGCATAAATATACATAAACACCAGCCAAAAGGCTTCTTAAAAACAAAAGCAAAATTATTGGACCTCAATCATGACAGGCCAGTTATACCCAAAGTTCAACCTGATTATTGATTCCTTGCACTGCTACAATTCTGGGCTCCTGATCTTAATTGAGTTTCAATTCTGATCAGAGAGAGCTTGCATCATAAGAAGGTTTGGTGGGCATTTGAAGTCAGTCAAAATGTGCCTGTGTGAAGAATGTTACTGTCATTAGAAGCAATCACTGAAAATAGGAGGTTTCAAGGCACAGCAGTAACACTTCATTTCAGTAACATATATGTAGGAAAGGGTAGGGGAGATCCAGAGAAACTTTAAAGGCGATATTTTAAAATGAAGATCATTGCATGAATAAAAGGGCCAAATGTTAACATCAGGACACCTTTAGTTTAGGTATGACACACTGTTTATGTGTAATATTGTTTAGTGACGCACACAGGGAAAAATCCTTATTTTAACACCTGGCTATCTTCTCAGGTCCTTTACTCACACAGTCTGTACACTCTTTCTTTAAATACGCTACAGAAAGCAGATGATCTGTAATTTATGATTGCTACTACTTTAAAATCTAAACAACACATGATGAAATCTATTTCTTTAAAATACCAATCTGTGTTGTGGCAATGTTCAATGGAAGAAAGAAAGATTTCTATTTATGGCCAATTTTTATTTACCCTCGCCTATTTATAAATTGTGCTACAACTTCAATAGCCATGGTTAAAAAGAATAACACCACTCCTAACCATTGCCTTTGACTATAAAAACAATTTCACTGTAATGGATAACACTAAAATACTCCAAGAATAATCTATAAATGAATCCTGGATTACTAGTCTAAAGATGGTGGTTATAAATGATTACATGAAAGAGTTGTAGTTACTTTGAGAATCTTAAAGTCTGTCTATGGATTTTTGTATTTTATATGTAACATTTTTATGAAGTGATTTTGCCCTTACATAATAGCTTTCATCTTCAAAGCTCTTCACAAATATGAACTAGTTACATAAAAAGTTATATTACTGCAAAATCAGAAAATGGGAAACCTGAGGTTCTCTTAGCAACAGTCACTCTCACACATTCTATATGTTTAATCCACAAAAAAACGGTTATGTTTTTAAAACATGCTTAATTATCAATACTGTTTTATAAAACTGTCTAAAAGGTTAACAACTTTTACCTTTGTTGTTATCTTTGGCGATTGGTACTATTCATTAAAAAAAACTTTGAATTTGTAAAGTTTGAGGAAATTAGACTTCTATTATGTTAGATCTTTATCTACTTCTACTTCATGAAATCTATTAAATATCAACAAAAATGGATATTCAACAAAGCTCTACCATAATAAAATTGGAAAAAATTAAACATGCATCATAGTAAATAATTAGATTATGGTATGTCTTCATGATGCAATATTATCAAATAAAACACAGCCATTAAAAATTATGTTCTTGAAGAATATTTAAATAAATGGGAAAATTTACACGCCATACTAGCTTTTTTAAAAGGTCACAAGATTATCTAAAACCTATCATGCCAATTTTACAAAAAAAAAATAATTATATACAGGCACATAAGCAAACTGGATAAATAAATATGAGTGACAGGAGTACTGTCATTTTATTTCCTTCTTTGGACTACCTTTGGACTTTAAATTCTTGGTAATTAAAAAAACAGTTTTTTAATTATGGGACATAAACATTATTTAAAGGAAAATAAAACCACAGTCCTTGCTTTCAAGAACTTACACTCTCCTGGAGAAGTAGAAAACATCAGTGTCATAATCTCTTTGAAAGTGGAGAAGAGAGAGTATCGTGGGAGAAACCAAGGTAGAGGTTCAGAATAGAAGAAGGAGAACCTTGAACTGAGCTTTGAAAGGTAAGCAGATATTCGATAATAACGGGGGAAAAAAACAGTCTAGAAAGAGCATATGCAAAGGTACAGAAGCACAGGACACATAAAAATGGGAATAACAAAGAGTTACATTGGGACAAAGAATATGGCCAGGTACTGCAGGTACTGATGATGGAGACAGTACATGCCAGCTCATAGAAGAACTTGAGTACTGTGGAAAGGATCTAACATCACACCTTTTTACATCCTGGGCATAGCCTGCTAAGGAATGGGATGTGAGGAGGAATTAGATCAAGAAAGTAATAAGATTAGATGAGTTATTTAGGTAACTAGGTACAGCAATCAGAGAATTGGAGGAAAGCAAGAATAAAGTCAGGTGGACCAGGTAGTAGATCCTGATAGGTTTATCCCTGCAGGGAATAGTGAAAACAGAGAGATGGAGTTCCAGAGATACTTAACAAAAAGAATAAGCATAGCTTAGAGGCCAGTTAGAGGTAGGTGAATGAGAAAAAGTGTCTGAGATAATTCCTGGGTATCTAGATGAAATAACTGGGCGGGCAGTGGTACCATTACCTAAATGAAGCAGATTTGCATAAAAAGCCAGTCAATTTGTTTTTGGACATGTAGAATTCAAGGTGATTCTGGATATTCAGATAAGAATAAATAAATGGTAGACTGCATGAATTAGTATGTAAGTCATAGGTAAAGGAGAGGAACACTTGAGAACATTCGGCATATAGCTACCTGTTTAAAAAATTAGAAATGGATAGCATTACCCTTGAAGACTAAGCTAAGTGAAGAGCCTGGGAATCAGGCGGGAACATTAGCATTTAGGGCCAAGCATGCAGACCCAGGATAAGCAACCAAGATGAAATAGAGAGAAGGAGGTGATAGAAGCCAAGGAGCAGAGATTTCCAAACATGGAGTGACCAAAATTGTGAAAGCCTCCAGAGGTCAAACATGGAATCATTTGTGTTTGATAATGATAATCCTCACTGACCACTGCTGGAGCAGTTTGAGTTTGTGGAATAGTCAGAAGCTTAAAACAGATCGAGAAATAATTCAGATTTAAAGAGACAATGAATGCGGCAACTACTTTCACAAACTTAACCATGAACTGGAGAAAGACAGCACCAAAAATAGAGACAAACACCAGACTAGGAAGGAAGGGCATCGACTGTTTATTAATAGGTGACTATCTGCAAGCACGGGAATGACAACCAAGGAAATTAAATCATCCTTTTTCATCTAATAAAAATATAGTCATATAGGCACAAAACAATGATGTGACAACATACGTCCAAATGTTTGCTCTTAAAATGTCAACATTATTCAACTAAAAGTCATACTCACGAGATCTTTGGTCAGTGTGAAGAAAAACTCTGCGCTCCCATTTCCAAAGTTCCGTCTTAAATTCTGATGTTACTCAGGTAACCAAAAGACTGGGCTAATATAAATAGCTATAAATAATCTGAAATCAGGAATGAAATAATTTTTGGCTAAATGATTTACTGAATGGCCAAGAAGTTTTAAATTAACCGAATAAGTCTTTCAACATTAAGTAAACTTAAAGTTGATTCAATAAAAATCCCCTTGTATAATATAAACTAGTTGAAGAAGTTTGCATAGTAATTTAAGAAACTTCATTTTTGTTGTGGTTCTCATTGGACTAGTGTTAGGAACTTTAGCCCATATTAGAGTCAAAGTCTATACCATTCTTTCCTTCAATTCACCTAGAAATATCAAATTCATTATATGTGTAAAAGCCATAAAAAGATTCATTATTTCTAACCCAATAATTCTGCTCTTAGGAATTTGTCGAATGATATAATAGGAGAAAAATGCCATATGCACAGACATATTCACTAGAATATTATCTAGAAGAACTACAGCATGGAAATAACCTAAAAATTCAACAATGAGGAGAAAACTGCATAAATTATGGACATCTGCTTGATGAAATAATATGTAGTCATTAATTGCATGAAATAGCACTGAATAAAATTATTGACTTTAACCACAATTATATAATTATAAATTATGTATGCAAACCAAAATAAATCCTTAAAGATAATACAATACTCAAACCAAAAAAATAAAGTCATGTCGTAGGAATAAGAACGTTTTTGGTTTCATTTTTCAAATTTTCCTTGAATGTCCTTATAAGAATTTTCAGAAGTTAAAAGGAAGAGAGGGAGGCTGGGAGGGTAGGAGTGAGTGAGAAAAGGAGGGAGGGAATGGGGGAAATAACTAGCATCAAAGCCAGGGGGGGTAAAGACAGTCTTAAGTAAGAAAAAAAAATTCTAAAATGCACCTCAACATATTTGCAGACTATTTGTAGACTGTGACTCATTTGCAGACTCTAAAGCCCTGTCTAGAACTGACACAAGGTTAAATGGAGTTATCCGTTTGCAAGTATGACTCACCTAAATGATACCGATAGGTACCCTGTCATCTCTCCAGGCAGTGTCTGTAGACTTAAAAAAATATATATTTTTGACCAATTTTACTGAAAACAAAGAAACAAAGATGGCAGACAGTTCCAGCATAAGTAAACTGTTAGCGAAGTGCTAAAGTTACCAAGCTTCTCTGCATTTTCAGTGAAATACTATTTATGATAAACTTAATTTTATTTTTACAATATTTCTAGTAAATTTTTGAATATGCTCAAACAACATTAAGGTAGAGTTCGGTCAGTCTGTAGTTAACAGGCCTTGCTTCAATTTTAAGCATTTTGGATTAACAAAGGCTATTTTCCAACATTTCCATAAGAACTGAATTTCTTACAACCTATAATAATGCTTCATATAACCATTATTTATTTTGCTTACTTTTTTGAAGGCCTGAAATAGTTAGAAGGTGAGCCCAGAGTCAGAGGAGTTTGAATTGGAGCTCTAAAATTATTAGCTTGGAGACCCTCAGTGAGTTACAGGAATGCTCTGGGCCATTGGTTCCTCATTTACGAAATGGGAATGATTGTAGTATCTATCTCATGAGGTCTTGTGAATATTAAGTGAGATTAATGTATGGAGAGTACTCAGAGATATGCCTAAGCACACAGATAACGTTAGCTGATATTATTATTAAATGTTGCAAGGATACACAGAAGCATCAGAGCTCTGGCTTAGAGGAAGCCTGCATTTATTATTATTAATAATGATGACATAAATAAGGTTAATGGCAAGTATTATTATACCTTCTTCAGCCATGCCATCATTTCCATGCATTAACTCTTCTGAGTTCACTACCTCTGTAAGACAGGTCTTAGATCCATTATATAGCTCAGTAAACTAAGGTCTAGGAGAACGATGCAATTGACGGGATTGCCCACAAATAGGATATTAGTTAAGAGATTAGGTAGATTTTGTTTTAATTCTGCAGAGTAGAGGAAAATATATAAACAATGTCAACTCTCCCACTATACCTGGAGGGGGGGCGGGTAGGAGGGGTTAGAGATTACGACCTGCTTTTTTGTTGACAAAGCAATTGGATGGGTTTGAAATTTTAAACAGTATAGTAGAACTTGAGTAATCCCTAATCAAAGTAGGAATTGTAAGTAACTTTTTTTTTTTCAGAAAAAAATGATTGAAAGGGGCTGCAAAAAGCAGCACTATGAAAACTATATTTTAGCAGCAATATCCTAAAGTTCACAGAATATGATTAGTCCTCAGACGAGTCCTTGTTTCCAGCTTCAAAATTAGATCAGAGCCACAAGATGGGAAGTTAGCACTTTTTTTTCTCCTCAAATACAAATTAAGAGAAGATTGCTATTTGAAAACAACTGTGCTTGCAACAAGAACGTGGGATTTTTAGCAATTTATATAATAAATTCTGGCTCCTTTTATGCATTACTTTACACAACTAGATGTATTTTTATTAGTTTTGGGTACTATATAAAAATATGTTTATTGTGGAAAATCACGAAAAAGAAAGTGAAAAATCATCCTAACATTCACAACTTCAAAATAAATATTCTTAATGTTGTAATGCTTTGTATATGGGTAGCATGCATACATGAGCATATACTTCTTTATGAACCCTCAATATAAAATTTTATTTCCAACTCCCTGCAGCTTATATTATAACTTCTTTAAGATCATACTAACCTGCTCCCTCTTATCATTGGGATAATATATATGCAGTTTTATCTTGCTTGCTTTTCATTTAACATTATATCAGGAGCATTTCCCGTGTTGTTAAACATTGTTTGAAACAGTATTTTTAATGACTTCTGGATTTGAATATCTCATCTTTTTAAAATAGTACACAGAGTCAAGAACTTCATGTATTTTGAACCTCTGACATCCTACGGAACTCTTAAGTTTCATGATCCTTCCTACCTCCTGTCAACACATGGGAAGTTGTTTAAAGCAACTTAGAAATATAATTAAATTTTACCTTAAACTATCAGGGGAAAACTTTTCGTTAGAGATAACTCCTCGTGTTTCCATTTTAACAGATCTGTCTTAAAACCTTTTGGCTGTAACAGCTTTCCTTAGCGTTAGTGGTTTTCCCTGCCTAGAAAGTAAAGGTAAAAGTGAAATATTATTATGAAGTCCATATCTATATTGTGATTGGAAGCCTTTTATGGGCAGGGACCACTTCTCAATCCATCTCTTTGACTTAAAAACTTAATAGTACCAGTTACTACTTTTCTAAAACATGTTTCTTGGTGACTATTGTCCATAATGTGGATTTCTAAAACCGGTTTATAGTTATACACAGCACAGCGATCTCTCTAAAATGTGGGTTTGACTTGGCCACATACAAGTTTATCCTTGAAGAACACAAGTTTGCTTGGGCGGTTGCACTTACACGTGGATTTTTTTTTTTTTTCAATACAGTCATCCTTTTCTATCGGCAGCTTTCGCATCCGCAGATTCAACCAACTGAGGATTGAAAACAGTATTTTCGCATTCCCAACAGTAGTTTTCCAACCACAGATACCCAAGCCAGAATAACACTGTTTTTGATTCAGGTTAGTTGAATCCCTGGATGCAAAGAACCGACCGTATAGTCAAAAGTTATATAAGAGTTTTCAACAGTGGGGACTTGGGATTGGTACCCCTACATTCGGCGTTGCTCAAGGGTCAACGGTATGTTCAATTTACATACATCTCTGACTTCTTATCCAAGTAAAGTTGGGTCATTTTTGTGAAGAAATCTGGGGTAAATGCACAACTAAACCCACGAAAATTCTATTGGCACCAGTTACACCATCACACGGTGCGAAAGAGTTTTCTCCTAATTTGCCAGCTCCCCAACTAAACAAAGACTTTGTGGGTTCTGGTTGGCAACTGGGCTGTATGTAGTAGATATGCTGATTTAAAAAGGAGAAAGAAAGAACTACAATAATGGCGCGGTCTCCTGAGAATACATTTATTTCTGCAGTATAAAACAAAATTAAATTCTTCAATCTCAAAAACTATTAAAAGGTTGTATTTAAAATGCATGAAGCATTAAAAAGACATCAAAATTAAAATAATCTCATAAATCTCTTCATTTAAAAGACTTATTAGAATATAGATCGAGGCAGCAAACAGCTGCCCGGCACTCCAGAGCAGTAAATTATGACTATTTTAACTTTTTTTTTCATTTTCATCATTGAAAATTCTTTTCCAGAATAATTGTATTGCTGTAGCAAGACCAACTGTCCCATATATTAAACATGTGAATAGCAAATTGCTTTCAATGGACTCTGAAACAGATATGCTGTGTATTCTTTGAAAGAGCAGCAGACCACAGGGTTGTTCTCTGACAAAGGATACAGAAGATACAAGCAGAAATTAGTTTTTAATGTAAAATTGATCTAATTAATTATTATTCCAATTCAGTTTCCCAGAGCACAAGGGAGGCCCTAGGAAAACCTGACGGTGTAAGAATTTTATTCCTATTCCCTTCTCCCTTAGATCTGCCAACTAGAACCAAAAAGAAAAAAGAAAAAGTCGGCACAGGAAGGACAGTGAGATGTGTTCAGTTGCCATCAATCATTAAAACTGGACTCTCTTTTGTAAATGACTGACAACTAGGCGAAGGTTTTGTTTGTTTGTTTGTTTGTTTGTTTGTTTTTTAAATAAAGATTCTTACTGCATAGACCATCATGTGTCAGTCTTGATTGTACTAGAGCATTCCTTGGAGAACAATTAAACTATCATGTTGATTACACCTCAGTGCAGTTGAATCCTTAAAGAAGAAAGAAAAAGCAGATGGCTATGAGGCCTCCTCATCGTACTCTTCAGGAATATACTGTGGACCGAGCAGCGCTGTTTTTGATAGCAGCCAGATGGGCTTGGAAAGTCTTCGACAAAGATCAAGGTGAGCTCCCTTCAGGCTGCCCCCCGTTTTTGTCACCCCCCCCCCCCTTCGCAGTGCACTCCGACACACTGGCATCACTCCTCCATAGCAGAAATAAGATTAGGAAGCAGTGGGCTTTCGTAGGAGCTGTTTCAAACACCACGCATCTAGTTTACTTGGTGTCGTGGTGGTACCAGGTCTTTTTCGGCTTTCTCTTTCCGGAAGACAACCTCGGTAGCGGAATCAGAGTTCTTTCTAGAAATGACACCTGTCTTTGCAATTCTGCACACTTCCCTGTCGCCTCGGCTCATGCAGGCTGAGCAAAGCTCCTTATCTAAGACTCTGAAAAAGATAACAGGACTGCTCAAGTACAAAAACTGCAAGTATTTTATTTATCTCTCTTTCTTTCTGCTTAGATTACCATTATCTTTGGTCACTGAATTTTGTCTTTGGGGGCTTCGCATGAAGAGCAAAGTCAACCAGAAGGTACAGCTCCAAACCCAATGGATTACTGCTCTCTCAGCATGTGCACACGTGCTAATACAAACGCACACACAGAGGCACACACTGAGCACAGTTCCTTCTGGCCTTTCTTTGGCTTTATCCTAAGGTTAACTTCCTCATGAATGGTTTCAGATGATTCTATGACCTTCCTTGCAAAATATTTTTTGCTGAAGAACACTGCAGTTTCTACAAATGCCTCGGTAACTGCTACTTACAATGAAGCCAAAATGTAAGCCAAGCACATGAGCTGTCTAAAACCAGGCTAGGTTTCTTCACAATGCGGGGATGAGGGGGAATTGCATAAAATAATTGTTAATGTGAATTTCTAATGCATCCATTTGTTCTTTCCTATAACCACATATATGGCATGGAAGAAGCTATGGAGCTAGATTGGGAAATGGTCTATGCCAGATAAAGGCTTTCAATCACAACAGATAAGGGCATGTGAATATCTAACTAGGATAAGATTAGAATAACGAAAGTACCAAATCAAATTTAAAGCAATGTCTTGTGGGCATGCATAATTAATTCTGACTAGAGAAATCAGAGAATGCTTCAAGGAGGAAGAAGCAATGGAGTCTCATTATTACTGAGTAGGAATAAAGGCACCTACAATTAAGGACAAGCATGCACACGCACACAGAGAAATGAAGTACTTGGAACAGATCACTGCTGCCCATGTTTTTGTCATGCAAGTACCACGTTCACAATTCTTGCCATATCTACATATCATCTGCACTAGTATTTGCTCAATATTTTTGCTGACATAAATTTATTTTTACAAAGGAATTTTATGTCACTACTGTAAATGGAAATCCAGTGTTGCTTGCCCCAAGTCTAAGATAACTGTAAAATTAAATAAATGAAAAACAAACAAACAATGAAATTCCAGCTACACACTGTTGTCTGAACTGCCCTCTTTTTGTTACAAAGGGAAGCATGTACAGCAAGATGTTGAAGACTTCTCAGCATCAAACAAAACTTTCTTTTCAAGATTTTTCAAAGGGTCGAAAAAGAATTCCAAACAATAAATCACTCATAGGATGACTCAGGGTTATTCAATGCCATGTTAGTGTGGCATCTAAAGTCATTTTGAATCACTGTCCTATACCCTGGGAAACACTGGATTAGATCAAAGATCTTGGGAGCCGACTGAGAGAAAGATGTAATGGAAGATAAGGCAGAAAGCAGATGTGGATGCTGAAGTTCACGCCAAGTGTCTGGTCTTCACATGAGGTACTGGGGAATCATTACTGGTAGGCAGTTCTTTAAGAAGAAAACACTGGTTGTGGTACAAAAGATACTTGACAGAGAGGAGATAAAAGCTGAGATAGCTCATTTGAAAGAAGTCAGGGTCTTGACTAGAATAATAGAAGAGATGGATAACAGGTAATGTTGTTTCCCAATGGTACCCCACCCTAGCACGCCCTGTGGCTATCTGTATGCTTCTCTGTCCTGCTCTATTCATATGAACCAAGTCATTATTACTGCATTTCATCAAATTTAAGATACTATCAATTGTGAGATACACCATTATTTTATATGCCACTAAGAAAGAAAAATGTTGCCAATTAAATGATGATACGCCATCACTTGTAAAAAGCAATCCAATTTCAGAGATGTTAAAATATGGGGAAAAATGCTTGTCTTGGAATCAATGAGACACATTATTAATCACTATTGCTTAAAAGCAAATAATATAGAGCTTGGAAGTTAATTGGTTTTCAGAAAACAATGAAAAAGCATATCTGGTACAACATCCTACTTGATGTAACTAGAACAACAAATTATCATCTTTCCGAGACAAGGCAATATAGAGCAGTGATTCCAAGAGGAGCTGGGAAGACCCTGGGTTCAAGTCCTATTTCTGCCACTTACTAGATGTGGCACATTAAACAAGCAACAAACTTTGAGATCTTCAGTTGGCACATCTGCAAAATGCTTCTGTGTTTTTCAATATTTAACATACTTCCCCAATGAAAAACTTAAAGAACCCTGAGCATATTCTTTCCAGATCTGTCAGAACTGATTTTTTTTTAATTAAAATTATTGGGATGACATTTGTTAATAAAATCAAATGTTTCAAGGGTACTATTCAATAATATATGATATGCGTGTGTGTGTATTGCATTGTATGTTCACCACCCAAAGTTAGATTTCCTTCCATTACCAAATATTTGACCCCTTTTACTGCTACTTACCTCTCCCCTCCCCTCCTTCACTCTGTTAATCACTAATCCGCTGTCCGTGTCTGTGATTCGCTGCTTGTTTGTCATGACAAACAAAAAAGCTTTCAGTTTTATTTATATCCCACATGAGTGAGAGCAAATGGTTTTCAAATTTTTCTATCTGACTTATTTCATTTAGCATGATTCCTCAAGATCCGTTCACATTGTCGCAAATGACGCCATTTCATCCTTTCCCATGGCTGAGTAATATTCCATCGTATATATGTACCGCTTCTGCTTTATCCGATCATCTGTCACAGGACACTTCAGTTGTTTCCATGTCCTGGCCACCATGAATAATGCTGCTGTGAATATCAGGGTACATGTTTTCAGGTTCTTTGGGGTAAATACCCACGAGAAGAGTTGCTGGGTCATATGATAATTCTAAGTTTCTTGAAGAACCTCCATACTGTTTTCCTTAGTAGTTGTACCAATTTACATTTCCACAAGTAGCCTGTGAGGAGAACTGATTTCTAATGAAAGCTAATCATCATTTGTAATAATACAGTTTTCATTTTTTTTCCTTTTATTTTCTAGACCTAAAGAACCATGGTGCTGATTGGTTTTAGGTTATCAATACATACTTTATAAACACTCATTTAAATGGGATAGAACATGAGGACTGGTCAGTCACAAATAAAGTTGTGTCCCATATAGGTAGTTTCGTTTGAGTTGGTCAATTTAAAATTCCAGATTCCGGTTTTCTGTTCCATGAGCACTCCTGGACACTGATAACTCTGTTAATGTGAACTGTCTTGAAGAGAAGGCATGGATGATCTACCACAAAGCAAGCCCTGGAGGTAGGAAGCTGTTCCTCGTATTAGCAGAGCAGCGTCTCTAGTCTGTGGGTTACCTGACCAGGTACTTCTACACTGCAACACAATCGGAGACTCATACGAAGTCTAGGAGTTAGAATAAGACAGACATTATCATTGCAACTCATGGGGGGAAAAAATTAAGATTCAGAGAGGCCTTGATGGGACTTCCCCAAAGTCAATCACTATCCGCAATCTGTCTCCAAATGTGGTGCTCATCCTACCTGTTCCATGCTTCTATAACATAAAAACAACATATTTTTTTTAATTAACAATTTAAACTAAAAAAGCCATCAGTAGATACATCATTTTGTTCTTCAACCACCTTCTACCTTCTCATTTTTGGTTCATGACTTGTTCTTCATTGGTCCTGAAAGCTTTCTCACTACCCCTCAAACTCTCACCCGCTTTTTTCAGTGTTTTCTTGAGATGAAACATGTTTCTGGGAGATTTAACATGTCATTGTTCGTGCAGAGTCTTGGGCTGAGTGGTGGACAGGCCTTGGTCACAAGCGTGCTGACAGAGTACTGTTCTCAGGTGGAGCCACAAGGGGGCTGCACCTGGAATTCAAGGGAGATCTTGCAAGGTGGGCTTCTCCAGCGCAGGTGTGCAGCCCGAACACAGGGCAGACGCAGGAGACGGTGAAGGCAGGTAGGTATGAAGAATGTGGTACTTTAATACGAACTTTTTAGGCAGGAGTTCTCCCCATCTGTTAGATGAGATCTCTAAAAGCAGGCCGCTCTTTAAGGGTTGTTGTCTCAGGACCTTTTATAGTCTAATGCTAAAGTGATGTAATAAAGTTCTTACTAGAGGTAGAGTGCTTGTGCAGATTAAGCAAGGTAGGATCTACAAAACGCTCTCCACTGATTGACAGCCAACGGCTGTCTGTAGATCGCCTTCTAATGGATAGGTGGTATCATTACAACCTTCTCACCCTTGAAATAAGAGAATTCACATCTTGGTATACTATTTTTTTTTTCTTCTGAGACCTGACAAAGTAGTGTTCAGGAAGGCCGGGAAACCAGTTTAGAGGTCAAGGAATACTGAAATGACCCCGTGACCCGTGTTTCAAACACGCAGAATATAATTCTCCATGGCACATCTTTCTCCAGGCCCCTTCTGGTGATTCCTTCCTAGAAAGATACTCTAATTTCTGCCATCAAAACACTACAGAAAAACTATAAACACAAACATGAAACCTGGATGAATCTTAGTGCCCTTATAGTGTAACTAAGCCGCGACACAATCTGAGCCTCACACCTGCCATATAGCCAGAATCAGAAGTTCAAGCTGTCACTTTTTTAATCTGCAAATTTTTAAGTGCAAAAAAAAAAAAGAAAGAAAAAACCAAGAACAAACAAAAAAGCACTGAAAGATGAGGAGAATCTCACCTATTGGCTATCCTGAAAACTTCCCTGACAAGTTGCTTTTCCATCACTAAAATTTATTCAGCAGTGTGAGGCTACTCTAGGAAAATCCCTGTACCTGTTAATTCATCACCAGAATGAAAGGACTCGCTCTGTGGCTCAAGATCTTGCACAGGTGAGCAGAGAAAGTGTGAGTATGGGAGAACACGGAGGTCCCAGAACATAGTAGTTACTCTCTAAATATTTATATTCATGAAATAAAAATACCCACATCCACTAGGAAATATTTTGGAAATTAGTACTAACAGAGTTTTGTCAATATTTTTATATTCGCAATATCCTATTATTCTAAGCATATGGACATTTATACCAAAGGAAAATCCTCAAATGTTCTACAGCACAATTCTCAAATATTCAAAGAGCTGGGATACATTTCCATTTCTCGCCCCTCCCCCTCTGTTGTAATTATTGCTAGCAACGGTATTTACACAACATCTGCTTTCATTGGTAGGTGACTAATTTTCAGAAATCTTCATTTTATTTTCTAAAGTGAGAATTAAATGAGATGTTCAGGCGAAGCATGTAGCTAGCCCTCGGCACCTAGTAAGAGCTTGTTGTGATGATGATAAGGGGGGACGATGATGGTGATGAAGACGGTAGTCGTTTTAAAAGCACTAACATGTGAAGCAGGCGTCCCATGTGACCGGAAACTCACATCAAGACAGAACAAATGGGGCATTCTGTTTTGGACTTAAAACTCCAGAGGGGTGTAATTCAGAGTTGTTTACTTATACCTGGAGCGTCGGACAATGCATCAGGTCTAAGCAGGGACTTAATAAATATTTGATATTTACAGTAAATATTAGTATTGCCACGAGGGTGCCACAGTATTATTATAGGGCGTTAGGTTTCCAGCTTCCAGCATGAGGCCAAGAGGGACACATGTACCCATCTGAGGCTGAGATCTCTGAAAAATACCCTACACCTAGTGTGCTAAGGGCCTTCTGCTTGCTGCTTCAGAAAAAGAGATCCACAGCCACCTTCAGAGCTGAGAATGACAATTAATATGTACTGAGCACACACAGGGGCTTGGGGGCGAGGGGGAATGGAAAGTTACTAATCAGTGGGCAAAAGTTTCCGTCAAGCAACGTCAGTAAGCTCTAGAGACCAGCTGTACAGCACTGTAGCTAGGGTCAGTGACATGTTGATCACTTAAAGGTTTGTTAAGAGGGTAGCTCTCATGTGACATGTTCTTATCACACTAACATGAAAAAATAATTGAATAAAACAATTTTTTTAAACCTATATTTTTTTGTGGCTAATATAATTAAATACCAAAA
Organism: Rousettus aegyptiacus; assembly: GCF_014176215.1. NCBI lineage: Eukaryota > Metazoa > Chordata > Mammalia > Chiroptera > Pteropodidae > Rousettus > Rousettus aegyptiacus. The sequence goes on from NW_023416285.1 coordinate 13,264,664, forward strand.
ACTTCAAAAGATTAAAACATTTGAAAATAAATGAATGAATGAATAAATAAATAAATAAATAAATAAATATAGCTGATATCAAAAAGGGTGAGGGCATTCTAAGCATAAATGTTATGAAGAAATTATAAAGAAATACTGGATAACACAAAATTAATATTTTTCATTAATATATATATTTTTATTTTTTTTTTTTTTTTTACTAAGCACGTACCATGTACCTAACTTGATGCACAGCGCTTTTCCTGCTTTCCTCGACTGATCTTCACAAAAACCCTCTAAGGTGAATTCTTAAGGAAGGAGCACGGAAGAGTGGTCCAGAGCAAAGACGCTTGAAGTCTGTCCCCCTGGGTCTGAATCCCAGCTGTCGTTTGCCCTGAGCAGAGCTGGCTAGACTCTCAATGTCTCAGCCTCCTAATCTACAAACAGGCGTGACGACAGCAGCTGACTGACAGAGCCGACGAAGGGATCAGTGAATTGGCATATATGAAGTGTCAGGAACATAGGAAATAGAATACATGTCTTAGCTGTAACTACTATAAGGATATTTACTGTAAATGTCAAATATTTATTAAGTCCTTTCAGATGAAGAAGCTGGGATTTAAAGAAGTCAAAGTACTTGGCTCGTAAGAAGCAGGCCTAGGACTCAAACCTGGGCCGTCTAACCTCAGACACTTGAACTAAAGCAGAAGCTCGGCACACGGCACGTTTCCCAGGGCAGCTCTGAAGCCTCCTCCTCAAATCTAAGTGGTCTCACCCCGCCCCAGACACGACTCGTGGAAGGGGAACCAGAACACACCAAGGAAATGGCCGTCCTCCTGGCCCGCCCCACTCCATGGCCTGTCACAGCCCAGCACGGTCACGAAATGAAGGCTATGGGCTGGGCTGTGGGAATGAACAACAAGCCTCTGGGACCCAGCAGCTGCTGTTGAGTTCTGTCCCCTACGGCCACAGGAAGGTCAGCCAGTGTGAGAGGCGGAAGCGGACATGTCTTCCCCACCAACATGTGTGAGAGCCCAACCAACAATACCAACAGCCGCCACTGAACAAACGCTTCGCAATGTGCCAGGCGCTGTGCTCGACACCTCACAGGGACTTCTCCATCCGAACCCCATGACAACCCGCTGAGGCAAGTGCTGTCACTTCGCCCTCTCTGCACACTAGGAATTTGAGGATTGGTGAGACTGAGCAAACTGCCCAAGGGCACGAAGTTACAGAGCAGAGCCAGGCCCAGCCGGGAGCTACCTCATAATCCACCTGTCACGCTCTCTGCTATAGACTACAGGTGTGTGTCCCCTGCAAATTCCTACGTGGAAACCTGACGGCATTAGGAGGTGGGGCTTTGAGAGGTCAGGAGGGTAGAGCCCTCATGAATGAAATTAGTGCCCTTATAAAAGAGGCCCCAGCGCTCCCTCCTGCCTTCGCTACGAGCACACAGCCAGAAGGGCTGTCCACGAGCCAGGAAGCCGGCTCTTACCCAACACCCGACTGCTGGTGCCTTGATCTTGGACTTCCCAGCCTCCAGACGGGAGAAACAAATGTCCGTTGCTCAAGCCACCCAGTCTATGGGATTCTGTTACAGCAGCCCCAACAGGCTAAGACACCCTCTTATGACAGTGCACACCAGCAATAACGACTGTGACTAAGCGGCTGCAGCTGCGATCGCAACGCGCCCCCTTTCCCCAGAGGACCGGCGGGCAAGGCCCAAGAATCTAAGACTTTGGAGCAAAAGACTCCAAAACCTGAGCTCCGCTCCTCCTCTGCGCTGCGTTCACCAAAGGAAGGGGCCGGCCATTTGTAACCACCAGTATTTACTGAGGAGCTACTGTGCGCTCCGTGCTGGACTGGGAGCCCCGTGAGCACAGGAAAGGCGGCCGTGACACATACTAATGTGTCCTCAGAGCCTAGCACAGAGCCTAGGTCTCAGTAGGGACTGAATAAGTATTTGTTGAATGAATGAATGAAAATTTGTTCTCTACTCCTCACAACCACTCCGTAAAGTAAGACTGTAATTCTCTGTATGTAGGGAAAGAAATTAAATTCAGAGAGGTCTCATCTCTGGTCAAGGTCACAGGGTTAATGAGTTGGGACTCAAACCTATCATCTCTAGCTCCCAAATCATACTCTTTCCTCTGTATTTCTTTTTCTCAAAAGGAAACAATGCCACCCTCCGACCTCAGAGGGCTATTATAAAGGTCAACTGAGATAAGGTATATGAATGCATTTTGCAAACTCTGCACTTGGAAAGGTTGATAAATGATTTTTAACACAGAATCAAAGCCTAAAGCCACAACAGCACAACTTCAGTGAATTTCAAGCACTGAGAAGTGCTTAAATTGTGAGGACGAGAGGGCTGTCCTAGCTTTGAAATCAAACCAATACTACCTGCACGCAGCCGCCTTCTCAGGAACCGAGTGACAGACAGAATCCTCACATTTGGAATTGCAGAGTTGCAAGCTTATGCATAGGGCACCGAGACGACCTTCCACCCAATGCGAGACCCTCAACAGACTGTCACTTCAACTCGTACGGAGCAAAAACGCGACAGCGCAACCCCAGGAAGACGTAGACTAGTGGTGGGGACGCGGGACCGGCCGCATCCAGCCCCTTCCTAGGTCTCTCATGTTGGAGTGCTGCGTTTCGATTCCCGAGTGATCCACCTAACCTGTAACTTCCGCCGTTAAATCAAAGGATTTAATTAATTGTCTGTGGGAAATCGGAACTTAGCCACACCTTCTAGGTAAGGAGTTTTCAACACCATGCTCATCTCTCTATTTACTTCTTACAATAGGCTTAGCCTCATTTCCTAATAAGAACCTATATTCAGCATAGAAATTTGACCAACAAAATCAGAAAATTGAAGCCCAAATGCAAAACAGAGGGCTAGGTAGGCTTCCGCCTTCACGCTCTTCATCCCCCAAAAGGTGGCTTAAAACAGACTGGAAAATAGGAAACAGTTAAATAACATAATAGCATAAAAGCCGTTATAAGAACACAAGTAGAATATCAGTCTACAGTGGCTAGTAAAGGAAAACTCTCTTGTGAGTCTCCAAATCCTGAATCATCAGGATTGGGGACCCACAGGGGACAATCTATTTTTTAAAAGCTGAAAAACTGCCAACGTTTTTTTTTTTTTTAAGCTGAAAATTTGAAGCAATGGAAAAACTAAAAGATGATTTTAAAAACAGTGCAAGAATGCTGCTCCCAGTACAAAGCACCCGCATCCTGGTTCCCTCCCAGATTCGGCAGAGGGGGCCACTCCAAGCCTTCTGGGCCAAAAGCTGGTAACTTAAACGAGTGACTTAGGCAGTGGCGTGTGGGGTGTGGTGGCCACTGGTCACGCTCAGTCTGATGGAGCAGTCTTACCTTGATAGAATACAGGCTCAGTGTTGCCGGATTTTAGGGTATTTTTCAAAAGAAGCCAGAATGATTTCTTTTTCTTTTGAGGGGTGGGGGTGAGGCAAAGTAAAACCTTCTGATTTTTCAATATCAAATGAAAAGGTTTCTCCAAACAACTACAGGCAGCCAATTTTCAACTGCGACCTCTCCCTTCGATGACATCGTGTTGCCCCAGAACAAGCCCAAGTAAGGCTGAAGAACTGGGTCTCAGCTCTTGACCTTTCACTTGCCAGTTGAGCACACTTTTAAAAGGTCATTTAAGCTTCCCTGGGCCTCAGTTTCCTCATCTGCAAAATGGACCCAATGACGTCGGCTTTATTTATTCCATGCAATTTTTCCATGAATCGAGTTCTTAAAAAGCTTTTCAAAAGCAAGGGCCATTCATCTCTACGTTCCCAAGGCCTGTGCTCAAAATAAAATATAGTTCCTTGATGGGAAAAGCACTTTGAAAACAGCGAAGCATGTATCAAATGTGAAGTGTCATACTAAATGCCAGTCCTCAAAATCTTTGAAAGTTGTACAGAAAGTTTTTATTTGGTATTTTTCAAAAAAAAAATGTTATTTTTCCTTCTTCCCTGGAAAAGCTCTTTCAACAAAAGTAATTGATAGTATCTGTTTAGTAACTTAGAGAGGAAGAGACAGAGAGAGGGAGAGGGAGAGGAAGAGGGAAAGAGAGAAGGGAAGAGAAGAGAGTGCTTTTATGCAAATTTGATTTCCCTATAATAATCTAGAGCTATTCTGCTAGAAGGAATTATCTCCACAGGCTGGCAGCTGTGGTAGGCAGTGAATTAAAAATGGCTCTGTATATGGGAAAATCTGTTCTATAATCAGAGCTATTCTTGGAGGGGACATCAATCTAGCTCAGCTCCCATGATGCTCCACTTGTGTGAATGACATACAAGTGTGAGGTAGAAACTCTCATTGCATCACGGCTGAGGATCCTGCCCCACCTGACACTTGCACTGCTAGCCGGAGATGAAGATGAACCCAACGGTGGCTTCCATGGCCTATGACCAACCTGTGAGGCCAATCCCCTTAGCTTAGGAAAGAAGACGTGAGAGGAAAAGCAAATATTTCAACAATAATTTATTCAAATCAACTCCAATGAACTGGGTTAGTGTAAGGCTTCTGCATGTTTTCTTTTCTTCACCCTTCCTCCCTTCCTTCCTCTCTTTTTTTCCTTCCTTTTTTCTCCCTGCTGTTCTCATTAGAACACAAAGCTCAATTCCTAAGTCACAAGACACCAGGCAAAGAAATGCTCCTCTAGGGTTCTTTGTCCCTGGGAAAAGGACGCGCTACAGAAAAGTATTTCAAGTAATAAGCAACCACCACAGTACTTCACATAAAGTGTCATCACACACTTAATGAGGCAACTGCTTGGTCAGTAAAAATGCCCTGGCCCCAAGTGGCTAATATGTTTGCATTAACTCGGATGCTCCTTGTGGCAGCTACGGCCATCCGCCACCCCACGAAAAGAACTTAGGCTGCAGATGAATAAAGCCTCGGAGCGAATCCTATCTCCTTCATCAGACCATGGCAACTTCTCATAAATCTGTGTCCCTTTGTTACTCCTGAGGCTTCTACCTTCTTTCCCTGAGACCATCACTGTGTCTGCTTGGAGTGATGGATACCAGGATACCAAAAAATTAAGCTGGTGGGTGGGTCTGCATTCACGCCTGCCTATCTGTCTTTGTAAAGGCATATGGGCTTACTCTGGTTTAAGTCGCTCAGTGCCCTTTAAAATAACTAAGGGCAAAGGCTAGGAATGCCACAAAATTGCATTTCCTAAATTGGGACTAGTCTTCTCCCTTTCAAACAATATTCAGTAACTGGTTGTCAGCGTGTAATGCTCATGAGCCTAGAGATCCACACAGCTGGGCACCCGCTGACCACAAGGAGAGGTCAGTCTCCAGAATGTCGAGTCCTCCAAGGAAGACAGAGCTGGCTCCATGCGGCCGCCAACGGTCCAGGCGAACCTGCATGGAAAGGCGGAGAACTGCCTCCTGAGGTTGGCAGAGCATCGCATCTGCGTTAGACCACGTGAGCCTGGACAGGCAGCACGAAGAAGGCTCTAAATAGCTCCGCAGAGGCGCAAGAGACGCTGCTGTGTCCTTCGGAAATGTGCCCTGGAGAGGGGGAAGCTGCCCGCTCACCACACTGCACCTGTCACAGCCCCGCTCGCTGCGCATGCTCCAGTAGGAGCCCCTTCGCCGGGCTCGCGGGTTCTGCCCCTTCCAGCCTTTTCTTTCTCAGCATAGACGCCAGGCACCACCAGGCGTGCACGTACTTTTTAGATCAACTTTACTCTCTCTCTCTGAAGCTCCGGAAGGCTCCAAAGTCCTGACAAAAGGCACAAAAGCTGCCTACATTATCACTTTGTTAGGAAAGCGAACCAGGGTGGCGCTGCCGGGTTAATTTAAAAGACAGCTGCATCCATTTTGCTCATTACTCTTCATGTATAAACTGCAAATTGCATTTGAAAATATTTTCTTTAAAATAAAATTGTCGTTTCTGAGACTCCTGTAGGCACCCAGTGTCTGGGTAACGCAAGTAGCACAAACGGAACCGCGGATGTCATCCGCGCGTCCTCCGCAGAGGCAGCGGGCCGCTCACGGCTGCCTCGGCTCCGCCATCAGTAAGGCAAAGGGGCACGTGTTATTGTTAAATAAATTATTTTCCTGCATTGGGAGCTGGGGCAGATTTTGCCTCGCAAGCCTCTGGATTCAGTCTTAGAGATGACTAAATGTATGAATCCTTGCTTTGTCTTGCCATTGACCTTATTCCTGTAATCGTGGACCTAAGTTGGTTTCCCCCAGCAATCCTAAACGTGAGCATTAGTCCTTTTGGTAAATGAGAATTAAGCAGAAGGTATCCACTGTCTGGATATCAGGCTCGGGAGGGGAGATATGAGGGTGGGGTATGGGGGGGTGCCTCAGTTTCCTTCTCTGTAAAATGGGGATAATCATACTACTTCTTTTATGGAATTGTTATGAAACACAAATCAGCTGATTCGTGTAGAGTCTCTGATATGATGTCTGGCATATGGTTAGCACACAGTAAATGCAGACGAAGATATATAAATACAGACTTATTCTACTTCCTGAGCCTGCAAAACAGAGGCAACTATTTAAAAGCTTTTTCTAAAAGAAGCTCAATTGGAGTAATTCGACACCTGAACCCACAAATCAATTTTAACATCACCAAAGAGAGAAAAACTGATTTCGTGCCTCCTGGTGTGATGCAATAAGAACTACACATCACCACCTATGAAGTGTTTCTCCCGGAATCGTGGACCTGAACTTGATCAAGCTTCTGGATCTAACAGTTTCCGAGAGAAAAATAAAAGGAGCAGAGGAGCATCAAGACACAAGCGGCAAAATCCAGGCTGTGGGAAATTGAACGGGGCAAACAACCTGCTTCTTCAACGAATAAATTTCAAGCAAAGAATAAAAGAAGAGGGAGCATCTTAGATTAAAAGAAACATAAAAGTCGTATCCACCAATTGTGATATGGACCTTATTTTGATCTTACTTTCAACAAACCAACTGTAAAATACCAATAGTTCAAATGGGGCAATTTGAACACCAACTTGATCTCTGTGATATTACGGGATTATTCCGAATTTCTTAGCTGCTCCTCCCATGGCTCTGGTGTAGCCCTAGTGACTCCCCTCTCCAATGGAATGTGATAGAAGCAATGGTCACAGCCTCCAAGATTAAGCTGTAAGAATTGCCTGACAGCTTCTACCCAAGTGTCTTAGCATTCTTGCTCTTGGGACATTCCCCCTTGGAACCGAGCAGCCACGCTGGGAGAAGCCCAAACCACATGAAGGGACCATCTGCGGGAACAAAAGAGTCAATAGTTGCACCTGCATTCACAGGTGACAATCACATGATTGAGCCACCTTAAATATCCAACCCAGTCACATTTTCAGATGACTGCAGCCCCATCTGAAATCTGATTATAATTGTGTTAGAGACCACAAACGAAAACTGCCCAGATGAGCCTAGTCAGCCCACGGAACCATGAGAAATAACAATAAGCTATTGTATCAAGCTACTAACTACACTTGGAGGTGATTTGTTATGCAGGAAAAAATAATCAGAGAACTTTATCTCTTATATTTACAGAAGAAATAATATGGTATCAGGGATTTTCAAATTAACCCAGTTGAGACACGGGGGTATTGTTGAAACTAGCTTGCCCATGCGCTGCTAATTGTTAAAACTGGGAAACTGGATCATAGGGAGTAATTATACTCTTCTCTCTATTCTTGAAAATTTTTGAAATGTTTTCTAATGAATGCTTTCTTAAGAGCTCTGAATGTATCAAGATGAAGTTTCAAGACTACAGAGAAAAGAATATTAGCTATTCGGTGATTCTGAGTGGTAGGCAGTATTGATAAGTTCATTATCGCCTCTCCCACCACAGGACATCCATCTCTGAGAACACAGCAAATAGAGCTGAAAAAACCTGGAGCCAAGCGTGGAATTAAAGGCCTTCTCGCTGGGGGTCCTCGGCACGTTCTTTAGCGTCTCTGGATTCCATTGTTTCACGTGCAAACGACCATTTCCTGATGAAGCTGCCCGATTCTTTAGCAGCTAAAGTGGCAACATACACTAGAAAGTGCTATACAAGTATAGATATTATTGTTGAAAGCTGTAATGGAAAAGAAATCACTTACTCTCATGGCCCTGACAACATTATATCACTCTAGATCATCTGGCTACCAGTGTAAATGACATAAAATTTCTGTTCTTTTATCACACCACATTCAAGACCTAAACAGATCTCGCTGCATGCGAGAGGATGCATTTGGGATGGCCTGGTGAAAGTATAAGCCATGCAGGCTATGTAAGGTTCATTGTAAAGGTGGGGTGCATCTTAAAGAGACAGCCGACACATCACCCAGGGCACCAGAAAACAGGCTCTATGTTTGGACAAGAAAACCAGGCTTGCTGCAAACAAGAGGTCAATCAAACTGCTTCCTGCTGTGGGCAGCTCTACATAAGGTCCTGCAGAGTGAGCAGCTCAGAAATGCATCTATTTCAGGATAGTTGGTTATGCTCCCAAACAATACCGAAGAGGCTAACAAGTCATTAACTTCACTAATAAATTAAATGAATCCACTAATACGCATGCTGCTATATGGAAAACTGGAATTCTATGTACATCTCTCTTTAGGTAATAAACAGAGAAAACCACATATCTGTAACTGAAGCAGATTCCTCCATTAAATTGCCTTCCATGTCAATGGTCCGTTGCTCTTAAAATAAATTGTGAAAAAAAAAATGAATAAAATAATCTAACTTTAAAACCCAGCTTAAATCCACACATTTGATAATGGCTCATAATTTTCTAATAAAATAAATATAACATGTTAGGTAACATCAAGTAAAACGAATGTCAGTATAAGACAACTCCTTGCCTTTCTCTCTCTACTAGATTTGAAGCTCCATGAAGATAAGTTACTTGTGTGTTTATCTTTTCTATGGCATGAATTGAAATCCCTTTGACTAGCATTTCCCAACGAGCATCTGCAGACCCCCGTGCCACCTAATTTTACTGGTGCTGCGTTCATTAATGGTCTCTGGAGTCATGGGGGCCGGGGGGTGGGAGCAGGGAGAGATAGATTAAACTACCTTGATCAGATTTTTGCATTTCGTGGCAGTTGTTTTATAATGCCAAGCCTCCTGAGAAGTTAAAGCGTACCTTGTGAATCTCCAAGAGGAACCCGGAAATGTTTTACTCGGGAGACTGCTCTCCAGGTGGACCATGTCAGAGGAAAGAAGGGAGCTTTTACTTCCTGTTTACTTAGTGCTTCACAACTTACTCAGGATCTGCTGGACCACTATGAGTTAGGGTGAGCAGATATCAATAACCCTATTTTGTTTAGTGAACTTTATTTTGTCAGAGCTCTGAGGTTCACAGCAAAACTGAGCAGAGAGTACAGAGTTCCCATAGCCTCCCTGTCCCCACACGCCCCCACACAGCCTTCCCCGCCATGGACCTCCCACCTCAGAGCACTTTGTTACATGTAGTGGCCCTACATCGACGCATCATTATCTCCCAAAGTCCATAGTTAATACTAGAGTTCACTCTTGGTGCTGAACATTGTATGGCTTTTGATAAATGTATAATGACATGTATCCACCGCTGTAGTATCAGATGGCATAAGTTTCTCTGCCCACCTGTTCATCCCTCCCTCCTCTCTCACCCCTGGCAAGTGCTGATCTTTTTACTGATTTCATAGTTTTGTCTTTTCCAAAGGGTCATATAGTTGGAGTCATACAATATGTAGCCTTTTCAAGTTGCCTTCTTTCTTTTAGTAATATGCATTGACGATTCCGCCGTGTCTTTTCATGGCTTGATAGCTCATTTCTTTTTAGCTCTAATAGTTCATTGTCTAGATGTACCATAGTTTATTCATTCACCTATTGGTTGCTTCTAAGCTTTGGCAATTATGAATAAAGCTGCTATAAACATCTGCATACAGGTTTTTGCGTAGACAGACGTTTTCAACTCATTTGAGCAAATGCAAAGGGGCATGCTTGCTGAATCATATGGTAAAAGTATGTTTAAAAAAAAAACAGAAACAAAAAACACTAAACTAGCTTCCACGATGGCTGTGTGATTTTGCTCACTCACCAAAAAATGCCAGTTCCTGTTGTTCCATACCCTCGCTAGCATTTGGTGTCATTCAACCTGATTTTTTTTTTTTTTTTAATGAAGAAAAAGTGTCTAGGCTCCAAATGAAGTAACTGGACCATAGGTTTTCTAACCACTCCTGGTTCTGTGCTCCTTCCATTTCGCCACAGAACCTGGGATGGAAAACCCACAGCGGGGGCCAAATCCTGCCCACCACCTGCTGTTCTACAACCTGCGAGCTAAACATGGACTTCACATTTTTAAATGTTTTGGGGGGGGGGGGAGAAGATGAAAAGGAGAATAAATATCATGACGTGACGATTACATGGAATTCAAATGTTGGTGTCTATAAATAAAGTTTTATTGGTACGCAGCCACGCTCATTGCTCACCCATTGCCGATGGCCGCTTTTGTGCTGTGCCTGCGGAGTTGAGCATTTGCCAAAGAGAGAGCATGGCCCACAACACCTGAAATATTTACTATCTGGCCCTTTACAGAAAACGTCTGCCAACCCCTACACAGAAGAAGCAGCCCCAATAAGAAGTATCATCTCTGTGAAGATAATCTTAGGCTTCGTAATGGTTTTCTATTAACAAACTAAGAAAATTTGTTCAAAAGCAGTTTCTTATGCAACTATCCTCCCCACGGAACTCTCTTTCTTACTTTTTCCAGATATCTTAGCATCGTGCAGGCAGTATTGAATTTTGACTGCCAACAGTAAAGTGCACCGCCTTTAAGATTTAGACTGTGTTTTCTCCTTCAAGGGAGCTAGGCAGCTTCCTGCCTGGCTTCTTTTTTTTTTTTTTTTTTTTTTTTTTTTTTTTTTTTTTGCCTTAAGGTTTGTTTACACTCAGCAGGCGGAAAGGTAAGGAGATAAAAGCAATGCAGAATGAATAAAGGAAGACAAGACTACAGCAAAACACCGGAGAAGGCAAGATTAGAGGAGCAAGCCCCAGGGAAGAAAGTTTACAAGTTAGCAGCTGAGAGGATGGAAAGAGAGATTACAGGTGAACACAGTGGCCAGGAGGAAGACTCACTGGAGACAAAGCCGCCACAGGCAAAGGTGATTTCGAATGCACAACTGTCCAACATGTGGATCAAGTCACTGAAATAATGGATGTAATTCCGGCTCTTAGTCTCTTTAGCCAGCTGGGAACCCCACTGGTATTTCAACCCAGACCCTTGCTGGGGCGTCAGTTGGGACCCAGTCACGGAGAATGGAAAGACATCTTGAATCTGCGATTCTTTCTTTCCACTGCTCACTTCTCAGCCATGGGGCGGGAAGAAAGGGCTCAACGGCCAATGTGAGGCCGAAAACACCGCTGACGCTTTAGACTCTTGAAATGTAGGAAAGAAGAACTTTTTTTTACATTCCTCGAAGTAATCTTACGAATAATAGTGGCCAATTCCTGAGTTTACTACAAGCCAGGCCCTCGATTTAAATTCTGTCTGCATGTTCGCTTCTGTAATTGCTGTAACAACTCTCTGAGCTAAGTACTGTCCCAGAGACTTCTAGAAGTCCAGTGACAAAGCTGGTAAGGGGCTGAGATTAGAACCCAGGGTGATTTCATCAGCCTCCAAACTTCACATCTAAAACCGCTGTGAGGCACCTTTACTGAATGAACATTTGTTAAGAAAAGACCTTAAGGCACTGAATTAAGCCAATCATGCTAAGCAAATCCAAACCCTTTCTTCCAGCCACCAAGTGCACTTATTTGTACTAAATTACGATAACCTTATTTCCAAACTCATCTTTGATACACTGCAGCCTACACAGTGCTTTCACATGCATACATCTCATTTAATCCTGCCCAAAGCTTGAGTAGGAAAGGAAGGAAACCCTGAATGCCCAACCGAGAGCTTTTCTTCCTTTCTTTCTTCTCCTTTCAAAGCAGTAGAAAACTAAGTGCCCAGCTCCCTTACAGACAGGGGTAGAAGCAAACTACGACTTGGGTCACTGTACCTCTGGGCTTGCCCAAGACAGGCACAGCTGAAGCCAGTTGTCCCTCTTTTACTCTCAAGAGTCCCTGTTCGGATTATCAATTATATATATGGACACCCAGCTCAGTGGTCTTCAGCCTCAGCTACGCAATTCGCTCACCTGGGATCATTTAAAAATACTGATCCCGACCACAGGAATTCTGATTTCATACATTTGCAGTGAGGCCTAAGCACAGGTGCTTTTTGAGAGACTTCATGTGTTTCAAGCATGTAGCCGGGGCCGAGAAGCGCAGCATCAGCTCTAAGTCACAGCTGTTAGGTGGCAGTTCTGCAAAAACTCTGTTAAACTGTTTAAAGAGAGCTTACTCAGCTAGGAGGAGGTGACCTTGGGCCCTTCCTCCTTCTCGTTGGGAATGCTGACATGACAGCTGGGGCTCAAGCAGACGTGTTTGTCGGTAAGACCACCTTGACGATGAAAGCCACACACCCAAAGGGACAACGAAGAGCAGGAGCTGGGGTCGTTGATAGCTGCAGAGCTCTGGCCTGTCTACTCTAGACTTCATTTTCAAGGAAGAAAAAATAAATCTTTCTCTTTTTTTTAAGATGCCATATCAACTGTCTGTTACCAGCAGCCAAATGCAATTCTTAAGTAACGTAATAGGCATCACAGTGTTACAAATGAGAAAAGTCGCCCAGGGTTACAGTTTATAAGTCACAGTAGCCAGATACTCCGACTCCAGTCCTATGACCTTTCTTCCAGAGGTAATGGGGCAGAGTATATCTTAAGGACAGAGACTCTGGTTCTTACTTACAAAGCAGATCTCTAGACAACTCTACTGACCTTCTGACCAGCTATTTTGGAATCCCATTCATACACGTTGACAAGTAGCAGCTTTTACCAAAACATAATAAGGTAGTTTTTCCTTTAAGAACAGCAAGCCGTTAAAGTCTCCTTTATATTATGGCTCTATTTCTGATAAATGTATATTAAATGTCCTAAATCCCAAATTATTTTAATTTATTTACTCAACGAATACTTTCTGAGAACGCTGCATGAGGGAGATACTTATGTTAGGCAAGGAGGGTTTGTGAAAAGATTTGCATGAGGAGTTTAAAATCCGAGTGGGACATAATATGTCCACAAATAGTTATAGTGGATGCTTAGTACTCCCAGCAAAGGATTGTGGTAAACCAAAGAAGGGTAAGATCACCTCTGGCTTAAGAAATCAGGGAAGGCTTCATGGAAGAGGTGATAATCATGTCTAAGGCTGATGGGGACAGGCCCTTCGAGGCCAGGACCTGGCCTAACCAAGGCTCATAGACAGTTATGACCTAGAGGTGTTAAGAAAGCATCAGGAGTCTATGACCTAGACGTGTTAAGAAAGCATCAGGAGTCTATAACCTAGACGTGTTAAGAAAGCATCTGGAGTCCAGTCTGACTAAAGCGCAATGTCTACCCTAGAGAAAGAGGGTACATGAGGCCACGAAGGTAATTCAGGGTCAAATGACAAAGAGTCATTAAAGGCCAGGCTAATAGCTTTGGAATCTATTCAGCAGACAGCGTGGATCAGAGAAACGACCTTGAAAAATGACTTGTTTGCCAAGCTAGGGCAACATGAATTGGCCAGGGAGAGAACAGGGGCAGTGGGATCACACGAGAAGCCACTGCAATAGTCCAGGCAAGAGGTGATACATGTCGAATGAGGGCAGAGGTGGCGGAGGGCGTCTAAGTGCCAGAAACACAGAAGTGAGCGGCCTTGGCAAGATGCGGGAGATTAGACGCAGGCAAGGGAAGAATCGGACGTCTCAGGGCTCCAGCCGGAGAAAATGAGTGTGGCTTTCATTAGACGTGCCGCGTCCGGGAACGCGAAGTTCCAGCAGTGGGTCGGAAGTACAGAGCTGGCCTGTGGGAAAACCCTCGGGAGTGAAGTTTTAGCTTTGGGAGTAGTTTGTCTAGAAGTGATCGATGAAGCCATTAAAATAGGGAAAGAGTAGAGAGAAACAAAGACAGAAACTTAAGTAATATGAACAATCGGTAGATAGGACAGGAAGGAAAGAACGGAGAGATGGGGGAGGGAAACTAGGAGAATATAATGTTACGGAAGAAAGGAAGTAAAGGGTTTAAAAAAAAAAAAAAGAGTTGTACTAATAGTGAAAAAGCAATAAAATAACCATATCTGTCTTTTTTTAACTTGACTTTTCTTTTCTGGGGATAGCTTAGCCCTGTTGCTGAGTGACTCCAAGCACAGGCCACAAATTCTGCCTCTCAGATAAATTTCATAACCTCTCTGGGTCTCTGGAGATTCATCTCTAAAACAATGGGTCAGGATTAATTGCACAAAAATCTATATTCAAGGGTGTTCATTGTATTACTGCGTTAGTGTAGTAAAATCCTGCAAACGATCCAAATACCCAACAATAAGGAATCAGTTAAATAAATTATAGTATGTTCATGTAGTAGGTTACTTTGTAGCCATTAAAAGTTATGATGTAGAAATTACTTATTGACACATAAAGATGTGTACAATATATTACACTTCAAAAGTGAATTATAAGAATATGATCTCATTTAAAAAAAACATATATATGCATAGAAAAATGTAGACGATATAAATATTTACCTCTAAAGCGGGGAATATAATGGGTGATTTTAATATTTCATTTTGCTTATCTGTATCTTCTAAATTTTCTGGAATAAATATTTATCGTAAGTAAGAGTTTTTAAAAACATATTTTAGAAGCGAGATGGCCTACATATGGCTATAACCCTCACACTCCCTCAGACTACCTATTTTGGGGTTTCCGTAGTAGTGTTTATTATATACACATAATGAAAAATAACAGGAATGTTACCATTACACACATTTAATTTACAAAAGACTACGTGGCCGTCTGTGGACCATGGGACCCTGCTGGGTACAGCCAGAAAACCTGAGCTCAAACAGCTTCCTTAACCCCAGAGCACCAGCTTTTCATTTTGTAAAACTTAATGATACTCCCCACCCCAGCGATCTCAGTCAGAGGTTGGCTGAAGAAATAAAGTTCGTGCCAGTCCTAAACTGTAAAGGGCCACCCAAATATAAAGCTATTATTACAGTCTGTACCTCATGGATAACTGATTTTCTGATTAAGCGTCGTAGAATACTTCCAGTCATCTGGTATTTATCTATCAGTTGAACAAATGTCTACCAAAGTCCTACTATGAGCCAGGCACTGTGGCAAGTCCCAGAGATGCAGAGAAGCGACACAGACGTTATCTCTACCGCTATGGTCCATTATGAAGTCATTTCCTAAACACCAAGGCCCAGTGTTGGACACTAACAGACCTAATGAGAGCTCTTAAAGGTATTAGAATTCTAACTAGAGCTCTTAAAGGTATCAGAACCCAAACCAGGTACTTACCCTATCTAAACTACCATTTGTTTATGTGCCAAAAGGGGTGATAATACTCATTTTAAAAGCCTAAAGATCAAGCCATTATGCAAGAGTATCTGGCACAGGGCCTGGCACATAGTAGGACCTCAATAAACAGAGCTATTACCACTTCCATTATGAATCCCATTGTTTGCTGGTTTAATCACCAATACACCCTCAGCAAAGTCTTCTTCAAATCATTTAGTAGCAAATTTTTTTCACTAGGCACACTTTAGTTTCAATCAGACACTTCATCTTTCACTATTTAGGAAATATTTTTGCTAATTCTTTGCAGGAATTCTTGTATTTCGAGAGTAACTGGGGTTGCTGTTATTTATTTTTCACTCTTTGATACTCCTAGATGCTTCCTTAGTTTCTTTTCTTCTTTGGGGTGACAGTGGGGTGTCTAGTTTTCAAATATTTGGCTTGTGTTCGGGAAGGAAACACAAAAAGTCTTTCAGACAAAGATATTTTTTCCTCAGTGGTTAAAAGCAGAGAGAAAAGAGTTAAAAAGGGAAGGTTGGAATAAAGAGCAATGCTATGAGACTTGCCATCATTCCGAAGTTGGTCATCTCTCTAAGAGAACACTTCCCACAGCGCCCTCCAGCAGAGAAACTCCAAAGCCAAGGACATGCCTCCTCACTCAGGGGACACAATATGTTGCTCAGTTGGGACAGACCGCCCAGCTCAGGAAGTGTGATATTTCCCTTCACTTTCCACTCCCCAACCAACACCAATCCCCAGCTAATCTTTGACTCTGTGTGTGTGTGTGTGTGTGCGCGCGCGTGTGTGTTTTACAGCAACACAAAACACAGGAAACATCACATCCTAACCAAATAATCCCCTCCCCTTTCAGCAGCATCCCAGAATACAAAACATGCTGTAGAATCCAGAAGCCCTACACTCCAGAGAAGCCAGAGACACAAAGACTACCCCTCTCCCAATTCCAGCCTTAGAGAACTTCCTTAATGCCACAGCCAAACTATGTAATTGCGACCACACTTCCTTATGGCTGCAGCACCACCTAGTGGCCAGGTGAGCTAGGCGTGCACTCATTCAGTCTGAAAAAGCAACTTCTAATTGCTCTTTGATCCTTTCCAAAGAGAAACAGAAGTGGCTGCTGCTCATGACAGCTGGAATTAGGAATCACTAGGGTTCTATCCTATTCAAACCATTTCCTAATTACAATCACATTCAAATCACCAGGAAAAGACAAGAGAATAGAAAAATTCCTGCCAGCATTAGATTTTCATGTCCAAATGCATCCTCATACAAACCTGCGCAAATATTTAGTCTAAATTCAGGCAACTTCGTTGCCTTTAAAATGTTCAAGTACTGCAAATATATACATAAAATCATTTTAAAACAAAAAGTTAGAGGAAAAATAGGCTCTAGAGATCTGTAATGAGATTCCTATTTTCTGTTCTCCACCAATGGCTTTGCTGACTGCTGACATGTCCGATGCCATCAGAAACTCACAACTGAGTTGCAACTGTATCCTGCATAGAACCACCAAAAACATTGTGAGGATGGCAGTTTAAATAATGCAATACTTTTGGGACTTAACCTGCAGGTAAACAGCCTAATTCAGTTCATTTTTAAACTCAAATTATTCAGTGAATAGCCTGGTGGAGCTCAGAACAGAATGTGTATACCACCGCTAAATATTCCATATTAAAAATAGTTTGTGATGGGATATGCTTTTTTTAATTAAAAGTTTAAATGTACATTAACATTTTTAGATGAAAAACTGACAATCCGAGAACAGTTCTAAATTCTCCTTTTGATTATTTTTCCAGAGCACTGAAGGCAGGATATAGCTACATAAATAGGCTAACGGCGAAGTCCTCGGAAAGATTATTTCCTGCCCTATCACACAAGCTCTTCTTTATAACCCTCCAGTGGTTTTCTGGTGCAGAAATGGATTGTGTCCAAACTCTTGGCTGGGACTCCAAGTCATAAGAACCTGCCTTAATTTCTGACCCATATCTTCTAGTCAGGCCAACTTATCCACTGTCCCCTGCTGAAACATGCCATAGACTCGATTTTAAGTAGGGGCCAGCAAACTTTGGCCCCCAGGCAAACTCTGGCCCACTACCTGTTTTTGTAAATAAAGTTTTATCAGGACACGGCCACAACCATTCGTATATATATTGCCTATGGCTGCTTTCATGAAACAACAGCAGAATTGAGTAGTTGCAAAAGAGACCATATGGCTCACAAAGCTTGAAATATTTACTCTCTGGCTCTCTATAAAAAAAAAAAAAGAAGAAGAAGAAGAAGTAAAAGAAAAGTTGCTGACCTATGACCTAAAGTATCACTTATCCAAGATAGTCAAAAGAAAAGATAGAACTCCAAAAGTCCTCACGACAGAGATATTTTTGAACAGAGTGAAATATGGCACAATAAAGCCTAAAGCTGACAAGGTCTTCCATTTCCCGTTTCAGATTCTTTTCATTAACCTCTTCGCCATGCCTAGTTCTGCTGAGGCCTTCCATCCTTCAATTCTCATGCTTAAGATTCGGAGTTAAGATCTGTTTCTTCCAGTAAGCCTTCCCTTAACTCAGACCCACCTACACCCTGAACTAGGTAATGGTAAATGAAATATACCAACATGCTTTTTATTATGTTCTGCTTAAAAATACCAAAAAAAAAAAAGCCATATGTTCTTATAGATAACTGTTTAGTACATATTCTGTACTAAACTATCGAGTTGTTAATAACTAACAACTCAATAGTTTAGTACAGAATATGTTAAAGTTAGCACAAATAGATAACACAGTAACTTCCATAATCATGCACAAATTATTTCTGAAACAATGGGTAGGCTCTGGAAATAAAGCTTTAATCAGCTGCAAATATCTGAGTAAGCGCAATTGCACCCCAGTAGTTAAGCATCCCGAAGCATGATGCATTCTAATCCAACAGGTCAGCAGTATTGCAGCATCTCAAGCCAATTCACTAAGATGAGGAGACATAGGCAAGTAAGGTTTAGGATAAAATTGAATACAACCCCTATTATTGTGCTGTTACAGATACTGAACATTTCTAGAAAGTTCATATATTATACAAATATATACATAGGTAGGTAGATAGATTAGATGGATGGATGGATAGATGGATGGATGGATGGATGGATGGATGGATGGATGGATAGATAGATAGATAGATAGATAGATAGATAGATAGATAGATGATAGATGGATAGATTGACAGACAGACAGACAGACAGCAAACAGACAGACAGTTGATCTTTAAAAATGTGGGAGTTAGTTGAAATCTGAGTATAACTTCTGGCTCCCAAAAACTTAACTACTTATAGCCTACTTTTGACCAGAGGCGTACTGATAACATAAAGTCAATTAATACATAGTTTTTATGCTATATGTATTATATACTATATCTTACAATAAAATAAGCTAGAGGAAATAAATATTAAGAAAATCATAAGGTTTGTCTGTGAGTTTTTTTAGATATTTACCTTTCCCGGCCTCGATCCTAACAGAGGCTATAAAGGCATTACCCCAGATTGAAGAAGCTGGCAACATGAGCAAGAAGCCAAGGAAGGGTGAAACACTCCCCAACTCTGCCTACAAGTCAAGCCCGTTTGGATGGAATGTTATCTTGGCTCAACTAGAGATGTACAAAATGGCAACAGTGATGACGGAAATTGACATACATTCAATGATTATTTTCAGCATCTTTTCCAGATCTCAGAGTCGCTTTGTTTATTTCAGAACATATGACACATTATTTGAAACTATCTGGTATATGTGTAAAAGTAAAGCTCTTGAGAAGAAATGAAAAACTCCAAGAAACATTTTACTATATTCATGAGAGAAAAAAAAAAACCTTTAAAAAAATACGTAGTTCTCTGTGCTTTTTTGTTGTTGTCGTAGCCTTCACACTTGCATAGCTGACTTTTTATTTTGGCATTTCAGGGGGATGGGGTGGGGAAGCCTCACCGATTATGCTAAATAGCAAAATGGGAAATAAACTATGAAAGAGAAATGCTGGGCAGTTTAAGTAACCACCTAGTAATAAGGAAGTGGAAGAAATATTAAATCCAGAGGGAACTATATACCATGTCTGCCAGTATCTGTCCCAGTTAGAATGCCATCATCCCAAGGGAGATGTGCTATAAAAAGTATAATTTGAGTATCATCTCTCATCATTCAATATAGTTTTTCAACCCTTTCAAAATTACATTGAAAAATCTATATAATGTGTGCTTAGATTAATGAACTGTTTGAATCTGGATCAATACGCACTCGAGGCTCTGTGCCGTTGACACCTGCTGGGAACATCTACAGAGATGCTTCGTGGAGGGCGGAGCCAGTCGGCACTCTGTAACTACAGGGGTTCCACTTGATAAACAAGCAATCTAATATATGACCTCTGCAGATTAGTTTCCTGAGAGCAAGTAAATAATCTGGATTCAAAATTTCCCTGATTATACATGTAATTACAGTATCACTTACCAATTAACACGTTGATTTAAACCTTCTTGGGATTATGTATTTAAGAGTATAAAAGAGATCATTCTGTCATGATCCAAATACTCAAGAACACTCTCGTTTGGCAAAGAATCACGAGGAGCATAACTTCCCACCCATCTGATTTCTCTTAAGGAAGAAAAAAACTATGATGGTAAGATTATAAAAGATACTTTAAAACGGCATCGACCATAATTATTGTCTCAATAACTGGACCACAATGACACTCATTAACGAAGGTTTGTACGTGACATAATAACAAAGTCTTGGAGAAATTTCCTCATCTCCTGAAATATTTCTGTAGGACCACAGATTTATAAAACTGCTTTTCTAGTTTGGATTTTTTTTTTTAATTTACTACAGCAGCAACTAGGTTATAATTTACCCACCATTAGACAGTTACATAAATAGACAAAGATATATGGTGAAGAGTCTTCTCTCCTTTAGACAAGTATAATAATTAATGTTAGTTTGTTGTTTCTTATTTCTACATAAAATTTCCCATTAAAAATGTTAATCCATCTCTTCATAAGGCCATATAGCGATAGGGAAAAAAGATACAGACAAAACTGCTACAGCACATGCATGCATATGTAAAAGAAGTTAAAAATAATAAATCAACATGGCAAATAAAATGAAGCCTGCTGTCCAACAGTCAAAGCTGTCAAAACGAGGTTTCATTATTAAGACCTTTATATCCAACTGTTTGGCCGAATAAAATCTTCCATATCGCTTGTGCACTTTCAGAGAGAGAATTCACAACTGGAATCAAATTGTCACAATGCCACATTCTGATTCCTTCCCCTCGTATTACTTTCTGAATAATTATTTGAACCTCCACAGAAAATGAAAGTTGACTGAAGCTAACCACAAAATAATCAGCTTTTACACGCAGAAAAACCACTCTGGCATTTTCTCCAACAGTAAATATTTCAAAAAAGAATGCTTACACATTGGAAAAATAAAGACCTTACTTGTTCAGATGCCAGCACTACTGTTTTCTCAGTCAGATCAGTAACCCAAACAATCATAAATATGATTTAAAATTACAACTCTGGGGAAATACGATCAGTTAACTTTGGACTCCGTTCTTATTTCTTCTTAGAGAGAAGGCGAAGCCCCAACTAGAATGCTTTCTGACTCCAGAATATATAATATAGACATTGTGATTATTCCTGAGACATAATAACTAATTATTCACAAAGGGTAAGAAAATAAACAAATCCAACTCCTCCTTCAACCTTAATCCCTAATTTAAAGGAGGAGAAAATAGGGCTTCCTAGGGTGGGAAGTCCCAAGTGCCATTTCAAAATAAAAGGAACACTTCAAATAAACTTCAATCCCCTTGACAGCATATGAACAAAAACAGCAGCTACATAACCGGCCTCTCCCCAAAACAAAACCCAGTGAAATTACTGAGAATTTCAGCTACTGTAATCCAACTCTGTGAAAGTCCGGGGGTGTCAGCCCCTACTCAATAAAAAGGAAAACTGAAAATAGTACAAAAATGGCTCCTAGTAGCAATAATGTATACTTCTGTGGTCATTACCGGTCAGATAACAACCGGCAGTGACCTTAAAACCATACATTACGGTTTAAGTATGGTCTAGTGGTCATTGCAGATGTGCAGCGTAGAAGCAAGCAATGCAGTCTCGCCATGAATGCTTACACTGTTCCGAGGCTGGCTTGCATGCATGGATTTTTCCCTCTCCGGCATTATCACACCAGGAACCTTATAATGATCTGAAGAATATGTACCTTAGGGTAATCGCGCTATACTGCGAAGATAAATACCCAGATGGATGTCATCGACAACACACACACAGGAAGCGGACTCCTGTAATGCAGGTGAATGTTTTTATAACGTCAAGATTCGGGGAGAACATTTTGACCTTTTTAAGCCTCAGCTGTCGGGAAAGCTACAAGGATCTCAGGTAATATATTCATCACCTCCGCGAAATGGGATCACAACAATATTCCCATTTTGCAATCAAAACAGTGAGGCGCAGGTGAGCCACATGACCTGTTGGGGCAGAAGCAAGGCAAAGGCGCTGAGGTTGGGCAGGCCTGGCTTCCTGCATGAAGGCGAGTTTTTCACACTTTCCGGATGCCTTCTTCACGGACATATTTGTCTTTCTATCCTGCCTCCTATAAAGCAGGGTATTTTGCACATTTTTAATTTTTTTCTTCAAACATGCAGGGAATGTTGCATCTGCTTTCTTCTTTGTGATTTTTCTGCTCGATGAATTTTCTTACATGAAATAATCTTTGCAAATGTGTCTCTGGCCAAGCTAGAAGACACTGCACAGTCTAGGAGCAATGCTAGATCTAAAGCCTTCTAGAATATTCCACTCCAAGACTTGAGAAAAGAGTTCCACCGCTTTATCAAGAATTACCGGCTCTCCACTGAAGCCCACTAGTTATTTCTTGGCAAAGCCAGAGAGGGTAGAGTGCAGAAAATTGGGCACTTCTTAGAAAACATGAAATGATATCAGTTATAGAAAAATAAAAAAATTTTTAATTGTTTGAAACACAGAAGTAGGAGAACCGTGACACCAGCGTCCCTCCTCCTAGCTGATCTGGGGTGGGGCGCACTCTGCCAGGGCTCCTTTGGGTCACGGTGGAACGTAAGTTCTCACCCCCTGAACACAAGCCTGTGGCCTAAAGTGTGAAACAGTCCACTAAGTAAACGTAAGAGTTTTTTTGTTGTCATTCTCAGTGTTCTTACTGCTGGCTTCCCCATTCTCTCCTTGCCTACCGATTTCACTTAACTGATCTTTAGTAGGGTCTGTCCTGAAGGAAGCTCAAAGTCAACTTCCTTTCCAATCTCTATTCACGTCGTTTTGCAGGTGCAGAGCTCAGGGTGTGCGATGCCGGTAGCGACCTACACGACACCTCCAGAGCTGCCTCAAGGCCGAACAGGCCACAGGCGGGAGGGCAAAGACGTGTCCAGAGAAGTGGCTCTTCGGTGCGGGCCATTTCGGCCCCCAGAGGGACACTGGCTATATCTGGAGGCATTCTGGGTTGTCATAAACTGAAGGAGTCGGGGGAAGGGGTGGTTATTGGCATACAATGGATAAAGGCCAAGTAACACACAGAAAAGGACCCCCACGACAGGGATTTATCAGGCCCCACATGTGAACAGCGCAGAGGCTGAGGAGCTCCGGTGCAGACCCCTCGCTGTCCAGATGCCGCTCGCGCATGCGTCCCCAGCCCCTCGCTGGTGTCCAGCTGGAGAAGCACTCGGCGGAGAACCACCGAAGGCAATTCTTGACAAGAGACAGCCAGTCTTGTCCTTCCCATTTTATGTCCCATTTTCTCCCCTCTCCTTCTGTACATCTCTCCCCTTTACCGTGTCCCCTTCTCCCGCTCCTATTCTACTCTCTATTCTTTCTCTTTGCCCCCGAG
Source organism: Rousettus aegyptiacus (assembly GCF_014176215.1). Taxonomy (NCBI): domain Eukaryota; kingdom Metazoa; phylum Chordata; class Mammalia; order Chiroptera; family Pteropodidae; genus Rousettus; species Rousettus aegyptiacus. The sequence continues at coordinate 13,287,967 of NW_023416285.1, forward strand.
ATGCTTCATTCGGAGAGTACCCCTGAGTTCCCAAAGCAGTTTCACCTGTGTGATTTTGAAATCACCTGATAAGGGAAGTACTATATTCCTACTCTACATGGGGTGAGAGTGCAGCTCACAAAATACAGGTAATTTGTCAAAGGTCACCCAAGTTACTAAGTTGTAAAGGCGAAACCAGATGTGCATCAAGCCCCAGGACCAAGCGCCCTCTCCAAGTAAAGGACACCCCGGGACATTATTTGGTCATGCTGCGAGGAGGTGGCTGACTCATGTTCTAAAAGGAATTCCAGAATATTCATAAATAATTAAGGAGTAAGAATCATGTACTAAGAAAAAGAGTAAACTTCACTTCAGGTCACCACTTTACCCGCGCCCCCTTTCCTGTGGTGATCGTAAGCCAAATTCATTTAGGGGCTAAAAGATGAAATTGTATCTTCCTTATCATTACCTATACGAATGCCTTATTTTAAGAGCCTTCGGTCATGGAATCATCTCAGGCTTTATGAGGACAGACCATAATTGACATTGGACCCAAAACCACAAGCCATTGACCTTAGTAAGTAATGAGTGTCCTAATACAAGGGCAGAGACTAGTGTCATATTGCTCCTGGCGCATGACAAAAAAAACATGTGGAATTTCACTGCCAAGTCCCATCTATTCCACCTGGAACAGTGTCATTGTGCACCTTGCGATCAGTATTTGGCATCAGGGGCCCTGGGCCGAGGTGGTAAATACACAAAAGTATCAAAGACCCCAGAAGTGAGCTGTGTGTGCATACACACCCATATGTAAGTAATGTGCAATTTCTGTACGCACGCTCGTCTTCCTACATCCCTGAGTTCTTTTGTGCACCAGGCCCCATGCTAGGTACCAAAGATACAAACAGATATTGACCTCACAGTCATTCTCTAATGAGGGCCACAAGACACGTCAACAGGCAAATCACATTCCAAAGGGATCGATGCCACCCTGGAAGACCAGGAAGCCCAGAGGGCTCCCCACAGAGGAAGTGAACAAATAGCCTGGTCTAGGCAGGCGACGCTGAAGCCGAGTCACAAAAAAAAAAAACAAGAAGAAGTTTGCTGCAGAAAAGAGAGCAGCGTGGCCAATGGCATGATACAGACAAAGGACCAGACCTGCTCAGCGTCAGTGAGTTTTCTCGCATGTGACTTGAGGAATATTTTCTTGTGCTGGGCCCTATGTAAAAGACTGCAGGAAAACTGAGGCAGAACTGAGAAGGGGCTTATATGCCAAGCAAAAGAATTTAGATTATACCCCAGGAGCCACTGCTTTTTTTTTTAACTTTTCTGGTGCTGCCCAGATAAGACATACGTTTTAAATCACAACCTAGCGCACGCACACATATGTTTATAACTGAAAGAAACGTTTACAAAACAACACTCGCCCTTTCTGCACAAATTTCATTCTGATACTTTCCATTTCATATTTTTTTAATATTTGATGCAAACCCCACAAAATGATTGTATGAGCCACACATCAGTTGTATCTTACAGTTCTTAAGACCCGCTACAAGCCGCAGAGAGGCAAGAGAGTTTTATAATTGGGAAATGACAAAATCAGGTAAATTTAGGATGATAATGTGGGCAGCAGAATGAGAGGTGGATTGGAGTAGGGATCCCTGGAATTAGGGAAGCCTGCTAGAAGCAACAGTCTATAAAAAGACATGATGTGAGTGTGAACTATGGCAATGACTCCAAAGACAGAAAGTTGGGCCAAGTTCTGGAGCCTTTAAGTCACGGAATCAACTACCCTTGGTGACTCACTACAGTGGGAATGAAGGAAAGTTTTCTAGGTCGAGAGACTGATGGGATGATGACAACACTAACTGGGATAGAGAACACATAAAGGAGAGCAGGCGCGGGTGACAGAAGGCTGTCAGTCTGAACTCGGTAAGTGCGAGGGGACTATAGGACACCCCCAGCGGGAATGTCCAGGAAGTGGCTGGAGAGATGCTTCCGAATTTCAGAGGAGGAAACGTGGATGTGGATGTAATTAGTGGCAACACAATCCTTAGAGCCTTGAGGATGGATGAGGTCTCCTAAAGGATCATGCAGAAGAAGCAGAGAACAGACATGTCGCCCTGGGAATACCAAGCTGAAGAACCAGAAAGAAGAGCCAGAGAGACTGTCAAAGGCGTTGGAAGAGAGAACAGTGGCCAGCATCGGGAGGCCGGCCACCCTCATGGCCTCGTCGTTATCCAGCATGATACTTTATATTCATTTCCATATTTTTTATTGCCTCCCTCTTCCACTGGAATATGACACACTTCTGTACCTCCAGGACCTAGAGTAGTGCCCCCAGCACACAGTAGGACTCAATAAATCGGAGCTGAGAGTGAATGAGAAAAGAAAGAAATGCAATCCAAGGAAGGAAAGTATTTCTACATATGGGAATCGTCAACATAGGCAATCGCTTTTAAAAATCAAGAAAGAAGAAGACTGAAATAGGTCACTACTTTTGAAAATTAGGTCATTGGTAACCTTAGCAAGAGTCATTTCAATAAAGTGTTGGGATAAAAGCTAAACTGCTATGCTTTTCAAAAATTGGGGTGAGGGCACTAATTGCAAGAGAATAAAAGGAAATGTCAAGAGAAGGTTAATTTGGGAGAGAAGAGATGGAAGCAACCTGAGAGCACGCAGACACTCTCATGACTAAGCCAAAAAAAAAAAAAAAAACTGAAGATAAAAAAGGAGGAAAGCAATGGAACGAGGCAGTGGAAAAGGTGGCAAGTGTTAGGCCGTCTTTCAGTGAACACGAGCAATGCAAGTGAGAAAGTTGTCTTGGTTCTTTTGAGCCGCTATGATAAAGTACCATATACTAGGTGGCTTATAAACAACAGAAATGTATTTCTCACAGTTCTGAAATCTGAGAAGTTTAAGATCAAGACACCAGCAGGTTCAGTGTCTGGTGAGGAACCATTTTCTTGTTCAAAGACAGCATCTTTGAGCTGCGTCCTCACGTAGTAGAACAAGGCCTGTCTCTGGGGTTGGGGGAAGGTCTTCTGTGTAAGGGCACTAATCCCATTCATGAGGGCCCCATTCTTATGATCTAATAACCTCCCAAAAACCCCGCCTCATAATACCGTCACAGTGGGGGTTAAAATTTCAACCTATGAATTTGAGGGGAACTCGAACATGCAGACCAGAGCATAAGTTGAAAGCTTTGTCTGCTACAGGAAACGAGAGGAGAAAATGTGGGTTGCCATGGATAAAATGGTCAGATACACCCAAAAACATATGAGGGAATCCACAAGTGATGGAATCTTTCTTTTATTCTACGAAAAGATAAGGCAAGATTACCTACAAAATCTGCATAAGGTGAGGAATCGCTCATTTCGGATGGGAAAGGTGGCCAACTAGAAGAGATCAAAGAGATTTCAAGAAGCACGGAAGATCTAACCAAAACTGGAAACCAGTTTCATGGTGGTATCTTCCAGCATGGTCATGGAACTCCCTTTAGAGCCCCAGGGCAGAGGCAAAGAAAAAAAAAACGGAACTCGCTGTGCCTCCGTAGAGTGGTCCACTGAGAAGGATCCTGGAAGCAAGCCCATCCTTCTTCGTTACCAATAAGAGCAGACAGCCCCGGCTTTAACCCCACGATCCCTTCAAGACTGTGGGACCCTGAGCTGCTTTTCAGCAACTATAGATCATAATACTGTTCTCCCACTGGCTTGTGGTGGGGCTCGAATAGGACAATTTATCTGAAAGACTTTTGCCAGCTCCTACATACCGCTCAGGTCACCCACCTGGCTGCTCCCCCAAATCAGTCTTTCGCCATTTCCGATAATACCGTTCGGCGAGGACATATTGAACACCTAGCAGGCACCTGTCAGTCGCCTTCTCTATCTTCTCCTTGCTCCACTGGAGTCACATTTTAACCTACAGAATAAGAACAATTAACAGAGGAGACCCTTACCTCCTTCAGCATCTATTTAAATTATTTCCCCATGAAAAGAACTTCTGCCAATTCTAATGCCTTAGAGATGGAACCAAGGAGAGAGAAATTTGCTTTTGTTAGCAAACTCCATAATTACATACAGATATGTCCACCTGGGTAATAGCTAATGGGATTCTTTTTAAACTTTTTATATAAATATTTCAGTTTTTTACCTTGCTAGATTGACTTTTCCTCAATATTAATTGCCTCCATAGTCTTAATCTATAGCAACATTTCTAACCAGTGTCCCTGTACACTTTTATTTCTTTCTCGGGAGGCTGCTATGGGACGACTTAATTTAAATTTTTTAATACCATGAATAAATATTATCTTCTTTTGCTCTGGGGTGGGGACAAGAGATTCTCTGGAGGGTGACTGTCAACTCTTCGACAGTTTACTTCATGAAACAGGTCACCGGGTTTCAGTTTGGCCTACAAGTTTTATAAACTAGAAAAATCCACATCTCCTTTAACAGATGCTAATTACCATTATCTGCAAAAGGGACATACAAACCCTCGCCTGCAACGCTCCTTTCTAGGGCACTGAGTTTATGAATGAGGTCTCTCGCCTAAAGGATTCTTGGACAGCCTTTTACATAACGAGTCTCCTCCTGTTGATTCACAGATCCCAGACAATGGTGTCACCTGGAATGCTAAGTTACAGCTATAAATTATTCTTTTTTGCATCATTAGAGCAGCTGCTCTGGCCACTCAGTCCATCTCTGTCCTGTGCCAAAGCACAGAGTTAGCTTAGCCCCCACCCCCACCCCGCCCTTCACTTTTTGAATAAGCTCTAACTCTCCACCCTTCCTGCGCACATGCTCTGTTCCCTGGATAGCCCGATTTTTACTGCTGAAACTCAAGAAGCTATTAAAGTCTCCTCAACCTGGCAGAGCCCCAGGACCAGATGGCGTTCTCCCGGTTCTTATAAAGCCTTTATTAACAAAATGACACCAAGCCTCACTGGCCTCCATAATGGCTCCTTTTTCCCGCCCACAGAAGACCCTAGATGGGGAGAACAACCTGTTGATTGCTATTCTTATCATCGTTGTCAAAACATTTTACGACCTCTGAGTCACCCCGAATCTTCCTTTGAGTCCCTCTGATCCCTCCTTGCAGGGCATTGATTAGGATGGCTCCTTCTGCCTCCCAAAAAGGAAAGAAAGCTTTGACGCTAACAGAGGCATAAACAACAGACTAAGAGGGGGTTTCGCAATGACCTCACCGCCCCTCTTTTGGGATGTCGAACAGTCTGGCAGGATTAAGCTTTAGGCAGCCCGTCTCAGGAAAGTCAGAGCCGTTAATTGCTAGGCTGGCATCATGGAATCTGCATGAAGGATTCACTTTCCACCGCACGCCCCACGTGACTTAGCGTCACGGCCGCAGCAGGGTGCCCAGGTGAGCTGAGACAGTCAGGCGGGGCATATGGAATGTCTCACCCCTGGGTCACTAGTTCAAATGTAAAAGGCCATGAAAAGCCGCTGTCTTCTGGTGGACTCGGGGAAAGTCTCCAGGCCATATCAGCTGTCACAAATGGCACTTGCGTGACACGCACTCACTGCGCAGTGTCTCAAGGAAAAGGTTGGAGACTCGCGCTCTCTGAGGTCACCCAGGCTCGGGAAAGCGCGAGGCTGAGGGACAGAATTAACAGCCCTGTCCACCTGTTCTGTGACCTCCGGGGTAGGTCGGACTTTGCCAACATCCAGCCGTTCAGGAATGCAAATTCCTCCTCAATGAGCTTTTCAAACCACTTTTAAAGTTCAACAGTTTTACTCTCCCTTTCACCTAATCTTCCTCCACTCGTGACAGGCCCTGAGAAACATGTTAGCAGCTGAAACGTTTAAAATTCCCCCGCCAAACTCAACTACCTCCTTAGGGAAAATGGGCAGAGCCCATGAGAGCCGCCTGTACATTTTGCTCAGAAGCGTTAACGCACCGGGACATTTTCACAACACTGGAGCTTTACAGCTCAGGACTTTTTTGTGGCAAATATTTATTTCTGGAAAAATAATTTTCATTTCCAAAGAAATATGGCAGGTGACACAGAAATGTCCCATCTTGTTTATTCGCCGTCCACCCTAAAGCGGCTCTTTTTGGTTTAACCCTTTTCCCCCTTTCTTCATCCTGTTGGCTTCTCCTGCTCCCTACTGGAAACTTCTCTAGAAATACAGCCTCGTATCCAGAACTCGGTTCCTGCCGTTGGCGGCAGAACTGCTCTTCCTGCGGGAGGCGTGAGGAGGCCAGTGAGGCTCCTACATCCTGTCCTGCCCTTCACACCCAGAGCCAGCAGAGTGGCTGATGAATGATAAAAGTGGCAACATAAATTACATAAATTACCGCTCTGCGCTGCGGCCACACTGTCACCTGTTCGGTCCTGCACACGGGCCACGCCTTTCCCCACACTGGGACTTCATTCAAGCTGTTTCCCCTTCTCCGAAGCCCTTCCTACTTCCTCTGGCTCATGGACTCCTGTTTTTAACTTCAAATCTTGCTAGATCATCGCTTCTCCCCTTCTCTGTCTGATGGGGGCAACCATCCCATCATAGCATGGGTACTTACGCCTGTGACTCACCTCCCCCTCTAGACTACAAATCTGACAGGGGTGAAACAGCATGCTCACTTCTCTTCCTCACCTCTGGATCCAGCACCGAGCACAGAACTGGCGTATTCTGGGTGCCCAGTAGATGATGTGTGTCAAATGAATCCATGATCTCATTTAACGCTCACAACAACTCAATGAAAAAGTGATATTTTTAAACCTCTGTTTTAATAACACAGAGGCTGAGGCTCAAGGAGGAATAAATCACCTGGCCCAAACCACACAGCTAAGAGGTTGGCAAAAGCGAAGTTTGAACTTGAGGCCATGAGACCCCGAGCCCTGCTCTTCCTACCATCTTGCTTGACTATCAATGTTGGGATGTCAAAAAGTAACCACCAGAAATGTCCCAGCCCCTGTCATCCATGTACGGTTCTTATCTGTCAGGTTAGTTGGGGGGGAGAAGGGGTGCAATCCAACTCCACAGCCCCCTTTGCAAATCGATGGCTCTTCCATAGAACCAAAATAAGGCCTTTGGTTTTTACATACTCCTTACACATTCCTGATCAATACGAAGTTCCCAGCCAGCACCGAGGGGTGGCCTGGGGGAGGTGAGGCATTTGCTTTGGGTGCACAACTTAAGGGAGCTCCAGAATCTCAGTTATCAAGATAATATTTTAATGCAATCTATTCAGAGCTGACAGAAAAATTAATGAACCAAATGTCAAAAGTTTAAGTAAAGACAGAATGGGCGTTGCTTATTTTTCTCCTGCCTCGGCTCCAATGTGACTTCGCAAAGCACCGCTCCACGCAACTCTCACAAGTGAGCAGAGGTGGCAGACAAGTTGACATCTATCTGCTACCCCAGAGGCACGTCTGCCCAGCAAGGAATGTCTGCCTGGCTAGCTCAACGGAGAACTCAGCAGAGCAACAGGAACACATGGGCGTCCTGCTCGCCATTATGTGACGATGTCCTTCTCCCCGTCAGATGCAGAACTACAAAGCTGAAGGTCACAACATCTCCCTTTCTTTAAAGACAAGGCGTTTGTGTATACAAGCAATAAACAGTAACGAACATGCAAGGTGATGCCAGATTGAAACAGTGTCTATGAAGCTAAGAAATGATGGACGGCTGCAGTGGCCACTGCTCAGCGTCTTCTGAGTAAACAATGCCCCCTGGAGGCGTGGAGGCCACAGCTCTGGTGAGGAGATGGGCGGAAACAAAGCTTGCAGTGGCCGCTTGAGCTGGAGTCGTCAGGGAGGATCTCCCCGAGGAAGGGACCTGTAGCTGGGGACCTGAAGGGTGGGCACAGCCAGCTCAGAGCTGAGGAAACAGGGATGTCTGATGACTGGTAAGCTCTTGGGGTGTCTCACTCAGCTCAGGCTCCCTTAACAAAATACCACACACCGGGTGGCTTAAACAACAGAGCACTCACTTCTCACAGCTCTAGAGGTGAAGAAGTCCAAAGTCAAGGTGCTGGCTGATTCGATTCCTGGTAAGGGTACTCCTCCTGGCTTTTGGAAGGCCATCTTCCCACCATGTCTTCACATGGCAGAGAGAGAGACGCATGCTCTCTGGTGCCTCCTTTTAAAAGGACACTAATTCCATTATGGGGCTCCCACCCTCATGACCTCATCTAAACTTAATTATCTCCCAAAGGCTCCACCTCCAGATGGCCTCATCCCCCATCACACTGGGCAGGTTTAGAGATCCAACATATGAATGGGGCTTGGGGGGCACAATTCAGTCCATAGCAGCATCCTAGAATTAAAAGGGACACATGAGTAGCTAGACAACACAGTGACCCAGGGAGAGAGCTGCAGGAGATAAGGCTGGCCATCCCGCAGGGCTTCGAAGACCACCGTGAGGAGTTTGGGTTTGAATCTATAAATAAAGGGGAGCCACAAGAGGGCTTTAGCTTCACATGATAGAATATATAGGTATCAAATGCAATGACCATATGGCCAGGTTCACTCTGGCGAGTAATTGGTTGAAAGAGGGCAGTACAGGGAGTGAGTACACAGTAGGAGGATACCATATAGTCCAGGATTGGACCAGGGGGTAGCAGAGAAGATGGAGAGGAACAAACTGGCTCCAGGTGGAACCAGTAGCCCTCGGTGATTGGGTCGATGTAGAGGAACGAGGAGAGAGGATAATCCTTGGCTCGGGCTTAAGCAACAGGATAGAATTACTGAGGTAACGAAAAGCTGAGTAAGAAACAGATGTGAGCTGGGTTTGGAGCGACGGGAGCTTTATCCCATTTTGTGAAGCAGGGATTTTCCATCCAAGGTGAGGGTAGGATACTGGAGGGAAAAAAAATAATAATACATTCCTACTGATAATACCCATATCACTAGCTGAAAACAATCACCTCAAATTTTAGTCCCCATCAATCCTCCCACTTGTGTCTTACTCATGGCAATAAAGTTTATTCCCAATCATACTGCTGCAATTTTTTATTCATCATTCTTGTGTTTTAGAATTACCATAGCAGTGAAATTTATATTCAACAGCATTATTACAATTTTCAGCTACTAATGAAATTATTGTTTCTGTTTGTGATGTGTTTTGGAGCTATAATGATAAAAATTTCCTCTCAAAAATACCACTGCAATGTTGATGCCCTCAAAACCTGCCATAAATGACAAATTACAGAACGTGAGCAGTTAAACTCACTTCTTGGAAAATGGGGTTTCTTATTTCTATCGTGGAGGAAGCCGGATCCTTTAGTAGAAGAGAATTGAAATATTAAAGGTTGAAAATCACAGTCTAAGACAGTGGTCTCTGAACATTTTTGATCCTGAACCTCATTAATAAAATAAAACATAAAGCTGAGTACATACTCCAGAATGTGTTTCTTAATTTATACAAAAATGTGATATAAGTTACTTCTCCTACACTAATATATTACATACATTATAACACATGAACCAAAAAGAACTTAAAGAAAATGAGATACGAAAGAAAGAAAAACCAAAGACATTTTAATATCATCTTCCCTCTCCCCATGGCCCCGGCTCCCACTCCGGGTAAATGCCCCACAGTTCGGGAAGGGTTGGCCTACACCTCTGTCCTCCCCACACCCCCACTCCCACTCTCTCATCTCTGATTCTTATCCATCCTTCTCATTCTTTGAGAGAACCCCAAGGGCTAAATGCAGCACCCTAATGGCTTAGGTGCAGAGAACGTGGGAGGACCACTTCATCTGTTTTAAACTAGGGGATTTTTGAGAGAGAAGTTCAACCGAACAAAGAGCTTTGTAGTTAACCCTATCGAGTTTGAAAATCACTACTCTACAGAGCAGCTAGGATGGAGGACGTCGTAGGCATCCCAATTAGATGCTATCTGCACACTCCTTTCCATTCTCTGCACTTGCTGTAATTTTTTCCTGTTCCCTTCTTGACTTCTTCCAGGTTCAAGGCTAGAAGTCATGAAAGCAGCCTTCAATGACTATAAGTGTTCAACAGCTCTTGGGCAGACGTTCATTCCTAGGAACTAAATGGCCACCATCCAGGTACTACCACAACTGCTTTCACATGAGAAAAAGATTTCCAGAACGAAATAGGAAAAATTCCAAGACAGCATTAGACAGCTTCTAGACAGCCAGCACAGAGACTCCGCAGTCACTTTGCAGACTCCTGTTCTAACTGTTCTGATCCTTCCCATCAAAGATCCAAAATAGATCCCAATAAAATGGCCCATTTACTCAAACGGCACCTGGGCCTCTAGGCCCAGATCTGCCATGAACTTGCTGTTTTTCTCAGGCAAGTGACCCAGTCTTCTGGGTCAAATCTCATACCACCAAAGAAACCATTTCCTCCAGGAGGAATTCTTCCAAAAGAGAGGCTGCCCCCGTCCCTTGCTTTGACTTTCTGCCCTCCTTATCCAATCTGTTTTGGAGACTATTCCTAGGTTTTTGTTCCCTATTCAAATTCCTTACCTATATCAAGGCTAAAGAGAGGTCTCTCTCCCCACTAGGAGTTCCTGTAGCGATGATTATCTGTGCAATTCATTTGATAATTGATCCTGGGAACCCTTGTACTGTGGCTCTGAACTGTTATTTCAGTATTGTGCTGGTGGTTAACTTTTCATACAGCCTTCCAGCATTCTGAGGTAGACCAGAAGTATCTGTAGGGCAAGAACTCTTTTATATCTTCCCATAGGGTACATAGTAGGTGCCCAGGAGAGATTTGCCAAATTCAATGTTCTTCCACGCTCATTGTCAGTTTCCTATGAAAGGGAAGAGCAATCCTCACCTCATGGGGCTGGACTGAGGAGTGGGTCGGCTAGTTCATGGACGGCACGGACCACAAGTCATCAACCCCCGGCCTCAGACACACTCCTCTCTATGCAACACTATTCGTTTGATAGTGTTGATTAATCTCTAAAGCTTTTATTTCATTCTCAACATTTGAAAATCAGGATACAACACACACTAACAAACTGTGACTACCTACTTCGGTAGAAGAATCAGAGCTCGTCACTCCACATGTATTCCTATGTGACAACAATTGGCCAAAGCCGAGAAGCAGCTGCCTCCTCCAGAGCAGCAGAGATGTTTCTGGTTCACAGGGCCCTCCTCAGTCCCAAGCAACCGTGTGCAATATTAAGACCGAAGGCAATATAGAAATTCCCGTTCGTCGCTTGCTTGTTAGAGAGACACTAAGGAACGGTGAGGACTGCGACAAACTGACGAGGCCACGCCCCAGCCACCAGCCACCAATCGCACCTCTTTCATGTCATCCCTGCCTGGCGCCTGATCTCATGTGAGCGTCTCGCTCCTCGTAGATGCTCAGGAAACGGCAGTCTTCCTGACCCACTTCCCCTGCCCGTACGCTCTTCTTCTAGCTCTGATTTATTTTGTCTCAAAATAACCTAATTGTTTCTGTGTCCTTTCCCTTCCCTTTCAGATTTGTATTCCCCTGCCCCTTTCTGCCCATGGGATCCTGCTGGTAGGACATTTGAATCAGTCAGACCTTACCTCATTCTTGGAGTCTAAGCTATCGCAGCCTGACTGCTGGAGAGCAAGTAAATGAGCAGTCCGGGCAGGGGAGAGGTACGCCGCCCAGAGCCACATTAATTCCGGAGGCTTGCCGGACCTGGCAGAACCGGAGCCTCACTCAGTAACAGGCCGAGGGAGGCTCAGGAAGCAGGAGGAGGGACAGCTGCTCTGAATGTGGGCTTCGCTGCCTCAGTCCAAGGCTGGCCTCACATCTGTCGTGCCCACTGCCCTGGCTGTTTGCCGAAGGAAAGAAAGAAAGAAAGAAAGAGTGAGGAGAGGAGGGAAGGAGGGAAGGAGGGCAGGCCAAAGGGAAAGGAGAGGGGAGGGCAGGAGAGGGGAGGCTGAACCTCTCTGACCGTTCAACACATGCACCCCCGAGATAGAGCTTAGCCCAAGAGTACGGTGACACCCGATTTTCACAAAGCCACAAATGCAGAATTCAGCTTGTCCTTAAAATTCAGTGGCACTAGAAGGAAAAAGCACTGCTTCCTCGAGTTGTGACATTTAAGTGGTCATGCATTTTTCAACATATCAGTTATGCAAAGATGTTTATATTCACCCTCTCCTCAGTCGTGTTCCATTTAAATGGAGTGGAAACGAAGTCTTCAAAAAGTTTAATTAAATAAAATAGAATCGCGGAAATCAAAGTTAACCGAAGCAGACTTTAGAGGTTAAAGAAAGTAGAAACATAAATTACATAAATAATGAGGAAAAAATAAAAGCAGAAGAGTAAACTAACTAAATATTCTTGTTATCTCTACCGCGTGCTGTTTCACCTCCAAGTGAATTTTTATCTTGTATTATATTTCTAAAAATCCAGTAAGAAAAATGTCAGTAGACGACAACATGAAAAGGTTCATGGGATGCCAAGTTAATCTAAAACCTTTAGCAGTGAGGGAAAAAATTCTTCATTTAAAGAAGCAGTTTCTCTTTTTAAAAAATGTGGAGCTGCATGGATAGTTTAATTCATAACCTTACAGGCATGCAAAATGAAGTCCAGAAAGGTCTAATAGAAACCCCGGATAAATTCAAGATCATCCATTTCGTTCCTGTTCCTACATAACAGATTTAATATCTAAGATAATGACAGCAATGATAATGACCTTAACTTGGATAATCCGTTTGTTGACAGCAGGTGATAATTCGGCCTTCCTGATAGTAATCTGTTTTTTGGCAAACAAGAGGGAGGGCTATTTGCCACACACATTTATTTTTATGGGGAGGACATGTTTTATAAATCTGGATATGGGACAGTACAGGTGTGGAATTAATTGTCCAAGTTGCAAAATATGTTAGAGATGGCGTGTTAAATCTATGGCACGCCGTGGCCCTGACATGATTAAATGTTCATTTCTATTAAGTAACCACAAGCCTGTATTTCCAATTATGGTGGTGAACTGCTTTCTGCTGAGTGGATTAGCTTAGTACTTCATTCTGCTGGTAGTTTTATGATCAGAGATCTTTAATTTTCCCAATTCGACTTTCAGGGCCGCAAAGACAAGCTGCCTGACTTTTAAATAATATATCTCCCTTTTAAATTTCTGCCTCCTACCATTTTCTAGGAGTGCCATTTCCTGTCACCATAATTATAATAATTTGTATGTAGTTCCTGGGATCACATTTCTAATTGAGTCCGAAATTGGTTAACCTCATGAAGTTATTAATACGCTTTTCTAACCTGCACAAATGATATATTTGTCTGGTTGGTCAAACAATGTTCATTATTGCATACATCTTTTTACCTCTCTTCCTTAAGTTTTAATGTCATTCTTTTAGTCCTAAAAATGTGCATTATTTTTTAAAATATGCTAAAAAGTACAGAGCTGTAAGAGTTGGAAAGTCTGGGTAAAGGGCCAGCAAGAGCAAAGGCTTAGTGGAACGAGAGATCACATCCCACTAACACCAAGCAATAGCTCTGGCCCTGAGCAAGTTAGGGGTTGAACCACAGATAAGTAGGACCAGGTTGCGGAGGACTGGACAAGGAGCGTGAAATTAAACCTAAGGCGGTGGGTCTCACTCCGGCCTTTTAAACAAGGGACGACCACAGCCAGATTTGTGTTTTAGAAACTTTGTTTTTAGGTGGGTCAGTTATGAATCTACTGTACTCCTCGAGGCAAAAGAAAAAAAAAATAGATGAAAGTATGAAAGCTGTAGCCAAGAGGATAGGTCAGTTTTGAGAGTTGTTTCTACCCTGTAAAGAGCCTGTTGACCAGATTGGAAGATAAGACTAATGCACTAAAACAGAGAACAGTTCAAGGTCATTCATAATCCATTTGCCAACTGTGCAGACATTAGGGAAGGTGAGATCAATGTAAATTACAAAGTCAAGACTGGCCCCCTAGAAAAGACCAGACTTAAACCAGGGAAGAAGTGATTCAGGAGACAGTGACCTGGGTATTTGGTGAGCAGCTAAGTGGGTTAGTTCAAGAAAAAGAGAGAGGACAGCTACTCCGACAGCCTCACACCAACCTAACGCTACAAAGCGGTGTTCCCCATTGAGGCAGCTCAGCAAGTCAGCTCAGCAAGTCTGATAAGCCTTCTCAGAAGCGCCAGAAAACACTTGCATGACTAAATGGCCAACTCTACACAAAACACTCATTAATGTTAAGACAGTCACCCTCATCATCTAGGACCAAACCCTAGGCAGTCAGTCGCATTCACAACGTGTGAACATTAAATCAGATCTCTCTGTCTTGAAGACTCATGTAATCCTCTTTCTCTGACTGGTCTTTTATTTAAATGTTTCCTAAATCATGTGTTGATATAAAATCAATATCTTCACAATTCCTTTTTGTCTATTCTGATGACACAGCCAGGTTGTCAGTACTGGATCGGTGTTGTACAGGGGCTCTGTCCAGAATCCCAGCAGTGAGCTTTATTATAAAAAATAATAATAATAAATAATAATGAAAAATAATAATAATAAAAATTTGCATCCATAGGATTCAATTCTTCCAATCGCTCAAGAAGTGTGTTGGTATTTGCTAAGCTTTAAATTTAAAGCATTTCAGAGGTTAAGAGCACATTTTAAAGGCCTCAGATCTGAGGCAGGGGTGGGGGGGGGCACATGAAAACTATCGGAAAACCCCACCATTATGCCTTTTGGGGTTTACTGGGCAAGAAGGAATAACTCGTGTTTGCCAAAATATATTCTGAGACTCTGGGGAACATTTTTGGTTAAAAGATAATCATTAAAATCATTCGGTCCATGTTGTTATGGTCTGAATGTTTGTGTTCCCCACCTCCAAATTCATATGTTGAGATCCTGAACCCCAACATGGTGGCATTAAGAGGCGGGGCCTTTGGGAGACGATTAGGTCGTGATGGTGCCGCTCTCATGGATGAGGTTAGCGCCCTTACAAAAGAGATGGCTCTTGGTTTTTCTTACATGTGAGGACTCATGTAGAGCCATCTGTGAAGCGGGAATGGGTCCTCAGCAGACACCAAATCTGCCAAGCACCTTGATCTTGGACTTCCGGCCTCTAGAACTGTGAAAAATAAGTGGTTATTATTCAAGCCACCAGTTATTTTTGTTATAGCAACCTAAACAGACTAAGACAGTCGTGACGCAGCTTCTTCCCGTCACACCTTGCTCTGGAAACTGGAGTACGCCAAAGCCAAGACGAGAAAGGGGATGGTTGGATTTCTCCACATCCTTGCCAACACATGCTGTCTTTTTGGTTTTCTTTTCTTTTCTTTTCTTTTTTCATAATAGCCATCCTGACAGGTGTGAGGTGGCATCTAATTGTGGCTTGGATTTGTATTTCCCTGATGATTAATAACACTGAGCATCTTTTCATTTACTTGTCGGCCATCTGTATGTCTTCTTTGGAGAAATGTCTATTCAAGCCTTTAGCCCATTTTTTAAATCCGGTTATTAGTTTTCTCTGCTATTGAGTTGTAGGAGTTCCTTACATATTTTAATTCCCTTAGGGGAGGAGAGTAGGAAAAAAAAGACACTTTTAACATAGCAATCACACAGAAGGATGCTAAGGAGAAGCTCACATTGCCAGAATGAAAGGTAAAGCACTCTCAGCGTAGAGAAGGTGACGTTATGGGTGGAATCTTTGTGTCCCCTCAAAATCCACATGCTGAAACATAATCCTCAGTGTGATGGTTTTAGGAGGTGGGCCTTCAGAGGTGATTAGGTCATGAGGGTGCAGCCCCCACGATGGGATTAGTGCCCTTATAATTAGAGGAAGAGACCAAAAGTCTCTCTTTAGGGCACGTGAGGACATAACAAGAATTCAGGCCTCTGCGACCCAGAAGAGGCTTCTCAGCAAAACCAACTATGCCTGCATCCTGACCTCTGACTTCCCGCCTCCAGAAGTATAAGGAATACATTTCTATTGTTTCAGCCACTCAGTCTATGGTACTGCATTCCAGTAGCCCAAATTGACGAGGGCAGATGGGAAATGTTGACTTTACTAGAGCACTGTCTCACGTTCTTGCCTTATTTTACAAGCGAACGTCTGACCCCTGCAACTAGGACATCCCCTTCAAGAGCGAGCCCCTCCGGCCACTGGCAGTGTCTCTATGTGACCGCTGATACTGCACTGCAACCTTCCTCCCTTCCTCCCTCGGAGACAATCCCAAATTCTCAGCAGGTGGGCCTGGCACCAATGGTGCCTTCTCCTCTCCATGACGCGATGGAAAACACTCTCCTCCCACATGGCTCCAGGGCTACAGAGAAGCCAAAGATGGCCCTTCTTCACGAAACGGCTACACCGGACCCATCCATCACTGGTCTGATTGATCTGCCCAGCACCGCTGAATGGACAGACAGGGGCCAGACCCAGGCCATCGCCACGAACCAGGATGGGGCCGGCGACTCCAGGGCCTGAGCCAAACAGAACGGCCCTCTGGGAAACCAAGCGAAATAAGGCAGAAAAGGAACATCAGCTGGGATTCGGGGGCACTGGAGATGAGAGGTGATGAGACAGAATCAGGACTGGCAGACGATTGGGCTAAATCTTAGGCACCATGAGTCGGGGGAGTCGGGTGGGGAGGGCGAGCGGTCACTGTCCCCACTCCTGACTCACACGACACGCGGCTTCGCCTCACTTTCTGACCTTGCACGCCATGATGCCTCTGAATCTCTGCCATGCATCCGCTATCCACCAGTCGTGTGTGTGTTTGTGTGTGTGCGGCGTGCAAGAGAGAGAGGAGAGGGGAGGGGAGGGGAGGGGAGGGGAGGGGAGGGGAGGGGAGGAGACCAGCATGAAACATCCCCCGAAGACATCCTTTTCCACAGAACAACTGAAGAAATGACCAGCAGCTTCTAAAGATGTCAACACAAAGCCCTTCAAACTGGGCCGTCAATATTCACAGTAACCAACAAAACAGAGGTCTGCCCATTTAATCGTTTAAATCATTTATTTCCGAAAACACCGAGGGGTTCACGCGAATGCTCAGAGTGTGTCCACTGCAGTTATGTGCCATGTTCATGGAGTCTGACCCATGGCACAGAACCACAGGCATCGGCCCTGAACGTGCTACTTAATTTTTGTCACCCTAAATTTTCTCAAACCTCTCCCTTCCCCCAACAAACGTCATTTTTCTATACAACTGGATATATCATCGCTCCACACTTGACAATAATCTCACTCCAGGAAACAGCAGGATGTGCCTGGGCCCAGAAGGGTCTGTCCACAGGTTAATGTCTGAGGAGCGCACTTCGGGTCTATCATTTGCATTTCTCACCACACACTCAGATGTCCTTACGACGCCGGTAAACAGAGGCCGCTGCCAAACTCCTCGTATTTAGGTTAATGACTCTCCGTCCTCGGTCCTGCCTTCACCGTCTCTGTCACCTGTTTTATGCAAGAGCCCCCAGCTGTTCATTCCTGCCCCTGCTCTAACCCGTCCTCCTCGGAGCGGCCAGAGTCATCTCCTGAAAACATAAACCAAGCCACGTCCCTCCCCTGCTTAAAAATCTCCAATGGATTCCGTAGTCCCTGAGAATGAATTCTAAACTCTTCTTGTTGGTTTAATCAATGCGGGTTGCTGTTGATTCCACGGCAGTCTCCGGGGATCTGGGCTCCGCTACCTCTCCCATCCCTGTCTTCAGCCACACCCCTTCGCCCACCCCTCCTGCCAGCCTGGAGCACCACCCCACACCAAGCTCCAGTAAAACGTCCACTGGGGGACTTCCCCTGACCGCCCCAGCCCAAACACCACCCATCAGATCCCTTCTGAAAAATAATCTTCACAGCACTCATCACTTCCAGAAAGCAGCTTGTGCCTGCACTCGATTGTATCGTTTTTCTTCTGTCTTCACCTCCAGATTATAGATTCTACCGAAGCCAGGGCCTTTCTTCTCGCTCACCGCTGTCTATCCATGCTCTAAAACGATGCCTGGAACATGATAGGGCCTCCAAAAATATTTGTTGAAGGAACAATTAAGATTGTAAAGAACTACAACTTTTCAGGTAGATGTTTTGCATTTCTCACCACACACTCAGATGTTCTTTACAATTAAGATTGTAAAGAACTACAACTTTTCAGGTAGATGTGTTGTTTCCCATTTATAAACCCAAAGTACGGATTTCTACCTTAACATTACTTTTCCATTGATAACAGAAATAATAGTCTCCATTTCGTTGTGAAATACCACTCTATGTTAACTACCTGAGCAACCTGCATTTATTAAACCGAAACTGAACTGGATATTACCTATTTCCTCTAATTGAATTATATCTCCTGAAGGATCATGTTATTCTGGAGTTCTACCTTCTAATTTTCTTTGGTATTACATGTTTTTATTCCCTGCCAATAAATAGGCAATGTTTTTCCATTTTGTTTGCAAATCGTGAAAATATATATATATATTAAGATCTGAAGCTGACAATAGACCTTCCGGAAATGCCTTGACTTTAGGGCATAAGCCTTCCCAATAGAGGAATAAAATGTGTTTGCTTCTCGAAAATATTTTATTGAATCTTATCTCATCACCAGCATGGTCTGTGGGAACAAATCCAGAAGAGAAGAGGAAAAAAGCGGGGTCAAATGTATGTCACGGTTTCCCCAAAACTGCCTCCTGTCGACCTGGAGAGCATCTGTTCACGCGGGCCGTACATGTCCGTCTCCCTCTTCCTCCTTTTCATACGAACGGCATCGTTGTAGCTTCCGTTGCTTCCCACGCGCCGAGCACCACCCTGAGCCTTTCGCGAGCATCGCCTCGTTTAACTCTCAGCTCCACCTCAGAAGGCAGACGGTACCACGTCCACTTTATAGACTGTAAAACTGAAAGTCAGGAACTCGCGGAACTGGCTCTAAAATACCAGACCTTCACCATTACACCGGAGTTGGATTTCCTTCTAGAATGTCTAGGTAGAGAGAGCTCAATTTGGAGAGAGCGAAACCTTAAAGCAACGTAGAATCCTTACACAAACCTGCCTGGGAAGATATAAATGTGTCAGAGTTTCTTTCCTTCTGAGTAGAAATGGAGGAATCTGGAGCCTGGATTATACTCACTGGCAAACACGATGACAGCATTAATAATTGTGTCGAATTCATCATTACAAGTAACCTCTCGCTCTTCCCTTGATTTCATAAACACAGCATATTAAGTCTGGGCCAGGTGCCTACAGACATCTTTGAAGACAGTATTTCATCATCTGAATATTCGGCCATTTGAAGGAAAAAAAAAAATAGCTTGCTCCAAATTCCTCACCCTTATAAATGTTTTTAAGGCTTAATGGAGATGTAGCTCCAGGCCTGTTATTGTCCCTCAAAGGACCACCCACACAGGCCTCTTCTGTCACTAAAGTCTTTCTCAGAATCTAAAAACTGTCTAAGAAAACAATTATTTCTTTTCATAACTCTTCTGAGTCGCCTCAAAGACAAGAAACTACAGGGAATTTGATTAGAATCACAAATAGATCTAAGAGCAATAGTAAAGAAAAATAACTAAGCTGCAATAATCGGCACTTCGGCGTGGGTTCCTAATCAAACAATTCTTTGATTTTCATTAATTTGTTTAGTCTATAATACTCTTTCCCAGCACAGACCAGAAACTTTGATTTCATGTCTGCACAAAAATGAATATTGTATCTATAGTTGTGTTGTGTCTTACCAATTAAAATTAAGTTCACCACCAAATAAGGATTTTCAATTTTAAACACTCAGGGCTCATCATATTTTCTCCAGCTACAGAAAACCACATGACTATCCCTTTTTAGACTACTGAATATCTTCTTTAAATGCTGGCTAACATCCGCATCAGGAAAGACCCTAATGGCATTTTCAACAAGAGTCTTCTCTGCATAGGTACATAGGTCAGTTGCTCATTTGTTTTAGTCCGATCCTTCTGTCTCCATTCCAGTCCAATACCATGAAGTACCTCGTAGGACCAGCAGGGCTGGACTATGTGATGGCTGATTTTATGTGTCATCTTGGCTGGGGCATGGTGCCAGACATTTGGTCAACTATTATTCTGGATTTTCCTGTGATGGTGTTTTTTGAATGAAACTAACATTTAAATTGGTGAACTTTGGGTAAAGCAGATTGCCCTCCATAATGTGGGTGGGCCGTATCCAATCAGTTGTGGACCCGAAAAGAACAAAAGACTGACTGCCCCTGAGCAAGACTTCTGCCAGCAGATGGCCTTTAGACTGGACGGGCAACTCTTCCCTTGGTCTCCAGCCTGCTGACCTACTCTGCAGAGTTTGGACTTACCAGGTCTCTACGACTGCATGAACCAATTACTTAAAACATCTCTCTCCCTCTGTGCACATACCCACACTGTTTCTTCTGTTTGTCACCTTTTGCCCAGATGAGAAATTCAAGAGCAATGCAACCTGGATAAGGAATTCTTTCACATAATGTGCTTGAAATATTAATGGGACTGTCAAGTAGCCAGTTGGCTAAATAGTTCTGGAGCTCAGGGGAGAGATCTTGCCTGGAAATACAAATCCAAAAGACAGTCACATGACTGAGGTCCGCACTTGGGTAGATTGCCACAGAGAGCACGATCAGAGTGAAAGAAGAGGAGCTCCAGGCTGGAACCCCGGGAACTTCACAGTTAAGGTCGGGCAAAGCGAGAGAGTCCATGAGGGAGGGGAGGAGGCATGAGGAAAAGTGGGAAGCTGTCGCAAAAAAAAAGTCAAAGAAACTTCTCGACAGAAATGTCTTTTCTAAAAAAATGGAACTAATAATTCCCGCATTTGGGAATGATGAAGTCATTGCCAGAAGAATTTCAGCCAAGTGGTGAACCACGAATCCTCACCTGGGAAGGAAGCCAGCGGTGGGCAAGGGAGCTGAGGACACTGGGCGGCGTCTGCAGTTACGGATACGGACAGTGAGTGAACTTGATGACCCATACCAGGCTTATTGAATGGCACTGAGTTTGGGGACAATAAAATTAGAGTGGCATTCCTTGGCATGACTGGGTTTTTCCAGTAGCGGGCAACAGTTTGCGTGCAGAAGCGAACGAGACAGGTGGGCTAACCCACGACTGGAATTTTGTGGACAGATATAGAAAGGCAAGAGATTAAGGGCTTTGGGGTTTGGGCAAGAGAGTGTTTAAAGTGATAAGTCATGGGCGCTGGGCTGGCTATAAAAAGACCGAGGGGAAGGGAATGGCTGATGGGGAGTAGAACAGGGACCAGAATCTTGGAAATAAATGGGCGAGGGTGCCAGAAAGCCGTGACACTGTTATCATCTATGGTTCCACTGGAGTTTAAGGTTCTAGAACATTCCAAAGATGAGGCCAGGGTGTGGAGGATGCGCTGCAGAAACATAGTAGGGGTGGAGTGGTACAACTCCAAAGCTAACGCCACCGGGTCTGTCCCCCAGCATGGATGCTGAAGGCCGCCCCAGTGGTGGCAGCTGGGGTCAAGGGGAGGATGAGAGCCAGGTGTCTGCACCCTCGGGGACAAGGAGAAGTGACAGGGAGATGATGAGACAGCCAGGAAGAAGGGTAGGATGTGGCCTACGGGAATTTTGCTGGGACCATAGAGATGGTAGGGTTTTGTGTGATGGGGCAAAGTCACGTAGTGGAAGCAACAACGACCACAGCTCCTCCGGCCTCAGGAGTGTGGACGAAGGAGCAGCCACCTCCTGCCACACTGCAGAAGAGGCGAGATTCGGGGAAAGAAAGTTTACTGTTAACGGACCAAGTGTCCAAAAGCACTATTGAAAAAGTTGTGAGGTCAACTGAGAAGGGAAATGGCAGGAGCCGGAGAGAAATGAGAGTGGCCTTTACCGCGAACCTAACCATTGTTACTTTATATAAGAGTTTTTATTGTCACAGATATCTCTAAGATATCTGCGTCCAGACCAGACCAACAACAATGATGCAGTAGTACAGAATCCACGTTCCTCTCCCCTTGGACTTATCTCAGGAATGACAAGAGATGCTGCTCAAGTGCTTAGGGCCCAGACTTACTCCTTGTTTTGAAGTTTATGTAGTTCTGTGAGGGGAACAAGAAAGATTTGCCTCTCTGCAGATCTCAAAGGAACATAAGCCAGAAGGTATTTGCAGAGATGTTATACCCCGAAAAGAGAGGAAAAATGCTTATCTGATAACCAGAGTTAAACTTTTGACATAAACTATTTGCTTGGGTCACCTGACCCACATTTTGTTCTAGCAGGCCAACAAATCTGCAAAAAAAAAAAAGATGAAAAAAGGTCATAATTGTTATAAGTATGACCCCTTGACTGATATGGTCATTAAAAAGGTTTATTTTGAAGTTTTCAAATGGACAAAGGAAGTACTGTGATATTACCGTTCATTTTATACAGCCTCTGTTTGGTACCCTGACGTGCAGCTGCTGAGAGTATAAGTTGCTGCATCTTTTCTGAGAGATAATTAGCAAAAAAAGTCTTTTAAAAAATTGTATGTCCTTTAACCCAGCAGTTCTACTACTGTGTTATCCTTAAAAAATTATTATAGGTATGTACCAAGTTTAGTCTTAATTAGCAACAACCTAAATAACCAATAATTACGAAGGTAGATAAATAAATGGTCCTACAATCATACAATACTACAGAGCCATTAAAATATTAAATATTGCATGGCAAGTTGATATGATTTAATGGACTAAAATCATGTTATGAAAATATATGTGATACCAATTTAAAAAGGAAGTACATAGGCCTAGAACAAAGACAGAAAGGATATGCATTAAAATAACAAAATAACATATTTGTGATTATCTTTAAGTGTTTGCATTATGTATATGGTTTTGATTTTCTTTTTTTCTGAACTTTTCTAAAAAAAATTTCCAAAACAAAAATATTTAATATCTGTAATAAGAAAAATTAATAATATGCTTTTATCAGTTTCCTGGCATATGATAATCAAAAATAGTACCCTGGAAAATCAAGTTTAAATATATTTTTTAATTAAGTAGTAAAATGTAAAAAACAAAAAATATATATTTCTTATACTTAAACATGTAGAAGAAAAGAATTATTTGTCCATATATCAAGGGGAAAACTCCGTTTTTACAAATGTCTTTTTGGGCTGACACTTCAAGGAACATTCCTCTGTGTTCTAACCCCTTTTGAATTAAGGGCTGATATCTTTAAATTCCCAGAATGAGTCAAAGGTTATTTCTCTATTTAAATGATCAATAAAGACTTTAGTTAGAACGTATTTCGTGTCCGACACTGTATTTAATGTTGGAGATAGTGCAACTGTGTGTTTAAAAGGAAAAAAAAAAAAGACATTTATAAACCAACTAAGAAAAACAACTGTAGCTATTTAGTCTAAATACAATGTAGGCAGAAAAGAATAGAAACAGCTAGCATTCCAACAGTACTTACTATCTATGAAGATTTCTTAAATACTGTATATGCCCAAAGATGAAGCATTTTCCCCAAGTGCTCCAAAAGAGGAATATTCAAGGATTTTTAAAGGCTCTCATATTACAGAACATTCTCTAATTACTTTATTTAAACAACTAAGTAATGCTTGGGGGCAGACTCATTAGCCCACAATGACCCCAGTCAAAGCTTGTTTGGGATGCACCAGGAGGTCATAGAATCAGTTACAGAAGAGATAAAGAGATTTAATATAGATTTAGTCATTGTTCCTGGAAGGAGCCACCGCAATGCAAATATCTAATATCACTGTAAGCAAGCATTTTAAAAATAACTACCTAAGTGAATATAATGTATACTTATTTAACGTTTACTTATTTCTGGGTCTGTATTCAATGCTCCCATTATACAAAAATGGTCTCTCTTTTTAGAAGGCAAACTCTCCTTCCACCATAATGATCATGACTAAGACAGCACTTCACCAACACTCCCCAAAACATCATCACACTGCACTATACTAGTACAGGAAAAGAAAGAATATGGCTAAGATTTGGGGGAAATGAATGAGTATTTATTTTAATACATGTAAAAAAAAAAATAAAACAGAATCAACCCATTGTTTTTTAGCAACTCGTTCCTTAGGAGCAGTTTAATTGAGGGAAATAATTTTTAAATTATTTCTAATGTAACTGTTACTAGAAGGGTCAAAAAATCAATTAGCAATGAAGTCCTACTTCCTAAAATAACAATCCTCTGATTAACACTGTAAAGATGATTCCATTCCCTTTTACAATTTTTTTTTTATCTGTTTTCACAAGGCATTGTAACCCTTTTACTGGGACATCACACAAAAAAAGAAGTAAAGGATGTCATTAGCACGGCTGCGTGGGTCTCAGGGAGCGGGCTCAACTTCAGATGCTATTTCACTCTCCAGCTTGGGTGACTAATTCTAATCCAGAAAAAAGTTTAGTAGGCTATTGAAGTACAATAAAATCCAAAATTAGACTTTTTGTTTGATTTACAAATTAAACTGTTACGTGAGCGGATTTTAAATGATGCAAGCATCTTAACTTCCAGCTAAGTTTGAAAGCTTGCTTGCTTGCTCTTGACAGATAGAACAGGATGGAAAGCAACTCTCCTATCGAAACCACGAACACACGTGATCCCAACTCTGCTAGCTCCTTCCTTTCGCTAAGTGAGAGAGAGGAAGGAGGGCTGCTGGTGGGAGGATCAATATCACCAAGGGAGCACTGGAGATTAACCCTTAGGCGTCCCTACTTATAAATTTCAAAAGTCGAAACCGAGTATGGCAGACCCGGCCCCCACACTTGTCCTACTCTTTATATACATTCTTTTTCTTTCTTGGCACTTCACACAGTTTAAAGGCGATTAGATAGATGATTGATAGATGATAGATAGATTAGATAGATAGATAGATAGATAGATAGATAGATAGATAGATAGATGATAAATAGGTTGATGTGCATATATTTATGGATACAGATACAAAAGATTTATATACAACAGTCTCCCCTTTTCTGATTTCAGTTACCCACCATCAACGTGGTCTGAAACTTAAATGGAAAATTCCAGAAACGAGCAATTCGATAAGCCATTCCTAAGTTTTAAACTGTGTCATTCTGAGCAGCGTGATGAAATGTCGTGTTGTTGAGCAGGGACATGGACCACCCTTTTGTCCAGCATATCCATGCTGTAAACACTCCCCTCATGAGTCACTTAGTAGCCATGTTGGCTGCCAATCAGGTATCAGATATTTCAAGAGAGAAATATCACATTCATATAACTTTTAATATGGTATATTGTTATAATTGTTCTGCTCTGCTGTTGTTAATCTCTTACTGTGCTTAATTTATAAATTAAATGTTACCACAGGTGTGTACATATAGGAAAAAACATAATATGGATTGGGTTTGGTAATATCCATGGTTTCGGGCATCCACTGGGGGTCTTGGAATGGATGTCCCACAGATAATGGGGGACTATTCTATACGTCATAAATATATAATGTGATTTCTCTCCTACTAAATTAAAGCTCCTTCAGGGCAGGAATAAGCACATTGTAGGTAAACGATAAATCTTGTTAAATGAAAAAAAATCAACAACAACAAAAAAACCCTCACAATTCTTCCTTGACACACTCCCACGCTTTCCTCCTGCCTAAAGGCCACCCTTGTTTTCACTTGTCCAAATCCTTCCCAATTTTCAAAGCCCAAATCGACTACCACTGCCTCATTAAAACCTTCTGTGATTCTTCCAGCCAAAAATAACTCCCCTTCATCCAAATGACCACAGCACCAGTATCTGCTCCTTTCTTGACATGCTGAACCGTCCTCTAACCTCCCCTGCAGGGAGGTGAGGCTCTGCTGGAAACTCACACCCATGTTAAAGGCGGCATATTTTACTCACTTTTGATTCTCCTCTGTCATCCATCTGTAAGTGGATGTACCACTTACTA
The DNA here is from genome assembly GCF_014176215.1 of Rousettus aegyptiacus. Classification (NCBI taxonomy): domain Eukaryota; kingdom Metazoa; phylum Chordata; class Mammalia; order Chiroptera; family Pteropodidae; genus Rousettus; species Rousettus aegyptiacus. Next base: position 13,313,708 of record NW_023416285.1, read on the forward strand.
GCTTGGTCAAGCCTCTTCACCTCTCTGCATCTCACCTCCATCGTTTGTAATAGGTAATATGTATACTAATCATAGGACCCACCTCATAGGGCTATTTCGATGAATAAATGAGTTAATTCACGTAAAACACTTTAAAAGGTTTATAGAATGTCAGAGTAAGTGCTCACTATGTGGATTCTATTATTATTGACTCAGTATAACTTATTGAGAGCCTACTATGTGCCAGGCACTATGCTGCTGCTGCCACACCGGTAGGTACTCTCTAAATGTTTGAGAACTGGCTGATAAATGCTAGCACTGACTCAGCCCTTTATCAGTGAATAACAAAGTTCTTCCCAGGTCCAAGGTGTCATTTAATCCTTACAACCATGCTAGGGATAGATGTCATCATTCCTCCTTTTACGCAGGAGCAAATGGAATCCCTTCTGCTCTGAATTGCACACACGCGTTATTTGATGGGTGAGAGTCTCCTCAGAGCTCACCTCACAAGCCCTCCAACTTCTAGAGATTTTTTTTCCATTCCCTCCTGCAGCTCCCTCGACTTCACACGAAGCATCTTTTTTAGCATCTGTTCAGCCTGACTCCTGTCATTAGATACATTCTTGTGTGTTTATAATGCACCACTGATTTGTTTCAGACTAAATCGTGGTATCTAAAAATAAAGTGATGTTGAACATATTTCTTAGCATATTAACTTTGAAGAAATAGATTAATCTTTTAGAAATAATCAAAAATGAATGACCCACTCAGCATGTAGCAGTTACCAAAAAAAAAAAAAAAAGTAAAAATTTAAAAACCCCAGATTCCTACATTCCCTCCTTTATCTTTTTTGTATTTATTAATTTAAGTATATGCCTCATAATTTTTCATTTTAAAAATTAAGAGATCTAGTGAGCCTATGATAAACCAATCACGTTCTTCCCTGGAGATGCTTAAATGAAGTCAAACTCTCATTTTCAAAGACATCGCAGAATTTTCCTCATCGCCCTAAGAGATGGAGCAAAGAACAATAAAAGTGAGACATACGATGTTATAAAAGTGGTTTTCTGACATTCCAGCCATTTATCCAACACATCTGTTCATCTACTACGGAACTGAGGGAGGTGTGCTTCCTTTCTTCTAGGAGGTTCTAAGTCGACTGGGAGGTGAGAATTATACAGAAATGACAGCACAAGACAGAAAGGGTTTATGATGAGGAGAGTGATAGGGGTTGCAAAGAGGAGTTAATTCTTGCTGAAGTAAAAATGTGATATGTCTATTTGATAAATCATTTACAATGTTTCCCCCTTCAACATACAGTCACACCCATTTTGACTATTTGTTTCTTTTCTTTCTTAGGCATCTAAAAGCACTCTCAATCATCAGCCCTTGGGTGTTTATCTTAAGCCACCAACTAGCCTTGGTGACACTGTTTTATTCTATTCGATGTGTTCCTCTTACTCGGACAGGGTTACATATGCAAATAAATATACATTCTGGTTCCAATACTAAATAATGAGGCAAACTGCAGTTTATAAAATGCAGTCACCCCACGCCACATTTCATTTTGGAAGAGGGAGGGCTATAGTCGACTGTGAACAATTACCAAATCTTCAATGGAATTCAATAAATGTTGTTTAAAAAAACTAATTATTTGTTACAAAAAACCAGCTACTACCGCCACTTTGTATTTGAAGGTTTGTAAACTCCTTCCATTTGAAATGTAATTGATTCCATTTTTATCATTTGTTCAAGTTTATGTGGTTATTCTCATCCTAAGAGATGATAACATCTATTTTCAGCAAATTATACATTATAATTCCTCATTCAAAAGCTGTAACAGAAAACAAAATGCTAATTTATGCTGTAAACGAAACCACAGAATCATAATCATTCATTGTTAACATTAAGGACTAAACTGCTACTGGAAATAATAAAATTGGAGCAAAATGTGGTAGGGCTTTTGGGTTAGAGTTTTCTTTTTCTTTGCGTCGTTTTTGGCTTGTTTTGTTTTGTCGGTACACAACTAACACACTTTCTAGTACTCGTTCAGGCAAGAGATTACAAGAATGTTTTGTCTTCTCCTAGATAAGCCAGACATTCACTTTGCCCCCTGGCTATTACCCGCAGTTTCTATATTTCAAACCTACAGGAAGATGTGCTCACAAAGCAATCAGGAGTGCACGCTAAAGAGGGGAAGCGGATTAGAACGGCACACCTGCGTTTCCACATTTCATTAAGTTTCCACACCTACATTCCCCTCCATACCAGCGATCACCCCCTCCCACACCCACCCCTCCTATACCAGGATCCTTCTTCTCAAGGTGAGCCTTCCCCCACGACAAGCCTCCCCTCTGAGTCAGGGAGAACACGATATAGACAGACAAACAGAAAACCAGTAACTTTAACAAATCAGGTCAATTCTTATTAAGGAAAGACTTAGGGGAGGTAGAATCTGGTCCCATATTCCACACTCACTGCACTTACCTAAAAGAAACATCTTCAAGTGCAAAGACAGTAACGTCCCCTAATGCATTTTCTCCTTTTCTTTTCTTTTTTACATACAATCCAAAGAAAGAAATATTTAAATATAACTGTTATATCAAAAATGTGAATTATTTGAAGGGACCGAAAAAGTCACCCTGTCTTCTAGAGTAAATCACTTTTCCGCTGCCCTTTTATTTAATGCCTTCTGCTGTCCACATTTTCCTCCTCACTGTAAAGTGTGATCATTGATTTCCTATGGTCTCTCGGGGAGGGAGTTCTGCCTGCTTGCCCATGACTACGAAGGGCGGGTGACCCCATTCTCATTCCAACGCAAAGCCTGCACTTTTACATTTCTGCTAGGGCCACAGGAACGCGAAACCAGCAAGAAACTCTTCACCCTCTTTTTAGAGACTGTCTTGCTGTAACTACTGACATTTAATGTTTTCCCTCCCCTTCTCACAGCTGTATTTTGGACGATCACAATATGAGGGATGAACCACTAAAAGGTATATTAGTTCATGATGGACATAAATGTTAAGTGCATGATTCGGTACAGAAGACACCTGGCATGATGAGAAAAGTAAATTTCGGTCTAAATCACAAACATAAATACCGACAGTGCAAACCAAAAAGGATATGGTTTGCTTATAAAAAGAAAGTGAGTTTATGCCTCAAAAAATATAGATATACATGTGAATATATATATATACATATATGGCTTTGATGCATTTGAATGACTATTTCTAAAATTAGTCCATTTGTGTATCTTAACATTGCATTTCTTCTGTAGAGCGTTATTTGACTGATATGTACATTTGGAATGATCTCTTCACTGAATATAATTATTTGATGTTGGGAGCTGGCAATCTGAAGACTTTGTCTTTCTCTCAAACTGGATCAACCATTTGCACCAAAAAGAATAGCAAACTATAACATTTAGTTCATCATCAAAGTGAAAAAAGGGTCAGGTAGTTATGGCTGATTTCGGCAAAACAGAAGACTTCACCTCATTCACCAAAGAAAAATTTATCTGGTTATGTAAAAAAAAGGGAGGGGCAAACTTGGGCAAAGACCTTCACTGTTTCATGAATGACACCATCACAAACCTGCTAGAAATGTGCATACGACCTCATGATGTCTCTATATTGTACTGAAAAGTTAAGCAGAGTTTAGAGAGTAAGAGTAAGCTGGCACTCTAGCTTCTGAAACTAGACTGCCTGGGAGATGTCCCAGTCTTGTCCCTAGCTAGCATTGAGATCTTAAGCAAGGTACTTCACTCTCTGCGCCTTATTTTCCTCATCTATATGACAATAATAATAAAAGTATGTACTTCATATTTTTTCACGGAGATTAAATGAGTCGAATACATGTAAAGTGCTTGGAACAGCATTAATAAACGATAGCCATGGTCACTACTCTTTGGTTCTCAAGACGTAAGTTCACAGAACTTTATAAAGAAAAGCAAATCATATTTTTAAGCCAGTGCCTTAAGGAAGCTAGCCTTACCGGAAGACACCCAACAAACCCAAGTTATTACAAGTCTTTTACTTTTCTCTCTACCTAACATAGGAAAAACTACGGTTAGGTGAGCTAGATGTGTAATTTCTAAAATTTATTTAAGGCAAAAATATATAGAAATACATCTAAAAACTATTTCACAGTTCATAATACATCTTTAGGAAAATAAAAATGTTTACGATGTATAGAATCCTGGTTTATATTTTTTGAACCTTGGGACACTAGCTTTCTAACAACTTTATAAATGGAGGACAGTCCCCAGTCTTGGCTCACCTCCATGGATCCAAACACTGTTACAACTTAAAGAATCACGAAACACTCAGAAAAGAGGGGGGGAAATTCTTTATAGTCCTTGGACTAGATGTTAGAGACATGCTCCTCAGTGGGCGGCCTTCTGCTTTGGCTATCCATATTCATGGAAGTGGTGCCAAGCCAAGCCCAAAAAAAAAAAAAAAAAGAAAGAAAAGAAAAAAAAGACAGTCAGCACAAGCTTTCAACAACTTCCCCACATCCATTAATGGTGCTGCCCTGAAACTTCTATCCGGCTTGAAAAGACAGAGCTCGCACAAAGAGTGACAGGTACTGGCTAACAGAAGCCCAGGACTGAATTCGGTGTAGACACTGCCTGCTCCGAGAAGAGAGTGTGCCCCCTGATAAGGGAACCATTTTGTATTTGTAGTCTGGAAAATTTGATGGAGCGGTGGGGGTTTGGGGAGAAAAAGGAAAGTAAAAAAAAAAAAAGCAGAGTCGAGTGTGTTGTCATGTCTTTTTCACGAACACAGGTTCAGCGACCCAGTAACCAAAGAACTGGTCAATCGGGTGAATAAAGTCAGGTGTCTGGCCTCATGGACACCCAGGCAGTCAGCTAATTGGCTCCATTTTTCACTTTCAATTGATTGATTCAATATCATAAAGACCTGGCCTGCTTCGATTTGGGCTTACATAGTGACAACTAATAAGGTGACCTAGGCCCAAACTGCAAGCAGTAATGACCACCCTACGTATGGTCAGCTTCATGATGGAGACGGTACGTTTAAACAACTACAGGAGGGACTCACAGGTTGAAAAGCACAAAATAAAAAGATAAAGCTGGGTTTTGGAAGCTTGCACTACTGCCATCCCTAGGCGTGAAACTGTAAATTAAAGAATGGTCTGTTGTCTGCTCCACAGAGCCAAATCAGAGACATTTTACATACACACTTTAATTGGGGTTTTCGTTCTAATTGAAGAAATAAATTCCACCTAAGCAGATGCTTACCCCCCACTCTCACTATGGCATGTTTTTCACATTGGCAAGTGGGTGCAAAATATCTGCAGCGTGGTCTACTCAGATATAAGATGGAATTTCCCAGCTTTTAAATGGTAACAGATGCAGTTTCGGCTCTAATACACATTGGGCTCTCTCCCAAAAAATCACCCCGATCCTCCCCACCACCAGCTTTATTAACAGAACGTCACAGAATAACTAAAACCCTTCCAGTCAACAATGATTCATGGTTGGGTTGTTTTGTTTTTGTGTTCTGTTAGGAAGTAATGAACAAATGCCCCAGTTTCTCCCAAATGTCCAGGTTTCTCTATAAAGAACCCCCATCTTCATTATTTTTTCACTTGCTTATTTACAACCAGAGGTGTCATAATCAGGTTTCTTGTGAAAATGAAAGTAATCAAAAATGCCTTGTGATTCCAGGAAAAGAGCTTCTTAGGGAGACATGCCTGCCTGCTATTGATGTTGTGAAAAGGCTCCTTTTACATGGTATTAGATGTTGAGAGCACATCATATTGATCTAGAAATAAAAAGCTTGATTCGTTTTCTTTTAGTACAGGCAACCCTTACCTTCATAAGCACTTTGTACACTAGGAAGAGAGTTTTATTTTTAATTGAGGTAGAGTAAACAAATTATATTTGAAGAGCATTGCTATTTTTAGGGAACAGAGGATTTGTAAGCTTTTTTGGCAGCAATTCAGGTGAAAATCATGAATAAGTCTCACTCTTTCAAATCCGGCCCAGGCCTCTCCCTAACAGCCCTGCCCAGAGCCCAAGATGATGTTTAAAGTGTTGCTTTTATTTTATTTCTTTTTCCTCCGAAGGAACAAACAGTTAGGAGTAGGTTTCCCAGTCATTTGGCCACGCTCAAACGCTGAAAATGCAAACTGAGGGGTCAAGAAGTACCCAGGTTCTTCTACACATATATTCTTCATCCCTGAAAATGCTAATGTGGCTGGCTGCGTAGGAAACCGCAAATCCTGGGGAAATTGCACCGCCTGGCTGTATTTACCCCTAGAGATTAAAGCTTCAGGAGGACTTGAGGGCACCTTCCTCTAATGATGCACACCGCCCATTTGTTTCTGTACTTTATCTTAAAGTTCACACCGCACCACTGGAAGAAGAAATCGATATTTCGAATGATCTCCCTTTCCCCACCATACGATTCCGCTGTACTGAGAGTAGCACACCACCCAATACCAGCCTGTGAGCTAATCATCCTCCACGGAGAAGCGCCAGCTGCTTTATCAGAAACGCTTCCCGATTTTCTTAGCGACATGAGTCTCCCTATCTAGAAGAAAGATCTTACCTTCTGGGAAAATATTTTTCCAAACCAAGTTTAACTAACTTTACCCGAAGAAACCGATAGGTTTCCTCTTTTTAAAACGCGGCCCCCACCCCCTTCTCTGGCTCTTTCCTTCCTTTACTCCAACCTTGCCCCGCACGCCTCCCTCTCGCCCACCTCCTTTGGTTTCCAAGGAGTTTGCACGTGATTGCCAGTCTTGCAAAATCCGGCCGCAGCCCTCCGCTTTTAAACGCTCTAAACGACTTGTTTCCTATCTCATTAAAGTGCTGCCGGCCCTCCCAAGCGTGGAAAGCCGTATCACTGCGTGCTTCCTTACACCCAAGTCTCCTTTCCGTCTTTCCTCGGAGGGAAACAAAGTGCCCGAGAGGTACAGGTCGGAGGTACGCGCCGGGAAACTTATCCTAACGCATCTGACTCCAGGACCCGGGGCGCGGCGCTGCCGAGGAATCCTGAATCCCAGCCCGGCTTGTGCCGCGTGCGTGGGTCGAGCCTTTCCTACGGGTCTCGCTTCTTAAAGACAAGCTGGAGTCGGTTTCTGACTCATCGACACACACACACACACACACACACACACACACACACACACACGCACACACACACACACACACCACACACACAGGTGCGCGAACGCCCGCTCTCGGAGAGCTGGAGTTTGCCGAACCAGAGGGGTCGTTGGCTCTCGGCAATACGGACCCGCGCGCGGAGGCGTGGAGAGCACCGGGCCGCGCCGGACTTGGCAGGTGGCCTGCAGAAAGCCCCCCGCGCCGGCCACGGATAGCCAGAGAACCCCCCGCGCCCCCCAACTCCAGCGCCGGCGCGACCACCCCGGCAGCTCCTGCAAGTTTCTACTTAGAGCGAGGTCTCCCGTTTCCTGGCTGCCTCACCCCGAAGCCCCACTTCACGTGCCCGGGCAGCCTTCCCACCCTACCCGGAGCTCTGCAACCCCAAAGCTGCCGCACGCTTCCCGGGAGCGGCGCAGACGTCCCCGCCGCTGGCGGCGGCCCGGCGGTGTGGCCGGAGCTCGCCGCCGCCTCCCGCTGCTGCCGCCGCCGCGGCAGGAGCCTCTCCAAGGCTCTCTGGCCGCCCTTATGTATTATTCACTCGGATGGCCACGGCGCTTTATGGAGAGTCCGCGCCGGAGACGCCTGGTCTTCGCCCGGCAACTACTAGTTTGGCGATTCCAGGTTTTTTGAAACTGGGGGTGATACGGGGGTGGCGGAGCGCATTTTTCTCAGTTGTTTTGCTCTGGGGACTGGGCTTTTCTGCCGGGAGCTTGCAGGAGCGCGTTGCGCCCCGAGCCCAGGAGGGAGTGCGCCAGAGCCGGAGAGTACGGCCGGCAGCCCCGCGAGCGGCGGAGACTGGCGGGTGGGCCGGGGAGAAGAGACGCCTCGGCGGCTGGCCGAGCCGGGCCGAGCGGACGTCCTCTCCTCGCCGCCGCCCCCCCGTCCCCGCGGGCCCGCGCCCCCCGCGGCGCGCGCCCCCCCCGCCCGGGAATCCCCCGCGCCCCGGCTCGCCACCGGGCGGCTGTGGCTTTCGCCATCGCTCCATCGCCTCGCCACCAGCCCCAACTTTCCCCAGGCTGGACATGCGAGCGCGCGCGCGCGCACAGACACACACGCGCGCGCACAGACACACACACACACACGCACACACACACGCACACACACACACCTCCTCCCTCGACTCCAGCTCCACTTCCCTGTGTAGTTTGGGGATGACAGATGCCTGTAGACTTTCACCAAACAAGCGGTGGGGGCAGCAGACTACAACAGTTATTTAATTAAAAGGAATTTTTCCTCTTTCTCGCTCTGGCTCCCAGAATAGCTTTAGCACCCCTAGACCCTGAGCACACTCCTGCCTCTCCAGGTTACCAGTGGCCCGCTAACATCCATCTGCTTCCACGCCCCCCCCCTTCCGGCGTCTACCTCCCGCCTCCCCCCCCCCACCCCAGTCACACCGACATGCACACCTAGAGGCCAGCGGCGGGGAGCGTCGAGGGCACGACGCGGCCAGACTGCATTGCACAGTCATCAAAGTTAAGTGTGTGTCTGTGGGGTGCTTGTGCGCGCCAGGGGAGTCGCGGGGTCATGGGCACCGAAGCATTCACTCTGCCCTCCCCCCTCCACGGGGTCAGGGGACGCCTCCACTTGAGATTGCAGCCATTTTAGGGAAAGAGGTGGCTCGGGGGCCCGGGGGGAGTGGAGGAGGAATAGCACGTCGCGGGGGACTCGCAGCTCCGCAACCCCTCGGTGCAACCGGAGGGCGGCAGGCGCCGGGCGCACAGGGGCGCGGCGCCCGCGGCGACTTGGGGAAGGTTGCGCTCGAGTTTCCTGGTTTTGCCTGGAGTTGTCCGGGGTAATGTGCCGGCTCCAGGTTCTTTCTCGGGTTCCCGCTGGGCTGGGAGGTGGTGGGGGGTGCAGGTGGGGGAGGTGGCAAATTGGCCTCGAGAGTGAGGCGACAGACCCTGGAGACTGGAGAGCTAATGCTGGGGAAGAAGGGTACCTCCTCTCGCCGGTTGGCACTGACCCAGACAGTGCGACCCACTTGGCCCCCCAGCCTCCCCACCCCCTCCTGAGCCTCTGCCTCCCCGCCGAGTGCCAAGTGAGCGCGCGGCGGGGGGCATGGGGCGCCACGCCGCCCGGCACCGTGCCACCCCTTACCTGGTTGGAAGGGGTTTCCCAGGAGGAGCCGTAGTTGTAAAAGAAGGAAGAGAGGAAGGTATCTTCCGACAGCCTGCAGCCCGCCATGCTCTGGATGCAAATAAAATGAGGAAGGGGGTGGGGGGGAAAGCACACACTAAAAAGCAACCAAAAATTTTCAAAATCAAAATTAAACCAATAAGAGAAGAAGAAATTCTCTCGAAAATAAAGAAAAGGAGGGGGAAGGAAACGGCGAAGGGAACGGAAACTCTCGGCAATGCTCCCTCTCCGGCTAAGGAGGGATGCTCGGGCTGCCGCCGCCGCCGCCGCCGCCGCCGCTGCCGCCTTCTCAAGACGGTACCTAGAGAGGTTCGTCCTGACTTGGGCAGCCGCCGCCGCCGCCGCCGCCTGTGCCGGCTGCGTGTGTGCGCGCGTGTGTGCGTGTGCGTGTGCGGTGTGTGCGCGCAGAGCGAGAGACCGCAGGGGAAGCGAGAAGGAGAGAGAATGAGCAAGCCGGGATGCAGGGCGCAGTGGCAGAGCGGGCGGGCGTGTGCGCGCGGGGGTGCGTGCGTGTGTGTGTGCGTGTGTGTGTGCGCGCGTGTGGCTGGGTGTGCGTCTGTTTGGGGAGCTCACCGGAGAGCCAGTGCCGTCACGTGGGCGCGCTGACTCCGCCGGCTGCCGGGGACAGCCTGTACTACAGCCCCGGCCACTAAATCAGCCCGCGCCGCCAGACCTTTGCAAACCCCCGGGCCTCAGGCCGCCCTCCCCGCCGGGCCGTGCGTGCCCCAGGACGGCAGGGGCCGCGGGCGCAGCCGCGAGCTGGGCGGGTAGGGAAGGGGTCGCCCCACCCCCGGGGAGGGAGGAAAAGATGCCCGCGGAGACGCTCGGGTCCGGCGTTACGCCACGCACCCTCCTGGCAAGCCTTCCTCCTACCCTCTTTGAAGATTTTTTTTCTTAATTCCTAAAATCTCTTTCTCTTGCAGAGGCCCCTCTTCCAGCCACCGAGAAATTATTTTCACAGTTACTACGTCTCGATTTTCTTTCTTTCCCGGTGTCCCTCGTCCCCCGCGGGCGCGCGCACACGCAGGCACACGCACACCCGTGGCTGCCGCCTCCCATCCCAAATGCAAACCCACTTCCTTTTGGCAGTTGCTGTAGTTAAGCTAAGTCAATGCTACATCAAACTAGGCTAGGCTGAGAGAACTGGAAAAGTGGATTTAGGAGACAATACTGCCCCAGCAGGAAGAAAGGCTCTAGTTTGGCATTCTGTTGATTTAACAGTTACAAACGAGAACGGATTTTGTGGCTTCTGCACTAAAACTCAGGCCCTTGAGTCACAATTCTTTAAATGGAGCTATTCTATTAAGTCTATTTTATGTTATAAAAATGTAAACAGATACAATTCCTGCGCGCGCGCATACACACACACACACACACACACACACACACACACGATAGTATTTTAGGAACAAACCTTTCTTAATAATTGAGTAGCCGAAAGTTTTTTCTCCAAAAAGCCATTCCTTATCCATTCCCCCTAACTCTTTATACAGGTATTTATAGTAAGCAAAATTCAAATTAAAATTGGTGTATCTGTGTAAGGTACCTTTATAGATATTTGAATCCTCAAGAAGAAGAAAAAAAACTTGAAACAACCTGTTATAGGCAATTTATATTATTTTCTTTCTGAGTCCTTTTTCCAAATGCTGTTCAATTTTATTCAAGCCAATTGTTTTTTTTTTCCAAGAGTTCACACTTCCTCTTGTAAATTCCCCACTTGAGGTCGAAATCCTTTGTGAAATAAACATTTCCACAGCAACCCAGTGATGTCACAAATATTGGCTCATGATTTCAGAGGGGAAATAAAGCAGGCAAAAAGGCTCTCTCTAGAAAGACAGCTTCTGTTTTCTTGCAAATAGCATTGCCTCTAGTAGAGATTCAGAAAACAGTAGATTTCTGGCTAAATACCTGTTTCCTTTTTCTAAAACTGACTTATTTTTCAAAGATATGTCAAATGATCTTCTCTAAAAAGAAAAATAATAAGTCGCCATCCTCTGAGTTGATGAAGAATGGTGTTGCAAATCGGTTGTCACTGACCACACCAGCCACCATAGATTTTAATAAAGGGGAAAAGCGTTTTTGTTCTAAAAATGATGTCAGAACATTGAGAGATGAAATTTAATGTACTAACTTCAGACCCAGATACTGCTAACTGACCTGCCTTCGAAAATACAATAGGTTTTTAAGAAATATTAGACTCTCAGAAATTCCATTCAGTTATCAAAATTAGTGCTGATCTCACCGAAATTGAGTAAAGGGGCTTCTCCTCCCTTGCCCCTCCTATTGTTTCTTGTGTCCCCAAGCTGGGAGGCAAAGGGACACGTTCTTCACGCTGTCCCGGTTTTATATATATATATAAAGGGGGGGGGAGGGCTCAGGTTAACCTTCTGTTCCTGCAGCCACGTGGTTTCACCTCAGGTCCCACTTCCGATGGGAGCTAATTCTATCTCTGTGATCCCCTTTCCTATTTGTTGAATAGATTTGTTTCTCTCATGACGGTCCTGGAAGAATCAGGAACCTCCATTTCATAGATGTGGGAACAGGCTCAGAGATGCTAGATAATCCGCCCCAGGTCACCTAGCTACAAAGGAGGAATGGAACCCAAACTTTGTGACCCACCTACCCTTCTCATCCAGATCTAACTGAGCCCATCCTAGCCCTGCTCTTATATGACCATTCCACAGATCCCTGCAAGAACCGAACCAGTGGTTCCACTAAATGCCCAAATTTGGTGCTAAGTATACATTTGTGAGATGTGTTCATTTAAAAACCGATCGCATGTTCACTAGCTCGTTCGCTCTTCAAGAGGGCCCTGTTAGGAAGCTATGATTATATTTTTGTTTTATAGTTGAGGAACCTGAGGCCCAGGGAGAGACCCCCCGTAACTCCCCATCCTCTCCACAGCTAGCAAGTGGCAGAGCTGAGTCTTGAACAAAGACCTCTGGCCTGTGACTTCTCTTTCCCTGAAAGTTAGTCTGTCCAAACACATGGATCCACTGAGCAAACCCAGGGCCCCCAGAGATATCTAGCAAGGGAGAGGCAGGAACAGGTGGAAAAAATCTCCTCTGAGCAACAAACAGCGGAACATTTGTATAAATGAAGTCTGGCCTCCAGCCACGAAATTTGGCTCTCCTCAAATCTCCAGCTCTCTTTTTAAACAGGGAAGGTCCACCGAGAGCCACCTGGATAGACGTCTGAAAAAATGCCACCTTCTTTGCCCAGCTGGCCCCTCTCCTGGGCAGCACTTCCACACTGAAAGCATTCTTCCTCAGTAGGTTTGCTCACCTGGCGTTAGCCCGGTAACGTGGAGGTTTGTTTGGTAGTTCTCAACAACATAAAAACAAGCCACCACCAGCACCCCCCCAGCCCCCTCGGGGGCCTAGAACAGATGGAGACAACCCCTTGGGAATCAGGGAGCCGCAAGCTCATTGAGAAAAGATCACCTAGCCACCTTGCCAATTCCTTGCTGTGCGGTATTCAGGAGTCTGAAGATGGGAACCCAAAACAGAAAGCTTTTGACTTCCAAATCCACTGTGGTTGGTTTTCTCAAAGCAAACCGAACTTTCTTCTGCGTGTATTCCTCTGTCATATTGCCAAGTCACAATTTGTCACACTTGAAAATGTGTGAATTGTTGAATTGATTCATTCCATTAATTAGAAAATCCATCTTTATTCATAAACACTTTCCCCTCAAGAAATAAGTTTTTCATTAATTTCGTATTGGAAATTGGTTGATAGTCCAGATGATGCTGGGGTGTTTTCCTTGTTTATAAATGAGGTGCATTAACACACTCATACCACTAGGGTATCATTTAGTGAATGGCTGCTCCGCTCTGCAGATGCGAGAGGCCAAATTGCTGTGGATGTGGATAAAAAATGATCGTTTTGGCTAAAACTGCAGATGGGAAGCAGATGTAATGTACAGAGGAAGTTCGATTTCATTCAGTCTCCTTCCTTTATTAAAATAAAGTCTGCTAATTTGTCCTATTTTAAAAAGTCCTCTAAATACAATCTCTTATGTTAATCCCAGGCAAAGTGAACACCTGTCTCATTCCTGCCTTCAAGAAGTTTACAGTCTCAACAAATGTCGCTTGGTCTACCAGTATTTTTTGGTTGCCAGTTTTTCTCAGTAATTGTTTAAAATTTTCACATTCTCTCATGAAAGTTATAATTACTCTGGGGAAGGATTCAAGTTAAAAAGTAGTGAGACAAGGAAAAAAAAGTTGAGAAGGCAGAGGAATGGTATAACAAACAAGGAAGCTATCTTGTGAAAAGTACAAGGGCAGGAAGAAAGATGCAGCAGTTAAGGCAAAAAGGAACTAAGGCAGAAAAGGAACCTCAAAGCAACTATGACAGCGATAATGATGCACAAGTATTGAATGCTTATAATAAGCCAGGTGTGATGTTAGTAGGTACAGGACAGTCTGCCTTACTGTCTTACTTCGGGTTTCCCTAAGGCAAGGGTAGGGGTGCAGGTTGTTTATTTAGCAGGAAACACAGGTAAGGAAGTAGTGGGAACGAGATAAAGAAATGAAGGAAGCGTGAAAATGCACAGCCATGGCAACCTGAGCTGAACCCTACTTCGGGACCACTGGGAGAATGCAAACTTCAGAACTACCCCATTGAGGCAGTTCTCAGCAGAAGGCTGCTCCCAGGTGTTACTGACTCCTCAGCACATCCCACCTGCGGCAAGGACGAATGAAGTGGGGTCTGGCAACCAGAGAACGTCCTCAGGCAAAGGGACGCAGAGGCTGATGTTAGAATCTGGGGCCACATGTATAGTAAGGGCTGTGGGGACGGGGTAGGGCACCAAGAGCATCTGCTATCCAGACATTAACTGATTTCATTTTACAAAAACCTGATGAAGTGGGAACTATTACATTTCTGCTTTTTCCCAAGAGAACACAGTCTAGGAGAGTAAGAAATGGCATCTGTTGTTTTTACCCAGTTAGCATCAGCTCCCTGTTCTGGTAGCCATTCCCTCCCCGCCTTTTCCTTGGAGAAACATTCCCTGCCCGCCCCCTGCCCCATCTCAGCAATCGGACCTAACTCCCTCACTCCGGGTACGCACAGGTGACCCAAGGTGACCTGATGAGAGCTGTACCTCGGATTCTCACTGGAGCTATGGGGCGCGGGGTGAGCTCTTTCTGCCGGGAGAGCAAAGCTGGAGGCTATAAGCCTGGAGCTCTTCCAGGCCATGTTACTCCCACGAGAATGATCCCAGCTGCTTGAGAATGAAGCCAGCCCAGAGGAAAGCCAGCCTGAGAAGCCAGCGTTGAGAGGAAGCGCCACAGATGACTGACTTATATCTTTGGAGCAACTGGATCCAGCCCAGCCTGAAGCTAGACACCTCCCTGGAATATCTAAGTGTGTGAGCCAATAAACTCCTCTTAATTGTAAGCCAGTTTGAGCTTAACTCATAGAAATTAAGCAGCTTGGCTAAGCTCACACATTTCATGAACATGGAGGTAATATTCAAGGCCAAGTAACTTTATCTCTGTACAGTGCTAGGCCATGTTCTTAACCATCATGCTCTACAGTGGTAATTAGCATCTACCACAGAACAGAACCCGAGAGCCATATCATCCTTCTCAGAGCCTGGCCCTCACTTGGAGTCTCCTTCCAGAAGCCACTGCCAGTTTGTTTAAGAGGATAATGGATCAGGATGCATCTCAGCTTTGTTTGAATTGTTCATTCCATCAAATCATTAAATGTGTGGCCATGTCTTATCGATGGCCATTTAAGGAAGGCTGGAGGGGAAGTAACAGAAAGTTGAAAAAGAAATTAGAAAATTAAGACCTTCTGTTTTGTTTTTTGTTGTTGTTTTTTGTTTTGTTTTGTTTTGTTTTGATAATCCAGACAGGAGCTATTTATAAACAACTCCTGCTTTAGTCAGGACTTGGTTGCAAGTGACAAAAACTCCACATCACTGGCGGAAGGGAAAAACAAAGGAGCTTTGTTGGCTTACCTAACTGATGAAACCAAGAACAGGGCTGTCTTCAGGAAAGGCTGGATCTAGGCAAGGCTCAGACGATGTCAGCACCAGTTTCCTGGTTTCGCCTGCCTTTGGGTTGACTTCATTCTCTCATTCTCTGTCCCACATGAAACTTTCAGCAGTGCCTGGCTCGCTTGTTCTTTTTTTAACCAGCGACCCTAATAAAGAAAAAGTAGATAGATTCCCCTCTCTCTAAAGAGTCTCAGCAAAATTACCTGACATTCCTCGACATTGGCTCTGATTGGAGCATGTGCCCATCTTCACACCAAGTATGATGGCCATGCTCTGGCTGACCAGACTTGAGCCATGAGTCCATCCTCAGCTTTCCTGGTGAAGTAAGCACATGAACCAAAGCACATGAACCAACAGTGGAGAAGATGGGGTTTCCCCAGAGAGAAATTAGGGAACAATTTCCAATCTGGTAATCTCTTATTTTTTAGAAGAATGGTGACAGGCTGTCAAGCAGGTGGAAATAGCCATTATCCACACCAGTACTGTGGTTGACATTACAGAGAACACGTGACCTCTTCCTTGTCTTTAAGGGGCTCATACTATGTTCAGAGAAAAGTAGCATTACACATAAGACAATGAAAGAAATATATAATAATAAATGAAGTTAATTACAGGTGCTCATTTACAAGCAACAGAATTCACTTCAATACTTGAAGCAGATACTCTGAGGTAACGCGTATAATTCCTGGGAGAGCCAGAGAATTGGGTTTGGATGCTACAAATAAAAACAAAGCAGCCAGAAAAAGTTGCTATGTGGCAGTAGGAACCAAACACCAGAAACTCTACCACCCACTGCCCCGGAAGAACAAGAAGGCACTGCCACCTGGTTGGCCAGAACACCTGACGTCTTGCACTTAGCAGCCACCATTCATTGCTCATTTCTGCCTGTCGGTCCGGAGCAGGTATGTGTGCTTGAGGGTGCTTTCACATGCATGTCCTTACCTCCAAAGAGGTTTGGGAAATGTAGTCTTCATCTTCCCGGTCTCTAAGTACCAAAGAGTCAATTCAGAGGGGTTGCAATGGAATCTGAATAAGGTAATTTACAACATCTGCCATAGGGCAGGTCATAGGAGCTCAGTGGACTCGAGCTCCAATCACTTGTCACACTGGTTTGCCCGAATTGGATCTGACATTTGCTAAAATAAAATTAGAGGATGTGGCTGTCAGGGGGTGAGATGTCTACAGAAGCCTGTACTCTCTGGACCACTCTTGGACCCTACCTGTAATGCTGGGTGCCATCTGAAGACACGAATGATGAGGGCACGTTGCGTTTGTCTATAGGAGGCAGATTAGGAAGAAGTCCGGGCCACGTTGTGTGAGAACCAATCATGACGCCCAACTCCCCCTCAACGCCCGTCTCCAGCATTTCTTCCCCTTGAGTACTTTCACTTCTCTCTGCTTTTCTCTCTTACCAGGAGCTCACAGGAAACTCCTGACAGGTCTTTTTGTGACCATTCTTGCCGTCTACCAGCCATTCCCCACCCCGCCAATAAAATAACTTTTCAAAGAACAAATATAATCATGGTTGCCCTTTAATGGCTTCCTTTGCTCTTTGGATCAAAGCCCAAATTCTTAAAATGACCCCTCGCAATTCCTCCAACTAGTCGCCTGCCCCTACCGCCCCCCACCCCGCCATGTCTGGCATGATTTTCTCTGATCCCACGTAGCCTAAGAAGCCACGGGACGCCTCATGATGGAATTCTTACCACAGACCTCTCCGATCCCAGCTCGAGTAACTTCCTTCGCTGCTCCTTCTTCTGGTCTCCCAGCCCACATGAGCCTCAGGGCCGCCAGCACGCTGAAGTTCCAGACACGCCTGATTCCTCCCCGATGGTATAGCTCTGGTCCTATGGTACCGTCTTTCTGGAATGCCTTTCCTTCTTTTCCTGCCTGGCAAGACCTGCTCCAGATCTAGCTTGGAAGCCACCCGTTGGAGGAGGGCCCCTTGTCACCGTCTCAGAGGACACCCCATGTGTCTCTCTTGTCCCTGCTTCTATCATTCCTACAGGCCACTTCCCATGAGCCACTCTGATTCTCTCCGATATTCCCCACCTAGCACGGGACCTACCTACTAAAAAAAAGTTGACCGAACTAGACCAAATAAAATTAAAAAAAAAAAGCAATCCCCCTACACAGAAAGCAGTGATAAAGAAAATGTGTTCTACTACCACCTTGAGACCTCAATTAAAGTGCTTTTCTCCTCGTGAATCCTGGCTTCCAAACAAACAGAACCTGACAGCCCGAATTAAATCATTAATCTTTCTAGTTCTCTGCCTTGGTTCTAACACTAGTGAAAAAAACTCTGATATTCCACTAGAAACTTGCAAAAACAAAGCTACAGCACAGTGTCTCGACTTCCTCTGGCTGTGCAACCCATACTATGTACACGTGTCCAGAAGGAATGTTCGCCTGCACTCCCCCTTTTACCGAGGTGGAATTAAATGCCAAATTGCCATATTTGATCATTTTGTTTTCTCACGGACACCCAAAGAGCACACACGCATGCACACCCACCGTGTTATTCGACTCCATAGATGAATTACACAGTGCAAACAGCCTTCGCAGAAAAGAACACAACCAGAAATGCGGAAAACTTCTGCTAAATGTTACGTTCCAGCTCCTTCCTATACACGCTAATGCCTTTTGATTTAGAGTGACCTGCGGGTTTCCAACCATGGGCCAGTGAGGAAATAAAAGAGCGTTTCCACTCGGCCCTGTATCATTGAATACCTAGATGAAGTTTTCCCCGGTTCTGCTTTCAGAGCCAGACAATGCTTTTTTGCATTCCATCATCATAATCATCATATAGAAACACCCAAAGGCCAGGATAATTCACCTTCGCTGTTCTACGCTGAACGCTAAACCGTGACCTAGGGCACCCTGGACTGGTTCGAGCGTATCAGAAGGGCCTCTGGTCGTGAGGCCTGCAGCATTTATTTTTCTTTGAATGACAAAGCTAGCCGCTTTACGGTCCACTCTTTGGAAAGGCATAACATGGGTCTAGACACTATGGACTGAAACATCTTTTTCCCTTCAGACTCTGTCTCAGAGCTGCCAAGTCATCACTAGAGACAGTGGTTTGGAGGTCGCTCCTACCACTTCCCCCTGCTGAGATCTGGAGAGCGAGACCACAGCAAGGAGTGAGAGGCCATCAGAGCCGGGCGCGGGGGGAGGTGGGTCTCAGGTGGGGGAAGCCGGAGAGGCACACGCGGCATGGTGGTTGGACCAGGATTTCTCGAGCTCGCCCGTGCGCATGGACCACCTGGAAATCTAGGCGCGGTGTGGACTCTGGCTTGGGAGAGCTGGGCTGGGGCGTTTCCTAGCAAGCTGCTGGGCAGTGCTGATGCTACTGGCCCAGGGCCCACAATGCAAGTGATACAGCTAGCTCTAGACCTCAACTCCAAGTCAAGTGGGCCTGACCGGGAACCGCCTCTTTGGTAGCTGGGCACTCTTGGACAAATTACTTGACCTCTCTGGGCCCTAGATTTCTTATCTGTGTAACACCGAAGACAGCGCCTATCAGACAGGTCTGCCAAGAGGATTCAATTGTGTGATGCACGGGAGAGGCTGAGAGTAACGTCTGGCACATTATAGAAGCACGTGGTGAGTGTCGCTGAGCATCACCTGGTCCAGAGCCTTCTTTCCCAAACGACATCAACAGAGACAGAATAGAGACCAGAGCCCACCTCCCCTCCTGCCCAGGAAGTATGCCTCGCTCATTTTATTCTTTCATTACTCTTAGTATTAAATTACTTGCTTGGTTTTATTTCTCATGATACGAAGTAATACATATTTGCTTAAAAACAAAAAAAAAAGAGGGAAGAAGATAGGAAGGGAGGTAAAGAGGAAGGCACAGAGGAGGGAGGAAAGAATAAAACTAAATAGGAAAAAACACATCTGCCAGAGCGATCACACGACATGGCTATACACGGCCAGTCACACGTACGCACGTATCCTGAATAAGGGAATGACAACGTGCGTGCCACTTCGCGGTCTCTCGTTCTCACCTGACGCATCGCAGTGGCCACAGAAACAAGAGCAGAGGCATCGACGCTAACAACAGCCCCTCTGCGCCAGGTCCTCACTACGTGCCAAGCGCCCCCTCGCACACACTGAGTGCCTTAACTCGCTGATTTTCACAACAACACTTTGACGCGGACTCTTCCTATCCTCATTTTACAGGTGAGAAAACCGAGGCGCAGGGAGAGTAATTCCAAGGGCACATAGCTAGGACTTGGGGCATTCAGGTTAAAAACCAGGCAGCCTGGAGGCACCGGCCAGGCCGTTAATTTCTGTATTCTGCGTCCTTTGCAGGTTCATCCCGACAGGCTGTTATAGTGCCTAATTTTTTCCCACTTACCACATCAGAAATATCTCTCTGTACCATTCCCTGCTGGGGCACAATATCATTTTTGATGGCTGCATACTATTCCGTGTGTCTGTTATTATCTTCGTTCTACAGATGAGAAAAGCGAGGCTTGGATGCTCAATAGAATGACAGACAGTAAAGGGAACAACCGTGACGTGACAGGGAGCTTGGCTCTCTCTGTCCACTCAACAGAGACGCCGAGCACGCGAGAAAAACAATGCTACCCTTCGATAGGACGAATAGGAGTGGCAGCAAGAATTCGGGAAGACTGTTTAAAGAGGTGACGATTCGAAGCAGCGCCCGAGTGATAAGGGGGTCATCGCACGGTAGCCTAGAGTCCGATTTATGTAAATCTCTCAACATGAAACAAAATGGTAACCCTAGAGAAGGTAGAAATATCATTCACCATTTAGTATACAATGCAATATATATGTATGTGTGTGTATATATATATTTATATATTTAACAGTAAAGCATATGTATGTATGTGTATGTGTGTGTGTGTGTGTATGCCTTACTATTAAATTATACACCTGAAACTTACTGGATTTCGTTAACCAATGTCATCATTAAAAAAATAAATTTAAAAAAGTGTCATTTACCTACAAATGTATCATAAAGAACGAGTGAGAGAGGGCAGGAGGGGGCTTAGCAAGGTGTGCAGCCAGAGGCTGGAGGGCGTGGCCCTGGCTCTGTCCTCTGTGTGGACTTAGGCAATCTCGGTCACCTCATTTGCAAAATGGGCTTGTGATGCTTACCTTAGGGCAGGGCTACGGTGAACATGAAATGTAATAGCCATATGGGGCACCTGGACCAGGGGACATGGAACACTTTCAACGCCGTTGACATTGACACGCAGTGTTTGGTACATCTGGCTGTTAAAGGGCCAAATCTGGGCTTAAGACATCAATATTAATTAACAGTAGACTAAGGAGATCCCTGAGACCTCACAAACTACACGTGTTCATGAGGACGTTGGGCATTGTCGCTGGATGATGATTAAGATCCAGATAATACTATGCGCATCAGGTGTTAAGTCTCACCACCAGGGTGGCTTAGCAAATTCTGAGTAATGACTTCTGGCTTCTCATTTAACGTTTACTCTGTCTGGTAAACTAACAGAAAAGGCTCACTGGACCACCCCAGCTACCTCTGACCTCAGCTCTTGGGTGATGCTGCTGTTGACATAGAGACCTTGGTGGGAAAGAGCCTTCCTCAGGGGTCTATGTTCATGACAATAAATAATACTAACAGTGGCTCCTGCTGGGCAGTGGACTGAGCACATCATGCCCACCCTCTAACCTCGTCCTCTGACCTCCTCTCCCCATTTTACAGGTGAGGGGACCGAGGACCCGAGGCGTTAAAGAGCTTGACCCCTCGTCCCCAGATCCCAGCGATGTTACCTTCTCTGTGAAACGCCCACATTATGGGCTCACCACGCCCTGCATTCTCCTTCGCACCGCCTGTCACAGCTGCCATTGCACGGCTGTCCACGCGACTATTGGCTTCCTGTACAAAGTCGAGTCTAAGAGTGCAGCTCAGACGCCAGGCGTGCGGGATCGGAGAAGGCGTCGCCTCTTCCCAGCTGAGTGACTGACTGTGGGCGTTATCTAGCCTCCCTCCACCTCAGTTTCCTGGTCTGTAACATGAGGGACATCGTAATAATGACCTCACAGGATAACGGCAGTGACAAACTAGTGTTGCTGACATGCTTGAGGACATAACCAGCAGGCAGCATGGGACCAAAGCAGGGAGGGGCTTGAAGGCCGAGTCCCCTTACACTGTAACCTCCACCGAGACAGGACTGTCCCGCCCAGTGCCTGGTGTGCCACGAGTACCTGTAAGAACTCAGGGAAGTGCCATTATAACTGCCATTCTTATTTTACAAACCAAGGGTTGAGTCCCTCACCTCAGGTCGCCAGCTGGTTAAGAGGCTGAGCTGAGACTGGCCCCAAACCCTGAGCTCACACCCACTTTGCCATTCCACCAGCCATTGGGTCTCTCTCTTCCATCTGTAGGATAAAAAACCCACGGTCCGGGCAATGCGATCTCCCCCCAGGTCTCAGGTTCCTGGGCACGGAATGGGGACAGGGCAAGGGACCTCCCTTCCTCCCTTCTCTCAAACTCGTGGTGTTTTTAACTTGTTTCTTCACTTCCCCAGGGGACTTGCATGTGGCCTGTGCCTAATGATTTCCTGTGAGAGCTCTTCCCAGGGTGTTTTCCTGCGTCTTCAGAGGAAGAACTAACCCAGCCAGACGGTCTCCATTCCCCTCCTTTCACCCTCTCGGACCAGACCAACCTGGCATTTTTTTTTTCTCTCTCTTGAATTTAAGAGCCTTGCAGACACAAAGATCCTTTTAGCTTTTAACATATTTAATAATTTATTATTTATCTGCTATTTTTGCAAATGTAGTCCTCAGATCTTGCCTTTGCATCTCCGGTTTCCAATTTGCACCTACCTGACATAGTTTATATGACAATCCATTGATACTCTTAAGGCAGGGTTTCTCCGTCAACACTTCTTTATAGTTCTAATGAACTTCTATGCTTCATTTACTCAAGAAGACAGCTTTCTCTCCCTTTCACGTTTTCCTGCTCACAGGCGTACAAATCTTCCGTGTCGCTAATACAGTGTTGGCTTTCCCCGCGTCTGTTCGGTTTTTTTTTTTTTTTTAAACATGTTTGCCCTTCAGCCTGCTATTAACCAGTTTCTTCCTACTTTGAAAAACTTGCTCTTTTAAATTTCATCCTTCGTTTTTTTTTCCTCGGGGATTTCACCCTTTATTAAGAAGTGAAAGCCAATTTTGGAGCAATCATAGATACCAGAGAGCCTCATGAATCTTGGGTGTCTTCCCGAGCCCCCGACACGGGCATCAGCACACGGTGGGGACACAATAAACACTTGTTGCAGCCGCGGTGCCCAAGCGAGCAGCGAGCAGCTTTTAGGAGGGCGAGTTCGGGGTGCTGGTTAAGCGCACAGCTGTGCAGTCGGGCCGCGTGCGTCTGACAGCTGGTTCTGTGCCACGTTCGCTGTGTGACCTTAGGCGAGCTCCTCAAATGCTCCGTGCTTCGCTTTCCCCGGCTCTGAAACGGGACTGAGTCGTTCTACCAACTTCCGAGGCTTGTTGCGAAGATTAAATAAGTGGAGCACTTAGGATGGTTCCTGGCAGAGCGAGCTCTCAGTGAGCAATAACTTTCGTTATCACTGACGGCCTACTGTTTGCGAGACTGATAGATACTAGAGAAAACGTCGAACCGCAGACAGAATCGGGCAAATCAAACCTCTCCCCTGCCCTCAGATTGTTACTAAAGGCAGTAAGAAGACCTTGTTTCCGGTGGTCTACACAAGCGCTCCGCTGTGTGGAGATGGCCCATCTGTAAGGCCCAGCATCACCTGTTAGTTCTGTGCACCCTCAAGGCCAACATCTATTCAATAGGGATGGTCTCTTGCTGGGGAGAGAAACTACAATCTCTGTTCTCAAATCCATCACCTTTATTCAAATAATGTCTTGACTCGTTCGTCTAAAACGAATTGCCCGCACACCAGCTGGGAACCGCTGCTAACAAGCCAAGGATGGAAACCACCCAGTCCTCTCTAAGGATGGGTCGTTCAGGTGGCAGAGGCAGGAATGCCCACTAGGGGGCGAGGGCGCCCGTTCGTTGTTCTCTGTGGTGGATCAGTCCCAGGACTGGGAAGGGAAACTAGCATCTAGGGGCACTGACTGCAGGCCCTCCTCTGTGTTCACCACCACTGCCTCCGCTCGGGAAGCCATACTAACTCCATGGAAGACCTGAGAAGTCTCAGGCTAACCTGCCCAGGATCACAGAGCTAAGAGGAGAAACTGCAATGGAACCCAGAGTTCTTACTCTACCAGGCTGCCCCCAGAATCCCAGGAGAGGGCAGCACACCACGTTGCCTGGAAGAGAAGGTATGAAGACATGTAAAATGTAGACACTGGAAAACGGGTAGATCACATGCATCTTCCCCAAAAGAGGGGCGTAGGTTTCGGCCCACGGTTCCCAGAGTGTGTCCCATGGAACATAAGTCCTGGGAGGTGCTCTGTAAAAAGGGTCTAGGGTCGTCGTACAAGTTCGTAAAATGTGGCTTTCACTCTTTTCTCTGAAATGCAAAGTACACATTACTTCGTTAAAGGTCCCGACAAGTCCTGTAGTAAAGAAACCTGACTGCTTGATTTTGTTTAAGCCAGGCAGCGTTTCCCCAGCCGATCTGACATCAGGGGTTTTATATACATGTGACATCCATTAATGTTCGCTTTGACATTGATTTGGCTCTGTGTGCTCCCCAGGACACGCACCTGTTCTCACGATGAAATGGGCGTGTGGATAAACGTGGTGGTTTTGTCAGATAAGGAACATAACGAGAGTGAGGAAATGGGACTTTGCACACTCGAATAATGCATTGGCGTCGATGTTTCAAGGACAGAGGAGAAGGTGTCCGTGCAAGATACTTGTGGAGAGTCAGAGTTACGAAACAAAAACGGAACCGGAACCATAAAGAAATCCAAAGTCTTTACGATAGGAAAACCATTGCAGCATTCGGGGCGACGCACAGATATAATCCGGAAGACAAAATAAAATGGTAACGAAGTCGTTTCACACCATGGGGTACAAAACCTGTATTTTATTAGTTCATGCTCAGAGCTAAGATTAGCATGGAATGAGAGTTTATGCACAAATTTGCTGTGTTCACCAACATGGGTGGAGGTTTCGCTACGGCTCTACGTTTCAATCGCTTAAAAAAGTACAGTCTGTGCAGCATTATTTACAATAGGCAAGACATGGAAACAGCCTGAGTGTCGACTGATGGATACGTGAATAAAGAAACTGTGATGGACTACTATTCAGCCATAAAAAAGGAAATCCTGCATTTGGGATAACACGGATAAACCTTAAGGGCATTGTGCTACGTGAAATAAGTCAGACAAAGAAAAATACCATGTGATCTCTCGCTTATATGTGCAATCTGAAACAAAAGTTCATAGCAAAAGGGATCCGATTTGTGGCTACCAGAGGTGGCATGTGGAAAGTGGAGGAATTAAATGAAGTCATAAGGTGCAAGATAAGTACCGGGTGTGTAACATACAGCACGATGGCTCAACACTGCTCTGTGGTACACTCGGAAGTTGTTAAGAGAGTAAATCCAAAGTTTTCATCTCTGAGGGAAAAAATTTTGTGTATGACTATATGAGGTGGGGATGTTAACTAAACATATTGTGGTACTCATTTCACAATATATAGATAGGTCGAGTCATCATACTGTGTACCTGAAACTTATACAGCGCAGTACATCAGTTGTATCTTAACAAAACCGAAAACAAACCAGTATTTAAAGGATTGCTCAGTAAAATAGATTCGAGAGAACTATTAGAAAGAAAGAAAGAAAGAAAGAAAGAAAGAAAGAAAGGAAGGAAGGAAGGAAGGAAGGAAGGAAGGAAGGAAGGAAGGAAGGAAGAAAGAAAGAAAGAAAGAAAGAAAGAAAGAAAGAAAGAAAGAAAGAAAAGAGAGAGAGGGAGGGAGGGAGGGAGGGAGGGAGGGAGGGAGGGAGAGAGAGAGAGAGAGAGAAAGAAAGATGGATGGATGGATGGAAAGATAGATAGATAGATAGATAGATAGATAGATAGATAGATAGATAAAAGCTAACACAGAGAGAGAGAGAGAGAGAGAGAGAGAGAGAGAGAGAGAGAGAGATGCAGAGAAACGTACAGCCTGCAGGGGCAGGTGGTTAAACCCATGGCTGGCTCTGAAATCTGCTTTCTCCAGTTCAGTGCGAGGCCATCGGAGACGAGGCAGAAACCGGCAGGGAGCAGCTGCTGTTCCACAGCTGGCACAGCTGCAGGACTGACCCTGAATAGACCCCTTGGTTGGCACAGGAGCCCCGCAGCTTGCACTGAGCTCGGGCCTCAGGACGACATAGAATAACAACACGTGCTGTTCCTGGCCGGTTAAAGCTGGGTGCGAATCCTCTGATACGCCTCTCTCGCATAGGTGTGGTCTAATTTCCCTCCCCGTGCACCTGAGCTGGCCCTCGTGACTCACTTGACTAAGAAAATGTGGCAGCGCTTATGTTCTGGGACTTTTGAGGCTAGAGCAATAAGAAGCATCCCAGCCACTTTCTGTAAGGAGGACCGAGCAGCCCTGTGAAGAGGCCACGTGGGGATCGGGCTGGGCTCCAGCCCACAGCCAGCAGCCCCTTGCCAGCCATGTGAGTGCCCACCTGGGAGGTGATCTGCCAGCCAGCCCCAGGCGAGCCATCTCAGCCATCCAGGCAAGCCCTTCCTGAGGAAGCTGACCCTACGTTCATGGAATATAGCAAGATAGTTGTTTCAACCCATGGAATTTGAGGTCATTTGGTAAAGAGCATCAAGAAGCTGGATCACAATTTTATTGACCGACTACTAGAGGACGGGCACTAAAGTAGATGCTCTGTTGTCTTCTGTCACCTTCCTAAGAGCCGCCATGAGACAGCGTAGGTATTCAAGCAGACAAATAGGAGAATTAAGGCTCTGACCTTGGCCTTGGGCATATTATGAGACTCACCTAAAGTTACACAGGAATCCTGTTTTGTCTATCTTCATTATCTTTAATGACGAAGAAACCCTTTAGGGGAAGAATCCACAAGATCCGCTAGAGATAATATGGGAGGGAGAAAAGTAGAGTGAATGGTAGGTTTGTGTGGGTGCCAGAGAATGAATCCCGGATTCTGGCCTAAAATAACAGTTGTAGGCAATGGAGAATTTTGATGAAAATGTGCTCTCCTTCTGGCTGCGGTTGTATCACTGCTATAGACCGAATCGGGGACGGGGGCTGGGGGAGGGGGAAGGAGGAACTATTTTTGCCATATTAAGGATTTCTTTTCCTTTAAATTATCAAGGCTGGCACACCAACCGTGACCTTGACACTTGTCTTTGACAAGAGTGCTCATGGATTTAGCACTTACTACAGGTGAGCATTGCTTCGGGTCTTCCTCTGCTAGGTAACCCCAGGCGCATTTCCTTACATTTGTAAGTGCTTTAGCGTTTAGAAACTACATTTATCCACATGCTCACTTCGTCCTAAGACCAGATGCTTGTCCTGGGGAGCAAACAGAGCCAAATCAAGCAAGAAATAATTAATATTTATCGGGCACCACCTACGTGATTGAGAAACAGGACCCTTTCTTGCTCCCCTTCCCCACTGACTTGCCTATTTCCCTTTGCTTTCTTAACTTAGTAGTTTGCGTTGTAATGGTTTATACATGTTTTCCTTGAGTCTATAAGTTTCTCTTGCATAGCAAGAGATTACCTAAGTGCAGTGCTTGGGGCAGAATAGGCAAGTACCTCTGGTGGGAAGGAAGGAGGAAGGAAGGAAGGAAGGAAGGAAGGAAGGAAGGAAGGAAGGAAGGAAGGAAGGAAGGAAGGAAGGAAGGAACGAACTGTATGTATAGCTAAGTGGTGAAGAGGTAGTTAAAAATAGTGGAATCACTCAGCCCTTGTTGTATTTCCTGACCGTGTGATTGTGGACCAGGTACTTAACCTCTCTGAATAGAGATTCTGTTACTTCCACAGAGTTACCGGGGATTAAATGACATAATGCATCTCTCTCATAGTGACTGACACATTAACTCTCCGACGAGAAAGCTATGAAGAAGAGGAACGGGAAAAGGATATTGCAGAGGTTGCAGAGCTAGAAGATGAGGATGAAGAAGACAGCACAGGACAAGTCATCCAACTGGGCACTTAAAGAGATGCATTTAAAATAAATGGTCCTCAAGGTGCCCAAAGCCTCTTAGGGAGAAGTCAGAAAAGACAACAAGCTCTACCAGGCCGTTTGACATCAAGTGTGAGGTGCTGGTGCGGTCAGTAGCAGGCAAGGAAGTAAAGAAAGGTTTTAAGATGGAGAGAAGGACGAGGTGTGGGGGGCAGGACGGAGGCTGGGGGTGAACCATGGGGGGGGGGTGTGAAGGAGACGGATCCTAGAGAAGAGTGGACAACTAAAAACATTAGGGGAGAAGTGCTTCTGGGGCATGCGCTCGGGGCATCCAGCATCGTGCCAGGAAAAGCCTCGACAGCCAGGCACAAGCTCCAGTCCCACAGTTCTGTGACAGTTACCCGCCTGACCGCCTCTGCGTGGAGCCGGGATGGCCAGGATTTCTCTGTCCCCAACAGTATTGTAACACCTGTCGCTGAAGCTTGGGAAGTTTGGGACCAGACACAACTGACTGTATTATTTGGGAATGAGGGTTTTCGTTTGTTTGTTTGTTTTTAAACCCTGCAGGCCAGGCAATGTTTCAATGGTCACACAGCAAAGGCAGAGAGTGAATCCAGATGAACTAACTCCCCAGCTCCCTCCCTCCCAGCTCTGCTGATCTTTGATGGTGAATTAGGACAAAAGAAATCTGCTTCTCCTGGGAAGCCATTTGATCAGAGCCATCAAGTTCACCCCTGCCCTTTGCCCAGCACAATGGCCCAAATCCCCAATTACGGTTTTAAAGGTTGCTGGCCCTGGACCAGGCACTTCGTTTTCCTCATTTGCAGTACAGAACTAATGCCGATTTCTTGTTGGCAACCCTCTGTGTATTTAAAGCATTCCATGATTTAAGTGGAGTGCCCTCATTTTATTGAAAGATTCGAGGAAGAAACAAACAAACCATGCTAAGAACACTGGTAAAGTGGGAATGTCATTTAGGAAGCCTTTAAGTTAGAGGATTTATATCCCAAGCAAGATTTTTCCTCCCTTCATTCATTCAACAAACATTTCATGGAGCCCCTACTTTATGCCAGGCAAAGTGAATAAAACCAAGCCCCTGATCATATATATATTATACACATACACTCATATCAGTGCAATAAAGAAAATAAAGCAGAGTAAGGGGAAATATGTTGATAGGAGCATGTGCACTATGTGACTAGGCCTCCGGATAGGTGGCCTGCGAGTTGAGACCTGAGAAGATGCAGCAGGTGCGTTTGGAAGCCATGTGGGGATCTGGGGCAAGAGCATTTCAGGAAGGAATATCGAAGACACCAAAGATTAAGTAATTATTCCGAGGTCACGCCAGTGAGAAGCGGCAGAATCAGTCCGTTCGGCCCTTCCCACCACCCTAAGAGGTATGATCATCGTCACTGAATAGATGTGAAGTGGGGGGTTGCGAGTGCTGGAGTCAGGGCCACCCCATGTCCCAGCCCTCCACGACTACCCCATCATGCCTCCCTGGCACCCCAGGGCTCGCTCGGATCAACACTTACTAGAAAAGTGCCTTCACTTCCACAGGCCCCCAGGTGGGTCATCCAACAGAATGTTCCAAGAAGAAAGAAAGAGCCTGGGAGCCGCCGGAGGCGCAGCTGTGGAGGTGCTCAGCTCCCGCGGTGCTCACGTCCCCTGCGGAGCGGCACCCGGCTCTCTTCTGTCGGCCAGCGCTGTGTGATGCGACTGAGAAGCCGAAACGTGAAGGGGAGACAGCATGGGAGGCCAACAAGAAAAGCAGATCGGGCAGCGGGAACAGGATCTGAGGTCTCAGGCACTAGAACTAGGGCGAGTCGCTTCTCGAGCCCTCGTCAAGTTCGGTTTGCTTCATTGCGGATGGAGACTTTCTTTCCTGCTCTACTAGGTACGCGGTTCCCAGGCATTTAAAAGCAAACCACAGTACTGACAACTTACTGGGTACTTGGTCTTGGCTGGGCCTACGCTCTTCTACGTATATTGCATACTTTTATACTTAATACTTAAGTGTAAGAGGTAGATGCTAACGCTGCCCCCATTTTACACATGGCAGAACTCAAACGTTAAATGACTTCCTCGGTCGATCTAGAATTTGAATCCAAGTCTTTCTGACCAACGAGAGCCCATGATTTTAACACAATGGTTTTAAATTTGGGATTCGCATTAGAACCAAAAGGGAGTTTTGAAAGAAAAAACAAAAAATTCTGATGCTGAGATCCTAAACGTATAGATTTCGGTTTAATTTTTCTGACGTGGGAGCCAGGTTGAGAACCAGTTTTAAATGTATAAAGGGGCCCATTAAAAACTGGCACGGAGAAATCGATATAGCTGTGTAACGAATGAAAATAAGATGGCCGTCTTCATAATGTGTGCCGAACGATGGTATTCTTCAGCAATTAAGTGTTAATCTCAGTTATTCATCCTATTTTATATTAAATGCAAATGAAGATATTTGACTTGGTAATTTTTAAAAAAATCTGAATTTGAAAGGTGTAGCATTCTGAAAACATATTATTTTAGGTTGCCTTATTTTTTTTTTTTTAAGCGAAGATATAATAACATGAATCAAGCAATAAAACAAACTCTGGGAAAACAGAGTCCAACCAACATTCCCACCCAAAACAGTAAGTTAACTTCCAAATTGCTAGGGGTGGCCTGTGGATGACTTAGGGCTGTTATGTAGTTTACATTAGGGAGACTTTCTGAAGGTCAAGGTCAAGATGCAGTAGGTAGACTTAAGTTTTCCCTTTTAAGCTCAGAATGAGTAGTTAACCCTTAAGCTGAGCAACTCACCTTCAGCGAGCAGGTACTCTTAGCCAATTTCTAGGTTTAAGCTAAAATCGTCACTGTGCATGAAAGTAGCATTTTGTGCACTCTAAGATAATTTCCCCATCTGCTCATTCGCTAGCTGTGTGACCCGGGACATTAAATATCTCAGGCTTGCTTTTTATATTGAGCAATAGAAATAGCACCCAGGGTTCTTCCTAGTGCCGCTGTTCGGACGGAAGGAGGTCGTTTGTGCAAGGAGCTCTATCTAGCACAGCGCAGAACAGAGAAGGCGCTCGCTAAATAGCCATTTCCCACCTTTTTTATGAATGCTCACGTTTGGTTAGTGGAAACAGGGCATGACTCAAACATATCCTTGAAGGATCCTGGATTTATCTTCTTCGGTCAAGAGTTCAAGTTTTAGTTTTAAATAGAAATCACGGGTGTAAATTCTGTTTAAATTGTACCTTCACCATAATAAGCCTTGATTGGCTTAAGCCCTGTGTAAATAGCACAATACCATGTAAGTTATATTGTAATAACAAACATCCCCAAATCTCAGTGGCTTCTACGACAGGTTTATTTCTTGCTCATCTCCATATGGGGTCAGCTGGGAATTGTGCTGTCTCCACACTATGGAATGTTGCCACGGCAGAGAGAGGAACATGGGAATTACAGGCTGTGTTCTTACAGCTTCCATTCAGGTGTGACGATGTCATTTCTGCTCTATCCCATTGGTCTAAGCAAGTCACATGGCCATATGCAACTTCAAGGGGATGTGAAAACTTACCACATGCCTAGAACCAGAATATTTGGAGAATTGCACTAATGACTACCACAGGGATCCTACAGTTTACAAAGCATTCACCACAATGATTACTCAATGTAATTCTCACAGTATCCAAGATAGCAATTAATTAAATGTGATAATTCAATTATAAGGTGTCAGTGAACACCAACAAAACAGAAAACTCAATATAAATAGTTTGGACAATTCTGCCCACTATTCTGAGTGAGAGTACCTTGAGTGTATGAAACAGGTGTGAATCTGCTGTTTGCTCATCTCGCAGTGTACTTGTCTTCTAGAATGAGCGGAATTCTTGCTTTGCTCTCTTTTGCAAATGGCCTGAGTGAAGGCCAACTATACTCAGTCTCAGCTCAAAAGTCTGGGTTCTTTCAGTATTGGAGGAAAATGTGGCCATGTGGTCCCCCTGCCTCCTTGAAATAGCCCAGCATGCTTCTTTAACACATCACCCTCTCAGGGAGATTTAATTTGAACTATATAATGATTTTTGCCCTAAGGACTCACTTTAGAGTCTGATCCCTGGGTAAAAGATGAGACTCCACTTTACCCCTGTCCAGAAGATGAGGAAAGTAACAAAAGCCCAACAGTCAGGTAACAAGGACATGGAGCAAGCAAGTGGCTCTTAATCCCCGTCTCCTTAAGGCAGACCCCTGTGAGGGGATAGCTTAGATACATCTCAAAAACTGTGTGGCTTCCCCCAGCTGGCTTCTGGCTCGGTATTTCAGCCTCCTCTTCCACAGTGGAGATCAAAGTGTGAGGCAGGAAGCTAAGAACGGCCTTCACTTTTCTTAGTTAACCTGGCAAAGAAGTGCTTTGGTTTCAAAGCCTGATTGCTAGGTGTCAGGCTTCAGGGGGGTGAAAAAAATAGATGGTTTATCAACCCCACTTAATTATGCCAATAGAACTCAAGTGAGATTTGTTAAAGGATGGAAAATTGGACGGCCCACGTGTGTCAATATGTCAAGGAAAGCTTACTAAACTTCCGCTCATCTGATTAGATCAATAAATATTTATCTTTTCTACATCTGTACAAATACTTCATTAGGTAGCAGTGATGTGACCTCAATTTTTCTCTTGATTTAAAGATTAAGGGGGAGTGGTCAACTTCTATATTCAGCAGTTCTAGAGACAGATAACCTGAAAGCTTCATGCAACAAAACATCCAGCAATGTAAAAACAAAATAAAATGAAATAAATGACATAACAAGATCTTTCAAAATGTATAGCTGAGCAAACCAGAAAAAGCCCAGGATGAGGACGGAAGGACTGAAAATTCAAATAAGGATGATGCGACAGCGTACGCTTTGACTTAGCAAGACAGGGGCATAAGGGGCGGAGTGTAACTGTTCTTTCTACTAAATCTTGGGCCTTTAGAAAAGAACGTCCCAATGGCACAGATAAGACAACGAAGCTCAGTTTTGCAGTGGCGGGAGTGGGGTAAGTGGGTTAAAGGAAACGACATTGCTATAGAGATTAGTTAACGGGCTTCGGGGTCCGCTCTCTCCACCCTCCACGCCCACCTTCAAGATCTGAAAACCAGCTCTCGCACTTAACTAGTCCTAGGCCTCTGGGAGGTTACATAACCTCACACCGCCTCATTTTCCACGGCTGGGCTGTTGCACAGAATTGATAAACTTAGCGCATGTTAAGTGCTTAATTAGCACAGTACCTGGTACAATAAAGCGGTGTTCAAAAAATGGTAGGGCAACTCAAAACATGTTTTTCTTCCAAGGTTCAACAGATTTTCCCTTAAGAAAGCCAAGAAATGGTATCCTTACTTGAAAATGTAATGAAAAAAAAAATACACTTTGTGCTTAGTTGTAAACAATCTAGATTTCATAGCCACATCAGACGTTAATTTAATGGTTAGAAAAAAGTCTGAAATCAATAAATATTTAAAACTTCCTCCACAGTTTAATCACCACTGCAACAAATGAAAAAAAAAAAAGTTTTGGTTAACTATTATTCAAATTCTCTTAATGACACTGGCATAGTTCAAAAACAGGTTTTTACTTAGGGAAAGCAGGAATCGAATGGGATTATAAATAAAAGCCGCAATGTAGATAACCACATAAGGGGAAAAGCCCTCCCAAGGAATAAGGAGACAAAATAACAAACTGAATGACCTTGAAGACGACTCCGTTATATCAGGGCCTTGCTTTTCTTTGAAAATGAGGGTTTGAAATCAATGACTTCTGAGGTCCCTTCCAGCACTGTCTCTGATTTTATGACAGCTGTTCCAATTGCAATAGAAATTATTCATCCACTCGGCCCTCCCATTCCACAAAAAAACAACACACAGTATCATTTCTAAAAGCCAGAGTCAAATTCTTGTTTTGCATTTTAAAGTGCTACATGACTGCTAAGGTTAAAACTCTTCTCTTTCAAATATCAAAAAGGTTGAAATCATCAGGATAAAACCCATCACCACTGTAAACCAAAGTGGATTTTCAACCTAGTAGAAAATTTGAATTGACAAAGCATGCAAAAATTAGCTCAAATATCTGCAGCCTTCCTCTATGAGTGTCCGGGTAAAGCTTAGTGGTTTAAGTGTTTACTGTTTATGCTACAGGAAGCAATGAGGCTAGAAAGGCTGGAGGCATGAATGCGATATGCCCAGAAACTAGAATCTTTGGACAGGAAAAGTCTTTTTCAAGAAAAATTAACAACTAAAATCTACAAATTCTTAATCTGAATTGTTTGTTTTCACAAGACTGTGTTTTGTGTGTGTGTGTGTGTGTGTGTGTGTGTGTGTGTGGTGGTGGGGGAGGGGATGATCTATGGGGTAAATCACCAACTATCAATCATGTGTTTGCAAATTTCCAATTTTTTAGTCCCTGCATTTACATTCATTTGTAGGTGACGTTTGTTCATGTACACACACGGTGAAAGACACTGTCCAAATAACTTTTGCTGTAAAGCGGAACTTAGAAAAAAAAAAAATCACTTAAGAAATCAAATCTTATAGAATGGAAATACTTTCGCCACAGCATTCACATATTTGACGGTGGATCCCAAATGCTTATCTAAACAGAGGCAACACAATTAAACCGCTTTCACTCAAAATGGTGTCAGAAGGCAACGACCCTATTTACCACCACTGATAAGTTATGACAACACTGTTCCATAGCCTGTCACTGTATTTCTTTTAACCCCCGGGCATTGGGATTCAGGATCTCCTCAACACTAAGGACTTATCTCAAATGCTTTAGTGCAGAACATTAAAAAATATCAGGGATGGAATGCCTTATTCAGAAACTAGATAATGACTTGGGAATAAAAGGTGGAGAAGTAATGAACTGTCACTTACTGGTTTTTCCAAGTTTTCTATTTTCTAATAAAGAGCAAAACTTTAAACACTAACTTACAGCATAAATCTAGCAGGCTCAGAAATTCTGCAGGGAACCCAATGTCCAAGGAAAACTTCTGATCACGAGTAGGTCTCTGTATTTTTCAAGTATAACTTAATAATATATATGAACTCATTACCAAGTGTTTGTTTACTAACAAGATAAATCTAGCAAAAAAAAAAAAACACCTAACATTACTTTTTACAATCAAAATGAGTTTTGAAAAAATGACTCTCTAGATAGACCTATATAAAAACTATCAGTATTACTTTTTAACATGAGGTATAACGAGCAAATGTCCTTATTTATGTCATTTAATTATTCTTCCCTCTTCCCTTACGGGACTGGAAAAAAAAGATGCTGCAGAAGGAAAATAATTTATTTCTGCCAAACAGTTCAAGAAGTCTTTTTAAAGTCTAAGCACCTGCTACTGCTTGCCTAGCAGAGCCTAAACTTGCTCACAAGACTGAAAAGAAAGGTCAAAAATAAATAAGGCCATTCCCTGGGGACTTACGCTGGGTCCTCGGAGAGTACATGATGCTGAATTTCCCTAGACAAACACTTTGGTCTTTACTTGTAATCAAATACTGACTTCGGCACACTACAGCACAGCATCAGTACACTGTGCTAATTCATAAATATAATAGGGGTTTTATCCATGAAAAGCTTGTGATTCCTCTCCATACATTCTTTCAAGAAACTTCTCTGCAAGCATCCCTGGGAAAGCATTCAGGTTACCTAAATCTTGTCAAATTCACAGTGGTATCGATGTTCACACAGGTGATGTTAACTAAGAACCCTACGAGTCAGGGTAAGCAAGACAGATCTCACTATAAAGGGAAGGCTACGATAAATATTTCAAAGTCCATCAGGCTCCACAAAATACCTATTTAATCATATTTATAACAGTGGAACAGGAAAAGCTGCCACTTATGGGTATTCACCGGACCAGGTATTAGTTCTATATTATTTCACTTAATAAAGCCAATCCTTTGGCAATTCTCAAATCAATCTTCCCTTTCTTTACAAATGAAAAAGTAGGTTAGGTGAGTCACAAATCCACAATCTCACTGCTGGATAAAGACAGAGCTGGGATTTAACACCGATCAGTCTGTTTATGAAGCTCGTGACATCATATTCCTGTCTCATTCCTTGGACAAGCTGGTTTCTAGCCTCGTGGGGAAAAGAGAGTAGGAGGTCCTACTATGAAGTTCCACCACCACCGGTGAGGAAGCTATTAAAGAAACACGAAAAAGCCACAGCTGTTATATTTTAAAATATCTGCTGAAAAATTCCTGCACAGCAGGCCTAGTGTTAGGTACTGGGGACAGTGACATAAGACCTGGCTCCAGCCTTAAGGACCTCACAGCCTACTGGAGCACCTTACTTGGACTCCAAGAACAGAAATGGGGAAGACAATCAATCATTGTGATGGCTCCAAGTCATGGGGGAAAGAAAGCAGTTTAGTGCGGATAAGCGAGAGGAAATGTGGTTCACTTTGGTTTGGAAATATTTCTGCTCCTAAAACTGAACAAGTCACTTGTGGATTATGCTCACTTCGGACTAGTATTTCACAGATCTAAAAACACAATCGAGAAATGGTTGCATTGAAAATCCATACTACAATAAAGCAGCAAGTCACCAGGTAACAGAAGATACCTTACAGCTCCTCTTAACAGGAGGACCTGGGAGGCGAAGTTCCCTTTCCCATTTTCTTGTGAACATTAAACCAGAATAGAAAACTAGACTCGCCTTGTTCACACAGGTGCCTAATATATACTGTGGACAACATTCTAAACTCGCAAAGAGAACCACGCAGTGAATCACGGATTCCAACTAGGCTTTGTAATATCCAAACTCCCCGGTGCCCGACTCAGAGAAAAAACATGCATGGCATGGCACGGGGAGTCATTACCAGGCAGGGAGGAATGCCCACGCTCCTGATAGAGCCGCATGACTTTGATCTCAGTGCTTCCAGAAAGAAATGGAAATAATGCAATCTATCCTAGACTTATGAGGGTCAGTTCTCATCAAGGACTCTGAAGAGTTCCTATACATTATTTTAAAATTTGCTATTGATTGCTTTCTCCTCCTCCACCATGCCCAATCACGTCTACTGCCTTCAGCCTGTCCATCCTACTGTTTCTTGGTGAAAACCTGACTGTCCAAGAGCTATTTGTTCACTTAAAAAGTCCTTTATACTAACAGATACCCAATATTACATTTCTCTATAGTTAAAAAAAAAAAAAGAAGAAACTTGGGAGGGGGGTATGTGGGCTTCAAATACTTTTCTTACTTCTAACCAAATGCCTTCTACCAAAATTGACACAGTAGATAGATCCTGATCATTACATTTTTAAGGAGACATCTCTAAAGCAGTCAGCATTTCTATACAAACTCCCATTTCTCTAAGGTAATTAAATGTCTCTAGAAAGGTAAGTGAACTACAGACTCAGACATTCAAAGCTTAAAAATAAAAACCTTTAACATCACCAATCCAGCCCCTCTACAATGTAAAATGGTAAACAATTACAAAAAAATATAAACTAGATTAAATTACAACAAATTTCATTAATATAATCAATCTTGGGAAGTAATGATTACAAAAGTCAAATATAAAACTAAGGATATTTAAGGAAACTTTTTACAAAAGTCTAGTTTGTTTTTCTAATAAGCAAAACCAAGAATAAAAAGCCAAAAAACTAAGTGTAATGTCAAATGCTCACTACCACAATTCAGATGAAATTCTAACCATTCTTTACAATTTCTGCACAAGTTTATTTATGATTCTTTAAAAATGAAAATGCTTCCCTTTTAAAGATGTTAGCACTGGTAAATCTCCCTGTGAATCCAATCCTAGGTTCTTTGATAAAGCACTAAATTGTGCTCCTGTCACAGAGCTGAAATATTCCCCAGCACCTAATTGGGTAACCCCACTTCTTTATATAATCTAAATTTAAACCACACACCTCTGTAAACATTAAAACAGCACTGAGTTTTAAATCTGCCACTCCCTAAAACTGAAGAGTACACCTCATTTCATTCTGATCATGCCTCAGATTTCGCCAAGTCTAAATTTCTTTAAACTGTCCCACAATTCTTCATATGAGTAACAAATCTAAGAGCTGACATGAAGACGTCCCTCAGCAAAGACATTAATTACTGAACACATACTGTGTTCGACAATGCCACTAACTCGAAATCACAGAACACATGGCATGTGGCAAACTCAGTGATACTAAGATGAGTTCATGGGTACAGTCACCATCCAAATCTAAATATACAGAATGCTAAACCTTAAATATAAAGAACATTTGCTTTGCCTAATAATTTTTTCAATCTCAGGTATCTTAAGACTTTACTTTTCTCAATGCTGACCATACTCATCTTCCACAGCCTGAACTGTTTTCACTTCCCAGGCTATATAGATCACAGGAAAGAAACCTGAGGAAAGTGAACTATCAAACTCTGAAGATCTAAACCCACTCATGACCTAAAGCATCCTTTTCATAATCCCTTGCGAATTCACAATCAAATCACTTGCCAAGTCTCTTGCAGTCACTATTGCCTCCTTCAAACCTGAACCTGATTCTACCTCACACTCAGATCAAGATATATTCCCCCTCCCCCAATAAAAGCCCCAAGTTGAGGTCCGCTAACCTTCCCTTCTGTGTAGGAATTTTTTTCATTTCCAAGGCTAATGCCACCAAGCTTGGTCTCAACCCCGGTCTCTCCTAAGA
Organism: Rousettus aegyptiacus; assembly: GCF_014176215.1. Classification (NCBI taxonomy): domain Eukaryota; kingdom Metazoa; phylum Chordata; class Mammalia; order Chiroptera; family Pteropodidae; genus Rousettus; species Rousettus aegyptiacus. The sequence goes on from NW_023416285.1 coordinate 13,351,714, forward strand.
CATTGTGTCAAAGTTTCACCTAAATATGTTAAGTTGGTCCCTTTCTTAAAAAAAAAAAAAAAAAATCCTCTTCTTGATCTCAATCTTAACCACACAGATTCTTATAAAAAGATCCCTCTTTCTCAATAGCGCCTACAGAGGCCAGTTAGGTAGAGTAAATGAGGGCATGCAAGGGGCTATGGTAAACTGAAGAGTATGTGCCTACCTAGAGGGGACAGCCACAACCCCAATGCAGCAGATTACTAGGTCTGTCCTTACCAAATCTATGAGTATGCGGTATCTTTCCTTTTCTAAACGACGGCTCTAACTGGTTCGCACACCCACTGAGGGTCACATGAAGGAGATGGTCACGCAACATCCAGCTCTTCTGGCTGCCTGTTCACAGCCTCTATCTTAAACCAACATAAGCTGGCTCAAGACAAAACTACGAAACCCAACGGCCTCCAGAAGTCCCAATTCCCATTCATCATACCTCTCCCATTCCCTTAGTAAAGGTTCTATTCAAAATCTCTGCCATTTTTCTAAATGGCAACTAAAATCACAATGAAATGACCCTAGATTCACAGTTGACACACCACGCCTCTCATTCACGTATATGCACTAAACCGGCTATGTTTGATGACTCTCTTGCTTTATGCTCTCTTGCTTTTCATCTCTTGCCCTTTCACTGGTATTCTTTGTTCCGGTTCAGTCTCTTTACCTGGGTTATTATAGTATTTTTTTCTAAGTGGCTTCAGTGTCGTTCCTCATCCTTACAAATTTATTTTCTATACGGAACTCTAATCCACTCTTAACAATCTCAACCTAAATTCATAGCCTCATCTGTCTACCTTCTACAATAATGTTTAAATAAAAATAACTTCTACGCCTAAGATAGAGCCACTCCTGTCCAGGGTGCCACATCAGCACACCAAAACTTAGGATAACTCTTGTGTCTCCGTAAAATGCTCCGCTTGACCAGAAACACAGCCGATCCCCGAATGCCACACCAACTCTGGGCTTTCTCACCCCAAACAAGGTTGACAGTGTGGCTCCAGCCAATTAGTATGTTCTATTTTCCCCTTCCTTGTTCTTTATTCTTTATCCTTCAAAAGCTTCTTGCACCTTCCACCCCATTTGGTAGTTCGCTGAAAGTAGACTACGTCATCAAGTGTTAAAGTTTGTTTGTATGATCAACAGTCATCTTTAATAATGTTTTAAGTTTAGATATCGCTTCGGCTAAACTGGACTCCTTGCTGCTTCCGTAACACACCATGAAAACTGGCCCTGAACACATTAAAGAAAAAAAGATAAAGTGGACTTCATCAATATTTAAAAGTTCTGTTTTTCAAAAAGACACTCAAGAAAATAACAAGACAAGTCAACAGACTAAAAATACAATTGTAAAACACATCTCATTAAGGACTTGGATGGAGAATGCATAAAGAACTCTTAAACTCAAAATTACGAGGGGGCCAGTCACTTCACCAAAAAGATGTATGTCAAACAGGCACATGACGACGCTCAGCATCAGTGAAGATTAGTCATTAGTGAAATGCAAGCTGAAGCCACAATGAGGTACAACTATATACCTAAAATGACTAAAATCTTAAGTTAAGTAAAAATTGATAATTAGAAAGTGTTGGTGAGGATGTAGACTTAAACACTTAAAACTCCTTTCTAGCAACCAGTAAATGCATGAAAACATAACGGACTACTATTCAGCAGCGGAAAGGAAATGTATTGATATATTCGATATGGATGAAGCTTAAAAGCAACATACCCAGTGAAAGAAAAAACTAGACACAAAACACTACACACAATGTGATTCCATTTATCACCCTCTGGGAAAAGCTAAAAGGACAAAGTTTAGTGGTTGCCAAGCACGTGAAGTAGAGGGGATTCACTACAAAGAGACAGGGAGAAACAGTTTGGGGTGATGAAATGTGTATTGATCGTGACTATACAACTGCATAAACTTGTCAAACGTCATCGAGCTATAGACCTAAGAAGGTATGGTTAGTTTAGTGTATGCAACTTATACCTCAATTAAAGACAAACTTAAAAAACTGTCCATGAACCAGGGCTCTTGGCTTGAAATACTGTTATCCCAGTCTTTTGTGCTGTGGAAATCCTAATTATTTGTTGGAGGGCAAACTAAACCTCCTCCACAAAATTTTCCCTGATTACTTAACCCAGAAGTTGCAAATGGTTGCCCAGAATTCAGCTTTAAAAAAATATATTTTTAAAAAGCCTAAAATTTCTAACAGGAATATTTTATATGTAAATATGGATTTCCAGCTGTGTGAAATACATCCAGGCATCCTGACCTGGTAACTGGCTAGAGCCAGGGATGTCAGCTCAGTCCTCACCACTTCCAGTGGCTCACACTTAACCATTCAACCTACTCGGCAGCTTATTTACATTGCTTTCCTCAATACTTGCCTAATCTTTCCTGATACTTAGAGCTTTCATCATTATTACCACATTAAATATACCTTTCTTTACAGATATTTGCACATATTTTTAAAACCCCAACTAGACCATAATTCAACCGTCTCTGAATTTATTTTTATAGCCTCACAAAATGCCTTCCAGAGTTTGATAAAATGAGCAATGATCAGTACAACTAAGCAATTTATACAGGAAGTCTATGAAGGAATACCACTAACAAGTAAAACAAAACTGTCACCAGGGAGAGACATTTTAAAAGCAAAAAGGACAAAACCAAGTCATATGAATGACTGACTTAGGTTTATAGAGTTCTCAGTTTCGTTCCACTCACTATTCATTACAAGATAACAAAAATACCTTATTTCCAAACAATAGGCCTGTATATTAATTAAAAAGGTAAGAAACTTGCTAAACGTAAGTAACTCTTAGGTTTGGGCTAAACTGATAATAGAGGTGGCCAGAAGTTGCTGCTTTTGCTAGGTAGTTGGAATACCCTAAAAATGAAGAATTACCAAGTTCAAACTAGAGAATTCGAATAAGCAAAATAGGGAAGTACCCATAATCTGGCCAGGGTATAACAAGAGAATTAAGTCACCGCAGCAAGAAATTTTCAACAAACATGTTTGCCTTGGTGATGGCAAGAACTACTTGACCACTTGTGCAATGTTACTGACGAGGCTGTTTTATCCACAGCTATGGTACTAAGGCACTACTAAAGTGCTTAGAAGAGAACACAATTCCCTCCCTCTACTTTCTCCAATATAATAACTATAAAATTCAAATCAATGTTCAAATAAGCATACACCAAACCTGTTTATTTTAAAATACTGGTAAAAGGTGCATTCAAAAACAATGTGTAGGTTAGTTCCTCACCATAAGAATTCTGAAACTATTAGAAAACTGTATAATTAAGATATTATCCCAATTACTTAAGCAATTTTTAAAATGTCTTTGTTTTAAATGTTATTTGATGAGCTACGAATACACTTTAATGTGTGAAGTCTCCCAAGATTCACACCACCCAAGGTTGGTAAGGGTCTTTTCTCAGTCCTGGGCCATACCCAGAACTACCTATCATGTATGTAATAACTAGATGCCTTAAATGTATAGTTAGTAAGATTAATATGGCCCAAAAGCATGCTGTGGCTGCTGGAAAGGTTAATATAAATCATTTTGTTACCAACATGATGTTAATCGTAAATTGCATTAACGGAAGTGCTGGCATGTCTCGTCCCCTGGGAATTATACATTCCACCACATTCTGCCCAGTTTAGACCATATAGAATGCAATCTAAGGAAACACCTGGCAGTGTTAATCAGGAATGTTCAGGCTACCTACAAACCATGTCAAAGAGGAAGGCTAAAGGGAAAACAGGCTCTCCAACCTATATGAGTAAAGGATTCAGTTAACTCAAGTGGCATCGTGGCACAGCTTTAACTAACCCTGCTCTAGAAGGAAGAATTGTAAACAGTTATACGAAGATTTTAGCTCAGTATTTCTAACAGAACTATTAAGTTGTCTTCAAAACTACTGACTTTCTTTAAAGTACCTAAGCAGAGGGGATGGCCATTAAAATTATTCAGAGGAGAACCCCCAAGTGTTTGTAGGTCCCTTATACCTAAAACTCTAGGACAAAATCACACACTACATAAAGTTAAATTGAACATTGAATGCTTTCTGGCTCCTTGGATTTGGGTCCAATGAGCTGATTACACGGTATATTTTATCCTGTCCTATTCTCCCTAAGCTGTGTCCATTTCAACTTTTATAGTCAAAGGTTCTACTTTGCTGATGGCCTTTTTTCCTTAAGCCATATACCCATAAAAAAGTAGCTCTACTATTTTGAGTTGAGATACCTCTTTAGAAAATCTTTAAAAATTATTTTCTAAATATTAGAGGGAATTTCAGTTTACTTGTTCTACATCAGAGAGGACTTATTTTATAGTTGTAACCACCTACTGTGAACTCTAACTACTTTAGTATTCAGTTGCCAAACCTATAACAAAGGGGTTGGAGAAAACAAGTTTTAAAAGCCATCCCCCCTTTGCCAATAATATCAATGATCAAGAAACTCCCAGCTTGGGCCAGATGTGGCCAGCCTCACAACACTGAGACAGTAGAGCAGGCACTACAGAGTGAAAGCGTAGCTTTCTCCCTTGCCATGAACCACTCCCAACGCACACCCAATAGTGCAAGACGGAACGACCACAAACCATTCCTAGAAACTTTGTCAAATATCAAACTTTGTTCTACATATCAGGAGCGCTATAATTTAAGTTTCTTTATTGGAAAACCTAGGCATAATTAGATTTTAAAAACAAGATTAATTCATACATACACATTGCGACCTGTTTAAAATTGGTTACATGGTCTGATTTTACATAAAGATATGCAACTGTCTTACAAACTGTATACCTGCAGTATGAATTTTAACAGGCAACATTATTTTGGCAAAGGCTGCCTTTTTAGTGAAAAACAGTCTGACCAAGTGTCTAGACCTTCTCTACCCAAAAAAACTCTAGCAGATAATATTTAATGTAGGATAAAATGTTAAGCAATTTAAATGTAACCTAAAATATCATTTCGGCATGTAAATTATCCTATGGGAACAAAAGAATTAGTACTTACAGAAGCACATTAACTCCTTTAAGCCACTAGGCATCATTAAGTAACAACTACCTACACTAAAAAGCATGCCAGTAGCCTGAAAAACTCTTTAATGTGCCCGATTAGCTCCCCTTACGTCACACACTGAATATATGCTTCAAAGGATATTTAAATTCTCAGTACACACATCCTATAAACTTCCTTTAAGTATTTTTAAAAGGGGTAAAAGTATATTAGAAGGGTGTCTGGACATTAACAAGTCCAGTACCCTTTGAGGGTCACACGAAATATTTCATTTATGGTTAAAGAAATGGTTTTTCACTTGTTTACTGCCTGTTACAGAAAATGAAAAGTCAAATTCACATTTTAACATACTCATTATTTCTGCATAGTGCATGAAAACACCCAACACTGAGACCAAGATCTCCAATGAACTGATTTCAGAGGCAGAGGGCTTAGCATCCTTCTCTAACAAAAAGGTCTACTAAAAATGTGGTTAACAAAATAATTACCAGCCATATAAAATGAACCTTACAATGAAGGAAAAACTCTCCTTTCATTATTGTCTTTTGGGATCCAAAAATGAATAAAACTACATACTTTATCCCATTAGATCACATCCTGATTAATCTAACAAAGTGCCAAGATATGTTTTTAAAGACTACTTTATCTAAGCAGTAGTCCTTGAGGGAAGATGTTAAATATTTCTAATCATATAGTATACTAACAATAGGGGAAAAGCCCCACATTAAGAAGAGAAGAAGCCATACTTTAAAGAGAATAGAACAAAGATACCAAAGTGCTTTGGCCAAAATTAGTATAAATAGACTTTATTGAAGTCAGTGCCTCTGTACTGAGACAGAAGATTGTGTCTACATAAGCACAAGTTGTAACATTTCACAACTTCTAAAAGGAATGTCAACAATTACAACGATCATGCATACCATGGTCGATAATCACATTTTAGAAGCATTTTCAACCATTTCTAAAGAAATGCTTATAACATTGTTATATATAGAACTACTTTCAATAAACTGCAAAACATTGATCGACTTTTCCAGTATGAGCTACAGTGTCAACACAAAAGGGAGGCATAAATGTTTAATTTATGAAATCAGAATGGAATATTTACTGTAAAGAAAAATTAAAAAGCTTTCAAATAAAGGCCATTATTGAACCAACGTGAAGAGCACAACTTGAACTTTTGAGTTCATTCATCTTTTAAAGCTGTCCTCTGAATAACTTCAGTTCTGAACACTGGATTCAGTATTGTGAGTATTCCTTGGACTGAAGTTTGGCAATAATGCGATCCAGCTGTCTCTTAGCTTCACACTGGGGGAAATTGCTCATGTCATAGTACTGAGGGGCAATTTTCACCAACCTGTCCAGAAAAGGGGGGGAAAAATCACCAAATTAACATTGAATTAAAGTACTAGAGTTACCAACAAGGTAGGCAGTACTCATTAATACACTGATGTGCAATAGCAAATCTACATATCCAAATCAGTGTTAAAATTACAAATGCCTAATCCTTATAAACACTTTTACCAATGTGTTATTCTAGTAAGCTGTAAATTCTCTGATGTTGGACGTTCTATAAAAAAAAAAACAAAACTAAACTTGAGAAATTCTTAAAAACACTTTCTTTACATTAATATAAAGATATTAACATACAGTTGTCCATTTCTCTACTCTAGAACATTACTCTGACCAATCTCTCTAAGGTTATAGTAATACAGATTCTATAAGAAACACCTTTGTAGTCAAAGTGATTGGATCTTCTCATTTTCCAAGTTTTAATAACTAGAAACATAACTCTATACCTCAAAGAATTCATTTGAATAAAATCTTTTTTAATGCTTAGCCATACAATTTTTTCTCGACAAAGCATGTAAGATAAAATGGTAATGTACTACACAATTTAAGTGTCAAAAGTCATAAATCAGTGTAGGAAAGAAGCCCCACAACATAGAGAAAGTGACATCAACCAAAATAAATGCTTTCAGGCCCACCATTCTTGGCTGACATTTCACATCATAAGTTACAGAATGGATTCTGGCAAAAAATAAAAGACACACAACCTTCAAAAACCACACCTCGCCCCACAAGGGGCGGGGTGGGTGGGCACAAATTTTGCTTAAAATAACAATCAGTTCTGATTATACTTTGTAAAATCAAATATGCTGAGATACAAAGAGGCATATACGCATTTTTTTTTTTTTTTGGAGGCAGTTTTTATGCTTGCTTTAGGAGCACCAACATATAATAAATAGTTGAGAGTTACTTGTAATGGGACAGATAAAATATAAAAACTTGTGGAACCAGGGAATTTGAGTTAATCATTATGGCAAGACAATGGCTCCAAATTCTGGCCACACCCCCGAGCAACTCCACTGTCCTCTTAGCAAAGCTAAGATTGTAAGAAATCAACCATTCCAGTAGGTCAAAGCCCTGTACTGTAACTGCACACTAAAGTATACAGAAACCAAGTTCTCCTGTAAGGGAAAAGGACAGGCTTCCAATAACCAAGTCAGGTTCCATTCTAAGCAAAATGCTAACAAAAACTATTAGAAAAAAAGACACTGCTTACCATTCTGGCTTGATATCTGTACACGTCCGAATGTAATTCTTTGTTGTAAGAACGAACTCATTATAAAGCACCCATTCAGGCTTGTGGTCAAGAACAGTAGAGGGATGCAACTGAACCACTTGGTTGTCTTTCACAGTTAAGTAATGCCCTGTCCGTTCTAAATGTGCCACCTGAAACCAAAACCCTGTAAATTAATATAAAGCTTCTGATGTGCTAGTTACAAAACAAGTGATGTAAAACTACCTATATAATTAGAAACAGGCAGGCTACACCTTTTGCTTTGTATCCCATGGCTATACTTTTTTCACTGATAAAAGCAAGGATCGACAAAGTACCGCAGGCCAAATCCAACTCCCTGCCTACCTTTGTAAGGTGCTTGTTAGCTAAAAATGGTTTATACTTCTTTAAATGATTGGGGGGGGGGGGGGAATCAAAAGGAAAACATTTGGTATGGAGTAAAAATCGTATAAAGTTCAAATTTCAGTGTCCATAAGGAAAGTTTTATTGGATCACAGTCATTTGTCCATGGTTGCTTTTGCATGAGAAGGACAGACAGAGTTGAATAGTGTCAACAGGGGCCCAACAGGCCTGCAGAGCCTAATACATCTTTCTTAGTCTTTTCTCTGTCTCAGACTATTAGAGTGGGTTCTTTAGCACCAGGTAACATCTATGGAGTGGATAAACAATTACTAGAAGAGTCATGTTTAAGACATAAAAATAAAGAGAGCAAAAAGGAGAAGCAAAAAATAACCTACTAAGAAAAAATTTAAGGAAAAGAATAGGGAATAAAAAAAAGAAGATGCATGTGCTTCTCACCTATATTTCTTGGGTCTCTGTCTATAATCAAATCTATTGATTGGTGACTCTAACATTTAATCAAATACTAAAGCAGATAATTACATGTCCTTTCCAATTCTAGAACTCTAGTAATATAAAGTGTGTGAAAAAATGAATAATAAAAAATTCAAATAAATACTTCCTAAGCACCTACTAAGTGCCAGGTACTATAATGTATGCCCCTTTCAAACAAATTTAAATCTTAAGGAGAGAATCAGAAATCCATAATGCCTGAAGATGGTTTTGTACATTTTTTGAATTATTAAAAGAAAATTTAAGAACACATCAAAAATAACTAGTGTACACTAGTACATAGTATGAATACAGCTGGGTCAGGAAAATTTTCATACCTAATTCTACTACTCACTTAACTCTAATAAGAATGAGGTCTTATAATATATAAGATGCCACAATAAACATTCTTTTAGTTACCTTGATTTCAAATACAGACAATGCTCCAACCTATTTTTATTTTGACTCGGTGCATTTAGGTCCATTCTATTTATTGAGCTCATATGGCCTGAGGCAGGCCACATCCTACTTAACAGAGCCAGAAGAGAATGAACAAACAAGACTGAGACAGAAGAGATAATTAAAATCAATCCCATCTCAAGTTATATAAGATTGATTTGTTTTCAATTTTATCACAAGAAATTTGAGCTTGAAACATAGTTTAAGACGCTTGAATGTTCACTATATTTACCTAAGTTTTACTTCAGTTCATATAGCCTCTAATATAACACAAAACTAAGTGAAACATTTTAAATTATTTTTCATCTTTATTACTTGGCTCAAAAGACATTTTTGGCTTTGGCAATGCCCAAATGTTTTGCTTATAAATATCATTGATAACCTATAGAACTGTGGATGAAATACAGCTGTTTAAATATTTGAATTTGGGGGTGATTAGTTTCTACAAAAAGAGGAAAGCAAACTGTACTTCTGGATCCGCCCAGACAATGGCTTCCTTTCAGTATTGTTATGACTATGTCTCCAATGGATATCCGGATTCAAGGAAATTTTAAAATACATTTATCAAAAGTCAAGGGTTGAAATTTACACTAAAGAAATAGCTGCTAATCCCACTTGAAAATGGCAAACATATCCATTTGGTATAAAAAACAATCTATAAATAAAAAAGTAACTCCAGAATTGATTTCTATCTAATTGGATTGGTAACTTGCCATTTAGGGAATTTGTTACTCATCAGACATATAAATTTCTTAGTATATTAGTTCATTTGAGATTCTAGGTGTAATATTTAAGATCAATACTCAAAGATTTTCTTAAACTGATTTGTGCTTAGATGGATTCAAAGAGCTGTTATAGAAAGCAAACAATATTATGTAAACGATTTTGTATTGCTGTATTATCCACATACCTGCATAAAATACCCAGTAACCAAAGCTTTTCTTATATTAATATAGTAGTCCCTGCTTGTAAAGTCAGTACTTCGGCGAGGCAAATTAAATCTGTCCATAATTCGTGATAGCTGCTGGCGTACATTGTCTGCTGACATCAGGGACCTGTAGTTAATGAAGTTGTCATAACACCACTGAACCGATTCATGATCTACAAAGTTGGAGGGAGGGGGAAAAAAAGGGGGGAACATGAATCATCTAAATAGGTGTATCACCTAATTTAAAAGAAAAATTGGTATAAAGAATAAGCTAAATAATATAGAAAGGGGATTTATCCAAATCATCTTTATAAATATATCACAATGTTATCAACTTCCCTAAAAATCTGTAGTGAAATTCAAAATCACAAATACACTAAGATTTTTGGCTACTGGATGACAAAACAATGATTTTGAACAAACTATTTCTAATGAATTATTTTACCCATGAACATCCACTTGGTTGTTTCCAATTGATGATCTAACAGGGGTGGTGGGTTGAAGAAAATTTGGTAAAATGCCTCATCTTTCTCATTTTCAAAGAAAAGACAGCTTTAGATTATCAAAAACAATTTTAAAAATTTAACAGTGAATTTCCAATGATTACTGTGTATTTTTAATTATTACTGAGCTAGAGTACCTGAAACCTCAGGTATTTAAAGTTTTATTGTGAGCCACCTGTATCTTAGTGGTGGACAACCAAGGTTTAAAATACAGGTGATATAGTTTATAAGAATGTCCGGACACCCCACTCATACGTTTAATAAATAGGCTTATATTTAAGCACTTCCAAGTATGTATTTACTATCAAAGGGACATTTCTTAGACAATGATGAATTCCTGACAAACTTCCAACCAACCTAGTGTTGCTCATCTTAAGGGCTCACACTACATTATGATGTGAATTATAGTGACATCTTTATGTACCAAAGAGAGTTACAAGGAGGCTTTTTCATAAAGGTAAGAGAGTTATTGTAAAATAGGAAGAGGGGTCTTAAAAACTGGAACTGTGCTGATCCTTCTCCAGCTACTGTGATACACATTAACTTTTAACCTTTTATTTTTTTCTCTTTGGTTTTAGGATTCTATTATAATGCATGTTTTCTTTATAGCTCTTCAGAGGAACAACAAATGTATTAACAAATGTTTACCAATTACAAAATATAGCCATATTTCATAAACAGGGCCGGTGGACAGGTGGAGTAGTAAAATGATTCTTTAAAGAACTGATGTGTTAAAACATCCATTAATTAACCGATCAAGAATGAGAAATAAAAGTATCCATCTGAAGTTACTGACATTTAGAACAAAGCACTGAGTATCTTCCAGAGATGAAAAAGGAAGAAAGTATGCTTTAGAGCTATTTTTGCTTATCTCTGTAACAAGCTCAAAGGCAATGAAAATGCTGAAATTGAGACAAGAGGAAAAGGGGATTTTTGAAAAGTGTTGTTGATCTGCACTCTGGAGTGTAGCTTTTCTGAGGTTCTAAAGTTTTAGAATATACAAAAGAGTAACAAAATGACAAATTTAAGTTGTCAAGATATACAGAACTATTGGATTTTATCCTAAGAAATAATAAATGGGAGGGATAAAATCTAAAAACAGGAACCTTATACTAAAATAATTCGGGGTATATATTTCTCACCAGTACAGTATACTACACTTAAGATCTAAAGTATAGAAATTAAGGCATTGCAAAATAACTTAAATCTAGTTTTGCTTTTCAAGTGTTATTTAAACAAATTGTATTAAATCTACAAATCTGATGTTAGTGCTAGTGAGTGGACGCTACCATTCTAACTCGTGACGCTTCTTCTCAGTCCCAGACCTACTTAGGGGTAGGATAAAGCTTCCACAGATATCTACTGTTCTACATTTTCACAGAAAGCTCCCAACTATTAAATGCGTGCATAAGACAAGCATTATTTCGTAGTCTTTATCCTTTTAAAATCTTAAATTCCTCTAATTTTAAAAATTGCACGTTACATTTATACTTAAAATCAAAATAGTCCTAACATCAATCCTAAATTTTATTTTCATTACAATTTTTAAATTGAAATACACTTCTATGCTAGTTAAAAGCTTTATGATAAAATATAATCTCTTAATTTTAAAAGAATTAAAATGTCTTGTGAGAGTACAAGGGTAAAAAAAAAACCCAAAAAACCCTATTCTGTTCCTTTATAATTTTCTGATTTCCACGTGAATAGTATCTTACTAATATCAAAGGGTTCTGACAACCAAGATGGATGTGAACCTTGGCTCCTTCTCAAGGCCTTCCCTTTACAACAGTTATCAGCCTAACAGGTTCTATGTCTAATAGTCACCTAGTATCAACCAGTATGATAGTTTAGCACACAACAGGAATATACATTTCTTGAAATGACCTGTCCTATCAGGGATGAAGTCTTTAATATCATGCATTACTGGTACTTCAGGCACAAGAGATAAAATAAATGTTCTGAGGTAAACTTGTGTCTTGACCGTTATCTCTTGGTTTCTCAATCTTTTCATTTCCCTCCCTTATCTGACCCCAAATTTGTAAGACCCGGAGAGAGAAGGATTCCACACTTTTTCATACCTGATATTCATAAATTCTAGTCAACCAATACCAGGGGTCATAGATAAAACACAGATGTGCAAAACCTTGGCTGCTATGCTCTTTGCTTCACATATTGGCCCTCAAACACTTTTTGGACCCGGAGATGAATAAATCCACCATCATTTCCACAGAGATGTGCCAAAGTGAACAGACTATTTTAGAAGTGTAAATAGGATTTTTACAATAAAAATGAGTTGCAAATAAAACAGGTGCAAAATGTGAACGTCAATGTTATTAATAAGGCTACTAATTTCTTTATTAACAGAAACCACAAATTCAAGAGTGACTGAGAACCCTCATTTTTGGTAAAAGAGATGATGATGTAGGGCTATCAGTCTTTGCATGTCATCCAACAGGTTGTATATCATCTATCTGATAAGTAGAAATAAAACACTTTCAGAACCTGTTGCAGTTATTTCTGCGTTTTTTATCTTTTAAGTTTTCCTCTCAACTAAATGAAAAATATTTTTCACATTAAATATTCTCTAAAAACATGATTTAAAGCTAAAATATCACGTGGCTATAGCATGTCACTGCACCACCTTTCTACTGGTGGGCATTTAAGTAGTCTCCATTTTTTTTACTATCATAAATAATTCTGGGACAAAAATCTTTAATCATATGTGTTCACAAAATACTAAAAGATATTTCATAGATTACTTCTGCAAAGGGTATGAATTTGTTAAGGTTCTTAATCATATAAAATCTGCTGTCCATAAAGGTGACAACAATTTATATTTCTACCTCTGTTGTATGATTGTTCCACTAATCCCACCTGTACAGTTTTTTTTTTTTTTGACCTTTGCCAATTACATAGGTGACAGTTTGGTAACCCTCAATAATAATGCATTTCTTGAAGAGTCAAATTTTGTCCCTCATGGGAATTTACAGACCACTGTAGCCTGAATGAGAATAATCATCTTCGTTGCCCATTTTTTTATTTAGTTTTTACTTTTATGTAAAAATATTACAGTAATGATCCTATAAAATGATATAAAACTATTTACAAAAAATATAAACTTTATAGAAATAAGAAAGTATATCAATCACTATGTTAGAGGTAAATTTTATACAAGTATTTCATTTTTACTGTCCTGTATTTTCAAGCTTCCTAAAATCAGTGCCCCAACCCCAAATATAAAGGTAAAACTTTAAAAAACATGGGCAATTTCTATCTTAAATGCTAGTCAGGAGTTTTTTCTAAAGCACCTCTGGGTTTCTAATATAAAATTGTCACAAATAATAAATGAAAGTGAGAGGAAAAAGAATCTTATATGATGCATGTGACATTTAGACAAAGAATGCCTTGAATCTAACTCATACTCACTTTGTTTAAAAGCGTGGTAGACATTCAGCAGTGTCAGATGATCTCCATCAATGTGGGCAAATCTCATCTTGGCCTCATCTGCGGCTTTCTTGGCCTCCGTGGGGCGAACAAAACACTGTGGGACTAAACAAGGTTGGTATGGGCCCAACACAAACGCCCATATCGATGAGTCACGCATTCACAGATAGAGGAACAAGGCCTAGCTAGGTCAGTTCACAGAGCATAGGGCAGGGCAGGATGGCCTCCAACTGCATCTTGGACTGTTTACTACCTTGATTTGGTACATCAACACCTAACCACATCTGTAAGACAAGAGGGTTTCAAAGCTACAGAGTACCTGATTATTTTAACTAGATCTATAAGTAGGCATCAAAACAGCTATTCTGAAGGCCATCAAGATACTAGAAAGCTCAACTTATTTCAAAAACCAGTGCTGATAGCTCTACCAATAACCAGAATGATGGTGTCAATAGCCTTTTAGCTAAGTGTAATTTTTCAAAAGGCCATCCATTGAATCCACTGAATGGCCATGAAGGTTATAAAGCTACACTTGCCCACTGCAGGGCTAAAAACAACTCTCCAACCAGTCTACTGTCACATTTCTACTGCAATATTTTTCCTTAGTGTGTGGCTATTACCAACTGGTGGGTATCACTATTAGCACCGGTGAGCAGAAGCATATGTAAACATAAAAAATATCATGAGATCTTGGGTTCTGATGATAGCAGTAGTGGTGGAAGGTTAAACCGCCTTTGAATTAAGAAAATTCAAAAAAGGCTGGGGATATTCAGCCTAATTTTTCAGCATTTTAATAAAAAGATTAGTATATAAAGTCCCAAGTTTAAAAAAAAAATGTTATTTGAATCGAAACCTCAATATAAAAGCAAAATCCAATATTAAAAAGTTGACAATTAGTCTGAAACAGTCATTATTTCAAGGGTCATCAAAATATGCTTAACTCCAGTATTTGTTTAGAGCCTCGATATTAATTCACATAAAACTTTAAGTTTTACAAAGCGTGCACTACAGTTTTTGAAATACAACTTTCCTTAATTTACTTTAGCAATTCCATAGTCATAAAAGCAATATGAAAATAAAAATACTTAACAGCTTGGGACTTTGTCAACACATTTTTAAAGCTGTTAAAACCTTGTCAATTCAAAAAATTATAAATTATAAGTTCAGATAGAAGATAATGGGAATAATCAACAATGAAATCATATACAGTATCAAATTACTCTTTCCCACACAGTTTCCCCTTTAAAGATGCCAAAGAAGCCAAAGAGAGACAATGACACATGATCACAGTAAATTTTAAAAGTCTTGCTTAATGTAACTGAAGCAAGTAATTCATACAAGTACAGAAACCTCTCATAGCTGTGAAAGTTAATGTGAACTAGCTAACAGTGATTAGTGGGAATAAGTAGTACTCTTTAAGGCCTCTGATGTGCACTATTTATATCAGGACCTGAAAACTTCAGAAACTATTTAAATGGAAAACAAAGCATTACGAGCTCAATAACCTTTTTGTTCCATGACTTCTTCCTCGCCCTTCAACATTTTCCACTATAAATGTCATGCTTAATAACTGCTGCATATAACTATTCACTCTCTTAATGTGCTAAAGATAATGAATGACCAGTATACCCTATGTTTGGCAGAACTTCTATTACAAATACAAATAAGACATGCAGCTGGAAGATTTCAACTGCATCACCATGACCAATTTTTAAGGGACTAACATTCTAAACTCAAACAATAGTAATTTATACAATATGCCTGATAAGAGAACTTGGGGAAAAAAAAAAAAAAACTAGGCAGATAAATACACAATCTGTTAAACTCCTGCCCTATACTTTCTCTAAAAACTAAAATCTTGGGGTAAGCACGACTGGGAAATCTAACAAACAACATGTAAGAAAGGCAGACAACAACCTACCACCACCTCCGCAAGTGAGACTACAATTTAATTAAAATAATTCGATACACTGCCCTGCCCATCTGCTCTGAGTCTGATCAGTCATAACTCTGCAAAAAACATTTTAGCTAGTTCTTAAAGAAGAAATTCACACCATTAACATATACCGAACATCTAAACTAGGCCAAAGTTTTTATATTTAGAAACTTTTCAATTTATTCTCTAATTCCATTTCAGATTTTGAATTATTTGAGGCATTACATTATAATTAAGACCAATAAACCACTCTGCAACTGGAAATCAATTCTCCCCAGTACTAAAACTAGTAATTATAGAGTACTTCGATAGTCAATAAAAACTCTAGGTTCAGCTAGGAGAATCGGTGTACATTTGTGTATTAACAACATTTCTTCTTTTTGGAAAGCGTAACTTTCAAGTTACCATTCATTGTGGACTAAGTTTATGGCTACTAAAACAGCACTACTTGTTCAGCTTAATGTTCCAGTTTTCAAAATTAGCAATTTTATCTATTAGGTGTATGTTTTTTATCAAGTATCTTTCTTCTATTTAAAAAAAAAAATTATCATCAGATTAGATTTTAAGCCTAAATTATACATTACTAGTTCTATTTATTTAATACTAAGCTTGAAATTCATGTTTGACTGCCACTGGAATACATATTTATATAGGTAGGAAAAGTTTACTTTAAATAATAGTTTGGGTGTCTCTCAGGCTCACTTCAATAGTGCCAAGTACTAGAACAAAGTTCTTCTGGTACTGTCAGTAATAAACCATAAAACTGAAGGGCCTACTTAAAGAACTCAGTTAACAATGGTGTTCAGACTTACTTCTTACTGAAATTTTTATTTGCACTCAAGAGAGCCAATGTTTTTACTATATTTTGTGTACAATGACTTACTTTATTTTTCTAAATACTATGTCGTTATGAAGTTATTTACAAGATATTTAGGAAACAAAATGAGTTCCTCAAAACCACCTATAAAATGCACTATCATGCTAAATATTAAAAAAGAAAACCAAAAGTGAAGTCCACCCAAACTTTGAAGAGCTGGGTTTTTAGTTCCTTTCCCTCTATTACCTGACAACATAGCAGTAATAGATAGGACCTCATTAGAACAGTTGTAGTCACAACTTGCAATAACCATTTTAGCGAGCTGTGGATCTAGAGGAAACTCTGCCATCATGGATCCCAATTCAGTCAGATCTCCATCATCATTTAAAGCAGCCAGATAATTCAAAAGTTCTAGAGCTCTCATCAGAGTTTCAGGAGCTAGGGAGAAAAGACAATCTATTAGACAAACTGCCTTTAGCAAGCAAAAATCTGAAAAAGTAAAAACTATTATAAGCCATCTCATTTTTAATTCTACGGTGGGTCAAACTAAAATCTCAAACTGTCATCAAACTCTATTACAGAGATCTAGCAAACGATGAATCATATGAATTGCAAAATATTCCTGTATATTATATAAAATTGTCATCTTCCTGTTTATTCGATAATGTATTTTTCAAAATATTTCTTAAAAAAATTGGAAAGTTTCTCATAGTCCATGCCCACTCAATAATTCCTAGAATAATTTAATTATTCTAAAGAAAAATTTGCACATAATTGTCACCCTTATAGTTTTAATGCTAACACATAGGACTTATTTTGATGCTTACTGGAAGAAAAAGGTAACAGGCTTTTAATATATATGTACTAGACAGGACAGAGAAAGAGTGTCAATTTTGGTTAAAAGGTTTGATAAAATATGTTGAGAATTCATACCTGGTGGATCCATAAAATCAAAATGCACCAAATCATCAATACCAAGTTTCTTCAACTGTAACACAACTGATCCTAAATTAGAACGCAAAATCTCAGGATAGGTGTTATCCTAGCAAAAAAAACAAAAATGTTTGTTCTGTTGAATACTCTTTAATCCTCTGGCTCCAGAAAACAAAACGTATCTGTTCTCTGCCTCCTTAGCTATTTATTTACTTTGGCATTACTTCTACACCACTGAACCAGATGAGAAAAATATTGTGGAACAGACTCGAAAGGACTTTCTGTGAACTATCTTTATAGAGCTCAAAATGTCACTGCTGCTGTCCAGCTCAACTTCAGACTGTAACAAGAGTTGTGCTGGTAGATTACCATAAAACAAACAAATAAACAAACAAACAAAAAACCCAACTCAGAAAAAAACAAAGGAGCTTAAGTTGCCAAAAGGTAAAATGAAGTAAATAAAGGCATTTTCTTCTGGTAACAAATTCAACTTAAATCTTCTCAACACATAGAAAGAACAGAGTAAAACCTCATACCTGCATTTCTGTTTTATAAGCTTTCTCTGTGTAAAGTCTGAAGCATTTCCCAGGTCTGGTACGTCCAGCTCTACCAGCCCTTTGTTGAGCTGAAGCTTTACTAATTGCTGTCACCAAAAGGGACTCAACTCTGATTCGAGGATTGTACACCTATTAGAATGGAAATAACAGAAGAATGATTCTTCTTCAATTAAACACAAAACTGTGATCTAACGGAAGTACTCAAAGCCAACAGCTAATTCCCAAATTAATGTATTGATGATTATCACAAATCATATTGCCACAGAGAATGTCACCCTTATGCCTTAACCTTCTTTCAGAAATTCTGACTCCGTAATTCCAACAGACTCGAGCTAACATGAAAAAGCTCTTATCTAACATGCTGATCACCTTTGCTCTTCCTAATTTAAAATAATTCCAGTTCTTCTACCAGTTTTACCTTGTTTTTAAATCGTGGATAGTGCTAAAGGCTTCTGCCTGATAAGAGCCTGCCAATTCCAACACCTGATATCCTGAGTGGGCATCAAGAAAAATATTTTAAACTTGGCCCAGAGAAGTAGTCAGTTACATCCTTTCAGTTTAAAGGGACCATCAAAAGCATGAACACTATATATAATGAATTCTCCCAATTATGTCTATAAAATGTAAACAAAGATTTTTTAAAATAATAAAACATACAGTATTTGTTCAGTAGTCACTTTATTTAACAAGTGCTTGATATTCAGTACTATTAAACTAGAGGTTAACATAATACCTTTTTTCGAATACTATAACTGGCACATACTAGGAACTCTAGTTGAATAACTGATCTGCAAGGATGATAACGCTCTATTATTATTTTTACCCTTATATTCCTTAAACATAACATACAAACCAAAATATACACCATTATTATACAGAAACACAGAAAATGCAACCTTAAAAAAAAAATAAAACCTTAAAAAAAAAAAAGCCTAAGATTAAACATTAAACATGGGCTTAATATGTGAGAGCCAGCTAGAATACAGAGTTCATATTGCAGAAGTCTAAAAACGAAAAGACAGAAAAATACTTCTAAAAAGTTAACTTCAGTCATTAAATGAGTAGGCAGTTAAGTACTGTTAAGCTAACACTAATTTATAAACCATGTGACTACTGTGCTAAAATATGTACCTTTTGTTTTGCAAATCCAGGATCAATCACAAATACCACACCATCTATTGTCAAAGATGTCTCTGCAATGTTAGTTGACACAACTACCTGTTTAGAAATAAGCATTATATAAATTATATTACAAGTATAATTCAAATGACAGTAAGATTAGCCATTAACTTTCACTAACATCAAATTTCGATACAGTAAATACACTAGAAATAAGGTTTGCTCTTCAACAGCCAATCCTATAAAAATACTAATATTTTAAGAATTCGAAATTTTATTTACCTCATCTTAGTAACTTCCTTTTCAACAAAGATTATTACTTCAGGTTATCACTCAACCACATTATGTTTTGATTGTTCACACAGAAGGATAACATCAAAAGAAAAATATCAATAAAGCAACATGAGCTTACAAAATGTCTCCCTGATTGAACACTTCCTGGTTAATATCCAAATTGCGCACAACATATCTATCTTTCAGTACTTTCAGGCAATATTTACATGGGAAAACTGTGTATCACCAGAACACAATTCAGAATTTTAAACAAAATGGCATGTAGGGGGAAAATCTCAAGTTATAATCCAAGAACTGGCAGATTGTGAGAATCAATGCATACGTTTCAGAAAGTATACAATCTCAAAAGAGATGACATGTAATGTGCCGCTGCATACCAAACAATTATTAAGAATCAGTTGAACTTTTTATTGACAGGGATAATGTTTAAAGCAATTACATATTAATGATATCTTGCTTTTTTATGTCATTGTTTTACTATATTTGAGATGTTTTATGAAATTGGTTAGGGTTTTAAGAATAGCATGCCACATAATTTTTCCCTATTTAAACAATGGGAAAACGAGATCCTCATTAGTATCTTTTCTCAGAACACCTGATTTTCAGGAAAAGATTACTGCCATTAAGGAGGAGATGACTGTATACGCGAGCAGTTGACACAGAAGATAAATCAGATACAGAATCTACTCTTATAGCTTTTATGGTTTGTAAAGGAAGATTAGACATGGAGAAAAAGTGTAAATGACACTAAAGATTCCCTGTGAGATTTAAAATGGATTTACTTCCACAGCAAAAACAAAAAAAGCTTCCTGAGAAAATGGCATTGAGGAGAGGTATTAAAGGTAAGATGGGATCTATTCATAAGAGCAGAGACAAACGCTAACAAACAGACTGCTCGGCTTAAACAAGAACATATAGGCAATGCCCACAGGCACGTGTAAGAAACAAAAAGAACTCACAGTAACAGGAAATCTTGGAAATTTTTAAAAACATACTGGAAAATCACTAGCAAGATATTATCTTAGAATCATTTACATGTCTAGAAACAAAATACTTCTTTTTTGCATTGGTCAGTTGAAGACTGCTAATGAGAAAACGGCTAAGAAATCAGAGATGGTTTGACGTTACTGAAATCCATTATTCAGAACATTTAGATGACATGGTCAATAAACAGAACCAAAGCAAACGTAAATAAGGCCTATCAAGTTGATGGGTGAATTTAAAGAAATATAACCTGAGTTTAATATTCTTACAGAGAGTGTGTTGTAAAAGCAATGAATTTAGGAGTAGTAGCAGAGTCAGTAATCAAACCTGAGTAGCTAAGTAATAGTGGAAAAGTTTTAACATCACCAAGCTTCCATTTTCTTTTATAACTCTTAGTCTAGCTAAAATGAGATTGTAAAAAAAGAAATTAGATACTGAATATGGAATTACAAATTAAATGGAGACTAATGCATGCTTGAGATTATACAAGAGGTCTGGTTTTCTGGAATTGTGGGATGAAAACTGTGAATAGTTCTGGACAGATCTTTAGGACAGTAAAAAAATTATTTTTTAAAAGTTTTTCTGGAAAAGATACATTATACATTATTCTTCTAGAATAGAATACAGTCAATGTGATTAAGAATTTATTGATGTGATCAACTCTTCAGTTATTTTAGAATAATTTCTCCTCACAGAATAATTTCATTTGGTGTGCATGTGTTTTCTTTGTGTTTGTGAGACAAATTATTAAATAGTTATAAGGTGAGGATGTGTGATTCTACAAGTGTTTAAGAATCAGGAGATCATGCCAACTTGGCAAGTCCATGTCATTACTAAGTATTCTGCATCTGAAACTTAAATTCCAAAATACAAGTGTTAAAAACAACCTTAGAGAAGCATGGTCTTTGGGCTTTTTCCAAAGACTAAAAGTAAACTGGTTAAGAAGTTTTATGGTAATGAAAAATGTTTTGAGTAGAACCTATCTACTGTACTGATTTAATTACTAAAATGTCTATACCACAAGAAAAGGGGCAGGGTTCTGAAACCATGACTGTAAGTTTTGGGACAAGAAGAAGGAAAAGTTATGCAACGTATTTTATGACCTTGAGGGTATGTCTTCTAATGACTCTACCACTAGAGCCAGAGAAATACTATTAGCTAAGGCTAAATAAAACATACACACACACATAATGCAAAAGAACAGACAAATATATGAGATGATAAAAGTTATTACACTGCCTTGAAATCTTAACAGTGGGGAGAGGCAAGCTTTAAGTGTGTTCTAGATGTAAGCAGCACATGATCTAATAAGGAACTGGTCAAAACACATTTGTCAAGGGACGAACTGGAATATATATATATATGTAAATGGTACAAACTTTATAGATTCTAACTGGGCATTAAGTGTTCAAGCCTCATTGACCGAGTAACTATTTCAAGCAAATAACCCTAAATATATGATAAACCCCATGGCAAAAAGTTTGATATTCTTGCCAATTTTATCTTTTTATATGTTAAGTTTGCTAGATTTGTTCCCTTCCCCCTCTATACTATGCTATTAGAGTCTACTTTTATTTCAAAAATTCCACTTGAAGTAGTAGAACTTAGCATACATGAGTTGCTCTACCTGAATTCTATTTGGACACACTAATGCACTTAGGTTAAACTAGTTTGGATTTTTAGGCCCCAAGAAACTCTGAGGGAGTCTCCAATTCAGTATCAATATTAACTTACTTGTTTATAAATATCCCTGCAGTACCGCACTATCTTCAGACAGTGGATCATTAAGTCCTCTTTAAAACTACAGAACCATTTCCACAAAGGCCATTTCTGCTTTCTATTGAGCAATGTATGCTCTGAGCTATGTTAATTAGTAATCTATAACATAAGCTACAGAAAAATCAGCTATTTGTATGGACAAAATTAATGAAAACTAAATAAAATCAAAGAACAGTTGCTAGATTTTACTAACAGCAAACTCATAACACAGCAATTATGACTTAGTCAAAAAATACATAGAAGTGATTGTTGAGTAAACTTCAAAGCATGTACAAAAATGCTGCAGCTTATAATCAAATACTTGAAAAAAGTCAAGAATTATCAAAACTGGTAAAATTATCTACTCCTCACATAAATACATGTATGGCATTCTCATCCTTTCTTAATCATTAAAATCGTGAAGTAGTTCACTATTAGTGCTACATTAAAAATAGACCTAAAAGGTAATAAGTAACTTTTTAAAGGAATGCTAATTAAGACCCCAAATGACCATAAATTTTTATAGGCTACATTTTAAAAATTTAATACTAAAAAGCTTTATTAGTTTCACCACAAATTATAAACTCTATTTTGTATAAATTAATACAATGAGGAATAACAAAAAAGGTACCCATCAAACATAAAGCAATACAGAATTACGATTATTTTGTTAGGACTTTTCAAGACTACTATATATATTCTTTTTGTTCCAAACCTTTCAATACTAATTATATTCTACTCTATACTAGCTATTATCCATGTACTAGAACAAAATACATAAACGATTTAACAAAAAATGAATCAGACTGATTTTGTTTTTCATAACTGGAAATAAAAAGTATATCCCGAATCCAATATAATTTTAAATTAATTGTGAATGTCAATCAGCAACAATTAACATTGTTGAATAAACACCCCATTCTAATAATGGCACAGTAATGTTTAATAAATTCATGACAAAGGATCGCCTTGGCCTCCAGTCCTTTGTTTTATAAGGTGGACAGGATATTATTGGTTGTGACATTTGTTAACAACAGGGGAAACGGCAACTGAATGCCAATTTTTCCTGTTCTGGTATCTGCTCGCTTTCCTTCAGAAATGCTGTGCGCACCTTCTTACCCTTCCTCCTTCCCCGCATTCCCACCAACCCCTTCTCTCATTCAGTCTGGGCCAGGCAGGCCTTGGGGCTGATGGTCACCTGCTCACCTGCTTGCCAGTCAGTGCTTGGCCAGCACGTTTTAGCTAGCCTAGGTTTTCAACTGGCACTCCTACCTCCTTCCAAGCAGCTTCACTATCCAGCATCAAAAATATATGATTCGATGAACAAATCCTCCTGTAAGAACCAGCCTTCCATAAAAAATTTTCATTTTCCCTTAAACACTGACTTCAAAGTGTTTTTCCTTGAAATAAGAATGATGTATCAAATGCCAAGGAAGTCAACCCTCTCTTTAGAATATCCAGGGAGTCTATGACAGTGCTCTTCTCAACCTCTAAGATGAAGCTGACTAATGCCAAGAGGTAACATGATTTCCCAGCAAGAAGTCCTGTAGTTTTAGCTGAATGAAGTAGCATTAACGGATAATGAAGGGGTACTGTGACCCTTAATTCTGATTCAGAATTAAAAGCCATGGTAAGCCCAAGAATGGGGATTCCAATGATCCCCCCCTCATCTACATTATAATGAGCTGCTGAAGAATCATTCATTCTTTACAGTGAAGACTATTCCTCAAAATCTTTAGGATTTACAAGAACACAAAAAGTTAAAAACTAATTCGGCTCCATGGGTTTAAGCTGTAGATTCTATGAAACATATCATGTATTGAATTGGCACCTAAATAAACAAAGCAAAGGGCGGCTCACATGTAAAATTAAGTTTTAATAAATGTGGGTTCATATAGCTCAAAGTAACTTAAAATAGAAGAGAACCACATGGAGACATAATAAATCTGACAATATGCCAATTTTACTCAATCGTAAAAACACCATTTTAAAATAAAAACAAATCCAGATATACATATACGATTTCAAGACAAATCCTCTGCCTGGAGGATGCATTAACGCCTCTTTACTACAGAAATGTTTTAAGAAATTGCTGTTTTATATACATCTATTGAGACAGAATCAAGCTAAAACTTCAGAAAGAATTAGCACTTTTCAGTCAACAAATGAACTTCAAAACTGAATACCAAATGTATCCCTTAAAATTTCAAGTATTCCCCAAAGTTCGGAATGCAAATAAATAGGAGAAAAATGTTTTTAATTGTTCTAGACACAATGCCATGAAAATAATTGGAAAGTTCAACATAATGAAGCTAGGATAAGACTATTTTTTAAGGCATTCACTACTCTTGTTGATCTATGAAAAATTCAAAAACCGATTTTTTTCCTATTGCCTGTGAATTTATAATCCACTAGGCTGGTGTTGCATATCCATTCAGTAAATTTTTTCATTTGAAAAATATTCTTGGTTCATGTAACTTTTACACAGCCATGTAAAAAATTAATTAGCCATGATACAGATAAATATCTTTAATGTCATTTTTTCAAATCATTAAAAATATGATAAAAGATATACAGAAATAAGAAAAGCAACAGATTCCAAATCTGACTGACAAGTACCTCACAAATGAGTAATATTTCAGGTTAAGATTTCTTTCTAAACATATAAATTTAAAATTTATAATGGATACTATGAGAGGCTAGTTTGTTCTAGATATGTTAATACCTGTATACACCAAGCTTAATCCTTAACAATCATCCCCCAAGGTATGAAGGTAATGAATTATACCCATCTCAAAAAAAAGAAAATGAGAACTTTAAAACCAGAGATTAAGATATTTACTAAAATTCACATACAGCTCTAACTTAATCAATGGCTGAGCTTTAAAAATGTCAATGCCGCTCTTCTTTTAGTCGTTTTCAATCCTTTTCAAACAATGCAATCTTATTTTTCAAAGACTCTATTAGAATCCCTATCTCTTAAAAAAATAAAAACGTAGCTGCATAGTTTCAAACTGGAACGATGATCTCCATCCCGTCCCAACAAAGTGCCCAGAAACAGGGCTGGAAACGCCTTGCTCCCTTCCTGTGCCAAGCACACACATATACCAAAAAGATCCAGTTCCTGCCCTCAGGAAACCCACATACTTATGCAGTGTAATCTGCTAACTGTGCTACTATTAGAGAGCTGTGCAGGAAACATTTTATACCTATAGATGACATTTGGTTAGATCTTAAAGAAAATTCTAAACAGAAGCCAAGGCACTAAGGAAAAAAGTGCTTAGTTTTTGCCAAGTGATTTAATGGGGAGAAGACAGCACTTGGCTCTCTTCTCCGTCTTAAATTACCGTAACCAACTTGCCATTTACCAAGGGGAACTCTTTGAAGGGTGGAAAAAGCAGTACCTACTTTTTCTCTAAGGTCAAACTATATACGAAACTCCATCTAAATTCATTTTTTAGACTTTTAAAATGTAGACTATTTTGTTTTGTACAATCCAGTTCGCAATCACCCATAACTTAGTCCTCTGTAATTCAATGTAGTTCGATACCTCAAAGACAATTCTCACAATATATACAAAATGTTTACAGAGAACATTTCTACGCTACCTTTCTTCCAATTGCCCCATTCTGTTTTTTTGGAGGCGGGGGTTCAAAAATGCGTTGCTGCTGCTGAGGTGGGAGCGTAGAATACAATGGAATGATTTTAATGTCACCAACTTCAGGGCCCAAATCATCAACCTCACGTTTTATTCTCTTACAGGCTTCATCAATTTCCTACAAAATAAAAGTTTGAGTCTGAAAACAAAAGAAATACACACTGAAACATTTTAAGTCATCGTAATCCTAGTTCTACGAAGCACATTCTCAATTCAGTAATCAAAACTAATTTAGCGAATTTCATTGGGATTTCCAAAATAATCCAAGAAACTGATTTCTGTAGCCAAATAAACATACAAGTGCCTACTGGCACTCATTCCGTACCCCTTTCCTTAACGTTGGATGTCCTAATAAATTCTCAACAAATTGTACTAAAACTGAAATTTCTCACCCAGGAATATTTAACTGTAGTCGTAACCTTTTCGATTTTCACAATCGAAAAGAAATTGATGTGCTATAAAAGAAATTGATGTGCTAGATTTTTTAAAAAGCCAATTAGGCTTTAATGTCATGTTATCACTAATGCAATTATATGGAAGATTTGCTTCACCGTTCCTAATGAGAACAAACACCTTTACAGTATTATCAACATTTTTAAGAAGTAGGCTGACCCAAATACTTGAGGACATCTTCAAAAATTCCCCTACCACAGAAAACTATTTTAACACATATGCATACAACCTGGGTTTAAAGAAAGAACATAATGAATACTCAAGACTGCAAAACACAGAGGTAGGTGGAGGCTCTAGGGGTTGGCAAAATGACTTAAAAATCAGGAGGGAGATATATTTTAAATTCACTGAAGCATTAATTCAATTAAACTCAGAAGTATGTTAAATGGCTGATTTGGCAGCCTGTCCAATGAAAGACTCAATCAGAAGTTATCCTTATCAAGAAATTATCATTCATTCGAAAGACAGAATATTATTTCTACAAAATGAAAAAAATTATCAGATACATTTATTCCATATTTTAATTAAACTAGGATAATGTTCCTTGACTCTAAATGATTTTAAATCGAAGTGCAACTTTTTTTTTTCATGTTAAAAAACGCAAAGTTCTTGGATACTTAAGAAAAAAATTTTTTTTGGTCATCTATTCCAAACATACTATTTTTCTTAAATAACAGATAAGGTCTTGAAAATTGTGATATAGAAAATATTAAAAATTCCATGTTAATAGTTCTTTCAGACCTAAAGTTTCTAAAAGAAAATGAAAGAATGTTATTCACTGAAAAAAAAAAACAAAAACAAATGGAAGATATTTTAAGAAAAAAATTGCTTTTAAATGCTGTATCTAGATTAGAATGCCCCCTGCTGGTATGCAAATACAAAATTAGATTTTTTTTTTCCTAAAAGAAAAAATGAAAAAATAGCAGCCAATATTCAGAATACTTGCAATTTTGTTAATTTAATAGTATGTTTGACTGGAAAATAAATTAGAAGGCACCAAACAACTAGATTTCATATACAGCATTAGAAAATAAAGTGCTCCAAGTTGTACATTTGCAGATTCTAGAATTTTAACAAGAAGATAATTTCAACTTTCTTGGAACTGGACTATCCAATCTGCTAAGTATACATGGAGCAAAAATGAAATCACTACTTCATGGCATATAAAGACATCTATAAACACCACTTATATTTGTATATAAACAAGGTTCTAAAGATTGTTTTAAAACTGCAGCAAAAAATTTCCCTAAAGTTTACCCAATTTCCATAAAGTCCTCATTGCCAGTTCAGAAGACCACAAAAGTCACTGACAGCCATCAGCAAAAAGCAACCATCTGCTAAGTCATGAGCAACACTGAGAATTCAGACAGAAGTTCAGGAGTTTCTGATTTGATTAGACTTTCAGTTCCAAAAATATTGTTAGTAAATTTTAGTGGACCCTACTCATTTGAAGAGGCTGAACTCACTACGTGTGGAAAAGACATTTTACTGAGAAAAATTAAAGATAAAAGAATGTGTTGTTTAAAGAATGGTTTTAATATCTCCAAGTATGCATTTACAATTGATATTTCAATTACAACAATTCTTATCTAATTTGGTAGTTGAAGCTCTCCCCTAAGTACTTAAGTCCAGATTTTAAGCATCAACATATAAAAAACATATAAAACATTCTAGAATTCAAATCTTTCCCAACTTTTCACTAATTAACACTAGTCTCTCTCAAATTGTCAGATAACTATAGAAGCACCATTGTTAAAGTGGTCAAAATGGTAATATGGTCTTTAAAAAATCATTTAAAAATTTCACAATAAATTTTATGGATGCTATTCAAATTTGTGAAGACATGAGTAATAAATTCCCAGAATCTACCATTTTACTGACTAAGCAAAAAAAAAAAAAAAAAAAAAAAACACAAATTGTCAAAACCTGAGAAACAATTATTTTACATATCTTTATCTACTATACAAAATCAATGAAAACTAAATATATTAAATCTGCTACCTTCTTCTCCCCAAAGGTCTTCTAATTCAAGACTTGCCACATAAAGGGAATTTAAAAACATAACAGGACACATATAAACCCAGTTCACAATTATAGTGACACTTTACTGACATATAATACCACTGTAGCTCATAGCTGAAAACCATGGGGCTTACTTACTACTCCCTTCTTTTCCTCAGCTATAGGATAGTTGCCAAAATATCAACTAAGGAAGTTAACTCATAGACAAGCCTTTCGGGTCCTCACCATGAGGCCATTTGAAATTTCTGACAGAATTCTAATAACTCTTATAAACAGTCATTTAAGAAAATATGCTATGCGCTTTGGAAGAAATGAAAAACTTTTATAAAGACCACACGAAATAGGCCAAAACAAATACCACAACAATGTATTTACAGGTTACTTCAGTTTACATTCCATCAGAAAAGCACTTGGTACTCTTACACACAAAATGTATAAAAATCTGTTCATTCAAAATGCATAAAAAAGGAGAACTAGTAACAAGAGAGATTTATCTGTAAAACTAAATTTGCAATACATCTTACTTCTCAAAAGAATAAGTTTAATTTTCTACTGGGAAAGATTATGAACCCCTCTATGCAACATTTAGCAATGTTTGTAGACATTTTTGGTTGTCAAACTGGGGAAGAGTGTCACTGCATCTAATGTGTAAAGTCCAGAGATGTTAATACAATGCACGGGGCACTCCACAACAAAGAATTAATTGGCCTAAAACATAGTGTTGAGGTTGAAAAATCTTGATCTACAAAAAAGCAGCTACGGCCAATGAGGTACAAATCATAAATCATACAAACGAAACTGAAGAAATGGACAAAAAAAATTAGTCAACATTTATAGTTCTGAATGCAGTTAACATTTACTCAAATATAATATATCAAGCCTGTCTGTAGAAACTGAACACAAATAAAAGTTCACATTCCAATGGAAGCAGGTGGTCAAACAACAGACCTCTGGACTAACTAGCGCTATTTCCCACAACACTGTTTAGAGTGGTGTCATTAATGTCCCCCAAGTTTTAGACTGGCTACCACATCCCTTGGGAGAAGTGAACTTTAAACCTAAGGGAATAAAAGAATGGCCCAAAGAACTTGTGGAAGTTGCAGATTCCTATATTTCACCCTCAAATTCCACCTGTTTCAGCAAGTCTGGAAAAGGACCAAGACCCTGCTTTATTTTAACAAACTCTCCGCCCCTCAGCAGATAGCCCACTGATCACACTTAAGGAAAAAAGTGTTCAGGAGCATGGATCAGACCTTTTACTGAGAAGGGCCAAAGTATTTAAGCTTTGCATCCACATATCATTTGTTGCATATTCTTTGTTTTTATTTATAACTCTTTAAAAATATAAACACATTTCTTAACTAGTGGGCCATAAAAAACTAAAACAGGAGGTCAGCACATGTAGCTATTTGTTTGAATTAACTAGAATTCTGTAAAATTAAAATGTAGTTCCTCCTCACCAGCAATGTTTCAAATACTCAAAAGCCTTATGATGGTGGTGGCTACCATATTGAATAGCACCGACGAGAACACTTCCAGCATCGAAGAAAGTTCTAATGGAATAGCACTGCTCTTAAACTTCGCTACTCGACCCTTGAAAACTTCAGCCTTACTTGGAAGCTTGTAAGGAATACAGAATCTCAGGCCTTACCTTACCTTTAAATTGGAATCTGCAAGTTTTGTAAAGTGATCTGCATGTATGTTATTTTGTGAAGCACATTCTAGAAAATTCACAAAGCCTATTAGAGCAAATGCCAGGGTCTAAGAAAACCTCATAAAAGGCTTTATAAAATCTTTTATTCAGATAGCTTTTCCTGAACTTATGCAGCTACTTAAGAGCATTTAGTATTAAGATAATTAGCTTAAACATAAACACTAATGGTATAAAAAGGTATTAGAGTACATGGTTAAAAAAGTTTATGTATTTCATTTACAGTCAGTTTGAAAAAAACCTTTAATAAATGTTGGGATAAAAATATTTGTCAAGTTGTTAAAATTAAAGCTGATGTATAACAGAAATAATTTGCTGAAGGCTAAATAATGAAGCAAATAATGACAATACCTCTTGACCAGTTAAGAAAAGCAGAAGATCTCCCTCCTCTTCTTCACACATATGGATCTGGATCACTGTTCGAATTGCTGCTTCAAGATAATCTCTCTCTGGTTCAGGAGTATAAAAGATCTCAACAGGATGTGTACGCCCAGGAATAGTCAAAAGAGGACAGTTATCAAAGTAAATCTGGAATTTTCCTGCATCTAGGGTAGCACTCATAACTATAACCTGAAGAGAAAACAGTAAATTATTTGAAGCTGTCTTTACAGGATTCTCATGCTGTCTTAAAATAACAAGTACAATAATGTTTATTGTTCTATATGTATACCAGTTATAAGAAGCGTAAAAAAGTCTTCATACTAATAAATTGTAATTAAAAAAATTAAATTTAGAGAAACAGCTGCAGTAAGTTATTTTTTTTTAAAGTTAGAAATAAACCTGATATCCAATAAACTACAATATTATCTTCATGAAATAATACTGTAAAAACCAAAGTTTATAAAGTTACAAAGTAAAGGGACTGTCAAAAGACATCATTAATGTGTAGTATGATTACTGCTACATATATTGAAACACAACCACCACCTTGCTTATGGGGAAAACAGAAAGAAAATCCCCTTCCACCAAAAAAACCTAAAAATGAACACAAAAATACCAGTGACAAAGATGTAAACCTTTTCCCTTATCCTAATTCACCGTTAATAAGCATGACTTATTTGAAAAAAAATTCCTAAAACGAACACAAATTTCCTTTTTAAAAAGCCGCAGCTACAAAGGGTTGCTCGGGTACAGGGCTGCAGGACTGCAATTGCCTTTCTTTATGTAAATCATACATTCTATAACCCATTAAAAGGCTCCCTCCAAAAAACAGTCTACAATAGAGTTAATTTCTACTTTTGAGTTTCTCCCCTAAAATTTCAATAGCTCATGAAGTTTAATAACGGTAATACTCATACAGTTCTTCAAATATATTCTTTAAAAGAATAATTTAATTTTTTAAAGAAAAACATACTCAGATACCAACTTTTTTTTAAGACCCAGACTTTCTACCAAGTGTATAAATTTCCTTGTAACATAAAAACTAATATAATGAGTTTTTCTAATGAATGCTATGTGTGTGTGTGCATTGCTTTAAGCCCTTATCAACATAGTAATACTGGCCAGAGTACAAATGTAATTAACAAAAAAACGAGCCAGTAGGCTAAAGCAAAAGCATTTCTGAGGTGTGGGTTGTTCTGGACATAGTTATTCCCATCTCTGACATTACAATTATAATAAGTGTATTTGTATTGGGACAAGGACAAAGATTTGATCCTTAAAGGAGGCCTCTGTACTTAAAAGTGTAGAGTGAGCAGGAAGGTTACAAAAATACCATGCTTATTTTTAAAATCTGGATAGGTTAGAAATTGAAGAGATTTGGCTTAAAAACACATTACTAAAAAGTACAAGTATACTTAAAAGTCTAAAACAAAGACAAAGCAGACTAGGAAAAACCCAATGTAGATGCTCATTGGTTGCTTCTTTTGCGGTTATTTTTTATTGTTGATCAGTGATCAGCATGTGTTCTTTTTTATATATACACATTTCATGAAATGAGTAAAAGAAATTACCTCACCTTTAAATCTGATCTCTGTCTTACAACTTCCTTTAGAACACCCATTAGAATATCTGTAGCCAATGTCCTTTCATGAGCCTCGTCAAGAATTATTACACCATAACGCTCCAGGAGGGGATCATTCATAGCTTCACGAAGTAACATCCCATCAGTCATGTACCTATATTCACAAAGAACGTGCTGGTCAAGTTTCATTTAGGGTACTTTAAAACTAAACTTCATGACATAAAAATGAAACGCAAAAACATTGGGTTAGTCAAAATTAAAACTCTGCCTAAAGACAAATGTGCTACTGTTTTGAAATCATTTGCAAAATTAGGCTTCAAGAAAAAGTTTAAGAGTATATATCGAACAAGCTATACATTATCAGATCTTAACAAGTGACTGTAATACTGAAATGCATTGAGAAAACAAATCTAATTACAAAATACAATGATCACATGGTTTCACCCAATGCCAAAGCAAAATCTGAAGCATACAAATATTCAACCTGCAAAACAAAACTAAGAAACCATTTTAAGTTGCTTTATAACATCGCCATGATTAAAATGTTACTACATGCAAATGCCCATTCCCCTGCCCCATCTAATTCAATGAAATGATCATAAAGCAGCACAAAAAAAAATATTCATGGAATGAGGAGCAGCATTAGTACTAAAGAATGCTGACAAATATATATGGAAGAGAAAAGCCACATGATTATCAGCTAGATCAATGAACCAAAGAGGAGGAAACCAGGCTTAGGAATAGCTCAAGAGAAGTCAGCTAATATGGAATCCAAGCACTCAGCTGAAGGGTGGTTTGCAGAATGGTTGAATGGGTCAGCCATCTCCTGTCCATTCCATTCCAGCTACTACTGTCATGAATACAAAACAACTATCCTCAGTGTGGCAACAGAACAAAACAAAGTCTGTCTGTAAATGCTGAAGTCACAACTCATTTTGATACATACAAATCCATGATTTTATTTACAAATTTAAAAGTGGTATAAAATCTGAAGTCATCATTTATCACTTCACTATTTTGGCTCTATTTTTCATAAATTAGTCTAACCTGATCTTTCATGGACCAACTTGATATTTTTACCTGATGCCATCTATTGGAGCAATAAATTCGGCAAATTGACAGTGTACAAGAGAAATGAATTCTCATTATTTCACCTAAACACATTTCTGGAATCTACACAGCATTATCTGCAAGATTATTTTATACTAAGACCATGAAAGAAAAAATGCCAATTAAACTATGACTCAATGCCTTAATGACAGGTTAGTACAGTGCATGAATCAGCTATGTTATAGCCTCCAGTTGCTTTGAAAAGTCTTTGATCTATTTGGGGACATTTGGTAATTTCTCCTGCCTTCCATTATTAGTACTGACATAAGATAGGCAATCCTTTTGCACGTTATCTCCTTTTGCACATTATCTCTGTATTATTATTAAACATAATACAGTTTCACCTGCTTGTAAGTAACTTCCTTATATTAAACAAATTTGTTTTGCCAAAAAAAAAAGTCACTCTTCCAAATATTTGCTAAATGTTTACTAGTAAACTTACGCCCTGCCTCTCAGTTTACAAGCCTACTCATTTCAATATGGAATCCTAGTATATTTTTGAAAGCATTTTAATTAGCAAATAAACTCAATATACGGTTTAGTATTTATTTGAAATAACAATATGTACAGTTCAAGTATTCATAATGACAACCAAACTGCCACCAATTTATAAGACTCTCATAGATTTTAAAATGCACAAGAATTTCACACAGTAAAATTGAGAATAATGTCACAACTGATAAAATATCTGACATTAACTTGACAACTCCTTAAAACTCATTTTCTTTTCTAAAATTATTTATTTATTATTATTATTTACGTCTACAGCACCTAGTCTTCCTAGGTGGTCTCCCATCCAAGTACTAACCAGGCCTGACCCTGCTTAGCTTTCGAGATCAGACATCAGGCTTGTTCAGGGTGGTATAGCTGTAGATCATGGACTGTGGCTCCACCAGGGCGCGAACCCAGGAACTTCTGCATGTAAAGCAGACGTCCTAATCGCTACACTATGAAACCATATCCTAAAACTCATTCTAAAAAGCACCCTTTTTATTTTCATCTTTTTCCTCCTCATACTAATCCAGCTTCGACAACCACAACGGTGTAGAGATAGTCAAAGGCAAAGAGAGCTGACCTTAATATTCATTTTTTTATATTCTTCTAAGAGGGGAAATGTTAGAAATAGCAGATAGGTATTCTAAAATTAGATTAATGAAATTATTTCCCTTGTTTTATTAACAACTATGTTTAGTATATGTACTAAGTTAAAAGGTCAACTGAGCCCAAACACTGACTTCCAGGTTCCAGGGCCAGAGTCCTGGACATTTCTCAACTCAATCCGATCCTCACCCAGTGATCCAATTCCATGAGATGCTATAGTTATCCCCTGGCATCACCAGTTAATAAAAAGATGGCCGTTTGTACAATAGAAAGAGCTTCGGGAAAAATTGTATTTTTATAGTTGGAAGGACTCAAACATATAATCAGATTGGTTGCTTTTACAGTGAAAAAAACAAAACAAAACAAAACAAAAAACAATATTAGCAGTTAACTTTTTCAGGGTCTCAAAACCAAAGAACACAAAGACTAGGTATCAGTGTACCAATTCCAATTCTGAGTCCCTAACACTAACACTCTCCCTCAGAATCCCAGGGTGTGTGTTTATGTATAACAAAAAGCTACCTGATGATCTGTTGTACTGTTAGATGTATGAAGCTCTTTGTTCTTAAAAAAAAAAGAAAAAAAAAAAGTACCTGAAACAGAGAAAAGGCAGAACCAAGTAACTGGTGGTCCTATAAAATCCACAGCCATTTTCCTTTTCCCAAGTCAAGTTTTACTAAGTTACAAGAATAGGGTGTCACAAAAATAAAACTGTAATTAGATAATTTTGAAATTTCAATAATGGTCTAGCAAAAAAAATTGCACAGGACAGTCGAAGTCTGCATTTTACTGGGTATCCTATTATCTACAGTTTTTTTTTCTGTTTTGGGACAGACTCACCTAAAAAGTCATCTGCATCACCTAGGAACTGGTTAGAAATACAAAACTTGGGTCTCATTTCAGACCTATTTAATCAGAAATTTTGAAGGTGGTGCATAGCAATCTGTTCTACCAAGCTTTCATGTGATTCTGATGCTTGCAAAAATGAGAAACACCAGTCCAAATCAAGTTAAACAGAAGGCAGAAGAGGTAGATTAAGCAAAGCAGATGTCAAAAGCAGCAAAAACATCCTTGGATTAAGACAGAAATAGTTTATATTTCCAACCACGACATTTAATGAATAAAACAAGATAAAGCAAAAAAAATCTACTGTACTTAGTACTATCAACTTTGCTTAAATAATTTTGCAATTGGCTCACACAGACGACACAATACAACTACAAGCCAATTGCCAACCCTATCCCAGT
This sequence comes from Rousettus aegyptiacus, assembly GCF_014176215.1. NCBI lineage: Eukaryota > Metazoa > Chordata > Mammalia > Chiroptera > Pteropodidae > Rousettus > Rousettus aegyptiacus. The sequence continues at coordinate 13,387,191 of NW_023416285.1, forward strand.
CAACATTACCAAATGTGATGTAAATAAAGCATGGTAAAATATTATGTACTATATATGCGTTACACTTGTTTATAGTTTTGTTTATATACATTTATAAATTTTCAAAACATTTCACACTGTCTGGTTAAAAGAAAAATCATAAAGGAAAAAAATATCCACAGAAAGGTGAAAAGTTTTCCATAATGAATGCCAGAAAAATTTTAAATAAACTATATAATATTCATAATTTTAATGAATGTCAATGACTAATACTCAAGTTATGAGTGATGAAAAAACTGTCTTCGTGGGGGAAGCAAATAACATAGTGTTATGTTATTTGGTGCAGGTGTGTGGGGGAAGGGTTGAGGGAGCGAGGGAGAAAGGGAGAGCCTTCCTGAATCCCTTTCTTGAACCTTACCTCCCCTCTCCCAAATGCCTGATTGATCAAAGATGTTTGAAACAAAAACATTCTAAAACACAGGGATTAAATTATTTAAAATAATCTTAGGCAAGGTATAATGCACAATCCAGTGTTAAAATAAGTGATTCATTAAACACTTGTACACAACTCAAGGTTTCTGCATGGCATGAAGTATAAACAAAGCAAAGAAACAAATGACAAACTGGACAAAAATTACATCTTACATCCAGAATGCTACTTTTGTTAAAAGCTCCTAAAAATCAGTAAGAAAAAAGTTAACCAACCATAAAAAGATAGGCAAAGAATATAAACAGATATCAAATTTCATCAATCCTATAATACATTTTTTTCAAATTTACTTTTTTTGTTATTGGGATGCATTTGAAATAGCACCTCACAAATAACTGTCAACCAGGTAGCAATACTTCTGGGAAAGATGAGAAAAGCGCTAGTCTCGGATTCAAAAAGAAATACAAATGGTTCATAAAGATGCTCAACTTCATACAAAAGAAATGCAAATTAAAATCACAGAGATTCCATTTTTCATTTACGGTATCAACAAAAATAAGTTCTTCAATGTAGTGTTGGGAAGGGAACAAAACAGACTCTCATTTGCTCATTCCTTACTGGTCAGAGTAGATAAAATCTCTATGGAGGGCAAACTAGAAACAGCTAATAAAATTCAAACATGCCCTTTGACCCAACCAATTTTATTTTTAGGGAACTCATCTGACAGACATACATCGGCGCATGTGTGGAAAATGTGTGTACAAGGTAGTAGGAGGGTACTAAGGAGGGCAGCAGCAATTTTTGATAACAAAAACTGCAAATTTTTGTACCAATCAATAGAATTAAATAACAAACTACACAGCTATTAAAAAGAATAAGGCAACTTTACATTTACTGTTCTAGAACCATCTCCAAAATACAATGTAAGTGAAATCAGCAGTCATGTGTCTTGAAACAATGCTTCTATAAATGCTGAAGAAGTTAATTTGTTCTGAAAATCCTAGTTAGGAAGTGCTGTTCCATTACTGTCAGGATCTGGATACCTTTCAAGGCATAAGCTTTATCATGGCATAACTAAATACACAGATAAATCAAAACGGTGTTTCTAAATAATCAAAACACTTGACTCAGTACAACCCAAAGAAATCCATGGTATCTGCTTCCAAGAGTATTATAAATGACTGGCATTGTTTAATATGAGTAATTAGATTTACTGCTTTCCCTATCACCTAGGAAAGCATCCCAAGATGAGGATGAAGATGGAAAGAAGCAACATGTACAGTTGTTCAGAGCACATCCTATTATAAGACAAGCTTAGGTTCAAGTCCTTGCTTTCTTACTGGTATCTGACCTTGAACAAGTCAACTTCTCTAATGTTCCACTTGTAAAATAATATGGTGGCTATTAATTAAATTAAAATAAACAATGTATATAATGCACCTAGTATACCAACTGCTTGGCACTTAAGTATTCAACAGAGTAGAACTCTGCACTATACTCTTTCATCTGATAAATTGGAATAACATTATCCTCTCTGAAACATTCTGTAGTAAAGCCACATTTGCCCTTACCAGTTGGGTAAATGTAATTACTCTTAGCACAGAAAAGAGAACTGCATCTATTCTAAGCTGTATGCTTCAGAAAAGCTTGAAAAACTATCAAAACACACACACACTCGCAAAATCAAATGGGTGATAACTATATAAAAAAGTGAAAGGGGCCTGGAATTTACAAATATATTTTACAAATGTTTGAAGTTTAAATCCCACCTTAAGAACTAGACATTTTACTGGATAATGGAATTCCAAACAAAGGGCCCATATTCAGAGAAATGGTGTTGGTCCTACATTAATAGACTGATAAAGGACGTAGAGGTTTTAAGTATAAATGAAATATTTAAGGTTTGTATAAATTTTATTTACCACTAAGTTTTTAGTGGTAAATCCACTACAATCCAGTCAAGTCACCTGAATGCCTCTATTAAAGAAAAGCTATCCACATTAAAATGCCTGCACAAAAAGGTTTCTGCATAGTAATTTCGTCAGTTATAATAGATTAAAACTTCTAAAAGAGACTATGACCAAAAGATTTATTCACTTTTATTTTCCCTGCCATGTAACATATTTTTGTTTATAGCCCCTATGAGTAAAATACTTTTTGACAACAGTAAGAAACAGAAGAACAAAGCTTAAACAGCTTACACTTATCGGGAGCTATTTTAGAAGACAAAACTATATATAGCATAGTGATTTTATAATACAGCTCTTTTCACTACTAAATATGGTGAGACTGAACACCCTAACCATCCTTCATAATGACAACACTATGAAATGGTTGATTACCAAAAAAAGCAAACAATTTTCAAACATGCTCAGTGAATGCCATTTTACTTATTCAATAGCTACAGATAAAAGTCATCAAATTACCTTCCTATATCAAAACAATTTCTTCCAGTATCAGTTACTTCTGTATGCCATGGGTACAAAAAATAGAATCGATCATCTACTCTAAGTATAGATGTCAGTTTAAAATTTGAAGTTATTTACCTCTTTTAAGTGATCTAGCTATTTTTTAATTCGTCGCTAATTTAAGAATATCTTCTGTGTATCCAAATGGCTAGCACTATATTTTTCAATTTACATAGTTTTTTGAAATTAAGACAATTTCACAAACCTGATCCATGTGAACACAGCAGCTTAAAAAAAAAAAAAAAGACATTTTGTAGTTCAATATTAAGATCTCCTCATGGACAGTTTATGTATAATTTCCTAACACAATCCGAGTTCAGACTACTGTGTAATCTTAACATCGATGTACGGTGATGCACTCGCGTAACGATATTTCAGTCAACAACATATCGCACAAATGAAAGTGGCATACTATATAGCTCGGTGTGCAGCAGTCTATACCATCTAGGTTTGTGTAAGTACACTCTATGATGTTCGCACAACAATGAAATCATCTAACAACCTAGTTCTCAAAATGTACCCCATAATTCAACGGCACATAACTATATATCCAGTCAAAAGAATAAACTACTTCTGAGTATATAATTTGTTAAATAATAGCCTATTTCCAGAGAATAAATATGTTCTGCCTTAATGTTTCAAAACAACTTATATTACTGTTTTCCATACTCAAATGTGCTACCACAGGACTACTAGCTTGAGGTAGTTCAGAGTTTCAACTGCACATCATGCTACACTCCTTTTGATGTTATCTTTGAAAAGCTGAATTTTTCATATTTACGATAAAAAGCGAGTACAGTTGACCATTGAACAACATGGTTTTGAACTGCATGGACCCACTTATATACATGGATCTTTTTTCAATACCTGGACTATTTTCCACCTAAGGCTGAGAGTCCATGGATGCAAAGGACAAACTATAAGCATTGATTACTCCACTTTATACGGGGACTTGAGCACCTGCAAATTTTGGTGGTGGGGGAAGAGGGGGAGTTCCTGGAACCAATACCCTGTGGATACTGAGACAACTCAAGTTGGAAATGACTGATGATAAACATGACTGACCAGCACCCCTAACCCCCGTTTCAAGAGTCAACTATACAAGGCAAAAACTAGTGAACAATAAAGGTGGCAGTATCCAATCTGATTCCAAGGTTTAAGAAAATGCCCATGTTTAACTGGTACAGACATCATATTAGCAAATAATGGTGATTAAGAATGAAATTAAAACATTGGATTTTTCTTTCAACTTATATATATTTGTTTAAAACTACTAAGCTGTTAGAACATAAATACTTAACTTGTTAGAACTACTAAACAAATGGAACTGAGTTATTTCTTTAGGCCTAGGGTACCATGAAAAAAATTACTCAGACATTAAGCATGTTGTAAACCAAAGCAGCATGGGAACTTCTATTCTATATGAAACCTAATCTTCCTACAACGAAGTCTCTCAGTCCTTCTCACCTCAGATGAAATACCTCTCCAACTCATCTGACACTCAAACTATTTTCTTAATTGTTTCACAGTTTACCTCCTCAACCAAGTAAAAGAGCCAGTGACACCAGCACAGTTCCTTTATGTACGTAACATTCCTTTCACTGGCAATGGGATAAACAAAGATTTATATAGGCTCAAGTTCAATTTGATATATTATTAGCAAAAACATTACACAGTATGATGCAACACTAATCTTACTACAGTCACAATAGCAACTATACATAGCATAATATTGATTATGAGGACAGTCCATGAAAAGGTATCTTGAGTAAACTGGAATCTATAATGTTTTAATGCATTTCCAATACCAAAAATAAAAAGGACAAAAAGAAAGCAGACAGAAAATATGAAGCCCCACTTGTACTATGTATAGCCTCATGGTTCTTAGCAGAAATGCTTAAAATCAGCAGCCAAAGCATAAAGCTTTATTTCTGCAAATGGCCAAAACACATTTCGCATGTGTTTCAGAGTTAGATGTCTAATCAAGCAAAAGAACTGCTTAAGAAACTAACAACAGATAAAAAAGGCAATTAAATCACTTTTCAAAACACTATCCATTCCTTAAATTTTCACAGGTTTTGAAAGAATGCTCTACCATCCTCAAAACAGAATTTACAGAAAGCTAGAATACGTAGGTTCTATTTTATATTTTTAAAGATGCTGGCACTGTAAACAGAGAGCTTTCTATAACTAATACCTTGTAAGTGTTTAAGGATAAACACAAAGGTCAATTGTAATAATATATCCAGACCTTTAGGAAATTAGGTTAGCTTTCTATGAAATTAACAAAGCCAATATATTCTAATTCTAGAGCAACAGTGATTTTTTAAGTCTTTCTGATAGGAACCACGTAAGTGGTAAATAAGCCACAGTTATTCTTTAGTGCCATCTCTTTCTAAATATCCAGTAAAACTGTCTTTAACTTCAGTGCTACACCGGAATTAGAACAAAGCCTACCATATCGCATTCAATAAATTAGTTTATAATTAATGTCTGTATAATTAATGATCTTTAAAGTACCAGGCCTCTTTCCACATCGCACCATCAGCCGTAAAACACAATATTTGGATTCATTTATTCATTTCATAGTGACGAGTAATGTCAAAGTTTAATTCAAGTTAAAAACCCTCAAATTATAATTCAATTGTTATGTTAAAAGGAACTTTATTAAATTGGTTTTATAAGCCCCTTTCTAATTAACTGAGATAACTGAGTTAACTGGTTAACAAGATCCAATAATTTCTCAAACTGGAAATGTACCACCACTATCAGCAGCAGCAACGGTAGCAATGTTGACTTAGCACTTGCCAGGTGACAGGAATTACTAAGGGCTGCACACAAATTAACACATTTGATCTTAGAGTAATCTTATGAAATAGTTATCAGCTCCATCTTCAGAAAAAGCACTAAGCAGAAGGAGCTTAATCAATGTAACCAAGATCACAGCTAGTGGCAGGGGTAGCATACAACTCTGGCACTGTGATCCTGAAGTCTGTGTTCTAGCACCTATCTCCTTTTGATTCTCTTCTCAAGTCATCTATTTTAAAATGAGACTGCCTCGTTGGAAACCACTCTGGAATCTACGTAGGTCTTATGCCGTTTGTGCTTCAAGCTGTTGTTTTCAGGGCCCCCAAAGTGTGGAAACCTGCTATGGCAATGCTTGGTATATCCTCGCCAACGTCAACCATAAAGATTCTGTACCAGCCAGCTTGCTGCAGCAGTTTGCACTAGGCTCCTATATTTGCTAAATAGTTTTTGGGTTCCTTTCATCTTCTTGCCTAGATTGACTTTTGGAGATAAAAAAAATATATTCCGTAAGTTTTGAATCCCTACTGTGTAAAGTAGCACTTCTTCAGCTGGTTTGTTCAAAACTTAAGTTTTACAGCTTATCACACTTTGAAACCCAAGACTATTCATTTCTCACTGTCACTCAATTATAGATTTGAATGCCACATCCTGTCTTTAACTTTTCTTGATTATCTAGCAGCTTGTCCTGAAGTTATATGTAAGATAAACATCTCACCATGATACAGAGAACAAACAAGTGTCTCTGAGCTACAACATATCCTGCTTCATAAACATTACCCCAGAATCCCCAGATTGGGTCCTTAGCCTTGCGACAGATTCCAAAATTCAAATGAATCTGATACTCAAAGGCAAACGACTTAGAATAAAAGCAAAGTATGTACACCAAATTGCCCTTTCTCTATATATATCCTCCTCTCCACTAAAAGAAGTTTGTACAAATCAGGAAAAATGTCTTTCCATGAAAAACCTTTTTCATGATTATACTGAAAATTCTCCCAGAGTCTATTATTGTAGTGACAAACTTTATACTTCTTCCTTCCATTTCCTCATTTTTTGGTTTATTTTAAAAAAAGGTTCCGTGAACAAAGCAAGTATACAGAGAGACATAATCTACATTCCCAGAGTTTATACTCTCCCTGATTAGGCAAGAGAGAAAAAGAAATCAGTCTGTGACCATCTATTCTGTTCATAAACCAGTCCTACATCTCAAAAGTGATCTGGCGTGGAAATGTTAATTTACACAAATCAGCTGGATACTTTAAATGTAGAGACTACAATGCCTTCTCAAGTAAAAATTATTTTTCCCTTCAGAAAAAAAAAAAAAAGTAAAAAAAAAAATTGCTGTTCCATCGCCTAGAACACTCTGCACCCTGTACCTCAACCCCTCTCTACTCTAGCAAATCATTACTTTCAATTCAGGCTGACTTAAATTCTGCCTCCTCTGATCTAAACTGAGTTCTCAAATCATGCTTTCATATAAACGCCAACATTCTCTTTCAGAAGCCTAATCGCAATTTGAAATTTTACCTTTACATTTTATTTACCATGTGGGGACAGGAACCAGATATACTTTTTATTACTGTACCCAGCACTGTCCGATATACAGAAGGTACTCAGTTGTGAACCAAACAGTACTTGTGTAAATTACTGGGTTCCATCAATATCAAAACAAATCACTAAACTTTGCATCAAGAAGAAAACAGAAAAGAAATATCATCTAAAGTAACAGTGAAATTGGCTATCAAATTAACAACCTTAAATATTATGTTTTACTGAAGGTTCAAGACTATTTATTTTATTCCCTAAAGAATTATCAGCTCCATCAAAAAAAAAAAAAAAGATGAATTTCATTAGTTACAAGCCCAACTATAATGTGTCTCTTAAAGTCCATAGCTAAAGTCTACCAACCTCTTCTACCTTACATTAAAATGAACTGTTTTTCACCAACTGGTCACAAATTTGGCAACATATCTTTCACTAACGGGTCTGCTCTTCTTTAGCTCCTCCCTCTTTTTTTCTTTTTTATAATTTCATAATTTCCATTCCAAGAATACTTCAGGGGAGAAAAATTAAACCAGGCAAACACAACAAATGAAAAGGGAAAACCACTTACATAGCAGTGGTGGTTCTGCACTAACTTGTCTACTGTGACTGGATAGGTAATTAAAACTGGTCTAACAAGAGTGTGCACTCATTTATACTAGATCCAATCCTCTGAAAACTGTACAAATTAGACCTAGAATCTAAAATTTACATATATATATATATGTGTCCCAAACATTGAAGGAACTATCTCTTGACCCTTAACCTGTAGAGATGACTTAAAGACAAACTTATTTATCTAGAACTCACAAACTAATTTAAATAGTATTTGTTTATCATCAACAATAAATCAAAAAGGACATGGTTACATTCTGAGTCCCCAGGCAGAAATTTCCCAAGTTAGTCCTCTTTACCAACATTTATGGTGAAAACTTAAAGTCTTCTGGTTATACAATGGATATCTAGAAGCATTTGAAATGAATACATAAACATATAATAGTTAATAGAAGGTATTGATAGTTGTCTCATGTAGTCGGTCACTCTTCCTACACAATTAACTATATAGCTGATACTCATTAAGGCTTTAGCTATTTCTAACATCAGTGTTCTCATTATATGGGTTGATATATGACTATACAAAATATATCTAGGGATTCATAAAACACTTTTTAATGAATGAACCAATCCCATCAGTCAAAACAACTAGCCCCATACTATTAAATAGGACTTAACATCACTTAAAAACACCACTAGGTTAGCTTCTAGCTCCTTCAAAAGATTCTCTAAGAAATGCCAGTAACCTTACTCTGGAATAATTTTTTAATTTGGTTACAGCCTCTGGAAACCATTCCATAAAAAAAAAATCACAATCCCAAAAGTACTTTCATTTTGAGCTAACCAATCTATTTATGTTACTTGTCACTCCCTAGCAAATGAACCGAAATTTTTCACAAGCGAACATCTTTTGAAAGCCTACCACTTCCTACCCCACCCCCCACACACTTTGCCCCAATAGTGCATATAACTTTCTCTCGGCTCCCAATTTCCAAATTCTTTTCTCCCTGATCAACTGTAGCTTACCAAGAAAAGTTCAATGTGAATCAAATGTCAGAATGTTATTCTTCCTTAAAATAAGTTAAATCTGCCCTTTATTATCCTTAAGTCATTGACATTATTTGTATTTTAAACAGAAAACCATGAGCTGATTTTGCTTATGTAATTCTTTTGTCAATTATACTGTAATTACTACTAATCAGTAACGTATCACTGAAGATTTCTTCAATGAAGATTAAGGCTTAAGCCAAAAACATGCCTCATAGTCATAGACGAGTTGACTTAAGTAAACACTTAACTCCAACTGTTATTAAAACTGATACTGAATTCTTGAATTTAAATATCTAATACATAAAAAATGTAATATATCATTTTACTCCGTAACACTATTCATAATTCTGCCATCAAAGGCTCATGTCATTACCCATGTAACACTTTGTTCCAAAACTGTCTTCTAGAAACCTCTGGGAAGACTGCATCATGATAAAAAAAATTAAAAAAAAAAAATGATTCCTATGTGATTTGTATTTCACATACATGCAAAATAAACAGAACAAAACGAGATTTTCAAGAGAATTACATACATTTCTAGTCATGCAGAATGAAAAATGTAAGATAAGGATAAAAAAATATACAAGTCAAGGAAATGTTAGGAAAAGCTCAATATGGTAGTCAATCACGTGCACAACGTAATTATGAAGAAGAGTGAGGACTGAGAATTCTAAGAGTATATCACAGAACAAAAGACAATCCTCCTTTTAGCTCATAACATATGCATGGTATTAGCATATAATTAACATTAAAAGCCCAAATAAATCCTAACCCATCCCATACATCATTCTAAACTTAATGTCCCTTACTAAGGTGTCACTTTACTTTTCTATTACATTTAAATCATATAACTTTTTACCTAAGATAAAGTGCCAGGTAACTAAAATCTGACCTTTGAACTTCAACGTCTACTAATAGCTATATATACTACTACCAAGAAAAAGAATCTACATTTAAGTGTTATCTAGTAAGTCTAAAAAGTCCTATCATTTTAGACTATTCTAAATGTGGATGACTCGAGACTCCACTAGCAAAGTTTCCTGTCTAGTGGCAGAAAACTAAAAGAGAAAGTGTCCATTTTTAAAGATAGTACTTACTTAAGAATGGTTTTTGCACTACTGCAGTCTTCAAATCGAATGGAGTAACCAACTTCCTGGCCCAACATCACATCCATTTCATCAGCAACTCTCTGAGCCACACTCATTGCAGCCACTCTCCTGGGTTGGGTACAGGCAACTCCTCTCTTGGGTCCTGGTAATGATCGCATGTACTCCACACACCACTGTGGAATCTATCAAATAATTTCACATTTAAATTAATTCTACTCTGCCTGCATACCAGATATAGTTAACATAAAGTGTTTTACCTCATTCTAGCAATTTAAAAATCAGGCACAACACAAATTATTATGACTCAAACTTATAATAGCAGGAGCACTCTGAGCCAAGGAAAAGGTCATGTATAATACTAACATGACGTAACTGTACTCGTGAGTGGGCTAGGTCCAGAGGCTTTGCTGGATATATGTTCTAGTATCAACTTCTATTATTAACCACTATTCTATGCCCTGCAAAAAATCCAACTTATAAAAAATTCTACTTTATAACAAAGGTTAGTGTCCAAAAATATTCTAGGAAACTAGAACTTAAATTCCTATATAATTTGAGTTACAAAATGCAGGTGAAAGTAGAAATCATATCTACTTGTAGTTATAAAGCTATTATCTTCAAATTCAATTCAAATATGGTTTGAATTGAAAGCAGGCAGAACCTAACCACTATCCTTCTCCCCTCAGGTGAGGTACGCACAATGGCAGCACCTTAGGTACTATATTAAAAGTCAATTCTAGTAACTGTCATCTCAGATTCAAGAGGACCAAGAGAAGCAGCACTTCCCTAAAGGGCAGCCATTGGGAAAGGAAGAAAAAAACCACCTAGTATAAGTTGGTTGATTGCCACAATAAGGCATTTCCACCCTGTTCCATTATCAATAGAAGCTAATAGATCCTCTAATTTCATGGTTCTTCTCCATTCACTTACTTGAAGGAAAAAAAAAAAAGGAAAAAGAAATCTAAGTGCTTATGACATTAAATGGGAATCCACTAACATACAGACGTGATGGGTCTCCATCAAAACCTCTAAGAGCCTGCCTATCAGGCTCTAATGCTAGAAGAAATGCATTCTGGGGGATTTTGGGGTACAGATTTTTTATAATAACTGAATAATATTGGTTGCGTACTATTACTACATTTTTGTTAAGTTACTTCTGCAATTTGGGGATGTACTGTCACTGACAAATATCTGAAAGGGGGAGGGCTATGCTGCTGCTTCTCTAGGAACATACCAATGCATTTGAATGAACAAAAACACTCAACTAAAAGAAGAGTGGCCCTCTGGGTCTGTAAACCCAAAGACCAACGTTTAAGTTTTCCAGCAAGGCTTTACATATATCTTCATCTCAGCAAGCCTCTCACAAAGGCACAATGTACTTTATAAGACCAAATAAAATCAAATTCAAAAAAACATTTACTGGTCAATTAAAGCTATCTAAAATTAATTCAGAATTCTCAAGGCAAGAATGTTCACAAGCTCACTCCAATGAAATGGAGAGCTAACTCCCACTTTAAACACCAAATATATAATGTTCCGGCTAATTCAGCAATTTCGAACTTTTGATCTCAGGAACTCTTAATACACTTAAAATAATCTAGGATGCCAAACAACTAATAGATTTACAATAGGAAATTAAAACAGAAAAATTAGTAAAATATTTAATTTCTAACAAAAACTCATCCTATGTTAACATAAATAATTATTATGAATAACATCTTTTAAACCAAAAAAAATTTAGCAAAAGTAGTTTTACATTTCTGCTTATTTCTAATGTCTGGCTGAATAGGACACAGCTGGATTCTTTTATCTGCTTCCATTTTGAATGTGTTGCAATATTTGTTTTGTTTGAAGTGTACGAAGAAAATCCCAGGACCTTTACAAAGGTTTCAAGGACTTTCAAGGGTTCCCAGGCAGTATTTGGAGAACCGCTTAGTTGATCTCATCTATTCATATTTCTAAGAATAGCATTAAGGGAAGTGAATCCTGAAAATACAGTACTGGCTGCTCAAGCCAGGGATCAGATCTTGCAAGGCTATTCCTTCCTTTCACCTTCTTCCCTTCTTCCATTTGTGGCCACCTTCCTAAAAACTGATCCTCAAACCACTAGTCTCCTTGCTTTATACATTAGCCTGAGCAGTCTTATTTACTCTTGACATCTGGTAACTACCTACAGTATATCAAATGGCAATCCTAACTCTAGTTCCCATCCCTCACCTAGTGGTCATTTCCACTTGAATATTTTATTGGTATCCCAAATTCAACAAATTCAAAACCAAAACTATTTCTCACCTTCCTCCAAATATTTATTAATTCCTCCCATGCCTCCTACTCAAAAATAGTAGTATCATAACTCAAATCTATCTTTTGCTCTATCACCCTTTACAGGGTCAAAATTTCATTATGACCTCCTACATAATCAATCTGTCATCGACATTCTCACCAAACAGGACACTATAAAAATCCTTGTCATCTCCCTCCCATTATGAACTTCTGATGGCTCCCGGATCTACAGCAAGATACATTAAGACCCAACCCCCTGTTCCAGTCTCACTTGCCCTTACCTCACTCTTTACACACATCCTATATTCTATCCAAGACATGTAATGCTTTCCCTTCCTTAAATGTGTCCTTGTTCATGTTCTTTGGCTGAACTGGTTGTAGTTTCTTATATGTGGATATCATAAGTGCATACCAAGTTGCAACATGAAATGTCTTTACTCAGTCAAAAGTTAAAGTTATTACTTTTGATTCCATTCAGATTTCATTTTTCTAATAGACACAAAAAGATAACCAAAAGATGACTAATTACTCTTAATGGTTTTGAGTCAAAATTTAATAAGCATTTGGATGAAATTTACTATTTAACTGTTTAGTTTCCCTTCAAATCTCCCAAGCCCTGCAATCCTGAGTATTCAAGTATCTTAAATAAGAACCAAAAAAAACCCAAATAGTAATTCAAATAATCTCGTTCTGAGTCGACTTGACCTTCTTCTACACTGCTATTAAATGAACTCATCTCTGTAATAAGATTAACCATATAAGATCAAAGAATAGTAGTATGAAATAATATACCTTTCGCTATGAGACCAAGGGACAAAGTTTTAAATACTGAGCCCACCTAAATCTACCATGAAACTCAGGGAAACTCACTAAACCTAAGATTCTCATAAATCTAAGCCTTACTCTGCTCATCTGTAAAACAGTAATTACAACTTCCTTGCGGGAATGTTGAAAAACTTAAATGAGATAACACATACCAAGTACACAGTACCTTACCTAATTGCTAATTAAATGGGTGTTAATACTATGAAAATGAGTTAAACTAGTTGAATTATTAAAAATACTATAATAACAAGTTTAGAGTAATATCTTTTCACGTATTCAATTCCTTAAATTTCCATAAGGTGATAAAATTTCAGTTCATAATATCAACACTAACTTTCCCCTCATTTAAAAAGAAAATCATACTCTTTAAGGCTCACACTTTTATAATAAAACTTGTTTTAATTGCTATTACAGCCTTCAAAACATCTTTATGAACTACTCAAATTGATAATTTGTGACATGTAACTAAAGGATAACATCTATGCAGTATGCATAAATATAAACATGTATCATAGATATATAAACAAAAAATGGGCTAGCAAGAAACACAATAAATTATTATTTCTGCAAGGTGAGTAACCATTAAATTCATTTTAACACTTTCCTGAATTCCTCAAATTTCCTGAAATGGCCAGGGACTGTTACTGTGTAATCTCTAAGAAATTTTTTACTGATGGGGTTAGGCTCAAGCATATGAAAATATGCATAACCTCACTCACGGCAAGAATAGAAATTAAATATTACAATAAAATACCATTTGTCACCTACCAGATTTATAAAAATTCAAGTTCAGTAGTACACACTAATGGTTTCCCACACATGTTGTCATGTATGCTCATGGAAAGGTAAACTGCTATGTTCCCTGTAGAAGGCTATTTGGCTATATGTACCATCATTATGAACAATCCTCTGATCCAGCAATTTCCATTTCTCGGAATTTATCTAATAGATAAGCTTGCCCATGCAAAACCACCATCAGAAGCAGCCTAGGTGTCTATTACATAGGCCCCGCAAATAATGGCTCATCCATGTTTGAAAATTTCCTGGATATCTTACTAATAAGATACTAGTAATTGTTTAGTTTGTGTGTGTGTGTGTGTGTGTGTGTAGAGAATACTAGATGGATGACAGACACAAGTAAAGAGATTTTATTTAGCTCTTCTATTTTTAAATGGTAACATTCACATGGTTCAAAATAAAGAAACAAAAAAGGACTAAAATGAAAACCACTCCAATGGTTCAGATCTCTCTACTCAAGCACTGGAAAACAAACCCTGTACCCCCACATTTGTACTACCCCAGAGTCAAAGTGTGTGGGAGAGCATCACCCTGCTACCTTTAATGTAACAAAACCGGGAAAAAAAACAGCACTGCTATTTTCCCCCACAACTCAAGAAAATAGGTATTCCCTACCGGATTCCCACTGTCTAAGTCACTTAAAAAAATGCTAAATACTAAAGCAGCTATTCTTCAAGATGGCCTACCAGACAGTAGACAATGAGAGGAATAAACATTTAGTAAACTTAAACATTAATAAAATATGTACCATGGTATACAATAACTCACCTGTGTCGTTTTACCAGACCCAGTCTCACCAACCAGTACAAAGGACTGATGTCTAACCAGAATATCTGTAAACCTATCCTTGTATTCCCAAACAGGGAGCTGAAGCCGTTTCTTTAGAATATCATAGTATCGAGGAGTATGGGGTAAGTTGGTAAATGGATTAATACACTGTGGAAGTGATGTGTGTCCTGCATGTCCGGTGTGTGTTGAATGAGCAGAATGTGTCGAATGTGTTGAATGTGCAGAGTGGGTTGAGTGAGCTGAATGGGAGGCTTTTAAAGGTGGTAATCCAGCACTGATAAGCATAGCATTAGTGGAAGCTCGCAATTCCTTCTCCTTTTCTTTCTCCCTCTCCCGCTCTCTATCTCCTCTATCACGTTCTCGGTCTCGATCTTTAGACCGATCTTCACGGTCACGGTCACGATCTCGATCCTTCCTAAAAAAATAATAAAATAAATTTAGAAGTCAGAGTCTGAATTTTATGTAAAATGTTCACAGCGTTGTTATAGTCAGAAAGAAATCAACCAAATGAATAAACTGATATAAAACTCAATGAATTACATTAAATAGCAGAAATAATGAAAAAGAACTTATAATCAAGGATTTTCCAGGCCTCTCCCATAAACATCCTTTCTCCAACCTTTAGCCATCAGATAACCTAAGAACTTGCTCTTCCTATAAGTAAAACCCCTTCCTACTTAGAAGTTAGATTGAGGACAGGGTAGGGAAATGGTAGGGCCAAATCGGGCAAAAAAAAAAAAAAATACATAAATAAAGATGGAATTACAATCTTTCCCAGATTCTCCTTCAATTCATGCAAAAAAGGTACTTTTTACACAGGTTATGTTAAAAATTTAGCAAGAAGACTGCTTCTGGACACAAAGACAATTCTACCTCACAGAGTAACATAAATATAAAGGATTATAGCTGTGTTTTCTTAAGTTACACTTTCCCAATTTTGTTCAATAAGCACATATTACTCTATAAGAAAAACTAAAATTGAAACTTTTAATTCTTTTGTTTTTATTGTTTATTCTTGCATGACATTAATGGTAACAATAAATCATTGGAAATACTTTGTGAACCTATGTACACTTTGGTCACCCAGGGTGAAACACTGCCCATGAAAAACACACTTCACTGATAAACACTATTAAGTTGTTTAAAATTATGCAGATGGCCACTAATAAACTTAGGTCAATTTTAAGTACTCAACTCTAGTATCTACTTCCAGTTACTAGAGATGATCCCAAATACAATCATAATTTAAATATAATCTATGCCTATTCATTCTACTAATTCAGTCTACTTTGGACCAAGTCCTATAGCAGACAATCTTGCCACAATGTGTTTGGATCCAGACTTGAATTGTCAGGCAACATGGAGTTATGACACAAGCCACAATACACGTCACTGCTCCTTATTCAAAACACACAAAAGACACACAAATTTCCTACACCTCAATTATCAGTAGTTGAGTGGAAAAGATTATTCATTCGCCATAATAGCACATTGGCTGGGCAACAGTAACTCCCCATGGTACGATATAGCTAAAATGCTCAACCTAGCAAGAGGTAGGATGGTTCTCCAATTTAAGAAACAATAAGCTACCCAATTAATTTGTTCTTGCCCATCCTAAAATATATCATTCTATTCTATTCCATAGGCATTTACTTAGAGAAAAGCCTTATAATATATAATTTTCACATAGATAACATATATATTCACATTCACTTTCAGATATCCCAGTGCTCATCTTCTACAGAACCAAAGGACATACAAGCTAGGATGGAAGTCTCTCAGACCATCTGGCATAAAGAAAAAAAGGAAAAGAACCCAAAGAATAACCAATCAAACAATGTGAAGTCTCACAAATCAAAACTTGGGCTTCCTGGTCTATCTTTGAAACATGCCACCAACCATCCTTTCTTTGCTTCTCTCATTCTGCTCTGACCTAAGGTGCTCATTAATTAAAAATTTATGTTGTAAATGAGGAAGTTTATAATAGGGTAGAGAGAAATATGCCCAGCAAAATGAGAAGCACTAAAGCCACAAATGGTTGAAAGGATGAACATCTTAAAGATCTGAGAACATAAAGAACATTTGATCTAAATAAAAAAGAATTCACTTTTCTAGTATTCTATCATGACAGGTGGCGGGAAGAGGCAGTGAGGCGGATGGACATGGGATGTGACCACAAAGTTTAATGAACTTCTATACTTCTCCCACAGTACTAGACACTTAACATACGGAACTAACCTTTCGATGTTATAAAGTATAGGGGACACGAAGTGACAGACAAAGTAAATCACATACCACCATGTTTTGTTATAGTAATATCTATATTAACAAAGATGTTTTTCAGGGGCTTACTTCATCAGAAATGTCATTACCAAAAATCACTACAATGCAGGAAGCATAAAATGCATTCTAAAAACACAAAGATTAACTGCTGACCATGATCGGGGGGAGGGTAAATTGTGATTGTGATATGAGTAAATGGAGCACTGAGATGCATAACCATTGGCAAGGTACTCAATTCACTAATCTGCAAAGTGAAAATTATCAATAAAACAGTCTTAAAGAAAGCCAATAGGAAAGATGCAGAAAACAAATCCAATCATCTTCAAATGTTGCCTGTGATTCAAACTGTCTACCTTCAATGGGAGAGGGAAAATAAAAATTAAAGGTCAGTTAAAGGAGTTTGAAGCCAATGTTTCATAAACATGTGTAGACGGTTGTGCATATGCATTTTTTTTAAACTGGCATTTATTATAAAGAAGTTTTATTGTTATAAAGATTTACTACTTGAGGTATAATGCCTAAAAACTATCGAAGTAGTGCCTTACCTTCGCTTAGTCATAAGACTGGCAGGGAGAGACACAAGACAGTTGTTGAACACGTGGTTCTATACACTGTCTCAGCTCAATCCTAATTCAGCACTTAAGTTAACTATATGACCACTGATTTTTTTTCAACTATAAAATGTGGCTACTCGTATGTCCTGTGGGTTATTTCAAGAATTAAATGAGTTAACATATACAGTGCATGAAACACAGTAAATGCCCAATAAATTTTGCTTATCTTTAAAGGTTTTTTCATAAAATTTTGAATGCACACAGAATAATAGGAACTGAAGTACTGCAAAGGAAGATGTAAACTGGTCATCAAAATCAGAATATTTAAATTAAGCCTAGGGTTTTATCTGGCAATCTCACTTCCAGGAACATCTTTTGAGAATATACGTGTGCAAATATGTACACACAGGAGGTTTATCATACTTTTCACTTACAGAATAATGAAGACTGGAAAACTACCAAAGCATCACTGAACAAGAAATTGGTTAAATAAGTTATGGTTACCATTTTACAAATGGAATACTATGCAGCCAATGAAAAGGAGATCTATTTCACAGAATGACATCTCTTAGTAAATAAAAACCAAAGCACAATCCCATTGGTTATTAAATACTATAATTTATATTTGCGAATAAATATAGATCTTTTTAAAAGTTAAGAGATTAAAGACAGGGGTAAAAATTTCATGGAAATTTTTGCCTTTTGGTTTATATCTTCATGTATGGCCATTCTTGTGTTCTCCAGAGGGCAAGTTACTTAACCTCACCAGAGGACTGTAGTGAAATATGTACTTGTACATACAAAGCATCTAGAACAGTTTCGGGAGCACAGTATATACTCTAGATATGTTATCATATTATTAGTATATTTCTTTTACATTTCCACAATTAACAGCAAAAGCTCTGATCAGAAAGTATCAGAAACTAACGTCAAAGTGAAAAATGTACCTATTTTCAAAATGTTTTTTCTATACTTCAACAGCAGGTTTTCTTTTGGGTAATAATTTTATATAGAAAATTTTGTGGGATGACGGAAAAATGAATAAGGTCAGTTTGTAACACAAACTTTTTAACTTTTCTACCTGACTCCAAGTTAAAATTTACCAAGAGTAAATAGTTATATATAGTTTGGGAGTTTGAATTTGAGTGAAATCTCCCAAAGCATTACCTTTCCTACCCAGTACTGGGGAAATGGTATAGCCATGTTTGGCAGTGTTCACAAGACTTAACGGCTATCCTCTCAAATAAAACCACCTGCTAACTATCAAAGCTGCATGCTTCCATGGCAGTCAGAAGTGACTTTTTAAGTCATGAAATATGAGCAAAAAACCTGAGCACTAATAAACTTTGTAAGCCCACTACTAAAGAAAATTACTTCTGAGAAATGACATTCAGGTGACATAGAAATGAGAATACAATTGTCCAACGAGGTATCTCAGAATGTGGGCTTTATTACAGATAGATGTCATAATAATAACTGAGTATCATAAGGTCACCATCATAGACCTATACAGTCCACAGTTTTACTAATGATATCTGATCTGCAAGAGAAAGGGAGCAACTCCATGTACCTATGATGGGACCATTAATCCCAAGAAAAACATTTAAATGGTGCACATACACACAAATATGAATAAGTGAATTCAATCCTTCCCAGTGTATTTTGTTCCAATCTCAACTCTTGTGAGAGACATCACTTGCATCTTAACCAGATGACAAGCAATTTATTTTTGCCTCACAGGAACCAAGAACCAAGTGTTCCCTACTTTATCAACCCATCATAAATGGTATTAAAGTAGGCTGTAATGACTGTTAACTACAGTCATGATCTGTGTGCTGTAATAGAAAAAGAGGCTAAGGGTGAAAATAAAAAGATCAAGGTTCTAAATCCAGCTGTGAACTGTGTCAGGTTGTGCAAGCCACCTTTACAATTCAGTCTCCCTTTTTCACCCCTTGAGTGAGTTTAAAGTCCTGCTGTAAACAGTCTGTGACAAGTAGCTCTAATGAGTTATAAGTTTTGCTGGAGGTGCAGGAAGGTAAAAGGAAAACAGCTTAAAAAGAGAGAAAACTAAAATCTAACATTGTAAACTAAAAGTTTTACAATATTATGTTACATACTTCTGCTTTCCATATTTAATATATAGAAAGGTATCAAAAAGCACACCCTTATAATGCAGGCTTATACTCCGAACACAGATACCTGGAAAGCAATACAAGGACCTGGGGTGAACAAATTGCCTGAATTACCCAAATAATTTTGTACTTCAGGAATGAAAACACTCACTGGACAAGAAATGATTTTAATGCAACTGCTAAAGTCTATCGTTAAATTCACCTGTACCTTCGAAGAAACGCTAAGGTAAAAAGTAATCTGAAACACTACAAATCTATTTCAACTCTCAACCTCCCCACAAGCGTTATTCTGCCATATATACTAAAAACTTTTTGAAAGGGGTTTTCTCGTTTAAAAACCTAATTAATGAAGGAGGGCGGGGGCGTGAGGTAGAAATCAAGAGCTTGCTGGGAAAAAAACGCCCTCTAATTTCTATTCCAGGAATGCCCAATAACCACTGTTTTAGCCAAAGCAGGAAATAAAGGAGATGGCGGGAGCGTAGGCAGAGAGCGGAAGTTTGCCGAGTATCTACTTTGAAGTGTTTGAATGGACCGAGGCACGCGCTCTCCCGCCAAAGTACAAACTCAGCGGCTCCAAACTCCCAGCCTTCCTGCCCATCAGGTAGATTCCACGTTTTCCTTTCTCCCGGCAGGCCCTCCCTCTACTCTCCCTTCCCCCGAGAACTCCTCGTCTGCAAGCCTCATTCAACTCCCGCCACCCCCACCCCAGCCAACAAGAAGAATCCATGCGCTTCCCTCACTTGCCGCCCTCCTACTTTCCCCTGGCTGGGCATCCACCCGCTCCCAGGGCCCTCTCCCGGCCCCTCTGCCGGAGCAGTACCTGGTGCCCTTGGAAGCGAATTCTCCCGCCGCGCCCTCCCCCATCGCCTCCCTCGACTCCAGGCCTTACCCGGGAATCCAGACCACGAGGTCCGCGGTTTCCTCCCGCCCGCTCCCCTCGAAGTGACTCCTGCTTGGCAAGATCTGGGGAGGAGGTGCCCTCGTGGCCACAACAGGCCTCTTCACCCTCCCAACTGGGCCGGGCGGCGGCCGCGCAATACATCTCCCCGCGCCCTTGCCCGGCCGAACGCCGGGAGTGGCGCCGCTCTCCCCGCCCGCCGCTAGTGAACCAAGCCCCAAGGAAAACAAAAGGTCGGGCTCCGAGCACGCTCGGCCAAGCCGGCCCTGGCCCGCTTCCCGCCGCGACCCCAACAAAGCCCGAGCCGCTGCCTCGCGCCCCCGGCCTGGCTTACCCATCGGTCCCCGCACGCTTCTTGCCGGAGGGGTAATCCTCCCCCAGGTCCAACCGGTGCCGCTTGGACATCTTCAGACTCTTCGAACGGGCGGTTAAAAGGAAGGAAAATAAAGGAGCTGGCGGCCTTATAGGCGCAGTCGACGGCAGCTACTTAACTCTGAAGGACCCCCTACTCCTCCCGCTACAACAGCCTACACCGTGCGGCCGGAACCAGGAGCTAAAATGGCGGCGGCGACGAGGGCTGGGCCGGCGTGCGCGCTTCCGCAGCGTGCTGTGCGTGCGTGCGTAGTGAGCGCGCACGCATCGGAGGCGGGAACTCCAGGCCCATCCTACTTCTTTCCCGCCAATCTCCTCCCAGCCCCGGGAGCTTTAGGTCACCCAAGTAGATGCGAGGCGGGGTGACTTCCTAAGGCCTTCACGCCCTTCTCTGATTTAGGAAATTGAAAGATAAATCCTAGTTAGAAAATACTATCCATCTGTATTAACCTGGCATCAGAGGAGTCTGAGACCCAGAGAGTTTGAGAAACCGAGATCATACAGCTGGTAAGGGGCACAGCCAGGTTGGAACCCAACTATTTTATAACTCCAGTTCTAGAACTTGAAGCCACCGACCAGGCACTCAATTGCAGTGAGGAAACCATGGTGAGAAAAATGTCAAAATTTGCCATGATCTATTTGCCCCGTTTTTTACCCAGTTCCGATAACATGCACTCAACCAACCCATTGGTGGTTTTTAATATGGAATAGAGAAAATTGGCGGTAAGGACATAATGAGACCTTTTTATCCTGTGTGCCTGCAATACACTTTCACAGTATTAACCCCACCTCTATCATTCTTACAGTAACCCTGCAAGGTTGGTGTTATTTTATAGATGTGGACAATAAAGCAGAGAAAGGTTAAGAAATCGCACAGTCATTAGGGCTGTCCCTAAAGCCATTGCAAATTGTCGAGGTAAATTTGTGGATCTCTCCCCAGTGCCCTTTATGCTTGCTCAGTTGCATTCATTCCCAGAAGAAATGCACAAAAGAAAGATTTGTGGACCAACCCAAGATGGATCTATGTAGTTCATGAAATGGACGTTTGGATGCCCTGGAAGACTATATTTGGGTTCTTATCAAATCCTCAGGACTGCAGCTGATCAAGAAGGATTTTATTTTGTAGCAAATCCACATCCTAAAGTCGGCATAAAGAAAGGTGAATATCTTCACTTGAAAAATAGTACAACTTTCTCTAAATGTACATTAACAGTATATTGACTTTTGTCAGAGGTCATGGTGCATAATCATTGAATTGTAAACCTGGAAAAGAGTTTCCAGCTGAATTTCTCCTTTTACTTCATTTTACAAATGAGGAAAACAAAAGGTCATGCCCAAGTTCATACAGACCGTATCAGTCAGAATTAAAATCCAAAAAGCAGGAAGACCTTCTATGAGCAAATAAACAGGTTCTCATCTCCTTCTGTGGTAAGGAAGAGAAAAATGACAACCAATCCCAGGACATAAATGTAACAGTAGCAGAAGGCCAAGTGGAAACTTCCAAAGAAGATTAAAGTCTTCAAGCAAGAGTGATACGTCAAGGTTAGGGCCCTCATTGTGAAAGAGTGGCCCTCTGACACCTGGGATGGGAACATTAAGTTGATGGACCTGAAAAATCTTGAATTTTTAAACTTCCTTTAACCTGGTGAGCTTGCCAAAAAGTTCTACTCCTCCTTATTAAAAGCTGGTCCTCCTTCCTTGTGAGATAATCAGAGGGTTACTCTCTGTGAGATAATGTACCTCTCCCACAGGATATACCCCTACTCCCCCTGTTGAACACCAGGCAATAATTAAGGTTAAGTTACAGCTTAAGATATTCCAGGGACATCCTAGGAGAAACTGTAGGACCTAGCCAACAGGTACTAGCAGGAGCCAGGAAAGTATGCATGGGACTGAATTCTGAAGGTCCTGCATGAAGAAAGGAGGGAGGTGGAACATAAAGTTACATAAGGAAAAACATCAGTCTGAGAGGACTTTTCCAGGATATAGGATTTAACACACACAAGCACTCCAGGCAGTTGTGTGATGTTATCTAAAAGCATGGGAAAAACAATGGCCCACAGTATAGCAAGTTAGGTAGAAATGCCGGAACTACAGTGATTGACAGTGTAAGAGGGAATTAAAGCGCTGAAAGCAGCAAATATGCTAGAGTGAAAATACTTACCGAAAGGTGTAAAACCCAGCAGATGAATATATTCCACAGGAAAGTTCAGAGGATATACCACTTACCAAATCAATAAGGACTCTTCTGGGGAAGGAGGCACCGACATCACTCAGAAGTTCAATGGTGGCTCTCCCTGTAGTCCGGGGCTGAAGGTAGAAGATGCTATTTCACAACGGGGCTCCCTGAGAACAGAAGAAACGATAGGAGCCTGTAAAATAGAGGTCACGTGGTGGCTTTTAAACATCATAAGCCAGATGGAAGTTACAAGGTAATAGAGATTGGAAATAAGACTAGGTACCCAGTGCAAAATAGATGGGCAACCATGAAAGGAAGACCTCAATCTGAACAATCAAAGTAAGTCAAGAATGGATGATCAAAAGGTTGAGGGCAGTTGCCCCAATGAAAACTTGCCCAGTGTCTGGACTTGAACCGTGTCAAAAACCAAACTCTGCACACTAAGAAAAACAAAGCAGAAAGATGAGTTTATTGTAAGCATTATGACCTATGAGCCAGGAAACTCAAGGCTATTGAAGCAATGAGTTCTAAGTTGCTCACAGACTAGTAAAAGGTTTTTATGGAGGCAATTACAGAAGTTGCTTGGCTTTTAGTTGGTTGTCTAGTGGTCTTCTTCATATTTGGATCGGGGTAGCTGAGTCAGAGGAACAAGAAAGTCCAGAGATGACATAAATGGGCTTGAAATTTGATAATTGGCTGGAGTCCTCTGCTGATGTCTGAGAAGAGCTATAAATTTCTTACCTATGTTAGGTAAGGTTAAGTTTTATTTTTTTTTTAATACACCTGTATTGGCTAACTCCATTTTCTTCCCAACGGAGTGACTTTATTTTGGTTCCACAACCATTTTTTGAACCAGGGATACATTGATTATAGTCCCTAAGAGCAAGGACTATAATACCATAACAAGTGTACACAGTAATAATTCCCTGAGTCTTTTCTCCAAGTAATCTATAGCCATTTACTTAGGTAGCCATGCAAGGGGAAAAGAGAAATACCACATTTCAAGGACAATTGGACACAAGATCTGAACTGACATTGGTCCCAAGAGACTCAAAGTGTCATTATTGGCTCCCTGTTAGAGTGGGAGCAGCTTCTAATGGGGGGAGTTTCTAATGGAGGTCTGGCCCATGTCCAACTCATAGTAGTTTTCCTGGTTTCTCAAACCCACCCACTGTCATGTCCCCAGTTTACAAATATACACTTAGAATAGACATCTTTGGTAGTTTGCACAACCCCCATATTGAATTCTTGGCCTGCAAGAAGTAAGAACCATCATAAAAGGAAATGCCAAGTAGAAGCTTGTGAAACTGTCCCCCCCACCACCACCACCACACACACTTCAGCCAAGAAACTAAATAAAAACCCCAAGGAGAAATTTCTGCTTATACCTCTGAACCCGTAGCGTCTGGAAGTTATCACATCCATTCTTGGAAGAGAAAGCAGAACAAACTTAAGAACAATGGCTTTTCTTAGAGCCCTTAGGAAACTGAATTTGCAGGGTAAGCTGTCACCTTGAAGTCTAGAGAGACAAGCAAGTTCAAAGAGTTATGAGAAAGATTTGTTTACCTGGAGCAAGAAGCTGCTGGAGCCATAAACTGGTTGGAACACTTAAATGGTCATCTTGACCAATCTAAAGCTGAGTGGGACTAGAGAGTGAGAAAGTTCTGCAAGCCTCAGTCTTAGTGGGGCTTTCACACTCTCATGGGTTTTACCTCCAGGAATCCCATTAAGTTTTTAGAATAATAAGCAATGAAAGATACGCTTGTGGCTCTGGGAGAGACAGGGAAAGAGTAAGCGTTGTGAAATATACCCAGTACATTCTCCATACCAGGGACCGACTTTCCAAGAGAAAAAGCTTAGGATTTCTCCCACTCTAGCCCCATCTAGCCTTCCTGTGCCACCTAAGGCAGTAAAAAAAGAGCTGAGTTTGTGAAGAAGGTCCTAGCTCAGGATCACGGGCCCATTAAAAGACTGAGCTGCGAACATAAGATTGTAGAATATTTTTCCTTCCCACTTCTTACCAACACACCAGCAGGGTTCCAGTATAATAAGAGTGGATTATGGTTGAAAAAGCTGCAAGATACAGATTTCGACTGAGGAAGAATTCCCAGGGAAGCCCAGCCTCCACAGGGGAGACTAAGCAAGGACACTAGAAGAATGCAAATCCTCTAGCACCTACGCTAAAGCAAACACTAAACACAGCCTAATTTCTAGCCAGATTAACCTAAAATCTGATACTAAAGGCCTGTGGTTGACTTCAGTTCCTATTACCCAACATATTGTGCAGACTTTCAACAAAAAATTGCAAGGCATGCTAAAAAGCAAGAGCAAACATAGTCTGAAAAGACAAAACAAGTAATAGAATTAGACTAGGTATGACACAGATTTTGGAATTAAGAACCAGATTCCTAATTCCAATCCGAATTCTGATCAATTTGGAATTAGAATCAGAGAGAGAATTTGAAATAACTATGATTAATATGCTGAGGGCACTAATGGAAAAAATAGATAAGGTACCAAAGAAGATGGATAATATAAGTAGAGAGATGGAAACTCTAAAAAAGAATCAAAAGCAAATGTTAGAAATTAAAAATACTGTAACAAAAATGAAGAATGCCTCACAAAACATATTAAATGAAGTTTAGGGAAAAGAAAATGATATAGGTCAGAAACTCAGATCTGCATAAAGAAAGGAAGAGAATTGGAGAATGAATGAAGAAGGTAAAATAAAATATTTTTCTTATTCTCAATTGATCCAACAGATAATTTATTTAAAGTAAAGATAGTAACAATGTATTGGGTGATTATAACAATAGATAAGTGAAATGAATGACAACAATGTCTTAAGGGATGGATGGGAGAGAGGAATTGGGGATATTCTATTATAAATCGCCAGTGCTACACACATGAGATAATATAGTGTTATTTGAAGCTTGACTTAGATAAGTTAAAATGTATGTTGAAAAGTCTAAGACAACCGCTAAAATTTTTTAAAGTATAACTGATATGCTAAGAGAGGATATAAGATGAAGTCATATAAATGTTCAGTTGAAACCAGAGAAGGCAGAAAAAGACATGGGGGAAAAAAGAGCAAATACAATGAATAGAAAATAGTTACAGAATCAACCTAGGGAAAGAACAACAATAAACAAACAACTCAGTTAAAAAATGGGTAAAGGATTTAAATAGACATTTCTCCAAAGAAGATATACAGATGTCCAAAAAAACACATGAAAAGACACTCCATATCACTAATCATTAGAGAAGTGCAAATGAAAACCACAGTGAAAGACCACTTTTACACTTATAGGATGGCTATTATAAAATCAAACAAAGAGAGGATAAGTGTTGGCAAGGATGGGGAGAAATTGGAACCGGTATGCATTGCTGCTGGAAACATAAAATGGTTTAGATACAATGAAAAGCAGTGTGATGAGTCTTCAAAAAATTAAATATAGAATTGTCATATGATTCAGTAAATCTGCTTTGGGGCACCCAAAAGAATTGAAACGAGGACTTGAACAGATATCTGTATACCCATTTTCATAACAGCATCATTCACAATAGCCAAAAGGTGGAAACAACCTCTACGAAATCCAGACATATCTTGGAGAATGACAAAGGACTATCACAAACCTAACCAAATAGTGTTCCCGATTGCAGCTATGTCAGATGTGTTATCTTTGCTAGAGTAGATTAGCATGGATTCAGGTACATGGTACATGACCAATGATCTGACAAATTGACACTTTTCCTAGGCCTATCAAAAAGAGAATCAGAAACAATCCACATTCATTTGGAATGAACAACAGTATCCATTTATAGCTTTGTCCCAGAGTTATGTGAGCTCTGGTGTCCTCTCTCACAACATAGTCTGAAGAGAAATAGACCAGCTGGACATCCTACAGAACATAACTGGTCCAGTAAACTGTTAACAACATGCTAGTTGAACCAAATGAACAAGAAGTGGCTATGAGCTCGGGGGTATATTGGTAATTCACATGCACTCTAGAGAGAGATAAAACTTAGAAGATTCAGAAGTAATATCTTAGAGTCCAGTGATATGGGGTATACTGAAACAGCCTCTCCAAAGTAAAGGAGACATTACTGTGTCTCGTAGCAGTAATGAACAAGGCAGCATAATTCCTGTCAGAGAGGCCTCATCAGGTTCTGAAAGTAATACATTCTCAAAAATACTGCCCCAGCGCACATACTGAAGGCCTACTGTTGACTTCAGTTCCTATCACCCAATATATTGCATGGACTTTCAACAAAAGGATGACACAAAAGGATGTCATTTTTCAGTGGGATAGCAGGAAAGGACAGGTCCTGGCTGTAGGGCAAGCACCTGGCTTCTTGGACCCCACAGCCCAGCAGACCCTATAGTATTAAGGGTATCAGTGGTAGAAAAAGATGACGTGGATTTTATGCAAGCCCCAATAGGAGAATCACAGTGTAGATCCGTAGGGTTCAAAACCATACCAACTACAACAGAGAATTAACCACCGTTCAAAACACAGCTCTTAGAGTACTACCAGGCCCTGATAGAGACGAGTGCCTCACTGTGGAACCTCAGGTGACCACAACAGCAAAACTACGTCTCATGAGCTATGTTCTATCACGCTCTCCACTCCGTTAAGTGGAGTGGGCCCAGATGGAAGAGGTATATCTAAGATTGAAGGTCCAGAGGCACAAGCAAGCTGCAAGAGCGAGTAGCATGCAGGTAGCTCGGCTTGCATCATCCACTACTGTTACACAGCATCTTTCCCTCTGCTCTAGTGGAGTGCTGGAGCCAGTCTGTACAAGCTCATGAGAGCTCATGGCCAAATCTTCAGTATGATGGCGACGACACATTGGTAGTTTGAAATTGACCATAGCAGAAATATTTACATCATGAAAATTAGCTAATGCTACAAGTCAGATATTTTTTTCTTCTCATAAAACTGGTTGTTTACTATTTACCTGTACACTACTGCTCAGATCACATCTCTTACTGCGTGGGGGTGGGGGGGTGGAATCTCTAATAATCAGTTAATGTAAGAGGAAAAAAATCTGAGCTTGATTCACAAATGGTTCAAGATGATTTGATGGTGTGAGCTCGAAATGGACACTGGCCACGCTGCTGCCCCGCTCTACATGGGCTTGCAAGACAGGAGTAAGGGGAACTCTTCCCGCCTGGTCAGCCACTTTGTGTAGAAAGAGAGGCGGCCTGAAATTAGAATACACGGGGACTCACGGGTAGTGCTGAATAGCTTGACCATCTGGTCAGGGATCTGGGAGCAGAAAGCTAGGAAGATTGGGAGCAATGTATACTAGGGTGAGCCATGTGGATGAACATATGGAAGTGAGCATAGAGTGTGAAGATTTTTATTTCACATATTAATGAGCATCAGGGAGCATCCACCATAGAAGAGGCACTAAAAAAACCAAATATCATTCATTTGATACAAGCCGGCCTCTGTCATCAGCCGCTCCAAGCGCTTGCATGACAGTTTCATGAAAGGAGTTCACGTGGTAGCTGGGATGAAAGCTGTATATGGATGTAACGGCTTGAGTCCAATTTAACGAGGCCGATCTCGCGACTTCCACCACTGTATGTCCAACCTGTCAGCAACAGAAAACAATGCTGAGTGCCCAATGGGACACGATCTCTTAGAGATACAATCTCCTGAGTATGTAGAAATTTGTTTCAAGCAGCAACAGAAAACCACTTGGTGACAAGTTAACTACGTTGGATACTATCTACCCCGGAAGGGGTAGCATTCATTATCACAAGAATGGACACATATCCTGAGTATGGATTTGCCTTTCTTGCCCACAAAAGGGCTGCAAACAGTACCATTATCCAAGAGCATATAGAACGTTTATAGCATATAGCATGCCCAGCATGACATTTCATATGCTATTGTATCAGACAAAAGGACCCAATTAACATTACAGGAAGTGCTGAAACAGGCACATGACCAGGAGATCCATTGTTCATATCACATACTGCAATGCCCAGAAGCATTAGTCTGATAGAAGAACTGGCCCAGAGACAATACCTTATGCAGGTGACATATCATCCTCCGTAACGCAGTGTACATTCTAAATAAATAACCTTTATATAGTGCTGTTATTTCTTTTACATAGTGCTGTTCCCCCAATAGGCAGAACACATAGGTCTGAGAATCAGGAGGTGGAAGCAGGAGTACTTTCACTTTCCTTCACTCCTAATGACCCACTTTGGAAATTTGTGCTTCCCATTCCAGAAACTCTGGGTTCTGAACAGTTAAGAGTCCTCCTGTTTCCTGAAAAGGAATACTTCTACCACGGCTGTCAATTGGGCAGTTTAAGCTCCTCATGCCAAGGGGCAAGGGCAAGAAGAGGAATCACTAACCTGGCAGAAGTAATTGGCCCTGGTCACCAGGAGGAGGTAAGGCTGCAATTACACAATAGAGAAAATAAAATTTGTTTTCCACATAGGTGATTCATTTGAGCACCACTTGGTCCTCACCTGTACAATTTCAATAGTGAAGAGACAAGTGTTGCAGCTCCAGCCTGAAGACAGCCTAGTGAGCAGGGGCTCAGACCCTTCAAAGTTAAGGGTCTAAGTCTGTGCCATACTACAAGGTAGAGCACCAGAGATGTTGGCTGAGGATGAGGGTGAAGGAGATGGCCAGCGAGGAGGAAGATGACGAGTGTCAATTGAAGTACTGAGGCCTACTGCAGTGGTGGTGTCTGTGGATGATCCCAACGGCACACCTCCACCACAGGATGCGATGACCGATCATCATGAGAATATGACTCCTGGTCCTACCCATCATAATCTGGACCAGATTGGAAGGACTATCCTAGCTTCGGAGTTCCTTTTGAGATTGACTTAGGCCTTTTGGGGAAATATGAACAACCTCCAAACAAATTTTAGATGAACTGTCAGAAAGTTTGAACATTTAATATATACATTCATTCACTCAACAAAAATTTTTTTTTTTTTTAATCACCAACTACATACGCAGAACTGTTTTGGATGCTAAGGCTACAGTGGTGAACAAAATAGAAAAGGTTCCTGCCCTCGTGGTACTTCTATTCGAGTGGAGGGCAACAAACAATAATCATGAAACAAAATAATTTCAGATATTGATGAATGCCATGAAGAGAATAACGCAGGATAGTATGGCAGTGACCGGAAGTGCTGAAGGTGTGAGGTGCTACACGGAGAAAGTGGTTAGAAAAGACTTCTCTTTGCAGGTGGCATTTCAGGCCACGTAAGAGGGACCCAGCCTTTCAATAACCGGGGACGAATATTTTAGGCAGAGGAAAGAGCATGCATAAGGAAGGAAATGAGTATCAGTGTGAACAAAAAAGTAAGAAAATTAACAGAGTGGATGGAGGTGGTGGACAAGAGGGAGTGGACTAAGGTGAGGTCGTTGAGGTAGACTGGGGCCAGATTGTGTAGGGCCCCTGGGTCATTAGAAAGCATTTAGATTTTTCCTAATCTCAATAAAAATCCATTGGAGGATTTTAAACAAGGGAGCACTATTATTTGTTTTACTTTTTCATAAGTCACTTTACTTACTGATGGAAAATCGACTATGGGGGGGAAAGCAAAAGTGAGAGCAAAGACTCTGCTATGGAAGTAGCTCAGGTGAGATTTGACGGTGACTAAACCTAGATTGGTAGCAATAAAGCAGTTAAGATGTAGCGGCTTTGGAATATACTTTAGCGGCAGAGCCAGTAGGTCATGCTAATGGATTGTCTTAGCAGAAGTTCAGAATAGTGGAAAGGAAGGAGAAGAATATAGGATGTCTGATCACCTGAGTGGATGTTTATTAAGATGAGGAGGACTGCAGTGAGGGTTGGAGACAATGAATCAAGGGTCCAATTTGGTCGTGCTAAGTTTGAGATCCTTATTAGACATCCACATGAAAATATCAAAGAAGCCGCTGAATATATGTCTAGAGCTTAGGATTGGGAGGTAAATTTGGGAGTTATCAGCATAGAGATGTTATTGAAAAACATGGGACTAGTGAGATCGCTTTATTCATTTTGAAACGTAGACTGAGAACCAGGCTCTGGTATCCTCCAGGTGTTTTTTCATTTGCCAGTAAAGGCAACTGAGAAGAATCAATTACCAAACCAGCGGAGATGACAGAAGAACCAGCCATCAAAACCAGGTCTCTTAAACCAAAAATAGTTAACATATTAAGAAGGAAATAAATGTTTTCAAGAAGCCCAGTGTAGTACGGAGGACTTTTGCTTCATGATCTTCATTCCCTGATGTTTTACCTGTATATTTTACAGCATGTTGCAAAAGATGCTTTGCAGATGGAGTCAAGTGTACAGACTTCAAAATACAGAGATTATCCTGGAGTTATGTTGGCAGGCCCAATGTAATCACAGAAGCCTTTAAAAATGAAAGAGGAGGCAGAATGGACAGTCAGATCGATGCGATGGGAGAAGGGGCAAGAGAGATTCAAAGCATAAGAAGGACTCAACCCACCATTGCTGGCTTTGAAACTGGAGGAAGGGGGCCACAAGGGAAGGAATGAGTGTGCCCTCTAGGACAACGCTTAGCTGATAGCCAGCAAAGAAACGATTCTGCAACCACAAGAAACTGAACTCTGCAAATAATTTGATTGACTGAAGGAATAGATTCTTCCCTAGAGCAGCGATCCTCAACCTTTTTTGTCACTAGGAACTGGTGCTCCTGTGAGAATCTTATGCCTGATGATCTGAGGTGGAGCTGAGGTGGTGATGTTAGCACTGGGGAGTGGCTGCAAATACAGATGAAGCTTCGCTCACTCGCTGC
The DNA here is from genome assembly GCF_014176215.1 of Rousettus aegyptiacus. Taxonomy (NCBI): domain Eukaryota; kingdom Metazoa; phylum Chordata; class Mammalia; order Chiroptera; family Pteropodidae; genus Rousettus; species Rousettus aegyptiacus. The sequence continues at coordinate 13,419,036 of NW_023416285.1, forward strand.
TTACCTCCTGCTATGCAGCCCGGTTCCTAACAGGCCACAGACCAGTACCTGCCTCAGAGCCTCCAGAAAGGAATAAAGTTCTGCTGACACCTTTATTTTAGCCTGGTAAATCTCCTATCAAATTTCTGTCCCACAGAACTATAAGATAATAAATTCTCGTCACTTTAATCTCCTAAATATGTAGAGTTTGTTTCAAGCAGCAATAAAACACTAAAACAGAAGTAAGATGGGACATGTATCTGACCACTGATTTTAGGATGATGGAAGCCATTGGTGACCTTTTATAAGCTGTTGTAGAAGAGTAATGGAGATGAAAACCCAAATGAAGTGGGTTGAGTGAATAAGAGATAAAAAGATGTATAGACAATTCTTTCAAGGGGAGCAGAGACATGACACAGAGTGATAGGTAAAGCCATGAGTTCTGATACACTGTCCAAGACCCCACAGAAGGGGTACAAGCTGATAAAAAATAATATTGGGTTCTTCCAACAGGAAGAGATGTGTATTAATATGCAACACAGTTGGACCGCCTCTGGATTGCCGTATGGGTCCACTGTTACCGTTTGAGGAATCTGGGGGAAAGGTATAAACGAACATTCTTGGACTGTGGCAAACACACTTTCTCTTCCCTCCATGTATCAACCTCAGCCTGAAAACTGTTATTTTATATATTTGTAGAGCAATTTAGTTATGTAGGGAGAGGGCTAAATCTAGACCCATCGCTTCCCCACGCCTAGAAGCGGAAGTCGTACAGTATGTTAGTAAAGTAAATCTATACTATAGACTCTTAAAATGTGCTCGAATATCTGGTGGGGAAAGTCTTCACTCATTTTTATTTTTATTTCAAAATTTTCTTGGCTATTTGGGCCTCTTCCTCTTTCATATGAATTGTATAACCAATTTACTAAATTCCTTTAAAAAGTCCTGTTAGGATTTGGATTACTAAAATGAGATATAACTGATATCCTTACATTTGTACATACCTTGCCCTTTCACAGGAAAAGTTAATATCGTAAAATAACACGTCTCAGCTGTTGGATGCTGTTGATGGCCTGGGAGGGAGCATGCATGATACTACTGGACTGTGCATTAAAAGACCCAATGGAGAAGAGGCCAATTCAAGGCTATGGAAGTGGAAGAGGATGGGAACTCCACTGGATGAAAACACAAAAATTCTAAAGATTAAGGAGATAGTGATCTCTGAGCTAGTTTGTTGTATAAGAAAACAAGGTGGAAAGAAGTATATACTGTTTTTTTGTCATAAAAAACAAGAGATGCACAAGTACATGTAAACATACTATGTATGCATACTCACATATATATGCACATACATATACACATGTGCATAAATCTGCAACTTCCTGAATTAAAAAAAAATGCAAAGTTAATTAGCTACAAAAGCAGTTTTAAATGGCTTCTTGTGGGGGAAGTAGTGAACAAGCCGAGAGAGAAGCTGAACTTTTCTGAATATACCTTGCTTTTCTATTCGACTTTAAAATCATGTGTATTTTACACAATTGTACATCAAACTCACAGTTTTAAAGAGAAATCCCTAAACACTGAAAGTAAAATAAAACAAATGAACTTAACCCAACCGGAATCAGGCTGGTGTCACAGCTACACAGAGAGAACCAATTTAAAATGACTTTTAAAGCACAGTGTTTTGATAGTTCATCCCTAGTGGGATATGCCTTCAGGACATAAAAAGAATTGCAAAAATACCTTACGATGCTCTCAGAAATCTCATGTTTTAAAGACAGTGTGGAGACTGTTGTTTTTGAGACTGTTGTGCTACATGCAGAGTGGCATGAGGTAAGCAAGTAGTTCTGCTGAAACTGTCAACAACCGAAATTTTTCAGTATGGAGATCAATGAGTTAAGAAAAAACGCTTTAATTTGAATTAGAATTCTTAGTATAAACTCATGACATATATAACCTTACCAACAAACACCATTTCTGATTTTGTCCATTGAAAAAAGTCCAGAAACAGTGACTAGGCCAGTAACATCAAGTACCCAGATGATTGTCCCCAATTTGGTTTCCCCTAAAAGGCAGCAGGCCCCTGGGATTAGAGCCGTGACAGGTCAAAGGGCAGGAAAACTCCCTTCTTATCTAAGCTTCTGAGAGTCCTGCTCTCTGGTGTGACTGCAAAGATCCCCAGGGCCTCAGGAGCCAACGTGAAGAGGCTCCCTCAGGCCACTGAAACACAATCACTATAATATATCGAAGCATATCAAATCTGTTTATGCCCACTAGTTCTTAACAAAACAAACAAAACTTAGTGGTCACTGCTAGAGAATTCAAGGAAAGCAGCTCTTCTGAAATAGACATTTAATTACATCAAGAAATTGTTCATTTTAAAGGTGTGATAATGGTACTTCTTTTTTAAAGAAAGAAACACTGAAATTCTTACAGATTAAAAAAAAAAATTCTCCTAAATAAAAATAACACAATTCCATTTATTACCCCAACAGTTTTCTTTTAGGGGGTTAGAGGGAGGAGGAAAAAATTATTTTACGATACATATGGAAATATAAATGCCTGAATAGCATAGAAAACTATGAAGAAAATAAATAATGAGAGATCTGCCTTCAACTGAAAGCCACTATAATAAAAATCACTGTAATACAACCAACGTAGTATTGGCATAAGAGCAGACAAATCAGTGGAACAGAAGAGCGGATCTAAAAATAGATCTCAGTATATATCATAATTTAATATGTGACAAAGGTAGTATTTCAATTCTATGGGAAAGAATGGTTTATTTAATAAATAGTGCCGGCATAACTGGCTATTCATCTAGAACAAAATGAACTTGCATCTCAATTTCACAACAAATCCAAAACTAAATTCCGAGTAGATTAAAAAGTTAAATGTAAACAATAAATCTTAGAAGAACATTTAGGTGACTACATGCAAATCCAGGGGTCAGAGGACACTTTTTTTTTTTTTACTAAAACCGGAAATGAAAAGTATAAAAAGATAGACGTATTTATTATATGAAAATTTAAAACTTTTATATGGCAAAAAAATACCATAAACAAACTCAAGAGTCAAAATATGCATTTAGAAAAATATATGCAAGGCAGATAACAGATAGAGTTAATATTTTTATATAAAACAAATTCTTATGAAGTGATAAGAGAAAGATAAATCCTTCCAATTTTTAAAAATGGCAAAAGGTATAAATAGGCAACTCAGAGAACAGCAAATCCAATGGCTAAGAAACATATTGAAAAGTACCCAAACTCATCAGTAGTCAGGGAATTGCAAATTAAAGTAATAATTAGTCATTACATCAATCAGACTGGTAAAAATTTTTAAAAATGATATTATATATTGTAATCTCAGGCATTGCTCATGAAAATGTGAGTTGCCTTTTGAAAAAAAAAAAAAATCTAGCAGCATCTATTTAAATAAAGAATCCATATACCCTTCAACCCAAAGATTGCACTCCTGGGAATGTAGCTAGCGGAAAGAAAAGAACCAGTACAGAAGGCTAAGTGGAAACTTGTTTAATGCAGAATTATAGTAATAAAACCTAAAACAAAGTGAATAAGCATCTATGAGGAAAATGGCTGAATAAATTGTGTATCTGCATCATAAAATATTAGACAGCTATTAAAGAAGGAATTAGAATCACTGCTCAGGATTTCTATGAGAGGTTGAGTGAGAAAGGCAAGATGCCAAAAATTGTGTGTGTTGTAATTCCCAGTGATAACCTAGTACATGTGTATGAGTGTGTGTGCATGAGTAAATGCATACATTTGTATGCAACATTTTGTCTATTTATGATTACATGAACTTGGGGGGAAACCACGGAATACTCTGCATGGAGTTGTTAACAGAGGCCACGTCAGGTTGAAGGTAGGGGGATGAGACTTGGATAGATGCTGTAAGAAAGACAGAAAAAAAATCTGGTCAAATCTTTTAAATTGTAGCATACCGATAGCTAAATGACGACATCCTATTAACATGCATGTATGTATTATACATACACACATTAATATGAACATGCATTACATATGTACACGTATTTGTAATATATGTGTGTAATGATTATGTATGTGCGTATATAAAGCCAGAGTTGAATCTACATCTACATATTTGCAGAGATGTCCATGATAAGTTGCTAAATTTTTAAAAGTAGTAATGTGTATGGTATGATTCTATTTTGTCAAAACAAAGCACATACCCAAAAAAAAAAACCCCTCCATTTCTGTGGGCTGTGTAATCCTTGTAATACTGAATGAGCCATGAAAAAGATGTGAAGGAATAAATGCCAGATCGTTAACATTTGTTACCTCAAAGGGGATTGAGACAGGGATAAAACGGAGATTGGCTTTTTATTTACATACCATTGTATTGTCTTACTTGTTACAACAAGGCTGTACTGCTTTGTGATTTGAGAAATATCAAGCAGAGAAAATAAAGAAAAAAATATATTGGGTCTTCCATCTAGAGAACATGATATCTTTCATTATATGTTGAGCTCTTTTTTTTCCCCCTAAAATAAGTTTTTTTTATATTTCTAGCCTGCTAAAAATTTTGCTGTTATTGTTCTTTGTTTTTGTTTGTTTGTTCTTAATCAGGAATGAGTATTGAAATCTTTTTTGGCATCTATTGAGATGATCATCTGGTTTTTCTTCTTTAACCAATTAATGTCAATTTATTCTTCCATATCATTATTGTCTCGTGTATTGATCTTATCCAGTCTGTGGCTTTAAACACCATATACATGTCAACAGTCATCAGCTATATGTACATATCCAGCCCAGATTTCTCTTCCAAACTCCAGATCCTGGGTAACTTCTTATTGAAACCTCTGCTTGAATGTCTAACTGATATCTCAAACTCAACACATCCAAAATGCAACTAATGACCACCTTCTCCCTCTCCTAAATTCCACCAAATCTACTCTGCCCAAAGCTGTTTCTATCTCAGGTGAGGACAATCACCTAACTCACTTAACTAGTTGCTTAGGCCAGTAAATGTGAGTCATCTGTGACTTTCCTCTTTCACACCGTACACCCGATGCATCAGGAACTCCTGTTTGACCTTCAAAATGTATTCAGAATTGATCACTTTCATCATCCCTACTGTTTCTATCCTCTCTCACCTGGATTACTGAGTCCTGAGTCTGTATTGCCTTTCTATAGTCTCTTCTCAACATGACACCCAGAGTCAAGCCTTTTAAAATACATAGTAGATAAAACCACTCCTTTGCTCAAAACCCTGCCCTCCCTCTCTCCCCTACATGCTTCCCCCTAATACTATCCCCATTTCATTTAGATTAAAATCCAATGTTTGTGCAAGGCCTACACAACCCAGCTCCCTCTGACCTCTTGACCTCCTCACCTACTCTCCTCCTAACTTACTCTTGCACAGACATTTGTCTTCCTTAAAGTCCCTGGCACGTGACAGATCCACCACCTCCGCTCTGGGCCTTTGCACTTATTGCACCCTCTGCTTTGAGTGCCCTTCTGCCAGTTGGCTGCTTGGCTAACTCTCTCCTCTCCTTCTCTAAGAGACCTGCCCTGAATTTCTCATTCAATAAACAGCCTGTTGCCACTAGGCCCACGAATCTCTTTTGCCTCCACTTACTTTTTCATTTTCCATAGCACTCACTCTTTCCTAATATACTGAAATGCTTAAGTATCTTCTATTGCATTAGCTCTGAGTACAGAGCTCCTCCCAAAATACTTTTCCCAATGCTAAGATTCCTTGTTTTGCCTGCCTTTTGAGATGTCCTATAAGATTTTTTTTCTCTTAAATATGACTCCTTTTGCCTTTTCTCTTGTACGAATAATTCCAAATTCCTAGTTTATTACCAAAGGTTTTTGTTGTTGTTTTGTTTGTTTGTTTGTTTGTTTTTTACTGTTTCCCCACACTGTTGTAGATATAGTCTTTTAAAAAATACTTCTTTGGTTGACATCATGTATTTGGTGAAGAAGGAAAGGCAGATGTGTGTGCTCACTGCTCCCATCCTTGGCCTTGGAAAATTGGGAGTTGGTTAGTGTTAGTCTCTCTGATTCTGGGTGAATCCGATGAATTTGACTTACTGGACTTTAGGCCCTGGTGGCCTTGTCAATACAATGTAGCTTTATGAGGCTTGGCTGGGCCACCAGCTGGCCTTCCTTTAATGTCTCTAGCTCCAGCCTATTCAATATAACACTGCTTGCATTAACCAAGATATTATAAAGTATTTTTTTAATTCAGGAAGGAAATGAATTACATAAATGCTAAATAATAAAAATGAAGTTCAAATGCCTGACACATTTCCTTTCTACTAATCGACTCAATCTTAAAATCAAAGATATCCACCCACATCCTTAGGGAACTCATTGAAAATCTTACACAGCTGAAAAAATTTCTAATCTCCTTTTACCATGGCTCAACTACTCAATTAATGACTTTTCAAAATGTAAAATATGCATTTTTATGTCTGTTTTCAAAGTCACTAAAGACCAGATTTTGACCATTGATTTCCATGCCCGCTCTATGTAAAGAAATTGGGTTAATTTGGGAGTTTGGGATTGTGCTAAACTATTTTTATCTAACTTTCCCACCAGCATAGCAAGCATTTTTAAACCACAGAAAAACATGCCTTTTATTCTTTCCTTTAAAAAAATTATATTCTCAATGCTTTTGGTTTTATGCTTTTATGAAAATTTGCAACTGTGTTGGATTTGGGGGAAAAAGTGTCTACTGTGAACCTTTAGTTCAAGGCTAAACGTGCATTAAGTCAGATAACAAAATCACAAAACCGTGACCAAAATTATTATTTTTAAGAATGTGACTTGTCCTTTGACTACTAATATTATCCAATACTGTGAAGAGACCTTGAGCTTACAGCTCGGTCAGACCCCACTTATCAACACCCCATTTGTGAACTGGGTAAACCAGTTTTTCCAGATCTTTCTGTTTAACCAATAGACCCCTGTTCTTGGCCTCCTGCTAACAATTTTATCCTTCTCCCTTTCCTTCCCCAAGGAACTCCAAATTAGAATTCCAGCTTGTAAACTATTGGTATAAATGACTCTATTATCTTAGGAAAATCTTTGGGAACGAAGACCCTCATCTTATTTTGAAGTTTATTCCATCGTTTTAGCACTCTGATAGTAAATAAGTACTTTCTTGTGTTCATTCAAAACTTTCTCACTCTGATGTAAACTCATTTTCTCTTAATCGAAATTATTGGACATGGAAAATGATTGCTCATTATCCTCTGTACAAGTTCGATGTACAAGAACAATGTACAAGTTCTCCCTTTGGTCTGTTCTATTTTAATTTTTACTCATGAAAAGAAGAAAACCTATTTTTCATTTCTCATCATTTTTGGATGCTAGTTCAGCAATTTCATGTGATTATTGAAATGTGGTGGCCAACCTGGGACCCCATTTACCAGATCTTTGTAGAGATGGTGGTTTTTGAAAGATTGGAACAATAAGAGAAATTAAACAGGAAATAACAGATTTAACTGTCAAAATTTTTAAAATTTCTGTACCATGAAAATTAATAAAGCTGGCTTAGAAAGTATTTGCATCACATATTACCATAAAAAATTCATATCTGTACTACCTAAAGAATTCACTCACATGTGTGAATATTTGCTTGTATATAAGATCCAATTTTTAATAACTTTTGTATTCATTTTTTTCGTTTTCCTTTATTTATTTATTTATTTATTTATTTTTGTTTTAAATTAAGACGATCTTTTCGAGTAACAGCAACTCTAGTAGATAAATGAATGAAAAATATTCCTATTGACCAATGCTCGCTTTTCCTCAAAAGTTAGTTGACATGTCTTAGTAGCCCCCAATAAACTCTTAGGGAAAGTGATCTCTTCTTCAAACTCTATGATTCTATATTCCGCAACATATTGTACTGCCCTTGTTATAGCAGTCACTACATTATTCTGCAGTTATTTATATCACCATCTTCCATACTAGAAATGACTACCTAATAAGGTGTCAGAGTAGAGACCATGTCTTTGCTTCATTATCTTTTCATTATCTAACATGGTGTGTGGTACATGCAGTAGGTACTTCATAACTGCTTATAGAATAAATTGGTTCATGTTAAGACAAATGTAAATAGTAACTATAGAATTACAGAAAAAAAATCTCACTTTTAAAGCTTTTATTAAAAATATGCAATACGATACAATAATATTTTGTTCAAGAAGACTTTAATACATTGATGGACATGTGTTCTTTTTGCTCAGGCATTTAAAAATATGCATATATTAAACTATAGTAAAAAATAGGGATTCTCTAGAAATTAATTGATAAATTCAGTGTAACACAAGTCAGAATGCAAGGTTTAAAAAAAAAATCAACAAAATTATTCTGAAGTTCATCTAGAAAAATATCCACAGAAAAATAAATAATAAAGGAAAATAGCCCTATCAAGTATTTAAATGTTTTATTAACTTACAGTGATTAACATTCTATGGACTAAATTGGCGACAGAAAGACTCTATGAAATACATAGAATGGTAAATTCAGAAATGGTCGGAAGTATGTCTGAACATTATTATATGATAAAGTTAGCCTCTCAAAAGCAGTGGTAAAAAAGATAGCCTGTCTAATAAAGTATGTTGTAAAAAATGGAAGCAATTTGACAAAGGTCATCTGGATCTCTACATTATTTCTTTCACCAAAGGAAATTCAATGGCTTTAATTCTTAAAGAAATACCATAACAACAATGACAAAAACCCAAGAAGAAAATGCGGGTAAATTTTGAAAAATGGATTTGAATAGCAAAGATCATACTGTGATGTGAGATTAAGAAACCACAGATAATAAAATTGATTATTTTAAAAATTTTTTAAAACCTGAAATTTCCAGGTAGCAAATAAAGCCCTCAAAAACAAATAAACAAAAAATGATCCATAGACAAAATCAAGACAAACAAGAATCAGAAAGAAAACATTTGTAATACATGATATATGAGGACTAATAACTTTAATATGCCGAGTTCATACTAATTCACATGAAAAAAATTAATGATCCAACAGAGAGATGAACAAAGGATATGAACACAAAATTCATAGGAGAGCTAATAAATATATAAAAAGATAATAGAGGAATATCAAAGGAAAGTAATGTAATTCTGTTTTTCACTTTTATGATTAGCTAACATGTACATATTTTAAATCAGTGACATACAGTGTTGGCCCCAGACAGGGGAATAAGATTCTACCAAAACAATTGCTAAAGGATGAGACGATACATAAAATATTTGGGAAGGCAATTTGACACTATTAAAAAAAATTTAAATTAGAGTAAATATGAAAAAATATGTTTAGAGATTTTGTTGTATCGTTGTTTAAAACAATGAATGCTAGATACTACTAAATATCTATCAATAGAGAATTGATTGACTAAATTATGATACAGCTATATAATGGACTTCTATGTAGCTCAAATAGAATGTGCTAGATTAGAAGGATATGGGAAGGTATCTGTTATATTATTAGTTGAAAAAAGAAGCAAATTCAGAACAGTGGTACAATATGATCCCATTTGATTTTTAAAGTGTATATATGGCCTGTATGCTTTCCATATTCAGTCAGACTCTGTTTAATGATGGGGAATAAGTTCCATGAAATTCGTCATTCAGTGATTTTGCCATTATGCAAATCTTCTAGAGAGCATTTACACAGACCTAGATGTTGGAGACTACTATGGACCCAGGAGCATACTACGCTGCATGGTATAACCTAGTGCTCCTAGGCTACGGGCCTGTACAGCATGTTATAGTAGTGACGCTGTAGGCAACTGTAACACAATGGTAAGTATGTGTACATCTAAATATATCTGAAGATAGAAAAGGTACAGTTAAAATTCGGTCTAAAAAATGGTACACTTGTAAAGGGCACTTACCACGAATGGAGCCTGCAGGACTGAGAGCTGCTCTGGGTGGGTGAGCGAGTGAGTGGCAAGTGGATGTGAAGGCCTAGGACATTCCTGTACACCGCTGTAGACTCTACGAACGCTACCTTTATAAAAAATGTTTTTGTTTCTTCAACAATAAATTAACCTCAGCTTATGGTAATGCGTTTGCTTGAATAAAATTTTTAAAACTTTTTGACTCCTTTGTAAAAACAAAAGAGCTGAAAACATAAACATATTGTACAACTGTACAAAAATATTTTTCTCTACATTCTTATTTTATGAGCTTTTTTTTTCCTATTTAAAAGGTTTTCAAAATTTATTTGTTTACTTTTTGAACTCTACTTTTTGACACAAACACACACATTAGCCTCGGCCTACACGGGATCGGGATCATCAACATCACTGTCTTTCACCTGCACGTCCTTTCCCACCAGAAGGCCTTCAGAGGCAATAACGCACGGAGCTGTCACCTTCTATGATAACAACGCCTTCTTCTGGAACACCTCCTGAACCACCTGCCTGAGGCTTGTCTTGAGGAGGTGTCCCTCTTTTCAGAAATATGTCCATGGTGGTTTGCTTGGTTTGTCTTTTTTTTTTTTTCCATCAAAGATTTGCTTGTAGGCAGATACAAGCAAATGGGACGACGGTCATATATGTGATATGTCATTGACCGAAACATCATTATGGGGTGCATGACTGTATTTGTATAAAAACTATCTGGAAGGATACACAAATTATTAACACTGGCTAGTGCTAGAAATGGAATCAAGAGAAGAAAGATATGATAAATTTTGCTTTTTATTTTATACTTTTTATTTTGTAAGTATAAAGTATTTTTGTAATTAGATTTTAAAACATTGTAAAATATGCTTGTATTTTACATAGCAGTCACTACAAGCAAATCCCTCGAGCAAACAGTTCAGCAACACATGATGAACCACAGGGCTGGGACTAGGGTGGGGTGAACGAGGCACTTGCCTTGGGGGAGAAATTTGAGGGTACATCAAAAAACTCAATAGTCAAGATCAGTGATATTTTAATGGAATATATTTTTTTAAAGAACGTTAATGCAAAAAAAAAAAATGTATGATGAATAAAGTATCCAAAATTTAAATAAACCCTGCTGTTGTACAACTTGCCTCACTCACCATCTCGCCCTCATACTGGTCCCCCTGGATACTGTCTTTATTTAAAATTTTATTCTTTTATTTGTCCTTGATTAAAAAAACTTTATTTTGAAATGATTATGCATTCACAAGAAATTGCAGAGACAGTACAGAGAGGTCCTGCGCATTTTTTACCTAGTTTCCCACGATGGTTACATCTTACGTAACCATAGGACAGTGTCAAAACCAGTAATTTGACATTTGTGCAATGCATATGTATAGTTCTATGTCAAGAGGCAGAATGATTCCATCTCCTCGGGAATCTCCCTCACGCGACCCCTTACAGTCACAGTCATCCCTCCCCTTCCCCATTCTTAATCCCTGGCAAAAAATAGTGTAATTTCTACATCTATAATTTTGTTCCTTTAAGAATGATATATCAATGGAATCATACAGTATGTGACTTTTTGAGATTGTTTGTTTCCACTCAGCAAAATGGCCTTTGCATCAATAGTTTTTACGTTTTTATTGCGAAGTAGTATTCCACAGCATGGATGATCCAGCGCTTGTTCAACCTTTCACCTGATGAGGAAAATTTTGGTTGTTTCCAGTTTTGGGCTATTACAAGTAGTGCTGCTATGAAAAATCATGTGCAGGCTCTTGTGCAAATATAAGATTTCAATTCTCTAGAATCAAAGCCCCAGAGTGCAATTGCTGTGTTATATCCTAAGTGTATGTTTAGTTTTTAAGAAGTTGACAAACTATTTTCTAGAGTGGCTATACCATTTTACATCCCCACCAACAATGCATGAGATATCCAGTTTCTCTGCAATCTCCCCAATATTTGGTATTTGTTATTGACTGAATTATGTCTTCCCTAGATTCATGTGTTGAAGTCCTAACTACCAGTACTTGAGAATGTGACCGTATATGGACATAAGGTCTTTAAAGAGGTGATTAAGGTTAAATGAGGTCATTGGTTGGGCCCTGATCCAGTGTGACTGGTGTCCTTAGAAAAAGAGGTGGTTAGGACACAGACACATACAGAGGAAGGACCATGCGAGGACACAGGATGTCTACAAGCCAAGGAGAGAGGCCTTAGAATGAAATCAACCCTGCCAACACCTTGCTCTCAGACTTCTAGCCTCCAGAACTGTGAGAAATAAACTGCTGTTGTCTTAAGCCGCCCTATCTGTTTATGGCACCCCTAGTGCACTAATACAGTATTGTCACTATTTTTAATTTAACCCGTTAAGACAGCTTTGGAGTAACATCTCATTGTACTATTATTTCCTCCTTTTTAATTCATTTTGATTTCTCCTAGAGGCAAAAGAAAGTTACTGGATGTTGATAGCTACAGAAGCCTTCTTCTCAGGAATGGTATGATGTGGAAACGTCCTTTTCATAACACAATTGTGTTAAGTTGCAAAGGTCCAGTCATCCTTCTGTTATGTTTTGCAATAGTAAAGGAATTGGTAAAGCTGTAAAAGCTTACTGTGTGCTCATTTTTTTGTTGTACTTTTAATGCTTCATCATATCAGAATCTTTTGAAAGACATTTTAAGCAACAATTAGGAATCCAAAGTTTAGTTAAATTTTTGTCACTAATGCAAATAACTCACAGAGGTGAAAAAAGTGTAAATATATTCACTGTGTATCACTAAATATTTCCATATTTGGGCTTGTGTTATCCTGGGCAGTGGCAACTTACTCTTCCACCTGGCAGCTGATAGAAAAGTAAAAATTGGCATTCATTGTAAAAGCACATTTTAATTCCAAAAATATCAAAGTTTAACAAATATTTGCATTCATAATCACAAAATAAGAAAGTAGTGTATGTGTTTGTTTCCTTCGCAACTTTTTTTTTTACGAATTTATTTATTTTAATCATTTTCAGGTATACAATACATTGGTTAGACATCTATATTGTTCATAAAACGATCCCTCCAATTGCTTCCTCCCTCCCCTGACCCTCCACCTAGCCAATGTATTAATGCTAACTGCATTCCCTATGCCATGCTCCCCATTCCTGTGACCATCCATCAGCTACTAATTTGTATTTTTTAACCCTTCATCCTATTCTCCCAGCCTCCCAACCCCCCTCCCCTCTGTCCATCATCAAATTGTCCACTATATTTATGAGTCTGTTTTTGATTAGTTTGTTTTTTTTATTCCTTAGATTCCACATGTAAGTGAAATCATATAGTGTTTATCTTTTTCTGTCTGATTTAAATACCTTCTAGGTCCATCAAAGCGCTACCTTTTTTTATCCTTTTTAGTCTGTGGGTGCCTTTTAATCTGAAGCGAGTCTCTTGTAGGCAGCATATGTAGGGGTCTTGTTTTCTAATCCATTCAGCCATTCCATCTTTTGGTTGGCGCACTTAATTCTTTTCCATTCAAGGTGCTTATTGATAGGAATGTAGTTGTTATCATTCTTTAGTCCTGTTTTTGATATATATTTTTTCTTTTTAAAGAAGTCCCTCCAACGTTTCCTGTAATACTTACTTGGTGGTGATAAATTCCTTTAGCTTATCTTTGTTTGGGAAGCTCTTTATCTGTGCTTCAACTCTAAATGATAGCTTCCCTGGATAAAGTGTTCTTGGTTGTAGATCCTGGGTCTTCATCACCTTGAATATTTTGTGCCAATCCCTTTTGTTCTACATAATTTCTTTTGTGAAATCAGCTGCAGTCTTATGGGTGTTCCCTTGTAGGTAACTTTTTTTTTTATTGTTGCTTTTAATATTCTTTCTTTGTATTTAACCTTTGGCATTTTAATTATGATGTGTCTTGGTGTGGGTCTCTTTGGATCCCTGGTTTTTGGGATTCTCTGAGCTTCCTGGGATTTAATGACCACTTCCTTTACCATATTAGGGAAGTTTTCCATCAATATTTCTTCAAACAGCTGTTCCACATCTTAATTTTATTCAGGTGTGCCAATCAGGTGGCTATTTTGACCCGTAATAATGTCCCATATGCTCCTTAAATTATTTTTATAGTCTTGGCATCTTTTTTCTTGCCATTTTGATTGAGTGTCCTTGGCTTTCCCATCCTATAGATACATCATTTGATCCTTTTCTTTATTCGGTTTGCTTATTCCATTTAACATACTTCTCTCCTTGAATAATGTATTCTTCATTTCATACTGGTTCCCTTTTATAATTTCCATTTTCATTTTTATGGTTTTTTTTATCTCTTTGTTGAAGTTCTCACTGAATTTATCTATGCTTTCCATAAGTTCACTGAGCATCTTTACAACAGTGTTTTGAACTCTGCATCTGTTAGATTACCTAACTCCATTATATCTGGATCTCATTCTGTTCTCTCATATGGTTTCTACTTCTTTGTCTTCCCATTTTGGCTGCCTTTCCATGTCTGTTTCTATGTACTAAGCAAAGATCCTAAGTCTCTTAGCCTTATTAGTGTGGCTTTGTGAAGTAGGTATCCAGTGGCACAGTACTGAGAGGGGTTTAGCTGCAGGGCAAATTTAGCCCAAGCCGCTACTCCCCAGGGGCCACCTGTTAAGAGTCAGCAAGCAATCCACAGGTGTTGTGCTTATAGTTGCCTCAAAAGGCCACACCAGAAACTGAGGCCAGCTGGCGCCAGTGTGAGTCTAGGCACTGCTCAGCAAGGAGCACCTGACTCACTGAGAATATATCTGGATGTGGCTTGGGCGGAGCCGTAAGTTGGGGGAGGCGGGGTTTCAGGGAATCTCCAGGGCCGAGCAATGTCTGTTATTCAGTTTGATGGCGTCTGGGTTATGGCAGTGCTGCACACTGGGACGGAGAAGGGCTCAACAGGGAACAGTGGATACCACTGGCACTTTGGTGCAGAGTGAATCTTGCTTTGGCCCTCACTCTGACAATGTCTCCCAGTAAATCCCTGGCACCCCTTTGTGCAGCCGACTCAGCACTGGTGCTCAGAGCGAGCAGGTCTGTCACTGCGAAAGTCCACTTGAGGGTGCGGTCCCTTTAAGAGGCGTCCACCACTGCCGCAGTCTCGGTCTCACTCAGCTGCTCAGACCGGGCAGCCCCGCGTACTTGCCCGGTCCTACTTTCTGCCATTGCAGGGTGATTTCTTGGATTTCTCCCTAGTTGTATTGCTTGTTCATCTAGATCCCAGGTGATTTTTCCTTGTTGCTTGCTCCTTGTTTCCATCACAACTTTGATTTGCTCGCCAGAGGGATGAACAGAGCCTCTATCTACACCATTTTTCCCCCCTCCTCCTTGGCAAGATTTATAAGCTCCTTAGTTCTGCTATTTTTCTACTTCATCTCTGTGTTCCTAGATCCAGTATGGTGCTTGCTATGGATTTCATGTTCAATAAATACTGCGGAATGAAGGGGTAAATGCAAACTATAAGCTTGTCTGGTTATGAATGATACAAGTTCAAGTGTCAGTTATTTGGCTGGACTGACATAGGTTGAACGCATGATTCGATTTGTTCTTCCTTGTTCCATGAATGTGACAAAGGTGTTTTGCAAATGATTCGAAAAATGTTTCTCAAATTCAAGAGGAAAAGATACACATAAATGGATAGAATCTTCTCACTTAAATTGTCCTTGAATTTTGGAACTGCTTGTATTTCTCTGATAGGAATAGTTCATACACAAGTGAATAAACAAGTAGCCAGCAAATATTAACAGGATGCTTTAGAAATATCTGATAGTTCGTAGGTCCAGAGACCAATTTTCAAGGAAATGCGTCCTAAGTGCTGTGGTTTTTTATTGTATACATATATCGCATAATATACAGGCTATAAAATTGCTCTTGGTTCATATGATGGAATTAAATAACCCAAAATGATGCTATTCAAAAACCTTTACAACCGTTTAGCGGTTAGGACTCGAGGCACTGTCTGCCCAGAGTCTCTTCAAAAAGGGAGGCATGTAGAGCTTAGAAGTAGGGCGTTGTAGTTATCCATTGCTGTATAACAAACTATCTCAAAACATACTGGCTTAGACCAACAACTATTTCATTACTGCTCATAATTTTGTGTGCAAGGAATTTAGGCAGGGGTCAGCCGAAGGACTCCATGTGGCATCACCTAAGGTTACTTGCAGTATTTAGATGGAGTCCTGGGATGACCAGGAGGGCACAAGATGGCTTTACTGACATGTCTAGTGGCTTGGCAAGTTAGATGAAAGGCTCGGCTGAGTTGGGACTGTCCGCTGGAGTACCTACACATGGCTTTTCTATCAGGGTAGCCTCAGGTAATTGGTCTTATTACGTGGCAGCCCAGGCCTGCATGGGCAAAACCATATACTGGCAGTTCCACCATGTTTGATTGGTCCAAGCTTGCCCAGTTTCAAAATGTGGGGACATCTATCCCGCCTCTCGAAGGTAGGAGTGTCAAAGAATTTTCAGACTTGTTTTAAAACTGCCATGAGTGTAGAGGTGGGGATAATCCAACAAAAAGCCAAATCTACGTGGGGAAGGACTGCATGCCCATCAAGCCTGAAGGGCATGGTGAGTCTGCAGGCTGCAAGGGGAAGGATGAGAAATAAGACCAGAACTGAAGCAACGAGATTTGGAAACTTCATGACAGAGGGAACTCTTGGCATCATGTATCCAGAAATAAGATCTACAAGCAGCAAGAAACGCTGGATATTCCCTTTAGAAGTGATGCAAAATCTCGTGTGGAGCATCCTAAATTCCATGGTTCTTTATCGCATACATTTACCATGTAATAGATCGGCTGTAAAATTGTTCTCGACTCATGTGATGGAATTAAATAAACCAACATTTCATGGTGCTATCCAAAGAACCTTCTAGTGTGGGATATGGGGTGATATTGATTATCAAAGGAATGCAGATGGCTGGGTAGTTGCTTAATTATGCTTGGACTTCTAAGCAATATGGCCACTTGAAATCACTATTTCCACTTCTTAGTGACTCAAACCCTTTTCTGTTCCACAGATAAATTTATCTAAACCCTGACCAGGGATCACTCTGTTCCTGGCCTTTCTCGAGCTGAGCCTTCTGAGTCTCCCAATCTACGCACAGCTTAAACTTTGGGGCCATGGGACAGAGAATGGTGATTTGGGGCTCCCCTGGCTTCATTAAAACCCAAGCGAGACCTCTCACTGGTCTCAAATCTTCATCAGTGAGTCTCAGATTTCTCCCCTAAATTTTGTATTCCTCTGCTTCCCCCCCCCATATCCTTCAGTTTTTTCCCTCTTCCATTACCCTGCTCTTCTTATCCCTGCATTTTAGTTCACCCAGGGTTCTCCCGAAACTTTCTCTAAACTAGTATTTTTCACCAAAAAACTTCCTACCAGCAATTCTCAGGATTGCTGATTGTTAAACCATCATGAAGTTTGCAAGCTGGTCGACTTCACATGGGTAGCTTCCACTTGACCACGGAGGAGTGGCAGTAACCCAGCCCTGTCCACCCCAAGGCCAGTTGTTAAACACTTACCAGTACATGCTGCTCCGCCTCTTTATGATTTTATTTTCTCTCCTCTTGCTTCACTCCACCTCTGTCTGAATTTGATTCAGAGCCATTATTTCTACTTGCTGTGGAGTCACAGATCATTTGCATTTGAAAATAGAAAATGGTTAAGAGCAAGCTGCTTCACCTCTTTAAGCCTTCATCTCCTG
The DNA here is from genome assembly GCF_014176215.1 of Rousettus aegyptiacus. Lineage (NCBI taxonomy): Eukaryota > Metazoa > Chordata > Mammalia > Chiroptera > Pteropodidae > Rousettus > Rousettus aegyptiacus. The sequence continues at coordinate 13,436,643 of NW_023416285.1, forward strand.
TCTGTAAAATGTCGATAATCACATCTTCCTCTTAGGTTTTGCTGGGACAAGACTAGGTCAAGCATGACGGCACTCAGCAAATACTCAATATTTGGTGGCTCATATCACTCCGCCATTCCTCACCCCAGCCAGCCTTAGGTTACTTATTTATCCAGATGCTTTTTGGAGCCGTTGTGTTCTTGGAAAAGCTGACACTAATGATTCATCAGTGAAGTGTATTTTCCATTGAAAAATTGTTTTAATGGTGGAAAAGGCTCATGACAATCAATCCACACTCTTTTATAGTTCTGTGATGAACTGAGAAAACCAGGTTTCTTTCTGCAATGCTAGGCCCTGGGCAGTTTGGGCATATTCTGAATGGGAATTCTTGGATTGTTATTCATGCCGGCATTTTTGCTTGGACAAAGCTATTCTTCTGGGAACATCCATCTGGCATTTGTCTATATTTGACTTTGCCTTAATTTTGTAGGACCTGCTTCCCTATGTGTTGAGGTCATTGTGCATTGAGGTCAGATATGAAACAGTTGGACAAAATATGTTAACAACCCTTAGTCCCCTCTACTTCAGATGAAATATACATATCCCACCTGTGTGTTGTCTTCCATGGGCAATGGCTTTTACCTAGTGGAATTCATACTCAATTCTTTCTAAAAGACTGATTTTACTTGAACTATTTTCTTATGCTATCGTTACTATATTTGATGAGATTAATTGCCCCCTACTTTCAAAAACACACATTTTAATGTTTAACAAGGATGTCAAGAAATGCATAAAGTAAAAAATAAAAGGAAAAAAATAGAGGTTATTTCTTTGTCTTTGGAAAGTGTCAAGGTCCTCTTTTTGCTGCTACGTAGTCCCTATGGACCATTTTATTTTAAAGGTAAGTTTGCTGAGTTCTAATTTACAAGCATTAAAATGTACCTATCTTAGTGTAAAGTTCTATGAGTTTTGACCAGCACGTGTGTTGTGCAACCACCACAATCAAGGTATAGAACATTTCCATTCCCTCCCAAAATTCTCTAGGGCCCTTTGTAGTGGACCCCCTCTCCCATGCCCGGAGCCCTGACAGTCACTGATCTATTTTTAATCCTTATAGTTTTGTCTTTTTCAGAAAGTCATAGTAATGAAATAATACACTGTTGAGTCTGGCATCTTTTCCTCAGCTACTGCATTTGAGATGTACCCATGATGCCCTTGTACGGGTGGTTTGTTCTTTGTTATTGCTGGATAGTATTGCATTGTGAACCTGTACCAGTTTGTTTATCCATTCATCAGCTGAAGGACATTTGGGTTGTTTCCAATTTGGAGTGATCATGAATCAAGTCACTGTAAATAGCTGCATATAGACTTCTATGTGAGCATAGGTTTTCATTTTTCTTGCGTGGATCCTATGGATCATTTTCTTGGCTCCCCCAAACTCTTATGGCTCCCACGCATCTGTCTGCCTTAACCTCAGACCCCCACACCCCACCTGGAGAGTTGAACACTGTTTTCACTTCAAGCCAAGATATATGAGTGCTAGAGCCAGGGAGAAGTTTCAGTGTTTAAGCCTCTAGACAACTGGCAAACCCTCTGCAGAGATGGGGAAATAAATAATACACAGAGAAATAGATGGGCGATAGATTGAGGGAGGAGAAGTGAGGAAAAATAAGGCGAGCAAGCATGAGGCAGGTCTCCTACGTCAGGTGCTGTAATTACAGGCTTCTTAATTAGCAGCCCAGCTGCCTATAAAATCGAATTGTGCTTCTCTGCCTATAAACTGGAATCGTGACTCACTGAATTATGATTTGCTTAAATCCACTCTCGCCATTTGTGCCTGTAGCTAATGTATTGCAGCTGATATCTGGACTAAAGTGAGATGATTAGGAGGTCTCTGGTCATCAGAGACTTCTATTAATAATTCCATTTGAAGAACAATAATAGCTAACACTGACTGAGTGCTTGCCATGTACAGATACTATTCTAAGGACTTCAGATGTGGGAACTCATTTAAACCTCATGACAACCTTAAAAGCTAGTGATAATTTGCCCCTCCTCGCCTTTGGAGATTTTGCAGAATCTGAGGCACAGACAGGTTAAAAACCATTGTCAAATGGCAAAGCAGGAATGGAAACACAGGCCATCTGGCTGGTAAGCCCAACTGCTTAGCCACTGGTCTATCCTGCCCCTGCATACCTGCCATTGTGAGCCAGACATTTGGCATCTCTTCTTTGCTCTTCATACCAGCCCAGCAAGGTGACTTCTTTTTATCCCTATTTTGCAGATGAGCAAAGTGAGACTCAGAGAAATTACGTAACTAGGTCAAGTTCCCCCAGCTAGTGGGTCGTGGAGTTGTGAATGGAATCCAAGTTAGTTCACATGCTCTCTGCCACCTCTCTCAGCTTCTAATAAGATCACTTGGTTTGCCTTGGACTTGACCTAAGTCGAGAGGCTGTCGAAGACATGAAATGAAGATGAATCTGTCTGGATCTGTGCGAACCTGCTGTCCAGGCTCAGCACGTGCTGCCTCTGCGTTCCTGCTGGGAGCTCTCTCCGTGCAGCCTGTTGGCCCCAGCAAGGATCTCTATGGGAACCAGGAGACATTGTAAAAATATTCTGATTTTTCACCAGGCCTTTTCTCAAACAATCAACTCCCGAAGGAAAGTTTGCGGGGGGGGCGGGGGGGGGGACCCAAAAAATAAATACTTAAGAATATATTTATAATAGATGTCCTTTTGCTTTCATTCGACTCAACTTTCCTTAATAGGCCGCTTATTCTGGGCACCATGCTTGCTCTAATTAGTTTTTTCATCATGTGATGGTTTGTCTCTGGAGAAAGAGAGAGCGTTAAAGCATGAGCAGCAGCTATGGCTGTAAAACTGCCAAATTAGCTCATCATTCCCTTGGCTGTGCTTCCATGAAGTAGAGGTGACGGCCGGCCTGGTCCTTATCGAGCTTCTCGTCCACAAAAACACCCTGACGTGGGGGATTCTTGGTTTTCATCACTTATTTTTATCACGATCGGACATCTTCTTTGTGCTCAGCTCCGTGTTCAGCACTTTTGGACATTTGCTATCTCTGGTTCCCACAACGGACTTCAAGCACACATCTGTCTCCCTCCTGAATTATGGGCTCCTGAGTATAGGAAAATATGTCATCAAGAATGGATTAGATCCGGTTTTCTATCATGCAGGAGCCCCTAGTTTAATGGGAGAAGCTGGCGTATGTATAAATAATCTGACAATATGGCATGCTATTACAGGGCAATAAGATTATAACAATAATAGCTAACATTTAAGGAAAGTCTATCACGGTCCCGACACAGTGCTAAATCCTGCACGTGTTGACATACTTCTTTAATCCTTAGTGAAACTGATGCCGTATCAGCTATTACCATAATAATGCCATGTAATGACCATAAAACCTCAGTGGCATGCAATAACATTTATTTTTTATCACAAGTCTGTGCATCGGCTGGGAGCTGCTGCTTATGGGGCAGCTGGTTATTGGCTGAGGCACCTGGGCTGGGATGTCTCTTGCATCTGGGTGGCCAGGGGCTGGCTGGCCTAAGAAGGTCTGAGATGAGACAATTTGCCTTCTTTTTACTTAGTCTCTTCTCCCCTCAGCAGGCTAGCTCTTGTTTCTTCTCATGGCAGAGGAGGGATTCCAAGAAACACATAGAAGCACACAAACCTCTAGAAGACAAAACTCAAAACTGATACATGGCATTTGCACTTGGCCAAAGCAAATTTACAAGGGTAATCTAGATTCGAGGAATGGGGACTAGGCTCCATCTCTTGGGAGGAGCTGCAAAGTTATGTTATAAAGGTCATGGATACCAGAGAAGTGAAGAATTGTAGTCCATTTTGTAATTTACCACAGGGATTATTATCCTCATCTTACAAATGAATAAACTGAGGCACAGAGAGGTACCTAAGCTCCCACAGAAAGTTGGGGCATCATAAACAAAAGGCTATAGAACTATTGGTGAAGGGGGATATTAATGCTTTTATAAAAAACTCAAAAGCTTCTTTGGTGTAAGAATGAATTGGAGCTGGGGCACAGTAGCTGTGGTGGACAACCTGCTAGTTTCTCACCTCAAGAAATTCTACTCAGTCTACAGCCATGCCACCCTGAACAAGCCCAATCCCGTCTGATCTCGGAAACTAAGCAGGGTCAGGCCTGGTTAGTACTTGGATGGGAGACCACCTAAGAAGACCAGGTGCTGTAGGTGTAAAAAATAAGAGCTTGTAAGCCCTCAAGGTCCTTGCAATCTTTGAGGCCAATCACAGTCTGTCTCACCTAAACAAACAAAAAAAAAGTTCTGCTCAAAGTTAGCTCGCCTACTTCCAGGGCAGCCTTCAAGTGTCAAAATCTTCCCCAAGGGCAATTTTCAACCTAGGTGAGGGTAGGAACTGGTGAATCAATACACTGGCTTCCCCTTCATGGTGGACCAGTTCTGTGGCACATTTTACAAAGTTGCTCAGGTGATCCCCTGGGGACTGTCCCCCAGGTTACTCTTGGTAGCAACCTGCTCATTAACATACACCTTATCACCTTTCTCTTTCAAAGAAGCCACCTTCACCCAAGCCTTTGTCCCAGGCTCTGCTTCTGCAGGAAATCAAACTAAGAGACCCTGAAGAATGAATAAGATATTGACAGAGACAAGGAGGCTGGTGTGGTGTTCTAGGTATAGGATCTTTCTTGAATAAAGTCTTCCAGCTGTTCTAAGCTCCTCTTTTCATTTGTTGAGAAGCGTTTTTCAGCACCTGGGACTGATTTCGTAACAATGCAACAGGCAGAGCAAACATAAGGGAAACCGCCTACCCAGTCATCATGCATGGTAATATCTTCTTTTCTTTTACTTAACATTAACTTTTCTAGTTACAAAAGGAATGCAAGCATATTGTACAGAAAGAAAGTAAAAAGAAGGAGGAATAATCATAATCCTACCAACTCAGTAGCAACTTCTGCTGAACATTTTTTTCTGCATTTCCTTTGGTTTTTCTTGTGTGCATATTTTAATATATTTCATGCATACTATATGTTCAATTTTGGATTCTCCTTTCCCCCTTAATATTAGAGCAAAAAACATTTAATAATATTATTAACAAATTTCTAGAACTCTAACTTCTAATGTCTGCCTTATATTATATCAGGTGAATATGCCATAGTTTTACCTAATCATTCTCCCACTTTTGGACATTATGTCTAAATCTAATTTGTGTAAATAATACTATATTTACATCTTTGTATAATCAAGTTTTATATTAATTTCAGATTATTCCTTTTAACAATGATTCCTAGAAATAGCATTAGTAGGTTATAGGGTTTAAATATTTTCACAAGCTTTTGGCCACCAAAACCTTAACTTTAACACTTGGTTTTTGCCCAGCACAGGTATCGATTTTAGTACCTGAGGAGATTTTTCATTAAAAACCTTACTCATACAATCGACACATTCTTACTGAGCACCGACTGTATTCTGGCATGGTTCCTGGTATTAGAGATACAACAATGAACAAAATGCATGAAAACCCCTGCCCTGGGTAGATACAGGGTGAGCCTTGAACATCTTCTAGTGAATATTAGTAAGGAAGTGCTCGACAGAAATAATGAATTCATGGCACAAGGACACAGAGCCCGCTTGAAAAGGTTCCCACCAGCAAAATCTGGGACAGTTTGAGTATCAAACAGTAAAGGACAACAGTGAATTATAAACCACTAAAAAACAGAAATCGATGAATCCATTGTAATAATAGGTAGGTAAACAAACAAACAAAAGAGAAGAGAAGGCTTTTGCTTATAGTGAAATACCAAGTTCCCACCGGTAATGGCACAGAGTGCTGAGGCTGGAAATTACCATTGTACAACTATCATAATAAAGACTGGCTCAGGCAAAAATCATCAATGGATTCTAAATCTAGGAGGTAATTTTCAAAAGGAACAAGAGATCACATGGTCTTCAGCATCTCTCTAGAGACTGGTTGGTCATCTGTTTTAAGGTAAAGAACAGTAACTGTTCTTTTAGTGCAGAAATCAGACAACTCCTTGACCAGGTGATTAAAACTGTCATCACTCGCGACGGGCACGTGGATGTCGTGTGCTTCCAGATGTCATTCATTGAGAAGGACACACGTCGCCAATGACGTATCCTGTTTGAAAATGCATAACCTTAATATGACCATGAAGAAATCAGGCCAAACTCGAATGAGGAAACATCTATTAAGAGAGAGAGAGGGAGAGAGAGGTACCATAGTCTTCAAAAAAAATGTCAATATTATAAAATACAGAAAAGGCTGAACTGGGGGAAAATGCTATAAGAATAGTATTGGGTTGATTGACATTAGGTCAATTGTCCACTGGAATTCAGTAAGTAGATTAGGTAAAGTATTTTATCAGAGTTAAAGTCACTGAAGTTGATAACACTACTGTGGTTATTTAGAAGAATATCTCAATCCTTATGAAATACACGCTGAAGTAATTAGAGGTAAAGGGCCTGATATATATAACTTACTCTCAAAATCTTCAGAAAAAAATATTATATAATTATATAATTAAAATAATCACATATGTCTTCTATGAAAAGGAGTAAATTATAACACATGTGGGCAAAATGCTAACAACAGGTGAATCTGGGGAAACAGTTCGTGGGTGTTCTTTGTACTAGTTTTATGTTTAAAACTAGTGTTTGAAATTATTTATACACACACAGAAATCCCTGACTTCATAGAGCTTACATTCATCAAGATTACAAAAAAATGGGGGGAGAATAGCTGAACCCACACACTGGGATGAGAGCTGTGTTTGAGCACTTCACCGAACATGCGCTTAATCACTTCCAGCATCAGCTTCCAGCACCCTCTCTCTGGGATGGGATGGCGGTCTTTAACCAGTGCGGTGGAGGTTCTCTGTCTACGCCCCATTTCTCCCTGGATATGTGCATGATGTCTCATCTCCCCATTGTTCTGCACAGTGATCGTTCCCATTTCAGGGCTATGACAGTCAGGCTCCAACCAGAACAGCAGAAACCTTCCAAATATTTAACACAGAAGGAGCGTAATGCAGGATGTGAAGCCAAGCGGGACAGTGAGGAGGCCCAGAGGTTTGCAACGGCAGAAAGCCACTTTCACCCCAAGGCTGGAGGGGCAAAGGGTAAAGGTGATTTTTCTGGAACCCAGGAATTGGGGTCACCTGGCAGACACAGGCACCACCACAAGCCTGTTGCGGGAGCTGGCAGCTGTGACACAATGCTACTTACTGAAAGAGCTCTTCGGAGGCGGGAGCAGTTCCTGCTTCTCCTTTCCTCTCCTCCGATCTCCTCCCAGTGGCTGAATGAACCCAGGCAGCCTGGGAAATGCAACCTGTAGCGTCAGCCCATCTCTCCGCCTCTTAATACACACCACACACCTTGCAGGATGCAGAACAGAGCAGAGGGAGGGGAAAAATGGATCTTAGGATAGCTGCCTCCTGCCTGTGTGTTATTTGTAGATAGAACTTGGCGTTTGTATCTGCAATGTTCAAAAACTCTTTTTTTTTTTTTTTCATATTATTATCAGGGAGGTTTGGCTTCTCTCTATTGTTTTTGTAAGTTTTTGGTTTAATTTCTTGGGCCTTTGGCTCTGTCTGTCTATTCTAAGCCCTCTCTCTGCTGGCCATGATCCCTCTTAGGCAGACCTGGGTGAGCTTTGGTTTCTGCAGCTGAGCAGATGCCTTTGAAATCTTGTATAAGTATTTGAAATTAGATTGTGTTTCTATTGTGGCTGCATCTTCGGGGTGCTAATCATTCACTTCTAGCCCTCTCTCGGGTCTGTTTCCCAAGCCCCATCTGTAATCATGTGAACAGTGTTTCAACTCTCTTTGGCAGAAAGAATCTCTTTTCACTCAGGACCTGGTCTGGAAGCAGAGTTCCCCACTGGGCAGTGCTCCGGCATATCCTGTATCCTATTACTGAAGACAACTCTAGCATCACACCCACGGCTGCTGCTGCTATGATCACTCCAAGCACAATGGCTTGTAGCCTGTGCTCTTTTGTGCTTTTGTATCCAAGATTAGAAACATTGGGGCTTGGCTTCTCGTTTTTCCTGGAAAATTATTCTTTCCAGGTCTATAGTAAAGATGACCAGAATATTTGAAACAGTCACATACTCGAAGTAGGATGGAGGAGGGGCAGGTAAATACCCTATCTCAGAGTGACTGTCAACTAGCTAAATGGCTCCAAATCTCTCCCCCTGCAGTCACTATGTCCTTCAGGATTGAAAGAAGATCAATTCAAATTCCAATCTCATTTTTGTCAGGAATCAGCATCACTGATTTTGTCGGGAATCAACATCCTTTACTATTGTCTGTGGCTTTAAATTCCTCTAGTCCCCTCTGGCTTTAATTTCCTGCTTCTATTTAATTCTCAATCTCTGTTCTACAGCTTCCTTTTGGGGCATGCCGTTCCTATTCCACATTGCCCGATTGAGTTCATCCTTAACATCACGTAGGTCTTTGACCTTGGAAGCCATGTGTTTCAAATCTATAGCCACAAAATGACTGCCCTGTCCTCATTGGACTGTGACCAGAGAAACAAACCTGTGTTGTATTAAGGTTTATCTGCTACCACAGCAAGCACTGCTTACTCAAATGCACATTCTTCCCTAAAATTCCGCATTGACACAAGGCATGGCAAACTTTTCCTGACATTTTGAAGTTATAGGAGGATGCTTTAAACTCAGTATAGCACGCACACATGTGAGCGCACACATTTACATCCCCACTTAAAGTTAAACATTAAACAACCATATTTTAAAAGTCCATTGGCCTTTCTTATACCATGAACTTTTTAGTGCCAGTCTGTGTCCATATTCTCTATTCTTCTTTTTTTTAAATCTCTTCTTACTTTCTCCGTTTTAGCAGATAGCCCCCAACCCGGCCACCCTCCTTTCATGATATTTTCCTAAGTCAAGCAATTCACCTCTTCCTCTACCATTTCCAACCCAGCAGGTCACACCCTGAGGACTAGACTTCCATACAGAATGGCCCATCAGAATTTTCACTAAATAAAAGACAGTTCTCTCCCCCTTAAGGACCCCACCAACAAGCCACTGACAGCTAATGCGTTAGCAGACGTGTGGGTGAGAGGCAGATGAGGGGAGACTATCAGAAGAGGATTTGACAATCGGTGTCCCTTGTAACGGGGACAAAGTAAACATGGTAAAACTTGAGAATAATCAGGCCAATTTTCTGCTCCCCCAAATAGCCACCTCACAGCCTCTAATTCAGTTCTTTGTTCTTTTGGACTCTGAAAGCATTTGGCTCTTGAATAATTCTCTATTAAAATGCAAATACCTACTGGGAGTTGTTCAGCCTTATCAGTTAATAGTTGACTATTGCGTGAACACAGGATCCTGCTTTAATGGGGCCAGAATGGTGGAGGGATGGGCAGTACTGTGGAAAAGCAAGTAGATTCAAGAAGAAGAGAGAGTATTTACTGAAGGGGTTATTTTTGGGTCTTTCTTATATTTTGACCAGAATGAACTCTGCTCACTACCCGCACGTAGCCCTCTTCTTTGCCTTCTCAGTAGTTTTACAATGGTTTGTTTGTTTCTCCCTGACCTGAGCATAAATGGATTTAAGGAGGGATGCTGGAGTTTCTCTGCTTTGTCATGCCTGAATAAGAAAGCGGAGTTAATCCAAGGAAAGGGCCACAGCAGGACCCCCTCCAGTTTAAATCTTGCCCCATTTGATAGCATCGGTCCCGTGGCACACACGTGGCTTTGGTAGTTCAGTGGGTGGCACCAATGCCCGGATGTGGCCAGGGTGAGAGGTGTATGCTTTCTCCATAGTTGGAGGTGAGCAGAATTCCTACCAGCGGACTTGTCAATGAGAGAGCATCACCAAGGACCAAAAGAGAGCGCGGATGCGCACTGCCCATCATTCCAGCTCCCAGGGACACCACAGAAAGCCAGCGGGACCTCTAGAGGAAGTGAAGCTATCTGCTGCCAAGTCCCCAGCAGCCTTTCATCTGGAATGCCTTCTCCATCGACTGCACGCTCTTACCATGGCCACTGTGTACCTGTCCTCTCCCTGCCTGGGCTATGAGCACCTTGAGAAGGTGCCAACCCTGTTCCATCTCCAAGTGCAAGTCCAGAACGCTTTCGGAATAAATGCATCCGTGAAGAATAAGTGATAATGCAGGATCATTCCAAGGCGGAAATGGAAAATAAGTGCCACCCTCTCATTGCTTTCCTGCAGGATTCTGTTTTCCCTTTCAGATGTGATATTCCAAATGTGTGGCAACCGGTCAGGCACCAGCACTAACCAATCAGAATAGAAGCAGCGTTGCTCAGATGCAGGGTACAGGGGCCATCTGCTGGGATTTACCCCTGTAGTTCTGCAGCATCGGGTTCCAGGCGAGAGATGGGATTGGCAAAGGTATGCCCAGTGGGCTCAGGATAGCATCCGTTTCCGCACCAGTGTAGACACATGTTGATATTTTAACAACTTTATGGCTCTCCTGGCTTGTCCTGCCTGAGTACCAGCCTGTACCCCTTTTTAAACACCCTCCAAGCTCCAAAACTAGGGTGAAGATGGGCCTATGAAAGCTCTACCTTGCTTTGGCTTATGCACTTGGGGCAGAGGCTCGTCAGTGAGCTCAATCCTAGGGCAGTTGTGGGCATCATATTGAAGAAGCCCCGGGCCTAGTGACTCAAGAAGGCAATGTCTGTGCAGCTTTGAGCTAGCGAGACAGGCCGCAGCCTCTCCCCAGGCCCGGCAGGTGCGGCCACTGGCTTTGGTGCCCAGGGAATTCCCTATAACCTGCAGCAGCCCTAGAGGAAGGCTTTCTTGACGCTGAGACATCAGCCTTCTATTCTTTCTAATTCTTGCTTAGCTTAGTCCCACCATCGAAGAAAAAATACTTTCCTTTCCTGCAAAACCCCATCCTACTTCCTCTCTCAAAAAAAAAAAAAAAAATTATCTTTAGGCAAGCTCACTTCTGCTGCTACTGGAGAAAGGAGAGACAGTGCTTCAATTGTGTGTCCTGGATCCAGCCCAGGGCTCATTTTTACTACCTCCGTGCTCATTCATGCCTCAAAACTCTCAGTCTAGGGTAGGGAACTCTGACTCATAGGGGTCTTAGAACACAATCGGGGTACTGGTAAGGGATGGGGGGGGCAGGAGGAGGAGAGCAAGGAAGTGAGCTATTTTCAGTTTGTCGAAAATCTGAATGAAAATTGTAGATGAACACAGTACTCTTGTATGCAACTACAGAAATTCAACTTGAGCCAGCCTACGGAGAAAAATAGAATTAATTGATTTATGAAATCAATCCACAGGAAGAACTGGGGTGTACTGAGCCTCGGGGACAGTTGGAACTGGGGCCTTAAAAATGTCACCAGAACATTCTCTCATTCCCTAGCTGTCACCTGTGCTCTCCTGTGAGTGTGCATTTCCTTCTCCAGACCAGCGGTTCTCCATCAGGGACAGAGAGTGATTTTACCTCCCAAGGGACATTTGGCAATATCCGGACATGATTTTTCGTTGTCACAACAGTGGGGAGGGTGCTATTGACATCTAGGGCGTAGTGACCAAGGATCCTGATAAATATCCTACAGTGCACAGAACAGCCCTCCACACACGACACAGAATTATCTGACCCCAAATGTCAGTAGCAGCTGAGAAACCCTGCTCTAAGACCAGCTTCCTCCTTGCGGCCGGAAACATAGCTGCTGGCAGCTTCCAGGCCCACATCCCCGAATGGGACCGATCTGGCTCCGTTCTGATTCAAATGTCCAAATTCCCAGGGAAGCACTCTGACTGGCCCAGCCTAGTCCAGGGATTCACTTCTAGGTGAATCACTAGGTCCAAAAGATGGGGTTTTAGAAGATCATGGAAGCCCTTTCTAGAATCTCGTGGGTGAAGGTGGGAAGGAACATTCACAGAATAAGAAAGGTAAAGGACAGACAAAAAAAAAGTAAATAAATGAATAAGATGACAATAAAGTTACAAATGCTACTACTGAGTAAGTTCAGTTTATTTGGGAGGCAACACCTTTTAAAATTCGGAATATGGGGAGCAGGTAAATAGAAGTGATCTTTGGTGGAGTAACGGTTGAGAACCATATTAATAAAAAAACCCTTCCCTAAAATATTGCACAGGCCAGGCCCGTGTCCCACACACCAGACCCCCTTTGTTTCCCCCATTCTTTTTGTGAAGATAATTCCTGGGGGACTTGTTCTCTGTTAAAAATCTGTGGGTGGTAAGTGGCTATTCAGATAAAGTAATTATCGCTAATGTTTAGCTAGCGAATGACTTATTCTTTCCAGACGACACAATGCCTAACCCCATTATGATGTATATATCCTCCCAAAGGTCCTTAAAGGAGGAAATCATGGTGGAAATTTCAGGCAAATGGAAGCTTGGTGGGAAGATTCTTTTGTTTTGGAGGCCTCTAGATACAGGTCATCCATGCAGGTGGCAGGCGATACGGTATCTGAATAAGACATGTTCAAGGTCAAGGTTTTCTAAAGTATATTCTATGGAACATTGAGTCCCTGGGATGGTGGTAAGTGTTACTGAAAATAAAAATCCCACTATAGAATCAGTTGGGAAATGCTGTTTTAGATGACAGTTAGTGAGTTTCTTTATTATAACACTCAGATTTCTCAACAGATTGGGTATTGTGACCCTTAAGAATAAAACCGTAGTATGCAGACTTCCTAAACTTTTTGGGACCAAGGAAGCCCCTTTGTTGAGGTGTATGTTACATAGGGTGACCAGTCCTGTTTTATAACTATCGTCTTTGATTGATTGCTGAAGGCATGCTTTTTCATTCCCTAAAATGTACCTATTTGGAGGGTAAATGATATGGTCACCCTATTCTAACAGGAACGTGCTTTGGAAAACGATGTTCTATTGTCATCTTTGTGGAGAGCAACTTTTTATAGCGCCTTCTATCAGCCTTAAGAATTCCACTTCGGTGACACATTTTTACTACTTACACATCGAATATGAAATAAGGTCATTTCTTAGTAATCTCTAGAAGAGCGCCAGATGAAAATTACCTGGAATAATGGTTTCCCATTGTCCCCCAGAACACTTCTAAATTGACCTCCTCTCATTAATAACAACATCAGAATTGCAGAATCAAAGCATAGACTGTTTACAATTGGGAAGACCAATTTAATAATTGCACTATTAAGGAATCATTTGGTTGTAAGAGACAAACAAAGATAGTAATTTGGAGAAGACACTTACAGAATCAGAGGAAAAGCTTCAAGAACTGAGCACCTTTGGGTGCCTTGCGGGCCGGACCCATTTTCTTGATGCTTCCAGGATTCTCTCTCAACCACAACCTGTCTCTGCCTGAGCCTCAGTCTGTCCCACCTTGGACCATGCTGCTTCTCTAGATGCTAGTGATTCCGGAAGTCAAATTCATGACCTTCAAGTATTCGTGTAATAAACATCAGACAAAACGAAGGAAATTATTTGAAAATTATAACCACAGCAACAGCGTTGAGCAACAGAGGGCGGTTTCAAAGGCCCAGGACAATGGGGTTTTGTTTTAATGTCAAAGTGTAGGACAAAAAAAAAAAGAATATTACCCTTGAAAGTCCCTTAAATCACTTGTAAAGTACAGTACATTCTATGTGGCTTCATGTACTCGACTCTCAATATATTCAAATGACAGAGGCAGGTAGTAATGTGCAGAAAATAATAATGTACAGAAAACTAACGAGAGTACATATGCAAACTATACAGTTCTAGATTTTTTACTCACAAAAAAGAGTTGAGAAATGGAATAATAAAGAAGAAAATACAGATAACAGATGGTCTCTTCAATTGAGCACCAGATAAAGTACTCAGTTTAAAATTAAGGGGAATTTAGAACTGAAAAACATCTATCTTTAAATAATAGAATGATATTTGGTGTGAGCCACCTACAGGCAGAAGGGCTGGGAGATGGGAAAGAGTCAGCTGCCCTGTTTTGACTGTTTCTTTTCTTTTCTGTCTGTTTTCTCTCTTCCTCCTCCCCACCCTCTCCTCCTTTCTCTATCCTCCTCTCTCCCCCTTTCCCCTTAAACCAGTGTGGCAGGCAATGTGATAGAGTGGTGATAAAATGAGATACAATTACATAGATTTAAATCTCACCACCGTCACTATGGGACCTTGGAAAAGTTACTTAATCTTTCTGCACCTCACACATAAAATGTGGTCACTGATAGAACATACCTTACGGTTTTGTTGTGCTAATTAACTGAGATAATGCATGCAAAGCACTCAGAACAGAGACAAAGTATAACCATTACTTCTACGAGGACTGCTAGTAGTATTACTGCTATTAGCATTACAAAATACAACCAGTAGGACCTCTGTTCTCTGGGGAGCTTCGCTGAATTTCACTTTGTTTATTTCCTCCCCATTCAGTTTTTGTTTTGGTTCTTTGTTTTGTTTTGTTTTGTTTTAAATCAATCTCTGACTGTTTTATACCTGATGGAAAGAAATCCACTTTAGATTTCTTCTTCGGAAGTCACATTCCATTCCTCATTCATTCATTCATTCGTTCAGGCATTCATTTAACAAGTATTTATTCATAAGTGGCTTCCATGTGCCAAGCATAAGTCCGGGTGCTGGGGACCTGGCAGAAACAAATCAGCACAAATCTACGCCCTCAGGAGCTACTGTCCTGGTGGGAGCAGGGAGCTGTGAAGGACAAGTCAGGTAACCCTACTCCCTCGTTTATAAACCAGATTATGGTGTCTTTCTCTCTTCTTCTCCAGCGTGCTTGCATCTAATTTCTCGATGCCATCTCTTTGATGTAAATTTTTCCCCCGTTATGGTTTATTTGTAAACACCTTCGCTTTTTCCAGAAAGGATCTCAGACAGCTTCCCTGCCTTTTGGCCTCATTGCTTCCAAATGACTTGTCCCCTCCCCACCATGTGCTGCGATGTTTTGCTAGGTGTTGTTGGCCTTTTCCAAGCTGGATCCATCTCCTGCCTGATCCTTTCAGAGTCCCCTCCTTTGGTGCAGGCGACAAATCCCAATTTAGCATCACTTGTGATTATAATTAATGTGCTGTTTACTCCCTCTTCCAGATCATTAATGAAGATGTTAAATGAGACCAGAATGAAACCACGTCCCCGTGGCATCCCACTAGACACCTTCCAACGACTTGACACTCTGCCATGTGCTGTTTCATTACCCTTTGTTTACCTTGCAAGCACAGGTCCTTGCTTTTGAAAGAGGTAGAAAGCTTGGTATCGCTATTGCTGCAGTGAGGCCACTTAAGGGTGGGAATATTAAAATCTGGCGGATTGTAAATATGTCCTTTTGAGTTTGAATTAAATGTGGACTATTAATAGAGCATTGTCAGTAAACACTGGTAGCTCTCCCTCCTCTCAGATGACTTTGTTTTCCCTGGACTTTCTGCATTTCCCAGGGCAGGGAAGGGTAGATGCTTGTTGTATACAAAGATGTTGCTTTGGATCAGCCTAACTATGAACTGGAAAGTTACTCTGTTACATGTGAAAGCTGTGGTAGAGGGATTGCATCCATAAGCAGAGTTTTTCTCCCCGCCCTGTATCCATGTCTTCGCCATGGAACCTTGAAGAGCCTTCCGCTCTGACTCTGGTCCAGCCATGTGACTTTTTTTTTGACAGATGGGATTTTAGCAGACATAACACAGGCATACGCTTGAAAAAAAATCACTTGCAAGTCTCTGCTTGCATTCTTGCATCCTCCACAATTGCTATGAAAACACGCCCGAGAGAGCCTATTGGGAGATAGGACACATGGAGCAGAGCCCATTTAAACCAATTGTCTAGTTGGGACAACTGGATGACCTCTGGATATGTTAGTGAGCCAAGCCCAAGTCAGCAGAACCTCCTAGCTGATCACCAGATGCATGACCAATAAATATATTGCTTATGAGGGCTTGTTGTTTGTCACACAGCATTAGCCGTGGCAATAGACAGCCGACACAATAGCACCCATTCGGAGTCTCGTGGGCTGGAAACTCATTGATGTCCTAATGGTTTTCGACATAGTGTGTCCCTGACACAGTCTTTTACAAGAACAGAAGAAAAAGTTTTCTAAGTAGAGCTTGAGAGGTACAAAATAGGTCCTAGAGTCCAGCTTCAGGCTTTAGAAAGTAAATAGCAGAAAACAGCCTCCACGTGTTTTCTGCTGGGTTGTTAAAGCATTTATTGAGCACCCACTGTGTGTGGAGTGCCATTTGAATTCCGATATAGTAACATTTATGTGGGGGAGGGGACATGGGAGACAAGGACCTTTGTGGAGAGCGACACAATTTGCAGTGCACTTTAAAAAACCCATTTTCCAACAAATACGGAAAAGAGAGAAAAGAAGGTTTTTCTAAGAACAGGAGTGCACTTACACCCCCTCACCCCTAAATAATGGTTTCCTGCTTCCTTTTCAAGTATTTGCCTCCTGAAACTGCCCTATCACTCAACCCACAGCTGAAAAATGTTCCTTTGGTTTGTGGCAACACAGTTCCTTGTGATCTCAGCAAGATGGGCGAAGCCTGTTTATATTGTTGCTTATACTTCCTGAGTGAAAGCTACATGCCACTGAGATGGGGGAAGAAACAGCTTCTAATTGCTCCCTGGGGCTTTTTCTCCCCCAGAACCCGCAGCTGATACCCAACCGTAGGCCCACGCTACACAAAGTGTGGCCCCAGGCTAGGAGCGTGAGCGTTCCTGGGAGCTCCTCAGGTGTGCAGGACCTCAGGCCCCTCCCAGGTCTGCTGAATGCAAATCAACACTCCACAGGAACCTAAAGTGTGCGAAGCCCCGCATTAGGAGATTTAGCGCTCTTCTATGGGGTAAATAATTTATTTTAGATGGTGGGCTTCTTAGAGCAGCACCGAGCATTGTGTTTGAATAGAGTAAGAACTCAAAACGACTTGGTTGAACTGAAATGAGCTGATACCCCTGAGCAGCGAAACCCATGAAGCCTACTCCACCACCTTTCCTGTCCTCGATTCCTGAGCCTCCTGGAGTGAATGCCTCCTTGAATGTGTGAATTCACCCAAACGAAGCAAACCGCACAGGCTCCGGACAGCTCCGCACCCTCCAGAGATTTAGATTAGCATATTGTGATGGAAAGCACCATCAAGTGCATTTGAATAAACAAGTTGGAGACCAGGGTTTCGGATATATTAGAATGTCAACACCGAGCCTAAATTAGGGGCCTGGTGAAAAAGGCGCTAGGTCTTCAACAGTCGGCACAGCAACAGCCAAGCAGTCAGGAAGGGAGGGAGAGAGGAGGAGGAAGGCAAGAAAACGGGGCGAATGTCAGTGGAGGAGGAAGACAAAAATAAACTAGGGCTTATGGGACTCGAATTTTACCTTCTTATTTTCTAGCGGAACTTGGAGTTTTTCACCCCCTCTCACAACATCGTTGACATTAAATATCCAATCTTCCTGCCCCACATCGACGTGAGTAATATACCACAGGCAAGGTTGGCTGCATCGGCTCTCTTTCTCCTCACTCAATTCGAGTTAAGAATGCTCTCACCATACATTACTATTGGGATTTAAAAAATGATTTATTTTGCTGCACAATTCAGACCTTTGAACCGTACTGGATGCTGGGTGCTTTGTTGACACAGTAGTTAGGGATAAAAGGGGAGTTTGGGGGATTGTGGAATTCTGACTTTCTATAAATCACTAATTTTATTGTAGTAAATAGAGGTCACCTCCTGGAACTTCAATAGCCTGCCTTGAAAAATGGTGTGAAGCTATCAAAGTCTATCAAAGGGAAAAATAGGACAAATGAAGTACAGGGGAAAGAATATTTTCTCAGTTTTAGCCAAGGCCACAGCAAGAACATGGCTAGCATGGTCAGAGCTACTTTCAAGAGGTGGATGGACCAGAAACTTTCTGTTGTTTCTGTGAGCATATTGTATATTTCTCTCTGCCCAGGTGAGAAGCTGAAGATAAAGAATGGGGAAAACTACCTAGGGAGGGTGAGGCCTTGACTGCTGTTTTTCTGTGAGCTTAGACAGGTCTAGGCCGGAAGTGAGAAAGCATTGTCTAAAACTAGGCCCCAACTCAGCTGGGAACAGGTACCATGTCTGTCAGCAGCTGCAAACACAAGCAGATTCAGGGGCCATGGAGGGAAGGTCAATGACTGGGAAGGGTTTGTGCTAATCTGAAGTACTCTAGTTTGAGTTATTCAGCACCTTTCTAATACCCTTCTTTCTTAACTACAGAGGCAATAATGAAATGCTCAATTTCCCCGGCCAAACTTGCAGCAGGCTGTGGCCAAGACAACTTACTTCTGACCTCTAACGTGTCAGTGGAAGTCTCTGGGAAGTCTTCCTTTCCCATATGAAAAGATGAAGCCTTGCTAGAAGAGACTTTTTTCTTTGCCTCAGTACCTCCTCCACCCTCTTTTCTTGCCTGAAACACAAACCTTGTAGCTGGACGTGCAGCGGCTGTTTTGAGGTCATGAAGACCAGACACCGGAGGCCGAAGACGGCGGGCAGAGCGGTGAGACAGAGGCACCTAGGTTCCCGATGGCATCGCTCAGCCTCGGCGCCTGCCCTGGACTTCTGACTCCTGGACATCTTGCTGCATGAGAAAAAGTAACCCCTTACTCGTCGAAACCCTGGTGGTCACATCTTCTATTAGACACGTGGTGAGATACTGCCCCTAGGTCTATCTTTTATTGGCATGTAGGAATGCTGGCCTCGTGCTGCCAGTTTAGATTTTTCAAGAAAAGATGTAAATTTAGATTTTTTTTTTTTAACATGAAATTCCCTAGTTAGCAGTTGGGAATTGATCCCCATAGAGATAATTAACTAAATTTTTTGAAAACACACTTCCAATTTGTGACCTCCGACTTAAGAATGTTTCCTCTGGTCCAGGTGCACCTTAGATCGATTATCTCCTTTAATCCTTACAACAGTGTTGAGAGTAATGCTATTATTACTTGTATTTTATAAATGAGGAACTGAGGCTCAAAGGTTATCTTACCCAAGGCCAAGTAGCTGGTAGGGGAAGAGCCACTATTAAAGCTCGTACCTAACTTTAGAGCAGGTATTACTAATTACTATCAAATCAGCCATCTATCACCACAATAACGCTGCTTAACAAACCACCCCCAACTCCATGGCTTACGACCAGCATTTATTCTCATGCTTCTAGGTCTGTGGGTGGACTGTGGGTTGAGTAATCTCAGCTAAACTCAGTGGGTGACTCTGCTTCAGGCTGTGGGTTCTGTGGGAACCAGGACTCAGGTTGACTCCATATGTGTTCCTTCTGGGGCTCAGGTAAAAGGGCAGTGGTCATGCAGGGTATGTCCTCTCTTGGGGGAACACCAGGGTTAAGAACTAAGCCAAATGGACCGGTGCATTTAAGGCCTCTAGTCGTTCCACTGGCCAAAAGGAGTTATGAAGCCAAGCCCAGTATCTATGGAGCAGGGACATATACATGGCCCGCAGCAGGAGGGAGAATGACTATTGCTCGATAATAACTCAAACAATGGCAGCTATGCTCCATGGTCTCCTGAAAAGCTGGCCTTCATTGTGATAAAACAAAGACTCCGTTTTCCCCCCGTTGCCTATTTGCAAAACTGGCGAATGGTGCATGGACCTGATAAATGGGGCACGGAGCCATCTGAACTCATCTAAAATCAGTTCATTTCAGAGATGTCATCTCCCTCTGACAATGTTACGCCCTGCAAATTGTGGTCCAGCTCCAGCTTCTGGGAGGTGACTGGCAGAAGGTGGGGAGGAGTCGTGGAAGGTATCCCAGCACCTTTTGGGAGAAGGGCTTTCATCTCGTTCCAGTTCTGAGCAGCAGAAGCCATGCCTGGTGCCGTCCACGGCATCTCTGCCCTGGTTTCTGCCTCGTCCCTTTTCTTTCTACCTTATCATCATTCGTGTTTTCTCTCCTCCTTCTCCAGCACTCTGGAACAATCCTCTTTTGTTCCAAGCACTGTTCACGATGCTGGAGAAATTGTGAGAACAGGACTGGAATGATCTTCATTTTTTGTGGAATCTACTTATAACATGGGTAGGAGGATTAAAATAAAATCTCCTTCCAGACATGCCCTGTGCAGGAGTCAGGCTGCCCGTGTGCATCACGATGTATGTGGACGTACACGATGTACTATGTACATGCATAATGTAACGCACTAAACCTCATTTAGAATGCAGTCGGGAAGCCCTAAAGGGAAGCTCTCACGCATTACCACTCAGACCCCAAACAAGAGAACATAGCCCAGCAAGCGGAAGGAAGACTTGCCCAGCAAAACTCCCCCACTTTAATCAGTTGTCACCTGAACCTCTTTAGGTGGTTGCCTTCAGCCAATGAGAAACCGCTACACTTAACCAATGAGAAGCCACTACCACCCTGAATTCTTCATAACAGCCCTTCCCGACTTCTTTTTCTCTTACAAAAACAGGCCTCTCTCTATTGTTTGGATTTACTTGTGGTTCGCCATATTTGCTTGTCCTAAATTGCAATTTCTCTATTCTATTCCTGAATTAATCCAATTTGCGGATAAATGGCTCTTTGTTTTCTAAAGGTGAACAGTGTGTGTATATATATGTATATGTAGGTGTATTGTTACATATATGTATATGTACAGATTACATTACATATGTATATGTCACATTATAGAATGTATACATATATTATTTTACTTTATATATTACATGTTTAACATATACACACATATGTATATGTAGTGGAAGGTTGCATAGACATACTGAATGCATTCCCTCAAAATTCCTATGATGAAACCTAATCCTCAATGTGATAGTATTTGGAACTGGGTTCTTTGGGAGGTGATTAGGTCATGAGGGTGAACCCTCATGGATAGGATCAGTGCCTTATATAAAAGACACCCCAGACACCCCAGAGAGCTCCCTTGCCTTTTCTGCCATGTGAGGCTACAGCAAAAAAACGGGCTCTCATCAGACACCAAATTTACTGGTACCTTCATTTTCCTAGCCTCCAGAAGTGTGAGAAATAAATTTATGTTGTTTAAAATCCATATAATCTATGGTTTTCATTATGGCAGTCCAATGGACTAAAACGATATATATGTATGTATATAAACATATATATATATGCATACACAGATACACATATGTGTTTATGTATCTTTACATGGAGATAATATTCTGTATCCTACTTTTTCATTTAAATATGTATCTTGCTGATTATTCCTTATCAACATAGAGAGCTGTCTCATTCTTTGATTGGCGATGTCGTATTTCATTGTATAGCTGTACTGTAATGGAAAGACATCTACATAGTTTTTAGTCATCCATGTTTGTAAATGTTGTTGAAGTGACGACCTTATGTTTAACCTAATTTCTTCCAGCAAAACTGCTGGGTCGTAAGGTATGTGCATTTAAAATGTCGATAGACGTTGCCAAGTCATTCTCTGTAAAGCCTATACCAGCTTACATCTTCTCGCCAGCAAGCGAAGAAAGATGGAGCCAAACGTTTCTGTTGCCCTTGTCTGCGCTTTGGTCACTGCTCAAAGCATTTTTTATCTCTTCTGTACCTCGGAGGTGGACATGAGCATAGAACTCCCAGGTATGGATCCACAAGGAGTGAATGCAGCCCGGACACACGTGGGCAGCGTACTGGAAGCTGTGTGCATCCGCACGTGCGCGCACACACACACACACACACACACACACCCCATAGCCTCCGTGCTCATCTAGACATTTAGAATCCTTGTTGGTCAAGTGTGATTAAAGAACAAAGTTCTAAACTACTCAAAGTTCAGGTTTCCTAGTCAGATTCAATGGTGAGATATTGAGGGGCTGTCTGCATGTCCCTTCATTGAACTCCCAAGAACTCTAATAGCGGCAAATGCATTCTAGCTCTTTCTATGCATCTGGCAGAGAGCCAAATGCTTTCCTTGCATCCTCCTGTTGCATTATGGCAACCCTTTATTGAAGATGATGTTCTTATCCCTGTTTTTTTTTTAAGGGGACACTGAGTCACAGAGTTATTAACTGGCCACATATCAGTAGACAAAAGCAGTTCAAAGCATGGCCTCTAATATCTGAATGGCTGGGTTATAATCCTGGCCCTCCCTTTGATTAGTGGGTAAGCACAGGCAAGTTGCCCTTCCTCTCTGTGCCTCAGTTTTCTCCTCTGTGAAATGCAGATCTTTTGGTAAGATTTCGATAAGTCAATAAATAGAGACTACTCGATAAAATTTGGCTGTCATCATTGCCTATCTGACTCTTCAAGCTGGAGTTTTAATCACTGTGTTTTAATGGATCCAAGTAGTTCAGCTCAGTTTTGAAACTAAGGATAAAACATCTTTCTAAGAGTTTAACAAAATAAGCGAAGGAGCTAAAACTCGAGTTTGAGCCCCCGAATTCTCAAAGCGCACTTACGAATGTTGCCGGAACCACCATCATAGCGGAGCGGCGTGGATGGCTGGGGTTTCCTGGGGGAGCAGATTACACCACTGTGAGCGGCGGCGCCGTTACGCTCGTCTGCGGAGATCCGGGCTCTCTGAATTCTAGAATAATTTGATCTGCACCATCTGGCAGCTTGGAAGAAGAAAGGAAAAGAAGAGGAAGAAGAAACAGCAGCCGTGTGCCACGAACGTGATCCCCAGTCTAAGTCATGCGCTCTCATTTGCTTCACGAACGATGAGCCAAGTTTAAACATGTCAACGTCTCAACGACTGCTGATTTTTCAAGGGCTGTGTCATGCATCCGGTGGGCGCGCGTTGAATGGTGTTCAATGATGGCGGTGTAAACGTATTTACTAAAATATACCATCTTGAAAAAAACAAACAGTGTGTTGTGATATCCTGTATTTGCTTCTACATATATCGGCACTCTCTGAAGTACGCGGTTGAGACGTAAAAGAACATGACTTGATGTTTTAAAAGGCTCAAGAATTATAATTATAGAGCTTACAAAGCATTTAGTGCATTTCCCCTATTTTAAGTGTAGGAAAATTTCACTTAAGATTGGCTCTTAATAATGAGGGAGTAAGCCAAGAACCCTGGGCCCCCGAGCGGGGAGGAAAATGGGGAGAGAGGCGAAGGACAGTGGAAGCTGGACCGCCCACGCTCCTGAGCACCAGGACACCGAAGCATCCTCCCTCTCTCCCCCCTTCTGCTGTGATTTCCTGGACAGGAAGCAGGCGTGTGACTGCTAACCAGGTGTGGATTCTCTTCTGCCTCTCCTTTGAGTTTGCTCTGAGATGGAGATAGTGGGCCTGAGGTTTATCAGGCAGGGCTCTTGGGATTGGCGCCTGTGGAGAGGGAGGGAGGGACGCAGGCCTGGGCTGTGATGTGGCCTCTCTGGAGCCCCCAGACACTTCTAAGGATGTGGTGTTCTGAAGCCAGGATATCCCTTCAGAATTGCCGCAAGCTGAGATAAGGGGGGCCAGGCCCCGTTATCTCCCCGAATTGACTAGTCACTGGGTGTGGACCACCCAGGGGAGGAGGCTCCCTTCAGAAGTGAGCAGACAGCAGGGCTGATGTCACCAGCCATCTCAGCAGTCAAAGGAGAGCCCTGCCTGCCTGAGGGGGTCTCAGGCCACATGTCACAGTCCCCACAATCCCAAGATAGTGCCTGGCACAGAGTGAGCCCTCTGTGCACATCTGTTGAATGAATGAATCCATTCAGAGCCTTGGGACAGACCTATGAGGGACAGAATAAGTTATCACCTTCACGATGTGATTTAGGGACAGCAAGAAGTGATTGGTTTACCCAAGGTAAAATAAAACGCTACTATACCTACTTCTTAGTTTCTGGAATTTCTCAATGTCCCTAGGCAGAGGAGGAATTCCTGTGCAAGGGCTACCCTTATGGGGTGCAGATCTAAGTCACAACCTGTAGTACCATGTTGAATGTCACTAGTTATATTCCCTTCTTATCTGGGGGACTAGGAAACTCAAAGCTGAATTTGCATCTCATCTATAATAATGCATGGAACTTTTGGGTTTTCAAAACTGTGCTCCCCACTCACAAACTTGACATTCCATTCTAACGGATAATTTTCCTGATTCTTCTGCTTTATCATTTGTTTATGTCTTACTATTTTAATTTATGTGTTTTCAAAAGCTTTGTGGAGCAAGACCCAGTGTGAATACAAGCACACTGGAGGTTTATAATCTTCTCGCCGCACTCAGCGGTCTGGGGTGCAGTTTCACTGACATCGACTCATTCTATGGCATCAAGGTTAATGGATGAAATCAGCAGGATTACTCTGGGGTCTTAAATAGGATGTTTTCACTTCGGAAATACTCTCTTTGCGCTCAACAAAGCTGGAGGCATCATATCTTTAGGCTATAGAAGGCATTCCTTATAATAATTAGCTGTGTGAACTTTTATGTAACATAACTTAATTTTCTTGATTCGGTTTATATATTAAATATAGATTTTAAAAGCACCGTTATTGTCCTTAAGGCATACATAACTTTTCAGTCATATTTTTTAGTGATTTTGCCTAAAAATGCTAACATCGAGATTCTTTGGAGTAAGCAGCAACTATTCCTTCTCCCCTGGTCTCTGCAAATTGGGCAACATTAGTCTCTGTAGGGTTTACAGGTGACCTTAGCCTCTGCCCTTGAGGAGACAGCAGCAATGAGATCGTTAACGAAAAAGTGTCCCTGAGAAAAGGCCGCTCCCCATCCGGCATCCATTCAGACGACCAAGGTCTCCGTCCATGTCAAGGCTGGGAAAAACGTGCTTTCATCATGTTCGAGATGGATATTAAAAGCAAATCAAGAAAGTCGTACGCCTCTGATGGGACTCAGCCCTGGTGCTGTAGAATGGGATAAAGTCATAGCATGAAGAGTGAATCCTAACACACAGCCACTGCCATATCCTGGGCATTTGGGAATCTAGCCGTGACACACTGTAGCCTTGTGGGTGCCAAGGTATCTATGGGGTTTGGGATCCACCTACATATCTGTGTGTCATTTGAACATGGGAACTGTATGTCTCTCTCTCAGAGCAGAATTAAACTTCTTTTAGGTCCATAACTGGCTACATACTTTAAAAGACCTTGCAGTCCTCTGGAGCATAGATCTTTAATTTCATCCCTTCTTTGTTCACTTACTGATCGATTTTTCCCAACACTTACTTATTAAAACCCTACTATGACTCAGGCACATCTAGTGAGAGAGGTGGAGAGCTGAAGAAAAAAGACACAATGAACTGTGAAACTAATAAGCTGGAGGATGGGCAAGGTGACGTAGGAACCCAAGGGAGCATCGGGGAAAGTATCAGAGGAAGTAATGGCTATGATGGGTGGAGACAGGCAGAATGCTCCAGGCAGAGGGACAGTGTGCATGTGAACCTGGAGAAGGGCTCTCTCGAGAATGACATATTTGTGGAGTATACGAAGTCTGGTTGCCTGGAGCCCCCAGTGTGAGAGAAAACGAGGGGGTGAAGGCAGGTGAGCTGTATAGTTAGGCAGGCACTGGCGAGGAAGTCTGAACTTTATTCTAGGGTCAGAAGGGAACCATTTCGAGGAGGTATGATGATGACACGATCAGAGTTTTTGTTTTAAACAGATCAAGAATCTGGAGAAGAGATTATGGCCATCTGGAGTCAGGTGGTGACGGTAGCAAAAGAAGTGGATACACTCTGAAAGTGTTCAGGGGACAATGGCCAGGTTGGCGTGGCTCTCTGGCCAGACCCTAGTGTTGAGGGATTGGGGGCGAAGGGCTGAAATGTAGGGAGAAGTAGGAAACCCACTTCTAAGCGGTACCCTCCAATCCAGATTTTTGTAGCAATAAAACAGATAGATGTTTTGATATCCTTCTCCTCATTCCTGGCTCTCTCTGATTTAGGATTTGGGCACAAGGGAGAGGGGTATAGTTAATTAGTCCCCTCTGGCACCACAGAAGTGACTGGACCAGCTGGCTCAGGGAAGGGGCTGTGGCAACAACTCTGCTTGCAGGTCCTGGAAGAAAGTCTAGATTGGCAGAAAAGGAAAAGTAGCTCACGCTGTGACTGCAATAAGTAATTTCAAATCATTGGCCGGGAGTGGGGAAGCAAAGCCTAGTAAAATCTCAAAGGGAGACCTTAAAGTTTCCTTGGCCATCCTAGCCAGAGGGAGTTTCCTCACTAAAAGATTTTTTCCTGAGGCCTCCACTTTGACCATCTCTTCCAACTTTCTTTCCTTCCCAAACCTCTCCTTCTCCATCCAGGTTCCTGTGACTTTCTCGCTCTGAGCGGTTTAGCCCCGTGTTCCTGGCCCCCACCCGCCCTGCACCCAGCCTGTACCTCGCCTTCCGCTTCCCAAATCCCTAAGGCTCAGAGGCTCCTGGGCAAAGCAGATTCAGACATCAGCAAAGCTGGATGAGAAAATCACATCTTTATTTCCACTAGCCTTTGACCGAAATTTAGCATTTCCTTGAAATATGAATGTAGTCAACAAACCACAACGGTTTCAGCAGAATTTATGAATTTATCATCAATAGAAATCACAGGTATTTCAGCATCACATATAATTGTTACAGATGTCTCGAAATATCATTTAGGTTCATCAGAACTTTGAAATTATAGTACTTATTAGACCTGCTGCTAGAGCTTGCTAAAATTACTAAATCGTGATTAACTATTTTGGTAACTGTCTTTCCATGTAACTGGTTTTCTTTGAAATGTTATGTTTTTATTTTATGCTCTCAGAAACCTTATCCTGAAGAGTCCAGTCCACGGTCTTCGCCATGTTGCCAAAGGAACCCGCGGCACAGAAAAGGTTTAGAATTCGTGCTTTGGCAGGAAAAAGCACTGCGGAAGTTATGCAATTAGTTTTCCTTTAACGCGATCAATTCCCAGCTGGGGCTCCCATCTGCAGTCAGGGCCAGTGACCAGGAGGGCAGTGATGCGAAAAGGGACACGTGGCCTGTCCTGAGAAGGCGCGGCAGATGGTAGTTTCCAAGCTCGCCCATCCCACAGCCTCGGATCCTGACGATGACTCTCCTAGTCCTTCCTCTTGAATTGGGGAGGGCCAGGACTTCTGCGTGTGATACTGAATGCTCCTCCTCAGGCCAGGTTCTGAGAGGCGTTACTGCTTCCTCCAGGGCCGACTCAGGCTGAGGTCCCCGCAGACAGCCACATCAGTCTCCAGACACAGGAGGGAGGAAGTGAGTCCAGCTCCAGCACAAAGACACAAGAACGGCCTCACTCAGCCCAGTCCACACCCTGGAGAGAGAGTAACCTGATTGTTGTTGCTTTAAGGTGCTAAGTTCTGGGGTGACTTGTTCCACAAAATGGTAACCAGAATGGAAAGTGCCTGGGATAGATTTTTGCCCTTCTTCCAGTCACGTTATATATTCTGAACTATAGTTATTGTACAAAGTGGAAGAGATCTGTAGCCCTCACTTGAAACATATATTCACATTTCAAGGGAGGTGTTTCACTAATGTTTTTTTTTTTTTTTTTTGTCTCATGTAGATCTTTGCTTTCCAATAGAACTTTCTACAGTGATGCAAATATTCTCCATCTGTGTTCTTCAATATGGTAGCTACTAACCAAGCACGTGTGGTTAGTGAGAACTTAAAATGTGGCCGATGTGACTGAGGAACTGGATTTTAAATTTCATTTACTTTTAATTATTTTAATTTAAATAGCCACACGTGTTACTGGCTACTTTATTGAACAGTCCAGCTCCTGAGGGGCCATTTTAGATTCCATGTGCTCCCAATATCAATTCTTATGTTCATTCTATTTCTGTTTCATTTAGTCAAGGAAATAATTACCTGATAAGTATGTGGTTTGTTCAAAGACCATTAAAGAGTTTGCTCTTGGCAAACAAAACAAAACTAAATGAAACAGCAAACCACCTTGTGAAACCAGAAAATCTACAGCTCTATTAAACCGGTGCTTGGGTGCTAAGTGGCCATGAAGGTCCTGAGGTTGTCTCATCAGAGGGTCAAAACATTGTCTAGCCACCATTAGTCAAATGAGGAGGGGGCCGGGCCCTGCTGACTGCACCGTGAAAGCAGAGGTAGGCTGTGGTTCTCTACAGGATAGGAGTCCGCCTACCTGTGCAAGGAGAAGGGCGAGTCAGGGTGTGGACTTTAACGTTCACACACCCTGGTACTGTTTACGTTATTTTTAACTCAGTGGGCATGACTAATACTTTCATTCATAACTATATTTTTTGAAGGAAGAAGAAACTTTTGTATTTTTAAAAGCATGGTTTTATTTTAAAGAGGGATTTATTGGGTTAAGAAGCACAGTAAAATCTGAAAAATTGGAAGAGTATCGAAGACCCACTCAGAAGCTGAACGGGCTCTGAATTAGTGAATGTTTTGCAAGGCAAAGTAGATGTGTTACTTTCAATACTGGCAAGTCACACGAACTCATAGGAAACAGAGTGATGCCAGGAGGAAATTCTGCCAAAACAACTCAATGAATTATAATCATTTGTAATCAGTCCATTAATTAACTGGGCACAAAAGGACGTTGTAAAGAGTTCAAAAGTATTTTCCCAAGTATCTTAAATACGCTCCTCCCACCTCATTTGCTTACACGGACACTTCCCTCGACAAACCCTATTTTCATTCAAAGAAAAAAGTAACTTTCGGTCTCATATGAATTTTCCAAATTTTCGCAAACTAGAATTAAAAAGGGTCCAAGTGAATAATAAACTCTGGTGTAAAATAGGAAGAAAAAAAATCAAAGGAGTAAAGGGAAGAAATAAAACGATCATGAATATTCATCAAACACCACAAAAGGACATGGATTAAAGAGGAAAAAAGGACACGTTTCTGTTTTCAGGCGCTTACATTTTAATCAGCGATTGACAATGTAATTATAAAAAGAAACAATATTGGCCAACTGTCGGTATTTGGCTAGGATTTCTATTTCTTCTTTCAGTGGTGGCTAAAAAAGAAGAGAGACATTTCCAAATTCTGGGCCCTCAAGCAAAATGTTTTAGAAAGCAGCTTTCTAATCATTCTAAAAATTACTCCTAAAAAGAAAAAACTAAAACAAACTGCTCAAGGGATGCAAGCTCATTGTAGAAAAATATTTTAAAATATAGAGACGCAAAAGAAGATAAAAATTACCTATAATCCTATTATTCAGAGATAAACTGTTCATTTTTTACATTCTTCTTGAATTTTTATGTGCATATATTTGCCTGTGTATTTATTTGCCAAAATAGGATTCTACGCATCATTTGAAACCTGTATTTTTCCCTCTTAAATAATAAGTCAGCAACGTGTTTCTATGGCAATAGGTAAATAATCATAATATTTATGAAGTATTTCACTTCATAGGTGTTCCACAATTTACCTGACCAGCCCCTACTAATGGATATTTAAGTTATTTTATTATTATTTTGCCATCAAAAACAATGCTATAATCAAGTCTCATTGTTTCATGTTTGTATACATCTTCAATTATTTCCACAGGAAATGATACTAAGGGATGAAAGAACATAGCACATGCATTCGTAAGAAAATATTTCTCAGTTTGAATGAAATTAAAAATATTTAAGTAACATGGCTGGCGAAGTCTGACCGATTAACTGTGTGACCTCAGACAAGTTAGCTGCTGAGTCGAGAGAATGACCGTTATGTGGTTTGTTGGGAAGGTTTAATGAAATAATACATGTAGGTGTTTCCAGCACAGTGCCAGGCACATAGTAGGTGCTTTATAAATGTCAGGTTATTTCCTTCCTCAGTCCCCATTGGATGTGAAACTTCATCCACAGAGAGGGAGGGAAGAAGAAAGGAGGAGAAAGGAAGGAAGGAGCGAGACAGGGAGGGAGAAGGAGAAGGAGAAGAAGAAAGAATAAGAAGGAGGAGGATGAGAAGAGGGAGGGGAGGCGGGAAGAGAGGTAGCGAGGGAGGGGATTGAGGGAAGGAGGGATTGAGGGAATGGAATGGGGAACGAAGTCCACCAAACAAAGGACGATGGTCTGTATACCTCTTTTAGGAGAAAAAGCTCATGATGGCATTTCATGTTTTTTTATTTGTTCGTTTTTCATAGCTAGAGTTTCCCCAGCCTAGCACAGAAGTTTTACAGTGTGTTACTTCAGTCTTTCTGTCTGCCCTTTGGGTATGATGAAAGGTTAAATCCCACACAACAGGGCAGAGAAGCTTGTTTACTGCAAGATTCATGTCTGGTCTTGAAAGGTACTTTCCTCCCTTGTCCCACAACCACTGATGAAAAAGAGGACGGATGCTAGAGGGTGTGGGTGATGCATGCAAATTGGGTTCTTCCTGGGCAGGTCGGGTTGGGGAGGGCTTCTTCCTAATCTACTTGCACACCTGGATTCGTGTGCCCAGGTGACAGCCAGACAAGCTCTTTGCTGCCTCCATCCCTCAGCTCAGCTTCTCAGGAGACTATTTCCGGTACAGGGATCTCCTCTGAGTTCTTTACATGTCAGAACACATTTCAGTCAATTGCTGCCTTTCCCAGGGGTATCTGCGTTTCAGGATGCAGCTCTCTCTGTGGGATGCCAGCGTTGTCAGTGTTAAAATGTTTATTAATCATTCAGGCAGCCCAGCTTCCTTCCCTATCTTTCTTTCCAACAGCTATTTTTGAACACATGACACTCCAGGCTGCGTCACGCACTGGACCACCATGAACAAGACAAGCAAGCTCTCTGCCCTCTTGGAGCTTACATTTTGGTTAAAATGACAAGCAAAACCTAAGTTCAAAAATACACGCCCAATTTTGAAGTCCCCAGGAGGTTTGCTTTGGGTAAGATGGTTAGGGAAGACCCTTCCTCCCCAGAGGCAGTGATGCTTAACCCCAGTTCTTTCTTTTCAAAGTTTCTTTCTTCCTTTTTTTTTTTTTTTTCGGTCCAGAAATGAGCATGTCAATCACTACATCACTAGGGGAGATGGATGCTTTGGTTTATTTTAATAACAATAAGTTATACTTACCGAATGCCTACCATGTGCTAGGTAAGACAATAGGCATATTGTTGTATCTAAGTCTTTATGACAAATCTTTGACACAGAAATCATTATCTCCAAAAACTCAGAGAGGTTTTCCCAAAATCAAACTAGAACTAAGCGGCAGAGCAAAGATCTGAAGCCAGCGCCACTTGGCTCCACTGCCAGTGTTTTTTTTTTTTTTTTTTTCTGTAACACCATGTCCTCTCCCTTCCTAAGAGGTAAGAGGCTTTTGGTAGCAGGATGCCCTTCAAACTCCTATTCCACAAAGGGTGACTGCTTTAATTTAGAACTTACCGAGGTTAGTTTCCCTGCAAATGACAAAGGCTTTGTTCTTTTGTCCCATTGAAAGAGTCTATAAACCTTGAATTTCCCCCTGATTCTCTATAACCCTTCCTTTTAAAGGAAATAATTCAGCTGGGTCAGTTACGATCACTTACGTTGCCAGAGATACACAGCACAGAGGCAGGGAGGTACTCCGTGCCTGCCCCCCACCCCCAACCCTCTCTCTTCTCCTTCCTCCTCTGTGCCCGTCTGGTCTGAATCTCACTGACAGAACGATCTCTTGTTCGCATGTGCCTCCCTATCCTAGAGCTCACCATCACTATAGATTCAAACAATAGCCTCGTGCTCTAGTCCCCTGTGGTGGCATTTATGGAAATTATTGTCATGTAATTACAGACACGTAAAGTAAAAAGCATGGCTTTACAAGGAAGCGCCTGATATTTTACCACTAGAAATCTGTTCAGAATTTTCTCTCATACTACAGATGCCCTTTGAGAAGAAGAAATGCCTTGAGTGTTTCCGGGTAATAACTTAATAACAATGAATAGCAATCACATTTACATGGGTATTGCACTTCTCAAAGGACCTTAGTTTAGATTAAGTTCAGTGGTCTTCCCCCAAACCATGAGATGGGCCACAAACCGTCGTTTTCACTATAGATAAAGGAGCATGTAATACCTATCTGTAATGATCGGTAAAAAGTGACTGGCCCCAGGGCTTTGGAAGTTGAGGCCAAGGGACCTCCAAATACTTTTTAATGCCTTGGATCAATTTATGACTGCCTTATTGGGGGAGCTGGCTGGAAGAAAGGGTTCAGGAAAAATAAGACACAGGATAAACAGAGAAAGTCAGGGTGTGAAGATTGATTGAATGAATGATTAATTCACTCACTCATTCATAAATTTAACAAACCCTTACTGAGCACTGTCACCAACTGTATGAGACTATATCATAGACTAACCCCAGGGGGATAACGCTTGTATGTGGAAGAGGCCTGCCAGCATTTTCTTCTTTTCCCTGGCTCCACAGATTGACTACATTTCCCAGCCTCCCTTGCGGTTGGGAGGGGCCACGTCCCTGTGTTCCATCTAACAGAATGTAAACTGAAAAGCTCACTTCTCCCAGTTCTTTTCCTTTCATGCAGATGAGCGTGGACAGCTGGGAAGCTCTGAATTATTTTGCTCCTGCCAATTTGGAACACCCATTAGACATAAACTTCTATTATAGCAGACCACTGAAAGTTTGGAGTTTGTCTTTTGATAATGATTAGTGTTATTAGAGTTTATTAAACAGGTTGCAGGAAAGAATTAAGCTCTAATGCCCTAAGCATCCACTGTAAGTAATGAATTAACTTCTGTCTTTTGCATCTAACATGATACCAGTGATGTGTCACCCATGGGAGAATTGAGAAAATACTCTCTCATCTAGTTTTCCATGGACTTTAAGTCTCCTGTGAAAGAATGGGTACACTTGAACAATCCCTGTTCTCCACGAGTTTATTATAACCTAGTTGTGGAAATTGGACAGATGTACAAATCTCTAAAAGGGAATATGAAGAGAGAACTCATATGACTTCACTTCCTCTTTATAACAAGCCTGGAAAGAAGACTTTATTATTGTCATTTTGCAGATTATGAAGTTGAGCAAATGTTCAAGGTCGCTCAGCTAGGAAGTGGCAGAGCCAGCAAATTCTCTGAGGGACACTTACTCTTTGTTCATGCCACTGCAAAATAAGCAAGTTTAATCTAATTCACAATTCTCTTTAGGGTGCATACAAGGACCAGAGGGCTCGAGACCCTTCTCTGTTTTCAAGAACAAAGCCAACACTTCCCTCTGGAGGAGATAGGTCTCTCCGCTGGGGCTCTGTGGCCTTGGCCAATCCTGAGGCAATCCCTTCATTAGAATTTTCCCACCCTGGGTCTGTTTATGGAAAAGTGATAATAATATCATTAAAAGCCATTTATAGAAGCAAGTTAGTAAAAGAAGAGTTATCCTACATTCTGTCTTTAGGAAAAATAGAATAGTTTATGAAGATTTGGGAGGTGTGATTAGGAAAGCAAAGGATTGTTAGTTTACGGAGAGAATTAGGTTAACTAACAACCATCTTCCAAAAGCTTAATTAAGTCTCTCAGCCCTCAAGTGAGACCAGGAAATAATTGATTTCTGCATTACTGGTGGGGAAAGTGACGGGGGGTGGGGGGGCAGGGGATAATGTGCTGTGGCCAACAAGGGAACCAGCATCTGTCCTGGGGTTAATGTCTAAGATTTTCTGGCTCTCAGTCCTTTGTTTCAGCTTTGAATTGGAAATGCTCAAGGCCCAGATGGGTTTTGTGTGTGAGAACCCAAGAGCAGGACCGTCAACCAAGATTCTCCACACAAATAAGAAACCAAATAATTAAGGATTCGCTCCTTAGTTATTTTCTGTCCTTCAAAGAAGTAACAAACAATGCAGTGCTTGGGGGAGTCAAGGCCGTACGGGTTTATTTTAATAAGTGCAGGCGCTTTTCATTATAAGGGCTGCCTGTCACCCAGTGATGAAAATATTCGCATCTCCCAATCGAAAACAATGTCTGGAACAAACTAGAGAGAAAGACAGGAAAGTAGAAAAAAGAGTAGAAGAAAGAGCTACAGAGGAGGGAAGAAAACATTCTAGGAGAAGAATTATCGAATTCACTGATTATCGAACGCTTACTCTGTACAAGGAACTTTTCGAGTATTTCTTTACAAGAACTCTGTGTGGTAGGCATTTAATTATTTTATCCGAATGCGAAAACTGAGGCTTAGATGGGAAGCATCTTGTCCACACTAAGAAGGGACGGGATCAGTATTCGAATCCAAATTGGCAAGAAAGCCTGTTACCTCACTGTGTAAAACAAATGAAAACATCTAGTCCCGCCTGCCTCCTGCAAACCTTTCTCCTTTATCACTCGCATGGAACACTCGAGTTCTGACCCTTCAGTCACCGGATGTGTGGGATTTTCCCCCCATAATTCTCTGACACCAGCCGAGTGTCCCACAATTTAACTCAGTTCGGACACTACCTATTCACTTCCAGTACCGATGGCGAGCAGTAGGCGCCCGGGGCCCACCCCTGCTGTTTGACGTGGCTGCAAATGGAAGGTTCCCACAAGCTTCATGCCCTTGGATTCAATTACTTTGCAAGAGTGGCTCGCGGAACTCGAGGAAACACTTACTTAGGTTTATGAAAAAGGATAAAGAAGAATATTCAGATGGAAGCGATGTGCTTGCCCAGGTATGTGGGGAGGGAACTAGACCTTCCAGGACCTCTCCAGGTGAGCTACTCTCCCTGAACCCTGCCTGTTCACCAATCTAGAAGCTCTCTGAACCCCATTCTATTGAACTCTTTATGAAATCTTCATCACTTAAGTATGATTGATCACTAACCCCATTTTCAGCCCCTCTCCCTTCTCAAGAGAATGGGAGGGCAGGGCTGAAAATTCTAAGTTTCTAATCATGGCTCGTTCTTTCTGGTGACCAGCCCTCATTCAGGGGCCATCCAGAGCCCACTCAGAGTCACCTCACCTCATTACAACGAAAGACACTCCTGTCACCCAGTAAATTGTAAGGGTCTCAGGAGCTCAGTGCGAGGAACTGGGGGCAGAGACTGATATCTCTTTTCCATGATCTCACACTACCCACTGCCCTCCACTGCCCTCCATCTACAGATTGGACTAGAAGAGAGGGGAAGACGGGCCGTTAGAATTTGTGAGCCTATGTCTGTTTTTCTTGCTCGACTATAAGCTTCTTTAGGGACAGAATCAAGATTTAATATCTTTGTCGCCCCAGAGCCTAAAGTAGCTTGTGAAAGGCAATAAATGCTTGTTGCATGATGAATGAATGAATGAATGAATGAATGAACATCCGAGAAGGCCAAGGATCAAATACCTCACCTTCTTATCTAAAGTTTGTGGTCTCTCATGCTCTCAAAATATAGGTAAAAGTGGCCGTGTTCCTCCACCCTCCCTACACCCAACTCCATGGGCTGGGAAAGTCCAAAGGTCTCTCTGGATTGTCTGGAAATTCTCGGGTGTGAGGACAGTTTTGTGCCCTCATCATCTCCCTCAGCCTCCCTACCTCTGTATCAACCTGCCCACTCCCACTACGTATTATGAGTCAGATTCTAGTTTTGCCACTTGCCAGTTATGTGACTGTAGACAGGTCATATTTGGATTCTGAGATTTAGTTTCCTCTTCTGTAAATGAAGGTCTTGATTTGAACAAGGATGGCAGACCCTGATGTCTTCAAGGGTCAGGCGAGTATTGAGAATGAGTGATGCAGATCTTCTGTGTAAGACAATAGGGAGAGGTGGAAATTATGGCTAACAGGGAAGGAAGGGGATGCCCGGCAGAGGCACCTCTGCCTTCTCCGGCTATGATTGTTGTCTGGGAATGAGGGCTCAGTGTGGCCACGCTTCCAGATTTCCAAAAATGCAGAAAGTCTGGATTTTTATGTGACATCTTCCATTTCTTAACTGTTGGCACAAACATGTTCAGAAACACGAAGAGAGCCAAACTCAACATATCCGTGGGCTGAATTCGGTCCATGAGCCTACAGAGTGCAGCCCCTGGACCGGATGATGTCTAAAGTCTTTTCCAGCCCTGAAAGGATTTGGCCTGGCAGCAGGTTGTCCCTTCAATCTGTATGGTTTTGGCTCTCTGTACTATTTCTGCTACAGTTTAAGCAGAGTGGACGAGGGCTTAAGTGTAACCATGTTTATAAACACCCTGAAGAATTCCATATGGTATACCGAATGTGAAGTTGGCTTAATTTAAAAAGATTAAATGTACTCAGGCAATTGCAGAGTTGTCTGTTTTGTAAATCAATGCAGTTTGTCGGTGGAAGGCCGGGAAGGGATGAGCTTTGGGAGGTGCAGCTGGTGTGACCGGTAAGCCCAGTGGTAGGAGCACGTGAGTCGAGTCGGCTTGCCAACAGCTTTCCCGAATATTCACTTCGTTGCCCCTCTGCACCCCAACCCCCGACACACTCCCCTTGAACCTCTCCTGCCCTGCATTTAGTCTTCTGCTTCTTAATTTGAACTTTATACACATAAAGAAGATTTCCAGATTCCCTTTATGCTTTCAGGGACAATCTGGGACCAGGCGTCTCACCTGATCCTGAGCCTTCACTTAGAAACCAGAGTGCTGGGGTGGCACGCCCTCCTTTCTCGCCACCCGTGGGAGCTCAGACAATCGTTTCCCCTCTGCGTGCCTCATGTCCTTATCTGTAAAATAACGAACATGAACTCGGATGCCTTACGACCCCTCCAGCACTAACATTCAGGATATTTGCTCCACCATGAAGCAAGTAAGGTGGATCATACGCGTTCTCTTTCTTAGCACTGTTTCTGCTTCAGACAAAGGACAGCAACCTCTCGGCTCATTTGCCTCTAACTAGGTGGGCAGTGGACAAGCAAGGAAGCTGGTCCCGGAGATTAGAAAGACTCGCCGAGTGACAAAAGACCTGTGATGGCTTGAAAGGCAGACCACTAAACCCGGAGCCACGTGTTTTGGGCTTACTTCAAGTATAAACTTCTGGATTTGTTAGGAGAATGTTACAGCAGCACCCCAGGTGTCAATTTCTCTATTGTTAAGGTACAAAAACAGACGAGAGTTCTTTTTTTCTGAGCCCTTTCTTTCTTGTCTATTAGCGATGAGCCGGCAGAGCGTGTCCCAAGCTGGGCTGGCTACCTCCTGGCTGGGCCAAGTGGGCACTGGGTTACTGGGCTCAGTGGAGGTCTGATTGGTGGGCGTGAATGCCCGGAAGAGAAACCTCGAGGTGGAGAAGGTGAAACCGGAGGTCTGGATCAGACCCTGGGAGTGCTGACCCCGGAGGTCCAGTGAGGCTGAGGCTGCACAGTTCATCCTAAGGGCCCAGACAGGATGAACACCGCGAGACCACCAGGAGGGTTTCTTGGTTCGATACTCAAGCAAGCTGCACAAACTTCGAATTCTGTGCTTCCGCCACCCTAAAAACAATGAATATTTTATTCTGATGATGAAACTAATAAATAAAAAAGAGATTAAATATTCATGCATAGGAGAAAGGCTCAAAACGCTGTGGTACATCCACGCCGTGGGAAACTGCTGTGGTTAAACTTATGTGTAGAGTGTGATACTAGTTACACCACTAGCTACACCAGAAAGAAAAGCCCCACAGCAATGCCATATGTTATGTATGACAATGTCATCATGCAAGTAAGTGTATAGGAATTGCTACCAAACAACTCACCAAACAAACCGCTAACCCTGGCTGGGCTGGAAGCGGGGGGAGAGAGAGGTGGCGTGGATTGAATGGTGGTTAAAAGATTTTAAAAGCAATAGTTTTCTTAGAATAGAGTGTAAACAAAATTCGACACAAATGAAAAGAATGAGATGGATCTGTTTGCACGGATAGATACTGTTGTTCTTCTCCCTTGGAGGAAACTATTAACTGTGTTTAGCTCTGGGCGGGATGGCAGAGGGTGTAAGCAGATGGGACGTTCCACCGTTAATTTAGTACTTCTCTATGTTTTCAGTTTTTAACCGTGTTTATGTGTTACTTTTTTAAAAAGAAGCCAACAGAATTTTCTGGGTGATAAGATAATGGGTCTACTTTGGCTCTTTTCTTTGTATTCATCTCTATCGAAGGACACTAATAGATGTTACGTAAAAAAAAAACTTACACAAAGTAATATGTGATTCAGGTTGATAATCTCGAGAATAGAGGAAAGCATAAACAACAGAATTTAAATCATTTATCGTCTCCCAATCAAACATAATAGCCATTAATAACATTTTGATGGTTTCCTCCTGGAGTCTTTTTTATGTCCACGAAATGTCTATTTTATTAAAATTGAGTTCTATTTTATGTTTATTTTTGTATCCTGTCTCTTTTACTTAATACGGTATTATGAGAATTTTTCATGCTAGTAAACATTTCTTGAACAATTTAATGTAAAAGTACTATGTATATACATATATACTATAATACATATAATCATAATTATGATACTAATAGCACTTACAGTGATTAAGCATCACATTTACTCGTATTGTCTCATTTCATTCTTCGAACGGGTCCATAAGATGATGTCATTATTTCTATTTTATAGACGAGAAAGCAGAGGTTCAGCCGGGTTAGATAAGGAACTGGACCAAGGTGTCAAAGTCAGCAGGGTAGTTAAGCCAGTTCTCAAACACATACCTATCATCCTAACACTGTGTTCAACAGCATCCACAATCCCCTGTTGTTAGACATGACTGTCTGTTTATTTAATTCCCTATAGTCAGACATATTCTTGCTTTAAAATGTTTACTATGTTGAATTACACAGTGATGAGTATTCTGTTATACACAGCTTTGGCCACGTCTCAGAATTCCTTGCTTACGCTAATTTCTTCAAGGGGGAATTACCAGGTCGAAACGAGAGAACGTCTTTCAGGTTCTTGCAATGTGTCTCCGGTCCCTTCTGTGGATGTGCTTTGGAGCTGTAGGCAAATCCTTCCAGCAGGAAAGGTAACTCTGAGGGAACTTAGACCCGCAGCAGTCACGGCCCTCCAGGGTCGAGAGCTGAGCCAGAGCCCGCTGGCGTTTCTCCTAACCGATGGCACTCAAGTCACACCTGGAGCCCGGAGAGTATTATTGAATTTTCCTGCAATGCCATTATGTTCCATAAACACAGAGTCAGGCCGAGCAGTGACCAAGGGCCCCTGTCACACCACGTAAGTGCGCATCTTCCTACATGCCTCCTCTCAGGTTTCTATTATTTCAAATGTCAAATGCACTTTGCCTCAAGCCTTCTTGGCCTTTAATTTTTTAATCCACACGCATTTAATTTATTTATTGGATTTCTATAGGACTTGAGGGGAAATTTAATGCATATACTTCTGGTTCATCTTTGCTTAAATTACTTGATGGCTTAAAAAGCTTTGTTGGCTCTCTTAAATAAGAATTTTTGTACAGCTTCTTTCCAGAGACGGGATGCTCAGGAGGGGGAATTATCAATGAAAAAATAAGTACAAGTCTAGGAAGGTGATAGACTTGGGAGAGGGCAGGCTCCCAGCCATTTGTTAAAACATTCTTGCTAGTCAAGAGGTTACAGCAAGGTACAAGTAGTTGGTGAAGCAGTATCATTTCCCTTGGCCTCATTAGTTCAATTTGGAAGCCAACCACTACCACAGGGATGTGCCAGGAAGCTCAGGGGCACCTCAAAATTAAAAATTTTCTCACTCGAAAGAATTAATTGGAGACATCTGAATTCCCTAATCTGTACTTCTTACTAAGATAACCGAATTGAGATAATTCCAGCTCAAAGCAGTCCAAACTTAACCTTTTCTTAAGTTATTTCAACCTGAGGTGGGTACATGTGCAATACAGCTTTGTTCTCCCCTCCCCCCCCCCACCATTTTCCTTGTTATTTATTATGGAAATGTTAAAACATTCAGAAAAGTTGAAAGACTTGTGTGGCAAACACCCACGTACACAACACCTTATCCCACAGAGATTAACGTTTCGCTCTATTTGCTTTATCCATATCAGTCCATCTCTCTCTGCATGTCAATCTGTCTTATTTTTTAGTAGATTTCAAAGTAAGTTGCAGACATCAAATGTGAGTCATTAACCAGAGTTTAATATTTATTTACATCTTTTTTTTTTTTCAGGGAAAATTTATATAAGTAAAATGCACAAATCTTAATTGCACTATCTGGCGGGCTTTGACAAATACGTACCTCTGAATAACCCCAATCCCATCCAGATATAGAAGATTTTATCCCTACAGAACTCCCTTTGTATCTTTTTGCAATTAACCCCTCCTCGTCCTTTTCTTCAGTCCCTGTTCTTATTTCTGTCTCTATATATGAGCTTTGCCTACTCTAGAACTTCACATAAATAGAATCGTACTGTATGAACCATCTCCTTAGTCAAGTTGCTATGGCTTTCTATTACTTGTAGCTGCAGGCCTCCTAGCTGAAACACAAAGTATTTGAGGTTAATCTTTTCTGCCTTATGTTATGCATTAGAATTTCTCAGGAACACATGAAAATGGAAGTGAAGGCACCACTTTATTACCGTAAATAATAACTTAGTTAATGCCTTGCTGGAATAGCATTAAATAGGCAATAGGATTATCTCTTAATAAAGTAACACCTGCTGGAGAGGCCCGCCAGGAAAAATGCAAGCTGTATATTGGAAAGAATCGTTTCCCACTTAAGTTACTATCCTACTTCGTAGAACCACACGGGCTTGCCCTATTTTCAATGTGCTATGATTCTGTCTGCCTCAGTGTTACTTCAAATACTGGAGTTGGAGGTCAAAACCAAGATTCCACCGTTCTGCTCAGAAGACCCCTGGGATGCTTTTGACCATGACCTGGAAGGGCTAAGTCCAGCTGCAGTGGGGTTGGAGGTGGAGCAGGTCATCAGTAGGTGGCGCTCTTCCTCTGAACCATGACCAGGACTGGGCCACCCCACGCACCTAAGACCAGAAACTGCCTACAGAAAGTGAAAAGTGACAGTAAAAGGAATCTTTAGATACTTTTGGTTTTGAAGGCTGCTTAGACAGTCCTTGGCTGGAGGCCACTGAGAGCTGCATTAACCATTTCCAGGGCCTTTTACCTTAGCTATCCTAAGACCATACATTACATGATCCTTTTGAAAAAGGGTGCTCCGTGCATATTGGTGTTAAGAACCAGCACTAAAAGGTTTGGGGGAAAAAAATCTGTGAAAGAAATTGGAGACTTGACAGAATCTGAACATTAGTCACTGATATTAGAATAATTTCACTAGGGAAGAAATGGAATAATTCAATCCTTTATTCTTTTATTTGTTTATTCAGTAGGGAGGGAATAGAGTCTATAATTTGTTAAGAAACAGTTGTTGGAGTCAGATCTGGGTTTCTTCCTAAGCCATTCACTGAGTCTCAACTTTTCACCTGTAGAGCGATATATACTTATAGGGCATTTAATTCCTTGAGTCAATAAATATTTATTGATCATCTACTATGTGCCAGACACTGATCAGAGTACAATATGAATGAGGCAAGCTCGCCGCTCCCATGGAGCTCTCTGGCAGGCTTTTCAAAGACACCAGCACCATTATACGTCATCCCACATTCCTCTGTTCTCCTCCTCCTCCTCCTCCTCCTTTTTCTTCTCCTCTTTCTCTTTTTTTTAACTTTCTTTTTATTTTATGTTAGACACCCTTGCAAGCATTGAAAACAAATTATGAATACACGCCTACTGTTTTTTAGTCACTGCGAGGCATGGTGGACATGTAAAAGCTATGCATGTTTAGTGTGTGCAACTCGATGAGTTCGAAGATAAGTATACACCTGTGAAATCAACATTGTCGTCAAAGCCACAAACATACCCATCACCTCCCAAAGTTTCCTCCCACCTTCTTCCTTCTTCTTCTTCTTACTATTATGTTTGTGGTAAGAATGTTTAACACAAGGTCTCCCCTCTTAGCAAATTTTAAGTGTACAATGCAGCGTTCTTAGCTATCGGCACTGTGCCGTGTAGCAGCTCTTCAGGACTTATTTCTCTTGTATAACTTTGTACACTTGGACCATCGCCTCCCGTTTCCCTCTCCCCTCAGTTCCTGGCAGCCACCATTCTGCTCTCCGCTTCTATGGGTTCGACTTTTGTAGATTCCACCTACAGGTGAGATCACATAACATTGGTCTTTTTGTGTCTGACTTATTTCGCTGGGCATAATTTCCTCCACGTCCATCTCTGTTGTCACAAATAGCGGAATTTCCTTCTTTTTAAAAACTAAATTACATTGTGTTGTATGCACACGCCATGCTCCCTTCTTACTTTGGGACACTGGCACTCCTCCATGAAGAGATGAGGGTCTACGCTGCCTCCCCTTGAACTGGGACGAGCCTGCGACTATGGTAAAAGTGATGCTCGAAATCTTAAAAGGCTACATCGTAAAAGATGAGAGGGCCTTCTCCTGGCCCACTTCTGCCTTGGGATTGGTGAGCCGATGTATAGGAAATATAGCTACATCATTGCTGCTGTACTGGAGGGATCACATGAAGAGACAATGTAGAGACAGAAAAAGATGCACAAAGCCCCCGTACTTGTTCCAGCCTCCAGCCTTCGAGTCTTCTGGCCGAGGCCTCGAGACCTCAGCCATCCATGCTGTGCCTTATGTGACGTCTTTACCTTCATAATCTGTGAGCAAAATAAGTGGTTGTTTTATGCTGCATGTTTCGGAGCGATTAGTCACGCCACCCTAGTAACTAGAACAAGCTAGTTGGGGAGACAGAAAGGCCAGTGAGCAAATTAACAAGATGCTGTGAAACACGACCACAAAGAACTGAAAATAGGGTAATGTGACTGGGGAATGAGGAGCAAGGCGCAGTCCTGGACAGGATTGGAAATCCTGGCAAAAGAGAAAAAACATTTGCATTGTGGAGACCAGAACGTATAAGAAGGGGAATCCTGGGGGACAGAGGAAGCAGAAAGTGCCAAGGCCCTGGGGCAGGCTGGAGCTTGGCACTTGAGGACCTAAAAAATAGCTGGTGCCCCTGGGTTCCAGTGCGGGGAGCATAACAGTCTGAGCCGAGGGCAGAGGAGACAGGGTCACCTGCCGGAGCCAGACGGCTAAAGTAGATCAGTACCTGAAAGGGGGGGGATGAAGCCTAAGAAAAAAGAAGAAGATAGGAAAGTGCTTCGGGAGGGCATACAGTCACTACTGCAGCCCCGAGTTTATTTAGCACAGCCTTTATATAAGTTTTTGGATACAATAGCAGAGCAGGATAGCAAAGCACAGAGTACAATGGCAAAGCACAAAGTGCATTACCATAGGAATGCTGACCTTTACATAAGTTCCTATATATCCTTCCCTCAGGGTAGAACATCCTTTTCTGGGCTGTAAAACATTCCACTATCTTAAAAGGGTTTCTTTATGATGCAAGTCTCCCCACCAGGGTCAGTAATGTTTAAGTTAACATCTTGCTTCCTTGAACCATTGTTAAGCAGTCTCAGCAGCTGCCTCATGGCTATCAGCTGTGTGACTTCTTCGATGTCTCTAATGGCTCCCTACAGTCACCTCACCCAGGGACTCACCTCACACAGGGACTTGTAGGCCAGAGCTAAGGGTTTGAATTTTTATCTAAGTATAATGGGAAACTAGTGAAAGCTGCCTAACAAGATCCTTTTGACCACTGTGTGGGGAAAGGATAGAAAAGTAAGAACTGAAGGAGGGAGGCTGATTAGGAGGCCGCGGCTGCAGCCCGAGTCAGAGCTGATGACGGCTTGGACCAGTCCGGAAGTAGTGGATGGAACAACAACTAACGTGGCCTGAGGAATTTCTGAATCTAGGCATCCTTTCGAGTGCTTTACGGGGATTATTTGATTTTGTCCTCTCAACGACCCTATGATGTAGGTTCTGCTTTTATCCCAGAAGAGAGTTCCAGTACTTCGCCCATGATTATGTACACGATAAACGGGGTGGGGGTGGGGGTGAGGGGGAGGGGAGGCGGCCTCCTAACCCGGGCAGGGCCACCACAGAATGCTGCTTCCTGGGGCGGAATCCAGTGAGAGGATTCAGGACTTGTTAGATGATCGGATTTGGAGGAGGGTGGAGAAGGAACCCAGGGACGATGCCTTGATGCCTCGTGTGCTGACGCGGGCGATTAGGAGGGAGGTGGTGCCATCTACTGAAATGAGAAGGCCTACGGGAGAAATCAGGGTGGGGAGAAGCAAGAGCTCTCTCACCGTAAGAATGAACAACTTTAGTGATAAAACGAGCATAATATAGGGTAAAATTTATTGAGTGCCTACCATGTGCAAGCACTCTACCTAAACCAACTCATTTAATTTTGCAACGACCCTAAGACATAAGGTACCATTATTTCCTCATTTTGCTGTTGATGAAATGAAGAAACAGGAAGGCTGAAAAATTTGCGAGAGTTTGCGGAGCCAGTAAATAGCGGATTTGGGATTCAGGCTGGTTGGCTGCCTGTTCTAACTGCTGCACACACTACTTCTCATTAGACGAGCATAATTTGGTAAGCACGAAGCACAAGGCCTGGCGCATAGAAAGAGAGCAATAAATGGTAGCCATTATTATTATTATTATTATTATTAATATCATTAAAATGTAGTTGACATTCTCTGGTGTATATAACATTGTGTTACTGAGGGATAGAACACAATCAGCGCCCACAGGAAAGATACGACATCTATGTCAAATTCAGACTCACATGCATGGAAGTTTAAATAATTCAAGACAACTACACAACAATGCAAAACAACAGTAGAAGAGGAGCCACAAGGCGGTGTGGGATGAAGTGCCAAAGAGGAGCATATATCTAGCTAAACACATTTTTTTTTTCAAATATCTAGAGGAATATTAAGCCTCGTGCCAGCATTATTAACATATGTGTTCACAA
Organism: Rousettus aegyptiacus; assembly: GCF_014176215.1. NCBI lineage: Eukaryota > Metazoa > Chordata > Mammalia > Chiroptera > Pteropodidae > Rousettus > Rousettus aegyptiacus. Next base: position 13,481,187 of record NW_023416285.1, read on the forward strand.
CAAGGAGATTCCTTCTCTACAATTCATTTTGCCCTGTCAGGACCCAAACTAAATGTCAAAGATTGGAATAGTGACATTTACACTGTTTTAATTACCCAGTAAGATTAGTGTTTGTGGACTTGTTAAGTAGTTCTTAAACAAAGCAATGAAATTTAATGGCTCTGCTGTGCAGCAAAATTCCTCTCCCTCCTTCCCTCCCTCCCTTCTTCCCTTCCTATCTTCCTTCCTTCCTTCCTTCCTTCCTTCCTTCCTTCCTTCCTTCCTTCCTTCCTTCCTTCCTTCCTTCCCTCCTTCTTTCTCTTTGTCTTCTCTTCCCTCCTCCTCCTTCCTCCTTCTTCTCTCTCCTCCCTCTCTCTCTCTGGGGAGGCAGTGGGAGATGATTTTTACTAGTTTAATTAAAACAAATTCCTTGATGTTTTGATACAATAAAAATGAAAAAAACAAACAAACCACGAGCTGCTCTCATCTTTCTTGCTTTTTATAACACTATTTTCTCTCTGTGGTTCCCAAAATACCAGAGAATAAAATCAATGTCAAGCTATGCTTTGGGAGGTTTTTCACATTTCCTTAAATTTTTTCAAAAAAAAAAAAAAAAAAAAAAACCAGAAAACTAAGAACTAGAGAACACTTAAAAAATATATATATATATAATTGCACCACTCCAACACAATTACTGATAATAACCTGGTGTACTTCCTTAATAGTTTTTTATTTTTCCATGCTTATATTACGCAGTTATAATTCTATAGTACTTATAATTTTGTATCCTGCTTTTATACACAACTGTTTATCAGGTATATCTTTCTATGCTATTAAGTAATCTTCCAAATTTTGCTGGAGAAGTCCATTGAGTGAATCCCTCTTAATTTTTAACCCATGTAATTAAATTCCTTTTAGAACAGGAAATGAATAAATAAAACAAACTATATAAATTAAAAAGTGTTACTCTTTCTCTTAATGTTGAACTTGGCTGGGCCTCATGTATAAAAGTTGAGAGTCCTGGCTCTGAGGTCTGCCACCTGCTAGCTGCGTGACCTTGGACAAATTACTTAACCTCTCTAGACTTTAGTTTCCTCACCCATAAAATGTAGATAATGATAGTGCCTACATCATAGGAATGGGATAGCGTGCATTAAAATACCTACAACAGTACCTGTCACAAGATGAGCGTTCAATAAATGTCGGCCACCATTAATATAATGATCCTTGTTATTATTTAAGCTTCCAAACATGATTTTGGAGGAACGAGCCCTGGATCAGGGATCATAGAGTTTGAGCTCCAGACCTGGATGAGCCATGCACTTGTCGTTGGTTTCTTTAGCTGTACAATGACGTATTAGATGCCTGTCACGCCTCCTTCAGAAAAACGTGGAACAAGAGAACAAGCTATGTGGGTACGAGACCTCCGGCACATGAGATCACAGGCACTCTCGGGATTCCAGGAGCGCAGCCCCCCTAGCCCTGACTGGGGGCAGGAAGGCCGAGGCGCTTCCTGACGCCTCTCCCCTCACCAGCCCGCATTGCGGAGCCACGCTTGCCGCTTGCTGCTCGGAACAATGCTGGTGGAACACAATCCTCTGCAAAGGTCAGCAGAGTCTTTCCCGCCGTGCGCCTTGCCATTCCCTTCGCTCCCATGCACTGAAGGCTCTGAGCCGCACCGTTTCTGCTGTGTTAAGGAAACCCACACCTCAGGATTCTTTCCTTTTTTTTTTTTCCCTGCCGTATTCATTTATTTTTGATATTCTATCAATGTCATTTGCACGGCCCAGGTGAGAAGTCGTCAGCACTTCCCATTTAGGCTGCTGTTTCCGTGGGATGGTAATTTGATCGCAACATTTGTTACGGGCAGCGGGCCAAGGAGAGGTCTCAGCGCAAAAGCGTCTTCCACCCACTTAAAAACAACAGCCACCACGATGCACTCCTTATGTGACCAATTTAAAATGATGGAGGTCGACAAAATACACCGATATTTTGAATTCTGGAAGACGGAAGGGGTTGTTTTGACTTCGGCATGAAGTTCGTGGCTGCAGGTCATCAAGAGGTCATTCTCTAGCATCCCAGCGGGATCACAGGAGCTGCCAAATCACCCCGCACATTCAGGCCAGGTCCTTCCTCTGGCGAAAAAGGGGTTTCCTCTTCTTCCTCCTCATCACCTCTCTTCTCTGTGGGAAGATGGGTTAAGTGGGGAGGAGGGATCAGAGTCAGCTCCTTCTTTTCGGGAGCTTTCCCAGTGAAGGGAACAGGCTTGGCAGGGGGCAGGGAGGGGACAAGAAGACACATTATTATTAAGAAGCTGACCTCCCACGTTTGCATATTTTGTCACATGTCATGTCTCCTGTCATCGTGAGAGGCTTGAGAGGTATTCAGGGAATGGCTGTTTCAGAGACGTGTTCATTCGAGCGCTATTTACTGAGCACCTACTATTTATCTTGCACTTTGTGTCTTGCTGGGTGTGTGAACTTGAACAATGACATGCTGCCTTTTCCCAGGGTGCCTCGGCGGTATGGAAGACAGTCACAAATGAATGTGCAATTACACCTGTGATTAGGACTGCGAAGGGGGACCAGAGCCCGACTGGAGTCATAATTTGCAGTGTCAGGTTAGAGAAGCCCTCACAGCAGAAGGGACATTTCACCTGAGAAAGGAAGGCTGTGTCAGAGGTGTGAGGAGGACTGTAAGACGCAGATGCATGACCAACATCATCGTTTGAACAATTACTATGTACATGCACAAGGCGTCCCGCTGAATTTTGTTTGTCTGAGCAGGGGTATGGTTGGATGTGAGACTCAGATTCCCTATTCAAACTGCTTAAATTAAAAGGAAGATTTATTTAAAGGGGATAATTTAATAGAACCCAAGGGGAGAAAGCATAGACAGCCCTTTCAGGGAGTGGGCTGGGAAAAGAGAGTATTCTTCTGTCTCTCTTTTACGTTACTACCTGTTGGGGGCAAAATCCTCACTGCCTGGCTTTTTTTTGATACCACCACAGGAGGGAGATTGGGGACCTGGCTACAGTCCAGCAAGAGGGGGAGCCTAGGCTGTTGGCCTTTTCTTGCAAAGGTAGGTGTGGGACCACAGTGCTTTCCTGTGGTGTTTGGCTGGAGAAGAGTAGTTACTGTCTAAAAGTTTTCTGTCTCGCTTGGCTTCCCTTGTCCTGGTCATTTTGATAGAGGGAGCAGGATTCTGTATGGACTTTTGGTCTGTTCTCCTTGATATTTCTGGCTTTCTAACTTCCCCAATCTCCAATCCGGGATATGTGAGTTGAAAAGAAAACCCAGGGACCTCATCGCTATGTTTTTCTGTGGATCCCATGTTCCTGAACCAGTCTGTTTTCTTTCAGAGATTTCTTATATTTGTCCATCTAATGTCTAGTGTTTTTAGTTATACTTGGTAGGAAGAATAGAGGAAAGAATTCTACTGCATCTTCCTGAAAATGGAAGTCGTTTAATATCTTTTTAATCAACTATTTTACTACTTAATCAGAGTCAGATTCTGTTGTGTAAAACTAAGATTGTATTTGGCATAGAGTTCTTAGTGGTGAACAACAGAAAACCACTGGAGCAGGTTTTAGCAGAACATGACTTATTAGAAGATAACAGGCAAGCTACAGGATTTCTCGGTGGGTCAGAGAGGAGCTGTGAAGCCAGCAGCCAGGCCCAAACCACATCTGGGAACAGCTGCAGTGGTGAGTCCACCGCCCCCAGCACTGGGAGATCACTGGGCACAGATGCCGAACATGACTTCCAGGGCCACAGCCCCTAGAAACCAAAAGATTCTGCCCTCACCTGTGCCAGGGGGCGATTCGGTGTGGCTTCACCGAAATCACTTCTGATTTAAACCCTCGTGCGTGGATGTTCGATTGGAGGCCAAGTCAATGTCTGTGTCCTGGCTGCAAGGGATGCTGGGAAAACCAGAGTAGGGCTTGCCTTATGAAGATAAGGACATTTCCAAAATATAAAAAGAGTTCTGGATGGCCAAAAACATGACAAATGTCCACTACAGAATTTATTTTTTGACAGTGAATGTGAAAAAACAGGTGAGGACCCGAACTAAGGAGGGGGATAGGGAAGAGGAAGAGGAGAAAATATATCTGAGAGATGATAAGGAGGTGGAATCGACAGACGCTCGTAACATATTGGGTGTGAAGTATGAATACAAAGGAAGAATCTACTTACCGGTTAAATATCTAGGATTTTAAGCAAGAGATGACTAGTTATTGAGTCAGTGGCTGCTGAAAAATTAAATCACCGATTACTAGGACTCTTTTGTTGGGAACAGTTTTCCTGAAGAAAAAAAGGTACAGAACACAGAGTTCATCTGTTTTTAGCATTAGCACCCGTTGTTACTGGGCCTTTCAACAGGCCAACTTTAGTTTAATGGGCGTTGCAAGCTAAGACCTTCAGAAGCAAGTTAAGCAGATTTCCAAGACAAAGAAACAAACGTATCTGAAGAGTATTTTTTCCCCTTGGTGTCATGACATAAATCTCATCTTGTATTTACCATTCTTACATCCCATCAGATTCCAAAATTTATTTGGAAGATTTCGTTAAAACACATGGAGTAACAAAACAAAACTCTACAATATTATGAGGGTTAAAGGACAAGAGCTAAATAATGAGGGCTAGGAGGTAAGGAAAAACTATAAATGTAAATTTCGGTGTAAGGGGCTAATGAAATTGAGTCACAAAGTTTGCCATGTTATTTATTCATAGCATCAAGGGAGAAAGAAAATTAGATGGACTGTGTATACGGTTACGATGGAGTGTGTGCCACCCTCATTCATATGTCAAGTGTGACTGTATTTAGAGGAGCAGTTAAGGTTGAATGAGGTCATGGGTAGAGCCCTGACCTGATAGGGTTAGTGTCCTTACAAGTAAAGGCACCAGCGAGCTCACTCGCTCTCCACCACGTGAGGACATAGTGAGAAGGTGGTGTTGTAAGCCAGGAAGAGAGGTCTCACTCCAACCTGACCCTGCCGGTACCCTGATCTCAGGCTTCAAGGACTGTGAGAAATAAATACCTATGTGTTTAAGCCACCTGATCTGTTGTACTTTGTCATGGCAGCCTGAGCTAAGACCTGTGCTGCACGGGCCTGGTTGTCGAGAAAGAAAGCAAACTGTTTTCTCAGATTCGAGCTCTGAGAGTAATGCAGCCTGCAGGTCACGTAGATAAAAGACACTGAACAATATATTAGAATTTGATAGCAGTTTCTCAAAGCACATAAGATGACCTTATAACAGCTCCTGATAAAAAGCCGATGCCTGAAAGTTAAATCACAGATCTTTGAAGAGATTTTGGGGACGCAGGCTCTGAACCTTCCGTCAATTGGATTGATAAGAGGTGTGTAGCAGATAGCTGCCAGGTGGAGTTCATGCTAGCATCCAGGAACTAGTGTTGTGCCCAACCCATATTTTCTGTGCTGCAGCCCACAAGCTGGGACACCCACGAGAGTATGGAGTGTGTGTGTGCGTGTGTATTTTACACATGCCAAATGACAGAAGAAAGGTGAGCCCAGCTTCAGGAAAATGTCTAATCAAAGTCACAAGACAAAAAATATCTTCAAGAGCCAGGCAGGTGGGGCCAGGGTCCACTCCCGGTTAAAAGAGGGTAGCTGACTTTTTTCTGAAGCCAATAGATGCCCTACCAGAATATTCTGCATGTCAGAAAACATCAAAGGCAGAATGAATCCAGGGGACCCCCAGTTTGTGGGCCTCCCAAATGACAAGACTCTCACTCTCAGATATTAATCGTTCCATCCAAATCATAACCAACGATTTAAATGAAGACAGTGGGCGAATATTTAAGTGCAGGTAATTCAACATTTAACACCTACAGAGCCATTCTTTAAAATAGTAACGACCGCATCAGGACTCTATTGCAAGAGTTTGGAGAACGGATATCCTTCCCGCTACTGCAGGGTGCTGTTTTATTTATTTTCTTTTTCATTTGCTTGGGCTTGTTTCCCAACCGTGTGTCCTTCAGCAGGATTTCTAAATGGGTTAACAACACCCTCCATTGAAGTGCTTGGTCAGGATATTTGCCGCTTTTTCGCAGCCATGGAAAATGCACACAGGGATTGAAAGGCCCAGTTCATGCAACATTGCTCAGAGGATTTCAGGATTCCATTACTGCATAAATCCTTTAATTACAGCCAGTTCCTCCAGGCCCCTGCTGCCCGGGCCCAATCCACAGCGTCCCTGGCGACCTTGAGAGGCTTGATTAATTGACGAGTTGGCAGTGCAACCATTCTTTCAAAGATCCCAAGATATATCTGCTAAAACAAAAATGCCCCTGGACACCATACGATCCCGTGTTTGCAGGGGCTCTTAAAATTGATCTGCGACTTCTCGCCGACGTGACGAATGTCTGCTGCCTTCTATTCAGTGGCTGTTGCGACCCGTCACCCTTCCTCTCTGAGGCAAAGAACTCTTTAGCCGGGAGGTATTTTTGGAAGCTCAAGAGGGCGTTTTTGCAATTTGGCAATAAGAAGGAACATTCTCCACTGGGTCCAAGTCACCGCTGATATCAAAGTGGCCAGATTTTTGAAAAATATCTCTGCCTTGGCTTTTCAGGGAGTCAGCAATAAGCAATTATATCTGGGAAGCACCAACATCTAGATTCTGCTTATCAGAAGAGTGAATTGAAGGGAAGCTAAATAACATAGAAAAGTCAGGCGGGAGCATTTTTCCATGGCAACTCTTAGGGGTGACTCTAAATCCTTCTTTTTGATAATTCTGGGTATTCTCCTTTTGTCTTTGTCGGCACTCTATGGATAATGCTCTGGTAAAACTGAGTTCCAATTCATCTTTTTAGAACCCCAAGAAACAAGAAAATTCAGTCAAAGGTAAACTTTTAAAATTGTTTAACGAAAAGTTGGCCCTGTAAAATTTGTCTGAGTGCAGGAATGGGTCTGAGGCAGACATATTTGAGAGAAGAAACTTGATAAAAGCTGTATAAGGAGAAGAATTTGGTGTTCCCAATCCTGGAGGAAAGATATAATACGGTGAGAGAGTGAGGGAAGGAGGAGGAGAAGGAGGCTGTTAAGGATGCAGAGGGCTGTAAAGTTATGTTATGATGCCTCTCTGTGAACCATACCTCTCCATCTTCAGAAGATCCCATCAACTCAGGTGATCTTTTAAAAGCCAAATGCTTCTTGGGGCCTCACGTGGCCCAGTCTCAAGTTGATGTCACGGACAAAGTTAACGCAGTCCACTATTTTGCACATGGCCAAAATGCAGCCAACATTAATAGCTGATTTCAAACTCTACTCGAATGTCTATATTAGTGTACAAGGAGGCGCAGTTAGTAAGCCACATGAGAAGAAGTCCAGAGCGGGGCTGAGAGCATAAACGTTGGGTCTGAGTTTGACTTTGGGCCTGCTGCTTATAAGCTGTGAGATCTTTGGCAAATCTAATCTCTCTGTGCTTTAGTTCCCTCATCTGTAAAACGAGGATGATAATAGTACCGATTTATTAGGGTGGTAATGAGAAGGACACGAGTTAATATTTTTCAAGCCTTTAGGACGGTACCTGACCCATAGGAAGAGCTACATCGATATTTGTTAAATAAATAAGCACATCTCAGGATCTACTTTTTCTAACAAACAATTCAACCCAAATGTTGTTCCTAGTTTTCCTCTACCATTTCTTTTCATCCCTTTTCTGTTCTTTTCTTTTACTCTCTCTCTCTCTGAGAAAAACCTCTACATTCTCCGATGCGATTCCCGATCTTTGATTCTTCATCTCTCTATGATCTGTTGACTACTTAAGAGAGGGGATGGAGGGGATAAGACAGGGCAATGCGCAGTAGGACACATCAGAATTTGCCCTTTTAACTCAGGGTGAGAGGTGGGAGAAGAGCCGTGAATTCTCATTTTTGGATAATACTTTTTCCGTTGATTGGACGTGACTGTAGAGGAAGAATCCGAGGAGGGCATCGTTTCACACCAGGCAGCAGATCTGAGGCAGCACGAGAAGACATGACAGCTGTGGGAGCCCTCGAGGACCTGAGCTCACCTAGGAATCACAGGATCCTTGGCAACTTTTGACTTCCACAGGTTCTGGGAATGTAGGAAGTGTGATCCAATGTCTTCAACAACTCGAGAGGTAGGAAATGTGAAACACTACTTAGAGCATAGAAAAATGCAGAAAAAAATTTTTTTTAATGGAGATAAATGTCTATCAGAACCCTTGCAACATGTGAGAGATGGAGGGCTAGTTTCCAAGGGAAAGGACATTTATTTGGTTAAATAAGTACATAAAATGTATTTGGTTTACATAAGATTTCCTCACACAAAGAACCATATGCTTATGTATGCAGAAATGAATATATTCAATAAATGGATGTAGGAGAGCATGTTTCGCTAGTAAGACAAGCAAAACAGTAAAAATATATAAGACTCTACCATATGGCAACCAACAAAACAAAGTGAGTTAGGGTCGTAGCCGCAGACTAATCACGTGGGTTAGTGGTTTCAGCTAAGAGTGGATGGCACCAGCTTCCATCCTAGTTACCCTGGTAATAGTACTCTCCTGCTCATGCTAATGACATAATGAGCAAAACCACATGCAAATATGCAAATGGAAGGGCTGGGAGAACACAAGAAGTTGAGCGACTTGCCCCAGACATAGAGTTGTGTGTGAGCTTTGACTTTCGCATGGCTGTTGTTTTTCTCTCTGGCCTGATCAAAAGCGAGTAAAGAAACCAAGTGTTGGTGCCCTCCACATTGCCCATCTTATTGTTGCTACAGCTCTTCAGTTAACTGTAGACCGAAGGGTTGCAGAACATCTTCTCCTGCTGGATTTGAGGGGTTGATGAGCGTTGCCTTGATGTGAGCCTCGATTGCTCTCCCTCGCCCTGCTACCTCTAAAGAACGACAGAATACACGGGATGGCAGGGTGGACTCAACTCACATCTCCTGTGGATTTCTGTCTAAGAAACAGACACTGTGAACAAGCACGGGGATAGAATTCTATAACAAACTTGGTCATTCTTCTGTCTTCCCCTGCCTATGGGTAGAAACTCAGGTTGGTGCTATGAACTCACTAATTACTCTTAGATAATAAAACATTGTTTGGACGCTGAAAAGTAACTAAAGTCACAAACACAGTATCTATTTTAGTAATTTAAAAATGCTCTGTCCTACTGAGGGACATGATTATTCTCATTTTTTTGGGGGGGGCAAGGAGATTAAAGTTTAGAGAGAATGACTGATTTAATAAAGGTCTCAGAGGTAGAGAGTAAGGAAGCCAGGATTCAAACCAGTGACCCATGTCTGTGTCACTCGGCAGACCATAATTTCCCGTCTCCACCAGCTGCCTACAAAGAGACCCTTATTCTTTCTCCAGCCTGTTTTATCTACCCTTGAGAAAGTGATAACTGAAGGGTTAAAAATCGTTTGCATTTCAGTCTCTTTACATGTCCTATGCAGGTGGTGTTCTTAGAGGCAGAACTCGGAAATCACACGAAAAGTAGCATTTACCATTCTGTCGCATTGGGAAAAAGAGAAATTGTTTACAAACAATGTTTCTTATTCTTCAGACTGTGAATGATCTGGTGGGAAGATAAGTATTTTCGGATTGTGTGTGTGTGTGTGTGTGTGTGTGTGTGTGTGTCACTTTGTAAATTACCTATGTGAAAATAATATTTTTAATGTAAAAATATTTTTAATATGTGGTTTCGCTATAAACAAATGTGAGATGAAAAAGATGTCGATAGACACGCTAGTGATTACCCCAACTTCCTGTTATTGCGAGCAGCATTCGCTGATAGGAGTAGATGACAATACACCCAATACACTTCTGCCTTTCTTATGTTGAGCCTAGAAAAATATCAATGAAAAGAAATGACGTCGAAATTTATATATATCCTTTATTTTGATTTTTATCGATGAACATGATAAGGACTCCCTCCTCACTCTCTCCTAAAAGCCACGGTGATTAGCGAGTGAAAAAATTATGACTGTCCATCCTGAAAATATATTGGACAATGCAGATGGTTTTTTGCGAAAGCATGATTTTAAAAGGCCAGAACTGTATTTAAACTTGTGTTGTCTTGACACAAAATCCTTTTGTTGAAACACCTTACACAATTGCTTACTCATCCTTTAAGCAAAAGAAGCCACATATAGTTTACATTTGGGGAAGGCTTGTTCTGTGGATATGACCTAGCTTATTTGGGGCTTGGAGTAAATAAAGATAATTGAAGCAATACCTCTGTCACATGGCAACACCCGTTGGGATTGCTGACATGCCTTTTAATATGATATCCTATGAGGGTGTGTCATTCTGGAGCTGCTGCAGCCATCTTGTGACCATGAGGGGGTGGCCAAGAGAATCGCGGAGAAGCTGACCCAGAATTCTAACGTTGTGGAGCTGCTGAACTAACACTGGAATTCTCTATCTTCAGATTACCTGGTGGGAAAAAATATATATATTCTTAGGATTTAATTCACTTTAGTTAGATATTTTGTTACTCGTCCTCCAAAACAGCTTAACAAATAGAGAGGATCCGTGACTCAAACCCTCTTTTGGAGAATGCTGGTGCTCCTTGCGTAACTAAGTTTTCCCTCTTTTAGCAAAGAGTTTCGGGTACATTGATTCTTTCGTGAGTCATCATTTAATATTTTCCAAAGGAAAACTCAGGCTGATTGGATATCAAAGATGACATGCATGGACCAGGTCAAAATGTATATTACAGTTTCAACTGCTTTTTTAAGGTAAACATGACTATGTTTTTTAAATTGAAAGTTGCCTTTGAGCAGATTTGAAATTGAATTTTGTTTTATTATACTTTTTTATTTCTGGAATTAACCATTCATTTTTGAATTATCAAATAATTTTTTAAAAAAGTTGAACACATATGAAGTAAACACATCTCTAACGTAATAAGATCATTACATGTAATTTTTTCCCACTTAGGTTTTTATGAGCATTTTTCTGAGGAGATATTCTATCCTTTTCATCAGATCCTCAAAGGAGTATGGCGTCAGTGGGTACTAGACTTATTGGGGTGATTACTTTATAAGTTACATAAATGTCTAATCGCTATGTTGTACACCTGAAATTAATGCAATGTTGTATGTCAACTGTAATTTAAAAATAAGTTAAAAATTAATAAAAATAAATACATCAATCACCAAATGAAAAAAATCTGGGACAGGAAAAACATGTTCTCTTTTGGGAAGTCTGGTGGGTTGTTGCAGAAGAGCGACAGCAGCCTGTGGGCTTATTGGGGGGGAAAAGTCTGGGTTTAGGGAGGCAATGTGGGTGAAAGTGTGGTTTTTAGAGTCTGATGTCGCCTCTCAGAGCCTCTGTTTTCTAATGCAAAAAAAATGGGATTATAATGATCCACCTCTCAGGTCTGATGTGGTATAGACATAATCTACTGAGTATAAAATATTATAGTGTATAATGTATGTAAAGTTATTAGCATAGTTTCTGGAATATAACATGAACTCGATAAATAATAAACAAAGACCTGGTGCACTTTGAGAACCATCTGCAGGGCTGAACTGATGCCAACGGATGCCCCTAGGGCAAAGAAAAGAGGAAGGCGTAGGTCGGTCAAAGAGTTGGAAGTCAGCATCGATGAAGAGAAAGTGCGTCGGGGTCCTCTAATCTGCTTTTGGCACTTACCCTGTGACTTAGAATGAATTACCTCCTTTTTCTGAGCAAACTGAGGATAAACATCACTACCTCCCAAGGATGTCGTGAAGGTTCAATAGGGGAGGAGTGTCTGCAGAGCCCCTAGCTCAGCAGAGGTGTTCAGCAAATGCAAGCTATCTACCCTCCCTCGGCCCATCCATTTCTATCCTGGTACTGTCTTTGAGCCTGACCAGTGATACAGATGTGCAGATGCAGGTGTCGGTAAGTGAATGAAATACTCCAGACCAGCGCGCTGACGCACAGGAAGGCTGAGGCCTTGCCAGTAGTTACGTCATAACCCCAGGCGCCAGCGGATGCTGTTTTTCGTCCTGCCTTAGTCTAGTCTGTCTCGCTCTGTGTTCCTGTGGGGCCTCTGGAACACTTCCCAGTGTCTGAGGTCCACGCTGGGAGGAGGGGATCTAGCTCAGGGGTGAGGATGGTGGTGGAAAATCATGTTAGCGCTTATGTTTATGAGAACTGTTGTCATCATCGCCATTATTCTGAGGCAGTCACACTGCCTTCCAGAAAGCAGGAGGGCGGGGGAAGATAAAATAAAAATCTGGGAAAATACCATTCAACTCACTTAACATCCTCAAGCACGTACGTATCTTGAGTTTCTCACTTAATTCTAGCCATCCGGATCTCCTGATCCTGCTTCCTTTTCCTTTATAGTGCTTATCGTGCCTCGTAGTGACAGCATATATTTCCTACTTGTTTGCCGTCTGTCTTCCTTCTAGAAGATATGCTGCATACGGCAGGGATCGGATCACGTTCACTAGATCACGGTGCACTAGGTAAGTACCCAAATTAATGACTAAACGAAGGACGTTTAAAGGAAGTTATTACAACTTGAAGAGAATCATTTGAGTCGGTGTGACAGGCTAGATTACATTTGAAACCTCAACTTTTGCGAGCTTTCCACCTCCGTTTTATTACACACGGACACTGGCTCGGTCCGTGTTCCTACACGTTGGCCTGTTCCTACACCGCCAGTCCTCGTTGCCCTGGCAGCCTGACCCACGCTACCCTGCTGATCCAGGCATGGCATGTGATTTGCTGTGGTGAAATGAGTGGAATTAATGAGCAGTACTTCCGGGCAGGAACTTTAAGGCCAACGCATCATTCACCATGCTTTTTTTTTGTCCCTTGTGATCTTGGAATCACGTGACAAGATGGTGCTTCTGTCCATCAGCCATCTGAGTGGCTTGGGGGGAGTATAGCTTGCTTGTCAACCCATGACGGACAGGAGATGTGAGAGAGAAATGAACTTGGTGCATTCAGCTGCCGAGGTTTTCAGATTGTTATTTGAGCCTAGTGTCCATTCCAGTCCTTCCTGTTTTATCCATTCATTTCTTGACCACAAACACAGGCAACATGGAACCAGGGAAAGAAAGGAATTTCATTTTCAGAGTGTGTTCCAAGTGCTCAGGCTGGTGCTGGGTATTACTCCCAAAGCCGTTTTATTTCAGCCTCTCAAACAGCCCAATGAGATGGGCAGGGACTTCAGCACAGGGTTGAGGAAACTGAGGCTCGGAGAAGGCGAAGCACCCCGTGCAGAGTCCCTCAGTTTCCACTCCAAAGCGCTCGCTCTTTCTGCTACCGCAACCGTCTGTCTCTGGAATGCTTGCTAAGGTCATTCTGGGAGAGATGCTTTTGGATCTCGAAGACTATAACCTTTACTAATGACCTGGTAATTGTTTTTATAGCTTCCCAATGAAGTGTGAAGTGTTCTAAGAGACAGCACTGGACAATTTCCTTTGATGGCGAAGTTTTCCAAAGAATGATCACCCCACCTTTCTGGGCTCCCGGTGCCCTGATTTTGGAGTTTAGAGTGATATTGAACTGATGCTGAGCTGCAGGCCTGGGAACTTTGAACAAGCTACAGAGATTGGAGAGAAACTTTATTCTGCCTTGTCTTTATTTTAAATCATTAATCCTGCCTTTCTTTTTCTAAAAAGGCTACGTGATATTGTATAAACAAATAGTAAATAGCTGGCATTATCAAGTACTTTACCCTGTGCCATGACTGGGCTCAGCCCTTGAAGCCACCACCCTCTCCAACCAGGCCCCAGGGCAGTGGCCAGCACATGGCAATGGCTCCATAAACATCTCTGTGATGAATGAATTATCCACAATAAACAGTTGTTGGACCTGCTGCTTGGAGCCCTGCTCAAATGCAGGGAAAATTTACTGAGAGAAAGAAAAAGAGTTTAGAATTCGGACAACTTAAATCATCGAATTCACATCCAAGAAACCGTTCTAAATACCAAGAAGTCAAGAAAATTGATTTTAATTGAAAGCATTAATGATTATGTCGGCTAGCAGAATTAGGTCAAACATGACCTCATGGAGTTGCTTTTTCTTTGCTTTAGTACGAAGAACTGGACTTGATCTGCCCAGAGCATTACATTCCTTGTAGCATAACGCCTTCTATTAGGACATTAAACAGTTCACTTTGAAAGCTCTTTCCAACAGTTGCCTCATTTTATTCTCAGAATTGCCATGTGCCGTAGGCAGGACAGATGTGTTTATTACGAGCTGCAGCTGAGGAATTTCAGAGGCAGTCGGTGATCTGCCTAAAAAACCACACACACATCCAGCCAGGGGCGGAGGGGGCTGGACCCTGTGCCGACCCCTCTGAGGGTGGAATGCTGTCTTAACACCAGGGCGTCTTCCTTCTTCATGACTTCTGATCGGTTCCGAGGGGGCTCAGGAGGTGACTGGTTGTCGTATGTTTTGTGCTGTTAGTTCTACCTCCATGCTCACTGCTTGTTCAGGTACGATTTTTCCTGACATAAAAGATGACATACCTGTGATGGTTAATTTTATGTGCCAGCTGAGCTGGCCTACGGTGCCCGGTTGTTAGATTATGCACCAGTCTACATGTTGCTGTGAAGGTATTTTTTTTAGATCTGATTAATATTTATATCACTACGCTCTGAGTGAAATAGATCGCCCTTCACAATGTGAGCGGACCTTACCCAACCAGTTCAAGACCCGAAGAGAAAAGGCTGAGGACCCCGAAGATCAAAGAAGTCTGCCCCCAGACTGCCTTGGGACCGAACACTGAAACGTTACCTTCTGGCGGAATATCCAACCTGACAGCCAGCCTGCAAATTTAGAACTTGCCAGCAGCCCCCACAATTGCATGAGCCAAGTCTATATATATATATAAATATAAATATATATATGTGTGTGTGTGTATATATATATATATTTTTTTTACACATCCAATTGGTTCTGTTTCTCTGGAGAACTCTGACTGATACAGCACCTTATGCTGTATCATTTTCTGCTAGATGATGATCGCAATGGTCATAGCTTCCATTCTTGAGTGCCTACTATGTGCCAGATGCTTTTCTTGAACCATCTCATGTAATCTTCACAACGACTCTATGCAGTGGGCAGCCCTCCCCCATTTCACAAATGAAGAAATCAAAGTGAGTTGAAATAACTCACCCAAGGTCAGGAAGCTAGAGAGTGACAGAGAATGGGGCCAGGTTTCCAGGCCTAAGCACTCAAACAAATATTTCTGGGTTCATCTGCCAGTCCATTTTCTGAGACAGTTGAAGAATGCGCCAAGGAAAAATTGGGCAACCAGCTATGTTTTTCAGATGTGTTATTTTATTCATCAGGAAACGGCAGTCCATTTGTCAAATACTATTTGGTAGATATAGTATAATACTTTGAAGTAAAAGAAAGAGGAAATCTTTCTGACTACTCACTGCCTTCCCCAATTCATCACAGAGAGGACTCCAAAATCTGCCACCTAGCAACTACAAATGAGTTCTATTTGTGGGACAGAAGACACAAGCGTATTCCTTTGAGGCTGGCCCTGGTTTTGGACATGCTTGGGACTGGAGGTGGTGCATGGGGGAGGGAGAGCATTGGCAAGCGACCCTGGGGTCTGTGCTTCCTCTTTGCATGAACTTGGCTCTCGGGAGCACAGGCGAAGGTTCCAGTGAGCCAAAAGAGAGAGAGCGTTTGAGAGGCTCCACCACCCGACCCCGGGTAGAACATACACTCTCAGCGCTATTTACTCACCTGCCACATGCACACACATGTAAAACCTCATGGAAATCAGCTC
This sequence comes from Rousettus aegyptiacus, assembly GCF_014176215.1. Classification (NCBI taxonomy): domain Eukaryota; kingdom Metazoa; phylum Chordata; class Mammalia; order Chiroptera; family Pteropodidae; genus Rousettus; species Rousettus aegyptiacus. The sequence continues at coordinate 13,496,919 of NW_023416285.1, forward strand.
TCCATCTTTCTCTGGGAAACTTGATGTGAGCTTTGGAAGTTAAAAAAAAAAAAAAGGCAGGGAACCTCCTTCACATACACTTATTTTTAGCTCCTCTCTCTTTTGCATAATGGCTAACGCCAACTCAAACTATTTCTGAAAAGAGTTGCTGGGGACAGAGTGAAGATGTGGGTAGGCCTCTAGCTGGCCTCTCAGAAGCAGGTGAGATGTGAGATAAAGCAATCGCTTTGTAGCCACCTTTGATGCAAGTGCTGGAGATTTCTTCAATTAGCTTAATCTTTTCCTCCTGACACGCACTTTATGGGAAAGCAAATGCCATAATTATCCTCCCCCCTTCTCTCTAATCCCTGTCTGTGTGGCATGTCGGCCGGCACTGCCTGCTTCTCCGAGCCCTGTGTCACGATGAGGCGGGCTGTGTGTGACAGATTGCTAAATCTGGCCTCCTCAAGGCAAGGGACTCTGCGTTCAAGTGGCACTGGCTGCTTGAGTCTCCCCTCGGGGCTTAGGCAGGCCTGGCTCCGGGCAGGCCCAGAAAGTTCTGGAGGGCTGCCTTGTGACTCAGGAAATCCCTTGCCGAGAAGGCCAGCCCTCCACCGCTGGCAAAGCCCACCGGAGATAGCCGGCCTTGTTGAGGATTTAAATCTGGGACACTGCCCAGGAAAAGCCTCTCTCCTCCGGGGAAGAATGTCTAGCCCCAGATGCCATGGCAAGCACGGGCAATCATTTAACAGCCAGGGGCACTTTACCTGGTCCTGCCCTCCTATCTGAACACAACAGGGGCCCATCTGTTTGCATGCATTTATTCATCTATTTCTCTGTTATTTATGCCCACACTCTCTTACATTTCTTTCTTTCTTTCTTTCTTTCTTTCTTTCTTTCTTTCTTTCTTTCTTTCTTTCTTTCTTTCTTTCTTTCTTTCTTTCTTTCTCTCTCTCTCTCTCTCTCTCTCTCTCTCTTTCTTTCTTTCTTTCTTTCTTTCTCTCTCTCTCTGTCTCTCTCTCTCTCTTTCTCTCTGTCTCTCTCTCTCTTCTGAGGCCACCATTTTGCATCCAGAAACTGCTATTAGTTAGAATTCAGCCCCACTTCCCACAACCCATGAGACTTTTGAAGGAGTTTCTGAGTCTCAGATTCCTCATCAGTAAATTGTAACAATTTCTTTTTTCACAAGATCTTTATGAAGACTGAGGAAAGGCAATGCAAGGCACCTAACATACTGTGGGCGATTAACGTATGTGATTTATCGGTGAGCCTAATCACAGCATATTGGCGCTACTGATACTGCTATATATGTACACTTCTCTACTCCCTTACTTCATTATAATTTGCAAAATAATTTCATAGAACACTTCTTCATCTGCTATAAAGTAGATACTGTATCCCCAGCTTTTTTCAGAAAGAGGTCGATATGCTCTAGGTTGCTGAGATCAGGGGTTGGCAAGCTAGAACCAGTGGACCAAGCCCAGCCCACTGTTTCTGTAAATAAAGTTTTATGTGGAACACAGCCATGTCCTTTCAGTTATGCATTGTCTGCGGCCGCTTCCGTGTCACAAGGCAGAGTTGAAAAGTTGAGGCTTGCAAAGCCTAAAATATTTTCTACCTGTCCTTTTCCAGAAAGAGTTTGCTGACCTCTAACACAGATAACGGGTGGTGGAACCAGGACTAGTAATGCGGCTGGCTGTCCACTGATGCTCCTTGATCTGATCGTGTCTTTCTTCCCCATTCCCGCCCCCAAGCGGCACAGCACACAGCTCAGCACTGGCAGAAGTGCTGGCGTGTGGATTGGGGCTGCTCGGGGGTTCTGTGCTATTCGTCCCATACGCAGAAAATCCGGCTCTCCTCAGGACCCCTTCCTGCTTGCCTCCCTCCCCCCCTCCCCACATATTTTCTTTCCAAGCACAGTCCTGGGGGCCTGGGAGACACCTGTGAGTGATCCGTCTCAAGGAGGAAGTAGGGAAGAAGGAGATCAGAGAGTAAAGAAACGATGCTGAAATACAGTAAAATATCCGCTGAGAGGATGCAATTGTTTTAGGAGGTCTGGACTGTGAATTTGAGAGAGAACCTGGGAGGAGTGGCTGATGATGGAGAAGTATAGAAAAGAAAGGCCTTTGGGGGCCTTAAACCACATTCTCAGAGGTTTGGAGAGTTTGTGAGAGCAGTAAGGAGCCCTTGAGGTTTCAGGGCGGGGATCGCCCTCAGGCCTGCCCCTCACACCTGCAGAGCCCCCAGCCTGCGCCCTGTGCCTCACCTTTTCTCATCCAAGTTCTGCCCCACGGGGGACATAGGCTTTCTCCAGCCTGTGTTCAGGCTTCATCCCCCACTCCAAGGCAAACAGCTGTCCCTTGGCAGTGTGCACGTTGGTCACAGTTCTGCCTTCAGGAGAATGGACCGAGGGGTGGCAGGTCCTGTGTAGGCCCAGAATGGGCTCAGATCTGGAGAAAGGCAGGGGTCTGGGTATCTGGATCAAGCCTTTGAATTAAATGGGCAAGGGGAGATGTGAGGGACACAGGTTTTGGTAGGAACATCCCCTTTGCCTGCAGACTCTTTGTCTTAGGGTGACTCTTCACTCCCCTGGGTCAGGCACGGCTGGAAGAGAATGAGCGCTAGACCCTAGGAAAGAAGCCCAAGGGCAAAGGTCATGCCATGTCACTTGATCAGACTGGGCAGGGGTGAGACGTGAGGGCAGGCCAGTTTAAAGGCTTCTGTCATAGCTCATGGGACATTAATGGTGGTCTGAGCCAAGGTGGAAGAAACAGCGTTGCAGGGAGAGGACAATTCGGGAAGAGAAGTTGCCGGGTTTAATCCTCCGAGCTGGTGCTGCAGCCTGGCCCCTGGCCGCTCTGATCAGGTCACGTGCTGTAGCTGAAGAGGCTGCTGCCTGCACCTCCCAGGGCAGCTCTGAACATAGAGGGTCGCAGAATGGGAAACACAGGACTATCGCACATGCCTCTCTGAGAAGTAAGATCCAAAAGGTGGCTATGGGTCAGCCGGTGAGAGAGGGTGAGGCTGGAGGTGAAAGAGAAGGGAGATGGGGTAGGGAACAGTGTTTCAAACAGAAGGGTTGTCAGGAGGCCAAGAAATTGCGATGCCCACCCATGCTCTCTCCGGCAGGGGTGAGAGAGGAAGGCGGCAAGTGGCAAAAGGTAAGCTGGATCCAGGCCATCTGTGGCATTAGTGTGCAACTGTGTGTGCATATATGTATATATGTGTACATACATGTGTGTGTGTTCCTGTGTGTGCATGCACACACAATAGGTACAGGGGAAGGGCATATAGGAAATAACTCTCCAAGTGATGCATGTAAGAAGGTTGCACATTTCCCCGGCAAGTCAGGAGATGTCAACCTCCATCCTCACTTCCTCTTCCCTGTATGCTGATGTAAAAGTACAGAGAGAGTTCAGTTTCGATGAACTGAAGGTAAAAAATAACAACACACGTGTACATGAAGCAAAATGGAAAAGGACTGCAAATATCTCCTCATCCCACATACTGAAAATAATTTAACGTCTGGCCAAACAAAGTATCTGAAATGTAGGAAAGAGTGACATGCCCTAGATGTCCATCATGGTGTTTTTAACGAGTTCTTCGGACACGTTTATGTTCAAGGCCTCGGTAGCCCCAGAGGACTCCTGGGTCAGCTATCTATAGTGGGAACATTGTGTATACTTTCTTTGAACAAAACAGGGCCCACTTCCAAGGAGATATTATGTTTTCCCTATCAATAAAGCTTGATTTTTATAGCTATTTAAAATCACGCTACCAAGACCCACTGGTATTATGCATCGGTGCTGAATGGGTTCCAGGATGCAAGTCTGCCAATGTTCCTAATCTTCGTGAGCTCCGACGCCCTAAAATATTGCCCTTGAGGCTTTTCCCAGAAAGACCAGCCTTACCTATTCTTCAGTTCTCTTGAAATAAGATAGAATCTTCTGAGGATTGCACCGCATTTGGAAACAGCTGTGTCCTCCCCTCAGGGGGGTGCTGGCCTACCCTTTGATTTTAGGTGCCTTATTCAATGGCAACTTCTACTTCATCTCCTTGCCAACAATCCTCTTGTTCTCTCTTTTGCCATGAACACAGTTTTTAATGTAGGTGTGGTGTTAAGATCTAAAATTAAGGCCCCACGTTATGGGCTGCCTTTACATCTGATGAAATCAGGAGGGCCTCAAATGGTCTAACGCTGAGGTTCCCGTTCTGCTCTCACTGATGAGGACTCCCAGCTAAACAACCCACCCATTAGACAGACCAGGTGCAGTTAGTTCTTGCTTATCATTGCGTGGTGGGTTTCCATTTCTCACCAGCTCCAAAAATTATTCAGACAAGCCAATCACATCCTCCTGTTGGAACCAGTGAGGGCACCTCACGCTTTGGTACTACAAAGCCTGCCTCCCACAGCCCCCGTGGTTCGCTCTGTTCCCTGGTGCAGCCCCGTGGAGGCCCTGAACGGCACAGTGTCCTCTCCTCTTCCCTTAGGGCTGTGAGTACATGTAACTCATAAACTGCTTTCGGTTTCATGGGTTACAGATATCAGGCCTTCGGCAATCCCACAGCCGTGGGGAGAGAATCCCTCCCTCACCAACAGGCTGAATAGGAGGTAATGAACACAATGGGAGGCAGGTGATCCTGGGTTCGAGTCACCGCTCTACTCCACTCCAGTTTTTAGCTGTGTGACTTGGGCAAATTGTTTTAACGTCTCTGAGCTGTAGTGCAGCTCGAGTTCCCTCAACTGCAGTGCAAAATCTACGTCAAGCGTTCTCGGGAAGGTTAGGTGGGATAACTTATTCAACGAATCTTTACTGAGGGCCTCGTAGGTGCCGGAAACAGGGAATGCAGCAAAGAACAAGCCAAACGGGGTTTCTGTTCCCATAGAACTAATCTTCTAATGGGGGACTTCAACAACAAGCCTTTAACAATTAAATTAATGAGATGATTATAGACAGTGTAAAATGCTACGGAGAAAAAAATTCATCAAACTATAGGAGTGGCACATGCTGGGCAGGGGTGGGAAGTATTTTAGAGACGGGAATCACAGAGCACACTTCAGGGTGGTAACATTAGAGCTGCAACGTGAATGAAGTGGAGACAGCCATTGGAAGACTTGGGGGGCAGCTGTTACAGACTGAGGGAACGGCAAATGCCAATGTCCCAGGAGGGAGCAAGCCGGCCATGGTGGAGCAACGCCAAAGAAATCAATGCGCCGAAAGTGTAAGAGGCCTGGCCCCGAAGGACCGGCGAGCATTTTCTCCTGAAAGCCCTCCAGAGTCGAAGCCTTCCGCTGTGACCACTGCGGCGCACCACAGGAATTACAAGCTCCGTCCTCTGCATAACGGCCAGAAGGGGAGAGGGTGTCCTGCCTGAACTAGGGAAAGTCCTGGCTGAGGGTATTTTTGAAGTAATAAAGTCTTTTTGGAGATCAGGGTATAAAGAGAACTGGACCAAGTTTTGGCAAATAGAGGTCCGACTGGGAACTGCTTCAGTGAACGATTAACAACCGCTTGAGACTACCAGCTCAAATGATGGGAATACCTTAGTATTTTTAAGGTACTGGGAAGGAGTTTGATTTCTCCAGTGCTTGATTGGGCATTTGATCTCCCTGGATTTGCATTTATGCTTTATTGCTTTCTGGATACACAGGGCTTGGAAAAAGTACTTAGATGGTAGACACTTCAATTTCCTTATGTATAAAATGGGAATAAAGATGATGATAATGATGACGATGATGACGCCGACGACAATAATGATAGCAGGTTTTATCCGCAAGGACTACTGGAAAGATTAATAGAGCTATTCCCTAGAAAACTCTGACCTACCATATATGGCCCTATTCAAAGTCCCCAAGGTTAATAAACTCAATATTTTCTGAAGTAGTGGCCCATCATTAATTACTTGCTTTTCTCAACACAAAGATTAAAGTTGGTTTTAGAACTGTGACCCACAACCTGTAGCAACCTGCCCAGGAAACCACTAGGTACCTGCAGTAACCAGCCCAAGAGCCAACCTACTCTGTCATTCTCGTAGAAAGTCAGACTGTTAACCTATGTAGGAAGCTAAACAACAACTTCTGTAATGATTGACCCCAAATGCCCAGGATTTGATTAATAACTGACGGCTTTCCTAATTTGTGTCCCCACTTCCAACTTAGGACACCAACCTGAGAAGGCCAGAAACAAGTACCTAACTGATCACACAGGATACCTCCAGTCTAGGTAGCCCACCTCCAGCCTCCCCAGGACGACGGCCTCCTATTAGGGCACACCTGAAGCCTCCCCTTTCTTCCACTATAAAGCTTTCTCACTCTTCTGTCCGCCTTTGAGTATTTGCCCAGGCAGAGGCTGGCCTTGCTATATACCAAGCTCAGAATAAATAGCTTCCGCTTATTCTCCTTTGGTTGGCTTCCATGTGATTCCATGATCTCCAGAAACCTGTTGGGCACATTCGAGTGGTACTCCTTGGTGGGGTGGGAATGAACTGGACGTGAGATAAGGGCCTTGCATGGATCCAGCCAGAGGGAGGCTCTCAAGGCATAAAGGGAAGCTGTACTCTCCCCTGGCTTCTTGGGACCAGTGGGTAGCAGAGGTTCACATGGCCCATCAAGGTCCCTGACGAACCTGAACTTCTCCAAGAAACTCTCCTCAATGGCTGCGGCAGAAGGAACTGTGAATCTTGATTTTCTGCCTAAGGCCTGGTTTTATCTCTGTTAGAGCATAGTTTAAAGCTAGTGTCCTCTTTACCACTCGGTGCTGAGATTAAAGGAAAAAATAGCCCCAATGATTTCATCTTACTCTTTTCAGCGAAAATTACTTTTCAGAACTATTAAATCTTCTGTGAAGGTTATAATAGAGGACTTAGGTTCAGTTTAGCCCATTTATTAAGATATAGGCTACTGAGCCCCAACAGAAAAAATAAACAAACAACTAGCAGTTTACTTGAATTTATGCTCAGTTTGTCTAATCAATCAATCTGTAAACAGTATGCAAATGTGTGTAAACCCAGACCTAGCCCAGACTTTACGTATGTATTGTTATGTACACGATCAATTTTGTTAATGCAAATATTAATATAAACCTGACATTAAAGACAAGTTTACACAGCCTTGCTGGTTGAAGGCAGCACGATTTACATGGAAATGTAAATAGCAGTAGTGCTCTTTTTGGGACTTTGGAAAACAGACGGAACTAGAGCTCACTGGTGGCCCCGACCTACTTGTAACCCCTTTACACAATGTGTCTCATGAGGAATTAGGGGAGCATTTGGATGGTAACTTATCAGTGCCTACTGGTGTCCTTGTTTTTGATATCACAAGATCCCAGGACCTTCCCTAGGACCACTTTTAAAACTGGGGGCCCCAGTCTTTAAACCAACAATCTAGGGAGAGTCATTTACCAGCTTCCACTCCCATATGAGAGCTTGCAGGTAAGCTATTCTTCCAGTAGGATTTGCTTAGGTGGCCCTTTGGGTACTCTGTGAGCGTCAGGGCTTGATTCAGTCTGCCTTACCCCTTCCTTTTTATACTTGATGCTAGGCATATGAAACATGCTTAGAAAGATTTTGTTGGATGGATGGATGGGTGGATGGATGGATGGATGCAAAGATGGGCATACACTATGGAATCTTGTTGCTGAGTGTAACGTCCTGCCTTTCCATAGGCGGCTTCAGGAAATTTCCCAGTTCTGTCTTTTCTTGGGACCTGGATCCTGCCCTGAATATACTGATAACCCGCCTGGCTTCCCCCTGACATCTTTTCCTGGAGCTGGATTCTGTTCTCTGAGTTCCCACCATGGCCATGATAATAATAGTAGAAGTAGCTGCCATATATTCAACACTTCGTAGGTTCCAGGTATTATACTAGGCGCTTTGAACCCATCAACTCATCTAAACTTTAATCTTCAAAGCATATTTAAAAAATAAAATAAAATCAGGCCTTTACCAAATAGCCCAAGTTAACAGGGCTCAGGTGGGGGCAGTACATATCACAGTTCAGAGTCCAGATTCGAAGTCAGCTAGGTGTGAGTTCGAATCCTGACTTTACTAGCTATGACTCTTAGAAAAAAAACATTTACTCTGAGCCTTCATTTCATGAGCTGTAGAACAGGGCCATGAATATTCATTCCCCAGGGTTACTGTGATAATTAAGTGAGATCGAGAGTATAGCAAAAGAATTTAGTAAATATTAGTAATTATTTCCAGCTCTGACATAACAGTTCAGACATCTGGAGATCAAGGCCTGGGCTTAGTCTCTTCAATCTCTGTCTTCTTCGTCCTCTGCAAACCCTTGGTTATTTCAGTCACACAGTATTCCTTCTAGTAGAGACTTTGTATGGGACGCACCTTGTTGTGCATCCACCCAGTCAACCACCCCAGGCTGAGACCGAGGAGGTAATGAATGACCCAGGTCTTTGCAGGTAGAAGAAAGAGATGCTAAAAGGACCTGAAACTTTTACAAACACAAATCAGTCCTAATCCCAAAGGCCCTGAAACAAAGGGTGGAGAACTGGACACCACGAGGCACAGCTAGTTGGTCACAGCTTCCAGCCAGACCATATCTATTATCAGCATGTCTGTTTACGTCTGATTCCCTTGCAGAGCAGAGCCTGCGTCTTACTCATCTTTGTAACTCAGCCACCAACACAGTGCTGGCCCATGACCTGTGTCCAATCAGTTTGTTGAGTGAGCGTTTCTACTAACCCTCCCACCCAGATTCATGGGACTTTTTTTTTTTTTTTTTTTTTGGTGTTGTCTTAGGATAAGGACTTTTAAGGCTGTCTTTAAACTTCATTTTGGTGGGAATTAGGGGTGTTATGAAAAAAAGACCACCTGAAAATAATTTCTCCTAGGCTCTTTATGTCTCTAGGCAATGTCTGCCTGAAAATTGCCTGTTTACGGAGAGGCTCAGTCTTTGGCCAGATGGAGCTCAACTCCAACGAGTCAGCTCCAATCACTAATAGCAGCTGCTGGCCCCAAGAGCTCCCTGCAAGAGGAGAAAAACCAGCTGAAATGAGAAAGTTTCCATTGCCTGTAGCAAAAGCAGGAAAACCTAAAACAAAGTAAAAAGGTGTGGCTGACCTATTATATATTATTAATAACAACACCTTTTATTTGAACATGACTTCAGGAGTGAAAAAATGCACTTCCCTGTATTATCTCATTTATTTCTTACCACTCCCCTTTGAGGTATTATTATAACCAATTTGCAGATGGAGAAACTACTCAGAGATAGGCCACAACACGAGCTGAAACCTCATGCGATGAGTTGCCAGCATCCTTTAATGAGAACTCATTGCTCTTTGATTTCTCTCCAGGATTATCTCAAGGTAGGTAAGGGCCTCGTGGCAGTCAGCAAGATGACCCTTAGCGGAGTGACTATAATTGTTCTGACCATTGTGGGCTCACAAACCCTTTTTTTAGAAATAGCAGACTTGGCCAAGATGGGATTTTCCCAAAAGAATTCTTTAGAAAGAGTACCAGAACCTTTACCTTCCACCTTGACAGTCCCCAGAGACAAACCGAAAGAACCTCGCTTCATGTCTCATCGGAAGGGTATTTGTGGTGCTGGCTTCATCATTCAAAGCAGGAAAGGCCTTTGTCATGGTCAAATGGCTTTAATGTATTTTGAATGCTACATAAATTCAAACTTGATGGCTCATTTATTTGTTGGATTGAAGTTTCATACAATAAACTAAGCCTTGGTATTTACTAATAACTTGTGCACTGCCCTTTGTTTAGAACAGCCAGAAGGCAAAGAAGTTGACCGAGTCCCTCATGGCCAATATGGTGTTCAGATCCTGGCATTTCCTGGGCTCTTTATGGATTGTAGAAGGAATGAGAAGAGGGTTGATTGTGGAGGGGGTAGGGGACGTGATGGGGAAAGGCGGAGAAAGGGGAACACTGCAGGCAGGCTTTTCCTTCCAGACTTATTTGACAAAGCTGCTTCTACCACTGAATTCAGTGAGCTGGGAATTCAGAACCGTGAGTGACAGGTCAGGCTTGGCTAGTGACTGTGGCATGACCTTGGAAGATTCATTGTCCCCTGCTGTGTCTCACTGTCTCACTCTAGAAAAAAGAAAGAAAGCTTATAATAAATTCTATTGATTATTCAAGGTGAGCTTCCTTCAACTACTCTCATTTCAGGAGATCTTTGTTCTTTGCCTCTATCCCATCCACAAAGATTTCTCTTTTTCTCAAACTTCAATATGTATTATTTGTCTCATGCCTCATAAGCAAGAACACAGGCTTTGGTGTCAGACAGAGGTGAGTGTGAGTCCCAGGTCCACCACTCATCTAAACTTGAACAAGTTAGGAATGTTTTCGAGCTTTCATTTCTTTGTCTGTGAAATGGTAATAACAGTATATAATCTTCTTATGTTATTGTGAAAGGTAAATGATCTGATACATGTTAGATCCTCAGTGCAGTTCCTGGCATTTAGGAAGCACTCCTTAGAAACAGAAGCAATATTAATTATAGCCTCATGTTTTAGGGTCCAGAATAAATTGTAAGTTCCTCGATGGAACGGAATGGGTGGTTTCCAATCCTTCACAGCCTCCAGCGTGTGGAGATGGACTTTTTTTCAGTGATAACAGATATTCATAGCTTACCTCTCAGAGACAGATAATGTGACTGCTCCTCAGAGGACTCGCTGAGAGCAGCAGCATCTTTGGATTCATTTGAAGGGCAAGAAGAAGTGGGCAAAATTTAGAAATCTCTACATTTCCATGGCCAGTGACATATATTCCTGTTAAGACTGGCTGACAGAATCTGCCTTCAGCACCTCCTCGTTTCTAGGCAACTACAATCCCCATCCAGTTCTCACTTATAGTGTCTGCGGAGCTCATTTGCTGGGATAGGTTCTGGCCCCCACAGAATACCCGAGGAACTAGAGCCTTGACTCAGAGTCAGTGGTGTGTCATGGACTCCTGGGTGCTGGTGCCTGTCTGTCTGGGTCCTGACCTAAGGCTTGCTGGCCCTGAGCTCCAGTATTCTCTGCTCCAGTTGACACTGGCAAGCCTTTCTCCTTCTTCCATGTTGGAGGAGGTCTAATTTGGTTTCAGTCTCCACAGCTCCCCCGAGTCACTTAGATAAATTCAGATTGGTTTAAGCCAATCATAGTGGTAGTACCATTCCTTGAATTTGGCCAATGAGAATAGGGCTTCCAAGTAGGTTTCTTAACTCCAAAAACAGGGGTAAGAGGAATACCAAGAAAGCTGCTTCCCTGCATTATCAGGATTTTCGAGAAAACCAATAGGATGAGTATATATTCATGATCTGGTTTCTAGTTTCTAATTCAATCTCATCTCTTATCACTTATCCTCTAGTCAGACTTAAAGCTGCTCTCTTTCTCTCTCTCTTTCTCTCTTTCTCACCTCAGCACCTTTGCATATGCAGTGCCCTCAAGATGAAATGCTACCCACCTGTCTTGGCCTCAGGCCTCAACTCCGCCACTTCCTCCCCCAGGAGGCCTTTTTGGATATCCCACTATTCTCTGGTTGGATATTTTCAGGTTCCAGAATGACGCTGCTGCTGCCTTTGCCCTTGACATGGCCGAGGAGGATCCACATTGGGGTGGCAAAGTGCTGGACAGAGAGTGAGGGGCCCCAGGGTGCTGCCTCTGTCTCTGCTGCTAAGGAAGCTGTAGGACCTCAGGGACTTCTCTTCCTCTTGGGGGCCTCACTTGCTCTGTATATTGAATGATGAAGTAGAGCTATGTCAGTAGACTCCAAGCTATGTTCTTTGGAGCCTGAGGGTTCCAGAGAGATGTCCCAGGTAAAGAACAAAAGATAGGCAAAGACAACTCCTGGATCCCATCCCCTAATTCCATTCAGGTCTTACTAATATCTGCATCATATATTGTGCTTTCATAATAATTTTTTTTTTAAAAAAGAGGAATTTAGAGCTTAAAATTTTTAGAAAACCACTGATCTTTCTAACTGAAGTCTCATGTAGCTCAAAGAACCTGTAGTAGCACAGGCAAGTGAAGGGAGACAATTGGGGAAACAAAAGATGATTATGGCGAGGTCTGTGGGAGGAAATAAGAAGATGCTGGCAACCCAGCCAATTGTTTTAGCCGCATCAAACCTGGTCCAGGTTGCACAGAAGCGAGAAGCTGTGCGATAAGACTGGATGTTGTGGATTTGGAATCAAAAAGTCTGGATCTTCTGGACTCCAAACTAGTGGTTCAGACCCTGGAGGCCCAAAAGATTCGTTTGGGAGCTTTACAGAAGCACTGATGCCAGGGGTCCCTCCAAGACATAGGCAACCAAATCTATCTCTAGGGGTGGGGCTGAGGCGTCCAGAGGACTCTGAAGCATCTAAACCCGCAGGAGAGGAGGCACCGTGATTGCCTTGCTCACCATCGTATTCCTGGCACCCAGCAGCTATGGCCAGCAGGTGATGGCCACAGCCAATCTTTGTTGCACAGGTGAGTAAATGAGTTTCATATTAACAACTGATAGGCTTAGATCACCTTATTCAAGTTGCTGCAACTTGCCGAGGTTTAGTTTTCTCATATGTAAAGTGAGAAAAGTAATTTCTACTTGGAAGTGGTGCTTTACGAATTGGAACTATGTCAAGTATCTTGCACAGCATATGACACACAGTAGTTGATTGATAAAATGTTACCACAGTCATTCGTGGCCATCAATATTGTTCAGATTCAAACCAAAAAATGTTGGGTTCCAATTTGGTTGCCTTGTGTCAGCCAAGATAGGCTAAATTACGCCGTGGTGACAAACAGCCTCCAGATCTCTGGGGGATAACACGGCGAAAGTTTATTTTTGCACATAGTACCTGTCCATCCCAGGTTGGCCGGGGGCTGTCGGTTTCAATCACATGGAACACTGCCATTCGCCATGGCAGCAAAGAGCAGTCAACAGTCTGGAGCTCCTTCCACTGGTGAATGCTCAGCCCAGAAGTGATTCACAACACTTCCACTCTCACCTGATAGACCAGAGCTAGTCACATGGTTCTATTTTTTATGCATGTCTAGGTGATGTTACTCAGCAGCGCAGCGGCAGTCTCTGATCAGAAAGCATCTAAGGGCAAGGACAGGTGCACCAGGTGCCCAGAAGACAGCGAGCAGGAAGTCACATTGATGAGCAGCAAAAAGGATCAGCACACTTGCTATTAAGAGCCCTGCATGACTCTACACACCCGATTCCCAGCGATGACAGCGGGAGTCGGTGACAGGTTGAGGAGCGAGGAGCTCTGGGTGTTTGTTGTGTTTTGATACCCAGCATGAATTCTTCCTTATTTAGGAATCAGCACCGAAATATAATTTTCAAACAATCCAATATGATCCAATTTACACAGCACACATTTCACCTGTTATAAAGGTGCAACTCAACGATTTTTAGTCCGTGTGCAGAGCTGTGCGACCATCACCCCGATCCAGCATTTCCGTCCCCTCGTGCCTATCCGTCAGTCCTCACTCGAGTGAATATTAATGTTTTCTGACTCTACATTTGGACCTTTTCTGAACATTTCACAGAAATGTGCAATGCTTCATGCTCAGTTTCTTTCACTATGCACGTTTTCAAGGTTCATCCACGTCGTAGCATTGTAGGGGGTTCCAAGGATTTTGGGGAGTGACGACAGAAAAAATATAACTAGGACAGGCAGTAACACACAATACACTTTATTGGGTGGTGCTTAGGCTTGCACGCGAGGCGAAGTCCCTTTCAGGATGAGACCATCTGGAGCCTTATGGCGGTGGGGCCTCCATTCATAAAGAGAAGGAAGAGAACAGGAGGACTCCCGGAGGAAAGCTGGCTCAGAGAGGCGCCTTAGTGTCTAGATGATGTCATAGCAGTGCAGTGGCAGCCTCTGGGTGAGAGAGTACTGAAGGGCCACAGCGGCTTGGGGTCTACATGGCTTGGGGCTTATCTTATCTACTGCTAACAAGCTGGCCGAGGCTTAGTGGGGAATGCAAAGCAGGCAACGACTAAATGACTAAAACGTGCTTGTTTGGACTGTTTCTTAGAATAATCGGATATGTAAAAATTTGGGTTTCATTGGAATTTTTTGCTAATGAGACTCAGCTTGTGGAAATAAACAACTGAGGAGCACTACACAGAGGCCTTATTTGGCACATTTATGTAACAAGGCTACATCAGTAACTCATTTTATTTGTTTTGGGGGGCTTTCTTTGGCTGAATAGTATTTCATTGTATGGATATGCCATATTTGGTTATCTATTCATCAGTTGATGAACCTGTGGATGTTTCTAATATTTGTCTATTATAACTTATGCTGCCATGAATATTTATGGAGAAGTCTTTTTGTCGAGATATGTTTTCATTTGTCTTGAGTAGATTTCTGGGAGTGGTAGAGGTAGACTATATGTTTATATATTTACTTTTTAAATATTCTTTATATTTACTTATTTAAGAAACAGCCAAATCGTTTTCCAAAACCACTGTAAATTTTACATTCCTGCCAGCAATGTATGAGGGATCTAATTTCTCCACATCCTTACCAAAGCTTGTTGTTTGTCCTTTTCAATGTATCCTTTCTAGTTTGTGCGAAGTGGTATCACACCATGGTTTTAATTTGCATTTTCCTGATAACTAATGATGTTGATCATTTTTTCATGTTCCTATCAGTGATTCATCTATCTTCTTCTTTGGTGATATGTCTTTTCAAATCTTTTGCCCAGTTTTAGATTGAGTTGTCTTCTTATTTTGTCATTTATTCTTGATACAAGTCTCCTATCAGATATTAATTTGAAAATATTTTATCCTAGTCTATAACTTGTTTCTTCATTTTCTTAATGGTATCTTTCAAATATACCATTGCACATAAAGTTGTTAATTTTGATGAAATCAGATTTGCAATTTTTTCTTTTATGGATCATGCTTTTGATACTGTATCTAATAGCTCTTTGTCTAAAAACTAATTAATAAATAATAATAATAATAATAATAATAATAGCTCTTTGTCTAATTCAAAGTCACAAGGATTTATTCTTATTTTTTCTTTTTAGAGATGTTATTGTTTTACCTCTAAATTTATGTCTATGATCCATTTTGAATTATTTTTTTGTGTGTGTGATGTGGAGTAAGAGTTTAGATTAATGTTTTTGCATGTGGATACTCAATTATCCCAGTACCTTTTGCTGAAAAGACTCTTCTTTCTCCATTGAATTGCCTTGGCATCTTTGTTGAAAACCAATTGATCATAAACATGGGTTTATTTTGGGACTCATTGGTTATTTTGAAGTGTGTTATTTAATTTCCAGATATTTATGGATTTTTCCATTTTATTTCTGTTGCTGAATTTTAGTTTAATTCCTTATGATTGAAAAATTTTTTCCCCTAGAACCTTTAATATCTCTTCCTAGTGCTTCTGGCCTCCATTGTTTCTAGTGAGGAGTCAGCTGTTAATTGTATTTATTCCTCTCGGTATATGATGAGTAATTTTTCTCTTGTTGCTTTTAAGCTTGTCTTTAGCTTTCAACAGTTTATAGATGATGTATTTAGATGTAGATCTATTTATATTTATCCTACTTAAAAAGGTCATAGAACTTATCAAATGTATAGATTAATGTTTCTCATAAAATTTGGGAATTGGGGGGCCATTTTTTCTTCAAATGTGTTTATGACCTTTCTCACACTTCTTTCTTCTGAGAATTCCATTACACGTATGTTGGTCTTCTCAATAGAGTCTTATAGCTCTTTGAGGCTCTGCTCAGTTTTCTTCTTCTTCTCCCCTCCTCTTTCCCCTCCTCCCCTTCTTCCTTCAATTCTTCCTCCTTCTTCTGTTCTTCGATTTGGATAATTTCTATTGATTTATATTCAAAGTCACTGATTCTTTATTATACCCGCTCCAATATTATGTTGAGCCACTCTACTGAAAATTCCATTTCGTTTACTTTATTTTACAACTCTAGATTTTTAATTTGGTTCTTTTAAGAATATACCTTCTATTTCTTTGTTGATATTCTATACTTGATGAGTTATTATCATCATATTTTACCTTAACTTTTAAAGTGTAATTTCTTTTAGTTTTTAAACATGTTCTTACTAGTTCCTTTGAAGTCTTTGTGCTAAATCCACCATCTTCAAGGACCTTTCAGAAACCGTTTCTATTGACTGCTTTTCCCCTGAGCTTTTTCCTCCCTCATATTTCTTTGATGTCTTATGATTCTTTATTAGAAACTAGACATTTTATATAACATTTATGGTAATAACTCTGGATTCTTACTTCCTTTCTTGGAGTTGTCATTGCTGTTCTATTGTTTGTTAAGCGACTTGTCTGGACTTATTCTGTAGAGCGTCTCTTTACTTGGGTATGTGGCAGCTGAGGTTTTTGCTAAGTTTTCTTTTTTTTTCCTTGTTTTTATTTCTAAGCTTGGCTTTACTAGTTGCCTTTAGTTTAGAATAGCTTACTAATCTATCAGAAGTTGTGCTCAAACACATTGAGCTAGTAAGGCTTTCTTTCACCCTTTGCCAGTGGAACTCTGTATGGATTGGGGAACACACTTAAAGTTCAGGCAGTTTATAAATCTGACTCTGTTCTTACTTTCTTCTGAGCCTGTTTGTGTTTTCTCTTGATGCACACAAACTCTTACATTCATCCAAAGATACGTGGAAACTAGTTTTCTCCAGTCTCTCCTGAGCATGCACTCAGCCTTTGAGCATCATTATAGCCTTTTAGACCTCTAGGGCCATGATGGAGTTTTTCTAGACCTGCTATACCTATCTAGTTACCTAGATGTCTGTGTCAAATTTCTGGCTATGCTTCCAGTCTATTGCTTATTCCAACCAATACCACAGCCTCAGAATAACTGTGACATTGGCCTTCCCCATTTGTTTGTTTAGGCAACCACTACTGTTTCCCACGATTTTGGAGACATGGGATTTTTTCTCTGCTCCACACCAAATCAAGTCAGTCTCCTTTGGCAGACAAAGTTGTTGATTTTCACATCTTGCCCTGCTCTAGTAGACCTACTATACTCGCGGAACTGTAGGGATAATGGGAACAGCCCCAGGGCAAAACAGCATAGAGTCCAACTGTCCTTAGCCAAGTTTCAGTAGGTTTACTTGAATAAACACTTCTCAATTTTTTGTCAGTTTGGTCAGTTTCCAGTGTCTCAAAGTTGTTTTTGACAATTCTGCCCAGTTTTATAGTTGTTTGGGGGGAAAGAATTTGTTATCCTTCTCTCCCTGCCAGTTTGGAAATCCTACCTCTTAAATATAATTTTATGTCATTATTTCTCTATTGTGTGCTGCTTTGCTGAAACTGCTAACCAGGGGCCCCACCCTTTTCCAGCCAGGAGATACACCTAAGACACAGGCTGAGCCATTAAATGGTCTTGACTCAGATTTTTAAATCTTGATAGATGTGACACAAAAACAGAAAATAAAAGTTTGTAATTCATTTGCTTTAGCCACACACCCTGGCAAGATTCTCCTTTATCTCCTTCTATCTACATATCTGGGGCTCCCTCGATTCTCATCACATACAAAGCCTATTTCTCTAACTTTTCATCAGTTATGGAAGGACCTCCATGTTCAACCAAAAGTATACCTTTCCTGCTCAAGTTAGCCAGAACCTGTTTCTGTTGCTTGCAAACAAAGAACCTGATTGGTATAGCTTTTCAAAGGATGTGCAGAAGGGAGTCTTCTAAAGATACCAGATAAGAGGCCAATTATTCACTTGACAATTTTCAGAATTGCCACAAAACACACGTGTCCATGAAAAGCTCCTGGGCCGGCGGTGTGCTGTGTGTCTGATGAGATCCCACTGGAGGGGCCAAGTCTGCACCTGTCACCAGCCACAAAGAAGATCCAATTTCTTATCCATTTCATCTGGAGAACCATCTGGGCTGGAAATAGCAGTAATAATAACAAATCATCGTCACCAGATATCCTCACAAATAGCACTTCTTTTCTGTTGCTCTTGTTAAAAATCAAGTTTTCAAGTCTGCTAGTGAATAAGCAGCCAGCAGTAGTTATAAAGGCTGTTGTGGTGTACTGGGAGACTGGATTGGGACTGGACTTAGGAACATGGTATAAAGAGACTTCGCTGCTGGCAGTCTTTTCTGAGGGTCAGGAAGTTGGGAGGAAAGCCCCAGAAGGCTGTGGTAGCAAGAAGTCCTACCAAAAACCATGCGAAGGAGTGTTGGGTAGCAATGGCTTATATCATGTATGACACCTGAGGTTTTGTTTGATGTAGGCTAACCACAGGATGTGAATGCGAAGTAAGCAATCTGATATTAAGCACATTGATGATAGAGGTATATTATTTTAAGGGAGATGATTGTCCTCTAGTTCATGCTTTTTCAGAACACTAAAGTTATGTCTTTATTTTGGCATCATACATTTTGTGTGCTGTAGACTAACAAGAACACATTCAGAGGAGAACAGTCAAGATGGTGAATTGATGTAAATTACCATGTGATGAACAATGAAAGGAGCAGAGGCTTTTGGTTTAGAGAGGGGAAAATAAAGGGGTAGGAATAGAGAAAGGGAGGCATGATAGATATTGTTTAAAATCTGCAGGTCTAACAGGTGGAAGAAAGAGAAAATTTGTTCTCTCTGCCTCCAGAGACAGATCTGGGATCAATGGGCAGAAGCCACAAATAAATACATTTTAATTCCATATCCTACTATGTGAAAAACTTTAATATATTTTTCCAAAGGTCACCTGGCAATGGATTTTCACCTTATAATTTTAGTCAAAGGATGCATCATTGTGAAGACCAAAGCTGTTAATTTATAAAGACTGACACTTGTAAGTGGCAGGTAGATGACGGCTATACAAATTGTGTATATATGTGTTTAAGGTTTTGTTTATTTACTCTTAAAAATTAAGCTTAGCAATTGTATTACAGATTGCAACCTGTAATAGCAAAAATATGTTCCCTATTTTGAATTTACTACAGCGTACAAACCCTATTTATAAAAGAACTATATGTATTTTGAGCATTTATTTGCTTAAGGGTGTTAAAGCGTTTTTAAAGAATTTGCTGAACCATGTGTAAGAGTTCTGAGAAATGGAAGAAGCTACACGAATAAAAACCTTAAAGAAGAGATCAAATAGCTGACAAGCGAGGGGCTAAGAGTAAACCTGGAGGAAGGTGGGAATTAGAAGAAGAGCAAACAGCCCTGCAACTGTCAGAAAGAGCAGAGAATAATCCGGCAGCTGTAATCGAAGTGAATGGGCAAAGCATAACATGTCGTTAGAACTGTGTGCGCTGCATTGCGCTTGGATAGTAGGACCCTACCGAATATAACCATTTAAATCATCATACATACGTCACAGGAGTAAGACTCGGGGCCACAGCCTGCTCATCTAACACCTTTGGGTGAATTTGAAAAAGGCACCCTCCTGGGAAGAGGCAGCGCTGTAGGTGAGTCATTTAGAAAGTAGAGCATAAGCTACAGTTCGTCTTGCTCACATTCCTTCTGCCGAGCATCCTTGTACAAGGAATATCTGTATCCACAGGCCCGGAGAGTCTTGACAAGGTCTATTCCTATGTTCTGAAACCCATATTTAGAACTCTGTATCCGGACTCTTTAAAGGTTGCGTTGGAAGAAAGAAGTTATTCATCATGTTTGAATGGTATACACCACACCACATACAAGGAATGGTACGGAAGAACTCTCGGAGCTATCCATATTTGAAATGTGAAGCTTCAGGAGAAAGCGGATTCTCCATTATTAGAGAGGTCCTAGCAAAGGTGTGGTTATAGGAAATAAGAAAAGCAGTCTAGTTACTAGGACGAGGTCTAAAGTCTGAGTGGAATTAGGAGTAAAGTTGGTGAGGATGTGCCAGTGGTTTTCAGATGTTAGGGTGCGTCAGAACTTCCTGGAGGTTATCGGCATATACTGATGGACCTCAGTCCCAGAGTTTCTGATTTGGTAAGTTCTCACAGGTTCCCAGGTCACGCCGATGATGCTGGTCCAGGGACCACACTAGAGAGTCATTTGCAAATTGTAACGTGGGTACAAATCACTTAGAGATCTTGTTAAAATGTGGATTCTGTTTCAGTGGAGCTGCGGTGGGGCTTTAGATTTTGCATTCCCTGGACAAGCTTCCGGGTGCTGGCCCAGGGACCAGGCTTTGAGTATCAAATGCCTCAGACTGGTTCCGTGGCAGCTTCTGAGCCTGAAGTCATGTGACAAATTATCTCAGCTGTAGAGATTAGAGGACTATTGGGCAGAGAGCCAGGTAGCTCATTCATTCATTCCGCAGCTATAAGTGCCTACTGAGTGCCAGGTGCTGTTAAAGGTTCTAGGGACACAGCAGTGCACAAGCAAAGCCTTCACTTCCATAGAGTTCACATTCCAGAGAAGCGAAATCTTGTTTACAGCTCGCTCCCTAACCTCCCAGAGGATTCTTTCGGTTCAATATTTCATATCACAGTTTATCCTGAGGAAGGAGAAGAAATATAAAGGACTGCAGAAAAGTAAAATAACTTAAAATACCTTTTTTTCTTCCCATTTTAAGAAGTATAAAACTTCTTAGACTTGTGAATAAATTTTTCAGAAAAGACGTTCATATATATAGGCATACTCACTTTTACTTTCTCTGAATACATTTCTAACTAAATGCACATCAAGATGCATGGTAATACCACTGTCACGTAGAGATAGAGACATAGTTAAAACTTGTACATTGCTTTTTAAGTTAGGATGGTTCACAACTGTGGAGCAGGACAGGGTTTGGAGGAAGTCGACGATACCTGAAGGAAGTGAATGGGAATTTCTCATGAACTTTTACTTCCCTCCCAGGAAGTCTGGGTGAGTGGGAAGGAAACATCTTATAGATCGGCAGTCCAGGTGAGGCGGTAAAGTGTAGTGGCCAAAAGCATGGTTTCAAATCTTGTCCCCTTCACTTATTACAAATGATGTATCCTTGGCAAGTTACTAATATCTCTGATCTCTAGCCCTTAGCCGAAAAGGAGGAATAAAGTTTACTTTACAAGGTGGTTGGGAGAAAGAGTGAAACAACCTAAGAATGGCTCACAGTAAACTCTCAATCATTAGAATCCTAGCAGGCTAGAGGTAGACCAGAATGTCTGTATAGTTCAGGGCCACTTTTGACAGACAGGGCAGAGGGCTAGACACAGCCCTGGCTGCAAAGATTCTCCATGGCCAACTTTCCAGAAGGAGGCTGGGAATGCAACAGAAGAATTTTTTTCTTGAGATAAAAAGAAAACCACCAACCAGATAATCAAGGACTGAGTTAGACTGAGCAAGAGAGAGCTCTATGGCTACAATTGGTACAAATTTCTAGGATTGGGGTAATGAAACTTTACAATATATACACAAGAACAGCTTTTGAATTTGTGATGTTTTTAAGTATACCTAAAATTAGAACACCTAAAACTGGTGACCTCTGCACCCATACCTGTTAGATAGTGAATTTGTACTAACTGTTAAGAAAGTAATTTGGCACTGTGAATTAGAAGTTAGAAAAATATTCATGCTCTTTCACTTGTTTATTTTCCTTTTGGAAATTTATTCTAAGGAAATAATCCAAAAGAAGGAAAATCAGGAAGGTGATTATTATTATTACCTATATTTGAAAAGAGTAAAACAGGAAGCAGCTAAGGTAATTTATTTTTATTTTTATTTTTAATGAGATATAATTGACATATAACATTGTGTAAGTTTAAGATTTACAGTGTGTTGATTTGATAAACTTCAATATTGCAATATGATTACCACAGTAGCATTTGCTAACACCATTATCATGTCGCACAATTACTGTTTCTTTTTTGTGATGAAATGTTTAAGATCCAGTGTAGTAGGAACTTGTAAGTACACAATACAATATTGCTAACTACAGTTACGTTGATGAGCATTCGGTCCCCAGAACTCACTCATCTTTGGTCCACAACTCGCCAGTTGCCCACATCTCCCAGGCCCTAGTAGACACCATTCTACTCTCTGTTTCTTCGAGCTGGCTTTTTTCAGATTCCATACATAAATGATAGCATATAGGATTTGTCTTTATCTATCTGACTTTCCCCAGTGTAATGACCCCAAGATCCATCCACGTTGTCACAAATGGCAGGATTTCCTTCTTTCTTATAGCTTAATAATATTCCATTGTGTATATATATATCACTTTACGGACCCATTCTTCTTCCATTTATTCATCAATGAACACATAGGTTGTTTTCCTATCTTAGCTATTGTGAATAATGCTGCAATAAACATGGGAATGCAGATATCTTTTTGAGATCCTGCTTCATTTCCTTTAGCTATATACTTCAAAGTGGAATTGCTGGATCCTGTAGTAGTTGTATTTTTAACTTTTTGAGGAACCTTAGTACTGTTTTCTATAGTGGTTGCCCCAGTTTATATTTCCTTGTCAAAAATTAATTGACTGTGTATGTAGGGGTTTATTTCTGGGCTCTCTATTCTGTTCCATTGGTCTACGTGCCTGTTTCTATACCAGTACTGTACTGTTTTGATTATTATAGCTTTGTAGCATAGTTTGAACCCTGGAAGTGTGGTGTCTCCAACTTGTTCTTTTTCACGACTACCTTGAGTATTTGGAATATTTTGTGGTTGTATACAAATTTCAAGATTATTTTTTCTACTATGTGAAAAATTCCATTGGACTTTTTATAGAACTTGAATTAAATCTATAGATAGCTTTGGGTAGTCCTTCCTCTTTCCATAGTAAATTGCCTGTGTTTGCAGCTGGGTAGCTTTCTCATTTCTGCTTCCCACAGAGGGTTGGGGTCCAAAGACCTCTTTTCATTTTGTTCTGTTTCTGTCTCTTTCAGTCCGAGATGGTATTTCTTCTGCTAATACAATTCTCTTGAAAATTTTGTGGGATTTTATGACTCTTACTAGAGTTTCCTCTATTAGCAAAACCAACAAAGAGTCTGTGAGAGAGACCCTGCTCTATCTTAGACTCCCTGTAAGGCTGCTAAGGGCAATATCCTTAGGTGCCTAAAAAGTCTATTACTTAAGAGGTGTAATCTACAAAGCATGATCCTTAGACGCCTTTTATCTGATGTGCAGTGTCTATGAGATACCATCTTGAATCTTTCTAAAATCTTTTCAAAAGTGTTTTAAAATCACCCCTCTGGCTTCGTTTTTGCCATCTGACCACATTTTCTCGAAAATCTTTTCTCTGAGGCTCCTTCTCACTTTAAGAAACTCTTGCTGACTAAAAATACTTTCTTGGGCCCTTTGAATTTTCCTCCAAATTCCACTTGAAAACTGAATAGTTGCTTTTCTAGTCAATCTGTTTATACCTCTGTAAGGTCATTTTATTATAGGCAGCTAGAAGCAGCCAGGTGGCATCTTCAACACTCTGCCTGGACACTTTCTCAGCTAGATCATAGAGTTCACTGAGTGCATTTTCTACTTTCTACATTACTGCAGGTGGTGGTTTTACTAACTTTTCCACCTCTGTGTAGCAACGATCTCCTTTTCTTCAGCCTCTTATAACATTTTCCTCAGTTTTCTTTAAGCTCTCACAGACATAATTCTCAAGGCCTGTGTCCCTTGCCCAGTGTCAAAGCCAATACCACATGTTTTAGGTTTTTATTATAGCCATCTCTTATTTTCAGGTACCAAAATTCATTTTGGTCGATATTGCTATACGGAACGTTGCCTCGAAACCGAGCAGCTTAAACAGACGATTTTATTTTGCTTATAATTTTGTGCATCACAAATTTGAAAGGGTTCGGCTGAACAGTTCTCACTTGAGGTTATTTATGCAGTTACAGTAAGATGTCAGCTGGGACTGGGGAAAAAATCTGATGACTTGACTGAGCTAGATGTCCAAGATGGCTCACTTGTATGCTTGGGAGTCAGTGCTGGCTGTTAGCTGCAAGCTCAGAGGGGCTGTTAATCAGAGTGTCTGCGTGTGGGCTCTCTGCATGGCAGTCTGTAAGGATACCTGGTCTCCTTACATGCTGTTAGTTTCCACTAGACCTAACGTCCCATCAGAACCAGGTACAAACTGCATGGCCTTTCCTGACCCAGTTCTGAGATTTACACAGCATCACTCCTGCGTTCTGTTGTCTACAACGATGTCAGTAAGTCATTACAGATTCTAAGGGAGGAGACATAGGGACCACCTCTCTATGAGAGGAGTAACAAAGAATTTGCAGGTATATTTTTAAAGTGCCATACAATGTATTAAATTCCCTAAGATTAAGTACAAAAAGCAGAATGTAGAATTGCATGTATACTGTCCTTGAAGTGATACACAAAAATGTGTATATGGAAAACACTGGAAACAAATGCAAAAAATTATTGTAATTATTTTGTTACTATGGATGATTTTTCTCCATTTATTTTATAATAGGAAAAAAAGAAGGATGGTTTTGCTCCCTAGCCTCTCTTTTATTTTTCTTATAGTTTATGCTTAGGGTAGCCACGAAAATCATTTGAAGCTGGGTTTAGGGGTGAGATGGAGCATCGATAAAGTGACTGGACGTGGAATCGCCCGTGGCTGTGGTGGGAACCAACTCAACAGTGGTCTTCAGGTTTTTATACGACATTTTGCAAACAATGTAAGTTAGGGCCAGGAAGAAGCCCAAAGGTGTTCTCTTTACTTGTATGCTCAAGAACTCTGAAAGTAGGTTCATATATTCTAGTACAATCAAATTCTGTTCTGCCCATGAAACAATTAACAGGAAAAAATAAATAAAATGAGGACACTGAAAAATAGTCCAAAGCTCTCCAAACAGAATGTGTTTCCATTCAGTCACCCAAGCAATGTAGAGTCAAAAACTGTCTATGTGTCATCCACCACACCCCATCTTGCCCACCCCTCACCCCCCATATGTCCAGAGAGCTTTCTTGACCTGCTTTTGCTCACAGCAGGGCCTGGATCACAATACAAGTGGAAAGAACTGTTATGGACTAAACTGTGTTCTCCCCAAATTTGTACGTTAAAGCCATAACCCCAATGAGTTGGCATTTGGAGATAAAGCCTATAGGGGATAATTACGGTTAAAAGATGTCATCAGGGTGGGGCCCAATCCAACAGGGCCAATGTCCTCGTAAGAAGAGGAAACACCAGAGAGCTCTTTCTCTCTCGCGCATATACAGAGGAAAGGCCACGTGACAACGCAGATCGAAGCTGGCCATCTGCAAGCCAGGAAGAGAGGCCTCGGGAGTGACACAACCTGCAGACACTTTGATGGTGGACTTCCAGCCTCCAGAACTGTGGGGAAATAAATTCCTGTTGTTTAAGCCACCCAGTCTGTGGTACTTTGTTAGGACAGACAAAGCAGACCAATGCAAGGCCCTTTAGGCTGGCTCCTGGTGTTTGTTTTTTGACATGTCCCTATCATTTATTGAGCCCTTCTTTACTTTCTGGCATGATAAAACGTTTCAGGTCATCTAATTCTTTCCCTGCCTGTGGTAGGCAGGAGAATGTTCCTCACAAAGATGTTCACCCCCTAATCCTCCCAACCTATCTGTGTTACATCGAAGGCCAGTAAGTATGTCATCACATGAAATTTCGTTTCATGAGAACAAAAAGAGTTTTTTTAAAAACACGCATTTGTAATTTTTCCTAATAGATAAATATTGAAAATAAACTTAGTTGAAATTTAAGAAAATGAGGAGGCACTTCAAGGATAAGAATGGTTTATTTCTTACCCTCCCTGCACAGCGGAGATAGATGGAAATGGTACAGAGCTGTCACAGGATGGACTCGAAGTGGGCGGTAAGAAGAACAGAGGGCTTATACCATCGGAGCGCACCAGGCACACGCTGAAAAACGTCCTCTGAGGGAAGACTTAGAACATGTAAATGAATTCCCAACAACTCCCGTGTGTCTACGGGAAGACATACGGTAGAAGCTGAAGGGAAAACAAAGGAGTTTAAGACATAGTCCTTGACCTCAAGGAATTTACAATCTAAGGATAGGTTCTCATATATATGAGCAACCAAAAAGAGTGCGTAGAATATATAGGGACATTTTCTGGTGCTGACAAGGAAAACGGACAACTCACTTAGGGACTCAATTGGTGGCAAGACTTAAAAGATAGAAGGCAGAAAGACACAGCAGTGAGGAACCCGATTTGAAAAGACAGCAGAGAAAATCACGCTCTCCACAAATGGAGCTTTATCGCAGTTGAAAGAAGCCTGATACAAAAGAGACCACGGCATGTGGCTCTGATCGAGGTCTTGTGAAAACACTGAGCTGTTTATGATCTTCGCGCTTGTGTTTGCGGATCTTCAACAGCTGCGCGTGAATAGTGTGAGTAGGGAAGAGGCAACCGAAGAATTAGCGGATGCCAGCGCTGTGGCTGAAGCTGCCTCTCCTGATGTCGCTGATAAGGTGGTAAAGAAACCAACTGGAAAATTTCGAATGCGTTCTGCTGAGGTGTCCTCTTCCAAGCTTCTTCTTGTTGACTTCTGTTCCACGTGAAGCCTACCAGAGGCCTTCAAGCTTGATTGACTTCATGCCTGACTCGTGAGCGCCATATGCCTTTTGCATTTTGCAACGTGTTGATATTTGAAGAGCTTTAAGGATGCCTCAGATCCCCATTAAAAGTGTTTTGCATAGTGGTTTTGGCACGATCATCTCTGTATAAAGCCTTAGAAGCTTCATGAACTGTGTGACCTTAGTCGAGTTACTAAACCTTTGTGGGACTCAGTTTCTCGTCTATAAGATGGGAATGACAATTTAACAATCATCCTTATGGTAAACGGGGTCCATACCTGGTTGATTCCAGGTCAGACTATTTTGTAGGACGCTTGGATTCTTGGAGAGAGACTGACTGAACCTGGCCCATTTTGCCTTGACCAAACTGTAGGTGTCTCATAGTGGGCCCTGGAGCTGGATGAGAAGATCCTTTCTCCCTTGTTGCAGAGCCTGGCTAAGTTGCCTTGGCCTAAACTCTAAGATATGGGGACATCTGGGGCCTTTCTGATGGAAACCGAGGGAAGCCCATCATAGCCCCAAAGCAGCCAGAAGGGTATATGTCAGGGAAACTGAGTTGTTAAGCCTGCCCGACTTGTCAGTGCTATTAGCTTTTCTCTGTATTTTATTTCCCTGTCATTACTCCCACACCTACACTCAGTCTCGGATCCCCTGTGGGGATCAAGCCTGCCCACGTTTGAGATTCAACAGACACGTGGAGGTGAGCCCTCACTTCCCCAAGGTCAGACTGGCAGTAGCAGTGGAGTCATCAGCACAGGGTCATTGCGTGCAGAGGCACTGTATCGATGAGGAGGCCTGAGTGGAAGAACTCAAGGGCCTGTGCCCGAGCCCATGGGAGAAGGCACTTTGAGGGCTGAAGCAGCTGGAAGATGGTGTGATAAAATGGGGGAGTACTTCCTGCTAAGTAGGCCAGTCCATGGATATCGTCCCCTGGGTTACCAACCTAAACACCTTCCTTTAATGGGACCCACATACCTTCATGCCCAGTGGCAATGGCTACGATATTTAATCACTTCTGTATTGACAAAGACAATCCCAAAGGATGTAGCTGGTTCTCATGGTGAAGCTTCCAATCATTTATGGAAGAAAGCAAATCTTATTTCTGGTGATACAGAAAGGCTCCAAGCTCTTTTATAAAGAAGAGAAGGAATAATTGGGGTGTCCTTGATTTGCCCATCAAACCATGGATTCCTTCCTATTGAGACCGATAAAATTCTCACTACTAATCTAGATTTTGATATTGGAGTTCTTTCAAGAGAACAGAGGGAATCAGGTTTTCTGAATGCCCCATTGTGCCAGGAGTCGACCCTTTAGTTGCTGGATGTTGAGGAAGTCTGTGAGGTCCCAGAGGAGGGGCTGGGAGGCTGGTATTAAAGAGGCAAACAGAAGGTTTGGTCGAGGTCTATTTACCAAAGAGCATGAAAATACATCAGCGTTTTAATAACTGGAGCATCTGGGTACTGATGCGCACTGGTCCTGCCCACACATGCCACTCCTTCACACAGTAGAGGTGTCCTCACCTAGATGTCATTTTCTAAAACCCAGGGTTTAGATAGAAAATTCTATCTGGGCCCCTCGAACTTTAGCTGGCAACCGGATGGGAGGGCAGCCTTGCTTCAGTCCGGCGCACCTCTCACGCCCAGGCAGGTCTTTCCACCCTCCGGAGCAGGCAGGGAGGCTCCCGGGGAGAGGCTCCGTGCTGCTGCCCCTTTCCACTGAGTCTCCAAGGCGAGCAGGCCCACGTGCCCCAATTCCCGTTATAGGGCTGTGCTCTGCCTTGCCTAAAAATAAAAAGGTTGACTTATTTTTAACTGTAGCTCTTCTGCTTCTGGGCCTGCATGAATGCTAGTTGATTCGTAGCTGGCAAAGTGAAACTATTTCCATGACCACAAAAACTCATCCAAGGTCCCCACCACCTCAACCCACACCATCCTACTCCAAATCAATGAGGCTGACTCAGTTTCCTGCTGACTCACAGGAGTCCTGGCTTTATCAGTCAGCTGGTCCCACAGGTTAAAAATGGCTCCAAGCAGAACCCAAGATCTCTGGGAATCAGAGCATTGCACATGGCACTGTGAGAGGTAGTGTGAGGCCTCAGACCCCCTGCACTGTCCTCATGGCCTGGATCTTCTCACCGGGCTGAATATCTCCAGTTTGCAATATGAAATGGGAGCTTGAACAACAGCGGGAGGTGCAAGGCCAGCCGGAAGCACAGGGCTCAGATGCTGCTGAGCCCAAGGCCTCCAATTCCTCATCTGCTACTTAAAATCAAGCACCTTAGGAAATTCAGGCAACCTGATGGTCAGCTGCTTAGAAAAACTGGATTCCAAACTAAACTCCCAATTAGTTATAGAAGAAAGTAAACCCTAGTGCTAGTGACCTGGAAAGGCTCTAAAGCTCTTTTATAAAGGAGAAAAAAAAGATAATTAGGTTGTCGATGGTTCCCCTGCAAAACCACGTTTCCTTCCTGCTGAGACCTATAGAACTCTCAACACTAATCTTTTTTAATTCTGAGTTTTGATACTACAGTTCTTTCAAGAGAGCAGAAGGAATCAGAGTTTCTTAAAGGAATAGATTCATGGCTTAAGATCAATCTTTTTATATCTATGCAAGTGAATCTTCTTGCACAATTAACAACACTTGCTCCTGCTGGCAAAAAAAAAAAAGTTGATAATCTTCCAATAAAAACAGTCAATTCCAAGATGATGGAACAATCTACGTTATCTTCTCATAATGCTTAATTTTAATAAAATTTGTGAGCACTGGGAGCAGGGCTTACGAGTGACAAGTAAAAGTTTCCTTTTGGGGGAGCAGCCAAGGAATTTCAGAGAGAATTTGTTTTTGACCAAAAAAGAGAAATACAACTTCAAATAACCATTGAACTCCTGTCTTTACTCCTTAAAGATAGTTTTTGAGTATCTCCAAACAAGTGTTAAATTGTGATAACTGATTTTATGTTTCACCTTGGCTGGGCCAAAGGGCCCTGATATGTGGTTAAACATTATTCTAGATGTTTCTATGAGGGTGTTTTTGGTTGAGATGAACATTTAAACCAGTGGACCGTGAGTAAAGCAGATTGACCTCCATAATGCGGGTGAGCCTCATCTAATCAGTTGAAGGCCAGAATAGAACAAAAGACTGACCTCCTCTGAGCAAGAGAGAATTCAGCAGCAGACAGCCTCTAGACTTGAATGGTAGCATCAGCTGGTCCCTGGTCTCTAGCTTGCAGGCCCACCCTGCACATTTTAGACTTGCCACTTCCATAACCACATGAGCCAATTTCTTAAAATAAATCCCCTTCTGTGTATGTATACATCGCATTGGTTCTGTTTCTCTGGAGAACTCTAACACAAATGTGTTTTCCTGTTTCTCTCATTTGATTCCTTCCTTTTAGTTTCTCCTTAATCTTGCCTGAACAGTGGCATCACCAAGGGACCTTTAAAAAACACAGATGTCTGGACTCCCAACTCCAGAGTCTAATGTGATTAGTCTGGGCTGTGGCCTGAGGGTCAAGACTTTAAAAGCTTCCCAGGTGATTCTGAAGTGTGATTCTGTTTGGAAAACATTATATTACAGTTTCTTGGTCAAAAAAATCTAAGTAACAGCTGGGTTAAAACTCTTCAACTATTCTATTTCTTAATCAGTTTGATTGGCTCCCACTTCTGCAAATCTTACCTTTATGAGATTATAGAGCAGAGTTACAATGTCCCATTGAGTGTATTTTTAGGTCATCAATTGTGAACCGTGCCACATTGTATTTACACAAATTCCTATCTTTAAAAAGAAAACATACTTTTCAAAGTTTTACATTAATTCTTTGATGCTGGCAAAGTGGCTAGTTAATTTGCATCTATTTGACTGACAAAAACACTGGAACAAAAAGAAACAATTTTTTTTTTTTTTTTTGCAGAGAATTGTTCCTAGCAGCCATAACTGTCCAATGAAGGACTAAATTGCCTTTTGAGAATTTCTTCCCATAGTGATTCTTATGAAGCCGTGGAACCATGTCTACTGATATATTTGCACATGAGGCTGTCCATTAAGGCCTAGTTTGTGGAAATAAAAGACTGAAAACAACCTAAGTGTCTACCATGAGGGACTGGTTAAAAAATTATAGTCCATCCTAAAATGACATGCTCTGCAGTCATGAAAAGGAATGAGGCAGCTCTTTATGCTCCGGCATGGAATGAGCCAGTCAGTCACATATTAGAGCCGCCTTGGACCAGTTCGCGAGGGCAGATTATCAGAGTTTCTTCTTAACTCCGCAGTCAGTGATCTCACAGAGCTGAAAATGGCTCTGGTAGAAGTGATGCTACGGAAATCTGTAAATGCTACCGATCAGGGCACTTCTTCACCCACAAGAGCTGGTTATTAAACATTTGCTTGCACGCCACTGAAAAGATCTCCAAAACTTCTTTTCAAGGGAGTAAAGCAAGATGCGGCACATGTGTACAGTATGCTGGTGACTATGTAAAAATAGAGTAATTTACATGCATGAAAAAAACCCTCTGATTCCTCAAAATTTAAACAGAAAATTACTGTATGACCCAACACTCCCACTCCTGGGTATATACCCAAGAGAAATGAAAACATATGTTTACACAGACACTTGTACGCAAATGTTTATAGCAGCATTATTCGTAAGAACGAATATGGTGAAAACAACTCAAATGTTATTTAACCATAAAAAGGAATGAAGTACTGATAGATGTTATCGCTTGATGAACCTTGAAAACATTATGGTAAGTGACAGAAGCCAGACAGAAAAGGTTGCATGTTGTACGACTCCCTTTATATGATACATCCAGAACAGGCCAGTCCATAGAGATGGAAAGAAGAGTGATGCCCAAGAGATGGGCAGTGGAAAGTGGGAGGGAATTATTACTCAATGGGAAATTTTATTTTTTGTCTTCTTTTTCTGGGCTGATGAAAAAGTTGAAACTAGAAAAAGGTGGTAGTTGCCTGTGAACACACTAAATGACACGGAATTGTACACTTTCATATGGCTATTCGAATGTTACCTCAATTTTTGAAAAAAAATGAGACCGAAAACCTCTGGGAGGCTATACACTGAAACTGGTAAACTAATTGTCTCTTGGGGGTAGAACTGGATTCCTGGGAGACAAGGTGCAAGGGTGACTTCCACTGTATACCTTTTTCTACTTTGAAATTTTGAAACATATGGACAAGAGGGGCTATGAATGTGTAACAGACACGTGCAAAGATCAAGATAAATAGGTAAAGAATGAGCTAGTGGTAGATCACCATTAATTGAGAATCTACAAATTAAGGCTCTAGCTCAGTTCAGCAAACACTAGCTTTGCAGAGGCTCCCACTGGTTGGCTAAATTCACCATATTCCATCAGGTGGTAGCAGAATGCTCAGGAGACTTGGTAGTAGAGGGGGTAAGAACTGTCTGGGGAATACCTTTATGTCCTTAGGTTGGACGTGTGACTTTTCTGAGCCTCAGCTTTCTCCTCTGTAAAATACAGGTGATTAGACCTACCTCTCAGAGTTGATATGGCAATGGTTCTGAGAATTAAGATAACATGAGGGTGTGCCTAGGGCACTATAGGCGCTCAGCAATGTTAATATCCTTTCTCAGGAAGTGGATAGTGCTGCAGGCTTTTTCCTCTCAAGGGCTCTACCTGGTGTCTTCTCATGAAGATTTGCTTAGCCTTCTTTGTTCAACTAATCCAGTTACTAATGCAATCTTTCTCCAGCGTTTTTATGAGTCCTCCATTTCTTCTGTTTTCATAAATCAAGACTGTGCCATTGAAGTGGAGAGTGAATAACAAAGTAAAAGAATTAGACTCCTAAGGGTAACTAGTGCCATGATTTATTGAGTGCTTCCCTTGGGACTCGTATTTTTAAATCTATTGTTTCTAACTTATACAACAGCCCTAGAAGCAATATATTTCAATCCTCTTTTTACAGGGCACAGAGAGTTTAAGTAACCTATTCACAGTCCCACAGTGCTAGTGAGAGTGAGCAGGGACTGGAACCCAAGACTTCCTGACTTTCTACTCCAGCATCACACTGCCTCATGACACCAAACTTAGAAATTCCTGAAGTTAAGACTCCTGTTCTGTGTGGGCTTTGAACAATCAGAATGTAGATGAAGGTTGAAAGAGACCCAACAGAGTATTGAATCTAACCCCCACCTGACAAGGATCCCTCGCTTCAACATCCCTGATTCTTTGACAGGAAGCTTGCAACCTCGTGCGACAGCTCGTTTCATTTTTAGACAGCGCTAATTACTAGAAAGACTCATGTGCTATTTGCAGTCAGATTCGCCTGCTATTTTCATTACAACTTCATACACCCGGATGAGGCCATCATTGAGGTGTCCTCAGCTGAAATCCTGAACTCCATTACCTTCTGGACTCACCTCCTAACACCATTGCCAAATAAAGTTCCTTCGGAACATCAGCAAGGCAGAGAAAGTCATGAAAGGGATGTTGATTGCGGCTTCAAATGAGTCAGAGATAGGTGATTACCTCTTTCTGAGAACAGGTTATTCTGGATGGGATGTTTTGTCACTAAGACAGAGGTATAGCATATATTGCAGAAGTTTAAAATAATCAGAATCGTGTGTATGCAACACAATTCCTTGGTTAATTAAAATGCTGCAAAAAGCAACGAAAGCTGATTTTTGTGCTTCTCTGTCTTCCGGTTTTCAGCTTCTCTGGCAGTTTTCTGTTGAGTTGAAGGACAGTCAATTCTAAATGGTCAAAAATGAGCTAATGTCGCCAGCATCCTGCCCTACAAGCTTACTGTAAGTTCCTACGACTAAGAATGGAGATTAAAGTGGATACAAATTTAAAAAGGGGTATTCAAGGTCTTCTGAGTGTGTGAGCCACGTTCATCTGCTTCTCCACAGGGGAAACAAAATATGTTTATGTGATTGTGCGAACTGCGGGAAACTAAAAGATGTCAGGGTCAGAAGAGTAATGTGGATCCTTTGGGATTTCAGGTGGCAAATAGGATTGAGAATCTTAACTTTAATGAAGATAACAAAAATCACATATTTAACACACACTGTTAACACCTCATTAGTCTCCAGGGGCGTAAGTTATGCTAAAAATGCTCAACACATTTTGCTTAAATAAGCAAATAAGGTGCACTTACAGGTGGTCGAGCAGGCTGCTTAAGTCAAAGTAAAATGAGGCCATTTCTCCACATTTTCTGCAAATGCTTTAAAGCAGCCCTTATCATCATTATTAAAAACATGTGTGGAACGACGGAGTGGAAATGAGTGTATTATTGAGAGGAAATGAGTGTTTTATTTAGAGTCTCCCTCACTCCGAGCCTGACTCCAGAATCTTACACAACCCTATTTCACAACCCAGGTCCTCTAAGTCAGATTGTCTCCTAAATAAATCCACTGGGAAGACATCAGAGCTGGCTACAAGTCAAGCTGCGAAATAGGCAAGTTTTGTTGGGTGCCTTTTCTTCTCTGCCTTGTGGCATTCTGAGCATTAAAATGCCTCTATCTATGCATTCCTTTCTACAGAATCTGGGTTTGGTCTATGACTGTTTTGAGCAATGGAACTTGGAAGAAGTGATGCTTTGGGGTTTCTGAGCCCAGGGAACCTTCCTCAGTGCTTTGAGCCACCAGGTAAGATGTCTGAGTGCCCTTGCTGTAGAAAAAGGCCACGTGGAGAAACACCTGAGGCTCATATGTCCAGCCCAGTGGCAGCCCCAGCTGCCCACTGACTGCAACAGTAAGAAAAAAACAAGTGAGACCAGTCAACCCCCAGCCAAACTATAAGATATGATTAAATGGTTGTTGTTTTTAGCTGCTAAGTGTGAGGTGTATATTGCAAAGCAATAATCAAAACACCTTCTCTCTGCCCCTCTTCCGTTACGATGTTCACCTGCCTCTTGACCACCAATCTGTGCATTTCCAAGGTATCTCCAAATGCATTTGGGAAAATTCTCCCCATGTGTTCCATGTGTTCACACATGGTCGTGGAAGAAGGTGTATCTCCATTTCTTGGCAAAATAACTATATTCACCGGGATTTTTAGAGATAAGATTGCAGACTTCTTAGTCTAAGCTAAGAGAGAGAGACTAAGTTGTTCCTCAACTTTCTCGCTCTTGTTTTCTCCCTGTGTAAAAACAAGAACACCACCTACCCCCATGGGGTTAAATAGCAAAACATCGTGCTTAGGGCATTGGCGGTATTGACTGGGGAGACAGAGGAGAGTCATTCTTTAATTATGCTAATTTATAGAGGTATTGTTGACAAGCCCTGTTACTTTGATCTTAGAAAACTTAGATTGAATGAATAAGTGGTTGGATCATGGATGAGTGGATGGATAGAAGGAAGAAAGGAAGGAAGGAAGGAAGGAAGGAAGGAAGGAAGGAAGGAAGGAAGGAAGGAAGGAAGGATAGAGGGATGGATGGATGGTTGGTTGGATGGATGGATGTCTATATTGGACAGAGAGAGTACAATTTGCCCACAAGCTCTGCTAAAGGGAAAACAACAATTTGTCAACATGAGACCCATAGAAAGTTTGTGAATGGTGCAGAACTAGGACGGTGAGGGATTAAGAAGTTCTGGGAGAAACATTTTCCTTAGCTGCACCTGGTTAAGGTTTACATTATCCCTTTCAGATAAGAAATATACGAGGCATTGTTGTTTTTCCTAGTTTGTGGCCTCTTTATTCATGCCTAACTTAAATGTCAGGAGTTAACTCCATGAATGAGCTTAGTCCTTTTTCATCTAATCTTCTTGCTGTCTTTATAAAATTCCAAATTAAAGAACCTCCTAGTTCTTTAAAGAACTAAAGATAAATATCTGTGTGGCAGGCATGGCTAGCTGCCTACCTAATAAACATTCTCTCTCCCTCCTTAATAAAGAAAATTCAATTTTGTTAGGATAGCAATATGTTCGGCAAAGAACACTTGCTCTGCCAGATTCCCATGACTCTGAGGATGCCCTCTGATACATTTCTGGCTATGAAACATAAATTGGAGTCATCTGGGAAATAGGGTGCTGCTACTTCCCCCATTTCTTCTTCCTGCCTGAAATGAGATGCCACATCTGGAACTGTAAAAGCCATAAGCATGAGGTCAGAAGTCTACACACCGATGGTGATGGAAAAGAAAGATGGGAAGGCCCTGAGCCCCAATGGCATACTGGAGCCACTTACCAGCTCCAGACGTTTTGTTCCACGTGACAAACATCTGAGGGTTTAAACAACTTCTTATCATATTTTCTGTTATTTGCAACTAAAAGTATTCCTGGCAGTTACTCTTAGGTGGATCCAATTGGAAATTGCTGCCTGGATTCTTGTGCCCAGAGTAGATAAAGAAAAAAGCATTCTTTATTGAACATTGCCTGAATAAAGGCCAATTCCTCACAGGGGGCGTGGCACATTGTACTAGTCCGGGCTACAATTAAAAGAAACTCCTGCTTGCACTAATTTATATAGCAGATCACACAGTGGGAAGTCCAGAGGTAAAAAAAAAAAAAAAAAAAAAAATCCAGTCACATAGCCATCACAGTCTCAGGGACCCAGATTATTGCAGCTCTCTGCTTGGCCATCCTTGGGGAACCCCATGTGCTAATTGAAACTGGATTCATCAGGAGCTTTCCCTGGTGGCCCCCTGAATCCTGTTGGGTACAGTTAGATACCTGAATAAACTGTATACCTGTTAGAAAGAAAAGCAGGGATTAATTATCACAGGAAGCCACAAATGTCCATGACACACATGTTATATAAGGACTTTGCAAAATGTGGAAAACTCCAGAGTACAAAACAATGATGACGATTCTACCAGTTGAGTGCCAACATTGGGTTGAACACTTTCTGGCTGCCACTTGAAAATGGAGGGCTTGTTCTCTTGTCCATTCAGCTAACATTTATGGCTGCTAAGTGAATGGTCCAATTCATCCATCCTTTTTGACTTGTCACATAACAGGAAGCAATTAAAGTATCCCAAGGGACCAAGTATCCTGGAATATTTGAACAAACACATAATTCCTCCCTTTTCTTCTTCCCAATGAAGCCACCTTCGCTGTACAAAGGGGTGGTACTAAAGTAAACCCAAGCACTGTTTAAATGGAAAGAGATTCCGAAGTCTGTTTAATATTAAGACTAAGTCATGGACACATAGTAGAAATAGTCCATTTTTCAGTGTGGAGCTAATGTTCTTAGAAATTTTGAGAACCGGTGCCTCACTGGGAATAGATGTGAAAACTGAGCGTCAGGATCATGTAATGTGCGGGCAGCTTCGCAGGAGTTAAGTTCTCCCCAGGATGCTCATCAGCTTGTGCATAATCCACCGTGGTATTTGGTGTGGCACACACAGGGGAGAACAATTCGTAGTGCCAGGAAGAACCTGCCAGACGCACAGAACTCGGACAGAACAGAGTGGCACCTGTGTTTTCCCTTCTCTCGCATGTGGTTCCGGTGGTGCTGACCCTGCTCCTGGCTACCAGGGGTGGGTCTATGCCAGAATTGTATTCCATCATCATTGATGCAGTATTTGGACTAGATATGGTAACATGACCCAAATAGATTTCGTGAGACTCAACCTGGGACTTCTGTTGGAATTATTAGGAGTTGTACAGCTACTGGAATGTAAGAGTCTGGATTTTTCAATTATATGAGCCGATAAAATCTCCTCTTTGCTGAAATTGTCATGAGTTGCTTTCCTGTCATTTGCAACCTAAGGCGATCTAGCTAATACAAAAACAAAATGTACAAGTATCTTGGGTCCTTAAGAGGAGAAAAAGTCACCCGTCATGATATAAGGAAATTCGTTTTATATTCACAACAATCTTCCCATCCCCACCCTGATACTTGTGTGTGTTACCTAGCTCAATTTAGAGAATAAATATCCTCACAAGCATGCAATAAAAGTAGAAAACGTGGTGGTTACTATATGCCGAGCACTTTGCTGGTTACTTTTACTTTTATATCTCATGTAATCCTTACACGATTACTGTCCCTGCTTTTACATGGGAGGCCCCTGACGCTGGGAGTGGATAATTGCTGTGAGGGGAGTGTTGGTTTAGTTAGCCTGCGGTCAGGAGGAGCACTCTCAACACTCCTGAGGTCTCCATCAGTTGTCAACAGTCCAGCAGTTGTCTCAGGATTGTTTAGAACCTCAACAAGACAACCATCCCAGCAAGGAATACAAAAGCCTTCTCTGTTTATTTTAGAATGCTTGCTTCTTAGAGGTCTGATCTCAATCTCTGCAAGATAGAATTTTAAGAAGTAACAACATATAATACAAAATTCCATTTAGATGACCTTGCTTGAAAAAGTTTGAACTTAAAGCTATCTTTACACCAATGAGGTCAACTCAACAGCTGCCAGCCTTGTTATCTGCTATTTACAAATGTCTCTGGTTTTCAAGTTTATTGAAGTACAATTTACAGGCAATAAAATGCATGATCTTCGACAAATGTAAACCCTCATATCTACATCCCATATTCAATGCACAGAACTTTCCATCATCCCAGAAAAATATCTCATGTCCCTTTGCAGCTAATTCTAACACACACCCCCCCAATCAATGCCCCTTCTTCCCCATTCTAGAAAGCTGTTGTTCTGATTTTTATAACAATAGATTAGTTCACTTGTTCTAGAAAGTCATGTGAATAGAGTCATATATGTACTATTCTGTGTCTGGCTTCTTTCACACAGGGCAATATTGTTAAGATCTATCCATGTTGTTGTATGTACCCGTATTTTTTTCCTTCTTATTTCTGAATAATGTTCAGTTGTTGGACTACAACACAAATGATCCATTTGATCCATTTACCTACTGATAGATGGACATGTGTGATATTTCCAGTGGCACTATTATTAATATATATAAAGTTTATATGCATATTCTTGTAAAAGTCTCATGTGAATATACATTTTTATTTCTCTTGAGTAACTCCTTGGGAATGAAATTGTTGGATCACATGTTAAATATATATTTAACCCTATAAGAAACTTCTGGACAATTTTCCAAAGTGGTTCTACCATTCTACACTTACCAATAACATATGAGAGTTCTAGTTACTTGACATCCTTGCCAATATTTACATTGTCGGTCTTTTTATTTTCAGCCAAGCATACCGAGGTAGAGTGATAATCAATTGTGGTTTTGTTTTGCATTTTTCCAATGACCAACAAATATGCTTATTGGCCATTTGTATATCTTCTTTTGTGAAGCATTGGTTGAATTCTTTGATGCATTAAAAAAATTGCATTATAGGAGCTCTTTGTATATTCTGGATACAAGTCCTTTGACAGATATGTGTATTAAGAATATTTTCTTCCATCCATGGTTTGCCTTTTCAGTTTTATAAGGTGTCATTTGAAGAACAAACATTTTTACTTATGATGAGTCCAATTTTTCCATTGTTTTTTTTTATGATTGATGCTTTTTGTGCTTAATTAAATAATCTTTGCCTACTTGAAGGTCACGAAGATTCATCTCCTATGCTTGATAACTAAAATTTTATAATAACTTTTGAAATTAGGTAACGTAAGTCCTCTAATTTATTTTCCCAAAATGATTTGGGCAATTCTAATATTTTCTGTTTTTCCACATGTATTGTAGAAACACCTCTTTAATTTCTACAAAAACAAGTCTGCTGGAATTATGACTAGAATTGCACTGAATTTGAGATAACTCAGTCCTAACAATGTTGAATTTTATAACTAATGAATATAAAATACCTCTATTTACTTAGACCTACTTTAATATTTGTCAGAAACATTCATATTTTTGTATATTTTGTAATTTTTAAGTACAGAAGTTTATGTTCATAAGATACATTGGCCTATCTGGATTTTGGTTTCAGAGTTTAGCCTCAAAATGAATTGAGAATAATTTTCTCCTTCCCTAATTTCTGTGAGAGTTTGCATAAATTTGATACTACTTCTTTCTTAAATATTTGATAACCAACCATTTTGTTAAATTCAACAGTTAACCCACCTGGACCTAAATTTTTTGTGTGTGGGAAGGATTTTTTATATAGGGCTATTTAAATTTACTATTTTTCTTGTATCAATTTTCGTAAGTTATGTTTTTAAAGAATTTTTTCCATTTCATCTTAGTTATTGAATTTATAAACATATATTAGTTCAAAATATTTACTAGTCCTCATAGTAGCTATAGGATATAAAGTGATATATCCTCATTCACTGCTCAGATTGGTAATTTGAATTTCTCTGTTTTCTTCTTATTCTTGCTAGAGCTTTTCAATTTTATTAGCTTTCCGAAGAATTCGCTTTTGGCTTTTTAAACTTTCTGTAATGTTTATTGTTCTCAATTTTATTGATTTATAATTTGTATTATTTCTTTCCTTCTATTTATATTGGTTTAATGTGATGCTATTTTTCTAGCTTTTTAACATGTAAACCTTTCTATTTTTTTTAATATGAGCATTTAAAGTTATATATTTTCCCCTAATAACTGCTTTGTCTGCATCCCAGAAATTTTGACTTTTTTTCATTATGATTTACTTATAAATATTTTCTAATTTCTCTTACTTGATTCATGGATTGTTAAGCATGCATTATTTAATTTTCATATATTTGAGGATTTTCTAGATATCTCATTGTTATTGATTTCTGTTTTTATTTCACCATAATCAGATAACATAGGAGGTAAGTCTTTAACCTTTTAAAATCTAATAAAACCAAGATAGTCTAGAATATGATCTATCTTGGTAAGTATTTCATGAAAACTTGAAAAGAACATTTACTCTGCAATCATTTCAGTCATCTTGGTTGATAGTGTTGTTCAGATAATCCATACACTGATTTTTTTTTTTGTCTATTTCTTCTATCAATAAATAAGAGAGTATGTTAAAAATTTCCAACTATGATTATGGATTTATTTATTTTCTCTTGTAAGTTTTCGCTTAATGCATTTTAAAGCTTTGTTATTGGGCATATAAACATTTAGTATCATTGTCTTCCTGATAAATGTGCCTTTTATCATTGTGGAATGTCTAGTCGCTGTGCCTATCTATAGCAATAGTCTTTGTCTGATATTAATATAATCATTCTCATCTAAAGCTTAACTGTTTGCATGGTAAATCTTTTTTTTCACCATAATCAGATAACATAATTCGATAAGTACCTCTTATAGATGGCAAATAACACTACTGAGCCATCGTTTAAGAAATGAGAGATATCACACAGAAATATGAATCTCTAGCCTCTTTTGAGAATAGAAGATCTGGCAATGATAGGCTGTGTTGCTACTTGGCAACATACGGTTGAGCAGCTGCTGCCCCCTATAGATTTGGCATGTTCTCTCCAATTCCCACTCTTCTCTATTGTTTCCCAGGCGCTGGGGCTGAATTGCCATTTTTCAATGGGCTGTTGTTCTGTAAGCTGAAAAATGCTTCTCTTTTTCCAACTGGCATGAACCATACAATTAATTTTGAAGAAAACAGCTCTATATTGGTTATGCTTTTGAGTTACTCATACTGCTATCTTCTTCCCATAGAAGAGAAATATTTCTTCGGGTAAATAGCTCCACTAAAACAGGAAAACAAAATGCAGATTAAAGGCTGTGTGTTTAAAGACAAAAAGGAGATGACATATACCTTGCCCACTTTATTCACTATGTGAGCTGTCTGGCCTCCATAGGCATTTGAGCTTCTATGTTCAAGCTCTATTTGAGATTTTATAACTTCGAGGGTTAGAATTAAAAATAAAGAGAGGATGGTTTCAGCATATGCATAGCCATTTTCTTTAACAAATGATTGTTCTCTCCTTGTAAGTGCATTTAAAATTAATTTCAAGTCTATATTGAGGTTTATATAATAAATACATACTCATAAATAAAAATTTAACTTTATTCTGGTCAATATTATCCATCCACAACAATTCTCTGATTATTAAAGTGTGTCTCCATAAGCAAAATAAAATTGTTGAGCCAATAATTAGATTCCATCTTTTCTGCTCTGGGTTTCGAGGGAGCTAGGCCAATGAGAGATAAACTCCTTCTTCTTATATAAGTTTTGTGAAGAAAGACCAGTGTAAAAAGCTTCTTATGCTAAGATAGACAGAAGTTAGAAGAAACATTAAAAACGTTCCATGCCTTGGTCCTTGGTTGGGCTGCCAGCAGCCCCTATTACATCCCCACTAGAAGGACGATATCCTAAGACCCAACACTATTCCTGTGTTCTCTCCGGGAAGGGCAAGATGGCGTCCTACACAGCTGGGCCAGAGCCCAGGGCGCTGTGAGGGGGTTGATGGCTTTATAAGACTGCTCCAAAATTCTGTGAAATAAAATTCAAAATATACTGTTAGGGTATAGCACAGAATCTCCTGATCTTCAAATTACTGCTGTTCCATGGCTTCCCTCTCTGGGCAAACTTTGTGGGTGGGTGATGGTGGTTTGGAGGCTGTGATGGGAGTCATGGCCCATTCTACTTAGACATTGTCTAAGAATGGCCAGAACTATACTATTTCATTTTTTGGGGTGAGACACATGGCTGCTCTCCTGACCATTTCATTCCCTGGGCCTTGATTCTGAAGCTTTTGAATCCTGCCAGTATTTAGACTTCTTAATTAATTTTCTAAAATAGAAGCTGAGTCAAAAGACCTCTCTTCCCTCTAGAGCCTTTTCCAGAAACCATTTTTTTTCATGGTCCTAAGAGTAGAGAATGTTCTGTCACCTCTGTCCCTACATTCTTTTCTCTACGTGTTGTGACATTTGTATATTTTTCACAAGCTCCCTGGGGTTTTTCTTCCCAGGCGTTCTGGTAGTCTGGACATTCTAGGGGTGTACAGGAAAGAAAACAGGCCAAGCCAGCTATCTGAGTGTGTGTGGGGGTGTATTTCTTTATTATAGTGAGGGTACAGGGTGTGTGTGTGTGAAGGTTCAGCAGGACAAGCGTGAAGAGATGGGCAATAGAAACTCAGAACTGATGAGACAGAAGGTCACCAACCTGAAGGCTCCGTGAACTGGGTTCGAGTCTTTCCTCTACACCTAACAGGTGTAAGACTAGACAAGTCGGTTAACCACTGTGGATCTCAGTTTTCTTACCTGTAAAATATGACTGTGACATTGGGGAGGAGTCTATGGTTCCTCTTATATAGATCTCTCTGGGTAGACCATGAGCCACTTGGAGTAAGGCTATGATTTCCACAACTTCATAGTCATGATGCTCAGGACAGGATCCGGTTTGTAATTGTATCAGTTAGGCTTACATTTGGCTGAAAGTAACACAAACCCACTAATGGTAGAGCACATTGAGATTTATTTTCTTCTGTTTAAAGAAGACTAGAGGCCTTCCCCACTTGCTGGCCCACCCAAAACACTTCCAGTGGC
This sequence comes from Rousettus aegyptiacus, assembly GCF_014176215.1. Lineage (NCBI taxonomy): Eukaryota > Metazoa > Chordata > Mammalia > Chiroptera > Pteropodidae > Rousettus > Rousettus aegyptiacus. The sequence goes on from NW_023416285.1 coordinate 13,539,598, forward strand.
TTTTCCATACAAATGGTGTGTCTTGGCTCATGCTGCAGACTTTCCTAAAATCTCTCAAAAGTTCACAAAACCCAAACAAGTAGCATCTGGCTTCAGCATGCCCCCTGCCTCTTGCTTAGCAGCTCCAGGCCTGGCACTAGCAGCAGCCGGCCTTGGTTCATGGCGAGGCCTCACCAGGCACCTCCAAGCACAGCGCATTTGTCAGCCACTTGCAGATTGCTTGGTGGCTCTTGCCAGCTTTCCCCCAGCAGGGCACAGGCTGCATCTGAAGTTAGCCTGTGGCAGGGTCCTTCCCAGGAGACCTTGGGGCCTGTAGTCCTGGTGGCTTGTTGGACTAAGCTGGAGCACCACCCAGGGCCACATTCCAGGATGAAACACTCAAAAGGCAGACTGGGCTGGCACCAGAACCTTGCTAAAGTGAATCTTGCTCCATAGGGTCAGCCCCTGCACAACAGCTCCTCCACTATAGTCAGGGCTAGTCCTCACAAGCCATCAGCCCGAGGGTCAGTCCCTCCTGCTGACATGCAAACAGCAACTAAGGCTCAACTGCAACAGGAGGACACACACAATCCATACAAGGGGCACACCTGGAGCATCCAGCTCAGGTGACCAGAGAGACTATGCCACGGGGCCCTAAGAACACCTACCAATAACGCCACTTTACTGAGACTGGAAGACCCAGCCACCTTCCCTAATACATAGAAACAAACACACTGTACCTAATACATAGAAACAAACACAGGGAGCCAAAATGGGAAGACAAAGAAACATGTTCTAAATGAAAGATCAGAACAAATTTCCAGAAAAAGAACTAAACAAAATGGAGACAAGCAATCTACCAGATGCAGAGTTCAAAACACTGGTTATAAGAATGCTCAATGAATTTAAAGGAAGAGTAGATTAACTCAGGGAGAACTTTAACAAAGAGACAGAAAATATAAAAATGGATACAGAAAACATAAAAAAGACCCAGTCAGAAATGAAGACTACAATAACCGAAATGAAGACTACATTAGGGGGAAGCAACAATAGATGAATGAAACAGAGGATCAAATCAGCAATTTAGAAGATAAGGTAGCAGAAAACAACGAGAAATAAGAATCCAAAAAAAAATGAGGATAGTTTAAAAGGCCTCTGGGACAACCTCAAGCATACCAACGTTTGCATCATAGGGGTACCAGAAGGAGAAGTGAGAGACGGCAAGGAATTGAAAACTTTTGAAGAAATGATGATGGTAAACTTTCCTAACTCGGTGAAGGAAATAGACATACAAGCCCAGGAAGCACAGAGAGGCCCAAACGAGATGAACCCAGAGAGACCGATGCCAAGACACATCATAATTAAAATGCCAAAGATTAAAACAAAAAAATACTCTTACAAGCAGCATGAGAAAAGCAGTCAGTTATCTACAAGGGAGATAGTAATTAAAATTATTTTGTCATTATTAAATAAATAAATAAATACATACATAAATGTAGACTAGCGCTATGCTGGTATTGGTTAAGGTACCAAGTGAGGCACTTTTTTTCTTCTAGTTTTTATTTTATTTATTTACTATTTCAATGAATTTTTTTGAGGCCCCAGGATCTTTTTATCTTTCCCCTCCTCCATCCTGAGCACATTAGCCTTTTTGTCTGAGTCTTGTCAACTGATAGTTTCAATAGCCTTCCAATCCAAGTTCAAGGCAAAAAAAAAAAGGGAAGGAGCTGGCTTCAATCCAGTTTCCTTTGACTTTCATTATGTAAAGCCACATTGAGTTATGTCTCCTTGTCTATAACTAGGTCAAATGACCACCACTAGTTTAGAGGGATGCTGGGAAAGCAAGCACCCGGTTTTCCAGCTTCAACAGTGGGATCAGCAAGAAGAGGGGTGAATGTGGCTGTGGGCTCAACAAATATTTTAAAATAAACATGACTAGAAAGGAAGCCGAAAAATGCTTCTCTTTTCCCAAGTGGAATGTCCTGTGCAGTTATTTTGAGAAAGTCAGCACTGCATTTGTTAAGTTCTTAGTTTACTTACTGCTGTCTTATCTTAATGTGCTAGAGCAGAAACAACTAGAGCTTTCTCTAACAAGCATGGGCAGGAAGTGGAATGGGAGGCAAGGTCAGAGTTCATGAAAAACTTAGCTTGGAGGAATTTCACTCCGGTAATTTCCTGAGAGGATGCTTTATACAAACTCGCCTGGTCAGAAAAGGCATGGCTTTCATGTTCTACTGTTGGTCATTCTCCTCGCATGGCCAGCCAAGTGTAACTTGTTGAGAAGTTTCTGGTCCTGACTGGTTTTTATTACCTTCTGATTCAAACACATTATCATGACATTTGCATGGGAGAGTGACATGTTCACAGTGAAAAGGGAACTTGCCACGTGTGACATGAACACAATGCAATCTCTCGTTCTCACTGAGGAGTAGTGCTATTAATACTAATGAAAATGCGCCCGTAAATGAAAAGGTGCTTAAAAAGTATCTGGCATACAAGAGGTACTTAATATATGTTAGATGTTATCAATTTATTATTATTTTTAATAAGAATGATGCTTCTTTTCTCCTTGCCCACCTTGCCAAAAAGGATCTCTTTTTTCCCCCACATTCCCCCGATATGTTTGGACAAAAAGACAAGATCTAAGATTAAATTATGCAATTCTCTGGCTTCACTGACACTCCCCATGGGGTTTCTGGAAGAACCTTGGGCAGGCAAGACGCACTTGAAGTTTTCTCGGGCATGTCTGAAGTGCTTTGGTTGAGTAAACTGTCATCACACTGAACCTGGTTTTTTAGGGAGGCAATCCGAAACCCTAATTGTTCTCAAAATTTTTCTGCTTGTGGAAACCACTTTATTTCCTGGTGGGATTTAACTCTACCAGTTTTCTGAACACAATGGAAAGGAAGTTGTTTACAATCGGTATCTCTGTATTAAAGAAGTACAAAGTCTTCTAACAGATATCTTCTACACAGATAAGGGTAATTTTGATTGTATCTCCTCATACAGATGCTTTACAGTGCTCACTTGATTTTCTGTTGTATTATGCTTTAACAAACATGAAAAAATGGGAGGTCGATGGTTCAGTGTAAGGCAGTCACTGATGTTACAGAGATAACTACAACGTGTAGACCCATCGGTTATTTCTAACTTTCCTTTTATTCATCCTTTAGGCTAGAAGGTAGTAAAGTATAATGATTACGGGGCCAGGATTAGGAATCCAAGAGTCTTGAGTTTAAATCTCGATATTGTTGTTTTACAGTTCTGCAACTTTGGGCCCATTACTGATTCTTTTTGAATCTCATTTCCTTATCTACGGAGTGAGCAAATTAATAGTCTTACCACAAAATCACTGCGAGCATTAAATAAAATATTTAACGAGAAAGTGTTTTGTAAAGTGTTCAGTTACAGGTTCAGAACACCCAACCCAAACAATTTAAGCAAAATGAGAATGTATTAACTTTCATAAGAGTCAGAGCTTCTGGCATGCCTAGATCCAAGGGCTCAAACGTTGTGATCGAGTCCGGATTTCACGGTACTTCCATTTCATTTCCCTCCACATCGGCCCCATCCTCGGACAGGTCCTCCGTTAGCGGGCAAGGTGGCTGCGATACCTTTGGTCCTTCTCCTCCAGCTTCAAGTCCAGGTGGAAAGAGAGGATACCTCTCCTCCAACAGTCCTAGCAAAAGCATCATTGCATTTCATTGGCTCTGAATAGATTATCCTGGGAGCAGTGCAGCATTGTGGCTGGTCACAAGCCCGCCTCTGTAGCACGGGGTGGAGTTGGTTCCCCCTGCACGAACTGAAAATGCAGTGGTTTCCAAGAAGGAAGGGGAAACTGAGTTTGCCAGGGTCAGGGTGAGAAAAAAAGGCAAATTTCTCCTAGAAGACCATAAAAATGAAAGTGAATATGGACTTCAACAGCAGCCCTAGAATACCGTATGGAGATCCTTCTTGGACTTTGAAAGAAATAAAGTTAGGTCAAATGAAGAAAATGCCTCTTGATACTGTAGTCACGAACTTACATATAATTATGTCAAGAACTGAACGAAAATACAGATTTTTAAAAAAATTTGATGAAAGATTCGCAATGAGAAGCCAGAACGTTTGGGGGATGGGGCGGTGTGGGAAGTGGCATCCGGAACTGCGAAAAGTCAAGAGTTGACATCTACGCCCATCAGCAGAATGCAGAGCATCAAGGACTGAGCAGACGAGGCCTGAGTTTTCAGTTCGTGGAAGTGTGGGTGGCAGAGGCGAAGAGCTGGAGTCTCTGAGTTCCCGGTCGTCTCCATCTTATCTTTGGGAATGGCTGGTCCCAGAAAAAGATCTTCGCTTTGAGCTCCTCCTGACAAGCAGTGGTTCCCAAACCCGGCTGCTCACTAAAACGACCAGCCTTTTTGAAAAGATGATTCCAGGAAGCTCCTGCTGGCCATCGATTCACTCAGCCTGGGGCGGAGCCCAGAAATCTGGATTTTGAACAAGTTTTACGCGGCCAGGACGAGTGTTTGTGTCTCCAGGGGCCCTGTTCATCCCTCCCCAGCTTCTCTCCCCACTTTGGACTGGATGGATCTGTTGACACCACTGTTCCTTCCCCAGAGTACGGACCGGAACCGCATGGGCAGGGACTCCGCAGCTTCGGGTACTCGGCACGGGGCGGGGCACCGGGCGCGGAGTGTTTGTTTAAGGAAGGCTGGAGGACACACAAGCAGGCAGACAAGCCGCCTTTTCTCATGTGGGCTTTTCGGGGAAAGAAAAACTTCTATTTCTGGAAGAAGCTGCTGTGGCTGAGAAAAGATCATGGCAGCAAAGGAGGAAAAGCCACTGGGGAAGGAATCCGCTCAAGGTTCCCCAGTGCCACTGCACGCCAGGCACTGGTCAGCATTACATCCCCGCTGACTGATGAGGGGGAGGAGGCACAGGGCACACCAGGAGGGAGAAACACAGCTGGGACTCTGCAGCCCGGGCGAGTACCTGCCACCCCGCCTGCCTCTCACGTCTCACAGGTGCAGCAGCATAGTTCTGAGGAAACATCATGCAGATCTGTCAGGTGCCCATCTGGAACGTAGGAGCATCCAGCAAAAAGAAGTCAATAGCCGAGGAAATTGGGAGAGAGCAAAGGGCCGCTCCAGAAAGAAACCATTGTACATCTCTCCAAACAGGCTGTTTTCTGGCCAGTTTTTATTGCCCTGTTGCTGTGTGCTAAAGGTCACTAGCTACGTCTGCACGAACCTGTGAAATCACGCCGGGAAAACGGGGCTGGGGAGGGGATGGGGGAGAAAAAGACAGAAGAGAAGGAGGCGAGGCAGCTCTGCAAAGGCCAGCCTGGCCTGCTCGCCCTCCCTAACTGGCCCAATGACCTTCTTTCCTCCAAGCGGCCACTCCCCTGGGCGGCTTTCCCACACGCCCTCCAAAAGCCCAGCTTCAGGAGTCAGCCTGCGTTTCTGCGACCGGCTGTCTGGGTCCTGCTTCCTACTTCTCAGGCAGAAAAGCTCTCCTGGAAGAGCTGGAAAGGTGGGTGCCAAGTTCAGGTTCATTTCAGTCTTCTCTGAATGTGCTTATTTTAAGTTTGAAACCGGGGTGGGGCATCGGGCCTGACTTGGGAAAGTATTTAATCATCTTCTTGAGAAACACAATGATGGAGCCTGGCTGCTCTGAGCGGGTAAGTGGGGAGATGGGGTGAGGAAGGCATGGGGGACATAATGACTCTTTGAATCTGCAAGGGCCAGGTGGAGAGGGCTGTAGTGTCAGGAAGAGAAATCTGCAGGGAGGAAGTCTGCTCCCTCTGGATGTTACATGCCTCTGGTGGCGGGAGCTACTGAGGAAAAGCCACTTGCTTAGGAAGGCACAGAGGGGAGGGCCTGGTGGCTCAGGCTCACAGCCAGCTCCCTTCTAGGAGAGAAGTAAGAAAGGCTGCCACCGTCCCAGATCCAGGCTCGGGAAGGAGGCGCAGGCTTGGTGGCCTCCTCCGAGCCCTTTCTCTGATAGTCTTGCCGTCCCCTCCTGACCAGGCATACAGCAGGCCCTGAAAACAACTATTCTGCTTGTTCATCCGCAGCTCAAACGAAGGGGGGTGACTGTGCAAGGAAGGTGAGCCTAATGTGGGCCGACCTCAGGAGACTGAAGGCAAAGGCTTAAGAAACAAAGAGTCGGGGCATACCTGGGATTCAGAAAGAATTTTCTTTCTGTTAAGAGAAAAACATCTCTATACCATGTTAATTATTACTCAATTGTTCCTGAAAAAGAACAATCTGGTTTTGCTCTATGTTTTTAAGGAAGAACTTTCCAATCTATACTGAGCCATCCTGAGGAGGAAGACTACCTTGGAAGGGGGAGGGTGGTCCCTGATGACAGAAAGCTTGAGGCCAAGGCCCAGAAGGGTGGGCCCCCATTTCTGCAGCCGCTTCCTGGGGCTTTGGCGTAGTAAGCCACATCAGGCCATGTCAGCGATAGCTGGCTACCTTGATGTCACTTTCTGGGCTTCTCTTCCTACCTGCCACTTCTTGGAGCCTTTCCTGGACTCTTCCCTCTCCCAAAGTTTTACTATCCTCTCTCAGCTAAGGGACCCGAAATCTCTATCAGTGGTTTGTCTCTGATCACTAAGAAAAGAGCTGCTATTTACTGAGAACCTTATTAGGTACCAGGCTCTAAGCTAAGTGCCTAGGATGACAGCCTTCCAGGTGTCTACACCTGGAGCAGACCACACACTCTCCAATCTTGCTCTCAGTTATTGTCGAATGTGTAACCTTGACCAAGACACTTGCCTCTCTGCACCTCGGTTTCCCCCAACTTCGGGGTGGGTGTGACAATAACACCTACCCCACACGGCTCTTGCCTGGCACATGTGTTCAATGAATGTCAGCAGTCCGAACGGTGTCTTCTAAGCCTCACGACAAGCCGCAAAGGGAAGCGTTATCATCTCTCTTTGCAGATCAGAAAACTGAGGCTCAGAGAGGAGGTAAGGCCTTACTCGAATTTGCAGTCCAGCATTTTCTCTGCTACTCTGCACTAAAAATGACAATAGCAGCTAACCCAGAGAGAGTAAGTGGCAGAGTCGGGCTTCAGATCTAGGGAGTGAGTATCAGAATCCATGCGTTTAATCACCCTACTAGATTGCCTCGCCGTAATGGTTATGGAAGAAATAAACATTCTACCCCGGCATCACTTTCTAGGATGGCATCTGCTTTGGGGTTGGAGAAGGCCTTTGCAAAGGCAGCTGACCCTCGAACCAGTTCTTTGGAGGGAGCACTGGTCCCTGTGGGCAGACATAAGAATGTGAGCATAGCCTGGCATACAACATCTCATTTAATCATCACCTGCTCCTCTGTGGTGTCGCTGGCCTTATTTCACAAGTAGCCGAGAAAGAATCATACCTTCTCCCACGATATCACAGTTATTATGTGTTGGGCTTAGGATTCGAATCTGTGTCAGACTCGAAAAATCCCTGGCTGGTTCCCAGAATCTTTGACGGAGTTTAAAAAAATAAAATAAAAATCCCCACCTACTGAATCAGAATCTCTCGGGGCAGGGCCCAGGATTCTGATTTTCAAGAACCAGAATCTGATGTGCAGCCAACACTGAGAAACTTTCCCGGCTACGCTGCCCCTTCCAAGTGCCTGTCACGTTTCCAGCCGTCTGCTGAACGCCCCACCTGGGCACTCACCAGCGTCCTCTCCCCCTTCTCCTCGGGGCCTCAGACCACCATCCGGGCACCCAGTCTCCCCTGCTGGGAACTCAGCCATCCTCCAGTGCTCCCCCTCCTTCTCTCCTACCTGGGCTTCCCATGATGTCTCCCCAACCCACGCCCTCTTCTACCTCTGCCGCCTCTGCCTTGGAACGAGCCTTCATCATTGCCGGTTTGGGTTACTGCAACAGCCTCCCAATTCCGTTTCCTCTGACTGTCTCTGGTTCCTTCTCTGTCTCCATCTCTCCCTAGGCTATTCCCATTCCTTCTCTCCGTCCCCTGTATCCCCAAAGTCCAGCCCAAATCCTCTCTCCTGCCAGACTTAATGAACTAAAAACTATCTCATCACCCACTTTTCTGCTCAAAAACTTTCATCAGCACAAGCCTCCCTGTGAATATCCACACTCGGCACAGTAAAACCAGACCCTCAGTCCCTGGCTCAAAGATCTTTCTTGAACTTTAACTTTTCCCCGGTGGCACAGGTCATGTCCCAGACACACTGCATTGTCCCCCGACCTCCAAACAAACTGTGTCCTTCCACGGCTGATGAACATGCCATGTTCTTCCTGCCTGAAATGGGCTTCCAACCTGGCTTGGCTGAAAAACTCCTCTATTTGTCTTGTGGGCCCCGGCTCAAAAGTCACCTCTTCTGGGAAGTCTTCCTGGAGGTCCCCAGAATGATGGGCACTCCTTCCTCTGTCCTTCCCCAGCACAAGGCTCCATCTTCAATCACAGGACAGAATTGGAACAATTTGATAACATCAAATTAGTGAACTCTTCATGCAACAATCACATATTAAATATCTCCTACTTCCAGGTGCTGGGGATACTGAGGCATAAAAGTTTCTGTCTTCCGGTCTACTGAGTATGGGAGAGAAGAGGGGCTAGAGCACTTCAGACAGAGGGCGCAGCAGTGCAAAGACCAAGTGGCCTGGGCGGCACGTCTTACGCGTGCCCCTGAGGGAGGATGCCTAAGGACAGTGGCAGGGAAGGCGGGGCGAGAGGGGAGCTCTGCAAGGGCCATGAGGCACCCCTCGGGTGCCCTGAGACCCCCCTGGGTGCAGACAGGACTTGAGAGGACCATGACCAGATTTGTGCTGATCATGTCGTGAGATCCCTGAGAGGTTGTTTGTTTGTTTGTTTGTTTCGAGATTTTTGTGTCATCCAACTTCACAAGTACGTCATTTAGCACAATTCCTGGAACACAAGCCCTGGAGACACGCGCGCCGAAAGAATGAATGAATGAACGAATGCACGCTGGGCAAGGGTGACCCTTGGAGGGGACGGGCTAGCGCCGAAGACCTGGGGTCCCTGAGAATCTAACCTCTAAGCCTCGCTCCGCCCCCGCCCCGGGGGTGCCCGCAGGTGCCCCCCTCCAGCCATGCTGTCACTGCTGTGTGCCTGCTTGCTCCTGGTGGCCTGCGCCTCGGATGGCAGCTTCGACATGGAGGAGCAGATCCAGGACATGCACGCCAAAGTGACGGAGATGTGGCAGGAGATGACCACGTGGCGGGCGGACCCCACGGTGCACGCCACCTGCGAAGTGCGGCCATCGGCCTCGCTGGACGCCTCGCAGCCGCGGGTGACCGGCCTCGTGCTCTTCCGGCAGCTGGCGCCGCGCGCCGGGCTCGAGGCCTTCTTCGCGCTGGAGGGCTTCCCGGCCGAGCCCGACGTCTCCAGACGCGCCATCCACGTGCACGAGTTCGGGGACGTGAGCCAGGGCTGCGAGGCCACCGGGCCGCACTACAACCCGCTGGCCGTGCAGCACCCGCAGCACCCGGGCGACTTCGGCAACTTCGTCGTGCGCAACGGCAGCCTGTGGAAGCGCTACACCAACCTCGCCGCCTCGCTCAGCGGCCCGCACTCCATCGTGGGCCGCGCCGTGGTGGTGCACGCGGGCGAGGACGACCTGGGCCGCGGCGGCAACGCGGCCAGCCTGGAGAACGGCAACGCGGGCCGGCGGCTGGCCTGCTGCGTCGTGGGCCTGTGCGGGCCGGCGCCCTGGGAGCGCCAGGCGCAGGAGCACGCCGAGCGCAGGAAGCGGCATATTCTCTCTCTGTGCCCGAGACAGCCTTGACCCTGCCATAGCCGAGGTCTCCCCACAAACCCCCTCCACCTGAGCTGTCCAACCATGTATGCCGAGACACACCCCTCCACCTAGAGGGCAGCTTTCACCCTCAGAGCCCCTCACCCCACTCTGAGCCCTCAGAGGTACCCCCCTGTATACTATATACCCCACCTACCCTGAGGATCTCCTAGACAACTGAGGTCCCTTGCCACCCCGACATCCCTTACTCTCACCTCAGGAGTCCTGAGGTACCTCTATGCCCTAAGGACCCAACTCCCCCGCCCCTTAGGCTCCTCCTAGGCATTCTGAGACTCCTTCCTGAGGTGGCCTTGGGTCCACCCCGCTCCTCACCCATCACCAAGGTGCGCCCCGCGGGTGCGTGCAAACTGCAGTTAAGCGCCCCCGCCCAGAGTCTTCGGCTGTCGCCACCTTCACCACCCCGCAGGACGGCATCTCCCTTTGGAGGCTGGTTGGCAATCTTCATGTTGCACATTAAAAACTCAGCAACTCAGTACTGCATCCGGGCCTTGGTTACTGTTTCTGTTTGAGACTTCTCTCCCTGGCTCAGTTACAACTTGAAAATAGCAAAGATATTTCCCAAATCTCTGTAGGCCTTCCCCTCGTCCTCCTCTCCTCAATTCTGCTGGCAACAGTGTTCAGTCACTCATTGTCCTGGGATGTGAGAAAAACGAATTCAGCTTCCTGGGTGGCATCCCGGAGCTGTGGGACACACTGGGAGAGGAGGAACTCTGTGATAAGCTTCCGGGGTGTCTGATATGAGAGCCACTGGCCTGGCATGAGGTGAGGGCCAACTCGTCTGGGGCCTGTGGCTCCTCCCATCTGCCTCTAAGTGCACATTGAGGTCTGTTTCCCAGGTGGCACAAACAGGGTCAGCGAGGCAATGTCACCGAGCAAGTTACAAGGAGGTTGGTGTTGGCGTCTGAAGTCGTCAGCCAGGATAATAATGCTCTCCTTGACACAAAGGCCATGGGAAGCAGTGGGGTCCAATGGCAGCCTGATTTTGACTCGAGGCTTGCTGGAGTTTGGCCTCTTTTTAAACATTCTAATCTATACACACTAGATTAGTTTTGTGTATCCACCCGCCTTTACAGAACAAAAGTATTCATAACTTTTTAACCTCCCAGAGTAGACGCACTTCCTAGCTATGAGTAACCTTCTGAGTAACCTTGGTTACTTAGGAGCCGCTGCCATTTCTCCCAGACGCTTACGGGCAGTGAGTCAAACTGCACCGTAGCCAGAAACCTGTCCCCAGTGGTTATTTTTATCTCTTACTAAGACTAACTCGTTATTGAAAAATCTTTCCTTGAACCTAAGCGATGACTTGAGAGAAAGGCTATTATTGCCTGGTGACTTTGCTCCACCAGCAGGTTTCCACCAGTTTGAAATAGTAACTGGCACCATCCAGGTCAGCACTGAAAGGGAATTAGCAAACCGAGTCTTTAAGTATCCCGATCTCAAATAGATGTACTTGCCTAACCCCACAATTAATAGTTATGAAACAAGGCAGTGATTACTTAGGGACATGCGGTGGAGAGGAAAGAAATGCCCAACATGCCATCTTCGACTCTGTTGCCTAGATTATAGGTTAATTCGGGATCATCGAGGGAGGTTTGCACTTATGTTTCAGAAGGAGGCTGGCGCTTCTTATCACTAACCTTCTGTCTTAGTCCGTTTGGGCTGCTGTCACAAAATACCGCAGGAGTAGCTTGCAACGACAGAACTTTGTTTCACAGTTCTGGAGGCCGGAAGTCCAAGACCACGGTGCCAGCATGGCTGGGCGAAGGTGCGTAGCCGGTTCTTCTTGCCGCATCCGCACATGGAGGGAGGGGTGAGGGATATCTCTGGAACCCCTTTTCTAAGGCACTGATTTCAGTTGTGAAGGCTCCTCCCTCAAAGGTTGTACCCCCTACTACCGTCGTCTTTGGGGGGCAGGATTACAACATGAATTTTGGGGAGATACATCTGTTCTTAGCTTCTTTCTTCACCTACTCTCATTCCTCCCAAAGCACTCACTGATTTGCTCCATTTTCTTACGTTTTTAGTATTTCCGTATATATTCGCGCTAAAAAGCCCCACTTAGCAGACCCACTCCTTTCCGTTCTGTCCTTTAAGGGGAACGGAATTGATAGATTCTTCAGGGATCCAGAACCGAGAAACAGAGAAGAAATAATAGGACACATTACAGTTTATTGTCGGGGCAAAGGAATGCATACGGCATGGTGGTTGACAGCTCAGGCTCAGGGAGGAAGGTCTGTTTGGAATCCCAGGTCTTCTACACTTGCAAGTTGTGTGACCTGAGCAAGTCACCTCACCTCTCTGGGCCTTGGTTTTCTCATCCGTAGAATATAACTATTCCATTGGATTAGCGTGAGAATTAAATCAGGTGTTTTTCATGAGCGGCGTACAGCATAGCATGAAGACCGAAGGATCTAGTAAGTGGGCGATTAATAGATTACGATGGCTAAGGTCAAAGCAATACGTACTAATGGATTGGGCTACCTTGTAAGGTAACGAGTGTCACGCCACTAGAAGGATTCAAGTAAAGAAACGGTCGCCACCTCTTGGGTTTGTAAGAAGGATTTCTGTATTCATTAAGAGGTTGTCTGAGAGAAACTCTGTGATCCCAGCTCTTGCGGGGAGGGGAGCTAAGATGCAGGAAAGATTACGGGCCATAAAGGCAGGCGTCTGGTTCTTGGCACAGAGCTGGATGTGCGCCACCAAACGTGCCCTGTGGACCCCGCTTGGCCCCTGGAGACTATTTTTACCCCTCTCCTTTTCCAGATCTATTTTGTTAATCTCTTTATATTTGCTGTTTTGAGTTCCCAGCCAGCTTGCTAATCAGTTTGCCTATTTGACTCACAGGGTTTGCATTTGTCACTGAGACTTAAACACACACTTGTTTTGATTTCTTTTTGTAAAATTAGAAGCATTTGATGTAATGACTCTACCTAGACACAGCTGGTAAAGTGAGAAGAATGCTCAAGTTTGCACAGTTTAAACACAATGTAGACAATAATTAGAAATGCTATCTTTAGATGTTTAGGATAAGCTTTTTCTCAGAATTGCAGTGAATTTTTTTTTTTTTCTGAGTGGGGCCTTTCAGCAAGTGTATATACAGAAATACTAAAAACGTAAGAAAATAGAGCAAATCAGTGAGTGCTTTGGTCAACTTGAAAGCCTGCAGGAAATAAACCAACTGATTTTAGATCTGGCATTTTCGACTGAATGCATAAAATCTTTACATTTTCCATAATTATCATGACTAGCATATGATCTAATAATTTTAAGTGACAGATTGTAACTGATAAGTTGCTACAATATGCTAGAAGAAACCCTCAGCCAATACTTGGGCTGCAGCAAGGGTAGAAAGAGAGAATGACCCAAATAATAAAGATAATTAATCATCAACATCAGGAAAATTACTAGATTTTTATTTCAGGTAACAAAAAGGATAAAGTTATAATACACGATGATCCTAGAATCCAATAAAGCAAGGTCTGCAAATGATTAAAAGTTACTTCTTTCTTTAAATCACAAAATAGCAGCTGGTTTGCTTTTTTTTTTTTTTTTTTTTTTTTACGCCAATTGTTTTTAAATTTAATAGGCTATCACTGGCCTAAGCTAAGTTCTCAAAATATATTCCTGGGCTCACATAGATTCCAGAAAGTCAAACTTGTCAGTATTATGCAAACATTCCCTATGTATCCAAAAATTTTCCAATTATTAAAGAGGTGATATAAATATCATTTTAAATTACCTTCATGCTATATCAACTTGTTTTGATTTTGTGAGCAATCTTAATGTCAAGAGATGGGTTCTTCTTAGTTTTTCTACTTCTCATTTCTAATTAAATTCACTACTGAGCTCTCTATTGCATCTCTCTGATCTTTGAATTTTCTCTGTTCAGAAAGACATGTGGAAAATGGGAACGTATTAAAGTAGTGAGTTAAGGGGAATCCTTTAGCTTTTTGACACCCTAAAGTACCCTCAGTATTATTGTGGAGGATTGTTCTAAATCGAGGCTTCTAAAATGAACACAGAGGGCAGAGGGAGAAGGTGCTCAAACAGAGAACTCTTTCCATGAGAAGTAGGGTACCAAGCCACCCACAGAGCTGCAGGAAAATGATCAAGCCAGGAGAGAGTCCCATTTTTCGGAGGAGCAGAAAACCAAGAGGGGCAAAGGCATGCCGTCATTTTAATAAGACAGGGACGGGAACCCCAAAGAGCAGGGAGCTAGTCCTTGAAATTCCTTGAGGAGGAGAGTGAACCTTTTATGTTGCATAGTGAATTGGGGTATAAATCCTTCTGTAGGAAGAACATACACAAAAATGCACCCCAACACGTGAATGACTGATAGCAGAACCTTTTTTTAGGACTTCACATCATGACGGTGGTGTGAGTTTGGGAGGGAGGGCACAGAAGAGAAACAATGATGGGAAACGAATTTAGTTTACTTAAGATGGCCAACTGGGAGGAGGTTCTAGAGGGATTGAGCTGGATGCCAGCTAGAGAGGCTCAGGGGATAGCTGTGCAGAAGAAGAGGAAAGGAGGAAGGGGAGGAGAAGGTGGGCAGAGGAGGCTTGGAAATGAAAGGAGTTAGAGATGAGAAATGCCTGGTTTACAGAAACCAATCCATTTCCACCAGCCTTAATTAAAAGAACAGCAAACACTCATATGTAAAAATCCTCACCTAAAAGCTCTCAGGTACGGAGCGATCACAAGAAGTGCAGTGTGTGCAAACGAGCTTTCATTAAGAGACCTGTCAGCTCTGTTTCATTTATCCAGACTGTTCTGCATCCTGCTGGCAACCGAGCTGGAAAAATAATAGAAGGAGAGACACACTCGAAGAGGTAAGAAGAAGAAGAAAAAAAAGGTAGGAACGTTCCAGCTACAAAATAGGACAGATGATAAAGAAGCCAGGGAAGAAGGGAGATGAGATGGCATTTTTCTTAACTAACAAACCAACAAACACCTACCACCCTTCCCCCAACTCCACACTCATCAGTAACATGATATTCTGGCTTTTTAAGGGGAAGCATATCAAACAAAAACAGACATGTGGGGTGCAGAGACAATGCTGTTGGCGGCCTGTTCAAATCTACCCCTCTTCTCCTGTACCTCTCAAGACCTGATTTTGTTGTGGTGTTTACCCTTTTAGAGTCAGCCTTTCCAGGCGCAGGGCTCCTCCCCAGTACAGAGGGTGATCTTGATGCACCTAAACCCGTCACATAATTTCATCTTCCTTGCCAGGTACTGCTTAGACACAGGCATGTGACGATTCTTACCAATGAAATGTGACAAGAACTGGGTTTTTTGTTGTTGTTGTTGTTGTTCTTAAACACACACGAAGACGCACATGCATTCACTCGCACACACACAGGGAGAAAACGGCTTCTACCTTCGCAGACAAAAGTGACAGCAGGTGATGCCTGGAGCCGTTGCAGCCGTCTTGCCAGCCTGAGGAAGCAGCCGACGCCCAGGGGGACAGAGCGGAAAGACGGAAACCCAGGCCCTCGACGACTTCCTTGAATGAACCAGCCCTAGGATGCCCCACTTCCGAAGTTCTTATTATGCAGTAGGATTCATTCCCCTACTGTGAAAGTTTCTCCAAGTATGAATCATCGCTGAGAATACCTGACTCGTGCAGGTTTATCTGATGGAGTAGGGGAGAGAATGCTGCGTGCTGCGCGCTCTCACGACGGGTCTTAAAAAGACAAAAGGCAGCAGTAAGCAGTTGATGAAGCTCCCTTTAATGTCTGGGGGCCCGAAGAACCACATTGGGTGGAGACGGCGGAGGTGCGGCAGGGGTGCATGTGCGTATGGGGCATCGTCAAGGCTACCCAGGTGACGGATGAGCTCAATGGTTCCGATGCCGTCGAAAACCTTCTAAAACGTTCCCAGGCCGACTGCACAAACCGTCACTCCCGATGACCTCCCTGGCCCTAACCCCAGACTCTCTGGTGCTCACAGCAGTTTTCCTGCCCAGGATGGAATGTGTTGGAATTTCATGAGAAGCCGGTTTCCCGGTGATGAATGAACCCTAAAGACGTGCACCTGGCCAACCGTGTGTCAAAACCAGAGCTTCTGAGGGGAGGGATTTTTCTTTTTATTACTATCGTAGCCGTGTTCTCCTTCGGTGGCTCCGGTGTTCTACGCAGTAGTGCTGAGCATTTGCAGATAGTTAAGGCCTCGTGCAGCAGGAAAATCATTTTTGCAGCTGCTGGGCTATGCATGCTCTGCAGCTGCAAAAAGAATCTCCCCTGGAGGGGAAGTTAAGAGGATGGGCCTGGGGGCTGGGGAGAAGCTGGAGCACAGAGCGGGGAATGGGGCATCGGGGCCTGGCAGGCAGGGGTAAATGGTATGTCCAGCTCGCCAGGACTGGGGCGTGCTCCCACGCCCCCAGTGGAGTTGAGCTCTGGTGAGTGGAAAGAAAGCAGCTGCAGGTCCCCTTCGCCCCATCGTGCATGTGGCAAAAGACTGGACCTTCTTGTCCGCACTGCCCCCTCCTTCAGAGCAAGACCACACAAAGTCTGAGGGCTCGCTGCTAGCGGAGTGGGGCCCGCAGGTGAGATGGAGTGGGGGAGGGCCAGGGAGAACCGGCCACCCGTGCGCGGGTCACACCTGGGATCACAGGCCTGGTGTAAACATCTGATGTTTAAGATGAATTTTCCACCTTTCCCGCCTCGGGAGCCTCTCCTTTTCCTGCAGGAGGGCCTCTCGAGGGAGTGATTCTGGTTCTCAGGGGCGTTTTAAGCCTTGGGATCTGGTACCAGGTGTTCCTGGAGACGTGAACTGAGCTCGGCTCAGAGAAACTTCTACCATTTCATGGGCCTTCAATGTTCTGCAGTGCCAGATGCTGCCGAGAAAAGCTCATTTTATCCCCAAAGAGAGAACCAGGCAGGGTCCACCGCTCCCTCCTTTCCCCCCCTCGGAGCTAGTATGTGGTTCCACGGTCGCCCTTAACGGGCTGGAATAAAGTTATTCATTTTCCTCTCTCTTCCATTACAGGGCCGGGAGGTCTGTGTCTGGTCTTTAAGATCCCTGCACCTGGCTGCACAGAGGAGACGGCCTCACCGTTCTGCTGGAGGAATGAAAGGTTTGAAGTTGCAGGTGGTATGAGGAACGGGACTGGCCTTAAGCAGCTGTATGTCGCCCCAACCCCACATAGCCATAAAAAACCCCCACATGCAGCACAGGCCGAATGAGAGAAACAGCATTTCCAGGTTCTGACCCTCATTTTATCTCAGAAACAAAAAATCAAAACACCCCTGGAGTCCCCTTCCTCCATTCTTATCTCCGCATCAATCCAGGTCGATTAATCCTCCAGAATTACAGGCTGGAAGGCTCAGCTCTGGCAGTCAGCAAACAGGGCTCCGCAGGGGCTGTGGATTTCGAACCGGAAGCCCAACCTTCTGAGCCCGTTAAGCCCCTTCCCACCCGCCGGTCGGTGCCATGACAGGCGGAGCTGCAGGCAGGGTGCCAAGAACACCCATGACGTGAGGTCCTACTGGGCCCTGACATGACGAAGTGCAGCGGCGGGCCCTCCGGACCCATTATGCTCAGTGACACCTTTCTCTCCAGCCGCCTCGCCGCCACAGAGACGAAGATCTGATTAAAGATCCCATCCGTTTCAAGCCCTTCCCATAATTTTGATCGACAACATTAAACGCTAATAGGAAAACATCTTATTTCTAATAAAACAAATGCCGACAGAAAGACGGATGCTGAAAGCCAGCCATATGGCGGACACGATTCCGTGCCTGGCCGTGTTCACAGCAGTGCATCTTCGGCAGAAAGAAACGACACTGAGAAGCCTGAGGACCAGCGTTTAATAAATCAAACCGCGCTGGCGTCGTCAGAATATTCACAGTATGCAAAACGGTCCGTGCCTGTTCTCACTTGCAGACTTGGAGGCGTTTTAGGAGAACGCGACTTCAGCGAGCTGTTCTGAGGCCTAATGCTCTACCGTCCCCAGGGCCTTCCACGTGTCATCATGCCAGGTCCCTCCCTCCTTCAAGTTGTCATGGCGCTCCGTGGGTCTCCACTCTCCGGGCTCTCCTTGCCATCTTCCAGGGTGGACGCTTCAGCCTCTGGCTGGCTGGACTCAAAGGAGTCCTGGCAAGATTTGGGGAGCTCCCCCTTGGAAGCCAGGCTCAAAGGGGACGGCCCCGTCTCGTGCCCCTGACCCTCTACAGGACTCTCTCTCCCGACCCCTTCTGGGTCTGCGGCTGCCTGTTCCTCTGTCAGTTTCATTATTTCCCTTCCGAGCCTGTTTACTTCTTCCTGGGGAGGTAACTGGGGTAAGGAAGGATGAAAGTGCTTGCGTTGGCTCCCGTGGCCCTGATTTGCTGGGGAGTTGACAGCGGGCCTCCCCGCATCCTCCGGCGCTGTCAACACCTCGGCAGCGGCACAGCTTTCATCTCGTGCTTGCTTCTGAGCCTCCCCTGGAACAGACGGAGGACAGCGTCAAACCTCTGGCTAGAAGTCAGCGCTCACTTCCCCTCGGCTCCCCGCCTCCCGCCCGCGGTCACAGGGCCTCTGAGATAGAAAATGCTTTTAGGCTCTTGTCCCCCTTGCTGAAGGGGACCCCGGGACTCGAGTTCACTATGTCATTACGGGAGGGAACGGGGGCACCTGGGCCATGTTCACGATGCATCCTTTCGAGGCCCCTCGTTATCTCCTGCTTCACTCCCTCGCGGTGGCTCCTCGGGCCCATTAAATATTTACACTGAGGACAAAGGTTTTGTACGTTCTGTAGCTCAGCGAAGACCTGGGGCTCTTTAGAAATAAAAAGGGAATGCCTTCAGGGTGGCAAACAGCAGCAGCGCTCAGGGAGGGACGAGTGTCCTCCAAACTCCCATTCTCCGTCAGCACCTCATTTTTTGGTGCAGACACGGCTGTTTCCTCGATTTCAAGGAAAACGACATGCAAAAGCAGTTTCAAGCTCCCTCTGACCCCAATTAAATTGTTGTCCCTAAACCCCTTCTCTATACAAGAGATATTCTCGAGCTGCAGCTGGAGGGGGCGGGAGAGAACTCGGCCCCCCAGAGAGCAGTGTCTAGCCCCCATTTTCCTACTCGCTGGCTTTGTGATCAGGGGACCTGTCTGGCCTCCTTTTCTCAGATACAAAATGAGGAGGAAGACCCTCTGATGTCCCCCCAGGACCTAACAAGCAGCGGCGGCTCCACATGACTGGGAAGCGGTAGGTGAGTGAGCTTTTCACACGTGGCCGTGTGCATCCAACGCCGGGCTCCGAGGTTCCCCAAAGTCAAGGTTTTCTTAGCCCTCATGCCACACAGTGATGAAATGTATGCAAGGGGCTCACTGGGCTGAGGTCGGCCTAGGCAGAGGCCTCCAGGGTTAACGGCCCTGGGGAACACTTCTGGGGTCCCCCGCAACGGAACCAGAGTGGAACCCCACTGCCGTCAGGCTTGCGTCAGATACATGCAGGTGTGCCTTCGGGCTGAGAGCTGGAGCCTGGGGGAGCTGAGGGCGAACTGCAGGAGGGTTAGAAAGGAAGCTGACCCGTTCTGACCATGCATCTCCCTGCGTAAAAGTTCTGCTGGAGCCTGGCCACTTTGAGGAGACATTTCAATTCTTTTCACTTAGGTCCGTCACGAGGTCCTACCCGATCTGTTCCTACGTGGCCCTGCAGCCTCATCTCCTATGGTCCCCCCCTCCACATGTGTTCCTCTATCCACTCCATGTGGCCTCTCAGTCTGTCTGCACCATCTGGTTTCTCTAAATCTCTCTGAAATGACTCTTACCACGTATACGTATCAGGTAACTTTCTGTGCTAGGCTGGACCCTCAGTATTTTACACGTTTACCTCATTCTAGAATGTACTCGGGGCCTCACTAGACTTGTTCACTGAACTTGGCAACTTCTAAGCATTCAAGCACGTGAGAAATATAGTTCCTCATTTTCCTCTTTTTTTTTTTTTCCGATGGAAGCATAACATACACAGAAGTGCACGAATCCTAAGTCTAGAGCGCAACAAATTTTCACAACGTAAACCCGCTATTCAATGAGCAGCCAAGACAAGAAACAAAGTATTGCCAATACCTCACAGACATATCCCGGTCTAGGCCTCCAGCCTAGTGCCCTTTCCTAGTCACTTCTCTTCTGCCAGGGGTGACGACTACCCTACCTCAGACACCAAGGATGAGTTTTGCCTGGTCTTTGAACTTCATATACTAAAACTGTACTGTACGTGCTGGTTTGTATCTGTATTAGTTCGTGTTTATAAGACTGATCCATGTTATTATGGCTTGAATGGGTTCACTTGGATGTACCACAATTTTCAAAAAGCATATAAGTCTTGAACACAAATAGCAATTCACGAAGAAATACAAATGGACAGCAAACACATGACATGATTCAGAACATTGCTCAAAATTTAAAAATCTAAATTGTAGATTTAGATTTAGATGCAATTTTTCATCTACCGGATTGGCAAAATTTTAAAAGTTTGACAAAACTCAGTGTTGCTGGGGGTATGGGGAGATGGGCACAATCATGTATGACTAAAGAGAATAAAAATCAGCAAAATTCTTTGAAAGAGCATTTGGGTAATATTTATTGCAATCCTAGATGCATTTGCTCTTTGACCCAGTAATTCCATTATTAGGAATCTACCTATGGATATCAACTCAAATATTTTAAGACATATGGACCTAGATGCTCACTACAACACTGCTTTTAATAGCAGAAACCTAGAAAGGATCTCATCATCCACAGGGGATTCTTATATACTTGCTGAGCTATAAAATTTTTTCTGGCGGTATACACTAAAAATTTAGGATGCCCCTGGGGAACGAACCGAGGGTCAGGGCAGGAGTGAGGGTGGAGAAATGCTTTAAACTCTCTCTCTGTCTCTCTCCCCCTCCTTCCCTTCCTTCTTCCCCCCTCTCCCTCCTTCTCTCCTCTCTTTTTTTCTCAATGTCTCACTCTTGCCCTTTCTCTCTCTCTGCCTCTCAGCCACAGTGTGAAGATACAGCAAGAAGGTGGTCATCTCTGCAAGCCAGAAAGGGGACCCTCACCAGACACTGAACGCATTAGCACCTTCATCTTGGACTTGCCAGTTTCCAGAACTGTGAGAAATGAACATTTGTTGTTTAAGCCACCTAATTTATGGTATTTTGTTATAGCGGCCTGAGCTAGGATACTCAAAACTGTTTCTTGCATCTGCCCGCTCTTCTCCTTTCTCAGTGCGGATCCTCCCTATTTGTGGCCTGCTTCTCTAAAGCTTCTCTGTATAAATCCCTTGGGCATATTTTCCCAAGATTCGGCAGGATGTGACTTATCATGGCCTCAGCCAATGAACAGGTAAGCATTCCGAAAACAAGTGCAACGACTCCTGGTAGTTCATAAATCCAGGCCCTGGCAGGTGAAAGGTATGTTGTGACTGTTTATAAGAATTATATGAATTTTTGAGGCTTATCGATATAACTTAGAAAGACTGCGTATTTAAAAATGCATAAATCCAAGTAGATACAACCTAAAAAAAAAAACCCCTAAATAATCTAAAACATTTAAATTAAAATGCAGCTTAGAGTTTCTGCAACATGTAACTATTGTTATGTATGTGATCCACTTTAATTTTAATACAAAACATGAAGGTATTTTTTAAGAATAGGATGTTTTGAGCATCTATTTATTTAAATACCTAGAAGTGTTTTCGAGCATTTAGTTTCTTAAAATAGTGTTTAAGTAACTAGTGTTTTAGTTCTTAGTGTTTTAAGAAACTTAAAGATAGCTGAACGCTGGTAAAAACTCTGAGAAACTCCAGAGGAAATGAAGTATTAGTGAGATCGAATGGATTGTAAGACAGAAATGAAACTAAGATGAAGAAGGGCGGGCAGAGTGGGCAAGAGAGGTGACGTAGACAGCAGTGGTGGCCGCGGCAGCCGACAGGCTGGCGTCTCTGTGCAAGATGACAGTGCGTCTCAACTCGGCCAGGCAGGTGCGACTGCCCTCCCCACCCCCACACCTCTCGGTCCCTTCTGCTACACATTGGCTTCTTCTTACCCTCAAAGGAAGCCGTTTTCTTTCTCTTTAGCCTATTTGACATCCACGGACGAAATCCCAGGGACAGAAGGTCGACCCACTCTGCATTAAGCTCTCTAAAGCCTGTGAGTAGGTGTGGACAACTATGTTTTACTCTCTGAACTCACTGTCCTCAGCATTGCACCTGGAAATGAGACCATCACTTGTATCTACAGTGAAATTCATAATGTATAAATGAGTGAAAAAAGCAAGCCTTGATTTAAAAATAAAAATAAAAATAAAAAACTATTCGGATCTGCTCAACCAGGATAATGTGGATCCTAACAGGTGTCTTTGTTTCTGGTCTCTTGCTCTCGTCCAACCTGTTGGCAGAAGGACCTTCCCTAAAGCTTTGCTACTTAAAGTGGGGTCCACGGGCCAGGGGCGGTGGCATCGCCTGGCAGCTTGTTAGACATGCAGGATAGTGGGTCCTGCCCCAGAACTAGTGGTCCAGAATGTGCATTTTAACAAGACCCCAGGCGCACATGACAGTTTAGGAAGCGCTGTGAAACATGAATCTGACCATTCCTTTCCTCAGCTATCAAACCTTCAAAGGCTGCCACTGCCTCAGAAACAGAGCCCAAGCTCTTAGCCTGACTCTTAATGACTGCAATGACCCAACAGCCATTGACCTTCCTACCTGACACCCCAACTCTCCTCCTGGTATTCCCCTACACTCTGGCCCCATGGAAGCTTCATGGCATCCCTGCACTGCCCTCTGCACCTTTGCTTAGGTGTCTAATTCCTCCTTGATCATCATTCCTTTATGTATCCAGATGATTAACTTCAAGAGTCAGCTCTACGTCCACCTCCTCCTGGAAGCCTACCTGATTAAGCCAGCCAGAAGTAACCTCCCCAGTGTTCTGATCCCCACCTCACCAGGCTGTGTCTGGACCTCCAAGGAACTTAGTACTTTGTACTTGTTTACCCTTAAATTGTTATTTACATATAGTTGGCTTATACAAAAATACCTGAAGTATAAAATCTTCCTTGATTAATTTTTTAACTTTGCCGACATTCTATAGTGAGGGCTCAATATATAGCTTATTAAATATTTGACTCTCTGGATGAATACATGAATGCATGAAGAAACGAATATATTAGCGCATACATTTAAATATCATGCATTTAACAAACGAAAGCAATCCTTGAATTTATGGTATTTGTTTCAGGTTGTATGTAGCTTGTTATCTTAAAAGTCCTTAAAATGGCACTTTTAGTTTTAAAAAAAAGAGAGATTTCTCACTTGCACAAGTATTTAGCTGCATCTGAAGTAGCTCGGGGAAGCAATCACATACGTTTCATACTAACGAATGGAAATTTTTATAGTGACTGTACAGGGGACATGGGAAGCACTGAATCAAAACGAGCAAGTTTCCAGCACAGCACAAGAAGCTTTATTCAAAGGGAGTGAATGCTGGTCTTTTCTGCAGCTCGATTTTTCATCGGCGTGAGATGAATAAACTCCTTCTGGAAATTACTTCTTCCAGGACACTTAACAGTATATTCCGGTGCCCCGGAAAAATTAATCAGCCTTACTAGCAACAACTGAGGCCCTAGACCATTTGGCGTGCTTTTACTGTAGGTCAGGTTCATCTCTGCCCTCATTTACATCAAAGTGCGGGTGTGGTCTAAACGACACCGCGGACTCCCGTTGCTGGTAATTTTGACTCATGCCATTTCTTTAGGTGATATTCTGCTCATGTCCATATGTGAATCTTTTTTTTAAATTTTTTAATGGCAAGCCTCTGAGGTTTGCAGAGTAAACTTTTAAACTTTCCTTTTTGAGTGTGGAAGGAGAGCAACACTCTCTTGTCATTGTTATGGGCCAAAATCCAGTTGATGACCAAGGCTGCAATTCTACTGTTCGGTTCTATCAGGTGTTTGTTTTTGTTTTTGTTTTTAGAAATGCTAGCTTTTCAGAGTCTCAGGACCATAAAGATATAGCGGCCAGGCTCCAGGACTAGAACATGGGTCAAGAGCAGGATTTAACAATCAGCTTCGCCTTTTTGTTTATCCGAAAGCTACCTATAATGTGTGTTCAAGTCACTCTATCAGGAGACAAAGAAAAGTTACTGAAAATGCCACAACTGGCGAACTACAACTAGGACCTCTGGCTACTTGCGGTGGGGACAAAATCTTCCTTTAATGCTGTAATTCTGGAGCATTAACTCTTAAGCTGTGGGAATTTTATTTTTTCTTTGAGAACAGACACATAACATTCGCCATTTCCATAAAAGAAAGATTTCTGAAATAGCCCAGAGTAGGAAAATATTATTATAAATAATAGTAATTATTCTGTGCTGTTTAAGCAAACAGAATTAGTGTCATTAATACTTATTATTAATAACAATACACATATTAATAACGATGAGGCAATCAATTGATACAAATGCATTCTGACACAAACAGTATGGAAAGAAAAATATTTTCTCTGAAAGATGAAGAAACAGGAGCTCTTTGAAGGAAAGATTACTGGTTACCTAAAAATATGTCACACACACACACACACACACACACACACACACACACATCCCATTGGCCCAAAGGGGACATTTGTCTTCTTTTGTTAACTGGTCTCTGATGGGCTTTGTCCTCCGGAGAACGAGCCGCTTTCATGTTGGAATTAATCAGAGATGCCGCAGTGATGAGGCCGTCCCAGACGCTGATGGGCGCTGCACAAACGCTTCCTTCTTCCCACCCGCACTGGGGAAGGACGGGGTTGGAACAATGAGAGCTAATGATGGAACTCTAGAAGCTATCATTTTGAATCAGGCCATTACTTATGCCACTCTTGTGAAAATCAAGCCAGGCTCATGCTCCATTTCAGTTTAGCCGGCCTGGGCCCAGCCGGGGGCTCAACGAGCCCAGAGCAGATAGCGGGCTTCGGATCTCCATGTGGACACCAGCCGCTGGCGTGGGATGGCCACCAGCCAAGACACGTTCCAGACTACACAGCGGATGATGGCGCGTTACAGGCCTGCCTCGCCAATGGCCACATGCTGCCGGCTGGGAAGACCCTGCATTGCCTGCTAGCCAGCGTGAGCCCCACTCAGGTCAGGGGCTCGCTCTGGGAATTCTCCCCGACGTGCGCTTGGGAAACCTCTCTGTTGGAATCCCAGACCTGTCCTGACATCTATTCTTACTATTCCATGCACTTTGATGAGTGATTTGCATAGGCCTCAAAATACAGCTGTGCAGAGGCGTGACTGAGCACGCAGAGCCCGGCTCAGATGAACAGACCCACCCATCTGACCCAAAGACACATGGTAAATACTACACAGCTGTTGCCTTAAGTTCTCAAGTTTGAGGTGGTTTGTTACACAACGCTATTAATTGATTCAGCTGGTTAGTACAGTTTGATAAAGGCACAATTTTCATGTCAGATAATGATAGGCTTAGAAAGGCAGGCTAGGGCAGGTCGCAGAATTTTGATTGTAAGTGGAAGACAATTGGAAGTCGCTCAAAAGTTTTGAGCAGGGTACAAATAGGGCAGAAAGCAGTGTTCTAGAAGCTTCATCTTATAGTAGTAGGATGAAGATGGGAATGAAGAAAAAGAAGAGTCCGAGAGCAGGAAACCTGGATGGAAGCCCTGCTGTAAAGGTAAAGTGGGCCTGAATCAAGTCAGGTGGTAGGAACGGAGGCACGAGAAACCTTGAAGAAAAGCCCAGATGTGGATGGGGAAGGAAACTTGACCGTGGTTGATGATGACTCTAAGGTTTCAAGCCTGGGTAGCTGAGAGGGTGACGAAAAAAGAGAGGAAGCCGAAAGAGTCGGTGACGTCATACTTGAGAAGTCCACAAAATATTTAGGTGGGAAATTTTGAGCTTTGGAAAATGTGGGACTAAACTCTGCAGATGGACCCAGTGGGGGGAAAATATTTTGAGAATATTTTCAGAGAAGTAATGGTTGAACACATGACTCTGAGCAAGAGAAGATGAAGAGGGAAGATAGATATCCAAAGAAAGAACCTCGATACCCACATGCTGGGTGTATTAGTCATTGAGTGCTGTGTAACAAATTACCTCAAAACCTAGCAGCTTGAGACCCAGGAGCCTGGGAGCAGTTTATCTGCGTGGTTCTGGTTGATGGTCTCTCATAAGGTCATATCCAAAACGTTCACCAAGGCTGTTGTCATCTGAAGGTTTGACTAGGGCTGGAGAATCTGTTTCCAAGATGGCCCCTCGCATGGCCGATGACGGGAGGCCTCACTCAATTCCACAACACACGCATGTAGGGCTTCTTGAGTATCCTCATGACATGGCAGCCAGCGTCCTCCAGAGTGAACCATCCATGACAGACAGAGCAAGGCCGACGCCACGTGTTTTTTATGACCTAGCCTTAGAAGTCACGTGCCATCGCTTTTGCTGTATTCTCTGAGTCACGGAGACCAATCCTGACACGATGCGGGAGAAGACTACATAAGGGCACGGATGCCAGGAGGCGGGTCATTTGGGGCCATTTTGGAAGCTGGCAACCACACTGGGGAGGGAGGAAGAAGACAAGCCAAACTTAGAAAGACAGGAGGGATAGTTTAGTCGGGGAAACAAGACTGCCACGCAGGAAGAGACCTGGCTGTCACACCTGTTGGCTCATCTGGCACCCTACGTGGGTCTTTGATCGCCTTCAGAGCGTCCTGCCTCCAGAAGGTGTGCCTGACGGAGGGGAAGCTTTTTCTCCACGCAGCTGATTCCCAGGCCATTCGCCATGTGCCAGGCAGTGTGCCAAGATTTCCCTGAGGCTGGCACCATCACTTATAGGTAGGGAAACCGAGGCTGAAGTCACTAGCCCAAGTTCTCACAGTCAATACAACGCAGGGCTGGAATATGAATCCAAATTGTTTGATGACCGAGTCACTCTTTAGCTCTATGCCACCGGGCAGAGTGCGAGGGCCCTGGTTCTTCTGCCGGAAGCGCCAAACAAGATGGACCCACGTAAGAAACACGAGGATAGGCCCGAGAGTGCCACGGAAGCTGCGAGGAGGGGAAGAGACTGATGCTCGGTGAGCCCCTCCTCTGTGCCAGGCACAGCCCAGGCGAAGACAGAGAAATCGAGGTACACTTACCATCCTTGGGGTTCACTTTGACCTCAGTGGGCTGCTCGACAAACTTCAGCAGTGGGGACCTCGACCTCTGTATGGCGGGAAGAGCAGGGTCGCCGAACAGGATGGTGTCCTTGCCCCCTGTCATGGAAAGGGGAAAATAAACATAGTAGGTCCTCAGGGGAGTCATGGCTACATTCGCCTCGACACAATGGACTGCGAACAAAGCTCCTTCTTCAGTTGTAGCTAATACCACAGGAGGGAAATGGCCAGCGGGCGTTTCTGTAGTGTGAGAACAGGGCAGTGAGGTCCAGGGCCAGCTGTCTATGGGTCCCGAGAGTCTGCTCAGGATGTGGCTGCCCTCAAACGCCACCATTACGGGGCAGCCGAAAACTGAGTGGCATTGATCAGGGTGAGACAATTCCGACGATAACAACAGAGTGCCTAGGAGTGCAGGCTTTGCAGCCACGCTGTGGCGGTCATCCGCTGGATGCGGTCACTTGCTAGCTGAGTGACTCTGGGTAAGCCACGTAACTTCTCTGAGCCTCAGGGCCGTCATTGGTAAAAGGAAGACAAATGACCCACAGGACCGGGTGGTTGTGATTAACCGATTCATGTAAAGTGCTTAGCCATGTAGGCAGCACTCAATAAATGTCACTTACTGAAATTATGACTTTACAAGGCACCTTACATAGCGCCGCCATATGTACTATATCTAATTTAATTCAATTTGGTCATTAAGATTGAATAATGGCTCTGTCGTAAGTCAGGTAGTACCAGGTCCCCCAAATTACCACAGCTAAACTTTCCCTTGGAACATACAGTCCCAGACCAGCCAAACCCTTTTATCTATTTGTGTGAACTCCCTAACTGGATTGAGAAAATTTATTTGAGGAGGAGGAAAGGAAAATCATTACAAGTCTATTTTTAAGGCCGTTTTAAGGCAAATGATGAAGGTGAGGAGCAGCGAAGTTTGGCTTTGAGACATAAGCACGATGAACAGACACACAGAAGAACACGCAGGCGAAAGACGGTGCTGCCGCGGCAGTCGGGAGCGCCCAGGCGGGGCTGGCCCCTGAGCCCCGCTCCACGAGGCCCTGGGTCTCTCTGCTCCGCACCCGAGAGCCCCGTGCGCCAAGACCCAGCCCACGCTCCAGCCTTAGCCGTCTGACTTTGTGCAAAACCCTTTCTAAAGCCAAGTCATGAAATGTCTTTGGGGCTCAAGTCAGAGGCTCTAAAGTTCTACGATCTTAGTGTCGGGTTTGACGGAGCACAGAGTGGTATTTGTGTGATGACACCCGCTCCTTCTCTAGAGAACCGGGTGGACCGTGGACTCTACCCTCACTTTGTCTGTAACGCTGCCTTCGCATCAGGCCACGTCTTACCAACCTGACTTCCAAAATTGTAGTAGAGCGTTTGCACGTGGTAGGTGCTTAATAAGTATCTCATAAGTGTCTGAACTCATGGCTGATGCGTTCGCGGGAATCCTGGTGTGTCACCAGGCCCTGGTGCTTGCCGCTGCCCAGGCAGATGGAGTGTGTTATTAGCAGCCATAGTGCTCTGGCTTCTCTGCTATCTGGGGGTCATCCCAGAGGACTGGAAATCTGATGGGAGCTGACCCTAAAGTTTTCCACCAGCACAGCTACTGTCTCATGTGGAAAAAATCCAGAAATCTTCAGTGCCACAGTTCAGAGAGGTTTTCCAAAGAGAACTATTGGGATAGTCCTAAGAGACTCTCCACATGAAGTCAATGTCAGCAGGTCTCCCTTTGTGCTGTAAAGATACCATCCGGAAACAGCTTGAGGACTTAATGGTTCCCATGAACCCACAGCAGACGCCTCAGGGTGGACTTCTTGCATTTCTCTTGTTTCTCTCTGCCAAGGCAACAATTATTATCCTCAAGTCGGGGACAGGTCTTGCATTTCTTGACCCTCTTTCTCTAGCAGGTAGGTCTGGCAGCTCTCTACCCTTAAGGGGACAGTAAGAGATACACTCTGTCCCTCTGTGTCCCAACCAGCCTTCCAAATCCCCTCTGGCCTGGTGGCCAAAGAACAAGAATCACGGGCAGCGCTGGGAGCTGGCTGAGAACCTCACCCCCTTTCTGTCATGAAGAATTCTCCAGGACGAAATGTTTCATGGCTCCTTCCATGCAGGGCAACATCCACTTCACCATGGCTCCTCACAAATGCTGCTACCAGCAGCATCGAGCCTCTCCAAGAAGCCGAGCGATGAGTGTACAGAGAAAGGAAACAGAAACCGCCGCTTACCCACGTGCAATCAAGGTGGGGACTGGAGAGAAGATAAATACCTCCTGAAATGTCTGCCTGGAGAGATCGCTTCCCAATCCTAAGGCAAAGTGCCGAGATTTGGTTATTCTTGCAGAGCATTTGAAGGAGTCAAAGACCTTTCTCAGAAAGTGCCCAGTTCTGTGGTTTCTAACTCAGTCCGGATTCCATCCATATTGACTAAACTGAGCTCTAATCTAATGGCCCGCTGGTTCATAGTTTCACTGTGGATTGTAGGACCTGGGGATGAGGGGTGCGGCAAGGGTGATCCACGGACTACGCTCAAAGCACAACTAGCGTGCGGGGCCACATAGGCCTTCCCGTTCAACTGGGGTTTGAATTTTTTGGAAGTCCTTCTCACTCTTTATAACACAGTATCTCCCGTCCCTCTCTGAAATGTACCTCTGCTTTCAAAATACATTTTCCCCCTCAGGCTGGAGTGGAGAAGAGAGAATTAAAGTGGAAAGCTCAAAGAGCCAGGCTCTGCTGTTGCCAGATTTGTTCTGGTTTTTACTATTTCTTTTTGGAGCACGAGTATACCCAAGGCACCTCGCGTCAGAGTCCCCCAAGCATCGTTCTCTCCACAGAGGCCGGCGAAGGGCTGGGCGAATGCGGCCGACAGGTAGGGGCTGGAGAAGGTGGGTCATTCCTCCCTGCGGGGCGTGGTCAGGTGGCCTTCCCTCTGGCTTCCTCGAGAGAGCCCCATATCTTTTCTATCTCTCAGGGACCAGGTAAACAGTTTGGAATATGCTTTGCCATTCAGATGATTTCTCCACGCAGGCTGTGACATCTGTCCAACTTGTCTACTTCCCAGCAAGATCACACATTTGCCCCAACTCTATCAAATGACATCAAGAGCTATATGCTGTTGGCCGAGAGAGTGAGGGAGGGAGAAGAGTCAAAGAAAAACCACGGCGCACTCAAAGCCCAGCAACGATTCTGCCTTGGAGCAATGAGGAGTTGGCTTCTTCGCCACTGTCCTTTAGAATCTCAGAAGAGATCGTTCTGGCTCCTGAATTCCTCTTCTCTAACCCGTCTTGCTTTGTGAACCTATCCTCAGCTGGTCCGATCTACCCAGTTCTGCTCCTTTCTGAATTTTAGCCCCCCTTTATAGGTGAAGCACTGAAATGAAGATCTGAACCCCTGGGTTGTAATACCAGCCTCTGTAGTCTCAGTCTAGATTGAGCTTCTGTAACTAAAATGAGGGGAACAGACTGGGTCAGGAAAGGGGGAAATGTTTTCTCTGACATGTCGACTCAGACAAATCAAGAAGTGGCTTCCTGGCAAGCCACAGTGGAGGACTTCGAGGGCCACATGTGAAATTTGACAAGAAGAGCAATGTGACTGATGAGCAATGTCTGCCACAGTCATGGGAATGGGTGTTGCGAAATTAACATATACCAAGTGTTTGCCATCCCAGAATGCTTTGCTTTCAACCGTCCTTCTGGGTCTAGCACTCTATAACACCTCACACACTCACATCGTCATCACTCAGCACTTAGTTACGTGCCGTTTCCCGCTCTCCTCTCACTGTTTGATGTATATTCATCTTGTTTCCCTGATGCGTTCTGGGAAAAGGCGAGGGGCCTGTCTACAATGCCTAGTACAGAACTAAACTCACAAAGTTGATGCTCAGAAAGGTACCAACGTATTGATGGACCGATTTATTGAAGGAGACACTGATGCTTTCAAAACAATGGTAAATAAGAGAGAGCGAGCAATTCCCTGAAACCACTGAGACTCAGCTCCCTCCTGTTGGCTGAAACATTATGATTTGCTCCTGCCTGGGCAGAGAAAGAGGAAGAGGGAAAAATGGAAAAAGAAGAGGATGAGCAGGAGGAGGAGGAAAAGAACACACTGCCTCTTATTCCGCTATTCAGTAGGTTAAACGGAGCCATAAAACAATGAGCAGACAGAAGGGACTTGTCTGATTTGCGCCAGGAGAGGCCCATCCCCCTTATTCTACCAGGGTTTGACAATGATCATAAGGCCATGCTTCACTGTGACATCCTTCATTGCACCCGGGAAATGCTATTCCGTTACATAAACTGTGTCACATCCGGGAAATTGCCACTCAATTTCCTGTCGTCCCACTTTGTATCAATGTGGAGGCCGGAGATTAAAACAAACATAGCCATGGCGTAAAATCCATTCAACCGGGCGCCTCACAGCTAATTTTACCATTTAATATTTGCTTTGTACTAATTGAATTCTCCATTTCAATTGACTGTTCTAATCAGGAAAGCGCACGGATACATAGAGAATGCATTACTATTTATTTACATGCAGGGATGGTATTAATGCACTGTTGATATAAGCCACAAACACAGATATTTCAAATAGAACATACTCCCAAATCCTACTGAAACATTGTAGCTCAGGCCTTCAGGCAGCAAAAGGAAGAAAAAAAAAAAAAAACAATTGTTATTGCATAATAGCCATTCTGACCTAGACCAAACAACATCAGAGAAAGAAAATTCTCAGCATTCGTTCAGTTATTCAACTTCCAGCTTTTTCTGTAAGTTGTAGAAATAAAACATTGTGAAATTTCACTAAGTCATTGGAGAAGGGGGAGAGAACAGTACATGCACAGAAATAGCAATCTGACTGCACAAATAAACGATAAATTTGCTCAACTGTGTTGAAATTCAATGCAATAAAAGAAAGGCCTTCAAAGAAGATAAGGTTTTAACCGCATCAAAAGGTTCTTGTGCAAAATGGATCATTCAAATCCCCGGACGGCACTCGCCACTAATTAGTTCTGTTAGGTCTTTTGACAGCAAGTTCAAGGAATCTCTGCTAGAAATTCTAATTTATGAAATACACTTCCAGGCGACCTAAGGCGGCTATTCAAATTTACATTAAGAAAATGTGTTGTGGTCCACATCCCTGTGACGATTTTCATTTCTTAAAAATTACAGGGAAGCAACTGATACAAATCAGGAGTAGAGGAAACTGATTTATGCAGAAAGGTTAAGTAACTAAAAATATATGTACGACATTGCTTCCAGAGAAAGGGAGGTTGTGGAAAATGATAAATACTACTTTCTAGAGATTGTAAAGAAAGAGGAAATACTTAACGGTGGTCTTGTGAAGGGGGTACTGACCAAGGCAAATGAGATAAATATAGCTAATTAAAGGGAAACATCAGTGTGTCCCCACACCTGTGTACAATTGTGAAAAAGATCTCCACAGGAAATTTTGATTTTCAAGCTACATAAAATATATATATATATTTTTTATTTCAAGCTACATATATATATATATTATATATATTTTAATATATATAATATAATATATATTATACATATATATAAATATATATATAATATATATTTTATGTAGCTTGAAATAAAAATATATATATATTTTATGTAGCTTGAAATAAAAATATATATATATGATGGGGGAAGAGAGGAGAGAGAGGTCGTAAAGTGTATTTGGGTTGGAACATTTGTTTTTTTTTTTATTTTTATTTTTAGGATGGACAATTAAATTGAGCAAATCTTTACATATTCTTACATTCATTTTTAGAACTGATAATTAAATTGAACAAATCTTTAAAAGATACCTATATGTAACAAAAATGAAATAATTTACTACATTTACAAAGTTTTTTTAAAAACCATATACAGACACACACAATGACAATTTCAGAATTTAGTTTAGCAAAACCTTATAGTTACGTAGATGAGAATCTGCACATTTACTGTATTTTTCCGATTTCCTCCCAAAATGACAGTTTCTAAGTTTAAAGCACTTGAAGAGGTAGAATATTTGCAAATTATGTGAGAGCTTCCTTTAAAAAAAAAAAAACAAAGGAAAACAATTTTCACGAAATTCTACTTACCTGGAAGACTCCACAAACCAGAAACTTCCAGGGTTCTTAATTTTTTCTCTAGTTCAGCCACCCGATTCCCTAGGATTCTGGAAAAGGGAAGAAAATGGCAGCAGACAGATTAATGAGAAACCCACTAGTACCCTTGTAGAGAGAAAATGTTTTGAGATTTAAGATATACACTAAAAATGGAGTCTGTGTATGTATGTGTGTGTGTGTGTGTGTGTGTGTGTGTGTGTGTGTGTGTCATATATAGAACCCATATACTCTATCGAAAATACATCTGAAAACATACGGTGAACAATTTTTTTAAAAACTAAATGTTTTTCAAGAGAGTCTTCTCCCACAAAAGTAGATCCCCTGGGAAACTAAACAATTACTCCACCATTATCCAAATGTCTTACAGAATTTCTATTTGGGAATCGCTCATTGCTAAAATTGACGATTAATTTGGAATACCCTTAGCAGTATCACATCTTGATTCTTTGAGGGTGGATCTGAGTTGGGAAACAATCAGTTCAACAAATAAGATAAGTGAACATACCTGGTAATGTTCCTTCAAGTCAATAAAATAATAAAATAATTATAAAATCTGCCTTCTTAGCCTGTATCTTTTTGATGTCTAATTCTTGCTTGATATCTAGCATAATGCCTGGTAGATGATCAAAAATGTATTTGATTAAATAAATGCTTTTCTATTCTCATGGTCTGTAATTATCAATGGAGAGAATTTTTAAAAAGAGACATTTCAAAAGAACTCTCAGTAATTGCAGAATCACTAGAATAATGATATTGCTTTCCAAGTTGACCATTTGGACTCATTGATATATATATTCTGGAATGATTTGAAAAGATTATACTGTTTACCTGTCAAACTTTGTCTATCTCCATGCAAAGACAGAAGTGTGGGCATATAGTTCCCCTCCTTCATTCTACACAAAATTAAATATAAGGGAAATGATTTGATAGTCATCTAAAATTTGAATCATTTTCCATTGGCCTAGAAATTGAAAAACCAGTCTTTATATTATTTGGGAGATTTTCTTGGCACTGCTGTGCTAAAATGATACGGAAATTATCCTTAATAAAGAAAAGGTTCAATTCCTTTCAGCAGGAAAAATCAGAACACTGAATTGTTCTCCTGGCTCTTTTTATATTCCAGAGAGAGCTGCACACACCCACATATATGCAGAGACATGAATATGTATATGTCTGCACATATATATATATACACACACACATAGCTTTGAATTCATCCGAATTTTACCTGAATTGACTTGCAGCATCTTAATTAATATTCCCTCTGAGTTCACAAGAAACTCTTTGACGTTATTATATGTGGATTTCTTCATCTAGGTACTTAAAGCTTTTCTTTGCTTCTTTTCCTTAAGTCTTAAAAATTCTGCATAGTCTTTATCAATTACTTTAAATTTCCACTCCATTTGTTGGGTCCGTTCTGCTTTCATGTCTCTGACCCTTCCATAAACACCATTCTTCGTAATCTCGCTTTCAATATTTTGCTCAGACCTTCGGATCCAAGCTCCCTTTTCACCAGCCGATGGGTTTGAGATGCAATCACAGCAGTGTTCACGTTGACGCCTTTTTTTTTTTTTTTTTTTTTTTTTTTTTAACAAGATCAAGATCATCTGTACCTGGCTGCCTCTTGGAAACAAAAGATAAGGCTTAACTCTTCTGTGGACGCTGAAGGATGCCATCAGCGCAACATTCGAGGGCACGGCATAGAGACATTTGGTTGTATTTTTTCTGATGTTCCCTGATAACACAGCCAGGTCTCCCCAGAAATGGAGCGAGATGAATTTGCTGGTGTCCCCAACAATCTACTTTCAGAGAACCTGCCTAAATTTGTCAGTGGAGACTGCTTTCTTCTTTGGCCTGACGTAGGCATCTGATACGGGGCTGCAGGCAGTAAAACGGACCCAGGAGTCATCGTCGTGGTCGTAGTGATAGTATCAGTAACAATAATGACTGCACTACCGTTAACATGAACAGCAAAACCAATCTTGCCTGAGTCCTGGAGATGAGTCAGAATCCATGCTGAACACCTAGAGGACTTGCACTATCTCATCAGACCTGACAAAAACTCTGCAGTGTATGTTATATTATTATCCTCCTTTTGAACATGTGGACCCTAAGGAACAGAGAGGTTAGGCAACTTGCCCAAGGACACAAAGTCTATCTCAAAGCTCTGTCTCTTCCCAATGCCCAGGGCTCTTGTCCACTATACTCTATACCTCCCACCAGGAAACAGAAGCATGGGAGTTAGTCAACTTGGCCAAAACCATATGTGGAGCTCAGCAGGTGATGAGTCTGGATTTGAACCTAAGCCTTGGTTTGCCTCCAAAGGGCGCACTCTTAACCCATACCCAGTAATGGCACTGTAAAATGAGCTTTCTCATGCCAGGAGCGAATTCTTGTTAAAAACTCTTCGTACTGAAATATAGATGTAGCCACAGTTGACTTGCAAAATACAACCCGAGATGATGTTTCAGATGACAAAGAGGCTTCACACTAAAAGATCACAGAAGGGGGTCCACCGAATGCGACGTGACACAGCCCAGCGAGAGAAGAGGGCTGCGAGAGTCTTAACAGCTGGCAGTCTCCACAGACGGAGACAGCAGAAGCAGGACCAGGATCCATTCAATTTAGTTTGACCAATTCGACAAAATTATTGAGGCTGTAGGGGATGATGAAGAGAAGCAGATCCTGCCCCTGTATTGGAGGGACTAAAAATCTAACGGGAGATGGACAGACAGATCCACACCCACAGACACACACAGGCAGGGTGCCAGTGGAAGGCTTTCGTGACAGTTGACATTTATCGATCACTTGTTTTGACCGGATATTACAGAGTTACTACCTCGCTCAGTCTCTTGCCACAACCAATGAGGCAGCTCTTATTATCCAAATTCTGTAGAGGAGGGAACTGAGACCTGAGAGGTCAACTAACTAGCCCAGGGCGACACACGTAGTGAGTGGAGGGGCCAGAATCAAAACCCAGGCTCGGAAATACAGAAATACTTCCGTGGAACTAGAGAGCAGAGGCGAAGATGAAATGAAAGATGAATCCAGAGAGGCTCATAATGATCTTGCCGCCGTATTGAGAAGGTTGAGACTTATACACTGGCAATGGGGAGATACTGACGTATTTTAAGCATAAGTGATGTTTAGAAAAAGTATTCTTGGTGGAGAGTTGAGAAGGCACTGGAAGGAATATGAGCAGAAGTGGAAAGACCAGGTTGATGATGACGGTGGCCCAAAACCAGACAGCGGAGAAGTGGAGAAGCCAAAAGAATGGAGCAACAAGAAGGGGCCCGAGGTGTCTACGGGGTATTCGTTGTCTGGACACATGGGAGAAAGGGAATTGCTGGGAGCGCAGAGACGAGCGTGTGGGTTGGGGGAGTGACCCTACTCGCCAACGGAGCAGGAGGAGTCAGAAGAACCGGCAGCTAGAGAACCTCCTGTGGAAGGCTGTGAGGAGCGCAGCTGGAGACGACGGACGGGGGGAGGCAGGGCAGCGTGGGCCTCGGAAGCCAGGGGAGGGGGCAGTGCCAGGTGGGACAGGGCAGCCAGTGTTATCCGGCTCTAGAAGCGGTCAGACTTCTAGGTGAACGTTTAGAGCAGGCTACTTAGAAGACATGCCTGACTCTTGAGAGAGAGGTTTCAAGACAGTGGAGGCGGCGAAATCCAGAATCCAAGTGACAGGGTGGAGACAAGAGCAGACGATGAGGGAGGACGTCTAGGCAGTGAATACAGATGACTCTTCAAGTAGCTTAGCAGGGACAGGAGGAGTCAGGGCAGTAGCTTGAGGCATAAACAGGCTCGAGAGAGGCTTTTTTTTTTTTTTTTTTTTTTTTTGTAGGAGAGGGGAGATTTTAAATAAAAATAAAAATTTTTATTTAGCTCCAGTTTGTGTCAAGATAGGAGAGATTTCAGCATATGTCCACCTAGTAGTCTAGGAAGATCCTGAAGACGTCAGGCCCCTAGATGGACTTCTGGTAGCAGTTTCTGGTGACGACATCATATTAGGGGGTCTGCAAAGACGGAACTAACTCAGGAACTGGCCACTGCTGTGACTGTCCTTGCTTCTTGGACTCCCTGAGTGAGGGTCACTAAGACAGCCAGGGCCTGACGAGGACGCAGGAGGCTGTGGCTCTGTAAAGACCTGGAGATAACCCCGCCCCCACCTCCGCCCCAGCGGCCTTCTTTTGAATCTGCTCTGTTCCCTGACAGCTCCTGCTGCCACTAAGATCTTGAACTTCCAAGCTATTTACCATTGGACAGGCAAGGGGACGAGGAGTGGACAGTGTCAGGCGTAGCGGGAAGGGCAGCGGAAGGCCGGCATGTCCTCATAAATTCACCATCGCCGCCACCGCCCCATCACTGGCAGAGTGACAGTTTGGAGGGAGAGACTGGAGAACTGAATGTGGTATTCAGTGAAACAGTGCTTTAACATCTGCCTCTTCTATTAATGCTTTGCCATCTGTTTATAAGACAAGTGAACCTCATCTCTTCTTTAGCAATAATCAGAAAACTGCCAACTCTTTGGAAAAAGTACCTCAAGCAAAATGCCTATTAACTGAACATCCTCCCAAGATGTAAAGTCCTAGGTTTCTTCATCAGTTCCTCAAGATGGCTCCCACCGAACCCTCTCGAGGGGTGGGCAGCGGAAAACACACTTACGGAACAGGATGCCTTTATTCCTACTTACTGTGCTCCACCGAAACGAAAGCTATTTTATTATTTTAATTACGAAAGGCTAAATCATGGGGGATAACAGCAAGCAGACAAAATTCACATTCTATTTTTAGCCCCCATTCTATTTGTCGTATAATTAGTTTCTTTACATGCTCCCAAATAAAACATTTATTGAAAGTATGAAACCTAAGACCCTCTGAGCATTAAAAATGGCACATTAGGTACATTATGTGTGGATATGAGGCAATCGTCAAGATCTATTGTTACAGAGAAGGTACAGAACAGTGGGGGAAAAATTTATTTTGTGTATACTCGCTACTATTTGTAAAAAACAAAAAACAAACCAACAAAAAAAAAAACGGAATACCTACATTTATTTAAGTACATATGAGTATTTCTGTGTGCCTATATATGTGTATTATGCATTTGCTTATACATGCAGCCTTGGGGAGGGTCCACAGGAAATAAGGAACAGGGCTTTTGCCCAAGAAGGGGATGTGAGTGACAGAGAAATAGCAGCAATTTTGAGACACAAAAAGACCTAACTTAACGTCCTCAATAAAATCTTTGACTTTAAGTGAAACAACGTATAATGACACCAGTTTTACCACAGGCTAATTGATATACAGAAGAGTTAAGTTCTTATGTGACTCATCAAACTTATAACAAAATGTCGTTGAACAAAATCATGTTACTCAAGGATTTACTGTGTATTGTTGTTTAAATTTTTAAAATTTGAATTACGAGATGGTTCAAAATTATTACATGATTGTTAAAATGAAAAGGTGCGTTAAAGCAAAAATAAACCTGGCAAGATAAAAATGTTGGTCTTTCTTAAAAGAGGGGAGAGCCCACGGCACTTAGGAGCGTGTCTGGTTGCAGTGAGAAATGTTAGGGGTGCCTTTGAAAATCAGCCTGTCAGAGAGGCAGGAGAGTCAGGAGAACAGCAATGGGGTCCATGTTTGGCAGACAGTGGGGACTCAGCCCAGCTTTTCAGTGGCGGCTTGTGACATGATCAGAATCATGGCAGGCAAGTGGGTGTGGGAGGCAGTGGGGGAGGCGGGGCTGGGGTCTGAGGTGGAGGGTTCATGGTAGTTTTCCCAAGGAAGAGGTGATGGTCTGGTGGGGAGAAAGCAGAGCGGGCAGGTAGGAGATACTCACTGAAGGCCCATGGTTAACACTCGGGGAAATATATACTGGATAAACGAATGCATGAAAATCATAAAGCTTAACGACCGTTTGGATGTGTGTGTTAACAGAAAAGGAACAGTTAGGAGATGATTCCATCATCAGTTCATCAAACAGTCATGAGCACCCACTGTGGGCCCAGCATTATCCCATGTACTGGGAGAGAACAGTGACCAAGACGGACAAACATTCTGGCTTTGGGACCGCTTACACCCGAGCGATGTGGAAGTTTGTCAAACCGGGGCGTTAGGGTGGCAGAGCACATTAAATATTCTTCAAATCATGCTTTAAATGGCTGCATAATCTTCTTTCTTTTAGATTTACTGTGGTTTTAATCATTCTCCAATTAAAAAACACTTGGGTTGTTTCCATTTTTCTCATAAATGGACCCCAATGAACCGCTGCATGTGTAAATCTTAGGGCGTCATTCTGATTTTTTTCATTAGGATAAATTCTTAGAAGTGGACCATCTGGGTTACAGGGCACAAGCATTTTAAAATGTCTGAAACCATACTAAAGGATGGATGGCTCAGACTCTGGATTTATTGAATCTGAGTTGCTAACAGATTATCAGGGGAGACAGTGGACCTAGTGCTTAGAAAGGTGCGTCTTGCTCTTGATGGGGCGGTGGAGACAAGAGCTCTGAGGAGAGTCTGCAGAGAACTAACTAGAGGTAAAGCACAGGGGGAATGAGGTCTCCGGATAAGTGAAGAAGGATGAAAGATGGCAATGAAAAGTGGACGGGGAGGCCTCGGGGCGGGGGGGGGGGGTGGGGGGGAAGAGGAGGGAGAGGGAGAAGGACTGAGACACCAGAGAAGGTCGGAGGAGGTCAAGATGGGTTTCCAGATAGAGGTGTGGATGTAAAGCAATTATAGAAGAAAGTGGTATTCAGGAAGCGCTGTTCGGGGGTAGAGATGACCCGCAGTGGAAAATACCAGAAGAGGTGTTGGGAGGAATTGAAGCCAAGGCGATCTTTCTTTCCTGTGCATGGAATCACTGGGGCTTGCTACAATCCAGGACTCCTGCATTCCATCCCCACTCCTCCTGCTGAATTTGCATCTCTCAACAAGCATAAGTGCCCCCCCCCCCCATAGACACTTAGAGGGGGCAGCTGCTGGCAAAGTGGGGATGGCCTCCTCGTTCACAAAGCTTCGAGGTGAGTGGAATGCATGGGCAGCTGCAGAGCTGAGGAAAGGCTTTGGGGGTTCGGCAAGAGCTATGAGGTTCCTGGGTGACGGGGCAGAGGCCAGAGGAGGGGCGGAGTTTGAGGAGACTGGAGGAGGAGGCCGCAGGGGAGCCAGGCCCCAGAAGAGGGGAGA
The DNA here is from genome assembly GCF_014176215.1 of Rousettus aegyptiacus. Lineage (NCBI taxonomy): Eukaryota > Metazoa > Chordata > Mammalia > Chiroptera > Pteropodidae > Rousettus > Rousettus aegyptiacus. The sequence continues at coordinate 13,579,782 of NW_023416285.1, forward strand.
TAGGGAAGGCCAACAGGACTGGTGGCCAGCACGGCCCCAGGGACAGGAGCGGGTGAGAGGGTGGGAGACGTCGGTTTCAGGGGGCACAGCAAGTCTTGGGACTTATCAGGAGTAGCCTCTGTTTTCTCAGTCAAGGAGGGGCCGTGGTCCCCCAGTGAGAATAGATGAGCGTTTAGAAGACCCGAGAAGGTTTGAGGGGGGCTTTACGGGGTGAGGATAAAGGCAGAGACACTGAGGCTGCAGGAGTTGTGCCTGGATAAAACAGACCTTGTACCTCTTCTGGGGAGGTTTCCCACCCCGTCCCCCTCCCCTGAGAGGCATCTGCATTTCAGCCGCTGGCTGTTTCATTCCTTGGCTAAGATTTCTTTTAAAAGAATTTCGAAACTTCCTCTGTCAATAAATTACCCTTGTCATTCCTTTGAGATTGCCCAGACTCCCTCCACCGCTCCCTGCCTTCTTTTATATATATCTTAATCTCCGGCGCGATCTCCCTTTCACTCCTGCCTTCTCCTTTTTCTATTTTGTTTTTCACAGTACTCTCAATCATATTCCAGTTGTCTCGCCAGGCCCCCAATTCCCCGATCCCTCCCCTTTCTGCCGGAAGCCCAGCCTTCTCGGGGCCTGCTCGCTTCCTCCACACTTTCATTTTGGTTCTGGGTGTAGGTCTTCTAAGCAGCTGCGGAATTTGCAGCGTCCAGCGCAAAATGAAAATGCGGGGCACCCTTGCTAAAAAACGATCGAGAATTTCGAGATGGCGAAAGGAGCATTAGATCGAGTGCAGGGCCCACCTGAGCATCGGGCCCTGAGCAACTGCACGGGCCATTCGCCCATGAAGTCCGCCCTGTTTGCCATGTTTAATAAACTTCTTTAATTTATTGTTTATTCGCTTTCTCTGAACACTTTAATTTTGCTTCTGTCATCTCTAATGGCTACTTTAACTGGCTTGATTTTGCCCAATGTAGTCAATATGTGTTTATAATACCCAAATAAGACACTGTGTTGTAATTATTGTTCCTTTCGCCATCTTTTTTGCTGATTCTAAAGAGTGACATGAGACCTCCTTAGAGGCCCAGCTACCTGAGTCGATGCTTGGCTGTTGCTGCCATTCAGAGCCCTCAAAGTCATGCTATTGGTTAAAAGGGTGCTCAGGAGGTGCCTGCCTTATGGAGATCTGGAGGAGAGGTAGGCTAAGTTACCCAGGCGAGTGTAGTATAGAAACCACCCACGTAATGTGCATCACTCAGTGAGCAGCTCAGAGCTCACATTCGATAAGCAGTGAGCACTATTATTTGCTTGCTGGACCTCAGCTGATAGCCAAAGTGCTATCATAATGCAGTTCTAGTTTAATAAATTTCCTTCCAGATTTGAGGGCTCTCACCCTCTTCCCTTAAGGCCTGTAGTCCCACCCATCATCCCATATCTTCCCTGCCCGCCCCTCACCCAAGGGTCCGGTCACCTACTTGTTGGTCTGCCTCTGGTGCTGGAGGACCATGTTTTTCTCGTGGATCGTCTCCAGCAGGGCCGTCGCCAGAGACTTCAGATCGGCAATGGACTGCGGAGTGGCTGGGAGGCTGCATCCGTGATCCTCAGATAACAGGTCCTGAACTAGTGGGATATAAAAGGTACGGCTCGGTCTCCAAGCCATCTGGAACGCAACCAGTGGAAGTTCCCCCGGCTGTGATAGGTACCCAGCTTCGAAATGTTACCGCGTTGCATTGGAGAGTCCACGTCAAGTGTCAAGAGTAAAAGAATAAAATTCAGTGGGTGGGTTAAACAGAAAAGAGGACGTCATCGTGGACTTTTATCAACAATTTTTTAAAGGACAATAATCTGTTGCATCTGTCCAGCATTGTATACTTTCAAAACACTTTGGTATTGACTAAGTCATTTGAGACTTAAAATTAAAAAGAACAAAAAAATCTACCTGGGAAGTAGTATTTAATCTCATTTTATGGACGGGAAAGCTAGGTGCGGACTGATTTAAAACACTGGCTAGATGTCCTGCCACCGTGCTAATGACGATGACTCATGTCCTGAACACCTTGCCTTATATCAGAGATTCCCAGGGTGTGGTACCCTCAGTGGGTAGCAAGATAATTGAGGACATTATTTAAATTGCAAAATATACTTTGCATGTGTACATTCTTAGAATGGGTAGATGAACCAAGAGATAAAAGACAAAAAGACAATGACCACTTACTCCTACCAGGCAGAAACAAACAAACAAACGAACAAACAAACAAAACCCAGCATAAATCACTGTATATTTTTGAACACCATTTCCTATATGACTAGATGCAGATATACAAATTCACACATTTTTCTTCAAAAATGGAAAGAAAAAAACCTCTGCTTTTTGACTTGATGGCTTCACCATGAACATTTCCTATAACATAAAATTTAATGTCTGCTTACTTGTTCACATATAGATATATAATAATTAATTACTTCTGGACATTTATATTGTTTCCAATTTTTTTTTATTATAATTAATATAGGAAGAACTTTCTCGAAGCAAAATGTTTGTACATCTGTGTAATTATTTCTTGCTAGCTCAGAAAGGATTGGTTTAGGCATTTCATAAGAGGCCACCCAGTGGTTCTCTAGAGAGGTCCTGCCAGGCTGGGTGTTCTGCCACGGCGTTTGGGTGTGGCTGGAGTTCCCCACGGCAGCAACAAGGCTGGGTCTCAGCACTCAAAGGTGCTATGCTAATGAGGGTATCCAAAGCTAATCTTCGATGCACTGCTTCTCATTTCTGTATTGTAGTTTTCTTTTTAAAAACAAATTCTACCCTGAACATGCCCGATCTCGTCAGATCTCAGAAGCTAAGCAGGGTCAGGTCTGGTTTGTACTTGGATGGGAGACCATCTAGGAAGATCAGGTGCTATAGGCATTTAAAACGAACAAACAAACAAACGAAATAAAAATAAAAACAAATTCTAGTGGAATGAAAAAAAAAAAAAGAAGCTGCTTGCTAAAGTGCCTTGGTTATTAGGTAGGCTGGAGATTCAGCATTTTTTTGAAAGCCACTCTAGCTCTGATTAAGACTGCCATCGGATTGTTGCTGATCTGTCCTGCCAACAACCCCAAAAGTGGGCCAGTCGAGCATGTTCGACTTGAGGCTTATGTTTAGAACTGAATTCCCAAATATTAAGTGTCAGGAGCAAGCTCTCTGCTATTTCTTCCCCTGGACTGTTTCAGGAAGATCATTATTTTTCATCAGAATCGACAAAGAGGAGGAACAAAATTGCAATCAATAAAAGCTTCTTTGAAAAAGGCACATGTTTCATCATAAAATGATTTCGGCAGCTATGAGACTTTTCTATGCCAACCATAGAGGTTAGGAAAAATAGAAATTTGATGAGGTTGAAACATGTACTCGGAGATGACCAGGAGAAGGGAAACCATTCTTTAAAGAAGAGCACAGTTCTGGGGAGGAAGGGATACAAATGAGATCCAGCCATCAGGAAAAGCTCTAAGGTAGCGGTTCTCAAAGCAGTCTCCAAACCAGCATCAGTATCACCTGGGGACTTTTTGGAACTACTACCCTCCAGGCCCACTCTACCTACCAAATTAGGAACTCTGGGCTGGGGGTGGGGCCTAGTAATCTGTGTTTTAACAAGCCTTCCGGGGAATTCTGATGCAGGCAGAAGTTTCAAGGATCATCTCGGTTCTCAGTCCACAAAACAAGATGTGGAACGACAGCTCTAGCATCGTTCTGTGATGGTAAGTGGCCCCTCCAGGAGGATGAACTCTACCTTGCTTTGCGGAGAGGACTCCGGTCAGGACAGTGCTGCTGGATTTACCCTGGCCTTTTGAGTTTTTCCGTCTCTCAAGAGCATTCTAAAGCAGCATTGGGAGAAAAATAAAGACCTCTGTCAGAAAAGCCAATCATGGAAAGATACCTAGTTATGGTTAGATGTGTCCTCCCACCCAGCATACAAGAACTCTTTGCAAATTCTGAATGCTAGCCTACCTTTAAAAATTCTAGGTCCCTGCCGAAGAGTTAGGATTTGTATGGACCTGGTAAAGGATTTTTTTTTGTTTTTTTTTTTGTTTGTTTTTTGTTTTGTGGAATGATGACAGCAATTATAGTCTCTCATATATAAAAGGAAGTCAATGCACATTTATTAAATGATCAAATCTGAAGCAAAAACTCAGTCTAATGTGTGAAGTCACTAGTTATGAAATCCCTTCCAATAGGCATGAGATGGAAAACGGGTTTACTCTCGTGCCAGGAGAGTGCTGGTGGTGTTTGGAAGGATTCTCTGGCTGGACTGGAAAAAGAGTCACCGTCAACAGTGATATCTGCCATGGACGCCGGATAGGGAAATGCATACGTGCCACCTAAGTGTCATTCCTACAAGAGACTCTCACATTAAAAATCGATATATACTATATAGCCGGTACTTGGCAAATGGAAGAACTGAATAAACGTTGTTAAAGGAAAGCATAAGCACATATTTCACAATTATGTATTAATTGTACACCTTTAAAAGCTGTATTTCTCTTTGGCTACGTGTGTATCTATCGACTGGTGTAAACTAAAGTGTGGCCCTCATACTACAGAAAGGAGGAACGGCATGGTGACTTCTGAGAAAAAAAGCCAGCGTCAAAAGCCAGGAAAATGAGAAGGCTCTCCAAGCATCTAGATTGCTGTAAAACTTCACCCTCAGGAAGAGAAATCAATCTATTTTCAAAGCAGAGAAACCCAGGAGATTTTTCTAATTATAACACTTACAAGTAACATCTGCAGAAACAGATATTATCAGACTAATGGTGCTGGAATGAGACTAAATAACAGTGGGGAGAATTTAAACATTGTGTCCTGTCAGTGTGACGTGAACAGTATCGTTTAGGTTGTGATTTCCCAATCTTTGTTTCTTCATCGCTCGGAAACCATTTTCTTCCGGATGATTATGAGACAAACAGCATCTGATGACAGAACGCTTTATAGAAAAGCCGGATAAGAAGCCTAATTTCACATGGACTGAGGCTATAAAGTGGCCACATCCAGATTCTGGGTGTCTCTGTATGCCCCGTCCCGATAACAGCGACAGGAGGAGCTCTTGCGAAAGCTGTTTTGTTGTGTTTGTTGTTTGGGGTTTAATTCTTACCGGTTACCCTCAGTTATTGGCCTCTCTCTGGGAGGGCAGGCAAGCACTAAAATATCTTTGGCACATGAAAGAGAATTAAAATAGAATGACATTTAGATGCACAATAGTGAATCATCGCCGTCCCCGTCATGATTCTGCTACCTTGTACTTGGCAATGTTGGATTTCAAGAGGTTGACCTCTTCATGAAGTTGTTTTAATCTCTCTTGAAGGTACCTGGAAAAAGAAATGGATTCAACTAGAAAGTATTTGAGAGCTAAGTGAAACAAACAAACAAACCTACACTCAAATCAGAAAAGAGGAAAAAGGAAGACCACGTGCTGGAGGAGTCATTTTTGACACGTGACGCTTCTCACCACTGAAGGGAGGCTGACAAAAGTGCATCCTTGTGACACCTGCTTAACTGGGTGCGATCAAGGTCAAATATGCCCCGATCACAGAAAGCCCACTTCAGAAGAGCCCTGCACAGAGGTCCCCTCAGGGACGTCAACACGGTTTTCACATAATTCTCATTAAGATGATTCCGCAGGGAAGGAAGGTGGGAAGAGGCTACATCAGACATAACATTAAGTCAGACACATACACAATTGAAATTTGCCTCAGGGAAAAAGAAACAGCTAAGGGAATTTCTCAATTTACTTTCTTATTCTTTTCTCTCTCCTTGACAGCAATAACAAGCAGCTTTCACTGGTTCCCTACCCTTCTTGCTTAACCGGGGAGAGAGAAAGAGGTATGCATGCAGGCATGTACGTGTGTGGTACTTCTTTTCTGACTTTTACAACGAATATGTGACATTAATATTGTTTCGGGGGGTTGTGACTTTCCCTTCATCGTAAGGCAATTCTTCTCAAAGGTAAAAAGGGCTGCAAATAACTGCCCGCCTGCAGGTCCAGGGAGAGCGAGCCAGCACTGCGACCACGCACAGGCTGGGCCGGCCACTCGCCTGTTCTCCATACACAGCGCGTCCACGTCGATGATGCGGTTCTCGTGCCCGCCCAGAATGTGGTTTAGCTCCTGGTTGAGCCTCTCCACTTTGTCCTGGTAGGAGGACCGCTCTTCTTTCACATCCTGAAGCTCATCCACGGAGGCCTGCAGGTCGTGCTCCAGAGACTCGATCTGAAACCAAAGGAAGCGCCCTCACTCGAGATGTCCTAAAGATGCCTGCTTCGCGGCCAGAGACGGAGCCTTCCGCTAAGGTTGACCGGTTTTTAGGGAGCTAATCAATACCACCCGCATGCTATAAAACCGTAAGCACCACACACTGGAATATGATAAAAGCTAAGAGGAAGGGGACGACTTCCTGCCAGACACCGTATCTAAGATGGGATGGGTGCAGCAGCTTGGAAAGATGGAACCGATCCCTTATCAACAGCAGCACGCCCCAAAGCCAGAGGCCAGGAAAGGGCAAACTCAGACAGTGGGAACAGCAGCCAGTGTCTTACAAATCCGTGCTTTTTCAAACCACCCTAGACCCAGAAATCTTGTTCTGCTCTTCAAAACCAACTAGCAAGAGAAGGAAAGCAAAGTCTAGGCGATCTTAGCTGTTCCCTAACTAGGGCTCTCCATCGGTTGAGATATTGCCTAAAAAGCATCACTCAGCATTTTAGCGGATACTTGCAAATTAAGGCCAGTTTGTCATGTTTTGGTCTCTCCTTGTCAATCCTGGGTGTGTGTGGGGTGGGGGTGGGGGTGGCGGGGGCGAGGGGCAAGATCTTGTTGTGTTCAGAACCATGGACTCCACAAACACAGGAGGCCGCTTAGGGACACAGTGGAGTCTGGAGGAAGGAAGAAAAGTGCTCCGCCCGGCTTGTATCTTTCCTCCTCCGACTCGCTTCGCAGGCGCCCCACACTCTCTGAACAACAGGGACACAGTCTACTCTCCTCTGCGCCGCACCCCGCTGTGCAAACCCATCCGCCCCTCTCAACAGCTGCTAAGGAACCTGCTCCTTCGCTCTCTCCAGCTGCTGAACCAAGTCTTCGCGCTCGTGGGCTGCGAAGTGCCGCACGCCGATTTCTTCGTCTCCGAGCCTCTGTTTGGCAATTGTCATCCTCAAGAGCTGCATTGTCATCAGTAGGAGAGAGGGAGAGAGAGAAGGAGAGAGAAGGAAGGAGAAATGGGGGAGGGAGAGAGAGAGATTTAAAATAAACAGATCCAAACAAAAACCCAAGCATACTAGGCAGAAACAACTTTTGGAAGAATTTTCAAGAAATGCTGGGGAAAAGCATGAGACAAAGACATGTCTTGCCAATATGATGAATTTTAAAGAATATCGTGTATTTTGTACAAGCCTCCACATACACATGTATGGATGCATATAGGGTATGAGGCTAATAGGAACACAGGCCTGGGCATTTGAAGGCGGATGACCTATATAGCCCAGCTATGGTAAGGAAACAAATTCTGGGTTTCTTTTAAACTTAGCAAATACTAAAAAATGATAACACATGCTGATATGGGCATGCTTCCACACTCTTAACAATGAGGCTATATTGTCAAGAGCCTTAAAAATGTCCCTACTCAATGATCCAGTAACTTTACTTCTGACAATCTGAGCTAAGAATAACTCCAGACAGGGATTAGCTTTACGGAAAAAGAAAAGTAGATTGCACAGTTATTTGTAGAAAGAGTAAAAAAAACTAGAAACAATGTCTAACAATAGTGGAATTGTTAGCAAACCAGAATGCAATCAATCAATGCTCTGGTTTGTAGCCGTCTGAAATGAGTGTGATGTGAATAGTGTAATATCACAGACACGTTTAAGATACCATGTCCAGTGGGGGGAGGGGGGAGGGTGGGAAAGCAGAATATACTTTTATATGCAGTATGACCAAAATTACACTGAGAACCCATGCACGAAAGAAAAAAAAAATTACTAAATACATCAAAATACTAAAATATGTATGTTTAGGCGATGGTGAGACTGCATATTCTATCTGTTCCATTCTTTGTTTTTTAACTTTTAGAATAAGTGTGCATGATTTTTATAACATATGTTTATTTATGTGTTTTTAAATTCCCAGGGATAAAATTCAAGTCTTCAGAAATGTAATTTTCCAAAGGATCCCCACAGAATCCACAGCCTCCCCAGACTCCAGGGCCAAGTTCCAGGTGCAGCTCCAAACCTTCTAGGTGGGGTCATGATGGGAACTTTCTGAGACCCCAGGAAGATCCGATAGTCCCAATGCACCCCTGCCAAGCCCATCAGTGCCAAGCAGGTTGTCACCGGAGTCCCGTTTTAAAGTTACGGCACTGCTTCTGGAAACTTCTTCTAAAGAAGTTATTCTAAGTCTGATTCCCTCGCCTCCCTGTAGGGTGTGTGTGAATGGGCTTCAGATATGGATGAGATGCTGGGGACAGTTCTTTGCTGTCACATAGATCCAAATCAGCCAGCAGTGCCGGCTTGTGGCATGCACTTCCATGTTCCTGCGTGAATCTTAAGGGATTCACTTTCACCAGAAAAAAATGGTTTTATCTTCAAGTCTCTAAGGGATTTAGGGTCAAGTGAGAAATAGAAAGTTAAAAGCCAAGGTAGAGTACTAACTAGATGGAAATAGTAAATAACAGCAATAAACTTTGAAAGAGATGATGGTTAAAGAAAAGAGCGTTTTTCGAACGATATCAATTTTGGGTCCTTGTTTGAAAAATACTCCATTGGATTGGACACATACTGACTGGGCACCTCCTATTTGCTAAAGGAGCACTGGGATTGGGCAGACAATGTTCCACGCAGCAGTGGGTTCATACAAAGACCTGGCAGACAATGGACACAGATGGCTGTGCTTCATGGGATCTGATTATGGTTGAGCCAAATTACTCAAGGATTCTGTATTTGTGAACTGGCACCAGTTTACTAGTCACCTCAAAATCAACACTCAGTGTTTCGAATCATGCGTGGACATGAGCGGACGAGTGTAGAGTGGCGAAAAATGTGAATGGTCCATCAGCCAGGTTCCCAACTGAGGTTGAGCAAGACGATGCTCTGCCTCTGTTTCTGCTCTCTACTATACACGAGTGTCCTTTTCGTGGTCTATTCAGTGTCATGTATTTTTTTCACATTTTTGTGCTTTTTATTGGTATTTTGCTGTTTAAAATGGCTCCCATGCAAAAAAAAAAGTATAATAAAATGGCAATAACAACGTACCTATCAATAATCACTTTAAATGTAAATGGACTAAACGTTCCAATCGAAAGACACAAAGTAGCTGAATGGATAAGAACACAAGACCTGTACATAGGCTGTCTATAAGAGACCCACTTCAGATCTTCTGAGACACACACAGACCGAAAGTAAAGGGATGGAAAAAGATATTTCATGTAAATGGAAATGAATAAAAGCTGGGGTCGCGATACATATGTCAGACAAAATAGACTCAAGAAGATGATAAGAGACAAAGAAGGCCATTACATAATGATAAAGGGATCGATCCAACAAGAGGACATAACTCTAGTAAACATTTATGCAACCAACATAAGAGTACCTACATATATAGAGCAAATATTGACTGATATAAAAAGAGAGATCTGCGTAATATAGTAATAGTAGGGGACTTTAACATCCCACTGATGCCAATGTACAGATCTTCCAGACAGAAAAGCAATAAACAGTGGTCTTAACTGACACAGTAGACCAGATGGATTTAATTGATATTTTTACAGCATTTTACCCCAAAGCAGCAGAATATACATTCTTTTCAAGTGCACACGGAACATTTTTGAGGACAGACCACATGTTAGGCCACAAAACAAGTCTCAATAAATTTAAGAAGATTGAAATCATATCAAGCATCTTCTCTGACCACAATGGTATAAACTAGAAATAAATTCAAAAAAAAAAAAACCTGAGAAATACACAAAAACACAGAGGCTGAATAACATAGTACTAAACAATAAATGGGTTAGCAAAGAGATAAAGGAAGAAGTTAAAAGATACTTGGAAACAAAAATGAAAACACAATGATTCAAAAATCTATGGGACATAGTAAAAGCAGTCCTAAGAGGGAAATTCATAGCAATACAGGCCTACCTCAAGAAACAAAAAGAAGCTCAAATAAATGATCTAACCTTATAACTAAAGGAACTAGGAAAAAAACAGCAAACAAAGACCAAAGTGAGTAGAAGGAAGAAAATAATAAATATCAGAGTGAAAATAAGATAGAGTCTAAAAACAAACAAACAAACAAAAAACAAACAGTATTAAAGATCAATGAAATCAAGAGCTGGTTCTTTGAAAAGATAAACATAATTGATAAATCTTTAACCAGATTCATTAAGAAAAAAAGAGAGAAGACCCAAATAAATAAAATCAGAAATGAAAGAGGAGTGACAATAAACTCCACAAGAATACAAAAGATTATAAAGAAATACTACGAGCAATTATAGGCCAATGAATTAAACAATTTGGAAAAAATAAATACATTTCTAGAAACATACAATATCCCAAGACCGAGTCAAGAAGAAACAGAAAATCTGAACTGATGACTACTATTAACGAAATCAAATCAGTAGTCAAAAACCTCCCCCAAAACAAAAGTCCTGGACCAGATGGCTTCATGGGTGAATTTTATCAAACGTTCAAAAAAGAATTAATACCTATTCTTCTCAAACTAGTCCAAAAAATTCGAGAGAAGGGAAGGCTTCCAAGTCTATTTTACAATGCCACCATTATTACCCTGATTCCAAAATCAGATATAGATGTTACAAAAAAGAGAGAGAAAATTATAGGCTAATATCCCTAATGAACATAGATGCAAAAATCCACAAAATGTTAGGAAAACGAATTCAGCAATACATTAAAAAGATCACACACCATCATCAAGTGGGATTTATTCCTGGGATGCAAGTTTGGTTCAATCCACAAATTAATTAATAGGATACACATTAACAAACTGATAGATAAAAATCATATAATCATATCAATAGATGCAGAAAAAAGGTTTGACAAAATCCAGCATCCATTATAAATAGGGAGAACATGCCTCAACATAACAAAGTCCATATATAACAAACCCATAGTTAACATCATACTCAACAGGGTAAATCTAAAAGTATTTTCCCTTAAGATAAAGAACAAAACAAGGATGTTCACTCTCGTCACCTTTATTCAACATAGCATTGGAAGTCCTACCATAGCAATCAGACAAGAAAGAGAAATAAAAGGCATTCAAACTGGAAAGGAAGAAGTAAAACTGTCATTATTTCCAGATGGCATGATACTATATAGAGAACCCTAAAGATTCTATCAAAAACCGTCAGAACTGATAAGTGAATTCAGGAAAGTAGCAGGATATGAAATTAATATTCAGAAGTGAGTGCATTTTTATACACCAATGATGAACTATCAGAAAGAGAAATTTAAAAAAAAAACAATTCCATTTACAATTGCACCAAAAACAATAAAATATCTAGGAATAAATAAAAGACCTATACTTTAAAAATTATAAATCATTGAAGAAAGGAATTAAAGAAGATACAAATAAATGGAAGCATATAATATGACTCATGGATAGTAAGAATCAACATTGTTAAAACGTCCATACTACTGAAAGCAATCTACAGATTCAAGGCAATCCCTATCAAAATACTAATGGCATTTTTCACAGAACTAGAATAATTCAAAAATGTATATGGAACCATAAAATACCCTGAATAGTCACACAATCTTGAGAAAGAACAAATTAGGAGGTATCACGCTACCTCATATCAAACTATACTACAAGGCTATAGAAATCAAAACAGCATGTTACTGGCATAAAGACAGACACATGATCAACGGAACACAACAGAGAGCCCAGAAATAAATCCATTCCTACATGGTTACCTAATCTATGACAAAGGAGGCAAGAATATATAATGGGGTAAAGACAGTCTCTTTAATAAATGGTGTTGGGAAAACTGGACAGATATATGCAAAAAAAAAAAAAAAAGAAGAAGAAGAAGAAAGAAAAAGAAAAAGAAACTGGACCACTTTCTTATGCCATATCCGAGAATAAACTCAAAATGAATTAAAGACTTAAATGCAAGAATTGAACCCATAAAACTCCTAGAAGAAAATATAGGCAGTAAATTCTCTGACATTGCCCTTAGTAATCTTTTTTTCCTAATATGTCTCCAGGAGCAAGAGAAACAAAAGAAAAAATAAATAAATGGGACTATATCAAACTAAAAAGTTTTTGCACAGCAAAGGAAAACATCAACTAAATGAAAAGACAACCTACTGAATAGGAAGAAGATATTTGCCTGTGAAACTTCTGATAAGGAAGGGGTTAATACCCAAAATTTATAAAGAACTCATACAACTTAACACTAAAAAAACAATTCAATTAAAAAATGGGCAAAAGATCTGAATAGGAATTTTTCCAACAAAGACATACAGATGGCCAATACACATATAAAAAGATGCTCACCATCACTAACCATCAGAGAAATGCAAATTACAGCCACAATGAGATATCATCTCACATCTGTCAGAATGGCTATCACCAATAAATCAAAAAACAAGTGTTGGCAACAATATGGAGAAAAGGGAACCCTCGTGCATTTTGATGGGATTGCAAATTTGTATAGCCACTATGGAAAACAGTCTGGAGTTTCCTCAAAAAATTAAAAAATAGAACTACCTGATGACCCAGCTATTATACTTCTGGGTATTTATCCAAGAAAACCAAACCACTAATTCAAAAAGATAAATTCACTCCTATGTTCACTGCAGTGCTATTTACAATAGCCAAGATATGGAAGCAACCTAAGTGCTCATCAATAGATGATTGGATAAAGAATTGGTGGATAAAGAAGATTGGTATGTGTACACAATGGAATATTACTCAGTCATAAAAAAGAAATCTAACCATTTACATTGGCATGGGTGGACCTAGAGGTTATTATGCTAAGTGAAATAAGTCAGATAGAGAAAGATAAATACCATATGATTTCATTTATATGTGGAATCTAAGGAACAAAATAAATGAACAAGTAAAATGAACACAGACTCATAGATACAGAAAGCAGACTGGTGATTGCTAGATGGGAGGGGGAATTGTAGGGGTGGGTGAAAAAGGTGATGGGATTAAGTACAAATTATTAGTTTTAAAAAGTCACAGGGATGTGAAATATAGCATAGGAATATAGTCAATAGTATTGTAATGGCTGTGTATAGTGCCAGGTGGGTACTAGAGTAATTGGGAGGATTACTTTGTAAATTATATAGATGTGTAACCACTATGCTGTACACTTGCAACTAATATATATATATTATAATTATATATATATTAGTTGCAAGTGTACAGCATAGTGCCCTTCTTGGTAGGTGTCTTCTTGAGTTGACAAAGAGAATCCTGTATTTCCTCTAGGAGCACTGGTTCAGTATTCGCTACTTTAGTGTTCGCAGTGACTTTAGTGACTTTAGAGACTTTAGAGAATGAGAACCAGCTATATTTGGGAGTGGCAAGGGTGGGCGCTGGAGTTTATGGCAGCGCTGGTTAATTCATCTGAAAGCTGACATGTGAAAATTCTTTCACGTTGTGCAATTTCTTGGCTCAGGACTTTCAGAACCCTAAGTGGTTATACGGAAGGACAAAGAACTAACCAAATAAGAAAGATTTCTCAAATCAAAGGGCCTAGAAACAGGTAGGCTCCTGCCTTTTTTGGTATGAGGCACCAGGAGGCCTGCGACGTGGCTTTGAAAGTAGGGCTCTTTTCTTGATACATGAAAAGCCAGACTGACAGCCTGAACTTTAAGTAATAAAACACCACTGTGGTTTTCTACTCGCAATACGCTTCGCTGAACACTTAATTTAGAATCACACAATTATGTTTGCTTAATGCCAATTAATTATTAAACATGTTTATTGAGGTCTGACAGCCAAATAAGAGAGTCATCTTTTATATACTGGATGCCTGTTAAGCTTCAATAAATATGTTAACAATCGTTTGGTGTTTAATGTGCATACAATATCGGCTATTAAATCTTAGGGCTAGACTGGTTGGAACACTTACTTTTAAAAGTGAGGCCCAAGTTGGTAATAGCTGGGTCATTAGTTGGGTCTGACGCTGGGGTGAAATTGGCTGGAGCGAGGCCACTGCAACCCCTAGGGAGGCTTCTCCCCAGCTCACAACTCACAGGCTCTGGAGGCCTCTGCCTAAGGGGTTCATGTCCTGGCTCCACCGTCTGTGAGCTGTGCAACCTCACGCCTGTGCCTAAAATGTCTCTGAGCCTTAGTAAAAATACTACAGTAATAGTACAGCTTTTTACTGTCAACGGTTGCTTTCAGCATGAAGTAAGAGAGAGCTGAGTAGCATTAAATGCGTTATTTAACTTAGCGGAATTCAAATTAATGTGTTTGCCTAAAAGATGAGGGGGAAAGAAAAAGAGGACCGAGACAGAAATAGAGAATAGAAGATGAGAGAGAAATAAAAATTTAAAAAACTGGGTGACCCTACCTACCCCTGCTTTCAATGTCCCAGACACAGAGGTGGAAGAATACCTGATAATTCATTTAGGCAAAATCAGACTGTTCATATTTATACATAATACCATCATTTGGGAGCATACTTGACCATGTACCCTAAACTTTATGGACAATTTAGGGGACTATAAAGGGAGATTTTGAATAGGCACAAGTTTTCACCTCTTACATGCTGACTTCAGAACCTAATCCTACATGAGGGAAGGTGGAGTTTCTCTAAGATGCTTAGCATAATGCCTGGAATATAAAAAAGTGCTCAATACGTGCTAGCTGCTATTACGATTGCTGTGCTGATGATCATCGCTGCCATCCTCCATGCGAGTTTCCCCACATAGACTCCCCTCACCCCCACCACCACGGGGAAAGTCCCATCTTTCTAAACTGAAGAAGGCAGAGCTCCCGAGCCAACCTTATCTGTAGACTGCAGGCAATGATGTAGATTTCCCATCTTGGAAACGGTTGGGAAGCAACTGCTCAGGGCACTTAATTCTTTCAAACACAGCCATCAAAACTCCACGGCTAGCCTCCCAATGCCAACCCTTGAAGTGGACCAGTGCCCTGTGAGGCGTGCATGCTGCCATCAGTAGATGCATTCATTTGGTGATTTAGATAGAAATAAACGTTTATGAATGAATTATGGGCGTGAGTCGTCGGTTTATGGATAAGGCACAGCTGCAGCTGGGATGTGGCTAAGGAACACGCCTGGGAAAGGAGGGGGCCATATGGCTCTTGGGCTCCCATCCCCTGCCCTGCCCAGTGAGTCCATCTCCTCTGCCAGTGCCCTCCCTACTCACACTCTGGTCCTCCTCAAGATGCCCAGGTCAGAATGACTTGTTCCTTCCCCGATCTCTTCTCAGCCTTCATCCTTCACAGCCTTAAACAGTCTCTCCCTCGTCTTGTTTTCATTTGCCTGAATCCATTTTCCCCAGCAGGTAGTGAGAGGCAGCCAGGGGCGGAAGCAGTCGTTATTCTCCAGGTGTTATCTGTGTTCAGATCCTGCTTCTGCTAATCCTAGTCATGTTTCTCTGGCAGTCGCCTTACCTCGCTGACCCCTCACCAAGGTGGCATGTTTTTATTGTAAATGGGATTTTAGTCCATTCGGACTGCCGAATACCACAGGCTGGGTAGCTTACAGACAGCAGAAATTTATTTCACATAATTCTGGAGGCTGGGGAATCCAAGATCAAGGTACTAACAGATTCGGAGTCTGGCGAGACCCTGCCTCCTGGTTCATGGATGTGGTCTTCTCATGTGGCAGAAGGGGCAAAAGAGCCTACTGGGGTCTCTTTTAGGAAGGCGCTAATCCCATTTGTTTAGAGCTCTGCCATCGTAACCTAATCACCTACCGAAGTCTCCACCTCCAATGCCATCACATTGGAGATTTGGTTTTAACATGTGAATCTTATGGGGATATGTTCAGTCTATAGTAAAACTCTGTTATAGACAGAACGGCTATGTATGGCTGCCCAGTCTGCGCACTGCACAATTCAACTCGAGGATCTCCATCCTCACAATGCGAAGATATGATGCAAATGATCACTGTTGCTGTAACTCTCACTTTTGATGCAGAGCTCTAAAAGTGCAGTCCCTAGTCACAGTTGGTATGGTTACAGTTCTAACACAATGACTCTCCGTTTGCCAGGGTTACTGGGAGGATCAGATGAAAGAATTAACAGGAAGTAGATGCGAGCCCTTCCTCAGCCCCAATCCTTGTGGACCGATGCAAATGACACACTTAAGAAGAGGTCAGGACCAAAAGGCATTTATTAAACATTCATCTGGTGTAGTGCTGCGGAGGGCAACTTAATAAACACGGCCTTTGACTATCTTTTCTTTCACTTGTTGGTTTCCTCCACATTGTCTCCAGCTGCCCCTGACCTTTAAAATACCTTCAGTAAAACTGAACATGAGAGTTTAGCAAGTCTCCAAGTGGGAAACTTGATTGTGTATACTAGAGTCCAAATTCCTAGACCTATTTACAATGCGGTTCTGGCTTTAAACAAAAGAATTTGTCACACATGCATGAAAAGAAAAACAAAAAAGAGTAGTTTTCATTTTCTTCCTCCCAAAGCTCAGGAAATCACCGTGTACACGTTCATTAGTGCACATCAATGTTTCCCAGTTAATGAGCTCTCGGTCCCGGCTAAACGATGTGCTAGAAGCTTTTCTTACACATGATACCTCTGGTGGCCTTTTCACTGCACTGGACTAAATGCCAGAGCCCTTAAGAGGCAGATGAGGAAGACACGAGCAGCTCCCTGCCACCCTCCCAGCCCCGTTCCCAGCGACCTCCCTTGTTCTCTGTTCTCTAGCCACACCGGCTTCCCTTCAATGCCTCAGACACGCCATGCTCCTGCCTGCCTCTGGGCCTTTGCACTTCCTCTGCCCTAGGAATAGCCTGCCCACAGGCCTGTTCACAAACCACTGCATTTGTCTCCTTCAGATCTCAGTTTAAATATCGCCTCCTCTGAGAAGCCTTCCCTGAACGCCATCACTGAAGCTGTTCGCCCCTCCTTCCCTCCACCCCGCCTCACTGCCTTCATCCAAGGAGGCAATATCATAACACTTAGAACAAACATGCATGCAGCCTTCCTCCATTCCAGGCCCTGCCTTACATGCTTATACACCCCCGTGTAAGCCCAGCAAGCACACCATGAGGTACTGTTACTGCTCTCGTTTTTAGGTAAGAAACCGAGACACAGGGATGTAAATTAACTTGCCCACAACAGAAAGCATAAATGGCAACCAGGCGTGGAATCCTAGCTGTCTCGAGTTCTGGAGTTTATGCCTTGCCGCCTCTCTCCACAGCAACCACAACAGTATTGCACAATGTCCCCACCACAGAGTGTGTTCTGTGTTAAGTGCTTTGTATAACTTTTCCTATTTAATCCTCACAAAAGGCGCACTGGCCCCCTGCTGGGTCTCTCTCGCACCAAGCTTGCTCTGCCTACAGGGTCCCCTCACCTCACCCCTCGGCTATCTGACCGCTTCCCACCGCTCTCCTTCAGATCACTATGCAAAGGGCGTGTGACTAGATAATCCTTCCCTGACCACAGCGTATAAACAGTGCCCCCTGTTCTGCCCAGGCTGCACTCTACGGCACCCTAAGTCACTTTTTTACTTAACACTTAGCGCCTGCTGACATATTATATGGTACAGTGATCCCCACGTATCCATAGGGGGTATGTTTCAAGAGCCCCAGCGGAGGCCTGAAACCTTGGACTGAACCCTATATAGACCGTGTTTTTTCCTGTGCGTACACATCCCTTTTCACTTTCGCGAAATACTTCGCGGCTTCTCTTAGTTTGGCGAATTCCAATTGCCAGCACCGCTGCTCTTGCACTTCGGGGCCAATGCTAAATACGATAAGGGTGACGTGAACATGAGCACTGGGAAGCTGCGGCAGGAGATCTTGATCGCCGGCATGGCTACTGAGTGACTGATGGGTGGGGAGCATCTACAGCATGGGACGAAGGGATGAGTCACGTCCTGGGTGGGGTGGAGCCGGCTGGCGCGAGATTTCATCCCGCTACGGAACAGCACGCCATTTAAACACATGCATTGTTTATATCTGGAATTTCCCATTCGATGTTTTTGGACCGCGGTTGACCACAGGTAACAAACTTTGGAAAGCAAAACCGTGGATAAGGGAGGACTGCTGTACTTCCATCAAACGGAACGCCCGCCGGCTTTAAGACTCACCATTACGCAACTCTAAAAAGAATAAAAAGGGCCAGTCATAACGACATGATACCACGTAGAGGTGTTCAGATGTGAATACCTGTGCGTCTCAGAATCTGCGAAACACGTTTATTCGTGTACTGGCCGCCTGTCCTCACTAGAATGGAAACCCCATGAAAGCAGGGACTCAGCGATCACTGTCCTATCCCCACGCCATGTAGCTGGGTTTTCAATAAAGATCCGTTGAAATGAATTGAACACCCTCCATAAGGCAAGTACTACTATTACCTCCACTGTGCAGATGTGAACAACTGAGGCACAGAGAGGTCAAGCAACTGACACAAGATTACACAGCCAGGAAGCCCCTGAATTACCTTCAGACCATTCAGCACACATGACTCTCAGAGCCACGATCTCGATAGCGTCTCACCAAGCAGTTTTAAAGCTGCTTCGATTTCTTTTTATTTAGTATAATTTGGGTGTGGTGTACTCTAAAATAAGTCTTGGGAAGAGAGAGCTTTCAGAACCAGTTCTCTAAGTGTCATGGCACGTGGTCTATGGGATTAAAGTCTAAAACTGTGCTGCTGGGTCGCACAGGCCGTCCAGGCTACAAGCTCGTATAAACCAGGACAGGGTCAAATATGGTCCCTGGGATGAAATGTGTCTAATTCTTTTGCTAATAAAACATTAGGGAATGCTGTACTAGTCTGGCTGCTCGCTGAACTAGCTGAGCATTACCTACAGTTCACCATTAAGATCCCAGTTAGGGGAAGATGCAGTGGGGCTGGAGAGAGGGAAGGTCCCTTACCGCTCATTTCAGTTCTTTGTAATTAATTTCTATAATGCCCCAAGGTGAGAGCTTTTCATTAGAGTGCCCTCGTCATTGGGTTTCTTATGGGCTGGGATATCTCTGTGCTTCTTTGAAGCATAAAGAGGAACCATTTACAAAGAGCTCTCTGATCCCTCACCCTGGACCGTTACAAACATCCACAGCTGAGCACTTTTTTTTAAACAAAGTATACTTTAATTAGTCACCTGCATGCTCACTGGTCCGTCTTTATTGGCTCATGGCTTTGACTTAATTGGTTTGCTCGCTGAATCCATCCAAAAGTCCCACATCAATAGAGGTATGGTCACAGAAGGGCTCTATCGTTTTATGGTGCCAAGACCAGATAAAACAGAGATACTGAAAGACCATCAGCTGGCGTAACATAAAGCACATTATTAAGGGCAAAACCCTGTGTTAATGCAATATCACAAACAGCTACATTTAAATGGGCCAGCAGAGGCCTAGGAAATTCGAATGCATGACGCGGGTAGGAGCAGCTGGCCACCTGGACCTCCTTGCTTTTGAATACTTTGCATGGCATTATTGTTCTGCACTAAAGTTCCATAATTTGTATAATGAAGAAAAACAAAGGCAAATGGACAAGAAAATCGCTGGCTGTCTCAAGAGGAACATAAGCCGTAGCTCCTGGCCTACCCATCAGGTGTTTATTCCACAAAGTGCGCACAAAATGCATGCAGGTCCCAGGAACTCTGCACCAGAGCAGTGAAGCTTGGTCCTGGTGAAGTCTGGAGAGGCGATAAGGAGGGCTGAGTTTATGGGGTCCACCTGCCAGATGCCAGGCTTCTCACCCCAGTCGCTGTCTTTGTTGGGAGGCGCAGACTCAGTTCCCTGGAAATGGCCGACCAACAGGAAGGAAGACCTTGAAAGATCCCCGGTGGAATTCACGTACTAGAGAGCTCTAATCCAGCGTGGGCCCATGTCATGCTAAAGACACCAGCAACATTTACCCTTGGTGGGGCGCTGACCGGCTGAGCGGCTGACGCGCACTATGCTGCGCCCTTTACAAACACTCAATATTGCGCACACACATGCGGTCATTAAATCTCATTGTCCTGCCTTTTTTTTTTTTTTTTTTTTATCCAGGACTAATAATGTCTGATGATCTTACTTATCTATTTTATTTTCTTACTGTCTGTCTTCCCAACTAGAATATAAGCTCTGTGAGAAGCGATGCCTTGTCTTGTTTATTCCTTGATGTATCCTCAGCTCTCAATTAACATATAGTAACTCTCGATTACGTGTTGATGAATAAATGATGAAACCCAACAACAATTCTATCAAGGTGTTATTATTCCCATTTTCCAGATGAGGAAACTTGAGGCCTGAAGAGAAAACTGACTTGCCTGAGGCCACATCGTCAGTAACCGGCAGACCTAGAATATAAACCTGGGTCTAAAAATTTCCAAAGACGGACTTAGACCTTACGGTAACTCTTCACTGCATGTCATCTATAGATCCTTGGAAACTGTGATTTTAAGAGAAACAACTACGACAAAACCAGTTTTACAATAGGCTAATTGATATAAACAAGAGTTAAGTTCCTACGGCCTATTTCTGGTCACAAAAACATCACCGAACTTCTAAATGAAGACTCTAATGCTTACGATATTAAGTATTTAAATAAATGTGAGCTACACACGCACTTGGGAAAAATTCATAAAATAAAATAATTATTTTCCAACCTGCTTATTCCAGCTCAGGGTCACAGTGGCCGGAGTCTAGCCCAGCGGCTCAGGCCAGACCCACCCTGGACAGGGCCCCCTTCCATCTCAGGGGGCAGTCACTCAGACGGGGACAGTGGAGATGCCAGTTCCCCTCACGCGCACATCTTTGGGAAGTGGGAGGAAACCAGAGGACCCGGAGGAAACCCATGCGGACATGGGGAGAACGTAGTAGAGTTTCCACACAGACAGTGGCTCCGACTGGGAAGTAATTATTTTTTTCTCCTCAATGTTATGAAATTACGTTGAACGAAACAGCATTATTCGAGGACCCGTAGCACGCTACGCTACTCTACTCGGCAGTGGCGGGCTGGAGCTGGCTCCTCCTGCAATGCCGATCTCTCCAGCCCCGAGTTCGGTGACTTCACGTTGGCAGCCTGGTGTTTGCCGTGGCATCAGTATGTACGCATTGGAAGTTAGCAAAGCGCTACCAGCCAGGCTTCCTCTTCTGAAGACCTAGCGGGTCCACCAGCTGACCTCTAGAGATTTGTGATTCACATGTGCTCTGCTGGTTTTGTTAATTGCCTCTTCATAATCCTTAAGTTCTCAGAGACCTCCTTCTTCCTCCTGGTCGCCTTTCCCTGAATCCATTCTTTCCTAAATGCCCAGCAGAGGAAGCAGGCAGATACTGGGGCAGGAAGGGGAGCTGCGTTCTCTCAATGGGCTGCTTTTTATATGAGACCCAGCATTGTCCGGGTCTTTCCCCATAATTAACTGGTCCTTATTCCTCCTACGTTTAGACACGGAGGGCCCTGGGCCCCTCCTCATCCACAGAAGGCTTTTCCCAGGGTGATTTGTGGAGCTGTGTCTCCTCCTATCCCCACAGGCCTCTCTTTCCTCGTTAACCTTTCAGAACTGTAATTATGAAGGCAGGGGAGGGTATCTAGTAGGTTTCTATGGTTTGAAACCTCTCCTATGGTTTGGATTGGGGGTTTGTGTCCATCTGTGAGCCCCGAGAAATTCTTGGACACTGTTCAGAGACATGGCAGGTGGTGTTTGATTACAGGACCTACACGCTGTCACAGAAACCACCCCCCTAACCCATGTGAGTGCTAAGCTGTTTGTAAGCTAGGGTGGCTACAAATCTTTCAAGAGGCTGTTTGAAAATGCTTTATGGCACGTAGGGTTACAAGGCTCTAGCTGAACAAATGGAAAAATTAGTCTACCTTAAAATATCCAAGGCAAGTAATTTCCTATCACCTTGTTTCTTAAATGTACTTAACATCTAGAAGCTGGGCTTCCCAAATATGGATAAGGATCATCAGTTAAAATGGCAACTCAGAGATAAAAATCTTCCACTTTAACGGTCGCTCATAAAATGATGCCATCGGCCCCTCTGTTTGGAAAGGGGGATGGTTAGGAGTCCAACAACAGCAATTACTAAGCATCCTTGAATTTAACGGGCTTTAGCCACCCAGTGAGCAGAACCTTTCCCCACGTGCACCAGGGCTCCGCCTCGGACCCTCAGTTTTCTCCTCGGGGGCTCCCTGAGGTCCCACACTTTGGGTTTGGTTTGGTTTTGGCTTTTTCCCTAAGGAAACTGCTTGCGTTTCTAGCTCCTTTCTTCAGATTTCTAAACTATTCCTCACCCTCCGAAGAAGAGCATCACTGATAACAACCGGAGTGGCGGCCGGGCCACTTATTTTCTTGTATATTTTTTTTCCTTTTTTCTTTTTTTGAATCCTTTTGCTTTTCATTCGTTGTATTCATTCCCTCATTCATT
The DNA here is from genome assembly GCF_014176215.1 of Rousettus aegyptiacus. Taxonomy (NCBI): domain Eukaryota; kingdom Metazoa; phylum Chordata; class Mammalia; order Chiroptera; family Pteropodidae; genus Rousettus; species Rousettus aegyptiacus. The sequence goes on from NW_023416285.1 coordinate 13,602,334, forward strand.
TATTCCATTCCATTCCTTCAGTAAAGATTTATCGAATAACATCCGCATATTGGGAACTAAGAATGCCAACTCCTAGGGGCACAGCAGTATGCCAGTCAGGAAGCAGGCCTGCAGAGAGCTGGCCTTTGGGGACTGGGAGGCACACAGTGTAAGCAGAGGGGAGCGAGCAGGGTGCCGTGGGCATGTGTAGGACCTGCCCCTAAGAGTTGGATGGAGAAGGCTACATTTGACCTGTGATCTGAAAGGTGAGCAAGAGTTTGCAGGGCTAGTAGAGGAGAAGAGTGTTGCAGGCGGAACAAACAGCAGGTGCAAGAGCACCAGGGCACCGGGACGCAGAGCTCGGCAAAGGGGCTGAAATCGGTACTGCAGGGCTGACGTATGAGGGCACTAGTGGGTAGAGATGTGGCTGGAGAAACCGGTAGGGGCCAAACAATGGAAGGCCTAGCGCACCGTGCGAGAAGGTGGGAATGGATTCGGCGGTCCACAGAAAGGTCGGAGCAGACAGCGGCATGATAAATTAAAACAACGTAATGAACCCATTCTCTACCATACAGTCACAGCCACCTTTGAACAGGGGCCTGTGAGGTTTTCAAGATGCCTCGTGTCATTATCGAATGAGTAATCCGGCCTTCATGTTGGTGATTGGGGGTGGGGGGAGGGGAAGGGATGACTGTGACTCACAGGGCGCTGAAAATAAACCAGCCCTATAACTTTAGATGCAAATGAGAATAAATGAAACCTCTGGGGTTCGTGGCGGCTGGTCCTTTTTAAGGGGGAATGGCTGGACACTGAGATACAGGGTCTGTTGAGCATTATAACACCGTCCCCGCACCTTTTGGCAGGCAAATTACCTCACGGGCCATGAATATGAGTCACTAAATTCTAAACCTTGGGTAAGAAAACAAAGTTTGATAAATGTGTCCAGCTACTGGAATAAAGGCCCAGAGCACAAGCAAATCATGAAGCTAAGACAATGCAAAAGAAGGCCTGGACTGAGGCTTAGTGCTACACACACACACACACACACACACACACACACACACACACACACACACAGACATGTGCTCAAGCTAATGTGCACACACATACACATTAGTGCACGTGCACACACACCCTCCCTTTCTCTCCTTGACATATCAGCTGCAATTCCTAAAATATCTCATGCCTAAACAATGACACAATTAAAAGTGACCAAAGATCAGGCAGAGGTATATTTAGGAAAGATGGAGGTAGGGATAGCTCAGAAAAAAAAAAGAAAGAAAAGAAGAAAAAAAAAATCAGTTCAGAAGAACCAGGAATCCAAAAGTCCCATTTCAAAATATTACAGTATTCTGTGGGTTTATAATGTTTCCGAAATGCTTGTCCTATTTTTATGGATTTAATGGAAACTACTGCACATACTTCATTGTATTCTCTAGAAAATCTTGCCCTGCTGTTATCACATGAGGATGTGACTAAGGAGGTCTGGCCTTTAATTATTGACCAAACACCTAGGTTACAGAGCTTCAATCCTTTCAGCGATGCCTAAAACCACCCCAGAGGCCTGATTAGCTTGTCCTGTGTTAATTAGAACCTTTCTTAAGCATTCTCTGCCACCACCTATTTCATGACCGGAAATAGCAGAGCCTAGTGTTTCAAATATATGTTAAATCCGAGATGCTTAAAAAAAGATCGTAAAGGCAGATTGAGTGGAGAAGAGGCTGCGCAAGGAAGACTTCCCACAGACAGAGCGGCCGAAGCCGGCAGCCCAGCTGCCCTCTCCCACCTTCTGTGACGGAAGTGTTCATGGGACCACACGCTTCCACGCTTTTTCTTTTTTCAAGAGAGAACGTCTTTCGAAATGGTGCTGTCCAACAACTGACGACTCCCAAAAACTGTGAACGTCATGACAATTTGTCAAGGAATTTGGTCCTGTTTAAAAGACATTTCTCAAGAAAGCACCTCTTTCTCTCCATGAAGTTTTCTTGAGTTAAATTCCTATGGCCATCTCTAATGAGAGAGCCGCCTCTGACAAGGAGTTGAAAATGAATCTGTCTTGGCAAAACGGGAAATTATTCGTGGGGACAGAATTAAACTTCAGTAGTTTTTCCTTCCTTTTCTCAATTGTACTTTTGTTCAGAGCTTCAGCTGGGAGAGAGAGTGCATGCATTTAGTTTGGAGTTTATGAGTTCATATTTTATAATTAACGTTGCCAACAGGGGAGTTTGATTAATACCAAGCAGTGGATTTTGAGCAATGTTCCATACAAATTGCCGAATTTAGCAATAAAATAAATTGGTTATGTGAACATAATTAGTAAGATGACTACTTAAAATTCAAAACCGAATGTGAATAATTCCAAATCATCTGAGCCACAGATCCATTATTTGTATAGAAGGGGGAAAGTATAGCATTTGGGTTTTATTTCATCCTCAACCACAGTATTATTCACCACCAAGCTGAACATAATGAAACTTCTACATTGGGTTCTGACAATATTTTAGAGCGCCCTAGAAACACACACACACACACACGCACACGTGCACACGTGCACACAAAGGGAATGCCATAAAGATAAGAGATGCTCAACTGTGAATTTTCATTGCAAATGTGAAAATCTATAACAAATTTTTCAGCAAATGCTGCGTTACGTTTTTCTGATGCGCTCTACATAAACCTCCAGCACACAATTACTCAGTAGAGCTTTTTCCCTTTAAATATTCACGGTACCTTATTGTCACCCTGGACTTCTCCAAGCCTTTGCTGAAGTTCTTTAATTTCTTCTCCCAGATGTTTATTTCGGTCCTGAGATTCTCTCAATAGCTGTGCAAGATTAGCCTGGAAATACCAACACATTATGAAATATAATCAGAAATGGAGGAGTGGATAAATGTGGGGCTTTATTAGGCTTATAGGGGCCGGCGTCCAAGCCCAGCTGAACCACACAAAGCCCATTAGGAGTAAACACATATATGAATGCAGCGAATGTGCAGATCACGCCACTACAACTGCATAGAGGGAAATGAAGTTGGCCATGAACCACAATTTGGGGATGTTGTTTTCAGAATGGCTCATGACCAGTAATGGAGGAGTTGGTCATATTCTACTTAAAAAAAAAAAAAATTAAGAGCTCTTTACTAAAAATCTTGCAAGTGCACAGAGTTCAATTCTAAAATTTGGATTAACAATATAGGAAAAGTTTCATCTCCTTGTTTAGATAGTTTTTTTCCTTCACGAACTTTTCTTTGCTACCTGAAAGCTCAGAATTTCATCACAAATGGAAGAATCCGGAGAAAAGATAAGTGAGGTGCCATAATTTCAGATACCAGGATCCAGAAATAATCGAGCAGTCTCCTGGGCTGGTTTCCCCACCTCCTGAGTCCCCTACTCCAGTTTCCATAGTACCAAACAGCCGGGATGATCAGCTGCCAGTCCCATCTTCATGACGTTAAGATTTGCCTCCCGCTCAGACCCAGATGCCTCTATATTGTGTGGGCAGTTGTCCATTAGCCGGCCTCCCCTCTCAATCACGCTTCATCTCATACCATCACTGTCCTTTCTCCAGAGCATGTGGGCACCTTGTACCACGCTCCCCCCACTGCTTCAGGTTCCCTAAAGCTGGAATCGCTGACTCTCCCCAACTACGTACATGCTTGCATCTACTCGAGCCAGCCTATACCGTATCATTCCACTGAGGCTTGCATGGCTTTTTGTTCTGTGGTACCATTTGTATTTTGCTAGCTGTAATTTGCTCCAATTCTCACCTTGCTAATTGTGTTCTCATCTAACTTTAGCGAGAAGGCTGCAAGCCATGGAAAGGCAGAGGTTCTAGTCTCTGCTTCCTCAGTATCTATACACACTGTCGCTCTGGGAGGTGCTGGTGTTCCGGTACATGTTTTAAAGACTCGTGATGAATAAATGAATGAAGGGAGCAGGTAAGGAAGCAAAACAAGCAATCAGAAAATGACTCCTGGAAAGGAATCATTCAACACCCAGGGATTTTAAAGATTATCTCGAAGATCCCTTCATGTTATGGCTGAAGAAACCCAGATGCAGAGACTTTATGGCACTAGCTAAATCTCCAAAGACTTCGCTGCTGATACGTTGGGGGAAGACTCAGTTATGTTAGGTACTAAGAAGAGAATAAGGGTGAGAGAAGATGAAGAAAGATTAAACCTGGACTCATCCTTGATTCCTCACTTTATCTCATCCCCCATAACCCATCTATTGGGGTGTCTGGTGTCTCTACCCTGAAGCTACTTCCCAATTTAGCTTTCCCCCCAGCTCTTTGCTGTACCCCATGTCCACCAGGCATGACCCCAGCTCAGCATCATTCACTGTTCTCTCTCTGTGGAATGCTCTCCCACCAGAACACCCCTTGGCTCCCACCCTCACCTTTTCCAGGCCTTTGTTCAAAGTTGATCATCTCAAGGGGCTCCCCCTGGACCACTGGACCTAATAATGCACACTTCCCACCTCCGCCCTGAATTCCCACGTCCCTTCCCCTGCACTATTTTTTTTTTACCATAGCACTCATCTTTTAATATACCACGTAGTTTACTTCGTAGTTTATTGCTTGCTATTTATTTCCTGTCCGCTTCTCCCTACTAAAATAGAAGTTCCATGAAGGACAGGGAGCTTCGTTTTCTCTACTTGATCTACCTCAAGCGCCTAGTAGATACTCCATAAATATTTTTCTAAATGAGACATCATATGCTGAGCTTAGAGGTTATGGTCTCAGCATAGGGAAGGATATGAAATAATAATAACAATTAACAATGCTGAAACCAGTGCCTGGCCTAGAGTCCTGCATAATAAAACCCCACTCATCCCTACAGGCTGGATTTAACCAAGTCCTGAGTTCTACTCACTTATTTGTGAACATTACTCAACAATGCAAGCTAATTTTTCAACTCCATCTTTGCAAAGGTCATGTCTTGTAACGGTTGCATTCTAATCTCTCCAGATTTCTGTGCTCAGCAGGTAAAAATTTGCTGAATGATGAGAAAAAATTAAATCCCATGTTTACAGGCAGGAAACCAAAGAAACAAGAGACTCTGTTACCAGGGGACTATTTCGGGAAATTTCTCTTGATGGTATCGGATAGACTAAGTTGGATCTGCCACTTAACTGGGCTGGGTGACATTAGACGAGTTTCTTAATCTCTTGAGTTTCCCCATCTGTAAAATGGAGTAACTTCATGTGGGGATTTGATACTAAAGTGGAAGAATGAACGCAGGACACCCACCACTGTGCTTACACACAGTAGGTGCTAGTTAAAGGCTGGTTACCTCGGCTTGACTGTCCTCTCGCTTGCCCCCAACTCGGCCTCTCAGTGAACAATTGGGTACGTGTGGCCAAATGCCTCTTTGAACACAGTTGTCTCCTTTGTGATCCTGCCCCTTCACTGTTCCTTATTTATCCATTTATTTATTTATACATCAAATATTTATTGAGCACCTATCATGTGCCAGCCATTGTTTTAGACAGCAATAAGCAATACAGACAGAACCCCTTGCCCTTGTAAGCTTACCTTTTTATAGATAACATCTCATTACTTAAATTACATTATGATACAATAAATAATGACCCAATGGCTGGATGATCTGTACTATTCAGAAAAACAAAGCAGGAAATGGAAGAGTGTGCCAGGGAAAAGGGCCAGAGAAGGCCTCACCGGGAAGGCCACAATTAAAGCAAGACTTGAAAAGGAAAAGGGGGTGAACGTGAGCCTTGTGGATATCCGGGGGGAAGCTCCAGGTAGGGATCAAGGCAAGTGGCCTCCCTCTCTCCCCGTCCCCCATCACACTGCAAGACTTCCACTTCGGAGAGCAGGAGGAGGCTGACCCCAGATACTGCAGTGAAGTGGAGAGATGATTCAATTCCTGTTTGTTTTTTTTTTCCTGGTTCCTCCCTCCATCCTATAGCTCTCCCTCCTTAGCACACACTATCACAAGTGGGCAGCCTCTGCTTTTCCTCCGAGGGACTCCAGAACATTTCCCAGACATTAGCTTAGGAAGCATAATCCTCAATAGATGGAGGGACAGGTCCCCAGGCGAAGTGACTGGCCCAGAGGAGGGCTGGAGGAACAGCCCTGCGACGGCTCCCCTGGCTGAAGGTGGTCTACCAGAGCCGACCTCTGTTATGTTCGGGCATCTCAGCATCCCATCTGCAGGAGACACGGCAAAATTCACCTTCACAGGAGTCTGCCTTTTCTTAAACGGCAAAGAGGTGGTAGGAAAGAAACGCTTGTAAGAGTAACAGTGAAAACTTAACAAAAGACACACACACACACACACACACACACACAAAAGCAACATCCCTAACCTTCCCTTTTTGAATCGATAACAGCTTGAGCCCCTCTGGTGGGTGGGAGGACCCTGATCTTCACTCACCAACATGACTGCAGTAGCTAAACCAACAGGACTCCATCTCAGTGGTGAAAGACCAGTTCTCTACTTCCACTTTGTCACACACAGATCAGTACTTTTGCAAAATGCAATGAAAGTCAATTACTAGGAAAATGAATTTAGGTAGACATCAAGATCCCAAGCGTTTGCTTGCTAGACTTAACAGATATAAAATAATGCTGTCGGGTTGCTGTCAAAGTTTCTGAACACTTACTCTTAATTTCTAGACTTAGCCTATCCAGAAACAGCAGCCTGCAGCCGGGCACTGGTCCTTGGGCCCCTCTTTGGGCAGCACTGGGCTCAACGATGCTCCCAGTATTTAGACATCGGAGCAGGGCAGGCACCCAGGATGTACCTCCAGGTTTCCAGTGGCACGTGAGGCGCAGGACAGGGCTGCTTTTGGAAACCACGATTCAGAGACCCAGTGATGCGACTGTCAAACATTATTTACTCTGCGGCTTGGCTGAAAAGAAATCTACCAAAATAAAGCCGGGCGTCTCTACAGTAGCTGCAAAACAATAGTCAATCAGAATCACATCACCTCCAAGTGAGTGAGTTCACAGTAAATCTACGCCAGCCTTAAAATTGACCCCTAGAGTAGGCTGAGGTGGGGGAGGCACCCCGCGTTAAAGCAGGTGACTTGTAATTTTCTTTTACATTTCACAGGCTGGATTACTTGTCAACACACGATTCTTTTCTATTCAGTCCTTCCACCTCCTCAACTCCAAAACAATAACTTCGAAAACTAGAAAATGACTATTCTGATATGGTGCCTAATTCCTTGACATACACTTTAAAGTACAAAAAAAAAAAAAAAAAAAAAAAAAAAAGGAAAAGAAAAGTAGTACATTTCAAAGCACCTGAAATAGAGGAGAAAAGTTCACACGATTCTTTGGACCAAAAATAACACCCATGACTCACACACATTCACTGTAACAATCCATCAAGCTAACACACGGCGTCTGCTTGTAATTTATCAGCTATGCAGAGCATTTTGTCCCCGTGTTATTGAGGACTCTGTGACCATCGGTATAGAATAGCACAACGTACAGGGAATGTCAGGGGAAGGTGACAGACCCTCTAAGGCTGGGTTAGATTTCACAGGCAAGGAAAACAAAACCGAGAGATTATTTCCTCTCAATCTCTGGGGAAGGGGGCGGGCATAAATACGAAAATATGAAAAGGCTTAAAAAAAACCCTCTTCTAAATATTCGAATCTAGCCAGGACCAACATTAAAGGCTGACATTTTAGCTCTGATCACAGAGAAATGCTGAATATAGTAAAATATATGGTAGAATTCATATATTTACATCACTCTTTGTGGCTCGAAGTTTATCTATTAAAATTGGGATGGGGAAGGCAGCGAAGAGAGATTTGATGAAAATATAGCCGGGCCACTCAAGGCCGAAAGCACATCACAGCTCTCCACGCCGACACGCCTTCCTTCGCGAAGGAACAACTCAGCCCCCAATGACAACCGAGGGCGCAGAAGCATTTCGCCAAGGCCGTGCCCTGCTGTGGGAACCATGAGGCTCACGGAAATCCTCTCTGCACAGAGATGAAGCCGACAAACCCTGACAGCCGCTGTGAGGGCGGGGATCTGGGAGCTGACAGGCGGACCAGCGCGCATCCTGCATCCTGCATCTCGCCCCGGTGCTCCGCCTTTTTGCAGAAATTCTCCCCGAGGCAGCCTCCTTCTGTGGGCAAAGGGAAGGGCTCTCCCACCTTCTTCAAGGGCTGCTGCTTCCTCGACTCTAGCACTTGCCTCCAACGCTGTGTTCCGATTCCCTTATAAATGCCACAAAAGATGTCGGAACAGTTTACTTCCAGGTGCAACACATCCTTTTAAACTTATAAGAAGTGATGGAAGATCTTTAAAAAGTGATTTGTCCCATTTGGCAATGACAATCACTGTTGAAAACTCCTGTTTTCAGTGATCAAGTAATAGACACTGGTTCACAAGGAAGGGACTTCAGGATGCTAATTGTAAGAAACAGCCCTAAATCTTTGAGATGGGGACAAAAGGGTGCACAGTACATTGTTTCTCCCCCTGATGTAAGAAATGAAAAGATGGATACGAGGGGATCAGAATGTGCCACTCCAAAGTACGCACTTTGCCATAGGATTATTCTGAGCTGAAGGCAATTGAGAATCAACAGATACAGAGAGTTCTCTTTCCTCCTTTTTTCTGCCTAAAAGGAGGGCATAGATTTCCTTTTGGGATGGTGTCATACCCTCTTCAGTACCAGGAAGGGGAGAGCATCTCATCACCCCAGACAGAGCGCTGGCATTGTAAATAATCCTACCTAAAGTAACCCCTACCTTCCGTTAGATTCCTCATGCATTACACAGTTACTTTCGCATCATGTATCACCCTTTTTATTTTTGGTTCAAATGGTATATAAACCCCCGAGTCTAACCACTTTGAGTTTCACTTCTTGTCTGTGAACTTATATGCAGGGAAAATATTCATAAAATTGTATGCTTTTTTCCCCTCTTATCAACCTGTGTTTCGTTCGTTAAATTCACGGGCTCTCATTCACTGAACCTAAGAGGGTAGAGGATTAAAAAAACAGCAACAACAAAGTGAAAGAAAGGAATGAAAAGTTGGAGGTTAACCTTCCAACCTGGCATCAGCCAGGACACTGGAAGCACAGTGAAAGGCGCAGGCCCCCTGTTTTCACCGAGTCCTTCAATAATTCAGACTAGTTAGTGCCGGGAGGAGGCAAGAGAATTAAAATGCAAATCAAGCCACAATCAGAGACAGCAATGTGCTGATCAGCCCTGCCAGGCTGGGAGGACCCCTGCAGAACAGGAAGACGTCTGCCGGATTGCTAACGGCCCACTCCCCACACCCGTGAAGGGGAAACAGGAACCCAGAGTCGTTCCCTATGGCTAAAACCATGGGGGACCTGTGGATTAAAGGCTGGGAACTGCCAGCAGGCCTTTCCCGTCACATACTCTTCCTTTTCTTCACTGTATGTTCAAATCAAAGGAAATGGGAACGAAAGAGTGACATATAAACTGGATTCCCTGAACACTCAGGGTCCCTCTCAGTGCCTTTACTGTCTCTCGGTCTCATTCCCTGTCCCTCTCACTGTCCCTCTCACTCTGCCTCTGAGAGGAGAGTTACCACATATAGAAAGAGTCACCACGTATTAGAAAGTTTCCAATAAACTTTCCTTTTGACTCTAACTTTGGAGTGTGTGTTGAATTCTTTCTATGCTTTCTGCCAAAAGACCCTCTTCTCTCGGTGCAGAGCTTGGTCTCCCCTGACAACTAGGGGAAATTTGCCCTGTCCTGCATCACAGTGACCAGTGGGGGAAAGAAGCTGGGTTCCAGGAGCAATCCTTTAAGCATCTGAATCTTTGTAATTTATTAGATATACGCCATTTCAGTAACCTATCCATGCAAACGTTCCTCTACATCATAATGTAAAAATAATGCATTACCAGAAAGCCCTATAACTGCTCAATTTGCTGACATGTTAACACTGGAATTCAAACATGGGAGGGGAAAAGAATAAGAGAGAGACAGACAGGTAAAATCTTGACCTAGGCACTTCCCTCAAGAGGAGCAAGGAGAAAAAAGCATGCGAGAGAGAGAGAGAGAGAGAGAGAGAGAGAGAGAGAGAGAGAGAGAGACCAGATTTAGAAAACGCTGCTCACCCACTTTAAAAGTTTGCTACTCTGTCCCCTTTCAACCCACACCTTCTATAGGGGAAAGTACCAGATTAAGTAACAATACGTTAAAAAGACAAAAAAAAAAAAATGCTTGATGAAACATCAAGTGTACTTGAGCAGTGTGATTGATGGCAAATTTAATTGCGGTTTCTACTCTGCTGCTTTGGTCTGTGGCGACTTCTGTGTTAACAGTAATAGAGTGAAACTTGTTTTGCTGAGCAAGGCCCCCTATTCATAGCAACTGTCAAAGTGACGACCTCTGCTATAGCGACAGCTTTCTTATTTATGGGAAAAAAAAAAAAAAAAAAAACACCCAAGGGCTTATTCCATACGTATTTTTTTGGCTGTGCAAAGAGCCCTCAGCAGCCTCCTCCCACCTCATAATCTCAAAACACACACTTGCGAGTCAATGCATTTCCAGCCCACAGGCTAACACTCTTCAGTAGGTTTGGGAGGTTGCTATTTAAATAAATGTTTGCTTAATCTTGGTCATTATGATTCTGTATCTGCCACTTACTGGCTCCCTTAACAGCTCCCAAATTCTTCAGACTCACTGAGCCTAAATTTCCTCATCTATAAATTGGGGGTTGTTCTCACCTTCCTTACAAAATGGTTGCAAGGATTCAAAAGGCTTGTAGCGAGAGGCTTTAGTGTTTGGAAGGAAGTTACTGTTCTGTTCTGGGAGATTTCCCACAGGCTGGGCCCTGGATGTCTTCCCAGTTTCCCTGGAGTGACAGTAAAATCGTACTGTTCAAAGTATTATGAAAGAAACATCTCAAAGCACTGGAGACCTTTGAAGGAAGTTTCAGGTTCTGAGCATCAAACCCGGACACAGATACAAAGTTACTCTGATTTGCAGTCATCGGGGACTAAAATAAGATTGACCAAGAAGACTTTACTGAAGTAAAAGGCTCCCCCCCCCCATTCCCACAAAGGGCCACTCTGTGCTCTGATTTCTCCAGGGTTGTCATCCTGGAGCATGTCACCGTCTAAATAAGCCATCACTTTTCAAGGGAAGAAAGCAAAGGCTCCCTCCTGGACCAAGAGGAATGCCTCCTGTGCTACGTCTGCTGGAAATCAAACCCGAAAAAGACTCAAATGTGTCTGATTATTTATTCAAGGGGGAGTTTGCGTGGGGGAAAATGTGCTGCGGTGACCCCCAAAACCCCACCTAACAAGAAGACTGACCTAAGATAATTTAAATTCCTTTTTGTCTCCTCTGGAAGAACTGCTTGTTTAACAAAAGAAAAATATTTAAAGGGTCGTTTGAGAGCTTTTGGCGATCGCTCTCTGCAGTGCAAAGAGGTGTTCTGTGCGCAGTTCTGCCTGGAGTGTCAAGAAGAAATTTTCATTCCAATATCCCACGAGAAGCTATTAGCGCAATCACTGTTGTCACGATTCCTTCACAGCTTCTTTAACGGATGATTTGCCATTGGAAATTGAGTTGTTTTAAAAAAGGCTTCTAAGTTCTAAAAGAAAGCCTCAACAGCTATATCTCTAGAACTACAAACATAAAGTTCTGGTCTGTTTTCTGAGGACGACCCCCCGCTCCCGCCCCGACACACACACACACACACACACAAAGCAGGGAAAATGGATGACTTGATAGAAGGTAAAAAATCCCTAACTCATGTTCTGGTTCCCCACCATGCCTAAGCAGGCGGCTTAATGTTTGGACTTCGAAAATGGGTTGGATTAAATATTGACCATGCTTCCTCTCCGCTCGCACGTTCTAAGAATCGAGTGTAGAACAAAATATCTGAACTCGAACCACAAGTTAGAAGATCTGGATTCTAGTCCTGCTCTATTAATTTGCCGTGCGACTTTGGACAAGTCATCGGAAAAAAATTAAAAAATAGCCAACCCATTTTTGCATTCACGATAGAATGGCCCCCAAGAACAAGGTAGTAAACGATTCCTCGTAAGAACTCTATGAAGATGTCTCATTATTATGTTCATTCTAAAGAGAAGGAAATTTAGTCTCAGGAAGGTTACACATGATCACCCAGCCAGCAGGGTGGAAGGATTAAATTTGAATCCATGATGTCTATGAAGTGCCCTTGAGACTTTAAGAAAGACATAACCTGCCAGAGTGACCTCAGAAGATAGTTGGGAGATGACATCCAGCTAGCCAGCCAGCCAGCCCGCCATGAGTGGATACATGATCCCGAAAAGCACAGAGCGCTACAGAGATGGAGACTGTGGCATTGTTTCTACTTATTTCTGAGAAGGACCCATGGATTGGCTGCAGAGAGTCTGCGAATCTATAAAATGGTACATAAATCTTTTGTGGGTATGTGCCATTTCTGGAGCAAAGGCCCATGGCTTCCATCAGATTCCCAAATATATCTCTGATTCGCAAGAGTATAATAAGAACCACTGATCCAGAGAAATGGAATTGAAACAAGAAGAGAGTCCAACAGGAAGTGTGCCTCAGCTCAAGCCACTGAAACAAAATACCAAAAACTGGGTGGCTTAGAAACAACAGATTTCTCATAGTCCTGGAGGCTGGAAACCTGAAATCAGGATTTTAGTCAGGTTTTAGCGAGGACCCTTTTCCAGGCTGTAGGCTTCTCACTGCACCTTTACATGGCGGAGTGCAGAGGAGAGGAAGCAAGCTCTCTGGTGACTCTCACAAGGGCACTGCTCCACCCTCATGACCTCATCTCATCCTGACTTCCCCCCAGAGACCCCGCCCCCAAACATCATCACTTTGGGGGTAGAGTGTCACCATATGAATTGAGGAGTGGGGGAGGCGACCCAAATATTCAGTCCATGACATAGTAATCACAGCGATCTTTTCCTCTGAGTCAAGAAAGGAACAGAAGAAGAGTCCGATAGGGAGAGATCAAAGAGATTTTTTCTGAGTTAAGAAATGGAAGCCACAGATTCAAGGCCAATGGGCACAATTCAGCATCTTCTTTTCCAATATGTGGACCTTGTGACCTTCGTGTCCCATATGTTAACCTGGCAGCTGGTTCTTGTTCTAGTGCCTTCTGCTTATACAAGGTGAACTAGGTCAGGGTGCATGCTTCTACCCCTGAGGAAGAAATTAAGAAAATAATTGTGCCTCTCCCTTTCAATACCGGCACACGTGTGCCAAAGCTGTCTGCTTCTAGCTAAGTGGAAAGTTTCATTGTAACCAGTGCCTAAAAATGTAATGGTGCATTTTCCTCCCTACGGTGAGCTAATGATGTAGGCATCTTAACACCACCTATTCCAAACCCAATCACATGCCCAAATAGATTAACTAACTAAAGATAAATAAAATTATATACATGTGTGTGTATATATATATATATATATATATATATTTTTTTTTTTTTTTTAAATAGATGAGTCTTCATCTACTATTTATCAAGACATTTCTCCCATTATCAAGCCAGATTTCTTCCCCCTTGCTTTGGGCTATATTTTTCTCTCCTTATCACCAATGACCACGACTTAACATCCTATACAACTTAGTTATTTTGTTTCTTGTCTGGTCATAGCACCCCTACCAGAATTAAGATGATTATATAATTCACCATCTCAACTAAGACGCTGTGGAGAGTGCACTATACATTATGACAGGACAAGAGGTGTATGTAGAAATGACCCTGGGCAAACTGAAGGTGTCGCCCTAACCATGACACAAGTTCCGCAAGCTCAGGGATTTGGGTCCAGCTGTTTTCACCCCTGTGTCCCTGCCAACTAATTAGCATAAGATGCCCATAAGATGCCCAATAAATACTTATTGAGTTATGGCGGTTCTGAGCATGAGCTCTGCCTCCATCACCAATTGATTACGTCACTTCCCTCCTTGGCTGATTTCCTTGACCTCCATATGCCTCAATTTCCTCACCTGTCAGATGGCAACAATAATAACAGCACCTACCTCACGCGGTTGTGGGAGAATTAAGTGAGATCATCCGCAGGTCCGACACACTGCGAGAGTGAGCACTCGGAAGCAGTGGCTGCCGACATGCATCTCCGGCACCCTGAGCCTGTCCCTAGGACTAGAGGGGCAGCTTTTTTCTAGTGATCGAAGAAGTGGAGTCTGTAGCCCTCCTGCAGTTGGCAGCCATGCTCCCCATTCTTTGGGGAAAGCAGGTCCACACAAAAGGAATGACAGCCGACACAGAGAATACTGTGGGCAGAGGCGCGACCTGGGCACCTCGGTTCTGGTGGTAGCTGGTCCTGAGGCCTGGCTACATTTTTGCCTCCCGTGGTGGCTGCTCAACCAAACCTTCTGAGGTCCTGTGAGCCAGGAACCTCCTCTTTGGCCCAAGCTACTTCAAACCGCCAAGTATAACCAAAGGGTTCTGATAAGGGTGCATTAATATATAACTGATTTTTTTTTTTTTTTAAAGAAAGGAATAATGAGGAGGAGGAGGAATGATAAACCTTTGCCGACGCTCTCTCCACGCCAGGTGCTGTGCTGAGGACTCTACTTGTATTACCTCATTTGTTTCTTTCAAACACACCATACAGTGGGCACCATATTTATTCCCATTTTATGGATAAGAAAGCTGAGACTCAGACACCCAGAGGAACCTTCCCAAGGCCACACGGAAATCTTGATGGGTGTCATTGCTAGCGCCCTAACAGCCCTTCCATCCAGGTGATTAATCTAAGCCAGTTAATATATAGTGCTCTCCTGGGAAATGTTACAGACCAGGAATGGGGGCATGTCCTACACTGGCCCAATCATGCTGGAGGGAAGGACTTCTAGTCCAGGGCTGGGTTTTCTGCCTCTCCTGAGTAGGGGAACCCATCTTAGAAGAAAGTTTATGCTAAGTTTAAGAAGACGCTGATGTTAAAATTGACACAGTGATAGAGTGGCCAGATAAAATACAGGACGCCCATTTCAATTTGAATTTCAGATAAACAATGAATGATGTTTTAGCATAAGTATGTCCCTAGTATTACATGGGACATACTTTTGTACTAAAAACGTATCAATTGTCTACCTGAAATTTAAATTTACCTGGGTGTCTTGTATTTTTATTCGCGAAGTGTGGCGGAGGGGAGAGAATGGGTACGTGACGGCTGTACAGCACCTGAAGCCTGCACTACCTCCGAACTTCCAGTTACGTGAGGTCATTGACTCCTTTGTTTTAGCAGTTTAGAATTTCTATCACTTGCACCCCGATGTATCCTATCTCTTACAGCAAGTCAGCGGTTTCAACCTAGGCAGGAAGGATGCAGCATGCAGGCTCACACCACCATACTAAATCCTCAATGGACAGAAACTGAATGCCATATCAAAAGCTATAAAGCCAGTATTTAAGACATTGAATTTTTTTTTTTTTTTAGCTCTGTAAAAATGCAGCTTGAAAGACTTACTGGAATCCATCAGGTTCTCCCCAGTCAATGTAAATTTTTTTATTATAAAGTCATAGAATGTGAACTCACTTACACAGTAAAACTCCTTTGTAAATACTAACAAACTTGAAAATTGTGGCAAAGGTGACTGCTCATGGTCACCAAAAACATAAACACAAAATCACCTAGTGATTCCAGATTAAGGGTCTCAATATTTAGACATTAATGATAAATTCCTAATT
Source organism: Rousettus aegyptiacus (assembly GCF_014176215.1). Taxonomy (NCBI): domain Eukaryota; kingdom Metazoa; phylum Chordata; class Mammalia; order Chiroptera; family Pteropodidae; genus Rousettus; species Rousettus aegyptiacus. The sequence continues at coordinate 13,617,956 of NW_023416285.1, forward strand.
TCTTTAGGAAAAAAAAATGAATTGATTCTATAGAAAAATTTGACTTTAGATCAAATTCAAAGCATTGTAAAATAGTCAAATAAAATAGGAAGGGAGTTATGGGAGTAAGGTGAACCGGAGGGTAAAGGTCGTGTGTGTGTGTGTGTGTGTGTGTGTGTGTGTGTGTGTGTGTGTGTGTCTTGGGCGTACTGTTTATACAGCATCGAAAATCACAAGATAACAAACCCAAGGAGTTTATATGCAGTGCCAGGTATATGAACGACCAATGAACAAAAGCAGGATGTTGATTTAGTTGATTTAGCCATTACGACTATGAAGAGACCAAACAATTCAGTGTCCTTATTTGCATCCACCAGTTCTGAAGCTCTGCTGTGGTGCAAACCCTTTCCCCTAACATAAAACACGCAGCTTTAGCATCACCATCATCCAGCCTCCCTTCAAGACCATAAAAGGCTAAAATTCAGAGCACGCCAGTCTAGAACAATTGTGAAGTTGAGAAAAGTTCTAATAAAGATATCTTTAGAAAAAAGCAATATATATGTATCTATCCCTGCAACTGGATTAAAATAAATTTGATGTACAATATTCCTGGATGTAATATTATGAAAGTGTTAACTGTCCCCAAATTAATCTATATATTTAACAAAACCTCTATCGAAATACCAATAGGTATGGGTTGGAGATGGGTGAGATCAGAGGAGGACTTGATAAAATGTCAGTTTCATCTTCCTGAAAAAGACGAGCAACGGGAAGGACACCAGTCTAAACGGACACATAAAGTAAAATCGGAATCATGTGTTACAGCCACAGGATTACACAGGAAGCACCGTGGAAAAGAACAGTAAGTTCAGAAACAGATCAACAAAGATTTGCTCATGATAAAAGGGGGCATCTAAAGTCTACAGGAAAAAAATTAGACTCATCAACGAACATCGCTGGCTACCATTTAGGAGAGAAAAACATAAAAGACTTGTGAGTTTTGCCGGTATGACGGGGTTTAAAAGTCTGAAGTGCTAGGTGTCCATGGGTGGACGAATGGATAAAGAAGGTGTGATACACACACACACACACACACATACACACACATGATGAAATAAAAATGAATAAAGTCTTACAGCCTGCACCAGCATGGATGGACACAGAGGGTATTATTTTAAGTGACATAAGTCAGAGAACAACAAATACCATATGATTTCATTTACATGTGGAATCTAAAAAAAAAAAAAAGTGTCTACGGCCATGCCACCCTGAACAACCCCAATCCCGTCTGATCTCAGAAGCTAAGCAGGGTCAAGCCTGGTGAGTACTTGGATGGGAGATCGACTAGGAAGACCAGTGTTGTAGGTGTAAAACATAAAAAACTAAGGGATTGTAAACTGACAAGGTCCTTGCAATCTGGGGGTCAACCAAGGGTTGCCTCGCCTAAAAAATAAAATAATAATAATAATAATAATTAAAAAAAATAAAGGGTGAACAAAACAAAACAAAAATGGACTCATACAAACAGAGAACAAACTGATGGCTGCCAAAGGAGAAGGAAGGGGTGGGAAGATGAGTGAAGAAGGTGAAAGGGAATGAATGAGATACGAACTTCCAGTTATAAAATTCACAAGTCACGGGGATGTAACGTACGGCACGGGGAACACAGTCAATAGTATCGTAATAACTTCGTATGGTGACAGATGGTTACTAATCTTATCCTGGCGATCTCATCATAAGGAATGTAAGTGTTGAATCACTATGTTATACACCTGAAACTAATATAACGTTGTATGCCAATTATACTACAGTAAAATAAAACAAAACAAAACAAAACAAAACAAAACAAAACAAAACAAAATAAAATAAAATAAAATAAAATAAAATAAAATAAAATAACATTTTTTTCAAGTCTGAAGCGGCAGGAACTAACAGCAAAACAGCACCAATCCCCGGGCCAGGAAGCTCAAGTGCTACAGCCACGAACCCTCAATCACGGTTTCCCACCCCCGCTGGACTTCACTGGGTTTCCCTCGCCCGTCACCCCACCTCAGCCCCTCTTTGCAGTCAGCATTTCCCTACCACTCACTGCCCCCAGTACAACAAAAAGATTTTGGAAAATAAAAGATTTCTCTGTACACTGGGGGATTTCCTGATGCCCCTAATTGTAAGGCATCAATATGAACAATTGGAGAGATATTAAAGATCAGAAATAAGTCTTACCTGTTTCCTCTTTTCAGGGGGAAGTGACGGATCTCCATCCTACGAAGAAACACATGCTATATTTTACTTAAAAAAAAAAAATAGATGTTCTTACATTCAAGGAATTGAACCAAACTATGAAGTAAGTTCAGATACTCCCCACTCCTCCTAGTCCTTGCAATCAGTAATGTGCTCAAATAACTGAACCAGAGTTAGTTTGGAAAAACCTCTATGGAATCAGTTCCATTTAGGACCAAATCTATATATTTTCTACATCAATGTGAACCAAAAAAATTTGTAAATAAACCAACTGGATTTATCAAAATTATTTTTGAGCATTTCATTTGGTTTGAGTTCCTCTTTTAAATAGATGCAAAAGAATAGTAATAGATACACACACACACATACACACACACACACTCTTGAATTTTCTCTATGAGCAGAACAATTTGGGGGGTTGGGGAAAGGATATGCTCGAAAGAAAATTAACTGACAACTTCCAGTCCTATCAGACTTTTTATCTGAAAAAAAATGCAATTCCTCTCTCATGTGCCATCTAGGAATACAAATATCCCGGGTGAATGAGTAAATGCTCAGGGAGCCAGCGCCCTGCTATCCCGTGCTGTCCATACAGAAGTCAGCACTACGTTAACCTGAGGAATCTATCTCCTCTGTCACTGTCCCAGACAGTCCAATGATCCCAGCACAAATGGTGAAATGTCAGTAATACTGTCAGCACATAAAAAAATTCTATAAGTGAGGAAAAATAAGTAAGAAATGCAAAATAGCACTACGCCGTTGGTACCCTCCATTTTGGTATAGTTTCTTCCCTTAAAAATCTTGCTGTATAAAAACTTAGAGAAAAGCTAAATGCCCAGGATAAAGGAAAGGTTTCAAGAATTATGAAAATATTACTATGCAACTGTTCTTAAAAATTTGTATGTATGACCTAGAGAGATGTCCAAAATCAAGTGCTGAGCGAAAAGAGCCCGTTTTAGAACAACATTCATAGAGTGCTGTCCAACAGAATCCTGTGACAATGGAAATGTCCTGCACCTAATTGTCCAGCACAGTGGCCACCATGGAAATGCTCCATAGCAACAACGCAACCCAGTGCGGTCATCACCAGCTCCGACGGCGACTGAGCCCACGAAGTGTGGTGAGACTGAAGAACTGAGTTTGCAATTCTATTTCATTCTAATTTATTCATAATGAAATTTAAATAACCACATGTCACTAATGGCTTCAGTATCAGGCAGTCTGGACTTATAATACAAATCCTCTTTAAAATACTCCATATAAATAGGCACATACGAACACATCCATATATGTGCATACTTCATAGGTCACCGCGACGTAATACGTACAATCAGCTCTCGGTATTTCTTCTTCAGGGACTGGTGGCGTTCTCGAAGCTGATTGGCCATGAGTTTGTACTGGTCCCTTTCCTGCTGGCATGTGTCCAGCTCCTTCGAAAGGATCAGCAGGGCTTCCTTTTTACTCTCCAGCTTCCTTTTACACACCAGGTACTGCAAAACAGCCAAATCCAAGCGACTGGTCAGTCAACAGACGTGAGATTTAGCACACCCTGCAGGGTTGGTTTTCGTTTTGTTCTGTGGCCTTTTTTTGTTTTTAGAGACCGTATATCCAGAGACATTTGTCAGTAATTGACATATGCACCCTAAGGCTGCTACAGAACCTGACATAGTTCCCTCATGTCACCGAGACTTGGCACAAAGTTCATGAACTTTGGCAAATTAGGACAGACAAAATAAGGTAATTGACAAATAAGTTAAAAAGTGAAATACTTCTTTAAAATTACATAGATAAATACATAAATGGATAGCTGGACCCCAAATTAAAAAAAAAATCCAGATAAAATTATGTAAAATTTTATTAAAATTCTACAAAATGATACACATGGAAAAATATTTAATAAAAATTTTGTATATTACAATTGTCTCTTGGTAGTAAAATTATGTGCATGTTTTTAAATTTTATTCTTTATGCTTTTCTGTGTTTCCTATATTCTCTAGAATACTCATATGCCTTCTATAATAAAAAAATACAAAATACGTTATGAAAAAATAATTTAATTGAACCATAAATCACTGCAATAGATTGTACCTGACCATGCAACCCAGCAGACATTTTCTCACTTGAGATTTTTTTATTCACCAGATCGGCCAAGATATGCACTTTCCGTGATAGGCACCTGTAGGCACTCACCACCCCCATTCCCCAAAGACCAATTTCATGAGCTAAGTATTTTAGCAACACTTTGAATTGTCCCCAAACGGTCGGCATACCCTGCTGGAACCCACTCTCCCCGCCGTAAACCACCCTTACCGGACCATCAGCCACCACCTGGGCCAGTGTGAGCCCCGCCTGGGACTTTTCCGCTTTTCCTGGATGCACTGTACCACCTCGTGTTACTCACACATGTGAAATGTGGCACTAAACACCTTTTGAATTTGCCCCGTAAAAGACCAAATTCAGAGCATTCATGAAAACAATTTATAGTTTCATTATACACTCTGACACGAGCACTTTGTCATCATGGACGCGCACACAAAGCGGGGAGGATCGGCACTCCCGTGCCGTTAGAGTCGATGCTCTTTTATGGACAAAAAGCATTACTCATATATAGTGCTTGCTCGGAACTGACTTTGTTAAGTTCACTTTCAAATAAAGGCAAGGCGAAAGAGAGAGTTCTGTGCATTAGCACATTTTTTTTTTCCTTAAAAAAAAAAAAAAAAAAGTAATTGCTCAGGTTCCAAAACGAGGAATAAAAAAGCCGTTCTGAGATGGATTTGAGTTCTAAGAGAGGACACTTCCACCTTGGATGGATCGTATTCCTGGCGGTAATGAGTTTGGAATCCTGCCTTAAAACATCCTGGATTTTAAGACTTTGACATCGTCTTCGTGGAGGCAAAAATGGTTCTGTTGCCACAGTGATTTCTCCAGAGTAAAATCCCCAAGGAGTAAATATCAAAGGAGTGTCTCAGAAACCTCAACAGCAATGTCCTAAGGGATGTATTGAGATTTCACAGGAAAAAAAATACCATTTACACACAATTGAAGAGCTCCACCCTTGTGCCTTCAGTTCTTTGCTCATTATCTGCAGCCTCTGTTGTGTTGTTAGTATTAGTGGCACCGAGATGGTCACCTTTGTCCCTTTAATTTATCAGATCCCAAGCTAAGGCCCCAAAGATACCCAGCATTTTCCGACTTTGGGAAAGAAAATCCCAATGTTGTGGAAACACTGCAAGGTGCAGGAGGCAGGGCTAGCCGTAACATGCGGTCTACTGAAGGGGAATGGGTACGGGCCACCACTTAGTGGCCAAGTGGAAGTCCAAGTCCTCTGACCTTGAACTACGATCAGTTAAAGCCCAAGGGAGAAGCCATTTTCCTCATGAGGCATGGTCCAAGTGGGGTCCCGGAAACTGTAGGGGTGGTAATCGGACGCCCTTCCCTTGGGTCTAAGGTACCTGGCAGAAAACAGGCACTTTGGCCTCTCCTAAGAGCCAGGGCCAGGATGCGAGGAGAACGAGCATTGCAGTGTGACTTCCCCATGGCGTGGAAAACAGGACAATTACGACTCTACCAAAGGGTAAGAAAGCAAACGCATTCTGTCTGGAAGACGGAGTCATGCCGAGAAAAGGTTGGTCTTTAGAAAGCCACTGCTTGGGCTACTTGTTCTGCTTACTAAGGTCCAGAACAGTGGATTTCAAAAATTTTTATTACATGTCAGTTATTTTCATCGGTACAACAGTCTTAGGCTGAAGCCTCATTTCTAAAACACCTCAAATGGGCACTCCCCTGGCTCAAGGTGGGACACCCACCTTATAGCTCCCTCCCCCCCCACACACACACATACACACATACACCCTGGTGTGGCCACAGCAGCAAGGAAACCTCAGAAGACTGCTCCACACCACCCTGGACCGCTTGTGAAAATGCAGATTCCTGGGCCCCAGGGCAGACCCCCTGAATCAGCATCTCCTGCGGCTGAGGACTCTGCACTGTTAGCACATGGCACAAGTGACTCTGACTCCATCTACACTTTGAAAGCCCAGGCTCTGGAGGCCTCCAGCTTTACGGTATCTCAAAAGTTAGGACCAGCTACAGTAGTCCGGAAGGGTCGAGAGACCACAGCAGCGCACAGAGTTCAAGGCTAAAGCACAGTCTCAGGACCGTGCTGGGGCCGTCCACGCCACCTTTTGTAGCACAGAGGTGTTCTGAACAAGTACAAGCACAGACTGCATTCTACTGCATCTGGCCAAAGATCTTCTAAATGCAGAGTCTCACGGACACAACAGTAGGACACTCGGAGTCCTGCATTTGGTGGGGGGTATTGGCGAATGGGACGTAATTTCTTGCTAGCACTAAAATGGTGATAGCTTCGTACCTGGGAAGGTAGCTGCTAAAATGCCCCATGTCCTATCTGCCCAACTGGAAACAAACAACAACAACAATAACAACAACGATGACGACAACAACAAAAACTGGAAAGAAAGAAAGAAAAAGATGTTGAAGACCTTCCCGTGGGAGCTTTGAACAACCAGCCAACTCATGGATTCACTCCTCAGCCTTAGAAGGGACCGGTAAAGAGCAGAAAGCTGGCCGGACCACGTGCCTGTGCTTGGGACATTTCGGCTCCTCAAGGAGGGTGAGGGAGGAGGTGGACGGCAGAAAGTCGCCAGGCGGAGGCAGGAGGCTTACCAGCGTGGGTCTAACGGTGAGCTGGTCATGGACTGCTGGGACCCTGGGAAGGCCACAGAACACAAGGGAATACACACACACACACACACACGCACACACACACACACAGCATGGGCCTAAGTTTCCAGACTTGGGAGATAAGGGGTCTCCTGGAGTGCCCTCCAACTTGAGGAACTCTCAATTTTAACACCTCGTTCAATATCACTGGGGGTGGTGAGGGGCTCCAGTCCAGGAGGCATGACTCACGTCGAGCCCCCAGGAGTCACTGCTTCGGCCTTGTCTAGGGCAGAGCCAGAGCGACGACTTCTGAAGGTGGCCTGCAAAAGTGACAGCTCCAGAATCTCTCTATGGCCGGGGCTTCAGGGGAGCCACCCAGATGGACGGGGTGCTGAAGCCGTGTTTCAACGGCAGTTTATGACAGAGCGGGAAAAGGCCAAACGTTTACGTGGTCGACATTGGCGCCTCTCTCTGACATTTCCAGTCCTCCTTTCCTTCCAGGCCCGTGGTGGGACGGTCCCTCCCCATTGCTTTGGAATAAGGCGGAGCCCTGTAACTCGCTTTATCCAATAAAACGGGACTAGAGGAAACACTAGGCACTTCAAAGGTGAAAGCACTTAAGAACCGAAGTGCGAATTGCCAAGCCTTCTCCTCCCCTGTTGCGACATTTGTGGAAGCACGTGTCGATCCGGAGGTGCCAAAGGAACAAAACGGCCTAGTGGACCGCACCAACAGAGCAGACAGCTGCCCTGGAGCGGCGCTGGGGGCCATGGAGAAATTCGTGTGGTCCAGAAACAAACTTTTGTGGTATTACGATTTGGGGGATATTTGTCACCACAGCTTCACTTAGCCCATTCTGACTAATACAGTCCGTACCAAAGAACAGGAGGGTAGGAGACTGGTAGAGGCGATACCTGCTCTGTGCTTCTGCTGAATCACCACAACGATGAAAAGGATGAACGTTACCGCGATGGCTAATAACAACGACAGAAAATAAAGTTTTGTGACAAAAGTTTTCCATGTCTGATTGCCATGAATCCTCACAACGCAGTGAGGTTACTATGTTGGTATCATGTTTCTAAATGAGAAGCGAGGCTTAAAGAGTTTATGTAATATGCCAAGGGATTAGCACGGCCGGAATCTGCACCCAGATCTTTGCAGAGCCGAGCCTGCGAACCTCCAATTCCTGACAGACTAAGCATTCTGTGCCCATCCCCCCAACACATACGAAAAGAAAATCAGGATATTCGTGGAGTTGGTTACTGCATCAAGTTGGTATTCCTAGCACAAGGAAGCAAAGAAAGGGCAATTTTGAATTTGGCTACTTTTTAGATGTAGAACAAACAGGTAAAACCTTTATCTCTGCACCCAGCCCCATCGCTCTAAAACTGGTGGGCTTGCGTCTTCTCTCCTCAGATGCAAAGCCTGAAGGAAGGAGGGAAAAAGCCAAAGAATCCACAAGCGTCTCTCCCCTCTGCTCTTTGTGAGGGAGCCACGTGGAAGCAGGAGGGTTTCCATTCACTTACGAGAAATGGGAGAGAACCAGAGGGTCTTAGAAAAGAACTAGCGGGCTATTTCCTCCAAGGCGGCTTGGTTGTAACAGGAGTTTTCTGTAAGGGGTAGTTGGTCTCGATTGTTCAGTCAACAAATGTTTTCTGGGTGTCTTCTATGTGTTAGGCACTGAGCCAAGCATTGGAAATGGTCCTGTCATTTTGAAAGAAAAAACATGATACTGGGACCACAAAAATTCACCTCCATAATCCCTCAGGAATTTTTCTGAAGCCCCAACAGTTCTAAAAACTGAAATCATGTTCATAGCCCACTAACGACCTCGGCTGAGGTCATTTACGGTCTTTATGCCGCTGCGTGTGAATATTCATACATTTTCTAAAGACAAATCAGTGTGTCTGATTCCTGGCTGCTGGCCACACCTCTACCGGAGATGATAACAAAACACACAGTGTGCTCATCGCATTCCCTTCCAGGTGCCAAAAGTCCCCGCATCTGAAACATTTGGGGCCCGGGGATTTTGAATAAGGGACCTGATTTTTATTTTAAAGTCAGCCTTGCAAATCTCTACATAGTCTTGAAGACAACCGTGTGACTAAAACCAAATCTTTCTCAAACAGTAATTGCCCCAAACTTAAGCATTTATTAGATTTCGACTTCCTTACGGAGGCCAGGAAAAACTAACAGTACATTACATGCAGTAATTGTTCGAGTTGCCATAACGCCCAATTGCCTGTTCCCATAGCCTCCTAATTTCTTTATTCTTTAGAAAAAAAAAATGAATGCTGGAGCTGGGCTAAACCTCACAGGTAACTCAGGTGATCTGCCCAATTGCAAAGAATAAGGTTCCCGGCTGGCAGCACATCCCATAACAATGTTTCCCAAACTGTGGGTCATGATACATCAGTCTGGGTAGTGAAATCAGTTCAGTTGCAACCCTCATTTTCTTTAAAAAAAAAAAAAAAAAAAGACACGGATTAGAACAAAAAGTATCACTGTGCACCCCATGCAGTAAAGGTACATACTGTTTCATGGAACTTTTCTTTTTCAATATGTGCGTGGGAATAAATACGCATATATGAATATTTTCACACATTTCTGTGGGCTGCATTTTAAAAGTTTGAAAACTACTACTCTGTAATAAATTCATTTGTTCAACAAATATTTAGTGAAAGGCACCAAGAGAGGCGAGAGGGGACCTGGGGGGGGTGATTGTGGGGGGAGGAGCAGGGGGAAGCTATACACAGGAGATGCTGCTTGAAATGAGTTTTGAGAGACGACAAGGCATAAAACGCAGTCAAATAAAGGCCATTACGTTATGGAAATAATTAGCCCATTCTTTGAGACGGAGGCGCAAACTCTGATTAATTAATTAATGTTTGCTCTGCTCATCTCACTGAGGTTACTATGAGCTTGAAATAAATGGGCCTATGATAAAATTTGGTTTTGTAAACGTTTTCAAAATTAAAGGTATTTTTATAGCACTTAAAGCTTATAAAACACTGTCATGGGCGCGCTCTCATTTGAAAGTCAACCCTCTATGACAAGTGGGACACATACTGTTTTTCCCATTTTATAGACAAAATAACTGAGATTGTCTTTCCCAGAGTCACATTAACTAACAGCTATTAGCTCAAACTAGGACTCCTAACTACAAATTTCAAGCTCTTTTTACTATTCTATCCTGGTACCAAATAAATGATTACCAGTTCCACACATTACTTCTATTGACTCAAATCATAGTTTTAACAAGACACTCGGAGGTAATTGTGTACCTGAAAGCAATGCATTTTAATTCTTAGTATTTCGAGACCCTGTTCAGAAGACTAGCAGCCCACCTGGGGCCTTTTCAACCCTCTTCCATGAGAAATGGCTGAAGTGCAAGAGGTCCCCCTGCAGATCTGCTCAGCGATCAGCCAACTCCACGTCCCCGAGAGGCCTGGCTAGCTGAGTGTTGAATGGCAGGCTCACCACACGGGGGTCTTTACCAGCTGAAACTGCAGGTGTGACCTACTTCGTTTTTCCAAGGGCACTTACGTGTTCGTGGGAGGGGTGACTCAGGCCCTAGCCCTCTTCTCTTGGCTAACTCGAATCCCAGCCTTACCCCTGACCCCATCGAGGTGACCTCATCCAGTCCAATGGCTTTCACTGTCATCTCTGCGCTGATCTCACTCAGATTGATCTCACCGGCTCGGACCCCTCACTTGCACTTCTCACTCTGATATCCGACCGCATCACTCCATGTGAACATCCGAGAGGCGTCCCAAACTGAACCCTTGATATCCCCTCGAGCCTGTCCCTCCCTGAATCTTCCCTCTTGGTAAATGGTACAAATCATGTTTGGTTTTCCGTAAAAACCTTGGAGTTGCCCTTGCCAATTCTTTCTCTCCCAGCCCTCATTTAATTCGTCAGCGTATTCTATTGGCATTACCTTCACAAGATGTATTGAATTCGGATACTTCTCACCCACTTCGGCCACAATCGCCCTCATTTAAGCCACCATCGTGTCTCAGGTGGACTTTGGCCCGAACCTCCCACTTCCGTCTCATCCTTCTACCCGCCTACAGTCTATTTTTGATGTACTATGAGAAAGATGCTTTTTAAATGAAAGAGATGGTGTTATGTGGTAGCTCAAAATCCACGATGGCTTCCCATTACATTTAAATTAAAATCCAGTCCTTCCACTCATCCTTGCTCACTGCTCTCCATTCTCACTGGCCGCCTTGCTAGGCTTTGACTGCATCAATCCCACTCCAACCGCAGGACCTTTGCACTGCCATTCCCCCAGCTTGGCTTGTGTGGCTTGTTCCCTGTCTTCATTCAAATCTCTGCTGTAATGTTTCCTTCTCAGGAAGCTCATCCCAGACTCTCAATCCCTTTACGCTGCTACTTTTCTTCATAGCACTCATCACTTGACCTGGACTTAAATAACTAATTATTGGTTTATTTTCAACATCTCCTTCTCCACGGCAGCAAGGATGTTGTTTTTTCATGCCAGATCCCTAGTTCTGAGAACACTCCATGGTAGATAGCTGGTGCTCAAAATACATGTCTAATAAATGAGAAAGCTTCATATAGCATCTTATTGTAGCCTCCGCATACCTGTAACACATGTGATATTGTCCCCATTTTACAGATACTCAAACACACAGCTGGTGAAGACCATAGGAATCATCTAAGCCAGGCCATTCATTGTACAGATGAGAAAATTAGGACTCAGAATGGTGAACTGACGTATCCAAGGCCGGTAGGACCCAGAGTTCCAAAATCGAAACTAAGAATCTTCTTATTCCGAGTTTAGCGGTCTCTCCACACTACCAAGCTAAGGTACGCACTCCTGCTAGGGAGACATAAATGCCGATAAACTTAGAGTGGTGCTTGGGACTTTTTAAAAATAGTAATAATAACAATTATTATTATAAAATAGATAATAATAAGTAGTCTGATCATCATTCACCAAGAGTTATTAACTGTAGTATGCTAAATGCTACGAAGAGATACAAAGCTCCCAGAACGTAGAGAAGGTGGTTGAGAGTAACGGTTGAGAGCTGGCAGAAGGAGCCGGGATGCCTGAGTTCAAATCTTGGCTCTGCCACTCCCTAGCTATGCGGCCAATTACTTAGCCTCTCTGTGCCTCAGTGTCTCCATTCGTTAAATGGTATAGTTATAGTATCTTCACAGGGCTGACGTGATAATTAAAAGAATTAGTATACGCAAACACTGAACACAGTAAATGCTGTAAGCGTGTTAATTGTTATTACGGCTGTTTGAGTCACTAGGAGAGTGACTGCGGCTTGCCTCCAATTATTGGAAGAGGATGTAGAAATTTGAAAGGGATCTTGAAGGACAGGGAGAGGGATTTGTTTTGTTTAGGGATAAGGGGTGTCGTGACAGGAAGTGGTGATTGGAAGGAAAACGGGCAACAACAAAGCACAAAGCTGAGACCCCAGAAGGCAAGTGGTCAGAACAGTGACCAATGGGCTGGGCTGGCTTCGGAGGAGGGGAGGGAACGCAAGCTGTACGATAAAGCCAGAGAGAGAGACAGATGAAGGCCAGGTCAGAAAGGGCCTGGACTGCGACCTCGAAATTCAGATTTTAATCTCCCAGTAAGCAGGAGCCCTGAGGGTCTCTGAATAGGAGAGTGACACTAAGAATCCTTTAAGGAAGACAATTTTGTCCTGACATCACTGTGGAGAGACTGTTCCATGATGTGACTGCAAGTTGGACCTGGGCCAGAACAAAGCTTGCTCACACGAGGAGAGAAAGGTGGTTGGGGTTCGGCCCCTCCACTTTTCAGGCATACCTCTGGATCTTGTGATTTGATCTGATCCGTCAGGCCTACAGAGAACATACTGGCTTTGCTGTTTCTTAATGTGGGGTCTGTTATCACCTTGTCTAACACAATACTGTTTGGCAGGTTGCTGCCCAGGCAACCAGATGCACTCATGGGTTTAGCCTCAGCCATAGCAGCTAGTATTAGAATCACATTGGTGGGTGAGTGGGTCACGTGGCCACCCGACGACATCTCATAAGGCTGAGCTGAGCAGGGCAAACCACAGAAAAATGTCCTACTCCCAGTCACTTGCTTCTCCTTGTGCCTCTGTTTTCATTCTTTAGGCAGAGTGTAATTCTGCTTGTCAAGTTCACGTGTAACATAAGGGCCAGAGATATTTGCTCTCCTCTCTAACCTCAGAAAAGGAGGGTTTCAGTTTGTTCTCAGGAGACGGGGGAAAGAAAAAAATAAGTATTTTTTGAATGTCTACTCTGTGCCAGGCGCTATTAGGAATAATAATAAGATGACCTTTATTTGATTATAATAGTTAAGTGCAATAATAATGAACATGACCGTTTTCCAAATTGCGCTAAATACTCGAGACATCCTATGGCTGCTCGATGAAACAGGTTGAACGATTGGCCCCATTTTAGAGATGAAGACACCGAAGCTCAAGGAGGTCCTGCATCATGAAGGCGACAAGCGGCGGAGCCGGACTGTTCCCTGCGCTTATCAGTTACGATCCTTGGTGGTCAGGGACAGTAACTCTAACATAGGAATGTGTTGGAAGAACATCGGAACTCATAGGAATAGACCTAGAAACAGGTAGACAGTGAGGCAGGTGACTCTGGAGTCTGCAGGCAGGAGCAGGAACCACCCAACCTCAGTGAAGAAAAGGTCAAGCCAGAGGCCGCCAAATGGGGCAGAACTGAACACCACCGCGTTTCAGGCCCTCTGCGCCTCTGCTCGAGGGTGTCTCCGCCTGGCCCGAAGCAGATCACGTGCTGTCCTTTGCCTGGAGAAGGACAGGACATCTTTTACTCTCATTAACCTCGAAGCCTCTATTAACTGTACGCAGAAACACAGACGAGGTGAAGTTTACCTGGCTGCTGTGGGATACACACCTGCCAACTGCAGAAAAGAAAAAAAAACACACACACACACCAAGTAGACTGGGTAATCAGTGAAACACAAATAGAATAAACTTGATAAAATATGCCCAGTTTTTGGCATGTATATTAGATATCATGAAATATTTTTATTATCCTCTCACGAAGTTTTCTTTTGAATTGCATTTCAATTATATTTTTAAAGCAGAGCCCGTAACTCATTTGTCGATGTTAATTCATGCCCGCCTACAAACACCACGAAGGTAGTCTTGTGCTTATCATCTTAAGGACCCAAACCCACAATTTTCACTACTGAGCGGCTTTTATCTAACCATTTACTGTTCTCTGCAATAAAGCAAGTCATAATTGCTACAAGGAAGATCATAATAATTAAATGACTATCTGACATCCTACATTACTATTTGGATGGCTTTACAACCAGATAACTGCTAAGAGGGATGAAGGTAGTGGGATGTCGGGGAGGTGGCCTCTCCACCAAGTGACCCTCTGCATGAAACAATGACTCCAGGCCCTTGGAGACCTTCACTGGCGGGAGCAGGCGGGCTCTCATCAGCCGCTGCAAGAACACAGCCTGCTAATCCAGAAAGGGTTCTCAGCGTGATGATGAGCTTATGTGGCTGCAGTGCTCATGTTCAGGAATAATTTAGAAACTTCTCCACTGCAGGTTCATTCTTAGAGGTATTTCCTCCCCTCCCCGTCTCCTCTCCACCCCCCCTTTCTATTCTGTTACTGCCCTCTTCCTACCCCCTCCCCCATCCAGGAATACCTCCTTCCCCACCCAAAAAGCAGCTCCAGGTAAAAAGGATTCGACAATCAGAGTCAATTCCCCAACCTCAACGAAGTCACTCCCTCCATTCCCAGAACCCTACTTGCCCAGCGATCTCCGGCCAGGACCATCAGGACAGCTTCCTCTCGTCTCCCTACCTGTCTCATCTAGGTACCAGTCCCTTTGAGAACCATAAGTCGGGCCCTGCCACTCTTCTCTAAAAATGTCACCCTAAGGAGACTGGCCAACAGGAGCCCTTCGATAGGTGGCTCCAGTCCTTCTCGGACATTCCCCGCCTGCTGTGTTGCCATCAGTCCCCGCTACTGCACCCCACTCTCGCTCTCCCTCACCTCTCTCTGTCTTTATCCTGTCCTGGACCCAGCACACACATCGGTGTCTGGGAAGCCCTCTGCCTCCCTGTGGGCAGGACAAGAGCTGAATCTTGGTAGCCGCATGGCATTCTGGGTACGCCTTGATCACAGTACCACGCACTGCATCACGACCACCTGCCTGCCCACCTGTCTGCCTCCCCACAGCCTGGGGCTTCTGTGCAGCAGTATCGTTCACCTTTGCATCTCCAGAGTCGAGCACAGCTCCCGGCCCAGGGTGAGTGCTCAGTAAATAAGTGAGAAATGAAGGACTTTTTGTTCCTACGAAGCTGAAAATATATATATATATATATACTTTTTATATACTATAATTGTAATACATATTTTTAGTTAAGGTAGTCATCAATTTATTGTTAAGCCTAAATCTCTAAATCTCATTTTAGCATCATGCTTAGAAACAAAGGAAAAATTAAAAAGGCTAGTTACATAAACTAGATGTGTGTGTAGAAGTCAGGATAGCTCCTATACGATTGTCAAAATGGCATTTGTATTTAACCTCATTTTTATCACTTAAAACGAGCACCTCCCTACATCACATGGGCATATACTCAGTTCACCGTCTTCGTTTTTTAAAATCTTGCAGATTCACCACCCCAGATAGGCGTCGTACAGGTCTGTCACTTGGAGTTACACATACACTTAACCTCACCAAACTCGTTTTGGGCAGCTGCGGGGTAAAGGGCCACGTGGGGCTAACCACGCACTGATGTACATTTCGCTCAAGCCCTCCACGGCAATCCCCACCACCTACCACGACTCGCCCGGGCCTTCAGCAACGAGTCTTTCCCAGCCTAGTCCACACCCTCGTCTCCACTTATACAGCTTCCTGAGCATTTCCACAGCCCTTGTCTAAAGCTCTGTTCACCTCTGTAATTTTCAAATAACATTTCAGCAATTTCAAGTTGGGAATTTAACGATTCTAATGTCATTCTCTAAGATAGTTTAAAAAAAAAAAAGATCTATCTTTCTCAAAGTCATCATGGTGGTTTCCCCTCTCCAGTAGTACTCTCAAAAGGCAGACTGTGATGATTTGAATGCCTCAGGGGACATACCGGAGTTTAAGTTAAGTGAGATTTCGGGTATTTGGAAGAGTGGATAATGCGAACTGTAGTAGCTGGGGGGTATGTGGAAGTCACTGACAGTCTGGTTAACTCAAATTTTGAACAAGGAAGCTTTGCCTGAATGTCTGTTTCACTCCTGTTATTTCTCCTTTCCTCCCTTCTCCCTATCTTCTCAGTCTCTGCACTCTACAAAGAGTGGCCTATAAAGATGAGGAGGAAACGGGAGGGGAAAAGGTTGGCTGTTGACCATAAACAGTCTAGGAACCTCCCCCTTTTGCACAGCTGAAGAGAGCATGCATTTTTAAACATCATTACTTGCCTGGAGTGAATTTGCTGTCTTCCCATTGTTAGGCAGATCTGACCTTGCCTCGGGCTGAGGTGCTGATGCTGGGGCATGCAATTCTGGTTTGTTTCAGAGATGGGTGTTAAGGATGGAGCACTAAAATTCCCCAGGCACCCGAGGCTCTTCCTTCTCCATCCAGGTTGCTGTGGGCCTGGGATACACTGGATGTAGGCGACAGCTCACGTCACCAATCCTCACAGATGCAATGACATATGATATAACAGTCACAAGTGACACATAATGATAGATTCTCTGGTTGTTTCATTACATGATAACTTGGTTCAGCTCCAGAGGGCTTTTCTCATGGATGAGGTAACAGTAAAAAGTCAGCAAGGCATGGACAACTTTTGGTCAAATTGTCTTTAAAAGCTATCAAAACACTGTGCCTCATCTTCCCTTTGTCTCAAAAGGAAATCATAAAAAGACCTTAAAATCCCCACTATGGATGAGTTATAGCACCCTCTTACATATCTACCAGCTCTTAACCTCTCAGATCCGCCCCCCCACAAAACACCATGAGGCAGAGGGGACCTGTAGCAGTGCTTCCACTCTATAAACGAGGTACTGAGAGGCTCAAGAGGTGGCATTTGCCAGACCAGAATTATTCCTGGACTGTCCTTTAACAAAAGGTATTCAGGAGATACAGAGACAAAGGCTCCATTAATAGAAGCAGTGCAGCACCTGGGATTTAGAGTGAACTGTGGGTTTCACTACAATCACCTACCACGGGGCTGTGAGAAGCCACTCACCCCTCTGTGCGTCCGTTTCCTCTTCTATAAATGATGATATGAATGACCAGCATCATTGTGGAGGCCACTCAGTGCCCAGAGATGATTCAGTATTTCACACAAAAAAATTCATTCATCTTCATCACAACCCCCAAAGTTAAACATTGTTACTTCGTTTTACAGATGAGGAAACTAAGGCTCTAAGAGGTTAAAAAAAAAAATCATGTAGCTTATAAGTGGAAAAGGTGGAATTTGAACCCAGGCTTGTCCCATGCACCTTCTGCTACAGTGCCCTCCCTGCCTCTCTCTCAGAAGCAGCTAAGGATTGCATATGACAATAGATTTTTTTTTTAAAAAAAGCATGCAATAAATTCTAAAGGCACCATTCTTAGTAATTATCACAGCAATCAAAAGAACTGTGTCAGTCCTACTCAAAGAAAAAAAAAAAAACACTCCTAAGACTGTCAGCAGACCTTGCCTGTCTGAAAAATATTCTCTCTCTGCTGGGGTGAATAGTTTCACGAGAGAACCAGAGCACTCACGATGAAGATTCGACTCAAGATGAAGCATTTGTGCGAATACTCCCTGGCTCCCACCTCTCTGATACTTGAGTCAGGTGCAGATACTCTAAAGCAAGGAGGTGTTCCATCCCAGTCTGCCCCAAAAGACAGTCATCTGCGGACTAGAGATCTTGAAATCAGCCATGCAAATCCATCCCCGCTTTAATTATCCGAGTAAATAGAGCTCTTACCACCATATGCCAAGATTCTAATCAATCGTGATCATTACAGCTCCCCCAGCGGTTCTGTCTGGATGTGAACCACGGAGTCATCTCGCTTGGGCCCAGACTTCCACTTCTAGGATGAAGGTCTCCCCAGTGGACGCCTGTGGCTGGGAGCTGTTTTTCCCCCTGTCTCATATTTTTCTGAATATTGTTAATTTACTCCTGTGCTTCATCTCTGTCATTCTTACTTTCCACCAACTCCAGACAGTACTGATTATTGAAAAATTTTCCTCAACAAGAACTGTCAGTTCAGAACTTAGCCCCAGAGCATGAAGTTAGGTAGCGATTCATTCCAGAACATGAGTAGGTGTGCAATTCCAGTGATTCAAATCACTGGAGATTTCAGACAACATATTAAATTGTAAACATTTCTTAAGGTGGAGACAGTGTCCAGGTCTGTTTCTCTGACTGATAACTGTGCAAATGGGTTGATTATGTTAGTAAAAGGGTCCTGTGGGTGACCTGAGTTAATTATGGCTTTCGGGGAAGATGACAAAATCTTCATTGGCTACACATCACCAATAGACTTCAAGGCAATATTGGGCGTAATTTTGCTCACTGTCCTTGACGGCCAATTTGTCTACCACTACCCCTACCTCCATCATCACCGTTCATCAGGAGAGCATTTTAATGACAATAAAATAGGTTACTCCATTTTACTCTTCTCCAAGTATGGAATTGAGACCTGACATTTAAAAAGTTCCTTGGAGAAGGGAACACAGACATCACTGCTGCAGGCAATATCAGGGTCTAGGCATTTCGGTTTCAATAAAGAAAATACAGTGATAATCAGGGTCACTACAGATAGTAGCATCAAGATGGTTGACATTCCAAAAGGAAGATGAAGTTTCAGAGGCAGAGAGAACTAAAAAGGATACAAAGAGTAGCGGCTATCCCGGGTAAGACCCTGACATTCCTGGATTCTAATCCCTGCCCTGCTACATCCAGCTGAATGACCATGAACAAATTAATCTATCTCCACTGAGCCAAAGACCCTTGATCTATACAATGAGAGCCCTGATTGTATATACTTCATAGGATTTGTGAGATTAAAGGAGATAATGAAACAAGGTATTTAGCCCAGTAACTGGCATGCAGCTGGCATTTACTGAGAGGTATCTTTATCATCATCGTCATCATCATCCATAATCATCATCTTCATGGATTCACCAGGACTGGTTGCTATCCGCATTGTGTGGGAAGGCACAAAGACTAAAGTCATTACGACAAGTCCAAGCTTGATGGACCCAGATCCAGATATGACCATGAAAGCATCAGTCAAAACACAGATGGCAGACTCTCCTCTACCATTTACTGTTTATCAGGCACTGTTCTGGGCACTTTGCACACGTTAGCTCATTCTGTCCCCATAGTGAGACCTTATGAGGTAGGTACTACTGTGATCCCATACATACATATAAAGTGCTGGCCAATAAGCAGGAAGCAGAAGTGTCCTGTGGGACTTCTGGGAAGTTTCCTTAAGGGGAGGGCACACTTTTTTTCATGTCTTCCTCCTTCTTGCAATATACTGGTCCACAAAATGAAAAGTCTCACTCTTGGAATGGAGTGGCAAGCCAGAGAAACTAAAGGTGACTGGATAGCTGCATATCACCCTGAAACTGCCTACCTCCAAAGTTATCGTTCTTGAGAGAGAAATACATATAATTCTATCCTATTTAAAGCACTGTCATTTCTGGTATTACATTAAAATTAATCCTAAATAATATACCGATACTGCCAAATAAGTGATATTGAGGAAATCCGATGCCTTATAATGCAAGATATGAAATCAAATTCATATTAGAGCCCTATGTCACCACTGACAGGTGACGCTGTATATCCACAGCACAAAGTGTACAAGTACCATAATCAAGGTATTAAACTGAGTTTAAATGAAAGAGTATTTTTGCTCTGGCTCCATCATTCAAAATACAGCCTTCCTAAAAATGAGTATTTCACTGTACTCGGTTGGTTGGTTTACTCATTCATTCATTCACTCATTCATTCAGTCGGTGAGGCCGTGGTAGAGTGGGACACACTTTGGAATCAGAAAAACCTAGGGTTCAAATCCCTGCTCTTGCGTTACTCACACATTCCCTCATGTTTACTTATCAACTCTTGTCTGTATTCACCACGGCTATAAAATGGTGGTCATCCAGTGGCCCGCTGAGGCTGTTAGGAGGAATAAATGAAATCGCACACAAAAAAGCATCCGGCACAGGACTCGGCACATTAAAAAGGGTTCGATAAAACGTTTCCTTTTTCCTTCACGTGTGTGCCTGAACTGAACGTTATATGAAACATGCTTCGTGTTGTGCTTGGCACATGTGCTTAATAAATGGAAGAATATAAGAATAACTTTACTGCGATTAGTAATAATGATGCTAAGAGTAGCAGTGGCGACCAGAGTAGCGGTCCTAGTAATAGAGATAGTAAAATAACCAAAAGCTGAATCTTGAGAGTGGGATTTCGGAGAAGGATCCCAGAGGTGCGTGGTTAGTGCTACGTGATCAAGACCCAACGGCTCAGCATCAGGCAAGAGAGTGTTTCTGGAGACGCGTGGAATTTTTCTCCTTGTCGGTGCCTTCATGGCAGAGTCCAGTAACCCGAACAGCTACTTCCCTAGCCCACCAATGTCATCTGAAAAGAACCTCTCTCTACACCTGCCTGTGTTAAGTAAGTTGTCCAGTGAGTTTCTTTCCTCCCTCAAAAATGATTTTTTTAAAAAAAGGAGTTGAGGAGTGAGATGAACTAGCACCCTAGAATGTGCTCTGCTCTCGAGATCTTGGTACCACGTGTCAGGACGTGAGATGACCTCCCCAGGGCACAGGGGCGGGCGGGGCGTTCCTCATGACACACGTGGACTCAAAGAAAGAGCGAGTCAGGGAAGGTACAAATGGGCCACGCCAAGAGCCACAGGAAAGCCTCGAAGGCACTGGCCCTGCGGCCCGTGCTAGAGCCAAACAGAACCCCTGGTGTCGTCAGACTTCTGGGCCTTCTGACAGTGGGGAACAATGCGCCCAGTATTTCTGAGACGTAGGCTCGAAGTCCAACAAACGTATGGTTTGTCAGTGCCGTGGATGCCTTTATGACTGATGATTATGATGACAGCGATAAGGAGTTAGTGATGTGGAAGCTACACACTACTTATTGCTGAGTAGGAGAAAGAACCAGTTCTAAAAACAGCATACGGTGACAGACGGCAGAATAACGGTCACCCGGGGGAGAGGTGACTGGGAAAGGACACGTGGAGCCTTCTATATCTTGATCTGGGAGGCGGGTACACAGGTGCGTGCCCATGTGAAAACACACAGAGCGCTCACTGAATGTATGTTAGCCTTGACACGAATAAAAAATAAAATAGCGTACGACACCGACTTGGTTTTAGAAATGAAGGCATGGGAAAATGTCTGCAGTCAGCTCTGGGCACCGGAATTAGTTTTTTTTTTTTTTTCTTTTAAGTGTATCTATATTTTCTAAATATAAGGGGTGCAGGGAGTTCGTATTACTTGGCTCTTTGAAGTTACCTGCACCGTGACCCGGGGGTTTATCATGTCCAGGTCATCCTTTTGGCCACTCAATTTGCACAAACCTCTCTGCACTCCCAGATTTAGTCCATCATGGGCGGGGCGCCCACGGCTCCCTAAGGAAGCCCTTTGCGCTGGGGGCGACGTGGGCGGGAGTGAGGAGGTGACTCCTCGGCACGGGTGGGTTCTCTCACATGCTCCGACAGGGCCGGCTCACCTGGCATACCTGGCTCACCTGCTTTTGGCCTACGAGCAGCAGAGGTGGTATCCTGACAGGCCTGAAAGTTATGGTCACATGGGCCGGTTTCTTGACACCTTCCAGCCCATATTGAATTCCGGGCAGAAATCTGGAACTGGACCAGAAAAGTCTCTTTTCAGTTCAAGGTCTTGGGTTTAGCGCCAGGTCAGCTGATATGAGTGGGTGGAAGGTCTGAACCCAAAGTGTCCAATGAGAAAACACCTAACTTGGAGTTTAAAAGATGGGCTTCTCTTGCCAAATGACCATAAAGAAGCTTTTTTGTCTATAAAATGAGGACCCTACCCCCTGCTCATTCTAACTGATAAGGTGGTTATAAGGATCAGATAAAGGAACGTAGAGAGAAGCTATGACATCCTGTTGGACTTTGCACCCCAACTTTTAGCAAAGTGCCTGGGGCATAGTAAATCCTCTTAAATATCAGTGAAATAAAGACAAATGTAAGGAGTTACTCTTCTTATTTCTCATGATGAGAAGATGACCAGAAGAACCAAAGGAATGGTATCATGTCTTGTGTAAGAGTCAACTATGGGTGGCAGATAATCTTGGAGCAAGCTTCAATTCCAGTCCAGAGCAGAGCTAAGGCTGGCATGTGTTCAGACACAACACAACACAAGTCAGAGACCTATTATAGGAAGTGGATCTTTATAAGCAAATGACTATTCTCAAGCAGTATATCCGATACAATAAAATTCCGGTTTGGAAGAAAGGAAAAGAAGGGAGAGGGAGTGAGGGAGGGAGGGATTTTGACTAATAGTAAATTCATAAATCCCTTAGAGCTTAATAAAAGGAGATTTGACTTACGACCTGTAAAAGATTACAATCTCTATTTTGAAACTCGGACGGTCTGTGAGATCAAATGGATATATGAGGACTTTGGGGGAAAGAAACGGATGAGGATGCTTTTGTCCCAACAAAAACAAATGGCTGTCCTTGTTTTAATTCAGTAGTTTCTCAATTCAGGTGTTAACTGAGAGCCAAATAGGTTTGTCATCTCTTTTCAATTTGTTTATTATGCACAGGACTTTGCGCTGGGCACAACGGGTGATTCACAAATGAATCAGCCCTTTCTTGCTCTCAGTAACTCCAGGCTAGATAGAGGTGAGGCGAGAACACAAATACTTCTAACATCAGGCATCCAGGCAGACACTGGTCACAGAGGTGCGCTTAGATGCTATGGGATCGAGAAGGTAAGGGAGCTTCCAGGCGGGGGGCACGGCGGTCATGACCAAGCCTTGGAAGAGAAGTGAGGAGAAGTAAGAGAGCAAGCGTTGCAGGCAGAGGGCAGGGCCTGAGGAAAGGCCAGGTGCATGGAAACCCAAGGAGGCTGTTTGCCAGGAGCACAGGACATGTGAGAAGGAGAAATACAAAATACAGTCAGAACGTTTGGTTCGGATGAAAGTAAGAAAGGTCTTAAATAACAGCAGACTGAACCGAAGTGAGAGCCAACAGGAGCTTGCGAGGTCTCTGAGCCAGGAAGGGTCAGGACAGAGTTCTGCTTCCAGGCACCTGAGCAGGCAGTGATGGCTGGGATAGAAAGGTGGAGGGAGATGCAGGAGGCGAGAAGGCTGATGGAGGCGCCCGCAGGAAGCCATGCGGGAGAGGGTTTCCAGTTGCTTCTTTGTGAGCAAGTGCTGTCTCTTTTCCTGAATGCCGCCATTGGCTTAATAAGAAAGAGGCTTATTCAAAACCCCAACGAACGAGGAAAGGAGAGTGGTCAGCAGATGGCTCGGAAGACCAGAGAGGGGTACAGACAGATAGGGAGGGGCCAAATTATCAGGGCAGAAGCCTGGACACGAGAGGGATGCAGAGTCAGAAGGTGATTAACGGGGGCACAGAAGAGGCCACAGAAATGGAAAGTGCTCAGGAAATGACCGAGTAGCTACCAACTTGCTGGAAGGTGGGGCGCCGCCGGAGGCTATCGGGAAAGAAGGAAAGGTACAGCTTGACCCTGACGGCGCTCACCAGGCTGGAGCAAACTAAAGAGCAAATCGGAACTGGCTAAAAAAAGGGAGTCCCATCCCTGCCGCCTCTAATATTGCCGTGGCCATGGGGTCTGCAGGTGGCAGAGCAAGCAGATATGTCAATCTGCACCCCAATCGATATGAATTTTCAACGGCATCATCTTGACAGCCAGCAGCTGACACATTACCTCCCTCTGCAGAAGCACCTCTGAAGGCCTGAGAAGGGTTTTGCTGAAGCCCGGGCAAGGACAGGACCATCACCTCAGCTGTAGAGGGTTGGGGACTTTAACACACACTTTCACATCATCTCACTTTATTCTCATCTTAAATGAGGGACGCGAAGCAGATATTCTTATCCTCATTGTATAAAGTCCAGGTCTGGAGTAGTCAGATTTGTCCAAGACCATGCGGTGACCTAGTAGTGGAGCTTGAAGATTTGTTAAACCCACTGCGGTCTGAGCCAGGAAGCTGGCCAGGACACTGGGCATGGGCTGGGGGCATGTAGACACTCACTCCCAGCTCCTGCAGGGCCAAGATCAGCCTGGGGGAGCGGTTGGAAGAGGGGCACACCAGCCGGTGAGCAGGGCTGGCTTTAAAGAGAGTGTTGCAAATGGCAGGGTAAATTCTTTCCTTCCTTCTTTCCTTCTCTTTATTCCCTCCCTGGCCCCCTCCCTTTCACAAGTACCCGCTAAGTGTCATGTGCTTGGCACTGTGCTAGACATCGGTGAACATCGACCTCTCTGAGGGTCCCCCAGACTCAGGAACCCTGTTACCTTGCCTTCTTATCCTGCCAACAATCCCACTTGTTCCAACTGAAATATACCATCCACTTCCCAACCTCTGGAGGCCCAAGGAAGGTGGGAAACCCAAGCAGAGGATATTTGAGCTGGGCCTCAAAGTAGAAGGTCACCTGTGGATGTAAGCACAGGCTTAGAGATGTCTCGGGGTAGGGAATGACCTGGTAACAGTCAGGAGTTCTGCAGAGAGTAGGGGAGGTAGTAAGCATTTGGGATGGGGGGAGCTACTGGGGACAAGGAGGCAACGGGGCCCTTGGAGACTAACTGACAGGCTGGCTCTTGCTTTAGAAGCTCTGGAAAGACATCCGAGAGCTTTAGGAACAGGAGTGGTAAATCACTTCAGTGCTTAGAATGACAACTATTGTAACTGCATAGAGGAAAGACGATCTTAGAAGACATTGCAAATATTCCCCGGAGAATGGAGAATTTGGGCCATGGAGGGATTGTGGGAATGGTCACATGGAGCACTTACCTAAGGATTTGTATTAAAGCAGAAAATATGGGCCTCAATGAATAATTAAATTGGGGGGGGGGGTAAGTTGGGAAGAAGAATCAAAGAAAACTCCACAGTGATGTTAATTGAGATAAGACAAAAGAAGGAAAAAGATAAAAGGCAGAAGGCAGAGGGATGAATTGGGTTGAGGGCACGCTGAGAGAGAGGTGCCTGGGGGACATGCCCAGTGGCCGCGAGGAAGGACAGAGAAGCCCGGCATGTAGGGGAAGAAGAGTGTAGTGTCAGAGGCTACACAGCCAGGTGTCAAGTCGGTCGAGGCCTGAAGAAAGACCACTGGGTGCGGCAAGTAGGAGGCTGGTCTTGGGTGGCCTTGGCAAGGGCATTGTCAGGACCAAAGAAGAGGCGGAAGGCAGACTCAGGTGGGTTGAGAATGGATGAGAACAAGGAGACAGAGGTGCAGGTATTGGTACAAGTGGCCAGTGCGTCCGCCATTAATAAAGCTATATATCCTCGACTTCCTTTCCATAAATGAGCATGCGAAATCAACGCAGAGGCCATGCAAATGGGCTGGAACCAGGGCGGTTCTGAAATGCTATGTCAGCATCCTCACTCAGGTCCTGCTCCTCTTCAGCCACAGCACGAAGCTCATCATTCTAGAATTCCTGTCTCCTACCCCAACACAGGAAGTCACAGTCCCTTCTCTCAGAATCTCACTAATGTGTGTCGGAGTTAAGATCCACACGCAGAGAATATCCCTTCCTCTCAGGGCCCATTAAGTGCTGTGTGAATGGTTTAAAACCTAAGCCACATAGGGAATAGGACAAAGAGCTCTTTCAAGCATGGCTGGCCATGGAGGGTTTTATGATTTTATGAGGAATGCGGGCATCTCTTCCACCTTGAAGGACTGATAAAGGCTGTGGTCAGGGAAGAAATGGAAGGCCACCTGAATGAGGTCATGGTGTGAGAATAAGGTAGGAGCCAGAGTGCATGACTGATCAGCTTGGCTAGAGCAGCCATTTATAAAAGGAACAATGAGACCTGAGGCTATAAAGGTCAAGGCCAGCTTGAGAAAGGTCTTGAATACCAGCAATGGGGACTTTTAAGTAAGAAAACCTGGTGGAAAGTGTTTAGTTTTTTTAAGGTGGCTTAATAGGTCAGTTGTATAGAGGGTAGACTGGATTGAAGACAACCTGATATCCTGAACATAACTATGATGTGTTAGGATAAAATAGCATAAGATAATGGAAACGGCAGACTAGACGAGGTGAAAGGAAGCTGGGGGGATTCCGAAATAAAAACTCGACCAAAGGTTTCTGTTCCTTGGGGACCAGGTAGCACCTACCACTGGCACCACTTTACCTGATGGGCCAGGGAGAGGTGCAGGCTCTCCATTGAGCCAAGTCCTCTACCATGAGGTACCCAAAGCCCCAGTACAGTTTTATTGGTGGAAAATCAGGCAGTGAGTAAGAAATGTCATTCGCTCTGGCCATTTCCATTCAGGGACTAGCCAAAGTCCTTTTCTAATCTTCAACCAATTATTTTATTCAATGTGTAAGTCAGTAAATTAATTTTTAACATAATAAGAGTAGAAATTGTCAATTTTAGAGGCACATATGCGAATTTCCCTGCACAGGAGAGAACATGAATCCCATTAGTTAAAAATAGCAGTTGCGCTCACTTTCCCCCACATGCTAATTTTAATAAACTTACTCTGAAATTAGCCTGCCTCTATGAAGATAGCTGCTCATCAAAAACGTTCCCAGTAAGCACTAAGCTTGCCTTATAGGAGTTCAAGTGCTCCCAGGAAACTGTGAACAATGCGGAGTTCTAAATGGAACTCATTTTCTGCTCGCCAGACTCGGTCGCCCCTGCCACCCGCCAAGGGTTACCTTGGACTCATTCTAGCTCATCTTCCCAAGCCAGTTGGCTAGGAATCCTGTAGGGATCATCCTTTAAAAATCTTTCTTGTAGCTCTCCCTTTTTCTCTGTTCCCACTGATGCCGTATCCTCTTATTACCTCTTCAAACACCAAGGCATTCACGCATTCTATATTCACTGAGTACCTACAAAGGACAAGGCACAGCTCTTAGTGCTAAGGTCACAAATTAATAACACCTGGTCCCTACTCTCAAGGAGTTCTAGATCTTTTGAGTCCAGTGGAGAGAGACGAGTCAAGGATTAGTTAGAAAACCACATGATAAAGTGGTATGATATCAGGACAATAGGGGTAATTTGGGAATGTTGATGGCGAAAGAAGAAAACTAGATTACTAGTCTGTCTCTCGTCTTGTCTTTTCCTGATTCCTGGCAGAGTTACCAATTTCTCTTTATTTGGGAAATAAAGGCTCGGCGATTACTGAGTTCAGTGGAAACAAATCTCCCCCAAGCATTTTCATCAACTTGTATTCTAGCTTAAAAAAAAAAAAAAAAAAAAAAAAAAAAAAAAGCATTCAGCACCTCCTTGTTACCAGCTACATTAGAGCACACCCTTCTGTCTTGCTTTTGAAGTCATTCCCTCTCTGATGCCCTTGGCTATCCAACCGTCATGTCTGCTAAACTTCAACCCACGAGTTTCCCGTTTCGGTCTTCATCTGGAGCATGACTTCAGACATCAGCCACCAGCTATTCACACCTGCTTCCTGGCATGACGACTCATACCCTCTGAACCAAAGGAGGGGGCCAGTTCAAGTGCCACTTCTTCTCAGAAGACTTTTCCTACTTTGAGCCTCACCAAGTCCCTACGTATGTGTCTAAAGTACATCATTCGCTATTGTGCACCGTTTTTTCATTTAACACTAATATTAATATCACCGATACTTTGAAATATTAACTGATATCCTCCTACCTGTCCCTCTTGCCTCCATTTCCTGTAACCCTTCCACTGTTTCTCCCCATATACGTTTCTGCCCTTTTAGACGCCAGAAGTCTGCCTTTGTGTTCCAAGGAGATAACACGGGTAACAAAGTTATTGGCTTTTCAGTTTTGAAAGCCTGGTCCTTAAGACATCAGAGCATGGAAGAGTCTGCCAGTATCTCCCATCTCCATGACCCCTACAAAAGACTACAAAAGATTTCAGAGTTGGAAAAAGGGCAAAAGCAGAGTTCAAGGAAGGAGAACTTGGTTATCGGTGAGTCTCTAAGAGTAAACACTGAGCTTTGCCCAATCAGCCTGGGGTGAGGAGAGCGAAGCAAGAACTGGGGGACCAAGGAGGAAGGGGGTGTGGCTTGTTGTGATGGAAACCTGAGGGGTTGAGAAATTGAGGAGAGGCGAGGAGTAAAGCTCTCTACAACAATGGCTGTCTTAAATATCCATTCCCCTCTTTTTCAAAAATTAGATTTATTGAGGCAAAATTTACATAGAAAAAAATTCACCCTTTTTGGGTATACAGTTCTATGAATTTTCACCAGCTTATACAGTCATGTAGTCATCTCGCCATCTAGGCATAGAATGCATCCATCGCTCCAGAAAGTTCCTGCGTGCTCCTCTGCAGTTGGTCCACTCCCCCGACTCCCAGGCTCTGGCAACCATCAGTCTGTTTTCTGTCTTTTAGTTTTGCCTTTTCAAGAATTTCATATAAATGGAATCTTACAGTAGGTACATCTGAGTCTCTGGCTTCTTTCAGTTACCGAATGTTGTTTAAGATTCATCCATGTTTTTGCATGGACCAGTATGTTCCTTCTCAATGCTGAGCACGGTTCCATTATAAGAATATAGCACAGTTTATTCACTCACTGGTTAATGGGCTTTGGGATCATTTCCAGTTTTCAGTAATTATAAATAAGACTGCTATAAATGTTTAGATACAGTGTGAACATGTGTCTTCATTTCTCTTGGGTAAATGCCTAAGAGTAGAATTGCTGGGTTCTTTAGTTAGGTGTATTTTTGACTACGAAACTTTTCAAAAGTGGCTGTACCATTTTACATTCCTCCAGCAATGTATGAGACTTCCAATTGCTCTGCATCCTTATCCACACTTGGTTTATCGATTTTTTATTTGCTTTTCCACTCTAATAGGTGTGTTGTGCATCTTATTGTGGTTTTCATTTACGTTTCACTAATGACTGATGATGTTGAGTACCTGTTCGTGTGCTAATTTGCCATCCAAATTTCTTTTTGAGTGCAATGTCTATCTAACTCTTTTGCTTGTTTTTAAACTTAGGTTATTTTCTTATTATTGAATTGGGAAAGTTCTTTATATATTCTGAATATGAGACATGTCTTCAGCACACATTTTCTCCCACTTAGTCTGTGGCTTGTCTTTTCATTTTCTTGACAGAATCTTTCTAAGAACAGAAATTTTTAATTCCGATAAAGTCCAATTTTTCTTTTTCTTTTTCTTTTTTTCTTTTTTTTTTATGGTTTGGGTTTTTGTGTCCTATATACCCTTCTCACTTTTTAATCTCCCAAATTTTTGAAAGATCACCTCAGATGGTGATAAGAAGAACTTTCCCAAGCTTAAGCTGGACATGTCCAACTAAAGACTGCCTTGCCTGGCCTCCCTTGCAGCTAGGTGTGGCCATGTGGCTATGCTCAGACTAATGAAACAAAAGTAGAAGTGATGTGTACAACTCTCCAGTCACCCCTAAAGAAAAGCCTCTTGCCTGTACTCCCCCACTCACTCTTCACCTAGATCTCTTTCTCTCTCTCCCTCACTCCTCCTCTTCCCATGGGCTCAGACAAAAATGTGGTGACAACCAGGTTTAACCATACCATTAAGGACTACCTGCTAAGTCACAGTAGAGTAACAAGATGGAATAAACCTGGGTTCTCTAATGACTCATAGAGCAAGGGTGCCCTCTCGATGAACCACCACACTGTGACATGAAAGGCACCTACACAGCTACCTGATTTAAAACGATATATTTGGGGGGCTAGAGATCTTGGTTATAGTGACTTCGAGTTTAACAAAGACACCTTTCTTAGGAAGTATAAAACAATCCTGAGTTCCCCGGACCCAGCCAGCCATTGTGTGGTACCTCTATGTAGATGGCACAATAGTTTCCCCAAATTTCCCTCGCCTCAGGAGTGATTCAGGGGCAGGAGAATAGGACCTTGCCCCCGCCTTGGAGCAAAGTCCCTCGATGCCCAGAGCAGTGAAGGAGCACCACATCAACTTGTTCTTCATCACCCGAGGTAGGATGGGTGTGGTACAGACAGCCGAAGGGCCAGAAGGAGGGCGCAGCGTGACCTCCAGTGACCAATGACAAGATGCTAGATTGAAAAAAGGAGCATGTGGCTAAACAAAAACAGCCCAGACAAGATGCGTGCCCTCCACCCCATCACCCCTGCTGATGGCTGAGTACTACTTAAGCCCCCTAGAATTTAAATACAAGGTCAGGGAAAGAGAGAGGCATGACTCCAATCCAGATTACATTTCTTCCACTCTTATGATGGGAATTAGTAATCAAAATTAAGATGTTATAGCAAAATAAAGAAGTTTTCATTTTGGGAACACCTGAGTTTGTGTCCTGAGGGTCACTTTCATTGTACTAATGGTCACTAAACACTTACTACCTTCCAGGTGAAGAGCTAAGCACTAACAAGCATTATTTCATTTGAGCCTCACAATTATAGCACCTATGAGGTAGGTATTTTATTATCTTATTTAAAGATGAGAAAAACGAGGCTCAGAGAAGTTGCACAGTGTAGTGATTCTATCAACACCCATTCCTTTTCTGGCAAACAGCTCCCACTGTCCCAAACCACTCTCAGTCCATATGGTCCTGGGAGGGCCCCATGAACAGCTCCCTAATAAGGCTCTAGGGCAGAGGTATCCAACCTTTTTTGCACCAGGGACCGGTGCTCCTATGAGAATCTAATGCCTGATGACCTGAGGTGGAGCTGAGGAGGTGATGCTGGTGCTGGGGAGCGGCTGCAAATACAGATAAAGCTTTGCTCGCTTGCCCGCCATTCACCTCCTGCTGTGAGGCCCAGTTCCTAACAGGCCTCGGCTCCTCCTGGGGGTTGGAGACCCCTGCACTAGGGGAGATGCTTCTTGTCTCTCTGGATCCTGACAGTGGCCAGCGAGCTTTGGCGTTCCTTGGCTCGCAGCTGCATGCCTCTAATCTCTGCCTCTGTCATCACATGGCCTTCCTTTTTCTGTGACTTCACCTTGTCTTCCCTCTGCGCATCTGTGTCCAAATTTCCCTCTTCCTTATTACAAGGACACTGGTCACTGGATCAGGAGCCCATCCTAATGACTTCACCTTAACCTGATTACCTCTTTAAAGATTCTTCTTCCAAATAAGGTTGCATTCACAGATAAAGGGGTAAGGACTTGAACCTATCTTTTTGGGGACACAATTCAACCCACAACACCAACCAGAAAATTCTCTCTGAGCTAAAGCACTCTAGGTTGGGCTTTTGATCGTTTGCATCAAGAGAGCGGTAGAGACAAGACCCACGCCCAGGTCTCAGTCCACAACCAAGACCCAGAGCTGTGCCCTAAACCACAGGGCCGCACGATGTGCCCAGTCAATCGCTCTCTTCCAAAAATCAGTGGCTCTGCTTTGGGTAGAGGCGCAGGGTTAACTGTCTTCTTTCTGCCTCACAGCTACTGCATGCAACACTCTCAAGGAGAATGAGTGTGATTGCTATCTAATTAATTAACCAAAATTCAAATAGTGAAATTGAATTAGGCATGGTTTATCATAGGGCAGTAGGCGGAGAGATGACCAGGATTTTTATCTCGGAAATAAAAAGTTATTGATTGTCCGCACGGCTGCATGTCAAGGTTTTCCCGATTTTGAAAGATCGCCTCAGGTGGTGATAAGAAGAACATTTCCCCCTCCCCACATATCTAATTTCCAGAACAGAACTCCAGCCACGCTGCTTTCACATGCATGGCCGCGTTTACTTCGGGGCCTAAGAGGAGGCTGTAATTTCAGCTTGTTACACTAAAAATATGAAAATAACTGATCTCTGTAGGATCGTGGTAAATGAAAACTGCTTCCTAGAGGCAAGCCAAGGAAGCAGACTGATTGAATGAGAGCACAGGCTCTGGGCAGGACGGGCGACGGAGTGCGGATCCAGGGTGGGAGGTAGAAACCGGGACTTCAGCAGGAATAGTTGTGAGCTCATCAAAAGGCCCATCTGGCCCGGGCGGATGTCAGAGGATGTCCTCTCCAGTTCCTTTAGCTGGCTTCCAAAATCACTTTGAGACACCAATGGCCGCTGACCACACTCTTTCTTGAATCCTATCTGGCTGAGCACCGGACAGCTCTCCACACCGGGCCTAGTCCACACCTGGCCAGTTGAACTCGAGGGTGCAGAGGAGTCACCTGGGTAGCTCGGTTTGTGAGAAATGCAGATTTGGGGCTACATCTCCAGGCACTTTCACGTCCTACGTGTATCTATTTCCTGTGCCCGCCACAACAAATGACCACAAACTGAGTGGCTTAAAACACAGAAATGTATTCTCTCACAGTTGTGAAGGTTAGCAGTCTAAAATCAAGGTGGTAATAAAATTAGTTTTTTTTTCTGGAGGCTCTGAGGCAGAATGTGTTCCAGGCCATTCCAGCTTCCAGTGGCTGCCGGCCACCCTTGGTATTCCTTGGCTTGTTGCTGCATAACTCTCATTTCTGCCTCTGTCTACACACGGATGTTCTCTCGGTGTGTCTCCGTCTTCACATAGCATTCTCCCTTGGATCTCTGTGTCACGAATCTACCTTTGGTTTCTTTTGTAAGGATACCATTCATTAGATTGAGGGCCCATCCTAAATCTGGGATAGCCTCATCCTAAGATTCTTAACTTGATTCTATCTGCAAAGACCCTATTTCCAACTAAGGTCGCATTCATGAGGTTGGACGGTTAGGGCTCAGACGAACCCACTGGAGCGGAGCGGGGGCAGGGAGATATTTCAATCTGCTACAACAGATCTGGGGAGAGACCCAGAATCTTGCATTTTTTGCCAAAAATGCAAAGTGACTGCTCTCAAAATGACTCTGATGTAGGTGATTTGTGGATCACATTCTGAAAAACACTTAATCTATTTGCTGAGGATTCAAAAATGAGTAAGACGTGGTTCCTGGGTAACCTGCTGTCTAGTGAAAAATACAGACAGATGAACTGATGATTAAAAACACAAAGTAAGGTCTAAAGATCCCAAGCCCCAGAGACAGACAGACCAGGGTTCCAACCCTGTCCCCTCCAGCTGTAAGGCTCTGAGCAAGTTCCTTAGCCTGTCTGAGCCACAGTCTCCTTATCTGTAAAATGAGAAAGAATTTCTACCTTATACAGCTATGAGACGAGGCCACGTAAATTGGCTGACATCAAAGACAGACTCGAGAAATAGTTATGAGCCATTGTGAAGGCAGAAGGCATACGCACCCCCCAATTCCTTGCTGTGTGCCTTCCATATGCTAAGCCCCTAATGAAGGCCTATGGAAGATATTAAGGCATACATCTGGAGAAATGGGGCTGGCATTGGCAAGACAACTCCGGAAAGACCCACTTCAGGATGTCGACTTACTCTACAAGCAGTTTTTGAGCACCTGCTCAGTGTGTAGGCCCTTCGAACAATGAGCAAAGTAAAACGCACAGCCCAGCTGGGAGACTGCTAGGTTACAATACAACGCACCTCCTTCTTTCGGCTTTTCATCCTTCATTCCGTTCTTTAATATCCCCTTAGTGTTAGTGTGACTCCCCTCCCAAACCATACCACATGCTCCAGGAGTCCTTTGAGGGAGGAAGGAGTTCTCTCTTCTTCACCACTCAACCCCAAGCACCTAGCAATGAACCTGACTCCCAAAAGGCATCTGATAAGCAATTGTTAGCATAGTGAATATTCTGCTGCTCTTTAAGTCCAACACTGGACTTCTATGAAGAACTACCTCCAGCCTCCTTGACTACTGGGTATGATTCTCAAGAGCCTGAGAGAAAAGATGCCCAGAGGATCTGTCCCCTGACAGAAAGCCTGAGGAGACGAGGACAGGCTGTAATACAATACCTCATAATTCTGTGCAGTTAGGAGTTTTCATCTACTACCCAAGAGTAAACTCAACTAGGGGAGAAGATATGACATCTCATTCCTCTTCAGAAACATAACGCTTTGCACATACTAGACATTAAGTACTGTTATCAGGCTGACCTGGAGGCTCAGAAAATGATTAGAAGAAAAAGACAATACAAGGTTTTCCTTCCAACACCCTGCAAGGGAAGGGAGCAAGCAAACCATTACACCTGCACGTATGCACAGGAGTAAAGAAAAAGAAGCCCAACGTGGGCCTTGGGGTGGAGAATAATTCTCAGGAGAGAGAGAAGAGAGAATTTCTGGTGGATGGTCAGCATGGCTAGGTAACATGGGTAACTAACTGCCTTCACAAACGATGGAAGTCAGGACAAGCAAATTACCTGTGATAAGGAGACGCCAGCACTCCTTCTCACCTGGAGAAGTCAGGCAGCCCCCACCAGTCCAAAAAACTCTTAGGGTGGGCTGAAGAGGGAATGGCGCAGGAGTCCCAAAACAGACCTCAGGGGCGTTTATGACAACACAGAGGGGCATGGTGACCTCTGCTTCCACAGGTCGGTGACTTTCGCACCTGTGGTTCACGCCTTTGATAAATGGCTCACCACCTTACACATAGTAGGCCGGCGGTAAACACGTGTTAACTGAAGTGAATAAGTGAATGAATGAAGGCTACGGAGGACCCAGCTGTCCCCCACCCAAACATCTGCGCAGGTAATTCCACCTGGTCCAGGTGTTACTCGGGCCGGATTTCCCCCCTGGCACCACCTTGCAGCTTCAGCACTGGGTGTCCAATCGCTTGGCTCCAAAACAGTGGTGAACAGGAAGGCAGGTGTGACTTGGCTCCTGCTCCCGGATCCCGGGCTTCTCTCTCCAATCCAGAGCCAAGCCCAGCCGGAGGGAAGTCCCCTCCCCAAAGGCTGGCACCTGATGGCGTGGGAGAGAGTGGCCCCGGGATAGACCGGAAAGTGCGGGAGGAAGGGCGCACCGGGCGGGTCGCGCGGGGGCAGCGCGCTGCGGCGACCGGGGGCGCGCACCCGCGCGTCCCTGCCCCGGCCCGGGCCCCCGGGGGCGCGGGCCCGGGGCTGGCGGCCGCCCGGCGCGGCCCGGCCCGGCCCGCCTGGCCGGCGCCTCGGCCTCACCTCGCTCACCAGCCCCTGCCAGTCGCTCTCCGTCCGGTCGCTGTTCATGGCCGCCTCCCGCAGGCGCGGGCCCGCCGCTCGGTCGCCGCCCGCCTCCGCCGCCACCTCTTCCTCCCCGCGCGCCGCGGCCGTCGCCGCCCCCGGGGCCCGCGAGCGCCCCGCGCCTCCGAGCCGCTGCGCCGCCGCCTCCTGCGGCCGCCGCGCTGTTGACTCAACGTCAGCCTCGGCGGGAGGAAGGGGAGGAGGAGCCGAGGCCTCCGGGGGCCGCGGCCACGGCCCGGCCCGGCCCGGCCCGGCCGGCCCGCCCCGCGCTTACCCGCCCGCGACCTCCACCCTTGGCCCGCGCCCGGGCTCCTAGCGCAAGGGCAGCCCGGGTCTCAGCCCCGAGGAGACCCCTGACCCCGGCATTACCGCTCTGCAGTGCGGGAGGCGGGCGGGGCAGGCACCTGTGTGACCCCCTCGGGAAGCACATCCCCGGATCCGGCCGTTCCCTGAAAGCCATCAGGCTCCTGCCGCTACGGTATAAGCCCCACCGGAGCAGGAGGCTTTGCTGTGTTCTCTGATGAATGACAGCTACAGGGCCTGGCACATAGTAGGTGCTCTACAAAGATTTGGTGAACGCATGAATGAATGAACCACGCGTAATATATTTAACATTGTTTTTCAAGCTACTAAGGTTTACTTCTATTTATTTCTTAAATTATCAGCTGTCATAAATAGAAAGCAAGTGTAAAAATTGGAAGTAAAATGATATTGAATTCTAAATAGAACCAAAGGCTCTGAGTGTGATGTTTAGCACACGGCAGGAGAGATACTCTAGACGTAACAGCATCAAACTGTAACATCCTCTAAGAGGAAGGACTTAAAGAGAATGACAGTGGGCAGGGCAGGCCAGGTTCACCCATGAGCGACATTATTCTAGGTGGTTTTCCTGTGCCGCCTAAAATCGTCTCACGGACCACCACCAATAGCGAGTGAGTTTTCCATACTGCAGAAGCACTGCCTGTGGAGATGAACAGGTAGGTTGAGAAGAAGTGAACCTTTTTTGCAGGTGCGAAAGCATCACAGCCAACATTTATTTATTATTTTTAGCCCCTGTTGATCCTGGATCAACTCTATAAGGTGGACATTATCTCCACTTATCAAATGGCGAAGTTGAGGCTTGAAAAGTGGAGAAACAGAGACTCAGCTAGGATTTCTGGCTCCATGAGGCCCTCTTTTGTATGTTGGAAACCTGAAAATGAAGTATCACTGCTGGGAATTGGAAAGATTGCATTCTATTGCTGGCCTTGTTTTGTGGACATGGTAGCTTGTTTGCAAAATACTGTCAAAGTTACAGCCATTGTCTGTAACTTTGACCCTTGGCTCAGCCATGTGCCTTGCTTTGGCTAATGCGATGTTTGCAAATGTGCTGCACAAAGAGGCTTGTAAAACACTTGTGCAGTCAGGCAAATCCTTGCTGATGTTCTTGGGATCCTGTGGTCCCCACCATAGAAACAAGCCCAGAAAAGCTTGCTGGATAATGAAGGACACCACCAGCAAACTGTCACATATGTGAGTGAGGCCATCAACCCCTAGGTGCCACAGATGAGCCCAGCTGAGACCAGCAGAACAACTACCCAGCTGAGCCTTGCCTAGTTCGCTGACCCACAGATCACATGCCATATAAACTGTTGTTGTTTTAAGCCGCTGATGTTTGGGGGAGTTTGCTGCACATCAACAAATAACTGACACAAATGGTGACACTAGTGATAAAGAGCCTGGATGGCCTGAGCTCCAGCAGCCCTTAAAAAGCAATAGGCCCTGGCATCATGACCTGTTGAGTCCTCATCTAAAGAAGATTCTGCAACAGAATCTGGCAGACCAAAGACTAAGAGAAGGACCCAGTACATTTATTACATGCCTGTTGTGTGCAAATACTATAGCCATCCTGGGTTCTATATCATTGCTGCCCATAGTCCCTGTCCCGGAACCTGATGGGTTTGCATGCTTACCATCAAAGTTTTGCTCTAAGGAATAAGAAGAGAGAAAGAAGGGGCCAGAATGCAGCTAAGGCTGACCAAGCTGGGCCACCTAATTCATTCCCTTCTTAATCCAAGGAGTGCAGAAAGAAGGTCATCCCCGAGCTGAACGTCTGGGGTTAACTCAGCGCCAAGCACTTGTTTCGAACAGCCTGATGTCTCATGCTAAGAAGCAAGGTACTGTTTGCCAATCTATTGCCTCCTGGCAAACCGTCTGGTTTCATTCTGACCTGTCGATGAAATAGACTGTAAGAGTGGACATAACTTGATCCATCTGCCTCCTGCTGCCTCCTGGTCTGCTCCTTGCTCTCAGCTGGCATTCAGGTGGGAAAGCATCTTGCCCCTTCCAGTCTCCATGTTTAGCTGAGGCTTTAAGTACTCCTGCTCATTGAGAGCCTTCGCTGGTATTTCAGGCAGCAGGACAGACCATCGGCAAGCTGTTGGGAGCCAAGAGATCTTACATTAGAGGCCATGTACCTTTAGGACCACTCTCTGTGTGACGCCATGTCTCTTATTTGCTTTCCTTCTCTGAAGTAAGTCAGCCAGTTATGAAGGTATTTAAAAATAAAATTGAGGAGGAAAATCAAAGAGGCAAGCCTCTTCCCTCCCCAGCATGTGGAAAAACTTCCAACTCAGTTGAAACAGCATCTTCAGTCGCCTGGGTTTTCCTTAGAGGTTTCATGCCCCACGTGCCAGCTCGAATCTGCTTCGCTTGTGAGATGTGATGAAATCACAAACCAAGGCAGTGTTGCTGCGAGCGATTCTTTTTTATCTCTTTTCATTTATGTAGCCTGACATTGAGTAATAATAATAATTAAATGCTATTTAAGCTTTTAGGCACCTATACCAGAAGGCCTCCAGATACCTCATCAACAGCAGCCTGGGCTGACAAAAACAAAGCTAATTATACTGTGGTTAACTTTTTTCAAAAAATCAAAAAATAAATAAAACTGCTGACCAACTATCCTTACTCTGATAAAAGCATACACTTGCACAGGACTAGTTTAAAACCAAGAGCCCTTCTCTTAAATTTGCCACCCTCATGCTAAGCAGCAACACATTGGTGTGAGCCTCTCTTTTCACATCCCCTTAGCTCTCTGAGAAACCTCTGGGGACCTAATTTTTCCTTGTATATTCATAGCCCCAGGCCAGTTTTATTTATTTATTTATATGCACATCCAGTGTTAGAAGAAAGTACTCAGATGGTTTTGAGTGATGCTTTTCACTTTCAAAAGTTAGAGAGGGTTTTAGAAGTGGAAACTCCAAAAATAGCTTAATCTAAGAAATTGAAAGGGAGGATACTGATGAAAACAAAACAAAACAAAATCCCTGGAGAGATCGGAAAAGAAAGGACGACTTGAACTCATTGTTAGAAACCTGGGCCTCTCCTTGCAGGTTATCTACTGACTTGCAGGATGACTTTGGCCAAGTGCCAGCAGCCCCAGACACACAGAGAAAACCCTAAAGCTTTTGATACACCTTCTCCCGACAGTATTTTTCGTTACATTCTGGCTGCCCAAGCAAAAATGTCAGAGTTCTCATTAAAGGAAATGAAGCAAATCTCCAGGAGAGATTTTTGGCTCGATTTTTCTCAGAACTATACAACTGGGACAATATTCATGGCCACTCCTTTCCCCAGTCACTTTTCTCCTGCCTGAATTAAGAAACCCAGTCTGATGAGCATGGAAAGAAAATGATTCATAATGACCGCACCTTATAATGATAGATACACACACATACACACACACGCGCGCGCATGTGTGTGTGTGTGTGTGTGTGTGTGTGTGTGTGTGTGTGTATTAGCTCTATGTGAGCCAAAGTCCCTAATTCTTGCTCTTCAAAGGGGGGCCATTTTGACAGGTCCTGCCAGGAGTACCCCTGGGCTGATTGCTAAATGCCTTCCTTTGTTCTTGATTTCATCCTCCGGCCGGGGACTGCAGGTCCCAGTGTGCACTGCAGTCAGGCCTTCTGCAAAGCCCTGAGACCTGAGGTCCCTTGGGCCTCTGGCCTCAATTTTGTAAAAGATGAACCTCCTCTCTTCCCCCTACCTGGGGACACTCTGCAAAGGGCCTCATCCATTTTTCTTCCAGGGCCGGCAGCCAGACACCAGACAGGCAGGCAGGAGAGCCTGGCCAGCTTCCTGATCAGAGCATCCTCTGTCTCTTAGCCCCTGAGCTCCTGGGCCCTCTCCCTGCCCAGCAGCAAACAATCAGTTGTGCACTGCTCCCTCCAGCCCTGCTGGCTGCCAATCAGCCCGGCAGCAGGGGGTGGAAGGAAGTTCCACTCCCCGCTGAACCTCCAGGAGGTACCCAAAATGACTGAGTGGGGCTGATGATGGCCTGGCAGGCCCGGGACTGCAATTGCCATCCAGACGGAGCACAAGCGTGGGTGTGATTGGCTGGGGTGGGGGTGGGGACAAGGGGACGCAGAGGGGCAGCTCCTTCAGCTGATGGAGGAGTTCCAGGAGGGGGACTGAGATGGCAGCAGGAAAAGGCCGATCTGCCGGAGGAGGCCAGGTAGGAGAGGAGAGACAGAGGGAGATGCAGGGCCCGGGGGGTCCTGATGAGAGGCAGGAAAATCAAGAAGAGAAAAGTGGGAAACCTTGGGCACAGGGGTGGATGGGGAGAAAGACGGCCCAGGCTGGTGGGGGGCGTGGAATAAGTGAGCTATGGCCCAAGGAAGGCGTTAAATGGAAAAGAGATAGGGAAAGATACTCACCTCTCAGCTTATTTGAATTCGT
Organism: Rousettus aegyptiacus; assembly: GCF_014176215.1. NCBI lineage: Eukaryota > Metazoa > Chordata > Mammalia > Chiroptera > Pteropodidae > Rousettus > Rousettus aegyptiacus. The sequence continues at coordinate 13,657,708 of NW_023416285.1, forward strand.
CGTACTTATTGATAATACAGTTCATTTCTTTTGCATGGGGGGAGGGGGTGATATGATTCAGCACAAATGTGATGTAAATTTATGGAAATGAAAATGCAGAGAGGCTGCAGGCCCTAGCTGCTGGCCCTGGCGGGTTGGCTGTGTGGCCCTCAGCAAGGCGAGGTTACCACTCTCTGGACTTGGGGAGCTGAAAATAGAAGCGTCTGACTTGGGGGCCATGGCCTCTCCTGCAGGCCAATAGGGGGACTGACCCTGTTGCTCTGGAAGACTTATTAAAAAAAAAAAAAATGTCTGATGACTGTCCAAAATAGAATCACCTACATTGTCCTCCTGTCTGATTTTTGTCTTGGGGTTGGGGAACAATTTTTATCCAGTAGAGATGGGCAGGGGAGAAAAAAAGAAGAGAGATTAACTTTACCTAGGACCTACTATGTGCACAGCATTTGTTAGTGAAATGACAGAAGTGTTGTTTTTTCCTTCTGCACTACGAAAGAATAATGGGACTTGGGGAGAAAAAAAAAAAAACAAAAAACAAAACAAAACAATTTGCTAGAGAGGGTGAAAAGGTGGCATTCCATATAAACGGCCAGAGCTGGTAAAATATTTATTGTCCATTAGGCTGTCCTTCACGACACTGGATGTTGATTTTTATCTTCTCCCTCGTATCAGGTCATGGCATTTATTTAATGCTGCGCTTTTCCCTGTAGGTAGCAGCCTCTCCAGCACGGCCCTGACGGTGACAGCAAAGAGAACCTTTTGCAGTTTGGGAGTAGCCTCTCCGGGCCAGGCCTTATTCTGCAACTTGTAATTGCAATAAAACAGGAAGTTCAAGACACCAGAGACAGGGCCAGGCCAAAGAGTTTTACCATCCTTTCATTCCCGTTAGTGACAAAAATTCTTGCTTTCTATCAAAGCTGCGGATTTCTTCCAATGTCCAAACAATTGTGGGGCCCTGAGCTGCTGTGACCCACCTGGTCTTAGGGCACACAAAGAGGTGTTTGGTTACAGCCCACAGCTCTGCTTTGTGGGCATATTTAAGCAAATCTTTCCTTTCTTTCTTTTGAGTTTTTGTTCATTTGTTGCTTTCAGTTTTATATTCCACATACGAGTGAAATCATATGGTTCTCAACGTTTTCTGTCTGACTTATTTCGCTTATCATATGCACCCCAATGTTCATTGCAGGATCATTCGGGGCGGCCAAGACCTGGAAACAGCTCAAGTGTCTTTTGACTAAAGAAGCTGTGGTGCATATATACAATGGAATATTACTCGGCCATAAGAAAAGATGAAACACTGCCGTTTGTGACAACACGGACGGATCTTGAGCAAATGTTTCAAAGATGGTAGTGATCTGCTCATTTTTATTACATTCTGTGGGGCAGAATTGTCAGCCCTTGGTGGCACTGATTATTATGCTTTGACCTCATTCAGTCACCGAAGGGCAAATTCTCCTTGTTCTCTAACAGAAACCGAACATGGCAAGTAAACATGATTTCTAAAGAGAAACTGTCAACAAGAGTATTTACGAGCTCATCGTGCTCCTGCTATTGCACTGACTAGCTTGCTTTTGGGGAAAGAGTCACATATGTGCCCACATGTGACACGATGGTTGCCATTTATTAACGCTGTTTGTTCCCATAAAACAGGAAAAATCATCTTAAGGTGATATAAGAATGTCTAAGGAAGGTCTCTTTTAATATAAAAGATCATTTATTCCCTCAACAAACATTTCTCGAACCTTCCTATACGCTGAGCTAGGCTGTGGGGATTACAACTAGACTAAGACCCAGGTCTTTGTCCTTGAGGCTTTTAGTCTAATAGCCACATTCCTCAAGCAGTTGAATGCTGCAGAAACATGGAAAGATGTTCCAAAACTGGCCTCTTCGGTTTTGATGGGTCATACAGGCAGCCACTGGGAATGAACCCTGAAAACTAGTTCCATTTGATACACTTAAAAGTGGTTAAAATGGAAATTTTTATATTATCTATATTCTAGAATAATAAAAAGTGAAAGGAAAAAAAACAAAAAAATAAAAATAAAAAACACACAAAAAGAAAAACCAGGTTCATGTGGAAAGCTGGGCGGGGCAGCATCAAAGACCACAAAGATACAAAAAGCACACGTTAGCCAGTTCACTCACCAAATCCCAGAACATTTGAACAAGAGGAAGTAATGCCCCCTTTCCAAGAGGAAGGAAATAGTAATTGGACAAACACTTTAGAAAGGAAGCAGTGGGTGGGAGCAGCGAGTGTGGGAGCTGGAGGACCTTCACCTGTCTGTGACTTGTCCTCAGCTATGCGATGAGCAGATTGGGCCAGATGACCTTGAAGGTCTGTGATTCTATTAAATTAAAGCAGAATTTTATCTTTGGCTGAAACTCTGTACCAAAGGTTAGTGAAGATGATGTTCATACCTACCAAGAGATAATACAGCATCACAGAGCGTTAGAAGTTTGAGGAATCATAGTGACCTGGACCCCTTATTGTACAAGAGGAGAAATAGGTGCCCAGCGTGACAAAGGTCACAGAGCTTGTGATAGACAGAGCTCTAGTGGGAGCCCAGAACTTCAGATTTCCATGCCCTGACTTCTTCACAGTGCTTACAAGATGACAATGCTTAAGGTTCCTGAAGAGCAGAATTCTGCTTATTTATTCCTATTCAATAAACTGCCCCAAACGAGTGGCTTAAATGTTAATTTATCACCACCTCTTGTGGTTTTGTGGTTTAGCTGGGCTCAGCTGGGTAGTTCTTATGTGGAGTCTCTCTGGTGGAAGTTAAACAGAGACTGGGACTGTGGTCCTCTGAAGACCTGGCTGGGCTGGGTGTCTAGGGTAAACACTTACGTGGCTAGCGGTCCATGCTGGCTGTGAGCTGGGAGCTCAGCTGAGGCTGTCACCTGGACCACCGGCTCACGTCTCTCCATGTTGGGCTTCCCACATGTAGTTGCTCGGTTCCCAGAGGGAGCTGCTCAAGAGGAAGTATTTCAAAAAGGTAGAAGCATGTCTCTGTCCATTCAGGTGGCTATGACAAAATACCATAAACTGGTTAGTTAAAAATCCACAGAAATTTCTTTCTCACAGTTGGCTGGACATCCAAGGTCACGATACAGGCACATTTGGTGTCTGATGAGAACCCATTTGCTAGATGGCCCGCTCTTCACTGTGACCTCCACACAGTGTATGGGTGAGCTAGCTCTCTGGGGTCTCTTTGCTAAGGACATAAATCTGAGTCCTGAGGGCAGAGCATTCAGGACCTAATCACTTCCCAAAGTCCCCACTTTATAATACCATCACCTTGGGGTTAGAATTCCAACTCACTAATTTTGAGGGGACAGAAACATCGAGACCATAGCAAAGTGGGAGTTGCTTGTCCTCTTAAGAGTTAGCCCTGGAGCTGGCATAGAGTCACTTCCAGCATACCTTTTGTTCGAAGTGCCTCACAAGTCAGCCCAGATCCAAGAGGGCAGGGAGCAGACTCTGCCTCTAGAAAGGGAGAGGGCGAAGCCACACACACAGGGAAAGGGAGAAATTCGATGGTTGCCATCATTGGAAACAAGCCGCCGCAGCAGTAATTCTGATTTTGAACACAAACTATCCTTTGGTGCCCTGTTTGGCGAAAGAATACTGCGCAGGTAGTAACCACGCCTGACCTCTTTCCATCTTAATAGAATCAAAATCAATTACATTTAAGCCTCAACACAAATCGTTTGTTTGTTTGTTCGTTCATTTTGGAACCTACTAGTTCAGGGATCCCTTAAGTCAAACCATGACACAGGCTCAAGCGAGGAATGTACGAGGATATCTCGTGTGGACAGGAAGGGGGAACCGACAATGACAGTCGCTGACACCCTAAAAGCCCCTCCGTCTGTCCCCTTCATTATGAAAAGCAGGGAAGTAGAAAAGAGCGGCTCAGCTGTGCTACAAATAAACTCCTTGAGGGAAGGGAGTACGCCATATTCGCCATATTCGGCTCTGCATTCCTAATGTCTGGCAGGGCCTGGCACATAGTAGGTGCTTACTGAATGTTTGCTGAGCTCTATTTAAATACCATTCTTCTCAATAATAATGCAAACTAGCGTTTATTAGGCACTTGCCATACGCCATTAGCACTTTGCTAAGCACTTGACATGTGTCATCTCATCTAATCTTCACAAAACTGTACAATTATCTATAATTGTCCCGGGCCTGATATTCAGCAGGTAAAACTCAGGAAGGCCCTATTGGTTGCTGAAATAGTAAAATGCTTCCATATAGGTGGGTAAGTATCGTATGCTCTATGCCCCTTGAATGAGCCCCTTACCTCATATCTCTCCGCCACCGAACACCCCAGCACAGAGGAGAACCAGGTGTGCACTGCCAGGGAGCCCCCATGAGCCCGAGAGCCCAGAGTGGTTCCTCCTTGATGGCTCCCATCCCCATGTGTCTTCCTGGCCTGATTTGACCAGACCCTAATGGAGTAGGCGGAGCTCTGATGCAGGTATTGCTGGCATCTCAGCAGGTAAATGCTTGGTGCCTGTCTAGCCATCCAAGACTGGAATGAATTTCCAAGAACAAATACACCTAGAGTCACTGTCCTGTAAGTGGGCTCAGCGGCCTCTTACAGATTATGGGCTGTTGAATGCTTTGAGTATCACTCTCGATTATCTGTGTTTACAAGAAAAGGGAGCTGAGAATTTTAAAGAGTTTTTAAATGGCTTGACCAAAGTCACAGAGCTAGTGAGGGGTGGGTGGTCCAGGACTAACCCATCTCCGAGATCCATGCACTCTGTTATTGTGCCATGCTACTGTGGGAGTTGGCTAGGGCTGCTGGTTCAAAGGACCACAGGCTGGGTGCTTGAGACAACAAAAATTTATTTTCCTGTAGCTCTGAGGCTAGAAGTGTAAAGTCAGAACTGGTTACGTTGCCTCCTTCCGAGGGAAGGATATGCCAGGCCTCTCCTTGGAGATGCCGTTTTCTCCGTGTCTCTTCATCTTGTCTTCTTTCTATGTGTGTCTATCTCTGCCCAAATTTCTGCTCTTCATAAGGACACCGGTCATACTGGATTAGGGGCCCACCTACTCCAGTATGACCTCGTCTTAACCTAATTGCATCAGCAATGACCTTATTTCCAAATAAAGACACATTCTGAGGTCCTGGGGGTTAGGATTTCAACATACGAATCTGATGGGAGTTGGGGTGGACAATTCACAACACACAGCTATTTTCTTTTCAACGAGACATCTCCAAATCTCTCTACAACAGAGTTAATTAAGCAACTAGATAAATTCTCTGGGTCCACCAGCTTCCCGACAAATGCTTAACCTTTCCCAAGCCCCTCACCCCGACCCCACACTTCAATCAGAAGTGGCTGGTTGGTTCTACTCATGACATTTGCCCTTCCCCCTTGCAACCCATTTCTTTCTGTTATGCCAACCCATTTCGATGTATATATTTGAAGGCACTGAGATGAGATGGTTCTTTTTTTTCAAAAAACTGATTTATATTCTTTTGCCTACTACTTCAACGTCCTTTAGCTCACCGCTGTTTCTGCAGTCACCACCTGGCACACGAGGTCAGCTCTTACCCCTTCGGCAGTTCAGTGAACTCTGCAGCCCGAGAGATCGCAGAACTGCTGTTCACAGGTGACGACTCCTTTCTTCATCTCAAGGAGATACTGCAAGGCCATTCCCAGGAAGCGTGACGGGAAGCCTTGCGTTTTAGCTGTTCTTATGCCGGGAGCTCCGGCTGCATTCCGTGCATGGGAGAGGGCCGTCTGGTTTTCCTGCACACTTTTGAAACAGACAGTAACCTTGGTCTCAGATGCAGTGTCCTCGGACTTGGAAACTCACTGGACCAAAAATGTCTACAACTTATTTTTCCCCTTAGATTTTCTTTTCTTTTCTTTTCTTTTCTTTTTTTATTGATTTTCCATTTTTAGCACAAGATTGATCACCAGCAAAATACCAATTTACATACAAATTCTGCTAAACTCAGCATCCTATATATACTTGGGACTTTTTCATCCATAAACCAATTTTTTAAAGAGAGAGATTCTATTATCAGAAGTGTCCCTGATGACACCAAGATGGCCTATAGGGAGCGAACTCAGGAGGCCCACAGCCTGGTGGGGTGAGCTCAGCTGATTTGTGAGCATAATAACTATGAAACCAAGATTGCAGGTTGAAACTGTAGCGGCAAGTTCATCTTTTACTTACATCTATGGCCACAAGCCTAAACTGCAAAACTTGGTGTCAGCTGTCTTACAAGTTCATTCAATAAAATTTAACAAATACTCTTTAAATACCTATTATGTGCCAGGCACTGTTTAGAGTACCTAGAATAGAGCAGGAAACAAAAAAGGACATGGACCTTGTCCCCTTAATGTCTACAGCATAGTGACAAAGAGGGCATCAAATTTATGCAAATGATTACTTAATTAGCAAAGTGATAAGTGCTGTGAGGAAAAAAAAAATATCTAAGGATGGTCGGAAAGCATATAATAGGGAATCTAAGTTACATATCATTTAAAGCAAGACCTGAATTATGTGCAAAAGTTCGCCAGGCAAAAGAGATTAGCTGAGGAGTGCCACTCAGGCAAAGAGAACAACACGAAGACAAAAAGGAACTTCACGATGACCCGCTTAACCTGAGCACAGAGTAGGAAAAACCCAATGAGAGAGTGGGCTGGAGGGAGAACCAGAGCCTTAGCCACGTTAAAGACGTTGGAATTTGTCACAAAGCGTTGGAAGCCTTTGGAGGTGTATTAGGATCAAAACGAAGCTTCGGTCACAGAGGATCAAATATACAGTGGCTTGAATAAGAAAATTTAATTTCTCCTTCACGTGACAGGCTGGTAAGGCAGGCCTGCTCCCAAGGCCACTCAGAGACCCAGGTTCTTTACATACTCTGGTTCTTCCTTCACTCATCTCAAGTGCAAGTTTGAAGCTGAGTTGCTGGCCCAAGTGCGTTCTAGCTTTTGGGAAGGCAAATGAGTCCAGGGTCAGCAATTTCCTTCTAAACAAGGAAAGTGTTCCCTCCACTCAGTCATATGGTCACGTACCACTGCAAAAGAGCCTGGGAAATTACTCTCTACCTGGGTGGTCATGTGCATAAAAAGGAGAACAGATTTGGGGTCAGAGAATAGCCAGCAGTCTGACCCAAAGGCTTTTAAGCCATAAGGTGATGAAATCAGATTTTCAAGCCTTTGTAGCTGAAAAAAGAAGTCTTAGAAGTCATACCAACCAAATTTTTCATCTCACAAATGTGAAAACAAAATGAAGTCCAGGGCTGTGTGACACATTATCCCAGACTTACTGATGTAAAACGTGTCATTATGCTCATGGATTCTATGTTCGGGAATTCAGAAAGGGCACAATGGAGCCAGCTTTCTCTTCTCCATGAGGCTGGGGTTTTATTGGAGAGATTCAAAGTCAGGGAGTGACTCTGGCTGGGGCTGGCATCAGCCAACGGCTCATTCTATCGTATGCCTGACACCTGGTCTGGCAGGACACTAAGACTATTGACAAGAGTGTTGACTTTAGTCTGTCCACGTGGTTTTCACCATCATGGAAGCCTCAGGATGGCTATTTCTCACACAGTGCCGTGAAGTTGCAAGAATGACTATTCCAGCAAACATGGTCGCAACTACGTGGCTTTTTATGATCTATTCTTGGAAGACATTTAACATCATTTCCACTACATTTTTTTATGTTCATAACTGAGTTAAAATTTATGCAGACTCCACCTGAAGGTGAGAAGAGTACTAAAGTTACACTTCAGAGGAGTTTGTGGGATGGGAGAAATTGTTGCCATTATCTTTGGAAAGTATAACCTGTGATAGTGGCCACGCCCACTGGCCACAATACCCATTGCACATTCAAAATGAATCAACTCTCTCCCCCAACACACACACAGTTTCATCTCTTAACTGCATCAGTTATAAGCCAGAATCTCATCATTTAAGTCATGTCCAAGTGTGGATGAAGCTCCTGAGGTAGTTTTCTTTGGTCCATCTCCTTAAAGACTATTCCTTAATCTGTACATCTATGAACTGAAGAGATGCATATACGAGCAGTATACAATGGTAAGACAGGTCTAGCATATCCATTGTCAACATTCCCATTTAAAAAACAGGGAAAACAGAGGTATGAGTGGCCGCTGGTTCCACAGCAAGTCAGAACCCTGGGCACAGATTTAGACTCAGTCCTACTCTTTAGGAGATTTTCTTTGTGGATCTTGGTTCTACTCTCTGAGTTATCCTTCCTTTTTCACAAGAAATGACTTATGCATGCAACTAGATAGACTTTTCATCTTTAAAGAGTTAGAAGTCAAAAATCTTTTAATTTTATCCTGTTTCTGTTTCTTCCATCCAAAGCTGACGTAGTTCCTTTTGAAAAAAAAAATGTTTTTACTATGTATTGATATATAATTCACTGTATTAGACAAAACCATGTTTATAAGTCTTTGAATCAGGCCCTTCTCTCTCGTGGGCCTTGGTGTGATTATTGTGGAGCAACACCCTCAAGATTTTTAGAAGTTTCATTGTTTAATGAGGAGGGTCTACAAGGCCCACACTAAAGATTCTTAGAAGGCCTTTTATCTTTCTGGAAGAATCTCTGAGATAGCACTTTAGACCTTTCTCAGATTTAAACAAAGGATCTTAAAGCCACATCATGAACTTATATTTTCTCAGAAGTCACTTTTTCATTTGGGATTCTTTCCTGGCTGAAAAGATTGTTGTTCTAGGATCTTTTTATAGTTTCTGCATTATACGTGGAAGCTTAAGAATTCATCCTTTAGCCTATCTCAGCTTTCATTTCATTATAGGCAACTAGAAATCAGCCAGTACCCTCAATACTCTGCCTAGAAATCCAGTTTACGAGGTTCTATGGATATATTTTCTATTTATACATTACCACAGGAAACACTTTTGCTGAAATTTCTTCTGCTACAGAACAAGAATCTCCTTCCCATCAGTTTCTAATAACGTTTTCCTCAGTTTGCTTTAAACCCTCATCAGCAAACTCCTTGAAGCCCTAACTGCCCTCAAAAGGGGTTTCTAGAACCCGCCTGCTGCTGGGTCCTGAAGCTAATGCCACATGTTTTAGTTTTTTGTTACGGAAGCCCCCCCACTTCCAGATTCCAGATTTTCTGTTTCTATTGCTGCCGATTCCATTTCTCTTGCTTCCAAACTCAGTGGCATAGGATACTATACTGACAGATTATGTGGATGGAGAATTCAGAAAGCATAGCAGGAATAGCTTGTGTCTGGCACATCCGGAGCCTTCGAGTTGGAAAGACTTGAAGGTTGGAAGTGACTCCACAACTGAAAGTTTGGAGCTTTTGAAGGCTGCTGCAATCGGTTTGCACCTGGGCTGTGAGGACACAGAGACTAGGTTCTTGACCGGAGTACCTATGCATGGCTACTCCGTGGCGCTTGGCTTCCTCACAATATGGCAGCCTCGGGATAGTCAGACTCCTCGCCTGGCAGGCCAGCTCCTAGAGCGAATGTCCTGGTAAACAAGGTGGACGCTGCACATGGCCTTTTGTGACTCAGCCTCAGAATTCACGCGTGGTCACTTCTGTGACATTCCATTAGTTACATGGAAGTTCCAAGCCTGTTTGGATTCCAGGGGAGAGGATGCAGACTCTTCCGCCGAATGGGAAATTGTCAAGGTCATATTGTAAAGGAGTATGTGGGATGTAAGATTTTTTTTTTTTTAGGCGAGGCAACCCTTGGTTGACCTCACAGATTGCAAGGACCTTGTCAGCTTACAATCCCTTATTTTTTATTTTTTACACCTACAGCACCTGGTGGTCTTCCTAGGTGGTCGCTCATCCAAGTACTAACCAGTCCTGACCTCGGGGATGTAAGATTTTTGAGGCCATCTTTGGAAAATATAATCTGCTGCATCCATAAAGGTCATTACTGATGAAGCAGAACTGAATCTGAGTTGTTTTTATGCCCAGACCCCTGTTCTTTTGCTATGCCATGCCGATGAGTCAATAGCATCATTTGCATGAATGAAGGACCTCATGTTATTAGATAAAAAAGTTGAAACATAAGGCAAGGAGCCAAATTCGGTCTCAATTGAACATTCTCTATTACAAATGCAGCATAAATATATGTTTTCCATAGCTCTAACAAAGCAAACAGCTGCATTTATTTGCGTCCAAAAACATGGAAAAATTCCAAACTACAAGCAAAGGGAAAGAACTTGAGAAAACTACTCAAACTTCTATAAGTGTAAATCTTCATAAAAGTAGTTGTGAGTATGATTAAAGCAGGTGCTGAAATCTCCTAGCCTGAAGTGTTCCACTTACAAAAAAAAAAAAAAAAAAACCCTTTCCATTTAATGACGTCGTTCTCTAGGTACTACTTCTATAGCTGTCTAAGCAAATGCCTGTGAAACTTCCTTATGTTAACTTGATCCACCACTCCTCCCACCTACAACACACACGAACTCAGGTGCTCTCTCTCTTCCCTTTCTCCATCTCCCTCTCCACACACACATTCACACATACACACGCATACACAAAATTTCCTATATCCCCCTGGAGTCCTTTAGAGTTCCTTAGGTTTTTTATATAGACCATGTGTATTTTCTATAGCGAAGACTTGTCTTGGACAAAAGTCAGGGCACATACACCTGTGCCCATCCATAAAATCGATTTTACTCTACATGGATTTTTTTCCTTTGCCCCACGAATAAAGATATAGTCTGGAAAAGGATGGGACCAAAGAACTTTACGAAATTGTCACTCCTTCCCCCCACCCTCAATCATATTCTTTCTCTGGTCTAAGAATCTGAAAACGATAGGAAATGCATTGTTCCTTACGATGTAGCATTGCCCAGAGAACTCTTTGAAAGGATTCTATTACATCTTTACATCTTTGCACATAGACTAGGTCTTCTCTAAAAACAGTTTAAATTTGATTTGTAGTAGAAATCCCTACGTGGTAAGGAGTTTAAGAGATAAAGAAGGAAACACCACTCAGAGCTCACTGTGTCCGAAGCAACATGATAGGTGCTTTTTTAGAGATAAGTAAGTTGTATGATTTGGCATAAAAGAGGTCAAGATTAGTACTGTGTGTGTAGATGGGGCAGGTGCCCAGGAAGGAGAAGGTGACAGAGGATAAGGGGGAGGGACAGAATCGGGGAAAGAGGACACAAGATGGTTTTGAAGGATGCTTAGGAATTTTAACAGAATGGATAGTATGTATATTTTTCTCCCTTTCTTAAAGAAATTAACCTCCTGACTCCTTATCACTGCCAATGTGTGAACTTAGCATCACTAGGCTTCTCATCTCAGCTCCTGCTGCCCTTATTCTTGCTTTCTCTGCTCCAATCACACTGGCCAGGAATCCTCCCACCTCAGACTCTTGGCACTTCTGGTTCCTTCTTCTTCCAAAACTGAGAGACTAAATGGCTGTTGTTTTCAGCCACCAAGTTCATGGTACTTCGTCGTGACAGCCCCAGGAAACCAATACAGGTGCGCCGTGATCTTCACAGAGTAGCGGTGTTTTCCTGCTGTTCCTCATGCATCTGGGAGCAGAAATGAATCTGGAGAGTAAGGAAGGAGAAAAACAAGAGGTGCGGGTTGCGCTCCGTGTGACGGGCGAGGCAGCGCACACCCTTTCTTTAAGTAGCATTTCCGGTCAGCTGAAATGAACTTGGATTTTTGTTAAACTTCATCAGCCAGGTTACTAGTGTCATGCGCTTAGCTGGCCTGCCTGCATAATTTAAACGAAGAATAAGCACTCCTATTAGCACGGTGTTCTGACTTTTAATCATGGGCAAGGGTGGAGAAAACCAGTCTCAACCCCAGTGGTTTTCAGTCCTATGGTCTGGTGACGACGTTTGGTCCCATTCGGAGCTGGCCTAAATGTGCTGCTCGGTGACTTCTGTGTCCTCCAAATTGATTGTCCCGCGGCCTTGCTCTGCTGATTCTCAAAAGCAGCCCGTAATCTTCTGCGCTTTTTTCTTGTGTGGGCTCCCAGGGAGCGGAGATCAGCCCAGGGCAGCTCATGAATGATGATTTCCGGGCTTCTGCTCAGAGTGAGACGGAAAGGCTTCCGAGTGGATTAGGAAATTTTCCAAAGTCTCTTCTCCCTCCTAATGATTAGCACCACCACCACTATCATTTCCATAATCATCTTTATAATTATTTGAAGTGGAAAGGGAGCAGGTTACCTGCTTAATGAAAAATAGATGGGGAAAAAATAGAAAGTGTGGAGACAGGTGATTGAATAGCCTGTCTCAGAAATGCACATCCTCATATGCGATTAGGGAGAATTTGAGGGCTTTGGACCTCAACAAACTGTCCTAACTTAAACTTGCTCTCTTCTTACACCCTTCACTCCAGCCAGATTCAGTCTCTGACTCCCTGCCATAAAGACTCCTCGATTATCTACCTCTGTGCCTTCTCGTTTTGCTTGTAACAGCCCCTCACGTCACAGAATCCTCCCTCTACCCGTCTCTTGAACTTCCAAAAAGCCTTACCTGACTCTCTCGGAGCTTTTGTCATTTTCTGCCTTATGTCACACACACGCGCGTGCGCTCGTACACACACACACACACACACACACACACACACACGTTTTTTTCTTCTACTAGATTATGAACTCTCCGAGAGAGAGATTTTCCGTTGCTTTCTTCCCTGCGTCCCCCACACCCCAGCCACCGAGCAAGCATGTGGTGTTGATCGATGTCTATTGAGAAACTAGAAATTTATTAACTCGTTCTTCTAACAGACGTATATCAAGAAGAAAGCCGTTTAGGGGAACGATAGCAGGTGTGGCAGAGCTTGCTTTTATTTCCCAAACATCTTTTCTCTCCTTCCTGGACACACGGGTAAATGACATTGTGTTGCCTTTTTTTTGCAGTTAAAGGAGCCTGTCACTGAGTTCTGGCCAATGGAAAGTGAGCAGAAATGATGTGTCCTGACCGCTTCAGGGCCTGGCGCATTCCATCTCCATGGGCATGGCCCTCCGTTCTCTTTCCATGCCTGCCAGCTTGATGCAGATTGGCACAGTAACCTTGGAAACTACATCTGGAAGATGACAACGCCACAAGATGGAAGGAGCCTGGGTCCTTAAATCATCACATGGAGAGATGCCACCTGCCAATCACGAACACCGTTTGGGGATATTGTGTAAGAAATCAATGTCTGCCATGTTAGGAGATGCTGTTGTACAGTTTGGGGTTTATTTGCTACAGTAGCTAGGATCACCTTCACCAATATAACAGGTTTTAGTATTTCTGGGGGGAAAAAAGTATAAATACCATGATTCTTGATTATCTTATAATGTATATTAAATTTTATATTAGTCAAGAGAAGTTAGGTAACACTACGGTGACAAATTAAGCCCAAAGTCCCAATGTTTATATTTCACTCGTGCTACATCTCTATTGCAGGGGTTGTATGGGTGTGTTTGAGTCAGAGGAGGGGTCTCTACTCTACGCCAACACTCAGCTACCCAGGCCAATGGCCTTTCTACCATTTTTAGCTGCAGTGTCTGGGATGAGTAGCCTTCTCATTCACTGCAGCAAGAGAGGAGAGGCCAAGTAAGCCCAGATCTTTCGCGTGCTTCCTATTGGCCAGAACTCGTCACGTGACCCTGATCTGGGAACTAGACTAAGCAAATGTAGTATTTAGCGAGTATAACTGTCTTTGCCACTTTTCCAGAAAGCTTCCATGATTCCTTTCAGCTGCAAACAATGTCTCCTGCCTCTGAATCCTGACAGCACTCTCTGTTGCCACTCTCTTATAATGCCAATTAATTTTTACATCGTATAAAAATACACAAACATCCATCTCTATGTAAAATAAAAATAACTTACTACATGTCATTTACACATAATAACTTATTTAAAACTTCATAATCACCCTAGAAGTAGCTACTCTTATTGTCTCTAACTTATAGATGAGGAAACTGAGGCACAGAAAGGCTAAGCATTCCCACAGGATTCTAGCCAGGATTCCAGCGCAGCCTAGTTACTTCCACGGCGCATGCTCTGAACTGCTCTATTATATTATCACTTGTCTTTTTAGTTTGCTCATTAGCAGAGATTAAGATAGAAAATTGATTCACTTCTTTATGTCCTTCACTGCCAAGTACATTTTGGGGCACATAAGAGGTTTTCTGAAAGATGTTGCACAAGTCTAGCACATTTTCTAATCAAGATCGTCAACAGATCTGATCTTTGAGGTATTTTGCATTCAGCATCGCTGGATGGCTCCTGAGGTATCAGGAAGCATTTTAGGAGATGCGATTGTTTCTCCTTAAAAAGATACAGGTCTTCCAGAAGATAAAATGGGGTCTTTGGGGACATCTAGGGGATAGCAAGACAGAGGCAGCAGAAGTTAAGGTAAGACGCTCAGGAAAGACTCCAGCCACTTTATTTATATTGTGTTTGATTTTGTGCTTAAGAGACTGTTAAATTGCAATAGGGACATGTGGCTGCTAAATCTATTTGGTCTCCATTTGAGTCCCCAAACTTCATAAATAAATCCAGATCCCCAGAGAGGACTTTCATTTGCTTAAATGTGGATTTCTGGTAAGCTGTAATTCCCTTCCATTGGCTGTGAACCTTCTACAGACTAAATTTAGAAAAATTAAATTACAACCTAGCAATGTGGCTCCCAAAATGAAATGTATAGGGCAGAGTACCCGAAAACACCAGGGGGAAGGGTAGCGAGAGGAAAGTGTCAGGGACCCGGTGGTCCACCTCACATGTCCACAACCAGAAAGGCAAAGAGATCCTGTTCACTCAGAAAGAAATGAGATTGTGTGAACCAATTTAGAACCATCAGAGCAATGATCTGGGAGAGGAGCCTTATTCTAATTATGACTCTGTGTTCCAACCAGGCATGAAAGAAATCGCAGTAAACCTATTTCAGGGGAAGGCATTCCCCAGTGTGGCCGTGGCCGATGTCTGATGCACGGTGAGGGCCAGTGAGTCAGGGAGGAAAAACACTAGAACACGAGCTCCGATGACTAACACAGAGGGGGCTGTTCCCGGATGGCCCTGATGGAAAAATTGGTGGGATCTCAGGAGTTAATAGGGAACCATCAACCCCTCTTGGATATTCTATCGTGAAAGTGGGGACTCGTATGTACTTAAATGGGAGGGGATGGGCGGCATGAGAAGTCTGTCCTGGGGAAGATGGGGGACTAAGTGTTACCTTGTCATCAGCCCACCCACAGGATGGCTCTGCACTATCCACTGAATGGTAATAATGCCCAAGTCATTTAAAAATACACCACAGATCTTGAACTAAAGTATTTTCCAGATTAAAAAAAAAAAAAAAAAAAGCCTGCCATTTTCCTAATAACCTGATAGAAAGCTCTGGTTTAATAAGCAAATGTAAATCAATGTTGGGATTTAAATGAAACTATTTCCATGAAGACAGATATGAGTTTGGTTTTTTTTTTTTTTTTGTAGAAAAGTAAGGCTCATGGATCAGTTAGGATTCTCGATATTTTAATTGATTTGACAAATATTTATTGAGTCTTAAAATAGGCCGGGGATTGTTCCAAGCACTGGGAATGCTGTGGTAAACAAGACAAAGTCCTTTTTCTCATAAAGTTTATATTCCGGAGGGAGAGACAAATAATAAACAGTAGACAGATAAACTAATAATTGTGTAATTTCTCACTGAGATAATTGCTATGAAGAAAACAAACAGTGTCTTAGGCTGTTAAAGCTACTATAACAAAATACCATAAAAATATGGCCAAACAAAATACTACAAACTGGGTCGCGGATAAAGAACAGAAATTTGTTTCTCCCAGTTCTGGAGGTTGGAAAGTCCAAGATCGAGGTGCCAGCAGATTCGGGATCTGCTAAGAGCCCAGTTATCGGTTTGTAGGTGGCCATCTTCTGGCTGTGTCCTCCCATGGAGAGAAGGGGACAAGACGGCTCCCTGGGATCTCTTTTATAAGGGCACAAATCCCATTAACGAACGCTTTCTCCTCAAAGTAGTGACTTTCCATATGTTTTCTGTGAGGGCTGAAGGCTGAAGCTGAAGAGATGCGTGCGGCTCCTTCTAGGACACTAGAAGATTGACAGGCTTCACACCCAAAATGCATGACTCCACAGGTCTAACATGGAGCCTGAGAATTTATATATCGTGGGTGTTGAATTGAATAGTGTCTCTCCTCCAAGGTTCATGTCCACCCAGAACCTTAGAGAATGACCTTCTTCGGAAGGAAGGTCTTTGCAAATGTAATTAGATAAGAGTGAGCCTAAATTCACGATGGCTGGTGTCTTTCTCAGAAGAGAAGAGACCCCGAGACACACCATGTGATGACCGAGGCAGAGACTGAAGTGGCCCATCCACAAACAACGAATCACCAAGGATCGCCAGCGACCACCAGGAAGGAGGAGGAGACAAGGAAGGATTCTTGCTCGGAGCCTTCGTCCGTGTCCTGGACGTGGTCTACGCTGAGCTGGGTGGCGGAAAAGTGAGGACTTAATATTTTACTTCAAATTTCTTATAATTCAAACGACATTTTTTCAATTAAAAAATCTTCTTTTTCTCCCCTAATTATAAAATTAATGCAAACGTTACAACAAAGGGAGGATCCTTTTAAAGGTTTATTTTTTCATCTTTTTGTTTCCATTAGTTAAAATGCCATCATATATCCCATTGTACAGATAGTGAGAAGATAAAATGTTGATTAACTAAAGGGCTTTCCCCTGAAGAAGGAACACATATATTAAATGGCTGTCAAAAAAATCACACAAAAAAAAAACAAAAAACACAGTTCTGGTGAATATGAGGTAACTTTATCCTAACAAGGAGTAGGAATTTCCTCTCCTTAACCTATGAGGCAAGTTAATATTAACTCCTTCTTTACCATCAGCCTAAGATTTGCCTTAAAACTCTCATTATAAGAAAACTAATATAAAATAAATTCAAATGTCCACTCTAATTGAAAAAAAAAAATCTCATTATGTTGACTCCAGATAGACTCTCAGAGTTTAAGACTTAAATTTTTAACACACAATTATTTGGGGTGTCTAAGTATTCACATGCAAATTTATAGCTTTTCCTTCCTGAACTGTAAATCGTTTCCTCTTTGTGCTATCATCTGCTTCCTCATCTAAGCCACTTTATAATGCTATTATAAAGTCAGTTTTAATAGCTTCCTACCTGATCTGGAAATCAGGTTCTTGTGCAAGACAATAATATATATATTTTTGCAACCATTAGGTACATAAAGCCAACATTCTCCCTTTATCAATGCATTGATGCAGTGAAACAATCTCAGCCAGGTTTTCATACCTGATCTTTGCTTAACAAACTCTGTCCTCCTGACCTGCACTGACTCACGGGCGTTTAAGTCACACCGGACTCCCAGGAGCCTTCCCCAAGCCCATCGTTTCCTCCCAAGAAACCCAAGCTGAGCTTTCCTGAGTGTCCCCAGCAACCTTTCTGCAACATAGGAAATAGTCAACATTCGCCACCATCCATCTTGCATTTCATATAAAAATACAAAATGCTGTCTTTTAAAAATTAAAAAGCCAGGGAAGTGCCTTCTGAGGTTCAACCTGAGTTTAGAAAATTCATTACAATGAAAAGAAAAGAGGGAGGGTAATTTTTTTATTATTGGTGATAGTGGCATTGATAGATCATGGCCAAACCATTCGCAATATGGCCAAATAATTTCACTGGAGAAGATTTTATATAGCTACAGCTAAAATTCAATGAACTGATTCAGAAGACTCAGTATAAAATATAGGAGTGACTTCGAGTGCCAAATCAATTTGGGGGCTTGACGGGATTGGGAGAGCCCCCTTCATGCAACTAAGTAGCACTGTAAATTCAGAGGCATTGGAGTGGCCAGGCAGTGGGTTATAGTGGGTGATTTAAGAGACCTATCACAAAAAATCAGCAAGTGGCTGTGAATACCAGTGCTTAGAGAACCATGTGACTCTGAAGTATGTCCACAAGAAAAAGCTGGAAGGTTATTTGTGAGGACAAATCAGGGATTTGCAAGCAGGTAGCTAGGGCTCTGGTTTTGCACTTTGGATCAATTCTAGACCCTATGGTTGTACCTCAATTTCCTCACCTGTGAAATAAGAGGGCTGGATCAGAGTAATGGTTTTCAAAGTTTTGTTTAGTCTTGTCTTTTTAATAACAGGAGGTTTTTAATCAACAAATTCATTGAACGTTTGATTTACCCTTCAGACTCATACTCTAGCTGCAAGGCATTGAGTGTTTGTGACCCCCAAGACTCACATGTTGAGACATAATCGCCAATGTGATGGTATTCGGCAGTGGGGCCTTGGGAGCTGGTGAGCAAATAAATGTTTGCCGTTTAAGCCAGCCAGTCTATTTCGTTATAGTAGCTCGTATGGATGAAGACACCGACCTTCCTGATCCTGCCCTGAGCTCCGGGATGCTGAGGACTGCATCCTTAAACCCCCTCGAGTTGACAGGTTCCGCCAGGAGGAAGAGCCAGCAGGTGAGTGAAAGATGGGAGAAGAGAGATGAAGGTATTTGTTGCCCCGGCTCTCTCCCTGCCAGGTTATGGGCTGTGCTCCCGCCTGGTTCCTGGCTCTCTCCTTCATCTCCATTCCGCTTCCTCTGCCCCTTTGGACGTGGGTAGCAACCATTCTTGTTAGTCTCGAGAGCTTCATCATCCATTTTGGGTTTCCTTTCACCCTACCTACACCTTTGTTAATAACCTCTCCATTGAGTTTTCCTCGATGACCATATGGAAATGTTGCAACTCTTTCCTGCCGGGACGATGCATGTGGAGGCTTCTTAGATAAACACATGAGAGAGAAGCCGCTGTGGTTGCGGCAGGCAGGATGGCCCTGCATGCACCGTGCCCCATCCCCCTGTGTCTGGGGGGCCTTGTCTCCTGCAGGAAGGGATTTCCAAGATGTTTCTGTCCAAGTCATTACCTGGAGAGGGGCTGGGGGGTGGCTCCCTTATCCAATGTAATCAAAATAGACTCAGCTCCTATATTCTTTTATTCGCTTATTCAACTATCATCAATAGAACACCTCAGTGAGCCAGATTCTATGCTCCATTCTGAAGTTAAGAGATAAACAGGGCATGATTCCTGGTCTCAAGGGGCTCGCATGCATTCTGCAAACACACACACCAAATACTTTTTGTGTGATTCGGAACCTGGGGGAGATGGCCCTGTGGACAGCTCTCATTCCCGGCTGCACTGAAGCATAACGGGGGGCCCCACCTCCAGGCAAGAACAGTACGTTATGCAGATAGAAGCCAACTCCTCTGAGGGGAGATGGCGATGGGCAGAAGGATAAGACCTACGGGCCCTTCCCCCAAGACCCCTCAGGGCTCTCGACTTAGGTGGGTGATTGCTTTAGAAATCCACGGGTCTGTGGAGGGGCAGCAGGGCTCACTGCGCACAGCGAGTGGGCAGTGGAGTCTGTGCCAAGGATCTTAGAGGTGCTGACGGCGTGCCGGGCTACTCTGCTGCCGAGGTCTCTCTCCGCCTGGGGAAGTGAGAACGGAGAGTGTTCATCCTGATGGGGAGAACGGGGTGGCCCTGACCCAGGGGATATGCAAGGGCAGCCACCTTTGTCACCGATGACAGTGTGAAGCTTGTGAGCACGAACCCTGGAGCCAAACTGCCCAGCTCTGAAGCCAGGCTTTGCCACTTGCTGACAAATAATAGATTTGTCTTCAGTCTCCTCATCTGTAAAGGCAGATTTTAGCCCTAGCTCAGGGGATGGTTGAGAAGGTTTAATTAATTAATATACACAGCGGACGTAGAACAGTGCCTGGCCCAGGGTAAACACTACGTAAATGTTAGTTCTAATTACTCCATGCCACTTTACTATTTTCATTATCTGGTGGCCAAGATGTGAAAATACTTCAAGATGGCCCCCAAATCTAGTAGACTTGGAGGTGCAAATCTGGCTAATAGGCACGAAGTTGGAAGGGAAAGTGGGGCATCCTGAGCTTTAGAAAAGGGAAATATTTGACTCTTAGTTCTGCCATGAGGCAGCACTATGACCTTGGCAAGGGCTCGCCCTCTATACTTAGTTTTCTCATCTGTACAATGAGGACAAAGATGGCGTTTACCTCTTAAGGTTGTGGTGGGGCTTAATGTAAATCGTTCCTTTATTTTCCATTTACACATTCCCTCATTTATTTAATAAACAGGTTTGTGCCACCCAAGCAAGCTGTGTTTATTAAGGTAACTTGTTCCCAGTTTGGGGGATGGGTCTGAGACATGTGTAACGGTCCCTCGGGGTCTCTGATGAGCACGGCCAGGCCCAAGTTGCCACAGGAAGTTGCCACATTCTCACTTCTGAGTCAGATGCTCCCTGTGCTCCTCAACTCCAGCCTTCAAGGACATGGATTCCCTCGACACCCCATTTTGGCATCTGTGGACCCTCAGGGACCCCTTCTGGAGAAGAAGGCAGCTGTGCCCATGCTGGGGAGGAGGGAAAGGGGCCAGGGGCAGGAGTGTGGAAGAAATCGCTGCCGGTGATGGGTGACTACCCCACGTGTGGGTACCACTGGTGCCTGGGCGGTTACCAGGACTACGAGCAGTAAGTGACAAATCAGACCCATGCCTCCTCATTTAGACGCGCCCCCATGTTCCCAATCTGCCTGTTCCCAAGGAGGTTTCAGGGCGCGCTTCCCTCGAGTGTTTCCATTCAGAGCGATGCACCCCCACTCATTTTGGGGACGCTTTTAAACTTGAGGGTAGATAGCGTGGCCCTTGGGAATGTGCTTTCATGCATTAGGAGTTGATTTTTAACAGCAAATGTGCCACCGTCAGTCACAGAGGGAAATAATAAGACAACTTCAAAAGAGCAAAGGCCAAAAGAAAGGGTATTATTAATGGGAAAAAAAATTTTAAAGTCATATTAAAGAGCCTCGAGTCTAGTGGAAAAAGCCAGGAAATGGGAACAAAATTAGCATTATTATAGCTTTTCATGGTAACTTACTCTGGGTTTTTATGGTGGCTTAAAAGGGAGAAAAGAAGGGAAAGCCTAGCTGATAACAATTTCTCCGACCAAATACATTTCCCATCCAAAACGTACTTGCGATAGTGACTATTTAAAACGTTTTCTTTTTATATTGGTTTTGTGGCTGTTTATACCTCACAATGTTATTGGAGAAAGCAGCATTTTGTGTAGAACAGTAAACAGCAAAGCTCTTTGAGGCCTTTCAGGAAAAGACGCCATTTAAGGGCCAGGAATTATGATTATTAATTTGCATCTTAATAATCCAGGTCTTCGCAGAAGCCCACACTGCAGGCGCGTCCTCCCAAACTCTGCAGAGGGTCAGCGCTGTACACAAACGTGGCTTTTTGGATCCTGGAGGACAAGGAGTTTTCATGAAGGGCCAGGTCCTCCTTTATTCTCTTTGCAATAATCCTCTTCTCCATGGGTTCCCATGTCCGTCTGCTTCAATCACCTACGCTCGACTCGACCTCCCCTCTCTCAGAGCCTCCTCTGCCTTGTCTCTTAGGACAAAGGAGCACCAATCCCCAGGCTCACAGATATTATTTCTTCAGTTGGCTTTAGGACTCTCAGAACTTCACTCTCCTGAGAGGATTACAGGGCATCTAAGTTCATGTCCACACGTAGTGTGTGCACAGGTCCACGCTTGGAACATCCGGCTTTAAATAATAATGCCTCTTCTATTATTAACTGTTTGGAACCACCCGGGTTTGGAAATAGGTGCAATTTAAGTGGATTTTTAAAATATTTTTTTATTGTGGTAAAGCCCATGACAGAAAATTTACCATCTTAACCACTTTTAAGTGTACAGTAGTGTTAAGTGTATTCTCATTGCTGTGGAACAGATCTCCAGAACTTTGGAAAGGGGGGATCCTTTATTAAATTAAGACTTTAATTTTCTAGAGCAGGTTTAGGTTCACTGTAAAATTCAGGGGGAGGCACAGAGATTTCCCATATACCTCCTGCCCCACACATGCGTACCCTCCACTACCAACATCCCCCACCAGGTATACATTCGTTAAAATTAATGAACCCACACTGACACATCATGTCACCCAAAGTCCATAGTTTATCTTGGGGTTCACTCTTGGAGTTGTACATTCTCTGGGTTTGGACAAATGTATAAAGACATATATCCACCATTGTAAAATCAAACACAATATTTTCACTGCCCTGAAAATCCTCCGTGCTCTGCCTATCCATCCTCCACTCCCAGCCCAACCTCTCCAGAACTTTTTCGTCTTTGAAAAATGAAACTCTATACTCATTACACAATGACTCTCCATTTTCCTTGGTCGCCACCATCCTATTTTCTGTTTCTATGAATTTGACTACTTTAGATACCTCAAATTTGTGGAATCACAGAGCATTGACTTTTTATAAATCACTTTTTAGAAGAAGGTCGGATCTGAGTTTGTTAGAAGACAATCATGATGCCCCTGGAGATACAAGTGATCTTTCTGCGCTGCTTGCGAGATCCACCTGACCCTCCAGGGAAGTGCTCACTCGCCGGTGCCGGAACATGCTCTGCTTCCCACTCTTGCCCACTCACTGTCTATTGGGTCTGGAGAGGACTGGCACGTGGCAAGCAGAGGCAGCAAGTGGACAAAAATAAGGACGGCTCCGAGAGCATCTGGTGCGAGGCCCAATGGAGTCAAGACATGCCTCCCTCCGACCTCCTCTCCCACCGTCTGGATGACTCAGGGAGCTGTCCCGGGGTATCGTCAGCCCCAGAAGGCCCCATGGCTCCCAAGTGGCAAGATAACTCCTTCCAGACATGAGAGGCAATGTGACCAAATCCCCCTGGTAGAAAAGAAAGGAGGAGGAGCGTCATACTTCGGTCTCATTTGAAGGAGGCTTTTCGAAGAAACAAAGATAAAGTCCCTCTAGGAACTTCAGTTATGTGACATCATTCCCACCCCCCAAAAGAGAGGAAAACAGAATGGGGGGAAGTTGAAGAAGGTAAATAAGGTCAAATATATGGTGATGGAGGGACAGTAGCCTATATGGTTGGTGAGCACACAGTGCGGTACATTGAGGATGTATTATAGAATCGTACACTGGAAACTTACATAATGTTGTTAACCAATGTCACCCCGGTACATTTAATTTAAAAATAGAGGAAAACGATCTTTGCTTTCATCTTCACCCAAGAAAATGGCAGAAAGCTTAATGAATGTCTTAGACTCCAGAGGTGAATCTGAAACAATTGGGGCACAATTGTTAGAATACAGAGAGACAAAAATATAAACCTCAAGGTTTTCATGTATCTTCTCCCAAATTAATTGGATCTATGCTGAGTCATTTCTCTCTTCGCTGAGGTAGAAGCCAAAGTGATTCTTGTGAGATGACTGAAAACCTAGTTAACCCAACCTGACCCCATAACAAGGATTTCGCTGAACTCGCCCCAGGCCTGATGGTCCCAACGCACCCCCTTGGTGACCCTCTATTAACATATGTAAAGACTTTCAAAGTGACTTCTAACACTGTCCTGTTTTGTTTAAAGGCTGCTGACAGCCTCTGACTCCCGCTGTTCACCAGCCTGAACTTGTGAATTTACTACACTGCCATCCTGTGAGGACTGAGCCGGATCTGGGCAATTTCAGGCTATCAATGTAAATTATTTTAGGGATCTGTTACCTCGGTTTTCCCCAACACGCACCCCACACTCACACCTTACTGCACCTCCTCCAGGCCTTTGCCACCAACCACCCTCTGGCTCATAGAAAGAGAGGTTTCTAAGGGCAAGATAGATGGGCAGCCAACGAGGGTACTGTTTAATACGTATGTATCATCGGGAGATTAAGGACGAGGAGACTGAGGTCAGCCACGTCAACGGAAAGTCAGGACAAGAGTCGATTAAACTCAGAGTAATCCAGACGGCCCCTCCCCACCCCTGGCAAGAGGTATATACTCTATGATTCCACGTATATAAAACTCTAGAATACGCAAAGTCATCTAAAGTGACAGGAGGCAGATCAGCAGTTACTTGGGGATGGAGGAAAAGGAGTGGCGAGAATTAGAAAGAGGCGCAGGGACACTTGTGAGTCATGGATACACTCACTGTCTCGACTGTGGTGATGGCTTTCCGGGTGTAGACTATGTCGAATGCATCAAATTATGCACCCTAAGTATGTACAATTTACTGTATATCAATTATACCCCCAGTAAAACTGTTAAAAAAAAAATTAGTAGGGAAAAGAGACCGCCTTTTGGTTGAACTTGGAGCAGTGAGCTTGCAAGACTGAGGCTACCGGCAACCACTTTGACACTGCGGAGAGAAATCCTGCTTAAGAGTGAAGCCAACATGGAGGAAAACAGACCGCAAGAAGACCAGGAAAAAAAAAAAAAGATTCTGGCGATCCATTGAGCCCCTGGATCCAGCTGTGCCTGAAGCTATCCCTGGAATTTTTGCTCATTGAGACAACACTTGTGTGTGTGTGAGTGTGTGTGTGTGTGTGAGTGAGTGAGTGTGTGATTAACTCAGTCTGAGTCAAGTTTACTCTGTCGCAACTGAAGAGCTCCACTTAATCGTGTCCACAGCCGGACAGGGGGACTGAGAAGCCCTCCTCCATCGGCATGTATCTTAGGGAGGGGTTCGCTTATGGGCTGTGGGAGTAACCAGCGCTGCCTGTCTTGGGGCGGGAAGGCCCTGCCCTGTCCCCCTGTGGTCCCTGAGCTGAGGCCCACGGGGAGACCCCAGTGCCTTAGTGCTCCAGAGCTAGCCGAAGGGTCACGGTCAGTTGTGCATCTGCTTTGGAAAAGTATTTTTAGCGGCAAATAGAGTGGTTTGCGAAAAAACAAATGCCTGGAATGAATCCTGAGAAGGAGGGCGACTGTGCGCAGCCCACTGTCAAACTAGGTCAGCCTCAGGCACAACCGCTTCTGACAGTTTGCTCCCGAAGGTGACCCGCAGGTGCTGGCTCCTGTCCCCACCAATCAGCCATCTGTGGTTTGAGACTCACAGGCCTGGAAGAGACCTGGCATGCCATGGGCTCCATGCCCCCACGTCCCCGTGGGTGGACCGCCACCCGACCCAGAACCCAGAGGGCTGAAAATCCCTTGAATTCCACCAAGGGAACCCTCACCGCTTGGCTCTGTCAGCAATTCTGAGAGATGTCATCTTGTCTAGCAGCTACCAGATATTGAAGGAGATTTAAAAAAAAAAAAATGGTTGTATGAACCCAGATGAAATACACGGAATGTGATGGAAGGCACACAGGACTGAGATCTAGCTGAAGTCCCAGCCCTGCTGCCCCCTAGGGGTATAAAATAGCATAACCTCCCCCATCAATATGGGGATCATAATACCAAGAAGTCTGCCTCTTAGGAATGTTGACCAATGATAATAAGGATACGGAAGTGTTTCGAAATTCTAAAGCCCAGTGCAAACATAGCAATAAATTATGCTGCAAAGCTGCGCTGCCCGACACAACAGCCATCAGCCCCACGTAGCCACTGAGCACTAAAATACGGCTCATCTAAATTGAAATGCGCTGTTAGTGCAAATGCACATTGGTTTCGGAAGGCTTTTAGTATTTTTTTAAAATAATGTAAATATCACCTTAGTAATTTTTACATTGATTACCTGTTGAAAGGATGATATGTGTGATACTTTGGGTTAAATAAAATGTTTTACTAAAAATTGATCTCACCTGTTTATTTTCCCTCGTTTGATGTGAATACTAGCAAATCCTAAATCATATAAGTGCCTTGCATTTGGAGCTCGCATTATAGTTCTGTTGGACACCACTAGTCCAAATCGTGTTGGTGTGGGGGGCCGTCAGTCAGTCCGGAGCAGTCGGGGAAATCAGACAAACCTCGGATCAAAAAGTGGGGGAGGGGTAGAACACCTTTTGGATGCCTCTAATTCCCCTGGGAATAAAATGGACCATCTTGCCTTTTCCTGACCTGCTGCCGCCATTCGCCACCTGCCCCTCGAAGAATGAACCGGGTTCAGCCACCCGTGCACTCGTCACAGTGGAAAACCTGGCAGTCTGGCTGCAGATTCTGATCCACCTGTGCTCACTGGTTTCCTTCCCTGAAACACCCCATATCTAGAAAGGAGCCCCTCTGGCTTCTCTGAGTCAAGTATGTCTTCAGCATTTCTCGACAGGGTGATATCCGTGGTCTGTGGTCCAGCGTCCACGCTCCCCTTTCGGGGAGCAGAACTCTTTGTTCTTAGCCTGGGCTCCCCTACAAAAGAGATCCTGAGACAAGGATTTGTGTGCAAGAGATTTTGGAGTGAGGGAATCCCTCGAAAACACTGGGAGGTAGTAGGGAAAGGACAGAAGCCAATAAAGGGTGGATTAATGAGACCGTTGTGGGTGGCAGGGGCTCGGTTCTTTGGGGGACTTTGAGAGATGGAGTGGAGCACGTATCTTAAGCATCCCACTAGGCATCAGCAGGCTAGCCTATTTACTCACTAACTTTTATTCTTTTATGTTGAGGGTCAGTCTTGGGGTGTTAACTCTCTTGGTGTTTCTGGTTTGTTGAGTACACTCCTTCAGTCAGAAAGATATAGAAAATCTTTAAAGTATATAGGAAATATCTGCACGTGGGCTTCAGGTAAGGCTGAGGGGAAACAGGCAGAGCACAGATAGTGCCTGCTCCACCTTAGAAGACAGAGAGGAGAAATGGGAGAAATGAGATCCTCGGTAATGTCTCTGATCCGCTAGATCAAGCCTTACCTGATGCCTACATAGACGTCTCATTTATCTGCTCCATATCATA
Source organism: Rousettus aegyptiacus (assembly GCF_014176215.1). Lineage (NCBI taxonomy): Eukaryota > Metazoa > Chordata > Mammalia > Chiroptera > Pteropodidae > Rousettus > Rousettus aegyptiacus. The sequence continues at coordinate 13,684,394 of NW_023416285.1, forward strand.
CACTGTTGAAGCTGGTTTGAGTTAAGTTTTCTGTTATTTGCAGCTTAATGATTCCTAACTCATTTCTCTTCTAATCTTGTTCCCACAGCTAAGAAGTCTCCCCGTGGTTTCAAAATCAGGAAACGGGGCTGATGGGCAGGCCATACCATCATTTCCTGAGACTGGGCTGCAGTGATAAGAGAATGGGGAGCTGCATGAGATGCCGGCCAGGTCCTCCTCGTGCCCAGAAGCCATTCTGGTGAAGGGAACCTCGTGGGGCCCTCACTCAGCCCTCTCGAAACACTGCCAGCTCCATGTTCCAGCCTGAACTCCACACCCAATGCACTGATGTTTGTTCCACAGAACCGAATTACATCAAGGATCTTCCTGTGGAAGCAAAGTTGAAAGGGATTCTTTGATGCTCCAAGAATTCTCACAGAGCAGTAAATGGAAAATACCATTTTCCATACACTATAAGACATATATTTTCTATAAAGTATAAAACAATTCTGTCCACAAATAATGTATTTAAAAAATAACAGAAAGAAGTTAAACAGGAGAAAAAAAATTTCTCCTGATGTTCACATCATTTCATGAAGCTTCATGGATTCAGGAGGACAGCGGGGCTCCAGGAAGATTTAGCATGACATCAGACTCCCAGAAATCTGCCTCTCTAGTATCCAATCCCAGAGCCACCAGCTTGGTCAATTGGTCTTCTCAGTTTTGCTTTTGGGGGTGAGTGGGGAATTGGGTAAAGAGATACAGGTCCATTCCTAATATGGCCACAAGAGGGAGCTCCCAGTGGTTGGCTGTACCTGAAAGGAAATTACAGTCCAGTGCAGGGAAATTGACAAAGAAAATTTGATTTAAAAGGTGAGGTCTTCTCATAAACCTCAGCATCTTCTTGCTAACATGCCACGAACTATCCCTGAACGCTTTTAGCCTGTTCAATGCATCCTCTCAGGATCTAGGAAGCATTGTCTTATTAAATCTAGGTCATTCGATTTTGGGCATTGGTTTATCTTGGGAGCTGCTCCTACATTTTACAAGGTGAATTTTGGAGCAACAAGATTAAAGAGTCAGAAAGTGGGTAAAGTTAATACTGAGCCCTTGGGCCTGGTAAATTGACAATCGAGTCAGAATAACTATTTACCACTCTGAAGCTCTGATCCTCATTTCGCAATTGTTTCTGAAGAATGCCGCCATCACCTCCCTTCCCCGTGCTCGTCTGAGTCTTTTCAGCTCATATTTGAATTGATTCTCTCTCCTTCTCCCTCTCTCTCTTTCTCTTTTTTATTATTATTATCATTCTGCCAGGGACTTTGGATCATTATGAGATTGTGGGTAATGATAGACTATAATTAAGCTTAAAACAGATTTTTCTTTTAGGAAAGAGAAGAATCTGCTCTAGCTGAGACTCCAGATTGCCTGGGCTGTAATTTGCGGTGCTGTCACAAAGGGGTCCTTTTTCTGCATGGTGCGGCGATGATGAGCCGGAGCTGAAGTTGAGGGGTGTGTGCCTCTCCCTGCACTCTCTCTGCAGCGAGCAGAATGGACGCCTAAATAGCTGAGTATAGCTTGAGGCTGATTACAGGCCAGATCCTGCTATTGTGCCTCATCAGTTATCATTGTTGAGGCTGCAATTGCACGGGATGTTTCTCTTTGTCGGGCTCCAAGCTCATTTCTAGGACAGAAGTGAAACTGTGTGGTGAGCCTGAGGCCTGGGGTAAGGAGAATCGTTCTTCCCTGTGTCACCCAAGAAAGAGCTTGACAGCGGCTTGGGAGTGGAAGATGGGCCGGCTTCAGCCGCGATGCCTGCAGCCTCGGGATCAGTATGGCTCCCAGCCTTACAGATAATCTCTCATAAAGATGACTGAAGTCACGTCTCTGCCCTCACTCGCTGTGTGAGCTTAAGCAAGCAGCTCAACTTCTGCGGCCTTCATTTTCTCATCTGTACGATGGGACTAATAATACTTACTCTCTTATTCTGAAGGCAGATTTGAGGACCCATGAAATGAAATATGAAGAGCTGAGAGATACACATACACAATATATATAAAATAGAATAGTAGATATAACAACTACCTGGCATATATGTTGTTATGGGTATTGTGCATGTGCTTATAGTTTCTTAGTAATAGGAATTAGATTACAGAGGATTTTATTTGCCAGGAATTATAGTCTGGACTTGAATGGCTAATAATAATAATGATGATAAACTCGTATCAAGTGCTCACTATAGCCAGGCCCTGTTCTGAGCACTTTACACATATCAGAGGAGTGATTCTCAACAGGAGCTACTGGCATTTGGGCAGGACGGTTCTTCATCCTCTTTGACACTGTCCTGGTCATTGTATGGTTGTCAAGGGTCTTACAGGACCCTCAGAATCTCTGCCCACTGGGCACAGTTACTGCCCCTCAGTCATATAAGAGCCTGACTCCCTTGCACTGTTTTAAATACCCAGCTGAGAACTAGTTCTGTAAAGTATAAATAAACCCGTGCCGTCCAGTATAAAAGCCACTAGTCCCGTGTGGCTTGGAGCTCAGGAAATGAAGCTAGCCGAACCGAGATGGGCCAGAAGTATAAGATCAAGCACACTGGGTTTTAAAGACTTAGCATAAAAAAGGGAATGGAAGTATCTCATGAAATTTCTTATGTCGATTGCATGATGAAATGATAAGGCCTCGGACATATTATTAAATAAGACATTTAAAATAATTTTACCTGTTTCTTTGTACTTTTCTTAACGTGGCTACTAGGAAAAGGTAACGCCCGCCTGTGGCTGGCGTCTGTGGTGTGCGTCGTGTTTCCGTCGGACAGTGCTGGCGCGGATGGCGGGATGTGCCGGTGAGGCTGAGCCGTGCTATCAGAGCTGCCGTGACGAACACTGCTACGCCAGCCCAGCCGATGTCTGCGTTGTTTCCTCCAAGCACCAAGATCCCGATCGTGTTCGGAATGGCCTTGTGTAAATGCTGTTTTCCTTACCTTCCCACGTAACTCAGTTCTTGCCCCAAAGGTACAGATGGAAATCTACAGGATGGGGCATCTAAAAAAAAGGGGGGGGGCTTGGTTGACATGTGCCTTTTGCCCGTTGCTCTTCCCAGCTTTCCCTACCTGGAATGCAGACACAATGTCTAGCGTTGGAGCAGCCTCCTTGGAACCGTGAGGTTGGCAGACACATCCTAAGAATGGTGGAAGCAGAAAGGAGACCAGTTCCCCGAACAGCGTCCCCAGCCCAGCACTGCCCACCCAGGGACTGCTCGTGGTGTGAGCAGAACAAACACCTCCTTCGGTTAGGCCCCTGCAGGTGGCTTTCTGTAACATGAGCTGAACATGAGCCTAACTGATCCTCATCATCACACTTTAGGATCAATGCAGTGGATATTTATTGCATTTTCTGTCTGTCTCAAATGTTTGAGCATCCTTACTATGTTTGGGGACATTCTGGCATGGAGCGTTGGGCCTCCCCACAGCAGAACTCAAAGAACTCCAATGTGCAGGCCCCTCCCAGCAGGAGGCTCTATTGATCAGACCGAACTAAGGGAGACTCCATTTCAGAGAGACTGGAGTAGGGGGATCTATGTGCTATACCCAATAGCTTTTTAATAAGGTCCTTTTCTGCTTGGTCTTTTGCCTACAACCTCAAGGCCTAATGCACACAGCTGTGACTTGGAGCAAGTTCTGCCCCTCCCAGTCTCTCTTATCAAAATCCAATTCCCCCCCCCCCAAAAAAAAAAACCTTGAATTTCTCGTTAGGAATGGCTGATCTGAGATCAGGCATTCCCTTACTTTGGACTTCTGCAACATGGGCAAGAGGCAAGACAATTCTTATTATCTCCACCCATCTCGTTCCCAGAAACCACAACAGTGCTGAGCTTTTTGGGGTGAAGTTATGGATGGGGAAACAAAGGCAAAAGACTGGCATAGGGAAACCTAACAGGTGAGGAGCTGCTCAAACCTCAGCCTCTGACTCCAGATCAAATGTGCTCTCCAGCTCACTTCTCTGCCTTCAGCCTAAGAAAGTGTATATAGAGTTAGACAACTTGGACTTAAATCATCACTCCAACTCTTCCCCACTGTGTGGCCTTAGGGCAGTCGCTTACGTTCTCTGAGTTTTGGTTTCTTCCTCTACAGGGCCAGCTTCTTGAACGCACGACCTGTGGGGTTACACAGAGTCCCCTCTGCTTAGCAGGGCCCCCCGGTTACTTTCATACTTTGCAGTCTGCCATCTTGAAATTCCTGATTTTTGAACAAGGGGTCCTACATTTTCATTTTGCACTGGCCCCTGCAAATTATGTAGCCTGTCCTGCTCCTCTATAAAATGGGAATAATATTTACTTCAAAGGTTTGCGATGAAAATTAAATGAGCTCTTACGTGCTCAGGCTAGTTCCTGGAAACAATATGTTCTCGGCAAGTGATAACTGCTAATTTCCTTACAGCATCCTTCCTAGCAGGCCATGCTCCTTCCCCCCTCCACCTCCACACACTCGGGGCCCATGGGGGGACAGATTTGATACACACTGCGGCATTGAGGTAGTGGGACACCTGAGGCAACCAAGGATTCCCAGAGGCGGGATTTTGGTTCGGTTCTTTCCACATATAAAAGCACATTGAAATTCTCCTATGACTTTGATCCTGCAGATGGAATTTCCTAGAGAACTCTACAATGAGAAATCCAGGCCATGCGATTAGTCAGAAGCGCCAGCGGCTCGTAGCAGAAGCTCTGAGCTGCCTCTGTCTTCCACACTGCAGACACCTGTCCGCACTGGGAAGAACTGAGGTTTGGGGACCAAACAGACTCCCCCCCCCCCCCCCGAATGCTCCTGAGAGTCCTCTGGCCCTCACCTTTTGTTCCAGTGGCTCCTGCAGTGACCGGTTCCAGGCAGACCCTGACCGCCTTTGCACGAGCACAACCACACCTGTTGCGCAGGATCCTCCACGCACCTCTGTCCTTCCGCTTTGCAAGGACGTACTTCCTGATGCCGTCATCCAAGGCACCTCCAGAGGCTGCCCAACCCAGAAACGGGCAACAGCGAATGCCTACAAGGTCCCCCGTGGCCATCGAGGGACGAGAGCTGGTGGGCGAATGCTTCCCGCTCATCCCCTCTGCAGGCAGCTCTGAAACGCAGGTCCCACGGCCACTGAGACCGTCCCGGTGGGATGGGGTGGCAGCCCCCCCGGCACCGCCACCTGCTTCCTTCCCCTGTGTCTCACTCCGGCTCCGTGGATCACACTCCCCAGCAGTAAGCCCTCCCAGCAAAGCCCTTGTCTCAGGCCCTGCCTGCTGGGGGACCCAAGCCAAGACAATCTTTGGGATTCTCCTGAAATGAAATTCACTCATGATAACCTACTTCCACACATATTAAAAAAAAAAAAATCAATAGAATGCTCTAACTGTATTTTGATGGAGAAATAACAGGAAGTCGTCTATAAAAAATAAAATAAAATGTCTTCCAATGTGCATAAGTTCAGGCAAAACTACTAGAAGATCACGAGAGCAGTGTTGATACGGGCACCTTTGCGTGAATCCACCAAGGACGTGACCTCGGGGTCAGAACCTTAGAAGGCGGGTCGGGGGACCTGGCTCCAAGAGTCAGCTCTGCCATTAACCTTCTGTGTCGGCCTTTCCTCTGGGCACCCGTTTCCTCAAGGGTAAAATGGGACATTGAACTGTATGACGCCAAGGACCAGCTCTGCTCTATTTCTGTATGGTTCTCTGATCTTCTGACCTTTTCTGAGCACTCGTTTTCTTGCTCTGGCCTCTGTCCCGCAGTTAGACCAGCCATCGACACTTAACATAATAAAGTTCATGTTGAGGATCCCTACCTGCCAGGCAAAGCCTTGCCATTACGTCAGTTACTTTTGAAGAGGCGGCGGGGGGTGGGGAATAGGCAACAAACAAAACAATTAAGCATAAAGCGTGCCAGGCAGTAAGAGTAACAGAAAAAAGTACAAGAGGTAAGAGGTTAGTGAACATGGGCTGCCAAATAAACAGGTTCCTGTGCTACTCCCCCCAGAGAGTCATCGGCGAGGGGCGCCTCCCTTGGGACCTTCTCCCATTTGGAATGCCCGCTCTTCCTGTTACTGCTGCTGCATCAAGAATGGCCCCCAAATGTAGTTGCTTAGAACAATCCTTCTGTCATCATCTCACGTTGTTTCTGTCGGCCAGGAATACGAGACACGCGTGGCCAGGCGGCTTGGCTTGCGGTCTCTCCTGCAGTTTGATCAGATGGGCTGGAGCCGCTGGGGGTGCCTGGACGGCCTTTCTTCACTTAGGCTCATGGTTGATTCAAGGGGTCTCCCTAACGTGGAGCAGTTTGAGCTTCCTCTCTGCGTGGAGCCCTCTCTGCAATCAGACCACTTATAGGATGGCACAGAGCTCCAGGTGAGCGTCCCAGCAAACAAAAGTTGTAACATCTTTTGTGATGGACATTCCCTAGAGAGATCCTGTGATTCTTGTCCCTTAATGTCTGCACCATGTAGAATCCCTTCCGCTTGAAGTTGGCAGGAACTGTGACCTAATTCTAATCAACAGAACACGCCAAAGCAAAGGTCTGTCACTCCCATGATTACGTTATTAAATGGCAAAAGCAGAAAGTTTTTCAGGTGCAGTTAATGTCCCTAATCATTTGACTTTGAGCTCATCAAAAGGGAGCTGATCCCACCTGGGCCTGAGCTAATCATGTGAACTCTCTAAAAGAAGGCCTAGATCCTTCCTGAAGTGAGAGGCTCCAAGAAGCAGAGACTCTCTCTGTCCATTGCTTGCTGTTGTGGGCTGAACTGTGTCCCCTCTAAATTCATATGTTGAAGCCTTAACCTCTGGCACCTTAGAATGTGACTGTTTGGAGACAGAGCATTTAAAGAGGTGATTAAGTTAAAATGAGACCATTAAAGTGGCCTCTAATCCAATCCAACTGGTAACCTTATAAGGAGAGGGACTTAGGTCATGCAGACCGACGTGGGGATGCACGTACACAGAGAAAGGACCATGTGAGGACATGGCAAGAAGGCAGCCACCTGTAAGCCAGACCTCGGAAGAAACCAGACCTGTGGACACCTTGATCTCAGACTCCTAGCCTCCAAAACTGTGAGAGAATAAAATTTCGTTCTTTAAGCCACCCGATCTGTCCCATTTTGTTATGGCAGCCTGGGAGAACTAATACACATTCCTTGAAGAAGTCAGCTGCCGTGAGGTCCACGGTCACAAGGAACAGAACTCTGCCAATAACCTGAGGGAGCTTGGACATGCACCCTTCCCTCCCTGAGCCTCCTGCAAAGAGCACAGCCCCGCTGACATCTTGAGTTCATCCTCGAGAGACCCAGCTAAGCCAGACCCGAAGGCATGACCCACAGAAAGTGGAAGATAACCATAGATGTCACGGTAAGTTGCTGTGCGTGTGGTCATTTGTTATGCAACACAGAAACCTAACCCATCTTGTAAGATCAGCCTTGGAAGTCACAGCGCCACCTCCCCTGTGTTTTACTGGGTACAAGTGAGCCATAAGCCCACCCTGATTCCAACTCTGGGATGGGAGGTATTGCTGTGGCCAAATTTGGAAAATACAGGCTGCGACATCGGAATAATTGAATCTTAATTTGCGGTTTATATTTGCAACTGTAGCTCGCTCTCTGTGTCTACATCATCTGAATTTACACTGCATGTTTTCTGCAACTGGTCTTCACGTGGGCTTCTGCTGAGGCTCATTTGAGCCCCTCTGGAGGATGGCTATCTATCCCTTTGGGAAGCCACCAACATACACAATACCAGCATATGCTGTAAAACGGGCTTTTTCAAATATGTTCTCCATTTTCAATGACTGTTCAGTCAGGCCTTTCCTCATGATGCCTTAATAGATAGAAACATTTCTTTCTTTTTACAATGATTCCTTCAACCCCGCTTTGCTGCTGTTCCTGTGGCCGGTTTCTTTGTTTGTGCTTGGAAAAGCATGAGCATGGTGAGCCGACTGAAAGTGTGTCTCGGCAGCTTGTGAAGTGTCCCCTAAATTAGGTACACTCAGCCAGTCCCCAGGGGTGTACCTGCTCTGGGAAGCCCTCACTCGGGACTTGCGAGGCTCCTGGGGGCATAAGAAGAAAGCCAGAACCCAGAGCCCTGGCCCCCCTGGAATACCAAAGGCTCCCACAGAGCTTCCTTAGCCTGGCTACGGTCTCAGGTAACCCAGCCAGGAAGGACCTTGGAGGACATTCAGGCATCTGAGGCCCAGTTCCCTTCTACAACATCCCCACCTAGTGGACCTGCCAGAGTGCTTCTCCATGGGGATAATAATAACTCCCAGTTGCCCCAAGGGAGGAAAAGGCAGGTTCTACCCAGAAGAAAGAAGCCATTCATCAGTTTGAATCTCTAAACTGCCTTCCTTGACCCCTTTAGCAAGACAATAGTCTTGACAGCCAGGCAAGCTGTCAGAAGAAAAGGATTTTCTAAATTCTTCTAGTTTCATTGGCTGGCTGGATCATAGTTTTACTGAAAGACAAGGGAGAAAGAAGCCATGCTATGAGACACAAGGCAGGGGAAGTCCGTTCTTTCTACTTCGGAGATAATGGGACAAGAGGAGAGAGGCAAGGGCAAGGTCCTGGATGTTGGGGGTTGGGGGTATGCCATGGGGGGCGGGCAAGAATTCTACAGTGACACACTGTAAAAGGCCAGTGAATAAATAATTTAGACTTTGCAGGTCATAGAATCTCTATTGCAACTATTCAGCCCTACCATTGAAGCATAAAAGTAGCCACAAACAATACCTAAATGGATGAGCAAGGCTGTGTTCTAATAAAACTTTAGTTATGAAAACAGAAAGCCAGATTTGGCACAAGAGTCTTAGCTTGCTAACCCCTGCTTAGAGTATAGCCTATGCAATAACGAAGAGACCGTAAAGTATGGTGTTTTAGGTCAAACAGAAGCTTATTTCTTTCTCTCATCAATGGTTTAGAAGTGAGCCATCTAAGCTAGCGGGGCAGCTCTGCTCCATGTGGCCATTCAGGATCCAAGGTCTTTCCGCCCTTAGCTCCTCTGTGCCTAAGGAATATTCAAAGAATAGGCTGGAGTGATTGGAGTGTAACAAGCAAGCAGAATAGGATAGGAGAGGAGGTCAGAAAGCATGTGTGTGTGTGTGTGTGTGTGTGTGTGTGTGTGTGTGCGCTTGCACATGCATGCACAAGAGGATCTTCTGGCCATGTAGTCTTTCCCCTGCATGTGATGGCAAGCCTTGACTTTTCTCAGAGCCACATGATCTGAGTTACATTTTAACAGGATCCCTCCAGCCACTGTGCAGAGAACGCACTGGGGAGGGAGGCAGGCAGGCAGCAGGGGGACCAGTGAGGTGTCCATTGCAACGAACAGGGCAAGAGACGGTGGTGCCTTGGACCAGGGTGGATGTGATCAGATTCTGGACATACTTTTAAATAGAAATGTGCTTTTGTTTTTTTCTGCTGAGAAGATTCATGACACTATTCAGCTTATCGAAAGTTGATCCTCCAGAAAATAATGAATGAAGCTCTGTGTAGGCCACTTACACTGGGGATATGACTACAGGCCTCTGAGAAACACTTAATGTCTGAGCATCATTATAGCAAATAGCTCTACAGGAGAAGGCATTCTGTCTATTTTGTTCGACTCTAAATCCCCAGGGCTTAGCACAGTGCCCACTACATTGCAGGCCCTTAATAAATATTTCCTGAATGATGAATGAATGACTTTCCCTAACAAAACACAAGAAAGCACATTGCATAGCAATTAATGCAGAGTCTGCCAATAAACTAAGCTAGTGTTACCTTCCACGCAGAAGCACAGCTTCTGCTTTTGAGCTCCCACTGTGTGAGGCTGAGGCGAGTACCAAGGAGGGATGGAGGTTCCAGCACAGCCAGCCCACCTCTAGCTCAAGAGGCCACAGCCTTGCAGGCCACTGGGCTGCGCTTTGGTAAAACACAAGGTCATGGGCTTTTACAGTCTTACTTACTTGAAACCAAGATGGTTCGAGTTGCAAATTCCAAAGAGCCGCCATGTTCATAATCTACTGTAAAGACAAAGTATAAGCAGGAATTTGCTGGGTCTGCAACCCTTGAACAAAATATACTGTGAGGGTTAATTTTATATGTCAGTTGGGCTGGGCCACAGGGTGCCCAGATATATGGTTAAACATTATTTCTGGGTGTGTCTGTAAGGATAATTCTGAATGAGATTAACATTAAAATCTGTAGACCGAGTTAGCAGATTGCCCCGACCCCCCCAATGCGGGGGCCCCATCAACCCTTTGATGGCCTGAATAAAACAAAAGACTGAACAAGAGAAAATTCATTCTCCTTGTTAATGGTCTGCAGGCTGAGATACCGGTCTTCTCAGGCCTTCTGGATGGAACTAGAACTTATACCACTGGGTCTCCTGGTTCTCAGGCCTTCAGATTACAGGTTCGGGGAACTGCCAGCCTCCACAACCAAGCTGAACAATTTCTTGTAATAAACCTGTCTGTCTGTCTGTCTGTCTATCTATCTATCTATCTATCTATCTATCTATCTATCTATCATCTGTCATCATCTATCACCTCCAATTGATTCCATTTCTCTGGACCTTGGCTTCCTACCTAAAAAGCAACAGCTTTGGAACAAGAGGCCTCCGAAAAATTTCATCCTGCATGACCCACGTCTTCAGACTCAGGCCTGGTCCTTGGTGTCCTGCGCCCAAAACGGAGTGACTGTCTGGTGGCACAGAAGAGGGGCCCATGCCAGTGACTACCGATGGGTCATCGAGATGAGAGAGCGCGTGGCGGACGGCAGAAAAAGCCGGTCCTGGGAAGTCCTTGCTGCAGTGAGGACTGGGGACAAGGATGACCTTGTCAGCTTCTCATATCACTGACACAATAAAACAGACCCCTCACTCTAGGTGTGTTCCTCCACTCCACGACCCCACACACCACACAGGCTTTACTCTGAATGGAGTTACAGGAAAAACACGGACTTCGGAGTCAAACATCTGGATTAGCACTCGGTACCTACAAAACATGGCTTTTTTTTTTTTTTTTTTTTGTATTTGTGAGTGAAGAAGGAATGTAGCACAGTGGATGGGCAAAGACTCTTTGGTGTCGGATTTTCCTGGGTTCAAAGCCAGGCTCTTCCACCTGCCGGCTGTACGACTCCAGGAAAGTCCGTAACCTCTCTGTGCCTCTGTTGCTTCATCTGTAAAACGGGGATAATGACTGAACGTGTCTTGCAGGATTTGTGAAGACTAAATGAGAAAATAGTTATAAAACTCTTAGAATGGCACCCGGTCAAGTGCCATCATTAGTATTTTCTGTGTGACTTGGACAAGTGACATGAGTGATCTGAGTCTCAGTTTCTTCATCTGTGAAAGCAGATAACAATATTGACCTGCCCCTTGGTCGCGAGGATTCGTTGCAAAAGTTAATGTGTGTAACAAACCATACAGACATGCAAAGTAAATGAGAATGGGGGCCATCCCCCCAGCTGCGCTTTGAGCCTGAAGGCAATGCAGTGGTTAAAAGTGTGGTTTCTGGATTAGGGTCATCTGATTTAGCAGGAAAAAACACAAGACTCCGCATCTGTTAAATTCAAATTTCAGAAAAACGAGGAATAATTTTTAGCATAGGTAGATCCCATGCAAGATTTGGGACATCCTTATAATAAAAAAAAAAATTGTTGTTTATCTGAAATTATCAACCCTATTCTGGAGGTGAACTAATTGTGTTTGTATCCCAGGCCCCCATCACGGTACAAACTTGAGCAAGTTACCGAAGTGCTTTGGGGCATGATTTTCTGGCTTTGCCAGTTTTTAGCTGTATGACCCAGGGATTCCCTCAACTTCTCTGTGCCTCCGTGATCTCATCTGTGAAATGGGGGTATGAGAGTGCCTGCTTCATAGAATAGTTGTGAGGATAGATGAGTTAAGGCAGGTAATATGCCCTCTGCTTAGTGCCCAGTACTCAACAAACGCACGCCATTCGTTCAGTAACGTCTGTTCAGTGAACATTTATTGGGGAACCTTTGCGGCCAGGTGACACACTGAGTGCTGGGGAAGCGGACATGGCCTCTGGACCGAGAGCATCCTCCGGCCATGGCTCCCTCCACACCCACGACTCATAGAAATTCCACTCTAGCCTCATGCCCTTAATTTCCTAACAGCTCAGTCAGCATTCATTTGCATTCACTTATTTTTCTTTGCAAATGTCCACTTCTCCCTTCCTCCGAGCCATCATGACTGACTATAAGTCACTGCCTGTAGCTCTACGCTTAGAAAGAGCTGGGGCTGGCACCTCCTCACGGAAGGGTTTTCCTGGGTTATTTATTGTGACCGAGAATGCAAATGAATTGGCAGTAAACATAAGGAGGAAAAGCTACCTCAGCGGTACGTGCGGAACGTAAATGCAGATGGAAACGGTGGGAGACAGTGTCATTTTTAGTAAGTAGAGCAGATACTACACTTTGCTGAAAATACGGAATGCCAGGAAATTCTCCTGACTTTCTATGTTACTGAAAGAAATTTGAAGTTGACCTGTTTCTTCTTTCAGGACCCCGGAATGACATTAGAGTTCATCATATTTGGTACTATTTGATGTGAAAATATAAAACAGCAAATAAAAATCTAGAAAAGCATCATGAGGAAGAACAGAGATTGACTCAACTGTGTCAGCTCCTGTCACCTGCATAAAAGATCCTCTCTCAGTGCTGGAAAATTTTCTTTGTCTTCTGGTCTATTTCATACCCCAAGGATCTTTTCCAAGTGCTTGAAATATATTCCCTTGGTCTCTGGATAAATGGCATATGGACTTAGAAAACAGGGAGCCTGAGCTCCCCAGATCCATTGAAGGATGAAGAAACATCTCTTTGTCTTGAGTTGTTGATGTTAGTGGAGAAAAGGCTTCTTCTCTATTCCTGCCGCCTCTGTCCACGTGGAAGGGCCCCAGGAGCATAACGCTCCCATCACGAACCTGTGGGCTTCACTTTCCACTTGAGACAATGCAGCATGTCCTAACAGGATTGGTGAACTAGGACAGAGATGGCTCCAGCCCATCTTACTCTCTCCCTCCTGGTCTGTATGCAGAGAGCGAGCATGCCCCCTGTTCCTCCACACTGTAAGTCTGTGACCAGGTCTATTTCAGGGTTCAGTGTTAGGAAACCCACTTGCCTGTAGATAATAAATCAGAGTCGCCAATATAACCTTTGTGAATAATAAAGGTGCTATTCTGGCATTTTCCCATTTCTCAGCGGGTGTAGTCTTCGAAGACTGGGGGTTTGTGTCTTAGTCAGTTCAAGCTGCTGTAACAGGATACCATAGACTGGGTGGCTTATAAAGAAAAGATATTTATTTCTCACAGTTTTGGAGGCTGGACGTCCAAGACCAAGGTGCTGGCAGATTAGGTGTCTGGCGAGAGCCCTCTTCTTGGTTTGCAGATGAACGCCTTCTCCTTATATCCTCACAGGACAGAAAGTAGAAAGATAACCTGTGTCTCCTCCTCCTTTTATGAGGGCACTAATCCCATTCCTGTGGGCTCCACCCTCATGACCCTCTCACCTCCCACAGGCCCCACCTCCACCTACCATCACGTTGGGGGTTAGACTTCAACAGATGAGTTTTAGGGAGACACGGACATTCAGTCCAGGGCTGCTGGTGACAGGCTGAGCACCGAGGCTGGTCTTCAGCGCATTATCATCTTTCTCTGGGTCAGATACAATCCTCCAAACACAGGTAGGAGATGAAGAGTGAACCGCGCCAGGGCCGAGCAGCGGTGAGCAGGAGCCAGGACAAGCGTGAAGACTGCTGTTTTCTCCTGAGGCCCCAACCTTACTTTCATATGCTCTTCAGCCCAGGCTACCTACCCTTGAAAGCAAATATGAAGATGACGGAACTAACTAGGCTGGCAACACAGTCTGGAATCTCTCGGCCCTGCCTCTGGAGATGCTGGTCAGGGCCCTGGGTCATTTCTGGGTGTGATGGGTGGGGTGAGATGACAATGGAGACCTGAGCAGGTTTCTCTCTGCCCTAACAATTGTTCCTTGCAAGGCGAAGGAACTCGGCTGTGCTTTTTCTCTAGGTTTCTAGCAGACTTCTTGGAGTAGACGCCTGGAATGTATGCAGGAGAATGTTCCTCAGGGCTCACATATAAATTTTAGAAAGTGCTGGGGATTCTGAAGTAGCTCTTCTATCACTATAGGCCTCGTTTCCTGTGTTGATTTGGTTTGTTGTCTGGCTGAAGGCAGGAGCAGCTCAGGTTTAAGAAGAGGCTGCCTGGGGTAGTGGCCCCAAGAGGTGGGTTTCGTCTAAGGCTTTCAGTCTCAGCTCTGCTACCAATTTGTTGGGAAAAGTCATTTGTGCCAATTAGACCCTACTTTGTAAAGGGTTGTCTTGTCTGGGAAGCAGGTAAAAAGCCAATTGCAAGAACAGGCAATCAATGAAAGTGACACATTACTTATGCCTCCAATTTTTCTTAGACAGTTAGCCCTCAATTAGCTCTCTGAGAAACAGAAAATAAGTGTACTTGCCTCGCTAATAGGCACATGGTCAGGACTGGACAATTTACACAGAGCGTTTTTGTTCCAAGATGTAATGCACCAAGATAGTGGGATTCATGAGTTTCTGACTTGTAAATCTGGAAAAATTCAGTTCTTATTTTATTCTTCTCTGTAAACACAAAACAATGATTTAATGGTAAAACAATAATGAAAGTGAACGAGGCCCTTTCCCCACTTTATCCTGGTCAAAAGAGTCCTCATCTTGGCCTGAGGTTACCTTTTCTCCTATAAATTTATCATCTATATTCACAGCTCAGATTCTACTGAAATGTACTGGGCCCGGGTCAGTAGTCATTTGTGGTTGGTATCTATTCTGATCAGCTGGGCATCCATTCTGTTTGGTTAGTACCTGTGGTGCACACACCCTAAGGTGACCCCTACCCCATGAGTCATGTTCTTGACAATCCTATCTCTTTCAATGAGGGCAGAACTCATAACCTGCTTCAGATCAAGAGAATAGGTCGAAGGTGATGGGGTGTCATACCGATGAGTTCCGGAACCAAGTTATGTTGCGAGGGGGCTTGTGACGAAGGCCACCGCAGCTGAAGAGAGGCCTCCGACCAACAGTCAGCAAGAAAAGGAGGCCCTCAATTAAGAAGCACAAACTTCCAGTTAGAAAATAAGTCACGGGGATGTAAAGTCCAGCATGGGGCATACGATTGATGATTTCATAACTACGTACGGTGACATATGGGTACTAGACTTACTGTGGTGATCACTTCGTAAGGTATATTAAGTGTTAAATCACTATGTTGTACACCTGAAATGAATGTAATATTGTGTGTTAACTACAATTAAAAATAAGTTTTGAAAGAAAAATCCACTGCCACACACACATGAAAAAAGAAAGAAAATGAGGCTGTCAGTCCTATAATCTCAAGGAAATAAATTCTGCAAACTACCTGAACGAGCTTGAAAGCAGATCTCCTCACTGAGGCTCCAAATTAGAACGTGATCTGGCTGATACCTTGACTGCAGCCCGCGAGACCCTGTGAGCAGGGAACCCCGCTGAACTGTGTCAGGACTCCTGACCCATCAGAGCAGTAAACCCATGAACATATTTTGTTTAAAGCCATGACATTTGTGGTCACTCATTTCACAGCAGTAGAAGATGAATTCGGTGTACATGCCACGTCAATAGGTAAATCTCTGGTTATCACCCGTTTCATTCATCACACAAGGAGCCGTGTGCTGCTTTGTGATGCAGGATGTTACCTAGACCTTGCATGGTGACTATAACCTCAGGTAATTATGCCTTTTCTTCTTACCTGGGTTGTTAAGTCCCAGGAAGGCAAGAACACTGTTCTTCTTCTTCTTAAAAGGCCCCACAGTACATCAAAGTACTTGGCACACAGTAGGTACACAGCCCTATGCAATTTGAGTTTTTGAGCCTTCATTTGTCCAGCTAAACTAAATGGGTCTTAAAGACAGAGACATACAGCAAAGGTTTTGTGAGAGCCTACTGTGTACCAGGGCGGACCCCAAGCACGCAGATAAGTCAGAAATCCTGCCGTCCAGGTATTCACAGTTCAGTCCAAAGGAAGAGACCTCGCGATCTCATCTTCTTACCACGCAGAATCAGGAGGCATCCTGATTCCTACAGTTTATCTGTCCAACGATGATTCCACAGAGCGGGTAGAGAAACTGAAGTTCTTCAGTGACTCGCTGTGACTTTTTAGTTTGCAAGTAGAAGCAGCATAAGGCCCCTGATAACACTCCGTTTACCAGGGAGTGAGCTACGAGGACACACGTGCACACTCTGCCCTTCCTCACAGCCCAGGGCAGGCGGCCCTTCGACTCTGTGACTCAAGAGGGCAGAGCCATATCCCAGCAGACCAGAGAGCAACGCCATATTAGACAGGAATTATGTTTTATTCATAGGTTTACAGAATATATCGAATTAAGAGGCATATCATTTGTTAACTCTATTTACCAAAAAAAGCTAAATATATATTCAGCCTTAAAATGCATTCATTATAGCTTGCATACTGCAAAATTCACTTTCATGTACATATAAACTATTCTTATTTTGCCTATGTTATGCATTGAAAATACATAAAAATGGTACCAAACGGCATATTGGCCTATTTTATCACAGGTCTTATACATTCCTGATAGTCAAAGGGGTTGAATGGGGACTGCAGTTTCCTACTAGAGAAAAGGTAGATTCTGATACAAGCAATGGAATGATGTAAAGCTAAGAGCATCTCGGTTCACATCTCAGCAGCTTTCCATGTCATTCTTATTTTAATGACCGTTCTAATTGGTTCTCTTCATTAATAATTCGGATGCCGTCAATTTGTCTAGTCGCTCCAAAGGAAATCAATGACGACTTTTTCTTTCCTTCCAGTTTATTTCCATTTTCCCCAAAGAGTTTCCTCCACAACCATCCGTCCTGCTTTTCTGCCCATCCCCTTTACATTTATCCCAAGTCTGGACCATCTCGCTCACTGCGTCAACCACCAGATTACTGCATCCTATTCCAGGGTGCTGCTTAACAGACGCTTTGGCCACTGCCCACGAAGCTGCAAGTGAGGGACAGACAGATACCTCTGCAGAAGAATCAGGAGCTAGCTAAAAAGATTTTCTTTGGGTGGCATGCAAATAGACTCCTCTCCTTCCACCCTCCACCACTCTTTCTTTATATCCTGGTCAAAGAAATTTCCATCGTGAGTGTTCTTGGCAGCCAAACCTCCAGCATCCCACGCTGATTTCTTTCCTAAAATATATACAGCCTCTCACTCCGTGGGGAAGAAAAACGCAGCACTGCCATTTCCAGCATGCTCCCCAAAGGCTGAGTGTGGCCGGGAGCAATTCATCATCACTTGTGCATTCAAGTTTTTAGTTTTTTTTCCTCACACGACTGTTCTTGTTTATGTCGTGGACACTGTGACAAGAACCAGATGCATCTCAACCTTAGCATCCTTTCCATAGCTGTGTGAGGGGAGAAACAGCCATGCCAGCTAGCAGCCCTCTTCAGAAAAGAAAATTATCCGAGACTTCCAAAAGGCTTTCGAGAGTGGGGCCTTGCATGTGATAGCAGTTCCGTGGTGTTTAATTGTTAAATGGGCCGGTTGATTGGATGGTGTCTATTCAGCACTATTTTCCTTCTAGCTATGCACATTCTGTTGCATTTTTTATTTTATCTCAAGGTGCTGCTATATTCAAAATCATGATTGCAAAGTCTGGAGGGCACGGCAGTGTCAAAGGAAGAAAACACAAAGCCTGCCATTCGGAAGGGAAGTTCTAGCTTTGACACTCATGACCGGATAATCTTGAGCAGGCAATTGACTTCTATTTTCTTTGTCTATTTCCTTCTCTCTGAAATTGGAGTAAAGGCTGCCCTCCGATAACCTGAAGAACTATTTATGAACAAAAATGAGGTGAACACAAATGTACATTGGGAAAAAATACATAACGCTTTGCTGAAATGCAAGGTGGTCTTATTACCCACTGCCGAAGAACACAGCACCATTTACGCCCGAGGTTTATTTTTAGTCTTCATAAGAGACCTATCGATGACTCCATGGAGTTTGGGGACAAGTCCTCATTTAAGGCTGTGCGTCTTGGCCACACGGTTATGCGGAGGGACTGAGTCTGGGAGCCCAGCCACAGAGCGTAGAAAGAAGAAATAAGCTGAGATGATCGACCCATAGGTGATGGGAAAAAGGACACAATCAGAGCCCCCGCTAAAGCTGTCTCCACAGGGATGGTCCCCCATGTCTCTCTGCTTTGGATTTTTGTTGTTGTTTGTTTGTTTATTTGGTTTTGTCTTACATTATTACTGGAGGGAAGACTTCTTGCAGAAATTGTTTAAAACTTGAGGGACTCTTGGGAGGGAGCAGTAAGATTAATGAAGCAAAGCTTCCATCTCCTCGTGCCAAAAACATCTACACTCCTTAAGTAAGTCGGCCAGAACAAATATCTCCTCCCTCAGCACAGGGACTCTGCAGAGCGCAGACTCTGGTCTAGTCTAAAAGTTTTAAAAAGAAAAAGAAAAGAAATCCTGATCGCGGCTGTGTGGATTGCCCACCCTCTCCCCCCCTGCTCCCCTCCCCCCATCATGCTTCGGATCTGTCTCTCATCCTGTCTCACCTGGACTCGGCACTTCCTCTTGCTCCTAGCCCCGCTCCTCGTGCTGCCCGATTGTCCAGGTTCTAGGCAACGGTTGCCAGCGTGGTGAGTGCCCGTGGTTAGCCCCAAACCTCACCCTCACAGCCGAAGCTGAGACACCAGTGCACCGCTCCGCAGAGGCCGCCCTGTCTGAGTGGGGAACATCATTTCGACCCTGCACGATTGCTGGGCCTGTCTAAAGGCCTCCTACGCTGTTTGCCGAGCGCCCGCTCTTCCACCCAGCTTTATCCTGAGGGGTTCCATGTGCCAGAGAGAATAGCTTGCCCATCTTGACAGCTGGGGGAATAGCAGAGCTGTCCCACTTGCAGCCTCCAATTTTGGGATCTGAGTCAGTTCATATAAACCAGGAAAGCAGAAGAACGCCGAAGGAAGAGTGATTTGTGCCTTACGAAAGTAAAAACAAACCACTTTTCTTCTGTTTGCTCAGTGCTTCGTAGGAACGTTTCAAACAACAACAGCTTTGCCATGTGCGGATGAGTTTGTTGGTTGAAATCCCCGGAGCCCTCGGCCTGCAGTCCCAGGCGTGCCCGAGGGCACCGTGGTGACGCGGACGCATTGTTCTCTAAGTGCTGTGTGTCGCCTCCATCTGTGCTGCTTACAGTCTGGAAACAACAAACGCATTCATGTTTGTGGCAAAACATCTACCTACTCATCACTTGTCAAACAATCGTCCAAAATAACAATACAGCATGATACGTTTGTGCTACTTTCATGGCTAGAAGAGACATTGTTGGCTCGCTCTTGCACAGCCACCCCTAAAAGCATCCATATCATATTTTTTTGAAGAGAGCCAGCTAACCAGGCAGAACATCCACCTAGAACCTTCCATAAAACCAGACCCCCCTCACGAGCTTCCCGATGGGCCACACCAGAGAAGCCCATTTTGAAACAGGCCATCTGGTCCCCTGAGTGCAGACCTGGTCTGTGGGATTCAGAGTCTCTGGCTGCAAACCTGGTCCCTACTGATCAGCATGAGACTCCCCCACCTCCACCCCGGCCCGACTAGGATGAGCCTCCTGGCAGCACGTGGCCCGGGGGGAGCACGTGTGCTTCTCTGCGAAGGACTGAGAAGGGAAGGGGCCTGCCGTCCCGAGTTCCAAGTCCTGTAGTTTGATGCTGCAGCAGATCTGGAAGTACCAGCGAATCGACAGAGCGGGACTGTTAGGTGAGTGGGGAGGGAGGCGGGCGGGCAGGGAGGTAGGTTGGTATTCAATTACTTGCAATATTAAGTTGCCCAGAGGGCAACGACATGCATCAATCAGAGGGCCATCTCTAGGTTTCAAAGGACATCGAGACTCGCGTAAAGTCCTCTTTGACTCCACAAACTCTTACTTCAAAAGTCCTCATCAGATGGAAATACCTGTTCTATTGCTCTAAAGGATAGAATAAAAAGCACCATTCAGTCTTTGGCCTGTCTGCTGGTTACCCACACACTCAAAGGATAGGTTCAGAGAAGCAGGTGAGTCATGGAGCGCATCAAACAAGCATCATTGCTCCGACCTCCACAGGGGCCAGCTTTGAACCACAAGAAGAGGGGGAAACTCGTTTGTCTCACTCCTGGGCCTACAGCCCATGCTGGACCTAGACACGTGTCAGCAGAATACCATCTTTGCAGCAGAGGAAGCAATTTGTCAAACATGATTTTGTTGACACACCCATAACAAGCATCCGTACAAGCCAATAAAATAGCCAAGGTTCTGCTAGTAAGGGGTGGGGGGCGGGGTGGCTCAGGAAATTGGGATGGCTCAAAATAGCATTGCTGAGTGTTATCAGATTTTTAAACTTATCATCAGCAAATCTTTTCAGCTGACTTTCGCTTTAAGAGTTCTTGCCAAAAAGATTGCTAACAAGGGATGAGAATGGCCCATAGTTCGGTCTTTTTAAAAAGTTTCATTATAAGAGTTGTCCTATCTTATCCTATTTTCTCCTTCTTCATAAAAAAAAAAAAAAAAAGCACATTACTTTCCTAGATAGCAAGAGTTAATATTGTACTCTTTTCTCAGGAATTACAAGCTTTAAGATATCTTTTTAAGTGGGAGAATGGACATGTCATGCAGTTAGCCAATAAACGCAATCCCTGATTAAAATGCGAGTTCTAAAAGTTTGAAAACTTCTAACTATTCCCCCAGTGAATTTTTAATGTCAGAGCTCTGAACCTGGCTTCTTTTAAATTTTTTCTTGGTCCTCTCTTCTGAGAGTTAGTGCTACGTGTCTTTTAAACTCGCCCATCACGCCTTCACAAACTTAAGTCAACAACTATGTGTTCGAAAATCTTTGTTTTCCCTTTGAAACTGGATGCAAAAAAGAAATCTCTCCTGTCAGTGGAGACTGCCGTGAAGGAACGAGGTGCCTGTACGTAAATCTCCTTAAATTTTTTGAATAGCTGCTTCTCTTTATCCCACTGATATATCTGAGAGAATGTATAGTCACTCCCCAGGGCCAGGTAGTGATTCTCTTTAAAAGAAAAAGGTTGCAAGGTCATGGCCCCCCGGGATGGAAGCGCCTGGATCTCCACAAACTGCTTACTGTTCCACTTCATGACCCTGGAGTCCCCGATGAAGCGGGTGAGAGAAAGATAGAGGGCGTTCTGCATCCGGAAGCTCTTCACAGCCAGCACGTCCTCCATGTTGGGGATGTCGCTGTGGGGGACGAACTTCTTGGAACTTTTATTCCACTGGAGGATGATGGGGACCTGGGAGCGGCTGGACAGGATCAGATGCGATTTCCCATCTATGTCAACAAACTCGGCGTCCGTGTCCCTGAACCATTCGTGCAGAGACTGGTACGAGTAGAACCCTTTGCTGTTCCATTTATAAACTGTGGACAGACCCGCTTTCGAGCTGTCTGCAATGACAAAAAACACTTCGTCGTCGATCTGAAATAGCTCGATGTCGTTGGGCTTGGAAATGCGAGAGACTTCTATGTCTTGGAATTTGACAAACTTGGTCCAGCTCTCATCGTATTTGTAAATGTGAGAGCCACCGAAGAGCTGGGCCACCACCACGAAGACTTGGTCGTCGATGAGGATGGCCTTACAACCCACGATGGACTGACCTGTGCTCCGAAAGAAAGGAGAGGGAATTAGAGCAGCCACGGTTAAGGACGCTCCTCCATCGTGAAACGGGGACCCCCGGGAACAGCTGGTGAGAAATGTCAAATGTGGCAGCCGCTATGGCAACCGGTGTGGCGGTTCCTTGAAAAATGAAGCATAGAATTAGCATTTGATCCAGCAATTCCAATTCTGGCTCCTTGCCCCAAAGAATGGAAAGCAGGGTCTCAAGGAGATATTTGTACACCCGTGTTCACAGCGGCACTATTCACAATATCCAAAAGGTGGAAGCGACCCTAGCGTCCGTTGATGGATGAATGAATGAACAAATGTGCTGTGCACGTACACTGCCACGTTGTTCAGCCTTGAAAAAGAAGAAAATTCTGATATATGCTACAACATGGATGAATGCTGAGGACATTAGCTAGTCACAGATAAATACTGTATGATTCCCCTTACATGAGGCACCTAGGTAGTCAGATTCATTAGGACAGAAAGTAGAAGGTGGCTGCCTGGGTCTGGGAAGAGGGGGAAATGAAGGGCTGCTGTTGAATGGGTATAGATTTTCAGTTTTTCCCGTAATTAAAAAAAAAAAGTTAAACCTTTTTAATAAATTGTGCCTCCATAGAAATAGCTAAGCGCTGGTCACCAGGGCTTCTGCATCTGTAGAGACAGATGTATAATTCATAAAATTCACTATCATGCCAAATGAACTTCAAGCTATTCTAAAAAAGTATTTCCCAACTCCATAGGGTGGGATGAGGCAATCAAATGGGACTTCTTCTCTTGGCGGCGGGGGGGGGGGGGGGGTAGGGTAGAAAGGTAGGAGTCGGGTCTCAGAGGCATGAGGAAAAAGCTTTAATAAGGGCTCTCAAAGACATCTAATGACCAGCGCCAAAGGAAACCGAGACAGAACGGTGTTGAACCTTGTGACTCTAAACCAGGTGCCCGGGTTCCAGACGCAGCCCCACACCTGAAAAGCTTCCTGGCCCTGAGGTTAACTCAGCTCTCTGTGCTCAGGCTCCTTGTCTACGAAATGAGACTAAGGCTGCTGCCAGCACTAACCTCACAGGGCAACTGTAAAGACTGAACGAGAAATTTCACGGCTAGGATTTTCAGTACAGAGCCCCTGCACACAGGAAGTAGTCGATAACTAGTAGTCATCATTATTAGATCATGGAAGCAATTGTCCTGATGATCAAAAGACCTAGCCCCTTTACAGACTGCCCACTGCATAAATCCCATAGAAGCAGCAATGATCTGAATGATCTAGCTCAGGCAGCACAAACGAGAACTCAGCAGGAAAAGGGGAACGTTTTCAGTAGTGACTCCCCCAAAGGTCAGGATCACCTCCTACCATCCTCTCCCACTTGATTTCAGGTCCCCAGACCCTCCCCCGACTTCCCATCCCAGCCAGCAAGAAATAGTACCACCCACATCTCGAAAAGTGTTGATCCCTCCATCAGGATCATTCAATGAAAAATTATTTCTTTCTTCTAATTTTCTAGGCAATTTGGACCACAGTGCATTTGGTCTGCAAATGACAAGGCTAACGACCCCATTTCTGTCCTTGGTAATGACTTTGGGGACAGCGAGAGGTGGTTCTCAGGGTAATATTTACTTTTCTCTTTCACCGATCTGGCCCTCTTGCAATAACCTGGTCCCTTTTCTTTGTTTAAAACTAATTATTACATTTTTTCTCTAAGTACACAAGTTTTAAATGGTCACCAAAGCAAATTTTAAAAATAATAATAGGCAACACTTGTAAAGTGTGTACTATGACCAGGCACTATACCGAGCACTCTGCTCGTATTTTCACTCATTTAATCCTTATGACAACCAGATGAGGCACGGATTACTATTATCATGGTCCACATTTTATAAAGGGTAAGACTGAGGCACAGAGAAGCTAAGTAACTCATGCAAGGTCTCATCGCTAGTATGTGGTGGAGCCTGGGATCCAAATCCAGGTAGTCTTGCTTCAGGTTACACTCCACCACCAATGCACCAAAAAGCACAAAGAAGAAAATCAAAATCGCGTGTACTGCAAATGCTGAAATGATATTATCTCGATATATTTCTGTAGTTGTCCATTTATGCTCTTATTCAAAAACACTTTTTAAAATAAATTTGAGCTTATAATGTACACAGGCTTTTTATAACCTACTTTTTTTACACTTGACTACCATGTCGTGAACACTTTCCGCGTTGTTTTATCTTCTATAACTAGACTTTTTTAAGACCACACAGAATTTCACTGTGTGGATGCACCATAGTTGATTTAACTAATCCCCTATTGTTGGACACTGCAGTTATTTCTAGCTTCTCATTATTGTAAGTAACATGCTTCCTCGTAGAGAAATCTTTTTTTGAAAACCATCTGGCAGCGTTCTTAAATGTTTGCTGACTCAAACACTGCACACATTTTTAAGGCTTCTGGTTTAAACTAGCAAACTGCTCTTCGAAAGCGGCACTGACTCCCACCCTGTCAACTCTAGCTGAGAGTGCATGCTCCCGGTCCCCCTCCTGAACCACCTGGTCACGGAGGTCCTCACTGCCCAGAGTGTCCTACAGGTCTGCCTGTCTCAGCTGAGGGGCCGTGAGAGACAGAAAGAACTGCTTTCTGGAGATGCTCCATAACACTTCTGTCCAGGTAATTGCTGTTAGCCTATGGAGTTGTCTGTAGCAGCTGAGGTCGTGTGTGTGTGTGTGTGTGTGTGTGTGTGTGTGTGTGTGTGTTTTCATATAGAAAATTGATTAGAGCCTGGAACATTGTTTATAGAATTTCAAAGGAGAACAAAATAAGCTGAAACAAGGAGAGCTAAGAAAATATATGGAAAGAAAAGGGTGTGAGGAGTAGAGCCCTGGGGTGAATGTGACCATGGGTTTCCCACCCCCTCTAGAAGATGACAGAAAGCTGGAGTTGTCCCTTTGGCACCATGCCCACTGAGGTCACAAGGGAGAAGCAGGTGCCACTCCCATTCCTTGGAGGCCCAGTCTTGCAGGGTAAAGATTGAGAAAAACCTGCGCCTTGCCGACTCTGGGATCACCCTGTGATCACACCAGGTGACAAATGAGGCATGCGCAGCCCCGTGAGGGGAGATGGCCCACGTTTGCCTCGGTCTCGTTCAAGGCCAGCGGTTCTGTGCTGTTCCCTTGCGTACACATCTGTCATCTGCCCTGCACCTGCACGTGCAGCTCTGTCCTTCAGGCCCTGCCAAAGTCCAGCTGGCCATGCTTCCTCCATCACCAAGCGGTCCTCCTAATCCTGGACCCGCCCTCCCCCCCCCCCCCCGCCCCATGTAGACCCTTCTCTGCTGCTCCCTGCCATTTCCTATGCTTATGAACACTGCGGAGAGATTTTAATTGAAATCAAAGAGTTAGGCTCTGCGGGGGAGGGAGACCTGCTCCTATTTTTTTTTTTCACTTTAAAATGGAGATAATAATGTACACGTTACGAGGTTGTTATGTGGTTTACGAGAGAAAAGGCATATACATCACTGAGTACATCAGTGTTAGTTGCCTTTCTTTGAGTGAAAAATAATGTTTCGATGAATGCGATTTGTGTTTAATGGAAATTCACTAAGGGAGCACAGAAGACAAATACTTCGTGCCAATCAGGTCATCAAGGAATGCTTCCTGTAAGAAGCTGCATTCGAGCATGGAGACCCAGGTGAAGGGAGAAATATAAGAAAGTGAGGTGGTTGAATTGTAAGATGTGATCGGAAATCAACAATTGGTGGCAGAAAAGGGGGAATAGATATTAGGCAGGCATGTTGGGCCCCTGATACATGGGTTTGTATGATATGTGGAATTCGTGAATTAAGGTTAAAAGCTCTGAGGCTAGTAGCGTCCTCTAGTGGTGGTAGCAAGGAATGGTAACCAAATGTCTATTTTTATGCCTGACTGATAACCAACATTCCTTGAGGATTTACTACATGCCAGGCACTGTGCTTGCTATGCATTACGCACATCATCCTGGTGCCCATGGGCCCGATGCGATGATGGCCCCATTTTACAGTTGAGAGGCACTCATGGAAGTTAAGTCGTTTATCAAAAGCTAGTGTGATGTCGGAGTTCATTTCTTGGGCTTGGCTGTAAAGAGTATCCTGTGGGCTCCTCTGAACTAGTAGCTCTGCTTCCGCCTCTGTCCCTCCTCCTCCACAGGCAGCTGGACACAATCCAGCACCCCCTGGGCCCGGCCGGCACTGCCTCTTCCTGTGCAGCCCTGTGCCCTCTGTGCCGACCCCCCGAAGGCTTCGCAGAGCCCACGGAGTAAAAGGCCCCACGATCAGCCCTTCCTACCTCTCCGACTTCATCTCCTGTCCTCACCTGGATCATTTCGCCCTTGGACTAAACAGGAACAATCCCTCCTGCCTCTGGACCTTTACACTGCTGTTCCCTCGGCCTGGAATGCTCTTCCCCAGCTCTCCATTTCCACAGATCTACGCAAAGAGCCCTTTTTTTAATGAGGCCTTTACCAGGACCTAGCCATAATTTCAACCCTCCCACGCCCAGCACTTCAAAGCTTCCTTCCCCACCTTGTCTCTCTTCCCAGCATGCTGCTACCTGAGTGTTACGTGTATTACAATTATGTGCCTTTTTGATTACCTCTCCCTCTTATCATCATGCAAAGTCCTTGAGGGAGAAGGTTTTCCTCTGGCTGGTTTATTGCTATGGTCTCAGCACCTAGACTGTGTCTGGCTCAAAGCACGTGCTTAAGAAATCTTTGTGAATGAATGAATGAATGAATGAATGAATTGATGAACTCGGGCATGCTACCACGTGCAGGTGGAGGGTAGTGCTAAACCTTCCCGCCAAGGTCAACCTGGGAGAGAGAAGGGGTGGGAGGCCACAGGGACAGACCCAGCGCTCTGCCTCAGAATTCGCGGTGGAGTGACTCGACATGCCTGCACCCTGACGTCTTCATCTGTCAAGGTATAGGAAGGAAGCCAGCATGAAGCACTGTCTGTTCTGTGCCTGGTAGTCACTGACTCCGCACAACGTCCACATGAGGGACATTGGCTGCCCATCTGACAGATGAAGAAACTGAGCCTCCGGGGCCACTGTTACTTCCTAGCGCACGGCAGAGTCAGGAGGAGGATCCACACTCGTTGGTTTTTAAAACCTAAGCTCTTTTATAGTCTGCATGCCAGCTCTCCCTTGAACAGAGAACTTCTGTCCTTTACCTACGGGTGGGCAACCCACAATAATACCCCCAGCAGCTGCTGTCAGTTTCCAATGAGACAAACCAGCGCCTAGCACCTCGCCGGCCTGCAGCCAGCATTGGCATCGAAACTCCCTGCACAAGGGCAAAGCTTCACTCTGCTCCCGCCTCCCACCGTGGGGGGAAGGCAGAGGGGCCAGCTCATTCACCCCTCACCCATCTTCCGAGTCGGAAAAGAGGATGCAAAAAACCGTAGGGAGTGAGTCCCCCTCTCACCTCCCTCTACCCTCTGACGTGGGCTGGGCTGAGGGCGCTGAGGCCTCGGCTTCCCGCGACAGATTCACCTGCGCGGCTCTGTGCTGAATCCGCACTTGGACGAGCGGGGCTGCTCCCAGGACTGCGAGCTCAGCACGAGGCAGCCAGATGGCCCGAGAGCAACGCGGCTCATCTGAAATGGCATCTTCGTGGCATCTGCACGTGCGGCTCACAGACCTCTCAGGGCTGCGAGATGAGGCTCATTAGCAGCTCTGCTCCCCGAGGGCAGAGATGACGCTCCCTGTGTCCCTACGTCCCTGCACCTGCTGAGAAGCCACTTCGTGCCAATTCCTAGGAGCCTCCCCATCCGGAAATTCTACCCAGATACTGGGCTTCTCTGCTCCTCGCTGCAACAGCAGAATGCTGCTCTGACTCCGAGTCGGGAACCACTAAAGGAAATCCTCTCAGGGGCTAACAGGCCGTCGTGTGCTGTTTATAAAGCGAGTATGATTATCAGATTGCACGTGATAAATGAGAAGTCTTTGAAAGATCATTTCGAATTTATCCACTTATTTAAAAAGCAAGTAAACCATCCATTTTTGGTAACACTAAGACACTCTAATCCCCTGCCAGCGGTAAAAGAAGCATTAACTAAGTCTTATCCCAAAGGCCTGAATTTAGAGTCATTTATTCTTATTTTGTTTGTACTATTAAAAGGAAGCAGTGATCACCAGGACCGGGCAAGGGGGCAGCAGAAACAGCTAGAGAGGGCCCCTGTGTGTCCGTGTGGTGCATGCGTATATGTGCACGTGCATGTGTGTGTCCGTGTGTGTGTCCACGTGTGTGCATGAGCACACACACTTGTGTGTGCATACAATAGCATATTAGTCAACAATCAACTCAGCAAAAGTCAAAGGAATCGTTTAGCTGCTACAAAGCGGGTGCGGCCTTAGGCTGCCGTAAGTGCTCAAGATCGAGGGGTCCCTCGGTGACTTTTCACCACCCCACCACCCTCTCTCTTTCACCAACGCCACCTGAGGTTCCTGTTCTCACCGTAACCAACCATGTTGAGAAAAAGCCAGAGGGATGAGGGCGGGCTGGAATGTGTTCCCCAAACCTAACCGCGTCGGAGAGCACGCGGTCCCTCCGTCCGGCAGAGAACGCTTCTCCTCTCACCGAAATCGGGCCATTACATCTGTTTAAAGACACAACACACCTGTTATGTTGTCGTAGCTCCGGAAATTCATTTCGATGTGGTCCCACTCCAGGACCATACAGTTCTCCATGCTGGGCTGGGCGATGGCCACATACACGTCATTCTTGGAGTTGAACGTATCCACGGAAACCGACTGGTAGGGCAAGGTCTGATGAACCACAAAATCTGGGCGTGGGTGTTTAAAAAAGAAAAAGACCTCATGAGATCCTTTGTGGGAATCATTAGCCACCATTACCCTTCCATCTTTTCTATTACTGGCTCTAGCAGGTACGGGGAGGAGGGAGGACAGGGGAGAAGGAACGGGAGCATCATAGCGGGTCCGACTCCGGGAGAGCCCGGCCGGCTCTGGCTCGCACACGACCATCCAGCCAAACGCGCGGCTTCTAACGCAGCGTCTCTGAGATAAAGAGCTCCCGAGTTTGGCTAAAGGATCTCGATGTTTTAAACAAATCTGGGGAGACTTGGCTTTCGAAAAGACAAGACGAGACAGAAAGAAAGCCACCGAGCAATGTTCCTGAAACTATCACGGAAAATGTCTCCGAGAAGAAGGGCTCCCGTGGGAAAATCCGTTTGGGAAACGCCGGTTTCCTAGGCCCCCGCGAAGGGCTCGGGCAGGAGAGAAGCCTGTTCGGTCTGGTTCGCCGTGGTGCCTCTCACGCTTATCCGAGAACGGGACCCTTTCATCACCTGGCAGCCTACTCCCCCGCTCCGCATGACCTGGGTGGGGAAAACTGCTGTGGTACGTTCAGAATGGAGCCAACTCCCCGAATGGCGCGCTGCACGTTTGGAAACGAAGTCGAACCCTCCGATAGGGTCCGGGAGGTTTACCAAGCCCACCCACCGTGCGGGGAAGTTAAGCCGAGCATGCTCACGGGTCACTGGACGCGGTGCAGTGTACGGAACGGCTACGCGCGCGGGGTCCCCGCCGCACCCTGCAACTCGGCAGGCACTTACGGGGAGAACTATTGGATTCTCCAGCAGCGTGGGACCCGTCTGATTTGAGCACGCGTTCTGCTCCTGCGTTTAGTGGTAACTCAATACTGCTCGCCCACATCGCTCCCCAGAGCTACGACTGACTCACTGTAATAAATCTGGGTAGGGAATGTACAATTTTACCAAGTTACAGGGTGAGGGTGCTCTCGGATGCAAGAATGGTGAGCGTGCGGGGTAGCAGGAGAACCAATGAAGAAAGAAAAAGAAAATGCTAATAAAGTTTAAGGAAAGGTATATTTTTGGCCCAAGACCCTTCAATGCGCTCTGCTTCTTGGCGGGCTAAACGTGCCCTGCCATGGTAGAGTGACGGCGGACGTCTGGCTAAGGAAAGTTGTTCCCATGAGAAAATCCTGGCTTTGCTCATCTCTTCTCTTTCCACAAGTCCCACCTCACTGGCCCAGTTCACAGGACTCTCCCTGACACGCTGGACCGTAACAGAGCATTGTCGTTTGTATCTTAATGTTCGCGACGCCTGAATCTCCAAAAACAGAGTCAGATTTGGAGCAACGAGAGAGATCCTCGCGCTTTGAGTCATTTTACGGAGCTAGAAGCTGAAGGCCAGAGCAAGTGCGTGTCTGGCCATGGCCACACAGCCAGAGTGGTGTGTCCTGAACAGGGCGAGTGCTTCCTAAGGTCTGGCCTGCGTCCCATATTCCCAGAGTCCCCATAACACACACCCACAGCAGCCCCTCAAGAAAAAACTCTGACTCAGCAGCCTCATAAAGCTGACTCGTGAGAAAGGCAATAAAGGGGCAGGGCACTCGGCGGCGAGCAGTGAGCAGCAGTGCGAAAGGAATGGAGGCAGGAAAGGCGGCGAGAGCAGCTGAGCAAGCGCTGGGGTGGGAAGAGAGGGGCAGGGGCAGGAAGAGCGGGTGACGGTCAGGGGGCAGGGGCCAGCGGCAGGGCTGAGGGAGTGAGGGCGCCAGAAGGAGCACCAAGCTCGGAGGCAGACTACCCGAGGCCACTTCCCGGACGTGAGACCCTGAGCCGTGCGCTTCCCCTTACAAGGCCTCAGTTTACTGATCCACAGTATGGGGGCAATGACACCTCCCAAGCCTAATGGCAGGGACACATTGCGTGATGCCGACGGGAAGGCTCAGCACATAGTAGGTGCTTGGTAAATATGGACTCGAGGTCTGAGAAAGGACAGTCCACCCCCTCTGCTCTGGCCGCCACTGGGCTGCCACGTGGGGAGGACAGGTTGTCCATGTTAATGGCACCTAAGATAAGATGCCAGAGCTGTGACTCCACCTTCTTGCTGAGTGACCTTGGGGGAGTTACTTAACCTCTCTCTGCCTCAGTTTCCTCATTGTATATTATGATTCATGCTCACTTAAAATTGGACCGAGCACACAGTTAGTGCTCCAGAGCTGCCCCTCCCTGTGTACAGCAGGTGCTTCATAAATGCTTGCTGGCTGAATGAGTGTGGGAGGGCGGGCCCATTCTGCAGACTGTGGTGGCGAGAGGACAGGGCTGAATGAATGATGCTTGCAGGTACAGGGAAAAGGGGGAGAAGCAAAGAGGAGGCTGCCCCTGTACCCCGACAACCGTAAGGAGTGGCCGAGGGACAGTGGGGACAGGGGGGGATAGTGGGCAAGGTACCCTCTCCCGTACCCCGCAGGGAGTGGACAATCCAGAAGGTGAAACAGACTAGGCTTCGGGTTCCCGCCTGCACTTGTAGCTCTGTGACCATGGGCTCAACACTTGAGCCTCAGTGTCCTCCTGAGTAAACTGGGGGTGACATCTATTTCATAAAACCGGACACATAAGTATTAGCACAGACCTTGTCTATGGTAATCCCCTCCACAGTTACATGTGTAACGATGTATTACACAATTAGATACAGTGACAATGATAGTATTCTCACTGTGTGAAGACTCGGGAGAGTAACAACAGCTCCTAGCCCCGCCCCTCTACCAACACCCCCGAAATACCGGCACTGATCAAAGACCGAAAGAGAAAAACTCAACCTCAGTTCTCTCCAGTCAGCACTGGCAGAACCAGTGTAGACGCCAGAAAGCGCCGGCTGACGACACAAGGCTCCGAGGCCTCTGTGTCCACGTGTAGAGACATGGGAGGAGGGATACGCCAGCAGTCTGCTCCGGCTTCCTTTTCTAGAGTTAGAAAAGGACTCGGAGAATACAGCTGCATTCTTTTAATTACAACTGAGATGGCTATAAATATCTCTCACATCCGGTGGCATTCGTCTAACCCAAGTCCGCAGAAGGTTCCAAACACGTCTGTGATGCCCGTGACTCATTCTAGTCGTCTCCCAACTGCACTCTGAATTCTCAGCAACATGAGTATCCGCTTAAAAAGGCAGGTCATTGCAAGTGCAGATCAAAAAGTCAGGTGTGTGTGTTTTTTTTTTTTTTTTAAAGAATCTCAGAACAAAAAGGAGCTGCTGGAATGGAGAGCATTTTACAAAGCTAGCCTTTAACGGCCTGATTTCTATTTATTTCCCCCAAAACATTGGTTTCTTCGTATTTTCTATTTACTGAGTATCTGGTATGACACAGACTGTTAAGTCATTTGAATTATAAATCTAATTCTTAATAGGAGACCCTTTCTCCCCTCCACCAGCACCACCCTCCACCCCCCAAAAGAAAAGGAAGAGGAAGGGAAGAAAAAGAAGAGGAAATGGGTGAAAAAAATGATACATATGTTTGTATGTGCGGGGGATGCGGGTGCGGAGCTAACTCGAGGAATTTAAACGTCTTCTTCCATCCGCATTTTAATGTATCTTCCACTAATGGCAAAAGCACATTCATTGTGGAAAGATCTCAGGGGATACACATGTTGATATGACATCAATTTACTAGCGTTTAAGTATTATTGGTATTCTCTGCAAAGACACTGCCACTTCCATTCACACAGGATTAAGTTCATGATGTCAGTGGGACTCTTCCAATTTAGGCATGGCTCCCACTGGAATCGACAGATTTTTACACAGCTATTTATAGCACTTGCGGAAAATAAATTATACATGATGCCAACCCTATTGGGAGAGAAACTGCACATTAATGCATTATTTCTCTTTGCATTTTCATCAGCCCTGAAATAGGAAAGCTAAACAGGACCATTAGGATGCAAAATTCTCTCCCTCTAAGGAATTTAGTGAATTATCCACCTAACACGGGGAATCATGAGCAGGTAGCAGGGATTTCTGAGGTGGTTAAAAATAGACTGGAGGAGGAGGGTTGTAGAAGGACTGTGATTAATCCAGAGAGCTAAAACAGTCCAGGGGTGGCTTCGTGGTGTTAATTACACCTCTGAGCCGGAGCGGGATGGTAACAGTACCCTCCTCTCCCAGGAAGAACAGCATCTGCCTCTCCTTCCTCTACCTGAAGAACTTACTCCTCTCCCGAGAACCCGAGCTAAGAGGAAAACAGTGCACTCAGAAAACGTGCTTCTTCTTTTCTGAGGCAAGGAGATGATAACAGTGCCATGGCTCTCGGACTTGGGCTCTCCATCTTCCATCCCTCCTCACGTATTTCCTCCCCAGCCTTTAATAAAGCACCAGAGGATGAGGCTTGAGCTGAGCAGAAAGTAGGAACTCAGAAAAACTTGTAATTGATCAGCCTAAATTCTTACGAGTCAAGGACTGTATTTGGAGGCAGGTCACAACTTAACTGCCTCCATTTTCTTTATGATGGAAGAAACTGGAAGCAAGAGTCAATTCGTCCATAAATCTTAAAGGGATAAAACAATAGCAAAGACAGAATCATCATCTCCTTGCTACCAGGGAGGACTGCTGACTTCCTAAATTTTAATAGGAAGCTTTTTAGCCAAGACATATATAAGAGAGAGAGTACCCTACGGCATTGGGGGCTCACACTGCCCCATGGATTCTGGCTTCGGGATGGATTTCAGAACCTGGCTACCTGGGTTGCAAGCCGCTCCATTCCTCCCACAATTCTCAGAGCCTGGATCATTTGCATAACCATCCAGAGGGCTCCAAGGTCAGAAATCACGTTTTGTCATATAAATTATCCCCAGTTCCCCAAGGCCCACTATAGCCCATGACATTTCTCTCACAGATTGGCAAACTTTTTACATGTTATGGCCAGGTGTGAACAGAACAATGGAAAAGCTGCTAACTTCACTTTTAAGGGTTCAAGAACTCTCTAGAAAACTAGAGACAGAGAAGAGCCCCAGGGAGCTTTGGCTTAGCATTTCATACCAAATGGCCTTGAATGCCACCTTTTGGTGCAAATGTCATTGACTATGACCTCTGATTTATTACACTGCTCTGCAATACAATAAATCACCTGCTAGTGGCCTCGCTGGCTAAAGGGTACCTGCCAATTACACAGCTGAATGAGCTCCTGTTCAGCGATGAAAGACAAGGTCACTTCCATAAGATCTCAGGTTTTCTCTCAGATCTGTAGGGTCCCTTACTTACAAAGATAGATAGAAATAATTTTTACTTTGTGAGTTTTTATTTATTTTGTTTGGAGGGCAGCAGGAGGACTGGCCTAAATGTGATATTTTGCTTTTGTCTTTTGAGTTTCTGAAACTATTTCCCAAGTTCTTATTTCCGCTGCTCCTACTGACATGCCTTGAGGCTCTGTACATATCAACTCTGAACTTCAGTGTTTATTTTTATAAGTCTGATAAGCAGGTTTCATACCGTGGATTGATCCACTTGCCTTTAAAATCTGGCTTTAGAAGCTGTGAAAACTCCATCTAAGACGTTCATATGGAGACACTCACCTGCTCTCTATAAGATCTGTAGAGAGCTGAGGCAGTTAGCATTTAATTTTATCTCGTAGCCTGAAAAAAACGTATAAACTGAAACCTTGAGGCGGGCGCTCAAAAACAATATCAAACTTTCTTTACATTTTTCCCTCAATGTGAGTTTTTTCTCCTGACAATTAATTGTTAACTTATATTTGCACTTTGCCATCGCTTATAACTTATCTATGAAAGCAATCTGTAGATTGGAAAGTCTGGTATTTATTAGTTAAATTTTCAATAAACTTCATTATTCAATCAAGAGAACAATAATTTCGGCTTCTCTGCACTGGCTCTGCACCAGAAACCCAAGCCGATTTGAAAATGTTCTTATGCCAAATTCGCTACTTTATACTTTGATCTTTAAAAAAAAATCTTTAGAGAAATTTGAATTTGGCAAAGACTCAAAAAGAATCAAAATTAAAGCTGGTGTCGTTAAC
This sequence comes from Rousettus aegyptiacus, assembly GCF_014176215.1. Taxonomy (NCBI): domain Eukaryota; kingdom Metazoa; phylum Chordata; class Mammalia; order Chiroptera; family Pteropodidae; genus Rousettus; species Rousettus aegyptiacus. Next base: position 13,718,898 of record NW_023416285.1, read on the forward strand.
AAAAATCTAAATTGTGGAGATAGTTTTCTTGCACATCGATTTGTATCTTTTATGAGGCTTAAACTTCACCTAAAAGAATTTTGATAGAAAAAATGTACACCCACTTTTCTCTAATTCCTGTTGACGATCTAAAAGCCAAACAACGGGGATATTCTAAATAACAATCTTCAATGATAGAGGTTCTGAATACCTGTAGTTGTGCATTCGTAGTCAAAGCTCGTCACATCATTTAGCTTCTTTTCCTGGTATTCTGGTGGACCGATACACAGCACATCAGAAACGGTGGAATTTGTCATCTTCAGCCACAAATACAACCACTTAGCTTTGCAGTCACATTCAAATTTATTGCCCCTTAAATCTCTAAATACACAAACAGAGACACAGACATGCCTGAAATGTTTTGGCAGTAATATGAGATTCTAGAATTATTAACATCTTGATATATTTCATACCTCCAAAAAATGGAATTAAAAAAAAATTGTATTCATACATCTTATTTCTTGTACTTATCACTGACTTTATTTAATGATCTTTACTGCTCCCGATGGTAACTGTACGGCCTACAGAGAGCTCTCCGAGCTAACGTATCATTATTTTTCCTAACTCTCTTGAAACTGTCACCATGTCATGCTAGAAATGAGGGAAAGATGACAGAAGTACCGCTCAATGTAGTTTCTCACAAGCAAGAATAGGACGTTGTAGGAAGACAGTTTTCACAAACACATTGGAAACTTTTAAGGTCTTGTTAAACTATGTCCGGTAAGAAGTGACAAACACAAGAAGATAAAGCAGATGGATATGCTATCGGAGGGAAAGAGATAGCCAAATACTACAAAGTACATTCCCAAACAGCAAAACCAAACACAGTACAAACTATAGGCACCACTTTAACATAGATATTTAGCTATAATAAAAAAGGAATGCAGTAAATGCAGGAAAGAGGGCATTTAAAGACATGATTAACTGGGGCACAGTGACAAGCAGACATAAACTTGATTGTCATTACTTACAGTTCAATCAGAGAATCTAAATCACTGAAGACATCCCTTGGGAGTGCTTTTATGTGGTTATTGGCCAAAGAACTAGAACAAGAAAGTAACATTTTAATGTGGTTATTATCTTCATGCCCTGTTACTCTGAAGTCTCTTAAATAAAGCTGATAATTTAAAATAGAGCTTTAAACCTCTTCAACCCAATGTGGTTCAATTTCTGGCTTTGGTCATCGATACTGAGATAAAGAAATGTGCTTAGTTATACAAAGATAATTAGATAAATGCTGGAGTATATCATAAGGGTTTTGTTTTTTTTTAAAACAAGCATCTGTTAAGCTCTTGATATACATTTGTTAAACCTCAGATGGCATCTCCTGTTTATCAGGATAAAAGCCAACGTCCCTTTTATGGCATGCAAGACCCTCCATTCTCTAGTTTACTTGCATGCCTGCCTACCTGTGAAACCACATCTTCACCTACCTGGAATACTCCTCCCCAAGATACCCACACAGCTCACTCCATCACCTCCTTTACATCTCAACTATCACTACCTTCCCTAACCTTTACGCTGCTCCCTCCCCTGCTCTATTCTTCACTGCATGATGGTTGCTTAGCATCCTATATATTTTATTTATCTATTTGATTATTGACTGTGTATTTTCCTTATACATAACCAACATAAGGACAGGGACTTTTGTCTGTCCACATCTGTATCCTCAGCTCCTAGGATAGTGCCTGGAATATAGTAGGTACTCAGTAAATCTTTGTCGAATGAATAAATTATGCGCTGAAATGAGAATGGTTAAAAAAAAAAAAAAAAGATGTACAGTCTTGTCCCATGAAGTTCCCTAAAGGTCTGTTGAAGTGAGTTCTATTTCTTATGGTTCTTAGAAAGGATTCAGTAAATACCCTTTTCCATAAAGACTCTCAGCTCTAACCCCTGATAACAGAAAATCTCAATGAACCACCATGTTTAGGGAATGAATGATTATGATCAATTCCATTTTCTTAGAACGAAGGTTGACCAGAAACCATTTTTGCACTTTTTGCTCTCAGTGTTGAAGAGCTTTCTAGAATGCCCTAGCCCACTCCTCAACTCTCAGAAGTAGACTTGACTGAACACCATAGACTCTCTGATGATTCAGGATTTTGCAGTGCCCTGTCATCATTCTGCTGAAGATAAATGTCCACAGTGCTGGGCTGCCGATGTTGAAAGATGCTGAAACGATGTACAAGTCTGTGGTTTCCCCAGGCACCCTACTCTGAGGTGAGTCAGCCAAGAAACTGATGCCTGCTTTTTCTCCTACACAAGTACAAACAGCAAAACATATAAACATGGAGGCAATTCAGCATCAACTTCTTTGAAAATACGCATGAACTTAGTCTTTTGTAGCATCATAATGACCTATCCCAGAAAGAGGAATTAAAGAAATGAGTGTTCCTCCACAGAAGCAGTTAGAATAGAAAGCTTTGAACCCCTTTTTAACCAACTAATCTTACTTCAAGATACTACCAGAATATGGGGATGCCCCTTTGCATCTAGGTAACCACGAACGAATTAAAATACCATTTCATGTAAGTTTTTTTAAAGATGTTGGAAAATAGAGTGAATATGTAATCAGACTGAACATACTCTACAAAAGCTTTCTGAAATTAACAAAGGACATGTTTGTTCTGATTTTTTTTTTTTTTCTGGTTGATGGCTACTTTTCCTGAAAAATAAAGTAAAAATTTTTTTAGCTAATTAAAGGTTAATTATTTAGCTAAAAAAACTTAACTAGTCAAATGTATAGTATTAAAGTAATAAGAATATATAAAACAGTCTAGGCCCAAAAAGCGGACTGTTTAGCAACCATTTCAAGTGTTCAGCTTAGATTTCAGAAAGCTGAATTATTTAGGTGGACCATCCACCCCGCCCACACTCGGCGTATAACATCTTACTTTCCACTTCATTTTATCTACAAATCCATGCCACTTACTTCATTTCTAAAACTACTTAAGAGCAACCTGTCCCTTGGGCTTTACAGGACGGCTGGAAAGCAAATGCCCTCGATCTTACTTACAGATTGGCAGTGCTTCTTCAGTGCTTTGAAACCTGATCTATGTTTCTCTGAGTATAAATGTGAGCCTGTAGGCGTTGGAAAAGTTCATAAAAGATAAAAATCAGATATTTAAATAAGTAAATACAGATGGGGACTTCCTTAAGCGCAGGAGGGAACTTCAGACAGGCGGTGAGCTCTCTTTGCTTCTAAGTTTACAAAAAAAGGAAGTGAAACGGGAGGATCACTATGCCGAGTGAAATAAGTCAGGCGGAGGAAGACAAATGCCATATGATTTCACTTATATGTGGATCATTTCGTTCTTAAACAAAGTATTCAGTGCTTTAATTACAGCATACATCTCCAGCCTAGAGGAGTCCATTTTAAAAGTCACCTGACTTGCCCAGAAGTAGGTCTGCATGGAAAATCCAGCTCAGTAAGGAACCCATTGGTCAGCCAGCGAATCAGAATGTCCTGCTGGCTTAGTCTTGCACTAGATACTGGGAGAAGAGCAGAGCTAATGGAAGATTCTCATGGGTCCTCTACTTGGGGAGCTTTCAAGGCTGAGGAGACAAAACTTGTATTCATAACATAGCACTGACCAGCATAGCCTCAGTCTATGGTAAAGTGCTGAGTGCGTGAGGCTGACAGGGAGGTCTACAGGACGGTGACGGCTGATCAGAAATGGCTCCATGGGGGAGACAGCACTTAATCTAGACTTGGAAGAAAAAGCAGATTCTAAGAGATCACAGGCAGAAGAAACAGTATCCAGGGCAAGAGGAAGGATGAGAGGAAAAGCCCAGGAGTGCGATGGGTCGGATATGCACGGGGGCCCACTGGGAGCCCAGTAGTCTGAGGACATCTGGGGAACTGTAGGATACATCTGATACGTGCTGGGATGCATCAGATGCACTCTGGACACAAGCAGGACTCCTTTGTGTCCTCTGCATTTCACACAGAAAAGGAAGTGCCTCTTACACATATGCGCATGTGCTATGCACATATGGTTGCATACGCAGATGCACAAGCATGCACACACAAACGCAGTTACGTACACACATGTAGAGAAGTTCATGCACCCACGGACACACATGTGCAAAGCAAGGCAAATATACACACACACAATACCTCCATTTTTAGACCAAGGACCCACAGCCAATTGGTCAAATGAAAGTTGACATCTCGGCTAACTTAACCAGTCACATGGGCTTTGCTTTAGATTCACAATCTTCCCAGAGTCTTTGTTTAAAAACAAAGCCCCTCATTCCTGACTGCTGGGTATTGGATTTATCTGACCACAGCTGTTCTTCTCCAGATGCCCACAGCTGTTTTCTTAGCAGACCCTGTCTGGCCACCCAAACTGCCAAAGCTATTCAATAGTCCACGGAGGAAACTGAAACTCTTGATGAATGAGGAAGAGAACAATGTTGTTGTTGATGATGATGATGATGATGATGATGACGCTGACAATGATAATGACACCTACCATACCTTGAGTATTTACCATGGGTGATGGGCTGGGTGCTTCGCAAGCTAGTGTTAACCTATGGGGTCAGTATAATCATCCTCATTTTAAGAATCAGGAAACTAAGGCTCAACATGGTTAAGCAATAGTAATAAATGATGGCCTTGAGATTTGAACCCAAGACTTTGTGACTCCGAGCCCATTGTCTTAGCCTCTATAAGAATGTGAGGATTCGGCATCTTGATAGACTTTGGGGGAAAAAAAATCAAGGTTTTTAGAGGAAAAAATGAAAACCTGGAACAATAATGCCAGCGAGAGTCTGATGCTCTCCAGGATCAACTGTGCTGACGTTTGTCCAGATGTTTGGACCTCTCACTTCCGCCCCCTCAGCTCTTGTCTGTATGAGCTTGAACTCAGGCGGAGCTGCTAGTTGGTAGGATTCCAGAATCAAGTGTTCCCTGCGCCTGGTGACAGGCACCTTTGCCTATACCAGGGTTTGATGTAAATGACTATCTCTTTAGATGCTGTATCAGTCAGGGTAACACATGTTGAGGGCTTTATTGCTCTTGCCCAACACCCCCACTCAAAGCCCTCCAATTTTCCCGGTTCTCCCTTTTCCCATGCACATGCTGACTAGGGAGACGAGACGTGTTATCTTACTTTACTCAAACACAAAATATCTACTATGCAAATGGGACCCGGTTCCTGGCTAATAAATGGCTTCTACCAAGGCAATGGCTATTTTTACATTTTCATAAACACAGCCCCTATTTTTTCCAGTTTCCTGAATTTGCTGAGTGTGTGCACTTGCTTCATTCTGATATGCCAATTCAAATCAATTTGTTTAATTTTTTTTTCTCCAGGAAGCTATTAAAGAACCCAGAGAGCTTAGCTTAAGCTGCAGATTAATCCAACATAAAAGAAAAAGCTATTTGCATTCAAATTAGAGAAACCACAAAAATGTCTTTATTCCATTTTGCCCTAATTCTGACCCTGCATTCAACATTCTTCCGTGAGTCAAGCAAGCCGCAGTTCCCAAATCTGTAAAATGGGGGCTCAGGTTATCATGAAAGATAAAGAAAAGGCTCACTAAGAGCCCTGCCTTGTGCCTGGCACACAGTAGGTATATGATACTCGTCAGTTTCCTTCTCACCTCTTCCATCACTTGACATAAATCCCTCACATGTTGGAGTGTTCCCTACTTGACATATACTCATGTGGTCCATGATGGCGATCCAGGGTGATGGATAAGATGATCAAGCCAAGCGTGTGAGTGATCACCATGTGCTGGTGCCTGACTGACAATACAGAAACCTCTAGGGCAACCTGGAAATTAGTTTCCTTCAGGGAAGGTTACAGTGTGGACAAAAGAGTTAAGAAAGAGAGCGGCACCAGGACGTGAACCTTACCCCACACATTCAACGACTGGCAATACTTTTCATAGGACTTACAGGTGAGTCAGGTCACGGAGGCCACGGAAGGCATTTCTTGAAATGGTTTCTATTTTGTTCCCTTCAATGAACCTAAAAAGAATGGCAGTATAATTAACCTGAATTTTCTCAGCTTAACGTCTCAAAAAAAAAAATGATATTGGTATGCCTTCGAAATAAAACCTAAAAGCATTCGTGAATTTTAAATATTCATCTCTGAAGGCGAGGTCAGCTCCACCAGATTCTAAGTGGGAGCAGAGCATGCGTGAAAGGATTCAGGGCATAAGGGTATGTTCTGTATTCTTTCCAGAAGAAGCGTGGATGTCTTCAAATTCAGAGTCAGCAACATGGATGAAAACATCTTGGGAAACAAAAAAAGAGTAAGACATTCCATAAAGGCAGGCAAAGTTCATCTCTCTGCAAGCCTGGAATGCTCCCAGATGGTCAACCCTTCTTACATTTCATGGTGCCTGGCTATTAATACTTGTGTTAGTATCATTGTCCCTTGAGGAGAGCCCACTGCATCAGAGCTCCATATTAAAGTTTTTGCTAAGGGAGAATTCCATTAAGCTTGGCTTCTGTCAAACTTTGAGTTCATCATGTCCTACACAGTGTAATCACTGAACAAATGGGTGACAAGGCAGGAATCCTGTCAAGATCTCGAAGCCACTAGGAAGTAGGAAGTTAATGTAATTCTGTATGGGCCAAACTTCCTTCTCTGACTAAAAGGTCTTAGGGCTTGAGCATAGGGCCCTGCACTAATAACTTTGACCACGCTTTCAAGTTTTTGTGGGAAATATATGCACTACAATTATGCTCTAGGACCACCTTGGGACATAGACACCAACAGTTTAGTTTATGGCATCATATTTCATCAAATATAAGGAGGTCTTTAACGAGACGGTCCAAGGGAGAGGCTTTGAAACACAAGGCCATTAGTTAGTGAAGCAGTTCTTGATTCCTGCACTGAGAACGCTCTGATGTCTGTTTGTTTGTTTGTTTGTTTGTTTGTTTAATCTATTTGGTAACAGACTTCAGTACAAACTAAGTTATTCTCCTCAATCAGCTTGATAGTAAGATGAACTGCTCATAAGAGAAAACTGGTAGCTTTACATCCACTGCCGCCATCTCTTGTTTATGCGCTTTGACACACAGAGCCTGGCTGGACTTGGTGCTTCGGTAGGCCACTCCTCCCACGTGAAGTACACTGTCAGAGTGTCATGAGCGCATACACGTTATGCGTACTCTGGGGAACGAACTCCCCCATCGACATCCCTCCTCAGGACATAAAATGAGCAGACAGCTTTCTTAGACCCAAAATGTGTTTAGAATTCAAACATCTACCTGTTAACTTCAGATAAGAAAGCAGAGACAGGGCTTTAAAAATCCCTCTGAATGCTCAGGAAGGAAATCCCATCTGATAGCAGGATTAATATTATTATAAAGTTACAAAAGACAAGGATGAAAGAACTTAAGAGGAAAAAAGACATGAAAGCAGGAAAAGGCAGAAATCGGAGGGTAAAAGCTCATCGCTGGGGGGGAACTGCACATCTGAAAAGGAAAAATATAACCCTTTTTTAAAGAAAAAATAAAATTAGACCCTCATCAGCAGCTCACAAGAGATACTGCAAACGGGATATAGGCCAGCTAAATTAAAAACATGAAGTTGTATCCCCATATAGGGAGACTTCATTTAAAAATATGTAACCCTCAAAATCCTTCAGCTCTATTTCTAGCTCATCAGCAAATCCATGCCCAGTTATGAGGGGTAAAAATATCCAGCGCAATTTCCAATTGTGCTTACTACATGACAAATTAAATGTCAGCAGAGAATGAATGAATATCCCTCCTTCTTTGTTTCCTTTCCCCACTCTTTGTCCCCAGCCTCCTCCTGTCCCAACATGTTTATACACAAGTAAACTATAAAAGGTCAGCACTGAAAAGAGAATAGGGTTTCTCCACCCCTCAGTTCTACAAGAGATGCTGTTTGGCTTGGAAAGCAATACAGCAATTCTACTGACAGACCAAATGCTCAGCAAATAGACAAAGCACGCAACACTTACAGGTATTCGAGATGAAAAAGTCCAGCAAAAGCATCATCCCGGATGACTGTAAATGAGTTAGAATTCAGCAATCTGGAAAAAAAAAAAAAAAGGACAGATTTCAATGCAGAGATGTAAAACTGGAGTCACATAGTGAAGCCTAACTTGTTTCTCTTCCTGTGTTCAATCCATGGGCAAACATGGGCTCTTCTCATCCTAAGACTTACCCATGAGATGCACAAGCCGACTGGCTGAGGCTGATGAACAATGGCCAGTAGATTCCTTTCGGCCACGTTTTCTGGTCACCCCCATTACTCTATCCTTTTTCCCCTGTGGATCTCGGTATGTATGACCTGAGAGCTGTTATTTCCAAACATTCTAATGCTTAGCACAACTAAACAGCCAGTGAATACTTACGATACATGAACATTCATTGAATTAGAGGTCTAAAAGGGTCTAATCCAATGCTATTTTTAGAGAAACTTGAACCCACAGAGGTTAAGTGACTTGACTAAAGTCAGCAGCTTAGGCGCGCACACACATCTTTCTCCTATATGATATATTCCCATGATATATTAAAAAAGTTTTTAAAAACCTCAAAAGACTCTTTAATACCATATCGTTTTTAATGAGTCACCACTTAAGGCTATTTGGTAAAAATTTATACAGACTATACAGTGACCAATTAAGTCTATTTGGTAAAGTACCTAAAATTGTATTTCTATAATGTGAAAAATATATTTTAATAAAACTGGAATTCCTAAGAAATTTCAGATTAAAAAACTAAGTATAATGTTGTAAGTAGGTACATAGCATTTCAAGAACAAAAATATCAATATTAAGTTTATTTTTCTGTTGTACGTTGCTTTTTTTAATATTGATCTCATCTCAGATTTAAGAAACCAGTACAGGTACAGAGAATGAGAATCTGTATTCACAAGTTTGCCTGTCACTGATTTGCTTTTGAACGCTCCGTTTTTGGACATTTCTTTTCATTAGCAAACATTAACTGTCCTGGACATCAGGGTATAACAGAAGTACTTGCCAAAAGTGGCAGTTAAGGAGTGTGGGTTAGAATTCTGGCTGTGACTTTAGGCAAGTTCCTTAACTTCTCTGAGCCTCAATTTTCTCATCTGTCAAATGGGGAAATAAAAATACCCTCCTTGTAAGAATAACAGGATGATTAAATAAAAATTTGCATATAAATTCAGAATATGCTTCCCAACAGTGCATATACTCAGTCAACTAGAAATATTCCTATTTCCAGAGTAAGTTTAAGAATTTAAACCGTAGGTTTTCTTTTAAAGTGGAGAAACAGTTCACTTAGGTGAAGTTCTGGTCAAAAGCCAATGTAATCCTGTCCCTAGTTGCTGGCTATGGGCATTGGGATCTACGATAAAGTCCCTGAGGAAAACATGTGCCAAAAGGAAGGAGACTGAGCAAAGAGCCTTGGGACTCAGCTTGTAGGGACATGGCCAAGTCACCATGCAGAGCCAGCCATGGAACATGTACCGGTTTATCATGGAGCTTGGATATTTTAGGAAAAATTGACACCAACGAGGCAAAGACCGCCCCTCCCGGTACCACACCTCCGGGACCCCCATTTTCAGAGGGAACGTCTCATACTCACAGGAGCTGCAAGGAAGGCAGATGGGAAAACATTCGATCCTTGATTTCCGAGAACGTTCCATTTACCAGGCTCCTACGGGTAAAAGAGCAACAAAACAAGCCTGGGTTTCTTTTAGAAATGCTGGGCAGGGTGGGCTATCGACCTGATCCTCTACCTGTACTTCAGACAACTCCACTCGGGAACGAGGCTTAACACAGGTGGCCAGGGGCTTTGTAGAAGCAGGAAGGAGAAGAGTCAAGCCATGTTGCAGTGAACTGGATCAATATGAAAACCAGTCTGAATAACAGAAACCTTTACCATCAGTCTCCTTCCACAGACGTTATCTCAGCCAGTTTAAATCAATCTCCCCGCCTCCTTCGCTTAACTACAGGAGGCCATGGCTGCAAATGGATAATTACTTCACCTCTGCCCATGATTCTGTTTGTGTAGACATAGTGTTGATGTTGGCCGATGAAACTCTGGGGTAGGATTAGGCATTCCCCTTGGGAGCCCATCTCTGAAAGACACTCAGAGCACTTCTGATTAAATGCACCGTGAAAGCCTTGGGGAAAAACTCAGAGACACCTGAACTTGAATGTGCAGTGGGAGGCGATGCCATCTGCCATACATAACAGTCGATGTGGGGGCAAGAGATTTGCTCTATTCTTGCCATGAGGTCCCTCATCTTTTCTGGCCAAAGCAGAACCTCAACACATTATTTCAGAATTTCATCAGATAGCATGCAGATCAGTTGAGCGGCTACTGGCCTAAAGGATTTAACAAGGGGAATTCTAATTTCTGGAATCCTCCATGTTACCCGATTTAGCAATATTTGGAACCAAAGAGCCCTTCTTCCTCTGCCCGCCAGACTCCTAACTTTCTAGAAATGCAAATGGGAAGCCCTTCGCCCCTGGGTCCAAGCCCCTGTGCCTTGCTTGGGGCAGGAGGGTACAGTACAAAAGGAAGAGCCCTGAGCACAGCAGCTTCACCTGGGAATTCCCTGCCTCTGCTATTGAGTGGGTATCACCCAGCACCTCGGCCTGGAGCAAGGGAGTCATTTCAGCAGAAAACATTTCCCAGCAGTAAAGAAACAGCCCAGTAGCCCCTTCCACAGCCATTATGAGAGCTGGTCATGTGGCTTGAGTGGCCGTGTGCAGACAGGTTGAAAGCATCTCTTAGCAGGTGGCTAAATGATGTGGATCCTTTCCCGTCAGTTCCTTCAGAGCAAGAAGAGCATCTAATGTAATATGTTGGGGCAGCAAGAAGCCCTTGTGAACTCGGGCTGACTTCCAGCACCTGACCACTGGGCTGGGTGCCCCGCATGCCCCAACGCTCTGCCACACCCTCTGTGCTCCTGTTTCCAGACCATACGGGACAGACCCCACTTCCAGAGGCTGTGTGCCTTTACCCAGCTTCTCCCTAACCTGCACTGTGGGGAAGTCGGGGAGAGGGGGCAAGGGGACCAACCACAGCCCCAAACCTGAGGCGGTGCCCTCACTCCAGTCATGTTCACTGCATATACACGCCTTTACAGCACCACCTCACAACGACACAGGTCCTCTCAAACTTTAATGCGCCCCAGAATCACCGGCGGACGCCAAATTCAGACTCCAAGGCTCCACTCCAGAGCCCCTGCTTTATTCGGCGCGGGCCCCAGAATCTGCACTGGCACAAGCTCCCCCAAGTGGGTCTGATGCAGGTGGTCCGCGGGCCACTTGGAGAAACACTGCCACAGAGATTTGTCCGGGTTCCCTCCATTCCCCCAAGGCCCCGAGACTCCACCCACGTCCCGGAGTGCGCCCCCACCCAAACGTAAAGGAGCGGGCTGGGGAGTGGGGCCAGGTCGCGCTGTCCCGGCGCCAGAGGCAACTCCCTGGCGGCGGCGGGCGCAGGGCAGGGCGGGGCGGGGGCTGGAGGGGTCCCACTCACTCACAGGGAGCTGATGTCGCCCGGCACGACCCTGGGCACCCAGGAAGAGCCCACGCAGATGATGGACTCCTTGGTGCAGCTGCAAGTGGCGGGGCAGCGCGCCAGCCGCCTCACCTGCGCGCTCGGCGGGACCACGCACGCGGCGCCCAGCAGCAGCAGCAGCAGCCCCCGCGCCGCCCCGCCGCCGCCCCGCCGCAGTTCCATGCCCGGCGCCCGGTCCCCGCCCCGGGCCTGACCCCCGCCGCCGCGCCGCGCGCTGGGACCCGGCGCCTCTGCAGACGCGGGCGCCGCTCGCCGCTCCGCCGCCGCCGCCGCCGCCGCCGCTAGCGAGGACTCGGGCGCCGCGGGTGTGGGAGGCCGAGCCGCAGCCGAGCAGCATGCTGGCCGCCACCCCCACTCGGCGCCCCACCAGCCGAGCCCGAGCTGCTGGGCGGCCGCCGCCGCTGCGCCCGCCGCACTCGCGCCCGCCTGACATCAGCACTCGCGCCCGCAGCCCGCTCTGGCCAATGAAGAATGCGGGGCGGCCGCCCGCCCCGCGGGAGTGGGGCCGCGCCCCGCCCCCACCGCGCCCCGCGACTGCCACCCCCCTCCGGGCCCTCCCGGGAGCTGCAGGGAGCGGGAAAAGTTAGGTGACCTTGGGGGAGGGGCCGGCCTGAACCGAGACCCCCCTCCCCACCCCCGGGGCCCGGCCGAGCGGTGGGGGATCAGATGCCCGCAGCCCCTCCACCGGTTCTAAATCATTTGGGGGGAGACTCTGAGCTCCTCTTGCCCGGCAAAATAAATAAATAAATAAAGTAGGGTCGATGACTGGGAAGGGAGATTTTGTCCTGGGTGCTTTGAAGAATGTAGAATTTTGAGCAGCTTTCTTAATTTTTAACAGAAGAAACGAAACGACTGCTGTCATTGAGTTGGGCAGAGCCGGATCTTTTGTGGTGGGGCAGTGGGGTCTGGCTCCTGGCCCCACAGCACCCAGGGTTACTGAAGTCACCTTTTCCTGCTGAAAGGATGTGGAAAAGAGAAGCTGCTACAGAGTGCGCGTCGGGCTCCCCTGGGCCCTGCCCGCTGCTGCCCACAGAGAAAACCCGCGGAGGCTTTCTCCCTCGGCGTGCTCTCTGGCACCCTAGCCACCCCAGTTCAAGGACAGGGTGCTTCGTTAATAGATACTGACGGAGAGATGCATTCTGGGCACTCTACATTTAATCTTCTCTTGTCCCTTTGAGCCATGTCCTGTTAATACAACTGATGCTCCGTCGAGAAAATTGAGCGGGGGAAAATTGAGGCACAGGAAGCCCCAGCGGTGGTCCAGGAGTGAGCGGCCGGGCAGAGATGGGGATGGGAAACCAGGTCCTCCCTTCCTCCTCTTCCACTCTGAACTTTGCTTGAATCTTACCATAAGGTAGTGTGAACTGGAGAAATCAAAGGAAATGGCCCAAGCAAAACTAAAATGATGGCTAATAGCCCAGACTGCCCAGAGTGGGGAATCCAGGTCACTGTCACCCAGCTACTAACGAAGGAAACCCGTTTTATGTGTTCTATGACATGCCCAGAGAAGGCAAGGCTCAATGCCTAAGGTTATGAGTACGGGAATCTCTGCTACTATCACTGTTTCTGCAGCCATTCTGAACATGTACTGGGCTGGCCCCTGTGGGAGGCCACAAAGGAACAGGCCTTATCCTCAGGGTGCTTGAAGTCTAGCTAGGCAAATAGCCCTAAAGAATTCACTCCACATGGCTACCAGGGGGCACAGACTGATCAAAAAGGGGTTCGGGAATTGAAAGCGAGTGTGTCGCAGTTAACCTCAGGGAAAGGGTTGGACATCCATCACAGGAAGCATTTCCCCAGCACCTAGCATCTGCGTGAAACCAGTCTACATTTATCATCATTTAATTTCCACATCTCCCTCCGCCTCCCCCGGACAAGTGGGTCTTCCCATTTCATAGATGGGAAAATGGAGCTCTGAGATGCTCTTCTCTTGCCCAGAGGGTCCTTAGGACACAGCCAGGGGCATCCCACTCCAGAACAGGCTGCTGTGTCTAGCCCTCACTGCTGTGTTGGCATGCATTCCACAAATGCTTTACTCAGCATGCCCAGTGCCAGCGCCGAGAACGCAGGCCACAGTCTGAAGAGGGTGACTGGCACGCCCCCCTGCAATCATGGATGTGTGTCCTGCACCCCTGAAAGACGCCTGCCTTAAGAGGGATGGGCTACCGCTTAATGGAGAGGAGGGCTGTGAAAAGAGATGAGTTTTCCCAACCTTTGTTCCTCCTTTATAATCAAGGGCAAAGATAGTACGGCACAGTGGTTCTTAATCAGGGGTGACCCTTGGCATTGTCTGGAGATACTTTGGGTTGTCATAGTAGGGTAGGTCTGACTAGCATTTAATGGCGAGAGGCTAGGGATGCTGTAAAACATCCTACAATGCACAACAGTGAATGATCCAGCCCAAAATGTCACCAGTGCCTAAGTGGAGAGACCCTGGCCTGGTGTCCTGGAAAGGCCATTGGCACGAGGAATTTCAGAGTACAGATGCTAAGCCTGGCTCCACCATTCATTGGCAAACTTTGGTTACGTCACTCCCAGCCTCTATTTTCTCATCTATAAAGTGGGAGTAAGAAGATCTTCCTCTCTCTTCCCTGTACAAATGTGACATATTATCATTTTTACTATCCTCACCCTCCCCAAGCAAGGGCTGACTCCAGCCCATCCTCTCTGACCAGAAACACTACAAAGTCCCCCGTAGGAAGGGTGCAGAGAGGAGGCTGGGTAGCATAGCTGGCAGGGTCGGTATTTGTTTCGTCTCTGTTAGAAACACTAAGTGAGTGCTTGTAAATTATAAGGTGCAGTTTATAAATTAAGATATAAAAATGGAAATGCAGATTACTTTGGTTTGGTTCCAAGATCTTCAGCTGTTAAAAAAAAAAAAAAAAAAAAAAACTTAATAGACAATCAGAGAAACACAATCTGTTTCCAGGAAATAGCAAGAGTTTTTCAAAATGTAAGAATCCTTGTTCAGATGTACACTTACTCAAGCTGTCTCCATGACACCAGCACACATTCATACCCATAGGGGGTGAAATGGTGCGGGCCAGAGTGGCAGGTGTAGACAGATCAAAGCATTCGTTGTTCATTCATTTCTTCTCTCATTCAACCACCTGTCAGTTCATTCGGTCAATTCTGTTAGATGCTGGGTCAAATGAAATGTCAAGAATGGCTCCCATGTTTTAGCTTAAGCCAGTGGGTAGATGGAGGCATCATTTCTTGAGACGAGAAGGCCTAGAAGAGGAGAAGGGTTGGCTGGGAGAGAGGTATCAAGAGTTTAGCATTAGAGATGTTGACTCTGAAATGTCCAGGAGACATCGATGTAGACCTGAGTTGGCAGCTAGATGGCCGGAGGGATGGTCAGGTGGAAATGAGGGGCAGGGGTAAGATGGGAAATCTTCATACCCTAAATGAAACGTCGATTCTCCCTCAGTAAGTCCTCAATGTAATGTTGGTTGATTGCATGAATAAATGACGGAACGAATGAATCAATGACATTTTGAACATATAGACACTAAAGGGAAGATATTTCTCAAGTGCAATTAGCAAGGAACAACAGAAATCTTACAGAAGAGGGTGAATCTAGGAACACTGCAGTTGGGGATCTATTTTTAGACGAAAAATAATCTTCAAACAATAAACCAAACTGTAAGTCTCATGAGTATCTCAGAGACCTCATCATGCTCCTAATCCCCCTTCCCTATTTTCCAACCAGACTCCACTCCCACCAGAACTATAAGCTTTGGAAAGCCTTCACTAACGTCTAACAGTTCTGGCTCTGACGTTCGCACTAACAAGAGAGGAAAAAGTCTTCATCCAAACCTCAAAGGCACTGGACTTGAATGGCTACAAATGAGATTCCCTGGGGCAAAACAAAACAAAACAAAAATAAAACAGTCTTGTCCATTTTTTTTCTATCAGAGAATTTGCCAATCCCTCTTTGACCACAGCGCCCCAATGCACCACTCTTGCGGTTGGCTGCTGGTCAAATGTAGACGCCACTTTCTGGCTTCTTATCATTTCCTTTCTTCGTAAACTCAGTGGGTGTCACAAGTCTGGAACTCACTCTGAACTTGCCCCAGCCTGGCCTCTTGACTTTCCATCATGTTATTGAAGGGCTGCCTGCGGATATCTCATGCAGTTTCCTAAATCGGTTAAAAGGCCCTCGAGACCCTGGCCATGGCGTCTGGTGACCTTTGCCACCTCCCCCCCGCCGCCAGTGTAATGGGCACCTGTGGGATATTTGTCACCCAATCACAGCTGCACCTTCTCATGGCAGCGGGACACAGTTTTGCTTGGGAGGGAATGACTCCTTCTTAACATTCAATCCGTGTTGCTCATTTGATGAACACTTCCATCTTCCATGGCATATGTCATCTAGACTAAAGCATTCCAGGACACTTCATTCTCCCAGCCACAGTGACTAGTTTAATGGGGAACATATCACTTAACTGGAGCAATCCAGAGAAGGGTGAATTCCCTCTCTGCCTGAGCTGGGACATCCATCCGCTCCTGTTTTACAGGCTTTCAGACTCGAATAGGGACTTACACAATCACGCTACACCCCACCTCCCACCCCCTCCCTGATTCTTAGGCCTTTGGACTAAGCGGAATTACACTACTGTTTTTCCTGGGTCTCCAGCTTACAGATGGCAAATTATGGCACATGGAACTTCTCAGCCTCCAGAACTATGTCAGCTAATTTCGTGTGTGTGTGTGTGTGTGTGTGTGTGTGTGTGTGTGTGTGTAAAATCATTGGTTCTGTTTCTCGGGAGAACCCTGACTAATATATCACTTTATATTTGTAAGACAGAATGCCTTTAGGCATGTTCTTACTTCTAGGAGCCCAATCTTTTAGTTGGGTAGAGTTGATTAAAAATACATTTATAAGTCACAGACAGTGGGTCTGAGTAAAGTCAATCCCCTAAGACAAGGACAGTTTTCTAAATAACAAACTTTCATGGTCTCACATTTATGAGTCGATATAATAATTTTATGAGAAATCTTTCTGTTCTTATTTGCAAACAGACTTAGAAATTCTGCTTTAGGAGAACAAGTTACACAGTGAGTACAGATTTAAATTTATAGCAATAGGTCTGTAAATATTCTCTAAGTTCTTCCCTTATCCATAAACAATGGTTAATTCAATGCTTTGCATCCTGAAACGACATATATTCTCTTAAGATTCCTACTACTGAAAACTGTGGCCTTGGGTCTCCATTTTAATCAAGGCTAACTTAAAGATATTAGGGGCTTAAAATTTTTTCATTCTTCATTTTTCATTGTGCGTTCTTATACCCTCTGTTCAACCCACCCCAGCCCAGATCAAAATGTATTCTAAGGGAAGTATCTGAAATGCATCCACATTTAATCCCAATGGCTGTTTGTTCAATGGACCGCCCTTCCCAGGGACATGTTTGAACATAGCTCTCAGGAATAAACTAAACACCAAAAGGCAAAATTCAGACAGAGTCCCTGAAATCAGAAAATGGACTAAGGCTTCCACTGCCGCCTGTAGCCCTGAGCATGGGTCTCCCCTCTCCACTCCACCTATGCCTTATAGGAAGAGTTGCCCTGAAGAAAAGTATCCAAAGCTTATCCTCAGAGCCCTCCCTGTGCCTCCCTCTCTTTAGCTGTTCAGAATCTAGTACTAAGAAGCACTGGCTTAGTGAGGGCATCATGGAAAGTGCTACTGGAGGGCCTGATGGGATCCCAGTTTCACCATTTATCACCAGTGAGACCTCGGCAGGTCTCATCTTCTGTAGGCCTTGATTTCTTCTTCTGCAAATGGGAGAGGATGATACACATCGCCCTGGGCTGCTTGAAGGACCAAACCAGTTGAAGAACGTGACAATTCTTTGTAAGTTAGTTAATTAAGTGGTTAGCTAGTACATCTCTACTTGTTCCTTGAGAGCCACAAATCACTGCAGATATGAATATGGCTATGGATATGGCTATAGATATGGCTATGGATATGGCTTGGATATGGCTATGGATATGGCTATGGATATAGAAATGGATCTATCCACAGCCCAAGAAAAAGAATCTGTGCATTTTTCTGGAAGCTAGAAAGATTAGTTTAATTGTTCAGCAAATATTATTGAGCCACTCCACAGAGAAAAATGCCGTGCTAGACTCTGGGAATACAGTGGCGGAAAGGCAGATGTGGTGTGGCTGTGCATTCCTGCTGCTCCCAGCCTGTCCTGCTCATGCAGCAAATCCAGGTGGATATCCTGCACACTTGGATTAGCAGCCCTCAGGCAACTGGACAGACTCCCAGGAGCCCAGCCAGGGAACAATATGGTGGTAACACCAACGCACATGCCCCCAACTTCCTGCACACCAGGGCAAAACCAGACCCGCCACTGCACTAAGATAAAGTCTCATCTCTTAAACAAACCTCATGACTACTTGTTCTCAAAGGATAGGATGACATTGGAGCTTAGAATTTACATGCCTCTTAAAGACTGTTAATTTGATAGGCAAGCAGGTGATCCTTCATTTAAGGACAGACAAGGGGGTGTGTCCACTGGCCCAAATGCAAATCTGCAGGAGTGGTCACTTCAGGAAGAGGTAGTTATAAATCCCATTTATCCTCAGCAGGCTGTATTAGCTCACATCCGACAAAAGCTTGTCTTGTGTAAAAAAAAAAAAAAAAAAAAGTTCCAGGAGTGTTTCTAGCTCGAGGATATTTTTCTCCAAGGCAGGAGAAGTAAAGTAGCTCATAAGGATACAACGGTAAGATCTGACAGTTACACAGCAGTTTCACAGTTAACAAGGCCTCTTCACTCCCATTTTCTCAACTGCAGCCTCACCATAATCCTGGAATAGAAGATGTTTTCAGAGAAAGAAACCGAGGCATGGACGGGTTAAGTGTCCTGCCCGAGATCAGGCAGCCAAGGCCAACATGTCACAGGCTGCGGGGGACTGAGTTGTCCTAGCCACCACGATCATGCTGGAGGGCATTGGGGTGAAGGTTATGCATGGATATGTTAGGGAAAAAAAGCCGCAACAAATCAATCCCTTCCACCAGAGTCTAGAAAGCAGGAGCCTTGCTATTCCTTCCTCCACCTTGTCCCCAAGGTACTTACGGGCATATCTTTTTTTCCCCTTGTGCACCATTGGTGAGAATGTAAATTGGCGCAGCCACTGTGGGAAATACTATGGAGGCTCCTCAAAATAACTTAAGAATAGAACCGCCATGTGACCCAGCAGCCTCACCACTGGGTGTAGACCCAAAGGAACGGAAATCGGGACCTCAAAGATACACCTGCAGCATCATCCACCGCAACAAAATGGAAATAGTCCAAGTGTCATCCAATGAAGCCATGTCTCTGATGTTCAACTATTGCCCAAAAGCAATGGTAAATGTGACCACTCTACAAGCCCTCAGAGGGTGGGTCTCAATGATTTTCAGGCCATGCATGACCTACGAGATGTCCAAAATTCCCAAGAGGCACCAGCTGGGTGCAATAAAGCAAATGGTAAAATGAAAACCCTCTGCAAATTTCTCCTTGTTGCAGAGGAGGCCTGGCTGGAGGCAAGAATCGCCAGGAGGCAAGAGAGAGCTGCTGAAGGGTAACAAGGGCAGGGAGAGGAAAGGGCGTAGTCACCCTTGGAGATCTCACGTAATTCTGGAGCTAGCTGGAAAACCTGCCCCCAGCCTCCCTCCACGCCCCTCCCATTCCAGTGGGGCTGAGCAGCGCCTCGGGGGCACAGTCCCAAACAGCACTGTTTATTTTTATCTTTTATCCACTGAGAGCAATAATAGGATTCATCAATAATGTCTTATTTTTAGACTCATTTGGGAAATCAGAAAATTTGCCATGAGAATAGCATTTCCTCCAATCTACTTTACTACAATATTTTGGACAACATGATTATAGCTGGATTCCCCCATAAAAACCAAAGCTTTTCTGGTATCTGGAAACAGCTCCTAAGGGCCAGAGTATGGCCAAAATTGATGCTGTCAGATAAGCTCAAGAGTCTGTATTTACCTGTCGTAAATGTGCCCAGTGCCTAAAAAATGAGGTCAGTCTTCCTCTGGCTCTTCCTAAGCTCTCTTGGGACATTGGTCCGCAGTGGTATGCTATTTGGAATCTTTGGGAAGCAGAGGCTGAGTTGGAATTGAAAGTGGAAAAGGCTTATTAAGGAATAACACCTCTAAAAGGGGAGAAGCAGGCCAGGGCAGGGGAGGCCCCAGTAAGTGACCCCGCAGAGTTCAGCCAGCCCTATGGGGGTGGAGCCTCTGAAGCTGAGACTGCCTGTTGGAGGAAATGGCTGACCTTTGTGCCACCACCTTGCTAAATCACAGTCCTGATGTTCCCTGAGAGAAGAGTGACGTTGGCTTGCAAGCCAAAAAGGACCAGAGAAGCTAAAAGCCGGAGACTGTCAGCTAAGCGCAGTCCTGCCCACTGGTCATCCAGGTTTTTCAGGAAGAGACACCTGAGCTGTGATGTCCCAGGTCTGCTAAACACAATGAAAGAGACATTTGAGCTTCGCCAATTGACACAAACTGAGAGGAATATAGTAAAAGCTGTTACAAAAGGACTCCGGGCCTTTTTGGGCCCAAGAAACGGTTAGCTGTGATTACTTCTGAAAAATTTACTGCTTAACAGGAGCTAATAACTGCTGCTTATTGAACTCCATTTTTTATAGGTCATTGGTTGATTCAACACCTATCGAGTACTTTCTATTTTATTTATTTAGTAATTAGTTAATTATTTTTTATTAAAGTATAATTGACATACAATATTATATTAGTTTCAGGTGTATAACATAGCAATTCGATATTTATATACCTTATAATGTGATCAACACAATAAGTCTAGTAATCATCTGTTACCGTACAAAGTTATTATAATATTATTGACTATATTCCCTGTGCTGTCTATTACATCCTCATGACTTTTATTTTATAATTGAAACATGTATTCCCCTTCACCTTTTTTGCCCCCCCCCCCACTATACTCCCCTCTGGCAAACATCAGTTATTGAGCGTTTTCAATATGTATCTGCCGAGCTCCTTGAATATGGCAAAAACCCTGGGTGAAAGACAGAGGCTACAAAGATTCCCAGGGCCGAAGTCCTGCCCTCAAAGGCCCAGCACTCACACAACGGATAACTTTCAAAATGCAAGAAATCACATAATTGCTATTGAAAAGGAAGACACTTGAGATTGATCAGTTGACAAAAACTGAGAGGAACTTGGTCAAAGTGGTTAGAGATCTTCTTCAAGGGAAGGTGTTAATAGTCCCAACATCCTGGGGGAGAGTCTAAGGCTCAGAGAGGTTAAGCAATTTGCCTTCGGTTGCACAGGGAGAGGCAGATTCAGGTTTCGAAGTAAGGTCATCTGACTTGAAAATCCAGGTCATCCGACTTGGGTGAATTTGAGATAAAATGACACCGCTGGCCGGGGAGAGCACGCAGCAGGGTGAGAAGGAGGAGGGATTCTGGGGGAGAAGAACATGGGTCCAGGGCTGGGTTGTCTGCGGATCCTCTGAGTGGATGTGCCCAGGAGCCAGGTAGAAATCTGCATCTAAAATGTGGATGAGAGACTGGGATGAGGAAGGGGTTTGTGTTAGTAGGTGGAGACCTGCTCGTTGACCATGATGAGCAGCCGGTCAGCTTAGAAAAATACTATGGTCTTGAGACTCCAAAGTTTGACTAAATGCCTTCTAGTTTCGAAAAGAGGAGCAGGGTATGTTTTTGCCTCACGAGCGGAGCAGGGGGCAGAGGAGTGGGCTAGAGAAATAGGGAGCAAGAAAGAAGGACAGAGACAGATGAGGAAGGCTCTGCTAGCTACAAGCCCTTCCTTGGGACTCCTCAATCTTTGGAAAAACTGCCAAAAGCACACAAGCTCAGGACGAGTGGGGGGTTTCTTGTTGTCGTTTGTTTGTTTTGCTGAAAGCCAGCAAGGGAGACTTTCATGCCAGGCCCACAGTGGCTGACACAGAGACTATGTGCTCAGAGCACGGGCCCAAGCAGAGGGACCCGACAACCAAGCCTGAGAATCGCAGAAGTCACGGGCAAGGCTCTGGCCTTTCACGGGCCAGAGCGTCAAATCAAATCTACCAAGTTCTCTGTGGACCAGGGAGGCCTGGCTGCGTGAGAGCAGGCTGAGGATGGACCTCTAGCCACCGCCTGAGAAACTGCGATGGAGACCGAATCCAGCGAAGGAGAAAGCAAAGGGACAGAATAGAGGACGGAGGTGACAGTGAGCAGAGGGAACGGCCTGGGGGCCTGGCTCTAGCCTGAACCAAGTGTTGAGCATTAGCTAAATCAACCAAATACCTCTGGGTCTCATGGTCACCACGGGGGAGCAGGAGACCACACAACCCCAGAGATTTTCAACCGCTGATGCCGTTGGCTCTGGGGAAGAGCAAGCAGGAAGGTCGGAGCAGCGGGAAGAGCTACATGTCATGGATACAGAGAGGGGAGGCACGAAGCGGTGGCTTCCGGTGCTGCCGAGTGCTGAGGCTAAGGTCACGGGCAGAGCCGCCCACTGGGAAAGGGGCAGTGCCTTCTGGGAGAGTAGCAGGGCCAGAGGGCCATTCTCCTGTCTAGGAGATTATGTGTCCACAACTTTTTTTTTTTTTAATAAGGTGCCAAGTATAGTTCCGTTGGGAAAGTGTCTCCGTACCAGACCTGAGTGTCCAGCCCTGACGTGTGCGCGAGGGCGGCACATTCTGTCCCGACCGCTGACCCATTTCTCAACACCAGGTGACAGGAACCCCACTGCTCAAACTCAGGGCCCCAGGGATAATTAGGCTCTGATCATGCAGCTCTGGAAATGAGGATCTTCTCTCCTGAACGGATGAAGGACTCGCAGGAGGAAGGAGGGATGCGACCTTGTGTGGCGAGTCTCCTTTCTGTCACTCTGACTTTGACTATTCCGGCAGGCTCTCCACTGTCCCCCGCTGTACTGTCTCCGGCCAAAGAAGATGTTGAGCAACTTCAGACACAACTTTGTGAGCCCGGGAGGGCAGACCGAGCGTCACTGAGAAGACCCTCACGTCACCGACAAATCCCTCTCCAACTCAGACGCCACGGCAGCTGAGATGAGAGACTCCTTTGCCAGTTCTTCCCTTAGGAGGAATAATAAATAACCCATTGCTCATCTTTGCTCAGCAATGGGTCACCTATCACCTCATTAAGATCTTTTCTCAGGTGTCTAGTCCCCAGCAAGGCCTCCCCTGCCTCCGTCATCCTCTATCGGTTCGCGCAGCTTTTTCAACATCGTTTTCCTCATTAGAATGTGATCGCCACGAAAGGCAGAGACCTTGCCTGTCTTATACTCTGCTGTCTAGAAAAGCTCCTGGCACTGAACGGTCACTCAGTGAAGACTGGTGAATGAGTGGATGAGCAGATGGCATTGGGATGGTATGCTTCTGGGGGAAGCCAAGGGCAGACACCATGATGTTTGGTTCGCTGTTCTAGACCCATTGCCTATCCCAGTCCCTGACCCATCAAAGACTTTCAAATATTCATCAGATGAATAGATAAAAGCAAGCAGGAAGGACCGATATCTATCCCAGCATGCACACTGTGTGACCGAGGAAGAGTCCCAGACAGCATTTGGATTCGGAGCACCCGGAATGGTCACTAATGAAGAGGAAAAACTCTATGAAGTCAGGGAGAATCAAAGATTCGTGAGGCCCCTAGAGCCATGTAGATCTCTGGTCTAAGATGATGAGGAGGTTCCCATCATACAGCATGAAGATTGGCTTCTAAAATTCTCCTTCACCATAGGGAGGATGGACTCTGTCTCTAACTGGCCCTACAACCTTAATCTCTCTGGGCTCTATAAAAGTTATTGAATGAATGGGTGAGTGAGCAAATGAATGAATGATAACACTATGCTATAATAAGAACTTGCAATGGTTCTAACTCTCGAAGGAGCATAGAGGTAGAAGGGTATTAGCCTGTATGAAAAATTAGATTGCCTCAAAGACATTCTTCTAGGAAATCTCGCCATTTGTGACAACATGGATGGACCTTGAGAGTATTATGCTGAGGAAGACAAGTCAGACAGAGAAAGATAAATACTTATATGTTCCACTTATACGTGGACTCTTAAAAACAAAACAAAATAAAACAAACGAACAAAACAACAGACACAGAGAATAGACTGATGGTTACCAGAGGGGAAAAGCTTGGGGTGGGGGGTGTGAAATGGGTGAAGGAGATCAATTGTATGGTGATGATAACTAGACTTACAGCTGTGAACACAGCGTAGTATACACAGCCGCCATCTTAGAATGTTGTACTCCTGAAATACATATGTATTTTATTCCAATTAAAAAAAAAAAAAACTGAACGCAAACAAAAAAGGCATCCTTCTAGTGCTAACCATCCGCATTTTAATTGTCGACGTGTAAAAGAAACTTCTTCTCAAGCTAAGAAAGCAGATGAATTCGAAGGCAGCAGGGCTCAGCATGGAAGTAAATACATGGATCTGGTTCTCTCTTCCCTCCTCCTTGTTCTGTCATCTTTTCAAGTCAGGTTCTCAGCTCAGAGTGTCAGGTTCACATCCTGCGTTTGGATGGAGGAGGATTTCTCTTCGGAGCGTAGAGGTTCAAATCTGGGGGCGGTTTGCTGGGCTTATACTCAATAAATTCCTGGTGTAGTTGTGGGGGGTTCTCATCTCTATTAACCCAATAAAAACTGGTCCTGCTGCCCGTCATGAAAAGGACATTTGAAAGTCACAGCCACCACTAATTCACGGGGGTACACTGGAGCTGCTTCATTTGAGTGATGACTGGAGGGTATTTTAGTAATTTGAAATCATTGGATTTGTTAAAGGGCTCGCTCACCTCATCTTCCAAGTGTGCCTAAATAACTTACATCCCTGTTTATTAGATTATTTTCTTCAAGATTTCATTTATATACAATGTTCCCATAAACCGTTGACTTGTTTTTGATTCTTCTTTACTATTTCATGTCCATGGTTTTGTATTACAGCACCCCTCGGCAACCAGGGGTGGGACCGCAGGGCGTAACTGACCCCATAGGATTTGAACGACATAGCCAGAGAAATGTTTTGTTTGGACAACGTGTGGTGTGCTGTTATTGACTAAGGCTCAGGCCAAGAGCCATGTTTTTTGTCCTACCTGATTAGAATGGTTTGCACAAACCATTCCCTCTGCCTGGAGCCCATCCACAGCCTTCTCACCTACCTCCTCCCTTAATAAGTTTCCCTAGTGATTCACTAGATCTCAGTTCAGCCAATGAGAGGGACTGAGAGAGATGAGAGGACGGAGGAGAAAGAAGCTGGCGATATTTCTTCCCTCCACCTCCACCTCTGGTAACATCTCCCACCACATAAGCGCACCATGGTTCCAGCTTCTTGTAGGTGACCCTGACTTCTGACCACCACCTCCTCCCTTGTGGTGGCCATGGCTTCATGGCTGCTGCCAGTCTCTGAATTACCTCTCTGTCTCCTTTTGACTTCTTAGCTTCTCTATCAGTAGTATGACAAATTCCTGGAATAAATTCCCTTTCTATGAATACCCAAAGTGCTTTCCATTTCCTTGTTGGACCCTGATTGATATCATTCAGGAGAAATTATTTTAAGTAGACTTTGGAGGAAAATAGACACTTATTTCAATAATACTGTTATTGTTCAAATTAGTTCTGAAATTTCTTTCTCTTGGGGAATTATCTTAAAACCAAATGTTCAAGCCAAAAAAGAACACCAGCACATTCACTTTCTGGAGCTGCTACAACAAATTATCACGAACATGGTAGCTTCAAACAAAAGAAATTTATTCTGTTAGTTCTGTGGGGCAGAAATCTGAAATCGAGGTGTCAGCAGGTCCGTGCTCCCCCTGAAGGCTCTGAGAGAGAGCCCTTCGTTGCCGGTCCCAGCTGCCGCTGGCTCTAAGCTCCCCTGGCTCATGGCTGTGTCGCTCTAGTCCCTGCCTCCATCGTCAGAGGGCCTTCTCCGATTTGCTGTCTCCTCCATCTGCCTCGGTCGTGTAAGGCCGCTGTCATTGGATTCAAGGCCCACCTGGATAATCCAGGATGAACTCATCTTGGGATCCTTAACTTAATTACCTCTGTAAAGACTTTTTTTCTAAAAAGGTCACAGTCACAGGTTTCTCAGATTAAGACATAAACAGATCTTTGGGGGAAGGGTCACCTTTCAACCGTTTTCATTGCTTTAGCTTCCTCTGTCTGAGTCTCTCTCTCTCTCTCGCTCTCTCTCTCTCTCATTCTCTCTCTCTCTCTCTCTCTCTCTCACACACACACACACACACACACACACACACACACACACATGCACGCATACACACACACATTCATTACTCCATTTGATCATCAACTTCATTAACCCAACTTAGCTCTCACATTTTTTGCTGTTTCCAAAAATTAAATCAACTCTTAAAAGATGGGGAATGTCTTCTATGGCAAATAATGGAAAACCTTATCATAGCAGCGTAAATAGAGAGGAAAAATGACTTGCTGACATCCACAAAAGCTGGTCAGTCGAACTCTGTCTCTCACTACGGCTGACTCTTCCAGTCAACAGAAAAGGGATTTGCGTCTCTGTGCTTGAAAAGCATGTTCGGTTCACTTGGCACTCCTTCTCTGCCCTCACTCAGCAGTTGCTTTTTCTGTTTTTAATCCAAATACATGTTTTCTCAATTATTCTTAGTATGCATTAATCTGCCAAGTTAAATATAGTTAAGACAGCTATTTATCGGCCCTGTGATATTTTTAAGAGTAAAGGGAGGTCCTTCACAAAGGCGTAATTTTTCACAGAATCATCTGAAGGCCTAATTTTTATCTTTTTTTTTTTTTTTTTGGTCCTGGCTCAAGTCAATGAATAATAAACAGTGATGTAAATGAAGACTTTAGATGACTTTACCAAGATTATACTCCGGTTATTGGTTCGAAGCAAATAGAATCCTTTACTGAAATATAGCAGCACTGACTAATGCTCACCAAGAATAAACTGGAATGAGCATTAGATGTAGAAATAGAACAAGTAATTGCCCTGAGTTAAAAAAAAAAAAAATGATGTGCTTCGTAGATGAATCAAATTCCACATAATTTTTAATGTAAGGGAGAAGCAAGTTCGTATGTAAAGTATTTGTAGAGTCTTTAAAAAGTGGGGAGAAGGAAAAGCCAGCTTTCAGAGCTCACCCTCGTGACCAGTTAAACAGCGCCTCTCCTGTGGCTATTGCTGGGGAAGGCTCGCTTCACAAAGTAGAGATACCAGAAAGAGGTTTCACAGCATTAATTAAA
Source organism: Rousettus aegyptiacus (assembly GCF_014176215.1). Lineage (NCBI taxonomy): Eukaryota > Metazoa > Chordata > Mammalia > Chiroptera > Pteropodidae > Rousettus > Rousettus aegyptiacus. The sequence continues at coordinate 13,745,695 of NW_023416285.1, forward strand.
ATGTAAAGAAGAAAGAGCCCCTAAAATCTTCTCATTTCCTTTTCTAAAATTGTGAGCAGCAAAATATGTGACTGATCATGCAAGAATATGGATTGTTCTAGCAAAACACTAATCTGACACATATTTTATGAAACTCATAATAGACTTGCTGTTGATGAATTAAAGCTACCAGTCACCGAGGCCATTATATTCATCTCCAATATTTGCAACAACCCTGCCCTTTTATAGATAAGGAAATTAGGACGCAGAAAACCAAAAACTTTACCCAAGGCCACAAATAGAATTACCTCGATTCTAAAATGCCATTGACTGTGGGACTCGCCATCGATTTCATAACTGCTTTATAGGGACCAACAAAAAACACACTTCATTAAATGTACAGCTCTGTTGTAAGATCAATTGCGCTTTCAAAAACATTAAAATGTGAAAGAAAAAAAAAAAGAGCATCTGAAATACACGGAAATGTGGCAGAACACCAGCCCTGAGGAAAGGCTTTCTATCAAGGTCTTTCTGGTCACGAGACCCAGGCTCTCTCCATGACAGCCTGCTCGCTCTCTCCTCTGTGCGTCAGGGCCAACGGTGGCAGGTCACTCTGAGAACCAGAACTCACACAACGAAACCACATTTTTAGTCCTCTCCATCTCTTGTTAGCTTTTCCGTGAGCTGTGCCAGTAAGGACTCTTTTAAAGCCTGACATCAGGTATCACTGATACGTCAACATTCTTCTCAAATGGTGTGAGCCAGACCTTGTGCCATGCCCTAGTGGGGCGGCAGAGAGAACTCTGTCCCATGAAGGACAGAGGAGGCAGGGGCATTACCGAGTCGTCATCTGGACCAACGAGAGGTAGTGCTGGGGTGTGTGGTGTGCGGGAGAAGCTCTCGGCTCCCTGGAAGCCTCCCTAAGGAGGTCTGGTCTCCCGGAGGAGACCACGGATGGCATTCCTGATTCGACATCTGGGAAGAGTTACCTTCGCCCCGAGAGGAAGGAAGAGCGTGGTCAGCAGAGCTGGGTGTGTGCAAAGGCCCCATGGCAACAGCAGGAGGGGGACAAGGACTTGGAAGCGGGCAGGCCTTACTGGAATACAGGGAGTGAAGAGGCTGGCCGGGGGCAGGGGTATCATGGAGGATGTCAAAAGCCTCTAGGCCACTTTCCAAAGCAGCAGGGAAGATTAGACTCCGGAGCCCGTCTCCTTGGGTCCAAGTCGCCACTCCATCACTTACTAGCTGTGTTACTTAATCTCTCTGTTTGCTCATGTGAAATATGAGGACATTAATGGGAGAATTAAGTTAATTAACACTGGTGTGTGTAAAACTTTCAGAACAGTGTTTGGCACACGTTCATTGCCATAGACATATTTGCTATATCATTCTAAGAGCAATAGAGACAAAGTGCAGCTTAGTAGCAAGAAGGTGACATCATCAGGTTTGGATTTCAAAATGGTCATTCAAGACTCCATATTGAAAATGGATTATAGAGAGGAAGACACTGTGGGTTGGCCACAGGCTAAATTCTATCCACTAGTTGTTTTTTTAAATAAAGTTTTATTGGCACACAACCATGTACATTAGAATGATGGCAATTGTCCAGGTGAGACTTGAACAAGAATGGTGGTGACAAATGGACAGAAAGAAGAGATAGGGGACAAAATCAACAGGAAAGAGAGTGGAAGGTCTCATCTCAGTTAGTGTCGCCATTCTTCCCCCTCGACAGCCAAAAAAAAAAAAAAAAAGACTGTGAAAGGAAACTCAGAGACAAGAGAAAGAAGTCTATTTACAAAGAATTGCAAGAAGGCTAGGAAAAAGGTTTTTGTTTTTTTTTAACCTGCAAAACTGCCAAGGTTACCAACTTTCCATTTGTCTCTTTATGGTGGAATGAGAGCAATTTTCCGATGTGATTTTCATCTCCACATCTGTAGAAATCAGCGTTATGCAAGTCAGAGATGAAGGCATTTTGCTAGGTAATCAGCAACTGTCAAGAGATGCTCAAGGACTCATTTATTTTGGGTACTAGGACTAGACAGGGTGATCCTCCTCCTTTGTTGTTTTCTTTTGTGTTGTTTTATCTCAGGATGCAATGTGTTTGATATTTTTTTCACTGATGGGGCATGATGGGCAAACGTATTTAGTCCTTGTGGAAATGTGCAGAGGGTCAGTTTTGCTTCTGCACTCCCTGTCCCTTACTCCCTTCTGACACCTGCAGTGCTGAGGGGCCTTCTGCTCTGCACACCCTTCTCCAATCTTTTCTGGGTCCTCCTACCATTTAGATGGCGCCCAACAAGCACCCTGTGCTCTTCTCTGGTACTGGGTTTCCTACATGCAAGGGGCTCGAAACGGGCAGAATCCAGGGACATGTGGGGAAGGTAGTTGGAAAAGTCTCTGGCCATGATTCAGAGTCCTAGTAAGGTAATGTAGTGGATTGAACAGTGTCCCAAAAACTCATGCCCACCTGGAGCCTCAGAATGAGACTTTATTTGGAAATAGGGTCTTTGCAAGTATAATCAAGGATCTTGAGAATCCAATGACTGGCATCCTTATGAGATTTGAAGACACAGAGAAATACAGAGAAGATGATGCAAAGATGGAGGCAGGGATTGGAATGATGGGTCAATAAGCCAAGGAAGGCCACTAGCTAGTCCAGGAGCTGGGAGAGGCAGGGAAGGATTCTCCCTTAGGACACTGGAGGGAGCTTGGCCCTGCTGGCACCTTAATTTTGGACTTCTGGCTTCCAGAACTTTGAGAGAATAAATTTCCGTTGTTTAAGCCACCAAGTTTATGGTGGTTTGTTATGACGGCTCTAAGAAAGTAATACAGATGAAGTGCTGATCCAAGGGATGGAGAGGGACTCAGCAGTGGTGCCAAGGAGAGAAAGACGGGATCTGAACAGAAACTCTCTACAGCCTCCCTGACTTTCAGGACCCCCTAAGCCAGAGTATGATTTCAGACACAGAAAGGAGACTGTCGAACAATTAAATAAAACTTAGATGGCATGGAAAAACATCACTGTCCACGAACCCCTTTTATTTCCTTCTTCCTCTTAGGGATGGAACCACTCCTGCCAAGTGTTAACCGGGCAGATGGCCACCCAGCTAGAGACTGCATTCCCCACTCTCCTTTGCAGCTGGATGTGTCCCCATGGCTAGATTGTTACCAATATTGAGTCAAGGAAAGTGACCTATGCAACTTTGGAGTCTCGACTCTACAACAACTGGACACATTCTCCCCTTCTCTCTTCCCACGAGCTAGAAAGCAAAAGTGGTACCAATGAGGCAGCTTTAACCAGGCAGACAAAGGGTGACCCTCTAAGTCCGTGCTATAATACGAGCATCACTGGCCACATGTGCTACCAAGCACTTGAAATGTGGCTTCTCCGAACTGAGGTCTGTGTAAATAGAATACACACTGGATATCATTGGATATCAAACACTCAGTAACAAAATATATATATATATATATATATATATATATATATATATATAAAATAGCTCACTAATACTTATTTATTTTGATGACATGTTGAAATGATCAACTTTTAGACATCAGTTAAATACAATGTAATATTAAAATGAATTACAGCTGCCTTGCTGTCCTTTTTTTAATGTGGCTACTGGAAAATTTAAAAACATGTGTGGCTCGCATTCTATTTCCATTGGACAGCCTTGGTCCAGAGTGGGGTGAACAAAACTACCACACACAGGCAAAATCCCGCCCGCCACCTGTTTTTGTAAATAAACTTTTGTTGGCACACGGCCATGTCCATTTGTTCACGTCTGATCTCCAGCTGCAGAGTTGCAGAGTCACAACAGAGTCCATTTGGATCACAGAGCTGGAAATATTTATTGTCTGGCTCTTGACAGAAAATATTTGCTGACTCCTGATCTAAAGGTTGATCAGTTTCAGCAGAGAAGCAGCTTGGGTCCCGAGTATCGGGACCGACCGACCAGAATTCCCCAATCTGTACCATCTTACTACGACTGAAGTGTCATGTGAGAGAAACTTTACATCTTGTGTGAGGGTCTGTATTTTTTGGTATCATTGCAATAGTTTAGCTTTTACCCTAAAAACTTATGGGAGCCCATGAGATGAAGCCTCAGTGAGAAGTCCCCAAAGATGAGGTATTTAGGGTGAGATAGTGGAGCACAAGATAGGAAAAAAACATTTCTTAAGCTTTGCTGTGAGGTTTGGGCCCAGAATATTAACTCGTCACAGACCATGAGCCTGTGATGTAGGGTCAGAACTCCATCTGGGGTTGGCATCTAATTCTGAGAAAACCAGTGGATAATAGGGGTCATGGAGGTTAATTGCCAGCTTTTACTCAATGGTCACACTCTTGGCATTTTAATCCCCTTTGTCACCAGGCTACTGCTCATTTAAAGCCCTCAGGAATGATGACAGCGCTATTTAGAAACAGGCTCTAAAACGTGCAACCACTCTCTTTCCCAGGCTTAACCAGGGCTGAATATCTGGACATGACAGTGCTTCCAAATGGGAAATGTCCAAACACATAAGCTGGGTGGTCTTTTCTCTCCCCTGCCTCCTAGGCCTGAGCTCCCCCTTGCAGCCCACCCACCTGCTGACTTTAAACAGAAGCATGTCCCCTTCACACCACATTTGCAGTGCAGTTATTTACCTACATTCCCAATGACAGCAGTGCCTTGAGTAATAAATTCTCTCTCTGACATGCCTGAGAAGGCAGCCTCTGTAAGGATATTTTTGGCAGAATTAACCTGTAAACTGAAGGCCTTATTACTGGACACAGCTTGCAGCCCTACAAGCCAACCCCAACCTTCTTCTTTTCTCTTATTACATGAAGAATGTCACAGTAATATGCGGAACTGTTTTCATGGGCAGTCAGATCAGCTTGGCAAATGGTCGCCTCTTAAAGGCAGGCAAAATGTATGCGGGATAGAGTGCTCTGCATGTGTGCGCACACGTGCATGTGTGTGAGTGTGCATGCACAACCGGTCTCCAGTGTCCAAAACATCCACCCATTTCAAGGAAGGGCTATTGTAGATATTCACAGAAAATCCATATTTTGAGTTTGACCACCAACTGTATTCTCTTATCCGTAGCAAATTCAGAGGGGGTATTTCATGAACTTATTTCTCCCACGTACACTATGGAGGAAAATGGATAGAGAAAAGGCTAGAACGGGGTAGATGCTAGAAACATGTGGACATCTGCCTGTCCACCTCAGAGCTGTGGGAGTGGACTGGGCTTCCTGGACACATTCCAGGGAGGACCAGAGATTTTATTGTCATCGGATAAGGCTGGCACCAGCTTGGAAGGTATTCTTTCAGAATTCCCAATGTACGAGGCAATCGCCTCCCCAGTTTTCTCTTTTACTGCCTTCCTCCTTCATACCCCTCACATTCTCAAATGCAAGTGTCAACCATATTCTAATTATTTGTTCCCATTTGTCTCAAAAAATTAAAAATCCAGAAATTAAGTCTGTGGTTATCCTTGCCTTGACAGTCCTGCTTTTTCATGCCCGTCTAATCTTCCCCCCACCTCTGCGTTGGGCTGAACCTCAGCCAGCCTTGGCTGGCTTCTCGCTGGAAACTGCTGACTGTCCCTCTGCTTCCAAGATGCCTCATGAACTTCCTGAAACAGAATGATGCCTACCACAACTCTGTTTGTAAATTTTGATTGACTGTCCATTGTCTAATTTTCAGGATGGTACTAAAACCCCTGACCCCAATTGACTTCTCCCCTTTTACCTTCCCTCCCTCCCCCGACACATGCAACCTAGGTTCTTGCCACATCCAGCTCCTTGTTGCTCCTTAAATGTGTCCTTTCAGGCCTCCCCACATTTACACATCTTTCTTCTGCCTGGACCTCCCTCTGCCTAGTCGACTCCTATTCATCCTTCGGGACCCAATTTAAATTATTGCGTGACGTGAAATGCTATGATTGTCTGTCGCACAGCAAAGCTGCCTAAGACAAGCTATTTTCAAATTTCAGATTTTCACTATAAGTCAATAAGCAGAGATGCTTATCTACTTGGAATATTGAAAGTGATATAGATGCTGTCGATTTTGTTTTTCTGAAAACTTTTCTCTGATTTGGCATCAATAAAAAGATGGATGGCTAGAATACTGGGCAGTGAGAGCTCAAGACCACAAATTCTGATATATAGATGTGAACAAAAGTTGTAAAGCTGGATATAGAGCACCAACAATACTAAGAAGAAAAATGCCAGAAAAGTTTCCACATTCTGAATTGAACAGGACAGCGAGGTAAGTGCTTTTTACCCAACCATTGAAACAGAGCAGGTCAGCTCCCTCTGATACAGAGCAGAGCAAAGGCAAGCACACTTTTTTCCTTTTATTTTCTATTTTAGCTTGACAATATAACTTATTTCTAACTGGAGCATCTAGGGAAATGAGACAAGGAAAAGCAACAGGTGAAATGAAAAATCAACCCACAGAGGAAGGCAAGTTAACAGACTTCCGTGATTCTTCCTTGTGGGCTCCCATCTCCCGCAACAGGGAACAGCTACGTGCAGGCGAGCAGGCCGGCGAGCGGCCCAGGCCACCACAAGTCAGGCATCGTGCAATTTCGTTAAAGATCTGGAGGTGACATCGGCCATCGATTCTGTCCTTCCCAGAACTTTTTTCTAATTTGGCACGTTGTGAAGATAGATGGCTGGAATACTGGGCCGTGAGAGGGCAACGAGGAACACCACAGATTCTAAAACACACCGAGCCACTGGGTCTCACATTGGGCCAGATTTCCACGTTAAAGGGAAATAGCAAATATATAGAAAGATGACTTAGGAATGCTGAGCTCCTGGCTTCAACACTCCAAATTAAGATTCAGCAGATCTGGAAGAGGCTTTAAGAGTTCTGCTTTCAGAATAGAAAAAGCCAGGTTAGGTTCTGATCTCAGAAGTTAACTGACTATAAGTTCAGACAAATTACCCAACCTCCCTATGACTCAGTTTCCTCATTCAGAGAAAGGGATAATGAAGAACACCCATTTCCAAGGACAGTTTTGAGGTTAAATGAGATCATGTATGTAAAGTGCTTTACCTTACAGTAAATATTTAAGACATCTCGGCTGCTACTATTTTTGGTGCTGTTTCATTATTATTGGGCGGGTCGACAGAACTGATCTTTACCTTTGCATGTGCTATATTTTCCACCTGAAATGTCTTTCTGTTTTGTCTCTTTACCTACTTCTTCTTCAAGACCTAAGTCAAATGCTACTTCCTCCAGGAAGCCTTCCCTGACCCCACAGGTCTGAGGTGGCTAAGCCTCCTCTGTGTTTCCATGGCATCATGTTCTTATACTTACAGTTGCCACATTGTATGGTATTTACCACTTTGCTTAGTGGATCACAAGCAACTACAAGACAAGAACTGGGTCTTATTCATCTACCTCTCTAGTCCCCAGGACACAATAGGTACTCAAAAAATGCCTGTTGAATAAAGGAATTATATAGTATAACTCCAAGTCCCTGGATAACTCCTCCTGCTTCCAGAAGTACTTCTCTGAGTTCATTAAATTCTACCAGCAGAGCCTTTCCTTCTAGCCTAAGACTCTGATCCCATTCAAATTCTATATATGCCTCCGCTGCCCCTTGACACCTGAATGCATGTGGTAGGTGCTGAAAAAATATTTGAAGAATCAAACTGCTTTAGAGATTGAGTCCTCTAGGAAAAAAAAGAAATTCAGACATCAGCATCAGAGGAAAGGGGATGGTGGGGAGAAATCAGAAGGTACCTTCTCACTGGAGACCTCTCGCTAAAACAGAAACCCAGCTGCTCCCACACAAGACGAAGTTCAAGGAAAGAGAAGGTTTCTTCTGGATCCTCTGCTTTTCCCTAGTGTCATTTTCTCCTCCGGCCCTTGCAGAGCCCCTACTTAATCTCCTGAGCAAATTTCCTGATGCCTTGGGCTGCTCCATGCTTTCAAGAGGACAGACTTTGCTGCTGACCAATACTTAAGCCACAAGAAAGGTGATCTAAATAAAGGAAGAGGACCTAGAGAGTTCCAGGTGCTTCACACACAATTCGCTAATGCCTCCAGTAATTCTGAAACGTAAATGTTATTAGCTCCATTTTGTAGATGATGAAGGTGAGGCTCAGAAAGATTAACACCTTGTTCCAAGTCATACAGCAAATAAGTTGTGGAGCATACACACCACAACGCCGGACACCGAAGAGGCCCTCTGTGAATGCAGGTGTTTTATTTGCTAAATCTGGCCACCCTATTCTATTTCAATGGTTGGGTAAAGAATACCTCGCTGGTCTGTTAAGTTCAGAATGAGAAAAGTTTTCTGGCATTTTCTTCTTAGCATTGGTGCTTCTCTATATCTAGCTTTGCTTTTCTGTTTCCAAGTTCCCAGATTTATGTGTTAACTTTGAGTCATTTTTCTATACCTTCCTCTTCGAAGTTTTAAAAAGGTTATCAACCACTGAGCTTGCTCTATGTCTGTTGACACATGCTGTATTGATATAGAATAGAAAAGAAATACTGTGTCGAAACATTTTTTTTAATGCACGCACACTCACTCAACAGGAGATAGTGGTGGGTGATATGCTAAGAAGAAATGACATTATGTTTAGACCAAAGACTGAGAAATGCAGCCTTGCTGGGTGACAGCCAGTCGAGACAGCCCTACCTAATGGATAGTGTAAGCATTGTTTGGGGACATTTACTGCAGAATACAATGAAGTAAAGGCATTAAAGGTGAACAAAATATCATCCTTCATAGGCAGAAACAAAGGCAGTGACAGAAAATAAATTGCTGGAGAAGCATTTCTTAAAGAAGAGTAGGTTTAAACATCCTGACTCGAGTGCCAGAAGCTGCCAGAATTTTTATCAGCTGGAGGGATGGAGCTCAGCAGAAAAAAATTTGTTTTATTTTTCTTTTGAGATGTGGCATGATATAGAGAAGGCTGGTAGGGTGTGGAGACACATTTAAATGATTAGCTTCCTTCACCAAAGTAAACACTGTCTTTTGTTTTTTAAGACCACATATTTAACCTCAAATGAATAGTTTGGGAACAATACAAGATAACCCGATAGTAGTAGAGTGTAACGCAGAAGAACACAAAATTTGGTATCAGAAGGAGCTAAGGTTGAATCCAGTGACTATTAGCTATGAGGTCATGGTAAGTTATTTAACCCCTGGATATTAGGCAGGATGAAATAGGTTCTGCTACAGTAACAAATGTGCCAAATAGCTTGGTTTGATTTCTTGTTCATGTGCCAATTTGACCGACGCAGGTTGGGCACCAATTCTCGGTGGCTCTGGTCTAAGCAGAGACTCAAAGATTTGGCTCCTCCCAAATTTTGACAATGCCACGTTAAACATGTAGCCTCTATGATTGCTATGGAAGGGGAAGTGAGTGTGGTAAACAGTATGGGGGTTTTAGAGCCAGGCCTGGAAACGATATGCATCACTTCCGTCCATTGGCCATCGTCCAGGCCCAGCAGCATGGTCCCACCTGTCATAGAGGCTAGAAAAGGTGGTCCTCCGGTATGAGCACATAGAATCGCCCCTGCCACACTGTCTGAGCATCTTACAATGAAGGGAATGCAGCAGGACCTACTGAGATGGTTTCTGTACAACTAGTTGCTCATACAAAGGTAGTTATTATTATTTAAATTTGAGCCGATATAGGTACAATTAATCTGCCATAAAATTAGGTCTGGGCTGTAGTCAGATTCATAGAGAAAGTAGAATGACAGTTACAGGAGCTGGGAGCAGGTAAAGGGGAGTTTCTATTTGAAGGGCACAGAGTTTTAGTTTTACAAGGTGAAAACATGCTCTTCAGATGGATGGGGATGATGGTTGCCCTACAGTGTGAATGTACTTAATGCCACTGACCTGTGCCCTTGAAAACGTTTGCAATGGTGAATTTTATGTTATATTTTACCACAATTTAAAAAAATAAATAATTTTTTTAAAAATTAGGTGTAGGTTAACCTGGCTCTAGACCACGGTGAGAACGGGGGTGCTGGTGTCAAATGGTAGCCAGGTTGGTTCTGGACCTAGATTTCTGAGGAAATGAAAGAGTTTTAGATAATTTGCTCTCTTTGTGTTGTATCTAAGGAACCATGGTGTTTAAAGTTCTTAGAGTCTATCTTGAACGTAGGGTCCCTTATCAATAGGAAAGAAGGAAAGATAAAGTTGTAATAATCCCAGTCATCCTTTTCCTAGACTCCCCCGCAACACGCTCGCTGGGTCTCCTGCCTCCCAGTCTACGTCAGTCTGGGCCACCTGGGCCGCCTCAGGGCTCAATCCTAGCTCCAGATCATCCAGCCGGAGTTCCCACCCCGGCTGCACATCAGATTCACCTGGGAGCTTTAAAAACATACGGATACCCGGGCCACAGCTCAATTCAATTAAATCCGCCCCTGCAGGGTGGAGCCTGGGCAGCAGCGCGGCTTTAAGAGCTCCCCGGCTGATTTTAATGTGCACCCGGGCTGAGAAGCGCCGAATAGTCTGTTCTGGCTTCATCCCAGCTGCCTGTCTGCAGAGCTCCGAAAAGCAGGGCACTTCAAACCAGAGTCAGGCCTAAGCCTCCCCTCAGGTCCCTCCTGTGTGGTCTCAGGCACATGGGATAACTGCTCTGGTCCTTAGTTTTCTCCTCTGTACCCTGGGGGCAACGAGAATGGATGGGGTAATACGTGGGTACAGCGCAGTGCCTGGCAGGCAGCTGAAGTGCTTACTGCACGATGGTACATGTCATCATGAAGGAACGCTTCCGGGGACTCTCGCTTCCTGGCGTGAGGACGAACTTGCTATTTTCCCACGGGAGTTCTTTAACTTACAGTTTGTTGCCAGCTCCATCAGGATCCCTCAGATTCTGTCAAAGGAGAAAAAGGAGCCTCCCCTTTTTGTCCCTTAACATGACCCCTCCCCTGGCCAGCCACCTGCCTGCCGCTCTTTGGAACATTCTAAATCCTATTAAGTAAAACCAAACACATATATGAATGATCAAATACAGATTTCTTCCTAGCATGCACCTGCCAAGAAGTGTGACGGGAACTTTTTTAAGGGGGCGGAGGGGCGGTGCCTTTAAGCACTGCTCACTGGCGTTTGTTCAGGCTGACTTGAAGCTCAGGAAAGGAACACATTATTGAGTTGGTGCCCATCTGAGTTAAACCGGGTTTGGTTCTTCATTTCCCTAAATAAACCAATCAGACAGGCCTAGGCAAGAGGCATGCGGGGGCCAGGCCACTGGAACTGGTGGAAACGTGAAGGCAGCTGGGACACAGAGGGGCGGAGGCTGGGAACATGCTCCAGAAGCTAGCCTAGGCATGGAGTAACCTTGAACTTGGTCAAAGCAGGAGGAGAGGCCCAGAAGCAGAATTGCCAAGACCCTGTGACCCTAGCCTGCTCCCAGACATAGTCACGAGCATGAGTTTTATTCTTGCTTTCTTTGTTATACTTAAATGTAAAATTTAATACAAGTCTAGCCATCACCTACCAGGGTTCTTTTCTTGGGAAGGGTCCTTTCCGGGGTAAGGTGGAGGAAACCGGAGACTTATAAATAACCCGGAATATCTCCAGAGGGTCCTTTGCTGCCCGGTTCTTATCGGACAATGCTGACAAGCCCATTGTCTGAGACTCCGAAACCTCCCAGGAAACCATGCTTGGCACGTTCCCTCCAAGGTGCTACCCACACAAAGGCACCGAGGCGCAGGACCCGCCACCTCCTGCCACCCTTCCAGTCTTCGGGAACTTCCCTCCTGGCACTTGCCCCTTTGAGGTCACCCCTTTAACTGCTTGGTGCCTTAGTTTCCTTATCAATAAAGGGAAAACAATTATGTCTTCCTCACGGGGTTGCATCATAGCAAAGGACAAGTGAGTTCACATAAAGCCCTTGGCACGGTGCCTAACACAAAGTAAGTGCTGCACATGCGTTGGCTTTTGCTAACATTCAGAGTGCCCCCCACCCTCAACACCTCCTCAGCCCGCCAATCCCTCTGTCCCTCTTCTAGGCTCCTAATGTAAGCTTTCAAAAACAGAGGCCTCTTCCTCTGCCCTAAGGACAAAAAATACTCTTAAGATTCCAAACTACCGAGCTCTGCTTCCTTTTTAAGGAAAGGAAAGACAAAAGGAAAAAACAAAAAAGAAAACCTTTCATTTTTTTACCAACTCATCTACAAATGCAAGGACAAACAAAAACTAAAACCTCAATATCTTTTCCAGAAGCTGGGTGCCTATGGAAGAGCAGGGTCCAGCTCCCCAAGAAGGAAGGCAGGGCATTCATTCACTTGTTCACTCTGCATTAAGCACCTACTGTATACTAGTAAGATAGGCCTCCTGCCCTCAAGGTGAGCTTGGCTTCACATTAGGATCACCTGGGAAGCTTTTAAAAGTGCCAAGCCCTCCAGACCCATTAAATCAGAATCTCTTGGGGTGGGACCCAGGCAGCAGTATTTTAAAGTTCCCCAGAGGAGTCCAATGTGTAGCGGAGGAGAGAGCCAGTGATCTGGTGAGAGAGGCAGAGAAAAGATTATTACAATCTGATGTTGCTAGAACAGGCAAGTGATGGAATTCCATCTCAGTAAAGCTGGTAAAGGCAAACAAACAAACAGGCAAGTGTGGGGGTTGCAGGAGCCCAGGGAGGGCAACCTGATTCTGACTCGGGGTGAGGCTAGGACTTAACGAAGATTCCCTAAGTGGGGGAGTATCCTCTCTGCTTGGATATCAGCAGTAGCCAGACATGCTGAGATAATGAAGGGAAAAGTGTTCCCTTAATTCTCATTTGTAAAACAACAACCCCTTATATTATTGACAGTATAGGACACACTGCATAATTAAGTCTGTTAATGAGTATTAATAAAATTGACGCGTTTTTTCATTTAGATTAACACTTCTCAGGGCTCAGGAATAGCTTTTGACGATTTGGTTGGAGCCTATTGGGAACTCTGGGGGAAGAGGTCTGGTGTGGGAACAAAAAAAGCAAGTCCTGGACCAGAACCCTTCTGTGGCAGCTTCGACTCATCCTTTTCCTCCTCCCTGGGTCTGAGAAGTCACCAGTCCTTAAGTTAGGTCTCTGTGATAACCAGACTCCAGACATGGCCCCTAATAAGCCCTCCCTTCCCTGTGCTTGCTTGCCACTCCTGACATCAGAGGTGGGGTCCGTCTTCCCTCCCTTGAGACCTGGACTGGCCTATGACTTGTTTGGATCAGTAGAAGGTTGTGGAAGCAACTTTCTGAATTTCTAAGCTCAGGCCTGAAAAGGACTAGCACTTGCTACCTTGTCTCTCTGGAGTCCAGATGCAGCCATGCTATAAAGAAGTGCAGGCTACCTGGTGGCATGATCAGAGATTATGCACGTAGAGAGTCCTGGGAGGGTGCTATGGACTGAATTGTGCCCCCTCCCCCCCCAAAAAAAAACCTGACATTGAAGTCCTAATCTCCAGTGTGACTATATTTGGAGATAGGGCCTTTATGGAAGTAAGTGAGGTTAAATGAGGTCATAAGGGTGAGATCCTGATCTGACAGGATTAATGTCCTTATAAGAAGAGGAAGAGACCAGAGCTCTCTCTCTCTGCACGAAAAAAAAGGCCAAGTGCACACAGAGCAAGAAGGTGACTGTCTACAAGCCAGAAACAGAGCCCTCACAAGAAAGTAATGCTGCCAGAAATTTCTTGGACCTGCCAGCCTCCAGAACTGTGAGAAAATAAGCTTCTATTGTTTAAGCCACTCAGTCCATGGTATCTAGTTCTGGCAGCCTGAGCAGATTAATGTATAGGAGGAGAGGTCAGCCCGGAGCCCCAGGTCCCAGGTCCCAGGTGAATGGAGACACATGAAAACCCCAAGTGAGACCAGCAGAAAATCGCCCAGCTGAGCCCTGGCCTAACACATAGCCTACGGAATCAGGAGAAAACTTAGAAATCACTGTCTAAGCCACTAAGTTTTGAAATCTTTTGTTATATAGCAGTAGGAACTGGAGAAAAAAGCCTCCCTTAGCACTTTTTCTTTCCACTGTATGGCACTGCAGTCTGACCTAACGAAGCTCATTTGCTCAGGCTACTAATAGCTACCCAGCTAATAATTGGATTATCGGCTAATAATCCAATTATTAGCTGGGTAGCTACTAGTAGCCTGCCAATAGGGCTTTTTAACCTGAGAGTCATAGAACTCATGAAAGTCTGTAAACTTGGATAAAAAATAATAATAACATCTTTATTTACATCACTCTTTAACTGAAACTTAGCATTGTCCTTAATTACGATGTAATAAGCCACACTAGAATAAGAGTGCTTATGACTGTCATTAATAGAAATCACAGATAGATTTTTTTCATATCACATTACAATTGTTAGCAGGTATCTTAAAATATTTTTCATGCTTATCACAACCTACTGCTAGGTCTTACTAATAAATTACATATATTATTATAATAAATTATTTATTAATATTTTGATAACTGCACTTCATTGTAACTTATGTCCTCTGTAATACTAGTATGTTGTGTTATGCATTTAGAACCATTATCTTGCTTCATAGCTCTGCTAAAGGGGTCCATGGCCCTAAAAAGAAATAAAAGTCCCTGAACCAGAGGTAGGTACAGGCCAAAGTTCTCTACTCTGCCAGTTTCTCACCAGGTTGCACTGTGAGTCCTGCTGTAAACATTTATTAGCAAGTGGGCACTAACACAGTTCCTGCAACTTATTCTGGAAGCGAGATCAAGTTCCGGTTCCATCTCTTTTAAGGAGTTCCTACAGCACCACATCTGAAAAGTTCGTTCCGGGCAAATAGTCTAATTTCAGGTTTTAGCCAACGAACATCTAGACACTATAATCCCGCCTTAAAAACTTTTCCAAAGATCATCAGAAAAACAGCTTGAATAAGAATAATATAATAATAGCTAATATTTAACTGAGAACTTTCTACTTGCCAGACACTGTTCCAAGTGTTCAACATGAATTAACTCATTAACTCCTCAAAACAACCAGGTAAAGTAGACATACTATTGTGCCCATGTTACAGGTGGGGAAACTGAGGCTCACAGAGGTTAGTAACTTGCTCAAGATCACCTAGCTTATAGGTAACAGAGCTAAATGTGGAGCACACCAATTAAGTCAATCTCTGCTGGTAGAACCCAGGTATTTTTCAAAGCTTCCTGCCCATTGATCACATGTGCAGCCAAGTTTAAGAACTCATAGACTATTAGACTCCCTGGACTTCTGAATTCTGTTCATGCAAGACCAGGAGTCTCTGTATAATATTTCAAGAGCACCTGCATATCAAAAATACTACTGTTTTCACACATGAAAAAAATAATTTCTAGCACCCATTATGTTAATTAACAAATCCTCTGATATTGATCCAAGATACCGATAGCTGAAAACTTGTGGTAGTCACCTCAAGAGGTTGGATTTATAATCTGAAATGCTAACCAATCCCCCCTGGAGTGTTCTGATTAGAACACTTAAAATGTTAATTGTCTCTAGAATATAGAACAAAACTAACCAGTGTACATTTACATATCATAGTATCTGCTAAAATGTTTAATTAAATTGTAGACAATATTACCATCACCTTCACTCCCCTCTTTTGTTGAAAAACCTAACAATTTTCCTCACCTGCCTTGTAGTCACCAGTTAAAGCTTCCTAAATCACCTAGTTATGTTAACAGCTCTTTTTCTACCATCAAATCTACATCATGTAACTTCAATATCAGGGGGTATTTCATTGCCCCTTGAGATCCAGATAAGATCACCTCAAGCTACCCTGGCCTCCCCTTCACCACCACCATTCTGTCAGGGGCTGGGATTTTACTCTACCTGCAAGCTAATAAGTTAACCTGTCACAGTTCATGGATGCTGGCAAAAGACACAAGACTCCTGGGTCAGAAACAAAGGGATTTATTACTCATAGCATAGCAAGTAAAAGAGTATGATGTTGGGGTTGGTTCCCACTTCTCCAAAGTTCTATAGGAAACAACAGGGAGGGGCCCAGGTAGATGCTACATATACCATGGTTTTGCATCACAGCCAAAGAACATTGTGCTTAGGGATCACATATTATCCACTTTAGTCTTTCGAATCCTAAGAGGTATGTATTTCCACCAGCCTCATCGTCCTTCGACTTTACATAGGAGGAAACTGAGGCACAGAGAGCTACAAACAGTAGAGCTATGATTCAAACCCTGCCCCACCCCAATGCTAAACATAATAATGGGGTCCCAAAGGTGTCCATGCCCTACTCCCCAGAATATGTTACCTTGCATGACAAAAGGGATTTTGTAGATGTGATTAAATTCAGGATCTTGAGAAGATTACATTCTGGATTATCTGGCTGGTCCCAAATGCAAGGATCCTTATAAAGAGAAGGCTATAATCATAGATTGAAAGATGCCATTGGCGTTGAAGACGAAGGAGCACAAGCCACAGAACGCAGGAGGCCTCTAGAAGCTGGAAAAGACAAAGAAGTAGATTCTTCCCCAGTCTCTAGAAGGAATGCAACTCTGTAATCACGTTGATTTCAGCTTCATTAGACTCATTTAGGACTTATGACCTCCAGAAATAGAACTAATAAATCAGCGTTGTTTGAAGCCACTAAGTTTGTGGTAATTTGTTACAGCAGCAACAGGAAGCTGATACACCCCCCAGTGACTGCTAGGCACCATGATGTTTTCAAGATGCAAGCTATTTTTAAATAAATTTACACTTGATAGAAACAACACAGACGGCGTGTAGGAGCCAGAAAGGCCCTCCGGCTACTCTGTATTGTCAGCTCCTGGAATCCTCGACTAGAAAAGCAGTAGAGACAGAGCAGTGTGGTGGTTCGGGACAGGCCTTCTGGAACTGGCGACCTGTGAGACTATAAACAAGTTATTTAGCCTTCTTGTGCCTCAGTTTCCTCATTTGCAGATTTGGGAATGAAAATAGAAGAAACTTCAAGGGCCAAGAGAATTAACGAATGCTTGGAGGGGTGTCCAGCACATGGCCATCAGCTATTATTATGGAAGGACTTTTAGTCTTGTAGAAGCCTGTTAAAATTTAAGTGGTGGAAGAGATGATGGGGGGTGGGGAGGCAGAGGAGAAAGGAAGGGGGAGGGTCACTTACTGAGCCCCTACTGGGTTCCAGGCTCTGTCTTGGAAACTCCAGACACACTATCTTATCTTGCCAAGAGGTGAGGCTCAGGAGGATAAAATGCCCAGTTACACAGCAGAAAAGAAGAGGTAGAATTCAAACCCAGATGTGTCAGATTCCAAAGCCCTGTCTAGAACCACATCTCGCAACGCCTCAGCAAGAGCAGACAGAAATTGGGGAGAAACTGGCAAGTTCGCTTTTTTATCCCTTGAGCCTCAGTTTTACCATCTAGACAATGGAGATGAAATGAAAAAGAACCACCTCCCAAGACTGCTGGAAGAAATCGAAAGGGATAATACAGATGAGCTTCCTTTGCAAACCATGACGCACCATTCAAACGAAAGGGGTGAGCATGACTACTGGAGAAGTCGGCAGGGATTGGGATTGAGAGGGGGCAGCAGCGGGGTGGCCAAAATGTGGACACAGCAGCTGGAGATGGGGAGCAAAGGCCAACCCAAGACACTTCATTAAAGCAGCATGCGGTTTGAAGGGCAGCTCTGGCTGGACACTGTGTGAGGAGCTGGACACTCAGTCCTCAGGCCAGCCCTGTCTCCTCTGGAGTGTTAGATTTTTTTTTTTCCTTAGAAAAAGAAGAAGCAGAGCCTTTGAGGGAAGTGCGTGAGCATTTCTAAGAGCCACAATTCATTTTCTACAACCGCAACTGAAATGCTGAGTAGAGGATGTTCTGGCCCAGAATGCATCAGCTGATGGGTTTTCCAGCAGCGAGTGGCCAGATCTGCGAAGTCAGTTCGCAACCTAATCTAAGAGCAGATGTCCTGTGGTGGAAAAGAGGTGTCTGCGTCCCATGCTCCCAGGTAGGGTGGCCAACTCTCCTGGCTTTGTCAGAACTGAGGGGTTTCGTGGGACACGGGACTTGCAATTCTAAAACCGGGTTGCCCTCGACAAAGTAGAGCAAGTTGGTCACCTTATTCCCAGGACTCTGCCCCTCCCCTCACCAAAGCCCATTGAGAACTCTCCCCAACCTTCCTTAGAATCAAGGATGTCAAGCCCCTGAGTATGGATTTCTCGCCTGAAGTGGAGATTGGTCATGTTTCCAAACCAACTGCAAACATTGTCCATTTGCTAAGTGGTTTACAGTGTGCAAAGTGTTTTCACGAACATCAACATGTTCAGACTTTAGAGCAATTTCATTGCTAAGGAAATTAAAAGATAGCACTATTAGGAATGCTTTAAGCTGTAAGAGACAGAAAATATAACTAGAGTGGCTTAAGCAAATAAGTTGTATTTTTTCTTAAAGCAAGAAGTTCAGAGGTAAGCTGCTGCTAGGTCTGATGCAGTATCGCCATGAGGTCAAGGTGGTCGTCTGCTATGCTCCGGGTGGTAAGATGGCTGCCATGGCTCCGGACATCTAGTTGCATTCCAGGCAGGAAGAAAGGAGAAGGAACAACACCAGTGGAATCTTACTTATGTTTCTTTGGCTAGAGCAGTGTCACGTGACACTCCCAGCTGCATGACCATTATAGAAATCAAGTATTTAGCTTTGTAACCTTTGCAGCAGAGGAAGGTAAGACATAAAACATACCTATAGTATCTACCACAATAGAAATAGAGGACTACTTACCAGAGGCTGGAAGAGGCTGGAAGGACAGGATATCATGGGTCCCAGTGGTTCCCAACACTTGTACATCAGAATCCCCTGAAGATCTTTTAAAATAATGATGCCCTACTCCAGACCGCTTAGATCTGAATCTCAAGGGCTACACCCCGGCGCTGCTACCTGTAAAAGCTCCCCAGTGGATTAAAATGTGCGGCCGGTCCTCCAGAGCAGCGCTGTCCAACGTGCAGCCACTATCGATGACTGACATTGACATTAAAATAGATTAAAATTGAATAAAATGGAAAATTTAGCTTCTCAGTCACACTGGCCACATTTCCAACCTGGGGCTAGTGGCTATGGTATCAGACATTTCCGTCTTTGCTGACAGGGCTGTGATTGGATGGCACCGTTCCAGAGGCATCTGAGAGTGAGAACCTGCTCAGGATGTCAAGGTCCCTTAAACCTGGCCCGATTCAAGTGGGGCAAGTCAGATGGGCCTGACCCGAAGGCAGTGTAGAAGCGTGGTGAAGGGCATGAACTGTGGAGCCAGACGGCCCGGGTTCGAATCCCAGGTCGCCACTTACTGGGCAGGTGACTCGGACAAGTTACTTTCCCGCTCTTTCCCCATCCGTAAGATGGGAGCGGGGATAGGTCGCCGTCTCCTACGGTCACAGTGCGAACTCCAAGCTGATTCGGAAACTGTGCTGGGAATGGCGCCCTGGCACAGACCGCCTGCTAGACATTTCAGCTGTCTTTGTTATCTGAGAGGCCTGACAGGTGGCCTTGACTGGACACGTCTGCCATGTCCCTGCCAGTCCCTAGGGTTCCCAAGTGAGGCCCTGGCTCTGTCATTTCCATACCACGCCTTGTTCTGAGTCTGATCTCCCCATCCCAGACAGCAGGCCCGCTGGCCGGCCCACTGTGACCCCTGGCTGTAGGCTGAGTGAGAGAATGAATGAGTGGACAAACACGAACACATCCTTGTGTGCGTTCACCAAGGATAAGCAGACCCTTTGAATTGTAACTGGGTCTAGGATGCAGCCCCTCCAGAGGGTGTGGGGGCAGAAGTGAGCTGTGTGGTCCTGGGCAGATCGCTGGGCCTCTCTGAGCACCAGGCACCCGATCTGTAGACTCAGGGTTTGGAGCCAATACAGACTACAGCTTCTGAAGAGCATGAAATCTCTGAAGCAGGCTTTTCCCGCTTTGGGAAAACTACAGCTTTCTAACCAGGATGCTAGCTATCCGCTGGCCTTCTTCCCGGGTCCCTGATCTCCCCGAGGTGAAACGAGACTCCTTTCTCAGCTCCCAGGACTGCCAGCCCTGCCTTCTCCTTCTCTGTCCCCTCCATCTCTCCAGGCTGTGTTAACAGTGTCTAGGAATGGGATCCTGGGTTAGGAAGATGTCACTTTACTGTACCAGAAATTAGCAAGATGCCCCCTCTCTGCCACATGAGGGTGCTCAGAAAGTGGTAGGGGGGGGGCCCGACGCCCCTCAAACAGCCCACCTCCCTGGGAAGGAAGGGCATTTGCAAATGCAGCAACCTTGAGCCTCCACACATCTGCTCCCCGCGTGCGCATTCCATTCCGTAGCGTGGCAGACACGCCGCGATGGGTCCCAGTCATTAACTGGCTGTCAGGTTCTTCAGATGATGGAGCTAAAAATAGCGCGCTATAGATAGAACCGTCTCCCACGCAGGCAGGCACAGGCTGCAAATGGAAGTGGAGAGAAGAGGCTGTGCCGCTCTCTCTCTCCCCAAAGGACGGTTCGTGCCCATCTCCAGCCCCCCCGCCGCGCTTGCAGGCAATGCCCGGTGCCTCCCGCAGCGCCCCTCCCTCCTGACCCGCAGATGCGCCCAAATGTTCCAACTCCGCGCTGCCCCGCGGGGCGCGCAGCGGCGGGGTTCATTTGTATGCTGCACCCTGGATAAAAGTGATAAGGCCCCAAACACTCCAAGGAGACAGCACAGATGAAACACTGCGCTGCTCGCTCGGGAGGTGAGCTATTTATAGAATCCAAATATCAGCATTTTCCACCCATTTACACAAAGCAATTTCAGCCTTTTCAGATGAGAAAAGGAGCAGCCCGGGCAGTCAGTCATTCATTCCGGGGCTGGAATCACATTTGGGGCCAGGAAGCCCTGATTTTATAGGAAACCTCGAGGCAGGTTCGGATTAAAGATCAATGGCGACATAAAATGTAGGCTGTCATATTTTCGCTGTGAACATGTCCTGGTAATAAAAAATGTTGTTTTAGTAAATAAACTCAGAGTGATGTATTGTGAGCCACGGTTTATCCCCCAGGCCTCACCCTCAGCGCTAGAAGCAAAGGGCTTGGAGAATAGGTTCAAGCAGCCAGCCCTGTAGTCAGCGTCTGCGGCTGAGCCCACCAGCTGCCCACAAGCCTCTGACCCTCTCTCGGCCTCAGAGCCAACAGTGCAGTGCTGGGCATTTCTCTGCTGAGATGCTCACTTTGCTGCTTCTGTAAGAAAACTATGAAAATGCATTTCCAAATAATGATGAGGCTGGCAGCTGAGCTGGCTGGCTAGCAGTGCAGACCCTGGGGACAGACAGACGGGGTCAACTAGGGGTCCTGCCACACTGTAGCTATGGATCTGGGAAGTTACCTAATTCCACTGAAGTTCAGAGTCGGCACTGTTTAATGAGGATATGGTAGTGTCTGTCTGTCTGTCCATCCATCCATTTCATTGGGCGAAGCCCCTTGTGCATGTAAACCGCCCCCTCCAAACCCGTCTGGCATTTCTGGCCCCACCTGCTGATTTGGTCAAACCAAGCGGAGAAGGAAGCTGGCCTAGGGTTGTCTTTTTCCCAGTTCCCATCTCATTTCCTGCTTCCTCCCCAGCTCGCCTCTCCCCTCGCCGTCTAGACGAGCAGTTCTCAAACTTTAGTGTGTCAGCAAAATTACCAGGACAACTCATTAAATCCCAGAATGCTGAGCTCCACCTCCAGAGTTTGCAGTTCAGAAGGACTGGGGTGGGGCCCAAGAATTTACATTCCGAACAAGTTCCCAGAGGGCACCGCATGACACGGATTCCATCAGGGGCCACGCTTTGAGGACCGATGGTCTAGAGAAACTCATAGGAAAGGCGAAGGGCTAGGACATTCTGATGTCACTCGTCACATCTTGTAGAGTCTCAGCACATGTGTCCTTTAAGTCTTGCTGAGCCTGGGACCTTTGGAACACACGAATAAGTGTATAACTACAAATGTAATTGAGATGAGTGGTATGTAGGCAAACAGCCAGTTTTGAGAGAACCTACGGGGTGTGGGACTCGGATTAGGATCCACAGGGACTGCTCCGAGGACGCAACAATGGACGCTGAGAAGGCATGGAATTCTCAGCGGATTTCGAGTGAGGATGCAGAGGAGCCATCAAACAGCATGGCCAGAAGGGGGCCCAAGCTTACGCCTTGGAGCCGCGTTGCCAGGGAGGGAAGAGAGAGGAAAGGAGAGAATATCGCAAGTATGAGTTGCCAACCCAAAGGAATCCACTTCCAGCTGTGGCCTCCTTGAGACTCCCTGGTAAGAGGTCAGAAGGGAGAGGCAGGCCCCTCTTCCTCACCGTCCATCTCCATGCCTTGTCCCTCCCCTGGCCCCCTCCCACCTGCCCTGGCACCATCAAGTCCTGCTGCTGGGTGCCTTGCCGTCCTTAACTGGTCTCTTCATTGTTTCAGCTGTCGATTGCTGCATAATAAACCCCAACATGTAGTTCTCACATTTTTGCAGGTGGAATGGTTGGTCCTTCAGCGGGACTCTCCCGGGCTCACGCACGCAGCCATACTCAGCCAGCAGGTTGGCTAGGGCCGCTGGGCCGTCTGGACTGGGCGTCTCTCTCCCCGTGGTCTTTCCTCGCAGGTTCTTTGTCCTATGGTGGTCTCAGGGCGATTTCGAGACAGTGAGTTGGGAGCCACAAGGCCTCCTGAGGCCTAGGCACCATGACATATCTGTCAGCACTTCCGTCACATTCTGTGAGTCGAGGGAACCTGGAAGGCAGGAGGG
This sequence comes from Rousettus aegyptiacus, assembly GCF_014176215.1. NCBI lineage: Eukaryota > Metazoa > Chordata > Mammalia > Chiroptera > Pteropodidae > Rousettus > Rousettus aegyptiacus. The sequence continues at coordinate 13,768,339 of NW_023416285.1, forward strand.
GAGGGAGAAGGAGCTTGTTCCTTTCTCTTCGCGTTCCGTTCCTACCTGCGGAGCCTCAGCAGTGGCCTTCAGCCTGACGGGGCTGCAGTTGGTTCCAGTCTTCCCCACCCTTCCAGATCTCGCCCGGATGCAGGTTCTGCAGAGCTCATTCCCCTTGGCTCTAAATCCCAAGAACCCGGACCTCTTCCTGCTTCCTCTTCGTTGCTACCTCTTGGACACCTCACTGTTCCCTTGTTGCTTTTTTAATACTCTGTTCAGCCAATTCCCTATATTAAACTATCTTTGTTAAAGATAGTTGATTTAGTTTCTGCTTTCCTGACTAAATCCTGAGTAACAGTCCATCAGCTAAAGTGTGTTTTGCTGCAAGTATCAGACACCCAACTATTGGTGGATTAAACCCTAAGGACATTTATGGTTTACTCGGGAAAATGTCTGGAGGCTGAGTCTGAAGGCTGGCTTCGTTTCTCAGCCCTGCCGCGGAGGACTCGGGCAGGTTCTACCTTCCTGCTCCGTCATCTGTGGGAAACTGTCCCTTCCTCTTCCTGTCTGTCACCACGGAGTAGCAAGATGGCTGCTGCAGCCCCCGACACTGCGGCTACGTTCAAAGGCAGAAAGCAGACAGACAGCCGGGGTAGCAAGAAAGAACTCCCCTGACTCAGCCCCTCCTTCTCTCTGTCTCCTTTCCCTCTTAAAATTTCTTCGACAGAATTTCCCTTACATTTCATAGACCCAAACCAGGACAACAGCCTACTCCTCACTGCAAGGGAGGCTGATAAATCTAGAAAAGGAAGCTGGGGTTGCCATGATAGGCTGAGGCCAGTCCTCATGTCCCACCTGGGGCTCCACCTACTATCATAAAAAGTCAGGGCTCTGTACTCAGTGGGGGATGGCGGGGGAGCGGGGACGCCCTCACACAGTCTTCCCTGCACCTGCTGGTCTCGACGGCCTCCCTTGCCCGGGAAGATCCATTGGCACTGTGTTCTTCCAGGTCTCCTTACCCGGAACTCGCTGCCAACTCTGGGCCCACCATGCGGCCCAGGCAGGGAGGACTGATAATGAAGCTCTGACTCTCCCACTGCCAAGCCTGAGGTGACCTCTCCCGCTGTCGTGGCTCCCACACTCCTGGCCGAGGGCCCTCTGCCCGGCCAGCAAGGAGACGCATCTCTCCCTTCAGGCTCGGTCCGTCTGCATGTGATCCGGGCTGTGTGGCAGGAGTCCCCTTCGGAAGAGAGGCGCAGGCCTTAAAAAATTCAGAGTCTTACCGGGGCCCTGCTTTCCCCTTCTTCATGCTCCCGCCCACTCGCTGGCCTGCCTATTTTAAATAAGGAAATAAAGGAATTTAGAAAGATGTGTTCCTTATCAAAAGTGCCCAGCTTTGCGAAACTGCTTCCTTACTAAAGAGGGTGAAAATGCCCGAGGCCTGGAAGCCGGGGGACACCACCTCGGGCTTGTTCAACTGCCTGCTCCCCATGCCTGCCCCTCTCTCATCGCCCCGTGCCCGTGTTGCGTGGGGACACACTGAGGGTCGCACTTCTCCGCCCCACCCCGGGGGCCTGCAGCTTCCTCCGACCCGTGCCCCGCCCAGTACAATAGGTCCAAACGCCATGTTCCCTAAAGCGGGGGTCCCCAAGCCCCGGGTGGTGGACCCAGTACCTGTCTGTGGCCTGCTAGGAACTGGACCGCACAGCAGGAGGTGAGCGGTGGACAAGCGAACGAAACTGCATCTGTATTTGCAGCCGCTCCCCAGCGCCAGCATCACCGCCTCAGCTCCACCTCAGATCATCAGGCGTTAGAGTCTCATAGGAGCACCGGACTCTGGTGCCAACAAAGGTGGGGACTCCAGACCTGGAGTACCCCTGCCTGTCTGGATACTTCTAAAGCTGCCTACGCCCCCAGCGGCTAGCAGGGAACACAAAAGCAAAGACCAGTTCGTGGTCTTTATGTCATGCTCACTTCTTCCTAACTCTGGCTAAGCCTTCGTGACCCATGTTGGTCGCTGCTCTATCCCCAAGGTCTAGCACAATGCCTGCCACACCGTGGCGTTCACCAAGTGCACTCCGCATGGGTGAATGCCTTTGTTCCCTTCCCTCGATCTGTGCCTAGGTTGCCTGGCCCATCCCCCCACCACACCCCCAAATCCTACTGATCCCTCAGGGTCCTGGTCCCGCTCATGCTCAAGTTTCTCCAGGAAGCCTCTGCCCCCACCATTCTCTCCAGCCGTTTGAATGACTTGGGGAGTTTCTTCTTTCTCTTCGGGCCTCCCCTTGAGCCTCCTCCCGCCCCTCCTCTGCTTAGAAAATATTTTGTTTGGCTATATTTTGGAGCAAGTGGCATGTGCATCCTGCTCTCATTCCAGGCACTGTTACATATAGATGAGAATGGGAGACATTTTACTGTGCTTTGTACTGATTCCCCCATTTCCGGTGGCCAGCATCATCCTGGACACATAGCAGGCACTTACTGAAAATAATTTGTTGAATTAGTAATAATTATTATTACATTGTATATATGTATACATACATTCTATGTTGTCTATAATGTATATATGTAATATTATATTTTATTTATGTGTCGCATATATTATATATACTAGTTATAATCAACTAGCCTCCCTCTAGTCCAGGCACAGTTCTATGTTCTTTGCATATTAATTCATTTCATCCTCCTAGCAGCCCTGAGGTTTGCCCAAGGCCATGCAATTCTTGGAACAGAGAGCTGGAATCTAGTGCTAGTGCATTCTAAGGAAAGAGTATTGGCCAGTAAATCCAGGAAGGCTTCTTGAAGGTGGGGTAGATTTTACAGGACCGGAAGAATGTTTTCTTGGTGGGAGGAGGCAGAGAAAACCAAGGAAGACTAGGAGGTCCATGGATAAAGCCGTTTGCCCTTTCTCTGTTTCTCAGTCATCTATCTGGCTTAAGTCAGCAAACTTGAAAGAGCAACTGCTTTATTTGGTTCCAGCGAAAGATGGCTCCGAAGAACATTATCCTGATATGCTGACCGTACCAGCCGCCGCCGCTGCTGGAACAGGCGCGCCCGTCTCGCCAAATCAGACCTTTAGGAAGAGTTCACGGTCAGTTACCAAGGTGCATTACTTTCCGCGTAGGTGTTCAGTGAATTGCTGAAGCACCATCCACTGTAGCTAAAGGGCTCCTTCTCCATCTGCACAATTCTCGACGCTGTCAGTCAGTGTGACATGTGCGCATTGGGCCTCTCACCACCATCTGGCATCACAGCTCCCCCTGCTCCGCCCCCCTTCCCCCACCAGGAGTGGGATCCTTAGCCAAGACTGTCGGTAAAGCAAGATCAGGACGTACGGATGTGCCTGCGATGACAGCCGTGATTCGGCCGCGTCAATTGCTTTATGACATTTCCATAGCTCTTCCTGGCTTTACCTCTGCAGCGTCTGGTTGAGAACTGCAGGAGGCAACAAGCAGAAATTGAATTTTCCACAGTATGCTCGTTCAGGAGGCTCACCCCTCAGTTCTACAGGCAGCTTACCTGGGAAGTTCCCAGCAGCTGTTACTGCCCCCAAAACTCTGCCCTGGCCAACTCCCCTGGGGGTAACTGCCGCCACCCAGGAAGAGGAACTTGGTTCTGGGGACAGACAGGGCAGTCCGAGTGTGCTCTTCTGTGCGGCCACGGAAGAGCCGGACAGAGGTCTTCCACTGAGCATCCTGAGCGAGCTCAAGAGAACTGCCCATTGTGTTGACCATTTAGCCACACGCAGACTCTCGAGGGTGTCGTGGTGAGTGAGGTGGTGCGGAAGACACATGGGCACCCACACCTGGCCAGTTCTCTAAATCCCTCGGACTCAGAGGAAGGAACGTTGGCCACAGAGTTCACAGAGGGGCCGGGAAGGGAGGCGGATGTCCTTCCCCGTCTGCTTGCTCCCAGGACGATGGGCTGCTGTGAGGGTGTGCAGGGGAAGCGAGGGTGCCGGACAAACTGGTTATTCACTTTTGTGCAAACTCTAAATCCCCTCTCTCTGACTATTTCACTCTGACAGGGTGGGCGTCACCCTGAGCGATGGCCCCCCGAGTTTCGGTGTGTAAAGGAATTTCCTGGTGGCTGTGTCAAGACCTGTCCAGTCTCCACAGGTCCTGAATCTGTTGCTTTGACGCGAGCTCAGGAAAACGCACGTTGAACACGCACTCGGCAGTGTTCTCTTGTAGGTGGTTCTCAGCTGTAGTAGAAACGTGGTTGCTACACCCAATGCCTTCCTCCCACACTGACTCAGTCCTCGAGACGACGGCCAGGATGCCAACTCTGGGGTGTTCCGTGCTTCCTCCTTTCCACCCCTGGACCCCGTGTGCGCTCCCAGGACACAGCCACGTGGGACGACCCTCACCGTCCTGTTTATCTCCCTCCCCAGGCATCGCTTGTTTTCCTCCAAAGGCAGGCGCCCCCACACCAGGTCCAGCACTGGGTCTCCCTGTAGGCAGCAGCAGAAACCATGCCATGTTCCTCTCCAGGTCCGAGAGTGCGTAGCATGTGATGGGCTTTATAAATATTCGTAAGCGACTGCGTTACATATAGATTAAATACTAATTTTGCTCCAGACCTTAGGGTAGCTGCTAGTGAGGAGAAGAAAGAAGGTAGACAAATAATTTTAACCCAAATTGATAAATGGTACTTAGAGTAAAGTGTAAAGCATGGAAGCTGTTAGACTGGGAAAGGTTTAACAGAGGGAGATGCCTAATTTCGGCAGGGGTGGGGAGAAGCTCCGACAATGTGTGTAAGATTGTACGTGTTTAGGACCGTTCCAGAGGGCGATCTGGCAAAAATCACTAAAACCAAAGTGTCTCTTCCCTTTGATTTTAAAATTCTAGTTCTTGGGTCTTTTCCTAAGGAAAAGCTGTTTATCTGGGTTGTTCCCCAAACATCTACTGAGAACCCACTCGCCACAAGGCTGGACAGAGTGTGACTCAGCGTGGGGCAGGAGGCTCTCAAGGCATGCGCGGGTCTGAGGAGAATCACCCCCTGGGGCATTTCAGAGCAAAAGGCCAGCAGCAACCTAAAAGTCCATCCATGGATGGCTGAGAGTCTGTTTTGATGTAGTGATGTAACAGAATCATAAGTAGCCATTTAAAATGTTGCTATGCATCTCTAGTCATTGCTGGAGGAGGCTCTCTGTGACATTGCTGAGTAAAAAAAAATGCAAATTGGGAAACAGAAAATGTCTCATTATGTTGAGTGACACATAACTGTCTACATGAGTATATACATAGAGAAAGGTGTCGAAAACTTCACTGTCAAATGTCAGAACGTTCAATGGATTTGTTCTTGGATGATGGGGAGTCTTACATTCTTTTTTCTACCTTCATGTATTTAAATTTTCTACAAGCGCGTATACACAGAATGCAAATATTATCTCTGTAAACAGAATGAATAAATGAATGAGACAAAAGCAAAATAGCTTTACAATTCAACCAAGGAACTAACTGCCTGGGAAGGCAAAACAGTCTTCGCAGAAGACCTGGACTCCCTCACACTCTGCCCTGGGAGGATCCGAGCTCCTGAAGTGTATCTAGGGACTGGGGCTGGCACGGGGCAGCTGTCCAATGACGGCTCGTGCCTTTGGGGGCTGCTGCCCTGAGGCGAGACGCACTCACCTCCGAAAGCCTCACGGGGCTCCTCCCATCTGACAACTGTTGAACTCCACGACCTTCTCGCATGTCTTCCAACTCCGAGGCTCTCAGAAGCTGAGGCGGCCATCCGACAAGCGAAACCAATCCAGGCCCCACGCCGGGCTGGGAACTGGCTGGCTAGCCCTGGCTCTGGCTTGGTATTTCTATCTGCTGAGGCTCCGCTGAACTGGCCGACTGATGAGGCACAGCTGAGGCAGTTAAACTTCCCCAGCAACTACACGTGCTGTCAGGGTTATTCACAGTCGCTTGGGTTCCCTGCCCAAGACCCCTTTTCCCCGAAGATACCCTTCTAACCCGACTCACGGCTAATAAGCCCAAACCCGAACTGATCTACAGCTGTTCTTCAAGTGTGGTGCCAGACCCCTCATCTGAGCCAAGCTGTTTAGACTTGCAATAAATTGGGGCGATGTTTCATCTGGGGCTTGTCATTGGTTTCAGAAACTGTTCTCCATGAGCAAACACTCTTTTAAAATTTGATTTTGTTTAGGGCAGTTTTAGGTTTACGATAAAATAGAGAGGAAGCCGCAGAGATTGCCCATGTACCCTCTGCCCCCACGCATGTATGGCCTCCCTCATCATCATCACCACTCATCAGGATGGTGCATTGTTTACCGAGGATGAACCTACGTTGACACATCACAATCACTCAAAGTCCATAGTTTACCTTAGGATTGGCTCTTGGTGTTGTATATTCAATGGTTTTGGACAAATGTATAATGACATAGACCCATCGTTATAATATTAGACAGGTATTTTCACTGCCCTAAAAATCATGTGTGTTCTCTGCCTGTTCATCTCCCCACGTCGCCTCCCCGTCCCTGGCACTCACGGATCTTTTTATTGTTTCTATACTTTCAAAAAAGACTGTTCAGTGGAGACAGTAACAAGTTTTGGCAACATCATAAGTTTGGAGAACTGGCTTTCTCTCACTACCAGATACACTGCCCAAAGAGGTCCCCTCTATCTGCTAACGCAGTTTGGTTCTTCCATGACTACATGGTTTGCTCATGAGAGAGAAGAGGGGACAGTGAACATAGCCCCCCGCCCACCCCATCTTGACTTCTTTCCATCAGTTGGAGCCACAACCTCAAACAGCATGGCCCAGACGTGAGAGGGTGGCTAGAAATTAAACACCAGTTGATCAGCTCAGTACTAGACAGTTGGAGAAAGAAGAGGAGGGTGTGGCTATTAGGAACAAAGTGTCTGATGGTCCATGAAGGCAAGGGCTGCAGACCACATTAAGGCCGGCAGTGGCACAAGTCTTAGAACCGATAGCCACCATGGTGGTGATAACAGTGGCGGGAGAAGTAACCATTATAACAACAGACATTTGTAGAGAGGTTGGCCCTCTACGAAGCATGTTTCCACATGTAATCTCATTAGCTGAAGTTAAAAGACAGGTTTTCCCTTAGATGCATAGCACCTAAGAGCCATGCAGGATCCATTCCTTCATTAATCCACTAATTCACGAACACAGAGCTCCTACTTTCTTCCAGGCGCTCTGCTAGGTACTTATGTTAGCCAGAAACAGAACTGATAGGATATGTATATATAAAGGAGAGATTTATTTTATGAAATTCACTCATTTGACTGTGGAGCCTGGCAAGTCCAAAATCTGCAGGATAGGCCAGCAGGCTAGAGACTCAGGAAGCGCTAATGTTGCAGTTCAAGTCCGACGGCTGTCTTCTGGCAAACTTCCCTCTCACCTAGAGGAGGCGAGCCTTTTGTTCTTTTCAGACCTCCAACTGATTGTATAAGGCTCACCTACACTGTGGAGGGCAATCTGCTTTACTCCATGGCAACCGATTTGAATGCTGATCTCATCCAAAAACACCTCAAAGAAACATTCAGAATAATATTTGACCAAATACCTGGGTGCCATGCTCGGCCAAGTCGACACAGAAAATTAAATATGATAATAAAGAAGGCACTGAGCTGAATAAAATCAGCCCTCAAGAAGATCACAGACTAGTAGTAGAAGCAATACTGTGTACTAAAATAGTACCGTGTACTAAAACAGCACGGGAAGCAACGTGTGCTATATGACAGAGACACAGATAACAGCGCTAGGAGTCTGGATGCATTTCCTTTGACCACGGGGAGGAGAAGAAGGAGCGAGGTGCTCATGGAAGGCTTTTTGGAGGAGCAGAACTTGAAGTGGAAGCTTCACGGGTCAGTAGAATGTGGACAGGTGCATGTAAAAGAAGGAACTCGGCACCAGGTAGATGGAAGAGCATGATCAGAATCTGTTCAGGGAGCAGCCGGGAATTTATTGTAGTTGGGTAAAGAATTAGCAACAACATGGCAATCAATGGAGTAAACAAAGGGCATGACCCCCTGGTTCTTTCTTGTCCTCTTCCACCTTTCCGTTTGCTGTAGTCCGACTTATTTCTTTGTGTGGTTATAATTAACTATGAGCAAGGCAGGTTGTAGGAGGCAGGCATCTACTCTGTTGCCCCAGTATCCGCTAAATCCCATCAGTAGTTTCTCTCCTGGGAACCACTCCCTCGCCAATCTCCAGCCCATACCCCTCAGCTTGCACGCCACCCCTGGCTCCGAGATAAACCATGTGACCCAGGGCTGAGCCAATCAGTCTTACATGCTCACCGCTAGAGCGACTGATTGGTCAAGGATGAATATGTAACACCACCGAGGCCAGTTATACCCCCTGAGCTGGATTTTTGGCTCGCTCTTTCGTCATGAATACGAGAGGTGATAGAAGCAAGACTAATGTTCCTGTGGAGTCAGAGACTGAAGCCCACACACTGGGGGCAGAACAGAGAAGGGAGAGAAGGTGAGCCATGGTATCTTCAAATACAGCCCACAGAACATGGAGGAGGCTTCCAGTAATATTAACCACAATTATGTTTTGAGCACTCACTATGAGTCAAGCACTAATATGTTCTGTCTCTTTTAGTCCTCTCAACCTTGAAAGATAGTTTCTATTATCCTCCATTCTATGGCTGAGAAAACAGCCTCAAAGACTTTTAAAACTTCCTCAAAGACACCCTCCGAAGGCAGCAGTAAAATCAATTCTCGAACCCAGATCTCCCCGATGTTGAACCCCCAGCTTGGCGTTAAGAAACTACAGAAATCTCAGGAATCTAGAGATTTGGGTCACTCGGTCTGGAGCGGAGCCCAGCATTGGTATTTTCTCAAAGCTCCCGTGGTCCTGATGGGCAGCCAGGATGGAGATCACGTGCGATGCAGTTCTCAACTCTCAAGTAGCTTCAGCCACTTCCAAGAAACCATGTGACTCCAAACTCCCAGCAGCTCAGGGCAACTCCGAGTTCGACTAAACACCTCCACTTGGATTATGTGGGTCCCGTCAGCCCCTGACTGATGGAACTGCGACCTGATCTGGAGGGTACAAGTGGGGGCGTGGGGGCGGGCTAGGCGAAAAGAGGAGAATGATTCTTCCCTGCTTTATTTGGCCTGTCGTTTTTAGACAACACGCTTTATAGCACTAGGAAGTAACGAAATGCAGCTGCAGCGGGGACCTCTGGGGGATGGTGGCTCCTGGCTTGTCACCATCATGATCCATGTTTTGTTCCACTCCACTTATAAGCACACATTTCCCTGTGATGTGCAGGGGACAGTATATGCAGCTGGTCCCACCACACACTTGCCACAGCGAGGGCCAGGAGCAGGACTGGGCAGGAGCCAGCACTCCACGTCGGGGTGCTATTTGGTTTTTCAGTGGTTGGAGCAGCGAGGGCTGGGGCTGGGGGTCATTTGTGTGTTTTCCAGGGTTGGCCAAATGTAATCATTCAGAAGTTCCTGTCTGAACACTCCTCCCTGCTTTAAAGAAGAATGCGTGGACTGCAGTCTTGGTTTTACGGCCTCTCCCATGAGATCGGCTTTTATTTCAAAAATAAAACCCCAGTACAAAAGGTAAGGAAGCTTGCGAACCTTTTGAGGATGGCTTTCTTTAAAATGTATCTGCAATTTCCATGCCTTTTGTGTTTGTTCTAAAAAATCTCCACTTTCCTGCTGATAGTGACTTGTGTCTAGCACAGTGCCTGGCATTTAGTTGGTATTAAGCAAATAAAAAATAATACAAAAAAAAAAACCAGCAGAAAAAATGCCTATTGGCCACCTGGCTTCTTTCTTCATCGTCCAGATTCTGCAGGGAACTCAGTATTAATGAACCGTGAAATGAGTACCAAACTTTGAATTTTGATGAAACATTACACCACTGGGAGAAAATTTAAGAAAAAAATGCAAGGAAAGAAAACTAACATTTTTTGTTAGTTTCAAGGTGCTTCTACGAACAAACAAACAAAAAAAACTTCAACACTATATGCAGAGGACGGAAAAAAACACCCCAGAATAATAGATCCAGTGCTGGGGAGGATGCACTCTATTTCTAAAAGACAACAGGGAGGTGTTTGGTCCAGGGGCTCAGCTTTGAAGACCTTCCTCTCAAACAGGTCATGATTCAACATTCTTTGGTTACAAGCAAGATGAATTGACCTACCTGTGCTAGATAACCAGACCACATTTCTCCTGCCTATCCAAAAGGCTATCGAGAGGGTCACTGATAAATATCTCACCAGATCAAGGTCTAGGAGGTCTTTAGAGTTTTCAAAATTCATATTAACCCATCCCCAAAAGGGATAAAGTAGGTTGGCATGACTCGTTCGTAGGGAGCCCACGATGGTCCTGGGTGACCTCTCCTTTCTTCTACATGTTTGCCCAAATTGTCTAATAATTTTATAGGGTTTTTAGCACACCAATCTGGAGTCTCTATAATGTACCCTTTTCTCCTTTAACATAAACTACAACTCCTCTTTCTGTCCCTGGCTCTCTCCCACCGTTCCCCTATTTCCTGATTCTTCATGGGACGTTAACAGTTCTGTGGCCATGTTAGCGGGTTTTTTGGCATCCTAAAATGCGGGTTTGCTGAGCCTTGGGAACGGTGCTGATCTGGAGGAGCTGATAGACTTTCACCATCGTCCTGGTCTTCGGGATCGGTTTACTTATTCCCCGCACTGCTGTTTTAAGGCGACGGCCCCTCTGAAGAAGCCAAAGGCGAAGCGCATGCGGTCAGGCCCGCTCGGGGCGCACACTCGCCTGCTCTCATCCCAGTAGTGACAGCTACGTCGACGGAAAAGCGTCCGCTGTGCTGGCCACTGTTCCCGAGGGCTTGACTTGCCGGCTCACACGCGATTCGTGCGACAGCTCAGCGGAGTGAGTGTGGCTACTGACTGAGCCCCTTGCGCAGATGAAACGGCCGAAGCACGGAGAGTGTGAGTCGCTTCTCCGAGTTCGCACAGCTGGTCAGCAGCAGAGCCCACACGCAAACCCGTGTCCTGAACCACGTCGCTGCCCTGATCTGTCCCTCCTTTGCCGCTGCTTCGAAAGCCCTTTACGGCATGATGGAACGATGGGAGATTTTTGGTTTTCTGTTAAAGTTTGGTGAGTGGTTGTTTTTAAAACCCATCTTAGGCGGCTCTTTGCGCGTCCTGATTGCCCCCACCTTCACAGAGGCCCAGTCCTCCTCCCGCCCCTGGTCCCCCGCCTCCCGATCCCGGCGTGGGTATGAGCCACTCCCCGCTGTGCCCACATGGTTCTCCTTTTCTGGGAAAGAGTTCTGCAGTCGTCTTCCCAGCTGCCACTTCTCCATTCTTCACCGGGAAGGCCGATCGGGCTCCCTTCCTGTCCCCTGACTCATCCGCCGTCGGTCCTCTCAGGAACCACAGGCCCAGACTAAGCCGATGGTAGGGACGACGGTCTCTTCCTCCCCGGAGGTGGCGTCCACAAGGAATGACTTGGTGTTATGGGTTGCTCTGTGTTCCCCCCAAATTCACATACGGAAATCCTAACCCCCAGCACCTCAGAAGGCGGCTTTATTTGGAAACAGGTAAATACGATGAGGTCACGCTGGAGCAGGGTGGGCTGTAGAGCAATATGACTAGTGTCCTTATAAAATGAGGAAACTTGGACACAGACACACACACAGGGAGAAGGCCGTGAGGAGACGTGGGGCCAAAGGCAGAGATCAGGGGGATGCGGCAGAAGCCAAGAACACAGAAGAGTGCCAGCCGACCTCCAGAAGCCGGAGGAGAGGCAGGGGACCATCCTCCTCACGGCCCTCAGAAGGAACCAGCCCAGCTGACGCTTTGATCCTAGGCTGACAGCCCCCAGAACTGGGAGACAATACACTTCCATTGTTTAAGGCACTTAGTTTGGGTACTTCGTTACGGCATCCCCAGCAAACTAATACTCTGGATATTAAGGAGAAAATATAACAAGGAAAGAAGGAAATCCCAGTTAAGGCTCCCACTGGGGCTCCATCCTGCCCCTCCTCCCCCAAGTCTGGGAGAGGTACTCCTCCCACGCGCTCCCGTAGCACCTCATACTCTCCCCATCTTACTCCCACGGCTTGATGATCACCCCTTTGCTTGCCAGCTCCCCCGCTGGCCTCAGCTCTCAAGACCTAATTGAGGCCAGGACGAAGCCCGCTCAGTCGGCATTGTGGCCGCACGGCTGGTCGTGCACCTGGCCCACTCGCTGTGCGTCTCTGCTGGGTGGATGGTTGGGTGCGGGTGTGCATAGGAGGGAGACAGAGCCAAAGAACTAAGGCGGAGGAGCAGAGAGGCAAGGAAAAGAAGAAACAGGATATTTAAAAAAAAAAAAGAAGAAGAAAAAAAACAGTATTTCTAAGGGGCGAAGTAAAAAGGGGGAAAAAAGATGGAGACGGGCAAAGACAGACCGAGAGGAGGGTGGGAGGGGCGACATCCAGCTGTTTTCGGATGTGGATTTACAAGTCCTTTTGTGGCATCTTGGGACCAGATGTTTTCTGTACTCAGAGTTTTGGGCGTTTTTAAGGAAGGTACCGTGGGCCATAGCCCCTGTGGGGCGGTGTCCTGGACGCAAACACTGTGACGTCTCTGCAGCAAAAATGGAGGGATATTCACACGCAGAGGGGGTCAACGAGGACTGAAAAGAGCCTCGCATAGCGCCTCGAGTCAGATTTTTTTAAACTTCAGGTTTCCAGAGGTTTTGAGTTTGGGATAACGTTAACGGAGCGTGGCTCTGGAATGGGGCAAAGCCAAACCGAGGCGTGCATCTCCGCTCACGCTTCTCATTTTCAAGAACGGAGAAGCTTGGGGCGGAGAGCTGTTGTTGTGCTCCGAGGTCACGGCCAGGGTGAGTTTGGAGCTGGGGTTCCCAAGAAGCTGTTGGGGACAAGACGTTTGTTCAACATATAATAAGGGCTTTGTTCTTGGTCGAAGCAAGTCGAAGAACAAGAGGCCTGGAGGAATGCCTTCTTATCGAAAATAAAATCCTTCCTTTCGTTCCAGATTCCTCCCCTCCTTTTACCCCTAATAAACCACACTTTCCATTGTTCTCCTCTTCTGGGAAAACAGTTCTACAGTCATCTTCCCAGCCACCCAAAGCCCAGCTGTCCCAAGCTGCAGATGGTCCAGGCAGTGTCTGGGTGGAACACCCATCAGGGATACTGAAATTCAGAAAGATGGAAGCCACGTGCTTAAGGTCACAAGGCGAGTGACCAGGACATGACTGAAAGCAAGGACAAAGACCATCCTGGACCGAATTCCCCAAACCTCAGATGACTCCACAGCTTTTGGGGACCCTCCGGAGATTCCCCTTGGAAGGTTTTCCTGGATTTGGGGCTAGTTCCGATAAAGGTAGGTTGATCTCAAAACTCACTGCTGCGTCGCCACTACCTAGAAGAAGGGGTGGGGACTTGTGTCAGCTGAGATCGGGTTTAGCTGTACGTAACAAATGAACTCACGACGATAGTTTTAAAAGCAGCACTTTGTCCCTCGAGATAAACTTTTGGAGGCGTGCAGCCCAGGAAAAGTTATGTGGCGCTGTCATCATCAGAGGCCCAAACTCCTCCTGCCGAGCTCCTCCATCAGGCTTAGCCTGCTCACTTCATGGTCCAAGATGGTTGCTTGAGCTCCAACCGTCCCATCTGAATTCTGTGGTAGGAATGAGGAAGCACAAAAATGTGCATTGCTTCTCATTTAAGGACATTTTCAGGAGTCGCGTACAGTAACTCAGCTTACATCTCATTGGCCTGACCTTACTAGGTGGCTACTGGAAGATTCACTCCATTGGAAGGGTGCCATTATTCCCAGTTAAAGTTGAGAAGAAACTAGCAGTCTCTGGCCAGTGCTCAGACAGATATTGGTCAGACAGGCAGATGGTCCAGCAGCTTCCGTCCTTTCCAAATGCGCTCTGGGAAGTGCACCGAATTGAAGGCCAATTGGCCTGTGATCTGTGCCAGCCCTGTCTACACCACACTGAGACCGCTGCCTGAGTGAGTGGGAGTCAGAAGGTAGGAGCCTGGCCCAGGGAAGAGGGATGGGTGAGGCGGAGGAGGACACTCTTCGGTCCCGGTTTATCTCCTCCTTCCCAAATGGAAGGCCCCCGAATCACCGCCGGAACCATCGCTGGGCACGGGAGGGATGACCAACCGACAGTGAGGCTGCCCGATGGCGTGGGGACAGCCAAGGACAGGGCTGACCTTGTTCGCTTGCCTTTCGCCCCAGGACTTCGTCTGCTTGGTCAGTGATGGTTCCCCTCATCCGCCATCTGGGCAGGTGCAGATTCCAGCTGACGACAGGGAACTTCAGGCCAGAGACGCCCCACTTGGCCTTTTTGGTCCCAAGAGCCTTGCTCTCCTCTCTGGCCTGCATCCTCCCTGGCTCAGGGGTGTAGAATCATCCAAGACGGTTGGTCTATAGAGGGTTCCAGAAACAGGTGCCAAGTCACAAGCTTCTGCTTCTGAAAGGAGAGAGCAGGGAGCCAGATTCGGGCAAATCTAGGCCAGGTCCACACATGCTGAGGAGACAGACTCAGGACTTCTTCCTGGATTCAGCTCCTCAGCAGCCTCCCGCGCTCAGAGGCATCCCCCACCCGCGTCCATCCCAGCATCCTCTGGTGATGCTGCAGCCCCGCACACCGTGACCCCCGGCTGGGCCGAATCCTCTGGGTGCCGGGAATGGAGAGTTTCCACAGTTCACAGTCTCTTAGCCTTCAGGTATAAAAGATACATATCTGGCTACTAGACAGCTCCCCACCACCCCCAGCACTGCCATTACTACCAAGGCTGGTCCCTTTGGACCCTGAACTTGGGAGGCGGGCACGGGGAGGTGCAGACTTGGAGTTCCGCACGAGCTCTGGACTGTGCTTATCGTGTGCCGAGCATCGCACTATGCCCTTGACGCCCAATATCCTGTTTCATCTTCTCCCCAGTCCTATGAGGCAGAGATTATTGTTATTATCCCCATTTTATAGATGAAGAAAATAAGGCCAGAAAGCAGAAGCTCCTCATCCGGAGTCTGTGTCGTCAGGCCAAATGTGCGGCCTGTTTTCATTTTGTTTGGGCCTTTCTTGTCACCGATGAGTTATTATTTTTTAAAGACTTATCTTTGGTTAAGAAAAAGTATTTCTGTCCTGTGGGCATGTCTGGAATCCCCTTCGACACACAATTCTTCATTAGCACCAGGTGCAGAAAAGGCCAAGGTTGTTTTAAAGAGACCAGAATCCCTTATAAGTATATTTTGGGAGGACAAACCATTCCCTGAACTTAACATCATTGAATCACGACACCTCCCATTTACCGAGAGCCAGCTGTATGACGACCATGACGTTAGACATAGTGTAGTCACTGCAGTTCATCCTCCAGTTCCTGAGGTAGAATTCACCACACTTTACCCCTCTTTTAGACACTGAGGCTTATGCAGATAATCTGCCCCTAATTACATGCTTCATAAATACGGCCAGCTCCAAAGGAAGGTCAGCACGCAATGGCCCGTGAGCAAAATCCAATCAGCCTCCTATTTTTGTATGGTTCCAGAATCATTTTTACACATTTAAATGACTGGAAAAAAATATTAAAAGAAAACAAATAGTTCACAACTCATGAAAAGTAAATGAAATTCAAATTTCAGTGTCTGTAAATAAAGCGTTATTGGAGCACAGTCACGCCCGGTCAGTTACACTCTGTCCCTGGCTGCTTGTCAGCGGTTGCAACAGAGGCCGCGTGGCCTGCAAAGTCACAGTCAAGCATTTACTACCTGGCCCTTTACAGGAAAAGCTTGCCTATCCCTGCTCCAAACTACAGGGTCTTAACAGTGTTCCAAAGTTTCCAAGAAAGCTCCAAAAACAGCGTCAGAGCCCTGAGCACCAGGGTTTCTAGATTCTTCCCCTGGAATGAAACCAGCTAAGCCATTTAAGCCACCCAGCTTCTCTGGGGCTTAACTGCAAAATAAGGATCATCACGCCCTGCCTGGCTCCAAAGACTGTCAGAATATGGAAACAAGATAATGTATGGGAAAGCATTTTGTAATCTGGAAAGCATTCTGCAGAAATGGGAAGGATTGCTACATGATCTGATTCAGAGAAAGGAAGTTGGGACAAGGGAAATAAACCAATTGCAGGGAGAAGGGATTCTGCCTTGCTTTCGCATGAGTCATTAATAAAACAGACCACACCTGCTAGCACGGCCTTTGTCATAAACCTGTGCCCCTTGCTCATGTAGCAGTTTCTTTGGCCCTGGAGACAGAAATTATTCCTTAAACATTCAAACATGGGGCCAGTGCCTCTGCCCCAGAGAAATGGCTCCCAGGGCCTTCCTGGGTTTGGACTTCCTCCCAAGGAGTGGACTTCCCTCTGGGGAACCTTAAAATGCCAGGAAGGCTTCCCTGCCCCGAACATGCCCAGTTCTTCCTGCTCACTGAATTGCAAACTTGCAGAGAGATTTATTTCTATCTTAATTCCAAACTTGTCAAAACAAGTATTTCTGGCATAGGCTAATGTTAAACCCTACCGGTAATTTCCATAGCGTGAACAAGTTAGTTGATCATTTGTTCAACATATTTACTAAGGTCTCCCAACGTGCCGAGGAAAAGGAGGAAAATGAACGAAGTAGGCAATGACCCCCAGAAAGGCGGCATCCGAAGGAGGCAGGGGAGGAGGGGAGGGCAACATCGCATCTGAGGCCATCGCCGCTGTGCTAAACCAACCCCAGTGGTCGAGGCGTCTGAAAAAGTGCCAGGTGGAGGGGAAGATGCAGGGGGAGTTGCAGGAGGTACGGTCAGGTTTGCAACAGTTTTGTAAGAGAGAAGGTCAAAGGTGCGAGGCACATCTTGAGTGTGAGGCGATAATGGAGCTGCCCCCTGGTCACTCTGGGGCAGGGTCCGCTGCCACAATGAACCCCCTCCCACTTCTGGGGAAACCTGCTGTCCTCGGGCGTCTCAACACAAAAGCCAGTCTGGAATCTGACAGCAGCCTTGCTCTCCTATGCCCCCGCCCGAGTCCCCCTGCTGGCACCGTGCAGGCCTGACACGCAGCCCATCTTTAAAAGTGAGAGACAAACAAAACTGTGTGTAGAATTGGATGTTTATTCCCACCATCTGCGTGGCGATACAAGTTCAAGTTATAATGGCATCCGCTCTCCATCAGTATTAAGGAACCATTTAAACATCCACAGCCATTTACTGATTATAAACACACACTAAAAAAAAAGGCGGCAAGTGGCATGTGGCCCCGCACCTGCTGCCTTTGTGTGCGTCAGTCAATTTCATGCCTAGGAAGCGCTGGGCTCCATGAGGATGGCTATATAAGCAGTTTGGCTGGTTGTGGGGTTTTCTTTCTTTCTTTTTTTTTTTTTTTTTTCCCGGGGAACAGTATAAACCAAGCTGGCTCGAAAATACACTTATTGCAAATAGATGGGAATAAATGGAAAATAGACAGTGATCATAAATGCAAACAAAAAAAAATGCTGAATTTCCTAATGTTAAAAGGTCCATTTACTTAGAATTAGTAGATTAAAAGTGAAGAGGATTTTTACTGGTCTTCGAGAAAAGTTAGCAGGGAACGTCGCGCACGCACAAGGCTCCCATCGCCCAGCCCCGGGCCCCTCTCACCCCCACCGACCCCCCATCCCAACCTCGGAAGGTTAAGTCACTGGGCGACGGTGAATAGGGCATAAGCTGGACACGGTGAGAGCAGGCAAGGGAAACCGAAGGGACAAAGAGAAATTGATGGATTTTACAGAGAAACGGAAGAGTTTACCTCAAAGCCGTGAAAACGCTTTCTGGATCGACGTTTTATCTTGAGAAGGGTTTCTCCACCTCCTTCAGACTGGCCCCTGCACTGTCACGGGCGCGTTGGTGGCTCCAGCCTCTGAGACTTGCCTCAGCCGCGTGACTTTGGGTAGTCAGCCTCAGAACCTGCTTTCTTACGGGGGACAGCTTCACTGGGGGAGGGCGAGGAGGGGGCGGGTCATTAGACCAGTGTGTTCCAGGAGCTCAGATGACACATTCCCAGGTTAACTTCTCCAAGAAGAGGTTTATTTTTGCTGTTTTGTTGTTTTCGTTTTGTTTTCCTGACAGCTTTCTAACTAAAAGCACTTTCTGCCTTTGTGGCGTAAAGGGCCCTTTTTACTGCCTATGACCAAAATTTTTGGAGTGGGGAGTACAGAATGACGCTTTTCAGTTTTTTGTGTGGTCAAAAGCTCCAAGTGCTTTTCCGTTAAGTTCTTTTACTCTGTAATGTAATCCACAAGACACATAAAGCAGACTCGTCCCACTGGAGCATCACACCCAGCTCCTCCGATCGATCCTGCGGGCCTGTCTGCCTCCCTCCTCCTCTGAAAACTGGTTTGGAGATGGCCCTCCACCTTCCACTGCTCATTAAGCCTGGCCGGCTGCAGCCCAATACATTTATTCTGTACAAGGATCCCCTCTATATTGCTAGAACGATTACCCTCCTGCGCCTCCCCCCCCCCCACCTTACAGGTCTAATCCACTTTGGGGTTCTAATTTGCAGCCTAATTTACAGGAATTTGGTATCAAGACTTAGATGTGAGTGTGAACTCAAGTCCATTTCTCATGATAGCCAGTGAAACTTGGAGCAGGTCAAATCGTAACTTCTCCAGCATCCGGGAGGGATTGTCAGGAGTCCCTGTGGAGTATGAACAGCCCCATAAATTCAGTTTTACTAATCCATGGAAAAGCTGTTAGAAAAACACTGTCTCAAGTACTTTTAATTTCCTCTCTCACATTCTTACATCTCTCCCCCTTTTCTATTAAAATCTACCCTTAGAGAATCGTATTTGGATCCTGATATAAACATTAAAAAAAAAAAAAGGTAATGGGAAATAAACACTGATAGCATATTTGATGATATCAAGACATTATTGTTAATTATTTTAGGTGTGATAATGATGTGACTAAAAAAAAAAAATGAGTTCCTTGCTTGGAAATACATATTAAAATGTGAGCTACACCTTGAAATGAGGCCTGAGCTTTGTTTTAAAATACTAGGGTGGCGTAGGTGGAACTTAGCAACTCAAGTGTCCAAGCTGTGATGGATTCTGGGCTTCATTACAAGGTTCTCTCCACTTCTGTGTATGTTTGAAATTTTCTATAATAAAAAGATTTAAAAAAAAAACAAAAAACAATAACCCGCTCTTAGGGAAACATTTGATAAACCCATCCAAACTGAGATGTCATTAACTGATAAGGACAAATAGCAGTTATCTATTTCCTAATGCCACTGCATTTAAATAGGAGATAAGACACAGAAGTGAATCCAACAGTGACAAGTCAGGCGGGAACAAAGGGGAGGGGGTAGGCCACTAGAAAAAGGCCCTTAAGCCAAGAGCTCTGAATCCAGTTCCAGTCTCAATTTTCTTTTTTCATCTGACCTAAGAGAATTTAATGAAGATCAAGCCAACAAACACAGCTACATTTTTGAAGTATTATTTCTGATGCTATTTTATTTTCCTATTTTTTTTTTTTTGATTAGCCATCATTTAACAAGAGCTACTCTCAGAGCGCTTGCTATGTATCGGACTCTTTGCAACGTACTTTACACACATGATTTCATTTGATCTTTGTTTCAACCCTTTTAGATATTACTATCCTCATTTCATAGATGAGTATTTGTGCAAGGTCACTCGGCCACTAAGTGGCAGAGCCAGGGTGGAAGTCTGGCCTCTTAATTACTTCACAGTGACTACAGTACCTTGAAGGAAACGCTTCCTGAAGGTTGGTCATTGGATGATTTACTCCGTGGACATAGACCACTTATCAAAGGTATGTTACATCATTCAGTCTTGCCCTATACTTATAAATAATTAGTATTCTAAATTGTGAAAAAGCCAAAAAATGATGCCAGACTAAAACAATACAATAATCTGTGATGGCCAACAAAGGATATGAAACCGAAAGCGACAACCCAACATGACAAACAAACAGACTCTTGGACACGGGCTGTGGATTAGCAGTTACCGGGCGGGGAGGGGGAGGAGGTAGGGGTAAAAGGGTTACATGTTTGGTGATGGAAAGAAATCTAACTTTGGGTGGTGGACACACAATGCAATATATAGACAACATATTGTTGAACTGTACACTTGAAACTTATCTGATTTTATTATATTACTCTGATTATTTTTAATTAAAAAAATTAGGCTAATGAACTATACGGGGATGGTATCACTTAAATAGTAGTAAGTAGGTGCACTCTGGAGTTTGGCAGGTCTGTTTAGAATGAGGGTAAAGAGGGGTGGGAGATGAAAGAGACTAAAAAGTTAGGCAGGGGAGTATAGCCCACCTTGTAGGCCACAGGTATCATAGGTTAGATTCTTTGGGAAGCAGATGCGGAGACCAGGTTAAGAGTAGATTTACAAGACTGATGACTTACCGCCGAGTAATTAAGAAGTACAAACTGCCAGTTATAAGTCATAAGGATGTAAGGCACAGGGAATATAGTCAATATTGTAATAACTCTGTATGGTGACAGATGGTTACCAGCCTTATTGTGGTGATCACTCCATAAGCTATATAAATGTCTGATCACTATATTTTACACCCGAGACTCATACGATATTGTATGTCAACTATAATTTTAAAATAAACTTTAAAAAAAGCTTTAAAAAAAGGGTGCAAAAGGTTTATGGGGGAGCGATGCCTGTATGAGAAAGGGGGGCTGGGGCAGAGGGAGCCATCAGTCTGTGATGCAGACCCCACGAGCTCAGCCAGCCCCCAGGGGGACTCTGAAGCAAAGACCACCTTGCAGCGGAGTTCTGTCTTAGGTGAGAAGAGCCAGGGCCCTAGACCACCACGTTGCTCAAATATTGGCCAAAGAGCTTGACTTTGGCTCAAAACCTGAGTTTTGCGCTAACCCTGAAGGAGCTAGCAGCATGGAGGTTGTCAGCCGAGCATGCTCCTAGCAGCTGGGTCCCGAGTCTCCTCTTGAAGGGACACCGGAGTGTTACCTTTTTGTGTCTGCCATGCCAAGTAGAATTTTTGGAGCTCTGTCCTAAAAGCGATGGAAAACCACTGAATAGTTTCGACCAGACAAGATGGGATTTCATGGTTGCATAAATATTTAACGATGCCCACTGAATCATTCATACAGCAAATAGTCGAGTGTCTGTCATGTGCCAGGTGCCGTCTAGGTGTTCAGGATACATGAGGGACAAAACTAAGAGCCTCATCTGATGGAGCTTACATTCCACAGAGAGGGAGAGACAGGCAATTGGACATCGTATGTAAATTATGTAGTATGCTGGACTTTTGCTCCTCAGTGTGGTCCGTGCCAACGGTATCAGTGTCACCTAGGGGTTTGCTAGAAATGCCAGCCTCACCCTAGACCTACCGAATTCAAATCTGCATTTTAATCAAGAACCCAAGTGATCCTTATGCAAGGTAAAATTGAGGCTCCGCTCTCAATTTTAACCTTTTAAGCAAGGCTAAAGTGGGGGAGACAACTACAGAATTAAAAAGGGTAGTCCAGGTAGACCTCTCTGAAAAGGGAAACTGTGATTAAAAACATCGAGTAGGTGAGGAGTCAATCAAGAACTCTGGGTTGACACGTTTGCGGGCAGAGGGAACAGTGAGAACCAAGGCTCTAAGGTGAAGTGTGTCTACAGCGTTTGAAAGCGAGAGGGCCAGTTCGGCTGGAGCAGAGCGGGCCAGGGTGAAGAGTAGGAAGAGGAGAATCAGGAAGATAAAGCAGGTAGGGTAGGATGCCCGGATGCTGTTACGCCTTTGGGGGCACAGCAAGGACTTTGCTTATACTCAGTGATTTGGGGAGCAACTGCAAGAATTTGAGCAGATAAGTGATACAATACATGTCTTAAAACGATCATCTTGGCTGTTGTATTGAGAATAGACTGTAAAGGAGCATGGGTAGAAAGCAAGGAAACATTTTTGTGGGTGCAAAGGGGGTACAATATTAATCCAGACAAGAAACATGGATAGTTCAGCCTTGTGGGTAGCAGAGGTATGATCAGTTCAAGTGAGGAAGGCTGTGGGTGGAACAGGTTGTTTGGGAGATCAAGGAATTTCCCTTGGCATGTAGAAGTTGAGGTGTGTTAGACACTCAAGAAATGATTAGTCGGTTTCACACAAGTGTGGAGTTCAGGAGAGAGGTCTGCTAAAGATATAAATTTGGGAGCCATGACCAATCATTTCACTATAGTTGTCTAAGAATAGAGCTGAATATAATGTACTGCTATGTTTGCAGATCTGCTGATGATATCAAAAACTGAGGTCAGATTAAACAATTGATGTGGCAGTCACTGTGACATAAGCTTTGTGCATCCCTCCTGGATTGTGATCTGAAATTTCAGGTGCATAAGACAGTTAATGCACTTTATATGTTTTTTTTTTTTTTTAATTTTCAAATGTAAAACAAAAACTAACTCGTATAAACCAAAATGGAAAAACTCTGAAAATGAGAGATAGTCATCTAAAATCAAGTATATACCTTTAATTTACACTGGAGAATGGACAAAATTCACTGATGACTCCCTCTCAAAAAAGAGCTCTACTAAATAAACTAGATAATGAATGCATTTTAATTTAAACCTAGAGCAACTTGGTATAGTATAGTCTTATTCAGAGCATTACAGGAGATATTAACACTAAGTGCTATTTTTCAGGCACCGAGTTAATCATTTTACATATACTATCATCTCACTTAATCCTCGATCCTGTAAGGTTGTACCAATTTCACATAAGACTGAGATTCCGAGAGGTTACATAGGCAGAGATCTAACCCCAAATCAAATGAGAACTACCTGCAAAATACAAACAGCACATTTTGGAAATGAAATCTGTTGAAGAAGAAAGTGATAGTAAGTCTATTATATTTTCAAATAAAAGATAAAGTGCTTCCTTTAGAAAAGATTAACTTCAAAGCATTCAATGTTCTATAGACAACAGATCCTTTAAAAATGTTTGCTGGAATGTTACCTCCTCCCTCTCTAAAAAAATAAAAATCTAGCCCCCCACAACCTCCTATAACTCATGATTCTCATTATAATTTTTCTGGCTGATAACTGGGCAAGGTGATACTGATGACTGAATCAAAAAATGAGCAAGTAATTTAGTGTTAGTTATCAGTACCTTCAGATTTTATCTGTAACAATGACTGGGGAAAGTAATATAATGTACTGTGAATGATTAAAAATTTATTTCATGTATATATAATTTATTTTTAAACAGTCTGCAACAAAAATATTTTCGAAAACATCTTTTTCTTTTGGTAAAACGAACAGGTTAGCAATGGCTAACAAACGGCTAAAATCCCCCACAATGATACAGTCAAATATAACCTTTCTTCACATTTCTCTAAAAGTTCAAGTTGATACCACTTGATAAAACAAGACAGTATAGACATTTCAATATTTTACTTAAGGCCTTTGCTTGAACTGTAGAACATTAGGTGGGAAATCATAAAGATATAATCATTAGCCTTGAACTCATCATCTTACATATATACATACTGTAATAACCAAAACGAGCACGAAAGTTTAAAAAAAACAAAACACAAAAGGGTGCGATGGGTCTTAGCCCTATATGTTAATAGTGGACATAAAAGATATATAAACAACACAATGTGACAGAAAAGGAAAAAACAGTTTACAGGTGTTTTTTTTGTTTGTTTCTTTTTTTTTTGTTTTTTTACTGTTAACAGTATATTCAGTTGTTCTTATCGAATTATTCAGAGGGTATCAAACTTCTAAAATGACCAAACTTCTGAGGATTATTTTTCAGTTATAAACAAAGATTGGCCTCATGAAATGCAAAACATAACAAAACCATTTAAGAACTTGGCAGAAATTAGTACATCTTAGAAAGTGGGAAAAGGAAACCAATGTTTATATGCACCAAGAATATACATACTCAAAAAATTTTCTAAGTGTAGTATGAATGAGACTCATTGGGTTTTTTTTGTTTTGTAATTAATTGTTGGCTACTTTCCTCCATGAAAGAACACAAGAATTTAACTCTCACAACGAGCTACTAGTTCAACATTAAAGTAACATCACTGATGAAAAAAAAACTACTAGTTCAACATTAAAGTAACATCACTGATGAAAAAAGCACATCCCGTAGCTTAGGCCTCCTTAAGGTTCTTATTACAGAGTGGTCAAAGAAACAGAAACAAAAGTAGAGTTACGTGCTGGGGCAAAATATTAGTAAAACTTTTTCATTTATATTTAAATTTATCATTCTGTATGTCAAGTGCCTATTGGCTAAACAAAACTGTATTCAGTAATTCATATTTTATAATTTCATTCAACTAATACAAAAGGCTAAATAGGAAGATTTATAGTTGAACACTGAGTTGCTAAGACAGGAATCAGGTATCATTCATTCTCTGATAAAGTGAGAATTCATCGGCAGAGGATGTAACAGCCAAACTGAGTGGTGAATTTAAAGTACCTTTCCCTAAGTAACATACTGTGTGGTGACCTAAAGAATATTTTGTGTTATTCAGCTTTCTTTTTTGGGCAGACTACCATAGCTCGACGACTTAAAAAACCAAATTCCAAAATTCAACCTGATAGCCTTAGTAAGGGCAGTTAAAGATATAAAGATAGAAGAGATCATCCTCATCAACGATGGGAAAATGTATCACCTGTGCCCCTCTGCCACAGTTTCAGGATAACTAAGGCCGATTATGAGGGTTACCAATTAGTACCAGCAATTTAAAATAAAGAACTGTCTGTGCATACTTTTTTAATACTTATATATGTAAATGGGAGAGAGGAAAGCAGAGGAAGGTCTGAATATGCAAAACCTACAACATCCCTTCAAACTTATGAATTCTATGATCTCAAGGTCAAATTTAAATCAGCAAGAATAGAGCTGGAATTTCAAAACCTCTGAAAAGAAAAGGGCTAATGATAAAAACTGCAGCTGATTTTATGCACCAGGAATGAAATGTTATAACATATCTATCGTTCACGTGCGGGTTCACGTCATTTATCTTCAATAAGAATTATTATCTGTTTCGCAGCTGAAGCCCAGGAACTGCTGCTACACTGCAGACGAGAAAACATGTGCTAGTCTCTCGGCTCTGGCCTTTCGTAAGCTAAATGATGCTCACACGACGTAGATCACTTGTTCTAGAAAACGGTTCTGGCTCACGTGCACAGAGAGCTGCACCGCCAGCGCTCCCACCGGCAACCTCGCTTCATCCCCTTCCAGGCTCCAGAGGTTCTGCTGTGACTCTTCAGCTTTATCAGTGCTACAGTTCCATCCCAAGTCCGCACAGAAAACATTACGCAACTTTTAAATCCAGGATTTACTCCTTTCAAGTGAATTATTATAGCTCTTTTTAAAAGATATTTAATATATCTGAGCCCGAAAGATATAGTAATTTAAAAGTAACTTTTACAATATTTATTACATACTTTATCTCAACACAGTCTTGACTTCCAAGGTTGTCAAGCTAGTGTCTCAAGTATTAACTTACACATTAATGGCAGTGGTGTCTGAGCTCATGGTTGACACAGTTCACATTGCCAATCAATAAAGAAAAATACAATCCAGAAATCAAGGTGGCATTTTCTGCTGCAGTGTTTTTATAAGTATGGTTAATGAATGCCAATAAGCATTTCATTTAAAAAACAGGTTCCATCTTTAGATAAGGATACATTCAAAATGGTTTCAAAGGAATTCTAAGAGCATTTTATATGCCAATAGGCAGCTGTGCAAAGACGTCAAATTATTTTTCCATAGAACTGTTTATCTTCATGAGCATCTCTTAGGAATAATGCTCCACAGAGCAGGTCTTGAGAAACACAGCTTCAGCATTTGGTATATTCGAAAGCTTCACTAATTCCTCAGACTATGAGACATCAGTTTATTTCTTAAAATTAACAACAAAAATAACTGTTTAAGCCAGAAAATCTGGAATTTCAGACTCAGAAAGTGAGCACTTGGGCAGGAAGGGGGGAATACACCTGTTTACCATACCACTTCATTTTTGCTTCCCTGGCAAAATATGTTCAAAACTACCCATGTTAACCTACTCTTGTTGATGGCTGTGCACAACACCTGAATAAACTAACCAATAAACAAAGGCTGCTTAAAGTGAAAGCTATGGAATAAAGTTTTCACTTGCCCAAATACACAAATGCCATTTAAAATCATTTATAATTACATGTTTAGAACTAGTAACCCTGGTTATCACTTAAGAGTCTATATACTGTATAGTTAGATAATATTATAGAGCTATCTTCTCTGAAGCACAATTGAATAATTAAAGATGCTATGGAAAACTCTTTACTTGAGTTAATTTACTTTAGAGTAGTGTTTCTCAGCCTTAGCACTACTGAGAGTCGGGGCTAGATATTTCTTTGTTTTGGAAAGTTGTCTTGTCCACTGTAGAAATAAAATGTTATCTCAATTGCATCCCACTAGTCATGACAAACAAAAATGTCCCCAACATATTGCTTAGATATAAGCAGATCATCACCAGTTGAGAACCATCGCTGCTGAGAGAAAATTAAAGTTTATACCTTGATTCTGTTCTTCTGGGAAATGTCAATTTTATAGGCATACTGTGACTTAAATGTACCAAGAGCATCTAGTAATTTAGTAGCATTAGAGATCTTTCTAAATTTTATGTGATCAGAAACATAACGAATTTGTGAATTGTAGAGAATAGTTAGGAGGAAGCAGTCTACACATTTCAAAGAGAATTAGGGGTAATTTTACTATCATTATCAGTTAAGAATTTTCTGAATCATAATGTTTAACTGACAAATATTTTAACAACTGGAAAAATGCTAACTGGATATTATAATCTGTTAAGGATCATGACTGAGGCCGTTCGAGAATAAAAACATAACAATCATCAATGGCTAACTCAGACCACGTTCTATTCCTCAACTAAACATTCTCCATAAAATTCTCAATTCGAAAATCTCAAGTCTTGTCATTAAACTGCTTGCTTGCACTGTTGGCTCATCACTTCTTTCAAATTATCAAAAAGAAACCCTCCACATGTCATGTAGAAAGATCCTGGAATGTCTCGAGAAGAACATTAGATAGAGCCATGTGTTCGACATCCACATCTTCAGTTATGTCGGGCTTGTCAACTCCAGATACGTTACTCTCTTTATTTTGTTCTTTTTTTATTGCCTTCAAACACTTGTCAAGTCTCTTTATGAACAAGTCCACTTCCTGTACCTTCATTCCGATGGCTGATGCAGCATTGAGGTAAGCGCAAGGGTAATTATTTGTATGTGACATAAAGCCTCTGAAAGTGTAGCCACTCACAGTTTGCACAGACCCAGGAGGCACAACCCTGAAAGGGAAAAGACTTACCGATTTACTATGTCTGGTGATATTAACAGAACATTACCCATAAACAACAACAAAATATGTGTTACTTAGCCTTACACCTACTCATTAAGAAGTTTAAAAACAGGCATAAATCATGGCTTATGAAAGCAGACTTAAAAGAAAAAGTATACAATACACAGCAATTTTACCAGGAAAAGTACGGCCTGCTGATCACCATTTACTTATCTTCTATTAAAGAGGTATAAGGTCTAGAAATCGCAAACACCTCTATATCTTCTTCGAAGAAGTAAAAAAAAAAAAATGATTTCTGTTTTTGTACCAAATATGGAATCTGACTTCATATAAATACACTTTAATGGAATGGTGAAATTTTTAAGTCAAACCACTTTGATTAACTGCCGTGTGTCACCTCAAACAATTGACAAACTAAAACGACACCTATCTGGTCAGGGCTATGCAATGGAGAGTATTAAAGCCAGGATCCAAAAGAAGTTATGGAACTGTTTACAGTGGGGTAGTGGTCAGCAATCAGTAATATTCAGCAATGGTACAACCGTTTTTAAGCTTGATTTCATTGGCATACTGGATATAAGCAGATTTCTAAGTACTTTTTTTTTTTAAAGTCAATTAAGATCAATTTAAGCATAAAGACAAATAGTGACAACTCTAAAAGGCCAATAAAACCATTTTAGAAGTGTCAAAACTATGTTGTATTTTACAGATATAGTTCATCAAGGTAAAGGCTGAGTTAATTTAAGATCTTTTTTTAAGTTGTCCTTTGTTATGAAATCTCTAACCTCTGGTAGTCAGAGAAAAGTACTTTAATAGAAGAATGTACAGCAAAGTACTCAGAACAAGATATTTCTTTTCAAGTCATTTCTCTCTGACCTCATCAAATAAAAAATGAAAAATGAAATTAATTTTTAAGCAATGTACATAAGAGAGCAAAAAGTACATTTTCCAAAGACAGTACTTAGACAAGAATTGCAAAACCTTTTCAGATTAGGAAATGGGCTTTTCCTTAAAAACATTTTCACTAAAATTCAGTAATGAAGATGACATTTCTAACACCGTTATGTGACGCCACTGAAGATTATCGAACAAAGGAAAATAAAGACAAAAATTTGTACAGAAAGGCAATGAAACATTGTTTCTATATGTCTATTATAACAAACAAGGTTCATAACTTTCTGTGGCTACTGCAAGTGTAGGCAGTCCACAAGTGGGCCTTCCAGATTCTCTACCTCGTTAATTCTTTTAGCCCATGATGAATTCTCGGGCAGTTTGGCATATACTTGGGGGACTATTGTTAAGGAAAGGTATTTTATTAGAGTTAACTTTTAAAAGCCAAATAAATCCAAGCCTCTTTTACACAGACCTACCTGGCTCCAGAAACCTGTCTGGTAAAAAGCATTGAGCCGAGGTGAGTGGCAGCTTTGTCATGATGTTCATCTAGTGTCTTAAGTGTAATAGCTGAAA
The DNA here is from genome assembly GCF_014176215.1 of Rousettus aegyptiacus. Classification (NCBI taxonomy): domain Eukaryota; kingdom Metazoa; phylum Chordata; class Mammalia; order Chiroptera; family Pteropodidae; genus Rousettus; species Rousettus aegyptiacus. The sequence continues at coordinate 13,797,065 of NW_023416285.1, forward strand.
AAGAAAAAAGTATCCCAATGAGCCTTGGCTAACCAGCACAAAAATCACTCAGAAAACAAACACTTAATAAAGGAGACATTACTTTTTTTTATTGTATTAAAATATACACAACATGAAATTTACCAATCATCTTAGTCATTTAAAAATGTATGTCTGGTGGTATCAAACGCATTCATCGTTGTGTAACCATCAGCACCATTCATCCATCCCCATAATTCTTTTCATCTAGTAAAACTTAAAACTATATACGTATTAAAACATAACTCCCCTTTCTCCTCTCCCCCCAACCCCCGACAACCACTGTTATACTTTCTGTCTCTATGATTTTGACTACTCTAAGTACTTCAGATGAATTGAATCATGTGGTATTTGTCTTTCTGGAACTGGCTTATTTCAGAGATGTTACTTTTTATTCATTGTCAAGAGGCATGATTTTACTTTAATGCACTTAATAAATTACATTAAGGACCTGTTTGCATATCAGACAAAAATATGTTAATATAAATTGAATCAGACAGAATTTCCATATCACCCTTCTAAAGAGTGAATTTTCCAATTAAAAAGATGAAACAATGGTATGATCAATATGGAAGTTTATTCAAATCCGACCATGTTTTAAGAACTTGTAAAATGAGAATGTGGGATGTATTCCAGCACATACATAAGACTAAAGTATGATCACCTCTGCATATAGAAATGAAAATTACCTTCCTAAGGTTATGTGGGTAAGCTGTACTCTCGTCATACCACCAAGCACCACTACTAGTTACCGTTTCCTGAAGATGGCCTTACCATACTAGATTGTTTATGAAATAATAATTCTTTAACAATTTAGCATGTGAGGAATCATTATCTCTATTTTATAGATAGTTACGGGCTAGTACATGGCAGAATTCGGATTCAAACCATACCATATCACCTTCTATAATAGCTACATAGATTATAAACCAGCAAGGACTGACTGGGGTGGGTTTTATTATATATCGACAGCCAAATGGTTTTTCATGGAAGCCTATTTCTGAAAAAGGTTTCATTTAGAGATGACTATTTCCTTGCTTTCCTCAGATACATGTGCAATATGAAACATATTACATTGCATATAGTTACAAAAGGATAATTATGGAGCTTAACGATTACTGAAAATGCATAAAAATCAACATTTATATTATCCTATTTAGTAGTTCTTGTATTACATGACAAAAATACATAGTCCTTATACAAAGGAAATTATCATAAATACAGACTTCTCTAACACTGAAATGCTAAAGAAAACAAATAATAGCATTAAAAACAATATGACCACCACCTTGCCTTCTCATATTATGGTGTTTTGTTAACTGGTAGAAATTCTTTAATATTTATATAGAGTTCTTAGTAGTAACTAAATTCTTTTGGTTAGAAGCAAATGTTAAAGTATTTTCTTTATGTTCATTATAATTCTATTGATTTGGATCCTTTCAGTACATAGTTTTTATCTTAGAAATACATTAAAGCATTTCGAAAGCCTAACTTAACTTTTTCAATTTACAAAGTAATACTGTAATAAATTCAGAAATATCATTGTAACCTGAAAGAATTCATACTCTTGCTAGAAATACCAGCTTCCTGCTGGGGATGGTTCAGAAGTGTTGATTTTTTTTTTGCCCCCAAGAAAAAAAATTACCTAAAGATATGGGATTGTGAGGTGTATGCAACAGTCTTTCATTGTAGGTTTCTGACAGCTTCTTTAGTTGGATGGACAAATATGAAAATATTTCCTGCAACAACAAAATGTTACACTTAAATAAAATCAAATAAGTACTTACTGCAACTTGCCAGATTTAGTAAGACAAAATCTGATTGGTGTGAAGTCTGTGCTGTAAATTAAACTCATTCATGTGCCCTAGGAGCAATTCTTTCCTTTGCTGCAAGAGAGTGAGATTCAAAGCTGCCACGACTATCAGAAACCACAGTATTTAGGTAAAGAAGGCAATGAACCAGCACATTTCCTGCTTCGGGGCTATTATGTATCAATCACAAATCCATCCTCTTTTCTGAACCTCCAGGGCTACTGCTCTAGTCCAAGCAGCTGTCAACCCCTTCCCTGGACCACAGCAATGCATTCTAAATGATTTCTCTGCCTCCTGTCCTGCCCCTCTACAATCTGTTCAACACACAGAGTCCAGAGTAGCCTTTTAAAAGCATAAATTAGATCATGTCCCTCCCAATGACTTCCTCTTGTAAGTATTAAAAAAACTTTTCATCTGTATGGCCCCAAATGATCTGGCCTGGCCAACACGCCCAACTCAGCAACTGTCCTCCCCACCGCTGATCGCGGTGCCAGCCACATCAGCCTCCTTTCCAAAAACGGAACATGCCAAGCTCATTCTAGTGTCAGAACCTTTATGCCTGCTTCCGCTCGAAAGCTCTTCTCCCGGATCATTCCATGAGTGGTCCCTTTTGTCACGTAGTAAGGAGACCTTTCTTTATTACTTCCCTATAAAAGTAGTTCTCTGACTCTGCCCACGTCCAGCTCTCAGTCTACCTCTAATACCTTTACCTGTTTTGGTTCCTTCACTATACTTATCACAACCAGAAAGTATCTCATTTATCCGCTTAAGTGAACAATGTCTATGATGACTAAAATGGAAAAACTCCTTTAAAGCACAGACTTGTCTTCTTCACCACTGTTTTCTCAACACCGGGAAAAATGTGCCGGGGTTTCGGAACACAAGTAACTTAGGAAGGAGGAGTTAAAAATGTATTTCCTTTAAATTATATAAATTTAAACTTAATAATTCCCTCAACTCAAAAAATATAGCAACTAAAAACTAAAAATTGTATTCTTGATCCTACTCTAGAAAATAATGTATATCTAACAGTAGAAAACAAAAAATATATATTTTACAAGTATAAAATTTCATGTGCACATGTATGTAGGAATTTAATGAAGTTACAAATAAATATTAAGTTGGCAATTGTTTGACCTAAAGTTATACTTTCTTCATCTAGTAAGCCCTTTCAAGAGTATTAAAAATGAGAATTTGCCCAAAAAAGTCTGTCCCTAAACAAATCCACTTGCACTGACTGCCTCCATCCACAGTCAAACCTATAAACTCTAAAGGTACACTCCTAAGAGCCAAGGGCCAACAGAGTATCCTGGTGGGGAGACAGCAGGAAACGATACTTCTCCAATTTCAAAGGCCACACAAAAGCTGCTTCAGTTCTCTGTGAGGTAAGGGTTGCACAGTCTGATCCCACACTGGGACTCAGAATAGCTTTTTCATGTCTAAAGCACATAGATGACTAACTCCATCTTTTGTTAGGTAAAGATTAAGAGGAAAATTCCTACCAAGTTTATGAATTATTGAGTCTACTGAAGACCACAAATATTTTTATTCTCATCGACACAATATATTTTATATTCTGACCTGAAAAAATTTTAAACTAATTGCCGTCCTTAAATTTCTAGGATATACTATGAGATCAATTCTTGGCATGTCAGAATTATGAAATCTTAGATCTGTAAAAGAAATGGACTTTTTTAATATTCAAAAAGTTATCCACATTTGTCATACCTAACGAACCTATAAGTAGGTGTTACTGATACATGTGATAAGCCTTTCTCTTTTATTATTTAAAAAAAGGTGTAGAGAAATATTTAAGGAGGCAAATGTTATCACCGGAAACAGAAAAAAAAAGTTATTATAGGCATCTTTTCCTAGAACTATAAAGACTTCTGGCCCCTCCTTTTTAAGCTAATATACCGACATTCACTTCAGAAAATGAAACAGTAAGATAATCAAATGGAATAAAGAAATCAAGCAGCTGGAACAATTCATAATCTTTTAGCACTATACCAGTGATGATGAAGAGAAGAATTTATATATTTTCATCTACTATAAAGTAACTAGAGCACTAATTTAAATGCTCTATATTGTTTTTTAAAAAGCCACATTTCAATTTATATATTAATTGCTCACTTTTCATCTATATTATAAACCACAGTCTTAATCTCATCTGTCTAATTCTCTTACTCTCAAATTCATCAACCTCTTATAAGCAGAAACAAATCTGACAGCTAGGAAATGCCTTTTACAGACTCTTACATTTTCCCTGCTAATAGTAACAATAAAAAACTTGTTTCAGTGGTGAGGGCCAATTTAAAATATTTATCTAGTATGGTTGCCACGATAATCACCATTGTGGTCACACATGGAGAGTACAGCTGACCCTTCAACAGCCTGGGTCTGAACTACACAGGTGTACTTCTATGCAGGTTTTCTTCAGTAAATAGAGTTGGCTCTCTGTTTTCCACGAGTTCTCATCTATGAATTCAACCAAAATGGATTGAAAAAAGTATTTTCAATCCACAGTTTGGAATCTATGGGTGTGGAAGACTGACTATCTGCACTGTTCTACACCATTTTATATAAGGGACATGAGCATTTGCAGATTTTGGTATCTGAGGGGGTCTGAGAACCAACCCCCTACTGATACCAAGGGCCCAATGCAGTTAAGCTTTGGGAAAGTCAGAGTTATACATGGATTTTCAATGTGCAAGGGTTGGTGTTCCAACCCTGCTGTTCAAGGGTCAACTATACTTAATTTACACTTAGCTACTTCTAAAGAGAGAGGAAATGTTTCCGTAGTAACATCCCTAGACGGCATTTTAAAACTTATGATGCATTAAAAATACGTGGCTATTAAAAAACTGAGATTTCTCCCAATATTCAACTTCTAAAACTTTAACAAATTAGTTTTAATCAGTTCTATCAATCACTTGCTAATACCACTAGAATTCAGTTTTAACTGAAACTAACATTAAGATAGAAATCTTGACTATAAACATATTACTTAGATAACTAAATCTTATATATATCACTAGTATGGGAATTAGACAAAATATTTGAGTTAAGTTCACATCTATCTGCAAATATTTATAGTATCTCTACTCTGTGTAAAGGGTTATGATAGGTAATCCAATAAGCAAAGAAGCTTAAATTATCTTAAAGCTCAATATACTGAATCCTACAATATTCCACATATTAAGGTCCTAAATGCTTTCCCATTAATGTCACTACATTAAAATATATCGTTTAGGAGACTGTACCACTATTTCCTACACTAATACTTAGCTAAGCAGTTTTTTACCTGATATATTAAAGGTGCTACAGAACCTGCACAATTTTTTTGCTACAGTTAAATCTATAACTGACATTTATTATAAAATACTCTGTGAAGGGGGAAATTTATAAGCACCCCAAGCAAATGCATATAGAAAGATCTTACTTAAAAGAAATGAAATATTATTGATTTTCTATGTCTTTTGTGCTGTATTTAACTTAATTTTAAAAGACTCTTCACTAGAGATAAGCTGAACTGTATACCTTAATGCTAATGTCAGCTATATTTCTAGAAAATACAAAACTTTACACCATAGTTCAAGATGTTAATGGAAGAGAAGCTGAATTATATAAAGCATTACCTTTCAAATGGCCTTTTGCAAATTGATTTGCAGTCATGAAACCCAACATTCAGCCTATCCCTCCCCATAACCCAAAGATGCACACAATTCACTACATTTCAAAGTAAAAGGTCTTATGTAATCATGTTTTTTGAAACATACTATTTCATGTTACAGGATAAGGTGAAAATAGAACTTCGCATATTATTACAGTACATCTCATGTGGTGGGTAAATAAATCTAAAGGGAAACTTAATAAGTAGTCTAGTATCTCAATGATCACATGAAAGGATGGACTAAATAGACTGCAGGTACACGTCCCTGCACAGATGTCCATACTTGAAGATAACAGCATAAATGCACTGTGCTGCTTCTGTGACTGTGGCCAGACAGACGGACCCAGGCACACTCGGCATCCTTGCATCGCAGGCTAATGCACTGCTTTCATACTCTTCTGTTGAGGCCCCCCATTCAGGCCTGAAATCTCAGGCTTCTGTTGAGATTCAACTACTCCACTCTTAGGACTGCAGATCTACTGATGCTTCCAAATTCGGCTTTGTTACAGGATATTGTTTGCAACTGTGTCTGATGTTCTTTTAGCACTTAGTTTGTCCGCCAAGCTTCAGCTAACAAATTCCAGCCGCTGGAACAGCCATTCGACTATCATTCCTCTTCTGCAGTTGTCCAATTCAGCAAATATTTGCAACCATGATTATCTGCTTGCCCTGTTCAATAAAGCGCTCTTCTAAAAGAAAAACTAAGCAGAATAATGGTCTTCTCTGGAAGCAAAACAAAAGTGAAGATAAATTTCATAGATTGACCTTTATTTCTGCATAGAGAAACTCAAAGAAAGAGTTTCTTAAATTTGAACCCCTTTTCTTAAAGGCCTCTTCAGTTAAATTCGTGGTCATTTCTCCCTTCAATAAAGCAGATGTGTTGATCAGGAAGGGCCGAGGGCAAAGAGGTTCATCTCACACACACAGTGCCACTCTCTCTGATCTTTTCACCCTTCAAAACAGAAGGCTTGAGAAGGAATGGCTTCAAGCTGAGTTCTTGTCTGCCTCTACTGTGCAAAAGATAAAGCCTTTTCTGAAGAGATATACTAGATGAAATAACCTCTAAAAATATCATTGTGGTGAATAAGGGCATAGAATAAAAAAAAAAAATCCTAAGTTTTCTTTTAACACTCCTTTTTTAGTAGGCAATAACACCGATAATATAAAAAGGAGCTCTCAGTGATGGTATATAAATAGCTCTGGCTGAAGCAAAATAGCTTTGCCTCAGCTTCTCCAGAGCTGAACCAATAAAACTATCACGATTAAATTTTCACAGTTCAAAGGCAAGTCTATTTAAACAAAAGCTCTTATTTTTGCAGCAAAGCCAATAAAAAAACAATATTTATGCTACATATATGCAATTATGGTTTATGGAGGACATCGATATATTTCAAAGAAAAGAGTTGCCTGTTGGATGAAGTTGTTAAAGAACAACTTTTATTCACTTACAATGAGAGTTCTCAAATGAGAATTCTAATACTTTGAAGATTACTACTGCAAATTGTTTCTATTGTAAGTAAATTCTATACAAAGAATTTTAAAATCAATTAATACAGTAGAGCTTTTGGAGTTTTACATACCTACACTAGATAAGGATGGGAGTCACTAGATCATCACTTTTATGGCTCAAATGCCTAGTAAAGAGCCAATAAACACTCCCTCGGTACCAGAGGCAGTCAGAGGGATAAAGACAAAGTGATAAGTGATAAGACAAAGTGCAGAGACTTTAGATCACAAAGGCCTGAGTTTCAGTGGCAGTTCTGGTACTTACATATGGTCCTTGGATAAGTATGTAACTTTCAGAGCCTCAATTCCATCTGTAAAATGGGGGTAATACCTACCTCCTAAACTTTGAGTAGTATGAAATAATAAATACAATGAGCCTGATAGAGTTCCAGGCATACAGCAGACATTTGTAAAAATGTTTGTCTCTCTACCCACTTACTTTTCCCTTAGCCTAAAAAAGTTTTCAGGTTAAAATTACTAATGTTAGCTAACAGGTCTCCTATAAACACATACTAAATCCCTGTAGCTATAAACCTATTCTCGTTCTGTTCCTGTTCATTCCAAACTGTCTAGATAAAAGAAAAAGAACAAAGATCTAGATATTGCTACGAGATTGACCTCTTGAAATATGAGGTGGAGCCATCCAATTCATAAATACCACTAGAACATTAAATTTCTCCCGTAAAATACTTATCCAATAATGAACAAAGTCCTATGAAAAGTAGAGCAGGGTTGCCATCTGAAGCCATTTACCAGCTGAGCTACATACTCCTGCAGAACATTCTCAAAGCAGGTGGATTTTCACTCATGCTAAGCAAAACATACACGTGCATGGGCCTCTGGAATCATTTACAGGTAGCTGAAAATTTTAAAGTCAAACTCTAAATGTCAAAAGTCAGAAGAATCATGGTGTAAAGGAAATTCTTAGATTCCAAAATGATGATGGAACCACCTTAAAAATCAACAATTACAAAATCCTAATGTAAGAAAAGTGCCGTGGAAGAGGGGCACCAGCTGGGGAGGAAGTCCCATTTCCAGAAGTACAGTACCTGTTACACACAACAGGTAATCACCCTTTTAGTTCATTCCTTTTTACAAGTTTTCAACTATATCCATACAGGGCAATGTTTCTATAAGAAAATCTAACTTAATGGAAGTCAGTGTCAAAATGTTATTTGCTTTCTGACTAACTTTCCGGAAAGATGCTTATACTGTGTAAAACAAGGGATGACTACACAACACTGAACCTGTGTGTTCCCAAATACTCTGCAGTGGTTCACTGATGAGCATCTACTATGTATCAAGCAAAGGAAGCCAAGATTAGAAAGACTGATGGTAAACTCGAAGGTGCACAGTGGTCTAAACTACCCACAGTCAAGGCCCAAGTTTCATTACAGATACCTGATGGTAATTTTTTAGGCATGTGCATTCAAATAATCAGTTTAATTTGCTAATTAAATAAGTTTAACTACAAAATCACTAAAGACATATTTACTATAGCAAATATTTAATATTAGCTATTATTTAGTTTCAATTCAAGAACGAAACCAAAAAGTACTAAATAGTATGCTTAGTTGATATATAACAGCATATAAAAATTTTTAAATTTCTATATAATAAATTATACTCTTTAAATATCTAACTTAAAACTTTGTATCAGAGCAATTATATATTCCATTTACTTAGTTTAAAATGAATTTTTACCCAAACCTGCAGAGTGATCAATATACGGCAAAAAGCGGCTACAATAAAGACTACACTATGACAACTAAAAGGTCAAAAATAAATAGCAACTGCTTATATTTTCAAGCTTTGATATTTGAGATATTTGTGCAGTCCACCTCAAACCCCACAAAATATTATCTACCTATAAGTGTTAAAATGCTATGACATTATGTTTTCTCTCCAAGTTTCTGTTATCAGAAGCTCCTCTGCTGGTCCCTTTTCTTCTCCCAGACCCCTTAACGTCGGCGTGCCCAGAGCTCAGTTCTTGTACTTCTTTTCTGCTTAGACTCACTCTCTTGCAATTTCATCCAGTCTCTTGACCAATTAACTCCCCAAACTTTTATCTCCAGCCCAGCCCTTTCTCTTAACACAAGACTCATATCCCACTCTCTACGTGACATCTCTATCTAGATGTCAAAGGATATCCTGAATTCAATTTTGCTGGGAACTGAACTACCGGCGTTCCCCAGAGGCCCGCAGGCTTACCCATCTCAGTTAATGGCCCCTCCGTCCTTCCACCTGCACAAGCCACAATCTCAGAACCATTCCTGACACCTCTTTCTCTCATACAATACATTCATCAGGAACTCCTCTTGGCTCGAAACAGACCTAGAATCCAACCACTTCTCATCACCTCCATTGTCACTATCTAGATATAAGCTAACATCACTTCTTAACTACTGTAAAAGCCTAATAGGTATCCCAACTTCAACCCTGCCTGACCCCCACCCCCTCCAATTTACTGTCAACACAGCAACCAGAGTGATCTTTCAAAATATAAGTCAGATCATGATACTCCTCTATTCAAAATCCTCCAGCAGCTCCTTATTTAACTCAGAATTTGAGGCAAAGACCTCACCATGGCTTAGAAAGCCCTGCATGATCAGCCCACCCCCATCACCACCCTGACTTGGGCTCCCAAAACTTCCCGTGCTCACTTTGCTCCAGCCCTCTTTACTAGCCCTGTTTACTGCCCTCGGTCCTTATACTGGCGTCTGCCTGAAACTCTTCTCCATCACACATGTATGCTCCCTCAGACTTCTCCATGTTGACTCAAATGTCACCTTAAAATGAGGCCTGACCTAACCACTGTATTTAAAAAAATCAATTCCCACCATCGCCACATTATCATTCCTAATTCTCCTTATTTTACTCTATTCTTTCTTTTTTCCAGAGCACTTTTCACTTTATAATATACATATTAAGCAAACTTTTATAATTTATGTTTTATGTTACTTCTTTATTGCTGGTCTCCCCAATCTGCAATATATATAAGTGCCACAAGAGCTGGCATCTCTATTTATTGATCGCTATATCAATATTACATTCCTAAAACATAATATATGCTTAATAAATATTTAACCAATAAGATTTACCCCACACTCAACTTTATCTACTTTGAATTTCACAAAAACACTGGTCCGTACTTTAGTGGGTATGTCACTGTTTAGATGGCAAGCCCAAGACAGCCTGCTAGGAGTGGAAATGGTTATGAGGTACTATGAAACCAAAGAGACCGTCACCTTAACATTGCAACCTTACAAAATGTCTGACTTAAAAATTACCAACGTAATGTGCTAGATTACTAAATTATAGGCCAATTATCATGATTATAATGCCCGTGGTGCAGGAAGTAGCTGTTTTAAGAAATATTCTACAGTCTTTTAGAACTAGAAGTGGCCTGAGATATCAACTGTCTCTCTCATAAATGAGGAAATAAAACCTGTGAGTTCAAGTACCTTTTCCATAATGAAATAACTAGTTAACGAAGAGCTAAGACCTGCTCATGTAAACAGAGGGCAGTCTTCCTCATCTGTAAACAAAGACTTCATCTGCCTTGTGGAGAAGGTTCCTGGAAAGACTTGCTGAGGTCTTCCGTTGGCTACGACAATCTATGACCATGATTACTTTTTGGAGTTTATCAAACTGAAGTTCTGATCATCTACATTTTTTTCTCAGGTTTATTGAGACATAATTAGATAAAGTGAAATCTTAGATGTCCACTTCTCAGGTGCCCACTTCCATGAGTTTTGACAAACATATACAGTCATGAAACTACTCTCCCATTTGACCATGCCAATAGTCCTCTCCCTTAACCACTCGTCTTTTACCTGTCCTGATATTTTTTGCTATTTCCACAATGGCATACGGATGAAACCATAGAATATGTAGCCTTTTGAGTCTGGCTTATTTCATTGAACAAAATGCATTTGAAAGTTATTATGTTATTGCATGTATTAGTTCATTCCTTTTTATTGCTGTGTATCACGGTTTGTTTATATACCAGATGATGAGTTTCCAAAAACTAAAAAGAAAAGGCATGTCCCTTTATCTTTCAAGAGCCTCTAGGTGACAAGTACAATGAATTTTACTGAACTACAAAGAATCCCTGATGTAGGAGTTTCTCAAAAAAAAAAAAAAAAAAAAAAAGGCAAAGTCACCCATGCAAGATTCCTCACCATACTCATAATATCTGGATAAACGGAATGATAATGATTAATTGCAAACCACCCAGGGTGGTCCCAGATCAAAGTAAATCCCCTAGGATGATACTAAGTACCTATAATCCAAAGTGATAAACCGATAGGCAACAACATCAATGATTTGGAGTGCTGTTCTAGTCAGGAGTATTATTTTACACCTAAAGGGAAAGCTTACCTTTCTTTCTTTTAATAGCTTCTTATAGCCATTTGATCCAAGTGATAATAAAGTAATAAGAACATCTAAAGAAGGTGAGGCCGAAGCTCTTCCTGAAATAAGAATGAACGAGTACATTCAGGAGGGGAAAACAGCTTTGGAAATTAAGATTTATTATAGTAGCCTATGTACAAATGAATTTTTTTTAGTTATTCTTTCTGAAGAGCAATTAATTTATTTACCTGGATACATCTTGCTAATTTCCTGAATGAAGGAATCATTAAAGCCAGCAATTATAGCGCCACCTACTGGAACCATGAAATTTTTGTCCAAGCTCTGAACGAAAGCATCTATTCGACCACCCTGAGCCGCCTAGAATGAAATAACATGTAGTATTACACATTAGTTTTTAGAAGAAGAAACAATGGCTATTAACAAATAACTACCATTAAAACAGTTAATGAAAATGAAAATATTTGTATTTCTTTGTAACATCTGTCATATTTTTAAAAACTGAGTTTTTCCTTATATGTGGAAGAGCACTTTCTAGTTTACAACTTGCTTTCATATACAAATCATTTAATGCTCACAACCCTGTGAGGAAGGCAGGGTTTCGGTATCAGTTCAGGTGGTAACTATATTGAAACAGAGCTTTCCCCCCTTCAAATTGGGTAAGACAGAGTGGATTCCTCCTGTGCTGCTCATCTGTAATCTTCTATTTAACAATAAAAGTCAATAGTGGGCCCTAAACTATTAAATAATTTTAAACACCTTCTGTGAGGTTAAGAGTGGCCACCATAGCCTAATGGACTACCACCACCCATGCTGCCAATCAATTAGTTCTACATTTAAAAACCTCTATTTGATGCTAGGATAATATATTACCTGCATGACCACTTTAAGCAATAAGTTCTGCTCCTGCTGCTACTCAGATAAGAGGAAAAAAAAATAATTTTAAACATCAACTAATGGAAATTTTTTCTGTATACTCTTGGCAATATTTCTATATTAATTCATGTTTCCTAATGTTATAATCTTAGATGATCTCATTCCACCGCAAATGAACTTCAAGTGAAAATCTAATATTCTGGTGAAAAATTGAATACTTACCGGAAATATAAAACTAAGTTCTAGTCCCCATCCAACACAGTCTATGACCTTCTGTCTAATGTGGTTCAATTTTCTCCTCTTAAAAATAGAGATACTATCTAAATTTCAACTAAGATCGCTTTTTTCTTTATCTGTGGCTACAGATTTTCAATCTGTATTCACAATCTACATTCCTATTAATATTATAAGCGCATGTGACCTTCATCTTCACACTTTCTCTCCACATCCGTATCTCAGAGAGAAGCAGCAGATAGCTCGCCTAATCTCAGAGACCAGATCCAGGAAACAGGCAGCTGTAAAAGCTGGAGAGGGGAGCTGGCTACTCTGGAGGCTACCACAGGATTGTTTAAATCTCAACCTTCCCCTCACCCTTTTAATTTCCTCATAAACTATGATTGTAGAAAAATCTCACCATGTCGCAGGAAAACAGAAGCATATAAGACTAACAGAATAATTGAAAAATATGCAAAGGAGTATATAAAAAGAGTGGAACAGTTAGAGTTGCCTTTTATTAATGCTTAAGTACTGCCCAAGGCTTCCTGAGAGAAACATGAACCTAAACTGGGAGCAGGATTACTATGAGAACAATCAGGGCCTTAGACTTTGCCAAATCCCTTCATCACTATAACATAGCAAGCACTCAAAGGGCAGCACAATGGACCCAATCTCAGGAATGGTATAGAGACCTTATTTCCCACACTAAAGTCAGAGGCTATCAAAGGCGGGGCGGGTGGGGGGGGGGAACTCTAGAAAGATGGAAGGGCTTAAATAGAATAGAAACACAGGAACACCGTCTATGAAGTAAAGGGTTGCCATTTATCAGTTCATTCATTTACTCATGTATTCATAGAACAAATATGTGAACGCTTATCATTTGCCAAACACTGCCCTAGGTTCTGAGAAGAGCAACAGTGAATAAAACAGGTATTATTCACAAAACACAGCTGACCCTCGAACAATGCAGGGATTATGAGTACTGAGCACCTACATGCACAGTCGAAAATCCACACGTTAACTTAAGCCAGCCCTTCACGTACGTAGATTCCCAACTACCTGATTCTTGGAGAGGACCCTGGATCACTCCACCTAATCTGATGCCCCTCCCCCACCCAAAAACGAGAGTGTTGATCAAGACCTGTCATGTTTACTGTTTACTGTCTGCTTCTGCCCTATGAGGATAGGATTTTGTATCATGCACTACTGCATCCCTGGTACCCAGCCTGGTGCCTGGCATACCAGTGGGAACCCTGTAAATATTTGCTGAATAAACAATTAGGCCTGTGAATAAGTAGTATAATACCTACTTCTCTCAAATTCTAAGCAAAGTTGCTGTTTCCTACACTTTTCTGACTCTTAAAATAATTAATCCTGTGTATCTTTCTGACTCTACTACACTACTACATCCCCCGCCATTAAGCTGTCCTAACATCTATATTCCACGAGTCTCCTGAATAAGTCAGTTCAGTATATAAACAGAAGTGTAGGTTATTCAAAGTTAACTTCCTGGGGACTACATGTGCATACCAGAACGTTCTATATGCTTGGCATTGTCACTTTGGGGTATCACTCTTAAAAAAAAAATGAATCTTAACATATTTTAGTTATAGCTCTTCACTGACTACCTCATTACACCATCTTCTCAAGAAAGTTTTGCAGTGTAAGTACTTTGTCTTTTAGAGAAAAATATGGGGCTTTGGAGTCACAGTGAACCAGATGGGCCATTTTGTATCTCTCAACCTTGGGCAAGTCACTTAATTCTACTGAGTTTGTTTCTTCATTTGTAGAATGGGAACAATTAAAAAATGTACCTTAAATTGTTAGGATTAAGTTAATAAACTTTAAGAGTCTAGCGGAATACCTACACACGGTGAGTACTGAGTACTCAGTAAATGGTATACACTCCTAAAAATAACTATTGGGAAGAATTAAAGCTAACTTTTAATTTTTCGGAACATCATGGAACAGCAACCAGCACTCAATACGATCCAAGTATTCATTTGATTTAAAGCAAGACCACACTACCTCTTTCTGTGAGGGAAAAATAAAATGTTTGTGTACTGCTTTTTTTTTTTAAGAAATGGCAATTTTAGAAGGTAATACATATCTGCAACAATAGAATAGGTACATTTAAAAGATTCATTTGCCCATCTTTAAGTGTTATTTTCCAGTTAAAGTTTTAATGAAGCCACCCCTCAAATGAAGAGAGGTGATGACAAATCGGGAATTCGTGATGCACAACTCCAAGGGCACCTGTCACGTCGTACACTGGACCTCATTTTCGTTTGGTCTTAATCTCTTAAAAAAGCCATCAGATTTCTCGTACTCAAAAATGTGTGAGCACCGAAAAACTGAGCACTTCTAAGTAAACAGCATGTGAGTAAATGTTAAGAAATCATTAAAATGATCATTCTGAAAATTTACAGGCATGTTTAGAACTATAAGTTTATATCTAAGTTTAAAAATTAAATATATTTTTCACTACATTTTTAAAAGTTAATTCTAAATGTACACAATGCTTACAACTATATAAAAAACAGTAATTGTATATTAAAAAGAAAAAAGTTGGTTCATAAATTATTAAAAGTATTTGTTAAGGGAATACGGTTATCAATGATCATTTACTCCTTCCTCACTTTGCTACACCTTTAGTCATGCTGATATATATGACTTTTAAATGAATTGAAGCTGCTAAAAATCAAGGAAGAGGAGAAAGGGAAAATGGGAGGAGGAATAATAATGAATCACTGGAATAAAATGGTTTTTAAGATTTCCAGTATGGGAAGTTACACAACCTTCCTTTGCTACCATTCATATTAGATATAATCTAGTCTAGTACTATGACAACGCCTTAGAAAACTAAGGAATAATAGAAAAGGATACCAAGGAAATGATAGTTTTCCTCCAAAGATCTTAATGAACACTGACATACCGTACTCTACCCCTGGACTTATGTTACATAAACAAACTTATTTCCTTATTGGTTAAGCTAATTTGAACAGGAATTTCTGTTACTTACAACAAATTACATCCTTACAATTAATTACATCCTTACAACCTCTGAGTAAAGAAATTAAGCAAAGCAGCTATTACTGTCATATAAATAACATTTATATCAGAGATGATACTAGTAAACTCAAAATGATGAAAAACAAAAATATTTACTAGATAGGATCTACTGGGCCAAGGAGCATTCACCATCATGTTAGAGGAGGCCACAGATAATCTGTGAATAACTTATCCACTCATAACACAAACCACATGTATGTCAAAATTGAATATGTAATGAAAATCATTATGTACACAAATTATATCTCATATCATATACAGGAATCAATCCATATGCTAACATAGTATGAAAATTAATCATTGTAATACTTCATTTATTCAATCAATTTTTTCAGTAATTAGTAATTGACATAATTGTCAATTATGTACCAAGTACTATCTTAAGTGTGGAAGACATAATAGTGAACAAAACAAACTCCTTGCCCTAACAGAAATTTAATTCTAATTACCGTCAATAACTAGACGATAAATAACCTAACAAATAGTGATAAGTACTATGGAGAAGAGGAGCAAGAGGTCATCAATTTTAAGAAACAAAATTATTTTATATACCACTAGGTAAGAAAAAAATTGCCAATTAACATTACAAGACACCAATGACTGTGAAACATCCCAATTTCAGAGATGTTATAATGTGAAAAAAATGTGCACCTTAAAATTAAGGAAAAGGGAAATAGAAATGCTGGCAAGGAAGAGGAAGGTGTTATTTTAGATCAGGTGTCTGAGAAGTTTTCATTGGCCTAAAAAAAAGTGAGGGAAGAAGCCATGCAACTCTCTAGAAAAGCAACCCAGCGAGAGGAATGCGCGAGAGCCTGGTGGTGTGCACACACGCGGTGTGACGGAGAAACAGTAAGGAGGCATGTGTGGCGAGCGAGAGCAGCAGAAAGTGAAGCCAGAGAAGCTGCAGAGACCCGGAAACACAGAGCAGAGCAGGCCGGGGCCGTGACTCTTATTCTGAGTGGGACGGCCAGCCAAGTCATGTTTTCAAAAGGAGACTCTAAAACAGATGTCTGGGATTTAGTTGATGCTTATAAAAATAAAACGTCATAAAATTTTTAAAACCTTGCTAACTTCACCGTTATATGCTAGAATGTTTATAAGTGAAGTCACTTCTAGTCTAGGAAAAGAGGGTAAAGTGATTCATTAAATATTAAATATAGGAAGAATCAACATAATTTAAAAAATACTATAATCCAGTATATTAGAAAAATGGGAATCCTGCTAATGAAACATCCTCAGAAAGCTAAAAACTAAGCTACTGAAGTATTTCTATGTTGGTTCTGAATTAAGCTATTAGTCCAATTGCCACCATACTACCAAAAAATGACTGTTACTGAGTGAATATTGAATGTAAATTTCTAATGCTCCATAAAGTAAAAGGTGCTAGATAACAGGTTTTACTATATCAGATTGTAAGAAAAACAGATAATAATCATAAAACATGTTAAAATCCATATTCTCTTGACACATCCTTTTAGTCTCTTACCTGCTGAATGAGGTGCATACACTTTGAAGACTGCAATCCATAAGCATTGTTGACTATATGTGGAATGCCGTAACTAGCACAAATCACAGCCAGTTCTTCTAATCTATAAATATTCAACAGAAAGACACAGTCACACAGTGCTTTTATAAATTATAATGAAAATTATTTTAATATTCTTAATGTACACTAGGAAAAAATGACAAAACTGAAATTTCTATAGCAGTATTTAAGCATGTAATTTGGCAGTTTGGAAATACATAGCAGGTACTTTAGGATAAACTTTAAAAAGGTTTTAAATTGTTACCAATAAGTGAGAAAATGTGTATTTATAAAAATCTGTATAGATGGTAGCTTTTAAGTCACTTTAAAATTTCCTATATAAAAAGCAAGAAGCAGATTATATATGACCCTTTACAAGGCTGTAAACTGTTTAAATGCTTATCACACTAAAGCTAATATCTACAAAATTAGCATATTTTGAAATCTTAAGAAATCTCACATTAAACATCCTATAATGTAAAAAACATATTTTCAGATTTCAATGTATTAAAAAAATACAGAACATTAAAATGTTTCAGTACCAAAATAACATTTTCCAACAACTTGAATACTGAAGAATCTTCTAAATAGCTGTTGGTTTTAAGTTCACTCTTACTTTTTCATTTGACAATTTTCACTTTCATATTAAGTCAATCTGAGAGTAACTTTATGCAAAGTAAGGTAATTAGATTTCAATTAGAGTATAATAAATGATATTCCTTTGCAAAATCAAATACTACTTGTGACTGAGGTCACCCCTAATGGAAATGTCTTTATGCTGTGAAGCTAAAACTAAATCCTATGGTTAAATAAAATTAATTAAAAAAAAAATATTCTTTCTATAATAAAAGAATTTTTATACAATAAAAGTTCTTTCCCACAGGATGTATTTCAAATATATATATATATATATAGTTTTCACATCTATTAATGCACAACATATTATTTATAGATGTACATTAATGTTTTTAAAGTACAAATAGGAATAACATTATTTTGTTCCTCTGTTGGAAGTTTACAATTTACTTCGAGTTTTATGAATTAAAAACTCATTTTATCATTCCTTTTCATAAGTCTCACAAATCAACAGAAAACTTTTCTGTTAAACTAAACAGATGTCGTTTTTAACAGAACAGACCTGGGATACACACAGTGTTTCCTTCATAAAAGTCACTTTCACATGTCTGTGTTCTAATGAAACAAACTTTAATAATAAATTTCCTTGAGAGGAAGGCACCATAATAACATAAACTACTATTTTAAAAAAATCACTTGTAAGTAGTTTTAAATATTCTGAATTGATCAAATCTGCTAATAGAGTATATAGAAAGGTATTTGACAAAAGGCAGAGACTGAAAAAAATATTTTCTATGTGAATCAAACTGTATTCTAACTTAGAAGCACATTTAAGGTATTTATTAATTAGAAAAAATGATACACTTCCTTTTTTTAACCGTTCCTTTGACTGATTTTGCCCTACAACGCTCTCTGTCCAATTAATAAACTAATTAAGACAACATACGCCCAATCAAATTAAGACTATAAAAGAATTAAGCTTAATGTAAAGAAATCAAATGTATTCAAATTTAAGAAAATCAGAAATGCAACCATATTACTAATAATGGTTCATCATCATTTTCTTAAAGTTCACTCTTATAAGAAACATTCATATTATACCACTAAAAGGCAGCAGATGAAAATTCTGCTAAGAAAAATATGATTTTTTCCAAAGGAAATAATACATGTAAACAAAAACAAACTATCCTCAAGGATTAATAATCTAATGAGTATAAATATCCATATGCTGTTTTTGGAAATGTGATTTATTTCCATCACATTAAAATTTCTCTAGATAGCAAAAACATCAATAAAAAATAACTTTAGTATGTCAATGTAAATTTAAAATGATTGGTAAGTAATAAATAAAGCATACACAATATAATCTTAAAATCAAATTCGGACTCATAATTGAGGCGAGGTAAATTTTGAAGAGCATGGCTTCAACATTGTCTCTTAAAGTCTGCCTATAATAAAAGCCAATATGCATTCATTACTGCCAAATGATGTGATTTCATAAAAACCAAAGTATAACTTGATGCTATAAAAATAGTCCAAAGTCTATATAGTTTTTACAAATTACTAGTGCTTCTTTTCAAAATGTTAAAATATAACAGACTTGCTGTCAAAATTAGAAATCTGTATTTCCATACCTAAGCCTACTACACCTTCCAAATAAAAATTTGTGGCCATCCTTT
Organism: Rousettus aegyptiacus; assembly: GCF_014176215.1. Lineage (NCBI taxonomy): Eukaryota > Metazoa > Chordata > Mammalia > Chiroptera > Pteropodidae > Rousettus > Rousettus aegyptiacus. The sequence continues at coordinate 13,816,391 of NW_023416285.1, forward strand.
AGAAAAATAAACATTTGCTTTTTTTATTTTCTTAAATATTTGCATTTTTCTCAAAATACTAAAACAACCACTATGTACATTTAAGTGTAATCCTCCAATTAAAAAAAATTCTAAAATTAAAAAAAATCCTAAAATTTTTTGTTTAAAATCTGTTAATGCTGATACGTATCATGCTGATACTTTACATTGTTTTCCATATATGAAAACTAACTGTAAAATCAAAGTAGAGAGAGTAATGAAAACAAGTAAATCCATCATTTAGCTCAGACACGTCTATTAAATAATAAGGAAGAAGATGCTAAGAGATCAGAAAACAGAAAAAAAGAAAACATTCTCTGCATTTGCTCCACTCAGTATTAGTTGCTTTTCCTCTTTCTTTATCAAATTTTTATTTTCTCCATCAATTATGCAGTTGCTGCATAAAGTCAATCTATTTTGTAAAAAGTGTTCATTCACCTATTTACTGACAAATGTTACTTAAGCATCTCTGAGAATTACTATACATACATTTTATTTTTAAAATGATGCCCCCCCACCCTCCTGCCCCCACCCCCCGCCCAAAGGACAATATTCCTAAATCCATTACCGATCAGGCACTCTTGGAGCAAAACAGGATGTAGTAGAATGAACACACAGAATGTTATCAGGCCCAAGTTCCTGGACTTTGGCCTCCACTGCTTTCAGGTTTGTTTGCAGCTCATCACCTTCTAAAATGTTCTCTATCACCACAGGCTCAAAACCTAACCAAGCCAAGCAGAAGTAAGATGTTAGTATAAACAAAAATAGAGGAAGATCGTGGAACTCTAGGAAGCAGTACTACTTCACACAAAAATTCTAAATATTTATTTTCCTTGATGAATCCTCCTCTAGCAATAAAGACCTGGCTCAATTCTGGTATGAGTCAAAGGCAGGTCAAAATAATCTAAAGGACAACTAGACCACAATTAAGATCACAAATCTATTTAAACTTCTGATATGATAAGAAAAACTAATTTGGGGAAGGAAACAAAACATTAAATAGATATCTATAAAAGTAATAACACAGTCATTGATCACAAAAAGGATCATTTAATCCAGTTCAATTTCAGTACACAGAAAAGTAAATCTACCCATTCTCTGACAATATTTATGTTTTAAAGTTCACTTTATTTCAAAGATGGACAAAAATAATCCAAGTATTGAAACAAATCACAATCATCATCTTAATGTTTTATCTCTAAAGAAAAGTGTAATTTTAGGAGCTTACAGATCACTGACCCATCTCATAGCTTACAAGAGCCTTCTATAACTTAAACATAAAAATTGTTGTCCAATTTTCAATGGAATTAGTACACTTAACTAGTCCGTAATCAAAAGTTCACCCAAATAATAATTACGTAACCTTATATGGTAAATATTTAGGTATAATCTTAAAGTGTTGCATAAACAATATATACACTAAATAATATACAAAGCACTTATATTAACCAAGTTTGTGACACTAGTAAGTACTTAGGGTAAAAGTAAAAACTAAGTGTTAAGTCTCAGAAATTGCATAAATATTAACCTGGGAAATTTTGCACATAAAATTATCATGTAGTCACATCTTCAGTGTCCCCAAATACCAAATCTCGCAGCAGGCTAAATTCATGGATTTAAAAGCGGCAAGGGATTTAGAAACCATTTAGCTCAACTCACTTATTTAAAAGATAAAGGAACCAAAGTTCAGGAAGATTAAGTGGCTTCCCCAAAGTCACACAGCAAGTTATAGCAAAGTTAAGGGCAAGTAGTTTTCTTTTGTGTTTTAGGATCCACATCGAACTGTCTATAGTCTATCTGTGGAAATATAAAACTTCAGCCAGTATAAAATCGACATTTCAAATATGTTGATTCAGAGCTCTCCAGGGTTTTAAATCTATACCTTCATAGCCATTAAAACAAATATATGAAACTTTACATTGTAGCTTCCTGAGGACAGCTAATTTTCTATTATTTCTCAAATTCTCTCAACCTGACCTTATTTCAGCTTTCAAATACTTAAAATAACAGTTTTTTTTAAAAAGACTACAACTATCTTGCTTCCTTAGAGGTTATCCTAAAAAGGAATAAACTGTAAATTATAGTCCAAATCATAACATCTTTTGGAACTTTCCAGTTTTTCAATATGGCAATCTTTTCTATAAGTTTGGTTATCAATTCTTTGGTTAACAGGATATAAATTTATGACACAACTTCATGCCGCTTAATCAGTATATTTTTAAAAGCCTATCAGTTTCTGCTATATGTCCTTACTATGAATCCCTTTACATGAGTTTCTTTAGATTTATGCAGTTAATTACAGCCCAATACTGTTCATTTCACACAACAGACTCTGACCATTCAATAACAACCTTAAATTCTCAAATTTTACTTGACTTAAGCAAACCAAATACTAAAACGCTAATTTAAAGGTTTTGTCTCATCTTCACTTAATGATGCCTACATCCTTGCACTTTGATTCATGGTAATAATTTATACAACACTCATGTATATACAACAAATATTCCTAAACACTTTTTATGCTCCAGGGATTACTGTTATGTCATCCCATTTATCCTCAAAACAATCAAGTGAGGTAGCTTAATCATACTCCCATTCGAAAGAACAGTAGCAAATGATCCAGAAATTCTACTTTTGAGTATATACCCAAAAGAATTTAAAAAGCAGGGTCTCAACAAGTATTTGTACACGCATGTGTGAATGATGCTGCATTATTCACAAAAACATCATTCACAATAGCCAAAAGGTACAAACAACCCAAGTATCCATCAATGAATGAAGAAAATGTGGGATACACACATGCGTGTGTGCATGTACGCACACAGGGAATGGGATATCAGTCAGTCTTAAAAAAGACTAAAGCATGGATAAACCTTAAAGACATTATGCTAAGTGAAATTAGCCAGTCACAAAGGAAAATATAATTCCACTTACACAAAGAACCTAGAGTAGTCGAACTGGTAGAGACATAAAGTAAAATGATGATTGCTAGGGAAAGGGTTAGTGGGGAGAAGGTGGTTACTCTTTAATGGGCAGAACTTCAGTTTAAGAGAATGAAAAAGTTCTCAAGATGGATGGTGGTGATGGCTGTACAACAATATAAATGTACATAACGTGACGAAACTATACAGTTACTACCACAATAAAAAGAAGAAATAGAAATAGGTTTAGTTTCTTTCCATTCAGCCATCTCTACATAAAAAGTTAGAAATGTCTCACTGTGATACGAAAGACGTATATATACCACTTCTCTTCTTTTACCTGCAGTAATCATGGATTTAAAGCAGGACTTCTGGTCTATTCGCGGCCATATAATATACTTTGCCGTTGGTCGTTTGTGTCGTAATGTTAAGAAACACAGGGTTAAACTCATACCAGTTGCCATAGGCACTACGAAGCAGTTGGTCACTGTATGGACACCTAGGAATAAGAGGTAAAACGAAATTAGTTATTCCATTGAGAAACCAGCACCCTTCTTGAAATTATATACTTCTAGCAAATAAAGCGTTGACTTAGAGCTTCTTCTGTACTTGCTCTCAGGAAACTTATAGCCAAATTCATCCTCCATGCTTATACCTCTGATTCTTTACATTATTCTAAAGATATATACGACTTTTCAAAAGATGTTTATATCCTTTTTGGAAAGAGGCATTAATACAAGAAATTGGGGAAAGGTGTACGTGGCTAGTGAGCCAAAAGTTTTAATGATTAACACAGTACATACCAGCCAACTTTATGATGTCCAGGACCAAAGAATTGGTAATTTTGTTCAAAAGGCTAGAACCAGCAGCTTTTGGTTGCACAGCAGAAATATCACCTGATCGTCCAATTCCATGAATAAACCTAAGCAAAAAATGGGTCAACAACTGGACAAAAATATTCGGTATTCTAAGTAATCCACTGCATAAGTATACAAATACAATAACAACAACACCAATAACAAAACGGAAGCAATACTTGACTACTGTAGATATATTTCATAAACTATTAATAATAGGAAAATATCCTGTTAAATTTAAAAAGTTCATCAATTATGCTGTTACTTAGTCTCCAAAGATGGCCACCGCCAATTCCTTTTTTACTCTATGCCTATATGGTACTGCCACACCAAAAGATGGAGTCAGTCTAATTCCCTCCAATTGAATCTGGGCTGGCCTTACTGAGTTGCTTGGCCAGAAAGAATCAAGTAGAAGTGATGGTCTGGAACTTCTGAGCTAGATCATAAGAAGCCTTGAAGCTTTCCAACTGGCCTCTTGAAGGGCTTGCTCTAGGAAGCTCCCTCTTATAATATAGATGTCATGCTGGGATAAGCCAAAGCCACATGGAGGCCATCTGAGTTTCCAGCCATCCAAGTAAGTCAACTTGGATTAACTGCCCAGTTGAATCTCCAGATGACTAAATTCTCAGCCAATATCCAACTGCAACCACATTAAAGACTCAAAGCAATAATCACCTGCTGAGCCAAATTTACCCACAGAACTATGAGAGATAATAACAGATTGTTTTAAGCCACTAAGTTTTTGAGTGGTTTGTTATGCACCAGTAGAAAAGCAGAATATATGCAACATTAAATTCTCTTCTTCCTTTCCTCTTCCTCTAACCAGAGCAGTGGGCTAAGTTCCACTTGGGATGAGCTGTTTCAACTATTGCCTTAATTTTTTAAAAAAATTATATGCTCCTTAAAACGAGTGTGCAAATATACTCATTTTAAATGAGATGCTATACACTATTTTAAAATACTTCTGAGTACTCTTCCAAATCAAAAATCTGTAATTAATAGTTAGATCAGAAATTCTGCATACTGGAATTACTACAAAACACTAGTGTTGCACCTCATTGCCACCGAAACTTCATGTACAAAGTATTTTTTTACACACAATTATCAACAATATTATGAAGTTATACATATATTATCATTAGCTTTGACCACAATTTTTTTTTAAATTGACATATTAGTTCAGGTATATAACCTAAAGATTCAGTATTTATATATTGTGAACTGATCACCAGAAGCGCATCACTACGCAGTTATGAGGTTTTGATTGAAATAAAATTCTGCTAGCCCTAGGAAAATATCGTGATTTAAAATCAAGGAAAACAGTTGTTAAGAGTTTACTTGTATTTCACAAAAAGGCTAGAGAACAGATAAATGATGATATCTGAAATGGCTATCAATTAAATGATCATCAGAACTGATGAAAAGCTTTCTAAAATAATGTAGATTTTAATAATTTAAAATTAAACATACTTTTTCCTACATCTATTGCAATAAAGCAAAATACTTATAAAACAGATACAGTTTAGACGCAGATGAACGTTTTAATGTTCTACCTATTATACATCATTCTCCAAAAAAATTTGCAATTGTAAAAAAGAAACATGGAAAACTATAAATAACCTTAACATATTTAAACCTTTACACCAAATAAGCTTATTAGTTTTCTACAAAAGAAACATGGAAAACTATAAACACCTTAACATACTTTAAACTTTTACACAAAATAAGTTTATTAGGTTAAACATTCTTAACAGAATCACCCAGAACCTGAAAAGGTGACCACCACATACTAGAACTTTTACCTTACTGTCTTAAAAAGCACCTACTCAGAAAAATTGGTCCTATCTCCAGTTGCATCTAATTTACATGCCTATTTGAATAAAGAAGTAGGTTACAAAGGGACATTTTATGATGAAAACTGCTACCATTGTTTTTAAACAAACAAAAAAAAAGGCAAAAAATAGTTTTCACAAGCTTCTTGAAAAAATACCTGTAATGACGCCGAGCAACTAATTTAGATGCCACTCTCCCTTCTCTTTCTCCCACACCACAATTGCCCAGGAAATTGTTGCTGTCCATTATGGCAAGCTCATGTAGGAACAGTTCAAGTGTGCTTTCATCCCAACCATCCTCTGGACACTTGCCCTTAAAAACAAACAAAAACTTATATTAAAGAAAACCATCGTTCCCTAGAAGCCTACTTCAATGGCTTTTAAAACTTGTTATTTTGCTATGCTCTTTGCTTTCAAAAATTCAGGCACAAATTCAGCACTATGAAGAAACCCTCGAATAGGCAGTATGTTTACCCTACACTGTATTCCAATTATTTAGATTGCGAAATGATAAATGCACTCGATGAGATCGACTCAGATTTCAAGCTGCAGTATGTTAAAGTAACTGAAAACCAATAAATCTTAACTTCAACGAAGATTCTTCAAACCATAGTGTTAAAACTATGGGTTGTCTAAATTTAGTGAAATTAAAAGCCAGAAATCCTGGCAGGAGCAAGACCTGTGAAGTTCCGAGGCAGCACCTGCTAAGAGTTGCTACATCGTGGTTTACATACAAGTGTTTCCCGTGTCCCAGAGAGGAGTGAAAGATGGGAGGTGCGAACTTTGCCCTTTCCGCAAACAAAAAAAAAAGTAAACCAACTGAGACTTCCACACACTCCCGCATCCCAAAGCTAAATAAAAAGGGATTCAAAATCCCGAACCCACACGTCCCCTAGGAACACTCTGGGCTTTGCTGGCTTTGATGAGGGTGAGAAGGAGCTGAGCGCAGCAAGTCATATTGTACATGTCAAGCTGAGACAGACTCAGGGGCCAGGTCTCAACCAGCAAATAGGAGCGCGCGAGGCAGGACTCAGCACTAACAAGGAGGCGGGGCGGAGCCTGGAAGCGCGGCGGCTCCGGGGTGGGGGGATTGGACAGCGCGGTACCTTCTCCAGAAGCAGCCGGATGAGGTGCTCATGAGAACGGCGGGCCTCATAGCCCTGCCGCACGTAAGCCGGCGACACCAGCCGCTCGGCCGCCGCGAAGCTCTCGCGGTTCATGTCGGTGGTGGTGACTGTCCCGAGAGAACAGTCAACAGACGACGACACACCCGGAACGAGAATGCAACCGACCTACTGGACGGTACGGCAAGGCCTTGGGTCAAACATTTACGTCTCGCTTTCGCGCATGCGCAAACAACCCCAGCTAGTGTGCCAGAAACTGAAGAATCTGAGCATGCGCAGGAGTGTCAGCGCGTTTAGCAGGCTTCAGCTACTGCTGAGAATTAGCCCCTCCTCGCTGCGTCTGATTGGTCTAATTAATCCCTAGTGTTCCTGAGACGGACTTAAAGGAGGGACTTTGCACTTGTGCAGAGGGGATGAGGAAAGTAAAGGGCAGCTGCGTGGTCTTCTCTGAAGGAAACTTTTCTGAGAGCACTGTGTTCCAGTCCTGTTAAACGGTGAGATTTGGGCAGTCTGTGCTTCAGCCTTACTTAGACCACGTTTCTCAGATCCCGAATCTTTCATCCTTACCTTTATACGTCTCAACATTTAAAATTGCCTGACAACTCTTTATGAAATAACAATGCCCCACTCCTTTTCTCCTTTGCACTACAGAATTTTTAACCCTAACTCTCATCATCACCACCTGTTACGACAGATATTTGTTAATGCACACACACAGCTATGAATGTAAACTCCCCGCAGGAAGGGCCTTGGTTTTTGCTGCCGTAGGCACCCCACAACGCTGCCCAGAATACTGTAGGCGCTATTTTTTTTTTAAATATTGAATTAATGATTTACTTTGACCATTTAACAACTTAGCACTAGGTATCAGAGATCTAGAAATGAAAAGGTAGGATTTCTGCCTTAGATTTCCTTGCAATCTTCACCTTAGGTGAGTAAACAGTAATTCCTGGCTTTGCTCTTGTCCAGTAGTGTGCTAGAGCCCACTTGCGCTGGTTTGTACTCACTTGCAAGAGCTGATTGTTAAATGTTCAGTAATTTTGTGAGCTGGTTATTTAATACAGCTGCTCTTTAGCAATATATTAATTATGTAACTTTACAATTAACTATTAAAAACAAAAGTAATAAATGCTCAAACTCATCACTTCTTAATTATTTTACTACATTTTACTATTATCTATGCTTTTGACATTATTTATATTGATTGTATCTATATAGTGGAAATAGGATATAACCAGTGTACTGCTGCACATCTGTCCAAATCCTGTTTTAGTGGCATCATGTGGGAGTATTTACACCAAGGAAATCAGCAAATGCTATAAAACAGGCCCTTACCTTCCCATCCCACCTACCCAGGAATCTATTGTTTAACATGTACCGACTCACTACTATTCCTATTGCATGTGCTCAGGGCATCCTGCCCTTTAACAGCCATGCTACTTGTCTAATTTGCATTCCAGTTGTTAATTTTCTGTCTTCCTTAATCAGACTCTGAGCTCCTAACTGACAGGACTGTGTTTCATATTTGTATTCACAGCACACATGAACATCTAAGAGATGTCCAACAAATATTCGTTGAATGATGTAGATAATTTGAGAACCGTGTAAAACTATACAGAAAGGTATATCACAAAATAGTGAGAATTTAGCTTGTTTTTTAGAATAAACATTAGCCTTCAAACTATGGAAAAGTTGAGTTCTTATTCCCAAAATGCAACTATTTTTTTACAACTTTTCCTTTAGGAAAGCCTTCAAAGCTGCTTTTGTCGATCACATGCAAAATGTGCAAAAATCCCAAGAGCCATCTTATAACTGAATGGACACACTGGGTTTTGTGCCAGCAGGTTGTCTCATTGTTCACCAGTCTAAATTTGAAAAAATGTTTGTTTCCAAAAACTAAATCTATCAAGATGTGCCTTCACTAAAAAACAAACAAACAAAAAAATCCCGCAGGTTGAAGAGACAATTTCAAAAGAAGTGCTCCAAAATTACTTTCGTCCATTAACTCACCCAATGAAAAAATTTCATTGCCTTTACAAGATGTAACATGGTTAAAAATAGGTCCAACATTTGTAGGTCTAAATTTTGCTTGTCTCACTAGTTGCATGACTTTGGATACATTACTCAGACTCCTGAGCTTTGCTTTCCTCATCTGTAAAATAGGGACAGCAAGAACATAGTTATGGTGATTAAATGAGATCTAACTTCTCAATGACATCTTCACCTTGATAGACTGATTATACAAATGGACAGGGGCCAGACCATATATAATGAGAACCCCGACCTACAACCTCTGCAACAAGTAGCCCACGAAGCCAACCCACATCCCCTGCAGCAATCTGCCCAGAGCAGTTAAGACATGGTCAGTGACTGCCAGCTTCCCAATTTTTTCACCTGCTTCCAACTCAGGACTAACCAAATATGCTCCCCAAACCAATGACATGTGGTGCCTGTTTCTAGTTAGCCCACTCCTACCTTCCCCTTGCCAAAACCTCCAACCTGAGTACACCTGAAGCCTTCTTACTTTTTTCACCATAAAGCTTTTCCATTCTCCTGCCTCCCTTTTGAGTCTGCCCAATGCAAATGCAAATGCAAATGCAAAAGCTCTAGCAGGCTCTGAGTAGTCTCTGTTTGTTATTTGGGTATCCTTTGTTTATTTCCACAGTTTTCCTGGAGACTCCACTGAGACACAGTCCACCGTCCATCACCATGGACTTCGGGCTTCGACCAGATGTGGTACCCACAGAGGCCTTTTGTGCCTTGCTGCTGTGGCTTGTCGAGTCAGTGGTAATGCAGTAAGTCAGTGGCGAATATGAACTCTGCTATTGTTGCTTTGAGTTCCTCAGATCTTCAAAGTCTGGTACCCAGCTTTTGTTATTTGTTCACATTTATTTGGCATCCTCGTTGGAATCAAGCATTTCCCTTCATCCTTTGGCTCTCTTCTGCTTTGTTCTGTGCTATCTAAAAGCGTTGTTTGTCATGAGGAGAATCATAGGGTAGAACACAGGCGTAAGCCCTATATGCTTGTTGTCGGAGCTAGCCTTTCAGAACGGTGAATTTGCAGTTCTCACCAGACTGGCATCAATTTGGACAAATTTTTTGTGAATCACTAGTGAACCTAGCTGAGGCTCTCCTTCCATCTTGAATTTTTTTTTTTTTTTTTTTGTCCTAAGAATTTGCCTTGTATTTAGAGAGAGTTTACTCTAATTTTTCATCTGCCATGGGGCACAGATTGTCGGGTCTATGTTCGGAGGGGGCCAACCATAAGGTGGGGGGGCCTATGACACAAAGACCACGAGCATCACTTTCAACCAACTGTTGCCACCTCTCCTGGCGTCATCTAAGCCTAAATTCTTTCCTCCTTTAGGAAAAACTGCTGCTGCCTATATGCGTTCTTATTACAATCCTAATTCTGATGCCTAGCTCTCTAATTGACATAACTTCAGCGATGAGGATTTGGGCCTACAGTGGCCACTCTGAGGAACATTTGACTTGAATAATTTTTTTTATTTGATGGGCACCTTAGAAAAGAAGGGGGATTAAGATTTATCAGGTCAATGGGCAGCAGTTTTTGATGGGTATTCAGAGGACTCCAAAAGAAATTCTGGTTCAAATATTATTTCACTAAAAGATTCTTTAGCCAAAGCTAACGAACAATTTGACAAACTTAAGCAGCAACAAACTAGACTCATTTTCTAGTAAATCCTCCTTCTGTCCTCCAGTTGCTTCCCTTTATCCAATATCCCTCTTTCCCTTTATCCTTCTGATTTCTCTCTTTCCTCACCAATGTCAACTACTCCCTTCTCTTCCTCTTGACCAGACCCCCTTCCTTTTCCCAACGACTCTGCTAAAACCACAAAATGCTAGTTGCCTGTAAAAATCTCTCCCTCCAATGAGCCAGGTATGCAGGCAACTGTAGAATTTAAACTTTAGACCCAAGATGAATTAAGAGCTATAAATGAGGATCTCTCAACATTCCAACAAGACCAGTAACTATTCCTAGAAGAATTTAAAATTCTTTTGGGTGTATATGATCCAGGATTACCTAACCTATATCATCTTGTACACATGTTGGTCAGAACCTCAGATGCTAAATTGTTGATGGCAAAAGCTGTTTGAACTGGCCCAGAAAGAGATCTACAACCCCTAGGCTGGGACTGGTATCGGTCCATGGCCTGTTAAAAACCAGGCCGCACAGCATCAGGTGAGCGGCTGGCAAATGAATTAAGCTCCATCTGTATGTGCAGCTGCTCCCCAGCGCTAGCATCACCGCCTCAGCTCCACCTCAGATCATCACGCATTAGATTCTCATAGGAGCACTGGTTCCTGGTGCCAGAAGGTTGGGAACCTCTGATCTACAGGATCTCTCCACAATAAATCTAGGGTCAAAAAAAAAAAAAAAAAAAAAAAGGCATGATAAGTAGGGCAAAGTCTTCTTAAAAGTAGTATCCCCAAACATTTCCAATAACAATTGATTGGCTCTTAATTCAATCATACAAACAGGAAAAATGATGATAGAGGAGAAAAATACCCTGTGACAACATTCAGTTAATGAAGGTGCTGGCGTAAAAGCTTTCACCTCATTCTGTCAGTGGAGTTAAACCTGAAACTGGAAGCCTAATTCAAAAATATAAATTAGAATGGAAAACAGCACCTTTGCCTGAACTAAAACACCTGTCAGAACATTTTGAGAGGGGGTTTGAATAAAAATGAGACAAAATCCAAAATAAACTGTGCTCTTGCAGATCAAACAGGTGGTCCCCTTCCCGAGCAACCATTTTTGACAAGGACACTGTAGATATTATAAACAGAAGAGACATGGGAAAAAAAGAATGTCTTAACTTATAAAAGGAAAACCGAAACAAAGAAAATTCCTTAATTCTGATAAATGAGGGTGCTCCGGAGAAGTACAAACACTCCTAACATCCCAATTTCCCCTTAAACACTCAAGTTGAATAAACATAGTCAGCCTCATCAATTCCTGGTAGATAGGGGTGCTACTCTTACTACATTAAACACCTAATCTTCGCTCCACCTCTTCCTATCTCTCAAAAAACTCAGATTTTTCCTATCTCCCAGCCCTTAACTGTAACCCCTGGGCCCTTGAATGAAAAATATTTCTTCTTCCTCTCTGCCTTCCCCACTATATTGGGTGCATGCCCAGATACAGGTTTTAACATCATATCTGGCATTGTATGATCTTCAAAGTCCACTGACATAAGAAAAAATAATTGGGATAGAACAGGACAGTAGGTAGATCCTACCAAAAATCCCCAAGATCCCTTGAAATCAGAAGCGAAGTAAGTGTTCAAAGCTAGAGTTGAAGGCCTTATATCCAAGGGCTTCTCAGAGCCCGCGCTAGCCCTGTGACACTTCGGTCTTGCCAGTTAAGAAACCAAATGGATAAAGATATCGATTTTTTCAAGACCTCAGGAAAATCCACAAATTTTTGTCCCTTTCTTGCCATTAGTACTGATCTTGGCATCAATTCTACCTGAAGCTATTTGCTTCACTGTAGTGGATCTTTGCTTTGCCTTTTTCGATGAGCCAGTCCAGGATACCACATTGCATTCAGTCATCATGTCTCCTTAGTTTCTTTGGTTTATGAAAATTTCTCAGCTTTTTCTTGTTTTCCATGACTGTGACAGTTTTGAGGAGTACTGGTCAGGCATTTTCTAGAATGGTCCACAATAGGTCTTGCTAATCTTTCCTTTGTTTTCTATTTCCTTGATTTCTGGTCTTTATTATTTCTTTCCTTCTATTTCCTTTGGGTTTATTTCCTATTCTTTTACTAACTCTTGAGATAAAAATCTTAGCTCAGTAGGTTTAGCCTTTTTTCTACTACATGTTCCCCACCCCTCCGCCGCAATTTCTCCCACCCCACCCCCCACTATTGACAAAACCAACTGTGGTTTCTAAAAAAAACCCAGGGTGAGGTGAAAAGGGGTGTCTAGGTCCAGAGGCCAGGAAAACTGCAAGGAGGCAGTGGGGGAAGGGCAGTAGATTTGCTCCAAGTGGCCAGGGAAGGAGAGAAGAGGTCAGATTTTTTTTCTTTTCTTTTTTTTTAGCATGATGCACTGGTATTTTATTTTATTTTTATATATTTTATATTTTATTATATATTTTATTTTTCCATATTTATAATATGGAAATATAATTGTTCATATTTACATTGTAGGTCAGATTTTCAATGGAGGTTTTGACATGAAATGCTGTGTACTCGGGAGGAAATCTCCATTCTCCATGCCCCTCTGACATTCTTAGTAAAACCGCTTTTTCTTGTTAACCCACTATGGGACTGGATCTACTTGGGGGATGCCTTGACACACTATATCCTGCTATAAAGGTGGGTGTAGAGTGAAATAGAGGCAGCTCAAAAGTACCTGCTCCCTTCCAACTTACACTAATAGGCGCTAACACTGAGCCTGTGTGCCGGGTGCTGCTCTAAGGCCTTTACCTGCAGTAGCTCATCCAATCCTCCCAGCAACCCTATGGGGTCAGTACGATTTTCTTCACCCTATTTTACAACCAAAGAAGCTAGGCCTTGGGGAAGCCAGGTGAGAGAACACTGTTAGTCAGGGGGGAATGGCCCTGATGCACAGCAGGCCGTTTGGCTCTGGAAACTATGCTCTTAACCACTCCCCCACACGGTCAGAGCCAAGAGGCATTGCACGCTCTAGCCCAGCAGTCCCCACCCTCTTTGGCACCAGGGACTGGGGCTCCTATGAAAATCTAATGCCTGGCGACCTGAGGTGGAGCTGAGGCGGTGATGCCAGCGCTGAGGAGCGGCTGCAAACACAGATGACGCTGGGCTTGCTGGCTTGTCCACCCACTGCTCACCTCCTGCTGTGCAGCCCGGTTCCTAAAAGGCCATGGACCGGTACTGGTCTGCGGCCCGGGGGTTGGGGACCCCTGATCTAGGCTTTAGGCAGGTAATAATGCAGTCTCAAAGTTCTGTCCACTGGGGTGTGGATGGAGTAACAAGAATATAACCAGAAAGAGAGAGAGGACAGATTGCTGAGAAGTGTATTAAGTGATAAAGCGCATTAAAACCCACGGGCAGAAAAGATGTCTCCATATTGGTGCCGGATTCATTGATGCCGAAAATCCAGAGGGCATCGCAGACGCCTCCGCTCTGCCGCCACTCAGATCTCATCTATCAGCGATGCTGTCACGCCCCGCCCCACCTCCTTTCTCCCCACCTCCCGCCACCCCGACCACCTAGTCTAGGCCTCTGTCATCTCCCCATGGACAGCTGCGGTGACCTGTGTGCTTCCACTTTTGCTCATCACTCCTCATTCCCATCCACTTCCCACTCAGCAGAGAGAAGTATCTTTGAAGGATACATCAAAGCACATCCTTCCCCTGCTTAGAACCCTTCAGCCGTTTCCCATCACACTGAGAGTACAGTCCAGACTCTTTGCCTTGACATATAACCCCTGCAATGTCTGGCCCTGCTGACGTCGAGCACTATCCTCCCTCTGGTTGGGCGGCTCCCACCTCACTCACTGACCTTGCAGAATCTGAAGCTCGCCAGGTTTGTCTCTTCCCACATGCCCACCCTATCACCTTAAATTGTATGCCCCTTTTCATTTTGCACAGCTGGCTCCTCTCTTTTTTTCGGTGTAAATGTCACCTCCTCTGAGAGAACCTAGTTTGAAGTAGATACTGTATGTATACATTCACTTCAGATTCTTTTGAGTTCATTGTGCAGTGTCTGAATTAGAAGCTTCTGGAAGATAGGAACTCTAACTTTTTAGCCGCCCTTCCCAGCACCATGGCAAGTGTTCACTAACATTGTTCGGTAAATAAGTGATAAGACTAGGTCCCAAAGATTGCTTACCATTCGGTGGTTACAGAGTAAACCCAGATGTGGAAAGAAGAGAGAAAGCAGGGACCAGAGATGGTAGGTGACACCTCCTGTGATAAGGGCGTGTTAAATTGAAGAGATGTTTTCCAACGGCGGAAGCAAATAGACGAATCCTGACGGAACCAGTTTGTCATTGCATTTGCCTGTGTTCTAAAATGTTTGGGAAAATCCAAGTCCCTTAAGAAACACGGCAGGGTCTGGCTGTCCTCAACCTCATTCATAAGGCCGCTTAAGCAATTCAAAGCAGAATAACTTCTGCACCAACGCCAGGTTTCAAAGAGCAGTTGCAAGGAAGAAGTGAGGGAGCAGCAGAAGCAGTAACGAGGTTGCTCGGAGAAGTCTCCTGTGATCAGAAAAAGAAAAAAATGTAGTAATTACATTTTGCTGAGACTTGGAGAATTCAGAAAGCATGGTCTCGCCTTCATCTTCTCTATTTCAGATGGAGAAAGATGGAGAAAAAGTAGGTATGGATGGAGCAGCAAGTAATTTCAGATGTTCCCTGGGATGAGTAAACCAATCCTCTCTCCAGAGGGAGGAGAGGTAGGGAGAGAAAGCTTCCTCTGAGCAGGAAAACCAGAGGCAGTTAACAAAGTTATTATACCCCGTTAAAAGCAGGAGCAAGGGAAAAGCTGCAGGAGACTTGTCAGAGTCTGTAAACTGGCCCAGAGCCTGGGGCTTGCTGACATTTGAAAGACAGAGAGGAGGAGTGTCAGAGGCCTTGGACTTAGAGGGCTGGCAGGTGTGGAGCAGTGAAAAGGGGAAGCGGGCAAGTGGAGGCGGGAATCAGGCAGGAGGAGTTCGAAGCCTGGCTCCTCTTCTTCCTGCGTTAAGTTTGTGCAAATTACCTAATTACTCCAGGCCCCAGCTTGCTCCTTCCTCTGTGAAAGGGGTATAATAATAGTGAGGAGAAGGCAATGGTGGAGGAAAGGGCTCAGCCTAACGTGTGGCGCAGAGGGAGCACTCAGCAAATGTGAGCCCATGATCTCTGCTGTTGCAGTCAGTTGTAGCCATGGTGCTGAGTAAACCACTAGACCCTGCGTGTGGAGAGTGTGGGCTGGCTCGTTCAGACTCCTTTTCTGGGCCTTACAGAGGCCAGACAACCACAAACTGCATTTCGCAGGCTCCCTCTCAACTACAATTCTTAATCCTAGAAGCAAATTAAGATGGCCAGTTAGATGTCCTTGCATGAGCATTGGAAGGTGGAGAACATTTCCTGATTCTTTAGACTACGTGTTGTCATTGGCCAGCTACAAAGCAGAGACATGGGGTCTTTTTTAGCCTCTCAGAGTCCATTTTCCAGCCTCCTGGCTGTCCAGGTGATACCATGAACACAGCTTCAGCAGTGGGTTTTTCTGGTATTAGTAGCCCTGGCAGTGACCTCAGAGGAGATGGCACCCCTGGTGGGTCAGTTCTGCAGTATTCTGGAGTCATTTCTAGAAGCCCAGTCGAGAGCCCACACCCCAAGACCTCCTAATGATTTTGTAAACGTCTTATTCCCTATATTATATCCCTTCTTAGTTCAAATGTTTAGTCATGTCTGCTTCCTACACTCAAGGCTGCCTACTACAGAAGGCGTTTGTATTTCTTTCCTTCACCATCTCAATTCGCGTACCACATTTTTACGAGGGAAAAAAGAATTTAAGATGTCATTCGCTTTCCCTATTAGCATTATTTTTCCTGAGTTATTCACACCTACCCTGAGTTAGACCAATTACCATATCCCTGTATAACTAAGCCTAAGGCATTGTCATCCCCTGGTGACAGCTGCCCAAACTGCAGCCGTAATGCTGGGAAGGGAATAATCAAAGTCAGAACAGAGTAGACTTCACAATTCCAAACCAAGAGAGTGAAGCCCAATATTGGTGTTCGTATAGAATATTGAAAATGGAGATGTTGAGAGCAGAAAATTTCCCCGGTATTGCCCAGGAGAGATGAAGTATCGATGACTCGATGTAAGTCTTCCTGTCATGTTGGCACATTCGCACATTCAGCATTTTGATCAGGAATGACTCACCATGCCTCACTGGTGACTGTATTACTTAAAAATAGCCACTGCCATTGCAATGGACAAAAGTCCTTTTTGGAAGGAGACAGAAGGTAAACCCTATGCAACCTTCTCATCTTAACTCAGTTTCTCTTTTGATAAAAGTTTATGGACCACCTGACACCTGTGTTGGTGTGGTTGTCACTTCTTTATATCCCTAGACGCTAATAAGTAAGCATTCTAGATTTTTTTTTAAGTCTTTTGTAAGTCCGAAATAATTTTATCTGCAATTCAGTTCTGCAGAGCCTGGAAACTGTACTACAGAGAACTGAGAACAATTTGTCAACTTACAGACCTGAGTCGAATCTGAGTTCATCTCAATGAGAAACCCATTGACCCTGAGACCTTATTTTACCCCGAAAGCCTGACTGGCATTCCCAATAATTGGACAAACATACACTCCTTGGTCAGTTCTTAATTATCTGCATGTGGCTTATTGAAACCATTTATTTTTATTCAATGAGGAAAGCAGTTGAAAAGCCCGAGCTCTGAGTTCAAGAAATGAGTTTAAATCCTGACTGCACCTTTTTGAATCTGTGATCTTGGACAAGTTACTTCATTTCTCTGTGTTTCACTTTCCTGATCTCCAAAAAAAAGGAGGAGCCAATAAGAATTCCTACTTTGTATGAGATAAAAGATATATAAAGTAACTGCATTTAATAAATAGTAGCACTCAATAAATAGTAGCAATGGATATTATATGCTGGATGCTACAAGAATGTGAAAATGAGCAAGGCACAAACAAAACTCTTTAAAAATATTTGATCTAGTAAGTGAGGATGCAGCCTGTACAGCAGTGACTGAACGAGATGTGCCGTGTCTGACAATCCCACCCAATTTAGACATCAAGCTTCAGTAGGAGGTAACATTGGAGAGTGTCCAAAGGTAGGTGAAAAGTGCTCCAGGAGGAGGGAAGTAAACGGGCAATAATGTGGAGAAAAAACAAGCCTGATCGGCCTCCCCGTGGAAGACTTTAAAGGCCTGTTTGAACTTGAGTAGTCAGGTTGCAGAAGCAGTCACAAATGCTTCCCCCTCCTGGTGTCTATACCCGTAGGTAATTCTTTTCCACAATGATGCTGAACTTGGTCATGCAACTTGCTTTGACCAGTGGGATGACTGGTAGCAAACATGATTCAGGTGGAGTCATGAAAAGGGCTTGCACATTTGGGCAGACGGGCAGACCTTAATGTTGCACTTGGAGCCTTTCTGCTGCCATAGGAACAAGCTTACTCTAGCCAGTTCAGTATTGATGAGAAACATGTGGTCCAGCGGTCTTCCTCATCCCCAGTCAACAGTCAGCACTGTCAAGGGAACAGCAACCTAGCTCCCTGCAGCTGACCACAGATGCAAGAGTGAGCCCAGTCAAGATTAGTGAAAGAGTCACCCAGCTGAGCCCAACCCAAATCATAACCCACGGAACCGTGAGCAAAATAAAAGGTTGTCATTTTAAGCCACTGTGTTGTGGGGTGGTTTGTTAACGCAGCAAAAGCTAGCCAATAAGGGAGAGCCATTGAAAGGTGGGTGCAGGTGAGTGGCGTAAGCAGATATGTATGCTGTCCAGATGGGCGTGCGCTTGGGAAACTGGAGGCGTGCCATAAATACCAGATTAAGTAAAATAATTATGAATGTCAATTTGCTTCACAAGAAATAAGTCAACGAGTAATTATTGAGTGCAGAAGGTCACAATTCATGCTATCCTACACCCCTGCTGTTCAAGATGTTGTCTGTGGACCAAAGGTATCATCACCTGGAGCTTATTTGAAATATGGAATCTGAGCTCCACCCTAGACCCACTGAATCTGAATCTGAATTTCAACAACATCCCCAGGTGATTCACTGGCACTAAGTTTGAGAAGCACTGTCCTATCCTAAAAATGCAAACTGTATCCGCACTGAGCACTCACCCACTCTTTCAAATTCTGGTCAGACCAGATTTTTTTTCTACTTTTTTAGATGCGTCAGTATAACTTCTTTACTACCTGCTCTCTATCATAGCTTTATCCTTTGAAGTATGATCAAGAAACTGTGTTTGGGGATGGGGGGGGGCGGGGTTTCCTGGGAACTTTGAGTAGGGCCCAGTAAATGAAACTGCTTTACCATCCAGGTTTTGAGCCAATTAAGAAATAAGACAAAGGATAAGGCAAAAGCCAAAACATCATCTTTATCACTGATAAAATCTAGGTTAGAGATGTTGTCGAATGGCTTCTTGTACAGAGCCCAGAATTAACCAGACTTATCCATGATCAGTGCTGGCACAGGGCCGTCTTACTGCTGCTTTCCCCAAGGAGAGGGAAGAAGAAAGGCCTGGCTGGGGGGAAGCGTGGGGGAGGCAGGAGTGAGTGAGGGGCTGGGGGGAGCCGGGAGGAGACACTGGGGACGGGGTAGGTATGTGCGCTGTGGTGGTGAGAGAGGCGTGTTCTATAAAACGTGGTCATCTCAATCGCTCCGGAGTTTCTTAAAAGCCAGATTCCTTAGAAACGATCTTTAATGAGGATTGATTAATGGCATGATCATCTGTTAAGATGAATAATGAAGATGGTAATTTGTGGGAATTTTATACATGAGATTAGAGTTTAGGCTAACTGGTATCGGTAACAAAGAGCATGTTTGAAAGTTTATGAACAGGAGTAGTGCCCAAACTGAAGTGAAAGAAAAGCAATGTAGATTTTTAAAAAAATGTTTATGAAAATTGGTTTTTGGTCCAGGAGTGGGGAGAACGTTCCAACACTTCCACATTACCCCAAGACCTTGAGTGGCCCTAAGACACTATTCTATTATTTTTTTAGCTTATGTCTGGCTTAACATGCAGTTACTTGGATGAACTCATGTTTTTACCTATTTTGTTGCGACTTACTACACTATTATTAATAAGGGTCATGATAACAATGGTTAAGCTCTTTAGGCAGTTACTGTATGCCTAGTACTGAACTATGAGAATGGATTTTATTTAAGGCTCTTAACAAGGCAGCAAGGTCAGTATTTTCATTTCTGGTGTTCTCATTTTATAGATGAGGAAATCGGGACTTAGGAAGGTTAATAACTCATCCAGGGTCACACAACCAGTAATCTACAGAGCCAGGGTTCAAACCCAGGCAGGTCACTAGTTCCTTCTTTCGACCCTGTCCCTTTTTATCCTTGTTTTATGGTCGTCCGTAGTCATCACTTTATTTTTAAATTTTTATTGTTCCTGTTTCAAGTGTTAACACATTTTTGTTATATTTCTAACATTTAGAAACTACACATACACAAAAGAAAAGAATCATCTATAATTTCCCAGAGGGATAACTACTGTGAAAATCGCGGTGCATATCCATCTAGTCTCTCTTCTGTTCACGTTTACTGGGTCTTTTGTTGTGTTGTTGTTACAGTTTTTTTTTTAAAGGAACATTGTGTATATATATATATATATATATATATATATATATATATATATATTTTAAAGGAACATTGTATATATATTTTTTTTTTAAAGGAACATTGTATATACCTTTTTACTGGCATTTTACACTCAACAATGCATTATAAACATTTTCCACATCACTCTAAACCACATATTCTTCTAAAACACCATTTTTCAAGTTGCATTGTATTCTGTTGTATGAATCCCTCATAATGTATTTAACCAATCTCCTATTATGGCTTATTTGAGCTGTTAAAATATTTTCACTCTCACAAACAACTCTGTAATGAGATTTTTATTTGCACTCATCCTTAGTTCAGACACCGCTTTTTGCCTAATCCAAAGCCCTTTATTCTCCCCTCTTCTTTCCTAAAGAAACCTCTATTTTCAGAGGTTAGAAGAGAGAGAGGGCCTATGGTCTCGACATCTCTCAGCCCCTGTTGCAGTTACATGTGGCCATGTGACTGAGTTCTGGACAATGGAACGTCCGCGTGAAAGTTCTGGGTGCCATTGCCCGGTCAGAGCTTACAGAAGCTGCTGTGCTTGTCCATCCCCTCTGTACCCACCCACTAGAGCGATACAGCTGCAACTGTGCCCCTAGGGGATGGCCGTATTTGTCAGGGGGAGAGAGAGAGACAGAGAGAGGGAGGCAGAGAGATACTGTAAGGAATTGGCTCACATAATTATGGAGGCTGAAAGTCAGATCTGCCGCTGGCAAGCTGGAGACCCAGGAAAGCCGATGGTTTAGTTCCAGTCTGAGTCTGAAGGCCTGAGAAAGAACCAGGAGAGCCAACGGTATAAATTCTAGTCCGAATCTGAGTCCGAAGACAGGAGAAGACCTATGTCTCAGCTCAAAGACAGGTGGGCAGAGAGAACAAGTCCTTGTTCACTCAGCCTTTTATTTTATCTGAGCCTTCCAGGGATTGGATCAGGCAGGACCACAGTGGGGTGGCTGGAGGAGGGCGATCTTTACTTACTCTACTGATTCAGATGGTATTCTCATCTAGAAACCTCAGACAGCCACACTCGGAAATAATATTTTACCAAATCTCTAGGCACTGAGTGCCCTGGTCCACTTGACACATAAAATTAACCATCAAAGTGACTGAGTCACAAGACGAAAGGAGTCCAGGTGATTTGATTGCCAATTGGAGGAGAAATACTTGCCAGACAGAATATCTTTCTTGGACTCTTCTGTGGGTAAAAAAAATAAATAAATAAACCAATTACGTTGGAGCTGTAATGCAGATATTTCTGCTGTGACATGGAATAGACATAGAAAAAAAAATACACATTCAGCAAAATTATACATTCAGAATAATGCTTTTAGGAATATTAGGATCATAGTCAGAGCACTAAAAATTTATGTAACTTTGTAACTAGAGCACTAACAAAAACTGTAATTGGTACCTTGAGAGACAGCTTGGACAGTCCAGGCAGGAAGCTCGGCATGACTGGAGGTTGCCTCAAGGCTATTAAAATGCTATTAAAAAACAATTGTGGGAAATTATAGAGATGGAGAACAGATTAGCTGTTGCTAGGGGTTAGGGACGGAGGTGGAAGTGGTGGGCATGGCTGTGAAGAGAGAGCAAAAGAGGGCCTTGTGGTGCTGGAACAGATCTGTAGCTTAGCTGTGGTCGTGGTTATACTAATCTGCACATGTGATAAAATTACGTGGAACTACACACACACACACACACACACACACACACACATACACATGCAATGCTTGTAAAACTGGTGAAATTTGACTATGCCCTGTGAATTGTACCAATGACCAGTGTCAATTTCCTGGCTTTGATATCGTACTATATAGTTAGGCAAGTTGTTAACCACTGGGGAAACTGGGCTCAGGGTATATGGAACATCCCTGTGCATTTTTTTTTCCCAATTTCCTGCAAATCTATAATTATTTCAAAATCAAAGGTTTAAAAAAATGAGTAGAAATGTCTGTGGTTATAGACACCATATAGATGGAAATGAAGTTCAGAGCTCTAGGGGGCCAAAGGAAGAAGTGAAGTCAGCCCTGGGCAGAGCAGGAAGTATACCTGCCTGGGGAGGAAGCCCAAGGTGTTGCACTAATTTTTATTTTCTTAACGGATATCTGAAAGGGCTCTGGCCTGTGTATGAGCCAGGCTGAGAGCCTGTCCCTTCCCATGGAATGTTAGAATTCTATACCTGCTCTTCAAGGTTTGTTTTTCTTTCAATGTATATTCATGTTTTAAATTCGATTTGTTTTCTGCCTTCGTTTAGGATATACCTGACCATTTAGAAAGGTATACTTGATTGCACGTGGGACATTTTCAAAATGTAAGCCATAAAATAGTTAAGGGAAAGAGTTTTCTGGGAGGGTTTGAATGGTCTGAACAGACCTTCCCTTTGTGATGCTCAGGTGTATTTCTGGGATCCCCTTCCCAGAGTCTGAATCGTTGGTCTGGGAATGACATCCAGCAATATGCAATGTAACAGGCCCCCCAGGCGAGGTGGATGCTGCCTACCTGAGGATCTCTCTTTGAAAAACACAGGCTTTAATCCTCACCAAGGAGGAGGCTGGCCCACAAGCTTTTAAGTATTTAGCTGAGTTCGTGCTGAAATAGTACAATTTGGCTGAATAGTGAGCTGTGGAACAGATGAGAAGAGGCAGTGCTTCAAAGACATGCTGAGCAAACTGAAAAGCAAGTTAAAGCACCGTGACATTGCTTTCAAAGCCGGGGATTGACAGCGGCTGACAGTCATGCTGGTACCAGTGTCACCTCTGAATACAAAGAACATTGGGTATTTTGACTTATTTCAGCAGGGATAAAATGTTAGGGAGGGAAATATTCCCTTAACTAGTTTCCTCCTCTGAAGCATCACTGTAGAATAATAATGCCTTATATTCATGTATCAGCCTTCCAATCACCAACTTATTTGAAACCATCACAAGAGGGACCTTTTAAATCATCTGCCCTGAGGCAAATGGTACATTTCTCGAAATTCCTTGAATGTTGAAATATGTACTTTTGAAAAACACATTCCAAGTTCTTTACAGCTTAGAAACATTTCCTTCTCGGGATGTTAGAAGATGTCCAGCTGAAATAAAAGAGAATACAACCAGAGGCAGAAAGCTGGTTAGCAGATGCTTAAGATATCAAGGAAAATTCTATGCCTGTGTGACACTGTGGCATCTGGATTTATAAAAATTGTGAGACCTGTGATTTGCCAGACATTGTCCTAAATATTCACTGAAGAACGCCCCTCTTCTTACACTCTCGGAGACTTTGAGGGCTGCCTGGTCCATTTTTAGAATTTGGGTTTGGAATAGTCTTGACTTCTCAAGGACAAGGACCGTAGTCTGTTGATTTTGTATATTCCACTTTTAGTACATTATTTAGTATATAAAAGATATTCGATAATGCACCTACAACCAAGGGGATAGATTGGGGTAAAAGGAGGGGAGGGAAAGGGTACCTCCTGGCCTTTTCCTTTTTGCTAATAATTTGTTCAGATCCAAAGAGTTAACGGAAGTAAATGAGGTACTAATGGGACTTATGTAGGTCAGAGGGAGCAGTGGTAAGTAAGAACAAGTAAGCATTCCCCCAAAAAGCTGGAGATCTTCAACATATAAGACCAAATCCCAAGGCAGGCTGTTCTAATTAGGCATTTGGATCAAATATAATTTAAGGTTAATAATAAAATACCAATAACTACCTCACCAGCCCTTTATTTGAATTACTTCTTTTAATCCACATAATAATATTGTGAAATAGAAATTATCGTCTGTAAGGGACTGTGTTTGTGCTTCCTTATCATTCCATCCCTACAACATAGTAGATAACTGGATAAGTATCTCAATAAATGAAGCAGTGAGTGAGTGAATCTCCACCTTTGCAAGTAAAGAACTGATGCTCAGAGAGGAAAAGAATTTGCTCTGATAGATCAACCAGTCAGTGGCAGAACTGTAATTTGAAAGTCTACCTTCCGCCGGAAGCCCACCCAGCTAACACTACTCCTGCAGCCTCAGCCCCTCACCTCATCTCTGAAGGGAGGACGTGGAACAATGGAACATAAATAACTAATATTCTGGTGCCCATTGACCAGATCATTTGCATATCCTGTATGAGGCTTGTTTCTTCAAATACCCAACAAGTCATGACATCGAGGACACACTGATTGCCTCAGAAATGATCAACTTTCCACCATGTTCACAGTGGCAGCTTCACTCTCAAAAGCAAATCATCACTAACATACTTCACGTCATGGTTAACAGCTTCTAGCGAATTCTTCCACAGAGATGACATGACAGGAGATAAAAACAATGCCCAGAGACTGGATCCCATTGACCCAATCAGGCCAGTTTTTTAATTTCATGAACTCCTTTTTCTTTTCCAGTTATACTGAGAAAGTATAACTAATGTAAAGTAGGAAAATAAAACTTCTCCTCTACTGTCTCATGTGTAGTGACTGAGACCTTGCAAATTAGACTGATAACGTTAAGATTAACAGGAGAAAAGGTTAATTATTAGTTATGCATTCAAAGGCCTTTGCAGAAAGCGAAGACCCAAAGAAGTGGATAGGCCTGGGAAATTACGTACAGCTTTTAACAAAAATTAATTGTGGAGATGTGACAATACAAAGGAAAAGGGTTTGGGCTAGGGGCAGTAAACTGTGGGACAGTGATTAGGAAACAGATGGGGTAAGCTAATGGAAGAAAAGGATTATTTTAGCAAGTTTGGTTTGCAGACCTATCTTGGTGCTGACTTTCTGTCTTCTTCATGGCCATTAGTATAGGAAATGGAAATATTTCGTGAACATAAGTGTAGGAAAGAAAAGGAAACTCGTGGGTTCTCCAAAATATCTTGCGATTTCCTGTGGAGCACACGTGATATATTTGACTCTGTGACCTTCTGCTCACACCTCCATCTTAAGTCAGGTATACATCATTTTCTTTTTTCTTTTTTTTTTGTTAGGCAAGGCAACTCTTGGTTGACCTCACAGATTGGAAAGACCGTGTCCCTTATTTTTTATTCTTTACTCCTATAGCACCTGGTCTTCTTAGGTGATCTCCCGTTCAAGTACTAACCAGGCCTGACCCCGCTCAGCTTCCGAGATCAGACCGCCATTTTCTTCATGATGAAATCTCACTTGGTTTCATTCCTTCCACCTCATTTTAGATCTATTAAGTATTTAAATTTGCCATTTCTCCTATTCTCTTTGCTTTTGCAAGCTTGGTCAAGTTTCTGTATATTCATAACATTTCCCCCTCATTTTAGCCCCTAGTTTTCTGAACGTTCTAGGCTTTTGAATTCCACTCTATTTACTTTTCTCTGTTTAATCTATAGTTTTCATTATTAAAAACTATTCATTAACTAGCTGTTAAGTGCCAACCTATTTGTTAGGAACCATGAAAGATATGGGGGAAAAGGGGAAGTCCTCTCACTTCTGCGGGCTTCAAGGTATTTACAGTTTCAATACTTTATGGCAGTAGCTCCCAATCAATTACCACTCATCTTTCTACCTTCCAGCTCACAAAATTAGGCTCCGGTCTTCTCTTTTCTTATTCTCTTTGTCCTTTTGGATTTACATTTTTTTTAAAAAATCCATTTATTGTACCTTTTAATGAGGCCTTGGTAGAGAAGAGTAAAATTATGTGCTCGATTTGCCATCTTTAACCAACATCCTGTATTTTTCTACTAATGCAGAAAAATCAAATAACATTTATGGCACTCTAAAAAGCTATTTTCTTGTTCACTTTCTATAGGCCTTTAGAATTTCTTACTTATTTTTTAAAAAATTGGTCATATAGTCATGCAGAAAGACTTTTCTGAAATATGTGGTTTCTATAGACTGATTTCTCTAACTGTAAGCTCATGAAATAATGTCAACAACAAAATTATGTCAGAAAAATCTTAAACAATTGAGAGTTTTAAAACATTCTTTTGAAAAGAAAACAAAATTAACCTGGATCAAAGAGAGAAATCAAAACTGAAAAAATTGTATATGCAAATTAACAACAAGGAAAATATTTCATACCCAAGCCTATGCACACAGGTAGTTTTATTCTCAAATGGAAATTTATAAACTTAAAGGCCTTATTATTTCAAAATCTGAAAATATAATGTGGTCATTTGAAGAAACTAGAAAGAGAACCAATTAAAACAAAGAAAGTAGGAGAATAAAAGCTAAAAATAATAAAATAGAAAAGAAAACAATAGAAAATACCTTAAGCTTATTTTTTAAAGAATGTTGAATATTAATAAATAAATTAGCTAATTAGTTATTAGCAAGTGAAATCCAATAATATATTGAAAAGATGGTATGCAACTTCCTTGTAGATTTTATTTCAGCACTGCTGGGATAGTTCAACATTATAAATATATAAGTAAAAATGTATCACATTAAGTTAAAGAAAAAAACTGTATCAATAGATGCCATCAGAACTGACCAGAGAGACCATACTGCTTCCAGCACTCCTCTGGTTTTAAAGCTTATTTATCTCCTGTAATTCTGTTTTACGATGGAAATGGCAGCTGTCCTGGTAATAACAAAAGCAGGTTGCCCTGACTACAGTCTCCTTTACCACCTCCTTCCCCTCCGGGATTATTTCTTATGGAACAATAGGTGAATATTTGCATTAACTAAAATGCTATCTCCTCTGCTTCCTTCATCATGAGTCTCCTCAGGCACACAGTGAAGGATCTCCTCTGCAAATGCAAATTAGCTTGGACTCTCTGACTTATGCACAAAAGATTCTGGAAATCTCTAAATGGGGAGAATGCCCATCTCAGTAAATGGCACTGCTACTTACGCATGTGCTCGGGCCAGGAAAAAAAATGAGCCACTTTGATTCTCTCCTCACTCCTGTTCCCTCATCTAACCCTTCAGTGTCTTAGTCAGCTCAGGATGCCATAACGATCTACTATCGAGTGGGTGGCTTAAATAACAGTTCTGGGCGCTGGAAGTCTGAGATGAGGGCGCCAGCACACTCGGGCTCTGGCGAGAGCTCTACTCTGACTTGCAGACCGCTGCCTTCTTGCCGTTTCCTCACACGGCAGTGAGAAGAAGTTCTGGTGTCTCTTGCACTTCTTGAGAGACCGCTAATCTCATAATGAGGTCTCCATCCTCATGACCTCATTTAATCCTAGTTACCTCTCAAAGGTTTCACCTCCTAAGACCGTCACACTGGAGGTTAGGGCTTCGACATGAATTTGGAAGGGACACAAACATTCAGTCCATGACTATCAGTGACACCTGAGCCCCACCTTCAAAAACATTCCTAGATCCAGGCACTTCTCACAGTCTCCATACTGGTCTAAGTCACCATCTTCCCTGCCCTGGACTATTGCAGTGACTCTCCACTGGTCTCCCAGCTCCTGCTCTTTCTCCCGCTTCAGTCAGAATGACCTTCTAAAAACAAATCAGATCCTGTTGCTCTTCTGCTTGCAACCCTTTAATGCTTCCCATCATGTTCAAAATACGAGACACCTGTCTGGGCTCTGATCTCAGCCCATACCACTTGCCACCTTGCTCACTGCGCTGTGTCAGTCTGGCCTTCCTGCTAGTCCCCACAAACCCAATGCTCGTTCCCACGCAGGCCTTTGCATTTCAGCTGACTCTGCTGGGAACGCTCTTCTCCCAGATCCCTGCGCTGCTGACTTCAGTGGGGTCTCTGTTCCATGTCGCTTCCTCAGAACAGCCTTCCCTGACCACCCCCTGGCAGCCCCTCCCACCCAGAAATTCTAACCTTTCACCTGGCTTAGTTTTTCTTCAGGTACATATCTCTGCTTGACATAGTAAATTATTTGTTTTTGTCGTCCTCCCACACTAAAAAGTTCTCCAGGAAGACATACTTTTCTTATTCACTGTTCTATTCTTAGTACCTAGAAGATCCTTGGCTCATAACAGATCCTCAAAAATAATCATTGGACAAATAAATGGAGAATTCCTTCATTGTCCTTTCTATGGATCGTCAGTCCCGAAAGGCAGGGGTCTCTGAATTTGAGGTTTGAGTGGTACCACAGGTTAGGTTCCCTAGAGAGCAGGCTCTGAGATAGAGATTAGCATGCAAGAAGTGTGTCGGCATCTGTGTGAGGAAGGGAAGAAAGCCAGACTGGGCAGAGGGTCAAGTGGAGCTGCAACATTGTCTTACTAGGAGGCTCAGCTAATTCTCCTGGGAATTCTGAAGACAGGTTGACCTTCTGAAGCTGTTGGAGCTTCAAAATTAGGGCGAAGGGCAAGGCAGCCCTTTTAGCCTATGTAATTAATCCCTTTAGACAGCTGAGGGCTTGCTGACAGCACTCCCAACATCTGGGGAATTAGTCCTTCACTTGTGAGTGGTACAGCAAAACATCTTCCTTCAATGCGAAGGCGTGTGCTTTAACTGTGGTAATAGGAAGTCTATAGCTCTTTACCTAGAGACCTCACAGTTTGGCATTTATTTCCTTGGCAACATTCCAACTCTCCAGGGATTGGTTCTTGGCCTGCCAAGTCCAAAATTTTGATGGCGGAAGCAGAGACAAAATGAAGGCATCTCAATGATAGACTCACATTCATTCAAGTTCACAGATAGCAAAGCATACAACCCAAGGCTAAGTTATTTTACAACAAACAATGGCTCTCACTAAAACTACAGGTGTCGGCAAGACTTGTCCATTCTTTCCAGAGCCAACTACCTACAGCTCCCCAGGCTATATACTGCAGAACTCCAGGGGCCATTCATGGGGACTCCCATGTGAATGGTACACCCACCACCCTCACGATCGTTCAGTGCACCAGCCCTGAATAACCAGAGGGTTGATCGTTGGTCATGGAAACAGGGCGAGGAGAATCAGACAGGCAGAGCTTAGTAGTTGCCTTCAGATAAAATGGCTTCAGGGATTCTTCCCTATTGCAAAGATAGTCTTGCAATAGAACCACAATATTATATAAAATATGTTGGTCGAGTTTCATCCCATGTGTACTTTTTGAATGAGACTTTCATTTTAATCATATTTATAACCAAGAGATGAGGGCTCACTTCACAGATGAATGCATTGCCTATTTGCATATAAGACAGTTTAGATAATTAAATACTGACTAAATTACTAAAATAAGCTAAAGCTTATTTTTTCATATTGTTCTAATACCTAAAAAGCTTTTTTGTATTTCTCAAAAAGCAATAGCAAATATATGCTAATATATATTATATTTCTTATGGTCCACTGTGCTAATTTAGGTAATTAGGAGACACAAAAGTGTGTGTTTAGTTTGATGAATGAAAACTCTAGTTCAATAATCAAACAGATATCAGTTCAAGTCCCAACTCTGTCATTTAACAGCTTTCTTTTCCAGGGCAAGTTACTTGGTCCTTAAAGCCTTGGTTTCCTTATCTATAAAATGCCAATAATTATAACCAATTCCCAGTGTAGCTTTAAGGATGAAATAAAACTATATGAAAATGCATATAAAACACAGCATCCTTCACATATGTCCAAAATTTTAAAACATTTTCGATTGATTTGAATCAGGGCTTAGCAACCTTTTTCTGTAAAGGAACAGATGGTAAATATGAAGACTATGATGCCTCTGTACTACCAGCTCTGTAGTAGAACGTAAAAGTAGCCACAAATAATATGTAAATGAATGGACATGGCTATGTTCCAATAAAACTTTATTTGCAAAAACAGGCAGTAGACTAGATTTGACCTGAGGCCATAACTTGCCAGTCACTGGACTGGATGAACTGATGGATTTCATGGCACCGTAACACTATTTATGCACTACTTTTCTCATTCATTTTGTTGTAGACTCTAGAACTGATGCTCAAGCATTCCTAGAGTTAATCTATTTCTCCTTGCTCCTTCCTTAATGAACATGAAATATCATCAACTCCAAGGCTTCACGGTCATGGCTTTAAAGCCCAAGAGAAAAATAAACTTGCCAAATGTCCTCACTGGACTCAACATATCCATTGTATCTGAACAGCCACTTTATGTTTCCAAGTGTGTTAATAAGTACCACATAATTAAGTTCATTATCTGTTCCGCCACATGTATTCTGAGTTAGGTGTTACTGCCTCAGAGCTCTGCCAGTTATGGATCTCTGCGACCAGTAGGTGGCCTCCTTATGTAACATTAATACCGAATGCTCGCCCAGTTGCCGCCCCTTCCAACTTGAAAAAATAAGACCCCTCTCAAGCATTTCAAAATAGTTCTTTATATGTAATTAAGGTGAAATTATTGTGTTACCGCATAGAATTTCATCCCAACGGCTTTTATAAATGTATTTAAAATTACAATGTCCAGTCAGTAACAGGTTGACTCCCCCCCTAAAAGGTATGTCCACGAGCCCTAATCTCTGAAACCTATGACCTGTTTTTGCATATGTAATCAAATTTAGTGTCACAACATGAGATCATCATGGCTTACTTGGGTAATTGCTTAAATCTAATGACAAGGTCCTTAGAAGAGGTGGAGAAAAGAGGAGAAGCCATGTGAAGATGTGGGCAGGGAATGGAGCGACACAGCCGCGTTGCCAACGAACGCCTAAGGCCACCAGAGCGTTGCCAACGAACGCCTAAGGCCACCAGAGGCTGGAAGAGGCAAGGAAGGACTCTTCCCCTAGAGCCTTTGGAGGGAATACAGCTTGCCAACATATTGATTTTGAACTTCTGATTTCCAGAACTCGGAGAATACATATTTATTATTGTATGCCAACAAGTCTGTGGCGTTTTGTTATAGGAGCCTTCGGAAACTAATACACAGTCCAAATAAGTAAAACCAGGCCACCAACCAGGCAGTTTGTTCAACAAAATTATGGTTTTAAACTCAGCAAATTAAACTCAGCGTTCAACCAACTGTACCTCTTCTGTGCATATATCACTTTGAACATGAATGTCCCTATCATTCGTTAGACACACTTGTAGTGGAAACTTGTATTTTGATTTCCTTAAAGACGACAACTTTTATGTCTCTTCTAAGATCTTACTACTTGCATACATCATTCAGCAACAGTGAGGCATTCTGTTGTTCACAACTTTTCCCAGTGCAATGTTAGAAACAAAGCAGGAACCACCTAGAGGTAAACACACATTACGGCATCTCTGAATAAGCCATTCTTGTCTTATTTATTATGATGACCTTGCATTGCCACTCAGTCAGATACATTCAGCAGGCATTTCTTGTGCACCTCCCAGGTACCAGGCACGCTGCTAGATACTGAGCAGAAATGAATCAGAGTTCTTGTGGATTAGTTGAGAAAATCAAAGTTGATTGAGAGAAAAATAAGGAATCAGATATTTTGCATGTGATGAGAGAGAAAGCACAGTGGTCAGGGCAGTACATATAGAGGTGCCCCTCTCCCAGGGGTCAGGAGGAGGAGAAGATGGAACCTGGGTTGAATCATGAAAGCTTGGTTATGTGGACTGGAGGTTGTGACACATGGTGTCAGGTGGCAGAAGTTAGAGCATTGAGGTCTGGGAAACTACCAGAGAGTTAGTCTGCCTGGATTGGAGAATTATATTATGGAAATGCTGGAAATGCAAACATGACTGCAGTGATGAAGGGCCTTGGTAAGGGGTTCGAATTTCATCCTTAAAACAGGAAAGCGCCATTAAAGGGGTTTCCATCGATTACTGAATGATATGATGGGATCGCTTTTTGGAAACATCCGTTTGCTGGTGCGTGGGTGCTGGATCAGAATGGGGCAGGAGTAGCCAGGTAAACCAGGTTAAGAGGCTGTTGCAGCCATCATCCAGGCTTTCGGAAAACCTGACAGCAGCAATAGGGATGAATAAGGAGGAGAAAAAGTCTGGGGAGGGTATTAAGGGGCCAGTTCTTACTTAGCACCAGATACGGGGGCGGGGGGCAGGAAAAATTATATTCAAGATCGTTTCATAAACTATATAAATGTCTAACCAATGTACTGTATACTTGAAACTAATAATAAAATAAAATTTTTAAAAAAGAATTACTCTCTTGAGTTTTTGAACTCCTGAAAGATTAAGTACTGTCCTTTAATTTATCTCTGTGCCAACCCAGCCACTTGTACAAAATAAGTCTTCAATTTGTTAGTGGTTGAATCAAATTTCCTAGGTTTCTATTAGACACTGAGGTTCCAGATACTTTCCACGGTACTCCAGATACCTTTCCCTTTCAAGTATATAAAGCTGTTATGAGAGATAATTTATGGCTCTCAGAAGGGCCTCCTGTTTTTGTTCTTCTGCCCATTTAGTGGCTTCTTACTGGATTAATGGCCTGGCGCATGAATCACAGTGGCTACCCGCACAGAATTAAGTGCTAACTAGAGGTTTCAGGAGAGCCATCTCTGACGGCGCCTGGAGTCCCAGGCAAAGGTCAGCCATGGCCAAAGCCTCCCACCCCCACCCACTCGCGTAGGCATCTGTAGCATACATATTTATACTCCTTCTGTAGAAGGGCCTCCTGATCGTGGCCCTTTATCTACAATCCCTAAAGAAATTCCTACAGAACTGCCAATCGAGGCCTTTTAAAATCATTCTGTGACCAGCTGAGCTAGCAAAGCACTGCGCTTCTGAAGTGCTGGGTACAACTGAATCACAGACTGGCTTCCAGAAGCCAGAGTGCCTCTGATGTGCTTCAGCAGGCAGGTTTTATATCAAGAAGAGAAGAAAACCAGAGAATTTAGGTCTTAAAGTTATATAGGAGCAGCAGAGGTAACAACAGCCTGGAGTCATTCAAGAGAGAGAGGTGACCTGAGAGAGCCTCGCAGAGATGATGTTTGAGTTGGGCCTCTAAGGACAGTTAGGATTTAGCAAAAGTTTTAGATGAGGGAAATGCTATTGACGATTCGAAGTTGAATGGTTCATTCATGGCATACTTTTAGCATCCCTGACTCCTGCCCACTTGGTACCAGTGGGTCCAAAATGCTCTCTGACATACATGTTTCCAAATAACCCCTGAGGGACTGCGTTGTCCTGGGTGTGGACAGCAAAGGAGAATGTGAGGGGGTGATTCAAATGGAGGGGACCACGGTGTGGAGGAGGCACCCTCGAGACTCATCCTCCAACCACTGGTAGAGCACTGTGATTGTGGTAGAGGATCCAATAGGAAAACATTTACAACGGTTTAAAAATGATGTCCATCATTAAATGTTAATCACAACATGTTCACATGGCCCCCAAAGACTATGTTAAATGCTAATGTCAGGTTCAATTAAGAAGTCAAAGGCATGTGGTGGATGGGATGTGAGCTCTGAACTCAGACCTAATTTGAATTCCAGCCTCACCACTTACTAGCTATTTCCTTGGACAAGTTATTCATGTTTTCTTGGACTACTTTATAATCTTCAAAATGAAGATCATACTTCCTCCAAGAGTTGGTGGAATGTCTTCAACCTGATATTAAAAATACTTGAGCCTTAAAATAACTACTTAACAAATCAATATAAGTGTTCTTCCGTTGTACCAAAAACTTTTTGTAACAAATCCTCTAAATTTTGGTTGTATATGTTGTTCAAAATTAGTCGGAATTTTTTTCTTCTTTGTTAAGCAAGGTAAAATTTACACCAACTTTAAGGGTCTAGTTTGGTGAATTTTTGTAATTTTGTACAATCATTTAATCACTACCACAATCAAGATATAGGATGATATTCTCACCCTAAGAAGTTTCGTTATATCTATTTGTATTCAATCATCAACTCTTGCACTGGTCCCGGGCATTGGTCTGCTTTCTATCATTGTAGTTTTGTATGTTATAGAATTTGATATAAATAGACTCATCCAATATATAATATTTGTGTTTGACTTCTTTCGCTTAGCATAATATTTTTGAGAGGTATCTATGTTATCGTCTATATTCATATTTTCTTCCTTTTTATTGCTGAGTAGTTTTCCATAGCATGAGTACACCACACTTTGTTTATCCATTCGATGGTGATAAACAGTTGGGTTGCTTCTAGTTTGGCACTATTGTAAATAATACTGCTACAGCCACTCATGTACATGTTTTGTCTGGACATTTCTCTTGGGTAAATATCCAGAAGTAGAATTCCTGGGTTGTATGGTCATGAATCTTTACCTTTACAACGTAATGTCATACTGTTTGCCAAAGTGACTGTACTTCTGCCGGCAAAGTCTGAGAGTTTCAGTCGTACCACATCCCTGCTGACACATGGCGGTGTCAGTCTTTTTTACTTTATCCATTGTAGTGTATAGTGATACCTCATTGTGATTTTAATTGACATTTCTCTGATGACCAATAAAGGTGGACAGCTTTTCATGTGCTTATGAATATTCGTAATCAAAATGCAGTTATTGGAGGCAAGATTTGCAAACAGGGTGACTTGAAATTTATTTTTTTTATAAACATAGGAGATATTAAACAATGAATCCTTGAATGGTATGCAATACTAATATTGAAATTCCATAACTGCATTTTGGAATATTTCAACTTGCAGGATGACTCATTTGCCGAAGCACCTATTTTTAATTGGATAAATTTATGTTCCGTACTGGATTGAAATGAAATTTAGGAGGCCTATAATTATGCAGAATCATAAGTAGAAACAACTTATTTGATGAGGTTTTTCTTATAAACTGTTTGTTGAAGAAAAGTATTCTAAATTAAGGCAAAAAAGGCAGCATCTGTGAAAATATTTGGGCAGAAATATTTACACATTTCAACATGCAAAAACTTACAATTGTGAATATCCTGGTATAAGCTTGCCAGGACTGTCTTAACAAAATACCATGGACTGTGTGGCTTAAAAAGCAGAAATATTTTTATTTATTTGAAGCTCTAGAGGGTGAATGTCCAATGTCAAGGTGTCAACAGGATAAGTTTTGTCTGAAGCCTCTCTCCTTGGCTTGCAGATGGCCACCTTCTCACTGTGTCCTCACATGGTCTTTTCCCTGTGTTTGCTCATCCCTAGTGTCTGTGTGTCTAATTTCCTCTTCTTATAATAGGGCCACCAGTCACATTGGATTAGGGTCCACCCTAACAGCCTCATCTTAAGTTAATCACTTCTTTAAAGACCTTACCTCCAAATACAGTCACATTCAGAGGTGTTAGGGATTGGGACTTCGACATGAATTTTAGGGAAATGTAATTCAGCACATAACACTCCTGCATTTGGCAGACCGGTTTCCGACATCCCTTTCACTTCCACTTAACACAGAAGACATGACCACCAGCATCGAGTGAGGGGTGTCATGTGAGTCATAAAGTAAACACCCTCTGCCTGCAGTCTGGAATCACCCTTGGACTGTGTTCTTTTCCATGTGTCATTATTGACCTGCCAGGCTCCAAAGTCTACCTATTTAGGCCAATAGTATCTATCTGACCCTGCCACATAAGCATATTTTTTAAAAATAGTTTCGTTTCTTCTGTTTATAAAAATAATATATGCTTATTGAAAAAAAAAATCAGACAGTGGTGAAGTATATAGAAGAAAATAAGGCTCACCTTCCAAAACACACCACTCAATAATAACTACTGTTACTATGTTGGTTATGTCCATCAAAATGTTTTCTCTATACAATTACTTGTATGCTTTTTAATATAATAAGTAGAAATCACAACACATACAAATTTTCAGCTTTGTTGTTTCTATTTAATAAATTGTGGTCATCTCTCCCTTTCAAAAAGTAGATATCTTAAGATCTTATCAAAATTTGAGCTGGCCAACACTACCCCACTCCAGGTCTTGGTTTTACTTAGACTCATTGCAATGAAGTGGAAATTTGGGGCCCAAAGAGGCAAAGACCACCCAATGTTAAGCAATTGCAAGCATTAGCCCATACTGTTCTAGCCCTCTGCCTAAAGGTAGGTTGCATAGGTTGCCAAATGCTGCTCAGCGCCAAATTCAGGGAGGCTCTCTCAGTGATTTAGGAGCAGACAACAGTGACCTTTAGTGTCCTACAGATCTGTTCCTACAGGCCTGGGGGTTCCACCCTTCCAGGATGGGAGCTACCCTTGTAACAGAGTGAAATGCTAGCTGTCTCTGACCTCATCTTGTTCAAGCCTGCTTTGTTCCCATGGCCTTCAGGCTAATAGCTTCTACTTAGTCTTGCATACAGATATGCTAATCGTTAGAGGAATTCCTATGCGACCTACCTTTAGGCTTATGGCTTGGAGAGATAAGGGAAGTGTGTATTGTTTACCAAAGATTTGCAGGAACCTTGTGACCAGACTCACAGCAACTAGGCAATCTTGCTTGACCCCCCCTGCTGGCACCCAGATGTCTGCACTGGTCAATCACCTCTTCTGCCTCTCATTTTCCCTTCCCTTGACATAAAAGAAACCTGAACTCTGTACTTTCTTGAGATGGATTTGAGATACCACTAGGGCTCCCATCTTCTCAGTTGGCGCCTTCTTGATCAATAAACTTTTCTTTACTCCAAACTCTGACATCTGAGTTTTGGCCTTTCGAAACACGTGGCATATGTATGGTCTTTGGACCGGTAACACTTACTTCTTTTATTAACCTTCCTCTAGGTTGACATGTTGAACTTTGGTCGCTCCCAGTCACAAATCGCTTTTCTCATTTAGGACATTGAAGAGCATCTTTCTTCCCCTAGTTCTCAAATAGACACAGAGAAAGCAGCTCAGCATAACCTTCAACAAAGAGGAAACATTGAAAAGGAAATTGCAAACATTAACGTCTCCTCCTTTGCTTCAAATATTCAGTCCATCTTCTGGGAATTGGGCCCAGAGGTGCATAAGAAAAATAGACATTGCCTTAGTCAGTTGATTCCATCCCTTCAAGAAAGGGAAAAAACTACAGGACAAGAAAGTCATCAGCCCAGCAACATAATATCCTTTCAAACAAGTGCTGGGTATTCCACTGCCTAATAGAAACTGTATTATAACTTATCTTGTGTTCATAGATATTTTAGGTGGTTTCCAAATTTACTAAATGGCACTTTAATGGACATCTTTGACACATATTTTACACTTTTGCTTTAATATATTGCCTTAGAATATATTCTTAGAGGTGGAATTTATGGTTCAAAGAGTATGTACATTTAAAGTTATGATAACTATTTCTAATCTGCTCTCTAAAAGTGTTATATTAAGATACATTATTTCATTTACCTTGGGTATTTCTAAGAGCAAAATTGATGGGTTATTTGGTAAACCTATGTTTAACTTTTAGAGTAACTTTCAGAGGGTTTCCAGAGCAGTTGTACCATTTTCTATCCCATCAACAATGTACGAGGGTTCCAATTTTTCCATACCCTCATTACCACTTGTTAGTATCTGTTTTTTGATTATGGCTATACTCTTGGGTGTGATATAATATCTCTTTTTGGTTTTGATTTGCATTTCCCTGGTGACTAATGATGTATCTTCTCATGTGCTTATTGGCCATTTGTATTATATCTTCTTTTAAGAAATGTCTATTCAAATTCTGTGCCCATTTTTTAAAAATGGTTAATTTGTCTTTTTAATATGAGTTCATTATCTATTCTGGATACTAATTCCTTGTCAGATATATGACTTGAAAATATTTTCTCTCATTCCATGGGTTGTCTTTTCACTTTTTTGATAGTGCCCTTTGAAACAAACAAAAAAAAAGTTTTAAATTTTGATGAAATTCAATTTATCTTTTTCCTTTGGTTGGTATGTTTTCCGCATCATGTCTAAGGAACCATTATCTAATCCAGGGTCAAAAAGATTTATCCCTACATTTTTTCCCTAAGATTCTTATAGTTGAAACTCTTATATTTATGTCTTAGTCCATTTGGAGTTAAAGTTTATATATGGCAGGAGGTGTGGGTCCAACTTCATTCTATTGCATATAGATATCCAGTTGTCCCAGCACCAATTACTGGAAACACTAATCTTTCCCTCACTGAATTGTTCTTGGCACCGTTGGCAAAAGTCAGTTGACTATAAATTGGTTTACTTCCAAATTCTCAGGTCTATTCTATTGATGTATTCCTCCTGTTAGTACTACACGGTCTGGATTTTAGAGTAAATTTTGAAATCACAAGGGGTAAGTCCTTCGATTTTTTTTTTTTTTTCAGGATCGTTTTGGCTATTCTGGGTGTTAGTTCCTTGCCTGCATTCCTTCCTTCCTTCCTTCCTTCCTCCCTTCCTCCCTTCCTTCCTTCCTTC
Source organism: Rousettus aegyptiacus (assembly GCF_014176215.1). Classification (NCBI taxonomy): domain Eukaryota; kingdom Metazoa; phylum Chordata; class Mammalia; order Chiroptera; family Pteropodidae; genus Rousettus; species Rousettus aegyptiacus. The sequence goes on from NW_023416285.1 coordinate 13,854,513, forward strand.
CTTCCTTCCTTCCTTCCTTCCTTCCTTCCTTCCTTCCCTCTCTCTGTCTCTTTCTCTCTGTCTCTGTCTCTCTCTCTCTGTCTCTCTGTCTCTCTCTTTCTCTTTCTTTTTCATTCTTAAAATATGCCCATACTCTTTAAGACAACTAAAAGGGAGAAAAATCCTATAACCCCTTCAAATTTATTTTTTTTCTACATTCAAATAATGCTTAATAAATACTTCAGAAGTACCATGCACTGGGCTGCAGTATGCTGAAAATACAATGGTGAATGACACATTAGCCACTTGTCCTAGTGAAGCCGAAATATTTTTCCTACTTTGTTTTTGAACAAAGGGATTTATGGCGGCAAACAGGGACTGGAATAACCAGGCCCCACTCCCCAAACACACAATCACTATCATTACAACTATATCATGCTCATTACCTCCAACTAGGATCAAATTTTGTCACCCCCACCCCTCCACCACTTCTTGAAACTTTGGTGGGGCAAAGACAGAGGTCAAGGAAGAATAAAGATTAACGAAATAAAATAAATGCTATAAAAAGTACCACAGGGATAACTCTTTGCCACTTCTCCTTACTTCAAAATCGTCAACAGCAGGTACCGCACAGGCACTGCCCCATCTGATGGCAACTATAAACCATTGTCCAGCCTGCCATCTGCTTCAGCATCAGCTCTGTTTTTATCCTTCATCCTCCCAAGTGGACACCTTTCCCTAGAACTAATGAGGAGGAAATGTTGTTTTTTGTTTTTTTTCCTGCAAGATTTGCTAAGAAGATAAATGTTGGCAGCTACTCTCTCACCACTAGAGATCAGCCTATCTGAAAATGGAACCACTATAGAGGAAAGCAGGCAAGACACAAGCAAGCGAACCAGTCCTTCGACAATATTCAAGCTCCTGGATCCAGCCGTATCTGAGGTCAGTATGGCCTAGATGTTTCTGTTATGTGAGCCATTCAATTTATCTATCTATCGATCTATCTATCTATCTATCTATCTATCTATCTATCTATCTATCTATTTTTGGGCTAAGCAGTTAAGCTGAAATTCTGATATTGAAATCAAAGGTTTTATCAAACTCATATATTCTCCCCCCTCTTTAAAGTTCCAATGCCAAAGAAGCAATTACATGCTCTATGTGGGAAGGGAGAAAGGTTTGTGTTCAAGAAATAAGAATAATCTTGAGGAAGGCAAACGAAGCTCGTGGGAGAGCATACCGATTTCCTAGTCACCCACTTCTGAAATCATCGCCCCTTCCACCCATGCTCACAGCCTGCAATGTTAGAAAAGCACGAATAGCAACAGGAGGAGGAAATGGCCACCATCTAGCTGACACCTTTCTCTCCGCTGAAAAGATTTCGTACTAGAAAGCTGCAATGAAGTCTCGGATCTCTAAAATTCATTACAGCCATGAAAAGCACCAGCGTATTTTCATGAGCTATTAAAACAAACAGTTAAAGCCCAGTATCCATATTTTTTCATATTTGATCATTTTTTTTTTTCATAAATTTGCGAAGCAACAAAATTTAGTTAACTGCAATAGATTTCCGCGTAACCGATTCGGATTTCCACATTCTCTTTCACATCCTAAAATAACAAGCTACACTTTTTCTAGTCATACAATCTATAAATGACCTAGATTTATTTATATCATAATATGAAATACATCCTCTTTGTTTCTCCACTTCGCCTTTCTCGACGGATCTTTCATTTGAACGGTTCTTGATGAAACCCTCTGCAAACATTGACTGGCATGGGCATAAGAATAATCTAAAGGGAGGACACTGACATTTATTTGGCACTTACCATGTCCATATCCCATTTCATGTTATTTTATTTTATTTGCTACTGGCCCTAACCTTTAAAACAGGTGTTATTGGCCCCATTTTTCCATGGGAAAGGCTTGACCCAAGTTTAAGCAGCTATAGAATAGCTCTGGCGGACACTGAAGTTGCTCATCTGTAGCTCTTTCCCCTCTTCTTCTTTGCTGGTTGAACTTGCTTCTCATTAAAGAAATTTCAAATGCTAAATAAATGTCATCCCGGACTTCTGTACTGCTAGAGCATGAGCATATGGACCGTCCTAGCCAATGTGGCCCACGGGAAAGTCTGTGGAGGCTTTTTAGGTTCTCCTTGAAAAATAAAAATAAAAATAAATAAATAAATAAATAAAATAAAATAAATACGCACACATACAAAGACTCTTTCTCCCTTACTTTTTGTTTTGGGATGACATCTTATAGTGATGTAATACCTGAAGTTGTGACAGGCTTCTTGAGACTATCAGGGTACAAACCTGAAGATGAAGTTAAATACTCTAACACTGTAAAGATGGTGAAAAGAAAAAGTGGTCTTTAAGGACATCCTTGAACTTATTATTTAACTAACCCTGGAACCCATCTACCTCAGGACTTAGAACAGTGCCTGGTGCATATTAGGCACTTAACAAACATCTACTGAATGAATAAATCAACAATTTTAACTTTTCAAAATTTGTCATCATAGACAATAAAAAATATACTTATCAAAGCTAAATCTTCATCTACTCTATGACCCAGCAATTCCACTCCTAGGTATATATACAAAAGAAGTGAGTGTTATGTGTCCACCATAGAAATGTGGAAAAGCTTTCATAATATCTCCAAACTGTCCATAAACGGGAGAATGGATAAATAAATGTTAGAATATTCATATATCGTAATACTATACAATAATATAAAAAAAACAAACTGTCAATACCCACAATAGCATAGATGAATCTCACGGACATAATGTTGAGCAGAAAACACAATCTACACAAGACTACATACTATTTGATTTCATTAAATAAAGTTCAAGAACAGGAAAAATTAATTCATGGTGATAGAAGTCAGTGGTTACCTCTGGAAGGGAAGGATGGTGATTGAGGGGGAAAGAGCATGAGGAATCTTCTGGGGGTGACGTGACCCAGGAATGCTCTCCGGGAGTGTGGATTTTTCTATAGAAATTGCCTCAGTAGGACAGAAAAGACTTTATGTACAAAGATAGTCATTGCAGAATTTATAATAGTGAAAAAGTGGAAACAACCTAATTATTTAACAGCACATAACTAAGCAAATTGTAATATACAGATTCAAAAGAATATTATAAAGCCATTAAAAATGCTGAAGAAAGCTGATGATATAATGTTCAATGGGGTAAAATGAAATTAAAATTGCAAAATTTTACGACTAAGACGATGGAAAACAAAAACAAAAAAATTCAAACTTATGCTTATGGAAAGAAAAAGCCTGAAAGTATTTGCATGTAGATCATCATCAGTGTCTGTCTCTGAAGAATGTGATTTGGCAAAATGGATGTAGGCGTTGAGGGTGTGAGGAGTTAGAGAGAGGACAGGGACTTTCATATTGTGCTTTATAAACTCTGTATTCGATTTTTTACAATGAATATGCATAATTTCATGATAAAAATTTATTTAAAACAACTGGAAAAGATTTATAAAATGTCAACAATGGTTGTCTTTAGATAATGGGATTTGGGAGACTTTTTAATGTCTTCTTTCACTTTTCTATACTTGCTAAGAGTCCTATGATGAGCACGTTTCTTTATATCTGAATAAAAAACTTACTTCAATGAAATGAAGCATTTGAAAGCACTTCGTAATCTGTGAAGCGCTTCAATTGTAAAAGTGATTTTATCACTACTGTGAAACATGCTGGCAAAGCCATTTTAAGGGCAGAGGGCAGATCCTCTATCCAGCCACCCAAGCACTCAAGTTTTGCCAGACCTGTCACCTTTGGAAGGTGGGAGGAAAGCCGGGCAAACTACCAACGCCCACCCAACCGCAGATGTTAGATTACAAAAGCATTTCTTTGGGCTGCTTCTCCTTAGCGCAGGCTGCACATCAGAATCACCTGGGGTTAGTTTTTGTAATGCCCTACCCCTAGAGATTAGAATTCAGTGCTTGGAGAAAAACCCAGGCAGGTGTATTTTTAAGATATTCCCCAGTTAATGCTAATAACCAGGGTGGAGAATGATGCCTTTGAGTGACACCGTGGATGAATTCTCTATGTCAAATGTAGGGAAAAAGTCTAAAACTCCTCTGGGGAAATTTAACTGTCTAACTTTTCAAAAAAGCAAAAAACAAACAAACAAACAAAAACCCCACTACATTGCTCTAACCAACCTGAGTTTTGTTCTCTCTTTTAAGATTTTAATCACCACTTCTGTATTTACAGTTTACATAGAGCACTCATGGAGATAATCTCATTTGATGATCTCATTGAATTGTGATAATGAGTATGTAAACTGCAAAGAGATGTTACTGCCTAGATACTTCCGGGAGATAAGTAAGCAGAAACTATTATTTACATTTTGCCCAGAAGGGAATTGAGAGGAAAGAGTTCAGAAGTTTCCTAAGGTCGAATAACAGCAAGCTTGAACCTAGCTACACCTTCTTCCAACTACAACATGCTTGTTTCAAGAACTGGTTTATATCTTTGAGTCACCAATGATATTGCACTAAGACGAGGGATTTGGAAAGAAAACCTTGCTTGCCTCTTTTCCCATTGCATCTTCAGAACCTAGAAAGCAAAGTGAACATATTTTGTGTATATGTTAGGCATGGAATTGTGCCACCCAAAATTCTGCTGAAGACAGACCCGGACACAAAATAAGTGGATATTTAATGAAAGAATGAATGACTTTATCCTCCAAGATAACATTACCTCCATTTGCCTTAGTCCTTTTGGGCTGCTTTAATAAAATACCATAGACCGAATGGATTATAAACAACAAGCATTTATTTCTCGCATTTCTGGAGGCTGGGAAGTTCAAGATCAAGGTGCCTACAGATTCAATGTCTGAGGAAGGCTCACTTCCTGTTTCACAGGCAGTAGTCTTCTCGATGTAACCTCATATGGCTCACTGGAGTCTCATTTATAAGGGCAATAATTCCATTTATGAGTTCTCCACCCTCATGACTTAATCACTTCCCAAAGGACTCACTTCCTAATATTGTCACACTGATGGTTAGGATTTAACATATTAATTTTGAGAGGACAGAAACATTTAGTCTATAGCACCATTTTACAGAGGAGGTAACTGAGACTCCAAGAGGAAAGATAAATACGTGAGGTAACGGAACTTGTAAGAGACAGAACTTGAAGGAAAGAGAACTCAGGACAGCCAACCTTATATTCTTACCCACCATACTAACTTACAAACTGGTTGTAGTTTTTAAAGACCAAGTCCTAAGGACAACAGCCTTAGAGATAATTTATGTGGCAATTCTTCTGTAGCTATTATACACAGAAATTATAAGAGGAATATTGAAAAGGAGTTGGCAGTAGTGATTTGCTATTACAGTGTTGTATTGAAAACAATTTATTTACTTAAGATTTACTTCTAAAATCCTTAGTCTGACTAATGACAACCTTCTGGAATGATTTTTTTTAAGAAAACAAAATGATTTTGCTTCCTGAAAACTTCACACAATCTAGTATATGACAGATTATCATAGTCATATATTTAGATCCACAATTACTAAATACAAATAAAAGAGCTGGAGAGAAGATATCATACATTCTCTTAATCAGGAAGGAAAAGACCTCTCTAATCAGTGTCTTGGAAAACCATTAAGCAAAGTCCTAAACTGAAGCTCAAATAATTGAAAAATGAAAATGATCCATCTACTCATGACAGGGAGATTGCAATCTTATAAAAATGTTGAATGCACATATGGATGGAAAGTATTGACACTGCCATTTGGTAATTGGCTAAATAACAGTCATAAATAAATAGAAGAAACAACTAAGTTCAGAGCAGAAGTCCGAATGTCCCCCATCATTGTCGAGACCACAACACAGTCATCCGGAATTCTGATGCTTAAATCATTAGTTATGTGGAACAGGACCGACAATGGTAAAAGTCATTATAATTCATCTATCCATTGTCTGTTCATTCATTCATCTACTCATCTATCCATCCACTAGGTTTAACCACATGAAACTGCCACTATTTAGTTACCTTTGTCTTATAAGGAAAGGCAACTTCATATGGTTCAATATAAAATAATTAGTACTTATTGAACATTGCTACCATGTTCAACGCACTATGCAAGGTTGGGAGCGTAAGAGTTGGATAAGAAATACTCCTCTCTGTCTAATCCCAATGGGAGAAACACATGCGGACAGCTGTAAGAGAGTTATGAACGTACACACTGCTGCAGGTTTAGAGTGATGTGTATGCACAGAAAGAACATGCGACAAATTGTCAGTCGGGACGTAGTTAGCAGGACTTTAGAAAATTAGTTTTCCTTTTGCTTAGCTCTGTTTTAAAACTTTATTTAATGAACATGCATTATTTTTGTAATTAAAAGTCTTTTTTAAGGGGAGGGGAAAGGTAGACGGGGGAAAAATTAAAATCATTTCTTGAATTAAAAAAATTTTTTTAAATAAAACATAAAAGTCTTTTTTAAATATGCAGCGCAAGTTGCAGAATTGATGGCTATTAATAGATATGTATAAGATAAACGATTTAGAAGTTAAAATCGATGAAGCACCCTAGATAAAATAAGTGGAGACAATATACAAATAGACAATGGCTAGACTATATATAAAAATAGAACTTTGACCCACAACCTGCTGCAACTAACCTGGGCAACCAACCTCTTATCTATAGTAACCAGACCAGGAAGCTGATCTTCTATCTGTAAGGCAGGCCACTATCTCTATCAACCATTCCAAGAAGCTAAACAATAATCTCTGAAGCGATTGGCCTAAAACAGCCAGGACTTGGTTAACAGCTGAGCTTCCCTAATTTTTGTCCACACTTCCAATTTAGGACCAACCAGAGAGAGCCCAATATGCATCCCTGACTGATCACATAGGATGACCCACTTCTAGTTAGCCCACATCCAGCTTCCTCAGGCCAATAGCCTGTAATCAGTGTACACCCTTTGTTTCACTCTAAAAGTTTCTCACTGCTCTGCCTGCCTTTGAGTCTCTGCCAAAACACAAGTAATGGTGGCTGATTCCCTTACTATAGCAAACTCTAAATAAAGACACCTCGCCTGTTCTCATTTGGTTGGTCTTCATTTATTTCCACAGAAGAGAAAGAGAAATGAACTCAGGAATGAGCTTAGCACACAAAATGCAAATGACAAAGGCATCTACCTTCATGAGAAATAAGCATTACAGCAACTCTCCGTGTCCCGCTAACCACAGGGACTAGCTGGGTTCTGCTTAACCTTAGGAAATGAAGTTATTTTATTTCTTTCTATTTCCTTCCTTTACCCCCTTCCAGCATATTTTATCTTCCAGCCCTTTAACCCCAAAAGGACTGGAGCCACCATATGCCTTCGTTTTGGTTTGACCTTTGAAGGCCGAGTCAGAATTAGGAAGACCTATGAAACCAGTTTTAATCACTAGGGTTCCCTTGAAGGAAGGGAACATGTCTGTTCAGATCCTTTCTATGTGCCCAGTTGAATGATTAAAATAAACACATGGATACAGTCAGGCCACAAGCACCACATTGTACCTGCAAGATGACAACTCAAATGACCAGATCATATCAAAAATCTATCTTGCTTCCCTGAAGTTCCTGAATCCAGGCACAATCAGAGAAAACCTGTGGTCCAACACACCATATGTGGCCCAAATAGACTAGCCACACAGGAGCCAAAGTTAGGTCATCACTTTTTAGTAATTTGTCCTATGATGCTCAGTACTTAGTTGGATACAGCTGCATTTCTAAACTCCATCTTTTTCTCGTGCTCACTGGATAGTAAACATGAATTGCTATTAATAATAATTTTCCGCTGCACGTCCAGAACAATCCATCCAGAGAAAATTGGAACTTCTTCTTTGCTGAAGTCCGGTCCCATCAATTTGATGCTCATTTTATAGAAAGGCCATTGAGCAAAATTAATGTACCCAAACAAATAGAGTTTGTCCTTGTAACTGATTCAGAGTATGACAGGAAACAAGAGGGCTGCTGTAATAGCCTCCACTGGGAAATTTATTTTCAGAACATTGAGTTATTTTCTTCTACCCTACCAGATTACATTAAAATCTTTTTTTAAAAAAGGAAGGAAGAAAAATAAAACTTAGTTGTCTGTTTTCATAGAAATCACTTTGAGATCTAGCTTCATTTAAATTCACTTGTTATTGTCCAAGTCAAATACTGTTATAATCTCAGGGTTATTTTACTTCTTTCTATCATTCTTTTTTCCCCCATTTTCTTTACACCACCCCTAGCATATTTTTACTCCCGGGCTCTTAACCTGAAAAGGAAAATCTAGAGCCATCCTATGCCACAAATGAAGAAGCCTGAGCCTCTTTAAAATATGACTGTACCTTGCCATAAGATAACACTTTTGACTATTATCCAAAAACCCTGGTCATCTTTTATCTGCATCTTGGACAGGTCAATGATGGTACCTGTGTCACTCTTAGAGACCGGAAAAGAAAATAAGTGCCTCCCCCACAGTCTCTGGAATATTCTATTCCATGTGCTCTGTCTGCCTCCTGACTCCCTCCATCACGGCCAATGGGACGTAAGAACAGCCAGTCCATGGGCTAACCTGTGAAGACATGAAAACCAGGCACGAAATTGGAAAAGGCTACTATACTATAGGATTCCAATTATATGACATTCTGGAAAAGACAAAAACAAAACAAAACAAAACAAAACTACGCAGACAAGAAAAGATCGGTGGTCACCAGGCTTTAGGGAGGAAGAAGGGACGAATAGATGGAGCACGGAGGATTTTTAGGGCAGTGAAAACACTCTGTATGATACCATAATTATGGATGCGTGTCCTTATACATTCATCCAAGCCCACAGAATGTATTACACCAAGAATGAACCCTAATGTAAACTATGGACTTCGGGTGATGATGACATGGCAGTGTAGGTTCATGGATTGTACAAATGTACCACTCTGGTGCCAGATGTTGATAGTGGGGAGCCTGTGCATGCGTAGGGACAGGGAGTATATAAGAAATCGTTGTGCCTTCTAATCAATTTTGCTGTGAACCTCAAACTTCTCTAAAAAAAAAAAAGGGTGTATTAAATAAAAACAAAACAAATAAACAAAAAGGCATAAAACGCTCTATCCAAACAGGAAAGATAGTAACTAAAGAAGCCGACCAGAGCGCCTTGGTCAGAAGTTGGATTTGGAAAATATGGAGAGTCAGTTGGGTGGCAGGAAGAGACACTTAACATTTTGGAAGAGAAAGCATGAGTGAACCCGTATTACTCATAAGCAGTCAGAAAGGCATGAACAAGGCAAGGCGTCATTGGCGGGTAGTAGCAGGAGAAGAGCAGAAGAGATGGGCAGAGCCGAGTCAGCAGGATGGCAGGGCATTGGTGACTGCTGGCTGCTGAGGGTCAAGGAAAGAACCCAATGCCTGGTCAGGGTTCCCACAGACTCTGCAGGAGGGCGGTTCCTGTCACATGAGCTTCCTATCATCATGTGTATTCTTAAAAAAACCCACGAAACCCTATTGGAGGAACCTGAGTCTGCCTCTGTTTATTAATACAAAAGAGCTGAATGCACACACACACTCTCTCTCTAAAAACTAAACGTCTGGTGGATCTTAACCTTCCTGTCCAAAGAGGAGGAGCAAAATGAAGAGAAGCCTGAGGTTATAGGCAGAAGCCTTGATTTCTAATCCAGCACTAATACTAATCTGCATATAAGGGGCTTATTATCTCTAAACCTATTACTTCAACCATAAAATGGAATTGGAGCAGGTGTGTTCACTTGGTAACTATAGAATGCATATCTGGTATGTGGCAAGTTCTGTGCTGGCTGATGGGCATAACAGTGAACTGAGCACAGTTTTTGCTCCTCGGGTTTATATTCTAGTTGGTAAACAGGTAAACATGTTATTACAGAATTGTATAATGTTAGTGCTATGCTTAGTCTCTAACTATGTTTAGTTGATTGGAGTTAATGAAGAAGGGCACCTAATCTGGTTGGAGGTCCCCAGAAACCTTCTTGGGAACACTGTGACCTGGATGAGGGGTGGGCGTGTTCTGACTAGACAGGGGAAGAAAAGAAATAGTCTGTGTGATGGTTAGTTTAATGTGCCTGCTTGGTTAAGTTATAATGCCCAGTTATTTAATCAAACACTAATCTCGGTGTTGCTCTGAAGATATTTTGGAGATGTGGTCAACTTCGATAATCAGTTAACTTTAAAAGAAGACGACTCCCAATTATGTGTGTAGGCCTCACCCAATCAGTTGAAGGCTATAGAGCAAAGACTAAGGTCCCCGGGAGGAGAAATTCCAGACTACAGCATCAACTTTTGCCTGAGTTTCCAGCATGCTGCCCTGCTCAACAAATTTTGAACTTGTCAACCCCGACAATGGCATGAGCCATTTCCTAAAAATAATTATTCTCTATCCTATTGCTTCTGTTTCTTTAGAGAGCCCTGACTAATGCAATCCAGGCATTGAACCTCTCACGAGGTTCCCTGGTAGACAATTCAGATGTGTTGTCACAACCCGTAGTTTGGGAAGGTAAAAGCGTCCTGTGCGACTCCACTGGGAGAGGGCTCTTAGCAGCAGGCAGCTGGTTTGCTCTCGACTTCATCTTATGTATCTTTTCCCTTTGCCAATTCTGCTTTGCATCTTTTCACTATATTCTGAGTCCCAGATATGACTATATTCTATATTCTGAGCCCTCCTAGTAGAACATCAAACCAGGATATGCTCATGGGGACTTCCACATAGGTCGTCTTGGTGATATTCGGGGAGCAAATATCAGTGCTACCAAAGAGAAGTTGGAGGTTGATGGTTTTCACTACAAAATTTATTTCTAAAACTCCTTTAAGCATAATTTTACCCATTCTTTCATTTGTTTGTGAATTCATAAAACTTTTGTCAAGCACACACTCTTCTAGTCACTCTTCTAGGAGTTGGAAGGAGAGAGAAATGCAGAGAAGAGAACATGACATCTCTCCTTTGAGGGGCTCATAGTTTCATGGCATTTTTGAGTAGGGACATAAATTTCAGTGGGAGAGGGCTCCATCTGAGGTCAGAGCAAGGACTTGGGGAGAACCCGGGACAGAGACATGACAATTTCTACTGAGGACAGTATTCAAAAGGAATTGACATTAAACTAGGATTGTGGGCTGGGTAGATGTTGGTCAAGTCAAGAAGAGGAGAAGGATATCCTGCCAAGAATGAAGACACAGAAGCATGAAATAACTGTTTCTCGATGTAGGGAGAAGTTCCAGGAGGCGGCAGCCGAGATGAGGTGAACCATAGGTTTATGTTAGAGGTTAGAGCCCAGTCTGTGGGAAGCATTACATGCCACGTACATTTTTAGGTTTCTTTTTGTTTTTTGGTAAGCAATAGGTTAACATTAGAAGTTAGTGACAATGATTGGAACTGTGATTTAGAAAGAACCTTCTCTATTGGTTTCCTAAGAGAAGCTGCATAATACAATGGCTAAGAGAATGGAGCCAGACCACCTGCCTTCCAGCACTAACTCTGCCACTTATATCTGTTTATATCTGGGTGATCTGGGACAAGTTACTTAACTTCTATGTGCTTTAGTTTCCTCATGTATAAAGAGAGGATAAGAACCCTGTCTCAATGGCTTGTTGTGAAGTTGGATATGCTAATAAACTCAAAGCACGTGGAATGGCACCTGGCTCTCCATAAACTGTAGCCCTCATTGTTACTGCACTAAAGCAGCATTTCCTTCACGTGCGTTTTATTTGCATTTAAGTTTGGGGCACAGACTCTGCTTAAAGCAAGGCCCAGTATTAGCATAAGTAGATAAGTTTTGGAAATGACTGAAAAAGTGGGAATTAAGTTTTTCCTAAATATATCTGTATTCAAATCACAACATATATATGTGAACATTTAAATGGAGCAGAATGCAAAGATTTAGGGCTTATCTAGAGGATCTCTGTATTTTCTCAAGGTAATAATAGATTCCCATGAGCAGAAGTCCACTGCAGCTAGCTAAACAAAGCCAATACAGATTATTGAGTGGCTATTGTCAGATTTACCCAAAGGCTAGTGTTCTCTGTTTTCCCTGCTTACTGATTGCATATCAGTTGAAACATAATCTTAAAAATAGCTACTTTTAATTAAGACTTTTGCCTAAGTCAAGTAGTTCTTGTTTCTTATTTCCATTGCTATAAACATCTTGTAATGCACTAAAAATCACTTTTAATGTAATTTTTTGGTTAAAAAAATTCAAACGGCTCAAAAATATATACAGGAGTAGAAGCTCCAGAATTTCCAGATGGAAGGGGTTTAGAGGTAGCCATGTATTTGGAATATTCTTCTCCCAGATAGCACAAGAGCCACCACTATCACCCTCAATTCTGTCAATTCTTTCATTGAGTGTTTGACTATTACATTAGTTTCTTGCGGCTTTCAGCATTCCTTGGCTTCCTCGCTTGTGCCCACACCATTTTAATCTGTGCCTTATCTTCACATCTGCCTCTCTACGTGTTCTCTCTTCCATCTGTCTCAAACCTCTCTCTGCCTTTCTTTTATAAGGATGCTTGTCATTGGACTTAGGACCAACCAAGATAATCTGGGATGATCTCATCCCAAGACCCTCAATTCAATTTCATCTGCAAAGACCTCTTTTTCCAAATAAGATAATATTCACAGATTCTGGAGATTTGACATGGACATATTTTTTGGAAGAACCACCTTTCAGCTCACTGCAACCACCTGTACATAAAATAATGTCCACCCATTCACATCACGATCGTTCTGTGCTCCTCACCCTGTATTATTCTTTTTCATAGCATTTGTTATCATTTCACATTCCGATATTCTGTTGATTACTTTTTATTGTCTCCCCTATGAGCATGAGAGATTCATGAAAACAGAGATGTGTTTACTCCCCTCCCCCCAGCACTAGAACAGAACCTGACAAAATTTATTTGTTAAATTAATGAATGGAGGAGCTAGGAAAATTTATTGGGTCCATGTTTGCTGAGTCAGCATGGTTTTCTACTTAGATTATATGTTCATTTGTGATGCCTTTGAGGGAGCAGGTTTGTAGATGGAGCCCAACCAGTCTCCATAAGCCACCCTGTGGTTCCGGCATTTGTATAGAGAGTAAAGCAGATCTCATGCCTGCCCCAATTTCTAATCTCTTATTCCCTCTCCAAAGGCAATGGCTATTATCACTTTTCTGTGTATATTTTCAAAAACATTCAGTGCATGGATATGCATCTAAGATTAAGATTCATCTTCAACAGTGTTATGCAGTTGTGTATTGAGTTGATTTATTAGAGGAATCAAATATTTGTTTAAAATGTCTCTTTAAACAAAACTTCTTATCCTTTTGGGAAGGCTATGGACACAGTGAATTTCTAATTTAAATCCAAACTCTAACTCATACAGCCGAGCCTCATAAGTCCCCTAAATCTCTAATACATTTTGTCATTGACTACCCTGTGGATTTTAGATGGAGAAAGGAGGGGTGATCAGGCCCATCAGCAAAAGGGATGAACATCTTGGCATGAGATTCGTACTGAAAGGCAACACAGTGAGGCCCTGGACCACTTTTTGGACCCAATGTTGTGCTTCTTCCTCTTACCACCTTCACGCCTCCTCCACTCTGTGCGCCACGGAGATCTCCAATGTCTAACGAGCTCCTAGCACTCTGTAGGGCCCTTGCTCAAGCTGTCTCCTCTGCCAGGATTGCTCTTTCCTACATTCTTTCGATCAACAACTCGTCACTCAAGTCTCCACTTAAATGTCATCTGCCCTGTGAGGCTTTCCTTGACTTTCTATTTGTCCAGCAAAAAGCAACAGCTGGATTGTTGAAAAAAAAAAAAAAAGGTCAGAAATTTCAGGTGAGATTTTACATCAGCCAAGTCTCACCCCTACCCCTATATTCTCTTTCTTAATCCCCTTTCCTACTTTCTCATAGAAACCTGTACTTTCTGTACATAGCTCCCAGCATTCCGTATTGTAACTGCCTGTTTACTTGTTTATTCAAGGAGCCTGGCGAAACTCAAGCTGGATATGTAAAAAGAAATTCATACCAAGAATATCATGATCAAACTATTGAAAACCAAAGATAAAGAGAAAATCTTAAAGGCAGTTAGGGAAAATGATATAATCCAAATTAGGTGGGTGGGTGAAGGGATATGATTAAAAAAACAATGATGGTTTGAGGACAAGAGAATTATATTTTTTAGAGTTGAACTTAGAGTGAGGAAGGGGGTTACCATCAATCCAGAATTCTATATCCAGAAAAAAATATCCTATGAAAATAATGGTGAAATAAAGATAATTTCAGATAAATAAAAACTTAGGATTTATCCCCAGCAGATCTGCATTACAAGAAATCCTTTCAAAAAATTTCTTCACTCAGAAGGGAAAGGGTACTAGGTGGAAAGTCAAATCTATAGGAAGGACTGAGGAACCCTGGAATTGTAAATATGTGGATAAATATAAATGACTATACATTGTTTTTTAATTTATTTTAAAGACATAATTGTTTAAGGCAAAAATTATTCACTGTATTTAAACATATGTGGGTCTAAAATATTACAACAATAATGAGATAAAAAATTACATTTTTGCAAGATTCTTACATCTGACCTTAGGTACTATAATATGAGGTCTAAGAAAATTGAGATAATTTGAGGATATATACAGTGAATGACAGAGTAAGCACTAAAAATTAGTGTAAAGAGTTTTAGCAGAAGGTTAATAGAGGAATTAAGATGAAACATCAAGAGATTGATTAACTGAAAAGAAAGCAGGAAAGAGGGAACAGAAGAACAAAAAAGGGGTGAGACAAATAGAATACAAATTGCATAATGATATAATCATAAATCCAACCACATTAATGTTACATTAAATATAAATGGACTAAAAACTCCAATTAAAAAGCAGAAATTATCAGACTGGATTTTTTAAAAACCAACTCTAAGCTATCTACAAGATATACATACATATTAAATATAAAGCCACAAATAGATTGAAAGGAAAAAGATGAGAAAGGATTTACCGGGCAAGCAGGCAGCCTAAGAAAGGTGGAGTGGTTACATCAATATCAAACAATATAGACTTTAAGCCTGGGGTATTAAGAGAGATAAAGAGGGAGAGTTCACCAGGAAAGGAAGGAAGGAAGGAAGGAAGGAAGGAAGGAAGGAAGGAAGGAAGGAAGGAAGGAAGGGAGGAGGTAGGAAGGCAAGGAAATGAAGGAATGAAGGAAAAAGGAGGGGTGTTTGTATGCACTCCTGCACTTAATTTCCGCCCAAAGTCCGCCTGAATACTTCCGAAACATTCCTTACCCTGGAGAAATTGGAAAGAAAGAAACAATGAAAGAAAAAGAAAGAAAGAGGAAATGGTCAAATCATCAGGAAGACATAAAAATCCTGTTTATGCACCTAATAAAAACTTCACAATACACAAAGCAAAAAACTCACCAAAGAAATAGACAGATCCACAATCACAGTTAAATTGTAGTACCCTACTCTCAGTGAACAATAGAACAATTAAATTTAAAAATCCGTAAGTATATATGTGATTTAAACAACATTATCAATACTTAACTGAATTGATACTTATAAAAACAATTGACAATTATGGAACCAGTCATCTGCAGAATGCACATTCTTTTTTAAAGCACACTCAGAATGTTCACCAAGGTAAATAATATGCAAAGTTATTAAGTCTTAATAGATTTCAAAAGTTCGAAATCTTAGTGTAACTTGTCTGGCCACGACAGAATTAAATTAGAAACCAAGAATAATATGTAGAAAGGCCCCTAAGTGTTCGGAAATTAAACAACAGACTTCAAAGAAGTGCGTCAAAGAACAACTCATAAGGGAAATAAAAAACGATTTTGAACTGAATGAAAATGAAAGCGTAACATCAGAAATTGCAGAATGCAGATAAGGAATGTTTGGGAAATGCACAGCTTTATTTTAAAAATAGAAAGCTTATGTTAAAAAAATTAAAAACAGAAAGGTCCAGTATCAATAATGTAGTCTTTTACTCCCAGCAACTAGATAAGAGGAAATCAAATCCCAATTAATGAGATGAAAGAAACGATAAAGAGCAATATAATCAAGGAGAAAGCGTCTTGAAAAGATTCAGTTTGATAGACTAGCAGAAGAAAAAAAATACAAACTACCAATATCGGGAACGTCTGAAAAAAAAAATAGATCACTACTCGTATGAACTTTTCCAGGGGAAATAAATATTAGTCATATAAAGAAATGTATAGGTATAGAGTGCGGTTAATGCTGACAGAATTCTGAGGTCAGAGAAGGGCACTTAGAGGAAATCAAGGTAACTCCTACGCCTGTGCGCCACGAGGAGCAACGTCAGCCTCCGGCCCAACGCCCCGCATCTTCCCGGCTCTCGGAGGCAGGTGGCGGCCCCGCGCCCCGCCCACCGCCGGCCCGGCCCTTCGCGCAGGCGCAGGGCGGCGCGAGGCGGGGCGCGGGCGGCGCGAGGTGGGGTGCGGCCGGCGGCCGGGCGGGGCAACCGCTGGGCGGGCGCGGAGCGGGCCAGCACGCTTGTGAGGTGTCCTCCACACTCCCAGCTGCTGCAGTCCCCGCGATGGCGAGGCCAGGCCCGGGCACCGCGCCCCTCTGAGCCGGTCTGAGCCCGGAAAGCAAGAGAGGGAGGCCATGGCGGAGGCCTCCGAGCCCGGGCAGCTGGCGGCCGCGAGCGGCGGGAGCTCGGGCGCGGAGGAGGACGAGGAGCGGGAGCCGCTGCTGCCGCGGATCGCCTGGGCCCCGCCGCGGAAGGGCGCGCCGGGCTCCGCCGTGAGGCTGGCGGAGGCTCCGCGGGAGGAGGGCGCAGCCTCTGCTGGCGACACGGAACAGCCGCTCCGGCCCGGGGACGCGCCCCGCTGCCCCTCCCGGGGCGTGGGGCTCCCTCAGAGCTCGCCCGCCGACCTGGACTGGAACCGCGCGGTGGGTTCAGGTGCGACCCGGCTCTCCCCTTCTCCCCGCGCCCTTCCCAGAGCGCCTGCCGCCCCTGCCGCCGCTCGGCCTCCCCATTCCGGCTTCTCATTGAGTCCCCGCTCCGGGCTCCCGCCCTGTCCCTGCTCCGTCTCGTGTCTGGCACTTGCCTCGCAGCAAAGGCAGTGCGCCAGGATCCCCTCCGGAGCACAGGCCGGGGGGCCAGCCGCCAGTCAAGCTGACACACCTTTACACCTTGCCTTTCTCTCCTGTCCCCGCGTTTACTCTCACGTTGTCCAGGGGTTCTAGGCTACTTCACCCAAGCCTGAACCTTGAGGCCTCCTCTAAGAATGAGCCTAAACTTTTGGAATCAGACACCGAAGAAAACTTAACCCTGTAAAATGACTTAGTTGCTTGCTTAAGTTTTAACTTGCGTTTTGGATTAAGAACCCCGAACTATCAAAGTGCCTCGAGTTGCGAATTTACAAGGAGATATGCAGCAAGAATATCCCATTTCCCCGTGGGACGTTTCAAAAACTTATGCTATCAAATGTAATTGTGACGTTAGCCAGAGGAGGCAGAGGCAGTTGAATTTCTGTACCTGTCTTCTCTCTTGCAAAGGTTTTTTTTTTTCCTCGACTCATTTCTATTCTTATACTTAAAACAAAACAAAACACAACACTTTTTCATTATTGAGCAGACTGATAACCTCAAATAAAAGAGAGGGTAGTTGAAATGATGTTGAAAGTAAAATTTAGGCATTCTACTGCAGGCGTGGATATTTGTTAATAAAGCGAGTTTTTTGGCTTGTCGACTGGAGTTAGGCTAATTTGATAGCAAAATAGAGTAGACCTGTTAGAGCTACTTAGCTAGAGATGAAACAGGCTAGTTTGCAAAATTGTGATGATTAGCATCTAATTGCTGGTGGCTGGGAAGGTTTACATGAGATGGTGTGTGCACTGTGCCTGGAGTATCACGGAAAGTGACAGCTTAAAGAAAAGCCACAGAAAATGTAGTTTTCATGAATGCTGCTTAGTATTTCTGGAGCCATTCGATTTTACATGTGCTCTTACTCATACACTAATACGTGGATCCTTCTACAGTTCTAAAGAGTTTTAAGTTGAATAGGTTATACAAGTAACTTAACTTTACAGTCAGACATGTTCTGGAATAAATAAGAGAGGCCTAAAGGAAACAGACTTTCCAATGCAAGTGTTTCACAAAAACTTTAGTAAACCAGTCAAGACATGCAGATCAGCAACCACTATGATAGCTAATGGATACACGGACGGACAGTACATTTAACAAAACAAACAAGTTGGAACCAGATCACAAATGGACCCATAATCACCTAACTACATTGATAATTTGGTTATAACCTGGAATTCAGGCTGTGAAGTAACTAAGATCAGTGTGGCTAGTTTGCCCTTTTCTACCTCAAGGTTACCTGTGTAGCTATATATTTTTAAAGAGCCTAAAACCGTGCGAGTATATTTATCTGTGAAAGTGAGGTTTTGTAAACAATATTAAGGCTAGAAAAAGTAAAGATGGGGACATGATATTCAGAATACAAATGGATTATTAAAGAGAATTCATATTTTTGTAATCATAATAATATCACAGTTTATAGTTTAAGATATTTATTTTTTTGTATTTTTCACTGATTCTCACAACAGTACAGCAAGTTAATTGTTATCCACCCTCATCCTTGTGAGGATTGAAAATGAATAAAACTGTAATGACTGGTAGTTATAGAACTTAAGTCAGCCAAAGTCCAGTATCCAGGAAGTGGTAAAGCCAGGACTGAGCCTAATTCTACTTCCTTCTTGTCCTGCTGTAGATCCCTAAGTATTATAAAATAATTGTTACGTTTGGCTATTAATTATAGAGGTCTTGTTTTGAATGGATTTTAAAAGTTTTGAATTGTAAAAACTATTTTAAAAATTTCACACCAGCCTCCTAAAAGTTTATGATTGAGTAATTTAACTATAGTTTTAGGTTTACTTATTTTTCAGTGAGTCCATTTAACTTCCTTTGTCCTTACCATCCAATTTCCATGAAGCCAACTCTCTAGTTCCAAGAAATTATTGCCTTTAGATTAACATCATTTATGACTTTTGTTTATGTAATTTATGTACGTTAGCCAGTGGAATAATGTCATATGTCTGTGATCTTTAACAAGGCATTTGACAGCCGAGAATCAGCATAAACCGTAGTGTTATTGGATCAAAGTCAGAGTAGGATTAGTGGCATTTCTTGTTTTGTCATTTTAATCAGTGAATTGGAGAGTAATAAAGATAATAATAGCTATACCTACATAACAGTACATGCAGAGAATAGCTGTGTGCTTCACATATATTAATCATAACCAACCCTATGAAGTGAGTACTATTTTTTATTCTCATTTTAAGGAAGCATAGAGAAGTGAAGTGACTGCTCCAAGAACCCAGTTAATACAAACCAAGAGCGCTTATCAATTTTGTTGGAGAGCCTAAAAATTAGAGAATAATGTTACTGTTCACGAAGAGCTGCCAAAGTAAAAGGAAGTGTGTATTCATAAGCCGTTCAATGATATTGGCTTATAAATGTAGAAACAAAATCATTTAAAAGTAAGGAGAGAAGATGAAAATGAGAAATAAGGATTATGAAATAACGTGAGATGGAGCCTGGAATAAGTACACAAAATGCACATTAGACACCTGATGAAGGCAGCACACAAATTCGACTTTTAAGATTTCTGAGCCATCAAATTGAGAAAAACACAATCGTTGTGTCCATAAAGTTAAAACGAGCTGATTATTTGAACCAAAACAACTGAGAAAGGATAACCTGTCGTGTATTCTCTTGGAGAGAAGGCCGTATGCTGAATAATATCTTTGTAATAAAAATGATTAATTTGGCAATATTCTTCTAACTTCCCCGAAGCCCATTTCAATAGAAGTATTGCTGGATCTACATTGAAGACGCTGATAATCCGGCTTGATTTAGAGGAAAGTAGTAGAAGAACAAGTGCCGTGTATGTCTTGACAGTCCTCTGTAATTGGAATATACCTTTTCTGTATTTTCCATCTATTGCGGAGATAATGGCATTCATGAAATATTTGAGCGTCCACTGGTTGCCAGTGGAAATGGGGGCCTTGGGGAAATGGTGAGGACCAGTTATGAAATGAGATGTCTGGTCACCAGCTTTACCCCACATAGCTCGATAGCCTAGTGGAAGAATTGGTCACTTAAAACAAACAATTCTAGCAGATTAAATAAGTGCCTAGATGTGACAAGCTGGGGTTCTATTGAGCCATGCCCAGATTTAGGTGCCAGGGAAGACCTAGCAGAAGTGGCATCTAATTTGAGACCTGAAGGATGAGTAGCATTGAGGCAGGGTTCAAGTCACCGAACTTGTGAGCCAGCTATTTTTTTTTTTTGTACGTGTATAGAAAATGTTCTGTTTAGTGGGTAAGATACAGTCCCATCGAGTGAAGGAGAGTTCATTTATTAAAATGAGAACTCGGTAAGTTACCATGCATGCGTACCTAAAACTAACTATAAAAAGTTATACAATGGGTTCTCATATTTTATTTCAATTTCTATTTACTAAATAATAACCCTTAATTGTAGTTAAGGGGGTAGTTTGTTAACTCAAATTTCTTGAGAGTCTGCCATGTGCCAGGCAGTTTTAGGCAGTTAGAATATATCAGAGAACAAAATAAAGATCTCCGCCCTCTTGGAACTTAGACCGTTTTTGTTATAGAGCATTACTGGTGATCAGATAGAGTCGAAGGATGAATAAGCATTAGCCATGCATGGGACGACAGCTTGGCATCTACCTGGGAAAGCAGGGGCAGCGTTTCAGAGGGTGGGCTGGACATCTTGTGAAAAGTGAGAAGCTTAAACAGGACCGGAACTTCCCTAGAAAGCCACTGCATCATCTTAGGGAGACCCAAGGGAGTACACAGGGGTAGAATTGAGATTCTCAGAAAATTTGAATATTCTTTGATAGACCAATTAAAACCCCATAGTTTATTCTTTAAAAGGGGAGTTAGTAATTTTGACTGAAAAAATTTTAAGAAAATGTAGCTAATCATGCCCCCTTGGCTCTTAAAAATCAAACCAAACAACAACGATAAACCTTCAGATCTCCATAGCACATGTAGTTTGAAAGCAGCGTAACTTTTGGGGGTGTCCTGCAAGTTAAGTTCATTGCCCAATGTACGTTTAACTAACTAAAATGAAGAGAGTTGTAGAATGTGAGTTGTGAATCAAAGAAAAATTATACTAAAAAACAATGACTTTGATTTTAGAATAATTGACATATAGCCTTTTCTTCTGGCAGTAATTAGATAGTAAGACCAGTTGTCTTTTAAGTGCCTTTCTAGATTGTGATGGTGAATCCAGGCCACCTCAGAGAATGCCCATTTTCAGCGGTGAGATTATCTCATTTATCCAAAATAAGGGACAGTATGTTCATGGGCTCCATGAGAGCAACAAAGGTAGGTTCTATGAAGAATTCCTAAAGCTTAACCTATAAAGCAATTTGATAACATTTAATAGTAAGAATGTCAGAGTCTGCACGTAGTTTCCAAAAGAAACTCAAGTACAGGTTGGGAGGGATTGAGAGCGGTCTGAGAGCTTAGCCTTTTCAATATGAATTAAAAGTATGACAGGACTCCTAAACAGCTAATATACTACTAGTGTGCTGCTTGTTTCAGTGTGGTGTCAAGGCTAAGAGATGTCTTTTTTCTCTGCAGTGGGTCACTCAATTCTAGAGACTTGAAAGAAAGCACGTTGAAAAACAGGCATGAAATGAGAGGGCAACTCAGGTTATTTGAAGGGCCATCCCTGGGAAGAAAGGAGTAGATAATGCTTTGGTTGTGCTCTAGATGACATGTCTAGGACATTGGGTGAAACTACAGGAGACTTCTGGAAAAGGAAGACGTTTGTGTGTGTTTTCAAGCAAACAGGAGGAGCATGAAACAAGGAGTGAGTGATCTTTCAAAGTATTTAAACATTGTCCCAAAGACCACCTACTGGTGATATCTTAGGGAAAGCACACCACTACTGGGCGCATGGTCGAAATAACTTTTCAGGTCTTTTCTTGTTCAGAGCCATGACCTATAAGAAATATCATTTGACTAATGATAATGATTACTGGCAGATTCTAGCATGTAAATATATATTTATTCAGTTCACTATTTATTAAGTACCACCCTCTTCCAGGTGCTGGAGATATACAGTGAACAGAACAGTTTCTTCATTTTTAAGAATTTTCATGAGATAGATAAGAATTACTTTGAATTAGTGTATCGATCGTATAGACTTGACTAAAATACTTGGATTATTTATATTTTTAAGTAGATTAAATATGAAATACGCCTAATAGCCCTTTTTGTAGTTTTTTTTTTCTTAGCACCAACTTTTAAAAATTAGTAAATAACAGTTTTATTTCTGTCTGAATTAAGGCAAATTTTTAGTTAAGGAAAGTATGTTTTGAATTTTTGTAATATTGAGTGCATGTAATAGCATTTAAATACCTTCAAAAGTACTTTTTGGCTTGCCTACCACTTTAAATTATTAATTATTAATTCATTCTGCAAGAGTGTATCACGTGTCTTATGTTTCAAGAACTGTAAAAGTTCTGGGCACACAGCAATGAGAGAAATCCTGTCTTCCTGGAGCTCACAAAATAAGTTATATGTTAGGTGATAAGTGCTTAAAAGAAAAAGTGTAGGTTAGGGGAGATTGGGTAGGGTCTTAAGGCCATTCTGAGGACTTGGACTTTTTCTTTGAGGGAAACAGGAAACCACTGGACTGTTTTGTACAAAGGAGTGATAATCTGATTTACTTTAAAAGGATTACTATAGTCTAAAGCCATGCCACCTTGAACAAGCCTGATTCCCTCTGATCTTGGAAGCTAAGCAGGGTTGGTCCTGGTTAGTACTTGGGTGGGAGACCACCTAAGAAGACCAGGTACTGTAGGCGTAAAAACTAAAAAAAAAAAATTTAAAAAAAGGAATTGTAAAATGACAAGGTCCTTGTAATCTGTGAGGTCAACCAAGGGTTGCCTTTCCTTAAAATAAATAAAGAAATAAAAGGATTACTACAACTTCTCTGTTGAGTGTAGAGAGGGCATGTGTGAAAGAGGGAGACCATTCAGAGACTTATAATAACGTAGGTGAGAGTGGATAGTGACTTGATTCACATGGAAGAATGGAGACGGTGAGGTGGTTGGATTCTGGATATTTAAGGCAGATCTATACAATTTGCTGATGGATTGGGTAAGGAGGGTGAGAGAAATGATCCAATAGAGAGGGAAATTTTGGTGCAGGGATGAATTGCTGAGGAAATGTCCTGGAGTGGCTGCCGCATTAGGGTCTAGTACAGAGAGCGGAAGAGTCGACCTTAGTGCTTGGGTAGGTCAACTGTAGTGCTAGACAGATGGGAGAGGATGTGGGCAGGAGGAGGTGATGCTATGGGCTACTGATAGTTTTTTTCTGATTGTTTCTCAGTGAAATGGAGTCTAGGTCATCTGCTGAGAGAGAGGCAGTATTGGGAATTCGAGGAGAGGAGTGGGAGCGTCTGCGGACCAGGGGAGTCGCCTTAGCTCATGCCTCTGTCGTGCAATACCATAGACTGGTGGCTTAAACAACAGATTGATTTCTCTCAGTTCTGGAGGCTGTGCATTCCACGAGCAGGGAGCCAGCTCAGTCAAGTTCCCATGGGCTGTCTCCCTGGCTTGCAGATGGCCACCTTCTCACTGTGTCCTTCCATGGCAGAGAGAAGAGAGAACGCTCTGGGCACTAATCCACCTGTGGAGGCTCTTCCCTCATGTCCTCATCTAAATCAAATTACCTCCGAAAGACCCTTTTCTTGATATGACCGTATTGGAGATTAGGGCTTCAACATATTTTGGGGGCACACAAACATTCACTATGCTTCCTGGGCAGCTCGAAGAGCCCACCTGAGCTTCACGATCATTTAAAGTGAGACCAGACAGTGTGTCAAGTTTAGCTGTCTGGGCTTAGGCAAAGTCAGCAGACTGTTGGGTTTAACCAGGTTTGAGATTTTTTTTTTTTAAAGGTGACCATGGTACAGGGAGAGAGGAAGAGAGAGATTATATGATGATTGACCATAAGTTAAGCTCATCAAAGAGGGAATTGGGGCACGAAGGGGGTGAAGGACAGTGAAAACCTTGTAGATCAATGCTTGTAGGTCGCGGCGGGATGGAAGAATTTATGGGCTTGGTGCCAGAGGGAGTGAACTAGGAAGTTAGAATTTGCTTGAAATTCAAAGTATGGAGAAGTTGCAGGTATTGATAATGACAGATCTGAGATATGACTGTGTAGTTGGAGGCTAAGGTAGAATGGAGGACAAAATCACTGGAAGAAAGGAGTTCAAAGTAATGTGAGGTAGTGTGATTTTTTTCAACAAAGAGGAATCTTGTTTTCCATGTGTCATTACTTGAAGCTTAAAGAGAAGAAGGGTTAGTGAAGAAAAAACAATCAAAGCAACTCATATAATACTTGATTACATTTTTCTAAGCCTTCATGTCCTAGGTGGCATTAACCTAATCCAGTAGTACAGGTCCAAATCATGAGCATTCTCATAGCTGGCGTTCCTTCTTTCTTCTTCATGCATTACATTCACATTGATTTTCTTAATGCAATAATTGTTGATTCTTCAGAGTTGAATACATTCTTGGACGATCCAGAATTTGCCGAAGTTATATTGAAAGCGGAGCAAGCAATAGAATTTGGAGTTTTTCCAGAAAGAATCTCTCAAGGTTCAAGTGGAAGCTACTTTGTAAAGGATCCTAAGAGGGTGAGAATTTCACAGACCTACTACTATATATAACAGAAATTTTGGAAAACACTAATTTAAATTGTGAAGTCATGAGTTTCTGAAGATGTTTTCCTAATAAATCTGATTGCACCCTCTTTTCAGAAATAAAGGCCAGTTTTTTTGTTTGTTTGTTTTTTACTAAAGCACTATACTATCTAGAAATAGAACTATTCATTTGAAGTCATAGTTTGCTGTTCTATTTTAATATTTGGTTTCAAGCATTTATTGAATACTCTCAGCTATAAATTTGAGTATATTCATAAGTCCTTACGTTATGGTAGTCTATAGCCATATTAGCCAAACAGAGTAGAAGTTTAAACTTTCAAAACCTTCAATTGCATTTCCAAAGTGCTTCATTTTTTTTCAGAGGCTTATTTTACCCTAGGAAATTTTTTCCCTGTATTTTACCAGAGAAGGAGTCTGGGAAGTCTAATGTTTTAAGGCATTGGAATGTGACAAAGTAAAATAAACTGGAGTATAGTTATAGGGCAGAAAAGAGAAGCTGATATGGGACTTTGTTCCACTTAGTCTAGAATTTTCCAAAAATCGATGTTATTTCTAAAAGTGTTCTGAATGATGCATAGCCAGCAGTTCCTTTTTCAGGAGGGAAAAAGATTATAGTTTCATCCAGATATTTTTTGCAAAGATTGAAGTTATATTTTAAACTATGGGTTTTTTGGGTTTTTTTGAGGTTTAAGTATATATGTTGGTAATGTCAATCTCAATATTTATTCCACGTGTCATTTCTCAATTCATGCTTGCTGACTGTTTCACTAGTAGCTCAGATTTTATTGCATTATAAAGCAATTATATACCTAAAATTATAATAAGATTTTTATTTCTTGTCTAAGATAATCCAGCCCCTAAATTTAATATAAATATACTTTTCCAGACCAGTAGTAAAACTGATAGACTTTTAGACACCCATGAGCAGAATTTTTAAGATAAATTTAAATTGTTCATTAAAAAAAGTTGGAAAAAAGATGAGGGTAGAAGAATCTGGCAACATAGAATGTTCACTATATACTGTCTACCTTTGTATTTTATCTTTGTCATTATCTTCGTCTAGAGACCATTTTTTGTCATTGGATTTGTTCATTTAACAAATGCTCGAATACCTACTATATGTCAGGCACCGTTCTGAGTGCTTGAGATACAGTCCTTAGAAACTTCCTACCTTTTTACAGTGTATATCAAATGAGGAAAGTAGACCAAAAGCAAATAAACGTGTGATTTGGATCTTTAATAGGTATTGAATAATAATACGGTTTGATCTAGAGCAATGGTTTTCGCACATTTTAAAGTCAGTGGAACCCTTTCATAACTTGGAAGTCCCGTGATATAAAACAGGTGGAAGTCAGAGTCTATCTGGTTAAGTGGCATGAGGTCTTAGAGCTCTTTCCTCATCTCTGCCCTCACCTTGCCTAGGGTTTCTCAGAGAAGTTTGAAAACCACTAGCCCAAAGGATGATTGATTGTCAGCTATTGAATGAGAATGAATGTAAAAGTGTGATTGGAACTAAATCTGTTAATATTTAAGGCTTACGTCCAAATCTATAGAGGGAAGAAGCACAAAAGATTTATCAGAATATAGTTTATGGATTATTATCTCTATGTATTAAAAGTCTTAATTACATTTCTACATTTTTCCCTTCTAGAAAATTATTGGTGTATTTAAACCCAAATCAGAAGAGCCTTACAGTCAACTGAATCCAAAATGGACCAAGTATGTTCATAAGGTCTGCTGCCCTTGCTGCTTTGGCAGAGGCTGCCTGGTTCCTAACCAGGGATACCTTTCCGAAGCTGCTGCCTCCCTGGTGGATGAGAAGCTTCATCTGGGCATTGTACCGAAGACAAGGGTAAAGGAGAATTTGTTTTTAATCATGGACTCCTAATTTATAGCCCACCTCTCTGTGAACACTTTGGTAATATTTCTGTGACAGAGCCTAAAGTTGAGCCCCTTTTTTGGGAATCCAGAGTCATGAGCAACTGAAAAGTTGATTCTAGTGTGGAGCCACAAAAGGAACATCTCTTGTACATGTGAACCAAGATGATGCTAACAGAAGGAGGAAAAAGAAAGAGCATTTAGAAAGCAGATAAAGATCAGGGATCTAGAAATGCTGTTGAAGGTAGAGACTAATGTGCTCAAAACACTGCTGTTTTTTTTCTTTTTGTCCTTCATGCATTTTTACTTAAAGACTTCCTCAAAATATTCCAAATTCTGCATTTCAGGGCTTCTTTCTTCCATTGGCCGATTTTAGACGGCCACTCTCAGAAAGAAGATGTGCCATTTAGCCTTTCTAATTTAGATTCTCTGAGGCATTTAGTATAGGATTAAACTTTACTAATTTACAGCATTAAAATGAGCTTCATGGTGTATATGAATAGAATACTTTGATGCAAATTCTAATGACTATTTTTCTAAACCATGTGTTTCTAGGTGGTTTGTCTTGTCAGTGAAACATTTAACTACAGTACAATTGACCGTGCAAAATCTAGAGGTAAAAAGTATGCTTTAGAGAAAGTGCCAAAAGTAGGTAGAAAATTTCATCGGATAGGACTCCCTCCTAAGGTAAGTTACTGTGGTAAGCTTCATTTGGGGGGAAGTTCAGCACTTATTACCTGAGCTCTATATGCTAGGCATTGTGCTTTGGGCTGTGGCTGTGATAGTAAAGAAAACAATTTTTTCATCAAAGAGTTTATAGTAAAGGAGTCTCAATGCAATATGATAAGTCGTCAGGATGGTTAACTGCAGGGAGCTCAGAGAGGATCCAGAAGGAATGTCTAACCCAGTGTGGGGGACTAGGGAATGTTTCTAAGAGGAGGTTGCATCTCAAGCTTTAAAAATAATGGCTAAAAGCACAGGTGGAGAATGAGACTTAGGTGTCGTTTCTAGCTTCACCAGTTAGCTCTGAGACCTTAGGCAAATTTCTTACTCTCCAACCCCCAGTTTCTACAAAACAGGGGGATGATAAAAACTCCTTTTTAGGGTTATGAGGATACAATGAAGAAATTCATGTCAAGTACTTGGTACAGTCCTGGCACATAGTAAAGTGAATGGTAGTAACTATGTTTATGTACTCATAATAGATTTGTTTTTCCTTACCACTTCTAAATAAGTGTAATGGATGATTAGCAGCTAGCTAAGCAAGGTTAGGGAGCGTTAATGGGAAAGGCATTTTAGAAAATGCTCTAGGCTTTATTTTTAAATATATATATATATTTAACCTGTGATTTCGTTATTTTGTTGTACTGTGCATTTATCTAGCTAAAAGGATTTGAGTAGAAATTTATGATCAACCCCACTTGTTTTTAAAATTGTACTCCAAGTAAGCAGGCAGTTTGAAAAAATGTACAAGGCCTTTTATTCCTCAGATATGCTGAAATAAGTATAACTAAAAAACGATATTATTTTCATATTTATAACTATTAGGACTTAATTATAAGTGCATTAGAGAAAAGCCTTTAGGAAATTGTTAAATTCCATGCCAACAGGAACATAAAGTGTTGAGAAGTAGATTTTCCTTGTGTAATTCGTCTGTATTTATGAGGCCAACTTGATTACCCATTACCTTTGTGCCATGTGCTGTTTAAATTTGTATTTCTTTTAAAAAAGATTTTTGATGTTAACAGCTAGTAATTTTAGTGATAGAAATGCCTTTTATCCTACAATAGCTGCTATGTTCCTTTAAAGTCTCAGTTGAGCATTTTTTATTTGAATTATTTTTGTGATTATTTAAGATTACTGTGTAAAAATAGTGTTCTTGATAAATGTGGCTTATCTAAAGTAGTGTTAACTATTCTATTTTTTTATTGTTTATATATTATATGTGATGATACTGCTGAGAAAGTTAAAAAAAAACCTTTGTTCTTGTACTTTTTTTTCTAACTATAGTTCTTAAAATTATAGATTGGTTCCTTTCAGCTATTTGTTGAAGGTTACAAGGAGGCTGAATTTTGGCTTAGGAAATTTGAAGCTGACCCTTTGCCTGAGAATATTAGAAAACAATTTCAGTCACAATTTGAAAGATTAGTTATTTTGGATTACATCATCAGAAATACAGGTACTGAAGTTCTCTCATTTGTTCACTCAAATCTTACAAGCTTTCAAACCATATTCAACTCTTGTTATCCAAATCAAAGACATAAAATTTTGATGCAGGAGTCTTGAGGCCACTTTTTTTCTACTTGCCTTAGAACACAGGGATGTAGTACTGACTGTCCTGGCATAACTGATACTGTTCTCGAGATCCTGACTCAGAGCAGGCTCCTGCCCAGGTGATCGCGACCAGTTCCCATCCCAGCTGGGGTATTTCTTTGCAGCAGGACAAAGCCAGTTATTAGAAATGTTATCTACATAATGTGCATAATTAAAACTTGATTGTTTAAATTATTTTTAGATGCTTATTTGACTTTAGGTGATGTAGTATAGTCTCTGTATACATTAAACTCTTAGTTTTTTATAGGCTGGAAGGGAGCAAAGATGTAGATAATGTAACATAGTGGTTCCAAAATGTGGTTCCCTGGCCTGTCGAGGTCAGTGTTATGTGGGGCTTTATTACACGTACATCTTCTAGGAGCCCATCCTAGACATACTGAAGCAGACACTCTGCATGTGGGGCTTGGCAGTTTGTGGGTTAACAAGTCCTCCAGGTAATTCCGACACCCCCTGAAGTTTGAGAACCCCAGGTTCAAAATGTTTGCTCATTTATATTGGCTTCTGAGAAAGCATTATATACTTTTCTAGATTTACCTTCTTAATTAATATGGCCTTAGGTTAATGTTAAAATTAGTGCAGAGTCTAGGATACTCCTCTACAGACATTAGGTGAGAGCCAGTCCAGAAATTTGCCTGGTAGTGGGGGTAGATGCTTTTTCTTCATAAGGTGAAATTATCCTGGGTTTTAATAACCTTGATTTAATAGTTCTTGACAGTAATTGTACCTACTTCACCATGGTTATGAGTAATGAATTAATACATATTAAACACTTAAAATAATGTCTTGCACAGAGTAAATGCTCAAAAATGTTAGCCGACATTTAGGAGTTTTTCAGTTTGTGTGTGTTAAGTTGGAGCCTTTAATAGATAAACATATGTCACAGATAACCAATAAAGTTCTCAAAATTCAAGAAGTGACCAGATTTTCTCCTTGATATTAAGGTATGATATCCATAAAAAACTAAAAATTAAGTAACAGATTTTTTTTTTTGAAAGACAGGGGAAATGATAATTGGTTAATCAGATTTGAAAAGCAGAAACATAGAAAGAAAATTAAGGTAAGGAAATTTTAAAAGAATATATATATGTGTATATACACACACACATGTACATGCAATCAATTTCTGTCAAAGAATCCTTGAAGTTAAATTATTCTTCATCATTTCCTCATTTCCTTCACTTAGATTCTTGATTTTTATCTCCTTTTTCTATTTTTCTTTATCTTTTTTCTTTTTTTCCTCGATGGCATTGAATTTTTTATTCTGTTTTTAAAAATCTCCATGCAGCTTTATTGTTTATATTGCATTAGAATAGAAGAGCGATATCAGATATATACTATTTTTAGGGCTTGGAAAAGTTTTTAGAACCACCAGATTTATTTTGCTTTTATGTAATAAAGTCTTGTGGTATTTTTGGTCATTTTTATATATTACTAATTCACGTCTTCCTGAGTCTTATGACTCAGTATTAGCTAATACAGTATTATGGAATATGTGTGCTTTACCTATAAATTACATTCATTGAATGTAAAAAAATGTACTTCTACTACTTGTAAGAAGTTGGGTTTAATGTACATAATGGACTGCATAGATAGACCCTTAACACTATTGGAATGATCGATTTTACATTGATTTTTCTCAACTTTGATTACCGAAATTTAAATTTTAAATAGTTATATGAGAAATATTTTCAGAATAGTTTCACTAGTTTTAAACAGTCTATATATTTTTGAGAAAGTTTTAACTAGTTAAAACTTTACTTATGAACTATGTGTTCTCATCACTTAAAGCTATCGCATCACTTTAAAAAGTTTATGCTTTTCAGTGTGTATCAAAAAATTTAAACTACATATTCATAGTACTTGGCAGTAAAAAAAGAACAAACTCAATATAGGCAGTAATATATATGAATCTCAAAATTCTGCTGAGTGAAAGAAGCAGTAAAAGAAGCTACATACAAAGGAAACATACCATGTGAACATTTATATAAATATCTAAAAAGTGCGAACTAACCTCCATGACCGAAAGCAGACGGCGGTTGCCTGGGAGTGGGGTAAAGAGGGTGAGGGGCTGCAAAGGGACACGAGGGACTTCTGGAAAAAGGTTTCACATCTGTCAATGCTTATCAAATTGTACACTTTAACTGTGAAGTTTGCTGTTGTAAATTATACCTCAATAAAGGTATACATGGATAAAAAGTGATAGAAATAAAAATAAATGTCAGTTATAGCAAAAATGGGTTTAAAATATACGTATTTATAGTAGTTCCTAAATTTATTTTATTGGTATGTCTTGAGCAATCGATTTTGCTGAAAACTTCATTATTTTGCTCTTAGGTATTTTCTGCATTTCCATTGAAATGAGACATTTGATATGAGCTAAAAGAAACAAACCTGGCATATATCACTCAGACCTTTGATACTTTTAAATGTTATCTTTTTCACCTTTTGTTATTTGATGTAGACCACTTAATAATGACTACTGTCTATCTTTAAATACCAGGAAGTACTCTAACATAAAACCCTCTTTCTTGCTCCTGAGGTCTTTGTTTCTGCTACCAAAGAATATAAAAGGTAGGAACGGCCTAGACTCTGTCATCAGGAGTTTCTTGAGGTTCCTCCTATTGGACCTTATTATATTTAGCTACCATCTTTGGGGAGTTTTATTTAGAAACATCTTGTATTTGAACCAACTATTTCTATAGGATCCTAAGAAAGGCTAGATTTTAATGAGGTAACATTTTAAGTTATTTTAAAAATGTCTGTATTTTGCAAATATACATTTAAGCAATGCATCTAGCAATAAATTATCCAGAGCAACACTTTAAGTCATAATTCCAAGTCCTCTTCACCAAAGACAAAAAAAATGAAACCATCACTATGTAAATTTATAATATTAAAATTAAAAAAATAGTGATTATGAAATTTTTACTGATTTTTAAGGGAGTTTTTGCCCATCGAGGATGAGATTTTACTTTCCAGCAGCTTAGTTTTTATATTTACAGGCCCTTCAGATAAAATGTCTTTAAACCTCGATAATTATTATCAATATTTTATCTATTAAAACTATTTATATACAATTTTTTATCAACAGACCATTTTTCTCCCCTTTAGGAAACAAAATGTGTTGATGATACTGCATCGCTTATTCAAATAGCTGCAATTGATAATGGTCTAGCATTTCCTTTTAAACATCCTGATGAGTGGAGAACATGTGAGTACTTAGAACTTTCTATAGGTTCTATAATTTCCCCTTCTCCAGAATAGGAAGGAACACAATTTATGGGTACCAGACTAGCAGAGGGAGAACCGGGTGTGGAGTGTTATTCATCAGGGCTCTGTTCTGGGCCCTAGGGACACAGAGATGTGTGTTGCCTGGGTCCTGCCATGTATATTATTCACTTATCTCTGGATGACTGTGTCTCGTTTTGATTTTTTGACTTGTCTTAGCCTTGTAAAGTAAGTTTGATAGCTTTCCAATTTTAAAAATATACGTAAAAGGGAATTACCTATTTAATATTTTAGTAGAGCGCTTTATTTTCATGTTTTGGCTAATACTCGCTGATAAAATAATGTAGGCCTTACTTCCCCCATTTTTAGTGAGTGATGCTTTGTCTGCCTTACCAGTCTCTTCTGTGGTGAATGGTCTGATTTCTGTCTTCTTGAGCTAGTTGTAGACATTTTTATTTTGCTTAAAATTGTCCATACCTTGAGTTGTAGATTTATAGATAAAAAGTTTCTTTTATAGAATTCTCTTATAAATAATTTTTTTAAAAAATTCCTACCACATAAATTAAGTATTTAAGGGTGAAATGAAATGATGTCTGGAATTTGCCTTAAAATACTTAGGGGGAGGGAAAATGGGGATAGATTAAACCAATTTTGTAAAAATTTGGCAATAATTGAATTAGATTATTCAGATTATGGGAGCTCATTGTACTTTTTTTTGAGATTTGTATATGTTTAAAATATATGTAATAAATAAAAAAGAATCTCTGTATCTATGACTATGCCTCTTTTAAATTTCTACTGTTTATTAGTGGGCTTTTTTCATCATTAGAGTTGCCAAAAATTTGTCTATTGTAAAGCATTGGCCTTTATATATATTTATATATATTTATATATATAATATGTTTTTATATTTTTATATTTTATATATATTTTTATATTTTATGTATTTTATAAATATATATAAAATATATATTTACATATTTATATATAATTTTTTTGCTTTTTCAGATACTTGATTGGCCTTTTATTGATCAGATTTTCTATTTTTATTTGCTTTTTCTCTTTCATTGATTTATGTTTTTTTTTTTTTCGATTTATGTTTTCCATCATTATTCTTGTATTGTGTTGTATTCATCCTATATTACATTCCTGTATGTTTTCCTCTGGGTATCATTTTGGCTAAACTATAGATTGAGAGTGCTGCTCTATTATTCTGCTTTATCAAGTTATACTTTCAGATTTTCTGTTTGACAGGAGTAATTTAGAAGTATTTTGTTTTGAGTTTAAAATTTCTAGATCAGTTGATATTTTTTTAAAACTCCATTGTTGTTATTTTCCAGTTTTATTGCTTTGTGATCTGTGAATATGGCTATGTGAAATCTGCTGTTTCAAGTTTGTTATTCTTCTGTAATCTGATGTAGTTGATATATGGCCAATCTAAAGGATTGTATTTGAAAAGAATGGGTTTGAGCACAAAGTTCTTTATCTGCCTGCTAATTAAAGCTTGTTAGTTGTTAGTCAAATCATATTTTAGACTTATTTTTTGACCATTTGGTCTGTTAATTTTTGAGAGGAAGTTATAGTTCACTGTGATTATAATTTTGCTGATTTCTTTTTTGCATATCTATGTATTTTATTGCTTTGTAGTTTACATTCATAAAGGCCCAGCATTTTATCTTGCTGGTGGCTCGTTCTTCTATCAGTGTGAAATATATCCTTTGGTATCTTTTTTCTTTGTTTTGCCTATTGTTACATTACTGTGCCTCATTTCTTTCTGTTAACATTTATTTAGTATTATTCTATACTTTTGTTTTAAGTATATGACTTATAAACAGCACTTACCTGGATATATATTTTTTTTTACCCAATCTGGACTCTTTTACTAGGTAACTTAACTCTATAGTTTATCTCAATAAACTACTGATATGTTTAACTTCAACTGCCATCTTATTTTTTTTCTATTCACCATGAATTTCATTTTTTTCTTTTTTTCCTTTCCTGTCTTTTTTTGAACCAATTTGAGATGTCTGCATTCCATTTTTTTTTCCTGTAATGATTTGGAATCAATATGCAAATTGCACTTTAAAAGTTTTAAGTTTAGGTGCCCACAGTATATCTGGGAAATCTTATCAAGCACACAGTTGGGGATTAAGGGTCTTGAACTTGACAGAGGAATTGGAATTGAGAATATAGTTTTCAAACTGTCATCTTGGTAGTGGAAGCCATGGTGGTGTTTGCTATCACTCAGGGAAATCATGGTAAACAGATACCATCACTAGGACAATTTGGAGTACATAAGTACTCAGTTCATGTTTCGTAAATGTTTAGTAAACAAGGGAGAGAAGGAACTAAGTATAGAACCTGGAGGAACGGTGACATTGAAGAAGAGAAGAAAAGCCAGCAAACTAGAGAAGTGGCTTAAAAGATAGAAGGTAAGCTTTGAGAATGGTATTTCCAAAGTCCCATAGAGAATTTCACAGAAGGAGATGATAGAAAACAGTGCTATGTGTTACAAAGTCATTAGGTAGGTGAGGACTGCAAATGGGTCTTTGGAGAGACCCTTCTGAGATGACTGGTGTCTGTAGGGGAGAGGGTTTGAACGGTGATAGTAGAAGTTGAGGGATAGGGATTGGAAATAGAGGCAGGCATAGAATAAAGGCTTTTCTTTGGTTTAATTGATCAGGGAAAGGTAAAAAGGCAATTGGATATAGCTTCAGGAAGATGTAGGCCAGAGGAAAAGCCTTCTTTGGAGTGGACCACGTAGTTCCCACAGTGTTCAGAGAGATAAATAAAAGTAAGGAATGACTCCGAAGGCAGATTTCTTCTTCAGGGCTTTCTAAATAGTAGGAGCCATGAAAGCTGGAAGTTCTCACTGGATGTGCACCCACAGCGGTTCTGTGGGTGATCATATTGCCATAAGCCATATATTTTGGTTCAGGAAGCTGAATATGCACCTTCTTCAGAAAATTCCACTGCTTTACAAATCTTTCTAGTCCTGACACTGTGTAGATTCAATGGTACTGTTGGGAGAGAACTTGAGTTAGCCCACAGTAGTAGATCTTTTATCCCTCAAAGCCATTCATCTATTTACCTACTAACGATTTAGAATTTTGGGACACACACACACACACACACACACACACACACACAGAGTGACCAATTTCTGATGGCTTGTGGCTGGAAGGGCAGGGAGACTTTGGCCACAGTATTTGATCTGGGATTGTGAACAAATTATAGGTACCTCTTAATTTCCAAACTCAGGAACCAAAGATTCAGATATTTATTTTTATATAGGACCGTTTGAAATAGACTCATTATCAAAACTCTTACTCTTTAAAGCTTAGAAAGCTAAGTAGTCCAGGTAATACCTCATTGTGTTTTGCCATCTGAGTTGAGCATCCAAACTTGAAATCAGAATAATTTAGATGGCAAAGGATAATTGTTCTCTGACAACTTCTTTCTCTTGTCCATTTCTTTGTTTATTGAGGACCTAGGAGTTGTAGGAAAAGAACAAGGACAAATGTGGGTCAAAATAAACCTTTCCCCCATTGATTAAAAGAATATTTTTTTCTAATAGATCCGTTTCACTGGGTTTGGCTTCCTCAAGCAAAGGTTCCTTTTTCTGAAGAAACAAAGAACTTGATTCTACCATATATTTCTGACATGAACTTCGTGCAAGATTTATGTGAAGATCTTCATGAACTTTTTAAGGTAAATAAAATTTTAATTTTAATTATTGTAGAAAATGAAATTAGTCTTAAAAAATAAGACATTTTTCTTAATAGAGATAATTTGTAGTTTACTGGTTCTGGTATCACTTTTTGCAGTAAAACTAGACATAACAAAGGAATTAGCAGTTTTATTCTACATGAGCATAAATTTGTAAAGTTACTATGAGCATTCTTCGAAGTGAGACTTAAAACTTGAGAATTTGTTTTCTTTACAAGCTGAATACTGACAAAATGACTTTAAAAATTATAATAAATATTTGGTGATCCACTATGATTTACTTCTCTTCAAAAAGCCTAAATGTTGGCTGGAGTGTCATTTTAAATCCTTTCTGGAACAAGTTGGAGTACAAATAAACTACTCCTGTCATTCTAAGGGTGTACAAAAATACGTCTAGTAAAAATGCTCTTTCATGTTATTTTATTAATTAGGAAAGCTTTCTAATGACCTTGTATGCTAAGTTGAAGAATTAATTTATTTTCAAATATTTGTTTGAAAGATCTTGATTTTTGGAATTATAATGATGTTTTTTCCCTTTCTGTGATAGATTGATAAAAGATTTAATAGAGCCATTTTTGAAAGTCAAATGTCTGTGATGAGGGGTCAGGTAGGTCACCTTTTTATACTCTTATTAAGAAAAAAAATCTCTTTGAAATACTAGTCACCTTTTCTCTCCATCGTGACCTAAAGATCTAATTCTGGATACTGTCTTTATGCCAAAACAAAATAGCTTAGGTGATTCGAATTGGAGATGATTTCAGTAGTATCTTTCCTTATTGTCCTATAAATTAGGCATCATCGACCTTGTATTTTGTTTAGTTACCCAGTTTCCTCCTACTGCGAATTCTTTGTCCTCACTTGGGTGACTGTTTTCCTGTACGATATTTTTCCTTCTCAAATCCACTTGCTTAGATGTTTCAGTATGGAGTTCTGTCGCCTGTTGATTATTTACCTCATAAAATGTGTTTGGCCTTTTGCTAGAGCAGTCAGTAAATAGCCAGGTCACCAAGGCCGAGCAGTGGTTGTGGCGTAAAAGCACTAATTGTAACTCAGTACTGTCGCCCCTTCTTACCTCCTTTAATTAGAGATAGAAGCTGGTAAGTCTGCTGGTGTGGACCTGCGGGCTGGGCTGACCCGCAGAGGACACCTGGTTCTTCCGCTCTTTTAGTATTATTTAGATTCCAAAAGGAAGGCTTGAAACAAAAATAAATTATACTATAAACATTGTCTTTTAGTGACTTACTAATTAACTTTTTCTTCCTAAAATATACGTTCAATTTTAAGTAGCTGTTTGCTGCCTACCTGTGGCAAAGAAGGCGAATCTAGTTTTTGCACTAATTGTTATATTACGTAACTTTAACGAAGAAATATAATTAAATTAGATAATCATTTATTCACCAAATGTTTATGGTCAGAACTAGTGCCAGAAATTGTTCTAGTCATTGAGGTAAAGCAGTGAGCAAAACCCAGCTCCTCTTCTCATGGAGCTCTTACTCTGATGAGGACGCCAGGCTCAGGGCAGGCGGTTATTTGCAGCTGTCCCCAACCTTTGTGGTGCCAGGGATTGGTGCTCCTAAGAGAATCTATGCTCGGTGATCTGAGATGGAGCTGAGGAGCAGCTGCAAATAAGATGAAGCTTTGCTCTCTCCCCCACCGCTTACCTCCTGCTGTGACGCCGGGTTCCAACAGGCCACTGACCTGGACTGGTCCCAGTCCATGGCCCGGGGGTTGGGGACCCCTGAGCTAGTACATCTCTGTGCTCTGTTGCATTTATACAGTGCTTTGCTGGAGTCATAAGTTTTACATAGTCAGTGAAATGGCTGGAGCAGTAGCATAGGGCCTTAAGTGCCAGAAAGTATAGATAGATTCCCCATGGAAGGGATGGGAACGGTTAGAGACTTAGCATTAAAAAGCGTTATGATGAGATTGTCATTTTTGAAGAGGCTACCTTATCCTAGGTTTCTTCTATGAACTCTGAAATTGTGCACTGAATCCTGTTTCTATGTCTTTTGGGCATGGGAGGAAGTGGTAGGATTTATATTTCAGCAAAAGGGATCCCTTTCCCAACAAAGAGCAAGAACCACAACAGATTGGCCTGGACAGTGGGGTGCAGGTTCACTCAATGGATCTGGAGTCTAGAGCCCCTTGGGGATACGTTTTTCGTAATTCAGGCATGAATGAAGGGCTTAGATGATCAGCGATGGTAATTATGTTGCAGAGTATTACCATCCCAAACTATACTGAGCTAAATTTTCAGGCATAGATAATTCTGCCCTAATTTGACCTTTTTGTTTGAAAGGAATTAACTTATCAATATGCTCGATCTTCTGGAATTCTCTTATACCTAAATATATATCTTTAGGAATATTTTTTTAAAAAAATAAAAGGGAATAATTTTGTAAGCTTTAGTTAGTACATGAGGAATTGAAATTTAAATTAAAAAATGCTTATCTGAAAAGATACGGAGACATTCCAGTCCTGAGATCTGTTACAAAGATACACTAGTGTCTGTCTGCTCTTTCAAGTTTGTTTATTCATATCCTGTCTCATTCACAAAGGAATTAAAATATTATACAAATATGTGTAATCACATAGAAAAATAACAGGATCAAGATCTGGGGAAAGACAAAAATAAAATGATATCTTTTTTACATGATTTGATTTGATTATTCTTTAAATTTGGTTTTGACCTTTTTGATAGCCAGAAAGAATAAGGTACTCTGACCATGTACATGATTATGTGGGTCCCTAGTTTTAACTGTTTTTTAAAAAATCTTGTGTGAAAAATAAGGTAGTGTTTTATATTGAGTGCTTATGAAACAGAGGCTTAATAAACAAAAACAAATAACAGTCACCTGTGTTCTAAACAACAAAATCATTATTTCAGTTAGTTCCTTCACTGAGGCAAAATACTATTGTTTTCTCTTCCATCATTTATAATTATCCCTTGAACCCTCTCCACTACAATTTTGCCAATGAACTTCATGGTTTGTGCTTTGCACAACAGTCTTTTGTCCTAGTTTATAGTAAGTCTTTAGTTTTACACACATAATCAGTGACATGCTCTAATTCTTCAAATAAAGGTGTGGAATGGAACGAGGAACTAGGATAAACGCATTTCTTTTAAAATCAGGACTAGTAATGTTTATGAAAGTTAAAAATAAACCATGTTTTTAATTTTACATCAAATAGCAGTAGGTCATGATGAGGTTCAATAAGATCATTTCCCTTTCTCCCTGTGCCTATTTGGAACACACTAGACCTCAGAAAATATTTATGGGCAATGTGAAATATATTTTATACATGATCTGTAAAAAATGGCAGAAATAATAAATAAAACTGCCTTATGAATTCACAGTGAATTCAGTGATTTGAAAACCAGAATCTCATTTGCAGATTCTGTAATAATTGTTAAAGAAAATGAACCCAGCACTGTTGTAGTTCCTGAGTACCTGACCCTTCACTAGATATTTTTATGTTGGTTATCCTTTATCCTCATAAGAGCTCTCCACAGTTGTCTGCATTTTTTATGGAAGAAACTTGGCTCGAAGGGGTTAAGTAACATCTGTAAAACAAGGGGGTCTGTCTTAACCCGGCACATCTCCAACAGTTAGGCATTGCTTCTGCCTGGGCCTTTATCATCTCTTCTCCGGATTTAACAATCTTCTAAGTAGTGCCCTTACCTCATTTCCTATGTCTCTTCTTCCACATCAGACAAGAACAATCACTCAAAGCAAAAATCCAGTCCGAACGCTCCCATGATTCATCATTGGGCACAAGCTTAAATCCTGACTTTGAGCACAGTCAACACAACCCTTCTCAACCTGCCTCCAGGCAGCCCACCTTGCTTTTATCTCTCGTCATTTGCAGCTTCCCCTAAGCCCAGGCACTCTTAAGTGCTCTTCACTCCCTTTTCCGTTTCTGGTGGTGCCCTCGGACCTGCTTGCTGCTCTCTCCGGTGCCTCTTCCTCTTCCTCTGGAGAAGAGGTTTCCTTCACGCTCCAGCTCTGACTTCCCAGGCCCCTCCGTGTCACCCCGGGAGCTGATTTCTGCTGCCCTCTGGGGATATCCTGGTGTCACATTTTACTCAGAAATGTGATATTAAAATCAGCATATTGGGCACATTAGTAAAGACTAGGTTAAATCAATCATAAAGTAGAATATATCTAGCTTCATGGAGAGTAAATGGTAATTCTTATGCCCACTAACATTTGAGGACCAGTGAACTAAAGGAAAGAAATCTGGGAGTTTCTACCATCTGCCCCTGAGATAACTCTCACATCCCTGCCAAGTTCTCAAATGTGGCATAGATGGGAAATTCTAAAGTGTTTCTCCTTGCCTGCAATGTTTACTCTGTTTCTAAAAATCTTCTCTGATTTAAACATACCTTAACACATGAGTGCTGCAGGTTGGCTGTAACTCTACTGGGTTCTGCTCAGTTCTCATGGGGAAAGAAACAATAATAAATTAATTTATTTTTGAGAAATGAAAAAATGATGGTATGTAGGGGAGGGAACAGAATTTAAAGTCAAGACATAGGTTCACTGTTGTTAAAGCGCTTATCACAATATTGCTGTTATTAGTTCATATATTGTTTCTAGAATGTGTGAGTACTTTTAGGGCTCACATGTTTTTTTTTCATAGGGAGGAAGGAGTCCTCTCCAACACATTGTGTTGGGGAGTAAATATTTCCTTAGCAAATAAATGCAAGATAATCAAGTGTCAAAAAAAAAAAAAAAAAAAGTTAATCAAGAGTCTTCTTAACTCCCAAAGAAATGTCAATAGTTAGGATAGTCTTAGGATTGAATAATTTTTGCTATTAGTATATATTTGAAAATTGTTAATCTTTTAGAATGACTTTCATTTTCTTTATACCATTGTGTTTTCCAGAATCTGTACAACAATTATGTATTGTTTTTAGAGTCAGGAAAACATTACATGTTACTTAAATTAGTGTGTGTAGACTAACATTTTTAGAACAGAATTTTTAACCAGTGGCGGAAACAAAGCAGAACATTTTATTCCTTAGCCATGCTAGTGCCCACATTTAATTTTGGTAAGAACAGTGCTAATACGTGTTAATTTCATGGGTTCTTGTCTTGTTATTCAAATATAGCCACCCTAGAAGATTTTAAGGAAAAACTTGAAAAGGATTCTAAAACATAAATGCAATAAGTAACTACTGTTGCTAGAAATAATTCCCTGATAAATACTTTAAATCTTCTAGGATCTAAACCATCTAGTTTATACCATGTAAAGTATTATGAAGTTTATTTATAGGTATGGCTTTGTGTTGAAACTTTTATGCTTATTGCTATTAAATAGTCTTTACAAGAACCAGGAAATGCATATCACCCGTATATTAGATATTTCCAAATACCTGAAGGAGACACTCTTATTTCTAAAATACACAATAAAGGGTTTTTTTTTTTTTATCCGAATGTCGTAGAATAGGCTGTAAGCTATGTATTGAATTTCATAACCTTATTTATGTACTCAAGTAGCAATTTGAAGAATATATGTTAACCTGGAATGTAATATATTTTACTTTTTCTAGTTTTATGTTTTCTATTTAAGAGTAAGCTCTATTTTAAATTTTTTTTATTTTTCAATTAGAGCTAGCATTTAATATTATATTAGTTTCAAGTGTATAGCATAATGGTTAGACATATATACCATTTATGAAGTGATCCCCCCATAAGTTTTATACCACCTAGCACTATACGTAGCTATTAAAATATTTTGACTACATTCTCTATGCTGTGCTTCACATCCCTGAGACTGTTTTGTAACTACCAATTTATACTTATTAATCCCTTCTCCTTTTTCACCCGGTCCCCACAACATCCCCCTGCCCACCCCACCCCCCGACAATCTGGCAATCATCAGTTTGTCCTCTATCTGTGAGTCTGAAATAAAACTTTATTTTAAATGGCCACCTTCCCAAATTCTCTAACCTACCTGCCCACTGGCTCTGTGTCACGCTTTTTCTTGCCACCTTTACCTACTGACATGTGGTATAATTTACGTATTCCTGATGTGTATTGACTCCTCCCCCTGCTAAAACAGAAGTCCACGAAGGCAGGGATTTGGTTTGCTTCGTTAGTGTTGTATCCCCAGCACTTAGAACGGAGCCCAGCACGTAGTTGGCTTGTAATAAATTTATTAGTTGGATGAGTAGATAAGGCAAGTAATTAATTAGTTAAAACCAGACCAGTTAGACCGGTATTTAAGTTCTATGTCAAGTGGAGTATATGGAACCATTCACTTTATTCAATCTCTGATTTCATTTCTCCTGGACACAGGTGCATCCTAGAATATTTTAAAGTTACCAATTGGCAAAGTTATTTAATTTCATGCATTTGTATAAAATACATCCATATGATATATATTTATAGCAGTTACTCCTTATCGCAATCTCTATTGGGCATAAACAGATGAAATAAAAACTAATTATGGATAAATGATTAGGTAATGTTAGTGAACTGGAAGTTTTTATCTTCTTTTGACTTGGTGAAAATATCTCTTCACAGGTCTTAAACCTTACTCAGGCATTGAGAGATGGGAAGAGTCCTTTCCAGCTGGTACAGATGCCTTGTGTGATTGTGGAACAAAGTCGAGGTAGAACTCAAGGTCGGATTGTCCACCTCAATAATTCTTTCACCCAGACTGTCCATTGCAGGAAGCCATTTTTTTCCTCCTGGTAGCAGATGTAAGAGTAAGGAAACAAAGTGGCATTATTGTGTGGTTAGAGTGTAAAATTTATTTGCATTACATTACGATAATTTAAATCTTCTGTTGAGCTCCAGTTGCCAAAACCTCAAATAATATAAGTCTTTAAAAGGTTATGTTTTGAATGTAATCAAAAGTTTACAGTTTTTTTTTTTGTCCAAATATTAAATTTCTATTTCAGGGAAGAAGTGTATCTCTTATATTGTATTTTTGTAGAAAAATTGTATTTTATATTGTTGATGTTAGTTTAAAAGGTAATTTCATGGTTTACACATTCTGAAATGACTGTAATTACTTTGGAATTCCAAATAGAAAAATAAGGTATTTGTTGACTTTGAATACAATAACTTTTTACATACTCCTTAAACATTAAGAAGAATGTTCACTTTAGCTCTTCTAACATTATAAAAGGCCTTTAAGGGTGAGACTGATCTTATGAACTCTTAACAGTAGTTAAATAGAAAAACAGGTAAAAATAAAGTAGTGTTGCCTTAATTTTTAAAAAGCTGCTGTTTTATGACTTGAATAAGTGCCCCTAAAGTGACCATTGTTCAGGACCAGAAAATTGTATCTGGGTTAAGTAACAGATGACCATTTCTTTTTTGTACTTCAGAATATTTTTGATCAATTATTTTGTTACAGTGAGACAAAAAAATCTAAAGTTATCCCCTTTTTAAAAAAATGGTAACACTCAACTGAGACTTGAAGAGAATTATATAAAATTAAGGAAGCTCTTCAGTATTGTGAAATTCCAAATCCAAAACAGCATGAAAAATTTCCCTTTGGTTCTTGCATGGGATCAATTACTTAATCAGTACTCTAGAGTACTAATCTTTTTCAATTTATTACTTCAGTTAGTATTAAACTTCACCGAAAAGTAAAGCATGCCTCAGTATCAGATTGCATTGCATTTTGGAATCCTAGGACATAAACTCTTAAAAATGATAGGAGTATTTTAGGGTACTTGAAATTATCAATGTTATTATAATTACAATCAGCTTTAGAATATCAGCCTTAGTTAAAGAGGACATGACAGAGATAACCATAAAATCATTTATATTTGATTTCGAACATCAGTATATCTGACACCCTGAGAATTTGTAGCACTTTTAACTCGCAGAGCGATTTAAATTGCGGTGAACCCAATCTGCAGGTGTCATTCCAAGAAAGCAGAAGTTGATTCTCAACCTTCAGGCTCCGGCAAATAACATCCCCTTTTGAACTAAACTGGGCAGTTTGTGGTCTGCCCTTTTGTTTTTTGGTTTGTTTTTTTTTCAGCTTTTTGTCTTGTGATACAT
Source organism: Rousettus aegyptiacus (assembly GCF_014176215.1). Lineage (NCBI taxonomy): Eukaryota > Metazoa > Chordata > Mammalia > Chiroptera > Pteropodidae > Rousettus > Rousettus aegyptiacus. The sequence goes on from NW_023416285.1 coordinate 13,898,456, forward strand.
TTTTTTTTAAATTAAGTATTTCTGTGTAAAAAGTATTTCCTAAAGGTCACGTTAGGGTGTAAGGCAGGCCTGCCGCTCCCCCTCCCGTCCCATCTTCCCCTTGGCCTTGGTGGCTGTGACAAGTGAGAGCGCGGCTGTCCGGGTGGACGTCTGTGGCAGCCTGCGTCCTCCTGCCTCCTCCGACCCTCCGTTATCTTAGTGTGGGGAGGACGGACAACTGGAAATTCAAAGCTCAAGCTACTATCTTTAGATAAATACTAGGAATGGAAATGTGCCTTTGAAAATGCATTGTCCTAAAAGAACTGAGTTGTTACTCGGCGGGTACTGCTTTCATAAAACAGGTTTTCTTTTCAGTATTTTGAGAATTGCTATATTAGTTTTTATAATGGAAAACTTGGTAAATTGCTACTGCTTTATATCCTACAATTAAACAGTGTGGACGTATTTTTGAATGGCCTAACCAGGCCAGAAAAGTGAAGTCGACATATTTAAGATGTGATTACAAGTCAGAGCACATTGGTTATATTTTGTAAATGTTCATGAATTTACTACTTATTTAAATATTGTGTTAATTTTTTCAATGAGTATTTTTATAGTGTCAAACATGGTAGAGTAAAGATAATAAAAATCATTGTCTTAAGGCTAGATTTCTCCTGGCGTACGTATATTGAATATTTAGAATGTTTGTGAACACATGTATGTTTATGAATGATGCCAAACCACCATTTTCTTACTTCTTATATTAATGGTGTAGTTTAATTCTTTATAATTCCAAAAGATATATTTAACTGGAACCTTTATAAATGGAGACATTTATTATATATAATCATATGCTGCCTTACTCTCCCCAAGTTCGTCAGCAGTTGAAGACTGGAAACATGGTTTTTTGCAGACTTGAAAACAATTTGATTGATAATTTTTTTTTAAATTTAAAATACTGTCTTAATGGTATTAAAACTATATTTAAAAATGATGGTGATATATTCTTTGATCAGATTACATCCTTAATTCCTTTATAGATATATGAAGAGACAGGCACTGAATTGTGTTTTATAGTCTACGTTCTTTCCCAAAGTTGCTTGGGCGACTGTACAAAGTTGTGACGGAGAGTCTCAGTTTGCTCTGTTTCCAAGCTTCCTTTCTAGTCAGTTTGAGGCCTGTAGCTGAGTTCTGGCCAGTGATGTGGGGACAAGTGATATATGTGACTTCCAGACCTAGCAGTAAAACTCACTGCCATCGTAATCAGTGATCACGATCGTACACTCTTCTGTCTTTCTATTTGGCAATGAACAGTTTGCAAATAGAAGCAGCCAGGGCATGTGAGTCACCGCTTGGAAAGCTACCAGGAGATCCTGCTGACTACTGAACGAGAAATTAATGTTTGTGTTTAGTTATTTGTTATTAAAGCACAGTCTGCCCTATCCTGGGCATTATAATGTAAATAGAAAGATACAAATCATTTTAAAACAAAAAATCAATTATGAGAGGCACAGTGGCAGCAGCAGTGGGTAGTTTTTTAATCTCCCCCAAACCCCATGGACCTATGCTATAGCAAAAGAAAAATACAGTGCCACCATCTTCACTAAATTAGGTGACTATCCCTGCGAATCAAGAATCTGAGCAGTTTGGACTAAAACCGTCCATAGCAACACGATCACATGGGAACAGCAGTTTGGAGGAGCAAGCAGACAAGGGGGACTTGTGATGGCCCTAAGTGCCAGGGAACCCAGAATTTGCCAGCACGTACTCAGCCCCAAAGAAGGAGTCTGCAGTAGAGATGGCAGGCTCAGCTGGTGGATCCAAAATCCACAATCAGAATTGGGAGAGGGCTCTCCAGCGGTCACTCAGCAGCTCGTAAAAGGAGCCCGCAGGAAGGTATGAGGGTGTGAGGGCAGCCTGGTCTTCCAGGTTCTCGGAAGTAGCCAGTGAGAGCACGCAGGCCAGCACTGAGCGGAACTACTGGATATGGAACACACAGTGACGAGAGAAGGGCATGGCGAGTAAAGGAGAGAAGGTTCAGACACTGATAGAAAGGGGGACCAAATCACAGAAGTCAGAAAGTACTTACGTCGTACACAGAAATCCATGTTACGTAAAACTGTTTAGTAACAATAGAAGAAAGAACCCTGGAACCACAAAACTGAGAAACTGCCCTGGCTCACTTCAGCTTACCTCCTGCATGGGACTATTTGAAAATACATGAGATGTATAGGAAAATCCATGTCACTTAAACAGGACGACGTCTTAAAATATGCTCTAGGAAAACATGCCAACAGAAAATGAAGGTATCCCAGAAACATTTACAAAGCAGAGGAAAAGAGTCATATATTGCAAAATGCTGGAGGAATTTAAGAAATCAGAGAAGCTAATAAAGAACAACAAAATCAAAATTGGAAAGGTTTGGAAATGAGATGGGTAAGCAACAGGAGGAAATGAGAGCTGACAAAGCTCAGGCAATATCGCGTTTAAAATATGTTTCAGAAATAAACTAGAAGCAACACGAGCAAATAGACAACATAGCCACAAAAACCCTACAGCAAACACCATAGTGTTGGAAAATCGAAAGCTTTCTGCATTAGTTTTCTATTGCTGCTGTAATAAATTACCACAAACTTGACTGGCTTAACACAACACAGGTTGGTTATCTTAATAGTTCTACATGTTCGAAGTGTGAAGCAGGTCTTGGGCTGAAATCAAGGTGTGCATAGGGCTGTGTTCCTCTCTGGAATCTCTAGGGGAGAATCTTGTTTCCTTACACTTTGCAGTTTCTAGAGGCCTCCCACGTTCCTCGGCTTGTATCCCTCTTCCTCCACCTTCAAAGCCAGCTAGCTAGCTGCAGGAGGTGGAATCCTTTTTTCTTTAAGTCACTCTGACATGACTCTTCTGCCACCCTATTCCACTTTTAAGGGCCATGGTGATTACACTGGTAATCTAGGATAATCTTCCTCTGTTAAAGTCTTGCTGATATGCAACCTTAATTCCATCTGCAACTTTACTTGCCCTTTTGCCATGTAACATATTCATAAGTTCTGGAGATGAGGACATGGACATCTCTGGAGGCCATTATTCTGCGTTGCACACATTGCTCTGAGGTCAGTTACATGACAAGGATGCCTGCTTTCACTGATCTTACTCCGCATCTTATTGTAGAGCCTCATCAGTGCAGTAGAGACAGGAGAGTGGTAAAAGGTATGAGGATCGGATAGTAAGAAAGCTGTCGTTATTTACAGATGACATAATTATGCATGTAGAAAATTCAAAAGAATCTGATAACTATTAGAATTAATAAGTGAATTTTGTAAGGTCTCTATACCAGGAACATTAGTTAGAAAAAAAGTTTAGAATGATACCAATTACAGCAGCAGCAAAACATCAGATTCCTAGGAATAAGTTCAACTAAGGATGGGCAGGATCTTCGCACCAAACTGTAAAAGGATTGAGAAAAAGCTGGAGTCGGTATGACGAGATGCCCACATTTGTGAGTGGTGGGTGAGTGTTTTTTATAATCTCTGTTATCTTCCACGTTTTCCTTTTTTTTTTTTTTTTTCAATTTTTAAGTAAGCTTTTATAGGGGAGCACATTTACATGAATGCTTTGTTTATCGCCTTTGTTAGTTTGCTAAGGCTGCCATAAAATACCACAGACCGAGTGGCATAAACAACAGAAATTTATTTTATCACATTCTGGAATCTGAGAGTCCAAGGTCAAGGGGCCAGGATTGGTTTCGGATAAAACCTGCATTTTTGGTTTAGAGAAAGCCGCCTACTCACTGCGTTCTCACGTGACCTTTTCTCTGTGCACTTATATCCCTGGTTTCTCTTCTTACAAGGACACCAGTCCTGTGTAGAATTAGGACCCACCCATATGACCTCATTTAACCTGATTCTTTAAAGGCCCTTTCTCCAAATATAGTCACATTGGGGGTTAGGCCTTCAACATATGAATTTGGCAGAGGACCCATTTTAGTCCATAATACCACCCAAAGTATAAAACAGGTACCTGCATATGCATTAGTCTCCTTAATGTGACCAAGATCGGCCTCTACCTTGACCATTCGTGCAGTCCTGGCCACATTCTTAGTCATATTCCTGATGGAAGACATAATAGAAAGACCTACCTGTGAGTATTTTCTGAATCGAGGTCTGAGAAGCTATCTTCTTACTAACATGTAGCAACTTTTCAGCCTAGATTTGTGATAATTATTTTGATTACCAGGGCAAATGTCTTGCTTGCTGCTGGGCTCTTGGTTCTGTTCTGTGTATTTGTCACCCAAAACCACTCACTTCTCAGTCACGGCAGATAACATGAATTTGCTTCCATCTTTTTTCATTTCCTTTATAACATCCCAACTCCTGAGTGGATAACAGTTTGTCTGATAGATATAAATCACTCGCTGACTTCAACAGATTTACCAGAAGGTAGTAGGAATACAGAAATCAATAAGATACAATTTCGACTCTTGGATTTACTCTTCAAATATTGCTCAAAGGGAGAAGGAAAACCAGAAAATGGTAACAGGTCTAAAATCAAATATTTTCTGAGGAATATTGTCCTTCCTGATCTTTGACTGTGTATCCTACACCTGAACATTTCTACCTTTGCCTCTTAGGTTGTAAATTCCTCCCCTACAAGGGATGGAAAATAAATGCTTTGTAAACTAAATGCTTGACTGCCTTTGACTTGAGCTCTCAACATTTTTCTTACTACTAATGGAAGCATATTTCAATGTCTAGATTTCTCTTGGATTGTGAAGGGTATGGCTTTCATTCAGCCTCTTGGCCCATGGATCAAATAGTGTTAAGTATATAACAAAAATGCATTTGTCTAAGCAAATTGCATGATTAATCAGCATCATTTTATTCAGGAAGCTTGAGCCTGCTTCAGAATCCGTGTAGAGTTCTTTGAGAAAAATAAATCCTTAAGCTTTAAAGTTTTTATTCTAAGTAATGTCATAGATGTAACTGTTGTCATTTTAGAATGCGGTGCACTTATGTTCTAAAATTACTCATCTTCAATAAATAGAAAGTCTGCCACAATTCTCTTTTGACTAAGAGTTTGAGATTGGAGCAGAGCTATATTTAGGTCCTGGTTCTGCCCGTTTATTAGCTCTGTGTCCTTATGCAGAGCTTGTGATTTCCCAAACCAGCTTTCTCTCCACCAGCTAGTGGTAACTTCAGGTTGTAACAAGGATGAAACAAGGTATATGTTGTGAGGAATGCCGTTCAAATTCTGTTAATTATAGGTTCGGTTTCCACCTAAGAAGCCGTCAGTGTGTCTTAATGGCACATTCGGATTTTGGTTTTAAATGATGAAACAAGGCATGCATCCGGGTTCCTGGGTTTGCATTCTTGTGTAAAGGGAATATGTGCACACGCAGGTTTCTAGATTTGATGTCGTCTTTCCTGGAGCATGGGGACAGGTTTGGAACCAAAAGCCTATTTTAAAGTTTTTTGTTTTACGACAAGGGTCGGTTTGGGGTTGAGAGGAAAAGGCACCTCAAGTCACTGGATAATAGTAAGAGATTTATCCAAACCTGACTCCCTGAGAAACTAACCGACATTTCAAAGGGTTTTTGTTCAGAATCCTGACACCCGATTCCACCCCATGAAATGCTAACCTGGCAGTTGGTGACTGGTGCCTCTGTATGTCGCCTTGAGGTTTTTTAAGATCGGGAAACTGAAAGACTGTGATATCGAAACGAAGTGGCTAATCCACTCTGCAAGCAAAGGGATGTGTTTATTTTTCCTGCGACTCCAGGAACCCTGGCTGCATCTCAGCTCGGGTTGCCCTATTCCCACCTGACACTTAAGGCTTCCAAAACCGTCGAGGCCCAAGAAAACAGTGGAAAGATCAGGTGGCCTCACCTTTCCCGAGTCAAAGTTGTATACACATCTGGGGCTGATCCCCAGCCACCCGACTGGTTTAACCAGCTTCAGTGACGCTGCTGCCTGAACGCCTGTCAGGATGAATAAAACCTCCTTTTATCTCTGTGTGGTTTTGGGAACAATCCAGAAAGCTATTCTACCCTTCAAGTGTTTGTTTTAAATTGAGGTACTTAAAGGTAATCAGGAACTGCATTTAAACCAAGCTGCTGGTTTCCAGCAAGGCCGCCCCTGCCCTCTCAGAGTTTCTAAGCAATTTAACATCTAGCTACACCTGCTATCCGTGCTGTGGGTGAGGAGTTGCAAAGGCATAATTCTCTGCATCCCTAGCTAAAATGCTGCCCATTTACTAGAGAGCATCCCACCCTAATTTATTTTGAGGACAAACATTATCACCTTTAAATTCCAAAAGTCCGTGTCTTAGAGAGGACAAGTGGTCATCGCTGACACAGAATTTGGTGTAATCTATAGAAAAATGCAATAGAGAAAGCCTCAGACTCTGAAATGAAGGGATGGAAGGGTAGCAGAAGATGCCGCTCCCTATTATGCATAAGGATTATTTTGAGGTGAAGGCAATTAAGCACATATAAGGAATGCTCTCTGCCCTCACCCTGTTCGCCTAAATTAAGCAGGACATAACGTGTAAAGAGGTCTGCCCTGCCCCTCTCTACCAGGAAGGACAGAAGTTAATCAGTGGAGCCAATTCTAGACCCTCATCAGCCTAGAAAGGACACCAGAGGCATCTACCTAATAAACCTTGCTAAAATTAATCTTTATCTACCAGTAGTTTCCCTATATATTGGCCTTTTCACAGTTTGCCACCCCTAGAAGCTCAAAGTCCTCCTTTGTCTTACTGTGTCTCTAAACATTTATTGGTTTTTGTTGTGGCTAAGACTTCTGTATAAGCTCTCATTCTAATCACTCCCTCGCGTTACTCATCTCTAAATGCTCCCCCGTGTGTGCTTGATGCACGGTTAATAAACTGTTTTTTTTTTTTCCTCTTGTTTATCTGTCTTTTGTTAGCCTAATTTAAAGGGCCTCAGCAGGAGAACTCAAGGTAGAGGGAAAAGATGGAGGGAGAGGATAGTCAGATTGGCAGGTATTGTGACCGAGAGATTGGAGAGAAGGGTTAGCTGGTCTTGCCTGGAAAAGGACTTCAAAACGTGTATTCATCCATCCAATATTATGGCTGCAGCCATAGCAGTCGGCATCCCTAGTTGTAATTGATAAAACTAACCCCATCTCAAACAGGCTTAAGGAATTTATGCCTTTTACGACCGAAAACAGCAGGCATGGCTGGATCGAGGTGTTCACGTGGGCTCATCACACATGTCTGTCTCCTAGTTCTGCTTTCTCCTTCTTGACTTCTTGCTAAGGCAGGTGCTCCTTCGCGTTTGGGAGACACTGCCCCCGCCACGTGGTTATCCCAGTGAAGAGTGCTTTCGCGAAAGATTGTGTCATTGGCCCCAATTTTTCACCCCTTTTTGACCCATGCCATTTGCCCTGTAACTTTACAGTGGTTGGCCATGTGACTTGCTTGAGCCAAAAGAGTGAGGAGGAAATGACAGTGGCAGCTCCAAACCTAGGCCTCCAAGAGTTTGCCTGTTTCTCCTAGTTCTCTTGTGTTTCTGCAACGAGAGACATGCCCAGCGGGCCCCGGGTCCCAGGAATGTGTTAGCTCATTAGAGACGCTTTAATACAATGTCACAGACTGGGTAGCTTAAAAACAACAGCTTTGGAGGCTGGAAGTCCAAGATCAAGGTGCCAGCAAAGTTGGGTGAGGGCTCTCTCTGGGTCACAGACTTCTACTTGTATCCTCACATGACAGAAGGGACCACTAGGGAGCTTTCTGGGACCCCTTATAAGCTCTCTAATCCTATTCATGTGGGCTCTACTCTTATGATCTAATCACCTACCAAAGGCTCTACTTACTAATACTATAATGGGAGTTAGGGATTTCAACATGGGGAGGGTGGGGGACATAAACTTTCAGTCCGTTGCAAGGAAGAGGAGAGACACATGGAGCAGACCTTAGTCACCCCAGCCAAGGTGAACCTGGACCAGCCCACCACTGGATAGACGCACAACCCAGCCCTGAAAAGACTGGAGAGCAGAACCCTTCAGACTCATGACAATATTATGAAGACCACTGAGATGACAAAATCTAACTATTACAGCATCCTTTTCAGCCATTCCCAAAATCAGCTGCCCAAATCCAGGCCAGTCCTTATGGCTTTTTGTACCTCTCAAACTACATGGGCTAAAATTAACAAGGGTTGGCTTCCCCAAGGAAGTTTGGATTCTGTAACAGAAGACAGGAGTCAGTCAGGCGTCTATTACAAAATGCTGCTCTGCCTTCAACCGCTTTGGAGAGTGATGGGCTTTTAACCTATTAACAAAGTCAAGGAGTGAGACATCCTGGTCCCTATGGGAAGCTCACCAGTTTGTCCACATCCTCTGGTGGGGCAGTCGTTGAACTGGAGCCTGTCTTAGGGGCATTAAGGGTCGTGCTCTAAAACAGGACGAGTATAACTGGGGTCAACCCCAGTGCTCAGGCATCGGGGGGCCTACCTCCAGCTCCGCCACTGGTTTCCTTGGAGAATCCTGCTATATCTCTCAGCTTTTCACTGCTTGGGAATTTTACTGTTCAGTGCTCGCTTTGGCAGCACATAGACTAAAAGAATTTTACTGTACAAACTAAATATGTTATTAGACAATAAAATGAAACATATATAACTTATTGTTCATATTCAGGACCTCTTTAGTAAATATTCAACATACATTATTTACTATACATGCATGAATATAAGGTGATATATATATTTTGTTCTCCTCAAATTATCTGTCAGGAAAGAGAGAACTGCCTTATTTTTGAAACTTTCCAAGTCTCTCGCACTAAGGGGTGCTGTCTCATTTACCTTATTCGACAACCTTTGTTGTACTTTTTCTGTTTGGAGAAGCTTACATGTAAAGGCTATCAATCCACAATGGTTTGAGCTGCAAGTTCTATAAGCTTGTGTCACAGAATCAGAATTATTTAAGAGAGAATAAGAAAATACAGATTCAGTAACTATGTTGGGTAGTATGACTTTATGAATTTATGAATTTAATTTCAAGCTTTGTAAATAAGTCTTTTAAAGCTTACGAAGTTATACTCATTGTTTAAACATTTTTAAATAGATGTGTTAATGAGAACCAGTAGTTAGGTCAAGATAAAATTTCCACAAGTATCATTAGACATGGGGCCAGTAAGAGCCCTATCCTAAAGATGTAGAAGTGCCAATAACTTGTGTTGGACAACTTGAAAAGGGGAAACGTTATGTCAAAGACCAGATGCTACAGGTGCAGGTGAAGGATTTGAGTGAAACTATTGTATGAAATGTGCATAGAAAAGAGCAATCTTTCTAAATTAATACACCATGGTATTAAATGTGTGATTTTAAATACATATGAGTATTATCAATTCTCTAAATACTATCAGGAGATATTTGACTATTTCATCTTTAACCGTACGTATGTTTACTGTAGCTATGTAATGTCTCAAAGTTGAAGTGATTCTTCCCACTTTATTATTTTTTTCCAAATTGTTTTTAGCTCTCCTGGTTCCCTTGACTTCCCATATAAATTTTAAAATAATTTTGTCTATATCTACAAAAATCTGACTGGGATTTTGATAAAAATTGAGCTAAACCTGTATTGTCCCTAAACTTGGGGAAAACTGACATCATTACTACCATGAGTCATTTAATCCATGAACACAGCATGACTTTCCATTTATTTAAATCTTTTATGATTTTTTATCAGCATTTTGTAGTTTTCATACACTTCCTGTATATGTTTTGTTAATTTACACCTAAGTGTTTCATTTTTTTGAGCAGTTGCAAGTGGTATTCTATTTTTAATTTTGTTCCAGTAATCACTGCTAGTATATAAGAAGCGCAGTAGATTTTTGTATGTTTATCTGGTATCCTGCAACCTTGCTGAACTCAGTTTAAACCAGTTATTTTTGTAGATTCTTTGGGATTTTCTATGTAGACAGCTATATGTCACATGCAGATAGGAACAGTTTTCTTTCTTTCTTTACAATATATGTCAATGGATATGCAACTATAACGTGCAACTATAAACATTCTCCAAAAGGTAGAAGATGACACTGTGCCTCTGATTTTGAAAAGAAGATGGTTTCATAAAGAGCAGACGCTCCAGTTGCTGTTGGTGATGATGCTGCCTTTTGGATTTAAACCTGACCAAGTCTTTGCTGCAAATCTCATCTCCTGGCTGTATTCTTACGACACTAGGGTACTTACAGAAGCTAAGGATGAGGCAGAAAATAGGTGCGCTTTATTGCACAGGTCCAACAAGTTGCTGGCAGTCGCTCTCTCCCGTGACAGGGATCGCTTAGGTGTAACCGAGAGCTGGTGGCACTGCGTTGCAGGGCGCGGCTTCCGCCCAGGCGGCCGTAGCTCATCCTAGGCGCGCGGGGGCGCTGTGAGACTCTGCGGGTCGTGGCGGCGCTCTTTCTCAGTCTCCTTGTGTTGCACTGAGGCTTTCGGGACGGCGGCGGGAAGATGGCGGCCCTCAGGGATCAACTTGGAGCCGTAGAGGCCGAGGGGAGCACCAGTCAGCAGGGGAGCTCGGGGGTGGAGGTGGTGCTTCATTCTGACCCCGCCACTCCCGCCCCGCTGTGCCCTCACGGTGGGTCCATATCTGGGCTCAGCCTGGCCGTCGGGCGCCTAGGGGTGTGAGTTAGCCTTAAGGTGCCATGGTCTTTTAGGGCTCTCGGATTATTATCAGCCTCTCTTCCCGACCCTGTGTGATGCCTAGAAAACGCCCCTTCCTCGGGAAGTTGTGTTTTGCAACTTAAGAAGCCGTTATAGAAAGTCTCCACTGTCGTGGTTTTGCTCTACAGCTGTTACCTTTTTTTTTTTTTCTTTAGGGAAGAGGCAGAGGCCGGGCAAAAGGGATGCATGTTATCGAGTAATTCTCATTGCTAAGTACTTGGGGATTTTGTTTGTTGATTTGCTATCTTTTAATAAAAAAAAAGTTAGGGAGAACCATAGAATGAATTTTTGCTTAGAAAACAGACCCAGTTTTTCTCTTAAGTTGGGGAGAGAGGGTGTGTCCAACTCCAAAAGCTATTTTCACGGAACCGATAACAACGACGGAGGTGGCAAAGTGGTCAGTTTTCTGGACCCCGCTCCTTGTTTTAGTTTTGCAACCCAGGTCACACGATGTAGACAGCAACTATACTGACAATAGCATTTTCTGGAGAGACCAGTTTGCAAACATTATTTTAAGTTTTCAGTTCCTAAATGTGACATTGAAAAAATTATTAAGTAGTGGATTTAATTATGTAAAGTCATGCATAAAATTAAAACAAGTTTCATTTAAGGGCGGTGAAACCTAGGAACTGTTGTTTGACATGGTTTTTCCTATTCTGGAACTAGGACCCACTCTTCTGTTTGTAAAAGTAAGCCAAGGAAAAGAAGAAACACGGAGGTTTTATGCCTGCTCTGCCTGTAGAGATAGAAAAGATTGCAGTTTTTTTCAGTGGGAAGATGAAAAGGTATAACTTTTCGGACATATGTATTTTTGATGTATGTGACTTTTTGAGAATGTACGATATAAATCTCTTAAGAGATGAAGATACCATGCTTTTTGGTTTGAGAGACTGTAGTTCATACTTCTTCTGAACTTACTTTGATTACTAATATCTTAAACTACCGTCTCAAAGACGTAGTTCCCAATAAGACTTTCTGAGGTGTTGGCACTGGGTTTGCAAATATAGATTTCTCGCTAAAGAGTCTAGATTGTGATCATTCCAGGAAGTGTTTTAGAGAAACACTTGTTTTGAACATTGGCATTAAACACCCTTTATACAGCTTTTGGATGGCTGACGAAGGCACTTAAGAGAACCACTTCTGAGTATCTTCTTGGATTCAGCTCCAATGAAAATTTCTGAAAGTTTTGACTAGGAAACTTTCAGCTTCGTTAGGTTTATTAGAGAACAGTTTTGTATACCGTTCCTTTGCAGAGCTGTTAAAATCACTACATGTGTTTTTCTCTCAGTGTTTTTTTATGTGTTTAATACAGCTTCAAACTGCTCTAGAATTTTCCCAGTTTAATGTGTTTTGGTTCCCACCCCCCGCATCCCCGAAATAAATGTTTGGTTACAATTTTGAGTTGCTTGAATTTCTAGCTTCTTGATGTCAGAATATGATACCATTTTTTTCTAGAATGGTAGCAAGTTTGATGTATTAAATGGATTTTGTATCCTCTTTCAGTTATCGGGAGCTAGACTTGCTGCCCGAGAAGCTCATAACCGAAGATGTCAGCCTCCTCTATCTCGAACAAAGTGTGTGGAGAGGTACTGATGTGGTATCATTTTAATTTATTATCCCGATGTTGCTTTTCTCCCCTGTGCCTTTAAGCTTAATTTATTATTATTATTATTTTTTGTATTTTGGTAAATATATATAGAACATAAAATTTGCCAATTTAGTAGCATTAATTAACATCCACAAAATTGTGCAAGCATACTACTATTTCCAAAACTTTTTATCACCTCAAACAGAAACTCTCACCATTAAGTAATAAATTCCCATTTTACCCCTCTGCCTCAATCCTGGTAATCTCTAATCTACTTTTTGTCTCTATGAATTTGACTATTCTAGGTACCTCAGATTAGTGGAATCATCCATATTGTTCCTTTTCTGTATGGCTTATTTCACCTAGCATAATGTTTTCAGTCCTAGCTTATCCGTGTTGTAGCATGTGTTGCAATTTCATCCTTTTTATGGCTGAATAACATTCCATTGTGTATATGTACCACATTTTGTTTATCTGTTCATCCATCAGTGGATACTTGAGTGTTTACACCTTTTGGCAATTATGAATAGTACTACAGTACACATAGATACATAAATATCTGTTTGAACCCCTGTTTTCAGTTCTTTTGTATATGTACCTAGGAGTGAAATCACTGGATTATGTGGTAATGCTATGTTTAGTTTTTGGAGGATCCTCCAAACTATTTTTCACAGTGGCTGTACCATTTTACGTTCCCACCTGCAATGTATGAGGATTCCAATTTCCCCACATCCTTGTCAGCACTTCTTATTTTTTATTTATTTATTTTTTTAATAGCCATCCTAGCAATTGTGATATGGTACATCATTTTGGTTTTACTTTTTTATTTCCTGAATTACTAATCATGTTGATCATATTTTCATGTACTTTTTGGCTAATTGTATAGCTTATTTGGAAAATTGTCTGTTCAAGGCCTTTGTCCATTTTTAATAGGGTTTTTGGTTTGTTGAATTGCAGGGGTTCTTTATATGTTCTGGCTATTCTATCCTTGTCAGATGATTTGCAATTTTTTTCCTCCATTCTGTAGATGGTCTTTTCACTGTCTTGATGATATCCTTTGATACATAAGAGTTTTTAACTTCAATAAAGTTTAGTTTATCGAATTTTTCTTTTCTCGCTTGTGCTTTTGGTATTATAGCTAAGAATCCATTGCCAAATCCAATGTCATGAAGATTTACTGTAATGTTTCTCTTTTGAACTACTGAAAGCACCAGAAAATTTTTTCGAAAGCTATAAAAATCTATTTTTTAAAATCTTTATTGTTAAAATGTTTTATTGGGTGAACTGGAATTGAGTCATAGATTTCATTTTTTGGCAAACCTGTGAAAAGAATTCATCCCTCTCCTGTCATAGGCATTGTAGTCTATGTGCCGGGAGAAGCTCCTTAAGAATCTCCTGGTCTGAGTTGCTGATGACACACAGGTCTTCTCTCATGGCTGCTCCTTCTGGCTACCTGGGCTGCTGTGTTGAGAAGAATTCTGAGGTCTTATCCAGGCTAAGTGGAAAGGATTGCTGAGATCTATTAAAAATGTCTTCCTGAGCATATTAGAATTTAAAGTCCTTTGATAGAGGCATTTCTTAAGATAAATTGATTACCTCTTTACCAAAGTACTTAATCTGTGATATCTACTCTGTTTATGGGAATTCATTCAACAACAGAAAATATTAAAATGGGAAGTAATGTAAATCAAGTACTACTGTGAGCTAGGCACTAAGCTAGGTGCTTTACATGAGATATTGTTTAACTCTGTGGACCAGGCCTGGTCTGTGGCCTGTTAGGACCTGGGTTGCACAGCACGAGGAGGTGAGGGGCTGGCGAGCTAGCCGAAGCTTCATCTGCATTTGCAGCCGCTCCCCAGCACCAGCATCACTGTCTCAGCTCCACCTCAGGTCATCAGGCATTAGATTCTCATAGCCGCACCGGTCCCCTGGTGCCACATAGTTTGGGACCACTGATATATATCATAATGAGATAAAATAGAATACTGAAGATAAAGAAAGTAGAAAAACATTGCCCATAGTTTCTCCCTTTGTAACCATCACTTTGGCCATTTTATAGTAGTTCCTCTAGGCCTTTTTTTCCTATGCCAAAGTTTATTTTACAAGATTGTAGTCATAATATATACATAGTTTTGTACTCTGCTTTATCACTTTCTTTTACCTGATAAACATGTTTTTCATATTATTACATAAGGATATTGGTGATTCAGTTAAATTCTATAAGAAAATCTAGGCGATCTTGTTTTCTTGCATAATAAAATTTTATTCTGGAGCTAAAACACTGTTCTTGTTTTTATATTGCTAAAGTATTTTTTTTTTTAGTAATAAAGTCTTTGAAATTCATATTTTATGCTAAGTACAATATAAAAACACTGGCTAAAATATGAAGTATTAAAGAATTTACAAAAGGTTATTAGCTTGAGTTACTTATAGAGGTTATTTACTTCACAAAATTGGAATTATTTAAAAAAGAAAAAGACAATACATATTCAGTAAGATTCATGGGTCATAATTTCATCTGTTATCTAGTGCTGATTCTTGAGAACATGTATTAAAATAATTTTCAACATCTTAAATTATCTGTGACCCCTAACCTTGGATTTTGTTGCCCAAGCCACCATTGATCCATCTGTCCGTCCGTCCATCCATCCATCCATCCATCCAATCACTTATTCTTTCTTTGTTGAGGAATGAAAAATAACTTAAAATGCTAGTAGTGGAGTTGAGATATATTCAAAGGTTATACAGTGCAAAGAAGAATGTTGACAGTGCTCATAGGAAAGACCGAGTGCTCTGGACAGACAAGCGTTACAGCTGACTTGTGCCTTTGCTGTCCAGTACATTGTAAGGACATGGTATTTAAAGAGGTTTTAGAGGTTGAGTGGAAGTATTAGTTTTTTTGAAATATAATATTGATTTCACAGCTTTACTTTGTAATTGATGCTCATATGATTTCTTACATGCTTTCTATGGAGTGAAAAGTTTGAAATCAGTCATTTAAAAATTTAAAATTTTGGCTTTTCAAAAGCAAAGGCTTATGAAATTATGTATTTTTAAAAGTATTTAAACATTATACCTATTCTGTGATGCAAAAATCATCTGCTATTGTAGAGTAACAATAGCTTTTCACTGACTAATTTATTTTTGAAATTGTCAGGAAGGAATGATATTGCTAGCAAGATAAATTGACCTTTGTTACTTGAGTTTTATTATGGCATGGGCCATGCTGCACAGACTTCTGAGTTCTGCAGAATAAGACTTGATATTCATTTTTCTAATCTCACTCTTTGACTCATGCTTTATGTTTCATATGTGTTTAGTTGACAGATTTACATTTTGTGCCTGAGATTTGACTTCCCTTATAGTTTTTAGCTGCCTGTTATGCTCTGAAATGTGTTATTCTATTATATACTACATTGGCACCTTTATTGTGACCTACGAAGTCTTAAGGAAGATGTTTTAATGATAAAATCAGTATTAATTTACGTGCATCCAGATAGTTTTGTTTGGTTGATAATTCATTTGGGTATGTTTTTTTCAGAGCTCATTTAAACTCAGATTTTCAAGGTCTGCTATTAGGGAAATGCCGTAAACATAATTTGTCTACTCCAGGAAAGGCAAATGGAACATCAAATGGAGATCAATAAAAATGACATTTCAAAATGCTAGCCTGCAATTTATGAATCATGCTGAGCCATGCTGCAGAATGAGTTTCTTTTCCCCCTGGGGTATGTGTAGTAAGTACAAATAAGGAGGGAGCACTGAGTAATTCTGAGCTCTTCATACTTTCATGTTCTTCCTACAAACTTTTTAAAAACCTTGTGTCCGAATATGAAATTTAAAGAGGTATGATTGAATGATTATGGTGTGATTTGGAATAGAGAGAAATACATCCAAGATCTCAGTTTATCTTTTATCAAGAGAAGTTTGATAAGAAATAAAGCTTTCAAAAGGATCATTTTGACAAGACACAGAAATGTATGAGTGGAGGTTTATTTAACTGTGTTCTTACACTTAGTGTCTTTAGGTAGTCCTATATAGTGAGAGAATTGTCACTCTAGCCCCTCATTGCCTTGAACTTTGTTTCATCTCTTCCTGGTGATTTTGCAGCTTCTGCCTTTAGCTGGCGTCATAGAACCTGACACCGCTTCATCTGCTTGGAGATCTTCCTTCACTTTCCAATAAAGCCCGAGATTATTGTTATTCAGCAATGAATATTTACTTCTCTAATAGCAAGTGTATGTTCTGTTGCTCTCTTTTGGTGCCTGACCGCATGTGCAATAACTTTGTGTTTCGGGACTGCGTCATAGGGTGATGGCAGTGACATTCCTGTAGGCCCGGCAGTGTACAGTACCGCCTCGAAGAGGTGACAGCGTGAAGAGCTAGGACCAAGTTCACACACAGGTGGATAGTCCCAGCTGCGTCCTGACCTCTGTCCGCCTGATGGCAATTATAAATCATATCTCGATATCGTAGAAGCTAAGATGTGAAAAACTATGCTTCTTAAACTGATGAAATAGGGTGCTTAGGTTTGGTTTTGTGATCTGATCCAACAGGCTTTTTCGTAATGCATGGATTCAGTGCATTTTCACAGTGATATAACAGATCTGCTTGGTCTTAGTTTTGCTGTATTATTATATGCTTGCTGTTTTTATTGCTTCTTTTTGTTCTCTTTCACTACATGGTCTATGTTTTCTTTGCTGTTCTTATTTTAATTTATATTTCTTCCATATTTTTGTTTGAATGGTTACCTTTGTAACTTTCTATGCCATATTTCATCTTTTTATGTTTTAGTCTTCGTCCATTTAAAAATGACAAATGATAAATCTAGTATATTTCTGCTTTCTACCTCTTTTTCTACAATCATTATCTGATTTTAGTTGATTATTATATTTTAGGGTTAACTTTAACACCTTTGAGAATTACTTATAGCTCTTTTACTTAATTTTTCAGTTTTCAATTATATCTTTTGCTCTATGTCTCCAATACATAAGAAAATCAGTATGTTTACACAGTCTGACACTTTCTCATTCTCTTCCCTAACCACCTTTATTTGAATTTGTATAACTTATATTTTGTATTGTAATTATAGTACTCATGTATTTCCTTTTTTATTCTGTGGTCAAATGGATTCCGTTCTTACTGACAGGCCCTTGTCTTTAGTCCTTTCATTCATCTTCTATTGGGCTGAAATTCTTAGTGGCTTTATTTTTTAAATAGTCTTTTATTAGTAAAAAATTTTAAATCAAAATTTATATATGGATTTTATTAACCAATGTCACCATAAAAAAAAAGTAAAAATAAAAAAAAATAAAGCTTTTGTTTTTCAAAGGAAAAAAAGTTTATATGTGGCTATTATATGATTCCATTTATATAAGATGTCCAGAATGGGTAAATCCATTATATATAAGTGTGTGTGTGTGTGTGTGTGTGTGTGTGTGTGTGTGTGTTAAGTATATTAAGTAGTTTTTAGAAGCTGGGGATATGGGTAATTGGAGAGCGACTACTCATGGGTACGAGGTTCTGAGGCTTCTTTTTGAGGTGATGAAAATGTTCTGGAATTATATTGTGATGGTTGCACAATTTTGTGAATATTTTAAAAACTACTGAATCATATACTTCAAAAGGATGATTGTATGATATATGAATTAAATTTTAGTAAAGACATCTGTATGTAGCAGTAGAATCAAATAGTTCTGTGAGGTTTTACAAAGATCAGTGCTCCCATCCCCAGAAGCAACCACCGTCAGCTCTTCCGGCTCATTCTTTTAGAATTCCCCTTCCGATCTTTGAAATACAAAACATGCATGTCTTCCTACTTCGCGATTTATCAGTTTTTGGAATTGTCTATTTATTTCGCATGGAAGATGAGGATTTACCTTTCCCTCTTCTCTGCTCTCTCCCTTCCACACACCTTCCCCACCTCCCGCTATAATCCGTGCCCTTTTCATGCCCCATTCTTATATGGTTAGATCGTGATTTTGATTAGATTCAAAATTTAGTATTTGCATTATTATAACCATATAAATGCTGCTCATAGCTGAACGAAATAAATCATAATAACTTCTTTCCTACACAGCTTTTTGTTTTCCTTGGCGTTAATAACAGTCTTGGATTTTTGTTGTAGTTGCTATTAGCTATTTATGCGCTTATCACTGATTCAGCTGCAGATTCCGTGAGTTGTCGGAATCCTTTCAGAACATTCAGATATAGCGTAATCTGGTCATTTCATTTTCTTAGAGAAATCTGTCCTGGGGCTTTTAGAAATGCCCTGGTCTGGAGGTTGCCCTTTCTACCCAGCTGTCCAATCGGGTATTTATCATTAAGGACCCAGGTTATATCACTATCTAACCTGAGTTCTTCCCAGTCCAAAGTGAGGCAGTCATTCATGATAGAGATTCTCAGAAAACTAGGACTGAATGGGAACTTCCACAGTCTGGTAAAGGGCATGTAAGAAAAACCCGTAGCTAACACTGTACTGATAAAAGGCAGAGTGCATGCCTTCTAAGACTGGGGCCCAGCAAGGATGTCTGCTTTTACCGATTCCATTCAATGGTGGCTAGGGGTTCTGAGTCCAGATTCAGGAATTGGATTGGAATGAAAAATACAAAAATTACTGGGGAGAGAGAGAAATCACATTTATATAACTTTTATTATAATGTATTGTTATAATTGTTCTATTATTAGTTATCGTTGTTAGTCTCTTATTGTGCCTAATTTGGAAACTAAACTTTCCCATAGGGATGTGTGTGTGTATAGGAAAAAAACATGATAGACCTAGGGTTCAATGCCATTCGTGGTTTCAGGCATCCCCTGGGAGTCTTGGAATGTATCCCCTGTGGGGGGTATGTAAGCTGGGCAGTTGTACCTTTCACTCATTTGTTCCTTTCTCTTATTGGTTACTGTTTGGGTTGCCAGTTGTCCAGTACCTTAAAACTCTGGTTTCATATGTTTTCTATTTAAAAAATGTTTTGCGTCTACGGCCATGTTGCCCTGAACAGGCCTGATCCCGTCTGATCTCGAAAGCTAAGCAGTGTCGGGCCCAGTTAGTACTTGGAGGGGAGACCACTTAGGAAGACCAGGTGCTATAGATGTAAAAAATAATATTAAACTAAAAAATAAGGGATTGTAAGCAGACAAGGTCCTTGCAATCTGTGAGGTCAACCAAAGATTGCCTCGCCTAAAAAAAATAAAAAATAAATAATGTTTTGAGGGCTAGGATAGTAAATCTGGTCTCTGTTACTGTATCATTGCTGGATGTGGAAGCCTTCGACCCACAACATTTAATAATGAAAGGTAACTAACGAACTCAGTATATCTGTTGCTGAAGAGTGTACTGGTTCTTTCTGCTTGCCTTTCACATCTGAGGGGTCCTTTTCTCCACTGGCATTCTTACTTTGAATTACTATAAAAGTTTCTCCTAATACCGCTTTCCTTCTTCTTTCCAGTCATAGATAAAGCTGTCAAAAGAACAGTTATCATAGGAATAGAGACATAAATTACTGGCACGATAAGCTTATTTCTTGCTTTAGCCGTTCGGAATATCTATTTGTCACTGCCTTCGATGCTTTGAAGTGGAACCATGCTTAGAAATAAAAAGTTTTAAAACCCACTTTGATTCTATGTTAAGTTCACAGTTTTTACAGTGCAGTTTCAGAGTTTCGTTCAATTGAAACCAAATGGCTTTTCTCAAACTCTAAGAATCTGTTAGATTCTTAGAGTTTGAGATGCTTAGATTTAGACATTCCTGACCTAGGAGCCTCGATAATCTTATTTATTTTTCTTTTGTTTTCTTACTCTGATTTCATAGCTGGTACAGCATATACAAAATCAGCAGTTTTTAAAACACACTAACCATGATTATTTTCTCTCTTTAATCATCTCTAATAAAATGAAAAAAAGGGGACAAAACCCAAAGCAGTGACTTTGAAATCAGTTGTAAGGATGACTTGAAAGAGATCAAATGGAATATCTTTTTTTTTTTTTTTTTTTTTTTTTAAGGCTTTGAATACCATCTTGCTGTTTTGGGGATAAACTTCTCAGAACTGCCTCCATCAGGACTGCTAAGAATAGAGGAACTTTTAGAAACATTTTTTTCTTTTAGGAGGTAATTTTTCTTGATAGGTATGCCATAAAAACTTGAAGAATGATAGTATTTTCTCATTTTAAAATGACTCATACTGAGCCAGACTGTTTAACACTTCAGAGTTAGAGCACGTGGATTTGTCAATACATTTAAACACGATAGTAGTCTCCATTACTACTAAGCTGTTTGAGTAATATATTATATTCACATTTTAAATGGATATTGATCTTCATTCAGTGACTGAATTGGAGCATCTCAATTCTTATGAAATTGCTGATTCTCTTCCACTTTGTAGGCATGCAGCCAGATATAAATTCTAGCCAACAGTCCACAGATTTTTCTTACCTTTGCTTCTTTATGCAGTACTCTCTAGGAAATAATACTTTTTGCGTACTAAAAATAGCAAAAATAAATTTTCTTTAAAACAACTAACTTAAAATATATTCCTTTGTGTTTTATTATGTCTCGAAGGTACTTGAAGTTCATTGAGTTGCCATTGTCTCAGAGGAAGTTTTGTCAAGGATGTCAGCAATTGCTTTTGCCAGATGATTGGGAGAAACATCTTGAGCACCAGGTAGTGGGTGATATTTCTATCACCCAGTTAAAAAGGCCCAGTCAGCTCCTCTATCCATTGGAAAACAAGAAGACAAATGCCCAGTATTTGTTTGCTGATAGAAGTTGTCATTTCTTGATAGACTTACTTTCTACTCTTGGGTTCAGAAGAGTACTATGTGTTGGAACACCAAGGTATGGTATATGATTTTTAAAAAACTTCTCCTAGCACCACTATTTAAACTGTAAGAAAAAATTCTCAAGTTCCAGGATTTAGCATAAAGCTTTGCACATATAAGGCAGTATAAAACACGGTCCCTCTTAAAGAGTTTGCTGTCTGTATTCCATTTGAGAGAGACCTTTATTGATTTCTGATATTTTAGGTGATTCTTTCTGATTTGATTTTTAAATTGCTTATAATTTTAAACTTTCCTGTTTCAGATAAGTTTTGCCTTTTAAAAAATATTTGCAGAACTGAAACTGGTTATATCTGCAAATTCTCTTCAGTGTTTCATTAAAATATTAGAAATATCAGGAGAATATTGATTGTCGTTTTTTTATTTGCTTATTATCTATGGCATTTGTAATTTCTTATGAAATTTGCTTTCACAAATTACTTTAGGTTGCATGAGTTGATCAGGTTGAAAGCATCTGGTGGTGACAAGAAGTCTAACATTAAAAGCCTTTTATTGGATATTGATTTTCGGTAGGTTTATAAAGTATAATACTTATTCTCCTTCATTGTCTCCTTTTTCTTTTTAATGTTTTCTTCTTTGTAATTGTTTATTACACTGTTATAATCCTAATTAACATTTAGAAGTAGTAATTAGTTATAAGACACTTTTTTAGTCCCATGTAATCTTCCATATTTCAAACAGAGAGGCAGTAGATTTCTCATTTTGCTAGTATGCTTCCTCTATGAACGTGTCTAGTTGTCTCTGGCTTATAATTTAGAGATAAATTCCTGTTGAGTCAAATTTCTTCCCATATACTTATTTTCAAAGATAATTCTGAACTTCCATCATGTTTTAACTGTGATAAGATATTTAATACTTTTACCAGATGATGTACATGTTGTCTTTCGCTGGCGCGAAGGGCGTGGCAGCTAGAGAATGGATAGGTCCCCACGCAGAGGGTTAGCAAACAGCTGAGCTCGCGGGAGAGCTTCAGAATTAAATGGCATCTGACATGCTGGGATAAAGAGAGATGAGACAGAAAAAGAACCACATGTTGACTCTCTCCTCTGGTGGTAATTTAGAAGATACAAACCTTTTATTTATAACTCTAGATGGCAAATATGTCCATCCATAGTCTCCGATTCTGTAAATTCCAATTGCTCTTCTTAGTTTCTGTAACTGAATTCTGGGGGTTCACGGTGAGTCTGTAAGACACTATGTTCTCAGTATCTTCTACTTGTTCTTGAATGTATTGAAGGAATCAGGCTTTGTGTTTCTTTTTATTTAATCTGCTAGAGTCTCTCCCAGTGTTTGTTGGGGAGAGTCTATGAAACTGCATATGTTTTCTCTCCCACTAAAAACAAGGCAGGCAGATTTTTAAAGTGCAAAAGTCACAATAAGAAGGATAGTTTTTATAATTTATGTTTTAGATTTCCAAGTCACCTTCAGGTTGTCTAAAATAAGCTGCTATGTTCCTCAGAAATAACCCATACTTTCCTAACCACGCAGCCCTTATTAAGAGGGCTAGCACGTTTACTAACAGCGGCTCGATGTAAGCGATGCTCAGCCAAATGGGTCCATAAATGACAATGCAGAATTCTTCTTAAAGATAAACTCAGGTTTTTTTTTCTAAATTGAGATGTAATTCACTTAAAAGTTACTATTTCAGAATGCGTATTTCAGCAGTTTTTGGTATATTCACTGTGTTTTTTAATCATTACCACTATTTAATTCCAGAATACCGAAAAGAAACTCCCTACTCACTTCCCCTCACAACCACTGATCTGCTTCTTTGTCTGCATGGATTTGTTAATTCTGGATATTTTATAGAAACAGAATCATACAATGTGTGGCCTTTGTGTCTGACTTCTTTCACTTAGCATAATATTTTCAAGGCTCATCCATGTCACAGTACTTCATTCCTTTTGTGGCTATGTAATATTCCATTGTATAGATATATTAATTTCTTTTTCTAACTATCATGGTTTTCTCCCCTAAAGTAGTAGTATTGTTAAATTATTATAAATATATTATTTTAAATGTAGAAGTTTAATTTTTCAGTTCTTATTATAACAGTGTTAATAATAACTGGTATTTATTATGTGCTTGTCATGTGTTAAGCTCTGTTCTGACTCATTTGGTCCTCACAACAGCCCTATAAGATAGATGCTATTATCATTCTCATTTTCTAGATGAAAAAACTGAGTTATGAAGAGGTTAAATAACTTGGCCAAAGTCATAGTTAGTTGTGCCAAGTCAGGATTTAAACCCAGTCTGGCTCCAAAAATTAAATTATTTTCTGGAAATAACTTTGCTTTTGAAAGTGTATATAAGCCTTTCTTACATAGCCCATTTCCCTCATCATTCTTCTGTTTTTCTGTATCTAATTCCCTGCCATGTTCCACAGTGGTTTTCAAACGAGTTAATAACTGGTTTCTAGATTATTCATATATTTAGAGTAAGACATTCATACTACTCAGGAATGTTTCTTTCATTAAAGTCCTGAAAATTCATTTATATCAAAGACGATGTGTTGGCTCATATTACTGGAGTCTAGGATACAGCAGGCCAGGCAAGATCTTGGGCCTCAGACAATGTTGTTAGGGCTCCTCTCTCTCTCTTTGCCTCTCGTCTGTCTTCCTCTGTGTACTGTCCTTGTTTTACACACTGCTTCCTTCAAACTGCCAGGGACTTTGGCCGGCATCAGCTATAGCTCACACAGTCTCAACTGTCCTGTGGAAAGAGGCCGTCTTTCCTGAGAGCTCCAGCAGCAGAACTCCAGGAAGTACCCTGCTTAGCTTGGCTGGAGTCTTGTGCCCATTCCAGAACCAACGCTGTGGCCTCACATGTAGGGTGTCCTGGCCAGCCCCTGACTAACCATACAAAGTAGGTTCTCCCTAAGAAATAGGTGTTTGACTGAAGGAGAGGGAGACATAGGTGCTGGAGAAACCAGCCAACCAACCAACAAAAAATCCTATGTCCACAACTGAATGCTTTAAAGCAACATGTGTCGGTTGTCAGGAGCACTAAAATTCCTATCTTTGGCACTTTACTACAGTGAAAATAGTACAGTGTTGTCTTTCTAATAGTATGGTTCTTTGAAGTTACATTATAAATTATGTAATGATTGTGATTTCATTAAAGACAAGCTTTTTCAAACTAGCCGTGGTGGACTGGTTTATACTTGAAGGAACTAGGAAAAAAATCATAGTGTTCCATCTCAAAGAACTTGTTCAGATTCCAAGGATCCCTGGTTTACTTTTTTCCCTTTTTAAGGAAACATGGTTTTTAATTCTGTCACCCAAAACATCCTAGATTTTGGCTTTTTAGAACTTTTTATGCATATACAATTTTTAAAAAGTAGAATCATAACATAATCTTTTTGTTCTACTTGCTGTGTTTTAGGTATATTTTTTTTAATTGAGATATATTTCATATATGTAAAATATTGGCTTTTAATATTCACAAGGTTGTATAACCATCTCCACTATCTAATTCCAGAACATTCCTATCACCTTTGAAAGACACACTCTTCCAATAACCAGTCTCCCTTCATTTCCTCCTCTCCTAAGCCTTGGCCATCACTAACCTACTTTCCGTCTCTATGGATTTGCCTATGATGGATACTTCGTATAAATAGAATCATACAATATGTGGCCTTTAGTGTCTGGCGTCTTTCACTTAGCATAATGTTTTCAAGGTTCGTCCGTGTTATAGCGTGCGTCAGTGCTTCATTTCTTTTTATGGCTGAATAATATCCTGTTGTATGGATATATCAAATTTTCTTTATTCATTTGTCAGTTGATGGGCACTTGAGCTACTTCTGTTTTTTGGCTATGATAATAATGCTGCTATGAACTGTTATGTACAAGTTTTTGCATGAACATATGTTCATGCAAACATATATTTCATATTTCTTGGGTATTGTATTAGTTTGCTAGGCTGCCATAACAAAATACCATAGCCGGGTAGCTTAAACAACAGAAACTTATTTTCTCACAGTTTTGGAGGCTAGAAGTCCAAGATCGAGGTGTCAGTAGGTTTGGTTTCTCATGAGGCCTCCCAGCTTGCAGACGGCCACCTCCTCATTGTGTCCTCACATGGTCTGTCCCCTGTGGGTGCACATCCTGGTATTTCTTCGTGTGTGCAGGTTTCCTTCCAAAACTCACTGCAAAGCAACAGTCATATTAGGGCCTGCTGTAGCGACCTCATTTTAACTTAATCACTTCTTTAAAGGCCCTGTTTCCAAATATAGTTACATTTGAGGTACTGGGGGTTAGGGCTTCAACATATGAATTTGAGGGGGTACAGTTGAGGCCATAACAGGTACTTACCTAGGAGCAGATTTCCTGGGTCATGTGATAACTCTATATCACTTCTTGAGAAATTGCTAAACTGTTTTCCAAGGTGACTGCATTTTATTTATGGCTGATGATGTTGAGCATCTTGTCATGTGCTTATGGGCCATTTGTTTATCTTTTTGAAGAAATGTCTATTCAATTCTGGGTCCATTTTTTATTTAGTTATTTGTCTTTTTATTGTTGAGTAGTAAGAATTCTCAATGTATTCTGGATATTGAATACTAAATCAGATACATGATTTACAGATACTGTCTTTCATTTGTGGACTGTCTTTTGACTTGATAAAGTCCAATTCTCTTTTTAAATTCTTTGGTTGCTTGTGTTTTGGATGTCATATCTAAGAACCTATTGCCTAATCCAAGGTCATGAATATTTACACCTACTTTTTTCTAAGAGGTTTTAATTTTAGCTCTTATATTTAGATTATTTATTTATTTTAACTTTTATATGTGGCTTGAGGTGGGGGTCCAGCATGTTGATATCCATTTGCCTTGGTACCACTTGTTGAAGTGATTATTCTTCTCCCGTTGAATTGTTTTGGTACCTTATTGAAAACCAAATGACCATAAATATATGGTTTTATTTTTAAACTCTAAATTCTATTCCATTTATCTATGTTTATCCTTATGCTAGTCCCACACAATCTTGATTATTGTTGCTTCGTAGTACATTTTGAAATTGGAAAGTGTGAGTCTTCCAACTTTATTCTTTTTCAAGATTATTTTGCCTACTGTTGGTTCCTTGCATTTTCATATGAATTTCAGGATCAGCTTGTCACTGTCTACAAAAAAGCTAGCTGGGATTTTTATAGAGAGTGCATTAAACTCATAGATTAATTTGGGGAGTATTACAATCTTAATATTAAGTCTTCCAGTCCATAGACGTGAGATGTCTTTCCATTTATTTAGGTCTTCTTTAATTTCTTTAAAGTATATTTTGTAATTTTCAGTGTACAAGTCTTATACTTTTTTTGTTGAATTTATTCCTATTTTTTGTTGCTATTGTAAATGAAATTTCCTTAATTTTGTTTGTGTTATTCATTGCTAGTGCTCTGATTTATTTTTAAAAGTTCTGGTAAAGTACTCATAGCATAAAATTTACCATGTTAATCATTTTTAAGGGTACAGTTCAGTGGTATTAAGTGAAGTTTATTCACATCATTGTGCAACCATTCTCCAGAACTCTTTTCATCTTACCTCATTTACATTTAATTTGAAAGATTTAAATGGCCCCTTAACTTTTTTGCCTTATATACCTTGTAGCTTCACCTTTCTTGAGCCTGTAATTGAAATCTTTTAGTCAGAGTAAGAAGTAAGAGATGTGGATAAAGTTCTTTATAACTAATGGAATACACTAATTTTTTTTTCTTTTTTTGTCCGCAAACCTCTGTATGTGCGTGTATTGCAAAAAAGGCTGAAAGTGATGTACTAAGGGTTTCCTAGCTTAGTTTTTTTGATAACTTAGTGTTACTGAGTCAGTTCTACAAAAGGTCAACATTGAATGGTAGGAAAGGGCTAGTTTATTGAAACGTATGAGCCAGAATGAACTCCGTTGGCTGTAGAGTACGATGGAGTGTGTAGTTGGTTCAGATTTCTCACGAGGACGACCATAGTTAAATCAGGAAAAATTCCTGTGTGATATGGGCATGAATGGCCACTTTTGGCACTTTGGCTCTGGTCTGGTGTTGCCCTACAACAGGTCTGTCTGAGGCTGTGAGGCTGCAGAGAGCTGCCTCAACTCCAGTGTTCTGTGTAGATGTGCTAAAATATTCTTTTCTGGGGGTCTAAGATATGAAGTTAACATTTGCTAAGTTGGATTTCTGTATGCTCTAATTTTAGCATGCAACGTGAAACTCTGTTTGGTAAACTATCATCCAAATAAAGTTATATCAAAAAAATGGATTTGAGTCCATTTCATGAACTGATTCTATTCAGCTCTTGATTACGTTTCCTGTGTGCCAGAGCATGTTTCACACTTGGTAGCTGACTCATTTAAAGAGAACGAATGGCCAAACTAAATGAGTGTCCTTTTGAGGAGTTTTCAAGTGCATGCATTTCTGATTGGTTTTGTTTGCCTTATTCAGTGGAGACAATAATTCTTTGTGGCCAATTCCATTTTAAGAGGGTAATGTTGAGTGATTTTTCATAATTTAAAATATGAATGTTTGATCGATGGAAACTTAGAGCTGAAATCTAGGCTTTTTTCTCTCTCTGGCTCTGTCCACTGCTGCCCAGAAAGTTTTGGACAACTGTGCTGTGTTGAATTTTATGTAAATAAAATTTTCTTTTTTAATTTTAAAAAATGACTATTGTGTCATTGTGAAGCAATAAAAAAAATGTAGACATGGTAGAAATAGATTTTACAAGGGATTTTTTTCTTTCTGGTTACAGAAAGCAATGCAAGAAAGAAGAAAACCCTCAACAGATAGTTGACTCACAGCTGTACTAGTAGATATGTATATAAATAATCAGCTATTTGGAATTTAGTTCAATAAGAAGATATTTATTAATGGTAATTGACATTGTCCCACAGTTTTTGAGATGTTCATTAAGTTATAGTATATAGTTTAAATATTTTTCAGTTATCCAAACCTTTTGTTTATTTCTTCAATGCAAATTTACATTTTATGAAACCAGCAGATGTACTAACAGTATCTTAAATAATCTTAGGAGGTATTTTACTGAGAATGGTGGACAGCTGTTCTTCCTTCTTCACAGAGCAAAAAAGAAATGGATTTAGATTATGCAGAGGGGGATTTTGTTTGGACATAAACATAATTCCCTAATATTAGGGACATGAAGACAAATTTTTACAGCTGGTATTTTTTAAAATAATATGTAGCAGGCATTGTGTGAAGCACTTTATATATATTATCTCATTTATTCTTACCAAGTCCCATGATGTACTATATTTCTCATTTTGTAGATGAAGAAACGGGGGCTCTGATAGGTTAAATAACTTAGTAATGTTACACAGCTAATTAGTGAGAGACCCAGAGTTTGAAACCAGATCATCTGACTATAGAGCCTGTGCTCTTAATCACAGTGTAATAGGAAGAGGGTAAGCCGGGGTTGTCCATTATAGTAAATACTCCCACGGATAATAAATCAATTACAGACAGTAATGGATAACTGAGAATAGAAATAGAAATAGTGAAGTGATGCTATCATGATCTGGTTGAAGAAGTTGTATAAGTAACGATGTGTCCCTGATTTTTTTCATTCTCTATGTAGAAGGTGGTGTGATTCATATATGAGTTGTTTATAACAAAATTGGCAAAGTTTAAAATCTTACTGAGATAAAAAAAGGTTTCTGTAATATATCAAAAACTCAAATCAGCAAGAAAGACATTAAGACTCATTTGCATAAATGGAGAAAACAGAGACAGACAGTACAAATACATTTAAGGAAGAAAGAAATCTCAGTCTTGTAAGAAATCAAATAAATGCAAATATAACCATAATTCAGTATGAATTTTGCCTAGTAAATTTGCAAAAATTAATGTTAATATCCAAAGCTGGCACTCTTATTTATTGCTGATAGCATTTTAAAGTAGTGTGTTACTACACCTGAAACTACTATAATATTGTATGCCAACTGTAATTGAAAAATAAATTTAAAAACATTTTTTTAAATAAAAATAAATTTAAAAAACTTCTTAAAGTAGTGTTAGAAGAATAAAATGATTCAATCTGTAAGTAAATATCCCCTCTTTCCTGGCACTAATTCAATACCTATGAAATGTACATACTTCCTTTTTTAATATATTGAGAAGCATATTTTATAAAGCTAGTCTGAAATAGGTAAGCTTTGTTTCAAATACTTTTGTTGTTAACCACACAATATATAGCAATTAACAGCTATTGAATAAAAATTTGATTCACTATTTTTCTTACAATTATTAACTATGAGAGATGTATTTTAATTACCAACCCATCTCAAGCTTAAACTGTATAATAATCTAGCAGTAACTTGATTGTTTATGTATACTGGTCCATAAGAACATGTATATTCTTTATATGTAGTTGTGCCACTGATTTATTAAACTTGGGAGCATAAATTAAGTTCATTTTTCCTCAACCACTGTTACTGACTCTCTGAGATTTTGGGGAAGTATTCTTTATTTCAGAAAACTAAAGAATGATGAAATTGACTTTATTTAATGTGTGATTTTATAGTTTTAAATTATAGTTTGCAATTACTCACTGTACAGCTATGACTGGACAAGTATCTTCAGTAATAAACAAATTATTTTACAGGTATTCACAGTTTTATTTGGAAGATAGCTTTTGCCATTACAATATGTTTAATCATCACTTCTTTGATGGAAAGGTAAGAATTATGACCATTATCTCTTCTCTCATTGTGGAAGAACAAATTCAGGAGTACTTTCTTTGTTATTTTTCTAAAGCCCTTCAAGATCAAATCGTGGCTGTTTCCCTGTTTATTGACAAGAAGCGAACACATTAGTCCTCTTTTGTGACTTTTAACTGCTTTTTAGATAAAGACCCACTTTTCTTACCAAGGCCCCTGTGGCTCTGTAACCGGGCCCAGGCCACTCTCCAGCCCCTCTCCTCCCTGTGCCTGCTTTGTTGTTTGTGTTCAGGGCACACGATATTCATCTCAGACTAGTCTTTCCCCAATAGGGGCTTTTATCCATGCTCTTCCCTCTGCGTTCTACTCTCTCTTTGCCTTGGTAAAGTCACTTCATCCCTCAGAGCTCTGTTCCACGTCTTCAGTCTTCCTTGAGCCCCAGACAAGGTCAAGTTCTCCTTTGTGGATTTACAATACTGTAATTAAAAAATTCTGTGGTTAGTATTGTTTGTTGTCTGCGTCCCTGATAAATTTCATATCCCAGTTAGGGGGATTTATGGTTTTATTAAAATAATTCTTTAAAAACAGTGTCAGGAGTGAACCCTAATGTAAACTGTGAACTCTGGGTGATAATGATGTGTCACTGTAGGTTCATCAACAAATAACAAATGTCCCCTCTGGTGGTGGATGTTGATAATGGGGGAGGCTGTGTGTGTTTTAGAATGGAAGGTATGTGGGATTTCCCTGTACCACCTTCTCAATTTTGCTGTGAACCTAAAACTACTCTAAAAAATAGTCTTAAAAAAAGATAGTGGCTTAAAAAAAAAAAAAAGCTGCTTTCAATACGATGTTAATAATGTCACTGGGAATAAAACAACATAGCAGAGCTGACACTTCTACTAATTTGAGCTCTTCGTCAGTCCCATACAAAATAAAAACTATAACCAATCAAGTAATCACACCTGACAGGAGATTTTGAATTTGAAAATGTTTTTGAAATTGTCAAGATTATTTGAAGCATATATATGTTTGTATGTGGATATCAATTTTTTTAGAAATTGCAAATCGTACTTAATCATATATTGTACTTTAAGATACTAGCTCATGGTAGAATGAAAGCCAAGCAAGACTAAAAGACTAAGCATTTAGGAAATGAAAACAAATTCTAAATTGTTGGTTGAGACTGAAAAATGAGTCTCCTGATTTAGTAAGTACAGTCATTGATGTACTCCTCCTATCAGATTCTGTTCAGCATTGGGATACATATTTTTCGGCTGTGATAGCCATGAAAACCAGGTATTGAAATAAATAAGTTAGAATTAGATGTATTTCTCTGTTTCCCAAAGGGCTTATATAGTGGTGATAATCACTAGGATTTGAAAACTGATTAGGTTATCATGAAGGAGAGAGAAATCAGAAAATCACTTGATAACAAATGCTGAGGGACTCTTCGTCTAGGATAGTGGCAGTGGGTAAAAGGGGAAACAAGTTGATTCTGGCATTTTACAGATGGAAACAGGAAGACTTGGCGTAATCATTATGTTGTACAGCTGAATTTTTTTTAAAAATCGTACCTCATTTAAGAAAGAGAAAGACGTGGTAAGTGTACTGGTGGAGACATCAGAGAAGGCTAACTTGGTGATGAGACCTGGATCTGTATTTCATCCTTCGAAACAGAGGGTAGGGAAGTTTGGAAGTGAGGTTTGGAAATGTTTTTTGTGGGTTGGAATGTAGAGGTGGAAGTGTCCACCGTGGCCTCTTGAACCTGTGGGGCCTTGAGCTCAGGGGTGCCATCTGAGCTGGTGATGTAGACAAGGAGTAACTGAGTTGTATTTCTGCTTGGTGCTGCAGTAGTGGGTCCGGGTCTAGTTATGTGATTTTAATACCGTACCATGATTTTGCTTCTTATTTTGAATAGTAATGAAAAGATAAGTATAAAATTACATTTAAATCGCTAATAGTTGGCTAGCAATTTCATATATGTTAAGAAAGTAACATGCAGTCAACCTTTTTTCTAGGAAACTCTAAGTAACTTTTATTGGAAATTTATAGAATTACCTTATAAGTTTCTAGAATAAGGGTTGGAATAAGCTGCCAAGCCTGAGCTCCACTTACCTTTCCCATCAGGAAACAGTCATCTAGCTTGGCTGTCCCCTCTCTATATTTTAGGAGCAGCCTCTAAATAGCACTGCAACTGTAGAGATTGATCTACAGAAAACTATTGTTTTAATGATTTTATTATCAGCCCTTTTTCTACTTCCTGAGTCAGGGTTTTCAGTAGAGATTACCATCTGCTAGTCAATCACTGAGTATTTGTCTCCTCGGAGCCTGGGAAGGTGTGCAGGGTGCTGCCTTGAGCTTATACGTCTCTGTCACTGCACATAAGCCCTTTACGGTCTGCTGGGCTGAAAAGCAGGAGTTTCCCACACAGGATTTTTTCATAGCAAATAATAGAGCCTTTTGGATGACAAAAATGTCATATGCCTTAATGGTAAAGGGGGTTAAAGTATGTATAGAACGTGGCTATTTAAAATGCCAAGCGTGTTTTTAGTGATGACTGAAATGATGATGGGACTTTACGCCATTGATTCTTTAATGTTTTTTAAATTTGGTTAAGTGTTTATTCTTAGGCATTGCTTACTTGTTTATTTTCTTTTTTCTGCTTTGAACTCTAAAGAATTTGAAAGTTTTTCAATAACATCATCTGTACCTTTTGGTCCTTGTTCTTGTAGGCAGGTTAAGAAAGTACCAGGCAGCACTTGAAAAATGATTAACCTTCTTGACATACTATCCTTTGCTGTAGGAGTTCCAGTAGGAAGTTAATAAAGACTTTCCAAGCGAAAAGGGATTAGATGTTATGCTTTTTTCTCCCATCAGTTGTGTCTTCTAAGTTGATTTAGTGGTAGAACAATATATATTTTATTATAAAGTCCATATAGGTTTATTAAAGTTCAAAATACCATTAAACTTTAAAATCTTATTCCATTTTGTATATTATGAGTGTCAATTTGCTTTTATAGGTAAATATGTATTTGAAAACTACTATAAAGTCAGATGACTAGAGTTAGTATTACAGATATATCTCTTATTAACTTCTCCCAAAGCAAAAAATGACAAATATCTTAGACAGTAGTCGATGTTAACTTTGCAATTATTTAAAACACTTCAACCACGTTGTTGGGAAAATATGTTAATAGCATTGTTTCATGGCCTGGATAAGCTTTGTTATTTGTCAGCTTTCATTTATTTACTTACCTACATGTTCACATATGTCCATCATTTACCTGGTACTCAAAAACATGTTTAACTGGTAATTTGTAGCTCTCGTTAAACTGAACTCATGGCAGTGGATAAACCAGATAGGAAAAAAATGCCTTACTCATCTTTGTGTCTCTAGTGTTTAGCACAGTCTCTGCTTCTGTTTGTCGAATTGAATTTAGCATTTTAGATAGTCTTCATGGGTAATGAGTTTCTCTCTTTTAGGTTACTAAATTTAGTTTTTTAATTTAACCATTTGAAATGTGTAGTCCTTTGATAGTGATTGTATTTGAATTTGCAGTTTTAAAAACCTCCTTATCAAGGAACGCAAAGATAAAAATCTTGTAAGGGCTGAATGAGAAAGGCTTCAGGATGTCAGTGAGGGACTCTGGGATGGCAGGATGGGTAAAGTTTTAGTAAGAAGGGTGAGACTGAGCCTCATGCATTTTCCTCCACATAGGACGAAGTGCCTCACTCTAGTCCTAATTTAGAAATGAATTCTTATTTATTTCAGGCTGCCCTTGAAATATGCAGAACATTTTTACAGGAAGATAAAGGTGAAGGAGTCATTATGGTGACAGATCCTCCTTTTGGTGGCTTGGTTGAACCTCTGGCTGTTACATTCAAGAAGTTAATTGCTATGTGGAAAGAAGGTCAAAGCCAAGGTGTGTAATTTATTACTTACTGCAAAATAAATATGTATCTATATATTTACTTCCTGTCAGATGTTAGTGATCTCAATGAACCAGAGCATTGATAAAATATATTTGCTTTGGGTTCTTGTCTTTAAAAAACAAACAAACAAACAAAAAAAACAGGCTTATTCAATAACGTGTCAAGCTATCATCGTGACATACTTTATATTATCTTAATCATGTGTTTTGAAAATGGCTTATAGATAAAATATATATACATATACATATTTTTTTTGGTGGGAGTAAAGGACGTTATGAAGAACAGCAGTGAGTTGTCACTTATTTAATAAGTATTTACTGAATGGCTCCTGTGTACCAGGTACTGTTTAGGTGCTGGGACCAGGGTAGTAGTGTACAAGACAGACACACATCTCTGCCTCGCTGACCTTACAGTCCCTGTTCCTTAAGTCCTGCCCACTTCTCTAAGAGGGCACCCAACTTCTGCCCCAGAGCTCTAAACGGGGCCAAGATTTAGTGGGACAGAGAGACATCCAGTGTCCTAACTGTGGTTTCCAGTGAAATAGATTCCCGGTCCTGGACGCGGGTTAATGGCTGAGGGTTATTCCACAGTTTAAAGTGGCTGAGGACTTCAGCGTATTTCATATAATTATCTTGTTAGTCTGTACAATCATTTTTTTAGTTTCCAGCTTGCAAGTTGATAAATCATAAGAGTTTGGGAATTTGGGATAGAGCTTCTCCATTAATAGTACTACATAAATAGTGTGCTTTGGGGACAGAATGCAAACGGAATCTGAAACATGACTCGTAGTGTTAATTAAATATTCCACTTATTTTCTGCTCCTAACTCACTTATCAGAGTGGATGAAGTGTGTGATTGGGAAGTGATAGAAAGCTCTGTGGGCTTGATTCCGGTTCTGCCTCTTCTCAGCTGCGTGAGCTTGAACCAGTTACTTAAATCGCGCAGCTTCGCTTTTCCCTTCTGTAAAATGGGACTATTCATATCTAACTCTAGAGGTTATTAAAAGGAGATAGTTTATAGAAAGTACCCAGCATCGTGCTCAGCCTATACAAGGCTCTCTGTAAATAATAGCTATATTCCCTGCCTCTCATAAAAATTAATTTTATTTCCCACTTTTTTGTTAATGTCTTTGCTTTTACATACACTATAGCAATATGTATGTAAATATGCATTTATGTACCTTTTTATCTGTGTTTGGATATAAAAGAATATTCTCATTGCTGTCAGAAAAGGTAAGGCTGTAAATGTCACTGTGGTAAACACTCTTTCCTTTTGTATGATTTAAATGTATTGAATGATTACAGTTTCTCTTGAAACTAGAGTTTTCATTATAGCTGTTTTATATTTTCTTTAATATCAATTTCTTATTTTCTTTTCTCCTTTTTTTGTGATCCATTAGATAACAATCAAAAAGAACTACCCATTTTCTGGATTTTCCCCTATTTTTTTGAATCCCGAATTTGTCAGTTTTTTCCAAGCTTCTGCATGCTGGATTATCAGGTATAGTAAATATTCTGTCTTCTGGCATGGCCGGGGAATGGATATTTAGTTTAAATAATCTGATGAAACTGTCCATCGATTTTAGTAAATGAAATACTATAAGCTGTATTAAACACTGAAAGTATACCTTATGTAGCTTAGTCCAGTGGTATCTAACATGTCTGTGATCCCTAGGGTGCTTATTAAGGTACAGAAGTAAACCAGCTAAATCAAAATCAGAAGGTAAAGCCCCAGGAAAAGACATTTCACCTGGCTTCCCGGGTGATTCTGAGGTGCAGGTGTCACTAGAAGATTCCGAAGCACCCAGCAGCAGCATCGTTCACTTGGGTTTTCTCTGTTCAGAGGTTGTAGAGAAGTAAATCGCTTTTTCCGGTTGGTGCGTTGCCATGTACACTTCATTGTGCAACTCAGGGTGCCAGGAGTTCTAAGGAGAGAGAGGTTGCTCAAGCTTGGGGGACATCAGAGAGGGAGAAATGTTGAAGTTCGTGTGTGAGCATGCGTGTGCTGGTGCAGGGCGGAGTTGACTAGCCCTCCTTCACGTCTCCGTCCAAGGCTCTGTGGTGAGAAGAGACACTGGAGGCCATGGTGGCTCCACCCTGCCCCTCAGCTTGTTCTTCTGTTTTAATGTCCACTTTCCTGTATTTATTTCCTTGGATGATGAAGCTAACCCTGTTGTCTCTGTTACCACATGGGGTCGCCAGGTGGGCACTACTTCCTCTTTTGTAATTATAATTTTCTATTTGAGTTTTCTGAGCAATTGATTAGCCTCTGGTGAAGGCTTTTCATCCCTAGAACTGTAAATGTATTCACTAGTAGATCCAAGTTAGCACTTGGTTCTAATTTTCCTAATTATTTCATTAATAGGCTATGTTATCATTTCTCTGTTTTTTTGTACTTATAGGTTGTTTCTGCCTTTATGGTACTACAAATAACCCTGCCGTAAACATCTTTTATTCATATGATTTTTTTTCATATCTTGACATAAATTCCCAAAACTAAAATAGAATTCTAAAAATTACATGATCAAATTTAACGGACACATTTTTATGACTATCGACTATATTAATAGGTTCCTTTCCAAAAGTATTTTAACCTTGACATTTTGAACTCTGCTTTAGGTAAAATCCATATCATAATTATTCTTAAAGCTGGTTTACTTTCCTTTTTAGGGTACCCAGTTTTCTGTTTCTTGTCTGAGGGATGCTTCTAGGATTGACATTAGCAATGCAGAGTTAGTTGCCATACCCAAGGCTGTTACCTAAGTAAACTAGTTCCAGTTTCCAGGAACACCTGCTGCTTTTGACAGTGAATGATCACCTGGTACAATGCTTGGTACAGAGTAGGTGCCCTACACGTTGAATCAATAATTGAATGAAAAAGAGCATGAACTCTGGATTTGAAAAGGAACTGAGTTTTAATCCTGGTTCTATCATATTCTAGCTAGGCACATTTTATCTAACTCCCTGAAGCTCATCTTGCCTGTTATATGAGCATAGTTATAATATATCTGCCTCATAAGGTTTTAAGAATTATATGAGATAATTCATTAAAAAGGCTTAGCCTAGGCCCTGACACACAGCAAGTATAGAGTCTACGTTATTGCTATCAGTATTGTCGTAACCATCACTATATTGCCATCTTTCCGATAGTCTCGGGGTGGAGGTAAAACTCTCTTCAGGTCCTTTTTTTGTACGGTATCTGAGACATTAAAATTGCAAAATACAAAGTCCCTCAGAAAACTGTTTCGTCTACATTTAGAGATTAGTTTTCACTGTGGACAAGTGTTTGAAATAGTGAGGAGGCAAAGGCAGATCCAGAATAAAGCAGATGAGAAAGGTTAATGTAGAGTAGCCAATTACCATTTGATTAGACAGCCTGTATTACTAGGAAGGAACTTTTGGAAATACTGGAGTTTTAGTTTTGAGAAATAGTTCCAAGGTCCAAGCTTATTGGAAATAATTATGTAATTCAATGTATTGGTGAAAAGGCTCTAATTAGGTCATGTTTATTGGACAGGGTGAAAAGTAGTCATTTCAATAAAGAGAAAGCCAACTTTTGAAAAGAAAAATTAGGAAAAAATCTATGAAACAAAAAAACTTGTTTTTCATGACTCTTAAGGAAGATAAAAACACTACTGCCCGTGACAAATTCAGTTGGAGAAATTGACTTTACCGTATCTCCTTGTGTATTTATTAACCTTATTTGTTGTACCTCCCCTTCGATGGTTTTTCAGTTTAAAAAAAATTTCTCTGGACTTATTATCCTTTTGCTTTTTTTTCTTTCTTTTGTTACTTTAACCTCACTTTGAGGTAACTTTTATATAAGCATTCATCAAATAAAAATTTGAAAGTCTGTTCTACTCCTTCACAGCTCTTTTCTCATAGACCTTGATTAAGTCTTCTTTCTTGACATGGCCTAAGATGGTGATAAGCCCCTAGATTATAATGCAGTTTAAAAAAAAAAAAATAGCCAGTGAATCTCTTTTTGAAATACTTTTCAGGTACAAGCAAGGTGGAAGTGCTGCAAAATCTTCATAAAATATAAACGGTGTAGACTCTTGTGTGTTAAAGCCCTTGAGTAGTGCAGAATAAAATATTTTTCAAAGACCTAGAAATCCAAGAGTTTTATTAACGGTAGATTAGAAAGGAAAGATGTGATAATGAAAAGAAATTCTGATTTAGAGTCAGAAGTTTGAGTTCTACACTGCCTTTTAGAGGCTATTTAATCTTAGGGGAAGTCACTTTATCTTTCTAGGTCTCTGTTTCCTTACCAGTAAAATAAAATGATTGAACCAGAAAAGGGATGGCAGATAAATTTCACTTTCAGCGCTAAGCCTGATAAATTGGTAGTGACTTTCTGGAGAATTTGTTGAGAATACTCAGGCTCAGTGGCAGAGAGCAGTGTGCCTGATTAGTGATGGCCTTCACAGGGTCAGGGTCAGGGAGTGATGGCATTCAAGTCTTGTGTTTACCATATTTCAGCTAGATCATCTCACTTCTACCTTAAATATATATGATCTTGTTTCTAATTCATCTGAGACGTTTGTCTGGAGTGTTAAAGGTTGAGTTCTTTGCTTTTTTTTTTTTTTTTTTTTTTTTTTAAGATATGTTTCAAAAAATCATCCTGTATAGAAAACTGTTTTTCAAGGCTAGTTTCCTGTTCAGAAATCAAGATATTTTGACAGCAATTTCCAATGATTGTGAATTAAAAGATGGCAACTGAAATACTTAAAACTCAGTATATAATAAATGTAAAACAATTCAATAGGTTTGGAGTGACAAGGAGAATAATATATAATATATATTATACATATATAATTATATAATACATAATTATAATATATAATACATAATATATATTACATATATAATTATATATAATATATATAGTTCATGGTAGCATATTTACAGTAATGTAAGAGATTACATGGGGTATGGAGACTACAACTAAAAAACCTATTGTGATAGAAATTGGTTGATGGAGCTGAAGAGTTCACTTGGGATCTTTTGAATATACTGAAATTAAACATAATCCTTAGGGAGTTATGAAAATACAAGTACTCTTTTACTTAACCTTTGTTTTCTGGCATGGTGTCTGGAACATAGTAGGTGCAAAATACATGTTTGTTGACTCGAACGTCTTGGTTTCCGTATAACTAGTTTCAGTTTCATGTTACAGAAGAAATTTGCGGAGAGATAAAATTAAAAGTTAGGAAGTACAGAGATTTTGTGCTTTCCCTCATTTCTATACAGTACTTCATCACATTAATCAGTTCCATGGGAGAAATTTTCTATTTGAGAATGCCTCTCATCATCATTGTGAGCGAAATGTCAGGGATAATGATGGGAAAATGGTGTATCAGCTCTACCACTAGTGATATGCAATTTGCAAAATTGTGTTTGCTTTACAACGGTTCCATAGGAGGTTTATTTGTGTGGATGAAGCTATGAAATATGGATGTATGTTAGAGGTACATTAATTTACCCCAGCAGCATGCATTTTACATACCATATGTTTATAGTTAATTAGCACAACAAACCCGCATTTAAAAATAATAATAATCTCAATTAGGTTATGCAAAATCAAGCAATCAACCACCTTCCTGACACATACATTTTCTGATTCCTTGGGTAACCATAAAGAAATTGTTCTTTTTTTCCCTCCCTTCCATCTGCTATCTCTTATATTGCATGGAATATTCCATTTGCTAGAAATCTTATACTCTTTTCTAACATTTGAAAAATCTTCTTAAGGTTCTTGGGAAGACTTTTTTTTCTTATGATGCTCATGAATGTTCAGAATATCTTTGTTGAATTTAATAAGGTGCCATATATTTATTGAGTCCGTAGAGGAGTGAAATGGAGAAAAATGATGAATTTAAGTCATTTTAAAAGAAAACTATTTAAAGTACTATTTTAAGATGATTTTGAAGTAAAATCTACTTTTGTATCTTAGCCTCTAATAGGTGACATATTCATAGAATTTTAAAGTTGGAAAGAAACAGAGGTGAATATAGGCTAACTTCCCAGTGTAATAATCCTCTCCACTAAATTCATGACAAGAAGTCATCTAGCCTCACTTGACTGCTTTGTGAGCAAAGTCCTAGAGCCTAACAAGGCAACTCAATTTATTTAATAGCACTAATCGTTAGAAAATTTTCTCGTATGGAGATAAAATATGCTCCCTATTAACTTCTATCCATTGGTCCTGCTTCTGTTCTCCAAAGCAATAAAGGATAAGTCTAATTTCTATTTCACATGACACCCCTTCAGTTATAAAATAGCTATCAGATCCTCCCAGTCTTCTTTTTTCTGAAATAAACACCACCCATATGTTAAACTCTAAATCCTATTCATTTCCATTACTTTCAGTGGAAATTAACTGGTTTTATTAATGTCTCCTCTTAAAATGTGGTCTGAATGCAGGGCTTCAGACGTGATCTGATCTCATCCTTTCCTTGTTTCGGTATTACACTTCTGTGTCGGCCAGCTGTGAGCCTGTGCCAGCTTTTTCAGTTATGCTAGACTGTGGACTCGCCATACGGACAGTTAACAGAACCCCCGAAGGTTTTTTCACACGGTCCCTTGTTTAGCTGGGTCTCCTGATCCCATACTTTTTTTTTCTCCACTGCCGGAACTCGTTAATCAGTCTTCCTGAATTTGTCCACCTATAAATCTAGGAGGCATTGGGAGGGCCATGGAGAGAGCCTAGGAGTCTCCCATGAAAGGACCCCTTTCCATTGTCTTCAGTTCCTTACATTTTTGTGGCTTGCTAGCATGCGAGCCAGTTCTGTTGTCACTTCTTAAGTGTGTTCTTGTTTAGAATCTAGACAATTAATTACAACCTATTGAAAATTGGGCTCTACCTGTATTGACTTCATAAAAATCTCATGGTATTCTTGTGGATAAGCTAAAACACTGGTTCTCAAATTTCAGTGTGCCAGGGGGGCTTATTAAGTTTCTGCTATATTAGGCCTTAGGTGGGCGATAACTTGCATTTCTAGCAAAATCCCAGGAGATGATGTTGCTGATGCTGACACCACACTTTGAAAATTACTGATCTAAAGAAAGATGGACTAAGTGGCCAGGTGAATTCATAATAGGTTTAAAACCAAGTTGAAAAAGTGTATGGATAATAGAGAGGTTGAGGGAGGCGACAGGAGCAAGAAGCCAAAGAAATCATGCTTCTTAGCTTCAGTTTACTTTCAAGATAATCTGCTGAAACTGAAAGTTGAGTTAGGGATCTTGAGAGAGAGGTAAATGTTTGAAATAGTCATTGTGGGGAGAAGAACTGTAGCTATGAGTCACTCTCTTCAGTTCCATCTGTCCATCTACCTCTACCACATGCCAGGCCCTAAACTCAGTGTTTGCATATATTACCTCATTTAACCTTCACAGAAACTCTAAGGTAACCTCCTTTTCCAATTGAAAATCATGCATACTGGCGTAAGGTCACATAACAAGTGAGGGGCACAGCCACTGTCTGGCCTCCAAACCTGTGCTCTGTCAAATAGTGACTGGCGGAAGGCCGAACTGAGTCCGTACTGATGTTTGGTAAGCTGAAAACAGGCGCGTAGTGAATTTCACACAGACAGAATGAAAAGCCGCAACCAAGCTGGCGCATGTCTTTAAAGGTGAAATTTTTTAATGTCAGAGCTAAATCTAATTACATAATAGCCTTTCTTGTAAAGTCTATTGTATTGGATAAAAGATTAGAGTTGTTCTTAGTACCAAGCAATGTGTATTTGTTATAAAAAAAATTGACTGTTTTTTATAATGAAATTTTACTGTTGTAGAGGCCTTTCTGAGGCTATTGATTAATAAGTAAACTTTTGCTTTTAAGACTTTCTTATTAAATACTTCAGTTTAATTTGTATCTTGGTATCGGGTCATTCAGTTATTGGTTAAAGAATTTTATTGAATGTTGACTCCTTTGATTAAACTTTCTTTTAAAATTTTTTAAAACTTTCCAGGTGGATTATGATAATCATGCACTTTATAAACATGGAAAGACAGGTCGAAAACAGTCTCCGGTGCGTATTTTCACCAATATTCCACCCAACAAAATAATCCTTCCTGTCGAAGAAGGGTACAGGTAAGATTACAGTGGGACCTCGAAATACACAGGTCACTGAAAATAAAGTTCCATATATCTAACATTAAAATGCTTTTTAATATTGACTCATGTAGTTCTTCTGTTACTTTTAACTTTGGCCCATAATTTTATATTGAATTGAATTTGGATTACATCCAGTTTTTGTAATGAGTGCTTCAAAAATTTTGATCTACTCTGCGAATCTCAATAAGTATATGCAGCTGATTTCTCCAAGTCTGTCTTTCCTCCTCAGATTTTGCCCTCTGTGTCAGCGATACGTTTCTCTAGAGAATCAACACTGTGAGCACTGTAATTCTTGCACATCCAAGGTATAGGTTTCTTTAAAATACATTTTTTATTCAAATATGTCATTTATTTTAGTTTACTGGTTTCATTATATTCATTTAATGTTATTTTGTTGATATTTGTCTTAATATATTATCATTTATTATACTTTGGTATAGTAGTTTATTTCTAATCGTAGAGTACAACAGACTTTTAAAAATACCTTGGTAAACAAATGGGTCCTCTGGTAAATTAAGCCTGAAACATCACTAAACACAAAATGACAAAATCGAAGCTGTCTTACTTTGGGCACATCATAAGAAGACAGGATTCTTTGGAAAAAACAATCATTCTAAGGGAAATGAGAAGGCAGCAGGAAAAGAGGAAGACCACGTATGAGAGAGATTAACTCCGTAAAAGAAGCCGTAGGCAGGAGTCCACAGGAGCTGAGCAGGGCTGTTGAGGACAGGACATTGTGGATGTCACTCATTCATGGGCTCGCCAGGAGCAGAGCCAACTCAATGGCATGTAACACAGTTAGCTTCATCATCATTAATAATTATTTGAATTCATTTTTATATAGTACTGCTATATAAAATATATATGACTGCTGAAATTACTAGTATTTCAATAAAGCATTGAATTTTGTGGAGGGCGGAATTACAATGTTTCGAATAAGGTGTTGAACGATGAGATACCATCACCGTTCTGAAGAAACTATAATTAATAACATGTCCTGTACATTTTTTATGTGCCAGGCCCTGTTGAAAGAGCTGCCCATGAAGTCATTCACTGCTCGCAGTAGCCCTAGCTCGCAGCAGGTCCTCTTTGCTTTCTAGGGATGAGGAAGGGCTGCCCGGGACACACCTCCTCTGTGTGTAGGACGGTGGAATCACCATTAAAGTTGCTCTGTCATTTTAACTACATCTAGTCAGAAAGAAATGTTTGGCTGATAAGCACATGTTATTCTTCAAAGAGAAAGGGTATATTTTTATAACTATTAGAAAGTACATTTTTCATAACTTTATAATTTCATTACTGGTTTATACTAGTTTTTAATTATGGTAACCCATCAGATTACATATATTTTTAGTTCAGTTAGAAATTATCTATATAGTCTTCATTTTAAAAAATGATGTCCAGATCATAAAGTTCAAAATGAGGAAGACGAAATTTTATTTTTTAGAGATGCACACATAGTGGTAAAAATAAACAAGGAAGTGACCATCACAAAACTTAAACAGGTGTCACGAAGCTGGGCAGGAGGAGGACTGGCTTGGCAAGGGGCACGTGGGCAGCGTCCGGGGCCGGTGGTACTCTTTCCTGACCTGTGGGCCGCGTCAGTGTTTACTGATGTGTTTCATGCGTTTTTCCCTATGTTTTACTTCACAGTTTTAAAATTACCCCAGTAGTAACCTATAATTTCTATCTTTCTAAATTACATGAAATGCTCAAATATGAATTTTATTAAGGGTTGTGCCAGCTAGACACATAAAAATGATAAATCATTAATTCTCTTGAAATTTTCATTGAGCCCTTCTTTATGCAGATTGCTTTGCTCTACCTGGAATGGCCTTTCAAGATCATTTAGAAAAATCCCCTAGTTTTAGAGTTAAGGAAATTGGGGCCCACCAAGAGGTCATTGATTTGAGTGGAGAAAAGTATAAATTAAAATCAAAGTATGTAATTTCGAAGCCTAGGAAAGTGAGAAATAAGGAATTAATAATTTATACAGATTTTAATAAGACATTTTAATTTTTAATTGTGGGACTTGATTTTTAATGACAAATTAAACATAATTTAAAAATTGTTTTTGTAGGATGGCAGGAAATGGAACCATTGCTTTCTCTGTAAAAAGTGTGTAAAGCCT
Source organism: Rousettus aegyptiacus (assembly GCF_014176215.1). NCBI lineage: Eukaryota > Metazoa > Chordata > Mammalia > Chiroptera > Pteropodidae > Rousettus > Rousettus aegyptiacus. The sequence continues at coordinate 13,942,378 of NW_023416285.1, forward strand.
TGTAAGTATTCAGACTTAATATTTGAGAGCCTATGAAAACATTTGATTTTTTTTTCATTTTAGTAGGATTTTAATTTAACTGTATTTACAAAAGAAAATAATAATATAGAGACCTGCATCGATTTGCTTGGTTTTTAATTTTTACAACTACCAAAATGTACGTTTTCTCCTTCATAGAGAGGCATGACTGCTAACATGTTTCAGTGTGGCATTCGGTTTGGCTTATTTTAATCGTGCTTTGTGTCACCCAGCTAGCCCCCAGTGTGTCAGTGGCTCTAAGATCATGACTCATTGGAGGAGGGCTAAATTTGTTGCCATGTATTAGAAAGAAGTTAGCTGTTTTATGAGATTCTAATCTCTTAACTTTGGCCTCTTTAGCCAAATTATAACCAGCTATGCAAACCAGTCACAATATTTGAAGTAAACACTATTCATGCTTCCCTATCATAAAGGTTAATCAAATGAAAAATTATATTAATGAACCTCTTCTAAAACTTAATTTATGTTCTCCAGCCTGGATCCACTGCAGCATTTGCAATCACTGTGCTCTTCCAGATCATTCTTGCGAGGGCCCTAAAGACGGCTGCTTCATTTGTGGTGAATTAGATCATAAACGTGGTACTTGTCCTAACATCTCTGCATCTAAGAAAGCTAACAAGTTAGTTGAATTCTTTTACTTACTAGCAAAAATATTTTCTCTGTGTGGTTTTATACAGAGCAGTCCACAAAATTATACTAGTTATGGGATCCAAAAGTGATAAATTAATTGTTCTTTTCAGTGTTACGTATTATTTGCATAGATGGGGGAGGGAGGATATAAAGATGAGTCAGATAGCCTAAAATTTTACAAACTATAAAGTGGAAAGTGAGTTTATATCTAAGTTTATATCTCCTGTGGGTCACATGAAATTATAATTCATGGGATTAGAGTTCAGGCTTTATTGAAGGACATGATGTTTAAGTCAGGACAAATCAGATATAAACATGTGATAGATAGCAGGTAAGGATGGGGAGTCATTCAGATGGAATGGCATGCGTAATTCCACACATTGGAAAATGAAGTTATTTCAGACTTCTAGAAAAATAGGTACATTTAACAATTTAAATATCTAAAGTTTTCATTTTTACCATTTCTTTCCCTATGAGTTAATATTACTTGAAAATTTAGATCAAGATAAAAATTTTGAGCTATCATATGACTTGTGATTTAAAAACTCTATTAGTATTAGCGTATTCGATTCTTTGGTTTTTATGATTGTATTAGAATTCTTTCCCATTTGTTTATTTTTTTGGTCAGTGAAAATTATTTTTTTTCCATTAAATTCCAGCCATTTGAATTCTGCCTTTCATTTAACTGCCTTTTCCATACTTTTTATCAAACTTACTTTAAATAATTATTTCCACTAAGTAATGCAGGGTAAAAGTGGCATTTTAAAAGTTAATTAAAGAGGCATATTGAAGAATCTTATGAAATGTTTTTCCTTGGAAACCTTCAAGAATAGAATACAACCTAATAAACTACTGGTCTGGAATTGTTGCACTATTTGCAGTGTATTTCTGGTTGCAAACAGGAATTAGTAATGTGTTCAGCCTTTGATTCTGTGATCCTACGATACATGGAAAGTGAATTTGCATTTTAGTAAAATATTGTGGGCTCTTCGTTGGTCCTCAAATAGCCCTGGCTAGTCTGTTTGGTAGAAATACATTGTTTTCATTGAGGGAAACCATCTAGTATTTTTTATTACTAGATTTTATCAAGTTTAATTCAAAGCACAAATCTTTTAGAATATGGTACTTTCTTCTCTCAGAAAAAAAAAATTGCTAAACTCCTGTTAATAGTTATCTTTTAGTATTGATTTTTTTAAAAAAATAATGAAATTGACAATGCAAAATATTTTTCTGCACAACAGAAAAAATAATTTTAATAGCCTTTTTAGCATATATGGCATCTTAAGTATTACTGCTCTCACATTAATTGGTTTTCCCTGTTTCCTTTGGTTGTGAACTAGAATGACGCTGGCGCCCTCTTGTGGTTAAAGCTTACTTTATCAGTTACATAAATATCTATAATTTAGATTTTAGAGGGCAAATTCTAGGTCAGTTTAATTTTAAGGCAAAATAATGCAATTGCTTTATTTTCAATCAGTTCATTGCTGTTGAAAAACGTTATGTCTAGAAAGTTTTAGTTATTCATATTACAAATGAATATTTTCTTTGTTTCTGTTTACTGTATTCTTTAGTGAAATCTGGTTCGTGTTTAGTTCTTATGGGTAGATAAGCCAAAGAAAATTTGTTTAAATTTTGTATGCAGGCATGCATAGCTTCACTGACTTTGCGATAAAGAGGTTATGCTTCGTTAAATTTGCTAAATCATCACTTACCAGAACATTATCCTACTTTTTAAAAAATGGCCGGAGGGAAAGGAGATTTATATAATGTGCACAAAATGGTATAAAGATGACTGTTGTGTTTTATTAATTGGTAAGATACCCCGGACCATAGTGCAAAATCTAAATATGGAAAAATTTAAACTTCCCCAGTAAAATTCTGAATAATAGTCATGTGGAGCTAATAATAGCCAATATTTAGTTAGTGACTACTATGTGCTTAATATTTTACATAGCTGAATAATTTTTAGTAGAGTATGCAGTATCAAGGTGATTAAGAGCACAGGTTCTAGAATCAAGCTGGTTCTGCCACTCTCTCATTGAATTTCGTATTCAGTTTCTTCCCCTAAAAATGTTGGAGGGAAGAAAAGGAAAGGGTGCCATCTGCCTTGTCTCAGTCTCCTAGCTCCTTGAAGTTAAAGATTATACCCGTTTATTTTTGTTATTCTCAACACTGAACATACATGCTGATGAACCAATAGGAAGGCCTGAGTTTGGTCCACTGGGGGATTATATACTGTTTATGAAGCTCCTTTCCCAGGTTTTGGTCCTGGGAAGATCAAGAATAAGCTTTTCCCTGGGACTTGTGGTTTAGGAGAGTGAACCTTATGCTTAACAGTGCTGCGTAGCGATAGAAAGGTTCCAGGTGTGCCAGTGCTGGCAGCCCCAGCCCATTCCTTGGTCCTGCTAGCTTGCTGAAAGGGAATGAACAGACCAGTAATCTCTCTCAACTATAGACTGACTGTAATTTAGTTCAGAGAGCACCAGAAGCAAAAGATCTGTTTTCCTCTGGCATGGGTTAGTGTTCTTAAAGGGTGAGTTTTAACTTGTTCATTTTGAAGCTAGTCTTCAAGAAAACAGAGACCACAAAATGTGGACATCCTGTATGGCACTCATCAGGACTTTTAGATCTACTGCAGCAAGGAAAATTAGCCTTGTGACTTCCGAGATGGGCCTCTTTAAGTGTTGTCAGTTTTTTCTCTTGTGCTGTTTCATTTTTCTACCTCTGCGAACTGCCAGAATGTATTGTCCTTTTTCTGAAAAATGTAATTCAGGGGTTTGGAGATTGAAGTGCTGAGTTGAGCAGTACAGATATTAAAGGGGGGAAAAAAATCAACAAAAAAACTCCCAACTCATTGGCTTGACTATTTACCTCTGTCTTGTATTTGTCCTGAATGATTGTTCTAAATCTTTAGTAACCGTCTTCCAAAGAAATTTTTTTTCTTCAAACATTTTGCTGGGTCAGGCCTCTGATTGTCTTCTTGTTATTACGGTTAGGATTCGAAGGATTTATGCTGATAATATAGTAAATTCTTTCCCTTCTGTTTTCTTATTTGGTTAGCTGGTTAATTAAACTTCAACCTAATTGCATTATTCACTGTGCTCATTCTACAAAATAATTTAGCACGTTGTTTTTCAGAGCTGTCAGAAAGCAGAAGCAAAGAAAAAGTAATAAGATGAAAATGGAGACCACTAAAGGACAACCCATGAATCATACATCTGTTACAAGGAAGAAGAAAAGGAGAGAAAGAGCCCATCAATATCTTTGCTCTTAAATGTCCAGTGACTTGAGAATGAGAAAGATTTATAGTCCAGCCTTTGATGCCATTTTCCGAAAGTGCCATACTGGACTTAAATCCTGTCGCTTTCAAAGGTGCGCCCCTTTCTAAGCTAGATAATAGGCAGGTGGTATTTGCTGGTTTATGGACCCCTCAGCAGCGTCTCTGGAGACCTGGCGATTTGTTCCATCCTTGGCGCTCTCTCTTTGTCCTTTTTCTCTCTTTAAATCTCTTCCAATCGTATTATTTTAGCCTCTTTTATCTGAAAAGTGTGCATACAGCATTCTTTTGCAGATTCTGAAGAAAATGAAAACTTGAGGTTTCATTTATATTACATAAGTATATGTTAAATAAGATAAAATATTTTAAATTAAATATTCAATATTGTACAATGGCTTAAGCCCTATGTAAAGAGAAGTACAATGTACAAGTATTTTTAGAATCTGAAGGCGAGGGAAAGAATTTTGACAAAGGTACTCCAAAGATATAAAGATTATAATTATGGTTACATTATTATTAAATATTTATTTTTCAAATACTTTTTACAGTTGTCCTTTAATGGTATAGAATCACCTAAATGTTTTTTGAATGAGTAAGTTATTCAGAATTAGGACTTGCTCTGTCATTTTTTTTTTTTTTTTTTTGTCTTTTAACCTGGGCAGTAAGTTTCTGTCTATAAAAGCAATGTAGAAGGCAGGAGAGTTTGGGGATTAAATCTCCTCATTCCTATTCTAACACTTTCTGGTTTTGTGTCCTTGGCCAGGTCATTCACTCTTTAGAAGCCCCTGTTTCTTCATTATCATAATGGGGATAATAATAACTGTACCTTAATTTGTGATTAAATGAGCATGCGCCTGGTTTTAAATTCTGTTATTGGTGACTGGAGTAGTTTGAACTGAGAACAAGCAGTTCATCTCCCCATTTCTCTGTTAGGTACCTGACATTATCTCCTTGAGGTTGAATAGTTTTGAAAGGCTTGCTTTTGCATAGCAACTTTTTATTCCCAGACACCTGCTTTAGAAGCATCATTGCTTGGCTTTGGGCTTACTCAGAGCCCTGTAAAGGTAGAACTGCCTTCCATCGAATATTTAAATTCTGCCTGGAGTTAAAGTTAGGACTGCTTGATCCTTCATTTGGGGTATTCCGTCAGGGCCCTCCCTGGTCAGTGTGGTAGTAGCGTGTACATTGGGTGACATCAGATTATGAGCTAAGTTCCTGGACTTAATAAGCATCAGAAAGCTCTTCTCTTGCCCTCTTGCTATGGTGATAATATTATTACCATGAGATTCGAACCTCGTAGAATCCTTGTGAGTGTTCCCCTCTGATTCAGGTGTGGATATGGACACTGCCCGACTTTCATAGTATCCACAATGTCATGGTAAAATTTATTGATCTCTCCCTTGAAATTCAGACCTCTGAGGGATCATTACTACTGCAGAATTGGGTCTTGATGTCCAGTGGTTCTTATCATCATCATATTTCTTTGTTTTAAGATACCATCAAATGTAAAAAAAAAAAAAAAAGCATTGTTAATGTAATCATAGCTTTTCAGGGGAAAAACTCCATCTCATTAATTGTGCATGTTAAATTTTAGATATTTCTTTTTTCAGAAACATTGAAATGTGAAAAAAGTACATCTTAGAATTGAGGAAATTGGGTATTACTTATAATCAGGAATTATGTACTTTAAAACTTTGTTAACTTTTTAGAAAGTTAAAAATAGGAAAACTGTTGATTCTCTTCCTGTTCAAGCAATACTGATATTAAGGGCTTAATGTCTTCTTTCTTTTCTCAGAGAATAAACCAACAGGATATAAAAATGTCTCTGGGAGGTAAGGTATGATGGGAGATAAGGTCATTTGTTCTAATTAGAAATCTGCAAATCTGAACATTAAGACACCTACTCAAAACGGCACCAGAAGAAAATCCCTAAAATTTGATAAAACTTTCTAAGCTTTTTAGGACATTCTTCTTAAACAATTACAGCCAAATTTCATTTTACTTCGTGCTTATAAAATTTAATTAAAGTCACTCTGTAGACCCCGAGTGATCAGATTTCATTTCTTACATTTAGTGTGATATTTAGACTAATTCGTTTCTCCATGTGCCCCAGTCTTTTCATCCCATTCTCTTCCTTCTGTTTTGAATCTTTTCGTCCATACGGCCATCTGTTAAAATCTATGGAGCCTTCAGGCCCTTCCTTACCCAAGTCCTCGTCTCCTGGGAGTCTTGCACGAGACCCTGGTATCAACCAATACTTTCCTCTCTGAAGCTCTTGGTGTTCTGCACCACATTTGAGGCACTTTTCATGTATTATTCTTATGTGATTATGTTTAAAGATTCTATTTCCCCAAAAGATTTCCATTTCTTAATGTTAGTAATCATTTTACACACTTTGTCTGATGCATTGTAGGTGTTCAATAAAAAATCCGATGAAAACATGGAATTCTATAGAGGCTTTCAGGTGGTAGGTGTATTAGATTGCTAGGGCTATCTTAACAAAATATCACAGACTGGGTGGCTTAAATCACAATAATGTATTTCTCACAGGTCTGGGGGCTGGACAAGATCAAGGTATTGACGGGGTTGGTTCTTATGAGGGCTCCCTCTTTGGCTTATAGATGGCCACCTTCTCACTGTGTCTTCACATGGTCTGTCTTCTGTGTGTATGCACCCCTAGTGTCTCTTGGGGTCCAGATTTCCTCTTATTTAAAGGACACCAGTCAGATAGGATGAGGGCCCATCCTAATGGCTTTGTTTTACCTTAATCTCTTTTTTAGAGGCCCTATCTCCTAATACAGCCCCATTCTGAGCTACTGAGGGTTACGGCTTCAACATATAAATTTTGGGGGACACAATTCAGTCCTTAACAGTAGGCATACCTAAGATATAGAGAGGACTTGTTCTTTTCTCTTTCTTATAAGAACTGGAAAAAGGAAAATAGACCTCAGCAATATTGGGAGTAACTTAGAGTAGCTAGGACTATCCCAACTAAAACAGAGGGTTTAAATGTTGGGATGTGCTGTGTGAGCAACACTGGCAGCCTTATCTGGACGTCTCTAAACAATTCAGCTTTCAAGGTTATTTTAAGAAAAACACAAGTTATGTCTGGCCTCTTCAAAGTAATTTGTAAAATACTAGGCATCTGAGAGAAGTCTGACTAATTTTCAAATATAAAATCACAGTCTACAAAAGGACCTGATCTGATGCTACTTCCTTTATAATGTCCTTGTTGGTGTCTCTAGTGAAATAGAACATCTCTTGCCAGTGAAATAAAAATGCATATGTTTGTCTTTTTATTTATACTTCTTTTAAAGTACTTAAATAAGGGAGGCAGGGACCTGTGGACATCACTGCACGTGTTCACTGGCTCAGAGCTGGGCCTTGCACACGGCGGTATCAGAGACCACTGGCTGCAACACATGTGATCTCTTTACTCCTCTGCAACCCTGCAAAGCAGGTGGCCAGGCTAACACATTTCTTTACCCTCCACGTAATAGCTGCTCATAACTACATATTGAGTGAGTAGAAATGCCATCTAATATACCGCTTTATGCCTCAGAACCCTAACTGTGCTATGTAAGTAAGAAACTAATAGCTTAGGGCTGCCTATGTAAGGAACGCTTGCACCAAATGCAAAGGAAAATCTAATTTCATTTATTTGATGTGATTTTAATTGGAACATTAGGACATGGGTTAAATCACTTGACGGTCAGGTAAGAAGGTCATTGCAATCAATAAGGTGAAGATAAGATCTCTACCATTTGATTTCAAGCGATTTAATATAAATGTTAATTCAGCAAGACTGAGGAAATAAAACACCAAAAGGGAGCAAGCAGAGCTCAGAGCTCTGACAGGTGAGCTTAATCCCATTAGCTGGGCAATCACAAGATTCTCACACTGTTGAGTTGCTTCCAACCTCTACAGACTAGAAGTGTAACATCTGGTGGTCACTAAGAAACTAAGCCTGAATAGATGGACCAGTTTCTTCATCTGCAGGTGTGGAGACGAGGAGGGGGAGAAAACTAGAATGGTCCCCTAAACATTCTATGTGCCTAAAGAGGACAAAGGAAACAAAGGTTCCTGCATAGTAACTTTATAGTTAGTACATGGGCCAGGTAAATCAAAGAAAATGACAATCAACTTTAGTCCTACTACCCACAAATAAGCACTGTCACAGCTTGTGTGTTTGTGTGCTTCCAAAGATAGATTCTTGTATAAATAGCCATACAGACACACTCTAAAATTTCTCCCACAAAAGTAGAATTGTAAATACTGTTTTGTAATATTCCTTTCATAAAACATGTTGTGAATATCAATTTATATATACAAAAATAGTATTCTGTAGTATGGATGTATCATTTTTTAAAAAATCAATTTCCTGTGGTCAGGCATCTAAGTTGTTTGCATTTTTTCACCATTGTAAATAACCTTATGGTGAACATCCTTATAACCAAATCTTTTCTTATTTTCTTAGGATAAACTCATATGTATGAATAATGGTTCTGTAGCTCTGATTAGAACTTTCTCCAGAACAGCAGCTGAAGTGGTTGTGGGAAACATAGATCACCATGAGTTAATACAATTTAGACTCCCTCCGCCAGGATGGAACATCTCCCAAATGTCATTCCTGCCGTGAGATTTAGGGGGTGGGGATGACTGACATCTCTCTAGCTCTTAAGGCTTTCTGTTGGGCATAATTCCATTTCCTTAGCTGTGATTGATTTCTGCTGACAGGGGTTGCTCTAATCAAAATAAGGCTCAGGATTTTAATCTGATTAGTGAAAAGGTGTTTGTTCTCCCTCTGAATAAGGAAGTAGGTAGCACCAGTGACCAGATGGGGAACCAGCCTTATGATGACACACACCCTGAGCTGGGTACCTGGTGATGTGAAGCTGTTGAATCTATCTAGCCTACCCTACAGCTGCCCTATTCCTGGACTTGCAATTTACATGAGCCAATACATTCTAGTTATTACTTGTGCCACTTTGAGTCAGGTTTGCCTGGCTGCCTAATGAACGAAATGGTAGAAGGGCAGAGAGAGCCTAACATCAATGTACGTTTATTTCTCTTTGTAGCAAATTCAGTCAATTTGCTTATTTTGTATGTTTCACCTATTTTATTACTTCACAATAGACCTCTCAACATAACAGACTTTCATGTGGCGTAGGTTAGTCACATCCCACACAACTCCATCTTCCAGTCCCTGTACACAGTGACTCCCACCTCTTTGTTCAGGCCCTGACCTTTTCCCTTGCAAAGCCGCCTTTCCGGCTGCCCATTGGCTGTCACAAACTTTCACACCACACCTCCACCTGAATCGTAGTCCTCACTGAACTCTTGCTCTGGTCTTTCTCCACCCCCAACCCCAATCCAGCGACCTCTAGTTGTGTGTTCCTTGTGTCTGTGCACCCAAATATCCCAAGCTCAGTGTTGCCTATTCCCCTGTTTTCATTCCCCCGATTTAATCAATAATCAGGTCTTATTATTCTACTTCATAAATGTCTCTGGAATTCCCTCCCCTGCCCTCCCCACCCAACTTTCCCTCCCTGCCATCTTTTACCTCCAGTCATTTCCTTCTAATGTATCATCACCCTTGTGACAAGGATTAAGGTCCTGAATAACCAATGAACCAGTGTGATGCTGTCAACAGTATGCCCCCCACCATGAATCTCTGTTGGCAACTGACAGGCTCCTCAAAATTCAACTCCATTATAACTCCTGGAAAGATACCATCAGCATGGGCTAGGCCAAGGGGTGTAATGATCAAAGAAACAGCCTAGCTACCAAAAAGTTATTTCAAAAAAAGTTCTCAAATTTTTTTTTTCCAAGCACTAGAAAGAGGATATATAGAACATGGAAATTCCTAAAAGTCTATTTCCTGTTTCATTTCTACCTCCCTCCACCCATTCCATTCTCCATACATTCATATCTCCTGTCCCTGCCTCCTTAAAAGGCACTGATGCCTGATCCCTTTCCTCTTGATTCTGTGCCACAGAAGCACAAATAAACTAATTTGACAAAGCCATGTTTTCCTTAGAGAATGGGGAAGGCAAGGAAATGGAGTGCATAAAGCCAGAGCTGTGTTAATAGCTCTTGTCCTATGGCTACTTTAGATTATTTCCAGTAACAGTACCTGCCTCCACTCCCACCAGCATACATGAGCCACTATGGCAACTTAAAAGTATTTGCTTTTTCCTGGCCACATTTAGAACTCCACACCTACACTGTTTCCTGTGCTGTAACACCTTCCAAGAAAGTCATACTCTTCTGTGAAGTCTTCATAATGTACAGGTAGTTCTCACCTCTGTTCCATAACATTGAGTGTCCACCTCTATTAACAGTCCTTTTCATGCGTTATATGAGGGTTAATATTGCAGACTAAGTTTCAGGAAAATGGGTATTCAGTTTTCATAGGAATGTCTAAGTGGATATTGGGCCCCCATCATCCAGATTATCCATTATTGGCACCCAGAACATTAACACTTGAAAATGCATTTCATAACAGAGGCAAGTTCATTCTCACCTTAAAAATGTTGACTCCGGAGGAATGTGGGGACATGCTAAATTGTAGCAAAGGCAAGGAAGAAAAACATCTCTGAGAGAAAGCAGGCAGGGTAACATCAAGAGATAAGAATAGTCTACGGCCATGCTACCTTGAACAACCCCTATCCCATCTGCTCTTGGAAGCTGAGCAGTGTTGGGCCTGGTTAGTACTTGGATGAGAGACCACCTAGGAAGACCGGGTGGTGCTGTAGGCTTAAAACATTTTTAAAAAGGGATTGTAAGCTGACAAGGTCCTTGGAATCTGTGAGGTCAACCAAGGGTTGCCTTGCCTAAAAATAAAAAATAAGTTAAAAAAAAAAAAAGTTAAGAACAGTGCCTGGCACAAAGCAGTGCCATAAATATTTGTTGCGGAATGAATTAGTTTACCTCTGTCACCTACTTCCCAGGGACTAGATCCAGACAGGGTGCAGGAAGGTGGGGCTTACTGGAAGCTGAAGATCCTGCTGCCTCTTTTGAGCAAGTAAAGTAACTGAAAAGTACATGGCTTTCTACCATAGATTTTAAGTTCAAGAATCACGGGATGATACTGTCACATTCTCTTAACCTGGTCATAACTTGTGGGAATTTTTGAACATGTTGACACATTTAAATGTGTCCTGTATAAAGAAGCATCAGATGGGTTCTGATTTACCTGCCTGTGAGGCTGACCTGTAGCCTGCCTTCATTTGTGTAGTCCAGATTCCTTCATGTAGCAGACAGATACTAAATAGCTATGAGAAAACTCCTAGATGAGTCCACAGCCTTCATTTATTGTGGTAGGGCCACTACTACCAATAAGGTGTGAGTCTGAAGTGGGATAAAGAATAAAAATAATTGCCCGTGTCAGAGGTTTAACAGCAGGGCCCTTCCATCTGGGCTGCAAATTGGAATCGCCTACAGAGTTGGAATAAAGATTCGGTCCCATCCCATGTTCATTCTCTTTTAATTGGTCTGGGGTATTGGGCAGAGGCGTCTAAAAAAATCTCTCTAGGTGATTCTACCGAGCAGTCGGCACTGTAAACACCGGTTTAGAGACTGCCAAAGGCTCCAGCTGATCAGGACCTAAAGTTTGCGGTCCTTTTCGTCTGTCTTCCCACCGTTTCTGAGGTCTCACCCTCGGCCCCAAAAGACCTGCGGGCGCGCACACACGTGTGTGCAAGCCTTATCCAGGGAGCGCTGTGCGGTCTCGGCGACACGCCCCCGCCCGGGCGCCCAGCCCCGCGCCAGCCCCGCGTCTTCCTACGCACGCGGGCGCAGGCCGCACGCCCTCCGCTTCCAGTCCCGCGCTTTCTTCTCGCGAGGAAGTCCGGGCGCCGGAAGTGCCCGGAGCGCGCGCGGCGCGGGGCAGCGCGGAGGTGCCGCTGCGCAGCCGGCGGAGGGAGGGCGAGGCGGCCCTGCCCGTGTCGGCCGCAGGTACGGCAGCGGTCGGAGCTCTGGAAGGGCCGGGGGCGAGGGAGATGCGGCCCCCGGGCCCGGGCGGGGCGGCTGCGAGGGGGCCCCTGCCGGCCTCCGACTGGGGTGTCGTTGCAGGGTCGCCCCCATGTTGCGTTTTCCGACCTGTTTCCCGTCCTTCCGGGTGGTGGGAGAGAAGCAGCTGCCGCAGGAGATCATTTTCCTGGTCTGGTCACCCAAGCGGGATCTCATTGCTTTGGCCAACACCGCGGGCGAGGTGAGTGAGCCGGCGTTGAACCCCAAGAACTCCGAGCCCCTCCGACAGTCAGCAGGTACAGCCTGCCCCAGCCTCGGTTTATCTTTTTGTGAACTTGACGGGTCACCTGTGTACCCTGCCCCTCTCTTCCAGGCCAGCCGTAAACTTCCAAGTGAAAGTATAAGGGACCATATATGGGAAAGATCATTTATATGTCCATTTTCCGTATTTTATGGCGAAAATGTTTTCACACAGCTTAACACAAACAGTCTGGCATCTCCAGGTCTCCTTTAATCATTCATTTGCTAAATAGGCTTTTTAAAAGCCCACGATGTGTCACTCATGAACTAGACATAGTAGTAGATCCACAGACCTTGACCGAAGTTTGCTTCAAGTTTAGTAGCAGAAGAAAAATGAGTTATTGTCAAACTAGCTGCGAATGTACATGCGTGTAGCTGCCACAAAGGATAGGTTTAAGAATCTGTATTATGTTGTTTAAGTTTCATACTATGGATTGGATAGCTACTGCCCATTAAAAATACCCTTAAACAAGGGAGTGATTGTTTCCCTGGGTTCCTGACAGAATGTGCAAGAAGTTTGTCAGTTAGCATTTCTTGTTCACACATTATGGTTCATCAAGCACAACCAGTTGGCCAAACTTTGCGCTGAGAGTTCTTATTACCTGGCAGCCATTTTATAAGGAAACCTTCACCTCCGCATGTTTCCTCCTTGGGCAGGTTTCCTGATAGTTAGTTACCTGGCCAGGTAAGAGTTGCATTGTGTGCAGCCAAGCTTGGAAACCGGATGGTAAGGAAAACTTAGCTAGGAAAACTTAGCAGCCTGCAGGGCTTTGTCGCTGCGTTGACTGCCATGACCTCCTGTCTAGAGTACTGAAGTCTGTGTCTCAAGGCCCTCCATGAAGTCTCGTCTCCCTCCTCTGCCATGGTGCATCGGAACTCTGTAAGGGCTCTGGAGAGGAGTGCAGATGGTACAGCCACAGCAGTAGGAGGGGAGGAAGATAATGGAGGCATCAGTGTCACCGGATGGGTAGATGTAATACTGAGCACTCGCTACTTCCATTGTCTTGATGAGAAAGGAGTAAGGATGGCGAAGAAAACATTGGATGCTTGAGGAGAAGGGAGAGCTGTGAGAAAGGTGACAAGGCAGGTGGGCTAGGGAAACCCAATTGGATTGCTGGTCATTATGAAGAGCCACATGAGGCAAGTTCGAGGGAAACCAGTGAGCATGGCGCTATGTCTCTTCTGTTCTTTTTGGCTGTGTGGGTGCAGGTGTGCTTGAGTTTAACCAGGGTGGTGGTTTTGCAGGCATGACAGAGCAAGAGTGATGCAAGGAAGTTGAAGTATATGCAAGAGGAGTGATTATAATGATGAACCTTGCCTTCTAACACGATTAATAGGGAAGTGAGGGCACGTGTGGGGTGAGGAATAACGAATAGGAGGTAGAATCAATGCGTTGTCTGTCTCGATGAGGATGAAGAGTTGAAGTTGGGTATTAGTAGGAATGAATGAGCTGGAAAGAAAGAGGTGATGGAAAGTAGGATGTTTGCAACTGAACTTAACGGCAGCATTTGTAGTTGTTGGTAATATACAAGGGCAAGGGCCTGACCCTGGGATTGACTGAGGTGAGGCAGAAGATGTGATCATTGGAAGGGAGAAAGTTGAGAACTTAAAAGCTCTTGAAATCACTAAGACTAGTGTTGGAAAGCATGAGTGAGCCAGGCAGGAATCCACATCTTTTAGGAATGAGGGGAGTGACCTAGGGACCTAGGGGTATAGCAGGAGGTATGGTCTGATTGCATAAGATTCAAAGTTATTTTAGAGAAAAGGAAAATCGTCTAGAAATGGCATCGAGCATCAAGGAGGAAACCTACTTCATCCTAACCCAGTAGTAGCACAGGGGACATGGACTGCAAAACGGCCACCACCTGAGAATCCTGCAGGGAAGCAGTGTCCTCAGGTGAGAAACACATTTCAGAGAAGAGAGTGAGCATATAGGGGACCTCTGTGATACCTGACTGTGGGTTCCGGAGGGGACAGAAGAAGGGTTTCAGAAGTAAGGAATGGCGGAGATGGGCTCAGAAAAGAGCACTGAGTCGAGGGGATGAATGGTTCTTTGGGAGTCCCAGCTTCCCAGTGGGGACCCATGTGACCAGGAGGGAAGGTCTCTGAGATAAGGCAGGGAGTGGTAATGCTGTGAATGTGGGGTACTGAGGTGTGGCGGGGGCTTCAGGGGCACATGCAGTTCTGCCTTTTCTTAGAAATTTTTAGTGGTTGTATAGAGGATGGAGTAGGGACAGTCATGTTTTTGAAGCACAAGGAAACTTGACCCTTCAAGATGGGAATTTACTCATGTGGAAATGAAAGTTGGGAATGGCTAAGTGACTCGTCCAGGATTCTTGGCCATCAAGTGACAGGGCTGAAATAAGATCCTGAGTTGTCAGACTCCAAATTTACTGTTATTTGACTGTATATCACAGCTACCTTCTGCTGCTGTTCGTGTTCTTCCCTTTCTGTCATCATCTTGGACAGCCTTTATTCCTTTCCAAAGACAAGTTTCCTGTTGACATAAAAGGTAGGAAAATGTAGAGGGTAGGGGGTTAAATTAGACCTGTTTTACCCATTTTGAAAATATCTCAAGTTCACTCTTTGAAAATACCTGAAGTTGGTTCAGACAGTGTTGTCTTCTAATCTTTTCTGATAGGTAAATAGTATGTTTGAGATGATTTTTAATTTTTTTTATAGTGGGGATCTAGGTTTATTTTATTTTTGGAAATGGAGTTTTGTTTTCTACCATTATGTCTGTTTTGTCTTAGGTTTTGCTTCATCGACTTGCAAGTTTTCATCGAGTTTGGAGTTTTCCACCAAATGAAAATACAGGAAAGGAAGTGACCTGTCTGGCTTGGAGACCAGATGGCAAACGTAAGGATAGTATTATAAAACATACATTTTTATTCTTTACAAACAATATTTCGCAAAGAAAGCTTATTTCCAGAAAGAATTCATTGTCCTTATTATATACTAGATTTCTAAATGCCAGTTTGGGAACTTCGGTTTTTAGAAAGCTTTGAAGTATTTTCACAGAACTCAATTCTACTGTTTAGTTTCTGGGCAAAGATATCTCTAAAATAAAATCTGACTCCCTGGCAAAGATAATTCTAAAATGAAATCTGGTGGAGTGTACAAAATACTTTGGTTTTGCTCTTTTCTCTGTCTTGTCTTGCACTGGCCCGCGCTTCATCTACCACTCTTACTAGTCAGTTCATGGCCTTTTTCTCTCAAAAATGTATCTTAGCATTAAATGTGCCTCATAAAAATTCTCTCTGCTTATATGCTTGCCTCACTTGAAGGACTGTCAGCTCTGACCCTGTTTCTTCCATTTCTGTATTTTTCGCCTCTCGATATCCTTTATTTTGTAGCTTGTTATGTTGTAGCTCACTGTGACTAACAACTAAATTCTCTTCTCCCATATGTTGTTTTTACAGCGACAGTTATTTGAACTGTCATATACATATAGTCAGTACACTAAAATGTTCTAAATCATAGCTTAAAGTTCATCTGTATCATTGGTGCTTTAAGTAAAAACTGAATTTTTTGTAGAATAGTATTCCTCATTGTATAACTTTTTCTATATAAATATGTAAAAATGCCCTAAAAGCCTGTCACTTACAGATAACTATTTCTAACTGTACTCATTTTTCTCTGCTCTCGTTTTATCTTATTTTTAAAAAGTATATGTAAAATTAGAGAACTTCCGTAAGTAACATCTTGAGATCTTACAGTGTTCATCTAAAAACACCAGGATTTCAAAAATAAATCATGAAAGTCAGTGTGTGAAAATGTGTTTAAGTAGATGATATTTTTACCACTAAAAAATATGTCTTGTATTTTTGGACAGTAAAAGAGGTTTTATTAGGTATTGATTATTTCAGGATTGCTTTAAATTGTTTGGAAGAGGAGGAAACCTAGATCGCTGCACATCTAGCCAAGTTGAATGTAGTGAAACTCAGCCCTCTATTTGGAAATTCTTAAATTCAATATGTCAGGAAGACGTTAATGCCTTACATAAACTACATGATAATTGAGTCACAGTGAAAGGAAGAGGACTTACCAGTATTTGAAGGCCTCGTTTTCTATGAAAAGTTAGAAACAAAAAAAAAAAAGGAAAAAGCTTTCCAAGAACCAAGCAGATGGAATGCTGCTTATCTTTTGGGCATGTTTACAGGACCAGTGTGTCTTGGTGATATGCTGTTGTTTATCATTTGGGACCTGTTTTGTATTTTCTACTTGGCAGCTGGGTTCCAGTCTAGAGGCTTTGATGTGTAAGATGCTAAGTGCAGTACACAGAAAGTAGTAGAGCGTTCATGGAAGTTTGAGCATTTGGATGTAAGCTTAGATGATGGCATAACTACCTGCAATGGTATCTTTTAGGTTTTAAAATATTATTTACAGGAAGAATTTTTAGGTTAAATGAGTTCTATGATCGCAGTGTATTTAAAATAGTAAAACTGGGCAAGAAGTAAAATACCCATTTATTTTTCTCAAACATTTCACTAATTTATTCTGATTATGTCTTCTTGTTTTAGTTTTGGCCTTTGCTCTTGCTGACACCAAGAAAATTGTTTTGTGTGATGTAGAAAAACCCGAAAGCTTGCACTCCTTTTCTGTGGAGGCTCCAGTTTCTTGTATGCATTGGATGGAAGTGACTGTAGAAAGCAGGTAAAGTAATAGAAAGAGAAAAACTTCAGTTTTCACGATAGGATGGCGTTCATGAAATTTTCATTTTCTAAAATGGATAATTAGTATCTTTATATTGAGTATGTGTGTATTGCATTTAACTTTTAGTTTCAAGATAAAATTTTTAAACCTTCGTTAGATTTTTTTCCAGTAATGCCTAAATGGCCAAGTTGTTTCTTTTCTTTTTAGTTATTTTTGTAGTTTATATCAATGATTTTTACTATCACATAATAATTAAAATTACTAATTAGCAAATTAAGGTTCTGGTTGCCACGTATCTTGTCTAAAGCTTTGTGGTTTTGTGTGTGTGCGCGCGTGCACGCGCATGTGGCTTAGTAAATATTTTTAGAGTACAAAATGTGCTACTTTGAGCATTCTTTATTGATGCCGCACAGGTTTTCTCTGTGTCCATGGTCCCAATAGTGTCTTTGTTTTACGAAAATAATTTTGCCTTTTCTCTGTGTAGTGATATACCAGGTTTGCAGTACAGATGGCCTAAAAGATCAGTGGGTTTAGGTAACCAGGTTTGCAGTACAGATGGCCTAAAAGATCAGTGGGTTTAGGGAATACTAAAAATATACTTTTTTTTTTTTTTGAGAAAATGTGATAATTTTCTTTCCATTACCTTTTCCCTTCTGATTGAATTTTAGGTTAATATCAAATGAATTTGTAAATTCTGAATATTAATTGACAACTTCCCCAAGGAGAGGCCTGTAAAGAATTAGATAATAGGAATCTAGCCTGGGATTTGGAATTCACTGTAGATAAAATAAAGCAATTAATCAATATCAAATAATCAAGGGTTGTCTATGGCCATGCCCTTTGAACACCCCCAATCTCGTCAGATTTTGGAAGCTAAGCAGGGTCGGATCTGGTTAGTACTTGGATGGGAGACCACCTAGGAATACCAGGAACTGTAGGCATAAAATAAATAAATAAATAAATAAAAATAATCAAGGGTTGCAAATGGCCATGTGAACTTAGGGTAAGTTAGAGGAGCAGTGTTCACTGTGTAATTTCTATCCCAGACCAGTTACCTGCTAAGGGTATTTCTAACACACTTTCTATGGATAGTTCCGTACTTTAGAAATGTTATGTGGAGATTCCAGGGTCTCTCGAGACATGCAGTTTGTGTTAAAGTGGGAAAAAATGCTTGCCAAGTCACCCCTTTTTCACTTTCTCACTCATTTATTTCCAACCATAGTTGGAGGTAGAATTGAGAAAAAATAGGAGATGAGTAAGTCTGTTTCAAAATGCATAGTGTCATCTTATATACCTGCTGGGCTGTCCTATCTCCAAATGTATGTAAGCCATAGAACCCATATTAAATGATAAGTGTTCTTTAAAATTACTCTCAGTACGCATATGTTTAGTGATGGTTCTTAGAGTTAAGAAATCAAATTCTCAGTATCTCATGCTTAATACATAGGAATATATTTCATATGCTAAGACAATTGTTTATTAATACTTGTTCCTCTAAATGTAAAGTGAGTAGGCCGGTTTTTTCCCCCCAGAAATAAAGCGCATTGTAAATAAAGAATTTCCTGCTTTTCTATTTCTTGTTTGTGATTATTATGACTATTTTACAATGGTAATATATATGCGGCATCTCTTGCTAATGTATAGTATATAAAATTGGACATTTAAAAAAATTGGTATTTTTTTAATAGAAGAAGAAGTAAAATCTTTGGAGTTTTTATACTTTTTTTTTTTCCTTTTTAGTGTTCTAACATCCTTTTATAATGCTGAAGATGAATCAAATCTTCTCTTACCTAAGCTACCTACATTGCCCAAAAAGTAAGTATCAGAATTAATTTTATTAGTATTAATCTTGCAAATTTCTCTTATAATATGTTGACAGTTCTTTCTGGTTTAAAGAATATATTTCTATTAACACTTTTTACCCCAATCTCTGTTTTTCTCTAGTTATAGCAACACCTCAAAAATATTTAGGTAAGGTGTGCCTTTTCTGTTTTCAAGTAAGATAATCTTATATTATTTTAAAGATATAGTTTAAAAATAACCTAATTTATTTTTATATTTTAGTGAAGAAAATTCTGATGAAATTATTAAGCTTTTGGGAGATGTAAGGTAAATTTTACAGATCTCTTAGCAGGTCTCATTTATTAAAGTTGATACTTGATATTTGAGGCAGTTTTCAGAGTTTCTAGGGCAGTTACTTACTTTATTTGTCATGTTATTTTATTGCTGATAACCCCTGAACAAAATACAGACATTAATATCTGTTTTTATTATACAGTCTTTGATTGTGTAAAGTTTAATAATATAGTGTACCGTTGTTTATTTCAGGAAGTAAAGGAAGCTTGAAGTACTAGAGTTTATAAAATTTAAATTTAAATATTCAATTTCCTTAAGCCCATTTAATATATTTAGCATCAGAGCCGTAATAAAATTAATGGTACTTTGTATAAGCTGGAAAAAGGATTGTTTTGTTATCAACAGTATATAAATGCAATCTTTGTTAAAACAATGTATTCTTATTTTGCTGTAAACAGATGTTTTTAAGCTAGAGAAAATTTCATGTTGTTCCTTTGGAAAAATGGAATAAGCCTAATGTGATTGCATGTTGGGTGTTAGTGAATTTGTTCGATGTTTCATTTCCCCACGGGGGTACTTTAGCATTCAGATTGTCTGAGAGCAGAAACAATTTACATCAGGGTTTAAGAACTCCATATTCACTGTTGTCCTCAGCTTCTTGCATTATTTTTAATTAGGCTTAATATTCTTGTCCTTGGAGGAAGCTCTGGTTTTATTGAACTTTATGCTTATGGAATGTTCAAAATTGCTCGAGTCACAGGGGTAAGTTTTTCTTTAATATTTTCCATATCATTTCTCTTAGAATATAGCAGCTAAAGGATCTATGGAAAAGGAATAAACACTTTTTTTTTTCTCAGTTTCAGTTGTTGGAATTATTTGTTCTTAAATATAAAAAGGATAATTTTCTTACTAAGATAAAGTAGTAGTGTTCTGTCTCTGAAGATCGGTGGCTATTAGTAGAATTAGTCAAGTTTTTTATCTTAACAAAAAAGTTGATAGGACACACTCAATTATGATTTAATGCTGTTCCAGCCTTATGGTGGGTAAGGTCTGCACTTCATGATTAGAATGTGATGGATGGAAGTCATCAGAAGCAATCTTCTGCTAGTGCTGAGTATCCCATGGTTGCGACTAACTGTTGATCTTCTCCATAGCTTTTTGTTGTTGTTATTTTCTCCATAGCTTTTTCATCATCATCTTCTAGAGAGGTAGAAAATATTGTAGGCTCTGTGGAATATGTCAGTTCCCCAACACTTGATTTGGGACCCTTGATATGGGGGTGAGAGGTATGACCTTGCAGCTAGTCGGATGCATACCTTCATTGGCTATTAACTGCTTTTTAGAGCTCTGAATTTTGCGTCCTGTATTGTAAGCAGATGCATTATAGCATCAGTACTAAATATACTGGGGAATTTGACTATCTTACAGATTGTTGGTACTTGTCTTGCATTGTGTTTATCAAGTGATTTGAAATCATTATCAGTGGTCACAGAGGTTTCTGCCGGTGGTGCTTCAGAAGTTTCATACTTTCAGGTGAGTATCGAAACCTGATAGCAGAAAAAAAAAAATATATATATATATATATATTTTTAAAGACTTTATAGGTTTTTATTATCCATATCAGTCTAATGGTCATTAAATCTAAAAGCAAAAAAATTAACTTTCAGCTTCTAAATCTTATATACAGAATTTTATTATAATGAGTACCTGAATTATTATTTCCATGGCCCAGTATAGGTTTCTATAAAAACAGTGTTTTGATGATTTATCAATGACCATATTAATATGATTGCTATACCAGTTCATCTTTGTACTAAGTATTTTCTTAAGGCTTTAACCCTAATAATAATAAAAGCTAATATTTTTCATTATGTGCCAAGAACTGAGTGATTCAGTACAATTCGTCTAAATCCTCACAGCAACCTCATAGGTAGTGACTGTTATTATCCCTGTTTTACAGAGAAGTAAATGGGCACACAGGAGACTGCCTTCGTACAGAATCAGAAAGGGATGCTGAGAGTGGCTCCAGAGTTGGTGCTCTTAATCAGCACATTGCCTCTGGTGTCAGATAATCAGTTAATGTGGGGAAAACCTTTTTTGAGTGTCATTTATGTTGCAGATTGTAGAAACTGGGCTCCCCTAGAGTATTTAGATTGTAGCCTTGCCTTTAAGAAAATCTTCCCCAAATTTTCATCTCAAATAACCCAGCCACTTAGTCTGGTATGCATGAACTCTCAAGCAAAAGTAGAACAAAAGGATACAAGGTGCAATGTGCCTGTGATGCCTTCCAATGTTCATCGTATTCAGAGCATCATAGAACTCTTGACTTCTGATTGACTGGAGTAGTTGTTCATATTTGCTCTTCATATTAAAGTTCTGTAGAACTGTGATTTCCAAGATTGCATTTGGTGCTATAACAAAGTGATTCGCTATTTCTCTGAAGCTAATAATGGGTATTTTTTTAATAACAGCTTTATCGAGATATGTCATATACCATTGTATTGGATATTCAACTTGTATTTATTAATAGCCTGTAATTTCTTTAAAAATTTTACATGTATTTGTGGTCATTTTTTGAATTTCTCAGTGTTGCAAAGTAGATTATTACATTTATTTTAGCTATATAGAGGGGATTGCTAATCTAGGGAGGGTGATTTGTGTACAGTTAAACACGGCAGATTTAGAAAATTCTAAGATTATGTTCAGTTAGTCTCCAAACTTACTCATAAAGGGAGCAGAATTCTGACAGTCTTTTTAATATGTAGTTAAACCTTGACTTTTCTAAATTATAGGTCTTTTTTTTTTTTTGAGCTAGAAGGAGCTGTTTTTCTGTTTTTAATTTTTAAAAATTTATTTTTCTAATTGAGGTATAATCGACATGTAACATTAATTTCAGATATATAATGTAATTATTTTATATTTGTAGACACTATGAAATGATTACCACAATAACTCTAGTTGCTGTCCATCTCCATATGAGTTACATGAATATATATAATTATGTATGTGTGTATATGTGTATACACATACTTTTGTGATGAGAACTTCTAAAATTTATTCATGGTAACTTTAAAATATGATTTAAAATATTACTGACTAGAGTTACTATGCTGTACATTAAGTCCCTGCGACTTATTTATTTTATAACTAGAAGTTTGTACCAGGGAGGAACTGATTTATCTTTAAAAGGTGTATGTGCATTTGATTGTGACTCACTTTATTATTTTGATTTTACAGCTCGAAACCAATCTGTTGTACTCTTTTTTACCCGAAGTAACTCGGATGGCCAGAAAGTTTACTCACATTTCAGCTCTTTTACAGGTATTTATTTATAGCTTGTCTTATGTGAACATTTACTATTAGTTTCTAATGTTCTATAATTGGAAACTTGAAGACTTTATTTTGTAAAGCTAGCTACCTGTGTGGTAGAGGCGTCTAGTCTGATAGATAATTTTATAATGTCCATTAAAGTAAGAAAAAGAAATGTAATTGAAAATCTACTCCCACCAGTTTCTGTTTTTCCAAAAGAAAAAAGTAGTTTAAAACTTGTTAAACATTTTTATAAATAAAATAACATTTTGGAATTTTTAAAGTTTTATTGCAAAAAAAGTATTATGGAAAATAGTCACATCATTTAGTTTTTGTGCATAATAAACTCAACCTAAATTAGCTCATGATTCTTTAGGTTGGTGTCTTAGTCTGCAATTTGGACTGGGCTCAGCTGGAAGGTTCGGTTGATCCGGGCCAGGTTCAGCTAATCTCGGTGGGCTCGGTCATGCATCAGTAGCCAGCTGACTTAAGTGTCCCTTAGCTGTGAGGGCTTTGTCTAGGCTCCACATCCCTCATTTCCCAGCAGGCTAGCCCAGGCTTGTTCATGAAGTGGTGGCAGAAGCAGGGGTGTCAAGAGTGTAGGTGGAAGTGTCCAAAGCCTTTTGAGGCCTTGGACGCACAGTGTTGCTTCTGCTTTGTGTTGGTCACAGCAAGACATTAGGCCAGCGCAGATTCAAGGACTGGAGACATTATCTTTGAGTCTGGATAGAGGAGCTACAAAGAATTGTGGCTTTTTTCTTTTTTTTTTTTTTAAAGTCTACCACAGTCACTAATTTAATTGATGTCCTAGATTTCTGGAGATCAGTATCTTTTTGAAGTGCCTATTTGAAAATTGAATAGCTGACCAAACCAGCATTTTGACAGTTTACATAACATGTCTAATATATAAAAAGCTGAAGGTATCTATTTTACCAAATAAAAACTTAAGAATGTTTGATAGTTAAGTAATTATCAAGTGTTAGCTATGGTCTTCTCTTTCTGGGGCTTAACTGAGTTAAAGTGATTGAAAATAATTTCTGGGCATCTCCGAGACAATCGATAGTAAGAAGCACATATTATTTAGTTAGCATATTGTTTTAAATATTTTTTACATTAATATTTTCTTCTTGTTAATAGTACATAAACCTATCACTGACATGTATGTGTGAAGCATGGGAAGAGATACTAATGCAGATGGATTCTCGTCTCACCAAGTTTGTGCAGGTAATGTAACAGGTGTCCCATGGAGGGGTTTAAAGGCTGCAAGATGTCCTTATATTACTGAATGAGCTAGATGAGAGAAATCGATCTGATTTGTAAAAGGCTAAGATCGTGATTTCTTTCAGCAGCCTCGGTCTAACTTCAAGCTATTTTCTCAAAAGATAAAGGACTCTCTTGCCACTGGCACAGCTCAGGGCGGGACAGGACTGTGAAGTGGAGCAGCGGGGCTTGGGGAATGAGGGTGGGTGTTGGAAGAGCTGACCGGCTGTTTTCTTGTAACCGATTCTCAGATCATCAATTGAAATATGGATTTGAGGGACAGTTAAGGAAAAGGAAGGGAGTCGTGCTCTTGTAATTTTGAATAAATATGGTTATCATTTAAGAAATGCATATCATGATTATCCATTTTGTCTAGGAAAAGAACACAACTACATCAGTGCAAGATGAATTCATGCACTTGCTCTTGTGGGGGAAAGCGAGGTAATGAATTCATGACACGTGCTTTTGCTTTTCCTTTTTTTAATATTTCAAAAGTTACTCATATCATAAAATAGAAAATTCAGGTGCACAAGAACAAAAAAATAGTATGTATCTTTCTAGGCTTTTCTATGTACTTTTTTAATGTAAATAATCATTGTGTGTGTATAACATACATGTATTTTTTATATAGCCAAATCAGTCTTTTTCTTTGTAGTATCTGCCTTAGCATTCTTGAAAAGACATTTCCCATCTTAAGAATGTTTATAGATCTATATTTTCTTCTAGAGTTTTTTAATGGTTTATATGTTTTATTCCGTGTACATGTTCCAGATGTGATACCTTTGGCTCTGTGCTGTGGAAGGCTGCGTTTTGTGTAGATGTTTAGATGATTGGCCAGTGGGGAGTGTCACACCTCCTCCTTGTTTTGACATACAGTTGGGCACATAGGACACCTTCCTCCACACTTTGGCCTGTTCCCTTTGTAAGCGCAGCAGAACCTGAATTTTTGTTGGGCTATTTCTTTTAGTTTATTTCATTTAAAAATTTTGTTTATACTTTGAAATTTAAGTTCTAAGCAATGTATTCACATTTTGGATAGAGAAAACTAAGAATACTTTTTTTTTTTTCCAATTGTAGTGCTGAACTTCAGACCCTCTTAATGAACCAGTTAACAGTAAAGGTACAGTAAAATGTCTTTGTATTTACAGGGAGGGCTATGAACACATTCTTAATTTTTTTAGAATGGCCTATAGTATATTGCTTGCATACTAAATATATTTTTTCTCTTAATTAGGGCTTAAAAAAGCTTGGCCAGTCTATAGAGTCATCATATTCCAGTATACAAAAATTGGTTATAAGTCACTTACAGAGGTATGAAGGTGGTGTAGAATTTTTTTGGTATTGCATTTACGTGTTATTGGCATTGGTCATCTTTCTGCAGCCTTCACTTCATCATTTGACGTTCTCTTTTTGAGCCTTTTCTATCTAAAATTATTGCATTGGCATTTGATGGGAATTTTGAAGGGCCTAAGATTTAAAGAATCAATTATGGTAATACTGCTTTACAAAATAATTTTTAACATCTTTTCACCAGATTATGCCCTGTCTGGGCTTTTTTTCTCACCCAGACAACCAAGAGGTATATTTTGAATAGGGCATATACCCTCTTTTGAGCAGTGAAATTAAATATGTATATCATTTTGCAGTTTATAAAACATGTTATGTATTTTTGTGTTTAACACCTTGGCAGGGTGTTAGTCATGGTTATCTTTATTTTATACAAGAAGAGACAAGTTCAGAATGGTTATATGATTGGCCCAGAGTTACTAAGTGTCAGAGCCAAGACTCTCTCTGAGATTGTCGAGTCTCATGCTGTTTCTCACCAGATGCCTCACTGAAGTAATTGTCAGATGGATGCTCAGTGTTCGACTTAAATTTTGATAAATTTGTTTACGCTGAGTCCCTAACCCTTAGCTCCATTGTCTCTCCCTCTGATCACTTCAGCCTTGTCTTCCCCAGTCTGCCCTGTGCCCCTTAAATGTGTTCTCCACAGTGGATCTGATCATGTTGCTCTTACTCAAAATCTTCTAGTGCCTTCCCATTATTCTTAGGCCCAAGACCTTTCGTGGCCTTTAGCATACCTGCCTCTTGGCTTCACCCACACTCATGGCCTTCTCAAACTTGGCATTTTTTCTCCTACCTAGGGTTTTTATGCATCACTTTTGCCTTCTAGAATACTCCCATCATGCTCTTCACTTGTACTCAGATATTACTTGTTCAGAGAGGCTTTTCCTGCTCTCCCAAATTATATTGGGTTCTTCTGTTGGGCCTGCACCCTGTGCATTTCCTTCAAGGCGTTTATCCTATTTGGAATGCTGTAATGTCCAATTGTGTGGTTATGACTCTCTCTCCTGTTAGACTGTCAGTGCCACAAGGACCCTTCGTTTTGTTCACCATTAGGTCCCCGCTATCTGGCACAGTGCCTGACCTAAAATTGGAGTTTAAGAAATATTTGTTGAATGTTAAATACATAGCTGTTGGGTGAATAAGGTAACCGTATGCATATCCTAAAAGTGCCAGGACTAACTAACTATGGAACAAATTTGATCTTAGAAAATTTAATCTCGTGGTCGTGTACTCATCTCAGTAATCATTGTAACCAAATGATTCTGCTATACTATTTAGAGATAATTTTGAGAAATAAGTAGTTCTCGTAGAAATAAAATTGAAATTACTTTCCGTTTTTATTTCTCAAAATTTAGATATGTTCAAGCAAGCTAGTAGCTGCCTGTCACTTGATGGTAGTGATACTAATTTGTTTCTGCTGTTTTGATAGTGGCTCAGAGTCTTTATTATACCACTTGAGTGAACTAAAAGGAATGGCTTCATGGAAGCAGAAATATGAACCTCTTGGACTAGATGCTGCAGGAATTGAAGGTAGTAATTTCATTTTCAATTGAGTACATTAAATACCCTTTACTTACTTGACAAATGATATTTATTTATTTCCCTTTAGATGCTATTACTGCTGTGGGTTCTTTCATACTCAAGGCAAATGAACTTCTTCAGTAAGTATTAGAAATATCCAGAGTTATTAACCTGAGAATGTTGCATTTCACTTATATAAGAACCTAGTCACGATTTTCTTAAAAGTTTTTAAGTTTTTATCAAAATTACATCTTTACATGATTAAAACAAGCCAATAGCACAGTGATTTCATAAAGTAAAGCAGTGTTTTCCTGACGCACCCATCCTTACCCCAGGTCCTCTCTCTAGGATCTTTAAACTCTTGTGGCTGTTTCTATTTTTAGTTCTTCTGTAGGTTACCTCCATTTTTCTAAACCGTGTAACTATACTGCATTTCTTTCATTCATCAGCTTTTTAGAAATTATTCTTCGCTGTTTCTTTTTGTTTTTCCTAGACCCTCTTTCTTATTTTCTTGTATTGTCTGTCTGTATCACATCCTCGGGTTCTTTCCCTGTCTCAAGGGTAGTATCATATCCCAGCAATTCCCCTCTGTCCCCGGTTCCTCTTCCTTTAGCCTTCCGTCCCCACACGATCCAGACGCGGTGTCCCAGCTCTCCGCCGGCCACAGCACAGGCATCTTTTTCATTGCTTTCCTGGGGTAGATTTGGTTTTCTAGCATCTCCTCTTTCTTGGTTCATTTAATCATTTTGCTGGAAAACATCCTTCAGTAACTTAGAAAGCAGACATGCACGGATAAACTTTCTGTGTCCTTTTGTGTCTTGTCTCCTACCTTCACACTTAATTGATAGTTTCCACTGGGTATAGGATTTTGAAGGGGAAATCATCTCTCATAGAACCTTGAAGCAGCGCTCCATTGTTTCTGGCCTTTTTGTTGCTAATGTAAGATCTGGTACATCTGATTCTCATTCCTTTGTGGGGTATTTTAATTTTTCTCATCTTTTTCAAGAAAAACTTTTTCTGGAAATTTCACCTTAGTGCTTTTAGAGGTGGATCTCTTCATTCATTATGCTTATGATAACATATCATTTTAACCTGAATTCTATTGTTGTTTTGATAATTTCTTCTTTTCTCTCTCCTTTTTTTTTTTAACTATATTTTCATTATAGAAATCTAGTTCATTAAATAATAGACTTGATGGATTCATTCTGTATGGAAAGTAAGATATGAAAAATATGAGAGAAAAAATTTTCTCTTTTCTGAGAAATTTTCTTGATTTCATAATCCAGCACCATCATTCATCAATAGACATTTCATGAGCATTTAACTATGTTTTAAACACTGTTTTAGATGCTGAAGATATAGCAGTGATCAGAACTAATAAAAATTCTTGCCTACGTAGATCTTACATTCTAATGTAACAAGACAGACAATGAATGAATAATTAAAATACATAGTATGTCAGATACTGATAAGTAGTGGTGAGAAAAACAAAGCAGGGGAGGACCTAGGGCATGCTAGGCATGGGGAGTGTACTTTTATATAGGTGGTCAGAGAAGGCCTCACTCAAAGGACGATATTGAAGAGAAACAGGACGGAATGAGCCTTACTGATATCGGGGGGCAAAAGAGACAGCAAGGGTGAAGGCCCTGAGTTTGGAGCATGGCTGGCATGTTGGGGGACCTCAAGGAGGCATAATAAAGTGAATTGAATGGCAGTATGAATTGAGAGAGGTCATAGAAGGTAGGCCAGGTGGCGTGAAGCCTGTAGGCTGTTGTAAAGACCTTGGCTTTTACTCTGGGTATGATAAGCTTTTAGGGAGTTATGAATCGTTGAATGACAGGAGGTATGCCTTAACATTTTAAAAAGATCTCTCTTGTTATTTACTTAGTATTGTGAGTAGATTATAGGAGGGTAAGGACAAGCCAAGAGAGAAACAGTGGTCAGAATCTGAAGTGGTCAGAATCTGGATGTATTTTTAAAGTATAAATTACAAGATTCGCTAAAATGATTTGTATGGATGACAAAATAAAGGAGTCATAGGGTAATTATGAGAATTTTTATTAGGTCTGTTCACTGCTATATCCTCAGCATCTAAAACAGTGTTTAAAAGCACCTGGAAGAGTAGAATTAACATTTAATGAAATGGGGGAAGACTTGGGGGAGTATGTATATATCTGTGTGCTTTACGCTCCTCAGTTTGGGTTCATCTGATATTTTTTATGATTAGATTCAGGTTATGCCTTCCAGGCCAGAATACTACATAATCAGTGGAGTGTCCCTCTCAAGGTGTCACATCCAGAGGCAAATGATGTCCATCTACATCTCCTTCGTGACATTAATTTTGATCACCTGGTCAGTGTTACACATATTAATTTTGAAATGACTATTAAATACATAGGTGGAGCTGTTCACTACATGTTGATGATATGAGACTAACATTCAGGGGAGGAGTCCGTGCTGGAAATGTGAATTTGGGGGCTAGCTGCCCATCAGTGTTATTTCAGGCTGTGGACCTGGATGAGGCAGTGCGCTTAGGGAAGAGGAGAGATTTGAAGACTGAGTGATGGGCTTTCCAACATTTAGAGATGGGCTCGATGGGGAGCTGGCAAAGGAAACTTAATTTCCAAAAGCGTTTTCTTATTTCTTTAATCATTTTTCAAAGCTTTGCTCTTGCTCTGTGTTTGTGACATCTCAGATCTCTCTAAGGACATTAGTTAGATTTTTTAAAAGTTCGTGCTGCTCCCTGAATTATCTCCACTTCCTGGGTCACTTTTCTGTTTGTCTCTGTCTCTTGTTGCAAGCATCCTTCTGATACTTGATGCCTGATGGTTTACTCATACTTATTCACGAGGCAGTTGGAAGTTGTTCACAATCTCTAAGTGCAGGGCAGCCCAGAGCCAGCCCGAGTGCCAGAGTGTTCAGGGCCTTGCTATGTGCAGCTGGTGCCCACACGGAGGTGCCCCAACTCTTCCCAGTTCATTTCGTTTCTTCGAAGAACCCTGATTCTTTGTTTTTATCTGGAAGGTAAACCCCAGGGCATTCATATATTTTGGGAAAGAACATACTGGTCACTCTATATCAGTTTGTCCTCTTGTGTCCAGCCCCCCCACGTCATCTTCATGTCTTCTGTTGAACCTGACATTTCTGAGGATGGAGTGTCTTTGAGGTTCTGCAGGGTGCGTGATTCCTTGCTGCCCTCCTTGCACTGTCTGCCATGAGGCCACCTCTGCTGAGCTTCATCAGATTCTAGTCCTCCATTGATCGGCTTTTGACACTTCTAAAATTTATTTAGATTTCTTTTTTATTCCTTTTTGTGTGTGTGGGTTTATAACATATAACACCTCTCTCCACTAATCCACTATCATTTTATTGGGGTTTTAGAAAGTAGAGTTTATAGATGCTGTTCTCAGAAGGCAAAATGAGAGGAAAAGTGATACTGCTTCTTCTATATTTTGAATTATATTTTGGTTCACCATATTCGCAGAGAGTAAATATAAAAATTAAGCTTTCTCTGATCATCTTTCAGTATGAATGAAAGGTAATATTTAACTTCTTGCTCCTTCAATGTAGGTAGAATGTAGCATTTTAGGTTAAAGATGGAGAAACTGAGGCAGTGAGAATTTCGATGTTAGCCTCTAACAGATCAATGTTTACCTCAGGTTAGAGTGAGATCAGGAAAGATGCAAAGGAACTTTTTTATTTTTCTATTTTCGCTGCAGGAGAATTGATCATGTTGCTTAGTAATGTAGACATGTCACAGTCTTTTAAGTGCAGGGTTTGATTGTGTACAGAAAGGATGGTTATAACAACCTGCCTCTCCCGCAGTGCTATGACACTTAATGCTTGGAAGGGGCTTCAAGATGCAGGAATGAAAAGTGCAGGTGTTACTTGCTTAGAGTAATTACCTTATAGATATCAGCTTAAAAGATTTTAAAAAAAACAATACCCAGCTCTGTACTCAGAAACAGTTTCATTAAAATGACGATGACTTCCATTTATTCACTTGATTTTGGGGGTGCATTTGTGTAAAGAACAAGGAAATTCAACTTTTGAGTTATAAGGTTAAAAGTCAACCACCACAAATAATGTTGAGTGGTAAAGAGTAGAAACTTATGATTTTCTGTTGGAATTGTTTTTTTTTCTTACTGACCAGTGAGTACTTTTTTAAACTGAGAATAATGCTGAGAGCTGTTTTTTGGTTTTTGTTTTTTTCTGGTTTCTTTTATTTGCAGAGTTAGAAAGAATTTCACACTTTACTGAATGCTAGGGGAAACTATTACACAGTTTGTGGCAAGGCTGTTATAACCAGTTAGAATCTGAGTTATTTGCTTTATTTTTAAAAAGAATCAGAATTTGCTCTTAAAATTTTATTTTAGGTATGTGTTTAATTTGTAAAAGCTTTTCTAAAGGCTTAAATGTCACCCAGATAGGATGTAATGCAACAGTAAGGATTGTATTCCATGATAATTTAACAGTGTTACATGAATGCCATGTAATTTATTCCTGATTTCTTTTATTTTTATCTTTTAGAGTTATAGATAGTAGTATGAAAAACTTCAAAGCATTTTTTCGGTGGCTTTATGTGGGTAAGTTAAGTGAATGAAGCATTCTTGTTTTAATATATTTTTTTAATTGTGAAGCATCAATTTAGAATATTTCATTTACTCTAGTAAACTTTCAGATACCTATAAGAGAGAGTGAATAGTGTGAACGAACCCCTCCTGCCCTTCAACTAGTTCAGTTTTTACTGCACGGCTAGTCTTCTCTACCCCACCCATCCCCACCTCCCCACAGGAATATCTATCACTCACTGATAATCTTTTTTTACCTTTCGATGTCTCCTTAGGTTAAAATAGCATTTTTGAATCCCTGAGATGTATTAGGCACTGCTAGGTGTTAGATTAAAAAAAAAAAAGTAATAGTAAAAATAAGACACAGCCTCTGCTTTGAATAGCTTATTTTCTGTTTTATATTTTGGTCTTCTGTCTCTAGATCTATCTCGTCTGTTATGGAAGCCACTAACCACATGTGGCTATTTCAATTAGTTGAAATGTTATAAAATTATGTATTCATTCCTCAGTCATTCCAGCCACATTAGAAGGACTCAGTAGCCACATGTGGTTAGTGGCTACGGTGTTGTACAGCACAGGCTAGGATGTTTTATTTCCATTATCACTTCTGTTGAACAGTGATGCCCTAGCTAATTGAATGAAGACCACTTATGTCCTTGTTCAGTATCTTCAGAGGATCTTTGCACTTGTAGGTAATTAATATATATTTAGCAACTTGATATTAAATATTTGCTGTGTAGTATATGCATATTTTATTTAGGTCTATTCGTACTGTCATTTTAGTGACCTCTAAATATCTTTGAAATAATCCAATATACATGTCCCTCCAATATATGCCAAATTTAATTATAAATGGAATTTATCCCATATTTGTTAAAATTCTGAAGAGTAAAATAGAAAATAAATTACCAGAATTGTGGTAGCATCCTTTAAAGAAATGCCCAGATCTTTAATTCAGATATTTTAAAAACAGACTTTATATTGGTTAGCCTAATATAATTGCTTTTGATAAAATAATGAATGTGATCTATAGATGTTGCGTTGATATTTCTAATTCTTAGATTTTTCTCAGAACTGTACCAGCATGAGCCAGGATGGGGAGCCAGAGTGTTTATCAGGCCAGCCTGTTTAATTGATCGGAATTGTTAATTAGAACAAATTACAGTATCAAAACTGAACGAAATCCTAGAAATAATTTTCTTTTGCAGAAGTAGTAGTTCGGTTTTACTTATTTGAGTAATTTATATAATTTATATTCTTAGTGCATGTCCTAACTGTAATAAGCTAGATTAAAAGAGAAATGAATTGCTGTTCAGTCTTTATCATTGGAGCAGGACAGTGTAGAAAGCTCCAATGTTGAATTGGGGCACTGCAGACCTAACTGTAGTCTGGCTCTGCCACTAGTTAGCTCTATAGCCTTGGTTTGCTCTTTTGTAAAATGCCATCTCCGTGAAGGCAGAAACTTCTTTTTATACTCCTGTATCCCTATACTCAGTTTTTAAATCGATAAATGAATGAATGGAATTAGATTATGTCTGATTTTTCTGATAATATAGAAGTTTAAAGTAATTACAAATGATTTCTGAAATAATCTATATTTGCATAAGCAAGTCCAACATGCTTTCTCATGACCTAACACAAGGAGTGTGTTCAAACACTATGCGGAAGCGTGTGCAGCGTGCTTCATGACTTGGGTGGGTGCAACACAGAAACACGGTGTAGGCGAAGACAGCCCTGTGGAGGGACAAGAGTCAGCCACAGACACTAGGTTAAAGACAGTATGTAAATCATTAAGTCTCAGTGCAAGTATCTTTATGGCATTCTAAGGCTTTTGGAGGAAAGAATCACTTGCAGATTTTAAGAGAAGAGGAATCTCTGTACACGAAACCTTAGTAGTCTTAGCACAAGGCGGCAGTTAGATTTGTTAGTCTGGAGTAGCAATGGGTTGAGTTGAAGGAGAAAGTGAAAAATAATAGTTTAGGATGGTTAGTTCAGCCTTTTTGAACTTGAAAATATAAATCAAATTTAAATTCTTCACCTTTTGTGTTTAGAAGAAAATAACTTTTCCTAGGTGAAAGGAAGCTGTTGATAATTGAAAATTTTGTCTAGTGAAACACATTGGTCATGGGAAAGCATCGATAATTAAAATTATGTTTCCTTTAGAAATGTTTTTTAAATTTATATTTCCAGCAATGTTGAGAATGACAGAAGACCACGTACTTCCTGAGCTGAATAAGGTAGTATGTAGCAGTATGTTTTCCTCACGCGTTAGGTACCTCCTGGCTGAGCTCAGCCTTGGTGGTCATCTGGGCCTTCTTATTCAGTTATTAGTTAACAGGGTGTCAGGCTGCAGACATGAGGCAAGTTTTAGTAAGCCTTTTATTTTTAAAAGAAATTTACATGTTATATATATTTTGAAATCTCAGAATACCTTTATTATGGCTTTTAAATTTATAATTTTTATGTTCGTATACGATTTTATAATTCATATAACATACATTGTTTGTATTCCTTGTTTTAATGTCCTTAGATCTTAAGTGCATTATTTTCTTTGCAAACGTAGTACTTAGATAGTTGTGCCTATGTTGATATTTGGTAAGCCCAGTTTCTTTCTGACTGTGATGGATTATGACAAGCTGCATTGCAGTCTCCTTCCAGGAAGATCTTTAAGAATAGGGCAAAATTCCCACTTGATTCCTGCAGCTTAGTCATCCTCACCCCTGCCCAAACTGTCTGATTCAGATAGGTTTTATAATTTTGAGCCTGAAAAAGCGAGCATTAAAATAAGTCTCAGTGAAACTAAATGACTAAGGGATGACACCTCTTAACACGAAGTAGATTTTCTGTGCTGTGGGTGACTGTCCTTGCAAACTGGAAAAGTTCACATTAGCTGTTTCTCTGCCGTTACTCTTACCTTTATTTTGGCAGATAAAATACGTTAATTGTTGGGAGGGACCCAAAGGTTACTTTTTTGAGGGCTGAAGAACTAGGGTAGCGTGAGGGAAGGGTCTTTGCAAGAAGCAGAGGCCAGCACTGAAGCAAGCAACAGGTGATTTGCAGCCCTTAAGTCAGGTCAAGGTTATTTATCTAGGCTAACAGTCCCCCCACTCCCAAAGGAGGGACCCTGCACACCTTGGCTTAGCACAGGCATAAAATAATAACGTTAGGCCAGAAGGAGTTCTGTAGCGTTTGGATTGGCTGGTTGGAAAATGGGTTTAAGTATTTAATTACATGCCTCTCAGAAACCCCGGATTTCCTCTTATTTTCAGAGTTAAATAATCATCTGGATTTCTATTGATATTTCTTAGAAGGAACTGTGCTTCTTTGTTCTGTGGCTTTTAGTACATAGTAAAAAAAAAATCACATTTATTACATAGTATTTCTTTTAATAGGAAGCTTTCTTTTTATTTGATTTCTTTTTGTTTTTTTTTTTTTTTGGTTTTGATAGATGACTCAAAAAGATATCACATTTGTTGCTGAATTTCTTACTGAACATTTCAATGAGGTAGGAAATTGGTATTTTCCACGATGCTGTTTTTTTCTTGATAATTGCAATAAACCTGTGTAACAGTAAAAAGTAATCAGATTTAATCCGATTCAAGTGAAGTTTTTAGCAATTTGGCTTTTTACACTATTGAACTAATTAATGGCAGTTCTTATTTATTAAACATAAAGCCTTTAAATTGAAATAAGCCTTTTGTTTGTATGTGTGTCTTACAGCCCATGAAAGAAAGAGTAACTGCCACTAATAACTCTCTTAAAAAATAAAGTTTTTGGTTTAAATATAAGATCTTTTTTTCTATTGTGAGTTGACTTAACAATAAAGCTGTATTTATTCTTTCTAGGCTCCAGACCTTTATAATCGAAAAGGAAAATACTTCAATGTTGAAAAAGTTGGTCAGGTATGGGCTTTGGATTGAACTAAGTTATTAATTTTAACTAATTTAAATACACTAGCAGTGTTAGTCTTTATTGTCCAAAGATTATGGAAAGTAATGTAATACCGTATATTCAGGAAATAACCGTAGAGTAGCAGTTTTTAAACTTTCTGGTCTTGGAACTCTTTTACATTCTAAAAATTATTGAGGACTCTGAAGAGCTTTTATGTGGGTCATATCTATTAATGTTAAGTGTTATTAGGTATTAGACATTAAACAGAATAAATTATTTCTAAATTTATTTTAAAAAATAACCATCGTTTTATTGAAAAACAATTATCATTACATGTTAATATAAACATTTTTAATAAAAAATAACTTACAAAACAGTGAAGAGTGGCATTTTTTAATATTTTTGCAAACCTCTTTAATGTCTGGCTTGATAGAAGACAGCTAGATTCTCATATCTCTTTTTGTATTCAATCTGCTAATCTGTTGTGATACCTGGTTTTGGTTAAAGTATGTAAATAAAGTGGCTTCATATATAGGTGTATAGTTGGAAAGGGGAGAAGTATTTTAATAGTTTTTTTAGATAATTGGATGTTACTTGATACTGTACCAAATCCTGACAGGTGATAGAAGTTAGCTTCAATGTGGAATCTAAATTGCATCAGTGGACTTTTTATACTCTGATATAATAAAATCCATTCATCTGCCTTGAACTTTGAATAGGTCTTTTACCCATGCATGATTTTGTAACATCATGTCTCTGCCATTGGAGAACCTTGATTCACTGAGTTATGCAGATTTCTCATATACTGACACCTTGCTTCATATAGTATCCAAAAGTGAGGTTTTATTAATGTCACCAATTTCATCAGACAGTCTTTGAGTACTGCGAAGCTGTTGAGCACACAGTGGCAAATAAAGGTTTTCAAAATTTTAATTTTTGCATGAATGTTTGAATTTTATCATTGGCAACAGATACGATCAGTTGTTTTACTTAAAATGACAGGCTCATTTTATTTATTTTCAAGAAAATATCTGCCAAATACCCAAGAATGGATAATCCTAGTTTTCCTGCCAGTCATTCTTTCAAGTAAAAGTGGAATTCCATTAACAGCAAAAAGTGCCTGGCTTAAGTCACAGCTACATTTTTATAAATGCTTCTCCCCATGGTAATCATTATGCTTCGGTGTGCAGCAGAAGTGCTTTATGTATACTTTCAGTTCCTTCACACAGGATATTAAAAAGATTTGTACTCAAAGGTTGAGATTTAATAAAATTAATTATTTTAATAGCTTCATTAGTGTTTAGTGAAACTGTGTGTGGCAAAGAAGAATGCAGTGACTTGCTGGTAGGGTTTGGTGCCACTGCCTGGCTCTTAGTGACGAGACCAGCAGATTTTCCCACCTGTACTTTTGACTTTCAGTGTAAATGTCATTATAGTGAAAGGGGCAAATTACATCTTGATATTATTATGAAAATGGTATTGACCTCACGAGTCCCTGAAAGCATCTTGGGGACTCCCAGGGGTCCAGGGACCACATTTTGAGAGCCACGCCTGTAGAGTACATTGACAGTTGACCCTTCAGATTGATTTGTAAAGTTACATATATAAGCTTAAAAGTGTGCTTCATGAAAATGGAACACAAAATTTAAACTCAATTTATGGTGTCTACACCTACAGCATTCGAATCTTTTAGTAGTTAGCAGTTTGTTTAGTCGTTTGGCATTTAACACACTTTGATCACCTCACTTAGAATAATAGCAATGCACTTTTCAAGAGGACTTGGTAGTAAAACAAACTAACTTATTAAATAGAATAATGTTAAATATAAATTTTTGAAGATTTCCTCTTTAGTTTCTTACCTTTAAATCTTTAATTCTGTATTTCTAGTACTTGAAAGATGAAGACGATGACCTTGTGTCACCCCCTAACACAGAAGGAAATCAGTGGTATGACTTCCTTCAGAACAGCAGCCACCTTAAAGGTATTTCACGAACCCAGTAGAGCTTGCCCATGTTTGTATTTATTTGAGACCAGTACATCAGCTGACAGTTTTGCCAAATACTTCCTAAATACTTCTGAGTTCTTTAGAGTTACCTTTTGTGTCCATTTCATTTGATTCTGAAGAAACAGCAAAATAACAAATAATACATGACATGACCATTATCAGAAACACTCTTGATATTAACTGTGATATAGTAAGATTGCTTATTCTTAAGTATTGTCTGTTTTACACCCTATAAAAAAAATAAGATATTGGGAAGAGAACTATAGAGCCTACTCGAGAAGTCTGTTTTGCCAGGGCTAATCTCTTAACTCCTAAAAGTATAATAATGATGCATCACTATATTCTCCTGAGGTTGAAGCTTTTTGGTTTGTGTGTTATGCCTTTCATTCTCTAGGATCATAAAATGTTGACACGGTAAAACTTTAGCATTATTAGGGCTGCAGCACAAAATAGCAACCATTAAATGTCAGAATTTCACTACTTTAAATGAAAATATTTTTTAAGTTAGCATTTCCCTGCTGTCTCAAAGAGTAATCTGATCTCAGTCTAGTTTCTTAGATCCTTGGGGTAATAGCCACATGTCCATTATTACCTCCTTTAATTCATGCAAGAGCCTGTGGGGTAGGTACTTGTTATCCTCATTTTACTAAGGAGGAAACAAGGTTAAAGAAGGCGCAAGATCATACAAGCTAGGAAGCGAGGGAGCTAGGATTATCTTAACTGCAGAGCCTCAGTTTGTAGCTGGACTCAGTAGTAATCTCTGCCTCTTTTATCTGGTTGGTGTTTATCTGGATGGAGGGAGGGAGGGAGGAAGGGACAGAAGAGGGAGAGAATTCTCTGAGGCCCAGAACTTTGCTTATTGCTCTTTTGTTTTAACCCTAGAAGTCCAAATTCTTTTCCAGGGCAGGACATATTTTGTATTGCTTGAGAGTCAAGATCACTAGAGAAATGTAGCAATGTAAATTAGCTGTTGGGTGGAGGGAGAATAGAGGTATAGCTGACTCTTTTGCTGTAGTTAATCAGGATGCCCAAAGAGTACGGATGGTACCTGAGAAGGGCCAACAGCAGTGTGCCAGGAGTGGTGGCACCTGGACTGTATTGGGCTACTATTGATCTGGGAACTTTGTTGCTCTAAAAATAGGTCCCACTCATCTTCTGTGGCTGAATAGAAAGGCTTGATCTTAGCTACAGGCCTCGTGTTTAACACAGATACACTAGACTAACTCCATCTTATACCCTTGCTGTTTGAGTTGTGAGTTTCAGCAAGCTCAGTAATCTCCCAGTTTCTAAGTCTAGTATTAATAACAACTATCATGGAACTATCAAGAAAACTAATAAAACTTATAACACTTTGCAGAAATCAGGTGCTAAATGCTTAGTGTATACATTTTGTTAGGGCACATGAGAGAGTCAATATTATATACTGGGTCCCAGTTGGTGCTCTGGAAACTGGATTGCTTGGGTTGGAATCTCGCTCTGCTACTTCCCAGGAGTGTGGCTGAGAGCGAGTTGCCTAACCTCTCTGCGCCCCAGCTGTCTCCTCTGAAAATGAGGATGATGATGGGGCCTCCCTCCAGAAGCCGTTGTGGAGATTCAGAATTAATCTATAAAAAGCACTTAGCACAGTGTCTGGCACATAGCACATAAATCGTCACTATATTAGCATCTGAGCTGTTTTTACTCAAAACACTTCTGACACCAAAATGGGAGGTTTATTTCCTCATAAGACCAGTTCTGACACCAACTAGGTGTCCTACTGTTTAATTTGGATGCTATCTACTGTTAGCACCAGACTCCACAGGTTTAAAGGCTTCGTCCCACAACAGTGCACCCACTTCAGACTTCAGTTGCAAGTATTGGGTCCCCAGGTTAACTACATTTCTGTCCCACTTGGCTGCAAAGTTGGGGATTCTCACAGTTTCTCCCCACCTTCAGGTTTGATAATTCACTAAAATGGCCCATAAAACTTAGAAAAACACTGCACATGTATTTACCGGTTTACTATAAAGGATACACATAAGGAGCAGCCAAGTGGAAATGGTGCATAGGGCGAGGTGTGGGGGAGGGGCACAGAGCTGCCTCCAAATGCATCATCATCCCAGAACCTGATGTAGTCACTCACTGCCCAGAGGCCCTCCCAGCTCTCTTGTTTAACAGCGGGTTTTATGGAGTTTTCTTTTGTAGACATGATTGATTAAGTCATTGACTGTTGGTGATCAAACTCAAGCCCAAACCGAAGCCTCCCTCTTTTTTTTAACCTGTAAAATGGAGTATATGATGCTTACTTTTACAGTTGTAAGCAGTGAAAATAACAGATATGTAAAGAACCTAGTATACTTGGTGTCAGTAAATACTTCATTATGTATTACTTTCTACTGATAAAAACCTTTTTAAAAGTAAAGAGCTTATTTTCATAACACTAGTTTCTTGTGTCTTGCTTTTGTTTTTAGCATACTCTTCTGAAACAATACGGGCTCTTGTCACTCCATCGTGGCAAAAAATAAAGAAGGAACTTTATTTCATTATATGTCATCCCTTTCTTCTTAGAGCCAAAAGAAGCATACTGTTGGATTTTGGTAGGGAAAAATAGCATATAGAATAATATGCTGCTAGAACTTAGCCTATAGTAAGTATGGTGGTTTTTAGCAGGCCGGCAGCAGGGGATGACGAAATGCAGACAGTCATGGTGGTTTTGAGTGAGGTTGTGTGAAGGTGTAATGAAGTAGCCAGGAAGAATTCCACCATCAGAAAAGCCCTGTGGGCTGGCTCTAACAGTAGAGTATTTTCTCCCAATCATCTGGTTTACTATAGCTTTTTGTTTGTTTGTTTCAAACCAGAAAGTCCTTTGCTGTTTCCTTATTATCCTCGAAAATCATTGCATTTTGTGAAAAGGCGGATGGAGAACATTATTGATCAATGTTTGCAAAAGCCAGCAGTAAGTTTGAAAGAAATGCATGTCTTTGTGTAGGAGCAAGAATTTCTACAGTATGGGGCTCGTTTATGTGAATGATCATAGTTGTTAAGATGAACCATATGAAAATGCTGATATTCAAATGGTTTTGATTTAAAAAATTGGCAGTTTCTTCATGTGGTTTCCCCTAATATTTCCTCTTATTGTTAGTTCCTTACATAAATTAAAAATAAAAAGATTATTGAAAGTGTTGGCATCTTTAGAATTTGTTCCCAGAACAAACTTGCTGTAAATGATCTTAGTTATAGAGCTGATGATATGTCTCTTATTTATTATCGATGGGTGGATGATTGATGCTAGGACATTAGAAGTGGTTCTTCAACCTGCTGTGTGCTTATCGCCAAGGTCTTTTACAGCTCAATTTTCTCTTTTCCTTGCTGTTATGACTGTCATTAAAGTCTCTTGTGTGAAAGATTTGGTGATGTAGATGATATTTTTTACTTGACTTGACCAGTGATGATCAGTCACTTTCTGTAGAGTATTTATCTGTGTGTATGTAAATGTTCTAATAATATCTTTAATCTTATTTAGGATGTAATCGGAAAATCGATGAATCAAGCAATCTGTATTCCATTATATAGAGATGCTAGAAGGTAATTCTTTTTACCTTTTGGGTGGTAAAATTCAGCAGCCAATTTAAATTTTTCTTAATTTTTTTTCTTTTTGTTTTAGTCAGGACTCTACACGTAGATTGTTCAAATTTCCTTTTCTGTAAGTGTGAGTTTCTTCCTTTCATGTGAACAATACAATTTTGTTCTGCATTGGTAGCTGAATATCATGTTTTGACATTAAATTATTTTTCTTCAGGTGGAATAATAAAACTTCAAATCTACACTATCTTCTTTTTACTATTTTGGAAGATTCACTTCATAAAATGTGTATCTTAAGGAGACATACTGATATTTCCCAGTAAGTATTAATCTGAAGTTTGAATCAGAAGAATTAAGATTTTATTATTTTTAATCATAAAACGTACAGCCTTCCTGACATTTCAAGTTTTATTTGAGCTACTTATGACTTTAGGCTTCTCACTGAACCGTTCTTAGTGTTAATTTCCACGTCCTTAAGATGATAGTGCCAAATTAGGAAGCTATATGATCCCTTCTAATTATAGATTTTCTAATTTTGCATTGATATATAGCAATTACATGTAGGACTGTTTTAGGGTTAGGAAAAATATTAGAGCGGAACACTGTGATATTTTTCATGATTACATATCATGAACTTGTAGAAGTCCAAAACTGAATTTTGGGTTCCTCGTAGAAATTTTTACCTCAGTTAAGTATGGGTTTCATTAAACAAGAGGGTGCCCCTATAGAGACTTCTTTTGAGACTCCAAGTAAAGTTCTGTAAGTCGAATCATATTCAGAATGTTTTTAGCAAGGGTCCCCCAACCCCTGAGCCACAGACGGGTGTCAGTCCATGGCCCGTTAGGAACTGGGCTGCATAGCATGGAGGTGAGCAGCAGGCAAGTGAGCGAAGCTTCACTTGTATTTGCAGCCGCTCCCCAGCGTTAGCATCACGGCCTCAGCTCCACCTCAGATCATCAGGCATTAGATGCTCATAGGAACCCTGGTTCCTGATGCCAAAAAGGTTGGCGACTGCTGCCATTAGTATCTTAAGTGGTTTTAATATGAATTTCAAGGACATTCTTTGAGACCAAGATATAGCCAAAGAAAAATGAATTGGGTTGTTTCAGATGTCCTTAATTTTATAAGGTATCTAGTACTTTGGTAAGTGTAAAATTTTAAACCAAGTTGTAATTTTGATGTTAGGTTTGTGTATCTGTGTTTAAACTGTTGTTAGTATTCATTCTAGAGTGAGCACAGTGGCACTCTGGTCTGGAATATGGTGATTAGGTAAACGTGCTGACACTCACAGTCATGTTCTTTCGAGCATGTAGGTTATTGCTGTCCAGATTGTTCCACAGTCTCTTTTCCCCCTTCTTTCTTCAAGATCTGTAAGTAATGGACTAACTGCTATTAAATTCGGGAGCTTCACATATGCCACGACTGAGAAAGTGAGAAGAAGGTAAATCTTGAATTTTGTTTGGATGATATACACACACACATGATAATAAATGCAAATTATAGGAGTATGGTTAGGTTCAGTTACAGTGATGATATACCTAGAAGGCCTTCCTCACTTGTAACATAGTGGGCAGGATTGGTTTTATACTTAGAGAATTAATTTGACTTAGAGTTGAATAGAACCTTACCATCTTGCAGCAGGAATTTATGAAGCGTGATCGTCTATAATTAATACTTCCGAGCTCCCTGTTTGTTAAGAAGAAAGGAATGTGGTTTCAGAGGCAGATGGCTGAGGTTCTTGGTACGACCAACAGAAATGTCAAGTGGGATTATGCTTAGCGTGGTGGGATTGTCTTCGGGTAGAAAAGGGGAACAGAACTGAAGTCAGCTCTGAGGCTTTGCAGAGGAGAGAACTGACACTAACCATAGGCTCATCTTTTCCTCATTTTCCTTACTTAAGAGTATTTTATGATAAGGTCTTTGAAGTTGTTATGTCTTCATATGTAAATCTTATTTTTACTTTTCAGTCTGGTTAACTCAAAAAATATATACATGGAATCTCCATGGGCTTAAGGCCTGACTTGATGTCGAGAGTCTTCTGAAACCGAACCAGCCTCACAGATTTTTCTTTTTTCAGGATAACCTAGTTTTAGGGCCTAGTGATATTTATGAATAATCAGTACAACAGGTAACTGGTTTTAGTGCAAGCTAAGGATATATTTTAAATGTTATTGAATAGAACGTCACTTGATTTTTTATTTTAAAGTTTTCTACTTGGTAACGAGTATAATGTTATGCATACAGTATTTTCTCAGTAAGAGTCATCTTTGATATAACAAAATATTTCTGTTCTAGCACCTACAGTTGCTTAGATGCACAGTTTTATGATGATGAAACTGTAACGGTAGTTCTTAAAGACACTATAGGACGTGAAGGAAGAGATAGACTTTTGGTCCAGCTGCCATTGTCTTTGGTATATAACTGTGAAGATTCTGCAGAGTATCAGTTCACTGGGACTTACTCTACAAGGTAACTAACTCATTAGTAAGATTGTCATTCCGCTATCTCAGATAAATGTTTTTTATGTATATTGTATATTCTAGTTCTTTAGGTATGCTAGATAATCATTACTAGGGATAATCATAAAGTCAACAGCAGAAATACTCATTTTTTCATTAAAAAATGCTGTCTTCAATAGCGCTTTGGTCCCTTTGCTTTAATAGTAAATAAAGAATTATTTGCTAGAACAGAGTTGGGAATTATTTGGAGGAAAGAGTGGGACTTGTGTTAATTATTTTCAGGAGGAGCATTAACTCCAGTTGATAGTAGAATTACTTTAATTGCCTTTAGTGTTTTCTTTCCAGAATTAGGACCTCAGTAGCCATGTGGAGGGTACATGGCCATTTCCAAGAGATGGCTTTAGTTGACTAAGATTTAAGTAAGCAAATTATTTTTCTAATTTAAAAATGTGTCCATTTGTTTTCCTTGAAAGGGAATCAAAAACCTTACTAAGACGATATTCTGCCTATTTGCAATTGCAGTATTTTCGTAGAATGCAATACCCAGCTTTTTTATACCATGGCCAGTAGTTTTATAGTGGGAATGGGAATATTGTTGGACTCACACCCATGGTTGGCCCTGATACCACCCCCGGTAATCCAGGGAAGCGATCCCCTTTACACGTGCGGTTTTCCCCTCTCTAGGCTGGATGAGCAGTGTGCCGCTATCCCCACACGTACCATGCACTTCGAGAAACATTGGAGATTACTGGAGAGTATGAAAGCGCAGTATGTTGCTGGGAATGGCTTTCGAAAAGTATCCTGTGTGGTAAGTATTTACAAATTGTTTACGGACTAAGAGCAACAGGGAAGTGACTTTGGATCTACAAGGTCCTTACAGTGCAAACATTTTGTGATACGTTGCTTTTATTGGTTATGAGCTTGTTAGTCACCCTACCTATTTAATTCTCTTGTTCCGAGAAAGGTTACTAAGCACTTATTAACAGTTCTCGTTTTTAATTATGTTGTACGTGGAGATCCTTTCATGCAAAATGAAAGCTGAGTTTAGTGATTTTGTTGTAAATTGATGGGAAAGTAATTTTTTTTATAAAACCATTCTTTTAACTTCTGATTTCTAATCCTTATTTATAATGTATAAGTTAAGCCATTAATTTAAAAGTCCTTTATTTGGCTTTTTCTTTAGTTAAGCTCAAATCTCCGGCATGTGAGAGTATTCGAAATGGACATAGATGATGAATGGGAGCTGGACGAGTCTTCAGATGAAGAGGAGGAGGGCAGTAATAAGCCTGTAAAAATAAAGGAAGAGGTGTTGTCCGAGTCAGAGGCGGAGAACCAACCAGCTGGTGCCGCGTTAGCTCCGGAGATAGTCATTAAGGTGGAAAAACTTGACCCTGAGTTAGACTCGTAATCTAGCTTGCCATTGTTTCGTATGTTTTCATTATGTCAGAAAAGACATAGGAGATGGGCTAAGATGTCTTGAACCACTTCTAATTTTCTTTGTATAACAAAGAATAAATACTAAATTTTATTTTTCTTATCCTGTTTCATATTCTCTTAGTTATTTTGATAGACTTTATTTTTGCTGAAATTTCTTTTTATTACTATGTGCAGAACTAGTGTTTTAAGAAAACAAATTGAATGTGAAGAAAAGGTTCAGTCTTTTCTGGCAGAAGGTATCAGGAATCATTCCTATATGAGCAAGAAATTACATTGAAATAGTCACTCATTTTAAATGTAGACATTTGTTCCTATTTTTCCATCTTCCCTTCTAGTTTACTTTAGGTCTGTCCAGAAGGCTTTCAAAATTGTTCTCAAATTCTTTTGAATTACTGTATTGCTAAATAACCAAAGATGGATACTGTGTTAATGATCTAAATAGCAAAAACATTGCTTGACACCTACTTGATTATCTTTTTCTTATGCTGTATTTGAGCTATGAATTTTTGAATCAGCAGTACTCAGAAGTGTCTTTTTCCTCTACTTAGAATTGATGAAGGATATATGGTGGCTGTCTGTGTGGTTGACTCCTTGGGAAC
Source organism: Rousettus aegyptiacus (assembly GCF_014176215.1). Classification (NCBI taxonomy): domain Eukaryota; kingdom Metazoa; phylum Chordata; class Mammalia; order Chiroptera; family Pteropodidae; genus Rousettus; species Rousettus aegyptiacus. Next base: position 13,987,290 of record NW_023416285.1, read on the forward strand.
ATGAGAAATAGGTTCAACTAAGCATAATTCAGCATTAGTGCAGACGGGCCACTCTTGATTTCCTAACGCTCATTCCTAAAGTGGACTGGTATTCTCATGTGGCTTTTAAAGAGTTTCCATTATATATGAATTCTAATACCAGTTCACTGATAAATGAAAGAATCACTTTTAAAGCTTTGAGTACCTTTGGGCAGGAAGATATACTATAACCAGGTAAGTGGGTAACTGCAGGAGTGCTGTCATTTGTCCATTTCATTGATAGGTAGCTGTTACACTTGGATTTTAGGTTTATACTTCGAGTGTGTCAGTTGGTCTTATCTTTATTGGTACTGAAAAGAAAACTTGGAGTTTAGCACTGTGATCTGCAGAAGATGGTCTGTGCTAGCCTGTAGTCTTGCAGTAACAGGCCTTAAAACACAATTAATATGTAATTTACATAAATGTTTATTGCTGGTTGGTCAGTGTTCATGGCATAGGGCAGAATGTCTTAAATTAGCTTTATTAGTGAGTGAGAAATGTGAGCTGTCAGATGACATGGAGAAATTATAGTTTGTAGATACATGGAGTATTTTAGAATGAATGAATTGCACACATTTACCATATAACGTTTAAGTAACTTTGATTGATTTGGGGAACAGATAATAATAGCTTGTTCTTGGAATGAATTATAATTTCACAATAATCAAGCAGTTCTTTATTAGACAGTAATATGTTCCATGTGACTTAAATTTATAAAGATCAAATTTATAAAGCATTAAACTTATAAAGATTTATTGATGTGTGCACATTTGCTGCCTGTGCTTCCAGCATAGGGGTAAATCATAGCTAAGACTTCTGGTCTCTCTGCCTTTTTCCCGAACCGGGGATCAGAAATAGTTCTATCTATGTACCTAGCTTTCCCTTAACATTGAGTTAAGTTAGTAATGTGAATCAGGTCTATTACAAGAGGATAGTTTTTTTTACTAATGCTTTTAATGTATATGACATATCAAATATTTAGGAACTGGATTTATATTATATCAAAGTAAAAAAGTTTAAGTTTACTTGAATCTCTTTTTTAAATTTTCATAAGTATAGAGCAAATAATTTTATCATTGCATTTTTAGACATATGCTATAATTTCTATACCATTAAAAACTTTGCTTTTAATATTTAGAATCAATCCAAGTATCATAGACTATATTTAGTCTTAGCAGATGCGGGGTTTGCGTTTCTAATTTAGCGAACAAAAAGTAGAGAGTGGGGGTATGGAGGACCCTGGGCGGTGGAGCTGCCCAGTTACTGGGTTTGGGACTCTGGGCCCTGACCTTCGTACACTGAGGATGAGTGAGTACCTGTCTCAGGGTTTGAGGAATAAATGGAGGGGTATTTGTAGGGCATTGCGCTTGGCATATGTGAGACACCTGATAAAGATTACAATATTCTGTACTATTGTTTTCCAGGATAAATTGTGATGTTTTAGAAATTTAAATAGCTGTTTTTTTTTTTTTTTTGCCAGACTGAATAAGACTATGACAATAATAGTCTTTCTGATTCTCTCGCTTCCTAGTTTTTCTCATTTTGTTCATGATTTTCTTCCAAAATAAAAATTTTACACTCAGCAAAATGCTAAAACATTCTATCTTCTTTAGTCAGAGCATTTAAATATACATGTGAAGAAAGTATTATGGGATAGCCTTGAGTTTATAATGCCATAACAGAGGGAGTCTATATATATCTGAGTTAATCTAAATATTTTCCCATTCTCAAGGAAGTCCAGCAAGCAGACATGTACTTATTTCTGGAGGATGCTATACTGGAATCATGGCATTTCATCAGGGGCCAGTTTCTTGGGCACCTCTTGAAGTTGTGACTATTATCTATAGACTGTTTGCATTGTTAGAAGCTACAATTTGATTGTCTATCATATCTATCATTTTAGTTCTTATTGAGCAGAAGGAGATAGTACTTAGGATTCCACTAAGTCAAGTTCGCAAAAAACCGTATAATGTGAGACCAAGGAGTATATTAGAGAAGAAAATAGTATTTGGACTTTTATGAGAAATATAAGGTTCAGAAATGCTCAATTATTAAAAGGTTCTAAGAAATGAATTGTTAATATGGTAGGTAATCAATGTTTTCACTTCCTGAGTGAACTAGAATGAGATTTCCTGTGAAGTGCACATCGCCACAGCACTGGGCCAGTAATTAAAAACGCGATTTGTGGGTGCCACCCGAGCCTACTCATCAAAATGTGCATGTAGAGCCTGGCGTGCTCACTTGATCTTGTGCCCACTAAGGTCCATTATTTTCTATGGATGCTATTTTTTAATAATGAGATGTTTATCATTTTTATTTGTGAAAGTTAAAAGCTGCTCCTCTAGTTGCATTGAAAATTGATGTGTTTTTTTCTTTTAAAATGACCCTAACTGGTGGTTAATTTCACATGCGAGATGCTTGCATTTATGTAAAATCTGTATAAATGATGGGCAGATTGTAGCCCAATTTTGTATGCATTGTGTGTGACATGTAGAAATGAATCCCTCAAGGCCACATTTCAGTTTTAAGGTCACATTCAGCTGAGTAGTGGATGCTGAATTGGGGCCATATGGGCCACGTGGGTTAGTAATAGGCCATTTCAGCTCATAAATGTCACCTTGCATCACATACGTGCGGTCGGACTGATCTCACGACACACCCAGATATGAAATGCAGTGTGTGTATCCTGTGTGGACAATTAATCTGTCCTACTACGCGACTAAATGACACTTGTACTGACATCATCTTAAATGGCATTGTTTTAAATGTTAAAACGAGGAGGCAAGTTCGCAGTCTGTGCCCCTGGCCGTTCACCTCCCAGGGTGCTCGTGGGCCAGACCTGAAACGCTGTTTTGCTAATGTCCATAGTTCTGATTCCTGTTGGAGATTTAATATTACTGTTATTTTAAGTTATATTTTGTCCACTATTCAGATAGTAGAACTGGGTATTATAGGAGCCCAATTAGGTGGCTGCTGTAAACAACACTAATGAGTGTCAAGCTTTTAAGTGATGCTGCAGAACTTTCTAACATCGATGACGCGTTACTTCCCTTTTTCTTTTCCACCACTGAATTTTATTCTGCAAAATTATCGCAGGAAAAGGTGTGAAAGACAAAAATACATATATGATGTGGTTTGCTCTTTTGGGATGCAAAGTCAAGATCTGCTCGAGTATGGGTAGTGAGGAGGTTACACCAGGTCATAGAGCCCTTTTCTCCTGCCAGAGGAGGAACCAGCCAAGGAGACTTGGGGAAGAGTGGGCTGGGTGGCGGGAGGAGGGCCAGCTGCGTGGGTTGACAGAAGCCCAGTCAGAGAGCAGTCGGCCGTGTCAAGTCAACACACTACCTTTAAGTGGAGAAAGGGACTGGTGGAGAACCGGCTGTTAAATCTGACACACCAGGAGTCAGTGGCGATCCCATCAGCCTCAGTCTCCTCGACTGTCCCTCAGGGCTCTGCGGGGCTCGCTAGGCCCTCTCCCCGAGGGTCGCCTCAGGCTCTCCCCGCCTCGCTCATCGGCTTTCCTTTCATTCCCTGGGGGTTCTTTTCTATTCCAGAGCTTTGGGAGTGGAAAAGTAGAGCTTTTTGCCAGGAATGCCCCTCCCCCCTCACAAGGTTAATGCTCACTTATTCTTCACTTCTCACCTAAACGTCCCTGTCTTAGAAAAGCTTACTGTCACTTTCGGAGTCTCTTTCAACCTTGTCCTTCATGTCAGTTGTCACAGTTTATAGTTATGTATTAATTTGGTGTGTATTGGTTTATTGTCTAAATTAGATTAGAAACCCAGTAACAGATGTCTGTTTTGGTTACCTTTCTATACCCAAATGCCTAGTCTAGTGCCTGCACATAGTAAGTGCTCAATAAATATTTGATGATTTGATTGCCAAATACCCAATGAACTGGACACTGGCTTGAAATATAAATGATGACTTATTCTGAAATTTTAACATTTCTCTGTATTGAATTTGGGATACCAATGAGTTGCATTCCAAATTTTTCAAATTGGTTATTTGATGGCACTCATTACATTTTTCTGCAGAGGAACTGTTATCGTTGGTCCAGGCCTGCGCCCACTGAAAATAACGATTATAGATCTGCAAGCTCACCTCCAGCCAAATACTGGCGACCATAGACTTTGATTTTCAAATCATGGTTTCCGGTTCTCAGCCTCCACATAACATTTAAGGCCTTCATTTTTGCGAATTTAAGATAGAAATGGTGCATTAAGTGGATGATTTTTAGTTTTAAACAGTGCACAGCGACACCGGCAGGAGCTTTCGAGGAGCACTGTGGCAGGAGCCTCCTGGATGGCCGTGGAGCAGATGCGACAGTAGGAAGTGGGGCCCCCGATGCAGGCCGCGCTCGAAGAGCTTTGCCGTGAGTGGGGGCGGCAGGGGGAGGGTGTTGGCATCAGGCTTTTTTTAAAAAGCGGTTGGTGCTGTGGAGGCATATTTATACCTCCGTAGGAGTGATCCGCTAGCAGGGGGAAATTGGCCAATCTAGAAAGGCAGGGGAGCGCATGTGAGGGACGTCCTTGAGAAGGCGGGAAGGGCTGAGACCCAGCGATGAAAGGGTCGGCCTTCAGTTGGAGCAGGATGTTTCCTCCATCCTAACGGGCGGGTCTGGGGACGTGCTGGCCAGCGGTAGTGGTACGGCACTTACCCTCATGAAATAGGCACTAAGAGCTCAGCAAAGAGGGGGAGGCGAGAGGTGTGAAATGGTCACCTCAGAAAGGAAGTGTTAGCATTGGGGGCCCACTGGAGATTTGTGATACAAACTTAAAGGGAGTCCAGTTAACGGAATTATCTTCTCTGGCTGCCCAGGTATGGGTGGACTAGGTGGAGTGTTAGGTTAATCTGGATTGGGTTATCCTCAAACCACCTACAAGGCAGGCCAAGGGGGTTGGAGAAGGTGGTAAAACAGTGACGGGGTCAGTGGATCAGGAGGAGGAGAATTGTGGAAGTTTGAAGCCAGGAATGGAAAGACAGGGTGAGGCGATGGCCAGAGAGGGTCATTTGCAATGAATAATTACAGAGACAGTGTTGACAGGTGTAACCCTGGCGGCGGTGGCTGCTGTTGGGGAAAGAAAAGCACTAGGGCTAAGCAGGCCGAGAACTGAGCGGCCAGGGTTGTCTGGATGGCTCATCCGTGCGGCTGTTAGAATTGCCAAAAAAATGACAGCAGTAATGGTGGAGAAAAGAACTGAGTTTGGGTGCTGGGGTCGCCATGACTGAGGAGTGGCCAAGCGATAAGATGACAGCAGTGACTGGGCAAGAGGATAAGGAAAAAGCTGCATGTACTTCCAAGGCTCCCAGGACATTGACAAGCCAGAAGGGTCAGTAAGTTACTAAAGGTCACTTAGTAGTGGGGCCGGGATTCTAACCTAGGTGGGCCGAGGCAGAGCCGTGCCCCTACGACCCATGCTAACTGCCCGAGAGGAACTTGAAACAGATGCCTGTGGTTGCAGAGGACATGGAGCAGAATAAAAACAGTCAACACGCAAGCATGGGCAGCGTTTTAATTTGTGTGTCAGCCATTGATTAGAACTTCTTACATCTGGGAGGTAGATGAAAGGCTGTATGGAGGTGGAGGCCAGTTCTGATTTGATTTTAAAGCTGGACTCAGCAGCTCTCCCTGCCGCCTGTGAGGAGTGGGCGTTCATGCTCGCTGTCCTGCTAATTGTGTTCTTCGTGCACTGCTGGTTGTGGAGACAGTTGTGTGTGGCCCAACTAACACCACCACTTAGGAGAGAGAGAATAAGCGGACCCCTGTCAAAGGCCGGCTCAGTGCTGGAGGACCGTGAACGGAACCGTCAGCGTGGCCCCGCGTGTGACGCTGCAGTTCAGGGCCTCGGGCTCTGCGGCAGGGTGGTCCACGGTGGGAGCCTCTCCCGGGTTTGTCTCAGGCATTCCTGGGGCCAGGGATGACTGCCTATTCCAAGGGCTGTGGCCGTTTGGGGGAAAAGGCCATTCTCAGGCCCTTAGGAGATGGCACAGGGCTTCAGCTCACCACTTAGCAGACCCAGGAGGGCTTAGACCAGCAGGACCTGGGAACCTCTGGATGTGCCAAACTGTACACAAAAACCCCCAGTGCTTGGGCCCACAGACATTCTGGGGCCAGGCCTGACCTGAGGCTGCTTGTGATCAAAGGTCCCTCTGTCTGCTGTCGCCTCCCCCACTGGTCTACATCAGGCTTTTCACGATTCTGTGCAGAAGTCCGTCATGGAAGAGGAACAGCTGGGAGAGACTGCAAGGTGCTTCGTAGACATTATCTCGTAACTTTCTGAACTCCGCAATGAAGGAATTGCTCTATTTTACGGAAAAGAACAAAAGCTCAGAGAGGTCAATGTGTCCCAGTCATATAACTGGTCGGTGGTGGGGCCAGGATGTAAAACATGATCCTGGCCAGATGACCATTGAGAAATAAGAGCCAGGCACCACTCCACGCACATGCCATGGATCACTCACATAAGCCTCACCACAGTCCTGCAAGATAAACGCAGTTATTGACACCATCCCTGCATCACGGAGAAAGAAACTGGCACAGGGATGTTTTCTGACTTGTCCGTGAGAATTCCAGGGCGGCAGGGGTGGGATAGGGCTGCGAAGCCGGGCGGTCTGGTGCAGAACCCTCGCTTTAACCCCCCCCCCCCCCGCGCTGCCTTCCGTGCCGGGGTCTGTGTCATTCCACTACACCGCCCTCCCTCCCCACCCCCAGCTGCCTTGCCCACAGCCGTGCTCCCTGAGCAATCTTCCTGCAGTGGTGTGACCGCTGGAATGTCTGTGTGGCACTGGCTCACCCTGAGGACAAGGCTTAGACTTGCAGCGAGCTTTATCCTTCTCAGAGCTCCTTCATTCCCAGTTGCTGTCAGCTCTGTGAGCAAGGCCGTGGGAGGTAGCGATGCCTTTTTTCCCCCACAGATGGGAGCGGCATGTGGCGGAGCTGGGACCAGAACCCCCTTAGATGAATGTCGTTTCATCCAGGACGGCACTGTCCGCAGCCAGTTCCGTGTGTCCTCTTTGCCTCCCGGAGAGGTTCTCGTGTGCGTTAAGGTCGGAGAAGCAGAGCCATGCTCTCCCCAGAAAGCTGCCCGCCGTATTTGTGCCATGGATGTTCTCTGTCCCACTTCGCAATTCATCAAGGTTATCTTGCATTTTATTCTGCAGACTTCCGGTGGGTAAAGGCTCCCACGGAAAAATGGGAAGCAGTGAGCTTGGGAAGAGGCAGAGACATGATCTTCAGAATGAATACGTGGGCCAAGCAGAGGGCAAATTTGCAGTTTGCGGTAGGGAAACTATTAAAAACAGAAGGCTCAGTTGTAAACCCTGCAAGAAAGGCTGTGACTCTGAAATACCAAAAAAAACACACACATTTGGCTCATTAATTGGAACTATGCTAATGCAGTGTCAGAAAATAACAGGTCTTGTGTTTTTACACAAAATAGCTCAGAGCATCACATGCCAATTATCCTATTTACTCATCCAACATGTGAAAGGGACTTTATGGGGTGAGACAGTTTTAGGATGGAGCAGAAAATGTAATAATGTAGTTTCCATATGAGAAATGGAAGTCAAAGGAACAAGTTTGTAAATTGGCTGAGAAATTCAGTTAAAACATGAGCCTCAGACCTCTCAGGTTTCTGACCAGTACTTTTCACTCCCCTTAGTTCTAAAATTTGTGTAATGGCCTGTTTATGTTTAATTAAATGTATGCTCATTTACAACCGGTCTTGCCCTGGGCAGCGGGCATGTGACTCTTAACACCTGATCCAGCCCATTTTCAGAAGCCGAAGGGACAAATGACAGTTTGCTGCCAGAAGGTAGTTGAGAAGATGACATACAAAATCACTGGAAAAGACAACAAAGAATGTTTTATGGGTTGAAGCCAACAGGAACGGTGCTGCTCAGGGGGAGAAGTTTAAGACGTGTTCACCTAATTTAGAACACTGAAAAATTGTTGTCCCTTGCGTTTCCTCTATCTGTCGTAGAGTTGAATTCAAATGCTTTTTTAAAACTTCTCTAAGTCCCACCACCTTGGCCCAAAGCTGCTCTCACCTCTGTCCTGAGAGAGTTCTCACCGGAATCTGTCTTTACTGAGTACTAGCAACCGCTGAGGACTGGGCTTATAAATGCACTATTAGTATTTACTTGCTTGGTTTTCTCACCCTATCACCCAGGAGAAAGGAATCATCATTAATCCCTTTGTACCAAGGAGGACAGGCCCAGAGAAGTTAGGTAACTTGCCCTAGGTCACACAGCTAGCGAGGGGCAAGGCCCAAGTTCCTCATACGCTGCACATCTGAGGTCAACGACCTGCTCCCTTTACTTAAGGATGACATGCATGTCCCTCCTAGGATTTGAACACCTTGAGGGCAGGTTCAGCACCTCTCCGCCCCCCCCCCCCCCCCCGCCGCCCCCCGCTCCCTCAGGTGCCTGGTTGTAAATCCTCACTGAGGATCTGGACCCTACTGGAAGCCCTGGGCCTGAAGTGGATGGAGTCTGGGCACTCTGAGTCCTGTTTGGGAAGCCACACCGCCCCCTGGTGCCTAAGAAGTCTAAGTAGACCCAAGCCCTGGAGGCCAGGTCTGCAGAGCTGAGCCACCCCAGGCAGGAGGGAACTGCTCCTACTTGTGGGCCATGCGGCTTTCTGAGGGAGCCCTGTGGGATGCCTCAAGCCAGGAAGACCAGGCACAACACAGGCTTCCTGACTAACCGGGCAGTATGCTGCCAGGCCCAGCACCGTGGAAGGACATCCCAGAGAGGAAGACCGTGTGGGAGGGTCCCCATCAGGAGACTGGGTTCCTGAGAGCTCTGGGCTTGTTGGTTGCAGGGCGGTTGGAAACCCCTGCAGAGGGCAGCAGTTCGCTTGTTTGTGCTGTTTGTGTTAGGGTCGGCTTCACGATGTGGTTCCACGTGGCTTGTGCTCTGAAGGGCCCAGGCTTGGTTTAGGGTTCCAGGAAACATCGGGCAGGCAAATGAGAATAAGCAAAGGCTGTTCTGAGCTTGCTGGATGGAGCCAGAGAGGCAGAGTCTCAGAGGCAGGCAGGAGTGGGAACGCTTTTCAGTGGAGGCCAGGCGGGCTCAGGTGTTCCGAGTGGAGCCTGTGGCCGGGCCCCTGGAGGCGGGAAGCGGGCATCCCGTGTGATTACTTAGGGGCACGTTGTGGGCCCTCTGGTTAGTCCTAAATTGGAAGCAGGAAAATTAGGGAGGAAGTCCTGGCCACTGGAGCCAGTTGTTACAAGGATAATTGTTTGGATTATCACTAGAGATGGCAGCCTGGCTTCCCACCAGAACAGTCTATATGAAGCGGGCTGGCTTTCCTGGGCTGGTTATAGTAGATAAGGAATTGGTTTCCTTGGCCCGTTGCTACAGGCTGTGGGTGAGAGTTCTATTTTTATATATAGTTTGGCCATTGATTGTATATTCAGTCTCTCTGCTGTCACAGTCTTGAAATTCTTGACAAGGGATTTCCATTTCACAGTGGTCCCTGAAAATGACATAGCAGTCATTCCTGGAGTCATGATGAAGGAGGCTTTCGTGTAGCTTTGGGTGGGGGCCTGATCCCGCTGCAGTTTTCAAACTTGTACTTAGAGTGGGAGATTGTGCTGTCACCAAGGACTGAGGGCCTCCTCAGGAACCCAGGATCAAACCCCAGGAGAACGTCCTCAGAGCCTTGGTGACGAGCGGCTCCTCTGCTGTTTTTTCATCTGGTATATCCATCTTCTCTTTTCTTTTCATGTACATATAAATATTTTAGCAACATCGAGGCTGAACAATACGTATTATTTTGTAACTTGCTTTTTTAATCGACAGTATATTGTGGCATGATTTTCAAGGGACTCTGTCTTACGTGTCTTTATATCTCATTGATTTTTAGAACAAAAAGTTTGGGCCTCTTGTTCAGAATTTCTCAAACTTAAGTTATTCATGGACCCCCAAGAATCTTCCATCAATGAACCTTTGGGGACCCAGTTTGAGAAACAGTACATCAGATAGATTGATAAATGAATAGGAGCTGAATAAATGGATGGATACGGGCAGCAGACACCTGCCTTGGCAGACACCCATGTAGAGCCTATGGAAAAGGCTTCCTGCGTGTTGGATAAGGGTCCTTGTGGCAGTGACCCATGTTTGCAAGCACAGGAGTGGTCAGACCAACAGACAACCACGCACTGTTCGCCTGCCGCTTGCCATCCGCACAGTCTTTCGACTCCTGTTCCAACTCCTGTTTGTTCGTATTTGTAGCACCCTGGCTAGTCCGCGTGTATCTGTTCTTAATTATTCAGGGCTCTAGTCATCAACCAGATGGCTCAGCCAACTTGAAAATATGCCAGATTAGACAATCTAAACAATTCTAAACCACCACCATTTAAAAAATATTTACTGTTGCCTATTAAATTATTAGAGTCTTAAAATCCTTCATTGAAGTATTACGTACATTAGTTGTTATAAAACGAAAATTCCCAGCTAACCAGCCCTCACATTAAGAAACAGGATTTTCTCAGTACCCCAGAAGCCTACTTAATGCTCCTCCCCAAAAGGTTACTGCTATGCTGACCATATTTTACTTTTGCCTGACCTTGAACTTCACATAAGTAAACCTACAGCATGTATTTTTTAATGCGTGTTTAGTTTCTTTCAGCATTAATCTTTGTGAGACGCATCTGTGTTGTATGCAGCAATACTCTGATATTCCCAGTGCCTCGTCCTATTCCATTGTCTGAATAGACCACAATTATTCATCTGTTCTGTTGATGGGCTTTAAGTTGTTTCTAGTTTGGAGCTATTAGGAGTAAAACTACTATGGCATTCTTGTACATGTATTTTGGTTAACATATGGAAGTATTTCTGTTCACATAGACCTAAGAGTGGGTTATGAGGTGTCTGCCAACAGTTTTTCAAAAACGGTGGTACCAATATACACTCCCACCAACAGTGGACGAGTGTTCCGATTGCACCATCTCTGTGCCAAGATTTGGTATTACCTGCCTCTTCCAGTTTAGCCATTCTGTTTGGTGTGTCATGGTATCGCATTGTAGTTTCACTTGCATTTCCATCTGACTTATGAAATTGAACACTTTTCATATGTTTACTGGCCATTTCTAAATCTTCTTTTGTGAAGAACCCATCCTAAGATTTTGCCTGGGGAAGTAGGAAGTGGAGATGTGCCAGAGATAGGTCAAAGTAAAGCAGGGAGAACTTGGGGGCCACCATTTTATTAAAAACTTTTGGCATCTGTAAGGACTGACTCGAGGGTCACTGGGAAGCAATACCTCATTCTGAGATGCCCATGACTGCAGAATTCCTTGGTATGACGTACTGCCTGCCAGGAGGCTCTCTCTAGTTCTCAAATAATCCTGAGGGACCATGTCCCCACCTGACTCATGGAGAGGCTGTTGTTTGTCCCAGGCCACTGCAGTTCCTAGCTCTACAGCAATTCTGACAGAGCTCAACTCTACAATACCCTGTAAACCATAGACCAGGGCACTACTGCACCTGGATGAATCAGCCCCTCAGGGTCCAGGATTTGGTTAGAGTCACTGTAATCCTCTCACGTTATACTGAATCTCATTTATGTACCTTTCCAACCTGGCAGTGTTTATAAAAATGATGAAATTCAATACCTCTCTTCTCCTCTGTATTTAAAATTAACCAGATAATTTCCTCCTTTCAAGTCTGCTGCAGTATATATGGAAATGTTTCCAGTGCTATAGCTAACTAAACATGTGAGTTTGAGCAAGTCGCTTTACCCTTTGGCCGCCCAATCGACTCACCTGTAAAATGGGTATATCCATCCCACAACGGTAGGATTCAATCAGAGGATTTATGCACAAGCAAACCATGAACCTTAGGTTACTAGACAAATGTAAATTATTATTTATATTAAAGTTTGGACTTGATAGATTTGGTCATGCAAACTCATGAGGGCGTGTTGGCAAAGGGTAGGCCTTGGGAGCCAGGGGCCAGGGATAATGGGGGAATGAGTGACATATGGGAGACTCTGGAAAGCCAATGACCAAATTTCAATTCCTGGCTGGCTTGCAGCAGAAGCAGGAGACTGAGTAAGCTAACGAAGTGTCCATTGTAGAAATTCATCCACCCACCCATTGTAGAAATTCATTCATCCATACATTTGGTTGGGTATCAGATTGGTCTGCATCATATTTAGCTAAATCCCTCATGCCCACAGCTTTAATTTCATACTTGTAGGTCCGAAAGAAGCACTAGGCCTAATGTTCTCTCTCTTGCCTTTTTAAAGATCAACATCTCCAACATCACCACCACCATCAACATCCTCATCTTAATCCTGGTCTCTGCCCACCTCTCCAACATCTCGTTATCTCCTTGTTCTCTTTTAGGAGTGAAAAAGTTGTCTTTAAAAATCATGATTTACAATTAAAATTACAATTTTCTAGCCAACCAGAGACTTGTGTCTGCCAACCAGGGAGTCTTTTCTCCATAGTAAAATTCTCTGGGACACCAACTTTTGAACTGCAACTGGGCTGATTCACCCACGTGCACCAGGACAGACTTGCCCGGAGGTGGGCTGTGTGGGCCAGGCTTGAAGGAGCTTCAGTTACTGGTGAAGGTCCAGCATGAGAAAGAATCTGTTTGTTTTTGGAGTTTCTGATAAGGCCATAAACAGGGAAGAAAAGCTAAAAAGGCTGACCATTCAATTTATTTTACTGATACTAATGTTACCAGCTTCTCCGGGAAATTCCCAACTTGGGCAACTTCACAGTCCTTTCTTATCTCTTCAGAATTGCCCATGTTGAGTAAGAAAGACGGACAAGAAAGCACCATCTACGCAGGTTTTCTCCACTGGGGCAGAAGAGGAAGGCAGAGCAGGTCACCGCTCCTTGTAGAGGGAAGGGGTCGACCCTGGATCAGTGGAATCAGCCTCAACCTCCTCCCCGGTGGTGGTGCACGCCCACCTGTGTGTGGCACCGGGTGGGGCCCTGCCGGGAAGCTGGTGGGGTCCTGGTGCTGGCACTGCCCAGGCTCCTCCATGCCGCCTGAGAGGGAGTCCTGGAAGTTAGGGATTTTACTTTTCCCTGCAAGACATATTATGCATGCACTACTATTGTAATTTGAAGAGTGCTATTAAAAAAAAAAAATAGAACTCAAGAGATTTGGATGGTCTCAGATATTTGTTTCTTCTATTCGACCCACACTCCCTGGGTGTATCTTGGATACCAGGATCTGTGCCAGCTCCTGCAGGTGAAGGGGATGCTGGCCTTGCCCTTGGGTGGCCTGAGGGGGACACAGACAGACAGGTACCTAAGGGAGATAAAAGTAGGGCCCGGAGTAGGGGAGGTACCAGGCAAAGGCGCGAGGGACAGCGAGGCCCGTGGGAGCCTGGGAAGGCTTTATCAGGAAGTGATGCTTCAGCTGAACCGAAAATATGAGGAAGTCGACCCCAGACAGGCGAGGTAGGAAAGGGCATTCCAGACAAACAGCACGGCCTGCGCAAAGGCTTGGAGGTGTCAACGATCGGGTCACCTCCTCTAAGCCACAGGTATCAAATAGGGTTGCAGTTTTCTCTGAGGGAAACAAGAAATCTGGCCATTGAAGTGGGCAGAGGTCAGACCATGGAAAGACTAGGTGCCACACTGAGAAGTTAGGATGTCATTTGTTCATTCAGCAAATATTTAGCATCTTCTATGTGTTCTCTCATCACTGGGCACTGATGATATATATAGATATATCGATCAATACCCAATGCTTGCCATTATGGTCTTACATTCTAATGGAGGGGAAGGGATAGACAATAATCAACTAAACAAATGAACAAGATAATTTCGGATAACAGCGCCACTTATAAAGATATGTGAAGCAAGTTAATGAGCTAGAGAGAAAGGGAGGCATTGCTCCTTCAGGTTAAGATGGCATTTGAGGAGAGAGCTGAATGAAGAGAGAAGGCCAGGTGCACATTTGGGATAGATGTCTTCCTTACAGAGGGACCAGCGTCTGCAAATTCCCTAGGGTGCATGCAGGGGCGAGGGGACATGGTGAGGCCTGTGAGTTTTATTCTCCATGAGACGGGACACCCCCGGAGGATTTGCAGCAGAGGGAAAACATGATCTGATTTCTGTTTTAAAAGACTTGCTTTCGCTGCTGCGTTGGGAATAAACGAGGGAAGAAAGGGTGCAAGGAGGGAGACCTCCTTATATAGTAGGTGATCAGTAAATATCTGTAGCATGACTGGATGAGTGAATGGTTATTTTCCCAATTTCCCAAGGAAAACTTGGGGTTATACCATTTCCTTCTGACTTCTGCTGCCATTTAATTCTCAGTGAATCTTAAAGCTAATTAGGGCAGCAGTGGAGGCTGTAGACTGTGAGCTCCAACCTGAACGTGGGCGGAGATGATAGCCGGTGCTTCTTCCCCAGACTGAGTGGCAGGGGAAGAAATGCCATCTCCACGCCCGGCTCCTTTACCCAGCGCCCTCGGCCTCGCTCCGGTTCTGGCCCTTCCCAGAGGCTGAGCAGATGAGAGAGGGGCCCAGGTTTTGGCGGGGATGGGGGAAGGCGGACCAAGATCAGGCACTAGGGTGATATTTTTTTATTTTAACTTAAATAAAAATTCTTTCCTGTTTCTCCCATCTTTAATTTCTTTGCCTCTGGCCACGTTTTCAAACTCAGCCTTGTCCATCAAGAGCAGAAACGAACGTTTTCATGCTGGCGGCTTATTTGATAAAGCTGGTCATTTCCATCACCTTTTCTCACCTGGTCGTGGGCCTGGGCTTCTGCATCCCCCTCTCCTGCATGCTGCCAGCCGCTCTGGAGCTGCCCTCGGCTCCTTTGCTCTTTGCTGAGGAGAAGGTTTGCACTCTAGGAGCTCCGTCCCCTTCGGTGCAAATCCCAAGGTCCGTGCCATGCCAAAAGGTGACTGGGGATGACCTTGTTTCCAGCGGTTTCTACTGCCTGTCTCCACAGAGCTGTCATTTCTCAGAATGATAACGCTGTGCTCCCCAGTGCTTTCGGTGGAAATCCTAAAGGCTCTAAAACTGAAAGTTGTTTGTTGTTTATTTTGGAGACTGATTTTGCATGAAAATGTGACCCGAATTTGGTGGTGAAACCTCATCTGAACTGAGGCTATTAATAGTTCTTTATTTAGCCCTCTAAGCGTGAATAATTGTCCGTTTTGCTGCAGAAATGCGAATACATTTAGTTGTGTCATGCTATGTGAATATGTTCGATCGTTGTGTGCTGTCCCAGATACTCCGGGGCTGTCACAGACCAGGCCACCACACTGCACTGCGTAAACGTCCTTCAGTCAGAGCCTCTGGCTTTCGACCCACAGCTGGCCCAGGGTCTACATTATGGGACGTGGATCTGCATGTGTCCTATGACAGGAGACAGCGGGGAGTAATGCCCCTTAGAGTCGGACAGCCTGGTTTTAGTTGGCTGCATAGTCTTGTAAGGCCTTGTAACCTCCCGGACCCTCTGCTTCTTCATCTGTAGAATGGCAGCCATGACAGTCACAGCACAGCGACAAAGTCAGCCCCCGGCTACCTCGCCACCTGCATCTCCCATCCCCTTCGCGCAGATCCCTCTTCCTGGACCCTTCTCCCCCAGATATCCCCGTGCCTGGCTCTCACCCCATGTTCAGATGTCTGTTCTGCTCAGAAGTCACCTCCCCAGAGAGGCCGCCCGATCCTATGGGTGAGGCGCTGCTCTCCCCCTGCCCCAGCCACACCCCCTCCCATTCTCCCAGGTGGCTGTTCTGCCTCGCACACGTCTCCACCTGCAATTGTGCGATGTGACTATTCATTTCCTTGTCAATCTCCTGTCTGCCCCACTAGAATGGAAGCTCCACCAGGGCAGGCTTTCCTCGCCTGACTGACAGCCACCAGGCCGGCAAGTGCAGCAGGCCCCTTGGTGCTCACAGTGGGCAGAGGTGCCCTCAGGGCGCACAGTGACGAATGAAGAGCCTCAAGGCCAGGACAGACTTGCCCACCTTCCTGCACCCCCAAGGGCCCTGTCTTTTCTCCCCTGCATGCCTCGTGAGTTCTGAGTTCTCATTTTATTTTTAGAAGGGGTTGGAGGAGGCAGAGGAGAATGTGCGTGTGTGGGAATGAGGAGTTCTGATCTAGGAATATGAAAGATGGTTTTGGTTTGTCTTGTCAAGACCCAAGGCCAAGCCGATTAGATATTTTCTGAAATGCCTTTTCAGTGTGGGTTTCCGGAAGTGACTTGGAGTGGCATTACTCAGCCCCTGCTGTGAAATTCTTGAAACTCTAGAGTTGGTTCTTGCTTTTGGCCAAGGCAGCAACACCCCCCAGAAGCCTTCTGAGTGTGTAGATAAGCCAAGGGCTCTGGGGAAAACCTGGCCTTCTGGCTATGACAACTACTAGAAAAGCCTTTGCTTAGGGACTTGTGTCCTTGGGCTTCCTGGTACCTGGGTGCAAGGAGAGCTACCAGGTGAGGACGACAATGTTTTCCTTAGTCCTTCTGCCGTACTTGAAGCCTCTCCAGTGATTAAGCAAAAATAAGTCTCATGTTCTTGGGGGCTGCTTGAATATCAGGTGATTCTTAAAACAAACTAATGCAAACACCGGACTTTGGAGAAGTGCACTTGTGCTGGCTGGAAAATTACTGCTTGGCTATCGCCCATGGGAACATAGGCTATCAGTCACGCGAACATAACATTCTAGCAATAAGCTTTCTGCTTCTGTACCCCCCGCTTGCACAACCGACCTGTGGGTTGACAGTAAATAGAAGAAAAATAGACTTGTGTGCTCAGACAGAATGAAGAATGGGGTTTAGGGCTTAAAAACCCTGTACCTCTACATTTCGAGGCTGCTTAATTTGGGGTCTGTGTACCCCTGGCAGACCCAGCTGGCTGAATAAAGAGTGTGTTTCCTATAACTCACTGGTTTCTGGTGGTCCGTGTGTCTGTCGGGGGCTGGCGGCTACAACACACTCTCCCAGACCCCGGGGCAGGGGGCCGAGAACCAGGGGTGTCGCTTCCACAGCGGGGAGGGCGGGGTTTTCGAGGAGGTTGAAGTCTTTTGGGACATGAGAGGGAAGTTAATGAATTAAAGGGGCGATTTGAAATATTGAACCCAAGGGTCCCAGAATGAGAGTCATGAAATAGCAGAGACCTTGGAACTTGATGCATGACGGTGGCAAGCAGAACAGCAGAGCGAGCCGCCCTCCAATGCTCCGCTCTCCGCTCCCTCCGCTTCCCCTCCCTCTCTCTCCCCTCCTTCCTCTCCTTCTCCTCCATTCCTTTTTCTCCTAAACAGCCTCCGAGCCACACAGACCCAGCGTCAGGTGCCAGGGAGAGAGGGTGAACAGCGCTGACCCGGGAGCCCAACAGGGCTAGTTATAGGTCGCCGAAGGGGACAGTTGCCTGCTGGGCTGGCCAGAGGGGTCATTCAGGTCATTCACAGGGAGGCCTCTGTCTAAGGGGAGAAAACGTCTCCACATTCAGGTCTTACTGGTCTCCCTGGATTGCTAACTCGCCTGGTGGTCATGGCAGGGGGATTTCAGAGGAGGAAAATCATCTCAGACAATCAGCCAAGGTCCTCCGGCTGTAGAATCAGTGCTCCTAACACTCTTCTGGGTGGCCTTGTGGCCCTTCTGGGCCCCTAGAAGGCAATAACCACTTGGCCCGTTAATGGGGCCTATGACCAGCCCAACCTCCTGCCCAGCTTCTGCCCCAGAGAGTTTGGGGGAGGAGGAAGAAATGAGTGTCCCCCTCTCCAATACCCAGAATCAATCTTCTCCTCCCGGAGTAGGGGTCAGGCCAAGGTCCCCAGAGGGGGCAGTGGGGAGAAAGGGCCAAGAGGACAGGAGGACCTCCGGGGCCTAACCTCTCAGGACCCTCTCCGTTAGGTAGCCGTTGCGCTCGGCGTGGGCTTCTGGGCAAGGTGAGTCCCTTAAGTTCGTAAACTCAGGTTTGAACTTGTGCGATCAAATAGACGACTTTAGAAAGATCAAAGCCATGCAGCTTTGCTAAGAAGAAAAATGAGAGATTTCTAAAGCAGAGAGGAGGAGTCTGGGGGGAGCAACACGGGGGTGGGGGGGGGTCTGTCCTCTGGGGCGGGGTGCAGGGTGCTAACAGCAGTTACCGAGAGGGATAAAGAGGTGGAGAGTGTCAGGAGAGCCGCGAACAGGCTCGCTTCTCCTCCTGGGAGCCGCATCTGCGGCTTCCCTCCGCCCTAACTCCTCTGCTCCGCGCTGTTTTAAGGAGCACCCCTGAGCGCCAAGTAGTTTACCAGCAGGGACCCATTGAATTCTCCCAACAACCCCGTGACCTCGGAACTATGGTTAGCCTTGTTTTTTAGAAGAAACAAAGGCACAGAAAGAGGCGGAGTAACTTCCCCGAAAAACACACAGCAAGAAAGTAGCGAAGCTCTGCTGCCCCCCAGCTCTGGTCGCTTGCCAGGTGGCCCCTTGGCCTCAGGTGTCTCCAAGGCCACTGCTGATAATGACCCCTCCACGTCTCCCTTATCGTCCCCGGAGCTACGGCTGCCCAAGCCCTTTACGATGCCGTGTCCTTCCTCTCACTTGGTGCTCTGCAAAGCAGGCAGCACAGGTGGCATTATGGTCTTTCCACAGATGGGGAAATGCAGGCTCAGAGAGGGACAGTGCCGTCCCCAGCGTTGCACAGCCAGTGGGCGTTTACGGCAGGTGCTCCCGCTCCTCTCCGCCAAGCGGTCGGGAGCCTCCCAGCAGACGGGGGCGTCTCCCCACCCAGGCCGCGGCTCCTTTTTCTTGGCGTCCTCTCTCTGAACCCTGCTCCTCTGTCCTGTCTTCACAGTCCTCACGGCACTCTTGCCCTGAGGTCCCCATTTCCACCCTCTGAAATAGTTTCCATTTCACCCACCCCGCCCAGAATCGTCGGTTCCGGCCCGTGTCTCCTTCCCCGCGTTCTGGTTCTGCGCAGTCTGTGTGGACCGACATTCCCTCCCCGCCCTGCCTGGCTGGCGGATGCCTCCTCAGGGCCACAGGACAGTGTTGGGGAGGGAGACGGGCACCTTCAGAAAATAGATCCGCGCTCATCCTTTCTGAAACTTTTCTGTACTGAAGAGCCTCACGGGATATCTGTTAAGAATTCAGATTCATGGGCCCCAGATATTGAGCCAGTTGGTTTGGGGACATTTTACACAGTTGCCTGGAGTGATTCTGATCCGGGAGTGGGTACCACAGTTTGAGAAGCAGTGCTCCCAGCTGGGCGATTCGTGTGGATCTGGGCACAGTGCTGGGCCCCCAGCGGGACACTTGAGGGGACCCCCAGATCAGAGCCCTGATAGTTGCAGCAGAACTCTGAGCTGTGGTGGGGGACGGGTGGGGTGGCCAGAGATGGGGCGGGGGATTTCCGAAAGTAAAGTGGCCAGTGAGTGGCCTTTGGTGTAAGCGACTGTGTGTGGACAGGCTGCTGACTGACAGAGGGTGTATTAGATTCCTAGAGCCGTTATTACAAAGGGCCACAGACAAGGTAGCTTTGCCGCAGAAATGTGTTCTCCCAGGAGGCGGCAAGCCTGAAATCAAGTTGTCAGCAGGGGCCGCGCTCTCTCCTGAGCTCCTAGGGAAGACCCTTCCTCGCCTCGTCTGGTCTCTGCTGTTTGCTGGCAATCCTTGGCGTTGCTTTGCTTATAGATACACCACGCAGTGTGTCCCCATTGTCACGTGGCTGCCCTCTCCTTGCACCTTACTCTTCTTACAAAGACAGAAGTCATGCTGGGTTTAATGCCCACTCTACTCCCGTATGACTTCGTCTTAGCTTTCAACTAAGTGCGTCTGTGAAGACCGTTTCCACATGAGGCCCACGCTCAGGTACCGACTAGGGGTTAGGACTTTGACATATCTTTTTTTTCAGTGATGGGGGGACACGATTCAACCCTCAGCAGAGGGGATCATTTCGATGCTTTTACTTGGGATGTGTACATGTATAAGAATCTTTTCTCTGCTCACGAAGCACATAGCACTAAATAGCATAAAATGCCACTTTACATGATTACATAGCACGAAGCTTGGGCTTTTATGAAACGATCTGGGTAACTATTCACGGATGTGAGTTATGTCACTGCTGACAAAGAACTTCCCCACCTCGGATCGATGAAAGTGGGGTGGAATGCACATGTCAATTACACAGTTGGGGCTGGGGAGGCTGGACCACCTGGAGGTCGGAAGGCAAAGAAGACTTAGGGAAAGTGACTTCACGTGTTCCCAGAGGGCGATTCGAAACCCCCTCCTTTATTCTCGCTAACCTCCCAAGGCACTGGAGGTAGCTGGAAATAGGTCCCCGTTCGGAGCTCTGTTGGGTTCCCAGCTCTGCTCAGATGATGCAAACTCCACGACCTCGGATGGGTTACTTAGACTTCCTTGGCTTCAGAGTTGCTGGGGTCTTTCATCACACGTGGCAGCATTAAAACAAGAAACATAATCGACAGAGTTGCCGTGAGGAGTAAAAGAAATAACGTGATGTGGGAGGAGGTCGCTGAGTAGGCACCGAGAATAAATTATTTTCCTTCCCTGTCTCTCCCTCCTTTCCTTCCAGAAGGAAATCTAAGACATCGAGATAGTAATCTTAAGGCATGCCACTAAGTGGAAGGCCATTTTCTCCCTGGGAAATCTTGCCATGTTGATGTATGGTGAGTGGACGCCACCTGAATACATAATAATACATACTAAAGGTGGCAGCCAACAGGTGCACCACACTCAGCTCGGACGGCTGGACACGTAACAATTCGTGTTATGCTCCAAAAAGCTCTATGAGCTCACGCTATTGATTTTCCTTTTACAGATGAGGAAACTAAAGCACACGTTTATCATCCTCGTGTTCATCCAGTTGTTGGATAGCTACCATGTGTTGACTTTAAAAGTTGAAGGAAGATGTGCCAGGAGAGGGCGGCACCAGGGTGGAGTTATACCCAGTGACTCACCCTTCCCGAGTGCTCTGTATTTACCCAGAGTTTTCAACTTAAGAGAGTGAGTCTAACATTTGCAAGATGGAGTCAAGAATTACTGACTTCCTGCTCATTGTTTTTGAGAAATATTAATGTTATTAACTTTAATAACACAAAACTTAAGGTTATATGTAAAGTAATATAACACTTAAAGTAATACAAAATAAGCTAATATAAAACGTGGTTTATAAACAAACTCAGCAGGACAGGAGTTGGAGGGTGCCTCGATTTATACGAAATCCACTCTCAGCTTGGTTGGGCCTGGAATTCCATTAGCGATGTTTAGAATCCTCATAAATACCAACCTCGCCGAGAAAGAAAGGGTGACTGACATTTACTGAGCAGCCCTCCTTGGTGTCTGAAATTTAGCTTGTCTTGGAGATGGAATTCGCGCACCCTCCTGAATGGCGAGCAAGTACTGTTAGCCCCTGAAACCCAGACACTGACGCTCGGCAGAGTTAGGCCATTGCTCAAAATCACAGAGGTGGCAGAGTTAGGATTCCAGTCTGCCATTCCAAAGCCTGGGCGTTCCTCCACCGTGAAGGGTGGGCCTCCCTGGTCTTGCTCTTCCCGGCTCTTCTGAGCCCTCCACCATCTTATGCCACTTGCTTCTTATGCCACCTTATCCTCCAAAGCAGTGACAGAGACAGCAAAACCTTATCTAAGTGTCGGCCGCAGACAACCACCTGGCGGCAGTTCTTTCCAAAGCCTCTCAGATTATAAACCACGGCTAAGATGCTCTTTCTGGCTTTCATCATCTGATAAGGCAGTGAAGAGGCCACCTGGGTTTTGCTGATAAAACCAGGAATCTGGCACCTACACTGCTGCCTGCGGAAGAATGATTGTTTCTCTTATGATGCCTGTGGGTCTTCCTGGCCAGGGCTTGGCCAGGGATTAGCCAGGGAAAGGCTGGTTCATGCACGTGGCACACAGAGCAGAGCCATGAGGGCCTGCCTGGGTGGCCCCAGGGTCTCAGTGATTTGGAATAAGGGTGGTGGATGCACATGAACTTTATACACTGACTGTCCAGGCTGTAACATGGAGACAGTGCAGGGGTTGGGCATTGAAACCCAAAGTGGACGGGAAAGTCGATCCCGTCTTGATGCCTGATGGAATGATGGACGTAGTCACCCTCACTGTTTGCTGCCCTCTCTTCTCGCTGCTTTCTTGACCCGTATGCATTTCTGGAACTCCTCCCCACTTGCTACAGGAAGGGATAGAGGGAGGTCCTGGGTTCCTGTGTCTGCACAAGTTATTTCTCTTCAGGGACCGTTGGTGTCGTGTGTGTGTGTGTGTGTGCGTGTGTGTGTGTGTGTGTGTGTGTGTGTGTGCATGCACACGTGCATGTCAGCGTGAATCAATGGTACAGTGATGCCAAACACAGTTCTGCCTTCCAGAAACAGTGAGTGAATCGGATGCTGGGTCCCTGGGGAAGAGGCCATCGGAGCTTGTCGTTTATTTGGGGAAGAGCTTTTAGGTGGGAAAAGGACACCGAATGACCCAGGAGGACCCAGGACCCATCCCTTTGGTGACTGTATCAGTCATCCACTCATTCATTGATGTTATTCATTCAACAAGTATATATTGACTTTGGGCGCAAAGCCGTGAAGGAAAGCATCCTCTTTACCCACAGGAAAGGAACTTTCCAGCGTCTTTTTCGCAACTGTTGACCTTGCTCCAGACACTTTCCACACTACCCCCTGGAGCTCCTTAATTGTCGACACTTTGCAAGTCTTTGCAAGTCTTTGCCAAAATGGAAACCAGGCTCTAACTAGAGACCCTGTTTCAGATGCAGCCCTCTTGAGACAAGGGTGGCTATTTCTCCACACCCTACAGCTGGGGCAGAGTGGGTGGTACTCTCTACACTTCCCATCAGGGTTTTCAGTCCCATTGGGGCTCTCCCCTTCTCCTTAGAACCCACCTCCATTGCCCTCTTTCTGGCTTGATCTTTGCTGACTTCCCAGTCATCCTGCGTATGTTCGTGGGGGCGGCATTTACCTAGCTCACCATTTTCTTTCTCAATCCAGATGCAAACACTACCCAGACCCAGTTCTCTCTCCCCGCTCCCAGAGGCCACCCAGTTCTCTCTCCCCACTCCCAGAGGCCATCACACTGCTTCTCCTTCCCCCCAAACCCTCCAGCACCTTCCCATCTTCACTCTCAGCTCTTGATGGAGCTTTCTGTTTCATTGAGAGAACAGACCCAACAGAAAAGATGCTCTCCCTGCCTCCCTCGCATTGCAGTGGACCACCTCTCCAGGCTCTTTTTCAGCAGATTCTGCTTGCCTTTCTCTGCAGGGGTCTCTAATTTCCTGTACCCCTAGATTTCCCCCCTCTCTGGGGGTAATTCCCATCAGCATACAAGCATGCTCTGACGTTTCTATTAAAAAAAAAAAAAAGACCCCTTGACCCCCAGAAGCCTCCAGTTATTGCCTTATGTCTGAACTGTCTCATCATGAAACTCCTGGAAGCACCTGTCTCTACTTCCTGTCCTGCCTTACTGTCTTGAACTCATCCCAAACTATCCTTTGTTCCCATCAATACCTATCAAATGCTCTTGTCAAGGATCCCTGTGACCTCCACCTATTATAATAAATGTCCTCTTTACCTTTCTCCCTGCCAACGCCTTTCCCCTCTCCAAAATGACCCGAGTCACCTCCAAGCTTCCTAGTCCAAAGTTGGGGAGTTTTTAAGCTCTTCTTTTTCTTTAGATCATTCTGTTGACCATGTCTTTTTTGGAATTCTCTCCCAAAAGGAGCCAAGCTTGGATTTTGGATCCATCTGATGAACATCCCCAACAATGAGCAGCTCAAGAGCCAAGGGGAGTGCAGACACCAGAAGTTCTGTGCTGAGCAGGGCTGAGCCCAGGCTCAGGAAGCTGGCTTAAGTCAAGCGAGGCAAGTCGGCGGAACACACAGATATTCACGGAGCTGCAGATTCTCACAACTTTGTAAACACATGAATTAATTTAGCATTCCAGACGCCCAGTGCCCTCCAGCCTTAAACGGTTTGAGTCAACAAATACTGGGTTCCTTTGACCCTGCCCGGCCTGTGTAGCTCAATCGCTGTCACATGAGGTTGCCATTACCGTGGACACATTTGTCCTCTACACAAATGATGGTAAAAGGTTCCCTGAGGTCAGAGCCTGTGCCCTGGTCTTTACTTCCCAGGACCTCACTGAGTTTGGTTTGTTGAATGAATAAATAAGAAAGTACCAGTTACCTGTTAGAGGTGACTTAACAGACACTATGAGAGATATAAAAATAACTAGGGGATAGTTCCTTCCTCAGAGGCCCTACAATCTATCAGGAAAATGAATGTGTTGGTTGGGATTTAAAAACCCCATGGAATGAAGTTTTCCCCAAAGCATGTAGGACCCAACCGAAAGCAAAAGTGAAGTCTACCTTAGAGGTCATTTTGTTGTTTCATCCTCCTCAGACAATGAAAAAGGGAGGAGAGAAGGAGAAGCTAAAACAACCTCTGTACCACTCTCGGCTCTTAGTTCCTGCTGAAGTTCGCAGGCCCCGAGGGGTCGGTCGACTGTGATAGAGCCACGGGGAGGCCTGCAGCACAGCCGCCTCTTTTCATCGTTGACATTTAGGAATCAGAGATGAGCGAAAAGAAGAAAAAGTGCCCCAAATCTTATCCTTCAGAGATAGCCACTTTAATATTTTAGTGTGGTTTAGTCTTTCATGTTTTTTTTAGAAAGAAGACAAAGTCTTGCTTGTTTGCTTCATGTGTAGGGAGGGGTTTTTGTTGTTGCTACTATAAAAGCAAAGCCATGAAGGGTCATAGAAGAAAGCGTAGAAAACGTAAATGAGAAGAAGGAATGAGAAGAACGATCGCCCTCAGGCTCACCCGGTGGGCACCAGTGGTAACTTTCGGGTGGATTCCTTTTGAGTCTTTGCTTTTTCCCCCATACAATTTTCATACCACAGATAAGCTATTTGTTACTGTATGTGTGGTTGTGCTTTGTATTAAACAATATGTTTTTTGGGGTTTTTTTTTACCCTCCAAGAACCAATTTTTGCTCACTTGGAGGTGAGCTGGCCCTAGTTGAGAATGGATGGAAAATGGCGAGTTGGAAGCCAACTTCAGCGGAGACCCAGGAAATAGCCCTCAGGGGTCCGTTGGGTTGTGGGATGGGGGAGGGCAAGGAACGGATGGGTCGTGCATGTCTGAAATGGTCTTTAGTCTGTCCTCTCACTTTTTTGATTGCTTGACTGCACAGAGGATTGAGGTTAAAAGTAGTTTCCCAACAGAAATTTGAAGGCTTTGCTCCATTGTCTTCTGGCTTCCAATTCATCGCTGAGAAGCCCCATATAGGTCTGATTCCTGTGGGGGTCCAGGGCAGGCTGCCCTGAGATACCCCACTATAGTATGTTGATTATTTCAAATTAAAATTGCCTAAGTAGCAGCAGGGGCGGGAAGCAGCTCCCCTACTCTCTTCTGTTCCCCTAAAAGCAAGAAATAACTCTTCATAATAAATGCCTTTCCCGCTGCTTGAAGGGCTGAGAGACAACCTTATTACAGAGTTATAAAATCTGGAGTTGAAAAGCTGTGTAAACCAGCCTTGTAATGCCTTTACTGATTTACTGCCCAAACTCAAACTTCCTGCTGAGATTCCTCCCTAAGAAATACCCAAACCCTGCTTAGATTCCTTTCGGTTGAGCACTAACTTTCTTTGTCCTGCATAAGAAAGTTATGCACCATTCAGTAAGTAGATTTTTAGCTAGCCCCTCTCTTTTCCATTGTGAATGGCTTTTCTACTCTGCAGCTGAGCCCCAGGCCAGGGCAATTCTGTGGCTCCACCCTATTTCCTACTCTTTCTATCTTCATTTATGATGGTGATTAAAGCAGAGTTTCTACCTGCTGGAGCTCACTGACTAGTGCAGGGAGCCCTGAGGATAGACACCAAAACCAAGCAGGCTTATGCAGCCAGGTCAGTGAGGGCTTCCTGGAAGCGGCGACATCATGGCCCTGCAGGAAGGTCCATGGACAGGTGGTATTCTAGATTGTCTAGAGAAGTTTAGTTCCAAGGTTAGGTGGAGAGAGGGGGTCGGCTTGGCCTCTAGGCTCTAGGCCTTCAAAACTCTCCATTTCTTCTCTCCTGCTACAGGGCTTCAGAGCCCCGTTGAGGGCCTGGCCTGGGAGGTCAGAGGGCAATGTGGGTCAACAGACCCCTCCGCAGACCCATGATGCCTTTACTGGTTTCCACTTAAGAACTTTATCCCTTCAGGCCTTTCACTCATGCTCCAAGTTTCTGAGTGGGAAGGTGGGCGGAGTGGGATAGAACCAGGTCTGCGGAGCACTGTTCCGGACGCCCCAGAAAACGTGGGCTGCGGAATGATCGATGAGTGTGGCATTTCCCCCAGAGTGCACCGGGGCATCCCCGAAGGCGGTGGGCCTTGCTTTCATCAGGTAACAGCCTTCACTGCATTGCACGCACCATGCTGGCTGGCTGGGTCGCTCTATGGTAACCCAGTTCGGGGCTCTTCAAAGGACATCCGACAACTCTTCAGGCATCAGTGATGGCAGCGACTTCTCCTGGCCTGCTTTCACAGCCCCAGTGGGTCTGTTCGTAGCCATGTACCTTGATAGATGCGTGGCAGGAAAACAAGTGTCTGGACAACATGTGCTAGAACAGGAACAGAATGTCATCGTGAGTAGTTTTGCAGACCCTCAGTTTTTGGGCCTGTTGTTGACCTGGCTCAAAACCGGGTTAAACTGGAGGTGTGATGAGGGCTATAGGCTTAGACTGTGTCACCTGTCACAAATGCACAAAGGGACTTGGAAAGGGCTTCAGAGATGAACTGGAGCTCCACTTCCTATTTGCAGATGATGATACAGCTGGAATCACCAGCGCTTGTCCAAGGTCACAGCACTGGTTTGAAAGTCATTGTCTCCTGGCCTCTGGTCCATCCTGCAGCCAAACTTAGATCTCTTTTA
The DNA here is from genome assembly GCF_014176215.1 of Rousettus aegyptiacus. Lineage (NCBI taxonomy): Eukaryota > Metazoa > Chordata > Mammalia > Chiroptera > Pteropodidae > Rousettus > Rousettus aegyptiacus. Next base: position 14,014,176 of record NW_023416285.1, read on the forward strand.
TCATGAATTCCATTAACATCATCAACATGATAACAGCAATGATACCATAATAGCTTCTGCTACCCAGTTCCTATACCATGCTCAGCATCGTGGGGTATTTTACATGTATATCCTTTATAAACATTTTGGCTGAATATTTTCAGGACAGATAGCAGGAGCTCTTTTCTATATCTCATAGGCCAGTTTTTCAGATATAGCACTTTTTGAATCTGTAATGGAGAAGTTAGGTTGAAAATACCTATTCGCCGCATATTTATCAAGCTTCAACTACATTTTGAGGCACTGGGGTGGCACTGTGCATATATATATATAGAAAAAGCTAATACCTGCCTTTACGAAGGTCATAACGTAGTGAAAATGGAAGGCCAGGAAGCAGGTGGTCACCACACAGCAGGCCAAGGGCAGGACAGAGCCAGTCACAGGGCGAGGTTGTGTGCGAGCATAGCAGAGGGCATCTGGACTGCGGGAGGGGGCCAAGAGGAAATGAACTTAGTCTTGAGGAATGAAAATCACCAGACGAAGGTGGGTGGGCGGATGAGGAAGTGGCGATGGTGGTGGGAGCCGTAAGGATGTTCCAGGGAAAGGAACTAGCATATGAAAAATACGGTGACTCGTGCCATTTTTGTACCCAGCAACCTGCACATAGAGGTTCTGGGTTATATTTGTTGGATGGATGAATGATCAAGTTCAAAGGTCTCCCCTGCTCCTTGAGCTGTTCCGCGTTCGATGTTGGGGGAGCGGGGGCTGTGCGTGAACTCGGCTGATCCAGGGAGCCCCGGGTGTTGCCTGAGCACAGCTCACTCTGGAGCGGGAAGGGCTCTGCCAAACGTCTGCCAAAGAACGTTTTAATAGACATCTAAATGTTGGAGGAAAAATTCCTGCAAAACCAGTCCCAGGTGTTTCGAGAAGGCTGGGTGGGGCGGGCGAGGTGGGGTGGGGCATTGCAGAGCAGTTGCCTTTGACTGGTGTCAGGCCCAGGAGGAGCCCTGAGGTTAGGTCCCAAGTCCGCTCTGTGCGCTTGTCCTCTGCTTTGGCTTGGGACCCACTTGCCTGTTTCTTCAGGGGCTCCCCCTCTTTCTGCCTCCCTCCCCATACTCACCTTGCGCGATCACCACGGCCACCCCTGCAATCGTGTGATAGACAAGGAAACTTGGTCTTGGACAGGCGATGAGACCTTACGAGGCCCCTCAGCCGGTGAATGGCAGAGCTGGGTTTCAAGCCTTGACCTTTTTATTTCCAAAGTTTGTTCTTTTAGCAGCCACCCCATATCTCTCCCAGAGCCTCTGTTATATACTGGGTTAGCATTTCTCACAGTCAGTAATTATTCATTCACTCATTTGTTCATTTCCTTATTTTTTCTCATCCCTCTGAAATACAATGCTACTGAGAGCTGGGACCTCTGCCTTGTTCATTGCCGTGCTCCAGGGCCTAGCACAGTTAGTGGTACACACAGCACATCTGGTAAACCCCAAGGGCAGGGAGTTTTGCCTCTTTTGTTTTCTTGCTGTCTGTCCCTCACGCCTGGAATGTGCACATTATAAACTTTGCCGAACGAATCGGTGATCTGTAGGAAGCAATGTTAGACTTTGGGGACATGAAGATGAATAAGCTCTGTCTTTAGCTCAGGAACCTCACTGTAGGATGGGGAGACCGGCATTAGCAATGGGCAATAAGACAATAACCGAGGGGCCTGAGATTCCTGTTAACTGACCTTTGGGCTGCACATTGTCAGCACTAAGATACTTATAGGTACTTTTCTGGTGGCTTGAGATGTGGCCGGGAACAATGCAGACAAACTCCTCTTGCCAGGAGCTTAAGTTCTACTGGCATCATGGGATTTTGGAGTTTCACTATTAATGAGTTAGGTAGGTCATAGCTTGTGAAGGGACCAGCACACCTTCCCTGACAACAGCCAGCCGTGGGTCAGTGAGGGGGCAGAGATTGCTGAGGCCTCCTGGAGACAGAGCCTCTGCAGCCCAGGAGTGTGTGTGTGTGTGTGTGTGTGTGTGTGTGTTGCGGGGGTGGGGAGGGGGCAGGCGGGACGAGGGCTGTGTGCTCCAGGAGCCTGGGCCAGCTGAGGAGATAACAGGCCCACGAACACTGAACCACTCGGACACTCAGACAGATGAAAAGTGCCTAGAGTTGGGACATCTGGACAAAGGTAGGAGAGGACACGGGTGCAGGAGTTTGGGGTCAGGCTCCAGCATTCAAAGCCCCATCAGTTTTTGATCTTGGCTGCTGGACTCACTTCCTGAGCCTCGGCTTCTTCATCTAAAAAAATGTGCACAATTCCTCTTGGGTTGTGGGGCAGCTTAAATACAAGCGTGGCTAGTCCCTAACAGAGCAGCACATGAGAATTGCTCAGTAAGTGGTCCCAGCGTTCAGAGGCCAAGGTCATGATGGGCTGTGCTGGCCAGGGGGTTCTTCAGAGCCAGGCTCTAAAACTTGCCTGCATCAAGACACGTTCTCCGTAGAGCAGGACCAGGCAGCGGGTAGGCACAGGGCTGGCAGTCGATCTCACCCTCAGCATCATTTATTTACAAATTCACTTATTCACTATATTATATATGTGTGTGTATATATATGTGTGTGTGTGTGTACACATATATATGTGTACATAGGTATACATATACACACATAAATTTATCTATATCTATATACGAGAGAGAGAGCAGTGGAGGAGAGAGAACAGAAAGCTGGGTATCAGGGACCTGTGGATAGGCATGAGAGGGATTCTTTTCACTTTACACCATAATTTGACCATTTGCACGTATTAACTATTCGTATTAGTTTTCTAGGGATGCTGTAGCAAGTTACCATGAACTTGGTGCTTTGAAACAACTGAAATTTATTCTCTTACGGTTCTGGAGGTGCCGGCAGGGCCGCGATCCTTCCGAAGGCTCTAGGGGAGAACCCTTTTTTACCTCTTCCAGCTCCCGGTGTTCACTGCCTTGTAGACGTCATCCCTCTGATCTCTAACTCTTCTTCACGTTGTTACCACCTCTTACAAGGACATCAGTCATTGGACTTAGGACTCTTCCTGAACCAGGATGATTTCATTGCAAAATCCTTAATTACAGCTTCAAAACACAATTTCCAAATAATGTCATATCGTGAGATTCTGGGTGGACATGAAGTTTTCAAAAAAGAGAAAATATAGCCATTGTGATATAAAGCAAAATTCATGTTTGTAAGCAAACAAGAATAATAATTCTTTTAAAAGTTAGCATTCCTAGGTTAAGCAAGCATTAAAGCTGGAATACAGTGGAAAGCCATTCTATAAACAAATGGGGCAGTTTAACTGAAGTCATCATGGCTCTCAGCACCATTTACCTGTCTCAGAGGAAGAGGAGAGCCGGGAGTGAGTGAAAATATATTGAATACCCATTGAGCATGAAGAGACAGTTGAACAGGCTCAAATTCTGTTAACAAGGGGACCAATTAATTAGATTTATGCCGAGTCTGTTGTATAAAACCATGGTTTCTGTACACTATTTCTAAGAGCGTCTCAGAAGGCCTTAGCCGCAAAAGTGATGAGCTCATATCTTAGGACTGAAGACGTGGCATTTTAAGGAGAATACCTGAGAAAAAGCATTTGGGTATTGTCTTAGTCTGCTTAGGCTGCCACAAAATACCACACGCTGGGTGGCTAAACAATAGAAGTTGATTTCTTACAGTTCTGGAGGCCAGGAAGTCCAAGATCAACGTCCCTGCTGATGCAGTTCCTGGTGGGGACTCTGGCTGGCCTGCAGGTGGCTGCCTTCTCTCTGTGTCCTCACATGGCAGAGGGAGAGAGGGAGAGAAAGGGCAAATGACCTCTCCGATGTTCTTATAGGGACACTAATCCTACCGGATCAGGGCTCTACCCTATGACTCCATTTAAACTTAATTACTCCTTTACTCCAAATACAGAGGCACACTGGGGTTAGTTAGAACTTCAACAAATGGATTTTAGAGGAACACAATTCAGGTGCTAACATTTTAAATAACCTGGGCACTTTCAACGTTGGTAAACAGGCACGATATAAGACTCTAGTATGGATTCTGAATCAGGCAGAATTTAAGATATTTTAGATACAAACATGGAGAAACCTAGTTTATCATTTAACAAGCTGTGTCCTGGCTTGTGTGCCAGAGATGAGCAAGAAGATATTCATTATTGTAAGAGACACTCCCTCTTAAAGTCTTTGGGGTTAAACAGAAACGAGAATGCCTTCAATAAGGGAACTTGGGACTGAGGGGGCTCGGAGTCAAGCACCCCAGGTCCAGCACGCAGCAGCTGTGGAACTGGGGGCAAGCTGTCTCCCACCTTTGAGTCCCTGTTTCCTCAACTGCAAAACCGGTTGTAACAGCTCTCCTTGGGTTGCTATGGAATTAAATGAAATGAGGTCTGTGGCTATTAGTCTTATCAATAACAAACAAAAACTGCATGGAGAAAAGTTTACTGAATGCTCAGCAAAATTCTAGAAAGGATTGTTAAGCAGGTGATTTGTACCCTGAGAAAGGAAAATGCTGATTACGTGAGTCGGGTTAGGAGCCAGAGGAGCTCGTTTGGATGAGCGTGGACAGCAGTGATTGTCTGTCTCACTTACCAAACATTCGAAACTTACCATCTAGGAAAAGCAGAATTGAGAGGAATTTATGCCCATTTAAAAAATTAATGCATAATTTTTCACTATAATGAAGAAGAAACACAACCTTGACCGAGAATCTACACCCGGGAGCTCACAGCTTTGTTCACCTAACACTTGCTGGACCCCACCCCTGACCTTGGAGGAGGGAATGCGCCCTAGTTCTGGGGCTCAGAAATACCTGGTTTAACCTCGTGCACGTGCAAGAAGTCTTTCACTGTGGGGCCCCTTGAGGGGAGCTTTTGTGCATTTTCTCATTAAAAGAATGTAGTGGATGTCTCACTTAATGGACTGATTAAGGAATCATTCTAGAAAAAAAAACAAGGGGAATGAGAGAAACAGCTGACACATCTGTTTTCTTAGCCTGCTTATAGAGCCAGAGAGAATAGCCGGCAAGATATATTTCTTCACCAGGAGGAAGAATATTACTGTTTTGGCTCAGAATGTCCTTGTGTTGGAGTAAAATAATAGTCTTTCTACTTAATGTCTTTTTGATTTCTCTCCTCTTTCTTCTCTTCTTCTTCTTCTTCTTCTTCTTCTTCTTCTTCTTCTTCTTCTTCTTCTTCTTCTTCTTCTTCTTCTTTTTTTAACCTTAGAACGTGTTAAGGGCATTAAGCAGGGGCTAAGTGGGAGATGCCATTGGAGAGTCTAGTTGGGATCAAACTCACTCGAATGCTGGAGTGAGTTTCTCCTTAATTTATAAATGATGAAAAAGCATGTGATTTTTATCTTTGCAGGAGGCAGCATATATTGCAAGAGGAAGGAGTTTGGGATCTCATGAGCAGTGTGGCCGTTGGTAGGACACCAGACTTCTTTGTAGAATGAGAATTGTACATCTTTCACAAGGCGGATTTGGGGAAGTTGGGAAGTCCTGTGCACTGGGTTGGTTCACATGTCGCAAGACTTTGGTGCTCTCCCCCATCGGTGTTCCCATTTGGAAAGATTAATCAGACAAAGAGGTGTAGGCTGAGTTGGAGTGGGGAACCGGGGGAGCTGGGGCAACCTGCTGGGAAGCCATTGCCGTGATCATGGACGAGGACTGCCAAGGAGGATGGGAAGAGTCGATAGGAATAATTTTGTAGGAGAGAATTTGTGCAAAGTAACATCACTTGGAATGGAGAAAAGACAGCACGACCACTTCAGGTTTCGGGGTGGGTGATGGGGAATTATAAACTACACCAGAGGCATGGGACACAGAGGAGCAGTAGGTCTGGAGGCAAAGGTTATGTGTTCCTTTGGGCTGTGTTGAGTTGAAGGTGCCTTGGGATGTCAGTCAAGATGGACAAAGCCTTGGGAGTAATTAGTGCAGGGAAGGAGGTGGTGGCAATGGCTAGAGTTAAGGGAGTGCCTCAAATCTCTGAAACAGGGGTGGGCACATCCCCACCTTGACAGCCAGAGTCTTTGAGCACAGCCTTTGAGCACGTGGGCCCAGCAGTCAGATTGCCTGGCCTTAAATCCATTGACCTTGCCCATATTGCTTGATTACTCTGTGTCTCAGTTTCCCCCTCTGTAAAACTGGTGTTGAAAAACAGAATCTATTTCATTGGGTTATTAGGGGGAGTAAATAAAGTTATAAGCATGAAACTCTTAGAATTCTGCCTGGCACACAGTAAGCACTCAATGAATAGTGTTCATAAAATTAGAAGGCTTTGTGTATTTGGAGGCTCATCATAGTAGCTTTCGTCCATTTATTTTTTTTGGCTTGCTATTACTCCACATATATTTTGCAACCAACCACCAACCGTGGGCTTATGTAGTATCATGGAAGGTCAATTAACATTCAAATGCATGAGGTTCCTTTATGAAGGACCGTCATTGACTGACTTAAGATCTCTGGCATTAGTCACACATTTCAGTACATCAAAGTGTTGCCCAAATCCAAGTGTCCCTCTTTCGAAATATAAGATCTGTGAAAATGAAGCATGCCAATGGAGAAGGGTAAATGCCTCAAATATTTTCATTAACCTGTGACTCATGGCTTTAATCAAGATCGATGGCTACACATGTAAAAACACACAAACCATTGTTTTTGCCTGTGGTCAGATAAATTACTCATGATGAATGAATCTGGCTGTGGCTCTTCCATTCTCGGGATGCCGAAGACAAGAGCTCCGATCTTTCTCCATTGTAAATGGATGAATGTGCATGTTAAAATATTGGCATTCACAGGACATCAGCAAAGTGATCGAGCCTCTGGTGGCTGTAATAATTGAATGCAACTTGCAGGTCTTTTCATATCTACCAAATATCTGCAATGGGTGGCTATAAGATAATGAAGCGTATATATTTTTTATTTTAATAAACAAATATTCCAGAGACAGGCATTCAAATGAATGAGCCCCGCAGAACAGCCACTTGGGCATCCTTAGGGAGGCTCCAGGCACTTTGGAACATATTTTGGGGACTTGCCTTCCAAATTCTTGGCACATTCTTTCAGATATCTTTATTGGAGAAAAATCCTTTCCTTTAAAGGGGATACACATTTTTGAAGAGATGTGAAAATCATCCAGATTTCATTGAGATGATGCCATTTTTGTTTGAAAACAAGACATCATTCAAAAAACAGGGCCATTTTTCTTGCCTGGGTCATAAACTGGCTTGGAGGGTAACTTTAGAGAGGAATTCTAAAGCGCACTGCCCAGGGTGAACATTAATCTTTTTCCAGAAATATTTGCAGGTGACCAACCTGTCCTGGTTTGTCCGGGATGTTTTCTGTGCTAGCAAACATCCCTGTGGGCAAACCAGGACAGTTGATTATTCCCTTGTGAGGCAGGCATGTTCCTCTAGTTGACCAGACTTTGACCCTGTCCCTGTGACACAATAATCCCAAGGTTTCTCATCCTGTCTTACTCTCCACTGGTGCAGGCTCCTGACGTTAGCCCTGAAGGACCACACTGATTGCAGTGCAGGCATTACAGTAGGCTTCATGGCTTGTTTGTTGGTTCGTTTTTAAGACCGGTCTCCTTGAACCATTCTAGTACCTCAAAGAGCTATCACTTCCCACCATTATTTGGGGCTAAGTTTGGAATTATTCTGTGGTTTGCAGCTCCCTCCTCTTGGCAATGTTTTGCTTAAGTTGAGCCAGGCCGTGTGGTCCAAGAAGTGGATTCGGATTTCTAGATGGAGCTCTGCAGTTATTAGCCATGAGCTTTGCTCATCCAACCCTTAACTGGCAAATACGGAAAATAAGTGCCTCGACTATTTCTTTAGGTTAATGTGGGGGTGAAAAGAGATAATATCTGTGAAGTTATTAACTTTCAAAATAGAATATTCTTAAATAATGCAAAAGAGTGTATTACAGTAGTTATTCAAAACGAGACCGCTGATCATATTATTATAATTATTAGCTGAGTCATATCAGCAGTGACTAATAAATTTAAGCAATTTAGATAATAAACCAGAAAAGGAGAATTATAGGATCCAAAAATATGCTTTAACAAGATTTAAAGGTTATTTGCTTTTATTTATTTTCTCTTACCTAATGTGAAGGCAACTTTATTATTCTCTTCAATCTATTCCTTTTTGTTTTAGTTGGAACCGTTAGCTTAAGTGACAGTAAATACTCAAAATAACAGCGGCTTAAATAAAAATAAAAGTTTATTCTCTGTCGTGTGTGTGAAAGTTTTCCAGCTAGCAGGAAAGAGGGAAGAAAAAAAAGAGGGCAAATGCTCTTCTAGAAAGTTAAACATGAGATGTTTATTTATAAGTCATCAGCTAGAAATTAGTCATGGGACTATACTTAACTCAGACGATTTTCAATTATGGATTTAGTCATACTTTATTGAATGCCTGCTACATGCAAGGCCTTCCAGAAACTCATAATCCTGAAGGAAAACAGATACACATACATGTTATATATCTATATAACTGACCACTAGGTGATGTCCACGGACCTATAAGTTATCCAGACGAGGTTCTAGGCATTCAAAGGAAAGGCAGATTCATTCAGCTTAGGGCACTCCGGAAGGCTGCCCAGAGGAGATAATGTTCGAGTTGGATCCAGAAGGATGACAGAGGAAATGACATGAGCAGGAAGGACCACAGAGGTGGAAGTCTAGGGCATGTGTGGCGAACCGTACATTCAGAGTAAAGCAGGATGCAGCCAGACCTTGAAGGATCTAAAGTGCCAAGCTGAAAAACATGAACTTTATCAGGGATTCGACCTGCATGGATCCTTCTGGCTTCAGCGTGAATAGATTCGGGGTAGAATAGATTCTAAGAAGAAACAGGACATGGGGAGATTACTTATTAATGTTCATTGCGTTCACCCAGAGAAGCCCAGGATGGAATAAGTGAGGACGATGGCAAGTGGAAGGGAGAGGAGGAGAGAGATTAAAACGTCTTCCTCATCAATACTGTCACCTTATTGGAGAGGCCTGGCTTGACCGCTCTATATCAAATATTCCCATCCCCTACCTCACTCTCCTTCCTTAACTTGCTATATTTTTCTCTTTAGCGTTATTGCCATCTGTCATAGTATATATTTACTTATTATCTATTTCCCCACTAGAAGGAAAGTTCCATGAGGGCAGGGCTTTTGTTTTTTTTTTTTTCTTTGCTATATCCTTGGTGCCAGAACAGTGCTTGCTATATAGTAGGTGCTCAATACATATTCACTGAGTTAAAAATAAATGAGTTTGAGCTGCTTCCCACTGACTATGTAAATCAACTGGGCAATACGGTCTGTCAGCCCCTGTTTGCATTTATGAATTAAACTTACTTTAAAAAGCATTTGAGGTGGCTCCAGAAATAGAGATCCTATGGAATGATTTTAAAAGCACAGAAATAAATCAGATCTAAAGGAAAAAGAGAGTAGAATTGGATGATAAGACACCGAGAATTGGTATGCAGATGTGGGCACCACGAAGGCTGCTCTAAAATTTTCAAGGTAGGCAGCAAATTCACGTCTGAGCTTTCTGACAGCCAAGGCAAAGAGGGGAACATGGCCAGTTATGAGGCTTGCAGTCTTCATTAGCTAAAGACATGTCTTCTGAAAAGAAAAAGCCCTGGATTTTTTCCCCCCATGGGTAAAGATGACATTGAAACCATCAGCTTTAACATTTATGCTGTTTGGTAGGGTGTCTACTTGGTGAGCCCTTAGTTATTTGGAGAGGACTTAGTCTTGTGTGCAGCCTTTCTCATCTACTATCACAGGGGACCAGAAATTTATCCAAATCATAAGCAGGTTAAGTGACACTCACTCCAGGGCAGAATTGGGTGGCAAGAGGAATGGAAATAGTCGGTTCCTGTCCTTCTGTCCTTGGTAGGACCTTTATCAGTCTCCAAGTTTTATCTCCACTGCTAAAGAGGAAATTTATGAAGAAATCTGGCCAAGATTGTTGAAATCTGGATCCTCTATTTGTCTATCTTCCTTTGATTTATTCAGGTTTCTTTAAAGTACCACTTAAGTGTAAGGTTTAGTTTGGCTGATGGTGTATTTTTAAGAGAGTGAAACCAGGTGAGAAGGGAAAAAGGAAGTTGATTTGCCAAGCAATTAAAAGGTGATTTTGACTCTAGTAAAGGATTTCTTCTTTAAAAAAAAATGTAAAAAGGATTTTTGAAAAACTAATTCTTCTGCAGGTGAAACAAAATTCAAAGAGGGCAAAAAGAGTAAACCAATAATGCCACATTTTTGTATGTTATTGCAGAGATAGTAATACTTGTACACATAAACACTTTTTGTTATATAAATGAGAATTTATGATACAAACTCTGCCTTTGCTTTTTTTCGCTTAATACATTTTAGAGAACATTCCCTCTGAGTTTCTGTTAAGTTACTTTATTCTTTTAAAATATAGAACAGTATTCTGTCACATGAGTTCCATCATTTATGTAAACAGTTTCCCAACTAATGGATGTTAGGCTGTTTCCAGTGTTTCACTATTATAAACATTGCTTTGATGGAGTCAATGAAATTTGAATCTGCATCATCCAGGGTTCTGAAAGGAAACAGTTCTGAAGCTTAGGAGGTTGAAACTACGAGAATTATGAAAGAGACTCTTTACAGAGATGTGGGCAGAGTTAGGGAGCCATCAACGGATGCTGAGGCACCTGGGAACTGTCAACAACAAGAAGCCGAAGGGGAAAATGGTGCCGCCGGAGCCTCCGGAGAGCAGGAGCATGGAGGGAGGGCCACCTCGCAGGAGCTGTGTATTTCCAGAAACACAGCATCCACTGTTAGAGGGAGCAGGAAAAAAAAATACCTCCACCATCCTCTCCAGGGCCTGCCATTAGCCAAACCCAGCCACAGAGGCCAGAGGCCAAGGAACCCGGGTGACCAGAGTGGTCCCTCTCCTGGCACGAGGCTGGGCAGAGAAGTACAGAAAATGAGCGTGGAGTGAGAGTGGGGCGTGCGTGTAATGTATCTATAGGAATTTCTGGAAGCGGAAGTGCTGGCTGCTCAAAGGTACATACATCTTTATTATTGTTTTGTAAGTCGGTGTTTATTTTTATTTACTCTTTCTGTGGATATTCCCTTCCTTTCTGCATTTCTGGATTTCTACCGGTAATAATTTTCCTTCTGTCTGAAGAACTCCCTTCAGGACTTTTTTCGGGCAGTCTGCTGGCTGAGAACTCTCTCAGTTTTGCTTGTCTTATGACCTTTTGTTTTGAGGGATAATTTCACTGAGTACACGATCCTAAGCGGGCAGTTATTTTCCTTCATCTCCTTGTCTTCTGAGCTTTATTATTTCTGTTGAAAATTACCTTTTAGTCTTAATGTGTTTTCATCGATGCTTCTCTCGACTTTTAAGCTTTTATCTTTACTTTTTGGTTTTCAGCAGTTGGAAAGCAGTTTTCCTATAATATGCCTCTTTGTTTTCATGGTGATTGAATTCAGTAAACTTCTTGAATCTGACTTAAATTTCATCAGTTTCAGAAAATTCTTACCTATCATCTTTTTAAATATTGCTTCTGCCCTATTTTCTCCTTCCATATCTCCAGTTATACACATCCCTTTTCGATGTGTTGCATTTGTCTCTTAACCAATTTTTTTTTTTTATTTTCCATCCATTTTTCTCTTTGTCTTCAGTTCAGATATTTTCTACTGTCTTCCAGTTCACTAATCCAGTTCACTAATCTGGGTCTAAATATATTCTTAAACCCATCTATCGAATTATAAAATTTCGCTTGTATTTTTCAGTCCTAGCATTTTTATTTGATTCTTTTTTATGGATTATGATTATCGGGTGAAATTATCCCTCATCTGCTCTTCCATCATTTTTGCTATTTAAAAATAAAACATTAACTGTTTAAAAAACTCCAATATCGGAATCATCTATATGTCTTTTTTTACTCTTCTTTTTTCCCCTCTCTTGGTTTTTGGTTATTTGAACTTGTTTCTCAGATGCCTGGTAATTTTTAAATGAATGGTGGACACTGTGTATGAAAAAAAATGTTGAGACTGTAAATTATATTGCCTTTTCCCGAGGGAGTTATCTTTTCCTTAGCTATTCAGGGAGAGTGGGGTGATGGTAAGACAGAGACTGAGCCAAATTCAAGCTGGGTTGCTGTCTAGCTCTATCCCCCACCCCTGACCCCCCCTTCAGGGTAGATCTTTCCAGGGATCCCAGCTGCGAATCTGAGGTATTAACCTGGAATTCTCTCTTTCAGTAGGCCACGAACTATCATACTTGAATTCTTGCCACCGAAAGACTGCCAAAGCCCTGCTGTTAGTTTCTGGGGCTATTTGTCTTTTTAGCCTCTTGCCCAGACTGCTTCAGAATATAGGCATGTGTGGAGATATATATAGGGATGTGTGTGTGTGTGTGTGTGTGTGTGTGTGTTCACGCACGCACAAGTGCAGGATGATCCTGAAGTGAGCGTGGACTGTGGGTCATGATTCTGTCACTTGCCTTCTTGTGGGCTCGTGGGGTGCTAACACACCTTCTTCCTTGGTTTTCAGGTTTCCTGGGGTGCCTCGTTGTCAGCCTGTGGCTCAGGGGGTAAGCCAGGGAGGTCTGGGCTGGGGCACCTCACTCTGGTCCTGCCATGCCGCCCTCTCCCTCTTTTCGTTTACTCATGGCAGGAGGGAGAGCGGAGTTTGGGCGAGCCCTCTGGGACTTACCTGACCTTACTGAGGGTGGGCTGGGCCAGGGCTCAGCTTCTCTGGCTTCTCCTGCTCTGCCATTTCCTTCTCGCTTTCCCTCCCTTTTTTCCTGACTGATACATGTGGTGTGGGCTGCCCCATGTTGTCATTAGAAGGGCAGTCATCATTATTTAGAATGCCCTGGAAAGGCTGACCACTTGTTAATAAGCCTCTCCTCAGCACCCCACGGAGGAGCTAAATGAGGGATTTCACAAACCCTGTCCATCTCAGCCATCATCCCTTTCTCTCCCAGTCAAAACTTCCCGAGCCTTCTTACTCCCAGTCTCATGCCACAACAAGGTCAAGTTCAACATCCAAAAGCACAAATTTTATCACATGTCTCTCTTGCTTAAGAATTTATAATAGTTCTCCACTGAGTTTTTCAAATGAGGTTCACAGATGCTGTATTGGGGACCAGGAAAGAAATACTAGACATTCTATTCATATTTATTCTTAATCCAAAAATTAAGGAATAAATTCAGCTTTGGTAATACCTAATACCGATCGTCCCTAGGGCCCCCACTTGGTCCACCTGTCACATGGTTTCCTGAATCATGTTCTGTGTCAGAAAGACCATATACAGAGGGACTGAGAGAGGAAGGCACACTTTTGGTCTATTGGGAAGTATTGCAGTTTCCACGCGCCTGGTTGGTTACACGGGTGGATTTCTAAGTTCCTTTCTTCCCCACCTCCACCCCCACGAGGATGCAGCTGAGAAAAGCTTCTTGGAAATGGAACAAGCGACACTCTTCAGATGTAGTCCAAAGACTTTAGAAATGTCTTACAAGATTTTCCCTCCCCTATCCCCTGAATGAGGATGAGGGTGTGACATTTCTCCCTGACTTCAGACCTCTGGTCTGGGAATTAGTGGGGGCCAGCTTCTCTCTCTCTCTCTCTCTCTCTCTCTCTCTCTCTCTCTCTCTCTCTCTCTCTCTCTCTCTCTCTCTCTCTCGGGAAGCCTGCCCTGCCAGGGCTGGAAGCAGGAGGTGGGGGAGAGCCAAGGGGTGGAGAGTTCTTATGTGGCTGGTGCTGGAATAATCTGACGCAATGCTCTCTGGATCTTGGGGAGTTCTGTGGGCACTTCTGTGGGTTCTCTGCAGCTCCTGTGCTAGGCCTGCCCAGCAGCAACTTGCACTGCCAGGCAGAGCTTCTCCTGTGCCTTGCTCCCCACCCAGCCTCAGCGCCCGCCTCCAGTGGTTACCACCACAGTGTCTTACCACCGGGGGCCTCTCCGGCTGCAGGCCGCCATCTTTGGAGGAGCCCTTCTAAACCAACCCAGGCCAGCGTTCTTATTGCAAGGTCACGTCTGTTCCCGGTGGTAGAGGGAAGTTCCGTTTTTGAGCCACCGTTGGAGGAGGAGAGCGCAGTGACTTCCCTGACTTGGCCATAGGGAGTTAAGTGGTCTGTGGGGACCCAGCTGCCAGTGCTTCCCACTTTCTGTGAGGTCCGACAGATGCTCCCTCACTGGGCTGAGAGTAGGAGAGTGCCCGCTTCCGGTCCCCAGCTCTGCACCAAGAGCGACAGGCAACATCTCTGCGTGCAGTGGGCAACCTGGGCCCGCATTCTCCCTCCGCCTCAGGAGTCGAGTCGGCTCGCAGGGTTGCGGACAGTCCTCGCCCCGCACTTGTAAGCGCTTGCCTGCCAGAACTATGTCAAGCGCTATCTATTTTCAACACTGGCCCAATAAAATATCAGCTATTATTACTTTTAGAAAAACAAGACCTTTTGAGTAGAATTTTTGTAATACTTTAGGATGAGATGGTGGTATCTCTGCAAGAATAACTGGTTTTTTATTTGAAGTGGTGATACGGTATTTTCTTTTCTTTTCTTTTCTTTTCTTTTTTTTTTTTTTGAAAATTCATCATTTAAGTTTTTAAAAATGAGATGATTAAAAGAAAAATCCTAATTAGACAAAAGTGCTGGAAAACAGCAAATATCGTGAAGGCGACATACAAATGATTGGTCTTGCCAGGCACAGGTCCAGCAGCTCTTGAGCTCGTAGTGTCACCCCAAGACTTTGAGCCGCCTGACCGTCACCCCTCCTCACTCGGAGCTCCCATGGAAAGGAGTTTAAGTTGTTTTTTTTTTTTTTTACCTAAACTTACCAATATTCTCCAAAGGTTTTTTTTTTTTTCCCGATTGAACACCTCATTCAGTTAAAAAAAAAAAAAAAAAAAAAAACTTGATCATTCAACCCCCACATATGTTTGTTTAAAATTTGTAAATTATATATGGGAAACAGAATAGTATGGTAGTTATGAATATAAACTCTGTAAACAGGCTGTGGGTTCGAATCCCAGCTCTACCTGTTGTGAGCTGTGTGTCATTGAAGGGCTCACTTGACTTCTCTGTGCCTGTAAAGTAGAAATAATAATACCTACCTCATACTGTTGTCATTAGAGGTTAAACAAAATGATATCTGTAAGTTCTTATAATAGTGCCTGGCATGGAATAAGAACTCAATGACATTATCTATTTATTATATCTACTATGCAATAAAATTGGGCATATTATTAAGGAACGTAGAAAGTTTAAGATTGAGATAAAAAAATAAATAGAAATAAAAGGTCATATATGCTCCTTAACACTCATGGATTATTTTGTGAGCACTGGGGTATACTCACCCCCACTCTGGAGATTGCTGGCTTTGGCAGCAACAGGAACATACCATGTCCCTAAGTAGTCTGATCCTTGAGGTACCTTGTAAAGCTTGGAGGACTGTGGGTAGGTAGGTTTCTTCACACCTGGATCATGCGAACTCTCATTTCTAAGGACTGGTCTGCACGTTAGAGATTGAATTTAACCCATGGGCTTTGCTGCTTGCAAACAGCAGTCGGGTCAGGCGGAGTGTGGCCTGCCGAGTCCTTGGCCTCCTGGTCAGTCGTGCCCCGTCACTCGCAGGACGGAGCAGTGCCCAGGCTTTGCTCCCTGCTTTGCGGTTGCCACCCTAGGCTTCAGCAGCTCCCACCCGGCTTAAAGCCAGGGAGACAGTGGGACAGCTGCATGTCAGTCTACGCAGGGAAACCGGCCATCATTTTAATCAAGTGTGATAACCGCTGATTAAAGCAGAACTACCTAAAGACAGGTTTTCAGCATGCTCACGCCGACCGAGTCCCCTGCTGCCAGCAGCTGCTCTTCTTGACACCGGGCCAACCCGGAGACTTTGTAGATGCCCCCAGATGCTCAGCAGTCCTGGAAACGCTGAACGCAGCTGGCTTCATCAGGAGGATAGAATGATTGACACATAGGAGTGTCACTTAGACCTTTGGCTCTGTCCCAGGAAGGGGCCGGTGGGCGTTGTGTGAACAGCTCTGACTAACAAACCGGACGCAAACTGGATCTAGTTACTGACAAGAGAGCTCAGTGGATCTACAAGAGTCACCCCAAATTCCAGCTGCTTTTGGTTATCATTTTAGAGTTGAAAAGACCCTACAGACCATCTACTGGGTCCCAAATCTGGTTGCTTACAGTAACAATGAGGAGCTTTAAAATATTACAACAAACGAGTTCGGACGTGCAAGACAATGTGAGGGCTCATATAACTACATCATTGCACATTTCACCCAGCTTAAGAAGTCAAGCTTTCCCAGTGCATGGAAGTCCCTGGGCACCTCCCCCCAACCCGAATGTAACTTTATCTTAAATTTGGTGGTCATCATTCCAATTAGGAAAACCTTAAAAAATAAAAAGCATCTCTGCAGGTTTGGGCCCAATAGGTCTGGGATGATGCTCAGGAATCTTTTTTTTTTTTTTTTTTTTTTAAGTTTTCCAGGTGCCTCCAATGATGAGCCAGTATGTGT
This sequence comes from Rousettus aegyptiacus, assembly GCF_014176215.1. Taxonomy (NCBI): domain Eukaryota; kingdom Metazoa; phylum Chordata; class Mammalia; order Chiroptera; family Pteropodidae; genus Rousettus; species Rousettus aegyptiacus. The sequence goes on from NW_023416285.1 coordinate 14,030,693, forward strand.
GGGTGCCGTTATCACCGAGTTCACCTGAGTGGCCTGAGCCCTGGAGTTGGAGCTAAAAAAAAGACCAGAGGTCCAACCAGGTAGAGCCTCCTCCCACTCGTGTGATGTTGGGCAAAGGATGTATCGTCTCTCTGAGCCTTGGTTTTCGCATCTGCAGAAGGGGAAGAAGGACAGCGAGCTCCCTTGAGAGCCCACGTGTGCCTATGAACCTATACAATGCTACACAGACATTAAAGTTTAAGGGTTCACGCAAAAAGGCTCATCCAGCCTGGGGTTGGTCACCTCTAGTGATGGGGAGCTCGTAACTTTCAGAGACAGCCCCTTCTGCTTTGGGGTGCTCTGAGAGACAAAATGCCCTTCCTTACTCTGAGCAGATTCCTGTCCCTGAAATTTCCTGAATTCGATTCTTCTGTCTGCAGGCCCATGGGTTGGTTAAACTTAATCCCTAATCTGCAGAACAGTCCTCTGAATAATTTAAGACCATCATTCTCTTTTTCCTCCCTCCATACCTCAACTTCAAGCTTCTCAACACACTGCCTACTGAGAAGGTCTCTTTAGGAATAAGCGGTACCTCCAGAAATCGCCATAGGCATGGCTATGCTCCAGCAAAGCCGGAAAGTGGGTTGCAGGTTTAGTAATCCAAGAAGAGCCGCTTTGCCTCTAGTTAATTAAATCACTTGGTTACATCCGCATCTAGTTTAACTGATCGCCCATGCTATAGGAGCTGTTACTAAAATATTTAGTTGGGAAAGGCAAATGGAGCCCTTTTTGTGTGCCAGGCACTGTGCTAAGTAATTTGTAGGCACTTAGTTCTCACAACAAACCCTGAAAGATAAGTGCTGCCATGATTCTCATTTTCTAGATGAGGAAACTGAGGCTCAGAGAGGGTAAGCGCGTGCAGCCAGCCAGTGGGATCTGGGCTCAGGTCTGGCTCATTCTAAGGCCCACACGCACACAACCATGGCAGCGCCTCCTGGGCTGACTGTGTATGTGATGAAGAACATGCTGGTTCCTTTATTTATTGACTCGTCTCCCTTTGCCTTTGCAATCTTCTCCATTCAGGTAAGAGCTAAATGCTCTGAATATGGCGGGAGACACCCAAAGCTTACTCATCCTCATCAGACTCAACAGAAGTTTTGAACTTCCTTCAGAGAAAACATCGCATCTCCCCCATTCCTCATCCTGCTCCTCTCGTCTCTTAAAAGCTTGTTTCACAACTCCCAAGCTCCTTGGAGACTTGGAGTGAGACCAGTGCAGAATCCCCTCCTGTCCTCTCTCTGATGTCCCAGACAGATGGGGGTCACCTCGCACTTGCTTCCCTAGCGAGCGGCTCCTGGGTGGGCATCCTCGATAAGGAGCCACCCTGGCTTTGGAGCGGCAGAGCTTCTGCCACCAGGTCAAGAACGCTTCGAGCCCAGAGGCTTCGAACTGGTGGCCCTGTGTGAAACGGGAAGTCACATGGTCTAATTTACATTTTCAAAAAGCCATTTTATCCAGGGTGGGGGAGGGGAGGGCCAGTGAGTTCAGCTAGGAGGCTACTGGAGGAAGTAGGCTTGTGAGTAAAGTGGTGTCATCTGAGATGGGTCGAAGGACATTAATGAATTAGATGGAGGGAAGGAATCGGGCAGTGAGAGAAAGCGAGCAATCTGGAGTGACTCCTAGGTCTCTGGCCTGAACAGTGCCGTCTTCTGAGACAGGTAAGACTCAGGTGACAGTGGTGGTGGGCCATGGGGGTGACAGGGAAGGGATCAAGACTTGGGTTTTGGCCATGGAGGGTATGGAATGCCAGCCAGACAGCTTTAGTTGGGGATACTTAATGGACAATTGGATATACCTCATCTGGGATTCAGTTAAGAGGCCAAGGCTGGAGACAAAAATATGTAAGTCCTCAGCTTACTTGTTGGGGACTAGAGGAGATCACGTGGACAGGAAAAAGGCTTAAAAACTATGTCCTAGAGAAGAATCGGGGAAGGAAACTGAGCAGAGCAGACAGACACATGCAGTCCTGTTGCTATATCATCTTTATAGCTCTTTAAAACTCACTAGGGACTTTGACGTGTGTTTTGTGGGCTTTGTGACAATCCTGCAAGATATGCAGTAGAACCTTTGTTGCAAATTGGTCTAAGCCAATTTGGTCATTCACAGATACTAGGTTCTTTTTGGTAAATCTTAGAGCTATTAAGAGTTAGCAGTAAGTGAGGGTCCACTAAGCTCCTACGACCTCGTTAAAAGAGAATAAAGGAAAGAAGTATGAGACCAAAAGTTACTCTTTATTAGTCTGTGGGCTCAGAAGACCCCTACAGAATAGCCTTTTAGAGGTTCTGTAAGCTCCATGATGTCCCAGCCCTCTGTACCTTTGTTAGTCCCAAAATACTCTCATAAAAGTTCACTTGAAAGTCTACAGCCATGCTATCCTGAACAAGCCCGATCCCCGTCTGATCTTGAAAGCTAAGCAGGATCGGGCCTGGTTAGTACTTGGATGGGAGACCACCTAGGAAGACCAGGTGCTGTAGGTGTAAAAAATAAAAAAAATAAGAGATCGTAAGCTGACAAAGTCCTTGCAATCTGTGAGGTCAACCAAGGGTTGCTTTGCCTAAAAAAAAATTAGTTCATTTAAAGAGACCACAACACCATGCCGGGGCGGGGGACACAGGATGGTTTAGGGGTCACACCTCTGGTGCCAGCCTTGGGTTAAGGGTAAAGTACTGAGTAAGGGCAGGAAGTGTCTCTAAGATATTTTATCTTGAGTGCCACTAATTTTATCAATGGAGCCCATTTGGTACATTCATTATGTAATTAACAAGTCACTAAATACCTTAACAGAAGCTCATCTCTAACATTCATGGATTAGCAAAGCCTCTGGGTGTGAGGACTGGACATAAAAAAAAAAAAAAAAGGAAGTGCTTCTGGTGCTGTCCTCTGAGGTGGGGTTTTTGGGGTCCTGTGATAGCTCACCAGGCCTGGAGTGCTCATGTCTAATCCAGGTGGCTGAACCTCTCTTGTGAATGCCCATTAACACCCCTTTTTCATCATACTGGCTTTGCTGAACTATTTTAAAGTATTAATGTCATAACAAGATTTGTACAATTAAAAGGCAATCTGAGATCATAGAAAAAGTCTTAAACTTGGAATAGTGATAACAATAAATTGATACTAAATACCGAATCCTTACTCTACACAGGGTGCCGAGCTAAGTTCTTTGCAAAAGTATTTCATTTAATTTTCACAACACCCCTGCAAGTTCGATGGTTTCATCTTCATTTTATGTATGAGAAAACAGAAACTCAGAGACTGACTTGATCTAAAGCATCTGGCTGGTGTGTGGCAAAAGGTGACTTTGAACTTGGCTCTGTCTGTTTCTGCAGCGTGTGTTGTAACCACCGCACAATGCTGCTTGGGCTCAAGACCTGGATTTGACACTTGCCCTTGGAAAAGTTGCTAATCTTGCTATGCTTCGGTGTCTTCATCTATAAAACGGGAGAGGGGGTGGTAATGATGAATGAGCCAATGAATGCAAAGGAGTTTTGTAAGCCGTCCAAATGTTTCTGCGTGAGTATTGTTGTTTGCAGGACTCGGATCCTCTTCTGGGTCCCTCACTTAAGTATCCACAAGCCTTCCTTGATGACAGGAACATGGCCAGGTGTATTTTGTGCAGTGTCCATCATAATGCCTTGGCCCCATTTTCCCTTGACTGGTCTGTAGCCTGGGATCGGGGCCCAGCACTCCATAGATCCTTGCATTTTCTCGAAAGTCATTATGCAGACGACAGTTTTTTCCTGTTTCTAGAAAAAGCCCTATGCCATCCTCCTTGAGGGGGCAAGTTTGCATCCTGGTATGAGGTGTGCCATCCACGGTCTTCCTCTGGCAGGTGTTGGACATTTGTGAGGGCACATGGGTGTATTATGGAGGGTTCGTGGCATGGGGAAGGATGGATTTAAACCCCACCCCTGATGCTTTGCACTATGCTCATTCATTCATTCAACACATGTGAATTTAGCACCTACCACTAGGTGGTGAAAAAGCAGATACAGCCCTGGCCAGGGAGCTAATGACCTATCAGAGAGAAAGGCAAAAAAAAAAAAAAAAACACTTAGATAAATAAACTTAATGAAGTGAGCCAATAATACATACAAAGTATATGGAGAATCAATTTAGCAGTCTTGTGGAAGTCAAGGAAGGCTTCCTGGATAAAAGAATGTTTAATTTGAAGGTGTTTACCTGGTAAGGAAAATGGGGTGACGGGAGAGATTCATTCCTTGGTAGTAGTTTTTGGATGTGATTTAGGCTTCATGAATTAGATGCCCTTGCATGAGAAATGGAAGGCATCTGCATGGTGCCTAGGACAGTATAAACTAGTATAGTGAAGCTAGTTTTTCTGCAGTGTGTTCCAGCATCTAGGCACCAGCTTCAGGGGAGTCAAGAGGCAGAGTGCAGGCCGTTTATGATGCTCTACAGTCATAGGTCTCTTAGGTGTGCTGTGGCTCTACGTCACCATTATGTGTGAAGAGGTGTGTTCCAGGAGCCCAGGAATGGCTCGCGGCTCCAGGAATGGCTCCTTCAACCCTGCCTTCCTGATGGCGGGGAGGCGGCGGCTCTCCTGGCAGGCTGGTTCTGGAGTGTTGTCTGGGCACCATTCCTGGGGCTCTGGTCTAGAGTCTGTCGCTCCGGATTTTCCAGTGGTTTTTCTAAATTCTTAATTCCCCAGAGTAAATCCCTTTCGGCTTGCAATAATTGGTTTCTGTTTCCTGCCCGTGAGCCCTTACTGATACTACTGAAGCATTGCTAGATTCATTTATGTCGTCAGTCTTTTCCGAGCACCTACTATGTACCAGGCACTGGTTTGGGTTCTGGAAAATATAACAATAAACAAGATGAAGGTCATATCACCTTTGTTATATTATCATTTGACAATTATTTTTTAGATCAGAGTTCCAACGGAAATATAATAGGAGCCACACGTGTAGTTTAAAATGTCCAGAATCCACATTTTTAAAAAGTAAAAAGAAATTGGTGAAATAACCTTTATAATATATTTTATTTAACCTAATATATTTAATATATTATTTCAACATGTACTTGATATAAACAGTTATTAATGAGATATTTTAGATACTTTTTTTATGCTGTCTTGAAAATTCAATATTTAGTTTTTGCTTAAAGCGCATCTTGATTCAAACAAAATTTTCATTAATTATACTTGAACTATATTGCATTTCATGTAATTTAGAGTTGAAATAGTAGTTTTATATACCTAATATATTTCAAACATACTTAAAAGTTTTTCACTAACCAAAAAGGTACCTCAAATTTTTTCTTTAATATTTGCATCCATATTGACAAAACTTCTTCATCTTTTCTAGAAGAATTGATTTGACTTTGGAGCAAAAACATACCAGTTTCAAAACTACATCAATAAAGTTAAGTAAATTTACAAATTCTTAGGGTGCATAAATTGAAAGGAACACAAAATTAATCAATGACGATGAAATGTCTTTGCCTTTTTTTCAAGTCTTTGAAGCCAATTTACATAACACCTATCAATTACTATGAAGTAATTTGCATATTGATTCATGTTAAAAAAAAAGCTATGAAATCATTATTATGGATTCATATTATAAAAGTATCAGTTTCAAAGTAAATTCTCATACCTGTCTGGCTAAGTCACAGATAAGCTTTCCTTACCTGTAGTTTCAAATTTAACTCATTCATATACAGTATGATTTTGATGAGAAAACATCACACTGCCAATAATCTGTCTTTGATTATCGACTATTTGGCAAGTATTCCCTTCGTTTCAAGAAAATCCTGAATTGGAGTTCAAAATGCAGTAGGTCTTTGTAAAACTCTTCGTGACCCAAAGAACATTGGCTAAGGACACAAGGTCATCCATTCATCATCTTCTGTTTCTTGCAACTGTTCCACGAGCTGAAGATGATTCATAGTATTTAAGTGAGAGTAACGAACAACTTTCACAACTATATCCGTGGTGCTTTTCCTAGAGTCTGCTGCAGGAAACAGCAGAAATATTTTCAATACGTGTCATATAAAGGAATAATCAATAAAGGAAATATCGGTTTCTTATTTGAAAATTCCATCCTATAAATACAAATTTTTGATCTAGCATGGCAGAACTATCATTTGTGGTGACAGAAACTATTTTTTTTTTTTTTTTATCTGGCAGGAATCCTTTGTTGACAGATATAAAAGATTTAAAAATATCTTTGTCATATATTATATTTTTTAAGGCTGTGAATTGACAAGATTTCTTTGTTAATTACAAATCCTTTGAAGTAAAATGTACCCAAAGGATTATTTGGGCAGTGACTCATCTAAAGTTAAGAAAAAGGCTTTGTGATTTTCAAGCTTATTGATTATTCTTTGCTATTGTTAGAAAAGTCTGGTATGTTTGAGCAATTATTTGGTGACTGATATGAAGAACTTTGACTTTTTGTAAAATATCTTTTTCTAGTCTTTTCCTCAGAGTTTTCTAACATTATTTCCAATACTAAGAATAATTAATTATACCATTTCTTCATCTAAAAGTGTTTTTCTTTTGTGCAAGAATCTAAGCTCTTCTATAGCTGGCCAAATTTATAAGACGCAGATCCTGTTTAAATTTATTTAAATTTTTTAATTAAAAAATAACTTAAGTTAAATGTACTTAAAATTTTGTTTAATATTTAATTCTGTTTTTAGGCAACTAATTTCACTGATAGTTTTCTGACCATTGAAAGGAAACTTCTTATCAAATTTGTTACGTATTTACTGAAAATGTCTCTTAATATTGTCCATTTTCACATCTTAAATTTTTTAACACCTAATTTGCTGTAGCAAATTACCATTGCTTTTATCATCTATTTTTGCTTTCCTCTGCCTATCACAGTTCTAGCTTCTACATCTCTACCTAATTCTGCATCATTAGTATACCTTCATTTAAGTTTTCTTTGCCCATTCCTTTTTGAAACTAGAAAATTCTAATTACATTATAATTAAAATAATAAATGTTGTAATTTAATTACCAATTATGATTTACACAGACCTCTCTGTACCTCTTAGTGTCTACAGAAAAATTCGATAAATATTTTTATTGAATATAAGTAATGCATTCAATAAATATATTACAATGTTACATAGGTACAAAGAAAAAAGCACACGAACTGAAAGGATTCATTGATGTGTTTATGTAATACTAGAAATGCCTACCCTATGTGCACCCTAGATGCACACTACAGTATTATCCTGTGTGATACAATGCTTAAAATGAAATGTGGTTTTAGCAAAACAATAAAGTAATCTCAATGAGAAAATGAGAGTGTTTCTCACTCTTGTGAGACTCTCTCTCCTGCCGGTCTCACCAGCCTCATTTCAAGTGCTCAGTAGCCTTACGTGGCTTGTGGCTCACACATTGGTGCATCATGAATCTAGATTATACAGTACCCTGAATATCGAGCTAAGGAATTTGACCTGTATCTTGGGCAAAAGGGGCAGTCGTGACCTTTCGCAGAGGGTGCTGGGAAGAACTCCTCTGTCTGGGAAGGTTAAGTGGCAATAACTTACGCGGCAGACCAGGGGCTAGAGAGCCCAAAGGCCAGGCAGGAGCAGGGGCAGAAATCTGGGCTTGAGTTCCTAGGGGTTGTAAAGGTGATGGAAACATAGCGGGCAAGGAAAATTAAGAGCTATGGGGAGGAGAAAATCACCAGGCTTGGAAGGTTCTTCTTTTCTCTCTGTTTCTCATCTCTTCTCTTCTCTTTTCTTTCCCTTCTCTCAATAATCTAAAAGTTTTCCCTTCTAAGCAGCTGAAGAACGGAGTGATTAGTGACCTTCAGCTTGAAGTTGAGGTTAATCGAGTCCTTTTCAGCTTGACATTATTTTCATGTCTGCCCTGTGCCAGCCCTGTATCAGTCCGTGATGAACACCAAGGGCTCAGCCGAGATGGAATGAGAACGCCTATTACACTGACTGTGAACTCAGCCCTCGGGGTACAAAGGAACAAAGGCTAAAGGGCAAAACCCCAAGTAAACTTGGCCTCCTCTCTCTGTCTTGAGACAGTACTAATTCTTCCTGAAGTGCTCCCAAAACATATTTTCATGCAGAATTTCCCATTTAGATGTAGTTGCTAACGGTTTGAGTTTCAAAGGTCTGGTTGGACTGTACATCTGCTACACACACTTCTGCCCTCAAATCAAACACCTACAATGTTTGGATTTTGGAGAAAAGCAGTTTACAAGACGAGACGTTCGGTATTCAGTTTTCTTTTCTGTCTCTCTTTCCTCCCTCCCTCCCTCCCTTCTTTCTCTTTCTTTCTTTTCTTTCTTTCTTTCTTTCTTTCTTTCTTTCTTTCTTTCTTTCTTTCTTTCTTTCTTTCTTTCTTTCTTTTCTCTCTCTCTCTCTCTCTCTCTCTCTCTCTCTCTCTCTCTCTCTTTCTTCCTTCTTTCTTTTTAAAAACAAAATGAAACAAACATGCAGAAAGAAAAGTGTGACAGCTACGGAGACTGACTCTGGGTCACTTGTTCGTTGCCATTCTGGTTACTGAAACGTTAACAGGGGTGATGTCTGCATGGGAAAACAGGACTTCCGTGTTCTTTTTTCTCCCTTTTCTCAATAATATAAAGTATGCACGTGCATTTTGAGAAATTTCAGGAGAAGACGACAAAATTTAATGAAACTAATGCAGACAGACCTCACCTTGTTTCAGCCTCACTCCAGTGATTCCGGCCCTTAGGCCAGATGCTCCTTAGTCAGAGAGGCATCACCCAGGCAGGATGTTCTAGGGGCTAAAAAAAAGAGATCCAAGTCCCAGGGGGACAAGAGGGTAGTATGAGGGGCTGGATGTCATGAGAGAGACTAGAGAAGCTTGGAGACAAGACTACGAGGGGGCCGCTCAGGGCCGGGAGGTGAGTTAAGGCAGGTAGCTGGGAGTCAGCCCGTGGCACCTGGAGCATTTCAGGCATGGAGAGAGGAGCCACAGGAGGTGCGAAGCAACGGGCAATAGGAGCAGAATTAGTTTACAGTAAGTCAACAGGTGGCCATACAGAGGCTGTGTGTGTGTGTGTGTGTGCACGCGTGTGTGTTGGGAGACGGAGGTGAGAGAGCCTAGGACAGAAAAACTCGGAAAGGGCTCTGCTAAACAAGCCCAGAGAATGAATCAGACTGAGGGGAATGTTTTAAAGACCTTTTTAAGGTAGAATCAACTAGAATTGATCACCATAATCTCCCTGTGGGAGCGAAATGTGTTTAATTAATCTTTGTGTTCCTAATTTTCTAGCACAGTATCAGACGTGCATTCCTTCACACTTTCATTCATTTACACATGTGCTGGGCTCGGGTCACTAAGGCAGGTGCCACCATCCTGGGAGTGGGCACAGACATTAAACTAGTAAACAAACGGAAAATGTGATAATTTCCAATTTCGTTAGTAAGTGATGTAAAGAAAATTAAGGGAGCATTTGAGATCTTACTCCCTGGCACATATGTCATCGGTTTGGCTCAAATTCTTACAAAAATTCAAAAATAAATTAAAACAGAGGGATGTGACAGTGGGTTAGGGTTGGAGATGGGACGGGGACCTCCAATTACATGGGGCTGAGTCTTGAGGGAGCCCGCCACCTAGCTGTCAAGACCCCTTCTCTGCCTTTGGCCATCGCTGGCATATATTTTGAGGCTATACGCTGTGGGCAAGGGCAGGTCTCTTTTTCATTTTATTATTTTTTAAAGTTGAAGTATGGCTTGATGAAAAATGAAGTAAAAATCTCATGGGCACAGGTTGGTTAATTTTTATACTTTTTTTTTTTTTTTTACAGTTTTACATACTATTTTCACATACACAAGTCACCACACCCAGATTATATATAGAACACTTCTAGGTACCCAAAAGGTTCTCTTATGCCTTTTTCAGTCAGCGCCCTAAAAGTAACCTCTTCTGACTTCCGTCATCACCAAATGCTCTGGTTCTTTACTTTGTCTAAATGAAATCCTTTAGTACGCACCTTTTGGTTTTGTTTTGCATCTGGATTCTTTCACTCAACATCACACTTATGAGACAGTCCGCTTGTGTGGCTCATGAGTTGACGAGGTCACTCTTACCGTTGCCCACGGTTCCTTTCCTCAAAAGTCTATGTATTGCAAGCTTGTGGCTTTTAAGACCCCTGCATGAGAAATTTACCAGCTCTTTGGACACCTACGAATTAATCTGGGTGTAATAAAATGTTCCCTTTTTTTCATTGTTATTTCTCATAGTTCAGTGTAGCTGGGAAAACTCATAAAACTAATTCTAATTAGTTGCACCTGGGGGAAGGGTATAGTAAAAATTGCATGTAATTTCCTCCCAACTCTTAATGCCTAAGCATTGCTGTGTGCATTGGTTACCATCTCCCTTGTTTCTAGTCTGAAATTACCTTTAAAAGTGATCACAGCTTAGCTTCCCATCCTTCCCCTCTTGTACAGTTGCGGCTTTCTATTTTATTTATTTACTTACTTTTACTTACATACTTACTTTTTTGGCTTTTCTATTTTATGATTAAAGCTCTTTCCAAAACTGCCGTGAAGGACCTCTTTGAGCTCCTCTGCTCTCATTGCTGCATAGCATCTCTTGGAATTGATCCCCTTCGATTTCTTCCTAGTAATACTCTTTCGCCTGATTTTATCGGCACATGGATTCATTTCTGCCTGCAGAGTCAGCTTCACTCAATACTCACATTCCCCTCAACTCTCTCTTCTCGCTAAACCTTCCAACTCCAAGGATACTGGAAGTGCTCTCTTCCTTTTCTCTGTATTTTTGCATTGGTTCAGACCACAGCTTAACAAAATTACTAGACTTTATTTAATACAGTGTTACATTTATAGAATAATTGAGTGGATAGTAAGTACATAGAATCCAATATGCCCACCCACAAGTTCCCCTACTGTGTATCTTGCATTAGTGTGATACATTTGTCGCTGTTAGTGAACCACCACTGATGCATTACTAACTAGAATCTGTAGTTTAAAGTTTACTGTTCGTGTTGTGCACTTCTGTGGATTTTGACAAATGACATATATTCATCACTACAGTTTCACTCTAACAGGCCCCTCGGATGAAAACTTCATCTCCATCTGACAATACTCTATAGTTAATCCAATTAATTTCTTGTCATTCATCTGTGTTCCCTTCATCCCAGCCCTTGCTAGATCGTAAGTTCCACGAGGTAAAGACTTGTTCTACTTTGGTCATTGTTGTATCCCCAATTCCTAGTCCATGGCCCACCATATTGTAGCCACTCAATAGATATTTGTTGAATGAATGAATGAATGAGTGAGTGAGTGATTTAATGACCACTTAGATCTGAGTGATTTAATGACCATTTAAATCTGTCCTCTCTGTTAGTTGTTGAAAGGATTGTCGCACGCTGTGTTAGGATATATCAAAATAATTATGAATTCCTGCCTATCTGAAAACGGCCAGCCAGCCAGCCCTGATGCAGATAGCTAATCACATGGATAGGCATTGGCATCTCTGAGGGTACTTCCAACGGACTCGTGTCATGTTTTGCTCTGAACCTTGTCCTCTAGACTGTTGTTTCTTAACCATTTTGTTTTTATTATTGTCCCCGTAAAGGGCTTTATTAGATATTCTTTTCCAAATACTCACTTTTCTTATGAAATTTTTAACACCACAGATGATACACTATATACCTGTTTACGTATTATATGCGTATCTATAGTTTACATAGAAACAGAGTGATGTGCTTTTTTGGCTCTTTGTGGGTGATGTTGCCTTTTTTGGGAACGCATGCTCTCAATATTCTTATCGATGATTTAGAGAGAAGAACAGGGAAGGCGTGCTGATGTAACTCGGAGGAAACAATATTGAGAGGATTCGAAGTGATTTGGAATCATTAGATTCTCACCAGCTTTAAATATAAACTCTTGCACCAAGTTTCAAAAATTCAACTGCACAGACAAGCCAGGGAAACCAGCTTGATGGGCTGCATTAATCGAATGAGAGGTTTTCTTTCTTGGGAAGTGGTGGATTCATGTGTTCCATGCTGACATGCTGCATATAAAGAAACCTGCTCTCTCCTGGGAATGGCATTTAGAAGGGATCCTCCTAAACCTGAAGCTGCCCAGAAGAGACAGACAGCCTGAGACTCTGAGCCGTCTGGAGATTGTGGATAATGAGACGGATTTCTCCTGATAGGAGAGGAGAGAGTAAGAAACATGACAGCAGAGTCCCAGTGCTCCAAGTACTGAGGTTTGGAATGGGAAGTCGAACTCTTTGGCATCATTCCACAGGGCAGACCATGAGCTGAATTGCATCCCCCCAAAGATCTCAAAGTCCTCATTTCCACTACCAGTAACCAAGGCCTTATTTGGAAACAGGGTCTTTGAAGATAATCAAGTTAAATGGGATCATTAAGGTGAGCCCTAACCCAGTATGACTGGTGTCCTTATAAAAAGGGAAAATTCAGACATCGAGACAGACAAGCATGGAGGGAAGATGCCGTGGACACCCAGAGAGAAGGCCATCGATAAGGAATGCCAAGAAGCATGGAACAGATTGTCCTCCAAAGTCCTTGGAAGGAACTGACCCTACCAACACCCTGACCTTGGCCTTCCAGCCTCCAGACTGTGAGACGACACATTTCTGTTGTTTAAGCCACACAGTCTGTGGTACTTTGTTACGCGGTCATAGGAAACTAATACAGGGCATAGGGGTGTCAAAGGGTAAGAACTTTAAGAAATAGTTTTTAGTTTAATAAAGACCGGGAGTGAAGGGGAGACTCACCTAACTAATTGCCCGCAGTGCGCTTACGCATTCATCCTCACCAAGGGCCTCCCAAAACAGGTAATACTGGTGTCTCTGTTCCACTCATTAGAAAATGGAGGCTCGATAAGAGAAAGTGACTTGCTCACACTAGTAAATGTCAGAGCCAGGCTTCAACGTTATACGGGTTCAAGTTCAAAGTTCGCAGCTTCCTTATGAAGCCCTGCTGAGTCTGGGAGACAGTGAAAAAGTGCATCGTGATGATGACCTGGGCTAGTTCAGGCGAAGGTGAGGACGCCTGGATCAAGGCGGAGCGGGGTGGCCGGCGGCCCCATCGCCGGGAAGGGAAAGGCCGCCATGCCTCCGCGCGCCTGCCGCCGATGCCCGCGTGCCTCCGCGCGTCTCCGTTAGTCCTCACCGCAGCCCTCTCAAATTAATGGTAGTTTCCCCGTTTCACGAACGAGAACATCCAGACACAGAGAATACACAGTTTCCCAAACCTCAATGACTGAGCAGAGACACAGGGCTACGACCTCCCCGTGCGCAAACTCCTGCCCTCGCTTGTCCTCCTCGCCTCTTGGCGGTGGGATGGCTCGCACCATCCCCCCAACTTTAAACCTCCGACACACCTCAGGGGCTGTCCTGTGATTGATCATGAATAAGCCCCTGCCCAAAGGGGTGTTTGCTCACCTTTCTCTATCAGGCCAGCCAAATTCCCAACGCCCGAATGGCTCCCTATTTTGTGAGTTCTGCTTAGTTCCATTAGAGAGACCTTGATCTGTAGTTTCACTAAATTCTGATGCTAATGAGCACAGTAGTTAAGGCTGTGGCTGTGGACCCAGACTCCCGGCGTTCCCAAGCCTAGCTCTGCCTCTCACAAGCTGTGTGCCCCTGGGCAAGTTGCTTAACCTCTCTGTGCCTCAGGCTCCTCCCCTGTGACGTGAAGACTACGATGACAGTATTCGCCTCATAGGATCTGCGTGTGGATTAGATACGTTCTCACACCCAGATCATTTGGAGTGGCATCTGGCACGCGCCGAGCGTCCCGCGCTAGCTGTTTTATTATTATTGTTTTGTGCATGCCTCACAGGCTTCAGTCGGCTCCTGGTTTGGGCTCAGTTCAAAGAACCGCGTTTCCCCCAGTAACAATAAGGCAGACAAATTGAAAGCACGGGGGTGGCAAAAAAAATGCAAAAAACCTTATTGGAAGGGAAGGGCACTTGAGGAGTCAGAATCCACATAAAATGAAATAGCTCTTATTTATTTTCCCCCTGTGGAGCGTTTTGTCTTGGGCTTTCAAGAGGCACCTGTGGTAATTTGTAGGTCCAGTTGGTGGTAAATCCCCACGGGACTTGTCTTCTGTAAGCTGGTTTCTAAAAGACACAAATAAGGAGAACATCCCCCAGCACGACAGGATCCTTTGCGCCTTTTATTTGTGTCGCCTCTTCGGAGCGGCCCACGGCAGGCCCGGGTCAGTAGGCAACACTGAATTTGATGTAAGGACCCAGCCGGACCCTAACACTCAGGGAGAGAATGTCAGTATTCCAAACGGTCTTGGCAGGAGGAATAAGTGACCCCAGCACCGTTTTTTCAAAGTCTCGTGAAAGAGCTGTTGTAATTCCGAAGTTCACTCCAGCTGTCATGTTGTCCCTCACTTTGGATCAGCCCGGGGCCCACCAAAGACGAGCTACAGAATCTGAGCCCTGGGCTTGTCAGTGAAAAAAAGCGACTCACAAGATCCAGTGATTTCCCTATATCAGCTCTCCCCTCTCCTTAAACAGAGGGTGATTTGGGAAGGGACAGAAAAATGAGCAGAGGAAGCAGTGAGCGCTTCATGCCCCCCAGGCGGCCCGCCGAGTGCACAGTGTGCGCTGGAGGCCAAGGCCGGTACTGAAATGAGCACTAATGGGAGAATCAAAAGATCGACCACCTATGGTGTTATTTTGGGCAACTGGCATTATTTTTCTGAACTTCATTGTCCTCATCTATAGAACGGGTACGTTAGACGAGATCCATTTTCTCCCCTCCTGCAACAGAACCCTTTCTTCAAGCAAAATCTCGCACATACACCCAATATGGAAAGCCGTAGCAGAGCTTCCTCTCTTGGCTGAGGGGAGGGGATCCGGAGCCATATCCCCCGACCCTTACCTTTGCTTACCACTCCCTCTTCACCTTCCGGGAGCCTCAAGACATCCACAGAGCTTACCTGGAAAACAATCAAAACCTGACGATCTCTCAGGTTCCTTTTCATTGGAAAATTTCTCTAATCTTCGGAGCCTTAGAAAAAGGCAACCACTGTTCCCTTTTCTTTCTTCCTCCTCTAAGCAAAGACACCTGGGAAAGGCAATTTTAAGTCACTAACACTCTAGTGTGAATCAGTGCATTTTTATTGCCCCGTTACCAACTTGAGATCTTTCACAAGCACCCACTCTGTGCCAGGCGCCCAGCTAGACCTGTGCATACAGGTCCAGAAAGAGACCACAAAGGGGAAACTCCCAATTTAGAGGCTGTGCCCTCAGAGTTAAGAGCGTAATTAGAAAGAGGTCGTCAGCTCAGGGACTCTGGGTGGAGGAAGGTATCTCTGGGAAGATAAGGGAATGGCTTCTAGGAAAAAGGAACACTTGATCTGAGTCTTAATGTATTAGTAGGAATTAACCTGGTAAAGAAAGGGGTGGAGAAAGTAGTTCCATCTTGGGTAAAGACTAGGAGATCAAGGGCCCTGAAAATCCAAAATGCCCTCCACGTGGGTCCAGGGGCAAAATTTCAGAGTCAAAGCCTGATTTCTCTTCCTGCAAGTAGAAAAGGTTGAGGGTAGAGATGAGGGAAGGTTCCATTTTTTTTTTCCTGGTGAGTCTGTCACATTAAAATGAATAGTATATGTGTATGTATATACATTTACATGTATATAATTTCTTTCAAACCCTTTAAGAGCCCTATGTGATGCCCAAATTTATAGATCAGGATCCTTTAAAGAAGAATAGGTAAGTTGGTTAGGGTCTTAGGTATATGTAACACCAGAGACCACCCCTCTTGCACCATGTCGCTATAATTTATTTTTGGAAGAGAAAGGGAAATAGTTAAGAGATGAAGAGAAGAGATAAGATCTAAGAAGATAAAAGGTCGCCTGGGGGGTTGGAGGAAGGATAAGAGGAGGAGGGGCTTGCCAGATTCCCACTGGGCTCTGCCGGCCTCTGCTCAGCTCTGGCTCAGGCTCCAGGAGCCGGATGCCTGCAAAACTCTGATGGCCTCACTGCTGAGCCTGCCACCACCAGCAGCAGCCCGCTTTGCGACTGACACCACAAAGGCAATTTTATTGGCAAGATCCAAAAACTGACTAGCCAGCCAGGTACAGCGCTGGCACGAAATAGACACTCAATAACTATCATCACTGAAACTGAGCGATCACCGTGGAGCCAGCCGCTGGTGAGGCCATAACGCAGAGGGCCTGCTCGGAGATCCTGGAGAGACGCTTCCTGGCACCAAACACACAGGCCGGATGGCGAGTCTGGAGACCTGAGTTCTTTCGCCAGTTTCATAGTGTCTCTGAGACAATCCTTCCCTGCCCCTCGGTCTTCCCACCAGTGAAAGCAAGGACCCAATGATCTGTAAAGCACCTCCCAACTCTGCCACAGTATCACTCCATAAATCACCGGATGGATTCGGAGGTGAGTGGACTTTATTGTGGACAGGTTACAGGTTAATTTGCGTGTGAGGAGAGTTGCATGCTCAGAAAGGGCGGGGTCAGGATCATTATTTTGCAGAGACAATGGGCCACACATTAGGAACTGGATACTTCTCTTACCTGAGATGCTGGACCCAACTTGGCAAGTTCAGCGACAATGTGTTATCTTTGAGTTTCCATTTCCCTGATGGACCAGGCGGCCTCGCTAGGCTCAGCTAACCAAATTGCACCCCTGAAACTGCCAGTCATGGTTCCCCCTTTGGGTCATGTGCAACCGGCCACGTTTTACGCCCTTTACTTTAACTTCACATCAGATAAGTTTCACGATGTGCTTGCCAGGTTGGAAAGCGGGTCACTGAGGCCAGAAGCATGGACCTTCTCCTGTCTCGTTTCATGGGTACTGCACACACAGAGGGGGCACCACACCGTGTTATCTGGGCGCTAACTATTTCACAATTTACTAGCTTATTTTGATGATTTATTGTCAGAAGGAGGAGCGATTAACAAAGGCACTGGAGGGAAGTTCCTCTGGTGAAAATCTCCGCCCTGCCACTCTCGGCTAGGACTTGGAGCCCCTAACCCTTTTCCCTTAACCGAAAAATGGGAATTATAAAACCCTCAGTGTTTTAGAAGAGTGCTCCTAGGGTCTCTGTACCTCAGGTTGTCCCATGGAGATGGGACACTGTGGGGATACCAAACCTCCCACCGTCCTACAGAGGGGGCTCCCTGAAGGGTAGCTATTTTAGAAAAAAATTTAATTTATTTTTTAAACCAAGATCTCACCTACATATTGTAAAATGCGTGCCTGTGTTTACACCCATGGAACCATGAGCACAATATAGGACAAAACCATGTCCCAGGCGGGCGGCTTCCTCTCCAGGTCATCTCCTTCCTGATTTTCTACTAGCATGAATTAGTTTTTCCTATTCTTGAGCTTGGTAAAAATGGACTCACATCTGTGGTGTTTTGGTAAATGTTTGACCACCGGCTCCCTAAATTTTTTTTTTTTTAAAAAAGAAAAAGCTCTGATTTATAGTTTTCGTCAACTTCCCTGGCAGTCACCACCGCTGCTTTGAAAGCATCAAGGTGAGGTCTTCAAACATGGAGTCGGGATTCGATGTGCAGTAGAACACAATCACACAGTGTTTCCACTATAAAGATGCAATAGATGTAAACAGCCTCAATCACATAGATACTATAAGGAAATCAGGAAAGAATTCAAAAGTGAAGAGTTTTCAGTATTTATTACCTTTGTTTTAAATACGATTTACTTCAGTGTAAATTTACATAATTTAATTTTTAACGAAGGCTTGCAAAACTCCTGAAAATACAACAGTAAGTTTTCATGAGCCATTATGAACTGAATCACACACTATATACCAATTCTTTGCATCTAGCTTCTTTCCTTCAATCAACATAATGTCTGTGAGTTTCATCCTTGTTATTCTGTGTATCACTTATTTGTTATTCTTCCTTTTTTTTTTTTTTGTATTGCTGTGTAGTATTTCATTTCATGGATATACTGCAATTTATTTATTCATTTTTTTTTGTCGATGGCCATTTCCTGATTTTTGCTACTAATTAGTAAACCTGCTTTGCTCATTCGCGTATATATATTTTAGTGGACACATGTACTCATTTCTCTTGGATCTATACCTAGGAGTGGCTTTTCTGGGTCTTAGATGGGCATGTCTGTCCTTAGCAGAATACATCCAATAGTTTACCGAGCGGTCGAACCAGTTCACCCTTCTATCTGCAACGTTTGAGAGTTCCGTCATTCCACTCCCTTGCCAGCGCTGGGGATGGTCATTCTGCTCGAAGTGTAGGAAGTACCTCACAATGATTTGAATTTGCATTTCCCTGATAAGTAATGGTATGGAGTCCTTACTGGGTTTTGATTGTTGTTTTCTCCTCCATTTCAGAGGTATAAGTTCAGATTTAGAAATAGTTCCGGGGGAATATCTTACTCAGCTTTGCCAGAGGCACTGGCTGCTCTTCGGAGATTTGATTCCTCCCAAGGAAAGTGAGCATCGATACTTCTTGATACCGTGTCTGTCACCAAAGGGGCTGTTTGTCACTAACGTGACAGATCCTTAAGGCCAACCTAGAGTGATTCCTGGTGGCCCATGAAGACTCTGAGGATGTGTCTCTGAAAGGAACCTCCAGGTGGCAGAGTGATGCACTAGGTGGCAGAAGGAAGACCTGAGATTCAGGTTCTACTTCTGCCTTTTTTTTTTTTTTTTAAGCCGTGGGCCTTTGGGAGGTCATGTAATGTCTGGATCCTCAGTTTGCTCATAGTTAAATGAGATGAGAGCTGCCGAGAGGCTCCAGAGAGGCACAGAAGAGAACACTGAAACAATGGGTAGGTATTAATGGCAATGCCAGTTCCCTGGGGGGTCGGCAGGAGAGAGGCAAGAACTCCGGAGGGTGCTGGAGGCGGCTCTCAGGGCCTCCTCAGGGAACCGGCATGCCCGGGGAGGGTCTTAGCTGGGTCCTGTGTAATGAGCCCTCATCTCTGAGTGCTAAGCCCTGATGGTGGAAAATGCCAAGGCAGGGAAAAGGCTGACTTCAGTGGTGCTGCCTGAAAGCCTCATACCTCCAGCCAAGTCCATTCAAGAGGGAAGGTGCAGTGGGGAATCCGGGTCCCAAGGGGTCAGGCTGTCCATGGAGAATGAGAGGAGAAGATGACCTCAGGCTTCTGAGCTTGCTACACCCTCCAGAAATATTAACTCTGGTGCATTGATTTTGGCAAGTACTTGATAACGATGGAAAATTTGACATATTTTTCAATTTTTATTTTATTAAAATTATTAGGGTGACATTGGTTAATAAAATCAAATAGGTTTCAAGTGTACAAATCAATAATAAGTCATATATATTGACATCTATTTTTAATTCTAAAAATCATGAATGTTAAAGAAAAATTTAGAAATGGAAGAAAGTATTAAAAAAAATAAAAAATCATCCACAATCTCATCTCCTAAAGTTAATATTGTATACACACACATTTTTTCCCACTTAGCATTACAATGTCAAGTTTATAGCTCTTTAATAACGTATTTTTAATGGTTGCATCATATTCCATTTTGCGGATATATTAACATTCGTTTAACCACAAGTGGAGTTCTTTGTCCTCCACTTAAGATTATCTGGATACTTTTGAGATTTACCAACCTGGCACAACTTATTGTGTTACAGAAGGAAGGAGCCAGAACTTGTGTCGTTACCACTTTTTGAGCATTAAATCTCCTCCCACCAACAGGACTGTCTGGCTAACATATGTGTATGGACAAAGCAATGACTCTGAAAGTAAACAGGGAAAGAAACAAATGTCCCAAAGTGAGAGTTTGTATTTCTAAAACATATAATAATGTTAATTCATTATCCCTTTATCATTCAGTTGTCTCTCATTCATCATTCCGTGTTTTTTAGAGCCAGACATATCTGTTTGCTTAACTTAGCTCTGCTGCTCATCAGCTGTGTTCACTTGGCCTCTGGTTTCCCATCTATAAAATGGGTAATGACACCTCTCAAGGCTGTTATGAGGATTAAACCTAATGAAGTACACAGGGCACTTTTCCCCACCTGACCCTTGGGCTGCCTCTCTTCTGTTGGTCGAGCATCATGGCGAGCTCTGATGCATTACCCGCACAGAGGTCTGTAAAGCTGGCTTTGTTGATGAGTGAAGGAAGACAGAGAATGCAGCTCAGGGAAAAGCAGGGACACACATAAAATCAGAGCTAGAGCCAGAAGAACGTGGGTCTTCGTTCCTTCCAATGGCCTCTTGTACGATGCTTGTCTCTGTCTTATGGAGTTCAGAGGTCTGTGCAAATTTCTGACCCCTTACCAGGCCCTTGCAATGTGAAACTCCAGAGTTGCACTTAGCAAACTGACACTTAAGAGTCTTAATTGTTTTCCTTGTAACTTTCCCAATGTTTTTCAACTTCAGCAGTTTTCATTCTGTCTAGCTGTTGCTTTGTTTCCTTCCAGTACTTTTCTCGAAGAATGAAGGCAGAAGCCCTTCTGAGGTCTCCGACACCAACGATGCTACCTCAGTGACTTCCATGGGCCATTAGGCAGCCAATCAGCAACATTTGTATCCTTGCGACCAGCAGGATATGGAATATGGAGGAAGGAGGAGTCATTCTCTCCTGCTGGTCCGACACTTATTAATATGTCAGGAACACAGGAGGCATTGTTAACTGCAGCGCCCATCTGAGACACAGACTTCCTAAAAAGATTCATGTTCTCCTCAATATGACATATCTATATCTATATCTATATCTATATCTATATCTATATCTATATCTCCACCTAGCCCTTCCAGGAATGATAAAAGGATAATGAATTAACATTATTATATATTTTCATCTCCCTCTGGCCTTTGGTGCCTTTGACCCTGCCCTTTCTCTTGAAAATTTCCATTCCTTAGGCTTCATGGTCAGCAGACCTTCCTCCTTCCTCTTGCTTTTGGGCAGATCCTTCTCACCCTCCTTTGTGAGTTGGTCTTTTTTCTGCCTATTCTATAAATCAATGGTTTTCAAACTTTTTTTTTTTTTGGTAGCAGAATCTTTTTTTTTAACAAATGAAATTTTATGTACATCCACGCCCACTATAAAAACCAAAATCACAACTGTTTGTTTGAAATAGGGGTCAGGGGTGGTTCTTAGGGACTGACTGTGCCAGGAGGACCACTTTCCCATCCCCCACCCCCCCTCCCAGAAGCCCCAAGGGCTCCTCTCCAGATCCCTCCAGATCTGGGGTCTCTGAGGAGCAGGGCTGGCAAACCACAGCCTTAAACGTTCAGATTGTTCAGGGCCCTGACTTGGCCTCTTTACATTTCCCTCCCTGGATGATCTGGTCCTTCCTAGGAGCAACGGTTACTATCCTTTCTCCAAATGTGTGTGTAGAGGGCAATAAACAACACCCTTTTCCTTCCCCAATGCTTCTTTCAAGCAATTAAGAAGCGAAGTGCAGGAGACAGACAAAGCAAAAAGTCAGCTTTATTACTGACAAGGCCGATTAGGGAACACGGCTTTAAATCTGTAGCTAAGTAGCCTTGCTATTCTTCCCAGAGTTAACTCACCCACCAATCCTCGGCTACACTGGACTTTTGCAAGTGTTTCTGCCTGGCTGGAGAACAGTCCAGATTGGATGGCTATTCCTTCAGTATGCTTAGTCCGCTAGAGAAGCTAGAAGGCGTGATATTCTCCCTAAAGCACCAATGAAAAAATCACTCCCCCTCCTGTGGGGAAGAAGCAGGAAGTGGAGGGACAAGGAACAAGCACTTTACCCTCCACCACCAGGGTGTTTCCGTTCCCTGGGCTGCTTAGTAGTGGGCACTCAGACATGCAGTGGATGGTGGCCAGTGATACACGGAGGAATTCTGCTCGATAGAGAGCTCTTCCTAATCCTGCATGAACTTCCAAGGTCACACCACACATTCTCATAGGAGAATGACGGTTCAAACATCTGCATCTGGAACATGACTCTGTTTTTACATAACGAAAGGGCTTTTTGCATGGTTTCGATATACATTTTATATTGAATTTTCTAGAGAAGCCAATACTAAGGGAATTGAGTGCTGATTACACTTTGGAGGATTGAGAACTCATCTGAGGGTTGTTAATATTTCAGAAAATAATGTCACTGGTGACAGTGATGCCTGTAGTATTTTCATCCCCATATGGTACGACATTATTATCGTCACTACTGTATTGCCCAGTATCTGTAGCTATTGCATTCACTGTGTTCCACATACAGGTATGAACATCTGACTGCTCCTGCTTGGCTTCTAGTAAACTTGTGCTCAAATATCTACAGATCGAGATGCATTTTATTAAAAAAAAAATTACCCTCTCTCCCTTACATTACGGTTAGGGTAGTATAATAATCTTTTAAAGTATTTTTTCCTTAAGGAGGTTGTAGAACCTATGCGTTCCATTTCAGGATAGCAAAAGTAGTATTACAAAATATTTCTTATAGAAACGAGACATTGGGTCTAGAGTACTGTCCCAGGGGAGGGTCCCCATGGAAATGCAAGGTTGGAAAAATGGAGTCCTCTCCCACAGGGTGACTTTTTAAAAATTCAGCTTCCTGGGCCCCATGTCAAGCCTGCCAAATCTAAACCCTCAGGAGAAAGACCAAGCTTCTTCCCATGTTTAAAGGCCCCTCTCTGATGAGTCTTTACCTGCTTCACCATCCATCTGTGCTCCAGGATGGCTCGGATGCAGGCAGGTCCCTGCAGGTGTCATGCCGTCTCTCTCCTCCTGGTCTTTGCACTCCCTGTGCCTCCCTTACTTGTCCAAGAAGCATCCCTGACACTCCAATGGGAAGGAAGAGTCCCTCTTCTGGGCTCCCACAGCATTTCTCTCCCTGCATTGATTTCTCCGTCTGCTGCCTCTGCCCCCAAACCTCAAGTTCTGCCAGGATGAAGACCACATATGTTTAGATCTGTAGTCCTAGAACCTGGCCCAGGTTTGAGCCTATAGGAAGCATCCCTTCTCTTGATGGTCTAAACAGGGATTTGAATATATATCTTCACGCCAAAATAAACAGCATTTATTTGAAAAGCTATAAATCTCAGATCTATTAGGCACGACTGGGAACACATGGTGGACTCTCCCCGTCAAACCCAAGGTGAAATAAACGTGTCAGGGAGAAGGAAATCTTTTCACCCAAGATTATCTTGGGAGACAGTGTCTTTGATTCTTTAGTGTCCCTGACAGGAAATCAATTGTTAAATATTCATTGAGTCTGATCGGGTTATTTTGCAAGCGATCTTCATGGCATACACACCTTTACAAAAGTTGACCTTATTCCAGATATCAGAACAGATTAGTTCTATAATTTAATACTTAATCGGCCTACGAAATATGATGATGAAGAAGATGTCACTGCTTCCTGGGTACTGAGGGAATAAAAGACCTTTTGATTGGTTTTACTCTCCCATTCCCGTATCAAGTGAATAAAACTTGGAAGTAATAAAGAGACTCATGAAACGATGCTCATTTGGTTTACAGTTCTAATCCTTTAATTATCGGCAGCTTAACTGCCTCTCCTCACTTCCCTTCAACTTCCCATTGAATGATAGGGTGCAGTCCTTGATCCAGAGACACCAGAAGGAATCTTAGAGGTTGTCCTTACCTGTACGTCAGAGCAGGTGTGTTAAAGGACATATAGCTCAAACCGGCACACCTGGGTTTTGACCACAGTTCATTAGTTGGTGGCCTTGGAGAGGTCCCTGCACCTCTCTGAACCTTGTTTTCTCCAAATGGTGAGCTAGGAGTGAGAACGCCCACTTTGCAGGGCTGTTGGGAGGACTGAATGAATGATGACTGACTGGCCCCCGAGACCGAGGAGGTACTCAGTAAAGGTTAGTCCCCTCTCCACGGGACAGACGTCCGCTGCACTTTCTTCTCTCTTACTCTGTAAGCGTTGTCTTTGGTCTTAGACCACAGCAGAATCCTCTCATTTATCCTTTCAATTAGATCCTTTGTTAGAATTTATAGAGTCCATTTTAGTAAATCTGTAGGGTAGTAACTACATATTAATCCCAGCAGGCTTAAAGAGATTTTGGTGTTTAATGAAAGCCATGCATATGGCTCAAAGGGTGGCAGGACTAGAGTGATGTTTTCTGCACCGAGACTTAGAATTTTGGAAGAAATTTTGCTTTATCTTTTACAAAGACCCCAGTTTTCTTTACAGAGAGAATCTGAGTCCACAATCTGCCAAACTTCAAAGCATTCTGTTAGCATTTTGGTTGGCTGGGGTTAACTCTGAGTCACCCAGTGCCCAGGCCAGGACAACTGCTCTCCCCTGGGACTACCGGCCTACACAAGGACAGGGACCACGTCTGTCTCTGTATCTCATTATCTTCTAAGAGAATATCTGATGTCCAGCAGGTGCTTAAAATATAACTGTCCAATGAATGAATGAATGAATGAATATATCTCACCCATTCATGAAGCCATAGTATTAAAACTGACTTGCTCCTTAAGCAGCCATCATCAGTGATTTTTTTTTTTTTTTTTTTTTTTGTCCCTCCAAAGCCTCTGTAGCCCAAACAATTTTCCATGTGTTAACCTGATGATGGCTGATAAAACTGCTGAATTTTGGTAGCCATCTGCATACAGAGCCCGGGTCGCTTTTGTTCTGGTGTATTCCACAAGTCACCTTTGATTAGACAGCTAGAGGAGATGCCAGGAAATTTATGCCAGCGAAAAAGTCAATTAAAGCCCCAATAGAAAGAATTTAATGACTGGTAGTAATTCTGAGTTCTGAGGGCAAAGTTTCAAGTCTCTCCCTTTTTTAAAGCCAATGCTTGCTTTTCCAACCTTCTTAATGTTTTTGTAATGGTTGCTGTTAATGCTGAAATTCCTAGTGAAATACTGGCCATTCATATAACTGTTTAAAGCACTTACTTTAGAAAATGAGAAAATCTGGAAAATGTCTCTATTTGTGTTAATTTTACCAGATTTATGCCTTGGACAGGCACTAGGTGGAATTGGAATAGGTTGGGGAATTAAACATTTAGTGGCTGGAAGAACCTTATCATTATTACCAGCTCTAAATTACTATGGCTGTTTTCAGTTGAAATAGTACAGGAAAATCTCAATTAATTGGACATCGGCCTCGCAGAAACTTCAAGTAATTTAATGAAACACAACACAACACAAAAAGAAAACTTAGCCAGATTCCCATAGGGGTGTATAGTTATGCTCTATGCTTAGTGAACATTGGTCTACATTATGCTTATTACTATTATTGATATCTATTTACAGTATTAAATAATGAGGAGTGATGTGAATCAGGGTAGTCTTGAGGCTCTATAACTTCTCAATAAACATTCCATGATGATGAAAATGTTCTAAAACTGCTCCGCTTGTGGCCATACCATCCTGAACAAGCCCAATCCCACCTGATCTCGTAAGCTAAGCGGGGTCAAGCCTGGTTAGTACTTGGATGGGAGACTGCCTAGGAATACCAGGTGCTGTAGTTGTAAAAAATAAAAAATAAGGGATTGTAAACTGACAAGGTCCTTGCAATCTGTGAGGTCAACCAAAGGTTGCTTCCTCTAAAAAAAAAAAAAAAAAAAATTAAAAAAAATTAAAAATAAAACTGCTCTGTTCACTACAGTAGCCACCTGTGCCTACTGAGTGCTTGAAATGTGACTAATATGACTGGAACTGAATTTTAATTAAATTAAAATGTAAAAGCAAACTCAATTTGATTACTGGAAAGCCCAGCTCTATAATATCTTGAGTCAATAATACACATATATTAAACATTCAGAAAAAAAGTACAGAGGATATTATAAACCACCAACTGGAAAACACACATAATTAACCTTTGGCTGCATTTGCTTTAGATATTTTAAAGGAAAGAAAATATTAAAGAGAAAATTAAAGTTTTTTTCATAGCCTTCCCCTATCCACTTCTCCCTCCATTCCCAGAAGCATGTGCATCCTTCCCATCCATGTTTTTATGGTTACATATTTATAAGTAATGTGTAGCATTATTTGAGCGTTTAAACAATTTCAACAAATGAAATTATACAGTATATATTGTTCTAACACTTGCTTTTAAAATTTATTAACATATTTTCAGGCCCTATCCATGTTGATGTATAAATCAATTTCATATATAAATCAATTTCATTCATTTAAAACTCTTCTAGAGAGTTCCAATTTATAAATATACGATATATTTATATAGTCTCCTAAGGATAGTAAATCTGAATTGTTTCTATTTTACTTTTTTCTATTACAAACAATACTGTGATGAATCTCTTAGTAGATTTTTTTTTCTTGGACATATATGGGAGAGTTTCTCTATGGTCATTTATATTTCTTATGATTACTGATATATCTGGAATTTTTTTTTACTAGCTTTTGATTTTATATTTCTTTTTCTATTCACCATGCTTTTAATTTTTTTGCTTCTTCATTCACCTCTTTCCCCTTCACTGTGTAGAAGTTAAACATTTAACTTCTACTCATTTGGCGGTTAATTGTTAACACACATGATTAAAAGCTTAGATCTAATCGATATCTCTAAACATTTTTTCAAACAATACTAGGAACTCCGAATGCTGTAACTCCTAAAACACTCTCCCACCTTCAATAGTATTACTGGGTAACATTTTTTATTAAAAAAGAAAAAGAACCCTTGTTTTGGTCATCATTATTGTTATAATTTTACAGTCAGTATTATTTAGATGTATCGACTTCCTCATCAATTTCCCGGTTTCCTGGTGCTTTTTCGACCCACTCTTTTCTTCTGGGTTGAGTTTCTTTCTTGCTGAGATGCCTTTGGTACGGCTTCTAGTAAGGGCATGTTACAGTAAACTATCTTAAACTTCTTTACATCTCAAACATCTTTAACTACTCACTCCTGCATAACGATTTGGCCTAGACTCCTAGGAGTACCTCCTATTGCCTCTCTCCCTTTCCTGGGGCTCCTGTTAAATGCAGACTGAATCTTTTCATGCTGTTATGCATCTCTTGACTTCTTTCATACTTTCCATCTCTTTATCGCTATGAGCTGCATTCTGGATGATTTCCTCAAACCTATTGTCAGTGCAGAAGAGTTGAGCGTTCATCGAATTTTTAATTTTAATGGCTTTTTTAAAAAAAACTTTTAGACGTGCACTTAAATTCTTTTTAAAAGTTTCACAGTCCCTTCCTTAGTGTCCTATTTTTTATTTTTTTCTTACTTTTATGCATTTTATTCCTTTATGTTATTGCATGTTTGAATTATATGAGGTCTCCGAGACCCTTTATAGCTTTAGTTCTTGGTTCTAACTGTTTTGCATTTGTTGTGTTTGCTGATTTTCTCTCACAGCAGTTATTTACTTTATGAAATTAGAAATTGTTTTTATTGTGAGCTCATCTTCAGTGGGCGTGGTTTTCCATGAAATACACACACTTGGTAAGGACCCTGTAGATTCCAGACCAGTTTTATATAAGTTTCTCAGAATGGGTTCTTGTGCCTCATTGGTAATATGGATTCTAATCAGATGTCTGGATGAAGCAGGTTGATGTTCTTTCTTCAGAGTTGTTCTTTTACTCTCCCTGGTCCCGAAAGACAGTCAACTTCCTTTTGGCATTCCTGGCCAATGAAAGGACTTCGTCGGTTGCTTATTTCAGAGACAGAGAGCCTGCAAGCTCCCAGCCTTACGCAGGAAGGGGCTCAGTTCCAGCTCCCCACCTCTCACGGGCTGAGATCATAGGTAATTGCTTTATCACCAGTCTCTGCAATATTTACCTGTCTCTAATATGCACATGGACTATTTCTTTTTAGCTCCTGTCCCGATTTTGGAACCTGGGGATATTATTATTATTATTATTATTATTATTATTTTAAGATTGGCCATGTATCTAAAAGTTGGGGAGAAAGGGCTAAAGTTTATACAGCTTTTGTTTATGATAGGAGTAGAAGGGTATTCTAGTCTGTAAAATTAATCTGAAATCTGGTCGTAAATGATTCCAATTTTGTTTATAGAACTTTACTTGTTACTTGCTATTTTTAAGCCCTGAACCCTTAACTGTGTATGGGAGTAATATTAGTACCTACTTAATAGGATTTTTGTGAAGCTTAAAGGAAGGGGATAATGGATATCAGCTAGAATTTTACTGCTCCCTTAAGTTCAAGCTTAGATAAAATGTCTTCGACACTGTTCCACAGGACGTGAATGGGGAGGTGGTGGTACTCACATTCTTCTGCTCACTTCTGCTTCTGAGTTTGAGCTTCGGTGAATTTGTTCTGTGCAAGAGTTGCCTCTACATGCTGTTCCTCTCCCACACCGTGTTACCCCAGAGGGGAAAATTTTACAAACAACAAACAAATAACATAGGCCACTTGTAAGGCACTGTCTGTTGTGTAACAGGCATAATGAAAAAAAATGCTAAACTAAACATCGAAGACTCTCCTCCTGGTCATTTCAGCAACTTGAGGTCCATTCCCACCTCCTTATCGACTAACCCCACCCTCCTTCCCTCTGCCACCTCCGTCTCTCTTCCTCATCCCTCCTCCCTGGGATTACCCCGGAACTCCACATTCTTATCACTTCCTGAGGCAGAGCAGTTGGACTCTCTCTAGCCTTGAGCACCAAATCCACTTCCTCCAACACTCACTTTATGTAATTGAACCCAGGTGCTCAGCAGACTAGGGCTTTCTAGATAAAAGACTCCCTCCCTTTAGAAGGAAATTGTTATTCTAAGTCGTGAGTTTTCCATCCGTTTGTATATGTAAAGGCCAAAACACATCAACTAACACACAGTAAACACTCAACAAATGCTAGCTACACTCTTTCTACTCCCAAAATCTGTAATTCTGCATCAGATTTCATGACTGACTAAGCAGAATTGATTTAAAAACAGAAGTGTGGAGACTAAACATTGATAATTCTAAAGTTCGATTACAATTACTTTTGAATTACTTGCATGCCTATTCCTCTGCCAGTGCATATAAATGAAGAAAATAGAGAGGGATGGTTACAAGTAAGGTATGATAATAATGAACACAGAAAAAAGATTAAAAAAAAATGTATCTCACAGAGAGGCTCTCAGTCTCATTCATAATCAGAGACATTCCAAATAAAACCACAGGAAGATATCATTTCACTTGGCAAAAATTCTGCCAAGAGTCTGATCACACCAAGCGTTGGCAAGAATGTGGAGTAACAGTGACTCCCGTACATTGCTGGTGGGAGTGTTAATTAGTACAACCACGTTGGTTCACGGCTTGGTATTATCTGGCAAAACAGAAGTGCCTGTTCTTCTATGAAAATTCTTACACACGCACACCTGAAATTTGACAAGAATGCTTTCACCAAGGTGGATCGAAACAGCCCCAAACTGGAGTCAACTCAAATGTCTGAAACAGAAGAATAAATTTTCCACACCTCTTGCAGGGGCATCTCATACAGCAGTAAAATTGAATATAACTGACAGCCCCACATGACAACATGGATAAATCCTACAGTCAGAATGCGAGTGACAGAGGCAAGTCACAGAAGGACATGCAAAGAATAAAGTATTTATATAAAATGCAAACGCTGGTAGAACTAAGCTATACTAACAGTCGTTCGGTTCTTCTGTGTTTCTCTTTTTCTGTCATGCTCTCTTGCTGCCCGGAGTCGAGACCTTGGGGTCAAGGTCTTAACATGCTAGCACCGGCCCCGCTCTGAGCAGTGCTTGGACTGCGTGCTCCTGGTGTTGGTTATTCACACGTTCATGCAACAGGTACCAAGGTCCAATTCCATGCCAGGCACTGCTTTTGGTGCTGATAGCAAAGCAGACAAAAACTCTGCTTTCATCTTGGAGTTGACATTTTGGGGGAGGTGGGAGTGGGGTCTGGGGAGAAGACAGTAAGTAAAATAAACGATGCGCATTATATGGTGTAGTAGGGATGATAAGTACTGTGGAGACAAACAAAGGCAGGAGAGGTTACGGTTTTAAGTGGTGTGGTCAGGGAAGGACATTTTGTGAAAATGATGGTTACGCAAAGACTTGAAGTAGTGAGGAAGCTAGCTAGCCATGTCCGTACGTGGGGAAAGAACGTTCTAGATAGATGGAACGGAAAGTGCAAAGACGCCGAGGTGCTCGCTCATCAATCATTTTTAGCATCTTATTAACATTTACCCCCAAAATCTTTAAATTTCCATTCTTGTCAGTTAGACAGTTTTTGCCACAAATATATAAGATTCACACTGTGTTTTACAACCAAAAGAGACATCTGCTGTACTTTGTAGGCATGTGATCGTCAATACGCATAGAGGATCAATCTTGGGGTAAAGTGACACTTGAAGTCACATTTTATCCTTTCATTCGTTTATCTCAGTTCCTTTCAGCTCGCATGGGTTATCATTCAGACCACCAAGGTGAGGCTGGCAGACACGGGTTTGAATTTCAGCTCTGTGACTCGGTGGACTTGAGCAATGTACTTAACATTCCTGGGTGTAAAACGGTAACATAATACCCATCTCAAAAGCATTGTTGTGGAGACCGGGAGAAAATACGAATTCAAGTCTCTGTGCCCTTCAATAAGATTTAATGTTTTTCTTTACATAGGTCTTGCACATTTTTTAAGTTATGAATATCCTAGGTGTGCTACATTTTTTTTTTGTTGTTGTTGTTGTCAAAAGGAAAATTCTGAAAGTTCCCAGTGAGAAAAGGCTCCACAATGTCCTCAGTATTTCTGGTCCTCCACTTTTCCTCCTCGCCCATCCTTAGCAAGTGGCTCTTGTACTTGTTCTCATCACCTCGTAGTTGCAAGATGGACCTCCGGCCTCAGGCCCGTGTAGGGAAGAAGGGAGGCGCTTATGAACGCTTTCGTAGCCTGAAATATTCTTCTACAGCATCAGTTAAAATTCCCGCCTTTGAATAAGTCTGCCAAAATGTATTTACTTCTTACCCCACTGGAGTATGTGTATGTATGTTACATATGTATACATATATATGGTGTATATGTGATTCTATAATGTATATACACATATGTGCATATATATCACTAATAACAACATGTTATTACCCATAGCGATATATAATATTACATATACATTAACGATGCCGCAGTAAGTATTTTTGTAGTGGAGTCTCTGTGTGTATCTCAAGTTAGTTTCTTAGGACGAATTCCTGGGAAAGAATTATTCTTGAGTCAGAGCATATGCCCATCTCTAAGGCTTTTGATGCATTTTGCCAAATGGCTCTTGGGAAGCTACGATTTTTACCCCTCCGGTGAGTATTCTGCCCACCGCGTCCCACATGCTCCCATCTCAACCTTAGCCGTTGCCAACATTATTTGTTCAATTGGTTTAATTGATGTGTTCATTTAAGAAATACAGGTAATATTTTATTGCTTTACTTTTTTTGATTGTTAGTGAGTTTAATCACTTACCATCTTTTAATTCAGTTTTCGATAGTTATAAAAGGCTTATAAAATAGCTTCGAAGACTTACTTTTTCCTAACAGCTCCAGTAAATCATACGAGAAAAAGATTTAATAAATACTATATGCTGACATTGATTCTCAGTGCTGTGCTGCACAAAAACTTATCTGTATTATAGTCTTTAAAATCTCTCACTCTAGGATTATTAATGTCTTTGGTTAACACCTATATCATTTTAGTGTATTAAGATTAGATTAGTTTCAACATAAGCATAAAATAATAATAGTATATTAAAGTCATAATATTTTATGCTTACACAGTTTGTTCCTTGAGAGATCAAAGAGCTGTGATAATATTATTTTTATGAATCATCTCAGCTAACCTGCCTGTTATTTCATTAAATGCATGTCTGTACTTACACTAAAAAATTTTCTTTGTATATCTGAGGTTCGGATTTAACTGGGAGTTGTGTTCCGTTTTGTTTTGTCTTCTCTAAGTCTGAGAGAGAAGGGTCTGGAGTTTAAAGACCTGAATAGCGGGGTCTGGAGGAGCCACATCCGGTAAGGTGTGAGACAATGCCCAGGAGAGGGTCCCAGACCCTCTGGGATTCCCCTGGCTCCTAGTTCCTGGTCCTCCATCCCTGCGTGTGGGACTCAGGCAGGGGAAGTGGTAGAGGGTACCGCTGGTGCACCTGAGGCTGAGCTGGCATATCCCTGCCCGTCATTCCTGTCCCCTTATTCCATCCACAGAGAGATTCCATCTGGCACGGTGGAAAGAATTTTGGAGGCAGACAGTCTTGGTTTAAATCCCATTCCTCCTGTGAACTAGGTTCATGATTCGATTGAGCTCCTGATTCTACAGTGAAGGACGGAAGGGCAAGGAGGGAAGACGGAGGACCAGGAATACTGATGGCGGGTAAGAGTCCTGAATGTGAACTCCAGACTTCTTGGTAAGAGATTTCCTCGAACGCAGGGAAAAGGGCATCCAAGCTCACGAGGTTATCGTGAGAGCTGCGGGAGATGAGGGTCGAAAAGCGCTTGGCAGAGTCTTTGGAACCTCGGAAGCGGCCCAGCACTGAATCTGAGCCTCGAGGCAGCAGGGATTGGCGTAGGCAGAGCCATTGCCCCAGATCACATCGCGTCCCTGGAAGAACTAAAAGCAACAGTGCGGGGGCGCCGCGAACCTGAGAGACCGGGAACGCTAGTTGGTGGCGGTACAAGGTTTGCAGCGCTTTAAAGGGAAGTTTTTCTATACGTATTTCCCCCTGGGAACGAAACAGACTCTGATTGATGGTGACGTTGGATGCGAGTCTGAAAGACAACGGCCTGGGCGGCTACAAGGTGCGGCATTGTCCTGCGAACGCCCATCCGCCCGCTCTGGATTCCCAATCTGCCGGAGGAGAAGTCTGAGCCGAGCCGACGTCCACGTGCTTGTCTTCAGGGGAAAAGGAAACCCTTGACCAAGGCCTGTATAGGTCTACCAGAGCCTCTACAAGTCCCTCATGACTCAAGATCTTATTAAAAAGCTGAAGAATTAACCTGTTTGTAAACATGTTCAAGGCAGATGTGGCCATCCCAAGCCAACCACTTGCTGTCTCCAAGAGCTACAGCCAGTAGCTTGAGTGGCTTCTAATTTCCCGGAGAAGGGGCTCGTTAACAGTTAAGTGGAGAGTGATCTTAAAGGGCCAGAGGAGCAATTAGGGCTTCCGGGCTTCCGGGCTGCCGGCTGCCGCGGTCCTGTTATTAGTGGGTCAGGCGCGCCTCCTGCTCAGGTGCCGCACCCACCCACGCAGTATCATCCGCCTGCTGACGGGAGGTTTAGGAGGGGCTTCCTCCGTTTAGGAGGGGCTTTAGGAGGGGCTTCCTCCGTTTAGGAGGGGCTTCCTCCACCTCCGGATTAGTGCGTGCGAAACTCACCCTGTCTCTTCCTGGGGGCATGACTTCGACCCAGGAAACAGCATGAGCTGAAAAGGACAGGCTGGTTGCAGACTTCTTTCCTGACAGCCGAACCAGTTAAAGATGGAACAGGGAAGACCCTGCTAAATGCAGGCACTGTTTGGGCTGTTTTGGGTCGAGAGCACAATTTTCCAATGTTTGAATATTTGCATTCCACTTTAGTGACTTTTGTTAAATCTCTTAATATCTATGTTATTGTTTACTTGATCCTTTAAAAAATTGACTCTATACGTTGACTTAAATACCATTTTTATGCTCAATTTAGGCAATAATGAAATCACGGACAAAGTGTATGGTTTCTTTCTAATATGTATTTTTTCAGTAAATGCACGCTCTAAATTTAAAAACGCTTCTTCATGTGACCTTTAAAATCATTTCATGTAATTTGTTGTGGGTCAGGAATTGTTCCAATCCCTTCATGAGTATGAATTTCTTTAATCTTCATGGCGAGGTAGGGGGGTGGAGGATAATAGTAACACTGACTTCTACGGCTGTGAGAGGATTAGCTGGTTGATAGGTGTAACGTGCTCAGAACCGTGTCTCCTGGAAAGAAAATACGTACAATCGTTTGTTATTATTTTCATCATCTTCATCACAGATCATTCTTTCCATTAATCGGATGAGGACGTGGAGGCAGGCACAGGGATGTCAGCTTGCAGGTAGGAGCCGAGCTGCAGGGAGGCTCAGCCAGGACTCAGAGCAGACCCTGAGTGAAGCCCTGCCTCTGATCCACGATGTTGCTCACCTTCCACTTTTTTTGGAAAAATTACCTCAGGACGAGGTCCCAACCCATTAGAAGAGATACCTGTCACCTGGATGCAAAGGAGTAGAGCATGGTGCCAGTGAAGGAAGGGCCAGGTGTTTGTATGGAGAGAAGCAGGTGTCTTGCTCAGAGATGACAGGACCACAGCTGCTAAGCTGGCTGAGAGAGCCTGGCCAGGGCCGGCCAGGGAGGATGCTGTACGAACACGAGAATGAATCTGTCCCTTTGGGACAGTCTCTGTAAACATGTGTATTTGGTAGATAAAACAGTCCCATGTCTTCCTTAGAGCAGATCCTGAAATGATGTCAAAATGACACGTGGAGCCCAGTTAGAGTGACTCTAGGGACCTCGAGTGTCTCCTTGCCCGTGTCACATGGTTGGAACTTGAGCCTTCCTTTAATTTAGATTTCCAGATAATCCTAAATAATGTATGGCCTATGCTGCATGCATTTTTCAAATATTTAGAAAACTCTTTTGCTGCCAGGAAGCCCTGCCCTCTCTCTTCTGCCTTTCAGGGAAGAGTATTAGTTTTAAAGCATCCTTTGAAACATGCTTCTAATACTGATTCACCTCAACACGTTTAATTAGTTTCTCATTGACCGGCCCGAAGCAGAGTGTGACATCGGTGAAGTTTGTCAGCACTTTCTACTTCTCCTCACCCCAAATTCTTTCCATAACCTTTCTGAGGACTGTTGTCCCCTTGACTGGTCTGTGCTCTCTGAGTCTCCCACAGTGGCTATTAGAATAGCCTATTCTATGACAGGGACTTTACATAAACTATTGTAGTTCTTACCAGAGACGCTGCAATGAGGCACCTGTCATTCCTGTTTTACAGATAAGGAACTGAGGCCCACTGTCACCCAGCAAATTGAGAGGCTGGGCTCAAAACCCATGTGTCCCGCTCTGAAGCTCCCGGTCTTACCTAGAGGTGGTTCTGCCTCCCATGACAAGTCTGCGAAGAGTGTTCTCTAGATTGGTGAGAAGCCCACTGGCTTCTGCTGCTCACTTACCAGCTACCCCACTGCACGGCCCTGGGCAAGTCTTCAGGGTCTTCGTTTGCTCGGGCTGCTATAACAGAGCACCATGGACTGGGTGGATTGAAAAGCAAATGTTTATTTCTCACAGTCCTGGAGGCTAGAAGTTCACCCTCAGAGTGACAGTGTGGTCGGGTTCTTGGTGAGGAACCCCTCGCTGGTTTACAAACTTCTGTTTTCTCATTGTATCCCACTTGAGAGACACGTCATCTCT
Source organism: Rousettus aegyptiacus (assembly GCF_014176215.1). Taxonomy (NCBI): domain Eukaryota; kingdom Metazoa; phylum Chordata; class Mammalia; order Chiroptera; family Pteropodidae; genus Rousettus; species Rousettus aegyptiacus. The sequence continues at coordinate 14,065,975 of NW_023416285.1, forward strand.
GTCTTATAAGGGACTCTGAGACCCCATTATGGGACTAATCCCAATCATAGTAAGGATCATGGGAAAAAGCATTATGGCACTAATGCCATTTAGTTCATGAGGGCTCCACCCTCATGACCTAATCACCACCCACAGGCCCCGCCTCCTAATACCATCACATGGGGGTTAGAATTTTGGGACATGAATTCTGAGGGAACAAAAACATTCAGTCCATAATACTTAATTTCCCTACTTATGAATTAAATGTATCAAACAGTAGGATCCCCAAAGTCTTCTTCCTCTAAATGCTATGATTCTGCTGAATCTTAATCTATTGTGATTGAGATTCTGCTCACTAATCTCCAATGCTGAGTGTACAGCATGGCACCTGGTAGATACCTGGAAAACGTTTATTGAATATATATGAGAAAAAGGCAAGACGCTAGCTTCCACACCCAGTAAAAATATATCCCCTAATGGCTTCCTGACAAGTGATTCTTGTTTTTATGAGCATTTCAAAAATGTGATCGAAAGCAGGACCTGGAGAATGGGTAATAGGGGAGAGTGGCCCAAAAGGAGGTTGGGGACAGAAGTTCGCAGCAAACGAGGAAACCTTTCGGTCCCAGGGCCTGGGCAGGTGCTGGCCTCGCGGGGGCCCAGAGACCAACGGCCCTGCAGTGAGAATCAAAGGGGGTGCAGCATGGGGTCTGGGAAGTGTCCCTACCACAGCTACCGTGTGGAAAATGAGCTTTCCTCCTCAGTTGAGTGCCTCTGAGCTTTGCCCCTAAATGTTTTCTGCTTGACTCTGTCTGCCTTTCTTGATTTACACTCCTGTTTTCCCTGCTTGGGGCCCGTAGGCAAACTCCCGGGTGGGAAAGACCCCTTCCGGCCAGGAGGGACGGTATGACACTGAAAAAGAGTGTTTTTGTTGTTTGTCTTAAGTCAGGCTTATTGAGGAACAGTTTGTACACAGTAATATTCATCATTTTTAGGCGTACGGCTCTAGGGTTTTGACAAATATACACAGTTGTGCCACTGTCATCACCATCCAGAATATTTTCATCGCCCCCAAAGTTCCTTCGTGCCTCTTCGTAGGCAGCCTCCCCCCCTCCCCCCGGGGCCTGGCGGCCATTGTTCAGATTTCCGCCTCTACAGCTTTGCCTTTTTCAGAGTAGGTATTTTTATTTCTAAATAACAAGGCAGCTGTGGTCATGTTTTTGTTTTTAATCACACTTTCCACCACCTCACTAAAAATGTCTGGAAAGAAGCTGCTATTTAAAAATTATTTACACTCTGCACTTCTTATTCCAGAAAGGATATAGGGCAGTAAATAAAGTCGCACAGAAAAATCAACTGCAAGGACTCGCAGGCACAAAAGAAACTTGTTCAAGGATTCCCTCTCCCCCAATTAAAAAAAATTTTTTTTCGTCTCTTCAAATAAATTCCATGATAGGACAATGAGCACCCCTGTATCTTTTGTTTAGATTTACTGCCTGTTAACGTTTTTGCCACATTTGGGCTCTCTCTGTATGCCCTTATTTATTTATGTATTTGCTTACTTTCAGCTGGACCATTTGAGGATTACTTGCAGACATCATGGTAACGTCACCCTAAATGCTTTTAGCCAGTGTGCAATGACGACAGGGGCATTCTCCCCCATAACCACACCACGACCGTCACGCTTAGTGAATTTAACACTGATAGTGCTATTACCAATTTATAGTCTTAATCTCATTTATTTAAATGTCCCGATGGTGTCTTTGACAGCCATGTGGGCTCTTTAAAAACATTTTAAATCCAGGATCCCATGAAGAATCAAGCACTGCATCTTGTTGTTTTATCTCTTTAGTCTTCTTTATTCTTGAACAGCATCCCTGGCCTCTCAATACCTTCCTTTTGATTTTGCTATAAACCTAAAATGCTCTTAAAAAAATAAAGTCCTTAAAGAAATTTAAAAGCACTCTGGAACTACCTCACACCCATGAGGATGGCTGCTTTCAAGAAGCAGAAAATAACAAGTGTTGACGAGGGTGTGGAAAAATTGGCGCCCTCGCACGCTGCTGGTGGGAACGTAAAATGCTACAGCCGCTATGGAAAACAGTGTGGCAGTTCCCCGAGGTGTTAAAATTAGAATTACCATGTGATCCAGCACTTCCACTTCGGGTATGTATCCAAAAGAATTGTAAACAAGGACTCAGAGACATATTCGCACACCTCTGGTCATAGCAGCATTATTCACAATAGCGAAAAGATGGAAGAAACCTGTTTGTCAAGAGATGAAAGGATAAAAACATTGGATATATATATGTGTAGATATCTCAAATAATATCGGCGTCTATGTACATGTATGTGGAATATTATTCAGCCTTAAGAGGGAAGGAAATTGTGACACATGCTACAACGTGGATGAAACTTGAGGACACCGTAGTAAGTGAAATAAACTGCTCACTAAAGGACAGATGCTGCGTGATTCCACTCGTATGAGGCACCTGCGGTGGTCAGATTCACAGACACAGAAAGGAGAGTGGTGGTTGCCAGGGGCTGAAGAAGGGGAGAATGGGGAGTCGGTGTTTATTAGGCACAGTTTCAGTTCTGCAAGATGGAGAGAGTTCCGGGGGTGATAGTTGTAAAACAGTGTAAGTGTACTTAATGCCACTGTACACTATGCTTAAAAATGGTTATGATGGTACAATTTATGTTACGTGTATTTAATCACAATAAAAAAATAATAATAGCTAAGAGTAAGGCTCGGGTCTGTCATTTGAACTTGGCTCATCTTTAAAAGAGACTCTTCCAGGATCTCGGGATTAAGTGGCAGAGAAGTGTGGTGCTGTGGTACCCAGGAAATCTGACCGGTGTCTTAGCTCCACCACTCCATCACTCCGAAGCCCTGGCATGCCAGGCTCTGGCAACCCAGGGCCCTCTCCCCTCGTCTAGACCCTATTTCATCCCTTTCATTTCAAGAAGATGGCTCCGAGAGATACGGAGGAGTCCCCTTGCCCTTTATTTCTTTGCATACCCAAACAGCACCTTCACTCCGTCAGCCTTCCGCCTGAAGCACCTTCCGCCTGTGTGACTTACTCCTTAACACCTGGGACGATGGCAGAGGGGCCCTTGACTTCCTGTTAAAACCCAATGGGCTAGGCTCCTACAGGGGCAGGGGTTCTGACCGCCTGCATTGCTGGTCCTGGAGCAGAAGTCGTGGTGCCGTGGGGCCGTCCCGTCACAACTCGTATCTCATCGAGACGTCACGGACCACGGGCGTCCCTCTGCGTGAACAGAAACGCAGATCAGGGCAGAGCGATTCCCGAACAAGGAGGACATCCCAACTGCAGTGTGCGCACGTTCTTTTCTCTGGCTGCAGTGTGTGGCCTCGCCCTTCCGGAGGCACAATGAGACCTCAGCATATCTTGCCTGGAGACAAAAGACAGCAGTCGTCACAGGCTATTACTCAACGTGTATCCCTGGAGAAAGCGAAGTCACTGTGAGCGTGGTCACAGAATCCTACGCCATTATAAGGTTTTCCTAAGCGCTGCCCGTATCCCCTGGGCAAGTCCCTCAACCTCTCCTGTTGAGCAAATTGTTTCTATCTGTGTTTGGGGACAGTGATACTCATCTTCCATGGCTCTTGTAATGAATAGAGGTAATATACGTACAACATTGGGAGGATAGTGGGTATTTAATAACTAATAATAACTTCACAGTGGCTACATCTATGAAGTGCCAGGCACCATGCTAAGCATGCTACATGAGCACTCTCGTATGGTGCTATAATGGTGAACATACGTCATTACACGTTTGTCCACCCCTAGGGAATGTACAACACCAAGCATGAACCCTGAGGTAACCTATGGACTTTGGGTGGTGGTGATGTGTCAGTGTGGGATCATCCTTGGTATCAAAGGTACCAGTCCGGCGAATGGTGTTGATAATGTGGGAGGCTACGCAAGGGTGAAGCAGGAGCCTGTGGGAAATGTCTGTACCTTTCTCTTGATCTCATTGTAAAGCTAACACTGCTCTGAAAAAAAAAATAGTCTTAAAATAAGCCCTGAGACCTAGAATATTCTAAGTAAATGAAATATATATATATATATTCTGGGAAGAACTTGGGCAGGTCGCTTTTGTCTTTGGGTCTTAGCATTTCCATTCATAGGATGCTGAGGAAAGACCGCAACCTGCCCGGTCCCTGACCTATTCTGATTGCTCTTGTCACTTCTCTCCTGAGAAGTCCACCTTGACCCCCTTCGCACTGTTTTTGCCACAGCATCGAGAGGCATTTATTGTGGATCTAGAGAGCTCTGGCAGGCTCTGGGCCAGCGGATGCTTACAATGAGTGGGGAGAAGGTGATCCCTGGTTTTGAGGTGGGAACATGGTACAGGTTGGAGAACTGCATTTGGATCAGCCATATATACCTGTGCGACTTTGGGCAAGCCACTTAATCTCGACCTCAGTTTCCTTTATGTATGAAAGAGCACAATGCTAACCAAACTGGGTTCTGAGAGCCCGAGAGACTGTGTGTGTGGAAGCACTTTAAGACTATAGAATGATAGATATAAACTGTTCTTAACCACGTACGGTTTTATTCGCTTGTTTGTTTGAATGCATAAGGCAGAACATTGACTGGGTCTGCTCTGACAAAATTTGGAGGCCCACATGGGAACTTTCAAGTCCTGGTATGATCTCAGCAGAAAAAATAGTGCTCACGCTGCAGAGTAACAGGCCTGCTTGCTGCTGCTTGGACAAACCCCAGGGCCTTTGCACGGCTGCCGAACACACTCCCCTCGTTAGCAATGCCTGCCCTCTCACTGCATTCAGGTTCCGCTCAGAGCTCTGCTGGTCAGAGACGCCTTCTCTGACTTCTCCCTTTAACTATGCCCACCACCCTGCCCCACCGCCCACCCATCACGTTCACACAGGCTTTATTTCCCTCACAGCAGTCAGCCCCATCGGATCCTCTCCACTAGAATGAGGCTCCATTAGAGCAGGGCCTTTGCTTGTCCCCAGTGACTAGCATGGGGTTATCTCTCAGTAGATATGAACGAATGAATGCTTGAAGAGACAAAGACACTGGTTTAACCCTTCAAAGGCATCACAGAAAACAGGCAGAGACAGGCCTTCAGATCCTCCGTGGTTACGTGGAAACTCCCCTTTCCAGCCCCCGCGTCTGGGTTCCTGGAATGAGAAGGCAGCGCTGTGTTTGGGTGAGCACAGCTTTTTCTTAAAGGAGCTCGACCCGGGCATTGGTTTCGCATGGCCCTGACGCAGCTCTGATCTCTGACCATCCACCAGGCCATGCTCGTTAACTGCCCACTCAGTATCGAGTCATTTCTTCCCTTCCCATGAACTCTTCCAAGTTTCTCAATTAATGCCGTAGTTATTAATTTCCTACTGTGAACATAGAACTGTGCTACAGCTGTGGATGACTTAGAGAAATGTAAGTTGATATTCACCCACTGGTAAGGAAGGTATGGCTCAGTGGTTAAAAGTGTGGAGGGTGTTGACCGATGCCAGAAAGTCTAGGTTTAAACCCTGGCTTTACTACTTACTAAACGTGTGACTTGTACAAATCACTTAAACTCCTTGTACTTGAGACGTTCGCACCTGTATGTGCACAGCCACGAACACTGGGCAGTGTGGTAGTGACCTGGTAATCGTCAGCTTTAGCTGCTTTCGTTGAATTGTTCTGTGAAGACTGGCGATGTGCCCATGCGGCGTGAAGTACCGGTGTGTGGACTGATGGTTCAGCGCAGTGTTTATACGCACACGTATACAACACGTAGCTTGGTGCCGTGGAGAGAACACTTGCTTTGGGGCCATCCGACCTGGCTAGGAACGCCCGCCCTGTCTTTTACAAGCTGGGAGACCTTGAGCAAGCAACCAGACCTCCCGGGACCCTAGATCCCTCATTATAAAATGGGGATCCGAATTTTTGCTTTACAGAGTATCCGTGAAGATTTACCGAGATGCTAGTTCCTATCAATGCCTATCGCTGTTCGGAAATCCTGACGTGAAGGTAAAGACCGTCCTGAGTAGGTGGGAAAATCAGGAAGACTCCTCGCAGCTAGAATTTTAGTTTAAGATTAGAATTTTAATTAAAAAAAAAAAGGCAAAGAAACTTTCCTCTATCGAAACGGGAAAAAAGACAAAGGATAATGACTTATTCAAGGAATACATCAACTTCTGTATTATGAACATCGTCATCCTACAAGCTGATGTCATAGAATCCTGGAAACTCAGTAGCTGTGAGGGTCCAAGGGCTCCGTAGCTCACTGGAGAAGCCACGCCCGCCAAAGGGGTCATCCCGCCTCTACTTGAATACTTGTAAGAGATCCGATTCGCTGTTGCGTGAGGTTGGCAATTTTGCTTTTGATCAGTTCAGCTCTTTCTAAAGTTTTCCCCAAACTCTTTCTTCATCTGCATCTGCAAAGCACATTTTTTTCATTTCTCTTCCCTGCGACTTGTCAGGGATTGGATTTTAATGGTAATGTATGGCGCAGAATACTTTACGGTGCTTGATAATAGGTCAGTATTCAGACAGATCAATACTAGTAACGGTTTAAGTTTAAAAAAGAAATTCACACAGCGCCCATTTGGGCTGGTGTAATAGCATTGCATTTGTAAGTCTCAGCACTATCTGCAATGCAGAATGGTGGGACCGGTGGTTGACACTGGCAATGATAACAGGGATTGTATATTTATTAGTTAAAGTATATCCCTGAGTACTGCATCTTGAGTCCAGTTTATTTCATCAATATTATTGAGCATCTACCAGGCTATGGGAGGCACTAGATCCAACACAAGCCTGCACAGTAGCTTACTTTTTCAGTTTCTATTATCGTTGTTTAGAACCCCATTCCCAAGATGTGAGTATAAAATAATGTGATTGATACTTTTAACAAAGCCACAGGGTTCAGGGGGAGGCAGTTTAAATTTATGTCAGAAAATCGGGATGCAGAGCTGGGACTAGGGTGAGGAGACTGAGGTACCCGGGGCACAGACTCCGAGGAGATGCTCACTTTGGGGAATTCTGTCCCCCTAGTCCCAGCCTTGCCTTCGTCACCTCTTCTAGGTCTGGCATTTTATGATTCGGCGCATACTAATGAGGTATGTGGTCTTGAAAGTCATCACCTTGAAAATGGAAAGATTCACGTTCACACAATGCTTCTGTTGTTCTCATTTTAGGAACTCTTTCTCGAGAATTATCTTGAGAGACTGCAGTACCTTTTCAATTTCAGTACATCCTCGGAGATGGCAAATCTGAATCTTTTGAAGGTGAGTTTGATTTTCGGTCATAGACATAAATCATTTGTGGTCAAATCTAGAGACTAATATAGAGTAGACAAGTCATGTAATGCTCTTTGGGGTCAAAAGGAGATTTTTATGAGTGTATTGTAAATTGGCTTTGAAAGCAGTGTTCAAAGAGGAATTGCAGAATGTGTTTTGAGCTGTTGCAACACTTTCCAATTGGAACAGATTCTCCGAGGCCGACACTCCATCAATTATGAAAGTTTTGGAGTGCTTACTCTAAAATTCACCCTCGTTACTCTCTAGTCCTACTTTGTGTTATTAAGTTACAGTAAATAGAAACCATTTAACTTATTACTAATCTTTATTCTTAAAGTTTGGAAGTCCGGAGAGATTACATAAGAATAAATATATTACAAAATACAGATGTATTTGCTTTATAATTCAAAAAGTTGTCCCTCAGGAGAAATTGAATGAACCAAAACATCTTAAGTTTTCTCTTAACTTCCCAAACATCTCGATTTCTCTTCAGGTTTGATTCAAATATTTGGCATTTGGGAAATCCAAAGTAAAGGGTTCTTGGCAAATCGTCTGAATCAAAGCATTTGCTAAAGTACTCTGAAGGGGCTTAGAAACAGACGGGAGAGAGTGTTTCCAATATTTCTACTGCTGATCTGAAAAATCTAGGTGGCAGAGAAAGGAAGGAAGAACTGAAGCTCTTGCCATCCAACCAGTAAGACAGTTCCAAGAACTCGTTGACTTCTAATTGTGGTCATGAAGCTTGGGCCAGAAGTTGAAAAGCAGAATTCTTGAGTTTCATTCCTGAAGACCACCCTGATTTTGCATGGGGCTCTTAATCTTTTCAGATTTCCACTCATGCATTTATACATCCTTGCCCCTCCAACTTTCCCCGAGAGCTTTTATCCCTGGTGAGAAATCAGCAGCCCCAGGTGTCAATCACTGGAATTCAGTCTACTTTTTCAGGCCACAATCCTGCTGGCTGCTCCCTGGTGGCATGGCCTCCAGGTGGAAGTGGCCTCCAGCTGTGTTTCCTTGCCACAAGGGTTTCCAGGAAACCATTTGGTTCGAACCTTCAAAGAACTGTAAGCTTCTAAACCCTCTTATAAGTCTGTAAACTGGAGCCTGAGCACACATTTATACTCTATGATAATTAACTATTTGATAGCAGAGTTATAACTGTTTTATGGCTTTGTAACTACAATTGGTGGCTTCAAATTGGCGCTAAGCCAAGATCAAAGAACTATATGCCTTCTAGATATTTTGAGAAATGGAATTATTATCCTTGGATGGAGGAAAGGTCCCAAGGTTTCTGCTTGAAAGTGAAAGAGGAAGAGATCAAACACCCTTTGAGCACCTACTATGAGCCAGTCTTTGTCAAGTGATTTTCTACATTATTCTTTTTGATCCACTGTTATAAAAGGTTAGGGCTCTTAGCTCCTTTTTTAACAGATCGGAAAGTGGAGACTCAGAGAGGTTAAGAAATTTTGCACAAAGTCACAGAACTAGTGAGTGGCAGAGAAATGATTTTGACCCAGAGTCCAACTGAGGCTAAAGATTGTGGAGAGGTAGAGGAGAGGAAGAGCTGTTAGACAGTGGGAACGGACAGAAAGTAGAGATGAAGAGATTCTGCTGAAGTAAGAAGTGTCTTGGGGGATATGACGCCTTGGGAGAGGAACCAAAGGAAGAGGTAGACAGTGAAGGATTGTGAAACCAGAACTAACGCGCATTTACTCATTATTTCGTTCAACAAACGTTTCCATTTTAAGCAATTACATTTTGTTCAGAGCCTCAGCTGCACAAAAGTAAGGTTGTGGCAGCAGAAATCAAAGAGCTATCTAATATGAGGTCGTCGTTACAACTCACTTACAGGTATGCAAATAGGCCCCCAGCTGTGCGAGATGAAGGCTACAGGGAGAAGTTAATATGTGCAGTTCCTGACCTCTAACCCTTGACCTCTAGTGGCAGATTAGCAGAATCCATATCTCAGCTTCCCCACGTCCTAGCTGGGTGTCCTTGGGCAAGTTACTTTGCTTCTCTGAGCCTCGGTTTCCTCACTTGTAAGAGGGGATAATAACAACAGTACCTACTTGGCACACAACACACACTTATTTGGGAGCATGAGCTGAATTCTGTGGCCTACAGCCTAGTGTGGCTCCTGGGCCATCTTCCCCTCACTAACCTACAGTAGGAACTGAGGACTTTTATAATACAGACTCAGCCCACTTCACTCTTAGCACGGTGGCAGGAAAGAAGGGATGTGTGTGAGCTGCTGGCAGCCTCCAGGGCGGAGCAAAGTTGGAACCTGAATTCTCTGCCCCACATACATCCCTGGACACAGAACGTTTAGATCTGTGTCTCCCCATTCTGGGCTGGCGGAGTATATGGGATCACTGCCTAGAGACACTTCAGGGAGACATCTCTGAGTGGAAGGAAGACCCTCGGAGAAATATGTCATTATCCCTCTTTTGGGGGATTCTCAGTGTCCCCAGCCCTGGTTCTCTGCTGTGGGTGCTGGTTGATTGGGGCCCCATAAGTTATCTCATTGGGGTTTGCTCTGCTTTCTGACTGAAAGATTCTCTGTGCCCAGGATGGGAAGTTAGGTCAGCTCGGAGGTGGACCCAGGATGCTATGAAGGAGAAGGAACTGAGAGTGTGTCTAGCCCAGCCTCCCACTGGAGCAGCCCTGGACCCCAGCTTGTATCTTATCCTCGCCTGATCACTCAGGGGCCCTAGCCTGGCCTTTGCATGTGAGACTTCCTCTGCCTCAAACATCCTTCTGCCTCCTCCTCCTGTTATTTCTAGCACTCTCAGTACTGAAGTTCAAACCTCCGCTTAGGCGCCACTTTCTCCAGGAAGCCTCCCATGATGTTTTCAAGTCAAGAAGTTGCTTTGCCCGCTCTGTGGTTCTCTCTACTCAGAATTTCCTGTTGGGCCACATGGTATCACATGTACTTGCTTGTTTCATGGTCTGTTTCTCCTACACTGTAATCCTGGAGGTCAGAGGTTGGGTCTGTCTTACTCACTCCTGTAGCCCTAGTACCTATGGTGCTGAGCTCATAGTAGGTGCCCAATGAATGTTTGTTAAATGTACAAACAAATAATGACCTGGGGCAGGGTGAGTCTCTGGGCCAGAAGCAATGGAGATGGCCTAGATCAGTGCAGAATTTGGGGGCAGGGGGCAGGGAGAAAGACAAAAGGAAAGGGCTGCTTCTGCCCCCTTCCCCTGGTGTTTTTTTTTAAGCAGACAGAAGTTTAAGAGCAATGGGGTATTTGAATAATTTCTTATTTGGGGTTCCCAAGCCTTGGCCAATGTGGGTCAGCTTTGTCAGGGTTCTCGTTTGGCTACAAGGAACAAGGATCCTCTGGAGTTTCATCCCAAAAGGAAGAGAGCTGGTCTCAAGGCTCTCTGTGCAGTGATGAATGATGGGGACGGTATCTCCAGGAAAGGTAAGAACTGGAGCTGCAACGGGGTTCGGGATCCCTGAAAATGGCTCTTTTGGGCATCTGTATCCAAGATGGTGCCAGGGACCTCCTGCATCAAGAAATGTATGGATCTTCACTTTAGGGTGGTCCCATCAATGTGATGGGGCTCTCCCTGCATGCCCACCCCTTCGTTTCCTTGTGTCTGATGGGGGGATGCTTCCCAAGAGAGGCTGGCAATGGCCCAGCTCATCAGATCCACTGTCCCGGAGGTGGGATCCATTCCTGGTCTAGTGAGTTGCAGCTGGTGAGGGGAAATGCAGAAAGAAGCAGGGTCATAAGGCACAGAACATGGTCCTCCATGCAGACAGGAGCTGAAGGTGGAGGGGTTCAGGAAACATGCCCCATCCGGTTTGTGAAACCAACCTTCTCCTCTCCCCAACTCCAGGGGCTCCTCTCAGAGGCAAAAGCCACAATACGAATTTCACAGACAGTCGTCAGTCCCACATCATAAACATCAGAATGTATAATTTATTGCCCTCTTATAGCCTGGACGTCAAGACGAAACAGAAATAATAATTCTAAATCTCACACAAGGGCTTTGGAGATCAATGAGGTAATTTATATAAAATAGTTTTGGCTCCCCAGGAAACAAAGCGTGGCATAAATTTAGGCTTTTTCACTAGATGGACCCCATGCCAATAACTCACCCCAGTTAATGAAAAACGCACTTGGCCTTTATAGACTGTGCAGGCTGCTATCTGAGTTCAGAATGGAACACTTTGACCAAGTGTGAACTTGGACTAAGCATGATGTGGATACCCCGCCTCGGGTCTTTTTCATCACAGGCCAAGGGGTAAATAAATTCCGGGCACCTGTGTTTGGATCTGTAACACCAATGGACCATCTAAATGATGCCTAGGGATCCACCATCGAATTCGAGTTATATTTCAGTGGCTTCTAACCCAACACTAGACCCTAAGGTTGTGTTTTTCTTGTGACTCCAAATACTTTTAATGTGAGTTACTTGAGAGACTGTCCTAACACTGCGTACCTACCTTGTAAACTCCGCGGCTCTGTATAAACTACAACTGATACCACGGGTCCACTTATGGTAAAGAATGACCGTTTATTGAACGCCACTTCCTTCTTGCCAAGAGCTAAAACTCTGCAAAAGAGTTTTTTATGCCTATGCTCTCCTCCCATCCATTTTCTAGCCCATTCTAATCAGGCTCTCACCCTCATCACTCCATGGGAAATGCTCTCGTTGAGGCCGTTGGTGACCGATGTGTTTCTATAGCCTTCTCTGTCTTCATCTGACGCAACCTGTCAGGTGCAAGCATTTGATACCATTTATCACTCCCCCTTGCAACACTTTGTCTGCTTGGCTTCCGGCGCGCCATGTCTGCAGGTCTCTCTCCACACTGCACTACTCTAGGGGCACCATTAGCCTCGACCTGGGTTTGGCAAACTACAGCCGGCCACCTGTTTTTATGAATAAAGCTTTATTGGAATGCGGCCATGGCCATTTTTTACATATTGTCTATGGCTGCTTTCACGCTACAGTAGCAGAGTTGCATGGTGGCAACAGGGACTGGACGGCCTGCCAAGCCCAAAATGTTTACTATTTTGTGGTCCGTTGTGGAAATGCTTGCCAGGCTCCCCTGGCCTAGGCTCCTTGGGAACCCTGGTTTTCCTCCTACCACACCAGATGGTCCTCATTTACTTTGCTGCTTCTCCTCAACTGCTTGACATCTAAGTCCTGGAGTCCTGAGTTTTTTGTCTATATTTAGTCCCTGGTGTCCCTATCCAAACCTATGAGTTTAGAAACTGCCCTTAACTCCAGGGTTATAAATCTAACTGTTGACTCAACATCTCCGCTTAATCGTCCAGCAGACTTCTCAAATTTCACACTGACCTGGTTTCTTCTCCGAAAACCTGCCCCTCTTACAGTTGTTCTCACGCCAGTTAGCGGTGACTCCTTGCTTCCAGGTGCTCAGCCCGAATACCTGAAACAAACAAACAACACCTTTGCCTGCTTTATTTCAAGAGCCTCGAATTGGTCTCTCTTTGCTCTTGCCCCTTCCAGCCTCTTTCCTCGTAGCAGACAACGTGATCTTTCCTAAATACAAGCCAATTGGCTTCCTGGCTCACTCGTGGTAAAATCCAATCTAGTTATTCTCTCCTGCCTCCTCCCACTTGAACACCTGTCTGACTTTATCTCTCTTCATCCCACCTGGACCACTTTGCTCCAGCTACGTCAGTCTCCTGTGTGAACGCAGCAGAGCCAGGTCCTCCTGCCAGGAACCCTCTTCCCCAGGTATATGCCTCATGGCCTCACGCCGCCTCCTCATGAAGCTTTCCTGACTCCGTAAATAAAATAGCAGCCTCCCTCCCGCTCCTGCCCGGTCCCCTCTCATCGCCGTACGATCTACTCTGCTTTTATTTATTTATATGTTTATTGTTCATCTCACTCCTTTTTCTTATAAGCTCCATGAAAGCAGAGCTTTGTTTTGTTCATTCTGTATCCCCATTGTCTAGACTAGGGCTTGGAACGTCATAGCTGCTTGATAAGTACTTAAATGTCTTTGACTTTTTACAACTCTGTGAACCCTATTTGACAGCCCAGAACACTTAGCCTTAGAGAGATTAAGGCGCTTGCACTAGGTCAACTAAGGTAGGAGGAGTAAGGCAGAGCAGGGATTTGTCCCTGGGGCTCTCTGACTGCAAAGTCAGCACTCATTCCGCTCATTCATGTGTGGTGCTCTGAGGACTGTCTCGTGGAAAGACAGTCATTTCCTGGGCCGTAAAGGATTCCAGGAGCCATTTATAGGGTCTTTCTTATCACATTTATAATAGTTCCGGTTTTGACCACCCCAGGGGTGGTTCTTTAAAACATCCCTTGGTTTATAGCATCATGAAGCGATGTTTCCTTCTCATTGACCTGTACCACCAGCATGTTGGTTTGTGATTTAGCAGTCTTTCGTGGATGACCGAACGCTTGGAATTTTAAGATTTTTACCCTTTCGTCCCTCTTCAATGTAGTTAATAAACTCTAAACATATGATCAAGTGGAACAGAATACTTTCTAGTTAAAGAAAGCTGTGGTAGATGTGAATACCTTTTTTTTTATTGTCAGAAACAATTGATAATTTATTTCTAAACTTGAAACTAACTTCCTTCCTTCCTTCCTTCCTTCCTTCCTTCCTTCCTTCCTTCCTTCCTTCCTTCCCCTGCCCTTTCTGTCTTGCAAGCTCTTGTTTCCAGACTGTAGGAACCTTAACTTGCAGTATTTTCTTCCTATCCCTACCCAATACTGTAAAAGTTCCCTTTTTCAGTGTGGTCTGAGGTGAGGCGGTCTGGGGGCTTCTGGGAGGTGGGCGGGGAGCTGCTCTGGGAGTGAGCCTAGGGGCCAGGCTGCTGAACTGCGCACTTCCTCTCACCCCTGCCACTTTCGCCCGGGGCAATGTCTTCCCCTTGCTACCTGGTCACTTGCCTCCTCTGTCATCCTTTGTGGTTTAGATTCACTGCCACCGTCTTCTGCTCCTTCTGCTCCTTCCGTCTTCTCCACTCAGGAGACCCCTTGCAGCACGTACAAACCCCTTGGGGACCAACCTGGGAAGGCGCATTGCCCTCCCTGTCCTCGTGCCGCCAAGCCGGCCTCAGACCAGCAGCTGGGGACAAACAGGCCATCACCGTCAAACTTTGCTCTGGGAGTTTGACTTGAATCCTCCAGCTTTGCCAGCTCCACCTCCAACTGGTGTGCAAGGTCTGGTGTGGTTTTAATCTGATGATTGCAAAGTGTTCGACCTCTCCAGGGAGCCGGAGATCACGGGGTCATGTGAAAAAGCAAGATGTCAGGGAGGGATCACCCCAGTCCTGACCCCGACTCAAACTTCTCGTCCCCTCTCACAGCTCCAGTTGCTCCTGTTCTTAATTTCAGAGACAGAGTCAGTGATTCAGAGGGAGTTGTTTGTTATCCAGTCCTTAGAGTTTTCTAGACTCTTCCTTCTCTCCTTGTCCCTGACAACGTTTCTCTCTCTGACCATTTGACTGGTGTGTTGGCCAGCGTTCGAGTCCTGGCCATGCCACAAGCCTGCCGTGTGACTTTGGGTGACATGCTCTCCAAACGCCAGTGTCTTACTGGAGACGGGAAGTCAAAGCACCTGCTTCAAAGGCTTGTGACGATGCGCTGAGACAACATCCTCCCATCGCTTCTCCCCAGACCTGGCATCGTGGTCATCTCCGCTGACGCGGTCGATGTTATCGGTGAAACGATGCAACTTTCCTCCGTGAGATTAGCAGGCGGAGAGAAGCACAGCCTCTCGGTGCCAGAGGCCGCCCATGAGAACGAGCTCGAACATTCGAACAGAATAAAAATGGCTGCTTACTGAGAAAACCTGTAGGTCCCGGCTGTAGATATTTATTTATAATGTATCATTGGGAGGTATTTAACGTATCATCACGGTTCACAGTTATGTCTCCCTTTCCTTCTTCACACCTAGAGAGCAGAAACTGCAATTGTCTGCCAGTCAAAGACTCTGTCTAGAAGTCCTGTCCCTTCCTGATGCTTTAGTTTTGAGCTGTCCAAAGATCCTGGGGATCATTTTCTCTGGGCTATGTCATTGAACACAGAGTATGTGTCGTTCACTGGACCAAGCATGCCACACACACGATCTCCTTTGGTCTTCACCGCAAACCTAGGAGGTGTTGCTGTAACTGTCACCATTTTACGAATGGGACATGAGGCTCGGAGGGGTTAAGTGCCGTGGCTGAGGCCGCGCAGCTCGTCATGAGCCTGCACTGCGCCCCAGACCCAACGCCAGAGCCCCGGGCCCTTGCCCACTCCATCCCGTTGCTTCCTGCCCTTTCGCCAAGAGGCCCCCAGCTCATACCTGTATTCGCTTGGGTCGCATTCTACTTTCTTCTTATATTGAAGATTTGTACAAAAAATTTCCAAATAGAGATCACTTTTTCATTTTTCCTTTTTCGTAGACGCCTCCCAGCAAATTCCTCTCAGTTCTTATATTCTTCACACTTTCTTTAGAGTTACCTTCTACTCTGGTTCACTTTTGAGTTCCTCTTTCTGTCAAGGTCGCTGTACTCTCTTTTGTGGAAAAAAGAGCCACAATCCGGTGCCTGGAAATCCCTCTCTCTTCTTGTCCAGGTTTGGAACACCCTTGTCCTGGAGGTCCACATCTGCCTCCAGCACCCACCCACCCCCCAACCCCGTCCACAATCGCTTCATGAAAATGTGCGTGTGTGGTGTGGGGGTGGAAAGGTTGCCGCATCCAGAAACAAAAACGGCGGGTATTGGCTACCCAACTTTTTTAATATTTGGCAAGAAAGGATTTTAGAAAAGTACAAGATCAAAGGGTAGTTATTTTACAAATGAGCAAAAGGCAATTACACTGAGATGGGGTAGAAGGGAGCCTGACGAGGGAGAGGAGAAGAGAAAGGAAAAATCATGAGCAGGAGAAGATTTAGAGTCGGGCCCCAAACTCAGACAGGCGGCTGCAGCTGAGCTCACTTGCTCTTGCTCTTTGGGGGGGTAGGGGGTGAGGGCAGGCATCATCCCTGCAGCTGGCCATTCGCCAGGATGGACAGAGCGCTGTGGAAGATGCTGAGTGTGGAGAAGGCTCAGACGCTGAGGGACCACACCTGCCTGAGGAATAGCCCCTCCCTTCCAGTCTAGGGAGGGGTCGCAGGAAGCCGGGGTGTGAGGCCCATGCTGGAGGCTCCAGCTCCCATTCCTCCACTTAACCTCCCAAGCCTTCATGTCCTCTTCTGCAGTATTGGTCAATGTGTGTTTTTAATGTAGAGGGTCATAGAGAAGATCCCGTGAAGGAGTGTATGTGAAAATATTAGGCAAGGCACCTGACGAGTTCGACAAGGGAAAATTGTGGCTCTCCATAGCAGGGCAGATGTTTCAGAGCCTTTATCGTGTGCCAGGGACAGTCCCCAGTGTTGGACACGTGCAAACCCACTTAGTCCTCTCAGTGATTCTGTAAGGCAGCTGCGTTTACCATCTACATTTTGCTGCTCAGGAAACAGCACAGAGATGTGAAGCAACTTGCCCAAGATCGCACGGCTAAGACTCAGGTCATGTCTCTACCGTTTGTGTTCCTTACGGGCACGCCGTTTTGACGTTGGGAAGAGCCCTTCTCACTTACTTTCCCACCCCCATCCCTAAACTGTTTTTGAAGCATTTATAAGCCATTGAGACTTTCCTTCCAATGAAACCTTGTAAGGAGATCCCACATAAAAACAGGTACACATGGAGCAATGTTGGTAGAAAGGGGGTGCCGTGGGCCGTGGTCTGGCCCCCACTGCTTCCGCCTTCCGCAGTAGGAGGACCTGGACCCCGGAGAGGCTCCATAGGGTGCCGGTTGGAAAGCAGAATATCACCCGAGTGATAATTATTTGGACTTAAGGAGTTCTTGGAATTTGGGACAGAAACACATGATTGCTTCCTGACCTCAGGGCTGGGAACTTATCTATCCACCCTGGTAATGAATACACCCACCCACACACACTCACCTCTGCACAAATACACACACACACACACACACACACACACACTTACACAAGGGCTTAACCTCCACCTTCTCCTACTACTCCTGTATTATGTTGGATTCCAGCTGAGCAAGGGGAGGCAGGAGTCCCCAGCCTTCCTAGCTCACATCTACCCGCACCCCCCGTCCCCGACCCTCGCAGTGAACACAGGGCTGGCCCTGAGCCCGACGGTCAGCATCCTGCCCTGTCACAAACCTTTTCCTCTCAGGAGCTCTGTAAACAAGTTCCTCATCAAAGCCCATTCTACAGATGGGAAAACGCTCATCATTGTCATGACATCTCATGGAGAGCGTGGCCTTTCATCTGCAGATCACAAAGGACTCTTTGCACACACTAATTAGAAGTCCCAGAGGAGGATTCAGCAGTGTTCTTGCCACTCCGTAGTCCTGGAAAGAGGAGGCAGAGGAGGAGACTCGGGGTTAGAGTATTGGAAGTATGTAGCTCATCCCCCAATGCAGGACCTGGCTGGCCGAGGGGCCTAGTGTGCACTTTGGAATTGGACAGTGAAGCACCCAGGGAAGTGATTTAGGGATGGAGAAAAAGCCAGAGGAATTCGACTTGTGATGGTAATCACGAGAGCTACTACGATCGGGTGCTTCCTATGTGATGGGCATAGTTCCTGGAACATGCTACAAATCACAGGGCTGTGTGTGTGTGTGTGTGAAGGTCGAGGGCAAATTTTAAGCATTTCTCAGCATACACTGCTTGGAAGACAATGGATATTAAAGCTGTGTGTAAATGTATTGAGAAGGGAGTGCTAGAAGGGGTCAGGGGCCAGCCCAGGTGCTGGTTCAGGCCTGCGGTGACCCAGATGCGGTCTGTGTTAGAACTTGGTAATGGAAAGGCAGGTGGTTGTAGAGCTACTACAAAGCAATATGGCAATTGGATATGGGAAACACAGACAATAAGGAAGCTAGTTGCTATCCCAGATTTGAGCTAGGTTTTCCAGGGTCTGGAAAATGGGTGCATCTGACGGCACTGTGGGAGATTTATTAAAAACCTGATTCCCAGGGCCAACCCCAGATTCTGATTCAATGGGCCTAGAGCAGGGCCAGACGTGGCTCCCCGTGTGACCCCGGAGGACAGCTGGAGCGGAGGGTGACTCTCCTGAACCCTTGCTGCTCAACCAGCCGGAAATGCAGGTTCCGACCCCCTCCAGGCCAGCTGAATCCAAAGCTGCATCCTAAGTGATTCTTTCACCTGAGGATCAAGGCAAATGTAGTTTCCGGTTCTGATTTAGATCTTCCTGAGTGCTAAATCCGAGATCTGCTTCTGAGCCCCGTAGGTCATCAGTTGTCAGCTGGATGATAACTGACTTTTCTACAATGACTCAGAATTCATCAGACACTCTCAGCGACTCTTAAAAAAAAAGGTTAGCTATTTGCCTAACGTTCATCCTCAGGGTGCCCCGCAAAGCAGGCCATCTAGATACCATTGATGCCACTTTAGTGGTTTTGTTTTACAAACGGGAGGCTGAGGCTCAGAGCTGTAAAGCCCCCTCTTGCTCAAGGCCCTGCAGCTAGTAAGCAGTTATGTTGGGACTTGCATCTCTGAATCTTCTAGCATCAGATACCAGACTACATTGATTAGGGTCGAGCCTCCTATAACTTGTTGCGGTTGAATGACAGCTTACCTCGCCCTGTGATAAGGGAGAAGATGATTAGCATGTGACCTGTGAGAGTAGAAAAGGGATCAGAGCTTAGTGATTCTCGGCCTTGGCTACACAATGGAATCGGCTGGGGAACCTTTAAAAATACCCAAGCCTGTGTCCTGGCCCTGGTGATTCTCATTTAAGTGGCCTGTGCTTTGAGATGTTTTCAAAGCCACCCCAGTAATCCTAATGTGTAGATGAGATTGGGAACTTCTTTCTGTCTTTCTTCCCCACCATAGGACACAGTCCTGTGCCCTGAACAAAGACAGCCTTCCGATTGCTCAGATCCCTCCTCTCAGGCCCTAGAATCCGTCCATTGTCCCTGGGCAGCCTAGCAGCGGTGGGTGCTTGCTGGGGAGATGTGCTCTTGCGGAATTCCAACCTGTAGCCTCATTCACGGTTGCCAGATTCAGCAAACAAAAATACAGGGTGCCCAGCTAAATCTGAATTTCAGATAAATGACCAGTCATTTTTTTGTAGCATAAGTTTGTCCCGCGCAATACGTGGTGCATACTTACACTACACCTCTATTTGCTGTGTATGTGAAATTCCAGATTTCGCTGGGCGCCCTGTATTTTATCTGGCAATCTGATTCTTATTCCTGGCAACCAGGCCTTCTACAATGAGGATATCTAGGACAAAGCTGTCTGGGCCAGTTTGGTCACATGAGGCCGCTGTGAGGGATGGTTTTCAGGTTCCTTTATTTATTAAGACTACCCCTAGATGGACAGACACAACGCCCTCCTTGTCTTCTTGGCTGCCGAGTCAGCTTCCCATGAACCTGCCTCGCGAGAAGCCGGCTTCTTCTCTCGCTGGCACCCGGCGGTGTATGCCAACGACACACCTCCCACGAGGAGCCAGGAGCCCAGATTTGAACGTGGAAAGATTTTTTTTTTTTTTCCTGGAAGCAAGTAACTTGAGCCCAAGAGCTAAATATAAAGTTGGGTAGAAATGTCGCAGATAGCACATTCTAAGAAAGTTGGCTGTAGGTGATCTTGACTTAGATGCGCGACTGGCACACGCGGCTGGCTGGCGTGTGACGAATGCTGTCTGACAAAAATCATCGTGAGTGAAGTCAGGGTGATGGGAATTTAAACTGCGAGGGGAAAAACCAGGGCAAGCCGTCTGCTCATTCATCAATTTATTTTTAAAAATATTTCTCGTCCACCTACTACGTGCCGGGCATTGGTTGTGCAAAGGTGCACCCCTGCACTCAAATCGCTCCCATTCTGTTGGGGAAGACAGAGGAATGGATGGAGGCAATCACAATGCAATGAGATGAATGCTTTGCTGAGGGTGAGAACAGGTGCGCTGAGGTCCCCTGGAGGGAACTTACCCAGAGTGGAGGAAAGAGCTGAAACACAGGTGTTAATTAGTGAGACAAAGAAGTACGAAGAGTCCTGCAGGCAGAGGAAACAGATGTGTCAAAGCTAGGAGAAGGGAGAGAACGTAGCATCCCCAGGGAACAGCAGATTGTAGGATATGGCTGGAGAATATGAGATCGGGGAGCTGAGCAGGGGCCAGAGAGGACGTTAGTTAGTAAGCCTGGATTTTGGAGTGAAGGCGAGTCATGGAAGGGTGTTTAAGCAGGAGAAGAAAAGAACCGGATTTGTCCTGGTATGGGTTGGAGGTTGGATTAGAAGAGGGAAGGAAGCCTGGAGTCAAGGAGACCAAGTCGAAGGCTGGAATTAGGCATCCACGTGAGAGACCCTGCTTGGGGTGGAGGCAAATAGGATAGAGAGAAGTGGGTATAATACAGAGGCAGGGCATACAGGACTCGGAGATTCCATAACATATGAAGGGTGAGGGAGGGCAGCGTCTGGTGTGGCTCCTGGGATTAGGGGACGCATCTGGCTTTGTAGTTGCTCAGGTACGAGCAACCTGGCACCTGAGCTCCAAGCGCAAAGACCCACTGACTTCTCAACTATTCGTGTGGATGACTAACAACAGGCTTTTCCAACTGGATGTGGCTAAAGGAGGAGAATCTTTTTCCTCTACCCTCTTAGGTTCAGTACCCGAGGTTCTGCAAATTAAACTGGCAAAGGATGGATTAGCAGGTGGAAAGGCATACAAATTTTATTTATTATTAATATTTTAATTTTTACCTGTATACAAGGTTCTCACAGAAAAGGAATGCAGTTAGGCCCGAGAGCTTATATGTCGTTTTAACAAAGAGTGAAATTTTTGTGGAGATACGATAAGACAAAGGAAAAGGGTGGTGAATTGTGGGAAGGTAAACCTGGGGGAAACTAAAAGAAGATAAGGGCTCTTCCATGAGGTTTGTTTATGCAGATTCAAGTCTACACTGTCTCTAGCAATGAATCATCTCTTCTTTCTAGTATAGGGGAGGGGAGTGGGGATGCCTTCACAAAGGGAAAGTTGTGCCCTGCTTTTAGACAGAAAAGGAGAGGGTAAAGAGCTTTTCCTACACCTGCTGTTTCTCAACTGCCTTCGGCTCAAAATAATCCTTATACTAAAGTGGCATATTTTGGGGTGACATAATCTAATCCCCTTCGGAGCCAATATAGAAGTCTTGTTCTCCTTCTCCTCCCCCTCCCCCTTCTGGATCTCCCTCTCCTGGCCTTCCTTATTTCCTTCTTTCCTCTCCTTTAATCTCAGCTCTGCACTTGTCTGTTTGACCTTGAGTGGGCCACACAACCCCTCTGGGCCTGAGTTGCAGGATCGTGGAAGCACCAGTTCATTCTCTCTAGCTCATCTTTGAGGGCTCTTCCTGTCTTAAAAGGTGACGACTGGGCCTTTGAGGAAGCAGAGTGCAGAGATTATGAGGGTAGGCCTTCAAGTCCAGCCAGGGGGTTTATACTCTGGCTTTCTCATCACTAGCTCTTTAATATAGAGTAAGCCACATCAACTCTCTGAGGCTCAGTTCCCCATATAAACAGTGGGGAACAATAATAATATCTACCTCTTACAGTTTTTATAAGGAGATCATCTATCTAGCATAGTGCCTGCCACATAGTAAGCTCCCAATATACGTTAGCTATTAAAACATAATAGATAATTGTAATATATTGATGATAGTCATTATTATTATCTATGCACTAGCAAGTGTGGTGAGCAGGAAAGTGATCGTAACAGTAGCTGACATTTATCAGGCACCTACAAGGTGCCAGGAATGTTTCTACATTTCACACGATTTATTCTGTATAATGCCTTGAGATAGTCATTATAATTATGTCCATCTTATGTTGAAGAAGCTGAGTGACTTGGCTAAGGTCACACTATAGGAAGTAGCAGAACTTGGGCTTCGAACCAGGAAGTGACTTTGAGGACCGCTTTTAGTCCCAGTGTGGTGCATGGTCTAATCATTATACTAAACATCTTTCTCTCTCTGCTTACTCTTTTGTAATACTCTAAGAAGTTCCTCAGGAAAAAAGTCAGGAAAAAATGTTGACATTTAATTACTTTAGATTATTTTCATCACCAAGAACTCCAAGAACTGTGTTGCTCAAACTGTGTTCCATAGTTCACTATATCTGTAGCAGTAACATGTTAATAGCAGTTATGCCCTCAAAGGGTTCCAAGGCCAAGCGAGTTTGGGAAATGTTAGACTAAGCAAAGTTTACCTGCTCAGTCAACTGCAGCCCTTCTCAGGGACTTTGAAATGCTAGCGTACACAGTGAATTTCTCTGTGGGAAATATAAAAGCAGTGTTTCTCAAACACATTTAACCATGGAACCCTTCCCTTTTCTTTTCACAGAGCATCTCACCGGACTCATGTTCCATGGAACACACTTTGTGAAATACAAATCTTGGTTCGAATGGTGAAGTAGGGTAATAGGGAGCTGAGGAGGAGACTTGAAAGGAACAGCAATTAAAATCTATAGTTTGGTGGTAAAATCCAGAAGTTTGAGCACCAGTTTAGAAAGAACGGGAACCTTACCCAACTCAGAGGTCACAGACAGAGCAAATCAAAACATAGATACATAGATTTTGTTGGTCCCTCACTATTAAAAAAAAAAAAAAAAGAGTGGGAGGAATTTTACATAAATATCCATTCAGTATTTGCACTCGATAACACTGGGCTCACATTCCAACATGATAATAATTGGCTGCCCTGTTGCAATTAGGCAAATGGTCTCCAATTTGCCATAGTCCTTGCCACTCCTTATGATATTCTAATCAGCCCACTTCCATCGTTTATGTTATCTGGAGGTGTTCCCAGCTTGTGACCCCTGGGTTAACTGCATCTTGTGACCCCTGGGCTAACTGCATCTTGTAAACCTCACAGAAGCTGGAAGAGGGGTTTATACTCTATAACTTCCACTCAGGTGCTTAGTTTTACAATTAGTTCTTTTTCTCATTGTAGGAATTACTCATGCTGATTGTAGAAAACTTAGACATACAGGAAAGTATAAAAATAAAACAATGGCATGCATAATAACCACAATTCAGAAATAAATGTTAATCTTCTGGTATAGTTCTTCTCAAATTTTATTTGGATCTATATATCTAAGTTTTTATCATGTTTTGGATATGTGGTTCTGTATCCTCCCATATTCAGAGGACATTCTATTAGCTATTAAATATACTTTAGTTTATCCTGCTATAGTGTAATAGTTGAGTTTCTAAGAAAACCATTTTGTTAAAAAGTCATTTGCAATAGGACTGGAGAGATGAGGAGCTAGAGAGTTTTGGACTCTCTCACAGACACAGAAGGTCTTTTTCCTGTCAGAATGACTATCATAGAGTGTTTTTTATAATCATAACGGCACAGCTCTAAAAATTAAATACTATTGAACAAATCCACCATTATCTCATTCAAAAGTGACTCTAATAAAAAACTAATGTCAGTGTATGTGAAAGGCTTGGATATTATTTCGCTAAATGCGAGAATAAAAAAAGCAACTTTTTAAACCTCGCACATGACAATTTTATACAATGAATAAATGTAAAGATTTATGTAGCTGATATAATAAATTAAAGATAGGAATAGACCTTTGACTAGTTCATCTATACACCTAAAAATTTCTATATTTGAATTGCTCAAAACCCTCTTTTATTGGAAAATTGAAGATATTCTATGGGTGGGGGAGGGGGGCGTAAATAGTAATTGTATTCTACACTTTTTTTTTAGAATCCTAGCATTTTATAAGTGAGAGGGCTTTGCTGGTCATCCATGTTACTGTCTGCTTGAAGTAGGAGACCCCTCCACAAGTCACAATCAGCGATTGTCCATTCTCAACACAAGGCCTCCTATGATGGGAATGAAAGAGTGATCCAGAGCTCGTTACTGAATAATTCTTTCTCACGCCGAAGCGGAGCATCTTCCGGTGCCTTCCACCAAATCACCCGCTTCTGCTCACCATGATGAAGTCTAATTCTTTTGCATATGACAGCCTTTTAAATGTTCAAGGAAGCTATTTTGCCAAGCAATTTTTTCTAAGCTAAGCATCTTTAATTTTTTCAAGTTTCTAATATATCTTAGTTTCCAGATGTTTCTAGAAACTGGGAATATTAGGAATACGTAAAATTAAAAACAAAGTTAAATGAAGATTGCTTTGGATCAGAACAGGGGTAGGCTAGGAAAAGGAAACCTAGCCCTCAGTAGATATCTTTCATGTCGTCTCAATTAATTCTCCTAGCTACCCAAGGAAACAGAGTGTTAGTCAAGACTTACCATCCTGCAATTGACAAAAAACAAACTCCAGCTCTAACTGGCTTAGGCAAAACAAATAAACAGATTAATAAGAATCTGAAATTCCCAAGGGTTGATTTTGGCATTCACTATAACTTGGTCCAGGGATTCAAATAATGCCTCTAAGATTTGGTTTCTATCTAACTCTCAGCAATGCAGAAACAAAAATAGTCAGCAGAAACAGTTTCTATTCTTGGCTGGAAATTTGGTGATTCCTTGCAACTCCAGATTTACATCCTCCCAAGTTTAAGTTTAGCAGGAAAGAGCCCCTGAAGTTCCAATAAAAGCTTCATTGCGTTTCATGGGCTCATCATGTGCCTGCCTGTGAACCAATGGTTGGGCCGGGAACATGGGTGATCTTGTTACCCATGCCTGAGACCGCACCCCCCCCCCCCCGAAACTAAGGGTAGAGGCACCATCTCAACTGTATGGACTATGGGTTGTGGAGGAGTAGTTCCCCAAAAAGAAATTCGGATGCTGTTACCTGTCAGGGCGAGGGGAGAATTCCTCCCCACACTTTTTTTTTTTAGTTCTTTTGGCTGGACTAATAGTAACATTGACACAAGACTATAAAAACCAATTTAATATGTACACATGGGAGAGTCATAATATGATGCCCAGATCGTAAAACGAAGCTCAAAGAGATGATGGAACCAGGCACTTTTTGTACTATTCAGGCAAAGTCACGATAGCTTTGTGAGAGTTTGACGGAACGAAGAAATTTAGTGTTCATTAGAAAGGAATCTAAGCAACGTTTGGGTTTGGTAGTAAGTCCATAAAGATAATACAAGGTTTGTTTATACAAGTTTCTCCACTCAGCATTTTTGTGTCTCTTGCGATAAGGTTGTTTCTCAGCCCTCAGGAGCGGGGAGGATGCCTATCGTGAAGGGTTATTTTTATTGCATTTAGAGAGAGGAGCGCCAGAGGACACCCCGTCCCTAACTCTGCTTAAGTGATTTTAATTTGAAATATCCTGGGGCTGCCTGTCCTGGGCTGTGACATGCCCGAAGAAGTGGACATGAAGCACCAACTCATCCACGGACACTTATTATTATTTTAATCTCCTATTTAGAGACAAAGGAATCAAAGCTTAGAGAAAGAAAGCTGTTAATCCAAGGTCACACATGTAGAGAGTGGCGGGACCAGAGAGGATTTGAGTGTCCTGGATTGCAAAGCCGCTCTGTCCCCTCTCCACGGCAGTGTCCTGCGGAATTCTGCTGACCGGAACTGAACCCTAGCAAATGCATCTCCATTTTTTTTTTTTTTTTTTTTTTTATAATTCACTACTTTGGTTGCAAAGTAACTAATTTTAAGCTCTGGTATTTCATAAACTCCTGAATTGTTCGAGCTAAGCTACAGGTTTTGTCCAGAATTCGTGGCAAAGGTGTTGAAATTCTTTCATGATTGTCAGCGAATTCATCAGCATCTTTCCAGAATCTGGGGGGCATGGCGACTGGAGCCGCAGAGGCCAGCCGGTCCCCCACTCCATCCTGATGTTCATTTCTTGGTGGCAGATCTGATGCTGTCTGTCCTGGGGTTTGTCTGTCACGAACAGACGCAGTGCCACATCTCGGGCACAGCAGAGTAGAACCCCATGGCGATCCTGCTCCAGGGGTGAGATTTGCCCGGCTTTCGTGCTGTTTTCAGGTGTGGACGTGAACGCTCTAGTCACCGTAGGCACTAGTCCTTGTTATCAGTAGAGTGTTTCCCATATTTCTCTAACTTCTTTTGTTCTGCAGACATTTGAAATGCCACCCCAGAGAGACTTGAGAAAGTTAAACTATGTCCCTTATCAATAGCAGAATAAGGTGTGATGGAATCATGCATGAAATATGCGGATATGTGGAGTACCATCTAGCTGTTAAAAAGAAAATGAAGAGCCAGCCAATGTCAGTGTCGGCGAATCTCAAAAACGTAATGTTGAGCAAAAAAAAAAAAAAAAAAAAAAAAAGAAAGTCATAGACGCCTGTGCAAAATCAGGCTGTATTTATATTAGAGGTAAAAATCCAAACACACGCAGAAACATTCCAGGTGGGCGGTTTCTCGGAGTAAGAAGGAAGGGGCTTCGACTGGGGAACGGGAAACAGGCATCATCGACTTTACTCGTAATGTTTTATTTCTTAAGCTGAGTGGCGGATACAGAGATGTTTGTCACATTATTCTCTATGCTTTTTTTTTTTTTTTTAAATAAAATATTTGATAATGAGACAAGCTCCCCCTCAGTCACGGTTAAGTTTCCACCTCTCAGACGCTGTATTGCTCAGGATTCAACGGCAGAGACATAATCTACTCTAGTCCCTTAAGTAGTTTAGGCTGAAAGAGACTTAATAGTGTTTACAGAATGATTCAGGAGGCTAAAGGTACCACACGGAGCTTTCAGGAATAGCGTTGGGAGCCATGTCACGAGACAAGGGGGCACCAAGGGCTCCGCTGTCCTGTAGGATCAGGACGCTATCAGCCGGATGGGGAAGAACCCCAGGGAAAGGCCAGACTCCGTGGCGATGGTGCTTGCCTGGAGAACCAGGGGACGCAGCAGAAGTGTGGCCTTGTTCTCGCTGCCTGCTTCTGGCTGGGGGAAACTCGCGTGCCTCTGGGAAGCATAGTCCTTCACCTCCCAGCCTCTGCGGTGGAGGGCACGGTGGGAACGCACCTGAGAAGGTAGGAAAGGTTGATCCGCCAGATCACAAGGGCCTCGTGTCCATCAGATAATCCCTTCCTGCCCCGACTCCAGCTGCGCCCAGCCCTTAACTCTCATCTTTACTCCCACTCTGAACTGCTACTCCCAGGTTTCATAATCCATCCGGGACTGGCAGTCAGAGGACTCTGTGGGGGAAAAAAAGGGAGATACAATTCGATAACTGCTGTTATAATATGGCAAGTTTACGCATCTAGAACACAGGTGTAGGATTGAAAAAATGCATTAGACCTACAAAAAAAAAAAAAAAAAAGGAAAGAAAGAAAAGAAAAAATCCAGGGTCACAAGACCACAGTCTGCTAGGTGGTGCCAAGGGCAAGGTGGTAGGGCTGAGCGGTGAAGGACCTGGGCTCTGGACTTAGATCGTCTTGGGCCATCTTTAATGGCCTCGCCACTTATTAAAGGTGACTGCGGGCGAGTTTCTTAATCTTTCTGCCCTTCGGTTTTCTTATCAGCAAAATGGAGCCAATGATGAGGATAATAAAATCTCCCTCACCTGACTGTTGTAAAGATTAAATATAAAACCGACAATAACAGCAAACACAAACTGCTTACCAGGCACTGGGCCGAGCATAGCACATACTTCAACTCGTTTAGCTTCGCAACGGTGCTGCAGGTGGGCACTTCCGTTGTTCACAGCTCACAGATGTGGAAACGAAGGTTCAAGCCCAATAGTCTGGCTCTGTGCTCAAGTTCGCTCTGTGATGCTGCTCTCGGGATATAGGAAGGGCTCAGGACAGACCGAGCACTGTGTGACCAAGGTAATCCTTAGTCATTATTACCCGGGAGGGCAGATAGACAGGTGCACGTGGTAACCAACCACGTTACTGGATCAGGTCAAGTGGCAAAACTCCTACCTGTGGTCCAGGGGCGAAAGCACGGCCGGGCTGCGTGTTCCTCAGCCAGGTGTGTTGTCTGTCACTGTAAATCCCCATCTCAGGGCCAGTGAAAGGAGGAAGAGACTGCAGCAAATGTCTTCGTGATCTTTATAGCTCTTTATAGATCTTTATAGCCTCCCTTTTTCAAGTAGCAGCAACGGCACCCTCCCCCTCCCGCCCCCACTGCCTCGATTGAACGGGAATCTCTTCGAGATCTGTGGGAGCGCTCACAGCTAGCGCACCCAAAGTGCTAGCTGGGAAAAGAGGCAGGAGCTGAGGAGGAACCCTGGAAGGACGGCGGCCCGTGTCCTCTGTTTCTGCTGCAATCAGCTGCCATGCCCACCCCAGGAGAGCTTCTCACCACCCACTCATCTCCTTGCTGGGAGCATTCCAAGTGATGCATCAGGTGTGCCTGGAATTCTCACCAGATTTTCTTGCTTGGGGACGTTTCTGAGCCTGCAGCCTCCTTTCTATTGTTGACAAAGGGAACATGGCAAGTGTTATGAGTTAAAGACAGGCTAGAAGCCAACAGAGACTTTCTCTCATACAAACTATGCATAATGCTAAAATGCCCCTTAAAATTAAGGAACTCTTTCAAATAGATGTCCATTTTCTTAAATTCATCAATGATGACCTAGCTCTGAAAAATAGCAATGGACAGATATGTAAACAGTATTCACTCAGCCTTCAGAGAAGGAATGCTTGATAGATATCGACAGAGACTTTGTCATTGTATTTTTCCCAGGAGGTGGAAAGAAGGAGGATCTGAGCCCCCAGCCTACATGACTTCCATACCCACCAAGCAGACCCCCTACATAATTTGCAAGGCTAAGTGCAACAAACAAACAAACAAACAAACAAACAAACAAACAACAAAAAGAAAAGGCAGGGTCCTTCATTAAAAAATTAAGCATTTCAACATAGTGAAGGTAGCACATTAAACCGAGTGTGGGAGTCCTCTCAGTGTGGGGTCCTGTGCACAGGCCACCTGTACATGAAGCTGGCCCTGGGTTCTCCCAGGAGCTGAGCAGTGGCCCATCCACCAGAATCCCCTTTTTTCATTCTAACAACTTAACTGAGAAGGGAGACACAAGACTTCTGGGGGCGTCACTACACACGAAGCTCAGAGAGCTCCCCCATCGCCCCTCATCCCTTCCTTCAAGCACTTAGTGAGCATTTTCTCAGTGTCTGGAGTACTGGGAGACATGGTTCCAACCTTCAAAGGACGATTACGGTCTCGCGAAGGAAATAGTTTTGCAAGCAAACAATTAAAAGACGATGTGATTCTGTCAATGTAAGAAACATCCGAACCTGTAGAGAATTTTTGTGTTTGTTTGAGCCAAACTGACGGCAGTTCTCAGGAAGTGCGATCGTAAATGCTCCATAGAGGAGGATGATAGTTTTGCCATTTCTTTTATGCATTTGGAATTAAGGCCGATTACATGTAGGTGGGAGAAAGCAAGGTTGGGATAGGATTACAGGGCAGTTAACAAGATTATGTGCTCTAATTTAGATGCACAGAAACAATGGACGGGGGGCTTGCTTAAGGCAGAGAAATCTTTTACTAAAGAAGTTATATGCCTGGGGTATGACACTACCCATCATGACCTGTGCAGTTAGGAATTTATGATCGGACCACTCTGTGAAGTTACTTTCTGTAGAACACTCCCACCCCATCATTCACAATCCCTTACAAGGGAGGTTGCGAAAGGACATTTTGGAGAAGGGCCACTGGTCAGCCTGGGGGAGGCATGAAAGGATCCTTGGGCCCCTCCAAGGACCCTTCCAAAAGACTTTGCAGACTTGGGGACCCAGGGTTCTAACTGTGTTTCAGAAAGTTGCACAGCGTGGAGGCTAGATTAGTGGAAAGCCAAGCCGGTAGTAGCGAGCCCGGTCACGGGACCACTTGCTGCTCTGGCGAGACATAACCAGGTCCTGAAGACAGCAGCGGCCCTTGGCTCCTCCTGGAGAGAGGGGGTTGGTTCAAGAGTTAGTTCAGGGGTGGAATTGGCTGGGGCTGGCGACTGGTTGGAGGAGGTGGATGGGTTTTAAAGTCGACAGAAAATCCTAGGACAATTAACAGTCTTCTCACGTTAGGCAGACAGATGCAGGAACACAGAAAGAAAGCCAGTTTGGAAGAAAGGATTGTGTGTATTAGTAGTAATTTTGCAAATAAGTACAGATACCAGGAGAGCTACACGTCACTAAATGCTTTTTTGATTTTCGCCTCACGCCTTTCCTTTTTCTCCAACACGACCCTCTCCCACAAAAATCATCATATAAAAACCCAAAGGAATCACCAATGTCTTTAGGAAAAATATGCAGAGTTGGAAAACCAGGAAGTGGAAGGAAATGAATAAATTGGTTGTTTATTCACTCTCAGAGGCAACGAAAACAACACAACTTGGGAAAAGAAAATTTTGGGTTTATAATTGTTTCTAGTTCTGTAATCAAGGACAATCATCCTAATGCAAATACGTTATTTAAAAATAGAAACAATTTCCCCGGCTTCCATTACCAGACCATCGAGAAACTTATTTATTTACACATTTAAGAGACTCTAATAGATGAACTCGGGTACTTAAATGAAACGGTGGGGGAGGAAGCGAAAGAGAATCCTTCTCAAGTTCAGCCAAACCTTTAAATTAAAAAAAAAAAAAAAACCCTTAATAAGTTAATTTCTTAAGTGTCACCTTGTGTGTACAACATGGATCCTTGAAATGATTAACAGAGAAAAAGAATGCTTCCTTATTTAGAAAGCATTTGGGGCAGACTCTATAATCCAGTCTTAAAATAGTCACCAGATTCTGACTTCAGGAGCTTAATAATATGGAAGCCACAGCCACATCACTTGAACGGCAATTAGCATTAAGCTACATCATGATCATTTCTCATTTCACACTATAGAGACCACTGAGTTCTACCTCAGCAGTAGTAGAGGGAAACTATTCAGGTATTCAAAAATGCCAAATTACACTGTTATAGCTGCCAGCCCACGATAGACACATGGACCACCAGAAGTCAGTGAGTTGTAGGAAACACACTCTTTATTCAGCCAGCTGGGTCTGCCAGGCATATGCACACCCCAAATTAAGCAGCCCCGAAATGTAGAGGTACAGGGTTTTTAAGCCCTAAACCCCATTCTCCATTCTGTCTGAACACACAAGTCTATTTTTCTTCTATTTACTAACTGTCCACAGGTCGGTTGTGTAAGCAGGAGGTACAGAAGCAGAAAGCTTATTGTTAGAATGTTATGTTCCCATGGGTGACAGCCTATGTTCCCATGGGCAATAGCCAAGCAGTAATTTTCGAGCCACCACATGCCCCACTGGCCTTAGCAGAAAATAAAATCCTTGATTCTTCATGTGGAATTTGCTTATAGCCTCTATTTTGTAATACTAAAAGTTTAATAGAATTAATTCTCTTCCTTATATATGCAAACAAGAAATTGAGGAAACATGGGCTAAAAGATAACAAGAGGAGGAGAAGGATTAAAGGTCCAGCTACAGCAGATAAAAGGGTTGTTAGCCATGGTGACCAACCGAACATCCTATGAAACCAGTTATTTGATTCCAATCTCTGTCTTTCCCTGGCATCTAAATTTCTCTGTACTAGTCGTAAGCTCTCTCTAATTATTCCAGAGTTATTGGCATAGAAGCAACAGGTTTCATCTAGAGCCATACATAATCCATTTTGTTCTAAGAATAATAAATCTAACCCTCTTCTATTTTGGAGGACTACTTCTGCTAGTGAATCAACTTGAAGTTCTAGCCTGCTGAGCTCAGTTAACTTTAAGGGAGTTCCTACCCCGACATAGTAAGGGGGTTTTGAGTTCAGGCACAACCAGCAATCTTGTCCTATGTCTGGGGTGGTCTTATTTAAGACCTGTGTATTGTCGTTAGCAAAGTTATTATTGCTCTTTTTGGTTCTGGTTGTGGCTGGTCGAATGCCTGGGCTAAAGAGGAAAAAAGGAAGAAACAGAAGGTTAGACTTATGTATGCTTGAGTCTTAGTCTTAAGGGCCCGTCTTCCTGAGCTGTGTCCACTCTCGTGCTGCCTTCACGTGGGCGTGATGAATCCATGATGGGATGCCGTCTACTTTAACTGCAGTGGGCGTCGTCAGGTAGACAGTGAAAAGTCGTTCCTATTTGGGTTAAAGTCCCTTGGAAGTGAAGTTCTGGATCCACACCGAGTCCCCAGGCTGAAACTGATGGGGAAGTCCGTCCCCTGGGGCTGAGTGGGCAGCAGGAACCTGGGACTAAATCTCCTTTTGTATACTTTGAAGGGCCTGTAAAAACTTAAGTAAGACAAGGTTATGTAGTTCTGCCTTTTTCTCATCTTCCATTCGAGGTACTAAAGGTGGGGGTTTTGCAAAGAAAATTTCAAATGGGGTGGATCCATAATATATGGAGTACACCTGGCTTGGAGAAGAGCGAAGGGGAGAAGTTCTACCCAGGTCCCACCAGGTTCTAATCCTAACCTGACTAATGTCTCGCTTTACTTGGCCCAAACTTTGGGGCTGATAGGTGCAGTGGAGTTTCTATTGCAAATTTAAGTAGCTAGCCAATTGTTGTGATACCTTTTCTACGAAGGCTGGCCCATTATCCGACCTTAAAGTTTTAGGGAGACCAAATCGAGGGAGGATTTTCTGTCTACTTCCCAGCGGTCCCCCAGATAAGTTTCTCTTTCGCTATGTCTAGGTTCTTCTATCTTCCCCTTCTTTGGATTAACTTGGGCACAAGCCGGGCATCATGAGGCAATCTCCTCTACGGTTTTTCTCCTTTCTAACACGTGAAAGTAGGGGTCTAAAGCTTGGAGCATCTTAGTTCGCCCTAGGTGTGTGGTCTGGTGTAGTTGGTGGAGGAGAGTCCTTCCAAGGGCCCGTAAGAGCCTGATTTTTCCATCTGGGGTTGTCCACCACCCCTGTTGGTTCCTAGTGGCTCCCTTGTCTTGAAAATATATGTCCTCTTCCGCCGTATAGGTTGGAGACGGAGGCAGTTCTACGTAAGGGACAACAGTCAGTAGATGTGGTGGGGGCCCTACTGGCCTTGTGGCTGCTGTTCTTGTCTCTGAGTGGCTCCTCGGTTTCCCTCAGCCTCAGGACTATTCCCTTTTTGACGCCCTTAACAAAGAACAATAGCAAGGGCCTTAGGCATCTGTATGGCTTCAAGTAAGGCTAAGATCTCCTTGTTCTTAACGTCCTTCCCAGCTGAAGTCAGAAGCCCTCTTTCCTTGAAGATGGCTCCGTGTACATGTGCAGTGGCAAAGGCGTATCGGCTGTCAGCGTATATTGTGACTGCCTTCTCCTTTCCCCATCTTAGTGCCTCAGTGAGGGCGATGAGTTCTGCCTTTTGAGCAGAAGTCCTATGGAGAAGAGCTTGTAACAAGATGGTGTCAGTTAGAGTTAACGACTGCTGCCCCAGCATACCTCCTTCCTTCCTGCCCGAAGCTGCTCTCGTCTGTGAACAGAACTTTATCAGCCTCAGGCAGAGGGGAATCTTTGAGGTCTTGCCATTAGGAACACACAGCATCAGTGAAATCTGTGTAGTCATGAATGGTGTTCTCGCGGTACGGGTCTGGCAACAGATTGGCTGGCTTGATGACAATAGCTTTGGATTTTAGCCATATGTTTGGGGTCGTCCAGTGCTTCCCTGTTGTTGAACACCTTCTGGGCTATCTCAACAAGTTGGGACAGGTTCATCCCTGCGAAACCTTCTAATTTTTTGTAATTTACGCCAGATATCAGGGGGTGCCCGAGTAGCAAAGGCTATATTAATTGCTTACTGGTTCTCAGGATCAATGGGGGTATATACCCAGTATGACTCGTTTAAGAAACGCTCCAGGGGATTCCTGAGGTCCCTCCCTGTATAACTTCAGTTACCTTAGAAAGGTTAGTTGGCTGACGAGCAGCCATCCTAATTCCCCCAATTAGAATCTGGTGGTACCGATCAATGCCGTTCTCCCTGCCTGAGAATTGCGTCCCCAGTCTGGGCAGGTGGAGGGAAATTCCTCCTCAATCTGTTCCCCTGCTTCCTCAACTCTCCTTCCTCCCGCAGCTATCTTTCCCAGCTATCTTTCGTGTTTCAGTCCGAATGCGTCCGCATTCTTCCGAGGTCAAGGGGCTAATTAAAAGCTGTTGGCAATGGTCCCAGGTGAGGCAGTGAGTCTGAAAGACACTTTCTAAGAGTCTCATTAATGCCTAGGGTTTCTCAGAGAAAGGCGGATTCTGTGCCTTCCAGTTGTACAGGTCACTAGTCGAGAAAGGCACATAACCCATAAAGGGCCTGTCTGCGTGATGCCCCTGGGGTGGTGCTTCTCGCAAGGGGAGAAGGCTGGGGTGGTGGTATCGGCTGGTGCCCCACCCGGAGCAGGAGCAGGAGGCCCATAGGGGTTCCCTGCTGGCCGTCCGAGAAGGTGAGGCAGTGCTATTTGGCCTTGGTTGTCCTGGATTATAGGGTGGGGGAAGGTCACTATTCTCCGGTGGAGAGTGGAGGACTGAGGGACTGGGCTGTCTCGGAGATTCAGTTGCTGCATGTTTCTGGGTGCCCACAACTAAGACTTGTGCCCCTAGAGAAAGGGCACACCGGCGGAGCCAAGGAGGGGGCTTTCTGAACAAGGTTTAACCATTGATCGATGTAGGGAAACTGATCGGGATGTCCCGGGTCTCCCGTGACAATCTTCCAAACATTCTTCACTAAACCCTTGTCAAAGAAACCCTCCTCTGGAGGCCAGTTTACACCAAAAGACAGCCACTTGACTTCACACAATGTTCTTAGTCCGCCTGGAGAAAACTTTATGCCATAGTCAGCTCCCTCTACAAACCCTTCTTTGAAATGTCGCAGGAGACACCCCAAGGGTGTCTTCTGTGAACTCAGGCCTCCCCCCATTGCTTGCACAGAAAACACAAAACAGACACTCAGATGAGAACAATTACTGGAGTGTAGGTGGACCCAGAGAAGTCTGCCACCTACAACCTAGATAAGACCAAAGACAATAGACAGAACCCAATAACAGATCACAGGAGGCGGCGTTCTGGCCACGGTCCGGGAGATATGACTGCATCCAGTCTCGCCGCGGACCCCCAATGACTGGTTAACAGAAACAGAAAGGTACCTTTTATCCAGACGTCGAGGCTTCGGAGATTCCCGTCGGGACCAGGAACAAAGAGTGTGTCCTAAAGGTTGCGTCCTTGATGATTGCATTGACCCCATCACGGCATTCAAGGGCCCTGGAACGTCTCAGGCTGGCCACCCCTTTGAATCTGTAACAGGGACGGCAACCGCTTCGGAGGCCAGTCCGGTCTTAGATCCCAGGGCCACTGCCTGAGATCTCGCTGGGGCCTCCAAATGTTGTAGCCTCTAGCACCCAAGAGACACACGGACCACCAGAAATCAGTGAGTTATAGGAAACACATTCTTTATTCAGCCAGCTGGGTCTGCCAGGGGTACACAGACCCCAAATTAAGCAGCCCCGAAATGTAGAGGTACAGGGTTTTTAAGCCCTAAACCCCATTCTGCATTCTATCTGAACACACAAGTCTATTTTTCTTCTCTTTACTAACTGTCAACCCACAAGTGGGGGATACAGAAGCAGAAAGCTTATCGTTAGAATGTTATGTTCGCGTGAGTGATAGCCTATGTTCCCATGGGCGATAGCCAAGCAGTAATTTCCCAGCTAGCGCAATACCGGGTACTCTCGGGGGAAAAATATTCCTTTGATAGAACTTAGCAAAGAAGTTCTTGTCTGTTGAAACACAAGTTACCCAGCATTAGTCTTAAAGCCAGTCCTCGTCTTCCCTCCCGCGTTGTGATGGGGACACCTTGGGTGGCCCTTCTAAAGCCGTGTGCTTTTCCTGGCGCGTTTCTGGGAGACGGCCGTGAGAATCACAATGACCGAGACACCTCCTTCTCAGAGCTCCTGCTTCTGGGCTTTCTTTCATAGCCTACGCTGGAGGGTGCTGCTTCTATTGGCAGTTGGCAGGGGGAGATCAAGAGAGAGTCTTCTACTGACCTGTTAAATAACTTTTTAGGAAAGTAATTGCTCAGCGAATTTGGTCCTTAAGCACTTCTACCTGCAAGGCAGGGCAGCTGGGGAGGCTGATTATACAGTGAGGCCAAATGATACAACTGCTCCCTTCTCTCTGCCTTGCACATGGTGGCTTCTCTCAGAAGCCAGGTGTCTGGTGGCACATGTGCCCCCTTCGGACAAAGGGCCTGAGCCGGCCTGAGAGACTTCATAGTTG
The DNA here is from genome assembly GCF_014176215.1 of Rousettus aegyptiacus. Lineage (NCBI taxonomy): Eukaryota > Metazoa > Chordata > Mammalia > Chiroptera > Pteropodidae > Rousettus > Rousettus aegyptiacus. Next base: position 14,102,337 of record NW_023416285.1, read on the forward strand.
GAACTGTGTTGTTATTTCTTACAAGAGCCCATCTCGATGTGGTTTGAACCAGCCAAACCAGACTTCTCTTCAGGATAATATTTGATCAGGGAAATTTTCATCTCAGGATGGGCTGTGCTCTAGGGATTGAAGAATGACCAAATTTACTTAAGTTGTAAAAACTTAATCAAGCATCTTCCCAAATGGGATTATTCACATTCCTGAGGCCTGTGATGCAAAATTGGAACCTGCTCCAACGTTTTTGCTGGAAGCAGGTGTCAGTTTTATAACCAGCCTTTAGGGGGAAGATGCCAGATGTCCAGATGGACAAGGAAGTAAGCAAGCTTCCCGGGGAGGCTGGCAGTTGAAGGGCATGAATGGAGTCGCAGGTCATACTTTGGAGCCAGAGTGAGACGGTTGCTCTGGAGGAATCGTTGAGAGGCTGCTTATCACACAGCTTTGTGTTCAAGTGTCGGGCCATGAAAAGCCTGGGCCCTCAGTGTTTCTGGATGACTGAGTGCAGAGTTCATCAAAGCTGAACCAGCTTCAAACCTGCTGCTGAATTAGTGACAGTCATTGTTCGGTTATCAACTCCTGGGTGTGTGGGGCAGGGGCTTGATTGCTAAACCAGAGGGAATAAAACGGCCTTCCCCACTGAGAGCTGTTGAATCTGCTGACTTATTTTCTGGGTACCATTAAATACAAGTAACCCTGAAAATATATATCATGGGAAAAATAAAATAGCAAAATTACTCAGTTCTACCCAGATAGTTCTGCTTGGGGAAGGTTCTGAGGCTGAGGCCTTTTTTTTTTTTTTTTTTTTTAATTATTATTATCTAGACAAGGGAGCTTAGCAAGTATTAGACATGTGTTAAAGACAAGCTGATACCCCAACCGAGAGTTTATCTAATACAAAATATATGCAATGGCAAAAGGCCACTTAGTATTAAGGAACTCTTTCAATGAGTGTGGATTTTATTAAACTCAACAGCAACTACATAGCTTTGAAATATAGTGGTAGATAGATATGTAAAATGTACTCACGCGACCCTCAGAAAATAAATGCTTGGTGAATACATGCGTTCTCAAACAGGGGCTTGGTCTTGTTTACAGCTGTCTATTAGACTTCTAGGGCTGTCAAACAAAGTACCACAGACTGCCGTGGCTTAAGTAACAGACATTTATTTTCTCGCAAGCCTGGAGGCTAGAAGTCTGAGATCAAGGTGTCAGCAAGTTAGTTTCTTCTGAGGCTTCTCGGCTTGGCTTGTAGATGGCCATCTGCTTCCTGTGTCTTTATATGTTCTGCTTCCTATGCATGTCTGGGTTCTAATCTCCTCTCTATAAGGACACCAGTTATATTGGGTTAGGGCCAATCTTCATGGCCTCATTTTAACTGAATTTCCTCTTTTAAAGCCTTATCTCCAAATACAATCACATTCTCAGGGTTAGAATTTCAACATAGGAGTTTTGGGTGGACACAATTTAGCCCCAAGCAAACTGTATCCTTCCTAGCTTCTAGAAGAGTGCTTCACACATGGTAGGTGGTCAATAAATGCGTGTTGAATGAGTGAACGGGAGGGTGCGTGGATGACCCTTCAGCCACTAGGAAGGTCTATGTTATCAAAAATTTCTGCTGATTAAATATTGTTTAATCTTTTCAAGAATTGTTTTCATCATTGCCTATGACTATGTAGTAGCTTGATTATTTATAAATTTTTTTTCCCAGTGAACTCACAGTATAAAGGATCCGCTCTTGGCCATTATAGACTCCTTCATTTATCCATCCACCCTCACTCATCCACCCTCCCATCCATCTACCCATCTCACCATTCCTCTCCCTCCCTCCCTCCCTCCATCCATCAATTCATAAGTGTACAGCTAGGAGCGATGGTTAGCTGGTCCTGGCTTCTTTCTCTGTCTCCATCCTCTTGGTTTCACCTATAATTATGTCATAAGTCTCGGTCTGCGTAGACAATACCCAGGAATCCTTAACAGATTATCGACACATCTGCAGACCCGGATCTGGCCACGGCCTTTTAAATTTCAGGAGGCTCCACACCTTCCCAGCCTTAGCTACACATTAGGACTACCTGGGAAGCTTTTAAAAACTTTTCCATTGCCCGAGCCTCACCCTGGACTGATTGAATTGAAGTCCCTGGGGGAGAGAGAGGTCTGGGCATCTGTATTTTGTCAACCTCCCCACACAATTCCACTGTGCAGCAAGTACTGAGACCCAAGGAGCTCTATGTCCCTCTGGAGAATAATCGGATTATGTAATGATAAATTCCAGGGTGCCTCTGTCTCCTAAAGTGTTTCCTCCCGACTTTGACCATCCTTATTAACTCTCATTTTCCAGACACATTTCTCCATCCATTTGAACTCATCGAGTACTAAATGTGGGAGCTATTGGGAGAAAATGTAAATATAACATGGTCTTTCTTGTTTTTGATTTTTCGTTTGTTCGTTTGTTTTTTTTAAAGAAAGAAAGCTTACAGTCATGTAGGAAAACCAGAAGTATGTGTATTTGCTGAACATAATGCTATTTATTCATGTATTTATTCATTCATCAACTATTTATTGAGCGGCTATTAGATATCAGGCTTGGAGGTGAGCAAGAGACAGTGCCCGTCCCTATGGATTGGTAGCTTGTCAGGAAAGAGAGAGTTTAAATAGTAATAAGGTGTGGTATATATTATGGCAGAGAAGAACAGAGTAATCTAAGGACAAAGACCAAGGGATTTAACCTAGTTTAGGGGACAGAGAGCATTTCCTTCAGGAACTGATATGTAAGCTGAGATCTCGAAGATGGAACAGTCAACCAGCTCAGTGTGTAGACCTCATGAGAGCAGAAATCATGCTTGTCTTATTATACTCCTGGTGCCTGGCTCACTGCAGGGGCGCCATAAATTTTTGTTGAATGAATAATGAAAATCTAGGGGAATATTTAGCGTGTCTGAAGCAGGGAGTGTCAGAGGGGAAAATCTCACGGTTTACAACTGGAGGGTAGGCAGAATCTAGATCGGGGAGTCTTAAAAGCTATAAAAATGAATTTGGACTTTATCTTGGTGTCAAGGGGAAGCCACTGGAAATTAGGCAGAGCAGCAACTGGTCAGATTTGTACTTTAGAAGAGTCATTTTGGCTGCGATGTGGCATTGGAGTGGAGGGGTGTGATCTAGGGAATGGAGAGAGGAGGGTTATCCAGGCAGAGTAGATTAGGTTTCCTGGCAGATTGATTGGATTTGGGGTGAGGGAGGAAGCGAGGTGACCCCTGGCAGCTGGTTTAAGAAATTTATAGGATGATGACGCTATTCACTGGAGCAGGAAGCTCTGGGGGAAGGGCAGGCTTGGGATACAGATAAAGTGTTTGTCTCAAGCCGAGCTAAGTCTGGGGTGCCCAGGGGCTGTTGGAGCAGAAATGTCCACCAGGCAGTTGGGTGGATGGACTGGTTGCTCAGGAGAGAGGCCCGAGCTGGAGGTAGAGTTGTGGGATGATTGTGCATAGAGGGATGGTTGAAGCCGTGGGAGTGGTGAGGTCTCTGGGACGATCCTACAAAGAAAGGGAAAGAGACTGAGCGAGTTCACATTTTGCAACTACTTTCCACAGCCAATTAGCTATTGTTCTGGTGGAGGCCTGAACAACCCCTCCTTCCCAAGTGGGGTGTTCCCTAAATCATAACAAGACTTTTGGGGTTTGTGAAATCCTTTAACTAGAACACTTAATAGCGACCATTTACTGAAGAACGAAACACGTATGAGACATCCTGGCATTTGTTAGCTGTGTGGCTTTGGGGAAATTACTTCGCCTCTCTGTTTCTCAGTTTCCTAACCCTTACAATGCGGCTAAGAGCACTTCCTTCCCAGGGCTGCTGTGCGGGTTGAATGTAGGCTCTTGGAGCATTTTAAGGAGGCTGTTAAGCACTATCTAACATTCATTGTTATTGCCTTTATTATTGTTATTGCATTCTATCCTTCCATTTTTTCTACACAGTAGGAATCGGTAACATCCTTTTCAGGAGGAGGAAACTGAGACTCAGAGAGGCAAAGTAACTTGTCCATGGCCCACCCCGTAACCTGGAAGTACTCTCAGTCATAAGAAGTGGAAATCTCCTCAAGCTCACTTAAGGGGATGAATGTGGGTTGTCTCATGGGACCCAAGCAGATGCTGGAACCGTGAACATCGGTCAGGACCTCCTAGTTGAAAACAAGAGAAACCAACTCTGGTTGTGCTAAAACAAAGGGAATTTATTTATTTCATTTTATTTTCTTATTTTTTACATCTATAGCACCTGGTCCTCCTAGGCGGTCTTCCATCTAAGTACTAACCAGGCCCAACCCTGCTTAGCTTCCCAGATCAGACAGGATCGGGCTGGTTCAGGGTAGCATGGCCCTAGACGTAAAACAAAGGAAGGTTAAGAAAGACAGCTGGGGCCACAGAGCTGGTAGCTAACCGCAGATGGTACAGGCCCCAAGGCGGCCAGCAGCTCCGGCAGGGACTGCTGGGCAGGCAGCCAGCACTTTAGTCACTGGGGCGAATGAGCCGCATCAGTCTGTCACCCAGCTTCACGTCCTGGGAGTGGTGGGCCGTTGTGTTCATCCAGCTTGGGACGTGCTCCTTTAGGTGAGGCCTCTTGGATGGGCAGAAGGGTCTAGCTGCCCCCTAAGATGGTGAAGAGGGGCCCTGGGATGACCAGTCCTTGCAAGGGGACTCACAGCGGAGTAAAGTCATCCCCCTAAAAGAAATAGGGACATGTTTTAGAAGATGAGGAGTGTTGGACAGCCCAAAACACACAAACTCCGCTTCACCAGCTCTTGACCACAAACCGAGCAGGGACAGGCATGACCTCCGGGCTGTCTTCAAGTGTCGTTTTGAGCCCTTTTTACATTTCTGCATCATTCATCTCTCTCTTTCCCTGAAAACTGACTTTGTCTGCATCCTGGCTAGAAAATGGCTGTCCACGGCCTCAGGATTCCTTGACTGGTGCAGTAGAAAAGGTGCTGAATCTCTTAGCACAATTTCAACGTTCCAGGTGAGGGCCTATAGGTCCAGCTCGGGTTGGGTGTCAACTTCTGGTCCAGTCCTTTGAGGGGGATGGAGACAACCTGAGCACTCTGCTGCCATGGATTGGGGAGAGGGAGCACTTTGCAGGACACGCTCTGGGACATGCAGGATGTGAGCCACCAGTCTGAGGGGTTTGTCTGTCCCTGACTGCGTTAACCTGCCTCTCAGTCTCTAGCCTGGGGTCACCCCCGTATCAACAGTTTTCAGAGACGCTAGCAGCTCAGCAGGACGAGGATGACAACAAGACACTTGTCACTGTGAGTCCAGAGGCAAAAGCGAGCATTAACCGAGGCAGCCTGGGGATGCTGACGGCAGAGCAGAGGACGAGTGGGCCACAGCAGGTGCAGAGATGGGGACTCTGCATTCTGGGGGGGGGGGGGGGCTGCGCCAGAAACGATGGCCCTGCACCTGCCTTGGAGTGGCGCTCCTGCACACTGCCAGTTATCTGCGACCCTCGCTTTTGGGGTCCAGGACTGAAAAGGAGGGAGAGAGCAGAAAGTCGGAGGACAAGCCCGGAACTGAGAGATCAGCAGCGCTCAGAGGAGACCTCAGTCCAACTCTGCCGTTTCACAGTTTCGGAGGTTCAGAGACATGGAGCTTGACCCCAATGCCCTGGGTTGGTGACAGAGCTGGGACCCGCGCTTAGGTTCCTGAAGCCTTCATCAGGGCCACTCCTCACTCCCCTGTTTCATGTTTCAGTCAATGCTTTACTGCGAGCTTCATCGCCCGACCAGAAAGAAGGGAGTGAGCGTCCCTCAAGAGGGCTGTGGGTTTCATGTCACTTTGTGTCCCGCAGTTAACCCCGAATGTGAGCTATTGGCTGCGATATTTCTTTTTTGCCTCCAATGAACCTGGAGGGTCGTCAGGCTGGTTATATATGACTCCTCTGCCTTCTCTGGAAATTGTCCTGTGAAGTCTGTTCTTGAGTTCGGATCATTTGGGGCCCCGAGGAAAAACTTCTGGGCCTACTATCGCTCCAGGCTTATCTGAGATTAGTGAAAAGCCATATGTCCAGGGAATCTAGAATTTGGACCCATGGAGTGAGTTACCCCTGTAGAGGCTGGCTCACTCGCCAGCCAGGGAAGATCATTCTGGGAGACCCACCAAGAGTCTGCTGAAACTGAACACAGTTAGGGGCTAATCAACTCCAGGGTTCTCTTGAAGATAATTCATAAGTCTTGTCTTGTCTTTTCTTTTTTCTTTTCTTTTCTTTTCTTTTCTTTTCTTTTCTTTTCTTTTCTTTTCTTTTCTTTTTTCTTTTCTTTTCTTTTTTCTTTTCTTCTGTTTTTAATTTTTGAACATTAATGCTAGCATTTGTTTTTGAATAGTTAATAATATATATTCAGATGGCTCAATGTTCAAAAGTACAAAAGGGTGTGCAGTCAAGAGTCCCTCTGTCACCCATGGTTCCCGGGCAGCCAGCGACAACTGGTCATTTTCTGCTGAGCTTCCTCTTGGGGGGAACCTGCCCAATGGACACAAGTGCTCGTTGATGCGAGGAAGCCTCTGTGGGATAAACTTAGCTGGAGTTTATTTTTTTCCGAATCTTAGCTGCACCAGGCAACTTCCAGAGCTGCCAAGAGGCAATGAGCAAGAAGATCAGCTCTGAGGGCTGCTGTGGCCCTTCTGGGATCCCGGGAGAGTCCTGGCCTTTCACTGAGCGGCCCCATCTGCAAAATGGGGGAGGAGGGAAAGAATCTCCTTTATAAGCGGCTCGAGAGGATTACATGCGAGCACACGCATTGCTATCATATTCTCAGGCACATGTGTTCCATGATAGTTTTTATTACTTATTATTATTATTTATGCCTACAGCACCTGGTCTTCCTAGGTGGTCTCTCATCCAAGTACTAAGCAGGCTCGACCTTGCTTAGCTTCCGAGATCAGACATCAGGCTTATTCAGGGTGCCAAGGCCATAGACCATGGACCATGGCTCCACTGGGGCGCGAGCCCAGGACCTTCTACGTGTAAAGTAGACATGCTAACTGTTACACTATGGAATCATGTCCTGCACAATAGTTCTTGACATGACCTGTTCTCGGTCTGACTTTCCCACTAGAACACAAACTCGTCAAGGGCAAGTCTGTGTCTGAGGCTAGCACTTGTCAGATAATAAATCAGTGTCACGGCTAATGTTTTAAAGCACTTGCTATGTGCCAGGCACTGTACCAAGCTCAGTGCAGACGAACTCAAAACAGCTGCCTGAGGTAGTTGTCGTTCCCATTCCCACTACGAATATGGGAGATGGAGACACAGAGAGCTGCCCCCAGCCACAGAGCAGCAATGCCAGGACTTTGTGTCCGGCAGTCAGGCTTCAGTGCTCAGGGCAGGAGAACCGTCTGTCGGGTCCACCATAGCACTGCCATTACAGTGAGGGAGAAAGGTCGGACTGGGAGAAAGGGATCAAATGCCAGGAACGTTCAGAGGGAAGTCTAGCTATGGCTTGGTGGCAATTTAGAAGTTTGTGGCAAAGGGGAAGGAAATATCCCACCAATGACCTAATTGTATCGATTTCTAATAGAATCAATTAGAAACGAGCAATAGAAGTGGACAATTGCAGAAACCAATAGAAATGGAAAATTCAGTAGAAAGAGCAATAGAATTAAGTAAGAGCTTGGAGGTCTTTGGCGAAGGGGAGGGTACATGAATGCTGACAGTCTGGCTTGCTGGGTGGAGGGAGGGAATCTCTGTGAGAGGGACCTGTTTCGGAAGGTCATTCCCATAAAAATGGGAGCTGGTGGGCATCGGATGATGCTCCACGGCAGCCACTAGGACCTGTGGGGCTGGAGAGAGATGTGCAAGTCACTCTCGCCCTAGGAGGAGGTTCTTAAACTTCTTTGGGTCACATACTCAGAAACACTTGCATTCGAGATCAACCCAGTTGTCAAGTGGGTATGTTTTTTGTTTGTTCGTTTGTTTTGTTTTGTTTGTGTGTGTACCCTCGAGATTGGCTTTTCTTTATGGAAAAGATTATTCCAAAAGTATTTGGAATAATCTTAAAATGTTATTAAACCTCCACTTCTCTCATCATCTTCTTAAATTCAGTTTACAAATTTATTTGTACTATTTACATATCTACCAAAGTTGAAACAACCAATTATAAAACACTTTATTTACATTTTAAACTTTATTTATGCTTTTAATATATTTGGTTTCTTTAAATTATCTCAATTGTCAAATCTAACAAACTTTCTAAGATAGATAAATAATTTGTATAAATCTAAGAAATTAAACTTTAAAATGATTGATTTTAAGTTCTCTCAAGTATTCCAATATGGTTTACAAATTTAATACAATTTCAGTTTAAATTAGGAAGTCTAAATTAATTATGCAATTACCCTTTTCAAATTAAAATTACTGAGTTAGCCTATAATAACTAGTAACATGTTAAACTTTCCTTAACATTTCAAAAAATTTAAATAACAAATATGTACAGATTACTTCTAAATTTATCACAAAAAAAAAATGTTGACAGGCTAGGTTTGGTTGACTTTATCTTAATTAATTTGTCTTCTTAATTCCCTTCATTACCCAACAAAGGGAAAAAAGTCCCTCCAGAACTAAGCCTTCTTTTCATAGACATTATGTCAAGGGCTCCAAAACTCTTGAAGGAAATACTCCCAAATCTAGTTACAGAAGTCTACATCATCATCCAGAGTGCTACATTATCAGATTACATTTTTAAAAATTGGATTTGATTTTGCGGGCTTTTGTTTGTTTTTGTCGTTGTTCTTGGGATATTTAAGTGTCTTCTTTGTCCAGTCCTGAAGACCTTGACCTTGATGAACTACTTTCTTCCTTTACGTTGTTCACACGTGGCGGCACCCACAGCTCACAGAGAGTACAATAACGTCTGACGAGATCTCCCAAGGCTTTGCCCGAGTCACGTGCAGCCATGCCTGTGACAGCTGCAAGAGGCCCACGGACTCTGAGTTGTGACCTTGGGTGGTGGTAACAGTTGAATTTAAAGAAAGCAGAAGAGGGAACTTGTTCAAAGCGGGTCAGGGTCCCTCCATCAGTGGCAGCACAAATCCAAGAGGCTGGCAGGGAACCAGAATAATACAGTCATAAGAAAGGAGGATTTATTAAAAATGCCAAAACTACGGAAGGTTGAGATGGATGAGGCATCAGAATGACCGGAAATCACTTAGATTACAAGAGCTTGGTTCCTGAACCTGACCGCTAGCTGAGCTTCTCTGATATCAGGTGCAAAGTCCAGCAATCTTTTGTGGAGTGTTCCCTTTTTCTAAAAGGGGTTCGAATTCCTAGGTCCCCCACACAACATTAGAATCAAAGAGGCAGCTGTATCTTTTCACACAGGTTCCATTGTCGTACTGGGTATTTCAAATTTCTGTCAAACTCCCTTAATCTGTTATTCTAGGGCCTGGAAGAAGAACTCAATCATCCGACGTTTCCTTGGGTGACTTCTGTGCGTCTCCTGAAGAGAGAATTAATTAATTCTCACACTGTGAGCCTGCTAAGCAGTAGTGAGAGCAGTGCAACCCAGTAGATGGGACACGGGTTTAGGGCACATGCTGCAAAGTGACAGCATTTATAGGTTCTGAAGACAACAGAAAAACACACTAGCTCGGGAGTTCTCAGCCTCGGCGCTAATGACGTCTTTGGCTGGATCATTCTTTGTTGTGGGGGGCTGTCTTGTGCCGTGAAGGATGTTGGCAGCATCCCTGACCTCCGCCCACTAGATGCCAGCAGTTATTTTAAGCAGAGAGGTGATTAATTGAGGAATGAGGAGTTTTCAGAACCACATCGGAAGGCTTTGGTTCTGCGGCAGTGACGGCGGGAACAGGCCGCGAATCCTCGGTTCTGTCCTGCACGAGCTGCGTGCTCTCAGCCGAGTTACCGCATTTCTTTGAACTCTGGTTTCCCCATCTCAGAAACAGTGAATAGTAGAAACTTGGACTAGTTACTTAATGCTCTATCTCCTCAAAGCGGGGATACTAGGAGTACCTAGGTCCCAGGGCCATTGTGAGGATTAAATGGTAGCTGGGCCTGGTGCTGTAGGGCCTCGACCTGAGTTAACTATTTTTAATATGGTCAAGATTAAATGATAGCATATGCAAAGACTGACTACAGCGAGGCACCCAGTAGGCGAATGATAAACGATGCTATCGTCAGTAGGAGTATTATGTCTAATCCACAATAGCAAGGGCTGTGTAGGAAGAGAATTTTACAGACAATGTCCAGCCATGGGCCACATCTGGACCTCCTCTTAATTTCACCCAGATTGCAGGGCAGATATGAAAGAAGTGCGCTTATCGTTCAGGTAGATACCAAGATATGGAATTTTGGTCGTGATGATTCTTGAAGTCGTTTTTCTCCTCTTCTCTCTGCGAAATGAAACGTAATGCCTTTCACTCCTCAGACGTAGCGTTGCCGCCACGGAGGGTAAAGAAAAGAGAAGTTATAAAGACTCCCAAGTGTTTTAAAACTTTAAATAGGACTGAATATGTGATTATGTCTAAAATTTGATAGCAACCACCCGCTCTCAGTTTTTTGTTGTTGTTGTTTTTTTTAATCTGGACGGTTATATTTTTTGAAAAAGTCACAGTTATAGATAAAATAGGTGAATCGAGACTTTCCTGCTCATTTGTTTCCGATCTCCATCCACGCACCCCACTCATCTGCCCACATCTGAGTGCCAACATCACTTACCTGTCTGACCTGTCTGGGTCGCCCCTGCCTTTCGAGTTGGTCTCGCTCCCTTGGGAAGTCCGGACATCTTTCTCTGCTTGCATTCTCCTCTCTGCCTGTTTCTGTCTCTTAGCATCTCAATCCTTTTTTTCTTTCTCCCTTTGTCTTTTGTTTTCCTTGCCATCTTTCTTCTTTGTGTGTCTTTTCTTTACCTGCCGAAATACATTTATCAAATAAGAGATGTTATGGTGTGTCCTTTCTAAAACATCAAATCGCAGAACGAAACTCTATCGAAAAAAATTTGGAAAAGTAAGAAACGTTCAAAAAGCTCTCTTTGTGAAACAAACTCAAAAAGAGTCTAGAGGCTTTGCTAGAAATGAATGATAAAGATTTATTCAAGGGTCTTAGGACTTGCTAACCAGAAACACAATAGGCAACACCCAGAGTGTTCCATAGGAGAAAGAAAAGCTGAGGGTTCTGGGGAGGACAGACTGTTCTATGACGTGACCACTGTGGGCCAGCTGGATCCGACCAGAATGGAGATTGCCCTCGTAACCCCCTTAGAGATTGTCTGGTTGTAATTGATATTCCGTCTGACATAAATCAACATCCTTCCCCTACCTCCTGCTCTGCGTGGGTCCTGGGACAGGTTATTGTCCCGACCTGGTCAAGCATGTAGACCAATTTCCACACCTGGTGGTATTCACGTACTAGTACCCGTGACTATTCCCCCACCCCATCCCGCCCTTCACCCCGTATGGTTCTCTGACCCCTGTCAAGCAGTGCAGAGAATATTGACTTTGTCTTGCACCTCCCTCCGCCCCCAATCCCGGGGCGCGCCTCCAATCTACGTTTCCTTAATAAACGGTTAGTTGCCAGGCTGGAGTGCCCTCCTTTCTTCCGTCTTTCCCTGCCCTAAGCATATGGAGGTAGATTTTCAGGTTCCGGATTAAACCCTGGATCTGTGCGTGTTAACAGTTTCTTAGAGTAAAAGGACATTCTTGAGAAGCATCAGTCCTGCACTCCTAGCCTCTTGGATGGTCATCCTCTACGTGACGGGCGGTCTGGGCCCTGGAGGTCAGGCGGTCTGACATCGAGGGGGTAAAGAGAGACTTATCTGGAGGTTCCATGCACTTACATCTGGCCATTGAGACAGGACTCGCAAGTTCAAAAGTTTAAGTCCCCAGTTTAGTGAAAACAAGAACAGAATTGTTTCCTCGTGCCTAGACCTGCTTGATTTTAGTAATTTAGCAGCTTGATTGTAGTGACTCTATGTTATTTCTTGACTCTGCTCCTCACCTTTAATCCTACCCCCACTCACACAACCATTTTTAGAAATCTGGATGCAGCTCATCTGTTTTGCTTAGCTGGTTTTTTCCTCTTTATTCTTAACCATCTATTTCTGTTTTGAATTCGGTGTTTCTTTGTTATATTGTATCATAAACACTTGCTACCTTGTTTTCCTACATGCTATTTTTTTTTAGAGTTGTCACAAATAGTCTTGTTTACCTAGAGAACGTATAATTTACTTGTCATGCTCTCATCTTGGATATGTAGTTTGCTTCTTTCTTTATTCTTTATACTGTGATGAATATAGTCATACATATATTTTGGATCTTTTCCTGATGTGAGTCTCTGTAAGTATAATTACTAGGCCAAAGGGTAACAATAATGTTATGTTTCTTAACACACGTTTCCAACCTTTTCCAAAAGCTGTATCACCTTGAATTACCAGCCACACAAGAGAATATCCTGTATTCCATTACTCATCACCATAGGATATAAATATTTCAAACATGTGTTGTTAGAAAGGAGAAGTGTCTTTGAACAGTCTTAAGACGTATTTCAAAAGATTACTGACATTCTTCAGTTAATAAATTAGAAGCCATGTTCCCGGCCAGGGGTCTGCAGCAGGAATGACATGGCCAGCCCTCTAAGATCATAGCTCTACTAGGATTGGGATGTTGGGGGGCGGGGATAGTTATACGTGGGATGGAAGTTCCGGGGCGAGGGGTGACCATACTGGTTGCCTAAGCCAATGAGCTGCTTTTCTGTTCTTTGTCGAAATTCTCATAAAAAATTCTCATCAAAAAAATCACGTAGATTAATAGATCTATGTCTTTCCTGGTGGATTTTTCTGCTTAGTCCTTTCATTTATGGAAGTCTTAGTCTGTGACTTACTAACACGAATAACCTTTGAAAACACAGAAGATAGCAACTCATTGTTTATTCTTGAGGGAGGATATTTTTTATCACTGTATTTGCTTAATTATATATCTATATGTCAAATCTATAGCTCTTTTGTCTATTTCACTCTTTTTTTTCTGGGGTCTGAGTTTTAAAGTCTGTTTCTATAGAATTAATTTTGATGTACAATATGAATTGTCTAAGTTAATGAGTTTTTTTTTAACTTGCTAATCAGTACACTAGAAAATTTATCAATTATCTTTGACTTTAAGGTTGATCTGAGATGCCTTCTTTATCAAATTTTAACAGGAGACTGATTTCTGGACTGATTTATTCAATTAATCCATCTTGTTGCTTTGAGGCTATGACCACACCGTTTTGATAACTGAGGGCTTTTAGTATGTTTTGGTATCTTACAGACCTGTTACATCTCGTTTACTTTCTTCTGAACTTTCTTATATTCTTGCCTTTTCTATTTTTCCAGATGGCTTTTAGAATTGTCTTGCCAGTGTCCTCACCTTGTCCCCTAGTGGGGGACATCCCAATGGGCTGGCCCAAGTGGTCAAAGTCTCTAATGCCCCCATAGCACTTGTCTGTGAGCCAGAGTTCCCTGCTCGGATTGAACAGGGGCCCCAGTGAGTATGACAGAACCCAGGAACAAGCCCCAAGGCTAGGTTTCTAAGCCATAAAAGAGAGGATAAAATCAGCCCTAGAGAGGAGGCTGCAAAGATCAGGTTTAGGGAGGGAGCTGGCATGGGTGGGGCTGTCCCACCCTAAAGTGGGAGCTGGGTAGAGTAGATTTAAGGAGGCTGCAGGCACCCAGTCTAGGTTACATCTCCACTCATCCTGCATAAGGCCCAGTGTCTTCTTTCTCAGACAGCAACAGTATTGCATCCTTCCAGGTAAGAAGACTGCTATGGGTTCAGAGGGACCTAGAGTGTAGCGCCGGCCTCATGGAAGGTGGTGAAGGGCGGCGTGTCAGATGGTCCTGCTTGGCAGGGAGTGACGAAGGACGTCAGAATGACTGTGTGTTGGGCGTACAGCTAGGCAGTGGGTCCCCGTGCTCAGTGTAATGGTGTTCTTATGTGTCCTTGACCTGCCCACTGGGGGACAGCCGTTAGAGACCTCGGGTTTCCTTAGAGATGGGAGCACAAATGCATGCTTAAGCCTGTGAGCGGCTGTGCAGAGTAGTGCTTAATCTGGGTTTGAATTCTGATCAGACCAGAAACTAACCTTGTAACTTTTGAGCAAAACATCAGAAGCCTTTCCTGAGCCGAAGCTTCTTATCTATAAAATGGAGATTAAACGAGCGGATTACCTAGGATTGTTAGAATTAAACAATGAGTCTTGTGGCTTGCTGCAAGTTTAGAGGTGAAAAGCAGTAGGTTTTGGTATCCTGGGTTCTCTGCACTTTGTCACTTATTAGCTGTATAATTTAGGTAATGGGCAAAAAATGTGGATAATAAACCCAAACTGGTAGAAGTTTAACCCTGAGCTGTCATATATATAACTCCAGGTAAATACAGTGACTTCCAAAGCCCTGTGGTATTCCAGTTACAGGGGTGAGGTTCCTATCACTTCCCCTCAGGCAAGGAGGGGTTAGTTGGGGCTTGAGGGTGCTCCTGGCGTCACCTCCAAGCTTAATTATGTGGACTTTCCCCCTCTCCTCCTTAGGGACTTAGGACAAGGGGAAGGATGGCCTCCCTGAATGTGTGAGGGGGGGTACTGCACCCCTAGGGAGGTATAAGACCCTATTAATGGCAGAGGGAACCCCCTGGTGACCATAAACCTCCGCTAGATGCAGGGCAGTCTAGGGGGGAAGTGGGTGAAGGGAGGGCCAAGGTGCCCACTCATTTTTCAGCAGGGGATCGGAATGAGGCATTTGCAAGTTGTGGAGTCCATACCTTCAAAGAACTGAATGACACAAATGCTCACATTAATAATGGGGGCAATAGGGAAATCAAAGCTTATGTACAGAATGATAGCAATTGTATTAACGTCTCCCTGGGCCATCTCAGAAGGGGTCTTTAAAATCTTCTGGAAAATAAACAAAATTTGGCCAGACTTCCCGTAAAGGGGAGGGACTATGTGACCTGTGTGCAATGACCCGAAGTCGGGAGAGGCCCGCTTCCCGAGATCAGATGAGGTCATGTTTGCTCCTTTCTGGCTGCCCGCTGCATTTTTCTACGAGACACACATTCCAGTTCTAGGGGAGAGATCGGAAAGAATAAGTAACAGTTAAAGGCGGCATAAAAACCAAACCTCCCTGCTTTTTCTCAGGGGTTATAAAGCCTCTTGCCAGGGAGGGAAAATATCTGTTTTACTGAGTTTCTTTAAGGACAAAAACTTGTATTGTTCCTGGTAACCAACGTCAGTGCCCAGCACAATCCTCTGGACACCTGTCCAGTGTAAACACACAGGGGCAGGGAGCCCCTCCTTGCCCTCTGCATTGTGACAGGAGAGAGCCAAAGGGGCGGCCACATCGTCCTTAATGGCGGGAGGGCACTGGGTGCTGTGAGCATGATGCCTGTGGGCTCCTGGGGCCTTCCCGAGATGAGCCAGGTGAGACAGGTCATGATGTCGATGGCGTAGAACTTTCCTGTGTCATTTATTGCGCCAATCTCAATTGAGCTCTACTCTTGAGTCAGGCACCCCCTCTAGTTTTGGGGGACACAGAGATAAGAGACAAATCCCTGCCTTCACGCAGTGTGTATTCTATTGTCATCGAGAGCCTAAGTTCCAGGAGGAACTAAGCAGTGACGTTGGGCAGAAGCAGTGAGGTAGTGAGCGGCCAGGGAGCTGCATTTGGTCTGAGACGTATTTTGTTTGGCTCCTACAGTTGGGTTTTGGAGTTTTTTGTTTTTTGTTTTTTTTTTTTTTAAATTTTGAGCCAACATCAAAATACCTGAAATTTTACCTTAAGGTCTTCATTTCTGAAATGTGAGGGGGGTAGCGGCGCTGCCCCTCACTCCCCAGAGCCGCCCTCGGCTGAAGCGGGGTCACAGCTGCTTCTCAGGAGGAAGTGGGTTACTTCACTCTTCTGCGACTTTCTGCTACCCGTGGCCTTTTTCAGTAAGCGCTACCTGGCCGCTGCGGTGGCACCTGCCTCAGGCTTACTTCCGTACGTTTCTCTTTGCCTCTTCTTTCTCATTTATTTTTGAATCAATTTTCCTTTGTCTAATTCGTAAGCTGCCTTAAACCCTTTTGGGGGCAGCATATGAAAATAGACAATAAAGTCGCCTAATCCCACCACCAGAGATAACCGCTATGAACAGTTTTGTGCGTTGCTTTCCGGCATTTTTCTCTGCATATTTGAGCAGAGTTTAAAACAGCTTATAATTATGTCAGCCTTTGTTCCGTTTCCTCAGCAGTTCCCTGTTTAAACTTGTGCTTCCTCACACCATGTAACACTTTATCTGACGTTTCCTGAATCCTGGCTACCTCGAGGGCCCGACTGAACAACTCTAGAATTACCAACAGTGTCCTAGGTCCCTGAAGACGCTCCTGAGGGATGCCAAAGTTCAAAGTGGTTTTGTTCGGCTGTTATTTTCGGAGCCACTTCGTCAGGCGGTTATGGTCCGCTCCACCTGATACCCTTCGCTTTGCAGCAGCTGCGGTCAGAGCACCAAGCTGCTTGCCCACTGGCCCTCAGGGTAGAGGGTGGATGCCCGAGCTCCAGGCTCAGACTTGACAGCTGAGAGTCAAGTTGGCGGGTTACTGACCCCGTCCTGGTCTTGTATTCAGTCACCGGCAGCTGTTGCTGCCAGGGAGTTTAGATGAACAGGACGAGGCTGGAGGTTTTCTCATCAGTTGGAGCACCTTGGTTCGTCTAGGCCTGGTGACTCAGGGTGGGGCGCTGAGCCAAAAGCCTGGCCTCCTGGGTGCCCCTCTCTGGTACAGACAGTTTCCAGGGAAGAATGGCATCCTCTCCCGTCTGGACCCCCTCTCTGCCTCCCACTTTGTGAAGAAGTGAGTAGATTAGGAGGATGGCAGGAAGAAGCACCAAGGGGCCTAGAGAACAAACCGTGTAATACCTGAATATATTCTGGTGTCGGGATGAAAAATGGTAATCCATAGACCTGCTTAGTTCGGCCTGCTCAGTATTATTATTAAGTAGTAAATGTCACATTAAAAAAAAAAACTGGCTATCTGGTTTCTCCAGAAAATTCCAAAGGTCTGGTGGCATCAGTCCACATCTTTTAATGCACAATCTGGAGCTGAGCGTGGACGGGGCATTTACTCTGCGGACTAACATGGACCTGGCACCCGGGTGTGTCCCCTGTCTGGAACTCTTGCCCCTACTCTTTGCTCAGGCACTTTATTATCAGCTAAGCAGAATAGATAGTGAGCTCTCTCCAAGCACCAGCACTGTTCAGATACTTCCTTCTGCCCCTGGAAGGAATCGCCCTTCCAAAGGCAGGAACATGGGGGGTGGGGATGGAGTAAGGTGGAAGGTAGGCATGTTTGGGGAAGCCCTCTCAGTGGGCTGGATTTCCAGGAAACAGATATTTAATGAACAGTGTGAGAAGGCGCTCTTTAAAGTCTTCCTGTTCGCTGGTGTAAGGTGTGAGGTGGATAACAGCCATCCTGGGGCAGGTCAGGCCTCTCCTTAACCAACCCAGCCTTGCTTGTTATGCACGTGAAAGCAGGTACCCAAGAGGGTGGAATGTTTTAAACTTACTATGCATTTTAGCAGCTTTTCAGGTAAGCAGACAGACACATAACTGATAAAAATATTTTAAAAGCATTTCTCATCCTCGTCAGTGGAGAAACACGCATTTGATAGAAGTGATTGGGAGTGCGAATGGACTATCCTGTTTTTCTACATATTTAACAACAATGTGTGTATCTTATGTAGTACGTTGATATAGTCCTATAATATATTTGTGTAAGCCCTTTCCTTGTGCTATCTTGCCAAATTTTCATCTATGAGTTAGGTAAGGCAGGTCTAAATGTCGCCCCATTTAACAGGTAAGAAAACAGGGTCAGTTTAGGTGGCTTGTACATGCGAATGAGGGACGGGGCTAAATGAATGGGTGGATAAAAATGTAAATTTTTAATTTCAAAATCACTATGTATGGATATACTTATAACAATAAAATATTACCTGTGGAGGTCGGTGTTTATTGTCAATCTTATTTCTTTCCATAGCTATTCCCTGCTTCTCCGGTGGTACCCCACTGGCTCATGGTTGCTTAATATGAGGATTTTGTTTATGTATGAAACAGTAACTACATTGTCAGCCTACATTACAGCATTATATATCTCAATGTGGAAAAGGTTGTGAAATTTGAAGTTGTGATACCAATTGTTTGCCGCCATAAACATCACCTTTAAAAACATCTAAACACAAATTCTTTGGGGTTGGGGGGTGGGGTGGTCATGAGGGAGTCCAGGCCCTAAAGCAGAGTTGAAGACTTTTTAAGCACTTGTCACACTGCCAATTTCCTGAGAATATACACACCTTCCCCCCCCCCCCACCCCATAGCTCCACCCACATTGGGTTCTGTAACTTTCACCTTTGTTTGGTAGTTGCACCTGATGGGAATATGAAATGCCCTAAAAGACTTCTTGGGATTTTTTGATGCAGGCAGGGTACCTGGGAATCACTCACCTGGCTTCCTTTACCATCTCCAACAGGACTGTTGGATCCAGACTCAGCGAACAGAAGGGAGATTCAAGCCTCCGGGATGGCGTTCAGAGAGGTGAGTTCCTCCTTAACTTTAAATTATCTTATCGTTTGGAATTTAATTAAGTAATTAAGAGATAATTTTTAAGTAATGTGATCAGACATCGTAACAATTTTAAAGCCCCTTATTAGTTAAAAATATTTAAGTCGAAAGTGAAATATTTGGACCCCCTAATCCCAATCCTTTGACTCAGGAAGAAACCATTTTTTTTTGGAGGTCTATTGTTCAGAAAGTCATACAACAATCTATGAAGAGAATAAAGAGAGGATGACAATGGTTGTGGGCAAGGGAAATGCTCGGCGAGGGTCTCTGAGCCCTGAATAAGGAAGAGTGTCTATGCGAAAATAAATCCAGGAGATGCTCCAGGCGGAGGGGATGCCGCGCGCAAACAAAGGCCCTGGGACGGGGTGAGGGATGGAAGCAGAAAGAAGACCCGAGTGGCAGGGAAGTCACATCTTTCTCCACACAGGACTCCCACCCAGGCCGTGAGGCCCAGCGTGACCATCTGGTCCATACTGATTATCCCAGGACCTGTATGGCGCCAACTTCTCAGTCTTATTCCTAATGCAGTACGTCTTTGTCAAGTGGGAGTTTGGCGCCAATAGCTTCCCCTACTTAGAACCTAGTGTAGTAAAATTTTCTACTTATCCAAAGTAAATATAAGTCTAGGCAGTAAAAGATGCTCAGAAATAGAACTATCAGACCTTTCAGGCTTACCTTACTCTTGCTTTACACACAATTTTAATGATTGTCAGCTGAATGGATGGATGAACGAGGTAAACTGTTTTCTTAGTCCACAATGGGTTAGAAATAGCAGCATAATGGTGGGTGATGGTGAAGCAGGGAGGTCACTGCTGCATATAGTTATGGCAATAACTCAGGGTTCCTGTAAATGGCCCTACTGCTAACATTTATGCAGTAAAGGAAGCTTACTTGCATAGTAACATCCGGGACAGAGTAAGCCATATATAAGTGCTAGCTATGCTGACAATTACAGTAAACATTTATGTGACAGAGCCAGTAAGTAGCTCAAACTTATTGGCTTCAAAAGAATTCAAACTCAGTGATATAACCCAGAGCTTACCCTCTTCCCCGTACGCATCCCCAATACTACTAATTTTTTAACATATGAATTGTGAGATATTCATAGGAAAATACGTAGAATTAGTGCTGTACAACTCCAGGATTTATCACAAAGCAAAGTACCACAATCAAGGATGACACTAACAACTCCCCAGAAATCCTGTCATGTTCCCTCAATCTTACTCCTTCCCAACAAAGTGACCCCCACTTCTAGGCAAGTGCTTCTTTTCTTCATAGTTTTACTATTTAAGCATGCATTCCTGAACACTTAAGATTTAGTTTTAGCTGGTTTGGGAATTTTATACCAATGGAATCAAATAGTAGGAACCCTTTTGTCTGGCTTCTATAACTCGGCGTTGTTTGTGAAACGAGACATCCATTTCATTCCATCTAACAATTGTTTTCATTGCATATTAAGTGACCACTTTTGATTCCAAAAATGGAACCTTAATAATAGTAGTTTATTGTATGAGTGTTTTACGGTTAATATTTCATATTATTAATGGACATGGACATCTGAATTGTGGCCTATGCTGCTGTGGGCATTCGTGTATATCTTTTTGTGATTATATGGGCAGATTTCTCTTAGGCATTTGCATGGGAGTGAACTGGGTTTGAAAATAACACTAGGTTTAAACCTCATTGTGGTTTAATTTGCATTTCCTTCGATTGTGATATTGACCGCCTTTTAACATGTTCATTGACTACCATTTGAGAATTGTTTATTCTAGTCTTACCCAATTTGTAATTGGATTTTTTCACCCCTATTAACATAGCCATTCATTACATGTTCTAGAATAAGCTCTTCATCAGTTATGTGTGTTACAGATCCTTCTCCCATTCTGGGTTGCCTTTTCACTCTCTTAAGTGTCTTTTATTTATTTATTTATTTGCTTGTTTATTTATTTACATTTTTTTATGGTTAATGCATCTTATATTCTGTTTAAGAAGTCTTTCCCTACCCTGAGTTTATGAATATTTGTCTATACTGTCTTCTAGAAATCCTATTTTGCCTTTTACATTTAGATTGTGCGTGTGTGTATGGTATGAGGTAGAGAGTCAAGTTTCACTTGTTGCCATTAGATATCCATTTATCGAAGATTATCTTTACCCAACTGTTCTGCAGTGATATTGTTATAAATCAAGTGTCCATATGTTTTTTAGGTTCACTGTTTTATTTCCTTCCTCTCATACAAGTCCTTGGGGCAACCAAATACCTCTAATGAAGAGGAGAGAAGACAGTGGCGAAAAACTTTACTGGCTATGTGGGTGAAATTGGTAACGGGGTTAACATCCTAACTCTGCCACTTATTAGTCCCGTAACACTGGGATAAGTTCAATTTCTCTAGGGCCCTATCTCTTGGCCTTTACATCTGGCTTATAGTATTATAAGGATTAATGACAATATAGCTAAAGTGTTTAAAACAAACACTCAATAAATGACAGTTATGAACCCTAATCTGCAATTTGTAAACTCATGTAATGCTAAAACCTAAGCTGAATTGACATAGAAAATCAAATTTATTCTTAGTATCAATATTTACATATTTTTATAGTAAAAATGTCAATGGGTTTGATTACAGAGTGCTGTCTAGGTCCCATTTGGAGTGTCTTGCATCTTTCTAAAAATGGAAAGTTCTAAATTGCGAAGCACATCCGGCCTTGGGCCCACTAAGGGATGCGGGCCTATATTACCTCAGTTTTGTAGCCTGGGACAAGATAGCAGCCTCTGGGTGGGCCTCAAGTTAATTCTATCAATTCTACCTTATAACACAACAGCAGGAACAAAAAAGTATACTGAATGCAGCAAACTGTTCCCCTAAAGGGAAAGTCTAGAGTCAGACACACACACACACACACACACACACGGAGTCTACCTTTCCTTCACACTTTGCACAAAAATAGAAACTACAATTCAAAACAAGAATCAGATATCAGCCCTCATCTATCACCAAGATCTATACGCATTAAAAACGGCCTCCTGATTGAACCAGCATTTTGTCTTCTCAATTGAAACCTTTATTTTTCCAAGTTTTTGGAAATTCCGATCCATCCATTAACTCCTTGTTAAAAGTGATATGGGCGATGCGAAGGCAGTTAGGTCGATTCTCAATTACTGTGGGGAGGCAGGTCTGAATGAATGTCCAGTTAAGTGAGCCCCTGAGGTGGTCTCTGTAGACTGCTTGCCCAGGGCTGGAGGTGGAGCTGAGCTCAGTGAACACCAGTGTCAACAAACGCCAGTGGCTGATTACTGTCTCGAGGGCTGCCTTTCAGTCTAGCATCCTCTAGCAAAACCATCATCCCTCTCAGAATAGCCCAGGCTGAGTCAATTTCTAATCACTACTCTTCAAGCACCTGAAGAGTGGAGCCTTTGGGCCAATGTGACCAGCATCTGAGACTGAAGGAACAACCTACCTCAAGAGTCCCAAGGTTCTAGATGAGTCTAGTAGCAAACCTTTACTTTCATCTTCTCCCAACACCAGAGGTTCCTGGTGAAAAGTTATAGTGGTTAAAATATACTGAACACTCAACATGTGCCAGGTACTGTTTTTCATACTACAGGAATTCTAGCTCATTTCGCTGTGACTGACAGGGACCATTATTCCCATTTTCTACGCGAGCAAATGAAGGCAGGGGAAGTGGGGGGGGGGGTGGTGGTGAGGCAGAACAAGAAACTGATCTCAGGCAGCATGACCCCTGAGTTACAGCATGGGTAGCCACCCGCCGCTTAGCCCTGCCCTCCGGGTTTCTGGAAGAAGCGCTCCTGACTCCCTCCCCTGGTGGCAGAGAGAGCCCTTGGTTTTGGAAGGAAACTAGCCTCGTTCCGTTGGGGCACTTGCACTGCGTGTTAGCTGTGGGCAGCTGGGCGACTCGCACGCTGCCAAGCCTCACTTCCCTCAGCTGTGGAACCAGCACCCTGCCCCAGAGGGAGTAAGACCTGGGTTTTGGAATAAGACGAAAGTTTGATCCTAGCTCAGCAAATCCTGAGTAATCCCATGTCGCGCTCCCCAGCCCCTCAAAGCCTCAACTAGAAGGGGAACTACTACTCTTAGCCCAGGGAGGGCGTTCACGTGGGCACCCGGAGAAATGTCTGCCGGCACAACGGGGGGTTGCTGTTATGATTAGCGTGGTGCTGGGCTCTGCCTAGGCCAGGCCTTCTCACAGTCGGGATGGAGGATGGGGAACACAAAGGGCAGAGCAGAAGGGGGAATAAGGGCTGTGGTTTGCCCAAGCAGGGACAGGCTGCTGGGAAGCGGTTCTCCTGGTGAGAGCACCCCCACCCTCCCTCAGCCCAGCTCGGCCAGCCAGCCGGCTCGCTGTCCTGTCACAGACCCAGGGCTGCTCCAGCTGGCCAAGTGACTGCCTGCTGGTCCAGGCCGCTAAAACAGATAAGGCTGAACAATCCCGGCTTTGTTTTGGAAGGCTTTGCCCCTGAGTTTCCAGTTGGCTTTTATCTGACCTCTTCAGCCCCAGGGGAGCTACACTAGAAGCATCGGGTGCTTGGGGAAGAGGAAGGTTGGAGACGGGGAGCCCCACTCGCCTCCGTGTGTGCCGGGATCTCTGGCCGCCCGCGTCGGGGCCGAGGAGGGCACGCCAGCCGTCATTGGGACGCCCAGGGGAGCTGCCGAGCTTTCTCCCCGCTACCTGGCCGCCTTTCCTTCCTTGGCGCGGCGGGCGAGGTCGTGATGGGCTCATTAAGCCGGCAGGTAGGCAGCGCTCCGGCGGCGGCAGGCGGTCCTGGAATGTGCGAGGGGCGTGATGACAGCAGCCGCCGCCGGCCGCTTTGCGCAACACCTGGGCTATATATACCCGGGCGCTGCGCTTCACCTGGGTGTCTCCTTCAGTCCATTACCTGCGCAGGGAGCGCTGGTGAGTACTCCCGCCGGGGCAAGGGCGCTTCCTGCTCCCTTCTCGCTCTTGAAAGAAGCTTGATTTACTTTTAATTAATTTACCTAATTCTTTTAGATATCCCTTGATGCTGACCTCAAGGAACTTGGATGGCTTTGGGCTGCAGAAGAGAAAAAATAATAAATTTTCCGATTTTTTTTTTCCTCTTAATGTTACTGCTATTGCTATTATTACAAGTCCTGTGATTCCACTATTGCTGCTGGCGGTGTAATTAACGAGCCGCACATGGGGGATTTTAAAAATTACAGGTGTTTCAGGGTCCGTGGTTTGGGGAGGAAAAACAGGAAAGGAGGTGCCAGTAGGAATGAGGAGACCTGGGCTCTTTTTAGTCACTAACTAGCTGTGTGATCTAAGGCAGGTCTCTGCGAGCTCCTGGGCCTTAGCGTCTCTTTACAAGAACAGAACCAGCTCAGTTTTTCCTGAGCTGAAATGCCTAGGTCTGTGTGGCCGCCCAGGGCTGCACACCCTCCACCCCAGCGTGACTTCCACATGCTATTCCTGTTTGCGGAGTTCGTTATCTAAAGTGACTGCAAGATACAATCCTCGTTTGTTTGCTGGTCCCATCAAGGCAGGTGGCTGTCAGTAATGGGCTGGCCTGTCCTAAAGTTTCTCTCAGTAGAACAGAGCCCACAGTTTTGGGGTGTTTTGAGGGTACCAGACCAGCTCGCAAGGAGATGTGCACAGGTGCAGCTTCGATGCGGGTGGGGGGGCGGGGGCTGAGCATCTGCAGGCCAGGAAGAGAGGCGGGATGGAGTTAATTCAGTCTTCAGATCCCCCCCGCCCCCGCCCCCCTGGGGCAGACGCCTGCCATGGGCGGCTGGCACTGAAGTGAAGTAAGTTAGAATCTGTTTTCTGTAGCAAGGCGGCCGCTTTCTGAAACATGTGGATTTCATGCAGGCAGCTCGTGCATTTCCTTGCTTGGACTCCTTCTCCCTGTTTAGGGTCACCAAGACATGTCTGTGTTGGCGGCCTGCTCGAGCCCTGTTTGTCCCTCCTCCCCCGCCCGGTGCTGGAGTTCTTTATAACCTGTTCTTGGTTGGGTATTCTTGAGAAAGTTGGACCTCGATAGGAGTGGCCATTGTTTCGGATTGTTAAGAGTGCTTGAATCTCTGTGCCAGCTGACCACCTGATAATGATCTCTTCTTTATTTTTTTTGTTTTCGTAACTTTGGGAACCGGTGGCAAGAAGGGAAGGCTTTGTAAAAGGTTTGAATGTTGAAACAAATTACTCCTGTAAAAATCCACCCAAATCACTCAACCATCTCACTGAAAGAAGTCTCCAGCAGTGGGAAGACGGACAGACGTCTGGATTACTGCCATTAGACACAAAGCCGACAAAAATAGCCTGAGTTCAATTTAATGAAGGAAAAAAAAGCTTCTTGGGATCAGTGATTTGGAATAAACTTACTATCATTTCTGGCTACTTTCCACCTCACTCTCCTCTCCCTCATCCTCTCGCCTGCACTTTGGGGACAGAATGGCAGTGTCAAGTACAGTGCTAGTAGTCAGGACATCCCGGGTAATTAATTCATCCCAGTTAATCAAAAAAAAAAAAAAAAGCAAAATAGGGCTGCAAAAAGATTGCAGAGTTTATTCTTATAAATTAGCCTTTTTAGCCCCGCAACTATAATGTACAATAATTAATATGTTAATCACAGAACTTATTTAAAATATTATAAATACCAAGCACACTGAAGGTGCGGTTTGGCAATGGGGCCCTAGTTTCAAGAGAGGGTAAATGTCTTCTAAAATCCTATTGCTGCAAATCAAAAGTCTAAACTAAGCCATTTGTCAGCAAAAACTGGGCCAACCGATTCCCTGTCTCCTGTCCCACACAGGTCCCTCCCAGCATCACCGTGTTTTGGGGGATTATATTGCCTTATGATGGCTAAAGGAAGCCTAAGAACTCTTTGAAGTCTTGGTCATTTTTTCAAAGTATAAGAAAGTAATACTTGAGCAGCTATGCACGTTGGAATCAGACTGAATCTGAATTGTCTCTGAAGGCACAGGGTGCAGTCAGGTCCTTTGTGCTTTGGTGGCCTCCTATAGAATGGGGATGACATTGGTACTAAAGTATAAATACTTCACTGAAGTTCATAAATTTGCAGAACTATGTAAAGTGCACGTGGGGTTCGGTGAGGTAATTTGTGTACAGGGCTTACAGCAATGTCCGCCGCAGAGCGCTCAAGCATTTGTCCGGCTGCTAAGTGCCAATGCTGCCCTGCATGCGTGGGCTCCAGAGGTCGCCCTCCTGTGTTCTTAGAGGCCACCGCCTGGCGGGAGAGTGTGCGTCTCGGTCATCTGCAGGATGCTGCCCTGTCCCACCTCCTCCCCACTTCTTTGATAGCCCTGGGCTGGCTGCTGGCCATCTGAAAGCACAGGTGGCCCCAGACCAGATCCTGGTTGGGGAGGCCAGATGATGCGGAGCATAGGGGTTGGGTGACTGCCAGGTGCTCCACATTTCCCTGGTACCCAGGTCTCAGAAGGGCCAAGAAGTTTCCTGCCCTTAGCCTGCAAGAGTTCCTCTTGGCATTGGGTGCATCGGTCGATGCTGGAAATTGAGCCACAGGGCTGTCTCCACAGCCAGCTCCATAGGAGGGACAGTGATGAGGAGCAAGGGAGCAGACGCGTGAGGGTAACCTGACCTTCTGCCTGCGCATTAAGAACATCTTCCTTGGAATTAGAACTAAGCCTCCCCAATGGACGCCTTCTCTGCTTCTGTGGCAGGCGGCAACCCTGTGTAGGAGTGTGGCCTTGGGGGAAGGCGGGGAGAAGGAACAGTTGGATCATGGGTGTGGGGGTGGGAGAAAGCCTTCAGAGGGGCCCTGCTTTACTGCTTTAAGGTCCTTAAAGCTCCTCCCTAGGGAAGCAGGTTCCAAACATGCCAATGTCTGCCACACCCCTGGGAGTAGTGGCCGCAGATGCTGGCTCCTTCCTTTGTCTGGCCCATTCAGTGTCTCCTCCTGCTCAGTCGGGACTCTGAAAGGCTTGGTGTATGCTGAATCCAGATCTCCGGTATGCCAGAGGCTTTGTGGGAACTGAGCAGCAGCCTGTCATTAGAGCATTCTTGGCTGGCATTTCTGGCCATCCGAATGCAGGAGTGCACTCAGCCATCTGAGGCAGGAGTGACCCCTGCCGAGAGGCAAGCTCTCCCAGGAGCCCTCAGTGCCCTCCCTGAGCCTGGATCTGAGGCTCCTGGGTGCCCTGCTATTTTGAGGTCCCAGAGATTCCTCCTCCCTGTGTCTTCGCCCCTGGCCATGAAGTCTATGGAAAGACCCCCCAGCTTTGGAACCAGCTATTCAAATCCTGACTTCTCATCCCTAGGTAGCTGTGGGACTTATTTCTCTGTGCTTCGTTATAACACTTAATGAGGTCACAGATTACATAGGACACTCCCCTGACACGAAACAAATGTTAGCTCCCTTCTCATCTCACGTGCTTTGGGTTCATTTATCACACAGATATTAACAGAGGGTCCGCCGTGCTGAGCACTGAGATGAAGGTCTTGTGGCCCAGGGCAAATCAGAGTTCAGTCCATTCATTGTTCATGAGGAATTCATTTCACAAAGTTGAGTGCTGCCTCTGCCAGGTGCTGTGCTCAGGGCCTCACCTACACTCACGAATGTATTAGTCCTACGACAGTGAGGGAAGTGGCGGCCCATGATTGAGATGATGAAACTCAGGCTTGCTCGGAGGGGCTCAGGGTTGCACGCAGGGAGCAGCAGGACTCCACAGAGCCGGCCCGGACCCACGGTGTGGTTCTCTCCTAAGCTGTGTGCCAGGCTCTATGGTATTGGCAGAAGTGGCAACTCCGGGGGCCTGGGCTCAGGGCCGGTTGTGGGGAGTTTGCCCCAGTCCTGCCTCTTACTCCAGATCTGTACAGGGTCAGCCTGCACAGAAAGCTGAGATTTTGATGGCCGCTGACCCGGAGGGCCGAAGGAACGGGGCCTGTGTGCTTGCATTGCTGAGTATAGTGGTCGGCTGCCGGGGGGGGGGGGGGGTCGTGCCATTTGCCCACTTCCCAGGTCCAGAGAGGAGCAGCTCTTGGGGTTGGAGGAAGCCAGGAGGGGAGTGGCCAGCAGGTCCAGAGGGTTCTGGGCTGGGTCAGACGGCTCTCCCCACTGCCTACACCTTAGGCAGTGCTTAGGTGTGTGGATCGTGCCTTCTTTCCGTACCTCAAGGTACAGTGAACACCCGAGAAATGTTGGCGTTAGGCGGATGCACCAAAAAAATGAAGTGCTGTGTGAGGGGAAATGATTGCTTCATCAGGGAAGTGTTGGTAAAGAGGAAATGGCCTTAAAACAAATGATTGCACTCAGATTAGGGAAAACAGGATTTCCAAGGAAGATTAGAGACATTCGGTAGAAATTTTCCTTGGCTTTTTGGGGAGTAAATGAGGATCTCTCAGTGAATGCAGCAGCCCAGGCCTCGCACAGTAAGGATGCATGCAAGGCCCTCCCATCGCATCCCGCTCCCTTTCTGCTGGGAACCTGCCCATTGCGCTGCTTCTACTATTATAAACCACTTGGCAGCTGGACCAGGAAAAAGTATTTCTGTATTTGCTAGACACTTTGTGTTCAATCCTTGAAAGAAAATGGTTGAGAGAAATTCAGTCGCTGAAACATAATTTAAATAAGAGGCAAATAATCATCCTTACTCTGTACTGCTTTCTAAAATGCGCTGTCCACAAGGACAGGACATCCCAGACCAAACAGGTTGTCAGTACACTCAGGTCCAAAGGTCCATCCTTTCTCCCATTAGACCACTGGAATAAAGTCCCCTGAGCAGATGCCCAGGCTGGAGTCACCTGAATGGGACAGGTGACAGGGGAGGCCCTGCCGGGAGGTGACATCCAAGTTGCAGTTTCTTGATTTGCTCTATCCATCAGACTTTGGCCAAACCAACTTGCATATAGTGAGAAGGATCAGCCACCCACTGGTAAGATTCAGGCTTGATTGTATTTCCTAGTCTTGATCAACACAGATCGAGTGCACTCCTTCAGCAAACCCTCTGTGTTGACACCTCCATTCACACATGTAAAGTGCCTACTATGTACCAAAAAAGCAAGACAGATGGTTACTGCCCTCTACAACTTAAATTCTAGTAGAGAAGGCAATATAAATGTGCATAAGAGATAAGAGAATAATTCTAGAGTAAATTAAGATTGTAAGAGAAAGGCAATAACAATTTCAAATTGTTTCTTTAAGAGCAGAGAGCCAGGTATATGAACCTCTGGAGGTCTGTGAGTAGCCTAGAATAGCCTGTTGCAAGCTCAAATAACTTTCTGTCCTGTTTAATTTATATAAACCTCATATTCTATACTATAATATCCATGCTTGTTTAGTAAGAAGCTGATAATCACATAAAGTTTATAATGTGCCAGGCACTGTTCTGAGAACTTAAAACATAACACACTTAACCATCACAATAACCCTTCGTAGGCATTGCTATCCTCATTTAACATCTGGGGAGACGGAGAGGCAAAGCAACTAGCCCAGAGTCACACGGTAAATGGCAAAACTGAGACTTGAACCCAAGACAGGGAGGATCTAAATTCCAGTCTCCTAACTCCAGTTCTCGACCTCCAAGGGACATTTGGCAATGTCTGGAAATACGGTTAGCTGTCAAAACAAAGGGAGAGGAAATACTGGCATCTGGGGGTGCTTCCTGGGCAAGAGCAGAGGCGAGGCTTCTACGAGGTCACTGCTGTGAATCAGAATTAGCCAGTGGAGAGACACTGGGGGCCAAAACAGGTAAACAGCTGCCTCATTGGTCCAGGCAGGAGGTGCTGAGGCCCAGACTGGGGAGGTGACGCCAGGAACCACAGACCAAAACCAAGATGCTCCCAGATACAAGCAGCGGACCCTGTTCCTGGCTGATTGTGGTGCTGTAGGAGAGGACTTCGAGACTCTGGGAGGATGCTAGCAGGAATCACGCCAACAGGAAAGTTCTGTAGCACTAGAGAGGAAGGTTCGGGGTGCGGATAGGAGGCCTAGAGGTTCAAATGCAGGTTGGATGCTTTTGTACAAATATCGGGGGTGGGAGGTTCCTAGAGACCACAATCCTGGAGCCCTCACTTCCCTGGATTCTATATAAAGTAAGGGGGAGACTGACTTGCTTCCTCCACTGAGCATTGAAGTGTCTTTTCCCTTTGCCTAGCACTGGGCCTTTATCGGATACATCTCACTTTTGATGCTAATAATGCATGACTCACTCCTTTGAGTGTCCCAGGTCGGGCTGTAATGAAAAGCCAAGCACAGGCTCTGGAGTCAGAAATTCTCACTGTGCCAATAGCCTTGGGCCAAGTGGCTTCGCCCCTGGGTGCTTCCCTTTCCTCATCTATGAAATGGGAATAACCAGAACCCCTCAGAGCTGCTAAGGGGTGACACTAACCAATTTGTCGAACTGTTCTAAGTACTGTACAGAAGTAAACTCGTCAAGGCCCCCTAATAACTCAGCGGGTCATAAACAGCGTAAACCCCATTCTTCGGTAGTAGTGCTTATATTCTGGTAAGCGAAATGAGATCCATTCAAAGAAATGGGAAGGACGCAGACCCAGGTTCTGGGAAATGCTTTCCAAAGAGGCGATCGGAGCAAGGCAGGTATTTTTGATTTTCTGTGAGAAATATTCCTAGGTTTGCAGTTCCTAGAAATGACGTTGCTGGGTCGGAGATGTACGGAACACGTATGCCGACTGTTTTTCAGGGCTTCCTTCGGTGCGTCTCCTCCACCATGGCATGTTATACCTAAAACGTATTTGCTAATTTAATAATTGGAACTTATCTGCATATCTTTGGTTACCGATGAGGCTGACCTTTATTTCGTACCTATTTTATGGTGACTTTCTCTTCTGCGTATCGTTTGCTCATTGTTTGCTCCGATCCTTAGGACTTGTGTTGTCTAATGTGTGCCAAAGGACAAGGACCGCAAAGGGTGGACTCTCAGATGGTGTCAAGAGCTACGCTTCTTCTCCACGTAACTGAGAGGCTTTGTAGAGAAAACGGCTTCTGAAGAAGTCTCTATCGAAGCCTGTAAAGAATTAGGTTCTGACAAAGGACCATGAATCCAGGCGGCATGGCATAGTAGAATTGCGACTATTTATTGGATGCCTGCTTGGTGAGAGGCACTGTCATAGGTATCACCATTAATCTCATAACCTTACGAACTATGAAGAATGATCTCCGTTGTATACGTGGAGAAACCAACACGTTTTCTCAGAGGCATAAAGGGACTTGCCTAAACGCATACCCATTGATAACGGATCGATAATGCGATTTGAACCAGGTCCATGTGTCATGCTACTCACAGAAGGGTCAATGGTAGGTAGAGCAGATAGAATGTATGTGACCATATATAGTAAGACTACTGGGAGCCCCTTAGAGCATTGTGAAGACTTGGCATACCGGGAGTTGATAAAGACGGATGAGTTTGCATTTGCTTTCTGACAGAGGGGGAGATAGAAGTTAGAGAAATCAAAGACGGTGCAACTGATAGATAGGTGAGAGACTAGGCTGGAGGAACGCTGACAGATGTGGTCTGATTGAGTGACAGCCAGTGAGTGGTTGGAGGAGGCCTGCACAGGCGTGCAATATGGTGCTTAGAGTCTACACTCAGCAGGTACAGCACGCTCCTCTTCCGCTCCCCTCCGCTTCTCCAAATCTTTGCAACTACTGGTTCTCCCTGTCATGGCAACTGAGTGCACCTCCTTCAGCGTCTGCATCTTTAAGCTCTGTTTTCCCGTCCACAGACCATGGCTCCTTGGCCTGAGCTGGAGAATGCCCAGCAAGACCCCGATAACTACATCGAAGGGGCCACTACTCAACAGTCAACCACGGCTGTGAAAGAAAAGGAGACCAATGAAAGTAAGTGCCGCTCATGTGGCCCCAGGCTGGCCTTGCGCGGGGACCCCCAGGAGACTCAGGCTTGGTTCCTCATTCCTCCTGGCCTTTGCTGTTTGTTGGTGCAGATGACACCGGGACCTCTGTAACCAAGACTGGACTTCTGCCATCCCGCTCCACCGCGGCACTGATAGAGGAGCCCAAAGCGGAACCCACAGAGGTGGAAGACCCCTGGGATCTACCCGAGCTTAAGCAAAAGGGTATCAAGTGGTCAGGTAAAAATGAGGCCAGCTGGAGCAGGCAGAAGGGACTGAGTTCACCACTGCAGAGCTTTTTGTTGTTCCAATGCCCTTTGAATGCAGACCCTGGCTAGGGTTGTCACCCAGCACTTTTGGAGGCTTAGAATCAAAACATGGGGTGATTGCGGAAAGGTTTGATTTTTTTTCTTTCATTCAGCGAACGTGCCAGCGCTGAGGTTATGGCCAAGCCTGACTCCTGCTGGTCCTTATAATCCAATGTGTGCTGGTCCTGGGTACTGTGAAGGTTGTGGCTACAGCAGAAAACAGACGAGGCCCCGGCTCTGAGAGCCGGGTGGGTGTGCATCAAAAAAGGCTTCCGGAAGACGGAGACTGTATGGCCAGAATAGCCGGGGTGTAGGCAAATGCTGCATTTGTCCAGGGCCAGGTTCTGGCTGCAGATCACACAGCTGGGAGGGAGGAGGTGAGAACCACTTTTAAAAGCAAATGGTTTTCTAAATGGAGGCTGTGATTGCTACCTTGCAGCCACTTTCTAGGAAATAAGTCTGCGCTGTTCTCAAGGCAGTTAGGAGAGCCATTATCTCTGACCCCACACTTGAGCAGGTGGTAAGCGCCCTTCACTGCCTCACTCAGCGACACTGGCTCAGCTGAGCATGGAGCCTTAGTTTGCCTGTCTCCAGACCACACTGAACCCCTCCTCCCCAGTGCAAAGCCTGATGAGACACTTCACCATGGGTTTCAACTAAATGGACTATCGTGGTAATTGCTTTGCAACGGCAGCCGTGGCCCACCTCTGGGCCTTGCTCACAGCTCTCTGGCTGGGAAGGGGGGTGGGGTGGGGGAGTACCGAGCTCATTGCCGAACTTCTCAGTGTTTCAGACACTAAAAGCCTCCGTACCTTTTCCTCTCCCACAGAGAGAGACACCAAAGGGAAGGTCCTGTGTGTTTTCCAAGGGATTGGGAAATTCATTCTGCTTCTGGGTTTCCTCTACTTGTTCGTATGCTCCCTGGATGTTCTCAGCAGTGCCTTCCAGCTGGTCGGAGGTATGAACGAAAGGGTCAAAGGTCGGGGGGTGGGGGCTGTTCTCATTCGGTCCAGACCCTCACCCTCACAACTCAGCCAGCCCTCTTCAGCTGCATTTTAGGACCAGAAGCCACTCAGATCATGTGAAGTCACGTGCCCCATTTCACAGAGGAAAAAACTGAGGGCCTGGCTGAAGTGGCTAAGGCCAGGGCTGGAGCCAGTTCCAAGCTTTCAGCCTCTCCTTTGTCCACAAAGCCTGGACATTTATCTAAGGGATCCCACTTTTCTTTGGGCCTCCCCACCTAAGGGGGGAGTATTGGATAAGAATGTTCCCTTAGGCCAGAGGAACTACAGAAATCAAAGCTGGACCTTGCTGGAGAACCAGGGGCCCCGGCATGGGGGTATCTGCATCCAGAGCAGGAAATGTCTAAACATCTCCCAGAACTGAGTATAGCTGTGCAGAGCGAGGAGAACCCAGAAGTGAAATCACCATGTGCTTGGTCTCCTGTGTCCCCAAAATGGGTGACAACACTGGTCGCTCACACTTTGAGTGCCTCCTGGGTACAGGCATTTTCAGCGACACTGTCCTTTTAAAGCCCTTCCCATTTCTAGAGAGGAGCCGGGCTCAGAGATGGGGCCTGAGGTTCACAGCCTGAAATTGGCACAGTGAGATTCAAACTCAGGGCCGTGTGATGCAGAGGACTGGATTTTTACCCCCACTGGCGCCTCTCTTGCGAGCTCATCTTTGTGACCTGGGAGAATTTGGGAAGGGAGCACTTGTGGGAGAGCATGAGGGACTTACTGACTCTCTGGATGCCGCTTGTGGTTCCTCTGGTCCAAGGCAGAATCAGCAAGAGGCTTTGCTCTCTGAGTATGTCAGACAGGTCACTCTCTGGACCTCGGTCATCTTTATAAAATGGAGCAGGGAATGGATAGATGGTCTCAGAGGTATACTCTCAAAAATGACAGCCCCAGTATTCAATTACAGGCTGAGGCTGGGGCTGAGGATTCAGGGCTGGGGTGGAGGGTGAATTGAGAAGATCCACTCCTGGAAGATAAATCCTAGGAATCAGGAATACATCCCCGATAGGAAATAGGACATCGGGAGATTCACTGGCACCCATTGGGCCGAGTACATAGATGAGGCCAGGTTCAGGTTCAGGATCAGAAGAGGCTAGAGGAGGGCTTGCGGATGGAGTGGCTGAAGGGGGCGTGCACAGTGAAGGGAAAAAAATGAACGAGGCTCTGGGGAGTGGGACAGGGCATGTCTCAAGGCATCAGGGCGGTGCTGAGAAGATGCATGAGGAAGCAAGATGCCATAGGTACCAGCAGGGCCAGAGGCTGTGCTCTCCGACGCATAGTCAGCGTTGGCCCTGGCTGGAGACTTGGGCACTCCGTGCGCCCAACCTAACCTGTGATGTGACCATGTTTCTTTTATCCAGGGAAAGTGGCCGGGCAGTTCTTCAGCAACAACTCTATTATGTCCAACCCCGTGGCGGGGCTGATGATTGGGGTGCTGGTGACCGTCATGGTGCAGAGCTCTAGCACCTCCACCTCCATTGTCGTCAGTATGGTGGCCTCCTCGCGTGAGTCCAGGCACCCACGAGCCCAGACGTTCCTCGCCTTTGCAGCTAGGGAGCCTGGGAATTACTGCGAACGTGACTGTCACCGTTATTCTCCTTTGTTGTCCAACTATGACGTGTTCCACTCCGGGTCACAGACAGCCTCCTCTTTCCATTTTCATAACCGAATCTGAAAATAGGCCCCGATGCTTGAAGACTCTGAATTATTTAGAACTGTACTATCCAGTCCGGCTGCCGCTAGCATATGTGGCTATTTAATTATATTTAAAATCTCGATTTTAGTTTAAAATAGAAAACCCAGTTGCTCAGTTGAGCTAGCTATATGTCAGGGGGTCCGTGGTCACGTGTGGCTAGAGGCTGTCCTATTGGGCAGCGCAGATACAGGACATTTCCATCACGGCTCTCAGTGGCAAGAATAAAGACATCTAACCACATCACACATTAGCTTTGGTACACCTGAGCTTGGGGAGCTGGCATCCCAAACTCGAACCTGCCCGATATTTGCTCTGGCTTAGTTAAGACAGACTCTGTAAATGGGACCAGTTTGAACAGGTGAATTTTCAGCCCAAGCCAGCATTTTAGCCACAATTAACTAGAGCCTTTTCTGGGCCAAATTAGGAAAAGGTATTACTTTAAAATACTGTCATGTATTTCAACACGTTGTGGCGGTATACAAGTTTTGTTAGAAAAAGAAACTATACTGCCAGGACTTTGCCATAATAAATAGCGCAAGTCCTTAAACACTGTCTTCTGGTCTCCTTTAAGGTGGCCTTACATCTAAGAATTCAGAAAGGCACTTCGAAACTAGGGCCCACAGAAGGGCTTCATAGGGTCTAAGGGTTCCCTGAAATTTTGCGCTAAAATCTTTTTGGTCCCCATGCCTTTCTATGGTGAGTTGCTGTAGTTTTCCTCAGATTTACTGCCAGGTGCAGAACCCAAAGAGGATAAGAGGTGCTGCTGCGGGGGGCGCTGATGAGTTCAGCAGGCCTTGGGGCACATAGGAGCATGACCAAGCTTCCTTCCAAAACTTGCTAACTAACGCACTGTTTTCTACACTCCAGTGCTGACCGTGAAAGCTGCCATCCCCATTATCATGGGGGCCAACATTGGGACCTCGATCACCAACACTCTCGTGGCGCTCATGCAGGCGGGAGACCGGAATGTGTTCAGAAGGTAGGAGGCTCAGAACTGGCGTTTGCCACCATCAGGCTCATCGGTTTTGGCCAGGTTGTCATAACAACCTTGAGCCAATAAGAACATGCTTGTCATCCTGGAGCGCTTAGAGCTGGCCACAGTGGGGTGCAGCTGGGGGAAGGGATCACATCCTGCGCAGCCCCCTGATCTGCATAGCAGGGAGAATAAGGGTGTCAACACCACTGTATTGCCTAACGGAGTAAACACAGTCCTACAGGTGAATGCTTAGCAAGGCGCCTGGCACCGTCAGGACTCCCCGAATGCAAGCCCGAGCTGGGAGCCGACCTGCAGCGTGGTGGAGTTCAAACAAGGCCAGCTGGGTCAGGATTCGCTGTCCTGCTTAGTCAGAAATAATTACACCCTGAAGCTTCCATTTTCGGCCAGCTGAACCCATGCCACTTTTTCTTTGTTCTTCACTTGCCAGAAAAAGGCAAAATGTAGCTTCTGCGGATGCATAAGATGTGAAAATGGGGCAGGTTGGATCCAGACAAAGGGAATCAATCCTTTTTCCGAAATGTTAATGTGGAAGTTAAGCACATTTCCTAGCCTCTCTTCTAACAGGTGACAGACTTTTTTGCTTATTAAAACTGCAACATCAGCTTTGTCTACACGACGCGCTTACTGTGTGGTTCAGGCCATGGCCTTCGACAGGCTGCGGGGCCAGCAAACGTCCCCACTCTTTCTTGTGTCCCTGAAGAAATGTGCCGAGGGTCAAATCAATACACATTATCCATGGCATTCGCTAATCTGACCTTCGCAAGCAGAGTAGGCCTTTCTATGCCCCATTTTATCAACGTAGAAATGAGGTATGAGGTTAAGTGACTTCACTGAGACATGGCTGGGACTCAAGGCTTTCTTATTCAGATTTTGTGTTCTTTTTACTGTCACATAATTTTCTGCCTCTGGATAACTTATGAAAGAGAAACATGCAATCTATGAAGGTACCAGCACATAGGAATATTGGTGACCTTGCTTATGCCCTGTTTGGGATATTTAGAATAGATTGCTTTCAGTAACATCATTGGGGATTTTCTTTCTTGGTGGTTTGGATTATGTCCTTAGGTAGATCCCTAGAACAATTACTATATAAAAAACCTGTAAGACTCTGAAAACATCTTGCCAAACTACTAAGAAATATTTATCACTTTATATCAGCAGCTTATGAAAATGTCTTAAGTCACCTTCTTAAAGGAAAACTTTTTCCACCGAGGACAAGATAAATGAAAATTTTGTTATATATTAGCCTTGTTTCTTGTAGAGACTGTTCAAATGTTACATCGGAGTCTCAAGATATTAAAAAAAAAAAATTTAAGAATTCACTTGGGTATGGAGGGCTTTGGTGTTTACCCTTGTGCTGGTCCCCAACCTCCCAAGGAAGGTTGTCATCGATATGTACGGTTCACAAGTGGCGTTGATGCTGAGCTTACTGTTGCTGCTATAACACGTCTGGCTCCCTTTATCCCAGTGGAGAAAACTGCTATCTGGTCCGAGGGGAAAGGCCCTGCCTAGCAGTGGAAGACAAGGGGCCTGGGCGGTGCCCACGCAGTGGTCGACCCGTTCCCTATGCCAGCCCTGTTTCCTCCTCTGTCAGATGGAGAGAGTAATAACACCCACTTTGGGGGTTGCTGTGAGAATGAAAATCAGATTGTGCACATCTCTGTACCCAGATAGCTGGCACCTGGCAGACGATGCAAGTAATGGCCCGTCTAGACGGGTGCCCGCTCACGCATTGACGCACGGGGCTGATGGCTTGGCGGGGTTTCCTTCTACAGGGCTTTCGCGGGGGCCACTGTCCATGACTTCTTCAACTGGCTCTCCGTGCTGGTGCTCCTGCCCTTGGAGGCTGCCACCAGTTACCTGGAGTTACTGACCAACCTGGTGGTGGAGTCCTTCCATTTCAAGAGTGGAGAAGACGCCCCAGCACTTCTGAAAGTCATCACGGATCCTGTCACAAAGAAAATTATCGAGGTAACTTAGGTTTCTTCTGAGAAGAGGGCTCACCCCCTCCCCCTTCACCTCCCCCTCCCCCCACGCAGCCGGGGAAGGACAGGGCTCTATAAACACTGCTGTTTGTCTGCCCCTGCAAAAGGCAAAGAACAGAACCGGGGACACTTGGTCCAGTAATTGGCCTTTTTTGTGTCCTTAACTTCAACACGTGTGTCATCTTTATTGCAATGGGAGTGGAGGGTGGTGAGTGCTTCTCAAGACTCAAGGAATGTCTATTGGACACTTTGTCCCAACTACTGACCTCAGCGCCAGTGGTCTCACTGATAAAGGTATTATCCTACTTCTAGCCAAAGGGGAAGGTTACCGCCCTTCTCTTCCACCTCCCCTCTCTGCTCACTAGGGGTCTGTCCATATTATTAAAATGAAAGAAGGCTTTATGGATGTTGCTGTGGGGAGAAAGGCCAGCTTGGACCTTGATTCTTCATTTTGCCTTCTGGTTTTCTCTGTCATTCAGTCATCCAGTGATTATCTACATGCTTTCTAGATACCAGTTCACTGTTACTACAATTTATCAAGTGCTTGCTGGTCTTCCCCCTGGGAGTGCAGATAGAGTGAGTCTCAGCTCACTTCTGCAGGGGCTCAGCTCAGTCTGTTCTCGTCTTCTGAGCCCCTCTTTATAGCAGCCCCTGTGTAGAACCCCTTCTTACGTCCGTTCTGAGATTGTACTGACTCTCTTCTGTGCATTGCCTTCCTCAGCTGAATCAAACTGTCATCAACCAAATTGCAATGCAAGATTCAGCAGCCCAAAACATGAGTCTGATCAAGATCTGGTGTAAAACTCTAACCACCGTGGTAAGTTTCTAAGAATATAGCTGGGCAGGTGAACTCTTGCATCGGTACTTTAAGCAAATCCCTTCCTTCAAAGTGGGCAAATAAAAGGTAAAGGAAAAGAAACATCGGGGATGTCCGAAAAGTTAAAACTGGCCAGTGAGAATCCTTTAGGAAACGAGTCCTTGAATGCTGGATGGACAGACAGACTACTACAATAAGTAGAACAGACTGCCTTTTGCCCCATTTCACACCACACATACGCTATTTCCGGCTTGTCACTATTTTCACGTCTTTTAGCTTGTCTCTGGTCACGTCTGTTCCCATTTATGGATGGACCCCTGGAAACAGTGTGTCACGCTTACAAATACACACATTGATGCGTGTCTCTCCCTAACCCCCATCAAAAATGAGTGTTATGGATGATGCACTCCATTTCTCATGTTTGCCACCCAGACTCAGGTGAATGTGACCGTCCCCTCGACTGAGAACTGCACCTCCCCCTCCCTCTGCTGGACGGATGGTGTCCACACCTGGACCATCAAGAACGTGACTTACCAGGAGAACATTGCCAAATGTGAGTAAACTCAGCCTCAGCTGCTGGGGCATGCCGTCTGGGGTGCTGACGGTCGACATCCAAGATCCTGTCACTATGAGACGGAAGGAATAAACTGGGGGCGCAACAACCATCTGTGGCCCTGGACGAGTCCATAACCCCCTAACGAGGACTTTCCATGGTCTCCTCAGGCCAGCATATCTTTGTGAATTCCAACCTCCCGGATGTTGTCGTCGGCGTTATCCTGCTGGTGACCTCCCTGTTCGTGCTCTGTGGCTGTCTGATCCTGATCGTCAAGCTCCTGGGCTCCGTGCTCAAGGGACAAGTAGCTGCTATCATTAAGAAGACCATCAATACCGGTGGGTGCATTGTCCCCGGTCTGGGCTTTCTAGGGGTTGGCATCACTGTTACCACCTCAGGGGGCTCCCTTAGATTCTTATCCAGCAATGGCCTCTGCTGGAGTTTTCCTCTTAGACACAGAAAGCTATGGAAGTTTTAGACACTATTCGCCCTTGAAACCTTCTTTGGTCTCAGGTAGGCACAGGGAGCAAGCATGAGCTTCCGTTGCACATTTGCAAGGTCCTGAGAAGGAGCCAGAGAGCTGTGAAAGAGGCCTTCTTTCCTGGGAGGTCTCCTATGTGTCCAGGCTTCTTCAGGAAATGTCTAACCTATGCTCACTCTGGGACCCACTTCCCTTCAACTCTTGGGAAGAAAATGTGGTTCTGTGTAAATACATCAACATTTTGTAGCAGCCAATGTAACTCCAGTGTTCAAGAGGAGCTCCTGAGTGTGGTCTGGCCAATGAGAGCGTACCAAGCCAAGGACA
Source organism: Rousettus aegyptiacus (assembly GCF_014176215.1). NCBI lineage: Eukaryota > Metazoa > Chordata > Mammalia > Chiroptera > Pteropodidae > Rousettus > Rousettus aegyptiacus. The sequence continues at coordinate 14,141,950 of NW_023416285.1, forward strand.
TGACCGCTCTGTGAAAACTAAGTGAAATGGGGCTGAGAATACCTCCCAGGGTTGTTGTAAGGGTGTCCTGAGGGTGAGCTGAGTGACTCTGGGTGCCTGCTGGGTATGCAGGGCTGATCCTGTGCCAGAGGTGCTGAGGTCTGGGTTGGGAGGCTTACGAAGCTGCTGTATTTTCTTGACGCTCCTTTTCTTAGGTAGAAACACTTGGAGGGTACGCAGTGCTGGGAGACTAGGGCAGGAGGAAGCATAGAGGACCAAGTGCTCAGAGCTTTGCAGGAGGCATATGGTGATTTGGGTGGTGTCTTAGCCAATCCAGCTGCTATAACAAATTACCATAGACAGAGGGGCTTAAACAACAAAAATGTATTCTCACAGTCCTAGAGGCCGTGAGGTCTAAGATCAGGGTGCCAGCAAGGTCAGGTTCAGGTGAGGACACACGTCCTGGTCCACAGATGGCCGTGTCCGCTGTATCCTCACATGGGGGACACAGTGGAGCAGAAGAGGGCTCTCCCTTCTATAAGGGCACTAATCCACTTGTGAGGACTCCACCCTCGTGACCTAATTACCTCCCAAAGGCCATACTTAATACAATCACACTGCAGGGGAAGGGTTTCAACCTGAATTTGGTGGTAGTGGGGGTGGGGGGGATACAAACATTCAGTCCATTACATGTGGGTTCAGCAATTGTAACCTCTGACCTCCAGTGAATGTGTTTTTGTCTTCATAACATACCCACATCCTTGGTTTCGCCATCTGAATATGCAGAGGGAAAGAATTTTTTAATTTGCTATTTTAGACTATGGTATGGGACACTAAACGAGCTCATGCCCCACCCCAACTTTTATGGAGGTACCAGCTAGGTTCCAACCCGAGCCTTCCTAGAAGGATTGTGACAAATCTCTCTGTCTCCCAGATTTCCCTTTTCCTTTTGCCTGGTTGGCGGGCTACCTGGCCATCCTCGTGGGGGCAGCCGTGACCTTCGTCGTGCAGAGCAGTTCGGTGTTCACGTCTACGATGACCCCACTGATCGGTGAGTTTCTCCCTGGCTTCTCCTTCTGGTCACCATTCCCATCTCCTGTCACCTCCCTGGGGCTCATGTTAATAGCTTTGTATTTCCCCACAGGTATCGGTGTGATAAGCATCGAGAGGGTGTACCCACTCACACTGGGTGCCAACATTGGCACCACCACCACCGCCATTATGGCCGCCTTGACCAGTCCCAGCAGCACTCTAAAGAGCTCACTCCAGGTCAGGAAATGTTGCATGGGGCAGGGACTCTGTGTGGGGGGAGATACAATCCCATCCATGGCCTTGCAAGCAGATGGCTTCTAACGAGAGCCAGGCTTTTTTCTGTTACATCCAAAACTGTGATGTGGAGAAGCAACAGGGAGGCTTAACAGCAAAACCATCTCCTCCTTGGAGAGGCAGTGAGACTCCCAGCACTGGCAGTTATTGAAATAAAGGTGGGGTGGCCAATCAATAGAGGTGGAAAGAGAATTCAGGAAGCAGAGACCACCACGCTTGCGTCTCTGCCCCCTTTCTTGGGGAACTCTTCCTGGACATTGGGAGGTCACCTGTGGCCTTGGCTTGGCAGTAAGAAGAATCAGGGCCACCTTTCCTTCCTGGATCAACTATGTGACCTTGGGCAAGAAGACCTTTGCCATTTGAATCCTTGTCTCACCGTGTACACACTAAGTGACCTTAGAAAGGTCACCTAAAATTCGAGCATCAATTCCCTCATCTGAAAAATGGGAACCATAATCCCTACCTCATTTGGGTTATTATAAAGATCTAATTATAAAGCCACACCATCCAATAGAAATACATATGGGCATAAAATATAAATGCAAGTCGTCGCCCATGTAATTCGAAGCTTTTTAGTAGCCACAATTTTTAAAAATTAAAATGGAACAGGGAAAATCAATTTTAATAATGTATTTAACTCATTATCATTTCGCCATGTAATTGATATAAAAAAAAAATCAGTGGGTATTTTGCATTCTCTTTTGAACCAAGTCTGCAATCCAGTGTGTATTTTACACTTATATTCACCTGTCCAACATCTTGTTTTAGATTGCCCTGTGCCACTTTTTCTTCAACATCTCAGGCATCTTACTGTGGTACCCAATCCCGTTCACCCGCCTGCCCATCCGCCTGGCCAAGGGGCTGGGTTCCATCTCAGCTAAGTACCGCTGGTTTGCCATCTTCTACCTGATCGGCCTCTTCCTCCTGTTCCCACTGACAGTGTTTGGCCTCTCGCTGGCCGGGTGGCCCGTGCTGGTGGGCGTGGGGGTGCCCATCGTTTTAGTGCTCCTTCTGGTGTTGGTCCTCAAGCTCCTGCAGTCCCGCTGCCCGGGCGTCCTGCCCAAGAAGCTCCAGACTTGGAACTTCCTGCCCTTGTGCATGCGCTCGCTGAAGCCCTGGGACCGCGCGGTCTCCCTGTACTCCAGCTACTGCGAGAGACGCTGCTGCTGCTGCTGCCGCGTGTGCTGCCGCCTCTGCTGCCGCCTCTGCTGCCTGCTGTGCTGCCCGTGCTGCCGCTGCAGCAAGTGCTGCCGGGAGCTGGAGGAGGTGCCGGACATCCCCGTCAAGGCCCCCGAGGCCTTTAATGACATCGCCATAGTCAGAGAGGCCCAGGACGGGGCCCCCAAGTCCCCCGTGGATGCCCTGGACTCAAGCACCGCCTCCAGGAGCACAGCCTTGTAGGGGCCGCCGGGAGGCCGGCGGAGGGGCCCGCATCTCACATGCTCCTGCGCCCTCCTGGTTCTGCACGTCTTTCTCCATCTTCCTGAGGAATGTCACCGTCGTCAGATCTGACTCTCGTTCCCCTTTGCACAGTGCGCCAACCTGCACTGTACTTTTATATCCACTGCTTCTCCCTGGGTCTTCCACTCCCACGAGGATGCAGAATGATACTGAAAAGAGTTAGACGATGAAACTCAACTAGAGAGATGAGCATACCCGCCCACCCCTGCGCACACTGGGTTGGTCAATAGGACTTATTTTCATATGTAACCATCTTCTGAAGTCCCAAGGGAGGAATTTATGGGAGTTTCTTATAGGCGTACACACATGCTTTTCTAACGGACAAAACTCAGACATCTCTTCTTTACTGACGACTGGCTTCAGCCAAGGGCAGCTGCTCCCCTGTGTCCTTGCCCCAGAGCAGCCCGGTTCGGGGGAAATAATGTAATTGTCTGGAGACCCGAAGGAGACCACAGGCATGGGCTTTCCTCATCTGGGCATGTGTGGCTAGTCCATTTCATCTGTTGTGTCCTTGAGTGTCTGGGATGGGAGCCACATTAAAGCTACAGAGAGATCAGGATGCATGTTAGCTCACCTGTTGCTCCATCTTCCTGAGAGAACAACGGCCTGTTCCGGAGCTGGGTAGGTGGAGGGTGAGAGCCAGGCAGTGGCGAGCCTGGGGGGAGGGGCGGGGGATGGGTTCTCTGCTAAAAGGGCCTGGGGTTCTTCTTAATTTGGCTATTTTGGAAGCCAAATTGACTGTAGCTAAAGCCTAGTACTACTCTTGGACTCAGGTTCTCTTGAGTCTCCTACACTGCTGCTGCCTTGAGTCCCAGGAAGCACGTGAGCACAGGACAGTTTTACACTTCTGTCTCCTTGCTCTGCGTGCAAGGTGACTGGGTCAGATTTTGGTAAGCTTCCATCCAACCACTTATCCATCCATCTAAGCCAGATGTGCTTTGGAGTTTTGAAACTCTTCCAAACATTCTGCCATATTCCCATATAGATGAACTTTAATTTCTTGCCTTCTCTCCAGACTTTTCTCTGAGGATAGAAACTGGAGGCTTGCTGGACTCCCCACAGAACTGTAATCATCAGGGGGCAGTAGGGTTCTTGTGTATCTGTACATCCAAGGGGTATGGTCCTTCTTGTTCCAGATGCCTTCTAGAGCCCCGCTGCTCCTCACACCCCAACAACTCACTCCTCCCTGGAGAGAGTGAGCTTCGACCTAGTCTGGGGAAGGAGGGATTGGTGGTACCTTACTTCCTAATCCTGCCCTTTCCCATCCTAACTTATCCTTCTTAACAGGTTGGGGTACCAAACCGAGCCCACCCCTGACCTTCTCTCTTTGTAGATACCAATTCCCTAACGGCTCTTTATATGCCATATTTATAGCCATGGGCCTGTACAGCGTTTTTCATAACTTATATAGTAAATAGTGCAATGTGTTTCGTGCTCTCATTTGGAAATGAGGCTGGGTTCTGTGAGATGGAAAGACCACCTTCGTATTTTGTTTTGATAATCCACCTTTCTGATGTGCCTGTTAGCCACGCCCATGCCTCACTCTAAATATTGTAAGCTAAACCCGGGCAGGGCTGTGGCCCTCTTTGCACTCTGATTTTTAAAAATTGGATCCTTGTACCTGTGATTGTATTTTTTTACTGGTTGTGGGAAGGGGACAATAAAGATAATCAAACCTGAAAGGAGCGTGTTGCTTTCTATTATATGGAAATGAGGACCTCCTGGGTCTATTCCCTAATAATTTTAGGCCATTCCCCTTACTTACTGTCATTATTCACGACCAGGGCCAGCACCATAATTCGAGAGGCCCCTTGTTCAAAAAGCAGGGAGAAAGTGCCATTACAGGTGTTAACAATGTAAAGTTTTCCTTTCCTCCACGATCTCTCTCTCGTCTTAAAATTCTGCTATTTGCAGATGCTCTTCGACTTACGAGGTTATGTCCATATAAAGTCATAAATTGAAAATAGTAAGTCAAAAATGCACTCACTAACCTACTGAACATCATAGCTTAGCCTAGCCTACTTTAAGCATGCCAAAAGACAATATCCAAATAACACTGGCAACATAGTGCACTGTAGAGTATCAGTTGTTTACCCTTGAAATTGGGTGGCTGACTGGGAGCTGTGGCATTTTGCTGGCTCATAAAAAATATTAAAACTCAGCCTTCAGAGCATGGTTTCTGCTGAAGGCATATCATTTTTGCACTATCATCAAGTCAAAAAATCATTAAGTCATACCATTGTGGGTTGGGGAACATTGTAATACTATCTTAAGCAAAATTTAAGTTATTAGCATGGATTTTACTGTTCCTATTGTGTAATGTCAGTTTTAAATGTGGAATCATCGAAATTATAACAGTCATATTTTGTAGCTTATAATATGTATTTGCTACTAGAACAGCAGGAACTGCACCAAACTAAATTGTTTTTATTTTATTTCATTTTTTAGTGTGTGCACATTGTACCAATACTCCATCTTACTGATGAGTAAAGAAGTAAGAATGAGGCAGGGTATAATAAAGTTCCTTGGTTTCTTTTGTTTCAAAGTTCTAGTTTGATGGAAAGCATGGCCTTTCAGGGCTGTCAGTGCCCCAGCTTTCTCAGACATGACACTCACCTTGTACTTGGCTTTGAGTCTTGCTGCGCTTCTCTGCACATGAGTCTACAGGAATTCTGTATTCCTGGGGCATTATAAGTTTTGTGTGCATAGAGTAACAAAAAACTGCGTGCACATATTGCCCATTCTCTTCTGCTCACGTGCATGCTTCGTTGTCTTATGAACTTCACTTGCAGAATGCAAGTTAAAAGATAAAACAGGTAAGAATTTTGGGGCCCTGACAAAAGAACATTTTAGTCAAAGATAAGACCCTTCTTGTGTGACTGACTACACACCCAAGAAACTGGCCCTGCCCACCACCCCATGCCATCTTTCTCAATGTCCCTTTCCTCCTCTGGAATACGGGACAGTAACACATGGCTACCTATGATTATTAAAACAAGGTTATGCATGCAAACATTTAGCCCAAGATTGGTTTACTAAGTGCTTAACGTATAGCCATGTCTTAAATTATAGGAGACTAACATGCATGGCATTTGCACAAGATACACTCCCCATGCTTGTTTGCATTTTTCTACTCTGAGTATTTCCAAAGTAAAACACCAAGTCAAGAAACCTGCTGTCACCCTAAGCCACAGAGGCCAGGAACTGGCCTTGGAGTCATTATCAGGATGAATTGGACAAGTCACGTGACTCATTTCCAAATGGACCTGTGGGTCAGTCTGAGGACTAGGTTACGAAATAGCCCAAGGACAGCACACAAAGAACTCCTAGCATTTTGGGAAACAAATTTGTGCTGTCCTCTAATGAAAAATTCACTTTATAGTCCCATTGTTTTAAAAAGGTTTTTACATGATTTTTTTCAGTTAAAAATTCGATAGTTCTAGAGAGTTTATAAGAGTTGACATAGTAATTTGCTCTATCCCTCCCCATTCTTTATTTTCTACATTTCAGGAGCCGGGCTCAGAGAAGTCGAAGGGACTTATCTATCCTTATCACAGAAGTACAGTTAACCTTGAGCAACATGGGGTCAAGGGCACCAATCCCCAAGCAGTCGAAAATCTGAGTATAATGTTTGACTTCCCAGAAACTTAACTATAGTCAGCTTTTCGAATCAGTAGATCGAACTAACTGCAGGTCTCAGAAACAATATTTTCAGTCCATAATTGGGAATACAAAAATACTGTTTTTGATCCATGACAGGTTAAATCCACAAATGCCAAATCAGCAGATATGAAGGTCCAACTGTATTTATTTTTAAAAATTTGAGCATTTCAAACTGCTACTGTCCGAGGGCAGTATGTAGTAAATCGGGGATTTGAACCCAGATCCCCTAGACCTTAGGCCCTGAGTTTTAAATCACTGTACACATTGAGTAGTGGATAAACTGACAGATTCAGAAACTAAAATTCTAGGTTTAACCCAGTGCTATAATACATTTGAAAAATTTTTACAAAGGGTATATACTTCTTGAGTAAAATGTAAATTATCAAACTGGAATCAAGAAATAGGTAACCTAACCAAAGCAATAAGCAATGCAAAAAAATGAAAGAAAAATTGATTGTCTCTCTGAAATGCCGGACTGAGATTATAAGAGAACAGTTATTTTAAAAAGACCTTGGAGGAATAGATAATTCCCATTGATAAAGAAAGTGTTTCAAGACAAGGGACAGAGGAAACCATGGATTGTGTCACAGTTCAGTTTATAAAGCTAATCAGACACAAATTTAAGAAGTGTAGATAATGTTCACCTATATAAACAGAAACAAAAACTTTAAACAAAATTCCAGCAAATAAACCTAGCAACATATAAAATACTGTTATGTCAGAAATGTAAGGATGGTTTGATATAAACAAAAATCTACTCCAAATTTAAATCAATATCTGTCCTCTTGATAGGGATTTAAAAAAAAAATTGATAAAATCCAATATCTATTTCTGCTTTATTTTTAAAGAGTACACTTGGATTTTAAAAACAGACTTTCTTTTTTCATTAGTATTTTTAATTTTTCAGTTACAGTTGACATTCAATATTACATTAGTTTCAGGTGTACAGCACAGTGCTTAGACATTCACATAGCTTACAAAGTGATCCCCCTGATAAATCTAGTACCTACCTGACATTGTACATAATTATTACATTATTATTGACTATGTTCCCTGTGCGGCACTTCACATCCCCATGACCGCTTTGTAACCTCTAATTTGTACTTCTTACTCCCTTTGCCTTTTCAACAACAGTCTTCCCTTTCATGATAAAGAACATCTATCTCAACATCCAATAACTAACTGATATCAATAAGAATGAACACCATCCTTAAAAGCAAAACACCAAAAGCATCCCCCCGTAAAAGTCAGGAATAAGACAAAGATACAGGTTGCCATCACAGCTTTTTTTGTTGGTTTTTTTTGTTTTTTTTTTTACCATTGTTCCAGCAGCTTTAGCCATTACTAAATAAAAGAAATAGAATTCACAATAGCAAGAATGCTATTAGCTACTCAGGAATAAATGTAGTAGAAATGTGGGGGAAAAAAATCAAAATTATGTGTAATATATATACAATATAATCTTTACTAAATCAAAAAAAAATGCATAGACAACAAGCAACTGTGGTTGAAATAAGGAGTTCCATGGAAAGTAACCTCACAGGATGATCTGATCATAAATTCCTACTGGACAGGTCATGGTGGTTAGTCACACCCCAGGCCTATAACGTCTTTAGTGAAACGTTTCAAGCCAGCCCTGTCCATTATTATTATTATTATTATTATTATTATTATTGTTATTGTTATTATTATTAGTTTCGATTACATAGTACATTGGTTAGACATTTATATAGTTTATAAAATGATCAGCCCTGTCCATTCTTGTGTGCCTGGGTTAAGAAATCTTTAAATACCAGAAGTAATACCCCTCCAAGGGGTATCAACCCTCAAGAGAGCACATATGCTTGTTAACTATCCGGTAACCCACTTCCTACCTTGCTTCCCCCAATCCTCCTCCTGGCCCCTCCTAAATTCCAAATGCATAAAAGAAGCTGCAAAACTATTATTCTCTGGACCATTTGGGATCTTCCTCCTTTGTATGTGTCGTCAGCGCGGCTCAAATAAACTCTTATAAAAATTCTCTACAGAGATGGACGTTTCTTACATCGATATAGCTTTTTAAAAATCTCTCGGAACTTTCAATTTAGCATAAGCATAAATTTTACAATCAGAAAAAAATAAACAGCAACAACAGAGAAAAAAAGTTCCAGAGTAAGAGTCAAAAATGTGGTGAGAGCGCAGAGAGGGGGGAAGCTGGGAAAGGCGTCGGCCTGGAACCAGAGTGCAGGCCCTCCTCTCCCAACGACTCTTTAGACAATCCTACTTCCTGGATTTGTCTCTGCTCATCCTGAGCTGAACGTGACTATCTCTTAGGACAGTGGAGTTCAAATTTCTTTATGAGCCAAGCCAAAACCTGCAGCAACTAGATGGCTGTAAAAGATGCCAGAGGGCAAGCAGGTTGTGTGATAAAGTTTTTCCAACTGGTTTAAGTCCTCAAGCCCAGAGACCCTACGGGCTGGGCTTCTGGGGCCTTCCGCCTTCTCCTGGCCTGACCTTTGCTGAAGAGTGCAAGGTCCTAGCCCAAGGCAGGAATGAGTCTTTGTTGGCCAACTTTGTTTTTCAGTGCCACTTTCATAGGATCAACCTGGAGAGGGAGGGAAAGAGCTGAGGGGTTTCTCCGTGTGTGTGAATAGGCAAATGTCACTATAATCTCCAGACATTTCCTTAAAAATTCATTCTCTGGGTAAGTTAACGGGAATTCTGTTTTGCTTCACCCTGTTAACCTCTGAGGGTCTCTAGAAGTTCCTTCACATTCCTGTTCTCACTGCTCACCTTTCGCTCCAAACTATACCTTCTGTCTCCTGCTCCTTAATGATGAGGAGCTATGGGCCTTTAGTGCCACTTGACTCATTTAGTGCCACTTGACTCTCTCCTTCGTGCCTCCAAAGCACTAGGATTGAGCTCTTTAAAGTCACAGGCTTATCTAAAAACTTGAAAATGTCATAGAGTGGACAACACAAGAAAGAAAACTTAAATCTTAACTCATTCTATTGGCCACAGGTGGCCACCTAGAGTTCCTTCCTGTCTGGCTTTCTCCTTGGCCTAACTCCCTGGTGCTCAGCCAGCTCCTTCCTCTCGGATCTCGGCCTCGGTTCAGTTTCCCCTGCCTCAAGGTCCAGAGATCTCCAAGAGTGTTCACAGAGGAAGCCCCAAAGCAGTGAGCATCCTAGCAGGCCCGGGGGCACACTTACCCCTTACTAGGCAGAATGGCAGCGCTCTCTCTTCAGAGTTGCAGATGTCCAGGCCAGGTCTTGGCATAAGCATCAAAGAGGCTTCTCTCTGCAAAAGGCAGCTCCCTCCATCCCCTATCTGCAGGATGACCTCTGTGGGCCACTCGTCCCAGGGTTGTTCTTGACTTTGGGGAACCTGTTAAGATACTGAACCCCAGGCCCCATTCCTAACAGTGCCTTTCGGTAGATCGAGGGCCCAGGAATCTACATTTTTAGAAAATAACCCAAATGATTCTGGTGCACATGATTATCAAATCACGCTTTATAAGAACTCTGCCCCAGCAAAGGGTAGAAATTAAGCCCGTTTAGACACGGTTTGCCAGGCCTCCTCGCTCTCCCTTCCTTCCTTTTTCCCTCACTCCTCCTCCCACTTCTCGTCTTCCTTTCTACTTTTTTTTTTTTCCCCCTATACACACACACAAAATGCTAATAGTCATTTCTGGGTGATAAAACATATTTATAAAAGTTTTATATATATTATATTTATTTCTGTTATATATTTATAATTTATATTCATATGCATGTTAACCTAAAAATAAAAAAGCCAAAGCGAGAGGCAACAAGCGTTTATTTGAGCAATAGCTATTTGGGAAGCAGTGATTCAGGCAGAAACCCAAATAGTGATCCAATTAGGAGGTGAAGGCAAGGGGTATTTATGAGAAAGAGAAGAGGGATAATTACGGGATAGAAGAAATGAATTTCTATGGCTGTTAAGAAGCTAAGGGAGGAATTTCTTCAGGTGCAGATAAGCTAACGTAAGGTGGCAATTTTAAAGGCTGTCTTTATCAGTCCCGTAGTTGTTTTGGAAAACACTGCTTTAGCCCCGGACCGTAGATGTTCTGCCCAATACCAACATTCCAGAGTATGAGGAGTGAGGTGTGCAAGGCGTTTCCTCTCAGATGGCTGCCCGCACTCCGTAACTCCATTTATATTACTTTTTATTTGTAAATGAATGTGTAAGGAAAATATACTTATTTTCCTGCTCTCATCCTAATATTTCAACCATAAACTTACATTATTTTGTCATGAGTAAAAAAAATGAATCCCAAGAGGCGTGTCAATAAAGAAACTGGATTTGGCCCAGGAGCCTTCCCTCATCAATCATGTTATCTCAGTCATCAGGGCGTTGTTGACCTGACTCCACAGAAACCTCGGGATTGACTGGTATGCTCACCAAGGACAGGAAGTCAAGGACAGGAAGTTCCTTTGGCCTCAGGTGGGTTGAGCTCTGAGCTTGGAAGGGGAAAAGGTGCTTAAGGTCAAAGGTCATTGTCCTCCTGTACCACCTGATCATTTCCCTTCCTTTCTCTCTACCTCCCACCCCCAGCCCTACCTTGAGGTCCTGGAGGCTCTGTGGCACCCTGGCGAGTCTGATCCCACCCTTAGCCCGAAGAACCATTTCATGTGCTACACTTAAGGACATACTGAGATTCATAATGAAAAGCACCTCGCACATTGTTTGGTGTGTGGTCAGGCTTAAATACGAATTTTGTTAACTCTCAGGAGTAAGCACAGAGAAAGTGAGAAGACCCAATTCCTTGGAACGGGGAGGTAAGAAGAAAGGCTTCCCAGAGGGGTGATGGCCGAACACAGCACCGAAGCCTGAGCGGTGAAGTGCTTTCCTAGAAAAAGGAACAAAGTCCCTGAGGCAGGGAAAACTGGACCTCAGAACACTCAAGGAATTTACCTGTAAGGCAGCCAGGAAAGGGCATGAGGGGTTGCATTTGAGATGATCCTGGAGCAACAGACAAATTGGCTCAGACCAAGATAAAGAGCACGTACTTGTTCTCCAGGAGTTTGAACTTGATCCTGACGGATCTGGTGAAAACTTTGAGAAGCCACCTGTTTCCATTTATGGCCTGAGAAGACTCAAAACTATTTAGAGTGGCTCAAGGTTGAAAGTCTACAAGGCTAATAAGACTGGAAAAACACCTCTCACGCGTTCAGTTCTCATCCTTTCCCTTGCTAACCGGGGCCAAGCATCGAGCAGCCCATATGGAACTATTAATTCATTTCAACAGAAACGAGCGCTTTGTTTCTGATGTAAGGGCTGTGGCTGTTACAGTCGCCATTCACCCACCTGGGGCTGAAACTTAGAGACCTGGGCGCTGTCTTCCATTCCTTCCTCTGCCCCACCCTCCTCTGCCAGGGTCGGCAGCCTGGCAATTTCCCCTTTTCACTACCGATCGAATCCTGTCCTTCCCCCGCCTTCCACTGCGCCTTCAGGTCACACCCTTTCGTCTCTTGCCTCAGTGCGTTGTAATCGTCTCCCAACTAGTCTCTCTGCTGGTTACTTTTGGAGTCTTAGACTGTAGGTAGCTCCAGGATCCCAAGCAAATCCTTTAATCTCACTAAGTCCCAGTTTCCTCAAATGTCAAATAGGGATAATGTGTTCAGGTATCTGTCTCCTGGGATTGTTGTGGGGATTATGTGAGATACTGAGTGTAAAGCACTACCATACTGCATAGCGTGTAGAAGTTCAATAAGGATTTGGTATTTTTAGTACCTCCCTCCCTGCATTCTGTAATCTAAATTGGCCTAAAAGGTTGCAAGTGAATAAAGCTGGCCTTCTGGTGCTGGTCACCAGCCTGCTGGACTGGGTTGGCAGGAGTTGGCCTGGGGTGTCAAATGTGCCTCTGTGTGCAGACTGTTGAGCAGCTGGGGATCAACAGGGAGGAGAAGAGGGTGGGGCGAAAGAGGCACCTGGGGAACAAAATTTAAGGAGGCTTTCACGCTTGGGGTCAGACAAGTGCTTCCTTAAATTCTGTGCCCTAGTTCCAAAGGTGGGATTACAATTCTTTTTCTTTCCTCTAGCTGAGTGGTCTTTTGCCCTGAGAACCAGATTCTCCAGCCCTTAGTAAAAAGCAGGCAAGCTCCCCTGCAACCTGCCAGGTACCCTAAGACCTAAGGGGGAATTGAGGAGACCCCAGGGGAGGTTTAGGTTACAGTGACACCACGTGGAAGGAGTATTGGGGAAGAGAGTATCAGTGTCCCAGGCACCCAGACTGTCTCGGGACAGGTACCTGCCGTCAACCCTGAATAGACACACAGGTTGGCTGATAGGCTGGTACCTTTCAGCATGAAAGTACTATACTTTAGTATTACAGTGTCCAGATTTTCTCCGCTCTCCAGCTTAACGTTCCAGCAAGGGAAAAAGCCCTGCTTCTCGCCTCTTGGTTGGCCCTGGCCTTAAGCTGCTAAAGCATATGCCGATTAGCTGAAGTCATTCTTCCAGGCTCTGACCAGCTTTAGATTGAGGATGAGACAGGCAACTCCGGATCCAGATGGGGGTCTGCGGGTAGTAGAGGGCAGGACAAGGCATCATCCTACAGGCGTGATCCGGGCAGACATCTCCGTCTTGAAGCCCTCACAACCGGCTGGGGTAGAGGCTTCGCTTCCATTTCTGGGTGATGCAGTGTGTGGTGGGGTAGGGGTGGGGTGGGAGTAGAAGGCAGAGATTTCCCAGGTATCTGTCCTGGCCAAATACACGCACGCACACACACGCACACGCATATTTTTTAAATTAAATTTATTTATTGGGGTTAATAAAATCGTATAGGTTTTAAGTGTGTTTTAGAACTCCTTTCGAATCAGTTGGTTAACAGCAAGGCCACGTCAGGCAGGGCCCAGTCTGAAGCTCGGGATTAAGGCGTCCTGAGAAGATTCGAGGATGTGGCCCACGCCAGTTAGGAAGTCAGCGGGGTCAGGAGCCCCAGCAGCAGGGTTTGCGCGCCCCCACAGAGCTTTTCCTTTCTCCCGCGGGTCTTCCACGGGCTGGGCCCAGAGAGTGCTGCGAACTAGGAAGCTTATGAGAGTTGGCGAACACCAGGCCCGGTCTGAATTCTGGACCTACACTGACCGAGCCGTTCGTGAGGTCTTGGTCAGTTTATTTAACCTCTTTGAGCCTCTGTTTCCCCAGTTGCAAAGCATGGGATGTATACCTGCCCAGGAGACGCAAGTACCGCCGATTCCACTGATACTGGTTACACTCAGGTTGTTTCTGTCCCACCTTTTTTTCGCAAACGACAGGGTGTTGATTTTTTTCAGTCTTAACGGGAGCAAAGGAGGAAGCGGTTTGCTGTAGGACTTTTCGAGGAAGCTTTCTAGTGGGTTCCTTGAGCAAGAATTAATAATAATGATGGCAGACAACATGCAGGGAGCGCTCGCCATGTGCCCGTCCCTGGAGTAAGTGTGTTGCATGGACTGACTCTCTATTCCCCCACGAGCTCTGTGAGGCAGGAACTGCTGTCATTCTTATTTTTTCAGAGGAGGAGAAATGCCTACGTCCCGTGGAGAGCCATGCTCGCCTCTTTATTCCTGCTAGATCGTTTGTTGGTTTACAAAAGAATGGTTTTGGCCCTCTCGTGATTTAACAGAGTAATAATTTATTAAGGCAAAATCCCTACGATGTAACATTAAGCATTTTAACAGTTCAGCATCATTTAGTACAGCCACAATGTTGCGCTGCCATCACTTGGATCAAGTTTCAAATCATTTCCATTGCTCTGAAGTCAAACAAACCATTTACCCGTTAAGCAACTTTCCCTCATGGTACCCGTCCCTGTGGCAGCCATCTATCTGTGTCTTTTCCTTATAAATTTATTTATTCTGGATATTTCATATAAATGGAATAATATAATATGTAACTTTTAATTTCTGGCATTTTTTATTTAGCATAATGTTTTCAAGGTTCATCCACATCGTAACACATACCAACACCTTTTTAATGGCTGAATAATACTCCGTTGTATGTATATGCCAAATTTGTTTATCCATTCATCCGTTGGTGAACATTTGGACTGTTTCCACCTCTTAGTTATTGTAGGCCCTGCTGCTATGAACATGCCTGTACATTTACTGGCCCCAGTCATTGTTTTCAATTGTTTGGGGTATACACCAAGGAGTAGAATTATGGGGTCATATGGTAATTCTATGTTTAACTTTTTGAGGAAATACCAAACTGTTTTCTACAGTGACTGAACCTTTTTATATTATGTGTGAGGGTTCCAATTTCTCCACATCCTGGTCAATATTTGTTATTTTCCTTTTAAAAAAAAATTATTATAGTCATCCTACTGGGTATGAAGTAGCACCTCATCATGGTTTTGATTCCCATTTCTTTAATGAATAAGGATGTTGACATCTTTCCATGTGCTTATTGGCTTATTTGTATATCTTCTTCAGAAAAATGTCCATTCAAGTCCTTTGCCCATTTAACAATTGTATTGTTTTTTTATTGAGTCATTAAGAGTATTTTATATATTTTGGACACTAGACCTTTGTCAGACATACAGTTTGCAAATATTTCCCTCCATCCATAGGTTGTCTTTTCACTTTCCTGACAATGTCCTTGTATGTACAAAAGTTTTTAATTTGGATTAAGTCCTCAGTTGTTTATTTTTCTTTTGGTGCTTGTTCATTGGTGCCGCGTCTAAGAATTCACTGTCAAATCCAGTCATGAAGGTTTGTCCCAGTTTTCTGCTCAGAGTTTTACTCTTTTAAGCTGTTATAATTAGGTTATTGATCCATTTGAATTAATGTTTATATATAATGTGAGGTAGGAGTTGAACTTAATTCTTTCGCATGTGGAAATTCAGTTGTTTCAACACCACCTGTAGAAGAGACTCTTCTTTCTCTGTTAAATGGTCTTACCTTGCGATTTTGATCTCCATAGAATAGTCAAGGAGATAGTGAAAGAACAGCCAGGCACCCCGAGCTCTGGTCCAGGAACAAGGGTGGTTATCAGAACAGATTGCTGTGCGATGTCAAAAAAAAATGACAAGGAAGAAAATTTCTAGAGCCATGAGCCTGTACGTCAGTGGGGGCACTGCTCCCTCTTCATGATTTTATCAAACATAAGTTGAGTGATCCTTTCAATTCATTTATAAGATGCAATGAGAAGAATGAATAAAGCGATCCATTGTGGTCATATTCAATTCCCAAATCAGGGCTCCGTGCATATGACACACCAACAGGCAAGACTAATCTTTGCATAAGGGAGGCGATATGATTTCGAATAATTGACTTCCTGGATCTGTTTGCTTTTCTGATATTTCTGAATATGAAGAGCTTTATCCACGCTGGCGATTATAGAATAGTATTTTACAGTTTTCGAAACCTCTTATTCTATTCATATTCTGTTGCAGGAAATGCTTAACTGAAATAAGACCTCACTCTAATTCAAAATAGTCAATTAACTTGAGATTGTGAATAAAACACTTGGGAAGAACTCCACGTTTATAATATATACACCACACCAGATTTGTTGCCAAACTACAAGAAGAGGAAAAGAGGATTAATTTTTTTCTAAGTATTTACTATATGCTGGCCACTCAGGTGCACAGCCTTTGTTTTCTCGTTAATCCTTGCGACAGCCCATGAAATAGATATTTTAATTCTCGTTTTACAGGTGTGAAAACCGAGGCACAAAAAGTTAAGCCTCTTGCTCAAGGCAGATATCTAAAAAGTACAGAAGCCAGGATTTTGGCCCAGATCATGTGGTTTCAAAGTCCACGCTCTCTCTTTTAAACAGTGGAAACGAAGTTCAGTTTAATCAATTATAATAAAAAATAAAAACAAGCCCCCAATGACCCACTTAATTCAACCTGGAGCTTCTCTTGCCTGTGTCTGTTTAAGCAAATAGAACTGGAATATCGCATGGGCCTCCAATAAACTAGAAACCATATTTCAGAGAATGCCAGGGGCTGTTTGTTGAGAATGTCAGCTGCCTCCTTTATTTAAAATCAATGATTTCAAGAGGCAACTTATTCTTTCTTCTTCCCCCAAACAGGTCCCCAAGAGATTTTCAGAGCTGCTTCTAACTTTGAGCTGTCAGTTCTCACTCTGGGTTCTAGAACTTCTAGATTCTAGCCAGCTCTAGGTCCAGAACCTCTAGAGTTCAGAGGATCCCAGAAAAAGCGACCTTTTCCCTTGTGACTGCTTCTGCTTTTAGTCCTTCAGGGGACAGCAATAGGTGGAGAAGTGCCTGGTTATCGAGGGCCCCAATGCAGCAGGCCAGCTGTGGGATGTCAGCTGCTGAGTTCCTGAATGTAGCTTCGCCCCTGGAGGCCAGAGTTGCTGGGGATCCTGTCGGAAGTCCAAGCATCTGAAGCTGAGTGGTCACATCAGCCCCAGCCTGAGGAGGTGAACACATATGGCAAGTCTGAAACTGAACATTTTCATTGTTCTGGCAATCCTACTCCAGTAGGAACATTTTCATTGTTCTGGCAATCCTACTCCAGTAGGATTATCCCAAAGGAATTAATGTGGAAACTAGGTGTGTCCAGAAAGATTCTTTTCTCAGAATTTATTATAATAACCCAATATCAGAGATAACATAAATATCCTACATAGGGGGGTTGGATAAACCAAACACAATATATCAATGATAATGCAATACAATTCAATCATTAGAAGTATGGTGAAGAAAAATAACATTTTTTGACATAGTAAGTTGTTCTGTTAAGTGAACACAATAGTTAAGTCAGAAAGATTACAGAGCAGTATTTTCTATCTATATTTATCTCTACTATCTATTATCTGTTATCATCTATCATTAATCATAATCTATTTATTATCTATCTATCTCCACAGCCCGAAAATGGAGCCATGGGAGTCCTAAGCTCTGAGAATTATAAAGACTTTTTTTTTTTTTTTGCTTTTCCATATTCTCCAGATTTTTCTGTAATTTACATATTACTTTTGTAATTAGCAAAATATTATTTAGACAAATTTAAAATAGAGCCTGAATCTTATGGCTCTGTACGGAAAGGAACATAAGATCTCAGCACCTCCATAGAATTTACTTTCCAGAGGATGGAACTTGTGAATCAAAACATATTTAGTCCATCTCACTGATCGACCTGGAAAGCTAAGAGCAGATGGTATCATGGCTGTGATACTCTGGGGAGCCTCCTTCCCCTTGACCTAGGACCACTACCTCTTATGGGAGAAGGCCCCTGTGATTGGTATGTCCCCTAAGTAGCTAAAGAGCAGGTACTGGCCAGCTCAACTAGCATGAGACAGGCCAAGCATCTTACATAAGATTCCCAATCATTGCTTGCTGGTAATTGATTGGCGGAGCTACTGGACTCTCTTCAGAGATCCCTCCAAGAGCTAGGAGTGAGGTCTACCTATAACCTTCACATTCTTCATTAACTTCTTCAGACAGTGAGAGTCTGACAATACTTTAAAAACATTCGTAAGGATGCGGTATTTTCTTTTCGATGTTTCATTTGTATCCATACTTGGCGTTACCGCGCTGGCACTGGTTTGGGGTTACTAAGCCTCCTACGTCTGAAAACTCATGCCAGAGAGTGACTCCGTTGGTTCTCGAGTAGGTAAGAACAATATTGACCCAATTCGAGGTTTGGAGAGGTGGCAGGTGCATACTCACGTCCTGCTGTGTCCAGCCTGAAACATGTGTAACCTTGGGCAGATTACTCATCTATTTAGGTCTCAGGTTCTGCATTTTACGAACAGAAATAATAATCCTCATTGCACAGGATTGCCAGGAGACTGAAAACACGTGGCCCAAACTGTATCTCGGAGCATGTGTTCTTTAAATGTCTCCTTCCTTCCTAGAGGTTTCATCATAAATAAGTGTATGGCGTTTTAAGATTTTTTTAAGTCTATGGCCATGCCGCCCTGAACAAGCCTGATCCCATCTGATTTTGGAAGCTAAGCAGGGTTGGGCCTGGTTAGTACTTGGATGGGAGACCACCTAGGAAGACCAGATGCTGAAAGCGTAAAAAATAAAAAATAAAGGATTGTAAACTGACAAGATCCTGGTGGTCTCTGAGGTCAACTAAGGGTTGCCTCCCCTAAAAATAACATAAAATAAATACATAAAGAAGATTTTAAAAATTTATTCTCCAAAGCAAGACTGCCATCTACCAATTGGATGACTTTGGGCAAGTTAAATAATTTTGCAGTGCCTCAGTTTCTGCATTTATAAAATGGGAATGATAGTAAAACTACGTAATAGGGTTTTCCCCAAAATCAAATGAATTAGAATATGTGAAGTCCTTAGAATAGTGCTTGGCCATATGAGTGGTAACTGTTTACTGTTATTAGTAATATTAGTAATAACTTATCATTATTATGTTCTCCTTACTATTTAAGAAAGAGGAAAAAGGTATAATTTATGCACAATATCCACAAAACAACAATATACCAAAGAATAGAAAAGAACAAAAAGTGACATTTACAAAGCTGGTTGGCGGTAAATGAGTATTATTTCTCAATTAAACTTTTAAATTTTTTCATGTTTGACATAGTTCATTCAAATAAAAATGAACACAGCAGGGATTTAGCATAGAGTATTTAAAAGCCAATTTTTTTTTTTGGTCAGGGTTTACTTTTCAGCTTCACCAATCATAAGCAAGTCCCATAATCTTTTTAACCTCAATTTCTACAGTTGCAAAATGGGGATATTATAATAGCTATAAGATTAAGTAAAGATTCATCAAGTTTATGAACGAATAATCTTTGTACATAGTAAGTGCTGAGTAAGTGTTCACCAGCATTATCATCTCCATTTAACATAGTAAAGGCAGTCTTGAGTTACTCTGACTCTCATTTCTTGACTCTTTATAAAATGAGATTTGTGCATTAAATTCACAGAACTTGTTCATCTTCTAACTGCAAGTTTGTGCCTTGTGACCCACATCTCCCCAAGTCTCCCCACTCCCCAGCTCCTGGTAACCTCTATCCTACTCTTTGTTTCTGTGAGTTTGGCTTTTTTAAATTCCACATATAAGTGATATCATACAGTATTTATTTTTCTCTAATTTATCTCACTTAGCATAATGCCTTCATGTTTCATTCATATTGACACAAATGGCAGGATTTCCTTCTTTCTCATGGCTGAATTATATTCCATTGCACATATGTACCATTATTCATTACCCATTCACCCATTGGTGAACACTTAGGTTGTTTCTGTATCTTGGTTATTGTGGGTAATACTGAAAAAAATGTGAGTGTTCAGCTATCTTTCCGAGATATCTATTTCATTTCCTTTCAATATATACCCAGAAGTGAGATTACTGGATCATATGGTAGTTCTATTTTTTATCCTTAACAATTCTGTATCATATATGTGAAAGTTACCAAGAGACTAGATCTTAAATGTTCTCACCACAAAACGGAAATGGTAATTATGTGATATGATGAAAGTGTTAGCTAACACTACGGTCATAATCATGTAGCAATATACAGTAGACATATCAAATCAACACGTTGTAAACCTTAAACTTCACAATATTTTATGTCAATTATAGTTCTATTTTTAAAAAAGGAAGTGAGATTTTGGTCTCTTGTCTGTATAAAATGTAATTGAAAATAAAGATATAAGCTTGGAATCATTTTTTTTTTTTTTAAGTCTGGTTTTAACAAGAAGCTAAGTTTTGACAAGACCTGCTAATTAAGTCTGCAAGGAGGATAATACAGTGCTGATTAATCCAGCTGTACCTGCTGGCGGAAGATCCTCTGAAATAAAGAACTGTCAAATTCTTCTAGCAGTGTGGGACACAGTTACAGGCTCAGTGTTTTGGGGCCCGTTGTCCTGTAATCTGTCAGGATACCTACAGTGGCGCTTACTGCAGGCTTCTCGGTAGGAAGATGGGAACCATGCACTTGACCAGTTATCAGTCCTTGTACACTTACTGCGCTCTTTCTCTGTACCCACATTGTACAGGGGACCTGGGTGCCCAGAAGTGGCCCCTGCTTTAAAAACTCAACAGTCCCATTGGGCGAGACAAAGTCAATACTAACAAACAAAGACTGAACAACAAGAAAAAGTATGTATTTATTACTTCGTTGAATGGTAAACACGATGTGCCAAGGAATTCACAGGAGGGGACAGCCAACTAAGGCTGCAAGAAAGGAGCTTCCAGACAAACGGAAGTTGGAAGCATGCCCCACGCCACCCCACGGGAGCCGTATGCGCATCCCTGCCCACATGGTTAGCTCATGTGACTTGCTTTAGCCCACGAGACATTAAGTGGAGGCGATGTGAACAGAAGGCCTCAAATACGATTGCACAGTTGGGCTTTTAGCCTTTGCCATGAGAGTGCTGGGGAGGCTAAACTTCTCCTCCACTCTCTCATGTTCAGTAAATGGAGGCCCATAAATTAAACTAACAAAAGACAGATTAACAGGAGAAAAAGCATCCAATTTTTATCAATATTTTGCATGTACGGGAATGCACAGAAGAAGAGAAATTTGAGGTGACTGGACTCAGGGGCTCATATACATACCATTTTTACAAAGGAAAGGGGTTTGGGATTAGAGGAATGATGAGTGGTGGGGAAGTAACTAGAAAACGCATGTGGGAACTAATAGAAGATAAGGCTCTGCTGGTAAGGTTTGTTCGTGCAGACTCGTCTTGCGGCCTTCTCTCCATCGCTGGCGATAAGAGCTGCTCTCCTCGTCCTGGTAACTGAGAGAATGAAACGCCCTCGCAAAGGGAAATGTATACGCTGCTTTTAGGCAGAAAGGGGGAAGGTAGAGAGCTCCTTTTGCATCTGCCGATTCTCAATAGCCAAAGTGGCATATATTGGGGTCACATATAGGGATTCCGTTCAATGAATACGCCCAAATTGCCTGATGACCCCAGAAGAATAAAAGACACATTGAGCATGCCTAGACCCACCTCACAGCCCGGAACTGAGCCCAGATGAGTCCAGCGTCCAGCCTAGATCAGCTGGGCCAAGCCAAGCCACAGGTTCCTGAGGCTGTGCGGGTCTGTCTGCTCCTTTTAGGTAGAACCTGTGCTTCCTGGTTTGCCCCAGTGCCCACCACTCCCTGCTAATTTACACTTAGCCCATAGGCGTTTGAGTTTATGATCCGGTGATTCTCAACCAGGGTAATTCCCTCCCCGCCCTAACACACACACACACACACACACACACACACACACACACACACACTCACACGGGACATTTGGGAATGTTTAGAGAATCTTTTGGTTGTCTCACCTGAGGGAGTGTTACTGGCATCTAATACAGATAGGCTGGGGTTGTTGTTAAGCATCCTACTGTGCTTCGGACAGCCCCCTACAACAAAGAGCTGGCCCCAAATGTGAATATTGGCAAGACTGAGAGCTATGTGTGTACCCTGAAAAAAGAATACACACATACACATGCATGTGCCCATATACATATGTGTGTATATGTACACATAGGACATATATAATATTCTTTGGGAGTTTGGTTTTTAAGTTACATACATAGTATTGAGATATAGATCTTTTTTCATTTATCAATATATATTTTTTATTTATTAATATATTTTTAAAATATCTTTATATGTTGCTATTCATAAGTCTAGTTCCTTCCTTTCTGGCTAGTGCAGTTTTTCATTATAGCTAATTCTTGTCATGCGGCAATGAAAGTTCGGGTTTTTTTTCACATTTTTAAATTTTTTTAAGAGAGGCCCCGAATCCTTGATTTTAAGATGTTAGCGACTAATTCAAATCTTAAAAAATGTTTGATGAGCCAAAGAAATCACTCACTTCTGTGTGCTGTTCGTTTCATGATCTACTGGTCTGCCTCTTCCGGTCCAGCGATGTCCCAGGGGCAGGAGACAATAAGGAAGTAATTGAATATCACCTCTGGACCTTACCCTTCCACCCCTTTTTTTCCTTTTCTTCTACCTCATGCTGCCTTCACTGCGAAGGCTTCTACTCCAGCCAGCTTTGACACCAGCCCTGCGGGAACTGAACTTAGAACTTGAGAAGGTATGGGCTGGACCCAGGTCATACAATCTGAGAACTTCCAGAAGAACGGGAGCCTAAGCTGGGACCTGAATTGATGGGTGGCCGACCAGCTTCATATGGAGTAGTTTGGTGTTGGAACTACTCCAGTTCTTTCCAGCAACTGAGTATGGTCGGACAGCTGTCTCGGATCGGAATAGCGCCCACGAGGCCATACTCTGGACCTGAATCAACCCCCCACGGTTGGCGTTATGGTCTTAGGTTGGTGTTATGGACTGAATTGTGTCCTCTCCAGATTTAAATATCCCAACACCTACTACCTCCGAGTGTGATTGTATTTAGAAATAAGGCCTTTCAAGGCATAATTAGGTCAGATGAGGTCATTTGGGGGGGGGGGCTCTAACCCTGTATGATTGGTATCCTTACAGGAGAAGATTAACGCACAGACACACATGGAGAGAAGACCTCGTGAAGATGCTGGCAGAAGGTCATCATCCACAAGCCAAGGGAGGATGGGGGGTGGGAAGGGCTCAGAAGAAACCAGCTTTGCTGACTCCAGTCTCCAAACCTATTGAGGAAGAAGTTCCTATTGTTTAAGCCACCTAGTCTGTGGCACTTTTTATGGTGGCATTAGGGGACTAATACAGTTGTGTTCTTTGAAAACAGACTCTGAAGTGCGGAGTTGTGTGTGAAAGTGTATGGGAAATCCCATATGAGAACAAGGAAGGCAGAATTGGGAGAAATTGACCTACAGTGAGGTTGCCACCAAGGTGAGGTTCTGGACCTCGGATGGCCCATTTGGGCTGCTCCAAATTGAGGAAAGGGGCCTCTGGTTTTGTACAATGGTCTTTCTCAAGGTGAAGGGAGGAAGGCGATTTTGTCCCTAGGGTACATTTGGCAGTGTTTGAAGAGAATTTTTTTGGCTCCCACAATTGGGGGAGGGGGCGTGGGTGCACTACTGACATCTAGTGGGTGGAGACCAGGAACACCGCCGCTAAATATCTTACAGTGCACAAGACAGCCCCCCACAACAAAGAGCCATCCAGCCCCAAATGTCAATACTGCCGAGATTGAGAAAGCCTGCCGTCAGTCAAGGAGACATTGGCCATGAGCCGCTCTGGCAAGGACGGAACCTTGGACAGGTCCCCACGGCTATTGGCAATTCCCACTGAGGGGTGCAGCTGTGAGCTTCCAGTAGTCTACGTTCCCAGCAACTCAGGAATGGGTGTGTTTACCATGAAGAGAGTCTCTAGGCAGAGCAAGGAGCCCTTTATCTGCCCCCTTGGACTTCTCTTTCTCATAAGAATAATACCGACCATGTTCAAGGCATTGATCTGGGGATTTTCCATATGTTATCTCATTTAAGCCTCATGAAGAGCCCAAGAGGTGAATTTTATTACTCCTGTTTTATAAAACAATAATCTGAGACTCAGAGAAGGTTAATCACTCACCCACGGTTACTGAGCTAGTGAATTACAGAACCATGATTTGAATCCAGGGCTGTCGGCTCCAAAGTCTGGCTCTTTTGCAAGCAGGAAGGACAGGCTTTGCTAAAACAAGGGCAGTACACACAGCACACATAGGAGGGAGAAGTGGACTTTAGACTTAACCCAGAACAAATTTAAATCCAGCCTCGGAACAGCCAGAAGAAATAATGTCTGATGCTGTGCAAACATCAGGGGGGGCCAGACCTGGAGCTTGGGGTTCCCGGAAAGGGGCCTCCTGCAACTCTACACCCACAAACGCAATGGGTTACCGGAAATAATCCCTTTCATAAGGAGGACTTTTTCTTTTTTTTGCCTCCTGAGGGGAATGCACGAACCTTAGGACTTTGTATGATGACAACAGTAACTATAAGGAAGAAAAAAAAGTCACTTCCCAGGAGTCAATGGTATAAAAATAATTTTTATTTACTACTGTAAATAAAGTAGTGCAAAGAGTAGTTTGGACCCACAATATTGCATTACTGATTTATTTACTACCGTAGCAGCATACAGTGTACAGACAATCTGCTCTTCCTCTCCTTCTTAAACACACACACACACACACACACACACACACACACACACACACCCCTACACAGACTCAAGCAGGCATAAGGGGTGGGGATGAGACTGTGAGCTAAAGGCTTTTTTCCTGCGTATTCCACTGCTGCCGGTCTATTCTAATGGGGTAATTTATGGAGAAGGCTACACGTAAATACTAAGAATTTTCTAAATGTTACTTTATGGGTTGCAATTTAAAAGTGACCAATGTCCAACCATGTCATTGAATGATTCGGAAGCACTACGATCTCAGAAAAATTCAAGGAGAAAAATGTAAACCAATTTACAAAGCCATCGCCTTCCCTATACTTCCAGCCATAAGCTATTTATTTCAAAGTGCCTTAGAACCGCTGGGTGTTGGAAGTCATATTGAAATCTGTTGATTGGACTTCGAGGAGCAGGGCTGCGGCAAACATGTACGAGAATATTGTCTAACTTGTAGAAAAGTCACAATTTTCCGTTATTTAATAAAAGGGAATGAACAAGGGGCTAGGATTCTTAAAATACATTTCAGTGTAAAAGGATTCGGATATGCTGCAGGGCAAACTGTGACTCCCGATACACAGAGTCACCAGAAATGCAGTGACCCAGCTAACCTCCCTGATACACCCCATGATCAGGATGTTCCTTGTATTTGATAGCCTTTGGTACCACTGTCTTCTCTGGGTACCTGCTTGTAATTTGATTAAAAAAAAAAAAAAAAAAAAGACACCAAGTGCAAAATTTGCATTCAGTTGACAAGACATTTAAGGTGTTTATCAGTATAATGCCCTGGCCCCAGCTTGTCAATACCATCTGTTGAAAGGATTCTCTCATCTGGAGAGAACTGTGGAGCGCAGTTCACCCACGTGGCTCCGGGTTATTAGTGACTGTGGGCTGGTCCTGAGCTGAGGCATCTGCAGCTGGAGTCACAGCTGGACTTGCAGCAGGAGCGGTGGGGTCAAGGGAGGCCCCCCCGGCTGGTATCAGGCTGGAACTGTTGGCTGTAGAGACACACACATAACACACACATAACAGGTGGTGAGTATTCACAACCACACCTGGAACCTAGCAAAACCAGGAGATATTGAGTTATCTACTAACTAGATAAGCAACTTTGGACCCATTATCTAGGTTCTTTGGACTTTGGTATCTTCTCTATGGCAGGTGGAATAGATATACTAGGATCTCTCGAGGGTTCTGACCTTCTGGGACTCAAAATTCTGCATTTATGCTGGGACTGCCAGGCAAATATTTTAATTAAAAGAAAAAAAGAAAAACACCTCTTTGGCCTATGTTTCCTGTGGTCATATTTCCCCCCCGTGGTGTTGATGCAGTGCAAGCTTCCAATCAATTAGAAAGGAGCGGTGGTTTTATTGACATCCATATTCCATTTGAATGATGTACCAAATTTGGTTAAATTCATCTATTTAAATGAAACAAATGATTTTATGTACTAAATGTATTAGGTTTAATTATTAGCAATCTAATAATCTATAGTAGGAGGTTAGACCACCATGAACATTAGGGAGGCTTATGAAGTTTTATGTTAGTGGTTTTCAAATGCGGGCAATTTTAGGGACAGTCAGCAATGTCAGGGGACCTTTTGGTTGTCACAGCTAGGGCATGGGGTGCTACTGGCATATGGCAGGTAGAGGCCATGGATGCTACAAAGCACTCTGCCATGTGTGGGACAGCCTCCGGGTGCCAACAGTGCTGAGGCTGACATACCCTGATTTAGGTACTGAGGCCAAGAGGTGTCCTAGTTATAAGATTATGGGCTCTGGAACCTGGTGACTCTGCCCTTCATGTTATGTGACCGTGAACAAGTTTCCCACTCTCTTTCTGCCTCTAAAATATGGAGAAAATAAAAGTCCCTATACGCTGTTGGGCTGTTAGGATTAAATGAGCTAATGTATACAGAGTGCTTAGAACAGTGTCTGGCAGGCACAGGCGCTCAATGAATGTTAGTTATCCCTACTGGTGACTTGGTTTACTGGGGCAATGTGTTTTATTAGTCAGCAATTTCAGGCACATGGCTTGCAGGTTTGATAACAGAGTTGGTGCATTTGTTTCTGGGATGCTCCGATGTTTACCTTCTGAGCAGTCTTGTGCAAATTACTTAACCTCTCTGAGCTGTCGTTTCTTCGTCTGTGAAATGGGGGTAGCAGTCTGCAGGGATGCGTGCAGTATGGCCAGCACAGTGGCCATAGTCTGTGCAAACGATTGCTAGTTTGCTTTTAAGCAGTGATCTTAATTACACTTAGTGATCCTTGAGTCTTTTATGATTTTCAGAAGATGGGACCATTTAAAAATGTCCCGAAATATCCTGAAATGCATTGACTTTAAGAAGATGCCATTACATGCTGACAATATGTCTTTTAGAAAAAAACTTTCAAGAGTTCCACCTCCAAGTACCTATGGTGATCTCCAAAGGGCCATTCTCAGAAATTCAACAAGGGCTCCAAAGCCTCTGCCTTTTCAGGACACATAAAAGAATTCTCCCAGGAAGTCAATACCTTTCAATACCTACAGATCTTCTGGCTCCCGAGACAGGACAAGGGAAGGGTGGGGGTATCCAGGATGTTACATAATGATGTGATGGTTCTGGGTTATCCAACAGATGATCTAACCCTGGCAGTGGGCAGGAGGCCCAGGGATGTGGTACAAAGACCATTCGCTAGAGTCTAGAGACCTGGTCTGGTCACGTCTCATTTACCTTCTACTAATAAATGACTTTGGAATAGATCTGAATGGCAGACATTCCGCTTCTACAATGATTGGATCTCGTAGGCCTTTGTTTCCTCACTCGCAAATCGAGGGGCTTGGATCAGATGGTCCAAGACCCCTTTGGGACCTAAAGTTTATCTTTCTGATGATCTCTGAGGAAGTGAATGAAATACCAAGGCTTGCATTTTTCCTTTTCAAGCGCAGGGAAATGTTTAAATCACCATGGTAACAAGATAAATCAGCAATCAGTTTTCTGATTAAAACAAAAAAGTGCCACTGTGTAAATGTAGAGGGAATGCATAATTAGCATTGCCTCAATTTAAATCTTCTTGTCAGAGCATAATAAAAATGCTCGATATTTCTACAGTAAGCTTGTTGTTACCCATGTTAGAACTCTCCCTCTTCCATCGAGGGTTTGCAATCACTGGACAAGCCCCCTCCAGACCATAATAATTTTCAAGTGGCCTCTTTTTCTCTGCTCACCTGGAATGTGTGTTAATTTGATTACCAGATTACAACCAAGGTAACCAGGAAAGTAAGTATGCTGTTTAAAAAATTATAGAGTGTATTCCAGAGCCAAAGAGAAGTGATTTTTGGATTACTTGCTGCTCAGGGGACCATTTGCTCTATATTACTGGGAATAATCAAGAATTGGCCCTGAGTGGTGTAGACAGACTGCAGCCCATGGGACAAAGGAGGTTCATTGCCTGTTTTTCTATGGTTTGCACGCTAAGAATGGTTTTTACATTTTTAAATGGTTGAACACAAATCAAAAGAAGAGTGATATTTCACAACATGCGAAAAACATGAGATTCAAATTTTCATGTCTTCTGTAAAGTTCTATTAAAAACCATTTGTTTTCATGGATTGTCAATGGCTGCTTTCACACTATAAGGGAAGTTGAGTCAAGACAGAGATGGGCCTTAAAGGCATGAATGTTTATCTGGCCCTTTACAGAAAAAAGTTGCCAACCTCTGTTGCAGACCATTGTAGGAGAAACATCTGCAAGGCCAGTCGATCAGATGGGAGCACAAAGGAGAGAAGAATATGAGAGAATACATTGGGTTAGTCCTGAGATAGTGCAATGTTTGCAAAGTTGAGGATGAGTGAGGGGGAAGCCCTGGAAATTACATGCTATGAATGTAGCCTATTTCCTTTGCGCCTCTGGATCTAGCAGGGCCCAGTCCAAATACGTGATCCACATTATTTAAACACTTCTCGTGAGTGGAGATACTGGGAGGGCACCAGGCTAATGAGACAGGAGACCAGCGAAGCCTCACAGTCAGATCGCTGCGGCTGTAAGGCTACTGCTTTTTTCATGAGTTATCACTTTGTGACATTTTACTGTAATTTTAGTAGAAACCTCATTAATTGGAAATGTAGAGGACAGGAAAAGAGTAGGAAAAGGCTTAATTAATCTTGTTCATATCATCTTCCTCTTACACTAGGGTAACCACTTAGGCAGAAAGGATGAGTTGGCTTAAATTATGAATGTTTTGAATAGGCTGATATTGGCTTGAAAGGTTACTCAGTCATACGTAGGAGCTGGTTGTTTTGCAAATCTTTCTCTGTACTGTGTATTCTACTTAGACATAAAGTTTACGCTGATGCTACTAGCGCAGGACTCCTTCTTTGAAATGGTCATTTACTTTTCTTCTTCCCTTTACCTTCCTTCAGATAGCCAGCGGGTCTCCATGCCTATTTATTTATTTATTTATTTATTCATTCATTCATTCATTCATTCATTCATTTAGTGGTAGGGCAGAAATGGAGATGGTTCTAGACATACTTTGCTTTGGGATTTGTTTGTTTTTGTTTTTGTTTTTTTCAAAAGCCTGAGTCCATTAAGGCAATTATGTTTGGCATTCCTGACAGGCAGGGGAGAGGGCGCATGGTTCGGAGATGTCAAAGAGCCTTCTTGGAGCCTGGGCAGTGGCTGTGCCTGGCTGAGGGTCACACCATCAGCAGAGGCCTCTTGCTGCACCTTCGGCAACCTGAGAGAGGAAGACTTGGTAGGAAAAAGGCTAATGATACTCAGCTTTAGCAAAGGTGATGGGACGCCACGTGACCCAGAAGCTGCAAAGCCAATGGACCTGGAGGGACAGTGCAGGCCCGGGGCACTGTGTGTGCCCTGCTCTCAGCCTGGCACCATATGAGTGTGCCTAGTGTTACCCAAGACCCAGGGACCTTTGCAAAACCTGGGAGGCCTCAACCTCAAGAGAGACGGAGCTGCCTGGTGGAATGCAAGCGAAGAGTCCAAAACGAGTTCCCTCGAAGGAGATGGAAAGGGTGTGCAATGTGTTTTCTGTACTTGTTTTGGTCCCCTTGATAGACTAGTCAATAAATATCATCTTTAGATGCTTTTAAAAAGTGCTTTATGATTTAGAAAGAGTCTAACGGCACAGAAAAACATAGCAGGCTCTGTGCCATACTGAGGTAAACCAAGCTATTTAAGTGCAGACGCTACCTGGTATGGGCATGCTTTCATTGCAAGTAAAATGCCCCGAGGACATTCCTCCTTGGAAGTTACCAGCTAAAACTCCTGGAATTCTAAGCACCTTAGGTCTTATCTTATTTGGTTCTCTCAACTACAATAGGAGGTAGTTGTACTATTTCCACTATTTTACAGATGGGGAAACTGAGACGCAGATAAGCTGCCTCCTTTGTCCAAGGTCACAAAGCTAGTGGCAGGGCCAGAAGTGTAGCAGCCTGAGTCTCAAGCCTGTGCTGTGGGCTACTGTCCTGTGCTGCCAGCCTTCTGAACGTGGGACAGTTCAACGTGGCAAACGTGGTGCAGGACATCACAGAGCACATACATACACTCGGGGGAAATGAAGGTACTGGAGCTGAATGCAGAACGGATGGACAGCTCAACTGAAAGGTCTGACCGTAAGCCAGTAATTTTTAAAAACAACTGACCGCAAAAATGCAAATCATGAAATGACAAAGATCCCTAACTTATAGCACAATCTTTACACAAAGCTACTGCATCTTCCCCCTTCCCAGGGGTGGCAGGTCATGCACAGGACCTTGGCACCCACTCATCAGAGAAACACTAGTGGTAAAATCTGTGCCCTGAGGGTCCCCCTGCAGTGGCTTGCCTCTGATGTCTGCACCTCTGACACCCCCGTCCCATCTCCCTATCCCTGATGGAGCACCTACTTATTTATTTTGAAGCTATTGACAAATTCGCATTTACGTCGAGGACTTTAAAAATGTGAACGCAATTTACTATGTATTTTAACACAACTTTAGCTCTAACAAGGCTGGTTAGAGCTAAACACCACTGTGGGGGCACATTTTGGAAATTGTGGAGTTTTTTGTTTTTGTTTTTGTTTTGTTTTGTTTTTTACTTCAAGACCCTTAAACTCAAAGTGTGCTCCACGGAACAGCAGTGAATGGACATCACCCAAAAGCTCGTTAGGGACGGAGAACCCCTAACCGACAGAACCGGAACCTGCGTTACCCAAGATCCCTGGGCGATTCGCGTGCACATTAAAATTAAGAAGCACTGGGCTAGAATTACATGCCGAAATATATATTATTTTATGATAATTACTTTCTTTCAATCTCTCCTTTACATGGCTATTAGGGCATTATTTTCAAAATATATGCGTAGGCAGGCTAATTGTTATTCATTTCAGGGTACCAAAAATGTGTGGCAAAATATTTCTTATGTAAGAGGACAACAGGTTTGGGGCAGCTGATAATGACTGCTTAAAGTGTGGTGAGTTCGAAAAAGTTTGACATTCTGCTGCCCTACGTCTCCTTTCTTGGACTTTACTTGTGATTTTGGGCAACCACTTTATCCGTTTGGCCCCAATTCTTCATCTGTAGAATGAAGGGCAGAAAATGAAATTATTTTTAAGATCCTATGCAGATTTCACTAAGGCTGGTGAATGGGGGGAAGAAGGGAGGTACGTGCAGGAAGAAGCAAGTGAAAGAGTTTGGGGGAAAAATGAAGAAAATGTGCAAAAGAGCAAAGGACACATAGGAAGGGGACAAATATGAAAGGGCAGCGGGGACAGGGAGATGAGAATGAGAAGGGGCCGATAATGAAGACATGAAGACGGGAGAAAGAGATGACTTCTGATAAAAGCAATTCCGCCAGCCCATGAATTTTCATGGCTACCAGCTGGCACGGAATCGTAAAGACAATTTTCGGCTCCTCTAACGGAATTGCAATTGTAATAATCATAACAATATTTCTACAGAGTAAAAATGACAAAGATAATTTGAAATGGAAAACACTGACAAGATGCAAAATAAATGTGCTCTACCTGGCAACAAATTTAGGGATGGGACAGAATTTGCATGAGGAAAATTTATAGGCTGGCATACCACAGGGCATCAAACCTGGAACGGCTTTTGATGGTTCCCTGTTAACCTCCTCAGGTAAATCAAAGAGAAACAATTCTGTGTTAGCCTCTCGTAACAGAGACTTCTGTCTCACCGTCAAATCTGATATGAAATGTACTCCTTTCCCTTTCCATTATCTGCTCCACAAATGATGACTGCACGAATGCTTAAATGCCACGTCTAGTCCTAATGTACCCATGTGTAAACGCCCCTGTCGGTTTTATGAGTGATTATGTCCCTTTGCAGTCATCCAAGATGGTGGAAAATCATAATCATTTGAGCACCTAAGCATGAGATCACAAATGACAGGCTCATGATCTAACAGGGGAGATAAGCGTAATAGCTAAAAGTTATTGAGAGGGATTTATATGCCAGATAAATATAATAGCTAAAATTTAGCTACAGTTGTCATTCGGTAAGTCTCGTGTGTATTTTTTTCATTGAACCCTTTTAACATTTCTGAGAAGTAGCTACTGTTATAGCCTCATTTTATTGATAAGACATTGGAGGATCAGGAAAGTGAAATAACTCTCCATAACTCAAGTAGCTAATAAGTAGCCAAGCCTGGACTCTAAGCCCAAACAGAAGTGACTACTGCCCTGTACTAGCTCAGAAAAACTATAGTGAGAAGTGGAAACCACACTAAAATACATGTTTGCTTTACATTCCTTCTCAAATCCTGCCTCTGAATCCTTGTGGCTGGGTATTTTTATTCTTCATGAGTGCTTGTTTATCATTCCATTTGATTAGTTATTCTTTGACTAGGATAGAAAGGATAAGACTTCATGCTGGAGGGGGCTCCAGAGCTGGGTTTTAAGGTACACAGACATAGAATTTTGATAGCAGATATATTTTCAATGGCAGAAGACACTTAAGTTCAATTTCTTAAACTTCTTATTTAAAAAATCCCGCTTACTTTGAAAAATATAACCATAATTGAGGCCAGCCAGATATTACGATATACCAGTCAGACATTACAATACACCCCTAGGAGAAGCCCCTACCCATGAATGACCATCCTAACTAAAGGAAATAGCATGACCAATGGCATGAGGAGGCAGAAGGTCCTTTCTCTGGCAGGGAAAAAGAATCACTACATTTTTATACTGCCTTGGCTTTTTATAAATCTTTACCTGAGACGGACTGGAAATACTGCACGGTCCAGGCGATCAACACGGACAGGAAGAAGGTTCCCAGGAAGTAGGTCTGCAAACATCCGAAGCACACATCAGATGACTGACGAGGGACTCGGACCACGAGGGCAGGGCTGGCTGGAGACACTACCTACCAGGGCAGAGTGCAGGGCAGCACCCCAAATAAGCCGGAGGTGAAGGTAGAGCCAGGCCAGGGAGCAGGGGCTCAGGGACTCCTCGCTACTGTGGCTCCAGCACCTGCAGACAAAAAGCACAGGGCACCTCAATGTGTCAGGGAACTTAGGTGGTGCTGCTCAGGACCGGCATTCTCAGATCTTCAAAACCACCTCCTTCTGCTTAGGGACAAGCTGGCACAGTTGAAATGAGAGACAAAGGAATACAGTCAGTTCTAATGGGTGGGGCCTGCCCCGAAATTCTAGGATTCTGGTAGAAATCTCAGAAAAAGATCAGTCTTGTCCTTAGTAAGAAGTGACCAGGTCAAGAAGGCCCCTGAAGCATGGGGGCTGCTGAGCAATCCTGTCCGCGTGTCTGCCCAAAGTCCAGATGTCAGAATGCCTCCCTATCTTGCAGAAAAGCATGGTCCAACAGGACATTTTTTTTTTTTCACTCTCCAGGAAAACCTTGGTCAACAGTTTAACTTCAGATCAAGCTCTTTCTGTATCATAAGCCTCAAATTCTGGAAGAAGGAAGTAAGTTTGGGTCCAGCTGAATGTTCTCTAACTGAAACAAAATCCTTAGCCCTTTTAATAACAAGTGGCATTATAAAAGTAAGTCTAACTTTAACCAAGAAGCAAAAAGCACCCATCTAGGTTGCACAATACTAAAGAGGCTCTGAACTTACCTTTCATACAATTCCTGGAGAATGGAGATGTTATTTGAATGGACAGTTGGGTCAATTTCCAAGAAATCCAAAATGTGATGCGGGATTATAGCACCTTCCTCAATTAGCAGGGCCAGGTTAAAAAAACCCTGAAAACAAGCCACAAAACAACCTCATTAACAACTCATAATAAAACCCAGACACATACCCT
Source organism: Rousettus aegyptiacus (assembly GCF_014176215.1). Classification (NCBI taxonomy): domain Eukaryota; kingdom Metazoa; phylum Chordata; class Mammalia; order Chiroptera; family Pteropodidae; genus Rousettus; species Rousettus aegyptiacus. Next base: position 14,175,625 of record NW_023416285.1, read on the forward strand.
TCATCAGAATGTAAACTTTTACAACCTCTAGAGTTTTTTTTCAGTCCCTAAAGCCAGATGGTTTTGTCATCTTCATTGATGAATTGTTTCCCTAAATATATGCATCAAGAAATTTATTTTCAGGAGAACCAGGAGGCTTTCAGAGGATGCTGGGTCCCATCTGCTCAGAAGCCAGTCAACCGGGGGATCTGTCCTTTCTTGCTCACTCTCTCAAAACAGAACTTGCTGGAAAAAGTGCCTTTGTGTCATCGATAAAATCAGAATGTCAAGTTGAAGGCCATGTCCATCACTTATGACTGTGCCCTGGGTCACCATCAGCATGTCAGAAATCTAAAATGCTTTTGTGGCTGGGGATGCTACTCACGACTGAAGTTCTAATACAGAGACTCTTTTATACACAGAATAACAGATGGGTGTTTGTCTCGGTTTTCCTAGGCCAGTGTGGAAAACTTCTCATGACTCCTCTTGGCACAGACCTCCATTCAGGCATGTTTCCCTACCTCTTCCTTATACACCTTGTTCTTGATCCTCAGAGGTAGGACCTGCCTTGTTGGGCTCTGAAGGTCCAATAAAATACCACAGTTAAGAGCCTGATGGTGGAGGTACTCCATCAAGCACAGAAACTATTGTACTGCCTGGTGGAGATGTACGGTCCATCAAGAGCTGAGCATGTGGCCAGACCAAGAAATAAACAAAAATTGATGTGTTGCTTACTATTAGGGCTTTACAAATTTCACTGGATTGTTGCCCTTCAAAGAATTCACGGTCATGTTTTAATGACTTATATCTTCCCTTCCACCTTCCTTTTTAGTTGCCACTGACAACGATCTAAATGAAAATCACCATCCCCCTGGGTTGTATACGCCAGGACTCTCAAAAGCATCCTATGCAATAATCACGATAAAAATAACAGCAGCTAACATTTTCTGAGTGCTTGCTCTACGTGAGGCACTATTCTCTTCTATACATAGTCACTTAATCCTCATAACAACAAACTGAGATAGGTACCATTATCCTCCCCATTTTATAGATGAAGAAACTGTGGCACAGAGAGGTTAAAGAATTTGCTCAAGGTCATGCAGCTGGACAGGAGGTGGAGCTGTGATCCAAACACAAGCAGACAGGGTCCAGAGTCTCCAATCTTAACCTCCATCCTGCTGCCCAATAACCTCTAAGTACAGAAAAGTGTTAAGTATCTTTAAGATGCGCATGCACACACAGAAAGTAGAATATTTCTCCACTCTTTGAAAGTAAGGCGCTCTTAAAACTTGATATATTAGAAGAAAAGAAAAAAATTACTCTATAAAAATTTAGTCTTTGAAGAATAGAAAAATAACAAGATTAAAATAAATGGGAAAATAGGCTAAGGGAATACCTGTATGCAATGTAAGAGCTTAAGGTTCATTATCTACGGGGCAAATGTATAAACAACTAATTATGACTTAAATAGAAAAAAAAAAGTATCAAAACTCCAATAGATAAACAGGCAAAGATTAAGAATAGGGAATTCATATAAAAAATGCTAACAGTAAGTTATCATAGAGAAAGATATGTAAAAGGGTCCACCCCACTAATAAATAAATGCAATTTAGGACAATCCAGAAGTTCGATTTAAAGTTATGCAATTAGCAAAATTAAGTCATGAAAACATCCAGTGTAGACAAGATTTCAGTTATCCTCCTACACTTAACCACTGCTTGGTGATGTATTAATTGGAAAACCTTTTCGGAAAGCGATTGGGCAGTAAACCATTACTAGGTAGCCATAAAACCACTTAGATTTTTTGACTCAGTAATACTATCCCTCAGATTATAAAGAAATTGTTCAAATGGAGATAAAACATGAAAATATGAAAATGTTCATTGTAGCGCTAGCTATAATTACAACCCAATAGGAAATGACCCTATCTTCTTTAATAGACTATAAGTCCCATAAAAATAAGAACATTGTCTATTTTTTTAAATCTTATGTCCCCACCACTAAGCACTGTCCAAGACATGGCAGCACTGAATAAAGATATGCTCAATGAATAAATTAGCAAACAAACAAACAAAAAGTCCACCAACAAGATACAGTTTAATAAATTACAGTCTCTCAGCTCAACAGATATGGAGCAGTTGTTGAGAGTGATAGAGACTGTGCAATAAAATTCACGTATTCCTATAATACGTTAAAAGAGTGGCATGTTCACTCTAGTTAACGTTACAGACACACTTGCCGTGGCAGGGACTGGAAGGGAACATGAAGACGTGAAGGAATAAAGCCTCGGCCACAGGCTGTTCTTTTAAAATTACACTTTAATGTTTTCATAACATTATCTTTCCAAAAAATAAAATCGGATTTAAAAAAATGGTCCAGACCTAATTTTGAGTATCAACAAATATTATCTAATGGAGTTTGGTTCCATACCAAGTCCTTTTAGCACCATTTCCTATTCCATTCCAGAAGAAATAATAACAGAATAGATCATGTCCATTGAGTCAGTGTTGGGCTCAGCGCTTCCCATCAAACATCTCATAAACTCTGAGGTCAGTGCTGTTATTATTCCCAGTTCACAAATGAGAAAACGAAGACTCCGTGATTTAGTGACTTGCCACGTACAAATCACTATGAAGTGATAGAGATGAGAGACTTTAACCCAGGTAAAGAATCTCCCTAATGCAGTGCCTCCTTAAAAAAAAAAAAAATTAAAAAGACTAAGAGAGGGACAAGTTTCCCATTTGTACTCTGTGATCAAATCCCAAAGCACAACACCAGAAACCCACTGCCTATGAGGATAATGACTATTCCAATTTGCATTGTGAAAATGACCCTGAGAACCTCACAGAACTCCAATTAGGAAATGCAGAAGGAATGAGGGAAACAGAGAATCATCATTAGCATAGCACAATAACTGTCACAAGAGCTACTGAAGGATACTAAATTAGTAGACAGCAGTTTGAGGAGAAATGGGATATTTACATAGTCACAGACTATCTCCCCAAGATATCTAGAAATTAGAAAAATATTAACTTTACGGGAGAGAAACCCTGTAGAAGCCATCTTAACCAAGTGACAGAGATCAACCTCACCAGCGACAAGACGTCATGTACGCCTCATATAATAACTTGAGGACGCATCACTTCTGTGCTATCCTTGCCCCAAAGGCATCATCTCAAGCTATTCATGAGAAAACAGAAGCCAGATCAAAATCAGGGGACATTCTACAAAATACTTGATAAGTATTCTTTTAAAGTACCAAGGTCATGAAAGACAAGGAAAGACTGAGGGACCGTCACAGACTGAAGAAGACCAAAGGAAAATGACAACTACATGCAATGTAGGATCCTGGAACGAAAAAGAACAGTAGTGGAAAAACTAGTGAAATCCGAGTAAGTCCGAAGTATACTTAACGGTAATGAACCGATGCTGATGTCTTAGTTTGATAACGGTATTGTGGTTATGAAAAATATCCACATTAGGAGAAGTTGGATGAAGGGAATACGGTAACTCTCTGTACAATTTCTGTCACTTTTCTATAAATCTAAAAATATTCCAAAATAAAAAGTTTCAAAATGAAAGTCACTGAGAGCAAAGTCTTATCGCTGAAGTGTTATTGGCCCAACTATACAAGCAAACCATTTCCCATCTTGACCATATTTCCAATTTCTTGAGTTAGTTTGATGAAATCTCGTACAAAGACTCCTGAGCTTGGAGCCAAAAGACCTAGGTTTAAGCTCCGGCTCCTTCATCTTCTACCTGATGGTTTGGCCTTGAGTAATGTATCACTTTATCATAGTCCTAGTATCCTCTACTATAAAATGGGCATAATAATCCCCACCCCCAAGAGACTATTGTGAGATTGGTGTGAGAAGCACAGTAGATGCTCAATAAAGGGTAAACATTCATGGTTAGTGTCCTCACAGAGTCTTTGTGAGAGACTTGCGACAACGGATAAGAAATGACTTTGTAATCTGTGAAGCGTATGTAGACGGAGGGCTGGTGAGGACTCTACACCTTATAACCTCACACACGGGCATCAGCGCGTCGGCGACACCTCATTGTTGTTACCTGTGAGTCTCCGTCCAGTGCTGCTTGGGCGTACATCTGCACAGACAACTCGAGGTCTTGGGACTGGTTTTGGTGGCCATAGTAGTAAAGGTCGCCCATTTTCAAATACGCTGCAGGACAAAAAAACGCAGGTCCATTTGTCAGGCGTTTTTGTTTTTTGTTTGTTTGCTTGTTTTGTTTTGTTTTCCTTTTCAGACTGACATTTTAACAGTTGGCCCATTCCCATGACTGAGAGTTTCTCCTACCAGAATCCAGATACAGGACATCTTTAGTTTTTTGTTTTGTTTTGTGTGGCAGGAGTAAGAAAAAAGAAAAAAAAAACAAAAACAAAAAAAAAACAAAAACAAAAAACACATGCTGAGGACCCACATTCCCAGACATATTTTTTTGCTTTGCTCGGTAGCTCTCCTGAACGGGTCTGTTTGTGAGCATCACAGCCTGCAACCTCACAGCCCAATCAGTCAAAAACTGGGGAGGCACTTTATTTCACATCAGAAATTTTACAGCCTGGGTTTGATGACTGATAGGTATTTCTTTATTCTATTTATTCTATTTTATTTTTCTTCTGAGGGAAAAGTTTTGTTCGATAGCATATGTATCACTCGAGTGTCCAATCAGAAAAACAGAATCCACATCAGGTAGGTCAAAAGAGGGATTTCAAGCCCTGGAAGGGTGTGTCAGGGAAAGCCAGAAAAGCAAATGGGGAACAACAGACAACCCAGACATCAGCAATGCAGGAAGCTCCTACCATATCTGGGATAAGGATCAGCTGAGACCACAGAGCAGGGACTTCCAGGCAGGAGCTGGGACCACGGAAATAGCAGCCACTGCCAGAGACTCAGGCCCGCCCAAAGCATAGACAGAGAAACACCTGGGCTTTTCCCCTCCCGCCGCCTGCAATGTCCTGTCAGGGTCTCCCAGTGGCTGAAACTAATCAGAAGTCCCAGAGCAAAGGAGTCTGGGAATTGTAGTTCCTCGGGGGTAGCCCCCTACCACACAGAACAGAGCACAGGAAGACAGGTAATTCATGTGAGGGCGAAAAGGCAAACCACGGGCTCAGGGAATCTCCACGATAGCATTCTCTTTTGAATTCTCACTGACCAGAGAAATGGTAGGTCCAAGCACACAATGGACAACGAACGAGGAGACATGCCTTGCAGGAGGCTGAGAGTTGAGTTTGGTCATGATCTTAATAGCAGAGATTTTCACTCTCTTTCCTAATTGTTTAGCAACATCACACTTCACGCAAAGCTGTTAGATGTTCCCTGTTACTAAAGATTAAAAGCCTCCAATGCCTCAATCGAGCACCTGTTTTTCTATACATACCAAACGAAGGAGCATCAATTTGGAAAACAGAGAAATTATAGTATCTCCAAACACAGTTAACACCCAAGTATCTCGTGGCCAGGTCCTAAGGAGGTGAAGGGGGAGAAAAAGTTAATTGATTAATATTTCGCCCAAGTGACTAATTTTGCCTCCCTAAAACCCAATTCATCATCCTTAACCTTAGAGCATCTATTCTGAGAAGAATACATTTACTTACTGGCCTCTCCTCACAGATGTGTGCTAAATTTGTCTGTGACACTTCAATTCCAGTTTCTGCTGCTAAAACATAATACAGCAAAGCTTCGTGCCTAAAAATAGATGATTAATAATAAATTTCATATAGTAGCTTTTACTAATATTCACAAAGAGCTTGATGTTCAAACAGAAGGGCATGAAATAAGCAGTTTTTTTTTATTAAAACCACAAAACCATGAGTTTTTTTTTTTTTTTAAATAAATACTGTTGTTAAAAATACTGCATGCACTGATTTATTTTCTGTCTTAAGGCTGAAGTGACAGATAAGGTTGGGAGCTAGTTGATACAACAGCTACCTCTACTGGCTGAACTGCAGGTCGAATGCGAGGCTGGGTTGTCGATTAGCCCTCGGTCCTTGATTTCTTCCATCCTCACTTAAGAGGAGATAGTGGTATTAAGAAAAACTCCCGTCCTTTTGAGTCCTGTTTTGCGAAAGGCTTTACGGGGCTTAGGATTCTGAAACGGCCTTAAAGTTGAGCTTTTGTGGTACATTAGAAGTTTGGCAAAGGAGAGGCAGTTTTCCAGAGGCTTGATAGCAATGGTCAGAAACACCCATAAAAAGATAAATGTTTGACACTACTATAATTAAATAATTGCAAAACAATGAGAGACCACTTCTCATCTGTTGACAGGTTGACACACGATTCATAACACGGATAACGGCCAGGACTTGGGGAAACGGACATATTCTTAAAACCACTGTTAGCGGTTAAGCTAATTAATGCCATGGTTCCGTGTGGGAAGTCTTACAATTGCACAGATCACTTGGGCCAACAGTTCTTCCCATGAAGCTTTATTCTAAAGAAACAATTAGAGACATGTGCAAAGATTCTGTGGCGAGAATTTATGGCAGAGCTGTTTAAAAGAATGGGGGAAAAGAGAAACTGGAAACAATTTAAATATTTGAAAATCAGTGACTAAATTAACCTACGGCGTCGCCACTTTCCAATGAGGCCATTAAAAACGTTGTGGCAGAAAGATGGCTATGCAAAATTTTTTACTCAGTGGAAAAAAAAAAGGTAACATAAAAACCAGTGCAATTCCATTTTCATGAAACAAAAATAAATCTGCGCACTCACAAGTCCACATACACACAGGTACTTATATATGTAGAGGAAAAATAAAACCTAAAAATTATCTACCAAAATGCTAACAGTACTTATCTCTGGTGAGAACGCAAGTCATTTTTATTTTCTACTTTTGACTTATCTGATTTCCTCCATTTCCTTTGTGTCACCCAGTTTACGAGTAAACATTTATTTTAACCATAAAAGGTTGTTTTGAAAGCTTATTTTTCACTTTAAGGAGCTGACATTAAGAACTCTTAATTTTAGCTCCATCTAGGAAGTGGTGTGGGGAAAGGAGGAGGAAGGTCGGGTTAGAGGGAGTAAGGGAAGCAGATTCTGAAATCACCTTTCCTACACCGCGAAGGCTGCTTCTGGCGGACCATCCCTTGGGGACAGAGAGAGGTGACTGGGGAGTCAAATTAGGACAGCAGACGTTCAATCAGACATATTGCAGGTCATGGGCCACGTGGCTGCTGAGTGGGCTGATTCTTGGTCTCCGAGACACCCAAGGCAGCCGACCAATTAGCCATGACTCATTTTAAAGAGACACAAGGCTGGCTAAGCAGTGTCCCCTGCATAGGCGAGCCAGCTAACGAGACACAACTGCAGCCGCGAAACCGCCACGAAAGACGCCCAGACATTTTCTTACATGAACTGCAAAAATCATGTGTGGTGACAAGAATCCTCAGAGCAGATGGGGGGTATGAGAGGGAGGTACAGCAGAAAGTCCCTGTCATTCCGTAATAAGATCCTGTTCCGAAAGTCTCAAGTGTCTTCGGAGTCACTCAGGCTTACCCCAATGTCTGTTTCCCTCAGGGATGAGTGAGGGACGGTGCATACGTTCCAGCCCAAGGTCAAATGTCAAGCCGGCTCCCCCTGCTGCCATCACTGGATAGAATGTGACTCATGTTATTAAAATGTAACGAAATTGAGCTTTTCTTAGAGGACTATTAGGATTTGGGCAGGGAGGGCACAAGGTTGACACTCGCTGCAAAACAATCGCTATGATAAATTTTATAAAGCAATATCTTATCTCTAAAGTTAGTGTGATGGTGGTGGAGGGAAGGGAGAAATAAGTTCATAGGAAGACTTCCACTGCCCGATTGCCGTATTGGAAATTTCATAGCATCCTCGAGCATGTCCTTTGAGGAAGCACTGTAATCCATCAAAAAGATGTCTAAAAACATTGATGTCGACGAAGTACTGAACAGAAATGCACCGCTGTCTTCCATCTTGCAGAAGCAACATTCAGAGGCCAGTGTATGGCGATTCCGCCACCATTCTTTTTCACATAGCAAAGAGTGGACTGCAGGCGAGGGTCAGATCACTGAGGACCAGACTTGCTCAGCTTATTGAGACTTCTGAGACACCCCGCCTCCCTAGAAACCCTATCTGCATTGGCTCTCCCTCCCAGCACTTGGCTCTTACTTAATTGTGTTTCAACAGAAATTGCCCGAAAGCATTAATTAGAGGTATTGCTATGTTCATAGTCATGAAACAAAACATTTCCTCAACATTTGCTATTGCAGGAAGCCCAAAGACGCGCCACACAGAACTGTACTGCCTTTCCTGAAATTTCCGCAAGGTTTAGGAAGCCAACCGGAGCTTCGAGTTTCGTTTCCAATGCACTAAAGTGAAATTGTCCCCAAGACAGTGATTCTGATGGCGGTGGGGAGGGGTGGATGCAGAGAGGAGGAAATACAAAGCATGAAGTTAGGGGCACGTTTGCTCTTCCCCCACTTCAAAGATGGCACATATATTTATAGAACTTTCCTAATGATGCTTCTTAATAATCAATTCTCAGGCTGCTGGCTGCAGATCGTGAATCTGACTACCTCTGAGCAGGTTCTCACGCAATTATATTATTTTCCCTGTGTTCCTTTCTGCCAATGCCTGAAGCGGCTCAAACTGGAAGGATGAATAGCAATCCTGGGGTGGGATTCGGGACCCCTGCTCTGTTGCAGAAAGGTGACTCTCTTTCGGCTGGAACTCGGCATGCCTGCTTGTCTTGCCTCGAGCCCACCATAATTGGGCTAACCTCTTGGGTTAAGTATTTGGGTGTATTTAAGACAAAGCACAATAAAAACATGTGGTTCACAGATAAAACACACGTAGGGGTGAGGCAGGGAGAAACGAAACATGACAGATGGACTCTTCTTAGCTGACTTCTCTGGCGTCCAAGGACAGCCTCAGGCATGACGATATTATCTTCTGCATTATGCCTGGACAGCAAAAAGCCCTTTTCTCGACCATGCTTCTCTTTTGCGCTCTCCCACATAAATCTTAGAACAACACAGAAAAGCACAGGCTCATCAAACTGACACGTGTAATTTGAAAATAATGTCCAGAGTAAATTCACTTGCAGAAAATGTAAAGAGGGGATGGGCTTGGGACATTGATAGATGATTTAGTTCTGTTACAGCAAAATAAATGGTGCCCCAAAAAGTCACATTGTGGGGAAGCCACACTCGGATATGTTCTGTTTAACCCCTGGGACAAGTATGGGGGGCTTGGAGAGAAGGAAGAGACAGAAGAACTTTGCCTCGGGTATATTTTGACAAAGACTCTCCCACTGTAAGGCTAGATGTTTCTTTCTATTGATGTGGGGGAAAAAAAGGCCTCGAATTCAGATTGAGATTTATCTTTAATAAAACTTAGCATCAGCATCGAGATTGGCAAGGATGTAGAGAAACAGAAATTTATATGTGGTTGGCAGGAGAGTAAATTGACACCATCATTTTGGGAAGCAATTGGCATTACTTGTAAACTCTAACATGCGCCTGCCCTGTGACACTGCTTTTAAGTTTATATTTTAGAAAAACTCTTCCTCTGTGTGTCATGATATATATTTTAAAAATGGCCACATTGTCCTTAAAAACAAAGAAATGGAAAATAACCCAAATATGTGTTAGTATGAGAACCAGTAAGTACATCGTAGTATATGACAGGAGCAAAAATGAATGACCTACAGGAACATGCATCGAAATATATAAATCTCAGAAACATAGTGCTTATTTTAAAAAAGCAGTTAAAGAATCGTATAGAATAACATTCTGATACTATAAAGCTCAGAAACAAGACAAACAAAATCTATTGCTTAGATAGATTAATATATCCGCATACATCAAAAACTATAAAGAAAGCAAGGTTCAGGACGATAGTTTCTTCTGAGTACTGGGGGTGGGGTTGGGTTTAATCTGGGAGGAACATGCAAGGGGCTTTAAGAGTTCCTTTTCTTCAGTAGGATGGTAGGTTTACGGGTGTTTGTTTGACTTAGGTTTTGGAACCTACGTATATGTCATATTATTTCACATATATCGACTATTGCGTGATAAAAGGACAAACAACTCAAATGATTCGTGCCACTTCTCTATCTCGAACGCTCTTCTCCTTTTGCCTGGATTCTTAACTCACCACGCGACCCCCCGCCCCCTACCACCCCCCACTTCACGCTCTCCCTTCTCTTCACAATCATTCACAGTCGTTTGGTTAAGCATCTCAGAACCCAGCTCTGTCACGTAACCACTCTCTCTCAAAACTATTGATGGCTCCCTGCTGCACCACAAATTAAGTAAAAAGTGTACAACCTGCCATTCAAAAGTCCATAAAGCACACCTCTTTGGTCTTGAGATTATATATATATCTCACTCCCTTTTACCATTCTTACCCTAAAGGCAAACTGGTAGCTTAATTTTCTAGACATTCCCAGAATTTTCCTATCTCTCTGGTTTTGTTCTTGTGATTCCCTTCATCGGACATGCAGTTCCCTGCATGGCCTGGTGGACATTCCACCCGCTCCTCAAGGTCATATCATCTGCCACCTCCATTATAAAAGGTGGCCTAAGTCCCCCAAACCAAATAGCATCTCTCCTCCTCGGAATTGCTCATGCTCTTTATATACTGTTCACAGTGCTTAAGGTTAATATTCGTTCTGTCTATTTGCCTTAGCTCATTCGCTCGGTAGTTTTTGAGCCCTTTCCAGGTGCTGCTAGGTCTTAGGCACTGGAATACAAATCACAGGGCAATCAACAAGTAAAAAGCAATCATGATCCATGGAAGGAACAGAGGGAGTAAAGAGTCAGGCAGGGCTTCTGGGCATAATGAACAGCAAGTGCAAAGGCCCAAGGGTCAGACAGAACGTGGGCCTGTGAGAAGCTGCCGGCAGTTCAGCATGGAGACTAAGCAGTGAACTTCCCCAAGCCCTAGTCGTGGCGCCCCCTGCAGCCTAGGCGAGGTGCCTGCATGTAAGTGCACTCGGTACATACAATACGCTGAACTGAACCCAGATTCACAGTGTAGAACACACTTAATTCCTCCATCCCCTCCCCACCAAAAAAAAATCAATCTCTTGTGGCTGAATATTCTACAAAAGACAGCAGGCCACAAAAATCTTAATTCACCTTGACCTTCATAGCAAATTTTTAAATGTCAAAGTGCTTTGTGGTGTTAAATTCAAAAGTAGGCAAGGAAGCTAAGCTACTGAAAGATACTCTCTTTATGGAAAAAAAAAATGTCAGACATTCTGGGGTGTGTATGTGTGTATGCATGTGTGTGTGTGTGTGTGTGTGTGTGTGTGTGTGTGTGTGTGTGTGTACTGGGGGTGTTTACAGATGCGTTCTACCTTTGGGAAAACCCCACATAAAAACATTTTGACATCTGAACGCATAGTTCCGCCCTAGGAAGCTTATGGAGAGCAAAGGGTGGGAGCAGAGAATGAGTTAAAGTCAAATTTGGGAGTTTGATGAACTGAAGCTCATTTGGGAAACAAGACAAAACAGCACAAAAATTGTAAGGCATATCAACTGGAAAATAATAATTTCATTAAAAATTTCTTTCCTACCATGCAAAGTGAAGCCACAGATTAACTTTCACAGGATGATGATAATAAACATTTGTATTGGGTGCTTTTTTTCATTGGGCTCATTTCCCCTGCATTATCTAACTTAAAAATCTCCATCACTGAGATGCTGTCTGTTGATTACACGGGCACCCATGGACCAAAGGAGAAAATGGTGTTCTTTTGGACTTATGTTTTAATTTTTAATTAAGGTTCAAATCAAAATATGATTGATGATAAGTCTGATCTAATGTCTTTGAGGCAGTGGACCAATGGGATATGTGCTGATTTGCATAGCCTTTTTAGTTACTGCTGAAATACCCAGATCGTTTAGGCAATAAACCAGCCAAGAAAATGTAGCCCAAGGGAAAAGTAAGATGGAATGCTAGGACTGGCAGAAGAAAATAAGATGACAAAGTCAGGTAGAGTTTGAAGAAATGTGCCCTTATTCGTACAGTCAAGTAACAGCAAATAGGGGAACTGGAAGTCTTCACATACGGTGCCATAGGGTGTTTGTTCATCGTCCCAGCGAGTACAGGATGAGGTTTGCTAGCATCATCAGAAAAAGGTGAGAAAGGGGAGTTCGATTGGTTGTAACATTAGAGGTTTCATGAGGGACTTCCAGCAACCCTAGGCACCTGGCCCCGGAAGATGCAGCAAAATATCTACGAAAGGATGCAGCCTGAGACCTAAACACACTGCTCTCCTTTCTTCCCACGAACAAGGTGGAAATCTTGGGCCTTCTGTGGCTGCCAGTGAGAGGCAGGGAGTGAGCCAGGATCCCCCATGCTGTCTCCAGACTCTGACACCAAGAGAAACAAGCTTGAAGGGAAGTCAACACATTCATGTGTCTCTCAACTTGATGAATGTGGATGCTCCCCCTAGAGAACTAATTTTTGTGTATAATTAAACATGGAAATGCTATGTTTTCCAATCAACAGCCAATCAGTCTGTGATACTCTGAATAGTAGTACTGAGAGGCCGTGATTTCTCTGCAAATTGCTTTCTTGGTTGCGTTTTAAGATTCCATCTCATAAGACTACAGTGACAGATTGAAAGGTCAGGGCTAAGAGAGTTCACGGCAATGTGGGTCCCGAACTTACCATGAGCCCTCCAGGTAGGCGTTGAGGCCTCTGCGGATGACATGGCCCAAGTAGCCATTTTTCTCAGCTACGTGCTTTGCCCATCTGAAAAGGAAAGAGAAGAGAAAATATCCGAACTGTGGCAAATTAAATAATTGCTTTTTTCTTCGTATGATCTCAATAAATCCCACTTGGGGAATATTTTCCTTGTTCGAATTTTTATAAAGCAACAAACCAGAACTGAATGTTAAGAAGGTAAAGAAAGATGCATTTTGAGAGCTTTGCATTCAATGCTCTTGCTTATGAATGCTGAGGAGGTGTCATTTATGGAAATAAGCACATGAAATTTTCCTAATGAAAAATATCCACCAATATGGAAAAAGATCATCTTTATCAATAGTTCTAGTACTCTCTCCATTAAAATATGTTTACTGATTTATTATAAAGTCTCTCTGTTTTGTTTCTGTTCCCTCGTTTATCTTGGGGGAGTTTATTGATAATGAACTAGTCTGTTATAATCTTTAGATTTACAACAACCAAAAGGATAGATATTACAAGAATACATAACTAACAAGCGAATGAAAGGGGACTATAGGATAATGTTTATAAATACTTGATTAACACAAAGGAAAGGCAAGAAAAGAGAAAAAGGGCACAAAAATAGGTGGGACAAATAGGGAATAATTAGTAAAATGGTAGATTTAAAACCAAATGTATACATAATTACCTTAAACATAGGTGGTCTAAATACTAAAATTGTCAGACTTAATAAAAAACCAATTATATGCTGCTTATAGGAGACACACATAAAAATAAGGACAGAGAAAGACTGAAAGCAAAAGGATAGAAAAAGATAGAACATGCAAATTCTAATTTAAAAAAAGCAGGTATAACTACTAACATAAAAAACAATAGACTTTAAGGCAAGGTCCATCAACATAGATAAAGAGGACATTGTAAAATGATAAAGGGATCAACTAGGAAGGCAAAAACAATTCTCGATCTCTATGACCCAACAAATAACATGATTCAAAACATATAGTGCAAAATTGACAACTGATAGAGATAGGTAAGTATACATTCATAGTGGGAGATTTCAACTTACTTCTTTCAATAACTGATGTAACAAGCAGAAAAAAAAACATCAGAAAGCATATAGAAGATCTGGCTAACACAATTAATCAACTTGACATAATTGATAATGTATGCAGAACATTGTGTGCCCAACAAATTCAGAAAATATATTCTTTCAAGAGACCATAAAGCATGTATCAAAATTGACCATATGCTGCTCATAAAGCAAGCCTTAACACATTTCAAAGGACGAATATTGTTCAGAATATATTCTCTGATCACAGCATAATTAATCTAGAAATCAATGAGAAAAGGATAACAAGAAAATCCATGAAATATATGAATGTTCACACAAAATATCCTAATTATCAATGATAAAAAGCCTCAAGTTTCATTACTGAGATAAGTTTCATGACTGGGTTCAGATCAAGTTGGATTTGCTCTTGAACGTCATGAAAAACACCTTTTGGGGAGCCAGGCTAAGTGTGAGGGTGGTCTAAAGCAGAGGTCTGCGAATTTTTTTTCTATAAAGGGCAAGATAGTAAATATTTTAAGTCTCGAGGGCCACATATGGTCTCTGTTGCATATTCCTCTTTGTTTATCTGCTTGTTTGTTTTACAACCCTTTAAAAACAAAGGAAGCATTCTTAGTTCTCAGAGCCATACAAAACAGATGGCAGGCCACATGTTATTTGTGGGCCATAGTTTGCCGCCCCTGTAAAACATTATCGGATATGTGTGACCTCGAAAATGTGCCTCCTGTTCACTGTACTTCAGGAAGCCACTGTAGGATGTGCTCTGCCAAAATGTAGGAGTAAACCAGAGGAAGAAATGGGGTCCAGCAAAGAGGACCAAAAGAGACAGAGGTGAAGGGAAAGCAAACCCCCCAAATGATGACAAAGTTAATTACAAGAGGGTATCTCTGTCCTGAACAAAGACTCCAGGAGAGACAACACCAAGAAGATTACATTAATAGACTACCTAGTGGGTCTGGACATCCTGAGAAGAGATTTAGACAGCTGTGGGAGAATTTGGAGATCAGGTACATAGAAAATGGTAAGAACACAGAAAGCTATGCAACTAAAGAACAATAAAATATAATGATTTCACATCAAACACAAAGTTACGTTAAGAGATAAAAAGTAGTCATGGTAGTCACGTGGCTCAGGTGATAGTAATGGTCATAATAATGTAAATTCCTGATACTGAGCTAATTAAAATAATGATATACTTATTGGGAAGATGAGAGAGGGCAGGAAGGGTGACTCGGAGGTGGCAGGAGGTGGCAGAGTGAAAGAATATTAACTATCTCTGTCTTTCTCGGTGGGACGTCATTAGGCAAGGCCTATAATGAAAATATCAAGAAATAGTGGTGTAAGTATGTTATTTAGAGGCAAATGAAAAAGAAATAAGAAGTCGAAAGCAATTTGTTTTGGGAAGCAGAAAAGAGAGTCTGGGGTGGAATAGCAGAGATTTCCTGTTTTTTTTTTTTTTTTCTTATTAAGTTCAATTTGTAATTAAATTTCTGTTTTTATTTTTGGTTTGTTAAATTATTTGGCTCTTTAAACTTTGTGAACTACGTCAGTTTTTAAACTTAGAAAGAATAAAAACGAAATTTAGAAAGTACGTGAAAGAGGAACTCCATTTTCCTCAGGCGTGGCGACTGTAGTACAGTAATCCCTGTTATCCTCGGTTTCACTTTCTAAGGTTACAGCTACCCACGGTCGACTGTGGTCCAAAACTTCCAGAAATAACAACGTCTCCGTTTTAAATGCTGTGCCGTTCTGAGTGGTGTGATGAAATCTCGTGTCATCCTGCTCTGCCCCGACGGGGACGCGACCCCTCCCTCTGTCTGGTGTCTCCACTCAGTAGAGCTCCCCGCCCATCAGTCACTCGCCAGCTGTCTCGGTTATCAGATTGCCTGTCATGGCATCACAGTGCTTGTGTTCAAGTAACTCTTATTTCACTTACGAATGGCCCCAGAATGCAAGAGCAGTGATGCTGACAATTTGGATGTGCCCAAGAGAAGTCATAACATGCTCCCTTTAAGTGAAAAGGTGTGTATATATAGGAAAAAACACAGTATATGTAAGGTCCGGTACTACCCGTGGCTTCAGGTATCCACTGGGGGTCTTAGAATGTATCCTCGAGGATAAGAGGGGCTACTGCAGATGGCTTTCCCTTCACACACAACATCCGACAGATGCTTACACAACGGCCTTCTCGGGGTCTCTAGGGAACGTCTCCAGGTTGCCTGTTACGTAGTAGAGAGAACACCACAAGGTTCCTTCCATGTGTCCGCCTTGTGCAGCCTTATGGAAATATTCACCAGCTAACGTCTGTGCAGAAAGATGAACAAACATCATTCTCCTTAGCGAGGGATCCTCCTTGCTGGGCTGGTTTCACCAGAGCCAAGGTGGAGTGAGGTACTTAACGCCTGGTATCATCACAGGCTTATAACTTCCGGTGTCTTTAAGAAAGCCAAGTCAAGTTCCAGGAAGATGGCCAATCACAGAAGCCAGCCTCTGGATGTGATAACCTTGACTACAGCTATTGTGTTGATCAGGTTTACACAACAAATAAGACAATGTGTAACTACAAATATCATTGTCATCTCATTTGATCCTCACATAACCTTTGCCAGCAAGACACAAGGCTGTGTCAGAAGTCACACCAAGTGAAAATTCAGACATTTGCTTTCTAAACCTTACTTAAGACCTTTCCTTAAACTCTTGTACAAAAACTGCATTTCCTGTAGGAAGGTGAAAATTAGAAAATGACAATGCATAAAAACATACAGCCTTACATGTAATCAGAGAGGGATAGAGGGAAACAAAATAAAACACTTAGATGGGTAAACATTCTACTGATTACTATTATTTTTCCGAGGCATTTAAAGTTAACTGATGATTTTAAGCATGGGCTTTGGAGTCAGATAGGCTTGGGTTCAAATCCCCGCTCTGCTCCTTACCAGCTGTGTGACCTTGGGCATGTTAGTTATTCTCTCTCCAACTGAGAGATTAACTTGATTTTTTCAACTGAAAAAATGTGGTGTCCGATAGTACCTAGTATGAAAGGTTGTTGTGAGGATTAAATGAGGAAACATATTCTCGAGGCTTAGCATGGTCCTTCATGAAAAATAATCTCCTGATTCTCCACCCTCAGATCTGCTGCTGCCACAGTCTTGCCCAATCCACTATAAATGTCCCTCCGCTCTTCCCATCTCAATAAATGCCAAATGCTTCAGAGTTATCCTGACTCCTCTCCCCCCTCACACCTCACATCCAATCTTCAGCAAATCCTGTCACATTGACCTTCAAACCATATCCGGAATCCAGTCACATCTTAGCCCTTCTTCTGGAACTGCCCATCCTATCTCCCTTGGATTCAGTGCATTAACCCCTGCTCCCACTCTTGTCTCCTTCAAGCCTAGTATCTGCTACTATCCACGAGGAGCCTTTGAAAACACAGCCTGTCCTGCCCTGCCAAAGCTGCAAGGTATTTTCCCATCTGGCTCGGAGCAGCTGAGTTGTCACAATGCCCCGGGCACCTGCCTCCCTGACGTTATCTCCTTCCCCTAGTACCTCTGCTTCCTGCTCCTGCTACTCCAGCCTCCCTGCTGCTCCTCGAGCTGCTTTGCAGGGTTTTTACCCTGGCCGGTCCCTCTTTCTGGAATGTTCTCCCAGATATCTGCAAGACTCCTTTAAAAGTCTGTACAATGTCACATTATTAGAGATGTTCTCTGAGCTCCCTTAAAAATAGCATTCCCCAAACTCCGCCCTCCCTGTCCGCCTCATGCTTTATTTCTCCCCATAACACCCTCATATTATATACTGAATAGTTTATTGTCTTTCTCCCCCATTGGAATGTAAATTTCCCCAGAGCAGATAGTGTTTTGTCTGCAGCCGGATGCTCAGTGCCTGGCATAGGACAGGCATTCAATGACTTGTTAAATGGAATGGTGCTCACATTGTTATTATCATCATCAATATTATTATTAACAACAAGAAGCTTCCATTTCCTATGAGGATCCAGGTCCTCACTCCACGAAGTATATGACCACGAGTAAGTTACATACTCCTTCCGAGCCTCGGTTGCTTATTCTGTAATGTGGACGTGAAAAATACTAACTATTCCAGCAGGTAGTTAGGGTGATATGGGACTGCGCACGTAAAGCATTTGTGAGTGTCGGGCACAGCGGAAATGCTCAAGAAACTCTAAAGATTATCGCTGTTGTCTTCATTATTATTAAATCTCTTCTCACTTCAGGTCACCCTGTCTGAACACAGCTCTCTTTGCTTCCAGTAAGATCGGTCCAGGCACCGTCACTCGGTCTCTCACTCATTCTCACCTGGTACCGTCTCCCCCTCCCTCCCCAGTTCAAGTGCCCCCTCCTCCATGAAGCCTGCCTGACTGCGCTGGCCTTCAGCATTTCCCCTTTCCAAAACTGTTGGAGTCCTACCAATTAGCACACACTTGGAACTCGGCCAAATGCCATCCCTTGCTCTTCACTATCTTATCTGCCTGACTGGACTCTGCCCCTTGAGGGTGGAGTCTGTGTCTTGGTGCTGCTGGTACCACCCACGGTGCCTCATCCGGACCAGGTCCACAGTTCACCTTCACAAAGGCTTCATGACCCAGGAACCGACCAGCTGCCCAGCTGGTCTCATCCTACTCACTTGATTCCTTCCAGGAGCTCCTGGGAAAATGCCATCCAGATACAGGACCCCAAGATTGTATGAGGCATCTGGGTTCCCCATTTCCTCTGCTTTTAACCAGTACTTTGCCGCTTTGGCATAATTCTTCTTGAATTTGTGGTAATACCATCCCAGACCGTTGACTGCCTGATGCAACCCCTGGATTTTAGAACAAGAAAGAAAGAAAGTACTATTTTAAAAAAAAAGAAGAAGAAAAGAAACCTAAAGAGAATCAATTGTTGTGGAAAGCATTCTGCCTGAGTCTGAGCAAAACATTTGCCATCTCTTTTCTTAGGGCAGATGGCATTAAAGAAAAGCTAAGTGCTACAGAACATGATCCAGCCTCAGAGTCTTCCCAGGTGGATTTCACGTGGCTGCTGCCAGGATTCCTGCTTCCAGCTCAGCAGTGATGCTGGCCCCCAAACCATCACTCAGATCCTATGGGCTCTACGTGACGCCCTTGTCTACAAAGGCCTCTAACTGCAGCATCGACAGTGCCCTTGAAATCCACGAGCACTCCGCTGCAACAGGAGGCCTGGAGCGTGCATGGGCGGGGACGGTTTCTCGGTGACCTGTCTGCCCATCTGTTGATTACTCTGCCCTGAACACCAACAAACCCTCTGAAGGAAGCAGCTGCAACATCCTACTTGCAAAGCACAGGTGCTTTGGGACTGCTTAGCCTCATTGTTTGGGGGTGAGGCAGAAGGGGAAGATGGTGGAGAAGGGAGGAGGGTGTCAGAACTGTGTCTGAACCTGGTGCTGGTGGCGGGGAAGGGTTGATTCCTGTGATTCTAGTCTTGAGACTCCTCATTCTTGCTGACTCATGCTCTCAGGTGGCCTCTTCTGCTTTCCCCAGGTGCTCCCACCTGCTTCCACTGGCAGCCTCCAGCCTGGTTGCTGAAGGCTCAGGTGCCCTGCACAGGTGTGTGTGTGTGTGCAAACCTGGGCATTCAGTGCGCTCACCCCTCCCTTCCTACTAGACCCACAGGACCGTGAACGAGCAGTGCGAATAGGATTCGAGGGGAAAACAATGCCCTTGCATCTGTGAGACTCGTTAAGTTAGAGTCCAAGTGCGGAACCAAGTCTCTGTCACCTCCCTCTTCTCAAGTGAAGACCACGTGTCCCTTAAAAAAAGATGTCAAGATCCCAGCCTGCAGCCTATTTTGGTCTGCATGGCTCCGAAAGGGCTCTACCACCCAGACCCGATGCTGGAATCCAGGTGTCAAGAGGCCCAGGGGCAAGAAACACGGAGCCCATTAGAATAGAAGCGCCATCAGGCCAGGGGGCTTCGTTTTGTATCCCAAGCACCTATATTAGTGTTTGCATAGAGTAAGTGCTCAGTAAATATTTGATAAACGGATGAAAGCCACGCTTGAATGCAGATGCTTGACAAAATGAAACCCAAATCCTACACCCTGAGGATCCATAGTAGGGTTCAGGTTTGCAGGCCCCCAAGAAAGCTGACACTTGGGAAAGAGTCAGTGCCATGAATGCAGTCATAGAGGCATTCTTCTTGAGCCTTGCATGGTCCCAGGTGCAAGGCAGGCTCCTGATTGGTCTTGCAGAATGAGCACATTTCGATGACATAATAGACCAGGCCATACTATAGAGAGGCGAGAGCCAGCCCTGGAACAAGTCTACAGAATGGACGTACCCGAAGCCCCGCTTTGGCAGGGCTTACCTCCAGAGGCCATCAGCTTATGCAAATGTACCTGTCACCGCTCAAAACATCCACAGAACTTTTTTAGGAGTTGTATTTGGACCCGGTTCAAGAACCACATAAGAAATCTTGTTTTCTTTCCTAATACCCATCTCTTATTCTGGACATTTACTGCTCAGTTAACAGATTTGCCTTCAAGTGACTTCTGGCTAATTCCAAAAATCGAACTATGTGCACCCTTCCCCACAGTGCCCGACAAAGAACAGGGGCTTCGCAACTCCCTGCGGAATGAACGAGAATCATATAACACTTCCAAAGACGTGACTACTCCAGGCATAAAATTGCATTTCCCTCAATACTCATCTCAGCTCCTCCAACAATACATGCACAATAAAGCACATTAGACACCAGTTCGCCACCAGAATGGCTAAAGAGATGCAAAGAAACCCCATCACTGCCTCATTTTACGGTGCTCTGGAACCAATCTCTTCGATGACCAACATTAAGCTGCTTATCTATTTCTGCCTATAACTCGTGGGGTCAGGAGCTGGTGGGAACTTCTGTGGGTTCCCTTTTCCTGGGCCATATGCCTTCTTGATGACACGGAGGTGGAGGAATGCCTCCTGGCTCTCTCACTCCACGCTCCAACTTCCACTTCTACAGAAAATAAAAAAGACACTGAGCTCCCTGAAAAAGGGGAATGAGGAAGACCAGCCTTGTCCCTTAGGAGTCTTCGTGAGAGGCCAAACGGTAGCAGCCTTGGGGACAGAGGGACATTCGAGAGCCAGAAGAGTTATACAGGACCTGCTAGTGCTGTGAAATGACAAATGGTTTCCATAACTCTGTTTTATTTGTAAATTTGTATGTGCGTGCATGAGCGTGCATGCGTGGGTATGCATGCGTTGGGCGTGTATTTGCACGCAGGGATGCGTATGCATGTGTTTGTGTGTGTGTCCCTTCACAAGTGACATAACTTCTGTAGTGCTATTTTGAAACTAGCCAACTTGAAGATAACGTTGAAGAGTAAACATTGACCAAACCAAAATAATTCCGATACTCAGCAATAAACTTAATAAACAGCTCCGTTCATCAAGTGAGGAGAAGCAAGCGGGCGCTGGACATGAGAGGGTTAACCTTCAAAGGAATTAGGCTTTGGATTTTCCTAATTCAATAGCATTTATATCCATTCACTTTCAAGGAGCCCCCGCTGCTCGTTATCAGGGCAGCCCTGATTATAATTTCAGCCTTCCAACAAAATTGGCCCGAATTCTATTGACTGAAGGTGAACTCAGCTTTTGAATTTTGCTGTCTGCATTGTGGCAGGTTTCTGTATGTGTGTAGCTCAAAAATGACTAATGCTGCAATGCTGACGACCCCTCCCTCCCCACTCCAGGCTTTGTAGGGAGACGCTGGCCATTTACTCTCTAGACTTGTGAGAGTGGGTGTGTGTGGTGTAAATATTCCCCCCCACAATATGCAAAAGTGTTACCTTGGAAGCTGCTTTCTTCATCAGCTCTAAGGCAAGCCTTCTGTTCTTTTTTACTCCTTGACCCTAAACAATGATAAACAGCAATGATTACGAAGAAAATAAACCCAGCGTGCGCTCAAAAACAGGACACGGATACATCAATATTCATTATAAAATATTTGAAAATAAAACCCAAGCCTTCTTAATTAAAAATCTAATCTTAAAGATTTCTATAAGCAGTGCTGTTATATTATCATTATCATAATCATTATTATTTTGCATATATTTGTGGAGCAGAGGCTTCAAACCTCAGCCTCCCAGCTTAGCATCCATAGAAAAGTTCCCAAGGGACTCGACTTTTTAACCAAGTGATTCACATTCTTGTCAATCCACTGGTGCTGTTGGGAGGAGTTGTGAATAGGGTTAAATGATTTTGGTTATCCTGGATGCATTCCTCTGAGGGGTTATCTAATTTTCTAGCCAGATCAAGCATTTTATCTGTGTCAGAAAGTCAAGAGTTATTAGGCTGTCATTTGCAGCCTTCCTAGGTCCTCATCGGAGTCCATTGGGTGGAACACTGCAGCTTCAGAACCGACTGGAGCAGCGGTTCCAACCTTTTTGACACCAGAGACCAGAGTTCCTATAAGATTCTAATGCCTGATGATCTGAGGTCGGGCTGAGGCGGTGATGCTAGCGCTGGGGAGCAGCTGCAAATACAGATGAAGCTTAGCTCGTTCACCAGCCTCTCACTTCCTGCTGTGCCGCCCGGTCCCTAACAAGCCATGGATGGTACTGGTCCGTGGCCCAGGGGATGGGGACCCCTGGACTGGAGAACTAGCTCTGAAGGAGATAGGACTCTTTGTAATCCGGTTGCGTCAGATGCTGAGAAATACTAACAAGGTTCCTCCAGCAAAATCAAGTTTTTCCGGCTGAGGTGGTTTGTGCACCACGGAGAAAAAATGGCTTTGGGGTTTTTGTTACAAGAGAGGAATTCTATGGGAGATACCGCGGGATCATGTGGGGAAAATGGAGGGTCTGAGTGGGGCGGGAGGGGTCCCTCGAGGTCTCTCTCGACTAAGTCTGACAACGAAGATGGCAGGCAAGGGAAACTGGAAACGGCTCCTGCTCTCAAGCTCTTAACTCTAATTAAATACTTAGCTCTATAGTAAATATTCCTGTGTTAATTAACATGGGGCGAGCCCCGTCCTTCATATTTAATCCTCACGGCAACTTTGGCTGAAGTGCTGCTCTCCTTCCCACCTGAAACACTGGCCCAGAGTCACACAGTGAATGAGAAGCAGAGGCAGGATTCGAACCCAGGCAGGTGGGCTCCAGAGCCCAAGCTTCTAACCACTATGCTAGTTCCCCCCCTGTACATTTCAGGTCTATGCTGAGAAAGTATAGTGATTCATAACATCTCTGCAAGAAACCGAAAACGTGCAAGATGTGTTCCTCTCTATATCTTTCAGGACTCAAGATAAAATTGTGAATCCAGTTAAAGGTTAAATTACATACCAAGTTTCTATTAGGCTTTAACTTAACAATTTAATAAAAGCGGTGAGCTGAAGCAAAGTGGAGGATGAAAATATTTTTCAGAGGTGCACCATTACTTCATTTAATTAGCGAGGGAGAGGAAAGAGAAAGGGACACGAGGCTGCTTGGAATAACTGAATGAGGCAATGGGGCAGACTTGCTGGACCCCTGGGAAAGCGCCAGAATCACAGAATGCTAGAACCTGCTTGAACTGCAAGTTCGTGTTCCCCAAGTTCTTTGTTTTGAAGGAATAAAACAGCGGCTCAGAGAGACTGGCTTATACAAAACCTCGGATACTCTGATTTCCAGGCCAGGGAGTTTTCAGTATATTTGTTATTGAATCAGATGTGGGATAATTTCTTGCACAAAGACTATGCCCGTTGCACAAATCTGAGTAGTACTGGAGGCCGTCGAGAGAACTGTGAAGTCCTGGTAAGCAGTGAGTGCTCAGTAATATCCACTAGACGAATTTACGGAGGACAGTTGCTGCAGTCCAGGTCAAAGCTCCATCCCCAGGTGGATAGAGAATGGGATGGACTTGGCTGTCCTGGACAAGCCACAGACACCACTGTGTATCTTTGAATACAATAAGCAGAACGCCCACACGACACAGTAAGCCCAGAGTGCGTTCCTGTTCTTCACACTTGGAGAGTCTATTTTCTGCGTGGGGTTCTTTCACATGCAACACTTTTAAAGAGACCTTTTGGCCAGAGGTAAAAATGTTCCTTGAGATGAGAGCGTCCTTCATCCCACTCAGGGATAATTTAGTTAGAATGCAGGAAAACCAAAAAAGCTTTAAGGTTTGGGAAGTCAGACCCCGAGGAAACATTATATTACCTCCAGAATAATTTCTTTACATGCCTGCCTCCCCCTCTAGATTGGGAGTTCCCGGTGGGCAAAAGTAAAGTCTGAATTATGCCTGTATCTTCTCTGCAGTTTGGGTAGTGGCCAGGCCCAACTCTGGTGGACAGGTGTCTCTCCTCTGTGCCTGTCTCTGTCCCATCAGAGCATGAGTCGCCTGAGGCCAGAAACGTGGCTCATGCATCCACATACCCCTGCATCTAGCACAGAGTCTGGCACTTTGTCAGCCCTGAATGGGTGTTTATTGACTAGACACATGAATGCCTGGGCATGTGGCTAAGAGGCAAACCATGTCCATGTTGATTTGACAACTGGAAAGAGGAAGTCCAGGCTATGGATTTGGAAACCATAACAACCAATAGGTTTTAAGGCTTTGGAAGGTGAAATGTAGCAGAAGTCATAGCTGTTCATCAGTCAGTGGTCACAGCTGTGGTTCTGGAGATGGGCCTGGCCACACAAAGCCATGTCTTTGTTTGAAGACACTTGTGACCTGGGGGCAGCTGCTTTCTTTGGGCATGGACGTAGGGTCTAAGGCTTTCCTTACCAGAGCTGACAGCTCTTCACTTTCCCGGCACAAATTGCTGTCTCTGTGTTTGGAAGTGAAGATCACAGACTCTGAAGCCAGGATCCCAGTCCCAGGTTTGAAATGTATCAGTTGTGTAACCTGGGACAAGTTACAAAGCCTTTCTGTTCCCATTACCACATACAGACACAGCAATAATAACACACCACAGTCTCTACCTCGCAAGGTTGCCGTGAGGATGAAATGTGTTCATACACGTAACAGGTAATAAGTGCTCAAGCACTGTGAATTATTATTACTTTGTATAAGACACACAGTATTTTACAGTTCTGAAAGCCCATTTGTTACGCTGTTTCATTCCCTGTGTGGTCATCACCACTGTTCCATGAAATCAGATAACTCCAAGGACACAGCAGAAGAAGGACTTGAACCCCATCCTCTGTCTCCTGGACTAATGTTCTGCCTACCTGTCTCCCCTTTTCTCCTGCTGGCTTACAACCAAGATCTTCGTTTGATCAGTAGAACTGCTGAGATGCAGCCTAAACATGCCCTTTAAGCTGTAATTAGGTGACAACTTTGCCTGGTGGCAAACTCGCAGCACCTTTGGGAGTTGGTGACCATGCACGATTCATAAAATACAGGTGTCTCCTTTAGAATGCCACAGCTCTTGTGAAAGCAACGAGAATCCGGGTGCCAAACATAAGACTGATGATTAAAACTGAGACCAGGGGATTGCTTCTGACTCTGCCTTTTCTGTAAATATCCCCTCTCATCAAGAGTGATGTAAGCACCCACTGTTTCTTCAGTTACAGAAAACCTGTTTGCCTGCACACCGACAGGAAACTGCTCCAGAAGTCTGACAAGAACTACACAACCTCAGCACACACCGAGCGATCCTTACCTTGAATAACACAATGGCATAGTCATATATTAATGCGGGGTCCTCGGTCTCCAGGGCACCCTTGGCATACCACTCGATCGCTGCTTCAGGATTTTTGGCCACACCTTGCTGCCCCCAGAACAACATCTGGGCCAAGCGTTGCTTCAAGACAATAGCAATTTAGAATAATGACTCTCCTGTGTAATGTTTAACTTAAGGTTTCAAAAGGTGGGAAGACAAACGTGGCTCGGAACGTTTTTATATTGAGAACCTGGAATGTTTTTATAATGAGAACCGAGAATGAGGGAGACATGTATGTCATCTTCCAACGGGGGGTGGGGGGGGGCAGAGCCCTGAAGGTGGACCTCTGTAAATACAAGTCCTTAACACAAGTTGGAAATGGTGCATCTCTGTGTGTGTGTGTGTGTGTTCACGAGTGCGTGCGTATGAACGAATCAACTGCACCCAGGGCCAAAGCTGGACGGAGACATTTATAACCGTCTTCTCTCCTCAAATACCCCTTCTTTTGAGAGGTAGTGCCCATCCTTTTGGCCAGTGAAGAGTGCGGAGATCTATGCACATCTGTATTAATTAGGGCGTCTCTCTATAGCACTCATTAACTCCTATCCCAGCATTTGTCCACATGGCCAGCTCCACAATTAAACTCGAGGTTGGGAGCTATCTGGGGGTTAGAAGTCTCAAGATGTTATTCGTTTGCCCTCTTCCCTTCAGCCCCCACCCACCAGCACTCAACAGCAGCTCACAGAAGCTGCCCAACAAAGATTTGCTGAATGAAGGAAGGATGAAGTGTTCTTTGCTAGGAAGCTTCACGCAAGCTCTGAAGTACTCAGGAAGCGGATCTGGCGGTGTTTCCAGAACAATGCACTAGAATTCCCTCCTGTACTAGAAAGACTGCAGGCTAGGGATAGCCGTCCAAGAATGGAGCCAGAGACAATGTCTGTTAACATCCCGGCCCCCTGCTGGCCCCTGATTGTCTTTCCTTCTTTCTGCTTCTCCTCTCATCGCCTTCTCTTCCCTTCCCACTCCTCCTCCTGCCAAGGACTTATAACTTCCAGCGAAATAGCTCCCGAAATGCTAGAAGACCTGGCTACAGAGAGTGGGAGACTGGTTACTACTGTCTGAAAAGTATGCTTGGCAATGTGTTTATTCTTTTCTGTTTTCTTTCTCTTTCCACTTCTGGTCTTCCGCCCACTTAGCAGACCCAGAGGCATTTCCTGACACTGTGTGCTCACCAGGAGCACGAAGCCAAGGCCAAATCCTTTGGGAAGGAGGTCACCCCGCTCCTGGTGCAATCAGCCTTAGTGAGCTCCCATCAGGAGGCTTTCTTCCTAGCAAAATCAAGGCAAGAAGGTGGATAGAGGACACTCTCCCAGCCTTCTAGTACCTCCTAAAGGTCCATCCAAAAGACAAGGCATGTTCAAGAGACAATGCTGACCTTTTTGATCTAATATGCTGCAGGTGATTTTCTGTAATTCTCCTAGCTTAATTCATGGCCTTTTTCTTGATGCTCATCTAATCTCTCCTGTACCCCAAGATGCTTCTTTTTGTTTCTGCCTAATACACTAAAATGTGTGATGATAGTCTGCAGGACCAATCATAAATACTGTGGCTCTCTCTGGGTGCAGGGTAGGACTATGCTGCCAGCCCACTTGAAGTCAAGAGTGACCAAGTGACTTGTTTTGGCCAATGAAATGTGAGAAGTGACATGTGCCACTTCTGAACAGAAGCATTAAGAGTCAGCCTGTGATGTACTATGGCTATTGTGCTGTGTCAATAGTTTTGGAAGCAAGTATCGAGATGGAAACTCTGCTAGTTTGGGTTCCTAGGAGCCTATGATATGATAGCACGGCCCATGTGTTTGACTTTCCTCAGACAGGTAGTATGAGCAAGAAATAAACCAGCACTGTTATAAGCCACTTAAGTCTGGGATATTTTGTTACCACGGCATAACCTGGTCTATTGCAACTGCAGATTTCTAAGCCGATGGACTGCTTTTTACCTGAGCTGCGGCATTGCCCCGGGTAGCTTCGTGCTTCAGCCACATAAAGACGTCTCCATCCTCTTTGGTTTGTACCTTGAGTATTTCATCATCTTTTAGTCTAATTGTTTCAACATATGCCTAAAAAGGCAGGAAGGAAAGGAGAGAGGGAGGGAGGGAGAGAGGGAGGGAGGGAAGAGGGAAAGGAAGAAGGGGAGAAAGGAAATATCCAAATGATATGGGTATGCAAAAAATATGACATAATTCTTAAACCAGAAATTGCTCATGGAAAAAAATATATGAATAATCGAAATACAAGGTGTGTCCGCAACATCGTAAGACCAAATCCTTTTTAAATGGGTATATTGCATCTAATGTATCTAAATGAGTATTTTTGCGCCTATCGAAGCATTTGCTTTGGGAAGACAAAATTTATTTCACTTCCACTTCTATTGCTTAAGCTTGTTCAGAAGTCTACTTTTCTGCCTCTGATTTCAGAACCAGATTACACACAGCATCAAAAAGGTAAATCAATATTTTCTAAGTATAACCTATTTTTCATCCCAAAGTGTTATTATCCTGCATGACTAACTCTTTTTATTTAGCAGGCTTAGCTTCAAATATCTTTTGGCTATTTCCAAAAATTAAATCTACCTTGAAAAAAAGAGGGCATGTTAACGCTGAGGATGTGAGCGAGAATGTGCTGGAGGCTCCAAAGATGAACCTAAAGGGAAAGTTCGCGAAAATGTTTTGCATTTGTGCACAGCCTCCCAGGTATCTGACTCTTCTGAAGAAAATAAGACTCATTTTGATGTAGAAATTTTGGCTGTTTATCAAAAAAAAAAAAAAAAAGGTCGTGTTATTTCACGGTTTCCCCTTCTCCCCTTATACATAATGAATTATATCTAATGCCTCAAGAGATACTGGCGAGGGCTTCCCACATCAGCGCAGCCACAGGCAGATGGTAGTAAAATTGGGTCTGGATGAGTTTGGAGGAACAGCCTCGGAGAACAAGGGGCTGATTTCCCTCCTGACACTCTCTGTCGACGAGGCAGGAAAAATACTTAGATTTACAAACTCTGGCCTGCAGCCCAGTTCCTGGGGTCTCTCAGCCGCCGCCCTTTCAGGGCCACTAGGGGGGCTGAGACTTGGGGACAGTGCTAGGTAGGACTCAAAACCAGGGGGCATCCATTCCTGTCGGATGTTTAACCTCAGGAGGCCCCCAAGCGAAGAGCAACGATGAGAATAACAATGCCCCCTGCCTTTTATTGAAACCAACTCTGTGCTGGGTGCTTAACAATTGTTGTTGTTTTTTTTTTTTTTTAATTAAGTTGTCATAACAGGGCCATGACCCAAATAGCACTGTCCTCAATTTACAGGCAAAGAAACGGAGGCGCAGAAAGTGAAACCATGAACTCGAGGTCACATTGTAGAGCTGGCTCTGGAAGCCAGGCTGGCTCGAGTCCAAAGACAAGGCTCTGACCTGCTCCCCCATGATGTCCTCTAGTGAGAAGGTTCTGGAATCCTGCCTGGACACAGGCCACTCTATCTCATTAACCCCTTGCCAAGTGGATAGCCAATGAGTGGGCACTTCAGCTCAAACTCCGGGGAACACGACTGTCTGTGACGAGCCTGGAATGGGGCAGAGGCTCGAGCTGCTCCGACAATGGAATTCACAGCTAGACGTTTTTTGTACGACTAGAGGAGTTTGGGTGTTCTGATTTGGGGTCGTTTTTCTTCTTTTCCTTCTTAATTTTGTCATGGGATTGAAAAGAAAGAGCCAACGCATGAAGACACAGTTCCTGCCCTACAGGATTTATACTCCTCGGCATTCCTGCTGCTCTCTGGCAGTGATGCTGTGCTGCGGTACCCGGCCCAGACGGCGCGCCGGCCGCTGCTCCAGCGGCTTCGCTCAGAATGACTCACTGACTCTCATCAGACAGTCGCGATCAATATCCCCAAGTCGCCGATGTGAAAACTGAGACCCAGAGAGGTTTAGTAACTTACTCAAGGTCATGTATTTAATTCTCCAAACTTAGGAGTCACCCAGGCCAGCTGGCTGGGGGCCACGGTCCCTGTCCAGCCTCACTGCCCTGTGAAGGACTCATGAGTCTGGGAGGATGTTTCCTCGTTCCCCCTTGTACACAATGAACTCTATCCAACAGTGCCATGCGGGGGTCTTGGCAAAGGCCATGTTTCCGGAGGACCTTGCAACCGTGAATAACTACAGAGAAGGAACACTTTTGCCTTCTGCGTCGCTGTCCCCAACCAAGGCAACTCGGCAGTGCCATCGCACCTTGCAGCAAGGTGGGGCCGCTAAGGTGGGGCACAACCTTCACATCAGACCACGGGGAATGAATTCTCACTCACCACTACCTACCTGTGGGCCTTGGGCCCCTGGCCTTATTTATCTGAGACTCGGTTTCTGTATCCATAAAATGGAGTTTAGCATGGTATCTGCCATATGTAAAGTATTCAATCTATGGGCCATGATTTTTATAGGGCATAGAGTTAGAAAGACCTAGGTTCAAATCCAGGCCCTACTATTCATTTGCTGTGTGACTATGGGCAAATTCTTTAGCTTCTCTGCATCTTGGTTGCCTCATCTATAAAACGGGAATAATACTCATACTGACCTCCTAGGATTGCGTGAGGATCAAATGAGATTGTCCCTGAGATCTCAGCGGAGTGTCTGGTACATGGTAAGCTCTCGGTAAGGGTAACTCATTATGTTTGAGGTCCGTGGTTCGTTCTAACGTGCGAAAAAGGCTGATAGCAATTTAGAACATCAGCCCTCCTGCTGGTATTTGCAGTTTCGTACAGCTCGAAGCCTTGCCTCGTGGGGGCGAAGAGCCATCTAAGAGAACTGCATGCTTTAGAAGGTGGAAGGCGCAGAACTTGAGGCGGGAGCACTGGGTCAGAAACATCCGAGAGCTCACACGGTGGGCTGGGCTCCACATTGCATGAGTTACCTTACTCACGCTGTCGCCACCGTGCGAGGCGCAGGCCACCACGGCTCCCATTCTACAGGTGCAAAACTGTACAGAGAGGTGGGCGGAATCATCCAAGATGTCACGCCCAGTGAGGAGCAGACCCGGCACCTGGTCTGGGCGAATCTAGCCCAGCAGCCACACCCAGCCAGGCGGTTAGGAGCCTCTCCTTGTTCTGGGGTCAGCACGGCAGCAACGAGGGGTCAGTGCCACAGGCCCAGGCCTTCTGTGAAAGCCGACCCCCTACGAACACATCTGATGAAGGGACAACCCTAAAAGGGAACAGCATTTGGTTGTTCATTCATTCAGACATGTGTGACCAGGAATGATGTTTCACATGGGAAAGTGACCAATCCAGAAAGAAGCTGTAGCACAGGGAAACAACGGTGGGGGTGAGGACAGGGGCAGAGCTGGGGAGATGCTGTCGGGGACCCAGAGTCCCAGACTGAGCAGTGGCTTCTTCCGTAGCTTCCGGATTTTTTGCTGTTGTTGTCATTGCTGTGTTATAAATCAAGGTCCCTAGAAAAATCAGTTCGCAGCCTATACTGCAGGGTTAAAACTTGCCGACCAGGTCAGAGGAGGTCTGATGTCTGGAGGCTCTGGAGTCCTCAGACCTCCTGGACCCAGTGTCAGAGAAAGCTTCACGCCATCCCAGGCCAACGGTGCCATCAGTTAAGGCAGCGGTCCCCAACTCTTTTGACACCAGGAATCGGTGCTCCCATGAAAATCTAATGCCTGATGACCTGAGGTGGAGCTGGGGTGGTGATGCTGGCGCTGGGGAGCGGCTGCAAATACAGACAAAGCTTCACTCGCTGCTCACCTCCTGCTGTGCGGCCTGGTTCCTAACAGGCCACAGACAGGTACCAGTCCATGGCCCAGGGGATTGAGGACCCCTGAGTTAAGGTGTTTGTGGGGAATGGAGAGAAAAGGATGGTGAGTTTCCTTTGCAGTATGTCATGATTGTAGATGCAGATTGCAAGAACTATCTCAGCTGGAGAGGAAGGTTTGAGTGTCATCAGTATGTGGAGGACAGTTAAAACCAGGGGGATGGATTAGATGAGACCCCTGCCCCTCTAGCAAGTGTAGAGAGAGCAGGCTGGGGACCAAACCTTTTGGAAAAGCAGGTTCTAAAAAGTAACGAGAATCAGAGGAACTCATTTGCAATTAAGTCACAAAACAAACAAAAAACAAGCATCTTCTTTTTCTTTAACCTGAAGCCGAGTCTCACTAAATCATAAAGAAGTGATGTGAAGAGAGATTACTAATAAAGAAGATGAAATGATGTGAACCACGAGTTACATAAAAGAGAAAATGAAACAAGAATCAAGAAAGAAACTTCTGACGGAGGCTTGGTTTGTTAATTAGAGGTCTGGCTTTCCGTATCTCCTCATCTGCTACGTGCTGCTGGTGAATTAATAGAGTTCTCGACAAAAGGACATTTAAGTCAACGTATGACA
Source organism: Rousettus aegyptiacus (assembly GCF_014176215.1). Taxonomy (NCBI): domain Eukaryota; kingdom Metazoa; phylum Chordata; class Mammalia; order Chiroptera; family Pteropodidae; genus Rousettus; species Rousettus aegyptiacus. The sequence continues at coordinate 14,207,383 of NW_023416285.1, forward strand.
CCTGCTTAAATTCTCAAGAAGCCATTAATTACACATTTTTAAGAAAATGAGCTATGACACAACTCTTCTAACTGTGTAATTCGTATCTGGGCTTCTTAATCATACGACTTTTCAGCTGCAAGATGGATCTTTTCTATTCATCTTCTCTGGTTCTGACCAATTAAACATTTTCTTTCATAATCATAACGTTTCATGTGCCAGATCTTCAAAAGAAAAGGAGCTTGTTAGCAATATACCGTTTCCTGTTGCTAATTTATGCCGAATTAGAATTCTTAAAAGTATAATGTATACATGTAGGACATCATTAACACATTCAGGTTTAGTAGAACGATGCCAATATTATTTTGTGACTTGATTTTGTATGACTGCTCTTCATAATAATTTTTTAAAAAAACTTTTATCAATTATTAAATTCTTGTCAAACGGAGGTCAAATCTTAACACATAGTATATACACACCAAGAGAAAATATATAATGATGATGAGAATGTGGAAGTTTATTAAAAACAAATCATTATTTTCTAAAGGAATCGGAATGTCTATATAGAAAGCCTTTTGGTGTTTTATAGCCTGACTCATGTTTAATGTTCACTGACAGCATATATCTTTGAGTCATTTATTTCATAACTGTATAGTAGTCACTGTCGATTTCTTTTCTATCCATTCCCGGTCATCAAAGCACACATTTTTCACACTGTGGGTTTCTGAGTGCAATCCAGGAGCAACGCTGGGGCACAGTGAGTGGTCTGATTCCCAACTAGCTGCTCAGCCTAAGATCCCATGTCCTGACCTAGCCGGGCTGATCCCCCAAGCTCGCCGAGCATAAGCAGGGAAAATCAAGAGTTTACGGCCTGGATCAAGGTCCAGTCTGGCACCGCAGTCTGTACTGCCTATGGCTGCACACACCCAGGCACCCCATTCATTCATAATTCATATACTGCCTCATATATCACAGAGTCGGGCAGGTGCAAGAGAGACTGTATAGGCAGAGCCTAAAATATTTACTATCTGGCCCTTACAGAAACAAACAAACAAACAAACAAACAAAAAACTGCTGACTCTTGGTACAAACTACTGGCACTTCCTCTCAACTTGACCACTTCAAGTGTTATGACCATCAGAACATCTTAAATCCTATCTGGAGAAAGAGGATATAGAAACACACATTCTGAGAAGGTAACGACATCACAGTCTACTCCCACCGGGTACGGAGCTCCATCATCTTGAGGCAGCTTTCCCCGCGTTCCCACACTAGCACCTTTACTCAGACCCTTTTATTCGCCATCATCCAAACAAGTGTAGAAACGAGCCATCAGTTGGTATAACGTAACACAAGATGTGTTTGGGGGTAGATGTGAGCCATTGATCTCTTTGCCCGATGAGTCAAAAAGATTTGGGAGCCTGCAATATTAGGGACTAGAGTTAGCACCCCTTGTCTGGTCCTTAAACTGGGACAGGATCAAGTCCTCGAATGTCACGTGCTCTTGGTTACCTGGGAGCACTGGACTAGCAAGGTTCACGTGACAGGAACAGATGCAACGGGAGCACAGCTAGGGACGGAGCAGGCTTCCTCATACCACAGACCTGCTTGCTCGCTACGTATAAATGGGAGCCCTGTGTTTACTGCCCCCCCCCCAGACTCAATGTGATTAACCCCCCCTCCCCCGACATCTCCGGCGCTCACCACTTCACACGGTCTTAGCACGAAGAAAAGATGCCTATGTTTCTGGCACACATTTTTTTTTTTTTGCAGAATCGAAATCGATCCAGGGCTAGATCTACCTTTTGCGTAGCGGTCCTCCCACTCACGGAAGGCTTTCCATGCATAGATGGAAGATTGTGTCTACACTCAGCCTGAGAACACAGTCAAGACACACAGACTGGAGAGTGGAAGAAAGCTTTTCCCTCCATCAGATCACGTTCATCCTCTGGAGGCCAGCGAATAAACCAGCCACAGATACAGACACTTGATAAAAATTCAGGAACGTCTGGTAAAAAGGGCTATAACTACTTCCATTTTTCTTTCATACCTGATCTCCTTGTAGCGTGTGCTGGTCAAGGGGTGTCTTCGTGGCAATATTGCTGTAGTAGGCGTAGGACAGCTCCCAGTCCAGGGGGTAGTTATCAATACCCTGGTAGTGTTTGTACCCAAGATTCATCGAAGACAGCCTCTCACTGCCCTGGCCTCCAACCAAACTGTACAACATGCCCTGTTAGGAAAAAATTGACACTTTTCACAAGATTATAGATGAGGGTCATAAAATTCAACCATCTGGCTCCATTCCTATATATGAGCCTACTCATTCGAGAAATATGCTAACATCCCTTTGAAAAAATCTTTAGAAAAGAAAGCACAACAGCTTTCTAATGATTGACAGATTCCAAGCGATCTGTCCCTCTAAATGTCTCATAGCTTAAAATTCCTTGACTTTCGCCCTTTTCTCAGTGCAAACAGGGGCCGTCCCCTGCCTTCTCTCACAGCATCTCTCTGGGTGTCCACTGGCTGTTAGGATCCCTGGTCAGCTTCAGCTACAGCCCAACGGTCTGAAGAGCAGGCCATGTGCTGACCTCACACTCTCACAATGTTAGTGTTGGGAAGGGTCTTTTCAGATAGACCACCCTCATTTCACAGTTGAGGAAATAGAGGCCCATAGAGGTGAAGTCATTTATCTATGGCCAACCAACCACTCTGTGGCAGAGACTAGGCTAGAAGCTTCTACAATATTCCACCTTTGTGGGGATTGACGCAGGGACTCAGGAAAGTCGGCCATCAATCGCGAGCTTCTATAAGCCAGAAACACACAAAGAAGTCACTGAAAAGGAAATGGAGCCATCTGGGCGTGTCTACACAGTACAATCTCAAAATCCAGTGTGCGAATTTGAAAACTTAAAGGGATTAGGGGCCATTTAGTAGTACTTATAAAAATGTGATTCCAAATGTTAGACAAGTTGCATAATATATCTGGATCTGAAACCAAAAGTAAAACCATCTGGTATGGCTTCTATTTTGATGGTAGAAGGCTAGATGCAACAATACTTGGCTTAGAGAACCTGACTTCACTTAACTAAAAAGTATTGGGATAATGGTCCCACAGCCAGAGTGGTTACGAGACTTGGGTAAGAGATAACCTGTCCTTGAAGGGCTGAGTTTCTGGTAAACCCTGCCCAAACTTTTCCTTCATGTATACTAATCACGTCCCGAAGACTGAGAGGGGAAACCAAAAGCAGGAGATACTGTGTTTAACACAGCACTAGGATGTTTTTCTTGAGTGGAAAGATTTTAAAGGATTCCAGGGAGCGTGAACCTGTCGGGTTGCTCCTGCAGCATGAGAGCATCACTCTGCAAATACGATGCGAGGGACTGATGTCCTTGGAACCCATGAAATACTCTACCTGCAGCTGATCCCGAGGCACATTTAATCCCGTTTCATAAAAGACTGCGAGGTAGTAGGATGCTTTATGATAGCCACAGCAGCTGGAATCCATCAGGAAGGGGATGACAGAGCTAATTTGGTGAAGACCATCAACACGAGAGAGTCTCTCTACAGCCTTTTCAAATATCCTCTCGCCGATTCCTAATACAGATTCATTTTGGTTCCTTGGCACTGTAAATAACACAAGTCACAACCCACACAATTAATTACCATGGGATCGACGTGGCTTTAGAAAAAAGAGGGAAAAGCCAATTAAACCATCTGAGTTATTAATACAGTCGGTTCCGCAGAGCCTTGAAATATACCACCTTCCGGAGAGGTAAATCAAACCCTTTGGGGATGCCACAGTGTCATTCTGTAAATAGCTTTTTCTTTGGCACCAAATGACAGCCTAGTATCCTAAGAAAAAGGATGTGCCTTATATAGCTGAGACAGCGCCTCGAAAGAGTAATTTACACAATGTAACTCAGTGCCAAATCAGGACCACCGAAACTTCCAGAGAGACTTTTTTCCCTCTTAGACTCTTGGGGAAAAAAAAATGTGTTTCATTTCAGAAATAATTCCTAGGTGCTGCTCTAAAAAGTTGAGCAAAAGAACCCATATTTTGAGATGCTTTCTTATCTTTTGCCTCCAGTTTTTCTCAGGGGTTTCTAAAAACAATTTCGAATGAGTCGACTTTTATTGAGGGTGTACAAAATGCCAAATATTGGGTTAGGCATCTTATGTAAACTATGTCACGTAATCCGAACACTTTTATGAGGTAGGTACTATTATTAGCATCCTCGTTTTTTCAGATGAGGAGACTGAACCCTGGAGAGGTCACCTAACCTGTCTAAAGTTACAAAAAGCTGGCACACGGCTGAGCCAAGTTCGGAATCCAGCTTTGCCGGTCAGGAAGGCCAGGGTTCCTTCTCAGTCTGCTACACCTACCACCTGATTAACAGGCTACCAGTTGTCCTAATAAGCACCTTACCATCAAATTAGAGACCTCTTTACGCAACTGCTTTAAGTTATATGATACTTCTTTTGACCTAATCCTCCCATAAATCTGATGAACGTTTTAAGCCTTTAAGCATTATAACGATCAAGTTATATGGTCATTTCGAGTAAGCGTTAGTCTTCTAAGGTCTGTCCACATCATTCATATCTCTTGTTTATTAATTCAGACAATGAGTGTTTACTTTCTATTTTATGTTGTTACCGAAGAGCACATAGGATTGAAGATACTATTTACATTTAAAGAGAAATGATTAATTTACTTCAGACTAAAATTTTATCTGCCTAAAAATTATGTCTTAACATTTTTCTTTGATTTTTCTTCATTCTACCCAAAATTAAAATGTTCTTAACAATTTTCAGGAGGCCACAAGCGATTCACTCTATCAGCAGCACCCCGTAAGGGAATGAAGAGACATGAGTTTTCGATGTGGGGAAACTTGAATGGGAAGCTCTGAGATGAGACTGAATTTATTTAAGGGCAATTCCCTCACAGAGGTCCAAGCTAAGCACAGAGACCAGTGGCATTCTGGACTCTGTGAAACCCAAGCCATTAGTTACGAGCGGGTGCCAGCCCCTCTGGGCACACAGGCAGGCTGGGCTGGCTGCCCCTGAGAGGGGGGCATGTGTCTTTGCCCAGCTGTAGGGAAGGAGCCCACCCGCACCTCCACCTAGTGCTAAGAAGTCTTATCTCCTGCTACTGGAATTCCTCACCCCGGACCTCTTGGGGTTTCTAAGACACAGCAGCTGGGTCTGCTTTACACTTTCCATCCCAAGTGGTAGTTGCTGGAAAAAAAATCACCTTAATAAACAAATAGAATTTGCTCCTCTTTCTGTATTTTTTTTGAGCCCTAAAGAAATAGCTTTTTGTAAAAAAATAAAAATAAAAAAATAAAACAATACATATTTTTAGAAAATAAAAACAGAAGTTCCCTCTCTCCCAATCCTTCTTAATAGCAAAGATAAACACTGTTACGAGCTTGGTGTGTTGTTTCTGGGCTCCTCCTTCGCACAGACAAAAATTCATATTCACATCTTTCTGCATGTATACATGCATGTTTTCTTCTCAAAAAAATGCCTATAGATTCTGACCTTCGACTTTTAAAAATTAACCATATATCATGAGCGTCCGTCCATGGCTGTCAGAAGCTCATTCTTCCTAAAGCTTCAATAGTATTGCATTCTATAGCAGGGCTGGTTTTTTTTTTTTTTTTTTTTTTTAGACCGTTGGGTTGCTTCCAGGGGTTTTGCTATAACCAACAACATGTAAGTGAACATCTTTGAACATTTCCTTCTGCTCGTCTGTTGAGATACATCTGAATAACAACACCCTTTCCACCGGGAGTCTGGAGATCTAATGTTGGTTTTTCCCTTTGCGTAGTTGAGAGAATTTCACCCTCCTCAACCATTTGATGAGGTATAAACCTTCAATGAATGCAGTGTGCACCACGGCACTCAAATAGAGGTGCAAAAGAATCCCTACTTCTACTTATTCACATATTTTCTTTTAAATACATGTTCATCTCAGATACCCCTCTGTGCACATTCTGAGCAAATCAACATCAGCATTTTGCTAACGATTCATCCTTGCCTCACCTGTCCTGCCAAACACCTAACTAAGACGATGAATTTTGCCTGAGTAGCCATGGACACAGGCTTTGTGGGTTCAGAGAGAAGAGACTCCAAACCAAATGAAGCTCCAAATGAAACACTTGCCCTACTGACCCCTGGCACAGAACTCCAGAAATCCTTAGTGGGAGTGTCCAGGTAGCTTGGATTGCTGGAGAATAAGGAACAAAAGAGGAATATATCAAAAGCTCTAATCTTTAGCACAACTTTGCAGATTGAAACATAGGCAGGTTGAAAAGGCTTCATGAGTTCTTTAACGTATTAAAATGAACTCCCCCAAAATATTACCAATCAGTATTTTCTCGGCAAAAGAACCTAAACAATTTTCTACACTACTGAATATAATAAAAAATAAGTCTACAGTAAAACCGCTCATTTTGCACATTCCTTAAAGTTCAAACTCTGACTGTAGCGCACCATCAAAGCCATCAAGTCATTGGTGATATTGTAAAACTGGCAATTTTGAAATCAGTTTAATGAAACTGTTAATTTCACCCATCTGGTTTAGCATATGTATTTTTTCTAGTTGATCTGAACTAAAAAACATGCCTTGTTTATGGAGATTAATGGTGTAATGAAAAACAAACAGAAAAAGGAGACACTTTTCGATTTTCTTCTTCCTGCATCAGAAGCTAAGGGAACAAAGGGCATCAGCTCTGCTCATTAACCTATTTTCCAGGTAGCATGGCATTGTTAATTTTCCTCTTTTTCTTTTTTCTTTCTTTCTTTCTTTCCTTCCTTCCGTCCGTCCTTCCGTCCCTCCCTCCCTCCCTCCCTCCCTCCTTCCTTCCTTCCGTCCTTCCCTCCCTCCCTCCCTCCCTCCCTCCCTCCCTCCCTCCCTCCCTCCTTCCTTCCTTCCTTCCTTCCTTCCTTCCTTCCTTCCTTCCTTTTCTTTTTTAGCAATGCCGTAAGGCCGCCATTTGTGCATCCATTGTTAAAAGAGGCAAAAAGAAAATGAGAAGGTAGCCTCTTCCTGAAGGACCTGGATTCAGCATCTGATTGAGAATTCAGGAGAAAGACCAACTCACTTCTCGTGAGAGGAACTGGGATATCAGTAGGAAAGTCATTTCTAGTTTCAAGCTTTCAAAAAGTGTAATCCATCCAAAGTAGATGTTCTAAAGTGAAAAAACATAAAAGTGAATGAAGAAAATGTCGTTTAGGCAGAAAAAGATCTTCACCAAGTTTTCTAGTTGGAAAAAAAAAAACCACTGCATTCTTCATTTACCTCTGGTCAGGTGAGCTGCACTGGGTTCCCGACACCTAAGAAGGTGGCCAATTTCTATCTTGGAAGTAAACGCTGTGTACTTTTCTGTGCAAATTTTCAGGTTTTATAGATGTAATTTCTCTCCTTCCTTCCTCTGCCCTTCTCTCCTTTGCCCCTTTTAGGACCGTTATCAGGGATTCTCTGGGCAGAAAGAATGTGGCCCTTTCTTTGTGCTTTTGGGTATTTTGTAAAGTATAACGAGTGCTTTCTTAAATAAGATAAAAAAAAATAAAGATGATGGCTCTGCAATGAACAATAGTGTAAATCAGCTCTTAAAGGACACAGTATCCTGGCATTATGAAGGCACCTCATTGTATTTCTACAATTTCTATGCTCTGCATTTTAGAGTCTCCAAATAAACACTGCAATTGTAGGCAAAAATAAGAAGAGGTGAAAACATATTGGAGTGGTGTCAGTGCAGCCAGCCCCGTGGGCGCCCTGTGTGGAGGCTCCGCTTCCCCTGCGCTCAGCACTGCGAAGCCCGGGTCAGGGGTCTGCCCGTTGCCCTGAAGGAACAGTGCAGATGGTGTGAGCCCTGGGGGTGAGCCTGGCTTGGACCTGGCCTCTTCCTGAGAGCCATTTGCTGGCAGACCTCAGATTTCCTGTAGCCACAGTTAACAGCTCCAGCGGGTTGAAGTGCCCATTTCGGGATGAAAGGAAGGAAGGGAGCAAGCAGTTCTGGCCACGGAGAAGATGTCCATTTCACCTGTCTCGCTCACCTGTCTCTGCCTGCCTCAGGTCCCACCTGCGCCTGAGTGCATCCTTCCTCACTCCTTCTATATCTAGCTCTCGGGCCACGAGCCCTGCTTGCCACTGTCGTTCCTGCAGTCTCTGTCCATGCCAGTCCTCACCATCTCTTTTCCCTGAATGCCGGTGCCCCATTCAAAGAGTTTTTGAGTTCAAAGAGTTCCATTTTGACAAGGAGAGGTGACAGGAGAGCAAAAGAAATAGCCAGCATGCCTCTTAAATAGTGAAAAGGTGCGCATACTAAAATACTACCATCCAGCATGAGAAAAAGCTGAAAATGCTAATAGGGCGATTTCTATGCTCCGACAGGAGCCATTTTCCTACAGAATTAGAGGTTCCCCAGGAAACAACAGAGAGGATGACCAATCAGAATGGTCGGGAAGCCTCCAGCACGGAGTCTAGTTTGGATGCCACCCAGAGCCTGGACAGTGGTGAATTTCAGGACAGAGTAGCGCAGAATACTTCCCATGCCAAGCAAGGACACAGTGCAGCGGCCCTGGAATGCCACAAGGCAGGAAGGGTGTTCTGCCACTTCTATGTGTACCGCATATAGCTGGGTACCCCGAGGAGCACTCCCATCTTTAATTCAAAGGCATGCCAACTCTGGGAGGCAAAGAACAAGCCTTGTGATACTTCAGAGTGGGACCCACCAGAGGCGACAGCTGCATTTTACATCAGGTGAGCATATCAGCTGTCAACATTGAAGAAACCTCCTTCCTCCGCATCCTCTCGCACTTGGCAGAGTTTGGTGTGTGGGCTGGTCTACGCTTTTCACTATGGTCGCCCCAGGGCCCAGCATGGTGTTCAGAGGTACCCAACACATGGGTGCTGGCCTGGGTTCGCGTGTACCTAAGCGGTTTTACATCTGGCCATCTGTATACCTCGGCAACTAGATGATAGATACATGAAAGAGAGAACAACGAGGGCCACATTTTGAGAGTTCTTTTTTAATGGGTGTGCACAGAGTAAGAGGAATTCTGGTCTCCCGGCAGACCTGGGAAACAGAACTATGTTCGCAGAGGTGTTTTCAGGGCCAGGACAGCAGCTACTGAGAGGGAACAGGCTAAGGGAGTGTGTGAGCGAACAAATAAGCCCACAGAACTCTATCAGTCTGGAGTGGTGTCATGGCTTAGTTAGTGCAGACCTCGAACTTCTGTCTCTCAGAAGCCAAACTCCTCATTCCTTCAGTGACTCACTGACCCAACACAGACTTTTTTAGAACTTACAAGGAGATCACTTACTCATTTAGAATTCATTCAATTACCCAACAAATACTTATCAAGGCTCTTCAAAGAAAACCTAGTTCCTGTTCCTGTCTTTGAAGACATCTAAGTTGCATGTCAAACAGGCAAATCAACAATCATGATGCAGTAAGGCAGGGGTGGTAAAGGCGAAAGCCATGAAATGCCAAAGGCAGCATGGGAGATGGAGCTATCTGAATGGGGGTACAGGAAAGATGCCACAAGGCAGCAGTGTCTGAGTTGGGGCTTGAAGGCTGGTTTCGGGGCAGGCGAGCTGAGAAGCGTGGGTGGGTGAGGTATGTTCTCTGAGGGAAATGGTGTAGAAACGTGCTCTGTAAGGTCATACGGAAGAAGGACCGATAACTAAGCAGCTAATGGATGCCCAGCACTATTCACAGGCCCTGCAGATAACCGGAAGTGTAAGTGGGATACTTACAGGGCTGGTACTACCCTCAACACGCTTGTAACTGAGCAAGGAGTAGAGACACATACATACAGAATCAGATAGCTGTACCTCGAGCCAGAGTGAGACGAGCTCCATTCAGGCAACCGTATCCGTCATACCCATACGGTACCTTTCCATCTGGGAAGCCCTTTTGCAGACATTATATCACTTTATGAGAGCATTACTCTTAATTGCTATTAAACCAGACTTTCCCCACTACATAAGCTACAAACATAAATTATGCCTCACACCCATGAGAATGGCTACTATCAAAAACCCAGAAAACATAAGTGTTAGCAAGGAAGTGGAGAAATTAGAATCCTTGTGCACTGTCAGAGGGAGTGTAAAATGGTACAGTTGCTATAAGAAACAGTATGGCGGTTCCTCAAAACATTTAACATAGAATTACCATATGATCCAGCAATCCTACCTCTGAGTGTATTTCCAAAAGAACTGAAAGCCAAATCCTGAAAAGATATTTGCACACCTCTGTTCACAGCAGCACTATTCACAACAGCCAAGAGGTAGAAGTAACCCAAGTGTCCATCAAAAGATGAATGGATAAACAAAATGAAGTATATACATACAATGGAATATCATTCAGCCTTAAGAAGGAAGGAGATTCTGACACATGCTACAACATGGACGAACACTGAGAACTTTATGCTTAGTGAAATAAGCCAATCACAAAAAAGACAAATACTGTATGATTCCACTTACACGAAGTACCTAGAGTAGTCAAGTTCATAGAGACAGGAAGTAAGATAGTGGATCCCAGGGCCTGGGGAGTGGGGTGGGAATGGATGTTGTTTAATCTGTAGAGAGTTTCGGTTTTACAGGATGAGAAACTTCTAGATCTGTTGCATAACAATGTGAACGGTCCTTAACACCACCGAAGAGCACACTAAAAAATGGGCTACAATGAGGGATTTTATGTTATATGTATCTTACTCCATCAAATATGTGTATTTTTAAATCGCGATCCATAACGAGCGAGGATGTAAATACTCGACAATTCTCTTCGCAGTAGGAAAACATAGCTCGGTCTTTTGGGGATAACTGGAAGGTGGGGACCACTCCTGACCTCACTCGGCGGAATGCAGAGGACACTCTGTTATACTCTTTCCCCTCGTCACTGACGATGCCCACACTTCCAACTCTCAACCCTCTGAAATATTCTCACAGCTCCTTTGAAGTATGTTGTTGGCTTAGAGTGAGAGCAGATGATCTGCCTAAAATCACACAGTGTGGGGAAAAAAAAAACATTCTCAAGTCTGAAACCTGCACGTGTGGCAGCCTGGAAGCAGAGTCGGCCGTCTATCTGAGGAGATGCTGCCAAGGAAAAAGATGCCTGTTGCAAAGAACCAGAAATCACAGGCCATTGTCTCACACTGTCTTATTTTTTCAAAATGCCAGCGGGGGGGTGGGGGTGGGGGGGGTTGGGGGGTGGAATTCCACAAATTAATTTCCTTTGTAGAAACTGTGGGAGTTGATATTTTTCTTTGCATTTACCTAACTAACTCTCGTTCTAGCCTGGCTCACAGGAGCATTTAGTCACTGGTTTAGTGGATGAACCGACGGAAGGTTGTGGGATGAGTGACCTAGGATGTTCCTCGCACCATTAAACTCCTTCTCTTCGTAACTACGCCTGTTCAGTTCCCACAGCGAGAATGCCAAGCATCAAACGTCTGATGCTTGAGTCCATTTTGTAGCTTACCTAAGATAAAAAAAAATGTAATATGATGAGGACGTTCTAATAAAGTCTACTAGTCAACAGGACTGAACAGCTCACGGCAGCAACAGAAAACGTGGTGCAATTACAGTTTCTATTAAGGAGAGGTGTCCAAAGCACTCCAAGCCAGTGCTTTGCGACCTCGAAAAACAAGTGACTTCAAAAGCCACGGACCTCAAAAACCCAAACCTGATCATGCCTCCACCCCCTGCCTGAAACCCTTCAACATCATTCCTAGTATCCAGAGTCATCCAAAGCCAGCTAGACACTTAAAGCAAGATGAACGTGGAAGCAAGTTCTGTGAGGAACCAAGAACGGATGTGGAGTCACACCAGTCTTACTACTGTTCTTTTTATAGATGAGAGGAGAGATATGTTAAAAACGCACACTTACTTTTTTACCCTCCATTTACAAAATCAAAATTTCTGCATTTTTCTAGGCTTTGCTAGAAAATGGGCCCAGTATATAACACCAATCTCTCCAGGGTTCGCAGGAGGATGCTGTGATAGCCCCGAGCAAGAGCAAGGTGCCGGATGGAGATGAATTTTAATGAGGGCTCTATGCCCCACATCTGCAGAAGCCGACCCAGTCCTTATGGACAGGGCACTGTCATCTAGAAAAATAGGGGCTGAAGGCAGAATGGGGGCTTGAGGTCATAGCCTGGTCTCAATGTGACAGTTCCACAGCACCACGGCCCAAGAGGTCGGAGCATTTGGGAGCTCGCGATTTGGATTTTTAATTAAATTCCACTTCCAGACCTCCATGGAGAAGAAATAATTCTAAATTCTTATAAACAAAACTTCTGAGCTGTAAAAATAACATGAAAACATTCTATTGAGAGTATTTACTTAAAAAAGAATTGTGAAAATGATTCATCCCTATTCCAATCAGCAAAATTATATTTAAATATGATCAGAAATCTCATACAACCAATTTTGATGTGGACGTGGTCTTAGCCCATTTGTCTTCACCATGAAACATGGATGTCCAGCTCTGCTCACTCGTCATGGGTGAGGGGCAGGGGCGGGGCAGGGGGGTCGGCTCTACCATCTCCCAGATGACCAACAAAAAACCGGGAAGAGTCTTATTAGCTCGGTAATTATAGCCATGACAAAACTATAGCAATGGTTCTCAACCAGGGACAATTGGCCTTCTTGGGGACATTTGGCAATCTCTAAGGACACTTCTGGTTGTCATAACTTAAAAAAAGAGTGGTGATAGGGGGCAGGTAGAGCTACTGGTAACTAGTGGGGAGAGGCTAGAAATGCAGCTAAACATCTTACAACACATGGGACAGATCCCTCGCAAAGAAGAGTCTAGTCCAACACCATGTCAGTGGCGCCAAGGTTGAAAAATGCTGCTTACAGAGAGTTCACTGTACTGATACTGTTCTAAGTATTTTGTATATATTAATTCATTTAACCCGACACTAGGAGAGAGGCACCATTATCATCCCCATTTTGCAGATGAGGAAACTGAGGCTCAGAGAAATGAAGCACCTTATCCAAGATCACACAACTAGTAAGTGCTAAGTTAAAAACTGGAACCAGGTCGCCTGGGTCCAGAGTCTGTTCTGTCATCGGCCTGCACACGGCCTCCCTCGCCTGACTCTGAGGGAGCCCTTCAGAGCCAACCCGATTACACCCGGTAGCTCCATCTACGTCGCTCTGGCCCACGTCTTCTCCTTCTGGGTTATGGCAATGGACTCCCTGCTTCCAGACCCCTCGGTTCACGCGCCCCAATCTCCCACTGCTGCCAGAGTGACCTCAAAAACCCGAATCCGATTGCACCTCTACCGACTGCTTGAAACCCTTCAACGGTTCCTTGTCACCTACCTACAAGGCAAAACCTAAACTCTCCAGGATGGTGTCTGAGCTCCAGTAAGAATCAGCATCTGCCTCCAAACCATGATGCAAATCATGAATAATGGAGCGCTGCGCCCATGTCTCTGCAGCGACTCTGCCTGTAATTCCCACCCCACCTTGCTTATCTGGCAAACATATACTGACCCTTCGAGAGTCAGTCCCTGGAGGAGTGTCACCTCCTCCAGGAAGCCTTCTCTGAACACTGCAGGTAGAAATGACCACTCCCTTCTTTTACCTTTTACTTTGACAGCCTTTATTCAAATGTGATACCATTTTTCTTCCCTTTCAAGTCTGTCCCTCAAGGTCAGGGGCCTTGCATTATTTTACTTATCTCTGAAGTCTAGCCAAGTAACTGAATAGTCAGTCACTCGGCAAGTATCAAATGAAAAAAAAAAAAAAATCCCAAATGGCTTGAATCCTTTCAGGACAGGGGAGGCGGTCACTATCTGCAAAGGAAATCCATTCCATTGAACGCCGCCATTCTTAGGGGGCGGGTCTTACATGAAGCAGAAGCCAATTGCAGCAATGCCTTGATTCCAGGGTCTAGCTAAATACCGCGAGTTGGCTCTGACCACTAAACCAGCTGTCCCTTCCCCCAGGACGAACAGACATGGCTTCAGGAGCCCTCGTGACCCCGCACGGTGTGCTTAATTACTAGGCAAACCCAAATCGCGACAGGCCTAAGGAGAAGCCGGCCACGTTTTGGAAGTACACACTGATTCCTGAGATGCTGCTTAAAGTGGACTTTAAATCAGGGGTCTCAAGTGCAAGTGCCTATGGGCCCAGGAAGGTAAGACCCACGAACGAGGGAGGCAGGAGGTGCTGCGATACAGAGAGGAGAGGCTGTGGATGGACCGAGCGTGTCTGTGCCAACTGCTCACCTCCAGGATCGCCACCGCGTGGGAATGGAGGCCCAGCATCGCCAGGTCTTTGTGTGTTTTTGAGATAAGCTACAAATTTGCATTTTTTACACGGTGGTTTTTTTTTTTTAATGCTGGTAACTTTTTTTTTTTTTTTAATTGACAACAATGTGTGTGTCAAACCAACCTCATTTGGGGGCCAGCTCTGGCTGTAAGCTGTCCTCTTGTGGCCTTGGCTTTAAATAAAGAATTGCTCAAGCGATTCCTAAATGTATGTTTTTGTATTTAGTGGTGGAAATGTGCGCAGATATATTGAGAGTTGTGGACAGGACAGAATTTAAATGTGAAGTTAAGCTAAAACACTGGGGTTAAAAATATGTTGAAGGCATACATCACCAAAGAGGACAAGCAAAACTGTGGGAAAACAGGGAGCCTTCCTAACCAGCGTCCAAAGGCGAGGAAAACACATAATTACCCGTCGACAGAACCATCTCCAGCAAGGCCTGGAACAAGCTGGGGTGCTGGGCTCTCAGCTCCTTCTCCCAGGGGAAGGCTCTGCATGTCGAAGGTCTCCCGTACCTGCACTTCAGGTCCAGGTAGGAATTCCCCAGGTCACCTGCAGGAAAGAGAAGCATGAGATACCACTCCTCTTAGGAGAGGGTAAGTCTCGCCTCTCTAAATCCCCTCTCCCTAAATGGAACCAGAAATAAGAGGCCAGACTTCATGTTACTGGATATGGGTTGGGATCTGAAATTGGTGTGATGCCTTTGCCCGGAGGTCACAAATTCAAAGCCAAGTCCGAGGGAAATGTGCCAAAGTTGCTGATGGCTGTTGAATAATTCTACAGAATGAGCAGCTGGCCTCAGACTGGTCCCCAGGAGGCCAATATCTAGGCCATTTTGTTGGCAGTGTGAGCTGAGAAGCAAAGACCAAGGACCCCCAGGGAGGCGAGGAGGGAGATGTTAGGAAAATCTTCTCAATCCCCCCGAACAGATCAGCATGCAAGGCTGGCCTTCCAACTCAGACCGTCTCTCCTCAAATGTGATCAGTTATCAAAATCAGTTTCTTTCCTATTTGGGACATTACTATTCCTATATATCTTCCCCCTCTTCTGACAGCATTGTATTTTCTAGATGATTCAGAGGTGAGAACAGCATCTGGGGACCAGTATAGCCTATTCTTAAATTGAATTACAAAAAGTGTGCCTTTCCACATTTACCTGTCACCATCTCTAATCACTCCCTGGGACTGTTTTATGCAAACCCCATCGGGCCAGAGTGTGTTCAAGACACATCGACTTCTCCGTGGCCTGGAATGGAAGTCTAGCTCTGGAGATGGTGAGATATGTGGGCAGGACTGAAATACTCAATTTGCTTTTGCTGATGGTAATGGCCCCACAGGAACTTCTCTTCCAGAAGGAATATGTGTGACTAAGTCTAGTGTTACCGCATCAGGCAAGAAGATCCACAGCACAGAGAATCCGATCAGTGCCAGATCCAAGCTGGTCCATTGGAAGACAAGACAGGACCAAGTTTTATAACCGGTAAACACCCCATATGAGTGAAAGGGTGTCCATGCAAATAGAGCAGGCACGAAAGCAATCTGTTTGAAATTATTCGTCCCCTCTGTTGCAAATTACCAACGTCTTCCAGAATGAGTCAATTTTAAGGATTTAAAAAATAAAACCTAGTCCCAAACAACAAAGTCATTGTTCAACTTTTCTGAAAGCTAATATTCAGTTATTAATGATCTAGGACAAAAGTGCTCTGGTGGGGAAACATTTCTAATGATTAATTTATTTTCCAATTCATTTTTATTTTCTTAGACTGCCCTAAGATCCCGTTATGAATGGGAATAATGAAATGCGAAGCTCAAAATACTCTCATTTGTATTCTTAAACTAAATCACATATGGTTAAAGCTATGAGGCAGGTTGGGCTGTTGTCGGCTATTGGTGTTGAAATCCAGTGGAATGTATACTTTTACTTGTACCTATCTGTGGAGGTCATACCTGTCCCCATGGGTCAAAGTCATATACGTTCCATTTTAATCCCATTAGAAAGAAGCCAAACTTGTTGATACAGATGTGCAAAGCTAAAGATTGCCCTCCGGAAGCTCAATACTCACATGCTTCCTGGCTCCTGCCCCCTTGCTGTACTGTAGATGCATACACAGACACTATTTCTTGAACCTCTGCACACCTTTCATAGTATAACTTGATTTGTTCAGCAAGTTGCTTCTCAAGGAGGGGATTAAAAATCTACAAGAAGAAAATCGAATGAACAATTGTCATCAAACACGCACTGATACCTAAGAGGCTGTGTTCAGGCTGATTTCCTTCTCCCCCTGATATCGCCAGGTGGTCTTTGTTCACAGATGATCTGCTCTGGATTTGCAAAGGGAGGGTGTATTGCAAGGACTTGCTGGCTCTAGCCACTTCCCTCGATCTTCTTTTGGTGGCATCTTTTCCTCTGCAGGGCTTCCTGAAAGTCAGGATGTCCCAGAGACAAGGCCTCCACCCTCTTCTTGACCCCCACGGCATGCTGTCCCCAGAAGAGCATATTCATCTCCCCTTCAGTTTCCCAAGGATGCCATGTCCACCCGTGCTGTGCCAGCAGACTGGGAGCCCTTCTTCCACTTTCTTCTGTTTGGGAGGCTCCTACTCAACCTCCAAGGGCCAGATTCAAGGTCATCACTTCAGAGCGGCTCCACCCCACCCTCACCTGGTTGCCAAGGCCAATGTTCCCACCTCAGTGTTCCCCCGCATGTATTAATTCTTTCGAGACTTATCTTTTTAAGACCCATACAAGAAGTTCCTCAAGAACAGAGGCCTTATCTTAACTCAGTGTTTTCAAAATGCAGGTTGTGACCCCTTAGAGGGTCATGAAATTAGTTCAGTGGGTTGGAACCAGCAGTGATTTTTTTTATAAAGTGGAACCCAAAATATCAGAGTACATTGAACATAGCAAGAGTACGTATTCAGAAAAATCTGTTTCCATTTTGTATTATATAGATGTATGTGTATGAATGTATATACATGTGTGTGCATATGTGTCTGTGTGGGCATACATATGTACTGTTCATGATATTAAATAGATGTCTTATTGTGGATCACCTTCAAAAAAAGAGTTTGAAACCTACCATCTTAATTTATCTTGGACACCTGCCTCGGAACCTAGCATAGAGCCTGGTACATATTAGGTGCTCAATAAGTGTTTGCTGCACAAATGAATAAATAAATTTCGTTTTTTTCCTTCTTCATAGAGGGCTCTCAATAGAAGTTCTAAGATGCACCCGCGGGTGGTAGGGATCCCCATTTTTCCTAACCGATTTTGCCTAGTGACTCCTACTTTTCTCAGAACAAACCCCACAGGGTCACGAGAATGAAAGAAAGGCTCCTCGTCCAGGGATCGGGTGCTCTCCTCACCCAGGCAGAAAACTCAGCCGCTGCAAAGTCCCCCTTGTGGGGGGCCCCTCGCGTCCCTGCAGCAGCCCTGCTGGCCCTGGCCCGGAGGGCGGGACGGTTCCACCTGCAGGCGGGTTTTGGATGCAGCATCCGACGGCAGATGCCATTCTGAATACAAGGCCCTCCGTGCCAAACCCCCAAGTGTGAGCCGAAAGCCCAAGCTTCTGAAGAGAGCAGTGAACGGAACCAAGATTCTCATTTGCTACGGTGTCTCCTCTCCTGCTACTTTAAATAATAGCGTGTGGAAGGAGCTTTACCAAATAACAAAGACTCTCTCCTTTCATTAGCTTAATCACTGGATAGGCAACAGCCTGATAAAAATCTACTCTCTATAATTAAACCAGTAGTTATTAAAACAGAGGAAGTAAATGGTTTCCATTTTATGAGTACTAAATGAACCAAATGTTAACAGAAATCTATTATTACGTTCGCTGGGGGGGAAAAGACTCAATATTAATAATGTTTGATGACAGAGCCGATGAGAGATCCGGCTTGGATAAACCTTTTGTTTAGAGCGGGTTCCGGGGACCTGCGCAGCGCACCTATCACGCACGAGCACTAGCACACGTGTCCTTGATCCCCTGGGCTCACCTGTGCAGGGTGCAGAGCACGGAGGCGATAGTACTTCAGGGGTCCAAAGAACCCTTCAATGCCGGCCACATACCTGCTCCCCCCGATAATGAAGTACCCAGCAGTGTCATTATAATGGAAATCTTCCCGGAAGCTGCAGAAAAACACAAAGGCTCTGAGTTTGAATCGGATTTTTAGAGAGACTCTTTCACTGACCCTCACCGACTTACCTTAAATTTCCACAAGCCCTTCTCTCTGAGACCATTGTGGGGTCTGGAAGACTTGGGCTAGGATGTCAACTCTGTTATTTACCAGCCATGTGACCCTGGACCTATCCCTTAACTTCTTTGAGATTGAGTTTTTTCTCATTAGTAAATTATAGGTTTGTTCAGAGAATTAAGTAAAAAAAAAAAAAAGGACATAACACGTCTAGCCAGGTGCCTAAATACCCACAAAGTACTGGCTACTGAAATTGGCGAAATTGTTTGGAATCATTACAATTATTTGGAATTGCTGGTTATAGCTGGAAATAGTATCCTCTAAAAGGAATAAAAAGTTGTTGAATGGATAGAAAGTGGTTGTGGAAAAAAACTGAAAACACATCCTAGTTGATAAGAACTGAGTTAAGAGGAGATGGCCACAGCAAGGTCAAAGGTCTTGACCAAAAACAAGAGGTCAGCACAGGTGACACACTGCTGTAAGTCTACCTTGTCCCGAAAGACTTAAAGGATCAGGAAGGAGAATGGAAGGAGAACTGGGCTGGCACAAATAAAATCCCCAAAGTTATTTCCTGAAGCTTTGAGTATATTCGCCAAAGACTGGAAAACTCCAGGTGTCTGTCATTGAAGACTGGCCCACACCCACCCGCGGGGTCCTGGGCGTAAGCTTTTCTACTCTACAGCTTAAAAAAGAGACAAGGGGCTCTGCGGCTGACCTTAAGTGAAGAAAATAAAAGTGCAGAACATGAATATGCCTTTTATTTAAGAAAGAGGAGGATAGATTGCGGGGAGTATTTGCATAAGAACTCTGTAGGTATGTATGAGAAACTGATAAAATTATCTCCCCGTGGAGCAGGGGTAGGGGTAGGGCATGTAGGGGATGGAGTAGATGGGGGCAGAGCTAGAAGCAAGACAGCTAACCGTATACCTTTTCCTATAGTTTCGATTTTTTAAACCATGTGCACTCATTACCTATTTAAAAATTAAAACAGGAATGGGTGAACAAGGTGTGATCAGAGCATATGTGAACAGCAAGGGGGGTCAAGACAGGCATCAAGCGAGAAGCCAGGCAAAGAGGAAAGAGCCAGGGAGTCCAGAGGGCAGATGGAAGCAGAAGGAAAGAACACGAAATGTCAGGCGGGCCGCCAGGAGCCCAGAGAGGCACACGGGCGGTGGGCCAGGGCGACGCGCACGGGGCCAGGGCAAGCTACCGGTGGTTGGGTCAGAGAATCCAGGCAACTTGGGGTCGTCACAGGAGAGGGGATGGACCGTTAGCAAGGAAGCTGATCCTCAGCAGGTACACCCGGCTGGATAGAAAGACAAGAGCAAAGAAACGGGCACTTGCGGACAGCGTCAACTGAGGGCACCCAGAGGGAACCCTGAGAAACGAGCTACGCACGAAGGCAACGCAAACGGAAGAAAGTGCTTCTTCTTCTTATATTCCTCTCTGCAGAATACCAAGCTTAAAGGGCCATGAGAAGGTGATGGTCTCCTGTCTTTTTTCAGGTGGGACCACAAACTTACTACCTCTGAGAGCTATGAATTGATTCTGTTTTTCAAGATCTTGGGTAAAATCTCTCTTAACAGAACTCTGCCTAACCCACCCGCCAGCTCCCCTGATGGCCGATCCCTACAATGTGCTGGATGTCTGCTTACCGGAAACTTAGTCTTCTCGTTTTATAAATGGAGAAGATAATAGTAGCTACCTACAGAACTGTTGTGAGGATTACATGAATTGTTATTTAAGCAATGCATCTGGAATAGTGCCTGCCACACAGGAGACACCACACTGTTCCCTAGGTTATTATTGTCAACCTAGTCCCCTGTTGGACTTTTGCTACCATCTCGTTACATGCTTAGAAAGAATAAGATCCATGTGTTCTCAAACCTGTTAATGCCAGTTTGTATGGTGATTGTAATTATACAATTTAATTAAATATGTTACCCAATAAAATATGAGTGGGGCAGAAAGAGTTATTCATTCTATAAAAATTAAGTTGAATATTTTGGGTAGGCTCAGTAAAGAAGGGTTACTAAAACAAAATTGTGGAATTAGGACAACTGTAAAACGGTAGAAAAAGAAGTTGAAGAAATCTAGATGGAGTTTGGGCTCTGATAGTTTCACAAGTGTTTTTGTTTTCTTCTAATCAAAAGAAACAGATACTGGATGCTATTTATGCAAGAAGATCACAGGGAATTCCAATCAGTAGACCTCTACTCAAAGGAAAAGCTCTATCTAGAAAGACTGGCAAATGAATGTACATTTTAATTTTTTTTTTATCAAAATCAAATGTTTAAGTTATCTTTTTTTTTTAAATGGATCTTTGCTTTAACTGAAGTTTTCAACTGATCAATAAATTACTTGATCTCTATAGTACTGGATTTTTTAAAAAATCATCATCATTATTATTATAAAATGAAAACAGGAGATCTCTCTAGCCTGGTCTCCAACATTTTTCTCCTCTAAAATTCTCAGTGGCTGTACAAAGATTGCAAGAGATCCTTGTACTGGGCACTATTTGATGGCCATCAATTTCACTGACATAAAAGCTGAGCTAGACTCTTCCAGAGCCCAGGCCCGTCCCTTTCAAAAACCTCGGACATGCTGGCACACTATCTTTACTCTTATCTGGACATAGGAGGGTGCTCTGGTTTATTACTGTGGAGCACCAGCAGCTTGAAAGATAATCACTGTTGTTAAACAGACCTCACTCAGAATTGGGAAATAGCTCCAGCTTGAAGGGGTAGGGGAGGTTAGAGACTCAAATTAGCTAGCTGTCCCTCTCACTCCTTAGCATAATTCTCACCTTCCACATCACTTCCTCAGGACCTGCTCTAAATTCTGATTCCTTTGTCCTTCTCTCAAGCCACCTTATTATTCCTTTTCTTCCCAGCATTCACCACAATTTGCAATTTTAAATTTATTTATGAATTTGTTTGTTCACGATTTGTCTACCCCACTAGATTTTCTAGCTCCATGAAGGAAGGGACTGGCTGTATTTATTCCCAGAGTCCAGCACTGTGGCTGGCATGTGGTGGATGTGCTGGATGAATGAATACATACTGATGGATGAAAAGGTGGATGGATAGATGGACAGATGGATGAATGGATGGATGAATTCAAAACTGTACAGGTCTGCAGTTGTCACCTGTCACCAAATGGTACTGAGAGCCTTTCATTCGTGTACAGCACTTAATTATTGATCTTCCTACACCAACTTTGTGGAAGAGCAGCTATCATTAACGTTTGCATTACGGAAACAAAAAGGAAGGTTAAGAGGCTTTTCTTGGAACATCTATAAACATCGTAAATATTTAGTTCACTGGCTCAGCCCTCTTTGAAAGTGGAATTCCTGATATCTAACCACAGGGACCCCCATGGGCCTGGTGTTAACCCTTTAGTTGTTCGATCGATGGGGGGAGGGGGTTCCAGGGGTTTGGGAAGGGCAGCTGAGGTGGCGGTGAGGTCTGAGCACTGCCGGTGTTACCAGCTAAGGAATCATTTCAGTGCTTTACCTGGGATGCTGAACTGGTATGTACCTGGAAGTGGGTCTTCAACTCTGGAACTTTATATGGCCATACCGATTTTATCTTTTCTTAACATTTTAGTATTTTGTTCATCATGGATTCTTTACACTAATTTTTAATGTTAAAAAAGTTGTATTAAATGTGATTACTGTTCTGGGTTGAATTGTGCCCCCCCCCTCAAAATGCACATCTTGAAGTCTGACCCACGGGTGCCTCCGAATGCAACCTCATTTGGAAACATGGTCACTGCGTTTGTGGTTGGTTGAGATGAAGCCACACTGGAGCAGGGAGGCCCCTAATCCAATATGACTGGTGTCCTTATAATCAGGGGAAATTTGGACACAGACACACACGGGGGGAATGCCATGCGGAGACTGGAGTTAGGCTGCCACAAGCCAAGACGTCGGAAGCTGGAGGCCTAGCACAGACCCCGCCCCAGAGCCTTCAGAGGGAGCATGGCCCTGCCAACACCTTGACCTCAGACCTCTAGGCTCTAGAATTATGAGACAATAAATCTCTGTTGTTTAAGCTACTCAGTTTGCGGTACTTTGTTCCAGCAGCGCAAACAAACTAATACAATTACCGAGGTTTGTGTTTGCTTTTGTTTTTGTTTCGCCTCTCTCATTTTTCCTCCTGGTCCCGGCCTTGAATCATACTGAGATCTCTTTGTTTATGACTCACTCAAGTCAGCCTCTAGATTTCTGGGAATTAAGAGGAAAGGCAGCCCTTACATTAAAAAAAAAAAAAAAAAAGACTCTATGAAATTCAATCTGTTGTCAGAAATGTCTTTGGGTTGGGGGTGGGTGTCAAGGAGGGGAAAGTATCATTGAGGATTTCATATCCTGAAACGCAAACCCTTCATTTCCGGGTCCCCTTCGCGGAATGGGGCACTCGAAGGCATTTCCGAAGAAGTCACAATCATCTGTTGCACCAAAGCGAACTCCCAGGCCTTCCTGCTCTTGAACTCTTTGGAGAAGAGCCCGCAGCCACCTGCTGTTCAACAAAACTCCTGTCCCTGGCTTCCCTCTGATTTGCCTAAACCCACCTGATGCCCTGAGACTTCTGCTCGGGTCTTAGGCCTCAGTGTCTACGCTACAATATAGCTATCAAGTCACCACTGACCTTTTCTTGTAGGCGATGGGATAACATTCTTTAGCCTTTCTATAGCACTCTAATCCTTTAATCCGGCCATGAAAATAAGAATTGTTCTATGTGCCAGTATCCAAAAGAAATCGGCTTGACTTAACCATAAGCAGGAATGGGGAAAGGGAGTAGAGCGTAGGCCCTTACTCTCCTATCTCTTCCCCTGTTTGCTTTCCTTTCTGTAATAATTGGTTTTCAAGAAAATTTGGGTGGTATAAGGACTTTTGAGTGAACGGAAACTGTTTGGAAAGGCAGCTTTGTGCTTGGTGTAGTCAAAAGGGCAAAGGAATGGCTCCCTACCCTGACGGTCCTGATACATTTTTTAAAATTATACACACAAAGCTGGTAATTTTTGTTTCTGTTCTTTAGACTTATTCATAGGTATACATATATTTGATTATATATATTATCAATCTATGATGAGGTATCTTGAGTCTTGCCCCATCATTCTGCCACTATAAAACCTGCTATTTTACAGAAATAGAAAAGCAAATTTAAGAAGTTATGAAATACAAGGCAAAGGACCCAATTCTCAGTTTCTGTAACTCTTGTAGAGAACAGTTCTATAAAGATGAAAAGTTACACCAATATCAACAGTTGCATACATTTCAAATTTAGATTATAAACATAAATATGAAGACTGTCTGCTTTTATGTTTTATACTAACCAAAGTTACCAACTATTCTCAATAAGCAACATTAACACTTTGATTTATTTTTCAGAATCCTTCGTGGAAGATAATTTTCAAAGAAAATGAATTATATAAAGTGCCATGAAAGGAAGAATTTACAATGAGATCTGGAGAGAGAACAAGTTTTTCTTGCTTAGAAAAAAAGATTGTGGAGGAAACCGGGAGAGTTTGTGGATAGTAAAAAGAAAAAAAAAAAAAGAAAGAAAGAAAGTACAAAGACTAGCCACAGGGCAGACTCTTCTATGCTAAGAAAAGGTGAATAAGGAGGTGTGAGAATAATGTTACAGTCCATGAAGATTCCTTAACCTTCACCCAGCAATATTTGAATCAAAAGAAAATCTCACTTACCTAATTGTCTGATTATGGTAGCCTTTCAAATCCTGTCCAATGCTGGTGATTACTACGATCTACAGTGGGAGAGATATACAAGGATCAGTAAGGCTTCAACATTTCACATCACAAATACAGTCCTGGTATAAATTACTCATAAAATGTGCTGCATAGTCTTTTACCTGCTCGGTTTCTGCAAAAATAAAATTAACAGCTTACTAGCCCTGTGTATATTTTAAGACTTAAGAAATTTGATTTCTCCAAATGACTTGATGTGGTAAAAAGATCTATCATACAGTGTTTCCCAGTGGATTTCGGATATTTCAAAACTACAAGCCAAAAGGTTCACTTAATGTGTTTGTGCTCCAAAGCTTGTTGCATAGAAAGACAAGGAAATGTGTAAGATACTACAACGAGTGTTTGAAATTTTACTCGGATTTCATGGGAGCCTTAGGGGGGAAAACGAGATTGGTGCTACGTGTTCTTCGAGCTCTACTGTCCCTCACTCTCTTTTCCTAAGCACTGAGATTCGTCGCTGTCATTTCAATGATAACAATGTTTTTGTCATGGATGTTATTAGCCGTCACGCATTCTTCTCATGTCTTGGATTACGACAGAAGCCCCTGGAGTTAACGGGCTCCTTCCAGTTCTCCCAGTGCCAACAAAGAACCAGTTTTTGCCAAATCTGTGCCAGCCTAACATTTTTGATCCTCAAAAATGTGCCTTTGACACTGTGTCTGTGAGACAAACTAACCCATAAAGAACCAGCCCCATTCAGCCATATACGAAATGAAGAAAATGACTCGAACCAGTTGTTTTCTCTAAACCAACCATTTACTTTAAGTCGGTTTGTCTATTTAGTCAAAGCAATGAATATCGTAGCCACACCGCAGATGTGGATTTTGTGAAGAAAAACAATTAAGTATTGTTTGGGGACCTATGTATATTAAGGAGACCAGATGGAATGGAAAGAAAAAAGACAAAAAGTCTACTAAAAAAAAAAAATCTACTCCTTTTTCTTTCCACCCCATCTGGTCTTCCTAATTCTTCTCTCTTGCTTTATCCAATCATGTGCTCTGCCATTGAATTCATCTCTTTAATTAAAGAACTACTTTGATTTACTCTTCTTCTGCTAGAAAAGCTTCCATGACGCCCTGCTGCTTTACAAGTAGAAATCTAAATTCCATGATATTCAAGATTCTCCACATTCCACCCCTAAAGATAGTCTCTTCTTCTATTAATGTCCTACAATCTGCAAATTTCTACTCCAGTCAAACTGGTTTATCTGCTCACTCCCAGCCTATGCACTAAAACGCCCCTGGCTCTCTCCTCATCTCAATTCTCCCTATTTGTAGGAACCTTCTCTACAAAGCCTTCCCTGGGAATCCCAGCATAAAGTACTGTCTCTCTTCTCTGAATCTATATGAATCGTTGGGCAATTAAGCTTGCCTTACGATGACCCTTCACTTGCTGAATATCATGTCCATAAGTAGTCTATCAGCTCCTGGAGCACACTGTCTTGTGTACAGCAGGTGCAAAATAAGATCTGTGATTTGCTCTGACGGTTTGATACCTGTCTAAGCGACACGAGCACTGAGCTGACCTTCTCAGGAGAAAAGCAGCCACCAAGCTATAATGTCATCGTATGTTCTCATGTAAATGAGAAACTAAAATATGGACCATAGCTGTGCCACCTGACATCATTAAGGAAAGAAACTAATGTACAAAACATCCCAGCTAACATTTCACAGACTCTCCTCGGGAAAGCAAAGACTGACCTGATTTCTTTTCTCTTTAGAAAAAGGAAATGTGATAAACCTAACCACCAAGGGAAGTCTGTGTATTATCTAATACACAAGACAAACAAGATGTCTCTTCCAGTTTTGTTACCGGAAAATCATAGATCAATAAGAAAAGCTGATGAGAAAATAAAGCCACTAGAAAAAAAGTAGCATACTGACATCATGTAGACTAAAAAAAAATGGAATTGTCTTCAATTATAACAACAGATTTATAATCCAGAAAGCCTGTGTTATGAGAGTTTGAAACAGTTATAGTGTTTTATAGTACAAAGTAGATAAAGATCCTCTGTTCCACCAGAATTATCACTTAGGTTTGTTAATTATTATTTGTCTGTTTATGCCAAACATAAACAATTGTCTCAACTTCCAAAAACAGTAGAACCATTTCCTGACTGAACTAACCAATAAATTTCTTGCCAAAAATAAAAATAAAAAAAGTTGTAGATCTGATAACCCTATATAAACATGGCTGATGCTGTTTTAACATTTATCTTCACAAAGCCTATCTCACCAGGGGAAAAGCAATGAATTCCTCAGATAATTGTGGCTATATAGCTGGCTATATTATTTACTCATTTGCAATATGGTCGAAAGAAGCACGTTAAAAGCCAATTAAACGGTATGAGATTCTTATGATTTAATCTTCCATCTATAAAAGTTTGATCAAAAAAGCGTATAGTTGTAAAGAGTTTATCATTTACCACAAATTTGCTTTTACAGGTTTTCTTGCTCCCTGACTTTACAGTGATGCTTAATGTTAAGTGATGATGCTGATATGATTCATGGGCAGAAGTGGGGGATGTGCCCACGGATACCTGGCCTCCGTTAAAAGAGATATCCAGTCGAAACCACTCCTTCAAAGGTAGGATGAATTTAGTTTTCACAGCAAGGTCTTCTCCTATGACAAGATGCATCTGAATATGCAAGTGGCCTAAAAGGAAAATTAAAGCTCATGAAAATGACGAAAAAAAAAAAATAGGAGTAAATGAGGTAGCTACACCTTTTCAACAACTGTCCAAAGAAGCAACCAGACTAGATCGTCTTCCTTCCTCATTTCACAAAAATCAAAGCAAAACAAACACAACTTCATTCCTTTGTAAAGAAGACATTTATTTTAAGCTTCAGGACAAAAGTTTAATTTGAAGGCCACATTTGATAGCCATTGCTCCCATTAAACTTGCGACATTGGCAGTATCTTCCTTATTCTATACAGATATATTTGCCAATAGATAGAGCATAAGAAAATGACAATATCATTTTAAAGTTCTGTTTCGTACTTACCCTCTTCGGTAAGAAATACAGAAGGCGTGCCGTACATCTCATTAGAATCAACAAAGTACAAAATCCCGCAGAGACTGGCCTTGCAGTAATGGAGTAAGTAAAGCCACAATGAAACGGTAAACCTGTAAGAGTGAGGGGAAAAAGATTCTGCAGATTGATATCATCCAAGAACAGGTAATTATAGTTAACAATGACCAAGTAAATTGCTTTCTTTCCAATGAAGGGATGAATTCGCCTGCATGTTCATCATGGGAGATCAGCTTGCAAAGCTTGATTTTTGAGACAAAGGAGGTAGTTACAGAAGCTGTAAAAGACAGGAGTTAAGCATCATTGTACAAAACTAGCAGACATTCTACCTTGCACCAAAAACTCTGTTTCTGTGCCTCTGATAATCTCACATGCTTACCATTTGAATTCTTGATTAAGGCTTATAAAACCAGACACAGAATAAAACTCTGGATTTTAATAAGAGGTGATTTGATAAGAAGCTATTCTAATTTCGATGATTAAAAGAAAAAAACATAATTAGGGCTTTCTGAGCAATTTTGTTTCTTTCAAAGATAAAAGCCCTAAGGTAGAAAAAATGTCCTACTCTGCAAATGGCATCACTAAATGCTAATCGGGACACATATATACTATTTTAAGGCACACATTAGGTTGCTCAGTATCACAGTTCTGGCTGACCAATCTGGAACAACTAATCTAATTGTTCCATTTCCGGACTGGGACTATTTTAGTTAAAAAAAAAAAATACTGTACATCTGTGATTTGTGGAGTGAGGACAAAATGACAGTAGGCAACTTAACTAGGACACGTTTAGCCACAATATATGATCCATCAATCACTCGGCAAATATTTGCTGAACACTTGTTTGAAGTCACATACTATCCTAGTGACCAGCAGTTCAAAGATGCGGAGCTGGAAGTAACTGAATTTTGCACATCAAACAAGAATCAGGGTCAAAACAAATGCAAAAAAATTCTCCCCATCACTCCAGGAACCAATTCGAAGTCTGGGTTAAAGTATCAGCGACGTCAGATTCTTTGGGGATATATCCAAACAAGCCCTTTAGAATATTCTGAGCTTTATAATCTGGCCTCCAAATCAGTGGTAAGATATGCAGACAGATGGTGCCACACGGCTCCCTCCTGACCCACCCGGCTGAGCAAGCTCATGAAGATAAGTTATTACAAGGAAGCTTAGTAAGAACATACGCTCAGTAAAGTGACTCAAGATCTTTCTACAGCCAGCAGTATGGGAAGAATTAAATCACACTGCTAAATCCATCCAGTCTGAGGTGAACCAGGAACCATTTTCAGCATCTTCGATTCAGCAGAAAGAAAGAAAAAAAAAAAATCTGAGTTTTTGCTGAAATCAACAGAGAAGATCAGAAGCAGTAAGATCTCCAGCAGCTCATCATCCAATCTTCCAAGACAGGAAAGGCAGGACAAAGGCCGCAGTCTGTGCTGGCTGCGGCTGGCTCTGCTGGAAATCTTGCGAAGGCCTCAGGCTCCAATGCCTTGCTCCCTACTCATGTCATTCCTGGGATGGACATATAAAGTCTAAGGCAAACTGAGGATTGCTAAGTGCAAGAATAATTCAAGAATACTTGGAAGTTTTCAGGTCCACAAAATCTGCCTAAGATGTACAGACCTCAACATTTTCCCAAAGCATGTAACAAAAGATTTGCCCTCTTTAGGGATTCTACTAGCCTGCTCCAGTTCTCAGAGAAAAAGAGCATGGCCCTACCCACCCCCATCATCTGCCCATTCTTACACTGGGTAATCTATCCGCTGGCGTCGGGTGGCCTCCAGCTCACGGTTCTGAAAACTTGGGAACTTCTTCACGATGCCTGTGTTCTCTCCACTGGAGGCATAGAGAAAGCCCAGGAGGGTGACCAAATCTGTAAATGACCAGACAGCTGCCTTTCAATTATCTCCAGAAAAGCATTGTTCCCCAAATCACATTCTTCCTAGAACCCTCTGCCTAGCTTCCAACATTTAAACAAAATAGTCTGCAAATAATAGCAAACATTTATTGAATGTGGACTATATGCCAGGTGCCTGCTAAGCATTTTACAGAGCTATCCCAGTTAGTTTTCACAGCAACCCTATAAGTAGCTTCTATTATTAGTCCCATTCTATAAATGAAAAGTCCGAGGCATAGAGAGGTAAAATAACTTGCCTAAGGTCACAGAGCTAATAACTGGAGAGCCAAATTACAGTTTTGAGCCCGGGTTTTATGCGCTTGACTCTTTTACATGCCTCCTCTATTGTTAAAGAAAGCATTTTGAATTTATATAATAACAGTAACAGTTAACACTTCAGCAGGACTCACTATAGTCCACACTGCTGCAAAGTAAGGATAATTTAATTTAAAAAAAAATTCACTGAATCCTCATCATTATTATTCCCAGTCTACAGATGAAGAAATGGAGGCACAGCTGCCAAAATAATAACTAACATTTATTTAACACTTAGACTATGCCCAGGCAATATGCTAAGCACATTTCAGAAGTAATCTCATTTAATTTCACAACAATCTATGGAATAGGTTCTATCCTTATGCCCCATTTAACAGATGAAAAAAACTGAGCCTTAGAGCCTGTTACATAATAAGAAGTAGAGCGGGGATTCGAACTCAACCAGTTTGATTTCAGAATGCATGCTCTTACAATTGCAGTTTTTTTTTTCTTCTATGAAGACTTTTCTAGTAAACTCAACACGTTACCCTTTGCAAATCTTCCTAACCACACCCCTTAAAACTAGAGGGCCGTCCACTTTATTTTGCAAATGTGGGGGAACGCTGTGGCTCTAGAAATGAGGGCGTCCATGACTCTTAAAGGGAGAACTTAGTTACTTCATCTGTATTTAACACCTGCCGCTTTAAACAAGGCGAATGGGAACTTCTTATTTCCTGTGCCCCCCTCCCTCCAAAGAGAAATGAATTTACTCATCTCAAACTAAGGATCAGGATCATTTTTCTCTTTCTCTAAAATGCTCCTTGGTTTAAAGGTCCGTGATTAAATAGTGGCAGCAATCTATTTCCCTGGGCCTCCCAGAGAGAAAAGAGTTGATTTCTGTGCAAGTTTCTAAATGCCAATATGAGCACAAATTATGGGAGTCGCAGCCTGGGACGCTAAATTCCTCCACTCTTATGTTTTACCATAGAAAGCAGTACCTCTGGTTCATTATAAGTCGGAAATTATAAGAGCAAAGTTTTCATAACCTCAGACTTCTGTGTGTGTGTATGCATACAATATATGTGTGTATATATACATATATATATACACATTATGATTATGAATTAAATAAGTCAAATTTTCCTCAGTGCCCACTTTATTATTAGTTTTATTATGTAGAGATACATTTGGAAGCCCAAAACAGTGGAGTTATCACTTTCAACAGAAACATGACGAACTTTTTCTTTACAATTTAAGCTCAGTTTGGACACGCTGGCCTTGCTGGTCTGTGATGAGGGTAGGGAGAGGGATTTAGAAATAGAAATGCTGCAAGGGTATCTTTGGAATCTGGGAGAAAAAAAAATTACCCAGAGTTTGATATCGGCCCAAGCTTAGTTTGGCTTCCCTCGTGTCGAGTGGCACAGAAAAGACCAGATGGCCATGTTAGACCCCAGGTGGCCTTCTGTTACTGATGGCTATTGAGTTATCTAGTGTGTAGTAGAAGCATTTATCAAAATGAGTGGGATGTGATTCTGCCCTACCAGATTCCACTAAAAGGAGGCTTCACAGAGGAGGGTTCCAAAGTGAAAGGAGTTAAAAGTAAGTGTTGATGAGCCTCTCCTTTATCCCAGGATCAAAGCGAAGTGGGTTAAACAGGAGAATTTGCAGCAAAAGACAGTGGAGGGAAAATCTAAGACCCAAAGATCTAAAGTCATTGTATGAGAACACATACCTTTTGTGTCCAACAAAACCAAAGCGACTGTGGGTTTTTTGTTTTGTTTTTTTTTTTGGTAAAATCTGTAGTTTCAATAGCTTCATGATTTGGAGTTCCATTGTAATTTTCCCTCAGGGTTATATTGTTTTTCCAGTTAATTATAAATAATTAATAAGAATGAAATTTTATAGCAGGAAAGGATTTAAGAATTCATCTAGCCCAGAAAAAAACATATAGGCTTATTTTCCAATAACTGACTGTGGCCACTTGGAGGGCTGTAATTACTTAGTGATGGTCCTCACAGAATGGAGAGTAACAGCTCTAGTGTTATTTACCATGAAAGAATAAACAGACAGAAAAACTTAGATGTAAAGGGGTGAAGTGGCTTGCCCAATTTTCTCTAGAATGTAAGATCCAAAACAGAAGGGACATTACTTCATTATTCCCTTCTCAGAGCTCAGAACAGAGCCCAATACTTGATAAAAGTTCCAGAAGCATTTTGCAAGTAAGTGAATAAATTAATGAACAAATGAATATCATTGTGGCCTGGTCAGGATTTGAACCTCTCCTTGACTCAACACTTTGCACAATTCTGTAACATGCCCCATGCTGCCTAAGCCAAATAATAGTCTATCTTCTTTCAGATCCTTACCCTAAATCAATTCCTTTTTTTTTTCCCCCTGAAACTTAGGCATCATTATGAAATAAACGTAAATTGTCAGAAATACAGTTCAGGTTTGGAACCCACCCCCTTGATCGTTTTGCTTATTTATTTCCTCCAATTTTAGAGCAAGAAGAGGCGCTAGGTATTATAGGATGTAAAGTCCTTCATTTGGAGACAATAAAAGTTTGAGTGTCTTGTTGAAGGTTGTACAGCAAATAAGAGACCCACATTTGACTCAGACCCAGTCTCCCGCTGCAGACCAATGGGCTCTGTGTTAAACCACATCACACTTCACAAGTCCTCCTGACAGAAGTAGGGCCGATGTTCAGCCAGCCTGTCCCTAGACAGCCACACTGGTGGTTAAAACCTGGAATATGTCCATATTGGTTAGATGACTGATGCTGCCTTTAACTTCCACGGCCTCAGCACTGCCCTGCTTCAGCACTAGGGCTAGTGCCGGGGGAGACTGGCAGGTCCCTACCTCTTCCTGGTTGTTAAGTATTTCGAATATCATCCCTCAGTGGGGTGGCTGGGAGGGTCCCATAGCTCATTGTCCACTTTGGCTGAGTGATCAGAGCCCTGACACAGACACCTTCTCTGGGGAAGGTCCCATTTCCAAGTAACAAACGCCTACTCAGGATGTGCCTCAAATGCCTCACGATAACACAGCTGAGATCCTTGGCCCATTTGTGAAGTTAGAGATAATCTCATCGCAGTGAATAATTGTGACTACAAACCTGTAAGCAGAACCTTTAGGAAAAGAAGCTAAGGTTTTCCACCTGGAGAAGTAGAGCTAGAGCACAGGTAACTCAATAATGCTTTCCAAACACAAGACATTAAAAAAGCAGCAGTGACTCAGTGTTTAATTTTCCTTAACGCTGAAGCCTGAGAACAGGACTTCTACTTTCAAGCAAGTATGATTTAGGTCAGAACTTCCCCCCAAAAGATACCAGGCGGGGAAGTGAGTGACTAAGAAAGTCTGTGGAATATTAACTACTAGAAGTCTTAAGAAAAAATTCCATTCCTAGTAATTTATCCTCCAAACAGACTTATATGTTTGCACAAAGACACGTGTCCAGGATGTTTGGTGAACCCTTGTTGCTAATGGTAAAAGACTAGAACCGACGCACGTGATCAGCAGCAGGAGACGAGTTAAATAAATTATGGACCACCGGGCAATGGAATGCTAGAAAAGAGTGAGGTTGTGCAGCACGTACTAGTACAGAAAAGTCTCTGCTGTACCGTTAATGAGCGTGGGGCAGAATTTATAGTATTCTCCCCACGTGTATACAAAGAGAAGGGGCTATCACCTCAACGCTTACACGTGCAGAAAACATTTCCAGGAGGAGACACAAGAAACTATTGTTATTGAGTTGGCCTCCAGGACTAGGACTAGAAAATTGAGCTGGGTGGGAACTTACTCTTCCCTCAAACCCTTTCACACCATCTAAATTTTTTTTTTTTTTTACCAGGTCCATGTATTACTGTTTTGGCTAAAAGACAAAACATCTTTGAGCATTTCTATGCAGGCAGGGAGAGGGAGCCTGCGCCTCCACGGATGCTCAATTCGCTTTAAAGAGACAAAGTCCAGTGGGTGAGGAAAACAGAATGATTCACATCGGTAAAAATTCAACCTAAAAAAAGAGTATTCTTCCTAATTTAGAACCTGGTTAGGGCTGTATTAGCATATTTCAGAGAGGCGGCATAGCAAAGTCGAAGGAATCAGGAAGCGTAGACTCCAGTTAAACAAGCACCACGAGCCTGGCTTTCCTCTTGGTGAAGAAAAGACGAGAATAATACTCTTTCCCATGGGAATATTATAAGGATTAAATGAGACAATGTGCGTGGAACAGGTGTTTTGAACATTGTAAAGGGCAATGCAGATACAAAGCATTCATTAGTGTCATTACTAAAAATTTCAGACTATTGTGATTAACTAGGAAAAAAGAGGAACTAAGCCTTTTTTTTTTTCCTAAAAGTACCAAGTATATAGTTCTTATGATTACAGAAAGTATCATCACATCACTGACTTGAATAGTCCTGCTGCATAAACCGATATTTTCAGAGACAGGTAAAGTCCAGCTGCAATATTTGACTTAATCTATTACTTTGTTGTAATGGAATTTTGTTATAAGAAATCATTATTCCAATCCAATGTATCTGAAGATGAGAATATGTTTTTAGTGAAAGGAAAAGAGAATGGAAAAGAGGGAAACTTCCATGTTCCCCAGTTTCTAAACTAAAAGGAAAGATTAGAAAAATGTTCACATAAGGTAGACATTAGGGCAGTATGTTTACTACACCTTGGCATAGCTCCAACCTGCCTTTCCAGTCCT
The DNA here is from genome assembly GCF_014176215.1 of Rousettus aegyptiacus. Taxonomy (NCBI): domain Eukaryota; kingdom Metazoa; phylum Chordata; class Mammalia; order Chiroptera; family Pteropodidae; genus Rousettus; species Rousettus aegyptiacus. Next base: position 14,241,519 of record NW_023416285.1, read on the forward strand.
TTTTCCTGAATTGCCCATCTATACTCGAGCTTCTCCATGAACAAACACCCAGCTCGAGGGCTTCTACTCCACATTCCCATCCTGTGCCAGCCATTGGTAATCAATCCACATGGTACTTTCTCCCCAGGCACAAAACAACATGCTCTAAGTAGCCACATCCAATCACTCCCAGTTGGTGTACAAACGAAACCTATCTGCCATCCCTAACATCAAGGGATGCAGACTCATCGCCATTCTCCCCGCCAGGCTGCATCTCCTCCTCTGTGTGGCTCACACTTTCCCTTCTACCTGGATGCCCTTCCTTCCATTCCTTTCTGACTTTGAAAACTCATCCTTCAAGTCTCTGTTCAAATGTCATCTCCTCTGTGAAGAAGCCTCACAACACACCTACCACACGAAAACCTATCAAAAGATTTTTCAGTGAATGATTGACTTGAATAACCAGTTCCGTGACATCACCCAGCAGTACAGACTGATGACTGAGTGTGGCATTTGGGAACCAAACTACCTGGATTCAAATTCCAGTTCCATTGCGAATAGCTGTGTGACCTGAGACAAATCACTCTACCTCTCTGGGTCAGTTTCCTCCTCTGTAAATATGACAGTAGAGCACTGGGCAGGTCTAAATCAGATACTCACCTAAAGCATTTAACACAGTGCCTGGCACATAGTGAGCGATCAGTAACAGGAAGTAACTATCCCTATTGGTAGCTGTGTTTACCTTCCACGTAAGCACCTAAAGAGAGGAAGGGATCCTGTCTGCATCTGCAAGCCTGCAGGCTTAGAAAATAAATTGGTACAATAATAGGTGCACAAGCAAACTTTAATCGAATCGAACATGACCCACATCATGTAGGGTGGTGGGTAACAACAGAGGATAGAGTTCATTTCTAATTGTGGGGATCAAAAAGAAAAAAGATAAAGAGAAAAGCTTCAGGGATTGAGTGAGAGAAGGGTGGAAATATGGGTGTAATTTTGCCAGGAAGACATAGCAGGTGGCGGGGGGGGGGGGGAGTAGTGGGGGTTGGGGGGGGGGCGTCAGGGAAAGCAGGCATCCCAGGTAAAAGGAACTGCTTTAGCCAAGGCATAGGGATAAGAAATCAAACTAATCAAATGCAAAGTAGGAGGGCAGGTGCACGGGGCGAAGGTGAGCTCACACGTGGTTGCAAAGGAGGATCGCTGACGGGGAGGCTGCAGCCTTGACCGCCAAACGGGTCTGCCCGGGAAGCAGTAGTGTAGGTGTGTGCGAGCCCCAAGGCAGGCACGCCCATACCCCCACATGCTCCCTAATGTGGCATTGAAGAGTGTGAGGATGCCGCCACCGTCTGATGGCCACACGCACGCATAAGAGGAAAAGGTCCTTGCCCCTAGGCCGAGAGCATTCATCACTCCATCTCATCACTCGATCGACAAATCACAGCACACCTGCCACACGCAGGCACTGCGCCAGGCACCGGAACAAAACGAGCCGGGACCCAGGCCTTATGGAGCCCGCATTCTAACAGGAAGACTCTCGATGGGCAAAGTGGCAATTAAGTATATTTAAAGTCAATGTCTGGTGGCTATAAGGCTATGTAGGAAAATGAAGGTGACAATGATGGGATTGGGCTGGGCAGGGGTGAGGCTGCTGTATTAAATAAGCTGGTCAGGGACGTTGTCGCTGATGAGATGACATTTGTACAGAGGTTTTGAATGAGGTAAAGGGAGCAAGCCAGGTAGGTAACCTGGGGAGGAGCAGCTGAGGTGGAGGGAGCAGTACGCGAAGGTCCCAAACTGGGGATGAATTCGGTATGTTCAAGGGGAAAGAAGCAAGCAGGCCTATGTGGCTGTAACAGGTGGGCAAGGGGAGCATGGCAGGAGAAGAGGCCGGAAGGGCACAGGGACAGAGTCCACAGGCCACGATTAGGGACGAGGGTTGACCTTTAGTAGCTGCGGCGGGAGGAACCGCTCGCAGGAGCCGATGGGCCTGCTTGCATTGGTTGCTGTGTCAGGAATGAGGGCAAAGCTGGGCAGCCATCTGCAAGCTGTGGCCAGAGTCCAGACAGGGATCCATCGATGTGGCTGAGACCAGGATGACAGCAACCCACATGGCGAGAAGCAACTGGCTACGTGATATGGTCTGGAGATCGGGGCAGCGGGACCGGCTGACCTGTCACAATAGGACATGACAGGAAGAGAAGTCCAGCGGGCCTAGAGCACCTGGCCCCGAGGGCCGATTTCTTTATCTCATGAGTTCACGCATGAGTCAGACACACGTGTGACTGGTAAGGGACAACAGCTGAGGCCTGGTCCCCTCCCCAAGAAAATAGACTATCATAAGTGGAGCCACGGGCGTGGTGTTCCTGGCCTCCTGTGGCAGCAGGAGCAGGTATGGAGCCTGGGCACACGAGTATCCTGAGAGGCTGCCCACATCTGACCCCGGGTAGCTTTACTCAGCAGGGCAGGACAAAAGTCTGCTGCATCTCGACTGAAAATCAGATGGCCAGCCTGGCCAGGCGTGGGTGCTGGGGGAGGAGACGAGCCGCAGAGGCGTGTGCGTGGGCACCCGCGGCCCTCGCCTCGGGAGCCTAAGCTCGGCCTTTGGTGCACGGGACTCCAGCCGTCCTCGCAGAAATGTCTGTGCACGGGGACTTTGGCTCGCTCTCTTTTTACAAAGGAAAAAGAAAATGAAAGCAAGTCAGGCGGTACTTCAGTTCAGAGACAGAGCCCTCACAGGACACCAGGCACTTGACACAGAAAACGTCCCCCCCGCAGCCCGCACTGGCGCTGGCTGTGTAGGCTGTGACCAGATATGAAAGGCACCCCTGCGGCTCCCTAATGCCATCTTGTTGTTCTGACTTGACTCTTGTTCATCAAGAGCCGAAGAAAGAAGTCCCTGCTAAGAACAAGCCAGAGGCCTGGCCGCCTTCCACTGCACAGCCAATGTCAGAACACAGGTTGCGGACACCTTCCACGGGGCTGCCGCGGACACTCTTTTGATGCATCTTTTAAAGAGGGGGAGAGGAAATGCTCCCCTTTTATGGTGAACTGGTGAACCAATCATAGCCGTGCAAGCAGAGCTGGTTTGAGGGTGCACGGAGCTCCCCCCCTCTTTTCAGTGACTTTGACTCTTAGAAAAGGTTTTCCTCTGCGTTCTGCTCGTGTTAGATTGGTTTTCAGCCCAAAAGTAATAATCTGAAGAAGGTGAGGAGAAAAACCTGAGCCCTGTGAATCTGGGAAAAAACAACAAAAGAAAGAAAAGACATACCACATTTTAAGGGTACATTCAGGTGCCCTAAGAACTCAGCCAGTCCGTAAGTGACTTCATTTGAAGACTTCCAGCATGCAATTCAGTCATTCTTCAACGAGAAATATGCGATTTGCCAAACGTAAAATGGAATCATTAAGCCCTGACAAAATCGAAAGCAAAGCAAAACTGTGGTTGTGTGTGCCCCATGCTTCCTTTTCCTCAGCAAATTAGGTCCCCCCGTGGAAGGCATCGCAAGCGGATGCTAGCATGGGGCTCTGCCTGGAAGAGGGATGCACACTGATCATCGAAATGCATGCAGCTCGATTTCAGACATTTAATTACCACCCACCCTACCCTCGATGCACACACACAGACACACACAAAAGGAATGTGCCTCCTTTTCATACATACCTCTTACTTAAAGCACCACACACACATGAAATAAGTCCCGCACAGAATAAGGCTATTAAAACAAAATGTAGAATAAAACTGTATAGAACTACACACACACACACACACACACACACACACACACTCACACACAAAGTGAATGTAATGAATGTAAAAACTGGTGGAATCCAAATAAAGTCTGTAGCATGGTTAATGCTATTAGATCCACATCAGTTTCCTGGTTTTGATACTGTACAACTATTATGGCCATTATGGGAAGTTGGGGGAAAGATACACCGGACTTGCTACCATTTTTGCAACTTCCTGTAAATCTATAATCATTTCAAAATAAAGATATGTTTTTAATGCCAAATGTGTTGGTTCTATGGCAAGTGGCCTCTGACCAGCTTTACTATATAGTTGCACAGGCCTTTAAGTTTTCCTTGTATGCGAGGCTGTTTTGGGGTGATCCCAGGAAACACTCACTGCAATCGTTTTTGCTGCATCCTTAAGTCACCTTGCCCCAAACCAGTCCTCCTGAAGACAGGTGTCAGAAGTGTCCCAGGGAAGGGCATGCTGTCACAGGCTCATTGATTTCCTCCACCCGCCAAGCCTGCCTGGGTGCCCAGCCACCGTAACTCTAGATCAAAGTCCCACCAGCTCTACCCCTGGTCTAGATGTTCTTATGGCTACGTCAGAGTCATGGGAATGTATAAATGCTGATTCAAGGGCCCTGCCCCACAGATCCTGACTGAATAGATAAATGAATGGGGCCTGGGAATTTGCATTTGCAACAAGAGTTCTGGGTGATTCTGTTGCAGTCTGTCCCTAGGGCCACACTTTGGGAAATGCTACTGGATCTGGGTGGTGTCCAGGTTGGCTCCCTGTTGCTGGGTAGGGAGAAGAGGGCCAGGTGCTTGGCATCCACATAGCTAGGTGCCCCTCACACCACTGGAGAGAACTTCCGACCCCTTTTCCTAAGTGTGCGTAGCCAGAGAGCTCCAAGCCCGGTGCTTAAGAGAGGCTTTAAAGGGCATGGGAGCCTCCCGTATGGATCCCTCAGTGGCTGTGACCATGTGGTATTTAGGATAAAATGGAGAGTTCGGACTCTATCATCCTCAGGGCTACTTTTTACTCAGCGCTGATTATATGCTAAGCAAATTACGTCTCATTTAATTCTCACGACACTGCTCTGAGGAAACCGTTCTTCCTTGTCCCCATTTTACAGACAAGAAAACGGGGGCTCTGCGAGTTCCAAAGTTACACAGGCAGAAGGAAAGTGGCAGAGCCCAGATGGAACCCAGGTCTGCTTGGCTGAAAAGCCATTGCTTCCCTGAAACTAGCTGACAGTGGAGGGATTTTTGAGGAAAGAGAGGAGGAAGATTTTGCCAATCCTTGTTTCAGCGGCATTAAGGCTCCTTTCCAACTCCGAGCAGAATCAAACCTCTCGAGGTCCTGTGGCCATGGCCCCTTTATCCCTCTCACTTACATCTTAAGTCCTATTCTCTCCTACTCTTTCTCCCCTCTTCACCTTTTTATATCCCTTTTCATCCCCAAAGTCCAAAATCACAGGCCCCATTTTCCTCGTCTTCCCCACCGAGAATATAAGAATTTTCTCTCGCCATTCTCTTACGACACGGACTACCTGAAGAAATGAGAACTAGGTCCCTAGCAAGGCAAATGACCTACCATTTTCAAAAGGACACTGGGGAATCTTGTTTGCCCGAAGGTTCCAAATATAATCCATGTTCCACTCAAGGCACACTTGATGGTCTTTGAAAGGGCGTTCAAAAGGCGGGACTGTCTTCAGCAGAGTAAAATTCTTCGCTACGGTGTGTAGCGAGTTTTCCTCCCATTTAACATTCATGTCTCCACCACTATATCCGTGAGTAATCCAGGCACGGAGTACGACCACGGACACGGAAATGGAGTGTCTGATGAAATAATCATCTCTGTAAACCATGATGCTTGGAAATTTCACATGTACTAGATGCGTCCTGCTGGTGTGGAGATGTTTCTCATTCTTCCACCTTTTTTTGTAGACGGGAATGCTACTTCTGAACTCAGATGAAACAACGGCTTCCAAATTCACTATACAAGGCTGAGAGCATAAATACTCAACCGAGACTTCAGAAATGTTGCGAACATTTCCTTCAAAGACGGTAAAATAAATAAAGTCTTCGTAAGCCACGCTCTGCTTAGCCTCGGGTATCACCAATGTCGTTAGGGAAGTCTGCCGGCCCAAAGATGGCACAAAATTCTGAAAAGGGGGAAAAAGGAAATACAGAAAGTTTAAAAATTATCATATTGACAGATATGCGAGTCATGATTTTCCTGGGATAGAAAATATCCATCTACAGAAAGCAACGAATGTGGAAGATAAAAGATGTCAAAGCCACTACTGAACAATTGGAGAAAACCCAACACACACAAACACAAATGAAGATTAGGCCACAGGAAACTCTCTCCCCAGACTCAGTAGCATCTGCTGATCAAAATGTGACTTTCAAACTACGTGGCAGTCATTCCAGAGTTGGTTTCCAAATGGAGGAGCTAGTTCAAAACACATTCAGTCACAGTGAATCTGCCTTAGAGTGAAAAGAGACAATCCAGCTTCAGGCATTTCCAAACTATTGTCCTGACTTCAAATGCTAGAGAGATGCAGCCAAATCAAAGGGTGGGAGAAGAGCTCAAAGTACACCAGAGAGGGGACAGGACAGGGACACCAGCCCGGCCTCTTTTCCTCCTGTAAATTCTGAGCCAGGACAAGTACGCATGATGGATGCACCGGCAGGAGGTTTCCATTGCTCCAAATTGCACACGGGCAAGCTTGGACCACAGACTTGGTTGTCTGGTTCCTTCACCACGGATGGTACTACGCGGGCCAAGAAAGATTTTAGCTCCCCGTTTACTGATCTAGTTCTCTAAATGGCCGAGGCCTCTCAGTGCGGACATTCCTTTCAGGAGAAATCTGGTAAGTTTGGTCATAAAATCAAGGCACTGTTAGGAGCACGAGGTGCTGATTTATGGGTGATGAGAGAGCTCTTCTAAATCAGACTTTCGGCATTGTGTTCGGGCATCCAAAACACAAGTGCAAAAAGGCTACTTTGGACCACTTCAGACCCATGACTGCGGCTATTAAAAAAAAATAAACAAGCAAAATAACAAGCGTTGGAAAGGATGTAGAGAAACTGGAACGCTGCACATTGCTGGTGGGAATGTAAAATAGTGCAGCCGTTGTGGAAAACAGTTTCCTCAAAACATTGAACACAGAATTACCACATGATCCAGCAATTCCACTTCTCGGCATATAGTCCAAAAAGTTAAAAGTGGGACTCAAAGAGGTATGTTTCTAGACATATACCCATGTGTCATTCGTAATAGATAACAGATAGAAACAACCCAAAGTCTATCAACGGATGCATGGATAAACAAAATATGGTACATACACACAATGGAATAGTATTCAGCTTTACAAAGGAAGGAAACTCTGACACGTGCTATAATTGGATGAACTTTAAGGACATTATGCTAAATTAAATAAGCCAGTCACGAAAGAATAAATACTGTGTGATTCTACTTGTATGAGGTCCCTAGAGGAGTCAGATTCATAGAGACAGGTGGTAAAATGGCGGCTTCCAGGGGCTGGAGGAAGAGGAGGCAGAGGAGTTATCGTTTGAGAGGCACAGAGTTTCAGTTTTGCAGGATGAAGAGTTCTGGAGATGGACGGTGGTGATGGCTGCACAACAATGTGAATGTACCGACTGTCTCTGAATCGGACACTTGAAACATGGTTAAAATGGTAAGTTTTTATGCAATGAATATTTCTATCACAGTGTTGAACAAAAGGTCGCCGTGGTCTTCTCCAAAGAAGGAAGAAACAGGGACCCCTTTCTTCACTTCTGGTTTAGGGCTGTAGGAGGGGCCAAGGTGGCTAGGACAGGAATCATGTTTACAAAGGGCAGTGACACACGGCAGAATGTGGCCCATGTTCCAAAGTCTAAACCAGCCCGAAAGCGGCGCAGCTCCAGGTGAGAGTAACTCTGACCGGGGCGTCTCAGACAGGTGTCATGGAAGGAATGCTACTACCTCTGGGCTTTGAGGGATGAAGAGATGTTCCTTAGGTAGAGAAGCAAAGGGGAAACACTGTGAGTGGTGTGAACAGCTTAAGTAGAGACAAGAAGGTAGGGGGTTGAGGGACCAGCACGTAGCTCGGTTTGGCTGGAGAATGGATGAGGGTGGGGGAGGCATTGCATACACAAAGGACATGGGGATATAAAGTTGATAAAAGAAAGGCAGTGCCAGGCTCTGGAGGACACTGAGTCCCTGCCTAAGGAATGTGGGCTTTTATTCCGTTGATAGCAAAGAATCAATAAAGGTTTCTGTAAAGGGGAATGGTGTTTCCATTTTAAAGCGCTGACAGTCAATTAGAAACAAAGCTGACAATCAAGAAAAATGAGCAAACGACATAGTTCTTTGATAAGTAAATTCTCACTCTTAGTAAGAGAAATGCAAATTGAAAGTACACAGAGATGCCATTTTTAACCGAGTAGTCACAGAGATCAAAAAGCCCAGTAAGGCATCACACTGGCTGGAGTGTAGGGAAGCATGGCCTATTATTAGTGCTGGTGGGAATGATCTCTATGGACCCCAATTAGGCAATATCTATCAAAAGTATAAATGCACCCACTCTCTGGCCCAATAATTCCTCTTCTAGGATTTTCTCCTACAAATATACTCAAATTTGTACAAAATGTTGTAAGTACAGCTTCTCACTGCAGCACTGTTTGTAATAGCAAAAGATGGAAAACCTAACTTCCTGTCAAAAGAGCTGGTTAGATTAATTATAATACATCTGCTCATGGAGTAAGACACAGCTATTGAAACGAGGGAAATTTTCATGTACAGATAATGGGATGATCTTCAACGTTTTGTTTTTTAAAGCAGGCTCAGAAGTACCATTTAAGTTTTTGTTTGTTTGTTTGTTTGTTTGTTTTTTAAAATATATATATATACAGACTGTTTGAGTACACAGAGCATTGATTGTTCATATGGAGGAGGAAGAGAGAGTAAGAGAAAGATCTGCACAAATTTCCCAAAAATGGAGGCGGGGAGGGAAGCATCAGTCTTAAAAAATGAAAATGGAAAATGTAGCTTCTCCATATTACAGAGAGAGACTAGGAGAGGGGCTGGCCATTCCCTTTGATTAGTCATGGGAAGAAACAGAGAGAGAGGAAGGGTACAGTCCAAACTGTCCACCCCCATAGGGAGAGGTGTAATTATTTTATGTCCTCATTTATACTTCCAAATTACAGGGGGGAAACAAAAATAGAAATAATCTTACAATTAGAAGTAGAGCATGTTAGAGCAAATGAGCCGTCGGTGATGAGCCAGCTCACCCCATGTTCTGGATGAGGAAACATCAACCAAGAGGAGACCGACTCTAACCTCAGCCGGCGGAGCAGAGGCGGGCCCAGACGCCCGGCTCCCTTTCCTCACTCCCTCTGCCCCGTTCTCCACCCCGCCGTGCACGGCAGCAACACCCAAGGGCTGCCACTTCACAGCAGCCTGAGAACTCCGGGCGGAATGCCGCTTTCGCAAGGATAGAGAGACACGCAGCATTTGCCCACAAGCGGCGGTTTATTCGTTCGGCCACGCGTGCCAAGATGTGGCCCCCTTCTCGAAATGGGAGTCGAGCTGGTTACGCCCACACCAGAGTCCAGCCGAAGCCAGAGAAGCGGGTGCTGAAGGAAGCTGGACCAGAACAGTGGCCCATGGGTGGCTGGCACGCCTCATTCTCAACACACCTGACGCTCCCTTCACTTGGTTCGACGAAAGGAAACATTTGCTTAGTTAATGAAACGATAGGGAGCAGAGTCCAGGGCATGCTGTGGGATATTAAATATCACATTGTGTTCTTTTCAAAGAATGACTTCAAACCTCTTCCTCATTCTTTTCAGGTACGGTATACCTTACCAACTCACGTTAAGTCCGGTTCTCCACTTTGATTTTTTATTTTTTATCACATTTTTATTGCCGATGCTAGGAACTCTGGCTAAAGCCTCTTTATAACAGAATGCTGGGGGAAAGGCTACTTGATTTCACTAGATTTCATTGCAAAGTGCAGTTAATAATAATCACGTTCATTATTTCACACCCTGTTGCTGAAAACACACCAGCCCGCTTTTCTGCCTTGATAAGCGCAGTGCGCTGAGCGTGGCTTCAGTTTTGCTTGACCAACCACAACTTTCCAGATCTCAGGCTTGTCATCGCAGAGATCACTGGTGACAGATGAGAATGAAAAAGGTAGAGGACACCTGATGGCATGCCTTCTCCGGGGCCTTCCCTTGAAATCGTTTTAAAAAGGATCTCCATATACTTACATGAAGTTTATTTTATTTTCACCAGCTCCAAAACATGGTAAAAGTAAATTCAAAGTTCATGAGTTCTAGAAGTATGCGATCCACTCCAGCAACCACAAGCCACAGTAAGCACTCAGCGTGGCCAGTTCGAACTGAGGTGTGCTTTAAGTGTAAAATATACACTGGACTTCAAAGACAATATAAAAAAGGGATGTAAAATGATCTCAATAATTTTCATGCTGAGTACATGTCATAGTGATATTAGGATACAATGCGTTAGATAAAACATATTACTAAAATTAATTCCACTTCTTTGTTTACTTTTTTGATGTCGCTACTAGAAAATCTGAAATTACATTTGTGGCTCACATCGTCTTTCTACTGAATGGCGCTATTCTAGATTTGAGGTCAGCAGACTTTCCCTGGGAAAAAGGACCACATGGTAAATATTTTAGATTTGTAGGCTACTCAGTGTCCATCACAACTACCCATCTCTGTTGTGCTATCAAGAGACCAGCCACAGACAACTCAAGAGCGAATAAATATGACTGTCCTCCAGTACAATTGTGTTTATTTACAAAAGCAGGCAGCTGGCTGGATTGCCCTATGGACCATCGTTTGCCCACCACTGTTTCCGGTCATCAAACTTTTATTCCAGATAAAGTTTTGAAAAACACAAAGTGACAGAAGACATCCCTTTTTAAGGTGCTATCATATAAGAAAAATGAGATGAATAACCCAATTAGGCATAATTTTATACATGTATAGTTGATAGAGCTTGATTTGTTATTTTGCTAAGGTGCCCTGGTGGTGGTGTTGACATCTTGATATTGTTTCTTTGAAGAAAGATCTACGCAGAATGAGAAGTTGGAGCTAAGCTGGGCAAAGAAATATAATTCCATGGACTGAGGAAGATTATTTGAGAAGTTGGAAAAGCTTGAGTGACAGCTAGGGCACAAGAGAAAATCAACTTCAGGGATTGGGTAATGTTTTCATAATGTGATGGGAGTGTGGTGGCCCCAAGAAGGATCTCAGAATTACTGTATGCAGTTTTAGAAGCATGGTCTAAATCCCTCAAAGGGTTAAAATCTTCAGTCTTTCGGGCACCTATGCAATGAAGGAAGCTGGCGTCTCGTGGGTTGGAGCAGGCCCAGTGGGCAGCTGCTACCCCATGAGCTGGGGCTACCTCTGTTGTGTACAAAACCAACACCGATTAGCAACACATCATACTCTAAATATTGATTAAGCTGAAGCTGATTTCCTGGCTCAAGTCATATGTGTGGTTATAAGCTATTTCCTGCCAGGAAAACAAGGCAATTAACTTGAAGAGTTTCAGCTACAGGCATGACACGTGTCCAACCTTCGTAGGTATTTTCACATGCCATGTTGCATTAACATAAGCTAAAAATTACCAAAACGTTCCTTTATGTAGAAACTATGAGGTCAGAGTCCACGTCTTATTCATTGTTACGCCTCCAGCTTTTAGGATAGAGCTTGACACATCGTACGATCTGGATAAGCGTTTCTCGCTGAAATAAAACTACTGGGCATGGGCATTCTGCCAGGTGTTTTGGTGGTCCATTTCGGGTCTCTGATCCACAGCCCTTGGGTCACCCACATATAAACCAAAGGACTTGATCCGGCCATGAGTACCCACTATCATTTCCTGACATTCACAAGTTCTTTTTTCTCAGGGTGGGCCGGGGATGGGGAAGGCTCAACACTTTATTTTCTCATCAACCTCTTTCCTAAGAGCCCTTTCCCTCTGACATCTCACTGGGCCCCTTGAGGTGGGGACAGTGAGGTCAGGGAAGGTGGCACCTTGGCACCCACCTTACCCGTGTGGGGTAGACTTCTCCCAGCTATTCAGTCCCTCTGAACCTTTCAGACAACTGCCCTACATTCTAGAACTTTTCCATTTCTCCACACCAAAAATACAAAGTACATTTTTTACATGTCCTATCCCTCCGCCCCCTGTTGAACTCCTGTTCATCTGGCAAGTTCATCCACGTTAATGTGATAATGACGAAACACTGCAGTCATGTCACATATCTATCTGCATTTCTATGCCAGCCTGGTGGAAATAATGCCTTAAAAGCAAAGGCCAAATGCACTGTAGCTGTAAGCAAGATATTCGGGGTGTGAGGGGACATTTCTGTGCCTCTCAAATTACGCCGCTCATACAGCCACATAGACGCCCCACCTCGGAAGCTTCTGATCTGCTCTACACACAGTGGAGCTGGGCTCTGAGAGACGCCTGAGCCCCCAGACACCTGTTTCTCCCAGAAGTAAGCCCTGGTCGAAGACAAGTGTCACATGCAGTCACAGAACACCGATTCCTTTGTCTTTGTATAACGCGTATGTATCGAAATGGGTCGGCGAACGCGTGCTCATGATAAAAGGCCCAAAACTAGAGATCTAAATGCATTCGGTTTGGCCTGGGAATCGAGGAGCAGATGAATTTATGCATCTTCTGGATGGAGAAAAAAAAAAAAATCTATCAATACCGCCTAAACTTCTTTCAGGATGACTGCATCTGATTCCTTTAAACAAAATCAATAAGAAACTCTTTTCAAATAACCCTCCTTTATTCTAAAGAGCTGAGAAAACTTGGCTTTTTTATTTTTTTCTATATGATCCACTTGTTATTTCAGGAAGGGAGAGAGATTGGAAAATCTTAAATCATTCAGGTCTCACTATGGGAAATTCATTTACACTTACATGTGTAAGTGGGTATGTCTGATATGCAAGCAATAATTGGCTGTTTTTCTCACTCTTGCCTATTCTGCCCCATTGGTCCCCTAAGAAAGATTTGGCTCATGAGGGCTTTCTCTCCAAACTGGCTAGATCAAACTTTCCATAGGTCAAAAGGGTAATTGTATTGGCTTACAAGGCCTACTTTTTCAATTTCTGCTGACTAGAAATAAGCAAAAATTCTGTTTATGTCAACAAAGCATGCAAGTAAGCAGAATGGACAATAATGTCAATACGAAGTTCAAAATCAAGATATATGCCTTGGGAAACATTTCCTAGTTTCCTAGTACACATTCCCAAACCTGAGAGCTGGCTGGGGACACACCATCACAACACGCCTAGTGTGTTGGGTCCTCTGCCCGCTCTAATGTGATTTGATATGCTATTTCTTTAATTCAAATCATACGAGGGTAACTGTGGTTTGGTTTGGTTTGATGTTTGAGAGTACCTCCCGTGTGCCAGGAATTGGGACAGTCAGTCTTTCCCATTCAATTTTTTACCCCATCCTCTCACACAGAACTTCACAGAACTTTTCCCTTCAAACCTAATCTTCGCAACAGCCCCACGAGGAACATAAAATTCCAGCTGAGGAAATGAAATAGATTCAGAGAGGGTAATTAATTTGCTTGAAGTCAACCAACTACTCAAAAGCAGAACCAAAGTTCTAACCCATATCTGCTAACTCCGAAGTCGGCGATGGTGTGCCTCTTATCTTCCAGAAACACCCCAAATGATGCCCTCAACTCACCCATCTACCTCTGTAGCTTCACCACTGCCCACAGGTGAGCGAGTCTCAGGACATCCCTCACTCCCACCTTGAAAGGGGGTGGGGGATGGCTATAATTCTATCGGGTCACTACACTACATCTTATGTCCAGGGAGAGCAGACGTTACCTTATCCACGCACGCACACACACACACAGCACTGAGCCATCGCCCCAGCTCTTTTTCAGGTGAGGATGGGAGATGAATAAGAGCTGCCAAATCAGAATCTCCTTGGCAAGGCCTCACATGCTGCAGGGCCCTCCTGCCCCTCAGAGGAATGGGATGAGCCAATAAACAAGGTAACCGAATCCACTTTCGGGTATTTATGTTCTACTCAAGTCTATCCATCTTCTTCGTGAAATACCTGGGTTCTTTATGTCTTCTCTTCTACCTTTCTTCCTGCTGCTTCTGTTCAGCCAATTTGTGGCTTCTACACTTTTACCAGCAGGAATAGAAAGGCTAGAAGATAAGAGGTAAACATCATCACTTGGGAGATTTTAAGAGCTCTGGCCAGGATGAATGTGGAAGCTATTGGCTGCCATGAAGTTTGAGGATGATCTCTGTTTTTAAATATTCATAATCGCTCCTGCACAAGCTAGACAACTGTGGGCCTCTTTACCTTGTTTTGATCTTCCAGGTCCTGAGTCACACACAGAGTAAGGAATTAATGAATACTTCTAGAGGGATAACCAAAGGCCACTTACAGAGAGAATTCTGTACAAGGCTCTGTCACAGCCACCATCTGCTAATGATCCCCAGCATACATCTGCACTGTTGATGTCCTCTTAGTTCTCTGTCCTCTGGTTGTCTAACAGGTGTAAATGTCCACTGAACATTTCAGCTCTACAGCTGATGTCAATACTGGCCGGAATAAGATTTATCTTCTCATTTAAGAAAAAATTACACTTTTGAGACTAGAGTTCAGAATGGACACAATTGCCTTCTACAAGTGTCATCGTCACAGATGGGGCTGGGGCAGCCTCGGGCTGTTCTAGCCAAGACTGGAGGAAGGTAAGAGTTAATGATGTAAGAGAATGGCGAGGGGGTCTGTAGGGCAGAGCGAGTCCTGCATGGACCACACCACTCGGCACCAGTGTGACCTCAAGTGAAGCTCTCGCATTACTTTTCGCTTCCAAGGACCTCACCCCCTCTGGGGAGGCTCTCTACATCTTGACCTTTGGTGACCTCAGAATTTTCTGACAGCTGCCAGAGCCAGGGACCATCTTTTCAGAAATCTGCTTGGCATCATTGTATGACTTATCTTTCAGGCCTCGTCACAATTATTCATGCTTTGGCAGTATCCTAGCTACAGTCACAGTTTCGTTCTTAGGCTACTACTGAAGGTTACTCCGTCCCAGCCAATGGAGAGGGCGCCCATGGCCTCCGGACCCTGGCTCCAGGAAGCAGGCTCCCCATGAGGGTAGCGGCTGAAAAGCATCTGTTCAGAAAGCCACTTTCAACCTCTAGCCCTTGTGAACAAGCAAATCAGTGGGAATAACACAAAACAGGAATTAGTCCCCAAATCACGGACAATCGGCTTTGAAATGCATTCCTAGGCACACTCTGCTCTGCACTTGGACACTGATTCATACAAACTCAAGTGCTAAACTCTGCCAGCCAACTGCCCCTGGGCTATATAAAGACCTGATCTTTTACCTCTCCATCACAAATGGCAAATATCTTCCAATTTTACTTTTTTTTTTTTTTTTTTACCTCTTTAACATCCTGCCTCTACTCTGTGGCCTGTGCTTCCTGCTTTGTATATTTTAGGCTTCTTTAGACATGACCTCACATCCTGGCCAATTGTACAGTAGTTGCTAATTGCAAGAGCTTTGCTAATGGCCCATACATCTATGCATGAGGGGAATGGGTTACAAGCAATGAAGCCCAGAAGGCAAATAAACTAGCATGGCTAAGAACTGGAGCTCTGGAAGTAGATTAGGGTTTCAATCTTGGACTACCTATGTGGCCCAGGGCAACTTACTACCTCTCTGAGCATCAGTTACATTATCTGAATGGGGATCACAACAGCTCCTCCCTCACAGGGTCATTGCTAAGATTAATATTAGATAATGCACGTAAACAATTTAGCACTATTCTTCTTTACTACTACTACTACTACTACTACTACTACTACTACTACTACTACGGCTTCCAAATTACAGAATAGCCTTCTTCCTCTGCTGTTTACATTCCTGAGATCCTACCTATTTTGCTCAATCTCTCCCCTCCACCTACCTACCTTCCCTCCCTGTACTGATCACCTCCTCCAGGAAGCATTCCCTAATGAGCAGAATACATCCAATTTTGCATTTTTTCTTGGTTGTTTCATGTTTTTCATGCACATGTTTACATTTTCCCCAATTTGCAGACTAAACTTCTCTAAAGTCAGGAAGCCTTACCTTTTGGCAGTATCTCAGGTAGCACAAGTCTCTAGAGCAAATCCCTAGTAAGTGGCTAGACCTTCAGAATGACAGTGGAAGCCCGCCTCCCAAATCACACTTTTCTTCCTTGGGTTTTGCAAAAGATTCTCATTCAGGTGCAAAATGCCATTCTTATCAAAGTCCTTTTACAGCAGCCTATCTGAAGCCCATCTGAAGGGAACAGACATGGTCAGGAAGCACTGACATTTCCCTCTCCATGACAGTTCCAAATTCCATTCTGTCCTTGTCTGCAGAGACATTCATCTATGCTCTAGTTATTTCCCACACATTATTTCCTATAATCTCCCTTTTCAGAGTCCTGCCTCCTCTCTTCACCTAGTCTACCCACGGTCTCATGTCCCCCTCTTTGTGACCTGTTGTCTTAAATCCCCCTTAGTCCATACGGAACTATAATACCTGCCCCACCATCTGTCTCTCTTTCCTCAGATCACTCAGCCTCTAGGCTATGCTGCTGTGACTCTGATTTCTTGAAATTGTCAAGAAGTGGCCTCTTTTTGCCAGGTTTTAGGGTTTCCACGTGGAACTTTCCAGACCACCGGTACATTGCTGTTTCACACAATACTCTACTACATCATTTCTCCCTCTGTGGGTAACCAGCGCCTATGGACAGGGATCATCTGTTTAAACTGAAATCCTGTCATTTGTCATGGCAGTTTTATTTATGAGCCTGTATGCTGTAACCCTGTGGCATAAATATTAAATAATAATATCTCTTGGGTGAAAAAAAAAAATCATTCCTGTTAACTGCCAACTTCTTATGAAAATACGAAGTAAATCCAACCACAAAATTTGGTTCTATGCGATTTTAAAATATGAAGAAAAGCATGGATTGCTCAACAGGTAGATGCAAAAGCAGAAATACAATTTGCATTTTTACACCCTCTTGCTTCAAGAAATGAAACACCCAAGAAGTTATGAGTATTAAAAGAAACTTGAGCTGAGTGACAAATTTCTTTGGAATCAAATTCTAATTCCTGCAAGTATCTCCTAAGCAGTTTTTAGCTTCTAAGAAGAAGAAAGACTCCGAATAATGACAACGCCACATAAATGAAAAGAATTCTGGACAATGATACTGCTCAATTTTTTTTTTTCGCATTCTGTGAATTTCCTATTACATCAGTTTCATGATTCAGCATTTCCCATTTCATTTATTTACAGTAATATATGGCGAGATAACTCAAGGTCTCTGCAGGATCCTGGAACATAAGGTAGGCTGGACAGGAAGGGTGTCACCATCTGTAAATTTACCATTGTTTAGGAGAATCCAAAGCAGAAGAAAAGCCATCAAAGCAACCGAGGGATATTTCCCCACCTTTTTCTGAGGGTCTAAATTACTCTGGTATTTTAAATGAGTTGGTTTTGAAAAATAGGTTAGAGCTATTTAGTTGACTAAAACAGAAGCCAAGAAGCGTGCAAATTGCAACTGACATGCATAAGCCAAACGTATTCTCAGAAATGACAATGTTCAAGACGCAGCGAAAGTCACCACTCTGGCGGTAAGTGTGTTACAAAGAACTAGATTTCTTTCTGGCATCCGCAACTTGGCTGGAGTGATCATGGAGGAGTTGAAGAGCGCTGGAAACGCGAGGTTCATCGCCCAGTGCATTGGCAGAAAACAGTCCGGGCCAGGAGGACCGGGTGGAAACTATAAGGAGGGTCGGGGCGAGTGGCATTCGCGAAGTTGGGCAGGAGGAGGAAAGGAGCGGCGAGAAGATCGTAAGGGAAGCCCAGGACGGGCAGGGAGGGGATTGGAGAGCCGTGCGCGGCGGGGTAGGGAAGGAACGCGGGGTAGCGAGGCTCCCAGGTGAAGTGGGGTCAGGCCGGGTCTCGAGGGGAACCTGACCCAGGTCTGGAACGAGTCTGGTAGGGAGAAGAAGGGAAACAAGCGAGAGCGCAGCGCGGCAAGTCCGGTCCACGCTCCGCTCTCCGCGCCCCGCGCCCCGGGTACCCATCCCAGGTGCCAGGCGCGCCCGGGGCGCAGCGGCCAGGGCAGAGAAAACTAGCAGCACCGCGCCCGTTCCGCGTGGCGGAGGTCCCAGGCCCCCCACCCGCGTCCCCGGAGCCCCGCGCGGAGAGGAAGACCCGAGCAGGGTCCGGCGCTCACCAGGTAGCAGAGCAGGAGCAGCGCGCAGGCAGGGCGGCAGCCGAGGCCCGGGGGGCCGCCGCCGCTCGGGGGGGCCATGGCTGCGGCCCGGGGGCCAACCGCGGGCGGCGGGGGTTGCTGCTGCTGCTGCCGCGGCCACCCGAGCCCCGCGCCGCGCCGCTGCATGGCGAGGCCGCCCGGATTCGGGCCGGAACAGGTCACCTGGTGCAGGGACCGGCCCCCGCCCGAGGCGCCACCTTTCCGCCCGCCCCCGGCAGGGCCGGCCGCCGCGCGCGGGGCCACCTGCCGCCGCCGGACCCGCCGCCGCCACCGCCGCTCCCGCCGTCGCCGCCCCCGCAGCCCCAGCAGCGCGCCGGCTCCTCCCCTCCTCCCAGTCCCCGTCCCCTCCCTCCCCTCTGCTCCCTGCCCAGCCCGCCTCCCGGCCGCTCCCTCCCGCCGCTGGCTGCCACCCCCCAGGGCAGCCGGCGCCCACGCAGGTGGGGACCGACCCCAGCCCCGCCCCGTGGCCGCGGCCCCCCGCCGCGGTGGCTCGGCCGCCGGCCCGTTCCCCCTTTCCCTTTCTTTCCCGTCCTCCCCCGCCCCCCTCCCCGCTCTTCCTCCTCACGCTCTCCTCCCCTCCCTCCGTTTCCCTTTTCCCCTCTCCCGCGTTCTCTCACCTCTCTTCCTAATCCCATCACCGCCTTCCCCCCCGCCCCCCACTTTCTCCTTTTCTCTCTCCCCTTCTCATTCTCTTCATCCCTCCCGAATTCTCCCAATCCCACCCACTCCTTTTGCGGGGCGCGCAGCCCAGTTCCCGCCGGTGCAATGGGTTTTGTTCGGTTGCTTTTTTTGGCGAGGGCGCCATTCCCGCTGGGTGCGGGGCGAGTGTGCCCCCTGGAGCTGCGCCACGCAGCAGCCCAGCCTCTAGCCTTTAAGGATGGATTTTGATCCCTGACTACCTCCACCTGTCCACCTGCAGGGGTGGGGCCGCCTCCCTGCTGGCACATTTTTAGCCGGGATTGCGCCCCACCCTGCCGGCTGGTTCGCGGCACGTTCTGGATGTTTCCCGAGGGTTTTGTGCGGTGCCGCCGCCGCCGCGCTCTTTGTTTTAATTATACGGAGTATCGGCGCCCAAAGCGGGTTTGTATTTGATTTGCATCTGTGTGTCCCGGCTTCCACTTTGGACCGAAAAGAATATGAACTAGTTAGGCCAATGCAATTGTACTCAAGCCTCAAATGAGAGGGGTGAAGCTCTTGAAGTGCACAAACAGCTTTAAAATAAATAAATAAATAAAAATCCAGGCGTAGCTTGGCTTCGGCCTTGGTGACGCAGGTTGGGTCTGGCTGTTCGCCGACCCGGACTCTGCCAACAGGGCCCGGCTGCCCCGGGCGCGGCCGATGGCGTGACCCCCCCCAGTTCGAGGCCGCCCTGGCTATCTGGGAAGGGCATGGCTGTGCCTAGAGGCTGAGACAACTGCTGGGATCCGTGGCTGCTGCTCGGAAACAGTTAATCCACCTTCGAGAAAGTTCACAAAAGCTTCCATTTGGCACTGGTGGATTTGTGTGGATTGGAGCTTATAATAGATTGGGAGTCTGAGAGGGCACAGCTCTTTCCCTGTGGAGATGCCACGACAGGCGGTCAA
Organism: Rousettus aegyptiacus; assembly: GCF_014176215.1. NCBI lineage: Eukaryota > Metazoa > Chordata > Mammalia > Chiroptera > Pteropodidae > Rousettus > Rousettus aegyptiacus. The sequence goes on from NW_023416285.1 coordinate 14,261,189, forward strand.
GGCGACAGGCCTAGGGACAGGCTGATGGTGAACATGGCATACCCAGGGTTGGCTTCTATCAGTTTTGGAATCTCTTGGGACTGGACGTGCCCTCAGCCATCTCAATATAGGCCTGGCTACACTCAGCTCTTCGGCTGAGTCATCCTTTACTTTTTTGAGGTCGCTTGAGGGCAGTGGCCTTGGGTCAGGCTCTTGGCCCAGAGTCACTCACTGCAAGGTGATGCCTTATATTAGTGGTTCTCAGACTGTAGCCTGATCTAAATCACCAGGGGAGCTTGTGAAAGCACATGTGGCTAGACAGCCTCGCTAGAATTTTGGAGTCTGTCAGTCGCTGGCAGGGGCTTGAGAAGCTCCCTTCCTATCAAGCTCCCACTTAACGCTGATGCTGCTGGTCCAGAGACCGCATTTCCAGAACCACTGGCTTATGAGAAAGGGTCACTTCTGCTCCTCTCACATCCAGCAGCCACCACATTGAAGCATTTGAGGGTCTCCTTGTTTGACAGATGTCACCACCACCCTGTACCACTTCCATTCTCCTGTGTGATGTGGAAAACCATTTATTCTCTCCGATGCCCAAGGGGATGAAAGATTTGGTGACTCTGTCCCAGATCATGTCCATATTTTCTCTGTCAGGCTAAAGTATAAACTATACTTTTTAATGTATGCGGAAGGAAAATTGTCAGTCAGTTCCAGGGAATGGGGCTTCACAATATTCGTGGGGTTTCTACCTGTCTTTCTGGGCCTTTATTCAGAATTTCTCTCTTTCACTGCACACGGACTTGGTTGGTCCTCGGGGAACTGAATGGCTCCCTCAGGTTGTTCACAATCAGGATTCATGGAATTGGAGTTTCAAAGCCTTGTGAGCTTTAAGGGTTTAAATATACCTAACTACACTCAGTGCGAAGGACCCCCACAGGGGACTGGGCTATTTCCAACCTAGCATATCCAGTCTCTCACTTACTCATCTTCCATTGAGCTCCTACTATGCGTCAGACACCACCCAAGGCTTTTGGAATCCAGAGATGGGCAGAACCATCCTTTTCCAAGATGAGCAGCAGGCATGCAGAAAACTCACCCAAACACAATCTGGTTCTCTAAAAGGGACTTTGGTTTGCTCTGTGACCCAGGGCAGGGGGTGGCAGCATTGACCGATTAATTCTGCACTGGAGAGAGTCAGAGCAAGTGGAGGTCAGGATTTCTATTCACAGTGGAGTATGACATTTTGATCTAGAAGACAGAATGCTATTGCCCTTGCCTCCTCTCTAGCCATTTATGTTAGTAATTTGAAGGGTGTGGTCTGATTTCAGAAGGGCCTTTACTTAAAAAATATCGTTCTTTCCCATTGTGATATGGAAGGGCTTAAAATTCCACTATTATAATGCATCGGTTTGAATTAAGTTTTGATACTCCGCTAAAATGCAAAGGCCCCTGGGGAGACGATTAATTTCGTATCTCTCATCACTGCCTAAGTGAGTCAGTTTATCACATCTCCTCTAAAGAGACAGGGAGAGAACAACTCCAAACCTCAACACAGAGAAGGACAAAGGCAGCAGAGTCTGAGGGAGGATGGTGGACTCTCTTATCTAAGCTCAGTGGAAGGAGCATCGGTGGCCTGGAATGGGAAGGGCTAGAGAAACAAGGCCAAAATTTCGTTGACTGCTTGCCTCATGAGCACTGAATACCATCCCAGGGACCTATGCAGGTGGCAATAACTTGCCAAGTAAAGATATTTCAATCAAACAAAAAACAACACCCAAATACACTTAGAATATCTCCCATCAACGTAATTTCATTTAAAAGACAGAGCATCAAAAAATTAGGAAGGACCTAATATCATAATCAAAGATAGTCTTTTAATCTCAATATAATCTGCTTGTGCAAAACTCCCAACTGGTATTTGTCTCATTTTGCTGTGGACCAGCAGTAACATACCTTCAGACTGGCATAATCCATGGTGACACTTGAAGCCACATTTCTAGGGACTCAAGATATGCAGGGTACAGAGATCTGCCCCTACAGGGACAACTGACCTCTGGGTTACAGGAGAGAAGGGGAGGGCTCCATGTGGTCATGAGGAACGCTCCTTCCCTCTTCCCTTCTACAAAAACCACTGGGGTCCAGGCAAATGCCACCGGCTCTAGGGAGCCATCCCTCAGGCCCTCAGGTTTAAACTCCATTGGTTGTTTCTCTCTGCCCCACCAAGCATTGCCTGTAGCCCACGTGGCAACTGGCTAATCCTGCTTTATACTGCAGTCGGTTTGTTGGCCTGGTCTCCTCCTCCAGCAGGCTGCATGCTCCTTGAAAGCAGAGGTTATTTCTTAATCAGCTCTGTGGATTTATTTTCCTCATGCTTTGAATAGTTCTTAGACATATTCACTAAATAAAATGGAATCCATCATCTTACTATTTCATTTTTTTCTTCCATCCTCCCTATCTTCTTCCCTTCTTCCCTTCCTTCCTACTTTTCCTTTTTTATTCATGGGTATCTCCTCCATCTTCTTCCCATAGTCAGGGTTCTCAGGAATCCTACAGCCTTCTCCTCTCTCTCACTCCCTTCCTTTCTGCAATTTCAGATAGTCAGAATAAAGATGAATGAACTGTGGCATTTGTCTTTTACATCAAAATAGAAGAGAATAAAACAAAAATAGAAGAGAAGACTGCTGTCAAACAACGCATTCACCATCTCGATGATAAAATGAGAAAACCATGACCTTTTTTTCTGCCAAGTTTGACCTTCAGGATCTAGCTAAATCCCGCATGCCATTTTTAATGTTCAGTACTTCCATTTTTCTCATTATGCCAAGACTTTACCTCCCCTAAATCCATTTCTTATCTCTGTTCTTCCTGTCGGCGCATACTCCATGTTGACCAATTACTTCCCATTTCTTTCTTCATTAGAATATTCTACCAAATACCATCCTCACGTCCTGGCCCTCAGACCCCATCTTTTGAGCCTCAAGTCTCTGACTCTTCTATGAGCCACAGAGCTCTCCTTTTGAAAAGTTGTAGCAAAGAGGGAATGGAAGCCCTTGTGTAACCTGAGAGTTTTTCCAGGTAATTCTGCGGGAATACTGAGAGTTTCTGAATCACTCAGTCTGTAGCCCTGGCGTGCTCCGAAATGAGCTGTATTTCTGGGCCTGTCAGATGAAACGCTGTTGCTCTTGGTTATTTTTGGCTCTTTGCCCTTCTGAATAGGTGCATATTCAGTTCACTTCTTCCCCACTCTGAGCTGGGAAAAAGCAGGCAGCTTCCTTCAACCAAGGCTCCTCCCGTGTCAAAAGCTCTTGCCCTAAGCGGCAACTATCATAAGCTCTCTGGACTCCACATGGGCTGTTTGTGCCTTGTCCAGGTGGGCAGCAGGGCAAGTGCTCGTGTTCACTCTCTGGCCACTGATGAAGAGCTTTGTGAGCTGAACACCCTTGGGCAGGTGCAGCCTCCTCACTCAAACATGGGTCTGCATCTTGCCCTGCTGGGTATGGCTGCAAAAACTACGCCTGCTATCCTTGGGTGACCTGGGATGGGAGGGGGGGATAGTTCAGGCTCAGTGAGCACAGAAATAACTGTACACTGAGGGTCTGAGAAAGGAAATTACCTTGGGATACAGAAGGTCGAGGGCATGTGTCTATAGGTGGAGAATATCTTTGAGTGATGTGTTGAGAAGCACGTGTGTGTGGAAAAGGAGTGGAATGGAGAGAAGTTGGATGTAAATGTGCAGATGCACTTGAGGTGGAGAGCAAGAGAAAAGAGTGACTGGGCACCAGGCAGAGGACGTCAGTGTAAATAAATGAGGAGAGACAGTGAATACACGTGAGATCTTGGGGTACATGGGTTGTGTCGACAAGTCCTGACAATATTTTATAACTGCGTCTTGCAGCTGAAATCATGGTGCTCAGGCAGGCATTAACATCGACTTAGAGCTTTTACTGTAGCGGTAATATACAATATGAAGTAAAATGAAATGTCAAGATCAGCTGTACCTGGTGTGGATGCTTAGCAAGGTTCCCATAAAACTAAGAAAAGCGTACAGAAGGGGAAGCTAGACCAGGCTCCTACTTATCTATGCAGCTTTTTCTGAGAGATTTCTTTTTAAAGTTCTTATCTAGTATTTGATGGGTACTAATTCACTTAATGCTTATGGCTTCAGCAGCAGCAGCAGCAGCCTCATTTTATAGATGAAGAACTGAGTCATTGGAAAGACCAGAGAGGTCCGTGGCCAGGAGGTGGCGGAGCCAGTTTGGATTCAGGCATTTCGCTCAAGGACTCGAGCTCATACCACTACACTACACTCGTGCTGTGAAAGCGGGTGACGGAGAGGCAAACAGGTGCGCAGGATGCCGGGGACTCACACCTGGGGTTTAGCCTTAGGTCTCTGTCAGTGCTTCACCAGGTGCTTGAGGATAGATTGTCATGTCCGATATACCTGTCCAGGGCCTAATTCCACTACTTCCTACTTCCATGTTGCCTCAGGCAGGTCACTAATCCTTTTTGAACCTCGGTCTCCAGGTTTATAAAAATGGGGATAAAGTCACTGACCTGCCCATTTACATGGTGTCGTAGAGGTCAGGTAAGGTTGCATAGTGGGTGTATGGTAAATTATCTAGTCCTAGATAAGAGTAAAGCATCATTTATGTACTATTCACACTCGCCTTCTTCCAACGAAGTCTCATAAAGGAAGATACATCACAAATAAGACCATGAAAAATAGAAGGTTTATAAATACCTGTGGTAGCATGTCTCCGAAATAGACCCCACCCATGAACTATATCTCGCATTATAACCCTGGGGGAGGTATTTTCACTAGGGGAAGCCAGCTGCCACGTGTGAACTGTGACTACCAGCATGTTGGGAGAGCCCAAGCTGGCTGTGTGGAGGGAGAGAGAAATGCTCAGCCAGCCTCCAGCCATGCCGACCATCTCAGCCCAGGTGCCAGACATATGAATGAGCAAACTATGTTAAACATCTAACACAGTTGAGTCTTCAGATGATTCCAACCCTAGCCACCATCCAACTGAAGCTACATGTGACTCCCCAAGCAAGAACTAACTACTCAGCTGAGTCCTTACTGAACCGTGAAAGATAAAAATAACTTGTTTTGAGCCACTAAGTTTGGGGGTAGTTTATTCACAGCAATAGGTAACTGAAAATACTAATATTAGTTCTAGACTAATATTAGTATTTTAACTGAATGGTACATTTAGCTTTGAGCTTCCTGGCATTCGAAGTGAAAAGGGGAGTGGATGGATTATATGCACTTATTCTCTTAAGGTACTATGGTTTACCTGAATGGATAGTTGATCTGACTCATTTCCTTACAGTTAAAACAAAGTGAAAATTAAACTACCTTCCTTCCATGAGAATCTCTCCTATCTTTACCAAAATTACAGTTGTGAAAATTCCATAACGTGCTTTGCTAGAACAAAGAATTGCCATTGTCACCAACGAGAAAATGCCTCTCACATCTGCCCACATCTTTTAGGCTCTAGCTCAAGCCTGTCTTCTATTGTTTGGTTCTCGGGGCACCTTCTGCCTCCTGCCTCATTCCCATCCCAAATTAAGTCACAAAAGGGCTATGTTACTCTAGGGTCCTAAGCAGCCCAAACTAATGATTAAAATAGAAATGCTGAAAATAGTTGAAACTGAAGCAAATTGAATGATTTATTCAAACCTTCGGGAAAAATTACTATTCAGCCCAGAACTGAAATTTAGACTTCTGGTTCCTAATCAAGGAGAATGTAATACTTCCGTGGTGCTAACCCCCACAGAGGAAAAGGAAAGTATACATAAAATGCATGCGTGGCTGTCCATGAGTCCTTAGAACCTGTGCCCTGGGAGGTCAGGAACCACATCTGTCTTCTGAATGGTGTGATGCTTAATACCTTACCGGTTCTTATAAAAGGTTTTCTTCATTAAGTGACCTTCAAAGTCTCTAGTAATAAGAGACATAAAGACGAGCATGAACTAGTAATTTTCATTCTTTCCAGTGTGGCCTTGGTGAATGGGTGTCACTTGCCTACTGGGAAGTCTGGGTTTGCACATGAGTGTTTGAGGTCACCTTACTCGTGTGGGACCTGAACTAGGTCCAGGCAGCCCTGCGAAGGTCACAGTGAACTTTGTCTTCTTTGCCCTTGACCTCATTTTCTATAGTCTTCCCCTTCGTTTGTCTTCGTTTGTCCCTAAATTTTATTTCAGAGTCCTTATGCTGAAAATCTCTGTGGGTAGCTGAATGGTTGGGAGAAAGGGCCAGATGCAAATCTCAACTGAGTTCCTTACCCTACATTAGCATAAACACTTTCCAGTCATCAAGACCTTTCAGGTCCATGTTTCAGTCATTGTCTCAACAGTTCTGTGAACTAGGTTGTTATAGGTTGAATTGTATCCTGACTTCTGGTTCCTGTGAATATGAGCTTATTTGGAAATAGTGTCTTTGCTATGTAATCGAGTTAAGAGGAGATCATAGGGTGGGGCGTAATCCAATATGGCTAAGATCTTTCCAAGAAGATGGAAATTTGGACATAGACATGCACAGAGAGATGACAATATGAAGACACAGAGGGAAGACAACTATGTGAAGATAGTGGCAGAGACTGGAGTTTTTCTGCCAAGAGCCAAGGGACATCCGGAGCTACCAGAAGCTAGCAGAGGCAAGGAAGGATCCTTGTCTAGAGGCTTCAGAGGCAGCATAGCTTTGCCTGTGCCTTGAGTTTGGGCTTCTACCTTCCAGAACTGTAAGACAATAAATGTCTGCTGTTTCAAGCCACCTAGTTTGGAGCACTTTGTTCCAAAAGCCCTCAAAAACTAACATATAGATGTTGTCATTTTTCCATACTTTTAAATACAATGTTATTGGGCACCTACTTTGTACCAGGCTCTGAGCTGAATTCTGGAAATCAGACCCAAGGACACAGGTTGATACAAAGCAGATCGAAGACCCAGAACCTTCTGATAAATTTCCATGTTCATTCTGTTGTGTCTCAGGCCCTCCCATCACCTGGCTCATGCCCATTTCCACAGCCGTCTTAGAGGTAGACAGTGCTGGAACTGGAGTGACCTCCTGAATCCACCCCCCTAGTTTTCCAGGAGTGCCAGCGGAGGATCTGAGGGGTCACGCTACCAGTAGAAAGGCAGCATTGGACTCAACACGTCACCCCCTGACTCCAATTAATTCACGTTATGAATAAATTTAACAAACAACAAATGTTTGTGGAATGAACACTAAATTATTAATGACTGATGAAAAGAATGTGTTATACCTCCCAGAGGCATTTGAACATGAAACAATGCTTTAACCCAGAGAAGTGAATCTTTGATAGTAGAATGTGGGATGGGGGTGGGGGTAGGCAAAGCAAGGCAGGGAAATTTGGGGGCGAAGGCAGAGGCTTTCACCGACCCTTTATCTCATACCCCTAAAGCAACCTCTGCATCTGCTCTGAATCGGACTGACTTCCTTGGAGAATTCTGGAAGTGAGCAGAGGAAGAGCTTGTTGTCCTCTGTGCTTTGAGAGGCCATGCAGGGCTGTGACCAGTGCCCTCCTGGATTCAGAAGGAAGCACTAGCCTCATTATATGCATGTACCACGACTGCTGTTTTAAACTCCAATACTGCTGAACAATTCAGAAATAGATCCATTATGGGTCTGCTTTAGCCCCGGGGCTTTAACACAGGTCACTAGGAAATCCAAGATTGCACAGTAATTCAAACTCTTAAGAGAGAGAGAGAAAAAAATTCTCTCTAGCCCTGCCCGCCCCTCCGTTCCTCCAGCATAACAGAACGCATCTCTTTACTTCTGTTGTGCTTTGGAATAAATAGCTCTTACATTGAACTTGGAATCTAAATTTTTCCTCAGCTATTAATTGATAAGAGCAGCTCATTTTCCCTCTCATGCTCCAAAGTAAGATTACAGTGTAAATAAACTGGGTCAGGTTTAGCAGGACGGACGTGAACTGTTCCCTAATTCCTCTTAATCTCTAGTAAAGGAATAACTAGGATTTGGACGTCCACATTCAAGAAATAATTATGTCTCTCCTTCCAACGCGATCTAAATTAGTCCACTGTTCCCTCAAAGACAGTCCAACGAACCTCCAAATCGTGTTCTTCAATTGTAACCTCCTTGTTTCGTTCGAGTCCATGGGAGGAGTCGAGGTTGTAGGAGGGATTTGCTTTTATTGTTTTACTTGCACAGATAGGGAAAAGGGGTCAGTTAACAAGGCTTTTCTTGACTGTGGATCACCACGCTGTGCTCAGCATTTCATGAGCCTGGCTTCTTGTTTTCACAGCACATGAGAATCATTATCTAATTACTAATCTCACCCTGAGTTCTGAGAAGCTTATGACGACGGTTGAAGTTAATGAAGGCTTTTACCTATAGATCTGGTGCTAAATCATTGTGATTGACCAGGTGCCCACAATTCGGTAGGCACTGATAGAATGGACAGAAGGGAAGGAGAATTAAACAGAAGGAAATTAAGAAGGGGAAGAAGGAGAGGGCATCAGAAAGGAGAAGGGGTGAGAAGCCAACACTAGATTGTAACTTCAAAACACCTCATTAGGAAAATGGGGCAGTTAAGGAAGAACTCACCAAGTAATCTGCTTCCACCTTAATTATTCATTTATATATATTTATGTGGCACACTTTCTCTAGGGAACCCAATGTACTTTGCAAACATATTAAATAATTAACTCTCTCACATCTGAGCGAAGTGGAGAGGCAGCAAATTTACTCCATAAAAGGCCGAGTGGATTGGTGAGTGATGACTGGCTGCCTGACTTTGGCGTGGTAATCCCACGTGATCTTCACCAGAGGCCATGGGACAGAAGACCTCTTCTGGGAACTAATAGAATACTGCGGTAATCTGTCCTGGTACCTGTCAGAGTAAGCAGTTTTTGTTTATATAGATAAATGATGATAAGTAGATAGGCAGGCACATAAACGGATATGAATTACTCTAGGAATCCAGTATATTTTGAGGGACAGTGTTATCAGAAGACAGTCAAATGGGTATAATTTTTTTAAAAAAAAATACTGCCTTTAGAACAAAAATAAAAGTTACAAAGGATTTCAAAGCAAGAACATCGATTGTGGCATAAAATAAAATTGCAAAGGTCAAATGCCACGTGCTGAGCAATAACATTTACTAAGTTCCGTTTAAACATATTTCGAATTCGTAAAATTATATCCTCATTGTACTGTTGACAGGACACCATGAAAAAAAAAAAAAAAGCTGTAACAAGAATGGTTTAAACACCTCTCCAGAAAGCATAAATGTGTCCAAATCGGTGGAGGACAAAAAACAAACCAAACACTTAAGAAACGTTTGAAAAGAAGAAATGAAAGTGGCAGCTGTTTGGTTGCAGCGAGCATGGCGGCCGAGTGAGCGGGGCGGACACGTTGTCATCAGAAGCTGAGTTCCTTCGTGGGCTAAGACCTCCTGGTCCAGTACAGGGACAGACTTCTGTTCAGTGCATCTTAAAACCCGAGAAGTGGAGCCCCTAAATGTAGGAGGGCAGGCACGGTCCTCGGAGAGACCGTGGTAATTAAAACCACAGCATGCATTTGTCCGTGTACATATCACCTGGCGACACATCACCCACCAGCAGCTGATGTCGAGATGTAGCCGACTAACCTACAGGAGGTGTGAGGATGGTGATTAAGAAGAAGACAGCTTTTCTTACCTTTTTAAAATGAAAGACGACCTTACCCCAAGGCCACTAGAAGGAAATTAAAACCAAAAAGGGAAGGATGGTGAGCTGGAAGGAAAAAACTTTTTTGAAAAGCAAACAAAGCCACTCTATTGATTTACAAATCCATCTGGAATCCTGACTGCTTTCCGTTTTTATTTTATTTACTTTATTATTTTTTTTTTATTTTACTTACTTATTTATTTATTTTTAAAGAAAAGCAACTCGGTGTGTTGAATAGAATTGGTTCTCCACTAATTCCCAATCAAGCCTTGGAACAAGCTGTTTGACCCTACAGAGCTGCTTTATCCATTGAAAATGATGACAGCCACTCTCAGGATTGTTCTGAGGATTAAGTGAAACGGTGTCTGGGGAAGTGCTTTGCAAACTATATAACTACGGGGTTATTAGTGTCCTTTCGGACAGGAACGAGAGCCTGACACTTCAGGGCACCCACTTCTGTCTGTCAGAATCGAAAAACTCACAGGCCTCTTTCTCCCGCCCTGTTTCTTAGACAAACCTCCCATACTCCTGCCACTGGGATGTTCTAAAATCGTGCTCCGGTTTTGAGGATGTCGGTCTCATATTCTTCCTCGTTTTCCCCCTACACTAACCTAAGTTGAGCTGGCTAATTTCAACATTAGCCAAGGATCAGTCGTCAGCCTTAATATTAACAAACCAATATTTTCCTGCCCAATCCTGCTTCCAGCAGCACAATGACAAAACAAAACATGCCCTCTCTCCATATTTCTCCAGGTGCTATGGATAAATTCTTCTTCCCCAAAACAAACATACAGGCTGCCTGGGGGGGCTTCTGTCTAGGGCTTAGTGACAGTCAGACCAACTAAGTTTTCTAACTCCACATTTTTCGTAGACATAGCTAATCTTATACCTTCTAATCTAAAATACAAAAAGCCTTTTCGAATAATGTAAGCCTTGGTATTATTAATATTTTTAGGTGGTATTTTATTACTATTCACATTTTGAATTTATCCCAGAATATTTGTTTGTTCTAGTATATATAGATACACATACATATATAGTTTGAATCTATTTTATACATTAAATATGTAGACCAAACAACTAAATAGATTAGAGATGAGTTGAAACTTATTTTGTATATATGTTTATTTAATTTATATGTTTTATATATGCATAAGTTTAACTTGTCTATTTCTAATCTCAACTCAGGAGATTTCAATTTGGGATGGTTAACGGGTACTTCTGTGACATTTCTAAATCCTGCGTCTCCAATTATATAAAAGAAACATCTGCTTTCCTAACCAATTTCCCAATAAGTTACCTCTCATGGAAGTGAGAGGTAACGGTCCTCAATGACAACGCCGGACCCCCCCAACTGCGATTGTGTTAAACCTCGCGACACACGGACAGGGGTTCAGTCACTGCTTTTATTTCTATTTTCAGAAAAAGGACAGTGGCGACGCAAGGAGATTTTGCCAATTGTCAAGGTCACTCACACACAGCACGGTGAAGAAGCCGAAAGCCGAACACCGGCTGTCCCCTCGGCTGCCCCAGCTGGGCGGCGATGTCTGTGCCGGCAGAGGTGAGGAGGCCACCCGAGAGCGCTTCACTCTCTTGGGAAATTTTGCAGAGCTTTTCCAATTCCTCTAGACTGTGGTTAAAGCATCCCAACGATTGTGTTATAGCTTTTCATTCCCTCCCATTTCCCACCAAAGCTGAGATGGAGAGAAATATTGAAAATCTCCAGAGCACAGATAGCCAACAACCGGTTCCTTTTCTGTTCCGCCGTTAAGAAAGAAATGACAAAGCCGTTCTTTTATTTCAAACTTAAAGCCACAAAGTCGACTTGCAGAATCATAAGCTCAGCTTTCCTCCATGACTAGAAAGGATCTGCCCCCATGGTTGGGAGTGCCGAGGCAGCCCGGAGTGCCGTCTTTTCTGTACACGTGTCTACGTAGTTTGGGAGCTAAAACTGATTTTAGTTTGAAAAACCTCTAGTCACGTTCCACAGGACATCATAAAACTTTTTTATGTAAAACAATCTTCAAATTATTGGTAATCCTTGTTTTTATTTCACAAAACCACCCCACCAGATTTATTAATTATGGATCAATTATAGTAGTTCCAAAGTGAGGAGTGGAGGTGGGACAGGTACTCTGCCCCACAGGGGACATTTGGCAGTGCCTGGAGACATTTTGGGTTGTCACCACTGGGGGGGGCAGGTATTGGCATCTGATGGGTAGAGAGGAGGGGAGCTGATAAACATCACGCAGTGCACAGCACAAAGAATGACCTGGCCCCAAATATCAGCAGCAACAAGGTTGAGAAACCCTGTCCCCAGCCATCAGTCAGCATTCAGGAAATAGTTGTTTTCCCCTTCCTTCCCCTCCTCCACTGTCCAGAATTCTGCCCTCCAGGATTTATTGTGGTCTTAGCATGCTATGTATTACAATAGCTTGAACCAAAAATGCTTTTTCAGATCTTTTGAATCTCTGAATGTTGAATACCTGGAGTATGAAAATGGCTATTACAATGTATTTTATTTTTAGCATTATAAATCGAGTTGAGAACATTTGTATTTTGAATATGTCTACGTTTAATCTCAGTTGTAAGCTGAAGCCTCAGCACACAAATGCCACACATCACCTTTCAGGGGAGAGATTATGCCAGCTGGTTGTGTGCCTTGTGTTCTATTAAAGTTGAAACCAGGCTTCCCTGTCAGACTGTTACAACTAAACGCATTTGGCTCCGTGAGCAGCAAGCACCAGCTTCCTGCCCAAATGGTTCATTGTGCACGGAGGAGGCTGCAGATCTGGACCACTGGAGTGTGTCCCTCTGCTGCCCCTGAGCATTCTCGCTATTATTCACTGAGGCCTGGGAGACCAGCCTGCCCGGCGGCTAACAGCTGTCAGGGGACACCTGTAATTGAGTAAAGTTGCCAACCAGGGGCTCTAAAACCCTCTTCCTTGTATGTCTCTGAGTCCCACAGCTCACACTATGAAATTGGATCCCTTCCTGTCCTCCACCTATTCTTCCCCATGTGTCACCTCTGCTTTTAGGATGAGGACGGAGCTCCTGTAGGGCCTGCAAGGTTCTGCCCAAACACTTTGATCTCTCCATTCCTGCTACACTGACCTTCATTTGAATCCCCATTTAAGTTATGCTGTCCCCTGCCACAGGGTCTTTGCAAGAGCAGTTCTCATTTTCTTGAGAACTCCCCTCCCTTCCCCCACTTCACCTAGCTAATTCACCTGCTCATTTAACAGATATCAATCAGCCCAGGCTCACTTCCTCAAGGACACTTCCCAGACCTCCCTGACTAAGTTCTTCTAATACACATTTCCATCATACTATATTCTTTCTTTAGACCTCTTACACTGATACAGTTCTACAATTTTGTGTGTGATTATTTGAATAATGTCTGGCCAGGACACATCCTTGTAATCCGAGCACCAAGCATAATACTTGGCATGTAGTGGGTGCTGGGTATTTGTTGCTTGATCATTTGACTAAACGAATGAATGAAAGAACACATGAACGAATGGATAAATGAATAAACAAAACTATCCTAAAACCTAGAATCAAGAGCAAAGCCACAGGTACAAAACCATGTGTGTGCTTATGTCTAGGTAACCATCTGGATTATCCGTATTTGGTATTTAGATTATTGAAGGGAACAGAAGAGAAACTCTGCCTACGAAACATGCAACTGAGAAAAACCGTACACCTCACTTAGAACATCATTAAGTTAGAGAACAACTCCCACACTCTGCTCTGGATGAAGCCAACATCCAGATTCTCCCTGCAACTTGGCTCCCCTAAAATTCTCTGTTCTTCCCCCCCCCCCTTCCCGCCACTCCCTAACATGAAATATCCACAGCTGCACCATTTCTTTACTTTCTTTTTTCTTCTGGTGAGGTTAACCTTCCTTCTTCTGTTATATGTTGTGCAATACCGAAGAGCCAACACTACCATTTAAGATATTTAAATGTGACTTTGAGAAATGAGTCTGTCTTAGATATAAAGCCTACCATCACCGCAGTGAACATGATGGCAACGTTTAAATCTCTAAATAAAGAGATGCAACACTTCCTGCATATTCAGTGCTGAAGTAGATGTTATATATGATTCCTGTTTTTTTAAGCATTCAACTAAGGTAGTAGAAGGGAACGTAGATTTGCTTATTTTTTATCAATGAAAGCAACTTCCCTTGACCGAAGGAAGAATTGTTTCCTCTGCTATAAAGAGCAATGTGTGCGTGGAAGCAATGTGTGTTAGTTTCTGAGCAGGCTTTATTTTTATGTTATTGTGTCATCTTATGCACAGTCCCCAAGTGCCTTGTCAGTGACAACCACTCATTAAATCATTTAAACTATCGTATAAAAATAAAGATGGATTTGAAGCCACCCTGAGCCAGTCAGTCAGTTAGCAAATACTGATTACTTCCCACTGGGTCCCAAGAATTCTTGCAGGTGATGGAGGTATATGTATTAGAGAAGTTATGGTCCGTTTCCTTGAAAGGACTTAGAGAATAATCTGAGTGACAAATAGATGAAGCCGTAATCAAAATAAGATTATTCGGATAAACACTGTCTTGGCAAAACGAATTGAAGATCAGCAATAGATCCCCTGCACATTCAGCCAGTACGCCGCAGGTGTCGTGCCAGGCACAGGAGGGAAGCTGTTCCGTGAATGCGAAACAGTCTGGTGAAAAGTTACACGACTCCGAGAGAAGAGCCTCTGAGAGGTCAGGCTGGTTGGTTGGTCCACAGCTGAGCTCCTCCAACTGGCGACAGGAGAAGTCACAGGACAAATTTGGTGCATCTTCAAGAAGTATCATTTCCCTTCTTTGGCAAAAAAAAAAAAAAAGAGAAAGGAAAAGAAGCATGACATTTTTCAACAGGGAAACAAACGTGGCTATATCATGGAGAAGAATTTAAAATAAAAACCTTATGAAAATGTGGAGCCACAAGAATTTTCATAGCCTGAAGGTAAAAGTAGAGGTCGGTTCAACCACTTGGAATATGGTTTGGGAATACCAACTAACTTAAAATATGCAAAACTCACCATCCAGCAATCTCCTTCTAGGTATATGCGGTGCCAAATTCATGCTCAACAGATATTTACAAGAACATTTGCCACAGTATTAGTCAGAATAACTAACAACTGAATATAACCTAAGTGCCCATCAACAATAAAATGTGTAAATAACTTGTTGTTTGCTCATATAATGGCCACCCAGCAATAAAAATGAGTGGATTAGAACCACACACAGCATCACAGATGAATCCCACCAACATATTGAGGGAAAGAAGCCATACACAAAGGAATCAACAGTGTTTGGTGCCGTTTACATAAAACCCCCCAACAGGCAAAACTGGACAATAGCATCAGCAGTCAGAACAGTGGTTGGTTTCCTTTTGGAAGAAGACAGTGAGGCACAAGTGTGGGGGGGCTCCTGGGACACTTGTTCACCTGGTGGTCATATGCCTTATGATTACGTTGTGTATTTATGTTCTGTGTACTTTTTGGAATGTACGTTATACATGAATCATGGGATTAAAACTTTTTCTTAAAGCATGTGACCCTTTGAAAATAAAAACACTAGCATTCAAAAACAATATATTGCTTGTTGTGGGGGCCGGGGGACTGCCTCCCACCCCCGTCTGCCCCGAATGTGCTGAAGCCTGTCTTCATCATCTGTAATTAAGTACCGGAGGCAGAGGCATGGATGGGAGTGGGAGAGGAGGTTATCACATAAGACCTGGTTGCTGGAAGGTAGGTGGGAGTTGGCCAGGTTCTGTTTCCTAGCCCTGGGGGGAATCCATCAGGGACACCACTGCCTGGGGACTGTGCCGAAGCACTAGACTCTGGTTATCCGAAGTGATTGGAAACAGATTAAACAGCGGTGGAAGCAGGAATTGGGTACAAGTGCAGAAGCCAGAGGGGAGAGCCACATAAGTGGCACCAAGTGACAGACACAGCTGCTGAGGCAGTAAAGAGAAAGCAATGGGGAGAAGTTGCTGAGGAGTCCAAGCGCAGGTCAGAAAGGAGAAAGATGGGGCCAGAGCTGGGATCCAGGATGGGACTGGCTCTCTCACGCCGCCGTGTTCCAGTATTAAGACTCTGAGGACTGAGAATTCTGAATTCGAATCTGGGCTTCTAGGTGGTGAAGAAGGTATATATGTCACGGTTGGAGGATATAACACTTTTTGTCTAGCAGTTTGTTAGCTTGACTGTATTATTATTTATATTTGACATTTTTATTTTAGGCTGCAAAAACAAAACCAAGCAAACAAACACCAAGGAAAACTTGAAATAGTCGTGTCATCCTTTCCAGGGACACAGAAGGTAGACACTATCACAAGGAAAAGATGCTTAGCTAATGGAAGTTAAATTTAAAAGTACAGTTAAAAGAATGAAGCTTAACTTCTGAAAATGCTAGATTTTATTTTCCCCCCTGTGGTAACCAATAACGGTACTACTGAGTTAAGGTTCTTCATTAGTTAACCATGTCACCTCAAATATAAAAATCCATTAACAACCTAAGTTAATAGGTGTGGTCTTACTGGAATGTCTTAACCATACATTCGTCTTGAAAAGTTTTGTTTTTGTCTTTTAAAATGATAAGTTGTCTTATTATAAGCACTGCATTTCTAAAACAACGTAATGAAAGACAGAGCTGGTGCAAGCCAATTTAAACCCTTTTAACTACCAGCTGAAATAAATACTTTGGTTCTTCAGGAAAAAAATTAGCAAAGCAAAAGACTCGTTTCATTTAATATTTTATTTTCATAGCTGTAATCTAATAGTTACATGATAAAAAACACTCCAGAAGAACCAAACTATGTAGCAATAAATGAAAATGTGTGAGAGACATTCTGCATTCAACATATCTGGCAATGATGATGAATATGATGAAATTAAAATGCTAGGTAGGACAAACTGGTCTTTAAAATAGTGATTTTTCCCTTTTAAAAATGACTAGGTCTACCAAGAAAATACCAACCATAAGCCTGTAAGTAAATAATCGTTGCGTTCAGGCTGTCACAGTGCCCGTTACCCACAAGGCCACATCCATCCTGCCTCACTGCTGCTTGCCCTCTGCTGGGTTTTGAACCTTCTTTGA
This sequence comes from Rousettus aegyptiacus, assembly GCF_014176215.1. Lineage (NCBI taxonomy): Eukaryota > Metazoa > Chordata > Mammalia > Chiroptera > Pteropodidae > Rousettus > Rousettus aegyptiacus. The sequence continues at coordinate 14,277,975 of NW_023416285.1, forward strand.
GCCATAGTCTGGATCATTTTTCTCATCTCCTCCTTATCTTTTCTCCTCTGTTTCTTCACTTTCTTCATCATGTTCATCAACATCATCTTCAGTAGCTTCTCCAGTAAAGTATGACACTGAGTTGAGGATTATGTGCTCACGTAAAAAGTACAAACTTCAAAGTCTGCAGCAAGGATAGCTTCAGCATCATGATCTAGGTCTCCGCCCTCAGGAACTTTAGGAGGGGCAAAACAGGTAAAGGAAGAGTTATTGGAAACTGTTTCAGTCACAGTGCAAACTGTCCCACGTCCTTTGTGTTTTCGCTTCTTTTCAATGGTTTTCAAAGTGACTCTTTTCCCTTTTTTCCAATCTATCTGGTACCCTGTACAACTCATAATTTCTGGCCCATCAAAAGAACAGGGGTCAGAATTATCTGGTTCTGACCTCATCCTATATGTCTTTGTCAACACTTCATTTGTGAAATAGTCTTTGGGTTTAAAGTGAAATTCTAAGACAAAGCTCATGGGCTGGCCAGCATCTAAGAGCTTCACTTTAATATCGTTTAAGTGCTTCAGAATAGGTTCATCATGTTCCTGAACTATATCACTGAGCAATTTGACATTCTTAAAAGCAGTCAAACAAAATTCAGGAATGCCTTTGGGGTCTTTTTTTCTTCAGCCTTTTTTCTCTTCTTTAATCTTTGCCTTTTCTTTCAGCTTCTCTGAAATTTCATCTTCCTCATCTGGTTTCCATTCACATTCTTCTTTCGTAGGTTCATAAATTGCATTCATGATCTAGAATCACTTACCAGATAAAGGCTGATAGAGAACAGCCTACTTTCTTTCGAGATCATGAACTTCCTCATTGAACTTGGCTTCTATCTGTGCGCATTTAACTTGAAGGCTTTTGAAAGCATTCACTTATCTTTTAACTACCCTAGGCGAGCTTTCAATGTATCCTGCTGGCGTTTCTACCAGACCATCACGTCTTCCTAGGAGCGCTACAAGAATTCGAGGATTTTACACCATCTGAACCGTCAGCTGATGCGCTTTCATTTTTGTTTCTTCACCAGTTTATTCTTCTTCTATAGAGTCAACATCCTCCAAATCTTGATCAAGCTCAGAATGTTCTTTGTTGTCAACGTCCACCACGTTGAAAGAACCCCAAACTTTGGTGGCCAGCACGGGGAGCCAGGCAGCTGGAACTATACAGGCAGTGACTCAGGGTAGTGGCAGGTGTGTGTGTGGGGGTGGGGGTGGGGGGCGGGGGAAAAGCAGTGCCTCGAGAATATGGCGCTAAAAAAAAAAAAAGAAAAAACATTAGCTTGACTTATTAACTTCTAAAGATTTGAACACATGGCATGCTGGCCTCCCGTTGTACTCTTGCCCCAGGACCCCTGACTGTTGGGGGTGGACCTACTAGAGACTTGCGTTCCTCACTTAGGAGAAACTGCCTCTCTGGTAGAGACCACATTTTAGTCACGGCTCTAGTTTATCAAGGATTTTTCAAGCACTTATTCTGACATACCAATGCCAGTTATTAGCTCTCTCCCATCCCCCAGCTGTGGGCAAACTCCACATTGATAAACATGGCTTCTGATTTATTTGTGCCGATAAAAATGCTGAGCAGGACAGGCGTACATTGGAGCCTTGCAGGAACTGTTAGAGAGCTCTCCAAGACTGACGTCGGCCCATGAATCCATACACTTTGGGGGCCATTGTTTGACTATCAACACAATGCCTTATCAGTTCTACCCTACCCATAAGGACATGGTGAGAGGTTCTTGAACTCTTGTAATCAATATACGTGGTGTCCGTGGCAGGCTGCTGATCTCACACTCGAGGACTCTGGCAGAGAAGAAATAGAGTGTCCTGCCTATCTGGTCAAACACTGAGGCTCTCCTGGTTCCTGCCACCTTTTTTGGACATGATTCTCCATGTTGCTTCCCACTGCTGGCTTGAAAAGTGCAATTGAAATTGGCTACTTAATAAATGCAGTGGTGAGCAGTACAGAAGCTAACGAGGCCAACCTTCAAGGTTATCTTTGGAGTTTCTGGTTTTAATGGGAAAAATGGCAATGACTTTGGAGAACCAAAGGGAAAGATCAGCAAACTTTTTCCGTAAAGCACCAAATCATAAATATTTTAGACCTTGAGGGTCATACAGTCTCTGTTGCAACTACTCAACTCTGCTTTGAAATCAACCAAAGTGAGAAAGCAGACATAGGCAATACTGAGTGGAATGAAGTGGCTGTGTTCCAATAAAACTTTATTTACCAAGTCAGGTGGTGGGCCTGATAGGGCCCATGGACTGCATTTTGCAGTCTCCTGTTCTAGGGTGTAAACACTCCCTTAGATTAAGCAAAAGCCTTTAGGAAATGGATTAGTTCTCCGAGTCCGTGAGAAAAACAATGGCAACACCATGTATCACACTTCTGGCGGATCTCATTGACAGGTTCTGCTCTGTTGATCAGAGGCCAGCAGAAGAATCCATCTAAAATACCAATCTGTTTGCGTCTTTCTCAGCCGAAAACCTTCAGGGCTCACATTCACACTGGGTCTGGCCCAGTCGCCCTGGCTTCTTTCCCAGATTCATCCTTTGTCACTTTCACACAGACTATGCTGTCCAGCCACGCAGAGCCCTTCACGCTCCCCTTGTTAGAGGCACACTCATGTCTCCAAACCTTTGCCCAGCTGTTCTGCTGAGAAGACTCCCCACTCTGCTTTCGAATTCTTATTCATCCTTCAAGACACTGTCTCTGCCTTGATGTTTCCCCTGCACCCCTAAGTTGGGTTAACGTCTCCTCTTCTCTGTTCCCAGCACTCTCTATACTAAGACCTATATGTCATCAAGACAACTTCGGAGCAATCTCTTCTAATTGATTTCTAATGGTTTAACCCTATCTTGTATTGCATTTTAAAAATCTGTTGGCTCCTTCTTCACTGGGTTGTGGACTTTTTTTCCGACTAGGTTATGCCTTATGAGTTCTCCTTTGCCCCGAGGTTAGCACTGAGTCTGCCATGGAAAGAATGCTGAGCACGTTTTTGCACAACTGTTTACCTCGGTGCAGAATGTCATTGTGCTAGTGCCACTGGGGTTCCATGGAGTGATTCACAGTTTAGATTGTCTGCTATTTTTATAAGATACTTTCAGTGTCTTAGTAAGCAACTCTTCCTGACAAAGCACTTGGGAACTGTTCATAAAGGACAGAATGATATTAAAATCAAATCAGGTGCAGAGGTAAATATACAAGTCTCTCCTCTGCCTACATCATACGCTCCCTACAAATCGGAAAAGATAATTGTTTTAGTTGATACAGCTGTTGTATATTTATGTACATGTGCTTTCTCTTCGAAAGGTATCTCATGAAAATCTTGTGTTCGTATTAGGTATGAGACCACGTTGCATCTTTTTTTTTATCTTTGAATAACTTTCCTAGGTCTTGCTGATTTGATCTTCAGTTCCATTTAGAACACCAAAGTGATCATTTATTCACCGGAACCCTAGCACCTCAAACTGTGGCTGTAATTTTTCAGAGTACCTCCTGGATGACCCCTCCTAGGGTTAAATCTAGGGGAGTATAGGGCTCATGAAATGACACATGCCCCAAGGCCTATTGCTATATTGTTTGTCCCAGGAAAAGGACAACTAGGTGTTTGAGACGGGCAAGCCCACTCCCCAGACGCTGCTCTTTCTACACATTAATGAGTAAGACACATGGGACAGGGGCAGGGGGCAGACGTGTGGCTGTGCTCTGTCCCCAGGCTCCTTCACTCTGCCGTTAGTCCTAGCCTCAGGCTCGCCTGGAGTGGGAGGCCAGCGGCAGCAGAGTCCCCTTTTTCTAACTTGCACACAGGCGCCTTATAGACCAGGACTGGCCCCAAGGAAACCCAAGGCAAAAATTCTAAAGACGAGGCACACCCAAAACCTCAAAAAACAAACAAACAAACAAAAACCCTTACTTCCTCTAAAACTTCAGACAGCCTCATAGTCTTCTTATTTGCCCCCAAGAATTCTTGGGAAAACGTTCCATCCATATGAATCGCCGCAGCTGGCCAGGCTGACTCAGTCCTGTGCCCACTTGGGGGGCTGCATCATCGCCTCTGGGCCTTTACCCAGATCTCTCCCTCGGCGGCAGTGCTACTCCTTAGAGAGAACCTGCCAAAGAGGGTCCACGGCTGCCCCTGCCGCACACAGGCCAGCGCCTCGAGGCTGGGAGGCCGCGAAGCAAGAGAGCAGAAAAGGGAAAGTTGTAGGAATTAGTTTCTTTTAGGCTTGTCTGATTTCCTCTGCCCCAAGTACGGCAGGACATAAATAGATAATCAAAGATTTTTACTTTTCCAAGTAAGTATTATGTAATCGGAGACTGCTGCCTTTGTTACTTTGAAACCTCACTGGAAGAAAAATCTCCTTGCATTCTCCATTACACTGGGCATTGTCTCTCTGCTTTTACAGGGGAGTCCTCACGGTCAAGTCGACAGACAGCCACTGAAGCTAATCAGAAAAGTCTGTGTAAATTAATACACGCACTGGAGTTTTGGAAATATATATCCTTTAAGATCCTTTGGAGTGTGTTTGTGTGTCTCTGTGTGTGAAAAGATATCATATGATGACACTGATAATCCATTTCAGGAAAAAAAAAGCCTCGTTTCCTTCTCTCGCATCTGCTGAACCCAGGAACATGGCCCCCACCCTCCTCCACACCAGACCTTCAAAGATGAGAAAGGGCTCTGTTCCCACACCCATTCTGAGAAGGTAAGCCTTTCAGCCCTTAGCACAGGGAATAATTTCTTCCCTTACCATACGATTTCTGACTCTCCAAGGCTTCAGCCCCCACCGCTAATGACTCCCAACTCTACCGCGAGCTCCTGACCCCAGACCCCGTGTTCTGCGCCCCCTCCCGGACGTCGCTTCATATCTGCCCCCCAGGCATCTCCAGTTCCACTCGTCCAAGCTGAGCGTCCCCCCTCTCCCACCCTCAGCTCACCAGGCCTGCTATTCCTGCCGCACCGCACCGTGACTCTGCCCAGTCACCTGAGCGAGAAGCCCGACGCCCCTGGTCGGGAATTCTTCTCTGAGAAACGAGGCTGACGGCGCACCGGCCCCGCACAGGTCGGCACACAGCAGCCAGAGAACCCCGCTGTTGGCTGGTCTCCACATCTCGGCAGCTGTGCCCCCTCCATCCATCCCCTCTCCCTTTGTCCTAGTTCAGGCCCTTAGCTTTTTTTCTCAGACTTCCCCAAACGTGGGGTGGAAGTGCGGTTCAGAGCCTGGGCTCGGGACAAGGCGCTCTGGGTTCAAATCCTACTCCCCCCTCCGCCCCCCACCCCCCCCTTTTAGCTCTGCATCCCGAGTCACGCCAGTTAGTCCTCCTGTGCCTCAGTCCCCTTATCCTTAAGTAAGGATGATGCCTTATATAAGGGGAAGGCCAAGCTTTTCTTATAAAGGATGAGGTAGTAAACGTTTCAGGTTTTGTAGGTCAAGATACAACATTAAGGCTATTACACAGGTACTTATATAACTAGAGAGAGAATAAATTTCCACAACATATTATATAGACAAAAGTTCAGAATATAATAATAATTGAGAAGAATTTTTTTTTTTTAACACAGGTCTGCTAATGAGAACAATGGAAATCTCTTGGAGGGAAGGATAACATTTTGCTTAATTAAGGTTCCAAGTTAGTATTCCCTATCTTTGAAATCTATTGCAAATGTTCATCTGTAAAAACCGTTCTTCGCTCATGGGCTAAAAATAAAAACAGGTGGTGGGCTGGATTTGGCCCACAGGCTGCAGTTTGCCCATTCCAAGGAAAGAATAAGGAAAGAGTGCAAAGGGCTTGAGGAGCCATGAATATTCAAAGGATGTTTGTTATTATAATTACCTCTCACCATCCTACCTGCTTTCACCCTTGGCTTTAGCCATGTAAATACTTAAGGTTTCCTTGACCAGTCATCCGTCTGAACCTTTGCTCATGCTGTGCCATAACTCTTCACCTTCCTAAGAATCCTTTCTCGCTCTTCTCCCTTCCCTGTCTTCCCATCCCTGAGAGATTTGTCCACTCCCCCGACAAAGTCCTGCTCAACGTGGCCCTTTACGGAGCCCCCACCCTCTGCTGTAGCGTATGATCGTTGATTTCTTCCTCTTTAAATTGCAAGTAGAAACTATGCATTACACACGATATTTCCAATGCTGCGCCTGATCATATTATGTGCTCAGTAAATATTGGCTGAATAAATAAATGAACTTCCTGCCAGAAAGATTCAGCAGAAACCTTCCTTGATTGCCCCACTTCCCAGGGAGCTCTTCCTTCTCCGAGTACCTAAAGTATTTGGTGCTCATCTATTTTCTTATAAGAGACACTTTCTAGAATAATGACCAAGTGCCTTGGCTCTGGGTACAAGACCCAGCTCCATCACTTCCTAGCTTTGTGGCTTTATATGGGTTACTTAACTTCTCTGAACCCCCACTTTCTTGTTGGGGAAATGAGGATAATGATGGTGCGCACCTCATATGTCACTTGCAGATTAGATGAAACAAAGCACATAAAGCCCTCAGCACAGTTAACACGCCGTGTTTATTGCTTTCCTCACATTTTTTGAGTAATGACCATGGTCTAAGCCTTTTCATTAATACATTTATTCCTCACAGTGACCCCATGAAGTAGGTACTGTAGTTATCCCCATCCTACAGATGAAAATATGGAGACACAGAAGTTGTATGACTTGCCTATGGTCACATAGCCAATGTGGCAGAGCCAAGATTCAAAGCTCTGAAGCTGTGCTGCTAACCGCTGTTGGTAGGCATCTTACCCTGGGTAGAGACTTGCCTCTCCCATAAGATTGTAGGCTCCTTGAGGGTCAGGATGTGTTACAGAATTCTTTGTACCCTTCCTGGCTGTCAGCACAGCACTGTGCATATGGTGACGCTCAGTTTACATCTGCTAATTCATTTGCTCATCCCTCAACCACTCTGATCCAGAGGAGGGATTCAAAGAATGTTCTAGGGAGATTTTCTCTTGTCCAGGCCTGACAAACCTTTGTGTCTTAGAGAAGGGGACAGGACGGGAAAGTAATGTAAGAAAGGAGTACAGGTGGGCATCTAGGGGAGAATATTGCCTACTCAGAAGGAATTTGAGTCTATCTCGGAGAACATCATTTCCCTCTGGGGGCACCAACTCCACCATCAGTGAGCAGCTCTGAGGACACCGACTAACGCAGGCTGATTCCACTGATTGTCTATAACGTGACTGTCCCTCTTAATCAAAGTGATGTCATCCTCTGATTTCGGAAAGTGAAGGATAGCAAAATTAATGACGGCTCAAGCGGGCTTCTAATGGCCACGGGCAGCCGAGGGGCTGCAGGGCTGCAGAGCTGGCTGCATTTCAATGATATGTGCAGGCATCTCTTCACTAACAAGGGTGCCGTAAGTCTTAATTACCCAGAACCAAAACCTCACCTTGCTGCTTATCCCCTGGGAGCTCTCTGTGAAGTCAGTGGGAGCTTTGCCTGCAGTTCAGCCCAGTGAAAACTTGCCTGCAAATGTTTGCAAATTACCTTGAGCTCCTCTGATGGAAACCGGAGAGAATTATTTATTTTTAGAATGTTGGCATAACCTGGTCCCTGTTTCTCCCAACACACACCTCAGTGTTACTCAAATTCCACTCCCTTTACCTCTGATTACTTCTGAATTGTGGACTTCTTTCCTTCATGGTGGATAGTTGCACCTCTTAAGTCTTGTCCTCAGCCAAACCACTTGAAGTGTCCTGTTGTTCTCATCCCTTAGCAGCTCTCTCTAAAAAGCCTAATGCATTTGCCATCAGAGGAACTGATTTGTCCTTTCCTTTCCAGCAGTGGCTTGCCCCATCTCTCTCACGTGGAGGATGTCAAGAACCCCTACACTGCGCTTCTTTCCCTCTGCAAGTAGATGATTTGGCGCCCTGCCCAGGTCCCCCTGACTGGGTGCTACTAACTGCTCATAAGGGCTCCCTTCTGGAGACTTGCCCTGGGAGAAGAGCGCCAGTCATTTTCACCTGGAAGAGCCTGGGAGGTTTTTGCCTCCCCTGTGGGGACAGCCCACAGCCAGGACTGCCTAATAATGAGGCACAAGGCTGCCCCTCCGCCATGCTCCAGCGCTCCCCTGGGGATCCAGTGAGGTTAGATCATGTCTCCGTCTGCCCTATTCATGCTTCACTCACTCATTTCCAGGTTTCGCCTGCGAGCATTCCCTCACAACTGCTTGCCCAAGAAGCCAGCTTAGGCTCAGCTTCTGGGCAACACAATCTAAGACACCTCTGTGCCACCCTTATTCTGCAAGCAGAATAGTCTTTAAAACTTCAGCTCGGTCCTGTAACTTTCCATCTTACAGCCGTCCATGCCTCCCATTGGCCAAACTCCATAGTATGGGTCTGAATCCCACAGACCCAGTGCTGCTTGCCCCTCCTGTCTCGCCTCTCATTGCACCTTCTGCTCAAGAGGTCTTTTCCTCCAGAGAGGCCTACTCAGATCCCTGTCCATGGCGCCTGGAGCATCTGCGTGTGGACCTACAACCCTCTGTTCTGACGCCAACCGTAAATCCTATCATATTGAAACTGCCTTCCTGCTTGTCTTTCTCCCCCTCTAGACTGCAAACTCCACTGGTATTCCCAAATCCCACCATGCATCTGGTCCATGTGAAACCTTCAATAATTATTTGTTGATTGACGAAATGAACTGCGGAATGATCGAGCTAGATATTTTGTAATAATGTTTAATAATGACAGCCCATTTCAAGTTAATATAGCCTATAGACATTTGCCTTCCTGTGGTTTATCCAAAGTTTTCCTAAATAGAATCCCCTGGAAATGTGCTGAAAGAATTAAAAGTTTTTAATATTTACCACTCTGCAGTCTTGTTAGAGCATCTAGCAAGTCGACATGTGAGAGGGCCCCCAAGTCTCTGAAGATTCCCATTTCTTTTGGACCCTCGGCTTGCAATCAAAGACATGCCAGGCCCACTGACCTCTGACTCCCAGAAATCCCCTGCTGAATTTTAAATCCCCTTACCTTCCTCTGTCTGCTCCCAACAACAATAAAACAAACAAATAAGGGTGGGGGAAAAAAAAAACAAAACTAAAAATCTGTGCAATCCAAGTGCCAGAATAGCTCCGTTCGCCTGAGGAAGAAACCCTTCAGCATCAATGAACCATGCCTTAAAATCTGCCATTGCGCTGCTTACTTTTCAGAAAAGCATCACCCTGCGAAGCTGCTCCTGAACGCAAACCCTGTGACTGCCAGAATCATCCAGTGTTCTGACTTGCCTAGTTCTCACTTTGGAATTGGGTGTAGTACTCAGGGGAGGTGCATTAATTCTCGGCGTGAACACAGACTGAAACGCGGCAGCATTAACAAATTACCAGTGATGGATATGCAAATGGAGCAAGAACGAATATTAAAACAGCCCTATCTCTTTTTTGCCGCTACCTTGTCTTGTCCAAAATTTATAGAAATATTAATCCTCCTGGCACGTTTAGCAATGGACTATGTAGTAACATTAGCATATGTGGTAACATTCTTGAGGAGGCTAATAATTATCTCTTGTTAGCAAGATCAACTTACTGCAGTCTTTCACTGCAGGAACAGAAAAATATTTTGACTTGCTATGCTAAGCAAAACACGGTGGCAGAATAAAACCGGGCATTTAAACTAATAATAATAAAGACACAGCTAGAGTTCCCCTCCACATACAATAATTGATAAAAGTGACAGAACATAGACATGGTAGTAATAGAAGAATGCGTTATGAATGACTGGTTGACACACAAAGGGACAAACTTTCTTCCAATGTTTATGTGATTATCGCTAATATTTACTAGGCACCCGCTGTGCATAGCACGACTCTTATCAGGGACCAGGATAATAATAAATTACTACCTGTCAGCCACGTGCACAGTAACTTCATTATGTGACTAGGCAGCACTCTTATTAAGTCTTTGGAATCTATTAAAAGTCTCATTTTGAAACAATGAAGCAAGAGGAACAAATTTATGAATTGTGGATCCCTGGTATTAACCCAAAGACAGCCTCGGAGAGGAAAAAAATTCTTAAGAAAAAAAATTAATTTCTGCCAAGGAAAATCTAAGAACATACGTTAGCAGACCCGACCAGATGCCTCTGGCTGTGCTGTAACAGAGATGAGGCGAATGTCTAATTTCACAGGAAAAAAAATTATAGACTAGACTTTGAATCAGGCAAAGTCCAAAAACCTTCCTTACCAGGTTCTCAGTCAAGTAACACCATAAATGACAATGTCCTCACACGTCCAGGATGCCCCTCTGATTTCCGACTCCGATCAGTATCATGTTGTCACCTCCACCGATGCATCCAGACATAACTCACCCCTTGCACTGAGTTTAATTTGCTTAGTAAACCCAGCAGATTGTTTGAAAAGTTGGGCATAATAAAACCTCACATCAGTGCACGCACATCTTTTTGCAATGTCACTTTGCACTGCCTCCTGTCAAATGATGAAGTCTATTCCTCTTTGCCCTGGATGTAGCGAGACTTTGTAACTTGCCTTGGCCAAAGGAATGCAGTGGAGGGGGTTTATTGGCCTTAAGGGACCTTTCAGCTTCCACCTTCACCTTCTTAGAACGCAGGGCCAACAGGTAAGGAAGCTTGGGCTAGCCATCGTGAAGATAAGACCTTGAATGGAGAAGGAAGCCCAGCCAATCGCTAATACCAATTTCCAGATTTCTGTGTGAGGCCATCTTTGACCATCTAGTCCCAATGCTATGGATTGAACGTTTGTGTTCCCCTGAAATTCACATGATGCCTTAATCCTCCATGTGATCATATTTGAAGGTGGGGTCTTTGGGAGGTAATTAGGTCATGAGTGTGGAGCCCTCACGAGTGGGATTAGTGCCTTTAGAAGAAGAGACACAAGAGATATGAACCAGGAAGAAGAATCCTCACCGAATCAGCTGGTACCTTAACCTTGGACTTCCAAGACTTCAGACCTATCAGGAATAAACTTCTGCTGTTCAAGCCACAAAGACTATGGCATTTTTGTTATAGCAGTCTGAAGTAAGATACACAGTCATATTACCTGATGACTGCAGAAAAAATCCAGCTGAAGAACCACCCCGTAGAGCCCAGCATGAACTGCTGACCCTCAGGGTCACAAACAAATAAAACAGTTACAGTTTTAAGCCACTAAATTTTGAAGCACTTTGGTACACAGCAATAGGTCACTGGGCAATAACTCTGTGATAAACTTTAAAATTTTGTGCTTTATTTTAAGAATGAGTCTGCTCTAATTCCTTGTACAGAACATCGTTTCTCAGAACTGTGTTAATTTGTGAAGCTAAGGAATTTCTTCTCATTTCTTTCCCATCATTTCTTGCAGAAATTCACACTGAGACTGAACTGTTTAACCTTTCTTTGTAAAGGGAATAATGAAAATTGAAGGCTCAGAAATGCTTGTTCAATAGTTGACTGATAGTTTGTTTACAGTGAGGTGGGTTGAAAGGCAGCTCCAGACATTCTCCTCTGTCTGGATCAGGCACTGCCAACCGTGCCATACCTGCAGCACCATTGCCAAGACCTTGAGGCCTAAGAGAGGGCTGTTGGTGACAGGGACCTTTGGATGGTACATTAGTTAGGGTTCTCCAGAGAAACAGAGCCAGCAGAGAAACAGAACCAACTCACTTTCTCTTTCTCTCTCTCTCTCTCTCTTTCTCTCTCTCTATATATATCTATCTATATCTATATCTATATCTATATCTATATCTATATCTATCTATCTATCTATATCTATATCTATATCTATAGATAGATAGATAGATAGATAGATGGATAGATATAGATATAGATATCTATTTTGTATCTATCTGTAGATATCTCTACAGATGTATGTGTATATAGAGAGATACGTATAGCTATATATGTATCTAGAGACAGATATTCTATTTCCATATATCTGTATCTGTATTTTACATCTATATCTATCTTATATCTATCTGTCTCTATACATATATAGACATATATATATTTCTCTGTCTCTCTGTCTCTCTGTCTCTGTCTCTTTGTCTCTCTCTCTCTCTCTATATATATACATATATATATATGTATATATATATATATATATATATATATATATATATATATATACACACACACCCTCTTCTTCCAGGGAGGACAGTCACCGTTAATAACAGTATCTTTTTATTTGAATGCTGAACACTTCAGGTACATTATCCCATTGACTCATTTGAATAACTCATCTTGCAGATGAGAGACTGAAATTCACAGAGGTTCACTGACCTTCCCAAAGTCACACAGCTAACTAGCCTTCTAATCCAGGAAGTCTTAATTACCCAAAAGCCAAACTCTTAACTACCATACCTGATAAAACATACTAGGAACCCCATGGCCCAAATTAAATCTCTATGCTTAATCAAGCTAACCAGCAGGTCAGAAGCACCCACTCTGTTAGATGTTTTTAGAGGTAGAAAATGAAAGGTAAGATGAGGGCCTCGGCCTTGAGGTGCCGATGGTCTAGTTGACAGAACGACACCCACTTGGGGACAATTATGACCGACATTGGGAGTATGGAAAGTTTAAGGTCATCCACAGGGAAAGCTTTAGCTGCTAGGGGCCTCACTGTTTTTAATGAATTGGCATTTTGCTCTCCAAACACATCAGCAGGTGGATGCATTTTATTAGAAGAATTCTGTCAGCATTGAGAGAGAGTTGAAAACTAAAGGAAGTTGAACCAATGCTTAAAATGTTAGGCGGCAGGTCAAAATGGTAGCTGATCACTACCCTAGGCAAATCTCTGATTAATTCAGACTTCATTTCCTCACACCTTGAGTCTTCTTCCACATCTGTGCCGCCTACCCGACTAGCAAGAATGAATAGGGGCGAGAGCTGGTCAAATAAAAGTGCTGTCACATCCGGCAACAGCGGCTGTGGGCCTTCATCATGTTATTAGGACAGTACATCAAGAAATGGTTTCAACATTAATCACAAAGGAGGGATCATAAGACCCACATCCTGGAAAGAGAACAGCTTTGGAATACAAAGGAAGAGCAACGCCCTGGTATTAGCTGTTCACTGTCTTCACACACTCGCCCGTCCAAAGCAAACAGCAGGGCCTCAAGCAGCCATTGGGGCCAGAGTGTGTTCAGAGGACAGGTAAAGCAGAAGTTGTCATATGGGGTGGGTCCTGGAGCTGGGAACGCCGGAACCTGGTCGCTTCACACAGCACAGGGAGCTGTGGCTTAGAGGAACCCATCTGCGAGGTGAGATGATGGAGAGGCAGGGGCTCTGTCTACAGACGTGTGTCCCAGGAGGGCAGCTGGGCGGGCCACAGGCAGAGAAATCTTAGGCAAGATTCAGATAAACACAGGTTTCTGGAGGCGGAATCTTGGACCACTATATATACTTCCTAGGGCTGTCGTAACAAAGTACCAACAACTAAAACCTGAGTGGCTCAAAACAATAGACATTTCTTGCCTTCCTGCCATGGAAGCTAACTGTTCTAAATCGAAGTGTCAGCAGGGTTGGTTTTCTTTAAGAGCTGTGAAGGAGAATCCATTCCATGCCGCTCTCCCAGCTTCTGGTGACAGCACCTGATCTTCGCAGACGCATCTCTCCAATCCCTTCCTCCGTCTTTACATGGTGTTCTGGTATGTCTCTGTGTCTAAGTTTCCTTGTAATGAGGACACCAGCCATATTGGATTAAGACTCGCCCTAATGATCTCATCTTAACTTGATCACATCTGCATAGACCCTACTCCCAAAGAAGGTCACATCCACAGATACCAGGGATTAGGGCTTCAAGACATCTTTTGTGGTGGTGGTGGTTTATGGGGATACCATTCAAACCATAATAATGACCCTAATGGGGTCTCCTCTTCTGGACTGTGAACAGCTGAAGGATGGGCACAACCTTAGTCATCTCATATCCCGAGTGATCGGCACTAGGTCTGGCAAAAAGCTAATGTCCATTGATGCTGAAAGAATGAAAAAGTGATAGCCTTAGCCAGATCTAGATAATAGGGATTATGTAGCCAAAAAATCTGAGTGCAAAATCCTGGCTTTATTCCTACCTGGGTGGTCTTTGGCAAGTCTTTTAGTTCCTCTGAACCTCAATTTTCTCCTCTCTAATTTGGATATAATACATCATGCAGGGCGGTGGTGAGAAGCCAAGAAGACAGTATTTAAAATGCCTGCCACCTACTAGGTGCTCAGCAGATGGGTGGCATTATTCTTAAAAGCAATTCCCAGCTTAACCTTACCTACTACCCTGTTCCACATTTCTTTACATCACCTTCATTCCATCATATCACTTCCTTCGAGACTTTCAAAAACCTAACACAGAAGCTGATATAACTGTACTGATCATGACACTTTCAGTTGGCAGTGACGGGAAATCCATTCAAACCCCATTCACAATAAGCATTAGCTTTAGTGGCTTCAGGCCAGGCTTGATCCAGAGTGCAAATAGCACTATCAGGGGTCTCCTGTCTCTCAGTCAGGCCCTCGTTCAGGGCCACCAGCAGCTGGGGACTGAAATCCTCCCAGCTTAACACCCTCGGGGAAAGACTTTGCCTTTCCTGATTGCAACATCAGAAAAGATCCAAAGGAAGAGCCTAATTTGCTTTATTTGGATCATGTGCCTATCAGAACCAGTCACAATGGCCAAAGCGTATAGTATATGTGGATCAGCCAGTTCGGGTCGTGTGAGTGGGGATGGGCAGAATGAGCCTCTTGCAGAATGGGTTCCTGACAGAAAAGAAGGCAGTTTTAGAAAGGGGCACTGGAGAGATTTAAGTAAGAAATACCCCTATCAAGAAGTACAAAATCGTCATAGTGATGTAAAGCACAGCACAGGGAATATAGTCAATAATATCCTAATGACTATGTATAGTGCCAGGTGGGTACTAGACTAAAGGGAGATCGCTTTATACATTATACAAATATCTAACCTGTATGGTATACACCTGAAACTAATGTAAAATAATACTGAAAGTCAGCTGTAATCAAAAAGTAAAAATGAAGATTGAAAAAGAAATATGCCTGATCCCGGAAACTGCCCATGGGACAGAAAGACCAAAGATAAGGCTAAAAACAATTAGGTGTCTGCAAAAGTACTCAGTGTCATGTTTGAAAAACAAAACAAAACAAAACGAAACAAAAAACAAACTATAGTTACTAGAATAACTTGTTGCTTCCATAGAGCGACATCGATTACTGCTAGGGATGAGACGGTCTGGTGAAAGTGACCCAGACGGAGAGGCCCATCAGTGTCTCGGCTGTTGACAGTGGGATGTCCCCGCTTGTCGGGGAGACTGGGACATGGCCAGGCGAGGTAACTCCTCACAACATAACGTGGTCTCACAGGCCAAGGCAGTGACATAGGGTGGGGAACAGAGGAAGTTCTGTGGCAGGAATAATGGTGTGCCCACACGACCCTGTGCTAAGGACAATCCTGCCCGAATCTACTTAGGTTCTCCTCACGGGGTTGTTTTTTTTTTTTTTACTTATTAGTTTTATACTAGACTCCGGCTTTATGAAAAATACCCCGTAACTGAGGTTTAATTTCCCTGGGGAAGGCGGATTTGAAATAACCATCAAATCCTTTTTCCCCTCTTTTTGTGACTCTAAGCAAACTGGGAAATATTTTCCCCTGAGGGACGATAGTTCAGTCAGTCATATAATAATATTTTAATGCTATTTGCTTCTTCTTCTTTTTTTTTAATTTCCCAGCAGTGTTTGCATACAGCCCTCCCCATTCTATATTTCTACATTTTTTAATGAGTAAGGTAGATGCCATGTCCATGTTTAGGATTCTGTGAGAAATTCAACTTAACTTTATGGCCAGGGATAGATGTAAATGATTCATTGATGAAATTAGCTGGCATTTGTAAAGTGCTTGACAATTTATCTTGTAATCTCATTTTATCATCATTCACCCATAAGAGGCATTATCCCCATTTTATAGATGAGGAAACTGAGGTTAATTCGCTTGGTAAGGTACTACACATAAACTTGAACCCAAATAATAGCTGACTTTTACTGTTCTAAATGCCTTGCATGCAGTATCTCATTTAATTCTCTCAAAAAATTTGTAACGTAAGGTATAGTTATCATCCATACTTATAAAGAAATCGAGGCTTAGAGGGTTAAATACATCAGTAAAGGTTCAAACCCAGGTCTACCTCAGTGCATCTAAACACAGACCTTTCCCCAGGCCTCGCTTGTCTATGAAAGCTCCAGATCAGGTGAGGAGGTGAGACGTGAGGGCTGGACCTGGTGCCACTGCATGGGGAACGGTCAGATTCGCCCCGCTGCTCTACTGAGAAGCGTTCTCCTGCAGAGCCAGCTCTGTGGGTGAACTATTTCCAGACCTTGGGCATTCAGAAGTGCTGAGGCAACCTGGATGGAAGCCCAGATGCTGAGGAGAAGGTGCTCAAATCACAAAACACCAGAGTGAGCTGCTGCCTGCTGGCCTCACCCGCAGAAAACTTGGGAACCCCTATATCCACAAAGATGCTGTAGGCAGAAAGAAATATCTGGTAAGCAGAGAGGTCCCAGCTGGTCCAGCTACCCACTGCAGCCAACAGTCGTGGTGTATGCCCATTCTCCCACATGGGGTGCAGACCAGCACGGATATGGGGGGAAGCGTTGGGTACACAGCTGATTTCTTCACCAGCAGCTAAGGGCAGCCCTGGATTCTCTCATCGGCCCTAAGCATCCTTCTCCAACCTCCTTTAAATGACAAAGCTCTGACTATTACAAGTTAATCAAAACCCCGACCATGGATGAGAGAGAAAAAAAAGACCCCATTAATTAAAATCTCAGAAGATGCCAATGGTAACAGTGTGCAGATGCTTTCTTGCTACACTAATCCTATCGGGAGACCAGACACTAGCGATCAGTATTAACAGTCACAGGTGCTATGATTAGGCCTGAGAGCATGTAGCTGTGACAAGTGGAATAAAAAAGACTTCTTCCTGAAATCCCAAGCTTTGAAGGAAACTAAATAATTAATGAGAAGCAAGGCTTTCCCTGCCTTCCCAAGAGAGGTTAAATTTCCAAGTATCTTCCACATGCAATAGAGTCTCTAAAATGCCCAGAGAACATAAGAAAAGAACATCTCCAGTCATTTAACGAATGTCAACCATGTGCCAAGTAGTTTGTAAGGTGCTGGAGACATGGCACGGAGGTGGATCAATTTCCTGCACTTAGAGTGAAGGACAATATTTAATGTGTAAATAGGCAGGTCAAAGGTGCTGTAGAAAGCAAGCGAGGAATGGATGGAGAGCGAAGGGGGTGAGGACTACTTTAGACCGTGTGGTCGGGGCAGCACCCTGAAGCAGTGCCATTGAAATCACCGATAACGCCAGGCCAAGGGCTGGGCCCAGGGCATTTCAGACGGAGGGCACCGCAAGCACGAAGTCCCAGAGGCCAGATCAGACCTGACGTGCTTGAGAACAAACAGGGAACTTACGCAGTGGGATTCGTTAACGTGGGAGAATAGAGGGAGTTGAGGTGGAAGAGGTAGGTGGGGACAAATGGTCTAGAACCTTCTAAGGACATGGTGAAATGTTTGGATCTAATTCTAAGTGCTTGAAGAGACTTTGGAATGTTTCAGCCAGGGATTATACAATCTGATTTTAATTTTTGAGTTAGCCCTGGCTGCTGTGTGGAGAATAGTTATGGGGGCGGGTAGCAGAAAGCAGAAGGGACAAAAATATTCGGTAGGACCACAGTGCACATTACATGCTATTGCCTCTGATACAGCCTGATGACATTTTTGATTGAGCTTACTACGTAAGTACAGTAGTAAACATTTCAGAATGGGTTTCTCTATTGTTTGGCAGAGTTCCATCATGTCAGACTTTCTTGGGTCTTGAGGCAGTATTTTTAGAAGCTGATCTACCCTTTTCTCCTCCTGGGGGCTCAGGAGTAGATACAGAACAAGGAGAATTGACTGTAAAGAATTAAGTATGTATGCTGACCAGGCTGGCCAGTGAAATACTTTTGTCATTCCCAAGGCACAAATAGGCTGAATAATTGTGGCCTTGAAGCATTTAAGACATTCCTGCTCTGCAATGTCCAAGAATCTGGCCACCATTCCACGGTGATGTCCTCTGGGAATAATGAGCATGTGGGCAGGACATTGTCAGCCCCATGAATGTAGGGGCTACGGGGAGAAAAGTTTAAAGCATCTATCTTAATTTTTTACACCAGCTATTCACATGGTCATTGAGAATCTGCTATGGTTTGAATGTTTCTGTCTCCTTAAATTGCATGTGTTGAAATCCTGACCCTCAAAGTGACAGTATGAGGAGGTGGGCCTTTGAGAGGTGCTTAAATCATGAGGCTGGAGCCTTCATGAAGGGCATTGTAAAAGGGCATTGCCTTATAAAAGGGCTCCAGAGAGAGGTCCCTCGCCCCTTCCACCATGTGAGGACACAGGCTGTGAACCAAAAAGAGGGTGCATACCCACCTGTGCCGGCACTGGCCTTGGACTTCCCAGCCTCCAGGACCATAAGGAATAAATATTTTGCTGTTCGTAAACGACCCAGTCTACAATATTTTGTTATAGCAGCCCAAACGGACTAAGACAGAAACTGAGGTGGTTTTTTAGACTTTTGTCCCTTCTGTGTCCTTATGTTCATTAAAAAATAGAGGTAGAGAGATTGTTTAATGTAAAAAAAATCTCAAAATCTCCCTGGATATGAAGTTTTCACTTAGTTTAGATTTAAGCGTCTTTTTCCCCACAGAGAGGGGCCTTGTGCATATAAATTGATATTCCCAGGATAAGAGCAGAATCTTCAAAAACTAGGATCTCACTGAACAGGGTAGATGGTGTTTGTTCCTGATGGGAAGTAACTCTAGATTCAGTTCTAGCTGGAAGGTAGCTGACCAGAAATTCAGAGTTGTAGGTCCCTAGACTGGGTGAGAATCATTCACCCCTAACACTTACCGCGGCAGACAGAAAACTGGAATTTTGGAGGAAAGTTTTGCATCGGGCACTCAGACCCTATAAATGCCCCCACTCCTTGCCGAGCTCTGTACACTCTGCACTCCACCTAGCAGGCTGCAAAGGATGCTCAGCACTGAACTTCTGGACCATGTGTCCACCAGAGCCACGCAGAGCTCTGGGACAGCTCCACGCTAGTGCTCCCTTTCTGTACTACATTCTTCTCTTCCTTTTGTCCAGTGATACTTCAGTAACACCAACGCAGACTGACTAGAGCAAACAAAATTCCTTGGTGCCAGGATTGTGAGATGGCAATAGAAAAAAGAATGAGAACACAGACACTTAAATGGGTTCCAGTCTTGGCTCTGCCACTTACCGGTTATGTGGCTTTGGACAATGCTGAATTTTTCTTGCCTCAGTTTCTCAATCTGTAAAATAGAGATAATGTCTACTGTGTCAGGGTAGAGATTCAACGACATCATGCGTTCGATTAGGTGAAATCGAGCACACAGTAGACAGTTAGTAAATGTTTTGTTGTTATTGTTGTGGTTATTACATTCAAAGAATTGTGTTAAAATGTAATCTTTCATTGGGGCTTAACATCTAGTATGTGAGATAAAAGACACTTAAATAATTGTAATATAAGCAAAAGTTGTTAAAAGGCCTAATCAGCATGTAGAATAAGCACCATGAGAGCTATGATGGATTAAAGATAACTGTAAATTCTTCTGCACTGCCTCCATTGAGAGAGCTGGGGTCTAGTTCCGCTCCCGCGTCCTGCCCTTGAAACTGATCTGGCCGGTGACCTGATCTTTGACTGACAGAGTGCAGCTGAAATAACTCTGGGTGCCTTCCAAGGCTAAACCATCAGAATCCTGGTGACTTCCTCCTGATTTTCTCGGGATGTTCTTTCTTGGAACTGAACCCCCATGCTGGGAGATGCCACCAATGGATGCACTTATCACCAGCTGAGTATCAACTGTCAGCCACGGGAGTGAGCTGTCTTAGATGGTCAGGTCCAGTTAGGCCACCAGATGACTTCAGCTGGACCGGGGCCCAGTGCATCCCTGATACAGAAGAATGCCCAGTAAACTTACAGAAATTCAAGTTATAGTAAATAGTTATTTTAATTTTTAAGCACTAAGTTTTAGGCAGGTAGTTTTGCAGCCAAAAATAATCCAAACAGGCATTTAGGAGAAAAGTCGTCATTGAAGTTTTCCTAGAAAAAGTGGGATTCGAGAATCTCCTTGGAGGGAAGGATGGTGACAAGAGGCTCTTGGGAGAAAGTCATTCCAGAGGGAAGGAAGAGTTAGAGCAAAGACCCAGAGGCAGGCCAAAGCGGGCTGCATTTAGCACCTGGCAAACAGATTCAGGGCTGCTGGAGTGGAGCACTGGGAGAAATGGGGTAAGAGGAAGAAAGCAAAGCTGAGAGGGTTGTTCAGGGTCAAGTCGCGGTGGCTTTGGGGACAGCCTCATGTTGTTGCCAGGATGGAAAATTCATTTCTGCTCTTGTGAGTCAATGGTTTTACAGGAAACAGCGGGGCTCTGTGGATAAGGGAGACAGACATCTATGGAAAGAATGGAAACCGTAGGGTAGCTGGATGTGCCAAAAGACACTGGGATTGGAAGATTGCCTAGGATCTTCCAGTGGCTCCCCATCACACACACAGTGACATCCTAAGTCCTTCATGCCCTGTGAGGTGTTCTTGGCCCAGCGACCTTGCTGACCTAATCTCCATTCCCTGTCTCCTTTGCTCACATTGACCACTGTTCTTTGAAGAGCAAGCACATTGTCGGCTCAGCACTTTTGCACTAAATCTGTGAGCTTGGTTTATTGTATTTTAATCTATTTACTATTTACCTCTCCAACTAGAATGTAAGCTCCATGAGGGCTAGGACTGTGTCTGATGCCGAGAATAGCACCTGGCTTATAGTGGAAGCTCAAGAAAAAAATGGTAGGAAACAGCAAATGAAAAAGTGAGTCCCTGGCAGTCCTGGGCTTAAGATATCTTGTTTTTTTTCTCGGCAGCAGGAATTTAGATCTTCATTTTAATTCCTCCATCGTTCTCTGTTTCCTGTTATTCTCAGGCAGTTCTTTCCCCATCTACTCGCCAAGCTTTTCTCTCACAGCTTCACTGACTCATCACCATGGCTTACTCATAGCTCCCTGCTTTTTCACTGCCTCTCCCTGTGCATCTGTCCAACTTCTGCTCCCTCTGCTCACCTCCTGATGCTCCCTGGCTTTCCAGATGAAATTCTAGAGGCAGAGAATCTCATTGGGTTAGCCCATCCCTCATTTAGGAAGAAATTTGGGACCTTTGACTTTGTTCTGGGACATATGACCATGCTGATCCAATCAGCTATGGCATAGGCACAAAGCATGGACATCTACATATATAGACCTATTATTTCACTCAGTGGAGGCACATGGATGCAACAATGGCCTCAAATGACCTGTTGACCAAAGCCTAAGGTCCAGGCTGAGTTAATTCATACTTTAGGGAGACACTGAAGCTTCTAAGAAGAGCAGTGATCAACCAGATCTATGTTTTCAGAAGATTGTTTTGTCATCCCTATGAATGAGGCAGCTTATGATGGAAGAGGATGATACATGTAAGACAAGTCAGAAAGCCACCGACTGGGAGAGCTGATGAAGCCTCAAACCAAGCCAGTGGCAGAGTGAAAAGGAGAGTATGAGCAAGTATGTTTTGAACCTGAAGATGTCCACAAGGGACATGAGGCTAGAGTTTAGCAGAAAGGCTGGGTCTAGACACCTAGGTCTGGAAGTCATAAAGATATTAGTTAAAATTGTGGGGTGCATAGTTTGGCAAGAGATAAGCCCAGACAGACATCTGAGGAACTCTCTTAGATGTAAAGAGCAGATCAAAGAAGATAAACTTGACAAATGTTCTAAATTAGAAATATTTATACAGATGAGTAGGCACTCAGAGAGTCAGAGCACCCAGTAAAAACAAGAAAGGATTTCACCCCTCTTATCTCTTTTACTCAAAGGTACAAGTTCAGAGGATCCTGCATTAAATCCTGCTCAAGCTTCTAGTCTGTTTTCCTGCAGAAAGTACTGATACTTATTCGGAATCCTCAATATTCTAAAAATACATCAGCTGGGCTGCAGTGCCACAATTAGTGGAGCTGCTGTCCCATGAAACCCTCATCACCATTTTGCTTAGATCAGAGAGCGGATTAACTTTGATGTCTGTCTGAAACTCGTGCAAGACGCCACTGGTGGTCTGCTCCCTGCAAGCATTCAATCTTCACATCCAAGGGAAGAAGGAGAACATGCTGGATAGGAGCCCAAACCAATTTTTTTTCTCAGTGATGGAGATGAAAATATGCACCCTGGGACTCCTGACATATTTGACTTGCATTCTGTCCCCTTATATCCCTGAGCTATTTCTCCCTTTGCACAAATACCTTCCTCCAGACCCAGACTCCCTTTGGCTTTCACAAACATTAGCACGGCTATGAAACCCCAAGCCCTTTGTCTATGCCATGTGGAAATTTCTGTTATCTATTAGGGCTCCTGGTGTATGCAACCAAAACTGTCTCTAACTTAAGTCTCTGGGGAGTTTGCTGGAAGCATATGTGGTAGCCTGCAGAATAAAATGAACAGTCGAGAATCAGGCTACAAGGGGGAATGATAAAAGATCCAGGGTTATGGGCCAGTGGGAGATATGCAAAAATCTCATCAGAATGTTGACAATGAAATAAATCCGCAACTATATTGTCTGTGCTGTGTCACCACCTTCACAATTCTTATTTCTGGGCAAAAAAAGAACAATTGGACCAGTGGAACTGTACCCGCACTCAGATGACATGAGCTCATTGACTTTGCAAGGCAGTGTAGACTGATGGAAGGAGCAGGTCTCTGGAGCCGAACCGCCTGGAGTTGTATCCTGGCTCTGCCACTTACTAGCTACGTGCCCTTAAGCTAGTCATTCTTGCTGTGGCCCAGCTTCCCCCTCTGCAAATGGGGATATCTATTCATGATGGTTGGTGAGTAGCGAATGGGTAAACCTGTGCTAGTGGTTGGCACAAGGGGGAGTGTCCTACAGATTTGATATTAGTATTGATGAGAATGCACAAGGCCCCTGGATTTACAATCCAACTAAGAAAGCCAAGATGAGAGGTCATCTCCTGAAAGGAATTGGGAGCTATTATTAGGGGAGGCTGAGTGGCCAAAAAGTAATTACTATTCATTGCCACATCTCTATCAGACTGTAGACGCCATGAGGACAACAGACTCTTCTATTAATTAATTCACTGCTGCATCCACCAGCACCTGAAAAATACTTGGCCCATGGTACATGGCTCAGTGAACCTTTGTTGAATAATGAACAAATGTTAACTGCTTCCCAATCAATTAGTTCAGTACCTTGCCCAAAGTAGACACATGATATGTTTGTTAATTGAATTTATAGGTAAGTGGAATTCTCAGAAATAAGAATACTGGAATCAAAGAGATGGGCTTGTATTTGGTAGGACTTAGTGGCAAAAAAATGCTAAGTAACTGGTTTTTGGTGTGATGATGCTAATAAGCTATACAAATGACATAGGTGGCCTATGCCATTTATACAGATTATTGTAATTGTATATAGTTTAGCTGCTGGTCAGGCTAAAACCTTTAAGTCAGCATGAAGGGACGGAGAAACAAACAGTTCCTTGCCACATCCCTTTGGAAAGGCGGGTGGCTCATCTGCCCCTCGTTGGTCCTCTCCCTGGCTCAGAGGCACTGCTGGTCCCTCACCAGGACATGCCATTCTTCTGGCACTCTCCACACTGGCTTTCAGAGGCTCTGAGGGTGGGGCTTAGCCAACTATCCTTCCACGCTTGCTCGTGGAGACAGCAAGACGTCCTGGAGGAGCATATCAGACTAGGAATCATGAGAGCTAACCCTTCCTGGCTCGACCAAGGGCGTGTGAACTTAAGTTCTGGTCTCTAGCTCTCAGCAATATGGTCTATAAAACAGGAAAATCGTTGACTTAAAGCTTATGGAGGTGTTAAGCAAATGAAATTACACTCATGATGATTTCATCTAGAACTCCTGTTGTAAAAGACAGAACCCAGCTCAAACTGGCTTTCGTGAAGAAGGGACTTTATTGGCTCATGTTATTGAGAAATCTTAGGGTAGATCCCATTTTAAGCACAACTGGCTTCAGGAATTCAAATGTAACATCAGCACCTGATTTCTATCTCTCAACTCTCCTTCTGCTGTACTGTCCTCATTCTCAGCCTCTTAATGATAGTCCCCATCGGTTCAGGAGTTTTATCCTCTCAAATTCAAACCCAGCTTTTCAGTAGCTGGGTCAGACTATGATTCCTTCAATGTGGGTCATTTAGCCAGGAGGGTGCAGCTACATTGGATGATCAGGCCTGGGGCCTGTGCCAATAAACCCTGGTAGTGAGGGAGCTTGGTCAGGCTTGGTTATATGGTTAACTCTCAGAGCTGGAAAAAAGTAAGGATTGTGGTATGGGGAGAAGCCCCAGTTTACCTCATGGATTGAGAATGGGAGAAGAATGGTTTGCCAAAAGGTATTCGGGGTACTATTAACAGAAAGAGATGTGGATGCTGCTAAAATGACAAATGTGCATTACACCAGGGGATTTTTATGTCACGTGATTTAAAGCATGTATCATTGCATTCCCTCTTTGCTATGAAGTCTTCCGTCCTCACCCTAACAAGCTCCTGCAAGCCCCTGAGGAGCAGCTGCCTCACCCTACTGTCATCTGTCTTCCTCCTCTGAACTCCTGTTGCCCGCAGACCAAATCACTCACCAGCAACATTAAGTCATCAGTTATCTTTTTATGTCTATGTCCTGTCTCTTCATCCACGTGGCAGAATCCTAGAGAACAAGGGTCATGTCTTATTTATCTTTGTGTCCCCTGTAACACTTTTCCTTGTGTTTGGGGCATGGATGATAGTTCATAAATCTGCTGACAGATCGAACACCTGATTTATATGCTTCCAGAACCATGGGGGTAGAGAGTAGCTTGATCCAACTACAAAACTAAAATGAAAGGTAAAACCTGTGCTCTTCCTACCATTTCTGAAACATCTCTTGTGGACTAAATAATGCTGATGGGGTCAAGACGAATATCCCTTTTGCTCCCCAAACCCCAGTTACTGGTATTCTCACTCGAAAAGGATTAAGGGATGAAGGCCAAAGGAATCTTAGTCTCAGCTGCTCCGTATACCCTGGGCAGGTCATATGCCAGCACAGCCCACCTAGAAGGATGGAGGATGGCAGTCATTGGAAGAGGAAGCAGATGTCTGATCTCAGCGGCCTTCCATTCCAGCCAATAAAGCAGAAGCCCAAGCTCCCATGAGTGGGACTAGCCATTGGCTCTCTGCCCTGTGTTGATCCTTTAACTCCCCCACCCTCATTCCTAACCCCAGCAAAGGGACCAGGGAGAGAGGAGGGATGGAAAAACTCAGTCAGAAACGGTCTTCTTGTAGCTTGGATGTTGAGACAGTATTCCTCCCAGGCTAGTTTTGGTCCAGAAGCCCCTGTGGCTCAGGTTTCAGAATCCCCCTGCAGGCCATCCTGGGCCAGGCAATTTACCCCTTTGTCTCTAATCCCCTCAAACTACCCCTGGGGAAGCTAAGCGGCTTGTCCAAAGCAGGGCAGCTGAGCTAGCTGGGATTCCTTCACCTATAAAATGGGCTGACTAACGTGGGGATTAAATCAGCGAGCCGCACAGAGAATCCTGCTCGTGGTAGACAGTTGCTAAAATCAAATCAATGGGGAAAGCATGGGAAGGCTTGATTGGTAAAAGGAATGGCAAAAGAGGTCAGTAGGGTCGTAGATGGAACAGCTGAGGTGGGAGCCAGGCAGAGAGCAGGACACCGGGTGGAACAGGAGCCCGGGACGCCAGCACAACAAAAGCTCCACCTGGAACGAGGAGCGCGCGCAGGGGAGCAGGTGCTGAGGGGCCGAGGCCCCGCCCCCACCGCGCGCAGCCCCGCCCCCAGCCCCGGTTCCACCTTTTCCGCAGTCCCCGCCGCTGACTCCGCCCCACCGCCCTTTATCCCCGCCCCCAAGGCCCGGAAGTAAAAACCGCTCCGCCTTTTCCCAGCGAGGTTACGGCCCGGTCCGCGCGAGCTGCGATTCTGAGAGTGCGGGGCTCTCGGCGGGCCAGGGCAATCCCTGGCGGGCACCATGTCCCGGAACCTGCGGACCGCGCTAATTTTTGGCGGCTTCATCTCCTTGATCGGCGCCGCTTTCTACCCCATCTACTTCAGGCCCCTAATGCGGCCGGAGGAGTACCGTGAGTGACCTCTGACCCAGCGTGGTGATCTAGCCCCAGTAACTCCCCACCCCCAATCATTTCCACGTGGGGACATGGAAAGATCTTCTCTGGAGTCAGGCTGACCTGGGTTCGAATTCAGATTCTCTGCTGTATGTACCTTTGTGACCGTGGACAAGTGACTCAATCTCTTGGACCCTCAGCATCCTCATCTATAAATATTTCCCTTATATCTACAATAAAACCATCTAGCCTCCCGTGAGACTCAAAGGTAGTAATGAAAGCAGCCTGCACATAGTATGTCAACACTAAATACTAATTCATACTTAGCGTTAACATTCACTGAACGCTTATCATGTGTCAGGTTAGGCACACATTGGATCGTTTAATTTCTACAATCTCACTTTGAGATAGGTATTATTACCCGTTTTACAGGCGAGGAAACTGAGGCTCAGGGGGATTGTATAACATGCCCAAGGTCACACAGCTGGTGAGTGGCAAGGCAGATATTCCAACCCAGGCGTCTGTCTCCCGAGCTTCCACACACTGAAGCTGGTAATGGTGATGTTGGGGATAGGCAGATAGAACCCTAATCACCCTGAACTTGAAGGTGTTTTTATTGGTATTTTCATTTCCACTCCCAGAGACGTCTGTGGGTGGAAATGTTTCAAACCTAAACTGTTAACCTGGGTTTTGAGTTTTTCCTCTCTTAAATCTTTTTTCAGATTTCTGCTGTCTTCATTTTAAGCTAGTTGCTCACATGACAATGGTGAATACCCTGGGAGTAATTTTCCTTCTTAATCATTCAAGTCCTATCATTCTGAAAACCAAATTTCCCTTCCTCGAGACCTGTACCTCAGCAAGGATTAGCACTTTGATACATCTGAAACCATCTGTCAGGGAGAAAATATTAGGCATTAGAGGCTCATTTTGTTCTCCAGGAAACCTGAATCATCTTGAAGATGGAAGAGGGCCAACCCTGCCCCTTGAGAATATTAGCGGAGGCTGAAAGCTTGGCGATTTGAAGGGGAAAGCTCCGTGTAAATGCTTCTGCCCATTACAAATGCTACAACATTTGGTTTCTGGAGGCAGAGCATTTTAAATACACACTCAGATTTCCTTGTAACTACTTTTCATCAGGCAAGATTGAAATGGCCTCTGTGCTTTCTGCTTTCCAGCCTATGCACTATGCCTGGGGAGTAAATAGGGCAGTATGAAGCCCTGCATAACCTTATCTCCATCATCTTTCCTTATTGGATTCCTGCCCCTGGCTATATTGTGATGGCCTCTAGAAAGGGTTTTGTTTTGGATCCCACAAGAAAAATTTCAGTTTCAAAGACTAGAGCAGTAGCTCTCAACTGGAGATGATTTTGCCTCCCAGGCGACATTTAGTTCTATCTGGAGATACTTTTGCTTGTAATAACTGGGAATGGGGTGAGGTAAGTAGTGTATGTTACTGGCATCTAGTGGATAGATGTCAGGGATGCTATTAAACTTTCTACAAGCACAGGACAGTCCCTACCCTCCCATGATAAAGAATTACCTAGCCTAAAATGTGAATGGGTGGTGGCAAGGTTAAGAAATCCTGATCTAAATCAGATGATCAGGTTTGATCAGATGTGGATTTGTGCCTGTATCCCAACAGCAGTCTTAAGGGGAGTCTCTAGAATCTATGTTGTCTGAGTGGCTTGAAAGAGACAAATCAGGTGAACATTGAGTGAGTGTGGTCACAATATTTGTATTTTAACTGCAAGGTGGTCTATGCCTGTCTACTTTTCTGGTTCAGTTTTAATTGCTTTGGCCAACTCTTGTCTGGGAGTCATAACTGATTTCTTTATACAGACAAATAATACTAAACAGCTAATATTTATTGGAAGTTTATTATCTCTGGCACTCTTCCAAGCATTTCATATATATTAACCATTTAGTTCTCATAGCAGCCCTTTGAAGTAGCTGCTATGTGAGCATCACCCCCATTTTATATGTGGACAAACCGAGATATGTAACAGTTAAGTAACTTACATAAGGCTGAGTCACATATCTGGGATTTGAACCAGTGCCTTTAATTGCTATATACCATGGCACCATACTGCCTTTCTATAGGAGTGAGAAAAGAGAGTAAGGCAGATGAGGGCCTTAAGCTAAGTACTTAACCTCACTGAGCTCAGTCTGTTTCCTCTCTATAGTGTTAAAGTTTATAGGACCGAATTTACAGGTTTTGGGGTATATTTAATGAGAGAACACGTGCAGAAATACCTAGGATCGTCTTCTATTAGGCATTCCATCAAAACATTTTGAAAAATAAGGAGCTACAAGGGCAGAGCTGTGAGACAAGGTATTTGGGGCAGGTGGACAGACCTAGGGCTGCTTGGCGTGGCAGGAAACGGGGTCCAGGCAGGTGAGGTGTTCATGACTGTGGGGGACAGCTGGGAGGATGAAGCATCAGTTAATTTCAGCACATTCGACTAGCACGTATTTAGCTTCTTTTTTATTTTTTCTAAACCTGGATTTTAGTAGTTACTATCTACCTGGCACTGTGTCAGGTGATGGGTGTACATGACCGACCAGACAAGACAGAGCACGTCTCTTCATCTCACTTCATCTTTGTCAGGTCCACTTCCCCTGCCCACTCCTTGGACACAAGCTGGTCTCCATGCTTCCTCCAGGCCCCAGCGACTCTCCATTCTCTACCAGCAGCTGTGGTGATCTTTCTGGTTACTTTTTATTGCGGATTTCTACCGCATTTGTGTCTGTAGTCAAAGAATGTGGACTATATGATTTTGATTCTTTGATATTGGTGAAGGTTTCCTTTGTGGTTTAGTACAAATCAATTTTTGCAAATGTTTTCTATGGGATTGGAATGATATGTATTCTCTGGTTGTTGGGTACAGGTTCTATATATGTTGATTACAGATTAAGCTTCTTAATTCTGTTATTTAAATATCTTGAGACCATGTTATTAGGTGCACACAATCTAGAATATTATGGAGAATTGTTTCTAATTATCATTATATAGGGGTCTTCTTTGTCTCAAATATTCCTCCTCCACTCTGTTTTATCTGATATTATTATACTTACCAACTTTCTTTTGGTTAGTATTTTCCTGGTGTATCTATCCTCTTATAGTCAGACTTTATTGTCCTTAAGCCTCATATCCAGCCTAAGATGGATTTTTTAATCTGATCATTTCTTTTAACCTTTGGATTGAATTCATTTTCATTTATTATGATTACTGATATATTTACATTTGTTTTTCTCCATCTTATTGTCTTTTTTATTTATTATTCTATTTCTGTACTTCCTTTTTTTCTCCTCTTCTGCCTTTAAGGTTTCTTTATTTTTCTCTTTCTCTACCACATAGTTCGAAAGTTTTACATTTTATTTATTGTTTTATGATTATTGTTTAGTCAATATCTTTACCCTCTTATGAAATATACAAAGACCTTAGAAAGCTTTAGTCCCGTCCCACAGGTCTTATGTGTAACTTCAGTCCTACCTGGTGTTTATTACTCCCTAAATCACAGTGCTCCATACAGTCATCGATTGTTTCTTTACCTACATTCTTTACTCAGCAGTCTTTCTTGTATCTCATTCCTTTTTAGTTTCAGTTTTCTTCATTCTGAAATACATCTGTTAATATTTCTTTGGTGAGAATTTGTAACTGGGAAAATTTATTCTTTTTGTCAGAAAATATATAGAACTCCAGGTCTTCTGTGGCCATTGAAAAGTCTATTGTCGTGGCCATTTGTTCTTTGAATTTTATCATCTCGCTTGATTAAAATACTTCAGTAGCCCTCTGCTGTCCTCAGAGTCCAGCTGTGCAGGATCATTGAGGTATTTTAATGCAGAGAACGAGGTGGTGAGAGCCACTCTTTATAGGTATCTCCATGTAATGGGAAAGAGATGCTGCAAAGGTCAAAGCTGAAGGCAAGAAGGCCAGGTACAGGAAAACTGTACTTCCTCTGGCCACAGGAGAGTAGGGAGAGGTGAATAGCCTGTACCAGAGTGATGTTTATAGGACTAAGTTGTGGAGAGTAAGGACTGGGGGGTAGGGAGTAAGGTTATATGACTGGGGAGTAGGAAGAGGTGACTATAGCCTGAACCAGAATGGTGGTATGGGACTGGGAAGACATATTGAATTTGGGAGGTGTTTAAGAAGTAAATTCTACAGGGATTTGTGACTGATTAGCTATAGGGTAAGAGAGGGAAAGGAAGGAGAATAACACTCAACTCTCTGGCTCCAGCAACCGAGAAGATGGTAATGCTGGTCATTTACTAAGAAACACAGGAAGGAATTGGTTTTGGGGGTGGGAGGATGAGCTAGTTCATTTTGGAATGTGTTGACTTTTACGTATCAGACTGTGCTTTTGTAGATTTCCCATAGGCAATGGGATATGCCAGTCTGGAGCTGAGATCTTTGATCTGAGCGGGAGCTAGAGATGCACCGTCATCAGCATTGAATGGGAATCAGTGTCATTGCAGGTAAGGGCTCCCAGGCAGCATTCAGAGATTGAAAGAGACAAACTGGCCTAGGACCAGAATGCTGATGAACACTATTTGAAGAGCAAGCAGTCAGGAGAAGGGGGGGGCCAGAGCAAGAGGATTAAAAACATAAGTGACTGTAGTCATGGGCCCCATGAAGACACAGCCCATTAGGGATGTGGTCAGCAGGGTTAGGCTTCTTGGAGAGAGGAAGATAAGAAATGAAAATATCCATTAGATTGATCCAAAAAAAGGTAAAGGTGATAGGCCATTTTGTTAAGAACATTTTTGGCAGTTTTGTAGTAGGTAGAAAGCAGATTGCTGCGGATCGAAGAGTAAATAGTGTATTAAAGTGACTAAAGATGTTTGGCTATATGGGGAGGAGAATGACAGTGTATTTGCAGCAGGTCAAAGGGTCTAGAGGAAGTTTTGTTTTAGTTTTGGCTAGGAGAGATGGGAGAGCAAGAGAGTCTCTGAACAGAAAAGATGCCAGAGAGAGAAGACAATCCACAGAGTGGGAGGTGATGTGAGACCTTGAGCTCAGATGGAGAAGAGAGCCTTGGACAGAAGGCAGGACACCTTCCGCCAGCTCAGGAGGAAGGGTCGGTACAGACGTAGCTACATTAGGGTGGATGTTGGGAAGTTGTGGGCACTTCTAGGTGATGACTTCTCTTTTCTTTGTAAAGCATGAGGTCAGGTCATCTATGAGTGAGAGGCACAACCACTGGCCAGCCTCTCCCTACCTGAAGCCCTCTCTTCTCTGGCCTTCTGTGACCACCCTCCCTGCCAGTCCGAGCTTTGCTTTTTTGCTCCTGCCTTTCGTCACTTCTCTTAGTCTCTTGTTGGGTCACCCTCTTCTGACTATCCCTCATATATTTGTATTGCCCAAGATTCTGGGGAGACCTAGGAGAAGCCCGCAGTTCTTGCAGGAGTGGGGCAGACACTCAGTCCTTGAGAAGGAGAACCAGTGGCTGGCAAGAACAGAGCTGAGGCCATGTAGGGCTCAAGTGTAGAGTCATTATGGGCCATTCAGCTGGACCAGCCTGACTGATGCTAGTCAGCCTGGGTGTGCAGAGTATGGGGACAGGTCGGTTCTAGGACCTCTGCTGGGATAAGTCACAAGGCAGCAGAAAAGAGGAGGAAGGCTGCTTTGGTAAAATAAAGCCAAGGAGATCTTCCATGCTTTAAAAGCAGGCAAGCTACTATCACAAGACTACGTGATTGGATTTCATGTTGACATTCAGTATGGTCTTCAGCCCTTTCACTAACTCAGCCAGAATTACTCAGCCTTATGTGAAATATAAGGTCAATTCTACACATGATATACCTTGCTGCTGAAATGAGCACTAGGGAGATGGCAATTGGCATTGGTGATCAGTGATCCCAAACTAGAAGTATGGGGACCATTGTGCTTCTGGAGGGAATCCCAGAAGTTGCTTTTAGCTCTCACCCTGTGGGCACAGTGTGGCTTGCCTGAAGAGCCGGCATTCAGGGATGAATACAGATGCTATAACTTGAAGCCTAATCTGTCTTTATATCTCAGAGCTAGACAGTGATCCTGAATATGGCCTTTAAAAAACAGCATGCATTTTAGGCCAACCCATGAAATGAGACTGAATAAAAGATCATTTTTTGTGATCCTGTTCATTTTTAACTTTAATTACATGTGCAGAAGCATAAAAATCATAGTTTTGCCAGAAACCCGGTGCTCATTAAGTCTTCTCATTTAGGTGACTTGTCCGAGGTCATTTAGCATGTTAATTGCTGGGTGGACACTAGACCCCAAGGTAGACTCTGCACCTTGTCTGCTGCTTCATGATACCCTGTCTCACCTGATGGCAAACAGTATTTAATAGCAAAATGAAACGTTACATGGAAGGGCCGTGAGAACCTCGGTTCTACCTCTCAGTTGTGTCTTTTGCTGCACCTTGCTGCTCCCAACTAAAAGTACATTGTACAGAGTCAGAATAGGGTCACAAGAAGTCACTTGATGTGGAACTGATTCTCACCAGGACAGTTCCCCTGTTAAATGCCAGGTGCTTAGAATATGCTTTTTATTCCTTTCACGATGGAGTCAAATGAGATGCACGGATAGACTAAAGTCACTTTCTAATGGATTCAACTAGACTGTCTGGTGAGGTAACAAGTGTTAGGATTGGGCGGAGCCAGATGCCATTGGGCCCCCTCAGCCCCTGGTTCACGCTCACCACCAGTGCGTATGCGGTGGTTACCCCAGTCCCGGGTTACCCCAGCGTACGTCTAGATGATGATGTACGTGTCTAGGCAGCAGCAGCACATGGGAGTGCTGGGAAGTATTTTTTAAATTTTGTATTTGCTACTTTAAAAAAGCTGCTTTGAAATAATCATCATGGAACAGTCGCAGTGTTGTTGGACTTCCTTGTACTTGTTTTTGCAGTCGTGTGTTTTTGTTATTAGAAAAAAGAAAAAGCAAACCAACAGAAAAGACCTAAGAATTGAGCAATAAATCCTTGTATATCCTTCACCTAGATTTACCAGTTAACATTTTGCTCCATTTGCTTACTCTCCCATATGTAAAATATAACATATCTGTACATACATACGTACATCCATGATTATGTATGTATCCTAGAATTATCACTATTGTTTCGCTGGACATTTGAGAGTAAGGTGAAGACGTTGTGAGCTTTCATTCCTGAGCACTTCAGCCTGTATTTTCTGAGAACAAGGACATTCGCTTACACAATCACAATCCAGTTATCCAATCCAGGAAATTTGATATTGAAACAGTGCTATTATCTAATATATAGTCTGTATTTAAATATTGCCGTTTGTCCACTTAGATTGTGAACTGCTTTTATTTTAACTGTTTATTGGCAGGAGGAGATAGGAGTCGGAGTCCTTAAGTCATATTTTACACCTGGACAATGTGGACATTAGATATAAAGATACGTTTTCATTTTCAAAGCCTTAATAGTATTAGGTGGATTATTTTGCTACCATACAAAAAATTTGCCAGTCTGCAATGCATTACGGTTAATAATCTACCTTGGCCCTTTGACTAGAGATTAAAACTACAAATCAAACCACCGCCTCAGCACCAGGGGGCAGAGTTGGGCTTGCTGAGACCGGGGCATGGGGACTTTTCGAACCTGCATTGCAAAGCTCCAGGCCCAGTGTTGCATATTTGTGTTTTAATCCTTTCGCTCCTGGCAGAAACATGCTCACTACTGAAAAGTCAATAATTAGCTCACCCCGATTTGTTCATAGTTAAACTCCTGACTTCTGCATTGTCCTTTTCCTGATGTCTATAGACATTTGCTATTTCCCTAATGATAACAAAATAGAAACCTAACTGTCAGCCTCATCAAGATGCACTTGCTACATCCTGAGAGACCAGTTTGTTTTCCTTTTAGCATATTCCACATTCACAAATAGTGTCTTTGTGTCGCATCATGAATTTATATAAGACCGTTTTGGCCTTAGAACATTTATAAAACATTAATGGATTAAAGAACCAGGGGCTGTAGATAGGATGCTAATACCGGTTATCACTTGGTAGGAACTGGTTCAGCAAATCAGTTTAAATTTCCTGTCCAACCCCCCCCCCCAAATAAAAAAAAGTAGTTGCATAAAGACAGGGATTATAAAGAGATTATGGTCTATTTAAAATAAATCCTCAGCCTCTCTCCAACCTCATTAGCAATTAGCAAGAAAGTGTGAAGACGGGGATTCCTTTCTCTTCACTTGATTCCCCATTGCATGATAAGAGGTTCAAACACAATTAGACATTTGGTGTCACAAAAAGTCAACTTCCTTTGATGTTTGGCAGCCTGCCAGCTTCTTTGGCTTTGCAGTACCTGCCTCTCAGAGAATGTGTTCTACATAGCAGGATGTCTGATCTTCTGAAATCTGTGGATCTGAAATGCTGTCTGACCATCGGTTGTTTTTTAAAAACTCATCTCTTCCGTAATACTGGAGAATGCACCTTTTAGGTGTGAGAAATTATATCTTTTGTTCTCAGCACGATTAATGACAGTGCAGCCTTTTAATAACTGGCATTTCCTAAGAGCATGTTTGAGACATGTCCGTACTTTGAGACTTTCATGTCGACAGTGTGGTAGGGCTCAGTCCTCTAGGACTTTACCTTCTTAGGAAATAGACCACCTTTTGTGTTGAGTTATTTTAGAAAGTCTGATGCCCTAGAGGCTCCATTATCATCCATTCTAGGTGGAATAAGTCTTGGCATATCTTGGCCCAGAGTGCCTTGGTTGCCATTCACCTGCTGCTGTTTACAGAGGCCCACTGAAACCAGCGGGCCATCGCCTGTAATGGGCTTCATTATGCTCTGTCTTCTGACTCAGAATTGGATATCAAGATGCACATAATCCCCATAGCTCAATGTTTTATTTGCCAAAGCAAAACTTAGCATTGATAAAACTATCAGGTAGGTCACTTAGGATTGACTTTCTGTCACTTTGCTGGAGAAGCAAATTTAGTGAATATTCAGTTTGGCAAAACCCTATTTCTTGTACCTATATGCTTGTGTAACTTTATGAGAATCCAGAGGCCAGAATAAATAAAACAGCCTAATATTAAATAAGAGCTAAATGTGAATTTAAAGAAACACTGTCAGCCGATTAAAACAAAGGTCTGATTACAACATTTAATTACCATAATTTAGTAGTAAACATCCTTTGGCTCCAAGTCCTTCTCCTGAAAAGCTGCCATTTGTTTGTCAGGATACTTAAAATAATAAGTCTTTGTTTTCACAGACCTTGGGTTTATTCTCAACCACTTAGAAAGATGTGTCAGTGTGCTTGAAGCCCACAGACATAAAATGCCCAATTTCTCTTGGCCCTCGCCTGTTGGACATCTCCAAAGAGATCCGCCAAGCTGCTGTAGCTGAAACGTGCTTTTTAATTGGCACCGCACCTGCAATCAATTAGCGAAGCTTCAATTACCCAAACCAAAGCCACCCACCCAAAGATTAATTTTCTGCTCTATTTCCTATGAAAAACATAGCATATTTAGCTCTGGGCCTAGTCCTTCAATGGAGTACGTTTTAGACATATAAACTATATTGTTTTCTTGTTAATTGTACTTGTTCCTTCAGTTCAGCAGCCTTCCCCTCATCATATCACGCCCACCAGTTCTTTCAAAATTGTTCTTTTTCTGTTGTGTCGTTGCCTTTCCAGAAATGCTGAGCACACAGAGAAAAGATTTTAGTTGGGAACTTTTCTTTTGAAGTACAGCTTTCCTTTACTGAAGATATCCAGTCCTTTGGCTACGGGACCCAAGTTCCATAACCTTAAAGCTTTGAGTAATGCCGTCTCTGAATTTAATAGCAGTCATATGCATGAGTTCCTAATTGTCTCCTGTCATTGTGTGCTGTAAATACAAAGATTTCTGCCACCACTGCCCTCCCCCCTTGCTAAAGAGTCGTTTTTCTGTTATGTTTCTCAGAGAAGGAACAAGCAGTAAATCGAGCTGGTATTGTTCAAGCAGATGTGCAGCCACCAGGTAAACGTAACAGTCTAAACAAAGTCCCGGTTGTACTGTTGTGTTGTGGGGGGTTGCGTGTTCGCTTTGCAATAGGAAGAGAGCGTTTCAGTTTAGAAGCTAGACTGTGATTGTGCTATTTATTTACAGCAGTTGCTTTTTCATAGGTGCCACCCCAAAATTTAATATTTCACTTCAGAATATTTTTTGCAAGTTTGCACATTTCTTTTTTTTCATTTGATAAGTGGGCATAAAAATGTAATGTGTGCAGTTAAATATGAAGCGTAAATAGCTGTTTTTCAGACTTATTTACTAAGCACGCTTTTGAACACTGCACTCATGGGAAAATACTGTTTACTTGTGAGCTGCTTTAATTGATGCAGATTCTGCTTTACACAAAAGCTCAGAAGTTCCCTTTATGGCTGGATGGTTAGTTACTTTGAGGTGATCCAAGTTGGCTGAGAATGAGCGGTTTCCAGCTTTTTCCGCACTCCTGTAATCCGTGGCAACATTCTTTTTTATTTAGTTAGTTTTTAACTGAGCCAGATACATGTCTTCCTGTGGTGGGGCAATTTCTGAGCCATTTAAAAGTCTGCCATGGCTTCGCAGCCATTCGTTCCATTCCAGGGTTCCGGCAGCTCGCACTGTCTCATGCTGCATGTCAACTGCACAACTCAATTCTGATGTCGTTTTGTTTGTTGGAGGTTCAGGGAAGTGGTAGGAAGTTTAAAAATGAATTCTATTTTTATTCATGTTTTTTTTTCTATAGGGTTAAAAGTGTGGTCTGATCCATTTGGCAGGAAATGAGAAGGCTGTCACCAATTCTGATTATGAAAGTAGACATCTTCATGCTCCTAACTGCAGCAAGTCCAATAAATCACCTCTATAGAATGAAGGCTGGAGAAGAAAACTCTAATGCCACAAATAAGAGTACTGTGTACAAGGATTAATTTTTCTTTTCTTAAGGATCAAAAGTACCCTGAACAGATTGCACTATTAGGAAGGTTATCATGATTTGGTATACTTTCTGAAAATGAAGCTGTCTCACTCAGATGTGTTTGGAGAAGACTTACTTATTATTCAGTCTCTACTGCTTACCTAACTGTGCTGTGAGATGAATATTAGCAACCAGGAGACTTGGGAAGATCCTGGTTTATTTTGCCACCTTCCATATAGGAAATTGCAGTGAAAAACCACCATGCGGAGCAGCTTCATAGGGCTCTTTGAAAATGTTAAAGTTGATCAAACTTTTTACAAATAATCAATTCAGCTGTGCTATCTTGTCAAAGGTTGCTGTGTGTTGGAAAATAAATAAATATGAAGCAAGTCAAACTAAATGGGAATGTGTGCATAGATGAAATCGTGTTGGATGAACAAGTGAAGATGTGTATATTAAAATGATTTGTTTCCACAACAGTGTAATTTTTTTTGCAAATCCTTTCTTATAGACTCATTAAATTATACCAAGAAGTACTATTTGACTAGATTATATTTGACTAGATAATTGACTGTGTAGTGTTGGTCAGTTTGTAAAAATTTTAAAGATAAATAGCAAATTTGTTAAGACAAATATTTATTGAATGTGATTCTCTACCAGGTGCCTCACCAGGTGCTGCAAAGGTGTACGTAACAATACTCATTTCTCTCTAGCGCTTTGTCTGGCCCCTTACTAGAGTCTGCTTTTGACGAGACATGTCTTTCAGTTCTAGCTCTCCCAGAGTGCTTTGCATATTACTGTAGTCTCTATTTTTTTTTTTAATTTTTTTTTCAATTACAGTTGACATACGATATTATATTAGTTTCAGGTGTACAACATAGTGTAGATACTTAGGTAACTTATGAAGTGATCACGCTGATAAGTCTGACACCTACATAGTTATGACAATATTATTGACTATACTCCATCCTGTACTTTGCATCCCCATGACTGTTTTGTAACCAATTTGTACTTCTTAATCCTGTCCCAACTCCCCTCCCCCCTACATCTGGTAACTATCAAAAGGTTCTCTGTATTCGTGAATTTGTTTATGTTTTGTGTATTTATTTTGTTTTTTTAAGTTCCATGTATTAGTTAGATCATACGGTATTTGTCTTTTTCTGTTTGCCTTATTTCACTTAGCATAGTACCCTATAGGTCCACCCATGTTGTTGCAGATGGCCAGGTTTTATTCTTTTTATGGCTGAATAATATTCCATTGTGTATATATATCACCTCTTCTTTATCCGTTCACCTATTGATGGGCACTTAGGTTGCAGCCATATCTTGTCTCTTGTAATTAATGCTGCAGTGAACATATGGATGCATATGTCTTCAAATTAGTGTTTTGGGTTTCTTCAGATAAATATCCAGAAGTGGAATTACTGGGTGCTTTGGCTCTTATTACAGCCTTCGCTTTAAAGTCTATTTTGTCTCGTGTGAGTATTGCTTTTTCAGCTTTTTTGTTGTTTCCATTTTCATAAAATGTCTTTTTCCATCTCTTTACTTTCAGTTTGTGTATGTCTTTTGATCTGAAGTGAGTCTCTTGCAGGCAACATATGTGAGGGTCTTGTTTTCTTGTCCATTCAAGCACCCTATGTCTTTAGATTAGAGCTTTTAATCCATTAACAGTTAAAGTAATTATTGATAGGTAGTTATTTTATCATTCATATTTTTTATCTTTTTCTTAAAGCTTTAAGTCTCTTTAACATTTCTTATAATACTGTTTTGGTGGTGATGAACTCCTTTACCTTTTACTTGTCTAGAAACTAGTCTCTCTTTAAAGATGGGCTGCCTGATAACACAGTTTTATTATTGTGAACTGGGAGTTTGCTAATAGACAACTGGCACAATTATGTCATTACTATCGAAAAGAAATAAGATTGTTCCAAAACCAAAGTCATTATTTTTGGTAGTCATTTCCTAACATTTAATTGACTTACAGTTAACAACCCAATAAAAGATATTGACTCATTTTGGGTATATTTGACCACTATTTTCCTTGGAGAGGACACCAGGAAGTTGCGTAACTTAAAGTCAGACGTTCCGTGGGTGCTTAATTGAGATTTCTCTATGACTGAGGCAAGTGCATGTACCATCTGCTTTGGAAGGTATCCAGGCCGAAAGGACTGTGTCTCACTGTCATAGAGGAGAACTTTGGGGCCTCAATTGCGTCTTCGTCAGACGGAATTCTCAGTTTAGTCTCGGGAGTGGGAACTTTGTCCCGGCCTTGACCGTGCCCTTGGTTCACCTCTTTGCAGAGATAAAGGGGCCCTCTGTTCTGCTCAGCTGCCTTGACGTTTATAGAAGGATCACTCTTCATGTCAGAGGTGTCACATCAGACACTGCTGCCCACTCTTGACAAGAGCCGGGTTGTAAAGGATGCTGCTTATGAGGACTGACTGACATTCCTGCAGTCCATCCGTTCCCGGTGTGCGCCAGGATGCCGAGGAGAGCACTCAATGAAGGGATCTTAGTCAAACGCATTTAGGAAACAGAGTTAGAGCTAATTAAGTTTATTTGCTTCTACTTTGATGATGACCAAGAGAAGCACAACTTTTCCCAAATGTATTTGATCACAGAACACTTTTCATGGATTATTTTCTGAGACTAGTGACCAACAACAACCTTTTGGCGAAATCTTCCTCCAGACCTATGGTTCTCCAAATTTTTAGTCTTAGGACCCTTTAATACTTAAAAATATTTGATAACTCCAAAGTGTTTCTCTTTATGGGATTATATCTATAGATACTACATTAGAAATTTTTTTTAATTTAATATTAAATTGTTTAAGATTTCCAATAACCGCCCCATTAGGTTAATATGACACTTTTTTGTATTTTGTATTTTTCAAGACAAATAATTTGAAATTTTCTTTAATGCCCAGCCAAATAGAATATAGCTACATTCTACATTCGATGTATTGCTATATCACATGTCACATGACCTCTGGTGAGAATAAAAAGGCAAAAAAGCTTTTGCAGTCTGGTAGAAACAGTTTTGACAGTGCCGAGCCCCTGAAAGGTCTCAGAGACC
Organism: Rousettus aegyptiacus; assembly: GCF_014176215.1. Taxonomy (NCBI): domain Eukaryota; kingdom Metazoa; phylum Chordata; class Mammalia; order Chiroptera; family Pteropodidae; genus Rousettus; species Rousettus aegyptiacus. Next base: position 14,318,168 of record NW_023416285.1, read on the forward strand.
CCTAGAGGTTTCTGGATCACACTTAAGGGTCTAGTTTCCCTCCGCAAACCTTGGATTTAGTCAGACCTTTGAAAATTGTGTATCTGGTTACATTAGTTGCCTGAGGGAGTTGCTGGTAGGGGACTGTGCATGCCCGTATTGCAGAGATTATAAGGAGAGGTGAGAAACATTTCTTATTACTGAAATGAATTTGTTGGATCCTTTATTTTCAATGTCAAACAATATCTTTTTAAGGAAGGTTCATGTTGACATTTTAAAAATCTCAGAACCAGAAATAGCCACATTGCTGAACAGCTAGTACTTTTATCCTGCAAACATTGATTTGTGTCACTTATTTCTCTCTTCGTATTAGCTAATAGGAAGCTCGTTTGTTGTCCAGCTTGTTAAAAAGTACCTAAGACCTTGCGGAACGTATTTGAGCTATTGTATTCACTGCATCCTTTTTGCCCCTGATCTTCATTTTCTTTTCTGCTCTCTTACTTCAGTTTTCCATCTTACATTGTATGTTAGACCCCTCGTTTTAAAATGAGGGAGGACATAAACAATATTCAACTGAAAAAAAAAATCTAATAAGGGAAAGGAAGCAAATTTACAAATAAGATTAAAATAATATGGAATATTAACAGTACCTTTAAAAAGGTTCAGAGTATCTACTGACACTGGACATGTGTAAACCTTCGTCTTGCAGTTCTAGTTATTTATTTAGCAGAAATGCGTCCATAAGTTCATCGGAAGACATGTATCAGATTTTTAACAACAGCCGTGGAAACCAGCCAAACGCCATCAATGGCGCAATGAATAAGTGAACTGTGATATGTCGCAGGATTGAATATGATACAGCAATGAGAATGAGCAGTGCAATGAATCTCCCAAAAGATGCTGAATGAGCAAAGCCAGTTGCAAGAGTGATGCTCTTAAGATTCCATTTAAAGAATAAAAACGGTAAACTAAACCAGACAGCAGTCAGGAAAGTGGGTACTCTTAAGAAAAGGGTGTGGGGTAGGGTGTGTGTTGGGGGGCACTAACTGGAAGAGGTGCAGGGGTCTTCAATGTGCTCATCAATTCTGTTTTTTGATCTGGGTGCAGGTTACATGGATGTATTGAGTACTCATTGAACCTCACAAATTTGCGTAATTTTCTAAATGTATGTCATAACTTCAATAAAGTGTTTAAAAAGGTGTAAGATTGGCTTTAAAAGAAAAAAAGTTTACGCTGCAGAGTTTTGGGGGAAGTTAGGAATACCATATGTAAGGTGCCTAGCAAGCATCTGGACCGTGGCAGGGGCCCGATTAATGAGAGAGCTGATTATTATTAATGATAGCTGATAATGATTATCATTGATGGAGTAGCTGACATTTGAACAGAGCTTTGAAGAATGGGATTCAGACACAGTGAGTGACAAGGCTGAGGAGTCAGCAAAGCTAAACTTACCAAATTGTTGGAGAGATGGTGTGGCTTGGGTGCAGGTGGGAGGAGACCACTGAACCATGGGCGTCGCCCGTCCCGTGCGCCCCTGGCCTGGGCTTTGCATACAGTCGGCACTCAGCATTTGGATGGATCCAATGATCATTTGAAAGAACGAGTGAGGGAACAAATGAAGGGAATGGTAGTTACGACCATGCTGTGGGCACCTTTGAATGTCAAGCCAGTACGTTTTACTTAATTCAGAGACACAGAGTACCGTAGCAGAAAGCGATCTGCAAACTTTGACCCAAAGCCAGATGCTGTTTCCAGAGCAGTGCTAATCGCCCGGGGAGCAGCGTGAGCCTGTTACCTGCATACGTGGGGTAAGTACAGAAACAACGAATGAGCATTTAGAAACGTTAACATGCAGTTCCACAGAGTAGTGTTAGTCCTCTAATTAAAAAAAAAAAAAAAATCAGGCTTGCATTTTGAATTTCTAAGAAAATTAATTATATTGTATTTTATGGGTGGATTGATGGTTAGAAACATCTGGGCTTTGCCCCGGGGAGTTTGGAAAGCACTGGAGGATGAACCTGAGAGGGTGTTCTCGGGTCCACACCAGTCCGGGGCTCAGCAGTCCTGTGTGCTCAGGAAGTGCCAGAGCTCCCCACCTGCCCGCCTGCCTGCGGTGGTCCCGTGTTCTGATGCATCAGCAGCCCTGGGCAGGACTCCAGGGACAGGTGATTTCACTCTCCCAGACTTCACCTGGCACCTGCTGTCTGCAGTTGGTCCTGCCTGTCGGTAACAAAACACGCAGCTCATTAGCACCCCCGGTGCATGGGAAGGCAGCGGGGGCACCAGGGGGCCTGCCACATTCATGCAGTGACCGTGTGCCTGACCAGGGTGCTAACTTCGCTGCTCTCTTCCCCCGAGCAGGGTTCTCGGCCAGGCTGTGACAGCTAGCTCGCCCTCCCCAGGACCTCCCAGCCGACTGGAAGCAGCAATCACTCCTCACTTAAGACTCTACTAAGTGGTGTTTCCCAAACTCTGATTATCTAAACACATGGGGGGGGGGTGTGGAAACGAGGTGTTTGCTCCTCACAAGAGTTGAGGAACAGTCCTCAGCAGTCTCGTCTCCCTGGGGTTCTCGAGGTGACCATACATAATTAAAAGAAAATGAAAAAAAATATATATATATATATATATAGTGCTTTATCCAGACCCTTTTGGTCTCAAGTGACAGAAAACCAAAATCCAAATGGTGTGCAAAAAGGGAAGTCAGTCACATAACTGAAAACTCCAGAATCATAATCGTTTTATATGGTCACAAACATCTTTTAAAATACAAAAGTCATAGGGCACAATCTTTTGTGGATGTAAAAAGTAATTGCACCCAGAGCCCTCAAGAAAGAGTCCTGCTGGATATCCCAGAAGGTCGCAGGTTTTATCTGTCCTGTTACACATTAGCTGCTCTCTTTGTCCAACATCTTAATCCCTCTCCCATGGGACCATTTGCTCCCGCCTCCTACCCCCAGTTTTATCACCCTCGCATTCTGTCTTCCTGCCTTCGGTGGGGCTGACTTCACCTCCTGTTCTAAGACTAGGTGCGTGAGCCAAGTTTGGCCAATTGGAATAGTGTGCAAACTCCTGGCCACAGAGATTGGATGGGAATGGGCATGTGACCCCAGCCAAGCTAATCAGGCCTAGCTGGAGTTAATTTTGCCCGTTGGCGTGTGTGGTCAGACGGAGGCAGGTCTTTTTTTTTCACCAGATTTGGAGCTATTGGCAGCCGCCTTGCCACCACAAGAGCAGAAACTGATCTGAGACTAACACCATCATAGAATGAAACAAGAGATAGAAGTCAGGTCCTGAAGATGTTCCCATCTAGATTCATTTTGTGTCTGAAGCAAAGATATCTCTGGATTAATAAATAATGTCAATAAATTCTCTTTTCGCACCAGTTTAGATTGGCTTTTTGTCACATGCTACCAAAAGAGTCTTGACAAGGCACCTCGGTTTTAATAATTTTTCTGAAACGTATTCCACATGTCATCTCCACCTTAAACAAAAGTCGTTACACATAATTTGGCCTCTATGACTTGGACTTCTTGCGCAGTTGTGCCTAAGGGCTGCTGTGGTGGGTCAGGGAATTACCTGCTGTACCTGTGAGAGTTCTAGCTTTCCTGGTTTTCTTATCTCTGTGCTACCTCACAGCCGTAGGAGCAGCCTCTGGCTTCATCTTGGATATGAGGTTGGCAAGCAGTTAGCCAAAATTCTTGAATCTGGCATCGAATAAAAGTAAACCCTTTCATGTGGCTGTAGAGGCTCTGGTACGGATAAGTTGCAAGGGCTACACCTGATCATAGCCAAAAGGCTGAGAAACGATTAATTGCAAGGGTTCTGTGACATTTTGGCTGTTCCAAAGTTTTCTTTTGGTATGTATTCGCTTTCTGTTTCTGAATTGTTCTGGATAGATGAGATTTCCTGATGTTTCTGTTGGTTGAGATTTCTACTCTAATAAGATTTTTACACTAAAGGATTGTGCAGAGTGAGCAAATGTGCTAGGGTTTGAAATGTCTTATTACTTAGCAAAATTATTCAGTTTCCTTCGAACAAGGAACAGCAACCCACAGCAGTATTCTGAACCTCAGGCTGACCTTTAACTTGTTTTCCTTCTTTTCTAAAACAGCTTCTTTATTTTCAACCTCTAATAGCATACACTGACTCGTAAGGGGAGGAAAAAAAAAAAAAAAGCAAGCATGCTTGTATCAGAGGGAGCGGTTTTCTTAAGGCAGATGTGGAATCATTTGGGGCAAATATGAGTTGCCAGCTTCTGAACCTTCCTGCTAAGTGTATGTGCCCTGGAATACAGCAGAGCCACTTAAGCCTCATAAATAAGATGCAGGACTATTGGGTAAACGTGTGTAGGGCACGCAGCTTGCTGCCCTGGCTGAGTTGAATGAAAACCCGAAGGGGCATACTCCTCTGAGAAGCTGAAATGAAGACAATTGCGTTGAGAAAACATATAAACCAATGTCTGGTTTTGAAATGACTAGGAAAGTGACAGCTCTGGGATTGATCATGCGGAATAAGCAAAATCTGCTTTCTAAAATGGCTATTTTTTTATTTTTATTTGTGCTCCCACTCGATGTGGGCTCACATCACAGACATAAAATACCCAAGCACAAAACCATTATTTGGTTTTTTAATCAAGAGAGCAAGGACTTGGTTTTTGCTCGTCCTTGCCTTTGAAAGTTCGGTCTGCAGCTTTGGGGAACAAGTAAGGCTGTGGACCGAGATGCCCAGAAGGGCCACTCCTGTTTCTTCACTAACTAAACACATGACTCCTTGGTCCATTTCGGCTCCCCATTAACTTTGCAACAGCTCTTGCCAAACACAGTGATTTTCCTTGATGACGAGAGTAATTGCACTGAGCGGGTGTCAGAGAACTCAGTACAGCCAGTCCCCAAAACACATCCATGGCCTCCTGGATGTGTTTCCTGTAAAGGGATGAGAAAGACAAGGGAGGCCAGTTGCTTCTCTAGCCTCTAGAATGCTTAACACGCTTATACAAACACTGTAAGTGCCATGGGCTGAGTTGTGCCCCCTCAAAATTCATAGGCTGCAGTCCTAACTCCCAGAAGCTCAGATCGTAACTATTTGGAGACAGGGTCTTTAGAGAGATGATTAATATATAATGAGGGCATTAGGGTGGGCCCTAACCCAACGTGACTGGCATTCTTCTAAGAAGAGGAGATTAAGACACAGACACACACCGAAAGAAGACCGCGTGGAGGCGCAGGAAGAAGACAACCATCTGCAAGCCAAGGAGAGAGGCCTCGGAAGAAACTAACCCTGGCAATAATCTTGATTTGGGGCTTCTAGCTTCTAGAGCTCTGAGCAAATAGACTTCTATGGTTTCAGCCACCCTGTCTGCAGTACTTGGTTGGAGCAGCCCTAGCCAGCTATTACAGTCAACACCTGCCGGAGGTTATACATCATCTCCTGTGAATATTTCTCTAAAACAAAATCCCTTTTTCTACAGGATCATGGCTTTAGCTTGAGGCTGAATTTCCTCCAAGGTTTACCCTGCCTACCTTCCCATATTGCTCACCCCCTTGACCCTCCACTTTAGCCCAGCTAATCTACTAATGGCCCTCGGCATACCACTGGAGCCTTCCTGCTCCTCTCCACCTCTCTGCCTACCTTTGGCCTTGTGGAATACCCTCTTTTCTTCTCTTCGCCTGTCTCAACACTACAGTTATTTCCAGGCCGATCTTAAATGTGTCCCCACCTTCAAGGCTGCCCTGACCTTGCCAATTTGAAGGGATCACTTTCCCCTTTTGCTTCTTATTGGTTCATGCCACCCCCTTGGCATCAAGTGGTGTGGCAAGTTGGGTGGTGATTTTATTACCAGTAGATGGCAACTTTCTCCCACCTTCAGCTCAGGCTAAGGTCCTTGTCTCCTCTCTCTCCCTCACACTCAATATTCAGTCTGGCAGGAAACCAATGGACTCTACCATCCAAATAACTCCTTACTCTGACTACTGCCCACCCCCTCCACAGTTATCACCATGTCTAAGCCACCCTCTGCTCTTGCCTAGATTATAAAAACAACCTCCCAACAGAACTCGGCTTCTATCCTTGTTGTCTACTGAGGCAGAATTCTAAGATGGCCTGTATACTCCCCTTCTCTGAATGTGGGCGGGACTTGTAAATATGAGAGATGTCACCCCTGTGATTAGGTTATTAATCCATTAACTTTGAGGGATATCTTGGTTGGTTGTTACCTACACAGGAGAGCCCTTCAAAAGGACTGGGTCCTTCTCAAAGGAAGAAAGTTGAAGTGGAAAGGGAGATTTTCCTTCTGGCCTTGAAGAAGCAGCCATACTGTTAACTATCGATGGAGGAAATGACATGGCAAGGACTTGAGAGTGGCCTCTAGGATCTAAGATCCAATCCTAGCCAACAGCTGGTAAGAAAATGGCATCTCAGTCCTGCTACCGAAAGGATCTGAATACTGCCAATGACAAGTGAGCCTGGGAGAGGACCCTGAGCCTCAGATAAGATCAAAGCCCCAGCTGACACCTTGGTGAGACCCTGAGCAGAGGACCCAGCTAACCCACACCCAGACTACTGACCCAGGAAACCGAGGCAATATTGTTTTTACGGCTACGTTTGTGGAAATTAGTTATGCAGCATGGATAACTGATGCACCTCACTTCAGCCTACTCTCCACACACTAGTCGGAGTGATCCTGTTAGAACACGAGGCAGATCATGTCCCTCTTTCTCCCAAAAGCCTCCGGTGTCTCCTTTGGGCTTTGCAATAAAAATGAAAGGCCCACGATTCTACCTGTCCCGCCTCTGACCTCGTGTCCTCTTACTTTCTCTCCTGCCGTCACTGCTCCAGGCATAATGCCTCCCCACTACTCCTGCTCCTGTTTCTGCTTCAAGGAGTTTGTTCTCGGCACCTCGAATTTCCTCCCGCCAGTTTTCCTCATGGCTCCTTCCATGACCTCCTTCAGATTTTTTTCCCAGAGAGGCTCCCCGAACCTCCACATGGCAAACGGCAGCCCCTCCACACTGAGCCTGGCGCTCCGGATGCCTTTTACCCTTCTCTAGCACTACGTGGTGTACATATTTATTGTGAATATTATTCTGGGAGACTATGCATAATTCGCTTGTTTCTCACATATGTTTCCTTCTTTTCCTGTTAAAATATACGCTCCTCAAAAAGGGACCCATGCCCCTTTTGTTCTTTCGATTTATCCAAACACCTTAAACGGTGCCCAGCAATCAATGCCTGCTGAATGGAGGGATATCTGTGGGACTTTTAGCAGTGACATGCTTGCTATTTAGCCTCTCTGGAAAGCCATTGATGTCCCACTGACGTCCTCTCCGCCTACCCCTGAGGTCACCTACCAACAGTTCCCAAACAAGCGGATGCATCCTGGGTCTGTGACGTGCACTTGTGGGGCAAGTCAGAATCACCTGAGAGCTAACCCCACGGAGCGGCCCCAAACAGTAGGGGGAAACGCCCCAGCTTTCCTGCCTCTACAGGGGAAGGAGCCCCAGCAGCGCACGGCAGCAGCCCCCACACTAACACCCCTTAACTGGCTTTCTTCTTTTCCCTGTTCCACTTTCCCTTTCTCAGAGCACCTCCCAAATAAAGTACATCTCTCAAAATCCTCGTTTTTGGGTCTGACTTTAGCCTGTAGGAACCTAGGCTAAGCCAGTCCCTTGGTTTGAAGTATTACAGTTGCAAGCCACCTTTGTCAAAACAAGTTTTGGGATTAACCAGGAGACGAAACCTCAAGTATTTACCCCTGAGGAAGGGTCACAGGGTTCACCCACTTAAGAGCTTCAAAACAAGCGGACTCTAGAGAGCTTTTAGAAGTCTTGGGTTTCAAGACTTCTTGGGATGGGTTAAAGATGGAGTTCCATCAAGGTGAGAATGGATATCTAACAACTGCAATATTCTGATAGTCTGAGAGAAATCATCCATTTACCAATGACAAAACCATGTGGTCTCAATGTTAACATTCGCTCTTGAGGGCTGGAGGCATCTCTCCTTCTTATGGCATGTTATTCTGATCAAAAGCTATAGCAGTTATGGATTTGTGATTAATTTTTACAAAGAGGAGGGACAATTTATGAATTCATCAAGGGTGTTGGTGTTTGAAGAAATCTTTCAAAGTAGAAGCTTTGGGTATAAGCACAGTTGGAAACCGTTCAACCAATCCAACCTCCTCATTTTACACAGGAGGCATCTAAGGCCAGGGAAGGCCAAGAGGCTTGGCCAAGGTCACTCAGCTGGTGGTGAAGCACCAGGGCCAGAACCTGGGCTTCTAGCCTCCCAGTTCCACACTTCTGTCACTTCGCACAGAAAGGGAATGACATATTTTGGAGAATATGGGATTGTTGTTTCATCAGGAGAATATTTTGACAGAGCCAAAATTTTCCTTAAAAAGCACAGTGAGTGAATTTTACCCATTAGGAGATGAATTAGCTGCAATGACAAACTGCTGAATATTTACAACATCAAACGAGCTTCTCTGTGGGAAACAGCTGCACGGCATATGAAGAATAGTACTAAGGACACATTCACTCGTCCTGGAAGCAGTGTAGTGTAATTACATGCCTGGCATGGTCCCTGGCACATAGTAGGCTCTCAGTGCCTAATTCTTTGACTTTGAACAAGCGACATGACCCTTCTCCAGACCTCTTTCTCCTGATGTGTAAAATGTGGGAAGGAAGAGTTCGTGAGTTTCAAGTAGTGAGACCTAGTTTCAAGTTTTAACTTTGCCATGGGTGAGTCACTCCGTCCTTCTGCGTCTCAGTTTCTACCTCTGTAAATAGAGAATTGATTATAAGTTAAGATGACTTTTAGCTCAAGAATTCTGAGCCTGATGGCCCAGATGTTCCCATACATTCCTTTCTAGCTCTCGCAATCTCTGATTTTATTGGATTTGGAATTGATTTGTTTCTGAGATTGATTTTCTTTTAACCTAAGTAAAAAGAAAATGACACCTCCCCTTTGGTAGGTCAGGCTAATCCCAAGCAAGCGACTCAGAGATGAGCAAAGAAGTGTCAAGGAGACAAATAGAAGTGAGAGGAACCACAGCAGAGGGCGTTCCAAACCCTGCTTCCTTCCAGCCAAAGGTGATCCTTCAGCAATGACTCTCATGTGTGCGATAGCAATGTAGGAAAGGGGAGAACAGCGGCCTTGCTTTGACAAACCCCGGAAAGGTTATGAGCGAGAGTCGTTAAAATATAGATTTCCCCAAAGCCTCGTTCTTAGATTTCTTTTGAAAAGAGAAGACTGTATGAGGGGGTATCTTCTACCTGACCAATACCTTCTAGAACTCTTAGCAGGATGTCATGTCACCACCCTGACCTGGCTTCTCTCAAGGTGGGTGCTCCTGGGGCAGAAACCAGGAACATACAAACATATAGTAAATCTTACACTATGATTTAATTCTTGATCTGGTTTACAATGTTTACAATGTTTCTCTCTCTCTCTCTCTCTCTCTGTGATTGAATTCTGTTTTAATCAGAATGTTTAGAAGTACATACACCCAAATGACCAGGCACCAGGGACCGCCAGATCCCAATGATGCCACTCTTGGAGAAATAATTTTAGAATTTTCCTCTGAGACGAAGGGTACAGTCTCTGGAATTTCCCTAATGGTAGAGAATGAGGTCTTTTAGGAGTGAATTTGAGTTTTAGAAGTAGTCTTAAGTCATTCAGAACAAAGCTTAAGGATAAGATCAGTTCTCTGGCTCTTTAAAAACAGGCATAAGAACCCTGCCTAATAAATGTGGAAGGAATGAGAGAGTCATAATTTTGTAACTCCCAGGGCAATAATTGATTCAGGCAATGATCATTAACAGATGAACTCATTTGGGGAAAGAGTGGTGGAGAACTTGACCATAGAGGGATTGGGCTGTCACTACCTGAACCAACGATCAATCTGAGCATCACTGAATGTAGGACATAGTGTGTCTTCTGATTGGAAGCAATATGCAGCTCACAGTACAATCAGAATGTGTTCCTGTCACAAATGCCACTTGTGGCCCTAAAGCTATCTTCTATTTATGGAAATTAATGACAGGGGAAAAAATAAAATTGCTCAAATGAGACCACAAGGAAGCAAAGAAACAAATTCACAATGTGGGTCATTTTACAGGATAACTGACCCAATCATTGCAAGTTAGGGGTATGAAATAAAGATGACAGAGGGAGTATTTAAGATTAAAGGAGAATAAAAAAAAAGAAAGAAAGATTAAAAGAGAATGAAGAGACATTATAGCCAAATGTAATGTATGGATCTTTTTGAACAAATTAACCATAAAAGGAACACTTTTGAGACAATTGGGGGATTTGCTTATGAACTAGGCACAAGACAATATCAGAGATTTATTCTTAATTTTGTTGGGTGCAATCATGCTTTGTGGTTATGTGGAAACAGTGTTGATGTGTGTTAGAGCTGCATATCGAAATGACCTGCTGTCCCGGCTTTGCTTTGGGATGTATCGGTCAAGAACGAAAAGCAAAGGGAACTTTTAAATGAATAAAGAGAAAGTAAATGTCACAGAATCTTGATAATTCTTGCATCTAGGTGATGAGGATATGGGGGTCTGTCATACCAGTGTCCCTATTTTTGTTTGAAATTTAAAAAATAAGCAGTGGGAAGAGAAGCGGTGGTGACTTTTAAAAGCCGGTCATTCTGATGACAGGTGTCAGACCACAGGCTCTCTGCGGTCCCTTTCATGTCAGTTAATACACACATTTCTCCACAAAGGAAGGAGGAGAAGAAGGTACATCTACATATATATCTACATATAGGGGGCTGTCATGGTCTCCAGAATATATTTTTAGTGATAAAGCAAGAGAGAGAGAAATGGGCTTAGAATACAACTATTTGGGTAAAAACGAAAGGGGATGAGGGGTGAAGGATAAATCTACCTTTCTCTGGAAGGATGCCAAAGAAATCAGTGGTTGCTTCAGAAGAGAGAACCCAGTGGCTGGGACAGAGTAAGAGGAAAATTCACTGACATACCAAATACTCTTTTGTATTTTCTGAATTTTGGACAATTTGCACGTATTACCTATTTTAAAATTATAATTTCAAAGGAAAACAACCAGAAAAAGAGCAATTAATTTATTCCTCTTTTAAGAAGGGCATTTCTAGTCTAGAGCATGTCTTAAACCTTGAAGGATTTTAGGTTTGGGGGGTATCCACCTCATTCATACCTCTCTTCCTCAGGAACTACCTCCAACACATTTATGTGGGTGAGACGAACTGTTTCAACTGGTATGAGAATCTACTTTTTTTTTTTTTATGCCTACAGCACCTGGTCTTCCTAGGTGGTCTACCATCCAAGTACTAACCAGGCCCGACCCTGCTTAGCTTTCGAGATCAGACATCAAGCTTGTTCAGGGTGGCATGGCCATAGACCATGAACTGTGGCTCCACTGGGATGTGAACCCAGGACCTTCTGCATATAAAGCAGACATGCTAACCACTACACTATGGGACCACGTCTGAGAATCTATTCTTTAACCTATGGGTGGAAATCTGGATCCAGGATAGATGTTGAAAGCAAGATGTTAAACTAGACCACCTGAGTTCCAATCCAAGTGCTAGCATCCAGAGCTGTGTGATCTTAAACAAGTTACTTAACCCTTCTGTTTCTTGGTTTCTTTATTAGGAAACAATGCCATCTATTGCAAAGAGTTATCATGAGGATTATGTTTGTCCATGCAGGAAAACAGTGCCTGGCACCTAGTCACTGCTTCACGCACGTTGGTGGTTACTATCATTGGGGCAGGGCTGGGGATAGTAATGCTCAGATGATCCTTTCCAATTATAGGGATTGTTCGTAAAAATGGAAGTTGAAAAGAGGTTAATGAGAACAAAAATGCTATTTTCAGAGGCTTGGGCAGAGTTAAGGGAACCGATAAGGGATGACAAAGCACCCAGAGACCAGTAATAGCAGGAAGCCAGAAGGGCAAGGGGAGGAAGCGGAGTTAGTGGAATCCGATGAGCTCTGTAGGGAACGAGGCCACCTTACCCGGCACTGTAGCTGTAGGGCGAGGAAGCAGTCACTGACCACCCAGGACTGGGCAGGGAGACAGAGTAGAAGCAACAGCACCTTCTCTCTCCTCCAGCTCCCTAGTTTCCTGCTGGTAACTTCCTATTCCTGCTGGTGATGTCCTGACCCTCAGTTTCCACTGCTTGAAGTCAAAGGGCAGAGGAACCCAGCAGGTTCCAGGTCCCAGAAGCACTGAGTATGGATCTGGAGGGGTAAATCCAGAATCAGCAGCATTCTCCGTGCCCCTTCCCACAAAGGCTGGTCTTACTGAGGAATCCAGGGCAACATCGTGAACGCAGTATATGTTCCCTGAGCCACAGCAACCGGGAAAGAAAGATGTAGCTGTTAGTGCTCATTCACAATTTCATATGCGCCCTATGTCAGCCTGGGGCCACATGACTACTTTGGGACAATGGACTGGGATGACATGTGCCCCTTACCAGCCAACCAGTGAAGAGCTAGTAAACTTCCTCTATCTCTCTCTTTCTCTCATATAGTGACACAGGACTCCAGAGGCCACAGTTTCCAGACAATGCAGCATCAAGATGGAGGAAGAATGCTCAGCCTGCATCAGGTTTCACCTGAGAAGAAACACTTTGTTGAGGTGAGCCTCTGAGACTTGGGGATGCACATGTTACAGCAGCAGAGCCCGTCACATCCTGACTAATGCAGGGGATGACCCAGCCTGGAGATGCCCCAGGCTGTGCAGAAAAAGTTCCTACTGAGATTTGAAAATATATTGAAAATAGTTTAAAAGGAAAAAATCGCCCTGCGTACCTCTATCTCCGGGGGCTGTTGGGAGCTGACTGTTTCCTGAGGGTCCTACCTGTGTCATCTTCTGAGTGAATGGGTCTGGTGGAAGGAGAGGTTCGGCGGAGCGAGCGGGGAGACTAGGCTGAAGGTGGGAAGCGGGAGGTGAAGGCAACAGGGGAGGGAGGGAGGGGAGAGGAGACGGGAGGGGCATTTCCACAGCATCCTCAGCCTGGCAGAGGCTCTCATTAGAAATGATGCATTTCAGCGGTGCAGCATTTTTTCTTTTAAGGAGCCAAGGTGCTGAGGGAAGCATTGTACCCTTTAAAGATCTGTTTGTGTTGTGAACATCAAAGGGTAAGGAGGACCCCTTTCTGAAATTTGAATGTAAGGTTTTACTTCTCCACGTCTTGTCGGTGTTTTAATGAATACCTAGAACATTACGGAATTCATGAAGGAAGCAAAAGCCCAAGTGAGGGAGCTGGGCCCAGAGGGAGCAGACCCTGGGGTAAGTAGCAGAGGTGAGCACCCACCCTGGGCCCAGTGGTCAGCATGAGGGCAGCTTAACCCACCTCAGGTCAGGGCCTGGAGCCCCACCTTGGTCTCCCTGGACTCTGGGCTCTGATCCAACACAGAGAGACGTTAGGACCCAGAGATGGAATCCAGCCAGAGGAGGACCCGCCACCTCAGTCAGCCTTGGCCTAGACCTCGAGGCTGAAGTCCTGGGTGGGGATCTCACAGGCATGGGCAGTAAGAGATGGCCAAGGTGGAGAAAATGAGGTGAGGCTGAGTGAAGGCACCCAGAGAGGAAAGTTTCAGCTGAGCATGAGAGCTGGACTCTCTGGGAGGATGGATGGCTAAGCTGGCGATGCCCCCCTCCCCCTGCCCCCCGGCCCCCATCTCCTAAGTCGGGTGTCGTGAGTACTGCCATGGCCCGCACTCTACCACACGATGTGTCTCCTGACGTCATTTTATTTACTATTCCCGCTGCTAACTGCCTCACTCTCTTCTGACTTCTCAGTTCAAATCCCTGAAGAGGGAATTTGATGGCCCAGCTCACCTTTTTTGCACAGGACACTGGCCAGCCCACCGATTGGCTGTGCTGGGGTCAGCTGATCATGGCTGGCCCAGTCAGCTGCTCTGAGGATGGAAGACGGGACAGAAAGGGGCCAGAAAGTTTAATGACCAACCAGGAGGAGAGGGTTGTGGAAGTTTTAGCCCTACCCCCATTCTTTATGTGGACTATTAATTTTTCTCAATTTTATTTTAGATGTAACTTCCACTCCTTCCTAATCAGATTGTCCCACTAATTCTCTCCATTGCTGAAACTCCGAAGCCTCCATCGGTTTTACAAATTAAGACACGGCCACCTAGGAACTGGCCACTCAACTGAGCTGTGGGTAGAACCTTCCCTGGTAAAAGGATGTGAATAGGAGGCCAATGATGTGTTTGACAGGGTTAGTGCCTCAAGCTTTACATGAAAAAAAAAAATTTTAAGGGTTACACCTGGGCTTTTGCTTCTGGAAAATACAGAAAGCACAAAGAAAGAAAATAAAAGCCGCAGGAAATCCCAGCACTCAGAGATAATCACTCCTTACATTTAGGTCCTTTCCGTGTGTGTGTGTGTGTGTGTGTGTGTGTGTGTGTGTGTGTGCACGCGCCCGCATTCGTGTCTACATTTAGAGGGAAATATTTCTTCTCTACAATAAGAATGTTGTTCTACATACGCTGCTTTTTACGACCTGCTTTTCTTGTGTTATCACTGAACATTTTTATGTGCTGTTAAATATGCTGCTCCGGCCTCCTGCTAGTGCCAGGCCAGCCTTCAGAGAAGGGGCTCCCCCCCCCCCCCCCCCCCCCGCCGAGCTGCCTTTTCAGCCCTCTGCTCCCCGGGACACTTAGTTGTGAAAGGCATCGATTTACAGGTAAATCTAAAATCGCCTTGCTTCCCGATACAAAATTTCAGCTACTCCCGAGGGACAGCTGTCCTGTGGGGCCTGGGCTCTCTACCATGGCAGGAGCTTCCCCAGCAACCCCCAGACTCTCAGGAGAAATCACCAGTCAGCTCCCCACAGCTTCCACATTCCCCACAGGCTACTTGCAAAGCCAACTCAGGACACCATAAACTCAAATCAGCAAAACATCAGAGCTGGAATATCCTTTGGGAGACTGCGTAGCCCCTCTGAGTTAGAAATGAGGCACCAGACCAAGAGCGGGGGAGCTACAGGCCACGCGGGGCCAGGGAGTGGGTGGCGAGGTGAGGATTCAAGCTCTTGTCCCTTAGCCAAGCCCAATCCCTCCTGGCCGTCATCTCTCCTGCTCATCCATCCTGCAGAGTGAAGTCTCCATGGCATTCCTGAGCCCCAGCCCAAGGATCAACCCTGGGAGATATGGCTGCCCCCACAGGCTCCTGGATCCAATCCCATTTCATATCCCTGGGTGTGGTGTGGTTATAACAGCTGCCTCTCTGGCTCTCTGCAGTGGACCTGCCTTGGGCAAGTAAACATTGCAGCAGCAACAGGCCTTCCTGTCCCTAGGGCCTAGCTGGTGAAGTGTCTGGGCTCTAGAGGAGCAAAACAGACAGCAACTTTGTAGACTGTCACTAAGCCACAGAGACCTCCTCCCGGCCTCCAGGCTCTCTGAGTCACGGAGAAGATTGCAAGTGTTTGGAGCAGCCCTAGGAGTGTGGGACACCCCTGCCCTTCCAGCCGCACTGTCATTCAGAGATGCCCTTAGGGCCTGACCGCCAGGAGTCTCTGGTTACCAGGGGAACCTGAAGAAGGCTTTGCTTCTGTGTGATTAGAGGAGTCACAACCCAGAGTGTGCCTTGGGAATGGTTCTTCCAGCTGAACGCCGGCTCACTCAGTGAGAAACGGGAGATGATCCAGCACCCCATCTGCAGTTCTTGGGCGTCTAGGGCTAGGTGGGGCCCTTGCATGTAAGCAGCACAAATGGAATTCTGAGGCCTTATTCCCCCTCTTCACTGAGCCTGAGCCCCGGCCTCAGGGATCCCCCAGGCCCAGGCCTGAGGCGGAGCTGGGGCTGACTGCTCTTCTTACTCTGGCAGCTGCAAGGTGTTTCCTTCCCGCCCCCAGCTCTGATTTAGAGCCCAGGCCACTTGTATTGGTTGTCTAGCTGGGCGAACCGTTTGGTGGGATGTGAGCCTTCTCCAAGTGCAGGCCTCCTAGTTCTTTTTCTGCATCAGAAAGCAACTCGCTTCTCCGGCAGATTTTTTATGTGTGTGTGTGGCACACAGGACCAAAAATTCCTGGTGGCCACCATGTGTGCTGAGAACTGACCCAGTTTTCTTATCTTCTTAGAGTCAAGAGAACAAGACAGTGACTGACCCTGGGAGAAATGACAGGGAGAAAACTCTCCAGTTTAACGCAAGATAATAGATCATCCCTGACATCCCTGATGATTGGCAGCTAAGTCCTATGCCCCCGAACCCTTTACTCAAGCATCCCCTCTGTCAGGAAGCCTTGGCTAACTCTCACACCCCACTTCCAGGCTAGGAAACCAGAATTCTTATTCTCCAATCTTTATGGGCTTCTAAAGGCTGTTCTGATATCCACTCCACTCTGCCAGAGACAGTATCTATTTTCAGCACTACAAGCCGACGAATGTAGAGTGCTTTTCTACCGCGGCTGTGGGGAAAGGAGAGTGAGGCCTCTGAAAGAGGGGGTACGCCCCTCTTGACATGCCTGGTGCATCCAGTCTAGATAAGGGCACAGTTCTGAGGCTGGCTGCCAAGCAGGGGGAGTTGGAAGGGCGGGGAGAGACCGCGGAAGGGGAGAGAAGGGGTAAAGGAGGAGAGCAGAGAAGGGGTGCACTGGATAACCAAGCCGCAAACTCACCATTCTGCTGCGTGCAGCGGCAGACAGGGCCAGAGGGGGAGCCAGGCTCTGTGGAGGTCAGCCCTGCCCGGCTCTGCCTCTGCGTGAAGGCCAGTGGTGCCGATTCTCCAGGCAGGACCAGCGACATAATTTGTTCAAAAATTATTAAGAACTTCAAGACAGAGACTATAGCAGATTGCAGCAGGTGTGGAGCCTCGGGCAAACCCTGAGGTTGCATGGCTGTGGGGCCTCCCCGGTTCTATGGCCGAGACTGGTGTTTTGACACTGGGCTGACGGAGATGCAGTTTATTGAGATTAAAAATGAATTGGGGGGAGGGAGGGACATGATGGGATTAAACCAAGGGATGGAAGTTACATCGATAACAGCTAGTTATTGAGCACTTGCTCTGTGCCAGGCTCTCTTCTAACTAAGTGCCTTATGTATGTTATCCATTCGATCTTGTGACAACTCTAGGTAGTGGGTACCACCATCCTCCTCCTCCTCATCATCATCACCATCACCCAGAAGACGAAGCTCAGGAACTGAACAGGTAAGTCACATAACCATTGTAACCTTCAGTTAACTGACAGGTTGAGTAATTGGCTCAAAGGTATAAAGCTCCTCAGGAGGAGGATGCCGGTCCAGGGCCCCTGGCCTCAGCCATTTGACGATACTGGCTGTCTGCAGCCACGGAGCCCGTCTCAGCGAAGGGGAGCTCCCTACGAGGAACCATCTTCCTGCAGTAAAGAATGCTCTAACAGACATATCCAGAGAGATGTGGGCTAGAGACATTTGAAAATAAAGAAGAAGGCTCTTCGCAGAAGGAAACATAGCATGGCTGGGGACTTGGGTTAAATAGCAGCAATCCTAACAATAAGAGTTAACACTCCATAGTGGTGATGAGTCAGGCACTATGCTAAACACTTTACGAGCGTCTTTAGAGCCCAGGATATTAGTACCTGGTCCCCATTACACAGAGAAGACGAGAAGCCCAAGGTCACAGAGCTTGGAGCTGGCACTCACGCAATCAGAGATGGGATTTGAACTCAGATCCAAAGCCCTTGCTTTCAGCGGCCATACAATATCAGGTGACTTTTAAGGTCCCTCCCACCCCAAGACAGTATAATTCTAAACCTCCATGGGGAGACAATACCGTACCCACCCATGCAATTTCGTTTTAGCCTGTCTTAATAATTTTTACCAAGAGCTTGGAAACTGCCGGGGCCCCCGGAATCCATTCCCATCTTGAATCAGTCCCCTGGAATGTTGGCCCAAACCCGGGCCAGAATGTTCTGATTCTCTCTCCCTTGCATTTTACAATCAGGATTTCATCTAAGTGCCTGTGAAAGGCCTATGCTTCAGATTTCACCTGTATTTAAATGGACGGCTTCGTGAGTGTTGGCATGGTGTCCAGAAAGCTTGCTAACTCTCACTTTCTCTGAGCCAGGAAGTCCAGGGCAGCCCCTGTATTCAGACTAAACTCCACGATGGCCCCTTGAAGTCACAAGGCTAAAGCCACAGGTTGAAGCGGTTTTGGTTTAGGATTAAACTGGAGCCTTCTCCACTTTTCTCTCTCTACATCCAAACCAGCCCCCAAGGATTTGTGATCATCTGGCCCCAGAACTACAGGCACCAGCAGATTCTTAAGGATCTGACCCTAAAAAACACATTCTGGGACACCCATCTCTGGCTCCCTTCTAGATACTCAGCTCTTCCAGAGATTTATCAGGTCACCTGTATTAGGTCCCTGCAGTTGCTATAACAAAGTATGACTAACTAGGTGGCTTAAAACAATAGAAATTTATTCTCTCTCAGTCCTGGAGGCCAGGAACCCAAGACCAAGTCATCCATAGGGTCATGCTCTCTCAGCTCTGGTGCAGGATCTGTTTCAAGCCTTTCTGGTAGCTTCTAGTTGCCAGAAATCCTTGGTGTTTTTCGGCTTGTAGGCACATCACTTCGGTCTCAGTCTGGTGGTCTCATGGGGTTTATCCTGTCTGTGTCTGTCTATCTGTCTGTCCCTTCTCTTTTTATATGGACACCAGTCACAGTGGATTAGGGTTCACCCCTAATCCTCGTCTTAACTTAATTACATCTGCAAAGCCCTTATTTAGGTCACACATACAGGCGCCGGAGTTAGCATTTCAACATATCTCCCTGGGGGACAGAATTCACCCTCAACATCACCCGTACCTCAGTCAGTGTGCATAATGCCAGGGACAATTACGTGCCATTTCCTGTGCATGGGCTTAGTTAATCATGTGATCTTCACCCGGACCTTATGAAGCAGGGTCTAACAACATTCCCAGTTTACAGATGAGAAAACAGAGGGTCAGAGAGAGTAAGCAGCTTGCGGAAAGTCGCACGCGGCTCCCAGGAGCAGATCTAAGCAGCACCGTACTCGGCAGGCAGTGAGCAGGGGAAAAGGAAGTCTGAGCCCTCCTGTCAAGAGCTGCCCTACCCACCTTGGAGAGCGACTGGGAGGATCAGTGCCATGACTTCTGCTGGCCCCTCGGGAGCCCCATATACATGCATTTATTGCCCACCCACCTGGCCCTTGCTTCCTTCAAGTCTTTGCTCAGATGCCACCGTATTAGAGAGAGCTTCCCCGATCACAGTATTTAAACTAGTACCATCCGTGCTACCTTCCCCTTGATCTCTTTACCAGGATTTCTGACTACTTGGCATGTTGTTTTGGTTAGGGTCTATCCCACCTGCTTTAGATGGCATGTAAACTCCGAGGGAGCAAGGCCTTTGTTTCTTCTGTTCGCTGCCGCAGCCCTAGTGCCTACCACAGTGCCTGGCACATAGCAGGCACTCAGTAATACTTGTCAACTGAATAAATGCATAGCTTAATGTAAAGTGGCAGTTTACATTAAGCTAATTGGAGTGGAGGAAGAATGGTTTCTTACTAGAACCTAAGTTCCATGAAAGCAGGAAATCGTGGCCATTTGATTTATTGTTATATCCCCAGTGCCTGGCACAAAACAAGGTAATCAATCAATCAATATCTGTTAAATTAATAAATGAGGAAAAAGGCTGCTGGATGGACAGAAACCACACTATCCCCTGCTCTGCGAAGCAAGAAGCCCAGGGAGACTGTGCTTGAACCTGAGTTGGACCTGCAAGGATTTTGGAAGGTGGGGAAAAGAAGAGGGGTCTTCTAGCTCAGAGAGGCGGAGAGCGTGGGTGGTGTGAGCAGGTGGTGTCGTGACGAGCAAGGCCTGCTTGCAAAGTCAGGAGACCTGCCCGATTTGAACAAGGCTGGTGTGGAAACTGGAGAGGCACATCGTTTGCATCTGATCACCCATTACTTAAACGGCAGGGGAAGTGAAACCATATTTTCTTCCCAGCTACGTGCATCAGGGACTTCCCTAATGAACAATTTAAACTGCGGAATAATGAGAGCTGTTGAGTTTATCTTGTCTGCCTCCGCCCCCTCGGTATTACCGATGATCTCAGGCTGCACCAAGGCCAGGGCATGTCTTGAAATACTTTCTTTTCAGGCAATTAAAGCACATCCAATTTTATAAGTCTGAATGTGTCAGAGGATTCTGGTACCTCCAACGTTGGGCCTGGAGGCCAATATTTCCTCATCAAACCTAATGTAATGGGGCTCGTAAGAGGAGCCGACATGTGGGTGATAAAGTAGACGTGTTTTCTCCTGGCTTCTGGTGGCTGACCTGCTTCAGCCTGACTCTCTAGGGGTGCAGAATTTCAGGGGTGGGGGATACTCCCTCCCCTCCAGCTTCCTTTAATGAAGGTCAGCACCTCTCATTTCATTTCTTTGGCTGAAGCCGCCTTAAATTTAAACCGCCCCAGGAGAAGCAACATACTGGGTTTAAACTAATCCTAACTGTGCAAATGACTAAGCTGAGAACTTTGGTCCCTTGAGGGCAGATTTTAAAGAGCAATGAGAGGAGAGCTGGAGTGGAGGAAGAGCAGATTTTGTATGGGCCAGTTTGTCCACTTACTACCCATAGGACTTTGAATGAGCGAATTAACCTCTCATTTGTAATAACGGGAGAGCCCAGCTTCTGCCAGACAGAGCTGCCTGCAGGGCCCCTGCTGTGCCGATCCCCACCCCCATCTCTGCGCCATTCCTCAGGGACCTTTTCCTCTGGAAAGTTCCTTTTTCCCTTTTTCTACCTGGCTCTTTCTCATCTTTCTGCTTTCCTGAATGTCTTCCCGGAGTTGAATGGCCAACTCTCTGTGTTCATATAATAAAGTCAACTATTTGCCACTCCCAGTGCTGCGCGCGCGCACACACACACACACACACACACACACACACACACTCACACCAGTTGGGGAGAACCTAGAAGGCAGGGGCTATTTTTTGTTCTCCTTTGGGCCACCATTAAAGAATCAGCAATAATTGAGAATTACTTCTGCTAAGGAAAGAAATCTCCAAAACGCGGAAATAAAGTGAGAAAATGTCTGCGCGCCCTGTGTCATGCTGCAGCATTCAAGCTCACAAAAGCCTTATTCAATACTCTAAGAAAACTTACCTGTGTTTGACTTTGCTGTTTACTGTTGAATAGAGCCCGGATGCTGAAGGTTACATGTTAACTTGCAGATTTTGCCCCATAAAGATGACGGGGATTTCTTCCTGGTAAGAAAGATAACCTATGACTTTATTGATATGCAAAACATTAACCAGTTTTGTACCTAATGTAGAAAACTTATTCTAACATTCTTTTTCTTTTTTTATCTCTTGCCTAGAAATACCTCAACGATGCCACAAATCAGCTTTATCATCTTACTTTTTCCCTCATTACTTAATGAGTTGAATAAGCCTTTGATTTCTGTTCATTCCATATTTTATAAGAGCCATGTTTTTTAACTTTTCGGAAGTTACATCTTTACATCGTACAGGAATTTTAAGAGGCCTAATAAGAACAGCCCCCAATTGCCGTGTTTTCTTAAGAGCTAAGTGTTATGCTAAATTTAAACTTCATCGCAAACTTTTAAAGGAGATCTTCATTTCATCAATGAAGCATCTAAGGCTCAGAGAGTCTTGGTAGCTTGATGAAGCCAGGGACACACACCATGAACCAGAAACTTCACCTACCCTCTCGTTTAATCTTCATGACAACCCTATGATTTATGACATATGTATCATAATTCCCGTTTTATTAAAAAATTAAGGCTTAGTTTCTTGCCAAAGACACTGTCGTTCGTACACGGCTAAGTCGGGATTAGGAACCCAGCACTGACCCACCACTCGACACTTTTTTTCAGTGACCAAGTGACTTAGCTTATGGGAAAGTCCATGATGCCTAGCACATTACAGAAAATGAGCTTCTGTTGGGAAGTTTGGTGGGAAAGAGGTGTGGTTGGGAGTGATGTATAGTCCCATGAAACAGTATCCGTGGTCACCTTCTTCCGTAATAATAGATCCCACAATTTTTTGCTGGACCCTGACCATCCCAAATAAAGATTCCATTTCCCAGTCTGCTTTGCAGCTACATTAGTCATGCGATTCAATGGGAAGTAAGCAATATTGTCACATGGCTCTTTTAGGAACCTTTTTTAGAAGATGGTTCATGAGGACCATTTTCTCTATGCCTTTCTCCTACCTATCACTAACATGGGTGTGATGTCTGGAGCTCCAGCTATGACCTTGTGCCCTGGGGATGACCTTGGCCTTGGGAGACTTAGAGGATTAACTAGGAGGAGCCTTGGACCCTGGGGGTTTGGCCAAGCACCGCACAGACCCTGAACTTCTGACTTCCTGGCTTTCACGTGAAGGAGAAATAAACAGCTGTCTTACGCAAAGCACTGTTCTTTCGAGCCTCTATTGTTTGCAACAGCCAAGAAGAAAAAAAAAAAAGGGTAATAAATGGAGCCACTTTAAAATGATGCCGGAGCTGCCATGCCTCGTATGTCTGATGCCTCAAATCTTTGGAATGTTCTAACAGGGCAAAATAACCTTTGGATTGGGCCTACAGTAACAAGAAAGCAGATGTTAGGACCACTGGACCGAACATTAAAAACAGTGTTTAGAATTAGCGTCACTATTAGGTCATCTGCACCGACAGCAAGGCCTTCCTTCTATTGACTTAATTGTGTCCCTTCCCTTTCTCATGACTCCCCACTGCCTTTGTCTGCTAATTAAAGCTCTGTTTGGGCTTCTGCCTGCATCAGTGTGTCCTGAATAGCTATTCTTCGATCTCAAATAAATGCTCATTGCCTCTCACTTTGACAGGCCTTTTGTTTTCAGGTCAGCACAACGGAAAGTAGTCCCAACTGATACAGAACAAAGAAAGTGGTCAGGGAGGCTAAGAGGCAAGCTCGGCCTTCCTCACAGAAGTGCCCAGCGGTGGCCATGGTAATCAGATCCACGCAGAAAGGCCCTGGAGAGCCCGGGCCGGAGCTGTCAGGGAGACAGATGCCAGACGGGCCTGCCGGCCACGGCTCGCCCAGGCTTGCGTCACTGCACCCCCTGCCAGGCCTGCCCTGCCCTCCGATTTTATGGCGCTATTAGGAGCCATCTGCAAAGACATTATGGCTCCACATTTCTCTCTCCTCTTCTCAGTGGAGAGAAATGGTGCGTCACCAAAACTGTAACGAGGAAATTAGGCGCTGGGTTCTCTTCTCAGTGAGCGTTCTGCACCCCGTCAGCAGTGCGAGAACAAAACGTGTTCATCTCTTCGCCAGAGACCAACAGGGCAGGGTGCAGAGCCTCGGAGGTTGCCAGAAATTTAAAATTCAGCTTTGCCTCCTCCTAGGTCTCTGGAGAAGGAGAAGGATTCATTCCCCTGCCAACGCGGAGCAGGCTCGGGGGACGTGCGAGCAGGCATTGCTTGGCGGAGGGCTTTGGGACGCCTCGAATGAAGCCACCACTACGGGGCGGGGCGGGGGGATTGTTGCTGTCTGCCAGAGGGCGTCGGCCTCAGTCGCCAGGGGCCCACTTCTCGGATGCTGTCCTGGCTTGGTCACATGATTTGCTATGTGATCTTGGACCTGGTGTTCCCTACCTATAAAAAGGAAATTCTGACAGTTCCTGTGTCCAGCGAGATGTTCTAAGTTTTTAGATGCCAGGCACACAGTAAGCGCTCAAGAAAAGTTGCTTGTTACTGTTATGAGGTAATAATAATACTACTACAAGGTACCACTCAGGGCTCCTCCCCCACGTGCTAGACGCCGTAGGACTCACTCTACATATTTTTATCCTCGCGGCTCTGTGAGAACTGTTACTATCAACTCACCCCTGTTTTATTGATAAGGAAACCGAGGCACACTGGGGGTTCAAATCCTGGCTACTGCTCCACTGTCCGTGCCTAAAAAAAAAAAGGAGGGAGGAGGGGATTCTGACTCCTCGGCCGGCCTCCTGCCCACCTCGGGCTTAGGAAACGCGGCTGCTGCCTCCTTCTCCCGCAGCTCCCCTCCGCCGGCCTCCGCTTCTCGGCCTTTGCGGGACGCCAGCTTCTCCATCACACAGCCCTCGCTTCTGCTGTCGCCCTGGCTCCCTTGGTAAGGTCTTGTTGATTCCACGGTTCCCTTGTTTTCTCTTTCTCTGCAGACTCCACGGAGGCGGGCAGACCACCTCCTCCACGTGATGTCTGGCGCACAGCGGGCAGACGATGGATATGGAAAGGGTCATCAGTCTGAGGAGGATTCGGATGTGGCATGTCTCTACTGACCCCCGTGCCACCAGGCCCTTCCGCCTCAGGGGCCCTGCTGCACGCCTGGTCCCATTTGAAGCACCTCACGGGCATCATCTCATTTAACCTCACGACCAGCTACCGGGGTGTATCTGAACCTGCTCGGGCTACCACGGCAAAGTACCATGAACCTGGTGGCTCAGATAACAGAAGTTTATTTTCTCACCATTCCGGAGGTTAGAAGTCCAAGATCAAGGCGTGGACAGGATTGATTTCTTCTGAGGCCTCTCTCCTTGGATGGTAGATGGCCTTCTTATCCCTGTGTCTTCAGATGGTCTTCCCTCTGTGCGTGTGCCCTGATCTCTTCTTCTAAGGACACCTGTCATTTTGGATCAGGACCCTCTCCCAATCACCTCGTTTTACCTGAATTACCTCTTTAGAAACCCCATCTCCGAATGCAGTCACATTCTGATACACTAGTGGTTATAACTTATTTCAAGTTATAAATTTCGGGGGACACGATTCAGCCCATAACAGGGTGGGAGATGTTATTTCACTTTTCGGTTGAGAAAACCGAGGCGCAGAAAGAATGGGGAGCCCATGCAGAGCCACAGCTAGCCGAGGTCAGACCTGCGGCCGGCGGAGCCTGACCCTGCAGCCGGCGGAGCCTGACCCTGCAGCCTGAACATGAGACCACCGCCCGTACCCCACCCCAGCTCTCAGAGGCTAGTCTCAGCTTCCCCCTGCAACTGAGGAGGTCAGGACGCAGAAGAAAACTCTTGCCCAAGGCCACTTAACTGACAGGTGGCAGAGCTAAAACTCCCACCCAGGCGTCTTGGCTCTGAGCCCAACTCCTCTTCACCCCTTCCTACCTCTGCCCCCCTAATTCAGCTCCTTCCCAAGGAATAAGGGGTAGTAATTGGTCCCTAGAAGGTAAAGAAGAGTTTGGAAATAAAAAGCCATTTTGACTTTGGCATTACGGTAAGGGAGATTAATGAAAATATGGTTTCCTCTAGCACCTCTGACACATGACTTTTACAAAAGGCAGGAGTCGTGATGCAGAACTGCCCCAGGCAAAGCCGGGAAGCAGGTAGGGGAGTTCGGCCTCCCTAAGATTGCTTCCTGCAGCCCCTTCCCTCGCAGTAACTAGTCGCCATGATAATAATAGCACTTTCCAAAGGATTACTGTGTGAGAGCGTGGTCCTAAGTGTTTTATGCACTAATTAATTTAATCCTCTCAACAACTCTGTGGGGTAGTGAGTGGCAGGCATTATTATCATCCCTAGTTTATATATAAGGAAGTCGAGGCACAGCCCTTCCCCAGGGTCCCATAGAGAGTAACTGGGGGAGACTGGATCTAAACCCAGGCAGCTGGCTCCCAGCCTTAGCTCTGATCCACCCCTTCACGCTGTGGGCTGGATGGCCGACAGGAAGATAATGCGTTAACTTTGCCCAGCTACTTCTTCACTCATTTGCTGCTCATCATTCGCTGAGAACTTATTGCACCTACTGTGCTTGCTCTGGCCCAGGCCAGCACTGGGGTCCGCCCTCCAGTCCTGGAGGGCAGGGACCTCATGAGGGTGTGTGCAAGATGTTCTGGGGCAAATAGGGAATTCATAGTCTAAGGAAGTCAAGGAAGGCTGGATACGGGCAGTGACACTGAGGCTTGAAGGGTAGGTGGCAGTGTGCCAGGCAGAGAAAGGGATAGAGCCCTACACCGGTATGTATGGAGATGGAGGTGGGCTGGGTAGGAGGAGGGCCCAGGGGTGGAGCCATGCTAAGGAGAGGGTTTCATCCTAGAAACCATGGCATGTTACAGTTCCTGTGGGACTTAAAGCAACATGGTCTTCAAGCACTATAGTAGCTTCCCAAGTCCACACTGTGGCCTCCCAGCCCTGGCCCTGACCTTCTAGCCTCATCTCCTACCTCCGGGTCTCTCCCCATCTGCCTCCAGCTCTGCTTGCCTCCCTGCTCTTCCCTAAGCAGGCCGACCCTACGACCTAGATGCTGGACTTGCCACCTCCTCTATTTGGAGCTGTCTTCCCCTCTCGTGCAGTTGTGTTTAGTCAGCTAATTACATTCAGTAGAGTTTTCGCATGGCTCTCAATAAACACTTGTTAAATGAATGGATAAACTCTACTTTATTATATTCCAATTCATTGAAGGTAAGTACATATATAAACGGCCCTCAGCTATTCAATTGTGCTGAACAGTGAACGAGGACACACTCTCCCCCTTCAGACGCCCCTGATTGCCCCTTTCTCTCTGGGCCGTTCCACCTCCAGAACGGGTCTGGGCTGCAATCAAAGGGAGGCTGCTTAGCGGGTGAGCTGTGCTCCTCAGCCCGCAGCTGCATCTGACAGCCCTGCTGTCACTGACTCATCTCAGCAGCGGAAAAAGACGCTGCGCGATTGCCGGGATTGAGAAGCTGGTGGGAAAGTAAAAAACCCAAGCTGAACTGATAGACAAAACACCTTCCAGCACCTTCGGCGTGTTCCTAATGCTGGGAAAGCCGAGAGGGAAGTCCCTCCCCCTTCTCCCTACACCTCCCTTGGCCCCTGGGGTGGGGGCGGGGAGGGGACAGGGAGAGGCAGCAGCTGCTGTCAGACAGTGGCCTTAGGACAAAATGAAACCATTAGCCTAACAAATGGTGATCCTAACAAATTTGGGGTGGTCAAAATAGCAATAAAGACTTTGATGGAAAAGACAAAAAAAAAAATTCTATTTCTTTCCCTGGAAGCAGAGTGTCAAAAAAAAAGTTGTTCTGATATTTGTGAATTCATTCATGCCACACTCAGCACTGGCCCCTTGTCTCCTCATCTGTTTCAGAGCGGCAAGGATAAAAAACAACTGTGGGTCCCCAAACCTTGCCCCCTAACCCGGTGCCCAAGTTTATTTCTCGTGTTACCATTATTCTTTCCTTCTGAGTGACAACGTTAGCTGGGGAAAGAAGAGTGACAACAACTCTGAGACAGCTACTCTCTTCTCCCCTATGAGGCAAAAAGAAAACATGGTTCAAAATTTTAAATGTGAGCCAAAAACTGGTTTCAAAATAGTTATTTAGAGATAGCAGTGGTGAGGAACTCGAAAGCAGATGTCTTCACACCTCAGGAGAGAGATTTTTCTCTTAGGAAAAACTCAGGTGGCGATGCTGAGGATGAAATTTGGATGCCAAGCTTCCTGGGGCTCTGTGCACGTGGTGGTTGGTTTTACTCTCCCAAAATGTGCAATTTGCAAGGAGCCCCTTGGGGTGAGGTGATTGTCTGGCAGCCTTTTCAGGCTCTACTGACAGTGGGCTCGGGAGGTTTACTCCTTGAAGATTGCAAGGCAAAGTGATTTCCCAATATTTGCAAATTGGCAAGCTGTGAAGTAAATTTTGAAAAGGCAGATGGGGTTTGGAGAGCCCAGGGAAGCGATGGCTTGAAGTCTTCATTTAGAGGTGCGTGCCGAGGCAGTTCTCCGTCTGAACACTAGATGACGCCAGCAGCCTTCCCGGGCTGAGCTGCCTGCAACAGCGCGGTGGGATCTAAGAGCTGGCTTTCCCAGCGCGAGGTCCCCAAAGAAGCGAATGTGAATACAAACCCGAAAGGGCGTCCTGCCGCCTCGGGAACACGCAGGGTGGATGTGCAAGGTGATCAGTGATGTGTCTAGTTCTGGATAATAGCACGTGGGCCGGTCAAAAGGTTAAGAACCACCGCTCTGCCTTGTTTTCCAATTGCTTCTTACGAGAAAGGATTTCCTCCTCATTGAGACACTTTTTTCTGCCTTTATCTCCTCACAGGACAGCCTACCCCGCCTCCCCCCACCCCTGTTACTGGAGAGCTTCCCTAAAAGATGTTACTCCTCTGTGTGGCAGAAGCTGCTTGCTGTCTACTAATATTTGTTTTCTCCTTCTTCACCCCTTGACATGGGGCTACCAGGCGTCACACAGCACATGGCAGTTACAACCCACAGGACGGGAAGAGGCACGAAGAGGCTCTTTGGGAAGCTCAAATTGGGGAGCTAGCCCACCTCTAGTTTTTTGGGTCATACCTGTAGTCTGAAGTCAGACATTATCCCCCAAACTTGGGCAATGTCTCCATGTACAAAGGGACATAAAAAATTACCTGTACGAGACTTCAAGGTCAGATAATAGTCATTTCATGTTAGAATTCTTAGTACATTTGTTTTTTCTATCCTCATTCTCCACTCCTTGGGCACCTGCCCTATGTGATTTATAGCATCCTTGAATTCACATTACCCATGGAGGGGGGAATGTATTTTTGAACATGTATATAATACATTACATGCATGTATATGAACATATGTGTGTATGTATGTGTATATGCATTTGAATAGGAATATACTTACAACACACACACACACACACACACACACACACACACACACACACACACACCTCTGATCCAACATTAACACTGTGAATTAGAAATCCAAAATCCACGCACAGTAGACATAGAACTTGAGGTTTTACATTGGTTGGGGGCAGAACATGCTCTCCATCCCAGGCATCTTGACTCATGGCCAGTTCTTCCACCAGAGCATGCATATATTTTTAATTCGCATAAATGATTTAGCAGTCAGGATTTAGCAAGGAAATCAGAAACCACTCAAGGCCTTTCAAACAGGGAATTTAATATAGGGAACTGGTTAGACACGTGTTGGGAGAACTGAGAAGATAAACATGACTAGGGCTGGAGGGACGACAGGAAGAGTGACATTACCAGAGTTTAGAGCTCGGGCTTATGAGCGAGGCTCCAAAGTGGGGACTGCCAGGTGGGATGTGAAACGACCGGGGGAGGAACCTTCCGGAAAGAACCGAAGCCACAGAAAAGGCATAGGGACTGCGGGAGTACCACAGAAATAGAGAGGGGAAAACACCCTG
Source organism: Rousettus aegyptiacus (assembly GCF_014176215.1). Classification (NCBI taxonomy): domain Eukaryota; kingdom Metazoa; phylum Chordata; class Mammalia; order Chiroptera; family Pteropodidae; genus Rousettus; species Rousettus aegyptiacus. The sequence goes on from NW_023416285.1 coordinate 14,347,252, forward strand.
GCCCTCCGTCTCCCGCCCCCCATGTCTCCTACCAGAGCTTCCTATTGCCTCAAGCAACCCGGAACCTGGAAGCAAGGGAGCCTGGGAATTGTAGTTCCCTGTGGTACAGAGAGGAGCAGGGGAAGGGCCAAGGTAGAAGGAGAACAAAGGGGCAGTTCATGGGCAGAAAGGTAGTAGTAGTGCGCTAAAGACACTGTGTGTGTGTGTGTGTGTGTGTGTGTGTGTGTGTGTGTGTGTGTGTGTGTGTGTGTTTAGGGTAGTCTTGAGGGGAAGCATGCAGACCGCCTGCGTCAAATCTCAGCTCCTCCATTTATGAGCTATATAACGAGGCAAGTTACTTGTGCCTCTGTTTCTTCCTCTGTACATTGGGGATAATAACGATGTTCATAACACCTCGTGAAATTTGTGAGGACTTACATGAGTCAATCGACGTCAAGTACTCAGATGGCGCCTGGCACAGAGAAAGCATTCGGTCTCATCTGCCAAGTTTTTCAAAAAGGTGTCCATGTTATACGTGTGCGTGCATCTAGGCCGTGACGTCTCACTGCTGTACACGTTCCTACAGTGCGGGCCCACCAGATTTTATCCAGGGAAGCATGAGGTAGCTCCGATCCTCTGCCCACGCTCGTTGGAATGCCTGGAGTGGAAGATGTGTGTTGGAATCAGGCAAGGCCATGTTTCAGTGACAAAATCAGAGGGCTTCATGTAACCGCTGAGCGAGATTGTTAGTAAAACCCACGATGGCACCTTTAGGGTCAACTTGAAAGCAGGGTTACTTTGAAGCATTTGCACTCGGTCATATTCACTTGGCTGAATGTTAACCTTTCATAAACGAAAATAGCTCGGCTGCGTTCCTCTGTCACAGTGCAAGTTCCATAAGAGTAGGGTCCATGTCTCACTTCGCTGATTGAACCCCTCTTCCAACCCCTACAGCTGCCCCGAGGTTTGGGCATTGCTCTCAGCTGAGGAAAATGAGGGTCAGAGAAATTTTAAAAACTTTCAGTGGCTGAGCCAGGATTGAACCCAAGCCTGGGCTCAGTCGATTCGGTTGTGGCCAGTGGAGCGGGAAGGGAATTCGCTTGTGGCTGGGAGTGTGGGTTGATTCCATGGGCCTGACACCTGGGTTAATAATGGCCAGAATCGGTTGCAGACAGCCAAAAGGCCACAGGCAGAGCCAGAGATGGGGTCAGAGCCTAGAGCTATGAGGAACACTCCAGTCTGGGACCGCCCACGGGAATGCTGGGAATTCTTGCCTGAGGGCAGAGCCGGTGGGTGGGGGAGGCAGGCCAGAGGACTGAGGTCTGGGTAGGAGGAGGAAGAGCCTGCAGCTTTGTATGATTTCCTTCAGTGATGACCCTAATGCCCCACTAGGGTTAGTATAAATTGTTGCATTTTGTAATTGAAAGCGCTGAGACCTCTTCATCCAGGAGATTTGAATGAATTCGTGGCTGGGCCAGTTTGGAGTGTGGTTCATTTGGACAATTGCTCTGCACTTCCAGGGGCGGATGCTGATCATTTATCTCTGCCTTGTTGTCTCAGCAGGTCTAGAGTCAATGCTAACAAGAGCAGATTCATTTTCCTAAATCACCATTTCTATCATGTTGCTTCTTGCTTAAACCCCTGCAATGACCCCCTCCCACATTACCTTCAGGGAAAAGGCCAAACACCACACCTGGAATGGCCTCAGTGTCCTCCACAGTCAGCCCTCGGCCTACCTTTCCAGCCTGATCCTCCTTCGCCTCCTATATATAGTTTAAGTGTGTTTGTTCATTCATTCAATATTTACGGAGTATCTCCTGTATGCTGGGTGCTCAAAGGTTATGATGATTAAGACGTGAGCTGTGCTACCGTTTGAATGTGTGTTTCCTCCTACCCTCAGATTCATATGTTGAAATTCTAATGCTCAATGTGATGTTATTAGAAAGTGGGGTCTTTGGGAGGAGCTTACATCATGGGGCGGATCCCTCATGAATGGGACTATCGATCACTCTATAAAAGAGACGGGACGGTGCTCCTTACCCCTTCCGCACACAATGAGAGGACGGCAGTCTACAGTCCAGGAGAGCGCTCCCACCAGAACCCGACCAGGTCGGCACCCTGATTTTGAACTTCCAGCCTCCAGAAGTGTGAGAAATAAATTTCTATTCTCTTGCGCGCACTCACTCGCTCGCGCGCGCTCTCTCTCTCTCTCTTTTTCTCTCTCTCTCCCTCCGCCTCTCTCTCTTTCTTCTACCTCCTCTCTTGCCTTCACTCCTCTCTGAGCCTTGCCTTTGTTCTGCAGATTCTCCCTGCAACCTACCCTCTCTGTGAGCTCCTGTTTGCAGGTGTCTTCAGTAGGACCAGCCCCACCTCAGCCTGAGTCTCCTCAATTGTCAAGCACAAAGTCACCCCCTGACATTCCCTCTCTGGCATTCTTTGTTCAAATTCTCTAGAGAATCTGCTTGTCTCTCAGGTGCTCATATGGTCAGGAGTGCGGCCTCCTCCAGGTCTCTAGGTGATGCAGTGGAGAAGAAGGGAAGCGGGGTGGGGCAGGTGAGGCCATGGTCTCCATGACAACTCTTTGGACAAATCTTTGATGCAGGCACGCCTCAGAGATGTTGAGGGTTCCGTTCCAGTCCACTTCAATAAAGTGAATATTGCGGTAAAGCAAGTCACATGAATTTTTTGGTTTCCCAATGCTTATAAAAATTCTGTTTACACTATACTCTGGTCTATTAGTATGCAATAGAATTATATCCACAAAAGCAATGCCCATGCCTTGATTAAAAATACTTTATTGCTAAAAATGCTAACCATCACCTGAGCCATTGGAAAGTTATAATCTTTTTCCTGGTGGAGGGTCTTGCCTCAATGCTGATGGCTGCCGACTGATCAGGGTGGTGGCTGCTGAAAGTGGGGGTGGCCGTGGCAACTTCTTAAAATAAGACAACAGTGGAGTTTGCCACATCAATTGACTCTTTTTTTTTCACAATTACTCTGTAGCACATGATGCTGTTTGATAGCATTTTCCCCATAGAACTTCTTTTAAAATTGGATTTGATCTTCTTAAACGCTGCTGCTGCTTTATCAACTGAGTTTATGTAATATTCTAAGTCCTTTGTTTCATTTCAACAATCTTCATGGTATCTTCACCAGGAGTTGATTTCATCTCAAGAAACCACTTCCTTTGCTCATCCATAAGAAGCGGCTCATCATTCATTCAAGTTTTATCGTGAGATGGCAGCAAATTCAGCCGCATCTTCAGTCCCCGCCTCTAATTCCAGGTCTCTTGCTACTTCCACCTCACCTGCAGTTACTCCGACCGCTGCGGTCTTGAACCCCTCAGAGTCATCCATAAGGGCTGGAATTCTCTTCTTCCGAACTCCTCCGTTAGATGTCGCTATTTCGACCTCTTCCCATGAATCACAGATGTTCTTAATGGCATCGAGAAAGTGACATCAAAGATCACTGATCACAGATCACCATAATAAATATAATAATGATGAAAAATTTGGAAATGCTGTGAGAATCACCGAACTGCGACGCTGGGACACGAAGTGAGCAAATACTTGTGGACAAACGGCGCCGATAGATTTGCTCGATGCGGGGTTGCCACACACGTTGGGTTTGTCAAACGCACGGTATTGGCGAAGCACGGTAGAGCAAAGCGCAATAAAATGTGGTCCGCCTGCATTCTACGGAGGAAGGAACGGGGGCCCGACACGCACCGCTTGTCCCCATGTACCCTCGGGAGACACTTGTCCTGTGCTATCGGCCGTTATCACCCATTCCGCCGACTGGATGAGCCCTGGAAGGTCTTGGAGGGCAGGAATCGTGTACTAGAGTTCTGTGCACTCTCCCTTTCTCCCTGTTCCCAAACCGTGGCCCTCAGCCAGGCCTAGCTCGGAGCCAATGTTTCACGAACACTCATGGGCTTGAGGACGTGGGCCAGGATTTCAGATCGGTCGAGTTCGCTCTGGTTCACGATCGTCGCCTGCCATTGCTTCGCACCAGCCATCTCACAGGCACGAAGCGAAGGGCAGGTGCAGCTGGAAGCTCTGGTTCCGCATAATGTGAATTTATGTGACAGCTTTTTAAAAAAACGTGGTAAAATATATGTAACGAAATTTACCATTTCGACCATTTTCAGCGTGCAATTCAGTGGCATTCGGTATATTCGTATTGTTGTGCAACCATCATCACCATCCATGTTTAGAAATTCCTCATATTCCCCGACCGAACTCATTAAACAATAACCCCCGTTTCCACCTCTCCCCAGCCTCTGACCCCCACTCTTCTACTTTTTGTTTTTATAAATTTGACTACTCTAGTTACCTCATGTAAGAGAAATCGCGCCACATTTGTCCTTTTGTGTCTGGTGTATTTCACTTAGCTTGATGTCTTCAAGGTTTATTCTTACAGCCTCGGTGAAAATGTCCTTCCTTTTTAGGGCTGAATAATATTCTATTGTATGTAGATCCCACATTTGGCTTATCCACTCATCTACCGATAGACACTTGGGTTGCTTCCCCCAAGAGCTCTTTTTAAGAAAAAAAAAAAATTTAGCGCTCACCATATGCTAGGCCTTGTACTGAAATCCCTAGTGTGCGTTATTTAATTAATCTTCCAACAGATTTAAGAGTCAAGTATACTTCCTCTTTCAGGATGAAAAAACTGAGGCTTGGAAAAATTAAGAGACTTTCCCCTCAGTCAGTCAACAAGTAAGTAGCGAGGTCAGTCCCCTCCGAGGGCTGTGTGATGCCGGAGCCTCTGAGCTTCCTCTCCCCCCCCACCCCCCACCCCCCACCCCCGCTCCCCCATTAGGTAGCACCACAGCTGTGCAATCAGCAAAACCCTGAATGGGGAAACTCGACAGAACAAATGACCCAGTGTTTTCAACAAATAACACGAAAGGGAAAAAAAGAAAAAAAGAAGAAGAAGGGAACCTAGAGATGAAGAGAAATTTAATAGATCAACCAAATAAATGATTGGACTTGTTTGCATCCTTATTTCAAAAAAAAAAAAAAAAAGCAGTTGTTCAAAAGTAAACAATTGGGGAAATTTGAGCAATATCTGTATATTGCTGATGATATTAAGGTATTATTATATTTTTGGTGTACGAATGGTGTGATGATTGCGTCCTAAAAAGAGAGTGAGAGTCTTAGAGGTATGAGTTGAAATAGAGATGAAATGTATGATACTGGTGTCTAGAATTTGCTTCAAAATAAGATTGGCTTTGCGTCAATAATTGTTGGAACCTAGAAATTAAACAAGAATTAAGAGACATATCAACCACATGCAATGTATTGGCCCTTGCTTTGATCTTGATTCAAATAGTCTAGCGTGAGAGACGATCCAGGAGGCAATAGGGAAATCTAAACTCTGAATTTTTTCATGATGTTAAGGAACTATTGTTAATAACCTTAAGTGTGCTGATGCCATAGTGGTTATGTTCAAGAAAAAAGGCATCCCTGGTTTTCAGAGATACATACTGAAACATTTATAGAGGAAATGGTATGATATCTGGGACTTGTTTCAAAGTAGTCCAAGAACAGGGTGTGGGGAGAGTAACTGGGGAATATAGATCAAAAAAGATAGGCCATGTGGTGATAATTATTGAAGCTGGGTGTTGGGTAGTTAGGGGTTCATTTTACTATTGTGTTTACTTTTGAATATGCTCGAAAATTTCTATAATGAAAAGCTAAAAGCAAACACTTGTGAAGAAATAGTATCCCATTCTATAAATGAGGAAACTGAAGCTCTGAGAGGTTAAACAACATGCCCAACTATGCAATCCCGACCGGGCTGTCTGACCGCTGGGGCTGCTCACGCTCTTTCCTTGGCACCATAATGCGATTGATTGCACACTGGAGTGCAGTTAGATTTGGATTTTGCGAGAAATCAGGAGCCATGCAATAGTTTGGGAGTGAGGGGGAGATAAGGATGTTCTTATCAAAATCATACCCTCTTTCAGAGAAGGGATGGGTCCTTCACTGTTTTTCCACTGACCAGAGAGCAAAAACATAGCCCCATAAGCACCCTCTGGAGGCCACACCTTCGTGTGGTTTACACTGCATACTGTGACTCACAGAAGTGGGTTTCATTTCTGTTTTCAGGGAAACGACTTCCTGTTTGTCCCCACCCTGAACCCCTTGCAAGATACACTGCCACTGTTGTTTGGCCTACAGAACTCAACTTTTGCATATCTTTTTTTTTCTTTTTTGAAACCTTCGACACACCTCACCTATTTCCTATATTCGGTAACGGTTCTCCTCTTTCCTTTGGCAACTGACCCCCTCCACTCCGCAGGGGACTACCAATCATATGACCCCCTTTCTGGCCAGAGGGCAGGTTCCCTTGGGCTGGAGCGATGGGTTCATTGGATGAGAACATCACCCTCCGAGATCGATCAGATTTCTGGGATTTCGAGCCTGACATTGGAAGAGAGGAGCTTGCTTTCATGAAGACTGGATGATGTAAACTTGAACCTGCCTGTGGTCATACTCACACGCTCCCTTCCACAACCCCCAGAGCCAGGCAGAGGAAGCTCATCTCCTGCAATAGGAAAGAGCTCAACATCCCATGGCTGAGGGAATGGAGTCTCTGCATCCGCTCATGCCCTGGAATCAACTCCATTCCAGGAACCTTAGTTTCTGGAGTCAATAAGTATCCCTTTTGCTGAAATTGGCTTGACTTGAGTTTTTCTTGCTCGCAACCCAGAGCTCTGGCTCAGACTTGCTTTGTTGCCCAGAGGCTTCCTTATTCGCGGCGTTTTTTTTTTCACTTTGGCTTTCACAAATGGTAATAAGTCAAGAGTGAATGTGAAGATCTAACTACATGAAGAATGACTGCAGAATTATGTATTATGGTAAAAACTTTGGGAAAAAACTTAGATGGCCCATTGTAAGAGAGCGTTCGCCTGCACAGTGACTTAGTATTCCTAGGTCTAATGAGTCTGTGGGTAAAAAGTGACATCTAGTGATATTAATGCCCTGAATACGCTACCCATACAGGGGTTCAGCTCCACCCAGAGGTCCCCACGGTTATGTCTGGGGGTCCCCATGGTGGTGTCCCACATAAAGTCAAGCACGGTTTCACTTGTCCTTTCAGCTCTTTTTTCCTCTTTGAGACATTTTACCACTGCCCAGGGCTCTCCAGGAAAGCACGGCTCCTCTCTGTGGAGCTATCCTTTGGGGTGGCTGCCCTGAGCTCTAGACCTCAGAGTTGGGCTAGGTCAATGGGGGTGGAAGAAGCAAGGAAGGGAATTACCTCTGCACTGGGCTGTAGTTTATGTTTCTTCTTTCTCTGTTTGATAAGCGTCTTTATTTCCTTTCTTCTGCTACTAGACCTCATGAACCAACCCTGGCCAGTCAAGGCTCTCTCCCTGCCCCGACAATAGTGAGTGATGAAGAAAGGACATGGGACCCAAGGAGGACACTTCCGTGGGAAAGAGTCTCTCTCTCCCCACCGTCCCCCCCCCCACCACCCTCTTTCTTTCACCCCGACCCTTATCTCCTTACTAAGTTACCAGTTTATTATAAAAGAACAAAACTCAGAAGAGCCATAGAGAAGAGATGCCTAGGGCAATGTATGGGGAGAGGGCACAGAGCCTCTGTGCCCTCTCTGAGTGTACCAGTCTCCCCAAGTCTCCCCCTGTTCACCCACCTGGAAGCTCCATTCTCTCTCTCTCTCTCTTTTTTTTTTCCCCACTGTGGTTTCTAAGCTGGAGCTCCTGGGGAAAACCTGTAATAAGAAACCTAAGACCTGTTAGGCGGCCTGTGTTTTACCATGTGGACAAAGGCGCTAAGAAAGCCAGTTTGCAGGAAAGAGGGACGGAGCAGATGCCCATAGGAACAGAGAGACGCTCTCGGCAGCCTCCCATCTAGCTCCTAGCGCTCGGTCTTTCTTGAGGTTCTGCTGCATCCCTGACCTTGGGCTTCAAGGGCACACCTTGGAATCCACACGATGAACCCCAGTTTTGGCTGAGACTGACTTTAACTGAGCTCTGCTTTCTGGCAACCCGAAGGCTCCTAACATGTACACTGCTCTCCTTTCCTTTCCAGACACCTGTACACAAAATTCCTCCCTTCTCCCTTAATCACATAAAACCAACTGCCCCTAAGCAAGCCCACACGTGTAAACCGATCTCTGGGCCACGAGCGCAAGCCTGGCATCATACCCGGGCAAATGAAGTTCCTTTGAGCACAACCTAGAACTTACAATACCTAAGACATCAAGTCTAAATGTGATAAGTAACCATCAAGATTGTCAGATAGGGAGGAATTAGAGGAGCCAATATTCACACCTATGTCTATCTGTATAGAAAGATTTTTCACCATTTTCTTATTTGCATATCAACCAATCTTATTTCAAAGGAGTAATCTGCAACGTCTGTTTACAGTCTGGGGAGCAAGGGGCTGAGCAGGGCCCCTCCTCCAGTTCCACCCAGGCAGCTCTCTCCAGGTTGGCTGGCCCTGGCCGTCATCAGCTGCCTGTCGGGAGGGGAGGTATTCTGAAACCCTGCCCCCCACCATGCCTCCCTTTCAACTGGAGCATCGGTGGCCACTCAGGGCAGGCAGCAGGGCACACAGCCTCGTACACTCACCAGCTGAGATCCAAGGCTTCTTCAAGCACAAGGACAAATGAAGACAACCCCGAGGTAAGGGAACAGAGGCTTGGTGTGAGGGCCAGGAGATAAGCCTGCTCAGAGTGTGGAGGTCAAAGGGGAATGGCCACAAGGAGAGAAAAGGGACCCTCCCAGGCAGCTGCTCCCTAGCTGGAGGCTGCCTCAGTGCCTCAGGAGTTGGGAAGCAAATGTCCTTGAGTTGCTCACAGAGGCTGGAATGCTGCTCTGCTACCCCCCACCCCAACCCCAAACCCCTTACAGGGACTGTTGTCTCTAGGTGATTTTTCTGGGTCACTCATGAGCCTCCAAATTCAAATCCTGGGACTGGAACTCTGATTCCTGATTCGACAGGCCTGGGACTGCTGAGACCTGGGTCTCACCTGTGAGAGTCTCTGGCCGTCTCAGGTTCAAGCAGCCTGGGTTTGTATGATTCCTCAGATGTAAATCTTGGGAGCAGTTACTCTGGCCTTTCACACCTCAGCTGTGTGTTATTAAAAGAAACACATTCACAACTTTCCCAGGTTGCATGTGAGAAAGGCATCTGAGAACATTCTTGCCTCTGCCAAGGATGACCACAGCCGCCATCCCTCAGTGGGAATCCTCTTTCTAGCTCTTCTTTCATAACGAGGAGGAGCGGGCAGGCCTCAAGGAGAAGGAACTCTGACAAGAAGGGCCACGCTCCCGCCTCCTCTCTCTGCCAATACTCTCTCTCTCTCTCTCTCTCTCTCTCTCTCTCTCTCTCTCTCGTCACTTGCTAACAGGCTTGCAGTTCCCTCTGCTGTAGAGACCCACCCTCGACTTAGCCAGCTGTTCTTTCCTCTTACGCCAGGCCTCCTGTTTCCATGGATGATCAGTGACCTTGGCAGGGCCTTGTGCTTCCAGAGGGCCTTCTGAGCACCAGAAAACCCTGATTTCCCACAATGCTCTACAAGCCACCTCTCCATAGGCCCAGAGAGAACAGCCATCGGAAAGGACGGCCCTACTCCAGCTGCCCCCACGGCCCCCTCGCTTCTCCTCCATCCCACCTAAGTTCTTCTTCCCGTCTACGGCCCTTGTGCTCTGACTCCTCCGGAGAGTTAACTATTACTTATGATTCTCCCTCTCCTCCCTCCTGTACCATCTGTAATAGTGTTCTCCAAAGGAACAGAATCACCAGTGGTGTGTGCGTGTACAGCGGGAGACAGGAGGAAAGGAGACAGAAATCCAAAGAATCGCTCACGCCAAGTCTGGCAGGTCTGAAATATGCAGGGCAGGCCATCAGGCTGGAGACCCAGGAGGCCCTGATGTTGCAGCTCGATGCCGAAGGCCATCTGCAGGCAGAGTTCCCTCTTCCTGGAGGGACCTCAGTCTTTTCCTCTTAAGGCTTTCAACTGATTGCATGCCGCCAACCCAAGACTGGAATGATCTTTTCTCAAAGTCCACCATTTCGAATATTAATGCCATCTAAATAGTATCTTCACAGCACCATCTGGACTAGTGTTTGACCAAATGTCTGGGTACCCCCGTCTCGCCAAGTGGACACATAAAATATCCACCATCACACCATCAGTCATAACCATGGTCAAGAGTTATCGTGTGTATACTGTGACATTCATGGTACTAAATTCATCACATGCAATATCTTATTTAATCCTCTCGGTAATCCCAGGAGGTAGATCCCGTTATTTTCCCTACTTTACAGAACGAGGACGTTAAGTGACGTCGTGAGTGGCAGAGCTGCGATTGCAACCCAAGTCTAACTCACTCGGGAGATCAGGCTCTTACCCTCTAATCGCCGCCTCCCGACCTCCTTCCTACTCTGACTCTCCCTGTTCCCTAATTTTATCCTACGATTATACACATTCGATTCTCTCTGATCAAAACAAAACGAAACAAAACGTCCCCTTTTCTCTTTCCCAGGGAAACGTCTTTGAAAGAGTTGCTCCCTCTCGGTGTCTCCAGTTCTCAGCCTCGCTCCTCCCCCAGCAGCCTGACGTCAGCCTCGACCAGGAAACAATGGCGGCCACGGTGGGAGATGAGGGCCATGCTAAAAAGCCGGTGGAGGTGGCCCTTTCACCTATGTATTTATTATAACATAATAGCAACTGCTTATCGTTAAAAAAAAAAAAAATTAGAAAGTACTTTTGATCATAATGCTGCTGGTGTAAATAACCATTTTGTGGCACACTTTCTGCTATAAACACACAGCAGTTACCAAAAAATAAACAAACAAACAAAAAAACAACCTTTAAAAAACTAAAGGTATGAAAAAAGGCATAACTGAGCTCACGAACAAGAAAACCATCTTTGTAGACCAGAAACAGAAGAGAAACGCACAGCGAGTGAGGCTGAGCCCTGGGCCTGTGGGCACCTGGGCAGAAGCAGGCGGTGCGCCGGCTCTGGTGCCTGTGTGTCACTAAGCCAGTCTGGCTCCCAAGAAACAGGATTAAAGACATTCCACGGTGGCAGGAGCCAGGTCCCAGCTTAAGGCCGAGACTAGGACCGGTGATTTCTCCACTTGGGACAAGAGACTGATAAATCTCCTCTGAACCACTGCTCAAGGCTCTAGCTGATGAAAAGCTGAATGTATAGGTGGACAGTGACCAGGACAGCACAGGACCCAGAGCCTCAACCAGGCCACCTGTGCGCTGAGTGAGCCACCTACATTGCTAAAAGGCAAGAAATACAATCATCAATATAAGGTTCAATTAGAGGTAATGCTGATAGAGAAAACCGCAAAACTCCTAGACAAGTGTGAAGAGAGAAAAGAGAGAAGAAAGTGATCGAGCTTAGGAAAATGCTGCAAACCCACAATCCAAAAAACACACCAAAAAAATCTGTCTTTAACAGATAATAACCAATAAACCAACTACTGATAAATTATCCATTTCAGGTAAAATAAAATAATAAAAGTCTAAAATTATTAAAATAAATATCGTTACGGCATTAAATAAGAAAGAAAGGAAGCAATATGAAATAAGAATTAAGAATGTGTTACAAAAATAGGAAGAAATGAACTTTTAAAAAAATATGGATATGAAAAAGAACCAGTTAGGAATCTTGGAAATAGGAAATGCAGTCCCTGAAATAAAAAACCTAATAGATTGGATAAAATAAAAACTTTGCACGGTCATAAAAATAAATTGAATTGAAAGATAATACCAGGGAGCTCACCCAAAACACAGCACAGAGAGACAAAAGTTTACAAGTGTATAGAACAATCAAGAAATATAGAGAGAGGGTGGATCGATAGGCTACAACATACAGCATACAGAAAAAATAATAGTGGAATGATGTTTCTAAATTTTTCAGAATGGTAAAAAGACCGAGCCCCTAGACCGAAAGTGCAGGATGTCCAGGATAGAACATCTTAAAGGCAATCAGAGAGAAGAGCTAGATCACCTAAAAAGGAATGACAATCAGGCTGATGCTAATTTTCTCATCAGCAGCGGAGGAGGTCAGAGGTAGCGATTGTAACTGCTAACACTTGAATGGTACTACGTGCCAGGCACCGCACCGATCAGTTGATGTGTATTAATCAATTTAATCCTCACAAGAATTCTAACATAGGATTCTTTTTATCCCCTTCTTACAGCTGAGGAAACCGAGCCAAAGAGAACATTGATGGTTCTTGCCCGAGCTCTCACAGTTAGTGAGAGAAGTTGGGACTCAGTCGATCCAGTTCCAAATGCTCATAACCCCTAGTCTACACTGCTTCTTACTGTAGAGAAATATGTTCAAGGTAATGAGGGAAAATAACAATTTCAAATTTTAGACCGAGCTAAATTAAGAAATGTTCTGGCATACAAAGATTAAAAACATAGATTACTCATAGACATTCATTAAGATAATTATTAATGTATATATTTCAACAAGAAGAACAATTAACTCAAAGGGAAGGTGTGGGAGTCACGAAACAATGATAAATTGATCATCTGTTTTGGTACACTTAACTACGAAAGTTTAAAATGTTGAATTTTTTTTTATTGAGATATAAATGACATATAATGTTATATTAGCTTTAGGTGTACAACATGATTGAACATATGCATATATCGTGAAATGATCACCACGATAATAAATCTAGTTAACATCATCTCACAGTTACAATATTTTCTCTTGTGATGAGAACTTTTAAGATCCAGTCTCTTAGCAACTTTCAAATATACAACACAGTATTATTAATTGTTAACTACATAAAATATTGAATATTTAAAGAAGAGATCAAACAAAAACTTAGGCAATAACAAGATGAGTAACAAAAAATAGTTAAAATAGTTTATTTCTTTTCATGTTTTAAAGGAAGAGAGAAATACTGAATGATGTGTTTTTATAAATTATAAATATAATAATAAAAGAATGTAAAGAGAACCTATGGCCTCTGCATCAACAGAGAAAAAAAAGAAGGAATATTGAAAACTTTTTCAATGCAGCAGAATGAATAGAAGAAAAAAGAAAACAAAGAAAAGAATGGCAAGTTGAAAGTGCAAAATTAAATGGTAGAAATAACTTCAAATATAGCAATAATTATGATAAAGGTAAATAAAATAAATGCACTAATTAAGAGGTAGGGATTATCTGAGAATTTTTTAAAATCCTGGATATACTATAACGATATGGAAGGACTGTAATAAAGATAGAGAGAGAGATACCATGCAAATATTAACAGAAAAAAGCTGGTATTGTACTACTTATATCGGATAAAATAGAATTTAAAGCTAAAAACATTAATAGTGACAATATTAAAAGAAATGACCCCCTAAGAAGATATAGCAGCCATAAACTTGTATAGTCTTCCCAATATAACCTCAAAATACGAAAACCAAAATTGATCAATTTACCAGGAAAAAATGGATAAATTTGTTATCATGGTGGAAAATTTTAACTGATCTCAAGAAGACCGTTATATAAAGCTGACCGAAAATATTTGATTTAAATTCGAGCAAAAAAATTCAACACCGTAAAATCTATATAAAATGCTATATTCATTAAATAGAGAATACATTATTTTCAATTATACATGGAACTCCTAGAAATTGATTATGTATTAGATCACAATATTTTCGAAGAAATAAAATAAGGTCCACATCCTCTGCCCACAATGCAATTAAATTGAATGCCAAACTTCCAAAAGTTTGGAAACTAAAAAAATTCACTCTGAACAAAAGAAAGGAAACCATAATGGAACAGAAAATATTTTGAACTGAAGACCAGTAAAAGTATCACATATCAAAACTTACGTGCACAGCTAAAGTGACACTTCGGGCCCAGTGTTCCACCAGCCACTCAGTTACCTTTCCTGCAAGCTGCTCATGTTCCCAGTTTCTTCTAGATCTTTCCATAGACGTTTGAAACATACATAGGCATATACACATAGATTTAGGAAGGTACGTAACAATGTGTACGGTATGCTACTGTGGATATAAAAAAAGTTATCAGGCATATAAACAGATTTTAATTAATAACATATGTGGAAGATTTCCTTTCCTTTCCTTTTTTTTTTTTTTTAATTACTGCATGGCATTAATTGTGGAACTTTAGAAACATTTGCATTAAAATCAGAAATGAGACAAAAATGTCCACTCCCATCCAACTATTCAATGGTTTACTGGAGCTCCTGGCCAAAGCTATGAGTAGGAAAATAAATTAGCAGTATAATAATCGCAAAAAAAGAGACAAAACTCTTTTTATTTGGAGGTAGAACAATCATCTATAAGAAACCCCAAGAAAAAATCCCAAGAAAATCTACTATCAAATTATTAGAATAAATAAATGAGGGGAACAAGGTTGCCAGATGCAAAGTCATTTAAAAAACAATTATGTTTTTATATACACCAATTCAAAATTTTAATTGGAAAAGGTTCCATTTATAAGCACCAAAGGTCACATCCTCAGATCACGATGAAAAACGAGAAGAGAAGTCTATGGCCCCTGCAGGTTCCAGCTGGAAAAATGACAATAAACATTACTTAACAGGTCGCTTCACGTGTCTGTTTGTGCCTGAGCCGGCGATGCTGGTGGGGGAGAAATGGGGTCTGTGATTAAAAGTATCACACATGGTCGAAGCAAGGAGGAATGATTCTCTTCAAATGGGTGAGGACCTTCAGTAGCAAAAACAATTTTTATCTCCCATACATATCTGTAAACGGCAAGAGGTTTAGAGCAACAGCGGTGTCTGGTTATCGCTGAAGTTCCTGGGCTTCACGCTCTGCCTTACAAATGATAGACCCTCCATAGATGATTAGGAGCTGCGTGAGTGCATGCAGCCCAGGGCTAGCCAGCCTGGAGCAAGCTCTCCTCTTCCCAAGGCCACCCGGAGCCCCACGGTTTGGGACGGAAGGCCCTCCGCAGACCCCAGCTGCATAAGTGGGAAATGAGGGAAGTAGGGGTCCGCTGAGATTGAGGGGACCCACAGTTGCTGGACCCAGCGGCCAGCGCTCAGAACTCTACCTCCTTGGGCTTGGCTGCCTCCACCACCGCTAGGGGTTCTGGGAGTGTGGGGCCCTCTGCTCTTGGGAAACGCAGACACACTTCCATTCTGCTCAGCGATTTATGGCCTAAGAGAAACAAGCCACGGAGCCTGTTAAATACCCGCCTCCCCAACCCTGCTCTCTTCAGCACCAGTACTACCATTAGGTAGTACTACCATTAGGTATCGGGAAAGGAGAGAAAATTAACATTTGAATATAGCCAGATTGGTGGAAATCTTTTTGGAGCAGGACTTCTAATGTCTCTATTAAGCAGTCCCTCTGCCTAACACCTCTCTGCCTTCCTCCACTGCCAGCGATCCAGGGGAAGCCATCCACCACCATGCTTCCCGGACTGGGAACTCCTAAGGCGCTGTCGCGAACATCCGATCCTTTTTTCCTGCGCCTCACTTTTCCCTTTCGGGGACATTCCTTCCTCTCAGCATTTTGCTATTCTGATGGGCTGTCAATCAAAGGCTCGGCCTCCCCACCCCCCACTCCCCCCACCCCCGCCCCACCAACATGAATGGACATAAAACCGGGGCTGGCCAACCAGAAAGCTCCATTCGTGGGACATAGTAATTGGTTCAGGAGAGGACCAAGGACCAAAACAGGGCCTGGGAAGGGGAGGGTCTCCCTCTTTCTGAAGGACCTTGGCTGGAGCCGATGGACACCCACCCCCTTTTTCTACAGCACAGGAAAACGATGACACAAAGGGAGGAAACAGGAGAGCAAAGCCATGATCAGAACGAGTCCTGCTTAGGTCACAGGAGTGCCCTGCACATAGCAGTCCCTGAGGCCGGTGTACCCCAATACTTGACCCAGCGCACCTTCCTTTTGCTTGAACTACTTTGAATTTGGGTTCCTGCCACTTAAATCAAGAGTCTCGAAGAACTCAGCCTCTAAGTTTTAGGATGACTCATTCAGTACAAAACACTGTTGCCACCCAGGGGAGCTGGTTCCTCAGAATGGCCCACTTTTTCTGCAGAAAGCTTTAGCTCATCTCTGCTGTGCATCAGAGCAATCAGACCAGGCCCCTGGTTTCTGTCAGTGCAAGCCTCTTTTTTTTTTGGCACCTTTGTCTTCCCATAGGTTTACCAGGCTTAGATGCCAAAATAATTTAGAGGCACATGTTATTGCTTCAGGTAGCTTATGCAGAATGTCCGCTGCTTGCTGGCTTTGTCTGAAGCTTTTCCCTCTGGGAGATATATATGTATATTTCTATGTATATGAATATCCCGATATGGATATATATGTCAACACCATCTCCTTCTTCACCTCTACTTCTAGGGAACAGGTATGCATGATCTCACCACTGCAGTCCCCAAGGGCCTCCTCAGCCTGACATCTCACTTGAAGCCAGCTCTCGCAGGTCCGGAAGCCCTGCGGACAGGTCCCTGCCTACGGCCTGAGAGGGCTCCTGGATTGGAGGCACCAGTTGTGCAGCCTACGACCTGGAGCTGCGGGTGCCGCCTCTCGCCTCTCGTAGTTCAAGGGGCTGGGGAGCATGGGTCTCCGCCTTACTTTATCACCCTTTTTATCACGTGAATATTCGCTCCAGCGCCCAGGATGGCTTCCTAGTGCCACCTATATCCAAACCAACCTTTGGTCAAAAAGTTCCCTGCTTGGACTAACTTCCTTTCTGAACATTCTCTCTCCACACCCCCGGACTGGCTGGCTGACCCACTCTCTGCTTTATAAAAATACCACTCATTTTCCTTTTTTTGTCTTCAATGCCCCTCCTATCTAGAATAGCTCTCTTCTTCCCACGTCCGGTCGGTCCTATGAAACCCACTTTAAATTCCACCTCTTCCATGCAGCCCTCTTTAATTCTTTTTAAAATTTAATTAAAAAAAAATTTTTTTTTTCAATTACAGTTTCAATGTTGTATCAGTTTCGGGCACACAGCAGAGTGATTAGACATTCATGTAACTGATGGAGCCCTCGGTTCTTCCCTGAGTCATCTCGTCTACGGTTGACTCCCGTTCTGAGTAACAGTTGTTTCATAATCAGGACTGCACTGCTTTTCATCTCATTGCGGCGCACTGTGGGGTGTGAGTCTATCTTGCTTCCTAACTGGAATATATGTTTCTTGCAGGTGGGGACCATTACTTACCCATTCGTTACTTCCCTCCCTTCCATGTCAGCATCTGGCAGGACTAGGCAGATAGTTTGGAGACAGTTGCTCACATTTAGTTGATCATAAGCATCACTTTGGGAATTCGTTTTAGACATACAGATTCTGTGGCTCATTTCCTGGAGATTCTGACACTAGGTTTGGGGTGAGATGCTGGGATCTTATTTTTAAAAGCACCGTGATATGGGCTTTTGTTGAGGCAAGATTGGAAAATACAGATAGGCAGCATGTTGACAAACCCCAAATCGAGACACATACCTGACAAGCTGGGGTGTTTTTATGAGAAAAGTACAGGATATTTTAAATATATATTGGTTAGAAATTCCAAGGCACGAGGTTCTCCTGCACTTGGCGACGTGCCTTTACGCCCACCTCCCCTTTTGAAGGTTATAGAGCCCAATGGGACTTTGGACATATATTTAACCTCTCGGAACCTCAGTTTCCTCATCCGTCACATGGGAATAACAAGAGGAGCCACTTCCCAGGATTGTGTCAGAATTAAACAAAGTGTTGTACATGAAGCGCCCAGCTCTGGGCCTGACACCAAGTACATATTTGTTACATACTTGCGACGAGTACTAGTGGGTGTTACATTACAAAGCTGGGAAACCTGCCCATTTGTAGGTTAGAGGAAACGCTATGTTGGTGGCGGATTCTTCGTTCCTTTTGAGAAAGACCACCAGCAGGGACCTCTTAGTGCTAATGCTTGCCCACTACTGGGAGGAGGGGGCAGGGAGCCCCCACAGCAGGAAGTAACTGAAACCCAGAGTGAGAAGTTACTTGTTCTATTTATTATGCAATAATAACATATGCATTTATAATATCGTGCTCCCAGTACTGCATCCTTGCTGAGTCAGAGAACCCTTTCCTCCCTTAATCCATGTATATGCAGCATAACAAGTGAAAATTATTATTTATTTTGGGGAGTAGCGTATCTCCTTGTCCTGCCTTTGGTTACCAGAAATTGGAAGAACAGCTATGGCCTGAGGGCAGAGAGCCTGGTCTTCTCTGCTTCTAATGTCAAAGGAAAACCTATGACCCAGGCCTGGCCTGGGCAGGGATGGCATGGCCTCCATATGGTGTCATTTAAGACAGAAAAGCCCAGGCTTTGGAAATGCATTGGCTGAGTCGTATATGAGGCAAGGTGATAAGACCACAGCCCACTGGCTGGGATGGAGCTTCTCTTGTAGGCAATAGGTCAATTGGTCAATGGATCAGTAGGTCAATGGATCAATTGATCAATGGGGTTTCTCCTACAGGCAATAGATTCTCCTGTTACCAATCATTTGGAAAAAGACAAAGTCTTAGTTTAGACAGCAGGAAACTCTCCTCTCCTCTTAGGGGCTGAAGAGTAGTTGAATCTGTACTGTAATGGGAAGTGCCATTCTCAGGGAAGTTATGGTCACTGGCACCACTTTGGGAACAGTGGTGACATGGTCCCATGTCACCTGGAGTTCTGCCAGGCAGGTGGGGATGCTGAGCTCAAGCAGTAGTTATAAAGCTCCCTCTGGTTTGTGCTTCCGTTGCCCTAACTCTCGACAAAATCTTGCAGGGAAAATTTAGCGGTGGGAAGAATTTATCAGAGAATTGTCCTCTCTTGGACTGTGGATCTCAGCAGCAGTTACTGAGAGAGAAGCTCGTGGGAGGAACCAGAGAGGCCTTCCTGGAGGAGGTGGCGCTGTTCTGAATCATCACTGAGACATATGCTTGCGGTTAGAGTTGGAGGTTGCCAGTGACCCCACAGTCCCTCTCTTGATCCTTAGAGTTGACACCTCTCAGTGCCTCACAGGGATGATTTTGGGGTCCAGAAATTCGGACTCCCAATCTTTGTGAGGTCCATCATGGATCGGGTCCCCTTCCCTTCACCGTGCAGCGCCACCTTCCTGGCCTTAGCTTCCCCTTCGGCCACACTGCATTCTCTCTCCACAAGCTTTGACACGTGCTCAGAAATGACAGAGTTCTTGTGGGTTCAGCCTGCCAGGAGAAAGGTTTGCCAGAGCCATCCTGGAGCCAAGTGGTGGCCTATGAGTGAGCAATGGGGCTGCACTCACCCGAGTGTCGGCCTGAAAGGTGAGGGCAGCGTCACAGCTACTTCCTCCTGGCAGTTCACATGAGGTCCCCCTAACATCTCTGGTCAGGAATGCAGCTTGCTGGGGATTCTGAAGCAAAGGAGTCATTGAGAAGGGGAGAAGCCATTAGCAGGTGGGACCATCAGCATGTACCCAGGGGCCGCGGTCTGTCTTAGTGGACAACGGCCATCCCCTGGGCTGGCTCTGAGCTGAGCTTACTATAACTATGTATAATCCAAAATTAATAAAATAATAAAATAAAATAAAAGGTAAAGTAAAACAAAACAAATATAAAATAAGTAAAATAGAAAAATAAGAAATAAAATAAAGTAGAGCCCCATCTGCACTCCAGCTGCAGCAACTAAGACCTGTCTTGTCTTTTCCTTAGTTCTTATGTGCCTACTGATAATGATAATTAGGTTATAATATATACTGAGCCCCGTTGAGCTAAGTCACTGACAACAGTTTCTTTGACTCTCAGGTCATAATATTTATTGCAGATATTTCCCTGCAGATTAGGTTATTCATTCATCTACGTGAAGAATTTAAAGTGAGTGAAAATGGACTCCTTTTCCCAGGAGTTTTATCATCCAGTGGGAGAAGCGTGAAGGTCAATAGAACCCAGAAGTTCACTTGAACTTCGGGTGGGTTTGTGTCTGCATGGGTTTCCTCTGCTTTTGCACACAGGAATCCTGTCCCCTTGGAGTTCCACACCAGACAAATATGTTTGCGAGCAATAGAAATTTTACTGGAAACTGCAGAGCGGGGAAGGGGTGGGGGTGGGGAGCAGGCGCATGGTACGCATTACAGCCATCCGCTTAAACAATCCCAATGGATGTTTCTGTTCTTTCAGGTTCTTCCTCCTTGTTCACCTCCAGGAGCAGGTCATTCGCCCCCCCCCCGCCCCTCCCTTGGGGCAGCCCCAGCCTCACTAGCCCCCTCCTCTCGGCCCCAGATCTCTGACAGACTGTCTCTCCTCTTCGCCGTGCAAAGCAACACAGCTGTCTCTCGGCTCCCCCACATCAAAATATTTCTTCTTCTGTTTGCAAAACTAGACTCTAACAGCTTAGAAGTCAGGGTGGAAGCCATCGTGGGTGACTCCGCCATGCCTTTTGAGGTCTTATTCCTCGCCTCAGCCCAAGGGACTCACCAGATTTACTCTGTTGGTCTCCCCAAGAAGACTTTTATAAGTAAAACTTTTCTCCACCTTCTTACAGCTACTTCTACTATTAACCATTTGAATTTTATGCAAGAGCGACAGGAAGAAGTGATACCTTGTAATGAGTGCGTGAAGGAAGGCTTCCTGGAGGAGGTGACATTTGAATGAAGCTACGATGGAACTCTTTTGAGGATAGCTATTATTTTCGCAACTGATGATTTTAAAAGCCTTTCATCCTTCTGATCTCTTAGCCCAATTCTTCAGGACCCTGTTCCACCCCTGCATGCCATCCTCCACCCCATCCTGACAGATCCCTTGACCAGAGGATTTGAGTGAAGAAGTTAATCTGATTTCTAACTTCTTATCAGGAAAGAACAAGAGACCAAGTTCCCACTCATGGCATATGTAAAAGGTAAAAAATATTGGTCCTATAGTTTTAATTGTTCCCCAAATGCTGCCCGTGTGTCATTGGTTACCCTGGTTTTTGTTTGGCAGAGATTCCTTGTTGTTGTTTTTCACATGCTTTGTTTGGATCTTGACTAATCTTGGCACTTAGATGTCCCCCTGGCCTCACAGAATAGGTTGCTTGGAATTGGTCATCAGAACGAGCAAAAGGCTGCAGAGGAATTCCTCAGTAATTACTACAGTGTTTCGTTCTTTGTGTCAAAATGAGTTAAGTGAGAGAACCCATTCATCTCTTACTATACTATGCGGAATAAGGCGATTTTTCTTATGACATTCAGAACTAACATAGATTGTCTTCTGGGCATTCCTGCCACTTTTAATTGTAATTGAAATTCACCAAACAAACAAACAAAACAAAAGAAACGAAAAAACTTCCTTTTGAGAAGATCATTCCCCAAAATTTAAAAAAAAAAAAAGGAGTAATAGTCCACTTGGAAGGTGCAAAAAAATTAGTTCCACACGGCATTTTGAGAGAGGGGGTGTGTGCACGTGTGTTTTATGACCCTAACAAAAGTGGCTTAAACAAAATGAAGGTTTAGTCGTTCATATAACAGAAAAGTCCAGGGTTGACAGTCTTCAGTCATGACTGGATCCAGGTGCTCGGATGACGTCGTGTGAGTTTTTATCTTCCTTTATCACTCGGCTCTGCTCTTCTTGTCAGACGAGCATGGAGTCATTTCGAGCACCAGCAGCTTCAGACTTCCTTCTGCCAGCCGAACAGCTCTGGAGAAATACGTGTGCTTTTTTTCCCCAGTAGTCTTTGCAAAAGTCCCAGGTTTGCAACTCAGTAGCCTAAACTGGATGTTTGCATTCATCCCTAACCCAATTTTGGTGGCTCTGTTTGGCCAGGCCTCAATCACACACTCCTGAAGCAGGGCAAGTGAGGAGAAAGGGAAAAGGCCGGGCAAGACCAAGAGATGCCCATTACAATGGAATGCCTACTTTATGGTGAAATAAGCGAAAGAAGACAGCTGGCAGGGTGCCGGCAAGAAGCAATGAGCAGGTCTATCCTGAGTGAATTTGGGTTGGCGAACCAGTTGCATTTACTATTGGTAAAGATCCTAGAGACTTCTTTTTACATTTCATCTGAGTTCCAGTAACTGCTGATGGTCACAGATAGCACTGTCGAGCAGGGCTGCTGGTCTACCGTGGGCAGCCTGGTAAGCAGGCGGCTGTCCATCAAGACTGAAGGAAAGAAGTTAGAAAGCCAAGGCAGAGAGAAGGGAACTTGGCCTGAGCGCTGCACCACGAAGGAAGGAGGGAAGGGAATAAACCTCGGCAATTTGTTTTTAATATTTTGCTTGTTCTGGATACCATGAAAGCGGCAGATATTGGCTTCTGACTAACGAAAACAGAGAAGGAGCCAGGCTGGAAACCTAGCCATGTTTCCGTGCACAATTAGGTTTGTTTGTTTAGGTCTCTTTTTATTTGTTTTCAGATGACTCAGATAGGAATACTGCAGGCCTTTCAAAGCAAAGTGTCCTTATGTGTATTTTGGGTCTAGGGCTTCGCCAAGTGCAAAAAGCCTTGGCTCCCTGAGGTTATTTTCCTATTTGAGGGTTTTTCAAACCTTCAAGTGGAGCTGGAACGATGCCCTTGTAAGCCAGGTTATTTTTCTTAGGAGATCCTAGCTCGGGG
Organism: Rousettus aegyptiacus; assembly: GCF_014176215.1. NCBI lineage: Eukaryota > Metazoa > Chordata > Mammalia > Chiroptera > Pteropodidae > Rousettus > Rousettus aegyptiacus. The sequence continues at coordinate 14,369,771 of NW_023416285.1, forward strand.
TTGCGGCAGGGATGGAAAGCACAAATATATACACACCAAAGTCCCCAAATGGCGCATAAGGGCACCATTGTGCTGATCTCGGGTACCGCCCACCCCTGATGGCTTTACCATCCACACACTTCAGTCCTCTCTGGAAATTTCTTCATGAGCCTCCTTCTCTCCAGACGACCAAGCCCAAGACGGACTCTCCCTTCCTCTCTCTCTGTATCTGTCCATAAAGTGTTCAGCTCCCCAGATTTTCCTCTTCCACTTGCAGTCTGACGCCTCCTGTGAAATGCAGAGATATTTACAATCTGGGGACCTGCCGAGCCCCTGGCCCAGCTCCTGAGGGGAGTGACTCTCATGGAGATGGCCTGCTGCTGGCCAGTCGGCCCTGCGTCTGAGGCATTGGGAAGGGCCTCAGGAGGGGCTGAGCAGTCGCCTGTCCCCTCCTAGATGAGCAAGATGCAAACCAGGCAACAGCGGGACACTCCTGTGTCCCTCCTCAGAGGTTTCTTTCCAGTAGCCCTGCCTCTGTGTGATGAGTCAGAGGACAGAGACAGCCCGAAGTGGCTCTGGTTCCTTTCAAACACTAAGGACGTATGGAGGCAGTGGCAGTGGGTTTTCCAAGCTCCTTCAAAGCTGGGTCCCAGCCAAAGAGTCTCTGACAGCCTCCCCGGCTCAAGCTGCCCACGTTAAATAAAGAAGACCAGACAACGTGTTGGCGGAGAAGCACTTCCATACCTGGGTCACTCCAGAAACTTATGTAATCAAGATATTGTTGTTCAACACTCTTCTCCTTCTGAATAGGTCTATGAACTGCTCTGCTTTTAAGACTCTCCTCCTCTTTGAGTGTTTGAAGGCTCCCGAACTTTTGGGGGAAAGATTTATTCTATCAAAATTCACACATTCCAGGACCCTCTTTTTCCAACCACTGTCTTCCGGAGCTGGATCTTGGAGTCAAACGAAATTCAGTCCCATCTCCTGCAACGCGCCACAGCTAAAGCTGCTGGTCACGACAGGTAGTGACAGGAACAACGGCCCTGTGCTTTAGCAGACGCTGAGACGAGGAGAAGGTACATGCAATTTAGTCAGTGGTGAATCCAGGAAGCATGTGAGAGAGAGGAGAAGTGATTCTGGGGATCCGGAGCTCAGTCCTGCTGGGGACCCGCTGAGAGACTGTGTGGAATACGCTTCAGATTGTCCCACTGATGGGCGAGGAAGCAATCCCTCGTTGTTCGGTTTGTTTTGGGGTGTTAGCTCCCTGGCACTGCCAAGCACACTTCCACATCCAGAGGACACTCTCAGTTGGAGAGAAACATGAAGCCCTAGGCTGGCATGGAACTCTCTGGAGACCACTTTCGGGGTATGTTGAGGGGATACGGGAGGGCACCAGACATTGTACAGTATACAATGTCTGCTGTATCCTAACATGACATAAGAAAGGACCAGTCATCAGAAAGAGACTAAACTATTGTCACTCAACTCAGTGTACTAAGGCAGCGAAGTGGACTTATGATAATACCTCTCGGCACTAGTTGAAATGACAAGGGCTGAAAAGCAAAAGGTTTGGCCCAACAGTGTACCCACTTATTTAGCAAATATTTACAGATTGCCTACTTGCTTCAGGCTCTGCACGAGGTGCTCAGGTACAGCAAGAAATGAGCCAGGCTCTGTCTCCGCCTCGGGAGGCCACAGTCTAGTGAGGGATGTAGACAAGTAAGAGTTAATGACAAGGGGTATGTATGGCAGTGGGCTGCCTCAGAGCAGGGAGAAAGGGCCCCTCATCTAGGCTGACAAAGCCAGCTGTCCCTTCCTTAACAAGGGAGGGGAAGAGTGTTCCAGTGAGAAGGAAAAGAATGTGAGAATGCCTAGAGGCAGATGCGCGAAGAGTCAGGGCTACTCTCTAGTAGGTGATGAGCGGGAACAGTGCCTGATAATGCTGGAGGTCATCAAAAACCAAATCATATGGACCTTGACAGCCACATTAGTGTTCATGTTGCATAACAGAGCAATGAGAAATAGCTTGTTATTATTACTATTATTTAATTACATTTACTTCTTTGTTTCATTGCCTAATGAATCTCACCTCTTCCTTATGCGTTCAACTTCCTTCTTCCTGAAGATCATCTTTTAGTATCTTTTCACTGGTGTCTGTGAGTGGTGAACTCTCTGAGCTGAGAAATCCAGTTTTCTTGGGGCCTGAAGCTCATGCCATATTGGGCCCTCTTCAAGAAAAACAACGCGAGCTCTGAAAACAAAATTAAGAATGAAAGTAAATACTGACCATGAGAAAAGAAATCTCAACACACTTTAGAAAGCTGTCGAATAAAACAAACATTATAAAAATCCAGAAAAATAACATTTAAAAAACTAATTAACTATGATTTTTCCCAACTTTTCCTTATGCTGGTGGCATTGAAATAACCATGGGCCTTTTGGGGATTTGACAAGGAAGAATAAGAATCAATCTATATTTACTTTGGGTTTCATGGGATATACTATGTGGTTTGCAGTCTTTCCTAAGCATAGCTCAGTCACTGTTGGGCGTACGGATTTCGGAATGGCTTCCAGAACTAGCTCTACCATCCACATGCTGCCTTGCTTGGCACACGGCATCCAAGGTTGGAGGGAGATGTAAAAATCTTCCAATGCCCAGTACCAAAATTATGTGGATGACAGAGAAACAAGGTTTAAGATGCATAGAGCTATCTATAATTTTCTAGTCTGAGGAAGATTCTTCTGACCTCGGAAATTTAAAACTGTAAGGGGTGGAACTCATTCTTATTCAATGTCTGGTCAGAGTGGAAGTTTTCTTCTATCAAGAATAGATTCGAGAATGCAGTTATAAACACTATATATTTACAGTTCAGAGGTGAAAGAAATTTCATAGAGGTTTTCCCAAAATTGACAAAAATTCTGAACATTTATGTGCTATTACAAAAAAAAAGAGTAAAGCTGAAAGAAAAATATTCTAGTTATCGATAATAGAAGACAAATTTGTTTAAGCACATTAGAGGGAAAACTATATTATCTTTCTATTTTGCCTGTAGGAAATCATACTACAAAATCATCACATGAAGAGGCAATGAAAGAATATGTAGTTAAAAATGAAGTAAGTCTAAATGCAACATGGTATCCTGGATTGGATCCTAGGAAAGAGAAAGAACATGAGTGAGACATTTAGTGAAACTGGTGAATAAATTTGTGGATATAATCACGTAATTATCGATGATGCACAAGTTCAAGGATACCAGCATGCCACCGAAGCAGGTATTTGAATATTTGGATTTCCAAAGACCAACAATAAAGCTGGAGCTACAGAGAATATGCTGGTCAAATATGGAGGCCAAAGTTGAACTTCGTTGCATCCTTCGATAAAATACAGCCCCCTACGAGTAGGGCCTTTTCAAGGTCTAAGGATCACTCCCAGAGCTTCCATGATATCAACTCATGTGCTAACCACTCATGTGATAACCACTCTTGTTTTTAGCATCCTCTTTGTTTTCTACACGACGGCATTTATCTTTCTTTCTTACAAACCCAGCAATGCATTTAACTTTCTAGGTGTTTATCCTGTGAGGTTTTCCAAGTGAGTTTAGCCCACCAAGTTGCCGGGCTGGTTTTCAGCAAGGAAGTGGCATGGTGAACTTGACAATATAGAAGGTTACTCTGGCTACAGTGTGGAGAATGGATATAAGGTGTGGGGTAAAACGGAAGTAGGAATAGTGGATGGAACTCAGCTGCAGAGATGATAAATGACAACTTGAATGACAGGAATTGGAGTGAAGAGGAAGAGAAATGGATGGATTTAGACACTTTTGAGGTCAAAGGAACATAACCTAGTGACAGTGTGGCTCTGAGGGCAGAGGGAGTGGGAGGGGTCTAAGGTGTGCTCAGTGGCAGGTGGGGACAGCTGCGTGAATGGAGCTGCCATTTGTTGAAATAGGAAACAGAAGAGGAAGAGAAGGAGAAGCCCTGTGCGGAAAGATGAGTTGAACGTGCCACGTTTTCGATGTCCGTGTGGCATCCATGTGGACATAACCAATTCACAGTAGGACAAAACAGGTCAGGAGAGAGATCTGGACATGTGCGCTTGGGACTTGTAGTGGACATGAGCTCTGTGTAAAGTGCTTGGAATGGAGCCCGGTACATCATAAGCACCGTGTGAGCGAGAGCTGCTGCTAATGGTCGCTGCAGTGGAGGAGACAGCCATCAATCCCATAAACCAGTGCAAACGTGCAACTGTGCTGAGCTGACCAAGAGAAGCACATGATGTTAGGAAGCCTGTAACAGGGGGATTTGACATAATCAGGGAGGGCTACTCCATAGGAAGTGACACTTGAACAGAAACCTGAAGGATTGATAGACAGAATTAGGCAACAAGGAAGAACATTCTAGGCTGAGAGCACAGCATGTGTAAAGCTCTGTGGAGAAAGGATTGCGGGCACATGTAAGAAGTTGAACTGTTATAATGGCTAAAAAGTCCAGGAAATTATTATGGCTTAAGAAAGACATGTCCCATCTCTGAGAGAATAGATTACACAATGTACAACGTCCTCTTTTAAGTCTCAGATTCAGGAGTTCTGAGATCCTTTTTTTTTTTTTTTTCAAGATAATACTGGGTGATGCACTACATGTTCAGAGGAATTTCTCTAGTAACTAAGTATAGAAATAATCTCTGAAAATATAGTTTTGTGACCCTTTTACCTTCTCATTTTTGTAATAAGAATTCTACAGAAGACTTGCAAGAATGAAATAACGAACTCCCATAAATCTCCATTAATATTCACCAGTTGTTAAAATTTTGCCATATTCGTTTTCTCCATCCTCTACTTATCTGCTGATTCATCAATACTATATATAACATTTCTACATAAATATGATACATATCATTATTCAAGAGTAGGTTACAGACACCATGACCTTCATCCTTAAACACTTCAGCATGTACCTCCTAGGAATGAGGATGCTCTCTCACATGACCATGATATAGTGACCTAGTTCAGTACTAGGTCTGTGATCCAGAGTTCTGTGACCTCTTCGAATACAGAGGACCTTTGAGAGCAAACCTATATGGACCACCTACTGTGTTCCAGGTACTGTCTTCTGCACTGAGTATTTGGATTGGTATGAGAGACAAAAAAAAAATCGATAAGCAAATATTTATATTGAAACGTGGAAAGAGCGATGGCAGATGTAACCAGGAGTGCCAGGGGGACGTAAAGGAAGGAAATCTAGAGACGACTAGCTGTCTATCCCGTATTCATCCTCTTCTTTCTCATTGGCGGGACCTCCGTACTGTTGGGTATAGGACCCAACTCCAAAACTACATTCTCCAATTTTTCTTTTGAGAGAACAAAGATATATAAGCAGATGTCATTGGTTGGAAGCTCTGGGAAAGCTTCCTAAAGCAGCCCGCTGGGAGGCACACACCGTGGCCCCTGACCCTTCTTCCTGCTGCTATAAATGTCCTTGTGGTAGCTAGAGCTGCAGCAGCCATGAGAGGACATTAAAGGTGGAAGGCAGTGTTAGGAATGGTGGAGCAGAAAGGCAAAAGGATCCCAGGGCCAGCACACCCGCCCTGAACTGCCTACTCCAGAGTCTTTAAGAGGGAGGAATTAACTATCTCATTTCAGCCTCCATTAATTGGGGTTCCTGTTGCATGTAGCTGAGCCTATTCCTAACTGATAAATCACCTAATCCAGAGGGACAACTCCTGGAAAGTTAGAAAGGTAAGGAGGAAATAAGTTGGGAAAAGGATACAAGGAGGGTCCAGAGTGTAGATTTCAGCTTAAGAGCAGCAGAGGCCATTGAAAGGAGTTGAGGAGAGTCTCAGTATTAAATTTTAGTTTTAGGAAGCAACAGAGTGAAAGTCATCTCGGTGAGAGCTGCATTGAAAGGAAGGAGAGACCGAAGTCAGGAAAACTAATAAGGAAGACAATGTGACATTCTGTGCAAGGAATATTATCCCGAAATAATGTCGCACAACAGTGCTAAAAAACAAGGCTCTAATGACAGCAAGACCCGGAGACCCATCTGGGCTTTGTCCCTTATTAGCTAAATGGCCCTGACCATTTACCTTCTCAATGCCTTGGTTCCTCCTATGTCCATGAGATTGTTAAGAGAATTAAGTGAGGCCACATGTGCTCAATGCTTAGAACAGTACCTGGCATATAATAAGCACCCACTAAGCTGCCGTCGAGTCTGTGGTGGTGAAAGACAGATTCTAGGCAATAAGACAGCCTAAGATGGAAACAACAGAACACCGAGACCAGGTGGGTGGTAGGAGGCGTGACTAAGAGAGGTAGAGGAGTTTAAGATGTCTCCCAGAGTTCTGTGGAAGAACCAGTTTGGGGAGAAAGATGATGAGCCCAGTTTTGGACCTGTGGAGTTGGTGGTCCTCCTGGCTGGCCACATGCAGATGAGCAGTGTTCCCCTGCCTGGGCAGATAGGGAGCCCGCGGGGACCTGAGCTGGAGAGGGGCTGGTGTGCAGCTAGGCCCCCCAGGTGATGAGATCACAGCCTTTAGGTGAGGGTGCAGCACGAAAAGACAAGGAGACCCAGAAGGAGCCCTGTGTCTGGTGCTGATGGACAAAAAGGAGCCAGCAGGGAAACTGAGGAGAACTGAGTTCAAGGCCATAGGAAACGCAGAAGGAGTGTTCCAGGAAATTCGGGCTGGGGCGAAGGGGTGGGGGTGGGAGGAATTTGCAGAAAGAATAGTCGGTAGCACCAGATGCTGCAGGGCCATCAAGGTCTGAGGAAAGAGGACTGAGTTGCAGGGCAAAGAGGGCCTTAGAGACCTCAGGGTTAACTGAGGGTCATCAGGATGATCGTAACTCCGGGTGATGCAAGGCTCAGCGGCTCAGAGGAGAAGTAAAGGAGAATGACAGGTCAGGGAGAAGGTCTGTATGAAAGCGAGGAGGGCGTTATGCAGTAGTGGGAGCTAGCTAATAAGGCGAAGGAAGGCAAGTACAATGCTGGGAAGAGACTTAGGAAAGTGAGAAGTGCAAACTTGATGTCCATGACAGGACCCAAAGGTGGGCTGTGGACAGAGAAGGGTGGAGAGAGGGTGCGGTGCTGGGGGCAGGGGGTCCATGGAGAAGGGGAACAGAAACGAACCCATTTACTGAGCACCCACACTGGGCCAAGCACCGGGCCAGGCACAAGGTCAGGCCTTGGCAAGCATCCTCAGCGTCCCCCTGTCTCGCTGTGAGGCCCTGCGGTTCCGGGCGCTGGAGGACCCGGCTGGGGTCTTCGACCATCGGTCTGAACTCACGGCGGCACCCTTAATTGCCAAGTGTCACTACGTGAGGAACAAAACAGTAGAACTTGGGAAGCAGACACAAGGATGCTTCCCCAAGTGAGAGTAGGGATCGAAGCGATTTTGAGCGCAGATGCAGAGGAAGAGCCGGTTGGAGCAGCAGAGTCAGGCACCTAGGAGGGGTTCGCTAGAAAGCTCGCCCTCCCCCACTACGCCCCGCCCCCGCCCAAACCCCAGTCCTGAGGGTCGCGGCCAAGCAGCTCCCGCCAGAAGGGCCTGCGAGCGTCTCCCAGCAGGGGGCAGCAGCGCCCCGCAGAAAGCCGGCTCCGCTGCCCAGGCCTCGGAGCGGAGCAGGGGCGGAAGGAGGGTCCTGGGGGACCCGGCTGGGGAAGCCCCGCTTCGGCGGGCGTGCCCTCCCAACCACCCCGGCAGGCCTGCTGCGTCGCCTGCTGCCCCGCGAGGTCCGGAACATTCTTCCTGGGTCTCGCGCCCTTGGTAACCTCCCCAAGCCATGCACCTGAAAGTCTGTCTGCACAGGGCGGCGGCTCGGTAAACAGGCGTTTCTCGTTCCCGTTCACCTCCTCCACCATCTCCCTCCCACGCTCCTGTCTCTGCCCTCCTCTGTGCCTGGAAGCTCACCCTGGGGGTTTTCCCCACAAGTTTTCGGCCCATCCGCACTGGGTGTTCTGGCGTCCCGACGCCCCTGTGGGACATTTTCCACCCTCTGGGCACAGCGCAAAGACCCCGGCCCGGCTTTGGCTCCATTCATGGACATCGAGCCAGCACCTTCCGTTCTCCTAAGTCTCTTTCTAGCACCTTACTTTCCCATTTCTTCTATTTTCTTCTCATTATTAGCTCCCAGTACGGTACAACTTGGCTTTTTACCTGGCCAGCCCCGCTTCTGGCTCCCACCTTGCGGAGCAAGGTCCCACCTCTTCCTCCGGCCCCTCTCCACAAAGCCCGGCTACTCTGCAGGACACCTGGTGTCCTTGGGCTCTGCCAAGAAGGCCCCGAGTCTGCCTTGCAGGAACGGCCGCGGAGGGCTTCCTTACGGCCTCCCTTACCCAGGCCCTGAGAATCCAGCTTGCGACTGATGCCCCAACAGCTCGGAGCAGCCAGGTTGCACAAACATAACTCACCACATATCGGATGTGAAGGGAACACAGAGTATCATTATTTTGCTTAGTACTAATCTGGTCTTTCTCCTCTGAGCCCCACCCACTAGTTAGTGGGTTGGGGAGGATAAACTAAATGTCCAATCCAGTTAAAGTTTGAGCCGATATTTTAAACCTTCAGATAATGTTTGGTCTTTAAGAAAACACCCAGTGTCCCTGATATGTCTGCTCCCTCCGCCTTTCACCCTACAGGCCTGGGGAGGGTGGGGGGAGGTTTCTCCCATCATGGCGCTGGGGACACTGGGTTCTTTGGTCCCACAAGGGCCCTTGGATGTGTGCTGTCCACTGGTGTTTAGAGAAAAGTCCTTGTTTTGCCTGGGTCATGTTTGACCTCCTGGCCTCCAGTCCTGAAGGTGTGGCCGGTTCTTCCAGCCAGGGCAGTGCTCCTGGCGACAATTTGGTGACTCAGCCTCAGCTAGGCCACAGGCCTCGCTCTTTCCATTGGCTCTCCAGTGTGTTAGCTGGAAGTCCGCCCCTTAGATAGGACTGGGAGGTCCCTGCTCTCCAAATAGCAGACCCTTAGGTGGCCCCATTGGTTCCCCACTCAGCGTCTGCACCTCGTGGGGTGAAGGTGGCCCAGGAAAGCTGAACTTCAGGCCTCTCCCAGGCTGAGCCCCTTTTCTGTGGCTGTGCTCTGGGTTTTGATGGGGCAGCATGTGAAGTGGCTTCCTCCCAGAGTCCCCAAGGGTGACACTCACTTCTCTAACACCTTCCCTCTATAGGCTCAGAGATGGGGTCAGTAGGGCAGTTCTGCCGATTGCCTGACTTTTCCCAGTCTGTCCACTTCCTCCTCTTTTTTAAGATTCTCAGGTACAGAAAAGGGATGAGCTTTGTCTTTACTTCTATGTCTTTCTTTCTGACTCCCATGAGCCCTAAATGACTGGCTTTGGTCTCTTACTCTGTATATCAGAGAACTGTGCTTTAGGCTTAGTCTTGATTCACTAGAGGAAGAGTAAAAATAATTTGGAAAATCCCTTCTCCAGGTAATGGTCTGGCTTGTAAGTCTGGGACTTTCTCATAATCCTGTTTTATGACCAAAGCGGAACATTCCCTGGTTTTCTCCTCTGGAATTCCTTCCTTAACCAATATGAACCCATACACACAGATCCCCGTCTCCCCTGGCTCCTCCTCACTGCATTCGTGGTCACCCCTTCTCCTACAGGCAGGCAGACACGTAGGGTGAGCCCAGGGTGCGGGACACAGAAGAGGAGAGCATATTATATTAGTGCCTTAAAGTGGATGCCCCTTCCCTCTCCTGAAGCCTAAACACTTTTCACATCTGATCCAAGTCACTTAGCTTTCCTTGTTCTCTCACTGTTCTGTAAATCCCAGGTCTCCATCCCTTTCTCTTGCTTCCCCAAAGAAGCTGTCAGCAGCATCTCTCCTCCAAGATGCCAGGTGGAGACACTTGGGCTCTACCTGCTCTCACCACCGTGAGCATACCCCAGCGCCCACTGCAGCCTCGCCTCCCATCCTGCGCCTTCCGGTAAAGCCCAGGCCTGTTACCATTCCTTCGATGTTCAGATGCCTTTCCCACTTCAGTGCCATTTCACATGCTCCGTTCCCTGCCTGAGCTTTCCGACACCTGACTCTTTCCTAAGGCTCATCTCACTGTCGTGTCCTGTGTGGAGGCTTTCTTAACTTTTCTAAGTCCTTGTGATTTCTCCCTCTGAGGGCCTGAACCACTTCAAATCCCTCTCATCCTGCCCTGTACTTACAGCTATGTTTGTATTTCTCTCCCCACTGCACTGAAATCTCTTGGAAGGCAGGAATGGTGTATCACTCAGCTATCTATCTTCCCCAGGGCTGTCAGTTAAATTAAATTGAGTATGATTATCTACAGAAATAGCCCTAGAGCACATTTTAAAGTAGGTACAAACACATGAACTCAGGCAAACGGTTTCATTTCTTTGGCCTTGATTTTCTCATTTGTTAAATAGTTGAGTTGGTTTCCATGATGTTGTAGATTACTCCATCTTTGACTCCATGATTCTACCCATGCTCTCCTGTGACTTGTATGCGCATATGCATGTGTGTGTGCATGCGTGCGTGTGTGTGGGGGGGCGGGGCAGGGTCACTAATCAGGGAGGCCAAGTGGAGTGTTAGAACGGCCCAGACTTCGTATTAGCACAACCTTGAGATCAAGGCTTGGGCACTCACCTGCTGGGTGACGGGCATGCTACCTTCTCTGAGTTTAATGGAAAACAAGGAGAATCATGCATCCGCCCAATAAACATGAACTGAGTGCCTGCTCAGTGTATGCACTGGGTTGGTAGCTGGGGATATGGAGTAAATGTGACATGTCCCCTCTCTGTAGGAGACCAGAGTCCATTAGAAGGAGACAGACCTGCAAACAAGTCAGTGTAATCGAGTGTAGAAGTTCTCTGTGGGACAATGTCCAGGACACAGCGGGGACACAGAAAAGGGAGAAACAGATAACAGATTCCAGAGATGACCCAGCTGGGAGTGAGACAAGGACGGCTTGCCTGGGGACATGAGACGAGAAGGGAATGCTCCTGGAACTCTTGGGTGGAGGGAGAGAGAAGTGGTGTGAGGCCCGTAATTGTCACCATGAGCCTTCTCTGACCCAGATTGATGAGACCTAGGAATCTTGGCTCCTGAATCCATTTCTCAAGAGGTGGTCACAGCTGACATTTAGACTGCTGGCCTGGGCCCCTGACCTGTTGGTTTCACTCCAGGCTCTGGTCCCTTTCCTTGTGGCCGATGAGTCATCTCCAGTACCTGAGGTGGCCTCCGAAGCCTCGGCTCCGCAGCGGCCTTTGCTCAGCTAATTTTCCAGGGAAGAGCCATGCTTGATGAAAGGTAACTAGTTCCATAAGAAGTGACCCCTCCTCAAACCCACCTCTTTACTGGGTCCAGGGGAAATATTTTCTGGCACAGAATTCACAGGAGTTTCTACCAAGGGACAGTCTGAAAAGGCAGCATTAGCCGGAGGAAGCTGTTCAAACGCCATCCATTTTGACACTTGGCAGGATTAGCAATGCACCTCTTCCCTCAGAGAGTGGGAAAGCTTCCAGAATTAGTCCGCCGGCAGAAAGGGAGGTTGAGCAAACAGGCATATTGTTTTCTCATAGCTGTCTCTCTTGTTAATGTTTGGTCGGCCAGCCGTGCATTTTTGGAGTGTTACATAGGCTTACGCTCAGCCTTCATCAGAGAACAATTAGGATGAGTGTGGGGAGAGGCCAGAGGGTCAGGGACAACAGATGGGCCTCCACTTAAGCAGGTTACAAGTTCATTGCTCCAGAGGAAGGAGACCCATCTCTGGTGGGGGGAGCGAGGCGCTGGGTTGAAAGAGGCAGCATGGAAAGATGGCAGAGGGCCCCTCCTTTCTGAAGCACCCCTTTGGGACGAGTCTCTGTATCTTGGGCAGATGATTTAGTTTTCCACAAAGGAGCCTCGGCAGCCCTGGCAGAACCGAGAAGTCGAGGGCCTGGTGCCATACTGAAATCGCAGCATCACTGTGTTTCCAGCAGAGGGATTACTCCTCGGTGAGCCAGCGAGCTTGGGAACATCATTTGGAAGCAAAACCACATTTTTTTTTTCAAAAAAAAAATTTTTTTTTTTCTAAGGAAACTTTGCATGCAGTGAAGTCAGGGCTTAACTCTTGAGGGGGAGTAGCATAGGGGCGGCCTTTGGTCTTGGCTGATGGAACCCATGCTTCTGGGTGGAGGGTAGGTTTCCTGTGGTGAAAGGTCAGCTGAGGTGTCTCTAAGGCGAGACAAAAGATTCTGTCTTGTAGAGGGCTGGTTAACAGGATGAAAGTGCTAGTATTTTGGTAGAAAAGGACAAAAGGTGAAAAAGAGAGTCGTATGAGTTAGTCTTCGCTGCAGAACACACCACCCAAAACTCAGTGGCTGAAAAGAGCACCCATTTTATTGAGTCATGGCTCTGTGGGTCAGCAGCTCGTTCTTGGCTCAGCTGGTGGTTCTTCTGTTCATCTTACTTGGGATCATCTGGCTGCAGTCATTTGGCAGCTCGAAATGGGATGGGTAGTCTAAGACGACCTCGCTCACTTTTCTAGGAATTGATGCTGGCCATAAGCTGGACCATGTGTCTCCAGAGACCTGCCTCGGTTTCTTCACAAGGTGGCCGGGTTCCAAAAGCACCAAGGGAAAAGAAAAGCTCAACTTACAATCATTTTTCCAGTCTCTGCTCGTGTTACATTTGCTGTCCCATAAGCAAAAGTGAGTCTCATGGCCAAACTCCCAGTCAGTGTGGGAGGGGCCATAGCAGGGTGTGGATACAGGGAGGGGGCTCTGGCTCCTCTGGGAGCCATTACCATGACTGTCTACCCACAAAGAGGAAGTAAATCTGTAATGGATTCGAGTACCGTAACCTCAGTGGGATGCAAACCATGCTAGTCAGGGTCCATACGAGTTCAAGCTGAGGGGAGAAAGACCAGAGAATCATCTTGTTGGGTTTTTGGAACAGCCCTGCTATTTCCTGAGGATACTGGGGGTAGGGAGACACTTGGATTAGTAAGACTTGAAGAACTCAAGTGGGCGTCAAATTTAGCATCTCATAAAATTGTATAATGTCTTCTTCCTCCATGGATATATATCCAAATAGCTATAATCTGAGATTCCTCAGGCCTCCCCAGCCTATGAGAAAGATGACGGTGCAGCTTTAGAGTCTAAACAGGAAACTAGACACCACTTACAGTTTCTACAACAGAGGAAACTTCCAAGATTTCTAGTACCTTTGAGTTCTGTAGAGTACCATCTCCTGTTCAGTGGTCCCAAGATTGAGTTTAGGGAGTATCTAAAAATAATCATGACCAGTGTGCTATTTCATACTCCCTGTTGATGTTGTTGCTCTTTTTGTAAGATGGGCAAACTGGAGGAGCGCCCCCAGAGATGATAGAGCCTGGGGATCTGGAGGCGAGTTAGCATTGTGGCTGAGAGCACACATTTTGGCACTGGGCACGGCCTTGGGGAAAACATTTCCATGTGCACACAACGCTGCATTGTAGCTGAGAGCATGGGTGATGCCAATACAAGACTCACAGCCAAGCCAGGCCAACCATGTAGGATCTTAGGCAGAAGTATGGATCAGGAAAGTAGGGAGGGACTCGGAAGGCAGGGAGACCAGTCACTGCAACAGTCCCTGTGAAAGGTGATGAGCGATGACCATTCGGTTTTGGGTCAAGGTTTCCTGCACCCAAAGGGCAGGTGTGAGCAGCACAGCTGCTGGAAATAAGGAATGCTGTTGAAGGATACAAATGTCCTCTTACTTCGCCCACTCTGTATTTCAAGTCTGACTGGGCTGCCCGCTGTGCTCTCTGATAACCAGAGTCTGATCACGCTGCTGGTCACCGCTTTATCCCTGGCACCTTAGCAGAGTAGGTGCTTAATAAACACTTGCCGAATGAGTGTCGAATGGATCAATTTAAAAATTCATTGTAAGTTTCATATACACTAAATCCTTCTTATTACCATGTTTGTACTGTGCAAGGTTACTAACGCCGATTCATTTCATTTAAAACGTATTCTTATAACATCGAGAAAACAAAATTACAGAATGATTAGAAATTGGACGAGAAAACAATTACCCATAATGGCTACTTTCAAAGCAAATCTTATTACACGTCATGTTTTCCTCACATCTTTGCTCAAGTACTTGTATAATTTTACCCATTTGCATTTATATATGCCCATTCCATTTTGTTTCTTCTTTTTCATTTTTTATTTTTTTACAACGAAACAGCATACCATAAGTATTCTACATTGCTTCCTAATCTCCATATTTATTCTGCATCACCCCATTGCTTAGTTTTAACGTCAAGGCTTCAGAAACCTGACTCCTGTGTGGACTAAATTACCAGTGCGCACGCGCAAGAGTTTCTTCCGCCCTTTAAACAGAGCGCTCGCTTTCCATACACCTCCTCTGGACCCTACCCACGTCTCTGTTTCCTTTCACTGCAGAACTGCCCTCAAGTGTCATCTGTCTCCCATTCTTCTCCCCCTCGTCTCTCTTCCCACTCCATGCAGGCTCTTGTCTCCCCCATCGCCCCACCATTCCACAAATTGCTCTGATCAAGTCAACAATGACCTTAAGGATGCTAAATCAAATGGTCATTTTCAGATCTCACCTTACTTGACTTATCAACAGTGCTCAGCATCATTATTTCACACTCTTCAGCCCTCTTTCTTGAATCCCTTTCTTCTCTTAAATTCCAAGAGAGTTCTTCCCGTATCCCTGAGTGCCCCTGCTTAGGCTTCCCAAACTCCAAATGTTGGCATATTCCAGAGTCAAGTCCACCCAGCCTGTCTTGCCTCTGTCTTTACCCATACTCCCTTGCCGTCTCATTCACGCTCTTGCTGTCTCTGAGCCCCGAGGACTTTCACTTCTATATCTACAGCTCAGACTTTTCCTCTGAACTACAGACTTATAACCAACTGCCAACTCGCCATCGCCACTTGGATGACTAATAGACTTCACAACCTCCATGTGTCCAAAAATGAAACTCCTGACCCTCCCCTCCAGCCTTCTTCTCCCACACTCTTCCCCATCTGAGTCCGTGGAAATTCTATCTTTTCAGTTACTCGGACCAAAGGGCTTAGCATCATCTTTGATTCTTCTCTTTTCCTCTTCTAGATTTAATCTGTCGATGAATCCAATGGCACCACCTAAAGATATATGTTAAATCGAATGCTTCCGGTTCTCTCCACTGGTCAAAACCACCATCCTATCACATCTGAATTACGTCACAGGCATCCTAACTTCACCTCACTTGGCCCCCAATGGTTGGTTCTCAATGCAGCAGCCAGAGTGAGTTCCTGTTAGTTCAAGTCATAGCATGTCATTCCTCTGCTCCAAATGTTCCCATAGCCTGCTGTCTTAGTCCATTCGGGCTCCTGTCAGAAAAGACAACAGACCGGGTGGCTTATAAATGCCAGAAATTTATTTCCCAGCATTCTGAAGGCTGGAAGTTGAAGATCAGGGTGTCAGCACAGTCAGGTAATAGACCAATTCCGGGTCACAGGCTTCTTGTTGTATCTTCACATGGTGGAAAGGGCAAGGGAGCTCTCTGGGGCCTCTTCTATCAGGGTGATAATGTCATTCACAAAGGCTCTGCTCTCATCACCTAATTACCTTCCAAAGATCCCACCTCCTCATACCATCACCTTGAGGGATTGGATTTAAAATATGAATTTGGAGGAGATACAGACATTTAGACCATAGCACCTACCGTGACACACAGAATGAAGTCCAAAGTCCTCACCTTAGCCTCCTACAAGGCCCTCCACACCTGAAACTTGTCTCCTGTTCTCCCCCTAGCTTGCTCTCCTCCTAGTTTACTCTCTACTGCACTTAAACTGGCCTCCTTACTGTCCCTCGAATGCTCTGCTTCTATCACAAGACCTTTGAACTTGCTGATTTCTGTCTGGAATGCTTTTTTCAGAGTACCTGACCTTTCGACTCCTTCCAGTATTTGTTCGAAATCGAGTCCTTCTCTGACTACCTTGGGAAGAGTACCGCCTAATCCCCTGCCATGCCCGTTTCTTTTGGTTGTCTTATGTTTCTCCACTTGACCTACCGTATTGTTTATTTATTCTCTTTTGTGTCATGGGCCTCTCCCCATTAGACTATAAGACCCTTGAGGACAAAGATTCTTATCCTTTTTTCCTCAGAGCTATATACTCAGTGCCTACGACAGTGTCTGACACATGGTACTTGTTGAACGAATTAACCCGGGATCTAGCATCTGAGAGGTAAAAGTTTCGTGCATGTGACGTAAAAAAGCAGAGTATAAAGATAAAGAGCCTGGGGCCTCTGTGCGTCTATTGTCTGTTCATCACACAGTAACCCAGCCGTCTCCAGTTGCCACATGACACAACTGTGAGCTACTTCAGGGTGAAGACTGTTTTATCATTCCTGCACTCTTCTTTTTTTTAGCTTTACTAAAGTGTAACTGACAGAACTGTAATATATTCCAAGTGTACAAGATGACGATTTGATATACGCGTACCATTTCCACACTCTTCCCACCCAGCCCTAGGCCTGTTGCATAGGAGTTGCTATTAAATATATTGTCGAGTTTGTTAAAAAGCGAGAAAGAGCTTCTGCAACTAGAGTCTGGGAGCGCCACCCACGACCAGCTTTATCTCTTCCCCAGTTTTGCTTTGGGCTAGCCTGTATACGAAATACATTCACTTATTTACTTAATCAGTCAACAACTTCAGCTTTGCAGTATCACGTGATTGTTATTATTATAAACAGTGTTTCTCCAAAAGAAAATGCAAAGGCCGATTCCTCTAATGCTTTCGCTAAGTGCTCTTGTTCCAAGGAGAAGCTTCTGTGCCCCATCCGATCAACATGAATCTCAAATGCACTAAGTTTGGCTGAGCAGACGTCATTTTTAGCTCCTCCTACCCTGCTCCAGAATTTTGGAGGGCATATCCCTGCCAAAAGCCCTCCCCGACCCTGTAAGTGCACTGCCGGCTGCTCACCACCACAGCAGATGTGTGGTCACACACAATTAAGAGGGTGCAGGCCATTAGTGGACAGACGGCATGCAGTATGCACAAAGAGCCAATGAGCAAAGAGTGGAAACCAGAGTGGTGAGATGGCCGAGCCCGTCCCAGCCCCTTGCTTGCTCTCTTCAGCTCCTAGTACTTCCTCATAGCAACGCGAACCATCCTGCTAATGTTCTAATCCCTTATATCTGAGACACCAAGAGATAGACTGAGAAGCTCATCACGAGTGAGGGGCACTGACTGTCCTGGTCCCCGGCATCATCCCGCCGCCTCTTCAGGTGTTGACACCTGAGTGTGGTCACTTTATGGGAAGGCTATTCGGTAGCAGTGGTGGTTTGGCCCACACCTCCTATTCGGATTGAGAGCAGTTGGCTCTATCATTCGAGTCTCTGACTGGAGGAAGAAATGCTTCGGAGGAATACGAAACTGCCATCTTCATACTTCACAACCTCAGAGAGGCCTGTGCCAGCCAGTTCTCGTGGGGTTTACTCTGCATTGTCATGTTTTGCACAGACAGTATGCGGTAGTAGTTATGACTGTGTATGTAAAAAGGACCAAAGTGATACACGCGCCAACATGCATGATCTCGGATGCATTATGCTAGGGCAGTGGTCTTCAACCAGGGGTGATTTCGCCCCTACCCAGGGGGCATTTGGCAATGTCTGAAGACATTTTTGGTTGTGAGAAGTGAGGAGGGAGATGCTACTGGAATCTAGTGAGCAGAGGCCAGGGATGCTACTGAAAATCCTCCAGTGCTCAGGACAGTCGCCTACAACCAAGAACTATCAGGTCCCAAATGTCGATAGTGCTAAAGTGGAGGAACCTTGTGCCAAGTGAAAGAAGCAGACTCTGAAGGGTACGCATAGCGTATAATTCCAGTATATGATGTTATGGAAAAGGCAAAACTAGAGGGGAAAAGTACATTAGTGGTTGCCAGAAGTTGGGGCTGAGAGGATGTGATGGGCTTCCAAGGGGCATAAGGAAATTCGATGTCGCATGGAAATATTTTTTATATCAGTTGTGGCGGTGGTTACACATATGACTGTCAGAATACACAGGACTAGACACTAAAAGGAATCAGTTTGACCCATGTAAATTATACCTGAAACAAATAAACAAAAACAGTTCTATATGAACCAAAGCAATTCTGGAGAAGGTAGGAAAAAAGTAACCACCCCCTCCACCCCGCCCCCCAGAAAAGGTCCAAGTGGCAAAAAAAGAAATGAAGGGAAACACGAAAAGACAGATTTTTGTTTGCTTGTTTCCGTAACTAAATTACTGATTTCCCCTCAGCAAATGACACTTTATCAGAAGTTACTTTGCTGTTAAGGACCAAAACTTTTATAAAACAGTTCGAGATATAATCATCATGAAATAAATTGCACAAATTTGGAATGTACAATTCGATAATTTTTTACTTGTGTATATTCCTGTCAATTATCACAATCACAACGAACATATCCATCCCCCTCAAAAGTCACCTGTTGTCCCTTTATAATCCTTCTCTCCTTGAAAAATAATGACAATACTGATCTCACACGGTTGTCATGAGAATTTAAATGAGAGTCAAACATAGAGAGAGCCTTGTTATACACCTTGCTTGCTTTCTTTAGGTGAGGGAAGAAGCTAGCGCACAGTGAAAAAAATCTAAAAGTAGACCATCTGCATTCCATGCTCAGAAGAAGAAATGCCTTCAGAGGAAAATGCTTTCCTGCTCATTCTTTGTATTGGAGTGGGTGGAGCTGAAGATTAAATAAGGGTCACAAGCAATGCGGATGTGCTCAAAAAATGCTCGTTGAATGAATGAATGAACGAACCAGATCTGTGTGCTTAAAAACCTAGCTTTAGAGACAAGAACAACAATGAAAGAAATGCAGACAAATAAAAGGCATGATATCACCACGTGGCACAAAATACACATGCATTTTAAACTTAAATACGTCTCAAATCAAATTCGTATCCTTCCCCACGAAACATACTCTTCTTCCTGAAATCCCTCAGTCGATGGCTGGTCCCACGGTCCTCGCTTAGTCACCCAAACCAGAAGCGTCTGAGGCAGCCTCAGCTTCCCATGCTCCCTCAGCTTCACGCTCAATTCCGCAGACGTACATTCCCATCAAGTTGATGTCATCTCTTGATGTCCTTGACTTCCTTTTCATCTCTGTGGCAAGTTCCAGCTCTCACCGAATCTTATCTGGACTACTGGAGCAACCTCTAAGTTCACCTTTCACCTCTGGTCTCTAAAACTTTCCTAAAACACGATGGTACTTCCCTGCTTCAAATCTCTGCTAACTTTCCATTTCCCCTACGGCAAGTCCCACCCTCTTAGGTATCAAACATTTCATCACCTGGACTAAGTTTAGCTGTCGGTCTCTCACCCACAGCTGAGGTGCTGGCCACACTTAAGTGTTCATCTTTCTCCAACTACACCACGATAATTTCTTTTATCATGTCTTTTTTATTCTTGTTAAGTTTTTAAAATTGTGGTAAAATCTCTGTAACATTTTTAGTGTACAGCTCAGTGACATTAAGTACATTCACATTGTTGGGATCCATCTCCAGAACTTTTCGTCATCTCAAATGGAAACTCTATACCCATTAAACAAAAACTATCCATTCTCTGCCTCCCCCAGCCCTGGTAAGCACCGTTCTGCTTTCTGTTTCTATGAATCTGACTGTTCTAGGTACCTTATGTTAGTGGAATCATAAAATGCTTGTCTTTTTGTGTCTGAATTTCTGTCACTTAGCATAATGTCTTCAAGGTTCATGCACATCATAACATGTGTCAGAATTACATTCCTTTTAAAGACTAGATAATCTTCCATTGTACATATATCACATTTTGTTTATCGCTTCATCTGTCATTGTTTCTGTCATTTGGCTGTTGTGAATAGGATGCTGTGAACATGGGTGAGGAAGTATCTGTTTAAGTCCCTGCTTGCTATTCTTTTTCTTCCTGTGTCTTTTTATATTACATGTACTTTTTGACACATGAGTCAGCTCAGAGACATCTTTCATCCCTCTTTCTGAAGAACTCCTATTCATTCATCGAGACTCATTTCAAAAGTCCCTTCCCTGATTTAATCGAGGAGTGTTGGCCATGCCCTCCTCTGCACTTCCTCACTCTTACACACTGGGCTTTCTTATACTTCCTTCATTGAATCACTGTCTACTTGCCTTACTAAACTATGATTTAGTAAAAAGAGGGCTTACCTTGTTTATCTTTCTCCTTCAGATATCATGCCTAGCCTATCTGACAGAACTCAATAAATATTTAAGAACAAATATTTTAAGGACTGCCTCTGTATTCTTCAGGCTGAGCCTCTGTGGGGACTCAAAAAATATTAGTCATTGTTGACTTTTATTGTCTATTTGCGCCAGGGAAAGATCCAACACAGAGGTCTGACACCAGAAGTACTTTCCAGCTGTCACAGGGTCCTTATACCCTGCAGGGTCCCTGAACAGTTGATTCACCATGGTTAAATGTTCTGCAACACAACCCCTTTCAACGACCCTGTTACTCATCTACCTACAGAGCCCTGATGGGGAACTCGAGCCAGCTGAACTTTCCTTCACATCTTCAACCTGGCTGACTCAGACCTTTCTGCTCGTGCCCAAGGCTGAGGACCTGGGGAGCCTTGAGTTTAAGAATTGGAATGAACTCTCAACTTCAGAATTAAAAAGCATTTTCTCAGCTTTTAGCCTCTGCAGGCAAAGAGTTTCG
This sequence comes from Rousettus aegyptiacus, assembly GCF_014176215.1. Taxonomy (NCBI): domain Eukaryota; kingdom Metazoa; phylum Chordata; class Mammalia; order Chiroptera; family Pteropodidae; genus Rousettus; species Rousettus aegyptiacus. Next base: position 14,390,414 of record NW_023416285.1, read on the forward strand.
TAGTTATAGGAGAGCCATGGGAAACCTAAAGGATGGGTCTTAGCTTCCCAGCCGCCCCCTCTTCCCCTTTTCCTGGCCCCGCTCCCTCCCCATCGGCTCTACCTTTTCTTTCCAAATATCCTAGTGTGCACTCTCGGCCTTTACCATGCCTAAGATCTTGATTCTCAAAAAGGAAGAAGCATCTCACCTGCGCTGGATGATGATGCATGCAGCACATCCCGGTGTATGGCATTTATGTGTTCATCCATTCATTCACTCCCTTAGCATTTTGATCTCCATACGAGAGGAATCCACGTATCTGCTCACATTTGAGAGGCAGAAACAGTAGGGGTGCATTCCCTTCCTTAACTGGGAAGTACATGCCCGCATGTGTGCACACACCTTTGAAGAAAGTTCATTCGCTTTCTAATAAAATTTAAGTGCAGCCCACAGTGAGTCTGGAGTGTTTTGAGGAGTTTTGAGTGGGCTCCTTGGATAACTTAACCCCTCCTTATGTCATATTCGGCCTCTAAAATATTGGGACCAACCCCACAGCGATGCTTCAGCCAGCAAAGAGAACCTGAGAAGCTCTTCCTTGTATCCTATCTCGACTCCTTCCTAGCCTCTTCAGCTTTTCATTTTCTTTCCTGCCCTTTCCACTCCAGTCAACGACATGTCCTTTCTTAGGTGTCAGTCATCGTCTACTTCATCAACTTCCAGATGGGAGACGGATGGGACTTGGAGGGCGGGGAAGTCCTGCAGGTGGAGGAGGAGGAATGAAAATTTAAGACGAACATCTGTTCTGATTATGGAACGTCTTTAAAAACATTTGGGGTGTGATTCCAGATGTACAAGTAAACTGGCTAGCAGAGTTTCAGCCCCTGAATATGGCATAGATAGAGGGTCTTCCTAAGTTACATTACGACAAGGTTCAATTCCCTTAGCCTTGGAGGCAGCCACTCCAGAAAGTCTGGAGCGGGAGGTGTGGGGAGAGAGGAGAGAAGCAAGAGGAGAAGAAAAGCCCATGCCCTTCACACTGAAGGTAAAGTTCAGGGAGACCTAGGAGACCCCAGCGGCAATTGCAAGGCCTTGCATTAAGGCGGTGGCTCTTGGCTTCAGGCCTAGATAATTGGATGGCTGGGCTGAAAAAATTAGAGCAGATTTAGAGAAAGATAATGACCAGTTTGGGCTATGGGACCATCAACTGTCAGCTGTTTCCCACCCGGGCATGCACATCTGCTCCTGTTCCCCGAGTCTGTTTTCTGCGTGGTAGTCTGAGTGATTGCCCTGAGGGCAAGCTGATCGAAGCTGAGCAGGAGCTTCTCAGTCCTCCTGACTTTAGCCCAGGTCCTCAGTGTGACCTGCTGTGCCTCACATACATCGCCCATGCCCACTTTCCAGTCTGTTCGTTCACAGTCTGTCTTTCCCGATAGTGAACTCGGTGAGGCCAGGAAGTACGTCTGCCTTGTTCTTGACTTCATTTGCAGGACCTGTTGCATAGTTAGTTCAAAAGAGAGAAGTCAGAGAGAGAAAGAGAGAGAGAGAGGGAGGGAGGGAGGAAAGGAGAGAGAGAGAGAGATGAAGGAGGAGGAGGAGGAGGAGAATGCATATTATTCAACTGGAAATTCTAGCAGGTAGTTTGAACTATAAATTTGGTGCCACCGGCAAGAAGAGAATAGACGAGGGAATGGAAGTGAGTTTGCATATGGAGAGAAGAGATGGTGGCCTGGGATGAAAACCGAAAAAATGGGGGAACGAAGACCTTTCGGGTGGCCGCATGAGTGAAGAAGGGTAAACGACCCTGAAGGAGGCTGAGAAGGAGGTGCTAATGACAGAGCCGGGGGACCAGGGAGAATTTAAGGCAACAGGAAGGAATGCTAAATGCTACCAAGAGATGCCACATGAGAAGGACTGAAAAGCGCCCATGTTCATAGGCAATTCGGGGGATAGAGGAACAAGTTAAAGGACACGAAAAAAGAGATGGTCAGGACACTGTAGAGCATGGGACACTGTGCAAGACAATCAGGATGATTTCTTGAAAAAATGCAACGTCATTTTTAAAAAAGTGGTGAGGAAGTCCTAGGTTAAAAGAAGCTGAAGAGACTCAACCACAACAATGCATTAGATTGTATCCTGGTTCAGGAAACAATTTAAAAACTAAAGTTAGCTGTGTAAATATGTGGAAGAAGAGCCTTCCAAGGAGAGGGAACAGTCCACGCCAAGGCTCCAAGAGGACCCTGCCTGGCCCTTTAAGGAACCACAAGGAGCCCAGTGTGGCTGGAGGTGGGTGAGCGAGTTTCAAAGAGGGTAGAATGTATAGGGTCATTGTAAAGACTTTGAACTTGACTCAGTGTTCAACACGTTAAACTCAAAACGTCTATTTGACATCCAAGTGCAGATGTTGAGTAGGCGGTTGGGTACATGAGTCTGAAATTCAGAGGAGAAGCTAGGAAAGGAGATAAAAATTGGGGAGTCATCAGAATAGGAGAGGATCCCAAAGCCGTAAGACTGAATGAGATCACCAAGAGCATGAGCATAAAGGGAGGGTCCAAGGAAGGCATGTTGGGGCGCTCTGACGCAAAGGCCAGGAGAAAGGAGGGCGAAGCCGAGGCGGGCCCGACGACTGGCCAGCACCCAGGAGACGAGGAGGGGACCGAGTGAGGACGGTGTCACTGCAGGGAGGCGCCGGTCCCTGCTGCTGGTGTGGGCCAAAGATACAGCTTCAGACCTGAGTTTGTCCGCACGGAGGGACGGCTGACTTTGACCTCGGCGGGGCGGTTTTGGCGGACTGAGGTGGGCCAACGCTCATCTGGATGGGGTGCAGGCGGAATTAGGAAGGACGTAATTGGACACCATGCGGACAGGGAGCTGAAACAGGAGTAGAGAGATGGGTTCACAGCCAAAGGGGAAGGGGGTCAAGAAAAGTTTTTAGCTTTTTTTTTTTTTTTTTTTCCTGTGTTCGCTTTAATTTTGGAGAAAAGATAGCTGGACCATACGCTGATGGGACCGAGCGAGTGAAGGAGTGGGTGAAAACCCCATTGCTGATACGGGGCCAAGCGAAGGTCCTCTGCCACATGGCAGGGGTCCGGGCAAGTTGACAAACCAAGTCCCAGGCCATGGGTGATACCCCAGGAGAGGAGGTAATGCAGAGGCTGGGACGCTGTTCCCCGCGGCCTTCCTGCCTCCGCTGGCTGTGTCCTGGGTCCTACCCTCCTGTTGACACCAGAATCTGGCTCTCCCCACAGCCGTCTTGCCTGGAGCCCAATTAAGGCAAAGATACAAAATCGCAGGCCATGGCCCCACGAAGTCTGGCCTGAGGGCTGCAGCCCATTTGGAAAACGTTTTAATTTCATTTGTGTGTTTTTTCAATTTGATTATTAAGTGCTGTTTGCACATGGACCGGGGAAGGCCTGTTTTTATTCGCTGCGCCCCTTCCTCCCTGGCCTGCGTGCCTCCCTGGTGAGTAATGGGGAGGCTGCTTTTCTGGAACACAAGGGAGAACTTCCAGCAAATTGCAAAAGCATGTTTCTTCCTTGAAAAATCCTTTCACACTTATTTTTTACTCCGTTTGTAAAGTTCATGAAAAGCCTCCATAAAAGCACTTTAAAGGGCCTTAACTTTCTTTGTTCTTCATGTCGAACTTTCTTTTTCTCTCTTGAGAGGGTAGGTAATTTAAAAGGGGTAATAAACAAAACATAAAGCCGGAGGGGTGAGCGGGTGTGATGAAGGGGAAGTGACAGACTATAGAAATGTCAGGGGTTTGCAGGTTGAGGGTGCAGGGAGGGGGGGGATTCCATCTGCATTTTCAGGAGATGACAGCCTAGTGCTTCCCCATGGCCTCTTAGATTTGTTTCTAAAGTTATTAACATTTAAAAGCAGGACTAGGGCGGCAGGGCAGAGAGAAAGAGCAAAACCATAAAGGCTCGGGAAGAACCACGAATCCTTTTAGGTATATTTCAGCGGCCTGAAATCTAAAGGGAACAGGAGATGGGAAAACAGGAGATAGAAAACAGTGTCGTCTGTTGTGGAGAATTTGCAAAGAAGGTTCCGCTTGAAAGCTGGAGCAGACCATTTCATCTGGGCGGAGAAATAGGTTCTTAAAGGAACCGAGGCCATACCAGGAGCTGATCTGCAGGGAGAGACATCACTCTGGTTCAGGTCGTTGTCAGACTAGGAAGCTTTCTGAGTACGGGCAGGGGGAGCAAGGAGCAGAGGGTCTAGGGTCCTGACACTTAGTGCCGGGCACTGGCGGCAGCTCGGCAGGCAGCTCGTGGGGCAGCCAGAGGAAGCGCTGTGGGGGGCGCAGAGGCTGTGCTCAGGACTGGGACCAGGGCCTCGGCCAATTACTGATCTAATCTCTGGGACAGATACTGGGACTGGCCCGCACCCAGTGTCTGAGTCCATGTAGGGCTGTGTGTCCGATGTCTCTGTCATTAGCCCTCTTGGCTCCAAATTTGGCAAAGTAATGATGGCGCCCAGCTCCCCGCCCCTCTGCCACTTCTCTCTCTCCGCGGCACCTTCTTCCCTCCTGCATGTCCGTCACCTCATTTTCTTCTCTCACCGCCCCAAAGAACTGCTAAGAAGAGGTTGAGAAGAGGCGGGAAGCAGCGTTTTGACAAAGGCCTGAGACAGAAAAACAGCACGTGTTTCTCTAGGGGATCGAAGACACAGAGGATGGGCGGGAAAGGGGAAGAATGAAGGGCCTTTCCGGCCCCTGCAGTCTTGGGGTCCACACTGTCCTCTGACTGTGTAGAAGGCCACCACGTCCCGTGCCTTCCCGATCCAGTGAGTAGCTCAGCTCGTGGGGGACGGCGACCCGGCCTCGATCAGCGGTGTCTGCCTGGGGTTCCGGGGTGTTCCAATGGCCTGGAGCTCCACTTCCCAGCACCCGCAGGCCTCCCTGAGCCTCGGGTGCAGCAGAGGAGAATTAGGAGTGCCCCCCGCCTCTCCCTCAGGGGCCGGCTGGACCCAAGGGCCCCGCTGGCTCTGCCGCGGAGGAAGCTGCCCGCGGGCCCTCCTGCTAGCCTGGTGCTCTCCACGTCTTCCTCTCCCCAGCTGGCCAGCTGCCTCCTCTCTGTTCCGCCTTTTCCTCACCCCTCCTCTCTTTCTCTTCCTCTTTCTGTCCCTCTGAACTTCAGATTCCCTCCTTCCTTCCCCCTCCCTTTGTCAGAGGGCCGGGAGAAATTAGGAGTTAGCCTTGGTGGCCTCAAACTTGGGACTGGTTTCCTGCTACGCTGTGGTTTCCCCAAAGGCCCCTCACCACACGCCACACTTGGGGCTGCTCCTTCAGAACGCCACCACGCGCTCTCGGAGGAGGGTGGGACAAAACTGTGCCTTTCTTCGTTACAGCCCCATGTGTAACCCCAGCCCAGAGAGTCTGCTTCCTCTGATGTCTGATCTTCTATTTTCTTTCCATTCTGCAAATGGAGAAACTGAGGCTCAGAGAGACAGATGTACCTGCTCTCTGGACCTTCCCCTGCCATAATTGTACCCGACTAAGGAACCACTTGCTAAATGCATCTAATTCCATTTTCTTCGCAGGGAAGATCTGGTCAACATGGTCGCATCAGGGTTATTAACTTCAGTTCTCTGATCCAGCCACCCTCTGCACCCTCTCATTGAGACACACGCTTCCTCTCGCTTCCACTGTCCCTTCCCTCACCCAAATTTAGCATTAGCTTCATGCATGTTGTGGCTCTTTCCGTACCCGGGCTGCACCAGAACCACTGAGAGAAGCAGGACTGCGTTTTGACACAGCTCCCAGCTCCTCGTGCGTCCATCAGCAGCCGCTTGAACGCACAATGCGTTTGTATGTGCAGTGGAGTTGTTTCGGCTTTGCAAACCCAAGACCATCAGCCCCTTTGCAGTGAATCAGCTTCCCTGATTAACCTGGGGTATGGAGACCCTGATCAAGAAGTTTTCTTAAATGCAAAGAGCGTCATCACTTTCAAAAGTCCTGGTGGAGGAATCTGAGCCAGATCGCTGTGATTATTCATCTGAACTAACTGGTCCTTTCCAGGGAGATGAATGAAAGCAGAGTTTGTCTAAACAGCCAGGAGAAGCCACCCCCTTGGCCCCTGGAAGGCTTTTTTTCAGGGCATGCTGTTTCATCTGCATGCTGATAGCTGTTTCGTATCGGGGCCGATGGGCTTGATGCGGCTGTTGCCACACACCCAGCACACGCAGCACAGCGGGGTCAGGAGGGAGTGTTTATGGGGCTCACCACTAATGACTCCCATTTACGGGACATGTGTGCAACAGCTGAGCGGGGCCAGCGAAGACAGGACATCATAAGGCCTGGGCTTTGCAGCCTGACTGCACGCACGGACTTCCCTGGGCAGCTGCAGAATGTTTCTCGTACAAGCTTCCGGGGGAATCCGAGGCTCCCCGGAATTCAGGCCTCTCGGTGAGAACAATGCCTCGACAGAGATGGCCCTGCTAGGGAGGCTGTTGGCCAGACTGATTAGATGAGGACAATAATAAAAATGACTGCTGTCATAAGAATGAAAGCTAACATTCACTGTTCACTCGCTTCATGCCAGACATTGTAGAAAGCACACGTGCATATATATATTTTTTTCTTTCATTTAATCTTCAAACGAGCGCATGAGGTTGGTACTGTTTTCTGTTTGTTTAATCTTCATTGTACAGAGGAAGGAACAGGCTCAGAGAGATGAAGTATTTTGCCCAAGGCCATAGAGCTTTAAATCCTAGTCTAACTCCAGGGCCCAGTGCTGTAGGTGTGGAAAAGTGAATTCTAAAAGTTGCCTCATCATTTTAGGTCACAGTTATGGCAGGATTGCATAGCAGTTAAAAACATGCATTTTGGTAGTTGAGCTACAGCTCTGCCACTTACAAGTTATACAAACGCCTTAAGCCTCAGTTTCCCCGCTAAAAGATGGGATAGTAGTAACACCTACCAGTAGGCCATGGAAAGGCCTAGCCGGGTGCCCACCACAGAATAAGCCCCAGTGAATGCGTGACACTGCGGCCACACTCACACGCTCACCCCACAGGGCCAGTGAAACCCCGAGTCTGAGCGTAGACCCCGGAGGCAGGAGCATGGGCTGGGACTCGGCTTCTGTGACCTGCCAGCTGCGAGCTCTTACAAAAGTCGCGCGAGCAGCCTGAGCCTTGGTTTCCTTGCAGTAGAATGGGACAATAATTAGATGACAATACGACCGATAACAACACGGCTATCAAGGGTCACAGAGAGTGGGCGTGAGGAACCCATCCTGCATCCTCCAAGACACGCGGAAACGCTGTGTGCTGTCTCTGGAAACCCTGGCTGGCGTTTGCCCCGTTTGAGCACAGCCGCCCGGCACATGGCACGTAGTTATGAGCAGCAAAGGAAACAGAAACCCGACCTTCAAAGTCCTTATGCGCTCCAGGGGGAAGATGGGACCAACAAAAATAAAGCATTCATTAAAAACAAAAATGACATGTCCATATACACACATACTTGCAGATAATCACTTGCAGCCGTCAGGAGATGGGCAGGGGCTGCGGGATTTTGCTGGAGAGCTTGGGAAGACATCTGGGAAGGCTTCTGGAAGAAGGGGGAGGCTTGGGGGAGAGGAAGGAGCTTGGGTTCATTTCCTTCTCATCTTGTATTCGCTGCACCCAGCACACAGTAGGTGCTCAATGCATGCTTGCTGAATGAGAACAGGAAGTGGAGAGGGGTTTTCAGGCAGGGGAAATGAACAAACCTTGTGGTCGTGACTCAGAGGTAGGGCAGGCGCTCCACTTAATGCCGAAGGAATGGCTTTATTTTTCTTTAGTGTTTCTGCCAGGGCTTGGCCTCTGATAAGCCCAGAGAAAGAGAGAGTGAGGGAGAGGTAGCCTTCCATTTATGCAGTGCTGTTATACTCCACTTTTATGTGTACTTCCCCAGGACCACAGACGCTTTGGATTACCTTCCCCAGAAGCATTGCCCCCTACTTCATTGCTAAGAGCACCCTAATTTGATTCAAGAGCCCCTCGGCAGGGATGGTTACTATGGTGGCTTTGTAGCGTGTTGACCAGGCTAGTCTGAAGTTTGTTTCCCAGAATCCCCCTTCTTGCATATTTCCATTTGGAAGGCAGATGTTAAGCTCAGAAGGCTGGGGTGAGTCACCATGCTCCTCTCGTTGTCAAGGTGTGGTGGCCGGGCCTGCAACTGCTTTACCTTTATCTGGATCATCCTCCGGCTTCTCCAATGCTTTGGAGAAGTGACAAAGGGCATCAGCTTCTCCTATAGGACATTGGGGTCGGGGCTGTGAGAAGTGACCCAGGTTCAAATCGAAACCTATGGGATCCCGCTAGCCTTTGCTCGCTCCCACTTTACACCTCCTTTCCTGTGGACTTTGAAGCCACAGCATCAGATGTAAAGACAACAGGCCTGTAGAGACGGTGTAAGCAGCTCTCCCAACTGCGGAAGGTCAAACCCTACAACAAATCTGATCGCATATTTATATGGAGAACCACTTTCTAATGATTCTGTCGCTCTGATTGATTCCTGACTGATATAGGTACCAGATCTCCAGCTCAGGACTGCAGTCTGGTTGTTCCGAGCCAATCGTGGTATTCCCAGTGTCCTTGCTTATAATGGGTTTAAGTGTAGGCATGCCACCCAGATCTAGCCAGTGACAGGAACTCTAGTAGGGGTTTCTGGTGAAGGCACCCCTGATCTGCTGAAAAAGAGATACACAAAAAAGATGGTGCTCTTCTTCTACTGGATGCTGTGTTTGGGTATCATGGTTGGTATTGAAGCAGCCATTTAACCCTGTCAGGGCATTATCTGAAGACACAAATTGAAGACCAAGACAGAGAAAAAAGATGGAAAGAACCTGTGTCCTTGATAAGATAATTGAGCTGATGAATTAACCTTCCTAGAAGCTATCTACCCCTGGAGTTCCAGTCATGTGAGATAATACATTTTCTTATTATTTAAGTCAGCTGAGTCAGGGTTTCTGTTTCTTGTGGCCCAAAACATCCTAGACCAATTTCAAATTCCCAAAAGAAGCCTCAGATTTCTTCTTGCAATGGATCCCAAAGTTTTCATCCACTAGGGGCTTTTCCAAAAGGGAAGTGGTCAGCTTGAAGTGAGCCTGGTATCTGGCCTCCTCATGCTTGATCTTCTCATAAGAGGGAAGAAAAGATGAACACTCTAGCAATCAACAGAGGATTTAAAAGTAAACAATAGAATTCAGGATTACTAAAATGGTTTTGGATTATAGTTCAAGGAAAAATGGGGTAAGGCTATAATTATGGTAATTATGATAATCAGGTCTATCAGTCAGACACAAGTAACAGAAAACCCAATTCAAACTGGCTATACTATTAGGCCTGCTCTTTACCAATCATCTCTCAGCTCTCAGCTCAACTTTTCGTTGTGTGAGGTTGGTATGCTATTTTGCAAGCCATATTTCACAGACTCTCCTGCCAGCTGGATTAGGAGGCAGGAGAAGAGAAGAAGGATTTCATTTCTATCTTTCAGTTCGTGGGAGTGTCTCTCCAACAGAAGTAAACAGTGGGATCCACTTCCCAACTCCTTTTGGCACACCCAGCACCCCCTCACCGTGCCTCTGCAGAGGGACTGGAGCCCATCAAAAGCTACACATGCTTCCTTATCCACTGGGCCGGTGTTCTCAGGCATCACAGCAACCTCTCTGGGGAGATGTGAGCACCCATCAAATCCTTCCCCCTCCCCAGGGGTCTGAATGCTTCCAGGGTCTGCACACAAGCAGTGTACTTTCTCAGGAACCCAGGGCCAGTCTAACAAGACCTCCCTCCAAGATCCTAAGCTTTGGTAACCACCATCTCCCCCCTTTTCCCACTAGCCTCAGGAGTTATTAATCTCTGGATTACCTCAGCATCCTCTTTTTGATTTCTTACTTGTGTAACAAATTCTTTTTAAGTCCCTGTGTTTTGAAATATCTACTGTGGTTTCTCTGTTCCTGACTAGACCCCAACCGATCAAGTACAATTTATTGGATCATGTAACCTAAAAGTCCAGATTGAGAACAGTCTTCAGGCACGACGTGTTCTACAGAGTCTGAATCTCATTAGGGCTCCATTCTGTTTTCTAACATTTTCTCAGCACTGATCTCTTCAGTATGTGCATTGTTTCCAGGAGGATTACCTGCCAGGTAGCAAAACTGGCTGCAGCACCTCCATTGCTCACAACCATAAACAATCCTGACTCTGAGAAAGAGAGGGAATGCTTTTGCACCTAAATTTCTAAATAAGAGCCCCAAAGTTTACTTTGCTTGGACTGGCTTTGAACATTTTCCCTACACTGAATCAATCACTATGACCAAACTCAGGCCCATTGATTGGCTTCGTCTGAATCTTCTGTTCCCTTCCTAAAGCTGGGTGGCTTCAGCATGGAGCCACAGGACCCACAAATGAAAATCAGGGCTTCTTGGGAAGTGATAGACGGATGCCGGTGAGATGAACAATTGCCCCCTGCACTTATCTCAGATTGTCCTGAGCAGATCCAATTTCATATTTCTATTGTTATTTTTTTTTAAATACAGTGCCTTTTAAAATAGTTAACCAAATGTATGGTGATGACTTTTTAGGTACAGCACCAAAGGCCAATCCATGAAAGAAACAACTGATAAGCTGAACTTTATTAAACTTGGAAAATTGTACTCTGACTAAGACATTGTCAAGAGAATAAGACAAGCTACAGATTGGGAGAAAATATTTGCAAAAGACACATCTGAAAAGGAATGTTATCCGAAATATATGGAGAACTCTTAAATAAGAGTTCTCAACAATAAGAAAACAAACAACCCAATTAAAAAAATGGGCCAAAGTCCTACACAGACACCTCACTAAAGAAGATATGCAGATGGTAATCAAATATATGAAAAGATGCGCTATGTTATATGTTATCCGGGAAATGCAAACTAAAGCAACAGTGGGATACCACTTGAAATACAAATGAAAACAACAATGAGTTGCCATAGAATGGCTGAAACACCGAGAGCACCGAATGCTGATGAGGACGCATGGTATGAAGGTATGAAGAAAACCTTAAATGCATATCAGTACATGAAAGACGCCAGTTAGACAATGTCACACACTGTATGAATCCAACTATATGACATTCTGGAAAAGGCACAACTATGAAGACAGTAAAAAGATCAGTGGTCACAGGGATGGGATAGGAAGAATAAGTAAGTAGAACACTGAGAATTTTTAGGGTAGTGAAAGTACTTTGTATATCATAATGATGGATACATGTCATTATACATTTGTCCAAACCTATAAAATACTCAATACCAAGAGTGAATTCTAATGTGAAATACAGACGTTGTGTGATAATGATGTATCAATGTAGGTTCCTCAGTTATAACAACTGTACTCTGGCGAGGGATGCTGATAACGGGAGAAGCTATGCATGTGTTGGGGAAAGGGTTATATGGGAATTCTCTATACCTTCTTCCCCTCATTTTTGCTGTGAACCTAAAACTGCTCTGGATAAGGTTCAATATTTAAAATAAGTCATGTGTGTATATACAAATGTTACTTGATTTTTATTCTTTTTTCAAAATTACAAACGAGAAATGATCCTTTGGTCAACCCTGTTTCCCAATTTAGATTTCAAGAGCAATATTCTCTGAGCTGTGAGGAAAACACAGACCGAGGGGTTCTGAGCCTCAGATAAGTTGTATGGACCTGAGAAAGAAGACACATATCAAGAAGGACTCCTGTGGATAACTGGGCTCAGATTTCTACACAGGGGCCGAGCAGCCATTTCTACACGAGGGCCTCTCACGCAAGCTGTGCTTCAGGATGAAGCCTGCACTGAACTGCCTGCCTGCCCTGTGTTCCTGCTGTCTGAGCCAGCCCCTATAAAGGAGTTCCTGGAATTGTATTTCAACCAATAAGACCGACACTTTCCCTATTAAATCGGAACTGTGCAACTACATTTCGATCATCATCTTCATCAACCAGAGCGGCTCCATTCTGACCAATCAGGACAGTGCCTTTTGGACCAATCAACTTGTGAGAACTTGGAGCCCTCATTTGCATGAAGATGGACCAATCAGGGACCAGGGGCAGAGACCTCTCTCTATATAAGTCAGCTCCCCTCTGCCTCAGGTGGCACACTTTCCACTGAGGCTGAAGACTGCATTTCCTCAGCTGGAGCTGAAACACCAAAGACGAAACACCAAAGACAAGACACCAAAGATGTCTCACCAGACCAAAGTAGAATAGGGCAGGGCAGAGCAGGGCTGTCTAGCCGGAGAGGGGCCTAGCCCAGGGCAGCCTCACAGCTGTGCTGTTCCACGGTCTGCACTTCTTCATAATTGAGCTGTAATACTACTGAGTTGTTATGATAGCCGGGCGTTGTAACATAATTGAGCTGTTTGCACTGGATAAACTTTCCTTTTTCGCCATACTCCAAATTGGGAATTACTGTTGGCATTGAATTGGTGCCAATGACCATCAGTTGACAACTGTCTCTTTTCTCTTGTGGTCAGAGAAGTGATAATGAAGTTGTTGATAAACCACAACTTTCAGGAAATAGTTTTCTATTTTTAACTTACATTAATTTATGTTCATTGTAAGCATAACCTAAGAGAGCTCATCTCTGTCTCATCTAGCAACAAGCTTACCCCAGACCCTCAGGAGTTTTAAAGATAGTAGCTAAGCCACTGTCATCCAGCCTCTACTTAAAACATTATCTAATATTATTTAGACCCGCCAGCCTTCCTCAGGAACAAAGTTATTCTATGAAATAAGACAGTATTATTGCTTTCTTTTTGCTTTTTATTTCCCTCTCTTCCTCTATTTTAGCCAATAAAAGAATTACGGCCCAGAGAGATTAACTGGTTTGCCCAAGGTTGTATAGCACAGCTAAGACTCCTGTAAGTTAGAACATGATCTTAGCCCCCAGACCAGGCCTTAGCACAAGACCATCTCATTCCCCAGGTGAGCTTCTTCTCTGCAGAGACCCCGGAAGCTTGGGGCATCCTTTCAAAAGTAGTATTTGATCATCACAAAATGTATTTTGTCTCATTATTATCTCCTGCCCAAACTAACTCTACTAGGGAATAACATTAACTAACCTTATATGGCCGTTACCATGTGCCAGGCAGTGTTCTAAGCCATTTATAGTTATTAACTTATTTATTGTCAAGCAGTCCTATGAAATAGATACTCTCATTATCATCACCCAAGGAAACAGGCCCACAGTTGCTCAACTGCCAAGAGTGAGCTCTGAGATTTGAACCCCAGCAGCACACTCTGTTCTGCAGTGCTGCATTACTTCTGAGACTTAAAGGGAAGAAAACCAGACTTGTCAGAGGAAGGTTGAAGTGAGCTAAGGAGAGGCTGGAGGCAGGCAGGAGGGAGGAGCACAGGGGAGAGGAGGGAGAGGAGAAGCTTGGCTGGTCGCGTTCTTGTTCTTATTGCCCCACTGGCACAGTTTCTACCCAAAACTTATGCTTCGGTATTTTCATTTCCTCTTAGTCAAAGTTCTAGACTAACCCTGGCCACTCCTAGGGTGCCAGGAAGGTTCATGTCACTGAAAAAGACAGAAAGACAGCTTCGCCATCTCTCAGGGAAGGTGATGATGTTAAGAAAAATCAGTCACCAAGAGGGGTCCCCACTGCCAGTGCTGCTATCATGTCAAGGTGCCAATGAGAGACACAGAGTGGCAGGATGTTACCCAGACTCATTCACTGTGGGCCACCAGCCGATTCAACTCATCTGTAGCGACTGAAGTAAAAAGTCATCTTTTTCCTTTCCCTGATCTTTGGGAAGATGCCAAAATGCAGAATGCTTCTGTATACATTCTGTTCGACACCTGTTGACTGAGCTCCTAGTGTGTGCCCGGCACTGTGCCAGGTGAAACTTCTATGTATGAAACGGACTGGCCCATGGGAACCCACGTCCTTGAGGACAAACCCCCACCAGTTAGAGCACAAGTAATAAGAGCTGTAATGGAACAGTGGACTCAAAGCTTTTGGATCTCGGGTCTCCATTACTTAAAAAGATTGAGCACACAAGCCAGCTGTGAGTACTGCACACCCTCCTGACCATCTTTTCTGTTCCCTGGTTGAACCCCCTGTCCCAGGGGGAGGGCTTCGCTGTCCCCGCCTCACTAGGCCCTGTCTCACAGAAGGAGGCTGGGTCTTGAACAGGCTTGAATGACCCGGAGTTATCGATAACTACGGCCACGGGCATTCTCCATGACTCAAGGGTGTCACACCAGTCCTGTGTGGCGTGGGAGCCAGGGTAGGCTCAGTCCTGGTCTGGTGGGAACCAGGCAAGTTTCCCTATTTGCTACTCCTTTCCTTTCTCTCTTTACTGCCTCTGGGAGCGAGAGTGTGGTGTTCACGCCCGTTCGCTCACACACATTCTCCTGCTCGGTCCCGCTGAGGCAGCGCCCCGCTCTCCAGAAGCATGCGCCTGGCATCCGTGCACATGCGCAGGCCGGTCCTCGAATCTGGGAAACGCTCTCCCAACTTCCTGCCTGCTGGACGCCCCCACCCCCCCCGCCCCGCCCGCTCACCCTGCAGGGTCTCAACCCCAAGATCAGCTCCTCTCAAAGCCTTCCCTGGCAGCCCCCTTGTCCTTCTTGAGACACAGCTCCTTTCAAGGCATGATCAGATTTTCATTAGAAAGTGATCGACAATTTTAAGTGACCTTTTAATTCTTGGACAGGCATTAAAAAAAAAACGAAGTGGCACATTTGTAGAGCAGCCCTGGTAAATATTTACAGTTATTTTGCAAACATGAAATGAGCGGTTAAAGAAAAAAAAAAAAATCACAAGTCGCGATTCTAAAAATGCTTGTTCTGAAAGACAAGTTTAATTAAGTGCTGGTACTCATTTGCAGGCATCATATTTGTTCTTTGCTTTGACTACTGGGATGCTCGGAGCTCATAACCTTTGTGTCAGTCGCTTTCTTCAGCCTGAGTTTTGAAAAGAGAGTTTCCCTCTTGGTCTGGCTTTTGTTTTCCTGGAGAGTTTATGAGGGAGGCAGTGCAGAGGGGTGAAGAGAGCGTGAGTTTTGCAGCCCGCTCCTCGCTTCTTCACTCACTAGCGATGTGCGTTGACTTGGGCTGGGCTCCCCCTGAGGATGACCTTGAGACAGAGATGTGCAAGCATATCATTCATCTGCTTGGGCACGGCAGGAAACACCAGCGGGGGAGGGAAGACGTGAGGGAGGGAAGGAAAGGAAGCCACTTCAGGGTGCTTTAAGGAGCAGGTCACCACAGGCAGCAACTGAAGACTAATCCCAGGCGAGACCTCAGGGAGATTGTGTAGCACTAGTCTCAGGAAAGTCCTACCCAAGGGGTGATGACCAGGTCCCATGAGACACAGGTCAGGGCTGTTCCAGAGGCACAACTCTTTGGATGCGCTGGCCTGCCCCCAGCACAGGCCGACCTGATGCCCCTTGCCAAAGAAAGCCCTCGGGAAGAGATGCCGCTGTTGACAGTGAGAAGCCAGCAGGGCGGTGAGTGCCCAGGGCATGAGGGAGGGGCAATGACAGTGCCTGCCACAGACCATAAAAGGAGACACTTAGAGGAGTAATAACAACTTGAATGCTAACTTCAGTATATGGCTGGAAAACTCAATGAGGTAATATGTGTGAAACCACTGTGTAAATTTAAAAGCATCATACGAATGTTCCGTTTGATATTCTTGATGGCGATGATGATGATGATGAAAACAATGACTCATAAGCTAGTTTACTTGCTCCACCTCCTTCATAGGAATCTCTGACCAGAGCTTGAGTTCCCCCATAGAGTTTAACTCTTTACTCGGTAATTTTTCGGGGTGGCTGGGAGTGACATTTTCTCAGTCTGGTGGACTTTCTCTGAGTGAAAAATGAAATACACTCAGGATTCCTTCTTCTCCCAGCTTCAGATCTCACAACTTTCAGCAAATAAGTGGGGATGTCTTTTATTTTATTTCTAACATTTTAAAATTCTACTTTTGAAATAGGTTATAAATTTGCTTGGGGCAAAATTCCCAAAACTAGATTATGAAGTGTGCAGTGAGACCATCCCTGACCGCCGGTCACTCGGTGTCCTTTCTCCCACAGATCATCATTCCTATTACTTTCCTGCGTCACATTAGAGACTCTACGTGTGTGTGTTGTACCTTTATATTTATTTACATTTAAGTAAACCAAATTCTTACTTTCTCTCTTTTAAAACATGCTATCCTTTCCTTTGCTTTTGCCATTGAGCACTGCCTTAACTTTCTTTTTTTAACAGCTCTATAATACTCCTTACAGCTTTTCGTGGCATAAAATAATAATCTCCAGTAATCCATGAGCCCGCTATGGGCCAGCACTTTGCATGTGCTTTACGTGCATGGTCTTACTTAACCCTCATAGCCCCAAGAGGGAAAAAGGAGCTGCAGTGACCATCACCATTTTACTATGGGGAACTGAGGCTCATTGGGAGATTAAGTACCTGGCCCAGCAGCTAAGCGGACGCCGAGCCCTGGAGGCGAGCCCCGGCCTGCCAGGCTCCATCATGTCCCTTACCCATCATGCCTCTCGACTGCCATGAAAGCAGTAAGCTGTGCAAAGTAAAGTCAATGCCAGCGAGGGTACTTCTTCATCATGTTGTCTGTTTTTGTTTTTGTTTTTTTTCTTTTTCTGGGGTTGGGGGTGGGGGTGGGGATGGGATTTGGGTCGTATTTATATAATTTCCTGCATTTTTGCTTTCAGAGATCCCATTTGAGACATAAGGCATGAATGAACGGTTGGAAGATGTTGCCTTTGTTAAAGACAGGCCCAAGGATTTGTGGGTGCTACTGCTAGTGTACAGTAGAGTAGCTTTCCTGAGCGAGCTGAGCCCTGGGGAACCACTGGGGTGGGGGGAGGTACATGGTGGGCCTAGGGCTGTGCCGAGACCAGGGAAGGGTCCAGGGTTCTGGAATACGGGTGTGAGGCTAAGGGAGGTGCGAGGCGGGAAAGTGGGGCTGGGGGAGCTGGAACCAAGAACAGCGCGAAAGCAAGAAGGGTGTGTGGAACCATCTGGCCCGAGGCTGAGTTTCTCCAGGCGGGGAAACTGAAGCCCAGGGTAAGGCGGTAGCATTCGCGAGTTCACAGGGAGTGAAGCTGGATGAGAGGCAGGTCTCTTGATCTCTAATCTAGTGCTCCTCCTGCCACCACTCTGAAGACAAAAGCAAAGGACGTGTGTGTGCATCTGTGTCTGTGCGTGTGTCTCTGTGTCCCCGTGGGGTCTGGGGAAAATATATCTGTGCATAAAACTGTGCGTGAGCGTGCAGAGCAAGCTGAGGAATAGCGGGTAAAAGGAAGTCAGGCAAGGAAGAAAAAAGAAAAAAAGGAACTAAAACTCAGAAATCCTTCTAATACGCGCACGCAAGTCCCAAGGATTTCCAGTCTGGAGTTTTGCCACCATTAATTCCATGACGGTGTTTGACAATAATATATCTGGCATTCCTTTGGGAAGTTTGTTTCTTTTTACAACTCCGGCAAGTGCAGATTTTAGAGTTCCTGGGCTCTTTGGCAGCCTCACATAAGTCCTCAGTTATTCGGTCATTCCACAGGCACAGGGACATGTTGCCACTGCCCGCCCAGCAACTATGTGCAGACTCAAAGTGGAGGGAAGATGGTTCCCTAAAGACCTTTTGCTAGAATTTTTTGTGGAGGAAATTTTTTTCAGTAGTTGCCTAGTCTCAGAATGTAAGGCTAGGAACGAGGAGGTCTCTTCATTGGACAATCATCTAAGCATGAAAGTATAACACAGAGAGTGATTCCCATCTACCTTTTGCACGCCTGGATCCAGCTTTGCCTGAGGCAGGTTACATCTGGACTTTTATATCAGGGGAGGCATTGAATTGTCTTCTTTGTGGGTGTGGTATACACTCAGTGATTGAGAACCGGGAAGCCTGGGTCTAAATCCTGGATCTGCCAATTACTAATTGTATAACTTTAGGCAAGACACTTAACCTCTTTGAATCTCAATATTCTCATCTATAAAAGGGGATGATAATAGTATCTATTTCATAGAGTCGATATGAAGATTAAATGAGTTAACATATGAGAAGCATTTAGAACAAGGCCAGACATACAGTTAGCATATTAGTTGCTATTTTAAAAAATTAATTGTGTCAGTCAGTGTGCTGAAGTAACAAATAGCCCTAAAGTCTTAGTGGCTTAAAATACCTGTGGATCAGCAAGCACTATGCTTATTATAGTTACTTGGGAGTCTGAGCTGACAGAGAAGCTGCCATCTCCCGTGTTGCACAGGAAAATGGAACATGAAAAAGGATAAACTGGTTCTTAATGCTTCTACCCAGGAAGGGTACATGTCACTTCCACTCACATTTCATTGGCCAAACTAAGTCACATGGCCACACCTAGGTTCAAAGTAAGGTAAATGCTATCCGCCATGTTCCCTGAAGGGAAAGCCCTATTAATCATATTACCGTGGTGATGTTTTAACTGATTGAGTATTGGACACTTGCAGCTGAAAGACTTCACAAGTAAATAAGAAATCATAAGTTTTCCCAGTTTTGTGCTCATCATGGGCCAGGTGCTATGACTAAGCCATGCTCTTATTAACCCTCTTTTCCCCAAACCACTCCAACTACTTTGAAGTCTGCTGGTCCTGGCAGTCCATCATGCTGGTACCAAGACCACATCACTGACACACTTGCTGGTTAAATTCCTGGAAAGTGGAAAGAACTTGTATCACGTGCCCCAGAGTTATAGGTCAACCAAAGAAAGTATTGAGGAGAAAAAGAGGGAACGCTCTCCTTGGAAGAGTTTGTGTCTTGGGTCAGGCTCCCAGAAGCGCAGCTGAGATGGGCATTTGGGTGCATGTGACTAACTGAGGGAGCACTCTCAGGACAGAAGGAGAGTGAAGGAAGCTGGAAAGGGCAGAGACAGGAGTTAAACAAAGATGTGGAGTCAGCCGGACCCTTGTTCAGCCTGATCCTATGGGTAGCTCCGGGAGTGCGAGTTCCACCACAGAGTGGGCCCTGCCTTGAGACAGGGACTGGCCTTTTGTAGCCATTGCAATCAGTTATGACAGCAGGCTACACCCAGAAGGAGAGTGTTAACCTTCTGGGCTAGGCAGGTTCTGTTGGGTTGGTCAAGGGCAAGGCCTGGAGAAGGGGAAGCTGTGAGCTGTTAGCATCCAACCTCACAGAAGCTGGGGAATGAGAACAGTGGCCCAGTCAAGGAGATTTGGGTGGAGTAACGACAGCACCTACTGCTGGTGGTCAGGAAAGCACTCACAGGACCCGTTACCCCTTCGCTTGCCAGTATAACTGCACTTTAGATGCATGGAAAATACTGACATTAGTGGGGTAAAAAGTAACATTCGATGGTTCCCCTTTTACCTCCTAGATTAAATACAAAGTCTACCATTGACTTATATTTTTAGGTTTATTTCTCAAGACAAATCTAGCCTATATAAAAAGCCACCTGGAAACTTGTTATTTCATGAATCACCTGCATGTTTTTGCTCAAACTCTTTCCTTTTTTCTGCCAAGAGTGTCCTCTCTATTCTCAGACTTGTGTCGTTCTATCCACACTTAAAGGCCCTTTCAAATACTGATGACTTCATAAAGCCTTTCCTAATCACTCAACAGGATATAAACTTCTTCTTTGAAACCTCAAAGCCCTAATTTGCTGGAGTGGGTTCCATTTTATGAACTTGAGTCATTTGATAAGTGTTATTTTCCAAATCTTTTGTGAACACTTTAGGAAGAATTGAATTTTTTTCTCTTTGAAGCATCTGTCAAATACCCTGAATAATAAAAGCACTTAATTAATATGTGTATAATTGAATAGCTACTTTGGTAAGATTAAACGTCCACACATGATCAAAGTATTTATTTTATATGTTTTATCAAAGCCTCACTCATTATGTGCTGTGCATGAAGTATTTTCTTTGCATTAATTATCTCATTTAATTCTGTTAATTTTCTCCTCCCCACAGATAAAAAACCGAAGGTCAAGGAGGTCAAGCAACTTTCCCAAAGCCACAAAAGTAGCAAGTGGTAGATTGGATAGGGACTTAAGTTTCTCTACATTCAGAGCCCATACACCTAGCTTCTGTGAGGCAGTTATGACAGGGACAAACACAGCCTTGCAGTCAGCAGATGTGGCTTCGAGTACAGGCTTTGTCACCCATCTGGGGCAACAACACTAAACAAACCTGGCGGAGACTGGCAAGCTGCTCACCCAACCCATTCATTGCTTCTTCACCCATAAAGTCGTAGGTAACTTTGATGGTAATTACGTCACAAAGAGGAATCTTAGTCAATATCAAATGGAATGAAGGCAATCTGGGGAAAAGGATCTAACTCTCACCTGATTAACATTATAAAACTCTCTCATGTCTGGGAGTGCAGGTGCTACTCAAAATACTACTGAGCCACATTGAATACAAAATGTTACTGGCTCGTTTAAGTCTAGAAACTCTTAGGGCAATTTGACTTGGCCATGACATTTAAGCATGTGGTCAACAGGCCTGTCTCAGTGGACAGGGCAGTAGGGACAGTCTGGGCACTATTAAACTTGGTGGTGAGTCACATGCAGTAGAACCACAAATTCTTCCTCAATATCTTGGAAGGTTTCAAAAATTGGCCCTACACCACAGATAGTTTGAAAAACATGGTATAAAAGATGGTCCCCCTAGCCATGTTATAAGGAAAAGCTAAGACTTCAAGAAATACATGGAAACTAAGAAACATCTAAAGGCAGGAGGGAGTCCAGAGGGAGGCAAGAGAATGGTCACTGTGAGTTGCAGTGAATCTTGGAAAAGTCTGAAGAGACGGGTCTTGAATGAAATTGTTGGCAAACATTGAGGGACAAGAGACAGGAGGGCATTTCTGGAAAGAGGAAGCACATAAACTAAGGCCCGGAGGGCATGTGAGATCTACAAAAGGCAGGCACACTCCTTGTTCATTAAACTGACATAAGACATCAAGAGATTGGGTTCTGCCATTTGGCAGTCCATCATCATGATAATTATTTTGGATGAAACATCACTGGATGACAAGAGTAGTGAGCAAGTTTGAGAAATAATAGAATATTTATATAGTCCCAAAGTATCTTCCCTACACATTCTCATTAATGGCAAAGCAAACATAGTAGCCCTACAGTGGAGGAACCCAGCAGCCGCCCTCTCAACTAAGTGATCAAAGTTAATGTTCTGAGTCATGAGAAAAATCAACCTCGTGCACCTCTAGCTGTGATACACTGGGAAGAATACATCACATTTGTGGCATTCTTGCCAAAAATGCTCATGAGGACACATCAGACAAACCCCAACTGAAAAACGTCTACGAAATACTGACTTGTAATTTTCAAGAAATGTCAATATCATGAAAGACAAAGACTAAGAAAGCACTGAAGATTCAAAAAAAAAGACTGACAAGATGACGACTAAATGCAATGTATGACCTTTGCTTTTCTTTTACTTTAAAGTATTTTATTCAGACAATCAGTAGAGTCCGGATGAGGTCTGTCCTTGAGATAATGATATTGTATGGATGTTAATTTTCTGAATTTGATCCTCGTACTATGGTTAAGAAATACACACTGAAAAGGGGCATCGTGTTTCAAACAGTTCAGAAAAAATACACTAAGGTTAAGGATATAGATATAGATATGGATAGAGAGAGAGAGACATAGAGATAGAGACAGGCAGAGACAGAGATGGAGGATAAGACAAAGTGGTAAAATTTGGAAAATCTGGGTGGACAACATATGGGGATTCTTGCACTTTTCTATGAGGACAAAAGTATAGGACAATTGTAAGGGAAGAGAGAGGAGAGGAGAGAACCATTAGGCTGCAGACCCCTCTTGGCCCGAAGCGAGTGAATAAGTTTGGACATCTCTCCACCCCTCTGGATCGCTCCCTGTCTCTTCTAGCCCTTCCAGTTGGAAGCCTCGTGGCTTGGCCTCTCTCATTCCAGACCCTCACAGCTAACTTATAGATTTACATCTTCTCTTGTCTTCCTGTGTCTAATGTTTCTTTCAGACTGCACCCTGATGGCTGATCTCTTTAGCTCAATGCCTCTTGTGACCTGGGGACATGTTGCAGGATTCTGCCCAGTGTCCTGGCCTTGTCTACTTTGCCAACCTCTTATTATGTCTCTGACAGATCAAACTAATTAACATTTATCGATGGCTTACTATGTGCCAGGCACTGTACTTTATCATCCCAATAACCCAAAAGGTAACTTCTCCATTAGAGCCAAAAATACCTGTACCTCAAAGCCAGAGATCTTATCACCCCTGTAATAAACAGAAGAATGTTCCTTTTGTGTTACGTTCAGTTGCAGTGTGAGTTAGGGGGTCCCACAATCAGCTGCTCAAATTCTAGTGCTATGGCATATATATCAAAGCTTTTTCATTGCTTGGCAGGGGGCTGAATTCTAATATCAGCCACAATACGATGTTGAAGCTACACCTCTTTGCCAACACTCAGGCCTGGTTGTTGGGACCATCTCTCCACATGAGACCACTTCCCTTGGTGAGCCCTAGCTGACCTTCCCTGCAAATTGAATTTTGTATACATCCGAGATAGGGATCATGGATGTAAATAGATATGTGAAGATGTTGAAACTGACCAAAACACCTGGGGCCAGATCCTGCCCCATCAAGATACCCTGTTTACACCCGAAGCTCAGAGAAGTTATGAAAGGTCCTAGACCGGTTCACACAGGTAGGGGTCAAGATTTGAACCCAGATCTGCAGCACTCTTTCCAGTCTATCACCTTTGCTTCTCTTCACAGTGGAGCATAGCCAACAGTTTGGTAAGTGGAGGCCTTCCTATTGAGAGACTATTAGCTATATTAAGGCTTACTGGATCAGCTTAGTGTTCTGGAAGTATTTTGGGCAACTGTTCATGATGATGCTGTTGTTACTGATTTCATGCTTGGAGTCTCTAGGCCACCTATTTTTTTCTCCCTTCCTAATATCTCTTTCCTCGCAAGTACTTAATTACCCAAAGGCAAGTAATGTGAAGCACGCCCATTTTTATATAGTTCTGGAAAATGCTTGAGGGGGGTGGGAGAAAAGGTTGCTACTACGGGCAATGTGGTTTTAAAGAAAGAGCGTGGGTTTAAGAATCAGACAGGTCTGGGTTTAAATCCGGGTTTTTACTTACAATTTGAGTAAATGCTCAAAAGTTCAAGGCCCTCCTCTGTAAAACAGAGACAATGCCGTTTAGCTCTCAAGGTTAAATGAGAAAACTTATTTGAAATCATTCATCCCAAAGATGGGCTCAAGGAACCTCAGTTCCTCTCACCTTGACTGACCTTTTGTGGATTGCATGAGAATTTTAGCTATCTATATTTGTCTAGTCATTCCTCTTGTGGACAACCCTAACGTCAGCGTAGCAGTAGGCCTTGTCTCCATGGAGATGTATTTAAGGTAAACAAATTTGAAAAGGGGAAGCACAGACACCCACCTCCTACACCCACTTGCAGCCAATGCACAGCTTCAGCAGAAATGTTTCCAAAGAAATGTCTCACGGAGCTTTCGGGGAAGGCACGAAGAGCTTTCAAAGTCCTTACATGCTTCTTCATTGTACGGCTCTTGAAATGAACAATATAATTCAAAACAGATAACAATGAGCTTCACGTAGCAATGGATCAGAAGTAGAATTATTGAGCTCACCATTGTCTAATAAAATTAGGCTGACATGCTGTCGAATCCAAAAGGAGAGCTTTTTATTCTCTCTGTTCTGTATGGACACATTTATTTGAAGAACTTTTAATGGACAGAATAGTACGAGATTTTCTGGGCCCCACGTGGTTTCGGCTTTAATCTAAACAACTTGTCTTCTTCTGAAAGTCTGATTTTTCTTTTCTTTTTTCTTTTGGCATCATTATTTGGTAGGTTTCAAAGGAGAATCGCTTCCTCGAGTGTGCATGGAAATACAGGCACAGAAATCACACACCACGTTTACTTTACACAGAGGCGTGAGTCCACTGTCACTTCCCACTGAACAACGCCTTCACGGAGGAAATGCTGCAGACCGTTTTGAAGACCGGAGTGCATCCAGTCTTTCGAAAATTTCACAAAAATAATTTCTCCGTCTTAAAGAGCTTATTAAACACCGCAGAGATTAGATAATAGATATTTCCTAGAGCTAACTTTAGATTTCTCCTCAATCATGGCAGAAAGCAGACTACTTTATAGAGATGTAAACACTCATTTAAAAGTCTAATAACAGAGCTGTTTCCTCTACTTCCCTTCTAGCATGAGGGCCAACTTTTGATGAATGAAAATCAACTCATGTCTTATCCAGGACATCTGTCCTCAAGATGTGACACCTAAAATGATACGGCAGAAACATAAGGCAACAACTCATAAAATTACAGCTGACAATGGTACATAGTCATTGTTACACTAGCCACATAAAAGAGAAAGGGCATCTAATAAAACCTTTACTAGTCGCTATTCATCTCTACTACATGTCTTGTATTTTCCAAAGACTAATAGAAGAATTGAGTTGGCCCATACTCCGAAAGCTCAGACAGAAGATGCTGTGCTAACACAGTGGTGGAGAGAAAGATTAGCATAATGATTTTCTCAAAACCGAAATGTCTTGATGGGTGGAAAAGTTTAAGCTGTCATCTTGAGGTGGATCTGTCTCAGCTAGTGGGATATAAGGAGCTACAGCCTCTATAGAGAGGGTCACTAATTATGAACATCGCCAACTCCATCCATCGACATCATACCCAGAGCAGAGAATGAAGAGGGAATTTAGGGAATCTTTCCCTTTGTCACAGAAGCAAATCTGCTCGATGAGATGTGAGAAGCCACAAAATCATAGAGTTGTTGAACACTAGAGCTGGAAAAGCTGTAGAAGAGCAAACAGCAGCTGAAGGTGGCGAGATGACTTGCTCAAGGTCACAGGGAAACCACCACCACTTTTCACCACTTGTGACTTGAATGGAAATAGTCTTTTTCTGACCCTGAAAAAAAAAAAGAAAAGAGCGAGTACACTGTGTATCAGCAAAAGTCATGCCATATGCAGCCAGAGCATTGCCCAACAAAGGAAATGTGGATTCACAGAACTAGCTTCCTACTTCATATACTGTTTTTCCTGTAATTGGGTAAGGCTGGGAGCAAACTCTGGTCAAGCATTACGAAGACAAAGGGAAGCTCCCAGTTTTTAGATGTGTAAACCGTAGGCCTAATTAAGGCTTCTCGACCATTTATCAATTCAGTATTGCTTGAGGTGTGCCCAACGTGGGCTAGGCATTTTGGAAAATATAGAAAAAGCACACGACGTGGTCTTTTTCCCTCAAGAAGAATTTGAATGACTGTAGCCTCGAGGTCATCGGAAACCAAGTGCCAATACTGAATATTGACAATGATCTTAAATGGAGTTCAGAGACAGGAGAAATCATAGGCTGTTAGACAAACAGTCGAGGATGGCTTGATTTGTCTATGGTCCCTTGAAGGCTGAGTCAGGTAGAGGAATAGGTGTGGGGGAGAGACAAGCTGGGGGTATCTAAACGGGAACAAAGTTTGCGAGGGAGGAATTAATGTGGCTCCAGAGAGTCTGGTGAAGGGACCCACCTAAGTAGCCTAGACTTTGGATTTAAGGACACAATGAAAAACAGCACCGAATCCATAGGGAGAAGCACAATGAATGACTCACTAAATCATTAAGCAACGCAGAACAAAGCCCGGGGGTAGATCTATTTCTTTGGAGAGCCTTGTCACACTGCTGTGTTAAGAAAAATTAAATTAATAATTTTTAGATGTACACATGTCGAAATCAACAAAAGATTGCATTCTTCATACCGTGACTGATATCTTGACTGCCGTACAAAACACAAAGTTAGTCTGAGCTGTATGAGAAACTGTTGAGACCCTTCATATCACCACTCTCCGAGAAGAAATTGCCCAGTTAATTTTAGAAGCCATTTCTAGACCCATAAGGCACTGACTCAATAAAATAAGGCATTGCCAATGCTATTAAATATCCAAAAAGGCATTGCCAATGCTATTAAATATCCAAATGCCTTCGAATATTCCTTCTCTTTGACCTTGAAGGATTTCATAAACTTATCAACTTCTTCCACCTGAAAACCTGCCTGTGGCCTTCCTTCTAGTCCCTCCAATTTCTGGAGCAGGGAGGTAAACTGAGGTCCAGAGGAAGTATATGAAGCCATCTGAAAGGGAGACTATTTCAAGGTTAAAACATGGCACACCCAAACGCCTGCTTTACACAAAGGCTATTTATAATAAGTCCGATCTTAAACTTGGATTTACAGTGAAGTTTGAAGCAGAAAGAGCAAAATTCCAGATTGAAGAAAAATTACAGTTGGAAAAATAATTTTAAAATAAAAAACCCAAGCAAGCCTTCCAAGTAGTTACTCAGTTTGGGAATTTAAGAAGATAGAGGTTTGTGTCCAAGAGGAAACTGCTTTGGGGACATAGAGGAATGGAAAGTCTTGCTTGCAGCCTATTTTTGAGCCTGTCTTCAGCCATCCACATATCTGAATCAAGAAAAGGCATTCTTTGATTCCAATAAGGCACATGTAAGCAGAGTTCTCTGGTCACACTATGCACAAGCCGCATACAAAAGTTTAAGGTGGTGAGAGGCTGTGGGAGGTGAGATATTCATTTGCAGCTCGCCGTTGGCCCCAAACATGTGCCTTTCTTACCTGCCTGCTTATGCTTCCAAGATATACATAGCATGCGGCTCCAGGAGTTGTGTGTGTTTGGGAAGGAGGGCAAGCGGTACCATGGGCAGAAATTCTCTTCCTCTTCCTTTCTTACCTTGTCTTAAGTGGGACGGAGCTTTGGATTCGTGGCTAATAGCTGCTCAGTGTAGTCATTTGCCGTTTGGAGGTTGCCCGGTTTAACACTAGGACGGCAAACGTATGCGGTGCGTGCGGCCAGTCCTTCCTCACCTTCCCGCGGCAGACGCCACCCATCAAGGAGCGCACTCTTGCTTTGGGCGCACTCGACTTCGGAATCCTTCTCAACCCGACATTCCAGGCTGCCATCACCACGTAGCCTCGCAAGTGGCTTGAAACTAATTCGTCAGCCCCAGGATAGAGAGAAAGAAAGAGAAAAGGAGAGAAGGAAGAAAGAGCGATGTAACTTTACTAAGCACCAACTACGTACAAAGGAGTGGCAAACCGAGGAGGGTGGGGATGTGTTGCTGACATGATATAATGATAGTAAAATCAGGCTTTAATCTGCTTTAAATGGTGCTTAAATTCTCCACAGCCAACAGAGCCCCTACTGTTTGCACCCAGGCTGGACCTCCCGCTGTCCCCTGGCCCCCTCCTCACAGCTTACTGGGACCAAGACCTACTGGGGCGTTTCCTCCCAAATCACCTCCCAGAACAATCCAGTAAAACAGCAAGGACTTGGAGCCAGAAGATCCATCCTTCTATCCCTGCTCCACCCTTAGCTGTGGGCAACCTCATGTCAATCTCCTCCTTAGTATAATGGAAACAGGAAAGCTGTCTCCTTCTTGGAGCATTGTAATGAGGGTTAGGACTTGCGCAACCGTGAAAGGGCACAGTGCCTTTCGGAGGAATTTTTTAAATGTCAGGTTTTTCCTTAAATTACCTGACTGCACTGGACTGCCCTTACCTGAATTTTAAGATCATTATAGTAATCGTGAAAATGATTCATAATATACCAAATAGGGTTGTCAGATTTAGAGGAAAAAAAAAAAAAACAGAATACCCAGTTAAATTTGAATTTCAGGTAAAAAGATGAATAATATTTTCAGTATAAGTATGTCCCAAATATTGCGTGGGACACACTTATACTAAAAACTTATTCATTTTTTTAAAAATCTGAAGATCAAATTTAATTTACTGTTCTGTATTTTTATCTGATAACACGTGGAGTCGTAAGGTGTGTGGAATGGATGAAAGAGTAACTATTCAGGGATAAAATGTCATGCAGAAAAGAATATTTCTCAAAATGGATGATTTTCAAACTTTTTAAAGCCACATTCCAGAGTAAGAAACACGTATTGCACCACAATTCAATGCACACATACATATATGAATTAACAGAAATAAACATTTCATAAAATCTTTTCTGTGTACGTTGCAGTCTAACATTTTCTATCTTCTTCATTCTCTCTTATTCTAGTTCGTTTTTTAAAAATTCCTGATCCAGCCTCGCTTATTGATTTCCTGATCCCCTAATGCAGAGGTCAGCAAACAATAGTCTAAGGGCCAAATCCAAACAGCCAGCTGTTTTTGCATGACCTTCAAGCTAAGAATGATTTTTGCATTTTTAAATAGTTGGAAAAAATCAGAAGGAGAAAAAGAGTCCATGATGCATAAAAATTATATAAAATTAAAATTTCGGTACCCATAAATAAACTTTGATTGGAACCTCGTCATGCTCATTCATTTATGCATTGTCCTGTTGTCTGGAATCACTTACGTTCACACTACCATGGCAGAGTTGAGTAGTTGCGAGTAAAGAGTTGTGTGTTGAGTATGACCCACAAAGCATAAAATACTATTTGTCTCTTTACTGAAAAAGTTGGCCTACCCACCCTATTGGGTTGCAACCTGCAGTTTGAAAAGCTCCGCTCTAAACAGTTTGGCCCTAAAAGCATCTATTTCTATTCATGTGAGTAGGCCAGATAAAAGTAGATGAACAGACTCTGGCCAGAGCATTTAGTTTTGTCTTCCCTTAGAGTATGGGTTAGACTCCATCCAGGCCCAGAACTTAGCGAGAGCTGAGAGGATGTCATTTAGCATTATTTCCATTCGCTTGAGGCATAAACGGCTTCCAGGGATGGTAAGGATTACGAGGAACGTGGAGAACAAAACATCAATTTCTTGACTGTGAGCCATTCAGGCTCCTGACTCTTATTACAGAGTTTAGAGCCTCCAGAGCAAGGTTTGTGATTTGCAAGTTAGTTATGATCCAATCTAAAAGCCATGACATATTATACTTAAGAGAATGAAAGAGAGGAGAGGCTGGTTGCTCTGGCTTGGCGGATGGCACATCCCTGAGGGCTGCTTGCTTTACTTTGCCTCTCCCCAACCTCAGGGGACTTTAGGTGGGGAGTAATAAATCCCCCAGATAGATAGACACCCTGAGACCTGAGAGAATTTGTCCCTTGCTCTCTGGGAGATGCCGGGAGTTGGGTGGGGCCTCTTAGGTGAACATCAGTGGTCAGCAAACCACTACCCAAAAGCCAAACTCAGAGTGCTATCGTTTTTTTTGGTAAATAAAATTTTATTGGGTCGGAGCCATGCCCACTGGTTGCTAAATTGCCTGTGGCTGCCTTTGTGCTCTAATGGCAGAGTGGAAGACTTGCCTGAAATATTTAGGATCTGGCCCTTTCCAGGGCATAGCTTGCCAACCCCTGTCCTCTATACTAAGCAAGAGTGGGGAAGACTGGGCAACAGGCAAAGGAAGCAGAGGGGCCTTGCGAAAGCCAGAAATCTGAAGGAGAACATCTGAATGTTTCCCTTGCTCCCCGCCGCCCCCTCCTCCCGCCCAAACGGGTGCAGGACGGCTGAACCAGGATCAGCAGACCCGAGCAGGGCTGAAAGTTGGGACAACGAGTATACATTTGAGATGGAGGGCTCCCTAGCACCTAAGACTGGGGCAGAACGCCAAGTATGGCCATTGGCGTCCAGTATGAATAGACGCCAACTGCCAAGACCAGGCGTGTATCAAGCTAAAGATGCCCGTGGACCAGACCATCTCCCCGCCTCCTCACCGCACTCACACCTCATTTTCTACACTTAAACAGTCCTAAGCTCCCAGGATCCTAGCTGCAGCCCCTGGAAGAAGGGAAGGGAATGAAATGTTGAATTAAATGACTGAAAACTGAAATGACTGAGTAAACACCAAAGTGAGTGATTTTTCTCTGGAAGTTCCTATA
This sequence comes from Rousettus aegyptiacus, assembly GCF_014176215.1. Classification (NCBI taxonomy): domain Eukaryota; kingdom Metazoa; phylum Chordata; class Mammalia; order Chiroptera; family Pteropodidae; genus Rousettus; species Rousettus aegyptiacus. The sequence goes on from NW_023416285.1 coordinate 14,420,247, forward strand.
TATTAAGTTTCCTGCCACTAGCAGAATGTGGGCTTAAACTAGAAATTAGGTTATAGAAAATGAAGAAAGTTGCATTCTGTATACACAATGGGCAAGAACAGGAAACTGACTTTGCCGTTACAGGAAATTGGAAGGTCATTCAGAGAAATTAAGGAGACCTCAGCAGTGTAAGTACCAATGCCTCGACTCAGGGACTCCATCTAGAATTTTTTTTCCTATCTCCTTCTTCCTAGAATAAGACAATTTAAACCAGTCCAAACGTCAAGATTTTCCCCATCCTACCTTCAACCTCGGAGAAATCCCGTGCAAGTCTAAATGGTCGCCAGTAGGTGGTGCTAACACAGAGAGTGCGGGTACCCCACCTGATGCTGAATTCGCCACACTAATTAAAGCTCCCTTCATTGACTCTTTCCTCTACCACACGTATCCTCTAGTCTAACTGAGCCTGTTATTAAGTAGGCCCTGAGTGGTTTCACCTCCAGGCTAACTCTCCCTCTCCCGCATGGTATAACGATGGAAAGAATTCCAAGTCAAGATACATGGGATATAAATTCGGGCTGTCTTCCTGATTGGAGGAATTGGCCGAGGCACTTAATTTCTCTAAGACTTAAGATCTTTGTTTTGAAAATATGTGAGTTGGTCTTGTTGAATTCTTGTTTTCCGGGTTTGAAAAGCAATTCAACAACCGCTGTGCGATTGAGCATTCCGCCCATCAAATCAATAAATTTTAAGAAAAACTCAAGATTTCAAGAAAAAGGCTTGTTGACATAGTGCTAGGGGGAATGAAAACTGGTATAAACTTTCCGGAGGGCAATCTGGTAGCGTACAGTGAAAGTCCTAAAAATGTGCCTACCCTTTGGCCACTAATTCCACATCTAGGAATTGATATTAAAGAAATAAGTACAGACACTTGCAAAGACATAGCTAAAAGGGCGTTCAAAAAAGCAGAGCATTTTGGCTTCTCAGAGAGCTCGTCTATCTTTGTTAACTAGTTTTTGAACCTTCACAGAATCCTTAGAACTACATCGCAGTATTTGTATAAGGCAACAAGGAGACCATTGCTTAATTATGCAATGAGAGAAAAAAGTAAAGCTTAGAATTTCTTGACTATTTTTGTGTATGTGCCAGACACCATGCCAGAGAGTTTTCTTCAGTTTCTTCTTTAAATATTCTTACAATAATCCTATGCAAAAAGTGTCGTGAACTCTATGTTACAGAGAATCTGAGACTGGACAAGTTAATCTTGTTGCCCGAAGCCATGCAATGCCTGGAAAATGGAAGAAGAAATGTACCTTCTGCTTCAAAAAGACCAAGTTCCCTGCAGGCTAGAGGAAGCCCTGTAATGGAGGTAAGGGGAGGGAAATCCAGTATGTGGACTTGGATCCTTCTGAGATTTGGATCCAGGCTCTTTTGAGCCCTTAAGGAAGAACTTTCATTTCAAAGCCAATTCTTTGGCTGCTAAAAATGGAAATCCAAATTGGTCTGTGGAGGCCAGGTCTTTCTTGCAGGAAAAAAAAGCACTTAATTGAGCTTTTGTCGGTATAAAAAGAAATTCCATTCTAGAATAGAAAAGCTTAGAAGGGAGACCTTCATGCTCTGTGTACAGCAAAGTAAAAGAGTGAGGAGTTCTGCTGTGAATAGATTTGAGGGACCCTCTGGTGAGATGGAAGGAAGAGGCTGCTGGGACTCGGCATTGAGGAAGAAGGTCGAAGTGAACCCCTGTGTAGAGCTGAGAGGAAGCAGGGCCATATTCAGCAATATATTGGGAGCCAGAAGGTCAAGGAAGACCAGTAAGGACTGGATGAGACAAAATATGGTCCAGAGCCTTGGGGTGTGGTCACAGCCGGCACTGAGCTTAAGTTTCCTTTCTGTGCACCGAAATTCCTTCGACTTCCTGGTCAAGCCAGAAAATCTCGTAGTGACATTTCCTCAGGGGTGAAGGAAGGCACTGAGTCCATTTTGGAGTCAGAGACACCATTCAGATGGAGAATGATAACTGACTTACCAAGACTGCTTATGCTCTCGGAAGAGCCCTGGGTTTCCTGAAGTCTCATGGGTTGGAAGCTCGTGTTATTTTATTTGCATATTTTTAAACAAGGATGACCCTGGAAAATTGGGATAAATTCAGAGATGCATAAGTTCTTTGTAGTTGTTATGCTTCCGGGAGTGAGACTTAAGCTGGTCTGCAAGACGGCTGAAACCGGGATGTCTTTTAACAGGGTTCACCTGTTGTGGGGCCTCTCCCTGACCACAAGCACTTGGCCGCCAGCAGAAGGTTAGGTGATTACAGTATTAGATCATGCATATAATGGAAAAAAGGCATCTCCTCTCCCACTGACTAATCAGCTTGCCATTTTTATTGCATGATCAGTATCCAGAGACAGCGATTCTGAACTCTGTCAGCATCTTGGTGTACGCTGGCGTGACAGAAAGGATGGCTATATTAGTGAAGAACACAGGTGGAGGGATTGGCAAACTTGCTAAGAAGGTCAAGACAGCCTGGTCCCTGGAGACAAAGGAAAAGGCTGCTGACTCCCATCAGAACCAGAACAGCTACTATAAGAAAGTTTCCATATGCCAAACCCTCTGTAGACAACGTGCATTTGCCTTTTCCTTCTTATTAATGCCAAAAGTATTTCACGCTCATTATCAATCCATATTAGTTTCCTGGAGCTACCATAACAAATTACCACAAAGGCAGTAGTTTAAAACAGCAGAAAATTATTCTCTCACTGTTCTGGAGGTCGAAAGTCCAAAATCTAGGTGTTGGCAAAGTCACACTGCCTCCGGAGACTGTAGAGGAGAATTCTTCCCTACATCATCCTGCTCCTGGTGGCATCAGGAAAATCCTTGGTGTTCCTTGCCTTGTGGCCACATCGCTTCTCTAGCTATCTTTCCACACGGCCTTCTGCTCTTCTCCCTCTGTGTGTCTTAGACAAGAAACTTGTCTTTGAATTTAGGGCCCACCTGCGCGAGCCAGGATGCTCTCATCCTTACATCTGCAACGACCCTTTTCCAAATAAAGTCACATTCAAAGGTACCAGGGATTAGGGTGCAGGCAAGTCCACCCACTATAGGAACTAGTGAAAGAATTCGAAGATGGGTTTGAGGAAGGGATATAGTTTGGGGAAACCTTGTCAATGTATTTCCCCCTTTCTATTGTCTCATTTCTTTCCCTGCGGCCCTTCCTCATTTTTTTATCTCTGGAAAGGGGAGGTCAAATACCACAGAAGTAGAATAAAAGGAGGATAAAAGGGTAAAAGGAAAAAGCTGTATATAAGGGCAGAAAGAGAAGAGGGGGTGCGCCCAGGCCCAGGAGAGGCTAAGGAGGGGCGAGGGGAGGCAGAAGGCTAGAGGAAAGACTGGAGGTTCTTTCTGGATCCCCGTCCACCATGAGGTAAGAACCTAGGTGGGGAGGAAGGGAGGGGAGTCAGAAGAGGCAGACCAGTGGGGGACCCCTAGTGCTAGGGGCTCGCTGCTCCCCACTCATGCAGCTCAGACAACGGGAATCCCTTAGAGATGCCCGCGTTTAGCAGAGTGTCCAAGCGGTAAGGAGCTGCCCAAATGGCATAAAGAGGCTGATGCAAGCGTGTTAAGCGTGCAGGCGCAGGGAGCGCCTCAGTCCCCACGGCCTGTTGTGCTGGCCTTTCAGTGCGACTTCACGAAGGCGACGTGGAAGTACTGATGACCAGGAGAGACCTGGAAGTATGGGGACCAGGAGGCCTCGAAGTGCGCGGATCTGAGTAAGGAGCGAAGGCAAGGGCCTGTGAGCTGCCGCGGCGGCGAGAACCCCGCGAAATCTCCAAAGGAGCTTATTGAGCCAGATGCCTGGGGATGCGGAAGGACCGGGAAAGGTCGCCTCCCACGCCAACCCACTTGGAGGCCGTCTTGGAAAGGACCCACGGCAGAGGGAGCTCCCGAAAGGAGAGAAGAATAACAACAATGCGCTTAAACTCTGAGCTGACAGCAATCAACGAAGCTGTAGCCTTTAGCTATCAAGATATGGGACTGTAGGCTGGGAAGCAAAGAGGCGTGGAAAAGCAATGGGATAATAAAGACAATGAAGAAAACTTCCTTGGCCTGTACACGGAGGTGGCAGGACACGCGCGCATCAGGAACATGCTCCTGGTAACAGTTCATCGCCTTGCCTCGAGGTACCAGGCACGGTCGGTGGGCTGCGCATCTTTCCTCCCCTTTCTCCGTGCTCGCAAAAACATATTTACACACACGCACACATGTGTATGCATATATATGTTCTTTTTATTTTTCGAATAATGAGGATTATGCCCACTATTTTTCTTACTTAATACTACATTATGCACAGCACATTATAGTGAATATTATGTGTGTGTATATATATATATATATGTTGTGTGTATAGTGAATATGTATGTGTTTATATGTGCATATGTATAAATACAGGCATAAATAAAATATAGAGAGACTTTAAATTCTATAGTACGTAATATCCACAAATCATATCCATAATTTACCGTTTCTCCCTACCACCACCACCGTCACCCCCACCCATTTTTTTGACCTGCTAAGCAACAGATGTTTCTATAGACATCTGTACTTCTTTTCTCATGTAATCCTTACTAGATCCCTCGGAGGTGAAGGTCCTTACGGAGACTCATGGCTCAGTGACAGACCTGGGTCACGTGCCCTGATGCCAGAGTCTACACGCTTTTCTCTGCACCACATCGAAGCCCAGAGATGTCACTCACTACAACTGTCCATAGTACCTGGAAACCTGCCTTCGGGGATGTATCAGTTTGCTGTGGCTGCTGTAACAAATGACCAACAAACCGAGGGGCTGAAAACAGCAGACATTTATCCTCTCACATTTCTGGAGGCAGGAAGTCTAAAACCAAGGCACCAGCAGGTCCAGCCTCCCCCTGGAGGCTCTAGACAAGAATCTTTCCTTGCCTCCTTCTGACTTTTGTTGGTTGCCAGCACTCCTCCGCCTTCTGTGGTTCAGAGACGCACTGTTCCAATCTCTGGCTCCATCACCACATGGTGTTCTCCATGTGCACCTCTTTATCCAAAACTCCCTCTTTGTAGAAGAACACCAGTCATTGGATTAGGTCTCCAAGACCTTTTCCCAAATAAGGTAACATACACAGGTTCTGGGTAGATGGGAATTTGGGCGGGCGGGCGGCCGGGGTGGGGCGGGGGATACTATTCAACCCAGTATGAGGCAGATGTTATTTTAAGTTGAAGTAAACTTTTTTAGAAACTCATTTTCAAGTTCTAAAGTGCAAATGACTTGTCTCTAACGAGCCCTGACAATGTGTCCAGCACCATGTGAATGTGGGTGATGGGTAGGCACAAAGCTGGGGCTGGGATACTGATGGAAACCTTGTGATTGGCCCAGATTCTTCACTCCCTCCCGACTCAGCTCATGTCAGTCACCAATCACCGTGTTTAGGGCCCCTCTCCTCAGAATCACAAGATCACTTCCTCTTCTCCGAAAGTCAGGCCACAGATTTCTCAACTGAGCAGCAGCAGAACTCCTTCTTGGGGAGGAATTTTTCACCCCTAGTCTTATCCTCCTCCAAACCATTCTCTAACCTTCAGCCCGGGTGATCTTTCTAAGTTTAAAGTGATGAGTTTGCAACACCTGCTGATCACCTTCAGGGCACAGTTCAAACCTGGTCCAGCATGCCAGGTCCTCCATGACCAGATCCTTGCCTTTCAAGGCAGTGTTGGCTCCCACCCAACCCCCAGAACCCTATGTCCAAACATCGTTGCCATTCTCAGAACCCAGCACGTCCTCAAACCCTCCCTTGCCTTGATGTACTCTGCTTCTATCTGAAAACTCCTTCCTATCCTTCTTCCCATGGTATAGTGGGTCAAATAGGGAACCCAGAAAGGTACGTCTGTCTGTGTCTTAACTTTCGGAACCTGAGAATGTGACCTTATTAGGAACTAGGGTCTTCGCAGCTGTAATTAACTTAAGAATCTCAAAAAGACGTCATCCTGGATGACCTGAGTGGGTCTACGTCCAACGACAGGTGCCCTTTTAGGAGAAAGACAGAGGGAGATTTGACACAGAGACCGGCTGAAGAGAAGGCTGTGTGCAGACAGAGGCAGAGATTAGAGCGATGCAGCCTCAAGCCAAGGAAAATGCCTGGGGCCACCGGAAGCTGGAAGGGGCCAGGAAGGATTCCCCCTACAGCCTCCAGAGGGAGTATAGCCCTGTTCTCATGGAGATTTTGGAATCCTGGCCTCCAGAACTATAAGAAAATAAATTTCCGTTGTTGTAAGTGCCCCAGTTTGTGGTAATTTGTTACAGCAGTCTTAGGAAAGTGATGGGCGTGGGCTGTCCTCAGGGTCTCATGGAAGGCTGACAGGTTGCTGACATCACAGGGCACCTAACTGAGAGGGGCAGTAGGGACTAAATCTAGCTCACACTGGGCCTGTCGAGCTGTATGCCCTGGATGGCATTGCCTCTGTCAGAAGTGGCTCCTTCCTCTTGTTCACATGAACAGGCCTGCTGGACCTGGCTGTTCTTTACAGTTCTGATCCTCGGTTGTTCCTCTAGGAAGCCTTCCCTGACCCATACAGCCTCCCTCAGTCTAGTCCGGACCCTTCACCTCCTCCAGTATCAGCTGACCACACATGTATCCTGCTGTAGGACAACTACCTGGTCATTCTTCTGACCCCTCCTCTGTATCTTGAAAGCGAGGACTTTCTTATTCTTGTCTTTCCCCTATACCTACCTAGCACATAGTAGGTACCTGACAGAGACTTATCGAGTGAATGAGCAGGAGCGCACAACGGGGCTTCAGTGAGCTTGAGGCGGCGAGAAGGTACGGCAGAGGGACAGGGATGGGATGCTAGTCCCAAAAGGGGGCTGCATAAAGGCAATTTCATGCACGTCACCATTTTGCCTAAAGTAGCCATCAAACGGAATTGAAAAAACAGACTTAACAGAGAGCACCACCAGGACATCACCACTGTACAAATGCCGTATCTGATCTTGTTTCTTGATCCTTTCCCTAATTGAGGCATCAGTGCCTCAGGATGTTTCCATTTGGGCCAAGCACATGCTCCACACGTCCGTTGGGACCCAGTGCACTGCATTCCACACACACACATGAGTTCATGCAAGTCCCAGGGTGCTCATCTGGTCCAGATTTGAAGGAAACTATTTAGCTGGATGGAGAAAAACACATCATGTATCAACTTAATACCAAACAGATTTTATGACATACTGAAACTGCTTTTCATAATTTACTAATATATCAGAAAAGCTAATAAACTAAAAAAAAAAAAAAAATACAGCTAATCATCGTATGTTTGAGATCTGGACAGTGTTTGTTGGGTTTGCAGAGATGACAGACGGACGAAGAGATGCAGGATGCTTTAGGGAAAGTTATCTAAAAGGCCCCCTGAGAAGCAATCTTGTCTATCGTAGCAAGAGGTGTATTTTGCCAATTCATGAGCGTAGACGATTTTTTTCTGGCTGAAAGTCAGAGTGGACTTTTCCAGAGATGAGGAAGGACCGCGGCCTGGACATTCTCATCTGTGTGAGGCACGGGCAGCCAGGGATCCTGCCAAGGAGAGAGTCCAAGCTTGGTCCCCTCCCTCGGCAATCTGTCAGCCCACTGGTGGTTTCCCTGCCCGTTGATAGTTGAGATTCCCTACAACGATCACTTGACCACACGACAAAATGGGGAAAATGGGGATTAAAATGATAAATGAGCTAAACAATTTTGGCTGCTAGCAAAAAAAACCAGTTCTAGTTGGCATAAGAAAACTGATAATTGCAGGGAAAGATAATGGAGAGATTAAGCCAATAAAATGGAAAGTTAACACGCGTGTAAAAGGCAAAGATTGGGGCAATTCGGTGTTCTCAGCAGGAGCTGCCATTCGTTAGTGGGACAGCTTCAAGTTCTGAGTGATCATTTCTGGGAGGAGAGAAGCTGATTAACCCAGTTTAGGGTGGTACGGGACTGGAGCAGGTAAGCGCTAGAGCAGGTGGCCCTCAGGCAGGGTGACCCCTGGAAGCCGGAAATCACTGGAATTGATGCCTACTGTAAGTGCTTACCCAGGAGACATGTTGCAAGGGTGGTAGGGCATTAAAACTTTATTTAATATAAGGCGTTTGCTTGCTTTCTTTAGTGTAGAGTCTTCACCTGGGTGTGGCAGGGAATGGCGGGGGGCGGGGGCGCATTTGGGAATCTGTGGAAGTCTATTAGACTCTCTCGATATCTGGGGAGAGAGTGGGCAGGGAGAATCATTGGCCCTTAGGAGACAGGGATCCAGAAAGCTCAACATCTTACAACGCCCCCAACGAGAACGACCACATTAAAGTAATTCAGGCCATTCCTGGCTGAATCTGGATGACACTCACTCCTCATATATGATGAGGAGAAGAAATATTACTGTTAGTGTTTACTTTTGTTTTGAGAGAGTTTGTTGTCATTTGGAGATGTTTTTATTTTACTGCATTATATTTTATAACATAACTAAATTATTTTGTTGGCATTGGATAAACAGACATATTTTCCAAAATGCCAAGCAAGGAGTGAAGGATATTTTCCAGAGTAAAATCACTCTTTTAGATGCCACACTCACTTCAGGAGCTCCAAGAGAAGGCCTTCTCCGTTTGGGCTCCTATAGGAGATATTATAAAGGGTTCTCAGGGATCAGCCAAGCCCACAGGTCAAAGGCTGCACATAAAGCATAAGGAGGAATTGGGGACAAAAGACCATTGCAAAGCCTTTTCCTCTCTATTCCTGGGGAGAAGCAGAAAAGGAATCATGTAACCCTTCGTAATGATGTGACCCTTTCAAAGCATAAGAGTGAAGTTAGAAGTCAGGACTGCACTGCCCGTGCAGGAAGCTCCTGAGAAATGCAAAGAATTTTTTAAAAAGGAAATTCTTAGAAAAAGGCTGTAAGAAAAAGTCCCCTGACAACTGGGGTGGCCATATTGGCAGAAGTCAAGGTGCAAACGTAATTAAGCTCATTTTATTTTTGTACAGGAAACCAGAGGGATAGCTAAGAAACAACCTCACTATTTCTGGTTCTTGGCTAGGTCTAGCTTTTAAGGAACACTCCCTTCCTCAGGCAGAGAGCTGTTTATGGCAAAGGACTCACGTGCTTTTTTATTGCTACATTTTTTTTTTTTTTTTTGAATCATGGTTGGCAATCAGGCATTCAGATTTGACTATTTACCTTCGGGACTCCTCTGGGTATGTGAAGAATTCCCCCATCTGTCTTGCTTATGATGTGGGCAGATAAAGAATTAGTAATAACCCATAGATATTGCCTCTATTTGGCTGGTGTTGGGAAAGAACCTTTGCAATCAGCCAAGGAGACATTCACCAGTGCCGAGAGCAAACAGAAGCATATCTTGGGATCCATCTCATCTACTTCTGCAACTGTCTCCAGGTCAGAGGGAGTGAGGATGGGAAACCCCACCGTTCAAAGGTTAAAGGCAACCTGTGACTTAAACAGAGAACTGTGAAAGCTGACAAAAGAATGGAAGATTGCAGCATAAAGTAAAAAAAATAAATTAAAAAAAATGGAAGGAATTCAAGTCAACAAATATTGAGCATTAGGTGCTGTGCTGGATGACTCGCCATTATAATAATAATAATAATAACAACAACAACAACAACAACAACAATAGCTCATGTTTGTAATCCTCCTTCCAGGTGCTAGGCACTGTTGTAAGTCTATTATATATATTAACTCACTTAATCTTTGTAACAAAACTGTGATGTTTATACAGGTTAGTATCATCCCCACTGCAAGGATGAGAAACATATCTTGGAAGGAAGGTGATGGGTTTAGTTTAAGGCATATGGAAACAGCCAACAGGAAGTAGATGGGTCTGAAACCAGCTGTGATAGCATCGAAAATGTAAATTCAGTGCTTATTGGCTACGGGCTGTCACAGCTAATTTCAAGGATGACAACCATCAATTTCTTCCTTCCCTGAATGCACACCCTCCATCCACAGGTGGAGTTGGTTTCCCCTCTCCTTGAATCTCATCTAGATTTGTAAATGTTTGAACCAATAGAAAGCTGTGAAAGAGACAATCTGGGACTTAGGAGTTCAAGTCTCAAGAGGACAGGCAGTTTTTAGTTCATTCCTCTCAGAACATGAGATGGAACAGATGCCATGCTATGAGGAAACCTAAACTATGAACCCCCAGAATCATGATAATGAATAGTTAGTGTTGTGTTTTAATCACTGGTTTTAAATGGTTTAATACATAGCAATAGAAACAGAAATTGGTACCTACGAGTGGAATGCTTCGATAACAAAAACCTAATATGTATAACATTGGCTTTGGAATCTGGCAGCCGGCGGAAGCTGGGAGGGCTTTTTAAAGATATTAAGGCTGAAAGGGCAGAGAGGAAATTGCTACCGAAGATCTGAGAATAAGGGAAGTGAGTTATGGCTTGGCAGAGTACTTAGTGACATGTTGCCTACGGTTACATAGAAAGAGTAGGAATTTATAGCCAAGAAGTGGGGGTGGGAGTGGGGGCAGGGAAGGGTGGTGGACAAAAAATTACTAAAAAGAAACATCAGCATTAAGGGAGGATTGTGGTTAAACTGACTTAGCAGGATTCCTGCTGCAGACAAGCCAGGGTGATCAGACATCACCCCGGGGGATGGTGAAAGATGAGGAATCTGATTAGATATGGAGGGTGAGGGATTCTAGCTAAACCAACTTAGCACAATTCTTGCTAAAACTGGACAATGCAGTCGTACTTAGAGTCTAAAAGTCAGGCCTAGTTGACAAAGAGTTCAGGGAAGCTTGAGTAGAGTCTGGTCAATGAGAGAATCTATGTCACATTTTCCCAGCAAGAGGTAGAGTTTATTTTCTCTAGGCTGGCCACGTGACTGCTTTGGCCAATAGGTCATGGTGGAAGGGACATCTGGGACTTTTGAATCTCCATCTAAGAGACCTGGCAGCTTCCATCTCCTTCCTTGTGGAATATAAGCACAATCTATAAGGAAGCTTGACATCCATGAGGCTAAGACCATGTAGAAGAATACCAAAGCCCTCAAAAGTCAGCTCTAGTTAAACTCCCAGTCAGTGGCCAACACTAATTGCCAGTCATGTGAGGCCATTTTCGAACTATGTCCCCCTCAGCACCCTAGTCAATATTACAAAAAGCAGAGGAATCATCCACTTAACCCACAGAATCATGGAGATCATAATTTATTGTTGTTTTAAACCACTAACTTTCAGGTGGTTTGTCATAGCAACATGTAACCAAAACAGATTAAGATCAACACATTGAGATTGAATGAGATATCTCCAAGAAAGCATGTTAAATAATAAAACAGGAACAACTCTGGGGAGAACAATAATCTTAGATGGTTAGAAGCTGGCCCAAAAAGGACACCGAGAAGTAATGTTCAGAAAGATAGAAGGAAATCGAGAAGAAGCAACATCACAGAAAACAAGGGAGGACTGCTTGAAAATGAAGGAAAAGGCTAATAGTGTCGAATGCAGCAGAAAGTTCTAGAAATCAAAGGAAGGATGTGGAAATGTGCCACCAGCTTTGGTAATGTGAAGTCATTGATGACTTTTGCCAAAGTAGCTTCAGCTGATGGAAACAGGAGCCCAGACACTGGAGGTTAAAGAGATTTCTAGTCAGGAAATTTTACTTAGTCATAGACAGTAAAAATGAGAGGAAACAACAGATATCTCTTGTAACCAAGTGTCTCAAAAAGAAATAAGAGTAATAGGACATTTGGTAAATGGGGTCACAGGGTCAAGAGTAGTGTGACATTAACACATTTACGTTTTCCAGTCAAGCTCTAGGTTGTCTCGGATTTTACAAATGGGCATCTTCAGACTAAAGTGTGACTTCCACTGTCACGTTTCTCTGCATGTTTCTGCATGATAGCTGAGTGGAAAAAAGCTCTTCTGAAGGGTGGCATCGTGTGGTGTGAGGAGCCTTGAGCGGGGGTCCTGACACAGTTTGTCACCGGTTATAGCAAGTCAGTTTACTGCCAGATCTCAGCTCCTCCTCCATTGAATAAGTGAATTAGATTGGAGAACGTCGAAGGCCTTCCAGTGTGAACATTTCGCAAAGTGATTTTATTCTCAAAAATTTCTGTATGTGATTTTAATGCTTTTCTTGCCATTTCCTGGAAGTCTGGAGTGTGAGTCTGAGCTGAATTATCAAACATGAGCAAAATACTTGGGACCCAAAGCCTTCACCTAAAGCACACGCAATACTCTAATTTTTAGCCCATATCTTAGGAGTTATATAAGGTACTTGACCATGGGTCAGGTTCCTACTGAGCCCTCAGGGACAGAGTCGCCTGGAGTAGATCATTCTGGGCCCCAAGGTTGATGAGCTGAGACATTCCCCTTAGTTACACACAGGGCGGAGAGGCCGGTGAACATGTCCAGAAATAAACCAGGCTACCAAGCAAAAAAGGAAGAGTCAGGGGCATTGACCAAGTAGAGCTTATTCCCTAAAACTTGGGCATTCTTCAGTTTACGTGGGTTGGGAAAACGGATTTCTTGTGGCTTATAGTGTTGCAGACACAGGAACACTCTAAGCCTTTCAATATCTCTCCCTCCCAAGGGTCAGCATTGTCCAGCTTCTTTTTTTCATATTTAAAATCTATTGAAATATATTATTTCTGCCTTTGGTTTCTTTCTTTTCTATTTTTAATTTATACTTTCATCTTTACTCTATAGGTGCCTTTGTTCCCAGGTACGATTAACAACAAAGCCAGAAGGTAAGTGACCATTGTGTAGTCAGGAAATGTGTTTAATTGGTATTACCATGCTTTTTTGTTTTAGAGGAAAAAAATAAACTAGAAAGTTAAATCTTATTATATTGCTCACAACTGCCACCCCAAATCGTAATACTTTAATATCAATATTACTGGTGTGACAGGAGGAAAAATATGTTTGTGGCAGAACGATAATTTCTTTTTCCCCACTGGGTTCTAAAGAGGGGTGACGACTGTGAGTGTGCAGGGTGGAAGGATGCTTTGAAGAGGACAAGGACAAAGGAAGAGACCAAGCCGTGGAGGGAGGAAATGAGCATTCTGGAGAGGCCAGAAATACTGGTACCCATCAAGCTACAGAGTGGGTCTGAGGGGAACGATGGGGCAGCAGAGCAGTTATTAGCTGAAAGGAAACACTGCAGGGAGAACTGAGGTGCTTAATGGGGGCGTCTCTCGCCGCGCCTTGCGCTGTGTGCAGTGACGCCCTCCACTGCTTCCCTCCCGGGCCGTCGCCAGCTTTTCCCTTAGTGTGGTGGTTGAGACCATAGACTCCAGAGTCAGATGCTTTGTTTCAATTCCCGGCCCCACATGCACCAATGGCTGTGCAACTCTGAATGATTTAATCTACCCTCTGCATGCTTTGATTTCTTTATCTGTAAAATAAAGATGATCATAGCACTTACCTCGTGAAGTTCTTGTCAGAATTAAATGTGTTAACACATGTAGAGGGTTTACAATGGGCCTTGCGCATACTTCACTACTGCTTACTAACACTTTCTGAAGTCTTTTTTTTTTTTTTTTTGGTTTGGGGAGGAAGTGACAAAAAAATCAAGTTCTATTTTATGGTAACAAGATGACAACAAAGACTATTCCTAGGGACCAGTCAACATCTGATGCTTTTAGAATCATTATTACTATTGTTATTATAACTATTTCAGACCTCCCTCTTAGTATGCATTCATGTTTTATTACCTTTGTATGTATATCCATTCATTATTCTTTCATTCAAGGAATCATTATTTCTTCATTTATTAGATAAATATTTATTGAGTACTTACTACTTTCTACATGTCAAGTGTTGTTCCAGGTCCTGGAAAATAATACAATCAAGATCCCTGCTCCTAGGGTATTTATATTCTCCAGGAGAAGGTAGACCACCACAATGATGACAAATTAAACAAAGAAGCTAATTTCTAATAGTGATATCTCCTATGAGGACAATCAGACAGGATTGTGAGATTGACTCAAAGACTTGAAACAGACTTAGGGAGAGTCACTCCTTTAGAAAGGATGGTCAAGGAAGACCTTTCTGAGGATATAACATTTGAGCCGAGAAGTGAATAATATAAAAGAGGCAGCCATGTGAAAATGTTTGGATGAATGTCTCAAATAAAGGAGGAAAACGTCCAGGCACATTGAGATTTTAACAAATTGGTGTGTTTAAGCAACCAAAGGAAACCCACTGAGCTAGAGCCCACTGAGTGAGGACGAGAGTGGAAGGACACGAGGCCAGAGAGGTGGACAGGAGCTACATCTGCCAGGGCCCCAGGGGTCTTGGAAGGGAAGTAAATGTTTTATTCTAAGTGCAATGGGAAGCCACTGAAGGGTTTTAGGCAGAGGAGTAATGGAACCTAATTTACTATGTGCAAGTAAATACTAAGTTAACACCTATTATGTGAGGGATACAGCATGGTAGACTTGGTGGAGGGTATCAAGATGGATTGGAAAAAAGTCTGACTATATTGGCTGCTGTGTGGAGAATGGATTGTGGAGGTGTAAGAGAGGAAGGAGGAAGTCCATTTAGGAAGACTCTAGAGGAGAAAAGCAGGTGCTTTGACTGGGGTAGTAGCTGGAGAAAAGTGTAGAGATTTTGACTATTATTTTGGAGAGAGAGCCAAAAGATCCTTTTAATGACTTGATAGTAGATGTTGGAAAAGGGAAAAGACCAATAGAGAAATTAATGACAATAAAGAATACAGACTTTCCAGAATTAGTTCAGAAAAGTTGCAAAATGAACAAGCAATACAACAGACAGCAATAACACTGAACCTCAGGAATGAGGAGAATCTGATTTCTAGAATTGCTACATTATCTTATTCACAATGTCCAGTTTCAACAAAAAAATTACAAGACATACAAACTAACAAGAAAGTGTGGCCTTTACACAAGGAAAAAGCAGTCAGTTGACATAATCTCTGCAGAAGCATGGGTATTAGACTTACTAGACCAAAACTTGAAATCAACTATTTCAAATATGTTCAAAAAAACAGAAGAAACCATATCTAAAGAACTAAAGAAATGTATAAGAAGAATGACTCTTCACATAGAGAATATCAGTAAAGTGGCAGATATAAAAATATGCTCTAAGTCCTCATATTTACAAAGAATTTCAATAAACAGATCAAATATGTTTTCAGAATCACCAAGCAGGTTGAGTGATGCACTGTTTTACAATTCCCTATGAGTTTGAATGCTCCATTAAAGCTGTTTCTCTTTCACGTATCTCTTAATCCTCTCTTTTTTTCTCTCTCTATATTAGTTATTATTACATAATGAATTATCCCATGCCTTATGGCTAAAAACAACAAATATTTGTTATCTCACAGACTATGAGGGTCATGAATCTGGGTAAGGCTGAAGTGGGAGCTACAAACTCAGGGTCTCCCACAGAACTGCAGTCAAAGTTGAAGCTGCAGTCATTGAAGGAGCCACTTCTAGACTCACTCACATGATGATTGGCAAGCCACAGGTCTTTTTGCCAGCTGTTGGCTAGAGATACCAGCTCCTTGCCTCTTGGACCCCTCCATAGGGCTGCTCACTATGTGGAAGTTTACTTCTCCTAGACTGAGAGATCTAAAGAGAGAGTGAGAGTGATTGTGCCTCAGGGGAAGCCACAGTCTTTTTATAATCTAATATTTTCATAATAATATCCTATCAGTTCTACCATATTCTGTTTGTTGGAAGCGAGTTAGTAAGTACAATCCTCACTCAAGGAATGAGATTACACAAGGGCATAAATATCAGGAAGTCACTACCATCTAACCTTCACCATTTTTGGTGGGCTGGACCATCCTTGGTAGCAAAAAAATCAGGGACATAATAACAGTAACAAATCACCATGATTGCTGATAGTTCAAGCAAATTTAATAAAGTCATGAGAGGAATCACTTTTGGTGTCCTCCATGTAAGACCACCATTGGAAAAAGTGAGGCAATGTGTATTCACCCATGTTGGTCAAATTTATACTCCCTGTCACCAAGTCAGCAAGAAACATACCAGCTCTGCATTACTCAGGAAGTTTCCAAGTCCATGGTCTCAAGCCAAATTATTTGCATTTGCACCATAAAATCCTTGTAATCGCATCCTTTGTTCAGTGCACAAATCTCCCTAAACGCCTCAGCAAACCTTTTCCAAAGTGATGTTACTTTTCCTCCTCTAATTAAAGCCTCTTTCTTTTGCATGTGACTTTTCTCATGACAAAATCATTCACACAGAGGAGGCAGCACCAGGAATGCTCCATCTAGCTGAACTCCAACTGTGTTCTTGGCTCATCATACTCTTGCAAGCAAAAGAATGTAAACATTTAACAGCCTTCCCTTCCTCTCTCCTCTGCTCTCCCACAGTGTCTTGCTGTTTGGTACAAGTTCCCGTGAATTCACTAACTTAACACATTCTATGTTCATAATCTAAACTTCGTGTATTTTCCTTCTCTAATGCAATATTTCTCCTCTGATTAATAGTTCCCAAAACTCAGCCTGTTTGGCATCTTCTTCTCTGGAATGGGTACCTTCAAAAGCATAGGTTTCCAGCTTAGGTTAAAATATCACAAGAGCCATTAAAGTCACAAAAGAGCAATGAAATCGTATTAGGTTAATCCAGATGATAACTAGAGAATTTTCCTCATTTATGTCCTGAATTTCCACTATACCACTACCCCCTTCCCCAGTACCAACTTAATTGACAGTGTTGGACTTTACTAGACCATGATAATTAGAATTAACTTATAAATAGCCAAATCTTTTTTTTCTGTGTTCTAAAGCACTTCTCCACTCAGAGACTCTAAAAACCGATAACTATAACCCAGATAATATTCCATTCTCCTGTTCTGCATCTCACCTAAATCATCATTTCTCAACGGTTCAACTGAAGAATCATCAACTTTTTGATCCTGGTGTTCCATATTTGTTAAATTGCATTTTCATGATTTCAAAAAGTTTGAGATCCCCTACCTAAAATTGCCTTTTCGTGCTTCTACAAAAACTACTATGGGCTTCCAGAAAGATTAGTATGCTAGGGTTGGTTTGAATCCTAATACCCTACTTACTACCTTAATTAAGTAACTTGACCTCTCTGTATAGTGTGGTTAATAATTCTTAGCCCTGAGAGCTTTATAGATGTGTATGAGATATCACTGATTTAACAACTATTGATTGACGGCCTCCTGAGTAGAAGGCACAAGGACCTCAGCTCCGCAGAATACAAAGATGAGTTAGATAAAGATAATGCCCTTAAGAAGTTTAGAGTGTAGAATAGGAGATTAAAATCAGTAACTATGATTCAGTAGAAAGTGATAAAACACCATCAGCCAGGTCCCAGAGCAAATATCACCTCCAAGAGGCCTTCCTGAGCACACCATTAAATGTGGTCCTCATTCACTCTTTGCCACTTCTTTCATTTTCTTACAGCAATTTTATTATCTAACATTGGCATTGTTATTTAATTTCTTATTTACAGATTTTGGTCAGTCTCTTCTGTGAACATGCGAGAATAGTGGCTTCTTCTGTCCTATTCATCACTATAAAACAACGCTCCACAAATACCTGTGGGCAAACCATTGAAAGACTAAAAATTAGAAGCTGAAGGAATGCATAAATGAGAGATTATTTCTATGTGTAAGAGTACTTAGTAAAGCACTAACAATTTTCCCAACAGGAAAATTCTGGTCTGTGAGTTTTATATCATTTCTGGTAAAGTGTAAGGGAGATATTCTCCATCAAGAATAAGCCTGGGGAATGAGCTTGGGGATAAGACATTATTGAATAAGGTTGGAGGACAGAGAGAATCCTATCTTCCAACCATCCCCCAGAAGAAATAAGCCCTAATTCTCACCCTAGGTATGGAATAACTGATTTATGTCATCTTCCTAGAGAACAAGAAAGAAAACCAATTCCATTAGGTGAAGCAGCTTTTTCATATTGTTCCTAATGAGTTATTTAATACAATTTGATTTCAAACATGTCTATGCTATATGTGAACAAATATGTAAACATATCTAAGAACCTTTAGTCTTTAGAGTATGCTCTAAAACTAATGTATGAAGTACCTAAATAAGATAACTGCCTTTCAAAATAGAAAAAAAAAAAAAAAAAAAAAAAAGGAATCCTGCGAACACTCTAATGTAACTTGATTAGATAGAGTTTAAACAACCCAGGAAATATCCATGCCTTGTCCGAAAAGACTGTAACTAAATGTATAATAAAAATAAAATGACCTTTAATTTCCACCATTTCTTTTCTTGCTTACTGTCCTTATAAGATTAATAATACAATGCAAGTTTTTACAACCTCATTATAGTTAAATTGCATTTACTAATTGCCTCCTTCAAGAAAATAATGTTTCATTCAATAACCACTGCAAGTGTCAAAATAATTTACGCAGGACTCCTCGATTTCCATTCTGCTAGATGCTCACCACACTGGATCAACTACTTGAGTTGGCAACCTCAACAAAACTTCTTTCTACCGAATGACAGTGGAAGGATGACTTCCTTTCGCTATTCTCACGGAGGGGAAAAAAAATAAAGAACTTGACACCTGTGTGTTTCAGCATGGGAGATGAATTCCGAGGTAGTTTAAAAACGAATTCAGTCTTGATGTTTGATATAAATCAGGGACCTGATTCATAGGTCTCAGTTGTTGAAATTCCTCTGGAGTAGAGGTGGCACAAGACATTGAGCGCCTCTCCAGAAAGAGAGCTAGAATGTATAAAATTCCTACTGCACACTAAGTAACCCCATGTGCTGTGGTTACTTAGTGTGCAGCAGGAATTTTATAATCTAGTGCCAAAAACATCTAAAAACTATGTATTATTTAGTTCCATGTGTCTTGCACTGTTCTCTGGGGATTTGGTGGTACGAAAAAGTGAGAACTTACACTCAAAGGCTATATATTTAATTTTCACAACAACCTTTTGAGATGAGTGATTTCCATTCCCATTTTATGTACAGCGTAGTCTCCAATGTGGATTTAAGCTCTGTTCATCTTGCTGTGCCTGGCAGAGTAAGCCATCGGATGTCTGCTTGCATGCAGGGGTGAGGCACTTCGTGAGAGAAAACTCACACTAAGGGAAGTTGAGCACAATTATCTGACCCAGTTACAAACCCCCTGTTGAAAGGATAAGTAAAATACCATGTTTGCCATTGATATCCTTGAACCCACTCACAAGGATATATGTCTGCATCCTAAGAAGATAAACAGATATAAAAACAAAACAAAACAAAGAGCCATTTCTCTAAAAACTGTGTGTGCCTGTGGGCCATAAGCAGTAAACTTTGGTGCTTACCCGTCCTTGGCCCAGACTCGAAAGTCATCTACCTGACTTCTATTTTTCTTTCTTCTCTCCTAACACAATTCCAATTTTGCTCAGTTATTCACTTTTCCACCTTAAAGAAGAAGCTCACTTTATGGAAACTGGCCCCCCTCCCACTCTAATGGGAGGCTTGAGAGGCGTTGAAATCATGTCTTCCCCTTTACTATTGATTGGTGGGAAAGTGAGCAGGGGGGATTCGATTCAGCTTTGCTAGGGTATTGTTGGGGGAAATTCTCTTGCATTTCTTTAGAAGAATATCCGGAAGCAACTTCCTGTCTCTGGACACTGTCGTGGTGGGCACGTTCTGGAACCGCTTCGGTTCTTTTGTTACCAAATTCAAACAAAGCCAAAACTTGGAGTAGAATAAAGCCAAGAGAATCATAAGAAGAACAAAGCCCCCTGAAAAATGCTTTGGCAGAACCTATCCCTCCCGAATTTATTCTCCTCCTCTTCCATGTGTTAGAGCCCCCATTATAGCTGGGCACATGGCCATCCAAGATAAAGACATCTTATCTTCTCTTTGCAGTTTGGCGTATCTGTGTGATTAAGCTCTGGCAGATGATTTCTAAGCAGACATGTCATTTGGCAGCTTCTAGGAACCTCCCTTACAAGACTGTGGGTTCATGGGCATTTTCCTCATCCTTTCCTCCTTCCTATAGCAGGGAGCGTGAGTATGAGGACTGGACCTCTAGCCACCATCATGGACTATGACAGGAATGCTTACCCTTTCAGAAAATGACAGAGCAGTGAGCTGGCAGGAACCTGGAAGATGAAGGTTCATCCAGATTTTGCTGAGCACGATTGTGACAGAAACCCTGGCCCTCCTATCTCTGGCCTTGTATATGTGTGAGAGCAACAAAGCTCACTGAAGCCACTTTTAGTTTGGGTCTCAGTTTCTCTTTAGTTGATCCTCACTGTTTCGTAAGCCTTCTTACCTTTGGACTTCTACCTTATTGTCTCATAGACAATACCTTCCACTTGTTTTATCCAGATGGGGTTGAGTTTTCTATTAATCTGCAACCAAAAACATCTTAAGTAATACATGGAGTGAGGCGGCCTCATTACTGCTTGACTACAAACTGTCTTATAGCTTTGGAACCTTGAGGCATGCTATGGATTGATGGCTGCTCCCAGGTGAATATGGTGTTAGGGAGGTGGTACCCAGCAAGACACGTTACTGCCCAATGGTAGCCAGAGATGGATGACGTCCATCAGAAGGGGAAAAACGGAAGAGGAGGGTGTACTCCACATGGCAGTCCACAAGATAGTTAAGTGGATTCATCCTAGAATTAATGCAAGACAACCCTAGGACTCTCAAATATTTGAGGAATAATACATCACCTAGGCAGAAAAAGAATTACTAGAATATACTTTCTGACGCTTAAGTTAAGCCCTTTTTACCCAAAGGTTGATGAGAATAGAAAAAGTTGAACTGCATATAGATGAGGAAATAAGCTCAGAAAATTAAATAACTTGCCCAAGTACATGTAACTAGTTCCACAATTTGAATCAATGCCAAATCCTTATAAAGGGAAATTTCAATGCCATGTTTTTTCCCTAATATTAGCTACTGCCTCCCTATAAACAAATGTATCCTTGTTTTTTGCCAAGGATTTCCTGATATTGAATGAAGAATTAAATCACATTTACAGTTAATAACAGCCACAAACTCAAGATAACTGAAAACTTATCAGGAATATTGGTACCTGGAAGTTCCCTTCTAAATATAAGTTCTATGATCCAATCCCTAACTATTATTATAAAACAAACTATATTTTTGAGACTCAATTCATATAATTTTAAATAATGCAAATATTCCTCCTATAATCTTAAAGATTTAATTTAGTATTGAAATAATTCAAATAATTTTCACTGTTGAATTGTTTAGTTGCTAAAAATTGTCTTTCCAGTTTGAACCAGTCAGCCTCAGCTTTGGAACACGTGCAAATTAGTAAACCTGGCAGAGAGAAAAGACAGATTTTTTTCCAAAGATTAGCCAGAAAATGTGTGATATTTTTTTCCCTGCAGGCTGTTGGCTTACCAATTGCAAATAGTAAATCTCAAGAGATTCAGAAGCTCAATTTGAATAAACAAGAAAATATTTGGATGCTTATCAAAACTCTGGCAAAACTAGGCCAGAAATGGACCCGATTTTCTGGTGAGGTTTCCAGTATTTCCTGTTTCCAGTAGGACTGGACTATCTTGGGAAGAGTCTACTAACAACTGGAACCAGCTGGACATAACTGGAGAACACTCGAAGATTGGGGGAGAGAGAGAATGAGAGAGAGAGAGAGAGAGAGAGAGAGAGAGAAGACAGTGCATGCTGTTTTATGCTGCAAGAGAGATGGAAATAATTAAAACATGACGCTGAAAATGAAATGTCTACTATTTGACTTGTCGCTTCTTTTATTTCCCTAGGAGAGAAAAATCCGAAGGGTTTTATTCTCTCTGCTTTCAGTACTGTTCTAGAAAAGAGATCTACCTGGTGGACCTCACACAAACAAACCTGTATCATGGCTTAGTGCCAGTGGGGGAAGGAGGTTATTTATCTACCCTTAGCCATTACTAAAGTACTGTGAATCAGTAAGTTGGAAGAGGCCACAATGCAATCTATGATAAATAATAGTCTGATAATGAATCATCCTTCCTTGAGCCAAATAGGACTATCTTCAGTCATTCCAAAGAGATGGACAATAAATCTACCTGGAGAAAGAAATTCCTAAGGGCCATTGAAGAGCAAGTTTACCCTTTGTGGTCAACAAAATTGATCAAAGCATGATATCCCTTCCAACTTCCCTCTGTTGTCCCGACAGTACAAAAGGGGTCAGAAAGCTAAATAGTACCTCCCAGAATTCCTTGCATCTAGAACTCTGGGTATCATTTGGATTCATTAATTAGAATCACCAGTGCAAGATTTGAGGCAGAGAGCGGGACAGATGCTATACTTTTGCTTGTGCTATTGCTACAGGCAACCACCACCATGGCAGAAATAGTAGCATCTCAGTAACCAGTTACTAGCTTTGCATGAGTCTAGTGGCAGGGGTGCTAGCCATCCATTTAGCAGGTAGGGATTCTAGAGCTGGCAAATATGGGGGGCCCCACTGATTGTGGCATATTCTTGATGGTGTCGGTGCCCTGATTATGTGCCCTGACTATACTGGCTTCCTGAATGTGGCAGTGGTGGGTGGTTCTGGAACAAGTAGCTCTAGCAGCAGCTTCCAAATTGGGTGAGCAGCTTCGTAATTATGAAAGATTTAGCATTCGTTTGATGTCTCTGTTCTGCAGCATGGCTTTGAGAGTTGCTCCCATGAATTTGACCTTCTCAACAATTCTGTAAGCCACTTAGTGCTCCTTAATAAATCCCTTTTTGTTTTAAAATGACTAGAGTGTGGTCTGTTTCCTGCAGTGGATGTATCTCCTCCAGAAGCTGCATTTACAGAAATCCCAACTTCCTCCCAGTTTTTGCACATGGATCTAGGATAAACCGAATGAGGAGTGAGGGCGGGGTAGAAAGTAGAAAGGGTGTTTCCAGGAGCTGATTAGCCTAGGGAGATTTTTACCCAGGAAACCATTTCTGAATTGATGAGTTGTGAAGGAGAGAGAAAATCAGAAGCCAGGAATTAGAGCCAAGTTCAGAACAGAACAGAAATTAAATCCCGCATTAAATAGGAGTGGTTGAGATGAAGATGATGAGCCGAAAGGTCCGTAGCCAAGAAAGCTGTGTGGAATAGGGAGGGAGATGCAACTCTAAGCAGCCCCAAGTTTTTCAGATTATTGCGGTCGATTGGTCCTTAAGAATTAGAAATTGGCTCCAAAACCCATTCTGCACACCCTAGTAAATCCAGCTTTCCTCCCAACACACCAAAGTGCCTTGGAAAGAAGCCTCGACTCATTTTTCTTCTGATCACCTCAGGTTCCCGCTTCCACCGTTTTCTCCTCTCTGCTTCACGTCCCACCCTCCAGAAGGGCTTCGCCGTCCTCTAGGGTGTTGCTCGCAGGCCACCGCTGCAAGCCCTTCACTTCCCAAAGTGCTACCAGTCCGAGACAGTGGGTAGCAGACTTCACTCGAGGGTGGGGATACTACATCACCACTCACTCCAGAAAACCACAAATTAAAACGAGAGTCCCTTTCTTAAAAGTTCTGTGACCTAGTTGGCCCTCAAAGAATTCTCTGGTCTTTCTTCCACGTGGGTTCCTGCTTCATCCTGCCATGTAGTCAAGACCCTCCTCTTCCTGCCAGAACATTCTCATTTATTTCTTCTGTTCAGCAGTTTAGATTTTTGTCCGCTTCCTTATCCAGCCTGGCCTGCCCAGACGGTCCTTTCTCTAGGCAAACTGGCCCATTGAGACAGCTCGTCTCCTGACAGCTACTCTGCCACCAGCTCTTAAATCAGGGTAGAGGGTGGATTTGAAGACAAAGCAGAGAGGGTTTATATGAAGCGAAGTCCCAGAGGAGAGATGAGTGATGACATCTAGGCTCATATGGTAGGGGTGATCCGCCTTGAACCCCTCCCACTGTGATGGGAGGAAAGCAGCAGGGGTAGGCAATGGCGGAGGGGGCAGAAGAAAAAAGGCGGATCCTGATCTCATTTTTGTAAGGCTGGGGAGCCAGTGGGCAGGTCCTTTTTCCCTTTGACTCAGCCTTGGTGCATCCTATGGTGGTAGAACGTGGTGGTTAAAAGTCTGCATGCAGCACCAGGCCGCCTGAATATAAATCCTTACTCCGCTACTTAAAAGCTACGTGGCTTTCAGGCCAGTTTGCCCGACTCCCTGCATTTGTAAAATGAGGATAACGATAGCACCTACCTTGTAAAGCTGATGGGAGTGCCAAATGAGAAAATTTATGATGTGCAGGGACAAGGGACTGGAGTATCTTCAGTGCACAATGAAAGTCAGCTATTACCACGGGGAGAGGCGTGCTCTCATAAAGGAACCAGACTGGGAGGGACCCACCTAAGACCCAGCACAAATCAGCTGGGCAGTGGAGTAAGATTAAGGGGCAGAACTCCCATCTGGCTACGTAAAAGCTCGGGACACTGCACAAGCTGCTTAACCTGTGTAAGCCTTGGTTTCCTCATCCATAAAGTAGGGGGACTGTACCTACCTTGTGGGGCTCTTCTGAGGATGAAGGACACTAACAGTTACTATAAAGAGGACAGCACAGTGGCATCATTAAGTCCCTTCTTATCCAGGAAGTTGGCTCCAAGACCAGGCTAATCTGTCTCATTCTTGGTCTTCCATGACCAGCCTTTGAGGATTAAAAACATCACCAATTATAAGTGGTGAATGTCTCTCTGGCCTTCCTCTTTTTTTCTGCTGAATTTCCTCCTGAATTCTCAACTGATTTTATCAACAAAATCAAGTTGAATAAAATAAAACTGAAGCAAGAATAAATATATTTTCATAATAATAATAATGTTTATAATTGGCTGACTAAATAAACCAGACTTGCCAGAAGGAAGACAGAATCCATTTTATTCTTTCTCTCCTTGCCCATTTGGTGTGCTTCTTGGCCCTCTTCCGTAGTCTGGGGTGAGATCTCAGGTGTGGTCCCATAGCTTTCCCCATCATTCTTAGATACTAGAAAGTCCTTGGGTTATTTTCAACCATTAAAGAGACCAATACCATGTAATATTTAAATAATTAAAACTGCAGGCTTTCACAACTTGGATGGGCCTTGAGGACATTATGCTAAGTGGAATAAGTTGGTGGAGAAAGACAAAATCTGTATGACCTCACTTATATGTGGAATCTAAAAAAGCCAAACTCAGACATATAGAAGGTAGAATAGTGGTAACCAGGGGTTGTGGGATGGAGGGAAATGGAGAGATATTAGTCAAAGTGTATAAACTACCAGTATCAGATTAACAAGTTTGGGGATCTAACATACAGACGGTGATGATAGCTAACAAGACTGTATTATATACCTGAATGCTACTAAGAGAGCAGATCTTAAATGTTCTCACCACAAAAAAGAAACGGTAACAACGTGACTGGATGGAAGTGGTAGCAAATAATACAGTGATAATCATTTTGTAGTTTATAAGTGCACCAAATCAAAACATTGCACACCTTAAACTTACAGAGTGCTATAGGTCGATTATATCTCAATGAAGCTGGGTGGCGGAGCCTGCTAGCTTTCACTTAGTTAAAACTTTGCCCGTCCCCCAACACAGACTTGCAGTAGGTAAGGGAACGTGGTCCATTTCGCTCACCTTCTTACTCCATCTCCTCCCCGACTCACTACCCGCTGATTATGAACCTTCGGATCTGGCACAGAGGGGCCAGAGGAGGAGGAGGAGCTGGTGGAAAGAACTTACTTGAGTGAAGCACCCGTAAAAGGGCTTTGGTGCCTGTGGCATGGCAGATGCCCGCGGCTAACTCACGGCCTCCCGGATCTGTTGTTGCCTCTTTAGAAAACTTCCTGCCAGGCACCTTCGAATCCAGCTCTTTTGTCCTAGGCAATGCCTACCCTCCAGCTGGCTGCATAGAACCTTCCGCTCGGCTCTGACTGGCAGCAGCCAAACCTTCCATGAAGGTAAGCGGACAACTGTCATTTGCACATCCTCTTGCATTTTCCAGTTCCCCAGTGTATGAACCCCAGCTTCCCATGGAAGGGTCCACAGTGCAACACTTTCCAGTTCCATGAGTGCTTGGGCATGAATATGTGATAAGGATCTTGCTAACTAGAGGCCATGGCTTCCATGCTCTGACATGGGCGACAGCAGGTGCCCCTCAGTCCTGGAGTCAACAGAAGCCCAGCAGCATCTCTCTCCCCAGGGTGGGGTCTGAGACTTGTTCCCCGGGGATCAGACTTAAAACCTGTTCCAAAGGTTCTGTGAGTCACTTATGCCCTCTACTAAACCTCCCCTGCTTGCACTGCCTGGAGGGGGTACTATTGTTTATAGCTAAGAACTCCCACCAACGTAAGACCCTCTAAAGGCCACTGGTCCAGCTCCCTTTGAAGATAACCCCAGGCCAGCTTCCTCTTGGGGCCCCAGCCCCGGGTTCACCGTTACTAACAGTGCAGCTTGCTCAGATGCCACATCTGTCTTCATTCCATTGTGAGAGAGAAGGTGATAAGCCCAGCCTCTGGCCTTCAGACTCTTCTCTTGAGAGTCAGGCACCAGTCCCTGTACCCCTGAACTCCAGGAGACACTCATCTTGCAAGCAGCTCTCCAAAAGTTGGCTTAAGGTGAAAGAAATATATTCTTTTTCCCACACCCATGTAGTGGGTGCAGAAATGCCCCAAAGCACAGCAATGCACCCCATGGAATTTTTTTTTCTCCACTGGCCTCCTCACCTCTCTTTTCTCTTCTCTTACAGCCCAGGCTTGACTCTTGAGCTAAAGCTAGCAGAACAGGCTTGGTAGTTTCCTAGCATGTTCTACTGGCCCCTTGCTTCTGATGAGGTTGTCCTGGACAACTACTGTACTATGCTCAGTTTGGAGGACTTCTGAAAAACTCTAGGATAGAAAGAGTCCTTTTTTAATACCCTGTTAAAAATAAACGGGCACAACAAACTAAATTTTTCTAAAGAAAACCATACCAAAATTAACATTTAGTTCAAGATTCCAAATTTTCATCACATTCTTATTCAATAACATTAACCAATGCAACATTTCCGGTTCGTGCTATCAGCACTGAAAACGCACATCCTCTCACGCTGACAGGCTCTAACAGACTGACTCACGGGGCGGCATCAGCAGGCTGCACTGAGCTGACAGGCTGTCAGACCAATAAATGGGCAGGGATGATGTCAGAAAAGCATTCTATCATCGCTACAAGCAGCTTGTCCTCATTACATAAAATGTCAAGTATGCTGTGAAAAGGTGGAAAAAGAAACCCTTACCTGATCTTAATCTGTGTGTAAGCCAAGTCTCACAGGGAGCACTGGCCTGAGAGAAATAGGTCACACAGTGTTTCCGTATCTTTTTTCTGGTCTGTTAGTGCAGGACCCTTAGCCTTCTCCATCTTCAAATGTCCCCTCAGCAGCTTGTGGGCATCCCTTGGAGGTATCTGGTATATACTCATGAGACTGTCCTCTCAGCTACCCTGGACATAACTGTTTTCCTTTTGTATAGCCCTGGATTCCTAGAAAGAACTGCAGCAGGCGCTTCTCATGTTCATGAAGTTACATCAAACAGATGGCAAAGGGATGATCGAGCCACACAGCGTTCCATGAAGCCACTGTTTGACTAACCTCATGCTATTCTCAAGGGCAACGCCCCCCAACCCCCGTGGCTGCTGCCACTGAAATCACTGGCTACCAAAGTTGCCCAAAATAGCTCAGAGTAGCACCATAGTATTCTGCTTTCTCTGTCCCTAAGAAAAGCCCTCTGTCTCTCCTGGGGCAGCACTCTGCAATGTGCGACCCAACCCTAATGTGACCTGGGCTCCCAGATCTATTGTGACAGCCTGAACTGATAAAATGCTCTTGGGTGAGACTTGCATGTGTCGCGGTGGCTGAACCAGAAGGAAATCTGAGGGACAGGCCCTGGTACGCAGGCTGCTAGACTTGATCTCCAAGACACCCACTGGGGAGCACGTGTGGGACCTGGATTCCCTTCTCGGAGGATGAGTTCCGTCCTGGGAGGCGCCTGGAGAACATATGAAAAAGGTACCGACCGTCATACAAGCCCAGGCCTAGGCATATGCTACGGTGAAAACAGCTTCAGTTCTGAGAACATCGACATCCCACAGGTTGAAAGCTGCAACCTCTTTTTCAGAGGACAAGTCAAACGGTGAAAATTAACTTTTGAATTTGCAACACCCACTAAATATGAATTGAGACAGAAAAGTTGACTTCTCGAAGTGGAGAACTGCTAACATTTCTCTACAGATCAAGCTCGTCTCCCAAAATGGAGAGAACCATCAGTGAAGTTTTCCCTCAGCGCTCCCGCCTGCATCGCTACCTTATTCCGCATCTTCTCAAACATCTTCCATGATCACAAACAGTGTATTCAGATTCCCGTAGCCCAACCATCTCACTCTGGTGTTTCTGGCCCCAACTATCTCACTATATCTCCCCCTAGGACCCCACATTCTGACAATCTTCCCCAATATTCCTTGAGCTCTTAAGATCAGACCCCTCTACATTCCATACTCTGCAATATATAATATGAAATATTATGACATGTGCTGGCCAAGTTGGGAATACACAATTAAACTCATTATTGCACACGTCACATTATTGATCACCTACTTGCTAGGTGACAAGCATCAAATAACAGAGTTGAACCAGACTGACTTCACGGGCATAAGAGTAATGACTGGTATTATTGTGAAGTAATAACAACCCAATACACATAAAACACTCATAAAAGTGCTAAGCGTTATTAACATTTATAACAATTTTTAGGGAAGACAGACATGGACCTAACCACCTATCATATAATAAAATAAATTATTTAGCTAGTAGTAAATGTACAAACAGCTATAATACACAAAAATATCCTTATTTGAGCCAAATCTATGTTTACAGCTAAGATTTAAGTATACATGCATCCACATATATTTACTGATTGCCTACAATATGCCAGACACTGTGCTGGACGTGGAAGATAGAGTGATAAGTAGGGACTCGGCCCTGCCCTTAAAAGACTGACTGTTTAGTTGGTGGTTAGACGGGCCTAGAGAATTAGAGACATGGGTCTACCACATGTCTATTTGTGTGAAGATCCTTCAGCATCACTCATTCAGTAGATAAGACATAGATTATTGGTCAATCTATGGTGTGGTTACTCTCCAGACATCTGTAGTCAAGTGGGTGAGATCACGTGGTACAACACATGGCTACCACCCTGGGCTGTAGGCAGGGCTGTGCTCTAGTATAGTGCGTAGACCGGGCCCGCAGGTTGACATCGTTTAATACCAGCAGGCAGGTATGGAAGAATAGTCAAGGTTGCAGGGCAACAATGTGGTCAAGGTACAGGGAACAGAGTCCAAATGCAAGAGAAAGAGGTAGAGTAATTGATTGGTCCACTTTGATAATACTGAGTCTCTTGATCTTTTTATGTTCTCCAATTTCCACTATTGCTTAACTTGATTCATGTATTTTGCTTGAGGGAAGGTTAAAATAAGCTCTTAACCTTACTTATCTCCCAAAATTTCCTTTTAAATGTCCAGCTCCCAAGAAAAAGTTACTCCTTTATCTTGACTTCTGCCCACAGCACGACCACGGTCCCCATCTCCCACTCTCCAAACCCTGGCACTGTCTCTGACACTGCCCTTTTCCTGCCCCCTTCATGAAGTCAACTGCCAATTGACTTAATGAGTAATCAAAAGAGTAATCAACAAACACAAATTTTGGAGTCTTTCAGAACTGAGTAAAATTCTAGCTCTAGCACTCACTAACTTGATCTTTAACAAGTTACTACATTGACCTGAGTCTCAGTTTCATGACCCCAAAATAAGACTGATAACACCCAACATCATTGTTGGATTAAATAAAATATTGTAAGAAATTCCCCTAGCACAAGGCTTCACAGAGGGAGTGAACTCTCAGTAACTGTAAGTTCTCATTTGCTACCTTGACAGCCATTTCATACATGTATTATCTCATCTTGTTTTCTCTGACACGCCCTCGTGTGACAATAATAGCCTCTCTGTCTTCCATTGTTTCCTTCTTCAACCCATTATATACCCAGCTGTCAGAGACTTTAGCTTGGCATTTAAATTTTCAGGTGTAACCTCCCTTCCTCCCTCCCCATGAAAGCCCTTGACCTACTCAAACTGTGTGAGTTGCCAGTCACCCCTAACTTTCCATGCTGGTGCTTTTCTTCACCCTGTTCTGCCCATCTAGAATGCACTATCCTCCTCATTTCTTTCTATCGAAATTCTATCCATTCTCCAACACTCCATTTTATTTTCACCTCACCCGTGAAGCTTTTCTGAATCACCAATTTTAAATCAACTTTCTTGCTGAGTTTCCGCAGATCATTTTAGCACCTCACATATGGTACAGGTTACCTTCTGCATTACAGTGGCATTATCAGTGTAACAGCCTCAACTAGTACAAAGCGGAGATGAAATAAAAATATCCAAGTACTGGACATGGTATAAACCCTTAAAATGCCTATGAGTTACATAAACCCTTTTCTTCATAGCTTATATATAAAATACCATGTTCTGAATAATAAGACCCAACCCCTTGGCTATAAACGATTGAATAGGGCTTTGTGTCTGAGCCAAAGGCATCTGTTTTATAGGTAGTTTCTCCTTCCAGGAAAGTTTGAATTTGAGCCACCAAGAAAGAGAATAGTTGGAAGAACCAGCATTTGAGAGAGCCTAAGAAGCTACTAGAAGTGCCAATAAGCAGACATCATGTGACAGACGCCGTGGGGCAAGAAGCATAAGCTCGAGCAGAAAGTAGAGGGAACAAGTAGTCGATGCAGACTTAGTTTAGTAGAAGCAACGAGAGGAAAGCTGAGTCACCTGAGAAATGAACCATTGGAGTTGCTGCTGGGACCTGAAATGGTGTGATGTCCTGAGCAAACTTCCAGATTTCCATGGGGCTGATGTTGACTTCCTCTGCTTTCTCACGAGCTAAGCACCTTTACAGTAAACCCCCATCGCTTTGGGAAATTGGGTAAATACTTGTTCTTAATAGTCTAGAAGAGTCTTCTGTAGTAGACCCAGACATGAACTAGCTCTCTCGGTGCTCTGTCTTCTCTTCAACAACAGATTTAGTCTTCTCTCTCTTTCCCCATAGCACATTAGTGAAATGCATAAATGCCTATGGTCTTTCATGCTGTCCAGACAGCAAACATCTTGAGTTCTGAGACCTGATTGCCTTCATCCTGACCTTGGCACCTTATTGCTTGATACCATCTCGTTTGAATGTTCTGCCTCATGCCCTTCTCTCCCAATAGCCACATGTCAACTTCTTAAACCAACAGGTTACTCAAGCACAAGCACATTATCTTCACTTTATAGAAGAGGCGGTTGGGGCATAGACAGATTGAAGCCTGGCAAGGGTACTGTGGTTTAGAAGCAAGAATGTAATTTAGAATTTCTGAGATGCCCCAGCTATTATTCTCCCCCGGTCCCTATGTGATTAGACTGGGATGAATGAACATATGAATTAAAAAAAAAAAAAAGCAAAGCAAAGCAAAGAAAAGCAAAGAAAAGAAAAGAAGAAACCATCTACCATCTTCAAAAGTGGGTAGCAACTGAAGTGTCAATTTAGCATAATGATTAACTTCCTCCTGGGAGTCCTTGCAAACCCTACAGAAAATGATAATTCCCAAACCCTTACCTGAGGCGTCAGGCTCCATGGGCACGAGCAAAGATTTAATACAGTAACAGCATGGACCCGAAGCCACCCTACTTTTTTACCTCTGAATTTTACTTCATCAACAAATTTTCTCTTACCAAATTCTCCTGTGTGTCAATAACTTGACGGCCAAATTGGCAGAGCCTAATTCGCACCCAAATAATTGGAAGCCCAGAGTGGCACCAACTAGCAGAAAAGAGAATTTATCCTCAAAACAATCACGAGAGAACAAAGTCATCATCCCCATTTTAGAGAAGAGTAAATTGAGTTTCCAAAAACAAACAAACAAAAAAAAAACCACTAAATAAGTTATCATGTCCACTCAAGAAGCAGAAGATTGGAGACTCAAATCCACGTTACTAACTTCTTATACCACCTTTTGTCCACTGCCGCATGATTCTGCCTTCTTTCATCCTGCTGTGTATAGGAAGTTGATGTTGTCTACATTTCATTTTCGACTGGACATTTAGACTCTGTAAACTACAGTCTTGGCTAAAAGGGAAAAAGAACTATTCACCGTTCACATAGGCTTTGTGATGTGCTGAGCTTAGTATTGCAATTTAAGCAATAGTCATTTGGCATCCAACCAGACAACAGAGATCCACATTAGCCTCCAAAGAAATTTAACGTCACACACCCAGAAAGAACCAAAATCACACATAAGAACCCAAAATTGCCTGGAGCGAGCATCTATTTGTTTTTTGTTTTGTTCTGTTTTAATCTCCTATGTTCCCTTTTCCTTTTTAGGTAATAAAATCACTCTTTCCTAAGAAAAATGTATTCCATGTTGACCTTGGGTTCCATTACCTGGCTGATCAAATCACTCCCTTCTAAACAGTGATTTGTTCAGGCATCAACTTTGACTCAAGCAGGCCAATCGAAATTGTCTCTAAAATTTAATATGTGGACACATTTATTGATTATTTGCCAGAAGGATGCAAGCTCCAGCCTTCCAGCAACATATTTTCAGGGCACAAAGAGTCCATTTAGGGAACAGATTATTAGAGATAAGCAGAGCCAAGAGATGAAGAGAAAGAGCCAATAAATTATTCCCATTAAGTCAAATTTTGGCTACAAGAAATCAAAATTATCCTACCAGATATAATATCAGATCCAGCATTTTTATAAGAGCTGGCAAGTGGTTCAAATGTTTCTGGCAGGGAAGAGAATGACAATAAAAACGGTTCGTATAGGGTGGAATCTAGAGTAAATTTACCCATTTCGTGCAGAGATTTTTTGGAGAAAGATTGAGTGATCGAATGACAGAAACATCAGGAGACAGTAAAATATTTTGGTATCAATATGAATTTATAGGTTATAGCAGGGGCTGACAAATTTTTGCTATAAAGGTTCAGATAGTAAATATTTTAGCTTTGTGTCTCCTATGGTCTCTGTTACAACCCGCCATGTTATCCATAGACAATATAAAAATGAGTGGGTATGGCTGTTTTCCAATACAACTGTATCTGCAAAAACAGGTAGTTGGCCAGATTTGTCCTGCAAGCCATAGTCTGCTGACCCTTAGGATATAGGATCAACTGCTTCAACAGAGACTCAAAATCATAGTGACATAAATAAACTAGAAATGCATTTCTTTCTGAGGAACAGTTTGGGCGTAAACAGTAAAAGACTTCTGAGGTAACACCACTGTGTCAGAGACCCAGGCTGCTTCTGTCTTGTCACTCTGCCCCTCCTAGGATGTTGCCCTTCTGTGCGCGGTCTGAGATGACTCTATGGGGATGGGGGAACTTTCCTCTTTTCCTCTTAGTTCTTCTGGCTGGTTAGATATTTAAAACGACATAAGGCAGATTAACAGGAGAAAATCAAGTGTCAATACGTGAACATGGGGAATCTACATAAGCATAAAAATTCCAAAGACAGTATGGCGAAATGAGGTACAGATGACATTCGGGATGACGGAGGAAGAAGTCGGGGCTAGGACTTCAAAGAGAAGTGAGGCAACGTCTGAAGAAATTAAAGAGTTAATGTTCGGCAAACAAATGCTTGCTGGGTTATTTTGGAAACAATTGGACACAGAGAGGACTCGCTCTATGGGCAGGGCTGGGTGCCTCCATGTCTATCACGTACTAGTTTATTTTACACTATAGTTATCAACGATGATGCCTCCTGGGGCAGTGGGAGTGGGGGAGGAGGTCGGAGAATTTTCCCGAGAATTTTGTTTCTTAAAAATAATCAGTTTAAAATAATATTGAAAAGAGGTATATTTTGGAGGGTAAACTCGTCTCCCCATCAACTTACTATCTTGTCCACAATCCAGCCAACAGGACGGGAGAATGGCGGGAAAAGGGAAAAGGTAAAGCACATCCTTTGCCTTTAAGGGCACCAGCCACGGGGTGTCGTTCACAACACCCCGACTCACAGTCCATTGGCAGGAATCCAGTCACATGACCATATATAACTGTAAAGGAGGCTGAGAAATGTAAGCCATAATCCGGGCAGCTAGCTGAAAATGAGGGTTTATTCTTTTTTTTACTGTAGAGATGGGGAAAACAGATATTAGGAGACAACGAGCAGCTTGTGCCACATTTTCCCCTGTCCTTTAACGCAAGTGTGCACGCGAAGACGGTCTTCTCACGCCCCTGTCCCCATCCCGCGGGCTGGGAAGAAACCCAGGAGAGAAGTGACTGGGGCAGCTGCCTTCCTTGTCAAATAATAGCATAGGTTTTGTAATCTAACCCAGAGTTGGAAGGTTGATTAGTGTCCTTTAAGGACAGTAAAAGTTATGTTATTAGAAGTGACATGACTATTTTATTTAAAACTTGAGATTTTTCAACTTTTCAACTAGGAGACTAGTTTTAGCAGTGAAGGATATGTATGTTTTTTTGTTTAGATACTTGAAACAAAGTCAAGTGTCATTAGGACTGAAAAATACTCCTGACCTTTCTTTCTGTCTCGGGGATCTATGTTCTAATCTCTCCGCCAGCAGGAGGAATGGCAACCTAGACTATGTCTTTGACTTACAAGCAGGTTCCAGGAGCTGGAAAACTATAAGACAAAAAAAGAGGATATGAGACTTGGTGAATTCTGAGAGAAGCACAGTATGTCCTAGAAAATGGGGCGGAGTGAGCAAGCCAGGACTTAGTTTGGGAGGAAAGAGTTAAGGAGAGAGAAAAAAAGAACGGGAAAGGAGAGGGGGCATTAGGGTAAGACAGAGCATCTGTGAGGGGCACAGTCTGGAGCACCACGTGGCACATCCTGAGGTCTGGGCAGTGCGCGCCCCTCACCCACTCTAGTGGGAAGGGGAGCAAGCCAGCCTAGAATCGCAGTTGATTTTCTACACCCCCAACTCAGGAAAGTTTTAATATATCCTTGCAACAACGTCTGAGTAAAAGGCTGCTTAAATCCCCCTGGAAGACAGGCTTTCGTATGATGGCTTTAGAGAAGGCAGCCAAAGTGGTGTCTGGAACTAGCGGGGAACAGTCCCTCTTTTTTAGTTACCAGAAGGCTCCCTTTTGGTGGATTATAGGGTGACTGAGGATTCCATGACCACAATACAACAATACAACTAAAGGGGCGGGAAGACAGAAGTCCACATGCCTGGGGCCTAGTGCATGGATGGAGGCATACTTGTCCTCTGTGATGTGTCTATCACACAGAGGACACATAAATATAGATAGATTTGGAAAGAGAGAGAGAGAGAGAGAGAGAGAGAGAGAGAGAGAGAGAGAGAGAGAGAGAGACCACTGCTTTAATGCCCTAATCGTAATTCCAGATTTTAAAGCCCCTAGGAATTGGTGGTTTATGTATTCATTTTTTCATTCCTGAAGGGGCTCAAGCACCACCTTTTCTATATGTGTTGATGACTGGAATGAAACATCTTCTAATCTGCAATTCCTTATTTTAAAAAAATCTATTAAGCACCTATCGAATGCCAAGCACCAGTCATCTGAGATACAAAAATGGAAATTCATAGTCCCTGCCTTAAAAACTTTTAGCCTTATGAGGAAAATAAGCGCTGAAGTGGACATCTGTTGTTTTTTGGCTTCTAGCCCTCACCCCCAACTTCCTCTTCGTAAATTACTCCCTCTTTGGGAAATCCCCCATACTGTGTGTTTGGGATGGTAGTACTGTCTCACAACACAGAAGCCAAAGTTGCTAGATGCTCCTTACCCTCTTTCTTTTTCCATTTCTGGTACAGCCACAGAGTGGGCACAGGGTAGGTCCAGCCAGTCAGTTGCTCTCTGGGACATGAAATCTTGGTAGTGTTACAAGTACCTGGGTATGACTGGAGGTTATAGTCATTACGATGTTGGTGGCTGATCCTCTGGTTCTTGCCCACTTTCTAACTCCAGTCTTCATAGTCTTTCTTTGATTTTGAGAACCCCTAATATCATTCCAGTGTTTATTCCCCCGCCCCCTTAAGATTTCTAGAGTTGGTTTCAGTGGCCAAAAAACAAATTTCTTGCTGATGCAGAAAAGCTATTTTTTTCAAATACAAAGATGAGAAGCCTATCCCAACCATCTCGAATAAGTGGAGAGTTTACTGTAGGAACACAGTGAGCAGTACGGAAAGTGGAGATGCCTAAATGTAAGGCCATATATTGTCAAGCTTCTTGAAGTGTGAGCCTTAAGGTCAGTTCTGGGTCTGATCAATCATCAAATATACAGCAAATGCTATAGACTCTGGTCCATGCTCTAAAGAAATATACAAGAGTAAACTGATAAGGAAAATACTGTAGTTTGTGATACAAATTGTGAAAGAATGAAGATATATTTACTAGAGATCCAAAATGATTCTAAAACCTTTAGCCCAGGAGCTACTACCCCCAGTGTCAGCTTGTCCGATCCTACCACCAAGTGAATCCTGGACTCCCTGCAACATATCTTTCTCCACCTTGTAGCTGATGCCTCATAACTTCAGCTTTTACATCACAGTTTCTGCAGTGTCACAGGTGAAGTCCTCTGGGAAGCAGACCCTGAAATGGAGATCCGCAGGTCAGAGGTTTACACTCTTGGGGTTCCCACCTGTGGAAAGGGAAAGAAGTCGGCAGAACTGAGTGGTGAGAGTAGGCGAGTCGCAGTACAGTCTTGACCTGTGTGACCAACTTGTCTTGGTTTGCCTGAGACTTTCCAGGTTTTGGCCCTGAAAGGCCTCGCTCCCTGGAACTCTCTCTATCCCAGGCAAACCACGATGGTTGGTCACCCTCGTATCGATGAAGGCCTTGGCCAACTACACAGGTCACTCTGAAGCTGAGATGGCATTTCAAAAGCTTCGCAAGAGATTCACCCTGCTTTCGTGTCAACCAGCCATCAGATACGAGGTTCCCCCAGGGAAGGGAGCGTGATCTCGGGTAGGGAGTAGGGAGGACTTGTCAATAGCGACAATTCCAGAGAGAACTGACAACTGAAGGCTGTCTGCTGGCAGCACTCCCAGCAGCAGGGAAAATAAATCTTTCATTCCTGCGTGGGACCTGGGCAGCATATCACAGCATCTACTACAGCGGGTTCTCTGTATGTCATGACCTTTCAGCCTCAGTTCCTGCTGCTCATTTCTGGAGTCTTTCCCAGCTCAGATCCCTGACAGTGAGAGTCTGACCTGACCTGGCCCAAATCACAAGTCGTGACCCATCGGGAGACTTGCTCCCCTCGTCCACTCAGCTGTGATTGGAAGAAGGATCATACTGCAGAAATGTGCCTTTGGAGACTTATCCTTCTGACAAGGTCTGTGGCAGGGCTGAAGGAAATCCCATTGGTGGGCATCCTAAACGGCATGCCTGTATACAAATAAACAATCGTAATATACGCTTTACTAGATGGAGCATGTGAGATATGAGGACAGTTGACCCTTGAACGATACGGGGGTTAGGGGCACCAGCCCCTACACAGACAAAAATCCACATATAACTTTGACTGCCTCAAAACTTCACCGGAAACCTTACTGATAACATAAACAGTTGATTAACACATATTTTCTATGGATTATATACTGTATTCTTACAATAAAGTAAGCTAGAGAAAATAAAATGTTATTAAGAAAATCATAAGGATGATAAAATACATTTGCGATATTTAGTGAAAACAATCCATATGTAAGTGGACCCATGCAGTTCAAATCTCTGTTGTTTAAGGATCAACTGTAGAGAAGACGGAGCATTTAAGTATCCAGTGGATGAAATATATATTATGCAGTTTGTGTGCTGTGCAAAACACTTAGGTCTGCCTGGTAAAGCCCAGAAAGTTTGCTCATGGACTCGAATTAGGACTTGACAGATAAGCTTATGTCCGGCAGGTAGGCAGAGGACAGTCCACACAGAGAGAGCCACAGGTGTGTAGGCACTAAGGCATCAGAGGTGCTAGAGGAGCCCTGAAGGGGTCGGCCTTGCAGCCACCCCTGTACTCACTGCCTCTTAACCAAGTGCCTGGGAGGCATTTCTGGCGGCTGCTCAGAGGGAAGCATGCCACCCATTGAATCATCTGGGGCACTCCCTGTTCCCACCTTTCGTGAGCCAGTGCCAGAGGGTTCTCCGTGCCAAGTCATACCCCACCCTGATCCTGTTTGACTCGCGTGCTCTGCCAGGATCCTGGCAAAGGGTGGCGTGACCTGGGCCCCTGCTGTTCCTGGGACAACAGCAACAAACTCCGGCCCCTCCTCACACCGTTAGGTCCCTATTGGTGTCAGCTGGGCCTGGTTGGGGGTGGGGGCAGCAGGTGTGTTTATTTGCCAGCTTGGCTCTGGAAGGCCGCTCTGCTGTTTCTGTTTCGGCACTAAGCATGGGAGGATTCCCGGGGCGAGGTGTCGAGGTTCCGTCTACGTTTCTGGAGGCGCTAAAGCTTGCTAACTTTTAAAGCATCACACAAGTACAGTATCACCACTCAGTGAGTTCTCAAGATATTAACAAACAGTGATTGGGCACTTGTTATGTGTCAGTCATTTGTAGAAATTATTTCACACAGTCCTCGTAACAACCCTGTAAGATAAACACTGTCCTCCTGTTTCTCACGTGAGGAAATAGAAGATCAGCTCTGCCTGAAGTCACGCATCTTGTGAGTCTGGCCCAGGCATCCTCTCCATCTTGATCAGCTTGTTAACCTGCGTTCTGGTGCTTTAACTGAAATCTTATAAGACAATGTCTGAACATATGCTGATTTACTAGCACGACGTTCTCTCAATTCATCTTCATATTAGTCCAAGGAGGGAATCAAGGTGAGTGTTGTTTTCCCATTTCACGGATGAGGAAATAGAGGCTCGGAGAAGATAAAGTGAATTAATAGCCACTGGATGGCTGGATTGGGACCTCAAACAAGTGTTCTGCTTCCCAGTCTATAGTGTCGAGAGTCATTTCAAAGGGGCCTAAGAATATTTGCATACAAAAATATATAATGCATATATTCATACCAGTGACTTTAAGTAATTTACCTTTTGGGACCTCATTTTTCTCTTTTGAAAATCTGAGAGGTTGGGTTTTAATGAACTTACTGTCTCGACTCTTAGACATGTGATGATGATATCGTAGGACTAGGTTGCCTAGAAACACTCAAATCAACAGAGTTCCAGAACGGAGCTGCTGAGGGACCGGCACGTGGGCGGCGGCACCCGGCCCATTCACTCACAGGTGTGCCGCACCTGGCCTCGAAATGCTCTAGCTGGCATGGATGATTTCTACCTCAGCATCACGTGAAAATTTGTTTTTTCTTTGACATCAGAAGCAGAGGAAGCATCTTAAAAGAATCAAAGCAAATCTAAATGTACACCTTCTTGCACCTTCAGGCCCCACCCACATACCACACCTCAGTAGATACAATACGGGGGTCAAGGGCCTGCTGCCCATGCTCCCTCTTAGGGAGTGGTTAAATCTCCTAACTACGAGCAGTTGGAGGTAAAATCTCCCTGTTGGTCTGTTTTTTGTGTCATCCTCCTGACTGGATGACGTATTTGTCCACCTGAGTTTGTCGGCTGCTTCTGTTGGTAGGGACATCTCTAGACATTCTAGAGGCAGGTTGGCTGAAGCCGTTCCTCAGGCTTTCCTTGCCTGGACTCAATCCTTATTTTTCAGGCGTAAGGTTTCAGCCAAAACAGCAGCTGCGATAAGTCCCACTACTGTTCTTGTCCCTTTTGTCACCAGTTTTATCTCCGTTTTCACACTTGTGTACCCCATTATGCTCCCTGCAACTGACTAGTGCTTCTTTCTTTCTTTATTTATTTTGATTAGTTTCAAGAATACCTACCGTACATCGGTTAGACATTTATATAGCTGATAAAACGATCCCCCTAATTGCTCCTTCTCTCCTCTGGCTCTCTACCTAGCCAAAATATTAATACTACCTGCATTCCCTATGCCGTGCTCCCCATTCCAGTGACCATCTATCCACTACTAATTTGTACTTCTTTAACCCTTCACCCCATTCTCCCAGCTCTCGAACCCTTCTCCCCTCTGACTAGACTAATGTTTCTTACACTTGGATGATGTAGTATTCCTTTTATCAGAAGAAAAAAATTCTTGTGGCTCCCACACAACCCCTATTCTGCTAGATTGACTTGTTATTTTTCTTTTTATATTATCTTACTATGTGGAAATATAAAAATAGGTTTTAAAACTCCCTCAGGTTTACAGCTTTCATGTGATATATAAGGCCAAAACAATCTTACAAGTACAAACAACACCACAAAATCTTAACTAACAATATTAATTTACTGCGGCGGACGATGCTGTTTTAAATTGCTGAAATTAAATTTCTGCACAGGATGTGAACGTGGTGTGGGCTCTTTTGAGTTTGTCATGCGTATGCCACAGCGTGTCTAACACGTCGTGAAGACTCAATTCTCCCGTCCTTCCTGCCATCCGAACTACTGTCAAGTCTTCCATTGTTCACCACGCCGACTGGCCTTTCCTTGCCATAAACGCATCATTTACATATTTTTAAATAAAAGTTGTATATATTTAAGGTGTTCAACATGATGATTTGATGTACACACACACACAGCGAAATGATTACTACAGTCAAACTAATTAACGTATCTTCCTTTCACATACCTACCAATTTTTGTCTGTGATGAGAGCATCTTAAATCTACTCTCATAGCCCATTTCCAGTATTCAGTGTGGTAATGTTGGCTACAGTCATCTTACTGTATGCCAGATGTCTAGACTTATTCATCTTGCGTGTCTAACTTCGTGCTCTTTGACCAACGTTTCCCCATTTCCCATACCTCCCCACCTTGGTGACTCTATTCCCTCTCTGCTTCTATGAATTTGGCTTTTTTAGATTCCACCCAAAAGTGAGCTCGTGTAGTTTTGTTTTCTGTGTGTGGCTTATTTCACTTAGCATCATTCCTTTCAGTTTCCTCCACGTTGTTGTAAATGGCAGGATCTCTTTTTTTAAAGCCGAATAATTTTCTATTGTATATACCTACACATACCACAATTTCTTTATCCGTTAATGGACATTTAGGTTGTTTCCATGTCTAGGCTATTGTGAAACATGCTGAAATAAACATGAAAACACAGATATCTCTTTGAGGTACTCATTTCACTTTTTTGGATATATACTCAGAAGAGGGATTACTGGATCGTATGATCATTCTATTTTTATAGTTTTTTTGAGGAAACTTCTCTGTTTTCCATAATAGCTACAGCAATTTACCATCCAATCCACACTGTACAAGGGCTCCTTTTTCTCCACATTGTCACCAATACTGGGTGTCTTTCTTTCTTTCTTTCTTTCTTTCTTTCTTTCTTTCTTTCTTTCTTTCTTTCTTTCTTTCTTTCTTTTGATAATAGCCATCCTAACATGTGTAAGGTAATGTCTCACAGTTTTCGATTTGCATTTCCCTGATATTAATGATACCTATAGGCCATTTGTATGTCTTTGAAAAATTGTCCATTCAGGTCCTTTGTCCATTTTTTAAGCAGGTTGTTTGTTTGTTTTTGCTATTGAGCTGTATGAGCTTATCAGATATCTGGTTGCCAAATATTCTCTCCCAGTTTGTAGGTTTCCTATTCATTTTGCTGATTGTTTCCTTTGCTGCGCAAAAGCTTTTTGGTTTGATGTAGTCCCACTTACTTTTGCTTTTGTTGTCTGGGCTGTCGGTGTCGTATTCAGAAAATCACTGCAAAGATGAGTGTCGAGGCGCTTCTTCCCTATTTTGTTATGGTTTTAGGTTTAGTCTTTAATCCATTTCGAGTTGATTTTTGTGGATGGCGAAAGATAAACATCTAATTTCATTCTTTTGCATATAGATATCCAGTTTTCTCAGCACCATTTATTAAATAGACTTTCCTTTTCCCATTGCATATTCTTGGCATCCTTGTCAAAAATTAATTGACTGTATATGCTTAGATTTATTTCTGGGTTCTCTATTCTGTTCATTGGTCTATACGTCCATACCATACTGCATTATTTACACATTAAAACTTTCTGTTGTTTTCTCATTAGCCTGCAATAATTTAGGTTTAGTGCCTTTGTGATAAAGACACAAACACAAGCAGTGGAAGCTTGTGGCACTGCCAGGTTAACAGGCTATAAGGTGGTCAATGTGTTTTTT
The DNA here is from genome assembly GCF_014176215.1 of Rousettus aegyptiacus. Lineage (NCBI taxonomy): Eukaryota > Metazoa > Chordata > Mammalia > Chiroptera > Pteropodidae > Rousettus > Rousettus aegyptiacus. The sequence goes on from NW_023416285.1 coordinate 14,462,337, forward strand.
AAACTGGGTTACAACCTTACAGTGGGCCATGACCTAAACGTAGTGAGTTGCAGGAAGCACTTTTTAAAACATGATCTAGAAGAGAGAAAATATCAAAGGGCGTCACATGGTGTTAGAATAAGTATTGTACATAGAAAACTGTTTCACACATACGCATGTGACAGACCCAAGGAGATGCCAGCGTGACCTCTAGAACAGCACCCTGCAAGCTGACTAATGCCTCCCAACAATGTCAGGTCCTAATCCTTGGAACCTATAATATTACTTTACAATGAAAAAGGGTCTTTGCAGATGTGATTAACAAAGGACCTTGAGATGGGCAGATTACCCTTGATTATCTGTGTGGACCACTCTTGTGCAATCACAAGTGTTCTCATAAGAGAAAGGCAGAAGGAGGTTTGACACAGAAGCGCAGCTGTGTTGATACCTTAGTTTTGACCCTGTGAAATTGATGTCAGACCTCTGGTACCCAGAACTGTAAGAGAATTAATTTCTGCTATTTTAAACAACCCAGTTTGTGATCACCTGTTCCAGTAGTCACAGGAAATGACTATACTCCTCTTCTCCTCTCACCTCTGCTGGTCGTTGCATCCTGGGGCGGTTGAAGGGGGTGTACCTCAGAGGCGTCAAGACAGAGAGGTGGTGGTGGTGACACTTAGGAGGCTCAGAGTTGTTTACCAATTGGCTTGGAGGATGTCCATATTTTCACAACTGGTGCAGCTGCACTGGCCTAGATGGGCTACTCATCAGCACAATTTGTGTGAGCATGAATATCAGTGTATGGAAACTGGGTCACCAAGCAGAACGGGTTCTTTCTGTGGGTGGATGCCAGAGAGAGGGAGAGAGGGGAAGAAGGGGAGAGGAGGAGAAGGGGAGAGGGAGAGAGGGAGAGAGGGGGAGAGGGAGAGAAGGAGAGATGGAAAGCCACTAATCCAGATGACCCAGAATATGTTTAGACTGACTAACTTTTTTCTTTCAGGTTGATATCATTATAAAAACATAAAATTAAAATATCCTCATAGAGGATCTGTGGAATCCCAAGATTCATCTGCGGGTGCTCAGGGACTCTTGGATCCCAGTTTCAGAAACTCAGTAAGATCAACTTCCCTCTAGCATCAGGCACATATTAAGTTTTAATATCTCTTGTACCTTGAGCCTAATTTGTGTGGGCTCATCCACCCACAAGCTGTGACCAGCTACGCTCTCTTCTTAAATTGCTCTTGGCACTTGCTCTCTAAAGTAGCACTTTCACATGGGCCACCTGCCCAATAGGGCAGGTCTGAGGCCTCTGGAAGGCCCGCCCTTGGCTGTGCAGGCTGGGGGCCACTCTGACCATCTGCCCTCACCCTCGCCTCCTCCTCTCTCAGCCTCAGGGCCTCACAGTCTTTTCATTCCAGTGAGCCCCTGACTGCTTACTGTCTGGAATTTCAGAGGACTGACTTATCAGAGCCCTATGTTCATAGAAGCAAAGATTTTAAGCAAAATACTACTTTAAAAACAAAACAAAAATTCTGTCTCTGAGGTATAACAAACTTCTCTCTCTGGGGCCTGATTTCTGCTTCTCCCTGATTCTCAAACTGGTGTCCCTTAAACCCCAGCCCTGATGCAAGAAGGAACAAAGCCCTTACCTGACAAGCAAAAACTGTACTTGCACCCCAAACACCCTTATCTCAACTGAAAACCCCATTTCTGCCCTCCTGAGTGCTCTCTGTCCTGCCCCATTGTAGGCAGATTTACTATTATTCTTATTGGTAATTCTGCATTCCTTTGTGGCAGAAAAGCTTTGAGCAACCAGTACATGGAGTTCCGATCCCTGTGGCACCCTGAACCCTCACCTCTTTCTCACCCCAGGTTACCACTGAGCTTGGTTCCACCCTTGAGACACCAGAGGTGCTCGCTCTTAGGTGAAACTTTCCTCTGCAAGACCTGGGTGTCCCGTCTGGCCGAACTATTTCCTTATACATTCACCAACCAAACCTGAGTCACAAACCTCTACCAGAGCTGTATCGTGCTTTACATACTGTATTCATGTACATCGGATCATCTGATCCTCACCATATCTGTGGGCATTGGTTATGTGTGCACCATCTCATTTTGCAAATGAAAAATCTGGGGCTCGGAGTCCAAGAAACCCATTACCCTATGCTAGTCATCTTGGTAAGTGGCAATGTTGGCTTCGGACGCCCCGTCTTCTGGCTCTAGATCTGATCCAATTTCCAGTGCACCTCTTTGCCTTATCCTCTTGGTATAGTGGAGCTAAAATGAAGCAAAGAGAGGGGGGAATTCTCTCCCCAATTCCTCCAACAGGGGCTATCAGCCTGAGTTACACAGAATCTTCCTTTCCCTGAAGTTGAATGAGTTTATACATTAGCCTTATCCTTATGAGCAGCATAGATGAAAATCTACCTGGTGTAGTTTGAGGATGCCCAGGGAAGGCCCTCCCTCACCCTAAAACCTGACAAGGTGGCTGAAATCAAAACTCCACTATTAGAGTCCATTCTTTGAGTGTCGAAGCAATGGGGTAGCATGGTGTTGGAATCAGATACATCGGGATTCCAAATACGTCTCTGCAACTTAGAGAAGCATCTTGGTCAAGCTAGGGGACCCGAGGATGTCGGCCCAGGTGAGGTGAGTGTCTACCCTCCGGGGCCATACCTGGCAGCTCTGCTTGGGGAGGAAGGTCGGATATGGACCCAGCTTCACAATCCAGGAAGCTGACAGGATTCCTGCTTTCCCAAGACACAACATCCCAGCCTCCTCCTCCTCCTCTTTCACCTGTACACATGCCAACAACTGCACCCCCACGCTGCACCCAGCCGTGCCCCACAAATCCTTCCTTGTTGACGTCCATACGCCCAGCCTCCACACCTGCTGTCACGGCATCTGGCTCCCTCCTTCTGCCAGCACTAGCCTGGGGGAGTCAGTCCATGTGTGTTCGACAGGATTGACCCTACGCCGCCTCCAGGGATAGGCTCAACTGACTTAAGTCAATAAGAATAAACCCTCCTACTGTACGCAATGACTGGTTTAAGGAAGAACATATAACTCCGTCTGAGCCAATGAGGGGGCGATATTCCGCAAAGACGTGTGGGAGCTACCAGACTGACACATCTCCCCTCACAGAGTGTGAGGTCTGACACTTCATAGCTATTTTCCAACGTGAAGCGAGAGCCTGGAACTGCCAGGGGGCCGCCATGTGGAATCTAAGAATGAAGCCCGCACTGTGGGAGGCGGGGGAGAAACAGGGCCCTGCCGACCTCAGTTGCTGGAGCAAACCTTAACTGCTGCCATCCCAACCACCAGACTCCTCCGTTCTTCATATCACTAAATAAACGTGTTCCGCGATTTAAGCCAGTTCGAGTTGGACTGTCTGTTACGACAGGGCACTCTGCCACATCCGTCCTCCTGCCGCTCTCCTTCCTCGTCCGATGCCATGCCGGAGGCCTCTCTTTCACCGTGGTGGGGGTAGGGGTGGGGGTGAGGGTGGCCGGGGGGGGGGGGGGGGGGGGGAGGTTAGCAAGAAACAGAGGAGGGAAGAAAAGAGGAGAAGATTTGAAAGCCAAGTTCATAGATTGGGCTTCTTGGTAGCTGCTCTGCAAAGAGGTCCAAGAGGAGACACTGGGAACTTTGGGGCAGAATAAATTCCACGGTTCCTTGGAATGTCAGCGCTCCAACCTTTCCCTCCTCCCACAGATCATCAAGAGCTGGCTGGGAGCGCTATTCCCCACCGAACACGGCCAAGGAAGCATCACTGCTCTGGAGTCCTGAGTCTTTCCAGAGGTAAAAGGCATCACGTTCAGAGAGAGTTCCAGAGCAGGGGGGGGAGGTAGAGGCCGCCTTGTGTTAGTAAGCAATCTGCAGCGCCGCGAGCCATCTCAAAGGCACAAGGAGAGCTGCCTACAGGCGGTTCTGCCTGCTCCTGTCCCTCTGTGCTGCAGTCTTACCCCAAAGGACAAGATGAGACGAGGCCTGGGCATCGTGCTCCCCAGCCTGAGAGCCCGTACAAGACTGCTGGTGCGCAGCACAGCCTCTGCTGGCAGCCGGATTCGAGACCAAGAGTGAGACTTAGTGGTTCCTCAAAGCACCAGCCAAGAAGCTGGAGATGACTAGAAGCGCCTGAGATTGCTCTGAACCCACGATGGGGAAGGGAGGTGGGCCTGAGGGCTGACGGGAGGTGGGCCTGAGTGATGATGGAGTAGCAGTCAACAAGCCAGGACGTCCAAAGGCCCAGGTCAGCTCGGGGGCAACTTAAGCCATTGCCAGTACCTGAGGTTCCAAGAGAAGGGAACACATCACAGCAGCAAGGAGTCAGGGAGATGACCACCACCCGAGGGGCATGTCCACAAGGGGTAGAGAGCCGACCCCCAGTCTCCAGCTCCAACGTATACAAGCCGTGTGCCCTCAAAGGATCTCCTGGAGATTCAGTTTCTCATGTGGAAATGGGAATAGCAGTTCCTCCTTTATAAGGTTGTTTTTGATAAAAAGTTCATGTTAAGCACTTAGGATAGTACCTGGCACAGTCGAGCTCAATGCAAGGCAGTTTGGGGTTATTGGAGAAAAGGGGAGTTGGGATTCAGCGGGGAGGCTGCATAGGGAAGGGGCTGTGAGCAAAGCAGGAGCCCGATGCTCACCCCTCTCAAATCATTCGACACTTAGCATCTCCCAGCTGGAGATGCAGGATGGGATAAGAGCCTCAGGGAGACTGTGTCCTCACAGGGCCTGGGCGGAGGCCTTCCCCCCAGCAGCAGGGGAGGCTCCCTCTGAAACTGGGGCAGGGAGGTGTTACTGGGGAGTGCTCTCAGTGGGTTGCCATCACAGAGCCTTGAGACCAGACAGACGAGCAGTTAATGGAGAGCATCGGCACTGGCTGGAGTTGGCCCAGTGGGTACTTATTCGTGACTCTGTTTTCCTGTTCCTCTCTGTGTCATGGGTTGATCAGTGAGTTTGAGGAAAAACCACAAGGATGACAGTCTTTGTCTCTGTTTGTGTGGCTCAGAATTTTCTTAACCAGATACCCTTGAATTTTCACTCATTTCTGAATTTCATTTTTAAAAGTTAAGGGAAATTTTTAAAAAGAAAGAGAGAGACTCTGCGTTTTGCAAGAATGTTCTTGTGTGCCATGAACACACTTGGAGCCTCTGCTCCCTGGCTGTAGGTCATGAGGGACGCGGGGGAGGATACTCAGAGCCAGACAGCCACATTCGAGGACCGACACCCTTACACTTCTGATTCAGGAGCTGTGTGACCTCAGGTGTGTTCTCCAGATGCTCTGTGCCTTCAGTTCTCACCTTTTAAAGCAGGTAGAGATAGCAGTAACTTTAATTAGCTGATGTGGGTAAAAATACTTAAAACAGTTCTTCATAAAAATCACACCAGTGTTTGCTAACGCTTGCCTGGGCCCACATCGCCCAGCGTGCTGCGGCTGTCCCACGCCCCTGAGCGCCCCCACGCAGACAGACGCAGGGGCTTTCTCCTCTGCTCAGTTACAGACCAGACTGTGGCGCAAACTGCACACGTTCTGAAGGTGTACATAGCCCTGAGGATTCTTTTGGTTACAAGTAACAGTAAACCTGCCCCGAACTGACATCACGAAAATGAGATTTTACGAGTGTACATAACTGCAGAGGACATGACTTGGTTCAGATGCTCAGGGGATGAGGTCAGGCTCTGGTGTCACTGGCTCGGCTTGGCTCCGCTTCACGGGCTGACTCCATTCTCAGACAGGATCTCCTGCTCTGGGTCACAGAACGGTTGCCAATGGCGGCCGGGGCTGCATCTTCCCTGGCTAACAATTTGGTGAGGAAAGAGTACAACTTCCCCCCAGGCTCAGACAAAAGCCCCACCTTCACATCTGACCACCCCACCTGGCCCGACTTGGTCATGCCACAGTCACCAATGTTTCGAAGGGTGAGGTCCGGGCCAAGTGTCACCCCTAGAGCCAGAAACAGAGCCGCGTGGAGAAATGGATGTTCAAACATACATTGAGGCTCTCCTCAGCTCCACGAAAAACTGTTTGCAGAATTTGAAGATAGAAGAGAGAACTAGAATGTAGAAAGGAAAAGCCCTTTCTGCTTTTTCCTTATCTCTAAGCAGTTTATCTCCTTTTTTCACTCGGAAAATGAGAGTTGGGGCAGTCATATCGTCATGGTTAAGGATCCACACTTGGGAGTAAGATCGCCTGGCCAAATCCTGGCATTGCCACTGACCGCCTGTGGCCCAGGGCAATGGACTTGACCCGGTTGGGCTTCAGGTCCCTCGTCTGTAAAATAAGGCCAAAAATCCTACCTACCTCAAGGGGTTCTTGTGAGAATGGAATGAAAGGATCAGGCCCCAAAGCGTGTGTCTGGCCCTTAGTAAACGATCAATTTGCAGTTGTGCTATGAACAAGTGGAGGTTCCTTTTGTAAATCTGGTGTCTCATTCAGTGGTGGGTTCTGAACTAAAAGTCTTCAGGTGAGAGAAGGCAAGGCTGCCCAGGGCCAGAGAGGACACTCCCTGACTGATTGACCCACTCCTGAGAGTCGGGGAGCAGCAGGCCTGAGGGCAGGAGCCGACCAGCGCTGAGGAGGGCCTAAGATGCGCTTCCTACCCTGAGTTCCTAAGAAAACCACAGCATCTCTTTTTGCCTTCGTAACCCATTCTCTTGAGGGAGGCTGTGAAAAACACCATCCAAATAAGGCCCAAAGCAGAGCCGGAGTTTGCATGCCGAGCGTTTATACAGATTAGAACATCTCTGTTGACTTGCGGCTTAAGTCTCCCAGGCTTTGCAGTTCATCAAAGTTTAATGTTCTGTTTCATGATGTTCCTCGCCATGGCTAAGTGGCTCTGTCAGCTCTTAGTAGGGAAACTTCCCCCTTCAGGGTGCATTTCCCCTGCCTTGAGCTGGAGAGCCCCGTTGCTAAGGGCATCTGTTCTGTTTGCTTTTGAGAAGTACAGATGTGAATCGTCACCAAGTCTAATCTTTTGTTCTGCTCATCTGGCAGCCGGGGCAATAGGCTGATGTAACAGCTGCAGAACACTGGGGCTCCCCGAAGGGGGAGAAAGAGGAAAGAAAAAAGACAAATGTAGCCCAGGAGGATATGCCAGCACTCAGAGGCCTCCAAGAATTGGATCTATTCTTAGGAATCTCACCCGACACCACTCCAGGCAGTGCGGAGGCTGATAAGATGCAATTCAGTTCAACCTACGTTTGTTGAGCCTTCACGGAGCAGCTGTAAGGGGAAGGTGGTAGCTCAAAATAATCATTAAGATGTAGATTCTGCCCATTGCAGGAGTACACTCCAGTCAGGGGTGGGAGGCTCCTGGCTGAGGAAGAGCTGGCTCTACTGTGAAGGGATCTAAATTGCGAAGTGTTCGTTTGTGTCACATCCCTATCAGAGGGCAGGACCAGGGTTTTTATTTGTAGGTGCTCAGATATTATCTCAGTTAAGTTAGCTGTTCATGTGGAAACTACAGATACCCCTTGAGCACCCAACGGGTTTCCTGCACTGTGAAAACACAAGATGAAGAATAGATGCTCAAGAAATATCGTCTAGTTGATGACTACCTCAAACCTTATGCCAGAATTAAGTTCCTATATCATAATAATGCCACAAAACAAGTAGAAGAAAGCATAGATGAATAGTAGTCTAAATACAATCCATCTTATCATCTCCCTTCGCTGTCTCACCTGTCTATTACCTCTCACTCGAGTTATGGCAATGGCTTCCTCATTGACCCCTTTGCTCCCACTTTGGGCAGCCCACCCCTCTTTTAGCTTATTCTCAGCACAGCTGCCAGTGTAACATAACACTGTGAACACATAAGTTATACGTGGGCTCAGAACCCTCCAGTGGCTTCCCATCTCGCAGAGGGCAAAAGCCAAAGTCCTTCCAATGAATGACTTTCCCCAACATGACTCATGCCCCATGTGAGGGAAGCCACCCTGGAAGTGGCTCCTGTAGCCCCAGCTGAGCCACCACGGCTGACATCACATGGAACAGAGGTGAGCTTTCCTTGCTGAGCCTATAGTAATTGCAGAATCATGAATGAAGAAACCATTGTAATTTTTGTAAGCTACTAAGTTCAAGGTAATTTGTTACACAACAATAGATAACCATTGAGATTTCAGATTATAAAACATAGTTCATTCCCGATAAGATTCAACAGCCACTATTGTAGAAAAATATTTCATGAAAGGATAAGCTTCTTATTATTCATTAAATTTCAAAAGTTTACAAAACAGCATGAATAAAATTTTTAAAACTTTTTTTAGTATACGAGTTATCGATTAAGTTCCTACTCAGATCAAATTTTTAATAAATTCACTTCCATAATAGGTATAAATGAGTTACGAAATGCAACTCCAGATTTAAACAAAATTGGCAGTGATTTATTTGCTCTAACTTCTTGATAGAGGGAAAGAATTCGAGAGGGGGAAAAAAGAAACGCTCTCATTTATCTCTATCCCCACTTCCTTTTAAAATAGACATTATTCTCAAAATCCTGGGAAAGGGAGAGCCACAGCTAAAATAGAAAAAGAAATAAGATAAACTAATTTTGGGGCTGAGCTACTAAAAGTCCGCTTCCTGATGACTTAGGGAATTTGAACAAATTTGGGGTGTTTCTAAATATGTTGTGTTTTGTTTTTTTGCCAGCAGCAGAGGTGGTGGGACCTTTGACCTAGCCCTTAGTAGGGTGCATTTCTATCGTATAGCTTAGATGACTAGACTGAGGAAGCAAGTGAAATTTTGAAGCTATTGGAGCAATCGAAATCGGGTCCTTGTTTTCCTTTCCTGTGATTCCTTAAATCTTCAGGCTAATGTACGCCACTGCTCGTTACGAGCAGAACAAGCCTAAGTCAATATCGCAACACTAAACTTTCAGGAAAGTAAAATTTAATTCTTTTTTACTGAGCCTCTCTCACCCTGGCATTGATTTTTTTTTTTTGACACAAAATGCAGTCGTTTATATTTTTCTGAATTTCATTTTATGTTCTCAGTTTCAACGGTGCTTCCCAGCTCGTCAAGACCAATTGAACCTTAATTTGGATCACCTGTGATCCAAGCCACTGCTATCAGCCTCAGGTCTTCTGGAAATTTTACAAATATGTCTTTGGCGTCTTCATTGAGAAAAATGTTGAACTTTTAAACTCTTTTGGAGTAGGTGGAGATTTCCCGTAGAGTTTCACAGTCATTTGGTGTTTAAAAATGCCACAACCACCTCCAGAAGATTAAAATAGTGTCTCAGAAATTAGTAGGAACCATCTGAACAGGGGTTGGCTGACTTTCAGATCAAATGTTCTAACCCCGCCCAAAGTAACCGTACAACTTTCCTGAGAATCCCTTCCTTTCAGTTATTGCACTAACCCTTTCTGAGGTCCAATGCAAATATCTGTCCTGTGTTTATTATTCTAACTTGTCAGCATCCTCTTCTTATGTACCAACCTAAAGCGGGGACGATTTTTGTCATTTGGCTAAAGAGAATACAAGATTAGGGGCTTCTAAAGTGCTGGATGGAGAAAAATGGGAAGAGTCAGAGTAACCTGGAGGAGATTTCTATAAAAATGTCTTTTGAGCATTTAATAAATATAACAAATCAATGAAGAAGAAAAAGGTTATTTGATAAACAATGCCAGAATATCATTAGACAATTTTGAGGGAGGAAAAACTCTGTTTCATCCCTAAACTCATACCAGGAGTCAAATTAAATTCTAGAAAGAGTAAAGAGACAAATGATGTAAACACAAATCATATATTTATTTCTGGAGCCTCAGTTCTCTTCCATTGATTCTTATATTTATTCTTACATTTATGGTCAAGTGATTTTCAAAAAAGTTGCCAATGCAATTCATTGGGGGAAGGGACAGGCTTTGTAACAAATGGTGCTGGGACAGTTGAGTAGTCACAGGCAAAATATCAGCTTAGACCCTTACTTCACACTATATACAAAATATAACCCAAATTCAACCATAGACCTATGTAAGAGCTAAAATAGTAAAACATTCAGAACAGGAGAAAATCTTCAAGAACTCAGGTTAAGCAAAGATTTTATAGATAGGAAGTCACAAGTACGATCCATAAAGGAACAAATTGATAAATTGGACCTTATCAAATGTAAAAACCTTTTGCTTCACAAGACATCACTAAGGAAATGAAAACACAAGTAACGGACCAGAAGAACATGTGCAAACACAACTCCTGCTCTTGCAGAGTTTGTCGTCTTTAGAGGGCGTAGGGCGCACACAATAAGCAAAGTAACAAGAAAAATATCAAGTAATGATTAGTGTTCTGTAGAAGATGGATATTGGCTGTTAGACTGCATAGTCAGGAAAAAGTTCTCGGCTGAGATATCATTTATATCGAGCAATTTGAGCTCTGCGTACAAGCAAAAAGTCGGTCACGTGAAGATCCTAACGGAACACCCACCAGGTAGAAGCACCAGCCCTAAGGTGGGCACAAGCTCGGCACCTTCGAAGAAATAAACGACGGCTGGTGAGGCTCGGTCAAAGTGAGCAAGGTGGAGAGCGATACCACCCGGGAGGGATGTCTAGCCCCAGAGAGCTTTGTGAGCTCAGGTGAGAAAGTGGTCTGTCCTCACATACAATTGATTCACGTTAGCGTGTGATCTCTGCTGAACAGGGAATGGGTCCCAAAAGGGAGTATCACTCAGGGTTCTTCATCGCGAATAACAAAGCAGGCCCTGGCTGGTTTAGCAGAAACAAATTCATCTTTAATTAATTAATTAATTAATTTTAAAGAATTTTATTTTTAAAGAATATTGGGCAACTTATAGAATTTTTTGAAGGACCTAAAAAATAAGATTCGTGGTCAAGGGTCTAGAAACAACTCCTAAGCCACAAAGAGGGAACCCCTACCATGGATCCCCCATTGGTGAGACTTCTGTGTGGACCTCAGCTTTGGTATCTGTGCCACCCTCAAACCCAGTTGGCTTTGCTGTTTCTAAAACTTTAAAAAAAAAAAAAAAGTTTGGCAGATCTTCTCTTTTCAAGCTGCTGAATCAGTCTCTCAAGCATAGCAAATGGCAGAGCCTGAGTCCCCAACTTACATCCCAGTTGCAAAAGAAGATAGGAACTTGAGTTTTCTAGGTTCTAGCTTTAGGGAGTAATACTTTCAAGGATGGAATTTCCCCAAATATAAGAAGGACATTTTTTAAAGTACTAGAAGTCAGAAAACACCCCCCAAAAAGTCCACAAAATGGAGCGAGAGTGAAAATATGGATCCAAGTTAGCAGACGTACGGTATTTCAGATGAAGAATATTGGGAGACTTGGTAGGCTGATAATGTATTATCGGATAGTGGTTCCCAAAGTATGGCCTATGACCAGCAGCATTTCTGATAACTTTGTTAGAAATGCAAATTTCAGGCGGCACCCTCAACTCACTAAATCTGAAACTAAGAAGGTGCGTGAAGCCCAGAAATTTAGTTTTAACAAGGCAGTAGCTGATTCTGGTGCATGCTAAGGTTTGAGAAGCACATGGAGAGAAGAGAAATATTTAGAAGCGGCCTGCAGAACTTCTCGATGGATTTGATATGAAATTTAAAGGAGAGAGAATGAAATCGAGGAAACCGTGTCGATTTGTACTTGTATGACTGGAATGTCGTAGTGGTACATTTCACCGAGATAGGGAGGCTGGAGACGGCTGGTGTGGGAATGGAGACTGGGGAATTCTCTTGTGGACACACAGAGCTCGTTAGGCATGCAGAAGGCGATGTCAAGTAGGCAGGTGGCTGTAGGTCCGGAGCATTTAGAGAGGTCAGTGATGGAGAAGTAGATATGAAAAACATCTCCATTTAGATAGATTTGGAGCAAATACTAGTGAGGTCACCAAGAGAGGATATAAGGGCAAATGAGATCTAAGACAGACTGGAAAAGTCAAAGTCGAGTGTGAGAAGAGGACTCAGCCAAAGAGACTGAGATGGAGTGGCCACAGGGGACATGAGTGAGCGTGGTGGACAACTCATAGAATGTGGGCCAGAGGAAGCAAGGAAAACGTGTTTTTAGGAAAATAGCACAGTCCACAATGCTGGATGCTGCTGAAGGATCAAGGGGAAAAAGGGAGTGGATTTGGACTTGGTAACATGGAGTTTTGGAGAATCATATGGAAATTACTAGATTTCTTTTTCCCTAAACTAATTCTTTTCTGCTTCTTAGAGGGGTGGGAGCTAACAAGAAAGATTAGATACTATCAGCTCAGGCTGCCATACAAAATACCATAGATTGCATGGTTTAGAAATTCATTTTCTCCAGTTCTGGAGGCTGGAATTTGAACATCGGGGTGCCAGCATAGTTGGTTCTGGCGAGAGCTCTCTTCCTGGCTTACAGAAGTCTAGCCACCTTCTCTCTGTGTTCTTACATAGCTGAGGAACTGAAAATGAGAGCGAGCTCTCTTGTTTCTCCTCTTAAAAAGGGCACTAATTCCATCCTGAGGGCTCCACCCTCATGACCTCATCTAAACTGACTTATCTCCCAAAGGCACCATCTCCAAATACCATCACATTGAGGGTTAGAGCATCAGTGTATGACTCTGAGGTGAGGGGGCAGAGATATTCAGTCCACAGTAGATAAGTTATATAATATTAAGATGATACCTTTTTTTCTTTTTCTTTTTTCTTTTTTTTTTTTTTTTTTTGGTTCTGTGGCATTGCTACATTAGTATTCTCAAAACCTTCTCCTTGGCTTTTATCCATTCCACCCCTCCCCTCAGCAAGTTCTTATCCTCTCACATGGAGACAAACAGCATCTTCACCCGCCCCCTGACCTCCAGTTTTGCTGCCCTGCCTCCAATGCATCTCCCATGCACCAGACTGACTTCACGAGAAGGTGGTTCTCTCCATCCCATTCCTTCACCCCAAAGCCCATAGCTCAGCACTGTTTCCAAAATGTGCCCGATTCTGAGAATCACCAGGAGGGCGCTTGTTAAATAGACCGTCTGTGCGGTTCTGAAATGCGTCTGGAGCATCCAGACTTTTATCAGGCATCAACTAAATGATGCTTATCATCCAGGAAGTTTGGGGCACACTGCTGCACATGATAAAGATCAAGATCCTTGGCAGGGCACAGTAGGGCTTAATAAACTGACCTCATTTTTTCTCTCTAGCTCCCTGGCCTTCCCTGCCTGGCACTGCCCACCCGGCACGCCAACTCCAGCCATGGGAAACTGCTTGCGGCTTCCTGAGCACCCCGTTCTTCCTCGTGCCCCCGTGACTTAGCATACGCCTTTCTGTTTGGAAGGGCGCCCTCTCTTCACCTGGCCACCTGATCAATTCTTCCTCATCATTCACCTCCCAGGTCAAAGCGGCCTCTTGCATGAGGGCCTCCTACCTCCTCGCTCTTTGTAACACTCTTTTTCTACTGCTCTCTGTGTGTGTGTCTCCACTACGACAAGCACGGCAAGCATGCCAGAGTGTTATGTTTCTTATCTGCATGTTTGTCTCCCCACCAGATCAATAGGTCCTCCAGGGAAGGGAATGGGTCTTTTCATCTCTGTATCCCTGGCTCCTTGGACAGAACTAGGTGCAATGCGAGTATGCAATGGATGTTTGCCGACTAAATAAACTAGTAAATTATTACATGCAGGACAAAGGAATTCAGCAAAATCATATATTCCTGCAGGACGACTGCTAAGATTAGAAGGAGAATGGTCATCAAGGATGCACAGCACCCCCACACACACACCACACAGGTATCTAAAGAGAAGAAGAATGCCACTCCTTGTGGAAAACTGAGGCCCCTCCAGTTGCAGCCAATAATAGTAACAGTTAACTATGAGCTGGTCCCTCTCTGTGTTCAGATCCAAATAAATGAAAGATAAACAGAGGACTTGGTCATATATGGTGAAAACATAGCATCGTTTCTGGTATTCAGGCTGGAGACTGTGGAGGTGCCTATCGAAGACCCTTTGGGGATTCTGAATATCATCCCCTGATTGAAGACCTTGAGACAAACCATCTCCCAGAAGACGGGCCAGAGCCCCGCCCCACAGGTCTGCTTCTACAGAGGAGCCGAGGAGGAGGAGGACGTCTGCTTCCAGAGAGCAATGTAAGAGCTGCTGTACCCACCCCAACCCCTACCCCCACATGAGCAGACCCTCCCCCAATCTCACCAGACAGAGAAAGTCACTTCTCTTTCTAGGGGGAGGGAAGGAAGAGTGGAGAGGGGCAGACGTGTCTCTTCTGTACATTTCTCTCGGGGAGTGGGGCGGAAACGTGGGGAGTGGGGGACACATTTCCTCCTCCGCCTGCCCCTTGTGGAAGTGCTTGAAGAAGGGCTGATATTTGTAGAATCAGGTTTAAGAAGGAAGTGAAAATCAGTTTTTCCAAAGTCAGAAGGGAAATGGAAAAGTTCACATCACATGAATCTGTGGAAGGCTGAGAAGGATCCGGTATGAGAGACTCAGAATCCGAAGTTCAGATACTCCCCAACTTCAAGGTTGTGAGAAGGTGGGCAAGTCACTTAACCTCTCGGAGCCTCCCTTCAGCCATCCACCAAACTGGGCTGTGGGCGGGATGGACAATTAACCGGCCATGCTTTCTGGTCAACTGAGATGATGGTAGAAGGGGTGGGTGGTCTCAATATTACCTACAATAACCAACGTCGCGCCCAAGAGCTGGATGGCCGGGGAATCCACGCCTCTGCCAGTCTCATGGCTGGCTCTCCCTCATTGCCTTCCCTCCCCATGTTCCCATCAGGTCTGCCCACCTCCACAACCTTCTCCTGGGTCAGCTCTGTCCCAAGGCCCCCAGAGACAGAATTTATGTTCCTCGGCCCCTCGAATGCTATTGCAGTTAACATTTTAGAACTCGTCCACACTCTGCTCTCTATGCCCTTGCACTATGCCTCCAATGTTATCACTGTCTCTGGTTATGACGTTCTAGAGAATGTCTTGGAAATAAGCCCCTTTTATCAGATGGATTTCTGAATTCACTGAGGAAAAAATCTACCCTGGCACAAAAAGGCTTCCGCCCTGCTGATGGTAAATTCTCCAGACATAATCCCTATAACAGCGCTTTCTATCACGTGTTACAGAACCAGCAACAGTTTGACCTTGGTAAGGTTTACTCCATCATCAGACGTATCCTGTAGCTGAGAACCACAGGTCCTAGAGGGGATAGAAACTGGCCAAGATCTCACTGCAGGAGAGAGGCAAAGCCGAGGCCTGTGTTCCCAGCTGCTGCACACACATTCAGCCCTTCGAGGTTTCGCTTGGTGTAGAGTCTTCGTTTTTACTTAACAAGCACTTGTAGAGCACTGTCTGCCTGCCAGGCACTGTGAAGCACTTACAACCATTAACTCATTTCATCCTCATAACAGCCCGAGATGTGCCACCTTCGGGAAGCCACTTAACCTTCCTGTGTCTCAATTTCCCCTTCCGAAAAAGGGATTCCCAAAGGCACCTACCTCATAGGGTTGTTGTGACAGTCTCAGGAGTCAACACACTTAAAGCACTAAGAACAGCGTCTGGCACAGATGAGCACTACATGATTAAGTATTTACGATGTAAATAAAGGGGACAAGGACAGCGATCGATACAAGAACACAGAGGAGGGACCCCTACCCAAGTCACAGGGGGCTGAGGGAAAAGTTCCTAGCAGCCATCTACTTGGTAAAGAGCTCAGCCAGGTTCATCCTAATAAATGAGCTGATCCCTCCGATGGCCAAAACAAACAAAAAACAAACAAACAGACAGACAAAAAACAGCCTCATTGGAGAGTAACCCCCACCCCCAAGATGTAAAGACTCATTTGCTAGTCCTCATTCTCAGATGTACTAACAACGGAAAACCCATGTTTCCCCATCTGACCAACCCTGAGAGCAATGCCAAAGATTTCCTGTAATGAAAGGAACTAAAAATACTTTTTGATGATGGAGAGAGTGGAAGTTGAGCAACGCCGACTGACTGAAATACGGAAATGATACCGAATGACACCCAGGCAACAAAGCGGGCAGCCCACCTGGCCTTTGATCTCTCAGTCGTGCCCCAAGACTCCGAACGTCATGTTTTGTTCCAGGAGGACACGCTGGGCCTTTGTGTTTGCATGTTCCATGCAATTTTCTAGAGAAAAAAAAATTTAGTCAGCCATAACTAATGTTGAATTATAGCATAAGATGGTTGCTGGCAAATGGAACACCTAAATCATAAAACTTTCTCTTTTTTGCAAACCTTTGAAGAGCTTTAAGAACTGGGAATATGTCTGTTCTTTGGAACTCAGCTACTCCTTTCACAGTTATTCTCAAATTATTGTGATCATCAGCTATATTTCACACACTGTCATATTTTTTGTTAAGCATGGCTGTTTTATTAAATATAATAATTTTGTTAAACCACTGTGGAATGGTTCTTACAGTTTAAAAAACTCATCATATATTGTATTTCCTTTTGCTCTCATCCCCATGCAGTGAGAGAGAGTCAGTATCCCTACCGCCTCCATCCCCTTTTATAGATGAAGAAACCGCGGCACAGAGAGGCAAAGGAACTTATTTGGGATCACACTGAGATGACAGCCTTCTTGAAGCACAAACTGCTCCTTACGCTCCGCCCTGCCGGTCCCCTGGAATTCCATTTTACTCTCTGTTTGAGGCATCCGTGTTGTTAACAAATCTCCGTTAGTTATGGCCCATCTCCAAAAGAAGTCTCAGCCTAGCCAAAAGGAACCTTCTCTTTTTCTTTGCAACTAAGTTTTTCCTCTTATCCTGTCTGGAAAAGGTGGTTCTGCGGCCAATTCAGTAAGCGATTCAGTGATTTAGGAACAAATATGTGGTACAGCTGAGTCTCTCCAGATGTTGAGCTAAATAAGGCACGACTGGACTTTTTGGGTCTGACACCTCTTTAAGCCAAACCGAGACAAGAGGGCCTTCAGAGCATGTGAGAGAGTAAGGACAGTATCCTTATCAAGGATACCTACTATGTGCCTGACACTGTAGAGAGAGCTGGGACTCAGGATTAATTGTGGGTAAATTACATGACTATATGATAAAATCTTACAGTTTTCTTCCCCTCAATTTCTCTCCTCGTAGGAGGATTTTCCGCCCTCGCATGTTGAACTCAGAGGTGGCTGTATGACTTGTGCTGGCCAGCGAAAAGTAGACAGAGGTGACACATGTCTTCCAGCTTGTGGTTTGCCATCTCTCCTTTCCACCTGCCACATGGACTGGCAATGTTCCAGATATAGGCTGCTCTGGGCCCCAGCGGGGGTGGAGAAACCAAGCTTCGGGCAGTCCACAAAGGCCATGCGTGTAAGCAAGCACTATTTCTCTGCCGCATGGTGAGCCACGGAAGTTGTTTCAGCAGTGTGATCTAGCCTCTCCTGACTGCTAAACTTGCATGAGATTCTATAGCTAGTACATGAGCCAGAATGGTTCTCCTCCAGCATTTAATGAAGTGCGTTAACTACGCTGAGTGCTTTCTTTATGGTATCTTTGTTCTTGCAATGACCCCATCGCTGTGTGTATAATGCTCATCCCAATGTTGCACTCAAGCACATTTCGGCTCATAAGGAGCAGATGCAGGACTTGAACTCAGATTGCCCTGAATTTACAGCCCAATCTCAAAATCACTCATCCGTGCTTCTCGAGGACACAGAGTTTGAGAAATTGAAAAGAGTAAGATGAATTTGCCAACCACCTTCAGACTGTCAGATGGAGCCTATTCATATGAGCTGCCCCAATTCATGAACAAGTACCTGATGAGCGCCCCGTGTAGACGAAGTTGGTGGAAGTACCTGGAACTTCCTTGGCCCGCCTCCATTCCTGCTTAATGTCTTTGGTTCAGAACTCCTGCTCAGCTACTGACCCAGAGCTCCTACCTTCTCTCTTTCTCATGGACTAATGGAGATACAACAGCTACCTGCCGCTCTGCAAGCCTACAGCAACATGGCAAACAGAAACCACAAAGACTTAAGGAGGAAACAGATCTGAGTTCAAGTTCTGACTTTGCCACTTACTGGATTTGAGACCTTGGGCAAGTTGCTTCCCTCTGTGCCTGTAAAATGAAATAAATAAGAAAATGATGCCTACCTCATTGGAAAATTTGGGGGAGAAAATGGATCGTTCTGACAAGTGCCTTGGGCAGAGTCTGGCATCTAATAGACACTTGAAGAATGTTAGTTCCTGTAGGACTTTACCACAACACATGGTGTAGACCCCTTTGCTTTCCCGCCCTTTGCTCCTAACCTCCCCATCCTTTTCATGCCAAATCCAAGATCCACTGGGTTTGGGGTGGATGTGCTTCCTGATATAATTTGCACCTGAAGACACATCTTTGCCTTGAGAATGTAGTTTAGAAATGGAGATTGGGTGGCTTAACAGCTAGGCTGGGCTTGAAGAACCTTATGAGTTTTTTAAACCCACAGACCAGTCTCAGAACCTAATTATTTTTAGAAATATAATTTACAAGGGAAAATGCAAACCAAGTTCCAAATATTCAACTCCCAGAAAACATATGGATCGCAATCCTTTGGAAGAGAGAGATAAATACATATGCATGTATATATTAATACCAATCATTTCCTTACATATATTTATTCCAGTTGTTAAAAAACGAGTACATTTTAACCCTTTCCAACTAACTCCTGCAGTTACTAAAACATTTTTAAGTGACCAGCAAAGCATCATTCCCATCTCGTTTCAGACTTTCAGCTCTCAAGCTGAGGTGTGGGGCAGGGGACCCAGGAGGCAACCTCAGGCCCATGCCCTCCAGGTCACTGAGCTATTTACCTTTTTATTCTTGGTCTCAGAGTAAGGAAGCCTTCCCGAACATGGAACCCCTTCCATAGTAGAAGGCTGAAGGTCAGAGCTGGAAAACCTCTAGTTTCTTCAATAAAGGTGCAGAAGAAAGTTCTATTTGACTGTTAGCACACTGAAATTTTCTCTTCATTCACAAAACTGAATAAGTTGAGAAGAAAGCATAGTGTGTGTTTCTTCACCTTGTTATCCATGTAATTCATATATCTCCTAGAGAGAAACAAATATCAATGAGAGACTGAGAGGGGCAGGGGCAGAGCCCAAGGATCTGTCAGACCTAGGTTCAAATCCTGTCTCCGATATGAACAGCTTCTGCAATGGAAGCAGGAAGTTTAACCTTGGGCTGCAGGTCCTCAATCATAAAATGGGAATAATAATTCCTACTTCATGGAGTATTGCAAAAATTAAAGATATTGTACAGAAACACCTAGTGTACAAAAAGTACTCAAGAAATAACTACTGCTGTCATTAATGGAATCTTAGCTCCCGTTGGCAATCTGGTGTTATGAATATCAACTGATCGAGAATTGCACAAACAAGCGTTTCTTGGATTGAAACACTATCTGTGTAGTATGAGAGTTTAGGCCGCTACTGAAATAGTTCCGTTGGAAAACCATTAGAAGGATATTATATGCTAGTTCTCAAACAACAATCAGATTGAGTCTCAGGCATCAGCCTAAGGATTTATTCAGTTTCTTATACCATGCCTACATTTGAGATTTACTCAGAAATATACGGTTGCAATTTCTGATTAAAACTAAGTCTTCCTATAGGTTAATTTTATTACCTTAAGCAGCCTATTTACTTTTCAAGAAGAAAATGAAAAGATTTTTTTTATAATAATTAAGCTGCTTTAAGGAGTATGTAGAGATGGAGGCTAACTCCCTATAAGATGGAGCAGATGGCAAAAAAAAAAAAAAGACCATAAATTTCTGTAATCTATGCATGCATTCCTCATTGTGATATGATTTTGCCACTCCTCCCATCGCAATATAGAGTTTATTTTCCAGCCCCTTGATTCTAAGCTTGGCTGTGTGATTCACTTTTACCAACAGGTCGATTGCGAATGTCATATAGAGAGAGGCACAGCAGGGCCTGCCTTCTCTTGCTTCCCTGAGACCACCACGTGAAGGAGCTCAGGTTCACCTGCCAGAGGATGAGAAGTCACAAGGAGTAGCAGCAGGCTTTCCCAGCTGGGAAAAGCATAAACTTCCAGACATGTGCGTGAAATCGCCTTGGAACATCTGCTCTCAGTTGAGCTACCAGATAGCTGCAGCCCTGAGAATGACCGCAAGTGAAACCAACAGATGAACCACCCAGCTGAGCTCAGCCCAAACTACTGACTCACAGAATCATGAGCCAGGAAAATTTTTGTTTGGAATGATTTGTTATACACAAAAGATACACCAAAGATAACGAATGCGCAAAGTCTTCAACAGGCAGCTCTGTGGGTGGATGCTGGGTTCACAGTAGACGCTCATTCTCTAGGCACTATCCCCTGAGTTGCAGGTGTAGGCTCCCAGCAGCACTAATCCTTTGGCCATAGTTCCTTGGCCAAGGGTGAAGCCTGTCTGAGGCTAGACCAGTCACAATCCCTCTCACATCATGGTAGTGCTCTAGATGGCTGGACCACCCACTGTCATTGCTGGGGCCTCCAGGGTTGCCCGGGTCTACTCTTCTCAAAGTCTGGTTATTCTACATTTCCTCGGCTCTGGTGAGTTTCCCTGGTATCTTTCAGATAAATTTCATTTCTCCTCATGATAGCTCAAGGTGGTTTCTGTTGCTTGTACTCCCCAAATTCTTAATCGATAAGAGTCCTCTTCAAAGAGTTTGGCCCTCCAGATGAGGAAAGGGTAGTTGATGAGTGAGTGTGAATGCTCCTTATGCACAGAACACCATGCTGACCTCTACAGTGGAAAAAGATGAAGAGAAAGCACCAACCTTACCCTCACGGAGTAAAAGTCCTCCCGAATCAATTTTCTGTCTGCTTTACCCAGAAAACTCTTTTTCATGCAATGTTTTTCAGGACTAGTATTTCATTAAATACTGTATTAGTCAGGATAGGATAGTTAATGATGCAGTAACAAACAATTCCAAGCCCCAGAGGCTTAAAATGGCATGTTTAGTTCTCACTCATACTGCCTGTCCATAGTTGTAGAGATATGGGAAGAGAGGGTCTGCTTCTCTCTTTGGGAAGGAGGTTGATGGAGAAGCTGTCTAGAATAATGCTGATTTCCAGGGTAGAAGAGAAGAATGTGGGTGACTCTTGCACCAGCACACATAATTTCTAGGAATTCTAAGCAGAGCCTACGGCATCTCATAGGCTCCCTCACAAGCATCTCCCACACACCAGACCTTTGCTCCCAGAACTGAGGCAGCTCAGACAGATCCACCTGGTTCTTTCACAGTGTCCCTGACTCTTTTGAGGAGAAAGGGGCATCCTTCTGTCTTCCATCAGCATGTTGTACTAAGCAAGGTACCAAGTACAAGCTCCGGATGATTGTGTAATTCATGAAAATGTCTCCAGATATTGCTGTCCCTGTATCTATGCTCAAGAGGCAGTCTATTCCTCCAGGCCTTGATCTGTGACTTGCTTTGATTCGTAGAATGAGCAGAAGTGACATTGTACCAAATCTGGGCCTCAGGAGGCCTTGTACACCTCTACTCTCTTTCCCGTGGAAGGCTGCCACATCTATGTGACCACTGTGTGATTGCTGTGTGGTCAAGTACAGGTTCGTCTGCTGGAGGATGATGGATCACATGGAGGAGAAACAGGCCATCCCCACTGAGGTCACCCCTGATCAGCCAGCCTCAGCCACGCAAGCAGCTGACTACAGATACATGGATGGGCCCAGCTGAGTCAAGCCCAGACTGATGACCCACAGTTAGATAAATGCTTATTGTTTGACACCACTAAGCTTTGCATGGCATGGTCCATGCAAAAGCTAACTGGCCAAGTGATTTAAGCATTAAAAGAATTTACTAAAACATTGTATTCCCTGAAAAAACCAGGACACTGTGAGACTTAGACGCTATGCCCAGAATCACTCTGCAGAACTGGCCAGGCCCAGATCCACTGTACCTGCCACCATGGGCACAAACTCCATGACCCTGAGCCCTGGCAGCTGCCACCTGGACTGCCGTCCTTAGGAAAGGACGTGGAGCTCTAAGTGCTGCCACCTGTCCCTAGAATTAGGTCACATACAGGCAAGATATTCTACAACATAAATAACAGACACAAAAGCAAGGGCACTGAGCCAACAAAACGGGAGTCTGGAAACAGGGTCCCGGGAGCTCCCAGTGGTGCTAGACGTCGAGGCTTTAGTGACCGAGCTGGGGAGGTTAGCGCAGCAATCCTGAGGTGGCAGACAGAGCACTTGGGCAACATCTTTTCACCAACCATTACAGAGCGTTTCGATGTCTTAATAACTAGTTATAACACACCGGGGCATGCTGCTTTCCCCTCTGACATCGGTCCCTGGTCAGGAGACTAGAATCGCACACTTAGCTTAGACAAAATCGAGGGCCACACCCACCTTGGCAAAATGGGGCTATGGTCACTTTTTCTGGGCACATGGCCACTCAATAGGTGAACAAACGAATACGATCAAGCAAGACTCTGCCAGCAAGGAAGAAGGTGAAGAGGGAAGATGAATTGGCAGTAGTGCCTGTGACACACACCCTAATCCACTCCCCTACGATAAATTAGGGTGGGGGGCACAAAACGAGGCACCTCAAGGCCCTGTTCAGGGGTTTCCCAGGATGCAGGACTTTCAGTGCTATAACAGGCAAAGCCCAGGACAAATGGGACAAGTTGGTCATCCAATGGCGAGGCTAATTAGTCCGTGATCTGAACGATGTTACTTAAGAGGACCTAGAAAGGGCCAGAAAAGTCAAACATCTGACCGCAAATCACCCTGCTAATTCATTCATCCCTGTTCTTCAACTAGCCGCACATTCAAGGTTACTTAAAGTACAATCCTGGGACATGGCTATTGTTCTACAGGTGACGATGTAATCATAATATACAATAATAATAAAAATAGCCTTTACTCAGCGTCTATTATCCATCTACCATGGTTCTAGGCCCTTCACGTGTATTAATCTATTTAATCTTTACCAAAGTCATAGGAAAGAGGTACCACTATCATTACGATTTGACACATAAACAAACTGGGCCACAAAAAAGGGTTAAGTAACTTGCCGAGGTCACACGGTTATTAAGTGGCAGGACAAGCACATCTTGGGCAGCCAGGCTCCAGTGCACATGTCCTTTGTCATACACTGTGCTGTCCCATCTCAGACTGTATTCCAGCGGCCCACATCCGTCCTCTCTGAAGCCAGTCGAAGCCGCCCAGGCCCCTCACTCCAGAGGAAATGTCCCATTAGGCCGACCCATGTCTCATCAAAGACGTGGAGGCTAAGGAGGTCGCAGCGGCGTGGCGCCCAGGTTGAACCTCTGTCCCGGAGATTAATTTGGCTGGTGCTGCGGTGCGGAGAGCACGATGTTGCGGGTTAGAAGGGCCTGTGGCACGAGGCTGTCCGTCACTGTGCCTCGACTCTCGCAGCCACGAAACCGGGAATCTGGACGGAACCATGGTCAAGGCCCTGTCTGCAACTGGGGGGATCCAATTCACCCAGCGATTTTAATTCACCAGAACCCACTGAGGTCGGGAATATCATGGGAGCCGTGAAACCTGAAAGAAAATCAAATTAATCTAAAGCAGCTGTAGTATCATTTCTCTCCTTTCCTCCCTCCCCTCGGTAATTTGTTTTCCAGGATGCTCATTTATACAAAAAGCAGGACTGAGATTTCAGGATAAGCTGAGGAAAAACAAGAAATAAAAAAAAGGTGGTTTCTTGTTTGTCTTTACAGATGTTCCCTATAATCAAAGCACTTCTGAACCCTCCACCCCACCAAAAAAAAAAAAAAAAAGACTTGTGTCTGCATTTTTTTTCCCTTAGAGAGAACGTTGACTTTCAAGTCCTCTTCGCTTTGACACTTTCACTTCCTTTGCTGAGAGGTGAAGTGGCCGCCAGACTCAGGGTGCAAGAGACATCCCTTTCTACAGTATTTCATGACACTCGCGCCCCCGAGAAGAGCCCGAATTAAGAGTGTCTCTTCAGGATGATCGGACTGCTCTATCCAGCTATGTCCAGGTGAGTGAGTCCTCTAACAAACGCTCTATGTCACATTGCCTATAAAAGTATTTAAGATGCGCTAGTTCATGATTTATGAATAGGTAAGTTGCTTTTCACCATTGCCACTTTGAGCTGTGCTGAACCGACGGTCTCCTCTGTCATTTCGTCTCCACCTGAGAGTGTCCTGGTCCCATCGCCTCCTCTCTGAGGCGACCTCAGATTACTCAGCAGAAGACTGAGGCAGACTTCGGAGGAGGAGGTTTCTATTTCGCAAACAAGACGTTCTCTTCTTTAGCGCCGACGACTCTGCTTTTTTCTCAGGCTCACTCACATCCCGCGTTTTTCTAACTTCATACTTTCTTTCACGTACCCTTGCAGGAAAACACAAAAAATTTTCTGGAATCAAAGACATCTATAGTCCCTTTAGGTATTTAAAATTTTAGATGTTTCCTTTTTTAATAAGCTCCTCCAGAAATACATCCGCTGGTAGGCGATACTAATCAAGTGAGTTGTTTATTTAAAAGTAGGCTGCTTTTTTTCAGCATGATGTTGCGTCCCACAAGGGCCTACAACATATTTGCCATCTTCAAAATTGTAATCTAGTTGAGAGACAAGAGTAGCATTCATTCGTTCATACCTATATACATTCAGTGCATAATTATCGAGTGCCTACTGTATACTGGGTATTCGTGAAATCATATAAATGTTTTTTCCAAACTCTGAGCCCTAGCCCCCATGGCAGGGGTTGGAGGATGGAGTTATGATGAAAGTGTCACAAATCCACATACACCACAAGAAATGTCTGCAAATTTTCATTCTCCCCTTATTTGCACATTCATCTTACAAATATTTACTGAGCATTTATAAACATGCCTGGTAGGATAATGTCTCAGACATGTCTGTGCCTTTTCCAAAGGCATTTGGATGCAGTTGTGATCGATTAAATATAAGTTAGTTTAAAAGTTTTACTGAATTTGTAATGTTCTTTTGCCATTGGGCATTTTCTGTCAGTGGATGCCAGAAGTGTGACATTACGGAACTGCACAAAAAGATTTAACGTTCAAAACTACATTTTTATCCTGAAAAAAAAATGTGAGGACTTCCGGGAGAGAAGGCTAATGCAGGGTCCACAGCAACACCAGAAGGTGTGGGCTTTGTAGAAAAGCAGTAAGAAGTCTACAGGCGAAAATACCAGAGGGCTATGACAGCACAGAGAGCATCGGTACCGCAGTTGCCCAGCCTTAGCCACGTCAGTCTACGGAATGAAAAGGACACGACCCTAAATAAAGCACATTAA
The DNA here is from genome assembly GCF_014176215.1 of Rousettus aegyptiacus. Classification (NCBI taxonomy): domain Eukaryota; kingdom Metazoa; phylum Chordata; class Mammalia; order Chiroptera; family Pteropodidae; genus Rousettus; species Rousettus aegyptiacus. Next base: position 14,487,516 of record NW_023416285.1, read on the forward strand.
TGCTTTCTTTTAAAATGATTTAATGACAAATTAACTTATTTTATGTGATTACGACATATTGTATATGATAAATAACAAATCCAGTACATCCCAATTTTAGCCTCACTGAGCAATCCTGCCTAAGAATAGGCAATGGATTATACAGATACGAAGCGGACAAGGATTAACTAGGTAAAATGGTCAGGAAAATGGATAATCGGTAGACATAAAATGACCCTGGGACATGGGATCTGAAACTTGGGAAGGAAGGAGGAAGCTAGAATCCCATTTATCGCTTGAGTTCTAAGAATACCACGCTCACTGTAAATCCCAATCTTTTAAGACTGAAGTAGAAAACTACGTTAAGAGAGTTCAGGGAAAAATATATATTTTTGAAAGAATGGAAAATAACATTTAGAAAAGAAAGTCCAAGAAGCAGAATGATGCACAGCAGGAAGACTTAAGGGCAACTGAGTGAGGTCTGTGTTGGCTAAATGGGATTACACCAAACGGTAATTTGTGATAACTATCCTTTCATGAGAAAATAATTTATGTGGCATAAAAAAAAAAAAAAACCCTAAAGATTAAACTAGATTGGGTATCGTTTTGGGTGATGCATATTTAAGTGAAAGGCAACCCTGTTGAAAGAACCGGCTTGGGGTTATTTTGCCTTCAGTGCACATCAGCCATTGGGCGACTACTTAATCCTTAATCTCTCTGAACTTTGATATTTTCCATCTCTAAACTGAGTATGATAATATTACCCTTGCACCATTGTATCAAGGATTTGAGACATTGTATATAAAGTACCTGGTAAAGTACCCGGGACAGCAGAAACTCAAGCAGCGGGAGAAGGTGCGTTGGGTAGTGGTGCTGTTTTAAATTAATATGTATTCTCATGGCCTTCGCACTAGACTTGAGTCAAAAGACCTGAGTGTCGGTCCTGACTCTTCCACCTAGTGACTGGAAGATAATGTATCATCGAAAGTGTTTAGATTTATTCGCCCTGAATCTTTCCACATGTAAAAATGAGTATAATTTCCTTTCCTATTTTTATTTGAGGTTCAAATTAAATGGTATATGTGAAATAGCTCTTAGATATAAATGTCATATAAAAATAGAATATTGTTGCTACAAAGTCTTTGAAAATTAACCATCTAGTGTATGAGACGTGTCACTGTATGTATATAAAAGATGTCACTGTGACAGGAGCATAGGATAGGTTTATATTTGTATTTTTAGAAGCCCTAAAAACAATGACAACAAAAATCCCTCAAATGACAAGAAATTCTTAGTTAGCACAAAGGGAAATCTCTCAATTTTAAGGTTGAGAAAACTTTTGAAAAGGCTTACAAGGGTCACGGTGGGCTATCCTCCCTTGGGTTGCTAGCAGAAAGAACGGACAGCCATTCGTCCCAGGGAATTCGTCAGAGAATCAGAGTCCTAAAGCTCAGGGCACCAGACATAGTTTAGCCCACCCACCTTGTTAGACAGAAGAGGAAACCGAGGCGCAGAGAAATGAAGTTACTTAATCACGAAAACACCCACCGGAGAGGCCTGAGTGGCAAACCTGCCACCTGCCTCTGCTCTGGCTTCTGCTCACTGTTTTCCGTGACTACCCTGTTACTTCTGTTGAAATGCATATACCCCAGTGGCTTTAAAATCTTTGCATTCGGCAAGTGGGAAGGACTGGAGAACAAATCCAAGGCTGTCTGCTAAGCTAGAGGATGAAGTCGCCCTAGAATGTCTCAACACAGGACTGCAGGACAGTGAGGGACTAGAAATCAGCGTCTTGAAGTTCACTCCCATCCTTATGCATTTATGATATCATCCAGGAAATATTTAAACAACATAGATGGAACTAAATGTCTTGCCAGGTGGCCGCCTATGATATATACAGACAGCCCCTGACTCACAAAGGAAAACGACAGAGGTCCCATACATACAAACAGCTGCTGCCATCCGCCCGGCCCCCACCACCTTGCAGCTGCCATGGACTGTGTGAAAAAAAATTTAAAAAGAAAGAAAAGGGATAGGAAAGAAAAAAAAAAATCTTGGACCACTTGCAGATAGGGCACATTCAGAGGCGGAGGAAGGGAAGAAGCTGTGGCAGCAGGAACTGTGTAAGGGAACGGACTCATAGGAGACATTTCAGTCACAGGTGGCCCAAAGCAGCCTTGCTTTTTTCGCCCCGAAATCTTCTCTTGGGAGTGACTGCCCTTTCCCATCCATGCTCCCAGAAATTTTAAATTTTATCAGTGTAGCGTTTTGCCTCCGAGCCTTTTTTTTTTTTTTTTTGGAAAAAAAAAAAAAACAGGGAATAAATAATTAATTTATCATTAGAAATCTTTTTATAATAGCTAATAATAAGAGTACCTACCTCATGGGGTTATCGTGAAGATAAAGTGAATCAATGCATAAAAAGTCCTTGGAACTGTGCCTAATATGCGATGTACCACTGATAAGTATAATAAAACTATTAGCTCTCTTTATAACTACAATTATTCCCATTTCACAGATGAGGGAACTAATGCTTAGAGAAGTTACTCTACCTAGACCACATTCATAACTTAGAGTTAGAACCAGGATCCAAATCAAGCTCTATCACCAAATCCTATTATCTGAACTACTGTGCTATAAACAGTTTTATGCTTGATATTGGAGTGGGGAAGGGAGGTGGAGGGATACTGGGCCAATCATTCACACATTAGCAAGAATCAGTTCAATCAGATTCTTTTACTACTGAAAACTAACTGAGTTTAGCTATATTCAAGAGACAAGAATTTTGAGCGATGAGGGGCCCAGTGGGGTAAAAGTAGGAGAGGCCTGGGCAAGGAACCATAGCTAGATATTGAATAGGAAGCTTGAAGACAATGATACCCATGGACGGAAGATGTAGTGGTTGGGGAGGGCGGGCAGGAAGGCAATTTGGAGAGAGTCAAAGATGAACTCTCACCCATGCGAAATTCATTTGGTCTGACCCGACACCCACAGCTCCAGATAATTTATTAGTCCTCTTGGTAGACTACGAGACAGGTTAAATAAACTTCTCTGGGCTGCTTGGCCACATTATGCTTCCGCTTCCATCTGAAATGCATTTCTTCAGGGCAACGTGTGCTGAGTTCCAAACAAATGATTTGTAATTTAATACAACGAATGTATACTTTGCGCCTCCAGGGACTGGGTGCTGTGCTAGGTGCTGGAAATAACAAAGTAGGTACAAAGCAAGGTCCCTGCCCTGGGGCAGCCCCATGGGGGAAAGATGTGTGGGCAACTGCGAGGCAATGTGCCCAGGGTCACAGGAGAGGTGTGTACAAGGGCCTTGGAGCACAGAGGAAGGGAATGGGAAATCGCTTTTAAATCAACTTTTGGAATCCATCCCCTGCGCCAGTTGGGAATTGCATGTGATGCTTTAGAAGTTACGGGAAGGACACGCGTACCATTTAGTACTGAATGAACTCATTCTTAGCAGGACTGTTGCCTGCTTTTTTCCTGGCAAGCGGTAATATCAAGACCTATGTTTGTTTGTGTTTTTGTCTAAGAGGTTAGAGAGATTATTGGAAGGCTCAGAGTGCTCTGGTTTGAATCTGACTTTCACTTACTAGCAAATGACCTTTTCTTTAACTCTCTCAGTCTCAGTTTCCTTATCTGTAAAATGGGGATAATGAAAATACCTTCTTTATAGAGGTCCTGGGAGGACTAATGAGCCATTATGTGCAAAGTCCAGTGCCCAAAACAGAGAAAACGTTTCACTCAAACCTGGCTATAGACAGGAATCCCTAACTATAGATTCCAAAAACTTCATGAAATAGAGTTGTATTTCTGAAAGGTAGTTTTTAGTGCTACACAGAAGAGCATTTAAAAATTTTAATAGCATATATTTATTTTCATAGATAGATAGATATAGATATATATAGCACATCAAACCCCAGATTTTCAAGATATTATTTCATAGGATGAATTTTAAAAACTTAGAAAGTAAATTAACTTAAAGAAAACAATTTAAAAAGAAAACTATGTTGTAAACAATAGTAAGATGTTACATCTTCCCAAAATAAAAGTAACAAGCTGACTGTGATACTTGAGACTAGAGCAACAGAGGTCTCGATTTAAATTTTTCTTTCCTATTACTTTCTTTCCCCTTTCTCTCTCTCTCTCTCTCTCTCTCTCTCTCTCTCTCTCTCTCTCTCTCTCTGGCACTGGGCATGGCGTGAGTTGGTTTTACTTTTCTAAACTTTAATTATATATAAAGATATATATTAAAGTGTCTCTAATAAAAGAAGGTGTGGGGTATGTGGCCAAGCAAAAGCTTAACCGAGATTCGGAAATACAGGAAGTGATGGCCTCCCCTCACGTGTTTTCTCATTGTAATAAAATTCAAAACTTTTCATCTACAAGACTCCGAGAAAGGCACCATTTTCTAACGCCCAAACCAAAGAGAAAGCACAGCTGAATAGCAGAAAGAATGCCTTCTGCATGCCCGCACTTTCTTGGCCCCGATTTCAATCCTGGTGGAAAAATTCCCTGAAGCCGACGACAGCTGAGCTCCTTGCCTGGAATTCAGATGATCAGAAACGAAAAATTATACCCCGAGGTTAGGTTCTGGGGGCTCCCAAGCAGCTCGTGACGCACGCAAAGGCCAGAGAGTGAACCTGCCACCTGTCCACCCCCCACCCCACAAGCGCGGGGGATTAAGCGCGAGGGGCTGTGTTTGGAGGATGCAGTGTGGAGGAGGCGTAAGGAGGGAGCAGGAGGACAGGCCTGTGTCAGTGCAGACCTCGGGTTTCCCCCAAGTCGCAGCAAGGTCGCTGGGGCACCCAGTCATCTTTACCCCTTCTGTGTAAAAATCACCTCCAGGAAAGTCCCTCTGCCTAACGCAGGAGCTGGCCTTCGACGCCCGTGGAATGGTGATGCCTCCGCGGAGATTCTCTGGGGTCCATCCCCTGACCTGGGCTGCGGTGTCACTCACACTGACGGGCTTGCATAGAGCAGAGTGCGTGGAAGGCACACGGGACCCGGGATGTGATTTTTTTAGGGCCATTAAAAATGTCAGTTAAGCAGAGGTTCTGTTCGTTCTAGCGTGTGTGTCTTGGGCTCTCTTACTCTTCCCGTGGAGATGTCCTCCCCTGAGCAGCCCCGCTCCGCTCCACCCACCTGGTCGCAGAGTCTTCATCCCCTCTGTCATGGAAGAAGAAAGCAACTAATCGCCTTGTGGGACGCGCCCTGGGAAAGAGCACTCATTGGGCCATGGACAGGAGCTTCCAAATAAATCCCTTTATTTGAGCCTCAAGAATAAGATTGTCGTGTAAAATGTAGGACACTCAGTTAAACTGCAACGTCAGATTTTTTATATATATATATATATATACACACACATATATATACATATATGTATACATATATATGTGTGTGTGTGTATGTGTATATATATATATATATATATATATATATATATATAGCGTTGTCGTTGTTTGCCTGACAATCTAATTTAACTAGAGGTGGGAGGCCCATAGTTTTATTCACTAATCCAACAACTCTACTCAAAAACAACTCCATGAGGCTGGCATTATTATTCCTATTTCAAAGGTGGGGAAATTGAGGCTTAGAGAGATTAAGTGACTTGCCCAAAGCCACAGTACTTGTAGGTGACAGAATAGAGATGAAATTTTCAAGCTAGACCCACTGAGTTCGAGACCAATACTGGTTCCACAATACCACACGGATACAAGCCTTCAAGGGAAGGGGTAGAAGGGTTGCTAATGGAGGAAGCGAGCATTCTCTAAGGAGTTTGGCAGGTTCTTGGATGCCTTGCTCGAAATGGAGACCATCACTCAATAAATAGTTGGTGGGTGTAATTGAACTGAATTATCATCATGCCTGGTAGCTAAAAGACTCTGCTCCTTTCCTATATAAACACCCATTAAGAAAAGCCTTGTTCCTCACTCCCAGCTCAGGTCCCCCTTCAACACCATCCTTCAGAGCCTGGAGGAAGCATTTCACAACCATGTGTATAGAAGTAGTAGATGAGGTCATGGGACACAGCTCCAAGAGAAGCTTTGAGTCATGTTACAGCCATGTAACACATGGAGGAAACCCACAGGACTAAAGGAATTAGCTGGCCCCAGGCATGTCCAGCTTCTCTCTGGGCCGGACAACCTTCAGAGCTCGGCATGTGTAGCCTAGTCGCCTTGCTTGAACCAGGCTGCCTCACTGGAACTTGAAAATATTGATCTGCACTTCGGTCCATGTTGTTCGCAGGGAACAGAGTTTGTAGGGAGAGGAAGAGGGCAGGTGCGTCCTGCTACGACTCTTTCTTGCCCAAAGATGGGATCGATCAGTAGATGCAAAGTTCCCTTCTGCCTGGCTTCCTTCTTCAATTTGCAGAGCTCTATGAATCTGCACACAGGAAGCTGGACGGAATGCACGCAGTTCATAGATGCCCATGAGGGGAATTGCTGTGGCTCTGGGCACAGGGGAACAACTGAAGTCCTGGCCTTTTACTCCAGATCCTAACTGGAGAAGCCACAGGAGGACAGAGGGTAGCAAGGGCCAAGGAAAATGGTGTCACAGGAAACTGTGGACTTCACTCTGCCACCAGCAGGAAAGTCGGCTGCCTTACAGTCATTTTATTTTCCGATGATCAACACAATAGATGCTCACTGTAGAAAACTCCAAAAATGCTGCAAAGTATAAAGAAACAATTGAAACCACCCAGAATTCCATCACACAGAGATATAGCCTCTCCTAAAATTGTGCTGTATTTCCTAAGGCTCTCTGTCCACACACTGTAAACATAAGTGGCCTCATGCTTCACATATGACTTTTTTATTTCACTTTTTTAAACCAAACAAATCATAAACACTCCTCTAACATCATTAAAGATGCTCTAAAGATTCTTTATGACTTAGATGAATCTTTAATGCATACATTGAAAACGGCCATAATTTACTTACTTATTCTCTTATTGCTAAACCTTTAAGAGTGTTTTCAATGTTTTCTCTAATAAAAACAACGTGGCAGTAAAAGTGTTCTTCACATACATCTTTACCAGGCCCTTGGCACCTGTTCCCTGATGTCTCGAATCTAATATAAGATGCAATCTGATGTGACCCAAAGATACTCGTCTTGCTATGTTTTCTTTTTTTCGCTGTGCTTGACAAAGAGCAGTAAGTCTCTTCCAGAAGCCCCACCAACTGAACCAGTTGGAGAACCACTAAGGTCAGTTATAGAACATGGTCCCTTGCCCAGTGAAAGGGAGGGCAGGCTCCTACTCAACAGGAAGTCCAGCCCCCCTTAGACTCAGGCCATGGTTTATGAGAGAGAGACAGAGAGAGAGAGAAAGAGAGAGAGAGAGAGAGAGAGAACCCCAGAAACAATCTTCAGAGAAACCACCACACAATGTAATTCCACCGGGAACATGACGATGAAAGTCCTCAGAACTATGCGGCTTGGTATTTTCACAGAACCATTGCTTGCTGATTTAGTTAATGATCATGTTGGGTTCCAAATTTCCTCTACAAGGGAGTCTTAAGTGTTCTCAACTTGGACAGGGTTAGCTTTAAAATAAACAAATAAGTTACATAAGTCCAAATTGCGGAGGATCGGGTTTTAGAAGCCGAGGCTGGGGGAGGACTGAAGTGGCCTGCCTCGCGTCTTGCGGCTGCGCCTCACGTGCGGCCGGGCGGGCTGAGCCGCGCGGGGCATTCCAGTTGTCCCCGAAAACCCAGCTTCTCATTTGAACGCCAACACCCACCAGGAATTCATGCGTAGTGCACCCCATGGCGCCTAGAAGACAACTTGAGGTGCTTAGAAGACAGTGAAGAGAAACCGAAAAGCAAGGGCAACTGCTGGTAGACGGGGACAGAGTTCCTTTCCTGTCCCCTCTTGCAACGTGAGATGTCCTGAAAGTCTGGGTGGTGTTACCTGAGAGCTGCCATCTTCCCCTTGAGAGCTGGCTGCATTTCGCTAGGAAGTGGAGTGGTTACTATGTGTTGCCTTTTGACAAGCCCTTCAGGCTCCTTCAGGAAGAAGGATGTTGGGTTCCCCAAAGCGACCAGGGTGAATGGAGTCCCACTTTGAGTGCAGCTGTGGGAACCACTGCAAGGGACAGAAGAAGCCCAAACTCTGGTGGGACCCAGAATCTTTCGTGTACTCCTAGAGTAATGTGAATATGTGAAATGTCACACATGAGTCCGTTTGCTCGAGTACATAATTATGAAGAGTTTAGTAAGTGGAAGGCACTGAGCGCCTAAGGGTTAAAAGATAAAGCAGACCAGGCCCTGTCCTCAAATTGCTTATTTGAGAATAGATGTTTTCACAAATAGCCAGAAAATGCTACATGACCATGACGAATGGCCATGTAGACCACGGATCTACATGGGCTTGGAATGCAACCTAAAAGCACTACTCAGTTCTGCCCTGGAACTGGCTTCCTGGCCCAGTCGCAGTAACACAGGCCCAGTGTGGTGAGAGCCTTAGATTTTCTAAAGCAGGAGAATGTGATTTATCTGTAAAATTTCCTAATTTTTAAAAAAAGTTGGCCAAATTGTTTTTAATACTAAACAAAATATACCTATAGGCTGAATCGGGACAAGCTACCAACGTGAACCTCCGACACAGGCTGTATTTGTTAATACAGACAGCTGTCTACTCTTATGAAAAAAGTACTTCACACAAGCAATGTGTTTAATATGATCACATTTCTGTTTCAAAACCATGTGTTTACACGTCGAAAAAAGATGAAAGATGATACATCAAAATGTTAACAGTAGATATTCCAGACGACAGGCTTATAAATGATTTTTCCCTCTTTGCTTTTCTGTTTTTAAAGACATTTTTGCAATGAGCATGCATTACTTCGATCACCAGAATTTTCAACACAACTAAAATTTTTATCAAAAGACCCAAGTGCTTTTAGATACGGACAGATAAAGTATTATGACAGCTTTGAGAAATAAGAGAAAAAATCATGTGAGAATAAAAATGATTTAAAAATACTAAGAATGATAAATTTTGAGCAATAATAAAATTAATTGTGTACACCGAACACTGACAGCGTCGGAGGAGGAACACTCACGACAAGCTTCGCGGGCGTTATCTCACTTATACTCCTCGCCCTCTGCGTAGTGATGCTGCTGTGCCCCCACGCACAGGGGAGAGGATGAGGCTTATGGAGGTCAAGCAACTTGCCCAAGGTCACACAGCTTATAAGAAGTAGCAGAGCTAGAATTCAAAACCCAGGCCACCTTGCCTCCAGGGACTGTGCATCCTCCCAACCTTAAGTAAGAGATTACTAGAAGTAAACTGAAGGAGAAAGGCCAGGGAGATGGTGGTTTTTGATCCGGGCCTCGAAGGCCCAGCAATAGTTCACCCACCCACCCACCCCCAGAGATAGAAAGGATATAATACTACTAAAGGAATAGAGGTGACACCAAGAGTGTCAGAAGAAGTCCCGATGAAGTGAGGTAAGTGGGCAGGAGACAGGCACGAGAGTCCTGAGCACCAGATGCCATGCCGAGGCCTCATTATGGTCAGTGGAAGCAGGTGACGTTTCTAGCGCTGGAATGAAAGGGTGTATTAGTGCCAGGGTTGCCATAGCAACACACCAGACTGGGGGCTTAAACAATAGAAATTTATTTTCTCACAGTTCTAGAAGCTGGAGTCCAGGATCGAGGCATCGGCAAGTGCGGTTTCTCCTGAGGCCTCGCTCCCTGGTTTGCAAATGGCTGTGTCCTCGCACGACCTTTTCTCTGGCGTCTTGCCTGCCTCTACTTATGCAGACACCAGTCAGATTGGATTAGAGCCCACCTAACAGCCTCGTTTTAACCTGATTTCCTCTTTAAAGGCCCTGTGTCCAAACACAGTCACATTCTGAGGTACCGGAGGTTAGGACTTCGAGGTATGGATTTTGAAAGGACACAATTCAGCCCATAGCACATGGCAATGCAGAAAGAGCATTGGACTTGGAGAGTCAGAAGCCCTGAGTTCAAATGCTGCCATTGTCGCTTATTAGATGTGGGGCCTTAAACAAGACAGGTAAATACTTCGCCCCTCTTTCATTAAAAAAAAAAAAAAAAAAGCAGAGAACATAACTTGTCTACACTGCAGGGCTATGATGAAATGCGAATGAAATAATGCTTGAGGACATACCTCGTAAATTATAGGGCCCTATCTAGTAGTCGAACTTAGCATTTTGCCAAGTTGGACATACTGCTCCGCACAGAGTAACCCCCAGCAACATTGAGGACTTGTTTAAGGAAAAAATGAGTATTACTGCGCTGTCAGTGGGGGAGGCAGAGAAAGCTTAGTAACCCCAGTAATTTTATGAAAATATATGTTCCATCTAATTTTTAAAAAAGACTGACCACCGTTCCTCATGTATTTTTGAACCAGCTTTCAAAGGGGGTTCAAAATGATTAATGCATGTTTAATGTTTTACACCCATTTAAAATATTTTGGGGCCCCTTGATTACTTCAACAAAAATACATTTACATTTGAATTTATAATCTCTGAATTAATAAACATTTGTTGAGTACCTATAATATGGAACGTACTGGAATAGTTGAGTTTCCTAGATCACATTTAATCCTCAAAACCATTCTGGTTTGGAAACCGGCTCGGCACGACCACTTAAATCAACCATTCTTCAAGGTAAAGGCCAAGGTGCAAACCTGAACTCACATTTTCTGATATAATTGTCTTAGTCTGTTTGGGCTGCTATGACAAAATCTCATAATCTGGGTAGCTCAGAAACAACAGAAATTTATTTCTCACGGTTCCAGAGGCAGGGAAGTCCAAGATCAAAGCCCACTTCCTACACTACCATCTTTTCACTGGGGTCTTTTTCACAAAGGCACTAATCCCATTCATGAGAGCTCCACCCCTGCAGCCTAATCACCTCTCGAAGTCCCCCATACTCATGCCATCACCTTGTGGGTTGGGATTGATTTAGCACGAGTTTCGGAGGGATGCATTCAGGCCATAGCAATAATGTCATCTATTTCCTCATTTCCTTCTGGACGAAAACAGCCCAACATGAATAGTAACCATCTCTACGCAGGAACCTTAAAACTTATCAGTGAAAAACGTGTTATTAATTATGACTAAGATTTTCCTCCAGATTTTCCTGCCATCTCTAATTCCACATGGCCAGTCCAACATTAGCACAAGGTCATATTCAAACAGGCACAGTTCAAATAGCCATAGGAAATTTTAAAAATATTTTAATCTCTGATCTGTGCCTTTCACAACAAAATGAAAGAGGATCCAATTCATAACCCCCAGCAACACTTAGAGCTTGTAAATTCTCCCATAGCCAATGCAGCTACTTCCTCTATATACCCTTTTAATTCTCTCTACACACAAGACCAAGATTATCCTCTCTCTCCCTCTTCTCCTCAATCTCCCAACATTTTAGTATTTAGTTCCTTTTTACAGGACCGAGGATAGGGAAGAGTCAGAACACTGGGTCATATTAATAATCGCCTACCCCATTATACACAGATATGTCTCTCCAATGTCACTAATAGTACCTGACATGGGCATAGCCCTTTTTAAACCCAAACTTGTTTTTCACTTCAGTTCTATCTCCTGATGCTCTCAACAACTCAGACACCTAGAAGGCAATTTAATCTTGGAGGGGGAGAAAAAAAGAGGTTTTGGGAAATTTTTTTAACAGACTTAAGGCTCACTGGTGGCAGGGTATGAACGAGCTGATCCCTGCATCCTTCTTACCAAGACTCATAGCCTATGACACTTTGATGCCCATAAGAGGTTGGAGTGGGGATTGGCTCACCGCTCTGAAGTGCCCTGGATGATATTGAGGACATCGAAATGTCCGAGAATTGCCTAAATATAATTTCAGCTTGCCAACACATACAGTAATAGATACTAATCTATCTACAAATGCCCAACTTTTTTTTTTAGATAATTATGTTGTTTGGGAGACAGGGACAAATTACTTTTTTCAGGAGAGGTTTGTATTTTTAAAGCAGTTTCCCTTTGCAAGGTTTTGAACTTCCTGAAGTATTTCTCACCCTTCAGAGTTTTTGCAGCCTTTTTTGACACCCTCTGCCTGTGTCAGTGGCAAGCCCAACGGAAGTCCTTTGGAAGGCAGTGGCCAGAGATGGCATCAAATCGATTACTTCCTTCAACTGTGCCGTCGGCGTAGGTTAGACAAGCGACCTCATTGCTCTAAAGGAAACTGTAAGAGCGTTTTGCCCACTCCAAAACTCTGAAACTGGAGTTATGAGGTCGTATGGCAGAAGCCAGGAAACATATTTCTTGGGGCGGTTTGGTGCTTTCTGAGGCCTTTTACTAGTGATCTGTAATACTAATTACCCAGCCTTCCTAGCTGCATAAGACATTTATATAATGACTCATGGCTGTGGAAGCTAGCGTCAATAAACAGGCCATTCAAATTCAATTCTACTGCATTTCAAAACAGCATTCTTTGGATCCTCATAGGTAAACCCAATCTACTTATAATCCAGGCAAGTGTTGGGTATAGAAAAAGAAGCATGAAGTACTAGACATTTGGGGCGGGGGGAGAGACTGAAGGTGGTCCACCTAGAATCATTTCTTTCTGTCCTCCCCACCCTTTTTTTAAAAAAAATATCAATGTGTAAGGAGTACTGGTTCCACCATTTATTTGCTGTGTGACCTTTAGCAAGTTACTTAATCTCTCTGTGCCTTGGGTTCTTCGTCTGTAACAGCACCTACATCACAGGGTTTTTATAAGGCTTAAATGAGTTAGTATTTGTAAAGCAATTAGAACAGTGCCTGGTAAACAATGAGTGCCGTATGCGTATTTAATAAACATACCTTGAAAAAATTGTCACGTTCAAGCAAATCGGGTCATCTGAAGGTGATGTTGACTAACGACTATGCCCTGTGGATCTAATGTTCTCTTTCCTGTGGAGTGAGCCTGAGTGGGACACACTGAGGTCAGGACGGAACAGCCTTTCAAAAACAGACCGAGAAGCAAGGCAGTGAGTTACACCAGTCCAGGGCATTTACTTTCACAGGCCTGCTAATATCCACTCAGAAAGTAAGTCAGCGGACTTCAAAATTTTTCACTCTCATACTCACTACAAATGAATTTTGAAATCTATACCTCTGCCCACATTCTTAATTTACCTAAACTTTAATGTACTGTTTCAATTTAAGATTAAATGATTGCGGAAGATTTGCTATGTTACAAAAATTGACATTGAAAAAGAAAACAGTTGAATCGCTATTTTAAACACCTCCCATGGTTCGTTCAACTGACGAAAAATATTTCACCAAATAAACTAATTGTCGAATCCATCAGCCAAGTTAAATGTACTTCTTATCGTTAAAAGTGTGACTTTATTTTTTCAACTAAAATATTCATTCTTTATTGATAAATGAGTTACAGTGAAATAAAGAGAGTGGCGGTTTGATGGGGAATGAAAACTCCAACAGAATATTAGTCTTTCTCCTCCCGCCTCTAGCTCTTGCCTTCTGCCTTCTTCCTGGCCCCTTCGGATGAAGAGGTCTCGGTGGCATGCCGGGCCTCCTCGGGCCCTGGGGAACCTCTTGTCTTCCTGGCCGGTGGTGTCGGTGCCATCTCGGACCCACTGCCCTTGGTATTCATTTTGGAGAATATTATAAGAACCACTAAGAAATAAATTATGAGATGCATCATATAAAATAGACTATTAAAAAGTAGTCAAGCTTACATCGATGTAGATCTTATATTATTAATTTTACAGTAACTGTAGGACAAGAGTAACAGTGCAGTTTCTTATTATGTGATTTTCAATCGAATGACATACTATTTTGCTAAAGTTATCTTATTTATGGAGCCAGAAATATGACAGAAAGCAGGGTGTTCTTACGTTAAGCTGTGTGAATGTGCGCATCTAAGTCTGATGTTTGGCTTTGGGAATGATTACATAAGAATTATGTTTAAAAGTCAGAAATAATTTCATTAATTTCATTAGCCCTCATGCTCAAACTTTTCTGTTTAATAAAGTTATTTAACAGGAAAACAATATATTTCTGTATACTACTAATACTAATCAGACCAGCATATATCAAATAACTAAGTACTTATTTTTGAGGGGTAGGAAATGTATGATTTTATAAAATCGGTTCTAACTGCCTCATGGAATAGTGCACACAATATCTGCAAAACATACCTGAAATTTCTATCTGCAGGTTTTATCCAATGTACCATGAAAGTCTTGGTAATCCCAGAAACTATTCCAGTTACATCTAGTAAGAGTTAATATTATTAATTAGCCTGGACAGCTCGACTATTGTCAGGCACTTTCCTTTCCGGCTAATGGCAAGTCCTTGGAATGAGGAATCAAACTTTTCTTTAACACACAAACACCCCGAACACACACACCCACACCCACACAGATGAAGCCATGAATAACCAAATTCGACCCTAGAAGGAAAGGATTATAGGGTACCCACCAGATAATAATGGCCAACATTTAATGAGCATTTACCATGTGCCAGTCACTGTTCAAACAACAGCACTCAATTAGAACTTAACAGCAATTTTGTGAGCTGAGTCTGATTAACATGCCCATTACCAGCTGAGGAAATGGGCACTCAGAGGCCACAGGGCTGGCAATTGGGGACGGCAGTGTGCAAACCCAGGGTGCCTGGCCCCAGAGCTCAGGTTTAACTATCACTCATTATCTCACTGGCACTGGCACGTGAGCCCATTTCTTATTACTTCCATTCCATAATTATCCATACTAACAACCCCTGTGGCAGGCAGAAAAAACAACCTCCAAAGATGTACAGATCTTAATCTCCAGAACCTGTGAATACATGGCAGAAGGGACTTTGCAGATATGTAATGTCATCACATAGAACTTTATCAGAGGAAGGGAGAGGCAGGAGAGTGAGAGTCAGGGAAGGGGATGTAACAACATGATCAGAGGTCAGAGGGATGTGATCTTTGGCTTTGCACATGGAGGATGGGGTAAAGAGCCAAGGAATGCAGGCAGCCTCTAGCAGCTGGAAAAGGCTGGAAAAGGCAAGAAAACAGATTCTCCCCTAGCACATTCAGAAAGGACCATGGCCCTGTCAACATTTTTATTTTAGCTGCGTAAGACCCATGTATGACTTCTGACCTCCTAAGCTGTAAAACAATAAATCTGTGTTGTTTTAAGCCACTAAGTTTGTGGCCACTTATTACAGTAGCAACAGGAAACTAATACAAACACTAAAGTACTCACAAAAGGTGTCGATCAGAGGAGGGCGTGAGCATTCGCAGACCGTGTCACACAAGCTGATCACAGAGGCACGCTTGCTGCCCAAATAAAGCAGGAAATACATTAGAGCCGCTAAGAAGCCATAGATAAGTTCTTGCTTCTGGACTGAAAATGAAGGTACTTCTTGTCTCAGTTTTGGAATAAGTAAAGATTATCTACGGAGGCTCTCTCTCATTTTTACTCTTACAAAATTGAAATTGGTTCTTTTTATGAACTTCTCCCTTTCTTCTTTGTTTCATTGTCAGTTTTTTTTACTCGAAGACTTTTCAGAAGTTTCCCTTCCTGAACGTTTTCTATGGGTTTTGAGCTCTGACACTGCCATTTAATTGGCTCCAGCTCAAGGGCATCGGTGTAATCGCCAATACGATAAATCACGTAACGATCGCCCTGTGTTCAGAGTAAGCACCTGCTCCGCGCTTTCACAATCACTGTTTCTACCATGAGATGGTCCTGCTGCAGATCAGGCTCCACACAGCAGCCAGAGAGAACTTTCACTCCAGCAATCGGACAGTGTCATTCCTGTCCTCAGTTCTTTCCCTGACCGGTACATTCAGAAAGAACAACAGACCACTGAGGCTGATATCCGAGTCCCTTATGGTCTGGCCGCCCATGGCCTCTCAACCTCCCCCTCTGTCTTTTGCCCACACTTTCCCATGCTCCAGCCCTACCAAGCTGCTCACTGCTCTGAGACATGGCAGGCTCTCTCAAATGCACCCTGCACATTTGCTTCCTTCACCTAGGTCAACAGCTGCTCCCTTTTCCATCAGACTACTTCTGTCCCCTCCTTCCCTGGCTCAATGACAGTCAATTGTCCCAGAATCACATGCAAAGACATAGGTAATAGCACTTGATACACACAGATGCGAGTCAAGAACATCCATCCTATTTACCTTTGAACTATGATTTCCCATGGCCATCTATCTCTAATTTTCTGCCTGGATACTGACCTACCAACTTCTGTTTTCTGACTTGTTGACTTTGGTCCTTCCCATTGGGCAGTTGATACTATGATGCTCACCCCTGTGAACTGGGTACCAATTGCAGCCTCAGGTAAGAGATGCTCCCAGCAGTTTTAGCCTCAGCTCCTAACCACTCCTCCTCCCAGTACACACACACACACACACACACACACATACACACACACCAAGCAATTGGGTGACCTGTCCAATGTGACACTCCATGAGACTGACCCAATTGTTCTGTTATACTGGAGTATAGCTGGGTCTAATTAGGGTATAGGTGAGGTTGTAATGAAGCCAATGGTTTGCTTGTGTTGGTATCTCCTCAGCAGTTGAGGAAACGGCACGATATGGGGTGGACAAATCAGAACTCTCCCAACTCTACCACTCATTGGCAGCCATACACACAAGTGATTGGTATCCCTAGGCCTCCTTTCCTAAGCTAAGAATACAGGCTGGACCCCTGTCACCCCTCCTCCAACTTGGTCTCAATGTCCTCTACACCCAGCACAGCTGAAGAAGCATCACCTTATGGCCGGAAATTCAACTCATTTCATGAGCTGAATGCAATCAGAGGGCTGAGGAGCCAGCTCAAGATGAATCATTTGGCTCAAGAGATGATTGTCAGTGGTCCTAGCAACACACTCCTCTGCCAATAGCCATTTCATTTGATCTCCTCACTGATGCGCAAACCACAGATTTCCTGGGCCTGCAACCTCCCAGGAAATGGAAGCCGAACAGCAGATGATTCACATTTCCTCTAACACAGCAAAAGAGAAACTACCTGCCTAGAAATTGCCTTCAACTTTTCAAGGCCTTGGCCTGAGCTTCTTCCCCAATATCCTCAGCTGATGGGTATGGGTTCCCCGTGGGCCCGGAGGCTGCTTGTTCTCTAACTGGTTTCTCTCCAAAAAGAGAGAGGAAAGAGGGAGAGAAAGGAGAGAAGAGTTGACTTAGCATTTATTAAGTGCCCATTCTGAGCCAGATTCTGACTCCTTCAGCCACTTTACATCTATTATCTAGTGAAATTTCACTAGAATGCTGTGAAGCAGATATTAGATGCCGCCTGCTATACTATACATTTACTTTTTCCCTCGCTAAATGATAAAGTCCAGGAGGGCAAAGTCTTTGTTTGTTTCATGGCTATATCTCCAGTTTCTAGAACTGGAACATAATAACATATAATAATTATAGGCAACACATCTTATACCAGATGCTGTTCTAAGTACTTTCATACATTAACTCAATCAAATAATGAGAATAAGAATTAATAATAAGAATACAGATAGTCCTTGACTTATGATGGTTCAATTTACAATTTTTCAACTTTATGATGATGCAAAAGTAGCATGCATTCAGTAGAAATCGCACTTCAAATTTTGAATTTTGATCTTTTCCTGGGCTAGCGATACACAGTGCTACACTCTTTCATGATGCTGGGGAGAGGCAACAAGATGATTTTGCTCAACTGCAGGCTAAGTGTTCTGAGCATGTTTAAGGTAGGCTAGGCTAAGCTATGGTGTTCAGTAGGTTAGGTGTATTAAATGTGTTTTTGACTTAAAATATTTTCGACTTATAATGGGTTTATTGAGATACAACTCCGTTCTAGCTCAAAGGGCATCTGTAACAACAACAACAAAAAAATAAGAATAACAATAATTCGCATTTATCTTGTGCCAGACACTGTTCTATTTCTAACAAATCTATGATGGAAAATTACTATCTCCACTTTCCAGATGATGAAACTGAGGCATAGAGAAAAAAATTGGCTGGCGCATTCCTCTATAGCTAGAGCCAGGATTCAAATCTGAGCTACCAGTTTTTTAAATTATGGTGAAATATACGTAACATACAATTTACTATTATTTACATTTTTATCATTATTTCCATTTTTAAATGTACAGTTCCATGGCATTAATTATATTCACATTGTCATGCAACCGTCGCCACCATCCATTTTCAGAGCTTTTTTATCTTCCCCAACTAAAACCTTGTATTCATTAAATACTAATTCCCCATTTTGATAAAATTCTTCACAAGGAAAAATGCGGCCAGGGTTAGACCCTAGAGTGGGAAGTCAGCGGTGCTGAACGATTTGAAAAGAGCAGTAAAGAATTCCTGCCCTTGAAATTTGCTCCTCTGTTAGGGGTCAGGAATTCAGACAGTCTCCCATCAGGGTGTCATTCTTGTGGTTTTTAAAGACCTTGAGGTCTTCGTGAGTCTAAAGAGGGAGTTAGGACATCAATGAAAGTATGTGGAGAGATGCAAGGAGAGCTCAACGGGAAGGTTGGAAGGCTGACACCAAGAAGCTCCCTTCCTTCCTGGCTTGTCTGGGACTGGGTGCTGCCTTCTTTCCTTCACCCGTCGTGATCCAGGCACTGCTGAAGCCCTGGAGACATGTCGATGAGCATTATCATAGGGACCACGGAGGAGTAAACAGTGTGAACCTCCACACTATGGAGGGAGAAACTCTCCAACTCCCAAACACATAGGAGAAGTTCCAGAAAGATTTCCGAGGGGTACAACATCTCAGCCACGACCTGAAGTTTGCTGGAGGGAGGCGGTTGGAGAGAGGTGGGGAGAGAGTAGGAAGAGTGTTCCAGGGAAAAGGAACAGTGTGTGTGAGACCAGACAGCAACACACCTAAGTGAGAACCTGCGCAACAATCAACAAGGGGAGGATGAGGCATGATGTGGGGAGAGCAGGGAGAGAGAAGCCTCAAGTGGTGGGTGGGGACCAGCTCAGGCAGGGCCTTGTCAACCCAGTGAAGGAATATGGACTTTATCCTGACAGCAGCCTGGAGCCATAGAAGGATTTGAAGCTGGAAAGTAGCATAATCAGATTTGCGTATTGGAAGATATGTGGGAAGGAAAGGAAGGAGAGACAGAACTGGGAACCGGGAGACCAGGTAGGAGCTGATTATGTGCATTGGGCCACAGATAAGGGTTCTGCGAACCAGGAGTGGCCACTGCAGAGAGGCAGATGGCAGACGGGTTCGAGAGCCACAGTGGGAGCAGAATTAACGGGACTGTGACTGCAGGGCGGTGGGGAGAGAGAGGAGTCACAAAGACGCTGGGGTGTCCAGTTCGGATACCTCAATGGGTGTGGTTACGTTCACCTCTCACTGAGATAAAGGACCCTGGGAGAAGAGCAGGTTTGGGTAGGAAGTTAATCAATTCCATTTTGGACAAGTTCAATTAAGGGTCCTCTGAAACGTCTAAGGGAAGATATCGATGAGTACATGGGAAAGGAGCCAAAATGGGCTGCTCGTATGCTTCGCCTTCGGTTGTACACAGGAGTCAGACAGGGTGAGAAAAGGTTGATAAGAGGACAAGTTAATGGCTAGATAACAGGTATCCACTTAAGCTATGTATGTGTGTGTGTGTGTGTGTGTGTGTGTGTGTGTATATATGTATGTATAAAATACATACACAGCTCAGAATGGAACACAACACGGTATTGCTGTGTGACACTTGTGTTGGTCAGTGGAGTTTGATGGTCTGGAGTAAACTGTAGGGATGGGAAGGTGGGAGGCAGAAAATCGCTGGAAATGAGCTGTACAGCTCTGACCGGATACTGCTTGTACATGTCTCGATCATAGGTATTATTTCTACATCGGCAACTCCGGCACAGACTTGCACCTCCACAAATCCTGGCAGGTGGTTTCTTTCAGGTGTGATGAAAATGTTCTGGAATCAGGCAGTGAGGTAACACAGCCTTGTGAATATCCATAAAGCCACTTTCGAGGAGTGAATTTTATAGTATGTGAATTATATCTCAATAAAAAGAATTCTTAATTAAAAAGTCCATATGCCTAAGTCCTGGCTAGTACCACTCAGTTGCCGCGACCCTGCCGGCTCTTCTCCTTTGTAAATGAGTCTGGATGGGCCAGTACCCCGTGATTTATTCTGCCTTCAGTGACGGAGGGTATTGCTGTCCACCCTCCAGTAACCTTTCCGCGTACAGTTCTGATGGTTCTCATTTTCCATTCTCCACCTCAGGAGCAGAGCCTATAGACCTGGCCATAGGTACATTTGCTACTGAAGAACTTAAATGTTGTCAGGAAAATACGGTTTGGATGAAATTAGTAAAGCCCTTAAAAATGCGTTTTTACATTCAAAGTTATGCAACAAACCTTGAAAAGGGGAAGATATCGTTGACCTTTTTTTACTCAACTCCTTAGCTATGTGTAGGTGCTATTGTTAATCCTTTATAGACTTTATTTAATCATCGTAGCAACTCCTTGAAAGAGGTAGTAGTATTATTATGCCGTAAGGAAACTGAAGCAGGTGTGAACCAGGCAGTGGAACCCAGGCTCACAGTACTCTCTCTCCTTCCGTATAATAGGCACCCAGAAATCACTTTCTTTTCAGCTTTCGGTCTCAGCTTAAACATTGTTTTATCTCAGAAGCCTCCTTGAGCCTCTAAGTTTCATTAGGTGCCCCTCTTTATAACCCTCCAGTGCTCGTAGTTCTCCTCTCACATTATTCATCACACTAGGCCATAATTGCCTATTTACTCAGCTGTACCGACTGCAAGTGGTGTGAGGGCGGGAATCATATGCATCTGTTCGCTTGTCTGTCCTGAAGGCCTGGCGTAGGGATAGTTTTCCGAAACAAAACTGAGATGAATGAATGAATGACTTTCCATTTACCATCCCTTACTCTCAAGAGACTTTTCAGGATTTCCCTGCTCTGTAATTTAAAAAAAATGTTCGGAAATTCAATTTGCTTTGTTGTAGATAACTTGCATTATCTAAAGCTCCCCTCCCCCCATGGATTCTTTTCCCAAATGTTTGATGCTTTTCTAATTTTGTGACTCAGACTTGTTGACCGGCTTTTACCTCCGGGGTCCATCCTCCTGGTTTTAATTGTGGTCCTAAACTTGTGGTGAAATTGAAATGTTGGCAATGCAAGAGGATGGTGTAACTTTTACTTAACTGGATGACATAGCTGAGTAGATATTTCTTAATTCTCTCTCTGGTAATCAAATTTAACGATCTTAAGCTCTGAATTGATAGCTCTGTGCCAAAAATATGTCATGGATCCACTTTTACAGGTAACTCTGTCCCCCTCCCCAAGGGGGCATCCATGTGAATACCGTATGAGGACTGGGTGGGCTTTGCCCTCGTTTTCCATCATTATCCCCATGGCTTCATTTCAAAAACCTCTACCTTTCCTTTGCCTTTACCTCTGCTTCCCATTTTCACCCCAACAGGCATGACCCACAATTCACATCCCCTGGAAACAAAAGGTGCATTGAAGTAAGTCTCAATGCGACAGGTATAGACTCTTCTGTGACACCCTGGAGTACAAAATATGCCACATTTATTTAATGTTCTAAACCACGATTAAACTTATATTATGCCCTGCACTCGAAAGGATCAAGAGTAGCCAAATCCCAGATATGTTCCATGATTTATTTTTGCACCCTGCATCAAGCAAGAAACTCAGGGCTTACACAGATCAGGAATTTGGGGAAGGTCCCTGGTCCTTCATCCATCATTGCAATGAAACTCGTGTGCTGCTGGTTGCAAAGTCCCATGGTATTTTTTATTTTTGTCTTCATCTTAAACTATCAGCAGCGTTCGATGTGGTCGATTTCTCCCTCTTTCCAAAAGAGTTTCTTTCCTCTTATTTGGCTTGTCCTTCCCCTTCTCTGGACACTCCTCCTTGGTGACTTTGCTCATTCTTTCTCATCTTCTCTAGCCCTGAAAAATTGGGATACCTAGGTCTTCACCTTTAGACCTCTTCTCTATCTTCACTCTTTGTCTAGATGAGCTCATCTGGGCCCATGGCTCTAAATACCATCACTCTGCGTTAATAATTTCCAAAGTAATCTCCAGTTCCAAATTCTTCCTCAGCTCTAGACCCCTATAGCTGGCGGTCTACTTGACATCTCCACTTAGATGCCCAACATGCATCTCAAATTTAACACGTCCAAAACCTGATCACCTCCCCCCACCCCCCAATTCAGCTCTAACCTTATTCTTTCCTGTCTCAGTAAACACAGCTTCATTGCACTGTTTGCTCAGGCTACAAATCTTGGAGCCATTCCTGACCCCTCCATCTCTCTCTCTCTCTCTCTCTCTCTCTCTCTCTCTCTCTCTCTCTCTCTCACTCTCCCTCCCTCCCCGTCCCCCATCTCCCTCTCTCTCTCAATCCCACATTCAATCCATCAGCAAACGTAATTGTCTCTTGCTTAGAAATATAATTTCTCACGTCCTCCACTGCTGCCGCCCTAGTCCAAGTCACCAGCATATCCTTTTCTGGATTATAAATCATCTATCTGCTTCACTTCCATCATTATCCCATAAATCTATTTGTCACACAGCAGCCAAAGTAATCCTTTTAAATCAAACGTCAGATTATATCTCCTCTATCCGCAATTTCCCAATCATTTTTCATCACAGTCAGAGTAAAATCCAAAGACTTTACGGTGATGTCAAGTATTTACATGACACCGTTCTCTGTGATTGAAATACTCTTCCTCAAATACTCACATGGCTCATTCCCTCACCACCTTTATGTCTGTATACAAAGGCAACCTTCTCTGTGGAGACTTCCCTGACCACCCTGTATATAATAGTCCCCTACTCCTGTCTCTCTCTGTCCCCTTACCAACTTTATTCTTCTTCATGGCCTTTAGCACCATTTGCCGTAAATGCATGTATCTCCGTATGATCTATCTTCCTCCTCTAACATGTAAGCTCAGTGAGAGAAGGAACTTTGGTCTGTTCTGTTCACCGCTCCGAAGCAGCATCTGGCTCACGCTAAAGGCTCAGTCTGTTAAGCGAATGAATGAGTGGCCACTGCCGCCGCCGCCTGCGAACCCACATGAAGGGGGTGGCTGCCAGCAGCCTCGCCCTCTCTGGTCTTTGCCAAGGTTCCCACGCTCACTGCCCTGCGTCCTCAGTCCTCGGGGCCTTCCACACGGCAACACTGTGCCTTCGGGGTTCAGCATTGGCAAAGGGTGTGGTTCTCCGCCGCTCACATATTCTGCCCCTCCACAGCGCCCTCCTGTCTTGCAGACTTTAACTTCACCGCCACCTTTCAAACACACACAGTAACCGCTTACTTCTCCCCTGGACAGAAGGAGAACACTGAGAGGCAGTACGGCATGATGCTGAGTACGCATCAGAGGTCAATTTCTTGCGTCCGGATCCTGGTCACTCAACAGTTGCGTGCCTTAGGGCACGTTTCCTAACCTCTCTGTGTCTGAGTTTCCTTATCTACAAAATGGAGATGATAAGAGTCTCCTCCTCATAGGTTCGTTGTAAGGATTAAATTTGTTAATATATATTAAGTGCTCAGAATCAGGCTTAGCTACAATACGTGTTCACTATTATTTCTGTAAAATGTTGGCCTCTTGCATTGAGAGGTGAACTGTGGAGGAGGAAATGGTTTTTTTTCCTTCCCTAGGGAGTCTACACCAGAAAAAGGAAGGAAGGGGGGATGGGAGGGAAGGAGAAAGAGCGAAAGCTGGCATTGCACAAGAGAGAAATAGATATGCGAAGTAATTTCTCTCCAACTCCCCCTGTTATGTGGATCGAGTAAAATTTTCACAACAAGGAAACTCATGAGTAGAGAGAAAGGCAGGGCTCTCGGCTTCTGTCTCCTGTCAGTTGAGGATAACTACAGGGCTGCTGCGAGGAATAAATTCATTCCTTCATCAAATATTCACTAGCTTATCACGTGCCAAGATAGAGAACACTAAATGACACAAAGTTCCTACAACCAAGCACAATTTCAAGATGTAAGTCCGTGCTTAACAAATGTATTTATTTTTGATATAAAGTCATTTTAGCCTGGGAGCAGGTGAGGAAGAGGGGTACTTAAAATCAATATTAATATTAATTGAATTATTTATTAAATACGTGGCCATTCTAACTTGCAAAGTTTTCTATACACAATCCTAACTTCCTCCAGCTCCCTGCCCTACCTCAGTTGGGCTCGTGCAGGGCCTCAGGGAGCTGGAGAAGGCAGCCTGGCTGGTCAAGGAGCACCTGACCCCTGAGTCCCAGGTGTCTCGGAGGTGGTGCAGCTACCAGCAGGGCTCCACTCAACAGAGCTCCGCAGGGATTCTTGCTCTGTGGTTGCCAGTGGCTTGGCCTTCAGGAGCTCATACTATCCAGGCTAGGTCAGGATATCTAGGAGGGGGTTCCAGACAGGGCAGGAGCCCCCACAGAGAGCACTTCTTCCATGCCCCGCCTTCCACGCTCAGAATAGTCTCTGCCCAGGAGTGTTTGGGGGAGGGGAGCTGAGGAGCCGGCAGGTGGGAGCCAGACAAGGGTGCATCTGGCTGGGGTGCGGGGCAGGGAATGGTGGGGTGGAGAGAGGCTGCACAGAGAACCCCAATCAGGCCCAAGCCTTCGTGTCTGCAGGGCCCTGCAGGGCTCACCCCATCATAAAAGATTAGGCTTTGATTTATTCTCTTCTAAGTCACAGACCAACAGTGCCTCTCCATCATAAGTATCACTTAGCTCACTCAGGAGTAGGTCGGGGGGGAGGGGTGACATGCAGCTGAGATGGGACCAACGAGGTTGTCCTTTCAGTAATTGCTCTGGGCCTCTCCTCTCTTCCTCGCTCTACCTGAATACAGTCGTGCCCCCTTATCCCTCGTTCGCTTTCTGTGGTTTTGGTTACCAGTGGTCGACCCCGGTCAACAGTGGTCTAGTAATATTAAATGGAAAATTCCAGAGATAAACACTTCATTAGTTTTAGATTACACTCCCAATTCCGAGTAGCGTGACGAAATCTCGCGATGTTTGCTTTCACCGGCCTAGGACGTGAGTTACCTTATCCTCCAGCCTCCGCTGTTCCCACGCTGTAGACTCACCCGGCCTGTCTTTTAGTAGCCACCTGAGTTACCAACGCACCTGGCATCACTGTGCTTCTGTTCAAGTGACCCTTATTTTGTTTCATAAGAGTAGTGATGCTGGCAATTCGGATATGCCAAAGAGAAGTCGGGAAGGGCTTTCTTTAAGTGAAAACGGGAACATTTTTGACTTACTAAGGTAAAAAAAAAAATAGAATGCTGAGGTTGCTAAGATCTATGGTCAGAACAAAATCTGTCATAAAACTGTGAAGAAGAAAGAGGAAATCCATGTTAGTTTTGCACTTCAAACTGCAAAAGTTAGTCACAGCATGGGAAGTGCTTAATCAAGATGGAAAAGGTATTAGATTTACGGGTGGAAGACATGAACAGAAAACATGTTCTGATCAATGGCAACATATTGCACTTGAAAGTCTTGAGCCTCTGTGAGGACTTTGGCAAGGGATCCCCTGAAACCAGCGACACCAAGCCATTTCCTGTGAGTAAGGGATGGTTGCACAGACTCAGGATTAGATTTGGACCAAAAACTATAAAAATTACTGGAAATGCTGCATCTGTCGATGAAGAAGCTGCTACCTCATTTCCAGCACAGTTGGAGACGATGATTAGAGTTTGGTAGTCTCCAAGTTTTCAGGCATCCACTGGGGGGTCTTGGAATGTATCCCCCAAGGATAAGGAGGGATTACTGTAGGTCAATTCAGTTCAGCTGGATGAGGATTTATTGCTCCTGATGGTCAGGGAGGGAAATTCTGGTCCCGAAGCTGCTTCTCTCGTTGTGGGACCTCAGCCTTGTTGTTTTACCTCGCTGGGCCTCTGTTCCGTCTCCTTAAAATGACTGAATTGGACCGGTGATCTTTAAGAATGCTTTCCAACCCTAAGAGCCAGTGATTTTATTTTATTTTTTAATATGGAAGAAACGAAAGGCACATTTCTTGCACTCGGCGAGCATCAAATCTAACTGAGGGGTTGTCCTCATGTCCACGAAAGACAAGACATAGGCAGGAGCCCTGAGTGCTCTGCTCAGTAAAGGTGGTAAGGGTTCTGGAAGTGATTCACAGAGAAAGGTGGCTTGCCTGGTCCTTGTAGCAGGTAGGTACAGTCCCACAACTGCGTAGTCACCCAACATGTTTATGGGCGTGGGCAGCTCACTGGGGATGAGATTACTGGTGGGGACGCTGACCGATGTGGCCTTGCAACAAGGTAGCACAGTGGGGCAAGGTGACCTGGGTGTTTATCCAAGTTAGAAGTGACCCGGCTCTGCAGTGAGACCTACTGAGAAGGAATCTGGCACCCTTACTAACTGCGAGATGCCCAGCCTCAGTGTTCTCGTCTCAAAAGCAATGCTGCTCTCACAGAGTGGTTGTCAGGATTCAAAGAAAGTGTCCAAATGCTTAGCACAATGCACGGCACACAGTAAGTGCTCACTAAACATTAGCGGGAGCCTTGTTTTATACTGCTAGCATGCGCCCTGGCGCGTGCTCTCTGAGTTGGCCTGAGAATAATCTCACCCCTCGCGCTCATTTCACCCAAGACACAGGTCAGAAAACTCTGTGAGAATCTGGCAAGCGCGAAGTTGGCCGCCTTCCCAAAGGTCTCAGCCTCCTCGGAGGGGCCACATGGCTGGAAGGAGAGACCTCTGGTAGCAGTTATGTGAGGTAGGGACTTAGGCGAGGCAAGGGCACCCACTGGCCACCAGGAGCACAGGGAGGGGTCAGCTGGCAGGTCCTCAGAGGGCGCAGGCAGTGACAGCTCTTGGCTCTCAGGCTGTCTCAGGCGATGGCAGGCAGGCATGCATTCGTCTTCCACGAGAAGGGGTGCAGTGGCAGCTCCGGCCCTGTGCCATCTTTCACTGCCAACTGCTAACGTAGGGGACGTTGGCCCACACTCTTCACGGTGCAGACGAGGCCAGCGCAGAGCGTGCGGGGCGGGGGAGGACAGACCGGTGGCCGCGGTCCTGGGGTCGGACTCGGGAGTGATGATGTGGGGCTCGTGTTCGGCTCTCCTTCTTGCCCCCTACCCCCGCTTCCGCAGTAGGCATTGCTCTAGTTATCACACTTAAAGTGAAAATCTAGACCAAAGGCACAGAGAAAAGGATAAATAACTCAATCTGCTGAGCTGAGTCAAGTAGGTACGATACATGCATATTTTCTTTATAAATATATGCATAAGTAAACTTGTGGCATAGAGCCTTATGCCCAAAATAAATTGATAATACGATAGTCTAAAACAAAACACTCAGCGCTTTCTTACTCCCCTCCTTAAACATCCCGACCGCCACCCTCACCTCCCCACTCGCGCCCAAATGGAAAGATTTAGGATATCCTATTGTAGACAGCTCCATCGTGGCTGCAAAATGATTATTTTCTTTCAAAGCAATAGTTTTAAGTTACCGAAATTGATTTATTTTTGTTTAGTTGGGTGTTTTTCTCCCCCTCGGTGTGAGGAGTCGCACTGAGGTGAAAACCTCAGCAGTGAGAGGGAAGGCGACCATCCTTGTGGAATTGGAATTTGTTCCAGGTTACTTACTCCCTTTCTCCAAAGGTCAAGGTGTCTTCCTCTGTCTCTGCCAGGAGCTCACCGTGGCGGGCCACTCTCTGAGAGTTTATGTGTAACTTCCTTTGCTGCTGAGGCCAGGCTCTAGGTTAACTTCTGGAAGTATCTTTGGAAACTAATTCTCAGGCAAAACTCCAAGAAAAAGAGGCACATGGTGAGGAACTGACATAATTTTTTAACACCACAACTAGCATATTTCTGCAGGCAACTGCAGCCAGAACGGGTTGCCAAGACCAATATTGATCTAGTTCTTCATCCAATCAACAAATGCCATTGTTTATAAGATATAATTTTTCTTGGTTAAAGTTCAAAGTTAAACTCCAAGGATTTCCAAAACTATAAAAATGAGAGGCTTTCATACCCTCAGAAAAAAATTCCTGGCCAGTTTTCCTCCTTCATGGGTTTTCACAGTCACTATAAGAAACAGCCAAGAAAACATTTTTTCAGTGTTTTTTTTTTTTTCTTTCTGAATTCTGGTAGTTTTTGAAAGGAGGATTATCTATGCAAAAGTCTCTTAAATCTTCATACCTCTTCTGAAAACCATGGCATGTCAGTTGCACAGGTGGCTAAGGTTGGCTTTTCTGCTCCGGGATGACCCATCTGCAGAATTCCATAAATCAATTCAGCTTTTCCCGTGTTTAGATTCAAGGACCCCTCTCCCTCCCCACCCCTCTTATTTAATGTGGAAATGACAGCGTCTTTTCTAAGCCCCTTGGAGTACGGCAAAAGGTCCTTTCTTAGTTCACATCTGATTCTGAAATGGAAAGCTTTAGCAAATAAATGGCGAGCAGATGGTCCTTTGGAAAACAGTTCCTTGTGGTTCTTCTAGGTCCAAATGAGTGTCCACTTCTGGGTGCTGGTGGTGGTGATGAGCAGGTCAGGATTAGGATGTAGAACTAGGGTGGATAAATTGGGATTTATGAGATCTCAAGTCGGGCAGCTTCTTCTTGCAAAAAAATAATGATGACAGAGGGCATATTTTCTTCTCTACAGCTGGCAGAGTGATGTGTACACGTGTGGTGCTGAGTGTTGGCTGACCAATGAATTGATTGGCTCGGTTCGGAGTACCTACAGTATACTGGTGTATCGCTATGGAGATCTCTCGGTTCACTTTTCCAGTTTAGGGGATATGTGAACTGAGGATGGCGAGCCTCCACTCCTGCCGCAAATGGGTACTGAGCATCTATCACATATCAGACCCTAGTCTAGACACCAAGGTCTAACCATGAATAAAACAGATAACACATCCCATCCTCAGGCAGCTTGTGCTCTAATGGGAGGAGAGCCAGCGGGTAGATTATAAACAATGAACTAATCTCTTAGAGGAGACGCTTTGAGTACATTTATGTCATGTTCTCTCACAAAAAGACAGGCAGGGAAAAGAGTTGAAAGGCACAGCAAGCTGTCACTCTGTGCTTTGGGACACAGCAATGGGCTTCTAGAAACCATGACAACACATAGAATGCTTTGAGCCTTGCAAGACCAAGAACCCAGGGGCTAATCTTGAACAGACAGACACCTTGTGCCAGTACTGACAGCTCACACGTGTACAGAAATTTCCAGTTGGCCAAGAGTTTTCATGGACACTCTTTCTTACCGTCCTCATGACGGCCCCGCAGGGTAAGCAGAGATGATCATTCCAGTCCTACAGATGAAACCAAGGTTTCAAAACCAAGAACGACTTGCACGAGGTCACAAAACCTGCTGGGCTGGAATTCAAGCGTAGCAGAATAATAGTAATTATAAGCATCTCCATGAAATAGATATGAGTATTTTCCGCATCTTACAGATGAAACAGTTGAGGCCCAGAAAGGATAAATCGATTGCCTAAGGTCACAGAGCTAACAAGCGGCAGAGCTTGGATTTGAAATCAGGTCATTCAAACCTAAGCAGCCTCCTCCAATGGCTACAACTCAGGCCAAAGGGCAATGTATTCTCTCAACTGCAGAAAAGAAGGCTGATCCATTGATTAACTGGCTAGGAACGCATGAATAGCCACGCACCAGAGATGTCACCATCTATTACAAAGAACAATGGTCTCTCTGTGCTAATAATACATTTCATGAGCGATAGTAACATTAAGTAAGAGGGAAAGAAACTCAAAGGATTTTTTTTTAATTGTCTAAAAATCCATTTGCCGCAAGCCAAACATCCCATTAGAACGAAGCTGTTGCTCTTCTGAATTAACAGAGGACTATGATTTACATGATTTTCTTTATCCAACTTGTATTCTCTGAACTCTGCTGCACCAGTCTTTACAAGACAATCTTACACTTTGCTTTGTACTCACATAATTATCCCATCTCCCCAAACAAATTATAATACTCA
Organism: Rousettus aegyptiacus; assembly: GCF_014176215.1. Classification (NCBI taxonomy): domain Eukaryota; kingdom Metazoa; phylum Chordata; class Mammalia; order Chiroptera; family Pteropodidae; genus Rousettus; species Rousettus aegyptiacus. The sequence continues at coordinate 14,517,431 of NW_023416285.1, forward strand.
GTGACTGGAGTCTATATTGGATGCCTTCACTGACCCTTTAGCCCTAACCTAGGTACTGGATCAAAGTTTGTTTTCTGCTTAAATGACCATCTTTAAGATGAATTCTAAGTTGCTTTTTCAGAGTATTTGTTCGTGTTCAATATTAGTTGGCTAGAGGTATTTTGTTTTGCTTTGTTTTGTATTATTGCAGTTTGAACTGTAAATTCATATAGAAAGACAGACTGCTGGTAAATGTTTAACTAACAGCTCTCGGTGGGGGGCGGGAGCCTTGATCTGTAGCATTTCCCATAGTGTAAATCCTCTCACCATGGACTACTTCAAGCTACCAGCATGATGTCAACTGGTTTGCAAAATTCCTGAAAGTTTAACAATTGATTCTATCACACTGGTACAAGTGACGCCAAAACACTGCAGTTTCTGCCCCTAAAGTATGATCTTTGCTGGATGTGGTGACTTTTGGTTCATAAAGGCTTTCTTAGCAAAAGGGTATATCCAGGTTCGCCTGAAATATTAGATTTCTGGTTTGCGTACTTGATGACTCGAAACACAAGCCTTAGCAATGTAGCGAGTGCTCACCTAGTCATTCCATGGTCAAGTTGTGGGAAAGGTTTTATATTTAAATTAGTGGGCCTAAAAATTGAACAACCAAGCTACACCCTATCTCTTGCCTTCTTTCCCACTTCTTTTCTTCCTCATTCCCTTTCTCTCTTCTCTCATCACCTTACCTCCTTTATTCTCATGCCGTTTTTATTTTCAGTGGGAGGCCTTGCTCTTACGTAGATGTTGGCGGGACAAGAAAATATTTTTGAAGCCAGTGATCTTGCCCACTGAAACCCATGCGATAACCCACAGGAGAACGTAAAACAGCCTCGTCCAGGAGGTCCTTGTTCTTCTACTTGCACTTTTTATCCAGGGTTTCTAAACCGTCCTTAATGAGGCAGAATCATTTTAGAGGAAAAGAGGTAATCCTTAACGCACTGTCCACAGGTTCACAGTTTCTACAGCTGGGAACGGAGCGTTTGTCTTCTCTGAATTCATAAAGATTCTCCTGCCAGTTTCCTCCCCTCCCTCATTTGGCAATCATCTCTCTCCTCTTTATTAAACCTCTGGTTATCAGAATTTTTATTTGTTGAGTGAGTTGAGGGAAAGAGGATTAAGGCCTATCCACAAGTAGAAAGTGGCTTGTTCATAGCCCTGGTGATGGGGCCTGCCTGGGTGCAGAGAGCAGTAGAAAGCAATTACATTGCTTCGAAACTGTACCCGTTGTATCAAAAACCATGGTTAGTAAATTTTTTTTTTTAAAGAAGCTCTACAACATGACCAGGTTTTTGAAGGAAAGTAATAAAAGTTAGAAAGTAATAAAAGTTTTTATTTCAAATATCAGTGAGACTTTTTATGAAATTTATTGTGGCAAAAATACATTTTTTTTTGTTGTTGTTAAACCATGTTATTATACTAGTTCTCACATTCTGAAGCAAGTGGTGTGCGCTTTCTCTCCTTTTTTCTGTGTATGTCTGGCTCTCTTGTCACTATGTCAACAGAAAGCCTAGTCATGGGTCCTTCCAGCCCAAGAGCCTGCATGAAACCTTTCTCTCAACTGCTTGGACTTCTCCACTTGGTTTTGTAGTATACGATTTTTTTCTCTCTCTCTCACCAAGTGGTCTATAAGCTCCTTGTGAGCAGAAGCAAAGTATTTCGCTCCCTCCTCCCAGGCCTCCCAGATCTCCGGTGCTCTGCAGAGCATGAGTATGTGGGATTCCATAATTTTCAGACCTAGAAGGGTGTTGGGTCATCACTTCTAACCTAGGCATGGCTACTTTGGTCCATGAAAACAGCCTTGCTCAGGGTGTCTGCGAACTCTCCGAAGTGATAGGCAAAGCATTGTATGCAGTCGTGTCTGTTGGCATTTTACTGGGGAGGAACGTTCATCCAATCTTCAAAAATGTTAATGTCATTAAGCCTCTGAGGAATTAGGTATATTACAGAGGGAGAAACCGAGTCCCAGAAAAAAAAAAAAGATATTTATACAAATAATCGTTAAGATATAATTTCGTGAAGAAAACGTTGGTTTATTGTTGAGATATATTTTACATATCACAAATTCCATGCATAAGTTGTAAAGTATACAGCTCGGTGGTTTTCAGTGTACTCACGAAGCCGTGCAAACACCACTGCCGTCTCACAAAGATAACTCACTGAGAGCCCTCATGCCCTGCACTGTTCTTAGGGCAGCGGCTACAGCAGTGGGAACAAGGTGAATGACATCTCTGCCCTCAAGAAACATGCCTTCCATTGGAGCGGACAATAAATGGGTAATCACACATGTAGACGACCCTGTTAGGAGTTGAGTTGTGTCTTCCCCCAAAGTGTGTATGTCGAAATCCTGACCCTCAGTGCTTCAGAAGCTGTCCTTATCTGGACACAGGGCAGTTGCAGACGTAATTAGTTAAGATGAGGTCATCCTGGAGTAGGGCGGGGGGGGGGGTGCCCTTATCTCCTTTATAAAAAAGGGAAATTTAGAAGCAGATACGTACACGGGAGAAACGCCATGTGAAGCCGCAGCCAAACACCAGAGTGAGGCCGCAGACGCCAAGGGAGGATGGCAAGAGAGAAAATGAGGGCGTTGCTCCAGTCTTGGGCTTGCTCAGCTGAGGGAACGGCGGCGACACTTCCCGAGATGGAAAGGCTGGAGAAGGGATAGATTTTAAGGGGAAAATCGAGAGCCTGTTCCACTCACGTAAAGTCTGAAGGGACTCATAGGTACTCGAACATATTTGCTAATTAATTTAAATATGTTTTTATAGACACAACTATCTATTAAAATCGAATGAAACCTAATTTTGCTGAAAGAACATTTCTGAGATTTCGCAACACCTCCTGAGCTGGCAGGAGGCGCATTGGAGTGTTGAGAGAACAAGGTCTGCACATCCTGCGTGCACTTCAGGGCCCCTAAGAGGACAGTGATACCGATATATTGGCGGCGCCTCTGGAAATTGCTAACTTTTAGCTTCTCTTAGCGCGTCTCCCCACTCCCACCTCACCCCGTTCCTCTTACTGCCTTGTCAGTCTCCTGCACTAAGTTCATTCAGAACATTGTTTGGGGCCACCTCGTCCGTGCTGGGCAGCATGTTCAGGGTAAGCAGTAAGGCAGTGTATTCATTTCCGAGGGCTGCCGTAACAAATTACCACCAACTGGGGGGCTTAAAGCAACAGGGATTCATTTTCTCAGAGTTTTGGAGGCCAGACCTCTGAAACCCGCAAGGCTGTATTTCCTCTTAAGGCCCTAGGGGACAATTCTTTCCTAATTCTTCCTTATTTCTTCCAGTTTCTGGTGGCCCCAAGTGCTCTTTGCCTTGTGGCCATAAAACTCAATCTCTGCCTCTGTCTTTACATGACCTTCTTGTGTGTCTCCTCTGCTTTCTCTTTAGAAGGACACTTATTAGATTTAAGTCCCACCCGATAATCCAAATAATCCAGGATGATTTCAGCTCCAGATCCTTAACATAATTACATCTGCAAAGATCTCTTTTGCAAATAAAGTAACATTCACAGGTACTAAATAGACATATCTTTGGGGAAGGGAAGGCACCATTCAGACTGAGGACAAGCAGTGAATGAAAAGCTTGCTCCCTCTTCTCATGGAATATTAACTGAGACCAGGTAATGTGAACTAGCAGAGTGAAGGAGAAAGGAAAAACATCCATGTGAATGATCTGGCAGTTTCGAAGACCTTGAAGAGACCATAGAGTATTCAAGGGTGTGAACCAAGTTAGAAAAGGTGTAAGATGAGGCCAGAAAGGTTAGGCAGGCCCAGATCATTGTGGGCCCAGTAAACTCTGGGAAATGTTCAGAGCTGGAGGCAACAGGGAGCCACTGAGGCTATTAAGCAGAGGAGGGCTGTGGCCAGGTTTGCATTTTGAGAAAAATAAGACTTGTGTCATGTGGATAATGGATATAAAAAAGAAAAACTGGGTGTAGACAACTCACTTAAGATGCTCGCTGAGAGTCTAGGCAAAACATGGCAATGGCTTGGGCTAAAGGGATGGCAGAAAAATTTGAGAGTGGGCTAGATGGGTCACAACCACCAAGTTTTACTGGACCTCATTTCTTCTAACCAGGGATTTGATTAGTCATATTGGGAAAGGCCATATGTAAAAACCATGCCTCGCTGTGGCCTGGTAAAACTATTTAAAAAGGGAGTCAACCTTTGTAAATTATTTTGAAGGGCTTGAAGAAGACATTTTTAGGAGGAGAAATGAATGCGTATAATGATTGGTGCGGAACTCACCCTGAAAATATCCCTCCCTTTTCCATTCAGCTGTGCTCTCTTGTGGCCTTGAGGAGCAGCGCTGGTGCAATTTGGAGGTTTTAATAGCCCTTGCATGGAATATGTGGATATGCGGTTGTTGCAAGTATTTTCATTCTGGTATTTTTATGGCCTGAGCTATTTTAGCCAGCATCCCAGGGCCAAGAGGACCCAAGCAGACCCCAAAAGCCCAATTACCGTCTCGAGGAATCCGAATGCCCGATAACTTGGAAGGTTGTGAGGAGCAGCTGTCCCAGGCTTCGGGCCATTCGCTCTCCTTCCCCTCAGGACCACGGAGTGGGCCTCCCGATTCGGACGTGGGACGCCTGTCCTCTCTTGGCCCTGTCATTCGCATTCAGTGTAAAACCAGAAGTAGATGGAAAATTTGCCCAGTTGGAGAAACCAACAAACATGTAAACCCATATTTGGTATTTTCACCTAATTCCTTCCACTATGACACAAAATTTCTAAATGTTCACACACACACACACACGCACACACACACACACACGCACACACGACCCAGCCTGCTTTGCAGCTAGGGCTCTCCTCAGAGTCAGACCTGGGTTTGGACTATCTTTGTCTCATGGGTTGGTCTGATCTGTCCCCACAGTTTTCTATGGAGAAAAAGCCCATCTGAGTGCTGGGCACACAGATGTGCTCAGTAAACACTCATGGATGAGCAAATCAGCGCTCAAAGATTTTGGAAAGAGGAAAAAAATAAAACAAAACAGGACAGGGCGCTTTCGCTTTATTAAAACGAATTAAGATCTTCTTGACGGATGGGAATTAGAAGATTCAAGGCCCATTTCAAGGTCTCTCTAGTTGTGCGACCTTGAGCAGGACGAGCCCTGGCTCGGTTTCAGTTTCATCTTTGTTCAAGTGAGAAGTTGGGTTAGGAGACCCTGTGCATGGCAATCCAGGACCACAGCATCCGCCCCACTGTGGCCTGTGGCTGTGTGCATACCCAGGCACTCTGTCGCTGATGGGGAAATAACTACAGACAGATTTTTTTGGTGATGTAACCAAAAGAAAACCGAGCAGACAACTCTAATGATAGAAGTGAAAGTCCATCCCAAAGCCGTGTCTGCCAAGGAAATTCCCCCTGAGGCGCCCTGATGGTCTGGAGGACAGAAATACATGGCTCTGCTCATGGCTGTGCCTCTCTCCCCCTAAAAGGACTTCATCTGAAAGTCAGGAAGATTTAAGCATTCCTACCTGGATGTGCTTGTGTGTTGGGACCAGGTCACCACTCTGAGGTCTGGGAGACCTGCTGCTTCATACATGACCCTCTCTGATGGAGCTGTTTCTGTCCCCATGGCTGGCGCCATTGCTGTCTGAGCCGGGAGTGCAAATGCCTAAGGGCTGGCCCTTTTCTTTTGTTTCTGCCATAGCCTCTCTACCTCCCCTCCGTTGGGGTCTCCAGCCCCATCTCTGCATACAGCAGGCACTCAGTAACGGCTTGCTGACTAACCTTTGAAAATAAGCCACGTTAGGGTGCACAGAGCCTGGAAAAGTATGACAGTGTGGGGTGGGGAGGGCACTGAGCCGCCTGGAGCTGCAGGAAGCCAGAGCCCTAACTGGAAACAGGCCTTCAGGCGCTGAGGAGAAGTGAATTACTCTGCTTCTCCCCTCCAGGCCTTCTCCTCTGAGCCAGCCACCTCCAGAGGCATGTTGGAGGCCAGGGCTAGGTTCCCTTCAGGACTATCCAACCTCCAACCTCCAGCTCAGAAGGTAATCAATGTATTTGTAGCCCACGTTGTTCCAAAACAGGATTTCAGTGCATCTTTTGAAGATGGAAATAATACCAGTAGATGAAGTAAATCTAAAAGAAAAATGAGTCAAGGGAAATAAGGATAGGATCATCTAATGTGGAAATTCAAGTTTTGGGGCCAGGCTGGTTTTCAAAAAGGGGACTCTCATAGGATATGTCACGACATAGGGGTTTGCCCTCTCAGCCTGCAAGTCCTGGGCCCTTTATTGAGGAAGTACGATTATCTAGGGAAGTCGATGTTTGTGTTTTCTTGGCCACAGACATGTTGGTTGTGACAATAATCAGAGCAGTGCACTCGGAAACTACAGATCGGTACAAAACCACTTTGTAAGCCCAGGAGCACATGTTGGTCTTGCCTGTCGTCACTGAGGTAGATGGACAAGAATTCAAATCCTGCTTCTCCTAGCCTTCGTTATTTAACTTCCCTAAACTTAGGCTCTTAACAGATCTGTGATGAGCCTCCAAAGTCCCCATGAATAAAAAAGCAAGCAAGCAAGCACCTGTCTGTACAGCAGGTGTTACTCTATGCATTTTTATATATGAATCTCTTGAATATTCTTAATGATGCTATGAGTAGGTGGGTGTTGTATTTTGCAGACAAAGAAACATCAGAAAGACTAAGTAACTTCTGAAGGTCATGCTGGCTGGCATTTGGTGGAGCCAAGGTTTAAACCCAGGCATTCTGAGCGTGTGCTCTTGGCCACTTCTTCACACTGTTTACGTGCTCAGTAAATGATAGCCACCACTACATGTGCGGGCCTACGTACTATGAAGAGCAGTTGCAATAATATCTAATTAAATAACCGGAGGGTAGGTATTTATATCTCACCTACAAAGGTGTGCGTGTGCATTTTAAACTTGGATGGATTCTGCCTCACGGCGCCTCAAAAGGTTGGACCAACGGTCACTCTCAGTAACCATGTTTGAGACGAGTGTTTAGTGAACTCTTTCAATGGGCTAGGCACTGTGGTATGTACGTGCGATATATCAAGAGATACAAATCTCTGCCTGACGGTACATATGCTGGTGGGTTTGGACTGTTACAGTTCAGACCTCAGACTCTGGTTTCAGTGTTTCCTGGCTCTCGCTGGGTCCCACACATTAAAGAATTTAACCAAAGGATCCAGATTGAACAACTATCCCATGAGCTCTGAAGGACCAGGCTTTTGTAATGTTATTAGAGCCTCTGAGAGCCTCGGAGAGAGATATTGCTGGTGTAAACATACCTGTTTTAGAGATGAGGAGCTTGGATCCCCTGGCCCGAAGTCCAGTGTTGGCTGCACTGCACTCACTGCAGCAGTGAGACCATTGTGAGGAAATTCGCATTGGCCCAATATGTATTTTGGCCCTTAATCCTATAGCTTCTACTGATTGTTCACTTGGAATTCAGAATATGTTTGCCCTAATCTTCATTTTTACCAGCAGAAAAGAAGAGAGACAGGAACAGAATTTTTCTCGAGGATATAGTACGAGTGGCATCAGAGGGCAGATCGGGTCCAGGAGAGACTCAGCACTGAGAAACCATCTTTTGTCCCCACTTTAGCCCAAGGGGTACTTTGAGGCTATTATTCAAGCTGGGCTCCACACTCTACAATTTACTAACTCTCTGACCTTTGGGCAATTACTTGATTTCTCTGGGCTTTAATTAAGTGGGACTAATAGTACCCACTTCACAAAATTGTTATGAGAATTAAATGAGACAATAGAGTTTAGCAGAATCTCCGCCATTCTCAATAGATGTTAATGATTAATATTGGTTAATGACCTTGAATTAATCCCCATTGTTTTTTTTTTATTTAGAGAGTAGTGTTAGACACCAATTACCACCACCCTGTTCCTTCACCATCTCCCCCAATCTCCCATCCACGCCAGTGAGAACAGAATATTTTTGATGACAGAATTCAAGTGACATGTGCTTCTCTTGAAGCACAGTGTTAGCATGAAGCAGTTGCTTAATACATGCTTGCTAAATTTATGCCAAGCAGAGCAGTCCAATTTTCCAGAGGCAGTCCCAGGAGTGTTGGAGTGAGAAGTCTGGCTCCATCTCCAGTGGAACTCTAACAGTCAAAGGAGGTCTCGTCCATCTGATCTACCTCTGCTCGCCCAACTTCAAAGACAGCCCCAGAGATTAGAGCTGGGTCAAAAAGTCTAATTAAGGGGAGATGTGGTATAAAAAAAAAAAAAAAGTGAGGAATGGGAAAACAGTGACACATAGAGTTAAATCTAAACAATTGATGTCAATGGAGTGGTGAGGCTTCATATATTAAGAGCCGTCCATTAGAAGAAGTATAATATTTTTTAAAATTTAATCTTTCTGAAACCAAAATGTTAACAAAGTCTGCGTTGGAGGTAGCGGATATGAGGGAAAACAGAATTAAAAGTATGTATCATTTTGTGGTAGAAAAGCAGGATGAAAGATACTGATTCTATATTTTGTTAGAAGCATATGGGTCTATATGTTTGTTAAAAAATCAGAGGCAATGAAAAGACAAAGAGAAAACTTAATTACATATAACTAAGAGAAGGAAGCCAGTCTGAAAAGGCTACATACTGTTTGATTCCAGTTACATGACATTCTAAAAAAGGCAAAACTATAGAGACAGTTCTGTGGCTACCTAGGGTTGGAGGAGAGAGAGGGATGATTAGGTGGAGCACAGGGAATTTATATGACCGCGAAACTGTTTTGTATGATACCACAGTAGTGGATACATGTCATCATTATACATTCGTCAAAACCCATAGGACATACAACACCAAGACTGAAACCTAACATAAACTATGGACTTATTTAATAATAATATATCAATGTAGGTTCATCAGTTATAGCTAACATACCATACTATTGCGATATGTTAATACTAGGAAAAACTGGGAGGTTGGGAGGGTTTAGTTTCTGCTCAATTTTTCTATAAACCTAAAATGGCTGTAAAAAATAAAGCCTAGTGAAATGGAAATAGAATAGAATAGAATATTGTCAACTGCCATGCCACTAAATGAGAGAGGAGAAGAGGGAAATAAAAAAAATATGGATCAACTCAATGAAAATCAGAGGTGGAGGAACAATTAGAGAACTAACTCACCAATTTCTGCAGTTCTGAAATAGGGACACTGAGGTTCAGAATGGCTCTGTGATGGTTGTCTACCCAAGTGGGGTTACATGGGAACTACTCTGATCCTATAGGATCCTATAGGCATAGAATTCCAGAAATTGCTTTGAAGACTACCAGCACGCTGCTCTCTGTAGTTAACTCCATTTATCTAGAATGTCAGAGGCACAGAGTGGCCTGGTTAATTTCATATTCTATTTAAGTGAAGGTTGTCATGGATACCATACATAGCCATTCAATTTCTTTGGAATTAGAATATATGCAATAAGACTGGTTTAAGGAGAAAACTAGGCCGAATATAATTTTAATGTATTCAATGATGAGGGAGGCACTCCAGGATTCAGCAGGGCCTCAATGTGTCATTCCAAATGTCACTTCTTGTTCAGAACTGCAAAGATGTAGCAGGTGGGAGAGGTGGATGAATCCTCACTGACCATAAGGAAGAGCCCTGGAAGGGGCTCTTATTACATAACTCCTAGATAGTCACCTGTGTCTCTCTCTCAGGACAGCAGAGAATGTTTGTTTATGCAGCAATATTAGAAGAATAAAAAACCTTCTCATTCGAGTTGTCTGATGGGTTGGATCTTGTGCAATTCGTGGCAGTGTGATTAGATTTGAATCCTTTTCTGTATCCTTTGCCACCACAAAGACCTGGGTAATTTTTAACTAACTGAGTTCAGGACCTCGGTTCCTTGCGCAGAGTGGTTAGCTGGCTAGGACCTGCCGTTAGTGAGCAGGACCTGATCTATCCTTGCTCTGCCTCAGCCTGGCTGTGGCAACATGCTTGCTTACCCAACATCTGTACAAAATGGAGATGGAGGATAACGGCTATCTCACAGGGTAGCTGTAAAGAGTCATAACAAAACGCAAATAGTGAGCTTGGCACACAATAAGTGATAATAAATATTAGCAATTATTATGATCATTATCAACAGTCATAGCGTCCGGGAAAAGGGCCCTAGATGAGACTCTACGTAGAAATCTACGGCGTGGGGTTGAATTACTACAGTCCCCACCTTGAGTGGAGTGGAATTTTGCAGTGGTGTATTCGTTTACACTTCTTCATTTGGAGTTGCTGCTGTCTCAGAATATGTGAGGAAGCAGGCCCAGGGGACCCGGCTGTATGTCCACCTCAGTCCAAGGACCCGCTCCCAGAATCTGCGGCTTGTGACGCGGAAACCCACAAACGCGGAGAGCCTTCGTTTTAGTCAACGGAGCATCTGGGTACTGCTGACACATGTCGGATCTCAGCACATTTGCTCCACGTCTCCCCGCCGGCCTGGCCTTCTCTGGCTGGCTTTTGACATTCTCATTCCCAAGCATCCAAAGAGAGCGCGCCTGGGCAGCTCTGGGTTCTCCTGTTTCTGAACTGCGACTGGCTTCCAGGCCCCGTGGGCGGTCCTCGCGCCTGCGTCAGTCCATCCGTGGTGCGCAGGGCTTCCCTGGTCCTGCAGTTCCTGAACACGTCGCCTCGGCATCACCCTCCTCCCTCCTCGTAGCCATTTTGCTTTTCCTCACGAAGGAGGGGCCTGGACATTGTCTCGCAGGTAGGCCTGCGAAAGCCAGTCTGCCACAGGGATTTATTTGTCTGAGTTTATTTGCTTTTCAGGGGCAATCTGGTTGTAATTTCAGCAGCAGACTCCAGGTTTGGCTACTTTAACCCTCACTCCTTGTTTTGCCCTTTTCTCCGGTGGCCGCTTTGCAGACTGCCACTTTCTGTTTGCGTTATTCCTTTTAAAACATATACCCAAACGCACAACTACGCACATAGGCACACCCACACTCTCACCACACATGGACACACGAGGAGTCTCCGCAGTGTACGAAATCTAGCGAGTTGCAGATCTAGATTTCATTGCCACAAGCATGCGTCATTAATAGTGATGTTTTGTTCAGATATCAGTGATTTATAACGCCTTCAGTTCCCCTTCCAATTCATATTTTGTTCCACATTTCGCAAGGTTCTTAATTCGAGCCTATAGTCTCTGATTTGCATCTTGTTTTCAAGTCTCTACAGTCCTCCTATTTTGGAAAGCAAGGGAAGAAAACCCACACCCAAGAACACAACATGTTAGTAATCAACAAAATTCTAGGTAAAACTCAGATTTTGAAATAAAACTGGACAAAATGCAAGGAACTCTCCCATAGGGAAAAATTTTGAGCTGGCTAGGCACAGAGGCCGTGAGTAATAATGTATCAAGAGGTCTTTTCCCTCTCGCTGGGTCTCTTTGCACAGCTTGAAGGGTTGGATGTAGAACGGCCACTCCCCTTTCATTCATATAGAACTTGGCCCCACAGGGCTTGGTACAGAAACTCTCCAGTTACCTTGATATTTTGAGTTCTGCATCTGAATGGTTCCTTGTTTTGGCCCTGACTTTCTCCCCCACCCCCACCTCCATTAACTCTGCTCCACAGGAGGAATCAGCACTTAATAAAACAACTATTGGCTGATGGTGCAAGTCACGGGAGCCTTACAGCTCTTCTTGGCTTTGTTTTTCTAAAAAGTGCCCGAGACCGTAGCCAAGCAAATCAGCATATACCCTTGGGCTTCCTTGGGAGAAATTAAAACAAGTTAGGCAGCGGGAGAGAGAATCAGGCAAGGAGCCTAAAAGAAATTTAATAAACTCCGTGCCTCCCTTCTCTTTCCTTTCGGGTAGATTTTCCTGACTGTACTGGAAAGTTCTATGGGTGTTTGTGGTGGGCCAAAGCACCTCCTCGGTTGAGCTGGGGTACAGTATAGCTGAGAGAAATGGGAGGAATCAGTGTGCTTTAATCTATAGGGCTGAACCCTGGCACAGTCAAGAAAAAGGTGATGATTTCCATAGCCGGCCTCCATTTTTGCATCTCGTTCCTTCTGTCAGGTACCCACTGGCCAGCTCTAAATTCAGCTATTTGAAGAACCTGTACCCCATTTCTGGGATCCACCCCTATCCAGCTGTACTTGCCCCTTAACTTTTCCATCTTACTCCACCGCATGAGAACTTTCCTCTCACGAGGAGGCAGAATAAAGTAATAATAAAAGGCACAGACGTAAGTGTAACTAGACCTGAGTTAAATCTTATTTCTCCCACTTACTAGCTATGTGTCCTTGAGCTAGTAAGGAACCTCACGCCCCTGAGCTTCGATTTCCCTCATTTATAAAACATGGATTAATAATCATGCCAATACTGTACGGGCTTTATTATAGGATAATAATAGTAAGATAAGAACAGTAGAATAATAGTAGGAAAAGAGCAATAGGATCAAACAAGATGATAAATATAAAGCCCTGAGCGAGGGTTAGGACCAGGCAATCTGACCGAAGAAAGGACATGCTCGCCGACTATGCTATACCACTGCCTAGTAAATGGATCTTAAGAAGTCATCTTGATGCACATTCATCACAGCACCATTCACAACAGCTGAAGGTGGAAACAAATTGTTGACTGACCTTTTGCCTTTCTCATTACTATATTACTAGGTATCATGATTCAGACAAATTTCATGTTTTTATTATAGCCCATACAAATGTACCAATAATAATAGCAACATTTAACACTTATGTACTATGTAGCAGGTAAGTGGCAGAGCCAGAGTTTGAATCTGAAAGATTCTTTCAAATGAGCCACTCTTCTAACCACCAAGTTCTACTACCCACACTCGGTTGGTCTGTTAAACGAGTTCTCTTGTTTCATTGATTCGACTGACAGTTTGTTTTCATTTTCTTGCAGATGAGTTTAGTTCATTTCTTTAATTTTTTCTTCAAGTAGTCATTAGCTTTCCACACTTTTGTCCAAGCATCGAAATGGTCCACAAATAATAAAAATAGCAAGCAGAGCTTTTGCATTCTGGCATCTTGTAATGAAGCATGATAAAATAGCTCCACTGATATATTTCGACACCTTGAGTAAAGTGCTCCACTTGACTGTCCCTTTTATCACCTCCCCCCTCCCACCCACCCCCTCATCGTGGCAGGACTAAAGCCCTCTCCTAGACTCTCTGACAATATCCAATAAGGAAACATATAAGTGTTTTTTATACATATCTGCAAAAGTGATGGACTCTGAACATAAAAATGTATAGGTGAAAGAAACCGTCACTTTTATCATGTGACCTGTTTACAAAGGCCATTTATCGATTAAAAGAATGAGATCAATGTTTTATCTCTCATTTATCGATTAAAAGAATGAGATCAATGTTTTATCTCTATCTTACACCTGGAAGAACCATAAAACCATAGGAGAAAGGCTGGACCTTCATGGAGCTGAGAGGTTGGTTGTTTTAAATGGAACTAAGCAATTACTATCACCAAGAAATTAGCTTGCCCTGCTATGTTCATTTGATGGAGCACATTTTTTTTTTTAATTAAAATGACGAGTCAGTTCGACCCAATTGTATATCTAAGACATGTGGTCCAAAAGGAAATGTCGTACTTGATCCAATTATTTTTAAAGTCTCCATTTTATCTGTTCTGATTTTCTTCCAAACTGAATAGGTTGGAAAGTTTCGGGGCAGCAATTTGTAACTAAATCAGTTGAAGTAAGAAATGCTGTATCTCCTCTCTATAACAACAATAACCATTAATCGAGCACTGACTATGAGCTTAACATCCATCATTAGAGAAATATTTTAGAGTGGCAGTTGAGAACAGCTACTTCCAGCATTGGGTGGCTATGAGCAAATGGCTTGAATCTCTGGTTCCCTCATTTGTAATCCATGACATCTATGTTATAGGATTGTTATTAGGATTAAATACATTTATGCATATAAAGGGTTTACAAGAGTGCCTGGTACCTAGTATAAGTTGGCTATTCTCTTTATGTTGCTAAGTGCCGTCTAAGTTTTATATTATTATCTCTGTACTACAGTTGAAGTCAAGTTCAAAATGGTAAATAATATGTCAAAGGTCTCACATTCAGAGCAAGCTACTTTTCCTTATCCAGATGCTCAAGTAGTATTGTATGTACTGCAGAGACAATTAAGACAATCCCTTTTTTCTGTATGTGACATCCTGAAACGATTAAGAATCGGGATAGTTGATGCATGATTGAGTTTTTATTTCCCCAGATGGTAAATAAAGCACTAGTAAATACATTTGAAGATTGACTATGAGAGAATGTGTGGAGCTATAAATTGAAATACTGGAAGAAAAAAAACTATGATCAATGGCATTCGCGTTATTCTAACATTCATTCTTCGAGGCAATTATGCAACTATGGATATCAAAGCAGCAAGCTTCTCTGTTTCTCTTACAAAACATTTTTATTCCTCATCTGGGTGAATTCAGTTATCCTTTAGAGAATTATTCCCCTTCATTTTCATTAAGGTATTACCTTGTCTCCGTTTCACATGTGTAATGTCAATTCATTACTCAGCGGCTGACTTTGTCTTCTGGCTTTGATTTTCTATTAAATTTTTCCCAACATCATTATTGTAAGGGTTATTAGGATATTTACCATTATTATCATTTTTTTTCATCTTCAATCTATCTCTTCAAAATAAAATATCTCTATGGAAAGCACTGAAGCAAAAAAGGTCAGGGTCTCATTGATATGAAAACTGAGAATCTTGTTCAAAAAGAAGTTGGAAAGTGTTTCTGGGAAGTGTAACTTTTTGCAAAAATCAAAGAGGAACAAGTTATTGGCCATGAATGGTTCTGTACTTATGAATTCAAGACGCTGTAATATTTAGGTGGCACAGAATATTATTAAGAATAACAGGATGTCTTTAGCTCAGGCAGGAAACCATTTTCAAAAAGTGTCAGAGCTCATTGTACAAAAAGATTAAAATTACAAAATAGTAATGTTGGATCCCTTTTGAGGTTTGGAGGTGAATAAAGACAGCTTACAGACTATAGGGGTTTCCTGTTTTGAATTTAGGAGAAGCCAAGACTTTTGCAAATATTTTTAGATGTAATGTTTATGGAAGGCAAAGAATACTAACCCAGAATGTTGGACAGGACAGCTAACTGTTGGTTTGTACATTCTAAGTAATTTAGACTATTGGACTGAGTACTGAACTACTGTAGTTTTTTCCCTTCATTTCTTGCCTAAAAAGGGCAATAGTGAGAAATGACTTTAACCAAGATATTCAACAACCATTTATTAAAAGCCTGTGGTACAAATAACATTCTGCAGAAGGCACTTACACTAGACCCAAAGAAAGCAGAAGATGAAATATACACCCCAGAGCTTTTGCTAGGGAAGAAGAAGAAGAAGAAATTACAAGCACGAAAGAACCCGAGAATAATTCTCTAATAATATATACACTAGTGGTGTGCTCTTCCCCTAGATAACTACATGGCTCGCTGATGCATCTCCTTCAAGCCTTCCCCAAATGTCACCTTTTCAGTGACCATGTTCCTGAGCATTCTTTATATAAATTGCACCAACCACCCAAAAAAAAACCCTGTCTCTATCCTCCTGCCCCATTTCTCTTTTCTCCATCACCTTTTAGCTTATTATATAATTTTGTCTCCTATCTTACAATGCCCAACATCTCTAAATGTGACAAAATGCAAGGGCGTTTTGCATTTTGTTCGTTACCCGAATCCCTGGTGGGTAATAATAGAGTACCTGAGCACATCGTAGGTGGTCAAAAAAACTTACTTAATGAAGTGTTTAATAGTGTATGTCAGACTACATTTTCATGTTGAAATTTTTCAAAATAAGAAAGCTTTGGCAATGTTTATGAGGAAAAGTTTCTTGGAGGTAGCGACATGTGTGCCTGTCAACCCAAAACAAATCGATTTGATCAAACATAGTGATTATAACATAGGTTTTGCATTCTAGACCAAACTCTACCTCTATTTAGCTATGTGACCTAAACCAAGAGGCTTAACTTCGGTTTTTGTGGTTCTCTAAAGATGTTTATGCCTGGAGCTAAGGACTTTTGCCACTAATTGAGTTTATAAAAACAAAAGCAAACAAAACCTTTGAAGAGAATGTCTACACTCTTTTCTTCTGCTAAAAGATATTCCAGGGGACACTTTGCACAGCGGTGCATTTGTTGATGCGATTGAGGTACATTGGGCTGTCGGTACATTTGTGAAGAAAAATTCTTTCCCATTTCCCGTGGCTGGGTCCCACTCCTGCCCTCTCCAGGTTTTTATGGTACCCTCTCGCTGTTCCAAAAACCCTCTGGGGCACCCACCCAAGCCTGCCTGCTCCTGAAGTAAGCCATACTCAAAAATTATGTCTTCATGTCCTTTGCTCTGCAAGCAAAAAGTCTGCCTCCCCTGTCTCCTGCCAGTTAGGGCTGTATCCTTTAGGGTTGGGGACAGATCATGGGCTGAGCTAACCTTCTGTTTTCCTCACCACAAAAGCAAGGCCTGATGCTAAAGACAGAATTGGAAGGGAAGGGAAGTTAAAGTATCCAGCACTCGCAGCATGCACCTAGCACACCTGGCACCCCCGGGGTATGGTCCACGGCGCGAACCCGGGACCTTCCGCGTGTAAAGCAGGTGTGCTAACCACTACTCTAGGGAACCACCCCCTGCCTGAACTTTTAATACATGAAATTATCTTGTCTACAACCAGGTAGATGATATTACTCTCTGAGGCAGTGAAATTCATAACAGGTAAAAAATGGACTCCATAATTTTCAGTATTAGCACATCACCACATTGAATAAATGAGCCTAGAAATAGAATTCAGGATTCTGCAGCAGGCTTCTGGGGCAATATTTTGGGGTATGAGGAAAAGAGTCCTTCGCAGCATCCTACCTCAGCCACATGAACTCTGGCTATGAGCTTGTGTGAGTGAGCCCTTTCCATTCCTTCAACTGAAAAAAAACAGGAGATAGTAGTAGTATCTGTATCAGTTATTTCTCAGAGTCACAATCACTCCAAATTTTACTTGCTTAAAAAAAAAAACAGTAGTCGTCTCTATGGGTCAGGAATGCGGGAGTTGCTCAGAGTCTTTTAAGAGGTTTCAGTCAGATGTCAGCTGGGGTCTGCAGCATCTGAAAGTCTCACGGGGGCCGAAGGTTTCACTTCCAAGATGGCTCACTCACGCGGCTGGCGAGCTGGTTTCTCTCCATGGCGGCCTCTCCACAGCCTTAAACGTGAATGTTTTCATGAAATGGCAGCTGGCTTCACCCAAAGCAAGCAATCCAAGAGACCAAGATGGAAATAGCAGTTACTTTATGTCTGCCTTTGGGAGTCACATCCATCACTTCTGGCACATTCTATTGGTCAGCTGAGGCAGCTCCTAGTTGGATGTGGGAGGGGACCATGCTAGAGCCATCTTGGAGGCTTCTGAAACAGTATCTGCCCCACAGGTTGTGGGGAGGATTAAATAGAACAACCCATGTTAAACCCAGTACGTACTGAACACTGAAGAAATGATAGCCGTTATTCCCAAAGGTCCAAAGTGCTAAATGCCAACCTATCTTAAGGCTGGTAAAGTCTCTAAACTCAGCCCTGAATTTTATTTTATTGGATTTTAACAAGAGGCTCCCTTCTGAAATGCTCGAGCCCACATTAGAACCCAGTAAGAAGAACCTAGAAAGCCACATGCCTCAAGCGAGACAGCAGCCATAACAAACACCAGTTCGACAAACTGGCGAAGCACAGGACTTCTGGGGGTCTGGTTCCTGAGAACCAAAGCAGCTCACCCAACCTAGGGAGCACCTGAAGCACTTTGTACTTTGTCGCTACTTCCCAGCAAGCAACAGTAACAACAGATGTTGAGCAACAGTAACAACAGATGTGTCTCTAGCACTCCTGTTACTTGGCAGGTGTTACCATTTAAATAGTGCAGTGTTTGCAAACTTATACTCTGGGAAACATTACTGCAAAAAACTGTTAATAGGTGGATCTCTAAAAAAGCTTTATGGTCCAATACATTTGAAAATGCTACCTATTAAATCCTTTTTCTGGAGACTTGGCAGTGTAAAGTCTTTTTCGTGTGACATTGAAGACTCTAGGAAGTCCTACGGTTATACAATAACAAAATTAGAAAAAAAAAATTCTTGTTTAGTTAGAGTTGACCCAACATTCGCAAACTTGTTAGAACACAGCTCACGCTAACCATTTCCCCACTGCAGGCATAAGCCTGTGATTTGGAAGCTCTGCCTACTCCCTGGAGGCATGGTCGTGGAGAAGCCACTGAAACTTTCTGGAAACTTAGCCAGCCCATCCATCAGTATAGTGTGGGTAAGACACACTTCACAGGGCTGTTGAGAAAATTCAGTAAGAAAGGTACCTAACTTGGTATTTGGGTCACACAGAGCTTGGACCTGACTGACGGTAGACCTGGACCCTTTGGGTTCCAATCCCAGCTCTACCACAAAGGAGCTGTTTGACTTCGATCCAGTTCCTCTAGCTCTCCTTCAGTTTTCTTATCTGTAAAACAAGACGAATAATGGCACTTATCTACCGTTAACAAGGGGACGAAATAAAAAGAAGCGTGTGAACTGTCGAGCACATGGTTGGCACACTCCGAGTCCTCTGTAGTTGTCAGGTATCAGCGTGACCGTTGTGGCCAGACATCCCAAAGCGTGACAAAACTCAGTGGTAAGCGACAAAGGCAGCGAATAAATCCTAGCCCACCTGCCCCAGAGTGCAAACGCTTTCCCCTCTGTGTGTGACATACAATCAACAGAAATGGGACGTGGTCACTTTCGGGGTGACTCTGGGAGAGCATTGTGTTGGCAGTTGGAGACAAGTGGGAGGCAACAATTTCAGATTGCTTTTCAGAAGTGGTGAGGTTGCGGGGAGATATTTAAAGACAAGGAGGCAGGTGGCTGGGCAGATGGGGGCGGCAGTGTTGACGTGCTCAGGACGGCCGGAACAACGGCTGGGAGGAGTGAGTGGCGGTGACTGCAAGATGCCAGCTTTGTTAGAACAAAGCAGCAGGTGAGGGCCACAGAGAGTCCACACTCCAGGCACCCAGGAGGGGCAAGGCAGAATAAAATCCTTGGCAGGGAGACAAAGGCCCCATTTGCCTTTTTCAATCAATCAGCCACTTCCCCCCAAGCAATGGCTGCACAGATAATACTTTAACTTCTGAAGCCCTCTCCCCCTCTCCTGAAGCCACGATCAGTTGATCAGTCGCACAGACTTTTATTTTTGTTATTGAGCTCCTATTTCTGCTTTTGCCATCACCGCAGATCAGTTTGGGTGCTGTCCGCCAGCCAAGTGCTTTTCATATTTTCCAGATCACTCAAAAGTCTGTATGTGCTGCCCAGAGCAGGTTTAAGAAACAATCTGAGATTTTTTTTTCTCTGAATAAGCAGTTATTTGTACTTTTGTCTTGCTTTTCTTAGTTACTGAAGAGAAACAGATACATAAAGGAAGCACTGGTAACACTTAGCATCCAGCAGCACAAATGTCAATAGTAGTGACTTTGCAGATAAATAGTTACATTGTCAGGCACATAAGAGTCTCATTGAGGAAATCTGTGCTGTGACTGCTGGCAGGGTTAACACTTGAGGCACAGTGTAATCAAGGAAAGACTGTAAGCTCTGCACAACAGTAGTGACCTCAGACTGTACTAAACGCAAATGCCAACCAAGGATCCCAGGATACATTTCCAGACCAGTCACAGCGCACTGGGATAGCGCGGAAGAGGGGAAGAGACAGAGACACAAAGACAGAGGGAGGGAGAGACTGACAGAAACTTTGTTTATGGGGAAACAGGGAAAGTTTCCATTACTGTGAATCCAGTTACACTATTTCATTCTCTGTTTTCATCATAGTTCCACGCTAAGCTAACATTTGTTTTTCATGTAAAATGCGGTTTACTACTTTGCAATATTTTTCTTGTAAAGAATGTTATTGTAAAGAAAATTGAATCCTTTTAGCAGAAATTTAAGTGACTAAATACTTAGGACTTCCACCACCCTTTTCCTGGAGACCTGGCAGATGATGATGTGGGCAAAGCTCGTCTGCCCTGCCTCCCTGTTTTGAGCTGCCAGATTTAGCAAATAAAAGTACAAGATGCCCAATTAAATGTAAATATTAGATAAGGTACAAAGACATTTTTAGTATAAGTATGTTCTGAACATCGCATTAAGACCTACTAAAATATTATTGTTGTTTATTCGTTTTAACCGAATATCCTGTATTTCACTTAACCACACCATTCCAATTGATTATAGATGTATAGTTTTTTTTTTTCTGGACCCTCAGTTCTAGTCTCTTAAACTATATGTCTATCTTCATGCCTATACTAGACAGTCTTGATAACTGTAGTTTTGTAATAAATTTTGAAATGGAAAAGTCTGAGTCTTCCTATCTTCTTTTTTTTTTTTTTTTTTTTTTAAGGTTGGTTTGGCTAATCTGGACCCCATCTATTTCCATATAAATTTTAGGACCAGTTTATCAATTTCTTCAAGAAAGCCAGCTGTGGTTTTGATAGAGATTGCTTTGAATCTGTGGATCATTTTGTGGAGAATTGTCATCTTAATTGTGTTAAGTCTTCCAGTTCGTGAACATGGGATTCTTTTCCACTTATTTAGGTCTTTGTTTATTTCCATGGTACTTCGTAGTTTCCAGTATATAAGTCTTGTGCTTCTTTTGTTAGTCTTATTTCTAAGTATTTTATTCTTTTTGATGCTATCAAATAAAACAGTTTTCTTAATTTCATTTTCAGATTGTTACTAGTATATAAAAATAAAATTGATTTTGGTACACTGACTGTTATCAAATTTAAGAGTGTAAGTTTGAAAAAAAAAAAAACACCGTTCTTGTAAGATATAATTCACATTCTGATCTCCTGCTATGAGACAATACCTTTTCTGGGTAATGCCATTAGCTTGTCTCTTTGGGCTAAGGGATCATAAACACATAACCTGTTGGATCGTGGGCTCAGGAAAACCCATGGAAGTGGGAAGAAATAAGCCCCCCACAGGTAGCTGTGCCATCTCTCAGTACTGTTATTTCCAATTTCTCTCACCAGACTTCGAACTCTGAGAGCAATAACAGAGTCTTATGCACAGTTCATTCTGCAAAGTCCAGTCCAGTGCCTGCTTAAGTGTGCTGCCTGGCTCTCTAAGAGGAGCGGCAAAATAAAACCACTCAAGGAGCAGAGCTCAATGGGATAGGATCTTCCTTAAGGGCCTGGCATCCTGGTGTGGTCAGGCGTGGTTCATTTACAAGCTCCCTATTCATAAAAGACCATTTTCTAGGGCTGTAATAGTATCATCTCTTATCTATGTGACATACTATGTTATTTTTATTGCAGTCACTTTGTAGAACTTTTTAAAATATGTGGTATAGCAAGTTGTCTTCTATTATTCCCATGGAAGATCCTCTTGACAATTTTTAAATTTTTATTTTTCATATCTTTTTCATTACTGGGTCCTTTAGTAGAATTTTTGACTGGATTCAATAATGTTTTTTCTGTTCACTTGGAAAGGATTTTATTTTCATGATTTTTTCTAAGCCAAGATTTTTGTATGTCTCTCGTTTATTTAAGACATGCTTTATTTTCTTCAGTAAAATTTTACTGCTCGCTTCATATAAGTTCTAACTTCCCTTGTTAAATTTGTTCATAACATTATTTTTAAAATATTAATTTTGTGATTCCTACATATAACATTTTTACTAATGTAATGAGAAGTTATTGATTTTTTAAAATATTTATCTTACATTCAGTCACTCTAACCAATTCTCATATTGGTTTATTATTTTTATTGAGCCAGCTGGGATTTCTAGGCATAAAGTATATTATAAGCAAACAAAAATAACTTTGCCTTTTCTTTTTCAATGTTTGAAATTCTCATTTGCTTTTCTTGTCTTATTACACAATAAGAGCCTCCCAAATAATGTTAAATAATAGAGGTGATATTTGTTTACTTGTTATTAAAGCCAAGAGTATTTGCTCTAGAAAATTTGTAGACAGTACAAAGTTAATACAAAACAGGAAAGCAAACTGTCTCTTTGGGATAGCAACAATTATATTTAGGACATATAATAGTGAATAACGCCCTGAAAGCTGAGTAAGTCTGAGTGTCCACAGGATAGAAATAGAGACTTGAAAAAATTTTTCATTTTTTAAATTCTTAAAAGATGTGATGGAAGGGAGGAGCCAGGAAGAACCTGATGTATTCAAGATGTCAGATTAAAAGTTCAAAGATTAAGAACAGCTGGGAGAACAAGAGAGCAGAGATCAGAAAGCAGGATTTTCTTGGGCAAAAGCCAAAAACACCAGCTGGGAGGTGACCACTATATCAAAACAGTTTAATGCAGAAGCCAAAGAGGGAATATGAAGCTCTGATCGGAAAGAATCTTGAAGATTAATAGAAAGTCTTGACAAGTTGCTTCTAGAACAGAGTTTTTCAAGCTTCCGAACATGATTTATTTTTCTCTCGGTGTAGTAGAATCCTTTGCCTAGCACAGTGCCTTGTATACAGATGATCATAAAAAAAAAAAAAAAAAATTCTGTAGACTTAATAGACAAGGACAGAGAAAAACAATAGCAGCTCAAAAGCCAAAGGAAAAGTGGCAATAATACCCCAAAAGATGGCTCTTTAAAAAGTCTTTTTAAGTAAGGATTTTATTGACTGATAGCATGCATACAGAAAATCACACCCATCGTACAGCTCAATAAATCATCATTCCCATCTAACCACCACTGACAACAAGAATTATAACATTACCAGTTCCCCAGAAGTTCCCTTGAGCCCCCTCCTAGCCACTACTCCCCCAAGAGTAATTGCTAACAACATAGATTAGTTTTAGCTACTTTATAACTTTGAATAAATTCACACAGCAAACTTTTTTATATCTGACTTCTTTTGCTCAACATTGTGTTTTTGAGATTCTTCCCTGTCATTACATGTAGCAATAATTTGTTTGTTCTCACTGCTGTGTAATATTCCATTGTATGTATACCATAATTTGTTTACCCATTCTATTGTTGATGGGAATTTAGGATATTCCCAGGTTGGAACTATTAGGAATAGTGCTGCTCTGAACAATCTAGGATATGTCTTTGGATGAATATATGTAAATTTCAACAGGGTATACATTGAGGAGTGGAATTACTGGGTCACAGATATTTGTATTTTCAGCCTTCATAAATATTATTAAAGTTTTCCAAACGTTTATACCAATTTATGTCCCTACTAGCAACAGAGGCGTTCCAGTTGCTCTACATCCTCACTAACCCTGTGTTGTCTTTTGCATTTTAGACATTCTGCTGGGTGCATAATACTCCTACATTGCAGTTTTAATTTGCGTTTTCACAATGACTAACAAGGTTAAGTCAATATTTTTTGGCTGCAAAATTAAATTATGTCTACAGTAAAATATCTAACAACACAAGAGTATAAAAAGCAAAGTCCCTGGAATCAGTTTCTTAGGGCTGCCTTAACAAATTAGCACAAACTAGGTGGCTGGCAACAATGAAAATTTATTTTGTCTCGTTTACAGAAGCTAGAAATCTGAAATCAAGTTGTTCGCGGAGCTATAGTTCCTCTAAATCCTGCACAGGAATACTTCTTTGCCTCTTCCTAGCTTCTGGTGGTTTGCCGGTAACATTTGGCGTTCTTTGCCTTATAGATACATGGCTCCAATCCTCTGGGTTCATGCGGTATTCTCCCTGTGTTTCTGTCTTTATGTGGCTGTGTTCTCGTAAGGACACAGGTCATACTGGACTAGGGGCCCACCCTACTATGACCTCATCTTAACTACATCTGCAACAGCTCTATTTCAAAATAAGATCACATTTTGAGGTTCTGGGGATTAGAACTTCAACATATCTTCTGGGTGGGGGCACAATCCAACCCATAACGCTCCCCTTCCTCCTTCATTCTTAACAATTTAGTATTGTTATAGCTATGCAACCATCACGACTACCTTTTTCCAGAACTCTTTTTATCATTCCAAACTGAAACTCTATGCCCATTAAGCACTAACTCTTCATTCTCCCCTCCCCCCAGCCTCTAATAATGTCTATTTTACTTTCTGTTCCTGCTTGTTCTAGATACCTCATACAAGTGGAATCATATAATACTTGTTCTCTTCCGTCTGGCTTATTTTACTTAGTCTAATGTTTTCAAGGTTCATCTATATTGTAGCATATGTCAGAACTTCATTCCTTTTTATGGCTGAATAATATTCTATTTGTTTGTTTATCTGTTAGTGGACATGGGTTGTTTTCACATTTTGGCTATTATGAATAATGCTTCTGTGAACATTGGTGGACAAGCATCTGTTTGAGTCCGTTTTCAATTCTGACACATTGCTTTGCCACTTAGTAAATCGCGGATATCTCTTTAAGTCAGCGCAGATAGTTACCTCATTCTTTTCTCCAATTACTTAGTATGATGTGAGGATGACATTGAGTGGAAGTACACTTTACTTTCATTGGCTTATTTTCCCTTGGATGGCGAAAATGAAGAGAGAAACTGAGACCGTATAATATAAACCTAAGTTTTCTTAAAATGGAGTTTGTGGAACCCTAAGTTTTCAGAGACATACTCTACTGTCATATTTATGATTGAGATCATGCCAAGCTAAGGACTAACACAAAGAGAATGATGGCAAACCTGACAAGTTCAATCCAATTGTAGAACCCATGACATCATGTGCACTGTAGGAATGCAGATTTCTAAGTAGTTTGAGTAGAGAAAAAGGTGGAAGAATAAAATCATCACAATACCGAGAAGACAAATGAAAAGAATTTGTGACGGAGTAGTTAATACTGTTCTCTCAATGGGCGAGCAAAAGCTATAATGATGTGGACCACAAGATTTCTATGGGTTTGAATAGTTTTGTTGGAACATAATTTTAAATTTTTTTCTTTCTGTTCTATCATTGCATATGTAAAAACTATAGAGAGTTTATAACTAGTTTTCTGTTCATACATTTTAAAGTCGTATTTTTTGGAAACTAATTTAATAATCAATTTTTACTTCCTATCACAGAGTTCCATGCATTGCTCAAGTCAGAAACACTAACCTAGCAGTTAACTCGATGCCAAATTTCCAGACCAAGGCCATCATAATGGAAAAGTATCCACACAAACAGCCTAACAGCCCTGTGGCTGGAGAAAATCAGTTTTTGAACTCGAATGTGAATTTGTATATGTTACTCTATTCCAAAGTCAAGAAGAATATGTCAGGATGAATACTTCATATTCATCTTGAATATCAGAAAGGCTGGGCCTAGGAATTGGGCTGGTTTTACTTCTTGACTAGGCTCTACCATGTATAACCCCAGCTGCCTCTTCTCTAAACTAGAGATTGATGATAAAACTTGCATGTTTGTTAGAAGGATTATGCTTAACATACTTAGAGCATCTGGGGAATATTAGAGGTGTTCAATGACAGCCACTGATATTACAGGGACATTTGAGCTGTAGGTTTTGGGCACGTTCCATGAGCTTAAGCCTTTTCCACACTCGGGAAAATATTCTAAACTTGGTAACCCAATATTACACATACAATCAAAGCAGTATTTACCAATGCTGTTACAGGATGAAGAAACATAAACAAAACAAAATAAAACTCTTATTAGGGTCTAACTGAATTTTTATCAACTGTTCCTGGTTAGCAAAATTTTTTTAAAGCAGATATTTTAGCCCTTGATATTGTAAATATTTCTAAAGTCTGTCAGTCTATTTTTATACAGTATATTTTGTGGATTTGCCTCATCATTCCTGGTTATGACTAACATCACTGAAACATGAATGCCTCTGTGGGTGTAAATGCATAAGGTGTACGCAAAATTGAGCAAAATCTGCATTGACTTCAGATCATAAACTGGAAGCTGATTTCTGTATTTTATGAAATTCCTGGCATCTGCTTGCTTTCTTGTGATCGATTTTTTTTTTTTTTTAAATTCTAAAATTGGTGTGTAATGAGGGTAGAGATTCTGGTCCCTCTGAGTTTATAAATAGTAATCCTATTTTAAACAGTTGTATGGCCTAAGTTCTGGGAATTTTGCTTTACTTATAAATTCCGTTCTTCCTCCTTCTTGGTAATAATGGCATTGAGTAATGAGGTTGGGGGCATGCCTAACACTCCCTTCTCTGAGCGCCAGTCTGTCCCCTTGCTCCCACCTCTGCAGCATCCATTCTGGTCCCTGCACCTACACAGGCACAGTGGCACCATAGCTGGCTTCCTTGCTCGGGCTGTAGCCCCTTCCAATCCATTCTCCATGCAATACGTCAGATTGGCTTTTCTTAACTACAAATCAAATCATGTCACGGCCTGCTTAAGACTCTCTCTTGCACGTAGAATAAAATCTAGTCCATGACTATGGTTCAGACTGCCCTACCTGTTACGCCCCGGCCTCCCTCTCCCACCTCCGCTTACAGTTCTACCGCCTTTGCTCACCGTGCTGAAGCTTCACAGGTTCTCCTTCTTCAAATACCCCAAGTGCGTTCCCACTTTAAGATCTTAGTGCTTGCCATGTCCTCTGCCTAGAATGTTCTGTTCCACAGTCTTTACCTGGTTACTTCCTTCATGTCGAGGCTTCTCCGACTCCTCAAAGAAGCCACCCATGCCCCGACTTGTGTAATCACTTTGTGTCCAACACTCTGCTCTATTTACTTTTGAGCACTCAATACTCTGATTTCATGTTTACTATTAATTGGATAACTAGCTTATGCTACAGCATCTCTCCCCCTAGATATAAGCTGAAGGAGTATCTTGTCATTCAATGCCCGAAATAATACCTATGCATAGAAATCTTTCCATTGTGTTGCTTGAATAAATGAATGAATGAATATACAACTTCAGTAATCACCTAAGTTCTATTCCTAGCTTGGTTACTAAGTAATAAAATGATCTCTGCAAATAGTGAACCTCTTTAGGCCTCAGATTCCCCTATGAATAATTAGTAAACTCAGCTAGATGTTTGTTAAGGGCTCTTCTTTTTTTATTTCCATACTACATACTCAAGTATTATTTCACCCTATTCTTCTGTTCCTCCTTTTCCTCCTCTGTCTCTTTCTCTCCTCCTCTGTGCTCCCTAGCTCACTCTCTCTCACTCTCTCTCTCTCTCTCTCTCTCTCTCTGTCAGCAGCACTCCCTTGAATAGTTCTAAACCAGTAGGAGATAGTTTATGCATAAAAACAGACTTCTCAAGGATGTATGATCTCTAGACACTGAATTGTCATCACAGCCACATGTTGTAGTGTTTTTTTTTTTTTTCCCTTTCCTAGCCAACTCTGTCAAAAAACCACACCCTCCACTGCCAAGCCACAGCCCCACCCTGCCTTTGGAAATAAAAATGAAATAGAAGGATCCCTGGCTTCTGGGGGAAAAACTGCTGCTCAAGTTTTAACTAGTATGATGTTTCTGAAGAAATCAGGGTGCAACTTACAGGACTGATAACAACAACTTTATAAAAGTTCTTACTATAATTAAGTTCATAAAGATAATAAGACAGTGATTTCAAATTTTAGATACTTCCAGAGACAATTCCTAAATTACTTTTTCTAACCCATGCTTAATTACAGTAACTGTCCTTGTACATGCCTAACTTTTAGAGATTTAGTTTATAATATACCAGAAATATATATTAAAAAAGAATATAGTGATTATTAGGTAGCAACGTTGCACACGAGAACTTAACACTGTTTCTTATTTCAAATGCTGTGAACAAAAGAAATGGTCTCAGAAAATGAAAAAGGAAATTTCTTCCATGTCTAAAAGAATTGAAGTAGAATCAGCCACAAGGACAGATTTTAATTTGCTCGTAAATGCGTATCTACCAACCACGTTTTAAAACCACCTGAAGACTTAGAATCACAGCATTTGTGGGCTGGAAAAATAGTGTGGCCTTCATTTAACAAATGAGGAATTTGAAACTCAGAGAGATCAAATGGCTAGGCCAAGGTTATAGAACCCATTACTGTTGAAGCTGGAACTAAACCTCTGGTTTCCTGCTTGGTGACTTTCTCATCACATCAAGCTGCCTTTCTAAGACCCTATGGTTACTTGCAACTTTCAATCACATGTTCCAGTGCAGTCACGGAACATGGAAGATTAAAATGTAAAATGATTTCTCAGTCCACTCACTGAGAAGCCACTTGAGGAATTATAGTACTAGTTGGTGTTATGTTGCTGTTATGGCACTTCCTAGTATTTTAGTTAATGTGTCAGGTATTCCACTATGTGTGTTATACTCGTACTAACCTATTTAATCCCCAACTAGCCCTATGTGGCAGGTAATAATGATAATCATCATTACTAATACATTTTAATGTGTCAGACACTTTTCTAAGCATTTACATCTAATAAGTCATTTAATTCTCAGAATGATCCTGTAAAGTAGTATTATTACTCCTATTTTATAGGTGAAGAAACTGGGTCATAAAGAGGTTGAGTTAAGCTCAAGTCCGAACTCAAGTACATACCCTTAAACAAGTGCATATACTTACTCGTTAGTTCTACTTTCCCATCATTAAAATGTTAAAAGAAAAAATAAGTGGCAAACTTGAGTTTCTTGTCCCTGCCTTCACCTATCTTCTCAATATTAGCTGGCAGTAAAGACATTTAAAGATAGAGAAACTAAAAAGAAGAGAGGGCCATCTGCAACCTGAATAACTTGGACAACCCAGAATTTTATTATATCGGCAATGCTCAAACTTCAACAGGTTATGGCAATGGCCCATGAAAGTATGTTTTCTGCACATGGTGGCCTGGTATAAAAACATAATCTATAAATTACTCTGTGAGCTGGATCATTCTGCAAGAAGAAGCAGAGATAAGCTCGTGTTATGTCAGTCGGTGGGAAAATTTGTTTCAAGATTACATAGAGAAGTGAGGAAGCACAAAAAATGGTCTCAGAGGCTGCACGGCCAGGCCTTATGGAGGCATCATCATTCATTCCTCTTCAGGTTGCAATATTAGCTTTAGTCATTCAACAACAGTTTTAGTTATCCACCACAGTCATGACTTGGCTTCTCTGCTAATCTCCTGTCTCTCAACCTACCAATTGCCATTTCTCTCTTCTCCTCTCCCACCTCTCTCTTCTGCCTCTGCTCTGGGTCTCTCTTCTTCTGACTCTACTTATCATCTTTGTAGGGCTCACATCCAACTCCATGATAAAGAGAGGATCTGGTTGGGTGCACGGGAAGACCTACTGGTGCACTGGATAGGTGATGCTCCCTCTAGGCAGAGTGCTCACATCAAGGTATCTCCAAGAGAAATGACTCAGGGTCTGTCCGCCACAGCCAAGTGACAGGATTATATAGAACAAAACATAAACCTATTTGTTTAGAACAGAACTTTGAGTTTGGCAGGTTCTTTGTATGGCTAATCTGGAACTAATACAAATCCACTTTTATGTACTAATGGCACCAATCCGGACAAAAGCTCTTGCTGGAAAAAAGAAAAGGATTAAACTTAAGGATAGAAACCAAAAACTGAAGAGTCATTGATAACTGTTCTCTCATTTGTAGACTTTGGTTAGAGTTCCATTTGAGTTGTGGTATACTCAGAATTGGGCATCATGAACTTTTTAAATGTTGTTCATCCTCAACTCTCTTACCTGTCGAATCTATACTCAAAAAGTTTAGTTGACTCAGGATACGAAAAAAAAAAAAAACAGCTGTTATCTGTGTGTTTTCATAATCCAAGAGCTCTGATAAATTTGATATTTCAAAATGGCCAAATAACGGAGGTTTTTAAAGTGGTTTTGTTGATGGTGTTGGCTTACACCTAGCACTTTGCAGTTGCAGACCGTTTTGTTCGTTTTGTTCGAAGTGCTGCTCATTGAAATGTCACTCTCTGACTCCTCTGTTCTTCCCCGGGGCCCTGACTCTGCCTAACCATTAAATGCAAAGCCTTCACAGCCCCTCAGGGCTCCTCTCCTTTTTGGTGATGCCATCTTGGTTTTCCGAATCCACCTCAATCCTTCTTTTCTCTGAACTTACCGTCTGCCCAAGTTGCCTATGCTGTTTATGTGTGCCATCGCTTGCTATAATCACTTTTAGGGAACCATATATTTTTACTTATTTATGATAAACTCCTTGACGGCAGAGGAAAATGACCAGTGTCTTATTCTGTTGCATATAAAAGGTATTAAAAAAAAAAAAAAGTAGGAAAGGAAGATACATGAGAAAAGACATGATCGTGCCCACTTTATAGAGAGGAAGTTGAAACATACCATGTGGGAATGGAGGAAAATATTGCATTGACTCGTGGTGGCCCTAACCCAAGGTCCAGAAGCAAAGAAGGAAACTGTTTAAAGGTAGAAGAAGAGGAGACTGGCAAAGAGCAAAATGAGCAGGAAAGGAAAGGGAAGAGACAGAAAAGGAAGAAATGTAGCATCAGCTGGAGGGCCGAGATGACAAATAAGCAGAAAAGATGGGGGTTTTTTGAAAAGAAGGAGAAGGTGGGGGGAAAGGCAGAAGTCAAAAGCAGGAAAGCATCTTTACAGGCTCCCGAAGAAAATGCTTTATGTTAACCAGAAGAGCTAATTTGAGCTTTAGGAAGTAGGGAAGAAATGAGGAAGGCTTCATCCCTTGGTCAAAGGTAAGAGAACTGAGAAAAGCAAATAGAAGATAAAGAGGAAGAAGAGAAGGAAGTGGTTGGTCCTTTTCTGGTTATTAAAATTATTCCAAACAAAATCAGTTTTTGACAACTTTGCAAAATCAAAGGAAAAAAAAAACCACAATGTAAGGAACTGAAGAGTTCATAGTGTACTTTTCTTGTTACAATGGAATGTTTTACTATACATTTAAAGTTACCTTCTGCTTTGTCCTCATGATGATGTAGACCTGAAGAACGCCCTGAAACACTGCATGCTCTGTCAGGACCAGGTGATTATTTGAATCAGAAATTCTGTACAGTTTGGATAATTGTAAGCGAAACTTCTGAAGCATGAGTTTAAATTCTGTCATTATGTAAGAACTTTTGAACCATTTTAAACCAGAACTTTCCAATGACTATCTAATTAGCAATGTCTCATGACTATCCTAAGTTTAATTCTTATGCAAAATTATCAGAGAAAAATTAGTTCTAATTTTATTTAAATTAGAAACAAAAGAGAGATGTGTAAAATCTTTTCTCTAAGCTTTCAGGATCCCTTTTTCATCCAGTCTCCTCTACCCATTCTGACTGCTGCTCTGGAGTTTTTTGTTCGAAGACTCCTCTTCCTAGATTTTTCCCTTATGTCGTCATTCCTTGAAAGTCCATCTTTTACTTTCAGCTTTTCTGACATTACACTATCTCCTTGGATCATCTGCTCCATTTCCCTTATTTCAATTATTATTCAGAGATAGATGACTCTCCACACTCTCTCTGCTACCTACACCCTTACAGAGCTCTAGAACCGTAATTCCAACAGTTTCTTCTCTTGATTTTAAGGTAGAGCAGGAGAAGGGGTTACACGGAAGCCCAATATTTACTTTACCTGTTTTTCTTGAGTTTCATAGAGCTTGATGGATCTCTAAATCCAAGCTGTGCAATACAAGAGGACCTAGCTTTCCCCGAGTCGTATTTGCTTGTGTGTGTTCCAGAGCCTTGGAGTCTGCAGGCAGTGGGCCTTAGAGATGGGACTGGTTTGTCAAAGCACCCAGCCTCCCAGTGAAAATGCATTTCAGTAGCCAGAATAACAGACTCTTGATTTAGGAATTTGCCATGGATGCTTCCCAAGGATCTTTCTGGGGTTCCACTGAGTGTTTTGGACTAATTGGGGGGGGGGGGGGAAGGAAGCAACTTGTATTCCTATGTAAATGTCAGTATTCTACCATCACCTGAGCAAGAACAATAGATTTCTAAGTGCGTGTTATTGCTAGAGGGAAAGGAATGAATTCAATTAGGCATTATCAGGGCAGAAAACTTTACAATTTCAATAAAAGAGAAACAGCTACTTGCAGTAGTCAAAATGAAAAGATCTTCAGACAATTTATCTGCCCGATTACATCTGACATTCCTCTAATAATATGATTTTTTTTTTTAAGTGTAAGACTTTAATCCAATGCTTCTAGTCCAAGAATTTGACTGAATCTGAATTTCCTAAAACTTAGCTGAGCAATGTCTGTACGCCGTTTTGATTTTTACACGGAGGGAAGAAGGAACAGTACATGCTATCATTTAGCTTCAGGTTCTCTCTCTGCCGTGTTTTCAGGCCATCAGAAAACCACCCTCTTTGCTCGCCTCGCTCCTTTATTTTTCTAAAAAAGTATCCTCTTCTGTATAAGGTTCTGGTCCAAAATAATCAGTATTGGAAGTTGAGCTGTTTTTGCTTCATTTCTGTGGACTGAGTCATTCTCTCCAGTACCAGGATGCCCTTAGGGAAGATACGGAGGAAATGATGTAATTCTCTTTGGTCTCTTTCACGCTTTGGGCTTTTTCTTTGGGCCTTAAAGAATCCGTTTTCTAATTAGCCAGCAAGGAGTACAGTGAAATAAAATGTGGATCTTCTGCTTCTCCGTTCTCCTCACTAAGGGCACAGGCGTTATTTGCTCCTTCTGCCAGCTCAGGTGATTTTGCCAGAAGCAGTGCATAAATCTTTTCGGCGTGATTGTCAGGCAGCTGGAAGCAAAGGGATTTTTAATGCCTACTTTACGAGCGGGAAACCAAAAAAGCAGAAAGTGTCTTGTCCAAGTTCACGCAGGGCTGAAAGGAGGGTGGCGGCAGTGAAGGGATCCTGCAGAAGGGGGTAGATATCTGCCTCCCAGTTCCTCTGCTCCATGCCCCCAGCAATGCCCTTTCTGTGCAAATGAGGAAAGCCCACATCTAAGTTTAGATCTGTTTAGAACAGATTTCGTGTGTTGACTTGATACACGTGTGTTCAATCCCCAGACACTTTGGATGCCATATCATCTTATAATTATAATCTCGAATCAGCTTTTTTCTCTGATATTTGGCGTCGTGGGCTTTTCTCCTGGGAGACTGGCAACTGGCCGATACATGTGCCTTCGTTTGGAGGAAGTAGGGGGAACTGGGATGCTGGCCCCGGTGGGTGCCACCGTTCTCCCCCTTCAGCTCACTGACAAACCATGCCACTTGGCACTGTCGAAAGCACTTTCTCAAATACCCTCCCCTATGAGCCCCCATTACTGAGGCTGGCTGGAGGGCATTTTACAGGAGCCATGGTTACAGTTATTTTAACAGGTGGCTCTCCCTGTTGAAACGATCTGTCTAATCAGTTTGTCTCCCCAAACAGACTTCAGCTTCCTAAGGTAGGGGTTATGTCTTAAATCATTCTTATATAATATAGGGCTGACTCCAACAGCCCTAATCAATACGGAATCTGGAAATTCAGTAGCAGAATCAATAGGGATTGGGGGTGAGGGGGAAAGCTGTTTAGGACAAAACCTCTTTGGACAAAATTCCTCTTATTTCAGACACGAGACTCCTATTTCTAGACAAAACCAAGAGATAAAGAGAAAATGAAAAGGTTGCTTGTAGTTTCTAATACGCACTACAGATCTGGTGACAGATGAACTTGCATTTTGCCTTCGTTTTTTCCAAAGTGATTTATTCTTGGTTCCTGAACACCTGCTTAAAAAACAGGGCTTTCTTCTCTCTCTGTCCTCAGGGTGTGCCAACCATGTTTGAAACCATGAGGTAGGCCTAATACCAGAGAAGGGGGCGGGGGGGGGGGCGGGTGGAGGGGTGGAGGAAAGTCCTATTTGATCTCCATAATGTATTCATTGTTTGAAACCATACATTGGGCAGAGAGCTGTGGTGAGGTTTGTGGTGTGAAACAGGGAACCCATGCAAACTCTGAGAGCAAGAGTTTCCATGCCCGAGGTGAGTGTTTACATTGCAGAGGCTGGAACACTTGTTAATGCCTTAGGTTTTCCTTCCATGAAGACAGCAGAACGTTTGGGGTTTTCTTTCCATCCAAGATGTCTAAAGCGATCCATAGTAAAAGAGAAGGTTCGACCAGCAGAATCTACTTGCAACGAAGATCGTTCTGTGTTTCCCGAGGGTGGCCATCTGCAGGACTACCTCTCGCTCTCTTCCACTTCCCTTCTCCTCTGCCTCAGTCTCTTTTTTTTTTTTCAGCTCCTTGTCAGTTAATTCACATTTCCTGATTTGGCAAACAGCCCCCCACACACCTCCTTTTTCTTGGGTAAAACTTCCTGAATCGACAGTAAAGAGAACTGTTACCTCACCTGAGAGTTTTAGGAGGAAAATGGCATTTAGGTTTAATTACAGAGAGCCCCACAGTAGTTACCACTTTATAAAATTCAAAGGACTTTTTTCCAAGCTCCCTGTTTTCCCAAGCCTGCCGGCTGACTGGTGAGCTCCAGGAGAGTGAGGAGCCGCCCAGTGTGTCTTCTGGCCTTGGTTGGCTGCAAAGGTGAAGGCCTCTCCAGCTTTAGCTGGCTGAAAAAGCCAGCAGCAGAGAGAGTGTGGATTTCCAAGGCCATCCTGGAAACTCAGAGAAGGAGGACACATGTCACAAGCCCTGAAGAGCCTCTCTGTTGACTATTTTCGCCCAGAGATGCACATCTTCCTTTAGAAAGGCCAAGAGGAACCGGGCCAGGGAGCGGGCTGCTCACACAACGGCCTCTGTCCCCTCGTCTCAGAAGTGGGGAAGTGGGCAGTTGTTTTCGTCAGTGGTGACCACAGCCTCTCTCAGGGCCCCTTGCAGCCACTCTCAGAACTTGGTGTTCCAATCGTGTTTTTCCTCTTCTTAAAAGCTGCACACAGCCAAGACTCAGCCATTTCCATTGAAACCTTCCTGAGAACCTGATGAGGCCCATGTCGGCTTCTCCTGGCAGTGTCCGTGTTATCTCTGGTTCGGAGGGGAAAGGGTTTGTTATTGACCCACTCTCTGACACCTGTGGGTCTTTGCTCAGACGGTACCTTCTCAGAGAGGACTTTCCAAACCACACATGTAGTCCCTGCTCCTAATGGATCCTGTTCTTCCCACTTCTCTTTGTTTCCCTCCATAACACTTGTCACCTCCTAACATGCTTTGTGCACGCACTATGGCTTACTTCTCTATTTTCTTACCCCACCCCCCACACACTCGCGGATCTAGAATAGAAAATGTAAGGCTCAGAAATGTGGGCTGCACCCTTGGCCCCTAGAACAGTGCCTGGCACGTACTAAGTATTCGGTAAGTATCTGATGATGAATGAATGAATTTGGGGAATTTCCGAAACTAGAAAAAAGATATGGGGAGGTATACTGTTTGATCAAGGCGAATATTTCTAAAGTCCCAGGCCTGGAGGGGGAA
Organism: Rousettus aegyptiacus; assembly: GCF_014176215.1. Taxonomy (NCBI): domain Eukaryota; kingdom Metazoa; phylum Chordata; class Mammalia; order Chiroptera; family Pteropodidae; genus Rousettus; species Rousettus aegyptiacus. The sequence goes on from NW_023416285.1 coordinate 14,552,704, forward strand.
GATCAGAAGGCGTGGAAAAAGACAGCACTGAAGCGATGGGGGCCTGGCCACTAGCGAGTTAGGTGTCATTGTTGATATTTAAAAAAAAATACAGGCATAGAAAGTTCGCATGCTTACTCAAGGCCAAACCCAAAGTCACGCAAAGAGAAAGTGGCAGACCTTAGGGATGTCCGACTCCGTAGGTGTGTTCTCGTCTACTACGCTGTTGTTGGTTTCCTGACTTCTGTTTGGGACAAAGCCTGGTAATTTGGCATCCTAAGCTTATATAGTTAAAAAGCACAGATCTGGATTCAAATCCCAGCTTTGCCACTCAGCTGTGTATCTTGAGGTCAGCCTCTAATCTCTGTGGGTACTTGTTTCTCTATAAGGAAAATTAAAACGTGAGACCTAGCAACCTATGATACTCCTCCTAACGGCCTCATCAGGTAGGAAGAGAATGAGTATCATTAACTCCAGAAGAAGAAATTAAAACCCAGAAAGACTATGTGACTCACATGTGGTTAAGCAGCATGTCAAGTCAGTCAGTGGTCCAGAGAGAACACTTTCTATAACAAAGTATTAGAAACTGTGGCGTGTGGGATAGGTCTGGGTCTGGGTTCTTGCTTGGGCCAGGTTGGCTGGATGTGAGGATGCATGCTCTATGTTCCGGTGAAAGTGCTTCTGTGAAATGACACAATCCACAGAAGTCTATTAAAATTCAATCTATGGAAAATCTACAGTTGCCTTGGGCTCTAGACTTGTATTTCCTTTGTTGTTACACTCAGGAATGCTGTCTCTGTTGATTACTTTTCTATTTTGTTTGAGTTGCTGGATAAACACTGTATGTGAAACACTTAGAATCACTTAAATACGAGAAAAAAAAAAAGGCAAACAAGTTTTTGCTTTACCATGACATGAGACCTACAGTAGTGGCTTTGAGCATTTGATGTCTAATTGAGCATATGCTGTGTTAAGAAAAAACTTTACTTAGGCAAACCTAAAGTGTTAGTTTTAGTAGCCCTGAATCTTTGGAGAAAGGCTATTTTAGCTGAGACATCCTCTTCTCTGTCTACCTTGCCGCAAGGACAGAATTAAGTCAGATCTTCTTCAGTCTATTAAATCAGTTTTGCATTATTTTTTTTTTTCCTTTTGGCTAGATAATATTCTATCTTCGCTGGCACAGAATCATTGGGCCATACATTCTTCTATAAGTAAAAATGCCGAACTTGTGAAAATTGGGCTCTGATCCCTCTCTGTAATACCAGCACTCACAAAAAGTCCAGCATTTGTGGAGTTCCTTAGTCTGTGATTTGAGAGAATCTCCTCTCCACCCCCTGCACCACCAGACAAGAGCCTCTCTCCTCTCTTGGGTCCAGTTCTAGGCTGCAAGCCAAGGGCTGTGGAGCCCGAGTGACCCTTGTGGGTTACCCTTGAGAGTTGCGTTGGTGAGGGCCAGCCTGGTCAAGCTGCAGGTGCCCAAGAAGGTTGGAGCAAGGCCACGGAAAATCTGATTTGTGAGGAGCATGATATGAAGGGCATACAGCCTCACAGGGGTGGAGGGTCCCTGTTCTTCTCTTTGGCAGGATTTAAAACTATCTAGGATGGCAGCAATGGAGGAAAAGATAGCAAATATTAGCAGAAGGGAGAGACCAAGTTTGTGCTTGTGAGCTCACATTTTTCCCTGAGAGAAATGCCTTCCTGACCCTCTCTATCCCCAAAAGCCCAGAGGAAGAGTTTTACTGGCACAATTAGTGTTTTTAAATGTATTACTATTCCCTGTAGGTTTCCATCATGCTTTTAAAAATTGGATTCAGCATCTTTACAAGTTATTCATGCATGGTAGCTTCATGTTTTTCCCCCTAGTTGCTGCTTATTCATCTATCTGTCTGTCTGTCTATCTATCTATCTATCTATCTATCTATCTATCTATCTATCTATTATCTATCTGGTTTTCCAAGCAACTAGCTCCTTTGGTGAATGTTTATTGAGCACCTACTATGTGCTAAGCGCTGTATGTGGTATTGTGATAGACAATGCCAAGGCTTCGACATTCTAATTAGGAGCTCTCTGACGATCCTGCCCCTTCGCCCTCTCTTTGCTGCTTTTGCTTTCTAGTTACTTTATCACGTACGCTCATATTCATCTTCAGTTTTTCATCTAGAGATAAGGTGCTAAAATATAATTATCGAAGAGGTTTTAAAAAAAATGACTCCATGCAAATATAAAATGAACACACACTAAAGACTTTAACTCGCTGATTCATGAGGGAACCAGAAAGATGTTAAAACCAGTTCAAAGGACAATGTGAAGAACAAATATATATGTAGGCAATTTAGGCTGTTGAAACGAATTTACTAATACGTAGATGCAAAATTGCCTGGTACGTAGTAATACTCAGTAAATGTTAACTGTTTGTTTGAAATGTCTGTCATACCTGGCAGTTCTTAATAAATATCACCAAATTGAACCTGATTGAACAGAAGGGCGGGTCGGGTGGAAGTGGGGACCGGTATCAGAGCCTAACCATAGGGCCACTTACAGCAGAAGACAGATTTTGCCGAGCAGTCTGTTCTGCAAATGATACTTGAAGTGTTTATGCCAATTCCTGTAGTTGCTTAGACTTGCTTTTAATTTAGGATGATTCTAAGACCAGACTAGACAAGCAGTGATGAATTTCAGTAAAACCTCCCAGGAAGATAGCAGGTTTTTGCATGCCACATTTGAACTTCTCATTTTTCAGGTAGGGAGAGGTGAAATGGTTTTCGTGAGTGGAGTCGAAACTGTCTTTTAAGGATTAGAATCATAAAGAGACCTTGCTACTACCTGGGATGGCAGGATCAAATAGAAAAAGCAGTGCTGTTTGGTGGCCAGGAGAACCTCATTTCTTCTCTGTCTAACCACGGACAGTGGTACTTGTCCAGGTCATTTAATTCTGTGTGCCTCAGATAACTGAATGGAGCAAATTCCTCACAACCCTCTCCCCTCCAACACTTCTCTTGTAAACTTGTATTTTAGATTCTTCTTTGGAGTAAAACATGCTCTTCAGCTGTTTACAAAGGGTGATTTCTGAGTTGTGCAAACTCCACGTTCCTCCACTGTACTCCCCGCATTCAATCTTGGCTGCCACAGACAGTAAGAAAGCGCGAGGACCCTTTTTTCTTGCATCTGCACAGGAACCTGAGCAGCAGACAGGAACTGCTCCAGGTCCGTCAAACAGATGCGTTCCAAATTTTTAAATTGTTCTACGAGGTGCTTCAGGAGCTTTGCAAACATTCAATTTTAATTTCATTTTTTTTTTTACTGTTTAAAAATTGGTTATTAAAAACAAGTGATTTGATTAATGCCAGACGAGGCATTTTTCAGAGGCCTCACTCACTGCTTCATCCTCTCCCTGGTTAGAAGAACGCACAGAGAGGGTAGAATTCCTGGGGAGCCCTGCTCTGCATGAGCGGCACATGTGGATGAGGTGGGCAGGGTGGGGCGAAAAACCTATGTAATGAGTTAGTTCCTGGTCTTAATATTTCCAATATGCTGCAAACGGTAATTTCTCATTAATGACATGGATTAGACTGTTGATAATTAACCTGTCTAATGTGAATCTTCATAAAAGAAGTTTGAAAAGTGTACTGAAAAACATTTTTTTAAAAAAGTAAATGGTTTGGAATCATGAAAAAATTCTGGAAGTGAATAGTGGTTGCACAGCATTGTGAACGTATCCTTAATGATTAAAATGGTAAATTTTATGTTATAAATATCATTACAATAAATAAATTTAAGCAAATATAACTCAAATTAGCTATATATTAATTTTTATAAATTAGAGATTTCTCATGTGTTTTTCAGTTTTTATGTAGACTTTGAATAAAGCATTTCTTCTCATCTTTATTTATTTAAAGACTATCCTGAGACCAAAAGGTGATCATTTAAAAATTGTTACTGTTTACAACTAAATTTATATAAAAATCAGAATTTTCTTGGTGGTTACTAAGTAACCGAAACTAAATACAAAAACCCGTTGGGGGATGAGGCTGTCACTATTTTCCATTAGGTCTATTTCTAAACGTTTGTTTTAAATGAAAACAGCCACTGGAATGATATTTTAATAAGGAGATGTTTTAATTTTAACATATAAAGATAATTTTTGCTAAAAATGCCATTTTAATTTGTCGTATTTTATGATACTCTTAAGAGTCCCATTGCTTAGAAAAAATAGTTTGAAACCACTCTACTACATCATCTTAAAATTTTCTCTGACTTGTTTATTATAATTTAAAAATATTTAGTGTTTGAAAAGATTTATATTCTGTGGGTTGCTTTTAGCAACCAATGAAAAAATAATATAAGCAAGATATATATTTATCTTCAGAGTAGGCAAATCAAAAAGATAAAATTATTCAATAAGTCTATTCTCTGTCTTCAGCTGGCTACATGTAAATAATCGTGCACACTGGAGTTCTAATTTCTTGATGTCTGGACAGAAGAGTTATATTAATTTAACAGTTCTTAGTCTTGATCTTATAAAGTTATTTTTTTAAACCCCTTTGTTCTAATTTAATCTTCCTTTTCTAGCTGAGTGATATAGCTCTTTCAGAGAAAATGATTCATCCTTTCCAAAATATCTAGATGGGGGGGACCTCCCCCTCCCCACATTTTCATGTAGTCTTCCTGTGTATGTGTTTATTTAGGGAGATAATCATAGTTTTATCAAATCCTCAAGAGATTCTGCAAGATGTAAATAATTGCCTTCGTTCTTAACCCTTTTTTTTTCTAATGTAAATTTTGCCTATGACTCATCTAAAAGGGAATTTTTCTATGAACAGTAGGATCAGGTCACCAAGAGAAATAAAGGAACACATTTGTATCTGGTGCATTTATTTCTTCTGGGATAAACTGCCAAAACTATGTTAAAATCCCCACCCTACTATGAGAGTGCCTTTGAATTTTAATTTCTAGTTTAGTATTAAATAGGATATAGAAAAACTTATCTGAAGAAAAAAATAAACTAGTGCAAGAGAGTTTAATGATACATTTCATATTCTAATAAATATTTAAGAAGTTTAAATTATGATATCAAATGAGTTTGATATATTTCATAATAGTTTAACATCATAATAAAAGGAAATACTTAGTTGAGATCAAGAAAATAGTGTCTCTTTGTTTTTCAGTGCAGACTCTTATTTTTAAATTAAAGATAGCTTTTAGACTATTCTAAATCAAAAAATGTCAGAAGCTCCTGATTTTCTTTTCTTTCCTACTGAATACATTTGAATAAACTTTTCAATACAGTGATTTCTGTGGTTTGATAAGGCATTTAGAAGATTAACTTAGAGGTAAATGTCACTGGGCAGGTCACCTAACCCCCTAGTCTTCATTTTCTCATGATATTCAAATTAATCAATATAGCCAAATTACAGGATTAAATATGGTAACGATTATTGAGACCACCTCTCAAACTGGGAAGTTCTTTTTAATAGTATTTATTCTATTATTATATGTTATGCTACCTACAAAATCCAAAAAGAGAAAAGAGGAAGAGAAAAAAAGGCTACAAAATACAAGATTACTGACATCACCCTCATTCATCAAAACAAGCTATAATGTATTTCCTGAAAAGTTGTACTGTTGAATTTTTAACGTTTGTCTTCTACTTACTAACCCCTTACGGTAATTAAGATTCTTCAGCCCCGGACTTCATACTTAGTGGAAATAAATTTTGGTTTTGCAGCTAATAATTATGTGGTTAGAAAATGGCATTACCAAGTTGAGAGTAGCTCAAAGCATCTTATCTGGTCCATATCAACTCTTTTTTCCTCTTTTGCGTGGGATGGGAAGGCTTATTGTATGGCCTCTCTCCTTAGAAAAAGTTAAGCCTAAATGTCCTTTCAAACACGTATCTCAGTGTCCAGACTCTGGAGAGGCATTTTGTCATTTCTGTGTGGGACCCCCATCCCTAGACAAGTGTTCTAAGCCCCCATAGTCCTACTACCACCATGATAGTACCCAGGCCCTTGTAAGCTTGAACGAAGAGCATCTGCCACCTTTTTTCAGTTTTCTGTTGCAGCAAAACAAATTGCCCCCCAAATTTAGCCATTTAAATAATAAACATTAATTATTCCTACCCCACTGCCTTCCACCCTTCACCAGTATAGTAACAACTATACCTACATCGGCACTGGTGCAACCCTCACTATCAGCCTGGTTCTCTCCCCAGTTTGAAAAGAGAGAATGTAAGAAAAGGGAGAAGAGTATGATTTGGTGTCAAAGGCAAGAACTGTTCCCATATTCAATACATATATAGTAGTGGCTCCAAGGGCCATGATGCCATTAACTCAGAAAACCCTCATAAAACATGTAAAAATGGCACGTTGCCTAATGCAGATTCCAGACAAATGCTCAGTTCCATCTTTTAACCAGGTTGCTACCTCCTTAGTTTTACCTTACATAGAAATTCTTGAGCTATCTCTGTCTGAATGTAAATTGTTATGTATTTGCCCAGAGTCTAGCACAGCACCTGGTGCTCAAGAGTAGTTTGTATACATGAATAAAATTACCCACTAAAACTACATTGAAGAGTTTTGTCTAAAAATCTTTAACATATTTTTTCATCCTAGTATATTAATTTTGAAGACTGGCTTTAAACATTACCATGGGAGAGTGATTATAGAACATATACTGTGGGCTCTTGGCCAAACATATTTTTCTTTCCCACGTGTAATCTCTCTGTCCTCCAATATCCCACAATTCATTGTTCTGACTGCACTTAGAACATCCTGTCTCTACCAGATTGTGAGAACCTTAAGGGCTGGAATTTGGACTTAGCTAATGTTCCTTGATCTTGTACAGTATCTTACAAACAGCAGGTGTTCACATAAACATTTATTCATTTTGTGCAATTTCCTTATCTGAAGGACACCCTTTCTTTTGTAAAATGATATCATGAACTGAGAAGTATTGGTTGGCACATTTTCAGGTTAAAAAAAAAAAAGGAAAGAGATAGCACGGCATAGTAGAAAGAAAGTGAGTACCAATCTTGAACAGTTCTGTTGTTTTTGGACCTGTGCTCAAAAATAAAAGATTTTTTAAAAATCATTAAAAAAAAAAAAAGAAAGTAAGAAAGGAAAGATGACATCAAATAGAAGATCAGGGAAGGGTCTCTCAAATTTTGTCATTTATTTAAGTGTTTTTGAGAATCTCATTTAATCTCTGTACTTTTGAGTTTTCCCATCTGTAAAAGGAGAAAATTATCACCACCTGACTCCAAGGTGATTTCCAACGCAGTGATTCTAACATATTTGGGCACTTGAATTCTTTTAATTAGAACATCTGGGAAGAGTAAGTTCTGCTATTTGTCCTCAGTTGTCTTCTCCAAGAGGATGGACAGGTAACTATGGACACTTTATTAGTTATCTATTGATGTATAACAAATTACCCCCAAATTTAGGTGCTTTAAACAAGAATACACATTCATTCCCTTGTAGAGTTTCTGAGGGTCAGGAATTCAGGAGCTGCTTAGCTGATGGTTCTGGCTCGAGGTGTCTCAGGATATGGATGCCAAGAAGTTAGCTGAGGGTGCAGTCTTCTAAGATCTGCCTGGGGACAAAGAGCCTACTCCCAGGATGGCACATTCCCATGGCTGTGGGCAAGAGGTTCCAGTTGCACATCACGCGGACCTCCCTGCAGGGATGCTGGGGTGTCCTCACAGCATGGCAGTTGGCTTCACCTGCGAAGACTGACTAAGGGCAAAAGCAAGGAAGAAGTCACAATGCTTTTCGAGACCCAGTCTCCCAACTCATACATTGTCACTTCTGCCATATTCCGTTTGCTAGAAACAAGGTTATAGAATATACCCCACACTCTAGGGGAGAAAGATTAGGCTGCCTCTCTTAAAAGGAGGAGTATCAAAGAATTTGTGAATTCATTGTGAATTTTTCAACTTATTTTAAAACCCCCACAAAGATGTATTGTTTAAAATAGAGAGGATCAGAACATTCTGTAAGACAGAACGTGGAAGTTACAACGATGAACATTTCTAGAGTGACTCACTATTTAGAAAGCATCTCCCACATTTTCTCATCTGGTTGTCACAACAACCTAGGAGATCAACAGCATTAATGTCCCTATTTTGGAAATGAGAAAATGGAGGCTAGGTGACTTTTCTGAGGTTATTCAGCAAGTAAGTTGTGTAGCTGAGAGTTAAGCCCAGGTTTTCTGACACGAAACACAAGATCTCTTCACCACCCTACAAATGGAAACGTTGGCAGAGAGGCCTCTGCATGGACAAATGTCATTGGCAAGTCTGACCGATGATTTTTCCCATTTTATTAATTTAAATTTCTATTGTCAATCTACACACTTCTAAAATTGCTAGAGGCAATTTAGAAATAAAATATTTAAGAAGAAAATGAGAGGTAAATACTTCTAGGCACCAGAGTTGATCAGATTACATTTGGCAATAAATTTGGTTCACGTTTTTCTGGCAGTGAAGGTAAAAAGAAGAAAGATGATAGGCTACAGGAGTTTCGCTTTCTGACAAGAGCAAACATGAGTGTTATCATTCCCTAAAACTAAATTCGAGAAAGAATTTATCACATGGATCTGTGTAGAGATAATACCACTTGACATTGTGGTCAATATCTTGAATCATGCTATGTGAATGACATTCTCATACCAACCCTGATTATAAAGAGAGGACACATCTTACTCTCGACTTGGTGAATATATTTGAGCAAGAGGCTAAGGAAAATGTGGCCCTGGCATGTTGTTCTCTCATGTCTTTACAAAATTAAGGATGGGAATTGGAGAATATACATGAATGGATGGTTAATCTGTCCGCTGGACATCTCTCTTAAATGTCAGGAGTCATAAGGGGGAGTCCTTGAATGAGTTGCTCAATTGCATTTCTGTCACTTGACATCCTCTAATGGGCACTTGTAGTACAAATGTTCTATATTGTTAATTAAATTAGGGGCCTTGGATATTTGCCGTAAGGGAGCAAGAGATGTTACTATAATGTCATAGAAAAATGTAAAATCAATAAGTCGGACCACATGAACTCTAAAGTCACTTTTAGGGCCAAAATGCAATGACCCTCTGACTTTAAGAGTGAGATGGCAATATGCGTTCTTGCTGTAATGGAGAGCTGGTCCGCTTTTGCCAGCGTGTGAGAAGCAGTACTGTACTACTGTTGAAAGCCTTGGCCATTTTTTTCCTCTGCAAGGAATTTCGAATATGGCCAAATTTCTGTGTTAGTGACTGACTGAAACCAAAGCTTTACACCGCATGACATAGGATCCTGGAATAGATAACTTTAGCCTGAAAAAAAGTTAAGGCAGGTGCAAGCAGCTGTCCAATCCTGCCATAAAAGAACTCAAGTCTAGCTCTAGTAATGATGTGCCTTCTTCCAAGTATTCCAGTTCTATCTGGATCTCTCTAGTTAGCTGAAAAATACACTCTAAATAGTCCCCCCAAAGAAGATGACTTAGTGTACTTTTATTTAGATATTATAGTACTTATTAATGTTTCCATTTATTAATGGGAATCCTCCTTCCAGAATAGAATTATAAATAAAATACATAACACTTAATAGCACTTATTTTTTTTAAAACCAATAGGTCTTCCTCCAAGGAAGTAGATAGATAACAAAGTCAATAATCTTTCATTTAAAAAAATTAAATTGTTCTCCTTGGACATTGTTTATGTGCCCTGAGCAAATGGGTATTCACTTATAAATTTATTACTTATAGATATTTCTATAATGTCTGGTTGAGAACAATTGCAGAAGATATGACTAATTTGCATGTTAAAAGTAAAGAGATATGAGTATTAGTCTGTGTGTAACTATCCAGAGTCCAGAAAAGGAGGCCATCAGAGTGGAGAAACTATTTGTCAGAATGACTAGTAGATTTATTCTCTTCCACACTAGTGACATCTAGTTGCCTTTCTGATTCAAAAGGACATTGTTCTGTACAATATATTTTTTACATCAAATAGAATTCTAAATATTACTTTTCATGGTGTATAGAAAAGTTCAAAAGTTGGAAAACTGCTGAAACACGTTATTACAAAGTGGTCATTTAGAGTAAAAGAATAGGCTTAACAATTGTACAAACTTTAGAGCAAGGGAAAGAAATTAAGAAATTAACTTGTCGTGGGTGAGATCTATTCTGGGAAGTTGTATGAACTGAGCAAATATCTGCTAGGAGGAAAAGCTAGTGAAGGCCCTTCTGAGCAGAGAAAACAAATGGCAAGGCAAGCTGATATTTCCGTATTCAGGAATGAAAGACATTTGAATATAGCTGGAGCGCTGAACTCGGGGAGAGGAGCGTGTGAGCAGAAGCCGCATGCTGTAGGGCCTTATGGGCCGGTTAGGGATCCTTCCACTGCTCTGCTCAGGCCTCTCCTCAGGCCCCAGTCAGCTCACAGCATCTTCCTTTCTCCTTGACTGTAGGCCTCCAGGACTCTGCTACCTTTCCTCCCTTTGATAGCTGTCACCACCCACTTTTTCTCTTGCATCTGAAAGATGGCGCCCCCTCAAGCTCCCAGCTTCTTTGTTACTACAAGATAGAACAAAGCCTTTTTGTTAAAGAATTTCCAGTGCTAATTATCACGGCAAAATGCTTGAGGAATTACAGAAATAGGCAAGAGACAATGTATATGGGAAGTTTTGATTTAAGAGTTACATAATCTGATTTACACTTTTAAGAGATCACTCTGGGGTGTCTTGTAGAGAATGGATTGTGAGGGATAAAGGTGGAGTAGAAGTAGGGAGAAGATGGGAAGGTAATGCAGGTACTTGAAAAGAGGTGATGGTAATGGATTAGGATGTAGTGGGGAGACAGTTAAGATTGTTAAACATGGGTTATTGTTTGAGAATAGAATCAGCAAGACTTACCAATGGATTAGGGGGCTGACGCCGGAAAGAGAGGAATCAAGGATGAACCACTGCACACCTGAGTGCTGTCCTGTTTACCAGTCTCTGCCCTTCCTACAAATGATCTCTTCTAGACATTTCCTCTGGACCGACTAGCTCTGGACTTTGGAATGAATTGCTGTAAATAATTGAAAATATTTAAGTAGAAAATCGACAAGATAATTTTTCGCCTCTTCCATTAGGCTTATCTTTCTTCATCAGAATGGCTTTGTTTCATGATGATAAGTATGGCTGCTGTCCAGGAAGAAAGGGTGTGAGTGTATGTGGTGTGTGTGTGTGTGTGTGTGTGTGTGTGTGTGTGCACGTACACATGTGTGCACACATGCATGGGGAAGAGGAGTGCTTCTCTCACATTCGCAGTATGAATTGCTTTGTCAGGTTAGTACTCATCTGCTTAGGAAGCAGACAGTTGGTCTTTGATGTGATGAAGAGCAGGACCAGAGAGCACTGATGAGAGGGTAGTGAGGGAAAAAGGCTGATAGTGGTAGAAGAAGTAAAAGTATGTGCACCTTTACCCTGCTTCTCCCAGTCCCCTCTCCCAAAGAACTGGTTCTGTGAAAAAAGGAAGTGTGCTGAAGGTCTGTCGACCCCCCTCGACCATGCTGCACCAAGGAAGAATCAGTCACAGAACTGACTTAGGGTTCGGAGAAGAGGTGAGGGTTGTAGGTTTTCAGCAGTTGGGTCCTGTCTGCCCAATATTCATGTGATTCAAGCATGTTTGAAGGGAAAGAAGGAGCCTCCGAAGGGGTTCCCGCCCTCCACAATCTGAGTTGGGTTCACATTCAGATTGTGATGCTGTAGAGTTACCCCTGGGGTGAAATGAGAAGAATTGTATAATTGTATAACCACAGTAAATCAGTATACTCCTACAATGCTCATTTGGAATCAGTAATTGAGACAACAGATTCTTCCTGTTTGCTAGATCTGCGAAGATAGCACCTGAATTCATGAGCCCAAATGAGTCCATAAGGGTGCAATGGAGAGAAAGTATTCCCTCTGCCTCCACTGAACATCCATCCTTTGGCTCTGCCTTAGGAGTTTACAGGGACTCATTTGACTCCTTGAATTCACCGTTTCTATAATCACTAGTAGTAGGAGTGTAGCTTCCTGATGTCATTGTTTCTGTAGAATAGAAAAGTTGCTAGTATTTATCACAATGATCTCCAGCTATGGTTACAAAGACACAAGACTGTCAGTCACGTCCTTCCCTACCCCTCCTCTAATGATGCTCTTGTTTTTGTTTTGTTTTGTTTTTCTTTTTTTTTTTTTCTGGCACTACAAAACTAGAAGTAGTTTTGGGCCTAAAACTCCACTGTTGAATATAGCTGCTAAGCGTAAAGCTGTGAATGATGTCACTGTTTGGGGGCAATATTAATCAGGCTCAATACTAGTCAAGTCACTTAGTGAAGAAGGGCAATGCTTAGGGCATTTATTTATTCATTTATTCTTCACCCTAGTTCATAAAAGTTTTAAGGAAACTGCCATATATGAGCCATTAATATCTTATTCTTAATCTCGATGAATAACAAACGATTTTATTTTAACCAGTGACATTATGTTACATTTTATTTTTTTCTAAGTACAGTATTTTCCTTTGTACCTAATATAAGGTTTGCATGTGCAGTTAGCTACCTACCACACCATTTCTGAAGATCAATGTCAACAATCAAAGAAAGAGCTTAATGCAGAGGCCATAATTCATTGTGCATTCTGTTAACAAGCAACATCCTTTTAAAATAGCAATAGTGCTTTCAAGGTCCTGTTATTATTCAGACAAGGACTCAAAGCAATCGCTTTCTTGGCATACATAGGAGACCAAACGTAAGATGTGTTCTGTGGGCAACTGTCTGCTTATTTTCTTTCCTAGACGAGTGGTTAACCCATGTTGCCTATCCTGTGTTTATAGAATTCCAGAAAGGTTACGTCATAGAAATCACTGGTGTGTGTGTGTGTGTGTGTGTGTGTGTGTGTGAGAGAGAGAGAGAGAGAGAGAGAGAGAGAGAGAGAGAGAGAGAGAGAGAGAGAGATTTATAGAGAGAATGTAAACTGAAACATCTTGAGGAAAAATCCACCAGTTTATGGTGACTGAGTATTACATGTGTTGTCTATTGTGTTCACTGCTTTCCATTTTATAAGGAGTGGAGAGTAAAAGAATATATCCAAGGGACAGCAGGAGGAAGAGCCAGAGCAGGGACATCTAAAATCAGACACACTGATTTATTAAGTCTATCATTAAGTCTTTAATTTGTTCCTAAAATCTTAAGGGGTTCTTTAATTAGCATCAGATCCTAAAATAAACAAAGAATATGAGGGGGGGGGGGGGCGGGAAACTAGAATTTCTTAGAAGGAAAAAGTCTCAAGGGAGCTTTTATATTTTTAATATTGCCTTAAAAGAGTTGCTATTATACTGTTTATTCCCAGGAACATAACTTTTTTGGGGGTGTAGTGAATGGACTATTTTAAATTCAAGGTTTTGTTTCTGATTTTAAAATCAAAGTTAGCACAATAACTAAAGAAAATGGTTTTCCTGATATCCATAACACAGATTAACTCACCCACCTAACTCACCCACTGAACTAGCTATAGGCCATTTTGAAAACATTCCCTAATTCTTGGAAATTGCATGCTTTCTCTTATATTCTTTCAAACACTAATCCTTGGGGAAAAAACGTATCTTCTCTCATTTTCTATTCAATGTTTGCTATTGTAAACTAAGTAAGGCCTTTGAAAAAATGCAAACTTAAGTTTAACCCACAATTGAGTCTTATATCCTGTAGTCTTGGAATTTTAAAATTTCATTCAAAACACACATTATAAACAAAGTCTCCCAAATGACCATCTAGAGAGGAATGTGGCAAAAATCCAGAAACTATTGTAATATTTGGAACTAGCATAAGCACAAATAATCAGTGTGTTTTTTCAAGAGGGGATTATGGGTTGCAGTTTTACAAACCCTGCGGGATTTGCATGAGATAGACAAAGCTAAATTCCATACTAGTTGTGTGCCTCCAAAAGAAATCAAACCCTTTATAGTGAATCAAAAGGAAGAAGAGGTATTAGAAGGATCTTCTTAATAACTAATATTTGTTCAATATAACCATAACTTGAGGAAACATCCTGGCTTAGAAATTCCTATAAAACTCAGGTTCAAAGCAATATGCTTGACAAGCTTGTCTTTTAACACGCCTGTTCTTTAAAGCATTAGTTTGGTATTATTAACAGTGTAGAGTGATTCAGGGTTGGGGGCGGGGGGAGTTGTGGAGAGGACAACGAAGGACAACACCAAAAATGATATCATCAAGTCAGGAAAGTCCAAATTTTAGAGGCAGGAAGATCAATGTAGTTATTGAAATACAAAGCAATATTCTGAAAAAGCGCTTGTAAGAAGTAATTCCGTAAAATGAATTTGAGTAGAATTAAGACTACCCATTTCAGAGGCTTCTGAGATCTTGACTTCCAAGGGAAAAAGTAGGGCAGAGAAGCCTGTATTGGTGCCTCAAAATATGCAACTTGCCCTGTAGAAACATCACATTTCCCTCTTGCTCCAAAAAAAGAAAGAAAGAAAGAAAGAGAGAGAGAGAGAGAGAAAGAGAGAGAGAGAGACAGAGAGAGAGAGAGAGAGAGAGAGAGAAAGAAAGAAAGAAAGAAAGAAAGAAAGAAAGAAAGAAAGAAAGAAAGAAAGAAAGAAAGGAAAGAAGAAAGAAAGAAAGAAAGAAAGAAAGAAAGAAAGAAAGAAAGAAAGAAAGAAAGAAAGGAAAGAAAGAAAGAAAGAAAGAAAGAAGAAGTAAAAGAGAACTCCAAAAAAGGAAGGGAGAAATGAAATGAATACTTTATACCTATAAAGATAAAAGAATTAGGGGCAGGGCAGGGGAGGGAGAGTCAACTAAGAAGCTGCAAACTAGTGAATTTCAAAATGATTCTTAGCAAAGTCTGATGTTATCATATCTTGTGTGTTTCTCATTTTATAACTCAGTCAAATTTAAATGTCTACTCAACTCATGACCTGTTTAGAAATACATTCTTATCCAGAGGATTCACCCTGAATTTAATGCTTATTTTTCAATATCATTATTAACATGTAGTATAGATCCGCAGACACCGATGGTATCTAATATTTTTCTGACTATAAATAATTGAATGTGAGTAGATTTCACCACCCTCGTAATGTTTCAGTTTCAGTTTTAATGTAACATTCTGAGAATTTTTTTGGAACTAATTTAGCACTTTAGGCCGTTTTGCTTTTAATCATCATGAAAATGTATCATTTCACTAGATGGAACAAAGGAAAAAGATTTTCTTTATATACATTGTACTAGTTTTATAATATACAAACAGGAATTGCATTATCCTGACGAACGACAGCAGCTTCTCAGAAAAGATAGATAAGACTACTTTTAAAATAATTCAGTATTCACTCCCATCACTAATAGATAATTATCTCTGAATATTCGTTCTGATAATATGTGACCTTATAGGCAGAATGAAATGGGAGGTTATAATTTTTTAGCAATGCTGAAACGTTTATGCCCAAACTCCATGATATACCCTAACTCCAAATTATAGGCTAACTGGTGGTGTACCTAAAAAGATTCTTGACTTGGAGGCACAATGGTTTAAGTCTGGTTTGCTCGCTTCTGAGCTTAGCGTCCGTGGGCAAATCACTTGAACTTTGGGAGCCTCACCTCCATCTCCTATAAAGTAGAGATAAAAACACCCAGCTCCCAGTGCCACATTTCTGTTGGGGGCAGTGGATTATAAACATGAACAGCTGGTTTGCGCATTGCCCATTTATGACTGGCGCTCATAATTTGATTGCTCATAGCTTTCCTTTGCTCATGTAGACTTTACCAAAGAAATGTAGAACTACCCGTCTGTGCTTTTGAAAGACTTTGGTATCTATACAACCAGTCTAAAGAATGAATTAAAATTGGAAAGTTTGTGGGTTTGAAATTGGAAAGGTTGTGGATGCTTTGGGGGCTGAGGCCCGGCTATGCTATAGAGAAAGAAGCTTTAGCTTTGGTGTAGGCAGCCTTTGCCATGACGGCCTGGGGAAGCCTGGTAGCCAAACAAGGCCAGCGCTTTCAGGTGGGCTGAGCGGACTTGGAGGAGGCAGCAGGGGATGAAGTGACCAGGTCACTGGACAGGGACACTCACTGTGCCCAGTCAGTTATTTGGACAAGCAAGTGTCTGATACCAGTATGTAAGAGACAGACTGGATCCTGGTGGACAAACGCTTGCTGCTGGGGCATTCATTGCCACGGGTCCCCTCAAACAGACTCCCATGCACTTCTTCATCGTGTACGTGGCAGACAACACTATTTCCATCTTCTCTACTCTGATGGTATGCATGACGGCTTGGCCACCCATTCAGGCTGATACAGCCACTTTCAAGATGCTAGGAAGTCCAAGCCAGAAGTTTCTTCAGGGTTTGGTGTATCTCATTAGAAACCTCATGGTTTTGGCATTGGGTGTTTGTGAGCGTCAGTCTGCAGGACTATTGCTTATACCTGAGCCTTCACTGAGCCCCCTGAGAGGATAGGGTTCAGTGGCGGAGGACTGCTTCTATGAGCCTGAGAAAAATAGCACCTGGAGTCTGTGAATTTGGAAATCATTTACAACCTTCTTCACGCCATGTGGCTCCTCCTCAGCATATTCACCCCGAACATTATCACTCGCGCTGAAAAGAACCAAAAGCGCTCTTTTCTCCACTGTGAGGAGACACATCCTAGAAAGATGATATGCATATCATTATAAATGCAAAGAAGCTATACTGAAAATAACATAGAAAGCGTTTCCAGTATTGAGCAAAACAACAAATAAAACCATAACTCTGGGTTAACAAAAAGAATGGCTGCTGCTAAATCAAGAAATACAGCAGCATCTCCTTTCAGCAAATTAAATGATTGAGAACAATGTTTTAAAAAACTGTACAAGTTTCCCTTAAAATATTTTCCTTACTATTTCCCTTCTATTTAACACAAGCTGGGACATAAAAATTCTGTTGGAGAAACTTGCGGAAGATATGAGAAACTAATGTTGAATTCTGATTATACATGATGAGAAGAAAAATAAACCAGACAAAAAGAGCACATAGAAATTGTAAAGGTTGTTGCTCTCTCCTTATATTGCTTAATAACTTTTATTACAAGAATTAAACCATTAAAGTACTTTGAGCAGTTTAAGTACAATGAAAGGAATTTACTATTCAGAGGGCGGTGAACCTGAACAGTCAGGTTTCCTCTCCCCCTAGCGTTTTTCACTCCTGTTTAATTTTTCACATAGCTTTTATCATTATTTAAAGTGATCTTATTTATTTATCCTTTTATTATCCGTGTCTCCATCCTTGAACACAAGTCCCCTGGGCACAGTGATTTTTGTCGCATTTGCTCAAACCTGTTCCCCCGTGCCTGAAACAGTGCCTGGCTCTTAGTTGGTGTTCAGCAAATATTTCTTTTTGAATAAGTGGATGACAAGAATAGATTCGGTAAGGTGAAAGTCGAAGGAGATAAACTGAGCCATCAGGGCCTTGAATGATGTAAGTATTCGGTGTAGTAGAAGCTATAAGGAGACCACTGAGTCACCTGCTGGCACATTTAGGTCACATTGAGACAGTCAGTTTATCTGGCCCGTGCTTCCAGACAGAGGCCTTCATGATGAACTTAAGAAATTCGCAAATTAATTAATTAATTAATTAACAGATCACAAAAACTGTTTAATTAATTAATTACAAATTAATTAATTAATTTACAAAATTATGCCCTAAAACATCCAAACAGGGAGGGAACTTAGCCAACTGGATGCCTACTTTGTCCTAGATATTTTGTATGCATGTTACATGTGTTTTTTAAGGTTCACTACAAACACATGAGGTAGATAATATTATCCTCCTTTTTCAAATGATCCCAGAAGTTAAGGAACGTACCCAAGGTTACCTGGGTGATGCATCATATGGCTGCCATTAAGTTTCTTTAGTAACTGTTATGAGTCCAAATTAAAAATGCAGACATCGTTACATTCGGTTTAGATATTTTTTTTTTCTCAGATTCTATTTGTGCTGGGGCTTGATAATGATTGCTGTAAAAGAAAGCTGATTATGGAATATTCCTGGAAAGATAGCGAAGAAACTGGTAATAGGATTTTCTTTTGAGAGGGCAGCTGAGTCCCTGGGAAACCATGGCCGGAGGGAGTCTTACTTTTCGCTGAATTTAGTGTTGCCAACTAAAATACAGGATGCCCACTTGAATTTGAATTTCAGATAAATAACAAATATTTTTCAGTATAAATATGTTTCAAATTCTACATGGGACAATTTATACAAATTTTTTTTTGTCATTTATCTGAAATTTAACTGTAACTGCGTGTCCTATATTTTTGTTTGCCAGCTCTAGCAACCCTAGGTGCATTCCTTGCTTTGAATTTTAAATTTTGACCCATAAGTACATATTACCCATTCTAAAAATAATAAAATTTATAGAAAATAAAGAAGTTTTTGTGATCTGTTATATATTTAATGGCAATTTTAATGAAGGACTAAAAGTAGCCGTGATATAGATGGAAGTTTGATTTGAGGCCTAAGGAAAATTTTTCTGAGTTATAAAAGGACTAAATTTGCAAAGTTGATTTTGATGGCATGCGTTTTGCCAGAAGAGTACACCTAAGGTCACGGGTGGGGAATGTCTGAAAACACATCTGATGGAATTGCAGTCATCGGAGCCCTGAAGGTGACACCTCAATCATGGATCCTGGGATGAGACTAAGTCAGAAGAAGAAATAGTTATTTGAATTCCAGGGTATCTCAGCTCCATTAAGGTAGAGCCTTAAATTGACTAAACTTTAGAGCTGTGAGGAATCTTTGGGATTTTCATTTCAATGTCTTCATTCTTTCTTCTCATTTGAAAATAAGGAAGTTCTTTTCCAACTTTGCCCCATCCCCGCCCCCATCCTCAGCTCTCCAGAGTGGCCTGGAGGTGGTTTCCTCCTGATTCTTGGGTGCTCACAGTAACATTAGCATACCCATTATTCAATTTCCCTTACAAGTCCCCAGGTCTTTAGGTTCTTAATTCACCGGTGGTAATGAGGGATAAAGTGACCCAGCAGGCCAGCATAGGGCAGGGTATAGGGAAAGTTATAGGAGCCCTAGCATTCATGTTCTAGCTTCATCCGTAACTGTGAGTGTGAGCCAAGGAGAGTTACTTAATTCCTCTGGATCATAGTTTCCTGAGCTATTAAAAGGTGAGTAGGAGTCCTGTTCAAGGGTGTGGGAGGATCAAATAAGATCATGTACATAAAGTCCCTTGGATTAAGTTGGTACTCAATAATTTCATCTATCCTTTGTATCTTAAAATAAGATCAGTCCACTTCTGAAATGTTAAGGAATCTTATCCTTGTCAGAAATAGAATCTCAAACTTACTGTTGAAGCTAGAGGGTAAATCAACTGACATAGTTACAACTATTACTTAATTTTCTATGAAGTCTGTTATATATTTGCCTGCACTTGAACATTTACATCAGCCTATGACTAAGATAAAGATTATGATCACGGTGATTTTTAAAGCATCTCATTGAATAAAGATAAATTTTGATTTTTTTCTGCATTTTTTTTGTTTGTTTACAGCTTTATTGGAATACACTTCACATACCATACAATTCACCCATTTAAAATGCACATTCCATGGTTTTTAGTATATTCACAGAGTGGTACAACTATCCCACAAACAATTTTAAGACATTTTCATTACTCCTAAAGAAGTCCTATACCCTTTATCAGTCACTCACAACACCACCAACCTCCAAACTCCCTAGCCCCAGACAACCATTAACCTGCTTTCTATCTCTACAGATGTGTCTATTCTGGACACTCCATATAAAGAATCATACGATATGAGACCTTTGTGACTCGCTTTTCATTTAGTGTGTTTTTCAAAGTTCATCTATGTTGAAGCATGTGTCAGTACTTCATTTTGTTTTTTTTTTTTGGCTTAAAAATCTTCCATTTTATAGATATACCACATTTTATTTAATCTATTTTTCAGTTGATGAACATTTGAGTTTTTTCTACTTTTTAGGTATTATGATTAATGCTGCCATAAAAGTTCACGTACGAGTTTTTGTGTGGATATGTGTCTTCGCTTCTCTTGGGTATATATTTAGGAGTGGGGTTGCTGGATCATATGGTAACTTTTATTTTAATTTTCTCAGGAACTGCCAGACTGTTTTTCAAAGTGGCTTTATTTTACATTCCCACTAGCAATGTATGAAGGTTTCTATTTTCTCCATCCATGCCAACACTTGTCATTGTCTGTCTTTTTGATTATTGCCATCCTAGTGGGTGTGAAATGGTATCTCATTGTGGTGTCGCTTTGCATTTCCCTGATGGCTAATGCTGTTGAACATTTTCCCATGTACTTATTAGCCATTTGCAAATCTTCTTTGGAAAAATGTCTATTTAGATCTTTTGCCCATTTTTAAATTGGATTATCTGTCTTTTTATTATGTAGTTTTAAAAATTCTTTATTATTTATACATTTGTGTATTTTAGATACTAGATCCTTATCAGATATATGATTTGCAATTTTCTCCCATTCCGTGAGACATATTTTTCACTTTCTTGAGGGTGTCCTTCGAAGCACAGAAGTTTAGTTTTGATGAAGCCGAATTTATTATTTTTTCTTTTGTTGCTTGTACTTTTGGTGTCATATCTAAGAAACTTAGATATAACTTGCTAATGTCTTGCTAATCTAAGATCATGAAGAATTACCCTTATACTTTTGTCTAAGAATTTCACAGTTTTAGTTTTTACATTTAGGTCTATGGCCCAGTTTAAAGCCATTTTCATGTGTTGTGAAGTTCTGGCCCAACTTTATTCTTTAGCATGTGAATATCCAGTTGGCCCTGCACCATTTGTTGAAGACTGTTTTCCCCACCTTAAGTTGTTTTGGTATTCTTGTTGAAAATCAATTGACCATAAATCCGAGGTTTTGTGTCTGGACTCTCGTTGATTTATAGATTTACCTTATGCCAGCACTGCGTAGTCTTGATTATTGTAGATTTGTAGTAAGTTTCGAACAGAGGAAGTATAAAACCTTAGACTTTGTTCTTTTTCACAATTGTTCTGACTACTCTGGGTTCCTTGAATTTCCATATAAATTTGAGAAATGGTTTGTGAATTTCTGCAAAGTGGACAGTTGGAATTTTCAAAGTGATTGTGTTGAATCTGTAGATCAATTTGGGGAGTGTTGCCATTTTAATAATAGTATCTTTCAATCCATGGACGTGGGATGTCTTTCCATTTATTTAGCTCTTTTAAAATTTCTTCCAACAATGTTTTAAAGTTTTTCAGAGTATAAAACTATGCTTCTTTTGTTAAATTTCTAAGTATTTTATTGTTTTTTAAGTTATTGAAATGGTATTGTTTTGTTAATTTTTTTTCTGAATGGTCCATTGCAAGCATAATCGAAAGACAATTGTATACTGACCTTGTAACTTGCAACCTTGCTGAACTTGAATATTAGCTCTAATAATTTTTATTAGAGTCCTTAGAATTATCTATATATAAGATCATGTCATCTGCAAATAAAAATAGTTTTACATCTTCTTTTCCAATTTGGATGCCTTTTGTTTCATTTTATTGCTAAGTTGCCTAGTTAGAACCTCCAATACAATGTTGAATAGAAGTGATAAGAATAGAAATCCTTGTCTTTTTCCTGATATTGGAAAGGATCAGTCTTTTACCTTTAAATATGATGTTGCTTCTGAATTTCTCTCATAGATGCTCTTTATCAGTTTGAGGAAGTTTTTTCCTAGTTTGTTTGATATTTGCTAGTATTTTTTTGAAGATTTTTGTGCCTATATTTATAGGTCCGTAGTTTTCTTTTCTTATGACATCTTTTGTGAATTATTTAAAAAAATAATTAACATGGCAAAAAATCCACAAGGGCATTAGGTTTTCTCCTGCCTTGGCCACCCATCTTTAGCCACTCACTGTTATTAGTTCATATGATACCTACATACATACATATGTACACATGTATGTGTGTGTGTGTGTGTGTGTATATATAATTTCCAGCTGTTAAAAATCTTTTTGCATTCCTTAGCACTTACATTTTTATAATTTATCAAAATTATAATCTGATACTCTGCACATTTGACACAAGATATTTTCTATCAGGTTGCAATAATAAAATAATTTAAATTTCTATAGCAAAAAATAAAGACCTCACTAACAATCATAAATTACATTTCAAGAAGTGTAACTTGTGCAAGTCATGTTCTCTGAGCCTCATCTGTAACAGGGATAAATTTACTTACCTGTACCTTTGTCCTGAGTGCTGACCGAAATGTTTTTAGAAAGGTTTAGGATAGTGTAGACTCTCATATTTATTTCACTTCACAAATTACGTATCACAGTATCTCTTTAAATAGAAAGTTGATCTGCTGCGTGTTAGATTAGCATAATTTTTGAAAACCCTCTATTGCGTAAAAGTAAATACTTCCATTGTAATCTGATTTTCAGAAGTTTTCTTTCGGTTCTTAAGTTCTTTGTTTTTACCTAGATTATGTGATTTGTTGCCTATTTCGGAAACTTGGAAAGTACCATGCAAATACAGTTATAGCTGTGCTAGTTAAAAATAAAATACTTAGTGTTTGTTGGTGAAGGAAAATATGATGCTATGTAGGTAAAACTGTGTGATGAAAATCAGATCCATATTTCAGAAGCACATTTCTGGAGAACTTTGGACTTGTAAAGTAGGAGCCAAATGCTTTTCCCAGACGATAGATTATAACTCTTACTGAAATCAAAAATAATTCTGAGGGCAGAATTTAAGCCAAGTATTTGGAAAACTGGAAGAAAAAAAAGGATGCATGTATAAATTTCTAGAATTTTCCAAAGTACTTAATGCGAGGTGATTTGTAGTTAAGATCTTGAGAAATATTTTTCCATTAGTGAGATATTTATAACACCTTAAAAAAATTTAGTTTACCTTCTACTGGATGCTAATAATGATTACATTTAAATAATCTTTAAGTAGAAAAAATGTATATAGGACAATACCAGTTATAATACCTAAGGAATCTTTAAACATTCCTTTAAATTCTCTAATGCATTTTATGAATTAAATACATCATTTTGAAATTCAGATAAAACTTTTCAGACACATCTACTGCATAAAACTAAGTCTGTACTCCATATTTAGTAATAGCTTAATTAAAAATTATCTTTTTTCTGCAGTAATTTCACAAGATTTTTAAATTTTCCCATGTTGAATGACAATTTAAAATTTATTAAAATGAAAAATATTGACATACTGACATAATGGTAATTATTCAAACTGGCAATGTACAACGTTTATTATAATGTTCAAGGGGATTCTCAGTTAGTCAGATGCCTTTGACAGGGTTAAGTATTTTACAAGATAGGTATTGTTTAATATCTCTCACTATTTGTCAGTGCTTGGACAGAATGGTTCCAAAGTTGATCTTCTTAGTCCTGAGTCTATTTTGGACCAGGGTGCTAGCCACAAAGGTTGATGTTTATCATTACACTATCTGTGTCACAAAGCAGCACAGATGCAAAGTGAAACCTTTCTGGTAGGCTCTTTGTAAAACTGATAAAGGCCATCTGTGTCCAAAGTTAATAGTAACTTAAGCCAGAACAGAAAATGTAGGGATCTTTTTGTGTTCTAATGATTTGCTATATAACCACTGTCAAATTTTTACAAATAAATGAGCTGACTAAAAATAAATACAATGAATTTATTTGGAGACAATTCTATTTAATTATCTACATAATTATCTAATTTGATCTGTGTAACAAATCTCTAAGGGAGTTAGCATTAGTCCATTGCATAGAAAATTGAACACTAGCATGTGTGAGGTACATTTACCAAGTACCTATTGTATACCCAGTTATTTCACATAATATCTCAACTAATTCTCAAAACGACCCTAAGAAATAGATCTTGTACTTCCCATTCACAGATGAGGAAAAATTAGCTAGCCCAAATTTCGCCAGCTAGTGAAGGTAGACTCAATGGTAGAAGGAGTCCAATGATGCTCTTTCTTTCATACCTCAGTTGTTTTTTTTTTTTTTTTAACTATGGGTGTTCAACATTGCCTCAACCCAGAACCTCCAAACACTGCAATTTATAATATATGGAAAAGGGAAAAGTTTAGGAAGTCAAAATTTAGATATATTCCTTTATAAATAGATCACTGGAATTTTAGGATTCACATGGTATTGTCATTTTTTTTTTGTACGGATAGTGTTAATTGCCTTTATCTTGTTCATGTCATAAAAAGAACAAGATGTATCAGTCACACATAAAAGTATTTTCTTCCAATTACATTAGCTATGAAAACTTCTGACAAATTCTTAGATGTGTACACATTCTTCTCACAAAACATGCATTTGATTCCATTCACATTCGACATCACTAGAGTAAATGGCCCATGCTTTTCATTGCTTACCCTTCTTGAACTGCTGCACATGTTAGGAAATTAAGCAAAGCTTAACTTCAGCTGAAAAAAAAAAACAACAAATTTCCAAAGAATTCTGTGAAAAATCAAACCCAATTGGAAAGAAAAGGGTGAATATTTATTTTTGTTCCTTGAGTTCTCCCAAAGCTCATCAGTCTCTTCTTCGTGTCTTGCAATCCTAAAGTTAGAGCTTCTTCTCCTTACAGAATTACATAGTCTGATGAAATCCTTCTTTACACTGCCAATCTTCCATGTATTTTATTAACCTTGATTAACACTTAGTAGAAAATAGTAGGGATACCGTTTTTGGAAAAAGGGAGAGGCATAAAAATGAAAGAAAACCATGAATTAAGAAACTTCTGTGGACTGAATGGTTCCTAATTTCTAATGTGGGTTACCAGCAAGGTTTCTTAGGTACACAGCCATTTTATGATCTGATCACATTCAACCCTGCTTTACATCCTCAGAAGTTCTCAGCGGCCATCTAAGACAAAATATTTGGACATGGGAACCTCTTAGACATTAAATTACAATAATAATGATATTGTCATTTCTGAGTGGGACACAATAAATGAATTAACACCAATCTAGATAAAATCATCACTGTATTTGGCCAATTCGACATTCATTTTTGAAGTTTTAAAGACATTTTGATATGTTTTCAAGAATTTTTCCATTAGATGAATGCAACTTATAGATTTATTGAATAAAAATGATAAAAAACGAACACTACTATAACCATGTTACAGGTATCATTCTATGTGCTTTAGACATAATAAACACATTGAATCCTCATGACGACACTGTGAATTAGGTGCTGTTATCTCCATTTTACAAGCAGGAAAACTGAGGCACTAAATTAAATAACTTGTGTAAGGTCTTACAGCCAGTATACCATGCATTGTGCACTAGGGCCTGTAGTTCCCATCATGAGGCTGCCCAGTAAAATTTTCCATGTTTTAGTGTGTCTCATTAATCTGAGATGGTATAACTTAATCTTAGAATGAAAGCATTGCTCAAATGTGTTCAAAGTGTCACAGCAAAATTTGACCCTTTTAGGAATGTGTTTATCTCAGTGTCACTTTTTCACATACCCATTGACTATACTCAGGGGTTCACAAACTCATTTCATTTAATATTTAAATGTTTCATTTATTTGTTTTTTAAAAAGTAATATATATGCCATTATTCCCATTAATGTGAAACTCCTGAAGGAAGATTATGCCTAACTCCTACAGCAAAGCTTCTCAAATCTTTTTTTTAAATTTTTTTTAGGCGAGGCAACCCTTGATTGACCTCATAGATTGCAAGGACCTTGTCAGCTTACAATTCTTATTTTTAATTTTTACGCCTACAGCATCTGGTCTTCCTGGGTGGTCTCCCATCCAAGTACTAACCAGGCCCGACCCTGCTTAGCAGCCGAGATCAGATAAGATCGGGCTTGTTCAGGGTGGCATGGGTATGGACAGCTTCTCAAATCTTGGTTCATGGACAATTTGTATCAGAGTCCCTGAGCAGCCTGCTGGAAATACCTGTTCCTGGTCTCCAACCCAAATTTACTCATTTACTCTTAGGGAGTGGGCCCCAGGTAATTCTGAGGTCCACCTTAGACCACATTCATAATTTTTGAGGACTACCTTTCTACTAGGTCCTTCTTGCAACCCTGCTTAGGATGCCTATCCTCCACTACCTTCTCCCCGCCTCCCCCACCCCCAGCATCTACATGCACCAAACCCCCACCTGGAGTTCTCCTGAATACAAGATGCTGTTTCACACCTCATAGCCTGAACACGCTGTTTTCTGTGCTTCTCATGTGTCCTCTTCTTACTGTTTTCTAAACTTCCACTCCATTAAGAGTCAGTTCAAAGGTTACCTTTGCAAGGTTTCCCTGGGCCCATCAGGTAAGAGTTAAGTGTTTCTTCCATTGTACTCCAATGCCATTAAACTCATACCTCTTTTCTGGAATTAGCCAGGAAGTCTCCAGAGGTCTCTGACTTATCTATCTTTATAAATCACCAAAGATCATGTCTGATGTGGAGTGGCAGAGCCTCTACCAAATGACTGGGGTGAAGGTCCACAGTTCTCAATTCTATTGAGGTAGTAGATCATGTTCATAACGTCTATTAGAAAACAGCTTTCTAGTAAGTGGATGAAAGAAAATTATTTGGTCACTTTTTCTTCTTGCATATTTATTCCTTTTCTTTTTTCTTTTTTTATGTTTTACGTTTTGAATAGGCAATACATGCACTTGGTACAAAATTCAAAAGATCTAAGATAGCCAGCTGTGAGATAAGCCATGTCCTCACCTATGTCATCAAACCTTTGAAACCCTTAGAGGAAAGCCGTCACTGTGACAGTTTCTACTGTGCTCTTTCAGAGATTTTTCAGATCTATATAAGCAAATAAGCATGTATTTATCTATCGCTATTTTGCAACTTGCCTTTTTAAGCTTTATGACCTTTCCACATAAGTACATGAAAAGCGGCCTTGGTTTATAAACAGATGAATACTATTCAACTATGCATATATCATGACTTTTTTTTTTTAAATAAAACATAACTTGATTGACATTTAGGTTGTCAGTATTCTCTTCCATAAATGATGCTGCAATATAAGTAATTTCACACGTCTAAGTATATTTGTAAGATAGATTTCTAGAAATGAAATTATAGGATTAACAGGTAGTAGAAAGTTTTTTCAAAATGGTTTTCATAAAAATTACACCCATTTTCACTCCCACTAGTAACACATGAGGATATGTTTTTTCATATTCTGCCAATAGTGTTTTCTTTCCTGAGGTTCTAAAATGGAGAGTAATGGAAACCTTTCAAGTAAGTGTAGGCTCATCTACTGGTCTAATCCAGAAGTAAGAGTTTTTTCTTGGCAGAAAGTCAACACAGATAGCCACTCTATATACTCTTTTCTCCTCTACAGGCAGGCTGACACTGGGGTATTCATTAATGATCTAACCCCAATACAGTTTTGAGCCCTAGAAGGCTTAGTGAGTTTTGAGAATAAGCTCTACTCTGCTCTAAAGTAGAAAACATCCCATTCATTCGACAAATGTTTACTGAACGTCTATCATGCACTAGGCCCAGGCATTGTTCTAGTGACCAAGGTTTGAAGAATAATGAATAAAATAGAAGTCCTTGCACTCATTAAGATCATAATGCCAGGAGGCAGAGAGTAAACAAAACACCTGTAACACAAATGGTATGTTAGTTTATGATAAGTTCTGTAGGGAAAATGAAGGAGGGAATATGGAGTATGATCACCCTTAGGGTGATGTTAGGAAGGTCAGGGGTGGGTAGCAGGCCAGATTGCATAGGTCCTCATAGTGAAATGGGAAAACCATTGGAAAGTTCTAGAGGGTTACTCTGAATGTTCTATTGAGAACAGAAAGAGTGAGGGAAGGCAAGAATGGAAGAAGGGAGAACCGTTTAGGAGACTTCCTGTAAACCAGGTGAGAAATGAGATGGGTTAGACTGGGCTGGTAGCCATGGAGGTGTGAAACTATTTGGACTGTGGGCCTTATTTTGAAAGTGGACCCAGCATGATTTTGTTAGATTGGATGTGGATGTGAAAGGAAAAGAAGGCAAGAATGACTCCAAGGTTCTTGGCTTAATTTAGTGGAAGGACAGTTGTCATTTACCGAGATGGGGAAAGAATGCAGGCAGAGCATGTTTCAGGACCAAGATGAGTTGTGATTTGACTTGTGCTTGCTTTGGCTTTTTATGGCTGGGGTCCTCAGATGGCCATGGTTCCAAATTAGATTAATAGTCTAGACTAGAAAATAACTGAAATGCCTTCTTGGGATAGAAGTTCAAAGAAATGTCTGTTTGCTCATTGATATTGTCCTCCTTATGAGCAATCCTGTTCCAAACCAGACTTATACTGAGATACTGTATTAAAAGTCCTTATATCTTCTCTTTTGCTGTGAAATACTTAAAGGGATAGGTAAATGCACACGTGCACGCACACATACAACCTTCAAAACAACTGAACTTCATTTTTTTGTTCACTGTATAACCAGAACAGGAGCCCCAGAGGATTCACTGTCTTCCAAAAATCAAAACTGAATTCTATTCTACATTTGTGGGTCTACGATGTCACTAGGACACCAGTTCCTAGACGATGCTAAGCTAAGCTACAGAAACTACACCAGAGCAATGTGAAATGTGCCTGATTTGGGAAAATGTAACCTGGAATTTACTGGACAAATAATCCAAAAATAAAACAAAAAACAAAAAACGATGCACTTAAAACAGTTGTCACTAAAGCATCTGATGAAACAATACTTAAAATGGAATGAATAGTTCAACAAATAGAAAGGTTAAAGAAAGCAAAACCAGTATTTTAAATCATATTAGTGGGAGGACAAGAGAAAAAGAAAACGAGAACAGAAACTTACATAGGGATCACTTTAAAAAGCTAAAAAGAGAATAGCGGGGAAAAAAATTAAAAAAAAAATGTGTTCTTGAATGGGAGGCGGACTCTATATAAAGGTAACAGCGCAAGAGCGCAGGGAGCAGCTTTTTTCCATACCCAACTTGCGAGGCCCGCGGGTAGATCAGATAGAAAAAACCCAGTTGCTAGAAGAAAGTAGCTACGAGAATCCGGACTTGTTTAAAAGCGAAGCCAGACTACGTGACTCAGAGGCATGACTCAAAGCCGACACAGGGGGCTGTCAGCGCCCGGAGGCCGAGACGCGGCGTCTAACACATTTTAGGAAAGTACCAGGCTCGTGTACGGCGACAGGAAACCTCCCCAGGGGATAGGCCTGGGGCTCCTCCTACCCTAGAGTTTGACCTCTTACCATCCGCACCAGGAGGAGTTTCTAATCTGTTTGCTTCCCCTTCTTCCTTTAGACTCTCCCACCCCGGACCCATTTTTCTTTCACAAAGCTCAACGCTTTGTGTGTGCAGGCCCTCGAGCCCCGTCCGAGTCTCTCTCCTCCCAGCCACGCGCCCACCCGCCCCGCCTCCACGCGGAGCCGCTCCCTTCCCACCCCGCCCGCGCTCGCCGCCAGCCGCCCGGGCACGCGCGGCACGAACGGCGCCCGGAGCTGCACTAGACAAACACCTGTCCCGCCTGGACTCCGCGAGATTTGGGGCAAAAGCATAGACAACAGTGGGCGCGTTCTCGCGAGGTTTACAAAATTTCCCACGGCCCGTGTTGTGTCTGAGTCGAGTACTGGAAGGCGGAGGGAAGGAGGTGTAGCGTGAGACTGGGCTGCCCGCATTGGGCACATGCGCAGTACCGTTCGCGCGTGCCGCGCCAGTCCTGCAGCGCGTTCAGTAGGTTTCGGGCAGCGAATTCCAGTTTTCCGGGTTTTGGGGCTCCCTGTGGGAGGCAGTGCTGGTTCTGGGAATCTCTAGGAATTGAAAGGATGAGAGTAGGAGATGGGCTGGAGAAAGGGGTGCCGCAGGTAGGGGGGCGGGGTTCGGGCTATGCACCTTCCTATTAAATGCCCAGTTAGGCCAAGTTTGCTCAGGGCCTTCAAGGCTTAGGTCACCTAAAGTAAATCTTCGGCAGCGATCAGCGTTTTCGACTGTGCCAGCTCCATGGGATGGCCTGGGCAGAGTCTTTTCCTGTGTACAACGTATGTTCACACACGGCTGGGGGCCGCAGTGAGGTTCTAGAGAGGCTCACACATCAGGCTGCTCTGTCCAAGGGGGACCTCTGGCTGGGGATTGGTGGCTAAGTCCGACGCATTTTCACCTCTGGAGAAAAACTACGCGGCACCCTGGCGTGTGTACGCGAGGTGGACATTAGGAACGTCTTTGCTAGAGGCCTTGGCGTGACCTCATTTCACGCCCAAGAAGAAAGCTAAGGAGATAGAGCTCAACTGCAAAAGTTTTCCCTTTACATAGTTCTGGAGGGTCGAACCACAATGTACTCGTGTCCATCTCTCCGCTAGCGTGGGGTCGAATGAACGAAGATAGTTCCTGGTTTGCTCACTTGCCTGAAATCCAGGCGTCAGTAGCTCTAGCACCTAACAGTGACATTAGCATAAAGGAGACGTCCAATGAACGTTTGAATGAATGAAAAGGGCTGGGAACCAGAGTGAGCGGGAAGCCACTTGGAAAACACCCATTTGAGGAGGTGTTTCATCTAGGCCTGTGAAACGCGGCAGATTTTCCCAGGACCCCTCCTCCCTTCCCCTCGGCCCCTCCTCCTGACCCCTTCATTCCCTGTCCCCGTTGTAATCCCCTCCGGTTTTCCTCAGTCTCCACGTACGTCCCTCAGGGCGCCTCTGAAAACCCGGATAACCGGAGTGCTCCCCATGGACCACACGGAGGGCTCGCCCGCGGAGGAGCCGGCTGCGCATGCTCCATCGCTTGGGTAGGTTTCCAGGGGAGGCAGCGAGCAGGATCCCCTACTTCGCGCGCAGCGCGAGGCGTCTGGCTCTTCGCGGCGCCTGTGAGGGCAAAAGGAGCGCGGGGACTGGGGGGAATAGAGGAGTGAGGAAAAGGGAAGGGGCGGGGGAGAGGGACTAGGGAAGGCGTCGGGGGGAATCTCGCGAGGGTTGGAGTTTTGGCGAGAGTTTGTGGAAGATGGCGCCTGTTGTGACAGGGTAAGTCTCGGGGAATTGGAGCGCTGGGAACCGGGAAAGTTGCGGGCGTCTCCCAGCCCGCGGCGGGCAGCGGGTTCGGGAGCCGCGGCGCGCCTGGCGTCCGGGGGTAGCGGGGGCTGCGTCGCGTGCGCCGAGCGCGGTGGCGTGTGGCCGTGCGCTGCCCCCTCCGCGTCGCCGTGGCTTGGGCTCCGGCGCGTGAGGGCGGGCGGCGGCGGCGAGGCTGGCGAGTGCGGGCGAGAGTGCGGCCGGGAGCGCGGGGCTCGCAGGCGCCGTGCCCGCCGCGCACCTCCCGCGGGCTCAGCCTCCCAGCCCCACTCAGCTTTGTTCCTTGGGGCCGTCGTCGCCTCCTCGCTCGGCCGGTGCCTCCGGCCCCGGGCGCTTTGTCTTCCCCGGTTGCCCCCCGCGACTCTCTACCCCCGGCCCTTTGTTTCGCCGCCTTGGGCGCTTTGTCCGACCCATCGCGCCCCGCATCCCTTCTCCATCGCCTCGGCTCAGCTGTCCTTCCTCCCGTGCCCCTTTGTTGTATCCCACACTATTCGGTAGTTCAGTGACCTGCCACAGCCCAGGCACCGGATTTCTTTCTTTTAATTTTTCTCCCGTTATTTTTCTTATGTGTTACCCTCTCACCTTCCTGTTTGGTTCTTGATCACCCTTAGAGGCTTTGTCTTCCCCATCCAGTGGCTTATTCTCTTGGCACCACTGCTCCCCTCTCATCATCGGTTGATTTATCCACTACCCACTGTATGTGTCGGCTGAACTGTCTCAGCCCTGGGGACTCCATATGGTGCTTGTACGGGCAGACAGACCCTACTGTTAGTTGTTTTTGTGGATCTGAAAGATGCGCGGGGATACTTACTTTCCTTCTCCAGCACTCCTCCCCTCCGCACCCCTTTTCTCTCGGGATTACGCGCACCCTCTCCCCCCCCCCGCCTCCCCTTCCCCCAGGGGATTACAAGGTCTTCAGTTTTCTTCGCGTCTCTTTGGGCCCGTGGTTGTTATGCTTGGAAACAGTAACCCTGGAAAAAGATCGGGTCTCTTGGTTATTGCCCCCCGGGCCCTTGGTTTCTGACGGCCTAGGCCAAGGGCAGCTGTCGTAGCTTTGCTTTTGGGTTACCTGAGGGTTTCGTAGGACGGTGAGAAGGGGCGCAAGGTTGGTTGGTTTGTTTTTTTGTTTTTGTTTTTTTTTGTCATGTTAGCGTGTGAGAATAGTTTCAGATATCCACATTGGATATTCATTTGCACAACAGTTAGTTAATTTTGATGTTTCAAACTTGTGAACGTTGGGGTGGATAATTTCAGCGTTTTCTAGACTCTACGTGTGGAGTTTAGTTATTTTATCAGTGACTCCTGCTTTGTAAGAAAAAGAAGGCGTCCTGCTTGTAAATTTGATGTAAATGTTTTACTTTTTATTAATCATTACAGTTATGCACTTTATTGCTCTGTAGGTTTATGAGAACCCTTCTGCCCCATCTTTGGAGTTGAAATGAGGAAAGCACTTAAGATTGCAGTTTTCTGGTTGATGACTACTAATACTAGATTCTTTGTGGAATGCATTAATGAAATACAATGAAAAGACATTTAATAGTCTTAAGGTAAAGGGACTTCTGATGTTAAAGGAGTTTTAAAGTGTTCAGAGTGCTTTTGTCATGGTGGTGTTAAAAGCTTGGAGTTGGTAGTGGTGTGAGTAGGGGGAAGATGGTGTATATTTGAATGACCCAAATATTCTGGTGCTACCAGGATTTCTTAACTGAATATATAGTTCAGGAGGTTCTGCCTGCCCCAGACTAGTTGATCACTACTTTTAGAAGATATGTTACTCTTAAAATCATCTGGAGTATTATTTCACTTATAAACTAAAGTTCCATATAAAGTGCTACTGGTAGAAGATACACAAGATTTAGTGTGAGGAATGTTGGTGCAGCAGAAAGCATTTTTTTTTTGAAGGTTGTGATTAGTATTAGTAATTAGAACATTGTGATTTGAATTTTAATTAACAGAAAATCATGTTTTATGATCGATATGTCTGGCTGTTGTGAAAATTTGCACAAAATTAATTTTACCAATTAATCTTTCATCTCCCTTACATGTTCTTAGTGTATAATTCTTTTGAAGGTAAAATCTTGAGCACATTATTGTTTCTCACTATAAGCAAAGTGTAAATACTGTAGTAATGGAAGGTACTTTGCTCTGACTTGTGCATATAAGAATGATGGCACAAACACCATGAAAGCAACTTTTACAAATCATGTTTTTTTGTTTCTGAATTGTGTAAAACCTTTATTTTGTGACCAGGTGAAAGAGTGCCTTTACTAAGTTATATCAAACAATAGTATATTTAGAGACATACAGCATGAGCTTTGGTTGGGAGTCTTTTATGATTATTGATGAGTAAAGTTATAAATTTATTGTTCATGCATATGGTGGGTCTGCAGAGAGTATATTTTCAGGAAAAAAATATGAGGCTCACTTGCAGTATTTTTATATCTATTCTAATATATTCTCCTAGGTATTAGATTTTTAAGCAGATAGGTTTGTTTAAAAGTTAACCTCTTGTCCTACACTAACAGATTTCTATCAATATCATTTAAGTAGCTAAGAAAAAAAATGGTTGGGGGGGAGCCATTTTTGCCAGCTGTAATTCATTAAGTCATTTTTGGCACTAGATGGATAAAGTATTAAAAGGAAAAATGGTGTGTTTGAAAGTTCTTGCACATCTTAATTTTAGTATTTGGTTGTTTTTTAAAAATAAATTTTAAGAACCTAGGACTTGGCTTTAAAACATTATTTTGTATTTTGCTTTCTCCTAATACTGATTTTCATGTTATTTCAACTAGGGGCAGTATTTTCTCATGGATTGGCTAAAAGTTGTTATTTTTGGCTTCAGGTTTTGTGATTATTTCCAAGTTACTCTACTTCCCCTGGGCCAACTTCCTAACTATGTAGTAAAACGGGAATTGTAACAACTTGCCACATCTGCACAGGATTGCTGTGCTTTAGGATTTGCAGAGGGCATCCTTGGATGAAAGGTGTGTGGTTAAAGTCTAGAATTGTTACTGAATTAAGCTAATGTGAAGTAGGTCATATTTTATAGGAAGTCAGGTAGGAGGTTATGAACTAGTTCTTGGCAAGTCACAGTGGTGATAGTGGGATGAAAAAAAAAACAACCCAAAGATGTGTTATAGTTTGGGTAATAAAACATATCTTCTCCCACAAGTTTAGAGAGTGAGATATAAGTAAAACAAATTACAGGGTGGTGCGTATGTGTGTTGTATAAGAGTTGAAGGTCTGTCAAACTCAAATGTAATAACATTGTAAAATCATGGGATGCTTTTCTACTGACTTGTTTTCTGCGTGTAGTAATATTTAAAAAATACCACAAAATGCTTTCACTAGACTCTGTTCTGTTAATAGTAATGATTAATTTTTCAATATACCTCCTATTTTGAATGCTTTATCATTTGTTTTCAGAATATTTTCTAACATCCAGTACCGTAATTTCAGATTTGCATTTGGGAGACACTGTAGGTATTTATTGAACAAACAACACCTGTTGCATATTTATTCCTGGTAGGTGATACCACATCCCAACTAGTTCTTCAAGCCAGGATTCTCACAGACTAACCATTTATACTTAATCCCTAAGAACTGATAATTTTCTCTCCTGAAAAATCTCTTGAATCTGTTTCCTTCAACCTCACTGCCACACTTTCTGTTCTTATCACCTCTTACCTGGGTCACTACAGACGTGGGCAGCTTCTTTCTGCTTCTGGGCTCACTCTCTTTATCCATCTTCCACATAGTCTTTCTAAAGAGCAAATCTGATCACTTCACTCCTTAGTTACAAAACCTTTCAATGGCTCCCCCTAGCAGCCTTCATTAAGAGAGGCAGCGAGAGTGGATAGTTTATGAACTCACATTGAGGATTTAATTTGAAATGGGTTCCATTTCTGTCTCTGCCACTTAAACCCTCTGTAACATTGACAGATCTAACCTCTCCTTGCCTCTTCCATCAATTGCAAGATAATTATTCTTAGCTCAGTGGGTCGTTGTGAAGATTAAATGCAAGAAAATGTTTAGTAGGATGCCTGCCTGGCTGACACATAGCAAGTACTCAAAAAAATGTTAGCCAGCATGACATGTAAGTCCTCTGTATCTATTTTATTTACTTTTTCTCCAGCGCAACTGTTTGCCCTTCTCTCCCTTCATATTCAGTCCTCCAACCATATTTAAGAACTTGAAGTTCCCTGCATGGGCTCAGCAGTTTTAATTTCTCCTGTGCTTGAAAAGTGCTGGTGTTGGTGGGTTATTATTTAAGACTTAGGTCAGGATATTCTAACCAGATCCAGCTGGCTGGGTTTGGTGCTTCTCCCATGTGTTCTTATAGGACCTAGTATAATTCTCTTGGAAGTGTCATACTAAATTGTAATTGTCACATCCAAAGGCTTTTAGTTACTTGGAGGTGGATATCATTTCCTTCTTAATCATTTTTATACTTTTATATTCAAAAGAGTATTTAGCATATGATAGGGACTCAGTAAAAGGGTTTTTTGAGCAAAGGATTTGAGTGCTTTGAAAACTTGATGCAACATGGTTCATGTAGGCAGAATTTCATATATTCTGGGAATGTTTTGATTCTGTAGGGAATTTAATTGCTGAAGTATTCAAAGGGGTTCTTTCATATTTTCAGCTACAGGTAGTCTCATAACCCCTAAGAACATTATAGCAAAACTCTAGGGCAAAAGTTCTTTTTAGATTATTAGAAAATACTGTATTGTTTGTACAAAACTGACAAACTTAAATTTCACATTTTTTTTAATGGTTGACAAGTGTTGCTCAGATGGTTCTATTATTTTATTTTAAAGTGTTTTAAGTATTTAGATGCATAAGGATATACATTAAATCATAAGATACATTAGACTGCTTTTTTGGGTGATTCATGCCATTGAACCAAATAAGTTGATAATCTTGAGAGACCAAGTCTAGTGGACAGATTACTTATAGATGATTTCTCCAAGCTTCAGGTTCTACCTCTATAAAATAGGGAATGATAATTTTATGTATTTATCTGCCAGGCACATTGTGACTATCAAGGTAAAATGTGTGAAATTATAAAGGGCAAATGCAACAATTTATAAATTATTCGTAAATAGTAAAGCAGTCTATACATTATTTTAATTACAACAATTGGTTTCTCCTAGTAACCTTTCACAGGCAGGGTTCAAGATGGACTTTTTATATTGCAACCTGTGGTTTGTGGGTCATGTTTTAGGAAGGCAGCAGTGTATTTAGTGCAGAGGACCGCAGCCCTGGAAATATGTGCTTTGGCATTTTGAGCAGACATACTTGGTAAATTACTGTTTGACCACGGATGTTGTCATTGAGTCACCCCCAACTTTTTGGGGTCTACTTCTTACTGCTTTCTTCAGCCATAATAATGTAGGAATGTTGAATGCCTAACTGCTACCATCTCTCAGACACCCTTAGGCCTGGTATAACACCATGATGTCGCTTATGCCTCATTAGGCCTGCTTCTGCCCCAGGGAATGCGAAACGGTATCCTAATGGTGTGAAAAGGGTAATGTGTTTCCTAAACATAACTTACTATGGGGAAAAGCAAGCATTGAGGTAGCAGTCCCTAACCTTTTTGGCACCAGGGACTGGTGCTCCTATGAGAATCTAATGCCTGATGATCTGAGATGGAGCTGAGGTGATGACGTTAGCACTGGGGAGCGGCTGGAAATACAGATGAAGCTTTGCTTGCTTGCAAATGCTCACCTCCTGCTGTGCATCTCGGTTCCAAACAGGCCATGGGCCGGTACCGGTCTGCAGCCTGGGCATTGGGACCCCCTGATCTAAGGCACTCTGGCTTGATTTGTATAATTGGTACTAATCTATATAAATATTTGCTTATATTTGTTGTGTTGAGACAATTCATGATGATAAGCATGACAGCTTTTCAGTTAGTTGGTCATGTTTATGGCAGTCTTGGGAATATTTACATTATTTTAAGTTTACAGAAATGAGATAGAAACCACTGCATAGGTATCCTAAGTTGCAAAAGCCTTGCATTGAAAATGCTGCAGCTGTTGGATATGAGATAGAATACACTAAAAAATCAAGTTGACCCTTTTAATTCTTCTCCCATGCTACCTTTTATATATTTAGAACGTTTAATTTGGTATTAGAGCTAATGATTTTTTGTGTGTGAGCATTGTTAGATGATAGAATTATAAGTGAATAAGAATAGCTTCTCAAAAGTTTATATAACTAGGAAAAATGTTTATCACTTTAGGAAATCCTATTTATTAATGTAAAGATTGCGTTCTATAACTACCATATTAATTAGCTTATAAAGTATAGAATCAATGTTGTGGATTTTTAAAAATTATTATTATAAACAACTTATTTTGGAGCTAGTCTTGCTCCAGACAGAACATACTAGCTTTAAACTGGTTTGCATAATTGGAACAAGTGTGTTTGTTGCTTTTTTGGAAAACTGCAGACCCATTAAAATCTTGCTTTATTTTGCTGGCATACCTTTTTTTATTTTTTTTTTAACATTTCATTTTTTTTGGAGCGGCAAAATTGAGGGGAAGGTACAGAGATTTCCATGTACTCCCTGCCCCTACATGTAAATAGTCTTCTCCATTATTAGTATCCCCCAGCACAGTGGTACATTTGTTATAATTGATAAAATACCCTGATATGTTATTATCTCCCCAAGTCTATATTACCATTAGGGTTCACTCTTGTTATGGGTACTTTAGGCTTGGACAAATGTATAGTGTATCTGCCATTGTAGTATCATACAGAGTAGTTTCACTGCCCTAAAAATCCTCTGCTCCACCTTTTTATTCCTCCTTCCTCTCTAGCCTGTGTCAGTCACTGAACTTTTTGTCTCCACAGTTCTCAGCACATTTTAAAAAAATCATTTATCTTGGTTCGAGTGTGAGAAAATTTTTCATTCAAAAAATTACATAGTTCTATACAAAGCTCCTGATACACCAACTGGAGGAAGCAAAAACATTGAGGTCCTCAGACATGAAAGAAGAGCTAGGGAAATGAAAAATATAACCATGCTTTAGTGGTTCTCCTTTGAAATTGTTTTAATAACATTATATTAAAGAAAAATTGAGCACTTTATAGGTATAAGCTGCTGCTATGTATTGGTCTTAGAAAGATGGCTAAGAAATGGTCTGGCGAAGCTCATGATACAGTGGAAAGTACATGGATAATTATAAGAGATTCTGAGTGCTTGTTTGTATAATGATGGTGGAACACAGAAGTGTGAATGATTGTTTTAATTGGAGGAGAGTTCACAGGAAACGTGGGAGCTGATAGGGAGTGGTGGAAAATTAGACTGGAAAAGTGGCTGGACCCTCTTAGAAGATCTTGAGTGCTAAGCTCAGGATTCGAATATCAATCAAGGATGTGGGGGGGGGGTGGGCAGGGTCACTCAATGTTTTTAAAGTGATGAATCTGGATATAGATAGGGCAAAATAAATCGAAGTTGATGGAGACCACAAGAAAAATGTGATTAAGGTCTTACCTTAGCGGTAGGCCCGGGAATAGGAAAACAAAGGAGCTCTCTCTGAGGCAGGGTGGCACAGGGAGCTTTGGAACCAGTGCACTATTTCTAGAATAGATCCGTGTCTAAGTCTTGCCCTTGTCTTAAAAAATGTGAGAATATAGTACTTTATGGTATTGATGTGAGGATTAAATGAGATAGGGGAAATAAAATGTCTTGGTCAGTTCTGGAAGTAGTAGCTGCTCAGTAAATAGGTTCATTTTTCTCCCCCTTTCTGGAGTGGAATACAAAGGATAAGATGGGTCGGGGCAAGTGTGGATAAGGAATGTAGGAGAAAAACAACCGAACGATTGAAACCTGAGTGATGAAGTAATTAAAAATGGGAAAGTCTGAGGTGAACAAGTATAAGAGAACCTATCTAAGTGTTTTTGTTCCTTTTAGCTTTTAAATAAACACTGAATAAGTTTGCATACATCTGCTGTAGCATTTAAAATATTTCTGCAATTACATAATATATCTATTGATTATTTGTCTAACTGTGTGTCTTCCTGTCTAATCTGTTAAGCATATTCCATAAGGACAGGATCAGTATTTTACTTGTCTTGCATAATTATGGAGCAAATGCTGTGGGCCAGAGTGTTACTTGCTAGATGACTATGACTTGTATGGATTTAATAATATATAACACTTGCCACTAGGTGGTGCTGAGTTAAAATGATAAGGCTGATATTCAAACATAGATTGGTTTTTTTCTATGTAGAACCTCTGGAGAAACTGATCCCTGGATTATTATGTTCAGTTTTCTGCCATTTCTGGACTGTACTTTTTGAGATGGAATATGAAAATAGCAAGTAGAAAATTTACTTGGTATTAAAAAAACAGAAAAGCATATGTCCTGTAGAAAGAAGCTGAAGGGAGGCTAAGTGAAATTCACAAGTGACCAAATTCCCCATCTCTGTATTTAAAGTGAAGCCTGATGGCTAGATTTTAGGCCGTGGTTTTTGTTAAGACTGTGGACTGCTTTAACAGAGGAGACTGGGAATTCATTTCTCACTGGCTTTAACGATAGGGCTACTGGGCTATGATTCTTATGTTCTCTTGTTTTTTTTTATTCCAGTATATTGTACTCTTTCTGTTGTGGAGTAACATACCATAAAATGTAACTATATCCTATAACAAATGTTACAGAATTCATTAGATTCAGTAAATTTAAGAGCTGGGAAAGACTTTGCTAATCCTATGTTCTAAAGTAGCCACTCATTTAAATTTAGGCACAAGGTAATTTATAGTTAGCTAATGGCTGAGACACATTCAGTGACTGAGATGGGGCTAGATCCTGTTTTTATTTTGGGGAGAGAGTCATGTTGGTCATACACTCTTTCAGCTGCCTTTTAAGTTACATGTACTTTGTTAAATTTTTTTTTTTTTCTATTTGTGGGGATTTAGGCCAAGAATATAATCTCTCTGTCCCAAGCCTGATTGGTGGAGTGCTGTTGCCCGTATTGCTTAATAAACCATTAGCCTGTCCATTTTTTCCTCCTTTTCTGTTTTCCTGTGCTTGATGCTGACTGTGTTCTTTATCTTGTATTTCTGACCGACCAGGGTGGCCTCTTTGAGAACACAACTGTTCTCACTGCACATCTCCTCACCCTCTCTGCTTTAGTGGCCTCCCCTTACTCAAGAACTGCCTAGGTTCAGTTACCCTTGGCTCATTCCAGTTCTGCTACCTGCATTAAATTCCAGCTGTCCTGAGTTTCTAAAGCCTCTGGAAGAGAAAATGGAAGAATGGAAAAGACTGAGGGAAAAAAAAAGACTGTCATACGGGAAAGGAGGCCATAAATTGAAATTTTATACTGAAAAATGGGTTTGTTTATGATGAACCTGATGATTTTCATAGAGTGATTTTTTTAGTTTATATATCAAGACAGTATTACTCTTGTGACTATAGAATTACTAAATCTGTTTTATATGTCATTTGTGCTTATCCAAAAGGAAGTGAATTAATTCTATATCAGCATTTCTAGGATAGTAGTGATAGTTTTGGTAATTTACTTACAGTTTATAATGAGTGTCATTATTTGATTAAATGAGTAGTACTGAATTAATGGGAGTTGCTGCTTCACTGTTATAATGTTAAAAAAAAAACCTGGATAATTGTAGCTTTCAAAGGTTATTTTATAATTATTGGTAAAGAAACCATTCTTCATCCCAGCCTTCCTCCATGTTCAGCATGATGTGTACATTTTACATACAGGATTTAGTGGCATTTGATTCACTTAAACCTAGTTCTTAGCTATAACTCCTGGAAGTTGTCAGTTGGTAAATTAACTATCTTTTATATTGCATTAGAATTTAAGTTCATATGGTAGCATAAGTGTGCCATTGATTTGTTTATTCACTTCATTTTTTGTTTGTTTCTATAATTTTAGGGAAGTGACTGTCTCAATGTGGAAATATTTCTTAAGAGTTAATATCATTTGTAATCACTCAGCTCGATTATGTTTTTGATTGGAAAAATGTTATAAGGAACTCAAAAGTTATTTAAATATATCAAGTTAAGTGAGCCACTGTATAGTCTTCCACCAGAAAAATTAACTACTGCTTTTAACAGTTGGGAATATATTCTTTCGACGGTTCCCCCTCCCCCCCAATGGGAATGCTAACATTCTATTTTATATTAAAAATGCAAATAATTTAACAAACATAATCTTAAGAAGATTGGAGAACTGACAATTCATTGAATATCTACTGAATTCTCAACTACAAAGTGAGAGAGATGGTATCTCCATTTTATATTATAGATAAGAAGTCTGAGAGTCAGAAGTTTAGTAATTTAACTCGTTTTCTCAGCTTTGCTTCTGCCTTTGCCATTTGCACTGCCCTGTATGTACTGATAGAGCTTTTGTTTACCTCTGCACTCGAGGTAATCTCCAGAAAGCTTCCAGGCTCTCTACCAGGTGGCAAGACAGTCCTCGATATAAGTCTAATACAAGGCTTTAAGGAAAAGGAGACTATGTTCATTTCTATTAGATTACTTTGAAAATATATCGGTGTTCTAGAAATGCTTTCAAAATTAATTTTGACTAGTTTTTGAACTTAAACTTTCTCTGAAAAAGCATCATTTATCTTTAAGTAAAATTTTCTATTTAATGCATTCCTGCAATGTTCTGTCAGTTAATACTTATTCAATTTGTATTTTAATTTTTTTCTGTCATCCTATTCCTTTTCTGCCTAAAAACTAATTTTCAGGTTTTTAAATTATTTTATATACACACTCTGTGATCTTGGGCAGGTTACATAAATGCATTATAATTTAAGTTTCCACATTTGTAAAATGGAGAGCGTATCTCAGAATTCTTGTGAGGATCAAATGTGTGTATGTAAAGGGACTGCCAGACTAGGTCTGCTCTGTAAGAATTGCTTAATGGCACTTTCCATTCTTTGCTCTGATTCAAACCACTGCCATATTTTTTCTTTACCACTTACCTTTATATTCTCATTTATGTTACATGTTAAATGAGAACATGGTTGTCACCCTAGGCTATCAGTAAACACCCTTTCAACTGGATCTCTAATAAACATCATTTTGGCCATCAGCCTGTTTAATTTTTCTGTATCCTTTGTTTTTTGTTGACCATGAGGTCTTTATTCTTAATTAACAAGACAGTCACCATCTTTATCTCTTAAACATTCCGTATTTTCTTTGTTACCTGCTCCTCCAATCGTAAAATCGTGGTTTGCAATCTTTGTCTTTCTCTCCTTATTTTTGACTTTATACCTGTATCTTCAGCTCATATGTTCAGATCCATCTTTCTAAAACTCCTGCTGGTTCTCAGGAACATGAAACTTAGTTTTTCTAAAACAACTTGTTCTTTCCACCACCTAGACCTGTTTATATCATCTTATAAAATAGGCTTGATATGTTATTAGTGCTGTTGTCCATCTAGCTGCCACAGGTAAAAATGAGCTTAAGTATTTTCTTCACTTCCTTCTACTCTTATATTTTCTTGTTTTTGTTGATGGCTAAATCTTTCCCTTTCTTCTTCCAGGTTTCTTGTCTCAGATATTCCGAGCCTTCTTGCTCACTGCCATTGTTTTACTCTCCAGGCCTGCTGCATCTCATGGTTGGACTGCTGTCGTAGCCTTGTCAGCTTCTCCTCCCCTCCTCCCACCAGCTGTGTCCTTCTTCAATCTGTGGCTGTTGGTGGTTTGTTAGTAGACATCTGTTGATATTTGCGGATTTGTGGGGGCTACTTGGTAACTTAATTTTGTTGTAAACAGTGTCCATAAATTTTTTTGAACATCACAAATAAGTTTTTTTTTTTTTTGTCACCAAGAAAAGTCTGAATTTAAAACAGATTCTTGGACTGGGGGCCCATATCCATCAGCCCGGTCAACTTTAGCACCCGTCTCATCCCCAGTAGCTTTTCCAGAACTAACTCCACAGTGAAGCTCCATGAGTTTTCCCAATTCAAAGTTGGGCTTCTTCAGCATTTTGGCTTTTCTAACAAAGACTGCATAGAGAGTATAAATAGATTGGCAAGCCTTTTCTATGTCTTCTCCAGTGCTCTCTGGAATCAGTCTATATTGACTACTTCTTACAAGTCATTTGTCTGCATCTCTCAGGTTATAATTTCCATCATCTTCCAGATTTGGCAGACGTGTTGATGCTGAGCGTAAGAGGTCTTCGAATCTGATAGTTGCCTTTTTTAGTAAAACCAACACAGAACAGATGAAGCAAATAGTCATTTGGTAGTCTTGACATCAAAATCAGTTTCAATCATGGTCTGCCATGTTTTAACATCCTCAGTACTTAGCTTGAATTTTCTAAATGCAACTTGACCATTCTGCAGATCATCTAGGCTCCCTTCAGAAACATGATCCCTGGCCCCTTGAGATCATCAGGTGCAATTTTGATTCCTTGAGTTCTCATAACTAGTGTTTTCCCAGTATTTCATATGTTGAGCATAGCTGGTACTTTCACATTATACTAATCTTTCTTAGAAAATGGGTC
Source organism: Rousettus aegyptiacus (assembly GCF_014176215.1). Classification (NCBI taxonomy): domain Eukaryota; kingdom Metazoa; phylum Chordata; class Mammalia; order Chiroptera; family Pteropodidae; genus Rousettus; species Rousettus aegyptiacus. Next base: position 14,596,209 of record NW_023416285.1, read on the forward strand.
AACCACTTTCTTCTTGGCTCCCTTTGTGCCGCCTTTTGTAAGGTGCTTGCTCTTGCCAGCCACTGTGGTGCCACTCAGAGCCAAAAGGCCGGTGTCCAAAGATTTTGCTTTTGCTTTCTAGTTGCTCTTTCATGTGGGAGAAATTGAAAAACTGTTGCAGACAACCATCCTAAAATCCTGTCTGAATTTTTAAAAAATCATTAGCTATATACACATTAATTGTAAAGGAAATCAATGTAAAGCGAATAAGATAGTTCCTCTACACATCTAAGTCCGAACCCCTCGAGATAGGCACTGTTTATTTACAGCATCCTTTCAGGCTCGAAATTACTTCTCTTGCCATCCCCCCAAAATAATACATAAATATATTGTTAAAAAAGCTCAAAGAGTAAATGTTGGGCACGGTATTTCTTGCATGGTTCTGGGTGTCAGTAGGTGTGACTCCCATTGTTTCTTTATGGCGGCTTTGAGGTAGTTCTCATTTTTTACATTACTGACTTGAACACATCTGGGCACAGATTAAGATATCTAAAACCTGGGTACTCAAGTGGATTCACTTTTTTCCATCTGTTTGTTGGCTGTTTATATTCTTGTAAATTGTGTGTAACTACTCATTATTCTGATGAAATATGTCTTAATGTCACTTTCTGAAAGCTCTGTGCTTTTCTCACTGATTTGAAACCCTGCTTTCACTGGTATATGTTATATTTACAAAGTTTTGTGAGCCCTTGGTATTAATACAGATTCATCAAATGTGTTTTAAATGTAATCCGTTAACTGAATATGGTATTCACTAGCCTTGAGGTCTGTTGTCGATTTAGCCTTTGCCATTAGTCTGGTGAGGAAGGTAGTGTTACTGTTTCACAGAAGTTTAACCAGGTTCACTTACTAGCTGATGGAAGAGTTAGAATTCAAACTCATGTCTCTGGATTCCAATTTCCTTGCCATGAATATCTTCTAGTAATTATGTGATCTAGTATGTGATGGTAATACTACTAGGCTTTCCTGATTTTCCTCCCCTATCTTTCCCCCCAGTTGTGTTGTCAACCCTAGTCATTGGCGCATGACTGGCTGTACTAACCTCTAACCAGAAGGTGCCCCTTCCCTTAATCCAGGTAGAGTATTGATCTGAGGAAGGAGGGTAAAGTTGAACAGGAAATTGGTTTATATGGCATTTTTTTCCTAAATCTATTTTTTAGAACAGTTTCATTTTGGAATTTGTCTCTGCATTTCATTACACAACTTTGGAAGAAAGGTTGTAGAAAGAATACAGGCTGGTGATCATGAAACAGATTCTGTTTGCCACTAACTAATTTGCTGACAGCTGTGCTTCATCTTTTTTTTTCAATGTGAAGGATACTTCTTTGATATAGGTTTTAAGTTAAATGTAATACTATACGTGTCAGAGAGCTCAATTTTCACACAATATAAATGAAAGATAATACTATTCAGAATGGTTTAAGAGTTTTTGGCATTCTAGATACATTCATTCTATTATACTGGAGTACAATTTAATTTTGTTATGTGTAAAACTATAAATGTCAGCAGTAAAGTTTCTGCTGTCAAATTTTGTTGTTTTTGTAAGATAGCAGCTGTGGATGTGGCTTAAAAACTGATGAGCATCTACAATGATGAGCCTTTTTGAAGCAATGAAAGGCTGCTTACAATTGGTAGCCACAGTTGCAGTGAATTCTGTGTTTGTTGTGAATCGCTAAGGGTGAATATATTTGGAAGGGGGTGAGTTAGGATGGTACAGAGTATTTCTATTCTGGTAATATTTGGAGCAGTCATTCTGTTACTGCTTTCTTTCTTATGACTTTGAAGGAATTTGGAATATTTTGCTTTACTTTTTTGATGATTTTCTAAATGTTATTCTGATATACATGAAGGTAAATTGTAATTTTAAGATATTTATGGACATGCTTTCTGTCATCAGATATTTTTGCTCTCTGCAACTACTTCTGTGTGTAATAGCACTTGTGGATGACGCTTTACCTATGTCTTCCGTTTAAAGCCATAAATGCTGGCTTGTTTGGAACTAAGTAGTTTCTGTTTGGTATGATTAGCCCATACATATAAACAGTTTTAGGCACAGTGCATATATCCATTTTTATTTCAAAAGTCTATGATCTTAATATGTTATTGAACAGATCCAAGTAGTTAACTGTAAATTATTAAAAGTAGTTTTACCCTGAGATATTGAAGACCACCCTGGAGATGAACTACAAGAAATAAGGGAGCTGTGGTATTTTCTATCAAAAAATCTAGAAGATATATTTCTCTAAAGAATTCTAGAAAATGTTTATTTCAAAAAAAAAAAGAAAAGAAAAAGGGTGGAAGATCAGTAGTTGAAAGATGAGGATTTCTGACCAAAAACTACCCATCACTGTGCATGTGGGATTATGGTCAGTTATTTCTGAAAGTCTTAAAAATATATATTTACAAATCTCTGAACTGTTTATTATTTAAATCATAACAGAGTCACTTTATTTGTAAAGGCAGTGTTTAACATACTTTCCGATCATAAATGTTGAGCATTGAAGATATTCGAAAAGTATGAATTAAATATGATGTTCAAATTAACTTGGACAGTAACATTTGTCCTTTTGTTGTGTGAGACGTGTTTTCAGGAAGGTTTTATGCACATTAAAAATAAGTTTTTCTTGAATTTAGTTATTATCCACAGTCACTTTTAGACATAAAAGCATTCCTGGTGAGTTACTTTTGATTCATGAACAAATTTTAGCAGAGCAGATGTAGGCTACCAAAGGAATAATTAGCCAAAATATATATATATAAAAGGTTGGAGAGCCCTTTGTGTAACATTTAATTTCTTGACTAGTTTATATGAATAATTAAAGTTTGAAGCAGTTAAAATTTCTTCTCTTGGGATTTCGCTCTTGTGACTGATAGCTGTAATCATCAGGGAAGTAGAAATATTATTTCCATCAAACAGGCTTTCCTAGCACAGGTCCCTAGTAGTTTATATTTATGTTGGATGATTTCCTGATTACTCCAATTTGGTATACTTTTGAAAGGTCACACCTGGAAATAGAATATGATGTAGATATTAAAATGGCTTAGTGAACTTGAGAACTTCCAGAAGTTGGAATTGTAATATATAGTTCCCATGCTCCTGGGGAAGGTAGTCTGTTCTCGTAGTAGGCACATGCCTCAGCTGTCCATCCTCTCAAGATTCTTTAGCTACCTCTTCCACTTTTTGACTTTAATTAGCTCTGACATCAATGTGCTATTTTCATTTCTCCTTTAGTCAGATGGCCTGCCCGTCCAGTGCTTTGAGGCACTGGTGGGTGGGTGTTAGGATTAGGGATAGGTGTCCATTGTGTATGAGGACGATTTGCAGATACTACAGTATGGAAGGGCTTACAATTAACAAAATCACATCTTTTTTTCAGCTTTAATGTGGAGATTTTACTTTCTATTTATAGGATCATCTTTCACCTTTTTAATGTCTATTTTCCTTTTCCTGTTGGAAATATAAAATCATACACAAATACATATTGGGACCCACATGTGTAGTTATGCCCCTGAAATTTCAAAAACACAACTTTGCATTTGTAGACTATATTATTCTATAGCAAGAAATGTTTTTTGAAGACATTTCTTAATGACATCTGAAAGGAACTCAGTGACATTTTGGAGATAGGTGAAACAGATTGCCTTTTGGAAAGATAGCATATGGGGCTTTATTTCTTTAATACTATAACTGGTTGAGGCAAGTTCTGAGAGTGAATAGAGCCTCGGTGGATGTATTTTGACTTTAGAGCTATTAAAAATTATCAAGGAAAAAATTCTGGTGCTTCACACCTGTTTGAGGGGACAGTGGTGCCATTTGCGGAGACGAGATGTTACTGAGGTAAATGGCATAGTAGAAGCGGCAAGTAGGTGTTAGGGGGAGTTTTTGTTTTCGATCATGTTGAGTTTGAGGTCCTGTGAGAGAGCTAGATGAAGATACCCAGTGGCCGGCTGTGTATGTGTATTATATCTGTGATTTCTGGAACTCAGGAGGGTGGAGAAGTCAAGATTAGAATTACATACGTGAAGACTGTTAGATGGGAATTAAAACCTTACAAGTGGGCAAAATCTCCGAGTAAGAGTTGGAGTTAAGCAGAAACAAACTGCTGGTGAGTATCAACATTTGAAGAACGAGTAGAGGTCTAGAAACAAGTAAAAGAAAACTAATAACAAAAAGGGTGAGACAAAAACCTATACATTGTAGTGGCACGAAAATGAATATTTTCTTGGAAGGAAACTGGTCAGTTGTGTCAGATTCTGCAAAGAGGACAAATGAGATAAATCGAAATGTTCGGCAGATTTAGTACTTCAAAGACAGTGGGAAGAACAATTTCAGTGAACTGGTGGGAGCTGTAATGTGGTTTGTTTTGGATCGAGGAAGTAGAGACAACTCTTTCAAGAGTAATGGCTCTGAACTTGGTGGGAGTGGAGCAATAGGTGTTGGCAGTACTACTTTGTAAGATGAAATAGGCTTGATTTATTTAGATGCTGAATGGAAAGAAACAAATAAATAGGGAAGGGAATGAAACTTAAATGGAAACTCCTGTTGTTGCTTTATCTGTGACATTGTGCAGATTCTCATGTATAAATGGAAAGTCTGCATGAAAAGAGGTTTTGTTGGAGAGGGGAACACATTCAATAATACTGTGACTACGAGGACATGCATAAGTTTGATTAACTTTTCAGAGTCTTTTTCCCATTGACTATCTCATTTTACTGAGGGAAAATATTCTGTATTTTTCTTCTGGAGAGGTGATGTTGATTCTTTCAAAAATTTTGTTTGCTGTCTCCAGTAATTTAGTTAATTCCTGTGAAGCCAAAGAAGGTTGCCTGTACTTGGGGTCTCTATTCTTTATTCATACATTGCAGGGGCTCTGTGGCACATGCAGCAGTTTTGCTTTGTTTTTGTACTTTATTATAGTCCTAGACTTGTGATTGCTCACCCATGTCAGTAGAAAGTTAGGTGATGAATTATAGTGAAGTGTTGTACTTTACTAATATGTACATTGAAATATATACAGAAATTTGAAATATTAAAAAATACCATGATAAAAATGAGGTTAATAAAAATTTGAAGACAGTTTTGAAGCGAATACTAGAAACTATCTTCACAAGTAGTTTTTTAGTGAGAACAGTGTATATTAAATCTCACCTAGTTTTCTTAATTGTGATAAAGTAACAATATACTTCATTAACTTTTAAATGTTGGTTAAGACTTTATGATGGCATCATTCAAAGGGCTAGTTCCAAGTTCCTTTTATTTCTATACAAATCAAGTGATTTTCATAGCTGGAAAGCTATTGTTTAAACACCATGCTTACCATAAGTGTTTTTAATTTTGCAAATTGCTAGGTAGCATAGCATACTCCAGGAAGCTGCTTGTCTTCATAGTTAAAGTAATCAATTTGGGAATGTTTTTGTATATGAAAAATGAGTAACTCATCAGGTTTGATAACCCTTTTAAATGCTTGCCTCGAGGTTAAGAGCCAAACGTCTGTATGGTACAAGAGATTTTTGTGGGTTACTCCCTATCTTTTGAAGATACATTGATTGTTTTATAAAACTACCCATATCCATGACATCTGGTAGTGTACTTTGTGCCATTCTGTGGTCATTTTCCTTGTTAATGAAAGGTGAAATAAATGAGTTTCTTGTGTGATGGATCTCAGTAATACATTTTTTACAGAGATCTTGTTTTTATTTTGGTTAAAGCAGATAATACTCTCACTGGTTTTCCGTCAGATACTTCTATTAAATACGTCAAAGGAGCTTCCTCTTTAGGTTAACCTTATATTTTGCTTCTAGCAGAGTGCCTGTCATATAGAAGGCACTCAGAAAATATTAAGCTGTAGAATGAATTTACAGTTGACAATGTTTTCCTGTAGATATTTTCTTAAGATATTTTTATTTCGTTAACAAGCCAGCAAGTACTATCAACTGAGGCATATACTACTCATTGGTATTATCGCAAATTTCCCACACTATTTAATTTTTCCTAATAGTAGTTCTTCCACCCATGCCATTTTCTTTGACACTATTTCCTGTACATATTTATATACAGCAATTTACTGATAGAAAAATGCATTTTGGTTATGTCTCTGTTATTCCCAAGTCATATTTCAGTTTTTTTTTTTACCATGACTGGAAGAACAAATATTTTCTCAAGGTATGTGGCTTTGTAACTTAAAATATTTTATAAGAAACTGCCGAAGAGGCATGTAAACATATATAGTTATATTCAGCGAAATTTTATAAAGTACTGAATCGAAAATCATGACTTTAAACCTCTCCAGAGAGAAGAAGCTCAAAACCTATAGAGATGTGAAATGTGTTTTAGGTACTTAATTTTTTAAGCATCTTACTAATGTGATTGCTTTATACTGTCGTTTACTGATACTTAGAAACAGAATTTATGTGGAGGGTGAGATTATTGTTGCTAGTAGATGTAAATCTGTATTTTAAAAAGTTATCTTGGTTTTGTCTTTTTGACTATCTTGTTATATCTATTTCTGATTAGTTCATCATTTTTACTTGGTGAAGAGAGAATACTAGAGGAAGAGGTACCCTTCTGCATTTTATTTATTTAGTGAGCTTGAATCGTTAGCATGTTCTCCAATACCTGTTTTGTTGCAGAAATCATCTTAAGACCTTCAGCTATTCTCTGAGGGCTCAAATCACTAAACTAGGTAATTTGCGGTATGCTGAAACAGATCAATCAGTGAGAGAGCACCATTGTCAACCCTTTCACCCTGTGGAACACTTGCTCTGCAGGTTGGGATCATCTGACCTAGGTGGACTGAGCCTTAGTGATGTATTCTAAGATATGGGAGCACCAGCTATGTTTCAGACTTTAGGATTTGCAAGTGGACAAAACACACAAAATTTCTCCAAGTATTAGAGATTACGTTTTATTGAGAGAGACAAATAAGTAAAATATCTATTGAGATAAAGGCTTTAGAAGAAAAGAAAGTTGGGATTAGGATAGGGAGAGTCAGGAAGAGGTTGCAACAAGATAAAGTACTCAAGGAAGGTCTCACTGAGATGGTGACATTTGAGCAAAGCACTTTAAGGATAAGGTGAGACTGTGGGACATGTATGTGAGGGAAAAACATTTCAGCAAGAAGGAACAGGAAATGTAAAGACCCTGAGGCAGAATGTGCCTAGAGCTGATATAGCTTATGAAATAAAGATAGGAGTCAGGATGACTCCATGGGTTTTGGCTTGAACCGTGGTAATTACAGGGTTGCTATCATTTGATATGGGAAAAACTGGTTTTGGGGTGGGGTTGGGAGATGAAGAGGTATGTGAAGGAGTAATTTGCTTGTATTGCTTCTGGATTTTTCATGGTCACAGATTTAAAAATGTCAGACAGTCCATCTCTTGGTTAGAAACATGATTTTGGACATACTCTAAATTGATGATACTTAAGGAAAGTGAACTATTTCCCTAGGCCAAACATAATTTTAAAGGAAAGGAACTTTTCCTGGAGTAAACAAAAGTATTTTATATATTAATTTTGGATTATCTAAATAATTATTTGAAAATTTTTGCTTTATTTTAAAATGCATAACTGCTCACAGTCCTGTTGATTTAAACAATAAATGTGACAATACTACGCAGATTAATATGTAATCTTTGACACATGAAGAACGTAAGTACTGAGACTGTATAGAAAGAAACAAATGGAAATTGAGAGACATGAAGTTCCAGTATTTAGATTAATGGGAAAAAGGCAAAATTTTTGACCACCGTGATATTGTGATTTATAAGGAGTATATATTTGATCATTCAGATGACCAAAATATATTTCTCTCATACGTATTTGGTCTTTGTCCACAGTTCCTGGCTCACAGCTCCTAAAACACTTGGAATTTCCTAAGTCACAAGGGCAATAAAGATGTCTTTTGTTATGTTAGTGAGGTGATTTTCGGAAAGTGCCTAAGGGTAAGGGCTGGTTGCCAGTGGAGCTAGCCTTGTGATTAGAAGGTTGGAACTTTCAGTCCCACCCCCTAACCTCCAGGGACCTGAGAGCAGGTCTGTATTTTGGATCAATCACCGGTGACCAATCATTCAATCAATAATGAATAACGAAGCCTTCATAAAAACCCAAGTGACAGAGTTCAGAGAACTTCCAGGTTGGTGACCACGTGGAAATGATAGGAGAGTGGTGGGGGAGTGCGGAAGCTCTGTGTCCTTTCCACATACCTTGCATCTCTTCCATTTGGCTGTTCCTGAGTTATGTCCTTTTATAATAAACCAGTAATCTAGTAAGCCAAATTTTTCCATGAGTTCTGTGAGCTGCTCTATGAAATTAATTGAACCCAAGGAGAATGCCATGGGAACCTCTGATCTGTAGCTGGTCAGTCAAAAGCCCAGGTAATAACCTGGGCTTGTGATTTGTAAGGACTGAACCCTTAATCTGTAGGATATGATTATCTCTGCATAGTGTCAGAATTTAGTTGAATTGTAGGATACTCTACTACTGTACAGAGAATTGCTTCTTGGTGTGCAAGACCCCCATCCCACATCGGACTTGCTACCAGAACACATTTGACCACATATTTAGGTTTCCAGGCATCACTCGAGATAATTTTTCTAATAATCTTTTATGTCATGAACAATTAATTCAGGGCAGATGTATCAGAATATCTGCTTATATGGCCTATTTTCTCTACAGACTATGTTTATCTTTCTATAGGAGCTTTCTGTTTTGATAGTGTTTATATATTTGGAAATATGTGCATGCTAGATGAGCCCCATTGCCTTGGTTTATACAATAGATTACTCAGTAGGGGCACTCTCTATAGTATCATCTTTTCTAGCTGCTATATTAAGGGATGTGCTTTGTGTGTGTGTGTGTGTGTGTTCTTTCCTGTCTACTTTGCCTGGGGTCACAATGAGTTGACATTGATCTTTAAGTATCAACAAAAAAAATTATGTAAACTGTTTTAAATTCAAAGTAACATTAATCTCTACTTGTAAATTTTTGTCCTAATGGTAGCAGTTTTAACACAAATTATTTTCTATGTAGAGTTGGAGTTTACCTCCTATCTTTAAAAAACAAAAACAAAATGAAATAAACTATCATGGCATTTTAGTAAGTCCATATGTACTGAAGGTTCATAGGGATTGTTTTGTCTAATGCATACAAGATTCTCTACCATAGTGCCCTATATTATCTTGATAAACCTTGAGTTCTGCAAAACTGTGCAGTGAAAGTAATAAAGCTTATGGGAAAAATGTGTTGGGACAGACTACTAAAAATCCATGGAACTTTGATCTTGAATACGAACTAAAAACAACAGCAATTCTAGTAAACAAAAGACTAGCATTTGTATCTTGTATTATCATCAGTCTATGAAGTCTTAAACCCTGTGCTCCAGGATCTTCTTCCTAGTTGTAGATCCTGGAAGGGCATTGCTTCTAAGAGACTATTTTCATTAAAATTAAAAATTTGATTCAGTGTGTAGTCATTTTCATAATTCAGTTGTTTTTAATTCAGGGGGAATCTTTTTGCAGTTTCATCTGCACAGGCAGCTTTGTCAAATAGATTAACCCAGTTGAAGAAGTAATAATTTCTGAAGCCACTAAATTCAGTCACTCCTTAAAAAAAAGATCTTTTGTAGATTTTTCAGGGTTTTTCCCCCTTAAAAAAATCATCCGTTGTGATTTATCTTTAATTGTGAAAAAATTTGTTGCCAAACAAAATGCTAGGAAGAACCGTTTATAAGGCAATATGACTTATTTTTACGCCAGCATCATTTCATTTCTAGTTGCCTAAGAAGTAATTCACAGCAAAGAAACATAACACTGTGGCAGAATAGACTTTATTTTTGTTTTATTTTGATTTGATAAGTAAGACCAGTGGCAGGTGAGTATTTAGTTTTGGAATCAGAAAGACTAGGCTTTGAATTCTGGCTCTGCCACTTAAATGTCACTTTCTGCAAGTTATCTGAATTCTTTAAGCGTTAGCTTCTGTATCTACAAAGTGGAATATTAATCATACCTACTCATGAAATCGGTAGTAAATAAATGAGATAATACTAGCCAATCTTTTTTACACATTGAGTTTACTAGTAAATGTTAGTTCTTATTTGCAGTTGTCATTTATAATCCACAGTATTCTTCAGAGCATGACATAACATACACCAATGACAAGGAACGTTTTCCAGCAAGTTTAACATTTATTTAATATAAGATAATTACAAGAAGGCAAGATTTTGTTAACATCAAATATAGGTTACAAGGATTATATATACAAAATGTGGTAAATGAGATTTATATTTTCAGTTTTTGGCAAATTATCAGAAGCTGTAATTGTATTTAGACTCTTGTGTTGTAAAGGAGATATAAAGAAGTTTTTTTCCTTAAGTTACGATAGAGATGCACTTCTTTCTATTAAGTGCCATTAAAAGTTTTATACTTTTCTACTTTTAGCTGTGACATGTAGTGGTTTTTGAGATTTATATTCTCTCTTCCAACTCAAAGCTTTCATTTAACAAAATAAGTTGAAATAGAACTGCATTTAAAACTTATTATTGATCCTTATTTGATTTGATGCTGCCTGTTGACATTTTTATTGGGAAGTTAAACACATACTGTCTGAACTGTCGAGTATCATGCACTGAACTGTTTTTAGTAAATGCTATTCAGGAAGTCATTTCTTGAAAACCTGTTACAGCCAAGAACTGTTAACACGTTAAATTTTATAAAAGATAAGTTAAAACAGGTTGCTCTTTAGTAGTTTGTGTCTTAGTGGGTAATCTAGCTGTTTTCATAACTATAAATATAAGGAAAAACACAAAAGGTCCTATTATAGAGACATTTCTCAAGGAATGTTGAGGTAAGGAAGAAGGAACGATGAATTCAGACGGGGTTTCAGTGACGTCTCTGTGAAAGATTTCTTCTTCCTCTTCTTATTTTTACACTTTTAAATTATGCTAGAGGAAGACGAGTTCTGGAAATCTGGAGGCAGGGCATTTTGTCAGGAACACCTGGATGCTCACCCCGTCCTCTGCCCTTCCTAGTCAGGATGTGGTTCTTGTTGGAGACAGATGAGTTTATTCAAAAACCAACAGTACCTAGTGTTTGTAAACATTCCTTTAAATGGAAGAAAACAAAGTGAGTGGTAAGGTAATCCTGAGGGGTATCTAAGTAAGAATGCTTTTTCAATTCTGTTAGAGCTGGACCTCAGGAAGGTGGTACTGGCAACTCCATAGGGAGCTTGGGCCAAGGTAAATCTGCCAAGATAGGCTGCGTTTGCTTCTGCTCTGTGTAACTACCGCTATTCAGTTAAGTTCTATGTCATCGGCTAAACAGAATAGGAAGTAGATCAGGCCAATAGGTCAGGAGTGAGACTGTCTTGTCTTTCCACAGGCACTTCCTGCATATTTGTAACATATTTGAAATGTTACACAATTAATACAGGAGTATATTTCTGTAGCATTAGTTTAGAAATCCCCAGTTCTACTCCCTTCCTCAGAGGTAACTACTGTTAAAAATTTAAGGCATATTTTTCCAGACCATTTTCTGTGTATTTAAATACATGTAAAAGTACATAAATGTAGTTTAGTTTTCTTTGGGGAAGATTGAATTTGCATATTCTGTATGATGTTCACTTTTAAAATTTAATAATCTTGGGTTCTTAGAATACGTTTAGGATTACTTTTGTTTTTTATATCTGTGTAGTATATATATTCATAATATAGTTATTACAGAACTTATTTAACTAATTCCCATTTGGCGTACACCTAGATAATAGTCCTCTTTTAGGAACAACAGTATAGTAATATCTTTGTGTACCACATATCCATGAGTATTTTTGTAAGGCATATACTTAGAAGTGGAATTGCTGGTTGCAAGAATATGTACATTTATAGTTTTGATAGATGCTGCCAAATGTTCTTCAAAAGCTTATACCCATATATAGCAGTATGAGAGTTGATGAATAGATTTCAGTAAGAAAAACATGGAGACAGGAGAGCCTAGTTGATAAGGTGAGGAAAGGGAGTAGAGAATGCGGTGGCTTGCAGGATGCAACCAAAAGATAGGTTGGATCCGATAACAAAGTATTTTTTAATGTGTTTCTTGGAACTTTAAACTTGTACAGACAGTGGAGGTCTTTTGAAAGGTTTTCTGTGTGAGCTTTATTTTCAAGAGCAATGACTATGAAGGCTAGGTTTTTGAGGATGAGAAATTGGCTGAGGCTGTTACAGTGATCACGTGGTATTACAAAGACCAAGGCATTAAAAGTGAAAGAATGAATCAGACCTAAGTAGTGATGCAGAATTAAAATCTGTGAGACTTTTGGTGGCTTAGGATGAACATTGAAAAAATTGAGTGTTGTGGCTATTAGAGTGGTTAGGTGACACCTTTCACAAAGATAAAGATGGAATTAGCAATAGGTTTGGGATAAAACAAGCAAAAATTTATTAAAATATAAGGAGAAATATGATTTACTGTCACATAAAATTTACCATTTTAACCATTTTTAACTGTGCAGTTCAGTGATATTAAGGACTTTCATATGGTTTTACAGCTGTCTTCCATCTTCCTAAACTGAAACTGAACCCAGTAAACTATAACTCTCCATTCCACCTTACTCTGAGCCCGTGGTAACCATCATATTTGACTTTCTGTCTCTGAATTTGACTGCTCTAGGTATCGCACATAAGTGGAGTCATACGGTATTTGCCCTTTTGTGACTTTCTTCAGGCTTCATTCATGTTAATAGCATGTTTCAGAATTTTCCTATTAAGGCAGAATGGTATTCATTGTACACACTTATCACATTTTTTTTGATGTATCCATCTGCTGATGGACACTTGAGTTGCTTTTGTTTGGGTTTTTTTTTGGGGGGGTAGTGGGGGAGGTTCTTGTTTTACCTTTTTTTTAGTTATTAGAGATTGAATACAATAAAGTTTGTATTCAATACAAAACACTGCACTGTTCTATAGATTCACTGTTTGAAAATAGTGTTTGTTGCCATAAGGATGATTACAGAAGATCTTAGTTTGTACAAGTGAAATATATCATTGTTTTTGGAAAAATGGCCTAAAATGCTTATTTTATTACTGGTAGGATTAGCAAAGTATTATTGTAATATTACCATAATGGTCAAAGATATGGTATAAAGTTAACTGGCTTTTAGAAGACCTAGAGTTTTTAATATAATCATTGGATTGTTGTGAGGGTTAAGTAATATGTACAAAATTGTGTACACTTTGAAGTGCCCCAAACAGAGAAGGAGTTGTAATACATGTTCTGGTTTGATTAAAGAATTGTTTTGAAAGAATTTGAATATCAGATAATGAAATAAAACAGCTGCTGTATCTGATGAAATAAGTGATATGGATATCGTAAAATAGGGATGATTGAGTTGCCAGCAAGTAGTGTTACTTGTTAATTGTGAAACTATCTCCAAAATCTTGATTACTTTGTGGCAGTAATTTTATAATTTAAGTTAAAATGAGAATAATGAGGTCAGAACAAGTGTATCAGGGCAGTTTTTTCTTTTTATTCATTACTACCTAGAAAATACATATTCACTTTCCAAGTTCTCTGCGGTTCATTTTTATTTAGCAGAGTTGTAATTGTAGGTCCACAGCCTGAAATTGTGACTTCTATTAATACATTTCAACACAATTCCATCTCAAGAAAATATGTTATGTTTTGGAACTCATTAACATACAATTTTTCTTGATGTTCCTTTTCTATTAAAATATACACACTCACACAAATTGCTGCTTACTAGACTTTCATAACAGTTGGCATAGGAAAATTGGAAAGCATGAAGAGAATACAAAATATAGATGAAGAATGGTAATGGAAAATTAAACAGATCAAAAGTCGTCCCTGGAGACTTCAACTAGTTTTTTTCTAGGATGGCTAACATTAAAAGATAACTCTTTAGCTTAATTAATTTCTTTCAACCTCATTGTAAAAGATAAGCTAATAGAAAGTAGTGGGTATTTAAATGAGATGCTTAGCATGTGGAAAACACATCATAAATGTCTGCTAAATTTATTATTTCTCATCTATGAATTTGAGACTGAGAGGCATTTTGGTGACTGGAGAGAACAAGATAATAGGTTACTCTTCTTAGCTGAAATTGCCTTTATTGTTTTACCTCTACAGTGTTTAAAAATGGACTATATCCCCTAACTTAGTCTCTATAATTGGAAATTTTCTTTATATTCTTACCGCATTATCTTTTATTTAACACTGACAAGTGAATATGACACAGGATGCATAATTAAAATACTAAGATTATTTGATTAATACATATTTTTTCCTCATTAGCTTTTTAAAAAAATCTAACTACAAGCAAGAAATAGACTGATTGTCATGTCTCCCTACCCTTTGCCCATAGTTCTGATAAACTGTAATACATTCTATTAGCTTAAGCATATCTACTTTATTATGTACAAACCGAACTACTGAAACCCCTGTTTTTTAAGTTTCCTGAAGTCTCCTCATCTCAATAAGTGACTCCATGCTTTCGGTTGCTTAGGCTACCTTGGAATCACCATTGCTGTCTTCCTTTTTTTTTTTTTTTCCAGTTCCACAATTCAGTGAGTTAGCAGATGTCATTAGTTTTGTCTTTACAATATGCCCATAGTTTCATCACCTGTGACACTTCTGTTGCTTCCACCCTTGTGTAAGACACACTGTCATCTTTAACCTAGTTAACCTAGTTAGTCACAATAGCTTCCTGACCTCTACTGCTTCTTGTCATGCCTTCATTCTTTCTCCTCTCATCAGCCAGATTCATGCTGATCTTTCTCTGCTTTGATCTTGATCCTCCTCGGCTCAGAATTTGTAGTATAAAGCTCAAGACCTTCATGATCTGTGGTGTCCCGGAGAACATGGATGTGCACACCCTCACCTCTACTCACAACTGAGCCTCTTCATCTCCTAATACCTTCTCCTGTGATTTCTGTGTTCTAGCCACACTGGTCTCTTTGTTGAAACACTCCTGCTTCAGGGCTCTTAGACCTATTGTTAATTTCTCTTGTGTGGAACTCTCCTTTCTCCTTGAGTTCTTGGCTCAAATATTACCTCAGTAAGGGCTTATTTATTGTACCTCATCCAGCCTTTCCTATCCTTCTTTCTTTTTCCATAGAATTTACCACCATCTGACATTCTAGTTACAATGTAGATTATGCTGGATTTTGGTCTAATTTATATACTGAGGCATCTACTTTAAAGAAGGGCTAACACATTATAGATATTCAGATATTTGTTGAGCTATGAATTTCTTAAGAGAAAGGAGAGACTGAAGGCATGAATTAGAGCCAGAGATTTGATCATCACATCACCCATATAATTAGAATTAATATGTGTGAAAAAAATTCTAACTTAAAGCATAAGTATTTTTTTATCATTAAATTAAAACATTCCTAGGAAAATGTTTTATTTTAGAGTTGTGGCATTAGCAGTCATTGATTAACATATTTTGCCATCAAAGTCAGTGTTTATGCCTGTTCTGGTGGGCAGTGTCTTGGGTGTTTTCACATTTAAGCATTACCGCAATTTTGTGCTGGTATTATCTGCAGAGAAGTTGTGACTGGTCAGTACATATCAAGTAAATTTCTAACCTATGACTCCTGACTCCAAGTTCAGAACTTGAACAGAACGTTGTTTATCACTCGGGACCACAATCTTTTAAGCCACCCAGGTTTACATTTTATTTTAAACAAAAAAGAGACCTTAACAACTAAGCTGAAGGAGAATGAAAATGATAGAGAGAAACTCAATTCACCTATAAACATTTTTACGAAAGTAGAGAAAAATTTGATTCAGGCTCTATATCTTTAGTGTTTCTTACTTGGCTTCCTCTTAAGTACTAGAAAGGAAAGAAGCTTCTGTTGATTTGCTTGTTTTCAGTAAATACATAGTAGTGTTGATGAGCCGATTTATTTGATTTCTGCCTTTTCTTCCCTAACATCCTTTATCCTTTGCTCAGCACTTTTTGAACTACTACTGTTCTTCCATCTCCCTCTCCACTCTCCCCACCCTCCTATCTTTGGTCTCACAGCAGGTACACTAATCCATTTGGAAGAGGATAGCTGTGTATGCGTATATATGCATGCATGTGTGTATTTATGTTTAAATTATACCTGTCCCTACTGTGCTGTCTAGAATTCCAGCAAAAAAATGCAGGCATATTCCAGTTGAACCCTGGGGTTTTGCAACTTTAAGAGCAGCAGTCTCATCAGGCACTTTGATAGAACTTTTTATCAGTGTTACAATATACATTTTAAGAAAAGAGCTTTCTCAGTTGTAAAGTAAAATTAGTTAAATATTTCATCTTTCAGAATTGCTAGATCACAAGTGTCTTTTATGTGCTCAACCTCAGTGATTCTGAGTTTAGTCTCTTGGCTATAGCTGCTTGACGTTCCCTTGCCCCAGTGTTTAATTGCAAAGAAATTGCAGTTTTATTATTAAGATGGGAATCATAGTAGTTTATGATTCTTAGAAAGATTTTTTGAAAATTACTCAAAACCAGATTCGGCTTTAGATTTGAAATCCATATTAGTATTGCCAAAAACTAGTTTAGTGTTGAAATTCCTAAAATATATGATTTTCATACTTTTGATACAGCAACAGTTAATTTTCTGTCATTATATAGCAGGACTGTTTCCAAGTACTTAGTTGACAAAACTTGTTTAAAATTTGTGTCTGTAGAACACATCCCCTAAATTACAGTATCTAATTTAAAGACTGCTTCATCAATTTCAGTATTTTTCTTTGTAAAAATTAAGTACCTTTAATAAGCCTTTGAGAATTTATGTAAAAACAACTTGGCTTAGTATGTAGTATGTAATACAGTGTAGGTACTGGAAATATATTATGGATGTTTGGTTTTTACTATTAGTCTCCTCTGTTTTTTCTCATCTATCCTTTTTATGTTATATTTTGTTATATTTTTAAATATTATCTGTTTTCTCCACCACTGCTCCTGCAGTTCAGAGGTGTGAGAAGATGAGATGAAACAGCATGTACAAAGGTCCAGAGATCTGAAACACCATGGTGTATTCTGAGAAATGTATAAAAATCTATATGGCTGAAACATATGTTGTTATCTGTATGGGTAGGAGGAGACCAGAAGCTGAATCAGGAAAAATCCTGTGAAAATGTAGTTGTCCAGGTCAGCCAAACCCAGCAACTTACATTCTTTATTCCTCCTTCTTAATTTTGCGCTTTTCCCTTGTCAGAACTTAATTTCTTCAGGAGCAAATTTGCCTAGGTATATTTTAAAAGATGGAAGTTTTCCATATCACTTTTTTATTGTCTATTTTGTACAGTAAAGCTTGTAAAATGAGTTATACAGAAGAGTTATGCAGTTATTCATGAAAATATTTTTTTAAATGACCATTTAAGTTTCTAACTGTGACAGATTTGAACCCTCAAATGTAATTCTGCAATATTTTGTTTCAGAAACTTAAAAATGGTTTTCTTGATTCACCTACCATGAGTTGCTGTACATTGGCATAGTAGTTCTGTTCATCAGCTTCTTCAGTTAGTTTTGGAATGCAATGTAAGTGTATGGTTTTCATACGTTGCTTAGGAGTTTCTTGTCCTTAATTTGGGGATTTTTCAGGGCTTTTGGTTATTCTTTTATTTTAATCATATTTGAGGCATTGTAGAGAGCTGTCCATCTGCTTTTTTTTTCTTTTTTATTGCTGATAACCTGACCAAATGGCCTCACCTTCCTCAGCTAATGAACGACTTCTCTTCCCATGAGGCTGAGACTGGTAGCAGTCTATGGGGACAGGGCCAGTTTGGGAAATTTGGCAGATACCCCTTTAAGGAAAATACTTTTCATGCTCATTTTTCTTTTCTCAACTAAAATTTATATTGATAAATACAGTACTATGCTTTTCAAGTTAACTGAAAGCTCTTCAAGTGCTTACTTATAAAAACACAATATTTCATTTTTAGGAATCAGATGAAGCTTCTAATTTGCACGATACATAGAATTCTGATCCTTCTTAGTGGCAAATGTTCATATAGCCTCTTGCTAAACAAACCATGGCTGACTGAGTTTTGTGTGAGAAGCGTTAATAAAGTTAGATTATTGCTAAATTAGCCAAGTTGAAAAATAAACTCGTGTTGGACTTTTTTTTTCTGATTGCTTCTGAAAGATAGGCATAGCAACCTGAGTGGGGTTTTAGAGTTGGAAATGTGAGACTGACAATCTGTCCCGCCACTTTCAGTCTCTGGTGCGTGATGTTTTGAGTAGGTTACTTATAGCTCTCCGAATGAGCCCCAGTCTCCTCCCCTGTAAAGAGGAGGCAGCTAGTCAGTCTTATGAGTGATACATCAGGATGAAATAAAATATCAAGTGCTTAGTATGGTACTTAGCATGTTGTCAACAAATGTTCGTTTAGTCTCAGTACCACTCCCTCCCGCCAACAGTCCTGTACAGCAATATTGTAGTAGGAGAGAGCTGAAATTATAGCTAGAAGATCTAGATTTAACTCCTAGTTCTTTTATTGCATGTTTCCTTGGGTCAGTCGACCACAGAACCTGTTTTCTCCTATAAACTGGGGTTCTGAAAATTAAATGAGGTAATGAGTAAGTGTGTCAGACCTAGGCCTTTATTCTTTATTATCTAACACATTTACATCCTGCCTTATTTCCCAGTGGTTAACATTATTCTTTGTGTGCAGGGGAGGAGCTGTACTTCAGGAACATTAACTGATAGTTGTGTGGCGATGCATTTATCTGGACGCACAGAGTCATAGGAAACAATGTGGATGGCCTTCCAGGAAGTTGTATACATACACAGAGCCATTAAGTAGTTTAAAGCTCTAGCGGGAACGGTCAAGGGGTTGCACAAATGTGGTAAAATGATCAGTTTGAAAAAGATGGTTGTGGCTGTCATAATTTTATTGGACCAGGGCCCTTGTTTCCGTTTTTCATTAGTTTCTTTCCACCTAATCTGATATAGTTCTTTCCTGTATGCAATTCTGCCACCATAAGCAGCTCTCTGAAGAGTGACCTACAGTTTGTAACCTGCATTTTCTGTAACCTACAATAGATCTAAATCTCAGAAATATGTAATTTTCTGACAGTGAACTTGAAAAGTTTTCATCATCCGAATCTATCCTTTCAGACAGGAAATAGTTTCACTTTCTCTTTACATACTTTTTAGCTCTCCCTGGGACTTTGTCATCCTGTATTCCTTGTCTGTTAATCTTTACACAAGCTGTTCCACAAACCCAGAGTGTAACAGAACCTTTCTAAACTTTCTCTCTCTCCTTGAAAGTCCTTTTTTATAATTTGCTTTCATTAAAAATTTCCTGATCAGTCATCCTAAAGTAATTTTAATTGCTTTATGACATGAATGTATATGTGTATTGATAATGTATCAGTTTTATTTTCTTTGTGTAGCTTGAGTCTTATTTCTTATAACCATAGCATGATGCCAAACTCGAAGCAAAAGTAGAGAGATTCTTAGATTTAAAAGGTGATACATAGATTTCTTATTTTAATGACATGTTTTTGATGGTTTTATGTAAGCAAGGTGGGTGGAATGAGGAAGAAAGAGGAACAGAGAACCTGCCAGGGTAATCACAGAGCAGAGGTAAAACTTGGTAGTTTGCTATCTATCTGTTCATTTATATGCATGCTCTTCATAGAAGTAAGCTTTATAAACAGGAGTGCTTTTCAATTTAATAACTTTATCAAATTGAAAGGAGTCGGTAATATTGACACCAGGAAGGGCATTGTTTGGAGGAAGCCCTGCTTTGTCTATTAATGAATTCCCTTTTATACAGGTGTGTGGGTGATTTCCAGCTCTCATTCAACAGAGAATAGAATAGTTGGTCAATCAAAGGTGGACCTGGCACCTACCATACGTTTAGACCAGGTTTTCATTTCTTGAGAAGAAAACCGAAGAATCAGTTGGGTCAGAGATTTGCGGGGTTCTAACATATCTCAGCAAAGCAAGGGCTGTCACTCTGACCACCAAGCATATACTCCTCATGCATATGAGGGTTTACATTAAAAAAAAATGACAGTGTTACATAATGGTAGTGGCATCTTCTTTGATTTTCTTAATCATGGCAGCAGTTAACACAGTGCACTAGTGGCTTAATATACCAACATTTAAGTCCTTATTTTTTGTTTTTGTTTTTAAGTCATTGAAATTATGAGACTATCATTCAAATGGAAGCATTGTAGTTCTTCGGAACCATTATGATCTCAAAAGGAAAGGAGAATGATACAGATACACTGGCTGAGGTGTTTTGAGGTGCATCGAAGTGTTCCAAGCTGTGACTTACCTTAACATGTTCTTGAAGTACCATGGCGTGGATTAAAAGGTATGCTTTAGAATCTCCTAGTGACCCCAAGGTAATGGATAGAATGAACATTCATGATTCTGTATTTAATTATCTTATATCTTAAGATATTTTAATATTTAGATTGTAGATGTGGTTGGATTTATGGTAGTATTATTTTCTGTTAGAAAAAAAACATCACAAGCTCTGTGGGTGAATTTTCTTTTTGAGATGGTTAGAGAAGACACTGGTGTAGATATTTTCCATAGATTTTAATGGTAATGAGCTATAATTTCTTTCACCAAATAGGTTAGGGATTATTCATATGTTAATCTGTAATTATCTTTCTGGTTTATATTATAGACTGGTTTTTCTGAAGTGTGGTCATTTCATGGTAGCCTGAACAGGAAATAGTTAGATAAATAATTCACTTGGGGTATTAATGTGTCCAAACAAAACAATTCTGACTTGGACTATATATAGTTTGTGCTTGTTTTTATTTTTTACAAAAAATTTTTTTCTGAGAGGAGAATGAATAATTCTTTATTAATAGTGTGATTTAATGTATGCAATTAATCATTCATGTGTTTGTGGTGTATAGTCCTACTGTTAAGTTGTGGTTGCTAGTAGTGGCAATTCTGGACTTCGTATTGCCCACTTGACCATCAGAAATCTTTTAGATTTTTATGTTCATAACATTTTATTTGAGTGACGTAGGCAAAACTACTTAATTATTTAAAACCTTGGAGGCCTAATTTTGTACTGTGTGCTTGCTACTAAATGATTCTTAAGGGTGGTATAAGTGAATCAACTCAGGGAGAATGTTGCGTTCATTAATGGTTCATCAGATTCAGGATTCGGAATTATTTATCTTTTAGGTAATGAATTAAAATGTGTTGGGATGGTTTAAGTCATGAATAGATAATGAATAGAAACACACTAGTGCAGTCCGTAATCTTTATCCATTAGGCTATCGTGTGTTAAGATCCTCTTGCCATGTCAGCAGTTAAATTCTTAATAGAATTTAGTTATTAAACCTAAGGTAAAACTACTTTATATTAAATTCTAGTCTATAATGACAGTGTCGTAATCAAGTTACATGGTAAAGTCAGCCACTTATTAACAAAGGTATTCATTCATTTGAACCATGTGTTTTATGTCTGATGGCATATAATAATAGTACCTACTGTCCACAAAGGTCTTTTTTGACATAATGTATGATATTTTATACAGTGCTTACGATATATATTTCTCTATAATATTTGCTAATTCAACTTCAGAAATCTCTGAGGCAGCACTTGGGTATCTGCTTGTTCAGTTTTAACTCCATAGAGCAGGGATTCTGAATCTCCAGGCCACCGACTAGTACCAGTCCGTGGCTTGTTAGGAAGCAAACCGTACATCAGGCGGTCAGCCACTGGCGAAGAGAAGCTTCATCTGTATTTTCTTCATCTGTAATAAGTGAAGCTTATTACAGGAGATTTTCTAAGGAGTGGAGTAAACTAGGATATAATAACAGCAGCTTTTGAGTGGCGCTAGCATCACTGCCTCAACTTCACCTCAGGTCATCAGGCATTAGATTCTCATAGGAGCATTGGTCTCTGGTGCCAAAAGGGTTGGGGACCGCTGCCGTAGAGGATTCTTAATGCACAGCTAGAGTTGGGAACTCCTGTTCTTCTTTGGAAGAGTTTATAACTTAGTGGTTAGCTTAGACTTGGGCCAACTGTCAGATTAGATCTGTGTTTCAGATCTAATACTTAGGTTGTTATTTTGACAGGTCGTAAGAAAGATCTGGAAAAGATATATAAATTTATATATTAAAAATATAACGTGAGTGTAATTATAATTTATATATTACATTTTGTGTGTGTGAAACAAATAATAATAAAAACCATTTAGGGTTGAGTGTGTAGGAAGCCAGCGTTAGATTAAAAGTGGTGATGATTGTTAAATGCCAGAATAGGAACCTCTTTGGGAGAGTAGGGTACTATTACCTTTTTTCTTATCCTGAGTCTTACACTTTCTCCTGTGATCTTTCTAGAATTAAATAAACAATCACTATTTGACTGATGTTTTCAACTCTTTGGGCTTTTTCTCATCAGTGAAAGATGATCACTATAGACTGGTAATTTATCTGTGATCCTCTTATCCTAAGTCAAGTGGGTCAAGAAGTCGATTTAGTGAGTTATAGTCAGCAGCAAGACATGTTATTAGAATAGAAAATAATATCAGAGTGTACCAAATGTAGAAAACAGTATTATACACTTATGTATATGTTGAGTGGATCATTTTAGTTCCCCTAAGTATATGCCTTCTGTAGTCACAGATGTCCCTCAGCAGTGATAGTTTTATATTATTTTGCGTAGCTGAGAAATGACCAGGATAGGTTACAGTCTATGGCTTCTAATGACATGCCATGCTCTGTCACCTTCAGGGATCCCCCCACTGTCCTTTTCATTTGAAGTGAAGCTTATTGCAGGAGATTTTCTAAGGAGTGGAGTAGACTAAGACATAATAGCAGTGACTTTTGAGTGACATTAACAAAAGCTGTTTTGTCAAGTAGAGTGATATGCATGTTTTAAGATTGTGTCTAAAATATAGTTTCTTCTCCTCTAGAAAACAGTAAGAGAATGAAGATTTCCGGTAAATTGTTTCACAACAATGGAATTTGTACATTAGTTTTCTACACTTGTGAGTTGAAAATGGCATAACTTTGCCAAAGTAGAAGGCCAAAGATAATAAGCACAATTCATCTTTCTCTACAAGTTCTTGAAATTGAATCAAATATACATAGTTCCTGCTCTGAACTGTGTATGATATACTAAATTTAGAAATCATGTTATTTTATTTTTCGATTAGAGTTGACATTCAGTATTTTTTATATTAGTTTCAGGTGGTTAGACATTTACATAATTTGCAAAGTGATCCCCTGATTAGTCTAGTACCCACCTGGCACTATACGTAGTTATTACAGTATTATCGACTATATTTCCCATGCCGTACTTTACATCCTTGTGACTGTTTTGTAACTACCAGTTTGTACTTCTTAATCCCTTCATCTTTTATACCCAGCTCCCACCCTCCAACCCTGTCTGGCAATCATCAAAATGTTCTCTGTCTATGAGTCTGATTCTGATTCGTTTGTTCATTTATTTTGTTCTTTAGAGATGGACCTAGAGGATATTATGCTAAGTAGATATCATATTTTGAAATTACAGAAGATAAAGTAATAACTCCTTAACCAGTGGTTTTCCGTTAACTACCCTGATAACGGTTGCTTGTCTTTGTACCATTGTATACAGGCATATGTTGCTGGTGGTGGATTCAGAGAGTGGGAAAATTGAATTCCTTTTTTCTATATGTTACCCTACACCGCCTCCCTCACCATCCCCACTCCACTTCATCTACTTTCAGACTGTCCAGTTCTCCTCGTATCAGTAGCATCACTTGGCTTTTTGTCATTATTTCAGTCATATTTCCTCCCAACTTCATCATTTTCTACCTCATGCTATTTATCCTGTTGAGAGTACAAGGTTTCCTGTGTTATATTTATTTTTTCTTCAAAACTGTCCCTTTTCTTGATTATCATCATGCAAGAGAGCAATTTGTGTTCTTTGGCAGATTTTTTTTTCTCCCAAGGTGTGGTTTAGAAGGAAACTTAAACTCATTCTAGTTTATTGGCCCAGAATTGAGATCAGTGGCCAGAGGCAGAACCTAACCACCCATCTAGGTTTAGAAGAAAGAGGCTAGCATTAATTTACGTTAATAATTAGATATGTTTCCAGTATACGTTTGTTTATTAAAAACAAGTCAAAAGCACCGTTCAAGAATGAAGATTATCTGCTTTGACACTATTTGAAAAAGATGTTTTAAATTCTAAAGATAACAAAATTTTAAAAATTTAAATCGTTAGCATTAGGCACTTTCTCATGCTAATTTGTATTTAAAACAATACTATTTTTGCAAGTCTATGGGATCTAGGGTATTTATTAAAAGAGTGCTTTAAAACCCTGTTTTAAGTATGAACCTAACTGAAAAGTAGAATATGCTGTGTCAGTAATTGTCATGAAAATCAAGGTCTCTCTTTTTGAAAAATACAGTGAAGTCAGTTTATTTTTTACTGTTGTACCCTCAGGGGATTATGAGGAGAGTATGTAAATGAGCAGGAAATGTGCATGTATTCTTTCTTCAGAATGCCTAACTTGTCACTTAAATGAGTACAGCTTTCCTTTTGATACCTTATCAGTGATGCAACCAAATTCTTACACATTTCTATGAGTGAGCTCTGTGAGGCATTGTTAGCTGATGAAGAGGGAAGTACAAATAAGTCCTCAGGTGTTCTTTTAACTATCATGTCAACATATAGACTGAAAACGTGCTACTTTTATGTTTTACAACAATGGGTAAATGA
Organism: Rousettus aegyptiacus; assembly: GCF_014176215.1. NCBI lineage: Eukaryota > Metazoa > Chordata > Mammalia > Chiroptera > Pteropodidae > Rousettus > Rousettus aegyptiacus. The sequence goes on from NW_023416285.1 coordinate 14,620,947, forward strand.
AGATGTTTAAAAATGTACTAGAAGTACTGGTGGTAGCAAGCAGCAAAACAGATTAATCAAATGTGCATAAAATTTACCTTTATTAAAACTATCTTTTATTGTTGAAATTCCTGTGGGAAAACTAACCTATGAGCAAGTCTAGCTCAGGGGCAGAGGCAAGTAACATAAGTCTATATAAAAATAAGGGCGACTTGGAGCAGATAGACTCCACTGTTCTGCCTGTTATGCAGGGAGGCAATTTTCAACTCCCCTGCCCCCCCTCCCCCGCCCCCAGTCCTTTCCCCTCAGTTATGCAAATTTTACTGACTCCTGTACACCCACCCCTGGAACAGGCTAGTCAATAGCTGGTACTCAGAAAATATTTCTTAAATGAATAAACTTTTGATACTGGGTTTTTAAGACATCTCTCTGTCCTATCTCGGTAGATTAGGGTATATCTTTCTTACCTACTTCTTAATTTATGTATGGAGAGAATGAGCTTATATTTAAGGAAATAATCTTATTTTGAAATGAACTTGATCTTAATTTTTACAGTTTGGTCATTACTGAGCCCTTTCTTGAGTTGGGGTTTGTAAGTCTAAATCAAGGCCAAGAAAATCTGAGTTCATAATAGCTAACATTTAATGAACATTGTATTTAGAAAATGCTTCTCCAAGTGTTTTACCTGTATTAACTCAGTCTTCACACAGCTCTCCAGTTTGTTAGAATTAAGATTCCTATTTTGCAGATGTGGAGACTGAACCTCTAGAATAACTAGGGAAGGGTCAGAGTGGTTTTTGTTGTTGTTAGAAAGCCCTGGACTTTGGGGCAACAAAATTTGGTAATATGTGAATTCAGCAGATTTTATTTACAAATGGTAGATACCCAATAGCCAAGTATAAGATTTTTTATAGGACGAGAATGATTGTGATCTGGACAAGAATGATTATGATCTGTTCTCATATCCCACATAAGAATAAGCTCTGTATTTGAACTGAAACATTTCCATATTTGGGATTGACCACATCTGGTTGGTTAGGAAGTGGACAATTACCCTTTTATGGTCTCTAGACACTCCATTGTGCTCTTTTATTTTTCTTCTACTTTAATCTCTCTTCTTCTGTACTTCCTCAAGCAACCTTTTTTTCTCTTCTTTTTTATTGCTCTTATACTCTAATGTTCTTTCTTCTTTTCCTCCTTACCATCCCTCAGTCCCCTCTCCATATTTACATTCAACCTGAACAAACAAGAACATTTGCTCTACATTCTTCCTGTTTAGAATAGTATATGAACAGTGCTTTTGAGTCTGAGAACCAGTCAGGCCAAGTGAAGATGCTATGAAAATAGCATAAAGTGTGGACCTAGGAAGTCAAAGAAGGCTGACCCAGGACAAGTAGTATTCCTCTTCCAGAGTAAACAGCTTGCTGGTATAATGGCCAGACCTCTAGAATTAATTCTTGAGGAATAGAATCAAACCAAGGCATTGATAGATAACCAGGAAAAAAGAAAAAGAAACAATCAACAATTGAAATGATTTTGATTTTCATTCCAAAGTTAAAATTTATACTTAGCATTGAGAGTTTAATTTCAATCTTAAACTTTCCTTCAAACCTAGGAGCTGCTACCATTTTAAAAGTTTAGAAGTTAACTGCATTATTATTATCAGCATACACATAAGAGGTCTTAAATTAGCATTTGATTATTGTTATTAAGTCTAAACTACCCAGGAGAAGGGCGAAAGGGAGAAAAAGAATTTACACGAGCTATAGGCAAAAAAGTGGGAAAAGGGTGAGGCATGGCTAGCAGGGTGCAGTTCACATAAAGAAATGGCCACTCCTCTAGAGTGGCTGGGGTTAGCTTAGCAGTCCGGAAAGCCCAAGTGTAAACAAGTAGAGGATCCGGGGAATGGGGAAGTAGCCACCTGGAAATTAATCCAAAATTCCAACAAGCAAAACAGGAATGCAAGGAGTCTTTTGTTAAGTTCTGTCTCTTTCGCCACTGTAATCTAATTCTTGAGAACATCTCAAGAATTTTTTTCTTATCATTTCCCCCTCTTCATCTGGATCTTTTGAAGAAAGCATCACTATAGAATGTCTGCATGATTTTCATTATACTTAAGTGGCCCTTTTATGTTCAGGGCATTGTCCCACATTGTTAGGAAGGTTTATTCTTGGATGGTGGGTCGGGTCCTACGGAGAAGGGAAATCCGAGGATTATGTCAGGTAATGAGATGTCTGAGTCCATTTATGGGCCGCAAGAGGGTGAGAGTGTTATCAGTTAACCAGTGATGAGAATTTCGATTTCTTTGAAGAGTGACTTCTGGAAAAGGTATAGGTGGCTAATTCAGTCTATCAAGCAAGCATAATGTTAGCTGGGACATGATTTATGGATCTACATAATTGAGAGAAGCAACAGATACAGCATTTAAAAATTATAATGATCAAAAAGGCATAGTATTGAATCAACTTGTAATAGCTTTCTAAATAATGTACTATCCCTGATGGCAACCAACTAAAAGGTTACTGTAAGCAGTTAGGCTTCTAAATCAGAGGTATTTTCTATGGAAACAAAAAAAAAGTTTTAATGATTAAAGTAAATTATAAATGTTTTTGAGTCTGTAAGGCTATCAGTCGAGATTTCTAGCTATAAGGCTCAAAGCTTCTGTTGCTGGAGTGAAGGCAGGCAGTGACAGTCTAATAGATTCTTCTGGAATGCAGTGATGTCAGCAGGTGATCAGGTAAACTCCCTGTGTGGCTTAAGTAGCAGCATCTCACTGAGGTTGTTTAGCATGAGCTGTTGTGGCGATTTCTCTGAAGTCTGTATCAAGTCGTCTAGCTGTAATTTAATTGTAAGACTCAGAAGAAAATGTTTTAGTTCTCAGTGATCACAAGTCAAAGGATGGTAGAAAAATGAAACATTAATTTGGAGATTTATAGCCTAATATTTAAGAAAATTAGAATTCTGAATGCAGTCCAGTTTATAGTTGAAAAATAAAACTTTGAAGACAATTAACTAAAATCTAATATCCATAAGTATGATTATAGTTTCTGTTGAAACACATTTTTTTCACCATCATTTAATCAAATATTGCCAAATTAAGACTTATTTCTTGCATAAGTCTAGTTTCAATTAATTTGGCCTGATTATTTGTATAAACACAATAAGAATAGCAGTTGATCACATAGGCTCTTCTAAACCTGCTCAAACATGACATTCCAGTCATGGCCTTAGTTAGTAATAAAACCAGTTTCTAATTGCTTCCTTTTGTAAAGAGAATAGATTCTTACTGAATGTTTATAAATAACCATATTTCTTTGAAAGTAATACTTATTAAGAAATTCTGGAGGGATCAGGTAGGGAGAAAAATATAAATAAATATCTCACAAAGGTATAATTTACCAAATTGCTCTGTCATAAGTAACAAAAGATTTTTAAAATCAGCAATATTTCAAAAAAAGGCATAAAAATAATTATCCTCAGTCATTCATTCCCATAATTAATTCTTGTTTATCTTGGTCATTTGCCAGTATTTCATGAATCCAGTTTTTAGAGTCCTGTACGTCTTCATCTAGTTTAAAGATATGGTCCGAAAATTTATTCTCAGAAACCTGTATTTTAGAATAAGTCAGTCTTCTCCATGGATCTTTCTGAAGAGAAAACATTTGCAAAAGCATCAGAGTAAAACAATGGCTGTAAATGACAAAAAACAAAAAACATTAAAACGACATGGTTACAGATCTGATTATAGTGCTGTTGACAAAGAAATTTGCTTTTTCTGACGTTTTGAGATAAAAGTTTAGAATTACAAATGAAAATATTATCTGTGCATAAAATACAACATAATTATTATTTATTTGACAAACCTTTCCCTATAATTTTAGTGTATCAAATAGGCCTAATTGGTTTAAATTTTCTCTTTTATAAGGAGAGAACAAATGGCATTCCGGAGGCCCAGTGGAATAGCCCAGAGTCATTTGCAGGTTAAAGTCTCCTTTTAAAACTTGAACCCTAGGAGGTTTGTCAAACATACTTGACTGAAAGATCATTTATTATGAAATATTAAATTATTCATTTACCCAGAGTGACAAAAGATATCAAACAAAAATACAGGTTAACTATTGTTGGTAAAACCTTCAGTTATAAAATACAAAACTATTTTAATAAAACAATCTTTGCTTTCTAGGTAGAAATCTTTTTCATAATATTTTATCTGGAACAAAATAAATAGGGGAAATACCGACTTTTTAACAGTGAAAAAGAACCAAACTCTTATTTTGTATCAGTTTAGTTTGGACATTTAAATTCACTTATTTAAGTGCATTCTTATCTTATTCAGCTTAACCAAATATAAAATTTCCTTTTTTAAAAGATTTATTTTAATAAACTTTCTATAACTTTTGTCCAGTTTAGAGTGTCTCCTTTCATTCAGGAATAACCAGCTTAAAACTACCAACTTTTAATTCTCTCAAAATGTATTCATTCGTTAAGCACAAGAGTTTAGGTTCACAAATATTTTCTTCTGCTAATCTAAATTTAGAAGGGAGAAAGAGATTCTCAAGTCTAACTTGTCATTTTTAGTAAGGTTAACCTATTTAGATTTTTTTTCAATCCATGAATTAATCCCATTTATCTATTTATTTAAGCATGGCAGGTGTGTTGGAGGAGTGGCAGTAGAAGTTTTGGAGTTTTGACATCCCATAATTTAAATTGTATTCCTTGGATGCAGGCTGGGAAGTCGTTTTCCTGTTGGTGGAGTGCTGCTTCGTGAGTTGCCCATCACAGTGGGTTGGTGACTACTCTTATCTTTGGAGTAGAAAAGCCCATTCTCATTTTGCAACGTTAAGCTAATAGCCTTTGTCAGTTGGGACAAAGACAAAACAAAACAAAACCAAGAAACAGATAAGCAATAATTACATGATACAGCCACAAGATACCACTATGAGCTCTCAATTATGTCAGACTAAGATAAACCACAAAGACCATTGAGGGCATTCCCTCAAACTCATGAGTCAAATTAAGAACTAGGAGTTCTCCTTCACATTTGTTGTGCAAATGTGGTACCGTCTCAGGTATGGACACTGAGGGGGTGGTGGAATGCTGTCATGAGAGAATACCTCCCCCAATAAAACCATGGGCCCTACCACAAGAGGTGTGTTCCCCCAATCTAGGGCTTCCTAGGGGCAGAAGAAAGGAGGAGCATCTGGGGTCTTATGAGTCTTTTGGGGTTCTGTGGATTTCACACGTCAGACTGAGAGAGCAGTGTCCCTTTCTGCTTCTTCAAATCTTGGCTGCTCAGTTTTAAACTAAAAAGTTTTAACTTCCATGGCAGAAAGTCTTTTTGTAAGTAAGGTTTTATTGAGCTGAAAATGCTAGTAGCCAAGAGACCAGTCTAAACTGTCAGCAGCTAGGTAGAAAAGACAGGATGTTAGCAATCCCAGAGTTTTATAAGCCTTTTTATTATTGAGGGGTAAAGGGGAAGAAAGAAGGTAGTCTGAATTTGCATGAGCTGTAGGCAAGGGGTGGGAAAAAGTGTAGGGGCCCAGCAAAGTCCATATAAAGAAATAACCTCTCCTAAGAAATGTGGGAGTAGCAGTCCAGAAAGTGAATGTGTAAACAAGTGGAGGATCTGCAGAAATAGTTACCTGGAAGTTAATCTGAAATTTCAGCAGGCAAAACAGGAATGTGAGTCTTTTGTTACTATTCTGTCTCTTTCACTCTCCAGCCACTCTAATTTAATTTAGAACATCTCAGAATTTTTTTCTTATTAAACTCAACAAAACTACATGAAGGAACGTAAACTTCTAAGGACCTCTTTTCAGGTATATTGTTTGTAACTCCACTTAGATTTTGATACCATTTCTCATAGAATTTGTCAGATATTGGAGAGTCATCTTTTTGAAGTGTTAACATGCCTTATTAAAGAACACTACTACTGTTGAGCAAGTAACAGCAGTAACCTATAGCGTTGTATCTTTGAAGGGCGTTCTCCATGGGGGAAGTAGATCCTTTCATTAAGATGAAGAAATTAATCATCATTTTAGCTCTTTGGACTTGGTAAAATAGTTCCTTTTTCTCCTCATTGTAAAATTTGTAAAGTTAGTATCAACTCATCTAGGGGGCTATATATAATTTTTTTCTTTCTTATAGAAAATAACTTACTATGCATTTTAAATCACCTTGCTCATAATCATTGTTTAATTCACAATAGTTTATTTAAATAATATAGTTTAATAACTATAATTCTATGATTTTTTGTTGCTTTTTTGTTTTTAAATAGATGGTATTATGATTCACTCATTTAGTGATTCCATACAGTGTATAGACTTGCATTTGAAAAATTGATGTTAGTATTATACTCACTCAAGGCAACTTTAATGTGAATAATACAAGCTTAGAACCTTGGCCATATTTCTCTAATATACATTTCTGCCATTAAAAAAAGATTGCTCAGCATACAGGTTATATCTAAGAAATCCACTGTACATCTCTAGTTTTTTGTGGAAACATTGGCATTTTCTTCATTTCTGGGATTCTTATAGTTTTTAAAGCCTCTGAATTTGAGTATTTCCTATAACTGTTAACAGATTCAGATTATCCTGGTTATTTAACCTCGTGACATTTTTCATATTCTCTTGTTAGATACTGCAACATTTCCTTCTTGGGATTAAACAGTTTTGGTTTGCCAAGAAATAGTTTACAGGTTAAGAAGTGATTTTTCTGAAACATTAAATATTTTTTCATGTGATAGGTGGTTTATTTTAGTGGGAAAGTATATTGGCATTGATTTATAAGTGAATTAGAAAAAAGTCGTTATTTTGGAAGGTAGAGTGGCTAAAGGACCAGAGAATGGCTTTTTTGTATATTTATATGTGGGTCTTGTGGGTCTTGTTATCTTCAACCTTAGTATGGTCATTAGGGGAAAGTCCTTCCTTATGATATTCTGAGCTTCAGTTTTCCCTTCTAAGTTGGAAATAATGCTTACCTCTTAGAGATTAATGAGAATTAATGGGAGCATATATAAGGAGATATAGTCTATTTTTGCAATCTGCCTATTTGGTGTTAAACGGAAATTTTAACTTCTACAGATGAAAGGCTTTTTATTAAAAGAAAGTTTATTAGGCCATTGCTAGCAAAAAAAAAAAAAAAAAGGAGACCCATCTTGGAGCATGGAGTCTTAACCCCCAGCAGCATGGCTAGGGAAAAAAACATGTCCCTCATCTGAAGTTTTTTAAGGCTTTCTATACATCAAGTACGGGAGAGAAAGATGTAAGTGGGTCTGAAAGAATTTACATTAACTACACAAAGGGGATGGGAGAAGGTGAATTGGCCAAGGGGATGGGGGGGCATTGGAGTCTGCAAAGCTCATATGTAAACAAGAAGTGGAGGCTCCTGGGGTTCTGGGGTTCCATGGCTCTTGGCTGTTGCCTTTTTTTAGATAACCTCAGAAAGTAGCCACCTTTAACAGTTCCAACATACACTAAGGAATGTGAACAGTCTTTTCTTGGTTTTGCACCGCAGTTGTTAACCAGTTAACCCCATTTTCTTCTCCTTCCACCCTCTGGCCTGTTGTAATTTAATTAAGGACATCTCAGAATTCTCTCCTTGTCATTTGCTACAGGCACATCTGGGAGATAGAGCAGGCTTGATTCCCGACCACTGCAATAAAGTGAGTCGCAGTCTTTCTGGTGGAGGGTCTTGCTTTCAATTTGTAAAAAGTGCCACATCTGTGGAGTCCTGTAAAGTAACAAAATAAAACAAGGTATGCCTGTGTATGAGGCCAGTTTAGGAAACTAGTTATAAGTAGCAATGAGAGCTTCATTTAACTTTATGGAATCAGGGAATGAAAATATAGGAGATAATTTGGGAATACAGTTGACAATGGCATTTGTCAATGAATTGCTGGTGACAGAAAGCAAGAATGAGGGGAAGAAGTTCATGATACTGTAGAGAAGAGAGACCACATGTCTTAAAGGAATATGTATGTGTAGAAGTTGTCGAAAAGGGAACATTAAGAAATAAGTTGCTACAACTAAGCTCGTCTTTAAAGAAAAAGTATTCTGTTTTCTAGTTAAACAATTTGATGTAGGGCAGTTGACTGCCAGACAGCTAGTAAATTAACTATGTAACACAACAGCTTTGCAGTTTGCATGGTGTAAATTCATAGCACAGGAAAATGTCAAATACATTGGGTGAATGACCCAAACTGAAAGTGGAATCTATACCTACTAGAGGCTTTTTACCTTAGTTTATCTTCTATTTGTTACCCTCAAGCTCCCAAGGCCTTTTCCTGTACTAGTGTTTCACCACCATGTTATTGATGATCTGAATTTTAATCACTTCATGGTGATTCGGAATTCAGAACTTTTCCTTTGCCTGTACTGAGCAGAGTCTCCTCAGATGGTAGTTGAAGTATTACGCTGTCTATAGTACCACCCAAAGCAAAGCAGTTTGCTGTCAGATTTTGTATCATCAACCCCTTTCAGAACCCCGGGGCCTCCTGTGAAGCTCCAGTGAGCAGATACTAGCCTGCTGGGCCTGCTCTCTGGGTCCTATCAGTGCATAAAGGCAGTGTGACAGGTTAATGGCTCAGATACACGTTGGCAGAAAGCCATTCTTTAAGCTTTGAATTGTGGTCAAGACCACTTCTTCAGAGTGGTTTTTGGCTTTACCACAAATGCAGGTTTGATTATTGTACTATGATGTGATAACAGAAAGCTAAATTACAATTCAAAAGAAATTTATTGTTTTGAGTATTGACACAAGCAGAAATGGTGTTATTAGAAACATTTTGGAAAGCTCTTCTCTATTCCAAACATATGAATTTTGATCATTATTTTTGTTTATTGAATATTTTCTCTTTTAACTCAGTGTCCTATTTTACATTTTTAAAATAATAATCATTATTTTTAATTGTTTTCCTGTAGGGACAGGCTTCTTTAAAATAGCTTAACTCTTTACCAACCTGAATCGTATGTAGCCTTTCCTTCATGCATTAGTCCCATCCATAAATGTTGGTCTGCATTATTTAAAGGGAAAATAAAAGGCAAATGCACTGCCAAATTCAAATACTTTAGAGTACCAAGCTATGTGTTAGAGGTTTGCTGTCGAGGAGATTGGCCAAACATGGTTTGATGGTGGTTAGCTGGTACTGTGTCTGTAATTTCTACCAACAGAAAATAAGAATGCAAAACCTCTTTGTTAAACTCAAGATGTCTGTGTAGTTTCTTGGTCCTTTTCAACTCAGAAAAAAAATGTACTTTATAGAAAATGATTGATAGTGTAAACACTGAAGTCATTAGACTTTAATAGTTCCCACTGCAATTGTAGCATACTCCCCTGGTGCAGGGAAAAACACAAGAGTAATTTTCAAATTTATGACATACACATATGTGCCCACAAACATGTCTATATTTATTTGTATGCAGTAGCCAAGGTGTGGCTCCCAAAGCAGCAGATGTCCTTAGATTTCCTGAACTTCATATATTTATAGCTTTAGAAAACATTTTCCTCACTTTCTAGTAATCAAAGAAAAATTTCCTTTACTCATAAAATTTAGTCAGTAGCTGAAATATTGGGAAGGTAATGAAAGGTTTCCTTTCAGGTTTTTTTGTTGACCCCTCACTGAAGCAAACCAAATCTATGGAACATCATAGTTTTAGGATCAATTAGGGCACTTTATAATTCTGTCATAAAAATTCATACCCTGGGTACCCTCTTCACATGTTAGTATCCAGAAGTGGGCTACAATTAAATTCTATCTCAATGCAGAATATATGGGGAACCATGAACATTATACTCCAATTGTATTTTGGACCAAATTCACTATTATGTGAGCTTAATGTGAGCCTGGGCAAGATAATTTCTAAGCTGGTTTTCTCATCTGTATAATGAGGATAATAGTACCTACCTTATAAGATTGATATATGTATGAAGTGTGATGTGCATGCACAGTTTGTAGCCTGATGCCAGCCCTCCAGTAGTGCCACTGCGGTGTGTTCAGTAGGGATAGGGACCATGTTTCTTATTTGCTGCTGTGTGTTCCAAGCTTCTAGTACAGTGTCTAACACACAATAGGCACTTAAATGCGTTTAGACAATTAATGAAAGAAAAAGGAACGAGAGTCTAGGAAAACAATTATACCATTTTCTCCTTATTCATCTCAGTTTTAGTTATAGATAGACAAAGTTTTAGTTATAGATGAAGTTTTAGTTTAGAGATAGACAAAGGACTGCCATCTTTAAAATTAACAATAAGAACATTCTAATCCTAGTACATGTTCAGTATTTTTCCATTACACTTCATAATTAGCGATTTTTTTAATAGATGATTTGTCAAACACTGAGGACCATAGTGATCCTAAATTTTTGCCTTCTAAATAGGAGAGAAGATTGTTGGAATAGCTGATCTGCAATTTGGATGGAGAGGAAAGAGAACCAGTTTTATCAGGACTTACAGCCTCATTGACTTAATATTTAATTTTTTAAAATGTGAAATACATATATCATAGAATGGTGCAGGCAAGAACTGGAAAGCACAACCTTCTAAAATTTTGGTGTTAAAATAGAATTTAGAGACAGTAGGAATAAAGTCCAGGAAAGAGCTACTTTTCCAAAGCCTGCCATTCGTTCCAAAAACATATATAAATAAATATAAATATATGTCTAAATTAAAGTAATATACTTAAAGAAAAGCAGAGCACAAGTCATTAAGTTTTGAGGGTAAATTCTTAATGTGCCTGTCTCCGTTTTTATTTTAAGCTCACCTATATTCTAGATTGGTGTGTGAGTGGCCTTCAGTTGATGTCTAGAGAATGCAGTTTCATTTTGCTATTTACCTAAGCCAAACTTAATTAGTAAATAATAAAACACCTGCCATATAATGCATTTTAGAACAAAATAGAATTTTTTCTTGTTGCCTACCATTATCACTAATAATTGTTTGTAGGGTGTATGCGTGTGTTATTTATATGCACTTTGGAGAAGGGGGTGAAAATCTAGATCTTATTTCCTCATTTAAAATTAATGCTATTAATTGGATAGCTTTTTTTGGGTGAATATATAGGCATTGCTGGGAGGTGCTATGTAACCAGCAGTCCATTCCTAATTGCACACATGAATTTTTAATTGTTTGTTAATACAGATAATGCTTTATTGAATATCTTTGTATGCATATTTTTGCACAGTCACACATTGTCTACCTATATAATAAATTTCCAGAATTGCAATGGTTAGAGATTCGAAGGAATGTGTATCTGAATTATAACAGACATTGCCAAAATGCTTTCCAACAAGATTGTACAAATTTAAATTCTCAGTAGTACTTGAGAGTTCCTGGTTTCTCCACTGTAAACCAACAGTGGGTATTATCGGATTTTAAATTTACAGCAAGAGATGCTTAAATATTTTTAAGAACATAAAAGCTAGCCATAGAGTCTCTGCGTGTCACCTCTCATTAATGTTTTTTGATAGGGTTGTCACCACCACCAGTTTCTGTGGCCAGCAACTTAATCAGATTGGTGCCTTTCTGAGGGCAGCTTTTTTTTTTTTTTTAAACGCCTACAGCACCTGGTATTCCTAGGTGGTCTCCCATTCAAATACTAACTAGGCCCAACCTTGCTTAGCTTCTGAGATCAGACAGACCTTTTTATTCTGATATAAGTTCACTTTACAGAACAATTGCAAGAATATTACGAAGGAGTTTACCCAGATACTGCAAGTGTTAACAGTGTGTGTACACAGACACACACACACACACACACCCCACCACCCCCACCCCACCACCCCCACCCCGGCCCCTTATTTTAACTGGACTGTTTGAGGGTAAGAAGTAGACATTGTGCCCTAAATACTAAAGTTAGTGTTTCTAAAAATAAAGACATTCTCTTACATAACCCCTGTATAGTTATCAAAACCAGAAAATTAAAATTGATATAATTCTATTTTCTAATCATCTGGTTTTATTCAGATTTTGTCAGTTGTCTAGTGTTTTTTATAGCAGAAGTAAATTCTGGATAATATGTTGCAGTCAGTTATCATGTGTCTTCAGTCTCTTTTAATCTGGGCCAGTTCCTTGGTTTTTCGTTTGTCTTTCATAACTTTGATTGCTTTTAAAAGTATAGTTTATTTTGTTGACTATTCCACAGTTTAGGTTTATGTTTCCTCATGTTTAGATTCAGGCTCTGCTTTTTTTTGGCAGTGTAATATCACAGAAGTGGTATTGTGCTCTTCTTAATGCATCATATTAGAAGGCATTTGTTTTTTAAAATAATTTCCTTGTTTTTCAGTTATAGTAGATTGGTATACAATATTATATTAGTTTAAGGTGTACAGCATAGCAATTACACATTTATATAACTTACAGAGTGATCGCCTCGATAACTCTAGTACCCATTGGAGACACTATACCTAGTTATTACAATATTTTTGACTGTATTCACATCATATTAGGAGGCATTTGATGTCAATTTATTCCATTCAGTCTCTTGATACGTGAAATTGGAGTAGTTTGCCCATTGTCTGCCTCTTGTTGAGGCCACAGATTTTAAGACGCATAATTTTCACACAAGATCTTCATATATATTTATTAACGGATGTTAGCGTTATCACATCTGAGTTGTACTATCTGGAAATTAGGCTTATTGCTGACCTAAAATGGGAAAATCCTTTCCCAGGTATGGATTTTTGGAAAGGCACTTTTGACCTCATAATAATATAATACCTAAAAACCCAGATGCTAAGAATAGCTGGAGATGGTGGTCTCAGACATCCTGCGTTTATAGCTTTCCACTCTTCTTGCTTCTTTACACAAACTGCTTGTAGACTGTTATAAAGTTTTTTTCTTAATGAAAAAGAAAAGGTAGAATAAAGGGATTTTATAACAAATGAACAGGACAAACAGACTCATGGACTGATGATTACCTGGGGAGGGGGGAGGGAGGAATGAAAATCATTTCTTAAATTTAAAAAATAAGTAAGAAAATGGCTAATAATTTATAAAGGGTAATATACATGAATAAAGATAAGGAATACATGGGTTCGAGTTCACACTTATTTGTTACCTGTTTTCCTTCTAATACTAGAAAAAAGATAAACATAAATGTTAATAAATATATCAGTGCTAACTATAAAAAAGAAGAATAAAGGGACTTTAAAAATTAAAGAAGCAGTGCTTTTCAAATGTTCTACACAGTATCTGTAACAAGAAGGGGAACATGTTTCTCTGCCTGATGGGGCCAGTTGTAAGCATGGCTTGTCTTTGAAATCTACCCCATAGGATATTTGTTCTAATAGAAACATGTTACATAAATGTGAGAGTCCAGGAGAACACATCATGGCTCAATCGTCTTTGTTACAGTAGCCAAGGACCATTACACCTGGTTCTTAAGGTTAGAGCAGGTTCAAAAGTAGTAATTGAAGTAGGAAAAAAGTCGACATGTCTTGCTTAAAGTTGTGCAGTTTAATAGGTTGTTTTCTGCCATGAGTAGAGAATAAATAAGCTTTTTAAAGTAAAGATAAATTACATATTTACTTTAAAAATATTTTTTCGATCAAATATTAACTTCATCATATTCAGTAGGTAGATTATTTAGGTTGTTTACTTTTATAAATCATGTAGATGAAAATCTTGAACATATGTCAATGTCCCGCTTTTCTTAATAGCATATAAGTTCCATTAAGTTCTGCTTAATAGCATGTAAGTCCTACTTTTCTTAATAGCATATAAGGTCCATTAGGGCATGGTTTTGTGTCTCTTGTTCACTGATGAATGCCAAGTACCTATACTTGGTCCCTACTAGGTGATCGAATGAATCTGGAGACAATTCTTTTCTAATTGGCTTCTTGTAATTTTTTGTGAGCAAATTACTAAACAGCTTCCTAATACCATTGTTTTGCTTTTCATGTTAAATGTTTTCACAGAATATAGTAATAATGTAAATCACCTATTTGTTTCCTTCTTACTTGTGGAATGATCATGTATACATCCTTGAGATTATGAACCATTTCCTAAATTTTCCCCAATTAAGTGCTTTTTTGTTTCACTTTCTTAAGTCATAGTTCAAAAATTCCAGTGCTTTTGAACTGTATAAAACTTACATACTGTTTATAGCAGATTTGGTTTAATTATGGGTGTGGATTGTTTATGCTTTCTTTTCTACTTTTTTTCCTGCAAATACTGCACCAGAGTTTATTACCTTAATTTATTTTAATCTTTTTATTTTAATCTCATTTCTGCATTAAGCAGAAAGTTTGTAAAATACAGAAAAATAGAGGAAATTTCTTTTAGTTCCACAATGCAAGGGCAGATGAGTTTCCTACATAACTTGAGCTACCTTTTCCAGGGACCTGTTTTTAAAATCGAAGTTCTAGTGTTACTAGACAATATTCTAGATAATATCAGATTTCTGTTTTGTAGGAGTACAATTACTAAATCGTTCTATACTCTAAAAAATTTTTTCTTGTTTCCCTCTTTTTGATTTTTGACTTGATTTTCTCATATGGAGCATATATTAGTTAGAAAAGGTGTTAAGATGGTGAAGTTTTGATAAGTTTTATCATGTTTTTTTTTCAATATGTTTGTGGTCATATACTTCCTTAACAGATTGGTAAGTGTAGACGGAAATGTATCTATTGTGGAAGAAAACAATATTACATCTCCATGGTGAGCAAAAAGGAAGTGTGAATATAAGTGTAATGTGTATACAAGTTTTTAACTTATTTAAAAATTTTAATGGGTTAGAGGATAAGGAGGAATTTCAATAATGTTTACAGGTAGGAATTACTATGTTTAATGATTAATGACAACTTTTAAAAATTTTTTCACACTTCCAGGAATATGAAAATAGATTTAACTACAATAATTAATATTTCCCCAGCTTTTATTTTGAATAAAAATCATTGTTATTTTAGAAAGGGAAAGCTAGTGAAGATTAAGTAAAATGAATTTGCTAGCTTCAAATTATAATTACGATAGATATTTTGGATAATGTAAATTTTCTTGAGCCATAGTATTTATTATATGATCACTAGTAGGTAATGATGACATACAGATTTTCGTATTTCGTTTGCCTGGCTCAATATGAGGGAAAAGTTTATAGAGCAGAACAAGAAGGAATGGACATGGGTTGGAATATAATCAACTTTATATTTACTTTTGCTCGTTACTTTAAAAAACAGGCCAGATTCATAACTTTTTTCCTTTAAATATATAACTGTTTTGATCATTACATTTAGTCAGAACTATGTGTTATTAGTATGCATAAAATTTGAGAAACCTCATGCAAATGAGATTGGACAGTCTATTATATAAAAAGATAATTTGGATAGCAGTGACTCTTAGTGTGAGGAATTAACTCAGTATTTCATAATATTGAGTGTTTTTATGGCACTTAAGGATTTAGATTTTTTTGCAATGTTAAATATACCATAGACCTGATATGAAAAGAATCTTACATAAAAGTGGTCTAAACTTGGTCCAGGCTTATTTCTGGTTCAGTTGTCAGCCCAGATCATGTTGATAGACACTTGTTTTTAAAGTATAATTCAAAATAAAAATTTGTACCTGCCTATTTCACTATTGCCCGTTGCAAGAAGGAGAGACAGAACTTAAATCTTTAAATGATAATCAGTCTCTGAGTGATTGATAGCTGTTTTCATTTCTGCTGCAAAGTTATTTTAATTGTCTGATATAAATACTAAATTATGAATTTTCTTATGTCATTTGTGAGTAAAGATGGACATTCTTTTTGTAATAGATAATTCTTGAAGTTTTTTTGTTCATTACACATAAGATTAGTAGTGGAAAATACATCTTGAAAAGTGCAGGATGCATATAGTACTAGGTTGTTAATGCGTAGACCTATGAATTTTATTAAATAATTAGAATTTAGTTCAGTTGTGACCCTAAGAATTATTCATTGTAAACCTATTAAAGGCTTTCATGAGTTTTCTCAGAAAACCTATTTTCCCATTCCAGTAGATGCGGTAACCATTTAGTTTTATAAATAGACATATGATGGCATATGCATTAAAGAGGATTGAGATGCACACAAAAATTATTAGCTGCTTCATTATGTTCTGGAGAAGCAACTTGATCTTATTAAGATTTAGAAGATTCCTAGCCTGGGGATGACACCTAGATGGAATGATGTATCATTTTGAAACTCAGCAGGCAAACTGTTGAGTTCTCTTGCTTATGTTTCCTAAGGCACAGGAGGGAAGTTGTACAAGCATGCTCTGTAATTTAATTGTTGACTATCTACTAGGCATGTCCAAAGAAGACCATAGTTTACATTAAGTTGCGAATCTAATTTTGAAAGCACTAAAAAACAATCGACACTTGAATTTTGAGTGCAGTGGGTCTCCTACTAGTGACTAATAACACTGTGTTAATCCGGTGTTTGATCCCAGAGCGTGCTTGATGGTTGGGGTATTAGCAGAAGTTTTTATCTCATTTGTTGACTGTCTTTAAAATTTCCACCATTTTAAGCCCTTAGGTAGATTCTGGCCACACCCCACTTTGTTTCTCTTTATAGAATATTATTCTGCTTTTAAAATATTTATGCAAAGAAATTTTGTGTGTGTGTGTGTGAACTGGTTTAAACATGTTTGTTTTATATCTAATATAGTGAGGCAGTTTTATTTTTATCATATGCTATAATGCTACATTTAATCAGTTTCAAAGGTTCAAAAAACTCCTGTGAAAAAAGATTCAAGAGTAGATTTTTGCCTTTGATTCCATAATTGTAATTCATGGATTAGCCAACAGTTTAGTGTTATTTAAACCTATGGTCTTCAGCAGCCTTGCTAATGTTACTAGTAAAACATTGCATTTTGTTTTTTGATATTTTACAATTAGAATATTCTATAGGATGGAATCAAAGAAAATAATAAAAATTTTTTACAAAAATGTGGGTTATTTACTCATTTTTTCGTGCTGCTTCAGTTAAAGTCACTTTTCAGTATTTCAGAGTTAATGAAAACACCAAAGTATTCAAAGTCACAGACACCCATTGCTTGAAAATTATGAGATCCTAAACAATGTCACATAGCATTAAATTACTCTATGAAATGAACTGCATGGGATTCAAAGACTTTTATCATCAAAGTTAGTAATTTTATGGAACATCACAAATACAGAGAAATCTTAAGTCAAATTAAGCTCTACAGCCTACATCTGATTATGAACAAGCTACTTAACCTGTTTAATAACCACAATCTTGCTTTAAAAAGAAAATTTAAAAAATTCTCTTGGTTTTGTTTCTTCAAGTGCTGTACCTCCATCATCTTTTTCAGAAGACTTCACTTCCTATTTTGAAGGAAATAGGTCATCACTTAAGAATTAATTTCTTCTTCTTAAACCTATCTTTCTTAACCTCACAGTTGACTTCTTTTGTTATTTTAGCTTAACTATGTATAACTAAAAAAGAGTAATACAGTTCACCCTTGAACAACATGGAAGTTAGGGGTACAACCCCCCCTGCACAGTCAAAAATCTGAGTATAACTTTTGATATTCTAAACTCTTTACTAATAGCTGGCTGTTGACCAGATGCCTTACCAATAACAAACAGTTGATTAACACATGTTTTGTATGTTCTATGTATTATTTACTGTTTTCTTAGAATAAAGTAAGCTAGGGAAAAGAAAATATTATTAAGAAAATCATAAGAAAATACATTTATGTTATTTATTGAAAAAATAAAACAAAACCCATGTATAAGTGGACCTGTGCGTTTCAAACCCATGTTGTCCAAGGGTCAGCTGTAATCACTAACATTTATTGAGCACTTACTGCATTTCAAGCACTATTCTATGTGTTTTCTGTATATTAACACATTTAATCCTTTCAGCAACTCTTGATGTAAGTACAACCCTTGTTCCCTTTTTACAGATGAGGAAGCTGAGGTCTAGAAAGTCGGGTAACTTTAGGGTTACACAGTAAGTAAATACCAAATCATGGATTTGAACCCAGCCAGTCTTACCCTAGAGCCTTTCTTTTAACATCAATGCTGCATTCTAATTCCAGCCTAAATTATGTTTTCTTGTCTTTGCTCGTGCGTTTCTCTTCGCCCCTTTCCCAGCCAGTTCTGTTCATTTAGCCTATTTCTTTTTGAAGGGTGCTGAATCATAAACTAGTGAAGTAGTCGACATCTAGGTTTAAATTTTAACTCTGCCTTCCAGTTAATTTGCTTTGTGACATTGGGCATGTCGCTTTCTACATCTTTAGAAATGGGCCAGTATGTTCCTTGTGGAATTAGGTTATAACGATTAGAGTATAATGTATAAAAAATGTATAGCATAGTGCCAGCACCTGATAAACTCTTGTGAACTCTGCACTACCTCTTGAGCTGTGAGGATTTTCCTGGGTGCTGCAGATTGTGTGAGATGAAAGTCTTTGGTTAGTGGTTTTTTTGCAGGATGTCTGAAAGGTACCTAGCACACATCTAATCAGTGTGCTGCATACTCATAGTGGATGTGTAAGGTCCACTTGGGGTGTGTTATATTTGTTTAGGAACCATTTTAAAGTATGTATTTTGTTATTTCTGGGTATAGATGTTTACTAGAAGATTTCTCTTCACACTGGTCTTCGGTAGGGGTGAAGTATACATTATAGAGGAGATTTCATAGTTCCTAAAACACTGGCTGAGGAGGATTACATACAGCCTATTTAATTTTTTTTTCTTATTTTTTCCAGAAAATTTGGTGAGCGACCTCCACCTAAACGGCTCACTAGGTAAGCATTATGTTAGCCTTTCACTCAAACATTTCATAAAAGTATTGGATCCTATCATTTTAGAAACTGTATTAGGTCCTCTTGAAAATAAGTTTATGAAATATTGGTATCTAGATTATAAGCTTATTATCATCTTTCCTATCCCACATCCCCTCCCTCACCAAAAAAAAAACAAAAAACAAAAAACAGAAAACAGGATAAGAGGGTGGAGTTCAAAGGGGAAAATGAAACCTTTGAACAATTAATCTTTGGGTATCATGTAATTTATATAACACGGGCTGCAGTGTAAAGATAGCTTGCTATATCTAGCTGCATTTAGCTTATCACAATTTGTTGATTTTAAGTGCCACTTGAAAGTTACTTAATAAATGCTTTTAGAAAAGAATTCTATAGGAAACCAAAGATTTTACCCATTTTTAATGAGTCTATAATTTAATTAATTTTAATTACAAATATTAAATTTAAAAGTATTGAAAACGATTTAAAAAAATTCTAACAATCAGTGGTTGTAAAATAAAAAGTAAGATGCTCAGTTCAATAGTTTTAGTCCTAGAGTTAATGCTAGCACTGAATTGTTAGTATCTTTTAAGAAAATTGTATACATATAAAACACGCCTGTCATTTTTTTTTAAAGTCTGACATCATACTTGACCATTGTTCTATATCTTTTAATACCTCTTAATTGTATATCTTTTGCCTCGTTCTCTACATTGTCTTTATACTGTCTTTATTTTACATTTCATATTGATAGCCATTTCCACTTTTTTCCACTTTTAAAAAGCTGTCGTACTCAGAGAATGATGGGGACATGCCAGCAGGACTCAAAGGGAGCCAGCTTGAAGAGGCTCCCTGTAGCCAAGTCATAGGCACTTCAATCATCAAAATTAATAATAATAGTAATGGATTCAAACCCATATAATGACAATTTAGAAGTCTACAGCAAGTTAAAAAATGATTCAGTAAATAGAGGAGAGGAGATAGCTTTTCCTTACAGAAGAAATCTACCTAATGTAGAAGGAATGATGGAACCAGAAAATCACACTTTGGTAACCACTACAGTGTTAATTGTTTAAAGCAAAAAATCATCAATGAGTGCTTAAACTATTGGTTTAAAATCTAATGAGAAACAAAATATTTACATAGTCTCTAAGTGTGCCCTCACAAAGCATGTACTAATTATAAAGCAAAAAATAATAACATGACAGTGAGGAAACTCAGCAGATGCCACTTTAATTAAGTGATCGAAATTAACACCACCAGTAATGGACAAATACATATTATGTGCATCCCGAGAGGGACACAATATCACTTTTATAGGGTTGTCACTGCAATGCTTAAACATCAAACAGGCATAAACGAGGGACATTCTATAAAATTAATGGCATTTACTCTTCAGAATTTTCAAGATCATGAAAAACAAAGACAGGAATTCCAGATTAAAGGAGATCAACAAGACATGACAACTAAATTCAACTAAATCCTAGACCAGGAGAAAATTTTCTTTTGCTCTAAAGTTGGAGTTGGAAAACGTTTTCTGTAATGGGCCAATTAAGAAACATGTGGGGCTTTTCAAGCCATACCGAGTCTTTTGTGACTTTTCAACTCTTCGTTTATCCCCCAATCAGCCGTAGAAAACATATAAACAAACATCGGCATATCTTTTGCAGCTCAACTGAATTTTGAAAAACTGGTGGTTATCCTGATTTGGCTTGATGGTGGTAGTTTCTCAATACTGCTCCTTCCCCTCCCTCTAATAAAGAACATTAGTGAGACAATAGCAGCATGTTGAGTAAAACCTGTGGATACAAATATTCTATCAGTGATAATCGCATTGTGATTGTATGAGAGTGTCTTTGTTTTAGGAAATAAACACTGAAGTATTTTGGGTAAAGGGGTTTTATGTCCACAGTGTGCTATTAAATATTTTAAAATGTAGTATACCAATATGGTAACATGTTAACAAATTTGGGGAATCTAGGGAAAGGGTCTAGGAATTCTTGTATTACTTTTGCAACTTTTCTGTAAGTTTGAAATTAGCTTCAATATTTTTTTAAAAAAAAACTTTTTAAAAAAGGTATTACATAAATATTCCAGATCAAGTGGGCTCAGAAAATATAACTTGTCTTACAGGTCCGTGTAAATAATATTTTTAATTACTTATTTTTATATGTCTTGAAAGAATTCTAAGTGGAATTGCTTAATTCACATATATAGACATTTTGAAATTTAAAATTTAATAGATAAATATTTTTATTTCATTACCAACAGCAATAGGTTGGAGTGACTCCTAACAATAAAATATATTTTGATGAATAAATTAGTTACTTTAATGGACACCTCTATAAAAATAGCAGTCAAGACAATGATAATAAATATAAGGAAAAATTCCTTTCCATAAATATATACAATAATATAGTTAGGTCCCATCTACTTTATTATGATTTTCCATTTACCCTTTAAGCAGTTATCCCTGTTTGGAAAATTTTAGTAGCTTTTAGGACTGCCCGCTTCTGGCCAGGATGGAGTAACAGGGACTGGAATTACTCTTCGGCCTGAAACAACTAAAAACCTGGACAAAAATATATGAAACAGCGGTTTTCAAGATATTGGACGGCAGGCAAGAAAGGACAGTGATCCTTGAGAGACAGGAGACAAATGAGGTGAGCCCTGCAATTGCTCCAGCTTAGTGCCTGGAGAGAGTTTTCAGGACATGATAGAAGGAGGGGAATCCAGGTGGAGCCTAGTAAGCACCATGAGTTGAAGTGATGGAGTTGGGAATCGAGAGAGGCCAAGGTGGCTAGAGTTTCCAGGGCAGAGAAATGGAGAGGAAAGTGCTGCACAGAGTTCCAGAGATCTGCAGAGGTTCTCTCAGTCTTCAGCTGAGTATTGATCAGCACATATGTGTGAGGAAACTACCCAAGGTTAGGGGTGTGGAGGAGAACCAACCCAAAGAATTAGAGGAAAGAATTTCTAAAGTTCATTCAGTACTACAAATTGTACCTCTTCTCAAAATTACAGAAATGCACCACTAATGAAAGATTAGTGAACTTGAAGACATGGCAGTAGAAACTATCCAAAGTGAATCACTCAGAGAAAAGTCTGAAAAAAAAAATATGCTAGTGAGCTGTGTTTTTTATTCAAGAGGATTAAGATACATGTAATTGGAGACATCAAGGGGGTGGGAGAGGGTATAACTAAAAGAATATGTGAAGAAATAACAGCTGAACATTTTCTAAATTTGAAGAAAACTGTCCCAAGAAACTCAGTGAACCTCAAGTGCAAAACTTACACTGAAGCACATCATAATCAAATTGCTTAAAGTCAGCGATAAAGAGAAAATTTTAGAAGCAAAAGAGGAGAAAGATAAATTATATACAGAGGAACAAAAATAAGGATGACAGGAGGTTTTTCATCTGAAACCTGGTGAGGTAGAAGACAGTGGAGCAAGAGCTTTAAAGTACCCAAGGAGAGAAATATAGCAACCTAAAATTTTATACCCAACGGAGGCAAAATTAAGACCTTTATAGACATAAAAAACTAAAAAATAATCACAAACAAGCATGACCTACAAGAAATGTTAAAGAACTTCTTCAAAGCAGGATAGTCATATCCAATGGAAATCTGATTCTGTACAAATTACTGTCAAAAATGAGGAAGGTGACATCACTACAGATTTTACAGATATTTAAAGAATAACAAGCAAATATTACAAATAACTTTCTGCTAATAAATTATACAACTTTTGAAGAAATGTACAAATTTCTTGAAACTAGCAAACTGCTCGAGCTTACTCAAGAAGAAACAGCCTTTATAGCTAAAGAAATTGAATTTGTAATTATATGTCTTCCCATAAAGAAAACTACAGGCTCAGATGATTTTACTGTTGAACTCTACCGTACATTTAAGAAATAAATCATGTCAATCTATATATACTCTTCCAGAAAATTGAAGAGCAGGACATGCTTCCCAATTCATTCTGTGAGGACAGCATTGCCATGTTATTAAAAGCAAAGACATTACAATAAAATAAAACCATAGACCAATATTCCTTGTGAACACAGAGTAAAAAGTCAACAGATTTTTAGAATGAATAACAACATATCGAAGGGGTAATACATTATGACCTAATGAGATTTATGTCAGAAATAGAAATCAGTGTTATTCACTATATTAACAGAACAAAAAAGGAAAATCATGGTCATCTCAAGGGATTTAGAAAAAGCTTGTGACATTCATTTCTAATAAAAAATCCAACTAGGAATAGAAGGGAATTTCCTTATTTTGATAAAAGATACACATGAAAAAAAAATATTTAACACACACTTAATTGTGAAAGACTGAATGTTTGCTCTCAAGATCAGGAACAATGCAAAAGTGTCTGCTCTCAGTACTTTCATTTAGCATTGTGGTAAAGGTTCTATATAGTACAGTAAGACTAGAAAAAGAAATGAAAGGCAACCAGATTGGAAAGAAAGAAGTAAAACTTTTTATTTGCAGACGTCAAGATCATCTATATAGGAACTTCTACAGAGTCTTCAAAACTACTAGAATTAATAAGTGAGTTTAACAAAGTTGTAGGATATACATGATCAATATATAAAATATACTATTTTCCATACTAGTTATGAATAGTGGGAAATTAAAATTGGAAAAATAATTCTGTTTACAATAGCATCAAAAATATGTACTTTTTCGGGGAAAAACTAACAGATTTTCTAAAACTATATTGTACTAAAACTACACTGAACAGTACCAAACATTCCTGAAGAGAACTTGAAATCCTAAATAAATGTTCTTTGAGCAGAAGACTCAACATTGTTTAAAGGTCACTTCTTTCCAAAATCATCTATGGATTCAATATAATTTCAGTGAAAATCCCATTAGGCTTTTTTGTAGCAGTTGACAAGCTGTTTTTAAAATTTAAATGGAAATCCAAATGACCTAGAATAGTCAAACTTGAAAAAGAACAGCAAGAACTTGTACTACCTGATTGCAAAACTTGATATAAAGCTACAGTAATCAAGATTATTGGTGTAAAGATAGCCAAGTAGATCACTGTAACAGAACAGTGAATGGAAATTATCCTTGAGATACGTATTTTTCAATCAAGGTGTGGAAAGGCAATTTATAGTTAAAGGGTTTTTAACAAAGAATTCTGGAGCAATTGGATATCCATATGCTCTTGTGTATTTATATACACAAAATAACTATGATTCATACCTAAAACCATACATAAAAATTAGCTTGAAATTGACCTAAAACTAAAACTTTAAATTATACAGCATTAAAGGAGAAAAATCTTTGTGATCTTGGGTTAGTCAAAGATTTCTTAGATATAACACCAAAAGCATATCTGTGGAAAAAAGACTTTGATTTACCTCATCAAAATTAGGAATAAAGCACTCATATTCAGATTATGAAAGGAACTCTCAAAGTCAATAAAAAGGAAATTACTTATTTATTAAATAGGAAAATGATTTGAATAGATACTTCTTTAAACAATATATACATATGACAAATAACCATTAGAAAAATGTAAATTAAGATCACAGTGGGATACCACTATATACCTATTAGGAACCACTAATGCACTCCTACACTGGAGTGAGTATACAAAATGGTATAACTTTGGAAAATAATTTGGCACTTTCTTAAGTTAAAGACCCCTGACATATGGCCCAGCCGTTTATTTTATTCTTAAATATTTAGTCAAGCAAAATTAAAACGCGTATACAAAGATTTTGAATACAGTTGTTAGTGGTAGTGTTAGTTGTAGTAGCCATACAGGCATAACCCAAGTACCCACCAACAGATGAGTGGATCAGCAATTTTCAGTATATCCTACATGCATTTCTATTCAGTAAAGAGGAATAAACTATTGAGGTATACAACATAGGTGAATCTTATGATGATTATGCTTAATATTCTAATAAAAAAAAGAGAAGAGTACATGCTGTATGGTTCCACTTTTATAAAATTCTGGACAATGCAAAGTAATCAATAATGACAAAGCCAGATCAGTGCTTTTCTGGGAGTGGGGAGAGGCAGAAGAGAAATTTGGGAATGACTGTTTTTATGTGGATTTTGGTTATAACGTATACATATGCCAAAACCTACCAGATTGTACACTCGAAAATAAATGTGTTTTATTTCAGTGAAATCTCAGGAAAGTTGTAAAATATTTTAGTAGCTTTTTTCCTTTAAAAATACCTGTAAAAAAATTAGTGTATCTCCTGGGGAGAGTTTGGGTAAACATACTTTCTTTTAAAATTTCTTAAGGAGGGCAAACTTACAGATTTTTATTCTTTATTATCAATGCTAGAATAAACCAAATTTAGCAAAAACAGTTTGTATAAAACTATTTTAATGTAAAATCAGTGACCAATTCTGTGAGAAATCAGGATGTTTTCCGTTGTGATAGTATAGCACATTGAAGTCTCATCTGACTCTTTTTTAACCACGTCTTTTTATTTTTCTTTTCAAGAGTTTTTCCTATTAGGAAAATTTCAGTGTCTTTTATTCGATTAAAAATATTTTCAAAGGAATTTTATATCTCTTTGCATTGGGGTATGTGCGTGGGCAGGGGTGGAGAGTTTAATTCACAGAGGGTTTCTTTCCCTGTTAAAAAAAAAAAATCTTTTAAACCTACCCTAATCTGTCTTACCCCCATCTTCCAAATTAACCAATACTGAAAAAATATCTTGTTATTTAGAGATTGATTTTTTTGGGATAGTGTTTTAAGCACAATTGTACCTACACAGAGTTTAAATTTTTGATTAAGAATAATTAACATTATGTACTATTCAGCATCACTATGGATTCACTTTTTTAAAAAAAATACTGTATTCTTTCATAAATATTTATGGTAGGAATTGAGTTAACTCTTAAGGGTGTTCCACTTTCTTGAAATAGTCCCTTTAATTTGGCTCACAGGTGTCACTGACTGGATTCAAAAACAAAAGAGAATAACCAGATGTTACACTAACGTATGACAACAATTGTTTTTTTATTGTGGAGACTTCTTATTTTGTAATTTTGAGCCTGTTGCGTCATCAATGAAAATATTAGTTACAGTTCAGTTAGGCAATTTCCAGAATGCTGAAGGGATCACAATGAGGGCGCCTGTCCCTGTATAAGAGCAGTTCTGAGTTCTGAAGTTATGACTACAGCAGGACTGTAATACATGCTTTGGAAATTCACAGGTGTTATTCAGGTTCATACCCCATGTATTTACCAAGCGACTTTGCCCTGGTGTCAATAACCAAAAGGTTAGAACTGGAATCTGGAAGACTTGTGTTATAAGCAGCCTTCAAAGGCATATAGTCTTTACTTTCTTCCCCTTTACAACACTGCAGATTAGTATCTCATGCTTTTGCTTGAATTCATTTAGTATCAGGATTTCCTTTATCAGGTAAATTTCTTTAAGGTTCTCTGTTGTCATTTGAACTATTTTGTTTTCTCTGCTGAAAAACCTTTTATCGGTCACCTGGGCTAACACTGTTTTTGAAGCCCCACCCCCTGTTGGTTTCACTGCAACCCCACTTTGTTTTCACCGTACTTGTACATACCTCCATTACTGCTCTGGTCAGACTATGGAAAAACTCAGTTTCGGAAGTTCCTTCTTGGCTTCATTTGAAGGTTACCCTGAAGTAAGTAATAACATCCTAAGGTGATAGTTAAGAAATAGCCTCCATAATCTATTCCTGTCACTGTGGGTTATATTTATTTTGTAAGTACTGTATATTATTTTTGGGATTCCATTGACTTTAAGCAAGCCCTATTTTTTTCTTTTTGAATCTCTTTTTCTTCCGTAGCATACAATTTTTAAGTATTTTACCAGTGCCTAATGAGACTCTTAAAACAATGTATTCTCCTTGTCTACCCTGGATTATAAAGCTAACATTACTGTTTACTATACCTGTTTATAATTTATCCCCTTCGTTTGTGACAAGAGAATTGAAGCATTGACTTTTTATATTATTGACTTAGGTCAGATTAATGTCTGTTTTGGCCCTTTTCTAGTAGTCACTTTAACCTAGTCATGGATTCTCCTTTTACTTCAGCATGAGACAATGACAAAGTAACAAAACACCATGTACACTAAGTAGGCATGAAATGAATTTAGATTTATAGTAAAATAAAACCATAATGTTGATCTCCATTAATAGTAATGTGCGATTTTTGCTCTATATAGTATGAGTTCAGTAATTAGTTCATATATAGTAAATAATTTATATAAAAGTGATTACAACTAATAGTCAACTTTTCTTAGGCCAGTCGTATGTTTGTAGGGCGACTTAGGGGAAGAAGAAAACGGGGTGGAATAGAAAGGGTCTGCGTGGTCCCTGGGATTCAAGGAGCCAAGTCTGGATAAACTAGGCATAAGAATCTTAACCAAGATGATGACTTCTCTTTGAATGTCAGTACCCCCTACTGTTACATGTTCTCAAAATCCTCAAGTCTCAGATTTTTCTCTACAGACAATAAAGCCTTAAGTAAGCAGTAAAATGGTTTATTTCCCAAGTAAACTTTTAAAATAATAGAACACAGAAGTGCTGGTGACCCAATCCTTACAGTGTAACCACCTCTGTCTACTTGGGAAGGGGAATAAAAACCATAGTAGTTTATTAGAATTTGAAAGGATTTGTCTCTTGGCTGTGTGACAGGATTTGAAGCAGTTTGTCTATACATTTGCTTCCACAGATTTATGTGAGGTTACTTTTACTTTTATTGTAATGAGGGAATGAAATGAGATTTGCTGGCATTCTCCTAGGGACGTGACCTGTACCATCTTTTGGCCTTAGTCACAACTAGCTGTAGAAACCTAGTGTAGCTGCGTTAATGTTTCATTAGTGTTAGGAGAAAGTTTGTTGGCAATATCTCCAGATTATCATTTTCACAACTGGCAATCTCTGTTTTATCCTTGGCGATAAAACAGAGATCCTGGGCTGGTCTAATAGTTGGGAAAATACTGCATACAGATATCTCCTTCCTGCAGAGTTAAGACTGAGTAGTCCTGTGGTAAAAGACTTGGTTTCACTGTATTTGATCTAGTTCCTCTTAAACTTCTTGAGTTGGGTCCTCTTCATTGCAGATCGTAACTCTTGTGGAACTCACTTTGAAGAGTGTTGTCTGCGATGGTGTGAAAGACTTGTAACTGCTGGAATCTGACAGAAACGGGGTAGCTCCATGGTGTTTTTTATTGGAGGGGTGGGGAGGAGCATTCCGAAATAAAAGTGAGAAGAGTCCCCCTGAACCTTCTGAACTCTCAACTGTCCCCAAGTTCAAATTTGAGGAAGAGTTTTAAAAAAGAAAACCTTTGTTAAATGTCAACCAGTAATAAACTTGATTGGTCAAAAAATGTAGCATGTCATTATTCATTCTGTTTTGCAACTTTTTCTTTTAAAATCCTTTTATTTTTTATTGCCTCTGCAGAGGTCAGCAATTTTTTTTTTAAGTTTATTGGGGTGGCGTTGGCTAATACAATTATATAATTTTCGATGTACATTATAATTTGACATCTATATATTCTATTGTGTGATTACCACCCAGAGTCCAGTTTCCTTCAGCTACCATATATTTGATCCCCTTTAGGCACTTCACCCTCCCCCTACCCCCCTTTATTTGACCCCCTTTACCCTGTCTACCTCTTCACTCCTCCCCCGCCCCCTACCCTCTGGTAACCACTAACTAGTCCAATGTCCATGTCCCTGAGTCTGTTTGTCCTGCTAAAGCAAATGTTTTCTGTAAGGAGCCAGTACTACATATTTTAGGCTTCTAGGTCCATATACTGTTTCCACTGCATAGCTTTCCTTTCTTTTTTTACAACCCTTAAAAAAAAAAAAAAGTAGATGACATTCTTAGTTTCTAGAGACTGAAAAAATATTGACTGCTAGGTTTGCTGACCCCTGGCCTGTGGTACTCTACCTAAAAGTATACTCTGCAGCTCTCTAAAATGTTTGCAGGTTGGGGAGAGTGTGTGTGTGTAATTACTACTAACAGATTTCTTTACTAGATGACAGTTTATGTTGGAATGTTAAATTTGGACTTCACAAGTGACAAAAATCCAGTTTGAGAAGTATTAGGGACTCAGCCTCTTGGTAAAGATGACTGTCTGGACATCCCACCTTCAGTTGGTGTTGGCTATGGTTACCTCCCATCTCACTCCACCGACCCCTACACACATGCAGAGGTCTGGTTTAAATCACTTATTTACCCCTTGCTCCAGTCGCGGAGGTATATATGAATGTGGTGAGGAAGTAAGGGGTCCGTTTTCAGAATGGGGGTTAGCACCTTAAGGATATTCTTTTTGTGAATTTTGTTTGCAGATTTATAAAGGAAAATACAGCCAAAAAAATTGACAAGAAATAATGATAGATGGTTTAAACATAAAAGTTTTTTGCTTTTCTAAATAGTTAAGCTTCCATGTTACTTCTTTCAAAAGTAGTTGCTCCATAGTGTTCTTCAAATAATTTTTAATTGGTTTTTATTCAGAATGAATATTTTTATTATAGGGATTTATTAATTGAAATTAACAGAATATGCTTAAAAACTTATAGAAAATTATGAGTTTTAACTTCTTTGTTATTTTTAACAATTCAGTAATACAAAGTAGTAACTCTATTGGTAATCTTACAGTACCTACCTTATGTTTTCTAGTGATAAAATTTCCCTCATTCTTTCTTAAAACAATGGATGACTTTGACATTTTGTTGGAATGTTATTGGTTTTCTTTAGTCCCGTGGTTTTCAACTCAGTTGACCTCCTCTACCCCTTGACATTTAGCAATATATGGAGTCATTTTCAGTTGTCACAGTTTGAGGAAGGGCACTTCTGGCTTTCTAACGGGGAGAAGCCAGGGATACTGCTAAAAACCCTGCAGTGCACAGGTCATTCCCCTCACAGCAAAGAATCATTTTGCCCAGGATGCCAACAGTGGTGACATTGAAACCTCTTCAGTCGATGTGGATGAAAAGCACATGGGCTATCATTCCATGGGCTTTACTATTTAATTGTATTTCTTTATTAGAGTTTACATTTTTTTATGACTCCTTCAGTTGCAGAAATAAATTATCAACCTTTAATTGCTAGAGCATTGCTATTAAGAAAGCAAAGGTTTTTTTCTAATGAAAGAAGCTATGTGGCAAGTTACTAATACGAGACAGATATTGTTAGTGATTACCTTAAGGTTCTAGGTG
The DNA here is from genome assembly GCF_014176215.1 of Rousettus aegyptiacus. Lineage (NCBI taxonomy): Eukaryota > Metazoa > Chordata > Mammalia > Chiroptera > Pteropodidae > Rousettus > Rousettus aegyptiacus. The sequence continues at coordinate 14,650,855 of NW_023416285.1, forward strand.
TTTTTTTCCCAGGAATTTGTATTGTAAATATGAAGGGAAAGACAGAAAAAAACTGAAATTGCCATCACGTATTCATCAAACACCTTGAGATCTGAAATCATTTGTCGTGATCATAATTGTGGAGAATTACTTCCAATACAGGCAACTAGCATGATACCAGTGCCTGGGGCATAATAGGCTTTCGGTAAATCTTTAATGGGAAGGTGGATAAATGTCCAGCTTACTTGATGCACTTGCAAAACGTGTGCCTTACAAACAAGTCTTGATACTTAACCTGCAGGTCCTTCTCAGCTCTGCTCCTAAACTTCAATTGCAGTCACCTGTTTCTTCTGCACCCTTTCTAAGAAAATAATAATAATAGGTAGAGTTTACTGACACTTGGTATTTGTCAGTAAGGCTAACTTACTTTAATTTTTTTTCTCACTGTATAAGGTATTACTATTTTTTTTTACAGGTTGAGAAAACTCAGGTTTAGTAAGTGACAGGAGTTAAAAGATACAGACCCCTGTTTGCTTCACACCAAAACTGTACCCCTAAGCATGGCAAAGTATCTGATAGTATAATTTTATCCTTGAGAGCCAGACTGCCTCAGTTTGAATCCTGGGTCTTCGGTATCACCTTGGGAAAGTTATTTAATCTCTCTCCCATTTCTAAAATGTGCCTAGTAGTGCATCTTGAAAGACTTTATGGTCTGGGAAGACAAAAAGACATGAAATCTGACAAACATAGCAAGTAATTGCTAAATGATATAACAGAGACTATAAATGAAGATAGAGTTTAGTGTGGGGAAATAAACTTACCGCTTAAAATTTTTCTTTTCAAATGTATCACAACTTCTCAAGTTTTATGCCAGGGACTGGACGTCTGTGCCATTTTTGTCAAAGTAATGGCCTTGCTTTTCTTATGCATACTCAAATCCCTTATCATCTTTATCCTCCCTAGGCTGTACCTCTTGTCTAGTACCCAGCAGGTTTGAGAACATGCTCTCTCTGTTCCCACCTTGGGATGTCAGTGGGAACTGGCACCATCATTTATGGATCCCAGCATTAGTTGGTCCTTTGATACTGATCTTTAGTCATTGTACTTGTCCGTAGTCAGCTTCTTTCTTCATTACGTAGAGGGTGTTTCTAAGTGGACATTATAATGACCTTTCTCATTTTTCAAATAACTTGTAAGATTTTCTGTTTGCTGGCATTTGTTAGACTTCTTACTAAAATTAAAGTGACTTTGACCTCTGCAGCATCTCATTTTTTTGAGAGTTCCCCTCTTTTTTTCGAGGTCGTCTCCTTCCATAGTATCTAATAAGTGTTCCTAGTTCTACTCCTTACCAGTTGTTCTCCATTCCTTTTATACATTTTTTTCTTGACTCTCCTGTCATTGCATTTTCTTTCAGAGATTTCGTTCACTTACGTGGCTTCATTTGCCAACTGTATGCCAGTGAACTCTGGGGTGTTAACATTTGTCAAACAGAACCTATTAATGTTGTATACCCACTTCTCCCAAAACAAAAGATACGAGTCGTTATTAAGTCATTTTCATCTCCTCTAGTATCTTCTCTTGCCTCTTTCTTAGTTTATCAGCCTTTTTTCAAGTCTGTTTTGTCTCTCTGCTTTCTAATCCTTTCTCTATTCAACCACTAGAATTAACTAAAAGGGAAAATTAACTTATGTTTAAAAAAACCTCAAGATCTCTGATTGCCTTTTGTGTAGATTGAAAATCCAGGTTCCACAGCATGGTGATTTTCTATAATGGGGTAAAGATAAAATTAAATCTTTTCTCAATTTTCAAAGATAGATTTTTAAAAACATTTTAAGTTTTTCTCTAGATTTTTTAAAATTTTTATTAATTGCTGTCATGTTTATCATCTATCAGAGTGATACATGAATAAACTTAAACTTTCATACTTCACATTTAAGCTTACAAATGTCAGGTTGTTAGGGGATTTGGCAGGTCTTTACACTTCCACTCTACCCAGTGGCTTACTTTAAAATCAAGAGAATTTGTTTCACTTTCTGACTGCCACTTATTAATTGCAAGATATTGGGCAAGACATTAAAAAAATGATATTAACAATACCTACCTATTTGGACTCTGAGGATTAAATAAAATGATGCATTTAAAATGCTTAGTTTGAGACCTGGCACACAGTAAATACTCAAGAAATATTAGCCGCTACTGTTTTGTTGTAGTTGCCTTACTCCTCAGTCCCAACATCTCATACCCAAAGGTGCAGGGTCTGTACATACTACGTGCATACCCCGGAATGCCTTATTCATTCCTCCCACTCCTGGCATCTGCTCCTTTTCCTTCAGAACACCTCTTCTAAGAAATTTTTCCTGGCATGTAGCCCTTTATCACCCTCCCCCCCCCCGCCCCCCATACATAGATACCTCCTTATTGGTACTTCTGCTCATACTTCTATTTGGACGATGTCATTGCATTACAATTTGTTTTACTAACTGTCGTCTTCACAGGACTTGGATAGGGATTTATTTAATCTATTGGATCCCAGTGTTACCTGTCTTACCTTGCAGCTAACAGATTTTCAGTCAATAAACATAAGTACTGTCATCTAGATTATCTTATTTGATCCTTACAACCACTGTGTTAGGTCAGCATTATTACCTATTATCAGAAAAGAAACTGAGGTTGAATGATTTGCCTCAGGCTACTTAGTCTCTCTAAGTGCTACAGGTTCAGAATTCTCCACATCTAATAACTTTCTACTGTGTAGCTGTCCTCTTATACCTGTGCCATTTATTTATAATATAAATAAAACTGCATTTAACTTATTAAAAGTGTTTCTTGATAGTCTTTGAAACATCTTTACTTTAATTTTGCTATGCGTAAAAAAAAGAGAAACCTCCAGAATTGAGAGTCTGCTGATTCAGAGTTATTTAAGTTTGATTTGCGTAGACCTTGTGTTCTTTGTAGTATTGGTTAGCAAAATATTGGGTGAATAAATATATTCAACACTTTGAACTTTTCATACAATTTATACACAGTAAATAGGTAGTTGGAGTGCTTTTACTTGAAAAAATTAACATTGTAATTTTTTCCAAAATTCAATTTTTCACTAATTCCAATTAGGGTTTCTTAAATTTTGTTATATATTTAGTAACGCCCTTATGGGTAATTATGCGTTTGTATATAAATAATAGTTCTCTCTCAGTCATTATGTAGGATTGTTATTTTAAGAACAGGTAATAATGTATTTGTGTGACCTAATGATTCGTTATGGATTTGTATTCAATGAAAAACGCTCATTCTAACAGCTGGAAAAGAGGGGTTGGTGGTGGTGGTGGGATTAGATTTTTAAATATATAAAGTGTTGCATGTCATTAATTTTATAAACAGTTTAAAGCCAGATTAGCAGAGCATATAGTGATTTTAGAAGTTGTAACTGGTTTAATTCAGTTACAGCATAAATCCCAAGAATGAGGGACAGTTTTATTTTTTAAGGAACAAAGTTTAGAGTTATATACGAGCATTATTTATTGCCTCATTGTATAATATTCCTTAAATTTAGTTCATGGGTTTGTGTTGGGTTCATTTTTAGGTTTGCTTGTATAAAAAAATAATTTATATGCATTTTGCTCATTACAGAGCATAGTAATAGTCTAAATCTCACCTCTGTAATAGTAATGTTTATATTTATTTTAGGGAAGCTATGCGGAATTATTTAAAAGAGCGAGGGGATCAAACAGTACTTATTCTTCATGCAAAAGTTGCTCAGAAGTCATATGGAAATGAAAAAAGGTAAGATTATCACTTTTCTCGTGGATTGTTCATTGTAGCTATCACATGATTTTGCAAATGATGTGTTAATATGCAAGAAAGAGGATGGTTTCTGTTGGGCTATTTCCAAGTCCAAAATGAGAAAAAGGGGGTTTGTCTCTGTTGGAGAGGAGAAAGAAAGTGAATTATGGCAGATTTAGTAAAGATCATCTATCTGAGTCCCTATCACAAAATGTAATAATCCATAAATTTTCTTTTGGGCTACATGATGTTCTGTAAGTATTTATATAATGCATTAGCTTATTCAAAAGTACCTTTCTTTTCGGTGGAAAATGTAGTTTTATAAACAAATGTGCCTCCCAAAGTACCATATCAAAAAGGAAAAGACTAAACAAATTCCTGAATTGAACTATGGAGTGATCGTAAAGAAAAGGGCTCCCAGCTTCTCCAACCTTGACCCTGTACCTATTCAGATTAAGGGAAAAAAAGGTAAAACTGAGTTGGAACCCTCATACTGCATGAATATGGGTACTACACAAAAGATTTATAAATCAGATTAGCCAAAAATTAAATTATAACAAAGTGATCTTCATGTTTAGAATTTGTCGCAGTATCTTATAAATGTGAGAGCATTTTTGTTGTATGATTGTGGACTTTTCTTATATGCTTTTTCACTTAATTCCTAGAATTTCCTTGTTTTTCTAGTCTTTGTCTTGCAGACAGCATTTTTCTGTTGAGCATTTCATGGACAAAGACTTGTTTGTGGGGAAAAATGAAAGATTTTTTTTGGATTGGCTAGAAGAAAGGTACCAAACAAAAGTGGGAAAAGGAATGAAAACTCATGTTTGGGTGTTGGGTTGAAAGGAATGAGTGGAATCTTAGAGTTTGTGAGATAAAGGAAACCTTAGCATATGTGTAAGAGAAGGGAAATGTTAAGTATGTAATGAATTAAAAGTTCTCTAAATCTGAGCCGAAAAGAAGGTCAAGATATTTAATTGATAATTTTATCTTCAAAGAGGGTGAACAAGTGAAAACATCAGTTAGAACTCATACTGCCAAGTGTTCTTTTTTATCATAATTCAAGTTTACTAAATTTCCGATTATTTTATCTAACTTCTCTAATAGAAATTAATCATCTGATTTGGAGTTAAATATTGGAAGAAGTTGGTATCTGCAGTTTGGGACATAGAAACCAAATTGAGATGGTGGCCCCTTTTTTCCAAAGTTGTTTCTGGAAAGTGTGTGTGTGTGTGTGTGTGTGTTAATAATGAAGTTGAGTGTGTGTACATAGCAAATCATCTGTTTGTTGTTATTGTTGAGAGTCATTACTTGCGACGACTCTCAAATTAGGCCACCCTTGTACTTCACAATTAATTTGAATAAGGAACAGTTTCTAAGTCATGAGCCAAGCATTGTTCTGGAAATGCTTTTACACACACTTTTTAAATTTTAATCCAGAATAATCTTGAAAATAGATATGTTAAAATGCCCATTCTGTGAGTGGGGAAACTAGAGACAGAGACTTTACACATGCCCAGATTCACCTTAGTTAGGAATCATTGTATCCAGGATTAGAGCTCCTAGGTCTATAATTCCAAATTCACATTCTTTTGATTGTCCTAAATTTTCATAGCCTTCCATTTTTTATGTTTGAGTGTTGGTTATTTAAAGCAGGGCTTGAGGATGGGATGTTAAGATGCCAAAAGAACACAAACTTTTTAAACTTCACCTAGGTTTATCCCTTTTACCATTAGCTGAGTGTAACTGGGATACATCTAATGGAAGTACGATTACATGTGCATTTATTGTATTGCTGCCAACTTGGGTTGCTTTTCTTCTCTGGATTTTTAAAAGATGCCTTTAGTACAGTTGGATTCATTCATTAACTCATTTATTCTTTATTTCTAGTGGCCAGTTAGGTGCCAGGTATTATGCAAAAGGATCTTTACTGGGAATTTTAGAAGTCATTATGTCATTGACTAGTATTGGCAGATAACAGGCCCAGTAGAGATAACGGAAGGAAGAGCGACTCAAAAAATTACATCTAAGTCCAGATAAGGTTCCTATTTATTAGTCCCTGTTAAAAATACATGAGTAAGAAGCTGTAGTAGCTTATCAAGTTAAAATAGGTGTTCTAAGGGTTATCTTTTAACTGTGGTTGCCTGTATTTTCAGTATCTTTATATTATTTGGGTGTGGCCTCGCCAGTCTAAAACACCAGTCAAAAGAAAGCTGGAAGAATCTAAGCTTCTAACCTCCAAAGAATGAAGAAAAAAATGATTAAAAACTAGAGTAACTACTTGCCTACATTTTTACATGTTTGAGATATTAAAGTTTCTAGAGCAGACATGTACTACTAGGTAGAAACAGTAAACTAATTCTTTATACTAACTTTTATGCCTAATAACAAATATTTGCTTGGCATATCTGCTGTCCCATTTGTAGTAATGCTTAGTTTTGCTTTTTCATTAAAGGTCTTTCAAGGTTGAAAAATTAACATCTAAAAAGATTTTGTCTAGAGGAAAATTTCCATTAAAGAAATGAAAAAGTGATTTGACATTAACTTTTTCAAGGGAAGTAATTAAGCAGTGGTGAAAGTGAGGGTGATACTGTTGAGACAACAGTAACGCCATTTGGACAATTAAACTGTGATTCTGAAGTACTGAGAATGTGTGTTAATTGAGATAACTGGTGTGTGTACAAGCAGTTCCTTTTTTTGCTTTTGAATTGAATAATCATTAAAGGGTAATGAGTCTGCAAACAGATAATATAAATGTTGTGTTTAGTTTCATCTAACCTGTCTTTATTTAATATATTGGACTGAATAAAAAGTCTTCTTTAAATCTCTAAAATATTTTCAAGATTTGACCTCAGGATTTGAGGGAAAAGTTGTTGAATCATTCTCTGAAAATAAAGACTGATTGAACTAGGAAGTGAATAAAATCATAAATGTGTGCATATTGCCATCAAGTGGCAGAAAAAGGCATTGTTTGTTATAGTTGCCTAGCTATAGCTACTGGGAAAGATTAGAAAATAAAGGCACATTGTTTGGAAGGATATCCTTTTATAGCAGCTGTTAAACTCTGTAAGCTGTCCACTTGCTTGATGGGCAGACTTTTCATTCACTAAGTGTTTGGTACATATTGACCAACCAACTGTCCAAAAAATCTATTTCACACCTCATTGTAAAGGTATATTTTAATTTTTCTTTTGTTAATTAAGTGGCTTTTTTCTTATCCCCACTCCCTTTAATTTCTTTTGCCTGTGTTCTTCCTCTTTTTTTGTACACATGCTTATCTACTTTTTTACTATATTACTACTGAAGTCTGTGGAAATGAAAATTTGATTCATTAGCTGTTTTTAGGAGGATAGCAATATTGGGATTTTAAAAATATGACTTCATTACATTATGGAAATAATCTCGGTGTTTAGATTATATTGGACTTGCTGCTTTCTCGCATTATGACTCTTTTGAATAGTGTTAGATTGATTAAAACAAGGCTAGCTCAGAAGCAGTTGAAAAGTCTTCATTTTTATTATTTACTACATGATTGGAAAAGCACTTTCAGTGTAGAAAGTTGGTAGTCAGTGTTTAGTGATAAAGAATTTTTTGCCAGCCTTTCTAATTTTATACTCTGTTTCATGTCATTTTATCATAGTACTTTTGAGAGAATCAGCACCACTCTGTCTTTTACAATTTTCACTCTTCTTATATTTTTCAGATGTGAAATAAAAGTACCTTTTATGACAGTGCGTTGAGATTTGACTGCTGTATTTGGTACATTATGCTAAAGCATAGCTCTTTGAATTTTATAGGAGTCTTAATATCAGTGTTCAATAAAATACTAATAGGAAACAAGCTCCCCAAATTGATGTCATCTCAACCTCCTGAGAATATGCCAGCTAGGTATTTGAGTCTGTGCCATGGCAAGCATTGGGTAGCTCCCAGCATTAGAGGCCAGAAAGATCCCTGGTGTAACCTGAATTGAGCCAACTCCAGAACTAGCCCAGCTAATCCAGGCATCCCTCCAAACTTGGAGTGACCTGGAACAGAGCCTACTGCCTCGGCTGTGACCTCTATGTCCGTGACCACAGTGAGAGTGTGTAGGCATGAAAGCTGCTCCTATGGTTCGGATAAATAAAAGACCCAGACCCTCCTCACTCAGCTTGATCCCCAAGGGCCTCCTTGGCTCACTTTCCCGTTACCTCCGCCTTCATCTGTTCTCCCCTCCTCTCAACTCTGGCCACCCTGGTGTGTTTGCTTTTCCCCTCTTCATTGTAGTCCCACTTGCTTTAGAGCTTTTGCACTTGCTCTTCCCTCTGCTGCAGTGCTCTTCCTCCCAGACACCTGTGGTTTTAGGTTATGATTCAAGGTCACCTTCCTAAGGAAGCTTTCCCTGGCCACGGGCCTTCAACATTTAAGTACCCCCTTCTTTCCTTCATTTTTTTCCCTTCAGAGTTTATCACCAGCTAACAGGATATATGCATTATTTTACTTATTTATCTTTTTTTTTCACCTATTAGAGTGTGACTTGCATTAAGACAGGAATTTTTGTCTTTTTAAACTATATTTCTAGTGCCTAGTACAGACTAGGAATGTAATAAATTATTTAGTGAATTAATGAATATTAAACCCAGTCCACTCTTGTAAATTATATGTAAATTGCCTCTAAAGTAGACTTTAAAAGTTGAACAAAAAGCAGGTGGTATCATAGTTAGATTCAATTCAATCAGTATTGTAGTAGGCGCTGAGTGGGAAGCAAACAAAAAGTAGGCATTAGTACGTTAAAGAAGGCCTGAGCACCCATTCCAGCCCGGGGTGTCTGTGTGCGCACACATACGCTTATACACACGTGCAGTGTTATTGTTGTTATTTTTTAAGTCTGCATATTCTTGGTTTACAACGTGATAAAAAGCATAAATTAGTGACCATATTTTAAAATTAGGAATTACATATAAAATTTGACTTCGGGTATCTGTTGCCCAGTTGCCGGATGTGATGAACACCAGCCCACGTGCCTATAGTTCAGCAGTGGGAATGAGTGGGTGTGTACCCTTGGGCTGGCCGGCTCCTGTTGTTTGCTTACCATCAGAGTCACACACCAGTGGCTAATTATCATTGCATTGAAGCTCTTGAAGCTCTTGTTTATCTTACAGTGGGCTTAAAAGAATTAAGAAAAAATTTCCTGTACTCATAACTATACAAAAGTTGTATTTACCATGAGGGCTGTGTGTTTTGAAGGAAGGGAGGGAACTTACTTCTTTGGGTAATTAAAGGATATTCCTATGTGTATGTATTGTATATGTGGTTCACCCATTTATATTACTTACCTGGCTACTATTTGAGTTTACTTGGCTACCATTTGAGTAGGTATTTGAGCTTTCAGTTCCCTTTATGTGACATGGCATAAATGTTTTAAAGTAAGTACAAATCAGCATGTGTAATTAAGCAGAACAAATTATACCCTACATAAGGACTGGATTAATGATCTAACCTATATGTAAAATATAGGGCTTCTGCTAGGCTTTGAAATAGATATTTTTTAATTGCTAAAGAGATTATAAGGATGTCATTCTATCTAGGTGGGAAGAATTTGTGAGGGCAGGTTTTTTGGAAATTAAAACAAATCTGTGCATAGTCTATGAGTTGAAAGGATACAATTATTATTTCAGTTATCCACAGATATATAAAGCATAGTAATTTATCCATTTTGCTTTTAATTCTATTGAGTTTTATTACTATTTTGAAAGCTTCTACTTTGGGCATTGCTCTAATCCTATTTTCTAGATTAATTACTAAATAAAGTTAAGTAATATCTATGCCAATAATGTCAATTAATAATACATCATTTTGAGTAGACCTTATTCAGTAATTGCACATTCTATAGTGGTATATCGTGTTTTGTAACATGTTAGAGTATATTGAATTTGCTGAACTCTAAGCTATTGGAAATTTAAAGAGAATTTCCTAAAAAGTACCTAGTCTAACCAAAAGCATAACTCCAATACAGATAAACCTTATTAACCTGAAAAAATGTAGTCTTTATGGAAGTCTGGATTTCTTGGTTTGCATTATAAAAGGCTTCACTCAAAATGTCTCCTTAGGAGCAGTTCCTTTAGGAACTTTGTGCAGTTCAGTATGATTTTATATTCTTATATATTCAAGACAGGGAAGTGCTTTCTTGAATCTAATTGCATGTTTTTGTTTTTGTTTTGCTTCAGGTTTTTTTGCCCTCCTCCTTGTGTGTATCTTATGGGCAGTGGATGGAAGAAAAAAAAAGAACAAATGGAGCGTGATGGTTGTTCTGAACAAGAGTCTCAACCATGTGCATTTATTGGAATAGGAAATAGTGACCAAGAAATGCAGCAGCTGAACTTGGAAGGAAAGGTGAGATAAGGTTGTGTTGGTTCCCCGTAAAGGGCACCATGGTACCAGAGTGTAGTTTCCTTCCTTGTTTTTGTTGTGATCCCCACCCTCCCCCACCCCCCGCCCATGGCTGTTGATGACTGTTTTTAAAATATATAGATCAGAATCAGAAACAAACTTCTTGAATAGCTGTGGTCTCATCATGATTCATAAAGCTTGAGCTGGTGACACCTAATGGTAGCACACAGTAAGCTTCCTCAGCTTGCTGGCCGTTTTCACAGGCTGTGAATCAGGTTTCCGTTGGCAGTAATAAGTTTATCACTAATCACTCATCTGTCCGATAGGAACATGATATTCAAATAATAATGAAAATACGTAGTTCAGTAATATTTTACTCGACTCTCTTAATTTTAGTCTTATATTGGAAGCAAAGTGATACAGATTTGAAAAATTTTAGAAGCATTTACTTGGGTTATGAAGGTCATACACACATGTTTTCCCTAACCTCTGTGGAGTAGAGCTACACTATAGCAAGGACAGCCACAAAATTGGCTTGACTCAAACTTTTAGGGATTTTCTTTGATTAATTTGCTAGGGAATGAAATTTATGAATTAGTGTTGTTAATTATAGCTTATAAATTTAGAAAGTCATTTCAATCTGTACCTTTATGGTATTCAAAAATAGTTCTTTATTGATTTAGCATTTAACTACTATTTTGTTTTCCCTTGTTACTAAAATTTGGAAAATGGTTAGTACTGATCTTGATGACCAAATGAATGCCTTTTTAAAACAGTACATTAAAAACTATTTCCTCATTCAATAAGTCTTTATTGACTATTTTAGTGTTATCTGTGTTGTAGTTAGCACCAGGGAAAGGGGTTGGAGGGTAACACAGAGGGTGGTGAGCTGGGGATTTGTACTCTCAGATTCGAGTTTAGTCATTATTACAGATAATGAGCACTTAGAAGCCTTAATAGCAACCTTCTCCAAATTTGAATATTTTATGTCATTTGTATCTTTATAATTTTTAACAGTAAGGCTTGTCAACTATGTATTTCAAATTAGGTTTGCGATAAAACATTACAATAAAGGTGGTTTCATCTTAAAATAGCAGTAAAAAGTATTTCTAAATTACGACCCCTGAGCCAAAGGATATATTTAAGTGGTGAGTTGATCCAGTAGGCATTAGCTATATCTCATCTATTTTCCTCTTATGTAGAAAGTCTCAGAGTTATATGTCTCCAAGCTTACATCTCAACATTTGTTATTATGAATAATTATTAGATCTAATTAGAAGTCAGGGATTCTAGCGACCAATGTATTTAACGGTGTTAACTGAACTTCATTGCTCTCTTTAACCAATTCCAGCTTACAACAGTTTTAAGGGGAGTAATACCAAACAGCCTACCCATTTGCCTTTCCCAGAGTCACAGCTGAGTATAGCTTCAACTTTACCATTATATCCTTTCCCCAAGCCCTAGAAATTCACAGAAGAGGAAAGGAATACTTGAGAGAGCTCAAGCATTAATATTATATTTTAAACATACTCATTGGATAGTGCAAAGCTTATAAGCCAAAATCTTATGTTAATATTTAGTTGAAATGAAAAATGCTATTAGAGAAGTCTGTGTAAAATAAAACTTGTTCAGAGTCAGCCGAAGACATCCCAGACAGTAAGAACAACATCATCATGTGGTTGGGGCATAAAGGCATAAGAAAATGGTTATGGTTGGGGCCAGGTAGGCAGAGGTGGCCCAAGCCATGGGGATGCTTAGTTTCAGAAAGAACACTTTGCTCCTGTCTCAAAGAACCTCTGTTCATTTAAGGCAGTCGTATTTTTCTTTTAACAGTCCATTAATGAATGGTACAATTCATCATTACTGAAAAAGAAGGAATATTTATATTACTGTGTATTTTTATTTTAATATTCACTACAACAGAGCTCAGTATCTGTAGCCCTTATTTTTATAAAGGTTATGACATTTGACCATATTTTAGATCTGAGATTTCATTAATGGTGTTATTAATTTGTTAAATATTTACTTTCTCAATTTTACATCTTACATAATTGAATCTAGGTAAGCTATACAACATGTGAATTATTTACCTAATTAGAACACTTGTGTTTTTCTTATTTTAAAAAATTACATCCCTTATACCTGTCTTGCTAGCTTTATTTTGTTTCTGTACTATTTAAATATTTCCACAATACTTTTGCAGTATTAGATCTGGTATTTTTCATTTCAGGGCAAATGTTTGAGTTGTTTTTCATTATTTATAAAAAGACTTACATGCCATTTTCTAGGATTTTGTTAGCTAATTTAGCCCAATGTAACTTTAGTTTTTATTTACTTACTTTATTAAAACCACAATACTTCTTTTTGAGTCAACAACTTCTTTTTTTCTTATGAAATTTGATTAGTTTGTGGTCAGTGGCCTTGTATTTCTTTTTTTATAGTTCTAATAAAATTATCTCAGGTATGATCTTTTTTGTAATTAGGCATATATTTCCCTTTTTTTCAAGGACATATATGTGCATTTGCTTTTTCCAAACAAAATAAAGCCCATTGTGTGCAGGTCCAACCATCTCTGCTCTTTTTTCCTTTCTTTTTGCGAATCTATCTTGTTATTTTCACAGTTTCATTATTTTGTCTGATATCGATTATATCCCTTAACATTAACACTCAAATTAGTGATCTTAACATTTTAAAATCTTCCCATTAGAATGTAATTGCCTTCATTTAGATACATATTTCATTTTTGTTTGACTGTCTGCTTTAGAATATTGATAATCCATTTTCCTAAGCTTCGTCTTACATTGCAGAACAATTTCATAGTTTAGGCTTAATTTGACCTTCAGTGCTTTTTAAAGTGTTTACTCATGGCTCCCACCACAGCATCTCTGAAGCACTTGGAGATCTTTGGGTGAAAAGATCTGTGTGAATGCAAAGTACTGTTGTTTTTATTTTTCTTATTACTATGTACTATGATTAGTTTTATCTTAATTTTGTCTTCTATAGAGCCGTCTCACAGCTTTTGGATTTATAAAAACTTAAAATTGAGTATAAATTATTTAAGATGGCACCTAAATTTTCTTATATATCTTTGCTTTTGAGAAATAAAATAAAACTATGGCATTATTTTTGTTCTACTAAAATTGCCTGTAAGTAAAACTTAAAGATTAAAAACCTAGAACACATTAGCTTATTTCTTAAATGAGTGGTATTTGCCCTGCCTTTTAAAAGAAATACACAGCAGAGGTAGTGAAAGAGACTGATTTAGCCCAATTTTAAAGTATTGATCTTTTAAAAAAATTTAATTCAGATATTTTAAATTCTTAAACTGTATTTGAGCATCATTTATCCAATCTAGAAAAAGAGATCAATAATTTAGTCCCTTCCCTAACTTACAGAGATCAAGGGAATAGGAAATATTTTATAATTACCATATATGTACCAGCATTTATTTTCTAGGAAACTGACATCGTATCTTGCTGTGTTTAGTTTTTCTAGTACCTTTAAATTCATTTCTTTTGGTAATACAGTATGAATTATCTCTTGTAAACCATTTCCTGCATAAGATGTTTTATATGTGTCCAGTTGACATTGTTTTCCTCAGACATACTCTAGTGTTCCCAGTATGTGAACTGTTTTGGGAAGGACCACTCCTAAAATTTTCTACATAATTCAGTTAAATTCTGATAGCATTATTTATATGTTTTCTTTACAGTAAAATTCTTTTTGTTTAAATTAACACTGTAGTATTGATAATTCTGTGATATAGATGTAGAACTATATAAAACAAGGAAAGATCATTTTTAAAAAGTCTTTTAGAGGGTAAAATGTATCACATTGTTAGTATTTTATAGACTTGATAAGAGAGACTGTACTTTGTCTTCAGAGATTAATTTCAGTAATTGTTATAGTAGGTTTTATCAGCTCTTCATTGAAATTATTGCACTGAAGTTTGATCAAACCAAGTCACGGCCATACTGAGGTGTAGGTACATAACCAACAAGGTTTCAGTGCTATTAAAACTTTCCTTTCACAGAACTATTGCACGGCCAAAACGTTGTACATATCTGATTCCGACAAGAGAAAGCACTTCATGTTGTCTGTGAAGATGTTCTATGGCAACAGTGATGACATCGGTGTGTTCCTCAGCAAGCGGATTAAAGTCATCTCCAAACCTTCCAAAAAGAAGCAGTCGTTGAAAAATGCTGACTGTATGTTTACTTCAGTTTTCTTTTTTTACCCCTAACTTCCACCACAAATTAATGAGATAAATTGAACTTTTTTTTTAATTAAAAATTACTTTTTGATTGCCAATTCATTCTTTACTTATATTTTCGTGGCCCTCACTTTATCTGAAAATGTCAAAATCATTCATTATTGCTGCTTTACTGTCTTTGGAGTGAGGCGTGGGGGCGGGTTGTACATTAGAAATTTCCACATGCCAGATTTTGCTAAGTCCATTTCCTTGGTGTAATGTATTTTCTGAAAATTGGAGGTGTTAAAGAGAAACATCTTGACACTAGTTAAAAGTGGTAAAGATAGATTCAGTACTATTGCAATAGAGAAAAAATGGACAATACCTTCTGATCTAATGAAGTCGTTTTCAATCAGAGTTAGTTCTTCACTGCTCCCCAGAGGCATTCAGAGAAATGGGAGTTCTTTTCTTCTTGCTGTTAAAGTGACCGGAGGGAGTGATATTAGCATTGAGTGTCTAGATTGGGTGAAGATACTTCCCTTTCCACAAAGAATTGATCCACCAAGAATTTTAAAAGCACCTCTGAGAAACACTTGTATCACTTGGGCTTTGGAAGGTGGTCCTGAGAATGTAAACAAAATTCTTAACATGGTTACTCTGACAGAAACTGCTATCTCATCAGGACATTTTTAGATTACCAAAGGCAGATGCTGTTTATTTGAATTAAATATTACAGCCCCTACACTCGTTTTATTTTTTTTAATTTTAACTTTCTATTATGAAAACTTTCAAACTTGTAAAATGGAGACAATAATGTAAGGTGACCATCCACTGGGCCTCAACAAGTTTTTACCAATTCTGTTTCATTATCGCCTTCACCACCAACTCTTCCTCTTCCACCTGCCAAGACATTTTAATGTAAATTTCAGACATCCTGTCCTTTCAACCACCATTTTTCAATAGTAACTCTCTAACAGATAACTTTCTTTTTAAACATCATTATACCTAACAACTTTGACAGCTCTTTAATGCCATCTAAAAGCCAGTCCATGTGCATATTTACCTCATTGTCTCAGAAATATCATTTTATAGTTGTGGTTTTGTGGTAATTTTAACATTTGACTTGTTCAAAACTGGATCCAAACAAGATTTATACATTTTAATCTGTAATAGTTTCTTCTCCCCCCATTCAGCCTTTTTTCCTTATCATTTATTCGTTAAAGAAACTGGGTCATTTTTTCTGTTGATTGCATATTCCTCTGTCTCATATTTTCTGTAAATTGGTGGTTAGGCCTAAAGACTTTTATTTTAGAATTAGCTGGTCCTGTATATATTAATTTCTGTGAAATCAGAAGTCATATATCTGATTATTCCACTTTTTGTCATGTTAAGATTGATATAGTAAATTGAGCTGCTGTTAGCCTAATCCATTCATTACAAAGTTTGTCAGCAAACTAATGGTTTTAGTTATCCTTGGTGGTGGCAGCTAAAATCAAATATTTCATCAATGGCTGCAAAATAGTGACTTTTCTAATTTTATTCATAATTTCCGCATTTGTTAGCTATTTGCTTCAAATGTAGTCTGTAGAGAAAAGGCAGG
The DNA here is from genome assembly GCF_014176215.1 of Rousettus aegyptiacus. Lineage (NCBI taxonomy): Eukaryota > Metazoa > Chordata > Mammalia > Chiroptera > Pteropodidae > Rousettus > Rousettus aegyptiacus. Next base: position 14,666,769 of record NW_023416285.1, read on the forward strand.
ATAGATGCTTATTTATTAATTGGCAGAATAATGGTAATATTCTTTGAAGGTGACCAGTGAGATTTTAGAATTTTTGTTTTGTTTGCTTGCCCTCATTTTGTTTTGTTATATTATGAACTTACGGATCTTTATATATTGGATAGCTTTTAGTCTACTCAGTCATCGTTATTATCATTTGTATTACAGAAAGTTTTAAACATACTAAAATAGACAGTTGCATAATGAAACTTACTGTGTTTATCTTCTAACTTCAACAGTGATCTAACTTCAGGCCAATCTTAATTCTTCATTCTGTACCCCTCTCCCATCGCACTCTTCTCTACCCTCGTTTTAGTTTGATGCAAAGGCAAGACACTATATCATCTGTAAATATTTCTGTGTCTCTCTGAAAGATAGAGTCTCTTGTTTTTTAATACAATCACAATAGCATGATCACTTGAAAACAAACATGTTATAAAATAACTATAAAAAAGAAATAATTTTATCAAGTATCTAGTCAGTGTTAAAATTTTTAAAGTGTCATTTTTTTAGCCCTATATTTGAACCAAAAGTTAAACAAGGTCCACCAGATATTACAATATGTAGTATATGACATGTCCTTGAGTATTTTTTATGTGTGTATTCCCTCTATCTCCATCTCTCTCCTTGTAATTTTATTCAGGAGATAATCTTTTGGCCATGAGAGATTTCCACATACTGGATTTTGCTAATTTCATTTCCTTGGTGTAGTGTAATTTATTTTCTATAAATTGAAGATGTCAAAGAGAAACAGCCTGACACTAGTTAAAGTGGTAAAGACAGATTTATTCAGTACTATTGCAGTAGGGAAAAGACTTCACTGTACCACTGAGCTCAATTCCAAATACAGCAAGGACAAATGGGGATCTATAGACAAGGAACAGAGTGAGGGAGGTCAGTGAATGGAAAATTACTTAGGGTAGACATAGGTAGGGGGATTTTTGACAAACCAGTCTAACAAAATTTTTGTTAAAGGCAGGCCTGGGATATCAGATGTAAAGATGGGGTCAATGAGGAACTCCATCAGATAACTGAGTGGGAAAATGACAGCAGCACTCTCGCGGTAACTGGGCCAGGTGGAACAGAGGGCTCAGAGGAGCTGTCTGAAGTCTGGTCGAGGAGAGAGTCTTTGTCAATACTCAGTTTAGAAGCTTGATCAGAGTTAAGTTTGTTTTTCTTTGGTCTTTTTTTGTTGCTAGAGGGCAGGTCTCGCATCATAGTGGTTAAGTGCTCTTGCATTAGGAGACATATGTCATGCATTCAGGCTATATTTGATTCAAATTACAGGATTTTATTTAACCTCTATATTTCTGTTGACTGTAAGTTTCTTGATGGCAGAGAACATATTTCACTTTCAGAATATTTTCCTGCTTATTTAGAAGAAATCAAAATCTCTAAAAAACATCCACAGACAGTTGCCATCAACTTTGATAAACATCTTTCTAGACCCCTCGATGAATACATTCCATATGATTGGATGTGAGCACATGGAGACACACACACAATCACATAAAAATATTTATTTACCTAATGGAACCATAGTATTCCTACAGAGTGTTCTGTAGTCTGCTTTTCCATTCCATCATATTCTAGGAAGATAGGTATTTTCCTATCAGTGCATTTAGATACATGTTATTTAAATAGGTGAATGATATTGTAATTTGTTTAATGTTTCTACTGTTGGACACTTGCTATTTTAAAAATAATTTCCCTTTAATGAACAGCACTGCATTAAGCATACTGTGTAGCTCATTTAAAAATGATTTTTATGGACTTATTTTATATATTTATTTTATTTTATATCTTTATTTTATATCTTTAGCTTGACATTGACTTTTGGGGAGTGGAGGTATTATCTATATTTGAGGACTAAAACAATTGTTGAAAGACTTAATTATTAAATTATAGTAAAGAGTAATCATAATTCACCATGTACAGATCCCTTCTTTTTCCCCTTCCCCTCCAATCATGTAAACAAGAGCTGTTTTTTCCTCTGCAGTATGTATTGCCTCCGGAACAAAGGTGGCTCTGTTTAATCGACTTAGATCCCAGACAGTTAGCACCAGGTACTTGCATGTCGAAGGAGGTAATTTCCATGCCAGTTCTCAGCAGTGGGGAGCATTTTACATTCATCTCTGTGAGTATAAAAATGTGCATTTAATGTTTTTAGTGTGAAATTGTTAAATTCTTTTTAATAATAAGACATAGGAATCTATTGTTTTGTTGTTTTCCTTAGCAGATTAATGAATTTAAAAGACAGTAATTTGATCTTCTTTTCTGCTCCACTGCAGTGGATGATGATGAATCAGAAGGAGAAGAATTCACGGTTCGTGATGGCTATATCCATTATGGACAAACGGTCAAACTTGTGTGTTCGGTTACTGGCATGGCACTCCCGAGATTGGTATGGGTCCTACTTTTGCTTTAGTAATATGTGTAGTAAAAATTAAGAAAACAGAAAAACCACAACATTCAAATGTAAAAATATACCTCAGTTTCATGCTTTTTAATTTAAAAAGTGGTATCAGTGATCACTGCTATTTATAATTGACAGTGGTACCCCACCTTATTTTAAAAAATACTTGAAGACAATTAGCCAGTCTTTATGATTACAGTCTTAACACCTTCCTGTTGTCTTATTTCTAATAAGTTGTGGTGCTCTTTTCCTTTTTTGGTTGTATATCTGAACATGTTCAATAGAGGGCACTGTAAAATTACACTATGATTTCTTAATGCAGATCCACTGTATTCATTTTTTGTAGTACTTGCTGCATCCCAACATAGGACCAAGTTTTCAAATGCATTGACATTTGTATTTTTTTAGGAATAATTTTTACTACTTTACTTTCTTAGAAGAAGATTTGTTAAAAATTAAATTGGTATTTCTTACTCTGGAAGAGGCAGTATGCATTCTGGGCTTCTTTTTTTCACTAGGAAGATCATGAAACTGTAAAAACTGCTTTTCTTAGCAAAATGAAAGCAAAAACCCCTTCTGTTCCTTCCCCCATAATTCCCCTCTTTTTCTAAAACATAATACAATTTAGTTATGTTAAAGATGGAGGAGTCTTACAAATAAGTGTAATTCAAGGTCAGGTTGAGAGGATTGGGTGAATGAAAGAACATTTGGTATTACTGTCCCTTAATATGCTTTATATTTATCTCTTTGGTGACATATTCATTGGCTTATGTTTTCTGGGACCATTTCAGCAGGGACTAGGTTGATCTGTTCATATCTAAGTAAATGCATCATTTCTTTCTCTTTTTTCTTTTTTTCTATGTCATGATTGTACAAGGTGATTTTTCATTTCAACGTAATAAACTAAAAAATGTGTAATAATATTAATTTATAAAACCTTAAAACTGAGACATTAAAATAAAAAGGGTAAAGGTAGGGAAAAAAGTGTAAAAAAGGGAAAGACACAAACAAACCAAACCAAATCAACATTTATTCAAGTTCTACTCTTACTCATTATGTGTCACTCTGTTCTGAGGATGATATTTATCTGCTTTGGCATTAAATGCTTATACCATAGAAGCACAATTCAGAGGCTTATGCCTCTGATCAGTAATGGCTTATATATGGATTATTTATAGGAGTTAGACTCAGATGTTAAAAATAGTGTTTTCCCTTATAGTTTCATATAAAGACCAGTAGTCTGCATTGTTTGAAAGTCATCTTTAATTGAATATTTTCAGCACTCAGAACTGCATTGCCCTGATTATAAAAATGTTGCCATAAAAAGACTGCCTTACGAAAAGCTGCAGTGCCGTGCTAACATACTGGTAAATACGTCCTTCTGGAGGCTCTGTGAGTGAGGAATTAGTTTCCTCAAAGTCATAGATAGGCTTAAATGGCCTGTACCACTTCCCGTGCCCCTGCACCTCCTTTTACACAGTTTTCAGTGAAGGTGTATTTTTCACAAGAGATGTTCTGTAGCTTTCATATGTGTTTGAGAAGCCTAATTCTGCCTTAATACCATTAAAAGGTACTTTTAATGCTTTCTAGAATGTCAGCTTTATTGGAGAGTTTTTCTTGGAAAACAGTGTCTCTCTAAGACCAAGTTTCAATGTGATAGATATTCTAGTGAGAAGTACTGTCAAAACAGGTGCATTCTGTGTAGGTCTAGCCACTAACCAGAAACACCAGTCAGTCATCTACCCCACATCTGCAAGGCCATCAGACACACCAGAGGTGTGGGGACATTTAAAAATCTGTTAGATAAACTAATCAGTAAGATAAACTCGGTCAACATTTATTGAGCACTTACCAGGTACAGTGCTAAGAATACAGATAAGATATGTTTATTGTCCTTAAGGGCTGTATCTAGTTTACCTCAGAAATATGGTAAATACTATACCAACAATTTACAGAGTCAGCATAGAGGAGAGAGAGCTGGTTGGAGTAACCCTTGATATGTAATGAATGTAGAATTCACTACACACATAGCTTAAGTTATGACATTCATACTACCTGGTTTCTCAGATTTCTTTCCTCTTAATAGTTAGAAATGATCAAAGTAAGTTTTTGATGCCAAATAGTAGTGGACATTTTTGGTTTCTTTAGTGGTGAGAGCTAGGACATTCAGCAGTGTCTCCGTGCAGAGAATTATTGTGGGGAGTAAAACCGAACCCAGCATGGCCCCTGTTCTCGATGTGGTTGTTATTACTCGCTGTGGAGAAGCAGCGAGTTCGCAGACAACAGTGCCACAGACAAGTCTTGCCTCGTACACGGTGGGAGAAGCATGAGTGAGTGCTTGTGCACATACAGGAAGCGTTAGACTTACATCATTCAGAAATCAGTGATTTCTCTAAAATCCTTGTTAAACTTAAATACAGCTTTAAGATCTTAACATTGAATTGAAACATTTTGCTTAAGTTTAATTAGTCTTACAGACTAGTTTGGAAGCTGTAATTGCTAAAGTGTACTGGTTCCCTTTAAACTCAAAAATTCGTGGTGGTGTAAGTAGAATGACAAATTCTAACTATTAAACTGCAGAGCTAAAACTGTGTCAGTATGAAGAATGTTAACTTAAAGATTGAGGTTTTTTCACAGCTGTGGCTTAGCTGAAGAAAAATCTTTGGACATAAGTGAGATGTGAATTAAGTGATAAAAGTCAGCAATAGTGCATAATATTAACAGAACTGTTCTAAGTACTTTTACATACATAGTAATCCTCACAGAACTCTGAGCAAAGTATTACAGTCCTATGTGCACACATGCATTATGCAAATTATTTGGTGTGCCAGGTGAGCAAGACAGACTTGCTGTCCTCATGGAGCTTACATTTTGATAGGGAGATAGACAAAAATCAACTAAAAAAATACCCATATAATATATTAAAAGGTTAATACAAATGATTAAAAAGGCAGGTTAGAAAAGGATAGAGAATTTGGAAAGTGTTTTTGGAATAATCAGAGAAGTTATCTTGTAAAGCTCCTCTGTGTCTAGAGCAGGGGTCCTCAAACCCTGGGCTGTGAACTGGTACCGGTTCCATGGCCTGTTAGGAACTGAGCCGCACAGTAGGAGGTTAGCGACAGGTGAGTGAGTGAAACTTCATCTGTATTTGCAGCCGCTCCCCAGCGCTAGCATCACCGCCTCAGCTCCACTGAGCACTGGTCCCTGGTGCCAAAAAGGTTGGAGACCACTAATGTAAAGACTTTATATTATCTCTGTGTGATAGGAGTCCACTAGAGGGTTTTAAACAGGAAATGTCTGATTTTTATTTAGAAGGATAATTCTGGTTGGTCTGTGGAGAAGGGAACATGAGGGCGTATCAGTGGAAGTAGAGAGACAGGTGGTTGGGCTTTTGCCATAATTCAGGCAAGAGTTAATGATGTTATCCTAGACTGGCATTATAGTGGTAAGGTCGTGAGAGGTGACTGACTGATTTGAAAGTAGACCCATCAGAATTTGTTGATAGATTAGATGATGGGGTGTAAGAGAAAGCAAGGAGTCAAGGATGACACCAAGATTTTTGGATTGAGTGAACACTGGTGCCATTTATTGAGCTGGGAGTTGGGGAATATTCACATTTAGGAGGAAATACTATTTTTGATTAAGATTGAGAAAGCGAACTAGACATCTTAACTGGAACTATTGACTAAGTAGTTAAATACACAAGTTGAATGCAGGAGAGTAAATAGGGCTGCAGATTTGAATTTGGGAGCGGGCAGCCTGTAGTCTAGAAAGTATGGGGTATGGAGAGAGCAGAAGAGGCCTGAGGACTTGGCTCTAGGGCCTGTAAAGGCCATTTAAAGCAAAGGTCTCCCTGAAAGGGAATGTCTGTGTCAGATGCATCTGCGAAAGCTGCTAAGATGGGGACAGAGAAGTGCCCATGGGATTCATCTGTCTGGAAGTCTTGTTGGCCTTGACAAGCAATGATATGGACACTTTGAGACAAAAGGCTGGAAAGCTCAGAGATTGGATGGTGAGAAAGAGGAGTATTCTATAAAGGGGAAAAGGTAAATGGGGTGGTAAGAGGGAGGCACAGAGACAGTAGACAAGGAAGGGTTTTCTTTTGATTTTAGATAGTTATAACATGTTTGTATGCTGTTGGGAGTGATCTTCATAATCATCAAACACTTAGTGATTACCTTCTATGTGACAAGTGACATCTAAGGTTTGGTAGGATTATCTTTCAGATATCCATGTCTGTTTTGTGGAATATTTGGATTATAAGCTTGTAATGTGATGGAAAGAATTCAGGCTGGGCAGGCAGCCAGCTCTGGACTCAGTCCCTCAAGCTACTAACTAGGTGATTTCGAGGAACTTAACTGGCCTTTCTGAGTCCATTTCTAATCTGCAAAATGATAGCTCTTGGATGTTGGATAATGGACTGCACTGACTGCTACACCCACGTTAGCCTTTAGAGATGGTTTTTCCTTTGATGTTGGATTATTTGTCATTGTATTTTATTGGAAAGGTCATCTGAACTTGCTACTCGTATAGACCAACAGGATTAACTGCTGAGTATTTGTTGAAAATGCAGACTGGGAGGCCACACACAAGATCTGTAGGGTCAGAACAGATGTATTTTTAACAAGAACCCTAGATGATTTATAAGCACATTAAAGTTCGAAATGCACTGATCTAGAAAACAAGTGCCTACTTGCCCTATTTTTCAGATGTTCATGGAACAAAGTAACCATTTCCACATTCTAACATGCTTGCAATCTAAAAGTATTTTTAACTTAGCCTTATTGTTTTAAATGTTTTTTGTACATGTAGGTATATGACAAATAACAGATGTATTGTATAGCTTCCTGTGCACATTATACATAACAAAAACTCTCCATATATGATGACTTTTTCTTTTTTAATTGTTGAAACACAGATAATTAGGAAAGTTGATAAGCAGACCGCATTACTGGATGCAGATGATCCTGTGTCACAACTCCATAAATGTGCATTTTACCTTAAGGATACGGAAAGAATGTACTTGTGCCTTTCACAAGAAAGAATAATTCAGTTTCAGGTATGTTTTTAAATTACTTGTGGAATCTAAAATGTGTAGAGTACACAGAAACATGAACCTCTTGTTCAGTATTAATTGTATCCAGATACATGAAGCTGTGTTTAGATATTTATCTCAAGTTCCAGGGTCCTTAACCCACACGGCCGCAGACATGGCAGGCATCCTACGTCAGAGAAGAACTCCATGCAAAAATGTTCTCAGAGAAACAATTAGCATCTAGTTCTGGGGGAAAGCCCTTCAGATTATTCTAAAGTCAGTGTTGAGTGTTAAGAGAGTCCGCAAGAGCTCTGTGCACACCTTGTGTGTAGATGCATGCATATTTTGGGAGAGGATTCATAATTCTCATCACATTTATATTGGGGTCTTCCAAGGTAGCAATGATGACATATTTCAATAGCTATTTTTAACTACATTTACTCAGAAGGCTTTCATCAGGACATGTACAACATGGGCAAATGATTTAATAGGAAAGTTACACTTTGATGTGAAACTTCTTTGGAAACATCTGGAGACCTGTTCCGGAGAGACAGCCACACAGCTGTCTCAGCCCAGCACTGATGGACTGGTATACGTGTCTTAAGGTAGCAGTAGGGGATTTTTGGTTCATATTGTGGTCACTCCTTTAGAAAGTTCATAAGTTTCTAGCTGTTTTCTGAGCAGGAGAGGCACCTATTCTCTCTCTTTCTTAGGGATCCCTAAAGAGTTTTAAGCAGCTATTCACATCATAGATAGTGATCTTTTATTTAACAAATTATTATACAGGTGCTGGTGCATTCTTAAATGGTTATTCTGAAAGGTATTATCAGTTTAATATGTCACTGAAACATTTCATATTATAATAACTACTCTGTGTAAGGTTTTCTTGTTAATATTCTGTTTATGTTTATTTAGGATTTGGCAAAGGACCATGCTTGGGAAGTTTATAAATTTGTACTAAATTCTCGTCATGTTAACAAGTGTTACTTCTTAAAATTGTCTTATGCTATAATGCATGTGAAACTCAGTTTCTAAACATTCTTTTTTCATAAGGCCACTCCATGCCCAAAAGAACCAAATAAAGAGATGATAAATGATGGAGCTTCCTGGACAATCATTAGTACGGATAAGGCAGAGTATACCTTTTACGAGGGGATGGGCCCTGTCCTTGCCCCTGTCACACCTGTGCCTGTCGTAGAAAGTCTTCAGGTGAGACCACTTACTCACAAGTTGCCTTTTATTTCTTTGCAATTTCTCTTAGCTATGACTTGGGAAATTTTATTTCAGAATAATTTTGATATTTCTCTAAATCCTGTGATTTGGGGATTTAGTTATATCTTTTGTTTTTTTAAAAAATGGGAAATAATAAACTTAAAAGCAACTTGTATGTTCTCTTGATGTTTTTAGCTCACTGTCTTTATAATCATGTCACTTAAAAGAAGCATTTTAATTATTCATTTTTTGCAAATGATAATTGATAAACTAATCTGCACTCTGTAACGAGAAATGAAGTTGTTTTGATTTTCTGTGAATTGCAGTTGAATGGCGGTGGGGACGTAGCAATGCTTGAACTTACAGGACAGAATTTCACTCCAAATTTACGAGTGTGGTTTGGGGACGTGGAAGCGGAAACTATGTACAGGTATTTGACAAAACTTTACATTATCCACAGTTTTTGGCGAGGGTGGGTAGATGAGATTCTTTTCCTGATTCCGATTGTAATATATTAAACAACCTAGTTTCTAAGTTTCACTTCTACAATTTGCCTTGCTTTTAAGTGATATGTATTTCCTCCTCAGATGTGGAGAGAGTATGCTCTGTGTTGTCCCAGACATTTCTGCATTCCGAGAAGGTTGGAGATGGGTCCGGCAGCCAGTTCAGGTTCCAGTAACTTTGGTCCGAAATGATGGAATCATTTATTCCACCAGCCTTACCTTTACCTACACACCAGAGCCGGGGCCACGGCCACACTGCAGTGCAGCAGGAGCCATCCTTCGAGCCAACTCAAGCCAAGTGCCCCCCAGTGAATCAAACACAAACAGCGAGGGGAGCTACACAAATGTCAGCACAAATTCAACCAACGTCACATCTACAGCAACAGTGGTGTCCTAACTACCGTCTCACTGCTAGGACTCAAACTGACTTGAATGCAGCAAAATGTTGACAAAAAAAGAAAAAGTGAACAATCTTTTGTGGTTTCTTGGGAAAACTTTTCATACCAGGTGATATTATTCAAAAACCCCATTACCTGCAAGTGCTGATTTGAAGTACAGAAGCCACAGTAAAACAAAACAAACAAACAAACAAAATATCAAAATGTACAAACTATTGGAAATCAAGTTTTTTCAGCTGTTATTTTTGGTTGGTTGGTTTTTGTTTGGTTTTGTTTAAATGGGCAAGAAATAGAGATGTGGCTGGAATAAAAGTTAATCAAACTAGAAGACACAAATCTAACATAGTTTTTATGGACCAAGAAACTTGTATAAGCTTTAGTAAAAGGTACATTTTCACCAGACCTTTTTTGTATCACCGTATATAGTACACCTTTGTTACCAAATAGGTTGTTTTCTCCCTGCCTCTCTTCGAGCTTCTGCTCTTAAGTACGTGCAGGCTCCGAGCCGGACCATGCTTGTTTAATCCAATTACCATACTCTTCCAGGTTCTTTTGGTCTAAGGCTGGAACTGTTTTTATTTTATTTTTTTTTAAGCTGAAGTCTTAGGACTTTTCATAAGTTGAAATTTTTTTTTGATTTCAGCAAGTCAAATCTTGTAAAGGCCTGCATATTTTTTTTAAGATTATATGAAGTCTGTGCAAAAGCTTTAAAAAATGCCTCTGCCTTGCCTGCAATACATGCAGTATGTACGTTAACTTAGTCTCTGTTCTCAGACGTTTGGCAGTTTTTTTCTTTTCTTTTTTTTTTTTTTATGTATTTATAGTGGTGATTCAATCAGTTCTAACATTTACATGGGATTAAATGTGGCCATTTAGTCATTAATGAGTTAATGGTGCAGAACATATCGTTGTTTGAAGTGTTTGCTCCCTTTCTCCATGCTTAAGTGTATCTACATGTTCCAGGATTTGTTCAGGTTTTTTTCCCCCTCCTAATCTTGTACATAACTTGTATTATGTGTAAGTTAAACATTTTTATTTTGAACTTGTAATGTTCCCAGTAATTTCATTCAGTAGGGTGTTTTCTGCCTTTTTCGCATACGACAAAAAGAAATGATCATAGAAGTATTTGCTACCAATTGGTAGTTGGTGCCCTTATTGTATAATGAGGAAAATCTCAGCAAAAGCATGTTTTTGTTTACTTTTTTTTTTGGTAGCCTAGACCAAGACATCATTATAACCTTAAAACAAGATGCTCTTATTAGATGGTCAACTAAAATAGCTGGAAGACAGTACTTTAGAAACAGATAGTTGTGAGATTATAAAAATGCAAATGTAACTAACTTATCTTTTATTTCCCTGCCCCTCCCCCCCTTTTTGTCTTCTCTTCCCCATTACTGAGTGTCTCCACAAATGTCTGCTACTCAGAAAACATTTGTTTTCATTCAGTTAGATTTGGTTGCATTCAGGGTTGTGTGTGGGCCTTGCATGCTAAGCTCACGAGTTTTACGTCGTCTCCATTCCTACACTTTGGTTATGCCTTTGTTCAGTTCCTTAGAAATTACAGCAGACTCCTTGAGCTACATTTAGTACAGGAACCACATGTGTAATGTTACAGGACACAGTCGAGTAACAGTCGTCCTTCTCAGAGTAAAAACTACCTCTAGATCGTGGTAAGCTTTTACTGTCCCATAAAACAGGAGCCACAAGTACCTTACAAATGCAAAAGTTTCACGTCCTGCAGTGTTTCCATACAGAACATTGTCTGTCTTGTGTCCCGTGCTATTTCGAAAGTTTCCATTGGTGGACTTTTAAACATCGTTATTAGTAGCATTTTTTCTTTCAGCTTTGCTATCTCATCGCTCATTTTTTTGCTCAGACTATGCCATTGTAAATACACTTCCTAACATCTTTAAATCACTTTTTCCTCAGTTTCCAAGGGGAAAGTCATTTGTAAAACTAACACGTTAGTGGTTAAATTGAAGTTGTTGTGGTTTTCTCTTACTGCAAGCCTTTTTAATTACTCGCAGGCTGCACAATACTATACAGAGCCTTCTCTCTCCAAATCTGCTCCAGTCACTAGATTCTCTGGTAAACTAATCCTGCCTCACACTTTTAATCTGTTTCAGTGATCTAGGGCAGAATTCATTGTGGCCTTATCTTTCTTTGTTTTAACTGTTTACTGGCTTTTTCTTACAAACTTGCTTACTTCTGAGTAGTATTTATTTTCTCTGTTGAGTCATGCAAGCAGCCTTTACACAGTGCTTTTTGTTCAGTGTGGAAATGTTTTCAGTGCTGCCGTATTTTTAATGGGCCACAAGTTTCCTCCACTTCTGAGGCTTGGTATTTAGTTACAAAATTATATTAAATTAATCAATAACAGATGAGATGCTTTTGAGGAACAAACTATTCTTCACCCAATTTTGCAGCACAAAATAATTTTTCAAGGTTATGGCTTTGTTAAAATGAACTTTTGCTTTTTTACTGTTTAAATATATCTTATTTTGGCTCTTTGTTTCTTTTAGTAATTGAAATATTAGACTGTAAACTCTTTTCCTGTTTGTTTTTCTGAAAAGTCCAAGAATGTACTTATATAGGCATTTTCTCCAGCTATTTTTTGCCATCTGCATACCACAAACTAAAGACTGAAATGCTTTGTCTGTTGTCGCTTATTATTTTATCAGTTTTGTCAGCTGCTTTAGAAAAAAATCTTTTTCATGAATCTATAAGTCATCTTCAGCTTATAATTTATAGGAGCCTTGTCCTCCGGTTATAGTAGAGGACAGCCCTCCCCCAGTGGGGGCGTTGTTAGAGATGCTGGTCATTTTCCCTCCTAAACTCTCTTAGAATGATAACTATTTCAGTTCAAGTATAGTGCATTTGAGGTGGTTTTTTTTTTTTTTTTTAAGTTCTGTTTTAGAAGTATATCTTATGCTCTAAAGATTCTATGCAATTTCTAAAATTATGCATAGAAGCTGAGTCTGTGATGATTTTTAGTTGCATTCAATTGGTCACGTAGATTGGAAAGGCAAGCTAAAGGCTTTAAATGTAAAATGCCCTTTTTACTTTGGCTTCAGAATTGAACACTAGTATAATATTTAACCTGCTGCTGACTTTTCTTAAACTGTGGCAACTTAAAGGCATCCTCATATATATATATATTGATTAGTGAAATATTTGTCACTCTTACTGCACAGACTTATTTACAATCATAAGTGGATAGTTTTGTTGTTTTTTTTTTTTTCTGTTTTTCTAGGGAAACTGGTACCATCTGTGCCCTCACAGAAATTTTCCAATGCAGTTTTTGAGAACTAAACTAAGTAGTCATGTTTAACCAGATAACCCATGGGGTGGGGGTGGGGGTTCCGTTTTGAAACAAAATGCTATTCAATTATTAACCAAGTTACTTACTTTTGATTTCAAAAGCAGCTGTTTCTGATGAGTACTGAACAAATGTGTGTAATTTTCTGTGCCAGACTTTTGACTTTGTTTTCAAGCACTGTAATGTGGGATGGATGGTTAGAAACGATAATATATTAGGGTTTCTATTTAACCCTTTCAGGACTGAACTGTATCTCCTTTTGTTAATTTTTCCCTGTGTTGTGATAAATGTTTGCCAGCATTCAGTACTGTGTTGGTCCAGTTGTAGGTTTATACGCTCATTTTTAGTTTATTTCTTGTACCTTGCAGCATGCTCTACACATTCAGTCCTTAAGGGGTTTATTTTACAGACTGTGCGCCTGTAAGGTTTGTTAGCAATAAGATAGAAAATTGAGCAAGTTTATACCATATTTTGTAGAAAAAAATGAATCTGCTCAGTTCCATATTTCACCATGAGAAACCTGCAGTAGGGGCAGTTTCAAGGAATAAATAAAAAGGAAATGCAAACCATTGCAAAGTCTTCTGTTGGATGTGCCCGATACAGGTGTATCATCTTTGATTTCAGAGTACTTCATTAAGATGAAATTCAGTTTCATGTTAACAGTTCGTGTATTTATGGCATTACCTTGCTGTCTACCTCACATCAAAGTGATAGCTGTGTTCTCTCTTTTCAGTGTTTTTTAACTAAGTAGTGCTTTAATGGGAGGGTTTTGTTTTTTTTTTTTACTTCCCTTGTGAATGGAAAATGGGCTTTGTCACTTAAGGGGCGTAATCTCCCAATTCAGGAACATTTCAAGCTAATCTTGACAAAAATGGAGAATATTATTAGGTAACAGCTTGCTTTCCCCATATAAAGTGGTCATTTGGTCTGGTGTACAAAAGAACATATAATGGTTTGTGCTATTTGGTGGGGGGGGGTCGTAATCTGAGAGAGAGCAACCAATCTTATGAAAGATCCATTAACTGAGTGAGTGTGAGAGTGTGTGTGTGTAGTCAAACCCCTAGATCATTGTCAATGATAAAGATGGAGAGGGCAGGCTACACAAGGGTCTAGTGGTGAGTGATCACAGAAAGCAGTCTTGTCCTCTACAAAAAAAATCTAGAAAGGTAACACTAAGTAGAAACCCTAAAAAAGTTTAGTGCTAGAAAATACTGAGGGAAACAGGTTAAGTTGATGCATAAAATATAAATGAGGTGATTCATCTTGACTTAATAAGTTTAAGGCCAAGAGATAGAACTGTGTGCTATAGGCCATCAAGAACTGTAAGACTGGACAGTTACACACATAGTTCTTTGTGTTAGGGATGGATCCTTCGTGTGCTTGGCACATAGGTATTCAACACATAGTTTAGTTAAAAGTGTTATGCACACGTATAGAAATCATGACCCATCCTGGTTTACAGAAGAGGTAGGCAAATGTGCTGTAATACAGAAAAGGGACAGGTTTTAACTACAAGAAACATTCGTATGAAACACAAATAGGTTATTTTACAATTTGGAACTTACAGAATGTTTGGGTTTGGGAAGGTGGCACTTTAAATGTATTCTGTGCAAAAATGTGAAGGTAAGTATGAAGATGAGATGTATATAAAGTTCTCGCTGGCATAATGGTTGAAGTCCCAGCTCTTCATCTCGTTATGTCCCTCCCACTCCCCTCGGTCAGTGCAGTTGAACAGGTAGGTCAGTCATTGCTGGCGCCTTTACTTGTTTGATAATACCTACCGGTGCTAGACAAGTAGGGTCACTAGTACTTATTTAAACCCCACACTATCTACAAACACCGCCCCCCCCCCCCCAACTCTTTTCATAATAAAGGAGTAAAGAGTGTTGCCTAGGTCATTTCCACAAGTGGCCTCTCTAGGGCTCCATGACAGCTACTCTTCCCCCCAACACAACGCAAAGCCAGTGATTCTGGTTTTCTGCTGCTTAAACCTTCACAACTAAGTTCTTAATATGGCACTTAGGTATTTGGATGTATAGTACAAAGTTGTAGGAGGGGAACCAATCGTGACTTTAAAGACAATCATTGTGATTTTAGTCACCTACGGTCCTAGAGAGAGAGGCTCTAAGTTGTCAGCTAGAATTTCCCAGCAGCTGGTAAGAAACCGAGTGTGCAAACAGTGTGATCTTCGGGAAGAACTTCAACAGGAGAGTGGAATGTGCAGCTATTATTTCGGTGTAGTGCCAGAGTTCCATTAGAATTAGTTAAAATACAATGGGTTTTTTAATGGCCAGTAACATTTGAGGCCCTCAGCTCCATCGGTGTGGCCATTTCCTGAGAATTTCAACTAAGGGCTTGTCTTGGTCAGCTTGGGCTGCCATAAGAAAATACAATAGACCGGCTTAAACAACAGGAATTGATTTTCTCACAGTTCTGAAGGCTGGAAGTCTAAGGTCAGGGTGCCAGCATGGTCAGGTTCTGATGAGGACTCTTGATGGATTGCAGATGGCCACCTGGCTGTGTACTCATGGCACAGAGAGCGCTCTGTCTCTTAAAGGCACAGTGCTATCTGATTAAAAGCCATAAGCCTGATGAGATCACCAAGGGAGGCATAAAGGTAGAAAAGAGGTCCAAGTCAGCCCTGGGCAGTTCCTGCTTAAAATAGCACTCTTCCCAGGTGAGGGTGTTAAAATGTGCGTCTAATCGTCTAATCGTCTAATCTAATCGTAGGTCTGCAGGTGGAGGTCTTGATGTCCTGCATTTCTAACAAGCTCCTCAGGCGACACTGATGGCTACGGGTTTAGAAACTTACTTTAATGTTGTGGTTCTAGAGACCCCACTTTGAGTAGTGAGAGCCTCGTGCATCCCCAGACAGAATTGACAAAATGCGTCTTCACTCCATAAAAGTGATTATTTTTAAGTAAACATTGGATGATTGTAGAATCAGTCTTACTGATTTTTAAGCACAGGGTTAAAATTTTACATTGTGTTTGAGAAGGCCTTAAATACTAACTCACAGTGGACTAGTCGGATTTCTGTTACAGACTGATAATGTGGCCTGTCTGAAAACAAACGTCGATGTGTAATTATAGTCATGATGCGCAGAGGCCTGCGTTGTGTAATGATGTGTCAAACTCCAGAGGCTTTTAGCATCCAAGACAAAATTTCTGTACCCAGAAGTTAGAGGAATATTGAATAACTTCCAAGTTTTAAACTCTTCGGTTTTGGGTGGGCAGGGCGGGGGGGTGGCGGTTTTAATTGGGTTCCCTTACTCATTCTGAGAGACTGTATTCTCACAACCTAAATGAGTGGCATCTGCAGTATTGAGATTTCACAGATGAGGAGCTGTGTAAAAGCCAGGCTTCACTCTAAGAGGCCTGGCTTAGCCTGGCTCTAGGAAGGCCATGTTTTCTTCTTACTGGGATTTTAGATCTAAATGAAACAATACGCAAGTTAGTGGGATTGTAGATGCAAGGGGAGCAGAGAAGCAAAATAAAGGGAGAGAGCCCGAGAGTGACCCAGGTCCAAAGACACACCGCAACCACACTCCTGCTCTGAAAATATTTTAGCTAAACCAAGGAATCCCTTTTTGGGGATGTGCTGTTTAACATTTGTCATGTGACTTGAACACCAGCCAAATGTGTGTAGAGACCATAGCTCTGAGCACTTCGACTGGAGTTGGGGTCATCAGGATGAGCAGAGAGAAAGGCTTTGTACTAGGTGCTGGCGCCCAGGGCAACAGGAAGCTTTGCTGTTGTATTTTTCCATCTTAACCTTTGTAATGAATGTGTAAATATTTTGAAAGATTAAAAGCAGCATGTTACGTCATGAAATATTTTGTTTTCTGAGCTGTTAAAATACTGGCAAACCTGTATTTTGATAGCTAGATGCCAAGTGCTTTTTTATAGTGTTGCTTCGAAATACTGCGTCCCTTTTACTCATTTACTCGACATGGCTGATTACGCCCCCATTTTTGAAACTTTTCAGTTGGTTTCCAGGACACCAAGCTTGCTTTCTCCATCGGAAAGCCGGTTCCTTCTCACCTCCCCAACTTATAAAACTTGGACAGCCCCAAGGCAAAGTCACTCCACCCTCCCCTTCCCCAACCACATTCCTCCCACGGCGACCTCTTCACATCTCATGTCTCTATGGGGTTGACTCCCCGGTTCACATTTCCTGCCCTGACTTCTCACCTGAGCTCCAGATTCAGAGCTAGCACTAGGCATCACAAATTTAGATTTAGATCTACAACTAACGATTTCCTCCCTGCCCTCCCCTCCCTCACCTAGCCAGTCCTCCCCTCCCGTAAATGCTGCCTCCATTCTTACAGTTGCTTAGGGAAAATCCTCAAAAACAACCTTGATTCATTTCTTGCTCTCACATCCCACCCACATCTAGTCCATCAGCGAAGCTAGTCGATGCCTCTTTGAGATGTGTTCACACCACATCCACCACAGCCCCTGTGAGCCATGCAGCCATCAGCTGTCACGTGGGTTATGACGGCCGCTAACTCCTCCAGCTTCTTCCCTTACCGTCTTAGAGCCGTGATCCACGGCAGCCAGAGCAAGTCTTTGAACAGGTGTGTCTGCTGCCCAAGGCCTTCCTCCGACCCATCTTGCTTGGGGTAAAACCCCAGAGTGCTTGTCACGCTCCCGCGTGCCTTGCCACCACTCAGTCCTCCTCCTCCCCCCTGTCCCGGGTTCACGGTTTTCCAGATGCACTGGCTTCCTTGTCTTTCCTTGATTTCACCACCATGCTCAGGGCCTTCGCGTTGGCAGTTCCCTATGTCTGGAACACTCTTCCTCAGCGTCCCCAAGATCCATGCTGCGCTCACTTCCTGTAGGTTGCTGGCTCTCAACGCTATGCAAAACTGTGTTTCTACTCATCACTCTCTGTCCCCTTGACCTTTTTTTTTTCTTTATAGCACTTACCACCACCTGACATTTTGTGTGTTTACTTGTCCACTTATTTCAAGTGGACACCTCCAACCAGAATGAAAGCTCTTTGAGACCGGGGACTTCATTTTGTTCATTTTAACATTATGGCTGCATTACTTTGCTAAGTATAAAAAGAAACTTTTTAAAGTCGGGAACAGGCTTGGATTTAACCAAGAAATTCTTAAACCAAAGAAATAAATTATTAATCACAAGTGCAAACCCCCAGCACAGTGACTGGCACATAGTAGGTACTCAATAAACATTACTGAAGGGATGACTAAGTGTTTCTTAGTCACGGTGTTGGGTGGTGTGTCCAATTTACCTTGACAACCCAGATCCCTGCTTTATTTCAGAAGCTTGATAAAGAATGGAACACTGCAGTGACAGAGGTATCTGGAAGTGACAACCACTCAAGACTAGCGAGACAATGCAGAGACAAGAATATAAACATTGGGACTGAAGGGGTTCCTGGCAGCCAAGAATATGAGATTATAGAAAAAACTGGTGTTTTTTTTTTTCAAACGAAGATTTCTGTTATTAGGTAAAAGGAAGTGGGTGGGTCTTCCTACTAACTTGAGGATAATTTGTTAGGATAATTAGTAATTTCTAATTAACATGGGGGAATGGGATTTGTAAATACTTTCAGAGGAGATGATCATACAGCTTCATTTCGTGTGACAGAATTCAGAATTTTCTTGTGTACCGAATGGTACTGTTTGTACCAGCTAAATGTTTATCATCATCTGGAATCTTCACCACAACACAAAGAAAAAGATACTATTACTGCCTCTTTTCAGATGAGACATGGGCTTAGTGCCCGGACAATAAATAGGAAAGCCACGAGTCAAAAGTCTTCCCAACTGCCACCACAAGAAGTTTTAAATTTGTGGGACACATGGTGACATTTGTCAAACACCATGTCAGCTACTACTATTAAGTTGTTTTCAAGTAATTACTTAAGAAACAGAACTGTCAGGTATTTCTTTCGGCCTAGGGAAGCTATGAAAAAAATTAACAAGACGCTAAAGATGCCATGAGTGAAAAAAGTTTGGGAACCTCTGCACTGGTGATTAAGAATTCATTACTTTGGTTTAAGAATATCTTAGTTAAATCCATGCCTCTCTCCAACTTTAAAAGTTTTTTAAAAATATATAGCCAAGTAATGCAAACATAATATTGAAAATCACGGTACTAAAAAGCATGGATGAAAATTACACTGCCTTTCCTGATCTCTTTCCACTTCTCCAGATCTAACTACGTAAAACTCAGTTACTGCTTCTGGCATTTATCTTTGTGTTTCTAAATAATATGTACATACTGTGTTTCCTGACTTGTTAATTCATACATTATCTGCCAACCCCTTGCTGTGGTTAACGAGGATTTTCCTTGCCCATACCCTTATTCCCATCCCTCTCTTCTTTTCCTCCAAATATAATTTTCATTTAAATTATTAGTCAATGTTTAAATAATAGTCCTCACCTGTAATATGAGGGTAATGATATCTGCCTCATGAGGTTGTTGATAAAAATAAAAATGCAGTTGACTAGGTAAAGTGGTTGACGTACAGTAGGCATTCATGTAAGGCTAAGTTTGAGTCAGGTCACGTGGAAACTCACCTACACTTTTTAGGGGGAAGGCACCTGCTTGGAAGAGAAAGGACAGACCTGTGTTATGTTTGAAGCCAGCTGGATTTTCATGCCACTGGCAATTATCTATCACCTGGCAGAGGAGGTGAGAGACATCTCACCTGTGTATGAGCAGCCACCTGAATTCTGTAGTAAGAAGGGTGAATGCTCCCTGTTCCCAGGCTCCCAGAAACCATGTTTGTCATCGTGAATTAAGCAGCAAAAATTGAGGATGCCCCCGGAATAGCAGAGATTATAAAAGTTGAGCTTGGAGGGCATTAGGCAGATTTCTCCATCTCTGCCATAGAAATAGACCCTCTGCTTAAGGAAAGTCATGCTAGGATTTTGAATTTCTGCAAAATACAGAAGCGTTTCAACCCACAGATGGCTGGAGAGGGGCTTTTTAATGGAGGAAATGAATCCTGGAGGGGAAATGAGCCTCCACTATACTCTGCACAGTTGTGACAGGCTGAGTTAGTGCTGGCAATACAGCCAGAAGGTCAAGGGCAGAGAATTCAAAGAGCCTCGGAGTCAATCGTGGGACCAGGAGGTGGAGACTGAACCCAGGTTCTCTGGACCCAGTGAGAGCCTTCTCACCTGCAGAGTGGGAGGCAGCCTTCCCTGGGGAACAGGCGAGGTCACCAGCCGGCCACTGTTCTGAACGACTTCATTGGCTTTTCGATCTCTGGGAGTTTGAAGGTGTCCTCACTAGTGTGAGATAAGCTGGTGTTTGAGGGTCACACAGGTGTGCAGGATCTCACAGATGCGGAACAGCTCGAATATAAGGGCCCCGGCATCCGGGTGTTCTCACCAGGCAAGGACAAGCAGAAACAAATAATGAAAGAAAGAAAAACAAGAAGTATTCAAAAGCAAATGTTGACATTAAACAGAGGACTCCTTTAAACCAACAGAAGAATATGGATAGCCAAACACAAACCAGGCTCAGCCTGAGTTCCCATCGCCGTGGGCGAGTGCATGGGAGAGTAGCAGTATTGATTGTTCGTTTATTTTTTGAGATAACCAAATTACAAGTTGATTATAAAATTGCATCTCAGCAGGTCTGCCATCAGCCTGTCTGGGCCCGCCCATGGGATATCCTAGAGTGGGCTGGCAAAGGCACGTACCGCAGCAGACTCATCCATCTGTGGCTTCCTGAGGCCACTGTGGACTCCTGAGCTGGGGCCCGTGACAGAGGAACTGCCCCGTCTGAGCCTGGAGCCTGGCGCACAAGGAAGTGGGCCCTGGGAAATGAGATTCAGTCCCCATTCCCTGCCCAGGCACTTCCTCTCTAAAAGCCCATTTACGTAAATGTCCTTGACTTCCAAGTGCAGGGGTGTGGGGAAGAGGGCATGAGCCACAAGGCAGGAGGATGGGACCTGAACTTGCCTGAAGCCCGGGCAGAACAGACCTGGTGAGAGCTGTGGGTGGAGGTGCCAGGGCCCAGCCACTCAGAGGTGGACAGAAGGGGACAGGCCGCTCCCATTTTTTGAAGCACCTTGTATGTTACAAAGTGAAGGAATGGCCCTAGTCCCACGCCCAAGAGAAATGGAAGCATTAGTCTGTGCGAAGTCCTGGGGGTGTTTAGAGCAGCTGTATTTATGATTTCCCTAAACTGAAAACAACTTTTGAAAGTAACCTTTCTTGGAAAAACGGTCTTTGTAGATGTGACTTAGTTAAGGATCTCAAGTGGAGAGCATCTTGGATTATCTAGATGGGTCCCCGAATCCACTGACAAGTGTCCTTGTAAGAGAAGAGGGAAAGGCCGTGAGGGGGTGGGGGAGGCAGTTGCAAGCCACGCTTGGAAACATTTTGTGTGGTAGACTTTCTCACTTGGCCAAGATTTTCGGTATTCCTGATGATTGCCAAGAACTGTGACCATTTGCAAATTAAGTATATTAAATATATATGTAGCTAAATAATTTGAAAGGTAAAATTATAAAAATCTTTAATTTTTTTTTTTTTTAACCACAAAACCATGTTTGATGTGGGATTTGGGTATTTTATATGAATAGGGAGAGTGGCCTCCAAGAAAAACAAGTGCCTGGGGCCTATGAAGTCTTGCAATTGTCCTGGGTAGGCAAGGAAGGGGTGGAGAGTAGAAAATATGTTTCTGAATGTGCTCTGGTCACATAGCTGTCTTGTTTTTGCATCTGAAACATTCCTTCACTCTGTTGCTACCCTTTTCCAAGGCTGAATGTTCTTGCCTATACCTCCCTCATCTCTTGTGTAGACTTCTCCAGTAGCCTCTGAATGCTTTTCCCCTTACCCACTGATCTTCCACCCCACACCCACTAGGAACTTGTAAAATAGAAATTGGATCACCTCTCTTTCTCTTAAACCCATCGGCCATTACCGGATTGTCAATGTCCTAGCGTGACAGACAGAATTCCCAACAAACCAAACAAAATCCTGCAGGGTCAGGCCCCCGCTGCTCTGTCTGGCCTTCTCTCTCCTTCCTCCCCCAGACTCTGCACCAGCCACACTGCCCGTCGGTCCCTCTTCACCACCTTCTCTTGCTTCTCTCTGGATGCCTCTCCCCTGAACCTACTTCAGCTGGAAACCCCAGCTACTCTACAGAGCGCATCCCAAATATCGCTTCCTCTGGGAGCCATCTGCTGTCACTGCCACCCCCACTGCCGCCCCCCCCCCTTTACCAGCTCCCTCATTACATGTTCTCTTAGCTCCCTGTCCTGTCAGCTGTGTGTGTGATTGTTTGGTTACTGCCTGATCCCCCAAGAAAGTCTCAGCTTCATCGGCGAATGAGCAGGAGTCTTATGGAAGAAGGGTAAGCAAGGCGGAAAATCTCTGCCCTTCTCTTTTCAAACCCCAGGCACTGGAAAGAGTGACTAGCGCTTGGTAAGTGCTCAAATAAGTGTTAGTGAAATGATGCTTAAGGGAATGAGTGAGTGAACGAAAGAAAGAAGGAAGGAAGGAAGGAAGGAAGGAAGGAAGGAAGGAAGGAAGGAAGGAAGGAAGGAAAGAAGGAAGGAAGGAATGATGTGTGTGTTACTCTCTGTCCTGGCGGTCCAGCCCAGACCCAAGCACAGAGCTTGCTTAGAGGAGAAGCATCACCCAGCAGAGCTGCTAATTCTCGGCTTGGGAAATACCCTGGACGGCAGGGGCGGGATGGGGTGGGGGGACCCTAGCTCTGGACCAGCGGCTTTCCCTCTCCCCACACCCCTCACCCGTTCTCTGCTGGGTAGGTGGCTGCTTAGATCCCAGTGTCCACAGCATGTGGGACCTGGCAGCTTCTGTCCACTGTTTGGCAAGAGGCATAGATGTGGTCTTTGAAGAAAGCTTCCCTAGAAGAGCAGAGATGGGAAATGTTATCAAGATCACCCAGAAAAGTAGTTTTTTGGAATTGCTTCCCAGGGTAAAAATTTAAGGTGGATTAAAGAATGAGAATCCTCTCTGAGGTGGGGAGGAGAGGATATTTCTTTCAATTATGATCACTTATTCATTTCCCCCTAAAAATAAAAATGTCGGCATCCACTTTGAGCCCCCATCCTGGGAGGATACAGAAGTAGTGCAAAGTATTTTCCCAGGAACTAAGTCACTTGCAGTCTGAGGATATTAAATGCATGGGAGTGAAACCAGCGCACCATTTAGTCATTTGGCAGGGAACACCTACTATGCATCAGGGCTCTGCTTGGCTGCGATGCTGCCCCCTAATTTGTCCCCTTTCTGGGCTTTCTCGGCAGTTTTTACATATGCCGTAATTAAAAGCACGGACTTTACAGCTGGATGCCTGGGTCTGATTCCAGGTTCTGCCATTTTTTGGCTGTGTAAACTCGGGCGAGTTATTTAGCCTCTCTGTGCTTCTTCATGCGTGAAGTGGGGACTAAGCGAACCAGCAAGCCATAGGATTGTCACCGGGTTCGCACTGATACTCGTTAAGGGCTTAGAATGGTCCCTAGTAGAAGTTAGCCCTCCATACATCTTTGTCATTTTTGACCATTTGTATTTCCTCCCCAACATCCTTTCCCACTTCTTTTCCATAGCATAGCAGATTTTTATAGGCAGTCTTCCCCTCCCTCTCTCCTGCTCCTAGTGGTTAGTGTGGGAGAGCATTTCAGTGATCTGGGTGGAGCACATGACCCAGATCTAAGCCAATCAAAACACTGCATTTTCCCGCCTACAGCGATTGGCCCAGGACGTGTAAAGCGAGGTAAGCTGGTCCAACCAGCGTGGTTCCCAGGCACCTGCAACAGCCCAGTTGCCTTTTTCCTCCCAAATCTGTGTGAACTTGAGAGGTTGGGTGGGGCGTGGATTGCCGCAACCCTCTTACCTGAGACTGAAACAAATACCGTGAAAGCCTAAGCTCAGACATAAAGAAGACAGGAGTTTGGGGTTCACCGTGGGCGTCTCGAGGCCATTGGGTGAAAAGCCAGATCTAGTTCCCAGCTCTTTCGTTACCAGGTCAAGAAATTTTCTTCTAGTTTAAACCAGAAATTTTCTTCTTGCAGCAGAAGATCCTCATAGACACATCACATATCGATGTAGCACCTATTTATTGAGTGTCTGCTACCCACCAGGACCGGTGCTGTGTGCTGGGGAGGTTAGTGTCTGAGACAGACCGTGTTCTCAGGAAACTTGAGCTCTAGGGTGAGATAGACAGTAAGAAACCGGGCACCGTCTGTCTGCCACGCCCTCCCCGGAGGGGCTACGCTCTCAGGGCATTCGGGAAAGAAAGCCATGGGGCTCTGTCTGTTCACGCTCTGGAACCGCAGAACCTCTGGCTTTATGCTGCCACATTCTCACCTGCTCAGGGGAGACAAGGATGGCGGGGGTGCGCCACTTCCCTGTGACAATCCCCCATGGGGCTGCACAGCGCCCTCAGGCTCTACACAGGACACATAGGTCTAAGATGACAGGAATTTAAAATGCTAGGCTAAGTGTCCCCATGATCATACAAGAGAACATACACACACTTTACTGGGGTCCCACGTAGACACACTCTGGGTCCTTGGTCCAGGCCAGCATGTCAGCTGGCCTGCCCTCTTCTGGAAGATTCTCTTCGACAAGTCTCTACACTAGGAAGAAAGGAAGAGCTGCCCTTTATCCATGAAGACTGGTTTGTTCCTGGGATCCGCTTTCCATCTTTACTCACCCTCCCCAACCCCAACTCTTCCAGGTAATACAGGGCACTTGTTTCTTCTCATATTCGTTTGAATTCTTTAAGAGCCTGGACTCCACAGCCAGACTGCTTGGATTCTTTGTCTGGCTCCACCATTTGCCAGCTGGATGACCCTGAGCAAGTTACTTAACCTCTCTGAGCCTCAGTTTCTTCATCTGTAAAATGAGTGGAAATAATAGTACTTACTTCTCAAGGTTATGTATGTGACGTGCATTTATTTCTTTGGCTCCTGAACATGCCAAGAGGTTCCCCCCTCTGGGCCTTTGCATCTTCTGTTCCTTCTGCTCCAGTTGCTCTTCCCAGGTATTTGCCTGGCCATCTCCCTCTCTTCATTCAGGTGTCTGCTCAACTAGCATCTCTCAAGGTGACCGGAATCCCCAAGGGCCGCCTGTCTCCTTCCCCGTTTTATTTTCTGTGTAGCGCTTACTGCTCTTGCATTTGTGTACGTGTGTATTGCCTTTTTCTCCCACCAGAAGGTAAGTAGTGTCTGTCTTGTTCAGGGCTGTATCCCCAGAGCCTAGGACAGTGTCTGTAGAGGCTCCATGAATATTTATCAGATGAAGTAGAATGAATGAGCTCTGTGAGGGGTGTCTGGCAGGTCACTGGGCAGGTGGGGACTTTGGTAATCCTGCCAGTGAGAAATTGCCTCTTCAGAGGCAATTCTGAAATCAGACATGTGCACGTGTGCATACACACACGCGCACACATGCACGTGAACACACGTATGCACACACACACGTGCACACACACACACACCTGTTCTCCAGGACAAACACTAATTCTCAGAGATGCTAACTCTGTTGTGAGGCAGGGGCACGTTTCCTGGACTGCAGCGTGTTCTGCCTGCCTGTCCCTGGCCAGAGCGGGCTTCCATGTTTCAGTGAGGCCGCGGCAGCTCTGATTAGTGAAGAGTCAGCAGCCAGGCTTAGAGTGTGTCACACTAGGATTAGTGTGAAAGGTCTAGTCTTCTCTGCTAGCCCCACTCGATTAGGGTTGAGATATATAAGAAAAAAAAAAGTGTAGCAAACACACACACACACACACACACACACACACGCGTTGTTTGGGTGGGGAGCGGGGAAGATGGACATCCTGGTACATCCACATCTGAGTGGGCAGCTGCACCTCCCCGACTTTCCTGAATCTTTATGCTTCGGGCCTGAGTGTATTCGGGAGACATTTTCCATCTTTCAGACCCAATTATCTTTTTCCCAAACCCATAGACTATGAAGGAGCAGCCATAAAATTTAGCAGAAATAGTACATTCATCAAATGAGAGTATAACATAATTTATTAACTGGAAAGTTTATTGAGTTCTCATTTATAATCTAAGCTTTTAAAACACTTAATTTGAACAGTTTATGTTTATTTTTTGAAAGTGGAATATTACTGCCTAGTCTTTATCATAGATCATGTTTCTGTAATTTTCTGCGAATAGTTTTGTTTCACGCTGGCTTGGTTAAAATTGAAATATTTGGAGGTAAAAACAATGTTAATTTTTGGCCAGTAGATGGCAGCAAGTTTGAACTTGGTCAGGGAAATAGTTCAATGTGACAGATCATGAAAGTCAGCCCTAACACAGCAAAAGCTTAAAGGCAAACAGCTCTGGACAAAAGTGTGAAGTCCTCACCTTGATGAGCATCTTTGTAAAATCCATTCATCTCTCTATGCTTTATGGCATTTTTAAAGAAATATAACTAGAATGCCCACTTTGTGCCAGGCGGCCGGTCGTGGTGGCATGGTCTCTACCCTTAGGAAGTCACGTTTTAGTGGTTACTTCAGTTATCATCCCAGTACTGATGGTGTCTAAGTCCTATTTCAAAGCAAGTGTATTGAGGTGCAAAGCAAAGGTGTTCCAGGGAGCTATGCGAGTCATTTCTATTTCAGCTTGCCTAACAACCTCCAGTGAGTGAAAAGCAGGTTCCACATCTTAGTAAAGTGAGTTTGCACCAACCAAGAGGAGAAAATCCAGTTTCCAGAAGGTTCGATCATATCTTAGTAATGAAAAACAAATTGTTATGACACCCTGGGCTCGATGTTGAATAATGAGCCGTGAGCGTAGACAGACTTGGAAAACGTTTGATAGGCTGGTAAGAATGTGTCCTCTCCTGGACCTCTAACTCGTTGGTTTCTGTGGTAGGTGATTTAGAAATGAGGCTGCCTCCCACAGTCGGAGTCCTGTTCCTTTAGGTTTCCTCAGGTCAGGACGTGAGGCAGGAGGATTGCCTAGGACCTCACAGGGAGCTGTGGCACGGGTCGGCCAGCCAAGCCAGGCTCAGGCTTCCATTGTGTGTGATGCCACTGGACCCTCCCGAGCTCAGATCATTGGTCCAGCGTGGACATCTAGTGGGGTGGCTGTCAATTCCCTGGGGGCTCAGCTAGGAGTCGCAGGTGTCCGAGGCATGGCCCCCAGGAAACAGGTTAGCAGTGATGTTTGGAGGCCAAGATAGCAAGCACCAGAGGTTGCGGTCTGGGGTTCATGCGTCTGGAACAGTATAAAGGAGAGGGGACCCTGGACGAGAGCAGGAGCGACCTTTCCTCATTTTCTCCTTGATGGTAAGAATCCGCCAGGATGGGAGGGCATGCTGATGAAATGACCAGGGCCCTCCTACAGAAATTTCGATTCAGTGCGGTGGGGTCTGAGTTTCTTTATTTCTAACAAGCTCCCATGGGACACTGATGGGCTTGTCCTGGGACCACACTTCCCGTAACAGGTGCTCAGAATCCCTTTAGATTCTGCAGAGGTTCCTGCCACTGGAACAACTCTGGTTTGTATGTAGTAGAGAAAGGAAGTTGGACACCAGCATTTCTCCAGGACCTATCACGCCCTTACTCTTTACAAAAAGAATTTAACTCATTCAACCCCCAAGTCTCTGTTTGGTTTATAATTCCCATTGTACAGAAAACGAGTGAGGATCAGAGAAGTTAAGTAACTTGCCCGAGGTTAAACAATTAACAAGTGAAGGATTTGGGATTCAAACCAACATCGGACTGGTTCAATGTATATTAATTAATCAGTTCACTAATTCATTAATCCAAATAGAATTATTAAATATGTCTACGAATCAAGCACTGTATGAGGCACTGGGACATACAGTGAGATAAGCAGATGAGATGTCGGCCCTCATGGAACTTAGAGTTTAGTAGGAAGGGTGACATTTAAAAAAGAAATAACACCACAGAGTGAAAGATTCCCAAAGCCGCCACTTCTCATTGCGTCCATCGCTGACACTCTGGTCCACACCTTCTTTATCTCTCGCCTAGAGGACTGCAATGATCTTCCTGCCCCCTTGTCTGGGACACTCTTACTCAGACCTTTACGTGCCTGGCCCCTTCCTATTACTCAGGAGTCAGCTCCAATGTGACCTGCGCCGTGAGGATAAGGGTGTGGACTACGGCGCCAATACCTAGTCCTCTACCTATAGCTGTGTGATACAGGACAAGTTACTTTCCTTCTCTGTGCCTCGGATTTCTCAGGTGTAAAAAGGCAGCCATGATACCAGCCCCATGGTGTTGCTGTAAGGATTAATGAACTAACATGCGTGAAGTACTTAGAATGGCGTGTCACAGGACAAGCAGCTTGGAAGCTTTGGCTTTTGTTATTCGCTGATCACCCTATTAGTGACGCACTCCTATCTATTCACATTATCGCATCACTCCAGTTTATTTTCTTTATAGTTCTTGTTACCAAACCACTCATATGCTTTTTACATTGTCTGTCTCTCCTCCTCCGGAATCTAACCAGGAGACCTGGACATTGTTTGTGCTCATGCGTGCCCAGTTCCTGGAGCTGGACCTGGCACACAGCAGGTTCTCAATAACCCTTTATTAAAGGAATGAATGAGTAAACCAGAAGTCTGGGTTCTACGGTTCTACAGGAGAATGTAGTTGTGTTCTCTAGCCCAGGCCAGGTGGTCAGGAATGGCTGCCTTCTGTAGAGTCTGATTTTGACCTGACTAAAGACTATACCCCAACATGAAAGCCTGAGCCTCTGCCATTAAGAACAAATGACGGAAAGAAATACATGGGTTCTGATGAACTCCGCTGACCTCATCCTTGAGTAGGTTGAGTCTTCCCGTAAAATCTGTAGCGGCTTTAAGCCCAGAAGTCAAAACTTGAAGAACATCTAGTTATTGAAGGTTAGAGCCAACAGTCTGTCTTGGATCGTGTTGGTCTGTGTCATACGTTTGACATTATATTTAAACATGAGTTTTTACATTTAACAAACAAAAGGGCCCTGAGAGATTTTCTGGAACCTTCTGCTAACATTAATCATCTTCCTGAACACATGCTGTGATATGGGCTGTGGATCTGGACAAACTTTAAGAGAGGGTGGGGAGGAGGGGAGGTCCTTACACACCCAGCTAGGATTGCCAACCCGTTCTTCAACGTTCTTAGAGCAAATGATAGAATAAAACAGATGCATGGCTTTTGGTGAGCCCTTTTTCCTGAAAAATCAGCTGTATATTGGGATCTGCCTCACCCTAGGCTGCTAGGAATATGAAATCAGGAGACCCAAGAAAGCTGTCCCCAGTATGTAAATGCCTTTTTCACTCACTGGCTGATTCTAGAAATCCTAATAGCAAAATCTATCTTTCTGCAAAAAGACAAATGACTTAAAAATAGCATGTGTATTTGGGAGGGGAAAGTCTCTAATTAAAATTCAGTCTAAAAGGTAAGAGGTTGACCTCGGCCCTTATAGGATGAAAGGTTTTGATAGGGAGAAGGCAGAGAGTAAAGGATGGGAGATACATAGAGAGGGGTAACAGGAAACAAGGAAAAGGGCAGTGCATCAGTCAGCTATGCTACAGTAATGCTGCGTAACGAGTCATCCAAAACTCAGTGACATATATTAAGCATTTATTTCCTGCTCAAGTGTCTATTGGTCAACTTGGGTTCAGCTGGTCTATGCTAGGCTCTGCTGGTCTTGGTTCTAAGCAGCAGGTAGGGTCCCACTCTGCTCCACGTGCCTCTCATCCTTCTTGGACCAGCTGTAAACTGTGGACGCACTCAACACGGCTTTAATATAGGCTCGCACTTATTCTCTTTCACTTCCTCCCCTATACTCACCCCCTAAATTCTTTTGGCTAAAGCAAGTCACATCCTTAATCCCAATATCTATAAGAAAGGGAAGTATATGCCTTCCATAGAGGAGGTGGAGATGTCAAGAGAAAGGATATTTGCTAAGCAATAATTTACTCTTCCACAGGCAGCCTGAAGATTGAAGGCCACATTTACCAACCTCACAAGGTGGCTCAAATTGCACAAATCCCTTTCAGTTATATGACGTCCTCACAGAATTTGGTCATTGAATCTCGTATGGGGATGAGGGGCTTTAGGCCATGTTGCCCTCTCATACATCCTAATTTATTTCTGCAGAGGACTTTCCATCCCTCACCCAAAATTTCAGGGCTCAAGGTCCATTAGTCTACTTTGGTCCAAAATTGATCATATCGTACTTCCTTCTTTGGACCTTTATATTCTTGATTCAGATACTGGGCGGGGGGGGGGGGGGAGGGGCAACACCACCCTTCCCAATAAAAAACAAAAACAGCCATTGTCCGGTATACTCAAATTTCTCAAAATTCTCCTTGTAAAAACAAGGAGTAAGGGGGCCAGGAGCTAGAGTTTCAGACTCACCTTAATGAGATTATCTTTCCCAAAGGAAATTCAATATCGACGGTTATTGCCATAGTTAAGTGCATTTTGTTATTGCCGAGCTAAAAATAAGAAATTGACAGATCAGAACTGACAACGCCAGACCTAAACGCATTTTCCCGGTTGCTCTGCAGTGCACATGCGCAGAGCCTCTCACCTTTGGCTTTGATCTCACTATCTGCCGCAGCTCGCAGCTCAGCAAGCACTTAGGTAAACAAATGGAATGGGACCGTCCAGGGCCACGGGACAGCAGCGTATTTCTTCCTCTGGTGGTGCTGGTTTCCACTTGCAAGGCAGGAACAGCGTGCCTTGCCCGGACCCTACTGAGTCAGCAGGACCAGGTTCACACTGAGGAAAAAAACCAGCCAGGGAAACCTGTCCTGCCCGGTGCCTGTAGGGGTGCGGCACCTCCCTGACCACCTCCCCTCTCCAAGGTCAGCAGTGCCCGCGCTGTCTGGATCCACTCTTGTCGCACTTGGGGGTTAGTGACAAAGAAGGGAGAGTGTCACTTACGTTTATTTGTACGTCATTAGGGTACTGAAGGAGACTGAGGACGAAGAATTAGCAAGGCTGACTTTCTTCTAGTTTTATGAACAATAAAACCCCTGTTGAGTTTTCTTTTAAAATATGAGGGGAAGAAGAGTTAGGGAAATGATACAACTATCCCATGGGATCCGTTTCCCTCTGGGCTTTTATCCAAGTGACCTGGGGCTAGTCAGTGTCATGGCTATTTGGGCAAACCCCGAGTCTAGGACCCTGGAGAAGATCAAAGGGCACTAGGCCTGCCCTCCCCCTGCTTCAGATCCAAGGGCGGAGACAGAAGCAGCATTCCTGCAAGGTTTACAAACACAAAGCAACCGATACAGTCCCCCACTCTCTCCCACGGGGGTCGAGTGGTGGTGCGCATGCGTAATTGCATTCAACAACTGTTAATTGAGCATCTAGTGTGTGCCGCTGCTTTTTTCTTTATGGGCTTGCCAGCTGCAAAAGTAACAATTCCTACCGAGACTCGAGACTCGTTGGTGAATAATTTTAGCTAACGCCTTTGAGAATCTTCGATATGGTGTTTTTTAAAAAGATGCCTTCCGTAGTTCTCTGCAATTTCTTCAGGTGGACGCTTCTCCCCATTCTATACACAGAGAGATTGTTAACTCGCTCAGGGGCCGGCAGCTAGCAAGGGGAAGGATCCAGAACCCCGGTAGCCTTGCCTGTGGTTGCCGCCCTTCACCATGCCACCGTTCCGCCTGTCCCCACAGGAATGCTCTCTGTTAACTAGGCCGTGCTGAGTTAGCTGGTGCAGCTCTTGCCGGCAATGCCACGACTCCTTCCTCTGTTCCGTAACATCTATGGAACATTCTTTCCCCTGTCCTGGACCACTTCGCTCCCAGCCTGTGACTCAGTCACCCCATCCCCACCAGTGGCTCACAGGCAGGGGGCTGTGGTGAGATCTCTTACCCCATAAATCCTTGTCTTGGGAAACAGGGAGTTAAACCTTTTAAAGAACGGAAAGTTCCAGAACAGAGATTCCAAAAGTGCACCCCATAAAACACTTTCATACATGCCACCTGGGGAGTTTGTTAATCATGCACATTGCTGAGCCCCATGCCAGACCCTAGGGATGAGGCCCAGGAACATGAATTTGTGTTAAACCCTTCCCTTGCGTTCCTGCAAACTCACACTTGAGAATACTATTTCTGTTCCTTTTATTATTATTTTTTTTACTAGGAAAAATCTTTGCTTTGGGTTGGAGAAGTTGCCCTATTTATTTAGTCATAAGGACCTACACTTTCAAAGGGCAGGATGGAGTGATATCTGGGAGCTTCGAATGGCGAATGCCAAGCCCTTGTGTCTGTGTGACTGTGACCTGAGAGCATGTTTTCCTTCTCTAGGCACAGATGTAGGCCCTTCTGTCACTGGAAGCTGGCCTCCCCATGTGCTCCTGCTTCCCACGTCCCAGTCCACGGTGAATAGTTCCCTGGCTGGTAGGACTTCTTGCACCTAAGAGAAATTGCCAGACTCAGGCACCTGCTCGGTTTCCTATAGGGACATCCCTTGGCGGGTCCTATTCCTGAGCCTTGCTCACATGTTCCTCTCCTGAAGGAGCCAGTGGATACCTCTTCCTCTGCCCTCATGAGTCGTGTGACTCTGGGCAGGTCTCTCAATCTCTTTGAGTCTCGACTAGAAAATGAGATTAATAAAACCTGCCTCGAGGAGCCGCGAGAATAGGGAAGGGCCGTGAGCATCTGAACCTGCATTCTGACGCGAGCTGAGGCACGAGGGATAATGCATTTTATGAAAACGCTGAGATGGGTGAATACTTCGTGGGTGCGGTTATTTGGGCACATTTCACAGAGAGCTGTAAAATTAGGAGACTTGAAATTTCTACGTTGCTGTTATGGGTTGAATTGTGTCCCCCTCCCCCACACTCAAATTCATGCGTTGAAATCCTAATGCCTTAGTACCTTGCAATGTGACCTTATTTTGAAAGGGTTCATTGCTGATGCAATCAATTAGAACAAGGTCATTAGGGTGGGCCGTAATCCAAGAGGACTAGTGTCTATAAGAAGGGGAGATTTGGACACAGAGACACGAACGTGGGGAGAACGCCTCATGATGGTGAAGGCAGAGATGGGCTGATGGATGCATCTAGAAGCAGCGGAGGTTGCCGGCAACCTCAGGAGCCAGGAGAGAGGCATGGAGCAGATTCTCCCTCGCTGCCCTCGGCAGGGACCAGCCTTGCTGACACCTTAACTTGGACTTCCAGCCTCCAGAACTGTAAGAAAACAAACATCTATTGGTTAAGCCTCCAAGTTTGCGGTGTTTTGTTA
Organism: Rousettus aegyptiacus; assembly: GCF_014176215.1. NCBI lineage: Eukaryota > Metazoa > Chordata > Mammalia > Chiroptera > Pteropodidae > Rousettus > Rousettus aegyptiacus. The sequence continues at coordinate 14,699,855 of NW_023416285.1, forward strand.
CAGCATCTGTCACTAATAAAGTCATTATCCTAAACGGCCAGAGTCTGTCTTCCCAGTGGTCTGCAGGTGGCGCTGTTGCTGAGATGGTTCTGGGCTCAAGTCCCTGATCTTGAGCAAAAGGACGCTGGGCTCTCTCCACCCAAACCAAAGGAGACCTGGTTGAAGGCAACATTTCAAGCGGTCTCAGAGTATCAGAAACGTCATCACAGGGAGGCTGAGGAGTGTATTTAGAAGAAACAGGCCTGACTGCGTCTTTATTTCAGCTTCGGAGCTGCATTTCTCTGCGGGTACCACCTCCTTTCCTTCAGCCTTTCACGTCCATGCCTTACGTCTCAACCCCCAGAACTCAGACCTTGATTTGCCAGCACTGTCCTTATATATATCTAGGAGGCTTGGATCCTGGTCAAACTCTGTTTTTTTCCTCACAGTGGCCTTGACAAGTTGGCAGATGTCACAGGGGGAAAAAAAAAAAAACACTACAGTAGATAGAAGAATAGCTGCACAAAGATATCCACGTCCTAATCCCCAGAATCGAGATGGACCAATGTCATCACAAGGGTCTCTATAAGAGGGAGATAGGAGAGTCAAGGTCAGAGAAGGAGATGAGGCAAGCAGAGAGAAAGAAGGGGGAGGTGGGGAGGGCAGAAGGAGAGTGGGAGATGGAGGAGAGATTTGAAGAAGCTACACTGCTGGCCTCGAAGACGAAAAGACCATGCGGCCTCAAGAAACCAGAAAAGGTAAGAAACGGGTTCTCCCCTAGGATTTCTAGAAGGAATGCAGTCCTACTCGCACCTTGATTTTAGCCCCAGGAGACCCATTTTGGACTTCCGACCCCCGGAATTGTAAAATAATACATTTGTGTTGTTTTAAGCTACTAAATTTGTGGTAATTTGTTCCAGCAGCAACAGGAAATCAGGGCAACTGGGATTCTTTGACTCGACTCCAAGCGAGGGGATGTAGGGCTGGGACAGTGACAGTCTCCAGACATCACCCAGAAGCACTGCTTCGCTTCTCTCTGCACTGGTCCAGCGTCTGTTCCGTGCCAGCCCTTGCCATGTCCTCTGTGTGTGCAATGCTTGACCATACTTGATTTCTCATCCTTCAGCCTGTTTCCTCCCCTCCTTCCCCACCCCCAGCGCCTGCCCCACTCACAGCCTCTGGACGCAGGTGTCACATTTAACAAATCAAAATGCAACATTGCATGGGACATGCTTATACGAAAACATTAGTCATAGCTTATCTGAAATTCAGGTTTAAGTGGCATCTTGTATTTTATCTGGCGACCCTATGCCTGGAAGATGTCCGGGAAAACACCTGCCAAATTAGGTCTTGGATCTGTGGGAAAATTTTTCAGCTAAGCCAAGATTCCCTTAACCACCGTTTGAGTTCTTACTTGCCCATCAGGGGATTTTTGCCTCACTACTGGCTGTTTTCTTATTGTGGCGGCGGCTTCTGGGCTTGAGGGATAAAATTAGATGCAAAAGCAGCTGAGGGAGAAGAGATCTAGGACCAGGTGGGAGGACTCAGCTCCTGCTCGCAGGGGATCCAGCTGGTGCCCTGAAAGGGGCATTTCTTAGGCTCCCGTCTTCTCTGACCAGTGTGGGCTGGTTCTGGGCCTGGAGAGTGAGAGTGGCTCTCTGAACACTGCACCCTTCAGAGAGGGGAGGTGTATTAGTCAGCTAGGGCCGCATAACAAAATACCACTGATTGGGCATCTTAAACAACACGTTTATTTTTCCACAGTTCTGTAAGCTGGAAGCCCAGGATCAAGGTGCTGGCAGAGTTGGTTTCCTCCGAGGTATCTCTAGCCTCTGAGGCTGCCCTCTTCACATGGTCATTTCTCCGTGTGTCTTAGGTATCTCTGTGTGTCCCAGGTGTATTCCAGGTGTCTCTGTGTGTCCAATTTCCTCTTCTTATAAGGATACCTTCATATTGGATTAGAGTCCACTCATATGCCCTCATTTGAACTTAATCCCCTCTTTAAAGGCCCTAGCTCCAGAGACAGCCACATGCTGAGGTAGCGGGGGTTAGGGCTTTAACTTATGAATTTTAGGGGGACACAGTTCATAACAGGAGGCATGTTGGACCTACTGTACTAGGTTTCTTCACAGCTAAATGCTGTGGTCCATGGGTAGAGTTCATGAATTCCTCCCCATAGAGCCCTCCACCCCAGACCACAGGGCTCCTGCCCCTCCATACAATAAATGACAATTGTATAAACTAGTTGTATAAACGGAGGTCCTGGCTGCACAGAGCCCACGAATCGCACCCTGGTGGTTGCTGATAGGCTGAGCTGATGTCATGAAAGCCCAGTGGGAGGGGCCTTTTGAAAGCTTCCCTCAGGGCTGAAGCATCCAACCTGTGGGCAGCAGGTAGGAATAGACCTTAGGGTAGAGGTAGTTTTATCCTCCCTGGGGACATTTGGAAACTAGGAAATCACAGACCTTTAAAAGTGACGATAGAGCCAACTGAGACTTTTATTTTTCAGCTGGGAAGATTGGAAAACTCCAGTCATGCCAGATCATTTTAGGACCCCTGTCATGACTGCTGGGGAGGCCAGTCTGGGAAAGGCAGACTCTTAGGACGAGTAGAGGGTTCTTCTGGTTGCGGGAGAGACAGCGACCCCCCAGGCTCCAGCTGGCACACACCGGGCCAGTGCATCGCTGGCAGGAAACCACACAGGGAGAGTCTGGTAGGATGTGCCTAGATGATGCATGAGGGCGCTTGTAATTGAGAGCCTAATGGAGAGTGGTCTGCTCACGCATCAAAACCAAGCACGCAGCAAGTCTGGAAATGAAGGGCTTGAATTTGTGAGGCCAAACTTAATTGAAGTCACTGGTTAGTTGTGATGGGAAACAGGCTGATACTGCAGGATCTAGAATCACAGGAGTGTCGGTCCTGGAATGGAGCTAAGTAAGTGGTTCCTAAACTGTGTTCTGTGGAATCCAAGGGGTTCCACAAAGACATCAAGGAAGTGTCTCAAAGCCCCCATTCCTTCGACTAGAACACCTATGCTATTATCTCTTTCCCATTGTGGGCTTCCACGCAGAATTGCTTAGGGAGACAAAAGAGGTTTCTCTGTGTTAAAATTTGAAAACCATTGCTCTAGTCCAAATATTTTAGGGGTGAGGGATTCATTCATCCAACATGTTTTGAAAGCCTTCATCTGTGATCCTCTGTGCTAGCTTTCGGAGTTGTTTGTTATCGACGCACAATGCAACAAAAGATGACCAATAAACCCCACCAGACTTCTCCTTACATTTCCTTGGTGGCTTAGTCATTTCGGGCTGCCATAACAAAAATACCACAGGCTGGGGGGATTAAGCACCACACAGCTATTTCTCACAGTTCGAGAGGCTGGGAAGTACGAGGTCACAGCCCCAGCCCATGTGTCCGGTGAGCACCTGCTTCCCGGCTCGTGAACGGCCATCTTTTCTCTGTGTCCTTGCGTGGCAGGCTGGGCCAGGGAGCCATCTGGATCTGTTTGATAAGGGCACGAACCCCATTTATGAGGGCTCTGCCTTATTAACCTGCTTACCCTCCAAAGACCCCACCGCCAACACCATCACCCTGGGGATTAGAGTTCCATGTGTGAATTTCGAGGGGACACAAACGTTCTGTCTATAGCAATGGGCTAGAACCAGCAGTGTGTGCGAGTTGGCTTTTATGGGCTTTCAAGAGCCAATTGTTAACATTTTCAGGAAACTTGGTAAAAAATACTCAGAATGCCTCACTTTTATCTCTATTATTACATTTAACTGTTATCTGTGCTCTTGACGTTAATTGTGTCAGCATGGTGGAAATACCAAAAATTACTGGGATTCAGCACATATCTTCCAAACTCCACATTTAATGATGTCCCACTTGTGACTTGAAATTGTCCACGGTGGGAGTAATTACACCATGGAAATCAGCAAACTTGCTATGAATTAAGGCCTTTTTTTAAAAAAAAAAAAAATTAGAGTGTACATCTTTAAACATCACGGCTGGGAGTAGGACATAAACTTACCCCTAAACCTAAAACTAACAAAAGGAAATGAGATTGTTATGTGTAGCGCAGATTCACCGTGATTTACTCCTTGAAACTGGACTTTTCCCCCCTAAATATAGTACCATCAATGCCCGTATATAATGCAAACAACAAGGAGTAGGGTGAGGGCAAACGAGCTTTTATCGGATGACAGGAAATGTACAAAAAAGTGTAACTTCAGCTCAGAGGAGGGAGAGGTCCTATCCGGTAGAGGAATTGGGAAGTTTTGTGGGGAAGATAATGTGTTGGCTGAGCCATGAAGAAAGAGAGGGATTTTCAGAAAGAGCTAAGGAGGGAAAAAAGGCGTCGTGAGTACAAGGACGTCAGGGAACAGCAAATCATTCTGTTGTAACAGGAAGAGAAACTTGACTGATGAAGGAGGAAGGTGTGACTTGCTGGAAACTTCAGTGCCAAGCAAAGGAAGAGGGGCTTCTAGGCAATGCCTAACCACTGAGGACTCCTGGGCAGGGAGTGAGATGATCTGAGCCTCACACTGGGAAGACCAGTCGGACACCAGAGTGGGGTGAATTGGGGGGAGAGACAATTGGGGGCTGGGAGACCAGTTTAGCATCCTCTGTGACTTCCTGGGTGATAAGTAACAAAAATAATTCTTTTTAAAAAAATATTTATTTTTCAATTAGAGTTGACATTCAATATTATTTTATGTTAGTTTCAGGTAACAAAAATAATTCTGATTAGGGTGTTCTCAGTAAGACTCGAAAAGACCAGCCAGGCCAGGCTACTAAGCGAAATAGATACCTTAGATATTGCTTATCACGGCTGTCATTCCTTAGGTACCTACTGTTTGCCAGACACTGTTCACATGTAACACATTTATTGAAAGATGTGGAACAATTAGGAAATAGCTTTATTTTTCTCTTCCCTCTGCCTTCAATTGCTACCAGTTAGATTATGCCTGTCTCCACACCCCCTGCGTGATCTCTCTGGCATATCCCACAGCATTCACCATCTTCATTAGAACAACTCCATCTTTCAGTCTTCAGTACGATATAAATCAAACCTTTTATCTCACATCCAGTTTGAAGCTCTGTCCTTTCCTCTAAGTCGGATAGGTCCCAGGCAAGACAGCTGCAGTGGAGAAGCTAGTGGTCTGTCCATTCTTTCCTTCTTTCCTTCCATTCCTTCCTTTCTCCTTCCCCCCCCTCCCTCCCTCCCTCTCTCCCTCCCTCCCTCCCTTTCTCCCTTCCTCCCTCCTCTCTCTCCCTTGTGCTATCTCCTCTTGAGAACGGCAGGCGGGGTGGGTAGTACAAGGACAAAAGTGATGCTGTCTGTGGTTCTTCTTCAGTGGTCAAATGGCCTTTGTCGCGGCAGATGTGAAAATGCTGGCTCTTCCTCCTGGGGGGCAGTTTCATAGGTTTTCTAGAGACTTCCACCCTCCCCTGCAAACATCCTGTGTGTGGGCCTCAAATAGTGCGTGAGTTTCTGATGCAGGCAATGCGCCCTCCGGCCAGCTCCTGCTCTGGTAGCACGGCTCACTAAGGCTGTCCACACCCACAATCTGAGTCCCCTTTAATATTCTTCAAAATATCATTTTAAGTTTAACAACTTTAACATTATTGAACATAATTTAGTTTTCACGAAAATCCTACGAGAGGAGTGCTACAGATGAGGACTCTTTTGCTGGGGGCCTGAGTAATACCCGCTACCCCACAGCTGGTGAGCATTCGGTCTGGGGTATGAATGCAAGTCATTCTGACTCCAAGCCCATGTTCTCCACCACTTCCCGATACCGCCCTTTAAAAGATGAGCCAGATTTGGAGCCTGATAACCTGAGAGAGTGAGGGTACCACTAGCAGGAAGAGAAAATCAGAAGGAGTAGCTTGGGGTATGGCAAATAGCTACAGATATGATGATTTGGGGGTTGTGGGGGACATCCAGGCATCCTGGAGGTGGCCTTCGGGTAACCACAATCTGCAGATTTCACCAGAGAAAGGGGATTTGATAAAAAGGTAACAGGTGGAGGGACAGACCAGGAAGCTTTACACAACAGGCTGATGGATAAGTTGGCTTGTATTTGTCTCCGATGATTCGGATAAAGGATTTTAATAATGTTGATAACTCTCCAAGGAGGTGACAGCTCCATTATTGATAGCATCTTTTGGCTTCCTGGTGAAGTGGCAAAGTGTGTTATCTTCCTTCTAAAAATAAACACAGGGATGGAAGCGTTCAGGACAGCAGTACAGAAAACCAGCTCTGAAATCCTCCATGTTCAGGGAGCTCAGGGTAGGGACCAAGCATCCGTGGGGGGAGAGAGGAGATGGGGACAGAGAAAGGATGTTTCTTCCCTGGGGTCATTATAGCACAAGGACTAGGGACTGTAAAGCATTGTAGGAAGTGAAATCGCCACTTAGAACTTTTTCTTCTTGCAACACTGAAACTCTGTGCTCACTGAACACTGATTCTCCCTCCTCCCTCCTCCAGCCCTTGCTAACCACCTTTCTACTTTCTGTTTTGATAATTTCGACGACTTTAGATATTTCGCATGAATGGATCCGTACAGTATTTGTCCTTTCCACCTACGCTTTTTTTTAATCTGTCTTACGCCGTTCACAGGTACGACACCCTCCCATTTGTAACATCTTCAATTACACGGATATACAGGAAGAGAGGAAAAGGGGAGGGAGAGCTGGCAGCAAATGCTCACACAGCCGCATCTTGGGTAGGGATATACAGAGAGGTGGAAGAAACACTACAGATATTCCGATACCATCCCCTCCCCCAAGCATGTGCCCTTCTTTGTTGAGCATCACTGCGGTGGATGGAAAGAGGATCCCCCCAAAAGCACAGGAGGCAGAGCAGAAGTCAGTCACAAGATTTATTGAGCACTCACGGTGTGCAGAGTACTGGGCAAAAACACTGGCAGGAAACACAGTGGAGGGTTAACAGCTACTGTCACTGGCCTCATGAAGACTGCGTTTTAACTGAATGGGGCAGCGGGGTGAGGGACACTTGTTAAACATACACGAACATGTGTAACCAGCCATATAGATGCATGCACTGCTCATTCACTCCTGCAGGTTTATTGTGAGAATACCACAGTAACTAGGGCACGAGAAGTCTCTGGGACACGTGGTTTAAGCAAAGATCCAAGATATGCTCAAGTTGTAACAGTCTGCTTTGCTGACGAGTAGAAGCTACCAGAAGACACTAAACAATACCAAAAACTTGAATCTGTCTTCTTTACTGGCCACTTTATTTCAAATGGGTAATGCATATTAGCATGGTCTTACATTAAAAAAAGTTTTGTATAGAGTAAAATTAGCTTGTATATAGTACCGTTCTCAAAGGTCAGGCACAGATTCCGAAAGTTAATAGCATTTTTCTCCTTTTTTTAAAGGGTTTCATTATGTAAAAGACTTTTTACAAAAAATTTAGTGAACAGGCATTTTATTGGTCTATATCTGAGAAATCTTGTTTATATTTTTATATTTTTATGTAATTCAAAAATTATTTTACAGGAATGTATTTTAGTGCATGGGACATACTCGTACTAAAAAAAATTGTTTATTAAAATTAGAACTTAACTGGACATTCTATATTTTTATTTGCAAAATCTGGCAACCTGTCTTTAGGTTAATATACCTTTGGAATTTCCAGAAGTTCTCAGTGATAAGGTTTCTTACTTTAACCTAATTTATATGCCAACACTGTCAGAAGGGAAGGCTTATTCTTCTGGCAGGAAAATTATAGATTTTGTAAGATTTACTCAAGTATTGGCTACATTTTCAATTTCTTACATCTTTTATCATTACCATTTTAGCAGTGTGCATTTCAGTTGGTTGAATTTTTACTTTGAAATCTTTGACTGAGATGACTGGTTATATATTAACATTATATTGCAGTCTGTGAAACAGAAAAACTGAAGTCTGTCCTCAAATTCCTTGTCTATTAGCACATGATCATCTGTCCCCCAATTTATATGCTTAAATTATCCCTATTCATGATCACTTCTTGCTACTCTCCTCCCCTTCCCCTCTTCCACATTTTTTCCCAATATTCAAATCAGTGACCCTTATGTGCAATACAGAGTGTCAGGCCTGGATCAATGGATGGTCACGGCCCCATGAAATCAAGAAAAGGAAAAGTTCACTTGTCAGATGCTTGGCGGCATGGAAGCTACAATCTTTCTTTGTGGTTTTTGTTTTGGTTGTTATTTTACTTCCTACGCTAGCATGTAAACTTGTTTTGGTCAAAAATGTCTGTGTTAATTTATTTAAATAGACAGGACAATGTTGCCCTTAAAAATAGAAATATTGGATTGACACATTCTATTCTAGAAATGCCTTTCCTGTTATCTAAATGTGTAGCTCATATCTTATTTTAAATTAAGATTTCTAAATTAGAGGAGATTTCAACACTAGTTTTGCAAAGAAGTTCACGTGAAACTCCAACTGTTGTAAAGAAATGTGAAATTATAACACTTGCTGAATTCCAACATCCATTCACTATTTTTTTAAAACACACCAAATGATAAACTTATATGTAAAGAACATGTATGTTCAGTTTACACACGTACAGAAAATCAATACAATTATGTTTAAAAACATAGCTTTGACATTTAACCGCTATTTTGTTAATTGAGTCCAAGTGCGCTAATTTTATTCTGGACCTGACTACACAGTTCCACTCTTGGCCAAGTATGCATAGGTTCCAACTCTCCTTTATACCCGGGGGTCTTTCTGGAAAAGAGGAAGTGCCAGATAAGTCTGAAAAATGAAGTCGAGTCAAAGAAACCATGGGGCTTAATACCACGCTACAAAGGTGGTGTTAAGCAATAGATACCATTAAAGTAGAAGAAAAATAGATTTCTATGCTCCTTCTGGCACTCAATATTCTTTATAGTAAGATAGCATTTCATCCAGCCATTTGCCTTGTATTGTCTGTTATTTTTAGAAGTATAATTAATTCCATCTTTGAGGAAAAGTTTCTTATGCTATTCCGATAACCACATAAGCATGTGTCTCTGTCCTTGACTGACCACAAGAAGAAAAAGTCAAATTGTTCTTTACTACAGAAAATGGACAGAAGAGGGTTTACTTCCTGTTCCCTTTAGGGGTGGTGACGAGGGGGGGCGGCCACGGGATGTGCATAAGTGATTAGACTCCCCAGGGACAGAGCCGCTACCACAGTCTGCATCAGCGGAAGTAGCAGAGTATAGAAGTGTACCATAATGGGAAGTGAGAATCCTCCTTGGATGTTCTAGAACCTTCTAAACTCAGTAGGGTCCACATCCCCATTGGAACATGTGCTTGGCGATTACATGTGCAGCCTGAGCCCTGTGGGACTCCTGTTACTGGCCTGCTGAGGTTTTCTGACGGTGAATAATATTGAACATTTCCTGCCTTGAACCGCCTAAAGACCAAGTCATGGCCCCACGCCAGAAGCGTTTCCCAGAACCAGGATGAAGGATGAAAAGCAGACAAGAGTCGCCACTGGGAATGGAGCCTTTCCTCTCCCTCACTCCTCGCCTCCTTTCCCCTCCTGCTTCGCTTGCTCCTTCCTCAGTGCCCCCATCCCGGAGGGCCGGGGTGGAGTCACGGGGGCGGGGCGGAGGCGCTCATGTGGCTGTACGAGTACCTGGACAGCGAGGCCCGCGTGGTCCTGCCTTCCTCCTCCTCTCCCGGCTCTCCTCTCGCCCCGGGGGGACCAGGGTGGGGGCAGCAGGGGAAGGTGGCCATGAAGCCGAGGCGGAACCGTTTGTTCATGAAGCAGTAGATGATGGGGTTGACGCAGGAGGAGGTGTAGGAGAGCAGGAGGATGAAGGAAATGGGGGTCCCCGAGAGGTGGCGTTCGGCGGAGGCCGTGTCATAGGCCCGCCAGGCGTTGGCGCTGAAGATGGGCATCCAGCACAGGAAGAAGAGGACCACGATGACCATGAGCATGCGGATCACCCGCTTCTTGGCCATCAGGTTGGCCGCGGAGCTGCTGCTCCTGATGCGGTTGACCCTGCCGCTGCCGCCGGGCGACAGGCGCTGAAGCTCCAGCCTGCGTGGGTGCTTGGACTTCTGCAGGTAACACCCGTCACTGTCCTCGTATCGGCCGCTGCTGCCGGCGCTCGGTTTCCTTTCTGTGTGGGCAAGTGACATCACTTACCATTTGGGATGAGCCGTGCCAAATACAGGCATGGAGGCCCCCCACCCTTTCCATCGAGGGGGCCGAACCAAATTCGAATGGAAGAACTGGGCAGGCGACCGACCGTGGGACTGCAATATGGGTAAATATTGAACTATACCAGTCCTTTCCTTCAAATGCAAAGCTGCTTAAAATTAACAAAATAATGTATAATATATAATGTACATAACATGTTACGTAATACTAAAATAGCATTTTATGTATGTAGATTATAAGGATGAAAAAAACTATTAAAAGAATGAATATTCACACACTTGCTTTCCCCAGCTCTTCAGGGGAAAGGTCCCTGCTTCCTGGTAAGCCGCTGACTGCTTTTACTGTGAGGGATCTAGACAATGGGCAAAAATCAACAAACACGGAAGACGCTAGAGATTGTTATACACGGTGAAGAACAGAGTGGAGAGGTGGAGTGAGAAGGGGAAGAAGCGAGGTGGATAGTGCATTGAACCGAATGGGGAAGGGGCGAGGCTTTGCGAAGGGAGGAGACAGGATGGGGGACCGGAATGACAGTTGGCTTTGGGTGCTGAAGGAGGCCTATCACGGAAAGTCTGGGACACGCGGGCCCTCAGCTTATCCTTGGGATGTGTGTATGATTCTCCTTTTATTCCACTCAGCACCCTTTTGGGAGGAATGATTTCTCCATCGCACAGATGAGGAAATAGAGATACTCGGTTTTATGACTGTCCCTTATGGCACAGTCTCATAATACTTTTATAAATCTATAATATACTATGGGTTTCTCTATTTAAGTTACAGAGAACAAGCTATTGTGATCTTTTGGAATAAACATGCAGGGAAAAGATTGTTAGTTACCTCTAGCAGACTTCTTCTGGCTAGCATCAAATTTTATTCCTTGGTAAAGTTCCAAAGAGATTAATCCATACGCTACCATCATTACGATTCCAGGAATAAGAAAGAGGATGAGTAACAGGAACGTGTGCCTAATAAAATAAAAAAGAAATCCAATAACCAGCAATCCAGTATTTCAAACTCAGATGGGATGGAATAAATAGGGTTCATCTCCATTTAGACAGGTCTGAGCAAACACATTAATTACTAGCATTTAATTCCTTGGAAATTCCATGTCTGGAGATTCAGTAATTAGAAGTTGTTTACTACTTCTGTGTATTTTTTTTTTCTGATAAAGACTTTTATGACAGGCTAGTTAAATTGGAAAAGTTTGCTGTAACTCTGCCTGAAACAGGTCTACACCTATAAAACTAATGAGAGCTTTAAAAAAAAAGTATGTACATTTTATCTCAATAAAGTTGTTACCGAAATAATAAAACATAAGGGCTTACATTTATTAGGGACTTATTAAATGTGCTACACACTAGGCTAAGCATTTTATATAGTTACTATTACAGATATTATTAGATATTAACTCCCATAATAACCTTTGAGGTAGGGACTGTTACCATAATGCCTACTTTACAGATGAGAAAACTGAGACTTAAAGAGACTTAAATAACTTGCCCAAAGTCACAAAGCTAATGGCAGAGGTAGGACTTGAACTCAAGCAATATGATTCTAGAACCTATGCTCTTAAGTATATCAATATACCATTTGTTGACTTTATGGCAGCAGAATAATCAAAAACAGGTGAGAATGATGGAAAGCCTCCTTGGTTTTGCAAAACATGGCCTTCCGGTTGCTTCCGACCCTCTGACACAGTGGCACCCTAACTCCAGTGCCTGGTGGGGCAGAACTGTGCTTGAGAAGGCATGAACGCAATTGATTCCTGAGGCACTCCAGCCTCCTTTTTATGAGTCTGGCCTCTAAATCATTTTTGTAGTCTGGCATGTGTAAGGTTACACGATTAGGCCATAAACTGGTCAGAGGCTCATGGTGGCTGGGCCATTTCTCATTTCAATTGGACATGTTTTGATAAGATTCCTTTTCAAGTCCCTCTCGTTTGCAGCATAATTTTGTGTGTATGTGTATTTGTCACTGGGTTGAAATGAAAAAAAAAAAAAAAAGGAAGGCAGAGAAAGCAGATTATCTCAGTTTTAAGTCATTTTTAAATGTCTAGCTCCTTGCTTCTAAAACAGGCTTGGAATTAGTAAACATAGTTCCCTGCATTGGTGTAGGCTTTTACAAGCTATTTAATGACATTTTTCATACACATACACTCATTTGAATTTTACAGCCACCAATGAGGTAGATAAAAAATATCTCTATTATTAAATCCTTGTATAGATTATTTTAAAAACCTGTATGTTAGAGAATTTACATGAACTTGTCCAACATCGCCCAGCTAATAAGCAAAAAAACAGGTATTAGAATCTTGCTTTTCTATTTTCAGTAAAGCACTCTGTGCAAGTACCATAGCTACAGCTCTAAGAAAAACCACACGGGATCTGAAACTTATCCTCGCTCTATCTTCAATTCTTAGAAAATCATAGCCCTTCAAATCATCTCGCCCAACCCCACTCCCTCCCTCCAGACCATCTGGAAGCACACTGCATGGTAGGTAAGCACAGAAGCTCTATCTCGTCTAGGTTTGTGACTTTGAACAATTTACTTAACCTCACTTCATCTCGGTTTTCTCATCTGTAAAATGAGGGCAATAATAGTACCCACCCTATCGGGTTTTGAGACGATTAATTGAATTAACATATGTATGGCATTTAAAACACAGCACTCTAAGTGTCTGCTATTACCATTATCCTAGAAAGAGGTTAGAATGATCCTTCTCAAAATGTCTTCAGGAAACGGATCCCCCAGCCTCTCTGGACAATGCATTCCAGTTTTATGAAAACTTCAAATTATACCAAGTTGTAGCAAACGAATGAGCACTCTGGACCCTTACCAGGACTGCTGCATAACATCATTTGGCAGTAGAAAGCGGCACATATTCGCGGTCTGGTTGTTATTTTTGGTAAAAGGCACCAAGTTGCTATAAATTGGGTATGGAGTCATGATGGTAAAGGAGAGGCACCAGGTAGCAGCAATCACCTTCAAAGCATGGGATTTCGTCTGCCAGACCCGGGACTGTAAGGGTTTGCAAATCGCACCGTATCGCTCCAGAGATATGGCGACCAGATTAAAAGTGGATACACTCACAGAGGTGCCTGGGAAGGAACAAAGAAGTCAGTTTTGCAGCTCTGAACCCCAAAGTTTACCCGCACATTAGCTCAAGAATATCTGATCCACACAGGTGTGATTTCAAAGGAAGCAACTCAGGGTAAAGAAATCTTGTGTGTGTGTATTTTTAAAAGAATGATTTATTTCCAGCTTTGTTCCAAAAAGGATTTAAGAAAGCAGTTAAAGAAATGTATTTGCAAATATATCTTACTGCCAATTTTCAGTTAAGTTTATTGACTTTTGATTACAACCTAACTCCTTCTTGGGCAGAAGGTGCTCATTAATTAATAACTGAGGGGATGAAATGTGTTCCTATCCCACAGAAGAGATTATGGAGTAACCCATAGAAAGGCTCTAATTTTGAGCATGATCTGCATAGTTAAGTTGACCTTATCACTCAGATTCTCAAGGAGTATGACCCCAAAAGTCACTGGGGTCTGGGCTAAGGACATTAAAACTCTTCCTGAAAATTTCTAGTAAGACTTTTTAAGAGTGAAACATTACTAGATTTCAAAATGTAGTTTGTCGGGAAAAAAAAAAAAAACCAGTAAAAAACGATGAAGCGGAAAAACCGCATACTGTAACTAAAGCTTTTTCCAGGTGGGAAAACTAGGGTCTTCCTTATTATCTTTTTTGATTTTTTGTGTTTTGTAGAATGAGCATGCATCATCACTGGGAAAGACACCAAAACACCCCATTTAAAATTATGTACTGAGCTATAGTCAGAAAAGCTTAATTTTCCTTAATTTTTTTTTGCGCTGTTGTGTGTATATTTATTATTATGTCTTATCTCATTAAAATCCCCTTCAATTCTTCATCTATGAATTCCTTCAACTCTTCTGATTAACCTTTACTATGATTTCTTAAACCTAGGAATTCATCTAAGTTTGGGAGCGGAAGTTCTTAGCTGGGGGCCTTTTATGGCCGTAAGTTAATTCTCTGAGACTACATATAAAAATGTTCTTTTTCTAGGGAGAATTTCCATAGTATTTCTAAGACACTTTAAGAAAACTATAATCCCCAAACCATTAAATAAATACTCATGTTCCCAGGCAGGATTTGCTGTGTTTCACTGGACTTGATGACATTTAAATGACAGAGGATAGCCCTGAACTCCTCAGAGTCAAGTCTGTATGATGGGTCCACTGTAATTATAAACCCACCATCAGGCAAGCACTTTTTATTTTGGCTACATATTAGGAGTTTAATAAATGTTAACTGTTAGCAATAGTATTGAGGAAAACTCAAAGTTAAGAGAATCGAAATGACAGAATCCAGCAGAACCATTACAATATTGCAAACAATTTCAGAATTATTTTGCTTTTCATTTTAGCTATTTTTGAAAATTTTTTTTATTGAGGTGAAATTCATATAACACAAAGTTAACCATTTTCAATCATTTAGCAAGTTTACAATGTTGTGCAATTGCACAAGCACTCATTTTAAATCTCTTTTCACATATTCTTGTTAAGATTCTTAAATAACATTCATAAGTATGAACGGACAGGCCCTGAATGCCAAAAGTGCTATGAAATGCTAGTTGTTATTGCTTCAGTGTTTAACAGTGATCCTTTTCCTTTGCAAGTCTATTTTTATTTTCAGAGAACTTGGACATAGAGTGACACTTTGTTGGTTAGTTGTCCATGGCATGCAGGTAGATAATTCATCATCATTTTGTTAGTGCTGGATCTGGTTTCGTCAATTGGGAGAAATACAGACTTTTAAAGAATTCTGGTCACTGAAGACTGCCCTAACCCAACTCGGCTATGCATATTTTGCAAGGTTTAGGGTCAGAACAAAACCAGCTCCCTCCCATTTCTCGCCTCTCCTCTTCCTCTCAACTGGTTCTCAGAATAGGCAAGGTATAAACAAGTTGACAGAGAGGACCATGAAGACATGTCTTTGTTCATCACCACTATAGTGGCTGCTGATTTGGGTTCTAATACCAGCTCTGCGGCTCACCACCTGTGTGTCCATGGGCACATTATTAACCTCTCTGTGCCTCTGTTCCTGCTTCAGTGAGACAGAGAAAAATACCTGTACTTCATAGGATATTTGGCTGATCCAGTAAGATCATGGAGGTAAAAATGCTTAGCATATCCTTGGGTATATAAAAAGTACTCAAAATATTAGTTCTTGTGCTTTTTTTATCATCAACATTATCATCATCATCATCATCATTTTGATTGGCATAGGCAGAGAGCTGCATATCTCAGCCAATCAAGGTCAACTTAGTGACCTCATAGCCCCCAGGAGCAAATTCAACTCCTTATCTAGGGGCAGAGGCCTCTCTGTCTCTGGGGGAACAGGCTGGGGAGTGAATCCTGAGAAAGGAGTCTAGAGCCGCGATGAAACTGGTTGTCAAACAGCCCCTGTTCCCTGGGAAAGCAGGAGCAACGACCAAAAGAACCCTCCTCACCCTCCTTTGCCACCCCTGGGTAGAGCTCAGAATACAACCAGCAGCTTCCAGGAAGTGACGGAGCAGCTTGCATGTCTTTCTTTCTAACAGAAGCCAGCAAAACCAGCCCCCCTCTGTGATTTCTTATCAACTTACGCCTCTCTGAGAAGCTGACCTCTGAAGCAGGTGACTGGGGACTGACTTCTGGAGAGTTACGAGGACTCAGTCAGTACCTGAATCCTTGCACACAGCCCTACACAGACAGACGTTGTGATATTTACACTCAGCAGCAGGGCCCCTCTGCCCGAGGCTGTCAGGGGTTTTGGAATGTCTGGGCTTGAGTGGGGTCTGGGGCAAGTTCCAGAAATAGTCACGGCAGCAACTCACCCATGAAGTAGGTGGTGGTCTTGCAAACGGCGCTCCCGAAGATGAAATCCTTGAGCAGGTTGGGGATGAGGTTGAACGGCATGCAGAAGAGGCAGAGCATGAGGTCGCTGATGGCCAGGGACAGCAAGAAGATGTTGGTGACAGTTCTCATCCTCTTGTTTCGGATCAGCACCGTGATGACCAGCGTGTTCCCCAGCACGCTGAGCAGGAATATCAAGGAATACAAGAGAATCTGCACAGCTGGCTGCCACTCTGCGAAGAGTAACAGGGACAAGACGGAGGGATGGAGGTTATGAGAGCAGAATGTTAAAATCTTAGCACGCGAAGCCAACAATTAGTTCCTCCTGATTTTTTTTCTTTGCAGGGGTGCAATCATTGAACCCAGCCATTCACGGACAGACGATATCTTGCAGAAACAAACCGGGGAGAGCACAGAGTGAGTCCGTTGCTTCCGAAAGGTTGATTCGTTAAAGGATCACCCAGGGAACTACTTTTTCTTAAGAACAAAGCTTCAGTGAGTAGTGATTGCTTTCTTTCCTAGCTGCTAAACATTATCTCGCTTTAATCACTTCTTCACGCCGGATTTCCCCCAAGAAAAGGCAACAGCTAGGTTGTGACAGCACCTTTTCTGTAACGCGCGTAAGTTCGAGCGCAGACACTTGTCTGCCCTTCTTGCCACACTTCGGCACCTCCTCCCACTGCTTTTGTCTCCCCCACGTCCCCACGTCCCCATCCGTTAAGCCCCACTCTCCTGAGGGGGGAACAATGAGAATATTCGACTCAATTCTGCTTTTTGATCTCTTATCCGAACTTCTTAACAGATGACTTTATCCAGCCTCGTCTCACGAGGACTTAGTTTTATTTTCTCTGTCAGCCTTGCCTGCCCTTGCTGATTTCTCCCTCAACCTAATAGTTTTCTGAATGAAAACAGCAGTCCTCTGACGCCTACCTTTGGACGGGCGAGGCTGATCCAAGCAGAAAAGCGTCTCATTTTTGATGCCTAGTTCACAAGGAGGGGTGCCGTTGCTTCCATTCACAAGAAGGCTGTCGACCACATCCATCCTTGCCTGCTGCTTTCCACCCAGTGCTGGTGAGCTGGCGAACTGCTCACTCCCGACTCATTCCTCTAATGACTGGAGAGTCTCCCAGATGCGACCTGCTGTGGAGGGGCAGGGAGGGAGGGATCTCCAGGTGTGGGCTTTTTCAGCCATTCCTAAAGGCAACTTGAATTCACCACACTCAGTCCAGCTGGGCAGGCACTCGCACTCCTGTCTTGGAGAGGCAGCCAGTGCCAGCAGAAGCCCGCGGTGGCACTGTCCAGGCCCACCCCTCCCGTCCCCGGCCCAGCCTCAGGAACCTGAGCGCAGGCAGCCTGCCTGCAAACACCACTTCCCGGAGTGCCGCTGCTTTTACACACACATGCACTCACGAACACAGGCACACACACTCCGCCTAGTACCTCTCTTCTCTGTATAGGAACCTGTCAGCATCCCCGACATAGGCAGAATGAAGCCCAAGCTGGCCGTGTGAGAAAGGAACAATTAACACAGTAACAGATACGATAATGCAGACCATCAGGACCAAAGGACACGGAGGGACTGCATTTCTACCTCCTTATATAAAAGCAATTAGTGCCTTTTTAGCTTTGGAACCATGCCCAGCAATGTGTGTGCATATCGCCGCCGGCTGGTTGTTAAGTTGTTACCAACCACAGTGTTATTTCTTGTGGTCTCTGCCCTTGTTGACTGAAAAGGGGGGGGCTACTTTTGGGTATGGATTCCTGGATCCTTATTACAAGAAAAGTTCCTGAGATTTCCCATTTATTGTTTTATTTTTTATTTTTTTTCCTCATTCATCCTTCTATGCAGCACACAGTCATGGATAGGCAACCATTTGCCAGACACTTTTCTGGGCATGTGAGCAAATAATGAATAAGATTGTTCCAGATAATGTTAAGCACCATGAATGCAGTAGGGAGGTGTGATGGAAAGGAATAGACTGGGGGTGCTAATTTAGGTAAGCCGGCCAGGAAAGGCCCCCCAGAGAGGGGGCCGTGATCTGAGACCTGGACGACAAGGAGAACGCTTGTGAAGATCTGGAGAAAGCATCTTCTAGGCAGGTGGAACAGTATTTTTGGCAGAGGTCACTGCGAGCACAGAGACCCTGAGGTGGGAGCGACCTTGACCTACTCGAGGAACAGATAGAAGTAGGAGTGAATGAGGGGCAAATGGTGGGAGGTGAGATTAGAGAGAGGGATGGGGCTGGGGGTCTGGGCTTTCCGTGAACGCTCTGTGGCGTCTGAAGGCCCCTCAGTGTTCATCATACAGAGAGGGTCACCTCAGTCCAGGCCTTTGGGAAAGCGAATAAAGGCAGTGGAAGCCCTGTTTCTGACGTCTGCTTAGCAGGGCTGAGACGTGGTCTACTTGCTAGACACTCCCGGGGCCCCTTTTGTGCAGACAACTGTCTCAGTTGACAGAGCGACATACTCTGTCTTTGCTGAATCCCTGCGAGACACAGAGGAGCTAACCCGTATTTTCACCTTCGAGGCTCAGAGGTGGGCCTGGGAAGACAGAGCGGTACCTCTTTTCTTGGAAACCGTGAACATGCCGTGTTTGAGGTGCTTAGCCGTGGGAACTACAAGGAACATTGGAGAAGGAATCGGGAGTTATTGTGAGGACAGGCTTTGGCATCAGACAGACCTGAGATCAAATCCAGGTCTCACTGGTTACCTGCTGGGAACTACTGGGTAAATTTCTTAACCTCTCTAGATTCATTTCCTCCTTCTGTCAAATGGAGACAAAAATGACTTCATCGATATTTGTTCTGGAGATTGACTAATTACCTCAAGGCAGTGCCTGCCATAAAAAAGGTGTTCAATAAATCACAGATAATATTAATAGCTATCTAATAATAATTATTTTCCTTTTATGCACAAGGAACTGAGACTCAGGGTGGCCATGTGATTTGCTGGTGAGAACCAGGAGTGGATACCCCCTCGTGGACCCCGCAAACCCCATGCTCACACCAACCAGTTCCTGTGGAGTGGAGGGTTCTTCATTAATCTGGTGGGAGACAGCCCACTCCCACTCGGAGGCAGTTCCTGTCTCTGCCCCTCCTTCTGCCCCATGTCCTGTTGGCGGAATGTCCCCAGCATGCTTGCTGATGCGCACACCGCCCACTAGACGACCCAGTGCAGTACCGTCCTGATCTGGGGAAGGATAAACTTTTAGGTTTGAGCCCCGGGTGCAGCTAAATCTCACCCCACTGCTGTCTCTAGAAGCTTCCACCGCACGGCTGTCGCCGCCCATAGAGAGTGCCTCCCGGTTGCAGGGAGCACGCTGCTGTGGGTTTAAGAGCAGAGTCGCGGAGGGCTCAGCATCAACCTGCCCTGAACTGAAAGAGTCCAGCTTGGCACAAGTTCCTTCCTTTCTCCCTTCCTCCCTCCCGCCTTCCCTTCTGCCCTGGCTTCCTAGTCTGTTCTTTTTGACGGTGAGCAGGACGTGATGGCGGAGGGGAGGAGGGCGGGTGCTAGAGGTTCTGTAAACTCATGAGAGGTCAGTGTGGCCCATTTGAGTGCTGTGTTGACCAACTGTAGTGCACATCTGAATTACCCAGGTGTAAAAAATGGGGATTTCCAGGCTGCCCTCCCAGAGAGTCCCATCCTTCAGCCCCAGGCCTGGGAATCTGCATTTTTATTCAGCATCCTGGTGATTTGCAGGCCAATGATTGCAGGATTACCCCTTGGGAAGCCATCAAGATCATGAGCACAGGCATTAGACTGTAGGAACCTAAGCCTGGTCTTCATTACCAGCTGTGGAATGTGAACAAATCATTTCACCTTTCTGAGTCTCAGCCTGCTCATCTGTAAAATGGGCATAATGTCGCATGCTGCCTATAAACAAAGCAATCCGTGGAGAGCACTTAGAACAACGCCTGGAACATCGCACTGGACACTAATTGTTGTTAGTGGATGATATTAATTCTAGGGATGTTCTGTTTATCCCCATTTCCATGGCCAGGTTCAGGGTTTGTATCTTCAGGACCTAGCACAGTGCCTGGCATACGGTATGTGGGAAATGTAAATGAATAAAGAATGAAAGTTAGGAGAGCCAATACTTTCCTTATTATACTCGTTTATAACTCTATTACATTGGTTCTTTTCCTGGTCAACCCTGGATTTTTTCACTCTGAGTTTCTGAGCCAGGGTTATCGTAGAGTTCAACTAAAGTAGAGAAATTTCCAACGGGAGTCGTTGGGGCTTGACGCATTTTCCAGGGTGTTAAGTGTTATCTCATTCCTCGACACACTCTCGTTGAATGTCGTCTAAGGGCCAGGCATTGTGCCAGGTGCTGGGGGTAAGCCATGAACTAAGCAGGAAATCCTGCTCACGTGAGATCTCAGCCTCCTTCAGGACGCAGGTGACAGTCTGGGCAAAGCGGAAGTGCCTCTCTCACCTTGCGGCCCCCTCCTCTGGTGGGGCACAGTTCCGGGCAGACTGACAAAAAGTTACTAAATTGAATTGAAATGGTGTTAGGTGCCACGTCCTCGCCTTCGAGACACACAGGACTGGGCCCAGCATAAACCTGGGTGCCATGTACAGTCCACGAAGTCCTTTTGGGTGTCGGGGACTCCCCTCTGGCAAATACGCCTGGAAGAGCAATCTCAGTGGTTCCTGGGTAAGGAAATGTGTAGCTGCTCCCCCAGCCATCCTCCATCTGAAGAAACAGTTGTTCTAAACACCCGACAGATCCATATGTCTTTATCTTCTTAGGACATGAATCACGTGCTCATTGGAATTCTTTAAATAAAGAAAATCATGTAAGTATAAATATGATACGAACAAATTTGGGGGCTTCACGTGACTTACTCTTAATGTGCCGCCACTTTAGGAGAAGCGCAGCCCAGACGCCGGTGGTAGTAACAGGTAATTGCATGTTGCAGGACACCCGATTTCCAGGGCAGCCTGACATTTCTTAAAATTGTCCTTGGCAATTTACCCTCCCCTCTGCGGCTCAGCACGCCACTCTGTAAATTCCTTATTCCTTATTCTCCTCCCAAACTCACCCAGACTGCGGCCTGCTTGCGTTTTCCTCTCTTCCTTCCTGTAACCATTTCAGACTTCTGGAGGTGACCGAGATTTCTCTCCCTCCTCACGCTGTCTGGCCACACATGGTCACTCTGGAGGGGGCATGCTGAGGCTCTGGGGGCATCCCTGCTCCCCACAGGGGACTCTGTGCAACTGCCCCCTGGAGGAGTTCAGCCACTGGCTGTCCTTGAGGGAAAAATTATAGTGGATCGTTTCTGATGAATAAAAAGCCCCTCTTTGCGACTGAGGAAGGCAAACTCCATGTCTGTGTGATGAGGCTGTCAGCAAGCCATAGCTGGGTTTGGGCAAGTAACTTTGCCTCTCTCAGTCTCCACGTCCTCACCTGGAAAACTGGTTCACAGAGGGAACCCCTACCTCAGAGGGCTGCTGAGACATTACATGTCACAATGTGTGGAAAACACCCAGCAGAGTGTTCGGTGTGTCATAAGCACTTGGTAAATGATGACACTCCTCCCACTACTAACTAACCACGCTTCATGTTGATTTTGAGTGGCATCCTTAATGCCACTGATACAAGGTAACATTTGTTAATGGTTTGGTGGACGTCCTTCCGGACTTTTCCTCTAAACTCATGTTTAAAAAGCCAATTTGGAATCATACTCTGTATATAGTATTCATCCTACTTGCTACTTTTTGAAGAAGATATTTTTAAGAAATTTTTTCCCTTTACAATGAGATTATATAGCTTATGTAGGATTCTGAAAAAAATGTGTCTATTTTTTAAAAAGTTAGATAAGAAACTCTATGATGCGCCATCGTCCAGAGAATTTAAAAGGTGTTTTGTGCACATACTCTTTTGTAGATTTATTTTGTTCACTTAGCATTATTTCACCATCATGTTTCAGTACTTTTCTGTAGTGCTATTTTTAGTGATGCCTATTATTCCATTAAGAGCACGTATATAACTTACCAAAATACGTCCATACGGTTGGATACTTGGTCGTTATTTTTAGCCTTCTGCTTTTCTAAGTGGCACTGTAGTGAACACTTGTGCACGCACTTTGGTGGCGCTGGATGCGCATCGGCAACATCAGAGCTGCCATCGGCTCAACTCCAAGGGCAGCGTTCACTGCCCTGGCCCACCGTTCACAGCTGCCATGTGGCAGGCACTGACGTCTTCGGACGAAGACAAATATCTGTCCAGTTTTCCCGTTTCTCTCCGTCTCCATCGCTGTACCCTTAGGCCGTGCGACCCCCACCTGTCACGTGGAGAACTGCAGCCTTCGTAGCCGACCTTCCCACTTCCCCTTTGAGTCCTCCAATCTCCCCTCCATGCAAAGCCCCAGTGGCGTTTCTGCAACGCAGGCCACAATGCCATTGCCTGCCGAAACCTCTCCAGCCCAACCCACGGCTTCATCTGTGCGCCTTCCCGCCCACGGCCCCATTCCACGTGTGCCACACCCACGTTCTCCTCCCTCCTGTGCCACGCTCCCAGCCCGCTCCCTTCCCCAACCCACAGAGTCTTTGTTCTCTCCGCCTCGGGAACCCGCACTCACTGATGCCCCCTGCTCGGGGGAATCCGAGCAGTGTGCCTGCAGGCCGGCCTCTTGGCGACGGGTCCCTCGTGACATCGACCACTACCTCCCGCCGTAGATCCCACAGTGCACGGGCACTGCCCTTGCAGGGAGAAAGCACGGTGGCGTCCTCATGATGGGATTCCGGTGGGAATCCATGGAGGGACCCAGACATATATGGATGTATGTCTCCTGATAGCCTCACAATGGCCAGTCCTTGGGCACCAGTTTGCAGAGGTGGTTAACTGAGCACTCAGATGGGTCCCCTCGGGCCAGACCCTCAGGAAGCTGCCTGCGAAAACTGTTCCATCAGCTCTGGTCCTCAAATCCCACCCGAAGGCCCACCCTGGCTCTGCACCCCCTGCTCTCTCACTGCACAGCCCCATCCAAAGCCTTTCTCCTTCCTAACTTCAAAAGGCAAAACCCCAGGAATGTCAGGGGATGCAAAGAGCCGGATGTGCCTCTCTGGGGGTGGCAGGGAGGTCCCACCTCTGCCAGCCGGATGTCCTCGTCACCATTGTTCAGTAATGTGTTCCGATTAGATCAGGATGAGGCTGCTGCACACAGTTCGGTCACTAAAAACCCAAGGTTCAGATGCCTCAGAGGTGTCGGGGGGCAGCAGCCTTGCTCTTCCCGGAACCTTTCAGAGAGTTGCGCCTGGCTGGCATCCGATCCACCTACGTGTCCAATTGCTATTTCGGGATTGTTACAGCTACCAAATCCATTAACTGTCCTAAAAGCGAAAGCAATTGGAAGCACAAGTGCCTTGAAACGTTTAAACGCCATAATGATGATCTGGCCTAATTACTCCCCAAAGTAGGGTCAGCATGAAATTCTTGATCTCAGTCCCCTTCAACGGCCTAATAAGTGAAAGGAGAAATGTCAGATTTAAGGGTTGAAAAATATAATTTCTGTCTGTCAATAATAAAATCCTCGATCTGAAGTTCAGTTATCCAAGGAAGGCGCTAGCAGGTCACAGAGTAATTATGGCACCGAGGCGCCCAGTGTCCAGCCTCGCTCTGTGGTGACGCTATTCACAAGTGGTCTGTTTCCACAATGAACACTGGGTTCCCGGAGGGCTGGGCCCTGTCAGCCATGTTTGCTGCAACTGTATCTCCAGCCGTTCCTACAATGTCTTGCACATTATCAGCATTCGCTAAATGTTTGCTGGATAAAAGGATGAACAGATGGGAGGAGCGATGTCATTTAATGTCATTTTGTCACTTTTATAGTGTGAAGAAAATTTAGGAGTCTGAGATTGTGGGATTTTCCCAGACTGGATAGAATCATCTCCCTTATTCCACGTGTGACGTAACTGTTTTGAGAATGTAAGTCTCTTGAATGAAGTGCTCTTTCTGAACCATTAATAACAGCAGCAACAACAAAAGTAATAATGATAGCTGACGTTTACTGACTTCTGTTTCAAGAGCTGTATAGACATTGACTCATGCAATCCTCACTTCATCCCAGTGATGTGGAATCATGACGATGCCTGTTTTCTGGAGAGGCTGAGTAATTTTCCCAAGGTCACAACAGAACAGGAACACATTCCACTAAAGTTGTTCTTCACCTTCTTTGGGTCTTGAAAACCCCTTAAAAATCTGATACTATGAATCTCCACCTAAGAAGAAATGTGCCCTCCTCCAAACACATAGTCGTGCACATGTTTTCAGACAGTTCATGAACTTGCTAAGATCTAACCGGAACCATAGGTTAGGAACCAGTGAGACAAGGTCTTGAGTCTCTGGAGTCAGACATATTTAATTTCTTTTCTTTTTTAAAAAAGTATTAATTGTTAATTAAAAAGTAATACAGGAGTACATGTTCTTTCATGAAAAATCCAAACATTAGAGGTAATGTCTAAATTCCCTTTGACCAATGAATTCCAAGACCCTTTCTAGAAGTAACCATTGTTATCAATTTATTTTATACCCTTTTCCTGTATATTAAATACCTATCTATGTGGCCATGAAATTACTTGATATGGTTGTGTGTTATTAGGGTGTTTACATAAGTAATACTATACTGCATCTCTTTTTTTTTTTGTAATTTGCTTTTTTTTTTTTTCACTTAAGAATCATCTTGGAGGTTTTTCGGTCCATACAGATCTGCCATAGCCTTGTACACTACTGTGTAGTATTCCAAATTTTGAGTATGCCACATTATTATCATTTTCTTACTAAGTGTCTTTAGGTTTCTTCTATATTTTTGTTTTGCAGACAAAGCCACAGTGAACACTTTTACAGACACTTCTTAAGCACATGAACAAGTGTTTGTCTAGAAGAACACCAGACTTTGGGATTGCTGGGTCACAGAATATGTGTGTTTTTTAAAGTATAAAAGATACTACCAAATTTCCCTGAAGAGTGGAGGTGCCAGTTTGCTTCCCTTCTATGATGTACAAGATCCATGTTTATCTGCATTCAACCATTACTTTTATCAATCGTTTGAATTTTCCCCAACCTGATGGATGAAAAAAAAAGTATTTTGTCTTATTTTGCATTTTTGATTACTAGTGATATTGAGCATCTTTTTATACTTTATTGGTTGTTTGTATTTTGTCTTTTGTTTATTATCTGCTCATTTCTTTTACGCATTTTTCCATGCATGTTCCTTTTTCATTGATTTCTGAGTGCTATATTATATTCTGATACTAAACTATTTATTATTTAAAAATTTTTTCTCAGCATTTATTAACTATGTTAAAAAGTATTTTCTCTCAGTCTATCTCTTGTGCTTGTAATTCACTGTCCTAGATTGGAATCCTAGCACTAACATTGACTTTCTGGATGACTTGAAAAAATACCCTTCAGAACTTTAGAGTTCTCTTCTGCAGAATGAAAATAGCATTTACCTTTCAGCGTTGTTGATAGAATTAAATGAGATAATGACTATTAAATGGTTGGCTCAGTGCCTGGCATATAATAAGTGCTCAAAAAATAATTATTATTCATTTTAATCTTTAAAAGATTCTTCCACATATGAGCCAAAATAATGTCTATCCTCGGCTTTTACCCATTGCTCACAGGTCTATTTTCTACAGGAAAATAAAAATTCAAGTCCAAATGATCTTTTAGGATAAATAGTAGAAAAAAAGTCACATCTGATTTTAGTTTATAACTTCTACAAGAGGTCTGTCTTATTTTTGCTTCTAGCCAGTGTTATAGAAATCAAATTGTTAGCACAGCAGGGGAAAGCCTGAATAGAAGTAAATTTTAGTTTTCATTGAAAAACTTTTCAAGCAAATTTATAAAAACACTTTTCATAACAGCCTGGGAAGATGCAGAGAAATTCTGTCTTCTTCCCCCTGTAACATTATCTACACAATCATTGTTCTTAAAACCACCCTTTTGTTTTGAGACCAAACAGCTTCTTCTGAATCCGAACGATCATACAACCCTGTGTGACTCAGCTCTCCAGGGCATGGACCTTCTTATTGACTTGATTTCTCCAACAAACCTCTAAAATAGGTTGGGCAGGAAGACCTAGTACCTCTCAAGTTCCAAATGAGGAAACAGAAGTTCTCAGGGCAAAGACATCTGTGACCTTCCCAGTCTGGCTTGGGGCCCCTCCTAGGCTCCTCCATCCCACCATGTACATGCTGCTGTCAAATCATGTTCAAGGCATGTGTAAAAGTCTTCTCCACTAGGCAGGTTCCTTGTGAGTGGAAACTCTGACTTCTGCCTGTATCCTTAATACCTGCTTAGCGTGAATGCATGAGGGATGTATGATGGATGGATGGATGGATGGATGGATGGGTAGATGGATGGATGGATGGATGGGTGGATGGATGGGTGGATGGATGGGCGGATGGATGGATGTCACACCTGCTAAGAAGTGGTACCCAAGTTTCTTTAAGCCATATCAAGCACTCTTTTTAAAAATGTATTAAAATTTATTAATGTCTTAAAAATGGATTTTGGAGGGTGTGTCAGTAGAGTTTGATGGATTTTAGGACATGTATAGATTGGTGTACTCACTGCCCCAATCAACTGACATAACTGTTCCATTGTAACACAAAGCTCCCTCATGTTGCCCTTTCTAGTCACCCCAATCCATGGCAATTACTGCTCTGTTCTCCGCCATCATTTCGTCCATCAAGATTATCATATAAATGGAATCATTCGGTAAGAAACTTTTGAGACTTATTTTTTTCTTTCACTCACTATAATGTATTTGAAGTCCACTCAAGTTGCTGTGTGTATCAATAGTTTGTTATTTTTTGTTGCTGACAAGTATTCCTTTGTGTGACTGTATCACATGGTGTTTCTTTATTCACTTATAAAAAACATTTAGGTTGTTTCCGTTTTTTTTTTTTTTTTTTTTAGGCAAGACAACCCTTCGTTGACTTCACAGATTGCAAGGACTTTGTCACCTTATGATCCCTTATTTTTTAATTTTTTACGCCTACAGCACCTGGTCTTCCTAGGTGGTCTCCCAACCAATTACTAACCAGGCCTGACCCTGCTTATTAGGTTCCAAGATCAGACATCGGGCTTGTTTAAGGTGGCATGGCTATAGACTAACCTAAGCTTTAATTTCTCTAGGGAAAATTTCCAGGAATGGTATTGCTAAGTCTTATGGTAAGTATATGTTTAACTTTTTAAGAGATTATCAAACTGTTTTGCAGGTTGGCTGTATCAAGCATTCTTACCTTCGTACCACACGACCTTAAAAACAAACAAACAAACAAACAAAAAACCCTCCTTTTTTGGGGGGGGGCAGATAGGATCCTGTTCCCAGGCTTCCATTCCTCTAACTTTCCCTCCCTGCCTCCTTCAGAAAGCCAGGCGCCTCCCTGAACTCCAGGGCCCAGGAAACAGCCATCTGTCGGGTGTGCAGTACGGGGTGTTGGAAAGATGCACCCTCACCCTAAGCCTCTTCCTCTTGGCTTTTGAATGCCCTCCCTTCTACAGCACCAGATTCTGTCTTTCATCCTTGTTAAAAAAGCAAATGGTCAGGACCACAGTTGGCTGTTATCATTCATACTTTCCATAGTGCAAACCAACGGGCTTTCCCGAATGTGGACTTAGTCCTGGAAATGGAGCAACCAGGAGGTATCGGGCCTCCAGAGGGACTTAGGGGAAGGCAGAGGGTGCCCAGCCTGTTCGCCTGTCTCGGGACAGTTTTGCTCACTTACACTCTGACTTTTGGTGATGGGTCAGGGTGACCCACACTCACCCCTTCTTACTCCTTCTATCAGGTCTCTCCTCTCACTGCAGATGCCGAATACAGTACTGCTGGTTCCTTTCGCTCTGCCTTTCATACTGTTGTGATTAGCACAGAGAATCGATCTAAAAGAGATGCTTTTAGATTTATTGAATATAAAGCCCCAGATACAATGGCATCCGTATCCTAGCTTCTTTCATTGGGTCTAATTATGTACCGTCCCCCCTAATTTGGCACTAATGTGGGTGGCAGGGGAAACACAGGCTAGAAGAGGGAAGATGGCCCTGATCCCTAAAACGTTGGATGAGGCCCCACTGCCTCTCGAAATAATCTATGCGTAATATTTTCAGCTTTGTGCTCTTTATCTTATCTGTGATTTTAAACACAGCTCTGGCAATGAAGCATGGTGATGTCAGACCTCAGAGCTGCAAATCATAATGTTATTTGAGTTGCTTCATTCTTGATAAACTTCATAAACACACGGGATAGAAAGAAGAGGATCTTTTTGTCTTTCTTTCTTTGTGAAATCTCGACATGATGCAGATCCACATTCTCCTAATGGACCTTTGACCAGCACTGAGGTGGGGCACTCTGTCAGTGAAGCCCATGGCAGCACTAGTCTCTGTGAAGCTGGAGGGCCACATGGGTGGCTGTTCTACTGTTGCTTGGTCGCTGGAGCTGGGATTTCAGGTAGACCCACATGCCTATCCCCTCTGACCCTCTTGCCCTGCTGGCCTACTAAGAATTCCTCATTTCAGAAAGCAGATTGTTCATATGCCTCACAGCTCAGAGAGTCATCCATGCCATGGCCCCTCCTACACTGACTGGGCAATGGGCTCACTGAAGTTCTTTGTCTCTCGCTGGCCATGCTACCTTGCCTCTGGGACTTACAGACTGGAGAGCAGTGAAGAGGGAAAACCAGGGTGTAGGATGAGGAAGTTTCGGCGGGTGGTGGGTCTGGTGGAGTCATGACGCAAAAATCCCACATGGGAGGGTTGGGAAGGTCATGGGGGCTACAGAATCTACTACATGCTCTTCATCCCCAGCTTTCCTGAATGACCTCATTGGTAAGGACCAAGGACATGGCTCATGATGCTCTGCTGGATCTTTCCTGCTTCAGTGAAGCTTACTGCTTACCAGGGAGAAAGGTGACACTAAGATGTGCCCTCCAAACAATAAGCTAAAGCACAGATCAGCAACCTTGTTCAGATAGTAAATGTTTTTGGCTTGGTGGGACATGTGTTCACTGTCACAATTATTCAGTTCTACATGGAGTATGAAGGAGGCCAAGACCATATGTAAACAAACGGGTATGGCTATGTTCCAATAAAACTTTATCGACATAAAGTTGCCTGTTTTTAGTCTGTGAATGGACCAAGTTTGGTGACTCCTGCTTTAGGAGATGGAAGATAAGCCAGAGAAAAATCTGTCTCCCTATTTTATTAGCTCTGAATTAGTCTGTTAGGTGAGAGAAAAATAAATATCTATCTTGCTTAGGAAGCAGTATCGTGGGGTATCTTTGTTACAGCAGCTCATCCTGTCTTTGCTTGGCTCACATCCTTACTTTATTTAAAACTTGTATTTGAATGTCACCTTCTCAGAGAGGCCTTTCCTGGCCACCTCCTCTGAAATAGCACTTCCCATCATCTCCAGCCCTGTGACCTGCTTAATTTTTTAATTGAACCTATTAATATATAATATGAAATATTTTGAATTTTTTTATTGTTTATATCTCCCAGTAAGTTCTATGAGGGCAAGGAAATTTTCCACCTTAATGCTGTATTCCCACAGCTGGAACAAAGTAACATGTAGTAGGCACTCAATGAATATATAGTGAGTGAGAGATTGAAAAATGAATAACCTTAAAGGATCTGGAAAGTTCAAAATATGAGACACTAAAACTGGTGTCTACTTTTAAAATCTGTCCCCCCATCAACCAAAGATTTTTGTCCTTGTATCCCCACTATAGGTCTGTTTGTTTATTTATAAATTATGTGGGCATTTTTAAAGGATAAAATAAAAAAAAGAACTTCCTGGTCATCAATGTATTGTCTCATGCACACGATTTGGAGCCCCCTGAATTAGAGGTGGAGTTAAGAGAAGAGAAAACCGAGATAAAAGTTGACATTGTGGATAGATGGAAAAATCTAGATATCAGTGCAAATCCCACAGCGATTTATTGGACCTTTGAGGGCATTATTTTTCCTCACTTCTTTGACAATGCTGCCTCTCAGCCTGGTGAATGATTCAAGGAGATGACTCTTAACAACCGAGGTACAATCTGAGAGATGATCCCTGCCCACAAAACAACAAAAACCTATGCACAGGTTTTCAGATCAACTGGAAAGTTTGGTACTTTTCTATAGTGAAGGAGCTTGGGGTGGGATAGTCTCTTTTTTGTTTTAATTTCTAAGTTGTCCGGAGTGTACAAGTGCTCCTTTAAAAAAAAAAAAAAAAACAGTAGACTAGCTTGCAATCATTTTTTAAACACAGTCCACATGCCAGGCATGGTGCTAAGCTAATTCAAGGGGTTGAATTAAAAAAACAAAGCTCTCGAAACCTAGGAAGCACCACCTACCTTCCTTTCAAATGAGAGAAAAATAAAGCAGGAGGAGGAAAGCACCAAAATGGAATGATTCTTGTCACTTACGGAGCATAGAGAGCGTTTTGAAAGGCACTGAACATTATAGAGCCTCATCTTGCTGCTGTTAGCACTGCAGGAGTGGTGAGCAGCAGATCTTCTGAGTATTTACCTTGCTATCCCTTTGGCCTCCTCCCACTCCTGTCTTACTGGCAATTTATCTCTCGCAGGAACTGACTATTCAGATAGTCCCAGCTGCTCTTACTTCTGGCTGCACTGACAGGGGCTTTATCCATGACGGACGTTTTCCACACTGTGTCTATGCTCTGGATGGCTTTCGTCTTCGCTTTGTGAAAACTGGATGTGCTAACATTGAGCATTTTCATCTTTATTTATTTTTATTGTTATTCTCGAATAATATTTTTATCTTTAAATTACAATGGGTATACGATAATATATTAGTTTCAGGCCTACAGCATAGTGATTAAACATGTATAGTAAAACTCAAGAAGTGGTCACCCCACCTGACACCATACATAGTCGTTACAATATTATTGACTATATTCCTTGCGCTGTACTTTACATCTCCATGACGATTTTGTAATTACCAACTTGCACTTCTTAATTCCTCCCTCCTTTCACACTCACTCCCAAAACCCCCCTCCCATCTGGTAACCCTCAAAATGTTCTTTGTATCTATGAGGTTTTTTTTTCTATTTTATTTGTTTATTTCGTTCTTTAGATTGTGCATGTAAGTGAAATCATATAGTGTTTGTCTTTCTCTGTCTGGATTTATTCCACTCAGTGCAATACCCTCTCGGTCCATCCATGCTGTTGCCGATGTAGAGATTTCATTCATTCATTCATTCATTCATTCATTTACTTACTTACTTACTTACTTTCTTACTTACGTATGTATTTTATGGCTGAGCAATATTTCATTATATATTCACCACCTCTTCCTTTACCCATTCATCCACTGATGGACTCCCAGGTTGCCTCCATATCTTGGCTATTGTAAATAATGCTGCAATGAACATACAGATGCACATGCTCCTTCAAAGTAGTGTTTTGGGTTTCTTTGGATAAATACCCAGAAGCTAAATTACCAGATCCTTCCTTGTCTCTTAGTAGAGCCTTTGTTTTAAAGTCTGTTTTGTCTGGCAGAAATATTGCTATCCCAGATTTTTTTTTCCTTTCCATTTTCATGAAAATCTTTTTCCCATCGCTTTACTTTTGGTCTGTGTGTCTTTCGATCTGAAGCGAGTCTCTTGTAGGCAGCATATGTAAGGGTCTTGCTTTCTTATTCATTCAGCTACCTTATCTTTTGAAAAGAGCATTTAATTCTTTTTTATTGATAGATATGTAGTTATTGCCATTTTATTATTCATATGTTTGATACTTTTTTTTCTTCTTAAAGAAGTCTCTCCAACTTTTCCTGTAATACTGGCTTAGCATTGATAAATTCCTTTAGCTTTTGCTTGTCTGGAAAGCTCTTTATCTGTCCTTCGATTCTAAATGATAGCTTTGCTGGGTAGAGTAATCTAGGTTGTAGGTCCTTGCTTTTCATCACTTTGACTATTTTGTGCCAAGCCCTTCTGGCCTGCAAAGTTTCTGTTGATAAATCAGCTGACAGTCTTATGGGATCACCCTTGTAGGTAACTCATTGCTTTTCTCTTGCTGCTTTTAAGAGTCTTTCTCTGTCTTTAACCTTTGGCATTTTATGTATGATGTATCTTGGTGTGGGCCTCATTGGGTTTGTCTTGTTTGGGACTCCATGAGCTTCCTGGAGTTGAATGTCTATTTTCTTCACCAAGTTAGGGAAGTTTTCTGTCAAATAAGTTTTCAATTTCTTGGTTTCTCTCTTCTCCTTCTGGTACCCTTATGATGCAAATGTTGGTATGCTTGAAGTTGTCCCAGAGACCCCTTAAACTATCCACACATTTTTGCATTCTTTTTTCTTGTTGCTGTTTTGATTGGGTGTCCTCCACTACCCCATATTCTAAATTGCTGATTTGATCATCCACTTTAACCAATCTGTTGATTCCCTTCAATGTACTCTTCATCTCAGATATTGTATTCTTCATTTCTGACCTGTTTCCTTTTATGTTTTCCATCTTCATTTCTATGTTTTCTATCTTTTCGTTAAAGTCCTCATTGAGTTCATCTACTCTTCCCCTGAGCTCGTTGAGCAACCTTATTACCAGTGTTTTGAACTCTGCATCTGATAGATTGCTTGTATCCGTTTTATTGAGGTCTTTTTCTGGAGCTTTGTTCCGTTTTTTCCTGTGGGACATGTTTTTTTGTTTCCCCAATTTTGCTGCTTCCCTGTGTTATTTCTATGTATTAAGTAGGGTTCCTAAGTCTCCCAGTCTTAATAGAGGGACTTTATGTAGTAGGTGTCCTGTAGGGCCCAGTGGCACAGTTTTTCCTGGTCACTTCGGCCAGGTGCTCAAGGTGTGTCTCTAGTATGAGTTGTGTGTGCTCTCCTGCTGTGGTAAAGCCTTGGCTGCTATTTGCACATCAGTGGGAGGGACTGACCCTCAGGCTGATTTGTTGTGAGGATTGGCCAGTGAGGGGCTGACCGTGTGGAACAGGATTCACTTTAGCAGGGCTCTGGAGCTCGCCTAGTCCACCCTTTGGGTGAGTCCTTCTCAGATGCTACCCTGGGTGGTGGCCCGGCTCCATCACTGGTCAAAGCAGGATGCTGGGTGCTCCAGCCCAAGGACCTCCTGGGAGGGGAGCAGCTGCAGGCTAAGTTCAGCTGCAGCCTGTGCACTTCTGGGCCACCTGGTAAGAGTTATTAGGCAATCTGTAGATGGCTGCTACCTGTGCTGGGCTTATAGGTGCTTCAAGAGGCCAGGTTGGGAACCGAGACTGGCTGTGGCTAATTCCAGGTTTGGAGCTGCTCAGGAAGAGGTACAGGACACGCTGAGGCCACACGCTGCTTTTTTGGGGGTTTGCAAGCCTTTGAGAGATTTTAGGAAAGTCAGCATCATGAGCCAAGACAGGGCATTTGTATGGAATAAACTACTGGAAGCAGCTTGGGTGGGTCTGCAAGTTGGGAGGGACGGAGTCTCAGGGAATCACCTGAAATGAGTGACCTGTGTAAACCAGGTTGATGGAGCTCAGATATGGCAGCTGCCTGTGTCCACACTCTGGGAGCAGGGAGGGCTTAACAAAGGAACAATGGACACTGCTAGACCTTCTGTCTGGGGTAAAGCTGCCCCTCCAGCCCTCACCCTGAAGCAAGACAACTCAGCGTCTCCCCGTGTGTCCCTGATGCTTCTCGAACAGCTGCCTCAACACTGGAGCTCAGAGTGAGTGTGTCTGTCAGTGAGTCCACATGCGCGGGCCCTTTAAGAGGAATGTCTGCAACTCCCACAGCCCTCTGTCTCGCTCAGCCACAATCTCTGCTGGTTTTCACAGCCAGAGGTTGTGGGGACTTTTCTCCTTGCCACAGTGTGGAGCCGGGACCCTTTGCTCCTCTCAGAATGAGCTGCGTATGTATGTGGGGCGGGGGGTGTTCTGCAGCCAAAATAACTCTCTCGATTCTCGACCGCCGTATACAGTTGGGGACTGGTTCATGTCATATCTCAACCACCCCCTTCTACCAGTCTCGAGGTGACCTCTTATGTATGTCCCCAGTTGTAGGACTTCTGTTCAGCAGATCTCAGGCAATTCCCAGTGATGGTTGTTCTATAGTTTCATGATAATTTTGGTGAGGTCATGAGAGGAGGCGAGCACAGCGTCAACATTCTATGCCATCTTCCATCTTTATTAATATATTAAAAAAAACAGATGCTATTATAAATCTTATTCCCAGGACTCAGGTGTGAATCCCTGGAGGCTGGGTCAGAAGGCAGACTGTGGAAGTGACTATGGAATCCCATACAGGCTCCAACCCTCCCTCCATGCTAATCCTACTGAGCTGGGATCACACCTGTTGACTTGAGCCCAGCCTGGATTCGGTGTTTTCCACGGAGGGTCCTCTGTTCCTCATGCAAATAGGGTCTTGATATGGTTCTCTCAACTACTCTTCCAGGTGCACCTGGATCCTATAGTAAACGCCTGTGGGAGTCCCCACTAATACACGTGCACATACAGAGTGTACAAAATTTGGTGGAAATAGCATGGACTTTGCAGTCAATAAGTCTGGCCTTGAAAATGATTTCATCATGTGCTAGTGCGTGACCTTGGCCAAGTTATTCAATCTTTCTGAGCCTTGGATCCCTTATCTTCATGTGACAGAAAGAAAGCTATTAGATTATGAATATTTGTACTCGTCTACACACACGCGTGCGCACACACACACACACACAATACAACTGAAATGAGTAGGACTCTTTGCGAGCTTAATCAGTTATTGGGCTTTAGATG
Organism: Rousettus aegyptiacus; assembly: GCF_014176215.1. Lineage (NCBI taxonomy): Eukaryota > Metazoa > Chordata > Mammalia > Chiroptera > Pteropodidae > Rousettus > Rousettus aegyptiacus. The sequence goes on from NW_023416285.1 coordinate 14,734,661, forward strand.
AGTTCAATTAGGGTGAGAGGTAGAGAAAAGAATTAAAAAACCTAGAGAAGCCAGATTACATTATTTAAGAAAAACATGAAAGGGCAGTGGTGAGCAAGAAAGGAGCCAATGGGAGCCTTTTTCATGGCTAACTCTAAGGATATGGGAGCTTTGGAGCTAGGCCTTAGCAGATGTGTCATTTTGCATCTCTCAAGAAGCTGACCCCAAGACAGAATTAGAAATACAGAGATTTAATGGGGTAAATGCCTGTAGGATAAAAGAGAGAGGAAACAGGAGGAACAAGAGAGAAGTTTCACACCTGTGAAGAAAGCGTGGGAAGGAAGGAGAATTAAGAGTTTTAGACTGCAGTGTAGCTCTAACGAAGTCTTGGCCAGGCTGATGGGGAGCCTGGATCAAAGACTGCTGGTTAGAGGAGTCCCCTGCTGGGTAGGAATGGCTGGGCTCTAATACACTCACCATCCCCATGAGAGCAGCCCAGGGAGAGGGCACCCTTCCTGTAGATGCTGTGATGAATCCCAAAGGTGCATCAGCTCAAGGCTGTCAGCTACTACACTCATAGCTGCATCTCTCTTAAAGGGAGATAAGAGAGGCGTACCCCCATATATGCCTGCCACAGACAATGGAGTAAAGATGGCTCTACCCTACATGCTATCATGGCTGCCAAGCTGATGTGTTCGTTTTCTATTGCTGTAACAATTACCGCAAACTTAGTGGCTTAAAACAACATGATATTTTTTTTTATCTTACAATTCTGGAGGTCAGATATCTGACAAGAGTCTCCGTAGGCTAGAAGTAAATAGCACAGGACTATATTTATTTCTGAGGCCCTAGGAGAGAATCTGTTTATTTGTTTTCTCCAGATTCTAGAGGCTCACGGCTCTCTCCCTCCATCTTCAAAGCCAGCAGACGGAGTTCTTACATCCCGTAACTCCTGCAGTCACTCCTCCTTCTCTCTCTCTTTCTCTTCTCTCCGCCTCCCTCTTCCACTTTTAGGGCCCTTGTGATTACATTGAGCCCACCTGGATAATTCAGGATAATTTTCTATTGCAAAGTTCTTAACCAAGTCACATTTGCAAAGTCCTGTTTGCTGTGTAAAGTAGCATATTCACAGGTTTCAGGGATTGGGATGTGGACGACTTTGGGGGGCCATTATTCCGTCTTCATAGTGGCTGTGAGTTTTCAGTTCTGATTATGTGTCCCAGCAGAAACATGTTCCTCACAGCCAGCTATTAATAGAGAGGGCAAAAGTCTGGCTGTGTGGTAAAGAGGTGTACCCCAAAGGCAGATTTTTATCGAGAATTACACAGGAAGTTAATGATGGAAAAATCTTATGAACCATATCACGAAGATGTTTTGTTCAAGCAAAAATGGGAAGGGGATGATCAATTTGAGGACAGAGGTAGCTATAACAAAACTTCTGTGGAAAAACCCAAATATAACGAGTTTGGGGAATGTTTTCATCTGATGTTAGGTGTTTTTTTTTTTTTTTTGGTCGTTTGTTTTTGTCCAACAGCCTTTTCCCACAGGGAGAGCACAAAAGTATCACCTACTGATCAAAGTTTCAAAAGAAACATATTAACAATAAAGCATAAAATTGCCAATTTAAGAAGGAAAAATCTTGAAATGTAGAGAATTTGAAAAGGGTTTAATTATTTTTGCTTAAGAGCAGTAATTTCATTCTGTGAGGAAATTTGTTGAGAGTGAGGATTATGGGATGGCCTTCATCAATGTTCAAAGTTTTATCGACATCACAGAATTCATAATGGAATAAAAATCTGTGAATATAATAAATGTAGGGAGGTCCTTAATCATGGCTCTCATCTAACTCACCATCAAGGAATACATGCGAGAGAAAAGATGCTATGGATATAATAAATGTGAAAGGCTGTTTTAGCCAATGCTTATTGTTTGCCCTGTTGGAGAATTCATATTATGGATAAAGCCTATGAATGTAATGGCTATATAAGGGCTTTTAGCAAATGCTCAGATCTTACTAGGCGCCAAAGAATTAATAATAAACATGAAGGCTAAGAATAGAATGAATGAGAGAAGGCAAGGGCTTTGGCCATGAGTATAGCCTTGCCTCAAGTGAGAGAATTCATACTGGACAAAAGCGCTATGAAAGTAAAGATCACAAGAAGTCCTTTGGGCAGAGCTCAAACATCTATCAACACTGCAGAAATTCACACTGGGGGAAAAAGCCCAGGTAAATAATGAATGTAGAGAAGGCTTCAATAGACATTGGCAATTCATATACTGAATAAACCCTATAAAGAATGTGGGAACACCTTTAGCCAGTGTTATTCCTTATCTGAGAGAATTCACACTGGGGAATGAAAGTGAAACTTATCCACATTGCATCAATTCACACATCAGAAAATCCAGAGTGGGAAACCTCAGACTTTGGCAAGGTCTTTTGTTATAGCTCAAATTCATTGACAAGCAGAGAATTCTTACTGAGGGGAAACCTGAATCATGGAGTAAGTCTGTAATTTGAATACACGGGTAGCAAAGCATGAGAAATGTGAAGATATCCATGTGTACATGTAAATACAAAATTTTCATTACCATTTCATGGACAATATTGGTAAACAAAGCCAAACAGTCAAAGATCTTGAGGACTTTTGTCTTGGAATTGAAATCAGTTGAGGCCATGGTTGAAAACAGGCCTCTCTTTCTGCTGCAGCACGCAGAGAGGCAACTGTTTTGTTTTAGGGAACGCCTCATCACATTTGTTTTTAAGGGGCTTCCTGTGTGTACGATAGAAATCACAAGTGAGTTCATTTCTAATGGATAAAGTTATGAATCTATTCTAAATGGCTCTGCGGAGATACTGAAAAATGAATCGCTCCAGAATTAACATTTCCAGAGGAGAGAAGTCCTGGTACCCAGTGAGGAGGTGGGGGGTTTTTATTGACGATGAGAGTAGGATGAGACCGGAAGAACCTGGTGATGTTAGAGTAGATAGCAGAGTCACGCAGAGAATTAACCACGGGGAGACAAAAGTAAGGACAAGAGTCAAGATGGAGATTTGTGGAACCTAAGGGAAGTGTCCCCTGCGGCGTCAGAAACCTGCAGAGCAGCAAGTGCGAGGAGCAGGCGTGGGGATGAGGGGCCCAGGCCTTCCTGGAGGGCCGTGGCGGGACTTGCATTTCATCCACGAGGAGCATAAGAATTTGGGGTTTTGTCGTTGTTTCGTTCGAAATGAATTTAATATATTATGTGAACAAAAACTTTTCGAAGAAGAGAAATGATCTTGCACGACTGCAGGGAAAAAGGATTTGAGAGAGGAGAGGAGAGAGGAACACGGGACGTCAGGTGGCAAAGAAGGTTCGGCGCTGTGTAGAGAAGAGAGGAGGCGGCAGCGCCCGGGCGGGCGGAATTCTGGGTTGTGGAGAGGCGTCTGCCAGGGTGGTGGGATGGAGCTCCTTCTTTACCACCGCGTAGCTCCCTGTCCTGCTCCCACCCTAAAGCAACCTTCAGTAAAGCTTCAGGTTGCTTTCAGTGCCATAAGGTCAGAATAGTGTTCCTTTTAAGGTGGTCTTGTTTTATTTGGGTTATGTGTGACATGAGAGTAACATCTACCTTTTAATATAAGGAATGCATAGAGCGATGCATGTGGACTTGGTAGACACACAACATACCGAGCACCTAATATGTACCGGGCAGTATTCTGTGTGGTAGGTGCAAGGCAATAAACAGGACAGATATAATCCTGGCCCTGTGGATCTTAACAAGTAGTCATTTGTCTTCTCTTCCCTTTCTTAGTCTCAAGGGACAGTCCAGATTAGGAGATAATGCAACAAAAAGGAAATTTTTGATTTCATTGCAATCCTGATTTCATACCCGCATAGATGAGCAATCTCCTTGATTGATGATGTTGATTAGTTATAATAATAATCTTAGCTGTTTTGTGTTCTTTGCATTTTAGGAGTCTTCATGTGTTAATGCATTGAATCCCTAGATCATATGTATTAAGCGAGTATGTATGTTAGTCCCATTCTAAAGATAAGGAAAATGGAGCACGGAGGTCTTGGAAGAACTTAACAAGTTTTTGGCAGAAGTGAGATTTAAACCAGAGGTTGATCTTCAAAGCTGCTACACTACAGAGACACCATTCTCCCACTGGAGTGAAAAGGCCTATTCCCTCTGGAGAATTAAGCATTATCTAATGACCCGGCCCACGCAGGCCTTACTAAGTTAAATGTTGGGCAAATGTTTGCTTTTCATTAAACAAACCTTAAGGCCTTTATCTTTCCAAATGTGTGTAGTGCCGACTCAAGGCCATCCAGGGAGCCAGGGAACAGAGGCAGGCCCAGTAAGCCTTTATTTACATTTTGAGAAGAGAGCTCAGCATTTTTCTCATCTGCAGAAGAACACTAACATCTGTCTTTGGAGCTCCTTTGGGGTTCCCGCTGCTGTTTGCTACTGCTGTTCCCAGGCCCTGGCTGCCAAGGCTGAGTGTTCCCCTTCACCTCCAGGGTGCTCAGACTTTCCTTGCTCCCAGTTCCAGACAATTTCCTCTGCTGATGTCAGGAGTAATTCTTCAACAAATTGCCATGTCACTGCTTCATTTTTAAATTCATGGCCTACGCTATTTTTTTTTTTTTTGCTGTCATATTCATTTCTCTTGTGAATGATACCTTTTTTATGAATTCATTTCTCTCTACATTGTTTTCTTTGCTCATTTAGTTTTTTTCTATTATTCAAGATCAATAGTGATATTAATATCCTATATCTGAACAGTGCTCTCTAAATTACAAGTGTTTTGTTTTGTTTTGTTTATTTTTTTGTTTTGTTTTGTTTTGTTTTTTACATTACTTGATAGTTTTGTGAGATGGATAATTATACCCGTTTACAAATGAAAGGACTGAGACCCAGGTATTTTTGACGACCTGTCTAATGTTATTGTAGTGGACATTTACAGTTCACCTGTCATCCGTTCCCCTTTGCCAATACCACTCTGATTTTTATCGGAGTCAACCTTCCTCATCTCTAGAGCATGAGGTCCTTGTGAAGCTGAGTCACCCAATAGTTCCACAAGGGGCATTAGAACAATACGCCACCTGAGCATCATTGAAAATTGGTCGATAACTTCCTCAGACCCAACCCTAGCTCATCTTGGGAGTGACTTGAAGAAGAACCTTCTTTTTACTAAACACAAATCTTGAGGAGAGGCCACAGGAGAAAAGAGGTGACTGCAAATGGAGGTGACACAAAAGGATGAAGACCTGAAGACAGCTTCTGTATTACCTCGTTTCAGCTGAAAGTTTCAGTTGTGGGAGAAAAGACACTCTCCTGACTCAAGCCAGGTGAGCTGGGTTTCTGTAGCCATGTCCTGATCATACCCCACACGCCTAAAAGTGGCACAATGGATGCGACTCACGACTGGTGTGTTTGCCCCTACTCGGAGGCCCCTTCAAAGGGCCAGCAGTCCCACCCATCTGAGTGTGAGTGCGAAGCCTAAGAGGCCACTGTATTGTGATGTCACCCCCTGCCTACCACCCAGAAGTTTGTTTATCTTAGCAGCTGCATTTCTACTTGTTTAAGGATCATCTCTAATAGCTTTCAAGTGATAAAAACAAAGTTAAAAATGTTCAGCCTGTAGACCTAAGGCCATTCTTTTTTCATTTAGAGTAGAAGAGTGACCTTTTCTCATGTTTTGAGCACTTCTTTTATCCTTCTGAAGAACTAAAAAAATAATAGTTAATGGCTTTGTAGTAATAACTTCCCATTCTCTGTGTACCTTAAAATAAATGCTATCAAGCTTGTTTGAGGAGTATGTTCAGCTTCTAAATAAGCTCAATCATTCTTTCTATTTGTGGAGAGAGATTAAAGAGAAAACAGTAAAAGCTGCCAACCACAGTAACAGTATTTGCTATTTCTTATGAATTTTGTTTTGTTTTTCTCTGACTTTTATTACAGAATTAATATATATTTCCTGCAAAGAATGTCAAATAAAGAACATACAATTAAAAAGCAAAATCCCACCCTCCATTAACCCACCCTCCCCAGTCTGATTCTCCAGTACAATTACCATCAACAAATTATCAGATAATTTTTAATGTATTTCAATCTTTGTAAAAATAATAACCACACACACACACACACACACACACACACACACACACACAAATTTTCCTTTCCTTGTTCTCAATTTTCAGTACTTTAAGGTAGCAATTGGGACTATTTTACACTGTTTTGCAATAGTTTTAATTTTTACTTAATATATGATAGAGACTTTCGAGGTCAACATATATAGTTCTATTTTTTTCCCCGAAGGCTGCATAATAGTTCATAGCTTATTTATGCCATAATATAGTTAACCATTTGCTAGTTGTTAGGAACTGAAATTGTAACTATTTTCTGCAATTATAGGCAGTAAAGCAATAAATATCTACATACACATATCTTTACACACTGGCACAAGTATTTCTGAAGGTTCTATTTCTAAAAGTGGAATTTCTTGGTCATAGATTAAACACACATGTATTTTTGATATTGTAAAATAATCCTCCAAAAAAGCTTTATGAATCTAGACTGTCATTGAAGACTATATATGAAAGTACCTGTTTCTCAGCATGTTTGCCAACACCAGAGGTAATCAATATTTTACATTTTTACTAGGCAATAGGTGGAAAATGAGTCTTGTCACTATTTTAAATCTACTTCTTTTACTATTAGTAGGAATTTGCTTCTTTTAAATAATTACTAACCATTAATATATCTTCAGTGAATTTCCTTAATACTGTAAATCATTTGACCATATTCCTATTGAGTTGCTTGACTCATTGATTTGGTAAGAACTCTTTATATTGTGATTTACGTTAACTTATTTTACTCTAATTTGCCAAATAATAGATTTCCCCCAATTTTGCGTAGTCAATTTTGTCATTTTTTTCCTGATATAGTGGTTTTCTTGGTTTCATTTCATTTTTAGAAAATTCTATCTCATTAACTGATTTTTCCACAATATACTTTTTATCATTTTTTAGTTTATTTTTATTTTATATGGCATGACGTAGGAACTTAATTTTAATTAAATAAATTGGTCGCCAATTATTCTAACACACTCTACTGAATAACAGTTTACATTTTTTCTTCTGATCCTAAAATGCCATCTTTATTATATTTCCTCAATCTATCTTTATTGAATTTCTTGGTTCACTGTTCTGTTCCAGCAGCAATACATTTGTGTATTCTGAACCAGTATTGCAATATGTTTATGCTCTAGGTTATCCATTACATGTACTGTATAGCTAAAAGCACAGACTCTTAGATCAGACTGCCAGGTTCAAATCCCAGGTAGACCGCTTACCACAGGCACAGACAGTGACTTGGGCAAGTTGCTAAATCTTTCCTGGCCTTGCTTTTCTCACCATCTGTCCTACACAATGACAGGGCAAAATTCTGCTTATCATCTAATGTTTTATTTGCTAGTCCCAAGCAGCTAAATAACAGAATTCTCCAATTGTCATCATGATGCTTTTTTGACACAAGTATAGAGAGGGTTAGACATGTCCATAGTTGGTGTTATAGAAGGGAAAAAATTAGAGCGGTGACTCAGAATCTAAAAATCATGTTACTTTAAACGATATGAATAGCAGTCAAGGCAAGAACACAATTATCTGTATGTGAAATCAGAAAGCAGAGATTCACTGTCACAGTCCAGAACAAGATTTGTGGTTGTCTGCTTGCCTTCCTTTTCCAGACATTTTAACTGACTGTTGATCAATCAAACGCAATCAAGAACCTGGAAACTGACCCCAGTGTATTAAAAAAAAAAAAAAAAATAAGATAGTGTCTTTGTCTGTTCCAACCCCTATCACAGAATACTATAACTGAGTAGCTTATAAACAACAGAAATTTATTTCTTACAGTTTGAGAGGCTGAGAAGTCCAAGATCAAGGTGATAACAGATTCAATGCCTCGTGAGGGACCACTTTCTGGTTCTTGGACGACCACCTTCTTCTTCCTGTGTCCTTACATGGTAGAAGGGGTAAGGGAGCTCTCTGGGGTCTCTTTTGTAAGTGCACTAATTCTATTCATGAGGGCTTCATTCTCATAACCTAACCACCGACTTCCCTAAGGGCCCAACTCTTCCTACCATCACACTGGGGATTAGGATTTCAACATAGGAATTTTGGGGAGTCACAAACATTCAGTTTAGCAGGTGGCATTTCAAGTTATTTGGAGGTAAAAATAGATGATGATTATTATAGGCAATAATTTCTATAGGAGGAATTATTTGTTTGAAAAAAGTTAGGTTCTATTCTTACCTTGCAGGGTACTTGAATTAGTATTCTTGGTTGCAGACAACAGAACCCTCTCTATGTAATTTAAACAGAAAATTATTAAATTACTAAAGGATGTTAAGTGATCCTGAGATTCCCTAACTCTGTAAGAAGGCTTGGAATGAGGCCTGAGGACCATGAAGCCAGGAATAGGCTGAATTACAGCATAAACCAGCTGTACTAGAGACCCTGCTTCTCCCCTCCCGAGTACCAACTTCCAGACCTCGCAGCTGTAGCCAGGCAAATTCTGGTGCCACTAGAAACTTTGCCATCACTACCTCTGAGAGATATGAAGGCCTGTGCCACTACCCTCCCCAGAATGAGTTTCTTGAGGCCCCACTCTGCTTGTCACTGGTTTCTAAATTGAAATTTTCCATGGCTTGGTGGAGGCTTGATCACATGCCTGTGCCCCATTTTCTAAGGCAGCTGAAACATTGAGTTTCTGGTTTCTTTCATGGGGGAAGTACAAATTTATAGGTAGGAACACTTCCTACATACACGTGCACGTGTGTACGCGTGCGCGCGCGCACACACACACACACACTAGGAATATGTCCAAGTTACTAATCAGCCAAAAAAACCCATATATTTACTCCAATGCTGTAAAATAAATTCTAGGAATTAAGGAGTTAACTGTAAAAAAGGGAGCCCTAGGGGGAAAAAAAAAAAGCTGGAAGAAGAGAGTGAATATTGAACAGATTCTGGGAGAAGGAAGGACTTTCTAAGCATAAAGGCAATAGAAATAATCACAAAGGAAAAGATCAATAGATTCAACTGCTTAAAAATCCAATCTTTCTTACATCAAGCAAACCATAAACAATTTGACTGATCAACCCCATGGTGCTGTTTGCCACCTCTAAAATATGCACATGCATAAGGCCAAAGTCAACTGAATAAAATATATTTGGAAGGTCTTCAGGGATTACACAATTTGAGTCCAAATGAAGCTATCTATTTTAGTCCTCTCAGAATTGCCTAAAAACCAACTTTTTTCTACCCCAGAGATTGTTTATATTTCTAAGGAAGAGGCTTTTGTTTTTCCTCATCTCTTAAAAAATGCTTTTACATATTTGGAAAGTTTAATTATTTCTATTGCCCAAATTACTTTCTGTCTTTTAGAAGAATTTAAGTTAATCCATGTCTAGACTTATGAGATTCTTTTAATTAGAAGGAAGAATAGCTTGGGTCACAACGTAGATTTTTCCTCCAGTTCCGTCATCTGTTTACAAGATTATTGCTGAACGTTTGACTGTTGAAGTGGAGGCTTATGTGGGGCAGTTAAGAAGAATCCTCTTTATTCATTTTCATTACAGCTACTGGAGAATGTTTGGACTTGGCTCTCATGACTAGCTGGTGTCTGACTATTGCTTTTTACTGCAACATAAGATATATTGCTCTTTGATTTCCCACCAGATTTAAAATGTGTCATTCAGATGATAAGCAATCTGCAAAAAAAAAAAAAAAAAAAAAAAAAGAAGAAAAAAAAAGGAGCAAATTGGGGTCTTGGCACAGAGATGTGCTGATGGACGAGATGCTGCTTGCTGCTCTGCCGTTGAGAGCAGTGAAGATGTAGGGGCACACCCTCCCTTCTGGCCCACTCCAGGGTGGGGGAAGGGAGGAACACTACCCCCATGGATAGGGAAGAGATAAAGAAGGACTATCTGATCAATGTGACCTTAATTATTTTGGAGTTTGTCATCTAAGATTAAGCAAAACAGGGAACTTGTATGTAGATGTAAAAATTAAGGTCTATTCCTAGCCAGTACTTGCCACCCTTTGGATTCTCGCCCCTGTAAATCTACCAATGTGCTCATTTCATTGTAAGAAAACAGGAAGTCAGAAAACATATATATGCCAAGTATTTTGAATAGGTAACAAAAAATAATTTTGATGTTGGCAATCCTTTTTTAATATGATGAGTGTGGTAGATTAAAGATGGTGCAAATTCTTTGCTCCTCCTCTTAATCTGAGGTGACTCTACCTTTGACCAACAGAAAGAGGTGGAAGTTTTTACCGTAGAACTTCCAAGGCTGTGCCTTGAGTGAGCTGCAGCTTCTTATTCCAAGTGCTCAGAATGTTCCCTCTTGGGACCCACTTGCCAGACCACAAGAAGCCTAAACAAGTGGACAGGCCACATGGAAGACAACTGAGATGCTCCATCTAGCTCAGGTCCCAGGAGAGAGCCAGCACCAACTGCCAGCCGCGTGAATAAGCCATCTCGTACATCCAGCCTCCTGATGACTATCATGCCGGCTGGTACCATGTGACACACAGGAACCACCAGACTAAGCCCAGTCACCCCAAACAATGATGAGAGAGAGAAAAATACCTTCTGTTATGTTAAGCCAGGAAGTTTTGGGGTGTTTTTTTAATGCAGCAATTGGAAACCAAAATAGTAGGTCTGATAAAATAATCGGAGGACCCTTTGTTTGTTGAGCAGTGTATCAAGTTCATGTGTGTTAGTGTAGATTTCAGAGCTGGCTTAGAGCCAAAGTCTTACGGTAATAAAATTTAGATGGAATTGCTTGGAGTGAAAGATCTTGTAGGAGAAGTCTAAAAGCCAAGAGCATATAGAATTGGGGAAAAAGGAGAAGAGAAAAAGAGAAAGAGAAAAGGAGAGAGATATTGAGAGAGAGAAAGAACGAGAGAGGGAGAGAAGCTGAGAAGCTCAAACTACTACCCCACCCCACGCTAGCTCATCCCCTCTTGTGGCAGGTTAGCAGAGAAGGGAGATGGGGAAAAACACTAAGCTCTTCTTCATGGCTCCTGCACACTCTTCAGAAAAGTCTACGTTACTTACAAATGCTTCTGCACCAGTGCGTTCTTGGGGGAAAACTAAAAAGTGATTTGAGTTCTTCACGAGGGTGCGTGCGAGACAATCACACACAGCAGCTGTCCACTCTGAAGTCAGAGGCAAGGAGGCAGAATGCAGGGCACAGGCATTATGCAGCATCTCATCTTGTCTTCAGTCTAGGAAGACAAGTATTATTCAACTTATTGGCAGATGAGCAAATTGAGGCTTGGAGATATGAAGTAATGTTTCCAAAGTAGTATCGCTTAGACATGGCAGCAGAAGGATTCCCACCCAGCTCTCTCTCATACCATTGCTTGGATTCATTCCACCTCACCTTCCTATCTGTGCCTTTTCTCATTTCTTACTATTCAGATAAGCAATCTCTAAGACTCGAACAAGGGTTTCATATGCCTTTAATACCTTGGTTTCTCAAGCCTTTCATTCTCTATAAATGCAATAGTATTTACATGCTCTTTGAGAGGCTATTTAGCCTAATGGTCACATGCATAAATTCTAGAGCCAGACTACCTTGGTTCAAAGCTCAGCTCTATTACTTGCCGGCTTTGTGATATTGGGCAGGTTCCTTAACATTTCTTTGCCTCTGTTTTCTCCTTGTTGAATTAGTTGGGAATTTTCAGTTCTTTGGCAGTAGGTAGCACATAATAAATACTATGCAAGTATTAGCTATTGTGGTTATGTTACCTGAACTGTTTCAGTGCCTTTCCGAAGATATAAAATTCACTATTTTTAGTTATTCTGTGTTTGTTGCTGGTATTCTTGGTTCGCATCAAAGATGAGAGGCGGAATGCCCTCTCCTTGAAGTGAGCCTGCACTGTCTGCTCCTTGAAGTAGTCAGGTTGTCTCCAGCAAGTGAGAGGAAATTCTGACCCAAGACAGCAACTGTAAACCAATAAAGAAGTCCACTTAAAATTTCCTTTTTCTTTATTTGAGGTGAAAGGAAATAAGCTCTTCGGTAATTTAAAGAGATAGATATATCAGAAGGACAAACAAACAAGAACTATAACCTGGGGATTTCTGGATGATACTAATTTTCCTTCTTTAAAAGAAAAGATCAGTGACGTCGATTGGCATACTTAGCTTAAGAACTTCATTTGTTTCCACCACATTATAATATCATACCAGAGGTGTAAGATGCAATTTGGGGATTTGTCTCCAGGATTCCCTCATAAGAGGAAATGTGCAGAAGAAAAGTTTGGGAAGACTAGTCATCCAAATATTAATGCGGAGAAATTTAAAGCTTTCCGACTAAGATTATGTACAAAGCAACGATGTTCCCTCTCACACTCCTTTTCAACATTGTACTGGAAGTTCTAGCAAATGCAGTAAGGCAAGAAAAGGTGTGCAGACTGGGAATGAAGACATAAAACTTTCTTTGCTCACAGGTGACATTATCGTCTATGTACAAAATCTGAAAAAATTGACAAAAAAAAAACTCCTGGAACTAATAGTCAATTGTATCAAGGTTGCAGGATGCGAGGTTAATATACAAAAGTAAATTTCTTTTCTTCGTACCAAGTGGACCGCTCTGGTGAGCAATGTTGACAATGGGGGGGGGGCTATGCATGTGTGGGGGCAGAGGGCATATGGGAAATCTCCGAACCTTCCTCTCAATTTTGTTAAGAACCTAAAACGCCTCTAAAAAATTAGTCTTAAAAGATGCGGCCATCTTCATTAATGGGATTACAGCAAGTTTATCTTTTCTTTATACTTTTCTGATTTTTTATAAAAAAAAAACATTGTCAATAGAAACAAGAAAGCCATTTCAAAGGAAAAAATAGCTCAGACCTCATAGTTAACTTAGGATTTATTGATTCACCCAGAAGTCTCAACTCCAGTAACAATCTTTGCTGTGCTCCCGGCCCAACCTGTCTGTCCTTGGTTGACAGAAAGAATACCTGCTAATGATGGCCTCTCCACTTATTATGATGTTTCCTCCTCTTTCCTTGAGGAAAATGACACCAATTTTGTTAGTGTTTTTCCTTAGAGCTGATTTCCCCAACCCGTTCATCGTGTTAACACTTCCTCTCGGCAACCCCACCAAGCAGGTTGACCATATCCTGCAACTGGCATTTGCAGAGTCTGAAATCAAAGCTTATCAGCTCACTTACCAGGTCATCCGAGAAAGGGCCGAATAAGGGACAGTCACCATGAGTCCCCTGGTGGCCTCCAGCACTACGGCCCCTTCAGGTGTTTCTGCAACTCTCATCCGGGGGCGAGCTTCGATGTCTGTTATCGTGAGACCTTGGGAGTGGAACACTCTGTTGCCAATTGTTCTGCCTTAATAATGATAGTTCTGATTTGTTATATCATCGAAAATAATAAAATGACCACATTACAGTCCATCCTTATTATTTACAGTATTTATATTCTATAGAGTTGCTGAGAACTTTATATTAGTTTTGATTCTAAACCAATGCCCCTAGGGAAAATTTAAGGTTAGGTCTCTGTGGGCCTCTGTGAGGTCACAACGTGTTCATCAACTGATTAATACAGACCTTATTCCATGTGTTTTCTGTTTAAAGACACCTTAGCATATGTTGTTGATTCATTAACATCGAACTCATGGCCAACAGCACTGTAACTCGTTCTTGAACAAAGCTCATCTAACATGTGTTTTCTCTGCAAGGCACATAGCACAGCACAGACTAGGCATAGACAGTACTTCACACATAGGGACCATTTTAACAAGAGAAATCATCAACAAAGAGCACAAAAAGGCCAAATATGTGGCACTAAATAGACTGCAAAGAGAACAGACACATTTGTAGGTTGAGAGCTGAAACAAAGGCAATGTATAGCCTAGTTCGACCTTAGCTGGGAACGTGTGTTCAGTTCCTCTGTAATTTAAAGAGACAAATATGTAGCAGAAGAACAAATACACATGCTTGCTAGAAAAGAACTCTTATGTCTTCCCAATTAACTTCAGAACTTATTGGGTCCTGGCATGTACCCCAACACATGGTAGGAGCTTGATCATAGTCCCTGGAATCTGAACCAGCTAAAATTTTCATCTCTGACTCCTAAAATGATCTGAGCTCCTACCTATTTTTCACACACATCCAGTTTCCCAGACAAAGGAGATGCTTTATGACAGCAAACCATGAGAGAATACAGCAAGCAGGTTACAGTGACTCTTCAGGCCTGGCTTGAGATTTTCGTTGTATATGCCAGGGCTTGGCTTAACATATCAGGACCACTCACTTCACTGTCCTCATGTATGCAAACTTGACAGGACTCCCCAGTGATGTCAGGACTAAATATTATCCAAACACTGAACAGGAACCAGACTGCCTGCTGCAAGCCAGATATATTTTTTCTTTGTTTTGTTTCAGAGACTATTATCAGTCTTCCTGGGGTACTTTATATTCAGAAACAATCTTCCCAGAGAGCAGTAGGTAGTGTGTGCAATTTGGCAATGTTCATACAGGACTGGTTGGGGGTGGCTGAAATAAAGTAAAAATCTAAACCTCATTTTTGTTCCAAGCTCTTAGTTTACCACAAAATAAGAGGTATGCTGCCTACAAAATAAGAGTAGATGAACATAAAAGGCAAAGTTCAGGTTAGATTTCTAGCATATTCATCATCTTGTTAGGACCTCTCTTTAAAGCAGTTTGTTAATTATAAATATATCTAAAACTTTTTTACTTATGTGTTTATTCATTTACGGTTTAGAAACAGCTTGGACATATCTGTTCTAGAATAGATGGAAGGCAGATCTTTCTCATTGAACAGTTAGCTTATCTGAGTACAGTGTTAGATGCTTTCACAGATAATATTCTGTTTAACCTCCACAATAACTCTGTGAATTGCATATTATTACTTCATTCTACTGCTAAAGAAACCAAGGTTCTTACCTGTCATGTAATTTGCCCACAGCAGCTTAGTTAAGAATAGGAGAAGTGAGGAAGAATCAGTTTCTAAGACCAAGTGCGGGATAAGAATTTTTTGGTTTTTTTTGACCCAGGTTCAAAAGAATGACAGATTTGACTACATTAAACATACAAATAAACGACAATAACCACAATCTTTTACATGGCAGAAACACCATAAGCAAAATAATATGTCAAAAACCTCTACATTCCAGAGGGAGATGTTAGACAAGCTATTGCAGGACTTGCAAAAGGTATTTTGAAAACCCACTTAGGGACCCCAGGGGGAATGATCGGGACAGATCATTGAGGAGAAGAGAGTCTCATGAGCTGTGCATTCTGTCTTCCTTCGATGAGGGCAGGGAGGAGAACACGGCGTCCCCACCTTAAGCCAAATCTGGCAGGTTGCAAGAGAGCTTGTCATGTGTCCTCTGAGTTGAAGGAGCGAAGGGATTTGTATTTGACCCACTTCTGAAAACTTCTACAGATAGGTGGCTTTGTAATGCAGCCTTGGGTAGCCGACTGGAAAGGCCAAGTGGGAGTGAATTGTGGTTGACTGATGGGGAGCATAGATGCTTCCTGAGAGACCAACTAGGGGACCAATTGGAAGATTCAGCTTGGAGTTCTGTCGAAGTCCACCCAGGAGAACTCTTCTGAATGGGTAATGTGACCCCAGAAGAAAGAATGGACAGCCAGATGTCCACAGGCTTCGGAGGAATTGTAAGCAGCCAATGAGAGGGGGAATTCTCTATAATAAGGAAGTTACCAATATTTGGGGGCATCTCTGGGGAACCCATGAAAGCGGCCCACATGAGTCAGTTTTGGGAATCTCCATGCAGTGGAGACAATACTTTGCGTTCCAGCTCCTGGACACGTGGACCACATTTCCCAGATGCCCGTGCAGTTGAATGGGATCAAGTGACTGAGTGACAGCCAGTGGTGAGTGGGCAGGAATGGCAGGACAGACACCTTCCCAACTAAGGTACACCCCACAGGATCCTCTGCTTTCTCTCTTTCCATCAGGAGCAGAGCAGGATGAGGCCCTAGAAAATGGAGAAGCCACAGACTAAAAGAAGCGGGAGCTTCAAATATCTTGAGGAGCAGAGTCCTGCATCCCTACCTGGCTCCAGCACTGATCCATGAGTGACAAATGTTCACTGCTAGGTCACTCTGCTTTGGGATTGTTTACACTATACTTAGTGTAAATCTGAGTAGTACGCTCCAACACCTAGAGGACACCATTGCCGGATTATTGTCTGTGACAAACAGCTAAGGCTTTTTCTGACCCTTACCTTTCTTTGCTTCTCCCACACCAGTCCTCCCCCCCCCCGTCCCCAACCCTGCAGAAAACAGAAGCTGACTCGCTGTGGGGCAGGGAGGAAAGGAGCCAGGGCAAAAACAGAAAAAGCAGCCAGCCGTGCCCCTTTCCCATGGCGGACTTTGAACCCGTGGTTGTGGGGAGGGGACATCCTTAAATAGGTTAAGAATATGACAATTTTAATATTGTCCTGGGCTGGGGATCCATGTCAATGCAATAGGACCAATCTTGTAATTAAAATTACCAAAGGCATTTTTATTATCCTAACTGACTGGTGGGGGGTGGGGGTGGGGGCAGAAATAGGAGGATAACTTGTGATTTCATCTGGAGGCAGATAAGAGTTAGCTCCACAATGAGTGAAAAAATAAAATTATATTTTTATTGTGCCCTGTAGAATCAAGCTCATTTAACACAAAAGTCAACAGATGTAGATTGTTTTCAGTTTATCACTACAAAGAATGCTTCAGTAAATAACGTTGCACATACAAAATTTTATAGGGATGTGAGTATAGCTGTATGATGAATTCTTGAAATTGGAATTACTGGTTCAAATGTGTGTGTTTGAAATTTTGATAAATATTACCAATTGCCTTCCATAAAAATTGGCTTCCAGTCCACCACCCATCAATAATGTATGAGAAAATTGGTTTCCCCACACCTTCAATCACAGAATTTTATATTAGTTTTCTGATGCCGCTGTAACGAATTATCACAAACTTGGTGGCTTACAAGGACACGACAGAAATTGTTTCTCCCCTAGTTCTGGAGGCCAGAAATCTAACATCAAGGTGCTGGCATGGCCATGCTCCCTGCAGAGGTCTTGGGAGAGAATCCTTCTTCACATCCTTCAGCTTCTGGTGGCTCTCAGCATCCACTGGCTTCCTTGGTTTACGGCAGGGTCACTCCAGCCTCTGCCTCCATCTGCACGTGGCCTCATTCTCTTCTGGCTGTGTAATGTCCCTCTCCCTCACTCTTATAAAGACACTTGTCATTGGATCTCTTCTGGCTGTGTAATGTCCCTCTCCCTCACTCTTATAAAGACACTTGTCATTGGATTTAGGGCCTATTGGATAATTCAGAATCATCTCCTTATCTCAAGATCCTCAACTGAATTAATCTACGAAGACCCTTTTCCCAAATAAAGTCATGTTCACAGGTTCTGGGAACATATCTTTTTGGGACATATCTCTTTTGGAGCCACCATTTATCCCACTACAAGTTTGTTAAAACTTTAAAAAATCTTTACCAATCGTATAGAAGCAAACGTAGTATCTCTGTATAGTTTCATACTCCCTCCTTCTTAAAATGCTCTTGTTCCTTGATCTCTGTGACATCGCTCTCTCGAGTCCTCTCCTGGCTCCTCCTTATCAGTCACATTTACTCATTTCCTTATGTCTCTTACTCATCAAACCTACTACCTCCTCTGTCTTCGAGCTTTCCCTCCATCTGACCTCAACCAGTCCTGTGGGTTTAAATAGCGCATTTATGTGTCCATACCCTATATTTATATCTCCTGCTCCTGCTTTTCTCCTGGACTTCAGACTCTCTGTCTGGACTCAGCATTTCTCCTTAGAGACAGTGTCATGTTGAGCCTGAGGCCAAAGAAAACACATGAGTTCCTGTGGACCCTTATGGAAATACACTCCAGGACTCTGAACCAAGTGGTAATAAAAGTTCTCCGTTTAAAAAAACTGACTATCCGTAAAGCCCTTGTTGTCGAATCAGTTCCAATGTCATTGTCAACTCTGATAAATGGGGCGGAGGGCTCCATCAGGAATCACAGGCTGATGTAAATAATAGCTCTTGGTGCATAATAAGGCAGGGTCAAAAAACAAATAAACAAGAGCCTATCTTTATATAAAATTCTGATATTTTATTCCATAACAGTTCTTTTCGCAATAATTTTGCTCTAATAAATATTGTACTAAAATTTTATATATCTTGATTATTCATGATTTTTTTTTTTGGTGCCCCTTAAATTTTTTGCCCAAGGCAAGTGTCACATTTGCATTACTCTAATCCCAGCCTTGCCAAAACCTTTCAAGTGGTCTTAGCCGGAACCTTCCAGCGGCTTTCCGGCTTCCTGGCTCACTCAGAACAGGCTTCAGAGTCACACGTCCTACAAGACCGTAGGGGAACCAGACGCCCCGCCCCTACTCGCCACCTCTCTGAGGTCAGCCCTCCTCCTCCCGTCTCCCCGGCACTGCTGCCATGCTCTAACCACACTTGCTGTTCCTCGAACACAGCAAGCCGCTCCTGCCTCGGGGCCTTTGCGCTTGTGTCCCTCTGCCTGAGAAGTTTTCCTGCAGATTCTTTGCATGTCCAGATAGCTCACCCATTTAAAATCTCTGCTCAAATATCACTTCATAAAAAAAGGCTTTTTGGACCGTTATTTCTAAAACGATACAATTCTCTCACCGCCCCCCCCCCTGTTCCTCTTTTACCCTATCACTTGGTTTTATTTTCTTCATAATAACCAATGACCACAGAATGTAATATGCACAATCATATATTTGTTTATCATTATTTTTTGTCTGTTACTTTTCACTGGATGATAAATCCATGAAGGCAGGGCGTTTCTATTATTCAGTCATATATTTCAAGTGCCTAGAATAGGATCTGCTTGGAGTAATATCTTGGAGCTAATATATTCAAACTTAAAATACAATTCCACCCCTAAAATGCTGTTCAATATATTATCTTTCGTTTTGTTTCTAGTTACTGACATGGTCTATTCAAGTTTATGTATTCTAAAAATCTCTCTCATTAAGCAAGATCAGATCTTTCTGGTGTTTCTCTCTGTGTGTGTCTCTTTCTGTCTCCCTTAGCACTGCTTCAGTCAGTTAATGAAAATCTGAT
Source organism: Rousettus aegyptiacus (assembly GCF_014176215.1). Taxonomy (NCBI): domain Eukaryota; kingdom Metazoa; phylum Chordata; class Mammalia; order Chiroptera; family Pteropodidae; genus Rousettus; species Rousettus aegyptiacus. The sequence continues at coordinate 14,753,816 of NW_023416285.1, forward strand.
GATGATAATGATTTTCCTCATTAAATCAGGAGGACGTAGTACAAGTAGACTGACAGGTGGCTGAAAGTCACCCTGGAGACTCACACTGATTGGTACCCTAGGAGATAGAGGTCAAAATGATTTAGTTCTTATTATGTGAATGAAAACATTTTAAAACTTGTTTATATTGCTTGTTGATTACTCCACTGAGCCTTGCTGTTAACACATTGGGGAAAATAAATGTAATTCAAAGTCACCTTACCATAGGGAAAATGATCCACCAAGAATAAAAATAAACTTCAAAAGGAGCAAGTGAGATAATTTGGGGAGGGGGGCAGACAAATGGCAGTGACTCAGGTTCTGAAAGACATGACTGTACCCAGGACAGACAGAGGATTGGCATCTTGGTACGACTCACACTAGACCTGCTGTTCCAAGAAGGTACAGCTGGCATCTGCTGGATACTTTTTAAGAGACAGGCACTATAATGTAGGTAACATGAATGCCCCCATTTAACTGATAAGCAAACTGAGGTTTACAGAGGTTTGTAACTTGCCCCAGGTCACATAGGCTCTACGAAGCACATCCAGTCTGACAGTGAATAAATATATGACCAGGGAAATCACAAACAAACCGAGGAAGCTCATCTTCTCTTTAAATTAGAGCTTTGGGTCTAAGTTCATTCTATTTTAGACGAAATTTGACACAACCTGAGAAGGAGCCAAGACGAATTGTTTAAAGGAATGAAAATGTGCGAAAAAAGCGTAAAAACCAACCTATTCATGGTAAAGGAGAGAAGTGTTAAAACAATGTTTCCTAAACCTTCCTGCTCTAAAATGATGTCTTACTTTGCAACTGAGAAAAAGACATGCCGACTGGCTACTCGATTTAAACTTATGAATGGGTATATAATAGGAAAGGGTAATTGTAATATTTTAAGAACTGCGTTGTATTTTAAAATGAAATTGTTTGCCTACGCGTTTGGGGTAGTCAGAGAACAGGGACAAATGCCATTTAAATATTAGTTCCTTATAAATTTTAAATGACAAGATGAAACTGGAGTTATATTGTAGTGGCTACTAGATCCTGTGCATATTTTGTCACTGCCCTGCCCCACGGTGTCGTGACTGCCTGTTGAGCATTCCCCCTGTTGACTGTGAGTGCCCTCGCAGGAGCATCCTTTCATTTCTGTATTTCCAGGGTCATGTGGTTGGTTGATTTTGCTTACAATACATAATGACCACCAACTTTTATATTAATCAAGGACAAAGTAGACCTCCCCCTCCCCCAAAAAAAAGCTGTTTGTGAATTGGGGTTAAGCCAAGATGTATCAGCCATAACTCTGTCGATTGTTAGGAAAAGAATTTTAACTCAAATGGACTGAAGTTAATTGTGAGTAGTTCACAAACTTAAAGCAAGTCTTGCAGAAATCATGGCGGCTCCAGGGGTATCTGGGATTGAAATTGGACCCCAATGCGCCAGAACTTTCTGCTATCTGTCTGTCACATTTTCTGGTCTCTCTTTGTTTATCTTCACCTGTTGATGGTGAGCCTTCTCCATGTGGTATGGAAGAGGGCCACCAGCAGCCTTGTTCCATGTTTTGTTTTGTTTTTTAATCTCCTTGTTCTTTCAACTTTAAATGGAAAAAAAAAAAAACAACCCAAAAAGCCGTGTTTGCCCCAACCTGGTCGCTTTCTCGCCCTTGAGCCTTTTTCCATGGCCAAGGGAATGGGAGAGGCAGCCTTCCACAGAATGGCTGAAGGACCAGGGAAGGGGATGAGAAAGAGGAATCACTCAACTGGGGGTATAAATCCATTTCTCTCCTTGGAGGTGTGTTAGACGGGCAAGAACAACCGATAGTCGCCTCAGAAATGTTACACTAATAGGTGTTCACTGAGCTTCCGAAGCGCGACACTGAAGGTTAGGTACCACAAAACTCGGAGGCCCAATGTCTCTTCGGGTAGTTCCCACATTAGTTGGGGAGGCCGAAGGCGATTGTACATGCTGATTTCACCTTCTCGCCTTAGATCCCAGCTCAAATGTCAGTTTCCATAATCCCTAAAATGGGGCCCATCCCTTAGAGAGTTCTGTCCTTTTTCTTAAGGCAACTTGCATTTACACATCTGCTTGGGAGCTTTTTTCTTTTTTCTTTTTTTTTCTTTTTTTGAGTAAATTTGTGTCCTTCCACCAGGGTCCAATTGATTTAAGCTTTCCACTGTGAGACCAATACTTAGAATAAGGGATGGATGTTGTTGCTGAAAATATCATCATGAATAATCTATGAGAGAAAGAAAAGAAAGCAAAGCTGAGAGCCAAGACTGAGCCTTGGGCAGGGCCTAAATGAAATTGAGTAAGAGCAAGGAGAGAGAGGTGCTGAACCAAACAGAGATGTGGCTCATCAGGCGTCACTCTAGTAAAGATAAGAGGAAGTCTCAGTGAAAATGGAGAGATGGCAGTGTTTACTGCAGTGAATCAGAAAAGGGAGATTCAACTTGCCACCGCAATCTCTCCCGAGCCAAATCAGAACTGGTCTTCCCATGCTTAGGGAAAACTCTTCCACTTAGAAAAAGCCTGAGCACTTGGCCTTCAGCCCAGCCTATAAATTTGATCTGAGGTCACTGCAGCCTCCAAGGAAAATGAATAATTTTGAAAGCTTCCGCTTGTTATTTATTTTGTTAGGGGTCATAAGTCAGGATTCACTTCTGATGGGAGAAGGGAGTGATTAAGTCTTTAGCTATGCAAAAAAGGATGCAAAAGTTTTATTACTGGGGTTGAGGAGCTGAAATAGTGAATAGGGCAGCCAGGACTTCTTTAATCTGCCTACACATTAAGCTACATGGGGAGCTTTTAAAACAGAACCTTAACCTGGCCCTAATTCAGAGCACAGGAATCAGAATCTCTGTAAGTACAGTCCAATCACTGGAATTTTTTAAAAGCTCCACAGGGGACCCTAATGTATAGATAGGATTGAGAATGACTGAACTAAACTATTTTATATGATAAGGTGAAAGCATGGTGTTCTTTGAGGCCAGAGATTGCATGAGACTTTGGAAATTTACCTTTCCTTTCACAGAGCTAGAGCTCAAGAGTTAGGAGGGACAGACAAGAGAGGGGGTCTTTGATCTAATCCAGGAGTAAACCCTCTGCAACACCATGGCTGCCCTAGGGCTAAGGAGAGAGCCACCAGTGCTGGAGTCCTGTTGGTCCCATTTCTACCCCCATGAAAGGGCGTAGCCAGTGAACTTCAGGGTTTTTGTATCTGATTTGTGACTGAAATCATATTTAATTTTTTTGCACCATGAGATAATTCCTCATAGTAAAGTTGTTAGCAGGGAATGAGGGAAGGGGCCGTGTTACACTTGGACAGCGGTGGCAAGGTGGCAAGACGTACCTGATACAGGAGCCTGGTACAATCATTTTGAGAGAGGCAACAAGCATCTTTCACCCAGTAGTCTTAAAATGAATCTGACAAGACACTGGACTTCCCACAGTAATTCAGGATGAGGACAAAAGATGTTGTTTGAACATAGTTTTTTAAAAGTAATGTGGAAGGGCAATGGATTTGAATGGGTACAAGGAAGTCAAGGACCAGGGAAAGCCTTTCAGACTGGGCATTAAGACCTGTGTGAACATCAAAACTACCAGTTCCAGAGGTGTGGCATCTTATCTGTACGGTCTTATGAACAGGGTCTATGCGTGCACGTGCATGCTGGGGATGGTGGTGAGGACAAAAAAAAAAGCAAGGGAGGTACAATTATTCAAGCAACATGGGCGCCATTGATGACCACATAGTTTAAAAATTTGGCCATGAGAAGGAGAGGAATAGAACCTCAGAGCAGGTTAAAGGATGAAATGAGGATACTTTCATGTGTTTGATTTCAAGACAGGTTGGAGGTATCCATGCTTGACTAGAAAGGAAGCGGCACCAAAGGAAATTAAAGACCTTGGAGCAGAAGGGCATAGGTGCGAGCCCACAAATGTAAGAGAAATAGGCATATTTTAGGTGACTGGTCTTGAATCTTCTGATTGTGCCATACCTATTGGTAAAATATTTTTAACGGCTTACATTGAATTCAAGCATATTTACTTACATATAAATTGCTTATATGCGCCATTATTATGTCATTACAAAATTTGCAAAATAGATGCTTTAAAATGATATAAAAATAAAATATTTTAAAATAGTTTTAATTATTTATGATATCTAAATCTTTTGTATTCAAAATATTATTTATATCCATTATCATATATTAATAGTCATAATATTTTCAGTGGCAGCAAAGTAATTGAATATGCTTCACTAGTTTTGAAAATCTTGATTAAACGTTTTGTATTATGGCAATTCAAGGGTCTGGTTCTAATTTTAGCTTATGTTGACAGTTGATTTTGCATCTGTCACAGCTGAAGAAGGTACCTTACAAAGAGGCGTAGATCAGACAGAAACTAGCGTATCATTTTCTTTGCTCACCAAATCATGATACTCATTTTTCCTCCCCACCTGTCAGTAATGCAAGGGTTGTTACTGAAATTCGCCGAGGGAATTCCAATTTCCTTGATGTCAGTCATTTTGTTCTTTTAACAGTCAGGTGTCTGTCTCTATATTTTTAACAAATGAATTTCAAACCCGTTAAAATTCTTTGCTTAAATCAAAACCACAATGAGATACCATCTCATACCTGTTAGAATAGCTGTCATCAGCAGGACAGGTAATAACAAATGCTGGAGAGGGTGTGGAGAAAAAGGAACCCTCATACACTGCTGGAGGGACTGCACATTGGTTCAGCCACCATGGAAAACAATATGGAGGTTCCTCAAAAAACTAAGAATTGGTCTACCACATGATCCATCAATCCCTCTACTGGATATTTACCCCAAAGACTTGAAAACCCATAACTGAAAGGATATTTGCACACTGATGTTCATAGCAGCATTATTCACAGTGGCCAGGACATGGAAGCAACCCAAGTGTCCTGCGATAGATGATTGGCTAAAGAAGCTGTGGTACATATATACAATGGAATATTACTCAGCCATAATGAGAGATAAAATACAGCCATTTGTGATAACATGGATGGGGCTCAAGATAATCATGCTAAGTGAAATAAGCCAGACAGAAAAAATTGAAAATCACACGATACCGCTTATATGTGGGATATAAACCTAAAAGCGACAAATGAACAGGACAAACAAACAGAGACTCATGGACATGGGTAATAGAATAGTGGCTAACAGAGGGTAACGGTGGGGGAGGAGGGGGTAGGTTGATGGGGTAAAGGGAGTCAAATATAGGGTGAGGGGGTGAAGTGGGTAAAGGGGATCAAATATATGGTAGCTGAAGGAAACTGGACTTTTGGTGGTAAACGTACAATAGAATATACAGATGTCAAATTATATTGTACACCTGTAAATTATACAATTGTATTTACCAATGTTACTCTGATAAACTTAATAAAGAATAAAAATAAAAAGCACATTAAAAATTTGTTTTTACTGAGAAAAAAATTCTTTTATATAAAATACATTGATCATAAGCTCAATAGAGAATTTTGAAGCAGTAGAGAAAATTCAGTTTCCACATTTTTCAAGTGTGTAGATATGGCTGCTTTTACAGGTAACAAACTTATATTCTTTGAGGTAATAACATGAGTAATCATGGAAAACTCAGCTCCGGTTTCCAAAATAATCCTTCCGTAGCATGAATATATTTTTATAAAGCAATGACTTTTTTTCAGCATTAAAAATCACCTTTACCTTGAATGGACATATTAAAAATATTTACTTCTTCAAAAATATCTGCTAGGTAGCATTCTAGTGGTATTCCCTTGTCATCACAGACAAGGACAACAGATTGATAAGATTGATGTTTTTGTTTTTGTTTTTTTAAAGTATCATCTTTGAGTTCAGCAATGATTTTACCTTGAGATAACTGCTTTGTCTGTGGTACCCGCTGTGTGAGAAACCACCACAAGACCTCAGCGGCCTGTGGCAGAAATGTTTTTTCTTTCTTCAGGTCTGTGGTGACTCTGGTTTTGCCTGTGGATTGGTGGACTTGGCTCTGGGATGCCCCTGGGTCTTACTGTGGGCCCAGGCTGAAAGGCGGCAGCAACCCAGGGCTTATTCTTCTCATGGCCACTGCCAGCGACCAGGACTGGCTAGTGCATTTCAAGCCTCTGCTCACGCAACAGCCTCTAACATTCCCTTGGCCCAAACGAGTCACTAAACCCAGAATCAAGAGCAGAAAGAACACTCTGTTCACCGTGAGTCCATGTCAAGGGCATGGACGTGTAATTTTACAACAGGGAAATGAAGGATTGAGACCATAGTTCAGTTCACCACAGGTTCCCAAGATCTTCATGGTCACTCCCATCTCACTACAACATAACACAAACTGCACTACAGACAGTGCTATCTTTGTAGTCTTTTCCTGGACTGTGTTTATTTATTCCTGTGAAGGCTCCCGCCCCATCAGGAGTTACACTAACACAGTTTTTAACTAAAACATCTTTTTAAAAAAAAAAATGAAAGTCATACCCTATCCAATTCACTATTGAATCTTTCTATTAGATACCTTTTCTTGGAGGTTCACACACACACACACACACACACACACACACACACACACACACACGGAAGTAATCTTTTCTGTGTTCATTACAGAGACAGAACCCCGAATATTCTATTAGGTGAAGCATGCTGGAGATGTCTGTGTTTTCTTCCAAAAGGATAGCAAACTTCCCTAATCTCTTAACTTGTACTAATACTAATTTATTCAATTTTATAAGATTTTTAAAAAATATCTTCCAACAATATTTTCTGGCAGATGAAAAAGTGTGTGTTTGTAACCATGTTGTTTTGAATGTGCTGTTTTAACCATTTTCACGGCCAGGGGAAGAAGCAGTGTTTTCACCAGTGGTATGCGGCTTCTTTGGTTTTCATCTTAAGACATCTCACATGAGCATGCTAAATATTTATCATTCAACTTAACAAAATGTTGTAAAGTATTATATTTATATGACATGATTTTAAATATTGCTGAAAAGTAGTGGGGGCCTTTCATGTTTTGTCTGCATGATTTTTTTTATTTTTATGTGACTTAGTATACTATCAAAGGAGAGTACCCACAATAACTGAAGAGGATATTAAAACACTCCTCCCTTTTCCAGTTACATACTGGGTTTTTCTCATTAGCCAAAACAACACAGCACCACAGACTCAGTCCCATGACAGACTGAAGAACGTAGCTGTCTTGTGTTAAACCAGACATCAAAGAGTTTTGCAGAAATCTAAAGCAATGTCTCTTTTCTCACTAATTTTTGTTTCTAGAAATACAGTGCTTTGAAATAAAACTATTTAGTTTAACATATCATGGGTTTGCTATTGTTATTTTAAAATGAATTAAGAAGCAATCTTTTTATTGTGGCAAAATATACTTAACAAAATTTATCCTCTTAACCATTTTTAAGTGCATAGTTTGGTGATATTAATAAACATTCATATTGTTGTGCAGCTATCGCCACCATCCATCTCCATCCATCTCCAGAACTTTTTCATCTTGCAAAATTGGGAAGTTATTAAACAATAACTTCCCGACCCCTCCGCTACCAGCTACTGGCAACCACCATTACACACTGTCTTTTTTATTGTGACTACTTTAGGTACCTTATATAAGAGGGGTCACATAGCATTTGTCTTTTTCTGTGGCTAGCTTATTTCACTTAGCAGAATATTTTCAAGGTTTATCCTTGTTGTAGCATATGTTGGAATTTCATTCTTTTTTAAGGCTGAATAATATTCCATTGTATGTATATACATATGTATATACAACATTTTATTTAGCCATTCATCTACCCATGAACACTTGGGTTCTTCCATGTTTTAGTTATTGTGAATAATGTTGCTATGCACAAATATCTCTTCGAGACCAACCTTTCAATTATTTAGAGTATATACCTAGGAGTAGAATTACTGGAACATATGGTAATCAATTTTTAATTTTATGAGGAACTACCATATTGTTTTACACAGCTGTATCATTTTACATTTCTGCTGCACAAGAATTCCAACTACCTTTTTTATTTCTATAGAATCAGTAGTAATGGCTCCACTTTCATTTCTGATGTTAGCGATTTGAGTCTTCTATCTTTTTTCTTAGTACATTTAGCTAAAGTTTTGTAAATTTGGTTAATCCTTTTGAAGAACCAACTTTTATTTTAGTTGAATTTATTGCTTTTCTATTCTCTATTTTGTTTATGTCTCCTCTAATCTACATTAGTTCCATCTCTTTTTAGCATTGGGTTTAGTTTATTCTTATTTTTCTGGTTATTTATGTTGTAAAGTTAGGTTGTTGATTTGAGATCTTTCTTGTTTTTGAAATGTGTTTATAAATAGCTCCCTTAATACTGTTTTCTCTATGTCCCATAAGTTTTGGTATAATATGTTTCCATTTTCATTCATCTCTAAGTATTTTCTAATTCTCCTTGTGATATCTTCTTTGATCCATTGGTTAAGAGTATGTCATCTAATTCTATGTGGTCAGAGAAGATATTTTACACAATATATGTCTTTTTAAATCTATTCAGGCTTAATTTATTGTCTAACATATGGTCTATCCTACAAAATGTTCTATGTGAACTTGACAAAATTTGTATTCTGTTGTTTATGGGTAGAGTGTCCTGTATACATCTGTTAGATATAGTTGATTTATTGCATTGGTCAAGTCCTCTATTTCCTAACTTAACTTCTGTCTGGTTCTCCATTATTAAGAATGAGATATTTAAGTCTTCAGTTATTATTGTAGAATTGTCTATTTCTTCCTTCAGTTCTATTAACTTTTGCTCCATATATGTTTATGATCTGTTATTGGATGTGCAAATATTTATAGCTGTTACATCTTCATGTTGTATTGAAACTTTTGTTAGTATATAATATATTTTGTCTCTTGTAAATTCTTTTGACTTAAAGTGTAGTTTGTCTGATACTGGTTTACCCACTCCTGATTTCTTTTTATTACTGTCCGCATACAATACCTTTTTCAATCTTTTTACTTTTAACCTATTTGTGTCTTTGAATAAAATGAGTCTCTTATAGACAGCATATGGTTGGATCACGGTTTTTTTCTTAATCCATACTGCCAATCGGTATCTTTTGATTAGAAAACTTAGGCCGATTGTTTCATAATGGGAAAACATTTCCTTAATAGACTATTTAAATTGTTCGTTCAAGATTAGGGTCTACTGGCAGGGTCAGAAAGGCTACCCCAGGAAGCCTACTTCTCTTTCTTGACTCTCTGATCCAATATTAGAGCTCCTTCTTGGGCTGACATCTTCCAGTGAGGTGATTTAGTTTCAGTCTACTTTTCAGGGTTTAAAACTTTCTTTCTTTCTCAAGGTTATGGTATCATTGTGATCTAAATAAAATGTGATCTGTACAGTACGATTTAGAAATTTCTTGATATTTTTGTGTTTGGCTAAAATTTATATTTCCGAAAATGGACTATGACTTTTCTTTGCTATTGATGGCAGATCTATCCATTTTGCTATAATCAGCTCTGGCAATGCTGAAAGAGTAATTTCAAATTAAAGCTGTTTTTTGTTTTTGTTTTTGTTTTTCCTTTCTGAGCTTAATAGACACCTATTTATACAAAGACGGAGAAAGAATCTTTGCATTTTCAGGAAACAGGGAGGATTATGAGACTGCAAATAGTGGTCCCAGACAGCGCAGCGGCTTAACAGCATTTCATGCCATTCAGGAAATAGGAAAGCAACATGAGCAAGGTAAAGAGCAAATTATAAATGAATTTTATTTTCTAACAAAGGCTCTAAAGAATTAGAAAAGGGACATTAAGACTCCTAGGAAGAATAAAGAATAATTTGACCTGTTAAAATAGCAGACCGAATCATTGGGAACCAAGCAAGATTTATCTTTAGCCATTCAGTCTCTTCCTGTTATTAATAACAAAAATATTTCTAATATTTTTATAGCACTTTGCAATTTACACAGAGCTTTTCTTAGTGGTGGCACACTCCTTCTCATGTTCTCCTCTGGTCCCATGGGCTTTCACCAAATCTGATCCTAGAAATGCATTTGCTCAATTCATTTCCAGTAAGGAGCTTCAGATCTTTTATGGACCAAGACAGGGTCAGACAGAAAGAAAAAATCATTCAAATAAAGGTAAAGTGACTGATAATATTTAATCTGTGACCTTTCCAGAGGTATTTGTATTTTACCAGAAGATAAGGTCTGAAGTTAAATAGATGAATCTGTAATTCTACGGGTCAGCAGCAGAAGAGGTTTTCGGGGGTGGGGGTGGGGAGGGAGGACATCAGACTTGAACCGTCCTTTTTAATATTCCTGGAATGAAGCTATTTAGGAAGCCATTTTGCTGTCTGGCAAGACATTCCTCTCCCTGGGTCTGGATAGCCGATAGCATACATTTCTTAGATTGGTCAAATTTAATTAATTAGAGTCCAGATTTTCAAACCATCTAAAAATATAGGCTCTCAGAATTTTAGAGCTTAGAGAATCCGAGAGTTATTTTGGCCAAAGCCCTCATTTTATAGATAACGAAATTGAGGGAAAAAAAGTCTAAAATATTCTGATTCATTAGAGCCATTAGATCAAAATGTCTTAATCATCAAGACAGCTGATGATGTGAAGACTAAATGTTCAGTTGATCAAGAAAGGCTCTTAAGGTGTGTTGTTGTTATTGAGACACAGGCCTGGTACAGTATGTCGGGGTTTTGTTGTTGTCACTGTTGTGACCATTGTTCCTTAAATCCAACTGAACTACATCTGAGCAGTAGCAGATGTCACCTTTCTGGTGCCTACCAATGTTCTGTTTTCACCTACTGTAATCATTACCTTTTGTCCCTGCATTCATTGTTACTTGCATTAATCTATAATTCTCTATATGGTCATGAAATTTAATATCTAGTGGAATACTAGAAAAGTCAACAGTTCTCTTCATACCGGGCTCTTTCATTACCTCATCAAAGATGTCCATCCTTAAGGAGCTCCTGGACTCCTGTTACTTTTATACCATCACAGATTTTCAGTGGGAGATCTTTAAAGATCATCTTAGTTAGTCACATCATGTTTTCAGATGAGACACTGAGACCCAAAGAGCCTCGCGCGTAGTTTGTAGCAGAGCCAGAATGAGAGCCCAGGTTCCCTGAAACTGTGTTCAGCCCTCCGGCCACAGCACCGCATGGCACCAGTCTATAAACCCAGAATCCTCTGGCGGATCCAGAAAGACACTTACCCTATAAATTTCAAACCTGGAGAATGTTATCTGGCAGGATTCCTTAGGAGTAAATCCAATTCTGGAATAGGAGAGGAGACTAAGTTATTCTTTTCCTAGGCTTCATGAAAACACTGGAATTGTTCTTAGATGATGTGTTAGTCTCCAAAAGTTTGATTTTTCCATTCAACATCCTTTTGTTTTGCTTGGCTTTACAAGGAAGGGAAACATTTAACTGAGCGATAAAGCGAACAAATCTAAATTGGCTGTTTGTTTTGTTTTTCTCATTATGTGTCTTCATTTTGTGTTTAAAATTCAGAAGCTCATCTCAAAGAGCAAAGGGTACATTCAAAATTAACCTCAAAGAATTCCTAAGAAAACTGACTGGTCCTAAAAGGAAGTTTCTTTCCTGAGAAAAGCCTGATGATTCATGCTGGTAAGTGTTTTATCTACCATGAAAATTGAGCACTTATAATTCGTTGGCTGCATGTACCTGAATCCTCTGAAAAAAAAAATCGGAAAAATAAAATAACAAACACAAAACAAAACAGTCAATTGTCTGGGTATTTTGGCTACATACTGACAAAAGTATAGCTATTTGCAAGTATTTATGACTGCCTAAATTTTTTATCACCCAGATTTACAGTGATGGACACACCATGTAATTCAAACCTGCATTATCATCAAGAAACAATTTGTTTCTACCTGGAATGTTACTGAAAATCAAAGGTGCAATTTTGATGATTACTAGCATAATGAATGAGCATAACCAGCAGGATATGGAACAGTACTACTCAGAAAGCCAAAAAATTAGTTAAAAGGAAAATATTATCTTATAAGAGAAAGGGCTGAAGCAATTCTGTTGCAACTTGTAATTAGCAAGCAGCATACTGCTGGCATGATGAGATGTATTTTAAATATCAGCGTTCACTAAGACAATGATTTGAAAAGTTTCAGTATAACGGCAAGGTCTTTGGAAGGGAAGCCCTGATTCTCCTGATTTCTAACAGGACAGAACATCTACACACGTAACTTGTGGCTTCAGGGGTTCACATTCATCTGTGTGCAAGTTCAGCAAATAAATCCCTGGTACCCAGGAAACAAGGAAAACACCACGGCAAGGCAGGAGAGTGTCATGAATGAGAAAGGCCTGCTCTCACCCACGTCTATTCATCAGTGCTGGGACGCTTTACTGCTCAGAGCTATCAAATTTCTAACTACTAGCAGCCTGGGCTTTTGCTTCCTTTGTTTTTCATTTGTTCAAGAAGCAATAATTACCTTTAAATTGGTATAAACTATTTGGATGATGAGCGTAATTTGATGTCAATGTCTAAGTAACCTGGGTCAGCTTTGTCAAATGTCACAGACGCCTTTTCTGACCAGCCAATCTACATATCAGATACCTCTTCCTCACGATGTTTTGTTTTCTTCACACAAACCATGATTATTTAAAATTGTCCTTTTAAAAAAAAGAATTTGGTTATGTCTTTACTGTGTACATCCTGATGGGGTTAGGCACTGTAACATCGGGTTCCCTGGTGAACCAGTTCACTGTCTGGGATGAAGCCTGGTACATGCAAAGACACTAAATAAATATTTGTTAAATGAATATCCAAAGTCTAAGGCATATGGCCTTGATTAGATCTCTTTCCTTTGGAATGAAAACTAAGTTCCAAGTTGTCATGCAAAGAAGAAAGTCCCAGAAGACAACATAGAGAAATTGGAAAAAGTTAGGGATAACTAAAACACGAGAGTGAATAAAACACGCAAAGCCAGATGACTAGAAGATAAAGAATAAAACCAAATGATTGTTAATCAGTAATTACTAAATGATTTAATTTGAATGATTCTACAGCTAAAAATTCAAAGAAAAATAAAAGATTAAAAGGCAAATAGATTAAACCAAAAAGGTAAGATACTGAGTAGAAGGTTTCAACTGCAGGGTTGAGATGCTTTTTGCAGTAATCTGTGGAGAATTAAATCCTGGAGGAGTGACAAGGGCAGAGGAGCTAAATCATCTTGGCATTAAAAATAAGCTCCTAGTTACTGGAAACCGCTCGAATTCAAATCCTGGAATGTGTAGAACATTCTGAGACGAGGCTTAAAGGAGACAACATGGAAAGATCTTAGCACTGTACCTGCTTCTTACCGAGTGTTCAAAATTGCCACCTTAGTTATATATTTCTAATTAATAAACAGGGTGCTAATGACCAAAGCTTCTGTGCCCTTCCTGCGGCCACCGGGTTGCTCCTGAAGGTAAAGGAGTGGCAGTTTGGCAGAGCGTCAGTAACCTCCTCCAGGCAACATTTTGTACCATCTCCTTTCCTCACTGCTGGGCACTTGAGTTTGCACTAGAACCCTGCATCTGCAATGGGGAAAGACGAATAAAGATAAGGATTCCACCTATAAGCTCTAGACAGACACATATAGCTCGTCAAAGGCACACCTACATCCTGCGCTGTATTTTCCCCATAATCTCTACCTACTTCTGTTAAGATACCAGCACCTGCAACTGTGTCTATAACCTTTTCTCTTCCAGCAGGTTTTTTCTTCCAGGGCAAAGGTCTTACCCATTGTTCTGGATTGAATTTTTGCCCCTCCAAATCCATTTGTGGAAACTCTAACTTCCAGTGTAACTGTATTTGGAGATAAAGCTTTTAAAGAGGTACTTGAGATTAAACAAAGCCACAAGAATAAGACCCTGATCTCACAGGCCTGGTGTCCTTATAAGAAAAGGAAGGGATACTGAGGATGGGTACATACACCAACGGAAGGCCGAGTACGGACACAGTTAGAAGCAGTCATCTCCTTGGGAGCCTAGGAGAGGCCTCAGAAGAAACTAAACCTTGTCAGCACCTCAACCCTGGACTTCCAGCCTCCAGAACTGTGAGAAATAGATTTCTGTTGTTTATGCCACCCAGTCTGTGGTATTTTGTTACGGCAGTCCTGGCCAACTAATACATTCATCTATGATGGAAATAGCAGATTGGCACTCAACCTGTCTCCAGTGCGTCTTCCTGTACTGTGGACGCCAGAGAGCTCACAATGTCCTCTTTCAGTTTCAAATGTAAATTAATTTTCCCCATTACGTGCCCTCGTGGGAGTGATGCAGGGGCCATCTTTGGTCCACTATGAGTGTTGTTGAGACAAACACAGTCATTCGGGGTTTTCTGCAGTTGTATTCTAGTATCGAGTCCCTAGCTCTGGGTTTGTTGAGAGACAGTCGTGGTGATAAAGGTAGCCTGTTGATCGCTAGATGGCAGCTGAGGCATTGAGTCCTCAAACTCAGTAGTTCCTAAGGGTGACCTGCTTCTCCCACCCAATGGTCGTGGCAGAGGTAGTAGCAGCAGCGTTGGTGGGCAACATGGGCAGTGTCGTTCTGAAACTCAGTTCTGGAGCCCTGGTCTAAAACTCGCTCCTCGAGGCTTTCCTACTGTTTCATTAGTATTTAATGGTCTGTATCAAATCTCTTGCTGTTTAAGAACACTGGAACATTTTCTGTTTTGGGTAACTGAACCCTGACAGGTGTGTGGTGTTCTTCTTGTGTCTTTAGTATTTTGCATAATGCCAGGCATGTGAAAGATAAACCAGTGTTTCTTGTTGTTGTCTAAACCAGTGGTTATTAATCTTTGATGCGAATCAAAATCACCTGAAACATTAATAAAAAAGACGAAGGCCCAGGAGCATTGAGATAGAATACAGCCCTAAACTTTGTATTTCTATCAAGTTCCTAAGGAGATTTTAATATCCACCAAAGTTTGAGAAGCTCTGGTTTAAATATTCTCTGAGGCCTATCAGGGACCTGGCAGACTTCTAAGCACTGATACTCAGTGACTCATTTAATTCTCAATAGCTTTATGAAGTAGGAAGTAAGATTATCTCCATTTTGTAGATGAAGAAACTGAGCTGTGAAGAGCCTTAGAAAGGTACCCAAGATCACACAGCTAGTAAGTGATAAATCTTAGTATCTAACCTGAAGCACCAATGGGCATAACCATGAGACCCAAGCTCATGACCACTGTACTCCTTTGCTTGGATGAGCCCCTCTCTTTGCAGAGCCTAAAAATGAATCTGATTTAAATTTATTATATTCCTCCAAATAAATTTTTTTTTTAACTTAACAGTAACCTAGTATTTCTGATTAGGTGATTTGTTACTAAAGAAAAATACTGGGCTAGCAAAAATTTTTCTAGTGAAACAATAGTCTCTTGGGTATGTGCCAACATACTTCAAAGTCTAATAAAATCTATTTAAATCAAGAAATAGCTTGGAGGAATAATTGCTCTCAAATACAAAACTAATAATTCCCTGAATCTTGTTATTATCTTTGAA
This sequence comes from Rousettus aegyptiacus, assembly GCF_014176215.1. Classification (NCBI taxonomy): domain Eukaryota; kingdom Metazoa; phylum Chordata; class Mammalia; order Chiroptera; family Pteropodidae; genus Rousettus; species Rousettus aegyptiacus. The sequence continues at coordinate 14,769,366 of NW_023416285.1, forward strand.
GTTAAGAATATAAAAAATGACCCTTAGGTTCATCCATTTATTAGAGAAAACACTATACATTTTTTAAGATGAAGAGATCAAAATAGTGTTACTTGGCTGCAGAGCTCCACGCTCCTTTTTTCTTATTAATTGTGTTTCTTACATTTTCAAGATTGCATCTCTAAGATTTAAAAAATCTTATTATTCTTCTAATGCCTAGAAATTAATAACATGAGGAAGATATTAGAAGATGTCCAAAGGAACCTCTTACAGAGATGTGCAAAAATGCACAATGAATAAAAGGAAACATTCTTCCCTTTTATACTTTGTAACCTCTTAAGCCAATAGGATTTCTCAAATTTAAATTTATCATCATTAAGAGAGAGGATTTCTGAAAACTTCTAAAGATGTCATTTTTATCTATAGTTGGATTTGTAAGACAAAAATGGAATCTGAACATTTTTGAGGCAAAAATTACCCTCATTTGTCCCAGAGAGGAAATGTGATCCTAAACAAGCTGGATTCAAATCCTAGCTCTGTTATTATACACTTTATTGTGAATTTTTGACAATCTGTCTCTCAAGTCTCAGTTTGCTAGTCTATAAAATTTAGGGAAAATAACTCCTACCGTATAAGGTGTTCCAATGGTTAAGTGAGATAATATTTATTTTTTTCCCTCCAAGTTGAATCTCTGCAGCTCTGAAGCTAAAACAAAAAAGAAAAGAAGAGAAACTAGACAACAACAACAACAACTCATGAAAAACAAAAACAAACATTCTAGAATCATAGGAATGCATGGGACAAATAATCAGAGAACTTGGAGGTAAACTTGGCCCTCTCCCTTGTTGTGAGACTTGAAACAATTCTCTTAATTTTACTTTTATTGAAAGGAAATGAACATTTTGACTTCCCAGGTTTGTTCTAATTCAGACAGTCCATGTTGCAGGAACATGAAAAGTAATTCTTGAAATTTATTTTAAAAATTTATACCTTTGCTCATATCTTGAAAACTTTAAACCGTGCTTTTCAACCATCCACATTTCCTGTCCCCTTCTTTATTTATATTGTCAAGTAAAGTTACAGCAAATGAATTAAGATGGAAACATTTATTTACCTGATGTAATATGTCAATGACAGTCATTTAAAGTGTTTCCAGTATGTTTTGATATTAAAATGACATCACGCACGCACACACACACACACACACACACACACATACAGTCTGACTGAAATTCTATACTAGTGGTGAATCACAGTCACCTCTTCCTTTCCCCTAGGGGCCATGGTTTGCTTTTGCCACCTTTCCATTCCCTTAATAACAGTGCTATTTGACACGTATGTCATGTTTAGTTCCATGAATTAAACTTTGTTTTGTTTTAGGAATCTGGAGAGACTATCACACCTTGTTTATTAGGACCCAGAACAATGGACCACTGGCCCTAGATGCCTGCCAAGGGGCACCCTGGAAGGGGCTCTGGACCCAGCTCAAGAGTTCAGTCCCCAAGGATGAAGTCCAATTCTACAGGGACAAACCAGAAATAGAAGAACAATGCAGAAGTGTAAGGGGTCGAAGAGCCCCCGTAAACAGAAAATCAGAATTGAAGTGCTAGAGAGAGAGTCAGAATGTTAGGAAAACAAAGACGGGTCAAAGTAGAATGGGACTTTGTGGACAGAGGTGTGACCAGGACAAGGACTATTAAAAATACATGTTAAGAAGACAAATATCTCTTGTGATGGTTACTTATATGATAACCTGGTTAAACTGCAGTGCTCAGTTGTTTGTTCAAACACTAATCTAGATGTTGCTGTGAAGGTATTTTGTAGATATAGTTAGCATCTACAATTGTTCATTTTAAGTAAAGCATATTGTCCTCTATAATGTGGGTGGGCCTCATCCAATCAGTTGAAGATCTTAAGAGCAAAATTTGAAGTTTCCTGGAGAAGAAAGAATTCTAATTCAGTACTGTAACCTAGAAATCCTGCCTGAGTTTCCAGCTTGCTTCCCTATGGATTTTGGACTCAAGACGGCATCGTCAAATCTTACATGAATTTCTAGCCTTCTGACCTGCCCTACAAATTTCAGATTTTCCAGTTCGCACAATCACATGAGTCAATTTCTTAAAATAAATCTATCTATATCTATATATCTCATCTGTATCTACCTATACTATATCTATATCTATCTATCTATCTGTATCTACCTATATCTATATCATCTATATTTATATGTATGTCCTATTGGTTCTATTACTCTGGGGGATCTTGACTGATAATACCTCTGGTGATATTCTTCTCCTTGAACTCAAGGATGTAAAGTTTGGAAAACTGCTGGGCTAAAAGTTTGGGCTTAAAGCTGCATGACTCCAGCCAAGCAACCTCACCTGAAGAAGACTCTACCCACTTTTAACCAGCACTTAAGAAGTGCCTGCTACCTTCTAGGTACCATATTAGGTACTAGACTTGATTAGGATTCCCCAGAAGAAGACTACGAAATAAGAACTCAAAATAGTGTATCGGGGGTGATCTCAGCAAATACTGGTAAGGGAGTGAGGAAGTGAGGCAGGGAAGGGAATAAAAATAATAAAACAGGGTATATTAATGAGTAAAGGATAGCTGTGGGCTATTAGATTTAACGTCACTGAGCTGGTAGGAACATCATGCCCTTGGGGCATTTGGTTGTGTGCCATGGAGTGTGCAAAATACCAAGAATACGAATGGTACATTAATTTGTAGATGTTCCATTATTTAAACCATTTTAATATTAGAATACAAAAGGCATATTTTGAAATACACATGTAGTCTTATGAATTTTTGAGATAAAGCATGAGAATGCAAGGGTACTTGAGCTAAAAACTGTTGTTTTAGTGTAGTTTGTCTTTTTCTCCTCTCTTCTCTGTGTAAAACTTTTAATTCAATTTCCCATTTGAAAGGCTCCTTCTTTCCAGGACACTCGCTTTATTCAGGGTCCATGCCCTTCCTCCTTCCACTGCGCAGAGCCTGTCTCAGGCTTAAGTTCTAGTAATACACCTGCCGGCCCCTTCCCTAGGAGTCCCTTCTGTTAACAGTATTTGCAGTGGGGCTGCTGGATATGCATGAGAGTTCCATGTTCCGCCCCTCGTTGGCTCTTCTCCCAGATGACTGAGCTTCTGACACATGGTTTTGATCTTCTTTCTAGGTCTATAACTATAACTTGATCCTAATTCCTTGTCTGCATCCATAAAGACAAATTTTACCTTCTATAATGGATAGGGATAAGCCCCACTGCACACTTTAATCTGATCTCAAGCACTTAATATTGGAACTGTTTTATTCTCATATATATGCTTACGTTGTATGTGTTCCTATACCTTCAGAAAAATAGGAAACAAACAAAGATGGCAGACATTATGTAAGTTTTCCAACAGGCAATGGAAGAAAGGCCCTGGAAAATAAAAAAGAACAATACAAAAGGAGACATCTTGGAGTGGAAGTGTTGGGTATAGTCTGGAGGAGGAGGTGAGAAACCAGAGTTGTAATCAGAGGACTGAGGAGGAGAAATGCTGAGTGAATCCTGCAGTACCTGAAACTCAGAGGAAACACCTGGAGAAATTAGGACATCGTTTTGCAGCAGCAAACTTCTTTTGCCCCAGGAAGTACAGATTATATTAGAGAATAGACTATGTCCAATTTTATTTCTGTTTATTCGATCAGAGGGAATAACCTAAAATTCCAGTAGAGTGGCCTCTAGATATAGAGAGGCCTTAATCGAAAGTCATTTGTGAACAAACTGCTTTCTTCACAAGTCACTAGTTTTTCCTTTTTTTGTAATAACATTTGCAAATGTCATGTAATCTTTTACTCATAGACCTTACTTTCAAATGGGCTCATCTTATTTGCTTTTGTCTTTTAAAATGTCACCATGTTACCGAGAAAGTGCTACATCGATAAGTACTATAATTTAGATTCCGGGTCCTGAACTGCACACAATCCACTCTATGTGAATGGTGAGTGATCTGGATACTGCCTAACTCTAAGTACTTTAACTTATTTATGGTCTGATTAGCTCAAATGTCAGTCAGGAATGTGCATTCACATCATTTCATAGTAACACTCTTACACTGAAGTATTCTAGACAAAATAGTAGAGCCCACAAACCACTCTTCTCCTTTATCTTTCTCCCAAGATTGAGGATAAAATACCAGATTATTTCTTGCCTGCCTCTCTTGTAGCCAGAGGTGGTCATGTGACACATCTTCAGGCAATAAGATATATGGGGAAGTCTTGGAAAAACAAGATTGTGTATATCTCTCTTTTTCCTCAGAAACAAGGTATGACCACCTTTGCAAAGAGAGACGGCTAGCAGAATCAGAAGGGGCTCTTTTTCCTCGAAAAAGAGAGATATACACAATCATTAAAAACTTTTATTTTTCCAAATTCATGTCTGTCTTTTGAAGCAATAAACTGGAGAGCCAATATTCAAAAGAATCGGAGCGAGAGAGAGAGAAGGAGAGAGAGAGTGCGCGTCTTTGTTGAGTTATTGAGCCAACCTTGGGACACTGCTTCAGACTTGTTGGTAATAATAAATATCCTATGATTTAAATCATTGTTGCTTGGATCGTCTCCTGTGAGTTTTATATTCTACATGGAGTCCACACAGTCCCTGAGATCGCTCACGGAACCTGTAGCCCAGTCCTCTCCGTTCACACACCATTGCCTACGGGCAGCGACGTAAAAGACGGGGAATGGAGGAGAACATGGTCTGACACTCAGCCTGGACTCAGAAACAAGGTATGACCACCTTTGCAAAGAGAGACGGCTAGCAGAATCAGAAGGGGCTTTTTTCAAGAGGGCTTTTGTGAGCCTTAGGATTTAAGCACCTCTGGGGTTTTGCAGTTTGGGGAGCACCAAGACGCAGCAGTTTGGACAGTGGTTTTGGGACATCAGACATCACTGAAGCAAGCAAAGCAGATCACAAGCAGACTTTTCCCCAGGCACGCAAGTGCCGCTTTCCAAGAGTCCCGGAAGTAACAGGAAGAGACTTTGAAGCTGGGTCATGGTTCACTCTAAAATGTCAGAAATAGAATGTTTTCCCAATCTCCACTCACTCTGGGTACAATAAGATTTTCCAAGGCAAAGTTCCCCCGTGTGGAATGGAGATGGGGCTCTACACCTTCTGTTTCTTATGCAACAATAACTTCAATAATATGATTTCCAGATACGCAGGTGGGAGACTCAAGGGGCCTTTCTACAATGACAGCTCTTTGTGCACTGGCCTCACCATCCAGGTGGGACTAAGAATTCCTTGAGATAAAGGACCATTTCTTACTCACCTTTGTATTCCTTGCCATTCCTAGCACAGGGCAGTTGTTCTGAAAAGTTTTGCTAAATTGAATTGGAAAAAGAGAACAGAGGGCATCCTGGAACTGAATTATACTTCAGTACACCTGTTTCTATCTATGTAAGAAACAATTTTTTTTAATGTTAGAATTAAGATTTCCTTTTTTGCTCAGGCATGCTTTCAGAATCAAATCTAAACTTCTTAGCTGTTGCTTTAAGACTATAAATTACTCTCTCCTTAAATAAGCTTTAATTTAAAAGCCTCTATCTATGGGAAGAATTGTCCTGGCACTTTTATATATGTTGCTGCATTTAGTTACTTTCTGTTCATCCCCCTTTTAATAGTACGGGGCATTATTTTTATTTACTTATCTCAATTTTAATATTTAATTCATTCATATTTATTGATATTTTAATGCTAGGTACATTTGCCCCCCGGGTGGGCATTTTGCCCTCTTGTCACAGATTAGAAAGCTGAAACTCTGATTGGGACAGGGACTCATGCAGTCCCAAGGGTGCACAGCAGGAAGGGAGCTAGGATGTTTTCTGTCCCAGGCACCATGCCTTTCCTTCTGCTCCACAGTTTTTTCTTCTTTCCCCTGTATGATTTTTAACCTTCTTAGCATAAGCATCCTTATCTCTTTAGTTATTAATTACTTTACTCCTTTCAATCTCAAAAGAACTGTCTCCATAGTTTTGTGGTTGTTGTTGTTATTGTTCAAAATGAGGTTTGTGCTGGGAGATTCATGAATGGGTGGGGTATTAGAATGGAGAGTTGATAAAGAGTTGAGATTTACTCATCTGTAAATCTGAGAAATTCCGAGTTGTGGGAGAATGTTCTGTAGAGAAATTACATGTTTTGTAGAGAAACTATGTTTTGTAGAATGTTATTAATTGCCTTTACTTTTTTCTCCCTGCTTGCTTCTTTCCAAAGTTGTTTTAGTAAACAAACCTGACCAAGTAGATTATTTGAAATCTGTATTAACCACCACAATATTCTGAGCAGTGGTGTTATGAATATTGGGGTGTCATGCATAGATGTCAGAGGTCCAGTACCTTTGAGTTTCTATTTTTTACCTGTTCTAGTCCTTTGCTATTCAGAATGTAGTCCTTGGATTATTAGTGTTACAATACCCTGGGAGTTTCCAGAAATACAGTTCAGCAGGCCCCACAGGAGGAATCTTCTGATTCCTAAGCATATTAAAGTTTAATGTAGTTAGGCTAGAGTTTTTGCAGCAATCTTGATCTGTTCTCTTGGAGTCCTACCTTTGCTTTGCTTAGAGTTTATACATATTCACATTCGAAACAAATTCTTGATTATTTTGGCAAGGTATTCTAATGTGTGTATTATTCCATAAACCTTTCCCTAGCTGCTTTTGGGAATGCCATTCAGTTGGTTAAATCAGTTATTTCTAGTTCTCCTCAGGATCTTTGATATGTTTCCTTGAAGGCAAGAACTATGTTTTATTTACCTTTGCATGCACACAGTTTCTTATATGTAAATGCTCAATAAGGTAAAAGCTGAATGAATTTGAATAAGTGATTGAATGAATGAATACATGAGAGAAGAGGAATCTTGATGGTACATTCCTTGAAGACTGGGACAATGTCTTACTCATCCTTGAATTGCCAATGCTTGCCAGAAAACCTGTCAATAAATGATTCCTGGTCAAGTTGTTCCATAAGAGGACCCAGTCTGTTTATTTCTGGCATAAGACCACAAAGAATGGAAGCAGGAGAAATAGAATAAAATGGCGTGCTGAGTATACTGCTAGGAATTCTCATAATTGTTACCTCAGCTAATCCTCACGACATCCTCACGTATCATTTTAGAGGCAAAAACTGAATTCTTAAATTTAAGTACCTCGCCCAAATTCACACGGCTAGTGTCAGAGCCTGATAATTTTTGCAATTTGCCATGTCATTGTGTGCACAGCCCTGTTTCTGCAGAGATTGAAAGGTAGAAGAGGAATGATCCTTTATAATAAAATACAACAATGAACGACTTTCTGAGTTCCCCTTGTGCATCAGAAGCGCTGTGTCTCTGGAAGAAAGAGCTCCTCTTGCCTTTCAACCACAAACTAAGCAAGAACAATGCAATGAAAAGCTACCTCCCAGCAGGTCGTTTTCCGCAAACGGAACGCAGGCACTGGGACCTTCAGGCGCCGGGGGGACCAGAGAGGAACGGACACAAGGCCCGCAGTTGCCTGGTAACGCCCGGAGGAGTCCCAGCATAATAAGGTCCCGGAGAAGTGTCACTAGCCCAAAGTGGGACCCTGTAGCCCGCTCCCTTCGCGCCGGCTGCCTGTCTCCGCTGTTTGGCGGCCTAGGCCAGGGGAAATGTTGCAAGAGCAGTCGGATCTGTCTCTCATTATTGCTCAGATAGTCCAAAAGCTCAAGGGCTCCAGTCTGTACGCTCAGCTGGAACGGCAGGCCTGGGTAAGTGAGGCCGAGTGGGAAGGGATGGAGACGGGCGGGGCTGCGGCGGTGCCTGGTGTTCTGCACTCCGCCAACCTAAGCCGGGGCCCGCATCTGGTCACTCCAGCCCGCTACTGTGCACGGAAGATCCTCTCTTCCAGGTGTAAGGTCCACTCGCTCAGCCTCGCGAGTAGGGTAATAGATTTTTTAAAGAAGGGTGGGGCGCATCAAGCCTTTCTTCAGGCCAGAGAAACGCTGAGATTATTCATTTGTACTGTAGACCTTTGCCGGGTCTAATTTTTTTAAACTGCTGGAATCAGCGGAGGTAGCTTGGACCACGCCTTCCCTCACCTTTTCTGTTCTATAGGTGGGTTTGAGCCCCCCAGGTGCTTTTTTGCTTTAACTTCAGGCTATCACCTTTCACTCTATCCTACCGGCAATAATTCCCCTTCTGTCCATCCACCCCACATTTACTGAGTGTTTTCTAATATACTAGGTTCTTTGAATGCAGAGATTGAGCAGATCTTTGCCTTTGTGTGTGTGCGTGTGAATGTCATATAAATGGAACCATACAATATGTAAATTTTTGTTCCTGGTTTATGTCATTTAGCATAATGCTTTTGAAATTTATCCATGTTGTTGGTATTTCAGTAGTTCTGTTCTTTTAAAAAAAATTTCGATGACAGTTCACATACGGTATTATATTAGTTTCAGGTGTACAACATAGTGATATTTTTATACCTTACGAAGTGATCACCCTAGTAAGTCTAGTTCCTATCTCATTTCTGTTCCTTTTTATTTCTGAGTAATATTTCATCATTTCGAGGTACTATAATTGGTTTATTCATTCATTGATTTGCTGGGCATTTTCGGTTATACAGTTATGGGTTGTTTCTGGTTATAGAGATTGTGAGTAAAGCTGATATATACACCCTGGTACAGGTTTTTGTTTGAATATTTATTTTTCTCCCTTTGGGATAAATATCTATGAGTAGAATTACTGGGTTGTGTAGTAAGTGTATATGTAATTTCGTAAGAAGAATTCACCAAACTTTTCCAAAGTGGCTGTAGCATTTTGCATTTCCACCAGCAATTATGAGAGTTTCAGTTGCTCTGCCTGCTTGCTATAACTTGATGTCAGTTTTTTTATTAATTAATTTTATTTATTAATTACATTCTTCTTGTAGGACTATAATGACATCCCATCGTGACTTTAGTTACATTTCCCCAATGACTAATGATATTGAGCATCTTATTAGGTTTTTATCTTCTTTGGTGAAGTATTCTGTTCAGATCTTTTGCCCATTAAAAATTGTGTTTGTTCTCTTATTGTTGAATTCTAAGGATTCTTTATATATGACACAAGTCCTTTATCAGATATGCACCTTACACATATTTCCCCAAGTCTGTGGATTATTTTTTCATTTTCTTAACTGGATCTTTCAAATAGCAAAAAGGTTTAATTTTGATTATGTACATTTTTAAAATCAATTTCTTCTTTTATAATTTGTGCTCTTTGTGCCCTACCTAAGCATCTTTCTGTTTTGTTCTAGAAGTTTTATGGTTTTAACTTTTACATTTAGATCTGTGATCCATTTTGAGTTGATTTTTGTATATGATGCAATGTAAACCTTTTTTTTTGCATGTGATTGTCTAATACCACATCTATTTCTAATGCCAATTTGTTAATTTCCTTGGCATCTTTGTTGAAAATTTATTTAGTACACACACACACACACACACACACACAACTATTTCTGGCTCTCTGTTCTGTTCCATTGATCTATTTGTCTATCACTATGGTAATAACTGTGTCTTTACAGTAGGTCTTGAAATCAGGTAATTAGTCTTCCAAATTTGTTCCTCTTTTTCAAAATTGTTTTGGCTATTCTAGGCCCTTTGCTTTGCCATATACCTTTTTAGAATCATTTGTAAATTACTATGAAAAAGCTGCTAGAATTTGGATTAGGATTCTATTGAATCTATAGATTGATTTGAGAAGAATTGGCCTTTTAACAATATTGACTTTTCTGGCCCATAAATACACGTTATCTCTCCATTTATTAATATGTTCTTCATTTTCTATTGTCAGTGTTTTATAGTTCATTATACAAATCTTGCACATATTTTAAGATTTCCCCTAAGTATTTCATGTTTTTGATGCTATTATAAGTGTTGATTTTTTTCTCATTTCAGTTTCCAATAGTTTCTTGTTAGTATACAGAAATACAATTGATACTTATCTGCCATGCATCCTGTGACCTTACCAAACTTACTTATTAGTTATAGAACCTTTTTTATAGATTGCTTAGGGTTTTCTAGTTACTTGTTTCATATGTGAATAAATATAGTTTTACTTTTTTCTTTTCAATCTATATGCCTTTTATTCCTTTTATTTCTTTTTCTTGCCTTATTATATTGGCTAGTGCCTCCTGTGCAATGTTGTATAGATGCCTTTTATTAGGTTGAAGATGCTCTCTTCTATTCCTAGGTCTGAGAGTTTTGTTTCTGAATGAATGCATGTTGAACTTATTAAATACCTTTTTTTTTGTATCTGTAGAGATGGTCATGTGTTTTTCTTTTTCATGTGTTAACATGGTGAATAATACTGATCAGTTTTGAATTTTGGACCGGTTTTGCATCCTGAGATACATTCCACTTGGTTATAAAGCAAGTGCATTATTCTTATTATATATTTTATGATTTAATTTGCTAATATTTTGTTGAAGACTTTGTGAGTTTTTTCATAAAAAATTGGTTTGTGGTTTTAACACATTTGTCTAGTTTTAATATCAGGTAATGCTGATCTCATAAATTGAATTGAGAAATGTTCCTTTCACTCCTATTTTCCGGAATAACTTGTCTAGAATTAATATTATTTTCTCTTAAATGTCTGGTAGAATTCCAAGTAAGGTCATTGGGGCCTGGAGTTTTCTTCGTGGGAACATTTTAAATAAAAATAATAATAATTAAAAAAATATATGCAGGGCTATTTAGGTTATTTATCTTATCGAGTGCTCCATTTATACTTGAAAAGCATTAGCATTCTGCTGTTGCTCTTCTATAAATGTCAATTAGGTCAAGTAGTTTGACAATTTTTTGAAGTGTTTTATATCCTTACTGAGTATGGAGGCTTCAGTCAAAACAGTCAGAAGGCAAGCTAGGGTTGAGTTTTGTTATGACTGTTATTAGCTTCGGTGTACCACAAGCTTCAAATATGGTGGGCTGCCTGTAGCATTGTGCTTAGGAAGGGTCCTGGGGTATTAGAGGGGTTTTCTCAGAGTTTCTACTACATCCTCCACTTGCATCTGTCTCTGCTTACCTGTGCCACAGAGAGAGGTCTCTCTCCTTGCTCTTATTCCTTCTGCAGCAGTAGTCTATTGGTTCTCAGTCCTAAATTCATGGTAGGTACAGGTGTTTTCTGTTTCCTTGGTACTGTCTAAGTCCGTGTGCATTAGGAGTGGGCCTTTCTCAGAGTTCCTTCTTCTTCTCCCACTGGCAGCCAAACTCTGCCTTGTATTTTAACCGTTAGAGATTAGATGCGGGCTAGCATGTTAGTACAGAATGACTGTCACAACAGATGATGAGCGAGAGACTCCTCCTCCTTCTTAGTTCTGGCTTACCTATGCCTGGTATATCCTGGGCCCAAGAAAGTTTCCCTCCCTTCCCATGAGGTAGGTAGTTATTAATTTATCTCACCCCAGAAGCAAAGAATTATTGCCTGGTGTTCAGAGTGGTTTGGTTTCTGAACCCTCCCCTAGAGGTGTAATGTCTTTTCCTCACATGAGAGGAGAGTTTGGGTGGGCGAGGTGGCATGGTTTTATGCTTGTTCTGCAGTAGCAACCTATCCCTTCTTGCACACCTGGGCCACAAAAAAAGGGGCTCTCTTCAGATCCCTGATCTTCCCCCAGTCTTTCGTGTGGGCATCTGGTAGAAGACTTTGGAAAACAGCATGCAAGGGAGTGTGAGTTCCCCTTGTGTTTTGAGCTCTCAGTCATTCTGTACTAACATGCTAGCCCACATCTAATCTATAACAGTTAAAATTTTAGCTGAGTAGCTGATTTCCTTTTTCTTACTTGTATGGTAGCCTCCTTTTCCTCCTGTGCTCCACCAAAGGTGAAATAATTTGGAGTCCCAGCTGTCCCTAAAGGGGCTTCTTATTCTTTGGACTTTAGTTCACTTGATTGTCTCATCTTCAGTTTCTGATAAGTTCAAAAGTTATGATTTTGTAGATTATGCTATTTTTTTCTCATTGTTGGGGTGGGAGAGACGTTTCTTATACTGGCTTTCTATATCCTGTCAGCAGAACTCCAATAATAGGTGTTTAAGGATTGTATCTATGTCCACGAAAACGATTGGTCTGTAATTTTAATTTCTGAAAATGTCTTTGATAAGTTTTATATTCTTCCTTTTTTATTTTCTATTTGTTGCAAGAGCCTTATGAGATTTTTTAAAATTAAATGTTTGGAAGAATTCTCCAATGAAGCCTATGTCTCAGATTTTATTTTGGGAAGTTTTTTTTTTTTTTTTTTTTTTTAGTGGACAATATTTTTTAGAATAGTTGTAGCTTTACAGAAAAATTGAGCAGAAGTTCCCTCTACCCTTGCATACAATTTCTGCTATTTTTAACATTTTGCATAGCATAGTACATTTATTGCAATTGGTGAAACAATATTAATACATTATTATTAAAGCCCTTAGTTTATATTAGGGTTCTCTCTTTGTATTGTACTGTTTTATGGGTTTTGCCAAATTTATAATGTCATATGTCCACTATTGTACTACTTTATCGAATAGTTTTACTGCCCTAAAAATATTCCATGCCCACCTACTCATTCCTCTCTCTTCTGCTTTTTTTTTTTTTTTTACTATTTCTATTTTTTTGCCTTTAAGAATGTCATAAAATTGGACTCATATAGAATGTAGCCTTTTATAGCTGGCTTCCCTCCCTTAGCAATATATATTATGTTCCTCTATTTTATTCTTTTTTGATGAATAGCATTTTATACTGTGGATGTATCACAGTTTGTATATGCATTCGCCTATTGAAGGATGTCTTGGTTGTTTCCAGGTTTTGGCACTTATGAATACAACTGCTAAAAATATTCCTATGTAGGTTTTTGTGCCAACATAAGTTTTCAACTCATCTGGCTGTACCATTTTGCGTTCTTACCAGCAATCAATGAAAGTTTCTGTTACTCCACATCCTTACCAGCATTTGCTGTTATCAGTGTTGTAGATTTTAGCCATTCTAATAGGTATGTTGTAATAGTTTTCACTGTTGTTTTAATTTGCAATTCTTTAATGACATATAATACGGAGCATCTTTTCATATGTTTATTTGCCATTTGTGTGTCTTCTGTTCAGATCTTTTGTCCATTTTTTTAATTGGGTGTTTTCTTATTGTTGAGTTTTAAGAGCGTTTAGTTTGTGTCAGGCACAATTTTAGGCCCAGGGATACAACAGTGAATAAGAAAATTTCGCACTCATGGATTGATGCTAATGTTATAAATAAAACAGGCTCACAATCCCTTATCCAAAACCTGGAGCCAGATGTGCTTTCGAATTTATATTTTTTCAAATTTTAGAAAGGTAATTTATGCAGATACAGTATGCTATTTAATATCCCTAACATGGTCTTGCAGCACTTTGTAATTATCCACATTAATATTTATGCAGCAAAATGTGGATTTTCACAAGTGTGATAAATAAGGACTATAAATAGTCTCATGTCAGTTCAGGTCAGATCAGATTTTGCTGTCAAATAAGTTCAAGTCAGGACATATTTGCCTCAATTACATTATGAAAAACTTTAGTTTTAAAGTTTTTGGAATTTCAAATAAAGGATTATGTATCCATATCTATAACATCAGACAATTAATTGCCTTGATATAGTAAAAAATAAGGCAAGGGAATAGAGAAAAAGATAAAGCAGAGTAAGGAGATGATTACATGGGAAACTCAAAAACACGTATTTATTAGTTCTTAAGATAAATAAAATAACAGACCTATAGTATTATAAATTCAAAAATATAATTATGGAACTCTTTAAGATAATGCAGTTTTGGACTTGAAAATATGTGATAACAACTTTGCTTTAGTTTATATCCATCAACATTTAATAGAAATCAGCTAACTCTTAAAAGGCAACTTTACAAATCAGCTTTGACATTATACTTTTAAACAACTGGATGTTTATTTGTTACATGTCTTTACAAATTTATTCTGGAGGGCATTTTCTTGCCACCATCGTTTTCTGGACTGCTTCCATTTTGTCTGTTTGAGCATACACAGTAAGTGCTGGAGCAGTTAGGAAAAAAGTTAATTAGAAAAATAAAAGCACATAGAGCATTTCAAAGACAATGTAAATGATTTTTAGATTTTTCCCCACCACTGTTGCTTCTCTTTTTGTATTATAACTAAGCATTGACTGTATTTTCATATATCCTTATATATATTGAAGTTTAATTATTTAAGATCTTAGTGTGGTAACGTGGAATGTTGTGTTTCTAGAAGGGGTTATGTTTTTAATTTCTGAGTTTCCTCAGTTACTTTGTTATGAAGCCAACCTGCATCTTAAAATTGAATATACTCATCTTCTAGACACTAGAATAAATAGCCTACATCCAAATTTGGTATCTAGCAATAGATCATCATTATTCATATCATGCATAATTTGTACTTAAAATGGATGTTGTGTAAAACCTCAAATGTTATTTCCATTCCATTAAGTATTTAATAAGTCTTTTTGTTCAGATTGTTATTATAAGTAATAGAATTGTGAAAGGAAGGAAGCCGAAAGAAGATAGGCTTTGGAGAGAGAAGACATAATATAAATGATAGGATGTTGTCACAAGTCTTGAACTCCAAAGCATCCCGATGCTCATGTCCCTTTACTGACAAACCTATGAGCTTATATCTCAAATATCGTTTGTTTTGTATTCATCATTATCAGAAATATGTACCATGTATGCAGAATTTTGAGATCATAAAAAAGGAGAGAAGAAACTGACCACTTATTATTTATTTTAGGGAAATGAAAATCAAATGGATTTAATTAAATATTTTAATTAAACATATTTTTTCTAAGGCATGGATAGGTAGAACATATATTGTTATTGAAAAACCTGTGCCATGATTAGTGCTTGTCTTCTGTTTTTTTTTTTTTTTTTTCCTCTCTAAGATGGGGTTTGGCATATACTAGGGAAAACTCCAGATTGGACCAGTGCTGTTGATATATAAATTAATAATTCAGGGACTCTGATTGTGTTTGGTGTGAACCAGAGAGTGGTATCATCCTCACCCATACCTACCTTGGCTCCTGTCATGTCCTTTAATCCTGGAAAGTGAGACAGTGAAGAAATGAATTATGGTGTACAGGATTTCAAAATAAGAAACCTCTTGTCTTCATAGAATTTATGTACTGGAGGGCTAAGATAACTATTAAAATGTGGGTTTGCTTCGTGTAAGTAAGTATATCTCTCCATGTTTTATTCCTGCACTGAGTTGCTTAGAGAAGGTCATGTAAGATTCTTGAATTAAGTAAGGCCAAGTTGAAATGAGAGGGAAAAGATAGATTACTAAATGTAAACTGAAGACTGTTTCAGGCAAGGAGGCTAAATGTAAAGATGTGGAGTGAGGGGGTTAAGACAGCCAGTGCTGGCAGAGGAGTGGGTCAGCTTGGGGACATCAGCAAAAGAAGCCAGTGAGGGATCCATCTTCAGGTGAGAGAAGCCAGAGCAGGGCCCCAGTTACGCAGCCCAGGTTGAGCATAGGACCCGGTCAGCTTGCACGGGGCCAAAGTGTCCATTTCGAAACTAAGGCATGTCCATTGGGACTATTCAAATTATAGAAACAAATCTGGTCTAAAGTTTTAGAAAGATCCAAAAGTTTTAGGAAGAAATGAGAATATTCAACTCAACGTGTTTTAATGAGCCTCTCTTCTGTGGTGGTGAGGGGCTCTTGGGAGAAATGAGACAGAGTCCAAAACAATTATGTTCATGATAAGAACGCTTGGAGATTGATGTGAGAAAGAGCATCATGTCCTTTCACTGCCTTATTTTTTTATTTTTTACACCTACAGCACCTGGTCTTCCTAGGTGGCATCCCATCCAAGTACTAACCAGGCCCGACCCTGCTTAGCTTCTGAGATCAGATGGGATCGGGCTTGTTCAGGGTAGCATGGCTGTAGACATGTCTTTTTTTTTTTTTTTTTAATCACACTTTTCCTTCATTTTATGTCCCTCAATACATTGTGACTTCATCAAGAGTGAGGGAGGACTATGTCTTGTTTTTCTTTTTATATCCAGCAACTGGCACACAGGAAGTGTTCACCTAATTATTGAAAGAAGAATGCAAACGAATAGGCTTAGACTAGGGTAGAGATTATACTAAAAGAAAATGGCTGGCTGAGGATGGAGAAGACTGGGACGGCACCCGAGATGGGAAGATGGGAGTGAATTCCCAGTGTAAGAACAGTGAGAAGGCTGAGCAGGTTTCTGTTACAGGGCACTTCTAGGGAGCACAGATTATATGGGTTAGGTAGGTGTAGGTTTTAGAGGATTGTAAATGCCAAAATGAGTTTGCCTTTATTCTGTAGGCAGTGAAGGTGTCATTGAGGTATTTTGAGGAGGGTGAAGACATGAAGGTGGTTTTCGGGAGCATTAATCTGGCACTGGTGACAGAGTAATGGTGAGCAGGACAGGGATAAAGGAGAGTGTTTCCGCTTCACCCTGCACTTTATTCCTTCCCACATTCTATTGGAACTTCTGCCGTTCCACAGGCTGCCTGTGCGGAGGAGCATTCCCATGCCGTTGCTGTCAGCCTCTTCTCCCCGTGACCCCTCTTTCTAGTGTCTTCATTGCTCCTTTCCCTGGATGGTACCTCTGTTGTAACATATTTTCTTTCTTATGGTGGAGTTTGTTTGTTTGTTTGTTTATTTACTTACTTATTTATTTTTATTGGCTATTCTTTTCTGGACTAAAAATCCCAGAGAAGAACAGTGTCTTATTTGTCTTGTGCTTCCCATGGGATTTTGCAGGTCTGGATCTAAGGAATCTGTAGAGCAAACACACTCATTGAAAACGTGTTTCCGAAGTGCTATGCGATAGGTACTGTGCTAGATCCTGGGGTACAAAGATGAAAGACACTTGTCCTCAAGAAGCCTATAGTCTAGTGGAGTGGTTCTTAAGGTACGGTCTGTGGACCCCTGGTGGTCCCTAAGACCCTTTCAGGTCAAAACTATTTTATGTAATACAATATATAATATGTAATATAATAATACCTTTTCTAAAAAAGAAAATCTTGTGCTGACATTTGTGCTGATGGTAAAAAACAATGGCAGTGCATGTAACTGCTGGTGTCTTAGCACAAAGCAGGGAACTTGTACCAAACTGTATTAGTAGTTGTATTTTCACCATCATTTATTTATAGTTAAAAAAGTCAGTTTTACTTGAGTGTCCTTCATGAAACAGTAAACAGTTATTAATTTTATTAAATCTCATTTCTTGCCTACACATATTTAAATATTCTGTTTGAGAAAATGGAAAGTACACATTAGGCACTTCTGCTGTATGTTGAAATAAGATGATTATCTAGAGGGAAAGCACTCTGCAATTAATTGATCAATTGAGTTACAAGCATAACTGCTTTTTGAAAAAAACAAAACACTGTTTTTACTTAAAAGAACAATTGACAAACTATTGTTACTCAGACTTAGGTATTTGGCAGACATTTTCCCTAAAATAAACAAAGTGAGCCTCACTTCAAGGAAAACCATTATGTGTTGCCAGTGATGAAATTCAAGCTTTAAATAAAAATTAGATTCTATAAAACTGAATCCACTTCTGTGAACTTGATGGCTTCCTACTACTTAAAGACTTTTCTGATACTGTTGATGGTGATATTAAAGAATGTTGAGCTTTTTGATATTATTTAATGAAATGTGTCCACTGCATCACTTAGTCAATCAATATATTTGAAATGATCAATGCATAATGTTACAAAAGCATGTATAGGTAGAAGATTGGTTCAAAGTGTAAGGCAGATTGATACATATTTATGTAATAATAAAGTATGAAAAGTTGATTGATATTCAGATTCAACGTTGTAGCTAATCTGTAGGACACCACTCCTTGTTAAACTTTGGTGTACTATCAAAGGAGAATATCAACCTTATTAGAAAAGGATATTATAATACCCTTCCCTTTTCCAGTTACATTATCTGTGTGACACTATTTTTTTTTCATATACATCAATCAATAATCTAGTGTCACAGATGGAATATCACAGCAGATTGAAGAATCCAGCTATCTTTTCTTAAACCAAATATCAGATTTGCAAAAATTTAAAATAATGCCTAACTTTTGTTTCTGAAAATATAGTTATTTTTAATAAAAATATTTAGGTTAATAAATTCTAATGGGTTTATATTATTATTTTTAAATTAGTTAAATAATTTTATCGTGGTAAAATATATGTAATAATTTTATTGTGATAAAGTATATGTAGTATTTTTCATTTTAACTATTTTTTAAGTGTACAATTCAATGGCGTTAAGTACATTTACATTGTTGTGCAATCATCACCACTGTCTATCTCTAGAACTTTTTTCATCATCCCAAACTGAAAGTCTATACCCATTAAACAAGAACTCTCCATTTCCCCATCCCCACAGTTCCTGGCAACCACCATTCTACTTTCTGACTCTATGAATTTGACTCTTCTAAATACCTTGTTATAAGAGGAATCAGTACAGTAAGTCTTCACTTAACATTGTGGATGGATTCTGTGACTTTAAATGAAACGATACATAATGAAAACAATTTACCATAGGCTAATTGACATGTATAAGAATCATGTTGAATGAAACAATGTTATTTGAGGACTTGCTAAGTTTGTTTTCCTGTGACTGGCTTATTTCACTTATAATGTCAAGTATCATCTGTATTATAGATGTGTCAGAATTGTCTTCCTTTTTAAAAGCTGAATAGTATTCTATTGTTGTTTATACTAGTTTTATTTATCCATTCATTCATCTGTGGATACTTGGGTTACTTTCATGTTTTATCTATTGTGAATAATGCTGCTATGAGCATGAATGTAAAACTATCTGTTCAAGTACCTGCCTTCATTTCTTTTGAGTATGTACCCAGAATTGGAATTGCTGAATCATATGGTAATTTGATTTTTTTGAGGAACTGCCATACTAATAAGAAACCAGGTTTAATTTTTCTGTTTTAATTTATAATACTATAAATATCAAGAAATATAATCCACATAACAAAAGCACTCCTAGATCCTTAATAATTTTTTAGAGGGTCTTGAGACTTAAAAGTTTGAAGATCAGTGGTCAAGTGGAATGAGTGGAGTAGACAGGTCAGTTAGGAAGTTACAATAGTGGGGGACAAGTTGGACTGGACTTTGCTCAGAGAATGGCCAATGGGGTAAGAAGAACCTGTCACATGAAGAGAACCTGGAGAACCTGGAAATACATGTGACCTTGAGAAGAGAAGCTTTCAGGAAAAACACAATAGCTACATTTGAATATTTGTAGGTAGCTCACAAAAAAGGGATTAGGCTTATTTTCTGTGACCTTGGAGTGATGGAGGCAGATTTTAAGGGGAATCAATTTTAGCTCATAATAAAGAATTTTTTTATAGAATAGTTCAAAGATGGAATTGGCTCAGGTAGTGATGCAGTGAGCTTGTAAACTAGGAAGCTAGCTTACAGTGTCTAAGTTAGAGTTTCCAAGCCAGAAAGCTACTTGGAGAGGAGACTCAGTCAGTAATTGTTAGTTGACCTAGAAGAACACTATAGTCCCTTTTAAACCTGAAATTCTATGATTCTTCAGGCACAGAAAGATGAGGTCCAGGATTAGCATGGTGGCATAGTGAGAGTAGAGAGGATGAGGCCTCTTTAGAGGGAATTAAAGGTTCCTTAGAACCCTTTTTATAGACCTTCTTATGCCCTGGTTCAAGTCCCTGCCTTCATGGAGTATTTGGCCTTGGTTTATCGCAGCTTCTTTGACCCAGCTGCAACTTCAGCCACTTTGCTTCTGTAGTTTCCTTTACTCACCAAGTTTAGGGATTTAAGATTGCCAGTGGCCAGTGCTTTGGATTAGGCTGTTCTGGTGGAAGTAGAAAGAAACTAGAAAGATTTGTGTGCATGAGTGTGTGTGTGTGTGTGTGTGTGTGTGTGTGTTCGGAACACTTACAAATGTGTCATCAATAAGGAAGGATGTATTCTGCACTGGTTTTTCAGAATATTTGGGCTTGTGCATGTCTGCTCACGGTACATCGTACAAGTGGGGATAGTAGTGCAGGGGGGTGTGCAGTGTTTGGTGTCGGCCGAGCTGAGCACAGGTGCATCTGCTCAGCAGCCCCCATCGTGGGGCTCTGCTGAGATGCAGGACAAGTGAGCCAGCGATGCATCATGAGGTAGTGATATGATGGTATGCATAATTTTAGCAGTTACAAGTACCAGAAGCTCTTTGTCTGATTTTTGTATTTATGATAAATAATTTTAGTGATTTGTCTTCAGAATAAAAATTTCCAACTGCTTCTCCTTCAATTTCCCACAGCAGTTTAATTGGGGAGTGTGCTGAGATTGCCAGGATGGCTATTAAAAATGCAAACACTTATCTCTGGGAATCAAGAGTTTTATTTACATTGAGCAACCAAAACAAAATACAAAAAAACAAATTGCGTATGGAGGCTATAGCAGTAGAAAGTTGTACCTTTTTAACGTTAATCATACTTCAGTCAACAAAAAAAGACTCATTGTTCTCATTGTCTAATAATATCACTTTCAAAGTGTTTTCTATAATAGGGTCCCTATTAGGGCTCAGATTTCATTTGAAAAGGGGTTACGCTGCTGAAACAGGTTTGAGAACTGTTGTGCCTTACCATGCTGTCCTCCTGCTACTGTTCCGCTTTTGATTTTTCCAATTTCTCAATAATTTTATAATTAGACGAGATGATTAGTGAATTTGGTTTGCCTTTGATATAAAAAAGTATACCCAGGAGGTGTAGCAATCTTGAAGTGTTGAAAATGTTTAGAAGGAATAACCAATTTCTCTCTCAAAGTTTTTCAAATTGTGCTACCTCTGAGTCATTTCCAAACACAAGCTTAGTAAAAGAAAACCTATTTCCTTTTGCCACAGTGCTTTTGAATAATAAGCAGGGGTTTGCAGCTTTTAAAATCCTAGGAAAAACAGACCGTTAAAAATAATTTTTATAAAGGTCCTTGTTTATTTGGGGGAAATTTGTTAAAAAGGATATAACATGGTTTGGTCAGTATAGTTTTTTTCAAGAAACAGTGCCAAGTTAACATTTGGAATGCAGAAAAAAAGAAGATATCATTTTGCCTTTGAATTTAACAGTCAGGAAGATAACTAGGTGAGTTCATAATCATGATAAATGCTGTAACAGAGGAACAGAATGTACTATCTTTGCAGGCAAGGGTGGGAAAGAAGGTGATATTTGAGGAATGTCTTGGAAGATAGTAGGTGTTTGCCAAGGTCGTGGAGGAGCCGTTATATCTGAGGAGACATGAACAAAAGCCTGGAACCCTTAAAGTTTTTGGCAGTTGGAGAATCAGTGAATATAGTTCACTGTGACTAGAGAGTAGAGTATGCATAGGGAGGAGGTATAAGAAAAGAGAGGATGTTGTTAGCTTGGTGAAGAAGCAGCTGATAAATTTGGAGAGATAAGTTGGTCCATATAATGAAGGGCTAACTAAGTATAACCACCCTGTTAAAAAGTTTAGACTTCTTGTGTGTGCTGTGGAGGTCCACAGCCAGGAAAGACTTATGTTTTAGGACGAAAATGCTAGAGGATAGATAGATTGGAAAAAAGAGAAATTGCTTTATTTATTTAATAAGCATTTACTGATCACCTACTTGTGAAAGTAACTATTCTAGGCAGTTAGGATACAACAGTGAACAAATAGACAAAGATATCTGCCCTACTTCTAAGTGTAGCAAAATAGAGACCAATAAACATAGAAAATAAATTAATCATGTAGTATATTAGGAGGTAATAAATGTTAAGAAAGAAGAAAAAGTAGAATAAGAGGGTGCGAGAATGGGGGTCAGGGATAGGTGCAATTCAAATAAGATGACCAGATGTCCAGCTCAGAAGCCGTTGTGTTGTTCCAACGAGAAACGATGAGGACATAGACTTAAGTGTAGGACTTTAGAATGGAGAGAAGGAATTGACTGGGGGATATAATTTTTTTTTCTTTTTTAACTCTTTTTATTGTAAATCAAAACACAAATTGTACAAAACAAATATGTAATATAATGAATTATTATAATACGAATGACTGTAAAATCCACCCTGATAAAAAAGTGAAACTTTGTGTTTGACCTTTAGAATTTCTCACGTCCTGAATTTTTCTGATTACACACTCATAGTGAAGCTTAGCATGTTTCTCTGTCCTTTGTTTGAGTTGTAAATTGACAACTGGACTCAGCGGCTTTAGCAGACCCAGGTGGCCATGGCTGTTGGCAGTGGAGTGTTTTGTCATTGAGAAGCACATCACATCTGGTTGTCTTTTGCAAGGTTAATAGCTGTTTTTTGCCCTATGCCTATAATTAGTAACTGATTAGGGGTTGCAAAATGGTGATATTCTAATTCTATCGTATCTGTTTTAGTTATTAGCTGGAATACTCTTGTAAAGAGACATTGCCCCTTATCTATTATTTGGTTACTGAGTGGTGCAGCTTCTATAGGAAAGGCAGGGTAAATGACTTTTCCTTTATTTACCAGTTTTCGAGGTAATAAGTTCGTTCCTTGTCATCCTCAATTTTTATTATTATATCAATATTTTCTCCTCAGTGTGGCCTTCTCTGGAAAGTGTCCTGGTTGGTTCGTTTTGAGAATTCATAGATGCTAGGTTACTCCAGTCTCTTCAGACCTCGTATGCTATATTGGAGCAGGCAAAACTCCTCCCAGTTTTAGCTCTTGTTCTAAAATTGGCTTATCATATGTTCCAGTGAATACTTGTTGGCTATTATGGAGTCCTCCACCAAATACCCAGCTGCTTCCCTCTGCTTTTTCCTGGATGGATGCTAATACCATATAGGTCTTGTTTCTGTTGGTTTGTGGGGGATATCTTAGGACCAAATTTTGTTGTACATGTTTTCCTTGGCATTTTGCTTTTGCTATCTAGTTGCCTGGTCTGTTTTTATGCAGAAATCAGAGGTTAAAAACAAAACACACTGCCACCAATGCCATCTTCTCAGAAATGGGTTGAATCTTAGAAGAGTTAGTGTGCAATTGAGAATAATAGAAGTTTCCTATTTGGAAGATCTGATGGATGGTAATTGCATGGATAAGGGTTAAAAAATAGAAGAGAAAGAGCAAGGTAGTGAATGGAAAATAAAATCAATTTTTGACTTACTAGGTTTGAATTGCTTATAAAATGTCTTAAGAGAAATGCCTTATTAAGAAATGGGCTTCCAGAACTTGATGGAGAGAGCTAGGAGGTGATGAAAGACCAGCGCACTGAAAGTAACTGAAGCCAGTCTAAGTTGGAGAAATTATTATTTTTGGTAAAAATTGCAGTATGAAAAACCAGTAGACTAGAAAGCCTGCAAATGAAAGAGATACTAATAAGCATTTGTGAAATTGTAGTTTTATATGTTTTTCATAAATATGCACAACAAATGCAGGTTCACACTGAGCAGCAATCCAAAGAGGAAGACAATATTCAAAAATCTATTTTATGGATGCACCTGGGGTTTTGGTCATTAGGTGTTGATGCTGTTTATATGTTGAATATAGTATTAAGAGAATGAATTTATGAAATCTGGGTATTTTTCCTACTAGAAAAATAGCTGTTACATATTCATAAAGATAAAGACCGTAGATGATGTTAACTGTTCATAAGCTACAAGTTTTTATATTTCGAGTGGATTGCACTGTGCTGTCACAGGTCCTCTATTTTAAAAATAGACGAAAAAGTCTTCTCTCTTGTGAGCTAGTCCAGTTAATCCTAAGGTGCTCTGACCTCAAAGGGGAATTTTTAAATAGCATGAACATTCGGACATTTCTTTTTAAAATTTTAGTTAATATTAAATGACTTCCTTTTGACCTCTGTCTTTTTCTTTCTTTTTCTTTCCCAAATTAGGCCAGTCTTCAGAGACCCGAGATTAAACTTGAATCACTAAAAGAAGACATTAAAGAATTCTTTAAAACCTCAGGTTTGTAGCTGCCTTTTCCCCTAATTCTTTAAGGCAAAATAAGGAAATACGTTATTCGAAGGGAATATTTTATCCCCAGCTGCCCAATTACTCATTCAAAATTGCGAAACAGTGGCCGGATAGGTTTTATTTGGGAAGAATTAGAACTTTTATACATATTAATAAAATGCTGCAAAAATTCAGGAGCAGTGGGGGATGACTCCTTTACATTGATCAGTTTTAAATATTGTTACCTTCCTGCTCAAAATACATCCTGAATGTATGAAGAATCTCCCTGGTTAAGTGACTTGTCTTTTACTTTTTATTTGTGGCTTTTTTCCTTCTACACTTCTTTTCCCTCCTCTTTTCTACCCTTTCAAGAAGAGAAGTTCCCTGTTATAACCTTTGCACATGAAACTGATGAATTAAGTGGTTTACTTACCCAGAAAAGTTCAGGTAGTTAGCAGCTAATCTAACTGGTTTAATTGGCGGTGCCTTATACTAATCTGCCTCTGTTGTTTAGGAGTCTGATTAGTTAGTTGTAACTAATTACTTGTGATCTGTTTGTCAAGTGCCTGGCTGTTTCTGCCCTTCCTTCTTAACATTCCTCATAGCACTAGCAGTGCAATCACTAAAGATTTTGGCATTCATCGAACACCTTAACAGTAAAAAAAAAAAAGAAAAGAAAAAGAAAAAGAAAGAAAAGAAAAAAGGGAATTTTCCTCACATCCTGATAAAATGGTGCAATAGTTTTACTTAAAAAATAATGTCATGTTGACAACTTGGCTATGCAGTGTTTGCCAAGGGATATAGTGAATATATAGTAACTAATTCCTTAATAACACTTTACTCAGCAATTGGCTGTTGATAAAGTTCTTTCAAAAACAAATATAATGTTACAGTTTTAGGTAAATTTAATTATAATGTATCTTTATATTAGAAACTAATATGTTTATATATTTTATTCTTTTTTAAAAAACAGGTTGGGAAAAGAAACTTCAGAATGCTGTTTATAGTGAACTGACTGTGTGAGTTTTTCATACCTATTTTGAGATACTGTCATGTTAGCTATATTTACTTTGTAAGTACCAAATACAGTATTGTTATATATACTCATTGTACTAATATATCTCATTGGTATTTAATAGCATTTTAAATAAGTTAATACTTTTAACAATTACAGTTTTACCTGAGAATTAATAATGAATAGGTGAGGTTTTTATACCACCAAAAATTATACCACCAAAAATCTTATGTTAACAATTCATTTATCCAACGTAATTAGGGAATAAGATGTTTCTCACAAGTTAACATTTCAGAAAACTGGAGCTTACCAGCCTTCTTTTTATTGCTGCCATTTCAGATATCACCCCCTTTTATTTGTCTTCATAAGTGACCGTACTAGACATGATTAACTTTTTTGCAAAATTGGTATCATTATTAAGAAATCAATGTTTCTGTTTATGTAGACTTGCTCTCAGAGTCTGTTGAGGTATATAGAACTATTTGTCATTACAAAAATGTAGATTTACAAGTTAGCTTTTGTAGTTTTTAATATTTTATTATTCATCAGTCATTTATTGAGTACTTACCATGTACCAGCACTATGCTAGGGGCTGGGCATATAGACTAGAACAATAAGCACAGTCCCTGCCCTCATGGAGTGTATATAGAGTCTGACAGAATTCTTATGCCCGCTATTCTTTATTTTTACCACTACCAATGCATCTGTGTCTGTAGCATCCTCTCCTTTCTAATGCTCCCCTTTCCAACTTGCCCCTTCTAACCTGCTATTGACCGGGAAACAAGACGACTCAGTTTACCAGAACCGTTTCAATATAAAGAGACTCAGTGAAAGTCTGGGCACCTGTGTTTGACACACATTTTTAAAATTGGTATTTGCTTCTTTGTTTATCACCATTTTCTCACTTGGTGTATGAAGTCTTAACATCATATATAAGTGTTATCTATTAAAGTTGACTGTGACTATGCTTTTGGTGCTAGTCACCAAAGGAATGGATGTTTACCATGACAAGTAAGGTTTTAAATTCACAATATATATAGAGATGCCACAGCGTGATTAATGCGAACATGGTGATTTCTCTCTCTGACAATTGCATAGAAAGCTTGTAATTTCAGTGTCTTTGTCTTCGATACTGATAGAATCAAAGCATCTGTTGTGCGTAATTCCAAACATTGGATTCTCATTTGATGATTGCCGTTTTTGTGGTCTAATGCAATCTTGAAAATTGTTCTTGAGACAGAGTGCCTTTTTATACTTGTGGCATGACACTATTTCATTCATGGTCATATCCTCAGTACCTTACACAATAGATGTTAACTAAATATTTTTGAATAATTTTGAAGGAGTCCAGTGAAACTACCTTTTTCCTCATTTGGGGTTCTGAATAAATTGAGAAATAAGATAAGTCATAAAGGCAAATGGGAGATCAAAATTATACTTTTATTTCTGACAATGACTAGGTGGGAAGGCATAGCTTAGTGTGAGAGCAAAATGAGGCCTTTAACTGAACTCCAGAATTAAACGGATTTGCCCTTCCAGTTACACAGTGTGGGTGAACATGTTCAGTTTATTCTTCCAAAATTTAAAAATCAGATAAGGCATTAAACCTCTTCTGTGGTTCCAGAGAGGGGCCAGGGCTGCAGTAGTAACAGAGCTCTTGTCCCAGGGATGGACCCTCCAGAGTGAGGGAGAGGGGTCCCCACACACAATTCGGGAGAGGAGAGGGGACTCGGCGTGTTTCATTGCCCTTTTTATTGGCAGAAACCATTAGACAGACAAGCAAGGAAGGCAGAAAGTGAAGTAGAAATATTCTTTAGGTTAAATAATCGGAGTTAAAAAGAATTACTCTCACGCCTAATAGAGGTGTGGACACGTGAGCTATACAGATGATACCTAGAAATTGTTCACTTCATTTTACTTACTTTAGTAAACATTCCAAAGATTTTTGTCAGATTTTTAATTAACAAATATAACTGGAAACTTTCCATTTTTATGTTATTTATGTGAAATTTGTAATTGTAGCCCAGGTCAGCTCTTCACACTCAAGGTTGCCACTTTGTTTAGTTACTGTGTTGTAAATAATGATTTAATGTTACATTAATGGTCATTTACATTGATCGAAGTCATATTTTATGTCAAGTGCTGTGCTAAGGACTTTAT
Source organism: Rousettus aegyptiacus (assembly GCF_014176215.1). Taxonomy (NCBI): domain Eukaryota; kingdom Metazoa; phylum Chordata; class Mammalia; order Chiroptera; family Pteropodidae; genus Rousettus; species Rousettus aegyptiacus. The sequence continues at coordinate 14,796,449 of NW_023416285.1, forward strand.
ATACATTGCCTCATGTAATGTAATTTTCATAGCAACCCTATAATATAGAATTTATTATTATCACTATTTTACAGAACAGAAAACTGAGGCTCAGCCCACTTTAGTAACTATAGCTAGCAAATGGCAGTGTGAGGGCTTGACCTCCAGATGTCTGATTCCAAAGCACTTGGGTTTTACTACATTTCATGTATCTCTTGCCTGGATTAAAAGTGTTATGAAGCGAGAATTGTGTTTTACTTTAAGCACCTCCTATGGCATCAAATAGATGCTATTTAGTTAGAAAAAAAGTTATTGAGCCATTTACCAGTGCTAACACATGATAAATATTTGTTGAATTGGGGAATTCAGTATAATTATTCATCTTAAACTTACTAGAAAGAGTTCACTAAGACAGTCTTTACACTGAAAATGCACCAGTTTATTTCTTTGTTTTAGTCTTCATTGTACTTTGTGCAAAGCCATTTATAAAGAATTAGATGACTTATCATTTTCCCTTAAAGAACATAAAGAAGTAAATAAACCTTTAACAAAAAAAAACCCTTTATACATATTTAAGAAGATATACCATAGTCTCCTGTTATAGTAGATATATGTAAATGTCTACAGTACCTTGGAGAGGTATGAGTGTTGAACAGTAGTAGGACAAAAATGGAAAGATTTTAGATAGTGAATACCTTACACTAGACCTCAACATCTGCTGAGCCTTTATAATGTTCCTGGTGTTTGCTGGAAGAGTGCTCAGGCAGTCAACCTCGATGAGAATGTTTTAATCATATAGTTCTTCTTTGCCTTACTTTAAATGTTACCATGTACTAGTTATGTGTTATGCCTCAAGCTGGGTACTGAGGAAAATGAACAAGCTAGATAGTCTTTGCTTTCACAGAGTTTACATCCTGGTGGAGCCGACAGCCTTTAAAGAGGAAGTTATGGTACAATATTATAAGTGCTATGATAGGGGAAGTACAAGGAGCATCTAGTACTTGACTCGAATTGAGGATGTTAATATGGCTTAGCAAAGGAAACAGTATTCATACTAAGATCAAAACATTAAGCTAGAGTTAGGGGAAGGATTAGAGAAGAGAAGTGCTTTAGGCAAAGAGGTACAATGGGCTCAGATATTTTAGAAGGGAACAAGAGGCTTAGAGACTTAGAGGTGAAAATGTGGCACATTGGAGGAAAAAAGTTGTATGGCTGGGTGATATAGGGGAAAGGGCATGGTAAAGGATGATGCTGGATGTGTAGGCAGGGCTGTGCTTCGTACTCAAAGCTTTGTAGACTGGATCCTAAAACATTTTGGTTTTCACTTATAATTTTAAGCATAATAGTGACATGACCATATTTGTATTTTATTCATTCAACAACATACCAGTTATCTAAGATGTGCTCGGCATAATGCTAGATGCTGGAAATACAGTCAGTGTTGAATAAGGAAGACGCTGCTCCTGGATAGCCGCCAGGCAAATTGGCAAATAGGTTGAAAATAGTGTGGAAGCAGGGGACACTACTTGAGAATCTTTTGGATGAATGCAGGCGAGAGATGCTGGTTGCTTAACGCAGAGTCAGTGGGGGAGACAAAGATGAAATGTATTCAAGTGGACAGGAAGAGTCAGGAGTCAGCAGTGACGCACAGGCTCCATGCATGGCTCCTCTCTGACAGCCCTCACCTCCGCAGACCAGTGTGTGAGCTCTGTGGGGGCAGAGAATTTAGCCTATTTTGTTCACTGCTGTATCTTTATTACCTTAAACACTTAGTAGCCTCTCATTATATGTTTCTGAATGAATAAATATCTAACTTGATTTTGGTTCAGCAGTAATGTTTTTGGGTTGCCACTTCTTGCTACCCGCTTTTTGGATCAATTTTTTTGAGAATTAACTCTTGAGATTATCAGGAAGTATTTTCAAGTTTCAATTCTAAATGTCTTAAGTTTTATTACATTTAGAAAGACTTAATGTTAAAATGAAAGGATTTTAGAGCACTATTTTATTTTAAACCACGTATCTCTTTACAAATTATATATTGAGCTATATATATGAAATATATAGCTTTTAAAACTATTCTGCATATAAGAAAGAATACTGAGGTATCTAGAGGCTATCATTTTTTCCTTTGAGAAAGATAATTTATTTAAGTACATGGAATGTAGATTTTAGTGGACAAACAGCTAGAAATAATTAGTAAGTGAAACTGCTTTATAAGTTAGGTAGGATAGGTTGACTTTTTTATTCTAGAAATGTTTTTTAAGGACATTTGAGCCTTTGATACTTAGGTTCTGGGATAGGTACAAGTGGCATGTTAACTCTTCACATGCTGATGTCCCAGCATGAAGAATTTCTTGAAAATTCAGTGTGTGGTTCTCAATTATTGGAACATGGTGCTTTGCTGTAGGTACAAGTCCTATGACCAACTTCAAAAGGAGTTACATGTTGCTGTGAAAGCTCTTGGAACCTCTAAGTAAATGTTGAAAGCGATCATGTTTTCCTATTGCCTTCTCTGTCTATGATTTCACATCACTCTGTGCCTCGATTATTACAGTCCAACCATTCCGGCTTTCCACCTCAGGGTCTTATGCTTTCTGTCCCTCTACCAGGAATGGTCTCCCCCCATATCGTAGACAACTTCTTCTCATTCATGTCTTAGTTCAAATATTATCTCCCCTAGATACCTCCCCTACTCTTCCAAACCACTTCTGTCTCATACCCTGCTCTCATTTTCTCATGGCACTTATTACTACCTGATATTATTCTATGTATTTGTTTGTTTTTGGAATTATTGACTTTCTTTACTAGAATGTTAGGTAGATGAGAATAGAGGATATTGTCTTAATCATCACCGTATACTTAGCACGTAGAATGACTCAAAAATGTTGAATAAATGTTTTCTTAGTAAAAACAATACATTTTGAATACAAAATGTAAAGTTACTTAGAAAAAACAAAGAATTCATGACATTAAAATTTTAAATTTTATCGAACTTATAAATTTATGTATTACATATTAAAATGAGTAGTATAATAGATTATATTTATATTATTATTTCAACTTTGTAAAAATATATAATCTTTTGGAAAAGGAAATTGAGGGAAATGAAAAGAGTTGATGTGGATTTTTTTTAACCTGTCAAGATCTCTCTAAATGTTTATATGTGTATGTTAAAATTAAGTTATGACAGTTTTCATATGAGCAGTTACAGAGCTAAATAGTTTTAAAAATACCTCATTTTATGAATTCAGATTATTATGCAACTTAGTTATTAAGTTGCTTAAATAAAACTATAGTACTAATAGGATAAGAATAAAGAATTTATTAGTCTGTTGCACTTTGTATAAACATATAGAACTGCTAACAAATATTGTTTCATTTCTAACATGGACGACAGAGGTAAGTAATTTCTAACCAAGAGAATTAGTTAATTATCAAGAATAATATACAATATTTAGCCGCCTTTTTTGTCCCTAGGTTTCCTTTACCTAGTCATCCTGCTGCACCTCCTGAACATCTAAAAGAACCTTTGGTATACATGAGAAAAGCACAGGTTGGTTATCGTTCCTTTTTAATTATATGTTTCCATGCCAGGTTATACAATGCAGAGCGAAAGATCATTATTGCTGTCAGGATTATATATTATCCTTTATATGAAAAACTGGGTAAGAACTGCTAAAGTGATATGAATAGTATTTGCATACTCTTCTTTTTTACTTTCAGTAACCAAGGATCACACTTATTTTACTAAAGTAATCCTGAAAACATTTGAGTAGAAGAAAAAAAAAATTATTGAGTCATGTTGGCCTGAAATTTAAAATATGACAAATGTATTATACAACAATCATCTTTATACTCTGTGATATTAAAGGAATAAAATGGGAATGAACTGACTCACTCTTCCCTTAAAATCTTGGCTTTTGAAGCCAGTGTTATTGATACTGTATTTGAAATATATTTGTCCTCGCAGCAGGCTGTTAGGTACTAATCGTGTTCTTTTGCAGAAGTCAAATGAACCTGGTATCTAAAATGAGCTGAAAACTAATACCACTTTAAAAGAATAAAGTAAAATAATTGAAGCAGAAACAATATAAAAAGCTATTAAAATAGAAAATCAGTTCTGTCACATGCCCCTGACTCTAAACTGTCCTTTGTCTCCGTGGAGCCTGGTCTGCCTGCCTGCCGGGTGGCGCTGTTTGTACCTCACAGTGTTGGGTAGGACTCTGACTGCCAGGGCCAAGGCGCTTAGTGACTATCACAGAGTTACTCTTTTTTCTCTATCATAGTCTCAGAAATTATTGTAAAAATTTCAAAAATACCCCCAGAGAACTCCCATGAACCATCATCCAGCTTCAATGATGATGACAGTGGTTCTGCTGTGCCTAAGAAATATTCCTCTGCCGTGAGCTACCACGTCCCACTGCAGTGGTATGAGGGGGGATATTTTTCAAGTTTTATTTTCATTTAAAACCCCTCAAAATTAGATTGTGAAAGGAAGCAATAAAAACAAAAAAACATGGCGATATTTGAGGAAATATGTAATATATTTCTATCTCTAAGTGGTACCTTTAGGGCTACGATCAGACAATATTTCTTTATTATTGGTATGTCATAAAGCATAGTCATTAAATGACACATGTGTGAAAGAACTTTGATCTTTTGTTATGAAAATATAAACTCAAAAAAATAAAAATAAAAACTTTGGGTCTAAATCTTTTTTGGTGAAATTTGAAAATTTCTAAAAATTTTATAGGAAGTATCAGTTTTAGCAGATTAGGCGTAAGAAACAAAACACAAAAGTTGGTTTCTTCTCTTGACTGAAAAGAAGAGATAGAGAGATAAACAATAGGTCTGTTCTTACAGCTTACCACTAGCTGCTGAGCAGATAAAGGAATGGTAAGTGTACGCATTGTGTATATGTGTGGTACTTCTCTCTTTTCTTTCCCGACTTAGCCACCAAATCAGGGGTTGGCACACTATAGCCGTGCACCAAACCTGCCCTGCCACCTGTTTTTATACAGCTGGCAAGCTAGGAATATTTTTTGAACATTTTCAACTGATTGAAAAATTGAAAGAAGAATAATATCATGTGACCCATTGAAAATTACAGGAATTAGTAAAATAGGTTTTATTGGAAAATAGTCTCATTCATTTATTTATATATTGTCTGTGGGTGTTTTTGCACTATAACATCAGAGTTAAATAGTTGTAGTAGAGACATTATGACCCTCAAAGTCTAAAACATTTACTGTTTTCCCTGTTACATAAAGTTCACCAATCCCTATACTAAAGTATTCAGTCTTGAAGAGTAGGGACTATGGTTTTTTGTTTTTTTTTTCATCTTCAATATCTGGCACAGTGCCAGTCTACAGAACACTGTCAATAAATATTTGTTGAAATAATCAATTCTTTAACCATGGTTACACTGAATTCCTCCTCTACCAGTTAGTGTCTGCCTTCTTCCTGTGTTTGTTCTCCTTGAGTCATCTAGTTCTTCAGCGAGCTGTTCTGTTGGGGAGTTCTCTCCTGCTTGCATGAAAGCTACCCCGTCTGGACCACATCACTACCGTCCCATCGCGTCCTCTCCTGCACCTCATACGCTCTTGTTCGTTAGACTTCCATTCTGTCTGCTGTGCCAGTCTTCAGCCTAAGGCTACCTCTACTGTCTATTTTTCTCTTTTCCAAAACTGTTGTATACTCAAGAAGAAAATCACATAAGTTTTATTTTACCATTAATTTTGTCTAAGTTCATTTATTCATCTTTCATCAGATTCATTTTGTTGCCTGTCGATCCTTTAATTATTTATTATTCATTATCTGCTTTCCAGGTATTCCCAAAGTTTTTCCACACTTGTGTAGCCCGAAATTCTACCACCGTCTCTCTCATTTTTAACATTTGCCACCTGCTTTAGTAAGGATACTTAGGTCATCTCATTCAAGCTTCCACAGCTTCCCTGTTTTCTGCCACATCTTTCTTCTTCTTTTTTTGGCTCCTGCCATCATATACACAATACACAATACTTACACTTACCATATACAACTGTCTATTGTATATTTCTTCTGTGAGAGCAAACTCAACATGTCTAAAATTGAGTTTATGATGTTATTCCTAAAATGAGCATCTCTTCCTATTTCCGTTCATTGCTTCCCATCATAATTATAGTAATTTAGACTTGAAATATCTTTGGTCTCAGTTTTCCACATCTAGATAGTCACTAAGTTCTATAAATTATTTTTTTCCGTAGTGTTATAGCCTCCTCTTCTTTCTTATTATCAAGGCCATTACCATAGTGATCACAGTAATGATGATGATAATGGCGACTGTATTTTATTGAGTGCTTACTTCGTTTCAGGCATTAATTCACGTCCTTGTCTTATTCTTATACCTCCTAACTTTCAGTGTGTCTCTCACCCCATCACCTTGTATAATTGCAATGCAATTAACTTTAACTACAAGCAGGTGAACAGCTCTATATCTTGCTGCCTTCTAATAAACTTTTAGTGACCCCCAATTACCTAACAAAGTTTTTGCTCCCAAACTCAACACTTAAGAATTTTTACTATTTGTCTCCAGCTTCCCCTTCACCTATTCAGTCTCTGCTGTCTTAAACTGTCCTTCGTGCCCTTCCAAGTGAATCATTTTGCCTTTTCCCTCTTTCATCCTTAACATTTTTCTTATTTTGCTTTCTTGTCATGGAAAGCCCTGTCCGCCTGCTTTGCATTACAGAAATCCCATCTATTTTTCTAAGGTCAGCTCAGATGACATCTCGTCTCTGACGTTGTTATTACCCCTGTTAAAAAGGATCTCTCCCTTTCGGACTCTTTTAGCGCACAATCATTTTATGGCCCTTATAAATTTCATTTTATTATAGTAATTTTTGTACACATCTTTCTGACTTTTGTTATAAATCTTTTGAAAGCAGTAACGATTTCAAAACATTTTGTACACCCACTACATCTAGCATACTTACCTTTACGTAGCAGGAGTTTAGTAAATTAGTGTTGAATGAATAGTAAAAGCGTTTGCTAGCTCTTCTACAAATGATTACAATATTCGTTTAAAAGATATTTACTGAATACCTACTAGTGGAAGACACTCTGCTATAGGCTATGGAGATTTGGAAGTAACTTAGACATAGATTCTACCTTTAGTTAATTTCATGGTTTAATAGTTGAAAGAAGACTTGGATACAAGGAGTTGTAATCTAAGGTAGAAAGTGCTGTGTACTATAGGGGAGGTGGCTAGGAAGTTTTGTAGGAATACTGGGAAGGAGGTGGTTCCTTATTAAGTTGTTCTTTGCTCTTTGTAATCAAAAATCACTTTTATTCGGTAAAGTATGTGGGAAAAATATTTTTAGAACTGCACTCTAGAAATTTTTGATTCCTTTATTTCCAAATAAAGTTTTATGAGTTATTATAACTTCACTTAGCTTGTCTTGTGTCTTCAGAGCTGGGATGTGAATCACCTCTCAGCAGTCTTTGGCAAGCTGGGTTGGTGTTTAATTTTCTGGGCTGATGAGGGAAAGAGTCCTTTTATGCTGTATTGGCATTTCCCAGAGTATTTTCTGCTGAATACCAGACCTGAGAGATGCTCCATCATAAAGGGTTCCATGGACAAAAAAATTTGAGAATTGAGGCACACACTGCCTTCCTGTTGGTAAATCACAATTTATTGTTTTTAATAGATTTTATTTTTATAAGAGTTTTAGATATATAGAAAAATTGAGAGGGTAATACAGAGAGCTTTCATAGATCCCATACCAGTTTCTCCTATTATTAACTTCTTACATTTTATAGTATATTTGTTACAGTTAGTGAACCAGTATTAATATATTATTATTAGATAAAGTTCATACTTTATTCATATTTTTTCAGTTTTAACCTAATATCCTTTCTCTGTTCCAGGCTTCCATCCAGGGTACCCCATTACATTTGGTTGTCATGTCTCCTTAAGCTCCTGTTGGCTATGACAGTTTCTCAGACTTCCCTTGTTTTTGATGACCTTGACAGTTTTGAGAAGTGCTAGTCAGGTATTTTGTAGAATATCCCTCTGTTGGAATTAGTCAGATTTTTTTTTTTTTTTTTTTTTTTTTTTAATGATCAGACTGTAGTTGTTGGTTTTTTTGGAGGAAGACCACAGATATAAAGTGCCATTTATATTCATCACATCGTATCAGGGTACCCATTATCAATGTGATTTGTCACTGTTGATATAGACGTTGATTTCCTGGCTGAGGTAGTGTTTGGGAGGCGTCTCCACTGCGAAGGCACTCTGTCTCTCCCTTTACGTGCTGTACTCTTTGGAAGGGCGTCACTATATATAATCCACACTTCAGGAGGGGTGGTTGTGTTCCACCTCCTTGAGGAGGAAGTGCCAACAGAAATTATTTGAATTTTTTTTTTTTGCATAGAAGAGTTGTCTCTCCCCCACTGTTTAATTATTTATTCTAATCACTTATGTGTATCAGTAGGGACTCATGGATTTTTATCTTATATTTTGGGTTTTGATCCAATACTCTAATTTTGTTGCTTACAATCAATTTTGGCATGTTAAAGGCTCAGAGAAGTTCAACAGTAAAGAAGCGTTCAATTTTATTTAATCCAGTGTTGTTCAAACTTATGACCGTGAAACCCATTAAAATACTTTGGGAGTTACTTTGCTACACATTTCAGAAAAGGCAGTATTTGAAGAAACTCATATACAGCATGATAAATATAAAGGCATGAGTTTTCTTGTGAAGTACTAGTAAGCACATAGAGCTCTAATTATGTGCCAGGCACCATTTTAGTGCTTTACAAGTATTCACTGATTTAATACTCATGACAAGCTTATGAGGTGAGTTACTCTTATGATGTTAAGTCTAACTTCATAAAACTAGTAAGTGGAAGAGTTGAAATTTGAACCTGGAAGTCTAGCTCTAGGTGATATTCAGCCTGTTCCACTATCCAGTCCAGAAATGCTCAGGCAAACTTGAAATATGCTACGTGGTTGAATTACCCTGCTCCTTGTCAATGTAGTAACCTAGGCAAAAATGAGAAATTTGTTAGTTTTATATTATTTCAATTCCCATCCCCTCCCTAATCAGTCTTTCAGTTTTCTGTACTGTCCATTTCTTAAAACTTCTAAGACTTTTAGGATACAATTCCAGTCCTTTCCTCTTGCTTACAAGGCTGTAAACGATCTTGCCCATTTTTACCTCTCATTTTCTCTCTTGCCGTCTCACACTGCCCCATCCGTCCCCATTTCCATCCACGTCCTCTCTGGCTAATCATACCTGACCTCTTCCAGTTGTTCCAGTGGGAGAACTATTGCTCGTGTCATCGTTTCTACCTGAAACTGCCTCCCCACAAATCTCGAATGTCTCTGGCTAACTTATGCATGTTCTTCAGGTGTCAGGTTAGATGATAGTTTTTAAAGAAGCCTCTGACCCCCATATTTCGGATTTTCTGGTACTTTTCTTGTGTTTCCGATCCTCTACACGGGAGGCACCCTATACTTCCTACCACCGTACTTGAGTTGTTTGTATCATTACCGAGGTTCCGTAGTCTCTGTGAACCAGGCTCAGAGTCTCTCTTTTCACAACTTATCTCCAACATCTGGCACAGTGCCTGGCCCATGGTAGATGCTCAATAGATATTATTTAAAATGATGAATGAATGGAATACACAAAAAGTGGAAAATGTTTCCTCCTAGAAAATATTTATACCCTTTTTCCTGGTATAATTATACTTCTAGAACCTTATCTAAAGGAAAGAATCAGAGAAACAAAAATTTATGTTATGATAATAGTAAAAATTTTTTTAAATCTGAATGAACAGTAATAGGACTTGCTCAAATATAACATGGTCACTCCAAAAGACAGTGTTATACAAGCATCAATATGTCATTTTTTAAAGAAGTATTATGAAATAAGTACATACAATGTAGTCTCAAATGAAAAAAGCAAATATAAAACAGTCTAATTCCACTTTAAATATGTACATACGCATACATATCTCATTTATATACATACACGCATAGAAAAAATGAAAACAAAATGTTAACAGTGGTTATTTTTGGCTGATGGAAATTTATGGATTCTTATTTGTTATTTCCTTCTTTACATAGTGTTATGTTTTATAAATTATTTTAAATAAATGTCTACATCGATAGTCAAAGAAGAATTAGTAAAATATTTTCTCATTAGGTAGCTGCATTATAATTATTTTGCTTTTCTTTATTTTTTGACAGGGTGAAGTATTTTTCAATTTTATAATTTCATAACTTTTTGCACACTATTATACAGTTTTTAAGGGCTTATTTACTTTCATTGTTATAAAAAATATGATAGCTAATACTCATTTAAAGATTTCAATACAATTGTGATTCTTTTATATAAATCTTTTGCTTCTCATGGCTTAGAAATTGGCCTTCTTTATAAAACTCTTGAAATTCTTTGAGTTAATATCATAGATTCCAATTATTAGGGAAACTGATTTGAAGGCAACAATAATTTCATTTGGAGAGGATATGGGTTTGAGTGAAACATAATGTCTTCCTATTTAAACATTTTAAATGTAAAAGGCCATTCATTTTCCTTTTAAATAGAATTTTAAAGCTTTATTTATTTTGTGGGCCTTTTGGGTAGAAAACATTACTTTCTATTTTGTATTAGTTTACTGTCATTTAAGAACTTATTTGCTATTTTCACTCTTTTTTTATGCTAAGCGTATATTGAAATTTTTATATAAATAATAGAACAGGAATAACTATGATTTTTTTTGAGCATTTATTTTAGAAACTCAGGGCTTATTTAGTCACCTCTACAAATAGAACTTGAGAAAAATTAAGTATCTATAAAGCTGGAGCCGAAGTGGGCCTTTAGTTTTATCCAGTCTAAACTCTGGAGTTGATCTCCTTTTTCTCAAGTACTTCTGAAAACACCGACTTAAGCCATTTTGGTTAAGTCTTTCTACTGGTTGGAAAGTTTTTATATTAAACAGTTATATGATCCTTATAAGATTTACTCACTGGTCCTAGTTTTGTGTGTGGCATATAAAAGGCATTAAGTGAGTGAGTCAGTGAGTCAGTGTGTAAACAAAGGAATGAATGAATACCACTTAAGATTAGAGTTCTTGAGGGAATCTAACGGATGGCCCAGCTTGAAAGCAGCCACTCCTTTCATCTTGGATTTCCCTTCATTGTCAGGAAGTTACATTCCTATTTCTGATATCTGTGGAAATGACTTCTCTGACCATCTGACCGCAGTTCTTACAAAGGGTAACTTGGAAAAGCCCTGCCAACAATGCCATTGTGTCATCAACATGGAACAGGGGAAGGAGAAGACATGGCGAACCACAGGGATCACTTTTCTTTCATTATTTTTAGGACTTTAAAGCAAGTGGTATGTGTTCAATTGACAACAAGAAGTTTTGATCTAGCTTTCTGTTTCTTTGCTCATTCTTTTATGTTCTTTCTGTGGTTTATGATATATGGACTGATACAGCCCATATGAACTTTTTGAACCCATCCCACATTATTTGTTTACCTGCCTTATTTTCCACACCACAAAAGCAATGTGTTTCTTAGGGACAGGGATGCTGTTTTTATTCATCTTTAATGGCCTGTGTTTAAATAGATGCCTGATAAATATTTGTTGAATCAATGTCTTTTCATTATTTGAAAACTCAACTACTACACCTGATTTTCCTTTTAGAACAAAAATCTCTTTAGCCACAAAAATCTCATTTTTTTTTTCTGAACTGAATGTTCTTTTTCTCTATCCCTCCTTAATTTTTAGTCATGTTCTTTCTTCTCTTCTGGGTTATTTCTAAGATTCTGCTTTAGGAACACAGAAAAAAATGATAATTGAATAAAGATTTAATCAACATTGCTTTCTTTCTCATTCTATTCTCATGTATTCTTTTTAAGTTTCCTTATTCATAAAAGGAGAGTAATGATACATATTTCACAGCTGTAACAACATATGTAAATTACAGAACTCTGTTTCCTAAACTCTTTTCATTCTTTTTATTCTAATGTGTTATTTCTGTGTACTTTTTTTTTCTTAAGTATTTTTTTCTCTATATCTAACATACAATGTTAAATTTAAAATTGATAAGTTGAAATACTTGGTACAGCGGGGTACCCATTTAGGAGAACTACGATTAATTACTTAAAATTATAGTTTATAGAAATCATCTCAATGAGATATTTTTGCCAAAATAACCTTTTTAAAGGATAAGTTAACAAATATGTTTCAGAATATCTTGTTAATGTGTCATTCCAGAAGGTGGTATTCTATTTTGAATGGCTTTCATGCTGAGGTTTTAGACTTTATGCTATGTTAAAATTGTGTTTTGCAGTCTTGAAAATATGTGTGGAATATATTATGAGCCACGCATTGTGTCTGCTGTTACTTTAATTTTGTTTTTATATGAGAGTTGTCTTTTCATCAGTTTAAGAGCCCTTTTTATGAGTGGATGAAAATGAGAATATTTTGAATCATGTTTCAATAGACAGCAATTTAGTTCTTTATATAATAGGATAAATAATACAAATTCAGGGATTAGATTTTTAATCTTCATGCAAATGTTCTTTTCATAGTAATGCTTAAATTAAAATTACTTTCTTAAAAAAAAAGTTTTTTTGTACCTGATCCCACCACAATCTGGAGTGGGGAGCAAGTGACAGAAGGCTAATTAGAAGAAAAGTGATTCATGCTGAGATGTAAAGGTGGAATAAGGTTTACCCAGAAAGATTAAGAATAAGGATGTTGGAGATGAAAGTGAGCTGTATTGTTGTAATTCATGTTTGATCATGAATAAGGTACTCTAACATATTTTAAGTTTTGGATCTAAGAGAAATATTTACAGTAGTAAAGAGAACCGAAAATAAGCTAGTAAGTGGAATTAGTTTTGGGAGTATTTAATATAATTGATTAAGGGTATTACTTTATTCTTGAAGATCTATTTTATATATTTAATAAACTAAGGCTTATTTTACACAGCTCTATATTTCTTCTATAGATGAGTTTTTTTTGTTCATCTATTGTTTAGGTCATTGTATCAGAAAACTTTAAAATGCTTATAACATTACTTTGAGTAGAAAACTTTTCAATTATTGAACATCTGTTATGTGCTAGACAAAATGAGATAATGTGCCATGATAGGTGAAGGAATGGGTGCTTCGAGAGCCCATAAGCAGTAGGCACCTAATACCATCTGGGGTGGAAGACCAGGTAAGAGAAGGCTTAATAGAGGTGAAGACCTAAAAGGTGAATAAGATTTATTCAGATAAAGTAGGAATGAGTATGTTAGGGAATGGAATAGAGCATGGACAGTATATCTAGATAAAGAGAGTAATATAAATGTGTGTGTTAAAGAAGCTATGAATGACAGCTGTAGCAAAAGCTTTCAGTTATTGAATGATTATTATCATTGTTATGTCACTGTTCAAAGTACTTTACACCTTTAACCTTTATAATAACCATATAAAGGACCTATTGTTATTATTCTACTTTTATTGATGGGTTATAACTATCTTTTATGAATAATATAATATATAGTTCTCTTTTTCTTGGTCTAAATTTTAGAGCTTTGGGATTATTTTATTTTGGTTTCAGTAAGGCAGGAGTAGACTTTAGGCATATTTAAGTAAAAAGCCAAACAGAACTTATGACATTTTATCTCGACGTAAAAAAGAGTAGTTTACTAAAAATATTCATGATACATGTGAATAATCAAATCTATATCTATTAAAATTAACTTAATATTTCAAGTTTACAAGAAATGTAGGGAATAGAGGAGAAGGTAATCAATACCGTGAAAAACAGTTAAGACAAATCCAGATTGTGACACATTCTAAAAAATAACTGGCCTGGACTCCTCAAAAAACTCAATATCCTAAAAAAGAAAATGACAAAGAGACTAGATTAAGCTACACTGAAAGAGACGTAACAACCAAATGTGATGTAATGAATGAATTTTTAATGGTTCCTAGGTTTAAAAAATCTGTAAAGATATTTTGGAGACAACTGGAAAATTTTGAATTTGGACTAAATATTAGATGATACGAAATATTATTATTGTTAGGTGTGATAGTGGTATTATGGTTTTGTAGGAGAAGGTCGTCTTAGAACATTCATACTGAAGTACTTACTTAGAGCTGAAAAGTCATATGTAATAATTTCTGTAAAATTTTTTTTTTACTAGGTCATTAATGTGGTTCCTGAGTATCAAACATTTATAAAATGCTTAAATTTAATTTACCTTTTTATTATCTGCTATTTTTTCCTATAATGTTTATCACTGTGTGATTTGTTAATTTATTATTTTTCCCCCTCATTCTCATCCTCTGCTACAGTGTCAGTTTAATGAAGACTGAGATTTTCTGTTATTCACAGCACTAAGGATAGTATCTGGCACATAGCAGGCAGTAATGAATATTTATTGACTAATGAATACTAAATCCCAACCGACCTCACCATTTCTATATAATTCATTTTTTATTTTTTTTAACCAGAGGTTTTGTTTGTTTGTTTTGTTTTGTTTTGTTTTTATCAGTTTCAGTATTGTTAACCAGAAACAATAATAGATTTTTCCTTATGTTTCAGGGAAGTTGGGAAAAAAGAATTTTGAAGAGTCTAAATAGTATGTGCACTGAACTGAGTATTCCATTGGCACGAAAGGTACTTACTTTTAACATTTAGGTATTTTATTGTGTATTAAGCACTAGGAAGTATCATGAAGTTATAACTGTTAGGCAGATTTATCTTTTTTTTTTTTGGCTAGTATATTGGTTTGTTTTGAAACAAATCTGTGAAAGGCCAATTATATGGGTATATTCTATACAGATTTCTATTATACATGTAATGCTTTTTGTAATAAACCTATAACTTGAGAATAAATAGAAATAAAGTATAGAATCTATAATACACATTATTTAGAGATTTGGCTATAAAGGTTATAAATGCACTTTAAAGATTTTAATTACGTTTAATCTTTTTACTTTTTGGCTAATTAGCACAGTTACCGTATTTTTTAATTAAAGATGAAATTCAGGCATATTGTCATCTTGTAGTAGCCAATATGCTACCATCTTTCAGTATTAACATAGGGAATGAAAAAAATGATTTTTCATCTCTCTGCAGAACTATTTAGATTGAATAGTATTACATTTACTTAGATCTAATATTCAACATTTGTCTGTCAGTCTGGGCTCTCAGTGGGGAGGGATGAAAAAGGAGAGAAAATCTACTTGAGGAGCATTCTGGATTCGTTACAGCTGCTCATGACTAGGGGAGAACAAGTTTCTCTCCATTCTCCCCATTTGATATTTATTCCGCTGTTGGACAGAATATAATGAATGTACTTTGGATAATGTCCAAGGACAAGTCACTGAAGACATCAGAAGGATGGTGTAAAAAAAGGATAAATTTATATGAAAAACTGACTAAATATGTAGTATTGTGTAATATACTGTCTTTCATATAGGAAGATGATGCTACTGACTCACAATCATACTCTCTTGGCCAGTCCCCCTTGCGATGCATTTCTGAGGTTGCTGGATGGGGTAAGAGGTGTAGTGTGTGGCTGAGGAGCAGTTTTTCTTTGTGAAATTTACTGGCCAGTACAGGTTATTTACCTTCATTTCTTAGACTCATTAGCTGAGCCATTGAGACTAGATACAATAGTTAAATAATAATATTAGTTTAAGTGTAATGCCAAAAAAGTTTACCATATATAATGAAATTATTTTTCCTTATGTTATAGTAGCTTATTTAAAACTTTAGATAAGTTATCAATTCTTGTTTTTCAGCTGCATTGCTGAACATCACAAAATGAAACCAATTTTTAAATTACCTTTTTTAGAGGCCAGTTGGAGAACAGAAAGAACTTCTCAATAAATGGAATGAAATGGGAACTGATGAACCAGGTATATTAAGAACTTTTTTCTACATGTGGTAGTGGGGAAAAAATTGCCTTCTTAATCATGGACCTAAATTAACAACATTAACAATTCTTTTGAGTAGAAAGCAACTTTCCCTTCCCAGTAATTTACTGTCATCTATTTTGTTTGCTTAAACTTTTACTTTGCAGCTTAAAAATTCCTAACTTTCAGTGTTCTCCATTATTTTTAGAATACTTAAATCAATTATACTTTTTTAAAGGAGCACTTGAAAACATTTTTATAAAAGAGTAAATTAAATCATTCAGTGGATTTCTTAGACTCATAGTTAAGGTAAATATTTTTCAAGCTTTAATTACATTGAGATGTTAAAGACAGGTTAATGGGTTTCTAAAATGTTTTTACGGGCTTATTTTGGTTCATTTTAATGTTTAAAATTCAGTCAACCAATTTTATAAATGTATAATGTGTAACAACTTTATATAATTTACTATGTTATATATATATGTAATTACATAGGTAGACATGTACATAATTTCTCACCACTCCTTAAAAATATGTGTGGGGAATTGGACAAGAAATTGGTGCCATAATAGAGGAAGCATTATATTATAGAAATTTAAAAGGGAGAACAGTTCAAAACAACTAGAGGGATTCACTAAGAATGCATCGTTTGTATTCTATATACTTTGAGAATTCTCATGTAGAATTTTTATATTATGTCGACAATGTTTTTTCAACTCAATTTTAAGTAACCTATCACAATTTTGTGAAAGGGAGACTCTTAATTTCTTCCAGAATATGTCATTTAAGCTATCAAGGGGAGGAACTGTCTTTTTATTTTTGTGTTCCCAGTATTTGACAAAATGACAAATGTTTGAATTAATCTAGCTGCACAGCAACATATGAAAGAATTATTAATGTTTATTATTAATAAACATTCATAGAACATATTAACTGGAATTTTGGTTTAATCTATCTTCTTAATTCTAGATTTAAGCCTTTTCAGACCTGTTTATGCACCTAAGGATTTTCTTGAGGTAGGTTCTATTGGTTAAACGTATGTATAGCAATAGGAGAAAATGTGAAAGAAATGATGATATAAGAATAGCTCCAGGCAGTGGAATCACCATGTAAATAGCCCCTGAGTCACTGAAGCTGTGGAATATCATGAACATATTTGTGTTTGGAAAATGCTCTTGGAAAATACATTGGTGTGTGGAAAGATTAGAAGCAAGTAAATCAATTAGGAAGATTAAGAAATAATGACCATAAATCATGTAGCCTGCAACCTAGCACATATCGGTTCTCAGTGAATATTTTCCTTTTTTATTCCCTCCCTCTTCTAAGTGGTCCAGGCATAAACAATGTAAGTGCAAAGGACATTAAGTAGCACATTATAACTGACTAGTTAGTACATTCTATCCCATCTAGGTCACTATAAACTTCCAGGTATCCCTGGGTATAAGCATAGATAGATAACAGCTGCAAGTTAATCTAACTTTAACTGCTCTGTCTCCAACAGGTAGAACAATGTTAAGCATATACCTGTTCAATAAATACTTGTCGAATGAATGAGCAAATGAATGAATCTTTTACATTTTATTTATATTTCTTTTCTGAACCTATTGTCTCTGATACCAGTTCGGCAGCTTTAAACATTGTTAGAAATTATTTCAGGCCTTTGGAGTTATAAATAGCCTGCTTTTGACTTTAAACACAAGTAGGTTGGTCAGCAACTGCCTTTATAGTGATGGCATTGTTTCTTTTACTTATCGAAGGTTTCTCCCAAACGCTTTCCTTTTTTAGCACTAAAGGCTATGTATTTTTTACATGGTTACCTTTAACAATATTTTTTCTCCTTAATAGTCACATATTCTGTTTCCTTAAAGACTGTTGCTGAAACGATCCTTTATTATTCACGCTGAGATTTTTTTAGATTTAATTTTATTATTGTTTTCAAGTGTACAGTACATCCGTTAAAGCGATCCCCCTAATTGTTCTTTCTCTCCTCTGGCTCTCCATCTAGCCATTACATTAATGCTGACTGCATTCCCTATGCCGTGCTCTCTATCCCTGTGACCATCTAGCAATTACTGATTTGTACTTCTTTAACCGTTCACCCTTTTCTCCCAGTCTCCCCAACTCCCCTTCCCTCTGGCCATCATTGGATTGTCCTCTGTGTTTGTGAGTCCATTTTTGGTTAGTATGTTCTTTTTGTTCCTTAGATTCCACATATAAGTGAAATCATATGGCAATTATCTTTCTCTGTCTTATTTCACTTAGCATAATAAGTATGAGAAGGTGGTCGATTTCCTTTTTTTTTTTTTTTTGCATATCTCTGTCTAATTTTCCCAGCACCATTTAGTGAACAAACTGTCTTTATCCCATTGTATATTCTTGTCTCCTTTGTCATATGTGAGTGTATAGGGGTGGATTTATTTCTGGGCTCTCTATTCTGTTCCATTGATCAATGTATCTGTTTTTATGCCAGTCTCGTGGTGTTTCGATTACTGTAGCCTTATAGTATAATTTAATATTAGGTAGTGTGATACCTCCAACTTTGTTCTTCTTTCTCAAGATTGCCATGGCTATTTGAGATCTTTAATTGGTTTCTTATAAATTTTAGGATTATTTGTTCTAGCTCTCTGAAAAATGCCATTGGTATTTTGATGGTGATTGGATTGAACCTATAGATTGCTTTGCGTAGTATGGCCATTTTAATGATGTTGATGCTTCCTACCCATGAGCACGGTATATGCTTCCATTTATTTGTATCTTCTTCAATTTCTTTTTTTAATGACTTGTAATTTTCTGAGAACAGGTCTTTTACCTCCTTGGTTAATTTAATTCCCAGGTAGTTTATTGTTTTCAATGCAATTGTAAATGAGATTGTTTTCATAACTTTTTTTCTGATAGTTCATCAGTGATGTATAAAAATGCCACTGTCTTCTGAATATTAATTTTGTACCCTGCTACTTTACTGAATTCATTGATCAAGTCTAACAGTTTTTTAGTGGACTCTTTAGAATTCTCTCTATATAGTATCATGTCATCAGCAAATAACGAGAGTTTTACTTCTTCCTTTCCAATTTGGATACATTTTATTTTTCTTTCTTGTCGTATTGCTGTGGTCATGCTGAGATTCTTAATTCAAGAAATTTTCTATAATTATTTCCTTAGTTATAGTTTCTACATTTCTAATATTTTCTCTTTTCTATTACCCACTTAGTCAAAGTTTCTTTTCCTTTTCTGTGTTTGTAAGTTTCCCATTTAAAGTGATCCCTTATTTGCATAATTATGCTAAAATTGTGCTATATTTATTAGTCTGTATTTAATACTGTTGATCCTTTGCTAAACCTTATATTCTTTAAAATAAATACCACTGATAATTTTAGTTTCAATTTGTGTTTGCAATTTTAGGAAACTTAGCATAATAGCACATTCCATGTTATCAGCCATTAGTTATCAGTTTATTAATACCTTCCTCAATATGATAGTGTTTCTGTTATCATAATCTTCTTCTTGATGGATGGATTCTTGATGGTTTCATTCCCTCAAGAGTTTTAATTTTAAAATACTTTTTTAATTATTATTATTTTCCTCAAAATGCATGTTAATAGATAGAAAAATAAGAAAACATACATGACAAGAAAATTTAAAACAAAAATTACTCATAATATCATCATACAGCAATAAACATTATAATTATTATAACTTTTAAAAACATAATACGTTGTGAACTTTTTTTGTGTTATCATCTATATTGCTTATATCAATTGAGGTAGTTACACTGTATTTTTTTATGTGAATTAATCATAATTTATCTAAGTAATTCCCTCTAGTGGGATGTTTAAGTTGTTTTATGTTTTTCCATTATAAACAGCACTTCATTAACATTCTTTCTGTACTGTTTTTGCAAACATCTTTAATTATTTCCATAACTATACTCATTGAAATTAGATTTTTAGATTAGAGGATATGAAGATATTTTACTTTTTTTATTTGCTTAATTTTGAAAAGCATATAAATGGTCTTTCTTGTTAGCTTGCCTTCTGAAAATTTCTTTTTTTTTTCCATGTGGGTTTGGTTTAGAGGTGTACCCTGCAATATTACTTCATCATCTTTCTAATAACATTGTCAATATTTGTTTCTAGAAGGATTAAAGTTGGTCCTAAAATTTTCCCTGATAAATATTACAATCAAGCATTTTTAATTTTTCTGTCACTTTCCCTGGTCTTATTTTTTCTTACCATCAAAACTTTTTCTTTAAAACTAAACTTTTTAGTTTTTCATGATAGATCATCATCATCATGTTTATGGTATTTTAACATTTTAGTAAAATTTAACAGTATTTTAGAATGTCATTAAAATATATGCATAACACCAAATAGTTTTTAATTTGGGGGCAATACATCAAGAATACCACTGCAAATTTTATAAGTGTAGATATCATATAAAGAAACTAATCAATTTCATTGGATTTGTTTTTAAAGGTATTAATTAATCTTCGCAACCCAAATTATGAAAATGGTGATTCTCTTAGTTTCAGGACTCATTTGGGTTTAATCCAAGTTCCTCTGAAAGTAAAAGACATCCCTGAATTGGTAAGTACAGGCATATAAAAATAAGTTAACATATTTTAGAAGATAGAAGTTATGGGTTGAATTGTGTTCCCCCCAAAAGATATGTTGAAATCCTAAACTCTAGTACCTGTGAATGTGACCTCATTTGGAAATAGGCTTTGCAGATGCAATCAAGTTAAGGTGATGATTATTCTAGAGTAGGGTAGGTCCTACATCCAATATGACTACTGTCCTTATAAGAAGAGGAGAAGAGATGCAGAAGAGAGAGACACTAGGAGAATGTCATATGACAGGGAAGGCAGAGATTGGAGTGGTGCTTTTATTAGCCAAGGAACACCAAAGATTGCCAGCAACACTGGAAGCTAAGAGAGAGGCAAGGAACAGATTCTCCCCTAGAGCCTTTCGGGAGAGCGTGGCCCTGTTAACACCTTGATTTTGGACTTCTAGCCTTCAGAACTATGAGAATAAATTTCTGTTGTTTAAAGTTACCCTATTAGTAGAACATAGTAAATAGCGTATAATTATTAACCACAACTTTGTTACAAAGTTAATTTTTAAGAAGTTATTTCTGAAAAATGTTAAAAGTCCCATATTAGTAGTGATTTGTGCAAAATGCTTTGGCCGTACAGAAGAGGACATGGCAGATTCTTCTCCTGGAAACGGTGGGAAGTCTTCTCAGGGGAATTTGCTACTCAAGAAGCAGGGAAAGCTGATAATGTATGAAAAAGTTCAGCATGTGTGTGAGTGGGACCAATTATATTTTCTGTCTGTCTGAGGCGACCTGGAGCTAATGTGGATTCACTCTTAGCTATTGAAAAAACAAAAACTTGTGACTAATTTTCAAGAAATTGTGACTATTCCCACTAAGAGTATTGTTAGTCTTTTTCTTCCTACAGTCATTAGAGATAATTGTCACCGCCTTCCCTGAATCACATGATCTGGAGATATAGTAATTCTGGCTCCGGGATGCATGGTTTATCTGTGACCCTGGTCTGTCTGTATGAGCATTTAACTTGGTGAGGTTCAGTGAGTCTGTAATGGATGGCCCTTAAACCTAGTTCACAATGTTATGTAGACACTATATTAACAACATTATGTAACACAATGTTATTTATCAGTGTTAAAAGGAAATTTTTTAAAACTGCAATTTATTAACTGTAAGGTGAAGTTCCCAACTAATTCCTGTTTGCTAATTCAGTCATGTGGCAGCAGATCGGGACTAGAGCTCAGTGGTGTGGTTTAATATTTATTGAGCCCCTCTGCTATGTGTCATTTAGCATTATGCTAAACGCTGGGGGTGCAAATGTGTGTAAGACAGTCCCTCTCTTCCAGGAGCTTCAGCCTAGTGGGGAGATGGACAGTAAAAAGATAATTTCAATGGATGTGATTATATGCTTTGGTAGAGGTTGATAAAAGGTAACATATGTGCATAGAGAGTTGCTTAAATCAGCCAGGAATATCAAAGAAGGTGTCCTAGAAGGTTTAACATCTTGGGTGAGTTTTGAAGGAATACTGTGATTAGGGCTCAGGTCAACTGATGTTGAGCAAAAAATAGTCCAAAGCAGTGAAATAGAAAATGGATGTTCTGTTTTGTTTATGTTCTAAACATGTCTCAGCATAAGTATAATTCTTCATTGTGATTATAGAACTTAACACTGAAATGTTTGTTGGACTTAAGTCCCTCTGTAGTATGAAGATCAAATTAGTTAAAAAATCAAACACATTATCATTAATTCTAATGATTTTGGTGAAGGAAGAATTTAAAATAAATGGATGACAATGGTTGAAAATGGAAAATAACATTAAATTTTTACCTCTTTAGTCATTAAAAAATTAACATCATGCAGTGCTTTTTAAAAGTATAGATAAAAATCAAGTTTAGTTAAAAATTGAAATATAATGCAGTTATTTGAAATCAATACAAAAATGAAATGTGTGTGCATATTAGGCTGAATAACTGTCTTGTGAGGGACATTAATAAATTACTAACTTAACTAATAATAGATAATTAGAAAGATTAAAACTAATTTCATTTTTTAAAGGAGAAGGAAGTTTGTTTTTAGCAATTAGAATAGTAACAAAACACTGAAACAAATATTAATAGAAATATTTAATTACTTAGGGAAGAAAAATAATACAAATAATACAGGGTTGTTATATATTTAAAATAACATTAAACATGATTACTTTCCCCAGACATTACTAGATAAGTAGAGGAAGTCTGGAGAATAAATCTAATTTATTCTTATTTTAGCAGAGCACTTGATTGTCTGATTTTACTTAAAAATTATTAAGTTGTTTTGGATATTTGTGGTGTTTAGTTAATTAAGAGCTGAAAAAAGTAAGTACCTACCATAGGAAGCACAGATACAGAATTATATTGATCATTTAAGACAGTGATTTTAGAAGAATAAATTGACAATTGCTGCATATACTATGTGTATATGTGTATTTCAGCAAAGATTCGAATAGTAATAGTTCTTAAAGGATAATTATCATTCCTTCCTTTAGTAATTAGCCTCGTACCTAAAAAGACAAAATCAAGAACTGTTTTTAAAAAGTTTTTTTAAACATTGGCATCACATGTATCGGTGAGAAGGTATCAAAGTAAAAGCTTTTCTTAGGTCAAAGAAATAAGGAGAAAGAAAACTACTACTAAAGGAAGGTTCTGCATTTGGAGAAATATTATGTGTGTTTTTTTTTTCTCATTATATATATATATGTATATATATATATAATTTTCCCAGTAAGTTGTTATCTTTTCTATTCATGTTTATTTCATACAAAAATAATAAATGTTAAAACAGCAATACTTGTAAAATTATAGTTGTTCCGCTTCTTAATTTTGAACTAGTATATTACTATTTAAAGGTTCAGTAATGTTTCTTTTTGTTTGTTTTAGATATTTGAATGAAGCAAAGATTTGTTTTACATTGTCATTTTTATTTAGGCTGATGTTAAAGTGAAGGTGATTTTTTAAAAATAATGTGTAGCAAAGTCTGAGATGTTTGTTAACTCTATGTGTGTTATTTTTCAGAAAGAATTCTTTGTGGAACTTGGCTTAACTACAGGACAACTGGGTATAGATGATTCTACACAAGTGCCTCCTGGTTAGTGTTTCTCCCAAATGGCATATAATTAATGATAAATGAGAGTGAGGTTAAGGTTTATCTTATCATTTCCAGATTAATCCAGTAACTCTTTTATATCTGAAAACTAAGAATGCTTTTTGCAACACCTTGGTTACTCTTAATTATTGACTAGAATCCTAGATGTTATAATTCTCAGTCAATTAGTTCTTGTCTTTTTACTTGAAGATCTTAAAAATAATTTTGAAAAGTTGCTGGACATACAAAAGTCATTTTGTTGGCAAAATCTTTATTGACAGCACTCACGTTTCCCTTTACTGGCCATCACTATTTTATTATTATTATTATTTTGCATCTCACTATTAAGCAAACATGACACTCTACCTTGAATAAACTTAGGCTTTAAAATTAGTATCTTTTAAATCTAAATCATCCTGAAAATTTCCCTAATTTTTCTCTTTTTCTCTTTTTTGTGCATAAATACAAAATATTTTTCATTAAAAAAAACAAAATTTATATTTAGCTACAATAAAAAGGAAGTAAAAATTAAATATGGGAGGCCTTTATTGTACTAGAAATAATACTATGCAGGAGTCAGGGATCTAACTGTCGTAGTTTTCCGCCTGCCACTGGCTAACTGTGTGTCTTGAACAAGTCACTTTATATCTCTGCACTTGTTTCTTCCTCTATAAAATAAGGAAGTTGGCTATTTATTGTTCTTAATAATAACAATACACATAAAAATAAACTATTGAGCATATATTATGTGTTGTGTGTGTTATCTCATTTTAACCTCTCAGCAACCTAGAAGTTATGTTTATTATACTTCTGTTCATGGCCAGCAATAGCCATATATAACTAACAAAAAGAAAAGGAACTAGTAATATACCTTAATATTTATGTTTTTCACTTTCGAAATAATCCTTAAGAATTGTTTTTAAATTATTCTAAACCTTACAATAGCCATGCTTTTTTAAAAAACCTATTTTTCCCCCCTTCGAGTACAGTTCTTTCTTCTTTGATTCACTTAGAATACAAGTATGCGTGAGACCCTGCTAAGGGCAAGGGACTTGAATATGTAGATATGACATAATCTTTGCTTTTAGGGAAGATACGGTGGAAGATAAGATTCAAACAAGAATCAGCCTGGTGTTTGCTGTAATTATGTACAAAGGCCGTTGGAGTCAAGAGTGTCCGTCTACCTGGAGGGGGTGATGATCTCTTTAGTTGGTGCACGTATTTTTGCTCTCTCTGCTTCTCAAAGCAGAACTGCTAAAATTTGGGTTGAATGACTGTTCATCCAATGAGATTGTTCTTAGTGGTATAATTCTTAGATTTTGCCCGACTTGAGAATTGCTAGGCCACAGTGTTACTTGGAAAGGAGAATAGGGTCGTATATAAGTATTGACTTACCAGGAGTTCTTCATATGTTCTGGATCTTTTGCTGGATACATGTATCACAAATACATTTTATAACTCCGTGACTTACTTTTTTCATTCTCAGTGTCTTTTGATGAACCGAAGTTTTAAAATTTTAATTTGGTCTAGTTTATGAGTCTTTTCTTGTTGATTGGTACTTTTAAAACGAACCTTTGCTTCTTTTGTATAATCTTTTTAAATGGCATTTGTGTAGTACAATTTTACCTATGTAGTATGAAGCCTTTTAAAAATTAGATTTGCTTTAATGGTAGATTAGAGTAGAAGTAGGACTTCACAAATGAAGCTGCCAACAAGTTATTTTTAATTGAGGTCTAGTTGACATACAACATTATATTATTTTCAAGTATACAACATAATGATTCAATATTCCTATATATTGAAAAATGTGTACATTCTTCATACAATAAGTCTAGTTAACATCCATCACCATACATAGTTACGGAATTTTTTTTCTTATGGGAATGTTTAAGATTTACTCTTGGCAACTCTTGAATATGTAATACAGTATCAACTATAGTTGCCATGCTGTATGCTATATCCCCAGGACTTATTTACTTAATAACAATAACTGGAAATTTGTACCTTTTGACTCCTTTCACCCATTTCACCCCTGCTTCCCACCACCACCTCTGGCAACCACCCAAGTTTTGTGTGAGTGTGTGTGTTTTTTTAGGGAAAAAATTAAAGATGAATGAACAAAAACATTTTTGTGTTTTAAGATGATCAGTTTTATTTTAACAAAGGAAAATTAGTTTATCAATTTTTTCTTCTGATTAAATGTACCTAACTCGTTTTTAATTTCTACAAACTCTAAACAACTTAAAAATGGTTTTCTACATACACATATAAATATTCTTAGAACCATTCAGCTTTAAACATAATTATTGAAAATATCGATACCAGAAAAAATATACCGTTGTCCTAAATATGGTTCATCATATTTGTATTTAATTATGTTATTTTCTTTTATCACTTTTAGAACTTTTTGAAAATGAGCATGTACGTATCGGGCATAAAGGTAAGCTTTTGATTATATTTATTATAATTTCTGAAAATGAGACAGTCCTAAGTAAATGTCTGTATCATATACTCCCAACTGAAATTTAATCTCCAAAAGCTAAAAACCTAAAAAGGAGTTATATTTAACTGCATAGATAGTATAATAGGAATCTTTGTAAAGAAGGGAAATGCATCATTTTAACTTCATCAATAAATGTCAGATAAAGAAGTATACAGATGGTTCACAAAAAAGAAAATCATAAATGCAGATACACATTCCTCAAGGATGTTAGCTTAATCCATTCAGCGGTAGAATTTCATTTTAAAATCAAAGAAGCAGGTTCTTTCTCTGATGCGCCCACACACTTCTCATTAGTGTTAATGGGAATATGTTCCTGCATCAGGAGAAAATGTAACCGTCACGCTTCCTGATGACTGTTCATAATGGTAAGACTTAATAACTGAAGCGGCTTCTAGTGTTCTGGGGAATAATTTTTCCCCATTTTTTGAAGATTTTTTTTCCTTGTCTATGTAAATTCTGTTTTATCTTTGAAATAAGAAGTAGTACAAATAAGTCTTTGTTTCAGAATGAACCTTCTATGGCAATTATATTGTCATATTCTAAACTCCATAGTTTAATTTATCAAATTCATGTTTAAAAGACTTCATCTGTATGATTTGAATTTTCATTAAACACAATTGCCCATTTAAAATGTTCATCTTTTTAAATTTTATTTCATTTTTTTGTTTCATTTGATTTGGTCATTTTCATTTAGTGTAAGAATTTTTCCCTTTTAAGAAGAAAATATAAAAAAAGAGTACTGTTAAACAAATATCAGTAGTTGACTAGTATGTCTTTTTGTTGTTGTCGGGGGGGGAGCTTTATTTCCAGACTCGATACCTGGTATTTTCACTAAAGAGAACAAAAATGAAAATGAAAGCAAAAGTATAATATATTGATTTTATAAATTTGGCTGCTTACAAATAAATTTTGGCCTTCCTAAAAGGTCATCAGATCTTTTTTGTTTTCTTTAAAGAATCCTTCTTTTCTCTTGATTTTGAGAGACAGCTAAGAAGTCACCTAATAGAATGGATATCTTACATCCTTTATAATTCTTAATCATAGTACTCATATACCATAACACTTCCAAATACTAAAATATTTATGACTTCATAGAATATACATAAGAAATTTTGGGATTCTCTAGATATGACTTTACTTGATTATAGAATCCAAAAATTATATATATGCATCACTAATTTCAGATCCATGGAGCTATAGTTAAAGCAAAGTGATCTCAAGGTACCTACATTAAAAAATTTTACAGGCAGGGTAAAAGGCGGGGGAGCTTAAGGCTTAAACCTTAGAGAGCTATAAATAGGACCATATCAAAGTGCAGAGAGTAAAAGAAGGTTGTCAAGGCATGATGTAATTATGAAAGACATAAAGATGAAATGTTAGTTTCCCAAAAGATTTTCAATGAACAATGTCAGCGTTATTTCTTAAATTATGAATTTTCTAATAAGATTTAATATACTTTGGCCAGTTCTAGCAGAACAAGATAGTGCTGCTGCTCAACAATACATCAGACAAGGAAGCCCCACAGCTCTGCGAGCGGAATTATGGGCTCTCATTTTGAATATTTCCAGTCAACCTGAGGTAAGAAGGAAAAAGGATGGGCCAAATTTGAACTATTTTTCAAATGCCGGTTATTCAAAGTAGAAATACTTTTGTTTATTAATCTAACATTTACCTCCTTTTTTGTTTTCAAAATTACTGTAGTTTTTAGTTCTAAGATTAGCATCATTTAGTTACTATACTCTTAACATAAAAGTTTTTGTTATTAATAATTAGTGTGTACTTATATACACAAAGAACAATAAGTAAAATGTTAAGAAATGGAGTCTGCCCATTTGGATTACTGAAGGCGTGTAATGGAAACAGGTGTTAGAATAGAGAGAAATTAAGACAGGCAACTCAGTGTAATTAATGAATACTTTGTCCCTACAGTTACTTTTGAAATATGTACTCTTTTATTCGTACTATTTTATATGTACTATTTTGACAGATTATGGGAGAATATTATTTTTCTAAGTATAAGAACATTTATTTTAGGAAATATAATGAATATGAAGAGAAATCATCAACAGACAATAGATTCAGTAAAGAAAAAATGTGAGACTGATTATTTTTAAATTATTTTTAGTGGGGATTTTTTCCTAAGCTCATTAATCATATGAGTCATTCATTTAAATACTTTAGTAAATAGAAAACTAATAGTTTCCTAGCCTACTTGTTAAAAACATGTGTTTTAAAATCAAATAGACCTGGTTTCAACTCCTAGTTCTCCCGACTTATTGAAATACGTCATCGAGTGAGCTCTTTAAATTTCTTCAAACTTCAATTTACCCATTCTTAAATATAGGTAATAATGCTTATATTACAGAGTGGTTGTGAGAATTAAATGAAATAATGTATATGAGTCTTTTAACACAGTGCTTGACATAAATGGTTACCATTAATGGTAGTAATAATAATTACATATTGAATATAATTATGTTACAAATTAATTATAATTTATAACAATGCAGTATTTAAAGGCAAACATCATAAAAACTACACTTCTGACCTTTGCAAATTACATATATGTGCGCGTGCATGTGCATGTATGTGTGTGTTTTTAAATCTATTGTTGGGAACAGCACTGTCAAAAATCACTTGTTTCCTTTTAGGAAGAATAAAGCTTGTGATTCATTTCAGAGCAGTTTTAAAGCAAATGATATTGCTGATCTAATGTGGGGACACTTTAGAAGTAACAGTTTACAAAATAGATTTGAGTGTGTGTTGGGCATTTTCTTTTTTTTTTTTTTTTTGTTAGTGTATCAACTCCAGTAGAAGTGTAACTGATCTAACTGTGTAAATGACCTACCATCTTCACTGAGCAGGAGCTAGATAACAAATCCTGACTCTGCAGAGAAACTAACACTGCCATTTCAAAAACAAATTTAGAATTTTTCCAGAGATATCACTCTAGAGTAAAGTAGTAATCCCAGATAATGATTGTTTATTATAATGTTTAATGGCGGTTTTTTATTCCTAAATTTTGTAACTAATAGTCATCTTAATTTTCTAAATGCAAAATGACACATCTATAAATAGAAATTCGTATTTTTAGAGAAGCAATCTTTGTTGAATAAAACTTTCCATCACTTACACTTAGTTTCAGCTGTGAAAGTGCAACCTTAACAAACGTGTGTAACAGTTCCAAAATAACTGTTGAGGGTGGTACATTAGAGAGTGAGGCAGGGGTGGGGGAATGGGGAGAGAGGGAGAATACTTCTTATCAAGAATACTTAACCGGAACTCTGGTCAATTACTTTTCAATCACTTAAAATAAGCTACACACATAAATGCAGTCATTGTTGAAGAGTTAGAGAGAGAAATGGAATATTTCCCACCCATAAAGCTATTTTTTAAAAATCTTATCTCAATAGAAGACTTTGGATATAATGCTTTAAGTTCCTAGTAGTTAATTTATTTACTATTTTTACTAAAACATTATATAACTTTGATTTTTTTTCCCTTTTTAAGAAAATAAGCAATAAGTTTAAAAGGATTACTTTTATGCAGTTTATTCCTACATATTTTTAGGTGTGTGTCAAAATATTCATATTTAGTAAACATTCATGTTTTAATTTTTTTTTTTTTGCTTAATTTCAGCTTGCTAATTAAAAGAAGTCAGAAAAATTTTTAATACTTTTTTTTCTAGGTACTTGCTTATTGGTAAAATAGCCAAGACTAATATTAACATTTAAGATTTGCTTTAGTGATTTCTAAATAAGGTTCTCCACTTTACCTAGGTCTATAATAATGCCTGACCTTGATTTTTCTGGTCAGCCCACCTCGTCTTCACAGTGTCTGTTTTTGACCTTCACTCTCCTCAACCACTTCTTTTTAGTAATTAAGTTTACAAACCTCTACCTTTACAGCTAAACACTCTAAAAAAGAAGTCTATGCTGGATGCTCTTACTTATTCTACCGAAGTCTGACAAACACCCCACTACAAGACTGTAACTGCCTTTGCCAAGGCAGCTAGGCAGCAGATATTCTTCTTTGTCCCAGACGACCCTGTCCCACAACCCTTGGTAGAGGGAATGTCTTCATAGAGAATCATACAGATTCTCTCTGGTGTGTGCTAATGGAGCCAAGCAGTGTTTGGACATGGGCAGAAACCAGGGCTAAAGTGCCTAAGAGACGGATGGAGGGAGTTGGAGGAAAACAGGAGTGAGCTAAAGCAATGAGATATTTCTCTCTCTCTGACATAGCCGCTACCAACTTGATCTTTATTCATTTTTTAACTGTTATTCATTTTTTTAACCTTCATTATAAATTCCCTGACCAACTATTAATCTGATACTTAGCAGGATGTAGTGTCAAGTCCTTCCTCCCTTTCTTCCTCTCTCTCCATTTTTATTTTCCCTTCCCTCTTTTTTTCTCTCCTTTCCAGCTTCCCTCTCTTCCTTCTATTTCTTATTCTTTATTAGATTAAATATTAGCCTAATCTTATCACTGTGTAGAGTTAATAATGTGTTATAGTATGATGGTACCATATTCTAATATAAAACAACTAACTTCTTTCATAAGCTATGTGATTGGTTTTTTTTTTTTTTTACTAGGGATGATTTAGTATGCTTAAACTTTTTATTTTATAATAATTTAGGTATTAGAAAGGCAGTATAGAGTGGTCCTGGTTTTTATATAGGTTCTGGGGTCACGTTTTCTGGGATCAAATCATACTACATTCGTGGCATGGGACAGCAAGAACTTTTTACTCTGGGCCTCAGTTTCTCAAATGTAAATGGGAATAATAATCACAACCATTTTATTTTGTAGGTACGGGATTAAATGAGTTAACTCATAATAGTGGGTAAAACAGTTCTTGATACCTAGTAATTACTTAATAAATACTGTATTTGCTATTAAAGTTAACTTGTAATCAATTTAGCAATTATTACTTCAATACCTACCAGGTGCCAGATCTCATCCTAAGTGTTAAGATAGGAATATTTATTGAGCACCTAATATTGGCCAGGCATGGAAAATGTAGCAGCAAATAAAATAAAGTCCCTATCCTCTTAGCATTTATAGTACTATTAATGATTCTTATTTATTAAAGTTTGAGGCTGATTCACACTTTATAAATGTGATTGACCTTTAATTTTTTTTGTTTGTTATATTTTAACTCTAGGATGTCTTATATTATGAGCAGCTTAAGACCAATGTGATACAACATGACCTTTTGGTGGATAGTCTAATTTATAAAGTAAGTAAAAGTGTACATAGTTTTTTTTACTTTATTAATATCATTAAACACTTATTGAAAGTCTTTAACATACAGGGCCTGCTTTATATATAATGATATATATTAACCTTGAAAAATAATTTTAAGTGATTATTTTATTTGTAAAGTTAAGGTTGACCTTCAAAATTTTCAGTCTCCATTCAATGTTATCTTCTCTCCCTTTGAAGCTCTCCTTACGATCCTTTCTTCTTTCTCCTGTGTTTCGATTAAGAGAATGATAAGCATTTCTTCTTTATCTCATGATTCTTTATAACCTACTGGTTTATTCTTTCATATTGACGTCATTTGTTATTTTTAATTTCTTTTAGTTTCTAGACATATGATTAAGCACGTCTCAAGTTTTATGATAGCAATACACTGAGTTTTTGTCTCCAGGCATCTGGTATCAAGTCGAGATGTACATGCCGTAAGCATAATACAGGACATGATTGATTCTGGGTTAATAATTAGTCTATGTAAAATACTTGGCTTTAAATTTTAGAACTTGTAAGACAGTGGAGAAAGGCATAGTATTTCAGGTCTTAGAAACGAGGGAAAGAAGATGGCACAGGAGGACCTGCAGGTTTGTCTGGGTGGAACACGACCGTGGTTGATAATGACGATCATGCATGTTTAATGACCGCTAAGTATGTCCCGTGCACTGTTCCAAACCCTTTACAAGGATTGTCGTTTGATCCTGACAGCGAAACTTAAGGGTAGCAGATACCAGTAGTTAGGCTGTAAATGATTTTTTTTTTTTTCTGGAAAAAAAAAACTTCGCATTCTACAAAATCATGCATTAAAAATCATAGAGTTTATGGGGAAAATAGGATGAGATAGCTTTTGCAATTTGTAACCAGAGTACTAACAGAATAATTGGTAGCTTGGGAAATGAATTGGACAGCTCAGGCAGGCTGCTCCTGCAGGAACTATTAAAATGGTACAAAAATAATAAAGTAGAAATACTAAAATAATGCAGACGAAAGCGGTAGGCGGGGCTACTGGAGCTGTGTTCGGGTGAGCATGGTAGGAGGTAAAGCAACTGAGAGATGTCCAAGACAGAGGCGTGCCTCTCTGGAGGGGGAGCCCCCAGTGCAGCCATCGTTTGTAATTTTTTTGAAATATAGTTATAGGGGATCATGCTTGTGCAGCAGTTGAGCTGAAAGCATTTTCCCTTCCTTGTTATAATTCTAATCCTGATGTCTTGTCTCCCTCTTCTTAAAGAAAAATCGTGTATGAACCAACACGATTTCCATGTTATGCTGACGTCGTTCCCTTTCTCACCAGCCACATATTGACAAGTATAACAAAATAGGAAGTACTGTTATTTTTAACATTTTACAGATGAGGGAACTGAGGCAAAGAAAGATTAAAGAAATTTGTTTAAATTTGCGTGTTGAGTAGAAAAGCCAAGATTTGAACCTAGGCAATCTGATTTCACAACCTTACTTTTACCTACTGTATGCTGCCGGGCGCAAAGATGAGAGTTAAGAGGATACAGTCTTTTGAGAAAAAAATCTTGGTTCTCACAGAGGTTTTACACAGATTTGGATCACAGGTACTACTGTTAACTGATGTCCAATGATCATGTGTGAGGCGATTATTTTAGCAACTGGATGAGAGATCTTTTGGGCTTTAATACCTTCAACCTCTTTTCTATTCGAATGAGAGAATCCTCACAAGAGAAGGCATTTAGAAAATCAGGGAGTGCTAGCTTGAGACTTCTGTTTCCTGCCAACATAATGTCAGTTTAAATCAGTAAGAAAGAGGTAAACAGTTTGTGTCTGAAGAATTAAATTTAAGTTTTGGTAGAATCAGACCTGACTGTCCACAACATAAGTGTTTTCAGGAAGATGTCAGTCTCTGTTCCAGATTTGCGTGAGTTTAGCTTTGCTGATCTTGTTGGAGCAACTCCAAATGTTATTAAAGTCAGCCCTTGAGGGAACGAGCATTTAAAAAATCATTTGAAGTTTCATTATAGCTCTCTTTGGCAAAGACTCATTTTTAATTTAACTGAAAGTAAAGTCAAGTTATTTTAGTGGTTAAAGGAGTGCGTGGAAGAAGGCAACACTAAATATAGAACATCATCAAACCGTCCCTAAGCTAAATTATTAAATGGTTCTCTCTGGACTGTATTTTTTTCACAAACTTGAATTTTATCCCCACAATCGTCTACTGTTTTCCACCAGTTCATTATTACCCCCTAAAGAGAAAAATAACTAATTTTTCTCTAACATAAAACTTAGATACTAAAGAATAAGATTTTGTTGGGTAGGGATAAGCTTTGGAGGTCCACAAACCATTGTAATATGTAAATATTTTTGGCCCACAAGAACCAATTCTCACCCCCTTAGAGGCAATATCATCCTTGTTTGAGAATGCATAATCTCTGCCTCTGCCCATGGGGTCTTCTGACGTGGAAGACTGGCCTCTTTCTCCTCTCTGAATCTGTGTCTTTAAGTCTTTCAGGACTTAGCATACATTCAACCACCTCCAGAGTCATCTGTGACTCACGTCATCCTTCCGTTTTTGCTGCCATGCTCAACAGCCCAGTTGAATTCTGTAGATTGAGCAATATTATCGGAGGTTTCTGGAATATTTCCATTTAATTGTTTTCATATTTCTGCTCTGCATGTTTTCCTGCTGGTGAGATTGTAGACTTCTTGAACATAAACATTATCCTGTTTGTTTGTTTGTTTGTTGATAAGCAATGACTTGCAAGTGAATAATTACAAAGGTATAGGAGATTTTTGGTATTTTGAGGGAATGGCAAGAATGTGGACCTGAACAGTGGACGATGAGATTGGAATAGTAATTTAGGTCCAGATTGTTATGATTGCTTCTGAATGTTATGATTACATCTGTTTTTCCAACTTTTAAGACAGTTAAGTAGATTAAAAGCAGATAAAATAGAAATAAGTAATAAGGAATTACTAATGGAACCTAAAAAAGCGTCAGCAGTTTGATGTCGAATAATGTGTCACATATATTAGTCAAGTAAATTTATAGCAGTGGTAAAATCTAACTGAGAAGTTTATAATCGTATATAAAGTAATAATTACAGTATCCTTTCTAAATATTGCATTTATGTCTTAGTACTATAGACATATTTATTTAGGTTCTTTTCAGTATTCTCTACTTTTAATTTTAGGATGTGAAGTTGACGGCAAGCAATGATGATTATTATTTTGTATTTGAAGATTATTTATACCAGGTAAGTTGAAAAATTAAAATATATAATATTCTTGTTTTAAGTTCTCTGACTCAACGATGGTTTGGGTGACAGCTCTGTTGTTAACCAAATCCTTCTGAAATCCAAGCCATGTTTATTTTGTATCAAATTACAGGTTCTAAATTTAGGATAAGGTTAACTTTTGTTCTTATATGGCATTAGGTGGGAGAACAAGAGTTCCCGAATGAGTGTTTGGACTGTTCCTTTTGGTCATAACAACCAGGAGATGTACAGGCACAGATTCTTAAATCAAGTGTCAAATTCATATTTAAGCCATCCCCAGATGTTTAGAAAAAAATGTTTTACATAATACTTTTCTATTAAAGGTATTGAATAAATAATTAAATGTTTTAAAATCAGGTCAAAGTGTCATGATTACTCTTTGATCATTCCATAAGCTGATATTGTGGATGTTTGGATCTTTATTTAGGTCCTTTTATTATTAGCTAAAATAAAAATATCATAAATAGAAAATATGTAACTTATATAGAATGGCCTAAAGGATATTTTTAAAGATATCACATATATATTAATAATTTAATTTTGTGTAAATGTCAATATAAATGTCATGGAGAAAATATCTAGATTCCACAAAGCAATTTTTGTTTGATTAAATGTAAATAAGTCCTAGCTGTTTGGATTAGCAGTTTTTTGGTTGGTAATAGTGGTAGCGGTGTGCATCTGTCTAAGAAAAAATGACAGACTTAAATAAGAACCTCTCAAGAAGGTTAATCAATCATACCTTTTAAGCTATGAAGTCTGAAGACTTTTAAAAAAATTATTTATAAAATTAAAAATTGAAATAATCCTAGAAACAATTTTAAGAGAATTCCAACAATTTCAAATATGCAATTAATTTTATTTTAAAAAATAATAAAGATTTAAAATCTCATTTTTAATATAAAGTTAGTCATTGATATAAAGTTAGTCATTAATTAAAAGTTGGAAAATACAAAAATCTAAAAGTTTATTTACTTGTGTAGCCAATATGTAGCCTAGTGCCTAATTCTTAGTACTCAGAATATATAGATAATGTTAATGCTTTATTTATATAGTAATGTTAGTTTACTGATAACATCTGTACTTTAGAAATATTTAGTGGAAATTATGACTTGGAATGGCAGCATAAGGAGCTCCATGGAACCATTCTTAGTAGAAAAACCATAGCTGGTAAAACAAAAACAAAAACATTTAAAGTATTAGAAACTATCCTAAGTTCATACGTCAAGTTAGCAAATAAAAAAACCACATTTATTCAGGGAAGTTATTAAATCTCAGTAAGGGACAACCTATGGCACTTGAGCCATAATGTACTCTCCCCATCCCTTCCCGTCCAGGTCAGCATGAAGGAGGCTTCAATTCAGCTGAGTATGGCCAAGAAGGAATTCCTTTCTCTCTTCTAGTCAGTGCCACAGTATCTTTACAAGAGGGGCAGATAGCCAATATTTCTCATGCTCCTTACCTCTGTGTTGCAGATGCTAAATTCTAGAAGAATGCTGTCAAGAAGTCAGGGGCTCCCTTCTTCCAAACAGCCTCCAGTTACAGGGCAGAACTCTGCCCTGAGAGCTCTGCTTGCTCTTGACAGGCTGAGAATACTGGGGCCCCATTGCTTTCACTCCAGTTTGCTCATAGGGTGGAGGTTCCACATGGGTAGAGCAAAGTGAGAAGACAAGGGCCTCTCGTCCCCCCATTCCTGCCAGCACCCTTCTCAGAAAGTAGAAGTGTCACTGTGAAAGAAGTGAGCCACTGTCCCCATCCCTAACTCCAGAGAAGTGACTCAGATATTTTGCCCACAGCACAAGAGGCAGCCATAAGAAAAGAACGATCTGAAGCTCTCCTTAAAGAATGGACTTTAAATGGAGTTTTAGAAAGTTCAGGCCTAATAGGGCTCTCTAAAGTAATGGAGATTTTAAAAGTAGGCAATTAAGAAGAGGGAGTTAGCTTCATGGGAGTAACATGCTAAACCATAAGTCAGGTAGTTTACCAGGGAGACCAGGGGTAGAGACAGATGGGAGGAGTCCTCGAAGTTTGGCCTCCAAAATGATTTCTGCAAAGGTTTCCAAATTAAATTGGGTCAGACTGTGGGGCAATTTATTCCTAAGAACATTGTTGAAAACAGTAGAGCAAACAGCTGGCAATTAGTTGAGCTTATCATCTGGTTGTAATACCAACAAGGGCAGAAAGCTTAGCAGAAGAATCAGGGAAAGAGACAGGCAAAGAGACTCCAGCTAAAACCAGTGTCATCAAAGAGTGACTGTGTGTATGCCCAAGGCTCTACCCTCAAGGTATATCACAGGTTTCACACTGTGAGAGAAATAAACTTCAATAAAATATTTCAATTAAGTCGCTAAACAAATAAGCCAACAACAGCAACAAGTCCCAACAGCTTATAGGAGGGCCTAGATATCAGACATTACAAAGATGTCACTGCAGCCATTATTAAGTACGTTCAAAGAACTAAAGGAACCTGTGCTTGAAGAAGTAAAGTAAGGTATGATGATGATGTCTTATCAAATAGAGATCGATAAAGAGATGGAAATTATTAAAAACTACCAAATGGAAATTCTGGAATTGAAAAGTAGAACAACAGAAATGAAAACTTCACTGGAGGGACTCAACAGATTTTAACAGGCAGAAAAAAATCAGTGAACTTAAACCTAGATAAATAAGGATTATATCACCCAAAGAACAGAGGGAAAATAATGAATATAAATCAACATTGCCTCAGAGAAATGTAGGACACCATTATACTCACCAACATACATATAAGGGGAGTACCAGAAGGAGAAGAGAAGGAAAAAGAAATAGAGGAACTATGTAAAGACATAATTTGATGAAAAACATTTATCTACACAAGAAACTCAATAAATTCCAAGTAGGATACATAGAGACACAAGCCCAGATACATCATAGTCAAACTATCCAAAAGGCAAAGAATCTTGAAAGTTGCAAAAGAAGATTTGTCATATATAAGAGATCCTCAATAAGATTAACAGCTGATTTTTCATCAGAAACCATGGAGGTCAGAAAGCAGTGAAATAATATAATCAAAGTGCTCAAATCAATATTGAATAGTGTCTTTTTTTCTTCATTTAGCTCAGGTTCTAGTAGTTCTGTCCTCAAACATCTCTGTGACCTATGGCAATTTACCAGGCCTCCTTGGGCCTTTGTATGTTTATCATTAAAATGAAAGTTTGGGCTAGATGGTCTTAAAGACTCCTTTATGTATATAACAGGGCTTTAAAAATACTGTCAAATCATGTGATTTGACACATGGCAAAGCAA
Organism: Rousettus aegyptiacus; assembly: GCF_014176215.1. Taxonomy (NCBI): domain Eukaryota; kingdom Metazoa; phylum Chordata; class Mammalia; order Chiroptera; family Pteropodidae; genus Rousettus; species Rousettus aegyptiacus. Next base: position 14,834,290 of record NW_023416285.1, read on the forward strand.
TTAGATTTATCTCCATAAAGGTGATCAGAGATTCAGTTTATTTTTTAACCCCAAATTTTAAAATTTAATCTCAAGAGTTACTAGTTTCTGAATTATATCTGTTGAGATTTTCATAATTTCTTATGCAGGAGAACTCAGTTGATCTTCTCCCAAACAGAATAGTTTTATTGGTATAATGTATGTTTTTTTTTTTAAATATTGCTTCTTTATTATAGCTAAAATGTAAATCAGCCTTCTTATTCATCTCTCTTACATTACGCTGGCCACCATTAGTTTGTTTTACAAACTAAAATCAGAGTGGTCTTTTTTTTTATTTGTGTGTTATTTTAACCAGTTACATTTTAGGGTAGTTTGTTATATACTAACAGGTAACTGAAACAGGCTCACCTGGCCAAAGATGGTACAATTTGAGCATCAAAAAATATAATGACTGGTTTTATAAAACATCAAATAGACTAAAATCTGCAGTTCATTAATGGTATCTTTTCAAAAATCTCATTAGTTACTTCTGAAATTTGCTAGAGCACCAACCTGTTATTCTAAAAATTGATAAATGAAGGAAAGCATCAAGCAGCTATTCTATATATCTTGCTTTTCCTTTATAAATTCTTTCCTAGGAAAGGCAAATAGGTACTGAAAGAAAATTCTTTTCCTCCCCCTACCCCACAGCTTTATTGAGTTATAATTGAAATATAACACTGTATAAGTTTAAGGCAAACAACCTGTTGATTAGGTAGATATTTATGAGTTACAAAATGATCACCACCATAGTACTAGCTGACATCTCCATTCTGTCATGTGATTACCGTTTCTCTTTTGTGGTGAGATCATTTAGAATCTATTCTCTTGGCAACATTCAAGTATATAATACAATTTTGTTAGCTATAATTGCCATGCTGTACATTATATCTCCAGAATTTGTTAATCTTATAAATTATAATCTTATAATTTTTTACTCTTTGACCAACATCTCCCTGTTTCCCATATCCTTTAACTCCTGGTAATCACCACTCTACCTTCTATTTCTCTGATTTTGGCTGTTTTAGATTCCACATGTAAGTGGTATCATACATTATTTGTCTTTTTCTATCTGACTTATCTCAGCATAATGCCCTCAAGATACATCCAAGTGCTTGCAAATAGCAGAATTTCCTTTTTTCTCGTGGCCAAATAATATTCCACACCTTTGTATTTTTATACCATATCTTTATTCATTCATCTATTGAGAGACACTTAGGTTGGCTATTGAATAGTGCTGTAATGAACATGAAAGTATCTCTGCAAGTGGCTGATTTCAGTTCCTTCGGGTATATACCCAGAAGTGGGATTGCTGGGTCTTATGGTAGTTCAGTTTTTAACTTTTTGAGCAACCTTCATATTGTTTTCCATAGTTGCTGTATTAATTTGCAATCCCACCAACAGTGCACTCGGGTTCTTTTTTCTCCACATTCTCACCAACTTATCTCTTGTCTTTTTGATGATAGCCATTTTAACAAGTGTGAGGTGATAACATATTGTGGTTTTGATTTGCGTTTCCCTGATGATTAGTGATGTTGAATACCTTTTCATGTACCTGTTGGCCATTTGCATATCCTTTTTGAAAAATTGCCTATCCAACTTCTCTATTTTTTTAGAAATTGGGTTTTCCCCTCCTTGCTGTTGAGTTGCATGAGTTGTTTATATATTTTGAATATTAACCCCTTATCAGATATATTATTTGAAAATATTTTCTCCCATTCTGTAGGTTGCCTTTCATGTTGTTGATTGTCTATTTTGCTATGCAGAAGCCTTTAAGTTTAAAATAGTTCCACTTATTTTTGTTTTTGTTCCGTATGCTGTTGGTGTCATACGTAGGAAATCACTGCCAAGATCAATGTCAAAGAGCTTTTTCTTATGTTTTCTTCCAGGAGTTTTATGGTTTTAGGTTTAAAATTTAAGTCTTTGATCCATTTTAAGTTTTTTTTTTTGTTGTTAGTGGTATAAGATAGGGGCCCAATTTCATTCTTCTCTACGTGGTTAACAAGTTTCCCAGCACCATTTATTGTAAATAGTATTTTCTCCATTGAATATTCTTGGCTCTCTTGTTAAATATTAGTTGACTGTTTTTGTAGGTGTTTTTTTTCTGGGCTCTTGATTCTGTACCATGGGTCTAAATGTCTGTTTTGATGCCAGTACCATAATATTTTGATTACTTTAGCTTTGTAGCAAAGTTTGCAATCAGGAACTGTGATGCTTCCCGCTTTGTTCTTCTTTCTCAAGATTGCTTTGGATATTTCAAGTTTTTTTGTGGCTCTATACAAATTTTAGGACTGGTTTTTCTCTTCCTATGAAAAATGCCATTTTGATTTTGATCGGGATCACATCGAATCTATATATGGCTTTGGGTCTTATGGACATTTTAACCATGCTATTTCTTCTGATCCGTGGATGTGAAATATGTTTTCATTTGTTTGTGTCTTCTTCAGTTTTTTTTTCCATCAGAGTCGTGTAGTTTTCAGATATAGGTCTTTCACCTCCTTGGTTAAATTTATTCTTTAGCATTTTCTTATATTATTGTCAATGGGATTGTTTTCTTTCTTATTTATCAGATATTTTGTTGTTAATGTATTGAAACACAACTGTTCTGTATGTTGATTTTGTATCCTGCAGCTTTACTAAATTCATTGATTAGTTCTAGCATGTTTTTGATAGTCTTTAGGATTGTCTGTATATAAGATTATATCACCTGCAGATAAAGACAGTTTTCCTATTTTCTTTCCTATTCGAATGCCTTTAATTTCTTTTTCTTGCCTGAGTGATCTTATTTAAATGCGAATCAATTCATGTCATGTATGTGGTTAAAACCAAAAAGACTAAAATCCTTCATGGAGCGTCCATGACACCGCACGACTGGCCACCTCTCCAGCCTCCTCGTCCACTTCTCCCCTCTTCTCCTAATCGATTCCTGTTTCTCTTGTAGTTCTCAGCCGAAATATCATTTATTCCTATATACCTTTCCTGATCTACTCCCTACTTGCCAGTACAGACACACACGACAAGATTATGGCCATCTAAAATGTGTGTTTAAAGTGCCATATAATGCTTTTTATTTACTTGTTTTAACTCATTTAATTATTTTATAATTGTTTCTCCCATATGAATTCCATAAGATCCTCAGTGTTTCTTCTGGCACATAATGCTGTAGATTCTGAATATTTTTCTTAACATCATATACTTTTTAAAATTGATACAGTTTTATTTTTTTTATTGTTAACAAGGAAGATTTCTTCTTTTATTTGAAAGCTTGATATTAATAGTTATTGGCTGACTAAGGTTTTCCTGTCATTATGTGGGGCTGTAGATTCCCTTCGGTTAGAGTTTACTTCTAGATGTGATAGATACTTTATGTGAACTGACTCCTAATGGAAACAGATCAGTTAATGTTACATAATATTAAAGAAATAAAACAAATAAAATCAAACTAAATCTCTGTTACTTGTCTAAAATGTAACTTGTTAAATTTTTGGTTCTTTCTATGCTATTTTGATCCTGAACACTTAACTGTTATAACATTAAGTATATAACATCAACCGAAGGCCATGATGCGTGTGAGTACAGAAAGTGTAAATTTGACAGTTTCATCCCATGTGGTGACTGGAGAAAGGATTGTCAGTTTTAAGTTACAACTACAAAGGCCTTTTGGTGGTGATAAAAGGGACTCCCCAGGTAACAAATCTGCCTCATTTGATTAACAATTGGTAATGATATCATTGTAAACGAGAGCAGTAACATTTTTTCCAAATAGTGCCAGAATTAACTGTTGAGGGTATATTCATTTTTGCCTGTCCCACATTAACTTGGAAAACTTAAAAGCGACTGAGTCTGAAAAATGGAATTATTTACAAATGATGAGAAAAAGCAGAATGATAATCAGTAAATATTTATTGAACCTTATAATATATGTAAATGATACCAGGACATGAAACCAGGAAGACAGGACATGAACATTAAAAATGTTTTGAAATTATTTTAAAGTGTCTGTATAAAGCATTGGATATTAAATTCATGTCACAGACAGTAAGTACTATAGGAGTGTGCTTTAACCTTTATTTTCCATTTCGATATTTTATTCTTGTATTAATTTTAGATTTCATATAGTTTTTTCAGTCATAGATCTCTGCTGTCATCTGCTGCTTTTAGTGCTTTAGAAATGACACTAACTAAGCTTTAATATGTATCTTTATCCCTATAACATACATGAAAGGATACTTACAATACTTAAGTTCTGTTTTTGAGAATTATGTAGAACTAAATTTTCCTCTTGTGGATAATTACTAAGAAAACACTTTCCATGATAATACCCTTTAATGGTTTATCTGAATTAGAAAAAAGTTTATTTTAAGTAATAAAAAATGTAGTTGTATGCATTGAAAACAATATTTTATTATTAGAAAAATATGTAATTGTATACTCTGAAAATATTTTATCAGAAATCGAGTTCTGATTTTGCTCTGGGGAAAATTTATTTGTGTGTGTGTGTGTGTGTGTGTGGTTGTGTGGTTGTGTGTATGTGTGTGTGTGTATGAGATAAGACAGAAGAAAGCTCTTTTTATCATTAATTACAGGCTTTCCTTTGGCAGAGCTGCCTAGCAACACAAGTGCTCTATGGGAAAACTGTTGGTGATAATGGAGTGAATTTAATGTTTCTGGCCATGCTCTGAGTCCAACCCATTTAGTGGGTTTTGTGACTAGACTACAAAATTAGATGGCACGTGGCATTTCTGTGTTCATATATAGATGAGAAAAACTACAGCAATCCCTCTTTAAGGAAAATCTGGGCCTATGTTACCAGGATACACAGACTCCGCTCCCGAGAGACTCGTGGCAGTTGTTACCTAAATTTTATAGACAACAACACTGAATTTTATAGAAATAATGTTTTGAGTTATAAGTCCACCTTTTATCATTTCCAAAGTTTAGTTTTATTTTACATCAAATTCTTAAAAATACTTAGTGGTATTGTAAGTCTTAAATTATGTTAGAATTTTAAAATGTGTTCAAACAGAAGATGCACCTTATTTCATGGAAGTAAATTGGGTAGTGTGAATACTATTTTTGGGTTCCAGTACTTAATGACAACCTACAAGTTAATTTATTGTCCAAAATGTATAAAATATTCATAGGGAAGAGTTTCTAAATAGTAGATTTAAAATGTTCATAGTTTAACAAAACATCTGGTACAGTTTTAGAAATTTAAGTAAAGATGTACATAAATATTTAGCTATAAGGAAGCTCACTGCAACACTGTTTATAGTTTGGGAAAGTGGAAATAATTAAATGACCAACAAAAAAAGCAGGTTAAATAAACAATTATTCATCTATACAATAGAATATTCTGCAACATTAAAAAATGTAGGTAGGAAATATTTATTTTATAATATTGAGAGACAGATTATAAAACAGTATGTGTAATCCTATTTTGTTTAAAAAAATTATGTGTGTATAAGACTAGTCTGAAAGGATATACATAAAAAATATTAACACTGATGAGATTATGGGCATTTTTCCTCCTGTTTCGGTGACCTATGTATCTAATGTTATCATAAACATATATTGCTTGTATAGTATTTTAGAATATAATAAAAATAAATCAGTGGCAATGGTTGGTACACATTTCACCCTTGGGCTTGACCGATGCCCAGTCTCCGTATCTACCCTTTTTCTAAATCTGGCCTTTCTGGTGTCTTGGACCAGCAGGTTCTCGTTCCATTCACTGTGCTGCTGGTCCAGCCCTGACTTTGTATCCCTATTCTGTTATCTGGGCTTCTGCCTTTTCCAGTGATTTCCCAATTCTTTTCTTAGTAACATATTTTGAATCCCAAATCTTCTAATACCAGGACTCGGATTTCCTGTCTCTAATTGCCATCCTGGAGCTTGGCCCTTTACCCCAAAATTCCAGCTGGTGTCAGCAGTGCAGTTCCTCCTAATGCACATCCTTGATTCTGATTTTTCTGCCCTACCTATTTTCACCTTCAGGTAGAGTTGCCACACTCTACCTGCTGGTCTGGACAACCAGGTTCTAACCTGTACTGGGCTGCCACTTGTTCTGCTTCTGCTGCCATCCCTCCTAATAACATGAGCTGCCTTCCCTCCCGCCCTGACACGCCCAGTCGGTTGCCTGCTGCTGCGTCGCAGCAGTGAGTCTAGTTCCAGGCTCCTGCACTTCCCAAATTGCTCTCTGCCACTGCAGTTTTCTAGGTCTCCCCATATATTTCTCATCTGTTAAAATTTTCCCAGATGTTTCTCCTTTCCAGCTACAAAACGCAATAAACGAATCAACTGGTAGTTAGCAACTGGCATGTTTTGCTGTTGTTTAAGTGGCTAACAGTAAGAAATCTTTGGATGAACTCTGACCATCACACGAGGCATCACTGTAACACCACAGATCTACCAATAGAGGGCACCCTTCCCATTGCCAGTCTCTGTACTGAACGTGAAAGATTCTACCCCAACACTTCCCAAGCAGGAAATAGCAATCCATTAAACGGTGCTTAATTTTCTTTCCCCCCCAATGTTCCACCCAGGTTTTACTTTGTTTTTCCCGGGATACATCTGTGTTGGGTCACTTTGCGTACAACAGTGCTTCACCACCGAAATCATACATAAGAGGTAAGATTTTAGTAACATAAAGAAAGTAATCTTTAACATGTACATTATGGGGCCAAGACTGTTCATTTAATAGCGTAGATCGGTGTTGCCAATTGTTTTGTTGTAAATTACTGAACGAGGTTTCCCCCGGGTGATTATCACTGTCCTTTCACTCCCGCAGGAGTCAGCGCCCAACCCCCTCAGCACGGGTCACACGGCAGGGGTTCCCAGCAGCTGCTTTTCGCCTTTATCAGCTCTGTTTGCTCTCCCCGTTGCTGTTTATGTCACATCTATTGACTTTTGTTTTTCCGTCTATGAGTTCATCTCATAAATTTTCTTTTTCTACATTTTTTAACCTTCTATATTCCTTCTCCCTAAATGTTCTACAACACTTAAAACTTTGATACAATGTATATGCTAATAGAGCTCTAATTGCTTTTTAGTGCCTTTTAGTGCTTTCTTCTCTATCACTAATAGTGCCTACAAGGTAGCACTATTTCAATATCCTGACGACTGAACTACTTTCACCTGGGACCCTTTCCCAGCTAATTATTTTTATTAGTGGTGAATACCCGGCATTAAAACTATTGTGTCTGGTCCCTCTGCTGTTCCCATAAAGAAATAGTTTCTCCTGTGTGTCCCAAGTCTGACCCTCTGAGTGCTGCAACTCCTGTCCTACCTAGGACAAGCCCATATCACCTTGCGCTGGGATCAATCTCCCCCAGCCTAGGGGCTCCCTCTGTTCAACTGCTTCTAAATTGAACCTACAGAAGACTTTTGTTTGCTTATTTGTTTCTTTAACATCATCTACAAAAAACCTGATTGTACAACTTAATTGTCTAATGGAATCACCTCTAAACTCAGCCAAGGTTTTAAGGCTGTCCATCACTTGCTCCTGTTTTAACCTAGTTAACTTCGCTTTCTTGATTATTCCACATTTCCCCAAATCTAGCCTCCGTGTGTACCCCACATATGGAAGGATTTCTACTTCTTGTCCTCCCAAATTATAGGTCCTTGAAGTAGTAGTCTGTATCTCACCAAGTCCATCAATCCATTATCAATTTTTCACTCCTTTAAACCTCAAAAATACTTAAAGCCTATGGCAGGAAATTTAGCAAACATTTCCTAAATGTTTCATGTTTTTTAGTCTGGATTATAAACCACAGAGTTGAGAGACTTACCTAGTCTTATATTTTTTCTGTTTGCCTCTTGGCATCTAGCACAGTATCAAGTACACACCACCAGGTACTCTCTATAATCTGTCTATCTATCTATCTATCTATCTATCTATCTATCTATCTATCATCATCATCTATCTACATCATCTGTCTGTCTGTAATCTATTTTTCATTATTTAATTCTCTCCTTGCACACAAAATCAGCCCTGTTGTCTCCACCTTAACCTAAACTCGTCATGGTTCTTATTCATTTCCTCTCTGCCACCACTCCCAACGAGAACAACAACAAAAAAATTATTTATTTAATCAAAAATATTCCCTTAAAGCTCAAGATTGCATGTGACTTTTCAATAGACTCAGGGGTGTTAGAAAAACTATCAAGATAAAACTTATCTGAAGATATTGAGGAAAGTGGGAAAAAACTCAGAACCTTAAAAGTTTTGCGGAAAACCTATTTTTTAAACTCTTTCAAACATTTGAATGTGGTGAATATACTTTAATTTTCTGAGAGAATTCTGATTTCAAATATTTAGTCTCAATCTTGAACATTATCAACTGTTTTGAGATTTTGAAAATATTTTAACCAAATAGTTAAAAACATCTAATTTTTAATTTTTCAGCACATTCTATAAAAATGTGAACTAATGAGGCATTGCAACCCTTAGGACTTTCTTTATTGAATATATTAGAATTGTTTATAATTAGCAATACAGTTCTAAGCTTATAAATAGATGCTTCTCTTAAGTGCTTAAAAAGCTTGAAAGCATTTGTTTTGTAAATTACTTTATATCACTTACTTTGTCCTTAAGTTTATATTATTGATTTTAATTGATGGAAGAATTTAATAATATCAGAAGAATGTGTGCGTACTTTCAAATTAATTCCATATCATAAAATAAAACGAGATTTTACTATTGTAGTTTTAAAATTTTCATTATTAGTACCTTCACAAAATTAGTTAATTTTTAAAATTTTGTTTATTTAATCATGCTGAAACCCCCTATTGCTTTCTCTTATAGGAAAACTGGGAATAGAAGAATATGCTGTCTTTTATCCACCAAATGGTAAGAGTAATGCTATTGCTTCCTCTAGTGGGAAATAGGAAAATTACAACTTTTATAATAGGAATGACTTTCTTATTCTCTGTCTTTAAATGTGTAATAATTCATTGTCTAAAATAAACCTGTGGAATACCGATTTTAAGGAACTTTTTGATGTTTGTGGTAGGCTTGTGCTAAACTGTGCATATCTTCTCTGGTTTTCCTTGAGATCGATAGTAATGTTTGTGAGAACACTAAGTAGGCATGTGTCCAGGTCCAGGACACTTAGTTTTCTGGTCCACCCGGGATCTTCCTTTTGGCTTTTTTAGAGCAGTGCTCTAATGAGTGGATTGCCTTCTCTTCTGTTACCATTTGTTGTTCTAATAATTGGACAACTGTGGTATTTATGAAGTAAAAAGATTATGAAGAAATATCTCACCAAAGTAATCTATTTTCATTATGCAAAGTGATCAGATGTATAATGAGCTTATTAAATATTCCTTTGAGATTATTAGATGCTTTTAAGATGCGCTTCCTGGGAAACAATGTATAGCAGTCCTTAGATAATATTAAGTTGCATCCTGAAGAAGGACTTTTACTCCAGCAGAGTTAAGAACATGGGCTTTGTAATCCCACAGTCCTGGGTTCAGACCCCAGTTCTGCCACCTTATGACCTTGGGTAAGTTATATGACTTCGCTGAACTTCAGATTTGTCATCTATAGCATATGGATAGTAGATTAAACGAGATACAGTGTATAAAATAGCAAAGCGCCTGGTGTGTAGTGAGCAAAAGGTTAGGAACCGCTGATCTATAGCATATGGATAATAGATTAAGTGGGATACAATGTATAAAGCAGCGCAGTGTCTAGTGTGTAATGAGCGCTCAGAAATGCAGCGGTAACAAGTGTGTTTAGCTTCTTTGTTGAGCAATCCGTCTAAAGCCCACAGCTGGCTTTCCTGGCACTCCTCCCTCCTTGCCGCTGTCAGTGTGGTGCCCAGGTCTTTTCACGGGCCCTCCTCCTTGTTCTCTGCTCTTCTTTCCACACATTTTCCTGGGACTTTTCAGCTTCACTCTTGGCTCTATTTGTTATTTAATCTAAAATTTATATCTGCAATTCTCACCTCTATAATAATTAACTCAAACTTAACATGTCTCAAACTGAACTCATTAATTCATCTTCTTATGCCCGCTAGTCAAAAGAGAAAAACAAAAACAAAATTAAGTTTCAAAACAAAACAAAAAATGTGCTGTTTCTCTCTCAGTTAATTATACTGTCGTCTAACCAGCGATTCCAAGCCTAACACCTGGCAGTCGTCCTTGACTCCTCACAGCCTTAGACCGCCCTCGTCTAACAATGCCCCAGAACCATCCAGTTTGATCTTTGGGACCTCGCTCTTCCTCACCACACCTGCTGCCTTGTCCTCATTAAGGCTTTACCATCTCTACCTTGTTCATTGCAACAGACACCTAACTGGTCTCTCTTCTTTCTAGTCTTTTCTACTTTTGCTCTGTCTTTCGAAATGCTGTCTGAGTTATGAATTTAAAAGGAAAATATGAAAATTGTCATTTTTCTTCTTAAAGCTTTCTTATTGGCCCCCATCTTTACAAGTAATGGCCAAGCCTCTCGGCACAGCACATGGGGACATCTCTTGACTCTGGCCTCTATTCAGCCTAACTCCTGGCTTCACTGATGTCTCACCATTTCCCATCTCACTTTAAAAAAAAAAAAAATCACATCAAACTGTTAATTACACACACACACACACACACACACACAGCCCTACATATTCTCACGAAAGCTTTATGCTGCTTCCTACCTCATTACCGCTCCATTTTCACGCTTCGAATTGCCCATTCCCCCTTTCCTCAGCTGGCCGTCAGGGCTCCCTTCCGCACTGCCGGAAGCAGGAAGCTTTGCCTGCTCCCCAGGTTCCGTAAGGGCCCTTTCTCTGGACTCTCACAGTGCCCAGTGTGCAAGTCTTTGGTATCTTTTAGTGTATTCCCTTAACATTGTTTGTTTTTGCTTTATTTTCCCCTCCAGATTGCAAGTTCATGGACCATATCATTCATTTTTGTTCCCCCAGTATCTACCTATAGTGGGAGTTTAATGAGTATTTATTTGAACTACTTAGAAGCTTTTTCATTTTAATATTTATATATAACCTTAGTTATATCTATCACCCCCCAAAAATTAAATTTCAGATCACTTTTTATATTATGTATGAGTTAGGAAATAAGAGAAAATAAAATAGCTCTGAAGAGCCAGAGGAGATGTCTGTGGAGTCAAGTTCTTCTCTCTATTCACAGGGGAGCTCTTCCACTTTAATTTAAAACACATGCTAGCTTTTACAAATGCTCATGTCTAACAAACTTGGTTTATTAGTTCTTATTCTCCATGTAAAACTAGAAGTATGGAAAGAGGCTGATAGAGATAAGAAAATGACTACCAGTAGAAGACCTACAAAGAAAAATAGAAAAACTATAAAATGGCATAGAAGAGCACTCCAGCAAGTCAGTCTAGGGCTATTTTATGTAAACGCTAGTAACCTTATGCTTTTAAAAAGCTATCGCTGGGTTGTAACATATTATAATAATTTAAGACTTTTGAACATAAGGCACCAAGAAAAAATATTGCTATAATAATAATAATAGTAGTAGTAGTAGTAGTAGTTGCAACAGCAGCAGGTAACATTTTCCAAGCAATGCTGTATACCATGCAGTGTTCTAATTACATTACATGTATCAATTTGTTTAATCTTTACAAGAACCTTCTGAGGCAGGGACTAATATTATCCCTGTTTATAGACAACGATGCTGAGGCAGAGTGTTAACCTGCCCCGTTGGTGAGTGGCAAAGCCAGGCTCTAAACCCAAGCCCTTTGACATCAGAAGCAATATTCTTAATCACTATGCCTTACTGCCTCATAAAATGTTATTGAGTTCGCTACAGTGTCTTTTAAAAGAAAAGAAAGTGCTTAACATATTGGAAAAGAAAAGGATTATATATAATAGATTCTAGAAAGACTTTCATTGAGAATAAAAGTAGTTTAATGTTAATGGAGTAAACCCACACTGGTTCATAAACTTCATTTTTCAGAAACATTTCTTTGTTCTGGTTATTTTGGAACCTTACCAGAATCAGGGAGGACTTGCTTCTCTGGGAAACGTTTGAAGCTGCAGAACGAGATGAGACAAAGACCAGTTGGTCTGCCGTCCTTTTATTTTTTACTCAAGGCAACATTTTTATATTACCCACTCAAGATTTTCAACCACGGCCAGAGATAGGGTTACCTTGAAATCTCAGGGATACCTCTACCACCAGCACTACGAAGCGGGACCCGGACCTGCACAGGGGTTTGCGTGCAGCTCACCAACACACTCGGTCCCCGACAAGGGGCAGAGGTTGCCGGCTTACCCGCCCACCTGTGAGCCCCTCTCTGCCAGTGGAAACGACCGGCCTTAGTGGTATCAGAGGTGACCCTCTCACCTAGTCTGAGGCCTTGTCAGTGGACAGATTTTCTCTAGTAGATCCATTAAACAGCTGATGAGCAAAATTTTTGAGCCGAAGGAGACTCCTCACAGAATTTTATAAGCTTTTCTTGTTTTTATTCTTCGTTCAACATGTACAACTTGTCTTCGTTTATTCATTTAATAAATACTTCCTTAGCCCTGCTCTGGCTCCCTCTTGTGGGTGGGCGAGCCACAATGGAAGTACCTGCTGCTAAGGAGCTGGCATTCTAGTGAAGGAGACATAACAACGAACAAGTAAATAAATAGCTGATGAAAATAATTTCAGAGCGATAAAGTGAACAATGAAAGGGAATAAATCGATTATTAATACGGGGATGGGGGAGGACACAGGTGTTTAGTTAAGGTGGTCATGTAGGCTCCAAGGGAACAATGACAATAGTTTTGATGACTAGCATGCCTAGCACCTAGAATCAGGTATGGCGTACAGTCACTGGTCAGTAAACACTGTTAAATGAATGAGTGAATGAATGAGGGAATTAATATAGTAGAATACAGAGGAGCAAGAATAGAAGCAGAGACAAGACTTTTTTCTGACTGAGACTTAAAACATCATAATTTGCTAATTGTGTGTACTATAAGAAATACATTCGTGTCCTATAAAAGAAAATAATTAATTGCCAATGAGCATTAGGTAGAGGAAAATTAGTGCTCTCGAGCAGTGGTTCTCAACCAGGGGCAGTTCCACCCCAACCCTCCAACCCCCGGAAAGCATTTGGCAATGCCGAAGATGCTTTGGTTATCACCGCTGGGGGTGGGTGGGGTCGGGTGTGGAGATGGGCACTGCTGGTATTTCATGAATGCTGCTAAACCTCCTACAGTGCAGCAAGGATTGGGAAAGGCTCTTGGAAGAAATAATGAAAGTAGGTCATTTTAAATCTACTCGTAAGCATCAGGTTGGTAAATAGCAATGTACCCTGTCCTCTATATTAATTAAATAAATTTAAAACAGTTTATAATCCAAAACTCATTTGATGTGTAACTTTAGACATAAATTAAAAACCTAATTAAAATTTTTATTAAAGTATGAGTTTTAGATTGATATTTAAGTATTAATATGTTCTGATGTTTTGCGAAATGTTAACTGCTAAAATAAAGTTACAAATTCACACCCTAACGTTTTAGTTCAGAAAGATAATGGAAATAGGTAGAAAACAATTTAACCATTGTCCTAATCCCTGCTCTTCCTGACCTGTAGGCTACATGCGGAATGAGAATAAACAGAGGAAGTGATTATTTCAACAAACGAATTAAATAAATAGTACTAAGTAATCTCAAATGAAAGAGTGTAAAAATTTGCTTTCAACTAGAGCGATGTTAAAGTGAATCAGGTGTGTGTGTTATGGTACAACTACAAATGCTAAGTATTAATAGAAAAGGTGAGGAAATAAAGGGGAAATATTTAGTAAGTGCAAAGCATGTTAATATTGGGGATATTTTCTGAGTCATATTTACTATTTATATCTCATGTAGTTCAAGATTCATTTTTGTTGCCAATATTTAGCATCCTGAGCTATGCCGAAGGCACACTAAATCATTATAAAGTCATTCCTACTGAACAGAGTAGGCAATTAATATTTTAGACAGTCTTCATATCAATAAAGGAAGGTTTGTATCTTAATCACTCATAGCAAACCTGTAGAACTCTAAGGCCAGATAGGAGATGGTGTCGCAAGCATCCTGACGGCTGTTAGAAGTAACACACTGTTGGATGATGGCCAGGCAAATGAAACTCAACCCTTGAAAGACTGGAGTGATTAGAGCCAAAGAAAAGATTTTGAAAAACTGCCCAAGAACATAGCAGCCTCTGAGATCAAAGAAATGCTCTCGGTGGTATGTGCCCTGCAGCGTTAATGGATTCCTCAGGGCCGCTCATGCCTGCCGCTTTTGCTTGCCGGAATCTGACGCGTCCTTCAACAGAGTGGCCTGTGTCCCCTTTTTCGGGGTTGTAAGCCCTGGCTAATCTTGATTAAGCTGAAGTGAATCCTTATTTAATACTGACAAAAAAAATTTTTCTTAGATTTAAGCTAATACTGAAATGTGGTACCCTCTCTCCAAGAGCACACAATAGCTACGGTTATCGAACATCTGCTGTGTGCTAAGTACTACGCTGCTGCACTTTAAATACATTAACTCACTGGTATTTGGTACAACCCAATAAAGTTGAGTCTTATTGATTGCCGTTTTCGGAAATGAAAATAGAGACTCAGAGTGTCACACAGAATTTGAATTTTTGCTGTTAGATGTGGCCAAATCCAGAAGAGTTAGGCACCCTTTGTCCTAAAGGGACAGGAAAGCAACGTGGTCACATTTAGGTGTAAAGGCTGAAGGAGAACTAAAAAGCAAAGACGACTCAAAGCTTTCTTCCCTGAAGACTAGAAATAGAAAATCCCGGAGGCGCAGGATCCTGGGCTTTTACAGTGGGAATTACAGGTTAATAATGAGATGCTGGGTGAAGGAGAGAGAAAACAAGTGTGACAGAGTCTAGGGAAGTAGCCGTAAGGAGTGGGCTGAAGAGAGAACTAGCCAACAACACAACGCAACCAAAACCAAGAGCCAGCAGCAGAAGTTTCTCAGAGGCAGGGAGCCTGGTCCGCTCGGCGTCATCAGTGCCTGCCAGGCTCAGGTTTGAGGAGGAGCTTCAGTTGCTGTGGGGCCAGACCACACGGAGAGGAGATCCCGCATTTAGCAACCAGAAGTTAGGGTCAGAGGGGTAGAAACCAGCTACTAAGGAGTTGAGGATATATAATGAGAAAGTAAAGAAAGTTAATTTAGATGTTTTTCAAAAAATTAAGCTTGGCTTCAAGGGAAGGAGAGAGATTAGAGATTTGTTTAATGGGAAAGTAGGATTCAGGGAAGAAAATGAACTTTCAATTATATTGGTGTTGTTGTTGAGGGTATTTGTAATAGGCCGTACTATCCTTGGCCGGACGGGCGCAGTGGAATAGGAGAGACTAAAGACGTGAGAACCGTCATAGGACCAAACCGCCCCTGCCCCTACTCCTCCGTTAGTAGGGGTGGGGAGCAGATGCCCCCACTCTCCGCCTCAAGACCAGCTCCCCTCAGTAACTCATCCCCGTTCCGGCCATCGCCGCGTGAAGCCCAGGGCTCCCGGGCCGCCCTCATCCATTCACTCACCTCTGTCGCTCCAGTGGCTCTTTTATCAACAAGGCCTTTTCCTTTCTATCCCTCTTCCCTCGATTATTTCTCTTCGTAGCACTGACCACCATCTGACATATAGTCACTGATTTTATCATAATTTTTCTGTTCCTAATAAAAAGGAAGTTCCAGTTATTAGAACCGTGTCTAGTACATACTAGAGGTTCAAGACACGTTGGTTAAGTAACGCACATAAAGGGAGAGGGGGAGGGGATTGGCGGGGCAGGATTCCAGAGCGCAGGTCGGCAGGCTTTTTCTGGAAAGAGCCAGACGGTAAATTTCTTAAATTTTGCTGGCCACAGTCTCTGTCATATATTCTTCTTTGTCGTTTATTAAAGTAATCCTTTAAAAATATAAAGCCACTCTTAGCTCACAGGCCACACAGAAACAAATCACAGACCAGACTAGTTTGTCAGCTGCTGTGAATGTCAAGGAAAGAGGATCAAGAGCACCCGTGAAGATGGTAGCCCTTGGGGGGTGGAAAGAAGAAGAAACAGAAAAAAAAGAAGCATCTTACTCTGAACACTTCCCTAAAGGGAAGCGAGAAAACAGGTGATGTATGTGAAGAACACTTGGGCTGAAGAACAGACAAGTGAGGGAGCTCACAGCAGCAGCAGCGGCTCCGACCGTGCTGAGCATGTGAAGAGCGGGGAGGGAGGCTAATCACACAGAGACGAGCCCGAGGTCGATGAGCAGCACAGGCTGCAGCCGGAGGTGGACAACACGAAGCCGGCATGTTCGGGTGGGTCGGGGAGACGGAAGAGGCAGCTCCTGAGAACCCCAGCCTGTGAAAGCGCACAGTGAGGCCGCACGCCAGCCCCTGGCACACTCGTTCGGAGCAGTCCTGCGTGCTCCTCATGCTCTTTTGGATAAAAATAGCTTCTTGAAACAATAAAGAAACATGAATTGATTTGTGGATGATAATACCAGTTAATTAACTTTTATTAAGGCCCATGCTGTTTATTTATTAATGGATAAGCTAGAGCCATTATCTCATTTAATCATATTAAGTTCTAGCATTATCTCTGATTCACAGATGAGGAAATCGAAGCTTAGAGAAGTTAAGGAACTTACCCAAAGGCAGAAAGTTCTTAAGTGGCAGAGCTGGATGAGCCCAATCAAGTGTGTCTGACACCCGGTCTGTGCTCGTAACTAGACAATCCGGTGCCGATGAATGAACTACTTATCAGTGTGGAAGTCCTGTCCTCACTCTGTCTTGTTCGGCATTTTTATAATGCTTTAGATGAGGATGTAGATAGTGTACTTATCAAATATTTCAGTAATGTGGAACCAGGGAAAGCAGGGAATACATTAGATAATATAGTGAGAATCCAGAGTGATCTTGAACTGGAATGGTTCACCAGAGAAGAATAGACCAAGGCATGTAATGGAGATGCGAATGTGTAGTCATTTACTTAGGTCACAAACAGCTCCGCAGATGCGCTGTGTCTTAGCTGTGTGCTGTGCAGAAAGGGAGCGTGCTCAGAGGTTTTAGCCCCTCGCTTTATGGACTGTGGCGAACGGCAGCTTGTCCAGAGGACACGAGAGTAAGGAAGCGCTTCAGCATCACTTTACCTGAGGAGCCGTGAAAGAAACTCATCAAGTCTTCTCTAAACAAAAAATAATTTTTTAAATAAGAAAGAAACTCATAAAGTCTTAGAGCAAAAAAAAAAAAAAAAAAAAAATTAAATTAAATTAAAAACCTGGTGGTGATGGGGGTAGGGGTGGGAGGAGAGAACAGAACAGTGTCCTCAGACATTTTGAAAGTTTTCAGAGACAACATGTTAGACTTGCTCTGTGTAACCTTCGCGGTCAGTACTAGGAGTAATAAGTGAGGTTACAGGGAGGCAGAGTTGGATTCAGTATGAAAAATAACTCCCCCAAGTTAATCCTGTTCAAAATTGTAATTGCTTGCACTGGAAATTACCACATCCCCTATTGTTGGATTTGTTTTAAATGGAGACTGAACGATCATTTATTAGAACTTACTCTGGATGACCCCTACAGTCCCTGCCAACACAACACTAAGAGTTTTTTTCTTCTGAACGTGTCAGATGAATAAAGCGTTTCTGTACTATTTTTCAGAAGAGTAAACTTCTCAGCTTTCTTCTGTGCTGCGTTTGCACCCTGATTCGGTGCAATGCTAGACACACAGTGTGTGTATATTGCAGAACTTCTGTTTTGAACCTAAACTGATCAAATTCTGATTTTTCACTTATAATGTAACAAGATGTTTAGCACACCAAGTTAGGCTTCAAGTATTTTTTTGAAATGGGTGTTTAATTTTCTTGTTTAATATTCTTGCCAAAAATTATACTGAAAATATTGCTGCCAATATTTTTTCTGAACCACATTCTATGATATGATTTTTGGTAAGTTTATAAAGGAATACATCTATACATACAAAAGGACCTTAAAATGCTTGCTTATCTTTTAACAGATTGGATTCTAACATACAGGATGAAGTTGTTTCAGGGAGGACATAATCTATTGACTTTCTTATGCTGTTATAATTAGTTCTTACACTTGGCTATGTGATCTACCTTATTCTGTTTTTGCCCTGTTTTTGTAACTTCTATCCAAAGTTTTAATTTTTCAACATTAATAGAAAATTATCTGGATATATTTTGAAAACCTTTAGTTTGCTTTTCTAAAGGTATCAAAAAGCCTGTCTTGTTAGTTATTATCACTAAATCATTCTAATACTCATGAGCAAAGTCGAAACAAAAATAGGAAAACTTTCTATTTTCAGTTTTAATCCTCTAAAATTTACCTAATAATACAATGGGTATACTAATTGAAAAGAAATACTTTTTCTGTTTTTTTAGGTGTAATCCCTTTTCATGGATTTTCAATGTATGGTAAGTTGGTCTCTAAAATATTTACTATTGTATTCTACTTTAGAAAATTAACTTGAAGATCACACTATATATCACATCACCCACACACTTAACAATTTATTGTGAACATTTTTAAACATGGAGTTTAGTATTTGTTTATATGTCCAGTGGGGGAAAAAATTTAAAGAGTCATCGTAATTGTTCAGATGGTGATTGCTTGACAAATTAGAACTGGAACATACTATGAAATGGTTCTATACCATTTTTTAATCCAATGGAAACTACAGATACATGTTAATATTTATTTCAAATAGGTGTAAAGTGAGGTTCCTTAAATTCCTGAACTAATTCTCATAAATCTTCTGAAAAAAAAATATATATACTAGGTCAGAAAGAATGTGCAGTGAGGGACAACAGGGAGTTTGAGTTCGTGATGTCTCCAGACTGGTGGTTCGCACAGCAACAATTACGCTGAAGCATTTGGTCATCCTGAGATACACATGGGAAACACACGTGCAGGCCTGAGAGGCCTGAGTGCCGAAGGGGTTCGGAACAGGCCTCTCCAAGAAGTGCCCCTTGGCATGAGGATTATTTTGAGCTAAAGGCAATTGAGACCCTGTGGGCTCAAAAGAAACTTTTATCTCTCCCTGAAAGAATTTAAATTGGGGCCTTGACTGTAATAAGAGTTATTACCAGAAAAAAATTTGATGACCTATTCGTATGTCAGGGTAAACATCTATTTACTGAACACGTGCTCTCCTTACCATTCTGTGAATCATGGCCTGCCGCTCTGCAGCCTTGGGCTTCAGCGATCTCATTTCTTAGCTCATTTTACCTTTCCGCCTCTGAACCACTCATGCATGCCGGGTCTCTGACTCTCTCATGTATGTGAGGTCCCGTATATATGAAATTAAATTTGATTTTCTCCTGTCAATATGTCTCATGCTGGTTTGATTATTAGACCCCCAAAAGAACCTTTGTAGGGTAGAGGAAAATTCCTTTTCCTTAACACTGCCTTTCTTGCCTCCTGTGTCATTGAAGGAAGAATGCAAGAGCCTTAACAAAGATTAGCAGAGAAAGAATGTTCCATCAAATACCACTTAATTTAAAATTTTCCTGCATTACATACGAACTTATTGAAGGTTGTAATCCCCACTATTGCTACCCCCTCCCACTTTTGTGCTAAACAGAAATACTTTAAAATTTTACTTTTATAAAAAGAATCAGCAATAAATTAATACTTTTCTTTGTAAAAAGCCCCTCAGTGTCCAACATCAGACAGTCATGGTGAATGATGTAATAAAAAAAAAAAAATACTTTTAAAACTAGCATACAATGAAAAGGGTTCAAAAATATCTAGAACTTTGCATTTTGTTCTCCTCAGTGGTGTTGATCAAGCTGACTAGATGCTTTAACATAGTCACTGCAGTGCATACCAGTAGTCTGGAGGATCGTGACGTATAGGGCTCCCTGTTTTCTTTTCTTGCACAATCAAAATTTCATAACGGAATACATGATGTTATGGTGACCTTTCAGCCTATTTATCTTTTATAAATATGTGAATTTAAAATGAAAAACCTAAAAAGCTTAAGAATAGAAAGTTTTACCTCTAATAATAAAATGGTAGTAGCCTTTTATCCTATTTTAATAATTCCAACTGCAAGAATTTTTCAAATAAATAGTATTTAAAAGTGGTTTGGGAGACAGTTTAGATCTGCTAACAATGCTCAGAGTACAAAATACGTCAACTCCTGCCTATTCACATTTCTGGTCATTTCAATAGGCTAAGGGTTATACATCCAAGGGGAAAATGTTCACTAAGGAAATAGATGATGCAAAATGTTTGATAAAAAGTTTATATATACTATTTTAGAAAATATGTTAAGCATCCACAAAAACTTTAGCAGTAACCCCTTATTTAGAACCAGTAGACTAGAATAATCACAGATCATCCCCACGGAACTCTAATTAGTGCTCTACCACTTCAGTTTTAGTGACTGTATTTCTTTCAACCTACTTGTCTTTTAAAAATTAATTCAGACCTTTTCTCTAATTTAAACTTGTCTATGAATGACTATTATTACTCTAAAACATTGACTTGTTTTTCATGTTTGTGAACTTACTTTTAAAATTTTAGTAGTCCTGCAATATTATCAATTAATTTTTTTATTCTTTCAGTTGCACCACTTTGTTTTCTATACCACGAACCGTCCAAACTGTATCAGATATTCCGTGAGATGTATGTGCGTTTTTTCTTCAGACTTCACTCCATCTCTTCTCATCCTTCTGTAAGTTTATAAAAAATTGGATCAAATCAGACTCTAACCTGTTCTTTCTAAAGAAAAAGTCTCCCACTCAATTAAATTATAAAGCAGCAAATCTTAATTTGTGATGTCAAGCAACGTGTTTCTGTAGAAAAATGAAAGAGAAAAGGAAATCGATATTTAAATATTTTGGCAATAGAGAGAAAAAAGCCCTTTATTGATTGCATTTAAATGATCTTTTATATGTTAAAAGAAAAAACATAGAAATCTGCATTATTCTCTTGGACAAAGATGCCTACCTTCTTGGGACGCCGATTTCCTCATCTATGAAATGAGATTAATGATAAGTTTCTCTAAGGCTATAGAGAAGTCTGCAAGGCACCTGGGTAGTACTTGGCTCATGAGAGATGTCCAATAAATAAGTGGCTGCTGTTTTTATTGTTGTTCTGAGTATCATCACCATTATCCCTTTTTTGTTAATGAAAATCAAATATTTGTTTTTCACTTATTTTTTAGTATATTTGGCTAATTATAAGTCATCCTTTGGCCTCAGTATGAAAGTCAAGGAGAAGCATATTGGGAGTTGAACATTTTTATCTGTTTTATTTGGGCTGGTCCTTTATCCTATCTTTTTTCCCCCTATGAGCCTAAGTAAAAGCAATGTTTATCTTATTTCAGTTATACGTTTCCACTTTGGGGCCTGCTGGGGTCCACGTCTAAGTAAGTAGACTGACTTTTCCGAAGAAACTTTAAATTAGAATGTGTCAGGGCTACCAAGCTTCCCCAAAGAGGAGACTCTGTTGTTACTGTTGGAGCCATCGGAGTTCCGGTAACACACACACCTCTAGGTCCTTTTCCCTGCTGAAGAAATGAATTCCAACTGAGTGAATATGAGAAATATTCATTTATTAAAAGCACGTTATGAAGTAGAAGATGGGTCAAGCCTAAAACTGGCTAACCACATGGAGACGAGGTTTTGTACCCTGGAGTGGGGGAGGGGGTATTGGTTACAGCCAGGGAAGGTGGAGAGCTGGAATGCCAGGGGAGGGAGAGGTCTGTGTTATATTTAGGGCCCTGATGGGTGGTTACAAAGACATTCTTAGGTGATTGGCAAGTGAGGTCATTTCGATTGACATCTGGCTTCTATATAACTCTTTGCCTTGTGTGCATGTGCTTACCCAAATTCGTCTGTCATAATTAAATTCATGAACTTCCAGGCATACACATAGTATTATAGTGAAGCTTAAATTGTAGGCAAATTAGGTAGTACCTTCTGCGCAGGCATCTGTAGCCAGCTAGGACTATGGCCCTCCTGTCCTTTGTCTCTGGGGATGCAGGAGGGATTGATTCTCTAACTACCAGTAGGATGTTCTCTGGGCAGTCTCTAGACTGAGCCCCTATCCTTTGTTCCCCTGTCGCTCATGTCTGACTAGCTACTTAACACCGTCACTGCTACTAAACTAAGTGCTGTCCTTTGTCCCCCCAGTTTAGTCCTATGCTTTCCAATTCTACCTTCCTCCATCTTCAGTTTTGCTCTCATGCATTGCTAGTGAAAACTGGCAAATAACAAAAATCCAGGATGTCACAGATGAATAAATGAAACACCACCAATTACCTTGGGTTACTTCTCTCTGAGACAACTTGATTTAGTGTATATCTTATATTAATATTTAATCTAGAAAAATCAGAAATATATGAATAATTCTCTTTCTAAAACCTCATTCTTAGCATCAAATTTCTGATGCTCATATTCCGTACCATTTTATGCTTCAGTTTCTTTTTTCCCCCTAAGTTTTTTTAACTGGATGCTCAGTACACACCATGGCTTTTTCCCTGTGCAGAGCACTGAAGCTTGACACCGGGCAGTTCTGGACATTCCTCCTCCATCTCCATACTGACCCTGAGTGTCTATTGTCAGCTCACTGGTTTGGCCAGCCCCGTCTCTGCCCTTTGTCCAGTGGAATAAAGACTTCCAGGCGGTCATCTCCTTTTCTGACTTGAAGCCAGAATGAATATTTGGAACCATTACAGTCTTTTTTTTTCTTTAGAAACTCAAAAAGAGGATTAAAATTTCCTTACAAAGATCAATCCTGAGGAATGCTGAGCCACAAGAAAGACTTTATTCAGTCGTCAAGTAATAAACACACTTGAGAAACCATCTTTTTAAATCAGTTGCTCCTGTACTCTATAAATAATACCCTTTTATAAAAGTAGATTTCAGTGAAAAAATTATCTTCATATGAAATCAGCATTCTTGTTTGATGACTTTCTGGTGCAGATATCAAGCAATTAGCAGTCAGTCTTTCCCTGTAGATGGATTTCAAAGAAAGAGTGGAAAAAAAGCAGGAAATGCTTTCCCTGATGTGTGAGGCAGCTGGCAGGAAAGGGACATACGGAGGGAGAAGGTAGAAGGTGTGGCCGTAGCACCAGAGAAATGCCTGGAAACTGGAATGCATCCAGAAAAAACTAATTTTGCTGGGCCAAAGTGATAATACATGGCTTACAAAGTAACAGCTTTTCTATAAAATGATGTTTTCCTTGGACTTTCTGAATATTACATACCAAGTTATGTAGAGAACCCATTGTGTTAAAAAGGAGGCTCTTTAGCATCTCTGTAAGAATACATTTCCATAAAGGGGTAAAATATATCTTTAAATACAAGTTGAAGATCATTAGTGTAGTTCCTGTTTTTGACTCTTAAGCAATATAAAAAATACTTATGTTGAAAATATTCATGTCGGTAATCTTTCTCACTTCCATTTGAATAATTTATTGACAGTTAAATTTTAAAAACTAAAATATGTATCTCATTTGTGATTTATTATTGTACCCAGGGTATTGTATCACTCTGTTTGCTGTTTGAAACTCTTCTTCAAACTTATCTCCCCCAACTCTTTTATCATCTACGAGAAATTGGGGCTCAACCGTGAGTATTTTTCTCTCCTAATTGAAGAATAGATTGTTTGACATCAGAAGGCTTTTTCATCATTGTAAAGCACTTGCAAAGATGCAATAATTTTTCAGATAAATTAAACTAACAATTTCCGTAATAAAACAATTATTAAGTAGCAAACTGTTACTCTACATTGTGCCAAAAATTCTTGGAAGGATTATTTGCTAGGGTTTTTGTGCATGGTACAAGAACTACCAAAATGAATTACTAATTTTTATACATAATGAAAGGCACTGGCCAAAACTAAGACAAAAACTATGGAAACAAATACTACCTGAGAGTTGTAATTACACTGAAATTAAGTTAGTTCAGGCTAAATATATCAGAGGACAACTGATGGAAGCTTTATAGGTTAAAGTTTGCTGTCTTTTGTTAAAGGAAACTAGCTCAGTTAACGACCAGTGGTTGTACATTGATTCTTCCTTTCAAAAATTTGGATATGTGTTTATCAATCTCAGTATGAGTTATTGGTGCATATACAGGGAACTCTGGACTTCAATATTATTGGTTCACTTCTCTCTTTTTTTAACTCATAATGTCTAAGGCAACAGAAATTTCCAAATGATTTATTGAATGATTTATCAAAAATGATTTATCATGTTTTATTACTATCTCTATGCAACCATTTTCTCCTATTGAGGAGAACATATTTGAAAAGAGTATTAACTCTTTGAGACCGCAAAAGGAATTAATAGGAAATGGAACAGTTTAATATGTGTCTTCTCCATACTTGAATCCACATCAGATGGAGGGATGAGTGCGTGGGTTTAACAGACAGACCCAGATTCAAATTCTCTCTCTACCAAATTGTATATACCTGGTCCAATTAAATTTATCTCAAGAGCCTCAATTTCTCACTTTAAATCAAAATAATTTAATTTCCTTGTCTTTAAAATCAAAAAATTCCTTAAAAATTGGTTCAAATACATGAAGTAAAAATATGTATAGCAACAGGAAAGGAAAAGACAAATTCACGATTATTGTTGGAGACGCTAGCATTTCTTTCTCAATCAATAGAAAAAGTAGAAAGTTAGCAAGTATATAGAAGTCTTGAACATTGCCAACAAACTTGATTTCACTGCCATTTATAGGACATTCTGCTTAGCACTAACAGAACATAAATTCGTTTCAAGTGAACATGGGACATTTACCAAGACAGATCATATTCTGGGTCATATAACAAACCTCAACAAATCGAAAAGAATTGAAATCTTATAAAGCATGTTGTCTAACTAAATGCAACAGAATTAAAGTAGAAACCAATAATAGAAAGATATCACATCTTTCCAAATACTTGGAAATTAAACAACAACACACACTGTGTTATCCTTGGTCAAAGAGAGAGTCACAAGAGAAATGAAGAAACACTTTTAATTGAATGACAATGAAAACACAACATATCAAAATTCGTTGGGTGGATTAAAGCAGTGCTTTGAGAGCAATTGATACCATCACATATTTTAGAAAAGAAGAAAGGTCTCAAACCTATGGTCTAACTTTTACCTTAAACAAGTAGAAAGAAAAGAGCAAAATAAACCTAAAGCAAGTATAAGGAAGGAAATGATAAATATACGAGCATAAATCATTGAAACTTAAAATAGAAAAACAGCAGATAAAGTCAACAAAACCAAAAACTGACTCTTTCAAAAGAGAATAAAATGAATAAACCTCTAGCCAGAATAATAATTAAAAAAAGGTAGAAGATACAAACATCAAACTCAGGAATGAGAGCGGTGATGTCATTCCAATTCCATAGATATTAAAAGGATAATTAGGAAATATTATGAATAACTTTATGTCTATAATATGATAACTTAGATAAAACGCACAAAGCGTCAATGCTTACTCTAGAAATAGATAACCAGAATATTTCTATATCAAAGAAATTATATTTGGAATTAAAAACCTTCCAACATCATCAGTTTTAATTTATAAAAGTCTTTTAAAAATTGACTTTTAGCTTGACAATTCAAGTTTTATACTTTCTCCTACATAAGAATTTTAATGTTTATCATAAGTCATTAAAATAAAGTTGTTCCTTTTAATTATTAAAGTATATAAACAAGTTAGAAAAAATATCAGAATTTTAGTTTTTAGCAATAAACTAAATGTCTTTATCCTAGTAAAGAAAAGTCTGATTACATTCAAATATTCCTTGCACAACAGTCAAAAAAGAAGTCAATTTTTACAAATTTAAGGAAAAAAGACTCTGGAACTCATCCATGCTATCATCCTGATATTTGACTTCCAGACTCCAGAACTGTCAGAAATAAATATCTGTTGTTTATAATCCACACAGTCTATGGTAATTTGTTATAACAGAATGAACTAAGGTACCTACAAAAAAAATGTTTTAACAAAGATATAAATAATAATCCAACAGTGAAGATAAATTAGACTAAAAAAATACTCAATTCAAGAATAGGCAGGAAAAGAGGGAAAAAGGAATAAAGAAAATATGGAACAAATAAAATATGTTTAGCAAGATAGGAGATAATGTCAATTAATATTACTTTAATAATGTCAGTTACACTAAGTGAAAATGAAATAAACATGCCAATTAAAAGACAAACTGCCACATGGGGAGACCTAACTGTACTACTGACAAGAAAGCCACATAAAAAAGACAATGATAATATTTTAAAAGTAAAAGGATAGAAAAGTATACACCGTGCAAACCGTAATCAAAAGAAAGCTGGAATGGCTATATCAGACATAGTAGATTTCTTAACAGGGATAAAGACATTATATATTTACCATTGCATTGGAGGTTAGAGTTTTAACATATACATTGATGTGTTTGTGTGAGCAGAGCACAGACATTCAGTGTGGTAATAGTGCCCTGAGGTTACAATATACATCTTTAATTAATCACATTCTACTTTTAGATAAACTCCAGGCCCGGATGGCTTCGCTAGCAAATTCTGCCAAACATTTTAGGAAGAAATACTGTCAGTCTTTGTTTTCTCTGGCCGCTATCAAGATTTTTGTCTTTAGGTCTCAGAAGTTTGGTTTTGTTGAATCTGGGCATGGATTTCTTTGGCTTTATATTCTTTGGGGTTTGCTATACCCTTTGATTCAGGAGGCTTCTGTCTTTTGCCAAATTTAGGAAGTTGCAACCATTATTTCTTCATTTTTTTTTTTTTCTGCACCATACTCATTCTCCTTTTCTTCTGAGATTCCGATGATACAAATATTAAAACTTCTGGTCTTATTTCACAGGTCCCCGAAGCGCTGTTCAATTTATTTTCAATCCTTTTACTCTGGTTCGGGTTAGATTCTTTCTATTGATCTGTATTCAAATTCACTCCCTCTTTCTTGGGTCATTTTCATTTTGCTGTTGGATCCATCCCATGAGGATTTTTGATTTGTTGTTCTTGTGTTTTTTCAGTTCTAAAATTTCCATTGGTTCTTAATAAAACTCATAGAACTGTGCATGAATAAGGGTAAATTTTATTATACATAAATTATAGCTCACTAAACTTTATTTTTAAGAAACTAATTCTGTGCTGTATATGGGGAGAGCCCAATGTGTGATACCGTTGTTCTAGTAAGACACTATGAGAGATCCAGCAAAATGAAACTAGTTGAAGTTAATAATTAGACTTAAAAGCCAGTGAATTTAAAAAATTTTAAATATCCAGTGGCCAAAAGTTTCTTTGACATCACTAAACAGATATTGTAAAACTAACCAAAAAATTTAATTTGTCAATATTGCTTTGCATTTGTTCTATTAGAACAATAGTTATCTCATATTGAGGAATTTCTGAAACTTGAGGGGATTTTTCAGTCTTAAGAGAATATGACACCAACAAAAGTGATCTCTGAGTTCCTTTCTCTTGTTTTAAGAGGATAACCCAAATATTTATCTATATAATAACAATTCCAGCAGAGTTTGGCTAGCACCTCTCAGGGGCAGAAAAATGACGTTTAGATACTAATAGAACAGAACTGTGAGGAACCTAGTTTATGTTTTAAGGCATTAAAGGCAAAAAGAGTTCATTTCCTGATTACAGAGATAAATTGCTATTGTAACATAACCTACTTATAAATAGTGGGATCTTATACCTCTTAGCATTTTTTTTTTTTTTTTTTTTTTTTTTTTTTTTTTTTTTTTGCAAAACGGAATTCAGTTGAATTTTTCTGGTTGATCTTTAAATGAAGGGTTTGAAATCAGAAATCTATTTCTAAGGTCCCTTATGGCATTAAAACTATTTTCCTTTGATTTTAAAAGCTCCTACCTGTTGTTTTATTTTATTCATCCTATGTAGCCATTTGACTGAAATGTAGGAATATAATTTTTTTAAACACCTATAGCACTCGGTCTTCCTAGGTGGTCTCCCATCCAAGTACTAAACAGGCCCGATCCTGCTTAGCTTCCGAGATCAGATGAGATCAGGCGTGTGGAATAAATGTTTTGAATAGGAAAAATATTCAGCTTTCAAGCACCATTTCAAGTGTTTTGAATAAAAATTCAAATGATCATGGCTTGCCTGAAACCGTTAAGACACACCCTGAAAAACAAAAGGTAGAAGGGAGTTTTCTAAAGGATGAACTATATAACGTATAAGTCTTCCTCTTAATACTCTGAGACCACTAATTTGAGGACTCGTGGTTCCTGGCCATTGCACTTTTGCACCTTTTAAGAGAGTACGTGAGTTCTAAACGCCCAGGTGATTTCTAAGACTCACAAAGGAGTTACCTTAACAAAAGAATTGGTTGGGCTCTTCCAACCTTTTATAAGAGGAAAAAAAAAAACCACACTGGTAAAATTTATTTTTTCTTTGCTTACAGACTTCGCATATCATTTAAATGGATGGTTCGAGCTTTCTCTGGATACTTAGCTACAGATCAACTCTTGCTTTTGTGGGATAGAATTCTAGGATACAACTCTCTGGAAATTCTTGCTGGTAAGATTAAGTGCTTGTCTGTAAAACTCATACTGTTTCTATAGTGAAGTCCTTTTCCTTTCTAACATCTGCCATCTCTAATTAGAGTTTGAGTCTGCAGTTATGTCATTTCTAATTCATGAACATTTAATAGATATGTCTGCCTTAGAAGACAAGTACTGAGGTTCTGCTCTCTAGGTATGTCTGTGTAACTGCTCAACATCAGCCTGTTCCTAACCATTCTTCTTGGCTCCCTGGAAAATCCGTTTCTCCTCCTGTCCCCCTTTTAGTCCAGCCAGGGCTTACCAGCTCTCAGCACCTGTGAGGTCTGTGCAACAGAGTGCAGGTATTCATTCTACTCTGGACTCCTCTGACTGTCAGCATTTGTTCTGGACCCCTTCTCAACTGTCCTATAAAATCCAAACTGACACTCAGCCTTCCTGCACCAATGAAATCTCAGCTCTTCTGGACTTCAGTTTATATTGAATTCAAAACCTTTTCCTTTATGTCTCTAACTCCCGCCGTGGTGGCTGAATTTCCCCTTTTAGGTATTTTCTTAAGCCTAAAATATTTCATTTTTTTCAGCAAGCCACATTTTCACCATTTATTTAATAATTAAGCAGTTCTTATGACAGATATCGCACAAGACAACTGTACGATAGCACGTGGGGTACAGAATTCTTATTAATTATTTTATTTTTCTTCTCTTGTACCAAAGTAAACTCAGTTATTTTTATCATTGGGATTACCAGGAAATTCAAATAAATATTTTAAGGTTTTCACAACAATGAATGGAGAACAAAAAAAATTGGCAGAGTGCTGGACCCCACCTTCTCCAGTTGTGTGATATTAAACAAATTTTTAAACTGTGTCAACCTGTGTTTCCTTACCTTGTATCAATAGCATTGTAAAGACACTTTTCTGGGATATTGTGAAAATAATGCTTAATTGAAGAAGATCCTTTTCTTGTAGAAGATTCTCTACATACTATATTAACATACTCTTTGAATGCTCAGAGGTCTAGAGTAATTGGGTAGCATTTGAAAAGGAGTATTAAAGTAATACTAAAGTGCAATGAAGATAAATGTCACCACTGCTGTAGTCAAAGGCATCTGTCACTTACTAATGTTTTCAACAACTCCTAGTATCCTTCTATCCCAATTGTTTTTAAAGCCTATACAAATATGAGTTAAATATGAGCCCGCATCCCTGTTGGACGAATGACAGTGATATATATAATCTAGAGCTAGAAGGAGTCTTAGTGGTCATCAGGTATGTCTTCTTTTAGGCGGTCCTCATCCTCTCTCTGTACACTTCAGTACAGGGTAATCCCTGTCTTAACAGGTGGCCCATTTCATTTCTGGATAATAACGACTTGCTAAAACATACTCCTGTTAAACCAGGGATCATCATGTTTTTTTCCATGCTCACATCCCATCCTTTCTCCAAAGTCTTCTGTTTTCCGGGCCAGATAGACTTGCTTTCTGCTACCATTTCTCAGACGACAGGATTTTAGACTTTCCACCAAATAACTTCCCTCAGCATATGTCATAAGTTTTTAAAAGTATTATATATAGCGTTTTTTTATCATTTCAAAAAATTATTAGAGTAAGTTAAAGAAAGGAGGTCAGTATAAGAAAGTGCTTTCTAATAATTAGGACTTTTCAAAAGTAGAATGGGCTTTTTAACTGTCACCTGAAGGGTTAAGAGGTTTTCTGCTATGAAAGAAATGTTGAATTGGAAGGCCTCCAAGGCCTTCCTTTAATTTCAATTCTCTCGGCTCTGTGACTTATCACCCCTCAACAAACAGAAGTATAAGAGAGCTAAATGAATGCTGAATACCTCATTTGCTCTAAGCAGACACAAAGCTATGAGCTCAGTGCCTTAATAAAAAAGTTACTGATGAATAGGTAGAAAAGCAATCCACACTACTTTTCCTGAGAGCTTTTTTAAAATCAACATAGAAGAATTATAGAACATCTGGAAATGGAGCCAGATTGATAGGAACTCCCCTACCATGGAATTCAAATAAAGAGTCACAGGGAAGATAACTTTATATAGATGTATACAAATTAGTTTTGATTATTTCAAATATTTTGTTATTTTTTAGTCAGAGTATTTTGTATCCACCTTTTTTGCTCAAATGAGTTATTTTATATTTGCTAGAAATATTTTAGTAAACATTTCTGGCTTTAATTGCGAATTAATTAGAGCCTTTGCAGAACAGTTTAAAGCAAAGGTGTCTTATTGTCCATGATAGAGTTGCTTAAAATTAATGAGAATGGTTTAAAAGACCAAAGGTAAAACTTGGCATTTCTACATTTCATATGAAACGTGATTTTGAAAATATCCTACAGTATAGACGTTTTCTCCTTGGCAAACAAGCCCGTTCTGTGGAAGGGCTGGGCAAAGCAAACATGAAGCGGACGGAAAGGAACTTCTGTGATGTGACACCAAGATAAATAAAGGGTATGAGCACATAGGCATTTTGGATGCTGAGGTCAATGAGTGAACTGCTCTTTTTTCCCCTTCTTATCTACCTTTGGAAAAACAATTTCCCGCCATGTAAAACTCTTTCCTGCTACAGCAGAAAATTTGACCATCCTGTCCAGCTTTTACCAACTCTGTTAAATTATACACACAAAAAATGGAAGTGATGATCACACTCCCTAGCTTCTAAAATGTCTCCACTGTCAAATAGGATTGCAGGTATTAGGAAACTATAAAGAAGATGCTGGTTCACATCCTTGGTGTTCTTTGATATTCCTGTGAACGAAGAAGCTCAGTGACTTCAAAGTACTTCTTTTTTTTAAAGAATCAAAGGGTAAATTCTTCATTCCAGATCTCTTATATGCCTTGTTACATATTAGATAATTTCAGCTGATTTAACCTTTTAAATTTTGTTCTACCACTGCTATTTTTCCCCCAGAATTTTTCTCTCTAATTCTAATGCTTTTTTGCCACGCTGTCCAAAATCTGTTGTCCTCTAGAAAAATGCCTGTGCTTCCCAGCCTCTGGTTGCACTCTGCCTCTGTCTGGCAAAATTGAGAGGCCTGGGTCCTGACCCCTCCTCAGCCTCACCCTCCTCCCTGGGACCACCGTGGCGTCACCCTTCACACCATCTCTAGAAACCCATTCTGGGCAACAGCAGAGAAAATGGTTCTCAGGAGAGCACACAGATTCCCATGTTAGGGATGTCATTACTGCTTACCTACGGCCTCAATAATGTCGTCACATTGTGGTTAGATGCTTGGGCCAGAGCCAGGGTTGTTGTAGTCAGTCTACTATTTTCTGCCTGTATGACTCTGAACATGTCACTCAAACTCACTGTGCCTCAGTTTCCACATTGTAAAGTGGGGTTAAAAGTAGTATTTAACTCGTAGAGTTGGTATTAGAATTAACTGCTATTATTATTCTCATAGTAGAAATATATATCTATTCACATTAACTATGCAGTATGCTTAGGAACCAGTCTTCCAAATAATTTTGAAGATTTCTTACCATTCATTTCCTAAACTTCATAGCCTCATTGGGTAGTAAATGCATTACCACCACTGGTGTTGGGGGCGGGGGGCGGGTAATGGGGAAGAAATCAAGAGTCATCTCCAGACAGTACTGTCTCCGTATCAGGGATGCCTGCCTCCTGCATGAGCCCTTCCATCGCTCGCAGTGACTCATCCTCTCACGTGGGGTTTTATGGTAGATTCTATAATGAGAAGTATTGCATGTTAGCATTACTCTTTTTTAAATGCCTGTGTTTAATGGAAGCAAAAATCCAAATGTTGTTTTCTACTCAGAGTATAATGACCTTCAAGGTATCCCATAATGGTATCCCCGCCCCGCCACAAAGTTTCACCTTTTTCCTATAGCTAACATGGATGCAAATGTCAGGATCAATTCCATAGCAGCTCTTCCCACAGACATATCCATTTGTGACACTCTAAGAAAGTTCAATGATGAGTATAAAAATATAAATATAACAAAATATTATGAAGATATTTTTAAGAAAAGTAATAATCACATTTTTATCAGGATGCTTCCTCAATACATATGAAACATGATATATTTAAAAATTCGTTCTCCATTTAACTTTTCAGAAGCCTCTCTATCGCATCGGTAAGAAACATCTGCATCAAAATAGATCTTAATTTATAAGACAGACATTAGGTCTTAATACCATTTAAAATTTTTTATAATTTAAATTTTAAGTATGGAAGAAACAATTTATAAAATGGCTGTTTTAAGACCATCGAATCTTTCTTTTTCCCCAAATTGTGAAATACAGTTTATCTAGCTGTCAAGTACTGTTCCCCAGAGGAGACAACTTCCATTCACCACAAGACCTTAACTCGGAACGCAGGCATGCAGCCGTGTAAAGCACTAGTTCTGCGCTCTCGTAGTGGGTTGTGGGCAGAGCAGTAAATTTGCCAGGCTGATGAGTAGGCCAGCAATTGAAATAGTGTGCATTCTTTTCCAGTGCTGGCAGCTGCCGTGTTTGCTTTCCGAGCAGTAAACCTGATGGAAGTGACATCACTGGCTGCAGCTGAAGTAAGGATAAGTTTCACTCTGATGGGATGGAAATAGTTCCTGAGAGATTGCCAGTCTCGGGCACTTGAGTCTCAGATGCATAAGACAGACTTTACTCATACCTAATTTTTTAAATTAGGTAAAACGTGTAAGTTCTGAGCTAAGTAATATTAAGAATTCAAAATTCCTTAATATCTTAAAAATAATCTTCTTGTAAAAGAGTCATAAAAAAGATTATTATAGGAAACCACTACACCCATTATGGGAAACAAGATATCTAGTAATTTTAATAGAAACTATTGGGTCTTATGTTGCATTTGTGTGTGTGTGCGCACGCGCGCGCGCGCGCGCGTGTGTGTGTGTGTGTGTGTGTGTGTTCAGGTCCATGTGTTATGCTCACAGAACGAAGAAGAGCTAGTCGAGAGAGTTAAAGAGCGTGTGTTTGGATGATATATAGTAAAGATACATGGGCTTTTTTGGTTATTTTTAATTGTGGGTTAATTATTTAAAGCTGATTTCTTTTCGGTAGTATAATTTATACCTGAAACATCTTTTGGTTAAATAAGAATTTACCCTATTACTCTATTTATCACTCATAGAAATATAAATTTTATCCTTAAAATAGTTGCTACATTCTTTGTTTAAAGGGAAGAGGATGTTTATGCGTCTTGCAACTGAATCAACATTGCTTCCATCTCAAAATGATTTCCTGAAATCAGTTACTCCTTATACCAGTACCACAGGACTAGGATTCATAATGTACGTTTATTTATAGAAGCAAGTTGAAATGTTAGACCTCTTATAAACTCATGCTACTTTGTGTATTTGAAGAAGGCTCACGGCTAAAGTCCAGGTTATTTTCTACTGCACATTTTAGCATTTGGCACATATTCTAACATTAAGATACTCAGAAAAGAGAAGGGCAGACGTAGCTTCATTGCAGAGGTTTAGGACAAATCCGAAGAACTTAGAGTCTGTGTCAATGCCGGAATTACATTGTAATGGTGTTTCTGTTTTACCTTATTTCATAGGCTTAACTTTGCTGTTTAGAAAACTGATATTAATAATTTTTATTGTTTTTTGTTTCAGGCAGTTCTTGCTGACCTTTCTACTTTAAAAGTTATGCCTCTTCTTCAGATATTTTTGTTTGCTACTGTCACCTGATCTTCTTCAAGGTCACTGACAACGTATTTAGTTTTTCATTAGAAATTAATCATGAACTATGCAAACTCTGCATAAAACCAAAATTAAACTTCGTATATAAGCCAATAAAGATCATGTTCCCTCCTCAGTTAAACCTAAGTAGTTTTTCACTTTTTAAACAATAACTCTGCACACCAAATATTGTGCTGCATGCTGCTGATTTCCAAGAGAGAAGCAATAGACATAACTTCTGCTAAAGTGAGCATACTATATATATAATTCTGACTTGTAAAAAGCATGTAACAATATATGCAATAAGAACTAAAGATACTGTAATAAACTTGAAGAGGTAATGTAGCCACTGGGACAATTCTCTTATGTCAGTTTGTAAATTTATCTCTGATGTACTGTTTTGTCTTACAAATTGCTCTTCACTCAGAGCCAGGGGTGGGGTAGGATGTGGGAAGACTTGAAAAAGATCATGCTTTTAAGTAGAAATTCAAATGTACTTTGGTGTTTTTAACAACTTTTCTCTCACCAGAGATCTTCTAGATCCCTCTCCACTTTATTTCTCCCTTAAACTTTTCTACTGGGGAAGGTCAAATACAATTGTGTCCATCTGACAGTATTTTATTCATTATTTTTTGAAAAAAGATAAAATTCTGGAGTGATCTGTTCAAACTTCTTAGCCTTCCATCTCTTGATTAGAAGGCTTGACACTGCTAAGGCCTGTTGCCAAATTCTGTTACTTTGAAAATATACAAAGATGACACCTAAGGATTCAGTGAAGGGAATGAAAATTAAAAATCATATCCACTTTTGCTGAAGGCTTGTTTAATGACATTTACTTATAGGGCAGAGCAGCCATGAAAGACTAGAAGTAGGGTCTAGACATTCATTCTAGCACTGAAGACATTGTGCAAGGCATCAATCTTATTTTGGTCTTCATTATCAGGGAAGTGTCTAATTGTATATTACTTGCTAAGGACCTACCATTTCTGCAGTACGAAGTAATTGTGTATGAAAAGAATCCAAAAACCATTGTCTTTCAATTTTAGGTTCAAATTCAAGATGCCGATCATTTTAACAAAACTCTAAATCAACAGATTGATACTCTTACTGAATGCCTAGAATTGTATTGTTTTCTCCAAATGTATTTCCTGAGTCATTTTTCGATAGAGTATATATTAGGAAATGTATGAGGTTTAGCACAGTACTATAACCGTGGTGGAATTTAATATAAGTAGGTATTAATTTGAAAATCTTCATTATATATATGCTTTTATTCATCTAGTACTTGTTGACTTACTGAGGACAAAATTTATTCAGTGACTGGTTCCTAATAAAGCCTATTTTATTGCTTTTGAAGGTGATACAGGTGGACGCATGCGCTTTGCCATGCTGTGTGTGCAGATGCGCACTCATCACAAGGATGCGCACACACCGCTGGCTGTTATCTCCCTCCTTCCTCACTCTGAGAAGCTAGGAAAAAATATGTTTGGGAGAGAGAGTTTTAAATGATTAAGGCCAGATTCGTACAGATACACACATCTTTGGCCTTTTTCTTTAGAAGAATGTTCATAAGCAGCAATGTGGCGGTAGAGTAGAAAATATCCCTAGGCTGGACAGTTCTGAGTCTAGCCATACGTCCCTGGATAATTTAATCTCTTATCTGCAAATGCGGGGCGAGGTGCGGAAGGACAGGCAGCAGGAAATTATTGCATTTGCTCTGTTTACCTTATAGGATTGAGTAAGACCAAATGAGAAAAAGTATTTGAAAGTGATTTTTTTAAACTGTAAAATATAAGATGTTGTTGGCAATTAATTTTAAATATGATGTTTTAAAAGTCCAGTGGTAGAAGAGACTATATGACAAATGTCCAACCTCATTAGCATTTGAATGACTTTATCTGATAATTTAAGACTATGTCTATAAAAAAAATAAATAAATGGATCATGGCATAGGAAATCCTCACATTGGGATCAGGCATCTGCAGCCAGTACTAGATCTGAATCCCAAAGCCAGGCCTAGCAGGCTGCCACACATTTGCTGCTGTCACAAACCCCTCTCAGCCATGTAGCCGTATGCCATGCACGTTGTCTCTTAACTTGGCCGCTTGTTAAAACACTGCACTGAGGGCAGTCAGGCTGTCCCGCCCACTCCATCTCTAACTGCACCTCCTCGCACTACTCCTCCTGGCTCCCTTCCTCCTGCGTTCTCCTGTGCCGTCTCCTACATTGCCGGACACCCCCTCACATCTGCTCTGCCAGTTCTCACAAGGATCTGAGTGACCAGTGCTGCTGATGTAATTATTTACCTATGGCATTGGCATTCATGGTGAAATCGACTACTAGACAGATAATAATTGGCTCTTCTATTTTTCAATTCACCCACTAATGTAATATATATGACCTTATACTATAGAAGAGTTTATTGAACAATATTTTTTACCAGAAAGTTTTGGTAATGCAGCATTCTGGCTCATTGAAATTTCCAGCGTGTCTAAACTGCATAGCACCCCCTCACACTCAGCATGTATTTTTTCTTTCGATTTCATAGAGAAAATGGAGAACTTTAGGCTTGAACTCCCTCTCAACCTATCACTTCAAAACTCAGCTTTACCCTCCATATACTTCTCCCCTTCCTTCTTGTTTCAGGAAGTATCTAATCTATTCCTACAGCTATGTGTATACAGATCCAATTGGGTCATTTAAATGCTTAAAAAATTAACTGGCATTCCATTGCTTAAAGGACAAAGCCCAGGCTCTGTCACAAAGCAGGGCAAATTCTCCACGGTTTGGTCTTTCCGTTCCTGTGTTCACACGCACATCCATTACCCTGAACGACAGCTCCCACCAGGTTACAGGCAGGTCCTCCACCAGCCATGCCACGCACATTGTCTCTGCCAGAAGGACCTCCATTTTTTCAAGGCCCCACTAAAATATCTCTATTGTGATGATATCCTGGAGCTGCAAATTAGAATTATGCCCTTTTCTTTGTTCTCATAAAGCTGTTCATCCACTAATACAGTGCTAGGTTTCGAATGATAGGTTTTCGTGTATGTGTTCTGATTCTCGCATCACTTTTTGTGAGAATTTTCGTTGACTCGTCCTAGGATATGGAAGATGAAGGAAGGTGTTTGTCCATAGGTATTTGTTCTGAAAATTGTCAGGATCCGTTTTTCTTCAAATATAATTCCTTCTCAGTATCAAGACTCCCTTTGTCCATAAAGGCTCTAATTTTTATTTAGTAATCTAACCGCATCCCCAAGTACTCCAGGTAAGGTTGACGCCTGCCTATAGGGCCTCTGGGTCCTGGCCAAGCCAGTCACCATATACTATCCCTCTGGCCTCAGGGATTGCTTCAGCATCCATGCAAAATCTCAGGCCACTGAGGACCAGTGAAACTTGACTAAAAGACTTTGGCTTAATCTCTCAGGGAAGCTGGATATGCAAAAGACATAGGAGGTGCTGTAGCTTGGGAATGGAAAGAGGGAAAAGCTGCTCCGTGTACCTTGTTGGTTCCCAGGTCACACATCACCAGTCTACCCCTGGACTGTTTTGTCACACAAGCCAAAAGATCCTAACTGAAGGTATAGTTATTTTACCTTTTAGGTGATCCATTATATCATGGGTATCATTATTTTGTACAGGACCTCTGTGTACATACTGCTTAAACTAGAGGAATCTTTTTTTACCTTTTTCAATCAAGGCGCCCCATGATTTTACAAGGATGAATTCTATGTCCTAGACCTACTAAGCTACCTGAAGTACCTTGAACACATAGTATGTCTCTCGCCTTTGGCCCTTTGCGCGTATAGCACACTCTGCTTGGAATGCCTTCTCTCCCCTCTTTACCTTTTACTTGTACCTCAAATCCCAACTCAGGTGTTGCATCATCAGAAAAGAGGACTTGTCTTATGAATTCTCATACCCTAAGTGTACATAATCTGTATCATAATCATATTGTAGCTTATTTTTCTCTTCTACTAGACTGTAACTCCTTTAAGGGCAAAAATGGTTTCTTTTTTAGCTTTATACCTCTAGAACCTGGTATAGTGCTTATCCCATAATGGGCTTTAATAAATGTTTATCGAATGAATGAATGAATGAAGTCACCTAATATAAACCACTCATTCTGATGACAAAACTTGCTCAGTTCAGCATAATAACTTCTTGTCCAGTATCGCACAATTGTTTTACTTACTATGTTGATTTGTGGAGTTGCCTGTAGAAGTCCAAAAGGGAACAGTATTTTGAGAGAGAAACAAAGTAAATGTGTCAGCTCGCTCAATGTTTTTCATTTAAATCAACTTTACTAAGGTATAATTTATATACAGTAAAATGTATGCATTTTAAGTATATAGTTCTCTTAGGTTTGACAAATGTATGTACCCACATCACCACTACCACAGTCAAGAACATTTCCATCACCTAAATCAGTTTCCTTTGTGCCCTACTCAACATCCCGTATACACATTCACGCTCAATAGCCACTGGTATTCTTCTGTCCCTACAGATTAGAAGATTAGATTGGTCTTTTCTAGAGTTTCATGTGAATGGAATCTCTCTCTATATATACATATATATATACTCTTTTGTTTCTGGCTTCCTTTCTCAGAATAATGTTTTAAGATTCATCCATGTCCTTGTGTAATTTGTAGTGCATTCCTTTTTATCACTGAGTAATATTTCATTGTATAAATATTTCACAATTTGTTTATGTATCATTGTTAATAGACATGTTTTCTCATGTTTTGGTGTATTATGGATTCAGCTACTATAAACATTTGTGTACAAGCCTTCATGTGGACATAGATCTTCTTTTCTTCAGGATAAATACCTAGGAGCAGAATTGATGAGTCATATGTAAGCGTAAGTTTAACTTTCTAAGAGATCTCCAAACTCTTTTCTGAAGTAGTTCTTCCATTTTACATCCCCACTAGTGATGTATAGGGGCTCTAGTTGTTCCAAATCCTCAC
The DNA here is from genome assembly GCF_014176215.1 of Rousettus aegyptiacus. NCBI lineage: Eukaryota > Metazoa > Chordata > Mammalia > Chiroptera > Pteropodidae > Rousettus > Rousettus aegyptiacus. The sequence continues at coordinate 14,873,421 of NW_023416285.1, forward strand.
CAACACTTGCTATTATCATGTTGGTCATTCTAATAGTGATTTTTAATTTGCATTTCCCTAACTGCTAATGATGTTAAGTATCTTTTCATGCTTACATGCCATTTATACTTATTTTTTTGTAAAGTGTTCAAATCTTTTGTTCATTTTTAATCAAGATCTTCTTAAGCTGTAAGAACTCTTAATTCTGGATACACTTATGGTTTGTAAAATTTTCTCCTGGCCTAAGGTTTGTCTCTGAATTTTCTTAAGTATTTTTCAAGAGAAAAAGTTTTAATTTTGCTGAGTTCAGTGTATCTATTTTATCTTTTATGGTTCATATTTTTGTGTCCTTTCGAAGAAATATTTTTATAACTCAAGATTTTTTTCCTACGTTTTCTTTTAGAAACTTGATAGTTTTAGGTTTTACTTCTTGGCCTATGAACCTTTCTCTTTTTTGTTGTTAATTTTTGTGTATGACACAAGTTATGAGTTGAAGATCATGTTTTTGCATATAGACATACAATTGTTCCAACACCATTTGCTGAAAAAACTATCCTTTGCCCTTTATGCCAGCACCTGGGTGTAAAATAAATCGATTATATATATATATATATATATATATATATATATATATATATATATATATATATGGGCTTGTTTCTGGATGCTCTATTCTGTTTCATGGATTTATGTCTGTTCCTATTCCATTACCACACTGTGTTGATTTTTATAGCTTTAGAGTAAATCTTGAAATCAAGTAGTGTAAGTCCTCTAATTTTCTCTATGTCAAAAATGTTTTGGTTATTCTAAATTCTTTGCATTTCTAAATAACTATTAGAATCAAATTTTTCTCTTGTACTTTTTTTAAAAAGCTGCTGGAATTTGTATTGAGATAGCTTTGAATCTAAAAATTAGCGTGGGGAAAATGAACATTGAGTCTTCCAGTCTGTGAACACAGCATCTCTCTCCATTTATTGAGGTTGTTTTTTATTTTATTTAGCAATATTTTGCAGTTCTCCATGTACAGGTCTTGCACATATTTTGTTGAAATTACTCCTAGTTATTTCACATGTTCATGTTCTTGTAAATGGTATTTTTAATTTCAATTTATAATGGTCTGTTAATATATAGAGATGCAATAGATTTTTTTATATTGATCTTATATCCTGAGACCTTATTAAACTTACTACTTCTAGTATTTTTTTTTTTTTGGAGCTTCCCTAAGATTTTCTACTATACAATATGTCATCTATAAATAAAGATAATTTTACTTTTTAAAAAATCTATATGCCTTTTACTTATTTTTTCCTTTATTCATTGACTAGAACCTGCAATAGAATATACGGAAGTGTTGCAGCTCACTTAATTTAAAATGAAATGGACTTCTTTCTTGAATAAGTAGAACCAGTATTTTAAATATATATCGATTTAATAGTTTGGCCAATTTAGGTATAAAACAGTGGGAGGAACAGAAACAGGCAGGAGCACAGTGCAGTGGGGAGAGATACTGATACACAGTGAAGATAAATTGGGTAGCTCTGCTGCCGATCATCTAAATGGCTTCTTCAAATCATTATTTTAACTTAAGCCGTTGGCTTCAGGTATTATCAATGCCTTTGCCATGTTAATTAGGTAATTGTTTTTGTATTACTTCTTTGTATTACTCCTTTGTTCTTAAAACTTTTTTTAGACATGTGGTATGCATATATATCATTCAACAAACATCAGATGCCTACTCTTGAGCAAGGTACTGTACAGAGAATTTAATGTTTCTATATATTTGTATGTTTGCTTTTTTAGTAACAAATGTGGTAAGAGGCAGTACTTTTTATGGAAAGAGAATACTAACACCTCTTTTTTGAAGTAATGGCCCCATCTGTCCTATGGTAAGAAAAATAATGGTTCATGTCTTAGTACCATAATCCCTGAATACATTTCCTTACATGACAAAAGGCACGTTATCATAATCCACTTCCTCTCACGAAAATTGAGTTTACCATATCAACAGTAACATATGACAGTAAGTTCACACTGCTTCAATTCTCTTACCTATAAAATAAGTGATTCTACCTGTCTAGTTTCTCTCCTGTGGTGTTTACAATGAACAAATGAGATAAAATATGTTAAAGGATTTTAAAGACTACATGCTATTATTCCAATGCAGATAAGAAAAATACCCCAGAAAGCTGGGCTTTTCTATAAGGCAAGTGTGATGGAGGAAGAGGGGTACTGGGGGAAGTGTACGGCCAGGTCCTGATGCTTCCTTTCCGTGTAGGGGGAGTTCACTGCTGTTCTGCTCCTCGCTTCTCCCTGTGGAGAGGAGGGAATTATGTTGGTAACGTAGGGTCAGTGAGTGGGCTTCTAAAGCCAACACCTTTCTCTCATCTTTCTCTTGGGATCCAGCAGCCCACAGCGAACATGTGTTTTGTACTGCTCCTCTTTATTCTCAGTTTTAGAAAATATGGACCCTGGAGTATTGGGAGGTGGCAGGATAACAGGGGCTGGCTGCAGCTGTTCTACGCATCCCTGAGTGGATAAGTCTCAGACTTGGTATGGAAAGCCCATCCTCGCTGCAAAATTCCATGGGATTAACTGTCTCAGTCAACGATGACATCTTCATCTGCTTTCCTCTGCCTGGGTTTTAATTTTATCTCTTAATAACTCAGAACTCAGACAGGAGGAAGGATGGTGTTTATTGGACCTCTAACCCTCATTCAATAGGGCAAGGCTGTTAAGGATTGCAAGGAGGGAACTATTACGATGAGTCACAGAATATAAAATAAGAAAGGAGAGAAACAAAGGGTAATGAGGGGTATGTTAAAGAGGGATGGATAAATTGAAGGTCATAATAAAGAAATAAAAGCAATTTTTAAGGAAGGGTACTTCAAGAAACTTGGAAGGCTAGCATTTGTAGTCAAAATGAGATATTTGTGTTTGAAATTTTGATACCATTTTTGTTGATGCCAAGATCTAGGCATGATGGATAGCTGAGGTAAAGTAGAAGAAAACATCGCTGCAAATAGGAAAAAGTCAAGAAACCAAGAGTCCATTGTTGGAGGACTCATCAGCAGACATGTTGAAGTCACCAAGAAGAACAACAGGCGTCGGGATGAAGAAGAAAACTGAGTCGCTTATAAAAGCTAGTTTTACTGCGAGTGAGGAGGGAAGACCCAGAAGCTCCTAGGTGACTAACACGGAGGAGGAAGAGTGGTGTAACCAGATGGTGTGAGCCGCAAAGGAACAGGAGAGGTTTGTAGGAAGGAAGAGGGAACAACACTCTAAAATTAGTATTGAAGGGTAAGGCTGGAGCCGAAGCACTCTGGGCATAAGAGAAAATAAATTATCCAGAGGGCTGCAGAGAAATGTGTCCCCAGGATACACTCTGTTTTCACTGAAGTGAGGAGGTAAATAGAACTTTGAGAGAAGAGGTTGAAAAATACAAGTGTTTATTGACTTCACATTGGGACTCAGGACTCCCAAGAGGCAGAAGGAAATAGTTTACTAGGGAGGGGAACAAGGGAGGAGTAGGTGGGAATTAGGTCAGATTAAGGGAGGAAAGTCTAGGTGATTGATGACTGGAAGCTGGAACCCTGATGGAGAGTGGATGAACGGGGATGTGTGGATGGGCTGATCCTGTCAGAGGTGACTGAGCAATCAGTTCTGCTGTTGTCCAGGCCATTTCTCTCTGTGGTGGGGCACCTGCTCCCTCCCTCGGGCAGCAGGAGGTTGGTATGGTCTGACTATAGGTCAGCTGCTCCTTCAGACAGCTGTACTTGTGGTGGTCTCTGCTCTAGCACTGCATGGGTTTGATGACTTACCAATATTTTTTTTCACTTCCAGTAAATTGGGTTCCCCTCTCTGTCTTCTTTGCTTCTGCCTATTCGTTATTTCGACTTACTCATGGCTTAGGGAGAGAGTATTCTAATTACTCAGACAAAAGGTTATCTCCTTTATAAATGGAATCATTGAAAAGTTTTCATGAAATAGAAAGCAACACATTTTCTCCAATATACAAGTTATGTCCAATATATAATTTAATTTGCACCCATAGCATGCACAGTGACAGACTGACCCATGAGAGGGTCGGGAGGAAGAATGGGAACGAGGGGATTAAATGTCAGTAAGATTCTATAGGAAGAAATAGACAAGTTTTGCTCTTCCCCTCGTCATTTGTTATAGGACTGTGCTTGCCTTGCCCTCAAAGAAAGGCAAATTATTTTTGGTGTTGATGGGCTTCCTTCCCTAGTGTAGGAGAAGAGTGGCTGAAGGATTAAGTATTTCATGTGTGAGAGCCTAAAGAAAATGGAAAGACCTGAATACGTGTATGGAAAGAAAGATTTAGGTCTGTGGACAGGCTAGAAGACCCTCCTGAGAGAGGTCCCCAACCCTGTCAAGCTGGTGGCTAAACACAGAAACATTGTAAAGCTCTGTATGACGGACAGGGATGTCTCTGGACAGAAGGCCAGCCTAGGACTTCAGCCCTAGGACAAGGTCAGTGGCATGACCCAACAGGCAGGAACAGCACCCTTCCTGACCTTCCAGGCTTCTCGGACCAACATAAAGACTCGACCATGTGCGTACACCTCCTAGCCTCACCGCGGGACACCTCTTCCACGCAGATGGCGGAGGGGAAAGGGAAAGTTCCTGTACCAGGGCTTTGTAGAAAACCATGCATATTAGGAACCCTGTGTGGGAAATGGAATAGTCACCACCATTGAAAACAAATATTTTCATAACTTTCCATATTTTTTTTGTTTAACTCTACTAGATAGACATAGACTTAAATCCAAGCTCCACTGTTTACTAGCTATGTGACCTTGGTAAAATTACCTAATCTTTTTGTAAGCCTTAATGTCTTCATCTGTAAAATTCTAATCAGTAGCAGACAGAGCTGATTACTCTGAAAATTAAATGAGATGATGCATATTAAACATTTAACACTACACACTTTAACTATCAAGAAGAAAAGAAACGACTGTTCATGTCCCAAAAGGGTCCACATTTAATAGGTATGTAGTGTTACAATAAATAGCAAGTCCAGAATAGTAGGACCCATCAAAGGCCTTTGCCATTTTTAGGGTTTCATGATCAATACATTTGGGAAATGTTTAGTACTGTATTTTCCTTTTGAAGATTTACACTGCACATTAGTCCATTAGAGACAGAGAATTCTTACAGTAGAACAACCTAATTACCTGTTTAACCAGAGTTGCAGTCATGGACCCAGGCCCCCGGGCTGGCCATGCTCTTTAGTATTTCTTCATTCCTATCCCAGGCACCTCCACTCAGAAGCCTCTTTATCAGGGCCTTCTTCAGAGACCTTCCTCAGCTGCCTCTGTCAAGACCCTATTGGGGTGCTGGGGGTGGGGACACTTGACACTTTTCCACTCTGACACGGTACTCAGTACTTTTCTGCTCCTCTCTCTCCTCCTGGTCCCTGGGTCCATAATGCTGCAGGAGCCTTTTGTTTGGAACTCCCAGAGATTTCAGACAATTCCTCACATCTGTGCTGATCCACTTGCCCTTCAACAGGAGCTGTTTCCTGAGGGGAAAAAATGGAAGAGGAGGGTGGCACTTTAGCCATTTAACATCTTGCTTATACTATGGCAGTAGTGATGAAGGCTTGACTGTTAGTTTTGTTTTGGCTTCTTGCCTTCATCAGCTGCTCTGTATCTCACAGCTCAGCACTCTCTCGGCCCGGCTCAGTTCTTGACATACATGAATTATAGAACCAGTTTGTCAGTTTCTACAAAAAAGACCAGGGATTTTGATCGAGATTTCATCGAATTCATAGATCAGTTTGGGTAGAATTGATATCTTTGACATATTTGTTTTATTCATTGAATCTTCCAATCCATGAACATGGTACATGTCTCAATTTACTTAGGTCTTTTAAAATTTCACTTAGCAATATTGTCACATACAACTTTTCATTTGTTGTCAGTGTACAGATCAGGTACATGCCTTGACAGAGTTTGCTCTAAGTTTCCTATTTTTGATGCTATTTTAAATGCTATTGCTTAATTTCGATTACTGATTATTACAAGTATGTAGAAATACAATTGATTTTTGTATTGTGATCTTATATACTGAAACCTTACTAAACTCAATTATTAGTTCTAGTTAGTAGCTTTTTGTAGATTCCCTGTGATTTCCCATGTAATTGATAATGTCTATGAATGAAGATAATTTTACTTCTTCCTTTTCAATATGGATACCTTTTGTTTCTTTTTCTGGCCTTTTTGCATTGATTAAAACTTTCAATAAAATGTCAAGTAGAAGTTGTAAGAGTGGAGACCCCCACCCCTCCCTTGTTCCTAATCTTAGGAAGAAAGCATTCACTATATCTCCATTAAGTATGGTGTTAAATTGAGGTTTTTTAAATAGATGCCTTTTGTCAAGTTAACGTTTTTTTTCCAATTTCAAGTTTGCCAATAGTTTTTATTAGGAATTGAAGTTGAGTTTCACCAAATGCCTTTTGGCATCTACTGAGATAATCATATGGTTTTGTTCTTTTAATGTGTTAATATGGTGAATGGTATTTGAATTTTTTTTTATAGTGTATACAGGAAAGCCAGGATAATATTTAATTCTTTACCTTTATCAGTTATCAAGGCAATGGGTTGGTTCCTTATTAATCTTTGAAAATTGTCAGTTGTTTTTTAAATATCATTATGGACACCATGGGTTTAAATATGATATTTTAATGGATTAGATCCATTGCAATTTATCCTTATTGAAGCTCAAGTTGCCCATCTTTGGTCCATGACAGCCCCTCAGGGAGCTGCTAGATCCTTGTGACATGACTCTAATCATAATAGGAAGCTTGCTTGATACATGGTATGACAAGATATTCCAGGTTCATCTTGTACATTTCCCATGCCAAACCTGATATCAGCCAATTCTTCAAGAATTCCTGGTATTTTTTAGTGGAAAACAGTATTTCAAAGCCACAATCTAGCTATTAGGGGTATTTATCACTTCTAGGTTAGTCATTGTTTCTAAGTCAAGTGTTCAGAGGTAATTTCCAATTCAAATATAAACTTTGGTATTTCTACTGTAGCTCTTCTGTATTATATCCAGATATCCTTTTCTCCACACTGATAAGTATGGTTGTCAAGGATGTAAGAGATGTTGGAATAAAATATCTGTAATCACTTATTTATTTTATCCAATGATTCACATACCATAGTCTCAAAACTATCACCCTAACACAGTCAGGACGTACTATACCCTCTTCCATTTAATCCTTATTTAGTCTTAGTTCGACAAATAACTGTATTGAATATCATCAGCACTTAATATCTTGCTAATTGTTTTCGTTGTTGATATTTGTTTTCTAGTAGATCCCTTAAGAAGGGCTCATGGGAGAAACAATAATTCCCAAAGTGTGTATGTTGATAACAACTTGTATACATCTTTCTTACTTCAGAGTAAATTTGGCTGGATATAAAATCCTTGGGTCACATATTCTTTCTTAGTATATCTTAAATAAGTTACTTTATTTTCTTCTGCTAAAATTGAAATAATAATCTAATTTTCTTTCCTTTTTAAGTTGTTTGCTGTTTTTGCCTGTATTTCCTAAGGATTTTTTCTTTTTCTTTTTTTTTTTAAGCCAAGTAGTTAACTAAAATAGGTCTTGGTGTTGTTTTGTGTTGATCTTTTAACGTTTGTGGTGTGCTCTTTCAATATGTAATTTCAATATACATATTTTTTTAATTTCAAGAAAATTTTCTTGTAATATATTTTTTAGTGTTTGTTTCCTTGTTTTGCTTTTCCTCTACAGGACCCCCCTGGAATGGTAGGTTACCTTATATCTTTACATAGCTCTATCGAATGGGCTCTCTTATCCCTATTTTTCAGGTAAGGAGGCTGATGATCAGAGAGATTACATAATTTGTTCAAACTTCCACAGCTCGTAGAGGGAGAACTAGAACTCTAGTTCGCTTAGCTGAATCTGAAATCTTTCTCCCACATTGTCCTGCTGCTTGGGTCCAGGTATTGCACAGTTGGGTTTTTCGTGTGTTTTTTTCACTACCTTTCTTTCCAATGGTCACTCTAAAATGTCCGAAAACCTTGCTTCTTGGCGTAAGGTCCTCGGACCAGCATCATTGGAATCTCCTGCGGCCTCATCAGAACTGCAGAATCTGTTTCTTAGAATGACCAAATGAGAATTCGGTGATTCTCGTGCCCATTAAATTTTAAGAAGCACTGGTCTAGGAGAAAAATCTGCAGGTACTTTAGGCAGTAAAATCTGCAGGTACTTTAGGCAGTGGTTCTCAAACTTTATTGCAGGTTAGAATCACCTTGGGATCATTTAAAAATCCTGATAGCCAGGCCACAACCCTTATCAATTAAGTCAGAATCTCTGAAGATGGAGCCCAGGCATCGTAAAGCCAACTTGGGAAACAATGATTAAGCCACTGGTTCAGTCCTTAATGTTCCCACGAGTCACCTGGGAGCATCTTAAATTACAGATGTTGATTCAGTGGATCTAGGATGGGGCCTGAGGTTCCGCATTTCTGCCAAGTTCCCGGATGACAGATGCTGTTGGTCCGAGGAATTTCTGAAGTAAAAGGAAACTACCCGAGGCTTTCTTTAACAATATTAATATGTATGAATATAACAGAATCAAGACAAGCTTCCCTCAGGCACAGTCCTGGCCTGCTTACCTCCGAGGGAGATACAATAAGGAACTCCGGGGGAAGCGAGGGGGTGCTGCAGACCCTTCCTCGGCCTTCCACGTTATTTCACACTTGGTGCTGGGCCAGGCGGCTGCACCTGGCCGAGTGGGTCCAGAGTTCCTGGGGCTGAGAGGCCAGCCGGCATCGACTGCAGCCCCAAGGCAAGAGGTCTCGTAAGTACACACTTCTCTCTGGCTGCCTATCTTGTCCTTCCCTGATCTAGTCTTCTCTCCCTTTTCTCTAGGGTCTTGTGTCTAGGCATCCCAAGAGTCCCTGGAGGACTTGCTCGGTCCCCCGTGTGCTCACTTGGGCTTTGGATTAAGTCAAAACTGCAAAAGCTCAGGCCATAACACCAAGGAACTTAAGCCAGGAGAATCAGGGCCACAGGCCTGAGTGCCTGAGACACACGGCATGACGGAACTTGATTTGTTTTTCATCCTGGCTCCGTTCGTGACATGCAAGACTTGGTCTGACAACTGTAGCTTGACAGGACTTAACACGCACTGTTCTCACTCCAGTTTATAATTTACACATTTTTCTCCCTTGGCAAGACCCAGGCAACTGTCATCAGCGGGTTATGTGGGCCTTGGCGAATGTGAGGCAGACCCGTACTGGGTTCAGCTGGCGCCCAGAGTTTTGATTCAAATCCTTTGGCTTGAGGTAGAGTGGAGATGGTTGTTTGTGAAGCAGAGGCTGAGAAAGGGCTTCCCTCTGGAGGAAGAGGGATCCCCTTGACAGCTCTAACAGGCCTTGTTTCTGAAAGGGTGAAACACTCATCCAGAATTCCAGGGGGCCGAAAGTCAACCTCCACAACAGAGCAAACGAACTCACTCTTCTCTAGGTTTGACAGATAAGAACCATGGGAAGAGAAAGGAAAAACGGAGACCTTAGGACGCCTCGTGCAAAAGCAGCCAAGTAGGGAGGCAGTTCTTTGAATCTCTGCTCTTCATTGCTATCATCGTGTTTTTTTCCTTTTTATTTGAGGCTTGTGAACTGATATTTTTCTAAGCACAGCCTACAAGGCTTTTCACCAGATGCCAGATAAAACTGGCATCAGAACACAACCTGTTCACCTTATGGAATAACACCTTTCCTCCCCGCTCCAGATTCTTGAGACTCTTTAATTTCCTGCCAGTTTCTAAGGATTCAGAGAAAGCCACTCTAGGACCTCAAAGAATTAATGTAGCTTAAAGGCTGAGCAGGTTTCTCCTCTCTACTGGTACCATAATAAATCCCTCGTAGCCAAGGGAACTTCATTCCCCAGATGCAGTAGTTCAACAGCCTCCCCAAGAGACTTGGCCCACCTAGTAAGCAGCCAAGTACCCACAGTGCTTGTGGGTTGGACCCCGCCTCTCAGGACAGTCCTCGGTCTCCCATGACCAGACTAAGTAGACTTAAGTTCCTCTCTTCACTTCCCCAAACCTAATGACACCTCCTTGCGGACACTATTTAAATGTAGGCATTTGAGGACTGAAAAGAAGAAATTTCCTGGCCCGCAAGTGAGTAATGGCCTAGGGAAACCTCCCCTGGGGGAGTAGCTATTTAACCACTGGAGAGCAGAGGAGGAAGCAGCCCTGCAGGGAACTCCAGCAGGTGGGGCAGATGTGGGTTGTGTGATTAGCTTCCTACCCTGGGAATTTCAGTGCGGTCTCACAGGCCTTCTGAGCATCCCCTAAGGTAAGGGAACTCCCTAAGAGCCTGGGCTTGAACCATCTGCCTTGGAGAGCCCCAGAGTTAAGGTCCTGCCCCTTACCCACTGGTTCTCAGTGCAGCAGTCAGGAAGCAGAAGCGACATCAGCGTCAGCTGGGGACGTGTTATAAACGCCCCTTCTCAGGCACCGTCCCACACTGGCTGAGCCCGACTCTCGGCTGGTGGGCTCCAGTAATCTATCTTAACAAGTCTTCCAGGTGATCCCGGTGCAGGCTCAAGTGAGAAGACCATTGCTCTCTTGAAAAAACATTATTTGTTCAGCCCCTTTAAATCAGGCTGAATCAGGAGCATCCAGAGGTAAGGGGAGTTGGGTCACAAAGAGAGGCTTTCGTCAGATCGCCTGGTTCTGATTATTAGCTCCGCGAGCGACTTCCTAGTCATGCAATCTCGTGCATCAGTCCCCTCCAGTCTAAGACGGGGGAGACAACAGGTGGCCTACAAGAGGTGCTGAGTGTCCGGACCCCGCCTCTCAGTATCGGCCTCGGGTCTCCCATGACCAGACTAAGTAGACTTACGTCCCTCTCTCACGTCCCCAAGGCTAATAACACCCCCTTGGGGGCACTAGGAAATTTACAGAATAAGACCTACTGTCTCTAGAGTGAAAATCTGCAAGACAGGGTATGGCCACACACATACAGGATGCTAACGTTAATACGTTTTTAATTAACATTTTTCAGTGGTTCTAGGTTTAAAAGAGTTCACTTCAGCCTTTGAATCCTGAGGATAAGAGGTTTTGCGTGTCCTTTTTTTTTTTTTTTTTTTTTTAGCAGAAACGTTTCCCCATGCTGATTTTCATCCAAATAGTTTCAAAGATTAAAATTTTCCTAACATGTGAAGCTTCACTTCAAGCAATTATACTTTATTTTTTTCTTTTCTTTTTTCTTTTTTTTTTAAGAGAGGAAGAGCAGATCATGCAAGGCTTGATTTAGTTTTGTTGTGTATGTACTTCAGAATTTGGTAAAGTTAACAAAAGTAAGCAAAACAATTTGAGTATTTTCTTCTCTCTTAAGGCAGAATATTTTTGCATGCTACCTTGCTTTTGATTACATATACAAAGTATACATAGCAGGAATTTTAGAAAATGCAGAGAAATATGAAGACACTCATATCCTACTGCTCAGAGAAAATCACTGTTAATGTTTCAGTCTATTTCTTTGTGGTTTCGTTTTCTGCTCACAGGTATAATGATTAATATATGTATGCATACGAAAGCTTTTTAATAGGATCACACTGTGTTGTGATCCTTGCAGAGGCTTCGGAATGGACTTCCCCCACCACAAAATTTGGTTCCGTTGTCAAAACTGATGATGCTACACACACACCAAGAGAATATGAAAAGCTTTATTACTCACATTATGAAGCTTTCTGGGGAGTGTGGGGAGGCTTCCAAGGAGGCCCAGAAATTGAGAGAGCAGGGAAAGGAGCTGGGCTTGGGGGTCAGACCGTGGTTGGCAGGCGGGGCTGGGTGAGGTTGCTGCACAAAGAGAGGCCATAATAGGTTGGACTTCCCAGGAGTGACAGAGGAGGATGCACCTGGGCTTGCTCATCAGTTTGCCCAGATGTGGACAGGTGGGCCTGAAAGTCATCAGCGGCCAAACATCAAAACTGGAGTTATACTGTTACTTGCACAGTTTTGCATCTTTGCCTGAAATTTAGCATTGTATGTTCTATGTTTAAGGGTGACCAAAAGCTTTATAGTTATATTAAATTTCTCTTGGTATTGGCATCTTGTGGCAATGCCAGTTTTCTCTATAACTGATTATTTATATTCCAGGAGGATGTGTGGATTAAAAACAAATCGATTTTTTTTCTCATAAAACAAACAAACAGACAGTCATGGAATAATAAAACATAGCATATATCCCGAAAGTAATGCATCAAAAATTGTTTCTTGAAAATAAATACAGCTTGTTCAGGGAAGAGAATACAGATGGTTTTCTTGTTTGTGAGTATATTTGCATTTTTTATGCTCACACATGACTCTCACTCTTCTGCAAACTGACTGCAGAATGTGAGTCATATCTAATCTGCTTTTAAATATTGGTCCTAAAGAACGTAGGTACTTATAATCCTATATTTGGAGTCCACACCTAGTGACAACAAAAGACAACTCAAGTCAGCTTCGAACAGGAATCATAACTAACCGCAGGGCTATTTTTTCCATCTATAATAAAGAATGTTCCAGCATCTTTAATGACCGAAGATAATCCTCTGCCGTCATCTTGTGCATCTAGGTTATAAAAATATATACACTGCTTTGAAAAAAGGTTCTGGTCCACTGATGTCATGTGAAGGTCAGATTGTGGAAAGCTGGCATTTTTACAACAAGAAATCAAGCCTGCTTATGTTTTCTCTCGGTATTTTGAATAAAGGATCTCACTACTTAGTTTCCAACTTGAAGATTTAATTAAGAGCATGAGAAGTGATTGATTCTAGATGCTGATCACCAAAGATGACTTGCCATTCATTAGAGAAACACCTTCTATCGAATTGTATGAGTGAAAAAAGTCTGATCGAAGACCGACTGAAAAACATTTGCGTAGACCAGAAACATCAGAACAAATTGGAATATTCCATTCCAAGATTTTTTTGTTTGAAAAGCACTTTTAAAAAAATAAGATATTTGGTAGAAACATTAGCCAAACCTATTTTTTCCCTTTAATGCAAAAGAACTTGTCATCTCCAAGAAATAAAGTGGGTATGCTTTTCGAACCGAGGTGTAAAGATTGGCAATACAATGTCAAAATACTAGCTGGATGGGGGAGATACTTGCGATGGGAAGGAGGGGGAGGCGGGGTGACTGCGCAGAGAGGAAAGCTTTTCGCAGTGTTTAGTTTAGAGAAGCCGGTGCCCTTTGGCTTCCCCTCAGAGGCACGCTCACCAGCCTCCCCTCCCCTGGAGCTTGCCTTCTGGTGGCTGCCGCGCCAGGAAGCTCCCCCAGGCTTTGTGCAGATCACCTGGGAGCCAGGTCGGAGCTGAGCTGGTACCTCTCCCTCCTGGGAGCCCCGCATGCTAACCTAATTGAGGCTTTTAGCCATTCAATGGCTTTGGCTTCAAATTACCTCTCCTGCTTTCTGCCCTCAGTAAGAGCTCTATCAGCCTTACCAGGTAGAGACAGCAACCTGAATGAGCGAGCTCACACTGAGCCCTCTCCCTTCTCCTAGGCTCGGGCCTAGATGAAGGGTGCTGTGGTGACTGACAGCTGCAGATCAAAGATCCCCCAGAACCCCAGGGGTCCCGCAGCCCCGACTGTTTCCCTAGTAGAAATCTCAGAGGCTGTGTCTTCCCAGTAGCTCCATAACCCGGCATGAGGAAGCCAGGAAGAGAGGAAAGATATTCATCTCACCCACTTCTCTCCCAGGCCTAAAGTCGTGTAGTGACTGCCCGAGGCACTTGGCAGGAGCCCAGGGGCCCGGCCTGGACTCCCAGGCTGGGGCTGGCTTCATCATTGCCCTCTCTCTGCAGGCTAATGGCGAAGGCCTGCGCTGGTGAACTGGGCAAACCACCTCCAGTCACAACCTAAACGCAAAAGAAACCTTTGTTTATGAGCATATTCCCCAAATTTGTCTTTTGATGTGCTCAAGAGACGTTCCCACAGGCTCTCTGCCTCTGCCTCGCTTCACCTACAGAGCTCCCAAGGCCTCCGGCTGCTCTGGAGCAGGGGCTTTGTGTGGTTGTGTTAACTCCTGACCCCAAACTGGAGTTTTCATGGTGACCCTAGTCTAAAGTTGGTCCTGTGAATCTTGTGAAGAAGTTAGAGATCTTAGCCCTAGACCAAACAGCGTGACTGAGAATCCTCATCTCTGTAGTATGCCAAGTTCATGTTCTAATATTAAGCAAATTGCTGCATTTACAAGGGGAGAGAGAGTTCTGTGCCTTAGGGAACACTGGCTATTTATTTGTAGAAAACTAAAAACAGCCTTGGCATAAACTCAGGCTAACCCCCAGCTGGTATTACTCTCTAACATTAAAGGCTGAGTATTGACGAGGAAAGTAATGCTTATAACCCCAGTATATTAAATACCCGCTGTGGGTCTCGTGCCGTGCTAGACACTGTGCCCACGTTCTCCCTAGTTTTCTCAACAGCATAAGATGTGTGTTTTTTTGTTTGTTTGTTTTTTTGTTTTTTAACCCCTACTTCACATTCATTAAAACAGAGACTGCGAGTGGCCAGGGAACTTGCCCAAGGTCACGTGGCCGGCCAGAAACGGTTTCATGTCCAGGTCTGCGGGCCTTTTACTCCTCAGCCCTTCTAACTGTTATTTTGACATTGCATTGGCAGTTTTTACAGTTCCCTTCAAAAAGCTTCTATCTCAGAGATGACAAATTCTTTTGCACTAAACAGGGAAAATATTTCTCCTAAATGGCTTCTTTCTTAAGGGCTCTTACAGGAAGAGAGCCCTTGGCGAGCTGCAGACGTGGGACCGCAAAGAACTGTTAAGAGCCGCCACCTCACAGAGCTGTTTTGACTGGATTCCACCTAGGCATGTGGTGCCCTTAACACAGTATCTGTCACACAGTTAGCACTGAAAAATGTTAAGGTACACCATGATGATGACGATGATGATGGGGTCGACATGGTTATCACTCTTAAGGAGTTGCCCGGCCAGTGGAGGAAGCGTTCAAGTAAACAGATGATTGTAATATGGTGAGGTAAGAACAATGTACGAAGTGTGACCAGGGCTAGAGAGAGAAGTCACCCTGGATGGGGGCAGGGGTGCGGGTGGGGACCGCAGCATTCAGCCAACGTGTAGGCATCCATGATCTCTCGTCTGCTCATCATCTGCGCAAATAAGGACAAAGTTAGGTTTGGGCAGCTGCTGCTTCTATCATTTCCTTTGGCCTGTGCAGGATCTCCAGGAGCTTTTTAAAACACCACTTTGGATGCTGTTGGCGGTATTTTGGACTTGTGTTCCAGTCATCAGAGATCCCACTGTAATATAAAGGGACAGGCGGGATGGAAAGAAAAAGAATTATGGTTGCTTAGGAAACTAAACACTACATTTCCTGTGAGTACATTCTCAAGGCTAAAGCTCTCTCCATGCTCACTGCAGGATTTTTTTTTTGACAGCAGTGTGTACCTGTCAAAAGGTTTTGAAAGAGTGTAAAACTAGGGTTCTTTGGGTTCCAGGAGACTCGAGACTTTGATAAGAAGCCTTTCATCTGTTGACTTTTCTTGGGTGGCCTTCCCTGGTCCTGTTCACCTGAAGACACAGAATCTTGGTTTCTGGCCATCTGGGAACATGGCTCTTATCTTCTTAGCCTGCCTGTAAAAGAAGGGTAAGCCTTGGTGACTTTGAATCCCACTAGATGTAATTTGCCATTCTGTCATTTACTAGCTGCGTGACCTCAGGAGATTTAATTAACCCCTTTAAACCCAATTTCCTTGCCTACAAAATACAGATGATAACGCTTGCCTTGAAAGCTTGCTGAAGGAATCAGATGCAGTAAGGTTTGTGAAGCAAGTGGCATTTGGCAGGCACTCAATAAAAAGCAGGTATGCTTATTTATATTTATATTAGTAATGGTCTAGAAAGGTCTCCAGGTGGACCTGGAACTCAAGGCAGGCCTGAGGAAAGGATGGGACTGAGGCAGATGGAAAGGAGGCAAAAGGCAATTTGACAGGAGACTAGCATGATGAGAGCCTGTGCCTTGGAGGGCTGGAGGCACATCGGTGTCGCTAAGGGAGGCCAGCTGGGGCCTGAGTTTGGAGGATCTGACTGCCGAGGAGTTCTGGCTTTGCCGTGGAAGTCAGCAGGGAACACGAAAGGTTCAGAAGGAAGCAGAAAGTTCCCCTCGGGGCCCCTCTCTTCCTCAGCCTGACCTTGACAACATCCGGACTTCTCTTAAACTTGGATAGGCTCTCAGTTTTTTTTAACAGTATTTATAGTTCTCCTTACCTTTTACAATAGCCGCTGGACTTCCTGCGCCCAGGACAGCTGCAAGACTCTCTTCCCAGCCAGCCTCTCCTCTACCTCCAGGGGAGCAGCTGAAAGGCGGCTGCACGCACAAACACTCCCTGACGGTTAAGAAGCAAATGATTTTTAAAGATTAGCTGGCACAAAGGGAAACAAGGCCCCTTAAACCTCCTTAGTCAAATAAAAGCTGCCTCTGAATCAGAGGAGCGATCTGCCATGACTCACGCTTTCATGAGGCTCTGTGGAGAAGGCCATCTGCCAGCAGATCTGGGGGCGCGGTTCCAGGCAACCGGAGACCTTTGGCTTGTGGGGAGGGGCAGTGCTTTACTCCAGCAAGCAGATCACAGACAGGGAGGCTGACACAGGGACCCAAGAGGTTTCCTGGAAGGTTTTCTTCCATAGGAGGCAGCAGAGTCAAGGGAAGCAGTTCTTTCTTCACTGCTTTCAGAAAACAAGGGCATTACAGCTAAAAAGTGTTGAGTGTCCAGCTGATCTTTTAACTAGTAGTTCAGGGGTACTCTTCAGGAGGTCTGTCAACTCCTGCAAAATTCGGTGGCTATGTGCATTTTGTGGGAAGAGGACTCGTAGTTCTAATCAGATACTTTTGGTTCTAAGACCCCTTTCATGTCTCGATTATGCCTAAAGCTTCTTACTTTGTCAAGAGAGCATGATTGAGTGACTTGTCTGAAGTCACTCCACCAGTGGGTAGCAGAGAGAGAGTGGAAGCAAATTCTCCAGGGCCCCATGAGATACCCTAAAATAGGAGACATTCTGTGATATTTTGAACATGGCCCCTAGGCAGGAATTAAATGTGCCGAGGACTACTTCGAAAGTCTTTTCACTACCAGCCCCTCGTGTCCTTCTGGTTAAATCCTCCCCCCATAGCACCACCCACCTGTCGGGCTAGCTTCTCCGCAAGAGGACAACATGCTCCTGGTGTCAGGCGTTGGCAGTGGGAGCATTGGCGAAGCTGGCTCCCTGATTATCACACACCTGAGGGTAAGGGGCAGGATTGTGGCTGAGTTTCTGGCTCTCTTGTCTGTACACTCAGGGGCAATAGCAGATTGAGGGTAAGCAGAAAAATGGGAGCATTCTGGGGGCCTGGGAGTCGATTGCTGCTTTTCTTTTTCATTTATTCGGATGATCAGTTACCACTTTGACCTAACTTCCATGGAACATCATCACAGCTGTGTTACAGAGCCTGTACTCTGGAGGGTGACAGTTTGGGTTTGAATCCTGGCTCTATCAGTTATTATTGATACAACACTTTGGGCAACTTTCTTAATTTTCTGGACCTTGATTTTCCCAAGTGTACAATAGCATACTGGCATCCACATTTAGCAAAGCAGATATGTGCCAGCCCTTCACACACGGCCAGGCTGGTCTTCCCAGCCCAGCCTCCTTGCTCTCGGGTCTGCTGGCGGATTGAATTCTCTAGCAAATGGAATGTGAGGGGAAGTGATGTGAGTTAATTCCAGGCCTGGCAGTGAAAACTTCTTAGGTGATCCTCCATATTCTCTCTTATCCCATTTGCTGGCTGAGGGTCCCTGAGGAGACTCTGAAGTCCTGGGAGATGATGGAGCCACCTGAGGGAAGGACCTGAATCACCACGTGGAGGGCGACCTGCCAAACACCTGCCCTGAACTATTGCTAGTGTTTTACAGCAGTTAGCCTACTTCATAAGGTTGTTGTAAGAATTGAATGAATTAACATATCCACAGCTCCTAAAACAGTGCCTGGAGTACACACATATATATTTGTATTTATAAATACATAGAATTATATTTATATATAAATATCTAAATATAGAACATATATATTTATAAATATATATTTATAAATATATAGAATTATATTTATATATAAATATCTAAATATAGAACATATATATTTATAAATATATATTTATAAATCTATATAAATGAATTATATACATGATTGTTATTATGATGAACAGATAAAAAGATATATATTGAGAGAGAGACTGCAAGAGTTATCTTTAAAGGTTGCAGAGGTAGTTTGCCACAGTTTTTTTCTTTCCAGCTTTATTGGGATATAATAGACATACAGCACTGTACAGATTTAAGGTGTACAGCATAATAATTGGACTTACACGTATTGTGAAATGATTACCACAGTGAGTTCAGTTGACATCCATCATCTCCCATGGATACAAAAAAAAGAAAAAAAAAGTGTGCTTTTTTTTTTTTTTCTCGTGATGAGAACTCTTGAGATCTGCTCTCTTAACTTTCGATTATGCCCTTCAGCAGTGCTGACCACAGTTGCCATGCTTTATATTACACCCCCAGGACCTATTGATCTTATAACTGGAAGTTCGTGACTTTTCACCACCTTCGTCCAATTCCTCCTCCCCACAGCCCTGCCTTTGGTAATCGCAGATCTGTTTCTTTTTCTGTGAGTTTTCCACGTGTAAGTGAGATCGGACAGTATTTGTCTTCCTCTGTCTCTCTTATTTCGCTTAGGCCGGAGTCTCATTTCTTAGATTACCTCCAAGATAATATTTTAGAAAATATTTTTACTACACAGTTGTAGAGTATGCATTTGGGGGGACAGAAGATGGCATTGTAGAAAAATGTGTGGAGACATTTATTAGTACATTCCTATGTTTTTTTGAAGAAAAACGAAAGACTCCCTTTCCTCAAAGAGATACAGTCTGGATGAGACAGACAATTAAAAAAAAATTTTCAACCAAATATGGTGTTTATGCAAATGCAATATTTTCACTTTTCCACTCTAATACTTAATAAAATCGTTTGCTTGTATGGCGATTAAGAAGGAAAGAAGAAGGAAAGGGAAGGAAGGAGAGGAAAGTCATACCTGAGGCTGCCTCAGAAGCATCTCTCTCTCCAGATGTTGGTATCTTTTTTTTCCCCAGTCATAAAGGTTTCAACACTAAAGGAATCATTAGTTCTTTTCATGACTGTTAAAAGGTTCTGCTACCGGCGACCCGCCCCAGTCCCTCCCCATGCATCCCTGCCCACCCCCGAATCCATTCAGCACATTCTCCCCAGGGTACTTGCTCCAAATCCTCCCATGTCGCCTCTTTCTCTCTTGCTCCAAGCCCTACCTTGTTCTTGGTTGCTTCCTGCTGGGAATCTCAAACTTCTTAGAAAAGAGCCATCATAGTAGAGGAGAACAAACTAGTGTCATTCATTTTCTAGTCATTGATTCAATTCATTGAAATAACATTGTTGAGTCCGTGCTATGAACCAGGGGATAAAACAGTGAACAAAACAGGCAAAAAAAAAATTCCGCCTTCATAGAACTTACTCTACAGTATTGGAAGATAGGGAATGAATGAATAAATAAGTTATGTCATGGTGCATTAAATGGTGATAAGCATAAGGAAAAAAATCAGGGAAGAATAATAGTAGATACCAGGAGTTGGGGTAGAAGAATGCTATTTTAAATAAGGTAATCAGGGAAGGATTCACTGAAAAGTGATATTTAAGCCAAGACCTGAGAAGGTGAGGAAGCAAGTTATACGCAAAGATGAGGAAGAGCATTGCGGAAGGAAGGCATTTGGGCCAAGGGCAGGCCTGGCGTGTTTGCGGGGCAGCAAGGAGTCCAGCATGGCTGGCGTGGAATGATAAGGGAAAAAAAAGAAGCTGGATCAAGTGAAGGCTGGAGGACCAGCAGACGGAGGTTGGCTTTCACCCCGAGTGAACTGGGAAGCCACTGGAGGGTTCTAATTGGAAGAAGGGCTTGACCTGACTTATGTATTGAAATGATGGCTCTGGTCGCTCATAGGAGAATCACCTAGAGTGGGCAGAGACAGAAACCGGGAGACCAGGAAGGAGCCTAAGATAGGAATACGAGCGGATGAAGGCAACTCAGACCAGAGCGTCACCAGGTAGAGCCAAGACATTTTCTGATCGAGTGAATGTGGGGTGTAAGTAAAAGAGGAATCAATGATAACTCCATAGTTCGAAGCCTAAAAATATAAAAGGTGGAGTTGTCATTCAGTGAGATGGGAGAAGAGAGATTAAGAATTTCCTTTTTAGCTGTGTTAAGTCTAAGATGCATATTAGATATCCAAGCAGGATGACAAGTATGCAGCTGGAATTCAGGGGAAAGGTCCAGGCCAGAGGCATAAATTTGGAAGTTGTCGGCTTACAGATGGTATAAAAAGCCATGAAACTGGATGAGATCACCCCATCAGAACATGTGGATAGCTGAAACTAATATAAAATAATATCGAATGTCAACTGTAATTGGAAAATAAAAGAAGGAAGAAAAAAAAAAAAAGAATGTGTGGACAGGGAAGACATTAAAGGACTGAGACCTGGGGTCCCCTATAAGAAGTGGTCTGGGAGGTGAGAAAAACCAGCAAAGGAGATTGAAAAGGAGTGGCCACTATGATAGATGAGCCCCTGGCAGAATGTAAGTCCCGGAAGCCAAGTGAAGAGTATTTCCAGGAGGAGAGGCTAATAAACTGCATTTGATTCTGGAGTAGTCAGATAACTTGTGGGCAGATAACTGACCATTACATTTAGCAACATAGAAGCTATTGGGGGCTTGAAAGAGCAAAGCAGGAGCAAAAGACTGATGGGTGGGCTCAGGAGAGACTAGGATGAAGAGTACAGAGAGTAAATTTAGACACAACTCTTTGAATGAGTTTTGCTGTAAAGGAAGGTGATTAAAGGAGCCATAGGCGGAGGAGAACATGGAGTCAGGGGAGGGTTTTCCTTAAAATGGGAGAAATTATTTTCTAAATGTATGTCATCAGAAAACTGAGGGTATATTGGACAGATCAGCCTGCCACGAGCATAAAATTTCTTTGAAATCTTAAAAGATTCACATCGGTTTTTCCTTTTAGTCTGAAAAATATGTTTTACAAGTAATCTATCCTCTCCAAATCATTTAGTAAAATTAACTCCCTCCCCCAACAACAACCAAAAGGCTGTATTTGTCCTATTGCCCCGAGAGTTTGAGAAAGGATACACATGCCCCATTCAGAGAAGCCGGGTTCAACAGACAATAGAAGACTTGGAGAACCAGATGATGAGGAAGTTGCATACTGAAGAGGCCAGGAGACTGTTTCCAAGAAGGAGGGTGTCAGGGGTAGTGAGGAATGCAGCCAAGAAAGCCAGAGATTTGAGGTCTAAAGTGTGTGGGGTGACTCTGCCATTGGTAACTTGACCTTTCTCTGCCAAGAGACATGCAGGGACCTGTTTCTCATGGAAAATAGCATGACATGGTCTGTGTCTATCAGGATCCCTCCTATGGTGTGTGACAGAAGCCCAGTTCAAACTCACTAAACAAAAGTGGGCATTTACTCCCATTACCGGAATGGTCAAATGGGTGGTGGGGAACCAGCTCCAGACATAATGATCAAGAGTTCAGCTGATGTCATTTAGAATCCATCTATTTGTCCCTGTGTTCTTCCTCTCTGTTGGCTTCGTTCTCTGACAGGCTCTTTCTAGTGGCAACAAAGATGGCCTCTAGCACCTTCAGACTCTCTTGCTTCATAGCACCTGAACTCCCAGAAGGACAGTGAGAATCTCTTTCTCAACAGTTCTAGCAAGCCTTGGGAAGGGATTGGATTGGCCCATCTTGGGTCATGTGCCCATTCGTGGACCAATGACTGTGGCCAAATAGATGCAGAAGTCTGATTAGGTAGGCTGGAGTCATGTGCCTCCATCTCGAGCTTGGACATGAGGCCTCATTGACTGAGGATAAGGAAGAGGTTGTCCCCAGAGGGAAATTAATGTTCTATTGCCAAAAAGAAGGGGGATGCAGGAGCAAAAACAAATATTGTTGTCCATTTTACACTGCTAATTTCAATTAACTTTTGAAGGCAAAAATCCTATTTTAGTCAAGAATTATTATTGCTTAGCTATTCATATTTTGGGGGCTTATTTTATTATTTCTTTGGAACTTGAAATTAAAATTTTAAACTGTAACGAGAAGGTAAGCCCAATAAAACTAGAAAGATGAAATTAACAAAGACAAAATCTAATAGTATTAAAATACAAATCAACAAAACAATAAAAGGGTAAATAAATTCAAAATTGAATTACTTGGGAAGACTAATAAACAGATCGCACAAACTTTATTAAGGATAAAAGAGAGCAAAACATGTAAGTTTATAAATAAAAAAGGAGACACAACCACATATACAGAAGAAATTAAAAGTCATAAATGGATGCACAACTGAAAACATAAAGGAAATGTATAATTTTAAAAAAATATATAAAATATCAAAATTAATGATAAAAGAACAAGAAAAATCAAATAAACATTAAGTATTATAGAGGAGATGGAAAAGATGACTTTAAAAACACCATTGAAAACAGGTATTAGTATGAGATGGTGTCACAGTTGAGTTTTAAATTTTAAAAATAGATAATTAGTATAAACTAATGCTATAGTAATAATCACGTTGCAATGTATAAATGTATCAAATCAACACATTGTACACCTTAAACTTATGCAATGTTTTATGTTAATCATATCTCAATAATAAGAATTTTAAAAAATAATGTTACTTAAATAATTCTAAGCCTTCAAAAAATGTAAAAAGTTCTATAATTCAGTATTAAAAAGAATCAATCAATCAATTAAGCATGCAAAATATTTTTTAAAATTAGCTAGTAGAATCCAGCAATGAACTAAGAGAATAATAACTTCATGACCAAGTAGCATTTATTCTCCTAATTCAAGTCACAGAAAAGCAATTCCAGGTGGCCACTGCATGTATGAAAAGAGGCTCAGACTCATGTGCACTCAGGGAGATATGAAGTTGTCATAACGAGACATCAATTTACATTGATCAGATGGAAAAATAAGAGAGAGACAATTCCCATTGCTAAAAGGGATGTGGGAACTTCCATAAATTTCTGGTTAGAAATATGAATTAATGAAATACCTCTGGAAAGCAATTTGGCAATGTCTGTTATGATTAAAAATAAATAAATCTTTGACTCAGAAATCCCGCTCCCAGGAACCTGTCTCTTAGTAATGAAAGCTTCAAAACCTAAGGACATGTCTACATAGAAGTGGACCACACTGTAAACAGCGGCACAACAAACAAATAAACAAAATACTGGAAACAAAGAGAATATCATCTGTATAAGATTGGTTAAATAAATTATAGTACTGCTACAGCATAGAGTTATATGTGGCCCTTAAAAAAGGAATTAAGAGGGTGAATTAACAGAGTTTAGTTAGGTGTTAGAGAAAAAAAAATCAAGATACAGAAAAATATAAAAATAAAACAATGATAAATGTATATGTATCTGTGTGTATGTACTTGTGCATTGATGTTTATAGATAATTATATACATAGAGAAAAAAATAATGGAAAGATAATGTCTTAGTCCACCCCAGCTGCTATAACAAAATACCATAGACTGGGTGTCTTAATCGCAGTTCTGGAGGCTGAAGTCGAGGATCAAGGTGTCAGCAGATTGAGTTCTTGATAAAAGCTCTCCTCTTGGCTTGCAGACAGCCACCTTCTATCCCCATATGCCCAAAAGAGGAAGCTCTGATGTCTCTTCCTCTTCTTATAAGGACACTAATTCCATCATGGATCTCCACCCTCATGACCTCATCTAATCTTCATTACCTCTCACAAGCCCCACCTCCTAATATTACCTCATTCAGAGTGAGGACTTCAACATATGATTGGGGAGGATATAGTCAGTCATTCAGCGGAAAACAGATAAGTCCCAACAGATAAGTAGCCAGGGTATCCAGCATGCCCTGGGGATGCTATGGAACAACTAAAAAGGACAAGGGGGAAAAGAAGAAAATAAATCATAAGATTTATCTGTTAAAACGAAGCTTCATCTTTTATCACCTGTCAAATAGCTGTTACGTGGAAGACTTCTCCCTGTTTTTCAAAATGGAGAAACGTAGGCAGAGAGAGGATTATTTCCTGAGCCAGGACCCCACAGCAAGTCAGTTACTGAACCATAAATACCACCCAAGCCTCCCGACTTTCCCATGGCTTGAATCATCCCCAGATAAATATAACTAAGTCGTTAGCATGAAATCGATGAATGCACACACATGAATGACGGGCGAAGGCTTGGCTTCACCGCCTGGGAGTTTGGAACTAACCGGCCCTCCAGTGAGCGGCAGGCACCGTGGCGGGTGGAGTGGAGGTGCGGGCCTGTTTCAGGAGCCGCGGGAATCAGAGACGAGGTCTCGCTCACAGCTGTCCCCCCAGTTGTCCGCAGCAGCCCATTCGCGGCCAACAGCGCATTCGGGGCATTCACAGGGAGGCGGAGTGGGCGGACGGGCGCAACAGACTAGAGGGAATCTGTCCCTGGGCGGCTCTTGGCAGGCTGGCGGGGCCTCTGGCAGAACAGGGACAGGACGGGTGAGGGAAGAAGGAAGGTCTCCTTTTTCGTGTTTGATTTTGCAGGGCCTTCTGAACAAGAATCTTCAATGCTATGTGTCTCGGTAAACTTCAGCTAAATTATAAAGAAAGGGAAGGGAGGAGTGGAGTTGGAAAGAGAATTTTCTGAGATTTAGTGAATTCAAATGAATTTACATGGAATTCAAGGGGCAGTGTCAATTTCTCATTCGGTGGACTTGTCTCTGGGGGCCCAGGGACCTAATTCCTAAAAAACAAAACAGAACAAAACAAAACAAATAAGAAACCAAATGAGCAGCTGCATTTTTCTGTGTGATCACAAAGTTCACGACTTGCGCTCTCTCGACAGTTAAGTCGATGGATCATAGACATTCACCCTGGTATCTGGAAGTCCAGTCTGGGGCGTGACTCCCTCTCACGGTTTTCACCTGCAGGGAGCTGGGGACTTGAGCTAAAGGAGCTTGTGAGAGAGCTGGGAAGCGACCTCATTTCCCTAAAAGGCACCCTGACCGTGGTGGGCCCTGCACGTCAAGCAGGCCGAGGCCGGGCTCTGCCTGAGCAGATGCAAGAGAGGTCATCGCAGGCCCCCGAGGCCTTCCTCTCCCCACCCCTGACCCTGGCGTCCTGTCCTGTCCGGCTGCGGCTGCCTGAGCTCCCGTCACCAGCACTCCAGCACTCGAGCTGTGTGTGTGACAAATGGTGCTCTTAAATAAACGGGAAGCGGCAGACGCGGTCCAAAGGGCAAGAGTTATTTTTATTTAGAAAGGTAAAAGAGGAAAAATTTCAATCTGATTTAAATATTTACTCAACTAGGAGATGGACAGACAGCTGAAACATTCTAACCCAGACTCAGGACCAGGAGCTGAAGATTGCTTTTCCGTGGTAAGTGAGCCGTGGGCAGTACATAGAGAAAACCCCTGGTTGAAGGAAATGAAGTGGGGAGGGGGAGGGGGAGATTCATAAAATCACCTTATGGTCTGAGATCACATGGCCCAGCAACTCGATTGGACTTGCTCTGAGATTTAGGGCAAATTACTTAGCTGCTGTGAACCTTCTTCTGTTCTTATCTATAACACATGGGATGGGGAGGGGGTATCTATCTTGTAGAATTCTTATGAGATTAAAAAACCAAGGCATGTAAGCACTTGCACATAAGAAGCACTTAATGAAAGCAAGCTATTACTGTTTGAGTCTACACGAGGCCTATTAAAACTACGGAATCCTCCAACCTCTTATATGAAGACTCAGTGATTCTGAGATAAGGCTCAGGAAACTGTATTCTGAACAGGCCCTCTGGAGTTTCTTTCTGGGCCGTGAGGTTTGGGAACCAAAGTCCCATGACCCCACGCACAAGTGGCCCCCCACCTACAGTGGATACCAGCAGGATTCTCGGCTCAGGGTTCCTCTTACAGATTCAGTCCCATGGCTTCAAAGACCAATGGATGCCTCACAAACACACAGTATAAAACTTAATACTGACTCGCAGCATGACTGCCACCCGCCCCCATTTTGCCCATCTCCCCGTGACCTCCCCATTCACGCAGGGGCTCAGGCTGCAAGCGAGTGATTTTCTTTCCTTTTCCTCTCCCCCTTTATCCTTTATGCCCACCAGCAGGAGGTCCTGGCAGCAGCCTTTCCTCCCAACTCCTCCCTCATCCAATGGGTCTCCCAGCTTCCCCTTTTAACACGCTGTTGACCACTGTTGAGCGGTCTCCATTCACAGCCAGAGAGAGCTGGCCCTCCTCGCCTCTGTTCCTTGCACTAGGAATCAGCCACAAAGCTACCCCCGCCCCTCCCCCACCCTCTCGTTTGCATACACTCAGCTTGCACTGGACTCTGGGCTACTTTGGCACTGGCTTCCGCTTCTGCCAGGAACACTTATTCTCATCCATCCGCTCCGAGCCTTCCAGAACCTTCTGCTTTCTCCTTATCTACATCTCTACTTGCATGCCACGTCCTCAGAGAGGTATGCCCTGACTTCCATGGCCAAAGGAACTTGTTCTGTGACCTTTGGCAGGTTACTCAGCTTCACTGGAACTCAGTTTTCTTATCTGTAAAATGGAGATAATAATACTACCTACCTCTTAGGTTCACTGTGAGAATTATGTGTGTTTAAATGCACAATTTTTTTAGTTTTATTTTTTTCCAGTTTTATTGAGATATAATTGATGTATAACATTGTTTTAGTTTAAGGTATGTGACATTTGGTATATGTATGTATTACAAAATGATCACCACAATAAGTTTAGTTAACATTCATCACCTCACTAGTTACAATTTTTTTTCTTGTGATGAGAACTTTTGAGATATACTCTCTCAGCAACTTTCAAATAGATACTATTGTTAACTATAGTGGCAGCTCAGTTTATGTTGGGCTGACCTTGGCCAAGGCAGGGTGGTTACTGTCTCTCCATCTCTAAGTCAAGAGTGGGAAGGACTCTGGAGCCCTGTGGTGTCTCCCGAGGGGACTCCATCTGCCAACACCCCTCAGAGCTCCCTGGTAATGTTAGAGGGAGAAAAAGAAAAGAAGCTTTTGTCACTATGCTATGCATGGCACTCCAGAACTTATTTATCTT
The DNA here is from genome assembly GCF_014176215.1 of Rousettus aegyptiacus. NCBI lineage: Eukaryota > Metazoa > Chordata > Mammalia > Chiroptera > Pteropodidae > Rousettus > Rousettus aegyptiacus. The sequence goes on from NW_023416285.1 coordinate 14,900,636, forward strand.
ATAACTGGAAGTTTGTACCTTTGACCACCATCACCTATTTCCTGACAACCCCCCCCCCACCCCCACACACACACACTACCCTCTCCCACCTCTGGCAGCTGCCAATCTCTTCTCTGTATCTATGAGTTCATTTTTTTTTTTTTTTAGATTCCATATATGTGAGATTATTCAGTATTTATCCTTCTCTGTCTGATTTATTTCACTTAGCAGAATGCTCTCAAATTTCATTCGTATTGTCACAAATGGCAGGATTTCCTTTTTTATGGCTGAGTAATACTCCTTTGCATATATACCACATTTTCTTCATCCTTTCACCCATTGACAGAAAATGTACATTGTTTAAAATAGTGCCAGGCACATAGTGAGCGCTCAACAAATGTAAAGTTAGTTCATATTTATTTCATGGAATTATAATCATTGATTTATGTGCCTATCTCTCTTACTCGTCTTTATATCCAAGCCACTGGCAAGGTATCTGACATATTTTCTGAGCTGAATAGTGTTCTCCCAATTTTCATGTCTACAAAGAACCTCAGAATGTGACCTTACTTGGAAACAGAGTCTTTGCAGGTGTTAGTTAAGTTGAGGTCATGCTGGATTAGGGCGGGCCCTACGTCCAATGACTGGTATCCTTATAAGAAACTGTGTGAATATGCGTACAGACATAGGCACGGGGGTGGGGGGAGAGAGGCACGTGTGCACAGAGGCAGAGACTGGACCGATGCAACTATAAACCCAGGGCACCAAAGGATGCCGGCAAATGCCAGAAGCTAGGAGGAGGCAAGGAAAGATCATCCCTCAGAGCTTTCAGAGAGAGCACAGCCTTGCTGACATCTTGAGTTTGGACTTTTATCTTCCAGGACCATGGGAGAAGAAATCTCTGTTGTTTCAAGCCACCCAGTTTGTAAGACTTTGTTATGATAGCCCTAGAAAGCTAATCCACCACCGAGTGACTGGTGAGCGAGTGAGAGGGAGCGAGTAAATAACTCAGACGCCTCCTTCCCCCTGCACTCTGACTCCAATGCGAAGGCGAAGGCTTCCTTTCACTTCTCCCTATAACATTAGCAGGGAGCTCTGAGGGGTGTTGGCAGATGGGGTCCCCTCAGGAGACACTGCAGGGCTGCCGTGTCCTTCGCACTCTTGACTTAGAGGTGGGCAGACAGTAACCACCCTGCCTTGGCCAAGGTTAGCCCAACGTAAATGGAGCTGCCACCCGCCATCAAGATGATAGCCTCTGTCCAAGAGAGAGGAAGGCCCTCCACAAGCAAAGTCATTTAAATCCATCTACGGTTCCATGGTACTGACTGTGTGCCCATCACGGGCCAGGTGCTGCTCTCAGCTCTGAGCTCCCACAACCAGTGCTCTGCCCTCTCTTGGAAAACCTCTTACTTCCTCTCTCGCATCTTAGCTATTTTTATGTATCGAGCTGCCTCATTTTCCCAAGGGGGTCATTTGGCAAATATAAAAATGGCTCAGAGAAACCACAGACCAAAATACGTTTCTGACGAGAACCACCCACCCTTCAATATGCCACTTGCTTGGTGGATTCATTCTCTCTTATCCACGGGGGACATTATCAGTTTGCATGGGATACAAAAGCTCTAGTCCCTGTGGGTCTCTCTCCCTGGGTCCTGGATTCCTGGCCCTTTTAGATCAACCCCTACTTTCTTTAGGACAGGTCATAGGTTGAAGGCATGAATAGTCACAGCTAATCTCGCTGAATGCTTCTTACTCTGCAGGAGGCGCCATGAAGGTTATTTAATGTTCATTACACCCCAGGGGTAGGAACTATTATTAAGCCTTCTGTGGTGATGGAGAAACTGAGGCGCGGGGAGGCCGAATCATCTATTCAAGGTTACACAGTGCTTAGGGGATAAGCGACAAGCTGGAATGTGACGATGGTGGTCTGGCTTCAGCCACGGCTGACAGGGCAGCTGAAGGACATGCCTTTGCGAGAGGCACATCGTGCCATCATCAAGGGCCTCGGAAATGATTCCTTTACCTTTTTATCTTTCCAAAAGTAACTAGTATCACTTTCTTACCAGGAACTAACTCACTAGAAACCTTTATTGAAGCATAAAAGAATATGGACTATGGAGTCAGTAAGATATAGATTCCATTTCTGCACAAGATGTATAATCTAGAGCAAGTTACTCAGGTTCTCTGGGCCCTGGTTTCGCCATAGTAAAGCAATGACATTCACAAGTTATCTGGTACATAGTAGCCATTCTGTCAGCCTCCCTCTGCCTAAGTGGAGTTTACATGAAATCACACAGTTAAGGAGATAGGAGCTGCCCATTGGTCAGTCCACCCGGGCTGCTAAACAATACCGTAGACCTGTGGCTTTATAACAACAGAAAGGGCGCTAATCCCATTCTTGAGGGCTCCACTCTCCTAAAAGACCCCACCTCCTAAAACCATCACATGGGGGGTTCAAATTTCAACCCATGAATTTGGAGGGATATAAAACCATTCCATCTAGAGCGCTGCCCTAGGTCACATCTAACTTAAGTCAGAGTATTATTAAACTAAGAAATCTGAAGCTAAAAGGGACCTTCAGAAATTGAGAGGTTTGGTTTCCGGCTCTAAGCACCAACTAAGCAATTACAAAGATGTGTGGTAATGCCCAGACCGTGGTCCCTGCTGAGCACCAGCAACCTTATTTCCTGGGGATGCACAGCATCCTGGAGCAAATACTGGACCTTGAAGCTAAAGATAAGATTTGGACCCCTGGCCCAATGGCAATTGGGGATGAACACCTGCTCACCCTGCTGACCCAGTTATTTTGAGGCAAAAGTAGTATGAGGTCAATGAAAACTAACTGTGACTATAAGGGGCTCACAAATATAAGGCACTGTTGGATAAAGCTGTTTTGCCATGAAATGGTGAGTTTCCTGGCAGAGTAGGTACTATCTGAACAGCGCAGGTTAAAGGCTGCCCTTCAAGTCTCTAGTGCTGAGACTGCAGATACCAGCTCCCGGCCTTTGCCTTGAGTCGTGGCTGCCTCGTCTGCCTACACCTCGGTTACTCGGCCCTTCGCCTAACTCTCTTCACTTACCCCTTGAGTGGGCCACCCCTTTCCCGCCCTGACTCTAAAATCTGCTGTGTTTATCCAAACTATTCTCTCTGAATAATGAGCTGTAGCAGATGCTCACGTCTCGCCCCATCTCCTGTCACTCGCTGTTCCTTCTTCAGCCGCCTGCAGGTTTTCTCCAGCTGACGGCTCCTGTGGCCTCACAGGGCAGACCACAGCGCTGGGGAATTAAAGGCCCTGCAAGCGAAGCCCGAGGGGGCTGGCGGATAATACCCCAGCCTCCTCCCTGCTCGAGTGGAAGGACTCAGGAGCTCATTCTACAGTTTTCCACACGCCCAAGCCAAGATGCTCACAGCAATGACCTGCTGTCACTGTTCCCTAAGTGGCCACCTGCCCTTTTCTGACACACTTCCCCACTCCCCTGACAGTCCTTGGGAAGTCTTCCCAATGAGCCTGCTCACCCGCGAATCTTACTTCAGAATCTGCTCCTGTGGGAACTCGACCTGAGAAACCAGCTAATCACATCTTGACCAGGGGGATCGGTGAGTGCCTCATCTAGACAGGTCACTCAGAGCCACCATGGACTAAACAAAATTCCATCACAAGGTTGACAAGACCGTGATCTACTTCAGCTTTCCCTAAGACTTTCTCCACCACGCCCTCCTGCTGGACTTCCATAGACCATGAAGCTCAATTATTTGCAGCTTTTGGAACATATTCCCATCCTGCAGCCTCTGGCCCTGTGCCATACTCTTCTTTTTGCCAGTAACGGCCTTGCCCACCATTTATTCCTTCACCTCCCACTTGACTCTGAGTTTCAGCTTCCCTGACCACCCCCCACAAGCTCATACCCAAGCTGGGTGACACGTCCCCCCTCTGTGCTCCCAGGCCACCCCCTTCTGAACATGGCCCGTCTTGTCTGGCTAGACTGTGTAAACTTCGTGAGACAGAGTTTTTTTGTTGTTGTTGTTGTTTTTTTTACTCTGAAATTCCACGCCCTGCACCATCACCATACCTACACAGAGCAGGTTTTGAATAAAGGCTTGACAAATTAATTTTTTTAAAAAAGTAGGAAACAAAGCTTTTAATTTCGGCACGAGAATAAGGTGATCCCTCTAAGACAAGGTGAGAATCACGAGGAAAGTCTAAACCACTTTGCAGGCTGCCGGAGTGGAAGGCTCGTCCTCGACAAAGTGGCAGCTGCAGCTTTGAAGGTCGTGAAGGACAGTGATAGTTGGGCCGCGGAAACGAAGAGGATGAGAAGCAGGAGGAGGAAGCGATCCCGAGACAGGGAACCCGGAGCATCCTGAGGCTGGACGTCTCTGGGTTGGCCTGGGAAGGGAGGAGCGGTCAGGGGCAGCCAAGTGCGGGGCGGCTCCCCCGCGGGCAGCGAGGAAGGTGTGGACGAGCGTTTCCTCTGCCCACACAGACACAGTCCCAAGAGTCCCAAGGCGTGTGACTTCCCTTATTGTTCAACATCCCGACCCTCCCCCAGCGCTGCCATCTTTCCTTCCTTCCTCGGCTTCCTCTGTTCGAGGGTGAGGCTTCCTGTTAAGTCGTTCTGAGAACTGTGGTTTTCAGAGCTTTACAGACCAGGAATGCCTGCCAGCAAAATTACCGCTAAAGGTCCCCACTGAATTCCAAGAAAATATTCCTCGCACCGCTAACCTGGGTCTTCCAGAGAGCACCAGTTCCCAGGGGACACAGGTGGGGAGAAGTCCTCCTCCCTTCCAGGGCCCGTCCTTTACGTCCTTTACACGGCGTTCAAGGCCGCTCAGGAAAAGCCTGTGTCCCTCCGCTTTTAGTCAACAAAACCAAATCGTAACTACCAGGATGCTGTTATTTAAAGTTGAATCCTGCTGTGAATCATTTCCAGGACAGAGATTTTTCTGCAAAGTGATTTCCTGTGCTCTTTTATTTTTTTTTTTTACTTAATATATTTTTTAAAAACCTATATATGGTAATTTTCTATTTTTCTAGAATACAGAATAATACATATAAATAACTAGGTAGTAAAATAAAGACTATACAAAGACGATCAGCATTCATAGTAATGACAATAAAATGCCACCAAGTCCTAGAGCGCCTTCCAAAAATTGAACTATTAGTCAATGGTCCCTTATCTGCAATGCCGTAAATCATTTGGTAGCAAAAATTGGCCTGAACTAATGAGAAGAAATTTATATCCATTATCTTGCATAGAGTAAAGACGCATACCTTTTGCTGCAGACATATGAATGTGTTTTAATACAGGGTGCTGCCCTAGACCCTGCTGTATATAAACTATACAGTTTATGCACACTATTAGTTTTCTAGATTACAAAATGTTCTGAATTCCAGAACACATCTGACTCAAAGGACTTCATATAAGGGCTTATGGCCCCGAGCCTGTGTAAATTGTGTCCGACTTCCTTTTAATGTTAGGTGTTTTTTAGGGTATTCCAACTTTGTGGAGTCGGAGTGCTGGCTGTTACTCCCTTCCTCTTGCCGGGCTCCTTCCCGTTCCCTCCTGGATCCCTGCTCTGCTGCTCTCCTCTTTGCCCAGGGAGGCTACACACATGGATGGCTTCATTTTGTCCGACTCCCCTCCCGTCAGTGGCAGTTACCCGCTGGAGAGCTGAGGGCCAAGGGAGACGGAGGTTGGGATGTTTCTTCCTCACTTCCTCCGGCTTCAGCGCCCAACACTGGCTCTGCCTGCCTCCCTCCCCATGCCGGCTCCCGCTGGGCAGCCCAAACACATTCATAGCTCCAACACCCTGAGAACTGAGGACCACTGTAGCCTCCCCCTCCCCCTTTAGCCCCCTCCCCCTCCACCGTTGCAGGAGGTGGGTTCACCCAGCTCCACGATTGTTCTCTGTACCCTGCCCACACCTCATGAGCAGCTTCATTAGACCCTTTATTAGAGTCTCTCCATTTGAACCATCTGGAGTGAACACTGTCTATGGCTGCACACTGACTGATTCATTGACAAGTCAGAGTCCGTCTAGTGCTCTGTGAAATGCACTGATCTTAACTCAGGAGGCCTGAGTTTGAGGATTGGGTAACTTTGGGCAAGTCACTTCACTCTTCTGGATCTTAGCTTTTCTATCTCTAAAAAGGGCTGAAAATGCTTTATTTCAGAGTGTGCTGTGATAATAAAGCAATCGGTATGTGGAAATGTCTCGGAAACTTTAAGGAAATGCAAAGGAATTCAAGAACCCCTAGGAAACTATAATATTCAATTATTCCGAATCTCCTATCCCTCTAACGCTTCTGGATAAAAGAGTGTTTGCTCTGTGTCTTAGTTTGTGAGGGCTGCTATAACAGAAGTACCATAGACTAGGTGGCTTAAATGACAAACAGGTATATTCTTCATAGTCGTAGGGGCTGGGAAGTCCAAGATCAAGTGTGAGGCAGATCTAGAGTCTGGTGAGAATCTGGATACAAGGAGTCCTTGTAGCCTCCTGTGGCAGAGAGCAGAAAGAGATCTGCTGTCTCCTCCTCTTTTTATAAAGGCTTTAACCCCATCATGAGAGCTCCACCCTCATGACCTCATTTAATGATAAATAACTTCCTAAAGGCCTCACAGCCTGCTATCATTGCACTGGGGGGTTAGGGTTTTGACATATAAACTGGGGGCGGGGGGGGGGGGCACAAACTTTCGGTCTACAACACTTTGTTTGAAGCAAGTGTATCTATGCCCTGCTCTGAGACCAGAGGTGGCTGGAAAGGGACAGCCTGAGGTCTGCCCTCTCCCTTTCCTGGATGTCTGTTTCTGCTCTTTGGCTGCTAGAGTCTCATGTCTATCATCCGCCTTCAGTGGGCATCTTGCACAGAAGCTTCCATGCTTGGTCTTACACTGACCAACCTACTTTTTCTTTTCCATCTTCTGCCATTCTATGATCATTTGGAGCTTCATTTTTATTTTTTCCCAAATCTTCAACATTCTGTCCAGTTTGAGGTTGCTTTATGTTTTAAAGTCACATATTTCCCTAGAGTGTAAAGTTATCGTTTTTAGTAAAAACCCCATCATTAAAATTCTTTTCACTTCCTCATCTCAATACTATCTCAAACAGGAATCTCTTATGTATAGTTGTTATCAATAAGAAATTGTTGCTTTGACATTAAACCAATCTGGATTAATTTTGTGTGTGTGTGCGTGTAGCTAAAATTTACCGTAAAATTACTTAACTTTCTATTTTAATTATATAGGCTTGGCCTACAAATCTGATCTTTTCCTGGAGCTGGTCATGCCAACACCACATGGGTGTTCCCCATAAGAGGGAACAATCAACAAGATTAAGTTACTTTGAGTTCTTAATCGATTTTCCAGAACTTCCTCTTCCTATCACAAAACATAGCCTTCTGAACAACACAATCAAGTTAGCCTGATCATGCCCAGAGCTTTAGTGAACAAGACACATTCTGGAAATAAAAGTGATTTTACATGTAAATGACTAATTGATACTTTTACCCTCCCAAAAACCCTTATTATATATCTTTACCTAATCTAGTGCCAGAACAGAGACTATCTTCATGTTACACACTTTGAGAGTTGTTCAAATTCTTCTGATCCCTGGAGTTTTGTTGTACCAAGTATTTGCTAAAAGAGGACTTTCTTATGGGACTTGGCAATACTTTGATATACAAAGATTGTGGTCAGGTTATTTATAGCCATTGTATTTAATTGCTATAATGGTATCATTTTCCTTCTTGATAATTTATAGTTATACTTAAAAAAAAAAAAACAGACTTAAGTTCTTTTAAGTAAGACATGGCATAACACCTCTGTAGTGTGTGTGGTAACCTAAATTTGGAAGCCTTACATGTGACCAGGTTCTAGGGCAGGAACACACTCAACTTTCTGTACTCTCCCCTCCCCCAGATGGGCCTACAGAGCAAATGAAAGCTTCCTGTGTGAGAATTAAACAGAACTGCAGTTCGATTCAGCAGAGCTTTCTCCACAGGTCTTTAACAGGCATAAGCAAACTTTTTTTTTCTGTAAGGACCAGGTAGTAAATATATTAGGCTTTGCAGGCCATAGTCTCTGTTGCAACCTCTCAATTCTGATATCGTAGTTCAAAAGCAGTCTTAGACAATCGGTAAACAGGTGGGCAAGGCCATGTTCCAATAAAACTTTATTTACAAAAATAGGTGTTGGGCTAGTTTTGACCAAGGGGCTTGTAGCTTGCCATTCCTTGCTTTAGTTTATTACAGGGCAATTGCTACATTGTATTGTGATTATCTCTAACTCATCTGTCTCCTATAAACCCATGCGTTTCTAATGAAGATTCTCCACTGTTAAACATTTTCAAAAATAAAGCCCAATCATTGACAACCATCGTAAAAATAATTGATTCGGGTAAGAGTCATCAATGGATAAGCAGGAGAGTCCAATGAGAAACGAGACAGTCGCATAGTCTCCATGTGTCTCCCCACAATGTACTTATTCATTGTTAAGGGGAAAATAGTAATTTTACAGGGAGAAATCCAGCAGAAACCCCCTCAATCAAGTAATTAAAGATAATATACCTAGTCATGGGATAAATCAATACCAGGTGCCTTGCTTCTGTGGGATTTCTGCCCAAAACAAATAATCCAAGTGTGAAAACATCAAATGAACTTATATTGAGGGACATTCTGCATAGTATTTGGCCTATGCTCTTCACAAATATCAGTGTCACAAAAGACAAAGGCTGAGAAACCGGTTCAGATTATAGAATAGACAAGAAACACAGCAAGTGAATGCAAAGTATAATCTGTGATTTTCATCTTACAAAGGACATTATTGGAAAGATTGACAAACTATGAAAAAGGTCTGTAGACTGAAGAGTATTTTGTGTGAAAGGTCATTTCCAGATTTTGATAATTGTAAAGTGGTTGTGTCCTTGTTTTTAATACATACACACTGAAGTATTTATAGGGAAATAGGCATCACAGCTACAACTAAGGTGACCAGTCATCTATGTTTGCCTGAGACTTGGGGTTCCCGGATGCAAAAGTTTGAATGTTAAACTCAGGAAAGTTCCAGTCAAGGTGGGAGGAGTTGCTCACCCACACTGCAACTGACTCTAAAAATTCAGGACAAAAGTGTGTGTGGGGTGTGCGTGCGTGTGTGTGTGTGTGTGTGTGTAAAACGTGAATATTTAGGGGTATATGGGTGACAAATTTTGATACTATTCTTGCAATTTCTCTAAAGTCTAAAATTATAGTGAAATAAAAAGTTGAAAGGGAAAAAAGTCCAATGCGGCTTGAAGAAATGTCCTTCTATTTCACGGTAATAGGCTCAGTGGCTGAGAGTAGAAACCACACCAGTTGGAGTCTCGAGGTTGTGGGATGTTGTTCAAACAGTGGTCCCTTGACTTCAAGCCACAGCACTGTAGTCTCCTAGCTGGGACACCAGACACCTGTCTTAGAATATCATATATTTAGACCCAAGGGTGAAGCCAGTCAGGAAATGACTGAAAGTTAATTATTTCATCACCTATTCAATGTTAGGCACTGATGTTATACTTTTTTTTTTCAGGTAAACTCTTTCAATCCTCACAACAATCTTGGAAAGACTGTTAATAACTTTGTTTCACAAACAAAAGAAAAAAGTGAGCCATCAAAGTGTTAAATACCCCTGACCAAGTGTACACAGCTACAAAGTGGCCAAACGGGGTCCAAAACCAGCTCCATAACTGAAGATGGCACAAATAGCTAACAATGGGGGACCCGGTAAATACTGTATGTTCATCCCTGCTGTAGAATAGGAAGTGACTTTAAAAATATGAGATATTGCTGCATATACTTGCTACTGACGTGGAAGGTTATCGGTGATATATTATTGAGTTGAATTAGCCCAGTTACATTTAATCTGTGCTGCATGAATCCCTTTGTGCATGTGGGCATGTGTTTAATCTATGTGTATGTCTGCGTGATTGTGTAAAGCTACACACACACACACACACACACACACACACACATTTTCTGTTAATAGAAAGGTCAAGGACAATAGCCTTTAAAACTTTAGAGTCCATAAGAGAATCCTGGTGGAATTGTTAAAATGCGTATTAGCACATAAATATGAACAACTAATTGTCTATTGTATGTCAATAAACCTGAGGGGAAATGCATGTTAGCACGATACTCTATGTCAGCTGAAGACGGAGATTGAGAGAGGATCTGTGAATCTGCATTTCCAACAAGCACCTAGGCTCCGGAAGGCTGTAAACAAAGCTATTTCCAAAGGTTTCACCTAGAGAGGAGGAATTTTTACTTCTCGCTTTTTAAAAATTTCATGTCGTGTCAATGTTTTTAAACACACATAAACTATTTTTATACTATTAAATGTTATTTTTAACCCCAACCCTGATATGAGACCTCTTACCACAAACCCACAGCTGCCCGACAGCTGCTCCTGGACTGGAGACCCACCCCCGGCCACAGCTGATACCTGAGGCCCAGGGGAAACAGAGTGCCGTAAAGGTCATCGTGTAAAAGAGCGTCCTGCCTGATGTCAGGCTCGAGGTAAAGCCCAGGGCTTAGCTCATGTGTAGAAAAATCATCTGAGCTTCTGGAAACAATGGCTGTGGCATCCCCAAGGAAATGGACTCCAGGGAGACCAGCACTCAGCACAGCCGGTTGTGACCTCCCAGGGCAGCTGCTGGAAACAAGGACAAAAATAATCCAGAGCAATTAACTGGTTCCTCAAACAAAAGAGTAGCTAGATTTTTTGCTTCGGTGTTGGTGAGCAGCTTGCTCTACCCTTGGGCTTCTGTTTCCTTTCCCAGGACAGAGGCCCATGGAGATTCTGGAGACTAGAGAGGATGCAAGAAGATCGGGGTGGCTAGGATCGAAATCTCTGCTGCTGGGCATGGTCGACAGGTGCGCTGATGCTCCTGGGGCCCGAGAACACCCATTGCTGCTCTGTTTTTGCTTCTGTTTCCTCTGAACAGAGTGGGGAATATGGAGAGAGGAGGGAAGTGTCCAGACAGGAGAAAAGGAAGAATTTGAAGTCTAAATGGATCCAGTATCTTATTTCTCATGATTTCCATCACACACACACACACACACACACACACACACACACACACACACACTGGTCAAGTTGTCAGCGTGTCTTGCCTGGATGACTATGACAGCCATAGATATGGCCATAGCAATAGCAAAAGCTGTGATCACCCCGCTTTGTTCTTGTCACTTTCAGTCTGTGCTCAACACTGCAGCCATAGCTACCCTGTCAATGTATAAGTCAGATAGTGCCACACTGCTGCCTTCGATGGCTTCCTATGTCACTCAAAATAAAGTCTAAGCTTTGTATGTTGTCTCCTGAGGCCCTACCCCATCCGAGCCTCATCAAATACTAGTCTTAGCCTTGATGACTCCTCCAAAACTGCCCTGACCTCTTGCTCTCTCTCAAACTACCCAAATATTTCATGCCTCTGGGCATCTGTACTTGTCCTTCCCTCAGCCTGGAATGCTTTTCCCTTAGACATCTGCCTGCCTTTCCTCCTCACCAATTTCATTTCTTTACTTAAATAATCCCTTCTCAGCAAGGTTTTGTCTTGCCATAGGTCTAAAACTGCAACCTTTGACACTCTTTCTGCTTTACTTTTCTCTTCAGTACTTACTACCACCTACTGTAGTATACATTTAACTCATTTGATGATAGTCATTGTCTCCATTGGGCTGACGGATCCAACGGTGCAGGGATTTATTGGTTCTTGGGGCTGTATTTTTGGTGCCTAGAACATATCCTGGAATAGAGTAGGCACCTAAATATCTACTGACCAGCTGCTACGTGAACAGGACTCACTGCACTCAGGTTCTGTGGGCGCTAAGCCCTGGGCTGCACCGGGGGTGAGGATGCGTGAGCCCTAACATGAGGCACAGGAAGAGAGGGCCGTTGGACTTAGACATATGTGAATAAACACCAGCAGGTTTCAGATTGTTCGGAAGGACCTCGGATCCCAGACACCCTTTCTCTTGAAGGTCTCACCTTACGTCTTAACAAATATATGTAAATGCACTACTAACCTTTCACTTTAAACATAATTTTGGCCGAAAAAAAGATGATTATAATGGTGCTTTTGGAATCATTTGGCAATGACTGACGCACTTAATTTGTAATGGGCTCTGACTTTCAGCACTCATGCACACTTGGGAGTTCATTTGAAGTGAAATCGGATCTAATCGTAAAATGGTTTTCAAATATAATGAAATTTTTATGAATAATCAATTCAACAGTTAATGAAATTTGGGATAATTCTATGCTTTGTGGGGCCTTATGAAAGCACTTATTAATTCAGGTCTTGCGACGTTCCATGTGTATATTAGAGCTGATAATTGTTTGCTTTGGAGACTCAGCTATTTGGGCCCCTGGAATTTCATAAGACCTAGGTCTTGGGCCTAGAAAGTCCAACAGATAAAATAGTAGCAGCAAAACTCAGAAATTCAAAACAGGGAAGTCTTCCTTTATTGCCTGAGAATGGAGGTCCTTGATTAGTGGTTGATGTTCTGCGAGCATGGAGGGGAGACAGGAAGCCATGGCAGGGCTCACCATGGTCGGTCGTGCTGGGAGTCTCTGGCCAGCGTGCTGTCCTGCACAAGCCAGCTGGGCACCCATTCTCCATGCGTGGCAGACCTCTGGTGGCCAGGTGGGCCGCCTCCCTCCATGACCCTTTTTCTCCCTACTTCCATCACCTCCTGGGCCCTGGTGGAAAAAATATTTTCACTGACATTTTGTGATGCTTTTGCAGAATTCTGTTGACTCATGTGAGACAAGATGGGAGATTTTTCTGCAGAAGTTGCCACATGGGAAAACAGATCACTTAGTCACGTCATATGCCAAGCCCTGCTGTTACATGCGCAGAGCATTTTTAATCGCGGAACCTTCAGAGCTGCCCCTCATTTGCAGTGACATTCACCTCGGTGATTCCCCCCAGCTCTCCCAGCTTAAGCTGTCAGTTGCTCAGGCTTTCTCATTGCTGTCTCTGGCAGGGGCACGTTTATTTATCACAGAAGAGGTTGGCTCTGAAAGGATTTGCACAAACTTCCTTCTGGAGATGAAAAGAAAACATCTCATTTCTAGTCTTGCCGTCTTTTGAAATCAAAAGTTGGTGACCATCCTAGTGGACAGATGTCATCCAAAGTGGGAGTGGATCGTTTGGTTTGTTTTTCTTGCTAATCCTCAATGACTTTGAACCCGCTCTGTAAATAAGGGAAACAGGAGCAAAAAACTCTTTACACTTCCTGCTTTCCTCCCAGTGTGCTGACATTTCAAAGCCCCATATGTTTCCCTAAACAAAGTTTCATGAAAATATGTATTAAAAACGATAACAACAACAACTGTTTTCAGGTTATTACAACCCAGGAGAAGAGCGGCTGCCCATGGCTGTGAGGACAGTTTACAGGATGCTGTGATTATCTCTGCTCTGCTTGATAACAGCAGGCACGTTTGAAGGGTTTAAAATGTAGATGTGTTTGAAGTCCTGCGATAAATGTATGATTCTTCCTTTAGCTATGTAAGTTATTAGCAATATTCTGCAACTAAGCCACAAGAAAGATACAGTTTCAATAAATATTTCCCATTCAAAAATGAACAAGTAGATAGAGTTGAAAACATGTCAGACTCCTAAAATAGTTGCGATGGGCATTTGCTAGTTACCTCTCCAGCATAGATTCTTCCTTTCCCACTTTGATTCTTCTGGGAAATACATCCCTTTTCTATTCTCACTGGTGGTCTGGATTTGGTTGACCTCTCTTCCAGCTCCAAAACCAAACTATAATTGGCTCAAGTCAATCAATGAATCCCATTCCTCAGGCCACATAGATTGGTCAGGGATGAGCTTGGTATTCTATTTGGGCCAATGATTCATAATGATAAATGTCTACATGAAGAAGGAAAAAAGAGCTCAGATAAACATCCTAACTTTACATCTCAAGGAATTAAAAAAAGAACAAACTAAGCCCAAAGTTAGTAGAAGGAAGGCAATAGCAAGAATAAAGCAGAAATTATAAGTGAAAGAGACTAAAAAGATAGTAGAAAAGATCGATGACCCAAGGGTTGTTTTTTGAAAAGATTAAAAAACAACAACAACAAGCCTTTAAATAGACTTATCAAGAAAAAAAAAAAAAAGAGGACTCAAATAAATAAAATTAGAAATAAAAGAGGAGACATTACAACTAATATCACAGAAGAACAAAGGATCAGAAGAGACCACTATGAACAATTATACACCAACAAACTGGACAACCTAGAAGAAATTGATAAATCTCTAGGAACATGCAATCTACCAAGACTGAATCATGAAAAAATATGTCTGAAGGAGGCTGAATCAGTAATCAAAAAACCTAACAACAGAAAAAAAATCAAGGACCAGATTGCTTCGCTGTTGAATTCTACCAAACATTTAAAGAAGACTCCATTTATGCTGTTCTTAAATTGTTCCAATTTGGGCCAGAGAGAGGTGACAGTCACAGGACTTGTGTGGAACGTATTATCAGAGATTCTCCCTCTCTGAATCACACCCGGTGTGCTGTGCAGATGTGAGACGTGAAGCTTCCAGAGCAACCTGCTACCCTGGGTATAGAGCCTAGAGTTGCCATGAGCCTTTGCCTGGAATCTGGTGACGGAATGGTCCCCACTGGAAAGTTAAAGGAGCCAGATCCTTGGGTGGCTTAGACTCACCTGAAGCCAGCCCTACCTCTGGGCTTTTCAGTTATAAAAGCAAACAAATCCTCTTTGTTGTTTCAGCCAAGTCTAATTGAATTCTTTGTCACGTGCAACCACAAGACACCTCAATGATTCAAGGCTGTTAATGCTACTCCCAGCCACGCATAGAAAGAAACTCTGAAATCTTGTGAATGTGTTTTTCTTTGTTGTTGAAGTTTTCACCTCACCAACCTTCTCCACTCTTCTTCTTTTTTTCTTTGTTTCCATGGAACCCCATCGTCTCTTAAGGAACCACCCTTCCCACATTCTCACTCCGTGACATCCCAGGTGATCTCAACTCCCAGCTCCAACAGTGGGCCTTTGACCTTGGCTTAACCAATTGGAGAATTCCATCCAAGGGGCTATTTGATTGGATCAAGGATGAGTACATTATCTGAAGATAGCCAATGAAAATAAGTACCAGGACTTTTATTTATTTTAAATCTGATTGAAAAGGCAATTGGAGGGTTTGCCGAGGGAGAGGGATTTAACATCTTCATAGAAATGTTGTCACCACGTGGACAGAACATTTCTGATAATAAAACAATAGAGAGGAAAGAAAGACAAGAGATTAAGAGATGATTAGAGAAGGATAAAGGCCTAACAACATGGCCTGAGGCCTGGATCCAGCCATGCCCCGAAGTCTGTAAAGCAATAACTTCCTTCTTGTTAAGACAGTTTGATCTGGGGTTTCTGTCACTTGCATTTGAAAATCTTGATTAATACAGACGTGAAATTTTTTCCACACTAAAATACATTTTTTTAAATTTATAATAATATTTTTATTTTCTCCTGATATAAAAGTAATGTATGCTTAATGCAGAAAGCCTGGAAAGCACAAAGAAAATAAAGCAAAATTTATTTTATGATTGCTAAAGCTTTGAAAATTTACTCTATGACTGATAACCTCTGAGTGTCTATTTGTTGGAGTCTTTTTAATATGGATATTTATGAACTTGGGAATGTAATTCCCAAATTATGTAGGCGCACTATAATTTATTTAATTCCTTCTTTTTAACAGGTAAAGCTTTCCTTCCTTTCTTTTTTTCTTCTTTCTTTCTTTTTTCTTCCTTCCTTTCTTCCTTTCTTTCTTTCTCTCTCCCTCTTGCTATTATTGTGTTTACTATCATGAACATCTGTGTAGATAAATCTTTGCACACATCCGTGGCCATTTCCTTAGAACAAATTCATATCGCCATAAACATCATAAATTCGTTAGGTTGTTTCCAATTTTTTTTTTTTTTTTTATGAATGATGTTTAAATGAACATGTTTATGCATTCCTTTTTTGGACTAAGCTCCTAGAAGTGGAATTGCGGGGTAGAGGGCATCCCCGTATAAGGCTTTGATAGACACTGCAAAGCGTCCTGCAGAAGGTGGTTTGCACGTGCACCTCTGCTGCTCGCCCACACAATTCCTAATCGAGGTGAACATTTTTATTCAGATGTTGGTTGGCTGTTTGTATTGATGTTTTCTTGATTTGCCTCTTCACATCCAAAAATTCAGAATTCTTTTACTTTTCTTAAAGGAGTAAATGGGAACTCAGTATCAATCCTTTCAGTTAGTTTCCCAAAGATATTTTCTGTATGTGCAAAAAGACTCCAGGCCCTAGTGGGTGCATTTTGGTTAGAAACACCCATTGCCCATTGCTTTGACTTTTTGCTGGTAATTGTATGCATCACTGACCTGCCCTGAGTTAAGTACAATGATTTGAGAGGTACTATTGTGTAGTTATACCAGTTAAGTAAAAGGTGTTCACTTAGCATTTGTACGACATCAGGCAAATTGCTGAAAATCTCTATGTCTCATTTTCCTCATCTGTAAAATGGGGATAATATTACTCACTTCATAGGGTTGTTATATCATTAACATAAGATGAGTAAAGTGCTTCTAACAGGGCCTTCTCCTCTTGTAAGTTAAGCCCCCAATAAACCCTATTAGTAATACAGTGTCATAACCATATTGAGTGTTTACTGTGATACAATGATATAAACATCCCATTTGATTTTCACCAATTCTCTGAATCAATTTGTTTTGTTATGCGCATTTCGTAAATGAGGAAATTAAGACAGGGGTTAGATACCTTAGCCAAAATTTCTTCATTCATGTGTGGGACTCAGACTCAAGCCCACCTATATTACCTCTGAGAGAGGACAAATTGTTTGCATTTAAAAAAAAAAAAAACACTTTCTTATTCGAAGAACATATTTTTGTTATAAAAGGAAAAATTTATTCTCACTGCAAGTAGAATTTCACATTCTTCCTGTCACTTAAATCTAGTGTTAGAGCATTTTTGCCCAGCAACCTAACACATATTTAACAGTGATGATAAGCATGAAAAGCAGGATATTTAAAAAACAATTTAAAGTATATATATATTAGTTCCCTCACTCTCCGTTTCTAGTAGGTAACCATTATTTAGAAAAGAAAAAATAAATGGTGTTAATACTATGTTTTAACTTTTAAACAAAGAGGCCATCCTTATCAAGAATTAGAGCTGTTACAACCACAAATACTTCTTATTCCTCTTCCATGGTATACCTTTCTAAATGTTCACTTTGGCAGTCACTGATAGTCGATGTCCACATATTTTGTCAGGTTGGGTTCTGTTAGATATTCAACAACTCAACAATAAAATCCAGTAAAGCTTGGCATAATATTTCGAGGTTTATAACCTTGTTGGTAGGCAGAAAGAACAGTGCTGTTTTACTTAATAACGATTAGTGCTCTAGTGTTGGGTAGATGTTTATAATGGCTCTGGGTGTGGGTGGTGACGTAGATTGAGAGACAGAGCAGAGAAAGTGGAGAGAGAAGTGTTATTAGTAATGAAAGATAAGCCCTTCCTGAGAAATAATAATAGTTATGAAACAGGAATGAACTTCCCAGTCATGTAGTTCAACCCCCTACTGAGATGTGGGGAGAGGCAAGTCTCTCTGCTAAACTAGTTACATAATACTTCTTTTCCTTAGGAGGTTTCACAAACCTCTTTTATAAACTGTTAATGTGCTTATTCAATTGTATCATGGAGGAAGCTATGTAATTTTTAACTTTAACCAGGGTGACTTGACCTTCACATGGTAACTCTGGTGAACCAATGCACACTGCTGTGCTATACCCTAATCATAAATTATATCACAATAAATGACAATAATGAAGATTGAACACTCTTTATTTTTACTTTCACTTGATTAAAATACTCACCTTTTGATGTATTACTGTTCAAATGACCTCTCATCTCAGCCACCAGCAAATCCATCATTTGGGTCAAAAACATTAGTTTGGCACCCGCCTGCTCAGCCCTAAATGCAAGCAAATGTTTTGAAGGATGGGACCATTTCACTGGGCTTTGAGGTGAACAAAAAGCACCCAACAAATCCATACCTAAAGATTCTTTTTTTAAAAAAAAGAAAAAAGAAAAAAAAGAACTTTAAAATGGTTCCTCTAAGATAGAGTTTGGCAGATGCTTTGGCAGCTGTGGGTTTAGAGAGTAGGATGGAAACTACCCAGTGCTGCAAATCAGAATTCCTCGGCTCTGGCTGTCATTAAGTACGTGGTCCCCAGGAGAAATATCAAGTACTCGAGCCTCGGTTTTCTCTTCTACAGCATGGGCTTGGCAGAGGCCAGCAGGCTCTGTGTGTGAACACAAGGGATGCCTGTTATGATTGCTGCTCCCAAGTGGACTTGATGTACATCAGCTGGGGCAGTTCACATCCATCTCCTAGGCTGTATAGCCTCAGCGGTCTTAAATGGAGACAACCTGATCTGTGAACTCTAGCTAGCGTAACCTAGAGTAAACTTCTCTGGCAGTTTTTTTTCAGAAATTCATTATGGGAGCACAAATGAAAAGAAAGGACTGAACTATCTTGGGCTGTTCCAGATCATCTTGGAACTGTTGCTTTTATGCTAAAAGATTATCAAAGGGAAACCATTGTGTCATCCCAAATCATGTTTTGATTAGCTTTTGCTTGGATGGTAAATACTTAATGAAATGACATTTTACAAACTTCTGTTATAAAATGTTGCTTCCTGAATTCATGCATGCCCAAGTATATTGCATTATGGCAAAGCAGTTAAAAGTATGAACTCTGGAGCCTGACCACCTTCGAATCCTGCTTTTGCCACTTATCAGCTGTGTGACCTTGGATGAGTTACTTAACTTCTCTGTGCTTTAGTCTCCTCATTGGTAAATAGGAATTTTAAAAAAGTACCTGCCTTATAGGATTGTAGGGAGAATTAGGTAAATTGACATATCTAAAGGACTTAGAATTGACTGAAATATTGTAAGTGCTATGTTTAGTGTTAGCCCTTCCAACAGTGTTTGGCAATTAGTAGGCACTGAGTAAATGCTAGTTTTTACATTACTGTTTTAATTGATAGAGACTGTGATTTAGGAGAGTGGGAAGAACTTGGCAAGGGAGTTTAGGATGAATCCATTTAGTTTATACCCCTTAGTCATTGTATTCACGACTTTTATCAAACAAATTATCTTCCTTGAGAGCTACTTCGCCTGGGCATCCAGAGATAGCCAGAACTCCATGTTGGAAAGAAACATGCAGCTCAAATAACAGGTAATTAGAAGAAGCTCGCTTTGAAAAATATGTTTGCTTTTTAATGGAGCTTTAAATGAGCTCATGGGAAGTTTATTATTAAATGCTTGCCTGTACCAAATGCCTTAATGGGAAAAGCGTTATTGCAATTCAATTCTTTTAATAATACCCAGGCCATATCTCTCCTGGGACGTTGATCCCACTGTGGGAGTCAAAGTTTCTTTGAATGTCCCAAGGCATTTCAAAACAATCACAACATCACATTTTAGAGAGAGGAGAGAATTTAGAAATCCTTCCCCTCCTAAGCACTCCTTTTATAGCCGAAGAAAACAAGCCCAGAGGGGTTAAAGTATTTGTCTGGGGCACTCTAACATCAACACCCACTTACTTTCTTTACCTCCTAGCTCATCCCTTTCCACCAACAAGTCTCCAATCTCACAGAGGGTGGGTGGGGGAGAGGAAGGAGAGAGGAAGCTGCTGCTTGCAGATGGGAAATTCTCTTTTCTCCTTCTTTCACACACAAAAAAAGATAAACTGATCACTTATCTGTAGGAACAATGATAATTTTGCAGAAACAGTACCTAGCCTAAGCAGTGAATCACCAAGTGCTCCAGGTGAAAGTTTATTAGAGTCAGGTAAGATTTTTTTTTTTTTTTTTGGTTTATTTTTACTTCATCAAGATTAAAACCTGTTGCTATGCTGGGTCCAGGCAGCATTTTGTGGACAAAGAGCATGGCTAACTACCCAGCAGGTGGGGTTTTGCACTCCCTGAACTATTCTCGCAAGTGGTGAAACCTGACCAGGGCCAGCTCAGAGTGCCCTGATATGACAGGGCTATCGGGGTGGTTGTGGCTTATCTTTCGGCAATTCTTTCTGTACCATTTCTACAACCATAAAACAATACGAGAACCACTGAGGGGCCTAGGAATGGGGCCTCAGAGATTTGGGCCATTCCATTCTACAGTGGCCATGCTCTAGGAAACAGATTCTTGCAAGAAGTTGACCCTACAGAGGAATATTCAACCTCACATTTGCATCTAGCAGGAAGATTATATAACTGTTCACTGACCTTGACAGTTGACCCTTGAACAACACGAATTTGAACTGCATGGATCCACTTACATGAGGATTTTTTTCAATAAATACTGTAAATGTGTTTTTTCTTCCCTATAATTTTCTTAATTTATTTTCTCTAGATTATTTTATTTTAATAAATAATAACAGTATAAAATAGAATCAAGTATGTATACAAAATATGTGTCAATTGACTGTTCATATTATCGGCAAGACTTCCTGTTAATTATAGGCTATTAGTAGTTATGTTTTGAGGGGAGTCGAAAGTTATCTGTGGATTTTCAGCTGCATGGGGATCAGTCAGCACTCTGAACCGTTGTTCAAGGGTCAACTGTACTTGCAAACCATCCACTCTGTTTCATCTATGAATAAACGATGCTTACATGGAAATGGTAGTTACCCACGTTTGGACAGGACTCCTGAGCTCTGTGGGTCAGCATGCCTGTGGAGACTTCACCAGAGCGTTTCTGGCTTTCATCTTTAACTTGGCAGAGTTATCTTTTAGTTATTTTAAGTATATGTGACATCCTACCTCTGCAGAGTAGATGTTTCTGCAAAAAACGACTCCTACTGCCCGCTAACGGGTAGACAAAACTGAAAGAGAGAAGAGATGAGTCATCACAACTAAGTGTGGGGCCCTCAAGGACCCCTCAGAGCTAGGCAGCATTTGTGGATTTCTGGGACACCTATCACCTCTGAACTCCACACTCGTCTTCTGTTATTCAGGATCCCCTAACCATCAGATTGCAACTTCTGCCATTTAGAGGCTCACAAAGGTTGTTGTTTGTTACCTCAGATCACAGAGAACCGGGACCCAAAATCTAAAATCCGCTGCTGAAAAAACCTTTAAGACTTCAGTTTTATAAAACAAAGTGAACTGCCCATGAGGAGTGATTTTTTATGGATGCTGGGACTGTCCCAATACCCTCCACATCTCTCTCCTTACATTGGCTTGCGACTGGAGTTCTGCCTATAGAGACTCATTCTTCAGCAAAGGAGTAATTTACCTGAACTGTACAGGTAGGCTTCAAACTTCTGGGAACTCTTAAAATTATACACGGAGTTTAAGAGTATTTGCCCACTTTTAGTTCGAAGGAGAGAATCTTTAGGTACTTGCTGATATCTGAAAATGTCAGTAACCTACCAAAGGTTTAAGAATAATTGCTTTTTCTGATAAGTCGTTTTTAAGTTATTTACTATTGAAGGTGCATGAAAACACATAGACACATGGCTATAAATTTTATATATCACAAAGAGGGCCAGCTGGAAACTTTGCCTGAGATATTTTCTAGGGGAAAAAAAAAGCCAGCAATAATTTATTAACTTTTTTTCCTACTCTTCATTCAAAATAAAATACATACATTAGTGAGAGAGATGATCACAACACAGATGCTACCTTTCCATTCTCAACTTCACAAGTAAGGCCTGGCAGGACTTATGGGGATTCTGAAACCGACTCTGGAAAATGTTACTTCTTATAGCAGAATTGGTCAAACTTATTCTTTAAAGGCTCAGATAGTGTTTATTTTCTGCTTTCCAGGCTGCAGGTTTTCTGCCACAAGTTCACAACTCTGCCGTTGTGTGGAAAGCAGCCACAGACAATATGTAAACAAATAGGAGTGATGATGTCTCGATAAGACTTTATTTACAAGAACAGGTAGTGGGCCACATTTGGCCCATGGAAGCAGTTTATTGATCCCTTAACAGTTTATAAATGCTATCGAATGAAAATAATAAGGCTCACATATCCACAAGGCTTATGTTGTGTACCAACTTGAAGCCACTTTACGAGAACAAAATGCCTGATCATATTATTCTGTTAGTTGTTGTGTTCTAATGAAAGTAATTTCAACAAGTATTTCTATATGCTGGGCAAACTCTGAGTAATGTTAAACACTTAACAGTTAAAATCTAGAACTCCACATGTCAGATTTTTCCAGGGCATAAAACAAAAATAAAACTGGATTCTTTAAACCATGATTTATCTTTCCATGCAACTCAAGGAAATCAGATTTTTGGCACAAATTATGGTAAAATAATCCTTTTCCCCTAAGTCCTCACTCCGGGTGGGAAATTCATCCCTGATCCTCCCTATGTAGACTTCTGTGTTTTCTAGAAACCTGATACCTTTTAGAATCATAGGCTTCTAGCATCACAAACAAGCAGGAAGTGCCTGCCAGGCTTCAGGCTGCTGCTTGTCCAATTAGGGAGAAAAGAAATTCTGGTGATTCTCCAAAAGTTTGCAGTTCCTCTCATTTTCGAGGCAAAGTGGTAGAAACTCTGGTCCTCTTTCTACTTCCCACGTTTGAAATAATTAGTTGTTTTATTTTCCAGTTTGATAATTAGTTTTGCATGCTGTTTGGTTAGAAACTTTCATATCTGCACAGGAGCAGATAGGGAGATTTGAACAAATGAACTAAGAGGAAAAGGGAAAGGGCTGGGGATGGGCACCAAATGAGCCAGAGGGACGGAAGTCCCTCGAAAGGCTAGCAAAGAGTCCGTCCAAACTGAAACCGCTCCTCTGGATTAGAAGCTACCTCCTCAAAATTAGTGAGCGCTGAGTTACCTCCAGGAAAAACAAAATGTGAGTCAGCTCTCCCCACTGTCCTTGAGGAGCTTAAATCATAGTTGCAGATGCACAGACTGACAAACAAGGGAAGATTTTACGTTGCTGGGTCACAGATTTAAATTGACCTGAGTAATCAGACCTCGCATATGCCACAGTAGGGGGTGGCACAGCAGAGAAATTAGGGACTCAGCACATGTGCAAGAGTCGGTAAGGAAGGATTTCCTGGTGTTTTAAAAAATCAGGATGATCGAGGCATCATCTGCAAGCAGTAAAGTCACCCTTTTTATTGTACAGTTCTATGCATTTTGACAAACACATTCAGTTGTGAAAACATATTTCCACCATCACAAAAAATTCCCTTATGCCCCTTTGCAGTCGTCCTCTCTGCCACTCCCAGACCCCGGCAATCACGGATTTGATTTCTGTGCCGATAGTTTTGCCTTTCCAAAATGTCAGATAAATCGAATCATACAGCTAGTCGCAGAAAGGGTGAGATTTCAATCTCAAAGAGAAGTTTTTAGAGATCAAATGTCTCTAAGTCATCTTAAGATGGATAGGGTAGATTGTGCTGTACAAATGGCCACAGATAAGTGGAACTCGTGCAGGATTGCTCTTTACACAGCAACAGCCTAAAATGAACACCTGATCATGTCAGGTCTGAACTACCGGCCTTCGATGGCTTTCCGTTGTCCCGAGGTGTGCAGAGCCTTGTGTAACATGACACCGATCACCTCCTCAGCTATTTCCCATTCTCCGCCTCAAAAGCTGGATTTTCTAGAAACCTGGCTATTGTGCTTTGGTTCTTCCAAGGAGGCGTAGGCGCTCTCTCATCACTGGGCCTTCGAACGTGGTTTTGTTTCTATCAAGAGCATTTTCCCCTGACCCATGCCTCTCTGGCTCCAGACTTTGGCTTCCTCTGGAAGCATTTCCTGGCCCTCCCGGTTTGATTTAAACGTCATTCTTGTTGACTACGACACTTGCACTTCCCCTATCGTAGTGCCTGTCAAACTACATTGCAATTGCATGTTTAATCGTGTGTCTCCGCACCTAGACCTTAAACTCCACAAAGCTCTAACGGAACAGAAAAGCTGAGTCTTTCCTATTCACCTTCGTATTTTTAGCGCCCAGCACAGTGCCTAGCACAAAGTGGTTTCTCAATAATTATGCTTTAAATTCAGTCAAAGAGACAAACAAAATTCAGACAAAATTCAGAAGAGGGAGAAGTTTCTTTTAGCTGAGGATGGTGGAGGGGCAGAGCATGGAATTAAGAAGTACTTCAGGAAACACATGGTGTTCGAATTGGGCCCTTGTCCAGTTATTCGTCTGTTATCTCGCAGCCCCATCTGCCTTGCCATATTCAGCTTTGTAGGGGCAGAGCTAGGTATCCGAAAACTACATTTCCCAGGCTCCCTTGCCAGCTGGGCCCAGGGGAAAATCCAAAGGCAGCTTAAAGAGAAGAGTCCTACTCTGGCTGTCACCTCCTGCAGGTGTTAAGGAGAATAAAAGTTGAAAAAAAATCGCTGGGGTTTGCAGATATCAGGTTAAAGAATGGTTGAATAATGAGGAAGTAAGACAGCGAGAATGGCCTATTTTACCATCCTCTTGTCCCCTTTTGCATTAATTTGCTCTGCCTGCCACAAAGCCCTTCCCCCTGCAAACCCTCAACTACTCACCCACCAGCTCCCCTACTCTCACTGACTTGTAAGTTTAAACTTCATGTAGACACTATAAATTTGTGGTGGAGGCCAAAGTTATTTATTAGCAGCAAAGAATGGTGCTTAAAGTAGATTAATGAGCCTTAAAGTTATGCTCAGGGGGTTTTCTTCAAGACATCTGGAAATTTATTAAATAAAAGTTAGTTGCCTTCTACAACTTTACTAAACAAACACAAAAGAATTATACAATTCCACTCCCTTTTTTAAAAATGTATAAGTATAGTTTCTCGTATGTACTTGACATTCGTTCAAAGTCACAAAATCACATGAACACACATCAATAAGTGTTGAAAGCTATGTATCTCACAGGATCCTAGTAAACTTTGCAACCCATACACTAAACAGTTGGTGAGAACAGACCACAAAGGGAGGGAGCAAGTTTCCTGTACTTTGACAGACTAACAGAAGCCAAGCTAAAAATATGATTACTTTGCAGGGATTCCAAACCTTGACCTACATCACCTTGTAGAAATTTGTTAACAAATCAGAACATCTCCAGTAGCACCCAGCAGCAAGAGGCGTTCAGTCTTCACAATTCTGGTAAGTTCCACTGTGAATATAGGGTATACATGACCAAGTTAGACCTTTCATAAAATACAGAGCCTGCTAAATCTAAACCTAACTATGTTTATGATAAAATACCAGGCTTCTAAATTACATTCTGTCTGGACAAACAAACCTGTAAAACATTCAAACAATGGCAGAGTGGGTAAAAATAGATGTCATCATTTATTTTAAGATTAGTTTATTCAACAATGGAAAGGGGGAATGTTGCTTATTCTATACAACAGCTTAAGATTTGAATACTTCACCAGTTATTTAAAATATATATAGGGCTGTCCAATGTTCTTCAGATTTTTTTAGTGCCTAAACTGTGTTGTTCTGTAATATAAACAAAACAGGGTTTTTCCTGAAACTTGCCTTAAAAAACTATGGTGCCATTGGATAAAATAGCTTAAAATAAATAAAATAATAAATAAAATAAATAAGCAAATAAAATAAATAATATTAAATCACAACACAGAATAAAGTCGCTTAAAAACAAATGCAAACCTTTGAATTAGTCTCAAACAGCTTAGAATTGTTTTTTTCAAATCACTAATACCGGTAGCAATAAGTACTCATGATTAGTATCTTTGAGTATGAAAAATCCCAGTTAATTTCCATTGCTATTCTTGAGCTGATTTTTTTTTTTCCCCTCAAGTGTAAAATTTTAAACAGAGATCTTGCTTCATGTCATGCTGCTTTACTTCTATATTTAGTTGTGGGGAGTGTGTGGGAAGATGCGGGAGGGATAGGGATAGCTGGATGGGTTCGAACTCCTTTTGCATCGCCCTCCTTTATGACAAAAAAATGAAAAGAGCTCGAAATATTAATCTCTACCCTTGCTGTCTCAACTTCATCACCTCCCATTCACTTCCCAGCCCACTGCCATCTGGCCTCCATCCCATCGCTCCGTTCAGACGGTTCTTATGAAGATATTACCGATGTTTCCTCACTTGTTCAAGCCAATGACTTATTTTAAAGGCCCCTCTTACTTGACCTTTCTTCAGCATTGGACTGGCAGGGTGGACCCAAGTGTCTGGACTCAACGTGCCTGCAGTGATCTACATGGGCAAACCTGGTCCTGTGTAGCTGCCCGTGCAGACACTGAGTGAGTCACAGGAAGCCTGTCAAACAGTGAGCATGTGCCCCTTCTTGGTGAGCAGCTGCTCGTCTCTGCCTTGATAAGGGCCATGGAAGAATGTAGACACAGTGTTGTTAAACCTTTTAACTTTTCCTTTAAAGGAAAATTTGGTTTTATGAGAATGTTTCCAATTTTTAAACATTATCCCCAATTTTTAAAATGCTTGTGGGACAAGTAGACATATCCGTGGACCACCCAGGAGGAGCCTCTGCTGTAGATGAGCCTCCATTTCTCTTGGCTTCTGGTCTCTGGCCCCGTCTCTCTCTCTCTCTCTGCCTGTTCATCTCTGCCTTGTCTTCACTCTTCTTTTTCCTTTCTTGCATACCTCTCTTATGTTGGCGCTCTCTAGTCTTCTTGGTCCTCTGGGTCCTCTTCTATTTTATCACCCTCATAGGCAATGTCATGGGTCTAGGGCTGGCTGCCATTGAGTTGGCAGCCATTGAGGTTGCAGGAGGGTTCCACACTTGGGCTTTAATACTCTGCAGCTGAATTTTGATAATATCTTTGAATTTGTTTTGTGAGTGAAACCTGATGAGCAACAGAAGGATGTGCTGGGCACTTGGCCTCTCATTTTAAGTGCAACCTGTCCTCCACTGCCTCTCTGGGAAGGGTTCTCGTCACCTGCCCCCTGACCCTTTTCCCTTGCAGTCCTGTCTGCTCTCCCATTAAACCCCACCCACTAAACTGCTGCTGCCTTCAGCCCTGGCAGAGATCTGAGCGCAGGTTCAACAAACTTTCGGTCACAACCGGTGGCATCTCGGGTCAAGGCCTGGTGGTGACAGCTATCCCTACCCCAGGTTGGCAGCACTGCATCTCAGTCTGTGGGCAAATTGGCCGGGGCCAACTTTTCACCACCCTTGATCCAAATACCTGTTGCATCGTGATGCAGAGTTTTTAATACCCTCGGGGCCACCTGCCTGCTGTGGATTGGGACAGCCGATCTGTGGACAGGGGAAATGACTAACTTGACTTCCCTTCTCCCTGCTGAGGTGCGTCTCCTTTTCTGGGGGCTCTTGGGAGAGGGAACACGGCTGCTGTCAGGTCCAAGAGCATGCAGACCTTGCCAGTCCAAGGTCTGAACTCACCCTGCAAATATCCCCGGATCCTTAAGGCCCATGCTCTGCCTACAGGAAACTTTCTTCCTCCTTCTAATTTATCCTAGTCTGGCTTGTATTCATTTCTTCTGACAAGTTTGAGGCACCCTCCAGGGTCAAGCCATGAAATATGAATTGTGTGATTTCGGCGATTCCACATACAAGTTAAATGTTCTGATATATGTAGAACTGGCATTGGATAATATAAAGATGAATGGTAGAATTCATGCCAATAATTTAAAATGTATATTTATTTAGAAAACCATTAAATAGCGAATAAAAACCACCATGACATGCTGAAAGATTGTGGAAGAAACACTCTTTACATTTTAGTAACCTAGTACCTTTAATAACTTTAACAGCACCTTTTCCCAGATTTTTGAACAAGGAGGCCCACATTTTTATCTTTCCACCAGTCCTCACAAATTGTGTATCTGGTGCTGCCCAGGTCTTCATTTGCTGATGGCTCCCACCTGTTTATCTTCAGCCTGGCCCCCGCTCCTCCCCCCAGACCCATGTTTCTGTTTCTGAAGATGTTCTAGCCTAGTATACCTGGAGGTTTTATGGGCAACTCACACTCAACATGTTCCCATCTGATCTCATCTCCCAAACTGCTTTCCCTCTTATGTTTCTTTTTTCTTTTAAAAAAATGTCATCCAGTCACTTCCTTGTAACAGAGTAGGTGCTACACTATTGAATAAATGAATGAAATCTTTGAAACATTTTCAGTTCTCTCCTTTCTCTCAATTTCTGATATCCTATTGGTCACGAGGGTCCATCAGTTCTATCAAACACCCCGCCCATATCCTTTCATGCCTTCATGTCTACGTATGATCCATGCTGCCTGAATACCTGTTCAATGCTTGTTTAAAACCCAGAGCACACATCACCACTGTCAAGAAGCCTTTTTCTGATTTCCCAGGCAGAATTAGTCATCCTTTTTTCTGTGATCTACAGACTGCTGTTACAACATTTTTTATGTTGTATTGTAATTATTCATTTATATTTCTGTTTCCCTTGCTGGCCTGTGGGCAAATCAAAGACAGGGTATATTTGTTTATCTGTATGTTTGTATCTCTAGCATAGTATGTTGGAGACTATCTGTAGGTGATTAAGTGGTACAGGAAAATTAAGCATTTATGGGCACCAGAAAAAGCAGATTCTTGTAGAGGGTAACCTATTTTCTAGGAATACCTGAGCTCAGAGGGACACAAAATGGAGGCAGATCCCATATCTGGGTAGCTAGAGGTTCATTTAAAGCATGGACTTGTTATGAAGACAAAAAAGGGGAAAAGAAGAAGCAGGAAAAAAAATTCTTTGCCACTGGCAGAAACATTCAGTGGAAATTAACGAGTTCTGAAATAAGTCCTGTATTAAATTTTTTGGAAAATATTAACATGATGCTTTTTATTTTTAAAAATGTTTGACATATAAAAACAATGTATACAACTTGATGGGTTTGGAGATTATATATATATATACCTGTGAAACCATCATCACCGTCTGTGCTATAAACCTATTACCTCTATAAGTTTTCTCCTGCCCTCCTACTTATGTATTTATTTATTTTTATAAACATGCAGCATAAGATCTATCTTCTTAGCAAGTTTTTAAGTATGCAATATAGTGTCGTTAACCATAGGCACTATACTGTGCAGGAGCTCTCTAGGACTTACCTGCCTTGTATAACCAAAACTTTATACCCCTCACTTAATACCTTCCTTTTTACTTCTCTCCTGACAACTGCCATTCTACTCTCTGTTCCTACGAGTTTGACTATTTTATATTCAACATATAAGTAATACCGTGACACTTTTTAAAGCTTCATGCTTATTAAGGACCTCTCAGCGGGGGAAAAAATATCAATGCCACGTCCAAGTAAATTCATGTCTCCCCAGACTTTTTAGTTCTACCGTACATATATTTGATTAAGACTCCTCTGTATTCATTACATGTTTTTTCCTGGTGTCTTACAAAGAACCCACCCTCTTCCTAGGTATTACGTGTTGAGATTAAACATCTCAAGGAGTCAGGGAAAGGTGATATGGTGTTGAAGTCCTCTGGTGTAAAGACTGTGATAAAATCCTGTACTGACACCAAAGATCATCCATACCATATACTACCTTTCAATTTTATTAACATTAAATATGAAATTGGGATAAAATCTATGTTAACCTAAACTTTAAATGTTAGTAATACCAGAACAGGAGTTCTTTAAAGTTAAAAACAAAATCATAAAATCTTTACTAAAATCAATACAGGTATGATCTGCAACTGCCTAAAAAATGTGGCCTGTTATTTTAGGTAGGTTAGTGCTTTCCTTTAATCTAAAACGTGAGGCTATCTACCCTTCTCCTGCATAATAGCAAGCATTGATATGATCTGAGCTGGAGGCTTGGTAAAACAGAGGACTCATTACCAATTCCTAAATTAAGTCTTCCTGTCTTCATTCCATGGTTTCAGAATGTCCGGAGCAAATCATACGGGTGTCTGTTAAAAATGCCAGTACTTAAGCCCCATCCCAGACCCACTGAGTTAGAATCTTTGGAGGAAGAGCTTAGAAAACTGAATTTTTAACAAGCCCTCTACCCCATTCCAAGTGATTATTAGGCACTTCAGATTTTAGGAAAACCCAATTTCCAACACAAATACAAGAATTTTGAATTGTTAAAGAACTTCATTTCTTTTTAACAATATGGGGGAAATGAGGCATTCCAGCTAAGTTAGTTTTCCACTAATATTTAATTTCCGTTTACCCCACAAGTGCTGGAACTTTTAAATGTTTAAACATTTTAATGAAAATCCTTCTAAACTGTGTTATATAATGCATTATCTTCTCAAACATAATAGATTGCACAAACTAGGTATTGTTATTGGTGACTCAGGATCATTACCACAAATGTTCATTATTACAAGAACTCTAGCTTTAAAAGTTATGAAGTCTATAAAATGGTCTCATCTTACACTAAAAGGTCCAGCCTGCTGTGTTTTCTTGGTACCACCATTGCTTTGTGTGTTTTTTTAAAAATAATTTTCCTATTTTCTCCCTTGCTGTCAGGTACCTTACCGATGGTACCATTACTTTTTCTACTTCCTACTTTCCCCTTCAATAAGCTCTGGGGAAGCATGAGGAAGTCTTTGTAAGGAAAGCCCTTGTGTGATGCAAAAATCGGCCGGAATGCTTTTGGGTTGCAATAAAAAGCCACAACTCAGATTGGCTTAAACAATAAGGAAATTCATTAGCTCACGTAACAAGAATCCTTGTATCTATACAAGTATTATCTTGTCTTTTTCACTTATTATATCACACCATTTCCTATGTCAGTAAAATCCTTTTAAAATATTCTTATGCATAACATTTCGCCCTGTTAATTAATTCAAAAAATATTCTATGTGCCAAGCGCAGAAGGCGGTGGAGATGAAATGGAGAGCAAGAGTAGACATATTTCCCGGTGTCCGGGATCTTCCAGTTTAAGTAGGGGAATGCCATACTTATTTGACCATTGTTTTGCTTTTAAAGAATTGTTTTGTAATCATAAATCATATTCTAATAACTATTTTGCTTAAATTTTGGTTTATTTTCACGGGAGTAGTTTCTAAAAGTGGAATTAATAGGTCATTTTAAGCCTCTATTATAAGTGTGTTTTGAGATTTTTCTACATACAAATAAGTTTACCATTTAAACTATTTTATCATTTAATAATAGCAATTATTTTATCACTAATAATAAATATAATAAAAAGTAAATGTTGTTATTAAATGTTAACAATATTTTACTAGTATAATGATAAAATAGTATTTAATAATACTATTAATAATTATTTTACTATTTAAATTCAAATACAAATAAGATTTACCATTTTGACTATTTTTAAGTGTGCAAATCAGTGGCATTCTATGCATTCACCGTGTTGTATAACCATCACCACTAACTATCTCCAGAGCTTCCATCATCCCAGATAGAAACTCTACCCGCGAAACAATAACTCCTCACTCCCCACGCCCCAGACGCTGGCAGCTACCATTCTACCCTGTTTCCCTTTGACTTTTGCTACTCTAGGTCCTTATATAAATGGAATCATAAAGATTTGCGCTTTTCTGTCTGGCTTATTTCACTCAATATGTTTTCAAGGTTCATCCACATTGTAGTAAGCATCAAATTTTGTTCCTTTTGAAGGCTAAATAATATTTTGTTTATCCCTTCATCTATTGATGGACATTTGGATTGTTTCCACCTTTTGGCTACTGTGAACATCTCATTCTATTTTTAAATTGCTTTCTAAAATGGACTGTCCCTGCTTAGGTCTACTAAGAGTTTTTAAGTAATTCTTTTTCACAGTTCAGGTTTCATAATTATATTTTTAAACTTTGTTAATTAACAAGAGAAAAAAATCTTAGCATTGTTTTAATTGATATATCTTCATTTATTAGTCAAGCAGACCATTTTCCACTGTTGATATTTCCACTTCTGTGAAATCTGTCCCTGTTTTTCATCTTTCATATGTTAGTATTTTAAGATTTTTCTTATTGTAAGAGTTCTTAAATATAAAACTATCCCCTCATTGTCGAATTTGCTGCACATATTTTTCTCAGTTTATTTTAGCCTTTTCATTTTGGTTAGGCTTCTTTTTGATATAGAGAATGTGTTTATCTTAATGGAGTCAAATTTATCAGTTAGTACATTTGTAAACTATGTAATTTATTTTAAGCTTAGAAGATTCTTTCTCATCAGGAGCTTATTTCTTCACTGATTTTTTTGCATTCAACACTTTACCCATCTGGAGTTGGATATACGATGTACGATGATCTACATTTATTTAATATTTCCAATAGCTAAGCAATTTCCACAGATACATTTTGTTGCTGGTCTTACTTTACCTTTGTGCTACATCTGATGTTGCTAACCACTCCTTTTGAAAGTATGTTTACCTTTCTCTTGCTCACTCTCTCCTTGTTCTCCTTCTACATTCTTATTACTTGTTTTTAGATTCCTTCCACTGTACTTCTTTCTCTAACTGCTCTTAAGATTGATTTCGACCCTTTATTCTTTTCATGTTGTATATTCTTTCTGAGTAATCTGCTCCCTGGACACAATTCCATCTTCCACACATATGCAAATGACATCATTTTTTAAAGAAAATCTTCTGCAGGAAACCCTACTGAGTCCTAGATTTATGGATTTAGTCATTGATTCATTAACTATCCATTGAGTAGTAATCAAACATCCACTCTTTCAGATTTAATCACTGATTCATTAAATATCCATCAAATAGTAATCAAACATCCACTCTCTCAGGAGATAAGATGTCTACTCCCATAGAATTTATGTTCTTGTGGGTGAGACTGACAATATTGTAGGTACATACAATATATAGTGTTTTAGGTAGTCATAAGGGTTACGGAGAAAACTAATGCAGGCAAGGAAGTTAAAATGTGTATGGGTAGATGTGAGGGTTGCAATTTTAAATTGTGTGGTCAGTGAAGGCCCCACTGAGCAGAGGACATTTGTGCAGAGAGCCAAAGGCAGCCTTTGTGGATATTTGTTGGAAGAACATTCCAGGTAGAGAAAAAAGCAAAAACAAAAACCTGACACGACATTCCTTGGGCAGAAGAAAACGCAAATGCAAAAGCCTGAGACAAACAAAAACATAGTTTGATCCTGGAGGAATGAGACTGAAGGGCTTCTGCAGGTGGAATGAGGAGGGAAACAGGAAGTGAGGTCAGAGAGGTGATGGTGGCAAGATCGTGCAGGGCCCTGTCAGCCATTTTATGGCTTTTCTTTCAAGAAAGACGGGCTGTCTGAGGATTTTAAGGCGAGAAGTCACACGACCTTCGGCAGATGCGTCAAGAATAGACTTCGGAGGGCATGTGCAAAACAGGGAAACCAACTAAGAGGCAATCACAATAACCCAGATAAGAGTTAATCGTTGCTTGGACCAGGGTGCCAGCTGTAGTGGTGGTGAGAAATGGTCGAGTCAGCAGGATCTGCTTGCTGAGTGATTAGACGTGAGAATGTGAGGAAGGATCTCAGTTACTGACTGATGTGGGGACTGCAGAGAGAAGCAGGTTAGGGGAGAATAATAGGAACACAATTTCTGAATGTGTGAATTTGAGATGCTAATTGAATATCCAAGTAGAGATGTCAAGATGAGTCTGGAGTTCACAAGATAGCTCTGAACTGAAGAAATGCATTGGAAGTCATTAAAATATGATGATATTTAAAGCCATGAGACTGGATGAAATTATCAAGGAATAAGTGTAACCGAGAAGAGGTCTACACACCCATCTCTGAACACTCAGTCATATATTTAAATGCTTACTATATTTTTGTATCTGTATGTACCAAGGCATTTCACACTAACCATATCCCAAGTTCAAATGCCTCTCTTGTTTTATTCTCCACTTCTATGTATAGAACCACCATTTTGATGGGACAGAAAAATAAAAACTAAAATAAAGGAATAAGTTGTTATAGAAGTTTGAGTTCCTATATGAGAACTAAAATATTGCAGCAAACTTAGCTTTGAGCTTCCTAGCAGCCAAGGAATGAATGCTGCTTATCGAATTCTCAGAAGCCTTGTTGCCAGTGTTACTTCTTTCTTTTACTTTTCAATAATAAGCCCCTAGCTTTTCCAAAGATCCTCTCCCACCCATTTCTGCTCCTGTGGGTGTATATTACTGTGGCTTTCTTCCATCTGTCCAACCGCGTTGTTTATTAGGTAGAAATAAGCTTTTAGGCTCCGATCTTTCAAATTATAATAACTTTCCAAGTGGTTCAACATTAAAACACAGACACAGACACACACACACACACACACACACACACACACACACACACCATGAGTTTGAGGCCTCCCCATGTCAAGATCTATTATTCGTCAATTTACATGCTAATGTTAAGCAAAATATGGTTGTTCTCCAAAGAGTGTATATTTACTCTTCTATAAGGAAGATTTTACTTTATTTTAAAAATGTTCAGATGCTGTTGCTTCTTATTAGAATGTCTTCCCTTTCCTCTTTGTTTAGTTAGCTTTTAATTTGGTAACAGCTTCTCGTCCTTCAAAGCCATCTCAACGGTTAGCTCCTTTAAGAAGTCTTTCCTAGCACCCCAGGTGGACTGTGGTTATGTAGCATTCTATTTATATCCTTATTATCATATTTTTACTGTAAACTCTTATTCATGTGTCTCTATCACTAGATGGAAAGTTTTTGGGAGCAGGCAATCTCTCTTTTTAACCTCTGACGCCCAGCAAGTAGCAAGGGACTGATATTAGTAATCAATTGATACCTATAAAGTGAAAAAATTAATGCCCTTTGCAAATAGAAGAGCCATATTATCCCACAGAAAAATTAAGATTCTCTTGTTGTTGGATTGATTCTAAATCCATATCATGTCAACTTTAAGTCCTAAATCATTTTCCTAGTTTTGGAGTCACTGCTGCACTTATAGCTTTATCTTTTGGCTGGCTCTGAGGAAGAGTGACATTTTCATTACTTTTACAGCTAACTTATGTCTGGTATCCTGTTAATAGAAGGTTCTTTTAGGGAAGGTTCCACTGGTTTCTGAACTCATTCAGAGGAAAAAGGTAAAGTTCTTACTATGACCTGTAAGACTCTGCATTTTCTGACCCCTATTTCTTCTCTTGCATCTTTTACTATTTTCTCTGTTGGTCTACCCCAGTAACATTTACCTCCTTGCAATTCCTGGAACAAACCACACACATAATTTCCTAAAAACCTTTCTACATGCTGGGATCCTCTCTTCCCAGGTATCTGTATGATTACTTCACTTTGTTCATGTCTTCACTCAAAAGCCTTCCTTTTCCTTGCTCCCTCCACCCCACCATTTAGCACATGGTATCTAGTATGTGCCATATTTTTCTTATTTATCTCATGTCAATTTCCCCAATTAGAATGGAATTCTAGAGTTTTTTTTTAAATAGTAAATTTTGGCCAAATAGCACTAATTTGTCTTAGAGAACATTAAGCTTCCTCTTCTTCCTTTTGGATTTGCAATTGTGCTATGAAAACATACTCCTCCATAATTTGAACCTCCACGTTTCCAGACTCTCTGTTTTCCTTCCTTTCCTTTTCTTCTGACACAGGCTTGTTTCCAAATTCTCATTTAATCATTCCATTCCCCCAACTGCAAACACATTGCGGAACACCTTTGTGTAAATATTAAAACATTTAGACAAATGCCTATTTCACCAGTTCCTGGCAGCTGCATTATGTGAAGTATGAGATCATTTATAAACTCACTTGATATTAATTTTTGAGACAAGAACTTCTTGAAACAAACTGTTTTCTTAAAATGATTTAACCAAATTCGATGGTAACAGATATTAAATGACAAAGCATGAATAAATAAATGAAATAAGTATCTACTTTTGTATTACTGCTGTGTAACTGTGAGAATTATTGGTCCTGGAGATAGGGGTTATCTTATTCATCTTAGATCTTAGCTTCTAATATAGTACCTGACACCTAAAAGACATTTAGTATTTGAAAGCATAAAGGGCTTCTCTCAGTTCACAATGCCTTTTACATGTTGGTCCTCTGATGACTCTGCCACTACTATTATGTTGAACCGAATTTCTGTGTCTTCTTGAGTTTGCCTGGTTACAGTTTTCCGTTTGAAGCTACTGTTACCATTCAGGAATATTGCCACACTGCAACATCATCCTTCCAGGTTGCAGAAGCCATGTTTCAATCTTCATCGGTGGGAAGCTCCTTGAACTCTGTGGCTGCCCTGGTGGCAGTGGCTAAGATGTTGTGATTCTCTGCTTATTCCAGGTCCCTCATGTTGCTTTTGGGCATGCCTTGCTTAATGCTTCGAATCTCTAGCCTGTTTTTTTTTTTTTTTTTTTTTCCTTCGGGGCTTCTCTCCTGCTATAGAGGTGGTAGACACTGCCTTAAAGCAGCAAGCTGGAGGTGGACAGTTGGGGAGTGCTATTGGCTCCCTTTCACTTACTGGCTCAGCTCATGCATGGATAATGCCACTGCTGTTGAGGGATCTGGCTTCGCTTGCAGCTGCCTGGAAAGGCAGGCGGCATGATTCAAAAGTATGGGGGAGTTCATGTTTCCTGCAGTAACCTTTGACTGATAGGAGCCAGGAGCTCCATTGTTCTCCCTTCCTCTGTTCCCAAATGCAATAGTCTCATAAGTTCTATATGGAAACATCATGTGAGACTGAGCAGTCAGCACTCTTTGTTGCAAAGCTGTGGCCAAAATCATCTCCTTGATTTTTTCCTACCTGCTTCCCTCCTTCATTTCTCCTTTTCCCTCATCCTTGCTTCCCTGAGGTTGTACTCACAAGGAATTGTTATATAAACCTCAGGTTCTATTTTCCTGGGAACATAGATTAAAATATCACCACTGATTGCCCCCTCAGGCATATGACCCTATAAAGATTTTTATGTGCTTGCTTTTGTTGTATGTGCTCTTATATATTCTTCTTGGGCTCTTCCTTTCAATTCTCCTCTTTTGCACAATTTAACTGAAAACAAGCTCTTGTCCTTAACACCATTAGGAGCTGAGATAATAATTTCTAACTATGCACCAGGAATTTTTGTAATCATTTTTACCTCACAATAACCCTGTCTAGGTACTATTACTATTATTATTATTTTTTTTTTATGGAAGGGGAAACTGAGGTTAAGATGTTCAGTAACTTGGCCAAAGTCATGTGGTTAGTAAATGTCTGTGTGAATGCCAGAATCCATATCCTTTTTAAAGAAATTTATTAATTTTATCGAGGTGAGATTAGCTAATAAGATTATATGTTTCATGTATATAATTCTACATCATTCATATATTACATTGTGTCAAATCTCCTTTTGCACCATGTATTTGACCCCCTTATTTCTCTTCAACATCTCCCCACCCTCTTCCCCTCTTGTAACCACCATACTGTTCTCTTTATCTATGAGTTTTTTATTTGTTTGTTTGTGGCTTTGTTTTATATCCCTCACATGAATGAAATCATATGGTTCTTGACTTTTTCCATCTAACTGATTTCACTTAGCATGATATTCTCAAGATTAGTCTATGTTGTCACAAATGACAGTATTTCATCTTTTTTATGGCTGAGTAGTATTCCATTATATATATGTGTACCACATCTTTATCTGAGCATCCATCGAAGGATACTTAGGTTGTTTCCACTATGAATAATACTGTAATGAACATAGAAATACATATATCTTTATGAATAAATATTTTCAAAATTTGGGGGGTGTAGCTACCCAGAAGAGGGATTACTGGGTCATATGGTAGCTCCATCCTTAAGTTTTTGAGGAACCTCCATACTGTTTTTTAAATGGCTGTACCAATTTGCATTCCCACCAGCACTGTATGAGGACTCCTTTTTTTCCACAACTTTTCCAGGTCTTGCCATTTGTCTTGTTGATAACAGCCATTCTAACAGATGTGAGGTGATATCTCACTGTTGTTTTGAGTTGTGTTTCCCTTATAACTAATGAAGTTGAAAATCTTTTTATATATTTATTAGTATAAATTTGTTTATATTAGTAGGCATTTGACTTAGAAGCTTAGTCTCTTGTGTCATACTTAAAAGATTTTCATGCCATCAATCGATTTCCCACTCTCTTGCTGTCAAGAGCATAGGCATAACATGTCTTACACGTTTCATAATTTCCCTTTTGACCTTACAATTGTCATTACTGTCCAAGGATAGATCTCTGTGCAAACAAGCAGTTCTCATTTTTTCATGATTTTCAATAGCGGATAGCTCTACTTTTTGTTCTGTCACGATTCTACTCCTCCTCTTACAGAATTGTCAGCACTGCTGCGTTAGCTCTTATCAGGTATTATGTGATCAGCAATATTCACGGAACACTTTAAATTAAGCAGTATTAGAAGAAACATCCTCTTTAGTAGAAATGACACCACCAGCCCAGACTGCCTTGGCTTTGGTGGACAAAGTTGACTTCCTTTTGCTCTGTTGTGTGGCTTTTAAAAACTATGTTAATAAGTTAAAAATTCCTAGTGAGTTTTTGATTTCCTACTCTGCATGCAAGACACATTTTAAAAGACTTCCTCCACTCACGGAAAGATGCAAGGATGAGGCTTCCACCTTCACTAAACTAGTTGAGAAATACCCCTGCCTTATTGGCTTTAGGGTTACTGAGTTACTTCCTTACTTCCTTGCTAATGAGTTACTTGCTAATGAGTTACTTCCACGGTGTCACTTTTCTTCTAAGTGCTTTAATTCATTCAACAATTTGAGGACCATATTTATTTGCTGAGGCTTCATTCACTTCGGGTCCTGGGGCCGATAATATCGCTTTAGAGATGTTTGTCCGAAGTTCTCTGGACCTTAACCCCATTGCAAGCTTGTGTGGGAGTTAGTGGGAAAACAAAGTGGTTGGCACGCTGCAGGGCTTCGACCAAAGGGATCTCTTTGCATTCTCCAAGGGGCTTAACCGTGATGAGCAAATGAAACCGGCTCTCAGATGGTGCTATTAGCCCCCGATATTCCAGAGGCACAAAGCCGAAGTCAGAAATCTTATTTGCAACTCGCCCTTAGGGGCAAAGGCCGGTCGGAGAAGCGCCGTGGGCAGACGGGCGAAAGGGAAGAAGCAGCCCCTCTGGGTTAACCACGGCCGGAATTCCCCACTCCTTCAGCTCCATCCTAGACCCGCTCACGCCCACCTACAGCCGGCCGCGTCCGCCCGCGCGGTGACGTCATCGCGCGGCGGCCGGGCGCCCGCACGCTCCGCCCACGGAGTGGAAGCCGGAAGCCAGGCGAGCTGCAGCTGCTGGCGTCCCGGAACAGCGGGAGACTGAGAGCTGGCGCCTCTGCGGAAAGGCGCGGGAGACAGCGGGCATGCGCGAGGCTGCTGGGCGGCGCAGGCGCTTTCTTGGCTTCACCCGCAGGAGGAGATCCGGTTCTCCCGGTTGGAGCGGGTGGGGTGTCCTGGGCTGTTCTGCGGGGGAGAAAAGGGAGAAGGAGGTGGGGAGGGAGCCTGGCACTTGGGAAGGGCCGGTTTGTTTCTGGGATGGGGAGGGGCCGGGTTGAGGGATCCTGCTGTGCGTCTGTGCTAGGCGCGCCCCTCAGAGTTAGGGAATTGTTGGAAAATGAAACCAAACCACCACGCAAAGTGCTATGCGCTTATTCTAAGCCTGGGACACACTCAGAATACACACCAAGAAGCTGGAGGCAGTTCTCCCCAAGGGATGACAACGTACCAGTGTGCCTGGCACCGCACAAAGGCTTACCTGTTATTTCACTCTCGTACCTCCACCAACAACTTTGTGGGGCAAGCATTTTTACATGGTCCCTAATTTCCCCTCTGGAAACCGTGAACAGATTAACATGTTTGCAGGTCACACAGCTGAAAAGGGTTGAAACTGCCATTTCCACCAGGTTTGTCTGACTCCAAAACTCAGTGCTGCCCTCGAGATGCTTGAAGTCATGAATGGCTG
The DNA here is from genome assembly GCF_014176215.1 of Rousettus aegyptiacus. NCBI lineage: Eukaryota > Metazoa > Chordata > Mammalia > Chiroptera > Pteropodidae > Rousettus > Rousettus aegyptiacus. The sequence continues at coordinate 14,940,482 of NW_023416285.1, forward strand.
AAAGACAGTAATGAAATTCTGTAAATAAATGGCAAATCGTGAATGTTATGGGGTATACACCAGGCTCTAGGAGACAGGTGACAAGGAAAAGGGGCTCAAAGTAGATTTCGAATTGGGATTTGGCAAGAGGGAAGGAGAGAGAAAAGCTTTTGGGAGGCAAGGAAAGGAAAGCAAAGATCTGGAAGCGGGAGAGGAAGCCCGAAAAGAAAGGGAAGCGATTGCCTCAATGGGAACCTTGTGTTTATGTTCAACTTGCAAACAGATGCAGCTGTAATTCCAGAGATAGGCTTGTCGTCCAAAGGAATGGACTTCCTTTTCTGCACAAAAGTTTGTGCTAGATGCACAGTGATAATTTACCTCTTCAGCAAGATAATGCATTCCAGCCACTCATTTCACAGTCGGAAACCGGTACCTGTGACAAAGATGATATGAGATGGAGGTTTTATAGCTGGACCTTGAGTCGCTTGAGACAGGTCTCTTCAGTGCTTGCAGGTTCCCTGTTTCTTTTGTGACTCCAGTAGTAAGAGGAATAAACTTTTAATCACAATCCCAAATCCAGTACCTTCTTAGTGTCAACATCGTATATCTTTGTTTAAAGGTTTGCTTCAGTTATTCGTGGTTTTATACTGCTGTTATTGCTCTAACAGTTTGCCCAATTTAGCAACTGATTGTTACCTTGTTTTCACCTCTAATTGTTTAATGGGTGTAAATTTCATCTACTAAACAGGATTGTAAGATTCTCCAGGCAGGGACTATGTTCTCGGGATCTTAGAGCCCTGAGTACTGACTTAAATGACTTTTTCACATGTCTGGGTTGAGTCATTATTACTCATTACCCTGGCTGGCACATACTAGACTCTCAGTGAATATTAAAATAAATGAAAAGTTGCCTTCTGAAGACATTATTTGTTATTTTAAAAAATATTTTCCTGGTTCTTTAGCAGAATTATGTCTTTTGTGGACATTCAGCAAACGTGTGCCTTCATTACTGTGCCTTTCACCAGGGAAAATATAATCTCCCTGTTGCCTGATAATTGCTACCTGAGCATCATGACCCCAATAAGTCTGTCAAGAATAATTGTTGATAGATTGATTAGCCTCAAAGAAATTCTTGCTTCTTTTCTGAATTGTCATCACACTTCCACAGTGAATGATATTAGTGGCTATGTTGGCCAGACTGTCTAAGAAATTTTTTGGGAGACTGTGTAATTTGAGCATCTTCTTGAGTTGAGAAAACAAACCAATAAAAAGTAAAATCAAAACCATAACCAAACAACAAAAACTCAGGATCAAAGAGGTACCTTTGTCCTTAAGAACTCTATGGGCAAATCTTGTACAACTTTGTGCCCCTGGAAGGGGGCGGGGGGAAGGGAGAGAGAGAGAGAGAGAGAGAGAGAGAGAGAGAGAGAGCGAGCGCGCGCGCGCGCGCGAGCGTGTGTGTTGTGTGTCCCTGCGCGTGCGTGCATATTGTGTGTGTACTCACACGAAGAGTACTTAATTCGAGGTAGGTAAAGCCAAGTCAAGACCACTTTTTTTCTGCTAACGTATTCAGCTGACAGCAGACTCAGTGGGGTGGGAGTGGGGGTTAGGTAATGTTTGAACATAGGGGGAGGCTAGAACAAGTACCTTCCAGTATTTTTCAGTGGTGCTAAATCTGGCCGTCTTCCGTTTAATAGCTGTGGGACCTGGGGGCAAGTTTTTTTTTTTTTTTTTTTTAACATTTTTGGGTCTTAGTTTCCTCATTTGTAAATGAGTTTTATAACAAGAATATTACCACCTAAACTTAAATTATAACATGCAAATTTGCAAAGAGCTCAGCACAGTGCCTGGCATATTGCCAAGGGTTTTAAGTGTTTGACATGTAAATAAAACGCTGCGCTAGGCTAACTTCCACTTCCATACTTACAGCCTCCTGGAGGCCGCACCTATACTGAAATTCTGGAGACGCCGCAGTTTCCAATTACGAGGTTTTGCGGACCGATGCAATTATTTTTGCTGCAGTCCACACGGCTATAACTCGGCCAGACGACCGGATGTCCGTACTCTTCTAACCGTCCCCCATCGCCCCGCAGTCGCAGTGGGGGCGTGAATGGGTGACGGGAGCTTGTCAACTTTCCTTCCCACCCCACCCCCGCAACTTCCCTGCTCAGCTAAATCTTCAGAAACCACGGGGAGGAACGCTCAGCCTCCCCAGAACGCCCTCAGGGGCGGGGCTGGGGCGCCGCGCAGGCGCAGTGAGGGGCGCCGCGCCTGCGCCGTGCAAGGCCTGAAGCAGGCGGGGGATTGGTATGCGTGCGAGTGTGTGAGGGGAGGAGGCGTCGGGGCCGAGCGTGGTACTACGACGGGTGCGGGCCGGAGGGGGCGGAGGGATGCGCCGCGGCGGCGGCGGCGGCGGCGGCGGCGGCAGCGGCGGCGGCGGCGCGGGCGCTGGGGCTGGTGCTTGGAGCCGTCAGAGCAGCGGATCCTGGTCTTGCTGCCGCAGCAGCGCGGGTGTCGCGCACCGCCTGAAGACGCTGTACCTCTTTGCCCCTCACCTTTTTTTTTTTTTTTTTTTTTTTTTAAATAACCGGAACCAATGAACGCAGCCGGGACCCGAGCCCTGGAGGCCGCCGGTGCCGAGGGGACCAGGCTGGCGTCCGGCGGGAGCTCGCGTCTGAGGCGGCGGGGGCGGCCCGAGGAGTTGCAGGCGGCAGCGCCTGGCGGAGCGGGCGAGTGGCAGGCGGCCGGGGCGCCGCCGCGATTTCTCCCTGTCCCTCCTCCGCGCCCTCATCCTGCCGCGACTCCTGGCCCGGCCTCGGGCTGGGCTGCGCTGCTGGTGCTCGGGCTGCTGGTGGCCGGCGCGGCGGACGGATGCGAGCTGGTGCCCAAGCACCTCCGCGTGCGGCGGGCGTCGGGCTCTGCAGCAGCAGCCGCCTCTTCTCCTGCCGCGGCGGCAGGCGACAGTCCGGCGCTCATGACAGGTGAGGGCCCCGGGTGCGGCGGGCGGGGCTCGGCCGGCCCTGACGAGACCCCCATCTCCGGGAGGGGCCGGCGCCTCTGCCGGGCGCCCTCTGTTCAACGGCCTCGGACGTTGAGCGATGCCGAGCCGGGCCCCCCGACTCCAGCGCCCTGGCCGCTGCTTCGTCGCGGTTCCTTACACTCCGCACGCCTTCCCTTTCACCACCTCCCAGTACCCCGCTTTCGACAGAGCCTCTCGATGGCCCTCGCTTCCCCGCCCTTCAGTGGGGCTCCCCGGCGTTCCACGCTGAGCAATGCAGAGGTTCTCTTCTGTGCTGCAGAATAGCCCGCAGGGTCTGCAGGGGACGGGGCTGATTTTTTTTTTTTTTTTTTTTTTTTAAGCTGCTGGGAAAAGTCAGCAACAGCAATGCGGTATTGAGTCTGTCTCTGGCGCTGCTTTTGCAAAGGCAGCTGGAGGCGAGTTTTCAGGTTCACAGCCCCGCTGAGCACAGTATCCCAGGGGAGGCTGCTGAAGAGGATTCTTTGAGAGCCTTAATACCTGCTGCTATTAGTGGTTCTATATCAGTATGTGGAAACCTCTAAATCTAATGTGTTTTTTGAGCGGTGGGCGGAAGGTTGTTTCAAAAGATGGGAAGTATATGCTGGTGGGAGCATCCCTGAGTGACAGCGGATACAGAAAGCTCAGCAGGTAACAAGAAATGTACCCGAAATGTATCAAGTGCAGATGTCTGGGGCTTGTATGTGAGCAGCACAGTTCTGCAAGACTGCACCAACACCTTTTAAGTATAGAACGTTCTCGAAATAATTGAAAACTTGCAAACATGTTTGGTAAGTTTAGGTAGAAAATTGAATCATTTTCAAGCCTTGTGGTGTCATGTACAACTGATTTGTCTTGGTTAAAGTAATGATGTAAGGTGTTAAATGACTTTTGGAAAAGTAGTGGAGCTAATGTTTATTTTTGTACTTTATTTTTACAAGTAATTTGTAGCTTTTGACATTAATTGCAAGACTTAGAAGGAAAAAGTAAAGCGAAACAAGGTGATACATCATTGATTTAACCAAAGTGATAGTCGAGCGGGCATCTATCTTTCTCAACGTTACTAGCAGCTGCTCTGAGAAGTGCTCGGGAGCAGTATTGTGTGGAGCAAAGCAGCTATTCTCTGGGTTCTGTGACAGAATGTTTCCTGCCCTGGAGAGAAAGAAGGGTGTTGGTAAACTTTGCTGGCTCTTTGGAAGTTGTAGTGTGTAGAACATAATGATCAGAATATTTAACTTGCTCTACCCTGAGACATATCAAGCCCTTTTAAATGGAACTTGAAACACCAAACCTAACACTGGGTAATTTGGATAGAATGATTATACAGAATGATCAGTATTAGGAACCTAGTATAGTTCGAGTGAGGTTGGTAGGTTGGATAGTTTTATGCCCGAATAATCTTTATTCGTCAAGTAAAAACGTAGAAAATAAAAATGCGGTGAAGAATAGTGATAATTTGGAAAGTAGCCTCATGCAAGAAGAGAGGGAGCAGAAATATTTGGGCTTTTAGAAGCTATAGGAGTGTGGCTCTTGGTTTCTTGAGCAGAAAAGTTAGATTAAAAAATAATTGGCTGATGTTTTATCAATATGTAGTTAGTAGAAGGGCACCCGATTCTGAAAATTTAGTATTGTTAACCACTAACAGTATGTTTTATACTATGTAGAGTATAGCAAGAAAATTCAGATGGAATTTTGTTGTAATAAGCTGTTTACAGTCCTTTATTTTGAAGATTTAAATTTCTCTGAGTTATTGCATCATGAAAAAGGAAGGATGATTCTTACTGGGTAAAAAGTCTGATATATCTATTACACAAAGTGAATTTATGCTGTAGTGCTTTAAAATAAGTTTGCTAAAATAATGTTAACCTGAGAATTTATTTTTTAATGTTCTTATTTTTTCCGTTGGTAGAATATAGATTTTTAACAAGTTAAGCATGTCCATTCGAAGTTTAAGATAAACTACAGAATGTACAAGTTAAATTGTCACTTAAATAAGTTTATGTAAATATGGTTAATAGCACTGGTATCTGGCAAAAGGTAGATTGAAAGTCCATAGTAAAGTAAGAGCATATTGAAAATTTCTTTGAACTGTATAGTCTCTATCAGGTTCCTCCCTATTCTTCTGATAGTATGAATAGTGCTTTCTTTTATGTAAATATTGTGCTAAACCTAGAACATAATTAATTATTCCTGCTGTAAACTTCAGAAAGTAGAACCATAGACTGAACTTAAATATTGTGTTGTATTCTAGGTAGTGTTAATGAATAGAAATGGAGTAGAGATCATCAATAATAAAACTAAGCTTCATATGAATTCTGAAAATGGAAAATTCTCAAAAGAATTCAGAGAGAATTGTTCTCTCTTCATATTAAAGTTGTCATTTAACTGATTATTCTTAATAGCTTTATAAATGACAGCCAAAATCACTTTATTTTCTCTTTTCCTCTGATTGTATTTTTAATACCAATTGTATTTTTAATACTGACCTTTAGTAACTTCACTAGTTTGCCTTTTACTAATAAAATCTAGAAAACATTCTTGTCCACTGAAGTTTGCCTATCAAAAGTTTTACTTAAGATGTTCAATGTACTTTAAGAATAAATTATCTTTAAATCATCTATTGCATACTTAGCGTTGAGCTAGCAAGTGTTCTTATAGAGAGACTATGACGGATCATCAAAATAAACAGACCTATTGTCATAATGATATCTATCTATATTTCCTTTTCTTTCTTTTATTATTATTATTTTTAGGTGAGGCAACCCTTGGTTGACCTCAGAGATTGCAAGGACCTTGTCGGTTTACAATCTCTTATTTTTTAGTTTTTTTACACCTACGGCACTTGGTCTTTCTAGGTGGTCTCCCATCCAAGTACTAACCAGGGTCGACCCTGCTTAGCTTTTGAGATCAGACAATTGGGCTCGTTCAGGGTAGTGTGGCCGTAGACTCCTTTTCTTTTTCATATTACCTTTTTAGGATTTGGTGTGCAAATATTTTGATAGGGTGAAACCAATATTTATAATGCCGTGTAGTAAGTAAGAGTTTAAATTATATGTATTTGGACTCTTTGACAGCAGTTGAAATTTAAAGCAGGTTAGGAATTGGTAACTTAGAGATTGTCAATTATAATGTAAAGCAGTGCTATAATAATTTAAAACATTACTATACTTTTGCTTAACAGATTTAGAACCAATGAATTGATTCCAGTGGGGAGTGATTGATCTTATCCAGATATGGTCTCTGAAAAATAGTTGATGAAAGGGCAATGTGTGTGTGTGTGTGTGTGTGTGTGTGTGTATAAAATACAGATGTATGCATTTTATATGTATACACAAAATGTAAATATATCGCATATATATTACAATTCTTTATTCTTGCAAAATATGCAGAATAATAGAAATTAAAACTTTTCTTATATGGAGTTATTTGTTTCAGAATTTATTTTTATTTATTTTTATTATTTATTTTTATTTTTTAGGTGAGGCAGTCCTTGGTTGACCTCACAGATTGCAAGGACCTTGTCAGCATACAATCCCTTATTTCTTTATTTTTTTTATGCCTACAGCATCTGGTCTTCCTAGGTGGTCTACCATTCAAGTACTAACCAGGCCCAACCCTGCTTAGCTTCCGAGATCAGACGGGATCGGGCTTGTTCAGGGTAGCATGGCCATAGACTTGTTTCAGAATTTTTAAAAACAAATTTTAACTTTGGAAATATTTGCTTCTATCATTCTGTTTTAAATGAATTAACACAATCTTCTTTAGTACCTATTTAAAGATTTAAACCTAACTATAATACTTTTCACTAATTTTTAAAACATTTTAAAACATCTTTTGGAAGGATTAAAATTTCAATAAAAATTTAAAATATTCTTTGTTTGAAAGAAGTTTATTCACTATCTTTAAACATCTTTACTCACTAGCTTTAATCATCTGTGATGTGGGGCTTTCATTAATTTAGACAAAAACATCTCACATGAACATGATTGTCATTGGAAAAATCTTAAGCTTCACTTTTAATTACCTCACCTTGCATCCCTAACGATATTTACTTAACAAATGTTGTCACCTTTTTATTTTATTAAGTTTCTTGACTGTAGTTTATATGTGTTTTGGGGAATATTTTATGGTGAATTTACACTTTTTATGTTTACAATGTGGCTGACAATAGTCAAACTCAGTGCAGTTTACATAGTACTAGAAATGGTTTTTCTTCCTTTTGTGAAGTCGATCCTTCCGAATTTAGCTTATTTCTTAAAGCTACCTTTTAATGGGTAAGTCTTTTTCTGTTTCCTCTTTCTTCTTCACTGTAGTTATTATTATTGTCCTTTTTTTCCAGTCTTTGGCTATTGGTGTTTTTGTGTGTTTTGATTTGTTTAGGTTTTTTTTTTGTTTGTTTGTTTTGTTTTGTTTTGTTTTTTTGCTGTTGCTAGCTACAGGATTAAAGAATCGACTCATACTCATTTTGATCTAGTCTGTTGTGAACATTTAAGAATTAGCAGGAATCTTATTGGTTTGGAAATATTGCATCCGTTGGTACTTTTCTTGAGAATATCATGGCAGAACTGGTTGGTCTTTGCTGGAAATCACCTGACACAGGAATAACCAGGGGCCAGTTGGAAAAGTGGGTTCAGGTTTAGCATAACTTTAACAATAGGAGGATCCACATGGGAACTTAATTTGCCAAAGGCCTGAGATTGGATACTTGTTAATGGTTTTAGATTAATTTGGACTTTTAAGTAACTATATAGCAAGCATTTTGGATATTGGCCTACTCAGGATAATAATGCAGTGTGGAACACTTTCAGAATGATGCTTTGGGATTTGTATTTATGTATATGATACCTAAAGTATAAACTGGTTAAACTAATGTTAAAATTAATAGCTAATAATATAAGTGATATTTTGATATTCACTAGAATTTGGACCTTATCTTATTAAGATCTGCCTAGGAGATTACTTCTGAATTGATCATATTTCATCAACCAAGCAATTGTTAAGCACATGCAGAATTACTGCATGGTAGGAGTGGGAGAGAATTTGAAAATGAGTAAGATGTGGGTCTACCTGTTGAGAATAAAATACATTTTTATTAAACTGTTACTAGCTGACAGTATTGTACTGAGTGCTTTATATATATCACAGATTTTGATCCTGAGGTTAACCCTGTCAGATAGCTGTTATCATCATATAAGGGATGAGGAAACTGGTGCAGGGTCACACTTAGTAGTAGAGTCAGGTGTCAACCTGTGTTTCTCATTCCAAAGCTTAGATTAACTGGTATGTGCTATGTACCCTTATGTACCCTTATGTACTGTTATGTACCTTTATGCACACAACTAATAATGAGAGACACCATGATTAGTACCAACACAGACTGTAAAATTTGGGGTAAAGGAAGGCTATTAGGGAATATTACTTGGAGGAGGGTACAGTTTAAGTTGGACCTTGATGTATAGATAGGACTTCTTGTGGACATGAGTGAAAGGACTTTCTAGGAAGAGGCATATGCAAAAATAAGGAGTAAATTAATAGTTTTTTTTTTTTTTTTAGTTAACCAAAGGGTATATGTAGAGTAGTGAGAAATGCAAGAAGAATGGTTTAGGTCCAATTATTGAGGGCTTCGATATTCCCTAATTTGTTCTCTATGTATAGAAATGTCAAGACATCTAAAACTGGAATATTCAGCCATGTACTGGGGAAAATGGGAAACCACAAGAAAATTATGATGCATTTTCTTGGCATATCCATTTTACTAGATTATTTGGGAAACAAACATTAAGTATTTAATTGATGGTCACTTAAAACATTTAACAATGTTTATCAGTACTAAACATGCATATGTTATGGAGAATGTAAATTTACTTTAATTTTTCAGGTAAAACAAAAGACTTACAGTATTTTGACTTTGCAGAGTGTTTCGTTCATAAATTTGAGTTCTAAATCTATAATCCTGTCGGGTTGAGAAGTACTGTGGTTTTTGAACATGGGAGCGACATGATCTCTGTGTTTCAGAAAGGTCTGAATAGATGGAAGTGAGGAAATAATAGGGATTTAAAAAAGAGGCCAGTTAGGAAGCTATATAGAAGTAAATTATGCAATGTCTATGAAAATGTTTAGAGGAAACTTAATTCAGTTTGTTTTATTGTCAGATTAGAAAGGAATCTGACTATAAGAAGTTTAAGAAACAAAAATTACCTTTTAATTTTAAAACTACGATGGTTCTACAAACTTAAATAGGTACAAGTTCTTGAAAATATGCAAGAAAAACATGTCTTTTGTGTAAGATTGGACTTATGATTTACAAAGTTGTTTATATAGAGTTTTTTAATATGCCATATTTAAAAGTACATGTTTATTCCTTAACAAAGGATAACAGTTTTCACATTTAACTAAGGTAATAGGTCAGAGTTGAACTCCCCACTTCCCCATTTTGAATAACAATGTGTCAGAGTACTGACATATTCTTTGTTTCAAAATTAACTTTTCAGTTCATTGTATGAATTTCAAGCTCAATCTGTAGATGATCTAATTGTTTTGTTCTTTTCGTTATCCTTCTAGATCTTTATATTAGAAGGTATTAGATACTTAATCCTTCTTGACACTTTCTAATCCTACCTTCACTAATTATACTCCTTGACTGGTTTCATTGTTACTGATTTTAAGGGTGGATCTCTCCTAGGTCTCTGTCCTCAGTCTAGTTTTCCTCTAGTCTAGCTGAACATTTCCTCCTCAGAGAACTTCATTACTAGGAAAGTTCTAAATTGGGGTTAGGGAAGCCCCAGCCAATGATTGATTTGACTTTTGGCTTTATTTCATTTGGCTCTTGAGGTGATACTGTTTAACCATCATAGCTGCAGTCCTCAGAGTAATTTCCTTTTTGCTAGGCTTTGTCAGCCATATTGTCTAAAGTGAAATAACTTTAGTTTTAAAGCTAAAATTAGTTTTAGAATGTCTAATAGTGACTTATTCAGTGTTTTCTTAAGATAGTGATAGATATCCCACCCCCGCCAGGACCAGGGAACCACAAAGTGTGAGAAGAACAGTTTACTTGGACTAACATTCATCTCAGAACCCAAGTACTCGTGTCTGTGTTTCTTGCAAATGGATTTGTATTTATATGTGCTATGAATATTGGCCTCTGTGTAACTTACTCTTTTTCCTCTAGTCGCTTTCACTTTCTTTCTGTGCCTCTCTCTTTGATCTTCCTAAATTTGCCATTATAGGGAACTGAAACACTTAAAAAACTATTAAAGTACTGTTTTTTTTTAAATTTAAAAAATACTTGAAGTGAATATCTTATTTATGTGATTAAAAATATTAAACTACCACATCACAAACCCCTATAGTAATAGAAGTGATTTGCAGTAGTTTCTTAAATGATTCTTGGTAAGTGAAAAAGGTTTTTTAAACCCTTAATTTGAAATTTTTATCTGCCATTCAACACACTGTACGTTCCACAGGTCCATGTGATTGAACTTATTTTTTCACTACTGTTTTTCTTTTCTTTTAAAAAAATATCCAATTTCGAGTAGTGGATAATCTTAATCCTTCTGCTTTATTACCATTCTCTAGAGATAAACTGGAGACTTTTCCATTAATAACAAGTATGCAGGTTCTTGTTTCCCTGCTGCCTGTCATCTTCAGCAGTTCTTTCTACTTTGTCACACACATTCAAGACTGTTAATCCTTGATATGTCTTCTGTGTTTCTGTATACCAGATTAAAAAAGAATCTACTTTAAATCTTGTCTAATTGTGGGGATAGGTGCCCTTTGCTGTCGTTTGAATTTGCTTTTTTAAAATATACCCTCTAATGTGCGTCCAGTGTTTGGTTCGAAGAGGTCCATCAAAATGACTTCTGAAAGAACTCTGGAGAATAATCTAAAAGTGAGCAATTCAGATTTCGGTGAACCTGTGTATATGTGTTTGCACATTTAATTTTAAGCATTATTAAGTACAGTTTGTGTCATATGATGTGAGAAATTTGGTATATAATGATGCTGAAATTGACCATTTTTATCATTGTAAGAACAGTAAAACTTGAAAAGTACCCGAGAATGGATTGCATAATCTAAAAAAATATGTAAGTCTCATATTTGCTTTTTAGAAAGAAAATTGTGATAGCTTATCTAGTAGCATTCCTGCACTTATTAAAAATATCTATTAGAATATTCATTAGGAATTTTTTGTTTTACATTTGCAGTATTAAAAATAAGCCCCCATTCCCCCTTCTTTGGAACAAGGTGTGATAAAAATTAATGTAGTTCTTTTATTTTTCATTAACAAACAAAAATACCAAGCAAACAAAAAACCTCAGTAACTGTTATGTGCCAGTAACTAAGTTAGGTGTTTGGAATTTCAAGACCAATAACGTAGTGACCCTGCCTTGTAGTCCAGGAAGTGATAGACTCATTGAAAGGGTGATGATACATTTTGATGAGGGCATAAGGGTGTGCGTTGTATTTAATAGAATTACAAAGATGGAGTTACTAACTTTGATGTAAGAGATGGGTTATTAATGGAGAGTTTTTCCCAGAGTATTCACTGACTTGTGTAAGAGTTCGTCAGGGAAAAGTATAGCGGTATAAAAGGAGGAAGCTGAGTGGGGGAACAGCATTTATCAAAGACTTTAGCATTTAAGATTGCTGGATGGAGATTGTGAATTACTAAATACCCAGGAAGGTGGAATCAATAGCCTGCTTGTAATTTACTGACATCCATTTTTTGCATGTGGGATTCAAATTTATGACAGGCATTCGTATATTTTATCTAATTTAATCCTTATAGAATCCTTGTGGGATTATTATCATCCCTATAATAAGTTAGTATATATAGTGGAGATTTAGGATTGCTCTCAAATAGTTTAAAAATCCTCCGGTGCCAAGGATCTTTATGATAAAACACAGAGTGTAATTGGAATTGAATGAGGAAATGAAGCCAGAGAAGTAGCAGAATTAAACATTCTGATTAACGTTAAATTCTGGAGCTTTATCATCCAAGGAAACTTATGATTTCCTTCTTTATTTATCATTGGTAAATAACCAGTTTTTCTTTTTTAAAATTTTGCTATTAAATATTCTGAAATCTTAAAAGAGAATACTCATTTAAATTATATAATTTCCGGAGCTTAAGACAAATGGCCTTTTAAAAATTGATATCCTCAATAAGTGGGAAATGCTATTTGTGTTTTTTTAAAATGAATATTCCTTAAGGATGGAACACAGTTTTTCAAAAGCATAGCATTTTGTATCTCAGACTTTTATCTGGGCTGTAAGTCTGTTCTCACTTCTGCTTAGTGTGATTAAAGTGTAGCTTCTAGACTTGAGCATGGTTTTTTGGGCTTGAGTCCCAGTCTCAGAGTGGTTTTGTAATTTTTGGTAGGTGATTTAATCTATTAGTGGCTAAATTTTCTTACCTCTAAAATGGGTTTGAAATGCGAATTAATCTGTGGAAAGTCTGGCACATGTAAGTGTTCAATTATAGTTGACTTGTTTTTTATCTATAGATGCAGACTTACGATAGTTGTAGAAATATGATGTATTGAGAATTATTATTAAGATGTTTTATTTTGCATTTTAAAAAGTATGAAAATATTCTTTTAGTAAGATCTGTAATCTAAATAATCATTAATTGTTTGAGATTACTTAAAACTTTGTAGAAATATGAAACAGTATAGACCATGAGATTGAGGAGTACTATGGTATTTTTAAAAAGCTAGTTGTATCATTAGTATAAGTCATTTTGTACCTTTATTATTATGTATAAAAGATTTAAGGCATTTTGCAGTTGAAACTATCAGACTTAAAAACCTTTAATTTCTGAATATAAAAGTTTATTATAGAAATATTAGAACATACTAAAAAATATGAGGTAGAAAAGATGTCTTCCTCAACAGCTGGATTTAACAGCTGTAATGTCAGCTACTGTCTTTTTAAGATCTGTATGTTTGTTTGTATGTAGTGAATAATGGGCTCATAGAGTGATTTTTTTAAAAGATGTGAAATTACTCAATATTTGAATGTTAAGTGTATTCCAGGCGTATGATAATTATTGGGGACACAGTGATGAACAAGATGATGAGCTTCTTGTTCTGATGGAACTTGAAATTCAGTTGGGAAGATAGGGGGCAAAAAGTATTTCTATTTGTGAGAAATGCTATCAAGGAACAAAAGAGACATGAGATAGAAAATCTAGATGGTTTGGGGACACATTAATTAGGCAGGCTGGTTAGGGAAGGCTTCTGAGAAGGTCACATTTAAGGTGACATTTGAAAGATAATAAGGAGCCAAGTCTATAAGGAGTTGGAGAATAGCATTCCACACCGGGGTACTAATATGGACAAAGACCTTGAGGCAAGGATGAATTTGAATTATTTGAAGAAGTGAAAGGGTATAATTTTTACGGAACTTCTTGAGAGAAGGGAAGAGTAGCCTGTGATCTGGCTGTACCAGAGACAAAGGCCAGGTGGTACAGAGCCTCAGAGACCTTGTTTGGGGGTTGGTTATTCAGTGAGTGATAGGAAGCAGTGGAAGCATTTTAAGGCGGGGGCGAAGTGATATGGTTTACTTTTTTGGGGGGGAAATACATCATAAAATTTATCTTAACAATTTTTAAGCGTACATCAGTAGCATTAAGTATCTTCATATTGTTTTGAAACAGATTTCCAGGACTTTTTAATCTTGTAAAACTGAACCTCTGTACCATCAAACAGTTCTTTAGCCCTTGGTAACTACCTTTCTACTTTCTGTTTCTGTGAATTTGGCTCCTTAAGATAACTCATGTAAGCGAAATCATACATACATTATTTGTATTATTGTGACTAGCTTATTTCACTTTCGTAACGTCCTCCAAGTTCATTCTTGTAGCATGTGGCAGGATTTCCTTCTTAAGAAAATATATTTCATTGTATGTATACCATGTTTTTATAGTCAGTCATCTGTAGATGGCGGTGGGTTCTACCTCTTGGCTATTGTGAATAGTGCTGCTATGAACAGGGGTGTGCAAATATCTTTTCAAGACTCTGCTCTCGATTTTGGATATATACCCATTGGTAGGATTACTGTATTATTCAGTTGGCTTAAATCATAAACTCTTTTATTTTTTTGAATTTTTATAAAAATTTATTTGAGGCAAGCAGAGGGTACACCTGGAAGCAAGATTTCAACCAACAGAATGAGTTAAATGCTTCAGAGAATGACACCGACAGTTATTTTCTTTTATGCATGTGAGATTAAGGAGGGAATGTAAGGAAGATTACATAAAAGTGGTAGAAAGTAACTTCGGGATGGGACCGTAGTTAAGATTACGTGCTCTCTTGCAGATGGTTATTTATTTCAAAGGTGTGTTAACCCGGATGCACACAGAAACAATCGACAGGGCTTGCTTAAAGAAAGGATAAATCTTTTACTAAAAAGTCAGGTTCCTGGGGTGTGATTCCCCACCATGACCTGCCCAGTTAGGAATTTATGATCAGATCACCTCGTGAGGTTACTTTTCATTGGACTCCCCCTTTCCCCTCAGTTCCCCATTTTGGTCATAAATCAATCCAAAGGATGCATTTATGGCTAACCTTTTGTCAGATACTGTGGTCTCTCAGTGCTGGGAAGACTCATTCCTAGGAAGTCTCAGTATTGATGTTATCTTGTTGACCATTGGTGATGGGGCAATACTGCAACCATAAGACCTGAGTTGAGGCCAGATTTCTTCCAGAGGTGAAGGGCGGGCAGATGGAAGGCATCAGGTCTTTCTTATGGCCTTCAGTGTGAAAAAAACACCCTGGATCATTTCTATCCTATGAACTATTATGATCCGAATTTTGCTGTCTGTCTCATTTTTCTGTATTTGGCATCTAGTATAACATTTACGTAAGCCATTTAAAGAGTATTAAAAGTTATACATCTTTAGCTTGTCAATAGTGTAAAATGTCTCCTTTCAATAACATCACTCATTAATTCCTCCGTCTAATTTAAGTCCAACTTAAATGCATTATTATGCGTGAAGGAATGTAAAACACCAACAAGATGGGGCACCAGGGAGCTGGGAAGAACCGAATGGCTGTCTGAATGGCCGTCTTGGGTTTCCCCGTAGCCCCAAGTGTTTGTTTAATTTACTGCCACTGTTTACTCATAAAATATACCCTAGAAGTTTTCCTATGTATATTGAGATTTTTAACTCTTTAGATCCTCAGTGTGTAATGAAAACTCAAAAAGTAATCAATTAGCATTCTTTAGCTTGGATCTTTTGTAACCTCTAGAAAAAATTTTCAGTTATTATCATGGACTTATTTTTGTAAGACCCAGGCAAAATAAAGACATGTCTGTTTTACTTAAAACAACAAACTTAATCTAGCTTTTATTTACTAAGGATTACTCTTAGATCATGTGAACTTGAAAAGTATTTGAGTTAGTTTCTATTTTTCTGAGAATTTTAGAATACCCAATTCTTACAAGCGCATGCCTTTAAATTAATTATAACAGTACCACATGGAGGTAGAAAATTATCTCACATTTATGATGTATATACAGACACAAACAGATCTTTTAGCCATGAGAAAAACTCATTAGTTTATATAAGAACTATTTTACCCTTGAGACATTTACAATTTTTATCTGCCCTTGACAAATTAAGTTTCAAATGACCTTCCCCCTTTTAAAATAAGGACAGCCATTTTTAATACCTCAAAGAATTGGGTTGACATCTAACATCATAGGTTGATCTATTTATCTAAATCCTCTTTTTGAAGCTTCAAGGAACTACCAATTAAATGTCATTCTGCCTAATTTTATAGCTGGCTTTTTCTAATTGTGCATGCAAAAATTAATTAAGAAGTGTGAAAAGAGCCTCATCTCGCCATCTTAGTTATAAATGGGAGGGTGACTGTCCCGGGCTTTTTGGCCTCAGGTACAATTTCTCATGTTAATTTGAGATTTGCGGAGTCTGAACAAACTTCTAGGGGAAACCAGCCCGTACATGCACATCCCAGGATGAGCCGAATGCCACGGATATCCCTATACAATTGCTTTACACCCTAGAGGAAATTTTTCCTCGGGCAACCTCACACAAGATTCTTAGTCACCTAAGAATACCTGAGCAAGGGCCAGTGATAGCTTTTGGGACACTGCTGGAACCGTAATGCCTTCCAAGGCACAAACCCCTTTCTCAGACCCTCTCTCTGGGCAAATCCATTCCAGGGCACCCTGCCATTCTTCCCAGGCTCCTGCCAGTTTCTCAGGGGTAGGCCGCATTACTGCACTGGAAGACTCCTGGAGCCCATCTCTGCCACTGTGGATTTGGGGTTCTGAACAACTGTCGTCACCCCATTGGCTCTTCGGTTTGGGGAAGCAAGTATCCTTTCTCTTTTGGAGCTAAGGAGAGTTGTCTGTCATTGAACCAGGAGAGGTTTTGTTCATATTGTGAATAAGTAATCCAATGAAAAAGCCGGACTTGAAAGCAGCAAACCTATTTTTTCTCCCCTGGGTTATCTCAACCCTTATTTCCCCCGAAGATTTTGTAAAAACAGCTCAAATAAAGTCATGGCCTGCTAGTTAAAGCAAGGAGGTCCCAGATTCTGAGAGAAACTCACCCAAGTTCACCCTGTGCAGAGCTGTTTGGGGCACAGTGGACCCTTGTTGCTTGTTCCTAGCACCAGGTCTGGGTTCACAGAGTGGCCTGAGGTGGGCCTCTTGGGAATTCCGCTGTGTACTGCAGCAAGTCAATGTTGATGTAAGAAATACCCAAACCTGTAGAGAATTTTTATGAGTTTATTTGAGCCAAATTGATGACATATGCTGGGGAGCAAGATCCCAAATCCTGCCGAACTCTTTAATTGATAAATTCACAGCTTTTTGAAAGAGTTTCGGGAAATTAAAATGTGATTATTAATAAGGCTGGAATTTATTAAACTTGTAATCTCACAGACTTCAAAAACATTTAAAAAGCACTGGTTAATGTGAAATTAAGAGCAGTAAAGTCAGCAGGTATTAGGCACGGACTGTGAGGTTACATCGTGCTATTTAGGTGAGGAATATATTTAACAAATGTTTGAATGCCTATTGTTCGACACTTATTAGGTGCTGAAGAAATATTAGAAACTAAACGAATGAAGCTTCTGGTTTAACTGCTTTAACTTTTAATGCTTTGGTTATTTGTCATGCAGTTAAAATTTTACTACATACAGAATGTGATCTTTGAACAAATTGGCAACTTTCTCATTTTATCTTTGCCTCTGATCCCAGTATTCACTAATTCCCAGATTCCTTTGTAATCGAAGCCAATTAATTAAAATTTTTACTCATTTATAATATCAGTTATACAAGTCATGATAAATCTGAGTTGTATACAAAGCATATATAAATACATGTATTCTAAAATCTTCTTTAATATAATATAATTGACCTAGTACTAGAACCCAAATCAATTAAATCCTAGTCTATATCGCTTTTTTGCCATATGCTATATAATATTTCTTTATGGCATCTATTTGAAATGTCATAGAAACATGCAAATATGTTGGTCCTTTGAATTTAGTCAAACATATATGAAAATCTATGATAAATTGTTTAAAATTGTTTATAAAATTGTCAACTTTTATATTGTCATCTTTTATATTTTATATTGTCATCTTTTATATTGTACTGAAAATTTAGATTTACATTTTGAAGTCTTTAAAAATTTTTTTCAGGTAGGTGGCTGGTAGTCCTGATATATTTATCATAGGCCTTGAATATTGAACTGTTGATAATTAGAACTGTTGTTATGATATTCTATGGCCTGTACCTTGCAATGAAACAACATTAGAATAGATTGCTTAAGAATGAAAAGATAATAAGATAAATATGCCTTTTTTTTAATCTTCAGTTTTTTATGCTTTCTAGGTAAACAGCAGTTTTTTGGTTAAATACAAATTCCAGAAGAATACACAGTACGTTTATAATTTTGTTTCAATCATAGTAAAGATTTTCCTGAAAAATCTTACCTTAGGGGAATACAAAATCGAAGAACTAAGATTTTGTGGGAAAAAATAGGCGGTGAAGTGAGGCTCAATAGCCCCATGAAAGACTTTAGTAATATTTATATTTCCTAAAAGAAAAGATCATAGTAAATACTTGTTTACATGTTCTGAATTAGCAATTCAGAAAAGTTAATTTCCATTTATCAGCCTTTTTTTATAAGGAAGTATCCAGAATTCCTTTTTATAACTGTGAGATGCCTGAAAACTCATTTTAGGTTGTAGTAGTATGTACGCTAAGGAGCATATTAATATGGTACTCAGTATTCAGTCTATTGAAAAGTTAGATATCCTTTTTTTACTTGGAATTGTTGATTCGCATCACTTAGGATCCACAGTGGTTTCAGACATGCTGATTAACTTAGATAAATAAAATGGGAAAAGCTTTGGGTAAATTTATTTAACAAGTCTTTGAACGTCCCACTGCTATGGCTCAAACATCTTCAGTGAATCACAGGGTATAGGTAAAATTTGAATTCTTTTTTTTGTAGGGACCTTGTTTCAGGTAGGGCTTGTGAGCCTGGGCCTTCGGATTTGGCCTTTCTTAGTCTTCTTTTCCATCCTTCATTGTCAGCCAAACTCTGTCTTCTATCTGAGAGAGGGATTAGGTCAGAGTGTCCTTTGCTCAGGGGTAGCATACCGCTATGTTTTGGTATGGGATCCTGGGCCAGGAGGGTTTCTTTTCCCTCTTCCGAAGTAGTGGGCTTTTACTTCTACCTCTCCTCTAGGAGCAGTGGATCTTCACCGGGGCCCTGGGGGTGGGAGGGTTTCCTAACCCTATCCCAGAGGTAGATAACTGCTTCTCCTGGTCAGTGCTTATCTCTTAGGCTTTGACTATCTTGGGTTTTGACATGTCTTTTTTTTTGCCATTGATTTCCTTCCAGGCTTTGGAGCCTTTTCTCTTATCCTGGCACTAACTTGTATTTCGTATGTAGCTTTTGACTTCCTGTTGTTAAATCCTTGTTGCCTGGACCCTCATGGTCTAACTAAATCCCTCGTCTTGTGCTCTCCTTGTATTGCATTCAGGTTGAGTCATCAACCTTATTTAAGTAAGGTCCTTAAAGAAAAGTCAGTAAGCTTTTCAATTATTTTTGTGATTCAGAAATTACCAATTATTCTAGTTAATCTACTTGACTGTGTATAATACCAAACCCTTTAGACCTTGGGTTGTTGTATAATTTGTACCAAAAAGTCTCTAATGAGGATTCCAGAGTTCTCTTTAGTTGATTTCACAATCTAATGGTTCATACAGTTTTTAATCTTCATTGCTCACCCCTGGTGAAGAGTGAATGGTTTGGTAGAAATTGAGTCAGATGACCTATGTTTAAATTCCTATGTTTAAATTTCTTTTATCTGCTTTTTTATCTACAAAACATTTATCGACTGCGTTCTCTATTCTGGGTGCAGAGTTATTACTATGACTTCTGGCAGCTTTAACTTGTTGAATACTGTCACCTTGTTAGTGTTTTTCATAGGTTAACATTTGACCCTCTCAACAAGTCTATGAGAGCAGTATTGTTTATAGTAATTAGTTGAGGAATTATTGAGTAATTATTTTAGGAAACTGAAGCCCCGCATAGTTAAGTATCATGCACATTACCTCATAGATAGTAAAGAAGCAAACGTTCCACAAACATTAGTTAGTGTTCCATTTGATGGATACTTCATAATATATTTACCTATTCCTGTTATTAGAAACTCACTTTAAATTTTAGCTTTGTGTTAGATAGTGATTCAGCCAGACTCCTAGGAGCTATACTCGATTGTTCTGGGTCCTCATCTCCTACATCCTGTCTGTAAGTAAATACTATGTGGTTCTAACCACTCGCATATATTTTGAGTTTCTTTACTTTTCTCTATGTCCATTGCCATCACACTAATCCAGGCTACTGTTACCTCTCACTGGAATCCTGCAGTAGCTTCCTAATGTCTTGTTACTGCTTTTGACCTTCTATAGTCTGGTCTCTCAGAAGCCTGTAAAAATGCACATAAGATAATTTCCTTCCTTTTTCAGTGGCTTCCCTTTGTAATTAAAATAAAATAGAAACTTCTTACTCTGATCTGCAAATCTTTGCATGGTCTGGCCCCAGTCTACCTCTTGAGATTCACCTCTTTTTACCATTTCCCACACACTGACTTCCTTTCTGCTGCTAAAATATGCTGAACTCCTTCTCTGTTTCTGACTCTTGGCACTTAAAGTTTCTTATGTCTTGATTATTCCTCTCTTCCTCATTAGCTTTATGCATGGCTAACTTCAGTTTTAGATTTCATATCTTTCTCAGAAAGACTTTGGTGACTACATACATATAGGAGTAGTCTCCTTCCTCTCCCAATAAACACACAAAGCACTTTTAACAGTTATATACACTTATAACTAGAAATTATATTTTAATGTGTTTATTAACTTACTATCTGTACGTACCCATAGAAATGTAAGCTTCTAGAGTATTGGACGCTTGTCTGTCTTGCTGTTATCTTATGTAGGTAGTGTATGTCACAGGTAATCCACAACACTTCTTGGATAAAGAATGTCTTGATTCATACCTTTTGTGCATAAGCCTTTTTCTATGTCTTGATGCCCCCTTCCCCAGAGGTAGAAAGTGAAAGTAGAATTAAGCTAAGGGAAATGTTTAATGTATTTTTAACCATGTGTGCTAATTTCAGAAATGAGTCCCACCCCGTTTTTAGATCTTATTATACTTAAAATGGTTGCTGTGCCATCTCAATTTTTATTTTTTTATGTTAATAGTTTTTCTTATGAACTTAGAAAATACAGACAAATGTAACAAAGAGAATAAAACAAATTTTACTCTTCAGAACTACTTTGGTATTGTTCTTTTTTATATGCAGTGTTATTTTATGTAGTTGCAATCATCTTAGGTGCAATTTTTCAGATTGCATTTTAAAACATAACATATTCTGAGCTTTTTATTTATTATTTAATAGAATAGAAGATATAAATTATTTGCTTGTTCTTGTAGGAATTCAAGATGTTCCTCTGTAGTATGCATTGTTTTGAGCTAAATGCAACCAAGACCCTGCGAGGTCAAGAGAAACTTTTGCCCCCCTTAACTACCTAGAAGAATTTGAATTAGGGGCCTTGGCCATAATAAGAAATTATCAACAATAACCATTTTTTTAGGGCAAGTCAAACCACTAATTACTGAACATCTATTCTTATTTTCCTGCAATGACCTCTGAAGCCTTAAAGTGATCTTTAGCTCAGAATGTCATACATACCTCATTTTCCCTTTCTGTCTTGGAACCTCTCTTGTATGTGGGTCTCTGAATCTCTTGTTTATGTGGGGTTCCCATTGATATGTATGTATTAAATTTGGTTATTTTCTCTTGCTAATTTTTCTCATGTTTGTTTGTTAGACCAGCCGAAAGAACCTCAATGAGGGGCAAGTTTCTTGCTCTCCCACATTTTTATTTTTGGATAGATTCCTGTTGTTGGATAAGTTGTTTTTAATTTTTCTGTTAAAAATATTGTGATAAACATTTATGTGCATAAACCTTTTATGCATTTTGGATTTTAAGGGTACCTTCCCAAATGCATACTATTAGTAATATATATTACTGCCATATTACTGTCGGGAAAGATTGTGTTCTTGAGTGCCTGTTGAAAAAAGAATCTGCTATTTGGATGAATCATCATGTTTCATTTCTTTAATTATTAGAACTTGCATTTTTCCCTTTTGTGTATTGTTAAACACATTGTCCCTTGGAGTGGTCCTGACGACAGATCTCTTACACTAATGAGAGGATGAAGACTGATTCTTTCCTGATGTTCCATCATGGTGATTCTTATGAAAATGTGATATCATTGAAAGGGTTGAGCTTTTCCAATTTTGTTAAAGTTTCAGTTGTTGGAAGTTTTTTTTTTTTCTCCTTTAAATTCTGGTTTAATCTAGAAACCTAGTTTCTTGAATTTTTGAATTTAATAGTTACTCAGATTCCTGAGAAATAAGTTATTATTAATATGCAAACATTGGCTGCTTTTATTTTATTTTGCAAGTTCCTCTTGAATATTGACCCTTTTCTCTAAACAGTGAGGTGCATGATACCTAATTGCACAGTTTGTATCATGAAGTTTGTATCTGAAGCTCGTATCATTCTTCTCTTTCTATAGCTTGAATTGTAATGTGTAGTGAGAAAGAGGGAGAGTCAGCAGGGGGAGATAGCATGGAATAAAGGAAAAGCTAGGCTTTAGAATAACGTAAACCTGCATTTTAATTGTGTATTATTTACAAACTCAAAGTTTCTGTGCCTCAGTTTCTCTCTTGGGGAAAAACAGAAATAATAATCCCTGTCTTTAAAGGTAAGGGTTACATTATACTCACACACATATATACCTGTACTGTGTGATATATTATTTGGTGTTCAGTAAATTAGCTGTTTTTTCTCCCTTGGTAAGTAGAGGGATTGTCACAATGTCTTGGAAGCCCGTATCATATGAACACGGATATGAGTTATACTAGTATATGCTAGGACATCGCCTGAGGTGCTGAACATGTACAGTAAGTTATATTGTGGTGGGCAAAACAGTTTAACAGATTTGTTTTCTGTAACCAAGCTGAAATGGAAGTATAATTAAAATATAGTGTGAAAAGACTGAAGGTTAATTTAAAATGAAAAATTTCTGCTACATTTACTAATTTCTTCAGTGCTGTATCAAATAATGCTCCTTTTTGTAATTGAAGGAGAAAAGCAGCATGTAAGATATTAGAATGTTGTTGATGTACTGAACGAGGTGTGTAAACCTGCAAGATTGTGTCTTTTGATAGGACATTGATAATTTCATATTAGATGCCCATCAAATGGATCCTCAGCATTCATCTTAATCTCTGAAAGGTTATTGTTCACAATAGGATTATCAGATTGCCTCTTGAATTAACGCCTGACAAACGGACAAACCTAGCACCAAACCAAGAAATTTATCTCAAGTGGGACTGAAATAATGGGATTAGATGCCCATTCTTTATATTCCTCTTGAAGAGAAGGTGCTTGCTCTAAAATTCACTTGAACAACCAGGTTTATGTGTTACAAATTCTCTTCTTTTAATGATCCAGTTCCTGGCAAACATTCCTGAGCCCTTTCAGTGTGCCATACTCTGCCAGCTCTGGGAATGAGGAGTTGAGGAATTTATAAACTAGTGAGGAAGAGCAGGTACAACTACAAAAATTGTGATAAATGTAAACAACAGTATAACTGGAGCCATTTTAAAATGAAGCTGGAGCCGCCATGCCTTGTAGGTGTTATGTCTCAAACCTTTGGAATGTTAAAACTGGGCAAAATGACCTTTGGATAGAGCCTATCCAGCCTGGTTTCCCAAAGAACTGTTTACAAAGATAACAAGATGACTACTGGGTTATGACTACTGGGCCAAAAATTGAAATTATTTAGAATTATTTAGAATTAACGTCACTATGCTATATTATTTGTACCAAGAGAATGCCTTGCTTCTATCGATGTAGTTGTTCCCCTTCCCAGTCTCATAAATATTTAGTGCCTTTATCTCTAAATCATTATTTAGACTTATGCCTGCATTAAGAATTTCCAAATAGGTATTGTTATTCACTTGGAATAAACACTTGTTTGCCTCTCAATTTAAAAGATCTTTTTATGTTTAAGTTAACATATTCGAGGTATATATAAAGAGATGTGAGAGAAATAAGGTGAAGGAAATAAATGAAATAAAATGTGCTCTAAAGTGAAATGGACTTATGCCATTTTAGTCAGGGTGAACAATAATATACCTACTTAATAGGGTTGTTTCGAACAATAAGTAAAATCAATATAGGAAAAATGTTTAGCACAATGTTTTCCACATAGTAACGTTTACAAAGTGTCAGCTGTTATAATTATTTTAAATTCCTAAAGTTTCTTCCTATGATGATGGTTATTTAATTTTTAAAGATATTTGGATTAAAACAAGCAGAATGAGACTAGAGTGTGATTTATTGCCATTACAGCAACTACGTTGGGAAATTCAAATGTAAAGAAAGATAATAGTTGTTATTTTGTGTCAGGTGCTGTTCTAAATGCTTTATACAGAATAACTCCTTCAGTCCTCACAACAAACTTGTGAGTAGGTCTCCATTTTGCAGATGAAGTAACAGAGGCCCGGAGAGGTTAAGTACAAATTCACAGAGCTGGCAAGTGGTAGAGATGGGATTCTACCAGTAGGACTCACAACCTGAACCAGTACTCTTTTGACTCTCGAATAATTGCAGATCAACTCTTTTGAATTATAAATGTGTTGTATTGTAAGCATTTTGGAAGCAAATTATTTCTAAAATTTGTTACTTCCTTGGCTTGTACTGAGTATAGTTTAACAAGCACAAGGTTACTATTAGATCACATGCAAAAGCTAGTATTGATTTGTGTAGAGCTTATCTTCCCTGGCCTTGAGTTGCTGTAATATTTATTTCATCATAAAATTTTTACTTAAGTGTAACAGTATAGAAAAGGGCACAACGTAGGTATACAGTGTAGTTATTTTTCACAAAGTTAATACTCTCATACTACTAGCACACAGATCAAGAAACAAAATTATTGCTTTCCTCCCTGAAGTCTCTTTCAGCCCTTTCAGATAAATGAAGCATTTACTTTGCTTTTCAGACTTTAAGGAGTCTGAGAGCAGAGAAACTTAAAATGTAAAGTCCAGTGTTATTTGCATTATGAGAATGAAGCTAAATTTAGCACCTCAGGTTATAGAGAAGGTATACATATATATAATTTATATTTACATATACGATGTTGATTTATCCTAAGTACTGAGGAATCCCATGATAGTTTATTGAAAAATTCATATAAACTTTACCTCAAATCTGATTTTTAGATGCTAGATCTCTAGATGCTGAATTCCAGGGGCCAGTTACTTTTATTTGACAAATATGGAAGTTGAGGCTAATTTGTGGTTGAGTGGAAAAGAAGAAACATATGATAGGTGGAATATTCATTTTCTTTTTATATTATAAAACCAAATCAGTGAGAACATAAGGAGAAGTAGAAATGTATATCACATTTTTTCTGCTTAAAGCTTTTACTGTTTATTGGCATATTCACGTAATTGAGAAGAATTTGAAGTTTTAAGGCTAATGCACTAATTTAACATGTATTTATTGAATACTTATAGACATGTTCTAGGCACTGGAGCAACGAATAAAACAAAACAATGAGCCTACTACATTCAAGTGGGTAGGACAGATAGTAAACAAGTAGACAAGTAAATATATATGTCAGGAGGTAATAAATGCTATGAAGGAAATTGAAATAGGAGAGAGACTAGAGAATGTAAGGTCAGAGTGTATATGTATTTGCTGTTTTGTATACAACTGTCAGAGAAAGCATTGGTGACAGCTGAGAAGAAGGAAGGGAAGGACAGAGTGATGTGGTTACCCCTTGGAGGGAACAGCAAGTGCATTATGGGCCCTTAGGTGAAACATGGCTGGATTTTGGAGAAACTTCCAAGGAGACCACTGGGCTGGTGTGGAGAAGCAGTGGAGGAAGGAGCAGGAGATTAAGTCAGGCGTAGCCAACGCCAGAATGTTTAGGGTTTTGTAGACTGATGTAAGGACACCTCTCTGGGTGAGATGGTAGCCATCTCAGTGCAGGTTTTCAGAAGAGTTGTGACATGGTTTGACTTGTGTTTTAAAAGGATCACTTTAATTATTTTGTTGATATTAGACTAGAAGGGCCAGTTTCAGGGATCAGGGAGACCAGCGAGAACTTCTGTCCATGGGAGAGAGTGGTGGAGCCCCAGGGCTAGCCGCGGAGGTGGTGGGAGGTGGTGGGAGGTGGTGGGAGGGGGTGGGAGGGGGTGGGAGGGGGTGTGGGTGGTGCTGTGTGCAGATACCAGATGCAGTGAAAGCCTTTCTGTTCTGTTGTCCCGAATATCATGTTCATTGTAATATAAACTTCCTTCTGGTGTAAAAACTTAAAAGCTTATGCCATGTTATATAATTTAAGGAGTTAAAACGTTGGAACAAACTTACTACAGTTTTCAAATGCTGGATATTATGGAGTACTGTAAACACCAAACCAAATATACCTTTTTTGCCTCTCCAAGTCCCCAATCCTGTTAAAGCATAGGGTTTATTTTAGTTTATTTTCTTATTCTTTTGGTGGTTATTGCTTTCATTTCTCATAACTCTCTTCAGTTTCTGATTTTTAGCCTTCCCCTTATGTGCTGATAAATACCTCATCTGTTTTATCTAAATTTAAATAGTTTTCATTTAGTAGTTTATTAGATTTTTGACCTCCCTTTCCTGATTTTTTATAATCATAAATTCTCTTAAACTCATATCATTATCTCTGCTACCTAACTTCAAGTTATTTTGCTTGATTACATAACTAGAGTTTATTTCATTCTGAAAAGGCAGAGAATGAATTGTCAGTGTCGAGCGGATAAATGAACTTAGTAAATGCTTAATTTTTTTTGCTTTATTCACTTTGAATTAGTTTCTTCTTACTCTGTTATTGACTTATCTCTTGCAAACTGTATTCATTAGGTCATGTATACATTTGCAAATTCATATATTTGTATATCCCAGTTGTTAGTCTGTGCTAAGTATCCAAGCTTTGCTGTCAGACCAACGTGAGTAGAATATCAGTTCTGTATTAGATTGTCAGGGTTTTCGGAGCCTCTCTTACCTACCTGTGAAATGGGAAGCACCTTGCCTGCTTTACAAGGCTGGGAAGTGTGCCTAGCAGTGTCTGGCAGCAGTTGGTAGTCCCTCTAGTGGTTACTGTCTCTCTTTCCCTTATAAGCCATTAGGTTAATTATCTGAGTTAACAGAGGTAAAACATGAAGTATTTCATTGAATTTGCTTCTAGTTGGTACTCTCTTTGCTTTTTTTCTTCTGTCCCTTTCTTCGTTTTGGTCCTTTTTGAAGGAACAACAGAGACAAATGTAGCCTTATCTGGACGTGTGATAAGCATAACATATCAAATAAGGGAGCCCATTAAGAACTTGTGATGAGGAGAAGCAGAGAACTTGTTTTTAATAAGTGAGACTGGGAAAGGTGATGGTAAGAGTAGTTTCTTCTTGGGTTGAGATTTTTTAATTTTGCTAATGTAAAATCAGAGCATGCTGTTACACAGTTGTAGACTTTGAATTAGAAAAGATGGACAGACCTTAGTGCTCATTTTTTCTACTAATTATAGTAGAAACCGCTATGGTACATTCCCCATTCATTAGCTCCTCAAATGCTTCCTGTGATTGGGAGCTCACGGGTTCCTGAGCAGTCTTTTTCCATTAGGAGACAGCTCTGGTTTATGAAAACTTCATTGTTATGTTGAGGTGAAATCGGTCAATATCTTCTGTGGGTTCTAGATCAATTTTCAGAAGCAAAGAATGGCCGCTTTCTCAGTTAATATTTTGAGGGACCTTTTATCAGTCAGGGCTCTCTAGAGAAATAGAAAAAAAGGGAAAATGCATAAATACATTTTAAATTATGTTTTAATTAATAATTATTTAAAATTTAAATATTTACAATAATTAAAAAAAAATATATATATGCAATTGAAAGAGATTAATTTTAAGGAAATTGCGCCAGTGATTGAAGGGACTTTCAAGTCCAAAATCTGTAGTACAGGAATTGATGCCTCAGCCTCGAGGCAGAATTTTTTTTTCTCAGGGAAACCTCAGTTTTGCTTTTAAGGCCTTCCAACTGATTGCATCAGGCCCACCCACCTTATGGAGAATAATCTTTGCTTAAAATCAGCTGATCGTAGGTGTTAACTATTTCTACAAAATAGTTTCATGACAATACCTAGATTAGTATTTGGTTGAATAAGTGGATACTACAATCTAGCCAAGTGGACACATAAAACTAACCATTACACTTTATCTTTGTCAACTAGGCACTTATACACATCTCCTCAAACCCATTGTAATCAGCAAATAAAGACAATGCAGAGTCTTACTTTCCCCTCACATGGTAACAGCTATCCTGTCTGTAACTAAAAACATGCCAGACCTTTTCTCAGGAGAGAATGCAAAGTCCTTGTTCACTCTTCAATACTCTGATGTAAAGTTAACTATTATTAATATATCTTATGTTAGATGATAAAGGAATAAGAGAGATAAGAAAACTGAGATATATTTGCTTAATGTGTAAATCTACAAACAGTTTTGTAACAAAATAAGGGAGAAATAATCATATTAATTAGTTTTCATTCTGTAACTGGTCATGTGGTTGTAGCTGGTATTTATTTTACTACCTTCTTTTCCACTGTGTATCAGTAGTTACTTTGCCCTCAGCAAGCGCCTTAGCTGGTTGTGTTTCTTTGCCTGGTGAGGTGACCCAAAACTTTATTCATGAAGGGTGTAGGTCATTTGTCTTCCTGCCTGAATTTGGTTGTTGTAGTTTTCTGTTGATATTAATCACAGGGCATGGTAGTACTACGAGTCTCTTTAATGGATCGCCTGTGTACCAGACTTACTCCTTCATACTGCCATTGAGTAATAGCAGTTCAGTTTCTCTTGGTAATCAGAATCAGTCACACCTTTCGGTAAAGTGTTTTGCTTCTTTGGCTGTTAATGCAGAGCATGGAAGAGCCCCAAGTGGCCAAGTGGTAGGTTCAGCAGAAACACTGGATACAGCAAAGGCAGATCTGTACCCAGAATATCTAATCTAGTGAGAATAAAACTTTTCCCATTCCGTGATGGAAGCAATTCACTGTAATCAACTGATCACCCTGGGGAATGGTCCATATTGGGGACTCAGTGTTGATCTCTACTGCTGGCATATTGGTCACTCAGTAGTGGCCGTAGCCAGTTCAGTCATCGTGGGCAAAAGTTCGTGTTTCTGAGCCCAGGTATGACCATCCTCCCTCCATGACCGCTTTGTTCATGAGCCCATTGGGCAATGGTAGGAATGTCTGGGGAGGGAGGCTGACTGGTATCCAGGCGTACCTTGGAGATTTTGTGGGTTCAGTTCCAAGCAAAGGATATTGCAGTATTGCAGTATTGCGAATATTGAAATAAAGTGAGTCACATGAATTTTTGGTTTCCCAGCACATATAAAAGTCATGTTTACACTATACTGTATATTAAGTGTGCAATAATATTATGTATAAAAAAAGATGTACATGCCCTAATTTAAATATAATTTATCACTAAAAATGCTAACCATTATCTTAGCCTTCAGTAAGTCATAATAATCTTTTTCCTGGTGGAAGGTCTTGCCTCGATGTTGATAGCTGCTGACTGATCAGGGTGGTGGTTGCTGAAGGTTGGGGCGGCTGTGGCAGTTTCTTAAAATAAGACAAGAAATTAAGTTTGCCACATTGATTGACTCTTCCTTTCATGAATGATTTTTCTATAGTATGTGATGCTGTTTGAGAGCATTTTACCTACAGCACTTCTTTCAAACTTGGAGGTAATTCTCTCAAACCCTGCTGCTGCTTTATAAACTAAGTTTATGTAATATTCTAAATCCTTTGTTGTTATTTTGATGCTTTTTAAAACATCTTTGCCAGGAGTCGATTTTATTTCAAGAAACCACTTTCTTTGCTCATCCATAAGAAGTAATTCCTCATCTGTTCCGGTTTTATTATGAGATTGCAGCCAGTTCGGTCACATCTTTGGGCTCCTCTTTTAATTCTAGCTCTCCCGCTATTTCTGCTACATCCAGAGTTACTTCCTCCAGTGAAGTCTTGAACTCCTCAAAGTCATCCATGAGGGTTGAAATCAACTTTTTTTAAACACCTGTTAATGTTGATATTGTGACCTCTTCATGAGTCACAAATTTTCTTAATGGCATCTAGAATGGTGACTTTTTTCCAGAAGGTTTTCAGTTTACTTTGCCTAGATCCGTGAGAAGAATCATTATCTATGGCATCTATATCCTTATGAAATGTATTTCTGAAATACTAAAACTTGAAAGTTGAAATTACTCCTTGATCCATGGATGGGTACAAAATGGATGATATGTCAGCAGGCATAAAACAACATTAATTTTGTTGTACATTTCTATCAGAGCTCTTAGGTGACTAGGTGCATTGTCAGTGAGCCGTAATAGTTTGAAAGGAATCTTTTTTTCTGAGTAGTCAGTCCTAGTAAAAGGCCGTAGATCCATTTGGAGTAGTCTAGGAGAAAGTTTAACAGTATGAATTTTTCGCTGTGTAGCAAAAAGTCCTTCCTCAAAGTAACTCATCCTCCCCTTCATTTAGGGTGTTCTTAGCTGTAAACTGGCTCAGGTGGAATTTATTGAGGGGTCTTGACTGTTTTGGTAAATCAAGTTAGTCCTTTGTTAACCTAGAACTCTTTTGCCTATCTAATTCAAGTAAGAATTTAGTCGACAGCCATCTTTTTCTCTACCAGAGGCACCATGATTAACTAGCAGATGCCATAGACCTCTGTGAGTCAGACTGCTGTGATTACTGTTTTCACTCTGCTGCCCATTATGGTAACCATGTCCACCTTGTGTTTGGCAAATAGCCTCTGTCTCCCCAGGATCCAATTATTTCTTTTGCATTTAAGGATCCCTGTTCAGTGGTAGCAATTATCCCACTGTAATTTCTGATCTGCAGAGAAGAGCAACCACAGAGTTGTTCAGTGAAGCTGAGGCTCACTTCAAACATTTATTTTTCATAGTCTTGGTGAAAGGGATGTCCTCTGCACCCTCCTTGGATAGGTGAGCAGGTTTTACATGATAAAACCATTTACACATTCGAATTCTCCAAGCCTTTGGACACCTTCTACATTATACCAAGGCATTTCAGCTTCATTTTAGGTAGGTCACCTTTTGGTACATGTTTCAGCCAACCAGGCAGTCAAACTGCTGGAGTCCTTTCTAACCCCTTGAGCTCCATACAACATTGAATGTAGAATGTCTGCTTAGTGGTCTCATCAATAAAGTTGGTCTCATTGAACTTTATATTTTGTCTATGTTATCCTGTAATCTTGATACCAAGTTTCACACATTCCCAAGGTTTCTTTTTGTATAAATTGGAAAAATCATGCTGTTTTTCTAAATTGAAGTGCATCTCCTGGGGAGGTGGGGGTAGTGGTGTCACAATTTGTACCCCATCTTTTGAGGCCTGTTGGGACTTGAGTCTGGCTAGTTATAGGTCTAGAAGAGTTGGTGTAGGTTCTGAGGAATATCACCTGTGTCTTGCAATGATGACCTCAAGGGAGGCCATTACAGAATCTTCGTGCAAAGCAGAATTCACCCCTATTGAGGGTAGAAGGTGTACTTCTGCTAGCAAAGGAGACCCAGCAGAATTTAGGGGTTCAGTATCCCCAGCTTCATTGAGAGAACTGCACACATTTTCTCATTCCAATTTTAAGAATCTCATTTCTTCCTAATTAACACCTTTACCTTTTCAGACAGTATTATGTGAGGTTGGGAATTCAGTTTGTGTTGTAATTCAGCCACTCACATGATGATCCTTTGGGTTTGTTTTTCGGAAATCTCAGCAGAGTCTTCAGTAGATAAGGGTTTCTCTTGGGGCAGACAGAGCTCCCAGGTCATTTATGTGGCATTTGAGGTAGGCATTTTAAGCCCTAAGCTTATCCTTTTGTTTCCCCGCTTTATCCAGCAGTTAGGAGTCACCACCTAATCTGATTATAATTGTTAGTTTGACAGACATTCTAAGGTATCAGTTGCCTGTTCACCCAGCACCTTGCTTTTTATAAGTATTTGATTAGGAGTGTTTAAGGTTATATTTTGTTTATCTCTATTGCTCTATTATGCCATAGAAAACCAGTGCCGCCTTTATCACTTTACCAGAGATGAAGTCATTAGTGCCTTTAAATCTAATGATAGTAGAGAACCAGTTTCAGAAACCCTAGTAGCCACATCAGAAAGCTCATCCTCAAGATTCTTTTTCTGTAGAACTACTCTTGGTACCCAAATTAGTATCAGTCAGGGAGGGTTCTTCAGAGAAACAGAACAAGTATATATGTGTATGTATATAAACACGCATGCATACACACACAAGTACATACATATATAAAATAAGAGATTTAAGAAATTGCCTCACAAGATCGTGGGGGCTGACAAGTTTGAAATTTGTAGGGCAGGCCGAAATATCGCCCTTGACCACCGTCAGGTCAAGAAATAGAACTTTTACCAACACCCCCAGAAACTCCCTCCTTGCATGTTTCCCTTCTTCATGACAATCTTAGTTACTGTGGAAGGTCTCATTACCTCTGTGGTAATTATTTCCTTCCTTTTCTTTTTATTTTTACCATTTGTGTATGTATATCTAAATAATATTATTTAATTTTATCTTCATAGAATCATTGCATGCACTTTTTGTCTCGGCTTTTGCTCAAGAAAAGTGTGAATTTTATTAATTTTGTTGTATGTAGTTGCAGTTCATTCCTTTTTTTTTTTTTTGCAATATTCCAGTTTCGAATACTCCATAGTTTAATCAACTTTCCTAATAAATATTTTGTTTTTAGTTTTGACCTTTTATAAAAAATGCTTCTGTGTTTTGCACATCTATGTGAGTTTCTCAAGGATGTGTAACCAAGGAGGTTGCTGGGTCCAATGTCATCTACTTAGTACTGCCCAATTATTTGCCTAATAATATATATCATTTACTTTCTCAGTATCAACAGCCTTGATATTATACAATTAAAAATTTCTGTGGTAGGCATATAACATTATCTCCTTGTGAGCTTAATTTGTTCATTGCTATTGAAATTGAGCATCGTTTTATATTACCACTTATTTGGATTACTAGTTATACTAGTTTTTTGGGTTCTTTTGGAAATTATCTATTAAAGTCTTTCTATTGGGTTGGTCCTTTTTTTCTTATAGTGTTTTTGGAATCCTTTATGTTTCTGTCTTCTGGTTACAAAGTGTTTTTGGAATTCTTTATATTTTTATCCTTTGGTTACAATTGCTATCTCATTTGTGACATATCTTTTTATTTACTTTACAGTATGTTAATGAACAGAAGTTCTTCATGTTAGTATTGTTAGATTGATCAGGCTTTTCATTTATTGTTAAATGCTTTTTGTGTCTTAGTTAAGAAATCCTTTCCTACCGTGATGGTATAATCCTACATTATCTTCTCAAAGCTGTATAGTTTGTATTTCAAGTTTAGGCTTTTAATTTGCTAGGAATTGATTTCTGTATATTTTGTGAGAATCAAGTCTCATTTCCATTTTTTTCCTATTTGTGTATGCTCAGCCAATTCTAGAACCATTTATTCAGCAAGTTTGAATTTTCCCACCAGTTTGCATTGCTAATTCTGTCTGTGCAGATCTGTTTCTGAGCTCTTTATTTTTTCCACTGATTTATCTTTTGCTTTGACAATACTCACAATTTTTTTAAGTTACTGTCACCTTATCAGTCTTAATATTTGGTATAGCAAATTTTCTTACTTTGTTCTTTTTCAAAACTCTCTGGCTCTTCTTTGCCCTTTGCATATTCATATAACTTATATAATTAGCTTGTCAAGCTCTGGGGAAAAGACCCATTGGGAATTTGACTGGAATTGCATTGATTCTTTCAAATTGATTTGGAGACTATTGACATTTTTTAATGTTGAATCTTCTAATTTAAAATTTTGGTATTTATCTTCATTTGTTTAAGTATATTTTTATGACTGTCACACAGTTTTATAATTTGTTTCTTACATATTTTACACATTGTTGTGTTTATTCCTAGGTACTTTGTTTTGATCTACCTTCCTTTAAAAAAATTTTTAAGTTATTTTTATTTTTTAAATGAGATTGTTTCCACTCTTTAGAATCAAAGTATTATCATGGATTTATGACAGTTTTGAGATATTTTTGTACCTCAAGAAGCATGAACTTGTAAATACTCTCTTCCTTTTCCTGAAATTTTTTTATTACGGTTAGGAAAAGGCAAGAGTTTGGCCTTAAAGTTGGGTTTTGAAAACCCACCAGGGATGAGAAATGTAAGTAACAGGAATTTGGCTCTAACCAAATTTCATTGGTTTTAAGTCACAATCTTGCTTTGTCATTTATGAAGGCCAGCTAGAGTTGCAGTCCCAAACCATGGAACTCTTGTGATAGTTTGTTC
This sequence comes from Rousettus aegyptiacus, assembly GCF_014176215.1. Classification (NCBI taxonomy): domain Eukaryota; kingdom Metazoa; phylum Chordata; class Mammalia; order Chiroptera; family Pteropodidae; genus Rousettus; species Rousettus aegyptiacus. Next base: position 14,974,502 of record NW_023416285.1, read on the forward strand.
TTATGAAACTTTCAGTTCAAATAAGAGGGTCTAAGGTTTAGACAAATTTTGAATTAGTTTAAAAAAGTAAATGAATCTATTTTTGGCTTTATCCACTACCCCAAAGTCATTTTCTTTGCAAGCATGTTTGAAGAGTAATCATTAAACTCATCGTATTAGTTATCTATATTGCTACATAAAAAGTTACCACAAACTCAGACACTTAAAACAATATACTTTTATTATCTTAGAATTTCTGTTGTTCAGGTGTCTTGGCATGGCTGAACTGGGTCCTCTGTTCAGAGTCTCACCGTGCTGAAATCAAGGTGTTGGTTGGGCTGCATTCCTATCTAGAGCTTGGAGTCCTCTTCCAAGCTCATTCGGGTTGTTGGCAGAATTCACTTCCTTGTGGTTGTAGTACAGAGGTGCTCGATCTCCTCATGCGTTTTGGCTGGTTGTGCTCTGTCCACAACATGGCAGTTTGCTCCCTGTAGGCCAGTAGGTGAATCTATCTTACACTTTGCATCTCTTTGACTTCTTATAAGGGCTCACTGGATGAAATTATGCCTACTCAGGATAAATCTCTTTTGAAGTGAACTGAGTCAACCGATTAGGTACCTTAATTACATCTGCAAAATTCTTTCTGCCACGTAATGTAACTTGATCATGTTATGATATCTCATTACATTCACAGGTCACTCCATTCTAAAGAAATAGATTATACAGGGTGTATACACTCTAATCTGTACGTGAAAATTTCACTTTCTCATATCAAATGATGCCTTGATGATTCTTCTCACCTGGATTGCTTTTTTTTTTTTTTTTTTTTTTAATGCTTTTATTTTGAGTTAACTATAGACTCACAAGAAGTTGCAAAACTTTTACAGAGAGGTCCTGTGTACCCATCCTGATGTTGAATCTTCCAGTCTAAAAATTGGAAGTTTTTACCAATGGCAACATCTTATATAAATATAATACTTTATCAAAACCACGAAATTGATATTAACATAATATGATTAAGTTGACTGCAGACTTTACTCTAGTTTCACCAGTTTTCGAATGCATTAATTTTTAGATTTAGTACGTCTTTGTGTACAATTCTGTGTATAGTTTCATACAGTGACCACGTTCAAGACAGAACTGCTCCATCATCACAAAGGGTTCCTGTGTGCTCTCCCTAACAACACCCTACTCCTCAGCCCCTGGCAAGCACTGTTCTCTCTGCCTCTACACCTTTGGCATTATGAGGATGTTATCTAAATTGAACACTAGATTATATAACTTTCTGAGATTAGTAGCTCCTTCACTCAGTATAATGTCCTGATGATCCATTCAAGTAGTTGAATGTGACAGTAGTTACATTATTGCTGAGTTGTATTCCATTTTATGGATGTACCACAGGTTGTTTAGCCGTATACCCACTGAACAATATTTGGTTGTTTCTAATTTGGGCCTATTACAAATGAAGTTCCTGTAAACATTCACGTTAAGCATTTTGTGTGAATATGTTTCTATTTTTCTAGAATAAATATTCAGGAATGTGATTGATGACCCATTCTGAATAAATATACAGGAATGTATATGTTTAACTTCTTAAGAAATTACCAGACTGATTTCCAGAATGGCTATACCATTTTACATTCTTACCAGCAAAATATGAGTTTTTCTGCAACCTTGCCAGCATTTGATTCCATTGGTATTTCGTTGTGATTTAAATTTGCGTTTACTTCATGGCTAGCAATGTTGAACATCTTTTCATGTATTTAGCTGCCATCTCCAGATCTTTTCTTGTTCATGCCTTTGCCCATTTTGCCCTTTTGTTTCTTTTGAGTACTTCCTGATGTTTCACTTGTAAATACTTCATTTCTATATTATAAGGATTTTTGAAAAATATAACCACCAGGATATTATCATACTTAATTTAACAATAATTTCTTAATATCTAATACTAATGCCTAATACTATTAGTATACACTTAGTACATATTAGTAATGTATTTGTAATTAGCATATACATAATATATATGTAATAGAGATCTAATATCTAATACTTAGTTCATATTTATGTTTTTCTGTGTCAAAGATATATTTTTAAAAATGATTGTTCTCAGTCAGAATTCATATAAGATCATTTAGTTATATACTCTTTTCTGACAGCGGTCTCCTTTTTTTCCTCTGGCAATTGATTTGTTGGAGAATTTAGGTTATTTGCCTTTTAGACTACTTTGGATTTCGCTGATTCCTTTCTCTTTCTGTCATTTAACTTGTTCTATCCCATTTCCTCTAAACGGATAGTAAGATTTGGTGTCTTGGTTACATTTGATTCAAACTGAGACAGGATACTTCACGGGGAGACTGTGGCATCGCATCAAGAGGCACATGTTTGGTTGTTCCGCGTTTTAGATGACCAAGTTTGACCAGTTGGTTCAGGTATTTCAGCACCATTTCTACTTTAAAAACATTTCCATTGATCTTTCATTTAATAGTTATGGCTTCCATTGATGTTTGTTGCCTAGATTTAGTATTTCATTTGGAGTTGCAGAATGGTGATTTTCCAGTTTAGTTATTCTTGAATTTATTCACTGGACTTTCAAGAACATTTATCAGCCTTTTGTTTTTATGAAATACATTCATTCATACAGGAAAGGCTAGAAAAATGTTCAATTCCGCCCCCTTCCCTTTATGTATCAGTTCTTGAGCAATCTACAGAAGACACCAATGAGGTGTTTTCTCTCCCAGCTTCTTTGTGAATCATTTTGAATTTGTGGTTATTTAAAAAAGGTAGGTGATGTTTTTCAATGATATTTTCTTTAAAATTTCACTCTCTACGTGTAGATATTTAGAAATATAATTGATTTTTGTACACTGGTCTTTTAAATCCAGCAATCCTTTCTCGTTATTTTAAATTTATTTTTAGATTTATCCTTTGCAGATGGCAGTTTTTTATTCTGCCTTTCAAGTTATTATACCTTTCTGTATCTTTTTCTTTCCTTACTGTAGTATAGAGTTCTAGTCTATTTGAATAGAAATGGGATAATACAATCCTTCTCTTGTTCTTTACCTCAGAGGCAAGCAACACTTTTATTATTTTATTATTAAGAATGTGGCTTGCTGTAGATTCTTTATCAGATTAAGGATGTCTTCTTACATTCTGTGCATTTAATCATATGGGAAATGCTCTCCTGTATCTATTCCCATGATCATATGAGTTTTATGCCTTTAACCTGTTAATTTGAATTACTCTTATTGATTTTCTAATCTTTCATTCCTGGAATAAGCTCAGCTGTGTCATGATATATTATCATTTTTGTGGTTAGTTGAATTGAATTTGCTGATATTTTCAGATTTTTATGTTTATGTTAATGTGTGAAGCTGGCTTTATAATTTTCATTTTTACTACTATTTTATTGATTTTGGTACTAGTGTTAAACTACCTTCATAAAACGAGTTAAGGAAATTTCTTCTTTGTATTCTCTGTAAAAGTTTATATGAAGAATTGAATTCCTTTTTCCCTGATTATTGCTAGAACTCACTAATGAAACCGTCCAGGTTTGGAATTTTCTTTGTGGGAAAAAATTTTAGGTGGTTTAGTTTTTAGGTGTCTGAAGAATGTAAGGTAAAAGTAGTATCTTCCTGTGGTGACAAGCTAGTAGTTATAAGTGAAACATTCAGTCGCTGAGTAATATTTTTCACTGAATGCTTTGAGTAGAACTCTTTTGTCTACATTTTTCGAGGTATATCCAACATACTTTTTGTCTGTAAAATAATTACACTTATGTTGAATACAATGACACTTTAACAGATAGGTTTTCTACTATATTGCATTAATACAGTTGTTTAGATTTGTATTTTAAACTTCACAAGTTTGTAAGATTTCTGAGTCATGATTCCTTAAAGAAACTTTAGAGGACTTTGAGTTAGATAATCCAAATTCAACTTCTAGCTTTGCCAGTTACTGTCTTAGATGTATCTTTTACTTTCTGGGCCTCAGATTCATTATTTGTGGAAAAATATCTACTTCACATAGTTTTCATAAGGATAAACTGAGAAGAGCTTTATAAACTATATAAATGAAAGGTTTTAAAGACAGTGAAAGTTAGAGAGTTAGAAGGAACTTTTGAGATCTGTGTGGACTCCTCCATGATACAGGAAGTAGAAGCTGCTAGTGTGTGTATAGAGCTGACTGCACAACTCAGGTTTCCTGCTTCTCAGATCATCTGGCTTTTCCTTTTTTGCCTTCCTTCAAATTAAATGTCAGATGCTTGAGAGAAACTTCGACTTCATTAGGTACATAGCTGAGTGTATCATTCCCAAGAGGTTAGGTAGAAAAGTACATGTGACATTAGGGAGAAAAAGGAATTTTAAGACTTTAGTTTCTTAAGTTACCAGTAATTAAAACTGCTGTCAAAGTAGTTATTGAATTACCCCCTCCAGAATTTAGACAAAGAGAGACTTGTTATACTTTTCAGGGATTAAAATTCATCTAATACAGTAAGAACTAAGGCCCTGTGTGGTTGCTGCATAACTTCATACTTGAAGTTCAGTTAAAATTTTACTTTAAAAACCATTGCTTCAGTATAACTTTAGTAAAATCTTATTTAACATGAACACTTTCAAACTGCGTTTATGAAAGAAAGGTACTTTCTTGAAATCAAATTTGTCTAATTTCTTATTTTCTCTAAATAGTCTTGGGGAAAAAAATTGTTTCCTTTAAATATTAGTTTCCTTTAACAAAATTGAAAGGTTTGTTCATATTTGAGCTTTCAAGAGTCAGTATATTATACAGTATTTGTAATGTCTGCTCCCCAGGAGGGGACTGCTTCCTTCCAGTAGACTGGAGCCCCAGACCGCACCCCGCTCCTTCCCTCCAGCACTGCCTCCCCCTCCCCTCTCCCCTCCATAAGGTACAGCACGCACTTCAACCGTTAATCCTTATCTCCAGTTCTGTTGTCTGCTCTCATTTAAGAATTTCCTCTTTCCTTCCCTTCTTATCCTTTTTCTCCTAGGAAGTTTGTTTCCTGTGAAATGATGAGATACATAGGGACACATTAGAGGGAGGAGCCCAGGTTTGCTGAGGCAATTTAAAAATCCTAAACATCTTCCTAGAAAATGTGTCCCATATTTTAGATGAGTTTTGAAAAAAATTTTACTTAAATCCTTTTAATCCCAGTCGTATTTTTTTTTTTTTAGAGGAAATACCATCAAATACTACATTTGTTAATAGTTACTTTGAATAAAGTTTCTAAGAACTGAGGCTGTTTATAATTTTGTTTAAATACTATTTTCTTTGAGCATTCAATAAGAATTTATGTAAAATGAATTATAATTTTGCAGACTTAATGTTGAAGATCAGATTTAATGTTAGTTTAGCTGTCGTATAGGCTTGCGATTTTTTTTCTCTGAAAAACATTTTCTTTAAATAAAACTCTATACAGGTGCTCCTCAACTTACGACAGGGTTACGACCCAGTAAGCCCATTGTAAGTTGAAAATACTGTAAGTAAAAAATGCATTTCATAAACCTAACCTGAACATCATAGCTTAGTGTAGCCTACCCTTAACATGCTCAGAACACTTACATCAGCCTATAGTTGGGCCATTATCCTGAGTTTCATCTCAAGAGTAATTGCCTTTGTCCTCTTCTTACCAGAAGCAGGAGACACAGGCATTTGATATACCTGATGGGATGTGAAAGCACAAAACAACATCCGAAAAATGCTAGAAAACACAGTCTACAGTAGAGTATCTGTTGTTTACCCTTGTGGTCATGTGGCTGACTGGGAGCTGTGACCCGCTGCCTGCCGCTGCCCAGAATCACAGGAGAGTGTCACATTGCATATCACTAGCCCGGGAAAAGATCAGAATTCAAAGTACAGTTTCTCCTGAGTGCATAGTGCTTTCACACCATCGTAAAATTGAAAAATCATAAGGTGAACGATCTTAAGGCAGAAACTGTTTGTACATGTATCCTCATCGCAAAGGTAGTCTTGTACCTGCCATAGAGAATGTTTAGTTCCTTTAATAAGTATTATTTTCTTTTAGGTTTTATGGCTTTTATTAGCAGCACTACAGTTCTTTAGGTTTTCTAGGACTGTGTTATTCTTTGTTTTTTTTTCATTGCTACTCATAGGAATTCATGAGTGTGAATATTTTATGCTAATTTTGCATCTGAGGAAACTAAGAATCAAAGATGTTAAGGAGCTTGCTGAAGTTCATGGTTAGTAAATAACGGAATCGAGATTTGAGCTCAGGTCTGACACCAAAGTTGGTGGTGGTGTGATTATTTAGGAAGACTGTGTGTTTATAGGTAAACAATTACTTGCAATTATAATAGTTATGCATAAAATGCTGTTAGAGTGGAGAATAGGAAATGTCAACTATTAAGAAGATCAGGAAGGTTTTATAGAGATGAATCACTGGTGAAGCAATTCTTCAAGGCTCAGAATGCACCTTGTATTTCATGCTGTGGAGATTGGGCTTTATCCTTTGGGAGACTGGAAGGTTTTGAAGGATTTCAGTAGAAGAGATGATGTGACCAGCTTCATATTCTAAAAAGCTATGGTGACTGTAAAACGGGGTATATTTGTAGTGTGGCGGTACTCCTGATAGGGAGACCATTACAAGAAGGCTGTGGGAGAAGTGATGAGGTTGTCTCTGGTGGCAGTGGTGGAGAGGCGAGAGGAGGGAACTGGATTTGAACTTTTAAAGATGAGACAGTGTACAGATGATCTCGCTAATTTCCCCTCCCTGTCAGAAATACCGAGAGTTACAAGTTTGTGTTTCAAAGATGGACTGACTCAGTTGTGATCAGGTTGCTGACCTGGAAAGAACTTTGTTCTTAATTGTTAAGAGTATAGCCACATTTAGGATAGAAATTATATCTTTTAGTTACAAAGCTGTTTAACTTTAGATGAAAGCAAAATTTATGCCTGGGTTATGGTAATAAGGTAAATAAGACTTTTCAGTGTAGAATCTACACAGATCGTTTCAGGAAGCAAAGCTAATATTACTTAAAATGATCAGCACTATTTTATGAATTAGTTCTTTCATTCTATTCTAGATCACTCTAAGTCATTTCTTAGAAACTTCTGATTGAGTTCTGCAGGCGGGAAGAATGCATTAATTGTCAGTCTCTTTGACAGTGTGTCCTCCTAGGCAAATTTCTGCCTATTTGGTGTCATCCTGCATCTTGTCTTTTCCTCGTGCCCTGGGCTGGAAGGGGGCTGTTGCGGTGTTCTAGTCTGTCATGCGGTAGGTGGGGTTTTCCTGGATCGTCTGTAACAACAGTCTTCTTGTTGTTAATGGGGCCAAAAGAAAGTTTATAATGATATGAGTTTAGTTTTTACTATTTTATCAATCATGAATTTCGTTTATATGTCTAGATGTATCTTTCTCTAAGATTATAACATATGAAGGAAAATGATAGTTATCTTTAAGCTTGATGATGAAAAACTTGTCTTTTCCTGAATGATGACATCTTTATTTAGTGGAGGCTGCATACCATAGTGGGATGAATGGGAATTCTGGGAATTAGTAAACTTTACCCTGTAAATATTTTTGTAATTTGCCCCTTCCTCTTACCGTATAAGCACAGCCTTAGTGTCGACCTTGTCGCTTAGGGTAATAAGTGTCTCCCTACCTCCAATCTGCTTTCCTTAAATCCACGCTCTGCAACTACCTGAATCTTCTCTATATAAATCTGACACCGTCCCACCCATGTCCCTGTGAGCCTCTTACTGCTGATGAGCTCTGCTAAATGCTTGGCGTTGTGGCATAATCATAGTGGCTCCTGGAACATTTAATTTCCATGAAGTCTTGCTAGCTCAACATTTCTTCACTTACACTCACACACATCTGTGCTTGATTTTTGTAAACTAATTTAATGAATTAGTTTTTTTCTGTATACTTCAAGGACTTTTTTACTTAATTACTTCTTAATATTTATTAAAATACCTGATATTGTTAAATATTGAAACAGAAATATAAATTTATGAAAAGATAGAAAATAGGACACGTAACTCATAGTAAATAAGAAAGTGGCACACATCTCTCTCTAAACTATCTTTATAATACTAAAGGCCTAACTTAGCTGAGGTTTGCAAAGAGTGCTTTAATAAAAGCTATTTTTGAATGTTATATTTGGAGTAAAAACAAGGAAGACAGATTATTTTTGATACTGTAATATTACTAGATGACAAAGTCAAACTCTTCACTGATTTGATTGTCTCTTTTTGTCAGGAAAATAATTGATCGAAAATGGTATATCTTAAGTTTTTGAGAGAGAATAGGATGAGAAAGAAACTAACTGTTCTCAGTGGCCAGGATATTTTCATTCTAAGATCTAAAACCAGCTATAATAATCCAGTTTTCATGTTCTCTGAGTAATGTTGGAGACTAGGAATGGTATATGAAGCTGACGGTTTTTTTAAGAAAACATTGTTTTGAGGATAATTGATGTATGATAAATTTTTCCTATTTAAAGTGTACAGTTTGATAAGTGTTAACATATGTATATGCCTTTGAAACCATCACCACCACCAGTTACGACAGTGAACCTAACTGTCAACCCCCAAAGTTTCCTCATGCCTTTTAGAAGTAGAGACTGAGACGGAACAGTCAGTGAGGAGAAGAAAAAAATGTGGTGTCCTGGAAACTGAATGAAGAAGGGACAGATCAGCTGTGGCAGATGCTTTCTGAGAGGCCAAGTGATGAGAAATGATAGTTGACCCTTGGATTTAGTAACGTAGAGATTACTGGTGATTTTGACTAAGGCAGTTTTGGTGGAGTGGTGAGAGCACAGGCCTGATTGGAGTCTATTTTAAGAGAAAAGGGGAGGAGAGAAATTGGAGATGATAAGTTAGCAATGTTTTCAAGGAGGTCATCTGCAAAGGGGAGCAAGGAAATGGGGTAGTGGTGAAGTGGGGTTGAGAATTTTTTTTAAGAATGGGAGAATAAGCAGGTTTATATTCTGCTGCCAGTAATCTATTGAGAGCAAAATGTTAGGGGTGAATTTCTGGACTAGTGCTCTTGAGGGACAAATGGGATGTGATTTAGTTCACAAGTGTAGGGATTGGTGTCATACAGAAACTTGGATATTTCATCTGTGGCAATAGGCCAGAGACACAGTAAGAAGTGTAGACACTGGGAGGTAGTTTAGTGGATTGTGAGAGCTTATGAAGTTCTCTTCTGGTTGTTTAATTTTTTTTTTTCTTTCAGCGAAGTATAGGAAAGAAAGCCCTCATGGTGAATAAGAACGAGGAGAAGGCATCGAGGGTTCAGGATCAAGAAGGTGTGAAACAGAGTGGGAGAGTGACTAGACCAGGGAGTTACAGTATGGTTGCCTGGCAGCATTAAGGCTGGAATTGAAGGCTGTGGTTGTGGATTTTCAGGCATTATGATTATCTATGTTTAGATGCATGGGTGTGGGTACACAGCAGGTGGAGAATTAGATTTTTACCAGGGTTATGGCTTTGCTAACCAAGTATAGTAAAGTGAGAGGAGAAGAGCAAGGAAATGGAGGGTGCTTGCAGGGGAGTGGTCATGGATTTGACCGTGAAGGAAGGGAAGAGAAGACAGAAGACATTAAAGGGTGAAGGACAGTAATATAGGCAAGAGAGGACAGTGACTGAGTAAGGCAGAGTGTAGGTAATGTTTCGAAGGCAGAGCCAACAGATTTCCCGAGGTTAGATGGGGGAATGCATGTGAGAGGAGTGGTTGGGAAGGACCTTAGATGAAGGGATTCAGAAGTACAAAGTGGCAAGGACACGATGCTTTGTCTAGGTTGGGGAATAAGTGAGAGTGAAATAATTAGAAGATGGTAAATTAAAAAATGTCCCTGGAAAGTGGAAGGGACCTAAGCAATTAGGTTTGTATCAGATTGTCTATTTGAAACAAAAATTGCTCCAACTTAGCAATTTTTTTTAGGGAAATTTTTGGCCAACGATCGATCAGGGGAAACTTTTCACAGGAGTCCAGACTAATTAATAGGTACTTTTTATACGGAGTGGTTAAAAAGATTCAGAGTTCTAAGAGGCGGTCATCAATCAGAAAGGTTTTCAAAGTAAAGGCCCTTTATTTTCTGTGCAGTATAAGACTTAAGTCATAAATAGATACATCTGCAGTGGTTTCTCAGTCATCTGTTGGTAAGGTCTGTCTTCTTTAACTGTTGAACTTTTCAAAGGCTTGAGTAAATCTTAGAGATTCTAGAGTCCTCTACCTACATTTTTATAGCATCCGGGTATAGCACTGTATATGCCAATTACAGATTTACCTTTCTTATTTGTTGTTCTGGCATGTAAGACACTCTCAATAAATATTAGCTTATTTTGAATATTTACTGTATACCAGATAATATAATAGATAATAGGTTGAAACTCACTTCTTTCTAAAAAAGTATGCATAAGCCTTTATTATTTATTTATTTATTAGATTTTCTGAGAAACATTCATTAATCCTACTTTATACTAGGTGTTAGTGGTATGCTGGACACTGGGAACATAAAGGAATAAGACAGACTGTGCCCTAAAAAGGACATCAGAAGAGAAAGGAGACATTATTCACTTTTTGCTTTTGAATCAGATCGCTGGTTTACTGAAAAACGACACCAAAGAATTATCTCTGAAGATTTTAGAGAAAATATACTCTCAAAATATTCAGATTAGAGGATTTAATTTGAAAAATGCTTGGACCGTTAATGGAAGTCCTAAATACAAACAGTATTTATTTTAAAAATTTCTCTCAGCGGTAGTAATTAAGAAAATCCTAATCATGAGACTCATAAACAGTTGCCAGAATGGTAAGCCAAGTTCTTGGCAGTATATGGTGTCGTTGGTTGTCAATGGTCTGCAGTCATTGGTTTGTGTGTGATTAACAGTCAGCCGGCTCCCCTCTTAGTTATTATTTTCTGCATGAAATTTGCTGACCTTAAATGTATTATAGGAGGGAAATTAGCTGTAAAGACTGGATTTACTTTTTCAGCTTCATTTATTTCTTAAGCTCTGATTTTCTTAGGTTTCTGAACTGTATTTTCTACATATATTAATTGACTGTGATGACAACATGTAGAATATAGCACGAATATGTCCTTTGGTGAAGGCTTAATGGAATCACGTTTGATACGTTTGCTAACTGTGTGTTATTTCGTCTGGCTCAGCCAAAAAGAAGAGAAATACACTTTTGTTTCACCTACACTTTTGGGCCTGGAATGTCAGTTATACTTGTTTCCTTTCCCTCACTACTTTCTTTGTCACTTCCGTCTGACCTTTTCTTTCTATCCTCACTACCATGATTGTAGCTTATATTTTATTACTTTCTGCCTGGAGTTTTGGAATCGGCATTCATTGGGAACAAGCATGTAATAAAGAGAAGATTTACGACCATGTTCCAGGCCCACTTAAAAATCATTAGTGGCTTCTTTTAGCCTCCTCTTTCTGAGGCTCATAGTCCTTCCCTGACAGATAGCCCCAGGCTGTCTTTCCAGATTCACGTCCTGCTGCTCCTGCGCCTCTCACTTGCTGGTGTTTTCTTCCTCCCTTTGGAGAGTGCTGTTGGCATAGCAGAGGGCAGTTCTTTGTTATGTTGGACTGGCTTGTGCATTATAGTTACTTAACGTCTTTGGCTGTCCTGCCAGAAGCAGCAGCAGCGATAGGAGAGGTGAGCAGGAGGAAGATGGGAGGAGCGCTATGTAGCACTCTCAACTGAGAAGCGGTTCGCTGGCCAAGCTCCTGTGTGTAGATCACAGAGCTCATCATATTTCCTGTCTGTTCTGTTTTATCTTTTTCAAACCTGACTTTTCTAATGCCACCAAAAATGCAGTTACTTGCATGTAAAAGTCAGGCATAATTACTTATTAATTGTAGTAATATATAGTTATAATAATAGTAATATATAGTAATCATTAAAACAGGCTTAGTCCTTGCCCTCATGAATTTTTTACTGCTGGAGGATAAGAGGCTTGCGGAAGACTTTTAAATATTTTAAGGTTTCCATCAATTGTTTTTGCATAATATGTTGTATATTTTGTTTAATAAACATTTAAACAGTAATATTTGTCAGTGAATAAACATACTTTATAATTTAAGCTCCAGGGGGCCTCTGAATAGTTTTAATCAGATAAATAATGTTATTAGATTTCTTCTAACTACTTAGAATTAACTTTGGTGCCATAAAGAGGTGAGAAGTTTTATTGTCCATTTGTACATTTTAGTTTTCTAATCAGTCAATTTCTTGAAAAGTTTTTCTCTTCCAAACATTTATATTGAAAACCAATTAGGTAAGTAATTCGTAAACATTTTTTGAGCACTTGACTATGTGCCAGACACTATTTTAGGTGCTTGGGAAAGAAATGATCAAAAGAAAACCTGTGATCTCATGGTTGCATTACAGTGGGAGGTGCTGGACAGTAAGTCAAGCATAAATATATAATACAGCATACTGTGAAAAAGTGTTATGAAGAAAAATAAAGCAAGTAGAGAGTAAAAGCAAAGGCTATTTTGGATAGGGAAGTAGGATGGTCTCTGAAGAGAAACATTTAAGTTGGAGTGAAAAGTTATCCAGCCATGGGTGTGCTTGGGAGAAAGAGCTTTGTAGGCAGAGGAAACTGCAAGTGGGGGCTTTCAGTGAGCAGGTTATTAATATTTTTCTTTATTTTCACTTTGGGATAATCTGTAGTTCTCTCTATAATCTGGCCCTCACTGATTCAGTCTTTTCTCAATTATTAAATGGGAACAATAATGCCTACTTTATATGCAAAGTGAAATGAATAATGTATCATTTATATATAGGTATATATATTTATATAATAGATACTCCATTTATATAGTATAATAAATTACTCCATAATTGAAAGTGTGGGAAAGAAAAATTTTCCTTTGCCTTCCACAGTTCCTTTGGCTGGTCTAATAATTAAATCTATGTGAGATAGACTAACAAGAGAAAATAACCAAATTCAATTGTGTACATACATATGGGAACCCCACATTCATGAGAGGTTCAGAGACACAAAGGGAAAGTGAGTTATATAACATTCTTAGCTAAGGATGAGGTAAGGCACTTTGGGGCTTCAGAGGGGAGGAAGGTCTTTCTCAGGATAATAAGAATAGCAGATGTTCGGTAATTAGGAGTTTGCTCTGCCCTATAGGTAGTTCATAAGAAGTTATTTTTGGTGATAACTCTTACTATGGGCAAGGTCCTGAATTTAAATTCTTTATGGGAGAGGAAAATATTTCTCGTGAGTCCATGAGGGTCTCAGTTGTCTTCAGCTCACGATACTTTACATGTCAAAGTAGTACATCTTGGGGAGGCCAGTTCTGAACCCCTTCAATAGTTATTGTCATCATTCTTTTGTTAGTATAATAACAAATATATCAAATATAGATCACCGTATATGTATTATATGTCTATATTTGGACCTGCGATGTTTAACTTTATTTTTACTTTTTGTATACTTGGTTTCTAATCTAGAGTGTGATATTTATGTATGTACTAGGTAAATAACTTGTATTCAGAAGTTAATCTATTTGGCTTTTAATAGTTATATATATTTAAACGATTCAATACACATGTTAATCTCTGTCGTAATAATATATTTATTATAAAGGTTTGTTCAAGGGAGCGGGAATTGAAGATACCTTATTACCAAAAGGAAAAGTAATGTAGTAAGTATAGGTTTGTATTCTAGATTGTGAAGATCATTCCTGAAGTGTCTGGTCCCCTTCCATGAGACACATTTATGTTTCTTGGTGGGCTCAGTTCCTCAGCCAGGTCCTGGCAGTGTTTACGATAGCTAGACTTTATTCTTCTCTGACACTAGTGACACCGATTCATTTATATTCATTTATATTCATTATACTGACACTTGAGCATGAATTGGAGTTTCAAAGACTTGGTTTGAATCTCAATTCTGTCATTTTTTAGGAATGTGATTTTAAGCCAGTTACTGGAGTCTTATTTTCTCATCTGAATAAAGGAGGTAATATGTGCTTCACACTGGGTTGTAGAGATTAAATTATGTACATAAAATAGTGTTGGTTTCTAGAATGTAGTAGATGCTTCTTATTATGTGAAACCATTTTAAACTGATAAGAACAAATAACTACACTTGATCTTAGCCAAAAGACTGAGAAGCGATGGGTTAAAATTATTTTAATTCATTTGCCTATTTCTGCAGAATCAGACTAAACATCTCTGTGTCTTTGAGTAGAGGAAAACCAGGGTGGAAGTTAACATTGATGTTGATTGCTAACTTTGGTTAAGTCTTAATCTGTTTTACTTGATTCCTTTTTCTTCTGTGGAAAGTCCTGGCCTTGATCTGGAGAAAAGAAAGGTATTTTCAGAGTATAATGCTAAAAAGATATATGACATCGTGTTGCATTTAACACAAAGTGAGGGCACAAAGTGAGGGCACAAAGTGAGGAAATTTGTCTTAGTTGCCACATTGGATGCCCCACACCAAGCAGAGGGCACATTACAGGCACTCTATATCATGTTTAAATGAATGAGTGAAATCTGTTTAGAGGAGAAAAATACTCTGGCTGTGGAGTACATGATGTGCACTGGTGCATTTTGGGTAGCTAAGGTAGATGTCTATGAGATGTTGACAAAGGAGAATAATTTTGGCATTTTAGCCATTGTTTTGGAAACCTTTATACATGATTCATTATAGGCACAGATCTTTTATAAAAGTTGGTATATTTTAAAAGAAATGTAGGTCAGATAATTTGAGTTAAAATGGTTGCTTGTGCTGAATTGACCTAGAAGGTTAGTTAAAAGGAAAGAAATGTAGGAAATTTTAGAATAGGTTTTAGATTCAGGGTTCTCAACTATTCCGTTAGATTTCTAGGCCTTAAGTCATTGTACCAAAAGGAAATGAAATTTTATGTGAAGAAATAGATTATTCATGCCATATCCTCAACTCCTTGTTTTGTCTTGTCTTCCTTCTGTTGCTCCAACTTGGCAAAACACCAAACCCTGGAGCAGTCTTCATCATCTGCCTCCTCCATTCTTGGAGGCATGGGCTGTTGCAGGATTACTGTAGAACTTTCTGACAGCTGTGCATCCAAGTCTTGCCTCTAGCCTGTCTATTTTACTCTGTCACCAGAATGATCTTTCTGTAATGGATCTGATTGTGTTAGTGCTCTCCTTGAAATCCTTTATGGGCTGCTCATAGTCTTCAGGATTAAAAATCCAAGTTCCTTAGTATGGAAAATCACTTGTAGAGATCTGGTCTCTCTTACCAATCTCCTACTTGATCTTTTGACTGTTCTTTTAAATGTTCTCTGTACTCTAGACATACTAACCAATTGCATTTCTCTGAATGTTCCATGTGTTTATACCACTGAAATATGATATTTTTTTTCCAGGCATGCTTTTCTCTGCTTCCTGCTGTCATTAACTAACTACAGATCATTTAAAACTCCCCGAAGTTACCTCTAGAAAACTGACTTTTCTTTTCCAGTCTGGATTAGGTGCTTTTCCTCCATGTTTTCATAACACCTTACAACTAATGTTCTCAGTGGTACCTAACCCAATAATGTCCACATGCCTTCTTTCTCAGTAGACTGTGAGCTTTTTCTGAGTACAGGATGCTCTTATTATCTCTTTCGTTCCTAATTCTTGTCATTGCTTTGCACAGTATAAAAACCTAGAACTTTGGTTAATATATGATAGTTAATTTATCAGAGGCCCCAAATATGTCTAGCTATGTCCTGGGTATTATGAACATGTGAGAAAAGGAAGAATATAATTCTGGCCCTGTTCATAAGCTTAATTATGTGGACAGAATGATTCATAAAGTAATTACAGATTAATATATAGAGTACAACATTAAATGAGGACTTAGGTAGAAAGGTTTGAGAATAAAAATATAATCGAAAATTTCAAATCCCTTGGCATTTCATAGCTATACTTTACTCTGTTTTTCTTCTTAATACTTACCACCCCTAACATGTTACACTTTTTACTTATTTATCTTGTTGTACTCCTTTACCCCACTGGAATGGAAGTTTCACAAAGAATTCCTGTCTCTTTTGTTCACTGTGGTATTTCCAGTATCTGTCAATGGTAGACACTGAACGGATGGAATGTTCAGAGAAGCAAGTAATCACTAGGAGATGGTTTTATAAAATACTTCATGGAGAAATTATGTCCTGCAGTAGACTTTGAAAGATAATGTTTTATTAAATAAGTTAAGTAAACAGTTACCAATTTAATTTTTACATGCAATTTTCAGGTTATATGTTCCTCTTAATTTTTGTTTTGTTTGATTTGTACATCCTTCACTTTTGACTTTTCTTAGAGAGTTTGACAACAAAGCCTATTAAATCGGAGTGAGTGATGCTCACCCTTTCCTTATATAATTGTTGCAGTAACACTTTCACTTCATATGTTTATTAGCAAGATAAAATATGTGCAAAAATAGGTCTGCTAGAGGCAGCAGCATGTTGTATACTGATCTTTATACAATATGTCGTTATGATACCTGAGAACTTATCTTTTACTTTGCATTCATTTAAAATAATTACAAATGAATTTAAACTCATAGGCATATCATAGGGATCATAATTGACCATTTGCCTATAAGTTCTTACATTTTAGCAAATCTTAATCAGAGATTCAAATATTTATATATGCATATATGTATGTCACATCACTTCTTTTTCAATTTTTATGGAGTTCCCTTTTCTGTTTCTTTCCCTTACAAAACTAAAAAGATTAAATTAGATTTGGAATTAAAACTATTAAAAATGTTAAATAACCAAAATGGACAATAGCTAGAACATGTAGGTGATACTGGTTTGCATTGTTTTTTTAGAAAATAAAAGTATGTTGGTCTCTACTATTTACTTCTTTTCTTGTATTTTTTCCCCTGAAGCATAAAGTTCAGTATTCTTAGGTTATTGTAGCTGAAATAGATCTTAGTAAGTAAGCATCTAGTCTGTTTAGTAAGCATCTAGGCTACTTGCTTTGTTTTAGAAATGAGGTAACTAAAACACCAAGGATAAGTGATTTGTCCACAGTCAGTTAATTCATAACAGGGCCAGATGATAAACTAAATTTTAAACTATTGTTGAGGAGATAACCAAACTCACTAACCCCTCTATTATGCTAATAACCACTTTAAATTTTAAGGCTGTACTATTTCTAGAAATACATATGGTTCTGGTGACATTTTAAAAGGATTTTATTTTAGTGACCTCGTAGACTAGAAGTTCCTGAAATTTGTCAATCCAAATTTGTGAAGTTTTGGTAGTACGTTTCCATTTTGGTATATAGGCTGTTTTGCTAGTTCAGTCCACAGAGGTAATTTTCTTATTCTGATTTTAAGCTGTGAAAAACCCCTATTTTCTCTAAATTCTTAGTTTTTGGACAACCTGAATGTAAAGATTCACATTTTTTCTACAGGAAAAGATTTAACCAATAAATATATATTAAAGAAAACAGGAGGAACAAGATTTTAAAAATTCATTTTTTTTCTTTTGGCTTTTCCCTGTTGAATCTAAGAAGTTATTTACGTATTTTAAAAAGTCATATGAGTTGGCTCTTGGATTTTCTCAAATAGAAAAATAAAAAAAAGTTTTTAAGGATCATGTGAATATTTTACTTGTATTCTTTGTGATATTTTCTCAGCACTTACATTTTAATTAAATTGGATTATACAGAAACTAGCACTGTGTAGTATGTGATTATTAGTTTTCTCTTTTTTAAAGGAGGAATTCATATGGTTTGTGTGTGTGTGTCTGGGGAATAATTGGTAAATATAATAGGTTGCATGAGAAGAAAATGGTTAAAGATGTGGAAGAATGCAGACAACCTAAAGTTATTACTGGTGTAACTCCTGGTTTTAGTTCCCTAATATCAATTAAGTTGAATCATTTATTTTAGTTAATTGTGATCATATATTTCTGATGTGACGAATACTCTGCTAGACTTTTAAAAGCCTCTTTGTTTGACTTAGTCTGAAATTTAATTTGTTCGGTTGTTTTAAAAAAATTGTATTCTCTAACTATAGCCTGTGTTTTGGTATGGCAAGTCAGTAATTGCCCTTTGTTGTATTACAGATCCCTGCATGTCACTGAGTCCACCATGCTTCACAGAAGAAGACAGATTTAGTCTGGAAGCTCTTCAAACAATACATAAACAAATGGATGATGACAAAGATGGTGGAATTGAAGTAGATGAAAGTGATGAAGTAGGTGGAAAAACTTTTTCCCTGGTATTCTCATAAAACACAATGACTGAGATCGTAGTCTTAAATTTCCCCATTATTCCTCATGTGATTCAGCTCCTTCAACAGCTTTAGTTTTTCTCTTTACTTTTTAATTTTACCCTTTGTATTTACATATTTTTTATTTTTCCTTTTTTTCCCACTCTTCATTTGTATGCCAAGTCTTCCCAGTTTAGTAAGAATCCTTAGTCTTATGTTCGTGGATTTCTCAGTTATCTTTAAGTTCTGACCTGCAGATAAGTTCTGACTTTACCAGTTATCTGTTGCTGCTTTACAAACCACCACGAAATTTACTGGCTTAAAATGACAGTAGTTTATTATTTCTTCCGATTCTCTGGCTTGATTGGGCTCAATTGGGCCCCTTTTCTCTTCCCATAGGTGTGGGTTGAGGTCACGATGGCAGTTCCATGTAGTTGAGAGCTCTGCTCGGGCCTGAATACCTAAGAGGACTTCTTGTCCTTCAGAACCTCTCTCCACGAAGGCTTTTATTGTTCAGGAGGCTAGCTCAAGGTTCCTTACAGCATGGCAGCTGGCTTCCAGGTGGCAGTGTTCCAAGAAAACAAGTTCCCATGTGAAAGTGATTATCATACCTCTGCTTGCCACTCAGATGGCTAAGGCAAATTTTGGCTACCCTCAGAGTCCACGTGGGAGATTATACAACAGCACAAAATACCAGGAGATGTGGTTTATTGGAAGTCACCAATGTAATACTCTACTGTACTCACTATACAAATAAATAATATTTTATTTCCTAATAAGTATTCTTATCTTCCTCCTGGCATGTGTCCCTTTATTTGGCTATGGTCTCATTCTAACAAAATCTCTCGGTCATTTTTCAGGTCTCTTCAACCTCTGTTGTCACTGTTGAGATGCTTCTCTTTTAGTTTATATGATACTAAATTACATTATTTTTTACATTATTATCCTCTAAATGTTATTTAATCACATTGTTATCTAACAGTAACAGTCTGTAAAGATTAATTCTTGACCTGCTTAATAAAGTATTTATCTTTAGAATTCTCATTTATCTTTAGGCTGCTCTTGGTTCTCCATCTCTGAGCCAGTCCAGATTCTCAACCTGCATAAATTGCTTTCTGCCTGACATCTTCTGAAGGCTTTTACTTTTGCTTTCAAATTTCTTTGTCTAAAACAAAATCCCAGCTCTCTTTGAAATCTCTCACTGTTGAATGGCACTTTGGACCTTCTTAATTCTTTTTCATCTAAATCAGGAATTGTCAGAGTTTTTCTGTAAAGGACCAAATTGTGGCTTGAAATCTATACCTTCAAAAAATATATTTTGAAGCCCTAAACCCTGTTATCTGAGAATGTGACCTTATTTGGAAATAGGATCATTTTGGATGTAATTGGTTAAGATGAGGACATACTGGAGTAGTGTGGGCTCTTAATCCAATATGCATGGTTTCTTTAGAGGAGAACGGCATGCGGAAACACAGACACAGGAGAAGATAACCATATGATACTGGAGGCAGGGACTGGAGTTATGTAGCTACAAGTCAAGGAATAACAAAGATTGTTGGTAACACCAGTGGCTAAGAGAAAGGCATGGAACAGATTTTTCCCTAGGGCCTTCGAGAGAGCATGGCCCTGCCGACACCTTGATTTCAGATTTATTTTCTGTAGAACTATGAGAAAATAAATTTCTGTTGTTTTAAGCCATCTTGTTTGTGGTACTTTGTTACAACAGCCTTAGGAAACTAATACAGACCAGCTACTAAATATTTTAGATTTTGTGGACCTTATGGTCTCTCTTGTAAACTACTCACCTCTCCCATTGTAATGCGAAGCAGCCGTAGACAGTACATGAACTAATGGGCATGCTCTGTTCCAATGAAACTTTATTTGCAAAAACAAGCAACAGGCTTAGTTTGCCAACCCCTACTATAAATAAAATTTTGTGTTCTTAAAATTTATTTCTTTTTCTTCCTTTCTCACTTTTCTAGTTATTTGCCACTTAATTTTAATCTAGGTATTATCTCGTGCCTATATTGTCGTCCTCTAAACTTTTCCTCTCTAATGCATCATGAATATCACTTTGTGAGTGTTTTTCTCCAGCTAAGAAACTTAACAGCGAATTCTTATTGCTTATTAGATCAGTCTTAACATTTAATGTCTCTGCGTTAACTGACTTCTTATTGAGATAATCTCTTCTCATTATGGTTAAATCATTTTGGTTAGAGCTCAGCGCCATTAAGATAAAAATTACGGCTTTCAATTCTAAATAGTCCATTTTATTTCATACATTTTTAGAACCACAGGGGATAGGATAATCCTATCTTACATTGTGTTTCCAATTTAAAAAGTATGTAAATATATTTGTCATATGGTAGAATGAGTGAAATGAAATTAATGGATTATTGAGTTTTACTATTTTTGGAAACCAACGCAAAGTAGTTGTCATTTATTATGAGTCACTTAATTTTATTGAGTTATTCATTCAGCAACATCATTATTCCTTCTCCCTTTCAAACACATATACATACACACACAGTGAAGCTGTAAGGTTACTTTTGGTAATAATACTCTGGATTATTAGTGATGGATTATTCTTTTGAGTCTTCTCAAGATTGTCTAAGTGGTTTATTTAGTCACCAATATAATTTCTTAAGAATTTGAATATCAAATATGGTAACATAAATTCTGTTCACTCCATAAATTGTTACTATCCGTATAATTTATGGATTGAATAGAATTATGGCGTAAATGTTAGCATATTTGATACTTTTTATAGAGGAAATTATTTTCTAAGCCAAATAGCTTTTCTAAAATTATCGCTGTACAGTTTCTTAGTCACTTATAGCAGAGGTCCCCAACCCCCAGGCTGCGAACCTGTTCCCGTTAGGTCGGCAGCCTGGGAGTTGGGGACCTCTGCTGTAAGTGACCTGTTTCTGTTCCTGCCGCATGGCAGGAGGTGAGCAGCGGAAGAGCAAGCGAAGCTTCATCTGTATTTGCAGTCGCTCCCCAGTGCTAGCATCACCACCTCGGCTCCACCTCAGATCATCAGGGATTAATTCTCTTAGGAGCACTGGCCCCTGGTGCTATAAAGGTCGGGGACCGGTGATTTCCAGTATAATGTATAAGTTTTATCAAACAAATTCCATGCCATCTCTGAAGTGTACAGTGTTTAGTGTACGAATGGCCTGTGCAGTTTTATAATTATGTCCCTCAATTAAATTGGAGGTAACTTTTAACATTAAACTTTGTGGTACTATAAGGACATAATTTTAAGTTATTACTCTGATGGTGCTACATTTTTCTTTGATTTTGGTATTACTCGAGGACTATTGTTGCTTAACATTGTATTAAGACATGTATTAATATTGAGAGATTATTTTGAGGGGAAAGAAGTGGTAGTGGGAGACATATATGGTTAATTTTAGGAGTCTTATAAAATGTTTGAAAAGATTGGTGTAGTTTTACTTTTAAAGCTGGAATAGTTTTAGCCACGTTTCAGAAGTTCAGAATTAACTGAGATTGGTTAATTTTGTGCCTGGGATAAGACTAGATTCTTTATTTTAAAAATATACATAATAAAATTATTTTTGTTATTGATACATGAAGTTATAAATACCACTACTCTGGGGTGTTTTCTGACACCAGTCAATTCTTTAATTCTCCATCACAAACTGGGTGCCCAACAGTTCAATTCTGACATTATCTACCTGGAGTAGTGTCAAATCCCACAAGTTAAAGGGCTTAGTCCCATACTTCAGATGACATACACAAGTCTCAGGCCCTGTGTACTTTCAACCAATCTGCTTCCAACCAGGGGTTCCCATAACCCCCCTCTCAGGTTTGATAATTTGCTGGATGGCTCACAAAACTCAGAAAACCACTTTACTTATGTTTTATTTATGTTATATAATTCCAGAGCAGCCAAATGGAAGAAATGTATAGGACGAGGTATGGAAAGAGGCCTGGAGCTTCCATGTCCTCTCTGGGCATGCCATGCTTCTAATACCTCCCACCACCTCAATACGGGGGGTGGGGAGAAGGCATATGAGAAAGTATTTACTTTCCTAGTTTATTTATTCATTTATTATGGAGCTAATATTTGAGGGCCTATTATATACCAGATGCTCAAGTAGATCTTGGAGTATGTCAGGAACAAACAATATCTCATAAATCTTTAAGCCCTCAAGCTAACATTCTGTTGGGGTTTGTGAGAAGGCAGGCTAAAGAGAAAACTAAGTAAGCCCTGAAAGAGGGGGATCAGGACAAATAGATGATGGGCAGCTATAATTTTAAATAAGAGTGGTCATAATAGGCTTCATTAAGAAGGATAACCCTTAAAGTGTAGTGTATGTAGTACTTGGACAAATAAGATATTAAATATCTGGCAATTTTCCAGAGCTATTTGAAAACTGAAATTGGAGGACTTAGGGATATTTCAGATTAGGGACAGGATGGAAGGGTTTCGCTCTCTAGGTCATTGTTTCTTGGCCCACAATCAAAAAAAATTAGATGTCAGTATATGCTGAATCTGTGACTTGTTTAGGTTGAGTCATTGATCACAGCTAAGCTTACATGTTCTGTCAGTATTGAAGATATTTTCGGAACTGTAGTTACTAGGTCAACAAATAATTTAAATAAGAGAAATGAGTGATTTTGTTGCCCATAGCACATCAGTCGGAGTAATTAGAATTCACATTGTTACTGCTTTTTGGTGACTGAAAAATATATTGTTTCTAGTGTGTATGAACTTTTTGTTTTTACTTTTTTCTTTTAATTAAAAAAAATCCTTCCCTTTTTCTAAATTTTCTCTTTATCCGTTTTCTCTTTTTATCGATGTCATACGGAATAGTTTTAGAGTTTTTGTTTTTATTAGTTGGTTTGATATATAGCCAATTTAAGACCAAGTTATATGAAATATTGTACCTGGTATTTCAGTTTTTCTTACATTAGTTGTTCTGCCTGAAAAACATTTTTGTCAACATTCGTCTAGACACCTCAGAAAACTTAGTTAATAGCATAGCTGTATCTGTATCTGAAACAAGGAAAGTCACTTGTGAAAATAGGCAAAAGTAAGATTAGAAAAAAATAGTAGAAAATACTTTTAAAAGTAAGATCACTGAGTTTTCAGTCATGTGGAGTGATGTTTCTAAAGGAATACATGCATGTGTTCTTTACTGAAATTTTCTAAATTTAAAATTTAACCGATGTATTAGTTATCATACTGCTGTGTAACAAATTTACCCTAAATGCAGTGGCTTACAACAATGTATATTTATCATCCCACAGTTTCTGTAGGTCAGAAATCCAGGTGCAGCTTAGCAGAGTCTTCTGGCTCTAGGTCTTTCACAAGATGTCAGCTGGTATTGCAGTCACTATGGAAAAACAGCGTAGAGGTTCCTTAAAAAATTAAAAATAGAACTACCATATGATCCATCAATCCCACTTCTGGGTATTTTTCAAAGAAATCTTGTACTAGTTTGGTGCCTTCAATTCAGTATAGCTGCAACACTAATTCAAAAATATAAATGCCTCTCTGTTTGTCGCAGCATTATTTAAAATAGCCAAGATATGAAAGCAACTTAAATGTCTATCAGTGGGCAATTGATTGGATGACGAAGATGTGATACATATATGCAGTGGAATCTTACTTGGCCATAAAAGAGAGTGAAATCTTACCATTTGTGCCAACATGGATGGACTTAGAGGGTATTATGCTAAATGAAATAAGTCAGACAAAGACAAATACTATGTGATTTCACTTACATATGGGTTCTAAAAAACTAAATAAACAAAACAGAAACAAACTCATAGACACAAAGAACAACCTGATGGTTACCAGATGGGAGGGGGGTTGTGGGACTGGGTAAAAAAGGTGAAGGAATTAAGAAGTACAAATTGGGAGTTACAAAATAGTCACGGGGATGTGAAGTGCAGCACAGGGAATGTAGTCAATAATATTATAATAACTCTGTATGGTGTAAGGTGGTTACTAGGTTTGTTAGGGAGATTACTTTGTAAGTTATATAAGTATCTAAGCACTGTGCTGTATACCTGAAACTAATACAATATTGAATGTCAACTCTAATTGAAAAATTAAAAAAAATAGACACATTTTTATTAAAAAATCGTTTCCCACGCCTGTTGCATTGATTTTAAATTCACCTGAAGAAGAGTTTCGGGTTGCAAGCCGTTGCAGACTGGAAGGGGGCGGAGGACCTGGGGTGCCCGTCAGGGCCTGCGTCTGTGCTGCCCCAGCTCCAGCCTGCGGTGCTGCCAGTCCTGCTCCTCACCGCCCCCTCCTTTCCTGGGCCTTTTCGGGATCACAGCGGGGCACTGCATTTTACGTAATACATTTTTCCGAGAGTTTGGCACAGTCACATATTGCCTCATCTTCTAAAAGATCTCTGAGTTTGGGTGGGTACAGAACCTATTTTCATTTCACAAATGAATAAATAAAATCGAACCTTTACTGTAACAACTCTGTGCCATTATAGATAGGGCGACTGTATAATTCATCATTCAAACTGGAATATTTTTGAGAGTAAAAGAGGGTGCTATTAATAATTACACCAGGGCAACAGGTGTAAAGAGGACTGTCTCAGGAATATGGGGCCTTTTAATTACCTCCCTATATGCTTTGCCAGTCTCCTTTCCATTGTACTTACCTTTACCTGGATCTTGCTCTTCACTAAGTTGTTATTAAATTGATCTAAGCATTTTGTGAAGATTTGTGCTATTAGTAAAGCTTAGATTTTTTTCCGTTTAGTCTATCACCCTAAGTTGTTTTATATGATGCAACTTTTCTAGTAACAAGACAAAGACTCAGATATATTTTTTACTCCTTTTTGTTTATTATTTTAAATAAAAAAAAATAGACATTTATACAATTGATCAAGTGATCCCAATTACTCCAGCACCCATCTGGCACTGCACACAACCATTACAGTAATATTGATTAGGTACCCTGTACTGTGTTCTAAATCCCTGTGACTGTTTTGTAACTACTAATTTGTACGTCTTCATTTCTTCACCGTTTTCATCCAACCCCCAACTCCCCTCCCCTCTGGCAATCACCAGTTTGTTCTCTGTATCTGTGAGTCTGTTTTCATTTAGTTTGTTTGGTTCTTTGTTCCTTAGATTCTGCATATAAGTGAAATCTATGGTATTTATCTTTCTCTTTCTGACCTGTTTCACTCAGCACAATACCCTCTAGGTCCATCCATGTCATTGCAAATGGTAAGATTTTTTTTTTAAATAACTAAGTATTACTCCTTTTTCTTAATTTTTTTTTGTCTTTTTAGTCTCTAGAAATAATATAGCTTAACTGTTTTCTATATCTATTTAAAATAATACTCATTGACCCATTCTTTGACTTTTATAATTAAAAAAAATTGTAAGTTTCTTAGCTTTCCCAAATTTTCATATCTGAAGACTTTTATATAATAGTCAAAAGTTCCCTATGGACTGATGCAGTGTTTGGCCTGCAAGAATTTCTCCCAGGAATTAGTGCTGCGGTCACTACCCACATGGTCTTCAGAAGACTGTTTTTCTCTAGAAAACTGTTTTTGTGGTCTTATGGTAAGGTAATGTGCTGTATTGGGAAGATTTAAGGTAAATTGTTGTTAGCCTTAGGTAAACTCACCTTGCATCGATTATAACACCATGATTTTTAAAGCATCTATGCTGTCTCACAGTTATCTTCAGAGAAATTTTTTTTAAATAGGTAGGATAGGTGGTATCCCTATTTTAAAGATGAGACTGAAGTTTAGAGCTATTATGTTATTTGAGTCACATGATGGGTGTAAGGAGAACTTGACCAGAGCCCAACTATCCCAACTCCCGTTCATTCTCCAGAACATGCTTAGATACAGTTCCAAGGGTATTTGTTTTTGTAATTAGTTTTGAGTCCTGGACACCAAAAGAACCTCCCTATATACATTCCTGAACTGCGTTTCTATCAATGACCTCAATTTTAGTTGGAAACTTTGGACGATTGATGCAGCTTTTTCACTAGGACCTCATACCTACTTGTTCCCTTTATTTGGTTTGAATCATATTGACTTATGTCTTGAGTGTTATCTTAAGCTTGGTTGGAGAATCCACCTTAACTTGCCAAAAAGATTACTAGTATCCCCTGTATTTAATTTAGGCTCCCTATCCTGACCTTTTGGGCTTGAAGTGTTGCTAACTTGCTTTTTACCACCCTGCCCTGGCCTTTTTATAGTGTTACTAGATCTGGAGTCCTGAAACTATAGGTCTGTTGATAAAGGGCATTTCTTTAAAACTGAAGGATTATTTTACCTTGATCCTGAAAATGTATAAAATAATTATAAAAAATATTTAGAGCTTTTTATTTTAATTGCTCATCCTTGCTAACTGACCTTAAAAAAATATTTTTTTTCTATCCCATAAGTACCTAAAATTTTTTTCAGGATGTAACTAAGGAGATATAGAAATTTTTTATGAAAATTTAAAAACAATATTTAAAATTAAATAGTTGATTATTTTTGTTCTCATTTACTTTTTATATTCTTTTCCTTGGTCCCCTCAAAGGCTTAGAATATATGCCTGCACTTTCGACTAAGGGATTGCTGGCTATTCATTAAAAAAAACAAACAAAAAAAACCCCTAATGTTTTAGAGTTCCTATTTATATAGAGAGAGCGCTGTGCCAGATATGAGGCAGAATGAAAAAATGAGCATAGATCTCCATGAGCTTATCATCTAGTAGGGCTTATAATGTCACATATGTGTAATACAAGACACATTATGGCAAATTATGTACTAGGAATACACATGAATCGTGGAAGTGCTCTTGTGTTTCAGAAGAGAGTGTGCACATATGTTTGGGGAGCATTAAGGAAAACTTGGGAAGGAGGAGTCCTTGAGATGGACCTTTGGAAGTGGGTACGGTTTTCACAGGTATAGATGATAGGTCGGACATTCCAAGATGAAAGTCGTTGAGGGTAGGGAAAAAAGCATTAAAGCAAGAATGTGGGGTACTAATTTATGCAGTAGTGAATAGTTCAGTCTGACTTGACTATGGTGTTGTAGGGGGTAGGATTGAAAAGAGTTTGCTTGGCTTTCCTTCTTCCTGCTTCTGGCTACTTGTCCTAATTTCTTCATTGTTCTTGCTTTTTTTACACCCTTACGTGTATGTTATTTCATAACATTTATTTTTTAAGTCTTAATTTTTTTAGAGCAGTTTTAAGTTTATAACAAAATTGAGAGAAAGAAACAGATTTCCCCCATACTCTCTACCCCCACACATACGTAATTTATTTCATTATCAGCATCACTTACCAGATTGGTACCTTTATTATCAAGGATGAGCCTACAGTGACACATCATAATCACCCAAAGTCTATAGTTTACTTTCGGGTTCATATTTGGTGTAGTCTGTTTGGATAAATGTACAATGACATATATTCATCATTATATGCAGAGTATTTTAACTATCCTAAAAATCCTCAGTTATTGCAGACATTTCTTCCTTTTTCTCTTTCTTCTTCTCGTGTTCCCATTACGCATGTTATATCTTTTGTTGTTGTCCCACTGTCCTTATATATTGTTTTTTTTTTTCCCCTTAATCTTTGTTCTCTTTTTGGGTTTTGAGGTTTCTGTTCGTATAGCCTCTAACTCAGAAATTTTTTCCTCAGCTGTGTTCAGTAAACTAATAAGCCCGTCAGAGGCATTTTTCATTTCTGCTGCAGTGACTTTGATCTCTAGCATTCCTGGTCCTTCGTAGGATTTCCATTCCTCTGCTTATATTGCCTGTCTGTTCTTACATACTGTCTACTTCACTCATTAAAGCCCTTAGCATATTATAGTTGTTTTAAATTCATGGTCTGATAATTCCAACATCTCTGCCATCTAGTTCCGATAACTTGCTCTGTCACCTCAAATTGTGGGGGTTTTTTTTGCCTTTTGGTATGCCTTGTAATTTTTTCTTGATAGCTGGACATGACGTATGGGATAAAAGGAACTGCTGTAAATGGACCTCTAGTAATATGGTGGTGGAGTGTCAGGGAAAGGGAATTTTCTACAGCCCTTTGATTAGATCTCAGTTTTTAGTGAGCCTGTGCTTCTGGAGTTTACCAGTGTTGCTCAGGTTTTTTTTGTTTGTTTGTTTTGTTTTTTTCTTCCCCGTCAGGTGAGATGGGATGGCTTGAGTGAGCTGGAGTTGGGCATATCCTTTCTCCCACTGGAAGGATAGAGCCTGGTAGAGTTGAGTATTTTCCTTGGTCAGTTAGGCTCTGGTTAACTGGTTTCCCCTGAGAGAAGGCTTGTTAAGAAGAACAGAGCCATCTGGAGTATTTTGAAATGGTTCTTTTTCCTCTCTCCCTACTGGAAGGGGATTTATTTCCCCATGTTTAGGAATCTGTTCAAGTTCCTGGAGGTAGATCTCACAATATTGTCCCTTGTGGGGTTGGAAGAAACTTTCCTCTATCCGCCTAGGTTCTTTCAGCAGGTTTAAATCTGCGTGAGACAGATTAACAAGAGAAAATAACCAAATTTAATTATATATGTATACATGAGAACCTCACATACATGAGAGAGTCAGAGACTCCACACACTTGAGAGATTTAGAGACAGAAGGAAAATTAGGTATATATGACATTCTGAACTGTAAAAGAGATAAGGCATCTTGGGGCTTAAGAGGGTCATTGCAGGACGATAAGAAGAACAGATCGATCTTCAGTAACTATTAGTTTACTCTGCCATAGAATAGGTCAACAGAGTTTATCTCTGATACTAATTCAGATTTAGGTTGGGATGGAGGACAGAAATTTTTTTTGAGCCTTCAGGGTCTCTGTTGTCTTTAGCTTAAAATAATTTGCAAACCACAGAGGCACATTATGGAGTGACTCATTCTGAACCTCTATACCCTCCTTATGGTTGGGTAACCCTGGAGTTTTTAATTCTCAGACTTGCCTACATTGAACCTCCAGCAATTCATCAATTACAGTTCAGATTTTCCTACCCCAGCACTGGACAGTGCTTTGCTCTATGTCCTTGCCTTTCTAATGGATCCAAGAAGAGTTTTTACTTTTCAGACAGTTCAACTTTTTTGCTGTTAGAATGGAGTGGTGACTTCTAAGCTCCTTACATGCAGAACCAGAAACCGAAGTCTCTTCTATAAGATTTTTGCACCTAAGGTTATTAAAGCTCAGAAAAGTGAAATGATTTGCTTAATATTATACACTTTAAAAATTTTCTTTTTTAGTTTTAGTAGAGAACAACTCTACTCAAAAGACAAATGTGGTCTTTGTCTAAAGATAGTGTTCATCGTTAGTATATGAAAGTCAGAAAACTATGCTTCCGGAGTTTGGGGGTGTAGAGCATTTTCACTTTCAGCATTGTGGATTTCTGAAGTAATCTTTTTGTATGATCTTATATTTTTGAAATCAGAGCAAAATCAGTAAAAGTACCAAGTTAAACAATACCAAAACAAGAAAAATCAGAAATATTGAGGTAGAAAAAACATAATAATTACAAACCTATTAGTTTCTTATAATTAGGTTAATGAGTTTATATGTGGAAAGTGGCTAGAGAAAAGGCCTGAAAGGTTGTCAGGGACAGGATTGGGAAATGGTGTATGATGCTTTTTATTTGGTAGATAATGGGGAACAATGAAAAATTTTTATATAATTTAGTAATACAAAGAAAATTTTAGTGCTTTCTATTTATACTATTTTAAAGTAAGATTAATAGAGGTCTACTTCAGTTTTATAAAATACTTTGGTTCTAAACGCTGTAATTAATGCCTTTCAACTATAAGTAATAGCTTAAAAGATAGCAAAACATAGAAATGTGATGCAGTAATTGAGATTAGTATTTGGTGTCACTAAGTATTTGGTAAACATGTATAAAATTGAGGCAGTATCTTATGCTGTTGAGCTTAACCAAACTGCTTGGGTTGTTAGCTTTGCTCTTCATTATTTTTTCATACTTAGCCTCTTTGAGCCTTGGTGTTCTCATCTATAAAATGGGGATACTTAATACTTAACTAATAGAACTGTCATGAAGTGAAACGGCTTTCTTTTTATGTATATATGTGTGTTTTATTATAGTGATTATAGATATATTTATCAAACAATGTAAAATAATACCTGGCAAATAATGTGCATTAAATAAGTCCTTTTACTGCTACTGCTGTCATGAGTAGTAGTAGAAGGTATTTTGTTAAATAAATTAATAAAATAATGAGGGTATAAAATACTATAAATGTACTCGATATCTGAAAATCACTACTCACTGGATTTCAGATTTTATATTTTTCTCAGTTTATAGAAACTAATGAATTCAAGTATTTAACTTCATGTTTTGTCTTTTGTAGTTTATCAGAGAAGATATGAAATATAAAGATGCAACTAACAAACACAGCCATCTGCACAGAGAAGATAAGCATATAACTGTTGAGGATTTATGGAAACGGTGGAAAACATCTGAAGGTAAGATTGTTTTAGTGATCTGGATTCCTCGCTGCCCTTCTGTCCTGCTTAGCCATTGTTAAGTCACTAATTGCATATGACCCTACAAAAAAAAAAAAATAACATTTCTGTGAAGATATTTATATTTTAGTAAGTAATTATTTTATCAAATAAACATGGATCCCAAATTTTTCTTTTTAGTTATGGAGAACAGTTTCTAAAGTCTTTAGAAGGTGTAAAACTTTTAACCTTTTTCTTAAATAAACCCCTTAATGAAGTCTTCTAATAGTTGCATGATAAAGTTGTATAATTTATATTTTATTCCTTTTTCTGCTCTTAACTCCTCAAGCTACTTTATGGACAGCAATTGTTTAAGACAGGAAAAGTAGATAACCTAAAATCTCAACTTGATCCCTAATACTAGAAAGCTACTAAAAATTTTTTAAAAGCCCATTCGCTTATTATTATTTTTTTTTGAGTAATAGAGTCAACCAAACTGTCTTTTCTAATATTTCTATTGTTTTATCAGAGTAAAACAATTATGTTGTAATATATATTTTTCTTTGCAAGTGTGAATAATGAAATGAAATTAAATTAAAAGGAAGCTGGGACAGATTACAAAGTAGAAATATAAAGAAATAATAAAGTTTACTAGACTGTTAATGATGATGTTTAGAAATGGTAAAATGCACAGTATTTTTATTAATGTAGAAGGTTTACATCTTACTTATTTTTGTTTTCACTTTTTAAAAGAGGCATGTGTTGAAATATACTGTGAAGAAAAAAAGGAAAGAAGGTAAAAAAATACCACTCACTTAAAGATACATAGACGTTGGAAATCTGTCTCTCCATTCCCCTCCTCATACCATTTTTAAGTACTATGAACTTGGTTAGGAATAGGATAAATGAATATAAATTTCATGCAGGAAAGCATTAGATGGGTGGAAAACTTAGTAAGACATAATCTGTCTAAATGAAATATCTGAGCAGAATGTAGCTATTACTAGAGGAATTGCAGCTCCATTATAGAGTTTATTGCTCCTAGTTTATTTTAGATTTTGTTCATATGATAAGTTGAATGGAGCCCACACAACCGAGTTTGAATGAAGGAAAAGATTTGACCTCTTCTTATCACCTGTTATGCTCCCCCCTGGGGCAGCCCCCCGTCTCTTGCCTGAGAGGTTGCAGTAGCCACTTAGTGGCCTCCTCGTGTATACTTGTGCTCTGCTGCGAGTCAGTTCTTCAGCAGAGTAACCTATTTAAAGTATAAATCAGATCCGTTCAGTTCCCTATGAGGGCTCAGAGTAAAAGCCAAAATCTTTGCAAAGACCTAAAAGCCTCTCTGTGATCTGCCTTCTACTCCCACACTGTTACCTCTCTTCTCTTTTCTGTCCCATCCGTCTTACTGTGCTCTATCCTAGCTGGACTCCTTGCTATTCCGCACCTGCAAAAATCCAGGCATCCTCATGGCCATCTCCCGTACCTCTTTTACTAAGGTCTTCATCAGGGCTATTTTCTCGTGAGGCTTTCCCCAACCGACCACTCTGTTTAAAATTGCAAACCACACTCCCTCCTCCTCTCTTTTTTTTTGGTACTCTTGATCCCTGTTACTCAGCTTCATACTTTCTTTTTTTCCCATATCATATATCACCTTCTTCAGATATTATATAATTGACTTATTCATTATGTTTGCCTCCTTTCTCTTTCTCCCCTGCTTCCGAGAGTGTATTCCTCAGTAGGCCCGGGCATCTTTGTCTGTTTTGTTTAGAGGGAATCTGTCTTTAGACCCCGTTTGGCTTCCCGCCCCAGTGAGCTTGGCAAGATCTTCTGTGATCTGTGAGAATGTTTTTCTTATTTTTTTTTTCAGCTTTAGGCCTTTTCAAGTTGAAAAGCCTCTTAAATCTCTTTTTCCCCCTAATTTTCACCCCCTAAGATTTTACCATTATGATAATAATAAGACCCCCCCACCCCCGGCCGCCAAAGTCTCTCTAAATTATCTACTCTCGGCTTCCTTTTCTCCGAACCCAGTCTCTTACATAACCTTTTTAGGGGATTAGGGCGTGGGAGGAATTGGGCCTCTACTACAACAGCTGCATGAAAGGGAAGAGAGAGGAGTCCAGTGAAATAAACCTCCACTAGAGCTTTATAGTGACCTAATTCATTTTCTCAACCCATGTCAGACTCTTTATTAAGGTGTCATATAGAGGCAGGTCATGTAAAGGTGGGACGTTGTTGCTAAATCACTGATTTTTACATTGTATCCTGACAAGCCCCAGGTTGCCTGGAGGTATCTCAGGGACTGGGCATGGGCATGTCGAATGTGCAGGGTTCTGCGCTTACCTGGTATATTTTGTTTCTGTTGAAGAGTTCTCTTGGGAATGAAAAGTGAATCTTTTGAAAAGGTTTGGAAACTGCTGATATAGAGATTAGAATGTACCTCTAGCGGTAATATGTAATTCAAAGTTGTTTAGTTGAATATGAATACAAATATACACATGTGCACACACACGCACTCACACATACACAATTATATTTTGTGCATATTGTTGTGTCTCTAGTACCTAGTGCAGTACCTTATTTACTTTGATATTCAGTAAGTGTTGAATGAATGAATATATAATGCCTGACGAGTATAGGATACTCAGTAGTTTAGTTCATCAAATATTCAGTTCATCAGATATCATTTGAGTACAGGCATTTCTGCCAAAATGAAAAATATACATTCCTGAAAAATGTATGTTCTGCAAAATTATGAACTTAAAGATTATAGTTTATGGGAAAAAATGGGATTGAAGCAGACTATTCAAAATTTATGCAACTTTGTGAACAGAGCACTGACAGTGGTAATAAAAATGCTAGCACAGGTAAAAAGATGTGTTAAATTTATAATCAATAGATAGTATAGTAGATATAGGACTTTACCTTGAAAAATAAGATAATTTAATGGAAGGAGGTATTAGGTAGGGTTCAGGTTGCTATATTGTGAATACAAGGGCAAAGTGCCGGAAGATGAGAACTGAGTAACGAACATCTCTAAAAACAGTGGCTGTGGCCAAATTGAGCGGAGAAGGAGTGGTGAGGGGACATAGGTTGCTGTTGTGCCATTACGTATACTTTGTATCCATTTGTAGCTACCTGACATATGTAAAATGATAACATGTGAGGAAAAGTACGTATTATATATGTCTGATTCCTGTCAACCAGTTGCACATAAGCTAATTCATGTTACAGAAGCACAAGTAGCAGAACAGGTTGTATCTATTAGGTGCTAAGCAATCATTGGAGCCTTGGTATTAAAGATGAGTTAAACAGGTCTCTAGCCTAAGGTGTAAATAGCCGAGTTGCAAAGACAAAATAAATAATTATGATATATAGTGATATGTACAGTAATAGAAGTTAAGTGTAGAATATAGAGATAGGTCATTGGAAGGAGTAGTTAACTCTCTGGTAGGATTATATAGAAGGAGGTGTTTGCAGTAGTCTGTGAGTGTTGACTGGGAGTTTTGGAAGGGAATAGAGCGGTATACTGTAGGTGGTTAGCCCTCTCATGGCTCTTTCTTCAGTTACCTGAAAATGGGCTAGCAGTGCAAATGAAGGTGGCATGCTATAGGAAGTGTGTGGGCTTTCAAGCCATGCAAGTTTAACTCCTGGTTCTTCTGTTTATGAACATTAAGACATTGGGCACATTTTAAAATTCACTTGGAACGACACGGATAGATCTTGAGGTAATCAGGCTAAGTGAAATAAGTCAGATGGAAAAAGTT
The DNA here is from genome assembly GCF_014176215.1 of Rousettus aegyptiacus. Taxonomy (NCBI): domain Eukaryota; kingdom Metazoa; phylum Chordata; class Mammalia; order Chiroptera; family Pteropodidae; genus Rousettus; species Rousettus aegyptiacus. The sequence goes on from NW_023416285.1 coordinate 15,008,872, forward strand.
TAGATATAAAACTGAAAGCAACAGATGAATAAGACAAACAAATAGAAACTCATAGACACAGACAACAGTTAAGTGGTTACCAGAGAGAGGGGGCGGTAGACAAGGGTAAAAGGGGGTCAAATATATGGTGATCGAAGATGTGACTTTGAGTGGTGAACATATGATGCAATATACAGATGATGTATTATTGAATTGTTGAAAATTATATAATTTTATTAACAAATATCACCCCAATAAATTTAATTAAAAAAAATTTTTAAAAATTCACTTATAAAATGCAAGTAATGTGACATAAATAAGGTAGTGAAACTGTCTGGCATAAGTCCTGGCAATACCTGGTAGGCAGTAAATGTTCACTATCTTTGAATAAAGCCGGTAAACAAAAATGTTCAACTGTATTTAACATTTTGTAAGGTTTTTGATTTAGTGTCATAATATTTACTAATAAAATGAACAGGTCTATTAGGCTAAATATCGTTTCAGTGTGTACTTTTCTGGAGGGTGAAAGGTGCCAATGGTATTTATGGAATGTTAAGTGACGAAAAATAAAATTGTGTTATGCAGAAATTGATCCTGATTTCACAGAGAAAAATTTCGATGTGACCTGATTGCATTTTTTTTTGGTTTCTGTAGTGAACGCTAGGTCAGTTTGCACATAGCAACAGTCCAATGCAAATGACAGCCATTTTAAAAGCTAGGATTAGATTTTAGATAGATTTCGATAAACTGGATATCTTGTTAGAATTACCGAATGCAATTAAGTAGTAGCCAGATACATAATAAAGGAAAATTTAGATGGAAAATTATTGGTTATGTATAAAATTTAGGGACCATAGTGGATTAAAAAACCTGATGAAGTAATGTACTGTTTTTAAAAAGGTAACTCATTGGGTTAAATAGTTATTATACCTTGTGACAATCATGAAGTAATCTTTCCATCCTGTTCAACATGAGTCTTACCTAAGATCACTGTGTAATTTTGGGCTTTACAAATTGAATAGATATTTGAAAAATTTTCAGAAGGTTTACTTTTTATTTTATTTGAAATTTAAAGGAACTGAAATTGAGAGAAGAAAAAGTTAGACACTTAAAAATGGTTGTTTTCAAGTGCATATAAAACCTAGCTAGAGAGAGACAACTAAGTATTTTCTTCTGTTTAGGAAAACAAAATATAAATGTTACATAAAAGGAAATATAAAGGAAAAACATTCCTGATCATTATTGTTAAATTTCTCAAAGGAGGATTATAAATATTTTCTCTATGTGTATCCTCAGTATTCATAAGCATTTTCTTCTAAGTGTGAAAGTATAAACGAACCTTTAAAAGTTGATAAAATGTACCAGCTTTTTTAGATGTATAGTATTGGTTACAATGAGACTGGAATGAAAAAAGGATCAGTAAATATTGTTTAGCATTATCAGAAGCATAATGCAAAATGTAGGCCTTGCAGATAATAAAGTAGTATTATCTTTGTGACATCCATCAACATGATATTTATTTGCGTATTTATAATATGCATAGCAGTCACTGGTAGAATATAAGGAAGTATAAGATAAGGCTTTTCTTCTCAAGGAGCTTACAGTATTGTTAACGTGTTCGCAGATGAAATATTGAATAATAATATAAGAAGGTTTGATTAAATACTAGGTAAGGGGGACTGTTATGGGAGTTTAAGAGAATGACATATTTATTATGGAGAAGTCTTCATTAGGGAGATGACCTGCGGTAAGATTTTGAAAGAGATACATTTTTCTTAGAAATGAGAGAGTTAGGGTTATACAGGTTAAAATTAGTAATTAAAATGAGCAAATGAATAGGTGTAATTCCACACTTAAATCCTAAATCCCTGAAATAAGCAGAATTTACAAATCAGAAATATAATTTTTAGTGTATGTGAGGGAATAAATTGTTTTAATGTATGGCTTTTGCTGTTAACATGTAGTGTTTGACCTTTCTAAGTTTTGTCATCTGTTGAATGGGGGTAAAAGTCATCAAATTGGTTGAGGATGAAATGAATTCGTACATGTAAAGTGCTTAGAACAGTGCCTAGCACATAGGAAGTGCTTGATGACTAATCTCTTGTTATTCCTGTTTTTGTAAGACAAATGCGAACCTGGCACATTTAGGGGATGCTGGAGACTGACATTGTTGGAAGAGGCATCTGAGTCGGGGAATAGTAGAAAGTAGGATAGGTCAGAGAGAGAGAGACCAGACTAATGAGCGTTAGTGTTTAAACCTGATCAGCTGCTCCAAGAGTGGCAAGTAAGAGTCCACTCATGTACCAATGTTATCAATAGGTAGTGGTTGCCTAGAGCACTGGATTAAGGTAGCTCACTCTGTGTCAGGGCTCAGTGGCAAAGAAAGGCTTATATTTGTAAAGATTTTTGGTTAGTAATATTTGCTATGTGTTGGGAGGTGATAATGTATTTTAGCATTTTTATCATTATTGCACTATTTAGGAGCTATTATAGCTTCTTGTTTTAGAAAACCTCATAGAAGAGTTATAAGAAAATGAATTCACTATAGATAAGAAGACCAGCTTTGAGTTTAATATAATAAGGATTTGAGTGGGGAGAATGAAAAATCATGAATTCTGAGAAATGTTTTAAAAGAAGGCTTGAATCAACTTTTCCCTTTTGTTCATAAATAATTTTATTTTATTTTTCCCTTCTGGTGATTTTGGACCCATTTGGCTTGAGGAGAATCATTGAACTGATTGATGGAAGTGAATATTTTTTTAGTAAATGTTTCTTATAAGCAAGGCATTATTCTAGGTAGCGAAGATATACAGATGAGGAATATGTTTTCTGTTTTCTACCTACCTATAGTCTGTTATTGGAGAAAAGTCTTAACAAGTAATTAAAGGATGTGATATAATCTGTAAACAATATGTTGGTCTGTCTAAATCGAGATATGTAGTAAGCACTGTGGAATAAGAGAATTAGAGTATGTTGGTCTGTCTGCAGAGGTCAGATAAAGCCAGAAGCGTTAGTTGCATTAAGGGCAATTTGCTTTTCATCTTCTGTCTCACCTCTCACTGGGAGGCACTCTGCTGGATTGATAGCTTTCAGGATATTTGTAATTAATATAGCACATTTAAAAAACACAAGGCTCTTAATATACTTCAAATACTTGTGCTGTTTTATTAACTCAGGTTTTTAACACTTTCCAACTTTTATATGACATTATTAATTCTAGAAGCTGTTGTAAGCCCTCTCTAGAGCTAATAGATTCTCATTATTCACGGAAAGCAGTATATACAAGGGAAGGCCTTTTCTTGAGGTGGAGTCATTTCAAAATTACAAATGTTATTATTTGTACTACTAACAAACATTTTTTATTGTCAGAGTTTCTTGTAGGTGGAGAATAGGTGACTCAAACATATTGCTCATTTATTGTTCAACCAACATTTAAGTGCAGGTTTTCCAAGCTATTCAAAAGTAAAGTGTTCCTAATGAAACTTTTTGTAAGTTGAAATGGAGTAAAAGAAAGAAGCAATTACCATTAATTTATGTGCAAACATTTTTGACCATTTCAAGAGCCCCAAAATAACCTACCCAGTTATACCGAATAACACGTTAAGTCTAAAAGAACACTAACATAGAGTAAAAGTAGGAATGATATGATATAATAAATAGACACCACATTTTATATACCCATCTATTCACTCTAGCAATTCCTTTTATCCATTACTGGATGCCGACTATAAGAGACCCCTTGACTACTAGCAGGACCAGTAGTAACTATGGCAGCTTTTAAGAGTCCCTCTGCACGAACACAGTACCAGTGGTGGATACAGACAAGTTCAGTGCATGCACTATGTCTTTATTTCGTTCAGCATGATCAAAACAATTACAAGTCCAGTTTTATGCTAAATGTAACACTCTTATGAGTTCTTTTGGGTTTTCTGATACCTTAGGGCGCATCTTGCTAACTGATGTACAGAATAAATTGAGATAAAGCACAGATGCACACACAGTCCAAAGAGCTATGGTGGCCCGATGCAGAGATGCTGAGTGTGGTTCCTGGGGAAGGAGCTTGGTGGTGCCCCTCTCACTGCTCAAGGTGCCTCTATAACAGCTCATTGCCAAACACTGGACAATACTTTACGTTCCACCTTTTTCATAAAAGCAAAAATCCTCTTTGGATTTCTTTTAGTCATCAAAAAATAGGTTCTATTGTAGATCTTTCATAAAAGAAAAGTGGCATAATACAAACTTCTGAAAAACGGGTTACTTATGTGCTTAACCTGGGTTTTTGTTAGAAGAATAGTATAAATGTTACTTTGATTTGCAGATTACTTGATGAATTTGAAAAACTGTTCTGTGTTAATCAGAATTGATTTCCATATTTTGTGTAAAGTGTGTTCTTTATTCTTTACCATCAGATATCTTTGTTTTTATTATAAAATTATCCAAATGAGTTCAGAGCACTCACTATGTTCCTAATCTTTCTTAATCATCATCCTGTGTTAGCATTTCAGGCTCTATTCCTTTCATTTCATACCTAGTCATATAGGACTGTTTTGGTTTTGTTATTGTAGTTGCTTTCTTCACTATTTCTTTTTCTCTTTGATTGTTGACACTCTTTTTACTTCAGAACTCTTGACTTTTGGAGATTTAGGGTCATTACATATACTGGTTTGCTAGGATTAATTATGCTTTTTTAATCAATGGAAAACACTTGAGTTTGAGATGGCTCTGTCTTTTCTAGATCTTTCTTGCTTTTATTTCGAAATAGACCACCTCTTAGGATGCAGAGACCGACTACATATCACATCTCTCTGTGATGTGATTTGGGCTCTAAAAATCTTGACAATTTCTGTGCTGTGAGAATACTTAAAATAGATATGATATGAGGCTCTTTTCCCCTCAAATGACAAATTTTCCATTATGTAATTCATCATGTGATTAAAACTTTTCTTATAATTTAAGGAAGTGCTATTCTAAAATTGTGAATTTGCCTTATAGTTTTCCATACACCTGAATTATTCTACATTTCTCCTCTGCTATGTTCACAGACTCAAGGGATACCTCAAGTTTGGAGTACAGTAACAGAACCTTCTGCAGAAGGTAAAAATGAGGGCTGTCCACTTTTCACTGTGATGGACTGTCTAGAGACAGTCGGCTTTCTTGAACATTTTATTGTTCTTTATTCCCTTTCCCCACCTGTTGGGAATCAATTCCATGTGGATGTTTGGTAAATTTTGCTTTACCAGTCCTTGGTTTGGAAAGGGGTTGCACAGGAGGGATTCTAGTTACAGTTCTGGATTTTAAAATGTACATATTGCAGGAGATTCATTATATATTAAATTTTTGGGGGGGTGGAACAAATATTCTGTTCCTTCTCTTTTGGATAAAGGAATTGTTTGTTGATAACAGTATTCTCTTCAAAAATGGTTAGCTTTACAAAAATCTTTTTTTCTAACAAGTCTTGTGTTCAGTCTTTTTTTTTCCATATTCCATTGAACATTATTTAGCAATTAAAAAAAACTAATAGAAATTTGCATATTATAAATACGATGAAAATAAATTTAAAGATATTAGTCATTTCAGTTTGAATATGAAGATGGCGTATTTCTACAATTTCTAAACATTTCTATAGTTCTGGAACATATATACATATATGTTATTTATATTGCATATATAAATTTATGACTCGGGATGAATGATAAAAAATAGTATAAATCACATAACATGTAATAATGTCTCATACTTTAAAATCTTTTCACTCTATGGATGGTTACTTTATTCAAATAGAATATTAAATGCAAATAAAGCTATTGTCTAACTTTCTCATCTGGTTAAGGTCCTCTTCAATAAGCCATCCTTAGTAAGCATTCTTCTAATGTTGGCCAGTCTTTTGTTTCTCTTTCTCTTTGCATCAGTGTGAATTCTTCCAGGATGTTGAAAATGGTGGACCATTTAGATATGTTTGATTCACAGCTGCTTCCTTACATAGTTTAAAATAAAGAGTGTAAATCCGTTTGAGAAAATGAAACAGCAAATGTCAGTCTCATTGAAGGAAATTAAGTTTTACTTCTATCATCAGTTTTTTTCCTTACCATAGATTACATTTTTTATAAAGTATAAAATAGGTGTTTATCACTATAAGCTTCTGACTGCTTAAAGGCTCTGTTCTAAAACAAGATAACAACATACAGTTTTGATTCACTCATAAAGGTATAATAGTTAAAGTCACATGAATTGATAATTCACTAAGAAAAGGAAAGAGAAAGAGAATAGCTCCTTGGGAATACTGGCAGTAAGGCAAAAGCGAAAGATCAGCTAATGAAATAAGTAATGGCAATCAGAGATACAGGAGGTGAATCAGGAGGGTACTGTGTCTTAAAAATTTAGAGAGCGATTTTCAAGAAGTGAAGGATGGTTGTATAGTTGAGGTCATAGTACACTAAAGTATCTGTTGAAACCCTCATGAAAAATTATAAGTTCTTTATAGATCTCTAATAAGAATAGATGTCCTCCTGAGAAGATGTGAACCTCAATTTATTTCTTTCCTCGTCTGTTTTTTTTGTAACTGTTTTAAGGGTCTTATGTCTATTTTTGGTGTATGCTCTAACTTAGTTTCATTTTATTTCCCTGGTACATTAGTATCTTTTCTGTTTTTCTCTCTTTATATTATATTTGGCCCTTGAACATTGTGAGGGGTAGGGGTACCAACCCCTTGTACAGTCAAAAATCCACATATAACTTTCGACTCCCCCAAAACTTATCTATAGTTGTCCCTCAGTATCTGCCAGAGGTTGGTTCCAGACCCCCTCAGATACCAAAATCTCAAATCCCTTGTATAAAATGATGTAGAACATGCATACAGTCAGCCCTCATACCCACAGATTCCTAACTGTGGATCGAAAATATATACTGTTTTTGATCCATGGATGTAAAACCCGGGTATTTGGAGGACCAACTATATATTTATTGGAAAAAAGATGTACATAAGTGGACCTACACAGTTCAAACCTGTGTCGTTCAAGGGTCAACTATATATGAATCTCTGTAAGTCATTTCTTCTCTCTTTCTCTCGCTCTTGCTCTCTTGTGTTCCCTCTATCTGTCCATCTGTCTGTCTGTCTCTTTCTCTCTGTGGGGGATAGAGGAGAGATGAAAAGTGGCCAGTGGTTTCGATATAGAGAAATATGATGTAGTGGATAAAAGCCATTAGATTTGGCAAGAAGAAAATCATTAACCTTCAGGAAATCAATTTAAACATTGGTGTGGGGAATTGAGTCACACACGTACACAAAATAAGTCTCAAGAGAGATTTAAGCAGAAGCAACCCAAAAATTCATCAACAGATAAATGGATAAACAAAATGTGGTATATACAAACAATGGAATAATATCCAGCCTTAAAAAGGAAGCAAATTCTGACATATGTTACAACATGGATGAACCTTGAATACATTATGCTAAATGAAATAAGCCAGTAACAAAAGGACAAATATAGTGTGATTTTGCTTATATGATGTACCTAGAATAGTTAAAATCATAGCAACAGGAAGTAAAATAGTGATTTACCAGGGACATGGGAGAGCGGAATGGGGAATTATTGTTTAACGAATACACAGTTTTAGTTTTACAAGATGAAAATATTTCTGGAGTCGGATGGTAGTGATGGTTGCATGATATGAAGACCTCATACCTTTTAACTGTACACTTAAAATGGTTAAGATGGCAAATTTTATGTTAATGTGTATGTTACCACAATAAAATAGGATTTAAGAGAGTGAGTTGATATGAAGTAGAAGGAGTGGGTAATCTATTCCAGGAATAGGCAAGAAAATGGAGGGAAATGTAGTGGTAGGTACAGTGAGTAGTATGATCAAGTGAAGGGTTTACGTAAGAACTGGTAGATCGGACTATGCTTAAAGGAAAAGGGAAGCACTCTACTGACCTTTTAAAAAGTTGAACATTTAAGAAAAATTTTAATTCAGCGAGTACTTTGTTCAGAAAGTACTACCGCTATGTATAGGAGTTGGTAATTAGGATTACATTATATTATATCTTTCCATTCAATGTTTGCATTTAATTTTTTCAGGGATAATCGTGTTGGCTTATGGATTGAAATGATATTGTTCAGTTAATAAAAAATGAACTTAAGCTGATATAGGCAAGAAACTTGTTGATAGAATAATTCTTCATTACTAGATGGCACTGACTTATAAGCATGTCACTAACCATTTTCAAATCCTTCATAGAATTTATTTCCAATGAAGAATTTGAATCACAATTTTTTAAAAATAATGTCTTGAACTTTTCGGAAGGAATGGAGGTGGGCTGGGAAAAGGGAAAATGGGAGGGAGAGTAATTAGAGAAGAGAGGCCCAAGAAATTCTTTACTTTTTAAATTTGCTTATGTATTTGTTTGGTTTCTGAATTATATGTTGTAAGAATATAGAATTCTAACATCATTATTTTCCATGTTTTGACCAGTACCAAATATTTTGTGGCAGAATTTTAATGATAGTGCTACAGCTCTACTACAATGAATAATAATAGGTTTCTGTGTACTAGCCGCAAACCCACTGATCCAGAGCCCGTGACCTTAGCAAAGGTAAGCATATCCCAGATTGCAGTGTGAGATAGTTGAAGATTGATCTGCTTTGGTAATTGTCTAAATTTCTCTCATCTGTTTTTAATGAGCATGCTCAATTGCATGAATTTGACCATGACATTAGATTGCATTCTCTTTTAGTAGTGTAATTGGAAGCTTTTGGAAAAGGAAGAAGGTTAAGTTTTAAGTTAGTGGATATATTTTTTTAGGACTGTGTCTAGAGTCTTTGAGTGGTTTTCAGGAATGCCCAAAAAAGTAATCACTCCCATTTCTAATGGAACTGCACTACATTAAGTACTGAAGGCTGAATTTATCACAAAACTAAACGCTTAATAAATTCCTGTGCATAACTGACTGTTCAACGTGCTTTGTTGAGTGGCTTGAAATTGAGTATATTATGTCGTCTTTTTTACTACAGAGCTTTATTTTAAAGTTTGAGCAGTTTATCTGTTTCAGTAAGTCTTTTTTAGTGGCTGAAGATAAAGAGAGGCTCAAATTACCTCAAATAATTGGCAATTTGTTGTAAGGATACTCTGTCATCAATGATTTGACTAATTATAAGTGATGAAAGTCAGACTCACTTGCTCCATTCATTCATTAGGTCATCAAAAATTTAGTTCTTCCTGTGAGATAGGTATTATTCTGGATTTTGGAGATAGAGCATTGAACAAAGTAGAGATCCTGCTGTCATGGAATTATTAATACTCTTTTAGGGAGACAGCGAACAAGTTTGCGTGTGAGTGTGTGGATATATACACACTCACTTGGCTGCTGGAAGAGATAAGTGATGTGATAAAAGTAAAGAAGGATAACTTTGCCTGGTAGGGCAAAGGCTATTTAAGTCATCTAGTCAAGGAAGAACCCAAAGAAGTAATGTTTGGTTATGGATCTAAGTGATGAGACCAAGGAAAGGTCTGGATGAAGTATCTTACAGGTTTAGGGATCAGCCTAGCTAAGATCCTGAGGCTGGCATGACCTCCAAGTATTTGGAGGACTGTAGGAAGGCAGCATAGAAAATAAACAAGAAGCCAGCCCCTCTGTCCCTCTGCCCCCCCCCCCCAAAAGAAAAGAAAAGAAAAGAAAGGGGCAGTATAGCTAGTCATAAGGGATGGTGATGGAAGTAAGTGGTAGGAGACAAATAAGAACAGTGAGAGAGGCACGGCCTACATCTCATAGTATCTTGTAGGACCTATTAAAGAATTCGGAATTTATTGTAAGTAAAATGTTTGTATATTGCAAGACTAGCTTCATTTAGAAGTTTTGAACAAAGTAGTGATGTGATTTATCTTTTGAAAAATGATTATAGTTACCGTATGGATAGTAGACTCTTGAGGAAGAGTGGCGGGAGTAGAGGTGGAAGGCCTGTTGAGGCTCTTATGACCCAGGTGAGAGGAAGGTAGCAGAGCGGTTTGATTATGTTATAGTTTGAAGGACTAGCTGATAGGCTTTGCTGTTGTGTTGGATTCAGGAAGTTGATGGGGGTTGGGGACAGTAGTTGAGGATGGCGCCTATGTTTTATGTGCCTGTGGTATTAGATTTCTTGGAAATGGAGGTGATAGGGAAAAGAGAGTCTGAACAGTTTGGGGGGATCAACAATTTAAAAAAAACAAGGTTAAAAAATACAGATGTTATGATGCAAAGAGGTCTTAATGTTGAGAGGTCAAGAAGCAGAAGGGAGCCAGGAGAGAAGAAAGAAGAAATGACCGGTTAGGAGTGAGGGGAGCTAAGAGAACGAAGGGTCCTGGAAGCCTGTGAAGGACATGTGTTAAGAAAAGTCAGCAGCAGTAGTGCAGGAAGTTCAAATAAGATGATGACAGAGAGCTCACCATTGGATTGGCAAAGCAGAGGTTAAGGTTGTTGACAAAAGCAGGTGCACTTGTGGTGGTAGAAGTGAAAGTTCGATTGGAGCGGATTAAAAAGGAAGTGAAGATAGTAAATATTGTTGTTGACTTTCAAAAGAACAGAAATGGAACTGTGATACTCAAAGATAGGTTTGATATGAAGGAAGTTTATTTTATCTAAAAGATGGAAGATTTTATAGTGTGTTTTTATATATGAATGGAATGACTCAGTTGAGAATTAATTGATATAGGATAAAAATCAAACTTTTAATTAAAAAACTACCCTTTTTAGTGGGAAGGTATAGGTATGTAGTCAGAGGCTTAACTCACTCTGGTTATCTGTGTTTCTCTCTCTCTGCTGCTTTGTGTATTTTGATTTTATTTTTTCCTACTGCATTTCCAAGAGTCTAGCTCTGTGATTGCTGCAAGTTGGAGGTATACCTTTTCCCAGGATGAGGACCAAAGGGAAATAGCAGTCTTCCTTGCTAACTCTAGTTAGAAAAAATACAGGAACTGGCTTAGGTTATATGGCCATACCTTAGGTTATATGACCTATCACTGTGACCTCCGATATGGTGTCTGATTACTTCCTCCATGGCCCCCTCACATGGATGATCACAAGTCTTTTCTGAGAAAAAGACAGAAAGAAGAGATACCTAAACAAATAGCCATAATGGATTGATGAACAAGAGAAACTAGACTTTGAGAAGAGTAGCTAGAAGAAAAGTTGAAAAGGCTATTTTGGATCCAGGGGTGAGTGGGTGGGGTCTGGCAGCATGGGTCACATGATACAAAATATAGCTACTCCTTCAGAAAAGTCTGATGTGTTCTTGACACTTGTAGTCCAAAACTTTTGGACTATAAATGGATTTTCTCATGAATTTCTTTTGTTCCCACTCCAAATTTTATGATAATTGAGTATATCATTTTCCAAATATAGATGCCCTATTAAATCTCATTTTGGTATTTTAATGAAATGAGCTAATATAGCTCTCAAAACTGGAAACTGTATTAGTAAATTTTGCTCCACCTCTTCTTTCCTTTCCAAAACTTTCCTGGCTATTACAGATTTCACTACTGCATGACACTTTGTACTTTGACAAAGTGAAACCCTGACCGATTCACCTAGGATCACCAGACATATCTATACTGTGTAAGAGCATCATTGCAGAAGCAGAAAAACGAATTTGAGGTGGCAAAAGCTAGGCACCATCCATTCTGAATTAGTTTGGAAATCTTGAGAAAGAAATGCCTTGCAAATACCTATAAATTCAGAGAATAGGTGATTGTTGACATATGACCTAAATACCCTCAAAAGACAAATAATATTCATTACACTTAAGTAATACCTAAGAATACTAACTGCTATTCCCAACTGCTGTTGTACTTTAGGTACAGTTTGAGATTGTGGGAGATTTTACAGTGCTGGGTCTTCTTGATGTCTTGGAGTTCTTGTTATCTGAGTTATGAATTTTTGCCAAATGAGGCCTTCTCAATAGGGAAAACGAATAAATATAACTTTAGAGAACCAATGAGTAAAAAGTTTATAAAGGCATCCAGAAAATTGCCTAAGAGGATATGCCTTTGTGAACTTAAAAAAAAATTTTTATTGAATTATAAGATATAGGTAGAATCTTAATGTTATCAATTCTAGAAAAAATACTTTTATGTGACCTAGACTACTATAAGAAATGTTAGTTTTATAGCTTATAGTACTTTCTTTTCATATATTTTAATGAATTTGGGTAATATTTTTTCAAAAATTAATTTGATGTTATGAGTGTCTTTGATTTTTCTTTACACTAATAAGAAGTAAGGAGCAGAATTCTCTGAAATCCCTAATTGGCACATTATTTTTATTAGTAGCATTTGTGGAGACTGAAGGCATGTACAGATTACAAATGGTTGTGGTATTTGTCTTCTAGAATATAAGAATTTGTTTATTTTGCAACTAAATTGGTTAGGTAGGATTTAGAGGTCACTTTTATTGTTTTTGGTTTGTCAACATTTACATTAAAATAATCATTACTTTCTAAATACTAATATATTTTGTTTACATGGAAAACAAATATAAGAAAGGGCAATTATAATTTTAAGAACTCTAAATTTAATTATTTGGTAATAACTTGTTGCTTTCTCTCCAACATTGTTTCACCAAAGTAAGCAGAATTACTTTCTTCCCCATTGGCACAGCTTGGGTCTGAAAAAAAACAGTCGAAGCAGGAAAGCACTTCCAGATCTGGGAAATAAGTTAATTGCAAGAGAACAAAGAAACACAAAGGAATAGAACTGGAAATTATTGAATAGACAATTAGAAAAGGCAAAACAAATATGAAACAGATTATTTCAACTCTGGCCCATGAAAGTAGAGGAATAGTAAAGTTTAAATGTTTCAGTAATTACCAAGTTCCTAGAGAAGACTGCTAAAATTTTAGATTATTCCTAAATGCAATCAAAGCCAAGAGAAGAACTGGTTAAAGTCTCATTTTCAAAAGGTATCATAAATATTTTTGTAATAGTTTATTAGTTTTTTGCTAGATAAACTAAGAGCTTTCCAATAGTGAATTTAGGATCTTAATTTTTTTAAACTTGGTACTAAATGAATGTTGAATAAGTAAATTTTTTATGGGTTCTGAGACTTTATGATCACTGAGGTCTCTCCTCTTTTAGACACTGATATCTCGAGTACCTCAAGGTGCAGTTATCCATTCCTAGAGAGACAGTATCCCAAACTAAGGATGGAGTTTGACTGCCTAGATTCAAGTCTCTACATAACACTTACTAGAATTGTGACCTCGGACAAGTACCCCAATCTCTTTGTCCTTAACTTCCCCATCTGTAAAATGTAGCTAATAATAGTATCCACCTGAGAGGATTATATCAAGGATTAAATGAGTCAGTGAATATATAGAATTTAAAACAGTACATGATAGCTAATAAGGGCCTAGTGTTTACTGTTATTTGCTAGTGTTAAAAGATTACCATACTTTCTTGAAGAAAACCACAAGCTTCAAATAATAGAGAAGTTAGCAATTAATAGACATCTCTACCTATATAATGGAAAAATAATTGAAAGGTTATTTTCTTAATTTTAATTTCTTATTTAAAAGCAATTTAAAATTTAGTAAAAAGTTGCAGGACCAGAACAAAGAGCTCTCATATATGCTTTGTCCAGACACCTTTATTCCAGTTTTGCCATTTGTCCTAATAATGACCTTTATAGCCAAAGCATTCAGGAGTATGCATTATACCCACTTGTTTGGCTCTGTAGTCTTCTTTAATCCAGAACAATTTTTTAGTATTTCCTGCACTCGCATGTCTTTGGTCTCTAGTTTTAAGAAGCATCATTTTGTAGATTGTAACTAAATTAGGACCTGTTTCATATTTTCATATGATTATATCTAGGCCATGCATTTTAGGCTGGACTGTCGCAGAAATGGTTTTAATCAATACATTCTTTTAAATGGCATATAGTGTCAGTTTGTCTTAGGTAGTGTTACCTCTGATAACTTGATTAAGATAACGTCTTCTTCACTTTTGGAACTGTAAAGTTACTTTTCCCACCTGCTTTGTAATTAATTTTTTTTGTGTGAAGACAAACTTGGAGACTGTAAAATCACATTCCTCATATCATTTTTGCCGGCTAGTTTTAGTATCCATGGGTGTTTCTTGCCTGAATTAATTGTTATTCTGATGATTGCCAAATTGCAATTTTTCTAATTCCATCTCTGTTTATTAATTTGCATTCTGGAAGGAAGAGATTTAAACATAGTGTAGTGTCAACACCTTGTCCTGTGAAAATGGTGGGAGATAACAGACACGTCTTGAAAACAGAAATTGGAGAAATGGAGAATCTCATAGTTTTCTAACTGTTCTGAAGATTGATCTTCTGTATTTATTCATTTCCTTCAGTGTGGACTCCTGGATTCCTGTTTTCTTATTTTTATTCATTGAGTTATAATTCGTTATCATTATTTTGAGGCTCAAATTATCCCATATTTGGCTAGTGAGAAGCCTTTCAAGCTGGCCTCTGTATTCTTTTATGTGAATGTCTCCACCATTTCTTTGAGCCTTTCTTTGCTTTCTGGCACAAAAAGATGTTCCAGGTTTATTTTGTTATTTTTCAGCCTTAACTTTGCAAACAACCATTTCTTCAAGGAATCCTGGTTTCTTTTAGTTGAGATAGTATTTAGAAACCAAGACTTACACACTAGATGAGCTCATTGCTTCTGAGGTGGTGGTATTCTGGACCGCTCAGCGGATGGACTTAAGAAACACATACACCTATATTTATTTCTCTCTATATATTAAAATTTATGAGTTCACACAGATTACCCGATACCAGTTCACACTGATTCCAACACTACTGGGTTAATTCTAGGTTAACCTCTTTCCCTATTTGTAATTCCTTTCACTGACTAAAAATCCTAGCTCTGTTATCATCAGTATATTCTCTTATTTGCTCAGCCCCGCTCTGAGTAGTCAGTCTCCTGACCCCATGGGGCTGTTACCTCATTCAGAAGACCGCCTTGTATGGATCTCTGCTTTGCAGAGCCACCACCTCAGTGTCTCTGTCATGCAGACTTTGGCCACCACTAGCCTGTCTTCCCATCTCATATGGAATCTGGCTGTTGCTGGGCAATTGAAAGTTTCTGAAATGAATTTGAAAACTGGAAAAAAGCTTTGGAAAGTCTGAGTGAGCACTACATAGTGACATTGTGTTAATGCACATTATTCATATCTTTTCTTCCTCACATAACTTTAGCTCCCCCCTGTGAATGGGGAGGCTATTTAGGATTTTAATGTTAACTATTACATCAGTACTCCAAAAACAAGCAAAATTTTCCTAAAAGTTTGACATTAATAATAATTAACTCAACCATTACTATATATAGTAAGTGAAACCTAAATTGGAAAATGCTATCTACCAAGTAAACGCAGCTAATAGTATTTGTGAACTGTTATATTTTTAGATGTTAAATGTACTAGAAAAATTTGCAGGTCAGACAAATTTCCTGAGGAAAATTATCTTGAAAATGCTTCTATCATTGAAATTGGTGAATTTTTCTATTGTGGAAGAAACTAGGATTAACAAGCTTAGAATGTACTGTCTCTTCTTACCTAGAGATTGCATGACAACAAGCCGTGAAAGCCCAATTTTTAGCTGTTCTTTAACTTAATGCCCTTAGAAGGAATGGATTTATTAACTGAGCCTTGTATTCATTTTTTATTGAACTCCCTCTTAAAGTCAATAGATGTTTTTTTACATTGAGCTTTCTGCTAGTCTTGGTAATAATTCTTGACTGTGGTGTTTTACATTTATTTTATCCAGTGCCCAGAAGTAATTACCATGCACTCAGTAAATATTTGCTGTAGTTACTTGCACAGAAAATCTCTTGAAGAAACTTTCAAATTCCAAGAGGAAAAAGTTGAGCATTTTTGATAATTTTAATAGCAGAAAATTAAAGGAAGCATTCGTAAAGCTATAATTTGGAAATAGAATTTTTGTTGTTGTTGTGATTAAACGTATTTTTGGAAAAACAGCATCCTCTCAGTTTTATGAAGTTAGTCATAGTTTTGAAAGTGTTTATTGCTTTATCTAGAAATGCCACTAAAAAGAGTGAATAAAATTGTCATTTTCCTGGCAGCCTTGGTTAATAGAATCATTTTGTCATCCATTCACTCAAGCATTAATTGAGTTCCTAAGAGGTATCCGCTATTCCATATTTTTGGGGCATTATATAACATGTTGGGAATATAGAAATGAATAAGAAATATTATTTCTTATTCATTTGATATGGAATAATTCTCAGTTTAGTGTTTTAAAGAAGAAAGTGACCGAGGGCTGAGTGCAAAAAATGAAAGAATGAATAATCAGAGATCCACTCTGTTCCTAAGGTGATCTCTTCAGTGATGACAACATAATGAGATATTTAGAAAACCTCGAATAAACATTTGGGTCCCTTATGGCCATTGAATCCACTGGTTTTGTTGAGTCACTTATAAAGAAAGTAAATTCCTTGAATTTCCTTAATTAAAAAAAATTTGATTCTGTATTTATTTTATAATGATAATAGCGTACATTTATAGAATACTTTTACCATTCCTGAGTCATTTCCAAATACATTGTGTTAGTTAACCTTCAGAACAGTCATACAATTTTGAGACTCAATGTTTCTCCAACTTGTTTTTAAGTTTTGTCTCTGTTATCTCTCACCATCTTCACAAAACTAGGTGTTGATAGTATATTCTGCTTAACGATAATAAGATTGCAGTTTACAATAGAAAAAGCAGTAATGCCTTCCCTTAGTGACCATTTTATACCACTGCTGGGAAGAGAGCAGCCTGGTAGTTTTTAAGTTCTGCATGTTCAAACATTTACCAGCATTTACCTAGTGCATCTAAAAATTTCATTTAATTCTTTCATGACAGAAGGTAAGGAAGAAAGTGTGTATGAAAGAAAGTGTGTATTTATTTCTCTTTGGTACAACTACTAATGTCTGGACTTCCCAAGTTCAGGCTGTGGCTTTTAGGTATCCAAATATAGCATGTTGCAGGGATTCAGTCCATGTTACAGACACGCTCCGCCGATCAGCAGGCGGACGGCAGCTCACGCGGGCTCCTCTCTACAGATCAGTGTCTCAGCTGTGCTGAGCAGCTGCTCCTCTGACGTCTCGCTCAGAAGTGACGCCACAGAGCCTACAAACTGAGCTAAGATGAAATATGGAAGGCTTCCGAATTTTTTCTTTCATATTTAAAAGTTTTTTAATGTTTGTATTCCATTTAAAGTTGCTTTTAGTCAAAGTCATGCTATATTGATTTAGGTTAATTGCATTTTTCCGTGATGTTATATCTGTCACTGTAAAGGGAACTTCTGAAGCTTTTATAACTTAAAATCTTCAGTTGAAATTGAACTTAGAAAAGTGGTGAATGCCGCTGTGCCATCCATATTTTATAAAATGACAGTTCCTATAAACATGCCGATAATTCAGATATTTCTCAAACTGTGAATAGTATTTTAGCTTATATATCAGAGAAGCTTCAAAATATAGAACTTCTTTCAATAACCACTTCATATGGCCAACTTTAAATACAGTTATTTTCATTAATAATGTTCTTAATTCTCTATGACCCCCTTACCAAACCTTTGGTATTTATAAATATATTTTTTTTCTTTAATGGAAAGTAGTGAGTATATATTTAATTTTACTATATTTAACTGTATGGTAGTATATTATATCAGAAGTTGATTTTTCTAAAATATATTAGTTTGCCAAAGAAACGGTTATGCCAACTGCTTTCTTAACATTAAGAATATTACAAATGCTGTTTTATCATAAATTTAGATTATACTGATTTTTAAAAAGTAGAGCTATTAAGAAATGAAATACAGAATTAATGTATCAGCATGTCTATTTTATCTAAAGTCTGACACAGTTGTTGTGAATTCGGCTGTATTTTGAAGTTTTTTTCAGCATGGTGAGGAAGCAGAGGAGGAGAAGCTTAATGGTTAAGATTTGAGGCTTTGAAGTCAACAGTTTTGAATCCTCTCTCCACTACTTACTGGTGTGTGAATTTAGACTAGTTACTCATGCTCTCTGAGTCTCAGCTTCCTGATCTGTAAACAAAGATTATAATATTACTTTAAAAATCTACTTCATAAGTTTTCATTTAAAGAATTTTATGAGATAATTCATGTAAGGCATTTTGCAGTTACTGGAAATTGCCAAATTCTCACAAAATATTAGCTGTTGCTATTATTAACATGCTTCTACATGCACACTAATGCTTTACAATTGGAAAATATTTTTTTCCCCCACAGTATTTAGGTGATTCCACAAATTATCTTTGAAGGTTTTTAGGACAGCATGTACTTTTAATATTAAATATAACAGATGAAAACTTATATGGTGGTACTTCACTGAGCCGTTTTGTATTTTTAGGCCTGTAACTTAATACAAGTATATGGCTAAATGCACTGAGTCATTGGTTTTATAAGATTGCCCTTTATAGATGAGAGCAGCAAGTAATATGGATATTCTAATCTTTTGAAGTTGATCTTTCACACTGATTTTTATATATCATGTTTGCTTAAGGCAGGGATGGAAAAGAAGCACACAAATTCTTATTTCATTCTACTGTCAAACACACAAGCTATCAATTGTCACCCTCTAACTTCCATTATGCTATATAGGTCCCTGTGATCCTGTTTTGGAGTCAAGGATTTTCTAGTGCTGCTTTGAAATGAGATATCATGAAGACAGTATTGTTTGTCTTTCATACAACTGTGGGATAGCAAGTAGACAAATAAAAACAAAACAGGTTCTTATATTTAAAGAAGAGGAAAGTCAGTTATACTTTCAACTGATACTTAAATGGAAACTTTATGCTGGTCTGCGTGGTGCCTATCTTATGGAAGCTTATAGTATAGTAGGAATATAAGATGTAATTAAGCAAATAGTTACAAAATAAAACAGTACATATGGCATGCCATTTGGTAGAAATAGTAAATACTGTAGAAATTCAGGGGAGGGAGAGATCACTTTCGGTTGGTGTGTTTCTTATACTAATAACTTAGTTTGCACAACTGAGGATGTACCTATGCATGACTCATGTCTTTTTTAGAAGGCTCCTTCACCTGGGTGGCCACAGGATGCTAGTTTCCTTACCTCTCTGTTGCTGGCTATTTCTAGCCCTTCTTGTCTCTTCATTCCCCCCATTCCTACAGATCCTACTGCTGTCTGAAAGCTTTCTCCCCATAGGACCATTATCATTATCATGTTCACCATTTTCAAGTGCTGGTCCAAATTATTCATATGGCGGTGGTACTGACAGTGGCGCAAGTAGTAAGGGGAATGCGAACAGTTTTGATGCAGAATCAGAAACCTCATTCCCTGTGATAGAAATATCCCTGTCGATAGCAGCAAGGGAGAGGGATAACGAAAAGGACACTCCTCATCTTGCCTCCGTTCCTGTGAAAATCCATAAACGTGTACCCCACCCACACATCCTGCATCCTCACACCCCCTCATCTCCTGGAGATTTGGTTCTGTTCACCCTCTTGGTATCACCATCTCCTTTGTCCCTGAGCCTTTCTGCAGCTCTGAATCCCCTGGCTCTTCAAGCTCCTAGAGCCCCTTGTAAGTCAGAGGAGTCACCCTGTGTTAAAGAACTGGCATAGCTCCATCGAGCTGTTTTGTTACTACCTCTAGGCCTTCAGTAGGCCACAATGTGCACTTGATGTCTCTAGTGGAATCGTGAAACCATTAATGCAGTTATCTATGACAGACTGCTCACATGTAATGTTTGCCTCTTATGTTAGTGTTAATACTATATGTCTGGAAGGTTTGTTTTAAGAGATTTGTGTTTCACGTTTTAGAGTTGTAAACGGTTATTGTTCCGAGTCAGGGGGCCACCTGTATTGGTACTAAACTTGGAGTCAGAAGATTAAAGTTCAAATTCTAGCTTTCCCAGTTACTAGACATATGTGACCATGTGTGTGATTACTTAGTCTCTCTTGGCCAAAGTTCTCTGTATAGATTGTAGAGGTAACAGCTGTCTTTCAAATGTGGTTGGGGCAGGTGGTTAAATGAGAATGTATGTGAAGGTGCATAAAAAAACGTAAAATCCTATATCAAAGGAATGTGGCATTATAATGGTAATAATCATTGTGTTAGGTGGAAGAACCCCCTAGGAACTCATCTTCCAGGAGGCAGGACAGTCATGAGTGTGGGATAAATCCTATGGCAGATAAAAGTACAAGTGATCAGGGGGCACAAGGAAGAGCAGCCGTAATCTGAAAATAGATGGATGGGGACCTTAAAGGTTCAGGGAGAGCAAGCCTGGTAAAGGAGGAAGAAGGAGAAATCATTCTAGGGCGAAGGACTGGCATGGGAGAATGTGGTACATTCAGAAAGCTGCAAGTATGACTGAGCATAAACTGTCTGCTCGCACTACCTAATTTGATTATCAGGACCACTTACCTAACTCTAAAGAGGCAGTGTTACTGCACAGTGGTTAATAACTCTAGAAACAGACTTGGTCTGAAATAATTTATTCATCAGTTATATCTACTAAGAACTTCACTTTCATAAACTTTTAGATTTACCGTGATGATAAAAGTACTTCAAAGGGTTGTTGTAGTGATTATTTGAAATAACATTTCCAAATCTCCCGGTGTTTAATAAATATTATAAATGTTAGAAGCATTTATTGTTGTTGTCTTCAAGGTTTTAGAATTACTCCCCCCCCCACACACACAGTATCCTATAATCTACACTTCTAGGCTGTTTAGCAATTTTTTAAACGCCAACTCTGTTATAATGGAATCATAGAAATAGAACATGAATGAATTTTAAAGATGTTCTAGCTCAGCTTCATTATTTTGTGTGTTAAGAAACTGAAACACAGTTAAATACCCGGCCGTGATGTCACCGTGAATCGGTGGCCCAGCTGGGACTAGAATCAGGTCTCTTTCCAGAGCTGTTTCCATTGGTCTTGGAATAAATTGCTTCAAATCACTCAGAGACACCAACCTATAGCATTGGCCACAGTTCATAGCAGAAACAGTGTAAGTTAACAGTGTCTTTCTGTAGCTTTGACATTTCTGTAGCTTTGCAGATAGGTAAACATTTTTAAAAGGAATACCATACCCTTCTCCGCCCACCTTCTGCAGAAGCGCTCTTTAGCAGCAGCATGTGTGAAAGGACAGTGAGAGGCGGGGAGCGGGTGATAAGGAACTGGATAATCCTTAGATGAATAAATCCTTTGCCATCAAGAATTTCTTATACAGACATATTTCTATTTTGTTTATTTGGGTCTTCTCACTAAAATGTGAAAATAGAAATACTTGTCAATGATACATGCTCTATTTTTTTTATTCAAGAAGATCTAACAGATAGCTTGTTGAACACCTTTTGTGTACCAAGTACTAAGGATAGAAAGTAGCTTATGCTTTAGTGAATAAACATGTTGAAATAATAATACAGATGAATAATTATAATTAGTTAAATGCTATATGATTTATGATCATATAGCAATGTTTGGGAAAGTTTTGACTGAGATATGAAGACTCAATAGAGTAAATAGGTGAGGAGTCTCAGGGATGGAGAAAAGGGTCTCACACTGAGGAAAATGTGCAAAGGCCCTGCGGCAGGACGTGATATATTTGGAGTAGAAAAGACTAATACAAAATACGGGTCCTAGTCATGAGAAGAGAAGTGAAGGTATTTGCTAGGCATCACTGAAGTAAATCAACAGCACGATAAGTGACCCTACCCCTGAGGTAAACTGTGTGCTCTCTATTAGAATTTTGTTGTTTTAAAGATTGGCTATAAAGAAAATTACTTTAGAACCACTGTAGAATTCAATTTATTAGGTAGAGTAATGCTAAGATTTGGGCACTTTTAACTATGTATTCTTTTTCATTTGATGTTTCTTTCTACCCTGACTTACTGGGAACTGAGGGAATATTTTGATGTACTGGAGTGTTTAGATCAGGGACTTCTGCTGTTGATCAATTGAACAGCCTAGAAATGACGGAGAAAATCTTATCCTGTTTTCTTGGCTGAGGTTTTTGTGTGGGTGTGTGAGGTGCAGCTGCACTGTTGGTTTCTTGGCAGTCAAGACAGGGCAATTCTCAGTGCAGTTCATCTCGAAAAGAAAGAAATTTAAGAGTAAAAAAGCTACTTTGAATGTATTAAATTCAGCGGGGAAAGCACCCAGGGCCTGAACCTTTGGCTGATATTCTAAGTTATTAGGGTAAATGGATGCAGCAGCCTCAGGCACATGTCCAGACTTATGGCAGGAACACATGTAGGAGAGAAAAAAAATATCACATGTAAATTTTTAAATGAATTTTTGTTAAGTTTTTATTAATGATTTATTTGAGCTTTTTCTTTAAAGAACACAATGAAAAGGTAGATTGTGAAAAATAAGCTTTGCATAAGTGAATTTATAATTTTCTATAGTTTATCAGAAATCTTTTCTCAGATATGTTTCTATACAGATGGGTTTCCAGATCTGCTTTTATTGCTCACTTGTTTTCTTCACTTTTCTTTGACCTTTTCTGTGGTATATAAGCAGTTTTCTGCCCAAAACCTTCAAGTCAAGTGCAGACATTATGGAGCTCTTCATGTTTCAAGCACTTGTATCCTTTTCTTTGAATAAATTATCATTGTCCTTCAAGCAGAAATCTGAGTTGCTTCTCATGTTTAACTGCTTGCTTGTATCTCCACTATTATTTAATATTATTGCTCTCAGAGTAGCACAGAGTCAGGTCCAAAGGTCTGTTGGCTTGAGTTCAAATCAAGTCTGGCTGCTGACTATCTTATAAATTTCTATAAGATATTGTCCTATAAATTTCTCAGTTTCTCATCTCCAAAATGGAGAAAATCATGTTAGTGCCTAAATGTTTTGTGTGGTTTGGTTTGCTTGTTTGTTTGTTTTTTACATTTTAAAGGAAAAAAATGCATATAAAGGGCTTAATTCAAAATGTCTTGGAGAAAAGATGTTAACTGTCATTTTCTTCATGATGTGGGGCTAGTCTCCTAGAATCGATTACTAGCTATCTTTACTCTTATGGGAGATCTCATTCAGTCTAAAGACCATCTGTGCCGGTGACTCCCAATTTATATCTCTAGTCCTAATATCACTTTTTCTTAAGCTCTAGATTTATGTATCTGATGGCTGCTGTATATCTACCCGTAAACATCTAGTATACACTTCAAACATAACATGTCTAAAAACAGAACTTTTGATCTTCGTCACCTGCCCCTGCTCTCCTTCCCAGTCAGTTTGTCCCCATTATTTCTTACCTCAGTCAATGGCACCATCCTCCGTACTTTTTTTTTGGCTTTCCTCTAGCTACCAACTCCCACATATTTCATCAGCACATCTAACAGCATTATCCCCAGAATATGTCCTGAACCTGACCATGTGTGTCACCATATTCTAGTCCAAGGCAATAAGCTTTTTTGCTTGGACGGTTATGTAAAAAATGGTCTGCTTATTTCTTTCAGTTTTCAGTCTTGTCTCCTATAATCTATTCTCCACATTTGGAAGATTTTAAAAACATAGATTATTTTTACCTCTACCTTTTTCTTATTGAAATTAGAAAAATATCTAGAATTTTTGAAAATCCACTATGAGCTGGCCCCTCTCACTGCTTTTTTCCGATCTCTCAAAAACAGCAAATTCATTCCTATCTTAAGGCCTTTACACTAGATTTTCCCTTTGTTTGGGATATTTTTCTCTCAAATTGTTCCAGTGTTGGCTCCTTGTAATCTTCACATCTTGGTTTAGATAAAAGCTCCTCACAGAGGAGGCTTACCTTGATGTCTTTGCTTCCTTTCTTTAATAGCCGATCAATATCTGAAATTTCTCTCCCCTTTTCTTCTTTCCTTTATAAATTGCCCCTCCCCACTCCTAAAATAATTTCAAGTTCCATGAGGGCAAGGACTTTATTCGTCTTGTTTACTACCATATGCTCTGTGCTTAGAATGGAACTTGATGCTTTATAGTATTATATGGGTAGATGGCTAAATGAAAGGGTGATGAATAAATATATATCTGGTAAGTTTAGTACAATTAGAGAAATAATGGATTACTTCACCCTCTACAAACTTTGCATAGATGGTTATTTTAGAATGAACTATGGTAATATTTTATCTCTTTAATGTGTTTTCTCTGTTCTAGATTGTAAGCCCTTGAGGGTAGGAGGTATACCATCTCTATTGTTTTTAGCTTCTCAAAGAACGCTAAATACCATTTTAGTACTTACCATTGATTGAATAGAATTGAAAAGTTCAATCTAATGTCTTTATCTCCTCTGATGTTATAGTAATTATATATATGTATATATTTATGTATGTATGCATAATAGATGGATAGAAATAATTTATCTAAGTTCTCAAAACAGGTGTGTATAAAATATGCCTTCCGCTTTTATCTTTTGTAGTTCACAATTGGACCCTTGATGATACGCTTCAGTGGTTGATAGAATTTGTTGAGCTACCCCAATATGAGAAGAATTTTAGAGACAATAATGTCAAAGGAACGACACTTCCCAGGTGAGGCTTTATTATCCAAATGTAGGTATTCCACTCTTGGAAAATTATATGCTAGATGTTACTTTTCAATTCCAAATCTATAAATTACTTCCATAGCTAAGATCTCAAAGGAAATATAAATATATCCATTCATTAATTTTTTTAAGGTATGAATTTATAAGTTTTAAATCAGTTTTTCTTGTCTGAATAATTAAGCTCTAAAAAATTTAGACCCAAGAAGTTTTGAGAATTAGAAGATGGGCCAGTTATATCTTTTTTAGATAACATCAAAGGGCCAACCTCTGACTGCCTGGTAAATATAACAAAAAATATTTGATACAGATCCACTCTTGTGAAAAGATCTATTTCAATGAATTAACATACAGATTCTTCTTAATTTGTGTTTTTTAAATAATAATAACTTAGTATTAATGGCTATAAGTTAAACCCCCCAAAAGCGAAGTTTAATAAACAAAATGTAAATAATACTAACCATTTTTAAATGCATATTACATAGAGGTACTCTATATTATCTCATTTAAGCTTCATGGTTAAAATGAAATATTATTATTATCCCTGTTTTACATATTTAGAAAAGCAAATCAGAGAGAAGTTAAATATTTTGCCCAAGGCAGCGTTTGAGCCCAGATAGATCTGATACCAGAGTCTAGGATGCTAATTTCTTCTTTAGATGTCTGGAATTAATTGTCACTAGTTTATTTAATTATATTTTTAAAATCTCCATTAGTTAACTTAATAATCTTTCAAGATTTAAAATGTTAAAATTTGTAATGATTCTACCAGAACTTGACACATACAAAAATCATTTATGTCTCATTCCTTCTTGGATTTTTTATTATATCAAAAAGACTCTAATCCCTTTTTTACCTTTTATTATATGTAATGGAATATGCATATTGTATTTCTAATCAATTTGCTTACATACCCTATTTAATTTCTTGCTTTGAAATTTGTATTTCGATCAAGTTGAAAATTTTCATATTTCCCTTGAATGTATTCTGAACATCAACATCAATATTTCTGATTTTACTATGCATATGACTATAGTGATGAATTATGGGGATGAGAGTCAATTCAACAATTGTGTGTTGAGTTTCCTTTATGTTTATAGTACAACTAGATACTGGAAAGAAAACAAAAATAAAGTATGGCATAGTTCTTGCTTTTAAATAAGACAAGTTTCTGAGTTATAACCAAATAGGATGGTA
The DNA here is from genome assembly GCF_014176215.1 of Rousettus aegyptiacus. Classification (NCBI taxonomy): domain Eukaryota; kingdom Metazoa; phylum Chordata; class Mammalia; order Chiroptera; family Pteropodidae; genus Rousettus; species Rousettus aegyptiacus. The sequence continues at coordinate 15,034,562 of NW_023416285.1, forward strand.
GAGCATTAAAATGAGATTAGAATTTTTCGAGTTATACATGTTACCCTGGTTATGAAGAACTCATAGTATTTTTCTTATGTTGTCTTTTGGGAAGTTTCTTTATATAACAACTTGAAATAGTCTGCTGCATGTTTTGCTAATAACTATTATAGCCACTTTTTTTCTTTTGAATAAGTAAAGGTTATCAGAGATACCTCAAATTCTGGTAGAATTGTTGAGATATTGTCGCACACTTAATCAAGATCAGTTTTTAAAAATAGTGAACATGTTTCTACAGAAAAAAAGTTATAAATGTAGAAGCTTTTAGGTCAGTCCACTGGAGCCTTTTTGAGTAGAGGAGAAAGGAAAGCTGGAATACCATTCATTAAGCCCCTCCTGTATGACAATTTACAGGGGCAATATCAGTTCATTTAAACAACTATGTAAGTTACAGAGCTTATGTAGGATAATTATAGATATGAGTTATTTATAAGAATGTATAAGAAAATATATTACACATTTCAGATGTACACACGCCTGAAACAATTCATTATTATGTTTCCTTTCTGTGACATCAAAATATTGTTACCTCTGGAATAGGTAGCCAAAATTATTAGTTTAACATTAGTTATAATGGTTATCTTAAGCCTTTTACTGTATTTTCTAAACTCTGTAATTCTTATTACCAGAGCTTATCTAAGGCTCTCTTCACCTGATACATGCCTCCTCATTCCTTTCAGACCTGTGTGAACTTCCCTGACATCCTCACCCACTCAGGTAGAATCACTTCCACCTCTGGGCTCATATTGAACTTTGCATTAAATTCTGTTACATAGTTTCCTTTTTACTACATCTCATTGTCTTTCTTAAAATTAGTCTATTGATAGTGTTGCTATGAATTCATTCATGCATCCATCCATGCATTCCTTCATTATACAAACATTTATCAAGCATCTACTTTTGCCAAGCACCATGCTAGTTTTGGGGATATAGAGATAAGACATAGATTTTGCCATCGAGGAGCTTGATAAGTGTCATGTTAAAGGAGTAAGAGGAACATACACATAAGGTACCTGTGGAAAAGATGAAGGAAGGCATTATGTAAAGGGAAAATTAGAATTCTTTACTCTCTAAAGTTTTATAGAAGCCTCATATGAGTTCCTGTAACTTATCCATGCTCAGAGGTTCTGATATCTTTCTAAGTAGAATATAGTGGTTCTTATACAGTCATTGGAATCATACATGTTTGGGTTTGAATCTCTGCATTACCTTTTACTAATTATGTGACCTTTGGGCAAGTTATTCAACCTCTCACTTACCTTAGTTTCCTCATCTATAAAATGGGAATTTTATATATATTGTAGTTTTTTTTTTAAATTAATTAACCCTTTGACACAGGACCCGGCATATAGTACATGCTTGTTTTTATGGTCATTATTAGACTTTGTGTTATAAGACCTTTATTGGCATCGTATTTGGTTGTTAAGAAATCGTAGTTGATTACTGGGCCACTTGGATTTGAAGTTCAAAACAAAGTGATTTTATTTCCTTATTTTACCTGTAGGGGGCGTTTGGCCCTTTTGGCCTCCTACAGGTTTTCTTCATTGCTAATAAAATGGTTAAGTATTTATTATTACATAAATTCTTCAATTTACTCCCCCAACTGGTGATAACTTCTTACTTCTCACTTATGACTTCAGCAGTCTTTGTTTAATTTTTGAGCAGTTTACACATTATAATGTAAAGTATAGACTTTTAAGATACTTTTAAAGAAAAGCAACATGATCTAAATTGAGAAATATTTTTAAAGTCTGCTGTTGATTTTCTTGTTCTTCGTGAAATGATAGAAAATTGTCAAAGGTAATTATGATTATAAAATGTTTTGAATTTGATAAATTCTTAAATCCTAATTAGTTAAAGCATAAAATAACAGAAAATAAAAATATCAACCTAGCAACTTAATTATTAACATACCAGAATGTTTGTACAGTTAAGTTTTCATGGAAAAGTTCTTCGATACATGTAATAGACTATTAAATCATACCTAAATGAGTCTTACAGTAATCACTAATATGTAAAATATTAAACATGTTGCTCAAATATTTAAACTTTCATACTAGAAATATTTTTACTTAATATATTTGTATTTTTTAAATGAACAGGATAGCAGTGCATGAACCTTCATTTATGAGCTCTCAGTTGAAAATCAGCGACCGGAGTCACAGACAAAAACTTCAGCTCAAAGCTCTGGATGTGGTTTTGTTTGGACCTCTAACACGTTAGTATTCTCTCTCACTGAGTGGGATGCAGAAGGATAAATAATCAGATCATCTGTTTGTTTTCTAAAGAAGGAAAAAGTAAGAAAGGTGGTAATAGGCCTCTAAGAAGAATCATCTCTTAGGTATAAAAGAAATGTAATACTGTGTTAAAACAAAAGATTTATAGGGTGAGTTTTTTAATCATTGAAATATAGAGTGAAATTTTCAAAGCCGATTACTGATGTAAAAAGTTATAAACACTATGTTAGTTGATAATTCACAATTAAATTTTTAGATTTAAATTTCTAGATCTTTGTAGCAGTTATAATATTGATCTTATTATAGCTGAATGTTCACTGAAGAAATTCTTTAAGAATTGGTGCAATCTAACCATCTTGAGGCATGAAGTAATAGAACCTAACGTGATTTCATTAATCACCAAGAAGATAAGTTTTTAGCTATAGAAAGAAGCAGAGACCTACTTTGAAACATTACAATGTAACAGGCTATCCTGGCAGAAAAACAAGGTGGAGAATGTTGTCTGATTGTTCTTAGGTTGATTTGAAGAGGAACACTTAAGAGATTGCACTGTCATATTTGTAAAGAAAATAAACCCGTATTTCTTTAATTTGAAAGGAATACTTTTTCCCAGGAGGAAAGTTTAATATGTTTGTTTAATTTAATTTCAAATATCAGAAAACTTTGGGAAAAAGTTTAAAGAGTACACATTTTAGAGGAATAATGTTTTATTTTTCAGAAGCCTAAAAAAGAACAACAAAATTAATACACGAAAAATGGCTTCCACAAATTACAAATTAGGAAACTAGTGTATTTTACTTCAATTCTTGGAGTTAGGGGACTTGCAGGTTTCTCTGATACTATCTTGAGAGCAGCCCTGCTAAAAAAGGGTTACTGGAGTGGTTGGATGGATTCCATGGCTTTACTGGTGGTTCTTTTTTGGCGCGGGCTAAAAGAGCAGCTGGTGAAACAGCTGGAACTTCCCTTGTGAGGGTAGGTGGAAATGCACCATTGGTGGCAATTACAACCCCTAGGAAATAGAACACGACTGAAATGCCACGCATTCCACGGAGATGGCACCCTTTCTGCCTTTTCCTTGTCCCAAGTTTTCGACTGAATCTATAGGGACTTGTCTTCTGTGAGATTCTCATTTTTTCATATAACTGATTGGTGAAAATAGAATTAAACTGTAGAATTTATCTCTATGTACAACTTGGTCAGGAGTATTTATTTTTTATTAATCCAGGAACAAACCACCCAGTTAGTCCAAACAATGTATTATTGTTTGAAAAGAGACCATACTAGTCTCAAAGAATGTTGAAAATAAATGTTTCAATAAACAAACCAGTTAAGTTAATGATGCATTACCTTTTCAATGTGTTTGTCTTAGAATTATTTTTTGAGTGAATGAGCCCTACAGTCAGAACACCCACGTTAGATTTATTAAAAAAATAGCACTGTCAAAAAAAAAAGCAGATATATTTTAAAGGCGTTTTCACTGAAATCTTTTCCAGTTTGTGGCACTTACTGTAGTTTGGGATTTGTCCATCTATTTATTGTTATATCTGGTGATTATATTTCGATCTGAACTGGGCTCATAATTTAACTATAGCCTGAGCCGAACCTCTTAGTTTTAGCCAGAAATAAAAATAGATCCGTTTGAGACTTCAGTCTTGTGTAGTTCTTTTCTTCCACCATAGGCGAGGGAGTACGCTCTATCGGTGTGCAACCCCGAGGGGCTCTGATGTAGAGCACGCTATTTATCACACTGCGGAAGCACATACGAACCTGAGCCTTGTAAACGTGAGAACTTTCCATTTCTGTAGAGCTCTTCATCTCTTCAGATTTGCAGAATGTCTTCCTGCTTGGAGGCCAGTTATCTCTTTGGAACAAAAACATTTTATTGTATTATTTATCATTATGTCTCCTTCCACAGAGCCCCCCGAAAATTAATAATTAATAAAGTTTCTAATAAACTAGGAAATTATTTGAGTAGTGAATTCTGTGTTTCGTGTCACTGGAGATGGTAGGCCCTGGCTCTTTACTCTTTGCTTAGGAACAGTGCTGGGGGGCACTGTCCTACCTGGCCTGGTAAGGCGGGTGATCCTGTTCTTTCCTTCTAGTATCCCACATGTCTGTGGCAAATAGCCACCTAAAATAATAACTTATTATGGTCATTCAACCTGTGGTTTCTCAACCTTGGCACTATTCACTTTTTGGGTTGGATAATTCCTAGATAATTCTGTGTTTATCCATAGTGGTTAGGATGGGAAAGTGATTGTCTTGTGCATTATTGAATGTTTAGTAATATCCATGGCCTCTAGACACTAGTAGCAACTCCCCTCACCCCCCTCCATCCTTCCAATTGTGACAAGCAAAAATTGTCAAATGTCTGCTGGGGGGACTATCTCCCTTGGTTGAGAATCACTGATGAATTGTAATTCGTTATGTGGCCATATGCTTGGGAAGATGCTTTTTGGTGAATTATTAGGATTCCCAATTGTGTATCAAAGCATGACAGCTGCCTAACTTGACTGAAGGAAAGGAGTTGGAATGTCTAAGGTGATGCTCTTCATGACACCTTTTACCTGGAGGACCGTTCTTGCGGTACATGATTGGAGCTGCCGTTGCATTTTCGGGGTCCCCAGAACTTTTGTTACTACCTCCTGTACCAGCAGAAGCATGGTGCATCGACGTGGGTTTATCTCTGTTCTTCCTGTATGTCTGCTATATCGGAAGGTTATAATAAGCACATTGATTATTTAAAAAGCTAGGGCTTACATATGAGAGGAACATCTTCATATTTGTTTTATTTTTAGGTACCTACTACTTTTTTAAAAAGTGTCTCTGTATACTGAGATTTTGTTACATTCAAAGATTAATTTAATCATCTGTAATTCTCTCTTCATAGGACCTCCTCATAACTGGATGAAGGATTTTATCCTTACAGTTTCTATAGTAATTGGTGTTGGAGGATGCTGGTTTGCTTACACGCAGAATAAGACATCAAAAGAACATGTCGCAAAAATGATGAAAGACTTGGAGAGTCTACAGACTGCAGAGCAAAGTCTAATGGACTTACAAGAGAGGTGAGTAAAATAAGCGATAGATCTTATTTACGTAGGAAAATACAATTTCTGGAAATGTAATATAGGTGTGTATGTGCAGACTTATATTTAGGTTGGTACACACATCAGGAATGTATGTACACCTCATTTCATATTTTTATGAAAGTATTATAATTATAGATTTTTTTCGTAAAGGTATGCACTAGGAAATAAATGACTAGAGACCAGAGGAATAAATAATATATAGGTGGAATTATATGTGCAGTTAAGTTATATTTTTTTAACATGATTTAAATAATTTTACGTGTTTCTTAAAAGTCTCTTTGCCGAGAAGAGCATTTCCCTGCTATCCCTGTATTTTGAGCTCAAGACAACCAAAATAGCTATATGTTAGGCTACCTGAAGCTTTTGTTATCCAAAATTAAGATTAATATAAAATGCTGCAAATTTTGTTTGAAACATGTATCCTGTTGCTTATACATATTTATTCTTCACCTAAAAAATGAAATTTTGGAAACCTTTGTGAGGCTTTGAATTTTTATTGTTCTATAAGGCTTGAAAAAGCACAGGAAGAAAACAGAAATGTTGCAGTAGAAAAGCAAAATCTAGAGCGCAAAATGATGGACGAAATCAATTACGCAAAGGAGGAGGCTTGTCGACTGAGAGAGCTGAGGGAGGGAGCTGAATCTGAACTGAGCAGACGTCAGTATGCAGAGCAGGAACTGGAACAGGTATTCACGTTTAAAAAAAGTGTTAGGATCTTTGTATGGCCACTCTGAGGAGTGTTTCTGCTTTTGTTCAATCTCTATGTTTATTTCCATTGTATTCTCTTCTTTAGTTAATAAAAGAATCATTTGTTCATGTTTTTAGCATTGATCAAAGTCTAGACAGCAAAATAACAAAGTAGTAACTAAAAGTTGCCGTCAAGTTCACTCATTCATGAAATCTTAACTTGTGCCATGTTAATTATTGTGAGCGAATTTAAAACATTTATTTTTTAATAGCTGTAATATGTTTCGGTATAATATATCTAATATTAAACTACTCTGCAAAGGTAAAGAATCTATTAAACTTCCATTTAAATCCTGTTAAGTGGTTTTAGAACAAAATCCGTTGAAAATTCTGAGGTTGTCTAAAAGACCTTCCAGTATCTGCTAGTACTACAAGGGTGAATATGGGAATTCAGGTATCATACCGTCTTTGAAAAGGAGAGTGGGGTGATTCTGGGAGAATTTTAATTATAGGCAGATGTATTTTTCTATTCCTGCTATAAAAAATTACCATTAACTTGTTTGCTTTGAAACCGCACATATTTATTACCATACAGTTCTGGAAGTCAGAGTCTAAAATAGGTCCACAGGACTGCATTCCTTCTGGAGGCTCTAAGGGAGGATCTGTGTCCCTGTCTTTTCCAACTCCTAGGGGCCACCTACATTTCTTGGCTCAGGACCCCTTCCTTCATCTTCAAAGCATGTCACTCCAGCCTCGTCCATGGTCTCATCTCCTCCTTTTGACTTTGACCCTTTCCTTACTGATAAAGAAACTGAAGGAGAAAATCAGGGTGAGAAAACTTGCTCAAGATTAGAGAGTGACGCACCTGTAAGGCAGGGTCAATAACCTAGGTGTTCCTCTTCCCACTTTGCTTTCTGCATTGTTCCCCTCTCAGTCAAGTGCTAAATAAGACAGAAAGCTGTGTGATGAATGAGTTTCAGTTTCAACTCCTGAGAAAATGTTCACTGTGCATCGCTATTTCCTTTGTTTGTTATTTTTGACTGAATTCAGCCATCTCTTTTGTTAACTGTTAATTATTCTTTCTCTCATATCCCAGACATCTGTTTTATTAAATATTATTTTACACTTGTGAGAACTCTCTGACTATTCCCACTGAGACTTCCTAACTCTTGGTTTGTTCCGGGTACTAAACTAAAAAACTTCTTAGCTTTTTTCCTGAATGTTGCAGATAGGAAAAAGCAAATCAGAAAGCAGTATGAGAATTCTTTTATAGAGGCACAATCTGGTAACAGCATTTTACTGGTGAGTGCCTTACAGTGAGGGAGAAGATAATATAAAAGAGTGCCCAAGAATCACTAACATTGTCATCAGAGGTTTTCAGCATAGGGGGCTTACACTCAGTAGATCCTAAGATGACCATCACATTATGTGCCTGTACAAAATTAATAATCCTAATGAGATTGCGAGTCACTAATACGTGGCTTTTAAGAAGAGAAAGGGTATTTAAAAAGAACACTGCCCAATATGATTATAGTAATAAGAAACAATTTTATGAATGTTTATGTGTGTTTTTGTGCATATTGCAAATGGTTTGCTCCTAAATTTTAATCTTCATAATACATATGCATTATCCTCATTTACAGATGACATATGTAAGGTTAAATGCCTTAAGTCACACAGCTGTTCAGTGGCAAAGGCAAGATATCGTGTCTTATTCCAAAATCCATATTTTCCCCTGATGCTATTGATAGCTTTGTTTATACAAGTTAGTTTAGGAAATTAATTTACATATACCATCACATAATCTACAGTTTCACATAATTTGAAGCATTACTATATCTTGTCTAGGGATAATCAATGTCTCAAAATTAGAAGGCAGGAAAATCTGTTACATATTTTATATAGTGTTATTTTCTCTAAAACAAAATCTTTAGGGTACGTAGTAGTACCACTTTATATTTTGTGTGGTTTAAATTCTTTTCACATAAGTTATTTCGTTTTTAAAGTCTGAAGAAGCCTAAAGTCAGAACAAGTCATAGTACCCCTGTTCTACATGACTCAGTAAGCCTCAGAAAGTAAAGATCTTGCTGAAAGTCACAGGGGGTAATACATGATAAAGTTGGGGCTAGAAGCCAAGTTTTAAGATATTTAGGCTGGTTTTCTTTTTTTTCTGTGATATCATGTTTTTACTTATTGCTGTTGTATTTCTAAGAACAAAAATTAAAAAGAATTTTCATATTTTAAACAATTTAATAATTTATTATTTGTAAAAGCTATTAATTACTTGATTTTCACTGCTTTTATCCCCCTGTAAGTAACAAGGCAATTCAAATTAAGGGTTGGAATTTAGGTCAAATGATAAATTTAGGAATAATAGCAGAAAAAGCAGTTAAAATAGTTACTATTGCTGGATAATCAGATTTTTTAAGATTTTGAGACATTATTTGACAGCCAGCCAATGTCAGCTTCAGTTTGTGCTAGAAATATATCAATTCCATGCCAGGTACATTGAGCTCTTTTATGTGAAATAAATTTGTGAATATAATAGTAAGGAATATTAAGGATATAATATTAAGAAACTTGAGTGCAAGTTGTTTGGATTTTCTGTATAGAAATTTTAGCTTTAAAGTCTTGTGAGAAGAAGGGCCTGTAGCCCTATACTTTGTGGTGTTACGTGGACCTGCGTTTCACAGGACCTGGGCTCAGATTCTCTTCTCTGGGGAGATTAGCAAAGACGCCTCACAGCTTAGCCAAATGTCTTATTAAACACAGTGTTGCCCCAAGCACATGGCACAGTGAATCATGTCAGGGAAATGTTGCTTAGGATTTGTTTTCAGAGAGTAAGTGCTATCTTACCCTTCAGTGTCTTCTTATACAAATTGTCTATTAAGTGTCCCATTGTGATTTTTTTTTAAATTCTTATAGTTTTAAAAAACTTTTCTACATAATTTTTTTCCTACAGTATCCGACAGCTATTCTGTTTCTTTATCAGTGATTTGTGTATAGTACTCTTCTTAGTTTAGTCTGGCACACAATAAGTTTGTTTAAATAGGTTGGGTTTGTTCCGATTGAACATTCTTTTACACTTTAGCTTAGGAATCGAGTTTTAGTTATCTTATTTAGCTTTGAGGAAAATTAATCTGCAGTTATGGTGTTCCCAAAGCAAGATCCTCCACAGTTCACTCATCAGTCTGTCTGAAGATCTTGAGCATGTGTACCTAATTCCATAAATTCCATCCTGTGTCTTTACGTAACTTTAGCTTGAATTCTTGATTGTTGAAGTGAATTATTCCTAGAATGGGTTATCTCTTCCTTCTGTGTCCTTCACTTAGTGAGGCTTTCTTAAGAGTTTTTCCTTAGCGTTTAATGCCACCTCACACACTAAGCATTGTAGTTTTCTCTTTATTACCTGGCTCCCCTAAAGGGCAACTGGAAGAAAGACTTTGACACTGAAGGCTATGTATAGTTTCTCATGGAAAAATCAAGTGGACTCTCACTCAAATCTACTTTCTCAAAATTTACACTTGGTTTGCAAATGCTGATTCATGTCCTCTCTGGTATATTAGAAGCAGTGAGTTAAACAGAACTGGTAAAAGACACTGTAACGGGAAGATGTATTTGTAACATTGAGAAATAACTGGCCGTAAAGAAGATGTCATGAAAAACTTCAAAAAATGGTATAATTACTTTAAAAAGTAAGTGTATAGTTAAGGAGCTACAGTAAGGTTTTATGAGAGATGTGATCAGCCTTAGTTTGTATATGTCCTGGATTTTTCTCTCTTGGTGAGTCTGGCTACGATAAAATATAAAAAGTAAAGATTGCAGCTTATATATACCAGGGCTTTACAACTGTGCTTAGTGAGTTTAAGATGCACTTAAAACTTCAGCTTTAGTTTAATGTTAAAAATATATTGTTTTAAACTTTGTGTTTTAAAAAGATGTTTACAAAGAGCATACTTAAAATGGCTTTTCCTCATAAATTTGATACTAAAATATCTTAATTTCTTTTAAAAAATTTAAATATCTTAATTTAATTTAATTTAACTATCTTAAAGAAATTTCTCTCTCTCCTTTCCCCTTCCCCTCTCCCTGCCTCCCTCCTGCCCAGGTTCGAATGGCTTTAAAAAAGGCCGAAAAAGAATTTGAACTCAGAAGCAGCTGGTCTGTTCCAGATGCACTTCAAAAATGGCTTCAGTTAACACATGAAGTGGAAGTTCAGTACTACAATATTAAAAGACAAAATGCTGAAATGCAATTAGCTATTGCTAAGGATGAGGTACTCTATTGTATTTCAAAACTTACTAAATTTCTAGAAGGATTAACCAATTGGGATACAAAAGTGTGAATAAAACTTTGTTATTGCAGAATCTTTTCTTGAATTCAAGCTTATTGCATAAATTGGCACTCATAATCACAGGTTATATAGTAAAATTACTTTATTTAGAGAAGTATATACCTTTCAGAATGACCTCAGTGTCATTTAAAAATCATCTCTATTGTTATTATCATAAATGTTTTATACAGAGCTTTTCTCCTCCAGGTTGCTGCTTCATATGTGATTCAGGTTAGTAGTTACTAGAAATTAATGTCTGACTTTATTAAATTGTGTGAAATAAGATTGTCTTAATCTGATTTCTAGCAAAAAAAAAAAAAAAGCTCAGTTCATTCACTAACACCTCCATTGCAGTAGGATACAATGTCATTCTGTTAGTTTTAGTAGAAAAATTCTCTAGAACAAAGTTTTGAATTGTCGATTTGCTTAGGAAAGCATGCTTTTTTCCCCCTCATCTGTTTTCTCTTTTGGAAAATAGGACTATATGTTGCCTAATAATTCTCCATTGATTTTGCGATTATTAATATATTCAAAACAAAATAAACTACATTAGTATATGTGTGTTTTTCCCCAAACCTAGCCTTGTTTTTCTTCCCTTTGGTTTCCAGGCAGAGAAAATTAAAAAGAAGAGAAGCACAGTTTTTGGGACTCTGCATGTTGCACATAGCTCCTCCCTAGATGAGGTAGACCACAAAATACTGGAGGCAAAGTAAGAATGTTATTTTAGCTATTTGTTTATTTCCGTTGCGTCGAAATGTGTAATTTATGGACGATTTATATTTTAATTTGTTATTTTATCATATATAATTACATAATTTATACTAATTCTAAGAGTATGTAATTTCTTCTTGAAATTAGTTAATTGCCATGATCTGCTCATGTAGTTGCCTTTTTCCAGTACCATATTAAAGACTCTTTGAAACAACAAGCAATTTACTTCCTATATTGGCTTTTCCAGGAAAGCTCTCTCTGAGTTAACAACTTGTTTACGAGAACGACTTTTTCGCTGGCAACAGATTGAGAAGATCTGCGGCTTTCAGATAGCCCATAACTCCGGACTCCCCAGCCTGACCTCTTCCCTTTACTCTGATCATAGCTGGGTAGTGATGCCCAGAGTCTCCATTCCACCCTATCCAATTGCTGGAGGAGTTGATGACTTAGATGAAGATACACCTCCAATAGTGTCACAGTTTCCTGGTAAGTTGTGGGTTCAAAAAAGAGAGTACAGTTTTTAAAATAACTTTATGCCATGCCCTTTGTAGATCATTTACTTTGAAATCTGTGATAAATTTTTTTTTTCATTCTTTATTTTCTCTTTTTGTTGTTAATAACTTGTGTTTACTATTTGAGAATACTATAGGAGTGTGTGTATATATTTACGTTTATATTTTACACATATGTGGTAACACGCACATCGTACATGCCAGACCATTTGCACGAATGAAGTGCTGGGCTTTGAGGAAAATCATTCCTTCAAATGACAGCTTAATCTAAACAATAAAAAGCAAAAATCAGGAGGAGACCTTGGAAACCTGAATTCCAGTCTGAGCTCTGTCACTGACTCTCCAGCTGTGATTTATTTTAAATTGAGTTGTCAGTCCCATTAGGCATGTTTTTTAATATTTTGTTTTGATTTTTTCAATTGTTTTTTTTTTTTTTATTGAAAGAGTATCAACTGTCTTAACTCATGAAGCATCAAATTGATTTTTCTTTATACAAAATTTAGCTGTCTATTTTAGAAAATCTTGTATATTTTTTTGATGCTAGAAGGTGGAGCTCCTCCCAAAGGTGGTTTTAACATGTGCAGTTCCCATTATGTCCCTTTGTTATGCTCTATTCTTTGAAAATTTTTATATCGTAGAGTACACATTTTGTTAGGAAATGGAAATTTAACTATTTTAGATTTTTTAAATAAATTTCAGGATTTATTAATAAATATTTGGAATTTTTATAAAGTTATGGTTTGATTTTAAAATTATGTATTTCATATATTAGAAATCATTCAAGCAATTCTTTATCCTTATTATTCCCGAACCAATTCATTTTCCCAATCTTTCTGACCTTTTTGAACAGTTTGGATTGAACAGGATTCCAGGGAATGGAGAGTAGAATTTAATCATTGATTGATTAGTTGAAAACTTATGTGGAAATTTTAGTCTTTGAGACAAATCATGATGTATGAGCATTTTCCAGATTGAATTTTTCTATTTAAATGTTACAGTTTTTATGAAGTTATGATTTCGAAAGGGTTCTAATTTTTAAAATAATTTTATGAAATAATGCTCTAAGTTTGCAAGTAAACAATCAGTGACTGTGTGATTTTGTTCATTTCTGTGGTGATAATTCCCTGATTTAATGACAGGCAAATAATGCAAGCATTACGGGGAGGCAATAAACTTGTGAGAGGACAGACCGTAAATGTCCCAGGTCCTGGAGGTGTGTGGCTGCACTTTTTTCACTGGTCCCACACTTCGGGATAGTGATGGCTGCAAAGTTATATCTAGATAGGGGCCAGCTCTACTGTTTGAACTATGTCAGCTCGTGTCTGTTTGAATTATGTGCCTAAGCTTGCCAAATGCAACACTGATTCATAAGTGTATAATTTTGTTTGAAAACTATAGCTTTTTAAAGTTGCAATTCCTCCTCACAGTACATAACTATTCAATGTCAGAAGTGTGCGTGAAGGTGTATTCCGTAAATCAACTAGATTATTTCTTTGTTGTTGTTTTTTTAATAACTGATTTTGGGGGAAGATATCCATATGTGCATTAATACACTTAGCAATAAATGTGAATAATTATCTTAAGTTTTCAGTGATTGCGATATAGAGAGAAATTTGAACTTTTAAGTAGGAAAAAAGTACAAGAGTTGATTTTAGATTTAGTATGCTGTTTTAGAAATGCTGAGATCAAATTTTTTATCTCTGAAAAATAACTCAACTCATGTCAAAGATTATATTTTAGAGCTCTGCCTCCACCCAGTGGCACAACAGTAATACTCTACTCTGCTTAGTTATAAAAGCATAATCTCTGAACCTGATAAACAAGAATCTCTTGGCAGTAGGGTGAGGGTCTAGGATAGGATGAAGGCTCTTCATTATATACCCTCCTGAACAGTTTTAAATATGTACCATGGGTATGGAAATTATTTAAGTGTGAAATAATGACAAGGAAACATACTGGTAGCATATTAAGAATAAAGTTACAGATTCTAAAATTATACATACACAGTATAATATCGTCTCTTTTAAAATTATGTGTAATGGAAAAAGAGAAAATATCAAAGGTTCTTTCTTGGTAGAACAGATGATATATTTTTTTCCCATTAGTACTTTTATAGTACTGCTAAATATTCGTGGTGGGAATGTAGTAGCAATTTATGTACCTAAAAATCCTGGAAATAATATGCCTACTTACTATAAAGGTAAATAGATTTTAAGATTTTGCTTCACTCGTTTCTCTGTTTCTCTGAAAGAAACCATTACAGATACACCTCAGCCACATTGCCTCCTCTTTCTACTCGTTTAAAATTGTTTATCATTCTAAAGCCTGGGTTTGATTTGAGTATGCTGATCATGAATACAGAAAAAGAATTCTCTTATGAGAGTCCCGGATTTTTTTGTGTGGACAGTAATAATGAGTTTTTTTTCCCCCCAGTCCTTATGCTTTTCCCTATTTTATTGTCCAATCTAAGACTTTCAGTAAAATGTTAAATAAAAGCGGAGATTGTAGGTAATAGTGATTGCCATTTCTGACTTTAAAGAGAATGCTTCCAATAGTTTATCATGAAGTATGATTCTTTTTTGCTCTGTGATTTTTGGTAGGTTACTTTTGAGTTAAGGAAATTAATTTTATTAAGTGATTTTTTTTAAAATCAGTGGATTTGTTTTACCAACTTCTTTTTCTGCATAATTCGAAGTGATCACTCACTTGATTTCTCTTTATTCTGTTGAATTTTAATCTATATAATACATTTTCTTAAACATCAGTGAAACTATTTTATTACAGTGTACTGTGTTTCTAATAAACTGCATTTCGTTTGCCATATTTTTTAGAGTTTTTACATCTTTAATCATACACTTGGTTAGCAAATAATTTTCTTTCATGACGCTCTTTGTGTGATTTTTGGTATCAAGGTTATACTAGTATTACAGACTAAGTCAAGGAATTCCCCTTATTCTTCCATTCTATTCTTTTCTACTCTTAGAGGCAGTGCAGAGTAGTGGTAAAGGATGTGGGCTCTGGAACAAGTTCACTTGCGTTCGAGTTCTTACTTTACCATGTTTCATGTATCTCACTTCCCCCTGCCCCCCCCCCCCCACCTTATAGATTAACTTCTAGTATTTTGTTTTGAATTTAAAACATTAATTATTTTTTATTTATGTAACCTTGCAGGAGGCACTCTCTCTGAGTCTCCGCTTCCTCATATATAAAATATAATCCATCTTCTGTGGTTATTTTATAATTTAAATAATTCCTATAAAACACTTAGTACAGAGCTTGGCCCATAATAATCCCCAATAAATGTTTTGGATTTTTATTTTATACTATGAAATAGTGTAAGATACATATTATTTGTTCTTTGAAGATTTTGAAGAAATTACCTATAAATTGAGCTTGATGTGTGTGTGCGTGTATGTTTGGCAGGAGGTAAGGGGATAGATATTTTAAACTATTGATTCAGTCTTTTATAATGGATAAAAGTCAAGATTTGTTAAGTTATATGTTTCTAATATATTGTTTTATCTGAGTTTTAAAGTTTGTTACCTTAAAGTTGTCCATAGTATTTTATGATTAAAAAAACCCCCTCACTTATAGCCTTAAATCTTTCCCTTTTCCCTCCTTTGATTAATCTAGCCTAATTTGTCTATTTTATGTCACTCTTTTATTCCTCAAAGAACTAACTATTGTTTTTGTTGATATTCTCTATTTCTGTTTTTTAACTTTTTTATTGGAATTTACTTTTTTGTTTTATTTAATATTTACACACCGCGCTTATGAATTTTTAGTCCTCCTTTTCTCTCTTAATATATGATTTTATGGCTATGAATTTTCCTCTAAAAACCACTTTATTGCCATCTCCTATTTTATAGTTTTCAATGAGCTTTTTTAAAGGATTTTTTTTTTTTTTAATATACCCTTTCGGTGAGGAATGCAGCCCATCTAAGCCTAGGCTTTTAGCTGAAACACTTACTTACAGTCGCTGTTCCTTACCTCACATGGGCCTTACGATGTCTTTTATATCACCAGGTGAAGACCCAAACTCTTCAATTACCGAGGCTGAGAACCTCCACAGTAGTCCCAGCATCACTCACAGACCTACTAGTTCTTATTCTGATTCTCTCTGTTTTTGCATCTGAGAATTTTGTCTTCTTGCTTTCAAACTCAGTTGTGCATTTTAAAAGTATTGTTATCATTTATTCAACATATTGAAGTGTTGGAGGGTATTTAACGTGTGTTGTTGGGGTGTTGGAAAATGGTGGTCGGGTAATCTTTGACCACCATATTACTAGAACCAAAAATCCATATATCACTTACTATTTTTGTTGGTGATAGCAAAGGGAAATACTTTATTACAAAACAAAATTTTATCTTCTCTGTCATAGGAATATAGTTTGCAAAATAGGGCCATATTAAATTGCTATGCTTCTGTATGTAATTATTGATATCAGAATGAAAATTATCTCAGAAATAAATGTTTATGTAGTGAACTTTAATGTTTTAGTTAACTACTTTTATAAATCGCAGGTGGAGTGGATGTCTGCCTTCATTGGGAAATAATAATAGCCTGAATGTATCATAAAATATATTCACATTATATAAAGGAAAGCTTTTTACAAGGTTAAAGTGCACTGCTTTTTAATCCTATGTGAGTTTTATGGTGTTATAATTGTATGTGGGCCTGTGTAGGTCACTTCAGGCAACAGGGAAGAAAGACCCTCAACTCCAAGTAATATAACTCTTATAGAGGGATTCACACATTTTTACAGGCAAAATGTGTGGCAATATATAAAAGAAGAAAATTTTTGGAAAAGATTATAGAGCTGTGAACAGTTTTTAGATGTGACCTATTTACTGATTCTCATCTTTGTTATATTCCTTGTTAGGTTATTTAGAATTTTCCTCACAAACAATTTGCTTCTTCTAAAAACTTCTTTATGAAATAGTTTTCCAACTCTGTAAGTAGTACTCATTTTTCCAAGCACTGAATCCTGATTCTGCTCAGCCCTTCTCATCATACCTGCAGTCATGACTGAACTTGACTGTATTTTACTGCATATTCCAAATAACCAGTGACTGATGAGCATGACTGCAGCGTATATTGAGAATCACGGGACTTAATTACCTGTAGCACACTGGACATATTCTTTTAGTATTTGTAGGATATTGTTTCTTTGGGAAAGTGGGAACATCAGACTAAAGATTTCTGTTTGAATCATTGTGATTCACTCAGTAAACATTTATTGTGCATCTACGTTTTGCCTGGCATTGTGCTAGTTGTTGAGATACAGTGTTAAAACATGATGCACAGTTATTGCCTTCATGGAATTTACAGTTTAATAGAGGACGGACAAGAGCAGTGTTTTGAGATAAGTTATGTGATGGGGAAATATGCTGTGGCATTGCCATGTGAGCACAAAAGAGCAAACACTGACCTCCAGCTTGGAGGGGTTGGGAAACTTCCTGGAGGAACTGTCATTTAAGCAGAGACCTAAAGAGAGAGGCCAAGGGAGAGATGGAGAAAGGTCGCATGGAGGCAAGAGAGAGAATTTTATATTTCTGGGAGCCACAAGAGGTAGTTTCTGTAACAGAGAAGAGGGACACTAGTTCCAGAATAGAGCCTACATAATAAATAGAGCGTTCTAAGCCATCCTAAAGCATTTGACTTTAATTCTAACAGTAATAGGAAGCCATTTCAGAGTTTAAAGCAATAAAAATGTCATTTCTTTTCCATTTGAGAGTGATCGTGCAATATGGAGAATAACTTGGAGGAGAAAGATTAGCTGTTAGACTGGTCCAGCATAATACAGTATGGTGGGGATGGAGGGAAGTGGACAGATTTGGAATTAAAAACACTTTATTGTTAACTAGATATGGATTTTGATGGAGGAAGAATCAAGAATGTCTGTGTTTCCAATTTAGCTAACTGGGTGGGTGCTATTACTGTTTGCCAAGATAAGGAGCACAAAAGGAATGGGTTTGGAAAGGAAAATGTTGAATGCAGTTTAAGGAGCTGTGGGGCATCCAAATGTCCAGTAGGTAGTTGGATGTAGGGTTATAAAGTTGAGGAAAAAGAGTAAAGCTGGAGTTACGGATTTGTGCTTCTGTATGTTGCAGTGATAATTGAGTCATGGAAATGAGTGACATTTCTTAACAGGTATACATGGAACAAGAATAGAACAAGGTCTAGAACAGAACTTTAAAGATGACCAACAATTAAGGGGCAGATAAAGGAGGTGAGAATGTGGCTAGAGAAGTCAAGGAAAGGACAAAGTAATAATCAATGTCAGGTGCTGGTTAGATGTCAAAGAAGGATTAAGATATTGAATTTAACAACAAGAAGGTAGATCACGACTTTGTTAAGAATAGTTGCAGCAAAATTATGTGTAAGCACTTTACAATTTCTTTGGTGAATGAGCGAAGATGAAGTAGTGGATAAAGTTACACAGATAATTCTTTTTCATAAAGGAGGAAAGATATGTCAGCTGAAAAACAGTCTGAAGGTGGAGGAGATTTGTTGTTGTTGTTATGGCTGTTATTTGTTTTTTGGGTTTACCCCCCACCCCCAACATTGATTTTTAAATGCTGATGGGAAATAGAAAGAAAAGATGAAAATAAATGCAGCAGAAGGGATTACCAGCAGAGGAAGGTCTTTGACTTGGAGTAAGAGAATAGGACACGTAAGCAGAACAGAATGTGTGAACTAGAAAGACAGAAACATGGTCGGAATCTAAATTGATGTGTTTATTTGTAATTTCAAAAGGAACAATGGCAAGACAAGGCATGAGAGTGGGTCATGGTGAAATAGAGTATAGGTGCATGGCTGGTGAGAAGAGATGAAAACCATAACTGGTTAAAGTGAGGGACAGGTTTTAAAGTGAGATTGGTCAAGTCGATGAAAGGTTGGATGGATTGGTAAGAGAGAGAATGACTGGGAAGTAACTAGTGAAGTGGACATGTGGAGTATTCACATGGCTCACTACGGTGAACTTCAAAGGAGTGCATTTCATGAAAGGGTGTAGGAGTGAGGGTTTACACACCGCGTCTGCGAGTGAGAAGGCCACCAACCCGAAGTTCTGATGCTGCAGTATAGGACGTGTGCAAGAATGCTCAGCCTCAGCTTGAGGAGGTGGTTCTCTGGAGAGCTGTGCCTCAATTGCGGCAAAGAAATGGAATGTCCTTTGAACAAAGACATTGAGCACGTGGGGGAAGTTTGTGTCCCACTGCACGGGTCTGCACTGAGACTGGTGATGGAAACAAGACGATCTAAGACTCCTGGTTAGTTCTGCAAAAATCGGCGGTCAAGAAACAAGTGGTAGTCTGACCTCTTCCCAGCTCACTTTGAAACTATGTGTGCAGCATTCGAATGACCTTCGATTTAAAACTTCTTGAAGTTAAAACAATTGCACTATCTCGAGATATCTGTTAAAAAATCCAATCTATTTTTTAATGATAATTTTCTTCTTTTAGTGTTAAAATTCATTTTACAACAAAGTACAGATTCCTCATGCTGTATTGATTTTTAAATTCAAGGATTTGTTATCTTTGCGTACATTTTTAAGTCTGTGGTTAGTAATGTCAAATTTTATACTAAAGCCTCATTTGTTTATGTTCATTTCTGTTTGTTGTTAGACCTGCTTTCATTTTTTGTTGCCTTTTATTTTTATTTCGCTCCTGAGAAACAATATTGGTGATGGAGGATGGTAGTAATCACACCGTTACTTACTTCGATAAAGGCAGATTAAATGGTGACATACCAGTAACATCAGTTATCTTTCGTGCGCATTTTTGGTGTGTATAAGAGGAGAGTTGGATTTTACGGGCTTCTTTATTTCTCTCCGTTCGGTTTTCAGGGACCATGGCTAAGCCCGCCGGATCGTTAGCCAGAAGCAGTAGCCTATGTCGCTCTCGCCGCAGCATCCTGCCGTCCTCGCCGCAGGCTCAGCGAGCCCAGCCCGCTCCACCTGCCCCTCACCTGCCGCCTCGGCAGCCCAGCCACCCCCAGCACACACAGCACGCGTTGCCTTCCCCCGATCCAGACATCCTCTCAGTGTCCAGTTGTCCTGCTCTTTATCGAAATGAAGAGGAAGAGGAGGCCATTTATTTTTCTGCTGAAAAGCAATGGTACTGGCAGTGAATGAGCTACAGTATACGTTGGGCTGGGTGTGGGAGTTGGGAGTGAGGGGTCGGAGTGGTCTGTCATGTTAGTTTTCCGTTGCTGCATTAGAAGTTACCGCAAACTTAGTGGCTTCAGGCAACACCCATTTACTAGCTCTCAGTTTTCATGCTAAAGTCCAAGCTTGGTGTGACTGGGTTCTCTGCTCAGGGTCTCATGAGGCTAAAATCAAGGTATTGGCTTGGCTTTGTTCTTACTTGCCTTTATATGAGAAACAAAACCAGAGGGAATGGGCTGGATGCTCTCCATGATCCATCCCATCTAGCTCTCTCATTTGATTCTTTAGTTGACATCATCATCAAATGTTTTTCATACATAATTGTTTCATCTACTAATGAAAGAACATTTTATGATCAACAAGTGATCATTATAGCCTATTCCTAAGGAGATAGTCCATGTTTTGTATTCTCATTGCAATTGGAGAACTTGATGCAGCTTTGCTTAGTAGTACTTTATGACTAGCTTTTTTTGTGTGACCTTTACAGTATCACTTCAGGCAGCAGCAGGATGGCTTCACTGACAAAACTAATGTCAGTTTGTGGAGATCAGTAGGCGAACCTTAGAGCTCAGCTGCCCAAGAGAAGTTTTTGCATTGACGAAAATGTTCACTCCTGATTTCAAATAGCAATGTCTGAAATTCACAGCGAGCTCATAAATATGAGTAGAGTTTGGATTCAGGAAACATTTCTCCCTCTCTGTTTTCAGTATCTTAAGTATTGAACCACCAGAATCCTTCCAAAGTAATGACATTTCATACTTAACTGGTCATTTAGGTTCAATGCATTATGCACACATATGTTCATTTAAACCTCATCTTGAGTTAAGTCTTCTTATACATGGATTCAACTCATATGAATTCAGCTACATGTCGCTGTGGGGAAAAAAGAGAAATAGAAAAATACCATAAATGGTATACATAATTAAATTCAACATTCCGAAGAATATATGCTCTAGAAAAAATGGGAGTTTTTTTTTTTTCTAGCTGTACTATACCTACACTCCAAAAATTATGAAGAAGCAACACTTCAGAGTGTTATTTGTTTTGGAAATAGAATGTTAGAACTGAAGTAATGTTAGAGATTAATCAAATTCTCTTCCTCGACCAGACAGGGAAGTTGAAACCTGGTTAAACTAAGTGGTTTGCCCAAGGCCATGCAGCCGATTATGCAAGGCCGGGACAGTGTTCCTAACCTAGATCAGTGTTCTTCTCACGTGTTATTTAGACCTGCGGACTAGTTTTTGGATTATTTTTAACTTAGCTTAGAATTATTTCACATAGAAAGTAATAGAATTTTAACTAAGACAGCTTTTGGCTTGGGAGCAGTGGTATATGCTATTTGACTAATGGACATTGGCTCCAAAAAGAAGCCCAGCAGGGAATCCCTACCAGTGACTGAATTTTGAGTCATTTCTTCCCATCTGAACTGTTTCTTGCCCTCTGTGAGCACTAGCCATTTTCACCTTTTAAAAGCATTTGAAAATTAGGTAGCACATGTAACTGTGTTATATGAAAGCATTATTTAAGTCTTGATTTGCCCAAGGGATTTTCTTCCTTCTGAGAGCTTGTAGTTTAAAAAAGATGATCTTCACATACTTGTGCGAGGAAAGCACAAGAAATGACTAAATGACATTCAGAAATCTAATATATATCTAAAATACAGAATCAACAGAATACATGTCAAAAGTAATGAATATGCATATCATCATGAATAATTATAATCATAGGTCATCCAAGGTGAGTGATCATTCAGTTCATTCATTCTATGAATGTGAATTTATTCTGCTGTGTGCTATGCACTTGTTAATAATAACTTGAACTGCCAAGAGAAGTACAACAAGGTCCTGGCCTAGGTCTAGCTGATAGATAATGATCACGTCTGTTTTTGCCTTTCTAGTCTGTCTTCAGCTCTTTTCCTTCTCCCACCAAATTTTCCACTATGTTCGTGAGTCTGTTTTTGATTAGTTTTTTTTTGTTTCTTAGATTCCTCATATAAGTGAAATCATATGGTATTTTTCTTTCTCTGTCTGACTTATTTTCCTCAGCATAATAACCTCCAGGTCCATCCATGTCATTGCTACTGGTAGGATTTCATTTTTTCGAATGGCCGAGTAATATTCCATTGTTTATATGAACCGTAATTTCTTTATCCAATCATCTGTTGATGGGCATTTAGGTTGCTTCCATATCTTGGCTATTGTAAATTGCTCTTCCATGAATATTGGGGTGCATAGATCTTTACGAATTATTGTTTTGATTTTCTTTGGATAAATACCCAGAAGTGTAATTTCTAGGTCAAAAGATATATTCGTTTTTAGTTTTTTGAGAAACCTTCATACTGTTTTCCATAATGGCTATACCAATTTGCAGTCCCACCAACAATATATGAGGGTTCCCTTTTCTCTGCATTCTCGCCAACACTTGTTGTTTTTTGATTTATTGATGATAGCCATTCTGACAGGTGTGAGGTGATATCTCATTGCAGTTTTAATTTGCATTTCTCTGATGGTTAGGAGCCTCGAGCATCTTTTCATATGTCTATTAGCCGTCTGTATTTCCTCTTTGGAGAAGTATCTGTTCAGGTCTTCTGCCCATTTTTTAATTGGATTGTTTGGGTTTTTTTCGTTGTCGAGTTGTATAAGTTCTTTATATATTTTGTACTTTTTATTTAAAAAAATTTTTTTTCACATCGTGAACAATATTTGTCAGGCACAGTACATACAAAACAAGACATGATCTCTATTCCTCAAGATTTCTTTTTTCCCCGCCACTACCTTCTTTCCTTCCCTGCTTCCTTCCATTTATTTATTACATATTTATTGAGTACCCACTCTGAGCTTGCCACTATTCCAGTGCAGAAAATACATTAAGACTCCCTGTCCTTTCTTCTAGGGAAACTATAAACAAGTTAATATAAAACATCATTTTAGGTAGTGTAAGTACTGGGGTGCTAAACAAAGATAGAAAAAAGGAAAAAAGTGCTGATTTAGGTGGGATGGTCAGGGGTGGCATCTCTGGAGAGAGCTTTTGAGCAGTGAGCTAAACGACACGGAGACGGAAGCCATGTAGAGATGGAAGGGAAGAGAGATTGTGAAGCAGAGGAAACGGCAAGCGCTGAGGCCCCAAGGGGGTCACAAAATTGGCACCTAAGAGGGACCAGGAGGGGACAGCGGTCGCACGAGGCAGCAGGGGTAGTGCTCCCGTGCAGTGGGAGGGACAGCTGTGGGCCTGATCACACAGGGCTCTGTGACTCCAGCACAGGCTGGATTTTAGCCCGAGTGTGAGAGGAAGCATTGCAGGTTCTGAGAAAGGGAGCGTCCGCTGTGATTGAGTTTTTAAAAATCACTTTAAAGGCTGTATCGAGAAGTAATAAGAGGGAGGAACAAGAACAGAAGCAGGGAGACCAGTCAGGAAGCTGCCGCCATCCCTGAGGTGCCGTCGTGGTGGTTCAGGAGGACGGATGGCAGCGGTGGGGGTGAGGCGCGATGTCCGCTTGGAAGGAGCAGCTGACAGCATCCGCTGTGTGTTGGCTTCGGTGCTGCGGGCTCTGTTTTTCCACTTCTCTTTATTTCACTTCTCTTGCTGTGGAGAAAGGGAGGAATAGCACAAAGGAATAAACCAGTGAGAATTTGTCGAATGTCTCTTTCTTAAAAAATAGCATTATGTCGTTGCCTTTCGCCTCCCATTCATTTCCCTACCCTATTATACCTCAAGTCCCTTCCCCCTTTATTTAAATTTAGGAAAACTTCTGTTTTCACTTTTAGTATATTTATTCCTTTCTTCCTGAGGAAGTTCTGTCTCATCAATTTAATGACTCAAAAAATTAAGGGGAGAAGCAGTGACTGAAATTCATGTTTTCAAATACATAATGTCAACTGTGATTTAGGAAGAAAAATACTATTGAGACAAAACACAAAAGTCACTGAAATAATAAAAATCTAAAATTTAAACATTTTCATTTCTCTGACAATTGAAGAAGGTATAACATAATGTTTCTTTGATTGGAAGATTTCATTATTATAGTTTGTTAAAAATTAAACACTAAGTTTGATAAGTTATATTTTTTTAAAGTTGTAATTTTCTAATTTCGTTGAAGTGGGTATAAATTTTAGCATTTCCCTTTTTTACAGTTTGATAGGTAAAATGATAAAAGTTGTTTTAATTAGAATTAGAGTGTCTACTTGTACTCTTAAAGTATTGATTTAAAATTTTACCTTTGCTCTGCCTCATCCAGGGAAGTGCCAGACACAGCTTCAGAATGTGACTCCTTAAATTCTTCCATTGGAAGGAAACAGTCTCCTCCTTCAAGCCTGGAGATATACCAAACATTGTCTCCTCGAAAGATATCAAGAGATGAGCTCTCTTTAGAAGATTCCTCCAGAGGAGATTCGCCCGTCACTGCAGACCTCTCTCGGGGCTCTCCTGACTGTGGAGGTCTGACGGAAACTAAGAGCATGATCTTCAGTCCTGCAAGCAAAGTGTACAATGGCATCTTGGAGAAGTCCTGTAGCATGAACCAGCTTTCCAGCGGGATCCCGGTGCCTAAGCCTCGCCACCCGTCCTGTTCCTCAGCTGGCAACGACAGTAAGCGGGTTCAGGAAGCCCTACACGTTGCCAGGATAAGCAGCATCCCACACGACCTTTGTCATAATGGAGAGAAAAGCAAAAAGCCATCGAAACTCAAAAGCCTTTTTAAGAAGAAATCTAAGTGAACTGGCCGACTTGATGGAGTTCCATCCAAGTGGCATCTCTGAACTTTCACCCGCCCCCCCACCCCCCGACCTTCCACTCTCCTTTTTTTTTTGTTTAATTTTAGGAATGTAACTCCATTGGGGCTTTCCAGACTGGATGCCATAGTGGAAGGTCCTAAGGGCAACTGTTCGCTGTCTGCTTATTTAAATGACTATATAATCAATTGGTCAAGCCAGTTATTACTGAAAAATCATTAAGAGATGAGACAGTTTACAGTCCTTTCTGCCTATTTATTTCTGCTTGGTTATTAGTGATGTATATACAACGTTTTGTTGAAAGCCACTATGGACTTACAAGCTTTAATGGACTAGTAAGCCAGCATGGGCTTGCAAAAATTTCTTGTTTACCAGAGCATCTTCTTATCTTTCCACAAAGCTATTTACATCCTGGACTAAATAAAAGAAGTAAAACTAATTGCACTACTGTTTTCCAGACTGGAAAAAAAAAATCTGCAAGTGAAACTGTATAAAGTTTATAAAATGACTGGATAGGGGACTGTTTTCACTTTTAGATCAAATGGGTTTTTAAGTAGAACCTAGGGTTTCTAATTGACCTGATTTCTGGAAATGAAAACCCACGCTTTTATTATGGGAAGCTTCTTTAAATGCATTTAATATTATAAAGTTCCAAGTCCTGCTGTAAAGATCATGTTGTTTTGTTTTTCCCAGGGCTTTCACTGTGATTTACTGCACCGCAGGCTGTATGATAAATATCAGTAATTTGAAGAGAGAAGGTTCTTGATTCCTTACGCAAGTGGAAGTTAAAACTTGATCAGAGGACTTAAAACATTCACAAGCTTAAACTAAGGTGGGGGGATGTCGAGATTCAGACACTTGTTTACAGACTTTAACTGCAAAGGATTTATGGTTTGTGAAAAATTTGTACTGTGGAAAAGATAATAAATTGGAGATATTATTGTGTGGGGCTGTGCTGAGTTTTGTTGAAACACTCCACTAAGAACACTACATGTTTTCTGGAGAGCTGTGTAAGCTATCTTGTTGCTTAATTGCAATATAAGATATAGTGATGTTTTGGAAGTACATTGTCAACAAATTTCTTTCTATTTTATATTGTTTGTCATATTTTTATGTAGTTCAAAATGTTTAAATGTTCTAATATCAAGATTAACAAATATAAATTTATGGTGCATTTAGATTGTGTTGTATTAATTTGTAGTTTTGGGGTTAATTAAACTGATAGGTTGTTTTAAGGGCAGTTTTTACTGTGAAGATGGTTATGTAGAGCAACAAAGCACACTAATATCTGGGAAACTGTACATAAACAACTTCTTTTAAAAATTCAGCCATAAATAATCTGGATAAGGCAGTGTGGATGGATGTTTGGGTGAACAACTGATGCATGTTAGCTGGAATGATTTTTTAGCATCGTGACCAAAACACGTAACATCCAACCCAGTCCTGTTTGGATGAAAATGCTGATTGGTAAACAGGAAATTTATTTGAGATTTTCTCCAAGAAACACTGTATTAATGATATGAATAGTTTCCTGAAGTCTCTTGTAAATCGATCGTTTATTCTTTTTTAATACTCTTGTTAAAAACTGAAGGTCTTAAATGATATTTATATACACAGCTACTTATGTTTTTAATAGTGCTCTAAGGGCAAAAATTGATAGACTGAAATGAACATAGCATTTTAGACCAGCGGTCCCCAACCTTTGTGGTACGAGGGACCAGTGCTCCTATGAGAATCTCTGATGGTCTGAGGTGGAGCTGAGGCGGTGATGCTAGCGCCGGGGAGCGGCTGCAAATGCAGATGAAGCATCACAGGCTTGTCCCGCTCACCTCCTGCTGTGTGGCCCGGTTCCTAAAAGGCCATGGGCCAGTATGGGTCCCCAGCCTGGGGGTTGGGACCCATGTTTTAGACTAATTAATTATAAGGTTAAGAAAATCTGAAAGGTCAATTGCTGAGGAACAGAGGCTCTTAAAGCTGTTTACTAAGGGGAAAAGTTGGGTGTCAAGAGTTGAAAAGCGTCTGGAAAGTTTCTTCAGAGTGAAGGGACTACCTTATCTTTTTTCTCCTTACGACCAGATAGGAGTTCTTCCCTTTGAAGACTGCAGAAGGGATGAGAACTTTATAGGTTGCTGGATAGAAAAGGTGAAAGCTGCTGGAGCATGGATGAAGCTGGGAGGAGGAATGGCTGTAGGAGCTCCAGCAAGCCTGCTCTTTGTCTAAGGTTAGAAGGAAATTCTGGATCGGAACCACTTAGCTGCTGGAACTTGGGGTGGGGTGTGGGCGAGGCTGGCCTGAGTACAGTGTGTGCCGTCTTAAGTCAGGGGATGCATTATTTCTGCTGAATTTCACACACTCATTTATAAACATTCAACCAAGGGATACTTACTGCTTTATGCTTCTTATAATATTTACTTTGCATTAGTACAATGCTCTGTATTTGTAAATTCAACAGAAAATAATTGAGTTTTGGAAAACCATGTCATTTTTGTATTACATCATTTACATGTGAAGAATTGGGCATTCATATAACTTTTTTAAATTACCCATTCATTATTCTGTTTTACCCTCATAAAACCATGGTGTTTTCCTGATTTTTGAAGCAATACCTTCTTTCCTATAAAAAACAATTCATGAAAGCAAAGTATAAAGAAGAAAAACAACAAGCAGGTCAAATTCTACTGCTTATATAATTGCTTTTAGTATTTTAGTATGTTTCCTGCTAGATTTTTTTTCTATATATTGATACTATAATTTATTTCAGGCCTTTTCACTTAATATAAACACTTTGTAATAGCTGTGTGGTTGCTTGTTCTAAGTTGTTTACCGGAGAGAAACAGCATTTGAGCAATCTCAAATAAGCCCTCATAATACTGATCAAAGACTGTCCTTTCCCACATCCCTAGCTCTAAAACAGAATAGTCTCTGTTGAAAGATACTCTCTTTCAGATTCGTCCAGGCCGGTCTGTTCCTATCTTGAATCAGTTGTCAAATGGGCGTCAGGCCAAGTTTCAGGAGTTTATCCCTGTAGGATTTCTCGAAGTTACCTACATGTGTCCAAAGTGGCCTTTAAAGGGGCCTCTCTATGGCACTGTTCTCTGTAGGCCCAGGTGGGACACTGTAGAGGGGGCCTCGGGCCAGACCTTGGCTTCTGACCAGTGTGAAGGGGTTGAGACAGAATGCCCAGGGTCCTTTTGTAAGTGTTGTGGCCTCCAGCCCCCAAAAGACACAGACCACCAGAACTCAGTGAGTTATAGGAAACACACTCTTTATTCAGCCAGCCGGTTCTGCCAGGGTACACAGACCCCAAATTAAGCAGCCCCGAAATGTAGAGGTACAGGGGTTTTAAGCTCAAAATCCCATTCTTCATTATGTCTAAACACAAATGTCTATTTTTCTTCTATTCGTTACCTGTCAACTTCACAGGTCAGGTGCGTAAGCGGGGTTACAGAAGCAGAAAGCTCGTTTAGAATGTTATGTTCCTATAATCAAAGACCTACGTTCCCATAGTGATAGTCAAACAGTAATTTCCAGTAAAAGTCAATTTTTCAGCCACCACGTAAGTTACTGAGTTTCGACTGCCAGATTCTCCGTTATCTTGACGTTTCAGTTTTTACTGAATGTGTTGGCAACGTCTTCATAAGCCTCGAAAGGTGAGGGAGCAAGCGAGCAATGAGCTCAAGGTAAGGCAAGCGGTTCACGTCTGCCTTGTGAGCGGAACCCTTCGGGCGTGTCGCAGGGAGTCACAGGGCTCGGCCATTCCACGTCCCGGTCCTTGAAGCGAGGGCAGTGCCGCTGCTCCCCCTTCCCGCAGTGTGTCCTGCCCGGCCCCGGTTCCCTGTAACGGCAGGACTTTCACAGTCTAGCCGCCTTCCCAGCGCTGCATTTCTGTTAAGAATATTTTCTGTCTATGTCTTAATTCCCACCTCTTTGATGGAAGCATCTTAGTCCTAAAATAAACACGTGTGTGAGTATGCCAACTGTTAAAATACTACAGACCTGCAGTTCTGGGGAGCGATGGGGCTTTTAGGGATTTTAGGGAGAACAAAGGATACGGCCACTTAGGAACTGGAAAAGGTTTCTAGAATAAGAACGTGGCTTTTATGCTCTGTTTTTGAAATAACCAGCCATTCAAGTTTTATCCTCGAAAAAGCTTTCTATTAACACTAGAGATGTGCATCTGTAGCCAGAAAGTATAATGACAAGAAATTAAAAGGGAGTTTGAAGGGGGAATAAAATGAAGTCCGGATGCAACAGTGAACTACTTCCTGTGCCAGGTGTTGCCTTTGACCTTCAAAGTGAGGATAAGAAAACAAACCTGGAAATATGACTAGGCATGGGACCTTGGGAAAGGGGACCTAGGGAGGGAAATGTGTCACTAAATCTTGTCCATTTAATCCCTGAGTCTCTGGGCTAATGCCTCTCCCTGTTGCCGGGGGCCTTGCCTTCTTTGTTTTTCATTTTATCAACTTCGACAAGCTAACTGAACCCAGGCTCACCCTCTTTCACTTGCTTGTTGGTGAGCTTCCTTAGCCACATGCTGGTTTCCTCTGATTAAATTCTTCTTATGCCTTTCCATTGCCTGTAGGATAAGAGACAAACTTAACAGTGACTAGCAAAAGGCCATGATGTGGCCTGGTGGCTTGCCATTATGGATGGAACCAATTGCAGAGTACATAATGCAGCTCCTGAAAGAGCCGGGCTACAACCCCCAGCCCTGCCTCCCCCCACCTCGCCCTCGCCCCCTTCCCCACCCCCTGACTGCCCTGGCTGCGGCTTTTCCCTGGAATATCCTCTCCTTCCTGGGCCTCGAACTCTACACCTTTAACTCAGCTCGGGTGTCTCTAGGAAACCTTCCATACCCACCCCAAACAGTGCTGTACCACTTCTGTGAAAGTCCAGAACTTTGTGTTTATGATGCATTCGTCACTTCATATTACCACGACCTTTTTTTCTTGTTTGCCCAATAAACTGCACTGCCTCATCCAGCTCTGAGTGGCCAAGGACCAGCACTGCAGGCACTGAACACATTACAGGCCCGATGAGTGAATAAGTGAATCACGGACGTTGCTGCCTTTAAGCTGCAGATGGTTAAGTTTAATGATCAGGAAACAGATCGAGACTGTGACCCAATGCAAGTGAGCATTGTATGCTGCCTTTTCATCATCTTATATGGAGGCTCCGGGGAAGGAAGGGACCACAATGGCATGGCGTAACTAATACGCTGCCTTCGAGAAACCTTTGGAAGAGCTGGACTCTGAGTGACGAGTGTGGTCGCAGTAGGCCTAACGGGGAGAACTGGATTATTTCCTCAGGCTCCATCGAGGTGTTTGCCTGTACAGGGACATAGCCTCTCCAGTCCCGGGGCTCTACTTCCTCTCCCGAGCCCAGCATTTAATGGTTATACTACATATCTGGCAATTAATGTGGTTTTTGTATTAATAGATCTTATTCTTTCAATAATTGTATAATGGGAGCCCGTGATGTGCTGAACGCCGGACTTAACGACAATAACTAAGATAAACATAGTCCTTAACCTGGCTTGTTAGCCCTCTAAACAATTATTTAGATTACCAGGCTTGTTATTAGTGCTATGAAGGAAAGGTTCACGGGGCTATGCGATTATTTAATGGAGGCCTAACCTCACTTGAAGGTGAGGAGGGGCCTGGCCGAGGAGGTGACATTTGCACTTAACCCTGTGGCATTTAGTAGGAAGCAGGAAGAGAGTGAGCTTTTCTGCTGGCGGGGCCGGTGGTGGTAACGTGTGCAAAGGCTGCGGGAGGGAGAGACGGCACGTTAAGGAAACTGAACGGAGGTGAGTTCGTGAGTTCGGTGGATGGAGCCGGGAGTGAGAGGAAGCGGCAGGACGTGGCTAAGACGTTAGACTTGACCCTGAGATCGACGGGAAATTATCGACGCGTTAAGCATGGGAAAAAGGATTCTCGTATTATGTATGTTGCTTCCAGTTGGTTTATATATTTTCAGATTCCCTTTTAGCATCAGCACTAAATTATTCAGTAAATATTTAGCAACTTGGTTTCCAAACGGAAGGCAAGTATAAAGTGAGAGTGAGTAGGTTCTTTCAGGAGACGAGTAAGGACCCCAGAGAGACATGGGGAGCAGAGGGAAGTGAAGTTAGCGTGGGGCTTACCACCTTCACTTAGAGGCTGTGTATCAGTCACCATGGCTGCCGGAAGCCAACGTCACAGACTGGGGGGATTTCAACAACAGAAGCCTAATTATCACCCAGTTTTGGAGGCCGGAAGTTGAGGTCAAGGGCTCAGGCTGATCTGGCGCTGGTGACAGTCCTCTTTCCGGCTTGCAGACGGCTGCCTTCTTGCTGTGTCCTCACATGGCGTGCTCGCGTATATGAGTGTGCGCGGAGGCTGGGTGGGGGGAGAGCGAGCCAGCAGGCACGGACGTGTTCCAGTCCTATCGGATTAGGAAGACCTCACGGTCTCATTTAACCCTAATTGCCGCCTTGGAGCCCCTGTCTCCAAATCCAGTCACACTGGGGGTTACGGCTTCAACATGAACTTCTGGGGATACAATTCAACTTATAACAAGTTTCACACTGTGAAACCACTGGAGAGGTGGTTCTCAACCCGGGCATAAGTCCGCAGCACTAGGGGAGCCTTCTCAAAGTCAACCCTTAAGTGATCGGACTTGGGAGTTTCTGTTTTGTTTAATTTTAGGCTAGGGACTCAGAATGTACATCTCTCAGAAATCTTCCTAATTATGATTCTGATTGTATCGGTGAACACGCTATATCTCTGCAATTTATTCCTAGCCTGTAAACCAAGGGACTCCCCTTCTTTCCCTTCTCCTCCCCTCCTGTCCATTTGGGAAATATTTCATTCCTCCTTCCTACTTTCTCTGAGACTTTATTTTTTTTTAATGATGAGAGAAATTTGGGAAAACCCAACATTTTTTAGGCCTGCACAGGAAAAGCAGCTGGCCTTTTACCCTCTTGTCCTCTGTAGTACTTGTCCTGCCGTGACTGATGGGTTCTTTGTTAAACAAACCATAATCTTCCATAGAGTTGGCTGGGTGGGTGCCAAGGACGCCTAACTTTCCCACAAGTGAATTGCAAAGGCCTAGATGTGGAGGAGAGGAAAGTGGGAGGCACAATTTTGACCTTCGGTTTTAACAAGATTACACTTAGCTGCAAGTCACAGCTAACACAACTAAGCAGCGGCTCAAAAAAATTAGGTGTTTATTTTCCCTCATGCGACTGGACGTCCAAAGGGAGGCATTCCAGGGTAGTCCTGTGGCTCCATGATGCCATCAGCAACTAGGCTCCTCCGCTTACCCTTCCCGAGTTGCCAGATGGCCACCTCTGGTGTCCCGTTCACATGCCAGGCAGGAAGAAGGGCACAAGCAGAATGGCATGTGCCAGTTAACGCACCAGCCTGACGACGAGCTTTTCAAGACGTCTCGCCCAGCCACCTGCTTTCACAGCTCATCAGCCAGAACCGTGCCACAGAGCCATCCTCAGCTAGAGAGGCTCGGAGATAGAATGGTTTAGTACTTTATCCCCCTTCCCACCTACCCACCCACCCATCTGCCCGTCTAATCTATCTATTTTTGGGATGCTGCTGCCCTTAATTCTACCGATAAGAAGAGGGGATGGATTTTGAGTAAAGACAAACATCTGCCAGAGGACAAGCTGAATTCTTATGTCCAGCTTTACCCGGGAACTCCTTTCTCTCGGGCAGGCGTGTGCATGCGTGTGTGTGTGTGTGTGTGTGTGTGTGTGTGTGTGTGTTTAGGGAGTGTCACTGGACATTTGCTTGACCTCGAGATAAAGTTTAAACTTTTTGACTTTCTACCATGTGCCAGGAACCATTCTAGATGCTGGAATATAGCAGTTAAAAAAATAAAAATAAAAGGCCCCATCCTCGTGGGGTTTACGTTCTAGTGGGGAATGCAGCAAACGAGTGAGATGCGCGCCGTGTTAGGCGAAGGCGCGGCCGCGGGGACGGGGCGCAGCCTTCGGGCGGAGTGCTCAGGGAAGACCGGCGTGAGGAACGACGCGAAAGCAGGAGGCGACGGAAGGATGCAAACACCTGGAAAGCGGCGCCCGCGGCGGGGCATCACCAACAACGGCTGCAAAAACCCCAGCTGCTTCTCCGTATTTCCCAAGTATGTTTGTCTTATGGATTCTCGATATTCCTTATCTTAATTTCTTCATGCGGGCATTGGTACGTTAAGAATTGCTACCTATAAAAAGGCAACTCTAGGAGCACCTGCCCCTTTGGAAAAAACGAGGTGCCTGAATGTATATCTTTTTTATTTTTTAATTTTATTAAATTTATCGGGGTGACATTGGTTGATAAAATTATATAGGTTTCAAGTGTATAATTCAGTAATACATCATCTGTATATTGCATTGTATGTTTACTACCCTAAGTCAGATCTCCTTCTCTCCCTCTCCGAATCCTGTTTGTTTGTTTGTTTCCATATTCTTTAGGGAACGATATGCTATAGTAATTATGAGAATGTATTTCGGAGTCTTGATAGCTCTGAGCACAAGCCCTGACATTTCCTGCCTGTGATAGAGGGCAAATACACTTACCCTCTTTGAGCCTATGTACTCAACTCAGTCGGGATGCTGATGCCTCCTTTATTATTGTCGTATTAAATGAAATGGTATTTATGAAGCACCTATCACAGTGCTGGGTACCTACGCAGTATCTCCTCGTTACTGTATTTTTAGTATCCCTCTTTTCATGGCTTTTCGGTTTTGTTTGTTTTATATTGTGACACCTGCTCAGATCTTCATTATCTTAAAAGAAAAAGCAAAATCCTAATCCTCTCTAGCTTTCATATCTTACCGAAGCATCTATATACATATAAGTGAGTCTCTGTCAAAGATTTATTAAACTCATTAATGAAGGGCTCAGCAGAGTGGTGAAGCCGGTTCAAAGAAAATTTAAAAGACGAAGTATGTAAAGTCATTGAAAGGATCCTGGAATAAGCTTGCTAAATTATGTATCAAATAAACCGTAACTTGTGGGTTATACTATTTTCATTTGCATCTCTCCAGGGACAAATCTCATTTTCATTTTTATGGAGCAAGAAAAACTTACATGTCTATCTGTTTTCTGCGCTTTAACTCCTACCCTTATGGAGTTGAAAAATACCCTAAATAGTAAGTAGCAAGTCGAATAGAGGTGCGGACACCTAGAGAATCAGAATAACTGCGAGACAGCATCCAACACGATGCTGAAACAACAGGCAGAAACTCCTCGCTTTTTTTCCAGGTTCAGGACGCTTTTCTTAACAGCCATGCCATCCTCTTTGATCATAGAAATTCCTGAAGGTTATTCCTAAGCACAAAAGCTAGCCTTATTTTATTTTGTTCTGCACTGGTGCAGAAGTGTCCATTAAATATACCAATTTCCTGAAAGTATGGCGAGCCAACCCAGCGCCACAAAAAAGGCCGAAAGATTAACTTCTGTCTGGAGAATGTACGTGAAATCTAGTATTATCTTTTCAATAAGCCAGAGACGTTTTTAGTGCTCTAATTTTCATTCCTGTTTTCAGACTAGAAAACCAAACCCAAGAAAAGCATTTGTACTGGTTTTGCCCGAGTGCCTGTAAATGTGAATGAATTTCTCTCCCACTGTGCGGTTCCCTGTATCTGCTGAGATACCTGGCCTGCTAGGAAACGGTTCTCTTCTCCACCTCATATTTCCGGACCCGAAAGCCATAGAACAGGTGCCAGAAAGGGCTTCCGCATATGGAGGAAGCACCACCCCTGTTCCCCAACAGAACGTGTCTCATACCTGATTAAAGGAGAGTTGTTTTCATATGATTCTTTAAGTATAGCTTTGATTATACAACTGATTTTTTTTTCTAACTAGATCCTGTTGAAAAAGAAAAACGGCTTCTTGACCCCCTTGAAAAACTACCTTTCTTTTAGAAGCAGAGACAGTAAAAAGCGTTTGTTTCTAAATTTTGAGGTGTCAGTGAGAACAAAACACTTATTTAAATAATGTTTCATTTCAGTTTGCAAAAAGCATAGTTGAAAAACAGAGATCAGGAAACTATGTTTATGAAGGACCAGAAAGTCAATGTTTTAGTTTTGTGGGCCATGGGTCTCTATTGTGAGATCTGTGGCCCAACCTGTATTGTAGCGTGAAAGAAGTCATGGATACCATGTACACATGTCATGGGCATGTCATGGACTAGATTTGACCTGTGGTGAGCTGGGTTTGGCCCATGTATCACAGTTTGCTAATCTCTAGTTTAAAATAAGGTTAATAAATAGATCAAGAAGAAGGTGCCCATAAGAAAATAGAACATTAAAAATAATACCCATATAGAATAAGTAGGTAAATAATATCCCAGTACAAATAGCCACAACTGTGTTCACCTTATTGGTTCATCGAGTCCCATATAATTAACACTTTTATTGCACTGTATGTTGGTCGTGCCTGCAGTCTGCGTGTTACAAAGCGGCTGCTTCTGAACTAAAAAATTGTCCTGGAAACCCTGACTCAGTCCCCTGCTGCAATCTGCAGTTGTCTGTGTGGTGTCGACTTGAAGTCTGTACCCATGAGTCTATTACTTAAATTGTCACTAGGTAAGGATACCCTGTCCTTTTCACGGAGGTTCTGAGGAGGCCTGTTTTTGCTAAACAACTACTTTTTAGGCTGTTGCATATAGCAAAGTCTTCAGGAAAAGCCGGAAGTTGATGGCAAATGGTGGTGGTACTTTTTTAATATATATATATAGTCATCAACAATATTAGAATGGAGGAGAGCCAAATCATCTGTAAGGATGATGTAATGAATAAGTATTTCATAAGATTTGGATCAGTGCCGTTCCTGAGGGTAAGACCGTTTTACAAGCAGTGAGGACATTGACAGCTCTTTGGGACCTTCCTAAAATGTTCATCTTCAGAGAGAAAATTACTCTAGGGAAGGCCGAGCTCCTCTGTTCACTTGACGCCTTTCCATTTAGCTCTCGGGTAGCTCTCACCTTTAGTTTTACCCTTGCCTCAGTCTTTTGTCTTTTTCTTTCATCATTTCTGTGTGTGCGTGTGTGTATCTCTCTTGATTTAATTCCAAGTGTCATACACTAACAAGCTGTATTTTTTAGAAATTTTGCTCATCCTCATACTCTGCCTCTTGTGCATCTCCACCCCTAGGTCTCAGAATCATTGAAAACTCAACCCTTTTAAGATGGAACTTATGGGAACCTCCATTCTGGCCCTGATGAAGTAACTGATCTGCCATAAGCAAAGATAAAGCATGTTAATATGTATGAGGAAATCAGTGTCAGTCATTGAAAAATAAGTAACGCTAGGCTACGTTTTTCGATAGAAGGGAAACACGTCGAGGGAACCACAGTCACCCAGTTTTCTGCCTGGGGCACAGTTTGGGCTTCAGTGTGGTGTGATGGAGCATAAGGGTTTCTTATGGGTCCTTAGCCGAGAGCTGGTCTGTACATAAAGAGAAGCCAGGATGAGGCTTCATGGGCCTGGGGAGAGAATGGCTGCTGATGGGCTAGCATTTGTACAGTGCTGTGAGACACTGACCTTTGGCCAATGCAGAATGAAACGTGTTTAATGAACACTGCAGGCATTCACTGGAGACCTCACAAGGCCACATGCTCGGAGTAGGTACCATGCCTTCGACAGGGGTTGGGAAGCGATGGCCAGAGTTGGCTTGTGACCTGTTTTCGTATGGCCTATGAGCCAAGAATGATTTGTACGTTATTTAAAGAGTTGTGAAGAAAAAGCAGCAGCAACAGGAGGAGACAGAGGAGGAAAAGAAGACAGAGGCCACACATTGCTCACAAAGGCTGAACTATTTACTACCTCGTTTTTTACAGACAATATTTGCAAACTCTTGCAATAGAGTAAAGGCAATGTCCTTTAATGAAGGATAAATGAGAAATGGAATCACCCTAATGAGAATAAAACCAAGCCAGAGTAAGAAAAATTGTCAATAATTAGCTTCTTTGCAGAACAAAACTAACCATCTTTAAAGAAAACAACATAATCCAGACTCATTATATCACCATAATATCCGGCACACACTAAAAAGTTGCTGGACATGTGAGGAATTAGGATTGTGTTACCTGTGATCAAGGGAGCAAACACTAATCAATAAAAACAGATTTTGGCATGACTCGGATGTGGTACTTCGCAGGCCGAGATGTTAAAACTGGCATTATAAATGTGTTCAGCAACTGAAAGGAAAAAATGGGCAGCATAACTTAAGAAATGCAAGATCTCAGTGGGGCAATGGGCACTAAAAAAGAACCAGATGGAAACTTTAAAACTGAAAGGTATGATATTGGAAATGGGAAATTCACTGGACAAGTTTAACAGCAGAATGCTGAAACAAGAACAAACGAGAAAGGCTGGAAAAATGGAAAACAAATAGTAGCATCAGCCCAATCACATTCATTACTTAAAGTGAGCTGACTGAACTTTTTGTTTAAGAGGTAGAGACTGTCTGATTGGATAAAGATGTGAGACTCAACACATGCTATCTTATAAACGATGCAATTTAAATATATATGTATTTCGAATGTAAAAAAATTGTATATATAGTGAAATAGTAAACATGAGAAAGCTGCTGTGTCTATTTCAATTTCACACAAAATAAGCTACAAAACAAAGACACGTAAATAAGGACATTTCATAACGAAGGCACAGGAATCCTAACTGTGTGTATGCACATAGTAATAGAGCTCTAAAGCCTATGGAACAAAAACTCACAGGACTGAAGCAAGATCTAGACGAATCCACGGTTATAACTGGAGACGTTAACACCATGTTTTTAAAAAGCGATGAAGCAGGAAGACAAAGAAGAAGGCGGGAGGAGGCGCGTCCCCTGCACTTCGCTCACCACTTACGGCCCTGGGAGGCTTCTTCCCGGTCTCTCCCATACACGTATTTGAAATGTTCTTCACCCCACTCTTCATCAAAAGTATGTGGAACCAGCTGAACAAATTATGAAACATATGCCGTGTTTCTCCTTGCGACAGTGTAAACCTGCGATTATTGAATCAGGAGGGAAAGCAGAATGCTTGGCACCTTGGTACGGTCGGTCAGCTGAAGAGTGTGAAGGAATCTCCGTGGCCCAGCTCGCCTGGTGTTTTGCTCGCTACCTGCAAAAATTTGTTTACTCAATAAGGACACAGGCTGAGCTTCGCATCGCTTGGTATATAAATTTTTTATCCTTTTTTGGTTATTTGGTATCAAAGCCCTAGTTAATATTTTTAACGTGTTTGTTGCAGTTATTTGAAAACAGTATCAGAACAAAAACCCTCTGTTTTCTTCTTTGCTCCTTGTTTCCTCTGCCTTTGGCGTGTTGTCCTAAGCTTTCTTCTCCTTCCCTTCTTCCTCATCATGTCTTCCATCACCTGGTTCACAGTTTTTGGGGGAGATTTCTCAGAAGTAAACAGGGTTAGGAGAAAGGACTGGCCTAACACACTTATGATTTGGCATTATTGACACTTTTACATGTGTGATGAGCTGGGCAAACAGCTTATTGCATTGGCATGTCGAAGACTATGGCCGTTCCATGAAGATCTATACCGCAGAAGTCTCTGAATGACAGAGTGGGTGGCTAAAGCTACTGTTATGTCAGAACCTTGTCTTCCTACTTGACTAGACTGGCATTTCTGGGCATGCCACAAGTTCTCAAGTTCTCACTTTATGAATATCCAACCTGGTAACAACCTCCTAGCTTCTCTCTTCCTTTCTTGTTTGGTCAGTAGTCACCAGGAAAAAAAAAAATACACACACACACACACACACACACACACACACACACATATGTATTATGGCCAACTTTGTCTCAATCGGCAGTTGATGTGTGACACTTGAAATGGAAAATACATACATATATATATATATATATATATATATATATATATATATATGGCCAAAGTTGGCCATAAGATATGTTTTATTTAGACCAAATAACTAAATTTTTTTTAAGTTGCCAAATTAAAATATTTTGAGATTTCACATTACAAGTACAAATTTTCAGCTTTTCTTAAACAAACAAACAAAAACAAAAAGCAACACCAGGTGTTACAGTGCCCGGGCTTGCCCATTCATTCAGGTTCCTGACGGTCCGGGTGGATCTCTGAGTTTGTGACTTCTCATTTTGGTCAGCCTCTTCAAACTTCCAAACATCTCAAGGTTTATGGAAGTAAAAAAAGTTTTGAGAGCTCTGACTTAAACCATGTTAGAATAATAGGAATCTCATTATTTACAAATTCATGTCTCCTTTTCCTGTCATTATCAAATATCAAATACACCAGCAAACTCCTTTTTTTTTTTGCTTATTTTACATCTTTGGAACAAAGCAGAAAAATTTTAAAAAGGGGGCTGTAGTTCCTTATTATTTCCTCTAGATGGCAACATTGTACTGGTGTTAGTTATTTCCCATTCCAGCCACCTTCCAAATGTTAATTATATAATTTTTCAGTGGGAATAATTTTTGTACCTAAATTTCTTTTTAATAATGTAAAATTTATCAGTAAACAGGTAGGGTCCATGAGATGCAATATTTAAAAGAACAAAACGACAATCTTCTTCCCCCTCTTCTGGAGCTTCCTGAGTTAATTAGTAGAAACGGAACATATTGCAACGTGTAATTGTCACGATTATGCGGGCTGTTCATTTAGAGTGTGTGTGTGCACATGCATTCAGCTGCCACATTTGCAGTGCACGCTGGAAAAATAGCCCTTCTCTGTGCATTTTGAAACATCAAATGTTTCTCATTTGGAGCAATTTCTTTATTTTATTTTGTGGATAATGAATGTTCCCTATAATTATGGGAGGCAAGGGAGCAGAAAATAGTCTGTACTACAAGGGGGAGGCTCTTAGAGGGATACACACATACATAAGTAGAAAAATGTGAGCTGTGTGTTGGCCGGGTACGTAAACGAGGCGAGGGCTGCGGAATGCAAGTTGTGTGTGTTAATTAGATTACCGGTTTGAGAACAAATCCATTTCAGAGCAGCTAATTAAATATTTCATTTTTGAGTTATTTTTGTGTAATTCGCTTTGGTATGCAACAGACAAATATTAAGTATTCCATTTTACCTTCGAGCACAGCCCACTAATGTTTCAGTGATTTAATTCTTTGGTTTTGAGGCCTTGGGTTTTGAAAGCGCTGTCTTTTTACTTCTGGTTAATCCACTTGACAGCTGAGTGTGAACGTGGGATCTTGCCGTTCCCTTTTGTAGGAACTTGGTCAATCACATCCCGGACATCCTAAGTAGGGTTTACGCCTTCTTGTTGCCATCGCCTTGATCATGCCCTAAAATGTTAGAGTTGGAAGAACGCCATGAGGTCCCATCTCATCCAGCGTTCAAGTGTTTTAATTTTCCCTATAGGGTCCTCTAGTCCCCCAGGGATCGAATGTCATGGGTGCCTTTGCGTCAACACTGGCCTCACTGAGGGAGGGACGGAGCTAGCTGAGCGCATGTTTTCCTCACAGCGAGCCAAGGGGAGGGCGAGGGGAGGGAACGCAGGCAGACCGGTGAGCAGATGCCCTTCGTAGACCCCTGCAGGCCACTGCGAGGAGTTTGGGACCTTCTCACGTGGCCCTCCAGGCAGTTACTATGATTTCATTGGAAATGGCACATGAGGTGGAACCCTTCTGCCCTCCTGGGCTTATCCAGACCACTGAGCACCGTGCACAGTCCTCTGTGACCTGGCCCTGCTGTTAGGAGCTTTATTTCCGTGGTCCAGACTCTCCCTCTCCCCCACTCCACCCCCTCGCTGAATTGAATGCCTTGAATCTTAGATACAAGTAATGGCTTTTACCGTTGTTCTGCTGGCATACCCCTCTTTCCATGTCCTGCGTGGTGTCTGGCTTTGGGGACAGGTTTGACAGCACTTGTGTAAGAGGCCCATAAAAGTGTCATCTGTAGCTGTGGCTCTCAGGCATCTCCCTTGTCCTCATCAGCTGGATCGTGCCCTGTGAGCTCAGAGCGGCAGCCTGACCTCCTCACATCCAGCCCCCACCCCTGCCAGACCAGGAGTCGATCCTGACTCCAATCCCGGGCCCTTCGCAGCAGCCTCCCTGCCTCCTTTCCACCTCCACCTCTCTGCCCTTCGAGACCTAAGCGAAGACCATATGTCCTTCACCAAGCCTTCCTGACGTGCTTCTGCCTCCACAAAATAATAACCTTTCCTCTTTCCGAATGCCTCCAGGTCGTCTTTCCACCCCATTAGACGTAATAAAGATTCCTCAGACAGGTATGGGGCCTGACTATCTTTTCGTCTAGGTTTTCAGTGGGTAAATGGGTAAATGGAATCGGAATGAGAGCATATAAATATTCACCTTCTCTGGAGCATTTAAAATTCTGACAACCTCTCTAGTTTCAAGAAAAATTTCAAGACAAGTCACCTTTTCTACATAGCATGTGTTTTCAACACTATTAGCCTTTGGCTAATGGGATCTTGTTATAGGAAGCATGAGGTCTCCATAGCCACCTTGGGACAATCCCGTCTCGGCTCAGGTCTGGAAGTCCTGTGTTAAACCCGGCTCTCCTGTCAAATGCTCACGGCGTGATTGACAGAACTTACAACGGCTCAGGGACTTGAGGGAACAGGAAGGGAAGAGCAGGGCTGAGAAGCAGGTCTGGTGGGAAGATGTCCTAGGTGTAAAAGTTCTTAAAGGAAGAAGAGGTGATTTCTGAGAAAATGAAATGCAGAGGTGTTCCAGGTAGAGGGAATAGATGTGCAAAGACGTGGAAACACAAAACAGCTCACTACCTACACACACCCTTTGCCTCAAGGCTCGGCTAAATTCCTGCCTTCTTCCTAAAGCTTCCACTGAGAATCTCAGGCCACAGAGATCACTGCTGTTGCCCGATTCTTACAGAGCGAGACTGGAAGCCCCTGGAGACCATCCATCCTTTCCTGCGCTCTGCCCGGTCCCCAGGACAGTGCTCTACAGCCTCTCAGAGACTGCCGTCCTGCAGCGGGGAGTCCAGGATGAAAGCAATAAAAAGTTTCAGGTCGCCAGCTTCTTACTGATTCTGCAATGAAAGCAGGAAAAAAAAAAAATCTTTTATAGAATGTCAAAGGTGAAAAAAAAATCCTCAAGTTTCTCTTGGTGGAAAACAAAACATAGTTTGCTTAAATATGACTCTGCCTTTTCAGCATGTAAAGTGTTGTTTTTCTGCAAAATGGGATTTTTAATATTTGATAAGTTTTTAAGAACACCGCACAGTAGCAACTTTGAATTGTGGGGCCCGGTTCAAAGGTTCGTATAAATATTTCTAAAGGAGAGCCATATTAAAGAGCCCAGCGTCCTCGACTTGCGCTTTCACCTCATTTACTCATAAATCTTCAGAAGAGTTTCTCTTCTCAACTTCGCATTCTTGCAGACTCTAACCCTGGCCTTTTTATGAGCCAGAAATCTGGCCAATTCGTATTCCTCCGGTAGCTCCAACAATAAAGCCACCTTCATTATTGAATACAATTTAAAACTGTGCGGTTGATTTGAATGAAATCTATTGTGTGTGTCCTACTACGATGTAACTGGGGAGAGCTGGCAAGGAGAATTTGGGGGACCCTGGGGATTTCGACACGGGGCGCAATCAATAGAGCTGCCACCACACAGCTATCTGCCACTACAGGGAATGAAGGTGAAGGTCTGCTACCTGAAGCTGCCATGCGCCGCTGAGCGGGAGGGACGAGGCTGGGTTTGCTCAGATTCATCACGTGATGCCTTCAGTGCAGAACCGGGGAGCGGCCCGAATTTGCCGAGGAAAATCAGAGATTTTTATTTGTGGACGTTTATCTTTTTGAAAACAATCTTTCTGATGAGAGAGAGAGGGAGAGAGAGAGAGAGAGAGAGAGAGAGAGAGAGAGAGAGAGAGAGAGAGAGAGAGAGGAGTGTGTGTGTGTGTGTGTGTGTGTGTGTGTGGCTAGCCCAATCGTCTTACCAACACGAGCATCCTCATTTGGCCTACCGCGTGTGTTGCTTGTGGGAAGAATGTCTG
Source organism: Rousettus aegyptiacus (assembly GCF_014176215.1). Taxonomy (NCBI): domain Eukaryota; kingdom Metazoa; phylum Chordata; class Mammalia; order Chiroptera; family Pteropodidae; genus Rousettus; species Rousettus aegyptiacus. The sequence continues at coordinate 15,077,065 of NW_023416285.1, forward strand.
TCATCTGTGTCGCCCTGTCTCCTTGGTCAGCTACAAATACAGTTCTGTGGACGAACAGCTGGGCATCTTGCTTTTCCCTCCTCTCTTTTTTAAACTGGAGAGAAGTCGCCTTCCCCCGGTGTGGCGACCTTCAGACTGGTCTTGCTCCCTCACTGTTTTTCCTGTTCCCGGCTTCGTGAGGGACCATGCTAGGCTAGGGCTGGCTTAGAACTCGAACACATTTTCTGTCCCCAGAGTCATTATTGCCATTAGTTAAGCCATACCATGTTGCTGGGGGAGGAGGGGTCAGTGAATAATGATCTCTTTTTGATTTGCCAAAGTGTGTTTGGCTCAAAATAAAATTCAGGTGAAGGCACATTCCTTTCCTTCAGAACACAGAATTACAGAAATATTGCGCTGAGCAGGAGGAGTGGAGACTGGCTTCCAGTTTCACTCCAGCTGGTCACACAGAGGAGAAATGGATAGTTCGGAGGCTGGCTAGTCCTTTTCTTGCACTTTTGTGGCCGGGGGTGGGGGGGGGGGTGATATAGACCAGGTATCAGACTGTTTCAGTAAAGAGCTAGAATTTCTCGTTGCTTCTTATAAGATCTTTTTAATCCTTCATTTCTAAATAGGTCAGAAAAAATGAAGTTGTCTCTGTGCAGTGTATGCGTTAACTCATTACCCGCTAATTGCCACTTCTCTGATGTCTGCCAAACTTGGCTCTTTACATGGCACGTATTTTATTAATTTACACATAAACCAACGTTGGCAGCTACTCAAGGATCTACCCAGAGCAAGCAGATCCTTTCCCAGCCTCACGAGTTTATTCTCTCTTAGGTTCTTTGGAATCATATTTATATCCCTTTTTGGTAACTACTTTTTTTTTTTTTTTTAATCATCTAACATTCTAACATTTCCTTTGTCTCTTTAAATATAGAGTGACTTTTTTGTGTGGCTAATTTCTGGAATATTACCTTCCAAAATCTGGTTGTGTTGATTAGACTGTGCTTTGTAAATGTTTGAAATTATAGGATGTGATAATAAATGACCAGTTTCTGCCTCCCTGGTGAATGTGCATATGCAAATCAATTATAATTCCTGTTCCTACCACTCACCTCACTCCATCAAGGCTGTGCCTCTTATTTCTATCTTTGTTACCTTAGAGTTGATATAAATTCTGCTTCCTTTTTCTTTAAATGATTCATCATCAATTGAAAGAGCTGGTTATCACTAACTTTTCCATAAAGCAGTCTATCACCCAGGTCAAATATATAGTAGTCGTATGAGAAACTTGACACAGGAACACAGAGGAAGAAGTTGGAAAGAGGATAAAAAGAATTAGCATTTACCGATGGCTGACTCTGTGCCAAGTGCTTTACACAGTTCATTTCGTTTCTCTTTCACAATGACCCTGTAAAACAGATATCCAATGCAAAGCCATGAGACTCAGAAGTTAAATCTTTCACCCAGGGTCGTGCAGTGGCAGAGATAAGATTTGAACCAGCCAAATGTGGCTTAGGATATAATCAAGAGGATTTAGTAGATGAGGGCAGACGGGAGGGAAAAGGACAGGTTGAAGATAATAAATTTCACTCAGTAATGAGCAATTAGAACACATATGAGGACATACCATAGGTATGCAAGATTAATCTCAGGACTCAGGAATGAAAAAGGTGTTATACCTCACAGTGAGAAGAAGTGTAAGGTGCTGTTGGAGTCCCACGGGGACCTCATGGCAGGAGCCAAGAGCTGCAAGTTGCAGGCCAGTCCCCAGACACAAGGACACACTCCCTTCCCACCCGAGCCCTCCCTACTGTGGCTCATTCTGCCTGCAACCCAGGCAGCTGAGGACTCATGGTGACACCACTTCTGTCCCACGAAGGGCAGCCCTTCTAACTGCACCTTCGTCGTGGCCTCCTTCCATTGAGGCTGGAAGTATTTGGGGCTTTCACGAAGCCTTGTTAGATTGTTTCCTAGGGCACAGCTCTACTTTACATCCTAATCTTTCAAGGATGGGACAAAGGCCATTTCCAAGCAGAGCCAAAGTGGCACACAGGACTGAAGGGGGTGCGGTGGGAGGAGGAGAGGGTCCAAGAATATTAAGTCATTGAGTGTTCTACTGCTGGCTTTGGGGACATCCCTCCCTCCAGAGGCCCAGAAAAGGGACGTCAACAAGTAAATGCTCAGTAAACACTTAACAAAAGAGGAAGGGAGGGAGGGAAGGAAGGAAGAAAGGAAGGAAGGAAGGAAGGAAGGAAGGAAGGAAGGAAGGAAGGAAGGAAGGATGGGAGGGAGGGAGAAAGGGAGGGAGGGAGGGTTCCATCAATTCTCATAATGGACTGCATCAGACCCAAGGAGTATTTCTCAAAGTTCCGAATGTTATAAAACTTTCTTCAATTAACTGACCCCGAAAGTCACCATGCTCACGTACTCCTCAGTGGCAACCGGGTTTTTATGTCATCCAAAGTGTCTATTCTCATTGGCCAGCAGCCAGTTTCATACAACTCAGGAGCTGGCCACAGTTGTCGTTGGGACATTGACCTCCCGGTTTCCGAGTTTTCAGTGTACTGTGGAGCTCCTGTTTCTATGTGACAGGTTCTTCCTTCCCTATACAAAATCGAACCACCCTGGCTGGTTCCGTTTGTATGTGTGGAAAAACATATCCTTAGTAAGAAGAGATTCTTTCGAAAATAAATTTGAAACGGTGCCCGAAAATCCTCTCGAAGCCAGTAGCTTTTTCTGCACGTGTTCGGCTGCCAAGCGAGGTGGACTCCAGTTGACTGAGTGTTGGTGTGAGCGCATTCTGTTTAGAAAAGCGGATCTGCGTTTGTCTCCTAATTGGATGATGACGCTGTGAAAGCACAGGACCCTGGTGGAGGCCATGCAGGCCCTGGCCTCCCCTCTCGGCCCGTCTCCCACAGGCTGTGAGCTGCCGAGGCGCCCAGTTCAGCTGGGGTTGCGCCCGCTCTCCCTGAGTGAGTTGTGTGTCTGAACAGAGCGCAAAAGCAATGCAGGTAGAGCCAACTTGTCACGGACACCTGGACGGTGGATTTAAAACTGCGCACGTTAACACCAAAACCAAAAACAGAACAGGAAAAACAGCCCCCACCCTGCTCCCCCGAACTGGGACGGCAAAATCCTCATGTTGGATCTGAACAACTCAGACTTTTCTGAAACGGCTGGAACGCAGCCCCGAGAGGCTCCCAAGGTCAGCGGCGGGTCGGCGGGGCTGGGCGTGTGTCCAGTGAGTCTGGCAATGCAGTGACCTTGGGCAGACGCTTAACGTCACTTTGTCTCCCTTTGCCAACTTCACACATCTGTCAAAGATGCATAACAACCCATCCTCCTCTCATGTAGGGGCTGAGGATTAATTAATAAGTGATTGCAAATTGCTTGGCACTCCTCAGAGGAAACACACTCTGTGAGTGCAGAGGATTGTTATTATCGGGCCATCCGGCTGGCTCTGAGACAATAATGACCTCAGGGAGGCTGTCGGGACGCACGCTGTGGTCTCTCCCCAGGCCGCAAACCGAGGGCCGAGGGGCGACGCGCTGCCTTATTTCTCGTCACCCCGCCGTAAACAGCATTCTCCCCACAACCACGTCTGCCCCATCGATGGCATCTCGTCCCCTACGTTATGCCCACGGATCTCTTCCTCCACTCCTGCTGGGACTTCACGGTAGGCAGAGTGGTTCCCCAGTGACAATTCTCAGAGCGGAGCGCCAGGCCCGGGCGATGCACAGAACCAGAAGGACTTCGTGGGGACACCATGTATAACACCCTCCCCTTGGAGACGAACAATCCATTTTCCTGTGTTGAAGTCCCGCCAGGGCTTTTAAGAACACGTTGAACTTCACTGACCTCTCTCCTGAAACGATTTGACAAGCCCTGTGGATGTGTATGGACCCAGCATTGGAATGTGACTCCATCAGCTCCTCTCATCGGTAGGTGGGTGGATTCCTCACCTCTCACGCTGGGCAGGCCTGTGACTTGCTTTGGCCGATGGAATGTGGCTAAAAGAACATACCAGTTCTGAGCTTGGGCAACAAGAGGTTTTGCAACTTCAATTCACACTCTTGGAACCCTGCCGGCCTCCACAGGCATGAGCCTGGGCGAGTTTCCTGGAGGATGAGAGATGTACGGCCCCATGTCCCCCGCTGCCCCAGCCAACAACCAGCCTAACCCCGACCCCAACTCCCAGGAGAGCCATCTGAGTTCTTGGCAGGAAGCTGACCACAGACGTAGGAGAAAGACCAGCTGTGCGCAGCCCAAACTGTTGGCCAGAGACACTTCAGCCAAATAAATGGTTGTTTTAAACCACGTACTTTTGGGTGGTTCCGCAGCAATAGATTAATCATACAATGACGGCATCCATTAAAAAATTCCTTTTAATAGCCCCAGGTATATAAATTTGGATTATAAATGGGTGACGCGTGGACCGCTTGACGCTTCGGCTGGACCGGCTGTGGTCGGCGGAGTGTCGCTGCTGCCTCTTGGTCCACTCTCGTCTGTCCTGGGGGAGGGCGCGGCCATGCTCGCCCCACAGGTCCCGTCTTCCTATGGTTCTGGCTTATATTCAGCCAGTCGGAAGCACCGGAGTGAGAGAAAGTGGAAGAGCCGGCGAAGCCACTGTCCTTCAGGGCCGTTGTGGGCAGAAGTGTGGGCAGGTGCTGGCGTGAGGTCTGAAGCGGCTTCTGGGCAAAAGCCCTAGAAATCACCCCCTTGGGGGCTGCAGGTAGCTGCCTCTCAGCCCCGACGCCTCCTAGGTTTGTGAACTCAAGCAGATGCTTCACTGACCTTTGCTCCCCCCGAGGCGTGTAAACCTCTGGTTGGGGAGATTTCCAATTACATCAAAAATTAGAACGTGATGACTGTTGCCACGAGGAAATGCCCAGGGTATACCGCGTGTCTGTGACCCATGGCTCTGCAGGACCAGACTCCAGTCGAGAGCTTCGCCTCGTTGCTACTTTCTTTCTTTCTTTTTTTTTTTATTATAAAGGGTACAATTCAGAAAAAGCCACGTGGAAGAGATGTATAGAGAAGGCACACGGGGGTGGGGGGTGGGGGGGAGGCACGGAGCTTCCTCGCCCGCCCTCTGTGGGCAGGTCACCCTCCCAGCCCCTGGGCCTGTTCACCCACCGGGAAGCTCTGCCATCTTACGTTTCAGCTCAGTGACCTAGGGAAGTTCCTGGACCTTTCACCTCATATTACTCAGGTGTAAAGTGGGAATAACTATTTTGACCCCGAAGAGTTATCGTGAGGACTAGACGAGGTCTCCGCATGCACAACAGCACTCCCTAAATGGCACTTGTCTGTTCGTTCGAGGTTATTTCTAAATTTTCAGCGGCCGGAGTCTCAGTGATGACATCGTATTCTTTCAAATGGCCCTGCTTCTCTCCCTTCGCTTTTGTGTCTAACATGCCACGTTCGTACATCTCAAGGAATTACCGATGACTTTCCGAGCGTTGCCTTTGGCCCCCTCCTCCCTGATCTCTGTGCCGTGTGCAAAGCGTGCTCCTGTTGCAAAGATTGTTTTCTAATAAGCAACAGCGTTTTTCTCAGGTGAATTTGAACACTATTGCTGTGGTATTTCCCAGGGATTTGCCTTTGAAATCAACAACAAATCAAAACGTCTCATTCCCCCCGCCCTTCGCCTCCCATAAGGATTCCAGTAGGATTCAAAGGCAGGGAGGGTGAGGCAGGAATGAAAAAACGATCATCCGTTTTCATGTATACAGTAGTAGTTGCTATATTGAGAGAGTCCCGCGAGGGATCAAGACTGTATTAAAAACAAAACATCGCAAAACTTTATCTGGTGTCTTGATGTTCTTAGCTCGTTGTTCGCTTGCTTGTGGGGAGTCAGAGGGTGTTATGTTGCATGAACTTTTTTTATGGAGGAAACTTCAAGGGCAACCAAGTGGAAACCCATCTCCCCAGAGATCTTTAAGTGTGGTCCAATCCCACAGACCAAAGGCATGCATTTACTTGATCTTAACGATACATGTTAATTTTTCCTATGCATTATATATTCACGTTTAACATGGAAACTAAAATTTCCCCCAAATCTTTATGGATAACTGATGCTCCATGAAGAGGTGTACACCAGGTTTATTCCTTGAATAGTAATACTATAGAGAGATTGAACTCTGGACTCAGACAGATATGGATTTAATTTCTGGCTTCCCCATTTGATAGTCGTGCGACCTGGGGAAAATAAATTAATTTCTCTGAGCTGGTCATCTCATCTGAAAAAAACCCATAATATTTCTCTGGCAGGGTTGTTGCGAGGATGAAACCAGATAACACAATGTATGTAAAGTGCCTAACAAAGTAAGTGACAATTGGCACACAGAAAACAGCAGCTGCTATTTTTATTGTCATTTAGAAGGAGGAAGGTGAAGAAATGGTTTTAATCTTCCCGATGCTGGAAGACCACTTCACTTCAGTCTTAATCAAGGCTGAGATCTCAAAGCGAACAGTGTGAAACTTTCGCATTTGGGATTGAGTAAGGAGCCTGAAAGAGCCAGAGAGAAGAAAATACATCTAAAGATCGAACTCCATTTGTGTATGACTTTGGTTTTCTTCGGCTGGTGCCTTCCAGTGATCTGTTTCTGAAAGGCTTGCTCGCCAACATGTTTATGTGGATCGAAATATTTACTCAAATGGTCGTGTGTTTAGAACCATGGAGTTTTTATGGCACATGTCTGGCAATCCCTATTCATTTGATTCATCTTATCTGCTTGATTTCTTTGCTTGAACAGTTAGATTTCAGACATCCAAAGTGCCTTGTCAAGTAAATATAGTAGAATGAAATTAAAAGATTTTTCTTTCTCGTTCTTATTTTGTTTCTGTCACAAAGTATTCATTGCCTCCAGGGAAGGAGTGAGATAAAGAGGGGCATTAAGGCATCTCTGAATGGTTTTCAAACAAATTTCTGAATGCAATTTTAGAGATAGTAGTGGACATGATTGTCCGATGACCCAGCCTTCTCCTACAAGAGCTTTGTTTTTTTGGGTTTATTTTTGACAAAATGTGTTGTGAGGCCAGAGGTTGTCATAAGCATTAGAGTGATGTGGTGGTTTTAAGGCCACCTACTTAAATGGAATACAGCGCATCAGATCAAATAGAATAGAATATGGGAGAAACGATGAGATGTCACTCCAAGAAGAGAGTATAGAAAGACTGTAGCTTTTATTTGGGGAGCTGTCTCTCTTTTTTGGGTTGCTTGTGCTGGGGGAAGCTGGCTTCTGTGTCGTGAGGTGGCCTTTTGGAGAGGCCATGTGAGTGGGCTTGCAAGTAGTCTTTTGGGGCCTGCCACCTCCACCTGAGGGAGCTTGCAAGCAGATCCTTCCCCAGTTGCGCCTTGAGATGACTGTAGCCCGGCTAATGACAGACTGATGGCAATCTTGAGAGAGACTGCGAGGCAGAGACACCCAGTTAGTCATGCCCGGGTTCCTGACCCATTGAAACTGTGAGATCATAAATGTTTGTTTGGCTGAGCTGTTAAGTTTCGGGTAATTTGTTATGCAGTGATAATAACTAATGAATACACATGGCTAATGCTTGAGGACATAAAATCAGTTTTCCTGTCCAAAGAGGAAATGTAATCTGATGGCTTACTGTGGTAGATGTGGGAGAGGACAAACAGAAAGAATGTCACCAAGGTTAAGACAAGGATGGATGTCTATCTTAGGACTAGACAAATGCCCCGCCTTCCTAGAGGGACGAGTGGAAACTCTAGGTATGTTTGGGGGATTCTACAAAGCAGAGAAGACCTAAGCCTTGCTTTCTGAGGAGGCAGCAAGTAAACTTGCCAAAGAAGAAAAGAACATCTACTGCATTGAAATAACAGTAATTAGAAGTAACAGCCAGTGCGTCTAGGCCGGGGGTTAGCATACTTTTACTGTAAAGAGTCAGATAATAACATTTTTGTGTGTGGGCTGTACATTCTCTGTTACAGCTGCTTAACTCTGCCATTGTAGAGTGAAAACTGCCATGGACAAAATGTAGATGATTGGGCATAACCATTTTCCAACAAAAGTTAATTTATAAAAATAGGCATGGGCCAGACTTGGCCTCTGAGCCCTGGTTGCTGACCCCTGGTCTAGGCTAAGAGGACCGAGTCAAACCCCTGAGTCCCCAGGACCTGGCAGACCCAGGAGAAGTGAGAAGAGGCGAGGCAGGCTCCTGGACCGGGAAGGGCTTCGCAGGGAGCACAAAGACATGAAAAAGGCAGAGATGCTGAAGGGGCTTTTTGGACTGGAGGAGAGAGCAGGCCTCCCACATGCCAGCTACCTCTCCAGAGGGATAAGGGCTGAAGACTGAAAATTAACGGGAGTTTTACATCACCACAAGTCAGCATGGAGGAATGCTGGTGAGCGCAGGCCAGGAATTTCTTCCTAGATTTTAATCCCTCCTTGGGGAGTGTGTGTGTGTGTGTGTGTGTGTGTGTGTGTGCGTGCACGTGTGTGTGTGCATGCGCGCGTTTTCAGGGGAGTTTGCAGGGAGAGCATCCTGAATTGACTGAGTTCAAACCCCAAAGTCACTAAGTTTCCTTAAATTGGCAATTTCTTCCCTCCATCAGTGGTAAATCAAGTCTCAAGAACTAAGTTGGTATCAGTTATGGGAAAATGGAAAAGGTGACATTTTATCCACCTGAGTACTGTGATTATGTAAACCCTGTGTTTGTTATATGCATATAAATAGTATAAGAAACAATATCAGGGATATCCAGATTTTGGAGTTGGGGAAAAGCCAAAAGTTCAGAGCGCCTGAATAGAAATATCATTTCCTACAGCTCTTGGCTGATTCTAAAACTGGGCCAGCTACATAATTTGCAAGGCTCAGTGCAAATGAAAATGCAAAATACAGGTCCCCCTTTTTTTTAAAGCAGGGAAAAAGTGCCATTAAAGGTAGTAAAATAAAATGTTTTTCTTTTTTCCATGGTCTTTTTTTCAACTTGTCACAGTGTTTTATATTTGCTCTTAATGTCGTTCTAAGTAAATTAGAATTAAATTTCTAATTATTAACATGAATTTTACCATTCTTTTTTATATTGTACAATGCCTCTTTAAAATGCAAATATAAGCAGATTTAACTCATATGATCGCCAAAATTATACAATTCATATTTTGTAGCTTCTATACGCCTATATATTTTTTCTTTAACAGAATTGCTGAAATGCTGCACAAAAGAAACTCAGCTGTTTTAAATTTCACTTCTTGATACATGCACATTGTGCTAACACTCTCTCCCTTTGGCCTACTGACGAGTGAGGAAGGACAGAAAGGAAAAGGAATTACGAGTTTGCCATCTTCCCTTCTTTGTCATCATTTTCAGTTGTGTGAAGAAAAAAAAAAGGATGCGATAGGCTTCCGAGTCACTTTCCAGGATGCTTTAACATAGTACCACACACAGAGTGGCGGAAACAACAATTTATTGTCTCACCATGCTGGAGGTTAGAAGTCTGAGATCCAGGGGTTGGCGGGGACGTCCCCATCTGAAGGCTCGGGGGCGGGGGTGGGGATCTTCCAAGTCTCTCTCCGGGCTCCTGGCACTTCCATGGCTTTTGACAGCATCACCCCCGTTTTCCGTGCCGTTCTTCCTGTGTGCAAGTCGGTGTCCAAATTCCCCCTTGTTGTAAAGACACTAGTTATACTGGAGTTGGGCCCGCCCTGCTCTGGTACGACCTCGTGTTAACCGATTACATCTGCAAAGATTCTGTTTCCCAAGAGGGTCACATTCTGAGGTCCTAGGGCTTGGGATTGCCACATACGCATTTTGGGATCTGTTTCCCAAGAGGGTCACATTCTGAGGTCCTAGGGCTTGGGATTGCCACGTACGCATTTTGGGTTGTTTGTGTTTCTTAAAACCCATTGCCTTTCTTCTGCATTTTGAGGCAAGTTCTGGTTGGAACAGAAGCACAGTCTTTCAGGGCTGTCACTCTGCCCATTACTCGGTCATAGACGTGAGTCTTGCTAAAGTCGCCACATGGTGAGTCCCCCGACATTCTGTGCTCATGGAGAACCGTAAACGTTATTTGTGAATATGGTGGCAAGGAGCTGGGCAGATCTCCTCTGCTCACATGCATCTTCCATTGTTCTGTTGGACTTCGCTTACAAAACCCAAGTTCAAAGATAAAATTATGAAGAATTTCAAGCTGACCAAAGTTGAGCATTGCCCCAGGCACGGGGCTTGGTTGAGCCTGGAGCCTGTGCATCCATGTGGGCTGCACACCCACAAAGCCAGCTCTCCCAGAACTGGGGCCCACATCTCTTAGGCGAGCTTCATCTCAAGCTCTCCAGATCCCTAGAAACCTTTCGGTGATCGAATCCAACAACCGAGGGCCTGGGGTCCAGGATGCTTAATGCCTAACCCAACATTCCCATGGGAACAGGCAGGAGTGGTTCCCAGAACCCCGCTTGCTGTAGTCCATCACTGCCACCTGCCTCTCAGCCTACCCCTTTTGCTGAGTCAGCTCAGTGTGAATGCCCACTGCACAGAGAGTCCGTCAGGGTCCAGTTACTCACGAGACGTCGCAGGGCACTCCTGAGGTGTGTGCGTACAGGGGTCTGACCTGCTTGGCCTTCTTAGACGGCCACGGAGACAAGCGAGGAGGCGGCAGCTGCATCCCATCTAAACTGAACATATGACTGAGCCCAGGACAACAGGACAATGAGCAAGGCTGAGCCGTCAAAAGGATCTGAATTTTTCTGGGGAGGTGGCGACGGGCTTGGGAAGCCAGAAGGCAGCCTTATGACAGAGCAGGGGCCCAGCGCTTAGATCTGGCCTAAGGCAAAATGCTCCAACATCGGAACTGGCTTTCAAAGTCCCCCTAACATTTCCTGGCCTCCCGTCTGTCTCAGTTAACGTGTTGCTATGTAACCAGCCACCCCAAAATGCAGTGGTTTAAAATAACAGCATCCATTTAGCTCACGGTTCTGCAGGTAGCTTGAACTGGGTGCAGCAGGACAGTTCTGATCTGGCCCATCTTGCCAGGCACTGTGGCCTGTGGCTGGGCTTGCCGGCTTATAAGGGATTAGAGGAGCTTTGGACTGGGCCTTCTTCATGTGGTCCCTCATCTTCCAGCCCACTAGCTGGCCTTGTCCTCAGGTTGACAGCAGAGTGGCAAGTACAGCCAAAAGGGAAGCTGCCAGGCCTGTGGAAACCTAGGATTGGAGCTTGCATAGTTTCCCTTCTACCGCATTCTGTTGATCAAAGCAGGTCACAGACCAGCTCAGACTCAAGGAGAGGAGAAACGGATTCCACTTCTCTTGGGGAGGAGCTACAAAGTATCGTGGCCATTTTGCAATCCACAGAGTCATCTCTGGAAACCTCTCAGCATCTCCTGCCTTCCTGCCAGGCCCATGATGATCTACCTATTCTTTGGTCTAATTCCTTTATCTCCTCCTTTGTTACTCCAGGGCTCTTTATTCAGGATAAAGAGCCAGATTATTTAGAATAATTTCTACCAGGTAATAGATAATGAACGTGAGAGCACTGGTGGGTTACCCTGAGACCTCTCTCGTAGTAGACGTTCTGGGCTTTTTGGAAAAATCAGGCCCAAGTCAAATCTGTCTTAAACTTTCGTGATCCTAAGAATTGCCTGGGGAGCTTGTTGAAAATGCAGATTCCGGATACCATCAGAGCAGTACTAATTCTGCATTTTCTGGGAGGAGCCTAGGAATCTGTATGTTCAAGCTTCCTGTGTGGTCCTGTTGGAAACACATTATCTCAAAAGCACAAGAAGCATCCTGGCAGGAGACAGGGAAAGTGTTCGACTCTTAGACTCTTAGACCCCAGGACATCTGGACTGCACCTTATTTATTTCTCTGTCCCCACCGTGCCTGGCACCTCTATGGTATTTGAGAATCTCACCATGTTTAACCGAATTGGGCAAAGCCACGGTTCTCACGTGTGGTTCGTGTTCCAGCAGCATCGCTTTTCTGGGAAAACGGTAGGAATGGGAGTTCCTGGGCCCCGCCGCCATGCGCCTGCCTGGACCAGAGACTGTGGGATTGGGCCAGAGCCTGCTTTAAGGAGCCGTGCCGAGATTCTGACGGCCGCTCAGTGTGGGAGCCGCCGGGTCAGAGGTAAGTGCGCCTGTGAGTGGGAACCGGGCGTCGGCACGTGTGAGTGGGAGGGCGCACCCTGGCCTCAGTGGGCTGACTGTATCCCCGCCAGGTTAGGCCCACTCGCCCTTGGGCACGGTCTTCCCGTAGTGTCTGAGCTCTTTGAGGGAGCCCGTCCTGGACACCCCCCCCCCCCGACACACCTGCGCTAACACACTCGCAATTGGTTACAATTCTTTCTTCTACATTCTGGACGGGGCCTCTGAACCCGCCTGGCAGGCAAAGTCTCTGCGCTGATAGCAAAATGATGGTTCCCGCTGGGCAAATAGAGCTTGAAAGTTGGTGTCAAGATTTTTTCTCCTTTACTGAGCAGCTTTTAAAATCTGGTGTGTTCGAACACTGAGGGTTTGGGAATTGAAAAGGAATTGACATGGTGGGGGGAATCACCAGTCCTGCTGAGTTTCAGAGGCACACTTAATTATGAAAAGGGGGTACATACAACACACACACACACATCACATCAAGTTCCTGGAAGCCAAGTTCTGCTGCTTCTTTATGGTTCCCTGGACAGAAAGGAGCATCGTGGTGAGAGCTCGTCCAGCCACAGTGGCCCCTGGAGCTTCGCTCCCTGGGCTGTCAGGCCCCTGTGAGAGAAGAGAGACGGCCTCTGGGGCGGGCATTGGAGTCTGATGCTCTCGCCCCAGACGCACCACAGATTCTTGAACACATTGCTTCGTCTCCCTGAGGTGCGGCTCCTTATCTGTAAGCGGGACACATACCGAGATTCTTCTTTTCCCTAAAACATTTTCGAAGATACTTATAAGTACGAATGTATGAAAAACAGCAGTTAGAAATACATAAACAGAAATGAGGCATTCTATAGGAGAACTGAACAGACACTAGTGGTTGGAACTTGGAACGAGACAATCTGAACATTAAGTTAGATTCTGGAAGAGGTAGAGTGGAATGTTCACTCTCGCCCTCTCCTGGAAAAGAAGGAAGTGGGTGGTGAGCAGGGAGAAGGTGGGGCTTAGGAAAGCCCCTGGTTAGAAGCCTCTGCCGCGTTAAAACTCCTCCACTCCAACCCCTATCCTTGCTGGCCATGCATCTGACGCCTGAGATCTCCTGAAGCCGAGTGCGCTGTAGCTTTCCCTGGCTTAGGGGTAGTTTATACTTTGCTGGGGGCAGGTGGCAGTTAAGTAGACTACTGCTCCCTTTCTCGGTGAGGTTTAATTAGGACACTGAAATTGTCTTCCGAATGCAATTCTGCTAATGGCCCGTCCGTTTTCAGATGAACTTCACACGGAAAGTGAATCTTTCAGCTTGGAGAAGTAGAAAACACCCACCCTTTGCTGAATGTGCACATTAAAAGGTGAGAGATGCGATCTGTGGGTTACCTAGTAAAGCAAGCAGCCAGTGTCGTGTAGACTGGCTGGAAGGAGCGGGCGGAAACAGGGGTCCCTCCAGATCTGATGCCATGCTAGCAGATGATTCTGAAGGGGGAGAACAAGAAGGGGGACTCTCCCTACCAGCTCTGAAGACAGGTTGTGAAGCCACAGTAAAGACAGTGTGGCCCTGGCAGAGCTCTGCTTGCCTGTGGCAAGACCCGCCCCATGCACATCTGGCTGGCGCTGCAGCTCAGTCAGAAAATAGCACTGTTCGATTAATGTTTTTTATTTATTGGCAATTGCTTACTGATATGGAGAAAAATACAGTGTCCTCCCTAGCACCATGTGGGTTAAAACCCTAATTGTAGAAAGACTGAAATATGAAAGTCTAAAAACTTTTACAAGAGCATAGATCATTTCTATGACTTGATGGAGAAAAGGATTTCATGATCCAAACTTATAATACGCTAAAACAATCAAACGAAATTATTCATCAACGGATACCATTAAGAACATGAGAAGGTAATCCACAGTTAGGGAGAAATAAAGTATCAATATCTAGAAGACATAAAGAACTTCTTTATTCAAAGAGGAAAGACAAATAAGTTAGCAAAAATGGACAAAACGATTATGATATAATTTGCCGGAATGGGAACATCAATTGCCAATAAACACAGGAAAAGATGCTTAACTTCATTATTAACAAAGAAGATGTGAACTAAAACTAAAATTAGATGCCACTTCACACCATTAGTTTGGCAAAAACTAAAACATCTGACAGTACCAAGTTTTGGTTATGATGTAAAGTAATGGGTCCTCTTGCTCAGTGCTGTTGGGAATGAAAATTGGTGCAACTAATTTGGAGAAAAATTTGACAGCATCCAGTAAAGTTGAAGATATGCATATACTATACTCAAAATTATACTTCTAGATATATATGATGAAGTCACATATATAGAGATATATGCATATCTATCTATCTATCTATCTATCTCTCTGCATATACCTACACACATATGTCAGGAGACATAAAAAGTAATCATAGAAGTATTGTTTATAATAGTAAAATACTAGAAACTTTCAGTGTCTATCCAGGGGAGAAATAAATTGTGTCATAGCTATAATAGAATTCCACATAGCAGCGAAAAGGAATGAACTAGAGCTGCATGAGTCAGTATGGATTAATTCCACAAACATGATATTGATCAGAAGAAAGCAACTTGCAAATGAGTATTCGCAGTATAATATCTTTATAAAAGGTCAATACATGCACCAATTCTATAAATTGAATTATAAATATGAGAGAGAGGAGGAAGGGAGGGAGGGAGGGAGGAAGGGAGAGAGAGAGAGAGAGAGAGAGAGAGAGAGAGAGAGAGAGAGAGTGAGAGAGAGAGAGAAAGAGAGAAAGAGAGAGAGAGAGAGAAACGAAAATAAATGAGAAACCTCCAAAATTAGGACAGAAGTTCCTCCTGGGTAGATAGAAGAAGGGGAGGGACTTGGAGGGTCCTGCAAGAGGGATTTAACTACACTGGCGATGAGTTATTTTTTCAGCTGGGTAAGAGTTGTTATTCTCCATGCCGTTTTGCCTGTCTCAAACATTAATAATATAATACTGTGGCACTGTTCATTACTGACCCAATCATGTGCCTCTCCTCAGGGACGAATCAAGATTGACCTAATCCAGTCATGGTGATTTTATACTCCTTTGCCAGATTCTCACTTTCCAACATTCCTTATAGATGGGATTAGGCACATAGCCTATTTTCAGACCTAAGAGGAAGTCAGCTTGGAGGCATGGTTCTGGAAATCTCTTATTTTCTGATAGGAGAATTATTTTCTGATGGCTTCTGCATCTTCCTTTGTAGGACACTAGATGACAACATGTTGTCTGCAAATGTAACAGCCGTCATCGTGAGGTGAAAAGCACCAGAGCAGAAGGCCACCTCTCTGAGATCGGTAGAAGAGAAGGATGCTTAGAGCCGGAGTGTCTGATGACCTAATGGAACCACGGAATGAACCCCCAAACATCTAGAACTTGCAGGTTGTTCACTAAGTAATTAACTAATTAATTATTTAGCTTAGTAATTAAGTCTGGGTTTCTGTTACTGGGGACCGAACACATAATTTTCCTTTTACCTTATTTTTGGGCTTGCCAGTCTATGAAAACACTCAGCACTTTCTCTCCTTCGAGTCTTGACTCCTTCATCCAGGTATGGGGCCCCTTCTCTCCCGCGAGTGCCTCGGCCCTAAGCGCTCTTCTGAACTGTGTTCTCTGTCATGCTTTCCCTGAGACCCCCAGTTAGCAGCACTCTTCCTTCTCCACGGCCCCCAACATTCTCTACCCGCCCCCCCCCCCCCACATTATTGGCCTTCCCATGTTCAGCAGCACGTTCTACCATGAGTCCCTTTCGGGCAGGACCCCGACGTTTTCATCTCTGTGTCTCCAGTGGGTGACATAGGGACCCAACAGAAGCTGGGTAGAATGAATGATGCCTGCCTCGTATCTGTATCTTAGAAAGCAAATCAGGTCCTGAAGTGGGTAAGTGAAGAGGGGAGGTGTGGGGAAGGAGATGTTCAAACACCCTTCCCATAAATGAACACTGCAAAATGAACCCTTTTCTTAACAGCTCTTGATGCAGTCTTCCATTTAGTCACATTCACATTAGCTGATGATTTTGTGTGTTCCATAGAATCGCATTGAAGCTCACCAGTCTATTTAAATCCTGGCCTCCTTTAATTTCCCCATCTTAATAGGGTTTAAGCGACAATTGCCAAGGTCTTATTATCTAGGAGATAAATGAATGCATGGGTGACGCTGGGCACTTACAACGCGATTGCTATCCCAGGACTCGAATTGTGGGCAAACTTTATCATTAGACAGAGACTCATGTGTACTGGGTAATACAGAGGCATGGCAAAGCGTTATTTAATTTTAAACATTTGCTACAGTGTGCTTCTCTGAATCAGTAATCATGGGACTAGAATAGGGGTTACATTAAGTATTTTTTCTGTCTTTTGAAAGCTGTTTTTTTTTCTTTTTTAAGTACCTGGGGTGTGTGTGTGTGTGCGCGCGCGCGCGTGCGTGTGTAAGGGAGTTAGAGATGAATAGAAGACAAGAAGCATTAATTGGCAGAATAACCGCCAGACAGCAATGCTTTGAAAGGTCGGCCTTAACTCTATGTAACCAGAGTGCGGGGCCTGATAACTGGCGTGTAAGCAGAGGAGGGCAGGCTTCAGTCGAGAGATTCCAGCTGTAACAGGAGTAGACTGAGGCAAAGACGGATTGAAGCAGGTCTTCTGTCTGCAGAGGGCCATTTGAAAAACCTCATTTATGCAAACGTAGGTGAATAACAATGGTCGCAAAATTTTATTTAAGTTTAATTACCTACCTCGCATGTGCATGCTCAGTACTTTGCATGTATTGTCTCATCGAAATGTACGACTGTCATGTGAGGTTGGTTCTATTATTACTTTCATTTTGCAGAAAACAGACTTAGAAAACTTGTTCAGGGGTCAAAGAACCTGTAAGGCCAGGAAGTTCACATTTTCCTGGGAATAGGGTATAGTGTTGTTTTGTGGTTTGACAAATGTCGCCTCTCCTTTTGAGGTCTCAGAGGGAGGGGACTTGTATGAATAATATTCCCAGGAGCCTTCAGGGCTTGAAAGAACCCATGCCTCATCCTCTGAGGCATAAAAGTTGACATTAGGGCAGGGTGATTCCACGCAAGGCCCAGGGCGGTGAGGGCCAGCAGAGTCCTTTACCATCAGACTGGAGACCTGAGGCGAAAGGGCCGGCCTGGCACATGGTCCGAAAGGAAGACGTTGACGTGGCGGTTCTGGGTTGTGGCTGCTGGAACCCGGTCTAGAGTTTTTATGGCACACAGAAGCATCTTCTGTCTTCTTACTGTGGATTGAAAGGAATGATACTTTTTTACCCTCGTACAAACAGGACCTTGGCCCTTGCAATCAGCGAGATTGCAAACTACAGGAGTCTCAGTAGCCCCCTGCTCTCTCTCATCCACGGTTTCGCTTTCCACAATTTCAGTTACCTGCAGTCAGCTGTGTTCCGAAAACATTAAATGGGAAATTCCAGAAGTAAGCAGCTCGTAAGTTTTAAGCTGCTCGCCGTTCTGAGTAGCGTGATGAAATCTTGCGCTATCCTGCTCCACCCCCCGGGACGTGAACTGTCGCTTTGTCCAGCATCTCCATGTGGTACGTACAGTGCAGTAAGCGATTCTGAGAGGGAGTCCACATAACTTTTATTACGGTATGTTGTTATAATCGTTCTATTTTATTATCGTCATTGTTTATTTCTTACTGCGCCTAATTTATAAAAACTTTAACATTGGTATGTGTGTATAGGAAAGAACATAATATATTTAGAGCTCGGGATTATCCGTACTTTCAGGCATCCACTGGGGATGTTCGATCGATGTATAAAGCATTCCCGACACTCTTTTCATCCTCTAAAGCGGGGACGACAGTAGCCCTGCTCACCAGATGGGTGGCAGAGAGAACAGAATGAGGGGGCATGGGCATCAACGAGCAGGGTCAGCTGCTACTAAGGCTCCTTGTCAGAGACGCTGTGGCGGGTCGGAGGTCTCCAGTAATTCTCATATCCTCCGTGTCTCTTCACCTGAAGTGGTCCTTCCGGGGTCCTAGTGGGTCTCAGATGGTCATCTCCATCTGTACTGCACAGAGGAGGGCTCCTGACATCCACACTCTTCTGTCTGCCTTAAGGTGGACTCTTAACACCATCCGCTTGAGCCAGTCTTCACCCACCGTTGTGTGGGCTCGGCCTCCGGTGGCTGCTCGCCTCCATTCTCTGGCCCTTCTTCCTGTCCATCAAAATACATCTGCTTTGTTTCCCTTGGGGTCTTATCTCTTTCAGTGTTAACAACCTTTACATACACTTCAGTGCTTGAATTTAAAAGAGGTAGTTAAGGGGATGGGACTCAGGAATTCCAGAGCAAGAAAGTTGAGCAAGATGGCTCTTTCCAGAGCATCTGACAAAACCCTGACGGCAACTTCCTGTTTCCTACACTTAAGGCCCAACTGCACTGAGCATCTGTGCAAAATAGTTCAGATCAGGGCCTAACAGATGCTTCTCCTGGTCATCCCCACCCTTGCAGACTTGACCTCCACACATGAAAAATGTGGTGACCAGGCACAAGAGCTTATGATGTAACCTGTTTAGGTTTTGGAGGAAAACGGATTTTCTAATGTTCTACCAGCCCAAACTTTCCTCAGTAAAAGTTAATTGAAAGAGAAGTGAGGGTAGGTTGTTGAGAAGACAATGGAATCGTCGTGCACTAAAAAGATTTGGTGACCGGAGCTGACAGTTCTAACTCTTTCGGTTCCACACACCTGCCCTCCCCCTCCCGCTTCGGATGCCAATGGTTAAGTCCAGTTTGTTGATGGGTATAGATCAGAGGTTCCAGTGACTCCCCTTCCCCCCCACTCCTTGGGTTCCATTAATGTGCTAGGGCGGCTCACAGAAGTCAGAGAAACACTTTACTTTCTAGGTCACCATTTTATTATAAAAGGATAGACGAAGAGCCTGATAGAAAAGATGCCTGGGGCAAAGTATGAGGAAAGGGCTCGGAGCTGGCATGCCACCCTTGCCAAATCCACGTGTCCACCAACCCAGAAGCAAGCGATCCAAACCCTGAACTTTTGCGATTTTTTCTTTGAGATTTTAAAAATTAGTTTCAAGTATTCAATACATTGTTTAGACATTTATATACTTTGTGAAACAATCTCCCTGATGACTCTTGTCTTCCCTCTGGCTCTCCACCAGGCCATCATATTAATACTAACTTCATTCCCTGTGCCATGCTCCTTATCCCCGTGACCATCTATCAACTACTAATTTGTACTTCTTTAACCCTTCACCCTATTCTATCAGCCCCCCAACCCCCCTCCCCTCTAGCCATCACCAGATTGCCCTCTGTATTTGTGGGTCTGTTTTTGATTAGTTAGTGTGTTCTTTTTGTTCCTTAGAGTCCACATATAAGTGAAATCATATGGTATTTATCTTTCTCTGACTTATTTCACTCAGCATAATAACCTCTAGGTCCATCCATGTCGTTGCAAATGGTAGGATTTCATTTTCTTATGGCTGAGTAATATTCTGCTGTATGTATGAACTGTAACTTCTTTATCCAGTCACCTGTGGACAGGCATTTTTAGGGATTTTCTGGAGGCTTTGTTACCCACAAATCCCACGGTTGGTTCCTCTGGCAAACAGCCCCCAGCCTTAGGTAATTTCCAAAAGTAATCTCATTTGCATAAGAAAAGATACCTTTATAGCTCTCATCTTATACAATTCCAGGGGTTTTGGGAGCTCTTTGTCAGGAACAAATGACAAAGACCAAATATATATATTTCTTATTATGAATCACAATTCACAGTCACCGAAATTCAAGATTCAAAGCCCTGGGAGGAGGGCTTGGGGACGCCTCTTCACTGGCCCATCAAGGACTGTGTGTCAAAAAGACTGGAGGTCTTGGCAGAGAGATCATAAACTTCCCATAAGTCCTTTTCTAAAATCACTCTGGATTCCAGAACTGTACGGGGATCAGGAATAAAGGTCTCAGTCCTTGACACACAAAATAACACAATTGTTTTGTGAAGAAAGCGATAAGAAAATAACCGTATGGAATGTTCTTGTCGCTGGCCATTGTCCTTTCAAGAGAGACTACTGTTCGTAAATGTTGAGCCTTGCTGAGTACCAGCAAGTCATAATCCCCTCGATGCTGTTTACTGAACACATACTATATCCTAGGTTGGGTTCAAAGGGATTCCTCTAGGACATTCTGATCTGTTTGGATGAGTCTCTTTGCCTTTCCCTTGGCTTCTGTCCTCTCTTCTCCCTGAACTTTAAAAATTTTGGCTTTACTTACTATTCCACAAGGAGAAAGGAGCCAATAATAGCACTAACCAGGGACTTGGGAGAGCTAACGACTAGCTAGGGCCTTCTCACTGGCTAATAGTGAGATGGGGGAAGTCACTTCTCCCCTCAAGGCTGATTTGCCATCTGTCAAGTGAGGCCATTGAATTAGATTATTGTTGCTTTGCCTTTCAGTTCTGACATTCCTGGTCCTTCTTCCTCTGCCAGTTGAAGCTTTTTATCTGTGGAAGTTCTTTCGAGAGGACATTTATTTGTTGTACATAATGTACCTTCATTATGGTAAGTGCCTCTAAGTAATTCTTTTTTTTTTTTTTTTTGGTGAGATTTTTTTTTTAAATGTGTTTTTTCCCCTGGTATAATCATATTTGCAAGAGCCTGGGTCTCTAGCATGTACTGATGGAGACTGACTTCATTCTTTATACTTTTCAAGGGGAACACACATAAGTCTGGGTGCATTAGGATTGAGCACAGGCCAACTATCAAATTCTGCTCTCGTGCACTGACTGGCTGTCCATTTACAAGGCTGGCAGCCCATGAAAGGTGTGGTAGCTACAGAGACAATAGGCCACTTAGAAGCTTGAGATATAGGATAAACTCAATGGAGCCATAGGGGTATCTTCTAGGTTATCTGTTCACCATTTCTGCTTTAAGAACCACAAAACTGGGTGACTCCTTACAGCCACATTTTCTCCCCTGCTCCTGACTGACAAAGGTGGGTGTTTGACCCAAGTTTGGCCAATCAGAGATTCTCCCCTGAGAATTTAAAATTGGGGTAGAGAGAGTGAGCGAGAGACTCTCATTCTGGGTAGCTGGGCCACCCCAAAAGGTGATGTGGGCAGGGCGAATTACTCCAGGCAGAATCACTTTTACCTCTGCCTAGGACTTCGTTTGGCCTCTTGCTTTTCTCTATGTCTCTTCTCTAGGTGTTTCTTATAAGGACACTTACTATTGGGTTTACGGCCCACCTGGATAATCCAGGATGAACTCATAGCAAGTTCCTTAACTTAATTACATCTACAAAGACCCTTCTTCCAAATAAGGTTGCATTCACAGGTCCCAGAATGTAGGATGTGGATATATCTTTTGGGGTGGGGGGGGGGATGGCTACCATTCAACCCACTGCAGGTGGTGAGCAATCGTCAGGAGTGTGGGGAGTGTTACAAAGGGACTATCCTAGGTCGCTCAAGGAAAGAGGCGCAACAGTCCTTTCTTGAAGGGGTCAGGGAAGGCTTGTTGGAGAACATAACATCATCTGAAACTGGAAGGAAGAGCATTACAGGGAGGCAGAGCCACACAAAGGGAGGAAGATTGGGATTTAAAGGAGGAGGCACCATACCGGGAGGGTAGGAAGACTGGGACAGAGAGGAGGGATGTGTTTTGGGGTGTAAAGGGGCAGAGGGTGGAGCAAGGGGCTGGAGAGACGGGCGGGTGTTGATCACACAGCCCCAAGTCACCTTGTGCTTTAACTTGGAGTAAAGTGATGTGATTTGCATTTTAATAAGATTTCCTTGCCCCCTCCCCCTTCTTCCTCCCCTGCCTCCAACTCTCTAATTTTCTGATGATCTCCAGCAAGATCGTCAGTGGGAAATCACAGACAGTCCCAGGTGGTTTAGGTGTGGAGAGGTGAGTAGGCTGAAAGGCATCTTATCAAAAGCCCCCCTATTAGCATCTAATTCGCGCCCCTCCCCATCCCTATCTGTCTTTTGGTTTTGCAAATTGTAAATCAGTAAAATATTGCCTCAAGCCCTGAGATACCAAAGGCGATTTAACATTGTTAAAAACAAGAGGCATCTTTGCGTTTTTTGATATTTATTCTTCCTAGTCTCTTTCTTTTTTCCTAATGAACGTTTCTTTCTCTCCTTATGCTTATCGGTTTTAACACATGTCATTTACCACCCCGACCCGCTGATTAGGAGGCCGGGCATGGACTTACATCACTGGCGGGGAAGGAGAAGAAAAATCGCAAAGTAAATGGCAAGATGTCGCGGTGATAGCAATCAGGAAAATCTGCAGCGCTTAGGGGAACGTGGGACCCAAAAGAAATTGCGCGGCTCAGACGAGGCGCGGCTGAGTGCCCCGCGTGGTGCCTGGCGCCACGTGACTGATTATTCAAATAGCCTGATGATTAACTCGGTTTGTATTGATGCAAATAATCCTGCCTGAGCCGGCCACGGCTAATGCATTTTGGAACTGTGGTTTTCCATTGATAGCACAAAATAGTGTAGAGGAAAGCCATTTTCATAATATTAATAATGGAATTACAGAATCAGGTCACTTAAAGGAACGGTGCTGACTCAGCGAAAGCGGCCTCGACTTGAATGTGGAGATTAATACTAAGCAAAAGGAAACACAAACCTGCAGCTATCTCGTGGCGTAAAACACACATCTCTTTGCTGTTTTCTTCTTAAAGGAGAAAGAGCTTTAAAAATGACTTGAGTTCAGTACAATTTTCAGATGAATTTATTACGAAGGAAAAAACTGTCCAGGGTCCTGAGAGGAGCCCCCAGAAAGATGTTTTCCCTTTGATTAGATATTGGTTTACCACCTTCTCTCATGCCCTGGTTTCCCGTCCAATTCCTAGAACAATGTCTGTAAATACTTTCTGAACAAATGGTTAAAACTGCAAATGAAGATCAGTAAATGCCCTCTACAGGAATTAATGCATTTGCCAATGAAGATCTAGTTGTATTGAGAAGAATTCTGTGGAGATCGCCCAAGGATCTTCTGTAGAGTGAGCTAAGGGCTTGGGGACACAATGGCAGGGGTGCAGAAGTGGCCCTCTCTGTGGACAATAAAAAAAAAAAAAAGCCTTGAAAATATCCAGTGGAGGGCACACAGATGTATATCTGAAGATGTTCACTGCAGTGCATTTATAAAGGTGAACCAGCCATAACCTTAGGCATATTATGATACATCCAGAGATGGAGTATTATGCAGACATCGAAGATCTCATTGAAAGGATAGGAGAAATTGTTCGTGGTATATTAAGTAAAGAAGCAGATCACAGATATATGTTAAAGAAGCCCAGAGGCTCCTGTCATGCTTATTTGTCCAGCTCAGTTCAACCCACTCTTCTAGGGTCTTGGTGACTTCTCGGTTGGAATAGTGTATGAGCCACGTTGTTAAGAAGCCAACTGCTTCTCCTTCAGAAATACCTCTTCTCAGACTAAGAGGGGATTGGGAAAGAATTATAGGGCAAGAAGGGACTTAGAAGGGATTCAAATGCTATTGAAAGTTAATGCATGTCGTGCTTTAAAAAATGTAGAAAAGTATGCAGAAGAGGAAATTTAGCATTTTAACTATTTTAAAATGTACAATTCAGTGGTATTTGTATATTCGCCATGTGCAAGCATCACCAACACTCCTTCTCAGTTTTGGGGTTCCTTGCAAATCGAGAAATTTTTCTTTAATATATCCATCCAAAGAATTGGGACAGAGTTGAAGGCTTGTCAAACGCATGGCTGGAGGTCACCTGCTAGTCTAGGCTGATCACTATGTGTTAGCCACAGCTACCAGCCACAGAGCCATATTGTGGCAGGATCATGGGGTGAAGAGCCAGATCAATTTCCTTGGTTGTATCTGTCTCCCTCTGCGATTTTCTTGGCTGTTACCTCAGCTGTATCACTTATGAACTGTCAGAGGAGGTCATCAAGAGGCTGTGACCTCCGGTTGACCTGAGCGCTGGATCCTGGGATCTCCTTCCCCCGTGCCACCCCACCCCCCTGTCCGTCCTTTGAATGTGTTTGCTTTGTCCACCATTCCCACAGTGGGAGACATTTTGAAGATAGACTTGAGAGAGCACTGTGTTGACCATCTGGACTGAATATGGGACTGAACCAGGTAAGGGCTATATATATAAACTTTTAAGATTCGGGCAGGCAGTGGTCCAGAGATCCACTTGCCTTTTGGCCACTTGAGACAAACCTGGTGTATAAGTGCCCTCGATGACTAAACCTGCCACTTACCAATGGAGTGGTCTGCCTCTTTGTTTAGTCTCTCCATGTCCCCCAGTGACGTGGGCCAGTATCAGATCTCACCTGGGAAGCTCCTGAGGTGAGCCGTTCTCACCCTCCCAGCGAATGGTGCCAATGAGGCCCCTCTTTCTTTGCTCAGTCAACAAATCTGTACGTAGTGTCTCCTGCCTTGGACTAGGGGAGGTGCTCCTCCTAGGTGAGTAGGGAGAGGAAGCGGCAGTAAATGCCCTGCTCGAATTCCTTGTAAGGACACGTGTGTTTGAGCAGAGACGGTGGACAATCCTCTCCCCACCCGGATTGTCTGAGGGGCAGAAGGAACGGGGAGGATGAGGGACGAACTCAAAAGGTAAAAGAGATTTGGCCAACTGGAGATGTTCCTTTTGGTGTCCTGCACGGAAGGAAAATTTTATATTTGGGATGCTTTTTGTTTTTAGAGCCACCAGCAGGTCCTCAAATAGTGTTGTTTCGCTCAATGTCATTTCGTTATAATGTTGATGAAATATCGAAAGAAACGAACTTTATTTATGTCAATTAGCCTATGGTAAAACTGGTTTCGCTAACGTCATTGTGACGAACATGGCAGAACCTATCCATGACCTTAAGTGCGGGCTGACCGTGTCTTCCTCCTCCTCCATCTCCACCTACGGTTGCTGTTTTGTTTTTGTCAAGGCGCCTGCTGAGGGCGCTGCGTGCACACCGCGCCTGGCGCTGCTCCTGGAACACCCTCGGGAGCTCGGTCCCCTGGGAGCTTGGCTAACACGAGCCCAACCACCGTCAGGATAATGGGAACATTGGTCTCCTTATTTTTTAGCAACCAGTGTGGAACGCGGTAAGCAAAAGGTGAAAAACATTCCTGTACCCTGAATGTTTCATAATAATGAAAAAGCAACCTCTGTCTTAAAATTGGCCACTTTTTTTTTTTTTTTTTCAACGTATTCCCCACCCTGGGGCAGACAAATTGGCCAAGCTGGGGTGGGCAGACGTAGCTTTCATCAGTCCTGGATTGACGTCCCCGGGGTGGCCCAATGGGGCGTGCAGAATCTCCGGGTGCGGTGTTCGGTACACATTCATCAGGAAGCCCGCGCGGGAGGATGCTGCTGGCGGGAAGCAGCCCCGGAGAAAAGAGTCACTTTTGTGAGGACGGAATTCCCAGCCGTGGGAGCAGCTGGGATGTAATCTCCACTGGGCCGGTTCATTTACACTTGAATCCGAGCTGTTAGGGAGGAGAGCAGCGCTCCTAATGATTTAGAAGGGGCCCTAGACTCTGATGGCAGGGGAGGAGCGAGGGCGTGGCTGCCTCGCGGGCTGAGCTCTCAGGGCTGGCGGCCTGGTCATGGGGCCGCTGCACCTGCTTGAGGTCCGGAGGGCTGGCGCCCACCTCTGTGTTTGCTCAGGCAGGCTTTAATCTTTTGTGTAAGGATGGTTGTTTTTGCTTGACTGGATCTTACTCTGATGGGTAAGGCCATACTTTTTATTTCAAGGGACGTTCACAGGGTGAGTGCCTTTTTAAAAAAAAAAATAAAAAAAATTAATATAGTATTTCTTAGAGCAGTTTTAGGAAAAATA
Source organism: Rousettus aegyptiacus (assembly GCF_014176215.1). Classification (NCBI taxonomy): domain Eukaryota; kingdom Metazoa; phylum Chordata; class Mammalia; order Chiroptera; family Pteropodidae; genus Rousettus; species Rousettus aegyptiacus. The sequence continues at coordinate 15,102,959 of NW_023416285.1, forward strand.
CAGAATGGTGGAGGAAGTAGAGTTCTCATAGACTCTGTTCCCCTACAATTTCCTGTTGACATCTTGCATCAATGTGATACATTTCTTACAATTGACGCACCAATATTCATTCGTACACTTGTTTATTAAAGTCCATAGTTTATATTAGGGTGCACTGCGTTCTGCAGTTCTATAGGTTTTGCCAAATGGGTAATGTCCTTTGTCCATCAGTCTCATGTGGAGCACGTGCCTTCTCACTATGGGACAGTGCCTTCCTGGGGGCACCTGGCACCTCCTCCAAGCATTGCGCAGGCTCTGGCTGGAGCCCTTGTGCTCTAGGTGAAGGGCTCATGAGTGCCAAGCTGTGAGAAGTGTCACTTCTTCCTGTCCAAATGGGGAAAGAGGAGCTGGTCTCAGACATAAAGAGGAGTATTACTAACCTTTAAGAGTAGTCACTAAGGGATGTGCTAGGTTCCCTCTGAAACAGGCGAGGAAGCTTTCTGCACCCCCAGGTCCCAGCTAGAGGTCCCCTGCCCATCCACCTTTGGTGTCACATTTTCTGGGGCTATTGGGAGGGGTGTATGTATTTACACAGGACCGTTGGATGATACCAAGCAGTCCCAGGTATGGACAGGTGTCGCTCTGGCTGCACAGTTGGTGGCTGAAGCTCTGTCCCACTCCAGTCCTGGCTAAACCACGGGTCCTGTGGAGGCAGTGATCATCACCTGCCGTGAAGACTGGTCCTTGATGAGTCCTCTGCAGTGGTCCTTCCCTGGGTTCCCTCATTCTGCTTTTTCCTCTCTTTTGTCTTGGATCAGCTACTTCAGGATCAGGTACCAAGGTTCGTGATCGCTTGGATTGCTGCTGCAGGCTTAGACCTTCCAGGGGGCCTATGCCTGCACCCTCCTCATCCCTTCATCTTTCAAGAAGCTCTGTCCCCCTTTTATTTGTCAGTAGGGCCCCCAAGACAGGGTAAGACTGGTGGACCTTGGGCGTGGAGGCATCAGATAGTCCTGTCTGACACTGTCCTTTTTCCTACTGAAACTCATTGGTGTTTTGCTCAAGCTTTCAATAAAGACTTATCAAACACCATGGCCTGTTACCTATGCTTGGAGGAAAAATGGGAAAGAAGTGTTTCCCCAGCTTGGAGCTCGGCAGAAAGGAGAGGGGATAGTGACTTAAAGAAATGGTTACGGGATGACAGGAGGGGAACAGAAGAGATGCCTGCCCAGGGGTCTGAAGCGAGGGCTGGCAAGCAGCAGCTGAAACTGTTCTCTGTTCCATGGGAACGCTCCCTAAAGGTGCTCAGAAATACGAAGAGAAAAGAATCCCATAAACGTCAGCCTTGGCTCTGACTACATTGGGTGGGTATCGAAGTGCTGGCCCTGAAGTCTGGAGAGCCTTCTATGCCCATTTTACTGGTGAGAAAACTGAGGTGCAGGGGCGTCGAGAAACTGACCAAGGACACGTAGTGCGAAGGCCAGGCACTGAGATGCCAACCTGGGACGGACTTCCGTAGACTCTGGTTATTCCACTGCATTTCGATGGCTTCTTGCCTCTGGCGCAGGTAACCAGAGGAGGTGGGACGTTCACCAGGCTTTAAGAAAAGGAGGTTAACAAAATAGGCAAAGGTGAAAAGAGCCAGCATCTGCTGAGCATTTACTGTGTGCCAGGACAGTCCCCAGACCTTTGCTCTCAATGAATTGACTCATCTAATCCTTAAAACAATGATGGCGCTTATTGTGATGATTATCCCCAGTGTAGGCTGAGCTTCAGAGTAGTTAAGTAGCTTGCCCAAGTGAGTGGGTCTAGAGCCTTATTCTGGAGCCTGGTCAGGGCTGAAGCCTACCACAAAAGTTGCTGTTGGTTGAGCCCTGCTGCACATGGGGTTCAGTGCTAGACACACCTACAAATGCTCTCAAATTTAAGCTTCGCCCCAGCTCTCTGAGGGAAGCCTTATGTATTTCAGTTTGACAGATACAGAAACTGAGTCTCAGAGACATCAAACAATGTATGCCTGGCCGGCCACACAGCTGGAGCTCTGCCTCTTAATTCATGTCTGTCTGAATTAAAAGCCTGGGCTCTTCTTTCTTATATGCTGGGAGCTCCCGTACCTGGAAAGACATCTCAATAACCCAGGGAACATTTATAAAATACAGATTCCTGAGTTCAACCCTGGAGATAGATTCAGAAGCTTGGGGCAGCCTGGGAACCTGCATTTCATAGACGCTTTCCTGCTTGGTGCTCCTGCAGCTGTCCCTGTCACTGCCTTCGTTGGAGCAAAGCTAAGGTTGGCGTACAGGCCACACTGCCACATTGCTGTGTGGTAATTTATGAAATTACCCTGATAATTTGAGTTAACATGGAGATCTGAATCCCCGGTCCACTGCTCCCCTGGGGGGCCACTCTGTAACTGAAGCCACTTTATTGACTTATCACAAACATCCGGGGATCAGGGCACACTTGAAGCCTGCACACTCGCCACTATTGCATGCCAGTCACCCCTGTTCTTCTGCCCATAGGAGAACCTCCAAGGGGACCCATACTACCACCCGGAAGGTGCCTCGGTAAGATCTGGAGTCTGAGCTAAGGTCGGCATCCTGGTCAGTGTTTCTCAACCCTGGTCGCACATTAGGTTGCTCTGGGGGGACTTTGGAAAGAAGACTACTGCCTGTTCTAAACCAAACCAAGCAAATTTGAGCCTGGGGGGTGGGGGTGGGGGTAGGGTATAGGTATTTTAAAAAAGCTTTCTAGGTGATTCTGAGAGGGGCCAGGTTGCAAGCTGCCAATTAGAACCAAGAAACTGATGTTTACTTGCTCCTCAGATGTTTAGTTCCTTCGTTGTTGTTGTTTTTTCTTTATTAAATGCTGTGGGTTAAAGAAAATTATTTAATAAACTTAATTTCTTTAGTACAGAGAGTTCCCACATACCTCTGCACCCACACATGCACAGCCTGCCCCATCAAATGCTGTCTTCAATACAAATTTGTATGACTCGAAATAACCAAAGGATGACTCTCAGATCTTCTCTCCTGGAAAGATGTTTCCTAAAATCGCTCATGCACAAACGTAGTGTTGGCGAAAGTTTTATGGCACCTGCTTGAGTGACTGGCTGAATCCCTGGCTTCTCCGCATCTGGCCGAGCTGACTGCTCCCTCTGCCTGGCTGGAAGCGGGCTTGCGGGATTTCTCTGGTGTGTGCTCTGTGGGTAAAACCTTCCTGTCTCAGCAATGGGTCTGCAAGGCACTCCACGTGCGTGAACATACAGAAAAGGGCTCAGAAATAGATTTTAAAAGAATCTGTTCAAATACCCTTGAAACAATCCCCTCCACCCCCAACCTTGTCCCCCATTTCTTTCTAAAATTCTCTTCGGCTCTCTGAAAATCTTCTTTCCAGCTTATTTTTTCAGCTTCTTCAATAGAAAAACATTTCACTAGGGGGCACTTCAAGACTGAATAAAAAAAACAACCCAGAAATGTGGTGACAACAGATCATTAACTTGGTAAACAGTCCTGCACAAAACAAAATATAAAAAATACATAAGGAATTAAATATGTATTTAGCTGAAACTGTGATTCAATTTCTCTGGGTTGTTTTCTTGAAACGGGGCACAGGAGGAAAGTGGCATTCTTGGACTTGTGGGCAATTTTGACTTGAGATTAGAATAATAATAATGATAACGACAATAATGGTCACTTCCTCTGGTTTAAAGTGGGCACTTTGCTTCCTGCATGCTTTAGTGCAACTGGGTATTTGATGCTTTTACTCAAATATCTGTTTAAGAAACGTCTTCTTTCTCAGCATTGGTGGAGAGTATTCATGTGTCTGCTAGCAAGTCCAGGCTGCAGGATTAATGGAGGATTTTCTACGGCAAAGAGAAAACGCTTTACAGGTGCATCCAGGACCCGCGTTCCTGACGTGGCCTGTTTCTATCCAGCAGTGTGACCTTGGGCAAGTCACTACCCTTCTTTAGACCTCAACATCCTCATTTATAAAATAGCGGTATTGGATTAGATGTTTAAGATCTCTTTCCAATCTGACGTGCTGTAAGAATCTCCTTAGCTGTCTCCCTGTGGTTGGATCGTTCACACTGCCTTTCTCCTGATGTGGCCTGAATAGTTATATCAAATGCAGCTTCCAGGAGAAAGATCGAGAGAAAGGACATGGGTGTGAGTCCCGGTTCTATACTTGCTGGCCACTGATATGGGGTGAATGGGTTGAGTTGTGTCTTCCCCAGAGATGTCGAAGTCCTAGTCCCCCACACCTGCGAATGAAGGGCAGTGCTGTGACTGTGACCTTGTTTGGAAATATGGCGCGTATGCAGGTGATAGAGTTAAGATGAGGTCACTCATGCAAACTCTAATCCGATATGACCATGTCCTTATAAAAAGGGGAAATTTAGACATAGAGGCAAACACAGATAGACACATCTTTGTCATATAAATATGAAAGCAGTGATGGAGTGCCACTTCTACGAGCTAATGAACACCGAAGTTTGCCCCCAAACCATCAGAAGCTACAGGAGAGGCACGGGACAGATTCTCCTTCACAGACCTCAGAGGAAATCAGCTCTGCCAACACCTTGAGCTTGGACTTCTAGCCTCCGGAATTGTATGTAATTGTGATACTATTAATATTTATTTAACAGTAACTAAATTTCTGTTATTTAACCTTCTTGATTTATAACACTTTGTTTTAGCGGCAGCCCCTGCAAACTAATACAAGAGGATACTTAACCCATAAGGATGGGGTTAAAGGAGATGTCATATAGGAAAGCCCCTAGCACAAAGGGCCTGGCATCTAGTGGGTGCTCATCAAATGGTAGTTATTATAAAAAAGGAATAAGAGGAGGAAGGAGGAATGAAGAAGGAAGCTCTTGGTGTTAAGCATCTGTTCGGTGCTGGGAACTTTATACAATCGTTTTTCTGCCAAGGGAATGGGGGCTCTCAGAGGTTAAGTTGTTTGCTGAAAGTCACAAGGTAGGAAGTGGTAGGTAGCAAACTGGCCCATCTGACTGCAAAACGTATGTTCTTTATGCCGTTATGCTCGTTATTAGGGGCAGGTGTTATTTATCCTGCCATGGTAAACTTCATTCATTCATTCATTCATTCATCTGCTTAAGAGATGGAAGGAGATACAGCTTGGTCCATTCCAGTGCTCCAGCGGCAGACCACGCTCCACGGAGTGGCGGGCTTTCTGGCATGGTTGAAGTTAACTGCCCAGAAGACTGTGCACTGCCCTAGGCCAGCATCAGGCTGTTTGATGAAAGCAAATCTTAGAAGCCAAAGTACGTGGGAGTGAAGTGCTTTGTAATGTATACTTCTCCAGCTTCTTCCTAAGGAAATTTCCCCGCACTCTGTTCTAAAGATCAGTGACTGGTGACTCAAAACCAGCCTCCTTCCAGGTAAAATCCCCGAAGAGCCAAAATCTAACCTGATTCCATATTTCTCCCTCTTTGAGTCCTCATCCGATCCTCATTCTTCTCTCCTTTCCTACCCCACTCCATCACTACCCCAATTTAGTTAAACGTTTCCCTGGAATTTATCTGGTTCCAGATGCTGGGGATATAGAGGTGGGCCGGAGAGGGAGCCCTAGCAGATATGCAGATCATTGCAATACTGTGGGATTTGCCCATGATGACAAGATATTAGAAGATGAGAAGTAAGATGTTGGACAGGGGCTACTCAGGAAAGCTTCCCAAGGGAGGGAAAAAGCAGTGATTTTGGAGAATGTCAAAGGGGCAGGCAATTCCAGGCTCAGGGGAGAATATGCACCTGGAGACCTGAGATAGCAAGTTAAGTAGAGGCAACTAGAAATGCCTTGGAATAACCGGACATAAAGTATGGAGGGAAGAGGGGAATGAGAGAGAGCTGGAGAAAGCAAAGGCCAGGTCACCAAGTCCTCTTGGCGTTTCAGAGCTACCCTAAAAGGTGTCCAATTCAGCCCATCATTTCTGGAAGTCTCTTTGATTGTGCTTCTCACAGTCCCTGATTCCCCTCAATTTACCTTTCTGGGATCCAGGCCAGTGCCTCTCTTCCCCCAGCTTGAGCCGAATCATGCATTCATTCGTTTCTTTAGTCCACAGTCAAAAATATCTGTGGGTGCTTACACTACGAGGCCTGCTCTAGCCACTGGGATCCAGTGGCGAACAATCAGGCCAATAGTGGGGAGTGTGTTATGTCTCCACCTCTTAGGTGAGGTATTTACAAAAAATTCAGAGATTATGGTAGGCTGGAGGGGCACCTTTGGGGGACAGTCATCCTCCCCCTGATGCTGGCTGCCCAGACACACAGAGCAGCTCTAGCCTCCTTCCCAGGGTTAAAACTCTCCCTCCTTTAGTCTCAGCTGCTCTCACCTCGGTAAGGCTCTTGGAGGTGGTGTTGTTACTGTTGACATTGCCCAGACAGCTCAGAAGGACGGCTGTGGTCTGACCGTGTTCTGCCCAGGTGGGATTTTGTTGGGCACCTCAGTGCATTCCTGTCTGGAAGGCTTTTTGGGGGCCAGTGTGGATGTTTCAGCTCATTACAGGGTTTGTTCAAGCCATCGGCCTCAGGGAGCTCTTGTTCTCACGCCTGAGGTCCTGCGACGTGTTCTTGGCTATAGTCATGTCCTAGGGCTGCTGTACAAATGATCGCAAACTGTGTGGGTTAAAATAGTAGAAATATATTTTCTCACAGTTCTGAAGGCTGGAAGTCCAAAATCAAAGTCTGGGAAGAGCCATAATTTCTCTGAAGGCTCCAGTGGAAAATCTTTCCTTGGCTCTTCTAGCTTCTGGTGGCTTCCGTAATTCTCAGTGTCCTTTGGCTGGTGGCAGCGTAGTAAAACTTTGTCTTCACATGGCCGCCTTCCAGTGTGTCCACATATCTCCAAATTCTCCTGTCCTTATAAGGACACCAATCATTGGATTAAGGCCCTCCCCAATCCAGGATGACCATATCTTGACTTGATTCCATCCGTAAAGATTCTTTTTCCAGATAAGGTCACATCTATGAGTACCAGGGGTTTGGACTTCAACGTATGTTTTTGGGAGACACAATCTGACCCACAACACTGGGTGTGAGAAGCCAAGCTTCCTTTCGAAGGGTGGTGAGCCAGGCTCCCTTTCTCAGTATAGAAAACAGAGCTCCAGTGATGAAGGCCTTCAAGTTCTCTCCCAGAGCTTGGCCCCTGACTTCAGGGACTCTGCCTGGGCAGAAATGTGGCCGAGGCGGAGTGCCCCATGCTTGGTTTAAGTGTACATTCCCATTTCCCGAGTGCTCAGCTCTATTCTCTGCACCTGTCCTTTCTCATCTCCCCATTTGCTTTCAAATAGTGCCCAGGATGGACAGTAACCAAGACACACGTGGTACAATGCTAAGGTTTGGTCGGCAGGTGTTTCCTGACTGCAAATCAGCTTCGGGAAAGAGGAGGTTTCTCTGCACTGACTCGAGACCAAAAGCCAAACCTAACAGCCAAACCTAAAAGCCAAACCTGCAGCCTATCTGCTGTGCAGCCGGTCACCCAGAGGTCTGGGAAAGTGATGATTCAGATTGACTGGTGCACTCCTAGAAATGTCTAGGAAACAGCTGGGCGCGCACAAGTGGTCTGAACCCCTCTGCCCCTAAATACATACAAACATACATACATACATATGTACATACATACATACATACATACATACAAACATACATACATACATACATACTTCTGCTTCTCTGAGTCAAGTGTTTACCAGATTGTTTTTTCCCCTGTAAAGCAAACTTCATTTTGATGCGGTTATCTTTCGAGTCCCCTTTGCATAGGTTTCATTATGTCTTCGGCTCTAAAAACATCCACTTCTCTTAGCCTTTCTCCCCGGCCTGGTGAGCCCGCGGAACACAAAGGTGGGTGAAGTGCGACTCTGACTCACTCGCACCCACAGCGAGCAGCGAGCAGCGTGGGTCCCCTTAGCAGCGCAACTTTGCACAGTGCGGGGCGGGGGTGCGGACGCCGCCCGCTCGTGCTCGGGACTCCGGACTGGACTCCGTCGTGGCTCCCACGCTGGCTGGCCTGCTCCACACCAGAGCACTTAGGCCACGCGCTGAGATATTAAGTGCTGGCGGCCGCGGGACATTTTTGTTGCTGTGCTCGGCAAAGCCGCCTGCTTTTTACAAACACATTAAACATTAATATCTACAGAACGGGCAGTTTTATAGTGCACAAGCACGAGTTTCCTGGACACGGATTTATTTATTTTTTATTAATGTAACCTTAGCATGCCACATATTTCTTGCGGAGCGCCAGATCTGAAAGGCCTTGGCTGGACCCAATGAATACTTTATGATTCCATTTAAGACCAAGGGAACCAATAAACTCACCCCCATTTACATTTCAGTGGAGTCTTATAAGTAATGCATGCCGCACGCCTCTCAGCTGTCTCTTGGACTGCCTTGAACACCTCATCACATACGTGGCCTTTTCAGGAAAACAGAGCAGTAGTCTCTTCAAACAGTTTTATTTTTCTTTCTTTAGCTACTTGAATCCCCTCTCTGTGGCCATGAATAGATAATCATAGGAAGCTGGGTTTTGGAGTCTATTGTTCTCTCTCTCTCTCTCTCTCTCTCTCTCTCTCCCCCTCCCCTGCCTAAGCCTCTCATGCCTATGATTTCAGTCATCACCTCTGAGCAATGCCTTCTAGAACAGTGGTGTAGCCCTGAGCCAGCCAGCCAACCCTCGTCCTGAATTTCCTATGGCTTTGTCTCGGGAAGGTTGAACAGTTTGCATTTTAGACCCTACTTTCCTGAACGGGAACACTATTTTGATTTGCTTGCTTCTGCCCCACGCAGGGCTGACAGTGTTGAGTCAGCTGACCCGACAAGCTCAGACTGTCCTTCACTGACCCCTTTCGTCCCCTTCTTCTGTGCTCCTGGATCCAGTTTGGTGCTAGCTCTGGGCAAACCCTTTTCTCCAGTGCGCTGCTTCCCTTAGCAGCCAGTGCTGTCTTTCCATGGTGTGAATCAGCTTACACCACTCTCCTGTTCAAAATCTTTCAGTGGTTTCCAATCCTTTAACTCCCGCCCAAGTTTCCAGCTTCTGGCTTTTAGACTTGCCACCTCCCACAACTGCATGTGACAATCCTTGACATAAATATCACTTTCATGTATACATTCATGTTTATATGTGTGTGTATGCATATATATGTCTATATATTAATGTATTATATATGACATCTCTTGGTTCTGCTTCTCTGGAGAACTCTGACTGATTATGGACTGCCCCTTATTTACCCATTTGGTATAAAAGACTACCTTCCCACATTACTCTCTGCGATGTCTATACATTCTTTGACCTTCCTCCTGTAGAAAGGTGGAGACTAATTCCCTTCGAATATGGATCTGCCTTAGTGACTCACTTATGTGAATAGAACGCAGTGAAAGTGATGCTTCATGAACTCTGAGGCTGGATTAGAAAAGGCAATATAGTGTCATCCTGATCATGCTCGCTCACTCGCTCTCTCTCTCTCACTCTCTCTCTCTCTCTCTCTCTCTCTCTCTCTCTCTCTCTCTCTCCACTTGCTCTTGAAACTTTCCCAGCATATCATGAGGAAGTCCATGCCAGATGGAGAGGCCTCATGAAGCTGTGCCGGACAACCGCCCCAGCTAAGTTTGCGCCTTCAGCTAGCATCAGCTCCAGCGATGCCAGAGAACGAGGCTCCAGGTGATTCCATATTCCCCTCTTTGAGCTGCCCCAGTGACACTGAGTGGAGCAGAGATGGCTTGTCTCCACTGGGCCCTGCTCAAGCGAGAGAATCATGAGCAAAACCAAAGGGTAGTTATTATTTAAAGCCAGTGTTTTGTGGTTGGTTGTTATACAGAAAAAGATAACTGAAACATTCTCTATTCTGTTATAATGTTTGTTTTAAAATTTTTTCTTATTATTTTATTATTTTTTCCAATAGTATTTAAAAATTTTTTTCAGTTATAGTTGACATACGATAGTATAGTAGTTTTAGGTGTACATCATTGTGATTAGACTTTATATAACTTATGAACTGATCACCCCAATAAATCCAATACCCATCTGACACCATATATAGTTACAATATTTTTGACTATATTCCCCATGCTACGTGACATCCCATGACGATTCTGTAACTTCCAATTTGTACCTCTTGATCCCACCCCCTTCACCCATCACACTCCCCAATCCAGCAGCCATCAAAACGGTTTCTGTATCTGTGAGCTTCTTTCTGTTTTGTTTGTTCCTTTATCCTGTTTTCTAGATTCCACATATAAGTGAAATCATATGACATTCGTCTTTCTCTGTTTGACTTACTGCACTCAGCACAATACCTTCTAGCACCATCCACATTTTTGTAGATGACAAAATTTCATTCTTTTTTATGGATGCGTAGTATTTCATTGTATATATGTACCACCTCTTCTTTATCCATTTATTCATTAACAGGCACCCAGGTTGCCTCCATATTCGTGGCTATTGGAAGTAATGCTACAATGAACATATGGATTCACATGTCCCTTCAAAATAGTATTTTGGATTTCTTCAGATAAACACTTGGAAATGGGATTACTGGGTTCTTTTCTGTCTTGTTATAGTCTTTGTTTTAAAGTCTATTATGTCTGGTATAAGTATTCCTACACCAGCTTTTTTTTTTTCTTTTTGTTTTCATTTTCATGAAATATCTTTTTCTATCTTTTTACTTTAGTCTCTGAGTGAGTGTCTTTCTATATGAAATGACTTTCAGCATATGTAAGGGTTTTGTTTTCTTGTTCATTCAGCCACCCACGTCTTTTGATTAAAACATTTATTTATACTTAACTTTTTATAGATATGTAGTTATTGCCATTTTATTATTCATATTTTTCATCTATTTTCCTCTTCTTCTTAAAGAAACCTCTTTAACATTTCTTATAATATTGGTTTGCTGGTGATGAACTTCTTTAGCTTTTTCTTGTCTAATCAGCTCTTTATCTGTCCTTTGATTCTAAATGATAGCTTTGCTAGGTAGAGTAATCTTGGTTGTAGGTCCTTGCCTTTCATCACTTTCAATATTTTGTGCCAGTATCTTCTGGCCTGTAAAGTTTCTACTGAGAAATCAGCTTTTTTCTTGCTGCTTTTAAGATTCTAGTTTTGTCTTTAACTTTTGGGATTTTAATTATGATGTGTCTCAGTATTGGGCTCTTTGGATTCCTCTTCTTTGGGACTCTCTGGGCTCGTACGTCTATTTCCTTTTTCAGGTCAGAGAAGTTTTCCATCATTATTTTTTGAAATAAGTTTCAATTTCTTGCTCTCTTCTCCTACTGGTATCCCTACGATGTGAATGTTGGTATGCCCTCCCAGAGGTTCCTTAATGATATTCATCCTTTTTTTTTTTTGGATTCTTTTTTCTTGTCGCTATTCTGATTGAGTATTTTCTGCTACCTTATCTTCCAAATTGTTGATTTGATTCTCTGCTTCATCTAATCTACTGATTTCCTCTAATGTATTCTTCATTTCGCTTATTATAGTCTTCATTTCTGACTGGTTCCTTTTTTATGTTTTCTATCTCAATTTTTATGTTTCTTATCTCTTTGTTGAAGTTTTCACTAAGGTTGTTGAGCATCCTTATAACCAGGATTTTGAACTCCGCATCCAGTAGGTTTCTTGTCTTCATCTTGTTTAGTTCTTCTTCTAGAGTTTTGTTCTGTTCTGTCACCTGAGACCTATTTCTTTGTTTCTCCATTTGGGCTGCCTCCCTGTGGTTGTTTCTAAGTATTGTATAGAGCTGCTATGTCTCCTGGTCTTATGTAGTAGGTGTCTAGTGGGGACCAGTTGTACAGTCTTTCTGGTCCTCTGAGCCGGGTGCTCAAGGTGTGCCCCTTGTGTGGGTTCTGTGTTCTCTCTTACTGTAATTGAGTCTTGGTTGCTGTTTTCACATCAGTGACATTGACCCTCAGGCTGATTTGTTGTGAGGACTGGCTGTGATTACAGTGAATCAGCTGTTGTACAGGGGCTGACCCTATGAAGCAGGATTTGCTTTAACAGGGCTCTGGTATATGCCCTGTCTGCCCTTTGGGGGTGTCTTTTGTGGAGGTGGTTGGGTAGTGCTCTGGTGTGGTGTGAAGTTGGCCACTAAGCGTGTTGGTTCTGGGGCTTCTTGGAGAGGTTCTGTTGCAGGCCAAGTTCACCTACCACCTGTGCCCTGCCCAAGGCCACTTGGTATGAGCTACAAAGTGATCTGCAAACGGTTGCTACTTGTGCTGGGCTTAGAGGTGTCTGGGAAAGGCTCAACTGTGAACTGGTTTAGGTACATAGCAAGAGGTATGGGGAACACTGATGCTAGACGCTGCTTGTTTGGAGTTTACGAACCTGTGAGAGATTTTAGGGAAGTCTGAAGTCTGAGTCATGATAGGCTGTTTGTATGAAATGCCACTGGAAGTAGCTAGGGTGGGCCCACAAGTTGGGTGGGGTGGGATCTCAGGGAATCATCAAGGTGAAGCAAACAGTGTTAGCTTGGTTGATGAAGACTCATCAACCTATGATGGCCTCCTGTGTCTACATACTGGGTCGACGGATAGCTCAAAAAAGGAACAATGTTTCTGCTAGCACTTCTATCTGAAGCCAGCCAATCCAGCCCCTTCCTGTATGTCCCTGGAGCCTTTCGCACTGCTGACCCACTGTTGGAGCTTGGACCAAGTGAGTCCACAGTGAGTAAATCTATGCATGGACCCTTTAAGAGGAGCGGCTGGTAATCCGGTGCCCTCTATCACACTCAGCCACAATCTTCACTGGTTTTCACAGTAGTAAGTTGTGAGAACTTCTCTTCCTGGCACTGAAACATGGTATAGGGCTGGGACCCCCACACTCTTCAGAAAAGATCTCCGCAGCGGAAACATTCCTCCTGATGTTTAACTGCCACACAGAGGTGTGGACCAGACTATTCAGCATCTTCATCCTTCCTACTAGTCTCAAGTGGCCCCTTCTGTATGTCTTTAGTTATAGAACTTCTGTTCAGGCAAACTTCTGTTCAGGCAATTCTCATTGATGGTTGTTCTATAGGTTAGTTGTAAATTTGATGTGATAGTGAGAAGAGGCCAGCACAAGGTTTACCTACTTCACCGTCCTGACCAGAACCCATGAGTAATACAACTTTAAAAAAATTTGTTACTTATCACTATTTGGAACACAATTGTTTATTTTTTATTTGTTATCTATCACCTCCATTAAAAATAAGTTCCATTAGGGAAGGAACTTATTATATTATACCTATATATTTTTTTATCTTAGTACCATTAAGAACACTTAGTAGTCACCTAGTAAATATTTCTTGAATAAATACTATTCCTGAATCTACTGAATTATATTCTTTCTTATTTTCTTTCTTTTTCTTTCTTTCCTTTTCTACCTCAATCTTTCTCTTTCTTCTAATTTTCATCTTTCTTTCTCTCTTGCTTCTTCCTTCTTTCCTAGTTTTCAAATAATTTGATTTCTTTTCATTCACTGAAGTGCTACATAAATACTTTTTTCTTATAAAAAACGAAAATATTTCAGATAAAACTAAATTCTCCTTTGCTTACAATCTGTCTGAAAACCTGGCCCTCTTTCTCCCTCGCCTCACCCCTTCTTTGCTTTGTTTCCACTGCCCTGGTCATCTAGCAGAGAGGTGAGCCTCTTCTTACCTCACCCTGAATGCCCTCACCATCTCCTTCTTCCAACACATCCTTCACATTACCAGATTACTGGTCCCCAAGCTCTGCTTTTAGGGAAACTTGCGTTAAAGCTTTCAAAGTCTCCCTGTTATCTAGAGTCGAGATTCAAACTCTGTAACCTGGAGCTCAAAACTCCACAATCTGAGCCCTTCTTAGGACTTGGTTCTTCTCTTCTTCCTCCGTGAATCGTCTGCTCCAGCTGCAGTGGTTTCCTCCCTGCCTCCAAGGGTTCTCTGGTTGTCCTGCTTCTGCCTTTTGGCTGACTCTGTTCTTCGTGTCTTCAACACCTACTAATTCTATTCATCTACTTGGATGCCACTTGTTTTCTAAGTCCTCCAGGAATCGTCCTGCCCCTCTCCGAAGAATCTTCTCTTCATGGGCTGTAACCATGTGGGGAGGGTCATGGTTATCCTCAAATGGGAGAAGGAGGTTTCATCAAAGGAAAATGAACCAACACACAGAGAGGAAAAGAAATACATTTTAGGAAGATATCCTGGTGATATTCAATCCCCATGCTCCAGTTATCCTAAGATTGGCCCTCAGCCCTCTCCTTTCCATGGTCTGATTTCTCAGTTTTTCTTTGGAGTTGAGCTTATAAATCTCTAATTTTGCCAAAAATGATTTAAATTGAGATTCTGTCACTTGCACCCAAACTAATAAAAGATTAATTAAAATTAGATACATCAGGTACTTTGCGGTGAATGGGCTTCTTTTAAAATAAAGAAAAAGGCATGAGGATTGATGACTTCAAAGCATTATGAACTAACTGAAATGAGCAGTTCCATGACGAGCCTGGCATAGTGTCCGACACATAGCAGACCCCCATCAACGGTAATGTCCTCCCTCTCTCCCACCCCCTTATCTTTCCTGCCTAGAAGCCTATTTCAGGTTAGATGCTGGAAAGCAAAAGAGGGTTTAAAGCGGGTTTTGTGTGCCCTTTAGATTTCTAATCTTCTAAGTGGTATGAAGTAGCCTGGGTGATCTAATGCTCTCTGATGTCCTACTTTTCCATGGATCAAGCTCAATATGTCCTTAATATGTAACCAAATTACACTGGATAAATCTGAATCACAGACGTGTATAAATGGGGTGCTCTGTTACTGTTACTTTTAAGAGAATAATTTTTATATAGAATACCAATCTTAGAAGTATATAACATCTTTTTTATTACTTACTCTTATCAAACTGTTGGATTTGACATGCATGAACCTTACAGTTACTTTATCTTTATCTCAAGTGATTTCCTGATGAGTTTCTAGAAAATCCCAGTACCTTACCTTTTCAAATGCTTTCTTAGTTCCCGTGTGGTCTGCCATTTGTTGATTCTTGACTTCTATAAAGTGCATGTTTTGAATAAGTCTTTATACATGATGAAGGTTCGTCTTTGAACTAGATCTCCTTCTTGCCGGATAGTTGCTGTTACAGACTTTACAGTGTAACTGTCTATATTTGGAACATAAAAATTTGTAGCAGAAAGGTTAATCGGTAAAGAAATCAAGAACATTTGTGTATGATAAAAAATAATTTAAAAGACTACACACACACACACACACACACACACACACACACACGGTAGGCCCTTGCTGCCAATTCTGAGTGACGGCTGTTGTCAGAAAGTCAAGGACTCTGATGTCTGCATTAAGATTCCAACAGGTGCCCCGGTTTAAGCAGTGCAGCAGTTTTCATTGCTATGCATGGCTTGCACATAACAAAATAGTTGTAACCTTTCTGCAAAGTGCAAAGTCAGGCAATGTTAATCCATAGGGAAGGCATACCTAAGCCACGGCTCTAACCTGATCAGTAATTCCTCTTCTCGTTCTCCGATTAAAAAAAAAGATTTCTCTCTCTACAGCAACCCAGCCTCTGTTATGCTGTGTGTGCATTAGTAAAATTGATCTCCATAAGAGTTCTTGAAACTGAATTACTTAATAGCATCGTTTAGGGCTGCCGCGGAGGGAGAGAAGTCAGCAGGACGGGACTTCAGGAAGTTGCTAACGCAGAGGCTGATTAAGGCTTCCGCACTTGGCAAAACATGCCCGGCCATCGCTTAGCGGGGAGAGCGGGGCACTTTACACCTGGAAAACAGGCCCTTTGAGCACCGACTCTTGGCAAAAATTGCATTAAGACTATTCATTTGGAGGTGATGTGAATTTTATGTATTCGTTTCGATTCGCTCCTCTGGTTCCTCAGGGTAATGGCACAATTTGGGCTGATTTTCTAGTAGAGAGCTCTCAGCCATCCAATTCTACAGTTTTCTTTAAAATTTTTAAATAAAATTTATAGTAGGGCAGGCAAAAAGAGAAAAAGAAAAAGAAAAAGAAAGAAAGAAAGATGACAAATCAAGTCAAGTCAAGTATTACCAAGCCAGGAGCTGTTTCGTTTTGTCTTGGGGGTCTCAAAGGCAAGGGGCTCCTGGGAAGAAAGTGTAGGTGGGACCCACAACAGCCACTTATGTGGGGTGCTGGGCACGGGAAGCAGCAGGGGACAGCCTGGGAAGGGGATACCGTGGCAGGAATGAGACATTTGTCTCAGGCACTGAATTTAAGAAGGTGCTGAAAAGCTTAGGAATCAAGATACATAATATAATAATGCACTATTTTTTGAAAACTCAAAATTAAGGCCCAAAAAGGTATGATGAAGAAAATACCAAAATGTTAAAGACAGGCTCTGTCCCCACACCTGCATGACCTCACTATCCTCACACGCGTCTTAGCCCTGGTCCACAGTACGTACCTATGAGGCTCCTGCCAGCGACTGTCACCACCAGCCTTCGGAGCACCTTGCCCAGGTACTGAGAACAGGTTGAAGTTACTCACCCCACTACTGTCTCCCACCTTTACAGTAACAGCGATGTCATCATTCACGGTTATCTAATGTGGACTCATCTTCCACTCCGGATACTGTGCTAAGAGTTCTACACCAGCGACTTATTTAATTCTAACGGAGGAGGCAGGTGTTAGAGTCCACAGGTGTAGAGCCTGAGGCTGAGGTGGCTGACTCACCCCCAGCATACAGTCAGTGAGAAGCCAGGGTTCTCACCTGACCCGTCTGATTTCAAGGCCACGCCCTCCCCACTGCGCCACACTCCAACCTCGGTGTGAGCAGAGCTGGAATTGAGAACAGCTCAGGGACCACCAAGGAGTCTCGGCAGAATTCCCCATGACCATCCCTCCGTCAGCGCACAGCTGTCTGCATTCTGCTCAGGCCTTCCCAGTGATGGGGAGTGCCTCGCTGGCCGGGGCAGCATTCTGCTTACGGGCTGTGCACGCCTTTATTGAGCCAAATCTGCCACCTCATCACTTCCACATACTGTTCCCATATTTGTCTTTTGAAATAGCTGTTTCTTTGCCTGTAATACCCTTTCTTGCCGTTGTCTGCTGTGTGAACACCTGATCAACTCTTAAAACCAGATGGAATATATCTCAAATTTATGGGATACATAGTTACTCCCCCCCCCCCCCATTTCTGATCTTATGGTATTTGATGCTTTATGTTCTCACCTGTACTACATTTTTTTTTTTGATATAGTTTCTTGTTTGCATATTTACATTTTCACTAGATTGTGGTTTCCTTGCCCTGCCTCTATTCCCATTTACTCCGTCTTCTCACTTTTGCTTCTTACCCGTCCACGGGTAGCCTCTGGCAGGGCCATCAAAGAGCCCAACACTCGGCGAGTTCATATCGCCAACTTTCCCACACCCTATCTTGAGGGTCATCTTTAAAGTCTGAGGGCAACTCTGCGAAAAGAAACCTTTGAGACTGTAAAGTACTTCTGCTTAATTTATCAGGAGCGTTAAATTGGCCCTGCAAATTTCTTCCCCAGAACCCAGCACTGACGTTTGCTTTTAATGATGCAAATTGCAGCAAACGGAAGTTGCTCAATGGTGAGATCCACAATGGAGAAATGTCTTCAGTGATGATGTGGGAAGACAGCAGCAAACGACGACCCCTGGGCATCTGGAACTTTGAGGGCCAAGTTCGCTTGGTGTTGCCACTCGCTAGAGCACAGAGACCTGAAAGCAGAAATATTTTCACGCACCAGCCCTTCCTAAGTTAGAGAATGTCCACCCAGTGGGACCTTTGGCTCCTTCAACAAGAGGAAGGTTGAATATGAAATTCTTATCATTCTTCCCTCCATCCCCAAGTTTCCTTTACATTAAGAAAAGATCTTTAAGCACTGGCTACATTTAAAGATTTTATTAAATAATACCGATCATGCCTGAATAATACTGAATTAGATGCCAAGGAGACAGAAATACACACACAAAAATCTTCAGCGAACCTTTAAAATACGTGCCCCTCCGTCTGCCGGCTTTACTTTTGTGCTGAAGAAGCTGATGCCCAAAGCGGTGGGGGAAAACAGAGCAGCCCAAATCCTTTAGAAGATTCTGAACTTGAGTCCTGTCATTTCCAAAGTCAGCATGTTAGGAACTCTGTATTTTCAAAACTCGCAGCCCAGGTGATGGAGAGCATGAAATTCAAACCTCTTGTTCTACCATCTCCTGCTGCTTTTGGACTCAGTGAGAATTTCAGAATGTTTTTCTATTTTATGCCTCCAGTTTATTCTGCACCATGACCCGAGGCTGTACCAACATGTAAAGGATGATTCTACAGGTTGTAGCCACCATGCTGTTTCCCACGTCTGACAAGGCAAGGGCAGTGAGAAGCTGTGGTGGGGGCGCTGGCAAGAAAGAGAAGGTGCGACTCCAAAGGGGCCAGAGGGAGGTTCTGGAAAAAGAGGCTCTTTTTTTTTTTTTTTTTTTTTTTTTTGTAAATCTGCTCCGTGGAAATGTGTTGCCTTTGTTTGTCCAGGATCGCTTTGGTGAATTGCTCCTTCTCTGCTACTGAATGCTTCTGATGGTGTTAGTAAAACCAAGCACAGGGGCACCTCCATCTGTCCCCCACATCCTTACTCCACCTCTCTGCCCGAGCTATTGTTCTGCCGCCATCTCATCTTGGTGATTGATGGATGGAATAAAATGTGGCAGGGCCCTCGGGGCTTAAGAGTTCTGGACCTCCCGTTAACCCCGGTTATACGCCTCACACCCCCCGGGGAGGGGCTGGCACAGTGCGAGGTCTTCACGGATGTGTGTGGGATGAAAGAATGAATGAAGGAAGTCGCTGGGTCAGTTCTGGGGCTTCCGCTTCGTGTTCCTCATTTTGGATTTCTCTTACCAGGGAACATTTGGGGGCATTGAACTCTACCAGGCCCTTTCTGTCACGCAAATTTCTGAGCAACTAAGTAGCTCTAACTGCATACCAGATTGTCACCTGTGTTTTACATACAGTAACATTAAATCCTCAAGAGCACACTATAACGTAGGTGCTATTCTTATTCCCACTTTACAGGTGATGAAACAGAAGCACAGAGAGCTAAGTAACTTGCCTCAGACCTCTCAGCCGGTAAGTGCCGGAGCTGGGGTCTGAGACCAGCGAGGCTGGCCCCAGAGTCTACTCAGGCACTAACCATGACTGCAGGGCAGAGGGGCACCCCCAACTGTAGTCCCCACGGCTCAGGGCCCGGCTGAGCAGCCCTCACGGCTGTTGCTGTGCCTCTTCTTGTCGTACAGAATGAGTTGGAGATTGGGAAGATTAAAAACTCCAAATGACATTTGTTTTTGTCTTCTGCATCAGTTTTTTAAAAAAGTAAGTTGGGCGTTTTAAATCGGTGACTAGAAACATCGATGGCACACAGGGAGGATAACCTTGGGCAAGCTACTTAACATCTCTGTGCCTCAGTTTTCCTAGCTGTTAAATGGGAAAAATGACAGCCCATGTGTTGTAGTGTTGTAAGAATTAAATGAGTTAATACATGCCAAGGGCTTGCAACAGTGCTGTGCTCGTAGTAGGTCTTGAATTAACTGCATTTTTTCTCACCTCCTCCTCCTCTCTTTCTTCTTCACATCCTCAGGGAGTCCTTCCTTAGACTCTAGATCAGATCAGGTCTCCTTGACAAGCTTTTTTTCGTAGTGCTGTCCTTCTTATTTTATAACTCTGTCTGCAATTTGTGTTTATTTAAAACTGTGCAATTGAAATCATTCTTCTAGATCTTCGACTCCTCTAGCGGAGGGTCGGCATCTGTCTTATTTATAACTGCACCCTAATGCCCATCATGGGGTTTGGCACAGAGCAGACACTCGGGAGGTATTTATTTCTAGAATGCACACCGTGGAAGAAGTTTCAGCACTGCCTGGGACTAGAAGCTGGCCCTTGAATCCCAAATCCAGTTTTCGTTTCAGAGCCTCACAGCACTGCTCTATCCACAGCCCCCGCCAGCCTCTCCCAAGGAGAAATGCACCTGCCTCTGGCTGGAGTCAGGGCACAGATCTTCCCAAACAGCCCTCCCCGGATGCTGCTTCTCAGTTCCACGAGCCTGCGTCCTCCAGCCCAGGGAACTTCCTTTTGCCTTGCTCTGTGTGCTTTCTGTTATTCTTTCTAGTTTCATGCGTTGCGTCTTCATTTTTACCTTTTTCTTTATGACTTCTATTTTGTGGCACGTCTTTGAGGTGAGTTTCTGAGTTTTTCATTGTCAGGAAGGCTGAACACAAAGCACCTTTCTACATGCTTAGGAGACGTGAAAACAACTCTTTTCCTCTAGTTCTTATTGATTACTTACTGGGAGGATCTGCCCCTCTGTCCTACTTCAAGTTTTAAAAAAATTTTTTTTTTAAGGCTGTAATTGACCAGGAAGTGCATTTAACAGGAACTGAAATTGATACCCAGAATCCTCAAACAGCAAAGAGCAAGGTGGTGGTTGCTTACATGAAGGCAGCTCCAGAGCAAATTAATTAAAAATGTTACAAGTCCTCTTTCCTTAACCTCCTCTACCCCAAACCTCCTTGATTCACAGTAGTTCTCTTCACAGCTACAAGTTTGATAAGAAACGATATTTGAAAACACTGAGTTCCTCTTTTCCATACATTGCTTTGAAAATCTCCAGCATTCTCGCAGCCTTTCCTTATCTCGACTACACAAAAGTTTAATTTTTTTTTTTTTTCCCCTGCTTAACGGAGATGGATGTGCTCAGTTCTGCACGAGCTCTCTGCTGACAGGAGGGTATGTGGATTCATGCCAGTAATGAGGTAAGGAATAAAAAGGAATTTCTTTTGCTCATAAAGAAACTTTTATACATGCCTCTTAAGAAACCAGCCAAGACCTATAACCAGAATTCCAGAGCCAGCTCCACAATCGGGAGGCAAGAGTGGAGGAGAAAGCAGGCGGGCCGCCCTGCCTTACCTGGCTTGACTTCCTGGCAGCTGTCAGGATGGAGTCACAGCTGCCGGAGGCTCCTTCCTTGCACTCGGTCCCAAATTTACCCTTCCCATCCCAAACCTGTGAGAACACCAGAATTTGAGACAAAGAAGAAAAGCAAAACTTTTGAGAAAGGAAACACAGGCTTCACTCAGATTTGATTCTGCATCCTAGGATAGCCCCGTTTTGGACCCTTTCTTGTTTTCTGTGTTCCATCCAGCACACACGGCCTCTCAGAGGCACTGCTTTTGTGCTCTGTTTATTCATATATTGTCTCGATGCAGCTTAAGTGAGCACGGAGGGCAGATGGAAGAGAGCAGGGGATTTCTCCACACGGCCCCAGACAGCTCGACAGAGCAGATGCCAAGCCCACTCCAGCTTTGATAGTTTCTCTAGATCCAGTCCCATTCTCTTACTCATTTTTTTTTTCTTGTCCACATCTAAGGACAAATAAAAACATTCTGTGTGTACAGGTTAAATTTTGGAAAAGCATGGGTTTGCTTGGTTTTGTAGTCAATTTGGAACAATTTTCAGGAGGCCAGGCCCTTTCTGCACTTTTACTTTCTTTCAAATAAAAATTGCATTATTGTTTTCACAGATCATATAGCTAGCAATCCACCTGGTTTATTGGCTCAGAATTCAGACCGAGGTCAAATCTCTTTATATTTAAATAAAATGGCTTGGACATAGCTTGCTATTGCAGGAATGCTCTGACTTTCCTGGGGCCTCTTTTTTTTTTTTTTTTTTCCCTTGTGTCAAATCCAAGAACTCCAGGAACTTACTGCATCTGAGCAGTCAGTTCTGGTTACAGCTGCCCAGGCCAGGGAGAAGTGTGCAGCCTCCCGGGTTCTGTCTGTTGACTGCAACCACCCAGACTAAGGCTATAAGTAGCGTGCTGCCCTTAGGTGCTGCAGCGATGATGGTGACTAGCAGGGCTCCCAAGGGTGCCAGGCGAGTCTCTCATCATCACAAATTTCTTGAGTTCCTGCCCTCTATTAGGGTATCCCCTACAACGAGAGCTTTCCTATTGCTCACTCATCTGATTTCTACTGAGTCACAAACTGATTCCTACAGTAAAAATGTGAGCGCACATATGTGCATACCACACACATACCCCACATAGACACGTACATACAGACATATGTATCTCTCAGTAGCTTCCTTGTTACCCCCATATGGCTCCCTAACCCTGGGTTTCACCTCCTTGTTATTCAAAGTGTGCGTATGTGCCCAGCAGCCTCTGAGCTTGCTGGAAACGCAGTCTCCTAGGCCTCGCCCCAGACCAACTGAGTTGAAATCTGTACTAGAACCTGATCTCCGATGATTTATGCAGGCTGTTCTCTCCTCGCTGGGAAACCTTCCTTTTTCACCCATCGGCCTGATCGGCAGCCTCTGTCACCGCTCACGGTCCCACCTCTGAAGACATTTTGAATACCGGTGGGTGAGTTTTATCTCTGAATTCCAGACCCTCTTTGGTCTTCTGACACATGGCAGCTGCTGGAAGTAGCTGAGTCTCCCTTTATTTCAGGGCCAATACACGTGGAACTAAAGTCTTATATTGCTGCAGGTGAATTAATTTCCTGAGCTCTTTGCTTTGGTGAGAAAATGTGTTCAAATACTATTTATTTATTTATTTATTAGGAAAAAATACGAATAACAATATCACAGAGTTTACTGCTTATGTTTACTTCTAAAACTTTTATGGTTTCAGGTCTTATTTTTAAGTCTTTAATCCATTTTGAGTTTATTCTTGCATGTGGTATAAGAAGGTGGTCCAGTTTTATTATTTTTTTTTGCATGTATTTGTCCAGCTTTCCCAACACTGTTTGTCAAAGAGACCATCTTTACCCCACTGCATAGTCTTGCCACCTTTGTCATAGATTGAATGACCATATAGGCGCGGATTTATTTCTGGGCTCTCTATTCTGTTCCATCGACCTATGTTTATCTGTTTTCATGCCAGTACCATGTCATTTTGATTACTATAGCCTTGTAGTATAGTTCGATTTCACGTAGTATGATGCCTCCTAATCAGTTCTTTTTTTTTTTCCCCCTCAAGATTGCTGCGGCTATTTGTGATCTTTTATGGTTCCATATAAAGTTTTGGATTATTTGTTCTAGTTCTCTGAAAAAATGCCATTGGCATTTTGAGAAGGATTGCATTGAATCTATAGTTTGCTTTGGGTACTATGGCTCTTTTAATGATGTTGATTCTTCCTACCCATGAGCACAGTATATGCTCCCATTGGTTTGTGTCTTCTTCAATTTATTTTTTAATGACATAAGTTTTCAGGATCAGGTCTTTTACCTCCTCGGTCAATTTTATTTCCAGGTATTTTATTGTTTTCAGTGCAATTGTAAATGGGATTGTTTTCTTAATTTCTCTAATAGTTCACCATTGGTGTATAAAAATGCAAACATCTTCTGAACATTAATTTTGTATCCCACTACTTTACTGAATTCATTTATCAATTCTAACAGTTTTTTGGTGGAATCTTTAGGGTTCTCTATATATAGTATCATGTTATCTGTAAATAAGGACAGTTTTACTGTTTCCTTTCCAATTTGGATAGCTTTTATTTCTCTTATCTGATTGCTGTAGCTAGGATTTCCAATACTATGTTGAATAGAAGTGGTGAAAGTGGGCATCCTTGTCTTGTTTTTGATCTTAACGCTTTTAGCCTTTCTCCATAGGGTATGATATTAGCCATATGTTTGTCAAAAAAAGCTATTATGTTGAGGTATGTTACTTCTATTCCCACGTTGCTGAGGGTTTTTTTTTTTTTTATCATAAATTGATGCCGAATTTTGTCAAATGCTTTTTCTACATCTATCGATATGATCATATAGTTTTTATCTTTCAATTTGTTAATGTGGTGTTTCACATTAATTGATTTGTGGATAGTAAATCAAACTTGCATTCCAGGAATAAATACAACTTGATCAGGATGTATGATATTTTTAATATATTGGTGAATTCAGTTTGCTATTATTTTGTTGAGGATTTTTGCATCAATGTTTATCAGAGATATTTGCCTATGATTTTCTTTTTTTTTTGTAATGTGTTTGTCTTGTTTTGAAATTAGGGTAATGGTGGCCATGTAAAAATAATTAAGGAGTATCCTTTCCTCTTGAATTTTTTTGGAATACTTTGAAAAGATTAGGTGTTAATTCTTCTTTGAACGTTTGGTAAAATTCACTTATGAAGCCTTCTGGTCCAGCATTTTTATTTTTTGGAAATTTATTGATTAGTGATTCTATTTCATTGGTGATAATTGGTTGGTTCTGATTTTCTGTTTCTTCTTGATTCAGTCTTGAGAGATTATATGTTTCTAGGACTGTACCCATTTCTTTCAGATCGTCCAATTTGTTGGGATATAATTGCTTATAGTATTTTCTTGTAATCCTTTAAATCTCTGAGGGATCCACGGATACTTCTCTTCTTCCATTCTTGATTTTATTTATATTGGTCCTCTGTCTTTTTCCTTGGTGAGTCTGCTTAAAAGTTTATCAATTTTGTTTGTACTTTAAAAGAACCATTTCTTGATTTCATCGATCTTTTGTATTGGGTTTTTTTTTTTTTTTTGACGCTATTTCATTTATTTCTACTCTGATCTTTATTATTTTCTTCCTTCCACTCAGTTTGAGTTTGTTTGCTGTTCTTTTTCTAGTTCTTTTAAGCGTAAGGTTAGATGGTTTTTTTGAGATTTTCTTGTTTCTTGACGTAGTCCCATATTGCTATGAATTTCCCTGTTAGGACTGCTTTCACTGTGTCCCACATATTTTGAGTTGTGTTTTCATTTTCATTTGTCTCTAAGTATCTTTTGATTTCTTTCTTGATCTCATTGTTAACCCATTCATTGTTTAGTAGCATGTTGTTTAGGCTCCATGTGTTTGCGTATTTTCTAGCTTTTTTCTTGTAGTTGGTTTCTAGTTTCATACTATTGTGGTTTGCCAGGTTAAAGAAGTTTTCTGTCATTATTTCTTCAAATAGGGTTTCAATTCCTTGCTCTCTCTCCTCTCCTTCTTGTACCCCTCTTATGTGAATACTGATATGCTTGATGTTGGACTAGAGAGCTCTTAAACATTCCTCATTTTTTTAAAATTCTTTTTTCTTGTTGCTGTTAATATTGGTTGTTTTCTGCTACCTTGTCTTCCAACCTGCTGCTTTGATCCTCTGCTTCATCTAATCTACTGTTGATTACATCTAATGTATTCTCCATTTCAACTATTGTATTCTTCATTTTTGACTGGTTCTTTTTGTGTTTTTTCAAGGGGCCTTTTTTATGCTTACTTTCTCTCTGTTGAAGTTCTCACTGAGATCATCTATTTCTCCCTTGCGTTCATTGAAAATCCTTATAACCAGTGTTTTGAACTCTATCTCTGGTAGGTTGCTTGCCTCCATTTATTTTAGTTTTTTATTTTTTTGCCCCTGGAGTTTCCTCCTGTCATTTCACTTGTGCCATGTTTCTTTGTTTTCTCATTTTAGTTGCTTCTCGGTGTTCCTTTCTATGTATTAGGAAGATTTGTTATGTCTCTCAGCCTTGGCCAGATGGCCTTACGAAGTAGGTGTCCTGTGTGGCCCAGGGGTACAGTCTTCCAGATCACCTGCATTGGAGTGTTCCTTGTGTAGGTCATGTGTGTTTTCCTGTTGTAGCTAAACCTTGATTGCCATTAGCATGTCAGTGGGTGAGATTACCTCTCTGGCTGGCTGGCTATGGGGATTGGCCACGCTCACGGGGTATGAGTTGCTTGTGGGGGCTCACCCCTCAGAGTGGGATTTGCCCCAGCAGGCTTGTGTATCTGTTGAGACCATCCTTTGGGTATGTCATTTATGGGGCTAATCAGGCAGTGCTCTGTTGTATTCTGACCTGAGCCTCAGGGTGTGTTGACTCTATGGCCTTTTGGGAGGGGCTCCCAAGTAGGCCAAGGTCAGCCGCTGCCTTTGATTGCTCAGGGGCTACCTGGTAGGAGCTACGAAGTGATTAGTGGAGGACTGCTGCCTGTTTTGGAACTGGAGGCAAGTGGGAGAGACAGCACTGCAAGCTGAAGTCTGGTTACCCCCGGGACTGAGCCTGGGCAGCTTAACAAAAGGACCGGTGCACTGCAAGGCCTCAGGCTGCCTGTCAGCTGCCAGTAAGACTCTGCAGCTGGGAGAGCCTTTGGGTGGTACAGGGGCCCAGAGAGTCACCAGGGTAAAGTGAGCAGATTTGTCCTGGTCCGTGAAGAGTCAGGTTTTGTGCCAGTGCTGAATCTGTGGCTCCTGTAAAATTCTCAGATCGCAGCAAGGCTAGCCACAGACATCTTAGGTCCACAGACACCTAAGACTTGTTCAAGAAATACTGTAGCTTGGGATGGGGTTTGTAGCTCACCATGGAAAGTCTCTCCCAGGATGCACAGGCCATGCATGGGCTGCACAAGCTGAGGGCTGCTGTTTGCTGCCGAATTTGTAGCCCAGGGAAAGCACGAGGTAGGGCTGGCTGCCTGGGAATAGGCTTGGCACAGGTAAATTGTGGTTTGGGTGGTACAGGGTCTCAGGGAGACATGGGGTGGAGCCAGCTGTTCTTGTCAGGCCAATGCAGAATCAGAATTATTGTCCATGATGAGCTCACATGTTCCTGCAAAAGTAACATCACAGCGAGGCCAGCTACTATCTGCATCAGGCTTGCAGACACCCCTGTAATCCATCCAAGAGACACTGCAGTTCATGCTGTAAGAATAGTCTGGGCAGGAAGTGAGGAAGGCATCAATAAGGGTGGGTAAAGGTAACATGGATGAACTATAGGATGGACCGTTATCTCCATGGCAATACCTTCACCTGAGCGACAATCTTCCCTCATCTGTACCCTTTGGCCTCTTCCTGATAGGCCTCAGCTTCCACTGGGGCCCTCCATACAGCAGCCATAGCACTCTTTAAAAATATATCCAAATTGGAACAAATATCTCTTGCTTTAAGCCTTTGAGTGCCTTCTTGTTTCACTTATAAAACCCCACATCTTTACCATAGCCAAGGAGGCCCTAGAGCAAGGGTCTCCAAACCCTGGGCTGTGGACTGGTACCGGTCTGCAGCCTGTTAGGAACTGGGCTGCACAGCAGCAGGTGAGCAGCGGGCGAGGAAGCGAAGCTTCATCAGTATTGCAGCCGCTCCCCAGCACTAGCATCGCCTCCTCAGCTCCACCTCAGATCATCAGGCGTTAGATTCTCAAAGGAGCACCAGACCCTGGTGCCCAAAGTGCCCTAGATCATCTGATGCCTGAGGAGCTTCTCTGACCTTATTCCCTCCCAGTCTTCCATTTCCCTTTGCTTCACTCCGAGAGCCTTTGGAATGGTTGTCCTCCCCCACTCTGCAACTCTCTGTCTTGGCTGGCTCTTTCTCATTTTTCACATATCACTTCCTCTCTTCTCTGAGAGGTCCTCCTTGTCTACCTGTCTTAAGTTGTCCAGACACCCCATAAGCTACTCTCTCTTATTGACATTTCTTCTGTTTGTAGCATACGAGCCAGCTGAGAGCAAGAATCTTTTCTGTCTTGTGCACCTGTGTCTCTGGTGCCTAGAAGAGTGTGTGACACACAGTAGGCGTGCTGTAGTTGTTAAACATGAATGTGATGACAGTGTTAAGGACTCGGTATTACTGCAGAGGCAGAAGCTGGTGTGCCTCCCTCAACATGAGATATGAGACTGAAACCAGGGGGTCAGTGCCAGAAATGCCCCGGAGAGGTTTGGTCTCCGGCTAAGAAGTCAAAGGTCATGTAGAGCAGGTATGATACCAGATGGGAAGATGGGAGTCTATAGCAGCATCCGAAAACAGATGACGTGACTGGAGATAGGAGCAAACTCTGGGTGGAAACCGCATTCCAGGAACCTGGCATGCTTTGACTCTGGCTACCTCGTGGGTAGGACAGTCCTGTTTGCCCAATTATAGGTTGTCTCTAAAGCCCTGCCTCGTGCATCGCCAGCTTCCTTATACAGTGACTAATTAGATTGTGAGGAAACAGGAGAATCAAGGATGGCGCTCAAGTTCTTAGCAGGGAGACTGTGACTTGGGTGGCTCTCTTGATTGAAAGGGGTCACAGAGTAGAAATATAGTTGATCCTTGAACAACATGGGGATTAAGGGTGCCCATCCTCCTGCACAGCCGAAAACCCACATGTAACTCTTGACTCCCTAAAGGTTTAATTGCTAGTAGTCTAATATTGACTGGAAGCCTTACCGATAACATAAACCGTTGATTAAAACACATTTTATATGTACGTTCTATGTGTTATACACTGTATTCTTACAATAAAGTAAGCTAGAGAAAAGAAAATGCCATTAAGATTATAAGGAAAATATATTTACAGTATTTATTGAGAAAAAAATTTACAAAGAAGTGGACTCGTGCAATTCAAACCCAGGCCGTGCGAGGGTCAACTGGGGTTGGTCTAAGAGATACGGTAATGAGCTGCTGTGGTTTTACGGTGCCTTCTCCACGCCTCCTGCTCCTGGAAATGAGGCTGCGTGAGGGCGGTTGCTCACCGCTGCTGTGTGCCCTACTTTCTTTCCCTTCTCCTCTTGCAGAGTTCTTTCTTTCTTTTCATGCTGTCTGTGTAGCGCTTCCCCCATGCTGCGCCCCTTCTGCCTAGTGACGCTTCACCTGGCCCCTTCTGGCTTCCTGTGTGATAGATCTCTGGGCCATATGTTTCTGGATCATACAGAAGTAAAATCGGGAATGATTTTTTTTTTTTTCCAGTTGTGAATTCTGGGGTGGTGAAATTGCTTCTGTAGGAAAAAATAAAGAGCGCTGATGTAGAAATGAAAGCCAGCCCTCTGCCTGTTACTGCAGGCTTAACCTTGCATTTACATAAATCCTTGCATAGAGGAATTCACCAGGCTTTGTAGGTTACATTTAATTCACCTCCTAGGGTTCTGAAAAGCAGGGGGAGGGCACAAACTATCGGTCGTTGTGTAACAGATGAAGAGAAACTGAGGCCGTGCTTATTCCTGCAAAGAGGTCAGTGAGACAACCCAACCCAACCTCTCACCCTGAGTTCATGCTCAGAACAGAGAGTGGGGCATCCACAAGGAGCTGCAGAGCTGGTCCCTGGGCACCTGTGGGTCCTGTCTGCAGTTCGCCTACTCCCTTACTTTGCATCAAGAACCTTAGGCCTATGGGCATGTGAAGAAGCTGAAACCTTAACTGTGGTCCAGGCTGGGTCAGTTTTTAATAGGAGCAGCTGATCACAGAGAGCATCCCTGGAATGGCTGAAATGCCTGTATAAGACAATAAGACAGTTCAAATTGAGCAATGATAAGGCAAAAAAACAAAAAACAAAAAACAAAAAAACAAACAAACAAAAAAAACAAAAAACCTGAAGAATTCATTGGGTAGGAAAGGAAGTTGGTGGCACAGAACAGATTATTTGGTGACTAGGTGTTTCTAATCACTTGGAGCCCCTAGAATGATACACTTCTTCTTCCTGGCTTCATGCTCTGCCTGTATTTGCCTTTGGCTGGGACACAATCCTTTTTCTTTTCCTTCTGGCTGCTTTATCATTCTTCAAGTCAGCTCATGCTTTATCGTCACACAATTGTCCCTGGGCCCTGGTTGGAGGGAGATGCACAGTTCCGTCACAGCGTTTGTGTACTTGCTGTTCAGTCTGCCTAGAGTCTTTTGCAGAGGTATTTGTCTGGCTCACTCCCTCACTTCTGGGTCTCGGTTCCAGTGACATCTCCTCAGAGACACTTCCTCTGATCACCCTATTTATACTAGAACCTAAACTCATCTCTCACCCTGCTTTATTTTTCTTTAGAGCCATTAATATTATTTGACTAGCTCTCTGTCTGTCTATCTATCTATCTATCTATCTATCTATCAATCATCTATCTATCTATCTATCATCTATCTATCTATCATCTATCTATCTACATCTATCTATCTATCTATCTATCTATCTATCTATCTATCTATCTATCTATCATCTGTATCTATCTTCTATCATCTCTCTATTATCTCTATCATCTGTCTGTCTCTCTCTATCTATCTATTTATCATCAATCTCATCATTTATCATCTACACAATATTTTTGTCTGTCTCTTCTATAAAAGTATAAGCTCCATGGGTAGAGTATAAGCTTACTGGTCTTGACCACAGTGAATCTCCAGCACTTAGCCTAGTGCCTGGTACATATATTTTTCAATATCCAAATATTCGTCAATGAACGAATGCATGCCTGAACTCTGTGTGCCCATGGCTTGCTCTTTTTCTTCTGTTATAGCACTTTCATACACTGTAGTTTTTCTGTCTGTCTTCCCCTTGAGACTGTAAGTCTTTTGGAGAAGGGAATGCATTTCTCCTTCCTTTAACACAATTGCTTAGTCCCTTAGCTCAGAATCTGGGACAATGTAGTGCTCAAAAATATGATGGATTGATGATCAATGGACTGAACGTCCTGGTGAGAGACATGGACGGACCAAGGTTATTGCCGTGAAGACAGAGAGGAGGGGTTGGCTTCTGTGGGAGACTCCTCAGCAATTGGTGACAACTTGTATAGGAGGAGAAGGAGCAGAAAAGACTGACAATTTCAGCTGGAGGGATAGTGTGGGTGGTGATGTTAATTGAGATATCAAACACAGGAGAAGGTTAAAGTCGTTAGGAAAAAATGGGAGGTAACTTGTCCTAAGTCGTTTGCATTATACGACCTCAAATAAGAGACAATCTCTCTATGTTCTTTTTCTCACCTATGAAATAAAAATAAATTTTCTTCCTACAAAGAATGTCATTTTAAAAATTAAATAATCTTGTCATACAAATGTTGAGTGCTTATGATGTGTTGAACTTTCTGCCAAGACAACAGATAGGAAAGATGCTCATGTGCTTCGCATTCTGTTTCTATTTAAGTATCATGTCCTGTATCTTTTCTCTTTATCTACTTTGTGAAGAAAAGTTATCACTGTCAAGGTACCACTGAGTGTAGAAACTAACCCATGGGTTTCTTCTAAGACCCCATGGGGCTGGCAGAAATTTGGGCTCAGGGAGAGTGTGACTCAGTATATAAAACTGCAGTTGTTTGAAGTGGACCACTCTGGAGTTGAACTGAAATGAAAATAGAACTCTTGCCTCCTCAATAAGGGGAAATGTGTATTTCCCAAGAGGAGATGTGTATGGTTACTTTCCATCCCAACCAATAACTCTTCTGCAATGGTAAAACTTCCCTCTGGGGATCCTATTGACTGAGTCAGATTTTTTTCTTCCCCTGAACATATTTTGTAGCGTAGGGTATATTCAAATATAGAGGCCAAATGGGTGTCATTGAGCGACTGGGTCAGGCCAAGTACATTCCATTTTCTAATGTCATTAATCATTTTCACTTGGAGTCCCTTTCATTCAGATTTCTTTTGCTAGCGAAGTGCTTCATCTAAATTTCCTTGAAGAAAGTCCACCTTAGAAAATACAAAAGAAGAGAAGCTGTTTGGCTTGGTGCTTTCGTAGCCTTGGGGAAGTTATTATTCCTTGTTCGCAGTCTCATTTTTGCTTTGTTTCCTTTCTCTGGACTCTTAAAAAGGAAATACTGGTAGAATTGTTATGTAAGAGCACAAAAAGGACGAGAAGCAAATATGATATGAATGTGGGCTCAATAATTATTTCAGCATCCGATTTGTCTTAGAGCTTCCTGGTCACCAAGGCAAAAAAGGGAAAAGGAATAAACACACACTCTATTAGAGAAACACTCTAGCTCTTTAGAAGGGACTTTTTTTGGCATAAAATTCTTGGAGAAAAACATCTTGGGAGGGATGGTATGTATATGATAAGAATTTTAAGATGAATTTAGAAGTAATTTTCAGTAGTTGTTTTGTTTGTAATCATCAAAGTTGTAACACTGAAGCCCAACTTAGCAAATCGCTTGTGTCAGAGAGGAATCAATATGAGGTAATCAGGTTGACTTGGGTTGTTTTAAATGGTCTCAGAGATAGAACTTGAGATCCCTGACCTTCGAAAACCACCACTGCATCATAGTTAATCACATGATCAACACCCAACCTTGTACAGTGATCCTCCTTTATCTATGGTTTCAGTTACTTAAAAGAAACTTGCTACAACTGTCTACTAGCTTTAACTTTGAGAATGGCAGAATAAGGGCCTCTGACAATCTGTTATTCCATAGAGGAAATGAGAATACTGTGAATACTTTCCAAATCAACTTTTCAGAGCTCTGGAAATTAACTAAAGGCTTGCGACAATCTAAGGCATGTTTGCTCATGAGAAACAGCTGAATCTTGTAAAAACAGTAAGCCTTGTGATGTTTTAACTTGTCTTAATTACATCCTTTTTCCTTTTCGTAGTCTTGAAAACAAATAGCCTTGCAACTATCAACCTGAAAAAATCGACAGCTTAGTAGCCACTGGAGAAGGTGGAATGAGATTGGAGTTCCTTAAAAACCTCATTGGCAGTATCTGGCCTGCCTGGCATCTTTCTTAAATGGTCCATTCGCAAGGCATTGTTTGACTTGACTCAAAATTCACTTTGTAAACAGGTCTACTTGCAAGGCATTTGTTGAAAATAATCAGAGACAAGTGTTTAAGGTGGTGTTACCAGTCGGGGCTGACAGGAGGCTGATCACAAAACTTAGAAAGAAAAACTGGGGAAAGGGATATCATAAGGGGCTTTGGAAAGCTCTGACATATTTCGGGGAATCTAGAAGCCATGCCCAGGAAAGACCTGAACTGCTTTCATTTATGACCGAACTTGAGGCACTGTACAAGTAGTAAATAAAGACCGAGGTAGAATTGTAAACTACTTGCAGAAACATCAGAAACATTGAATATTGTCCCGACATCCAAAGAGAGCCCTTAGGCAAAGACTGGAACAAAGACTGGTTCCAAGAGGTTAAGAAAATCTTTGTCCAATAACTAGCTGACCACCATGCAACCTAACAGAGACTTCAGTGGGTGCATGTGACAAAAGAGTTTACTTTACAGAATTAGTCCAGGAAAGTCACTAAACCAACAAACATCATCATCAGTAGCAGCATCAACAACAAACCATGGTGAGGGGAATCTGATTACCAGAACTGACACATTATATTATTTAAAATTCCTGGTCTTCAACAAAAAATTATAAGATACACAAAGAAACAGGAACATATGACCAATACATGTGAAGTAAGTAATAAATAAATAGAAACTGTCCTCAGAAATTTAACTTACTAGAAAAAGACTTTAAATCAGCTATTATACATATGTCCAAGGAACTAAAGAAAATCCTGTCTATAGAACTAAAGGAAAGTATGAGAATGATATCTCACCAGAGAATATCAGTAATGTAATAAAAATGAAAAAAAAAAAAATTCTGGAGTTGAGAAGTAGTATAACTGAACTAAAAATTTGTTATAGGAACTAAATTGAAACTGGATGAAGAAGGAATGCGCGAACTTGGAAGACAGGTGAGTTGAAATTATCTATGCTGAGGACCGATAAGAACAAAAAAGTGAACAGAGCCTCAGAAACCTGTGGAACATCATCAAGTGTATCAACACGTGCATGATGGTGATTGTAGGAGGAAGGAGAGAAAGAAAGGGGCAGAAAAGGCGTTGAAATAATGGCCCAAACTTCTCAAATTTGACAAAAACATGCATCTCACATCCAAAAATCTCAATGAACTCCAATAGGATAAATGAAAGAAATTCACACCAAACACATAGAAAGGAAACTGCATACAAAGACAAAGAACCTTGAAAGCAGCAAGAGAGAAATGACTTATGATGTTCAAGGGGTCTTCAGCAAGATTAACTGAATTCTTTCCAGGATGGTCAGATAAGATGGCATAGTCAAAACATTGAAAGAAGAGAAATGTCAACCCCAAATTTTATATCATGAGTAGGAATGCTATGTTTTCTAGGATTTGACATTTTCAGTGATTGAGAATTACTGTATTTTATAAATGAAAGTACCACTGCTAAAAACAGAGTGCTATAAATAGAACGATGTCATTTGTTTCCAAAGACTGTTGATATACGAGAGCGATGTTAAAATATTGGGAGTAAGGCTAGAAATGTAATCTGCTGAGGTATCTCTGGGTAAATGCTGCAGCAGCAAGCACTGCTGGTGAGTATTCTCTGGGCAAACAGGAGATGGGTTAAAAAAAAAAAGTTATAAGGGAGTACTACGGATAATTGCATGCCAACAAATTGGATAGTGTAAATGAACTGGACGAATTAACTAATCTCTTCACAGATTTTCTTGAGTCAGTTTCAGTAGTTTGTGAATACACTACAAACTACTGGGTTTTATGCTTTAAAGGGATGAACTTTAATCACATGTAATTATATCTCAACAAACTGTTATTTTAAAAAACAAGGGTTTTCTTTTGGCTTTCTTAACTGCCACAAAGACTGAATGATAACTTGGGCAT
The DNA here is from genome assembly GCF_014176215.1 of Rousettus aegyptiacus. NCBI lineage: Eukaryota > Metazoa > Chordata > Mammalia > Chiroptera > Pteropodidae > Rousettus > Rousettus aegyptiacus. Next base: position 15,137,244 of record NW_023416285.1, read on the forward strand.
TTTATAGGGTATTGAATATCTCTATTACGAGCCATTTCAACCCCTTTTTGGGAGGAAAGTGGGAGAAAGTGGAGAAAGCTTTAGAGCATGGCAAAGTCGATTACTTTATGTCTTTACTTCACATTTCTTTAATTATCTTTTGTCAGTGTCTCCTGTGATCCTCTGTGTTGGCTTGTGTCATATTCTGTCTGTCAAACTTTGAAGAATTATATTACCTCTTGGTAATTTTAGGTATGTTTTTGAAATACACCATCAAAACTCTGAACACTTTTGAAAATGTATTGTTTTTAGCTTATTATGTGCTAGTTTTATAAATCTATACGATATAGAAAAAATGGCTCCATGAACAGATTTGGCCTTTTAATCTGAAGATTAATATCTATATAGCTTACAAAAATAAGTACAAGGCATTATTCTACTGAGGGAGAACGGTCCAGATTGTAAAATTTTCACTTCCACTCCTATGTTAGTTAATAATGTATTAGAAACACAGACCTTAACACCCCACTTTTTCCACTCTTATGTAGTACAAATTTTCTACTTTCAACCTGAAATATTATGTTCATAAAACTCTGAGGAGTACCATTTCTTTGTAACTCCTTTTCTGCCATCACAGCTGCTGTGCATAATTTATATAGCATCTCTGATGTTCTTTGTGCTTTGTGTAGCTGAGATTCCAATGTCAGGTATTTACCCTGAAGAGCCTGGAATTCAGAATCGAAAGCTCCATGCATTATGAGCAATAAAGCAAGAAGTGATGGTGGAGGTTTCAAGGTCTCTAAATCTTCTCTAATGAGATCCTTAAATCGTCATTGGAATGGGTCCTTTTTGTACTCAGTTGCTGGAATTAAAAATAGGAACTCGGGTAACCTCAGATCCTTTGCCTATAGAACTATGATAACTTTCCAGGCTCAATTTTTCTAATTTTTATGAAAACTTATCAGGTGGCGAATTGTTTAATTCATAACAATGAATATCTACTCCTAGGTACCATGATATATGCTATGTTATCTAGCATGTAAATTTCTTGTGGGACTAGCCTATGTGTTTCATATTTTGAAACTACTTTAACAGTGTTAGGAAAATAATTGTGAAGTCTTATTATTTCAGTGTAGAGTAATGAAAAAAAAAATATCCCCAGCTAAATGTGTTTAAACAAACACAAAAGGGAACTTATTGACTTAAGTAACTGAAAATTTGAGGAAGTGTCACCTTCACTCATGGCTGGATTCAGGCACTAATGATGATGCAAATGATTTTCAGGTCCCGGATTCTCTCCGTTTTTCAGAACTGCTTTCCATGGTTTGTTTTTATGGTTATTAGCTCAGGCTTCTCTCTCTTGGTGGCAACCTGAGCTAATCCAGGCTAGAAGATGAGAAGATAACAGAGCATATCTCTCTGTTTCTTGGTCTCTGTCTATCTCTACATTCTCAGCTAAAGTCATTGGTTTGAATTTCATTGCCTAACCATCCCTGCCTGACCATCATGGTAGTTGAAGGATGAAATGTTTTCATTAGCTAGACTAGACGTGGTGTTAATATAATCTGAACATCATCATGTGAGAGTGAGAAGAGGAGTATTTCAGTGAACAAAATTGGACTATTGCTTCTATGTAAGAGTGAGGGATGCTGGATAGTCCATCACAACATCTTTTGTTGATAGATAAATCTAGATCATTTTAAATTTGGACTATCATCTGGATTTATCAAACCCTCATCAGAATCTGTGAGAAGAAAAAGCAACACACTTATTTCTATTAAGTCAATATCAATTAAGAGTGTTTGCTAGTGCACGGTTGTTCAGAAGCTTTAGTATTAACCATAAGAAAGAGACTCTCCAATACACACAGTATTCATAGCTCCCTTTAATCAGTGATCCAGATTAGTGTTATCTGTTTGGCCAGTGTTTTGGGGGTAGAATCTGGTTTCCTCTGCTTTGTGCAACAGTATTTGGGACCTTGATCATGGTGGTATCCAATATGCTATTGAATGAGAGTAGATAGTAGAGGTCTCTAGAGTTCCTGCTTTCAATGGGGGACAACACAGTCCCAGGCTGGTGACAGGACACGTCATTGCTTCCAATATGTTCCACCACTTCTGGATGGTTTTCTGTAAGTTAAATGAGATCGCCTTTGCTCTTCCTTTGGGCCATTCCTTTCAAGGTAAGACACTTCTTTTTGACCGTAAGGAGTCACTACAGGGACCTGACAGTGCCTTCAGGGAGTGACCTAGCTTCCCTCTTTTGTGCAGCCTTCTCTGAGGTCCCAATTCCCCATTCACTAGTTAAATTCCAACTTCAGGTCAACTGCGCCTATTAATTTGTAGACAAAAATAACAGTTAAGGAGCAAGAAGGAAGCACGCCCTTAAGGGAATACCTGAATGCTCTCCTGGAATCTCGCTGGAACCACCTGCATCGATTTAAAAACAGTTTTTTACCAGCACAGGAAGAATTTTCTGCAAACGTTTGTGTTTGTGAAGCTTGTTTACCTCAGCTGGAAATTGCAGCAGATTGCAATTTGAAGAGTGTTTACTTTTTCCCCCTAAATCATACTCAGTGGTAATTATTGAGATCCAGATTTTGTTGCTTGAAAATGGTGGGAAATAAACTTGGATTGGATTCAGGTTCCTAAGACTTAGATGATATAGGGTAGGTGTGATTCCAAATGACTTCTGGAAGAAGAGAACCACTCTGAAAGAGTTCCATGGTTTGAGCTCCTCAAGATGCAGTCTCTCCCTTTGCCTTGGGAGGGGTAATTCCCTCCGAGTAGAGTGTCGTGTTAAGGATGAGGACCCTCAGAATATCAAAGATTCTTTTATGTTTATTAGACTCCACTTACTAAGTCATATGGCGTAGACATAGTTTAGGAATAATTTGTAGTAAAAATTTGGTATAAAAATTTTCTTGGTCTTGGTGCTGCAATTGACAAGAATTTTGGTGTCCCAGGAAAATTTCTTCCTTGATAATCCCGAGGGTTCAAATTTTATATTGCCTGGCAGGAGGGGGTGTGGTGGTACCAGAGCTATAGTATATCTGGAATTAAAGCCACAGAATGCTAGATTTGGGATGCATCTTAGGGGGCTTCTTTAGTATTTTTATACGGTGGAAATTAAAAATAATTTTAAAATATTTTCTTTGCACATAATTCTGGACATAGTAGGATGATGTACAGCCAGAGAGAGCCACCTGGTATACCTCTAAGAAGCATAAGAGAAGCTTACCACAGTTCAAGAAAGAACCTTCAATCTCATAAATTTAGTTTCGTTTTTTGAGTTTACTAAGACAAGAGTCTTTTCTTACCCATGTGAATCCACATTGAAAAGATGTAGTAGTAAAGGTAAAGCTCACAGAATATTTCATTTCCTCTCCTCCACTTTCTATTGCCCTTGCAGTAAAGCAAAGCCACATTGACTATTTTGGCTGGTGGGCTCTGAACAGATGTTTCATTTTTCTCTTCTTGCTGACAGAGGAGATAATGTAAGATATCTGTGCGCTCCCTTTGGCTGCTGTAACTCAGGAGGCCTTGTGTTCTATAGGGTACAGCTATAGCATGGTGGACTTTCAGTCCTTGAGGGAATATGAAGAGATTATCCTCTACCAACACTTGATGGGCTTGTCGCATGTTAAGTCACTTAGATTTTTGGGTTGTTTATCACTGCAGGGTAATCCTGCCTAATATATCGAGTGCACGAAATTACTGTGCAGAAACAGAATGCAAATTTTAAAATGCACAATGTGAATGTGACTGTTTAAGGGTTAGACATCTCAATATTTGGGTCAGTACATTCTTTTCCTTAAGGCAGGCGTGTATTCATTTCCTATGGCTGCTGTGACAAATTAGCATAACATTGATCTCTTAAAACAATAGGAAACTCTTTTCTCACAGTTCTGGAAAACAGAAGTCCAAAATGAAAGTGTTGGCAGGACCAGTTCCCTCTGAAGGCACTGGGGGAGGTCCTTTCCTGTGTCTACCAGCTTCTGGTGGCTCCTGACATTTCTTGGTTCATGGCTGCATAACTCCAATATCTGTTCCCATCTTCATTTATCCTTCTTTGTTGTGTTTTGGTGTCTCAAGTTTCTCTATCCTTTTTATTATAAATCCATGACGCTAGTCATTAACCCTAAATCCAGGATGACTTATCTTGAGATCTTTAATTATATCTGCAAAGACCCTATTTACAAATAAGGTCACATCCTCAAGTCCTGAATGTTAGAAGTTAAGTGTATTTTTTGGGGGTGGGGGGAACACAATTCAACCCTCTACAGACCACATGGGAAATCAAATCACAATAAAAAGACTACTTGTCAACATGGACCATGAATTAAGGGATTTCGTGCATGAATAATTCTATTTCCTTAAGTTGATTTTGCTTAGTTTTTTTTTCTAAGCCCTTTTTATTAGTCTTAAAGTCATAACACTAATCTTATTTTTCTTATTTCTAAATTCTTTGATGACTCCCCACCAGAACCCCTAGTAATAAAAATATCAAGAATTTGCCTCACTAATGAGACAAATTTCTTGACCTGAGAGCTACTTCCTCCATCACTTTGTTCCTAGCCCATTTTTTACTATTAATGGGATTTTTTTTTGTACATCCTGAAAATCTTGAGATTCTTAAGAGAATCTATTAACAAGGTATTGATAATGCTGGAAGTACTGGATAATATATCCTTTCTTCACTTTTTAAAAATATTTTCTGTTGCTTCCTGAGAGTTTTATCAATATGTAGGATAAATTTATACCTTTTTCTCTCTACTACTATTTTTTCCCTTATTTTTAACAGTCTTTTTAGTACGGTTGCCTCTGGCATAAAGTCATACCAAAATTACTGTTTTTCTCCCACTTTGTACTATGTAGGAGCCAAAGTTGGGAGCAGGAATCTGTACTAGGTTTAGGATCCTTGGCTTTTATTTTATACTCGTTGAAAGAAGGCTTGTATTTAAAATCCTGGACATTTATTAGTAGAGTGAAATGACTTGTCCTTTTCTTTGAAATCAGCAAAATTATAATCCGTTTGGATGTTGGACACATCACTTTTTTAGTCAGGGGAAGATTAATTTATGGTGGACTTTATCTGGTTTTATAATTTAATGACTTTCTCAATTTTAGTCAGAAGCTGAAGGGCTAGATGACCGAGAAAGCGGCCTGGTAGCAGCAGTTTCGACCCGATTATGTTAAAGAACGTGGTCACGATAGCATTTCCAACATCATAGTCATGCTATGGAGGACAAATACAAGCGTCATGTGAACTAATACAAGTTTTCTTAAAGAAGATCTATTTTTTGGCTGAAGGTAGAATAGGAGTGATGGAAAAGGCTTAAAGCTAATTAGAAAAGTGGATTAATCATCAGTCTAGAAACCTAGCATTACACTCCTCCATGGTTACTCTAGCTGCTTGCTCCTAAAGACTAAATAAATGTTTCTTGGTCTAGCCAGTCAGGAAAAAAAAGAGCTTTTTCTTATTTGCTAGCTTTGGACTGGTGTTATGGTTATTATGCAATTAAAGTTGGGGTTCTGAATGCCGGTGGATTCCCCACACCAACAGTGGACATTGTTAATCTTTTCTGCTCTTTCCCATTGAGGTGGGACCAGCCCCAGACTCTTCAAATCACGGCTGAGCCCCACTTGCCCAGCAGTGGTAAATAAGTTAGAATATATTAAAACTAGTGGGAAAACTTTTGTAAGACAATTCCTTCATGTGTGCAAATGAGGAGGTAGGAGATGACTCAACAAAATCTTCACAAAATACACTGAAAGCAGGAAAAGGTAAGAGCAGCAGCCTTCCTTACACCTAGGTGAGTGCCAGTTAATGCTTCTGTGAAGATTTTGGGGGGTTGGGTGTGTGGCTAAGATTTGACATTGAGGAGGAAGGTCCTTGGTGGGAATGTGGAACTAGAAAAAAAAAAAGAGCTGGAATTTGTCCTTAGACTGGATCTCATGGGTGAGGATGACAAGGACACCTGAAGGTCAGTTTCTGAGATGCAAGAAGGGAGCCGGCAAAGGCCCCCATTGGTTTCTTACAGCCCACGCAGGACTAGGGGGCAGTTTATCGAGGAGAAGGGATTTTGAAGTTCTTTTTTTTCTTTTTTCAGTTGTGATTTATTGCTATGATTAGGATCATAGACCTATGCTTTGGAGACCCAACTATTTTTACACCATTTGCATTTCTGTAATTATTTCTTTTTTCTCTCTTAGATTTTAATAAAGCTCTTTACAAAAATGTCAGGCTGTCTCAGAAATGATGTGTTTGTTCATTCTGAGGTCACAATTTTAAAGGCAGAACCACAGAGGCCTCTTCTGTGGGAGTTAAGTCAAAGTGAGAAAATTTGAAAGAAAAAAAAAATCCTGTCCTGGATTTTGAGAATGTTTATTTCTGTAATTCCACATTGTACCTCCTTTTGCTTTCAGGCATTATCACGCCAAACATATATTGGGGAAGAACAGATTCTTTGAGATTCAAATGCTCTTTTTGAGAAAAGAAAGAAAAACACAGAAATACTTCCTTTCCTCTTGGGGGGTGGGGGGCAGTTGCAAGAGGAATATGAGGGCTAACCAGCCCAGTACCAAGGTCCCAGTGGCCTCCTCTTGGGACCTTATCTTTGTCTGCAGGACGTGAAGGAAACTTTGATAATGGAAAATTAGAGCCCGAGGAAAGGAAACTTCCTCTATCTGGGTAGAGTCCCAGTCTAGATGGGGAAAGAGAACCCCTGGAAAACAGGCAGCCACCCCCATATTCCATGTCCTGTCAGACACTGCTGCTTAGTTCTGGTACTTTCTCACTGATCTTAGACCAAGCTTCATAATTCCCAATGTAGTGCTCAGCACAGCCATCATCAGTCAATAAGATTTGAAATGCATGGGAAAAGTAATTACCATTCCTGAAATAGACTGCCTCTCTTTTCTGCCTCCGGAAGGCGGAAACCAAGTCTTGCCCTTATTTGTGTCTGCCATAGCACTTCGCTGAATTCTTGACCTGAAATGTTGCACAGTGAAGTGTTGTGAATGGCATTGGGTTGGGAGAGTGTCAAGGATGACTTGCTAATTGCCTAGTCAAGCCAATCATGTCCAGTTCACAGATAGCTGTAAGAAAGTCCCTCCAGATCCTGAGGATGCGATCTTGGTTGATTTCTAGAAGGGACTTCACTGTTGCAAATTGTGTTCAAACTATTCTGAGGTTCATTATTAAGAACAACTATGAAATCCATTTCTTTTTAGAAATATTATTCAAATATATTGGTGTTCGGTTACTACTAATAAATAATTTTCTACTTTCCAGCCAATAGACTTGTTCACCTTTATATTCCCAGTGCTAAGTAGAGGGTCAGTCACAGACATGGGGCTCAATTAATTATGTATTGGATTGCCATGTTTTTCAGAAGTTTTTTGAACTTGAAATATTGGTGGCCAAATATCTCTTGTTTCCCTGGAGACAAAATGAGAGAAAAGTGAATTAACTGCAATGAGACAGACTTAGGTTAAACAAAGGCAGAATTCCTTTCTAAGGAGAGTGGATGAAAATTGGGAAAGGTTACTGAATGAAGTTCAAATTTTTATTTCTTTGGGACAGCTTTTAAGTACATTCCAGCCTGAGGGCCAGAAGAGACTAAACAACCTCTCTAAGTCCCTCCAATCCTGGGGACACAATCTTTCTAGGGAACAAAGAAACCCTGGAGGGCAATGACTGGTACAAGTAATTACTTATATCACAGAGCATTGTTATCCCGTGACCAATGGCTAATGGGAACAGAGTAAGGACTCTCAGGGGCATCTTGAAAAATGTAAGTAAAATCTTAGAGGTCAGGGAGTTATATCCATTAAGCGTGGTCTCCTGGAGATGAGTGAGTGTACTTACAGCACTACTAATATTTTATCCAGAGTTAAGGGCCCATTAGCCTTTCCATTTGCAAGATAGGTTTGCCTAGATCCCGGTGCACACATGTGTTCCCCTTGGCTATTATTGTGTCTGCGTGTCTGTGTGCGTCTGTGTGTGTTTCTTGAGCTTTTATTTCCGTTTCGCATTCTCAGCCTCAATTGTTAGGATTTAGTGGCAGGGTTTCAAAATACAGCTATTGATTTTTTTTTTGTAACTGACTGTGATTCCTTAAGTGAACAATCTTGCTTGGTTAGAGGATTGACTAAGAGAAGGATTTGTAATTTCAATTTATAAATCTCTCTTTTAATTTCCTGGTTCCTTGGTTGCCTGGATGAGATGCTAGTAATTTTTTTTTAAAGCATATAGAAGAGACTTTCTAGCCATTCACCACACCCATATTCTCTTCTTTTGTAGCGTATGTTTAGATCATACTTACCAGACCCTCTCACAGTTATGTACAGCCATATTACTGCGTTCTGGCCAATAAAATGTCAGCAGACGTGATACAAGCCACCGCTACTCAACATGTGGTACCCAGACCAGCAGGGTCAGCATCACTGGGGAGTGTGCTGTAAATGCAGATTCCTGTGCCCCAGCCCAGACTCGCTGAGTCAAGGTCTCTGAGGGTGAGCCCAGAAATCTGTGTGCTTGCCCTCCTGGTCATGCTGATGAGTGTTACATTTTGAGAAGCCCTGATATATGCCACATCCAGGCCTGCTCCTTAAAGACCTCTCACATGTGATAGCTCAGGTCTCTCCCTTTCCTGGCATGATGTAGACGGGTTTCGGCATCATCATTTGCAGGAGAGTTGCTTATCAATTAGGAACACTATTTTGGATTTTATGAGAACAAAAAAAATAAACATCTCTAATGTAAAATCACTAAGATTTCAAGGTTTCATTTTATAGTAGCTCGGGTTACCCTGTTACAATGGTGGATGAGAAAATGATTTGTTCGGATAACTTGAGTGAGTTACTTTTCATGTAGGAATCTCTTGGTTTTGGGTTGTATTTTAAGCCGATTAGAATTTACTGATCATACTCCATTCTTTTCATCTCTACTGAATATTAAAATAGCCAGTCATGATTACAGATTGAAATTCAATTCCCTGGGTAGCTATCTTTGCTTTCTTATCCTGCCCCCTGGCTTTAAAAAATCTCTCTCTGTTCCCAGCCTTTTGCAGGGGGCGGGGGGGGGGGGGGAGCTGCAGTGAACCTGGTGAAAGCCTAGAACCCTGCCTCCCCTCTTCCTTGCATTACCTGAAGGCTCAGTGTACCTACAAGGGATTTCTCTTATCTTATGCTCTGCTCTGTGACTTTGATGTGCTACCTCCATGCCCTCAGGGAAGGCCTTTGAGGAAGGTTTAGCTAGTGGTTTCAGACTCATTCCGTTACTGAGGCCCCTTAGGATTTTTATCCGTAATGCTGGCCCATGTATGACCATTAAAACTTGGTGGAAAGTTCATCTGGTTTCTCCTTCTCTCCATCTATTGCCAATCCTTCCCCCTCTCACTGCTCCACTAGGGATGAAGGCAACTGTGGTGTCTTGTCTCTCATGAAGGGCTTTACACTTTCTAGAATTTTGTTTGTTTAGGTTTCTATGTATCTTCGATTCTTATATTTTTTTTAACTGTGATTTTGTATGTATCTTATTTTTTGTCTACTTTTGTTGCTTAGTGTGGGAATGGTGCTCTTTTGCAACTTTTCATGCTTTAACCAAAAGAAGGAGACTTTTTACTGAGTTTTATGTAGAACTATCACTAATGAGAATTACCTGGTGTTGCCAAGCTCCCCAACCAGCTGGGGTCACACGGCCCTTTACCGTTAAGTTAAATTAGCCGGAATCCTAATAGTCTAGATCCTGCGAGACCCAGATTGCCCCCTAATATCCCAACAGAGTCCTGGGAAGCTTATCTTTTTTTCCACTCACTACTTGCTCTCATTTCATGTTTCCGTTAAATTCTCTCTGTTGTTTGTATCTCACTTCTTGCTGCTGTTTGCTTTGACTCATGTCAGCCCCACGTGGACGAAGGCAGAAGACTTCAATGGGAGGGAAAGAGTTAAAAGGGTGAAGGAATTAGGGTAAGGAAAAAGGAAATATGAGGTTAAGGAGGGGTCTGTGCTTGGCTGGTTTAGGGAATGACCAAATGGAGAGACTCTGAAAAATGGATATGAGATCCTATGTTCTTTGTCATTTTAATCATATAAAAGAGATGAATTTAGACTTTTTACTACTGTCCCTCTCTATTTTGAGAACTATGATTTTATTATTGAAATCTTTCAGTAAAATGCTGCTTGAGCTCTGTGTGTGATCATTCCTTGTGGGTAATGATCAAGCTAGTAATTATTGAAAAGAATGGTGTGATCCATACAATACCTCCAGAAGCCCATCTTCAGCCTACTGGTGGGTGAGTGGACCCACTCGAGGAGAATATCTGATTGGAAGGACAGTATGGCTTATCCCCTCTCCTCCTCTCCTTGCTGTCTGGAGTAAGGCTATTCAAAGAGTCAATTCCTCAAGCTTCACCATAACTGGTTCTTATAACAAAGAACTTAAAGAGAAAACTTTGCAGGAGAATAAGTCTCTAAGTGATTCAGAAAAAGTTCATCTTAGGGTATAACTTAACTGTCATTTAGATACAAACTCACTGTGGTTTTGATAACATTAAATGTGACTAGAAGGTAAGATTCAATCTTGTGGGGTAAATTGCACAAGGGCATCTTCATGGGAAAAGAAATAAAAGGAACAAACCACGTCGATGCATTAAAACGAGACAAAGAAACAGGAGACTACAAAGTTTTCTCAAGGACAGCTTTGTCCGCAGTTTCTTTAATGCACTTGAAGCTGAGGTTAAGAGAAAAGATCGGCTGAGTGGCTTGTGGCTTTGTCACATCACATCCCCACCTCCAGCCTTCATCTGTTCATTCTTTGCGTGTACAGATGTGATTGCTCTTGGAGTTTCTGTCCTAACAGAAGGGGCAGCTGCAGCATCTAGCCGATGACTCGGAGGACTCCCAGAGCAGAGCGAGGGCACACAGAGTTTTTCCTCTGGGGTTTTTTGCTGAGTATGCTGCTATCCGCACATTTTCCTCCAGCTACCAGAGAAATAACTCATCTCCTCTGAAATACCACAGCCCCTTTGTTCAGACATTTATCATAGTGTTTGACACTTGGTGGTGTATTATCTGTCTCCCTGCTTTGCCTCTCCCACAAATCTGCACTGTTCGGAAGAAGGGACTGTTGTGTTTGTGTAACACCCCCAGAGCCTAGCACAGTACTTGGCAGGCCGCCATTGCTCAATGAATATTTGCTGAATGAATGAATGTACAAATAAAAAATTAATATATATGTAATATGTCGAACATAATTTTGGGAATTAAAAATGCAACAATCTCTGAATCCCTAAAAAAATGTAAAACGAGACTTTGATTTCTCACATTTTTATAAGTTTGAATTTAAAAATTCCTGAAAAGTAGTTCACCCATTGTATTAGGTAGGAATTTTTGTTGGACCGCTAGGAACAGAGCGCCGACCATATGGGCTTAAATAAGTTGGGGGTTAATTTTCTCCTGTAAAATAAAACCCAGAGTTGGGGAGTTCTTATCAAGTAGAGCAGCTTCCTGATATTGCCAGGGACCCAGATTTTCTTTTTCTTCACCCTTAGTTGTTTCCATTGTCAAGGTTACCAGAGGGCTGCTGGAGATTCAGCTAGAACATCTGCATCAAGTCCAACATTCAAGTCAATTTCTTATTCTGCTTAGTTTTAGCTAGAGGACTTCAATGCTTGGGTGGAGCAGAGCTTCTACTTGGGCCTCAGAAGTTGTATAGAACCAAGACCAGATCCTCCAGTAGACGCTTCTCATCCCACAGGACTAGGAGAGTGCCAGCTTTCAGACTTGTACTGGGGAGTGTGATTGCCCGGCATCCTTGCCTTGAGTCAGGATAAATTCTGTGGTATAATTTATACTCCAGAACAGCCCCGAGGTTTCAGAATGAGGTTGGGACTTGACCTGAAATTGCATCCTTGCTCTGCTCCTTTCTTCCTCCAAACTTATTGGTTTCTCCTGGAAGCCTTCTTAATAAATTGCATGCACACAAGTCTTTGTGTTAGGGTTTTTCTTCTGGGGAATCTGACCTAAGATAATGTTTAGGAAAAGCTGAGGCAAGGTTAAGCACAAGTAACCTGCATCCTAAGGCAGTCTCTGTGCTGGGTGAAGGTATAGGCATTTGCTGAGGGGAGAAGAGCGGCCCTCTCTTTTCTTAACCCTTGTGTGGCCTGTGCTGGGTGAGGCCTCCCTTCCTACTAGGGCCTTATGGCCTCTGCTTTTGCTGAGGCCCTTGGCTCCTAGCACTTTGAGGAGACCCAGATGTCTTTGCTTTTGACCTTCCATGTAGATCCTGCCATGTGGAAGAAGCCGCTCTGAGCGGTAATGATCTGCACTGCCAAGATGCTTAATGCCTGCTGGTTTGGCCTCGGCAGTTAAAAACTCAGCACATCTGTAAAACAAGAGTTGTATGGATCAAAATAAACATTTTTAAAGCCCAAGATCAGAACACTTGTCCTCACATATCCTGAGGCCCACAGCAGAGTGCCCTTGTACGCACCAGAAGCTTCAACAAGTCCAGGAGGATGTAGTTGCCCCATATTTTATACCTTGTCTATTTCCCAATGTTTCTGGCACATGTACCAGAAGTTAACTGTCCCCTGAACTGAATGTACCCTTCCTCCTAAAACTATCGACTCTCCTGACGGTGTCCTGCCCTTGCCAGGTAAGAAGTAGGAAGGCATAGAGGAGATTGCATGCTTCTCAAATCACAAGGAGAGGTTGGGGGAATGGGTGTTGGACCTGTAGCAAGTTTATCCTCCCAAACTTACAGGTCAAATACATCATGCCATTCCCCTTCTCATCAACCTGAGTTGAATGAATTTGAAGGTAAAGAAGGCCTAAGAGCTTTCTACTAATGGAGCTCCTACAACATGGGAAGAAAACACGAGGCATGGAAAACAAGTGTTCCCTCTTATATTCTAACAGAACTTCATCTTTTCAGGTATCTGTTTTCTTCTATGGCCATGTACTTCGATGGGATGCTGGTCCCAGTCCTTGTCCTAGCCCGGGGTGGAGATTCCGTTTGGTCTAAGCCCTTCATGTTGTTGCTATTCTAGTTGACTATGGTTATGGTTGGTTTAGAAAGATGAATGTTGATGAAGATCATTCCCCTACCTTTTTCTGCCAGCTGAAGACCGAATCCTTCTTTTAATCTGAATATATATTTCTATCGATGCATATGAACTTTTCCATTTCTGTTACTATTATTTTTTTAGCTCACGTCAAACTTATATAAAACTAATACTACTAGATAGATCATTTTTACATGAACAGTTATTAAACCAGATTACTATCGTTCATACTAGTGCCGGTGATTTTTCAGAACTGTGATAATCTTTCTTTACTTTCAAAATACACTGAAATAGGGTAAAATCTACTTCCATCCACCTGTTTGATAACTGTTGGAATTTTAGTTTCAGAAAAACAGAAATGTATGGACCGCGAGCCACTTTTGCTGGGGATGATTAGAAAAAGAGAAAATTGGACGTTGTGAATAAAAAAGAGAAGGTAAAACAGATGGCGGAGGAAGGATGGAGATTTTTGCAGTGAATCCTTGGGGAAGAGAAAGGAAGATGAAGTACAGTGAATACGGAGGATGTTCAGGTGGCATCTGTGAGAAGAAGTTTTGGAGTCCAGAGCTGGAGTGCGAGAGAAAAGATTTCACAGGCACGTGATCCAGAAAGAGGTTGGAAGCACCTCCTGAGTCATGTGATCAGGAAGGCATTGATCATTGGAATAGAGAACCAGGAAAAGAAAAAATAAATGGAATTCATAAGCACTTCACTGAAATACTAAGAAAATCTCAAAAATTTCAAGCAAGAAAGTTAAATGAAAATTAAGTGTATAGTATAAGCTTATATTATTACTAATTTAAGATAAATATAATGTCTTCATTCATTTATTTTTGTGGATGAAAATATTTTAAAGGGCTTTTGTAAGTTTCATTCTTATTTCAGTTCCTTGAATTCTATTTTTTACATTATCTTAATTTCACAACCTCAAAATCTCTGATGAAGATTTTCTGAACTTTAATTCTGAATTTGTTCAGAAATGACAATTTTACATTTATCTTTACTAAATTTCATCTTATTAGCATTCATAAAGGACAGATTGATAGATTTGATCACTTAAAATTACAAACTTCTGCATAGCAAAAACGTATTCTAAACAGAGTAAAAAATCAAACAATAGATTAGGAGAGAATATTTGTAACACATATGAATGGCAATTGTTAAGATCCCTAATCTACAAAAAGCTCTTTTGAATCAATAATAAAATGAAATACAACTCAACTAAAATATGAAAAAGAGATAAACGAGCAACTCAGAAAAGTAATGATATGTGGATGGTGAATTTGAAAAGCTTCCCAGCTTCCCTAGTAATCTCAGAAATGCAAATAAAAAAAAAACGACATACCTGTATTGGTCAGAAGATGGGTAAAACTTTTAAAAATTGTTAACAACTAGTGCTGGTGAGAATATGGATAAATAAGATGTCTCATACATTGCTGGTGAGGTTATGAATTCCTATATGCTGTTGAAAATGTATTTATTTTACAAATGAGTATATTCTTTGACCCAGAAATCTCCCACAATCTCATGATATTTCAGTCCATAGAAATACAAGTAAACAGTAACTAAGAATATATGTACAAAAATGTTTGTTTCAACATTTTTGTAATGGAAAAACGGGATCATTGATTAGGGAGTAGATGAATGAATTGTTGGGCATTTAGATCATGAAACCTCAGTAAGTTATTAAAAATAACGGTGTGTCGATCGAACATATTTTGCATGTTGTCCCAGAATGCTCTTCACCCAGATCATTGCACAGCTCACACTCTCACTTCCTTCCTGTCTTTACGTGGTGATTACCTTTTCTTGACTTTAAAATCTAAAATCATTGTCCAATCATTTTATCTCCTGGTCCTGCTTCATTTTTTTCTTAATTTTTTAAAACATTTATTTCATTTTTCTTTTTTTGGTAATAATACATACAAACCCCTGACCTTAAGTTATGTATCTGCGATTGTTGGTTGCCTTTCTCCTCTCCTAGAGTAAAAGCTCGATGTAGGGAGAGACTTAGGAGATTTTGTTCATGTTGTATCCTCAATAGTGAGTGTCTGGCACACAGTAGACTTTCAGTGAGTTACTTTTTCCAGGAATGAATCTATAATATTGGCCTAGAAGACAATGCTTCCTCCTCTTTCCTTTCCCCTATGCTGTCCCTGAGAACGCTCTCCAAAGAACTTCTGTAGGCTCATCTCCGTCTCAGACTTTTGCTTCGCTGAAACTCACTCTACCACAATATGTACGTACAGATTTTAAGGCTCTGTTTTTAAAAATAGAAAAATATGATAATATACATTTCTCCTCCTCTAGTTCCTAATCCGAAGGACTAAATCAGCTCCAGCTCTCCCCATAGATTCAGTTGAGTCTTTGGTTGAAACTTAATCATAAACCAGATTTTTCCTCTGCCTGATACTGTTTCATTATTTTCCCTCCCACACAGGCTGACTTCTCTGAACTAATATGTACGTTTATTCTACATCGATTCTGCCCTTGTACTTCTGAAACATCAGTAGGGCAATGCTTTCTTCCATTATTAGCTTTCTGGACTTTACCTACAAATCATAATCATAAATTACTATCAGCCCTATTCCTTCCTTCCAGCTTAATCCCGAAAAGGATCCCTTTCTTTAATAAAGTAAGGATGAGAAGCTATGGGAAAATTGAGCCAAATCTGAGATACGTTTGTAAAAAAGATGACATTGACTTTCTATGCTCCCTGATTTTCCTCTTCTTTCTCCATGATGTGGAAGTCCTTGATCAAATATGAAACTGCTGGGGTGCAGAAAAGGTGGAGGGAGATTTGGGAATAGGAAAGGTGCTGAAGGAAGGCCCAAGCTAGACGCATTTAGGTAGACATTCTTATGGATGACTTTATTTTATTTCTCTATTAACGAACATGCAAACTAGATGAAGAAATGCATTATCTATATTATGTATAACATCTATAGTATTTTCCAGGTTATACTCTTTTTTTTTTTTTTTTTTTTGGATTAAGACATCGGAAGAAGCTGAGTCACATATTCTGCCAGTACTTGACTCTCCGGTCAAGACAATGAGGCAGAAAAGTAGCAGGGCAGAAAGTTTTTTAATAGATCAGTATAGCAGGCATTAGCACGCATGCTTAATAAACACTCATTATTGTCCTGCAAATGGAATCAAGGCTGTATTTACACTTACAAGGAGAATGCTGCTTCAGCATATTGTTAATTAGGACACTACCTGAGGCTAGTGCAGATAAATCTCAAATATGCTTACTGTATGGAGTAATCATGATTAATTAGCACATAAGATAGGGCCAAAATGAGAGGATTTGAGGGGAATCTTGTTTTGTCGCCTGTTGGATAAGCAGCAGAAAAGCTTCCAGCTGAGGCAACCTTTAGCACGGACTCTACTAGCTCATCCTAATAGGTACCATGGTGTTAGGTGATCAAGAGATGATAAATAGACAGCCAGTAATACCCTTTCAATTACCCTTGTAAAGCTGCTGCTTAGAGACCTCGAGGGTATTGGATCAAGACACCAGCAGGCTAATGGGCAAGATGCCTATGGAGCGAGCTTGGCACTTGAGAGCTGAGGAACTTAAATTTGCTCTGATGTCTGACCGTCATTTGGTTGCACTGACATTTCTCCCTTAATTTTTCAGAGTGCTTGCCTGAAGGTGACCCACTAGGTGTACCTGGGGACCAGTGTTGTTAACGGTAGGCTGATTTTGTTTTTTAATATTTCCGCAGGCCTTCATGTGGTTGTCTTGGGCACTGTCCTATTATAATAGCATGGACTGTACCTGCACTAGGCGCAGCTGTGTGAGCCTGTGCCTCATCAAGCTTTGTTTTCCTGCATCCTTCCCTGGGTCTCATTCTGTAGCCAAGTGCTGCAGCTCTTTCATCGATGGTGCCAGGTGTTCTGTGAAATATAACTGTGAAAAAGAATTATTTCTAGCCATTGGAAGCTCCAAGGGTGGCTTTTGGGAGGGAGCTTTACTGTCTTTCTAATACTTACTGCTCTCCTAAAGCTATCCAAAGTCAACAAAGAGTGTGTATTAGGGTTCTCCAGAGAAATACAATTGGTAGGATATCTATCTATCTATCTATCTATCTATCTATCTATCTATCCGTATGTATGTATGTATCTATCATCTACATCTATCTAAAAGGTGATCATGAGGAGTTGGCTCATGAATATATAAACTGAGAAGGCCCACAATCTACTGTCTGCATGCTGGAGACCCAGGAAAGCTGGTGGTGTAATTCAGTCTAATTCTGAAGGCTGAGAACCAGGGGAGTCAGTGGTTTAAATCCCAAACCAAGGGCAGAGAAGATGAGATGAGATATTCCAACTCAAGCAAGTAGGCCAGCAGCTAGAAAGGAAGAATTCCTCCTTCCTCCACCTTTTGTTCTGTTCAGGCCCTCAACAGATCAGACAATGCCCACCCAGAGCTGAGGGCAATCTACTTTACTAAGTCCATCCATGTCAATGCTAACCTGATCCAGAAACACACTCACACCCTTATGGGAGTGAGAGTCTGGTGGAGGGGGCAAGCAATGCTCAAACAGCCTCAGTCAAAAGCAGAGTGTGGAAAGGACTCTAATTTAGATGTAGGATAAGGGCTATGAGAGAAGAAAGAATGGGTAAAGAGCTTTGACTTTTGTCATAGATAATATGCAAAGGTGAATCTATTGATCTGAAGTAGAGTTTTCTTCAGGAGCCACAAGAAGGATATATAATAGAGGACTATATTTTGCTGGCTCAATAGGAGAGCAACACAGAAACTCACAGAAGTTAGCTTTAACTAAGCCTCAAGGAAACTGAGCTGCATTTCATCTTAGAGCACCCAAGGAAGGCTCAGCTGTCTGGGTCAAGTTAAACCAAGGGTGAAGAACTTAAGCCTGAGGTTGAAGCTGCAGACTCATTAGTTGGGAACTAAAGCCTGAAAACGAAGCTGTCTGAGCTTGGGCTGAAGACCTGGCTTATGACAGTGAGCTAATAGACTCTCCCTCTGCCTCTGTCGAGAAGGGCCTTTCCTCAGTGAAGATGTGGGATTATGTACCTGGGAGGTTATAGAGCTTCTCTAAGGGCAGGAAGTAAGTAAATACTGATGCTGGCAACAGAATCACATAATTCCGGCGACTTGTAGTGGTTTCTCAGATATTATCCTGAGAGCCATGGAGATACCCCAGGCGAAGAATGGTGTGTGTGTGCACTTGTGTGCATAGACGAGGTATGCAAGAGCTCTCTCCGCCCTTCTTCTGGTTTCCAGAGCATTCTGTGTGTTTATTGCAATGCGCGCCCTTTACTGCAGTTGATTATACACTCTCTATGCCCTCACTGGATGTGAGCACCACTGGGACAAGAAAAGCAAGTTCTCAATTTGCTTTATGACATTCACAGTGCCAAGCATATGACTGTGTACTGAGTAGGTGCACAGAGTAATAATGGCCATGCAATATCTTCCCTATTTAAACATTAAGGTGATGAAGTCACAAGAAACAGCAAGTGTATCTCTAGGATAGATGGATGTAGAGTCATAGAGGGATATAGGTATTTTACTAAGCATACATAATACCGAGTCATCCATGTAAATCCTCCTCATATTCTAATAAGTCCCTATAGCCCTGTCCTGTTCAGCGATTTATTAAGTCTGTGTCCATTTGTATATGACAGATACTGTCTCACAATATTCACAAACTAGAGACTTGAGGCAACATTGCTCTCGTCACTAAATGTTTTGAACTGAATTGTGCCCCTCGACCCCAATTCATACGTTGAAGCCCTAACCCCGAGCACCTTCAAATGTGATGGTATTTGGAGACCGGGCATTGAAACCAGTGATTAACTTACAAAGGGGCCATTAGAATGAGCCTAATTCCATGTGACTGGTGTACTTGTCATGAAAGGAAAAAACACCAGGGATGAAACAGAGAAAAGACCACGTGAGGGCACAGCAAGAAGCGGCCACCTGCAAACCAAGGAGAGAGGTCCCCAAAGAAGCGAAAACCTGCCAACATCTTGGACTTGCGGCCTCCAGAAATGTGAGAAAATAAAGCTCCATTGTCAAACTCCCCAGTCCAAACCATTTTGTAATGGCGGCCCTACCAAACTCATGCACTGTTTTTAATATGTTTAGCTGAATATTTTCATAGGGGAAAACAGACATGATTTAGAACAATCTTCTACGTAATAAGCAGGTAATATTTGGTATAGTTTCGGCTATCTACAGTTGCATAAGAAACCACTTCAAAACTTATTCACTTAAAATAAACCAGTTACTGCTTATCATTTTTTTGGTGGGTTGACTAGACCCAGTTGGACAGGTCTTGTTTGGGATGTCTCTTAAGGTGACAGCCAGACGTCAGTGTGAACTACAGTTAATAGAAGCGTCATCTGGGTTAGGTGCCCCAGATGACTTCTTCATTGATATGTCTGGCACCTGGACAGTGATGGCTAGAGAACTGGAAGCTGGTTAAACATCTCTTTCTTAGGGGCTTCTCTGTGTGGCTTTTCCACAGGGCTTCCTCATGTCAGGCTGGTCTCAAGGTAGTCGAACTACTTGCATGGCACCTGGCTTCCACCCAAATGAATGTTCCAAGAGACCAAGATAGGAGATGTTAGAGCTATAAAGGGCTATTTCCCACAACCAAGAAACGATGCTTTTATTCCGTCTTTAATATTATTTATAACATTTTTGTAGTATTTCCTACTCCTTTATTTCTCCTTTCATCTTTCTATTACTATACATCCTTTTAAACAGATAAATTATCTTGCTAAAAACTTTCCTAAGTATCTTGCTAGGAGAGAAAATCTTTAGTTTTCTATATCCGGGCTGATATTTATCTTGATATTTTAAACTGTGGTTTTCCTTTCATATCTGGAAAGGATAGACTGTGTGTTGTAGATGGTCAGTTGTTTGAACCTCTGCCTTCTGTCAGCTGTTTGATTTTAGACCTCAGTTTCCTTATCGTTACATCTGTTATAATCATATCTATCCCATAGAGTTAGTGTAGACATTCAATGGATGCATTTAAACTATCAGCCACGTATAAGGCATTCAGAGGTAAACTTCTCCATCTTTTGCTTTACCTGTAATGCCTGGCCCTATGTTTTAGAAATGGCTTGTATTCAACAGATATTTGTTGAATGACTAAGAGAGTTATTAGAAACTAATTTTCTAAAGGTTTTTCAAATAGGATAGACTTGAGTCTGCTTAGTCTTCAGATGAATGACTTCTCTACCTGAAGACAGAGATAAACTTTTAATTTAATAAAACTAAACTGTATTAGTGTCAACCACAATATATGGTACATCATTTTTTCTTTAATAAATATTTAGTAACTAAATAAACAAATAAACTGTTGTTTATATAGCTGGATCTGGTATGTAGGCTTGTCATATCACTAAGAAAAACATTTTATTTGTGGCAATGTATTCTTTTAAAAAACAGCCTTATTGGGGTATAATTGATATACAAATAACTGTACATATTTAATGCATATATTTTGATGGATTTGGACATATGTAAAGACCCTTGATCTAATCATTGCAATCAGGTGACAGACACATCCAATGCTTCCCAAAGTTTCTTCGAGAACTTTTTATTTTGGTGGTAAGAGCACTTAGCATGAGATCGACTCTCAACAAATTTTGGAGTGCAGAGTACTGTATTGTTAACTGTAGGCGCCGTGTAGTACAGCAGATCTCCAGGATTTATTCATCTAGCATAACCGAGACTTTACTATTGAACAGCTCCTCATCTTCCTCACCTCTAGCACCTGGCAACCACTACTGTTTTCTCTGCTTCTAAGAGTTTGATTATTTTAGATACCTCATGTAAGTAAGATCATGCAGTATTTGAAAGTTTATTCTTGATGCCGCAGCACCGGTTAAGCTGTATGGTTTCATGAACCATTCCTGTTCAACTTTCGTTTGAAGCATGTGAATTGTCGGCTTGACCTCCGCTTC
Organism: Rousettus aegyptiacus; assembly: GCF_014176215.1. NCBI lineage: Eukaryota > Metazoa > Chordata > Mammalia > Chiroptera > Pteropodidae > Rousettus > Rousettus aegyptiacus. Next base: position 15,158,251 of record NW_023416285.1, read on the forward strand.
TTGTTGGGGTCCCTCTTGGAGCCTCATCAGTGCATGGGTCCAAGTGAGACTGGCGCGTGCGCGTGTGTGTGTGTGTGTGTGTGTGTGTGTGTGTGTCACAGCTGGGAGGAGAGCAGTGGGGGACAAAGGAAGTAAGAGCTAGGCTTGATAAAAATGTCTGCTTTTGCTACTGTTCTGTTTTTCCAGATTCTTGTTTCAGTACCTCGCCCTGGCCTGTTGAACATTCTAAACTTATTTTTTTACCCATTTCCAGTCCACACTATCTTATCTTTATATTCCCACTTAATTTGAATGTAATATAAGGTGTCAGAACTCACAGACGCACAGTGCTTTCTTTTTCACATATCATTTCCACATGTATTATCCTATTTAGTTATCATGACTGTATTATCTCATATAATCCTCTCTGGACATGTTTTATTATTATTACCATTTTTCAGATGAGAAAACAAAGGTACATACGGGTAAACGTGATAGGTTAGGGGTCTCAGGCCAGTAAAGAATAAAGAGAACCAGTATTTGGAATTAAATCTTTTATTCAGGATTAATTACGATACTCGTCTATAAATTGCATTATTACCTTTATGGCAATGGCATTGGTAGCTTAATCTCTGATGATAATCTATCTCTGTCTATGTCTCTGTCTGTGTCTGTCTGTCTGTTTCTCTCCTTTCCAGTTCCAGCTCTCTGATCCAATCAGTCCTGGTCATTATTTTTGATAGGCTGTTTTAAAGTTTTTTCCTTTACTGATTTTGTTATTAGAGCATCTTTCAATTTCTCTCCTAGAACTGGCCTTTTCTGAAGGACTGCTTAGGCGACTAAAGTTCCCTCTCCAGCCCATCTTCTTTTTCTCTCCATAGTTGCTCTGCTTTTTATCTTAGTTAACTCGTACCCTCTCCAAGGGGTCATCCAAACCAGAATCCTCAAGGTCATAGTAAGTTCACAAGAAGAACTTGATTTGTTGTGGCAGAAGATGTTGAGCAATTGATAGAGAATCCACTGTGAACTCTCCATGGGCCAGGCCTTGTCTGAGGCATTTAAGTGATAAAATCATGAGATTCTGTAGGATGGACTGCCAGTGTGGCCGGTTCCCATCCTGGAAGAGGTGGCCTTTGAGATAAACCTAGAAGGAAGGGGATTTAAGTAGGTGAAAGGAGTTGTTAGCAAACCAGGTTACTACTAAACAAGGACTTAGGAGCCAGGTAGAAAGACTGGTTGCATTTCTTATATATTCACAGCATAGGTTTTGTGATTAATTGCTATATTCAATAGATAAGACTAGGCTGCTACAACAGAGGCTTGGTAGTAGCCTCTTGATAATAGCCTAATGAGCAAATAAGTTATTTATTTCTTACTAAACAGTCCTGGTGTGAACTGTCTGGGTCGGCAGGGTGGCTCCTTCCCCTAGGGTGTTGCCATTTTCTGCATGATTGAGGCTGGATTGATGCCATATTTGGGTTACAGCCATGAGAAAAGGGTGAGGACACACGGAAGAGGGACATCCCATCCTCTGACCTAGGTCGACAGGACAAAATGAGGCTGGGAGTGTCATCCCGCTTGGCAGCCACGCACTCACCTTCAATTCTATCCAGTGCGATTTGGAAGATGGAGAGAACGGATCGGGGGTTTGGGGGAGGCAACCTGCAGTTTCACTGCTCTCCCACTGTTTCCCCCCACTTCTTTAAGGCTTGTTGGGAGGGACAGTGGGCTCACTGGAGCAGGGAGGGGTGGCTGGAACAGGCAAGGGGAAGAAAGGTCCACAGCAGTGCCGAGGGCCATGTGTGGGTTTCACACCGTGTCCCACTGACCACACAGAGCTGCTCTACCTCTGGAATCAGGCAATGGAGGCATTTTCTAATTTGTAGGAACAATAAAGTTAGCAGTTAGGTTGAAAGGTTTACAACTTAAAATTATCTTCCTGTAATTTTTAATGAAAATGTTTGGCACCTGCTAATGCTTCAATGCAGATCATGTGAAGATTCGAGACGGAAGTCGAACGCGTGGTGTCTAAGGGGACGTCGGTGCGACGAGCTTTCCCAGAAGCTCGCCTCCCTCGCAGACCGAGAGTTCGTATTGTATTCAGGGGCCTGCATGTTCCTGGTTGGGATTTTACTTGGCATATTTATCATGTAGTCATGTTTCCTGCCAGAGAAAGCGTTTCCTATCTTGTAAGATGGAATTAAGCACATCATTATTTTGCACAGGTGGCAAAACCCTATGACTCTCGGGCGCTCCTCCATCTGAGTGTGTCTGAGAACTGTTTGTTTAGGAGACAGGGATGACGCGCTGCTTCATTAGCTTGGAATCATCTCCCCATCTGCCCCTGATGGCAGGTGATGGCGGGGAGGGTGGGCAGGTGAGGGGCCTTCCGTACGGAGATAGATGCTTCGAAAGGCTGCTAGAATCTGTTCGCAAGCAGAAGAGAGGCGCATGCACATGTGCACATGCACACACATCACACACATGTGCACACACACCACACAACTACACACGTGCGCATGCACACACACACACTTCAATATGTCTGACGATCCAAAGTGGATGCAGGGTGGGCCTGGGTGCCAGCTGGTTTGCTCCCACCTTCTCTGAAGCACATGCCAGTTGGTGGCAGTTTGAAAGTTGGTACTTAAAATGCTATAAAAAAATTTTTTTTTTTCTCCCAAAGAGCAAGAAGACTCTTGTGGGCTGTCATCTTCTTCAAATGCAGCCTGGTGGGAAGGAATCCCTGCGAAAATGAGCCCCAGACCATCTCTCCTCATGCCTGCGAGGGCCCGGGAGGGGCCACTTCGCTGTTCTGCCTTATGAGCGTTTCCCTCAGGGTCCCATCTGCCTCATCAGATTCCGTCTCTGACTCAGACACCAACCCCTTGGGAGTTGCTCTCAAATCCACAATCAATAAGCAGAGCTGTCAATCACAGCGGGCCTCTGGAGCTGCGAGGTGTTGCCTTTCTTGGCTGGGGATTTCGGGAGAGGCCCAGAGCGCCATCTTCCTAGCAGCTCACTTGGCTCTCAATGAAGTTTGCTAATTCTCACGATTAATTGCCTCATTAATGAAGGAGATTCCCACAGTACATATGCTTTTAGCAAGGTTGTCAGATACTTTTGAAAGGGTTTAATGTCAATAAAAGTTTCGACGTTGCCATTAGTTTAGTTAAGGAAGCATTTAACAACTCTACTTGGGCGATCGCTGCTCTGGGAAAAGACACAAAGAGGTTATCTGCTCATTTTGAGACTCCATAGGGATGTGAAGTTGGTATGTGAGGCCAGGGAAAATGGGAGAGGCAATGGAAAAATGAAAATGAATAAAAGCCGGATCAAGCTTGGACATTACCTATGCATTACGGCGTGGAATTAAGCATGCCTGCCGTCTGACTTACTGAATCCCTGGTTCAAGTTCAGAAGCTGTGGTACTAGAATTCACTGACACCCTTTATCACCTCGTTAGGTCCTTCCTGACTCAGGGCATTTGTATTGGCTTTTCTTTCTACATTGATATTTTTCTTCAGGTCCTTTCATGGGTACCTCTTGCCCGTCTTTCAGTTCTTGATTTAAATGTTACCGTGTCGGAGATTCCTTCATCACCTTTGTGAAGATAGCTCTACCTGTCATTCTATCCCTTCTCTTTTTTCGATACCTGATGTGGATACGTGTACTAATTTACTGTATGTCTCCTCGCTGGAGCAGAAAAAAGGACTAGGTTTGTCTCCCTCACTGCTAAAACCCCCAAACCAGAAACTTCCTGTTGTATTATAAGTGTTTAATCAATATGTGACATCCGGAAAAATGAAGTACTAATAATAGCAATTGTAATAATAACAAAAACTTCCCAAATACTTTCATCCGGAAAAAAGAAAACACCATTCGCATTAGGAACTCATTATTCCAGTTGTTATTCTATATATACTTCTATAAAAATAGGACACAATTTTTGGTGCTATTCTAAGAGAGTTTTTAATTTCATTTGAATTGAACAGAAGGAAAAAATGAAAATAAAAGAGGTGAAATTTTAAATGGATTTTTTTTTTATTGTAAGGGAACATGGTGTCCTCCATGATTGCACTAAAAAGATTATGAAACACATTAAGAAGTTGGAATCACTATCATTTTTCTAAAACTACATTTGGAGTTTGAGCTCCTGCCACGAAAGATTAGTGTCTCACATTTCCTCTTTCCCAATTTTTGTTGAATACATTATTTCTTTTATCGTGTCCGTGGTTTTCTTTCTCCTCGGTATCTGTAATTCATACAACTGTCACATATTTGTGTACCTTCAACGGAGTCCCCATCCACCATCAATTGTGTCTAACATACTCCTCCATTCCTGAGTTTTGAATTTTGTTGAAAGTCTTAGATTGATTTCTCTGGCAAGTGGATTTTCCTAGCTGGCCCATAGGTGGCACTGTAGTATTGCTGTTAAGATCACAGTTTCCTGTTAACATCTCAGCTCCTGCCTTTCCTAGCTGTGTGACCTTGGGAAAGTTACTTACTTTCTCTGTATCTTAGTTTCTTTATTTGAAAAATTGGGATCATAATAAAACCTGCTCCATAGGTCGTTGTATGGAATAAATGAGATAATTCAGGCGTGGCACACAGTAGGCCCACCTGATTTATGCCCCTTGAGAGAGATCGGTGTTTGCAGGGTCAACTGCCCGCAAAAGATCTCGCACCCTGACTAATTGTGGAGACCAATGGATCAAAATTTTTTCTCTCCAGAGACTTCACATTGAAATTACACAAATGTTGTTGTTTCTTTAAGTCCAGTTCCCTCCAACGAGGACTTGTGAGTTCAAATACTATGATCACTGTCATGTAAAGCCACGACAATGACTGGCAGGAGACGTCGCCCCGGGAGGCCAGGGAAGGCCAGGCCGGTGCTGTTGGATCACTTGGGAATTGTTCTCGTGAGCCAGCCAGCCAGCCCAGGAGAAGGTCTGTAGCTATGACTACGATCACAGAATGCCGCGGACGAGTTTATTTCCACCGTTGGATGTGATTTGCCTTAATGCTGATATCCCTCCTGCCAAGGTGCATGCTGCTTGCTCAGATGTTGGTCACATTTTGATAATCATTTAACCTTTATTTATTGCGCACCCCCGTGGTATAGATAATCATCTCTGGCTGCCAGAGGAGGTCCACGACAGTCAATGTAGAACCCGAGGACCCTTTCCCAGTGAGACTCCTCCAGAGAGATGGATGTGTCAATGTAAATGCAAAGTTCCCTGCAAAACTCATTTGTAGATAGAACTGGAGTTTTAAATTTCCATCAATTAAGAAAAATGGGGCAAATTTTCTTTATATTTCTGTTTTAGGAATTCTGATTAAGCCTTCTTTTTTTTCTCTCTCTCTTACTATTATACCTATATTTTGGTCATTTCCCCATCACCTAACCCTTAACATAAAGATGCTCGAGCTCACCTATTTCCATAACTGGATGAGAGATCAGGGATTAAAGAGAATAAAATAGTGCAAAAGATTTTCAAATTTCCTGGTGTACCCGTGCCCCTATTAGTAAGTGCAATTCGGGTTTAAATTTAATTTGTACTATTTTTTATCTGTGAAATCTTTTTTTTAGGCTTTCATGTAAGGATATGATGGCTCAATAAAAATAATTAGGATGCTTTCCATATTCTTTTGTTTTCTGTTAAAACAGTATTTAAGTAGTATTAGAATTACATATTATTTCTATCTGATTCATGAGTTTTTAAAAAATAATCTTTTCATTCTAAAGAGAACTTCATATATTTAGTTATTTTTTCCAAAGACCTACTTCTTGGATATACTTATCAATTTTCCTCCAAGGGACTTTCAAAACACATGAATTATTCTCAATCAAGAAAAATGTTACTTAAACTTTAGGTTCTTGCCTATGTATATTATCTTCTTTAGTCCTAGAATTAAAAAACTCAGTCAGGAGAGATAATACAAACAGAGAGTCGACAGAAAGGTGACTCTTATTTCAAACCATTGGAGAACAGGATGAGTGGATAACATCCTTCTGCTTAACACTGAGTAGGACTTTGGCATTGTGCCCTCCCCACACACCGAGGAATGTCCTCAAGAAATCAGCCTTCTGTAGGGGTAGGGCTGAGGACATTTTATTCTGTATTAATCAGTACCCTCTATATGAAGACTTAGGAAAAGTCTTTCTGTCAGACCTGTACTGTCTACACGTGGCTACCGAGCACTTAAAATATGGCTGGTGCAACCAAGCAAATAGATTTTACTTAATTTTTAATTAGTTTAAATTGAAAAATTAAATACTTAGCCATTCGAAAACATTTAAATATATTGGAAAAACTTGAGTATTTGAGTCAACTTTTTCAACTGTACATTTTATGAAATACAAATATAGCTCGAGTATTTCCAATGAAAATTTAGTGCTTCTATTGAGAGGTTCTGTGAGTGTAAGATACACATTATATTTTGATTACTTAGTAGGTAAAAAATATCTCATTATTAGTTTTATATATTTAATACATTGAAATAATAGATGTACTGAGTTAAATCAAATGTTATTAAAATTAATGTCTTTTTAAAAAAACATTTTAAAATATAATTATTAGAACATTTAAAATTATATATGTGGCTCACATTATATTTCTGTCAGACCTCTCTGGTATAGACTAAAGATCCATGAAAAAAAAATCTGTTTCTTCCAAGAAACTTGTATGTATTCTTTATTCTTTTCTTAAGAAAATATAAATATTATAATCAAATTAATTTATCTAAAAAGGTAAATTCTTGACCGTCAGAACCTTACAGCTCTGCTTTTGACTCAGTATTATTTCAAGATCTTGTCACGTTCATGGCACCATTTAATTTTCCCTCCTGGCTTTATCTTCCTGTTGTGTCCGGATTTTCTCTTGCTGTGGTTTAATTTAGTTTACATTTGTCTAATTGATCGTGTTGTATGTGTTCTTGTGATCACACTACAGAGAGCATGTGCTTCCCCTTGAATCTGTCGGGACACGAACAATGGTCTGACGAAACCCTTCCATTTGAAAGGAAAAAAAGAGAGCAATTCAAAGGGATTGGCGTTTTGAAAGCCCAAAGCTCCATCTAGTTCAACACAAGTCTTCTATTTCTAAAAGCCATTCAGGTTTGTGGTCCATTTCTAGAGCTGTAGAAATCTTTCCTGCAGTGTTTTAATAGAAGGTCCTAGGCTTTCGCTAATTGAATGTCTCCAGTTAACTGATAATGTCAGTGTTTCTGAATGTTATCATAAGGAGACTATTTCCTGCCACTGGGTAAGGCTGAGGTGAAGCTGAAATATATGAGTGTAACATGAAAGATGCTGATAATATGGCCACATAATGCCACCATGATTGATTGGTTATTATATGGAATTTAAAATACTTCTATCTTTTTGCCTAGTGAAACCCAGCTGAGTGGTTCACTAGAATGATTATATTTTGGGTTATATTAAAAGATCGGTTAGTCTTATAAACTAGGCTATGATACTAAAATGACCCTGAATTTTTCAGTCATGAAAACTTTTATAATTTTTCTTTTTTTTTTTGCATTCCAGCACTTCCGTTTTCCAGCTAAGTGACTTTTTTGATGAATTCCATAAAGCCCTCCTGGACCTTCCTTTCTCATCTGTGAAACGGAGATGATGATCGTTTTCTCTCATGGCTGCTATGAAGTCATATGTGAGTAGAATTTGAGGCTGTGCCTGGCACATTATAGGTGTTCAAAATCACATAATTCTCCCTTCTTCCTTCCTTGCAGCCTGTCATTTTTAGGCCACCATTTGTTATGTGAATTTCCTGACTACCTCCACCTCCCCTGACTTCCACCTCCACCATCATTTTTTGAGCAGTTAACAACTATGGAACGTTCACTCTGTGCTAGACACTTTACTTTTATCTCCTCACAGGAGCTTTTGAACAGATGAGAACATGAGAGCTTAGGGAGGTTCGGTTATTTTGCCTGGGAAAATTATTCTTCCTATAGTTAGAAAGAAATAGAACCAAAATTCAAAAGTGTGTCTGACTCCAACCCATATGAACTTTTCATCAAATACATTAGCAGCAATAATCTGTTCACTACGGTTCTCTCAATCTACAGGATTTTGCCTGCATTCGGGGAGTAGTCACCCCATGATCCGTAGGGTTCAATCTGGCCTGAGGCTCAGCTTACTTCTTTCTAGTGAAGACTGCAGAAAAAGAAAAAAGACTATGTCATTTTAAGAGATAAATGTTTTATTTAGAAAGCGGAACATACATTAGCTAGCTTTAACTGTTATAAATGTGAAATTCTTCAACTAGAGTGAGGGTTAAGAAATTACAATTTATTCAACTCCAGTTTTAGGACTCAGTTTATGCCAGCATATGCTCCTCTCTTTAAATATTACTTTAAAAGGCAAGGACAAAAGGCTGTGCTAGATTCTTCCCTGTCTAGTGAATGTATGATTGTCGGTTCACAAACTAGCTCCCATAAGCAGAGGGCAAAAAGAGATTAAAAAAAAAAAAAAAAAGGTAGACCACTCCAGGTGAGTAGGTGTCAGGTTTAATAAGCAAGTAAACTTACCTTTAAAGCTTGTTGTGGCCACAAGTCCGGTAGATCTCTGCCCCAACCCACCAGAACCTTAAAAGGTTTTTTTTTTTTTTTTCCTTGAACTGAAGGAAATAATATAACATTTATTGAGCTCCAAGCAGGTTTTTTCTTTTTAAGCATTTTATTTTATTTTATTATTAGTTTCAAGTGTATAGTACATTGGTTAGACATTTATATAGTTTATAAAATGATTCCCCTAATTGCTCTTTCTCTCCTCTGGCTCTCTACTTAGCCATTACACTAATGCTAACTGCATGCCCTGTGCCGTGCTCCCCACCCCCATGACCATCTATCAACTACAATTTGTACTTCTTTAACCCTTCACCCCTTTCTCCCAGCCTCCCAACCTCCCCCCTGACCCCGGTAGTCACCAGATTGTCTTCTGTATTCGTGAGTCTGTTTTTGAGACTTAAAGGTTTATGCAGAGGCCTTACCTGGGTTCAGCCACAGAAACCATCCAGATGGTCTCAGTGACACATTGCCCTTTTGAAGCTGCGTTCTTTAAAATGCTTCTGAATGTGGGAACAGTGGGCAGAATGTCCATTCCAATGACGGGGAGGGGGCAAAGAGCCTTTGATTGTTGGGCTCCAGCTTATGAGTCAACCAGTGGTCACGTCTTCTAAATGACCTTCAACAGAGATGTCACCATCTATGATTTTATGGAGTAAGAACCTCTTCCAATGCCTATCTTCCACCTTTTTGGTAATCAAAATTTAAATGTCCAAAGTAAAGCAAAACAAACCACACTAAGCCCAGAATTGACCTAAGAAACAAAATTTTGTTTGGCTCTAGATTTTCTTATCTTGCTGTCAGTCTCTCGCTACCCAAATATATGACTCCTTACTAAAGAGAAAAACCCTTATTCTTGCTTCTTATTTTGAGAACATATTGACAGGGTAAAGTTTATTTGTTCATTTAAACAGACATGGTAAACTTTATTCATTTATTCATGAATCACAAAATACATACTGATTACTTTGTTTGAATAAAAAAAATTATACACTTTATAAATATGAGCCATGCCCGCCTCTAGACGCAGGAGATAGAGTAAAGAATAAGTGGATATTAGAGCTTTTCCATAAATTAGGTTTCGAGGGAGGAGAGTGTACATGAGCAGGAGTGGACATGGACAGTTCGGTGAGCAGGAATGGTGTCATGGAGCGAGGGCAGGTGTTTCAGGGACAGCTGAGGACACCAAAAACATGTGTCCCACTTAGGACGGACATTCCGAAATTATTTGTTGAATAGACGAATGAATTTCATCAAGCATTAGCTCTTCTCCAGAAACGTGTCCCCAGATAAGGCCTGTCATTGAACTGCTCCCCAATCCCATTGACGGTATGTCTGGTGCATAGATCAAGGCGGCATTGAGAACAGTGAGAACACTTACAGATCCTCTCACCTGAGTGGCTTTGAATATCATGGGCGAGGATACATAGTGAGGTTGAGAAGATTCTTAAAATGCTCCTTTGGAAAAACTACAGACATAAACATCAGTTTTACTTGCCTAATGTTGTAAATCTTACTGTTTGCTATTTTAAAATATGGATTTTGAGATCTGTGCGTAGAGAACATTTGTCAGAAGCAAGTCTGACTGACTCAAGGCTCTTTCTCTAAGGGGTGCTGCTCATAAGATGGGGCAGCAGGATCGAAGTTACTCCCTCCTTCAACATGTTCTGCAAAATGCTGGCCAACAACAGCTCTGTTGTCAGGATTTTACTTCATAGCCATTTCTTGTTTGTCGTCACGTGGAATTCTCATCATGGGTTGCCAGGCCATTTTTAATTAATCACTATCTTTTCCAAAACCAATATCTTGTCAGTTTGAAAAGATATTTATGAATCTAAATATATTCTCTTATGATCACCACTTTATTGCTTGGGGTGGGGGAGTTTATGTAAAATATTTAAAATGAAAACAGGAGATCGATCTCGCCGCCCTTCCCTCCCCTCCCAATAACATTTTGCTATAAACCATTTTCACCGCAAACCTTGGAGTGAAATTCTTCTGGTGTTTCTACCGCCCTGAATGAATTCAGACTATACTCATAACTCGGTTTTGTCATTTCATTAGATAGTCTTGCTCAAGCTAAGTCATGTGCCCCCTTCATCATGGAGAAACTTTACAAAAGGAAATCATTTCTTGCTGTGTGCCATGATGCTTTGTTATGTGGGATAGAGAGGAGGAGGCTTGATGCAGGAGGTCACCCGTAAGACCACAGGGACTTACTGGGGTCCCGTGGCACATGCATCACCATGGTGATAGGCTCCCACCGGTTAGAGAAAGTCGACTCAGAGAGCTGTTTCAGTTAGGGAGGGCGACACTTAATTGACTTTTCTTCTTAAAAAGTCATTTTTATTGTGGTAAAATATAGCATAAAATTGACCATTTTAACTATTTTTAAACACACAATTCAGTGGCATTAGTTATATTCACAATGTGGCACAGCCATCACTATGATTTCCAAAACTTTTACATCACCTTCCTTTAACAGATACTCTGGAATCATTATGCAGTAACTGTGCTTGCCACTCTCCTAGTCCCTGGTAACCTTTAATCTACTTTCCATCTCTGTGAATTTGCCTGTTCTAGATAATTCATATAAGTAGATTCAGACAGCATTTGTCTTTCTGTGACTGGCTTATTTTACTTAGTATAATGTTTTCTTTTGTTTTTTGTTTGTTTTGTGTGCGTCTTAAACAACAGAAACTTATTTTCTCAAAATTTAGGAGGCTGGAAGTCTGAGAAGATGTTGGCAGGGTTGGTTTTCTCTGAGGCCTCTCTTTGGCTTTCAGATGACCGTTTCCTCCCTGTGTCTTCACATGGTCTTCCCTTTGTAGTCAGAATAATGTTTTCAAGATTCATCCATGTTGTATGACGCAGTGGCCCCCAACCTTTTCGGCACTGGGATTGGTGCTCCTATGAGACTCTAATGCCTGATGATCTGAAGCGGAGCTGAGGTAGTGATGCTAGCGCTGGGAGCAGCTGCAAATACAGATGAAACTTCACTCATTCACCTGTTGCTCACCTGCTGCTATGCAGCCCGGTTCCTAACAGGCCATAGATGGGTACCAGTCCACGGCCTAGGGGTTGAGGACCCCTGGTATAATGTAGTAAAACTTCATTCTTTTTTATGGGTGAATAATATTCCAGCATATTACATGGCACATTTTATTTCACTATTTATCTGTTGATGGACATTTATTTGTCTCAAACAACTTGAGTTGTTCCTTCTATTTGGCTATCGTGAACAATGCTGCAGTGACCATTGGTGCACGGCTATGTTTTATTTTCTGCATCTATAACTGGGTATATAACTAATTGCTGGATCATATGATAACTCTCTTTCCCTTTATGAGGAACTGACAAACTGTTTCCACAGCAGTTTTCATCAGCAATGTAGGAAGATTCTGATTTCTCCACATTCTCACCAACACTTACTACTTTTTTTTTTTTTTTTTCAAATTTTAGCCATTCTAGTAGGTGTGAAGTGATATCTCATTGTGTTGATCTGCATTTCCCAAATGACTAATAATGCTGAGCATCCTTTCATGTGCTTATTGGCCATTTGTATATCTTCTTTGGAGAAATGTCTATTCAAGTATTCTGACCATTTTAATTGTATCTCCCATTCTGTGTATTTTCTTTTCACTTTCTTGATAATGTCCTTAGATGCACAGAAGTTTTTTTTTTTTTTTTGAAATCTAATTTATCTCTTTTCCTTTTGTTGCTCTTACTCTTTCTTAATCTAAGAATCTATTGCCAAATCCAAGGTCATGCAGAATTACCCATATGCTTTACAGTTTTAGCTTCTATATTTAGGTTATTGATGCATTTAAATTAATTTTTGTATATGGAATGAGGTAGGGGTTCATCTTAATTCTTTTGCATGTGGAAGTCTAATTGTCCATGCTCACTGATTCTTTACTCTGCTCAGAAATATTTTTTCTTTCTTGTCCATATCTTTAAAACTTTAAGAATTCATTTTAACCGACACAGAAAAATCGGACTCCTCATCACCTCACACTTCAAGGGTTAACTCCATTTCTGACATGTATCTGTTTTGTAGCAGAGCAGCATCCCCAAATGGCTTCTTCTCAATAGGACCCGAAAAGTGCTACTTCCTTCTCTGAGGGGACTTAACTGTGACAGCTTGTTATAAAACTATAAACTTTTATGGATAACTTGAAATAGAGGTTTTCCAGTATTCTTTAGGGTTAGATAGTCACCTGTACAGTTCCTTCAGAGTGTCAGAAATAAGCTTGACCTGGCTGTTTGGAAGCTACTGATATTGCGAGGTTATTTTAGCATCCAGAAGATAATCAATAAGTGTATGCTGACTGATGGACTTGAGGAGAGACGCCTCTGGCAGAATCTCGGCTCTGTTTTGATTTGAAAGCTCAGGGCCCACAACTGTGCATGTTCGTCTTTCAACATTTTTTTTTTTTTTTAATGAAATTTGGGGCCTTTCTTTTTTGGTAGAAATTTTTCCTTAATAAAGACTTACAGTTCCTATAGGAAAGTTGCAACTTTCCCAACTCATTTTATTTCAAGAAAATATAATGAGCATCTATCATGGGTTAAGTGCTATGTTAGGCATTGGGAATCCTAAGAAGAATAAGAAGCAATTCCTGCCTGAGGGTAACTTAACAGTGCAATGAGGGAGATAGATATGTATGTATCAGAAATATGAAATTATTGAAGATGGAAGATAGTACTTTCCAAAAGTACAAGAGCTGTGAAATTTGATATGAGTAGTCTTCAGACCCAGAATGCTGTGTGTGTAAGAGCTGGTTATTCAACCTCTCCGAGCCTTAGTTTCCCATTTGAAAAATGAGGGTAATTTAATCTAACTGAGAGATTGTTACAATACAGTAGAGATGCAGAGATACAATAGGTGAATATTTCCGGTGGGCACAGAGTAATCACTCAAGTGCTAACATTTATGGAGTGCCCACGCAGTTCCAATTTCTCTACATAATCATCTCAGATAATCTATGAGGCAGATATGATTCCCATTTTATAAGTGGAATTGAGATTTAATGCAGATTAAATTGTTTGCACCAAACCCCATAGCTAGCCAATAGTGGTATTGGAACCTGAAGGCAGGCCATTTATTCATGGAAATTGTATTCCTAACCACTTTATACTTCCTTTCGCTGGAACAAGCAATGTCTTGTGGTCACGCACTTGAAGGAATAATTATCTAGAGTTGGGATTATCACGGAAGGCTTCCTGGAGGAATTAGACCTTGAGCTTGGCCTAGAGGTATAATAGAAAAACTTTAGTTATTCCCTCTCTCTAAACTCCAGTTTAAACACACTGTGTTGTGTTAACACTATGTGGATAGAGAAGAGTATTTTGATTTTTTCAAATGCCCTAGGGTTAAAACTTATCTGCCAGCTTCCTCCTGATATTTATTAAGCTTGATGATGCTGCATTTCTCTAACCATCACATTTCACTATTCAATACTGTGAGTGACAGCATCTCCCACAAGAGCCGTGGTGCAAAGGAGAGGATAAGGCTACAGTCCAAGGCCTGTCACTCAGGGTTAGTGCTTTCATCACCTTCAGCAGGATGAGAAAATCAGAGGTTAAAAGGGGGCAGAAATTGAATTTGCTTCTTTGAGGATATACCTAGTTGTCTAGTAAATACTCTTGATAATGGAGAGATGTCAAAAAAGGTCCCCAAACTTTGTAGTCTGATAAAAATGACAGCTCGTACTTCTCAAGTGAGAACCCTGACAAGCTCTGAGTCCATCTGTTTACTTGTTGATAATATGCACAGTTCATGATTATAGGCATTAGACCAATTTGTACCCACTACGATTGTGTGAGCATATTCTTCTAAGATGATTGACAGTGCACAATATATCGAGATCTTTGTATTCCCTGTATTAATATAATATGAACTGTGAGAAGATTAAAGCCTCATTTACATAACCTGAGATAAAAGAAGGTGAAATATTGTAATTATCCTTTCAAGCTAAATTTTCACTGCTATTTAAATTAACCTAGGCAAAGAGCAAGTTAACCCTGAGGAGAGCTCTTGCTCCATAAAATTCTACCTGTTTATAAACTGGTTAGTCAATTAGCTATTTGCTTGTGATGCAGATTGAAAGTTGAAAATGGCGACAACACACCAGAGATTGCTATGCTGCTTGCTGCAGGGCATTTGAATTTTTTCTCCAATGATATTCCATTTTTATTTGGGTTAAATGGACAAGATTATTACAACCAGCCATGCTTTCTTGATTTTTCAAAGTAGTGAAATGGAAATAAAAATGACCATGAGTCAGAAAATGTGTGTTTTGGTCTGCGCTCTGCTGTGTATAATTCTATGACCATGGAAGAATCACTTTACCCTTTTGAGGTTCAGTCTGTTTAAATTTTGGCTGATCTAGATGATATCTATACACTCTAAAATGCTGTGATACTCAAAGAAAACTTATAGATGCCTACCAGAGAGAGATATAGTTCAACTGATATTTTAAAATCCACTATATTATATAATTCTTAAAGTCAAACATTAATTTTTAACATTCTGAAGTTTCCAAGTTATATAAAAACCAGAATGTTCTAATGGTTATTTTCATTTTAGCATTAGAAGAATCAAAAGAACAAGAAAGCTGTAGCTTGTCTAATGCTTTGTATCTCATTACAAATAAAATATTAAAGTAAAAATTAGCTATTTTCTTATGATCCTGAAAGTCACAGTTAAATCCTTCGGGGTTAAAAGAAGTTCTAAAGATTTTTGTTTTAATTATGTGTTGCTATATGTTTTAAGCCACAAGTTAGTGACTTAAAATACCAATATTGGTTATTTCACAATTGCCATGGGTCAGGAATCTGGGCATGGCTTATCTGGGTGTCTCTGGTTCGAGGTTATGTGATCGAAGTCATATTGTCTGCTAGAGCTGCGGTTTCATCTGAAGGCTCAACTAGGAGGGAAGGTTTATTTTATGCTAATTTATGTGATCGGTGGAAGGATCTAGTTCCTTGCAGCATGTTGGAATAAGAACCTCAATTTCTGGTTAGTGGTTGGTTAGAAGCTTCCTTTCTTAATCTTTTGCTTTGTGGGCTTCATAGGGCAGCTCAAAACATGGCAGCTAAATTTCTTAAGGTGAGCAAGAGAGTGCAAGAGAATGAACACTGAGGACAGCAGATTTTCTATAACCTGATCTCATAAGGGACATCTCATTCCTAATGCCAAATTTTATTAATTAGAAGCATGTCAATGACTGCCACTGACCTTTTAGGGGAGGGAATTATATCAGGGCATTAAAACCAGGAGGTGGGGATCTCTGGGGGCATGTTAGAGGCCGTCTGCCACAACACTTGATATTTTTTTCACCTAATTTATTTCAGGAAAGTAATTATAAATATAGCAAATCATTATTCTGTATCTTTTACTGGGATGGAAAATGATCATCTTTATAACTAGTTGCCATTTATTTAGGGCAGGTGAATTCCAGCTCGACCTTAAAATATGTGGAATATTGGTAATTTCGATGGCTTTAGTAGACTGTAGATATAAAATATTAATTATCATACATCAACAGTATAAAGGAGAAGCAAAAATGGGTTACCTTGTAAATTGAGATAAGTCATCTAGGTTAGCTACAGGTAGCTTGTAATCACAGTTTTCAATCCTCTTTCTGTTCAGAAGTCACATGAAAACAAATTTCTTTTAGCCTGGTTATTACTGTAGCCTTTTAATATACTAGACGTGGTGAAGAATGGACTATTATGGACCAAGCAGATAAGGAGACACGGTTGTCTCCATGCCTTTGTTAACTGCCCTCTTTCCCATTCTGGTATTTTCATCACCTCTGCCAATTCTTACTGGCAAGAAAAGAGGTGAAACCTGTAACTTGGAGTTACACCAAAGCCTGAGCTCATTCAACGGTATTTGCATTTTAAGCCTGGCTTTGTGGAATGAAAACCTTGTCCCCTGGTGAAGGAGTTTCAGTAAATAGGTGGGAAAGATGTTTTCTCTCCAGAGGGAGCCTGTGGAGGGAAAATGCCTCAATTTATATTTAGTGGGCAATTGCCTACCCCTCCTAAAGGTAAAGCCCTCTTTCTGTTCCCAACCAACGATCACAGAGCAGAGTGCTGAGCCGAGGGTCATATGTTTCTAGGGCACAGCAGATGTAACCTCTGTTTCCTGGTGTGCAGCTCTTATGCATTGTGAGGGAGAAAAAGAAAGGGATCCCGTTTAACTGCTGGAGAAGAGCTCTGTTCTTTCTTTTATTCAGCTAAGTGAAGATTCCTAAGAGAGAAAGAAATTGTGGGGAATAGGGAATAAGGTGGGTTTGGCAAGCGGGTTTGGAATGAAGAAAATGGACATAAAGCGTGTGCTGTGCACTTCACAATTTTCTTTATTTTCATCTTTGGAAAGTAGGTGTTATTATTTCTAGGTTTTTTTTTTTTTTTTTTTTTTTTTTTTTTTTTTTTTAATGAGAAAACTTGCCCTGAGAAAGATTGGCTGATTTTTTGCATCCTTAAAATGAGATGGTGGTAGTTCTTATTTCATAAAGTCGTTGTAAGGGTTAAATGGATTAACACATAACAGGTTTTGCTAAGTGCTTGCCGTTGTTCTCATTTTTATTATTGCTATTTCATAAGTTCTCATAGTTAGGAATTAGCACGGTAAGACTTTGAACCACGATCCCTGACTCAACCTTTTCTGCTTCCTCGACAATAAATAATTTGATAGTGATGGGAGGTTGATTCGGGTGGGCGAGAGAGCAAGGAAGGGAGATAAAGAATTGCAAGTAGTAGGGAAAAGAATGCTGCGAGACGCTGGTAAGTGACAAGAGCAACCGAGGAGTGTGGGAGTTGATGTAGGCAGACATGAATTGCTGGAGGGTTTTAAAGTCAACTGTGATTTATGTGAATCTGATATGATATTGAGTGTCAAATGTCAAGGGAGGATGTTGGGAGGGTGCGTTATTTGATGAAAGCAGAGGTGGGGAAAAAGTTTTAGAGGCGATATTCTCAGCTATTGATAAGAAAAGGAGGGCAGAGGACAAGAGATTCCTTAAAAAAAAAAAAATGAAACAAGACCTGAAATAGGAGGGAATGGCAGGCAGTCAATACCTGAGAATGGGTTAACTAAGCCTTGGGCTGCAGAGTGCTGCCTCAGTTCATGGTGAGTTCTATAGAAATAGTGGGCCGGGCACCTAGGATGGTACATCAGCCCCGGTGGGCGTGAGCTGTTTTGCACGAAGCCAGAAATCCAGTGAGACTCGCCCACACATCTTCCTGGTTTTATATTTGTCAGTAATGAGGACCAAATGAGATGTGAGCTCCTGCAAAAGGCTGCATCAGCAGCACAGATAAGGTTTGAAGAATTGGAAGAGTGGCATCACCCACAGAAACAGGGCGGTTACCAGCCTGAGAGTGTGGTGAAAAAGTCTATGATTCATGGCTTCATGATTTGGACTGGGGCCACGATGGATTGATGTAAATTAGGGGCAACGAAAAGTGCCATGATGGAGAGGGAGTTGTCTGCAGTGACAGTAAGTTCTAGTCTTGAAGGGGCCTTTAAACTAAGCTACATGTTTGGGCTTTGTTTTGCGGAACAGAGTGGTGAATCGAAGCTCCTTATCTCTGTTCAATAGAGAATCATCGACTCCAGCGGAATGAGAGGGAGGGGGTCCTCCGTTTGCGTGTCCTGATTGTGTCCTTTCAGAAGGGGTCACCACCTTCTTCCAGCAGGGCCACAATTTTCAAGATGCTAGGCCATGGGGAAGTGTGTTATGTTCACCTGTGACTGCCAGACGGTCTGCTAGATTGGGACAGTGATCTCTTTCTTCCACCCTCAGTCCCACCCAGTTTCTGAGCTAATCTAGACCTAGGTAGGAGATGTGTCAACAGCCTCAGCTTCCTTACCTGATGGGATGTGGAATGTGTCTTGCTGCTTTGAGGAGAGTACCCCAAGCATCAAGGATGAGACCTTCTTCACTCCCTCTGAGGGACCCTGGTCTCTAGCTGGGGGTCCTGTGAATCAACAGATTATCAGGAACCCTTGATAACCATCACACTATTCTTCGTGGAATCACTTGCTGCCTTATTGAATCCTTTCAGAGACTGGCAACTGCTTGAATCATCTTCTTTTCTGTATGTTTTCCATTCTTTCCAGTTGCAGGGTTCAGATTGTAGAAGTTTCAGAACCTGAAGGTACCAGAGTCCACTGGAGTTATGAAGAGAATGACAAGGAATGGGAATAGCTTATTCTAGGCCCCACAGCCTCTTTCAGACTATGATAATATTTGCACTGCCCAGGCATGCTGGGATAAATGAACTAATTTATCTGGAGGTTCTGGTTTCCCAGGCTCGCAACCGATGAGGAACAATGAGATTAATATTGTGTAATGGGAATTAATATTCACATTGGTTAAGAAGTTGTGAAACTAATATAATGTTACATTTCAATTATATTTCAATTTTTAAAACAGTTGTGGCCTATCTTATCATGGTCAATGTTAGTTAGAGAATGTGGCCTAAGGTACCTAATAATTTTCTCCAAGGGAGCGTTTATGTATTTGGAGCTGTGATGGTCCCTCCCTGCTCTGATCACCAATGGCTACTTTTTCTTGACCTATCTTGCTTAGTTCATTCTTCTTTCTCTTGTTTCTTTAATTCCCAGTTCTTTCCACCAGCCAGCATTTCACCTAGTCTCCATCTCCTAGTCCTTTTCCATTAGCTTCCATTAAAGAGTACATTTCCTCATCCTGAAATACTATCTACAAGCACATCCCGATCACATAGGGGTTTTTGGAAGGCAGTACAGGGGATGGTTTGGCCTAGTTGAAATAACAAAGAATTTTGTGTCAGACTACCTGATATTTGAATCTCAGCTCTGCCTGGTGATCGTGGGCAATTTACCTGTAAACTGGAATAATACTAGGTCTAAAAGAAACAATATAGCCAAGATAGCTCAAAAATATGAGCTATTATTAATTATCTATTTTTCTGCCTCTAGTTAGCACTGTGTTGGACTGTAGTGAGTATTCCACCTCTGGTAGTGGATAAAACCCTTCCTCTCCCTCTGCCATCAACAAAAAGGCCTTGTGTGGTTGAATTGCCATTCCCAGGTCCATGCACTAAAGTGCACGTTCTTTACTTGTATCAGAGATCCGAGGTGGATTCACACTTAGGACTTAGAGCCAGTCACAGCAACGACAGAGCTGTGAATCCAGAGAGGAACAAAATGGACCTAATGACACCAGTGACAACCTGAAAGGAAGGAGGAGTCAGAAAATCTTTAGCAAAGTGATATGAGAACCACTGTAACTGTGTCTTCGCCTGCTCTGGCAGAATGCCTTAAACTTGGTGACTCAAGCAACATAGTTCTGGAGGAGAAATTTATTTTTCACAAGATCAAGCTTCAGCAGGTCAGGTACTGGTGAGGATCCTCTTCCTGATTCATAGACAGCTGTCTTCTTACTGTGTCCTCACATTGTAAAGAGAGAGAGAGAGAGAGAGAGAGAGAGAGAGAGAGAGAGAGAGAGAGAGAGAGAGAGAAGGAGAGGGAGAGGGGGCGGGGGAGGGAGAGAGGAGGAAGAGGGAGAGAGGTCACATCTCAATTCCCTTTATGAGGACTCCATTCTCATGACTTAATTACATCCCAAGGATCCCATCTCCAAATACCAACACATTGGGGATTTAGACTTCAACATCTGAATTTTGGGAGGACACAAACATTCAGCTCATAGCAAACTGAAATAGTTTTGGCTGCAGTGGGAGACAATTCAGAAAGAGGACATGGTTGGGACCGGGTGGGATTAGAGTTAGTGAAAGGTATCCAAGCAGTGTGGAATGACCAGTCTTAATTTTCCTGTCCCAAGCTTGTGGGGCTGTGCAGCGTGGTGTTCCCTGGTTGTGCTGGTGACTGGGGTGGATGAGGCAAGATGGGCCACAAAATGAACATTTAAATGTCACCTGTATGCATATACCAATGAAATCCTCTTGACTACCTTGCAGAGATAGTGTTACTGTCATTATTTTCAATATGAGGACAGTGAGGTTTGAGAGCTTAAAGAACTTCATAATATAGTTTGAAATCAAGAAGTGTGATGTCTCCAACTTCGTTCTTTCTAAAGATTGCTTTGACTACTTGGGGTCTTTTGTAGTTCCGTACAAATTTTAGGATTGTTTGTTCTATTTCAGTAGAAAATGCCATTGGAATTTTGACAGAGGTTGCATTGAATCTTTAGATTGCTTTGGGCAGGTAAATTTGTGCAGCCACTATGGAAAACAATATGAAGTTTCCTCAGAATAAAATTTGAACTGTCATCTGATTCAGCAATTTTACTTCTGGATATCCAAAGGAAATGAAAACAGGACCGCAAAGAGATATATATCTGTACCCCATGTTCATTGCAGCGTTATTCACAATAGCCAAGATATTGTGTTCATCAGTGAATGGATGACTGGAAATATATATATATATATATAATTTATATTTTATATATATGTATATTATTTATTTTTTTCCCACCATGAGAAAGAAGGAACTTCCACTATTTGCAACAACATGGATAGATCCTGAGGGCATTATGCTCAATGAAATAAACCACATAGAGAAAGACAAATGCTGCATGGTATTATTTTTATGAGGAATCTTAAAAAAAAAAAAGTCAAACTCATAGAAACAGAGACTAGAAAAGTGGTTACCATGAGGGTGGGGAAAATAGGTTGAAGTTGTCAAAAGGATACAAACTTTCAGCTATAAAATGAAGAAGGTCTTAGGTAACATAAAACAGAGAGAGGATAGTGGATATCGTTATATATCTATGTGTCTGATATGTTATTATATAACTTATTATCTACATTATTATATTATATATAATTTGTATTATATAATTAATTTGCTAAGAGGAAGAACTTAAATGGTCTCAACAAAAAACAAAACTAAGTGAGATGATGAATGTTTTAATCACTTAGATGGTAGAATCCTTTCACAATGTATATGTATATGAAATCACCATGATGTACACGTAAATATTTTACAATCTCTTTTCGTCAATTATACCTTAGTAAAGCTAAAAGAAAAGTCCTTTTTTTTTTTATTGTTGCATCACACTGTCTTCTTGGCAGCAGCTGAGCCATCAGAGATAAATTACATCAAATAAATTCTGCTTGAAGATATAGGCAAGGAGGTAATACATTTTACATGTACTTAAACAAAAAGCTGACACTTAATCATGTAAGCTTTAGTTATCTGGATAAATTGCTTAGGTGGACTAGACAGATAGAGAAAAGCAGCCACTGTAATGCTTTGTCATATCAAGCGGCATCCAAAGCAATTACATCAAATATTGAATAGTCACTTTTAATTTTGTCACATGGGTGGTGACATCAGCCTTTCGCATCTCTCTCAGTAGAGATCTGTTAACTCTGTCCTGGATCTTTATAGAACTTCTCCACTCATCGTTCAGATCCAAATTTACTTTGTATCTACAGTTTATGGGCTTTGAAGTCATGACACTTTTTTAAAAAACCGTATCAAGAATATTCAAATTTCAATAACTCAATTTTCTTAGGTCCAGAAATGCGATTTCTACAACACAGTGAGAATGCTTTTAAAATGAATCTGTGAAGTGTAGGACAACTATATGTGTTATAAGCTTATGGATACTTATTCTGAATTTTTAATCTGATATCATAGGTTGATCAATTCTTTATGTCAACTCTCTTTTTCCCTTTAGGTTGTATCTTTTTTTTTTCTGGCATAACATCAATTTTTCAGCATTACGTTTGTGATTTATCCATGAAATAAAAGCCTATGCTCTTTTAAACAATCCTCCAGCTTTTTTTCCTTTTGTGTAAAATGCTTTGATTGTTTCTAAAATCATTCTGAGGATCCATTCCATTTGTCCATGAATAATAATTTAGATAATTTTCTAAAAACATTGAATAGTAAGGAGGATTACAAACCTATAATTTAGTATCAAAATCCAAATTCTGCTGGGACATATTTCCAAGAGTATTTATATTAACTATTAAAATAACGAAGCATACTATTTTATAAAAAGCCACTTTGCTTTTGAAAACAGTGTTTGAGCCATTTTCTATTTTCTCCCTCGATTTTCTCTTTTTCCCTTTTACCTCGTTCCTCCCTCCCTTTCTCCCTCCTTCCTTCCTTCCTTCCTTCCTTCCTTCCTTCCTTCCTTCCTTCCTTCCTTCCTTCCTTCCTTCTTTCCCTCCCCCTTTCTCTCCTTCCTTCCATAAGTAGTTATCAAATACCAACCCTGTGATAAATTCTGTTCTAGGCTCTGATGTGTTTCAGGAAGAACAAGGAACTCAGCCTGGCTAGAACAGAAATAGCAAGGAGGAGATGGTAGGAGATGAAGCCAGAAAGGCGGAGAGGTGACAAGAAACAAGATCCCAGAGGGACTTATAGGCCCTTGTAAAAACATCAGCCTTTGTTCTGATGATATGAGGGTCACGAGAGGATTTGGGCAGAGGAGCACATCATCTAGCTTGCAGGATCACTCTGGTTGTGTGCTGAGAATAGATTGTAGAGGGAGCAGAGATAAAAGCTGGGAGACGAGTTAGGAAACTTTTGTAATAATCTCAGCAGAAAGTGATGATTCTTGAACCATGATGAGGATACAAGAATTTGTCAGATTCTGGATAAATTTTGAAGGTAGAATCAACAGAATTTGCAGGTAGAGTGGACGTGGGATATCAGGGGAACACAGGAGTCAGGGGTGATCCCAAGGAGTTTGGTCTGAGGAATCACAACAACAACAACAAAGAAAGAAAAGGAAAGAGTTATTATCATATGAGGCAGAAAGAATAAATTTCAGTTTTGGACGCACTGGGTCAGAGATGCATCTAGGTAGAGATGTTATCTACAGAATGAAACTATAATTCTAGAATTGATTAGTGAGTTTGGATTGAAGACATACATTTTGGAACTTTCCATATATAGTTGGTGTTTAAAGCTGTGAGACTGGATGAGATTTCTAAAAAAGTGACAGATGATAGAGAAGATAAGAGGTTCAAGGACTGGTGTAGGGGCACACCTGTGTTTGGAGGTTAGGAGGACAAGAAGGAACCACTCAAGAACTCCGAGTGAAGAAAGAGTTTCGAGGAGGAGAAATTTAAAAACTATGTCACGTGCCGCCTTTAGGTCTGTCACGATGAGAGCTGAGAACTGCCTATTAGACATAGTAATGTGGAGAATCGGTAGAGGTGGCAAGAATAGGCAATTGCACTGGGGTGTTTTGCTGAAAAAAAAAAAGATGCAGAAAACTGGGTTAGTTACTGCAGGAAGGTGAGAATTTAAGGTAAATTGATATTTAACTGGTGACATCAAAATGAATTGCAGTAGAAAATGGAAATCTGAGTGACCTAGAACATCACAACGGCTTTTCATGTTGTCAAAGCAAGCTGAATATGCTGTATACTCTCTTTATTAATCCTCTGAGATCTGCCGATCATCAAACTTGGACTTTTAGGTCTAGAAACTTTTATGATGAAAGAATTCTGCTAAGAGACTATCTCCATGGTTAATTAGATTATTAGAGCTCTATTTAATTAGGATCCTGATAAGAAGCATTAAATTTGTTTCAGCTATTTCGATTGATTTTTTTTCATTAAATTACGAATTAATTTGTTCAAAAATATTTCTTGAACACCCACAACGTATATGTGAGTCGATTGCTAAGGATAGGAAGATGCGTGTAGTGTCATCCTGAAGGGAAAAAAACGGAAATTATTGCCAGTCAATTTGGGTGACGGCAGAGGTACATGCGCAGTGCTGTAGTCACAGTAAGTAGCAGAACACAGCGGAAAGATTCGCTGAAAGATTTCTAGGGCAACTTAAAGGAGAAAGGAGATTTAGATCTGCAGTAGGGGGTTGGACTTGGTAATGCTGAGAAGTCCTTGAAAACTTGAACTTCATGCAAACAGTGAATGCAGTCCTCTCTACAGTAGTGAGGCCAGTGCTCCCCCGTGTGTGTTAACAGTGCTGCCGTGAGGTCAGCTGATGCCCTCCAATGGTTGTCCCTTGGCCCTTCCTTTGCTTACAATAAAGAGCTTAAGCATCTGTTCCATGAATCAGAAGTTGCGTTAAATGCTGGCCGAATTCAGCCAGCTGTGTTTACACGTAAAGGGAAGCAGAAACTTATTCTAAGAAATGAAAACAAATGTGATATCTGAGGACACTTTCAAACCAACATTTTAAACTTTAATCACTCACCATGTCCAAGAACACACTTTTTAAAAAAACAATGCAGATTAAAGCTGAACTCGACAGATAAAGACAATGATAAAAAATTCCACTGAAGTTGAGAGTAACCATGAAAGAGGTCATGCTAGCTAGGAACAAAACCTCCGAGGTGCCTCCCTTCCCTTCCCTTTGTGCCCTAAGCACATGCTTATTTTGTTTAATGGTTAATTCAGGGCTAGTGTTTAATGCTGGCAGACAGCAACATGAGTTGGATTTGAAGCATGCTTTAAGGAGGTAGTTATTATACATGGCTGAGCCCAGAGGCAAAGTCAGGATAATCATGGGATGGAGTAATTTAAAAGGATGCAGATCTGGGTAATAACAAACCGCTGTTTCCTGTTTTATGCTAAGAGCTCAGGGCCTGGCAATTACTGCTTTGGACAACAAAAGCACTACAATTATAGGAAGAGTAGGAATTAACTTTGTATAGAAAACTACATATTTGACACTGTGCTATGTACTTATCATGAATTATCTCATTGAATTCTCATAACACAGTTATGATGTAAGCAACATTGCTATCCATACTTCACAGATGAGGAGATTGAGAATTAGGGGTCAAATGGAACTGGGATTTGAATCTAGGTGCATTTGACTCAGTCTCTATGCTACAAAGTTATTTCTGTCCATGATGCATCCTACCTGTCACATTGTAAACTCAGTGGAATATAACTAATTGACCCTGGCAACCCTCTAGCTGCCTATCATATTGTCTTGTAGGTAGTAAGTTTGTTGAATGAAGGAATGAATTACAAACACTTTACCGTAATAGGATTTTGTAATTCCTAAAGTATTTTATTTTTAACAAAACTCTTGGAAAGGGCAAATGATAAAAAAAAAAAAAAAACTATCTAAAATCTTAGTTTTATCATCATCTTGTTCTGGGATTTCCCATTTAAAAAGGGGAAATTTTCATTAAGCGAGTATTCTGAAACAAACAATGTGATATATACATACATATTTTTTTCTTTTATGTGGTGATACTTTGGGTGTTTAATTTTTATCTCTAACACAGAATTACATTGTTTAGTGACTTGAAAATTGAAAATTTTCTCTGTACCAAGACAAAACGTATTATTTCTGGACTAAGTGTGAATAAATGCTCCCTGGTTATCACTTTAGTTCTGCACTAGTCAAATGTCAGAGATTTGTATTTTCCAGATTAATTATTAGTGTAGGCAAAGACTATGTGCTGTCATGCTTCACAATTAATACTCAGACTGTTTTGAAAGAAAGATAATTTGGTGTTTGAAAGGGAGATAATTTTGTGTTTTCTGGCTCATTCTTCAGAGATAAAAATAAAGTGGAGAATATGCACTTCTAGTCTTTATTGCAGTGGAGACAGCGGTTGATTAATTAAGTTGTCACCTAACTGTAAACAACCCATGTCAGTTATTTTACAACTTTAATAAAGTTTTTAGAAATTTACATCAAAATTTTAATCAACATTACATGTATTATTTATAATACCCGGGTAGTTATCAGTGTGGTGTATTTATAAGCATTGTGCACTGGTGCAGAATTTCAAACTTGATTCTTCATTAAATTTTAATTCCCTAACTTAACTCCTGTAGGTGAGCACGGAGAAGAAATAACAAAGTTCTCACTCGTTTTGGAGAAGAGAATGCTTCCCAGGGTGTTCAGGGCTTCCTTGAACCTGGGATGGGGTTTTGGCGGGGGGGGGGGATGTCTAATGGGTGGCCCCCAAAGCTCCCAGTGACTTTGACCCTTTCTTTTCCTTTTTGCCTGTTGAATTGCTGAGTTACCAGTATGCTTATATGCTCAGCACTGTCTCAGCTAACTGGGGGGGGGGGGGGGGTAAAAGTCCTTTACAAAAAACCAAATACCTTGGAGGAAATAGATTATCCAAAGTCAAAGGACGGAGAGAGAGAAATGCAGAGAACAGCAGGAAGAGACCGAGTAGGTGGGGAAGATATCTGACATAAAAAATTCATGCTGAGCCTTCCTAAGCAGCTCAAATGCAAAGTGATTAAGTCGAAACTAATGTCTTCGTGTCACTTAGAAGAGGAAAGACATACTTTTTAGAGCTGACTTTAATTTTATTCTTAGAATTTATGTGAAGGGAAGGAAACGTGGTGGATGCAATTAAAATAAAATTTCGTTCGACATGTACTGTTTAGATTGGCGCTCATATAAATTCAAAGAACAGCAAGATTATCATCAAATATTTAGCGTCCTTTTGTGTGAGTATAACGAGTTCAGTAAACACAGGCTCTAACTTTTTGGAGTTATCTTTCTAAGGCAGAATTAAGATATGGAATGCAGAAATCTGACCATTGAGAGACGGGGACAGTATTCACCATGGCTTGCGATGAGCAGAATAAACTAATCTACTTAAGCAGGAGCTAGGTTTGCTCATTTCAAAAGCAGAACTTTTAAAGCCTGAATGTATCACAAGCCCACTTCCCATAGGATCATTGTTGTGTTCATTTAAAAATAGCTTTGGGATGACTTAGGCCCCTTTTCAAAGATTATTGACACGTCGGTTAATATTGAAGAGCCAGAAAAAAATGCTTCTCGAATTTGCCAGTGGGCAAATGGTTTCACTTTTAGATTAAATGATGAACACTTTTCCTAAGAGGGCGCAACATGAATAATGCTTTTGCTCTTTGTCAAATTTAACTGACTGGTAACCACCAAATGCTCGAAGGCTATAACAGTTTCTTTGAATTTCCCCTGAGGATATTGACTGTACCCCAGCAGCTGGCAGGCCACATGGCCCTGGAGATGTATTTCGTTTGGCCCACAAAGGGCTCAGGTTAATTTTATTTTAAAACAAATCAACATTTAAAAATTGAGAAGCTCTTTCTGAATACCTGGATTTCTGCTTTCCCTTGAAAAATGTGTCCAGGCTATGTTTTCACACAGCCACAAATCAGTTGGAGCTAAGAATTTGCCACCCCCTTAGATACTTACGTTCTGCAGTTTCCCAATGTTTCTCAATATTTTTATATATATTTTTGCTCTCCTAAGAAGCCTTTAGAGACATTTTTTTCCCCTCCTAATTGCCTTCCTATCTCTATAAAGTTTTAGCATCATGGAAATACTGTGTATGTCTACGTACCGTGGTCCTTGGGAGGACCACAAACTATTGTACATGTGTTGCCGAAGCAAGCATGAACCATCGTAATACCTGAGGATTTTACATCCTCAAGAACCAGTTTTACTCCCTTGGGAAAGACATCGCCCCCATGGAGAATGCATGCTGCTCTAAACTTTTTGGTTCTCTCCAGTACTGAGACTGAATGTGTTTCTTGAGACTAAAATTAAAATATGACAAAATTGGAACGCCGTAAAGCCTATACCTCCCATGCTTTACTCTTTGATGTGCCCAGCCCATGTGGGCAATTAAGTTTGCAGCCTCTGATCTGTTTAAGATAGAAATAAATAAGCTCTGAGACCTCTAAGAGATTTGAAATGAGGCATGTGCCTGGGAGTGCCCTGTGCTGGATGGCTACAGGCTTCTATGCCGAGCTGTAGAAGAGCCATTTCCTTCAATGATTTCCTTAGGTGAATGCAAAGGGCGAGGTAATTTTTATTTCGGAGAAGAGATAACTGAGAATGTGTTCTCGTCTTGATCGAGTGAATTACTTCATTTAACTGTTAGCTGGTTGTGTTCAACACATGTTTATTGAAACTTACTCTTAAGCCAGGCATGGTGCTAGGTCACTGTACCTTGTGTGCTGAGCACAGTGGTGAATTTGATCATGAGATTCTTCTTCTGGTTCCCCAGTTTGACCATTGGCTGTTTGGTAAAAGTTATTCATGAGGGATTTTAAATAACCGACTTTTAAATGCTGAACATAGAAGTACCAGCAAAAGTCAGAGGCGTCTATTAATTTGTTGATCATTGATGCAGGTTACTAGGTTGATGCAATTTGTCTATGATGTGTTTTTCCTTGCAAACAAAGCTTGTGTGTTTACTGAGACAAGAAGATACATCACAGTAAAATGGTAACAGCAGGAGTTTAGATATTTAGAAGAAGTACCTTTTCATCTCGTGAAGGCCAGGGTGGTTTCGGCTGTTGGGGTTCATTTGATAATTAGGTAATGGGCTAGATCAGAGGGGCTAGTGCTGAGCTGGATGCAGGATGCCTACCGAGGGCTTTTGTTAACAGTACTGCTTCTTGTCCTCTGCTCATGTAGGTTCTGATTCTGGAGTCAGGTGGTCCAGAACCTACTGAAATGGAAATCACTGGGCTAGATGAACTCTTGCAGTTCTAAATATCAGCTCCCAAAGGATATATTTTAGGGCCTGAAGAAATAGTCCAGCTGAAAATTCATCCGATTTCTAAAGTAGCTGAATACTTTGTACCAGCTGGTAACTGTTAACAGCATATTTTGATGCTTAGTGTCTGTAAAAAGAGGA
Source organism: Rousettus aegyptiacus (assembly GCF_014176215.1). Taxonomy (NCBI): domain Eukaryota; kingdom Metazoa; phylum Chordata; class Mammalia; order Chiroptera; family Pteropodidae; genus Rousettus; species Rousettus aegyptiacus. The sequence goes on from NW_023416285.1 coordinate 15,187,449, forward strand.
AAGGAATACAATTTGGGGGGGATTTTTTCTCTGTCCACGTGTACTACATTTTATAGTATAGATGATATGAGCAAACCAATTCTCAACTTTAAATAGATTAAGTACAGGTCAACTGCTATTGCAATTAAATACAATAAAAGGACACATTTAATTGTTAGTGGCAAGATAACTTAAGCAAAAAGGGCAATAGTTTTTTGAAAAGGGGAGATTTGGATCCAGGTATCGAACATTAGGTTTTCACTTTCTCTATTTTTCAGTTCTGCGTTCCTTTGCGATGGCTTCATTTTCAGGCCACGTCCTCCAACGGTGAGAAAGGTGGCCTCTTGCAGCTCTGCTTTGACAGACCTACTGGCTTAGCAACTCCAGGCATGGAGAGCTTCTCTTTCCCAAGATAGCCAACAAAAGGTCCAGAGCAGGTTCTCATTGCCCTGCTTGGATCATGTGACAAACTCAGAACAAATCACTGTCGTCTGTGGAAATCCTACTTTGACTGGCCTGGCAAGAGTCATATATCCAGTACTGTGGTTTAAAGCTTGTATTAGCTTAACCTGAAATGCATGGGCTGAGAATGGGGAGTGCTCTTCAAATGAAAATCGGGTACAGTTGCCAAAAGTAGGGGTAATGATTACTGAGCAAATAAAACCCAAAGATGTTCACCATAGATATCATAACACAGTAGTAAATACCATCTGCGAGTTTTCTGAGATTATGAAATCTGCCTTTAATTCTAAGAGAACTTATTAATATATGGGTGAGTAAACTGGATTTAATCTCTTTTTATTATCATTAGTGAAAGATCATTTTAGAATCACGAGTTTATCTGAGGAATACAAAGTTTTCCTATTCCAAACAGTGACCAAACTTATCCTAGGAAACTGAGTTAGTATCTGAAAACATTTTCACCAACTTCCTGTTGGTGATGCATGAGTTAGAATGAAAAGATACTCTTTCTCTTCTTGCAAGATGATCAGTGTAAAGCCTGAGAAGTCTTAAAGCAAACCAGGACCTGAGAAGTCAAGAATTTCAAAGCCTAAAAGATAATCGTGAAAGCCAAGAAGCGATAACTTGGACACATGTTAGAACTATCTGGAAAGATGAATAATAATAACAAAGTAACAGGTGGTCACCCGTTCAAAGGGACGAAGTTGGAAGACAACAGTGAGAGTTTTTCTGAATATCTTTTTATATTTTTGATGTTTTAATAATTGTTAACTATTTAAAAATTTATCAATAAAAGATTGAAAAGTATTAGTCTATGACAAAAAAATCCTTCAAGTCATCATGTAAGGGACACATGACCTATGTCTGTGCTGTGTTGCTTCTGATCGTGTGCCTGTCTATTCCGCAGGCAAGTAGTAGTTTTCCTGAAGCTTCAGACTGTGCTTCTGCCTGGAGAACACCAGAAACTTCCAAGTCAGCCTTTCCAGGTCCCTTTAAAGATAATGCTTTTCTCAAGGAAAAGAGTCTGCACAGAAACTTAGATGGCAACCTGGTAAGACACTCTGCTCAGAGAAGAGATAAACTGACGTTGCCTGATGGGCAGATCAGGAAACCCTGGGCTCGGAAGCTGCATTAAAAAATCTGAGGAATTCCTCAGCTTACAGCTATCCATGCTTTCTCTCATGGAATTCTTTCTCTGTAATATAAATTTATCCTGAAGGAAACTAACTAAGGTAGACAAAGCCCTCAGAGCATTCATCTGTTTATTCTATATAGGGAAATGCCATTTTAAAAAAGACCTTTGAAAATTTAAGGTGTAGGAAAGTCAGCACACACAAAGGGCTAGCTTTCATTTATGTGGAAAACTTGGCCGAATTATTCATTTGGGATTCTGGAAAACTGAGGCTTGGCTATCGGGGTGGTGAGTTGTTAGTATGGTTTCTTGAGCTTACTTGGATGTCTTCTGCATTTGAATCATTGTCGTTTTAATTCTGTGGGACTACTTCCTGATTGGATGTTTTTCTTCACTTTTCCTTGATATCACATACTAAACACGGATAATGCAAATTGACAAATAAAACTAAAGCAATTTGGCAAAAGAAGCAAGATAAACCTCCAGCCAAATTAAATTCGGGTTTGAGAAAGACACTTTGATGAGGTTACTGCTGGGTCTGAAGTCTTCTTGGAGTTGAGTTCTCAAAGGATTGAGTTAACCTTGCTTTATTTTTTTTGCGGTCTATGAAGGCCTCATGGCTGAGAAGTCATATCTAATTTTATTTTCTATTCATAAAGCTGATATACCTCCTTCTCCCTGTCTTTATTTTGCAGGCTCTCTGTTGATCTGGCACAAGTGTGCAGGTTTTTAAAAGTGATGATGTTATCTATTTACTATTCAAATGTAATTTTAAATGGTTTGGCTCAGCATATTTGAATCAAAAATCCTATTAAAGATGCAATATTCTTCTGCTACCTTTTTGCTGAGCTCATTCGCATGGCATTCCTTTCTCAATCGGAATATAATACTATATACCTGTTCAGAGTGATGTGATTTCCAGCATTGAATTTGCAGTCGTTAAACAGACTGTTCACCTTCCTATCATGGAAATTTGGTATTCATGCATAATTTTCTCCCTACATTTACAAAATGCATTATTAGCCACGTGATTTTGCCCTTGCTCCGCTCTATAGCCTTTTCATTTGAAATCTAACTTATTATTTTTGCTCCTACCATCTGATAGAATTCACAAAATTGCTGAGTTAAGGTAAACACCCTCTGTTCCTTTCCTCCTTTTTTTTTCTAAGCATGATTGGAGATGGGTAGAAATGAAGGAAGAGGAATGAAGAAAGAAGAAATCAATCACTTACTTCAAAGTAAAAAGTTCTGATCACTAGATTGATGAGAAACATGTTTAATTTTAAGGATTTTTGCATCTACTTAGCTGCCTAATTGCATGGTTAAATGAGCTGTAAGAGAAAACGCAGCTGAAACCTCAGATCAGTTTCAGCGAGTTCTAAAACACTGATGGGAACACGAGAGACTGCATTTCTCTTTTGGTAAATTTCAGACTTCTTCAGAGGGCACTGTTTATTAAATAAGGCAGACGTCCTGCTTGGGCAGCATTTTCCAATTACAGAGCCTTCTCTGCAGTACCTGGAAATGGCATCAGAGACTACACGCGTGTTCCAGGCCACGCCAAGCGGCGCGAAGCCGGCAGCTCCGCTGCTCGGCTTCCTTTCCTCAGCATGCTGCAGCCTAGGGTTGTTTTCCAGTGCATTTGACATATTTTCTGTGTGGCGAGTCTGTGGGAGAAGGTTGCCTGCAATAATTGGCCAGCTGGGATTGCCTAGGTGAAGCTTCTGCAACTCCCCAACCACAATTGCACCAATTGAAATAGTTATGTTATTGTCGTTCACAAAATGTATTTGTGCACTTGTGTGTGTGTGCACATGTGTGTGCATGAATGCTCATATTCATACACACACATCTGTGGCTACTTAGGACATTATCTTTTTAAAGAGCTGGTAATTATCTAGAAATCTGGAACTAAATCATAATGGCATCTTTATCAGGGGAAGAAAATCCTTCTGGGTTGACTTGAAAGATGGCTAATGTGGGATAAACTGTTAGTAGGGGGTTTTAACATTCTTTAGGTGATAGCTGGATAATCTATCTGTGATAATTATGAGAAAGACAAACAGAACAATACAAATAGTATGATAATAACAACAATGACGACAGCTTAATTTAATGGGTATAATCTGTGCCAAGCTTTAATCTTTCTTGAATACAGTCTCATGCAATGGCAAGAGCATGGATTCTGGTGCCAGACTCTGAATCCGAATCCTGGCTCTATCATTTACTAGTTATGTAATTTTGGGCTAATCGATTAATCTTTTTGTGCCTCAATTCATCATCTGTAAAATGGGAATACTCATTATTTCTAACTCTACCACAGTGTTTGTTGTCAGCTTGATGTATCTATATACCATCCTCTAAGTCTGTGCAGAGAAGAAGCTGGGAACTACCATTCCTAGAATATTCTTCGGTGTATGGCTTTGGGTAGAGTCTGCCAAGAATGGGCAGGTGGCAGAAGATGAGTGGCCATTATGTTCCAAGGCAGTTACAGGCAGAGGTGTGGGCAGGAGGATGTGAGGTCCAAAGTGCCTTTCAGGTGAGCCTATTGAGCATCACCTGCCTCAGAGATGCTGGCCTGGATACCTAGTGAGTTTCCCTTAATGTGTGCAGTGGCTTCAGGTTCAGTGTTGAGCCCACTTCTGTAGATACAGTAGGTCTTGGTGGTGTTCCTGAGCTCCATTGCCCAGCCCTTTCAAAAGACTGTGTAAGCTTCTAAAATTTCCTACATTGGAATTATCGACATAATTGGGACGTACAAAGTAACTTCTACTTTTCTGACCAGATACTGACTAACGTACTATTTCATAGGGTTGTTTTAAAAGGTTATGAGTTGAAACAAATGCTTAGACCAGTGCTTTCCATTGCAGATCATAGTCCATAAGTGCTTGCTGTTTAGTCCTCACCTCAACCCCAAGGTGCAATGGTGGGTAAGGAAGTGGTTAAAAGAATAGGTTCTAGAGCCAGTGTGATCAAGTTAGAAATGTTTAGTTCATTCAGACACGGGCCCCCTTGGTTGGGCCTGCTTGGACAAGTTTGCACAAACACTGCAGATAGGAATATACCGCTTGCTTCATAGGATTGTTGAGAAGATTAAGAGAGTTAATAACACATAAAACAGAAGTGTCTGCCACAGAGCAAGCCCTTATTAGTAGTAGTGTGTCTGACAACTTGTCCAGAGGATCGGCACAGAGATTATGCCTATATCCATCTCCTTGAGTGACCCGGGAAGCCGGAGACTTGCTTTTGCCGACCACATCTAGGTTTCCTGTAAGTGCTCCTTCCACATTTGCCTCCCGTGATCGTCACCTTTACTTGTTACCTGGTCCTCTTTGCTGGATTCCCTGCTGTTTCACAGCCTGTCTGAATTGCCTTCGTGATCTGCCACTTCATGCTCCAAATTCCCGGCTTTGCTGGCTTGTTCAAGCTTCCTCCAGATTGTCTGTGGTATGCTGACATTGGCTAGAGAACCAAGAAATGCTTATTTCCCATTGACCAGTCACTGCCCCGTGTAAATTCTTTAAGGGAAATAGTTGTACTGGACAAAGCGAATTAAATGATTTTTTTTTTCCCCTATCCGGGCCTTAGGGCCCACACCCAGGAGAAGAACTCCCTGGAGTGTGGCTGTACCATGAGGAGATGCCTATCTCCTTAAGCTGGATCGGCTCATGTGGCCTGGTACCAATGCTGACCTAACCAATGCAGACCACTCCAGAACGTTTGATCATTCTAGTACAATCTGGAGAAAAGGCAAGTATACTCTCCACCTCAGCCGTCTCTTTCCTGGTGAACCTGGACAAAATGAATCACCACCAAGGCTAATGTACAAAATGATGACTGACCTTTGACTGATAAGATGCTACATGAGGCCAAAGATTGAGTACAAACCTCAGACAGAAATTTTGGACAATAATCTAGAATATTATCAGACCTCTTTCCAAAAGCAAAGGTATAGATTGACATTGTAGAGCATTGAGAAGTGGAGCATCTGAATCAGACAGATATGGGTTAAAATGCTGGCTTCATGATCTCAGTCTGCTAACCTTTTGGCACTTTAGCTTTCTCATCTATGAACATGTAGATAATTATATTTCTCTTCCAGAATTGTGGTCGGAATTCAAAAAACCACATCTGTGAAAAAGCCAAATGTATAGTGTGTATTGAATAAATTTGATTTCTCCTTCTAGCTAAATAGTTTGTCCAAATATCCTCCTCAATGGTAATGAGGAACATAAGATGTGGGAAATTCATAATTATAAATTTTAGAGGTTTAGGAATAAATCATGCAGCTTGACTTGAGTGACAATGTCAATAATGATGGGAGCATTTCTAAATTATATCTTTTCTAAAAATAGAAAAGTGAATAAATCTCCCCAAAATGGAATCTTTACAATTAAATTTGAAGGATTTTAACAAATGTCATACTCTTGCCCCGAGGCTTCCTTTAAACCTGGTCAACAATTGTAGAGATGCCTGGGTAGTTGCGGAATTTACATCATGGTATAAAATTTCAAAATGGTGGCTGAGACACAGATGATTCTATACAAACCCTTGAGTTTTTGTCATTTGCCATGGTGACATTTTTGAAGTTACATTCCTGTAAATACTGAATAATAACATGTCCCAGACAGAGCCCTCCGGGGACAGGAGAAGAGAATGAGAATAGAGCAGAATTGAAACTGACAAGAGTGGGAGACGGCACAGAAGATAAATAGCACGTGTGGCTCCGTGAGGTGAGCACCGGCTGCAGAGCTGTTCAGATGATTGCGTGATTGATGGAATCGGCCGTGGAGGAAATGTCCAGTAATGTAGCAACAGATCGGTATTGAGAGATAAATCATCCTGCAATTGTACACTGCTATTTCAACACAAATGGGGTTGAAAAACAGGGCAGTTTAGAGGGAGGTCCTGAGATCTTTGGTTTCTCGCAACCTGTTCTTGTGTATTGGCAAGAAAGTTAAATCAAACTCAGGACAGTGCTGCAATGCCACTGGTACAAGGACTTGGAGAGCAACAGACTTTCACCATTGAATTGGAATTTCAACAGCTCTTGGGTCATTTGCCAATCTAAAGGCAAGAGAGTCTCTTTTGGTCGCAAATAGCATTCAGATAGAAGCCAAACCTCTGCCTCACTCTCCCTTCTTCCTCTTAAATTTCTGGTGGCAATTTCCAGAGAAATATCCTGCTGTCAGCCCACAGCAAGTCTACGGGGACATTAGGAAAACTGTTTATTAAAGAATGCTAATCATGACCTTACTTGAATGATTATAGAAAGGAGAAAGAGTCAGAGAGGAAGGATGCTGTCATTTATTGAGCGCCTACTGTCCGTGTGGTAGGCACAGCGCTTAACTCATGTTAACTTCAGGAGTATCGAAGAATAAAATCAGATGGCTCAGTAACGAGCTGAAGCTGTGAAGGTCCATTAAGTACAGGCAAAAGGACTTTATCTTATGAGCATATGAATCCTCAGCTCCTGATGCTCAAAAAGGGACTGGTTGAACATTTGTCCAAGTGGGAGAAAGTATCATCAGACAAGGGGACTCTTGAGGACTTTCTAAGCATAGGTTTCTATGAATTATGGAATATTCTTATGTTACTTCTTGTCCACCACAGTTTAAGGGTAAATGCTGCTCAGAAACATGAAAGTGATCTCAATGACATCTTACTACCTATTTTAATCTGAGTGACTATGTTGGGTTAGCCAAAAACCTAACCCGATAGGACTTGAGGAGCTAAAGATAGTGGTTCTAGAACCTACTTTTCCACAATATATTCCTCTAGTTTTGCATAGCATTTTTCAAATTTTGAAATTTTTTTTATATCTAAGAATGTGACAGGCACATGGTAGGTTCTATATATAGAGAGATATTTTATATAAATAATATACGATATAGGTTTTTATATATAAGCATATACACTCTATATAAAAAGTTTTATCTATATAAAATATAAAGATGGAGAAATATAAAAAACATACAAACACAATTTTAATAAAGACCAAGTTTATTTTCACATGACCCTGGAAGTTACATTGACCATTTTACAGATGAGGCTATCGAAGTCCAAGAAATTAAACTTCTTCTCCAAACTAGTTTTAGAATTGGAATGGGGCTCCACCCTTCCCCCCACCACCCCCCCCCCCTTTTTTTTTTACTTACATTCTTCCAAAGAAGTGACTTTCGTGTGGTGGGTGATCCTTACTTTCTTCTATGACCTTACCCATGGTACCAAGGCACCTAAGGCAACAAAAGTCTATTTTACCTGAAATACTTTATACTCATCACTCTGCCTAATTGCTAAAGCAATCCAGCTAAATATCGTTGTGAATAATATCTTTCCAGAACAGACTCTGGGCTTCTCTGCTGAAATTTCTGAATTGAATTTTTCGGTACTGGGCTATGTTTACCAGGCACTGAGGCAAAGTACGCTGATGCTTAATTGAAGGGAGCGGTTTAGGTTTAGATTAGATCTTTGTCATTGTTGGGACTATAACAGGATTTAAACTTGGTGTTATTTTTATTTGTGGACAGATACTTGCAAAGAGCTCTCTATACCTTCATAACATCTTCAGATTGATTTTTAATCCTAAAAAGATGTTAAATTTTCTCTTAGATGATTAAAGCCAGAAGGTAATTCTTAGAGATAATCTAATCTTGTGAATTTATTCTACAGATATGAAAACTGAGGGCCTATAGAGTTTTTAAAAAATCATCAAAGGTCACACAAAGGATTGTCAACATTTAACAGAAGATCTGAAACTAGGTCTGGTTCTGAGTCTAGTGCTAACTTGTTTCTGTTTGCCCAAGACTTTCCTAGTTGTAAAACTGAAAGTCTTGAGTCCCGAGGACCCCTGTAGCTCTGAGCGAACTGGGAAGGTTGGTGGTGCTGCCTCCAAGGGGTCAGTTACTTATTTCACTGGCATAAATGCAAAATGGACAGAGCGAAAGGGGAACTACAGCTGTAGTTATTGGTAGTATTCTATAGTCTTCTAGAAACTGGACAGACAGATCCCAAGTGTTCTGCTGGGACTGTCTGGCATGGAGTGAACACGCCACAAACATTTGTTGAATCAGTGAGTGAATAATGAATGCGAGCCCCTTGAAGTAGGCATATCACTTGTCTATTTTCCTCATTGTCATTCTAATTCCCATCAACTGGGTGAAAATGATTTTTTTTGCTTTCTAACCTGCCCAGGTTTTGATCTGGAGTTACTGGGTAAGATTAAGCCACGTGTCACCTATAGGGCTGCTGTTTTGAAGATTGAAAGTCCCAAGGTGCTTTTCACAATGTTTTTGAATCATCTTGCCAAATATTTCAGGGGAAAATGGCAAAACGAAGGCAAAGAAAAGCTATCATAATGAGAAGTGACAGGAAGGCAACTCCCTCATACAGGTTGTCAGGGAAAGAATTGTTGAATAATTCAAATAACAGATTTACTCATTTTGAAGCCATTTCCCATCCCAGCTTTGGAAACATCTGTAGAATAGTTCTGGACTAGAAATTACTTAAGAGCTAATTTCATTACTGTCCAGGGATCAGTTGAAGGAACAAGCTTCTTCAGGTGGCTGGGGGAAATCACTGTGTTTTGAGGTCACTAACAGAATTTTCTGGGTTGGCGGGCCCTGGTTGCTTCTTCCTTGCCTTGGAAAAATGTAGTCAGGGCCAACGCACTGTAGGTCTCTGGGAACAAAATGCACTGAGTTCTCTTGGGTAGATCGGCGATTTTTATGTCAACTGCTGTAGCACTGGCCCTGGTTGGTTTTTGTTTGTTTGTTTGTTTGTTTGTTTTTGTAGGTGGTGAAACTCACATAGGTTACGAGTCCAGGTTAAAGTAATTTGGCTCCTTTGAAGGAATTTCTGCAAAAGTTTAGAGATCGTAATGGTGAAAGTTATATTTTTAGATAATCTGTGAAATCCATTTATCCATATTATCCCTGGCCTTGTTATCACAGGTCACTGAGGGTTGGCTCTACTTGCTCCTTATCTGCCCTAAGAGGACTTGGGGAGGATTTATTATCTCTTCCTGCTAAATCCCTGACCATATGTATATCAATTTGCCAACCAGACTCACATATGCTTGGGGACATCCCTGAGAGATGTCTTGTCGTAAGAGTGTTTCATAAGTTCTTACTATTACAAATACCACCTCACACTGGATAAGTTTTTACCTTTTTTTCAGGGTAATTTTCTAGGTATTATATTTTTATCCACAAAACTCTTCAAGGAAGATAAAAGTGGTATTAATATTCCACCTCTGGAAAAGAAAACTGAGCAACAGAGAAATGAGGCGATTTTTTTTCAGAAGTTATTCATGTCAGAGCTTGTTCTGGAACCTACATTTCCCATCACCAAGCTCTGTTTGCCACATGTTATATAGGGACCAAGAATTTAAATGTTCATCTTTTTCTACTCCTCTTCGTAAGTCCTCTACTATTACTAATGGAATGGCAACCATTTGATAAAACAGATTAAAAGAAAGCTCTTGCTTTGTTGAAAGTTCTTAAGTCCATCAAACTGATACAAATCTAAAAAACAGTCTACGGCCACACCACCCTGAACAAACCAGATCCTGTCTGATCTCAGAAGCTAAACAGGGGCCTGGTTAGTACTTGGATGGGAGACCACCTAGAAATACCAGGTGCTGTAGGTATAAACAAATAAAAAATAAGGGATCGTGAGCTGACAAGGTCTTTGCAATCTGTGAGATCAACCAAGGGTTGCCTTGCCTAAAAATATGTATATATAAATAAATGAAAATAAATGTAAAAATTAAGAGCTACTCAAGTTAAGTTGAAGAGGACTTTGTGTTTATTAACACTTCTAAATGTTAGTCACTATGATAAATGCTCTCTGTACATTATCTCCAATATGTGAGGTGTTCGTGCCAGTGTTTCTATTTTGTTTTAAGATAGGTAAAGACACATAGGGGATGTCTAGGATGCTGTGTGGCTATTAAAGTACAGCTATTGTAAACCGCTTGGTTTTGTACAAATACACAGTTGTGCAAACACATATATACTCAAGTCATAAGTCATTTCAATTTAAATAAGATTTGATAGGTATAGGATGGGAATCACTCATTGTTCTGGGCACTGAATAAAACATAATCCCCTTCCTCAAAGAATTTGAGGAAAGAAACAAAACACTAATTAAAATATAGATAAAAAGGTAATGGTTTGGCAGTCATGTAGTAGAAACAGTCTATAGGAAGGTAGGCTTCACAAGGGCAAGAACCATGATCGTATTATTTAGGGCTATATCCTCAGAACTTAGGTATTTCTTAGATTTAGTGAATGAAAAACATAAACGAATGAATAAATTATTATAGAAAAGCGTGTCAGAAAGAGATCTGGACTGTTCTAAAAGAGTTGGGGAAAGTTTCATAGAAGACGATGGTGGAGCGTCATATTAAAAGATGGATAGGATGCCAACACATTAAGTTGAGAGCTCCTGGCAGACAAAAAAGTAACAAGAGAAACATTGCAGGTGCATGCAGCATTTGGGGATTCAGAAGCTGACAAACGGACCTTGTGGGTGAGTTCTACAAGGCCAGTAGGAATGAGGGGAAAGTTGGAGAGATGAAGCTGAAGAGGTAGAAAGTATTGAGATAAGGCTTTAGATTAGCTTGTGCTACAGGGAGCCTTCATGTATTTTTAAGTAGTAGAATGAGTTCCAATTTGTGCTTTAGTAAAACCATCTCCATGTCTGTGCGTGGGAGAATTTGGAGGTGGGAAAGTGGGGTCAGGCCAACCATGTACTCAGTTAAGAGGTAATGAGATCCTTAATTGCCTTTTCAGCAGCCATGGGAGTGGGAAGTGGGGGAGTAGATCTAAAATCATTGGCGAGGTAGACTGGGTAGTGTGTTGACTCACTAGATGTGGGTGGGGAGGTGAGGGTGAAGGTAAAGATAACTGAGATTTCTTGTCAGGCTCCTGGGTGGATACACCAAAACTTCATATTTAAATAGTTTGTGGGTTTCTGGAAAAAAAAAAAACAAAAACAAAAACAATGATTTTAAACCCTGCTAGCAGATGAAAAGTCTTAAATTTAGAAGTGTAATTTCAATCCTAAATCCTGAGTACTTTCTCTTAAAGTTTTGCTATTTTTGGTTTTTATCAGTGTATATATATATATATATATATATATATATATATATATATATATATATATATATTTAAAGGACAAGATGATGTCTCTTTTCATTTTGTGAAGAAATCAGGAATAGTAGTAATTTTTGTTTTGACATTTGTACAGTTTAGGCATGTCCCATAACTAGCTTGAGTAACTTAATGCAGTGGCCAGAGCTCCAAAATGGAATTTAGAAATTTCCAAATGATACCCAATTAAACAGTGTTTCAGGAGAAAAAAAAAAAAAAAGCAAGAAAGAAAAGAAAAGAAAAACAAATAAAAAGCAAACCTTACTTTGAAACATACTCACAGTTCATTTCCCTAAGATAGGAAAGGAGCAGCAACTCCTAGCTGATGTTAGAGCTAAAAGTATTTGACTGAAGCTGTAATAATAGGCAAGCAAAATATGAACTAGAGGTAGAATTATAGGCAATCGCATCATATGAATCAGGGCAAGATGGGTTCGTGGATTTCTGTCAACCATTTTGCTTGAGGCACACAGATATACAGAGTGCCAAACTTAGAAAATTCAGCACAGGAGAATGGACTAGGAAAAAAAACTGCCTCCACAAGCTATTTTAAAATATAAAATTAAGTTCGTCTAAGGACAGTTAGTTGATCGCTCTGGTATTTTAATTAAGATCACACTGAGTAAATGAGAAACGCAGAGTCATAAGACTTCAAGTTAGGATGAACTTTAGAGTTAATTTATTTTAATCATTTTACTGAGGACACTGAGGCTCAGAGAAGGTGAGAGACTTGCCCATATCTACATAACTGGTCAGTAATAAAACTAGAGCAAAGGAATATGCATTCTAGATTAGTGGCATAAGCTTCATCCAAAATAGTAGAATTATATTGGCATAGTGTTTTTTTTTTGGTTTTAATTATTATTGTGGTAAAAAAAAAATAAAGAAAAATAAATGAGATTACCCTCTTAACAAATTTTAAGCATATTGTATCATTAACCATAAGCACACTGATCTCTAGTACTTTTTATCTTGCATAACCGACACTATACCATTGAACACAAACTCCCCATTTTCTCTCCCTACTTCTCTATTCAGTAGTATGTTGAATTGAAGAGATTTATGGGCATTCCTGCCTTGTTCCTGATCTTAGGGGAAAAGCTTTCAACCTTTCACCATTGAGTATGAATACTAGGTGTAGGATTCTAGCATATGGCTTTTATTATGTTGAGGTACATTCCTTTTTGCCCAATTTGTTGAGAGTTTTTATCATGAAAATGCGTTGAGTTTTGTCAAATGCTTTCTCTGCATCTCTTGAGATAAGCATGTGATTTTTATCCTTCATTCTGTTAATATGGTGTATTGCATTGATTTTCATATGTTAAAACTTCCTTGTACCTCAGGAATAAATCCCACTTGGTCATGATGTATAATCTTTTTAATGTATTGTTGAATTCAATTTTCTAATATTTTGTCGAGAATTTTTGCACCTAAATTCATATGGTTGGATTTTTTAATCCACCCTTCTACTCTAATTCTTTTGCTAGGAGAGTTTAATCCATGTACCTTTGAAGTAATTTATGATAGAGAAAGACTTACTATTGTCATTTTATTAATTGTTTTCTAGCTGTCTTGTGGCTTTTTTTGTCACCATTTTCCTCTCTTGTTATCTTTCTGGGTGATTTTTTCATAGTGCCATAATTTGATTCCTTTCTCATTTTCTTTTGTGTATCTTTTATAAGACATAGGGATTACATACTACTTCATATGCTTATAATAATATATTTTAAGATAACTTTAATTGCTTACAAAAACTACTTATTTACTCCCCGTACTACCACTTTAGAAAGATTACTCGCGGACTGACTTTTGCCCAAAGCCTCAGCATTAGCACTCTTCTTTCCATAGTTTCTTAACTGATGTTCCTGCTTTTTTCTATGCTCCCCTTTCCCCTGCGGGCCTCCTCACCTTGCCCAGTTATTCTCCACACGACAGCCAGAGGGGTCCATCTAACAGTAAATCGCCTCATGTCATTCATTTGCTTATGATCTATCAGTGTCTTTCTATCTATTAGGGGGAAAAAAAAACAGCAAAGCTTTTCAATGGTTACGCATCTCTGTACCATGAACTCCTGACTTTTCTCCTCTGAGGTCACTCAACTTCAGCTACACTGGCTGTTTGCTGTTCCATGGCCACACCCAGAGTTCTCCCTTCTCAGTGCCTTTGTGTTTTCTGTTTCCTAAACATAGTTGATTTTCTCTTTATTACTGGATGCTGAGTCTAGAGAAGAGAAGGCATGGTGAGTGGCTTCACATATTTGAAGGGCTTGTTTTTGGAAGACAAGCTGTAGTTATTTTATAGAGTCCAAAGACCAGAACCCAAACTCACAGGAAGGGAGATACAGAGAGACATGTTTATTAAGTAAAAGGAAGAAAGCACTCTGTGACCAAATGCACCTTCATAAAATTGAATGAGCCACCTTGCTCTAGATAGCGAGCTCCCTGTCATCAGAGGTGCTCAAACAGAGATCAGATGAGTAGTTAGTGGAAGGTGGAGGAAAGATCCACAAGACCTTTGAGGTCTCTTTAAACATTGAAATCCTACAATTCTATAAACAAGAGGGGAAAGCAAGAGTGTCTCTAACAAAATACCTTACTGCACTGTAATGGCCACTTACTGCATACGATGTACTACAATGCTTTTTCATAGCTGCAGAGTATTCCATCTTGTGAGGAATCAAAAAAAGTTCAACAAATTTATAATGCCGGGCATTTAAAATTTTCCATATTAAAAAAGCATTAGACCTGGATTGGCCCCTGCACAGGACGCACGTACTATCACATTTGTCAGGAGGATTCTTACAGTTTTTTAGAGCAGCACTGGCTCAGGCAAAACTGAGAGTGAGTTTCTAAAAGTCTTTTTTGTTTTTGGTTGCATCCTTTCTCTGTGTTGAACATTGCACATCCAATGGCCGAGCCCGAATCTATCGTGATGAAATAATGAGGAGAAGGAGTTCTTTGGGGCCCTGAGTTTTTCCCATGTCTCTCAGGTCAAAACTTCTCATATTTTGTGTGCACACAACCACTGGGGTTTTTGTTAAAATGAGGATCCTGGTATAGTAAGTGTGGTATGCGGTCTGAGTTTCTGTATTTCTAACAAGCTATTGAGGGAAGCTGACCACATTGTGAATAGCAAGGTCCTAGTTCATATTTTTAAAGGCGCTCTCTGTGAAATTATCTCTTTTTGGAATCAGAGGCAGCAAGTATCATCCCAAGCCTAAACACATGCTGAATCATTATGATGTTTATTTTGCATCAAGAAAAGCAATGACAAGCGCTTACTAATGAATATAAGCTGTCAAAGAGAACTGTCAATTAGATAGAAACAATTCATCTTGCATCTCACTATCAAGGACAAAATTAATCATGCATGGTGTTTCCAGTAAAAAAAAAAGTGCTTTAGGTAAATTATTTAGTATTTAGATTTGTAGTGGTGCATGCCTAATAAAATCAGTGGTCAAAGTAGATAGTTACAGCATAATACTGGCATTGCCCAGAATCTAGACCTGCTGCCCTGTGTGGGTGGGAGTTAGTGTATGAAAAACTCAATCCCACTAAGAGCAATGTCAACTGTTGACTGCCAAAGGTGTCATTTCTTTAGTGCCGGGCTACTTCGTGTCAGTTAGCCTCTGATGAAAGTGACTAGTTTGACATTTTTTTCCTGCCCTGAACAAACCAGAAAATCTAAATAAACCAAAAGCAAGGAAAGACCTTATTTTTAACAAATAAAATAAAAATTGCTTGTCTCTACGTTATGCAAATTTTATGTCCTTTGCATTCTGATAAATATAAAACCTAATATCCATGGGTAATATGGTTTCAGAGATGATCGCTGGAACACTTTTTTTTTAAAAGTAAGAATTTTGAAGATTACAGTATCAGCCAGATGTAGTTATTGAAAGATAAAGATCTATACATGTAAATATACGTATATATACATGTATAGATCTATATCTAAAATATATAGAGCTATACCTTTCTATAAGACATGGGTCATAGTCATTCAAACCAGACATGTGTATTCAGACCTTTCTCATGAGCTTCAGACCCTCATTTTCAGTAGCTGTCCTATAGCACCAGGCATTTGACATGTCCTGAATGGAACTCACGTTTCCCTTCTAACTCGGTCTCCTTCTCTTACTCCTATTCTTCTTTCTACTGTGGTGATGATGGGAGTGAGCACCTGCATATTCATCCAATTAGGAACTTGAGCAATAGTCCAGATTCTTTCTTCTCATTAAACCTAATTAGTATTTATGGTAGACACTGCTAGTTATCTCCTTATAATTCATTCTTCCCATTTTTCTTACTCAAAATGACAATTTTGTTTTGTGCGATAATACACACCAATAAAACTACTCATCCTACAGACTTTCTTGCCTCTAGGGGTGATCGTGTAATCCAGTATTGGCCAGTGGGATAAGAGAGGAACTCTCTTTGAACTTCTGGGAATGCTCTTGTTTCCTTGATGTAAAAAGATACACCGAGTTGGCTCCTACCTTTTCCTTCTCCCTTTCTCATCTCCCTGCCTTAGCACAGATATGATGCCTGCAGATAGAATGCCTATTTTTTTAGCCATGAAGACAAGAGTCACATGCTAAGGATGATAGGGCAAGAAACCAGGAAGAAGCTAACCTTCGAAGACTTCCTTAAGCCGACTCAGAATCTTGGATTGTCTACACCAGGACTTTCATAATGTAAAAAAAAAAAATACAACACTTATTTGGTTGAACCACTGCAGTGGGCTTCCATTACATGACACCTAATGCAATTCTGACTACACAACCCCCAAATTTGTTGTATTATCTTTCAGGTCTTTCTGCTTCTCATCCTCACTGCCGTTTCTTTGGTTCAGATCACTGCCCTCTTTTATGAGGTTTATCGTAACAGCCTCTTAACTATTCTTTCTGACATTACCGCTGTTTCTTTTCGGCACTCTCCTTCATGTGGCCAGAGTGTTCGAAAGTCAATATTAATCATTGATATCCTGCTTAGAGAACTTCAATGATTTCTCATGAATTTGTATACAAATCTGAACTCTTCGCCATGGCTTAGGGACTTACACATCTTCTTAGACTAATCTCTTGCCACTCTCTGCTTCAAAGGGACAAGATCAAGCAACATCTGATGGCTCAGGAAAAGAGTTTCTGGCAAAAGACTTATTCTACTGCATTGTACTTTTTGTTGTTTGTTTTTGTCAATGCCTAGAGCTGGACTCTAAGCTCCATGGAGCAGTGTTCATGTCTGTTTGATTTACTGTTATATTCTTAATGTCTAGAAAAATGCCTGGTATATAGTAACCATTCGATTTAACTTTCTTCAGTGAAAGAATAAACATGAGTTCAAATCCTGCCTCTATTATTATCTGCATGACCAGTACAACTCTGATTATCTTCTGTAAGAATACTAAACAAGATAATTTCTAAGATTTCTTCCAGCTCAGACATTCTGATTTCCAAGATGCCTGTGGTCTTACCCAGTAAGACCATATCCCAGATTTTTGTATCTATGTTGTGATTCAGATTTAGTAAATGCATCAATTAGTAAATTAGAAAATGAAAGATTTTAATGTGGTTCTGATCTGTAACTTTTCATCTAGTCTTATAGTTTCCTCATCTAAAATTTTTGTCTTCTGAGCCCCTACAGCCCTTTCATAGCTTGAAAAACACTGTAAAGGATGCTGATAAGAGCTAACTTGGATTTTGCACCTTTCGTGGGCTTCATACCTTTCCAAGTCATTTCTTTGGATTATCCATTTATTCTGGACTGAATCGTGTCCCCCCTAAATTCATATGTTGAAGCCCTAATTACCAGAACCACAGAATGTGACTATATTCGGAGAGAAGGCCTTTAAAGAGGTGATTAAGTTAATTTTTTTTTTATGGTGAATCTTAATATGACTGGTGTTTTTATAGCAAGAGATTAAGGAAGGAGAAGGGGAGGGGCGGGAATGGGAGGGGCGGGTAGAGGAAAGACATGTGTGTACGCAAATGAATGACTATGTAAACACACGGAGAGAAGGCAGCCATCTGCCGGCCAAGGAAAGAGGCTTCAAAAAAACCCTAAACCTGCTGACACCTTGATTTTGGACTTCTAGCCTCTGAAACCATGAGAAAATAAATTCCTGTTGTTTAAACAAATCTGTGGTGTTTCGTTATGGCAACACTCGCAAGCTAATACATTATGAAATACATGGGAAAATCTATGAATTTGGTACTGTTTTCTCACCCACATTTATAGGTGAGGACACTGAGTTCAGTGAGGTGAGGTAACTCACCAAAATGTTGCCGTTTGCTCATGGTCCTCATTACCGCTTCAATTGAAGCAATAAAAGTGGAAGAAGTGAAGTAAGAAAACAAGGCTTTTCACCCTAATAACAATTAACATTTGCTCAGCCTTTGGCAGGCATAACTGTATGTCCTCGATATGTATGAATTTATTTGTCATAACAATAGCAGTTAGCTATTGCTGCATGGCAAATTATCAAGAAATATAATTGCTTAAAACAGCAAACATTTACTATCCCACAGTTTTTGTGGGTCAGGAATCCAGCACATCCTGGCTGGGAGCCTCTTACTCAGGGGCTCTCACAGAGCTGCATTCAAGGCGTCAGCTGAGGCTGCAGCCATTGCAGGGCAGGGGCCAAGTCCAACCTCACTCGAGTGGTAGTTGGCAGGATTTACTTCTTTGTAGATTTGGGCACTGAGGGCCTCAGGTCCTTGTTGGGTGTTGGCCAGAGGCCACCTTTAGTTCTTTGCCATGTGTACCTCTCCACATGGCATCTCTCAACATGGCAGCTGGCTTCCATCAGAACAAGCAAAAGAGAACAGAGAGGAAAGCAGGACAGAAGTCTCTGTCTCGGTGTAACCCAACCTCAGAAGTGGCACCCCATCACCTCTCCACATTCTCTTCATTAGAAGCCAGCCCGTGTGGAGGGAAAGGGGTCACACACATGGATGCAAACCAGAAGGTGAGGGCAGTGGCTGCCAACCACAGATGCACAAACAGAGGCAGAGAAATGGTAAACAACTCACCCGAAGTCACACAGCTGGTAAGTGGCAGAGTCAGGGTTTGAACCCAAATCATCAACTCCAGGGCCTGTGCTTTTAAGCGTTGTGCAACAGTGTTTCACTAGGCAGAGTAGATCAAATGTTATCAGCAGAGAGTATGTCTTAAAACTTCTTTAGACTAGAAGTGATGGGCCAAATCCAGAGTCACAGCATACTATCTAAAAGTCAGTCACAGTGTTTTGGGTACTGAGGAGTCTATTGTCTAGATCACCCGGTGTCAACAAAACAGTTATTTTGTAAAGAGCCATTAGTAAGCATTTTAAGCATTGTGGGCTTTATGGTTTCTGCTACAGGAACAGAATAGTTAAATAAATGGCCATGGCTGTGTTCCAACACAATTCTTTTTTTTCTTTTTTCTTAACAAAAACAGGCAGCAGGCTGGATTTGACCCTTATGCTATTGTATGCCAACTCCTGGTCTGAATCTCTGTGGACACACAGATGTCCTAAGGAATTCTTAATGTTTTAAAAGCTAGAGTTACATACTTTAAAGAGATCTCAGGAGTCACTGAACCAAACGATGGAGCAGAAGCCGTTTCGCAGCACTAGAAGCCGCATAGGTTGCTGTATTATTCCGAGGTCCCCATCTCGCCAAGGCATCTCTTAAATGCTTTCAGCTGTTGCCACCCCTAGTGTCTTGGACAACTTGTTTGAACTTAATGGAAAGAATACTTCCTGGGCTTCCCTTTGGACTTTTATCCTATTGTATTTTGTCTAGTCTTTCTTTGCCCAATGCCGGGGTCCTTTCCTCTTTTTATCAACTTCCTTGCCTTAGGCCTAGTAGTTTTCAGGTTGTTGAAAACTTTTTATAATATCCAAGATTACTCATGCAGTTCCTATTATACTGTCTTAGGTGGAAATGTGTCAGTGACCCCTGGGAGTTCCATCAACTTGGAAGTTTTCTGCACGAATGTTTGCAAACTCAAGGAGACACCCCGGGCAGGAGCTTATCAGAGAACTTTCCTAAAATTAAGAGTGAGTTCTAATTTTGGAAGATGTCTTTATTGATACAAACAAGATATAGGAAGCATGGGGGTGGGTGCTTTGCCTCATCAGGGGAGCAGACCCAAGAATGTGAAGTTTCCTGAAGCCAACAACCACCTGGTGAGCATGTACAGCCTTACAAAAGAGCCTCAGAGGACTTTTAAAATGTAGTTTAAAAAGTTAAGTACTTATGTCAGGATCTCATCAAATAGCCAACCAGCATTTCTATTTTTAGTTATATTTTCTTTGTCACTGGAGAAATTTATCTGCTAGGAAAAAAAAACGTTTGCAGCCTCTGTCTCAGCCTTTATTTTTTAGTGCCGGTAATGGCTTCAGTAGTAATATGATCGACGGCTTCCTAGCTCTTTGCCTAGGGCATTCTTAGTCTTTTATACATATTTATTTTATATTTTATTTTATTTTCTGTCTTGGACCTTCTGACACTTAATAATATAATCTACCTTGATTACACTGCAGATGGGACTCTCCCTGACCCAAAGGAAAAAAATTAATGCATTTAATTTCAGTAGAAGTGTGTGCAATGAGACACCAGGTGACTCAGCTAAGTAAAAGAAGGGTTTCTAATTACACTTCTAAATCAAATTGCGCTCTGAATACCCCTCTGGGGTTAAATACTGCAGAAGTTGAGGGCAATTGAGGACTGCTGACTCAGTTTTCCCAAACTGTAAAATGGAGGGTTAGGGGAGAGGAATGCTCTGTATTCAACACACTCTGAGTTTCTAAATATTTAAAATTAATATCCACTACTATTCCTAAAGTACAGTGTTTAGGGATGCTTAACAATGAATGAATTTCTTTTTCTCCCCATAGGCGGCTTTTGAATTCCATTCAGCATCACCTGCTGTTTTATTACATATTTTCTCATAATTGCTTTTATGTAATCAGGGTTTTTGGGATGAAGAAAAAATGACTAGTCATATCTCAAGTTTTGGAATCCAGGGTGCATCTCAGCATTATTTTAGAATTATTTAAAAATGGATTGACTGCATGCTTTTTTTTCTTTCTCATAACAATATTTTCTCATTACAATGGATTTATTATCACGTTTCTTTTCACATTGCAGTTTGTGACATGAGAATGAATTATAGACCTTTTCAGAGAGACTTTTTAAAATGACTAGATGATTCTTCCTCCCCTGTGCCATTTGTTGGTGTCACCGGGATGAAGAAATCAACTTTATAATGATTTTTCTTTCTGGGTAGGAAACTGAGATATATTTTTGGAAAAAGAGAGCATCATGTTTTCAAGGGGTCAGGTCTAATTACCAAATGTCAAGGAGGAAGCCAGTTACTGAGAAGAAGCCACCACTTGATATATTTTGGTGAAGATTGTAATTCGGAGGCAATGGACTTGGTCGATGAAGATATTTTAGAAACTTTCTGTCCACCTGATTGGAACTAAATTGGAATTTTTGAATTCTGGAATTTAAGGCGGGAAAATAAGAGTGAATAAATTTGGGGATGGTCGTGAATTAAATATAAGAATACTAAACTAGCAGAGTAAAAAAGTTTTCACCTATAAATCTTGAAGCATACTGTTGACTTAAAAAGAGGCTAATATTCTTTTGTAGCGAATTGAAAATGGAGTACAGACATCATAAGAAATTTTCTAATTGTAAGCCATAAACATGATGGAAATAAAAATTCAAGAAAGAAGACAATAATGGGTTTCAAAATGCTATAGGTTCACTATGACCCTGAAGAAATGACAAAATTTGAAAAAGAATGAAAAAAAGAATCCGTTCACACACTGATACCCAGAACATGGTCCATGGATAGACCAGCACCATTGACATCACCTGGGAGCTAGTTAGAAATGCACAGTCTTGGGCCTTACCTGAAACCAATTGCATTTTTACAAAATTCTGGAGTGATTTGTGTGCAAATTCAGGTTTTAGAAGTATTGCTTTAAAGTAAGACACTAAAAAGATTTTCTTTACATGAACAATACTTCAGCAGCTTCTCTGTGCTTGGTACCACACTATTTGATTCTACATTGAATAATGTTTGCCTGAGAATAATAATGAGAATACTGTTTTGTAATTTTCAGTTTGTGCATTAATACATTGGTAAAGCTTGGTACTTGAGATTAGATTTATAGAACAATGTAAAGGTTATACACCTTGACAATTTAAACTAACAGCAACCAAGGAAAAGGGGGGGGGGGAGGGTATAGAGTGAAGAGAAAGAAAGATGAAAAGAAAAAAGATAAGTAAAGGGAACAATTTTCTCACATTTCATAGCAAGGAGTCAACAGATGCTGGTTAAAGTTGAAAATCCAGAGAACAGGATTTATTTGTCATTTTTCAAGTCATAAAAGAAATGAATTTAAAAATATAATAAAAAAAATTGATTGAGGGGGTTGAGGCAGGGAGGGAAGGTAGAAAGCAGTATAAATGAACCATATTCTCTGTCTTTCACATTGAGGAGCCAATATAGGTGCTATCCAGGGTTGACAAGTCATGAAATAAAGGCAGTAGCATGTAGCATCTTGTTCCAAAAGTCCAGGTGTGTGAAAAATCTCACATTTCTTTATTTCTTCAAATCTAATTAGATGGAACTACTATCTCTCCCCAGCCAATCTGGCAAGAACTCAGTCCTAGCGAGGATTTGAGTTTCTTTCCCCACCTATGCTCATGTGGTTTAAGATTGCTTCCTCTTCCTCTGGGACACATAGGTGGACTGTGTTTCCCAGGCTCCTTAGCAAGCGATTATGGCTGAGTTGCTGAGTTCTGGCTATTGGAACACGAGCGGAAATGATATGTGTCACTTCCTGGTTAGTCCCTTTTATTCCTCTTCCCTCTCTGCTGGTTGAATCTAGAGGCCTCTAAGGTCCAAGGGGAGAATGGAGCCACAGAGGGAAGGAGGCTGGGTGATTTGGAATGCTGATTGAGAACATCCAGATGGACCTTACTTGAGCAAGAAATAAACTTCTATTTTATTGGTCTCAGAGATCATAAAATCCTTTTGTCATTAAGTTAGCCAATATGGATTACACAAAGATCATGTGGGTTTCACATAAAGCTGAATTTTGGAGGAGTTCCCACTTGCCTCAGTTCACAAGTCATTGTGGTCCCTCAATGTCAAGCGTTCATAATTTTTAATGCCATGCAAGAACATGGACATTTTTTCTCAGTCTGAGAAACCCAGGGACTGGGGCCTAAGCTAAAAAAGAAAAAAATGAAGCTGTTAGTCTGAGAAGACTGGATGAGATATGGAGAGAGAATTTACCCTTTATGCTCTGTTTATTGCTTAAAAAAAATCAAGCGCACATGATAGATTATAAGACTATCATTAAAAATACTTCTCTTGTCTCTAGTTATAGTACTTTGAAGTTTAGAGAAACCCAACAACAAAGACTTAGATGTATGAGATATCAACGGAAGTGATGTGTAAAGATTCTGATCTAGTTTAAAGTTTTCTCCTGGAAGAAATTCAACAAGGGTGGAACAAGCAAACTACAACATGTACAAGAAGAATTGTATAAGAAGGGACCTTAAATGAGAAGCTGCCTTTACTCCTCTGAGCTTCGTTTCCTCTCCGGTCTGATAGTCATGCTACTATTAGTCTGTCCTTTCCCAGAGTTGCTGTGAGGATTGAATTCATTGAAATTTACAGAACATTTGCTTAGGATTTAACAACAAATCAATATAAAAATAGAGACACAGAAATAAGTACTACCAAGCTTCTGCTTACATGTGGCAAAATTCTAGCGGATGGGAATAAGAAGGCCAATAGAAAAACAAACGAGTCCATGTATGTGAAAGAATTTCAAAAACTGTGAAATATGATTGCAAGCTGTTATTAATTTTCTCTAAAATCATCTTCCTTCAGAATTTCTAGTTATTAAAAATAGAAATATATTCTCATTCATGTAAATTCCTTAGTTCATAACCTAAAGTAAAAAAAAAAAAAATTACTGTGACATTCTAGGAGCATTCTGGCTGCTCCTAGAATGAACAAATAGTTCAGGGATAAATTTCTCTTGAGGGTAAAGGGAGAACCACTCTCCTCAGTTCAGAATTATTTTTTCTTCCTTTCCATTTAGGAGAAAAAGAGTCACTCTTAAAATTGTGATCTTGCTTATTCACTGAAGGAGACAGAAACAAGAGGTATCATCCTTTCATCCTTTTACAGTCTTAGATTCTCCTTCTGGTCAGTTATCAACTGAACATTTTCTTTTTTTTAATGTGCCAGGCTTCTGCTGGATCTTCATGAACGTTATTAACTCATCAATGTCACTCAAAATAGGGCCAGGATTAATAGGTGATGCAGCTGGCAAACAAGGCGGGGTTGGACCTTGGAGGGCCCTGTGTACTGTGCTGAGCAATGTGCATTTTATTTCCTAGGCATTGAAGAACTGTGAAAAGTGTTGGGGACAGGCAAACATATTAGTAAGGGCAGATGTGACATTTCATCCCAAATAGACCATGAGAGCAACTTAAAGTTGATACATGTTGATTTTCTCTCATTTTACCCAGATAGGCAGCTTGTTCTATGTGATTGTTTAACGTCTCAGCACTTACTAAGTCATTTTCTTGTCACCCCTTGGAGCATTGTCTTCTGCATGCTCAAAGCAACATTTTGGGTCCCAGTGAAGAAAAAGAGGGAAGAGAATGTGGAGAAAGTACTCCTGTCATCCGACGTCCCAGACACTTTTCGCAGTCTTGTGATCACACTGTAGTCTGCCTGGATAGCTAAGACCTGGCCACAGTTATATTATTAGAGGTGACTTTGGTGGACACCTAGTCATCTCTACCAAAACAGCAAAGTAATCAGATCTATGTTTTAGGAAAAAAAAATTGGATTTTTTTTTTTGTATTCTCTAGAACACCCAGCACAGAGCTGTCTATGTGGTAGGCTTTCCATCAGTAATCATTAGGTCATCAATTGACTAATAAATTGATAAACCCTAAATGAGGCCTGAGGCTATAAATATATATATATTTTTACTTATGCTAGCATGTAAAGATCCATTGATGTAACCTGCCAAATGATACTTTTCTCTACACATTATAAGAAATGGGCTCTTGAAGGTCTGTTCCACTCTGTTGGTGTTATATATTGGAAATTTATAGCCCTTGTGAGACAAAAGGGAATGATTCGAGATCCTAGATCAAGAGGCTGGGAAACAATCCAAGGTGCCATTGTACCTATTACTAAGAAAGGGGCTAACAAAAGTTGTTGTATTACATTTATACTGCTGCATTTTATATTCTCCATATAAAATAGAGATGTTTTACATGGAGGTCAAAATAGATTTTTTTTAATTCTTTTTTCTTTTTCTTTCTTTTTTCCTTCTAATGGTGAGCCCAAAGGGTGGTGGTGATGAGGGAGGGGGAATCCTGCTCTATATGGTTAGAAGTATTTTATTGGCGATATTGTTTAGGACAGACTGATTTTAGTCAGTTTTTTTTTTAATTGTTTTAAAACTCTCTGTAGATAATGCACCATTTTACTGTCCGCACCAGGAGTGGACTTCTCCCACCCCTCCTACTCCTTGGTCTGCCACTCATTTCCATTTTTCTTCCTTCTTCTTTTCCTATTCTTCTTTGCTGTGGGTTTCCTATTATCACTCTCTACTACATGCCTCTTCTGTTCTCCCCTAAAGCTCTATCCATCAGACTTTTGCTCCAGCCAGTTCATCCAACTAGCTCTCACCAGGGTCACCAATGACCTCCCAGTTGCTAGGTCCATCTGTCGATTCTCAGTTCTTCTCTTATTTGACCTATCAGCAACACTTTTCATGCTTGGTTGCATCTTCTTCCTGGAACTCTTGTTTCTCTTGGTTTCCAGGGCAGTGTCCTCCCAGGAGGGACCTCAACGGGCTCTCCTCAACAGGTGTTTTTCTTCTTGAGTTCCAAATGTCGACGTGCTCTGGGACTCAATTCTCTTCTCCACCTACACTCACTTCCTTGGTGAGCCTATCTGATCTCATGACTTTAAACATCACACATAAACTGGCAACTCCTAAGTTTCTATCTTTAACCCAGACTTCTGCCTTGAACTGGATTTACACATCCAACCCCCCCACTTACACCTTCATTGAACAAGCACCTCAAACACTACAGGTCGACACCTGACTCCTCATCTTCCCTACACAATACCTGCACTAACAATCTGCACTAACAATCTTCCCACCTGAGTTAATGGTAATTCTAATTGTGCAGGCCAAAAATATAAATAATCATCGATGACTCCTTTGTTTTTCATATACATATCCAGCTGGTCAGGAAATTCTGGAGGCTCGTTTCTTTAAAAGCACCAAGAATGTGACAGTTGTTGCCATCTGCACTTCCATGACCAAGCATTATCTTTCATCTTTTGACAATAAGTTACAGAAGTCTTCAGATGGTCTCTAGATCCCATCCTCTTCTATCTCATGTCTAGACACAGAAGAGAGTGTGTGGGAATCAGACTAAATCAATCTTCTGCTCAAAACCTTCCCTTGGTACTCTACATCCTCGTGACTATTTCATAACTGCCAATTTGTACTTCTTAATTCCTTCGCCTTTATATAGTCAATAATGTTGTAATAACTATGCATAGTGTCAAGGACATACTAGACTTGTTCAGGGGGATCACTTCATAAGTTACATAAATGTCTAAACATTATGCTGTATACCTAAAACTAATATAATATTGAATGTCAACTGTAATTAAAGAATAAAAAACAATGAAACAAAATAGAACAAAACACCTTTCCCCTGGTTTTTCTCTTTTACTCAGTAAAACTGCCGAAGCCCTATGATATGTCCTTCCATCATAATCTTTCCCCTCTCATGTCTCCAATTTTTTCTCTCTATTACTGTTTTATCCACACATTTTTTTGTCACCCCAGTGCTCCAGGCATTTGCACTGGCTATTCTCGTTGACATCAAATGCCTTGTTTCAGATAACCGCAAGGCTTGCATCCTCGACTTTTCAAGACTTTGCTCAAATATCACCTCAGCGAAACTTTTCATTATCACACTCCATAAATGAACATTTCCCGTTTTCCTTGCTCTTCTTTGCTTTCATGACACTTATCACCTTTTAATGCGCTATGTACTTTACTAATTTGTTATATTATTGACTATCTTCCCTCCTCCTCCACAGAATGTAACGTTTACGAGGGCAATCCCAATGCCTAGACAGTACCTGGCATATGATAGGAGCTCAGTAAACATTTGTCGAATGAATGAATGGTGCTCCCACTTCCTGCTCTCTTGACAGTCATCCCCTTTTCAATCCCTTGCCTTCTTCCAGTGCTTTCCCTCTAACTATGACTTCTGGTAATTATCCTGTGGCCTAGAGTTTAATACTGTCTATTCATCTATCTGTCCCTACAACAAATATTTCCAGAGCATATTCTTTGTGTACCAAACTGTGCAAAGAATCAACAGTGAGTGAGAAACAGTTCCCTCCTTTAGGCTCATTTCCTGTGAATGGCTATAGACATCTGGAATTGAGCCTTGGCTACTAATGAGTGTACCTGCCAGATAGTAGACTGAGTTCACCATCTCCTTGTAACTTTCTGGAAGTGATTGTCAAAATTGAGTCAGCAATAACTTTTGGCTCAGTTGGGAAAAAAAGGCTGAGAACCGTTTGTTTTCGTTGATAACAGAGACGCGCCTTCTGAAAATGCATGTTTTGGAGCCTTGTATTCATCATCTGTAACTTTGGCTTGAGTAGGAAAAACAAGAGGGACTTTCTTACTCTTTTGGTCAGGCCTGGTAATCTCATGTGTGCCCTTGGTGGATCTGGAGCTTTGGGGGAGCTCCATGAACATGCTATTTTGTCGTGAGACAGTGCCATTCCCTAAGCTTCGGGTGCTGTAAAGTTAATAAAGTTCGTGCAAAAAATGAAGACTCTTCTGCTCATGACTCAGGTTATTTCTCCTCCCTTCTCACCTTCCTAGCTCTAATTCATCCCTGGAGGCCAAGGAGCCTGTAATACGTGAGCTGAAATAAGGAGCCTCATGCAGGGTGGATCAGCTCCCCATCTACTTATCTAACCTCTCCATCCAAAGGTAAGTTTTTCATTCTTAAGGGAAAGAACATGACCATTAGGATCAAATAAATCTAGGGTTGCATACTGGCTTTGCCATTTTCTGTTGGCCTTGAGCAAGTTCGTTTATTCTCTTTGAGCCTCAGTTTCTCCGGCCATAAAATGAAGATAAGAACAACTGCTTTATTGTATTGCTGAGAGGATTCGATGATTTGGTGCTTGTGAAGCACTTACTTCAGGGCCTGATATGTAAAAATCATGAACTATACAATGGTTATTATTATTATTTTAGAAGTTAGTATTATTTTACTTACATGAAAGTTTAATTGTTTTTTTATTGCATGAGTTGTCAATTATTTTCGGAAGGTTTCTCAGAAGCACAAAGTTTATCATTGCCACAAAACAAAACAGCAAACCATCCCAACAGGCTCCCAATGCTGATGCTGATTTTTAGTCATTGTGGCTGTAGAAGGATGAAGGCCCTGTAGAGTACTTTTTCTCCTGTGGCCCCTGGGACACTTGAACCGCCTTAAATACCCTCCTGTGCTGGGGGAGCTGCAGCCTCCCCCCTCTTTCTTGGCAGGAAGGGAGGCACTTCCTGCCTCTGTTCTCTCCACCTTTGTACTTACCTAGATGCCTCCGGTGGCTCTTCATGCTTTGGGCATAGTTTCTGGGCATCCTGCTCTATTTATAATACCAGCTCCAGAAATGGGCTCAGATATCTGATTAAAGTCCAGTCTCTACAAAAACACCTTAAACACCGTTTTTTAATTTCTCATTGCTAAGGTAGATCTCCGGCGTAGAGTGAGGAGGAGCATAAATTTCGTAGTAGAAGGGCAAGTCAGCCCTCACTGTGCCTTTCTCCATCCCAGGGTTAGTGCCCAGGAATCCTGAGCCCTGGCCTCAGAGGGCGAGGAGGAGGAAGACCTTGGGAACCCTCTCAATCTCTCACTTCACCAGTTCCCACACCTACCCTTCTCTTCAGTCACCAGAATCTTCCATTCTACACATTCTATAGCAGCATTAGCTTTGAAATGTTATGGCTATTTGCCAGACACCAGAAATATTTGTGTTTTGTCTTGCTCACCCCGAAAAATTGTTACAGCTAGTGTGATATGGTAGAATGCTTTATGTAGGAGCTGGTTGGGCATTGGTTCAAATCCCAGCTCTAGTACTTTCTGGCTGTGTTTTCTTAGGCAAGATACTCAACATCTCAGAGCTCCAGTGATGATGTGCTTTCAGGATTGTTTAAGGATGAAATAAGATGATTTATGAAATGTCTCAAGGTCACTTTCTGTTATTTCTTTGAATTTATGTTAAACCGAATTCCTTAGAAGAGGAGGGACCATAGGTAGGTTAGAATAAGGACAGAATCAAGAGAGGCATCGTGTGAGTTTGCCAGGGCTGCGGTAACGAAGTACCATAAACTGGGTGGCTTTTGACAAGAGTTTATTGTCATAGTTCTCGAGGCTAGAAGTCCAAGATCAAGGTGTCGGCAGGGCCACACTACCTCTGAAGGCTTTAGGGGAGAATCGTCTCTTGCTTTTTCTAGTTTCTGATGTTTGTTGACAATCCTTAGTGTTTCTTAGCTTGTAGGCACATCGCTTTAGTCACATAGCCATTTCCTCTTTTTGTGTGTTCACATCATCCTCCTGCAGTGAATGTCGGTCTCTGTCGAAACTTCTCTTCTCGTAAGAACACCAGTCACGTTGTGTCAGGACCCACCTTAATGACCTCCTCATAACTTAACCATCTGCAGAGGTCCTACGTCCAAATAAGATCACATTTATAGATATTGACTTCACTATATTTTTTAGGGACACAACTCAACTCTCAGAGGTGTTAATATATTGTTATATTTTATTTCCTTTGTTTTGTTTTCAGAGTAATGTAACTTACTTTTTTTTGGTTTACTCTTGGCAATGGTCCTTATTTACTCCTTCTGGGCAGTGAAGAGTCTAACCTCTTACTTAGACTGTTCTAATACTGTTTCATAATTCCTCTCCCTACTCTTGTCTATCTCTCTCTGTATTTCTCTCACTCTTATCTATCCTATCCTCTCTATTTATCTATCATCTATCTATCTATCTATCTATCTATCTATCTATCTATCTATCTATCAATCATCTATCTATCTATCTATCTATCTATCTTTTTATTTATCTACTATCTATTTTTATCTATCTACTATCATCTATCTCTATTTTTTTTATCTACTAACTATTAATTTTTTTATCTATCTACTATCTATCATCTGTCATCTATCTGTCATTTCTCTATCTATCTATTATCTATTTATTATCTATCATCTCTCTATATATCTTCTGTCTATATATCAATCATCTATCTTACTGTCTAAACATAAATTTCTTTTTTCACTTGAAACTTTCCTTTTCTTCACTGGTGACATATATATGTGTGAACTCTATGAAAGATTAACATATGTTAGACTATCATTGGAGGGTGAAAAGACCCTGGAAGTAATAATGATAGTTAATTTCATTGAAGAAAAATATGCTTTGCATTAATTGTGAAAGATTCTTTTCATTTAAAAGAATTTTTTATTTCCTAGTGAAAGAAACAGCTCTATCAGTTGAAACAATGTCACTTGTGAGCAAATTGTTCAGCAACATTTCCTGGGCCAGCCAATAACATTGGTATATACACAGCAAATCATTTCAATTTAACAACTGTTCTGAAATTATCTGACCAAGCAGAAAACATTAATCCGAATCCTGTTACGAATGGACATTGAAATAGGGTCATGATCCTCAGAGAAGATGAGGAAGAATCATCTTCTCTCTGATTTGAAATGGCCTCTTTTATCATTGTTCAGTGTTTTTCCTCTTTTTATTTGTAACTAATGGCATACCGCAGTTCAGGTCTGCTGGTCTTAATCTACAAACTAGGCCATTAGCAGCCCCAGTCTGCATGATGGCATACCAATTAAAATTAGGAGATTAAAGAGTAATGTTCCTTGCCTGAGACCAGTTTGCATACCAATGACAATTTCCCCAGCCATTGAATGAAGAAATACTTAAACGGCAGTGAACTTGATATCATTAAATTTAGGGAACATTGACTAGTGTGTGCGTGTGTGGGGGCGGGGGGGGGGGGACATGTAAGAGGGAGCTGGTCTGCAGGAAACTGGGAATTAAAAGCCAGAAACAGTTTTAATACTTATTTCACTATTTCATATTTATCCATTTGTTTTCACTTTCAACAAATATTAAAGCTCCATCTAAATTAAAAGATGGTCAGGCTGAGGAAAAAGATTGTCAAATTCCATATTTCCCCATTCCAAATAAAATTTCAGAGTTCTGGTTTCTCTCTCTATGAAATAGAAACAAGGATACCTAGCCCTGATTACAGCAAAGGGTGGGGAGATGGTACAGCAAATGAAGTAAGTTCGGGATTCAATCTTGAAATTTTTAAGATGATATCTAAAGAAGGATTCAGAAAAAGAAATTGGAATTTTCCGAATTTAGCTTTAAAAAACAGAAAATTTAATGTAAGTGTAACCATTATAAGTCTAGGAAACCTGTGTTCTGTGTATCACTTTCCAGTCATTTTTATACCAGCACAATCTAGCACCAAAAATATATTAAACAAGAATATTATTTTTCTTGGGTCTTTCATAGATGATTTAAAATAACCTAATTTGTAACCCATAGCAACACTTTTACAAATACCCCTTTGATTTCTCTTGACCTCCAGACCTTTCCAGAGTCTTTCACGTCAACAAACCACCTCAGGAAGCCACTCAGTGCTCCCAACATTTTTTCTCTTTGTCCATGTTCTCTGGTTTTTTTTTCCTTTTCTGACTCAAGCAAGCATTCTTCCTAGTTTCCCCTCATCGTGCCAGAATTTCACTTATGCTTTCATTTTAAAAGAAGACTAGTTAGCAAAGAGATACACTTTTCTGAAGTACTAGGAGAAATGGAAGGGGAAGACTAGGAGCATCCACACATTAATGTTTCTGGCCTCTGAGGCCTTGGATTGTTGGGAAGTTCTAAGGAACTGGAACAAAGTCAGACAACTGCTGCTTCGACCTCTCTTGTTCTTGGGTGTGTGATCTATCATTTGTGCTGTAGATCTGCTTGATTTTTCTCTGATAAAAGTCCAGGTTCTCTGTCATTCAACTTCCTGCTATAGTTCTTCACAATAGGCCACCTCAAAATGGTAGCCCTCAACCCTTGTGTTTTTAAGAACTTTTAGAATGAACTGTCTTAATTTTTCCCAGGAGAGCTGTTTCTTGAGTGAGAATCTAATAGCCCAGTTTAGTTCAGGTATTTACTTCTGGTCTAATAAACTATGGTCAGAGGTACAGGGATCATGTGGTGTGTGCATCTGGGGATAATATTGCTGGTAGGCTGGGCAAGGTAGAGAAGGACATGGTGTGGTGGGGTAAGTAACATGTTATACCCAGTCCAGAAGTTATAATGAAACTTCTGTAGAATATTGTAGTTATTTCAGATTCATTTTAGATATTGGGCTTTGTATTGGGTCCTGATTCTACACTGGCTATATTTGGACACAGACACCTCGTTTACTTTGACTTGACTTAAAAGCCTGTTTGGAAGCATCTCTACCTCAGGGATCTGACCTGTTACTATCCTGCAAGATTATGAAAACTCCTGTGACAGTTTCAGGGAATTCTATTTTCTTGGAGGAAATTCTTGCCAGGAGAAGACAGTTAGTAAAATGGGAGTACTTAAAATAAGGGAAACTCCAAACCTCCAGCTGTATGTGCTCTGCATAAACCGATGGTTTGATTTCTCTCCGTCTGGAAAATATTTTTATTAAGCCCATTCAGTTCTCTGAATTCCCTTCAACGCCCAAAATCAAAACAGGAAACACTTCCTATTCTACATTTACATGATTAATGCTATCTAATTATCCGAGATAGAAAGTGATGAAAGTAATTTTCCAGGATCAAGTTACGATGGTGGTGATGATGATGATAATGGTTGTAACTCAGACCATTGCAATAGCCCTTTAACTCTTTCATCTACTGCGAGTCCTATCTCTTTCTAATTCAGTTCTAGCATGGACCAGAATTATCTCTCTGAAATTAAAATATAAAAATTCTATGGTTCCCTATTTACTAAAGGACAGTGTCGATACTGCTTCATAAATTCCCTTCATTGATTGTAGCCTGACTTGCTGTCAGAATCTCTTACATCTCTTCACCTGCCACCTCTTTTATCCTTGTATCTCTTATTCACTGCAATATCTCCAGAAAAATGTCTGGAACATAGTAGGCACTCAATAAATTTTGTTTAACGAACTCCTTTTTACCATTGCCATTCTTATCCTCTTTCCTTTTTAAAATAATCTTTCTCATTTTTTTCTTTTATATGTCTCTAAGTCCTTTTGTTCTTCCCTTAATTCTAAATATGTTTGTGTTAATGCATGTTCTTCTTGTTTTTCAAGTTCACATATGTGTGTGCCTTTACCTCTGACATTATTCTAGAACCCCGATAAGAAAGCATCTGATTGAATCTTCCTTAAGATATGTGTTACATTTCCAAGGAAAATAATGGGAATGTTTTCACCTGCCAGGTTAGTTATATGACCATGTACTGATACCATAGGCATGACTGTGAGGCTCAGACCAGGTGGGCTGGGCTGCACCATTGATTGAGGAGAGAGTGAATACTCTCCCTATTTATTCTGAGTGTCTCCTGACCTGAATTTTACTTACCTACTGTTGTTACCCTGGCTAGTCATACACCTGTCTAGCTTTTAATCTGTTACCGTGGTTTCTGTGCCTTCTAAAGTTGTTCTCAACATGGTGGTCATTTTGCTGTTGCAGAGAGGATGATTTTTTCCCCCTTTCAGTTTAAACTTTTCTGTCAGTCTCTTGTAGATTTCTAAGTGGGACAATCATTTAAATAATTACCAAGAGATTTGGCTTACTCTTTCATTTCCTTAGAGCTCCCACTATAAGAATTGAGACTGGTACACCTTGGGTGGAGGAGACAAAGTATATATTCTTGAACAAACTTTAATTCAGTTCCTCTAAACCCTCTTCTCAATGAGGCCTTGACCTTTGAACTTCTATGTTCTACTTTGCATCACCAGATTTTAGCAAAATTTTATTAAGTCAGATTAGAAAGAACCCTCCACCCTCAGTGTCTGGTTATCCTTGATATCTGGTCAAATTCCTCACCCTGCACAACTCCTCCCCCCAACCCCCAAAGTGATATCCACTCACCCTGGTTTGCCTTCAGCAAGAATCCTGTTTAGTCTGTTTAACCAGAATCCCCCCACCCCAACCCCATCCCTGATGTTTCCTCTTAGTAACTTTTCCTCCACTGACATTTCATTCTGCTTCTTTGCTATATATCTCTACTTTTCCTTCTTGTACTTGGAATTGAGGTCTCTTTTCCATTATTGTGATAGTTTATGAATAAAATCTGTTTCAATCGCTTTAACTACAATCTGATTCTGTTTTTTCTTTAACAGAGGTCACTTGTGTAATACTTTATATGGTTCTATCCAAAGATATCCTCTACAGGATAGCCAAATGGAATGCAGACTAAGCCTCTTGGTTATCTCAGGGTGTTCCCAATCCCCATGAGACACTCTCTAACTGTTCATCTTATTCTCACCTGTAGATTTTAACTGGGACACTGAATCCTATTGATCTGGGCCCAGTGACTCAGTAGTAGTAGATAGAAACCATTATGGTTATTTTTAGCAGAAAGAGGTTTAATATAAGGATCTAGGTGCTAACAAAATCTTTAGAAGACTATGAGGTTTAGACATGCCTAGACCCCTGGGAATGACCTCCAGAACAAGCCCACTAGACTGGCCTAATAGGGAAGCTGCTCCCCTTGCCAGAAATGTGGGGAATCAGGAGACTGCCATGGGAACTGTATCCTCAGGAACACATCACATTGGCCAGCTTCCTGACTTCCTTTACCCCCACTCACATGAGACTAGGGAGTGGATATCAGATCTTGCTACAGTGAGTTCCAGTGTTTCCATGACTGTGTTTGCAGTGGCAAAGTCCAAGCAGAAGGAAGAACTCCACCTCATGCTCACCTTCTAAAAACTTCTAATTTAGTGGAAAGTAGTTTATATTCAGAAACCTCTCTTCAAGGGAGTCTGCAAAATGTAGCTTTTAGTTTTCTGCAGCATACAAAGAAAATTAGAATGGATGGTGAATGAGATGATCCACCTAACACATCACAAGTCCATGTCAAGCATCAGGATTATGTTGCCAGTTCTCAATTGGAGTTCAGAATTCTAAAGGTGTGGCTGGAAAGTAGGCTATATTTTTTTTGTAAGTAGAAGTATTATGCTTCCCAGCTATAGCTAATTGCACCAGGGTTTCCTCACTTCCCAAGACCACTGAACCCGTTGTTTCCCTAGTAGCTGATCTTGGGAAATGGAACTAAGATATGTAGATGGTAGTTTTGACTAAGAGAACCCAATCTGAAAGATCAGAGGCTGAGGTCCCCAATATAGACATGTATAAAATGAGTAAACAGAGAAACTTAGGAAAATAAAAGTGGAAAACAGAGGACATAATCAGATATAGAGATGGGCCCTTGAGAAACAGGAAGAGAAGACTCAGTTTCTGAATTTACAATTTCCACAGAAGCTCAACTATGTTTAATTTCCTGCCTTTGGATGTTCAAAGAATGCCCATTGTATCCTTGCAGTAACACCCTCCCTATTGTACCCTCTTCCCCCATTTTTCTCAAGCTAGTTTTATGGGTTTCTGTTTTTCACAATAGAAAGTTGATTAGAGTAACAATTCACAACTTTTAGATGACACTTATTTAAAAATTAGCATTAGCGTTAGGGAAAAACTGATTACATGTATTATTATCCTCAATTTTTCAGCTTCTTCTCTCTACTCCCAAAAAGAAATTGTTGGCTAATAGAAATATCAGGCCAGTCTACATTAATGGTATATGCAGAAGCCATAGATACTTTGTGAAGAGGGAAATCTTAGGCCATTTGAAAAAAAAAAATCACTTTTGGTAGCAGATGAAGGTGAGAAAGTATAGAGAATGGGAGAGAACATATTGGTGGTGTGGTGGGTTACAAATGAGTTCGAAGTACTTTTTAATGACTTTAGTAATTGTGCTGTTTTTCTTTAGAGTGTTCTGATAGCTACATCCAAAAA
The DNA here is from genome assembly GCF_014176215.1 of Rousettus aegyptiacus. Classification (NCBI taxonomy): domain Eukaryota; kingdom Metazoa; phylum Chordata; class Mammalia; order Chiroptera; family Pteropodidae; genus Rousettus; species Rousettus aegyptiacus. The sequence continues at coordinate 15,223,386 of NW_023416285.1, forward strand.
GACCACATGCTTTTATAGAAATATTTCTGCTGTATTTTGGCTCCATATTAGAATATATAGTATATTCCAAGAATATTGGGATGTTACACACATACACATGCACACACACTCTCTGAACACACATATCACAGTGTTCTCTTGAAGGAAGCAAGAATATCTTGGAAGTTCCCTACTCCTCCCCTTCATCCATAGAACATTGACTTGGCATTGCATTGGTGATAGATTGTGGGGAACGTTTTTCTCTACATTATTGTAGATTGTTCTGTAAGAGATGCCCAGTTCAAATGAGTAAACTGGCTTTGTCCATAAACATGTTTAAGTTCCATAATAATCATGAAAACATAATTTTCAATAGGAGTTAATTGTGGCTTGGAAAGATATTAATGCTAGTGACTGGATGAGCATATCCTCTCAAGATTAATGCTTGTACAAACAATAAATAAGTACATCTAAAAGCCATTTCATGGGGAACTTTTTTCACTGAATCATTGCTTGATTTTAACTGCATGCAAAAAAATACTTTAACCCTGCACCTTGTGTATAGTTACTGAGAAAAGTTCATTATTCTTTGCTTGGCAGAGAGACAATGTGCTTTGAAGTAAAAAACAAACAAACAAACAAAAAAAGCTGATTCTTGTCTCATCTATGTGATACACATTGCATATCAAAACATAAAAATCCTTCATTGTTTTCAGAGAAAATGACACACTTTGGCCCGTCTGGGGTGTCAACTACAAAGAAGCATCTACTGGGAGAAAGGCTTTCAGAGTTTCTGGAAGCCTAAAGGTAGAGATATTATTCACTCCCTGGTTGAAGAATTGGCCTTTTCCAACCTCAGATAGGTTTGGTTGAAGAACCAGGGCAACAGTGTTTATAAATAACCCTATTTCAAAAGTTAGTTCTTTTGAAATGACAACAGAAGCAGCATAGTGAGGTATTTATTTTTTAATTTTTAATTTTAATTTTTTTTTTTAAGAATAGGAAATGTCATCGACTTTTTGAATTCTCAGGGGCGGGGGGGGGGGAACTTCTTGCTAAAAACCTTCCCAAATTCTGCATCTGTACACTCCCTGTGTAGCCTTTTGCTTTCCCCCATATCTGTATCTTATATTGTGGAGATTCAAAATGGCTTTGAACTACTTTTTAATCACTTGGTAGTTGTGCTATTTTTTTTTTTAATTTAAATTAGGTGTTCTGATTAAATCACACGTTTCCAGATTAATGATGGCCAAATCTACAAAGACCATTGCTTAATGCTTCCATTGTTTGTTGCTGTTTATTAAAAAAAAATTATTTTATTAGCTAAGTTTCTGGCAGAAAACAAACAAACAGAAATCTCAGTTGCTATTTTGAAGATGATTTAATGACGGGGATCTTGACAGACGTGTAGGCAGGGTTAAGAGTCCCAACAAGGGGCACTGATGTGCCTCAGAACTAATAAGGGGCGCCTGTTGTGCCCCTGGGCCTCAAAGTCCAGGCTGGATTTCCCAAAGCCCAGACTGGCTGTGGAGCAAGCCCTGGGCTGGCCACATGCTGCCAAGCCTGGAGCCCAAGGAAACCTAAAGTGCGGTGCTTCCAGAAGAAGCTGAAACCCAGAGCCAGGCAGAGTCAAACCAAGGAGTCAGTTTGAAGAGAATTAGAAGAGAGTTGAAATCAAGCGGGTCTATGGCCATGCCACCCTGAATAAGCCCAATCCTGTCTGATCTTGGAAGCTAAGTAGAGTTGGGCCTGGTTAGTACTTGGATAGCAGACCACCTAGGAAGACCAGGTGCTGTAGGCGTAAAAATAAAAAAAAATAAAAAAATAAGAGATTGTGAGCTGACAAGGTCCTTGCAATCTGTGAGGTCAACCAAGGGTTGCCTAGCCTGAAAAAGAAAAAAAGAAATAAAGAAAAAAGAAAACAAGTAGGCCATGAAAGGGTAGAATGTTGACATTTTATTTCAATGACGACATGGGATGATTCCTGTGGAGATTTTCTTAGTCATTGTAGAATTGAAATGATAAATATTTATAGAATGACGACAGCCTGTCCTGTGGTTACTGACAAGATCAAGCAGGTTTGGACATAAAGCGTTGGAAGCTAGCTAAGCCTTATTGTCAATGATTGGTTGAGCAGTATGTCCTTTGCAGGGTCACATATCCTTATAATTTCTTGTTCTGGATCCATTTTGATGGCCTATCTTATTCTCCAGATTTTGGCTCTCATTTTGAATGGATATAGATTAAGAAAAGGACTTATTTTGTGCTCCCAAAGTCTTCAGCTGTCTCTCCTGAGGGCCTGTGTATTGGTGGTAGAATGAGGTAGTAGGAACTAATGCTACTTGCTGTAACAAGAAACCCTGACTATTAGGGATTGAACACTAATATGTTTCTTTCTTTCCTCTACTGCAGTGTAATGTAGGTACATCAGCTCTTCATTATCTTTTAGCTATACCTCTGGAATAGGTGGCCACCAACATAATCACAGAAACATATGGGGTTTCTTGTGGGATGTTTTTAAGCACCAGGCAGCAAAGATGATTATATCATTCTCATTCCCTCTACTGGCTGGAACTCATTCAAATGGCCAGCTGCAAAGAAGGCTGGAAAATGCAATTTTTCTGAGTGTTTCAGTAGAGGAAACAGTGGGTCACTGCCATAATCATGAGCAGAGAAAGCTCAGGAAACTGGAAAAAACTCTGAAAGAAGACCTCTTCCTTGGAGAGCTACCATGTATATAGCTTTGACATCTTTCAGCAAGTTCTTTTGGAGTCAGCCATTAGAGACCAGAAAGTAGCAGTTGGAACAATTTAGGTTTCATATAACAATAGTTAGGGACTAAGTACTGGCTGAATACTGAAAAAGAAGAAAAACCATACTACTGAGATGTGCAGTATTGAAAAACTAGTACGTAGACAAAAGTAATAGGTACATGAAAAATTATCATCAAGAATGTCAATCTGGAAAGACATAAAGATAGTAATTTCTACGTCTATGGTAGGGAAATTGTGACGAAGCTGGGCTCATTGAAGTAGAAGATGATGAGATTGGTTTTTGATATATTGGCATGAATTCCAAGAAGAACTGTCTTGCGGACACTTGAAAAACTATCTGGGGAGCCATATCAGTGATAATTTAAGCCATGGATGCAAGTAAATACTATAGAAGCAGATGAAGCCATAATAATTATACAGGGAGAAAGGAACTGAGTTTTGGGGAACATTCTTAGGCAATACAAAAACACATGGCATGTCACAGGTTCTGCTTGTAGGAAAATCTGAAATAAAAATGAGAATGTTTTCAATAAATTAAGATTTAAAAATTTTACTTGTTCATTTTTTTTTTTGCCATTTTAATCCTTTTCTTTTTAAAACTAATATCTCTTTTTTAGCATTTGGGATACATGATATATATTCTCTTTCAGGGTAAAGCAGCTGGTATTTAATTTATGAAATAGTTTGATATATTCAATAAAGTAAAACGATTTGCTTAATTCTGTTATCGTAAAGCAAATGATTTTTATATAGAGCCTTAATCTGTAATCTATGTCTATGTAAAGCTATAGATATCTAATCCTAAAGAAATCACATTTCTCATATCTACTTTACACACTTTTTAAAGAAGATATTAAAAAAAAATTTTCCCCAAATCACTTATTTTTTTCTAACCAGACCTTTAAATAACCATCTTTTTATTAAAAATAATAGGATGAGTTAAGACAATGAAGCAGGCTTGCAAAATATATTTCCTGCCTTGAGTTGTTCATTTGCTCGCCTGACTTTAACATGTCTTGAAGGCTGATTAACAACAATTAACAATCTCAAAGGAAAAGTTAAATAATTAATAAGGAATTTTAACAGATGGTACTATAGCTAAAATGTGGCAGGAGGAAACAGGAGGGACTGGTATTTAAGAGGAGATAATTTTGAGACACTCCATTCATCTTGGCATGTTGCATAACTGAAAGACTCTTTCATGATAGACTTTGAAGAAATCCTCTTAGTTTAAAACCTCTGATAGGAACGCACAAGTGGGCTTCTTTAACCACAGACTCTGAACTATATCTCTTGGTTTTTCTATAGAAAAATATCAGTGAGGATTTAATAAAAAAGAAGATTATAAAAAGTATTTTCTGACATGTTGTTTCAAAAGAATGCGGAGAAACTAGGTTTAGACTCAGAAAGGCCGCCCTCCAATCATTCTCACAAACTTAGAGAGTTTCCTGAGATACCCGACACATAGTAAATTATTTACTTCTGTACTTTTGCTTGTCAGTCATTGCTTAGCAATGGAGGCTGATGTTTTCAAATGTGTCGTGATAGTTATTAACTGAAAATTTTTCCTGGAATGTTGTCCGGTATGTGTATGTATGTGTGTGAAGAGTTTAAAAGACTCTGGGATTCAGGCACTATTATTAGATTAAATATTATCAAAAAGATAAGATGCTTTGCTTATTTGTAAAGATAATATAGTGTCATCTTTTGGTTACTCGTATACCCAAAATAATCTATATGTCAGAGAGCAGTGGAGAAGGTTCAGGTAATGGGTTGAAAACATAGAATGCAATATGTACAGGATTTTATTTTACTATTTGCCTTTTTATTGAATAGGTACTTAACAATCTATGAGTGTGACTCTATCTCTCATTCTGATAGGTCAACATTCACAAGACTTCCAGTTTATTTACCACAAAAACAAAGAGAATAGAAAAGATTTTATGAAACTGATTTTAGGAAAGTAGGTGGAAATAGCTTCCAATAATGAGTTAAAAGAGGGCATGGTGTCTAGATTTGGCCTTCAGGTTGAAACAGTTTCAATTTCTTTCTTTTTCCTCTTTTTTCTTTCTGGCCATTGGGAACATCTGGGAAATTAGAGAAACCCTTTAGCCTTCTCTGAATGTGACAGAACTTGTGTCTCAGTAATTAGAAAGTCGAGCTGTGCTAATGAATGGGGGTGCCCTTGGCAACAGTGATTTGTACAAAGTCCTCTGGAGGTTAGGACAAGTCTCAAAGCGGGGAACTGTTCACCTTTGTGGACGCTGCTTCTAAGACATCTCCAAGAAAAGAAGGAGAAGGGTCCAGGCAGAGCTGGGAGGCTATTGGATCAATGGGGCGCATATAGAGGGGAAAAAATGGGGCTTTGGATATCATGTTGCTGAAAGAATTGGCATCTGATTGCTGAAGTATTTAAAGGGTCGGTGATAAAAAAAAGATAGAAAAAATCATAGGTGCCTTGGTAATGTAATATTATACATACAGAACCTAGGAAGGATGCTGAGAGCATCTGAGCTTATATTATTACTTCACAGATCAGGAAACTGAGGATAAATTTAGAGCTTGAACTAGAACCTCAATCTACTGGCAAATTTCATTTTGCAATGAGTAATTAGAACATTCAATAAAGTGCTTCTGCATATCCCACACCTGATTAAGATCAGCACTTACGTTCTAACTAAAACCAGTGGAAGAAAGATAAAGAATTTCAGTGTTTGAAAACCCTATAGATGAGAGTTCAAATGTTAACAACATCTCTGGAGAACAAGAAGCCGTAAAAAAAACAAGGAGTAAACAGTTGTCTGAACTTTTTATAATGTTCAAATTCAGGCTGATGGTTGACTGCTGGGATCCTGGGAGTTCTTGCTTAGCGTGGATGCGGAGCCATACTTGACACACATTTGTAGAATGAGGAGCCCAGAGGTCAGGAATTTGATATGATTGGGTGCTGCTGAGTTTGAGAGCACACACAGACATAATTCACTGAATTGTCTAACTGAAGATATTGGTCTGAGCAATAGAAATTAAATACGAGGCACAACAGAGCAAGAAAGAATAGGTTAGCTGGAAGATTATAGGTTAATTACTGGTTGACATTATAGAGACGTTCGAAGGAGAGCATGACTCCAGAAAGTAGTATGGGAAATCTCAAGGGTGATAAGCCAGTTTGGACCTCATTGCCTATGACTATTTAGAGGAAGCTGAGTCATGAGATGGAGAAATGTGGCTGGAAATAGGTATCCTAAGATTTTCTTTCGTGCCTAATTTAGGAAAAATGTCTTCTTGTTCACTGTATAGGTGTGGGTCAAAATAGTTAGAGTACAAGATGGTGACTGGGAAGAACTGTTGACTGTGTCTTTTGTTCAGACAACAAATATTTATCGAGCGCCAATTTTCTGCCACTGGACATACAACTATAAACATGCAGACAGGTCCCTATCTTCATGGTGCTTGTTATATTTAGAGAATGACATTAAGCAAGTAGATATACAAATAAAAGTAAATAAAATTGTGCTACAAAAGAAATAAATAATAGAGTATTGCATGATCGAGGAAATTCTTTAAAGAACATTTGGGAAGCCCCAACTGATAAGGTAATGTTTGAGCTGATGAGAGAGATTTATCCAGTTAGAGAACTAATGAAAAGCATTCCAGATTTAGAAAAGGACGAATAAAAACAAACTGAGGAAGCTACTATTTCAAGGTGTTGTAAGGACAGTCAGAAGATTATGTCACTAGAGCATAGTTTGCATGGGGGAGGGTGGCCTGAGGTGAATTTGGAGAGGCGGGCAAGGAGAAGATCATGCTGGGCATTTAAGGTCTCGGGGAGTGAATGTGGTAGCCAGCCTCCATGAGGGCCTCAGTTAAGCTCTTGTATGGTCCTTTCACACAAGACTACCTGGGTTAGTCTGTATGACCAATAGAATATGGCAGAAGTTAAGATGTGTGACATCTAAAATTAGGTTATAAAAGACAGTGAGGTTTCCATTTTGGTTGTGTGTTCTCTCTTTCTTGGATCACTTGCTCTGGGGGAAACCAACCGCCATCTTGAGAACGATCTTACAAAGACGTTTACGTGGTGATGAAATTTAGCCTTGTGTCAACAGTCATGTGGGTAAGCTCCATTTCCAGTCAAGCCACCAGATCACTGCAGCTCCAGCTGACAGCTTGACTATACCTTTATGACGTATCCTGAGCTGAAATCATCCAGCTAAACCACTTAAAAACCATGTGAGGTAATAAACCGTTGTTTTAAGCTGTTAAATTTGAGGTCATTGGTTATGTAGCAATAGTACTTAATATAGTAAGGAGTTTGGAGTTGATCTAAGTACAATGTCTTCTGAGTCAAAAGAAAGGGGTGGATCTTGGCAGCTGTTATTGGCTCAAAAGTTGACCAAGTAACCTCTTGAGATCGTTGTTTAATGACTTTTTGCTGGACTCTCTCCTTATAGACAGTGATATATTCAGTCTCCTTGTATTTAGGACTCAAATACCAACAGAATTAAGAAGTCATTCTGTTTGCAGTCACCTTGAAAACAAAGATAGAACTACGTTTAAGGTTTTTATAAAATAAAAATATTATCAAAAACGTTATCTACTTCTTCAGTTTCAAATTAAGAAAAAGACATTAAGTGTATTGATGTCTACTCTAATTCAATCCAATAAATATTTATAGAGTAACTTTGAGGAACAGTTCTGCGCTCAGCATTCTGAGGCAAGGGATATGACCAGAGTAACAGTTCCTGTCCTCTGGTGCTAGTCTAGGGTAGAGATGGATTATTTTAGGTACTGTGCACACTGGTGGTACCTCTCCTCTCTTGACCAGAAATTCCTATTGATGACAAGGAAACTGAAATTTCAGAATACTGAAAGACAAAGACTGGTCTAAGGGTTTTCCTTTCCTTTGTCTCTTAACAAATGCCAGGTGCTATTTTTATTGTTTCCAGACCTATGTAGAAATGAAGACTTTCCCGTCTGGAGAGTACTGGGCCCAAGGGTTGATAAGGCTTTCTTTTTTTGTTGGATGGGTACTGAGGCACTTAGTCTGAAGCTTATAACCATGTCCATGTAGAAGCAAAATGTGACTTATCTGAGGCCAGGAATGTTCTTACCCCATTTAATGCTTCTCTCGAGGCACAGAAACTTTGGGTCCATTGTGAACTCCAATCACTACTTTACATTATCACATTTAGAACATTGAAAAACAAGCTTTCCCCCAATTTTAAATATTCATAAAAAGCAAGAAATCATGGTTTTAAAACAAAGAGGCCTTGAGCATCTACCTGCATCTCTCTTTGTTACAGACAGTCTCTCTCTTATTGGCAGACAGAGGCCTTTGCACATCACCCTTCAGGAAAAATAGATCACAGACATTGCATTTTAATTTTTTCTCTAGGAGAAGCAAAAACCATTACCTGGCATCAACAGGAAGGCATCGGGCGGCCTGCAGGATTTGTTTTTCAAGGGTCTCTTAACACATGAACATACCCAGAATGAATACAACTATAAGATAGGGCCTGATAGGTGTGCCATTGGAGGTGCATATTTCAAGGTGCCTTTGAGATTCGGGGACTTCATTTTGGAATTCTGAGCAGTCTTAATAAGCAGGTCTATCATCTCAGCGAAGAAGGGGGTCAGCTGGGTGCACTGAGGCAGAACTGATTGGCTAAATCGCCACTGGCTGCAGAATGATCCAGCAACAGCCTGGTGCCAGGACAGAAACAGCTGTGTCCAAGCGGCACTGAAATCTGTCTCTAATTACATTCACCCAATAAAATCTTGGTTATTTACCATTGGAGTGGGGTTTGTAATGACGCTTATAGCTTTCATTCTTCTAAATAATTTTGCCAGGTTTTTTTCTTCCTCTAGGTTTGAGGTGCCAAATGTTGAGAAAGCCCATTTCCAGAATGTCCTATTTCTTGCCTGATGCAATGTAAAATCATCTAGGATCTGCGAATGCTAAAGGGGTGTTTACTTCTTGAAAAAGAGAGCAAGCGAGTTCAGCAGGGCACAGGGGCACTGCCGTATCCATGTTGTTGCCCCAGGAAGATTAACCGGCCAAAATTCTTCGTTTATCTGATGGCAGCCAGATGAGGTTGACTGTATGTTTCTGAGTCACTCCCAGGGATTGCCACAGGTTTCCACAGTTCCATTGTGGATAATGCACTACTCCATTAGTATTGGGAGTGACATTAAGAGGTCAACGAAGGTCTCATAAAGTGCCGTGTATGCCAACATCAGCGAGCACATAGCAGGACACCGGTGGTCACTGAACAGGTCGAGTCTGCTGCAGGGTGTTCATTTTCAGAGCATTGTCAATGTAGGTTCCTAAACAGGTGTGTTACCATGACACATGGGAATTATACCATTTTCTGAAGCTTAAGTCTTAGCCCAACTGCCTGGCTGTCATTTGAAAACTGACAGTTAGCAGTTTCTGTGGAACATAGTGGTTACTATGATCAGCTTTGGGACCAGACATTGTTTCTTATATAATGCGAGCACGAGCTCCTTAATCTTACTGAGCCTTGGTTTTTGTCATGTGCCCATTGGGGATAATAATACAAATAGGGTAAAAAGGGAATATCTTTTTACCATTGCTGGTTCCAAGGGAGTATACTCTGGCTTTGGTAATATATGCAAAATGCTTAGAAGGTTGTCTGGTGCTCATTAGTAGTCAATAAGTGGTTGTCACCATTCTCGGAAGGCACTCTGACCTCCTGTTTACTGATAGAGAAGTTGAAGGGCGGCTGACATTACCCCTGGTTGCTCTATGAATTCATTGTGAGAGCAGGGTTGCTTTCCAGTCTGATGTGGTTTTCCTATCACTTCTTTGTCTTTTATACTGAAAAGATCTGTGCAGGGGGCATCTTTGCAGATTTTATATTAACAAAACAAATGGGACAGATTTCTTTTATTTTCCTCTCAAGCACTTTACATAGGCCAATCTACCTACTCCATCTTTTTCAACTTTTCTCAGCCCACGCAGCCTTCTCTTCAGTCTTTTTCCTCTTGAGAATGAAGAGCTGTTGACCAGAGTCTGCTGACCTCCAGTGCTCTACTTTTCTTCATTAGGACAGAATCCCCAACAAAACGCCATTCAAAGGAGACGACGACTAAAACACAGAATGCTGCTTTGTTTTGTTTTGTTTTCAATTTGCTGCCTGATTCCTTTCCAACTCATTAAATATATTGGTAAGGCTGAAAAATAGGTGAATAGGTCTCATTTTCCTTGCCAATCAAATCAGTTGGCAAAGACTTTCTGGAGCATTGTCTCCTGAAGCCTTCAGATGATGTGGCAACCACCATCAATGATATATGATGTCATTATTTTTTAATTAAAAATCTGGGATTGTCCAGGGCTATGTGTCCTGCATTTACAGTAGAAAAGGCTCTGGCACTGAATAAAGCCCATATTCCATAAAGACTGTATAAAGACTTCCTGATATCATTTATTATTTTAGACATAACTTTGAGTACCATCCTCTTCCCCCATCTACTTATTCAATCTACTCTATCTGAAATGTTTTTCACCCTTCCCAATCAATTTGGTAAGCTTCTCAAATATTTAATATCATGATTCATTTCAAGCATTGCTTCCTTTCTGCCTTGATACACTCTCCCTGCCTCTGGTAGAATTGAGTGCTTACACAATTGTACAAATAACTGGAACAGAGAGGTCTTTTCCCTGTACATCTCTCTCCTTTCCTTTCTCATTCATTTCATCAGGTCCAGGTAGGAAGTATCTATTGCATGGGCTGGGATAGCTCAGGGCCTGCTATGGGACAAAACAATTCCCGAATCTCAGTGGCTTACATCAACAAAATTTTATTTATTGCTCACACTCCCTGTCCACTGTGAATTGGCTGGGGTCTCTTTCTACACCATCATTCAGAGACTCAGGATGAGGGAGCAGCTATTATCTTAAACGTAGCTGATTACCGTGTCAGAGGGAAAAGAGAGTTTCACATAATTCATTAAATCCCAATGTTACTTGTATTTCTGGCCTATTAATTATAACTAATAACATGGGCCTATCCAAACACAAAAAAAGCCAGGAGAATCAGTACTATCTTGGGCATGTAGGGCAGAGAGCCAGAAGTATTTGGTGACTAGCACTAATTATGACCATACATACCCAACATAAAACCAATCATAGTTATCCCTTAGTATTATGGTAGGGGTCTATTTTCCTGGGCATAGTGACATGAGATATTTAGAAACAATTGACATTTCCTTAGCAAGGAAAAGGGTTGGGTGGCTACTGGTTAGGTAGCCAACAGTGTGTATCACATCTTATACCTTCAACTCCTGGAGCTAAGTTCTGCAGTTAGAGGGTCTAGGAGCTCCACAGAGCACACTATATTTTCACTTCTGTGGAGAGCTATGATAAGCTTTGCATAGCTCAATATCCTGTGAACTACTGTTTTGAGAATTTCCTGTATAAGATCTCGCTTAGAATTTTAAAGCCCTATGAGCTAGGCATTGTTTTCCGAGATGGAAAACAGAAGACTAGAGAGGATAAATACCTTGCCCAAGGTCACAGAACTAAAGTGTAGAGGAACCAAATTTAATGCTAGTCTGCCTCCTGACTTTGGAATGCTTGCTCTTTTCTTTATTTCTACACTATCTTATATGAAACTCTTGGAATGATATTAATCTCTTTTAAACATATTTTTAAGCTGTACTCACTATCATCTGAGGGTACTGTAAGTTTTGGGTTTGTTTCCTGCTACGTAAAACACATTTCTTTTTGTTTTAAGCATTTCCCTATTTACAGTTTCAAGGGAGGGTATGGAGGGTTTATCTTTGTAAACAGTCCTGTTCTGACAACATGAGGACATTTTGCAGTGAAGCGTGCTTTAATTCAGAAAAATAGATGGAAGAGTGGTTCTCCTGCAGAAGGAGATTTATACTTAGTTCCTCCTCTTTGTTAACAAGATTTATTCATAGGCCAGGAACGCATGCTAAAGGCTGCATTTTCTCTTGTCTCAAGCCCCTCAAAGAGCTATTGATATTTAATAAAATAATCATTGTTATGACTTGAGATGCTTGCTATAATCAGATCAAACAAGGCAATCGGGTTTTATTTTTTAAAGCTATGAAAAGTAGTTAATTTATTGTGCCTTTCAGAGAGTTTAGGTGGGGGTTTCAGCTACAATGATGCCACTATATTATAAATTTCCATTGCTTGAATAGACTGTAATTAATATTTGATGACTTCTTCATTGATATCTGACATTTTTTTCATAGACAGACTCTAATAAAGAAGTCAGTTAGAGCTATTAGACATATTTTAGAAGGATCTTTTGATGCATATCTGCACTTAGATTATGAAATTTAAATCATTGCTACTATCAGTGCGAATGCTAATGATATAGCCTGCCAGATGGAAACCTTTCATAAATTTTCACTTTTCTCTTACAGTCAGTTGTAAATCTTAAGTAAATGATTTCTCGGGTGAACTATGTTGATGTCAGCTTTAATTCCTTATGTCCACACTGATTTCAATGTCATAAGTACCTGGAAGACAGGCAACTCTTAATTAAATGTCATTTTCTTTTTCCATTATTGAACTAGAACAGAGAGCAGACTCTCCTTCTATTGTCTGTGGCTTACTGGTGAATAGCTCAGCTTGCTTTGTCACAAGTGGGTTCTTTGGAGCTATTTAAATGCTTTAGTGTCATGCAGTTTCTCCTCCTTAACTAAAACTGTCTTCCTCAATGTGTCTTTTGGATAGTAAAACACTGTTTCCATACTCCTTTGTTCTCCATTTTGACCAAAACACATCCTGTAGGTTCTTGCCTCAATTTAAAATTTTTCTCTCCTGCTGAAATTGATGTTTTAGTTCTCTTCGGGAGTGCTAATCTCCATATGAGAACTACGCTGCTATGGGGAAACATCAGTATTCAGACCAAATCACCCAAAATACTTTTTTTTTTTTTTTTTTTTTACCAATTATGAGCATCTTCCAATAGTTATGATTGCTTATCACTTAAATTTCTTGTGGAGCTATTTTCTTTTATTTTCTTTTTAATACAGAGGCAAAGTTTGAAAGGCATTACAACTTTTAAAAAAACAGGAGACAAAACAAAATGAAATTAAATGTACAATTGTTTAAACTTTCTAGTTTTTGGAACCCCAAAGGAAAAAGATGATTAAAAAAACTCGACAAAGATATTTAGGTGAGTCAATAAATATTCTCAGTAGAAATCTTAGAAATCCTACAGGTAAAACAATTTTTTCCAGTTATTGAGTTATTTTTTTTCACAAGTTGTTTACTTATTGATTTGTTTTGCCATTAGACCTACAAACCAAGTGATAAATGTGCTTCCTTTGTTGTTACAGTGTAATGCATTGAGCTCTCCTTGAAGCTTCATTAAAATTATATCTAAAGCACCGATTATAAGAAAATGATTAATAATACAATAACATGGAAGAACTATTCTGTGGAGCTGTTTGGAGTTGTGAGCTTTTTCATCAACATTGTTCTGTTCTCTGCTTCCATCCACCCAGGGAAGCAAGTGACTGTCACTGTTTTTTTCATCAAGCAACAAGAGCCATCATTCTGTAGAACAAAGGCACCAACAAAACATTCTAAACCATTAAAATAATTTTCCTACATGGTTTTAGTAATTAGTACATTTCAGTTTCAACAACTGTAATTAAACCTGACCTTTAAGCTAATTATATCTTGACATTTATGATTTAAAATTGGCTTTCTCTGTGGTGAGGGTGTGTTATATTCAGGTTCTAATGAATTGTTTTGTAGTATTTACCCATTGTCGAAGGGGTCTCTATTCTGGCTTGGAGGGAACCACTTCACTCAGCATCCTGTCATTGGAGGCATAATGCTTCCACTCTGAAGGAGCATTATCTGCCATAATACCAGGTCGATATTGAATTTTTGTTGCGTGTGTTGATATAATTTCAGGTACAGTAAAATCCCCACTGGAAATTTTTAAATAATAGGCCAAAAATTAACCCAGAGTTTGAGTGCAGACAACATGGGTTTTCTTGGGATCTAATAATTTGTGGCAGGCAAATAGGATGAATCTTCTTGGCTGCCATGAGAGAAAGGCTGAGTAAAAGAAGAATCTGGGAGGGAAGGGAAACCAAGATAGCGGGCCTGGTTTTGTTGGCTTTTATTAAGCCTGAGCAGTGGGGGAGTCTTTCCCTGTTCTTTATTTTCTCCTATGTTACTTCCAACTCAGTTTCTTTCTTCTTGATAATAATAACAATAACTAATATTTACCATGCACTTACTATGTGCCAAGCTCTGTGTTAAATGCTTTATATGTTATTATTTTAAAATTTCATTGGCCCTATGAGGTAGGGGCTATTCTAGTACCTAGCGTGGTAAATACTTCAAGTGTTAAATGCCAATATCTTGTAAGGTCAGATAATATTATAAAATATTAATGTCTATTTTTTTTCTACTTCCTTTATATGATCATCCCCATATCTGCCCTGTTAATCAAAGGTATCCACATTGTTTTTAGGAACCACAAGAAACAGTAACGTTTGATTTTTATGACCTCCAAAGTGGGTCCTAAGAAAGGAGGGCCATAACCAGAAAACTGGAAAGAGGATAGAGTAAGAACCAGAAAGCCAGGCTACTCCTCTCCCAAGCCCACTATAAGCAGGTGGGTCTCTGCATGAGAGAAAGGAGGAGCAGGAAGAATGGGTGACCTTAGTTGAGGGGAGGTAAGAGAGACATGAATTAATTGGAGATGGTTGTGCAAAGCAGGCAGAGAGCGGGTGTGGGGTAGATAATAGAAATGGCCAAGCAGTGCACAAGGGTTACCCAGAAGCCCAGCCACCACAGGCAGACCATTTGCTGCCAGTGAGGCATACTGTGCATTGTCAGGTAGTCAGAGAAGTCATGCTAGTGGAGCTATTAGTTTCATTAAATTCTCACGTGTAGATGTTTCGTAGAGAGTTGCCTGCAGGTAGCTCATAGATCGTCCAAAAGGAAGATACCTGTGATGGACCTCAATGAGGCAATCTAACTGCTCTTGGGAGATATCTGCTTTTTTCCTGTGGCCTCTGGGACATACGCAAGAGTCCCAAAATATAGGATGGGGGTTATTATGTCCAAAGAGGCAGAGGTGTTGCAGAAAGGAGAGCCCAAGCTTCCTGCTTGAATGGAACAAGAGGGTGAGGGAACCCTCTCCTGTTGCATGAATTGAAATGTAAGTTATCACTGAGTATTTATTTTTAACTGAGTGATTTTGGTTAAAAAACTAACAAGCAAACAAAAAAACTCAACCAATGACTCTCTAATGGTAGAATTAGAGGCAATGGGATACTTGGGTTCAAAAACTTGCCTTCAATGAGGTTCTATGAGTTTCTTTCTCTTTTTATAATATAAGGATGAATCTGCTTTCTAGGTAGCACAAGAAAGCTCAGGGAAGTGTGGTGCGAAAAAATAAATTAGACTAGGTGTGTCCATCGACCAAGTAGTGGGAATGGGTTTGAGGATTAGGGTCAATAAGGTAGAAGGGCACCATGCAACTGTAAAATAGTTAGGAAATTAGGATGCAAATTTAGGTAAAGCTATTCTGATTTCAGAATTCATTTGCAGTTTTCCTTAGTGACACCTTCTTGAAGATATGGAGCCTCTATTATTGACTGTAATAAACCAAGTTTATTTCAAGTTACTAACCAAGTGAATTATTAACCAAGTTACTAACCAAGTTATTAGAACATTGCATGAAGAGACCTTGGCCTTTGTGCTGCTTTAGGTAGGTTTCAGACAATTTCATTTAGCTTCATTTTAACCAGTTCATCTGCATAGGAGAGAATTGATGGAGGCTTATTGGTGACTTGAAACTATCGTGGTGAGAGAAGAGAAGGACACTGATTAGAAAAATATTAAGGAGTTAAAATCAACAGCCATTAGAATTTGGGATTGGCTCTGGGGATTGTCTTAGACCAGTGCTAAGGTGTAGTGCTGTGCATGACTTAACTGTTTGCTTATGTAGTTAGACTGTGAGTGCTTTTTAGACTGTGAGTCAGGGGTGACTGTTGGCTTTGTTCAAGTTTGTTTTGCTTTTTTGTCTGCAATGTTTGGAACTGGTCATAAAAGCTTCTGGTTGAGTAAGTCCAGCTTTTGAAAAATATTTGCCCTTTCAGGAAAGAGCAGTCCACCTGTGGCCACTCGCTTCCTTGTTCTAATCACTTACTCTCTGTTCTAGTGCTCGAGAGGAATCAGTTTTGGAGGCTATAAAGACTCCAAGGGAGTTGACTTCTTGGAATTTAGGAATCTCCTGTGCCCATCAGCATGTGGACAAAGTAGAGTAAACCAACTGATGACTCTAGGTGCACCTACCTACTGTGACAAAGAACCCTAAGCCACTGGTGCTGTTGGCTTACAGAAGAATTTGGTGGATAATTTGTTCTCTCTCTGGGTCTGCTACACAACAGCACCTTATGGGAAGCAAACAGACAAATCCTATGAGCACAAGTTTATTTTGAGGGTCAGATATCTTACATGATCCTGTTAGCTCTGCCCCTTAGCGGCTTTATCATCTGGGTCATATAGTCTCTTGGCGTCTTGAAGACTGTGATCTGTAAAATGTGTGGTTTATAAAACAGCTAGCCAGATTGCCATTTCTGACATGTTATTGGCCTGTAAGTCTGCCAAGGAGGCTCAGAAAGCCATAAGTCTGATGTGAATTTATAGTGGCAGACTGAAATGTCATCAATGACAAAATGCCGCATCACTTACTAACAGAGGATCACTAACACAGAGCTGGTCTATAATGAGTTAAAAGTAACATCCAGTTTAAATTGTTCTTAACCCAGGCTTGCTTTAAATATTCACCATGTATTTATCTACCTCTGCAGCTCAGAGCCTTTTCTGATCCAGAGCTTTACATTTCTGTGCTGGCAGTTCATTCTTTATCAATAATGATCTTTCCGGGACCATTTGATTTGCTGGTTGCAGAAACACATGATATTTGGATAAACCTTGACTTATTTCTTCTCTGGCTCTGCATATGCAGTTTGGTGACATGTTTTACGGGAGATCATCTATGATGAGGACAAAGGTCGGTAGAAAGCCATTCAGACAGAGAGGTTTAGCCTTGAGGAGCCCGTCTGAACCTCAACTCTCGACCTGTTCATCGACTGTGTTTGCTAATTGGGTCTTCAGTGCAAAGCAAGAAACAATGCTCAGTGTTGTTAACTGTTTGTTTAGCCAGAACATGAAAATCAATCTACCAGTGACCAAAAGGGCACAGCAAACAACATCCCTGTGGAATCGGGTGTTTTTGGCCTTGGAGTTCAACAGATGTGGTCTGAGAGCCAGACCTTTGTAGGTAGATTTTATTAGAGAATCCTGAGTGGCAGGCATCTCTTTTATTTTTTTCACCACTTTGCTCCTTTCTCAGATACTTCATGCCAAAGTAAGTATAAAACAGGATAGCATAGTTTAATCAGGAGGATATTTTCAAGGCTTGCAACACTCAGTTACATTGGATCTATCCAGGAAGATGTTTTTCTTACTAATGGCACCTCTTTCTCCTGCTGTAACTGTTGAAATTTATCCCTAACCAATCCCACTTCACATATTTTCTTTTTAAGAAAGGAAGGGAAGAAGAGAGAGAGAATAAAGAAGAAATAAATTGGCTATAATGTGGCAGATGCCTTTCTCACTGCTTATAACTGTGTAAAGAAACAATACAGAGCAGTAAAACCAGGCGGATTTTATTTGGTTTATTATTTCTGACTGCATCTCAAGCTGTTTCACCACTCCAATTTTAGACAGCGCATGACATCATAATTGCTTCTGGCGTTTTACAGTAATAGATACTGGTGAGAGTTGTGTGAGTCCCCCCCATTCCCGCCTCATTTTATGGGCACTTCTTTGGAAAATAGCAACCTCTCATTTGCAGAGTGTGCACATTTCGACTAAGGTAGTTTTCCACTACGCTGCCTACAAAGATATTCTGCCCCATTTAAGTTTGGAGGCAGCTTTCTCCAATCAACCAAGTAGACTTTCATGGCTTCTCAGCACACCAACCAGCTTATTCGGTGCAGTATACCTGTACAGGGTCCTGAGCTGAGGAGGTCCGCAAAATTAGCCAAGACCAGGGCTAATTAGAGGGCTAATTCACCCACTCTCAGAAAATCCAGATTCCTAAAGTGACACCTTGGACCACTCTGTTAGTAGTCCTGAAATAGTATTTAGATTGCCAAAATATAATGAGAGATTTACTTTCTCCTGTGCGAATGACCTCTGTTATGGACTGAAGGCCCAGCTAATGAACCAGTGGCAGGAATGTGGCTAAATGAGGTGACCAAAGCAAATGAGAGTGTGTGATTGACCCAAGCACTGGAGGATGAGGACATCTTTATAAATATGTGAAGCTGATGCAGGCTTTGACTGTCACGCCGCAGATTAGCATTGTTAAACTGTGTCACGGTCCAAAGAGTGCCTGGCTTGAATATTTATTATGTTCCTTAATCTTGCTGAGCAAACAGACTATATTTGTCAGCAAAGGGAAGGTGCTCTCCTTTCAAGGGCCAGTGTGTCCAGGAAAAGGCTTCATAAAGACATTCACTGATAGGGCTGGCAGGATTGGTAGAGGTCATTCGAGCCCTTCTTTTCCATGCAGGGTAAGAGAACCGGAGATAGTGAGTGACTTGTCCAAGGTCACATAGCTGTTATGTAGAGGTGCTGAGGCTAGTTTCCTAGTGTTCTGATTTCTAGGGAATCATTTTTTCTCAATGATAGAAACTCCTTCATAGTTGAGAAATAGCCTGGAACTGTCAGACCATTTCTACTGTCCTGCAAAGTCATATAGTAATGGTTCTGAGTTACTTTATATATAGTTTTCTTTCTGATCTAGCTTAGCACTGGCCACTGGGAGGAATAACACATATTTCTCTGGCCCTCCTGCTGCCTGAGCCACAACTGGCACGCTGTCACGTGACCTTCTCTTTGCCTCATTCAAGTGCATATATGGCTCATTCCTTCAAGATGCCCCCTTCGCTTGTGGCTGTAAAAAGTGTGGGCGGGAATAATTGTATATTGTAATTTTTAAGAACTGTCATGAGGACAAAACAAGATAACAATGCAGAGTGCTTAGAACAATGCTTACACTAAAAAGGTTAAGCCAAATAAGAATGATATTTGATTCTATCCTATAAAAATGGCAACTTGATATAGAAGACTTCGTAAAAGTTAGATCTCGCTTTACAAGTCTTGCCAGTCTTGGGGAGTTGAGTAAGGGTTGTGGGGAGAATCAACCATGGATACAGGTATGGGACACTGGAGCAAGATGTGGAGGCAGACCTGGGTGTTGACCCTGCTTCTACTGTGTGACCTTGGGCAAGTTACTTACTCTCGCTGAGATTGGTCTCCTTACCTGTAACACGGGGATAAGAATGTGCCTCCTCCTGTTGTTTTGAGGGTTCCATAGAGCAGTGGTCCCCAACCTCTGTGGCACCAAGGACCGGTGCTCCTACGAGAATCCCTGATGGTCTGAGGTGGAGCTGAGGCGGTGAAGCTAGTGCTGGGGAGCGGCTGCAAATACAGACGAGGCTTCACTTGCCCCGCCCTGGCCACTCACCTCATGCTGTGCGGCCCGGTTCCTAACAGGCTATGGCCCATACTGGTCTGTGGCCCTGGGGTTGGGGAGCCCTGCCATAGAGAATATGAGTGCCTACACAGAGATTGGCATGCCACGTGCACACGGTCAGCATCCACAAGGAGCAGCTACGCTGTAGCCCTCTCGTTCCCATTGGTTCTTTGGTTGCTCATGTTCTTCCCTGTGGCTCACATTCTCCTGCTTCTTTTCTGGTGGTAAAAATAAAATAAAATAATAAAATAAAATAAATAAAATAAAATAAAATAAAATAAAATAAAATAAAATAAATCACTCTGCCCTTCTGTGGACTCCCTTGGAGCTTTATGCCTCCAACTCAGGCGTTTCTTTTCCCGGGGGTCATCTGCCCATCCTCCTCTTTTCCTACCTCTGCAGCTCCTCTGCTCTTAGCTCTGGCTGCCTCTGTCCCTTGTGAGTCTCTCTCCTCCAGTTACTATATCTCTTACAGAGAACTGACACCTTTGGTGCATGTCTCCTTCATTCAAGGGACTTGAGACCAGCTCCAGGGCCTGTAGGACACTGGGGCATCACCACCCTCAAAAAGTGTCCCTCAGTGATGACCCTGAAACCCCGTGACTCTAGGTGGAATCTGGGTACCTCGATGCTCCTCTTCTTAGGGTGAATATCGGCTATGCATGGTCTCTAACCCCACATCCTTTCAGATGTTCTCTGGTCTCATGTTTGTCTTCCAGAAGTCTTTATGCTGATGTCTGAGGATCTCCCCATCTTTCCTAAAATTCTCTTCTCATTTCTCCCCAAAGTCCTATCTGGTTTTTATGCAAAGGGAGTTCTTAGTAAACAACCTTAGTATGCTAAAATTTGGGGGAAGTATATATAACTTTAACACTTCCCACCCCCAACCTCCCATTCAAAGTACACAGACTTTTGCTACATGCTGCACTTATAATTTTCTTAGAAATGTGATTGTGGAGCGGGGGTGAGGAAACAACTCATGAAGATAAATGTATTCTTTTTCTTCAATTTTTAGCATTTTTGCTGGTGACAGCAGGCTTTGATATCAATTAGAATTGACTGGGGTCTCGGGCTCAGGAAAACTTCTCCAGATAACAGTCAGAAGATAAGAATTCCTTCTGCTATCTCAGCTGCCTCCAGTGGCCTTTCCTGCATGTGAGATGAGTTGCAAAATTCATGTTTGTCTGGCTTCATAAACATTTACTATCCTCAACTCACTTCATCAGAGAATAGTAGGTTAAAACTTGTACCTACACCCTTCTATTATCTCTGAGAAAGTTTGACTTTTCTTTCGTTGAACAGGAAGCTTCCCCAAGAGGTGGTAGTGATATCTGACCCCACAGGTATGCACGTCCAGAGATCACAGAACAGACTGCACAATTTAAGAGCATGGCATTGAAAATTCATGCTGTGCTCAAGGAAAAGCAAATTTAAGAACTAAAATCCTGAACAGATTTTCCTCAGTACTCATCCATCTAAATAGCTCTTTGTTTCGTCTCAGCTTTCCCCCTCGTTAATCCTTCCCATCAGAAGAGTTTGGTCTTGTAATTCAGATGTTTTGGTTAACTTATTTTGTATGTGACTGTGGAAAATGACCTAATCTTTCTGGGCTTTAGTTTACTCCTTCGCACAATGAGGATAACAATAAGTATATTGTAAGGAAGTTATAGACGATCGACAGTTACTGAGTTCTGACGTGCACCATGTATTTTGCATGGGGGTAGAATTCTATCATCTTGAGTGATATGTAGCATCCATTTTTCTTTCTGCTGATACCATTCCATTTCCTCTCGGAGACTCGCCCAAGATGTATATTCTTGATGGGCATATAGATCCAAGAGCCTCCTTTCTTACCGCTGGAGTCCCTTTTGCCAGATCTTTCTTTCCTTCACTCAATATACCTAAAGGAAATTCACGTAATGCAAATATGCTTACTCAGACTTTCTAGTTTGGGCAAAGTAACTGGATATTGAGCAAAGTAACTGCAAGATATAGCTAGAATTCATTCACTGTAGAAGCAGCTCACACTGTGTGACTACAGAGTGCTTCCTGACATGAACACTTTCTGGGTGTCTCCAAGTTTCCAACTGGTGAGAGCCTAGTCCTTCAGCTTTCTCACTAATCTTTTTACTCCTTCATATTTTCTCCAAACATTTTTTCTTTGTCCTTTAAAAAATTTGTTTGCAAACCTCCAAATCCTTTTTTTTTTATATACATAAGCATTATTTTATTTGATTCTGACAATAATCCTAAGACGTAGGTACAATAATTACTCCCATTGTCCGTGTGAAGAGACCGAGGCTCTGAAATGCTGTCACTTATCCATGTCGCGTAGCAAGAGGAAAAGCTGGGATTTGAACCCAGCTAAGGAGTGAAAGAAAAAACAGGATATATATATATATATATATATATATATATGTATATATATATATGTATACATATATACATATATATAAGCATTTGAAAGCACTTTGCACACTCGTTAGCTCCTAGTAAGCACTTATCAACATTACTTAATTCTAAAATTAATTCTGAATCTTTGTGCTCACTAAAAAGTGACCACCTATGATAAGGGGGAAAAAATAACACACCCAGTATAAGAAAATGTAAAACAAGGTGGTGACTCGGTGGGCTATAATTTTACATCTAAATATACTGTTCACCGTCTTCATTCATTTCTTGAAACTTGGGCTTTTTAAGGGCAAGTTCTCTGCTCTGGAATTTCATTGCATTTCCACAGAACATTAGGAAATTTGGGTACTTAGGCTGTATTGAACAAGGTCTATTAGAAACAAGCCACAAGGTTTAGACTAAAATCCTTTTCTTGCGGCTTAGTGTGGCCTAGACCTTGAAATTGCCACTGCCCCAGCTGAAAGATCCCGCTGACACCTTTGTTCTTCAGTAAACAAGAACAGTCGCTGAGCCGTCACAAGCATCCCTTGAAAAACATATATTACTAACAGTCTGGGGAACATTTCCACGCTAATTATTTAACAGAAATTTCACAGTATAGCAGTGACTACTCACCAGGTGTTTGAAACGGGTAAAAATCTAACAGCATGGCAACCATTTCAATAAACCCTGTTATTAAGTTTATCTGGACTTTCTTCTGAATTTCTCAAGAAGCCAGTTTGATTTCTTTTCAGCCATATTTTCATTCAGGCCACCTCAGTTTTCAATGTATTTATTGCATATACTTGGCGCTCTACTGATACACAATAAAACCGCAGGCCCTTGAGTGTTGATTGTGCATGAAAACATATTTTAATAGAATGCATTCCTAGGGGAAAGTCAAAGACTGTTTGTTCTTTTTATTTCTTTCTTTATGTGTTTTCTATTTTTCTTTTCTCTTTATTTTTATTCTTTGTTTGTATTATTATTATCATTTTTAAATCTGCAGCTAACACAGAATGGACTCCAGGCTCCCTGTGGGCGATTGTGTTAAATTAAATCTAACCGCTTCCAAGTGGTCATTCTGGTCATTTGGAAACGATGAAGGATGGGCGGGACTCAGGCCTGTGCTTGTTTTTACCAGCAGCACTGCGCTCTCCGGCTTCCTTGCTAGGATTTTTTCTATTGCAATAAAGCAGTGTGGACTTGCAAGACCCAGTCAGGTATGGCCTGACTTTCTGACTGTTCTGCCTCTGTCAATACGTCAATAATCAGTGTGGGGGGGGGCCTGTTCTAAGTTAACCCTTGGCCTTTGCACACACTCACTCCTCACCTGAGTCTCTGATCATGCTGGGATTGGCTTTCACATGCACCTCTCGTTAAGGTTGTGGCTGTGTTTTAAAATAACAAGACCCATCTGAATGCAGTGCTCTGGGAAGTGAGCGGGCTTCTTCAATGCTCAATAATAGTTACGCTCGGGCTCTGGTATTCTTATAAAGTTCTTCTTTTTAGAATTTCATTGCAGCCTGGCCTGCCATCAGTGCTGAGTCTCCTCTGATGGGGGAAAGTCTGCTTTATTGGATGGGTATCCTCAAACATAGTTTAAAGGGTCTTTCTGGAGGATCTGCTGGCAGAATCGTAACATACATTTGTCCCCTGATTAAAGGACACCCCTTTGGGGATGATTTATTCTATCGAATAATTTTCCCAGAGGAACTTGGGAAAGGACTTGAGGCGGTTATGTTCATTCTCTATATGAAGAATAAGAAATATCCCCAATTATGATCAGTGTACCCAAAACATGTCTTAAACCAAAATAACATTATTGTCATAGAGCTCTAAAGGAATGTTTACAATTTCTCTGTACGTAGGGAATTGGAAACACAGATTTTGTTAGCTTTCTTGTTTTTTTTGTTAGTTAACTTATTACCCTGAATTTAAGATGTATCTATATTGGTTACAAAGGATAATTATACCTATGACATAGGAAATATAAATACATTTAAGGCATTTAGCATAGTAATCATGCAATGAATGTTTATTCTCATTGTTATTTCTCTCATGAAAGATAAAATATTTCGAGAAATGCCATTGAATTCATTACTATTATATATTTGACTTTTAAACACTAAAATAACATATTTTAACAATTTATCAAATCATCGAATCCCAGATGTTAAGTGACTTGACCAAAACCAATGTGGTATTTTCAAAAACCGTGTTGTAAATTCTTTCCTCCCATCAAGAAGCAAACATAATTCTTTTCTCTTTGAATGTGGACAGGACTTAGTGGCTTGATTCTGCTGCATGGAATGCAATGGAAGTGAAAGCTACATGACTTCCCAGACTAGATCATAAAAGGCAACACATCCGGCTCTCTCTATCTCTAGCTCTTGCACTGCTTCCTCTTGGAAACTTGCTGCCATGCTGTGAGGAAGTCTAGGCTATATATAGGTATTTTGGCCAACATAGCTTACTGAAGTCCCAGGCAGTAGCCAGAGTCAAAGCCAGACATACGAGCAAAGAAGTCTTTGAGATGCCTCCAGTCCCAGGCACCATCTGAGAGGAACCGCACAGGAAGCCCCGAACAGAACCCACTACTGAGGCCTGACACTCCCAGAATTATGAAAGGCAAAATAATAATTGATTACTTCTGTGTATACCATTAAGTTTGGTGTGCTTTTTATGTAACAACAGGTAATGAGAACAGATAATAAAAGCACCAGAATTAGAACTCAATTACATTGACTTTTGTTCATTGCTTTGATTGTTCCATGATGATAATTTCTTGACTTTCACTTGGTTTAAATTAGAATGTACAAAATGCTTATATTTCAGGTATACTGAGCATCTTAGACTCTTTTCAGAAAACGAAATAACTGGGAAGCATATCAGAGATTATTTATTTGAAACTGCTCATTATATGAATGAAAAAAATTAAGACTCAGCATTCATCATGTGGGCCATTGTAAGTGGTGACATGCAGTGCTTGTTTAAAGACTGTTAGGTGTCTAACTGTGGCATCATAGATGGCAATGATAACAATCCTAAGCAATGGCGTTTGACCAAGTTGTTTCAAACACTGTTGACTGACAATGTGAGGTGAGTCATCATCAGGTTCACTTGATCAAATCATTTGGACTTCCACTTGAATTTTGGAAGGGCTGAATTATGCCTGAGAAATGAATTTATTTTCTAGTATCCACTTCATTTTGTGCTTTGTCGACAGAATCGAAATATTCACTTTAATGCATACGTAAGTGCACACGCATTCGGTAATTCATTTGTATACTTTTACATTATAGTTTGAAAGCTTCTCTCCTTTTCTCTTGAAAGCGATTGGAAGAAATGGATTAGAAAATTAAAAATAGAAAGGACGGAATCGAGTGTGTGACTAGCAGGATGTTTGCTGAAGGAGCCAGTCTTCTGTGGTTGGGTGAGAGAAATACTTACTGCTGCTGCTGACAGCGCCAGGGTCTGGGAGACTCCTGGGGGAAGATTGCAAAAAAGTGGTGGGGAATTTCTGTTTTTTTTTTTTTTTTTTTTTTTTTTTTGCTTTTGCTCACTCTGCATATATCTGCCTGAGGGAATAGAAAGTTAATCTCTTTCCTGTTGCTGCCTGTGCTTTTTAGCGGCTGCAGCTCTGCTGGTTCCCTGAGGCTGATTGAAAGAGGGAGGTTTGGGAGGCTCAGGTGCCGCCTCCTACAGCATTTGTTACGTTAAACGTAGAGCGGGCCCTTCTCCCCTGCCGAGTGCTCAGGGTGCAGTTTTATTGGTGCCCAATACCCCCTTTTACATGACACATTCTTGAATTTCTAAACCTTTTACACTTATAAGTTTAATTTTAGTTGAATTACTGTGGGTTTTTAAGTATCTTTGTTTTCGCTTTGGTTGGGTTGTGAATGGATTGATTTCTGATTTTTGTCTCGTCCTCAGGGAGGAAGAGATGTGCCTGAGAGAGAGGACACTATAACTTTCCGGTGTGTCTGGGCATTAACATAGATAGGCATGGCCAAGTAGGGGAAGGATTGGGCTGTTTTTCTTCTTTTTTTTTTCTTGGTCAGTGGCCTAGAAAATGGCAGAAGTATTTCCGATTATTAGAAGAAAGTGAAACTAGCTACCTTTGTTATGTTCCTATGGTTCAGAGAGTAGAGTCATTTGAGAAAAAGCTACTGATGTTAGGAGAGCTAAGTTCATTCCCAGGTCCATCATTTATGAGACATGTATGTTACTTAACTTTCTGGAACCTCAGGTGTCCTGTTAAATGGGAATAATAATAATTACTTTATCATTTAAATGAGGTATCAATCCAGCATTTAGGATTCTTTCATTTGTTTTTTTGTCGTCGTTTTCCTTGGGTTCTTGATAACATAATCTAGGCCAAATTTTTTAATTTAGTATGTTTAATATAGCGATAACCAAATCAAGGAAGAGAAAATAAGATAATTCCATTGGTATTTTATGTATAAAATAAAAATTCAAGTTTAAAAAGTTTTAACTAATAAAAACAGAAATATTATGTCTGAATCTTTGTTGTGCTAAAAGTTCAGTCTCGGAGAGTCTTTTTAAGAGTGCCTCTTCCCCCCTCCTCACCCACACACAATTTCCTGGGCAAAGTGATACTTTAACTCATTCTGAATAAATTAGTTTCCAATAAACTTAAAACAAGTGGTATCATCTTTGTTCCAGAAGATGAAAGCGTATTACTATAGTTATGCTAAATTTTTTTTCAAAGAAATTACTCCTGCTGAGTTTTATTATTGCAAAGATTATGTTCCATCTCAGGAATGCTGCTGTAGGTTTTATGCACTAAGCTGCTTGTACAGGATAAAGACAAGGTAGTTGCTAGGACTGGTGAACAGTGATAAATATTCCTTTTCATTTTTCTGACACATGATTGCACTCTTGTAAATGAGGGGTCCCCCACCCCTGGGCCACAGACTGGTACCAGCCCACAGCCTGTTAGGAACCGGGCTGCCCAGCAGGAGGTGAGCGGCTGGCGAGGGCGAAGCTTCATCTGTATTTGCAGCCGCTCC
Organism: Rousettus aegyptiacus; assembly: GCF_014176215.1. Lineage (NCBI taxonomy): Eukaryota > Metazoa > Chordata > Mammalia > Chiroptera > Pteropodidae > Rousettus > Rousettus aegyptiacus. The sequence continues at coordinate 15,250,152 of NW_023416285.1, forward strand.
CCAGCACTAGCAACACCACCTCAGCTCCACTGCAGATCCTCAGGCATTAGATCCTCATAGGAGCACAGGTCCTTGGCGCCAAAAAGGTTGGGGACCGCTGCTATAAATCATCAAAATGCAATCCAGTGAAATTTAGGGTGTGAAATTAGAAGGTCTGATCTGTTGCTTTATAAATGAACTGAAGTTTCTTCCAAGTTACATTGAAGATCCAGGAAGGAAATCCTGTTATATAAATTCTAAGAACCACAGAACAATGGCATTGCATTTAAGGTGAAAATCTCCTATTGTTAAGATTATGCTTGAAAATCCTAGAAGGCAACTCACTGGAGACTGTCCTCGTTGTGAGGAAATGACACTGCAGCCAATTTTTCCTCCAGCATGGAAGCAGTTGGCTCTCGCTTTGTGTAAGCACCCGGGGAAGGCACTAGCTTGCATTTGGGGCCAGGTGGTGTGGAAAAGCAGTGCCTCTTTAGCCCTACATCACACTCACTGAGATCGAGGCGAGAGCTCACATCCAAGAGACATATGGACCTCTGCTGAGGGGTGGCCGAGCCACAGCCCCATGTCACACCCATTCCCAGAGCAGAAAGTGGAATTTGGGTTGGAATCAATGACATTCCTTGTGTAGTTATTTCTGTATCTCCCTGTCTCTCTGACATTCTCTTTTTTACCTGAGAGCATATAATTAAACACTAAAAAGTTAAATGTGCCTATAATTGAACTTCCCTGAATATGCATCGAACTTTTCTCATTATTTTTAAATTCCTGTTTTCAGACTCAGGTTTTATTAGTGGTTCTGATTGACTTCTCCTTTTATCCCTAGAGCTCAGAGTCACAGAGGCTGATAGAGGATGATACAAGTTTGCTGAACGGCTGACGTACCGTCTCGGTTCCCTGAGACATTGATCCTTACTGGTGTCTGCTCGACTCCACAGGGGACCACAGAGCTTTCTTAGGTGGTTGGGCTGTCTCTTTTGTTCAAAAATGTTCAGCCTTTTCCTCTGTCACAGTGAATAATTTATTTAATACAGTCAACTACAGTCAGGCAAAAAAAAAAAAAAATTGTGTTTTCTCAAAGCAGAGACAAACTCTCCATTCTGGTAAAGATTTTTTAAAACAGTATTCACTGAGAAGAGGCGTATCTTTTGGTTCAGAATGTGGACCTTTGATACACTGAGGTTGAACCTGTGAACTCAGAAGTTCTGAAGCAGCGTGGAACAGTGAAAAGAGCACAGGGATTGAGTGTGACACACGCCAGATTGCAGGTAATGAGAGCTGATACTTACAATAAGCCAGATCCTGTTATAAAAGCTTTTCCTATATTGGCTCATCTTTAATCTTCTGCCAAATCCTATGAGGTAAGTCTTTATCTCTGTTTTAAAGTAATGGAAACACAAGCACAGAGAAGTTCAACAACTTGCTCCAGGCTACCCAGCTTGGAATTAGCAGATGTGGGATTTGAACCTAGGCAATTTGGCTCAGAGCCTACATACTTAACTGCTCTATGGTTTCCCTCTATCTCATCTAATCTTTGTCACAACTCTGCGATGCAGTCACTATTATTTATAATTCACACGTGAAGTTAAAAGTGAGCTCAAATTCACCTGCTTTTAAGGGGACAATTCAGAACTTGGGTCTACTTCTCTTTAAAAAGTAATAATTGTCAAAATACTGTTTCAAAAAGGGACCTGAGTTTAAGCTGTGGTCATGCCTCATACTAGCTCCGTGACCTCCTGTCAGTCACTTATCCTTCTGCAGACTCAGTTTCCTTATCCATAAAGTGTAGATGATGATATAGCTCTGCCCACCATGCAGGTCTGAGGATAGGAGCAGATGAAGTAGTATCTGCGAAAACTGGTTTCTTTCCAGTGTCCCTGGCAGTGAGTAAGGGAGCCTGTTTGGATCATTTCTCTCTTTAATTTTCTGAGAGATGATGTAGTAAGCTGTAACCCAGAAGAGTTCCTGTCCTTTTCTAAGCATAGAAGTTCCTATCTAGGAGGCGCTTGGGCACTGAAGTGCTTGGATCTACTTCGTCAATCTATTTGGTAGAAAAATTTCTAATTTTTCTGATTTTGAGAGCCACGGCTCAGATAGAACCTGGAGGAAATTAAGAAGGTACTTAAAATAACGCCAGACATTTTTGCAATAATGACAAAATATTCTGAGGAAGAAACCTGTCTCCCAAAACAAGTGACCCTGGTAGTTCCTCATGATGAAGAAGATTTATTCCCATGCCACACTTATAATTTTATAATCTGGGCTATTAGAATACGGAAAGCCTAAGAATGTGATTATGATGTCATATAAGGACTGATGTTATTTTTAAAACTCATTAAACTTTGACTGAATATTGACAAAAATTATCCCAAATCTACAGAGTATGACTCTATAAGTCTTGGCATGGAGGAGGCCAGGGAAGGCAGGAGTTGAACCATGATTATGAGGAATGGGATTTATAAGAGTTAATCGGGTACCAGTGGAAGGAACTGTAGTGGTAGACTGGTTTGTAGAGTAAATGGGGAGGTGGGGGCTGGCTCCAGGTACTAGTAAGAGGCCATTCAACTGGAGCTCCACTTGCTCTCAATAGCTCCTGGGACTGTGCTTCTTTAAATTCTTATTTCGGTTATCAGTGCTGTGTAATTTTTGTGTGTGGGTTGACTGGGTGGTGTTCCTGTTGGGTTTGCCTTGCATATTCACATGACTACACGGAGCTGGAGGGTTGGCTATAGGTCAGGCTCAGCAGGACCGCTGAGATGGCTGTGCTTCTTTCTCTGTATGGTTTTTCATCCTCAAGGAGGCTAGTCATGGCGGGGGCGACAAAAGGAGGACAAACCCCAAACGTATAAACTCCTTTCAAATTTCTATTTATTTCATATTTGCTGGTGTCTTATTGGCTAAGGAAATTCATGTAGCCAAACTCAGAATCAAATCAGGAAGAAACTCAACAGTGGTGTGGATACTGGGAGGTGAAATTCACTGGGGGAGATTCATTTAAGAGTCTGTGATAGTCCGCTCTCTGTTCTTTCCCGTATGCAAATACACGCATCCTTTCTAAGATTCTCAGAGTCTCACCTGATCATAACATCATGCAAGAAGCTTATGAATTCATAATTTACATCAGGTCTGGATGTAGGTGGGCCCTTTGGGTCCCATTCCTCTTGATCTTGAGACCTGTGAACTAAAAAGATAAGGTTATTCCACTTACACTCAATATTTAATGGCGAGACAGAGGACAGAGTCAAGATACTCACAGTGGACAGTCTCATTCAAAAAGGAGAGGGCACAGTAGGATGTGAGGACAATTTGGCTGTGACATCTCTCACCCTATTGATCGCCAGGGTTGATTCGGCTCATCTGTTCTGCCCCTGGAAGTGGCTCTCTAATCCACTGTTCCCTGTGGCCCCTGCCTCTATCGTTTGAACTTTCGTTTCTGAAAGAAATGGCTTGTGTTTGCAGCTAAGTAGCTTTCTCAACCCGCTTCCTACTTACAGAAGGTCGGGGTCCCAGAGCCTCTTCATTTTGAACTGCCTCCGCCCCTTTCCATCCGAGCTGGTACAAGACTTTTACATTTGACCACTCAGTGGGAATTCTGTGACTCAGACTGGATTCACCTTGTGCCCCTACAGTCATATCCATATTCTTTTTGAGACAGAACTCTCTCTATTTTGGTCTGCATGTCAGGGTGCTGCGGGATATAACCTTTAAGAATTTTAGAAACTCTTTATTCCAGTCAAGAGGGTCTAACTAGGCACTCTGCTAAGTCTTTCTGAGATCTTAAAAGGTCTTATAAACTTTCGATTTGATCTCAGCCTTGAGGTCATTTCTTATGTATTGAATCATCTACTGACTAAAAAATAGTGAAAATGGGAAAGAGTTTTGTTTTTATATCCAGTACATCCTGATTCTTTTATATTTTCTTGAACTTCTGCTTGCAAACTGAATAGTTTTCTTCATAGCCAACTTCTCTCTTCCTTATACAAGAAAGCCAGTTGGCACTTTCAACATTCTCCCTGGAACTCTTAGAAAGATGCACGAGGCCTTTTTCTATCTTGCAAATTAATATTGGCAATAGTTTTGCCAATTGATTTTACTACACACCAGAGCTGCTACCCTTCCAGCCTCCAATGGCAGGTTCCTCACTGTAATAAACAGAATAATGACTCCTTAATGTGTCTATGTCCTAATCCTCAAAAACTGTGATTATGTTACCCTCGTGACAAAACAAACAAACAAACAAACAAACAAACAAAAAAACTTTGCAGATGTGATTGAATTAAGGATCCCGAGATAGGGGAATTAGATTGGATTATGTGTTCTGAGTGTAATGATGATCACAAGTGTCCTTAGAAGGTGAAGGGAAGAGAGAGACAAGATAGGGAGAGGTAAGGAGATGTGATAATGGAAGCAGATGGGGACGGTGGAGGGAGGAGTGGAGAGAGAGAGAGAGAGAGAGAGAGAGAGAGAGAGAGAGAGAGAGAGAGAGAGAGAGAGGAAGAAGGAGAGATAATATCCATTTAAAGATAGATTTGAAAATGGAAGACGGGGCCACAAGTCAAAGAATACAGGTAGCTTCTAGAAGCTGGAAAATGCAAGAAAATGTTGTTTTTCGTGGAGGCCCAGGAAGAATGCAGCTCTGCCAACACCTTGATTTTAGCTGTCTAAGACCCATTTTGGACTTCCAACACTCAGAATTATAAGATTATATATTTGTGTTGTTTTAAGGTGCTAAGATGATTTGTTACAATAAGTGATTGAATCCATCCCATTTAATGAGTTCTAGTAAAAATAAGTCTGGGTTGAGAGATTTCCAAGAGCATCTGAATTCAGAGAAATAAAGGTGGCATTGTCTTCCTTTCCTTTCCTTCCTTCCCTTACCTTCCCTTCCCTTCACTTCTTTCCTTCCCTTCCCTTCCCTTCTTTCCTTTCCTTTCCTTTCCTTTCCTTCCTTTCCTTTCCTTTCCTTTCCTTTCCTTTCCTTTCCTTTCCTTTCCTTTCCTTTCCTTTCCTTTCCTTCCTTTCCTTTCCTTTCCTTTCCTTTCCTTTCCTTTTTTTTTTTGAAACAGTTCAAGTGTTTTAGTATTCTACTAAAACTTCTGTGAGCTACTAGTCCTTAGTTAGATATTTTAAACATTTTCTACACATCTTGGTTCCTATTCAATTTTTTTTTTCATTAAAAAAAAATTCAAAAAGATATTGCCTGGCATAGAAAGTACTAAGATCCATGTATGTTAGCTTAGTGAAAATTTGTATTGTCTTAACCATGAAATTTTAATAAATCAATTAACAAAGGAGGTTGGTGTGATAGAGTCATAACCTGCAAATCTTTTGTCTTTCAGCTGCATGCTTGGGTGGTTATTAATGATGGCTATTTGATGCACTCATGTGGAAAGACAGTAAGTCATGGCAGCAAAGTAGCAGCTCTCACTTAGGACCTAACCCTGGGTTTGTGGACTAGGAGCCAATCAGCTCACCTGAATGCTAAATGTTTACTGGGGCCCGAGTATCAAGGATGCTCTTACAGGTATACTTTGCTCACTAACCAGAACAACTCAAAGAAGAGCTATGGCTATTCTGAGAACTTCAATGATTTGACAAATGGACATGTGAGAAATTTATAATAAGTTGCTCAGAGAGCTGCTAATTTAATTTCTTATTTTAACTACTGTGAGAGTTCAGGGTGTCAATATGTCTTGGGAATACTCAAGTGAAAATGAAAATTTTAAGTAGAATTTCAGTCTTTTCTAAGGATAGAAGAAAATGCCTATCGTCCATGAGTCTAAGGTTAGTCTTATTAATTAATAAAGAAATACTTCTTGAATGTTCCTAAGAGTATCTATGCATTTTCTGCACTAGCAATGCTTGATCAGAGGAGGTGAATTATTGGGTTGTCGGCAAGCGTGTGTTTTTTACATGCGATTGAGTTAGTTCTGACTCCTGGAGACCCCATGAATGAGCGAGCCCTGCTCAGCTCCTGTGTACTCCTCCCTGTGGCTTCTTTTAGAGAGTCAATCCATCTCATATTCAATCTTCCTCTTTTTCTGCTGCCTCCATTTTTTCCAGTATTATTATCTTTTCCAAAGACCTTTGCCTTCTCATGATGTGCCCGCAGTAAGATGGCTTCAGTTTTGTTGTTTTTTGCTTCCAGTGATAGTATAGATTTATTATACTCTAGGACCCATTTGTTCATCTTTCTGGAGCCCTAGGGTATCCTTAGAGTTCACTTCCAACGCCGTATTTCAAAATGCAGCAGTGAGGTGCTGGCAAATGTTTAACAACTGGCTATCAAGGTTGGGGTGGGGGAAGGGAGGCCCTGTTAGCAGCACCTGTCAGTTTCCACAGTGTAAAAACCCTACTATGGCCAACTGAGTATCACTGAATTGGGTTTGCCCTGTTGACTCACACCAGCTGGTACAGTGTGGCATCACCACTAAGATCACCACAAAGAGATTTCAGGAGCAGAAGGTACACAAAAGTGATTTCTTTTGGGGGCTCTTCTAAACAACTGCATTGGGATTGAAAACATTGTAGATATGATGGTGAGCAGTTTAAGGATTTTTTCTTTTCCTTCCTTCCTTCCTTCCTTCCTTCCTTCCTTCCTTCCTTCCTTCCTTTCCTCCTTTCCTCCCTCCCTCCCTCCCTCCCTCCCTCCCTTCCCTTCCTTCCTTCCTTCCTTCCTTCCTTCCTTCCTTCCTTCCTTCTTTCCTTCCTTCCTTTCCTCCCTCCCTCCCTCCCTTCCTTCCTTCCTTCCTTCCTTCCTTCCTTCCTTCCTTCCTTCCTTCCTTCCTTCTTTTTCCTTCTTTTTCATATGAAAAATAATTTAAAATTGCACCGATAACATGAAGAACAATGATATTATTCTTCCTAAACATGTCTTATATTAAAGATCATTGAGTCTAAATCCTGACCTGCCTCAGACATGGGGATGCTGACAAAAGCAGCCACTCCACATGACAAATCCATGTAGGTAACTGGAATACTTGCCGGTTTCTTTCTTTCTTTCTTTCTTTCTTTCTTTCTTTCTTTCTTTCTTTCTTTCTTTCTTCTTTCTTTTCTTCTTTCTTTCTTTCTTTCTTTCTTTCTTTCTTTTTTTGGTGAACTGTGATTCCAGTTTTAATTTTTTCAGAGACGTGTTATATGAGAGATTAAAGGCCTTTTTTTTTTAGTGATTCATTTAAATCAATTATGAATAAGCTGACATCCCTGGGAAGCCTTTGAATATTTTATTATGTGTACCAATGGTGCTTCTAATTGGATATAGTTATACTCAGCTACTTCAACTCACACTTTCCCCAGTGTAGCCTCCCAACCCCATATATCTTAGAGCTGCTCTGTTAAAAAGAAAACATTCAAAGTTATTCAAAACAGAATGAGAATAAGAGAACCCTATGACGCGATCTCATTGTTCTGCATCCCTTAAGGTGGAGGCTGGAAGCATCAGTTCTGACCTAGATGCATTACAGGTTGGCATGGAGTTCATCTTATCAGATGGCCTCTCGAGCTGTGCTTAGTAGGGATGACTAAGTGAATCAGCTGATCTGTCTGGGAAGCATGTGCTCTGTGTGTTCCCCACAGTACGAGTATTCAAGTACAATTTGAGGATAATAAACCTGTCAGAGCCTCTGAGGACACCTGAAATGGCCCAGCGCTTAGGAGTTTATTAGATTAAGTGGGTGGTGCTATACTTTCTTTTACCCCAGGCAATAACCCAGGTCTATATCGTTTGTCATAATCTAGGTACTGAAACCAGGGACTGGGGTAGGAGGGTGATTAAGCCACTTGCCCACCAATATGTTTAGAATAATGCACAATAATGTCTGTTCGATCATGCTCTTCTCAGTTGCTTATAATAATAGCTAAAGCTGTGGAAACACTGTAAATGTCTTCAAATAAGAAACTAAAAAAATTAAATTATAACTCAGTGGGATACAATAGGATTCTATGCAATCACTAAAAACATGTAAATACATATTGATGTATTAGGTAGGGTTCTCTGGGGAACCCTAATTAATATATAGCAGTTCATACAGATGTATTTATATTTGATATATATATGTATGTAGAGTAAGTTCGCACTTAACTGTTATTTATAGCTTTTTGGATAGTGGTGGTAAAATGACATAAAACAAATCAGCTTTACCATAGGCTAATTGATATAAACAAAGGTTTTTTTGGCATCTCATCAACATTATTAAAAAAAAAAAAACTGAACAAAATAATGTTATTGGAGAACCTTTTGTGTGTGTGTGTGGAGAGAGAGAAAATTGAAAGAGACAGAGACAAAGATATAATTATTATAAAGCATTGACTACAATTATGGAAGCTGAGAAGTCTTATGATCTGCTGTCTGCAGACTGGAGGCTCGATGCTTCTAGTGCAAGTCTGAGAACCAGGGGAGCCTGCGGTGCAAAAGTCAGTCTGAGTGCAGGAGACAAATGTCCCAGCTCAACAGTCAGGCAGAGAGGACGAATTCTTCCTTCTTCCACCTTTTGTTCTATTTAGGACCACAGTGAATTGGGGACTGGGTGAAGCTCATGTCCAGTTGGGAGGGCAAGCCGCCTTACTCATTCTCCTTGCATCTGGAAATGCCCTCTCAGACACAGCCAGACATGACCTTCAAACAAATATCTGGCCACCTCGTAGCCTGGTCAAGTCATCATACACAATTCACCATCACAATTTAGTAGCCCCTAATGAATGCATGATGTATATAATTAAGTAAAAATCATTTATAGTAGATCTCATGTATATAAAAAATGTATATATACACACATACGTATGTAAGTAACGAGAAGGATTAAGAGATTTGAGGATTATGAAGATTCTTCTTTCTCTTTTGTCTATATTTCTACACTGAACAGATGCCACGTAATAATGAAATAACAGCAAAAAGTTAAAAATAAAAAGAAAAATTTTTTTTTTTTTTTTTAATCAACACTCAGTGTAAGAAAGACCTTTATAAAGCTCTAGCTGTGGCCCTGTCTTTCGGGACTTATTTCATTTACCCCGCCCCCCCGCCCCCATTCCTACGTATATTCCTCCCCTCCACCATCCTCACCCCCTGAATCCTCCTTATGGGGAATGCTACATGAACCCCAGGCAGTAGATTGAATGGTTTTGCTTCCTACACCCGAGGATTCACCTCAGGACCATATTGTGCAGGTAAAGACCGGCACACAGGAGTTTTCTCATGAAGGTCAGGGACGTTGGAACTACTTTTAACATTCCAGCAGGAAAGAGGGTCACTGCCGGAGCCTAGTGGCCGACACGCAGGTGATGGACCATCCTGACTGGCATCCTCACTGACGCGGACACTCAGGCCACAGTCTCAGCCTTCCTTGACTTGTCTTCTATCCCTTCCAGTGACATGCTCCTGCCACAAGAGACTGCAGAGCCTGGAGAAATTCTCAAGTAGCTCATCGGGATGCAGCTGCCCTCTTGTCTCAATCCTACTTAATGTCTATGTCAGCATATCCCTCGCCTCCTCTAAGTCTCGGTCTGAGAGCTGTGTTTTTAGCTTTCCTAAATGGAAGCTTGTCTCAAGAGGAGGATTAGCCAATTGGCTAAAGAACAAAGAATCAATTTAGTTTAAAATAGTTCCTTTAATGGTGGTATTTTGCATCCACAGTAACTTTCCAAGGCACTGTGTGCTTTTGGCTGAAATCCTCCGGGAGCCCAGAGTGGGCTTGCTTTTCACCATTAGGCAGGGAGGGGTTGCAGAGGACCCCCTGTTTTCTGTTGGAGTGAGAAGCTGAGACAGAAGAGGATATAACTTTTAAACTGTCTGAAATGCAATGGCAACTACTTCGGGTGTTTCTTGGGTGTTTTAGTTCAATAAAAAGAAGCTGGAAAGTTATCAAAACTTATAGGGAGAGGATAGGTAAAGAATTTATGGACTTGCCTATATACCAACTAATTGATTACAAGAAATGATCTAACGAGGTCCCCTGGCACTGATGTATATCTCTAGCAACATGGGACTCACAATTGTTGTTTTAAAGTACAAAGTCTCATTTTATGGCTAGCCAGATAATTAGGACATGTCTCTCATTTGAAGTCGATAAATGAATTTAGGCAACATAATAACTAAAATTGGGAATAATGCCAAATTTTGAGATATATGGAGAAGGTGCTGATTAATTCTTTAACATCACCACAAAATTTACCCCCCACCAGGATTAAATGACACATGTGCTTTTAGCATTTTTGTTTGTTTGATTTGTTTTTCCAAGAGTTTAAAATATAAAGCAATACACAGGCTGATAAAGACAAAATAATTTTCTAAGTGTTAAACACCAGGTAAAAAAAATATTTCTTTTCCATACAATATTTGTGAACTGAGGCCAAGGAGTATCATCTTCCCCCAGATCGTCCAACTAAAAAGTCATTGAGACAGGTTTTGAACTTTCTAGCTTTAAAGATGTTTGGCTTCTGACAAGCCACGTGATCTTCCAGATTTGTAAACAGCACCCACATATAGAGAGTTGCTTTTTTAGAAAACCTAGAGGCGAGAGCAAAATTATCTAAAAAGAATTTGTCGAGTAGGCGAATGTGAGGCGAATCAAGTCTGGAGGCTGGGAAAAGGGTGCTGGGCTGCATCCCGAACGCCGCCAAATGCCGAGGCATCCTACAACCCACAGAGAATGACGAGGCTAGATACAGATGGAAAGGCCAGGGCGAGAACCCAGACGAAGGGGTCAGTCGTGAGTTCTTTGGAGACTGTTCCTCAGTGCCCAGGACAAAGCCTTCCTCGTATAAATATCCTTGGTGATCTCTAAATGTTTCCCAAATGAAGGAAGAGAGTAGTTCAGGATACAGGAAGTGAGGACCCAGACTGAGGCTGAAATTACCAGGATATAGAGCCCCACCCAGCCTTTCTGTCCCAGGCCATTCTTATATTACCTGATGCCTGGCTTTATTTTCTCTTGGAAAAAACAAAAACAAAAAACCCAACCTAGGAAATCTTAGTGCAGGGGTTCTGCAGCAGAGGTTCATGGATGGATAGGCTTGGTTGGGAAGGTAGGTCTCTGCGGGGGAGGGTGGGTCTATTGTTGTGTTTATTCATAACATGATTTTTAGAGTGTATGTATATTTTAATAAGGAAAGAGAACTCATAGCCTTCATTAGATCCTGAAGGAGGACTCTGAATTATATTTAAAAAATGGCAATAATAAAATGAGGTAAGGGGAAGACAAGATTCAGAGACTGGCCTTTCCATTCTAATTCATTTCCCTCTCGCCATCCTCAGAAATGCCAGAGTTGTTCTTGACTGCATTCATTTGTTTATGCTGTCCTCCTTCCTTAAGTGCTGTCACCTAGACATTTTATTCAACTACCCACTCCACATCTTTTGGGGCCCAGAACTTTCATCAAGTCTTTTCTGACTGCTTTAGATGGCATTGATTTAATTTGTTCCTGATCTGAATGCCTATAGAACTTGCTGTGTATCCTACCCAATGTATTATTTAATCACATACTGTCTATCCTGATTGTTCTATGAAGCTTACTTTTCAATGCTAATAGGTTAATAGATCCTCAGGCACAAGGACCACATTGTAGATTTGTGGCTTAGAGGACACACTTGGCTCAGTCTTTTCCCCTTACTGTGTGCCCTTGAACAAGTTATTAAATCTCAGTATCTTTTAGTTTTCTCCTCTGCCAGAATGATGGTAATAATAGAACCTACACCATTCAGTTGTTGGGAGGATAAATGAGGTCATGCATAAAAGGTGCTTAGCATAGTCTCTGGAAAACAATAAACTGATTGTTGCTCTTCGAGCATATTCATTATTACCTTCTACTTCTATTTCTACCTTCTACTATGGGAGCTTTTCTCCTGCTCTTGAATTCCGAGACATTGGTAAAGTCACTTAAGTCTGTTCTGTCTCAGTTTCCTCATCTTTGAAAGAAGGTAATAAGTTTTGTAAACAGGTTTCTTGTAGGGTTCAAAGAAGATAATGAACACAGACTTGCTTTAGATCTTAAGCTCACAACAGCCCCAGCCAGGCTGTCGGTCCTTTCCTGGATTTTCATACTGAAGCATTACTCTCACGTTGTGATCATGTAAGGGTCTCAACCAAGAACTTCCAGGAGAAAATTACCAAACTTTCTTATTGAAGTTAGGAGAAAACACAGTGAGTGATACCCAGGCAAAAGCCAACCTGGGCGGGAGAGAAAGGTTTGGGTGCAGCAAGCCCCTGGGTCTCCCGACTCGTGCTGTTCCTCTGCCCTTGTTGTTTACTGGAGTCATCGACTTTGATGCCTTTCCTTGCCTCCATGCCATGATTTTCCAAATAGGTTAATTTGAGACAGGTGACTTTCTGGGCTTCTAGAGTAGCCCTTGACTAATATAGAGGAGCAAGAGCAGGGCTAGATATTCAGCAAGAGAAAGAATGTCCGGACAGACGTGATTTTTTCCTCTCCTCCTGTTTCTTTTCCAAACAAGAGAAATGGAAGAGATCTTGGAGAATTCAGAGAGAGAAGCAGGCGGCATGCGTCCCACGGGAGCTTCCTGCCACTGCCCAGACAGAGCAGAGGAGATGCCAACAACCTTCACTCCCTTGAATTTGAGATGAACGTATTCCCCCACGTCATCGAGCACCCAGAAATTAGCGAGAAGCACGCCAATGCAGCGCATGGTTTAGGTGAATGTTTGCTCCAAAGGACTAATTCCTCAGGAGGGTGGCAGCACTTGAAGCTGTGTGTGTGTGTATGTGTGTGCACATGCATGCACATGCGTGTGTGTGTATGTGTGTGCGTGGTAAGGGAATCACTGATTACCAGATGTGGCAGCTCTTTGGGGGAACAGCCACCTGACACTGAGAGGTCCCAAGGCAGAGCAGAGCATCAGTGAAGGAATGACTGGCAGAGCCTGCTGCAACAAGAAGAGATTATAATTCCTCCCTCCTACCTGGTTAAGAATCTAAAGTTTTGGGGGGTTGGGGAAAACTGGGGGTCTATCAGTTATGCTGACAGGAGTCTTGTTAAGATACATTTGGTTTGGGGCTCATAGAAACAAGTTTACATACATCTTTAGAACCTAGGGCTTAGATTGTCTTTCCAGCCAAGGAATAAATGTTAATTAAATGCCTAAGCTGACACCCTGAATCTGCACTCACAGCTTTTGCACAGGTGCGTGTATATACACACACGTATATGAGGTACATTACGTACATATACAGTTATTTTTATATCATTGTATCGTGGTAGCTACAAAGGTGTATAAGACTTAGTCCCATACAGCCCCTTGTCCCCTGCTGGTAGTCATTTTATCGAGCTAAGGTTGTAGCAATCACGGGAAAGGCTGCATTTTATAAAATCTAACCTCTTGGAGGCAGGGTCTTGGGGTCTTCTGAGGAGTCTTCATTTTTATACAACTGATTTTCCAATAAATGATTATGAAAGTAATAAACGTTCATGTCAGAAAATCTTAACAAAATGTATAAAAGGCCAAAAGAGAAAATGAAAATCACCCGCGAGGAGACCTTTTTAGAGAAAAGGGATCTCTTTGCTATTTCAATATAAACTCCTTTGCATTCAATTCAATTGGAAAAGCATTCACTGTGCCCCGGAGACCTCTGTGCATATTGGAATAACACAGCCCTCTTGGAGGACCTGGTGATGGAGCAAGGGCTGTAATGATGCTCCTTATACGAAATTCTATACTACCTTGGTGACTTGTAATGAAGTTCCCGCCTAATCACACTTGTCATATTTGCCAAGCCACCGAGGGCTTTCGTGAAGAAAAGAAGCTTTTAAAACTCCAATAACAGGCTAAATAAAATGTGAAAACAGTCTTTTATCCTTCGTTTCTACCATCAGGCTCCAAATGACGGAGTTCAGGAGTTAAGACAAGACTGCATTGCAGTAAACATCGAATGGCAAAGGTGCACTAACTTGCCTTTTCATTCGAAAAGCTTGAGGAGGAGGCCATTGCCAGAAAGATGTGATGCAGATTGGGGCAGACTATTAAGCAGCTGGGTGTCTCCCATGTGTGGGTTGAAATCATCTTTACCAAATTGCCCGAGACAGGTTGTACAAAAGCTATCAGCCTCTGCTTGCTTTTGACTTGCCACCGGTTTCTTCTAGTCATTTCTTATTATTGTCTTTGTGCATAAATGGATCCGTACAGATGACTGCATTTGTTCTTTGGGTTATACGTGCTCAAGAGGAGCTTCTATTTTCAGGGGACAATTTGAGGTAGAAGGGTGGGAGTGGCAGCCTGGAGGCTACAAATGAATTTGGCAATTATGGGCGTGCGCAAGGCAGCCATGTTTCCAAATGATTCCAGGAAATCAGGCAGCATCTGCGCCTTCTGGAGCTTGTTTTTATTGCCTCTGTAGTGGGATCTTTGCTTGGAGGTGATGGCACTGGAGATGAGACAGGTGCAGTGCAAATGTCTCCACGTGTACCCACTGCATCCACCTGTACACCCTACAACAAGCTTGAGCAGAGCAATCAGAGAAAAGGCACAACATAACAAAACAAAACAAAACAAATGCATACAGTCATGAAGAAAATACACAAGCTAGGGAGGATTGGCAAGTGACTGTAATGATGGGTTTCGGGTCAGCTCTGTGTTTTAGATTAAAGTCTGAAAATAAATTCCCACCAGTTTGGAAGAGTTAAGCAACTCCTTGCGAATTGTCCACAGCTGCTCAGATGCTGATTATCTTTCTTTTCTGGAGGCATTCTGGGGAAATAAGGCAGGAAATGAAATAAACCTCATTGTTTAAAATGCTTCGTTTCATTTACGCCACCTTGTCATCAGGACGTAAGACAACTTGCTGTAGGGAGGAGAGTTAAATATTTGGGCCTTTTACTTGCAGTTTACTATAGCCATTTTGTCCTGTGAAAGTTGAAGGTTATCACTTAACAAGATCAAGGGCACCTTTCTCTAATGATTCAGCATGATGGGCTGCATGGCTGCCCATGCATCTTTTGGCAGCTGGAGTAAGTAGGGTCCAGTCCTGGTGTTCTGTGGCCTTGGTTCTAAGAGGAACCCTGGAACTCACATCTCAACTTTGTATCCATTCCAGGATTAAATCCTCCTGGATTTAATTTCATTTAATTTTTAAGAATTTCTTCCCTACCAGATTCATTTGGGGCCATTCACTTTGGACTAAGTTGTGGTTGTGTTTTTTTTCCACAGCTCTTGGACTTCTTTGTCTCTTCCCTCCATCCTACACTTTTCCAATCTTGAGTCCTTCAGAATGTGCCCTCCCCCTTGAGTTCATCTGGGTTTTGTTCATGTCCAATGAGAAGTTGACCATTGGGAATGAACGATGCTCCGGGGTCAGAAGGAAAGAGCTGGGTTCTAGTCGCTGGTGTGCTAGATCCTTATCACCTGGCATAATCTCTTTACGCTCAATGCCTTTTTTACTTATCTGTAAAGTAGAG
Organism: Rousettus aegyptiacus; assembly: GCF_014176215.1. Classification (NCBI taxonomy): domain Eukaryota; kingdom Metazoa; phylum Chordata; class Mammalia; order Chiroptera; family Pteropodidae; genus Rousettus; species Rousettus aegyptiacus. The sequence goes on from NW_023416285.1 coordinate 15,265,548, forward strand.
ATTATTATCGCCATCATGTAGATATTGCGAGGATGGTGATAAATTATTTAAAAACTGATGAAGATAGAAGTAATATGTCTCTGTTTTGACTCAGTTTGATGTTAGAAAGAATGTGTATTTCTCCTAGAGATATATCTGCACTGCCAGAATTTTGGCTTCTAGGTTCAAGTTGGAGCCCAGGTTAAATGGGGCTGTATTAACCACAAGACTCCATGTAACTTCCTTGGATATGTATTTCTGGGAGACCCTTGTATTTTCTCCCATTGTCTGAGCCTGGTAAAAAGAAAGCTATGGACTGAAGATAATTGTTTTATGGCGTGTACTTCAGACGACTCAAAATCAATAGTTTTCTTTGTTGAAGGCACCCAGGAAGTAGAACATAAGGAATCATAGAGGTTTACTATTGCTCTTTGGGACTGATGATAAAACCGTATGGTATCTTCATAACATATATGGTCCAATGCAAGTGAAATTGTATTTCATTACAGTTTATCATTGTCTGATGATAGATAACACTGCATTTTATAACACTTGACACTTAACATGTACCTGATCAAAGATCTAAACTCTTTGTTTCTTTCCTCCTAGTGACTTAGGATTTATAAAAGGAGCCAGAGGAACTGAGGGTGAGAGTGATCAGAAAAAAACAGACTATGCAAAGGCTGCTGTGGCTTTTTAGAGACCAAAGGATCCAGAAAAAAATATTTTTAGTGATAACCCCTTGCCTAGAATGCTCTTAGCATAAAGGTGGGTAGCAGTAATACCAGTAATAATAATAATCATAATAGTAATAGTAGCAGTAATAATAATAGTAATAGTAACAGTAGTAGTAATAATAATAACTAATGCATATTTATGAAGCACTTAGAATATACTGGGATTTGAGCTTCCCATTTTACATGCTTTGGTCTCATTTGAGCCTCATCTCACAAACTCCCTGTGAGTTAAGCACTGCTATTATCCCCATTTTACTGGGAAGAAAGCTGGTCTGAGATAAACTAACTTGCCCAAGCTTGCCCAGTCAGTTGGGGAAAATCTCATTTCAGTGGAGTGGCAGAAGCTGGCGAGGCAAGCCTGTTTTTGTGTCTCCTTGGGCATTTCCCAGCTTCCCAGGCCATTAGGTGTGACCACGTGACAGAGTTCTAGATGATGGGATGAGGGGCAAGTGGCGTGCGGCAGCCCTGTCGGTGCTGGCCTGCATGACCTCTCGTAATCCATCTTCTATGCCTCTATCCTATTTGCCGCCTGGATTTAGAGAACTCTGACTTCAAGTGCTTAGCAGAGACATAAGACCAAAAGAGCTGGGACCATGAATAACCACTTGGTGGAGAGCCACCTGCCAGGGAGGAGCACTTGCATCCTAAATTCAAGTCTGCATATATTATAAACTTTGATTATGTTTAGATGTTGAAATGTAGGTGCTTATTTGGTACAACAGCTTTGTAGCATTTATCCCGACTTCCCCAATCAATACATACCCAGAAAATATATCCTATCGGATAGCACATTGCTCTCTACTTCCACATATGGTTATACAAATAGGTTTACTTATGAGGAAAAGCGAAGTCAACAGATAGTATATCTTCAAAATGCATATGATGACTGAGAATCCTGATGGTTTTGTCTGAGTTCAACATGTTTTATTATAATATACCTTTCTTAGTCTTCTGTTCCATCCTTCTCTTCCTCCTTTCTTCTCTTCCTTCTTGTTAAGGGCCCATTGTGTTCTACCTACCATGCTAGATGGGGATACAGAAAAGAAGAAGATAAATAAATGCAGTTCTTGCCCGTAAGGAGCTCAGAGCCAACGGGCGGGCCAGGATACATGTCTGTGATTATGCTACGATGTGGTGAGGACGGAACAGTTCTACTATGGCGGCACCGAGGAAGGGCATCTGAGCTGACCAGGGAGGAGCAAGGAAGGCAGAGAAAGTAGAGACTGAGGTGGGGAATTTCCTGAGATGTGGGTCTTTCAGTGCTAAAACATGGAAATTTCCACGCAAATCTGGACGAGTTTGTCACCCTAGGTGGAGATAACCTCATTATCTATTCTCAAAGGATAAATAGATGTTTGGGGAGAGCATTCTAGACCAAGGGCACGACAAGCAAAAGCAAGGAGGAGAGAAAGAGCACAGAGAGGTCTGGGGGAATGGTAAGCAATGCAGAGTGGCTGGAGGACAAAGTGCAAGATGCGGAGAAGGAGGCTCAAGAGTTATGTGCAAGACAGACTGTGCGGGGCTGTATAAACTGTATCAAGGAGTGTGGGAGTGTTTTAAGCAGCCGAGCAAATGATGGCAAAGACTGAGGGCCACACTGTAAGTATGGAAGACACTGCTGAAGTCCAGCCTGAGTCAGTAGAGAGGAGAGGTAGTTTTGAGTAGTATTTAGAAAACAAAATCTTTAGTGTTTGGTCATCGATGAAACAAAGGGATCCAGGAAGAGAGCAGATCCAGGATGGCCTGCCAGTTTTGAGAGGAGAATTTCCTAGTTACTAAAACTTGGCAGAGAGCCTTCCTTTCTCCACGCCCGTGTGCGGTGCTGAGTGCCAAGTCTGTGCCCCTGAGGTCTGGCGACCGGCCAAGGAGAGCAGCTCTCCCATCATGTCTCGGCAGGGTGCCTTTCTGCATTGCCTCTGGGCAGCAAAGTACTAGTGCTCCATAACCACTGAGGTCACTTGATGAAGGGGCTAAAGAGCTAACTCAGAAGGCAGACCGGGTGCTAAGTAAATGAGAAAGAGGAATTGATACACAGAGTGGAAGTTCATAGAGATCCTGGCTTCGGGGAAATGAAACTATTTTGGCTCTTGCTTTGGCCTCCCAGAGCCTCCCCAAAGACAAGGACACCCCCGGGACTTCTCCTTCACTTCAGAATGTTGCATTCCCAGTCACCCATTATAGTAACATTTCTACCTGCCGCCTGGAAAAAGTTGCTCTTTCCTGCACTTCAAGTGCCTACACATGGGGGCTCAATGTCCACTGTCTTCAGCTGGGACTATGGGAGCACTCACACCATACCAGATTTTAGACTTATCCTTTTACAGGCACGAGCTTATTTGAGCTTTATCTCACAGCCTCCCTGTGAGGTCAGCACTAGTCACAGGCAATTAGAATCACAAACATTAACGTAATACTTAAAGCAGTTACAGATTTTCTTTACCTGACTATGAGCTCCTTGAGGTTAGGAACTGTATTTATTATTTACTTTCAGACCTGGCATAGTGCCTCGCCCATCTTAGATGCCTCAGGAATGTTTGCAGGATCAGTGGGTGGATTGTTTCCTCCAGAGAAGATAAAACTAAGGATAGGAAGAGAATATAGCTTCGGGAGCCAGTTACCTAGAATCATCTTAAACACTGCAGAGCTGGGGAAACCAAAGGGCTGTCTTCCCAGGTTTGGGTATTTTTCAAGATTAGACCAAAGAACTATGGCATCCATCGTATTCTCTGTTTAGATAAAATAGCATATTTGCACAGGAAAGTGTTGTAAGGTCTAGCTTAGTGCAGAAAAGACAAAAAAAAAAAAAAAAGTTTCAAGTGCAGAGAAAACTGAATAAGAATTGCTCTAAGTTATGAATCTCATTGGATGGTGAAATTAGACACAGAATTTGTGTTATTATTTGTTTCCTGTGGCTGTGGCTGGAGCGTGGTCCTGATTCACTATTCTATATTCCACAGATTGAACTGGGTCTGGGACATAAATGGCAACCTGCTCCGTGAGTTCAGTCAATCGATTATTTAATAAAAATGTATTGCATGCCTATTTCATTTATAGAAATATGTTAAGAGAAAGAAGACAGTATAGTCTAGATACTGGCCTTGAGGAAGATACATTTTAGTTTGTATTTTAAAGAATTCAATGCATTTATTCGAATTGCTATGTCTCTTAATTTGGCTTTCATTTTGAAATGAACCTTGATGGACAATTCATATATTGTACAGATGTTTATTTTGCTATATTACTAACTTATATAATCATGTTGATTAAAGTTTCTTTTGAGACTATCACATACAGACGAGGAGATTGAAATATGGAGAAAATTGATGATTAATCCAAAAGTATATGTTAGAGTAGAAGCTAATATTTCTTTTGTTCAAATCTAAAATTTTCTCGAAGTCTAGGCGTAGTAAACTATCATTAATGTTGAAACTAATGGGCAATCTTCTGGAGACTGATAAAATGTTTGTAATCAAGAAGTGTGTATTATCATTAAGTCTGTTGTATTATTAATTCTTGCACAATCTTAGAAGTAAAAACAAAAACTCTATTTTCATTGGTTTCAGCTTGTTTCAGATTTAAAAACAGAAGCACACATTTTAATTTTCATAGATATTTTGAGGATATACCCTGCTTTGAAATACAAAAGCATAATAATAATAAAAAAAGAAACCTACACTGTCAGAAAGGGAAAAAAAATAACCTATAAAACTAAAAACAAGCCTAAGAGTAAATCTTTATGACTTTTATGACTTTCGCCAATTATAGATTCTTCCTTTATATATATATATAATTTTGGTGACAGCAATCTCATTTACTTCTAACTAAATGTAAATATAACATTAGTTATATATTTTGAAATTTCAAATTAATCAGCCAGACAAGTTTCAAACCAGATATTTCTCTAACTGTGGTCGTTGGCTGTAAAGGATGTAAATCGCTAATTCGAGTTTAGTTTTGAAGGATTGAAATAATAATAAGATCGGGGAGAAAATTGACAGAAGAAAATGCTGCAGATAAATTAGCTGAACATGTGCTGGTTTATGAGGGAGCTTTGCCACCCCTGGAAGGAAAGTTTGCTCCTTGCGCTGGCAGGGTCATTTCCTAGTTGTCACTGGTTACAGGAAGAGTACCATTCCCCACGTTCTGATGATTTCAAACTCGGTTTTCTCTTTCTAAAGGAGTCCATGAAAAAGTGGAATGTGGTTAATGCCAAATCAGTTGCTGTTCGTGCCTTTAAAAAACATCCGTTAGGCCTCAGTGATTTGCACAAAGCACACGATTAGACCAAAGCTTAACACGGACCAAGAGAACATACAGCAGCATAAGGTGTGAGAGAAGCTGAAAACCTCAAACTTTCACAGCAAAAAAGGGAGACGATGGCTCCAGTAGCGGAGGGGTAAAGCTCCCACTGTAGTATCAGCAAGACACTGTGGTGTTTGGAATTTACCGGGGTCATGGTCCACCATAATTGTAGGTCATGGCGCTGTGTAATTTTCCTTTATGGTCCTGTGTGTAATATCTGCCCCCATTCCACAACAGCATAACTTTGATTTCTTAACCATCCCCTTTCCTCTCTAGCATTATTAAAATCTCCTCCTGAGATCTCAACCTCTCATTTTGCCCTTCTGTAAATTCATCCTCAGAGCTACCGGGAGGATCCTTCTGAAAATGTAGTCTTGAACAGACCACTTTCCTGTACAATAGACTTCAGTGTCAGACTCCCTGACGTGGTATAGAAAGTTCCTCACAGAATGGTTCATAATTACTTTACTGGTCCTATCTTTTACCTTTTCTTTCTCATGCACGATCTGGCCATTTTAACTACCTCTGAATGTATTGTAACATTTTGTCAACACTAGTCTTTACATTTGTCATTCTCTTCTTGGCCACCTAGAACATTGCCCTCTTCTGGGAAGCTTTCCAAGCAGAGGTGAATAGTTCTTCTCATAGCTCTCAAGCTTTATCATCCTGAACCTCTGGAGGTTGGGGCAGGGAGAGGAGGAGATGAGTTTTCAAGAGGAAGTCCAAGACCCCCTGCACTTTGCTGAGAAGCAATCCAAAGGGATACATTAGAAAAGTCACATCTCCTGAGAGCCAGACCTTTAACTGTTTCACTAATCATGTGAGAATACCACCCTCCCGCCCAGTGCTAGTAAGTGATGAGTAAGGCCTTTTATAGTTATAATGATGATGACTAATCATCACGGCTTGCTTGCTAGGGGCTAGGCACTGTGCTAAATGTTTTTATGTGGACCATCTCCTTTCATCTTCACAATCCCCTCATTATGTCATTATTATTATTACACCACATTGTATACATGATGAAAGTGGGATTAGAGAATTTATATGATTGTCCAAGGTAACATAGCGAGTAGGTAGGGGAGTAGAAGTTGACTCTCTTTGTCCAACTGTCCTCTTAATACTATGCAATAAAGCTTTTTATTTTGACCCCTCCACAGAAAGGGATAAAGGGGCTGTTTGAATTCCTTACAAAAGTTAATATCTGCCTTCCTTATTTAAATATATGGACTACACCTCTTTCAAACTTGTATTCCCAGCACCTATCATTGTCCCTAACATATGCGAGTAAATGCATAATTGAATTATAAATGAGGACTGGCCAATATAAATATTCTGGCATTGTAGAGTAAGTGGAGATTAGGGATATGTACTACATATCCCTAATCATAAAAATGTTTCTACCTTAGGACAAGAAGCCTGAAACAAAATGATACAGAGCCCAGAGGTTTTACATTCATTTTTATTCATTTGATTTTGGTTGTATTTTTATTTTGGGACCTGTCAAAAGAATTAACATCCAAACAATCCCAATGTTTATAGGTGTTCTCAATCTCTACCATGAACTTTTAGAGAAAGATAAAGTTTTCATAAGGCCTAAGGCTTTAAATTTATTTTTAGTATTTTACTTAAAACTGTACCTAAACTTCCTGGAGTGACTCAGTCAAGGAAATGTCACACTACTGATTCCCTTGCTAACACTGAGGCCCAAGTTCACACTGTGGACCCTATGCTAGGGAAAAAAAAAAAAAGTCTCACTGAGATCCTAGAGATTTTCAGTGGCAGTAATGATCCTTCAAGAAGAGTAGCTTCGAGTGTTCTGTCCTGTAATATGAAATATCACTCAGCAAGCTGCACTCTTCAATAATTTTTATAGCAAAACATAACACGCTTTTCCAGCAAGGTCTGAAATATCAATAAAAAGGTACAAATGGACTGGCCTGCGATTCTCAATTCTGAAGAGAGTCTGATTTCTTTAGCGCATTGGTGCTGAGGCTTGAAAAGCAAGTATGTTTTCAAAGGGACTCTGGAGACTGCCTTAGACTTTTAACCAGGGCACTGCCTGTAAAACCGGGGTTTCATCTGTGGGCCAATACAGTACTTTGACTTCGGCTCAGAGATACTGGCACATTGGGAAAGAGCGAGTTGTATGGTGACCACTGGTTCTACCTTTGGTTTGGGTTTGACAGTGTTAAAAAGGATTTGGGGGGTAAAAAAAGAAACTTCGCATGTTACTAAGGGCCTGTATTAGTTTTCCCCTGATCCATAGCAAATAACCACAAGTGAAGTAGCTTAAAACAATATTCATTTATTATCTTACAGTTCTGCAGGTCAGAAGTTGGGGTGGGCCTGGCAGGGTTCTTTGCTTAGAGTCTTACAAAGCCGACACAGAGATGTTGGCCAAGCTGTGCACTGATCTGTAGGATGAGGAAAGAATCCACTTCTAAACTCTGTGTGACTAGATTAGTTCTAACCAGCTATCTTTGTATGTTAAGGTCAACTGACTTGGGACTTCAGCGACATCTGTAGAACCCCTTTATAGCGATACCTAGATTAGTGTTCGAGTGAATAACTAACTGGGTACCAGAAACCTTCTAAGTCCATTTTAGAATTCTGTCTACCAGAAAACCCATGTGAACCATTTGCTTTGCAAATGCTATTTAATTTAAACTTTTCAAAAATCTATAAGCACACGAGTTAATTGCTTGATTCGCTCACCCAGTAAATGATGCAGCTGGCATTTGACCCCAGCCTATTCTGACTCTAACATCTGTGCTATTCCGTAGCAATAACAATAACAATATTAATGAGAACATCACTCTCTATGTGCCAGGAATTGGTACTTCTCATGTACTAACTCATTTAATCTATACAACAACCTGTAAGTAGATATAATTTGGTCTCCTCTTGTAGATGAAAAAGCCATGGAGGAGACAACCAGTTATCCACAGGACTTTATTAGGATAATTAAACCACTTTAGTTCATCTCAACCTCTTTTTATCAGTGGAGCAAGTAGCAATTCAAAGGGGACTCAAACATTTTACCAACACCCGCTCTAGGTGCTCACTTGGTTACTTCCCTTTCAATTATGTTTTCCTCACTTGCACAACAGAAAGTGACAGCTTTTAAGACTTGTATTATGTCAAAGCAAAAATTGCATGGGACAAAGTTTAACAGACAAAGGAGACTTTATTTAAGACTCTTGCAACAGGGAAGAGAGGCCAGAACTGGTTCTGAGCTTAATTCTGTTAAATAAAGGGCTAGAGAGTTTTTAAGAGCTGGGATGGGCAGGGGAGGGGGGAAAATATAGGCCATCTGTGTTTGCTAATTGGCTTCACCTAAGGAAAAATAAACTTTTTCTTATCCTCATGACAGGAGGTAGTTTAACAACTTGGAGCGAAAGTGCCTGCCAAAATTAGGTCCCTACCTTCCTGCAGAAACTCAGAGAGGGGTATTACCTTCCTCCATGATTAGGTTTCCAATGAATGGCTCCCAGGTCCCTGAGAAAGACCTTCTTGGGTTGTAAAACTGGCAAGAAGCTTTTAAAAAGATTTACATCTCAAAGGAGCAGATAAAGAATTTACAATCACAGGTTTTCTAAAGTAAATGCTCTAAGAAAAGGGAGGCCAGGGCCCAGAGTCAGAATAGAATCTAAAGTTTAGTCAAGTGAGGGGAATAGTAAGGCTATCTTAGCCTTAAGACTGAGACCAAGTGTGAAGACTAAATAGATAATGCTTGCTATCATGTTTTATAATGTGAAAAGTAATGTTCAACTGTAACTTCCTCAGAGAAACTCTCCTTGACCCTTTATGTCTAGATTCTAAGCTCTTCCTCTATGGTCCCAGAGCTCCCAAGATTCTTCCTCTGTCATTTGTAATATTATGTAAAGTGCTAATAGCCTAAGTGCCCATCAATAGCACTGTAAACAGACATATGAATAAATAGCATGTATATAAACTATAAATATACTACTATAAATAGCAGTATAAACAGATATGGTACCCCTCTGTACACAAACATTATAGTTGTTAAAGATTACATTGAAGAAGAAATTTAATAACCCGAGAAAATGTTCATAGTAGATTGTTATGTTAAATAAGGGCAAATTATAAAACACTACCACAAATGTGATCCCAATTAAGTAACAAAACAAACAAATAAACAAATTCTCCTGGAAGGAGATACACCAAAATGACAGTATTTATCTGGAGGTGGTGGGGTTATGAATAATTTTTATTTTCTTCTTTGTGCTTTACCATGTTTTGGCTTTTCTACAATGAAAATATATCACTTCTGTCACCAGGATAAAAAACACAATTTCACACAAAGAACTATGGACAAACAAGCCACAAAGGCATTTTTTATGACTCCCCAACTATAATCTAATGGAGGCAGACACAGTGCTTTGTAATATATCCTGTGTAATTTCTTGTCTTTTTGTTGCTACATCCTTCTGGTGGTCCACATCTGGACAGAGATCAAGGTGACAACAAGGGCTTCTCTCTTCCTGATCCACTCTTGTGTCCACAGGCTGCCAGCCCTGTAGGAAAGAGAGTTTGAGGGAAAGGATGTGTAAAAGGATTGCGATGATCCTTTCTTACTCTGGCTACATCTGCATCCTCAGCCTTGACTCGATGTTGTTAATTGATCAATTAATTGGTGGACACGTTTACTTCTACCAATTGCCCTGTGTGTACCTGGCTGGGAAGAATTGTTCACAAATGGCATGTGCTGTATTGATAGATAACGAGTTTGCCATCGCAAGAGGTATTCAGGCAAAATCTCAATGGTCACTTATTATGAATGTGACAGAGAGACTTCTAGCCTCATATAAACCAGCTTGGTTACCTTTGTGAGATCTGAGACCTTCCTTCAAACCAGTTCAAAGCCGAGGGGATTTGGTGGCAAGATCCTTCTCCAGTAATCTATGGATGAAATAGGAAGCAGTATGGGAACTGGGAAAGCCACTGAGAGCCAAGTCGGATGCTCTCTCAATCAGGGGTCACAGGGTGTCTCTGTTCTCTGATGTCCTCTGAGGTTAAATCAAGCATGATCTTTGCTAACCAAACCTCTAAGCCACAAAATCTCTCCTCCAGCAAACTACCAGAAACAGTGTCCATAGGTAGGACGAGAAAGACAGAGACATAGAGACAGAAACAGAGAGATGGCAATAATAGATTCAGTCATGGTCAAGGGGAGAAAGGATTGACAGTACTATCACAACTTAAAGTGATGAAAAATATATTAATTGGTAACTAGCTTAAACCATTCAAAAGAATATAGCTGTATGTGGGGCAAATTTTCACAATAGTTTCTGTTTACCAGAATCTTATTCGTCGCCTCTTCTTTCTTGATCAGAAATGTTTTTGAACTGCAGCGAAAACTGGAAAATTCTATTCTGACACCCACATAGCTGATTAGAAAAGCATTCTGAAGTTGGCTTTCTGACTTGCTATTTGAAAAATACTATCTAGAATCCAAACGGCTTATCTGAATATTTCAGCTCAATTATTCCGATAGGAGTAAACTCGTTTTTACGTTAATCTAAAGTCATTTCCTATATTTATTCAGTGGGCAGAGGCAGCTAACTAGGGAATCGAAGACATCTTTGAAAATAGAGAAACCATTAATAAATATAGAAAACACTGGGAGTAAAATCCCTCTTTTTTGTGTCATAGCAAGGCCTCAGGTTACAGCCATGGTTCATTCTATAATCTTTAATGATATCCAGCCTCTTTCCTTGGTTGCCTTTGCCTGGAGCAGCTAGCGTTTCCTTAATAATTTAAGCCACGTTTTTCATTTCTATTCACTTCATCACTTAATCAGCAGAGTTGTAATTCCTCTTCCTCTCATACATCTTCATTTTCGACCCCATTACCTGTAGGGGCTCTGAAGGCTCACCCGTTCTTGGCATGGCGTTCCTGGTCTCTGGCTGCTCTCCGAGGTCTCCGGCAATCTGCTCCCTGCTAATTGGTGCAGATGGGAGGAAGATGCATAGCACACGAGGGAGGAAGCAGATCCTCCGAACAAGTAGGGGGCCCTCGGGGACCCAAGGCACGTTGGGAAGCTGCTTTAACTCTGTCAGGCACAGCGAGAGAGCGATGTATGGAGTCCCGTTTCATGACATTTTTCTTATCCTTCACAGTGGTGTTTCCAAAGCCTACACTGCTGTTGGCTCACCGTCTTGAGGTTTTAAGCAAGCTAGAATAACAATTAGAATATCACTTATTGACCCTGACTTAAGGAAAAGCACATTGCACAGGTTAATTTATTTTTCATCACAAATCTCTGAGGATCGTATTATTATCCCTGCTTCGCAGATGAAGAAACTGAACCTCAGAGACATAAAGCAATTATTAGTTAAACGATTTAGTCCATTCAGGCTGCTATAAAAGAATACCATAGACTGGGTGGCTTATCAACAACAGAAATTTATTTCTCACAGTTCTGGAGTCTGGGTAGTCCAAAATCAAGGTGCTGGCACTCGGAGTCTGGTGAGGGCTCACCTCCTGGTTCACAGATGGCTGCCTTGCTGCGTCCTCACACCGTAGAAGGTGTAAAGGTGTACTCTGAGGCCTCTTTTACAAGGCTCCGCCCTCATGTCATAACAACCTCTCAAAGGCCCCACCTCCAAATACCGTCACACTGGGCATTAGGTTTCAACACATAAACATTTGGTCTATAGCACCACTCTAGGGGATGACTGAGCCAGAGTGAGACCCCAGGTCTATCTGGCTTCAAGGAAGGAAGGAAAGGGCAGAGCCAAGGTCTGACCCCAGCACTGCACTGCAAAAATGTCCCTTCTTTTCTCACACATGATGCATAGGTGGTGATGTTCCTTTACTAGCGGTGAGGACTGTGGACTCCTCTCTGCTCTAGCAGATACATCACTTCCAGAGGTCCCTTGACATGCTTTCAATTATGATGCTGGGCTTTGTAACTGTCACCTGAGTTAGGGTCTCCAGTGTCTAACTGTACCCATCAGTATCACCAGTGAGGAAATAGTACCGACCTCATAGATTTTGTATGAAGACTGAATGACAAGAAAGATCTAAAATGCCCCAGCCATGGATACATAGGAGGTATCTGGTAAATGGTCTCCATTATCATTATTGGGAAATATGATTTTTTTTCTTCTATCTCCAAATCTGAGCTCAGCACTTTACATTGAATTAAATACAAAATATATGCTCGGTGAATAAATGAAGAAATGTAAGAAGTGATAAGTTAACAGCTGAGAGTTTGGAGACCTGAATTCTAGTCCAGGCTCTGCCATCGCTACTGTGGGACCATTTATCAGTCACTTACCATATTTGGACCTGAGTTCCTTTTCTTGCCTCATAGGGCAGTTGTCCCAAATGACCTCTACAATTCCTTCTAACTAGAGGTTTCTAAATTATTTAATCTGGAACCAATAAAACCCGGATTAATTTCCTGACTCTTAACATTACTTAGAGACCCTATCTGATGCTCACTTTAGCTGATACTATAAATACATGCTTTCTTGCTATCCATGTGGATTTCTTTGTGTGTGGACTGGGTTTCACGTTCTGGGCTTTAGGGTTAGAAGGGATATCTCTCCTTTCATTTTATTTTATGTTACCGGTTCTAACATGGGGCCGGTTTGGCCCCTCAGGGGACCTTTGACAATGTCTGTAGACAGTCTTAGTTGTCACAGTGGGGAATGGGGTGCTACTGGCATCGAGTGGGTTGGCCAGAGATCCTGCTAGCGTTCTATGATGTACGGCGCAGCCCCCTCCCCCCCATACAATACAGAATTATCTCACGCAAAATGTCAATAGCGTTGAGGATGAGAAGATCCATTTTATGTGAAGAACATATTTGTAAGAACCGAACCTCACCTAACGCCAAGGTTGAGAGCACTGCTTCCTGTCATCTGCCCTGGTAGCAGGATGCTTGAAATTGGAAGTCTGAGCTTAGTGATTAAAAGTGCACACAAAAATTCCCCGGTGTTTCAAAGATTCAAAGGCACAATGAGCAAGCCTATTACGGTACATCAGACTCCTGTACAGAGCAAATGCATTTCCTACCTGAACGAAGAATTTCTGAATAGATAAGCGCTGCAGCTCCTACAGCGGACTACTTTAGCTGGGGGCATGTGGATTTTCGCTGCACGAATAATAACATTAGTGGGAATCCTTACACCGCCCTGCACTGGAAATTTACCCCTGAATGGGTAGCAATACCCCACAGTTAGGAGCTGCTGAGAATCTGTTTCCCTGGCAGGATGCATGGAGAAGGATTGCGTGGGAAGCGGTGTCGGTTGCCGGCTCGTGAATGGCTTCCGGCCAAATGGCCTGTGTAGGGACAGAGTAGGGCAAATAGGGCTGTGTTATCCAATGACCAGTGTGAACCTGGGTGACGCCGGGACAGGCCATTGGTCTCTGGGGCACCCCTCCTCCCCTTTCGGAGCCTTTTCTGTTCATTTCGTAAGTGCTCCTGTCATTTCCCTAAGATCACAGCCTTTCTGCCACGCCCCCGCCCCAGGAAAGTGGGTTAATAAACTCATTCTCTCTGAGGTGTCAGGGACCCAAGGATGACTTTCTGCAGGATAATTTTTGTCATTTAAAGAAATGTCATCAACGAAGCCCTAGGGCATAGAAATTTGTTTTTCTGGAGGATCTGTAAGGCTGTTTCTGAGGATATAATCTGCTTTTGTATGAATCCCTCAGGTCTTGACTTAAGCTGCTGAGGAGTCATTTCTTGCACATCATAATATCCAGAAGCTCGCTATTGTTACAAAACAATATTCAGCAGAGTAAATTTGAAGACCTAATTTGCTTTATTAGGTGATTCACGAATCAGGCAGCAAGCCACCCAGCAAGGAGAACTGGTGTTCTGAGGTGTCGTACAAAATAGAAGGTTTTTATAGGAAGAAAGGTACTGTGGGGGAGTTATTAGAACCAAAAAAAAAAAAATAAAAATAAAAATAAAAAGGATTATTTAGACCAGGATGTCTTTCTAGGGGGTAAAAGGGAAAGCAAAAGTTTTGTCATGCAAATTTCCTCTTCTTCCATTAGGTTACGGGGAGGGCCTGCGTGACAGGTTACCTTCCGCGTGCTGGACTGGGTTGATTAAGATTATATTTTTTGGAAGAGATTGAAGCTGCAATTAAATCAGATATCAAATCTAGATTTAGTGTCATGGGCTTTTAGTATGAGCGACACCATTTGGGGTCTGTGGTTTTCTTTTTCATACTATGTAAAGCAGTGAAGACGTGAAAACGCGGTGTCAGAAGTGGGGGTGGGGTGTCCGGGAGTCGGCCCCTGGTCTCCTTCCCTCTACCACGCCGCCGGGTCCTGAGGCACCTCTCTTAAATCACTCGGGCTCCGTTAAGCAGTGATCCTCACGTTTTTCCTCATCGTGGCCCACATAGAAAAAGATACTGTTTGGAACCCAGAATGCCCAGAGAACACTGCTCTTGGCTAGAGGCACCGCCCTAGCTGTCCCGAGGGCTGAGCAGATCCGTAATTGTGCATGGCCTGGCCTGGGAAACTGTGCCGGAGAGCATAGCATGAAAATCATTGTGCTTGGGTGACCGTAACAAAGCCTGGCCACTGTAAAGCCTTGAGACAGAAAGAAGTAGAAGATTTCAGCCACCATGTTAACGGCACCACATACTAGAGTCAACAGAATTGAATTGATTCTTTAATTAATGCAATTAAGTTAATATTCATGGAGTACCTACTGCTACTTCTCCAGTTCCTGAGGAGACAGAAGTTAACAGATCCCTGCCCTTATTTATCCAAAGAAATCCAAAACACTACTTTGAAAAGATACTATGCATCCCTATGTTCATTGCAGCATTATTTACAATAGCCAAGATATGGAAGCAACCTAAATGCTCATCAACAGATGATTAGATAAAGAAGGTGTAGTACATATAGACAATGGAATATTATTTGGCCATAAAAAAGAATAAAATCTTACCATTTGTGACGATGTGGCTGGATCAAGAGGGTATTATGCTCAGTGAAATAAGTTAGGAAAGACAAACACCATACGATGTCACTTGTATGTGGAATCTTAAAAAAAAACAAAATAAATGAACAAACAAAACAGAAACGAACTCATAGATACAGAGAACAAACCGATGGGTTGCCAGCCAGGAAGGGTTTTGGGGGCCTGGGTAAAAAAGGTGATGGAATTAAGAAGTACAAATTGTTAGTTACAAAATAGTCACAGGGAAGTAAAGTACAGTAGGGAATACAATCAATAATATTGTAATAACTATGTATGGTGCCATGTGTGTACTTGTGCACCTGAAACTAATATAATAATGAATGTCAGCTGTAATTAAAAAATAAAGACAAAAAAATTAAAACTAAAGAAATCAAAAGTTCTTTATAAAACAAAACAACAACAACAAACAAACAAATACAAATCCTTCCCTTAAAGGAGTTCATATTCCAGTGGGATGGGGAACAAGTAAACCACAAATAATTAAATGAAACATATAATCAGTGGGTTTCATGAAATAATGCAGGATGAGGAACTAGCTCCAGTGTGTGTGTGTGTGTGTGTGTGTGTGTGTGTGTGTGTGTGTGTGTGTGAGGGAGATATTGCTAAGAAAGTTGGAGGCAACCATGTGAAACGCTGGTAGAAGAGAGTTTTAGACTCAGAGCACGGGAGTTGCGGGGAGGAGGAGGGAGGAGAGGTCCTGAGGTGTAGATATGATCAGCATACTCAAGAAACAGCAAGAAGCCTGAAAAAATTTGAATCGCCCTTGCCAAATTTCAGACATTTTTGAGAATTTCTATATTTTTTGTATTTGATCTATGAGGCTTATTGAAATCTATCATTCGCTATTTTTACACATGTTAAAATGAGGTTTAGGGAAGTGAAATGTCTTTGGCCATTCCATGATGTTTGAGAGTGTAGAAACAGCAGGGTTAACCACAAAATTTGCTGAAATTTTGTTAACTCATCTTTACCTAGAAGCCAAAGGCTATATGGAGATTTATAGACAGATTACATTTCCAGTACTTATTTTTAGTTATGTTAAGCACTTTTAAAGGAATGATTTCATTTATTCTTCATAGTAACACTATGTGGTAGGTACTATTATAATTCCCATTTTATAGGTGAGGAAACTGAGACACGTCAAAACCTAAGTAATTGGACAAAAGCATGACTAGCAAATGGCAGTGGCAGAGTTTGAACTTAGGCAGACTAGCAGACCAGCCCCTAAACCCACATTCTGAAGATGACCAGGATCTTCGTGTGTTTGAGATTTTTTTCCTTATTTGAAAGTCAAGAATTTCGATGAAGCCACTAGTAGGTCTTGCTTAATACTGACATAGTTCCGCCAAAGCCTTCAGGAAACTTCCCAGTGCCTCTGTGTATTTAAACACAAGACCTGGTGTCTGTTTTCACTGTGAGGCAGGCTTTACTGCCAGCCAGTAGGGAAGCCCCGAGCGTCACCACTCAAGCCACTCTCTACCCACCAAGTCTATTTATTGAGATGTGTGAGGAGTGGCAGATAAGAAGACTTCAACTTTAAAACACTGGGCTTCCATTTCCTTTGAGTGGGACCCACTCAGCCCCTTGTACATACAAGGAGCCTTTCCAGATGCAGAAGTGACAGTCTCACATTCCGTGATGACCTTTCCTCGTCGCTCCTTTGTGGTGTCACGCCAGGGACAAATCCGAGCCTTGTGATGCTCAGCCTCTAGTTCAGAAAAGCTGCAAACTTCCCAAGTCTTGGTGTGTGTGGCATCAAGAAAGAAACTCCTCTCATTCTTGTCAACCCCTCCTTCGTTGTGGGGTGATCAGGTGGTTCAGGAGAAACTTCCAGGATCTCTTGGGGTTAAATTCTGTGCAAGGGCCCCTGGTTGGTAGCTTTGAAAGAATATGCCATTATATCAATATCAATATCAATATCAATATCAATATCATCAAAACACATAGTATTACATGAGAAGGAGTTCACTTCTATTTGTGATAATCAGAATACTTTTTCAGAAGAGACAGCACATAAACCTGGTCTCCTAAAATAAGTCAATTTCTTTAACAATTTAACTTTGCAAACTACACCTTTAGAGAAGGAGACGTCAAGCAGCTATCTTCTCCTGGGTAGTTTCCACCAGGTGATGGCGATGCTCTAACATGCTTTGCGTACCACTGCGAGTTCTTATCAAAGCATAGAGACAATTCGCCATCCATACTTTAGTTATTTATGCACTGTCCGTTACAAGCTCCATGGCCTTGGGAATGTGTGACTGGATATCTCTAAGACTAGATTTCCTGGGTTACACAACAGGACGAATAATACTCATGCCAACGGATAGATTCTTGCAAAACGAATCAGTCAGGGTTCTGAGTTGTAAGCAACAGAAACTGGCTGAGGTCAGCAGAAATGGAATTTATTCAAAGAATCACCTGAAGGAACGGGGAACCCGGCATGAAGGTGGTACAGAGAGAACAGCAGCTTAAGAGTCAAGTCACAGGCCCGTCTGGAAGGGGGACAGTCATGGACGGTGCTGGTCTCCGTCTCTCACACTTCCTTGCTCAAGCTCTGGGGCAAGGCACGACTGCTTGCCTGAAATGGAGCACAACTTGACTTTGACTGCAAGGGTTACAGCTTTCAGAGTGAGGAAGGGTCGGGCTGTGAGCAAGACTCATTGGGGGAGAATTACTTAAACATAAGAAAGGGAATTGGATGATGAAAAGCCAAAAATAAACTCAAGTGTGCGTGCTGTGAAAATTAAATGATATGTTCCCAAACAGTACCCAGCACACGGTCGGTGTGAATAAATGTGCGTTCCATTTCTACCTTTCTTTGGGTCAATATCTTTACTGTTGGTGGTAGTATTAACGGAATTTATAAAGCACATTCAAATAATTTATAGCATTTACTCACTCATTTATTATTTTCTTGCCTTTTTTTTTATATAGCTGTTTTAGGAGAACTAGGCCATAGACCTCTAAAAACAGTGTTTGAGACTATGAAAACAGATTCATATGAAACTTGAAAAATATCAATTTATCTCATTTGCATGATTTTTAGACTTTGCTATAACTTCTGAATCTCTGCCTTTTTTCTCTCTTTTCACTACACACACAAAAAAATCTGCTTACATTTCAGCATTCTGAATATGACAGGGTTTTAAATATGAGCCTTATATAAGAGTTCTGATCAGTGGACAAGGATACCTTGAAAGGCAATTTGTGCATCTAGTTCTTCTCTGCTTGTTTTCTTCCTTAATAACTAAGTCACTCCTTGGAAATAAATGAGTCATTTACAGAGACACATGCAGACTCTCAGGCTCTTAGGTCGCTCTTTTAGTGACTGGAGAAAAATAGGCTAACTGTGCTGGTGTTGAGTTCAGCCCAACTCATCTGCTCTGCATTCCTCTTTAGCTACTTGTTTCTTAGGAAGCAGGATAACTTATTATTACCAGAGCAGAGCCAAGTTCAAAATTCTTATCCATCACTCACTAGCTGTGTGACCCGAGGCAAGTTATTTAACCTCTCCGAACCTCAGTTTTCTTATCAGAGGGTTATTCTGTGAATTTTGTAAAGCACTATCTATAAAGTGGCTAGGAGAATGTCTGGTTCGTAATTTATTCTCAATCAGTGGATGACATAGAGACCATTGGGGATAAATTTATGTTCTGTTCCAATAAATCTATTGTATTTTCTCTCCTTTCCACTAAAGATAAGGGGTAATAGTGTAATAACAGAAAACGCCAAACCCTTTGAGGGCAGGGATAGTATTTAATTTGCCCTCCTGGGATTAGCAGAGTACTCTGCACAGAGAACAAAATCTGTGCCAATTTAACAATAGATGATGCGACTAGAACTCATAAACGGATCTTTAGGGGTGATTGAAAAAAATTCTAAAGTTTTAGACAATCATTCAACAGGCGCCAGATAAATTCCATAACATCACACGGTACGGTTAAGAAACATTTGGGAAATTTATAAAACAAAGGTTAGCAAGAAAAGAAAATGCACAGTCCTGAAGTCTTTTCTTAGCCTCAAGGAGAGGTGATCTCTGACCAAGGACCCTGCTGAACAAACTGTGGGGATAAATATCAGGGGAGGAAAAGCGTCCTGTATTGCAATGCCCTTTTGCAGGGCGTTATAGTATGAATGTCTGTATCCCCTGAAGTTTATATGCTGAAATCCTACCCCTCAGAGTGGTGGTGTTAGGAGATGGGACCTTTGGGAGGCGCTTAGGTGGTGAGGGACGAGCCCTCATGAGTGGGGTTAGTGCTGTTACAAAAGAGACCCACAGAGATCCTTCCTCTCCTTCTGCTATGTGAAGACACATATGTACCAGGGAGATGGCTCGCCACAGAACTCGACCAGGCTGGTGCCTTGATTTTAGAGTCCAGTCTCCAGAACTGCAAGAAATCAATTTTTATTGTTTGTAACCTACCCCGTCTATGTTTTTTTTTTTTTTTTTTTTTTTTTTTTTTTTTTTTTTTTTGTTTTGGTTATAGTAGCCCAAACAGACTAAGACGGAAAATCTAATGTGGGAAAGTGGATTCGTCAAATGGGTGTGGTGTGGAGGGAGAAGACAAATGTACTTCTTGGACTCCAGATACTTTGGATTTGGGTGCTGCTGCCTACAGGTTATCTGGGAAAGCTGGCTTCCCAGGACCTGGAGACTTCGGGGCCTGCAGGTCATTACAGGCCCTCCTACTGCTGAAGGAGGAACATGCTAGTCCCAAGGGCGGCTGAATCATAGGGAGGCTCTTCTCACTGAGAGATAGGGTGAGCCCCAGTGAGTTGTTCAGACAACTCAGAGAAAACCCTTGGAGTCATTTTCAGACAATCTTCATTATAATGACACGTAGAACTAACAACAGAATCTACATTTAGACTCTACTAATGAGTTAGTTTCACAATAACAGTAGTGCTATGGTTGCTTTGTTGCTTTGATAATATTAATATTTTATGTTTCTTTTCGAGTGCTCTGTTTCTTAAGTTCCTCTTTTACTTTCTCTGAAGATTTTACCAATGACTACCATTTCCTAGGCTCCTACTTTATATCAGTCACTTGACATAAAATTCTCCCAGGAGCATTTAAAGGCTCACAGTATTAAGTCCCTTTTGGAGATGAAGCACAGAATTGAAATGATTTGCCAAGGTCCCCAGAGCTAGTACCTGGTCACGTGGGAAGTGAAACCTTAGTCTCTGCTCCTGCAGGTTAAGCTCTGCCTGTCTGCTAGGGAAGAGGGAGGAAGAGTTGTACCTTTGTTGGCTTTTCCTTTTGTCAAGAAAAGCAACATAATTCAGTGGTTTCTCCTACTTCTGTAAGGCTCAGAAGAGTGAGGATTCTTGACACACCAGTCAGTCGACACTGGGAATGCTGGTTAGCTGGCATGCCACAAGGAAGCAAATGTGTTCATTTTGCCCTCATGCCACAGACTAGCAAGAGTGTGGATTAGAATGTTATAGATAGCAACCAAAATTATTCATGCATATCTACAGGCCTGTTAGTAATTCAATAATAGTCCATTTGATTCAGCTGATCTACCAGATTAGTCTGAGGATGCTATCTGCCACACCAGCATCTTCGATCACAAATGAAAAAAATTGGATATCCAGAAATCATGCCCAAAAAAGTGAGCATCACTATTTTAACTTAGCATAAATGTTGTTATAAATTATATCCATTGTTTTAGTGTGATCCATTTCCCATGTGAACTTCAAACTGTATCTTAAACTGGACATTTTTAGTGTCTTAAGATATTGAGCATCCTACCCCAAATCTTGAAATTGCTGCAAAGCCTTGACCTATTATTAAAAAGTCCGGTCACTTACATGGGAACCTTTAGCTGGTAGTGAGAGGGACAGGTAAGGTGACCAAAGGACACATTTTGGGTTTGGAAAGCATTACACATCAGCAAAACTCCACTCTATTTCAGCTAATAATTGTAATACACGGGGGGGGGGCGCGGAGAGAGAGAATAGTTTCATCAATATTTTTGAACACTTGAACATACAAAGGCAGAGATAAGAAACTCTTAGTCTCTTGGTTGGTAACTTATTGATTTCATGAGCTGTTCACTAATGAGCCAACTTCAAGAAAGCCAGCTCCAGAAAGTTTCTATCCCCAAATGTGCTGACATGTTTAAAATGGAATGGGTGTTTGCAAGGACGCCATGTGTGAGAGAGGGGATAAAACTCCTTGGAACCTAGGGCTTATTTCTTGAGCTCACAGTCATATATTATTCATGTTGATAATGAATCGCAAGGTCTATTCACATGACAAACACGGAAGAGGCAAAGTTCAAAAGAATGATGGATGTTCATTGTCACAAGTAAGTGTTTCTCTAAGGGGAGAAGTTTGCTACTTGGTTTTTCTGACTTGTGCTATGCCTGGGAATAAATGGGCAAGGGAAATGTCTCAAAAACTAAAATTTTGGCAAGATCATTGTGCTAGAAATTATGAGAAAGACAGGTCGCCATTTTTTTGAACCATGGATTGAAGAACCGAATTGGCATTGTATTGCTGTGGAAAATAATATCTTGATTCCTCTAGAATATAAAAAGTGAAGCTAAAATGTACACACGAATACACACAAGTTAATGAGGTGCTCACATAGCAGGGCAACTGCTGAGGAGGAGCTGTGGAAGGGAGCCCTTTTATCAACTTCCACTCTCTGGGACCCTCCGCCCCCCGGGCCCTGTCCCTGTGGACTGGGCCAGGAGTGATGAGGTCTTCAACCTGAGAGTGTAGCCCAAATGATGTCTGCCATAAATCATATCTGAACTTCCATTTCTAGTTAATAAAACGCACATGATTATATAGACATTAGAGTACCAGTCAATGAGCTCATCATTTCATGTTAGTAAACTAATTCAGTCCTCACAGTAGTCCTGAGAGGGAGGAGCTAGTTCTGTTTTACAGATGAAAAAATTGGATCATAGAGGAGACACTTGTTTTCTTTCTAAATGATAATTCTAGCGTAACATTTCCTGAATGCTCAGTCCACTTATTATACTTTAATCTGCAGTTCTCACTCCAGAATTAACCAACACTTCCCCCCAAGCAGTATGAAAAGTCATCACAGCATTAGGCCTTTTTCTGGTTCCAGGTGAAACAGACATAACCCAAACTAAATAAAAATAAATTTTTTTTCTTCAATTTATATAACTGAAATGTTCAGAAGTCAAGCCAGGCCTAGTTTTAGACTTACCTGTTTCTAGATGTCCCAAAGACACTGTCAGGATGCTATCTCTACCTCTCAGAAGCACCTTTTTCTGAGTTGCCTTCATTCTCAGACAGGATATTTTTCACAGGTGGCAGAGAATGTTTTGCATTCTACCAGCTGAGCTATGTTAGCAGAACCTGCTGCAAATTAAAGTTGTCTTAATAGTTCCTTCCCCCACACAATTTCAAGTGAAATATGGGACAAGAACCTAATACTGGAAGGTTTGTTGAGGTTGTTAGAGGTTGTTATATTCTGACAGTTCATTTATAACAATCCCATTAAGTTCAACTCTTATTTGCTGCTGATGAAATTAAGACAGGAAGAAAAGACCTGGTGGAATTAAAAAAAAAAAATCTGGATTTGGGGATCACAACAGTTGTATTGTTTCTTATATAAGTGACCTTTGAGAAGTCTTGCTATATAAATGAGATCATGATAGATGATTCATATGAGATGATCCCCCAGGTCCTTTTCAGCTGTCAAGGTTCACGACTCTACACAAGATGACATGACCGAAGAGGATTTTGGCTATTCTGTGGAAACATTTCGAACTGTTACCCAGACCTTCTGGTTGCCAGTCCCACGTAAGTTACAGAATCCCAGGCACCCTTTAGAGTTAAGAATGACAAGAAGGCTGTGGGTAGGTCTCAGCAGGGGCTGCAGTCAGGAGATTTCTCTCTGGGGTTGAGAGAAAGTATTGTAACTAAGTGTGGGGAAGAGATGGTGAAGTAAAAGCAACAAAATAACGAGACATCAGAACCTCATTCTAATTGGTCACCTTCACTATCTCTTGCTTAGAGGCTGAGTTTGCCATTATCTGATCTATGTCTCCTGGTAGACGAAGGCAGGTTGGAGAATCGGGCACTGATGAAAGAAGTCTTGATCATAGTTGTGTGCTGGAGATCAAAAACCTCTAAACTGGAGGGACGAGGTGGACAGTGGGAACCAAGGTGTGGTCGAGGTAGACAGACAGTAGAAAATCAATACCTCTGAGGAAGAGCACAGCATAAGTGGTGGAAAAAAATGAAAAAACAATTCTCAGGCAATTTCAGACTTAAATTATTCAGATATACTTCATTATTTTCATGTTTCTATAAACTTGATTCAGATAAATATACTTACATAAGGAAACTCAGGATCAAGGAAGTATCAACTGGTATGCTAATTTGAGTAATTTACCAAGCTAAATTTAACATATAACTAGACTAGAATGCTGGCAAGTCTATTCTGGTGGTGAATTGAAAATTAGAAGGTTGCCTGGTAAGTACAGCACCAGAACAAAGGGAGTTAGTTCTAGGTCGAAAATGCTTAATGGCAATGAACTAAGATAGCCCAGAATTATCTTCTCTAAAAGAAGGACACACAGTGATCGGAAAACTCCAGGACGTGAGCCAAGAACCCCTCTTCTGCCAACACTAGGCTCTCCAACTGTTTTTCTAAGCCCCAAGGGCCTCCTTTTCTATGCCTTCTCCTTGGCTCACTCATTCCCCAGACAAGCTAGTATCTTTTATTATGAAACATTCGCTTCGATTATCATGCTTATTTACTCCAAATCATTTTGTCTCTAAGGCATCTTTCCGATATTTTATCTCTCTTAAACGATGTGACTTTACAGTTTGATTCTCAGAATCCAGGCTATGTGTTGCTGTCATCCCTGTCTATTTTTGTCACTTGTGAAGAACTTTGATCAACCAACCACTCTAGGAGTTCATGACTGATATATGGAAAGAAAAAAAAAACATAACTGATATGTGTTTTAGAATTGTCCCCCCCTGCTGCCACCTCGCCAAAGAGAATTCACATCCCATGTTGGCCCCGTGCTTTTTGAGGGAGGTTCTGTCGTTGCCAGATTTGCTCCTTAGGTTGCTGTCAGGCTACAGTCCTACCTTTGGGTGCATGACACGCTTGCTAGACTTAGCTTCTTGATTAGCAGCATGAGAATTGGGAGTTAAGGCATCAGAGAAGTTTTTCCTTCTAGTTTCAACATGTCACATTTCTGTGGCTCTTCTCTTTGGCTGGGTTTATAATAGAGGGTTTTTAAATGATATTTTAATGGGTCATTTAGAGAATGAGAGGGACTCATTCTCATGCTCAGTCACCAGAGGCTTTTCTAAAAGTGTCCGGATCTGCATTTGCATCGTAGCATATGAGTGTGTGTGTGTGTGTGTGTGTGTGTGTGTGTGTGTGTGTGTGTGAGTCTGTGTATCTGAGGTGGAGGGTGGTACATGATATATCATTTATGGAGAATTCATGAGAGTTGCTTTTCATTTTGCTGACTAGTCGCTTTTAGTAGTCATGCTCCAGTAAACTTTGGTCTGGTAAATAGAATGACCACAGTGATGTTATTGAAATGAATTGGTTCGTTCTCAGAGACCCCAAAAGAAATTGTTTTAACAGTTAATTAAAACAGAACAAAACAAAATAAACAGCAACAAAAATCTCCCACTTACATGGAAATATTTTCTGACATTCGTATTTCTTTTCTATCGAAGAATTTTTATAGGTCCTACTTTCAAAAAATTAACAAGACTTATGAGAACACATCGAACCCCTACAAATATGCCCACACCTCCATTATGCTAACACTATTTTAAGATGATGCTAGAAGAACATTAGGTTGATTCCATAATGGCTGTAACATCCTCTTTCCGGAGGAGGAAATGCCAGAACCCCAAATTACAGCCGCTGATTGCGACAACATGGAAGCAGATTATTAAAATAGTCGAGTGACAGGAAAGCTACATCAATGGGTGGTATTAAAAGTAAACCTTGACAGCAATGCAAAAAAGTGTATTCACTCGAGAGAACACACACAACTTCTATGTTCGTAAAGTAGAAATAGGGGAACTCGGTGACAAATCCAAGAGCTGCTAAAGCGGTCTGTATGCAATGAAGGGCCAGGTACGCTCAATCTCCTTGCAACCTCCTCATTTCTCCACGTGGCTCTCCACACGGGAAGCATCACGCAAGTGGCTTCCTCTCCCTGGCCTTTAATTTCCCCCATTTATAGACCCCGACTATCAGTCCTCTCCTTGTGCTGAGAACCTCTGAGGCTTACGTGACATTCCCAGAGCCTGTCAACACTCTCGGATGCAAGACGGCTTCATCATGGTGAGCATTCTTACTTCCAGGTCTGCACCTTGAAGGGCCCTGAAGCTCAGGATACTTTGTGGAGTTGCGTGCAGGCAGGTGGCCCATTCCCGATACGGAGCAAGTCAAGTGCAAAGTGGTTTTCGAGAACACAACGAGAAGGGCAGAGCCAGTGCTCATCCCTGACAGACGTCAGAACAAGACAACATGGGTTTAGGTTTCATTCTCTATATGCTGCCCTTAGACTGCTGTTTAGAGAGAACCAGCAACTTGCCTTTAGGTAAATATTTTTAAGGTTTACTATTGTTGCTTAAACATTTTTTGGTTAGACATGAGCACAGTGCTTGATGATATTCACCTCATATCTCATTAGTTCATTAAGGGTAGGGGAACAGCTTTCCATAGAGAACTATTAAGAGAAGTAATTTTATTAAAATCCTAATTATTATTTTAGGACATATAAATTAATATTTGTATTTGTGAAGTGTTCCCTCTCCCTGCTTAGGATGCTGCATTGACAATTAAAAAATAATAAAGATGATTAATAATGAATAAACATAAAATTAAAATATCATAAAATATGCAATTAAAAAACACTAAAAAAATCCTAGCTGAGCAGAATCATTAGAAAAAGCTAATCACAACTGGAAGAGAAGTGCTTCTGGAAGATGATGTTGCTAAGCATTATTTAACCATGGAGAGTTTTTTAAAAACTGCCTAATTCATGACTTATCAGTGATAATAGTGTGAATCTTGTCAGACCCTTGACGCCTGAAATGAGCAAACCAAAAGGGTCCTGGGTAGTACCATGATATGTCATTTGAACTTCCAGTTATTTCTGTGTCACGAAAAGACACATCTTGAACCTGACAGAAAGAGGCCAGGTGTGTTGTCAAGCACATACCTGGTAATAATAAATTTCGATATTATTTTATTAAATTTGATACTGTTTATGTGAGTATTGACGTGCATGCATTATTTAAAAGAGCTCTCTGAACAAATAGGCTGGATAACCTCTAAAGTCCTCTTCTGCATCAAAACTGTACCTCATAGTGGGAAGTAGGGGCCTGTGATATAATATTAGAACATTGAATGAATATTTAAGACATCTGGGTCTGATGGTTGTGCTTCTCAAGGCATCAGTTTTCTTATCTGTAAAATGACAAGTGTGATAGCTTCCTCACAAATTGCTGGGAGGGACAAATAAAAATGTATGTGAAGTATAAAAAGTATCGGTTCCTAGAAACAATATGAACACTTTTACTTTAGCTGATGAGACACACTGATTCAGGTCTGAGGTTTAGGCTGCACAGCTCTGGACAATTTTTTGGAAGAACAAGTTGATTCCATTTCCTTTCCTGATCTCGTTTTCTGTTCCTTTTGAAAAACTGATCTCACAATACAGTTGCCTTCATTTCTTGACAACCTCACATTCTTTCTGAAAAGAAATTAAATAGAAGTAAAAAGTTAAAATGCTATTTTCATTGTTTTAGGAAAGGGATTTGATTCATAGAATATCTTAATCAGGATAATAACCCGTCATGGTAGGAAATTTTATATCTTTCTATTAGAAATTGATATTTTTGTGTGTCTTTAAAGATGCTTTGATGTTTCAAGATGCAGTTAGTAAAATGTCTGGGAGAGGGTAACACGGAAATTCTTGCCTATACCTTTTATGTGCCAGAGAGGAGAATTTTGCCTTCTCACTGAGCAGGTAGCCGAGAGAGTAAGGCTGTGAGGATGTGAAAATAACAACCTGCTTTGTGCCAGATGTTATGTGACGTGTTCTGCATAACTCGTCCCCGGTCATTATCACAATACTGAGATGCTGACATTGTTAGTCTTCTGTCCACAGAGGGAAATACAGGCACAGGGAAGTTAAGTTACTCAGTTTACATAGTTGTCGGATTATATAATCACTAAGCCTGGACGCTGGGGTCCAGAACAGCATCTTAGGGAGAGAGGACCTTCCACCGAGTAGGGAAAAAGACAGGTCCTGACCACACCTCTGTTGCCTGGGTGCCCTGCTGTTCAGATTTGATTGACATGGGTAGACCCCACAGACTGGGACATACATGTTTTTACTGGATAGTGTTTCTGGAGTATTAAGTGGTATTAGTGCTCATCCCTCATCGTGGTGACATTCAAGAAACAGGATAAAATAGCTGTTACTCTTCCACTTTTAACTCTTAATTGCAAATAGTAAGAGCACAGAATTTTTACTCCAGGTTTCTCATCTATGAAACATAAATATCAGTAGTACCTATCTATTTAGGAGGTTTAAATTTAGGAATCCGTGTAAATGCTTTACCTCGCACCTGGGAAAAACAAGGGTTCAACAAATACTAGCTGTTACTACTCCGATTTTCTCAACTACTGAGAAAAATTAGAGTGCACAGAACTTGGGGTTACTGTGACTGAACTCACAGTAGCTTATGAATTCTTCCAAGGTCCCCTATGGCATACTAAGGACTGTGAGTCGCCTTCAGATTCCTATGTTGACATCCTAATCCCCAATGTGATGGTATTTGCAGTTGAGGCCCTTGGGAGGTGGTTGAGTCACCAGGGTGGTGTCCTCACGGGTGGGATTAGCTCTCTGTAAGAAGAGAGAAGAGCTTGCCGGCTCATTCTCTGCTCCCTGGCATGCGAAGATACAGCAGGAAGACAGATTCCTACAAGCCAGGAAGCTGATATTTACTGGACGCCAGATCTGCTGGTGTCTTGATCATGGACTTCGCAGTTTCTGGAACTGTGAGAAGTAAATTTCTGTTGTTTATAATTAACCCAGTCAATGGTATTCTGTTATAGCTGCCAGAATAGACTAAGACGTGTCAGAAAA
Organism: Rousettus aegyptiacus; assembly: GCF_014176215.1. NCBI lineage: Eukaryota > Metazoa > Chordata > Mammalia > Chiroptera > Pteropodidae > Rousettus > Rousettus aegyptiacus. The sequence continues at coordinate 15,293,685 of NW_023416285.1, forward strand.
CACAATCCTGGGCTCCAAAGTTCTACTGGTTTAAAGCTTGGTGTCCTTGGGGTTGATGTTTCATAAGATGCAAGAATCTCCTCCTTCCTCTTCTCCTCCTCCCTGGGATGGCGTCCAGGTTAGTGAGAAGGAGGTTTGCATGTGTGGTTCTTTTCCTGGGTTTCTGCTGGCTGCTCTCCACCGTATCCCTGGGTTGGTCTCCACTTGAGTGTTGTTCAAGGCTGGCAGCAGGAGCTGGCAAGGGACCAGAGGCGCTTGCCACCTCCATCTGGGCTGGTTTAATGTTGGGACTCACAGCTGGATGGTGGTCTTGGATTATGTGATACATGCATGTCTCCGACCCCCACCCCTCCCATCTGCACTCATGCTCCATTAGCTTTCAGCTTGACTTCTGCTTCCCAGGAAGAGGGGCTGTTGCTTCCTATTTTGGTCTCTGCCAGCCCTGAGTGCTTGCCTTCTGGATTGTTGAGCAGTGTTCCAGCATGATGCTTCCGTGCCTCTCCATTCAAGGTTCCAGAAACACATATTGGATGCTCTTCAGTGCCTCCATGGTACAGGAAGTGAAATCAAGTTCTTTTTTTTTTTTTTGATGAGACACACCTCAATCTCCTTCACACCCACCGAAGAGGATTAATTTGTAAGCCTCCCATTTTTAGACATCTTTAAATTAGAAGTGAATGCCAATTTCCTTATTTTGAAAGCACCACGCACCTCAGCGGAGAGTCTCTTGCCGCCCCTACACCTCCGGAATTACCTGGGAGTGCAGCAAGCACATCATCCTCTTCCTCTGCTTCTGCCGTCTCCAGTCGACTCTTCTTAGACTCGGCCCTGCTTTTGGTCCAGGAGAGGTTGTGGGAACAAGGAGCACTGGACTGTCTCTACATTTGGGGTCACAGTCGCTGTCTATTCCACTTCGTTTGTCTGAAAGGGTGTGTCTAGCATCTGAGAAAGGAGCTTCCTTCAATGTCAGGGCTGAGGATTGGAACCCATTTCTCATTTTTCTTAGCCTGCTACCATGTATGAGATGCTTGCCACATGCCACACATTGAGCTCCGTGCTTCATTGGCAGCATGATGTTAAACCCTGAGAGCCCCTTTGAAGAAGCAGGCATGAGTACCCTTCTGCTTTTAGGTGATAAGGATGAGGTTTAGAAAAGTTATGTGACATGGCCAGGCCAGTTAGCAGTGGACCTGGGGCTCACGTCCTGAGGAGCTGGCTCCAATAGCTCAATAAATAATTGAGAAGCTGAATATTTCATGTGGGAAAGCACTATGTTATATGTGCACACAGCTCGCTCTCTCTCTCTCTCTCTCTCTCTCTCTCTCTCTCTCTCTCTCTCTCTCTCTCTCTCTCTCTCTCTCTCTCTCTCTCTCTCTCTCTCTCTCACCTCCATGAGGGTTCTGCTCTTAAGCCCCGATGAGTTGATTATTTACTATTGCTTCTTGTGGTTCTTTTTTTTTTTTCTTTCATTGTGGATTTCCCTCTATCTGGAAAGCTCCAATTCGCTTTCCAGTTCTCACTTTAGAAGTCTCCTCCTCTATTCCACCATCCCCCACGTCTTTCTTGCAGGAAGAATTGTTCACTCATTTGGTGCTTACATGAGGCATTGTGTGTGCACATTATTATAACACTCGTGTTGTGATTGGCTGATCTCTTCTGACCTCTTCTCTCTGCAGGAGCCTTTTCCTCCAGGTTAGAACAATTTTGAAATTTATTTGTATTTCAAAATGAATATGTGCATCTAATTTTGCCTTTTTTCTGCCCTCCCCACTGTCAATGTCATTTACATGTTTTCCAATAATGACATCTTAGAATTAGTAAATATAGCCAATGCTTACCTTTTAATCTTGCCTGGTGTATTGTGAACTCAAGAGTGCAGTCATAGGTTAATTAATTTTTCATCTCTTTAGTCCTAAGTACTTGGAAATTTGTCTTGCATATTATAAGCTATTGAATAAATGAATGAGTAAATGATATACCAAAAATGTGATTATGATAAATAAAATGTATTTAACTTATGGCTTCGTAGGGTATTGGGCATTTGCTTAGAAGTTTTCTTTCAAATTTCTGTGACTTCGAATTTTTCACTTCAGGGATCCAGACAACTTTTCACTAACTGTTTGACTCCCCACATGTGATAGACAGTCACTTCCTAACTATATATATTTCTGTATATAAGTTAGTTAAACCTCAGTTTCCTTATCTGCAAAGATGGGATAATAGTACTTATCTGTATCAGAAATTTGGAAAAGTTTATAAACTGGTAAGTATTATGCCCATTGAAGATATTTCTCTTAGGATTACTATAACCTTTCTATGTCCCAGAGTTAACCTAGGTGGCTAATTAATCATCGATGCTCTTATTTCAAGGTATCGATGGTTCCCTCTTCTTCCCCATCCCTAGTATAACTTTATTTTAGGTGCTCACCTCCTCCAATGCAGCCATTTGCCTCAGCATAAGCTGAGCACACTCCTATAAGGGTAGCAAGGAGGCTGCCATTTGCCTTGTGAATAACGTTCTAGGAAAAGACGTGGAATACAATCGAGATGTGAGGGGAAAGGATTCTGAGAGCTCCTTGGAAAAGTTTCATTGCCAATAAAAAAGAACTGCAGGCTCTGACTCTAAGAATTATGTTTGCTCAGGTTCAGGGAGGAAACTATAGTCAGGGGATTACAAGCCTCATTAATAGTAATAAAGAGCACGCATTCCTCAAAAAGAAATTAACAACACATACATAAATAAAATATACAGAGAGAGCCATTGGGAGCGATTGCCTTTCTTCTTCCTGTGGGCATTATTCTCTGGATGTGACACTTGCTTCTGTCATTGTGCTGACATTCAGAGGTCATATCGATACTGAGGATTCTACAGAGACAAGAGTTAAATGGAACATGGACCTATAATGACATTTTGAGTATCTGAATCACCCAACCCAGAAGCCTACCTAGCCTGGACTACTAATTATTTCACAAAATATATTACCACATTATTTAGTACAGCTTGAGTTAATATTTCTGTTCCCTTCAGCCATCAGCGTGCATCCTCACTCTTATATATCCTAACTGCTATTATCGTCTCCAATAAACAATTTACCTCTTGTATCTTTTTGCCATGCAATGCTAATATTCTCATCCAGAAAGGCCAGTCTTCTTTTTGTAGTGTCAGTGACTTTTATACAATCCTCTTCCCTACTTAGCTCAGTGTGGCTCTATTTCTAAAACAGTTCTCGGTCCTTCTAGGCACCTTAGCTATTCCTCAACTCAATAAGAGTCCTGGCAGTGAGGAAGACACATGGCTGTTTATTGCCCAGTGGACTCTTATATCTTGGCTCCATGTTACCTTGGTAAATTCATTCAGTTTTTAAAATTAATTTATAAATTTACAATATGTATACAATAACTACAGGGGTAGACATACGTAAGGCTCTGAGGATACTACAGTTGACAAATGGAAAGATCCTTACTTGGAGGTTAGTGAGGATTTTTCTGGCCAATCATAGAAGAGTATGGGTTCTGAGGAAGTTTAAGAGAAGGCAAAGCATATCATTTGCTCTTGAATGATGTTGCCTCAGGAGGAACCAAGAGTTTTCTAATTATCCATGAATTTAGAAAGAATGGCTTAGGTGAGCAGTCATTTCTCTAGTTGAAGCTAAACTCATTTTCTTTTTCCTAAATTTTCTGGAGAAAGGAACACCTCTGCAGGATTAACGCTACCAAACCAATGCAGAAGCTGGAAACCAGCAGGAGGCAAGTATTGTTGGTGTTTGTAATGACTTAGATATAGGACAGGTGTTCCACCCAGCTAGTAATGCTTTGAGGTAAGCCACTGGTTCTCTCTGGGTATTACATCTGGCAGAGTGTAGAATTGGATGTTGTTGCCTAAGCTCCCTCCGACCTCTTGCCATATGAAATTTTATCATTATGGTTAATAATGTTTAGGATCAATCATGAGACAATGAACAAATGTCCCCAAAGTTCACCCTAGGCAAATATAAGGAGAGGATTTAATTGATAAGTATTTAGAGACATCATTTTTACTCATTAAGATGAAGAATACAGGAGTTTTATAAATTTGATCATTATTTTGGGTGTCAAAGTCCAGGTTTTAGGCAATGGTGACCAAAGAGCATAAGGAGTCTCAAAAAATCATTTACTTCTTTTCAGGCAGCTCACGAATCAGTGCTGATTGGCCATTTTCTTGATGCCGAAGAGTTTTCCCACCAGGCTTCAGGGAGAGAAATGGCTACAACCGGTAAGTACTTCGGTTATTGACCCATGGGTCTTAGACTTTCTCTGTGCTCAGTTCTGTATGTATCTTACTGTTATGAGCCTCTTGGGTGTGGGCGTTAAGAGATGGCATGAGTGCCATCTTCCCAAGTTCTGCTCATCAAGCCATGGGCACATATCCATTGACAGCAAGTCCATATAATGTATTGCTCCAACTGTGGACCCTCTGGAGAGTGAATAAGCACACTATCAATAATTACGCTGGGGAGTAGGGGTTACCTGGGGCTAGCTTGAACAAACGTGGTCTTGTACACACCCTATCCTTTAGAGCATCAGCTCTTGAGAAGATTGTATATAATATGGAGACACAGATACCTAACCAGGTCACCACTCCCAGCGAGTCACCATAGTTCCCACTAGTCAGCACAGCAGTTTCCAAATGCCTCTGCACTCCATCTCCCGCACTCCATGAGGTCTTTATAAATCCCATTAAACGTCTGATTCACTTGTTTTGTTTGAAACAACAAATGTCGAATGGCTAATTGCCTCACAGGAAGTCCTTTCAATTAGTCACTTTGCTAAAAGTTAAATAAATAAATAAATCGCCCCTGCTTTATCCCCTTTTCGATATAATTAATTCTAATCTTTTGCATTTTCATTTTCCCCGTGCTTAATTCCATCACTTAAAAGACACAAACAGAAGAGAACCCTTTTTGAAAAATTAGTGGAATAATTGTGCTCCTCATGCCATTCTGTGAAAAAGTTGTCGAAAAATACCACGACCCAATCTCAAACATTAAATGGTTTAGAAGTGAGACCTTCAAAACCCGATTGAAGGGATCACATTGAGAATTGTTTTTATCTTGGCTTCTATGCTTTCTGATGTGTTCTATCTCCCCAGCACAGCACTTTACTCTCGGAGAATATTAAGCATGGATTTCTAGTTAATTAGTCAATATGGATAGCAGCATTTTTATCTTTCCAACTCATTGTTTCTGGCATTCAAGGGTATCATAAATAAACTTCAGTTTTACAACAAATAATCTGACTATTGAGATAACGTGAAAAGTGTTTCAGCAATTGCCTCTACGCATACCAACCTTGTCACCACCATGGAGGAAGAAGATATTTTAGGGCATTTCAAGTCACCGAAGAAAAGGGTCCTGATTGTCCTGGCTCATAAAGCATAATTCGCAGAGTCTGCTTGATCTAAAAATTGTAAGTGCTTTTTATATCTATATGCTCTCCTTTCTAAGGGGGGCTACCACTCCCTGGTGGTAAGGTATTCATAGAGACATTACATATAGTAATTATAATAAAAATAGCACTCCACATTTGCATAGCAGATTATAATTTACAAAGTAGTTTTGCATATTCATTATCTCATATGACCCTCTTTACAACCATTAAAAAAGGGTTTTTGGCAGGGACTATTATGAGTTCATAATACCCTATTTTCTTTTCCTCCTGGGAAAACACAAGATATTTCCCAGTCTTCCTTGGAGTTAGGTATACCCATGCTCTGGCTAGTGAATGAGAAGAAGTGATATATGCTATTTTTAAGCCCAGTCTATTAAAAACTCCTGCCCATTCCTCTTATACTGATTTTCCACCATTAACTAGCTGGTTGCAAAGAGTCCAGATAAAGACTTTAACATTCTAGAGCTGGGATCAGAAAACTATAGCCAGTGTGTCAAAGCTGGCCTGCCACCTTTTATATATATAAAGTTTTATTGAAACTCAGCCACATGGATTTGTTTACCTATTGTCAATGGTTGCTTTTGAGCTACAATGTCAGAGTTGAGTAATTACGACTGTACAACATGTTTGCTTTCTGGCCTCTTACAGATAGTAAATGGATGACAGATCCACAAAACAGGAGAAACTTGAGTCCTTGAAGCACTGTGTAGAGGCTGCAGGCTAAATACTCATTCCAAATACCAAGCAGTTATATGAACAAGAAATAATCTTGTGTTGTGTTAAGTCACTAAGGTTTTAATGTGTTTATTTCAGTCACTATCCTACCGTTGTTAATATGATTGTCTTATATTAAATTTATTGATAAAGTAATTAAGCTCAGTGAAGGTAATTTACCTATTTAGACTCACAGAGCTTGAAACTAGTAGACACTCTAGAAGTTGAACAAACCTAAGTATTTTAATTCCAGGGCGAGTATATTTTTTCAATACATCTCAGATGTCACTACTGAACATATGATACCAGAAGCATATAACATGATACCATAAACTAAACTAAATACATAAATGCTTAAAGTATAGTAAGTCTTTCATGGTCAGAAGTAGTTAACATGGCTCTCAAACTATCCAATAAGATATAAAAAAACCATACTCTATACTGGAATGTTTCAATACCCTCATTTTATAGACTGGTAAGATTGGGGCTTTGTAAAGTCAGTTGATTTTCGAAAATAATGATACAGATTTTGATAATCGAATGATATAAGGTATTGTGAATAAAAATTAGGTCTTCAAATTATCTTCAGTACCACCTCGACAGAAAACGGACAAAAAACATCACAATAGAAATCAATGAAGAGAACATCCTTAGCATAAGAAGAAGACAATCAAGAAAATCTCTGGACCTACAACTACTGAATGTCTGGATTTCACCATTTCTGAAGAGGAAACTCTGGGATTTGAGATTTAGGGAGCATCTTGGTCATTTGTAGACAGACATGTCGAATTACTGTTACGTGGTAGGTACCTTCTGCTGGATAGATTCCTGCTAAAATCTAATGTCAACCATTATTTGACTCTGTCCATTTGGGTCTTACAACTCTCTTGTTCAGAGGAACTGAAAATTGATACTGGGAGGAAATTTTGGGGTGAGGAGTAATTAAGGCAATGGGTATAATGAAGCAGTGAAGACAGATTGTCAGAATGCTGTGTAGAGGTAGCAACAAAAATCCGAGACCAAATTATGCAATAACTTCCAGGGCTATAGAGGAGATAAGGCAGGCTACTTCAACACAAAACATTTGATGTTGCTAGTCTTTCTTATTGTACATCATATTAGCTTAAGCTAAATAAATGCTGGGGTTCCACATAGTAGAGTCGTAGCCAAATGATTATAGTTGAGTATTCTGAAATAGTAAAAATAATTATACTTTTATTTGATATTTTTGAATACTGTCAAAGGAGCTGCACTTCATCATCCATGACAGTGTTTCGTAAATTTCACCCCCCCTGTTCCTGTTATTCTACTTGCTTGCCACAGCATCTGGCCACATATCAAATTCTGTTTTCTTTCCTGTCTTTCAGTTTGCCATGAAATGCTTTTCCATATCCATTTCTTTGAGCTCTATTTTTTGGTTCCTATTCCCTTTTTCTTTGAGAACCTTGTAAAATGTTTCCTTAGTGGGTAGATGGGGGCTAGGTGGAACAAAGGAAAGTGAATACACACACACACACACACACACACACACACACACACACACGCTCATACATGAATTATCTTTGCTTTTGTTGTATAGGAAAGACAAGAATGGAAAGAAAATATTTTGGAATAAAAATGTAAGTAAATTATAAAATTTTTGTTTAAAACCAATATTAAGAAGTCATTAGCTTTATTAGATTGAGAAACAATAAGCCTCGATCATCTTTACTTTCAAGTACATGGCCTTTGCAGGGTTCATTGAAGGTTATATCAGGGTCGCTCGAATGCGCTTGTTAAACACCTAATGCTTTTTTATTTTTGTAAAATAATAGGGTGCTATGACTCATCCTTAGGTACAATCTAAACTGTCTACACACCCATCACCTATTCCTGACCACTCCATCAGCCTCCTGTATTCACTCTGGCATGGAGGCTTATTCTAGCCAAATGAACCAACTAAGAAAGAACATTTATTCAAGCCAGCCATGAACAAAGTAGCTCTGAACAAATGGTGTTGGAACTGCCTTGCTAGTGCCTACTGTCACAAAACGCTTGTGGGATAAATAAGATTAATATATCCTGAAAGTAATGTTTTTAGAAACCTTGGCCTTGACAGGCACATAAGTACTCATGAGAAAGTTGCATCATTGGAGGTAATCCAGTTTAATTAATTGATGTCTACAGTATCTAAGAGACCATGACACATTCAAGGTAAATGCAATGGTACATAACAAAAGCTACTTTTTCCCTTTTACCAGCCGTAAAGGGAATTAGGCTTGATTTGGGAACATAGTATGTTGAATCACATGTAAGTGAATCACATGTAAGTGGTTAAGTATCAGGAATTTCATGTGGTTCAGTCTAATGCGCATTTTCTCCTTGGTTGAAATAGTTTGTAAGATATTTAGTAGTGATATTTAAATGCTACATTTGAAATTCTAATTTAGTGAAGCAAGCACACTGCTAGAGGCTGAAGCCTAATCCGTTTATGTAATTCTTATTGTTTTACCTTGGAGAAGACATTCCACCTATATTTACCTCAGTTTTCTTTTTTGTGAGATGGAATTAAATATTTATAGGAACTATAGGCTATGAGGGAGGGATTAAATGCAGTAACCTGTGGGAAATGTGCCTGGCATAAAATCATAACACAAGTAAACCTTCCCAGAAATGTGCTTATTTAGGCTAAGACAGATGACTGCAACAGGGTCACATGCAGTTCAACAGAAAAAGGTGGACATCACATGTCATCAAGCAACAGGATCTGGAGGCTATTGAGCTAAGTTCAGTAAAACGAATACTTCAGGGTGTTTTCTATCTGCTAGGCATTGTGTTAAGGGCTGGGGATGGAGCCAAGGTCATTGCAAAGTGTCAGTCACTTTCTTTTTAGCTTCAAAAGGTACTTGCTGGAATTTTTACATGCACATGATTAATATGTAGGCACCAGGTATCCAGGAAGCACACTTAAGAAATATTAACGAATCCTGCTTGATTCGGTTTTAGAAAGAGTCATTGATTTAAATGGGGACAATTTTTTTCCCTCTCAAGGTTATGTTTGTGAAGTATTAGGCTACAAAGCATTGGCGTAATGTCATACATTTTACTCATTTATGCATTTCCCAGATGCGGCACCATGTGTGACCTTGCTCAGCTATCCAAACTGTAAAATAAAAGATTACCCAAACACTATCGGATATGTATAAGAAATTACTTTGCGAGTCACAGTTGATTTCTCAGTGCTTGTTTTCCTCTTTCAGCTGAGCTGACAATTTTTTTTCTTGGCCTGAAATCCCCTAGATGGCACTAGAGAATACTATATTTAAGTGGTTTATATAATACCTAAGTAGATGAAGGAAAGTAATTTTTATTTCTTTGCAAATAAACGTTAATAAGAAGTTGAACAGGATGGAATGTAATGTGCAAGGGTAGCGTTTATGGATTCTGTATTTAAAAGGTATACTAGGTGCTCCTTGAAAGTGAAAATTGGTCATTTTAGCTGTGGCTATTTCAGTATTGGTCTTTGGTATTTAATAAGAATAAAATTCATTTGGTGCAGACCAAAAGACTTGGAGAAACAGCAGAGATTCTGAGGGTGATTGTTGACCCAAATGATATTTATATCAAAGCTATATAACACCACAGTATCAGTATCTCACAGGATAGAAAGGAACGGGTACAATGGGGGCCCTGAACTCAAATGCGACAGGATATAAGGAGGTGAGATGAGTGAAGAGGACTAGATGCAAGATATCGGTACTTGGTGGCATCTGTGTCAGAACTACACAGGTATTAGGCACAGGTGCCAACCAAAATCAGCACACCTGCAAGTCCAGTGAGGCTCACAAGCTGTGACCTGACAATACTGCAAATCTAACCCTGAGAGATTTTAGGTTAGAAATCTAAGGCTGATTTAATGCGTGTTACCCAAGGTCACAGAGTCATTTAGTGATAATGTTAGGGCTCAAATTCCATTTCCCGGATTCTATTCTCTTCCCCTTTTAATTGTACCATGTTTGCCAAAGTTGTGTCCAGCACCTCACACCCTTCCCAGTGTTCTCTCCTGCCCCTCCTTTCAGAAGTCTAGCGTCCTTGTATCACATGACAGTTGGGTGCTCTGAGCTTCCGTAGTCCTAGCTCAAGAGGCTTAAGCAGTAAGGTGACTCTGTTTCTCCCTAATAGGAAACAGGTAGCATGGCTCCAGGGTTTGCTAATTGGCAGCTCAGTGATATCATCGGAAGCTCTGGATTTTTCCATATTAGCACTATGCCCTCTTTTCATTCTACATTTTTGTCCCCATTTTTGTCGCGGCTCCAGACATCACATACAGGCATAAACACATCCAGTGGTGAAAAGCAACAGTTCCCTTCTTGGCTCTCTTATAGCGTGAGGAAAGCTTTCTCAGAAATCTCCAGCAAACTTCACCTCATGTCTCATTGGCCAGAACTGGGTGACCCTGTCCACTAAACCAATGAGTACCAAGATGAAGGGACAACTCCTACTGTCTGACAGCTCTTAGCTGGGCAAGGTGCCCTTCTCCCAATGGAAGGATATGGAAATGTGCAAGGATGTTCTTGGTTTGCAAGGTGACTCAGTGCCTGTGTGAGGTGTTGAGCACCCAGGACACAGGACTGCAATATTTAGTGAGTCCCTAAGGACCAAGAATTATCTTAGCCAACAGGCAGTGTTATGTGGGTTGAGAAACACTGGAGCCCAATCAGGAGGTGCTGCGGGGCCACAGGGAAGGGGAAGGATCATGGACCCAATCAGGACTCTGGCAGCAGGAAGGGAGGCAGGTGTGAGCACTGAGTAAACCATTAACACCTACTTCTGCTCCTGATCCTGTCCTGTGTTACCACTTCCAGAATTATGCATGGGTAACAGAAGATCAAGTGCTCAAAGCAGCTCAGCCTCCCCAGGTCTTTTGGTAAAAGACTACAATAAAATAAAGTAATATAGTAATTATCAGGAGTTTACTTGGATAACATGAACGGGGAAAGAGCAATTATTCCACTCCAGATAAAATAAAAATAAAAGCAAATGTAGTTTGATTCTGAACAACACAAGGTTGAACTATGCAAATCCACACTGAGATTCCACTGAAATTTTTTTCAGTTAATACATACGATGCTGTAAATGTATCTTCTCCTCTTTAGATTTTCTTAATAATGTTTTTTTTTCGCCCCTTCTAGCTTACTTTATTGTAAGAGTACAGAATATAATACACATAACATACAAAAATGTATTAATCAACTGTTTATGTTATCAGTAAGGCTTCCAGTCAATAGCAGGCTATTAGAAGCTGAGTTTTTAGGATGCTGAAAGTTTCATGAGGGTTTTTGATGCTCCAACCCCTCACATTGTTTCAGGGTCAACTATAATGTTGATGAGAATAGATGGGTTTGTTGTCATTTTGATTTTTGCAGGGTGGGGGATTTGAGAGGCTGCTTGGAGCTAGAGAAGGGCAATGGATCTTTTCAGAGAATTAAAGGTGAGACATCAACATCATTTTATGGAAAGAACTCAGGCTTTGAAGCCATAGAGATATTGGTCACCAAATCCAGGCTTGTGAACTATATGATCTTGGGAAAGTCACGAAAGGTCTCTGAGCTACAATTATGCCTTTTGAAAGATAGTTAACAACAATATCTACCTGGCAAATTGTTGCCATAATCACATGAGGGAGCAGGGGCAAATTCCTAGCATAGTGCTCAGTGTGTCAAGTACCATCTCATTTGCCTGAACTTGACATTGTTATTTATTTACTCACCCTTTCTCCCTACTTAGAGTTGCAATATTTAGCAAAAAAAAAAAAAAAAAAAAAAAAAAAAAAAACAAAAAAAACAAAAAAAACAAAAAAAACCCCCAGAACTCCCAGTTAGTTAAATTTGCAAATCAGATAAAAGACAAAAAATTTGTTCGTATAAGTATGTCCCATGCACTTTGGGATATACTTATACTAACAAATTATCTGTTCTTCATCTGAACTTCAAATTTAATTGGGTGTCCTGCATTTCTTCTGGCAGCCCTCTCTCCTTCTGGTTTTCTCCAGCCAAAGAATAAATAAATGAAGCCTAAATTAAATATCGCACTCTCATGTACTTTAACCTTAGTGAGAACTTGGCTGACCGACGGACAGCACCTTCAAGTTCTTTTAGTGAACTTGAAGTCTCAGGAGAGCCCCCTGCCTTGGCTGAGACATGAGCAGCTTTCAAAAGCCATCTTTGTCTATCGAACTTTGTGGTTCTTCTTCCAGAGTGTTTTCTTCACAGTTGGCTGTTCTGCGTCTGCATAGATCTGCAGTAAATACTGTACTGCACTGCTGAAAAGGGAGGAAAAACATTACCATCTGCATCTACAGCTTGCAAATTACAGCTTGCAATCACCTGCTATTAAATAAAGACACTTTAACAATATTTTGGGTTTTAAATTAGCAATTTACATCACAAGACTCTGAAAATACTAGTCTTTTAATACTGCAATTTTCTTTCCTTTTAACCAGGCATCAACATGTATTGAAGTTTTTAAAAAAGCAATACAAAGTAATGTTTATTTAAACAATGGCCACCAATGGTATGAGACACACAGATGGAAATCCAGTAGTTCCTCACTCAGTGGGCAGCTTCATTAGGGGACCCTAATGAGGCCACAACTGTCTAATTTATATCATGGAGAAAATCTAGGCATTGCCTTTACAAAAATAAAAATAAAAAAAAATAACTGCTTGGCCACACAAGGCTAAGTGTCATATAAAAAAGTAGTCTCAAGCCGAGAATTAGAGGCAAAGTCTTTGTTCAAAAGACTTGAAGCAAAAAGGCTGAAAGGGAGAGACTTCAAGTGGGAGTATTTTCCTTTGTCACTTGACATCGGGCTGAATTGGAGGGGATTGGCATTTGTACAAAGCACGCTGGATGCAAAACGGGTTGGAAAGGGAGAAAGTTTAGGCAGCGTTGTGCCTCAAGGACACTACTTATTCAGACAGAGGGTTATATCTATATCCAAATATAGCAGTTTGTCTTCGAGTTCTTATTATTGGACCTCTACCTACCCCCCCCCCCGCCCTTTCTCCTGACATCTGAGTTAGGGACCGGGGAAAACACCAGGAGCTGGCACGCATTGCAGAGAGATAAATATATGCTTTTCAGTGTGAATCACTGGATGGCAAATTCCTTCTCACAAACAAAAAGCATTCTGGAGCATTTCGACTATTAGCAGGCAGCCTGCTTTCCTGTGTGTCCCTGGCTTTTCCAGGCATTCAGCTACTTTTGATGAACAGTTGCTTCTCACAGCTCTCCCAGATTCGGGCCTGCTTTTAAAACTGTTTTTTTTTTTTTTTTTTTTTTAATCCTAAGGGGGAATAAAAGAACCCTTCATCTGTCTTTGTTGTTCATGACTTGCCATTTTTGCATTTTTTTTTTTTAATAACTCAGGACACCCTGCCTGAATCTTATATTATTTCCTCTTTACGGTGTACTAAAGTTCGATTCTGACACATGGTATGTGCTCAATAAATGTTAGATATTATTATTTTTAGTATTAGTAAAGGTTTAATCTTGTGACATACAAAATTCTAGTTTGGAAGAGAAAGCGTTTTTGAGAAAGATGTCCAGTTTAGATTTCAGCTCATTCCGCGAGCATGCAGTGGGTGACTGGGCTAGCCGCGTGGAAGCCTTAGATCCTTCTCAGGTTCCATTAATTATGCTGTTCAGCTTCACAGGTTCAGTCATGAGTCAAACCCGACACAGCACCGGTAGAGCCAGCTTGTGGCTGTTAGTGATTTACTTGGGAAAGCGGCAAATTGAATGACTCTTAGACTTTTTCAGTCCTCCTAGGCTTATTGGTCACCTCTGATGCCATTTATCACTGTATCTTGTTATCTCTGCTGAAGTCTAATGTTAGTCCCTCTGTTTAAGGATCAAATTGGTTTCAATCTAATCTCCTAAATAGAATTCAGATGATTTGGGGTCCAGCTCAACTGTTTCCTGGCCAGAGGGCTTTGTTCAGCTCCTCTTATTAGGTGCTATTTATAGTACCAATTGCTGATAGAATCAGGGGATAATAGATTTTTATTTCATGTTCATTAAATACACATTCTTTTTAAAGGCTTTTAGAAACTAAATGTACAACTTATCACCAAAGCGTAACACTGGAGTTGTTCTCATTTGTTTAAATGCAATCTGCCAAGAATCACATTCTTCTTTTCAAAGTACGTACACATCCTCGAGTGACATAAAAGCCCTCGAATGGTTATTGCTAGATGTTCTGGATTCATGACCTATTAAATGTCTTTTAGTGAATATTCTAACTATAGAACTTAGTCGACATTGTCTGAAACAAAACACTCATCGGCATCATTGGATGGTTAGACTTTGAATGTTTTCTCAGTGGTGCATGTTGTCATTACATGTGTGTTGGTCAGAGAGGCCTCCCATGGTACGAAGAACACAGTCAATGCTCACATTTTTCCCTGAGTGGTTCCACAGGGTCTGGAGTGAGGGTAAAGTAAGAGTTCTGAAAGCCCTCTGCGAACTGTACAATGCTATTTTTCTTTAAGTGGTTCAAATTACATAATGAAAGTCAATCTTAGCATCGATGTCAAGGCCTAAAACCAACACCTAATTTTACTAGTCTTATAGCTATTAATTTGTAATATAAGTCTGTAATATACACACACACGCGCGTGTGTGTGTGTGTGTGTGTGTGTGTGTGTGTGCAGGAGCACCTGCATACATGTATAACCAGGTTTGTTTTAAATGCTATTGAATTTTTCTCATAAATAACATTTTCCAAAGTGCCTATTATAATTTCTTTCCAATTACGAGACTGCTAATTTCTTGTATCTGTTTCCACGAGATTTTCTCAAATCATTTTGAGGAAGAGGGAGAGAGAGAGAGAGACAGAGACAGAGACAGAGACAGAGACAGAGACAGAGACAGAGACAGAGAAACAGAGAGAGAGAGAAAGAGAGAGAGAAGAAATTTAGTGAGAGAGTAATATACCAATCTTTATTAAGACTTCAAAACATTTGTATGTACACTTCCTTAAAACACAATAGTTCCTTAAAACATAATAGTTCACTGGTCTTGACATTTTACAAATCTTTAGACACTTGTTATCATTCCTCATATCCTTGTTTATAGTCTCTCAGCTGGAGAAAAATGGTTTACCTGTTTTAACTATCTTTAAGCTTGTAGCTAATTAAGCAAAAATAATGTCAGGTAATAGGGTTTGCCATTGAGTTTATACTTTAAAAAGCCTCTCACGATCTACCATTCACTCAGGTTTTACATAATGAATTTGGCACTTTAGCTGAGAAAAGCACATTTAAAAGCCATGGTAAATGGGAAGATGCGGAATGTTTCAATTTTCAGTCCTTAGTTTTACTAATGCCATAACAGTGTTAGCCCATCTCTTGTCTACGAGAAGCCAAATTGATCGGTTTTTCTTTCACCTTTTAAAAATGTCCTCTTTGCCTCCTCTTCTGGGGCTGGTAATGATCACAGAACCATAGAATTTCAATCATAGAAGGTATTTTAAATGTCATAAAAATCCAATAGTTCATCCCATGCTTGAATCTTTTATAACACTTTCCCACAAAAGAACTAGCCAGGCTCCTCTTGAATTCCTTTAGCCATGGGACACTCAGTACCTGTCAAGGGAGTCCGTTCCAGTTCAAAGCAGCACTCATGGTCAGAAAACTATTTGTTATGCTGAGAAGAAATTCTCCTGTTGAGTTTTGCTCTGTTCTCAGTGGATAGACAAAAAAAACGTGCAATCCTTTTTATTTCCTACATGTCTGAAGACAGCTATGTCTCCTGCATGTTTCTCCATGCCAAACATTAGGGATAATACAAGTTCTTACATGATGAGACTTTGGTTCAAGATATCCTGAATCCGTTGGCTGCCAACATGCCATAAGTAGTTGGCTGGTAAGAATAATGATGAAAACAAAAGCCATCGTACTGAGCTTTGAAGAGGTTCCAGACATCTAAAAATATTACCTCTAATACCCACTGTGATCTGAGTTGCGTATTGTCATTCTCATTCGATAGATAAGGAAACGAAGGGTAAAGAGAAGTCGAGTAGCTTTCCTAAGGCTGCGCATCTAGTAGTTGGCAAAGCCAGAATTTGAACTAATGCCTGTACTGACTCTAGTGCATGTTCTTAACCCTGCATTCTAACCCCCTTTATGATATGTGACGACGATACCCTCCCTGCCCCAGGAAGTAAGCTGAATGCTCCTGCTGGTTAGAGCAATTCCGAGTTTTACTTTCTAGAAGTGATGCCAAACCAAAGAGCTGGTAGCACCAGGCCAGCCAGAGAAAGGAGGGAAAACAAAGGACCTAGATGACTAATTGGATGGATTATGAACCTGGGAATAACTGAAAGGGTGTGTGTCTGGCAGGTGGGGAGACAAACCCTATATATGTATGTAGTGGCTGAAGTGGGAAGTCGGCAGGTAAAAAGCACAGTGATGTGGATGCTGTGGCACAAATTCTCAGTTTAGGCTCCAGCCAGAAATTCAGCTCTGAAAAGCACATTCTCTGGCAGCATTTTTAGGGGCACGGCTGCAGTGCGTTGTATGTCTGCCCATCATTTCTGCAAGGAGGACAATAAAGGCTGGGGGTTGGGGTGAGAGGCAAACGCCAGAACTCAATGTCTTGCCTGCCTGTCAGTTTGCTGGACTCCTCAATGGATGGCAGCCATCAGTCTTTTAATGTGGGGGGAAGATGTGGCTGTGAAGAAATAGTCATTGAAACTAGGCATATTCATTTTCTTGAGAAAACTATATCTGTGCCTCCCATTGAAAGGTATAGTGTTCTCAGGAAAACAGAGACTTGAAAGTGGCAAAGGAAACCTTACATTCATAAATATCTTTAGCAAACAACAAGAGTTGATTAGAGATAAAAAAAAAAAAAAAAAAGGAAAGCCTTGGTATCTTTTGCTTATTTCTTAATGACTCAAGTAGACCACTAAATTAGGGGATATGATTGCTAAATGGACTTAGGAGATTGTTTAGTTAAAACATCTCATTTTATATATGGGGAAACTGAGGTCCAGAGATGAGAAGCATCTCATCCAATGGTATGCATCCAGACAGGGACTGAGAAGAGGGTTTGATCTAGGTCTATTGATTCCAAGACCAGGACCCTTTTTACTATATTTTCTCACACTTAATAGCCCTTCGGTGAAGCAAATAATAACTTTTCCATGGAAAGCACTGATACAATGAACAGTTGCAAGATAGAAGCTTGCACTAGAAGCTTGCTGCGTGACACGATGCAAAGTTCAGTGTTCGATGCTTCTTTGTTGGGGATGTCGCTGAAAGTACTGGGGGCGGAGGGATTTTGGGCAACATTATTTCAACTAGCATCATGGTTTCCTGTATCTTATGAAACCATTTTAGGGTGAATCTGGTTTTACTCAGTGTCGGAACTTTGAAATCAGAATCATGGGGTTGAGGTGGGGATTTATTCATTAAAAAGGCAGGTTCTTAGGCTTATCAGCAGACAATCCACACTAGCATTCTGGAAAAGTGGAGTCTGCAAATTCAGATTTGACAAATGTCCCAGGTAAACTCATGCATACCAAAGTTGGAGAAATAGCTATGCTGTCTATAAGGGTATTAGTTTCCTATTGCTGCTGTAATAAATTACCACAAATTTAGTGACTTAAAATAACTCATATTCATTATCCTATAGCATGAGGGTCAGAAGTCTGAAGTGGAGATGAAATGAAAAATGGGTTTCACTGGACAAAATCAAGGTTCTAGTAGAGCACCATTCCTTCTGGAGGCTCCAGGGGAAATCTGTTTCTTTGCCTGTCCAGCAAGAGCTCTGGAATCTTTTCCTCTTCTTGTAAGGGCCCCCTCCCTATCAGATTAGGGCCCCACCCTTATGTCCTTGTTTAACCTTTATCACTGCTTTAAAGGCCCTATTTCGAATACAGTCATAGAGAAGACTAAGTGTTCAACATATGAAGTTTTGGAGGGCACAGTTCAGTCCATAATCTGTCCCTAAGGCATCACAAGTATTTCATGATTCCTGCAAGATCCTGGCCATTTCATTACAAAAGATGGTTCATGTAATTATGACCAGGGGAGGAAGCAGAAGCGTGAACAGGTTTTTAAAACTCATATCTTATTCTTTGTTTAGAGAGATTAGTCATATTTGCTCCTCTGCAAACTTCCTACTAGATAACAGAAAAATCCTGTCTTTAAGACTCCTTCAAAGTCAAGAAAAGCTGCAACCAGAGGGAATCATCATCCATCATTCAGATACCTTCCCTCTTAGGAAGCAGTAATCATATCACACCCACAATACTGGCTGCTGATGATTTTTTCTCTCCTCTCCTCAGATGAGTAGGGTAGGGATAGGGTCCTTTGTTGCTTGGAATTTTGAAATTAAAAAGAGAACTGATTAAGAGTGGTCTTAAGGAATCAGTGAGGCTGATATTGATCATTATTAATATCATCTTTGTGTAAGAGCTCCTTTGATATTTATCTCCTAGAGTTCTCAGTGAAGTGGGGCAGGTGAGCTGGAACAGGCACAGGAAACTCTCTACCATAGTGCAGGCACGACTCTTGCAAAAAGAGAGAGGGGAGAATGAATGGTTAAGAAGAAGGAGTTTCAGACTGCCGTGCAGCTCTGGGAGTCTTGGCCAGGCTGACGAGTCTCAGGGCAGAGACTGCCCATCAGTGAAGCTGCATTGGGCAGGGATTGTCCAGTTCTAGTCCCCTTGCTGCGCTCAGTCAGTAACAGAGAGGCAACCCCCACCTCCCAAGAGAACATGGCCAAGACAGAAACGCTGTAGCATGGCTACAGGTCTGGCAGCTGTAGGCTGTTCCCTACCTATGCTCCTCATAACAGGTTCAATTGAAGGGAGATCTGAGAGTTACGCCTTGATGGACAACTTAGGAGTCTTTCATGTTCTACATTATAAAAAGAACCAAGTGATTAATTACAGCATGGCAATGGGAAGGCACCTACTTGGATCTCTGGCCAGAAATTTCCAAAATAATTCTTTTTTTCTATCTATCTATCTATCTATCTATCTATCTATCTATCTATCTATCTATCTATCATCTATCTACCTATATCATCTATTGTCGTCGTCATCACCATCTATCATCTACCATCATCATTATCATCTATCATCTATCATCTACCTATCTATCTATCATCTATCTATCATCTCTATCTATCTATATCATCTCCCTACCTACCTGACATCTATCTCCTACATTTAAGTAGTTATCTGTTGTAAGGAGGAGACCAAACACTATGCTTGGATAGAAACAGAAGTGGCTTTTTATTAATCTAAAAATCTGTTTTCCAGTGTGAATTTTGCTAGTCTCCAAGGAAATTTATCACAACAAAGAACTAAAGGGATTTACCTGACTAATTAATTTACCTATTAATGTAAATAGTCTTTACATTAAACTATTTGTAAATCATTTGCATTAAAAAATAAAAGCAATTTTTTGGGGGTAAACTTCCTGTTCAAACTTTTCTATTTTAAAATCTCTTTCCCTTTGTCTATTTGCATAAGCCTCTAAACTTGTCCACCTCACTACTAAAAATAGAACACACAAAGGGAATGAAACCAAATCTATTGCTGACCTCTTTGACTCCAAGCAAACAAACAAATGAACATCTCTGTTTCATCTCTGTACCTTTAGAATTTAGGGACAAATTGGCAAAATATGAAATAATATATAAACGCTTGTTGAATAAATTAATGAATAGATGAATGGATAAATAAAAAAATAAACATTTGATAGTATGTTTTTAGAGTGGGGGAAAAGAAGTGAATTAAAAGGAGAAATAATTAAATTTGTAAATTCAAAAAAATGTCATCTCCAAAAGTGGAGGAAATCATGGGTTGATTTCTGGTGGTAATATGATTGATTTCATAATCTGCACATCTCAGCTCAATACTCTGAGAAAGAACCAAAAGAAGCATCCCCCAAAAGTGGTCAAGAAAAGGCTGGTTTAATTTGGTTGGGTCTTATAAGAAATTTGGAAAGCAGATGAGGATTGGAGTCTGACTTTGCAACCGACCAGGTTTATCCCCTGAACAACTCACCTCACTTCCTTACTCAGTTTTCTCATCCTCTTGGTGAGATTAAATAGTCTCCAAATCCCCCAGCAGTCTAGCAACTGTGGAATGAATTGATGAGCTTAGCCCTTGTTTAGGTGGGCTGTGGGAGAGCCCTGGAGATTATACCTGGGCCTTGCTATAAAGTAAGGAGCCAGCTAAGAATAATGTGGACAAAAGAGACAATTGAAGACCTACTTGAGGAAATATTGCAAAAAGCTGCCTAGAGAATCTCAAAGTGATTTTCAAATAACACCCAAGTATTCCCAGGGATGCTTGGGGCAAGACAATGCTCTGCTATTTCAAAAAAGAAAATATATGTTCTGTGAACTTGAATATAGTCAAGGACATATATTGTAATTGTGTGCCAAACCAGTCTTGTCAGAATAAGGTACTTTCTGGGAACAATTCTTTTCTAGAACAAAGCTCTGTGAGGTATGCAGGAGCATGTAGTACTTTGAATATTATCTTTATGCTAATGTAAGGGATTTTTTTGTGTGCAAGTTTTAACAGAATTAAGTTCAGATATTATGAATATTATGCACGGTAATGGAAATCTTTAAAAGTCATGTATTACCTTGTGTTTTGGATATTATGATGACTTTACCAATTTATTACAAACCTCATTTATTCACCAATGTGATCAGGAAGAAATCTTCCTGACTTATTATTTTTTTCACCATTGATTAGGTGCTGGGTGACAAAGTCGAATAAGACAGGTTTCTACATATAGCTGTGAAGAATGTAAGTCTAAAGCAGCTGCATTTAAATAAAAACATAACCAGTCATTCAAAAGTTTATGTACTCTGGAGAACTGGAGTGATCAACCAGAGCTTTTGAACTCTTTAGCAGCCACGCTTAGTGTCACAGAAATCCCAGGGAATAAATAAAATTACTGCTCTTTTTAGTCTTTTAGGTGTTTTTAAAAGAACAAGTTCTACCTACAAGAGCACACAGTCATGAATCATGAAGTAAGAAGAAAGACAGAGATCACATTTCATTATTTATTCTGTGGACATTTCTTTCTTGACTTAAATTAGGGTCAAATTATCTTTGCAAATGACTGACTCATTTATAGAATTCTAGTCCACTGAGCACAGGCTTTCAGGATTGAAAGCCAGGATTGTTTCTACCTTTCAGTCTAATCTTTTAAAGATTCTGCTCACAGATCTGAAGACTAGCTCTCATGTTAACTTGACCTCTCGAGGTTGTCAATTTGGATCACTCCTTGGAGATCTATTTTTCCTCGCTTCTATGACTTCTCCTGATTCTTCTTTGCCTCCTCGATCCTTCCTTTTCAATATTTCTGGGGGATTTTTCTTTTTTTTTTTTTGTTTTGAAAACAAAAAAGGAGTCTTCCCATCTAGACTCCTTTTTTGTTTTCAAATCCGAATTAGTTTTCTGCTGTTGTCATCAAATGACCACAAACTTAGTGGCTTCAAACAACATAAGTATATTATTTTAGAGTTCTCTAGGGTACAAGTTAGACATAGGTCTCACTAGGTTTCACCAGGCTAAGATCAAGGTGTCAGTAGGACTGCGTCTCTTCCTGAAATCTCTAGAAGATAATCCATTTCCTTACTCATTCAGTTTTTGACAGAATTCAATTCCTTTTGATTGTAGGACTGAAATCTTTGGTTCCTTGCTGGTTATTGGCTGAGGACCCTACCCAGCTTCTAGAAGCCACTGTGGCTCATGACTTCTGCCTCCATCTTCAAAGCCAGACATGGAGGATTGAATCCCTCTCACACTTCTAATCTCTCCTCCTTCCATTTTGTCTCTCTCTCTGACCATAGCTAGGAAGCTAAGAAGCTTCCATTCTTTTAAGGTCTCATGCAATTAGATTGGGCCCACTTGAATAATCCAGTATACTCTCCCCATTTTAAGGTCTATAGCCTTATGAACACCAGCAAGGTCCCTTTTGCCATGGAAGGCAATGTATTCTCAGGTTATGGAGATTAAGGTGTAGACATCTTTGGAGAGCTATTATTCTGTCTTCCACAAAGTCTAAACTCTAATTTGTTATTAGATTCTATAGACTGTAACTTTGTCCTGCTTTCTTATCAAAACTCTACTGTATATATCAAAGTCTGCTACTTGTATTAAATGACTTCAGGTATCATCTTGATGTTCCTGCTTTGTTACATCTCTGCAATTTACCGCAAATGTTATTGAGTCCCTTCTCCACTAGAAAACTTTCAATGGCTTCCACTACCTACAGGATAAAGTTCAAAACCCTTATCAATGTCTGAAGATTCTGATTATTTTTCTCCTTACCTTTCCCTGTGGCTCTCCTCCACTCCACCTATTTCTTATTCCATGTCTTTTATCCAGGCTGTGCCATGTCAGTGCCTTGATTTACATTTTTTCTTTTCATGTGGAACATATCTCTTTTCACCTGTTCATTGAATGTCTTCTAATTTAAATACTCTCTGAACTTGCTTCTGCCTTGTCTTTGACTGCCATCTCCATACCAATGTACTGGTTGCTCATAGAACACAGACTTCTGCCTCAGCCATAACATCTTTCCACTCTACTGTCCTGTTTTTTTTCTTCGTCTCTCTCTTGCTATTTATCTGTAAAGTCACAGAGCATAAGAACTTGAACTTATTCAATTTTGTATTCCCATTTTCTAGGAGAGTGCCTGGAAAATATTTGATGCCCAATATATATTTTTGAATAAATGACTAAATGAGTGAATGAATAAAACATTTTTACCCTTAAGAACTAAATATTTTTTATAAAAATAAATTTTAAAATATTCGTTTATAGTTTACAATTTATTTAGCACTTATACCCACTAGGTATCTGATCTATGTATGACAATTGGGTCATCATATTTGTGACCTACAGGTAAACAAACATATTGAACTGTATTTTCTTCCGAATGCTTAACTCTGAGTTTTGTACTTAGAAGGCACTCAATAAATGACTGTTAAATTGAATTACTGCCTTGCTTCATTGACAGGAAGGAAACATTAGTTGAAGGAGCTGGAATTATGGAACACTGTATCTCCTTCATCTTTATCATCCTAAGGATCTAGTTTTCTGAGTTTAGAGGGGCAGGTTCTTGGAATATGAAAAGCTTATATTTTTATGGATTTGATTTCTGGATTCTAGTCCTGCCTCAGGCACAAGTTGGTTATGTACATGACTTTAGTGATCGCATGTCATTGTTCTCAAAATGTTTTACTATTTGTAAAGTAAGGGTTTTAATTATGTGATTTTAAAAACCCCATCAAATTTTCTGCCCTTTAATAAGAATTTTTTGATCATGATTTTGTGATTGTGATTGGGTTAGGGGCTCAGAGTGATAAAAAAATAATATATATATCAATCATGATCCTTGCCTTCAAGAAATAATCTAGTTCAGGGTCCAGTGTGGTTTGGTAGAAAGAGAGGTGGTTTGATAATAATAGGTTTGAAGCACAGCCTTAATTATGGAAAGAATACTTATATTAATTCTTGGCTTTTATTCTCACACTTTACCACCTACATGAGAAAGCAAGATACTTGGCTTTTAGCTCTCCCCTCATACAAAGGTGTCAAATTTTGAGTTCAGAGGGTGGAAATGTATATTTACAGCAGCGGTGAGAGAAGTCATTGTGTGTCTGAGGAGTAGGTGTCTAACTTAGTGGCGTGGGCGTCCTACAGAGAGACTGATAGGTATGGTGGGGACTCGACGATGACTCAACACTCTGGAAATAGCCCCAGAAGACGAAGGATCAGGAAGGCCTTCCCTCATCTTTCACAGCCTTGAAAAGGCTATGACCAAAATCTATTTCATAAGCAAATAAAGAAATAAATAAAACAAGCTTTCTTGCTAGCAGCGAGAAAAAGGAGAACAGAATATCTACCAAGATTTAGAAAGCTAAGACAAAAAAATTGAAGGTCTGTTCTCATGGAATTACATAGACAAATTAGATCCTTATCATCTCCATTTTTATAATATTGTTTCGTTGTTCATCGTGCTTGATGGAGCTACTGGACTGGTCCAACTTGATTGGAAAGGAATACTGCCAACATAATTGTTGGGTGGCTGAAAAAGTGCATGGCAGATATTCATAATAAGTCCAACTCCTAAAACCCAGTTCTCAATTAAAAGAGCACTTTTTATAAAAGATGGTGCCCACGTGATCATAAAAGTATCCTTCCTTTGGGAAAAGAAGTGAGGTAGAGCAGAGTAAAATAAAAAAGGCTGCTAAGTAGGCAGCTCGAGAGTACACAAGTGGAGAGGAGGAAATCATTGTTATTAGAAGGAAATGGTGTTTTTTTTCTCATGTTTAATTCAGCAAAGGAAACTTGATGAATGACTCTCTTCTCTTGGTGGTGTCAGAGTGAAAACAGAAAAAAGGAAAAGACTCACAGTGATGATAATATTGCCTGTCAGAGGGAAGCAAAGCCAGTGCTTTGATCCAGGTATGTGCCTTTTCTGCTTTAAACAATCTATTCCAGGGTTCTCTCATTGGAACAGATAATTGGGAGCTAACTGGATTCATGAGATCTAGGCTGAAAAGCTTCATCAATTCCATAGCCGTGGACCTGGCAGGGAAAAAGAGTAAGAGACTTGGTAAACAAAGTGGTTTGCCTTAATAATGCTACTGCAGTAGGTATCACATTTTCTCTGGTCAACTTTCCCTTTTGACATAGATACTTTTGATTCACATAGACACACAAAGTCCTCATTTATTTAAGGGTTTGAGTATATCTGTATTGGAAACTATTGGAAATTATTATTGGGGAGTCACTGTTCTTCTCAAAGCCAAATCAATTCTCCCGGTTTTAGAGGTAAGACAAGTTTCTCCCATTCAATGGTTCCTTTACCCCCTTACTCAGCTCTATAAGCAGGAATTGAAACCCACCTGCCAATTGAAAAAGGTGTTGCCTAACTCAAAGCACTAAGGTGACTTATGTTTCCCACACCAGTTAAAAGCTTCAAGAAAAGCAGAGAACAATGATTATTGCATTTCTCTCTGCTTGGGCTGGAGATAATGAGCCGCTCTGCTGCCCTTTCACATGCATAATGCCTATTGATGTCACGGAGAGCCTCATGGTGTGCAAAAGCCCTTAGATCACATGTATCATCTTGAAAATAATAAGGACAAAGGGACAACTTTTTTTTTAAAGTTGGCAAAGACAGACTCTATGGTTCCAAGCCTCTCTAGATGGTCCCAATTAAGAAAAAATAATTTTCCTAGAGTAGAGTGGTTGCCACTGTTTCAAGGTGAGCTTTTCATGAGGAAAGGATAGAGCAGTTCCCAAGACTGTGTCAGGTTTCCAAAGTCACCTCTCCTGGGACAGATGATTAGGAAGCGTAGCAGTCCTCTCGGAAATTGATCAAAACCCTGTAACTTCTGTATGTTGGAAGGGAAATGAGCAAAGTTAAAGCAAGAAAGCAAAAAAAGAAAATTCTTTCTCAATTATAGGTAGCAAACTGCTTTTATTTTTATTTTTATTTTTTAGGGGGGAAATTACTTAACTCGTTTGAGTCCTTCCTCCACCCACCACCACAACTTTTATAATGAGGAATTGGGTTTAGATCAGTGTTTGCCAAACTTAGCTTATCATTTGTATAACTTTGGGAACTTGTTAAGAAAATAAAAATAATAAGTTTGTAGTCTCATCAGAGTAGATCTGGGGTAAGGTCTACAATCTGCATTTCGAACAAGTTATTTTGATAATTATGCAAGTTTGTGACATATTTGTGGTGGTTTCTGGTGTTCCAAATACTTGAATCTTTCTCCTTTTACTATTCTGTATGCTTAGACTATAGAATGGTCCAGCTTAGTTAATAACTGGCCATATCAGTGGAGACCATACCCTGACCCTAAGTCTGGTTACTAGCCACAGTGGGCATTAGGAGGACAAGTTTCAGAGGTTGGGAAAAAGTCCAATCTGGCAAACGGGACACAACATTAACTGTTACAGCCACAGGCAGCAGACACCAATTCCGAGAAGGTAACAGAGCTGTCCAAAGAGGTAGAGAGGGACATGCTGATCATTCACATTTGGGTATATTGTGAGCATTTGACTTTACTGAGATCTTTCTACACTTTGTACAACACAAATCATGGTCCCTACACGATTGTTTTCAACAAAAGCTTAGAATTATCCTTGGTTCTTCTCGTACTTTTACATTGGAAGAAAATCAAGCCTCCACAAGTGGTATGGATCTATCCTGCTTCTGACATACATCCTGAATTTGACCGTTCACAATCTTAAGAACTACAATCCTAATCTAAGATTTTATCACTTCTTGACTGAATCACTGTAATAGTTTCTTAACTGGTGTCCTTTCTTCAAATCATGCTTACTTGCCATCCTATGCAAAGAAACCAATGTAACTCTTAGAAACATAAATCAGGTTATTTCACTCCCCTACTTAAACTTTGATTAGATCTTGTTATAAATTTCTCTTAGATAGATATAGGTTATAGGCAGATGGTTTATTTTATCAATGGAAAAACCAATTTGAGAAAGCTTAAGTGGCCTGTAAAAGATCAGCCAGTGACTAAATGACACCAAAAGTGTCCCTTAATCCAGAAAGATAACATTTTCTGATTTCCTTTCTGCTGTATTGCCTTTGCTGACTACTATTAACTGAAATCTCTGCATATAAAAAAACCTTCATCTTTCTCACTCATATTAAATAAACTCTGGAATCTAATTATGCCTATTGCTTTTCATGAATGCAGTCGATGTCCTGCAGGTTTTTAGAAGAACTTTCTCAATCAATTATTTATGGGGACATTTTTTTCTTCAAGTCCCTTTTATTCACTAAACATTGGATTAAATGATTCTCTACTAAAAGTGGGTCAAGCAGAGCATTAGCGAAAGGCATTCTAGAAAGAGGAACAGTGTGCCTGAAGGCACGCAGACATGTGTGAGGTAGCAGGCCACATTCAGGGCAGTGCCAGTCATTTGATGTCCTCTGACTGAAGCGAAGGGTGCTCCTGGAGGAACAGAAGGAGGTGAGGTTGGGGACACGGACAGTGCCAGATCATGAAAGTTCTTGTGAGCTGTGTTAAAAAATTCATATTGTGAAATATATGGAAAGCCATCGGATATGTCAGGAAAGTAGAATGATAACATCTAATGTGTGAGGAAACCTCTCTGGCATCATTGCAGTGGGAAGGATGGTGGCTGATGGTGTGAGGCAAGACAAGACAGAGAAGGTGTGTTGACAATACACAGGGAGGAGGTTGAAAATCAGTATCAAGAATTCTTCTTGACTCTACTTTCAAATTATGGACAGAATGTGATCAGTTCTTACCATGTACACTGTTACCATCTTGGAGTAAGACATCACCATTGCTTTCCTGGATCACGAAAGTCTTATAACAGATCTCTCTGCTTCTGCTCTTGCCTCACATCCTTCTTAGTGTATTGTCAGCATAGTAACTGGAATGATACCTTTAGAACATAAATTTATACTATGTTGCTTCTCTCCTCGAAACTCTCCAATGGTTTCCCATCTTACTAAGAATGAAAGTCATTGTCATAACGACAAGCCCTATGCAGAATAACTTCTAGCTATCTCTGGGATCTCATTTGATTACTGTCCCTTGTTTCCT
The DNA here is from genome assembly GCF_014176215.1 of Rousettus aegyptiacus. NCBI lineage: Eukaryota > Metazoa > Chordata > Mammalia > Chiroptera > Pteropodidae > Rousettus > Rousettus aegyptiacus. The sequence goes on from NW_023416285.1 coordinate 15,321,479, forward strand.
TGCTTCATCTGTACTAAACTCCTTACTGTTTTTCAAAATACTAGGTATGTACCTTTCTTATGGCTTTCAAAATGGCTGTTCCATCTGCCTGGAATGCTCTTCACACAGGCATCCACATACAGCTAATTCCTTGATCTCTACTCAAATATCACTTTTCTAAAAAAGTTTATCTTGACTCCTCTTTTAAAATTGTAACTTGCTGAAACTTCCTACCTTGGGCGCTCTAGATTTACATTACCTTGCTCTTTTATTTCCCCTAACACCACCTTGCAACATACTATGGGATTTACTAAGCTTTTGTTTTATTATTAATTTATTTATATATTTTGGTCTATAATGTAAGCTCCTTGGGAAAAGATTTTGTTCAGTTTTATTTCCAGATATATCCCAAGAGCCTCGTAAGAACAGTGGGCTTGAGAAAAACTTGTAGGAATGAAAATGGTGATACTCTCTAAGAATTTTTTTTTCTCCAAATTCAGAGAGAAGCATTAAGAGGACAGGTATTGTTTACAGTTCCTTTCTTATGGCTCTGGCTTTTGAGTAATCCAACTCTGGTGTCAACTGCTTGCTTTCATAAGAGATTGGGACACTAAATGCTGTAGCTCTAGGTCCTTGGAATTTCCCTCTGGCTTTGTTTCTTTACCACTCATTCAAATGGAGTGGCCAGGCTGAGAGTGGGTCCCATTTAAGTATGTGGTACCACTGGGGGGAAGGAGGGATCACGGCGGTAGGCAACATTTATTGAGTGTTCATTATATCTCGAGCACTTAATTAATCCTCATGACAGTCCCATGAGATAAATGCTGTTTATTATTGTCCTTTTTTTCATATAGGAAAAACTGAGGTATAGAGTATTTAAATCGCTTGGAGGTAGCAGAGCTGGGATGTGAACAGGTGCCCCAATAGGAACCACCATGATTTACTTCTAGTACTTAGAACAGGAGTTCATAAACTTGATCACGAGGTAAAACTCTTGGCATCCTGAGAAAGATACTGTAACTATGGACATATTTAATTCTTATGGAAATCAAGGAACTTTGTTGCAAGCAACAGAAACCAAGCCTGGTTATTAGAAACAGGATGGGTATTTATTAAGATAGTGAACATCTCACAGAATCTTCCAGACAGGTGGAAGATCAGGCTTGGAGCTTCCACAGCCAGGAATGAGGCCTGAGTTCTGCCATGGAACAAGAAGACTGGCTTGGCACTGCCACCGAGCACTGCTTCTAGGTGTAGACATCTGAGCTGGCATTATCAGTTCTTACATGCTGAACATTAGGCATTACAACTAGGACCATTATTTCTCCTGTGGTCTGGCAGATGGATCTCTATAAGATGGTGGCTCCTTCTGGCACTGCCACTGGAAAGGACCCTGCGTGGCCCCTGCTTCTTTGTGTTCCTGGCTTTGTGTCCAAGTCTGAGATGTGTGTCTGATTGGTGAGGTGTAGGGATATGCTGAGCCTTGGCTTCAAAGGAGACTGGGAAAGCAAGAATTTGGCATTTTCAACTTCTATTTGGTACATGTTTGCTATTCTTTTGGTTTCCCTATGAGAGAACTCCTTTGCTTTGTCTTGTGAAATTGAGGTTTTAGAAGAAAAAGGAAGAGAGAGTTTCATACCAGGTAGCCAAAAAGAATAATGTATCACTGCCAAAATCTGTATATTAGCGCACACACACACACACACACACACACACACACACACACACCACCCTACGATATACGTATACAATGGAAAATCACCACCTCCAATAAACATGAGCGCAGATAGCTAAAGTTGTCAAACTATACATGATCAGGTCTCTTTGTCAGGTAGCTAGGAGGTGGTAAAAGACGTTGACTAGACTGTGGAAGAAACTAGTTTCAGACTGAGATTCTCTAACACGTAGATATATTTTTTTCTCTAAGAAGTAGGCAATGATAGTCAAGCCTTCATTTCATTAACTGATCACCTGGGTGAGGAAGGGCATTTTCAAGTTCTGTGTGGGGAAGAGCACAGTTTGAGAGCTGAAACTTAGTAGTGGGTGCAGGAGGGGGAGGGGACACGAAGAAAGAGGAGGAGGAAGCCAAAGTGGTGAGATCAGGAGAGGAAAAGGGACAGTGAGCCTTTCCAAAGGGAACGCTGTTCATTCAAATGGTTAAACTGTGGTCCAAGATAGTGACGAGTGGCCCGTCACCGAATTTAAACCACAGTCGTGTTCGGCTTTCGTAAGCCAACATTTTGAAATAGTCTGGACATTTCTCCTCCACATCTGGATATTTCTGGTGTCTCTGGAAAACTCAGAACTGTTTTACCTAGTCCCGCAGTGTGCGGCCTTCTCTTGTGTGCTCGTCTGGCACTGATTGCCGAGAGCTAAGTAGCATCTTTCCCATCTGGACAGACGCCAGAGTCCCCACTACTGCCCACAGCTGAAGTCACGTTCCGGTCACTGCGCATCATTACGCTTTCACTGTAGTTTGCCTTTTAGCAGAGCAACGTTTTTCTACCTATGTCTGTATCAAAAGTTGGAAATTGTGTGCTAGACTGAGTACGTTTCAAGAAAAATGAGAAAGCAAATTTCTTTGTCGACGTTTAGAGTATTTCTACATTTTCGATAATCAAATAAAGAGTCTCTGTCAAAAACTCGATGCAAGATGCCTGTGTAAAACAAATCATGATGAGAATTATGAAAATCGTGTGGAAAGATGCAAATGAAAAAGATGCATGATGGAAAGTTTAATGATTTAAAAAAAGAGGTGAAGACCAAAATTTCCATAAAGTCTTTTTTTTAAGGTGAATAAAATAAGTAAACCAGCTGACGCTAACCAGTCCATTTTACTCCCTAGCGTGATCTTTTCAGCCTCTGTTGGCATACGAGTTTGTTACTAGTCTTTGCAGTTGGACACTTATTAATTCCCAGAATGTTTCATCAGATGGTTAGTTTTCTGACTAGAAGGGCAGGAAAGGAACTTTACTTTTTATAATAAGGCTTCTTTCCCCCCAGACTTTCCCATCGATTAGCGTTGTATGTTGAATCGTGTCCCCCAAAAGAAACGTGAAAGTGCCTGCGCATGAAACCTTATTTGAAAATAGGATCTTTGTGGAGATAATCAAGTTAACATGAAGTCATGTTTGATTAAGTGGACCCTAACCCAATACCTTAATCCAATATGACTGGTGTGTTATATTAAAAGAAGAGACACAGAGACAGACACATAAACAGAATGCTGTGTGATGAGACCCAGGAGAGAACTCCAGGTGAAGATGGAATAATGAGAGTCCAAGCCTAGGCGCACGGAGGATTGCCAGCAACTATTGGAAGCTAGGAGGGAAGCATGGGGTGGATTCTTTTTTTTTGAGTTTCCAGGAGGAACAAACTCTGCTGACACCTTGGTTTCATATTCATGGCCTCCAGAACTGTGAGAGAATAAATTTCTGTTGTTTCAAGCCACTGAGTTTGTGGCAATTTGTTATGGCAGCCTAGGGAACTAATACGATCACTTTAAGTATATATTTAGATAGCTAGTCTTGACTCAGATCATTCCATTTATTCTTCTGATTCTTCATTGTCAATTACATCAGTTTATAGCCATAGGTATCAAGCTTCCACATGAGACTGGTTATTTTATATTTCCTCAGAGAAACTTAAGAAGTCACTTTACCTAGCCATACAAAGCATGCGGCTTAAAGCCATTAATTTGTGTCTCATGCCCAAGATGACTCACTGAGCCTTCTCTACCAAGTGCATACATAAATATTATGTGCTGTTTGCCAACTTGAATGGCAGTTTCAACTTATCTTTTATCAGTGTACTGCGATAAAGGGAAGCTCTAAATTGCTTGCTGACCTTTGCGAGCAGGTTTCTTTCACCATTGAAATAATCGTTCTCCTTCCATACAAAGCTGCTGCTTAGGCTCCCGGGGAGTCACCATTTCACTCCCAGGGAGAAGATAACATGGTAGGTGGACTCATCTGAAGCAAATTGACTGGGATTATTTTCTCAGTGACTGCTTTGTTGTCTTTCTGTAACACGTTCTTAGATGCTGATGAAGTCGGATAAAATAAACGTATGGTGTTCCTTACATAAAAGGAAAAAGAAATGTCTTGAAAAATGCAATTCAACTTTTTGTTTTATGTCACACGTCTGTTCAGGAGCAAGCCCATTTGCCCAAGAAGATAATTTTACTGAGGTCTTAGCTTAAACTCTCCTTTCTTTAACTTTCTAAAATGCAGACTCATTGATACAGAACGAGGAAAAGGATTTAGGCATAATTCATCAGCTAGACTTCATTCACCGCATGGTGTCATGTAATTATTTTTAAAATTATTTTCTTATGCTTCTGTAACCTTAAAAATGATTTAGGATGCCTTATGATTTTTATGCTTTGTTTTACTTTTTGTGTATAAATTATTAAAATCGTCATAAACTGGGTTCCTTTGAAGTGCACATTGCAACTGAGGGGCTGCTGCACCAGGCAAGAGAAACTTTTGTGGCAAAACTTTTTTAGAAATTGAAATAGCTTCTGAACAGGTCCAGATTTGTCTATAAAGGAGAGTTTTTACAGAGTATTTAGGACCAGGAGCGTATATTTTTATTTATTTTTCTTTCCTTGTTATTTGATATACTCTTCTCTATAGTCAATGTATGTCCCACTTTTATTTATACATTTAGTTTATTATTTTTAATAATGTAATCAGCATCTGTGAGACTGTCATTCAAAGCAGAAGCCAAGACCTTGAAAATATCTATGTCCAGATGTATGTTTCACTTTTTTCATTCAATCCTGCCAAACCCCCTCTTTCTGAATCATGTGTTCATTCTTTTGCTTTCATTTTTATTGCTTCTGTAACAATATTCTGTCTGGTTTAGTTATTTTTAGCTTTTAAAAGAGGATGTAAATCTTCATGTAATTCTTTGTGATTCAGAGCTCAATATATAACTAAGATTAAATTAGTGTGTTGTATGACACTGTAGTTAATTCATTTCGCTGCAATATAATGTTCTATCATGGGATTATAGTACATTTACTTTTCCAGTCTCCAATCGGAAGTTGGGTTATTTCCAGGTTTTTGCTATTGTGGGCAGTACTGCTGTGAATAGTCTTGAATATAACCTCTATTATACTTCTACAAAGGATTCTCTTATGTAGACAATAGGAGTTGAATTGTTAAGCCTTCAGATATGTGACATTCAGTGTTAAACCATAAAGGCAAAAACCCTTTTCCAAAATGATTGTGCTCATTTATATTCCTGCCAGCAAAATATTAAAGATCCTGTGGGTCCTCTTTAACACTTGGAATGGTCATTTTAATTTACATGATTTGAAAGGATGTAAAACCGTATCTCATTATGGTCTTATTTTCATATATGATATTGTGAACAACTCTTTATATATTTATTGGTCATATGTATTTCTTGTTTTGTGAAGGATTCTAACATTTATTTTTGCCCATTATTCTTTAATTTTATTTGTTGTTGATACTAATTTATATTGTATTATATCTTTTTTCAAGGGCATTTTTTTCTGAACAAAATTATTAACTTTCGTAGCATAATTTATCAATGATTTACAGTAAACATAAGAAATCCTTTTATATCTCAAAGTCCAAAAAATTATAACCTACATTTTCTCCTAAGAGTTTTAATTTTTATTACTGATATTTAATCCTAATTCATATGGAATAAGTTTTTGCATTATTGTGAGAGGTAGGAATCCAATTTCATCTTTTTCCATATGGATATTATTTTTTTATTCTTTTACTTATTGACCAATCTCTGCTTTCCTCAATGATCCTGTATATCTGCCATGCCAAAAGTCCAATCATGCATGGTCATGATGACCAAGCTTTGTAATAAATCCTAAAAAATGGTAAGAAGAATCTTTCCCTTTGTTCTTCAGAATTATTCTGGCTATGCCCTTTATCTGCCATACGGATTTAGAATAATCTTTTAAATTTTTTTTGGAGAACTTTTTATTGTTTAAAAATCATAATGGAAGATTCAAAAAACATACAATCCAACACACATCCCAGCGGGAGGAGAGCACCAACACTTTCCCTCCCATATTGCTGCTCATAGCACCAGCCAAGACCCTGTCCTGGGGAGGCCGCCTGCCCACCCTGCTGCCCACTGCTAAATCTCAGCCGGGGAGGGGCCCTGGGGTGAAGGGGGCATGGCTGGCTCTCTCCACCCTTCCCCTTCCCAACACATATCATTCTATGAGATGTGTGTGAGGAAATGGGCCAGTTATAATCTTTATAAAATTCCCTAAGTTAAAAAGTTGTTTGAAATTTTATTGACCTTATAGATCAATTTTTGGAGAGCTGACATTTTCATGATATTAAGTCTTTCTATCCATAAACATGGTTTATATCTCCTTTTATTTGGGTAATCTTTAATACCACTTTATAGAGTTTTATACTTTTTTCTTTACCGATATTGGACATCATTTTGGGGGGGAATTTTTCATGTGCATTCAATACAGTTCTAAATGGAGTCATCTCTTTAATTATGTTTTCTAGATTTGTGCTGCTGGAGAATAGAAGTGTATATGACTTTTTTGTTGTATCTATCCACCTTGCTAAAAGCTATTATTTCTAATAATTTTTATGTTCATGTTTCTGGGGTTCATAGGTAGATGATACTATCTCCAAATATGACAGTTTGATGTCATCCTTTCTAATTATGTGACTTTAATTTCTTTTGCTAATTTAATTGTAGTAGCTATGATACGGGGCATCACCTGTAAAATTCTTAATCTTTTAGCAGGAAATGATGTGGGACATATCTTGAAGAGTTCTTAATCTCTTTAGTAAATCTAGTGAAGTTTTCTTCCTCCTTTCTTTAGGAAAAAGGCCCTCTCCCTCAAATTCCGGTAATTGCCCGAAACTGGTGACTTAGATCCTCCAGCTATTGATAAGGGTCATCAACCTATTGTTAGCAGAAATGATGTTAGGCTAGACAGGGCCATTAAGAGTTTGAGACGTGAGGGGACTTTAGGCCAAAGGTCTTTTTTTACTCTTTGAGAAATATATGCTTGCTTAATAAGCAAATCAATAATAGAAATTAATAGATATACGATTTAAATAACCAGCGCATATCCTCTTTTCCTTGTCTAGGGACTGAGGCAGAGCTTCAGCAGGAAATCCAAGACCCTGCTCTGACCAAGGCAGAGAGGGAAGGAGCTCCATGAAAGCTCAACAGGCAGAGACTACGACCCTTCTTAGCAGGAAGCAGATACAGAAGAAGAGACCTCCCGTCCCTCAACATCCATACTACTAATAAGGGGATTCATGGCTCTTAGAAAAGAATTAGGCAGTAAAGTTAATTAAGGGCTTTTGGGTCTGCCTGCAAAGGCACTGAGGTCATCCTATCCTAGAAGGTGTCCGCCCTAGTCCGCCCACAATTAAGCAAGCCAGAAGGCATTTTTAGGCTAAAAGTAACTTTCATGAGGAAACAAGTAAGCAGAGAATTAAGTACCAGTTTAAGCCAGTCACTCACACCTGCACAATGAAGACCCCAAAGACCTTTGTCTTATTATTTCATCATTATAATATGATGCATATGCCCAGAAGTTCATTAATACCATTATAACAGATTGAATTTTGGGAATGAACATGCTGCAGAAAGCAAATGATGAATCACTTGATGAATCCTGTCAATCTTAGTTGTCAATCAAAGAAGCTCACCCCTTTACGAAAAGTGACCACCCACAGCAAATAGGGATAAAAACCCCAAAGGCTTTGTTACCAGGCATTTGAGCCACACTTCTCTTGCTCGGGTCTGCTTCCATGTTTGGAAGTGTATTTTCCCTTCTAATAAAGCTTTTCTTTTCTGCATATTTCGGTGTCTTGCTCATTTCTTTGTTTGAGGCATCAAGAACCTGGACAACACACCAAGAGGATCCCCACTTTCCGGTAACACCTAGGACATTCAATGTGCTGTTGGTTAGAAGTTATGATAAATATGCCTCCTTGCCTTGTTCTTGATTTTAAAGCTAATGCTTTAGAATGATGTATTTTTGTAGATATGTCTATCAGGTTAAGAATATTTTTTTCTATTTCCAATTTACTAAAAACATCATGGATGAGTTTTGCATTTTATCAAATTTCTGCTTCTATTGAGATGATTACGTAATTTCCTCTTTTAGTTTGTTACTGTGGAAAATTAAATTAATGGACTTTATAACATAAACTATTCTTGCATACCTGGAATAAACCCAATTTGGTCATAGTGTATTATCTTTTCTGATGCACCAGTAGATTAATTTTTCTTTCTTTTAAATTTTTTAAAATTACTTTTTAGAAATTTGGGTTCTACATTAATATGAGTAAAACAGGCCCATACTGATTTGTCTGGTTTTGGTATCACCCTTGCATTGAGCTTATAGTTCAAACTGAGGAGTAATCCTTTTTTTCTTGTCTAGGAAAGTAGGTACTGAAATTTGTTAAGTTTAGTAGTACTGTGCTAATCAGCCCTGCAGCTAGGCCAGAAGGACACCTGCGGAACAAGATTTCTGCTGGGATTGCTAACAGCCAATTAAGGGAATACAGGAACCAAGAGTCATTCCTTATGGCTAAAACCATGGAGGACCTATGGATTAAAGGCTGGACTTTCCTTCTACACATTCTTACTTTTTCATACTACATACCCTTCCCCTTCCTCACTGTAAGTCCATATCAAAGGAAATGGGTTAACAAAGTCTTTTAAAGAATAACTCACAGGAACTAAAGAATGATATATAAACTGAATTCCCTGCCTCTACTATCTTTCCAAGCCTCTCACTCTGTCTCTGAGAGAAGACCACACTCTGTCTGTGGAGTGTTACCCCTTTCCTCTAATAAACTTTCCTTTTGACTCTAATGTTGGCGTGTGTGTGTGTTGTTTTTGTCACTCTCTGCTGAAGGACCCTCTTCTCTCGGTACCAGGCTTGGTCTCCCTCTTCCTTGGGGAAGATCTGCCCCGTCCTGATCAGTAGCCCTTGTCTTTTGAAACCAGCTGGTGTTATGTTTACAGAAAGATTTTTTTTTGGCCATTGCTTCAGTTTCATTAATGGTTATACAACTATTCATGATTTTTTAATTTCTTCATGGTAAATTACACGTTTTTTTTTTTTTGTAGCAATAGCATAGAGTTGTTAATAGTATTCTCACTTTATTCTTTATATATTATCTGTGATTATATTGCCTTTTATTCATAACGTTGCTTCTACTCTCTTCTCTCAAACAGAATTAACAAGGGTCAATTTATTTAGTTAAAATTTTTATGAAAAGAACCAACTTCTTTGTTAACATATTTAAAATTTTATGAATTTGTTTTTATTTTTATCATCTTTCTATTTTATTTAGGTTTATTTATGTTTTTAAGGTAGAACACCTAATTTAGTGTAACTACTTAGCTCATTAATTTTGAGGCTTTTAAAATTTCTAATGTATTGAAAATTATAATGTCCATTATGATTTCTTTAACATGTGAATGATTTAGAATTTAAAAAAATTTTTTTCTCCTGAAAATAGAGTAGTTTTTGTTTCCTCTGATGGACCCTGAAAGATAGACAATAAATTCTATTTCCTAATCTATAAAAGTAGGGTCTTAATAATATGTAACTATAGCTTTGCTTTGAAGATCTAATTAGTTAAATAAACCATGTATACCATATAACACAGTGCCTGGAATTTAATCATCTATTAAAAATATTAGTTGGGATTATTATTTTTTTTTACTATGTATTTATGAATCATGGTATTTGTCCCAAATTGGAGAATTCTGGACTTGTAGAGACGCTCTTAGTGTGCTTAAAGATAACATGCTAGGTAAATTTCTATGTGAGGAAATATTTTGAATTCCACATTAATAGAAAATAAGAATTTGGAAATGCTGCTACATGGACATATTATTATATTTTCCTATAACTTAATATGTTTTTCTATTTATAGTTAAAAAAATATTTTGTTCTTAGTAACACGAGATAATCCAAATTCAACAGCTATATCCAAAAGAAAATATGTCATACACCATACCATGCCTTAAATGAACATAAAATATTTCTAAATGATGTGCATTTATACATTTATCTTAACTGAATAGCTACAATCTGTAATCAGAGAGCAGAAAATCGGAGAATATAATGCTGGTAAGAATTTAACACAAATTTACGTGTGTAGGTTTGAATTGCAGTGTTTCTATAATAAAATAGAAAAGCTACCCTTTCACTTTTGCAGATTGTTAATTAGTATCCTCCCTCTAGTGTGAAAATGCTCTTCCTATAAACAAAACCCCATTCTGAACAAAATGCAAATGTCTTAGCATAAAAACAATACATTTGTTTTGTTAATTTAGTTTTCTCTATTTGGGCACAAACTATAATTTTAAAAAACTATTATTTCTACAGTGCCTTCCAAATTTCAAGACCTCTTCCTATCCACAATCTCATTTGATCCTCACAATTTTTGGTGAAGTAGATGTGGCAATGCTGTGTTAACCTTTTGTGTAGATGAAGAAACTGAAACCCAATCATATTCAAGAGAAAAAGATATAGACCATGCCTCAGTGGAAGAATGGCAAAATATTAGTGGACATGTCTTAAAACTGACACATGGTTCCTTAAATTCCATACAGCATAGTCACTTCTTTTATTCATATCTATATAAATAAACATTTCTGTTGGGGAGGCTATGTCAGTTTTATAGAAAATCTTATGAACAGTTTGAAAAAGTACTCAGATAACCTGTAATGACCACTAGTTAAACCGTGGCTCAATGCCAAATATGTAGGTAAGAAAACGAAATCAAAGAATCACATTGAAGTGGTTTAATTGTGGTAGAATTTTGGGTAGTGAGAATGGAAAGTAGTATTGCTAACTGGCTTCTTATCCAAGATATCAGGACCTATGCCAAGCTCTTTGACTAACCATACAGATCATTTCTGGTTCAATAGCTGTTTTTTAAAAAATATGCTGTAACTAATTGTTTCTTTCCACAATACATTTAGACATATGAATAAATACAAACACATAGGCTTTCATAGAGAATGTAACCCAGTTCAAAAACCAGTTCAACCACTTACAAGTTACCCTGGAGCATGTTACACTGTATTTCACATGCTTAATAGTTACTCCACCATAAAATAGGAATAATGATAACAGTAATATCTCCCCTGTAGTAATGATGTGGAAATTAGAAATAACATATATAAAACATGTTCCAAAAGTAAATGTTTAGGTAATGATCATTTTTATTCTTTGACAAAAATTGCTTTGAGATCAAATTGTTTTCTTTCTCTAAAGTGCATGAAGATATCATCACTACTAAATTCACTTTATTTATTCCTTCATTTTTTATTCCTTTTCTACAGTATAACACAGTGATTAAAGCATGGCTCTGGAACCAGAATGACCAGGGATGCCTCCCAACTCCTGACTCCAATATTCACAGATAGTGTGACAAGTTACTTAATACCACAGAATCAGATTCTTTGTCAAAATGTTATGTGAGTTAATTAAAATCATCTTTCTAAATTGAACATTATTATTTTTCAAAAGTTTGTTGGCAAATTAGCAAAACACTGTGTTGTTCTTGTTGAAGACTGCTATCTTTGTTCTCTAAAAGGCCCCTGACCTCTAAGAACATGATCCCCTGGACATGTATTAGGCAAGTTGACTAATTTAAGATTAAAATGCATGTAGGGAAGGAATGTATAGTATGATTAGGAATAGGGGTTACTAAAAAGGGCACTGACTAGAAAGTTAGGAAATCAAAGCTTTTGTCTTGGTTCTGTTACTTATAGACTCTCCAGTACTGAGTAAGTCATTTTACTACTCTGGGCTTCAGTTTCTTCATCTGCAAAATGCGTTATCATAGCCTTTCTACATTTAGCTCGCCAGAAATTGTGAGGATCAAATGAGACTGTGAATAGAAAGAAGTCTCAAAATTCGTAAGGCACTGTAGAAATATAAACTTTTTAAAAATTACGGTTAGTGCCCAAATAGAGAAAATCCACAAAGCAAAGCTATTGTTTTTATGCTAAGATATTTTATAATTCCACATGATTAAACCACTTCAATGTGTTTCTTAGATTTCATTTTCTTACCTACAAATCTAGCATTGATCAGTGGTTTAACTAGTGATCATTACAGATTAGCTGGGTACTTTTTCAGACCGTTCATAAGAAGGTTTTCTTAAAAAATGATGTAGTCTCCATAACAGAAATACGTAATTATACAGATATGAGTAAAAGAAGTGACTCAGGGTATAAGGAATTTAAGAAACCGTGTGTCAGTTTTAAAACATATCCACGAATTCTTTGCCATTCTTCCACTGAGAAGTGGTCTATGTCTTTTTCTCCTGAATTTGAGCAGGCTTGCAAATGCTTTGACCAATGAAGTATGGTAGGAATAATGTTATTTGACTTCTGAGGTGAGGCCATAAAAGGGAGTGAAGCTTCTACCTGGTTCTTACAACACATTCTCTTTCTGAAAATTCCCTCCATCTATGATCATGGTCACAAGGAGAGATTGTATATTGGTGTTCAAGTTGACAGTCTGAGCTGAGCTAAGCCTTCAAATCATCCCAATCCAGGGGTCAGATGTGAGTGAATAAGGTAGCCTAGAAATGAATCTCAGTCCTAGTTATTAGAACTTCCAGCTGTTCTAGTTATCCTTGGCTATTTATGTCTTTCCATCTGAGGCCACAAATATCTTGGAGAGACACAAGCCATTTCCGCTGGGCCCTGTCTGAGTTACTGACCCACAGCATCTGTGAACATAATAAAATTACTTTATTCCACTAAGTTTGGGGATGGTTTTTCATGCATAAATAGCAATGAGGACAACATTTGTTATCAGAAGTGTGATGCTGCTGTAACAAAAACCTGAAGCATGTGGCTTTGACATTGGTGATGGATAAAGGTGGAAGGCCTTGAGGAGTTCGTTAGAGAAAGTCCAAAAGGCCTATAGGAAGTTGTTGGTGAGGGCTTAGAGGAGATCGGACAAAATGCTATTGGAGACCTTACAATGTAGCAGTTCAAAAATTTTAAATTTTGTCACCTGTAGAAATGTGAAAAATGGCTAACATTCTTAATGAGCGAATGAATTTGGCTAAGGATAGTTTCAGAAATAATGTTAAAAGTGTTATCTGGTTTTCTTTAGTTGCATATTGTAACATACAGAGAAATGAGCTAAAAACGAGCTATTCAGTTTTCAAATAGTATCTAGAAGAACTATAAAAGGTCCAAAGCTTTCTATGTTTGAAAATACAACTATTTATCACCCCTAGTCTCTCCCGGGGAAGATACAATCCAGGGCGGTGTCAGAAAAATGTGGTTTTAGGCTAAATAAATTCAGGGTAGAATTATAACACCTTTTGTTAGGACCTCAGAAATAATGGCAGTGCTTTGTAATTCCTCTCAGTCCAAAAGGAATGCTTCTGGTTATACCTGACAGACCCTCACTGTCCAATAATAGAGCTTCCAAGAATCTTAAGGGAATTGTCCCACAGCAGTCTCATATCCAACACTAGGTAGAACATATCTCAGGAAGAGATTTATGAGTGTGACTTTTACATAATGGAGTGGATTATAAATTAATACATAAGAAACTGACAGTTTTTAAGAAAACTATATTGTCAGAAATACCACCACCAGCTTGGACCCAAGTGAGAGACACAGAACAAAATAAAAAGAGGTTCTTGGATTTCTATATTTCAGAGGGCAGAGTGGAGGCTGAGAAAGTTCTCAGCAAACAGAGAGTCATTTTTATGAAAAAGAGGGTGACTAAAAGGGAGAATTCAGAATTGAGAGGTTGAAGCTAAAATCAATGGAGTACAACTATCGTAAATTAGGACAAAACTATATTCTAGGAATTGGCGACATATGCTTACCTGGATTTCAGAATTATTATGATCTGGAGATAGTGATGTGTCTCCAATTAGCCATTTATAATACAAGAATCTATGTTTATCCTACGACTATCTTATCATTGCATATTTGGTGGTTGGATAGCAAATAGCTGGTCTCTTTATTTCACTAGTTTTTAGATTAAGAGGAACTATGTCTAATAACTCTTCTCCACATTTGAACTTAATGTAGGTAAAAAAAATTGACTTAGAGCCTAAAACTGATATATAATGAGATGACCCTTCTGAGCACTATTAAAAGAGGTGAATGCATTTTTCATGTGGAAGGAATGCAAAATAATTGGTGGCCAGAAGGCAGAATGTGGAGGTTTGAAATACTATACACAGAAATTTTGATGTTACTTTCTTCAATGAATGTTGACTATATCCCCTTCCTTGAATCTGGGGAGTCCCGTGATGTCTGAGGAGAGGTCATACAAAGGTTTTGCAACTTCTGTCAGATTCTCTTGCGAAACTCCCTCTCGGGATGCTTTCTCTCGGAAATGATTTGTCACACTGTGAGAAGCCTGTGCCACATGGAGAGTTTGTGTAGAGTAGCACCTGTCAACATTCTCAGCCTAGACCAGTCTTCATGTCATCTCGGCCAGATTCCAGATATGTGGGTGAAGAAGTCATCTTAGAAGTGGACCTTTCATGATTGTTCGAGTTCCCATCTCTTGGAACCACCCCCAGCTATTTGGTTCCTCCTAGTCAAGGCCTCAGGCATGGTAGATTAGAGACAAAACATCCCTGCTGTGCCCTGTCCAAACCTCTGACCTGCAGAATTCATGAGCAGAACAAAACTGTTTATTATGCTACTGAGTTTCAAAGCATTTTGTTACAAAACAATAGAAAACAATAGTAACTTGAACATTATGAAAGGGTTGTTCTAAAAAATAAAATTATATATATTTGGAGTTCCATAGTAGCTACTCACGTTGTAAGAAACAGAGGCTGTCATAAGCATAATTGATATTGCCCATAAATTTTGCACATCTGGCGTCACAATAAAAAAGGAATTTTTGTAGATATTGTATAAGTTTTAAATATTTAATGGTAATCTGTTCAGGCTGCCATAACAAGTACCACAGCCTGGTGCCTTAAACAACAGAAATCTATTTCCTCACAATTCTAGAGGCTAGAAGTCCGAGATGAAGTTGTCAGAGTGTTGGTTTCCTCTGAGTTTTCTCTCCTTGGCATGCAGATGGCTATCTTCTCCCTGTGTCTTCATATGGTCTTTTCTCTGTGCTTGTCTGTGCCCTAATTTCCTCTTCTTACAAGGACACCAATCATGTTGGATTAGAATGTACCTCATTTAACCTTAGTTACCTCTTTAAAGACTCTATGTCCAAATACAGTTACATTCTGAGGTACTAGGGTGAGGACTTTAGCATATGAATTTAAAAAAAAACAACAACACAATTCATCCCATAACATACACACACACACACACACACACACTCTCTCTCTCTCTACCCTCCCCCCAATCCATTTATTTATCTATCTACCATCTATCTATCTATCTATCTATCTATCTATCTATCTATCATCTATCTATCCATCCAACCAGGAGAGGATTAAGCAATTTAAATTTCGACTTTAGCTTCATAAACACATTTTGAAATATCTCCTCTTGCATTCTCTGAAATACTTGTTTTTTATTCTCTAGGAACAATTTCAAATCTTTGCTGAGAGTGTCATCTTAAAAGAACAGTATCTGTTTAATGATGATGCTTCTAGTTTTACGTTTGAGGAAAGAAAAAGAAAAAAAGGATGTAGCATTCTTTCTATTTGTTATAGCTGGATGTTGGACACCAAAATACCATCTTACCAAATAGGTATTGTGAATTTTTTGTTGTATTTTGATCACAGGGGCTCAGGATCTGGTCACCAGACATCCTAATTTATGTATCTCAACATTCTAAAACTCATCAAATTCAGAGTATCCTTGGGAAAAGAGTCCAGAGACTTCATAGAAAATATTTGCGCTGTGTATTCTATTTAATTGTGAGAGGAGAAACATGAAATATTCACAGAAAAAAATAGGAGAAGATAAAAAAATATTCCTTAGAAGTTTTTTCCTTAGACTTAAAAAAGAGAAAAAAATTTGACGTTTTCTTTGTTAGAGGAAAATGCCTATAGACTGGGAATACGAACTGTTTAGATGATAATGCAATGCGTGAGATATCAAAAGCTCTTTTTATATTAGTTGAGAAAGTTTCAGAATCTCCTGAAGTAGAATTATTTTGTGGAGTAAACCACGGCTCTGTCTGTTTGAACAATATGTTGTACTCTTGCATGGAACACCATTAAAAATAATAAACCACATCAGTGTCAAAGGCTAGAATAAACTTTATCCAGAGAGAAGAGAGTGAAATCGGGGTAGTTTATGTCCCATGACTACAGGTCAGCCAGATCAAAGTTTCCAAGGCCAACCATTCTTTCTTGATCATTGGCCATTTTTTCCCTCTGCGGTCTGGGTCTCTGTTGCCCACTAGGAATAAACTATATTTTATATAGTAATGTTAGTATGCACAAGCAGGCTTAGCAGGTTCCTGGTGATGCTGGTATTCATGTTATCCCATGGGGAACAACTGACTGAAGTCAGCTTTGGGCTTCACTCATAGTGTTTAAGGAATCTGTTCATATGATCTTTTCAACTCTCCTCCACCTCCAAGAACAGATAAATAAACAAATTAAATAATAGATCTCACTCGTGTCAGTTTGCGCTCTCACTTGTCTTGGTGAATGATTTGCATGTGAGGTACCCAGGTAGGACTGGCTTAATTTTTCTATGGACATTCTGTACTTCTTTGCTAGAGGCCTTCCCTAATCATCTATAATCATCTGAAGATTTGCCTGACCCCTTTCTTCTTTAAGTGTTTTATCTCTATTATGCTCATTATAACTTGCAAGTATTTTTTTTTTTCTGGCCTATGGTTTGACCTATATACCTGCTGCAATAGAAACTCTATGAAGTCCAAGACTATGTCTTTCTTGTTTAACTTTATAGTCCAAAAGTATATATTAAGGGTCATCTATCTATCTATCTATCTATCTATCTATCTATCTATCTATCTAAAATGAAGGATTATGAGAAAACAATGTGAGGTTTCTTTTGCAGTTGCTAACTTTTTTCTGCTCAGCAACATTCAGTCCTTGCCCAAAGGTTCTGTCTTATGACGGAATACAGAAGTCATAATATCTACCTCTCGATTTCAGGGAGAATTTACTATAAGAATCACCTTCCTTTTCAGATGACTGGGCAAATCTCATGTTCTTTAATGTAAAACAACTTTGCATTCTCTTCTATTAGCATGATTTCACCTTTGTCATTTTCTTAGACCCTAACAAGGCAAAGTAGATAGATTTTCTAAAGTTTGTCTCATGACAGTTAAGCAGGCACCTTTGTATGACTTTTTTTGGCATAAATAGCATAAAGTGAACAAGATGTATAATTTGGAGTATGCTGAAGAAAGTATATAGATTTGGGATTTGCATAACACTTTGTCTGAAAACAAATGTAAAATAAAATAAAATGAAACCTTTATCTAATGTAGATAACATTAAGGAACTCCAAAAGGATCTTTTAAGAAAAAGCAGGAAGTTTAGCCTTAGTAGTTTAGATGTCTTGGTTTATCTGAATCCTAAGTTTAGGTTGTATGGACTTGATTTTCGAAAGTGTATTTGCTCTGAATTGCAAACATAAATTGTGATTATAAAATTTTAAACCTGGCTTTCACTAATCATTGAAACTATTAGAGCTATGGAGACACAAAAAGGTTCACAGACTAGCTTTTTTGATATTCATTAATTCAAGAAGGGATTGTTCATTGACACTAAAAGCATGAGCAAGAAAATTCTGGTGATACTGAGGATTCTATTTTACATCATTCATAAACATTAATTCACTGTGGATCACAGACCTATACCCAAAAGGTAAAACAATAAAGCTTTGAGAAGAAAACAATAGAATATCTTCATAACCTTGAGGTTGGCGAAAATTTCTAAATGTGATTCAAAAAACACTAACCATAAAAGTAAAAAACGATAAATTGGTCTTCTGTGTGTCATAAGACATTATTTAAAAAGGTAAAAGGCAAGCTACAGACTGGGAGGAAATATTTTCAAAATATTTATCTGACAAAGTACTAATATCAAGGATAGATAAATTCTACAAATAAAATAAGAAGAAATATAGAGAATTCAATGTAAACAATGGCACAGTCTTGAGGAAGTACAAACAATCATAGGTAAAGGTGTCCACCATCATTGCACAGCAAGCATGGCAGAATTAAAAAGACTGTTAATTACAAATGTTGTCTAGAATGCAGAGTAATACAAAATCTCATATATTGTTAATACAATGATTAATTGTTTTAACCACTCTGGAAAAAAGTTCAGCAGTATCCACTAAAACTAGAAATAATACCAACTTTATGCAATTCTATTCTTGGGTATACACACAAGAAAAATGAATGCATATGTCCATGAAAAACACATATAAGAATATTCATAGCAACCCAGTTAAAGAATGGACAATTATGTTTCAGTACATTGATATTAGAAATACTCCACAATAATAAAAAATAACTTCTGATAAGTGCAACCACATGGATGAATCTTAGAAAGACAACGTTGAATAAAAGAAGACAGACGTAAAAAGAGTTCATAATGTACAATTCCATTCATATGGAATTTAAGACAGGCAGTTCTAGGTCATGGAGATAGTGATCACAATAACTCTTGCCTTTCCTGGAGAGACAAGTATTAACTGAAAAGGAACTCAGTGGAATTTTTTGGAGTAATGGTAATGTTTTAACATTAATTAGCATAGTGATTACATGGGTGTAATTTATTATGCTGTACACTTAATATTTGTTTATTTTACTGTAAGTTATAACTCCATTATCTCAGGATATTAGGAATGGGAGTCGCCCATATTCCCATTCAAATGTATGATCATGTAGAAAGTCACTGTCACTTGATAATCTGGCTTCCGAGGTTAGTTGTTTACATGGCTCTGTTTTCATTCATTTGTTTGTTTGTTTGTTTTACTTTTTTCATCAATCCACATGATAATAGTTGAAAAGAACAGACCATTCTGTCTTTAAGACAATGGGTTTTGACCCTAGCATATTATCACTGGGTGGCTGGCTCCTCATCATAGTTTTTCTTTCCATGACTCAGCAGTTAAATCACAATTGGCCTTTGTTCCTATATGGGCCAGTAGTTTCAAAGTGAAAGGTGTGTAAAACTAGAGAACACATGAAAGGAAACAGTTAACCAACACTGATAGTCCCTGGATTCTGTTAGTCGTTTTGGGGATCTCTCATTCTGATACATGATACCTGTATGACACCTCTCAATATGCCTGCTGGTTAGGATCTGACCTTTATGAGATTGCCTAGAGACTTACCACAGGAAATTAGGAATTATTCAAGCAAATGTTTGGAATGAAGTATGATCAGAGGAATAAAAAATAATATTTTCCAGTTAGAAAGCGAACACCTTGTCTAGATGATTTCCTCACAGGAGATAGAGTGCAGAAAGAGTAATGAGAATTTGTGTTCCCAGCTCTTTTTAGATGTATTACAGTAACTGTTACACACCTCAGAGAACAAACCGGAATTCCGGGTGTACTCTGGAAGACAGCGTCTGCAGCGAGGCCCAAGCTTCTTTCCATTTCCACCTATAGTCCCTCACTCGAAGGCATGATGGATAGCTTCAACTTTGATTGCTCCCTCCTCAAATAGCACATTTTACTTTTATCATATCATTTGGAGGATATTTGCAGGTGGTAGGCTAGATATGGGGCACGAGCCACAGTTTTCTGATCTACTTCAATTTTTCAAAATACTAGAAAAGAAAAATAAAACTGTGGCAGAAAAATGCATGGCATATGCGTTTGCCTCGTTAAAAGTATCTTTGCAACATTTAATATATTTGACTTCTATCATGGTTGTATGTTGCCTTTTCCAATCTCATACAATATTAAGGTCTTTTAAGTCCACAGACTTGATACATTTATACAATTTTTAGAAGGTGCCAACTGTATGACAGTTCTGTGATAATTACGAGAGAAACAAGAAGGAAGACATCATGTCTGTCTTCAAATAGCCCATTTAACAAATCTGCATTTTTCTCGTGCATTTTACTTCTCAAATCCCTCAGATCTTATCTTTTATACTATGAACATTCCATAAATATATTTAGTTTTTAGAGTCATTTGAAGCCTTTACTATTTAAGAGCTGGGACTTTAATGTCATCATATCTGAGTTTGTATCAGTTCCTTCAAGGCAATTAGGCACCACTCTAAAATTTGGTACCCATTTTATGTTTTTACAAATGTAAATGAAATATAAAGGTATTAGCATATATGTGACATTTAGTAGGTGATTCACAAATGTTAAGTTTTATTAGCTATTAATATATAGTTGAGGGGTTTGTAAAATTCTGTAAATATTTTTAGCTTTCCTGCCAAATGGCAACTACTCAATTTTGACACAATAGCAGCTATAAACGGTCCATTAACAAATGAATGTTCAAATGTTGTGTGTGTGTGTAGTTTGTCTTCTCATTGAGTTGTAAGAATTCTTTAAATATGGTAGATGCAAGTTTTTGTGTCATAAGTATTGCAAATATTTTGATCACATCTAAGGCTTTACTCAATTATTTTTTGCATTTTTTAATGGTATCTTTCAAAGACCAGATTTTAATTTTGATAAAATCCAATTTATTTTTTCTTTTTATATTTCATGCTTTTCTGTTCATTATCTAAGAAATCTTTGATTTGAGATCAGAAATATCTTCTCCTTGTTTTCTTCGACAAAATAGAAAGAGTCAGCTTTTAGTTTAGGTCTAAAATCAATTTTCCTATTTTTTTCATGTAGTTACCTGGTCATAACAGCATCATCTTTTGATGAAGTTATTGCTTAACTATTATGTTATGTTAATATCTTGGCACTTTTGTCAAAAATTAATTGATACTACTTATGCGGGTCTATTGTGCTCTTTACTCCATTGATCTCTATGAATATCCTTATATCAATAACATATTGCGTGAATTACTATAGCTTTATTATAAATCTTGAAACAAAATAGTGTATATTCCAACTTTGTTCATTGTTTTTTCTTTATTCTTTTTTTAACTTTTATATATACATTATAGATGTGCTTTGTCATTTTTTGAGAAATAGCCCCCTAGAATTTTGTCTACGATTTCATTGAATCCATAAATCAATTAAGGGAAAATTGTCTTCTTAACCATATGAGTCTTCGATCATGAATATAGTATATATCTTCATTTATTTAGGTCTTTTAAAATTTCTCTTTAGTAATGTTTTGTAATTTTTAATGCATAAGCCTTACAATTATTTTATTGAATTTATTTCTAAGTATTCTCTGATTTTGGATATTTTAAATGGTATTTTTAATTTTCTCTTTTCAAAAGTTTATTTTTGGTATATAAAAATAAAATCGATTTTTGTATATTGACCTTATAAACTGCAACAATTGTTCAATTTACTTACTAACTCTAGTAAGTAAATTGGATTTATGAATTCATTAGGTTTTTTTATATACTTATTATATTATCTGAGAATAAAAGAGAGTTTTACTTTAAAAAAAAAATCTGTATGCTTTTTATTCTTTATTTTGCCTTACCGCACTAAGAACTCCCATACAATGCTGACTAAAAGTGGCAAGAGAAGACATTCTGTTCTTTTTTCCGATCTTTGGGTGAAGGTGTCTAGTTTTTCACCAATGTGAATTATGATAGTTGTAGGTTTTCCACAGATGCCGATTATTAGTTTGAAAAATTCGTTTTTGATTCTCAAAGTGCTTATTTTGTATCTATACTGACATAATCCACCCCACTTTATTCTGTCTATACAGTAAACTGTATTGTTTCATATAATAAATAAACCTTCCATTCTTGAGGTAAACCCCACTTAATCATGTATTTTACTACATATATAATATATAATATTTTTATAATATATGTATATTGCTATATTTGATTTACTATTTTTTTAATCTTTAAAGGAAATTGAATTTTGATCTATGAATAGCTGAATTATGTGTGGATTAAACTGATTTTTTAATGATTGTTTTTAAATTTTTATTTGGAGAGTTCTAGAGTACCCCTTATTCTAGGGCTATTTTAGTCTTACAACTAAAATATGACCATGTGCCAGGAGTCCAAAAATGTCTATACATTTGGTTAGACGGAATGTGAACATTTTCAAGTCCTGTGTGATCTCTGGAAATTGTTTTGTTTATAGACCTTCAGTGTTTTTTTCTTTTTCCTTCCCCAGTTTCCTGGAGTTTTTGTATGCATGTGTAGCTTTGTTCTCAGCAGCAGACTTAATGAGTTCCTTAAGTTTCTACAACTCTATTGCTGCATAATTTCCCTTCCATTTTTGCTACTATTCGGTGCAAACTGAGTCACCTCAGCCTGCCCAAAAGCTGATCTTATTTCATCACCGTGTTGTGTTTGGATTTCTCTTTAATTTGCAGCCCTGAAAGTATCTTTAGGTGGAAACTGGCTTATTGCAGGTCACACCTCATTCATTTTCCTTGTCTGAGGGATCACAATTCTGTGTCGATGTCTAATGTTTCTTTTAAATTATTAAAAAATAATAAGTAATTTAATAAAAATTATCATCATTAGTATTTTCAAAACACAAAAATAAAATATATACCAATAACTATATATATAGACAAGAGAGTAAAAGAATTTGAAGTGGGCTAAATGTCTTTAGTTCCTGGGAATGAAGGAAAGGTATTAATTAAATTTGGATTTTAAGAAACTATGCATACTGTAATTTTAATAACATCAACCTATATTTTAAATCATTTTTTTATTGGGTCATTAGAAGCTCAAATTTCAGGTTGGGCGATATTGGTCACAGTGTGAAGGAGGAAAGGGTTAGATATGTTTTAGATGTTTTCGTGAATTTCATAGCACCTAATCTTTGAGAAAATGAATTTAAGAGATGTAGGAAAAAAGTAAAATTCTTTCGTTTGATGATTTTTACTATTATCTTAAAACTCTCTTCTTAATATTCCTGGAGAATTACTCTATATTCAGCATTTGGACCCCAAGAGCAGGCACTGAAATTGGTATAAGCAAACCAAAGTAAACTTTGCTTTCCTTAATCACAGATGAAAGTTGGTGAAATGAAAAATCTCAGTAACCATGACCTTTTCACACCGTGAATGTAGAAGATTGCCACAATCCTCCTTCCTTCACTATTTGGCTGTTCTGCTTGATATGTCAGCCTATATGTTCATATTGAACTCAGTTGTAAAATAAGCATTTGAGTCACTCTGTTCTTGCATGATATGATGGCCTCTCGAAAGAAAACAAATGTAGCTAAAATTTCTTGGAAGGGTTCCCTGAACCACTTCCATGTTATTACTTGCAATCCTCACAATCCTCAAAGGGAGGTATTACTATTGTCAACCTTACAGTTAAAGAAATTGAGGCTCAGAAAGGTTAAGTGAATTTCACAAGGGTGTGCAACTCATAATGTTACAGCTGGAACTGAAGAGAAAAGGAAATATTTTGTCCCTGTTTGTTGGCTCCCCAAAATCCTTTAAGTATGCAAGTCTAATTTCTAAGGGCAGAGACACCAGCAAAGTCTATAAGTGGGAAATGTCCCCCAGCATCTTATGCAGGCTACATGGGTTCTAAATTTATTTACATAACTGACAGATTGATAAACAAATAATTTGTTTCATGAACTGTCCCAGGGACTCTGCAAATGCCCCACATGCTTTATAGAATTCTGTGAGGATCAAGGAAGATCTTCTATATTAAAGTGCTTTGAGGGAATTGGGCCACATAATATGGGTACCCTTGGAAGTGGTGTTTAGTCATTCCTGGCTTTTTCAGGGAAGAGTTGAGGGAGGAAGGGATTGTATATTCTTGTGATTTGGTACTTTTACGAAAAGTCAAAGGTACTGATTGAGATTTCACTGGGTTTCTTATGCGTCTGTGAGAGAGTTCTGGAGGAGAGATCAGCAACCGGTTTGCTTCCCAGCTGTCCATTGTAGAGGTTTAGGTCGGTAGGAACTACAGCCAAACTATGTTGCTACTCTCTTTGGCATTCAGCATCAGGGATGAGGTAAAGATATGAAGACTAATTGTTTTGGATATTTAATTGGATTTTTCTGAAGGGCAGTCTACAAAGAGTTGTTCTAAACTTCAAATGGTAATAAAAACAAGAAAAATAAATATTTATTAAATTCTTAATATGTGTCAGTATGCTAAGGTTTTTTAATACACTTACTCTCATCTCCTAAAATAACTCTATGTGGTAGGTATTGCTGTTATCATTATCTGTTTTCAGAAAGGAAGGTAAATGCAAAGGGCTAAATGTTTATGTCCCTACAAATTTATATGTTAAAATCTGAACCCCCAATGTGATGATGTAAGGAGGTGGGGTCTTTGGGAGGTGATTAGGTCATAAGGGTGGAGCCCTCATGAATGGGATTAGTGTTCTTTTAAAAGAGACCTCAGAGAGCTCCCTTTCCTATTTTTGCCTTGTGACTAAAACTTAAAAAGCATTAAGTGGCTTGCCCAGAGTTCCACTGTGAGAGACAGACCCAAACTTAGTTCTACCTAACTTTAATAACTGAAGGTTTAATCGTTAGAGGACATTTATTCATAACAATTAAATTAGGCAAATCGACTAATTTAATTAATTGTTTTTTTATATGGCAGGTATTCTCTCTTATCAAGGAGAGTTTATCTGTTATATGTCCAAAAAGTAATTATAATAGAGGAAATTATTAGTAGAGAGTACTCAGTGCTATGTTAGAAATAACCCGGAGACATCTGTATCAGTCAGGGTTCAACCAAAAGATTGTTTATATGAATTGATTAATTGATTGTTGCATTTACTGATTCACTGATATATGTAAGTTTGTATGTATGTATGTATGTATTACAAAGAATTGGCACATGTAGTTGTCAAGGCTGGCTAGGCAAATCTGAAATCTGCAGAGCAGGCCATCAGGAAGGGGCCGACAGGAACTCGCAGTCATGGGTGATGCTGCTATCTACAGATGTTATTTCTTTTGCAGGGAAGCCTCAGCTCTGCTGTTAAGGTTTTCCATTGATTGAATCAGGCCCACCCAGATTATCTAGGATGATCTTCTTAAGGTCAATTGATTTTGGACTTTAATCACATCTACAAACTACCTCCGCAGTAACACCTAGAATAGTGTTTGATTGAATAACGGAGGACTATTGCCAAACCAAACTGATGCGTAAAACTGACTATAACAGGTAGTACCTAACTAGAAACAGGAGAGGGAGAGTAAGGCATCAAGGAAAATTTTGAGGAAGCATTTGTTTATAAGGTGATTCTTAAAGAATAAGTAAGAATTTGTGGAGAATCAGAGTCAGAGTGGAGTACAGGAGTTCCAGCTGGCAAAGGAAGAGACTCGCTTTCCTGATTACTGGATTATCAACTCCAGGAGAGAAGCAGGTCCATGGCTCTTTCTGCACCTCTGCTTGACCAACACCTGGTAGACAGCGGAGTTAAAAAACAAACAAACAACAAAAAAAAACTCTTTCCACTGGAGGCTTCAAGGAATAAATGGCTTAGATGGGCTTTGAAGAAAAAAATTTAGAAGAGCGCAGAAGCTTGGGTGGCATTTCAGAGAGGGCCCCTAGTGATGACCCCGCTGGCTGTGGCTCTGTAACCATGGCTGGTGTAAAACTGGCCGCTCCTTCACTCCCCACCCTGCCCACACTCACACGCAGCTTGCTACTTATGTGCGTGTACTTCTGGGCTCCATTACGGTGCCGCTGGGACTGCTGCTGTTTGCTGTTTCTGTTAATGCTGTCCTTAAAACCGATGGCTGCCACGCATGCCTATCATGTTCTGGGCCCTGTGCTGTGATTCTAGATGCTTACACAGATCTTTACGACGTGCATGGAAGAAGATGTTATCTCTATTTAACAAGTGTGAACTCTGAGTGAGGTTCAGAGTGGTTAAGGGATGTGTCCAAGATTGTGTGTGTGTATGCGTGGTGTGTGTGTTTACTATGTCATTAGAAATCATCAGAATTTCTCATTTCTCTTGCCATTAGAACCAGACCTCTACCAGCACGACATGCGTTTATCAAATCGTCATGTAGTCGAGTGAACTGTGTATAATCTATTTCTATTTTAGATGTCTGTCAGCATATCTGGTTTAAAGTTTTCAGATCTACCTACCAATGCAGTAGGGTTGTGATTTTAGGTGTATAATTTAATGTTTCTGGCTCTTACTTCTCAATTGTGTTAAAGAGGAGTCGTAATTCTATCTCTGCCGGTCCTACTGACTGACTGAGACAGGATCACAATTGCCACACCACCACCACTGTTGTTGCTACTGCTCCACGACTCACAGCAACAAAATAAAATTCCTTGGGCTTTATCCGAGCCAGGCTCTGCGAGGTGCTTTATATCACACACTGACCTTCGAGGTAAGCCTAATATTTTTAGGTGATGAAATCAAATGAAATAAATCAATGGCTTAAGGGCACACAAGTCTTAAGTCCTGTGTCAGGATTCCCATCCTCTCAGTTGTACTCCCTGTCTCTTCTCTTCCCCCAGAAGGCAGTTTTCCCTGAAGGTGAGTACCGCGTGCTAATAAACCAATGATATTGTCTCTATACCTTTGCATCCTGTCTTCAAGAACAAAAATTCAACTGTCTGTCTTCTGAAGAAAAATATAGTCATTTTGCATGCCTTCACTTTAACCTTTAGCCTCAGGCAGATAAAATGGCTGCTTGAAGTTACTGGTTACAACTTATACTGGCAAGTCAGAGGGAACACAGTAATATTTGTCAAGAAGATGAAAATTGAAACTTCCAAAATTTATCAAGGATAATCTTCAAAGACTCCAGGACCCTTTTTTGTTATGTATTTTTCACAGTGGCTGGCAAAATGGGGAAATTTTATCATTAATGCTCTCATTTTAAGAAGTACACACTGATTGCTGAGATAGCAGATATGACTTTTTAGTCTTTTCATCGAAGCATATTACACTGACATCCATGAATGCCAAAGGAACG
The DNA here is from genome assembly GCF_014176215.1 of Rousettus aegyptiacus. Taxonomy (NCBI): domain Eukaryota; kingdom Metazoa; phylum Chordata; class Mammalia; order Chiroptera; family Pteropodidae; genus Rousettus; species Rousettus aegyptiacus. The sequence goes on from NW_023416285.1 coordinate 15,348,425, forward strand.
GGTGAAAAAATATATACATAAGAATAAAATCAAAGTTTTCTGAAAATGAAAATGGATCTACTTTAAGATTCTGTAGCAAAGGCAGCCATCTCATCAAGATGCAAAGAGTTGGAGTTTGAAGAGTAGATGTTAAAACTTTTTAAAGATTTCACCAAGTTTCACTAAGGTCCTTATTCTCCAGTGACAGTCATTATTAATTCGAAATTTATTCAGTTCTAAGCAGGCAGGTTTTTTTTTTTTTTTTTCCAATCAGTTTCTTCAGTTTAAACTGTAAGAAGAATCACTTGGTAAAACCTTTTCGATTATTAAAAATATGCAAATGCTTTGATCTAGTTTCTTCTATAATGTTATCCTACTGACATACATATATGTGAGTTTGAGAATTTAGGTATAAGAATATTCAATGTAGCATCATTTATAATAGAAAATATTTAGAAACAACCCAAATCTTTATCAATAGATTTTACAGTATATCTTCAATATTGTCAAAAATAACTGACAGAATTTCAATGAGAAATTGACTATTTAAAAATATTTTAAAAATTTTAACATATTTCCTCAATAAAAACTGATTGAATAGTCAAATTCTTCAGGCCCTAGGTGATCCAAATAACACAGGAAGGGCCAGCTCTAACAAACATGCACAAAACATTCAACTCAGTGTTAGTGATGACACAATCTTTTCAAGCACAGATGGGACCTTTGCAAAAATTGACTATAGAATAGAGCACAAAACAGAACTAAATAAGTATTGAAGAACCAGAGTCAACCAAATATCTCCTCTAGAAATCAATAAAAAAAAAATTAGAACTGAAAAATCTGACAATTTGGATTAATATCAGGATGGTATCAAGAACTCAAAAATAAACAATAAAAATAAAATAGCCTAATGCATAAATGAACAAAGTATATAAACATGCAATTCTCAGAGAAGGAACTGGAAATCTCAATAATTATATGAAAGCAATGCTTGGCCACACTAATAATAATGACAATTAAAATATCAATTAGACACCATTTCACAGACTTACAAACTTTAGAAAGCTAAGTATTTGCAAAGATGTAGGAGGAAAAGGAAGATGTTCATTGTTGGCGAGTGTTAGCTAGTACCATGGAAAGGCATGCCCTATTTAGCCAGCAATATTGCATGAAGTTTCTCTCTCAGAGAACAGTTTACCCTTTCATACAGTCCATGTAGAAAAGGCTCACCATGGCAATATTAGTAATATTGAGAACATAGACACAACGTAATTGTCCCACAGAAGGGGAATGCTATACTCACAGTTGGAGGACGTTTAAAAATGCATTTAAAAATGAGTCAGATATTTAATGCATTGGAGAAAATCTAAAAAAAAAAATTGTGTAAAAAAGGAAGTTAAAAAAGACGTGTAGAGTATGATACCATTTATGTAGAGTTTAGAAACAAGAAGTTATTCTTATCCAATAAATTATTTCTATTCACAAATATATTTAGTAAAAGTTTTTAAAAACACAGGGAAATAATACATATCAATGTGAGAAAAGTGGTAATATCTGGAGAGGAAGTGAGGAATAATTATGAATTTTTTAGGTATAAAGTTTTCCATCTTTCTTTTCTTCCCTCCCTTTCTCTCTTCCTCCATCCTTCCTTCTCTTCCTCGTTTCCATAAGAATTCTTAAGTAAGTGTGGCACAATTTTTATACTTAAATTTCTTTTTGTTGGTGGACATACAAGTTTTGGTTATACTGTTTGCCATATTTTATTACATTTTAATTATTTCATAATAAAAAGTAAAATATTAAACATCACTTGCCTATAAGGCTTTTTTTCTGCTCACCTTTTCCCAGCCCTGAGCCAGGCCCTTAGTAACTGGACAGCTTATCACTGCTGGAGCACTTTTCCAAGATCCCTGGCTTCCCACGCCATCTAGCTTACATGTCGCCAGGATATTCTTCAAAAACTGTGAAGCAGGTAGACCAAGCATCAGTAAGTTATCGATTTTATAGATGAAGAAATAAAGCCCTTTTGCTCAAGGTCTTATAGGAAGCAGCAGGACTTAAACCACTGGACTCCCAGTCCAGTGATCATTTTGTTATTACACACTGCCTTAAATTATTTTATGTCTTTTCTGTGATAGTCCAACATCACTGTATATAGTATACACATTTGATGAAGATCAGCAGCAGAACAAATAAATTTCACATCTTTATCAAGCCAAATTCCTTAGTAATTCTTGTCTACATTATGAATTTGTGGTGTTCAGTAGGGATCAGCAAAAAAATCAGGTCCTGATTATATTTCAGGAGCTGGAGACACAGTGCTCGTGGCTGGCATTTGACAGCACAGCCAGTGATAGCCACACGGAAGGTATTTACATAGTGATGATTCTTAACTTCAATGTAAGCTATGTTTGTGCTTCCTTTCTCTTGAAACACTTGCACAGAAATATGCACATGACAAGCATGACTCGCCTCTTGTCTCATCAGTTTCAAATTTTCAACTGTGACATTTTACGCTGATGTTCATAACTGTTATCCCACTGAAGAGCTTGAGGCCTTGCTATGATGGGTGGCTTGCCCACATACAGTTCAGTGAAATCTTTTATTGATTCTATTGCAATTTCTTCAAATCCAAGAGTGCCATTTCCTCCCTGAGAAGTACTGACCTGATCCAAATCAAGCTGCCAATCTATAGGTGACTCATGGTATTTCTCAGTGGCTTGAAATTGTACCCAATGCTATGTCAGCTTTAAGCAGAGCAGCAGCAGTCTGCCAAATTAAGCGATCAAGTCATTTCCCTTGCATTTTTCTACAAATTGCAATTTATCTTTCCCCTGTAATGTTCCAACAGTAGTAACCTAACAGAGTCAGTCATAGCTTCCCAGATTATGTTTCCTTTGCAGGTTGTATATGGAGAGGCTCTGAGAGTCTCGGCCTCAGCCAGTCGTTGGAGTGATCTGCCTTTGTCAGTGAGGATTCTGGACACCACTTCCCTGTTAACCTCTGAGAAGCTTAGCCAAGGCATCAGAAACTGGCCCTGAAGCCTTCCCACGGGGAGCGCCTCCTAAAAGCTTCTCCCTTCAGTGAGGTGCTCCGTTTCCTCTAACTGCTCAGTGTGAAATCCAGGGTGTGAAGTCTCGCTCTGTTGCAAATCTCTCGCCATCTATTTCTATTATCACTGCTGAGCACAGCTGGCCTTAAAGATCTCTTGCAGCAAAATGAATAGGAATGGAGGGCCATATGGAGTCAGTAAGAAAAGGATTATGATGTCTTTCTCCCTATAGCGAACACTTCAAGAGCGAGGAAAAGTGGTAATTTCTTTTTTATTCTTACGACGAAAACCAAGCTAATAAACCACAGGTCCTAGATACTACAGAAAAAAAAAAAAAAGAAAAGAAATTACAATAATTCCTTATGTTTAGAACTCCTTCTTTCAAAGTATCTCAAAGCTCTTAATAGGCCTTTTCTCAACCTCCAAATCCCATGCCTTGGGGAAGACTTCTTGAACCATGTGTTAAAGGATTATATTATTTTATTGGTTATTTTCTTATTCTCTCTTACTCCTGAAACGTATGGCCTGCAGACGCGAAGTCTTTTACAGCAGAAACATTTTGTTCCTATTTATTCATGAGTATTGATCTTTCTGCTCCCTTGGCACTTAGGATTCTTCTCTTATGGTTTACATCGAATGTTCTTCTCTACGAATATGACTGAAGTTCTCTAAGAACTGACACAAGCAAGACAAGCTCAGACAAACAGAGAGCAGTGGCCTCATATTTACAAAGACTTTGGCTTGAGTCCCAGTTTTGCCACATATTATTTGAGTGTGAATAAATTAATTTAACTTCCTGGAATCCTTGTTTTCTCATCTGTAAATGAAGTCATTTGCGCCTTTCCAATTACTATATTTTCTGACATGACAGCGCAGAAGTCTCAGTGAGCCCCGTCTCTTGTTTACTCCTTGCTCTCACCAGATCCAGTCAAGTTCCTTGTTCTCCAGGAAGCTGCTCTTCCTTGCCCATCAACCCGTCTTTCTTGTTGCCCCCTGTGTATAATCAGTTGTCTTAAGAGTTTTTTTTTTCTTTTTTGAGTTATTTATTTTCCCTGTCGATGATTAGATAAAAAATGAATAAAATGATTTGTGAATTGAATAAAAATGATTTGAGTACTTGATTGTGTTGCTGTGGTCTGGCATTTAAACTCTGTAACTTCCTTTGGGATGGGGATAATCTAGCAATGCCACACGGTGCTCACACCATTTCTCCTGGTTATTCCTGCAAAGGTGTGATGAAGCTTGGTGTCCTGCATCTACGTTCTGAGATCTTTTTACAGACCGAAGGGATGAATGAAGGTTTTCTTTTTGTCTTGAAGATGTACCTCAGTTAAACACAATTGAATAAAAGAAGGAAAGGTTAAAATATATTTTCAATTTTTTGTTGTTTTCGTCGGTCATGTTTTCCCTATACATTTTTCCCCCCTGGATTTTTAAACCAGCTACGATCTTGCTGGAAGGCTGCTGTCTTCAAATTGTTTTATAAAATATGTTCTCATTAGCATTCGGAGCATATGCAGGGCACCTGTCTTTTTGGAAGAGATATGGTTGCCTTTACTTTTTCTCTCCTTTCTCTTGCCTCCCCCTGAAGTGTGGGCTGGATCTTGGGGGAGAGAAGAGCAAAGGTGTCCAGATGTCTCGGCCGACTTGGCAATCTGGAAAATGGCCTTGTGCATGTAGGGCTTGGCAGGTCTTGAACAGTGACCCTCTATGGGAGCTTGTAAGAGTTGTTTACCAGCTTCCCTCCTAGGCCTTCGGATGTGGAGAATGTGGTTTCCTCTAGATGCTGACTGCCTTTGGAAGTTCTGTCTACACAGACAACATTTAATAGCAGAAGCCAGACAAAAGGGCATCACATACATGTCAATCTGAGGAAGATACAGAATCCCTGAAGAGTATAACTCCAGAGTTACTACACATCTGGTATTATCCAAAGTTCATTAGCTAATTGTTTGGTTTCCTTTTTTGGGGTGGGAGAATGTCAAAAAGGAGACTCTATTGGAAGAGCAGAGATACATTTGGTTTCATGAATAACTAGAAATAGACTTGAAGGCTCAGGGACCTGCCTTCTTCATCACCCAGATCTGCTTCCTACAGATCTATGGCCAATGAGGAGTTGGTTGATAGTAATCATAATATTAATACCATCTAATTTGTTTTTACATTTTTAGAATTAAAGACTTTATGTTTTCAGAGCAGTTTTAGTTTCACAACAAAATCGAAGGAAGGTACAGAGATTTCCCATGCGGCCCCTGCCCCGACACACGCACAGGCTCTCCCGTTATCAATATCTTCCACCAGAGGGGGACATTTGTTACAACTGATGAACCTACAGTGACACGTCATAGTCACCCAAAATCCATAATCTACATTACGGTTCACTCTGGGCGTTGTACATTTTGTGGGTTTGGGCAAATGTATAATGACACGTGTCCATCATTACGGTGTCATACGAAGTATTTTCACTGCTCTAAAAATCCTCTGTGCTCCACCTGTCTGAGTGCCCTCAAGTTGTAAGCTGAGGAACTGATATGAACACAGGAAGTCAGGCTCCACATCCTAAAATCTCCAACTTTTTCCTAGATCCGGTTTGAAAATGATCAGGAAAAGTCCCTGAAGGTCCCTTTTGACTTCTCTGCTTGACACTAGGCCAATAATCTGCATCCGGAGATCTAGAGTCAAATAATGCCATGAATTGGAAGCCCGTGGTGGGAGTGTGATGAATGCGTCATACAGGAGAAATGGGGAGGAATGCTTGGCAGATAAAACAGTGGAGGCCTCTACACTCCCCACAGGCTTATGGGGCAGTCGAACGGCATTTGCTTAAACACTTTCATGATGGGAAAACCGCTGCCTCCAGACATAAACATTCTGAAATAATATTTCTGAAAGTTTCCCTCTGTGCTTTATATCAGATAGGAGATGCTGTTTCATTAGTTGAAACACATTAAACCTAGAATCCTTTGCTTTCTCAAGGTCTTTGAAATGGCAAACCAAGCCGGAAGAGCAGCAGGACAGAGGGATTTGGAGAGCCCTTATGGTGCATTTGTTGCCAGAGAAACTGAAAAAGAGGATCTGAAAATGAAAAGACCAATGGTGTAGTATTTCCAAGCACTTGAACTCCAAAGAATTTTGTTTGTGAGAACTTTGTTTTCCCTTTTTTCTAAATAAAGGCTCAAGGTCAAGTAATTCAACTACCTTGGTTTAAACAAATAGAGGGCTAAAAACAGAATTAATTTTTTATGTATGTTAAGGAGTATATTGTGAATGCAGCGAAGGGCTCTGAGTGCCTTTCTGCCAAGAAATTGGCGTTATTTCTTACTCTGTGTGGTGGGCAGAGGGTACCAGAAGGATGAGCAGGGTAAACAGCTACTGAGGGGCAGTGAGTGAGGAGAGAAATGGGTGTGGTGGAGTAACATCTTAGATTTGCCCCTCTGAACATATCTGTGGTCTTGATTCCCTGATACTTTATCAGAAGCAGGGTACTTCTCTGTACCTTTATGCAGGGCCAAGAATAGGAAAAATTGGAAAGTGAGGGTTTTTTTTTTTTTTTGAAATCTGTTGTTTTAGGAAAGCACTAGACCCTAGACCAGGGTCGGAAAACCCAGATTTGAGCCCTGGTTTTGATAGTTTACGATGTGGCTTTGTTTCTTTCTTTATTAAGTGATTATAATATGCCAGATAGTGTTCTAAACATAATTACATATTTCCATAATTAGTTACAGATAATAAATGTAATCTCCAAAACAACCTTTGAATGTACTATATTGTTACTCCAGTTTAGAGATGAGGAAACAGGTGCAGAAAGACAAGTCCCTGATAAAGTCACAAGTCCAGTAGGAAGAGTCAGCATTCAAACTCCAGAGTGACTCTAGACACCCTCGCCCAGCTCTATACTGTTTTTCAACAGTTCGATTTTATTGAGCACTTACTACATAACAGATATTGCCTTATGTAGTTTATTTAATTTTCACCATAATCTTAATTAAATCATGAATTAAACTGTAAGAGTTCAATGAAATAATATGATTCAATGGGGGTAAAAAAGAAGTAAATGCAAAACATTATTAAAATTATTAATACGTTTTTAACTTTAGAGAAAATTTAGAGTAATATTATATTCCTAATTTACACAACTAATATTTTATATTGTATGTTGTATATAAAAGTGTAAAATTTTGTAATTTTATATATTATGTTATAACATATATAACTATAAAATTAGTTAAAGCATTATATGTAATATACAAAATTATGTAATCGTATTAGGTTCTATTATGTTTTATATCTAGCATTCACATAATCTTAATATTACCTGTGAGATAGAACTATTATTTTTCTTAATTTATAAATGAGAGACTAGAGGTTCAGAGATAGGACAAGAGTCAGGATTACTCACTTGTGATTCCCAAATCCAAGCTTTTAATCGCTCTAACATTCAGGCTCTGACAGCCCTAATTTTATAACCCTATCTCTTTTTACTTTTTTGCTATCAAAATTGTACTTTTTACTTATAAAGTACAAGTTGATTCAGGCAGAAGTGTTCAGCAAGTTCAGTGGATTCGTGAGGCGCCGTCCGCAGACTGCTGCCATGCGTGAGAATGGCTGTAAGTTACTGAGCACTGATTATGCGCTGGGCAGTTTGCAAAGCGCCTTAAATGCGTCATCTGAAAATCATCACAAAATACTATTCGCTTTCTATCTGTATTTGAGGGACCCGAGGCTCAGAAAGTAGAGGTGTTTCTTAAGGCCACCTAACTGGTAAGGACAGAATCAGCAACCAGAGGGGAATCCCTCCTTTGCCTACCGCCAAATTCATTCATTCCCACGATTTTCCTTCTCTTCTGTAACAATGAAAGCACTTTCCTCACTCCTACAGCCAGTGCTCCACCAGACGCTCTGTGTTGCATCTTCTCTCACTTACTCAAAGATTTACTTATGCAATTATCCCACTTCTTTCCTGCATCAACAATTTCTTCTATGTTAGATAATTTCCATTAGCACACAGTCATTTTCTAGGGTCTTTCATATTAAAAAAAAAAAAAAAAGTCTTCCTTTGACCATATACCACGTCTTCCTCTATTTCTTTCCTCACCTATAGTGGTGGAAGTTTTTAAAAGATTTGACAAAGAATCTACTTCTTTAACTTTTTTTCTCTATCTTACTCCATTCGAGCTTTCACTTAAACTGCTCTAATTAAAGTTGCTGAGGACTGGCTATTTTCAAGGCCACTGTCTCTTTTGCATGTTTATCTTATTTGATATCAGGAATATTATAACATTATTTACATAAGAAGTATCTTTTGTGACAGCAAAATCACAAAGATGGCAATGTTCCCCATATTTGTAATTTCTCCTACACTCTAATGTAAATTCTGTCAGATACCAAGCTGATAACATTTGTACATGGGTCAGATTTTAGGCTGGTTAGTCTATTTCTATGCTTGTTATCAATACTGTCCTTTTAATTATTATAATTTTATAGATTTTCTGGAGATCTGATGGAACAAGTATTTTTTTCCTCAACCTCCTTTTATGTTGTTTTTCTCTTCCTTCTCATTTTTCCCTTCTAAGTCATCCTCTTTCTTATTCCTCTTACAATACCATTTTGTCAAATCTAACTCTGTTTCCAAAATAATTTTACGATGGGTTTTAAAGTTTAGGGAACATCCTTAAGAGAATTTTTGTTGAAATTGCATCAAATATAGAGATCAATATGGGAAACATTGCCATCTTTGTAATTCTGCTGTCACACAAGATACTTCTTCTATAAACAATATTATAATATTCCTGATATCAAATCTTAGTGTCTTCTTTTTTGTTTTTAGATGAATCATGCTAGAAGATTGCATGTTTTATTGTTCTGTTAAAATAATAAATTTTATAATGATTTCTCATTTCACTAATTTGTTGTCCTTTCAGGACATCCATTCTTTTACCCAATTTATTATTTTTTGAGGAATTTTTTTATTAAAAATTATTGGGGTGACACCGATTAATAAAATCAAATTAGGTTCAGGTGTACAATTCAACAGTATGTTGCATTGTGTGTTTGCTTCCCAAAATTAGATTTCTTTCCATGACTGTTATTCTTTGTCTAACTTTATCAGTTGAATGATAATTTCATTAATTTTTTACTGTTATTCTTTGTCTAACTTTATCAGTTGAATGATAATTTCATTAATTTTTAGTTACCCTTTTTTGAGCAAAATATGCAATTAATATTCATATTCCTGTCTTGATATTTCATTATTTATATCCCACTAAATTTGATATGTCATATTTTTACTTTATTTCAGTTCTAAATATTTTTAATATCCATCATAACATTTGATCAATAAATTATTTAAAAGCATGAAATATATATATATTATATTCTTAATTACTTCTGTTTTATCATTAATTTCTAATATCGTTGCCTTCTCAGAGAACAGGGTCATGGGATACAAATGTTTTCACTCTAATCCTGGTCAGATAAATCATTTTGTCCTAGGGAATTAAAAGGGTAAACAAATGCCACGAGTGTTAAAATAACAGTTTATCTGTGCAGCAAAGAGATCATTTGAAAAGTGGAAGAAACATCCCAACACACAAGTATGCCAGGTTATCCAAATGGACATTTCTACACCTGCTTGTGAAATCTCCACTTTCTCACTCCTTTCTGTTCCTTTAGAGAGGGAGGAATGTGTGAGGGCCAATAGAGAGAAAGCAAGCGAAAGTGTCTTTATTCGGACTTTTAATATTCTCAGCGTGTGGATGAGAAAGCATCTGTGTGACACATGCGAACCGAATTTTCTTTTAATGAGCATTTCTTTTTCTCCTCACTACCTCTCCACTAGAATTTTACCCTGTCATCTGCAGGAAAACCTAAGCTGGTAACAATTGCTTCAGCATCTGGAGGAAGAATGAGACTTTCCAGCCAGAAAAAAAGAAAATGATTCAAATGGATTAAATTCTGAATTTATAGAAAAGAGTGTTCGTTCTGTATTGTTTGTAAATCATCTTATTATTGGGAATGTAACCTACCAATCAGCCCCCAGATGTGCTGTCTTTTCATACTAAACTCTGATGCAGATGTGAGAGCAGGAGTCTGTAAAAGGTAAAGACAGTGGCTTCCTTACATTTATGTAAGTCCAGGCAGATCCCATGCTTTCAGAGTCACTTTTGCACTCCTGAAACATCACCTGACTTAAATGGTACAGGGCTGTGCGTGTGATTAAATCCATCTAGCGTTATTGGATGTACTAGAGCATATGCAAGACTATAGTATGAGCACAGGGTGGAATGAGAAACACAGAACATTCTTTGGACAGGTCCACTGTTCTGCCGTCACTCACTTTCACTCGAGGATAGATAATCAAAAGCAAGGAGATACGCTCATGTCTTTTCCCAGACCCAGTTCTCGATAGGCATTATTCTGGTATCTCAAATAATGGTTTTATTGCCCAAGCCAATGGTATTTTGGATTCATAATTATTTAAATATACAGATTGCTAAAGGAATCTGGCAAGACTTCTAATTTATGTCTCTCAGAATTTGAAAGCTACAAGGGACCACATTATTGCTACTGCATATGAAGAAAATGTAAATTTAATAATACCATCTTTCTAAATAAAATCACTTGGCACTCTCACTTAACATAAAACACTCTTTGGCATGATTTACATGACCCTAAAAGGTTGGTCTTGGTTCATTCTTAAAAACTCATGTTTTCATGTCCCCTACATTTTACTTTATTCAGCTCACCTCACCTTGCCTCTGATCTTGCTAAAATATTTTTCCTATTGCCCAGAATTTATTACCTTCTTCTCCCAAATGCTTCCCCCCACCCCTCACCTAGCTAAATTCTACTCATTCCTAATATCTCAGTTTAAATGTCACATTATCAGAGAAGACTTCTTTGATCTCCTAGGCTAGCTTGGGTCTCTGCTGACATATATTTCTTTGCTAGCATAAAACCAACATTCTTTTCAGCAGTATCATCTTTTGACTACATATCCAATTTGAGACCAGAAACTGTAAGGAACCTGAAACTGTGTCTTATTTAATAAAAAATTGCATTTCCATTGCTTAGAATAGTGCCTAATGCATAACAGGTATTTAATAAAGAATAACTGAACAAACACGTAATAATATCATAATAACAAATTTGCTAATGCCTTAAATCATATTACTGGTATCAGTGAAGTAACAGTAATATTAATTTCTAAACAATCATCACCAAAGAAATAGCCTACAGGAAAAAAAGCATATATTATAAATGAAATATTTCTGAGAAAATATATTTCAGGAAGATCCTTGAAGATATAATTGTAACTTCTTATTCTGATTCCACTAGTCATAGGGATTTATAGGCATTTTAATTTTGGTTTTGATTCATGTGGATGGTAACAAAAATAAGAGCACACACACCTTGACGAAAGCATGTGTAGATGCTACATTAGGGAAATGGCCTGCTATGAAAGTTTACCCGAGTATTTCTTTACATTTTTAAGCATATAAATTTTCCTAATGGTTAATGTCAGGTATTAGAAGGCAATTTATAATTGGCCTTTGTTATAATGTTGCTGCTACTAATATATGGGTAATTATGCTATAGAATTAGATATAGAGATGAATTAAAGCACAGAAATTAGTAGTTAGTGTCAGCCAAAGTATGGTGGTAATGCCAATGCCTAGAAATTTTTCTTAAAGTTTATGAGTTTCTATTTTTAAATAAATCAATCTAAAATTTACTCTGGCTGTGTATATCTGTTTCAGCACCCAGGTATTCTAGACAATTATTCAATATCAACATTCTGATCCTATTTTTATTAAGATATGATGTGTCTAAAAAGCTCCAAAGTAATAATGAAAATAAAATGAAGTGACAAAAATAGTAGCTAAAGAATTGATAGTTGGCATAACTATAGAACAAGATTTACCTCAGTTTTGACATATTTTATCTTTATATCTTTCACATATCTCATTAGAATTGTCCTGGAATGCACAGAAAAAAGAAAACAAATTTGGGAAGTTGATTTTATTATTATTAAGCTGTCAAACACAATAAGATTTATAGTAGAATGAGGTATTAATATATTAAAAAGTTGGGCATTCCGAAAGTTTAAATTGCTTTACCCTTTTTAAAAGTTTTACCAAGATCTGTTTTATGTGAGTAATTTAGAAACTTGTGGTCTTAAACTACCTACAATTAGAGTAAAATATCTCAAGCTGATAAATGCTTAACCTATAAACATAATTAAAAAAAAAACAAGTTAATTTCTCCTATGGAAAAAGAGAGTGTCTTTTTCCTTTTTTATTCTTTCCTAGGAATATGTATTATCATCTTGTGACATCATAGCCAGGGTAAAGAAGAGCATGTCTGTAAGTCTGTCGATTTCTATAGTATTCATAAGTATTCATTCATTTGTTCTACTATCTGCATTCAATAGCGAAATTAAATATTCAGTCTTCCTTGTTTGGTTGCTGCTGCCATTTTTTTTCCAGTGTTAGATAATAAAATATATCATCCTGGCCTTAAAACTGTCTCTATTTTCTGTCTCTGGTTTTGTCATTTTTCATTATTGTAATCATGGTGCCTGAGCTTCAGAGACTAAGAACTCATCATGTGCCCATATTGGATGTAGATTTGACCTCTTCCACCACAAAATAATAGTAATTCAAACACCAATCAAGTCCCCTGGCTATAAAGATAGATCTTGTTAACAGCTTACTTTCTCAGTTACAACCATGATAGTTTCTTGGTGGTCTGGGTTGCCATTTTAAACAAAGATGCAAAAAGCAAATCACAGAATTTTGGATTTGAGAGAGCATGTACCACTCATCCAGTCTAATCACCTTCTGCTTAGAATGCAAGGCCGTCTATGCCCTTCCTTGACATGCTGTTTTGTTTTATTGATGTCTGACAGGTCTTCGGAGTGAAACAAGGGTGACTGATTAACATTAACAAAAGCTTATCTTCTTTTTTGAGAAACGAGATATAATTAATGTCAAAAATATTATAAGGTGAGCTTAATATGGTCTATAAATATTATTCAGCCATGAAAAAGAAGGAAATCTTGCCAATTGTGTTGACATGGATGAAACTTGAGGTCATTATGTTAAGTGAATAAGTCAAAAACAGAGAAAGACAAACACTGTATGATTTTACTTATAACTGGGATCTAAAAAAAAGAAAAAAGTCCAACTCATTAAAATAGTAGAATGGTGGTTACCAAGGTTGGGGGAATGAGAGAAATGAGGATATGGTAATCAAAGGACAAGCCTTCAGTGATAAGATGAGTAAGTTCTAAGGAATCTAATAACGTACAGCATGGTGACTATAGTTAACAATACCATATTATGCACTTGAAATTTGCTGAAAAGGTAGATCTTAAGCGTTCTCACTACACAAAAGGAGGGTAAACTATGTGAGGTGATGGATGTGCTAATTAACTTAACTGTGGTAGTCGCTTCAGAAAGTAGACACATATCAATTATTATGTTACGATTATTTATATTATTTATAAATTATACTTCAATAAAGTTGAGAAAAGAAAACTGACCATTCTGTGAGTGAGAGAGAATTTTTACTGGCTTCAAATTGGGACATTGGCTTGTTCCTGCTTTTGAATGAGAACTGAAACATCAGCTCTTCCTGGGTCTTCGGCCTACTGGCTTATGGACTGGAACTACACCATTGGCTCTTGGTTCTTAGGCCTTTGGATTCAAACTGGGCTAAGCAATCAGCTCTTCTGGGTCTCCAGCTATATATATACATATCTCCATCCTATTTGTTCTGTTTCTCTGATGAATCCTGGCAAATGTAGATGATTTTGGTACTGAGAGTGGTTCTAGATATAAAGAATTTTAAGGATGAGTTTACTGAATTGGTTCTTGGATTCCTGGAACTGGCTCTCAAATGCGATCAGAGAGAGGCACGCAGAGATAGTCTTTCTAAGGAGAAGGATAACTTGTTCCAACTGGTCCCTCCTATAATCTCAGTGACTCTATTTCCAGCAGTAAATAGAGCACTGATAATCCACAGTGTGAGTTGGCAGTAGAGGTATGCAAAATATCAACGATGGATGTTCCTAATCAACCACTTATAAGAAGCAAGGGTCTGGGTGACTGTGTATATGATATGCTTGAACATTTTTGTCAAACTAGCAAATATAGTAAGATTGGTTGGTTGCTCCTAATGTCATTGATAAAGTGGAGAGTGAAATGAATGAAAGGGAATTCACTTTTACCTCCAACCAGATACCACACTGGTGAATCCCACCGGTGATGTTATGCGGATTGGACCTAGTGAGCAAGACGGGGGACGACTGACTTTCAACCAGGAATTACGATTTCCTTCTAAGTAAAGGGAGAAGGAAGATGAGGAATTAAAAGTACATGAAAGGGAATGGAACATTCTTTTTTCTGTCCTTGATGTTAACTAGTTTCAAAGTCTGAAACGCTATCCATACCCTACTATCCTCCAAATACTATCTTCATCCCCACTTTGTCCCTAAATTCCACACATACATTCCCACCTTTGCCCTTGGATGTCTAATGTATATCTTGAGCGTACAAAGTCCTAAACCAAAGTTACTATCTTCCCTTCAAAACTTGCTCCCTCTCCCATTCTTCCTCATATCTGTAAATGACAAGTCCATTTTTCTTACACAATATAAAACTTGGAGTCACGATTATCTTGCTCTCACGCTTCACAATCTCCATTTACAAATATTGCTGCTCCTTCTCTCAGAAAATATCAGATCCTGGCCACATCTCGTTTCACCTCCGCTGCTACCGCATGGCCTAAGTCACCATTATGTCTTATCTGCATTTGTCCTTTCCAATTTTATACATTATATTCTAAAACCAAGTCCATAGAAAGCAGGGTCTTTTAACAACCCAAATCAGTTCATATCATTACTCAGCTCGAAGTATGTCAATGGTTTCTCACCTCACTTAGAAAAATAGCTAAGTCTTTAAAATAAATCAGCAGGGCTTATATTTCTGGTGCTTTCATCTGCTTAATGCAACACTTTCTGCTCCTACCCTCTGTCACTTTCTAGCCTCCTCTGCTGACTTATTTTACTCTATTTAACTTGTGTGTGATGCATAGAATTCAAATTTTGGCTAAATGGCCTTATGTTTAAGGCAATAATTGATCAAATCTGAATTATATACAAATATGATTTGGTTTTGCATTTTAAAATTTTATTAATAGAAACATAGTCATCAGTTTTACAAAGACTGACCTTACCTTCCCAGTACTGTCATGTGCTGGCTGTGCATGTGATACCATATTGCATCTTTGTGATACTAAATAAATGCTCACTGTCAAAGACAAGATTTTTTTTTTTTTTTTTTTTTTTTACCTAACTCTGCTCCCATAAGGTATTGTGATGGAGATATTCCCAATAGGTTTTTAAGTTTTCATTCCTCAACATGAGTAAAGACTTAGATAAAGATACCTCATTTTCACCTCCTAGGTCAAAAGATTTTGTCGGTGATGATGATGTCAACGGTAACTTTGTTTCATTGAAATGACCTCATAAAGTACACCTTGGTATGCGGCTAGATAAAAAATATTTAATGAATATTTTGAGAAGCAAATTTGAGATTGTTGCTCTATTTACTATTTTTTATTTCTGATATTTTTGCTTTAAATGATATCTTAGGAAAATTTAATTTTGTTTTCATAATCACAAGAAAACATAAATCTGGAAATATGGGAAGGAAGTAAAAATGGCTTAAAGATAACTAAATTTTCTCAGATTCAGTTGGTGTCTCAGCTTTCACTGTACTGACACTAATTTTAGCTTTTGCTCTGGTATAAAATGTTATAGAAGTTATCAGGTGAGAAGTACATACACTGTCAAGGTTTATCAAATTTATTTGTAGTTTCCAGCAAATAAACTGTTTTCTCTGCAAACAAAAGCTCATCCACTTCATTATTATTATATGCTAAGTACAGCACAAGACATTCTTTTGCTCCAGAATCTGCTTTAAGGAGTAACTTGAAAGCAGGCTGTTCCATCCTGTTAGAACTTATTACATAAAAGCATAGCAAGGGAATAACGAAATCTGTTGTGTACTAGGAGTTTATCTTTAGCTGAAAATAAATGTGGTCAACTGCCTCTCTGATAATGGCCAGTTGTTTATTTACATTTTACCGAGCTATCATCATTTTATGAACACTCAACTGAAGGGTGTTATTTTCTATTCTGTAAATATTTTTCTATCAGAATTATCATGTGGTTATCTATGTAAAACCCAGAAATCTCTTGGCCAGCTGCTAAAAAACCAGCTTTGTTGAATTTATCATAAATCCATATGTTGTCAAACATTTTTAAAAAAATTATCTGGTACATCCAAATGACAAACTGACCAAACTAAAAGAAATGCATTTAATACTACCATAGACTTTTGTTTGTATATAGAAGTATAATGAAACAAGAAAGATGATTTTGGTAACTTGTTTTCCAAAAGGAACTTTGAATCTAGAATTGATAAGTTTTTTAAATTTCCAAAATTCTTTCTTTTTCAGGTACTAAAAGAATTTTCCCGTTTTTCATTTGAATACACAAGAACTTAATACTTTAGTGTCCACATTAAAATGTTAAAATAGCTTCCTCCTAAAGCATTTTTTGAATGGGACTATATCAAACTAAGAAGCTTCTGCACAGCAAAAGAAACCATCTACAAGGTAAAGAGGCAACCATCTGAATGGAAGAAGATATTTGCAAACAACGCCTCTGATAAGGACCTAATCTCCAAAATATATAAAGAACTCATAGAACTCAACAATAAAAAACAATTCAATCGAAAAATGGGCAAAGGACCTGAACAGGCACTTCTCCCAAGAAGACTTACAAATGGCAATAGATCTATGAAAAGATACTCAATTTCACCAGCTAATAGGGAAATGCAAATCAAAACCACAATGAGATACCTTCTCACACCTGTTAGAATGGCTATCATCAACAAGACAAATAATAACAAGTGTTGGACAGATTGTGCGGAAAAAGGAACCCTCATGCACTGCTGGTGGGAATGTAAATTGGTACATCTGTTATGGAAAACAGTATAGAGGTTCCTCAAAAATCTAAGAATAGAATTACCATATGGACCAGCAATCTCTCTTCTGGCTATTCACCCAAAAAACTTGAAAGCATTTATCTGTAAAGATAGATGCACTGCAATGTTCACAGCAGCATTATTCACAGATATCAAGACATGAAAAAAACTGAAGTGCCTTTTGATAGATGATTGGATAAAGGCGTGGTACATACATATAATGGAATATTACTGTTGACTCAAACTGAACATAATTTTTTAAAGTTTTATAACTAATGCACTCTATTAATTTTGTAATAACTACAAATATATTTACCTATTTATTTTGCTAGTTAAATTTTGCTTTTGATCATAAAAGTTGTAGCTATCTCAGTAATATTTAAGTGTTATAATATTTTCTACTTTAATAATAGACAACTATATGTAAAATGTCTGAGAATTACAACTGTCATATGAAGTAATTTTTATTCTGACTTAAATATAGAATGCATATCTATACTTACAATAAAATATTCCCAATAAATTTAACTAAAAAATTAAATATTAAGATATTAGCAATAAATTTGAATTAAATTCTCTGTTCATATCATGGGCACTGTTGTGTGCACTAGATAAAATGATAACCTAAATAATTACATAATAGTTATCTATGTGAATTTCAGTGACACTAGGAATTATACTGAAGGGGTTATTCTGTTATTCAGTTTTTAAAGGCTCAAAGCTCAAAACAAAACACCAGATTTGTTCATATGTTAGAGCTGGGGATGAAATTTTGTGCGTCCTTATCTAAAACCATGAAGATGTAACATATGAAAAATAGAGGCATATCCTTATTGATTATGAAGATATAAAATACATATTTTTTATTGCTTCTATATTTCTGTCACTGAAAGTAAGCAATACCACAGGAATAGGTATTTTTATTTGCTTTTTTTATTTCGCCATCCCTAATGCTCAGAGCAATACCTGAAATGTTGATCTGGCTCGGTAACTATTTGTTGAACAAGGGAATAATGAATAAATGGTTTCTAATAATCGGCCGCCGTTAGGCCTAAGGAATGTGCAGACGTGAGAAGGCTCAAAAGAAGAACATGGAAAAATGGTGGGATAAAAATATTAGAAGTACATATGGAGTTCAAATATTTTTGGAGATTGGTTAAGAGAAGTAGAAAGCTGGAAAGATAGGAGTTGGTGACTTTGAAAGGAGAGCAGTTACTGGTAATGACAAAATCTAGGGTGTGACATGAGAACAGATGTTTTGGGGGAAAGTAAGAGCCAAAGATAATTTGAAGTAAAGTGGTTTAGAAACTGAGAAGCCAGGATCCTGGGTGAATGCATTGTGCTCTGGGGATATACTAGGCTCTCAGTTGTGTCACAATAGCTGTTTGAGATTTACAAGAGAAGCACATACGTCTGACGTCACTCACTGTGTGTTGCTTCAGCTCCAGATATTCCGGACGTCTGCTTCCGCTGCTTCTACGATTATCTTCCTCACATTCTGAGTCTAGGTAAAAAGAAAAAAAGAAATTATGATAACATGACAGAGATGACTGTTAGTGAGAATACAGATTTATCTGTTTTAAAAAAAAAATATTCAGATAAAATGCTTGAGTAAGATGGAAGTTTATTTGTTTCTCATGAGCCAGTTTAAGAGGTAGGTGATTCAGGAGTGGTAGAATTCCTCTGTTCTCTGAGGTTTTCTAGGAACGGAAACTAACTTTGTTTCAAGCTCTAGTGTTGCATCATTCTGAATGTGTGATAGGTCTGCTTGATACTGGCAGAAGATGGGGAAAGCAAGTTGATGATTGCATGCTTTCTAGTGCCACCTAGAATTATAGTATTTTTGTTTACACGTCAGTGGCCACAAATATCTTAACTACCTGTAAGGGAAACTAGGTGTGTGGTCTATAGCTTGATAACTAAGTTCTCAGCTAAAATTTTGGGATTCTGTTTCTAAAACAAGGTAAGAATGAGTCTTAGGCAGTCTTGGTGTTGAGTTCATTAATGGCTATGGGGATGATGGGGCCCTCAAAAGTAATAGAAGCCAGGTGGTGGCATTTAACTGTCAGAGCCAGAGTGCCACAATTACTATAACGAATGGCTATGTTAAGGGGTAGCTAAGTGGGTCTTTATCTCTAGAGATGGTCAGCCAAGGCAGGTCCTACATGTTATTTTTAATCAAAAGAAGGCAAAAATGGAGGACTGTAGGGTTAAGGGCAGTCATCCCAATAAAATGTCATGATCCCTTATTCAGTTCCTGGACTGGAAACAATTTTTAGATTTGGACTAAATGAGTGAAGAGAGGGACCCTGCAACATATCAAGTATTTACTGTAATGATTCTCCCAAACCTTCTTCAGAGGCCTCTGATAATTTAATCAGGTGTACTGGGAAAAAAAGATTATCCAGGTATATTGAAGAATGTTAGACACAGGGTTTAAATCTAGACATTGAAATTTAGATACCCAAAACCTGTTCATGATTCCCCTGTTAGAGTGAGGACTTAGAGGGGAGAGATAATAAATGAAATCCTGACTCATTTCTATCTGGCTGTGATTCTGCTTAGTTCCTAGACCCACAGATTGTCATTTTTCTGGTCTCTAAGAGTATAATTGAAACAGACACATTTAACAATTAGAGCCAAGCCTATATTAGGTCCTTGGACTGTGGGATAAGAGCTGTCAAATTGGGGAAAGTCAAGTAGAAGTTTCTGCAAATGCCCCTTGATCTCAGCTAAAATAGCAAAAAACAAAAATAAAACAAAATTGAACAACAAAATAAACCCAATCCCCAAAACAAAAACAAAAAAGACAAACTCAGTATTGAGTCATAGGAGTAACAACAGTTGATATTAGTGCCACCTTTTCCTAAAACATCATTTAATTGACCATTCTGGCCCCTGCAGAAACCAGATATCCTCCTGAAGACAACTATAAACTACCACAAGCTTAACCAAGTAGTGGCTGCAATTGCAGCTGTTTTGTAGTACATAATATTCTATTAGAGAGGATTATTAAGGCATCAGGAACTTGGTACGTGGCCACTGATTTGGAGAATGGATTATTTTACATTCTAACCAGAAAGAAGATTCAGAAACAGACTGTGTTCATCTGGGCCTGTTGAGCCCCAATTAGTACCACTGTCCAGAGGCCTATGGTTTCTTTGGAAAGTTAAAGAATGCTTGATCCGTAGGCATGGATTTGCACACAACACAACAATTTCTAAAATTAGTTTTTCTTCATTTCGTAAACCAAGGCTTAGATTAAATGTTTTGCAAATATGTTTTCATCTTAGTGTAGAAATTGTATCAAAGTAGTTCAAGTTAGTTGTCAGGATACTAGATGAAATGTGCTTATGAGGTGCTGATATGGTCCATAATATAATATTAGGATAGTCATATTATTGATTAACAAAAGAGGGCTTTAGCATACTCCTATAATCAAATGTTAATATTAATTACAAAAATATATTTTATACGTAAAAATAAATAATGCAATGGGTTAATAAAGGCATACATTGGCACATAATTTATACATTCAAATATAAGTGAATATTATCTCTATTTAATCATTGATTTTCTGTGTATTGCTTTGTTAGCATCATGACTAGATTTTCCTTCATTCTACCATAAGGATAGCAGAGTACCAATTTAAACTTTTCCAAATATTCAAAGTTTGTGATAGATTTCAAAAAATGGGGAAAGTTAAAATGAGGATGAAAATAGCTTCTAGACCATTTAGATAATGCAGATGTCACTATAATTGAAGTCAGAGATGAAATATGTACTTTACTTGATTAAATTTAGCTCTGAACTTACTGGTCATAAGGACAAGAAATGGAAACGATCTTACATAATTTTCATTGATTATTAATTAGAAATATACAAGATTTCTATAGTTTTTCCCTCCCTCACAATCCTTTGAGTTACTACATAAACTATAAAGAATAACCCATTCTATCTGACATTTTATGTTTCTCCTTAAAATTGTGTACCAAAATCTATTTTATTCTGACAGTTACCTTGTATTGGTGTGAAATATCACAGACTAGGTGCACGTGCGTGGATGAAAGAGTCTTTCCAAAGGTGATATTCCAAATAGACACATCTGTGAGCATCAGAGATTCTTTATATTTATGTCGTCTCAAAGGCAGTACTAAATATCCCGGAGTTAGATACTGGTGGTCGTGATTTAATCTTTATGATTTTTGACAAATTATTTGACTTCTTCGAGGCTCAATTTCCACATTTGAAAGGTGATACTAATAATATGTATCTTAAAGGTTTTTGTAAGGATTATAACATAGTAAGCTACTTAAAAAATACTTGTGAATCAACAAATTTTTGAAAAATGTCTGTAAAATTTTAGTACATAGACTTTAGAAAAAGTCTACTTTTAATAAGTGTTCTTGCCTGCTAAGACAAATTTGTAAATGCTATAGAAAGAATATTGACCTGCTGCACTAATATAAATTGTATTTTGTGGAAGAACAAGCCTTACAATGATTTCACTTAGTTTTCTGTGTTTTAAGGTATGTTACCATTGGAACTGTATAAGAGGCAAGCTTGTGATACTGAGCCCCAAACACTGCAACTCTGAGCAATCAAAAAGCTTCCCTTGTTTGTTTTGCCATTTTCTGACTGCTTAAGTGATATCAAAAGACCTTCCTCCAACAGCCTATTTTGTAAAAAGAGCATGGAATGTTGGAGAGCACCTGTGTGAGAACATACACAAGCCACCCATAAATGAGTCTAGGGATCAAACTATTTTCTATACTTTTTTGTATGCTCCAAATACTGTAGTGTATTTTGTAACTTTCTTTTTTTCTTAGAGGCTAAATGTTCTGATGTTCAAAGAATGATATTCTGGGTCTAGTACCACACAGCCCTCTATATAATATAATTCTCAATTTCTTGTTCTCCTTATTATTAACTCTCATTATCCTTATGTTTGCAGGTGGCTGTGCTTCCAAGACTCCACTCAGATTGCTGAACATAAAGACTCCTTGAGAAATAAAATGTTTCTTGTCAATTTCTACTGAAGCTGCAGTTCAAATGAAATACCAAAACATAAGCTATAGCCTCTTCCAGGGATTCGCTTTTTCCCAGAGCCTTTAAAATGGCCATTATCAAGGTCACCAAGGCCAGATGAACTTTATCTTGTTGCATCTGAGTCTCCCATACCTCACAGTAACCTTGAAATAGCACTGAGAAAATTTGAGTGTCTCTAAACTCAGCATTTGATCAGATTTATTCCTAAGTGCAATGTTACAATTATTCTATTTCTACTTAAATCGAAAATGCTTTTTGAAAAATATCTTTAAAAACTGTAAATCTTCATTTGTCATGCTATCTCTTAAATTTCTAACATTGTTCCCAGAGTCATTTTATTAATTGCTTTAGAACTCAAGTTCAGAGAAGTGAAATTGTGTATATAGCTTTATTAATCCTAGATTTTTCTTTTCCCTTTTTTTTTCTCATGAGATAAACTCAAACCTTGATTAGTTATTTAAAAATCAATATCTTATAAGGGGAAAATTGCTTTTATATCTTTACAGTGTTTGCTACCCACAGCGTTATTGGTTTAAATGAAGAAATGTTAACTGTTTAAATCAAAAGTAAACCTTATACATGGCTTTTATACAGCGGACTCAGGAGGCATGGGCTATTGCATGACAAAGAAAAACACATTAAAAAAGTAGTTTATTATTTATTTATTCTCCAAAACTCATTTAAAATTAGGCTCGACTGTGCTAATTGACAGCTTATTGTGCTATCTATTCATTTTTTTGCTTTTTAAATTTACTTTTTAATGACACATGATTTTATAAGGTTGGTATTCAGAAACTTTTAAATTTCCAGAGGTTACTCATTTCATGATTAAAACAGTGGCCCATCATCCATTTATACTGATTATGTGTCTTTACATCTTTATGTGTCTTCTAGTAGGAGCTGAAGTCATAGACTTAAATCTTCCTTTCCTTTCTAGCACTTGAGCAATGTGCATTTTCTTGTTTTCTTGTCCTTCTCTATGTAAACTATGTCTCTAGGCATAGCCTTGAGTGTAGTATAGTTGTTTAGGGTCACTATATGAGATTTTATAAGAGGTGAAAATGCACTTCTGGTGTTAGGCTCTTTAGGAAGACAGTGGAGCCACCTTATAGTTAAAGTCCCTTTGTATATAAAGTACTCAGGGATTAACAAGATGCTTGACCTGGGGAGGGCCCATTCATTCTTAAAAACATCAAATATCTGGGCTCTTGGATGATGTTGAAATGTAATTCCAAAACTTATAGAAAAGTGGGCAGAATATAACATAATGAGGTTAATTAATGAAGGCAATATTGAGAATGTAAAAATATGCCAAGTTAAAAAAGCAACTTTTGTAAAGTGAAAAAAAAGCAAAGAAAATATCCTATTTTGCACAAACTGGACATATTTTAAAGTTTTAAGGTACATGTACTGCTTCCAGAATGAAGGCACAAAGGAACTGCTGATTGTTTGTTCTGTGAAACAATTTATAATTATTCTGCTAACTGATGTAATTACATGATTATGTATAAGCAGTGATGATGATGATGATGATGATGATGATGATGATGATTTTACTCAACATGGAGAACATGGAGTGTGGTTCTGATGTAAGGAAGAGGCATGATAACTAAACATTAAATCAGGCTGTATTCAGAGCCTAAAATGTGCTGCCAGAAACCTACAAAACAAAGAAAGATTCTTGTGGGGGATTACTAACAAACCATTTACCCTTGTGGTAAAGAGAGAACAGAGTCTTTAAATAGTACCCTACACAAAATAAACCCTGCAGCAAGACCATAGGGAATAGAACAAAGGCTGGCATGGCTTTAACTCTGCATATCTATTTGTTCACACTGCATACACATACCATCAAAGGAAAATAGATAAACAAAATCTTTAAACTGTAATGCATAGAAACCAAGAATGATACATAAACTGAAATCTCCAAACGTGTGGGGTCTCTCTCATTGTATGTTCCTCTCAATCTCTCTCATTCTGTCTTTGAGAGGAGATCGCACTCTGTCTATGGAGCGTTATTCCTTCTCTAATAAACTTTCCTTTTGATTCTTAACTATGGCATACCCTTGAATTCTTTCCTTTCTTGGTGCAGGACTTGAGTCCCCACTTAGGGGGCTTCACTCTGTCCTGCATCATCTTCAAGCATTATTGAAAAAAGCTGAGGTTTAGAGTCAAGCTTAGGTTTGAAACTCAACTCTAAAATTTGGCAGCTGTATAAATTTGAGCCTCATGGGAATAAACTATCTTCATTATGTTATTGAGAAGGCTTACAAAAGGCAAATTCACCATATGAACTTGGAACAAAATTGGAATTGGATGGATACTAATTGTCCCCTTTATCCCTCTTCTCTATTAGAAAAAAAAAATGCATTTGATTTACTTGGTCAGAGTGGAAACTAATGGAGAAAAGCTGAGGTATGACTGAGCAAGCTAGAAGGTTGATGGCTTGTGTTACTCCAGCCCGAAAAAGCTGATCCACTAAAAGGAGCTTAAACTAAGCAGAAACTGGTTGCTCTGAAAAGCAAAGAGATCACGGTCATTCAAGAAATAGTAATGTTTAGAAACTTAATGACTTGCAAAAAATATCAACATGGGATTTAAATATACTAAAACTGATTACTTTGAACAGCTGAGGGAGAGGAAACAAAATAAACGTTAATAGCAGTCAAGATATAGAGAAAGGCCCATGCGACCTTTAATATTTAAAGGATTTTTTTGTTTGTTACTACTTAATAGGATGTAATTTATTTATGTCTGAAAAAGTGAATGTGTTTTAATGCTATGAAAGTCTAATATTGGGTCGTTTGTTTTAAAATAAGCTTTATGTGATGGTTATCTTGGCTCCCTGGAAATTTTATGAGTTTTCTAGGCTTTTCTAATAAGAAGCACTCCATGGATTAAAGATAAGGGCATGCTACGAAATGAGAATTTAAAAAATAAAAGAAAAAAGAAAAAAGTAATTTTTTAACAACATTGGTGATGTTATATTTTTCAATAATAATAACTCTACTACTGAGTATTGTGATTATCACACTTCACAGGAGAAATGGGATTAGGGGTATTAAAAATAAGTAAATAGCTGTATGTAAAATGTATAAGTGCTAGACTCATAGGATGCATGCTGCAGAAATAAGAACAATTATGAGAAGCATTTGTAATATAAAGGAGAGAAAAATGAACATGTAATCTCTAGATCATTGTTTAAATCCTCACTCTACTACTTATTCGTGTAATCTCTCTCAGAGATATGCCAACTGTAAAAAAGTATAAAAATGCATACTTCATCTTATAGCTTCTAGCCATGACAGAACTACTGGAATCAGATTTGGAATTCTTTTAGTAAACAACTGTAGAGCTAAACAAAATAAAACTGTTTGCACGTATTTAATGACAGGGGCCATAATATCGTGACCCCCTGAGAGAAGAGAAACACATGAATTCTACCCCATGTTATTTTGGGGTGCAGTTTCTGAATGTCAGCTCAGAGTTATGAAACTCAAACAAAAGACAAGTCTAGTTGAGTTAAGAAGACAGAGTGGAAAACCATATGATGTCACTTAATTACATGGGCTATAAATCTGAAAACAACAAATGAACAATACAAATGGAGACTCATGGACATGACAGCAGTTTTAGTGGTCACCAGAGAGAAGGGGGGACAGGGAAGGTAAAAGCCCAGGAAGTCAAATATATGTGATGAAAAGAGATTTAACTTTGGGTGGTGAACACATAATGCAGTATACAAATGATGTATTGTAGAACGGTACACTTAAAACCTATATAATTTTATTAACCAATGTCACCCCAACAGATTTTAAAAATATATCAAAATATTTAAGGATAAAATCACCTGATATCTTAGATTTAAAATACTGTAATATACCAAGAGGAGGAAAATGAATAGTCAAAACAAATTTGGCAAAACAATTGTTGAAGATGGGTAATGGTTAGGTGGAAGTTTCCTGGACTCTGTTTTTGTGTACGTTTGAAAATTTTCATAGTAAAACCGATTTTTCCATAGTAAAAAAAATAAACAATCAAACTTGCTGGTGGGTGTGTAAAATTATACAACCACTTTGGAAAACAGTTTGGCAGTTTCTTATACAAGCATACCCACTCCTAAGTATATATTCAAAAGAAGTAAAAATACATTTCATTTACATTAATTTTATTCGAGAATAGACTATGTTGTAGAAATCAGAACAATAGTTACCTATGGGAGTGGAATAACTGTAAGAAGTCATGATGGAATTTTCTAGGATGTTGGAAATTTTTTATATCTTGATGGAGTGTTAATTACACCTGAGTATATGCCCGAACTCATCCAATTGTACACTTATGATTTGTGCATTTCATTTCATGTAAATTTTACCTCAATGAAAAGTGCATCTCTCACAAAGTTTTATGTATAGAGAGAAGCATATAGCACTTAGTGGAAACTTTAGTGTTTTTCTTTTTAATTTTAATTAAAAAGCTATTTACACGATAACTAATCATAACATAGAGGATTGGGGAATGTTTAATTTCACCTCTATCATTAATGTCACATGATGAATGGAATTCCTCTAATGTAGTCAAATTTCGTTTAATTATAATATATTTTATGATTACTGTGACAATTAAAAAAAACCAGTGAGACACATCGCTAGGTAGTCAACATTAGAAACATATCTGAGTAAATTGTGGAATTGAAAACATATACAGATAATTTTGCCAAGTTGTAATATTGAATAAAAAACAAAAAACTGTATATATAGGATTATACTAACAGTGTCTGTGTGTGTGTGTTGTATGGGTGTAAGTACAGTCAGAGGAAGTAGAGAAAATATATTATTATATCATTATCTCTGGTTAGTGGGATTATAAATGAATTGAATTTTCTTTTTTATACTTTTTGGTATTTTTCTAATTATTTCTTAAGAAGCATACATTGTTTTTATTACAAGAAAAACAGTATTGAACTACTTTTCAAATTTTATAGTACTATCAAATTTCAAAACTTTCTTATATGCATGAATTTATTTATCACAACTGTTTGTTTTAAGTAAGGTAAATATAATTGTTCCCATTTTACAAATGAGAAGTTTTATAAACGCAGCTCAGAAAGGTGAAGAGAGTAAACCAGGCTCAAATCATCTACTAAGTGGCAGGGCAAGAAGTAGGACACGTGTGTTGCAATTTCTGATTTTTGTTTGGTGTTTTGTTTTTCTATATCTTGTTGCTTCTACTTATCAATGAGGCAGTGCTCTTATAAGGTGTTTGTACGGAAGCTTTCTTAAGAATTTAATTAAGCCTTAGTTGGATATTGTAGTGGCAAAAGAAAGAAAGAAAGAAAGAAAGAAAGAAAGAAGGAAGGAAGGAAGGAAGGAAGTAGGAAGGAGGAGAATGAAGAAGGAAGGAAAGAAGACAAGACCAAAACGGAAGGAAGGAAGGAAGGAGGCCGCACTCCGGTTCCTGAAACAAAGAAAAGCAAGAAAGAAAGAAAAAAGAAAGAAAGAAAGAAAGACAGCAGTTCAGTAACAGAAAAAGAAGCTGACTTGTAAAGGTACCAGTGAATTTCCCATGCATAGAAGATAGTTAAAGGAGTAATCACTAAAATTAAAAACAAACAAACAAACAAACAAACAAATCCTCTGTGAGTATTAGAATGGAAAAAAAAGAATGTCGTTAACTGATTTTATTTTCTAATTCTTGGCTATATCTTCTTTGCTTTTAGCAGAGCTTTGCAGTATTTGAGATGAATGACATGTCATTTCTCCAAAAATTTTATTTCACATTTTCTAAGCATACTCGCTGCCAGGTGCTTTGGGGAGCCAGGGGAAATACAAAGCTGCAATTAGTAGCCATCTTAAAATTCAATTTTGCCAGAACATAGTATTCACTAATAGAACTCAGAAGAACAATTTCATCTTTGCTCAATGTATTCTTCTGACAAAAGAATCCTTATTGTTCCAGAATTCGAATCTCTCAAGACAGTAGTGTTCTAAAACAAACTTTTCTCCAAACTTTCTGTCTTGGCACTATAGCTCTTATTGAAACCAGTATATGTCGTTTATTCTTGGTAACTGGAGTAGAGCTATTGACAGTGGATACATAATTTATATTATTTCATTTTATTCTGAATAGAAGTTCTGTTCCTTGGTGCTTAAGCAAACTACCTATTTGTTAATTGGTTCTCGGTTACTCTTAAGATCATTAGTTTTATTTTTTTCTCTGATAAACATAAGAGTTTTAAACAAATGAAGATGTGACATGTTTTCGGAAAGGTAGATAGCATCATAAAGAAGTCAATTCTTCTACAATTTGTTTTTCATATTTAACATGGTTTAAATAAACTTACTAGCAGGAAGTTTTATTCCTCAAGCCACAGAAGTTGTTATGAAGTCCATATGGCAAAAATACACGAAGTAGCTACAGGAGGAAATCTAAACTTGAAGGGCGTTGGCATTGAGGATCAGCCCTACCAGATATTGAAATATACTACAAAGGCTGCATATAACAAGCATGGTATATGGGTATGAATGGACAGAAAACACAATCAAATTCATTAGAATATTTACAAAGAGATTAGAGTATATTTGGAAATTAATACTTGATGCAGAAAAAGGTAGATTTAAAAAAAAAGATGTTGAGATAACTGGATCACTATTTGAAAAAATTAAAACTAAATTTATACCTCACATAATGTGTACTTGAACAGATATCAAATGGGTCAAATATCTAAATTTTAGAAAATGTATTGATGATTTTTTTTTATAACTTAGGAATGGAAAAAAAACCTTCCTATCTTTCCCCAAATTTTCAAACAATAAAAAAAATGATAAATTTGTTTTAAAAAATAAAATACTTTTCCTAGGGTTGAGAAAAAGACAGGAACAAAGGTATGAGACTTACGAAAGGAGTAATAATATTTGCAACTTATATTACAAGAAAAGGGCTCATATCCCAAATATATAAAGTTACTAAAATGCCTCCTGGCCCTCCATTCCATTCTTAAAGTTTAGCTAGCCTCGCCAAGTGGACACATCACAAGCCATCACAGAGTTAGAAAGCTTTCATAAGTGAAGATATTAGTGATCACTCTTTTGTGTCTATACTATGATGTCTCATCGAGGTTATCCTATTTATGGGAACTTTGTGTCAACCCTGACAATTGTAACCAAGGGTATGAAAGAATCCCGCCCCCCTCCCCCTGCTTGACTTCCTATGAAGCAATCGCAAAGATGCACCACTACTTTGGTCTAATTATTAAAGAGTGGAAGTGAATGAAGAGCCAATTTTCAGGTCTCCAGTTATATTTGAGTTCAAAGAGAGACCACTGGCTAGTCTAAATTAGACTTATACTTTTATTAAGCTGATAACTTAAAAGTCATTCATAGAGTCAAGGTTCTTCACATTTTGGTGACAAAGTACCTTGAATTTGATATTGCTGGAATCCATTTTAAAAAAATAGAGTTTAAGTCACATGTCATGAACATTTTATTCTTGGTCTTTCTTCTGACATTACTATCACGGTGACAATTAATGTCAGTTAAAATCTGACAGGACATTTAAATGCCAAGTACATGCTTTTAACATCAAATTTCCATAATGCCTTGGCTGTTGAATTATGTACTATTCTTGTACTGGCTTTCTGAAAGCTAAGCATTGCTGACCTATCCAAGATAACTTGCAGGCAGTTGGTCGATTAAAGAGAAAGCCAATGATTGCATGTAATGGTAGTTTTGTTTAAAACCTGATGGCTTAAGGAAGTTTGAACACAATGAAATTACTTTCCTTGCTCGGTAACTTAGACCATTCTCTTTCTGCAGTGACACAAATCCTGGAGCAATTGGGCACAAGAATTACCCAAGTAAGAGAAAAGTTGAAAATCAGCAAGTCTGTGTAAAACTAGTTGGATTTTGTGGCTCTTCTGCAGTGTAAAAAGAACCGTTAGACTAAAGTGTATTTATTTAGAGTCTGACTTTCAGAGGACTTCTTATATTAGCAAACTCCTATTCACCCAGCTTTCAGTTGAAAATGTCATTATTTTCAAAGGAGAACATAGTATTGCATGCTTGTCCTTTATCAGTGGTGATCTTGAGGGCGACTATGCATTCTATTACATAGCCAGAATCCATGCCTGAAAAGCACTTAGAATGCTTAGAGTCAATTGGATAACAAGCCTTCAAGTACATATGTTTTCTTTGGTAGAAAGGCATTTTTTTTTTTAACACTATGTGGGAAATACAAGCAAGGCTTCCAGATTAATAATGCAAAATTTAAAGCTAAGTTATTTTTATTTTTGAGTGAGAATAAAATAAAACATGCTGAGAGTATTGGAAATGATTGATATTAATATTTGAATAATGTAAGATCAAGAGCAGATACATTCTTTTCTTTTTAACATTGACTTAGTTATAAATAACTTTATATTTGCACAAAATGATATATTAAACAGTCATTGTTTTTATTTAAATATCTACTTCTTAAAAAAGTCTTATTTACTTCAGAAATAGCAGTAATATATATATATATATGCATAAATTCAGCACTATATGAACGGAAAGTAGTGAAAGAAAATAATGCTCTGATGTTGAAAGTACTGAAAATAATGATTTTAGCTTAAGACATATTGTCTTTCCCATCAGTTTTCAATCTATGCTCATAAAAACGAAAGGTAATACTGAAAACTGATTATCATTATCACTAAATTTTTGGACTCTTTTTAATTGAAGCAGATTTACAATTTTCCTTGATAAAGAAATAGCAGAAGATAGAAAGTAACAGAATCTTTGTAATAGCTTTCTAGTAACTGAATTATTCTTAAATTATCTTCCATGAATATATTTTTATCTCATTTTTATTATCTGGCCAAGTGGCAGTTGAAATCTAGGAACTTTCAATGACCGTCAATGATTCATAATAATGAAGTAGATTCTCAATTATCTTCTAGGCTAATCATTTTCTTTCCTGTTAGTTTATCCTTTGCTTCGTTTCAGTAATTCAAGTGTGGATTAAGATTTTATATTTCATAGAAGTCTCTGATTGTCTTTTAAAATTATTTTTTGCTTACAACTTTAGAGCATAGTGTCATTAAAAACGCAGCATCATACTTGTAATGTAACCATATACATTTTATTGGGTTTCATTTTTGTCTCTATGAAGAGCGCCTGCAAATATAAACAACTCCAGTGTCACTGTAGCAAAATCAGAGAGTTCCTTTGCCAAGGAAAAGCCCAGCAGTCTGCCAGAAGAGTACTCACAGGCGGCAGTGATTACACTGTAGATTTTCCACGGTCCAGTGTCTGGCCCTCCCGCACTGCGGTCTTGTCAGTTCCCCGAAAGTGACTTGATCCTGTAGGTACAGATTCACATTAACCACATCTAAAGACTGATACACAACGTCAGAAGATCTTTTAAGCCAGAATCCTGTGAAACTCTGTGCTGGACGTATTTTCTTCCTGAAGGTAGACCCACATAGGAAGCCAGGCTCTAAAGAGAAGATAGTCGTTGAACATTGGCTCCAGATGAAGCATATATTATAACTGGAGTTTTTGCATCAGGCAGAAATTACCAGAACATTCAGATGCAATGGACTGCAATTGCTTATGTCCATGGTCACACTGAGGATTTCCTAGCCCCGGGAAGAGAGTCCATTTTCCAGCAAGGCTCTCGCTCTGTTTGTTCTGATAGGCCCTGCCTAACATGCTGTGGTAACTTCGTTTCTTTTAGTGGTCAACAATGGTCTAAACAGCCATCCTCACTGACAATTGCGTTTAAATGTGTGCATATTTAATAAGATTATTATAAAGCTTGGCTGGTTTAGGGGCCATACTATCTCTTTAAGATACCTTTGCCTCTGTTCTGCTCTATTTATGTATGAAATTTAGTTTCGCTACAAAAAAAAACTTGCCACAAAAAAGACAACTTTTTCTGTAAGCTTAGGAGGTATACCTCTCTCACGGTGTACTTGGTTTCCTGACCACTTCTCCACTTAGAATTATGGAGATTTCTGGTAGACATTGGAGGCATTTAGGATTTGTGCTTATCAAGAGTTTAGTTATCACATCCAGTCTTTCCATGCTTTTCCTCTGTTGGTAATCAACACTTAAGCGAATGCCTTAAAGTTTCTACTATTTTTTGCTGATCATTTGTGTCTTGGAAACTTGTATAGACATCAAGTGTTTCCAAAAATTACAGAAAATGTCAGAAAGATCTGTTGAAATAGTCAACTTAGAATTTCCAAGGCTATTGTAAAGATATTTATGATAAAATACCTAACTTCTTACTAGGAAAATGAAATTGTTAAAATAACTATTTCTTCATTTTTAAAAAAATTAAAACATACATAATTTCATTATTACACAAGTGAACCAACTTTAAGTTATTGTCTTGTTCATTTTATATAAAATAACATTTTTATATATGTTCTTTATATATTGAATATCATTCTAGCCCCAAGTATGAGGCTGGTAGATAATTTAAACAAAACACCCTCATCTGAATTATGGGATAACCTTCTTTGACCTTTCAGTTAATGATTACTCCCAGGAAGACTCTAATAGCCATTTGAAAAACAAGGGTGATGTTTTTCATGAAAGACAATTGGCCATATATATTATACATAGAGAGATATGAAAATTATTTTCATTTATTTATTAACTTATTCAATACATATTGAATGCCACCTCTGTATCACATACTATGCTGGGTTATAAAGTTGTATGGCCTGATATGAGAGCTGCCACTGCAAGTGACTGTCGAGTGCCTGAAACGTGGTAGTATGACCAAGAAAATAATTTTTAAATTTTATTTAATTCATTAAAATAAAAATACTTAAAGCAGTATAAAAATTTACATTGGTCATATATTAGGAAAATGTTTCAGATATATTAGTTTAAATTAAATATATTAGAAAATAAATTACCCCTGATTCTTTTTACATTTTTCATAAGGCTACTAGAACATTAAATGTCTATGCCTCTGTATGCTATTGGACAGCGCTGTTCTAGTTTATGTGGGGAATAAACAGACACAGTCTTCACCATCATGAAACTTTAGTCCATGATTTATTACAAACTTTACATGTGGAAGACTGCTTTTGATCACTAACTTTAGCAATGAAAATTGCATCAAAAACAAATAGCTAACTAAGTCAATTCAGAGTTAAAAATAATTAATGTTTGGCTATGTCTTCGCTAAAAAAAAGTTCTTTAAGAATCTAAGTGATCTTAAATATCTAGATAAATGAGTTTTTATTCTTTTATATGGTTCGATGTAATCCTTTTTATTATGGTATATTAGCCATTTTTTGATTGTGGACAGAAAGCTCATTACTTTATAGAAGAGTTCATTTAATTATTCTAACAACTCTGTTAGATAAGTATTACTTCCGTTTTACAAAGAAAACATATAGGCTTTGAGTGATTACTCAACTTTTTAAAATTTTTGTGAAATGATGAACAGAGCAAGGATACAAACTGATATTTCTCATTTCAAATTTTGTACCCTCTTCTCCGAAGAATCAGGTTCCTTGACTCTGAAGAAGAGGACTTTGCAATGCTATTTTCAGAATGTAATACTCTACTTACAGTTGTGGTCCAGGATGCTAATGCAACATATGAAATGATTTTGTCTTTAATCCTCCTCAAAAAAAATTCCCTTTCATGCATTCTGAGATTGTTGATTATTATAATCACTTAGCTAGAGTCATTCAGTCTTCTTATAATAGGAGTATTCTCATTTTTGTTTCTTTTAATTAAGGCTCCTGCTATAAGCCATATTAAGACAGTATCAGATATTACAAGAAATAAAATAATGGAAACAGGTTTCCCAATATAATCTGACATGGTCAGTAGAAAGAGGCATCTGTACCGAGGGACTGAGTCACAATTTCCAGGATGCTGTGAGTGCAGAAGCAGATGGCTTCATGAAAGTGGACTCCATAAATCCAGATCAGCGAAACAATATTTAGTTATCTGAGAATAAAATAAGTGATTTAATAATAACTAATATTCTTATTTTTAAGTGAACATCTGAAAAAAATTTCCAGTTTAATCTCGAATCTTCAATTTAAAGCCTGCACTTGTATACATTGAAATTAAACCCTTAAGAAATCAGATAATTTTTTAGGAAAAACCTTAATATAAACTAAAAGCTAATAAATCATGGAGACATCAAATAATGTTCTAGAAAAGAAAATAATGTCATGTATTTATTAGTCTAAAAACTCTTCAAAACAATAGTTATTATAGAAAATGCCTGTATTAGGCAACTTTATTTTTTTATGGCTATATTATTATTTTTGTACCTTCAACCAAAAACTACCCTCTTCTCACCAGGACATACTTGAATAAATCAGTTTTGCAAACTAGACCATGCCACAAATCTTATTTAAGTATGACAAGTCCTTTATTAAGAAACAAGGTACTATTCTTCCCACATGACCAAATAGAGCAAAACATCAATTAATGATATCAACTTGGAAAATCAATTAACAAAACTTATATGTGCATTAGGGAAGGAGACTTCAACACAAGTCTCAATTACAGCTAAGCAGGGAGAAACAAAACCTCTTCTACCCTGAGATATACTGGTGATAAATAGGGCCCCCGTGTCTTCTTCTCACCAAAGTCAATGAACCAGTGAACATTTCCCCTAATTGGCTAATTTCCTAACAAAAACATTATTCCTAATTTTGCAGTATTAATGTTGGATTTTTATAGCATAAACTTTGTAAACCCACTTTCTCTGTTAAATGCTTTTGTCTCCGAGGCTTCTTTTTAAAACAGGTAACTAGGAGAAAAGCAAGGTTTATCTAAGTCCATGAGGTTGGGGCATATCATAAAACCAAATTTCTGCTCTAGTTTGGGTTAGTAGCTTTGTCTCACTGGAGAAAAGTGTGGATATTTTAACAACCATATTAAGAGAAGATAGACATTAAAAATATGACAAAGATAAGGTAAAGACCCTGTTTTCTACCTTAATAAAGGTTTTTCAATCCAGCTAAGGGAAATCTTATCATCATAATTAAAACCAGGCAGATAAATACAGTTGTATTTTTAAATTGCATCAATCTTTCATTAAAGGGAAAACTTTTCATTGTTCTCAACATGGGTATACTGTAAACAACCATTTGAAGATAGCCATGTGATATGATTGTGTCCAGAATCACCACTATCACAGAATATAGATCTTAACTTTTCTTTCCAATCTATTATTGCACTCAAACTCTTTTATTAAGTATAGGGGATTGCAACTAATTCAATGAGTTAAAATTCTTATGTAGTAGATATTAATTAAAGATATCATGTCTTTTAAGTAATTTTATCATTACATATAGTAAACATAGAAATATATTGAATTTTTTCAGATTTCCAGATGGAAAATTTACATTTTATTTTGGGGAGCATGCGATGTAAGGCATCTGGGATGACCACTTTCATGTAGTACCACAAGGTGAAAATTTTTAGTCTTTTGCCCTTTTAGAGTACAACTGCAGCTCTCTTAGCTAGTTAAGACAAGACATCCCTCTGCCCCACGTTTTTTTCTTTTTTTTAACCAAGAGATGGTGATTATTCTGCTTAATTTTGGATATTTGTGGAGAGTGACAGAAGATTTGACAAGAACATCAGATCTCTGTATTGCTTTTATACAACGTAAACAGCAACAAAATGTAATTTCTTTTCAACAATAGAGATGCTTTTCTTTTTATATTCTCATATTAATCAATTTAAAAATATGCCATGTGGAATGTCACATATGTGAATCAATAAAAGCTTCAAGTAAATGTCACATTTCTGAAAGGTTTTAATGGTGATTGATGGAGAACACTTATAAATAAAAATAATAAACTTTCTAATTCTGAAAGTGCAAGTTGTTCAAAAATAGTAGTGAAATGTAATTATAACGAATAATTTTATTCCAGTTCAATGTTATTATTGCTAAATATCCTAATACCTTCAAAACTAAGAATAGTAATATTGTTTATATATCTTTAATAAACAATAGGAAATGTTCCTAGATTTTCCTTTTCGGTCTTGGACTTCTTGTAAATTCTACCCCTTTACAGTCATTCATTCTTTCTTTGTGTAATCATTTAAAATATTCATAGTTGGCTACTACATGCTAACCACTGGTTTGGGTACTAAAATAGAGCCAGGAATGAGAGAGAAGAGGTCAATGTTCTCTTGGTGCTTGTTTTCCTGGGGTAGAATGAGTAAATACCTAAGATGGTTTCAGTTATTGGTAAATGTTTTAAAAAATAACTGGACCCCTATATTGGTTTGCTGGGGTTTCTGTAACAAAGTACCACAAACTGAGTGGCTTGAAAAATAGAAATGTATTGTCTCACAGTTCTGGAGCCTAAAAGTACCAGATTAAGATGTGACAACTTTGGTTCCTTCTGTGAGCTGCAAGGGTAGGATCTGTTCTATGATTCTTCCCAAGATTCTGGTGGTTTGCTAGCAATTATTGGTATCCCTTTGCTTGTAGAAGCATCACCTCAAATTCTATCTTTGTTTTTATTTGTTCTTGTGTATATGTCTCTGTGTCCAAATTCCCCCTTTGTATACACCATTCATATTGGATTAAGGTCCACCCTAATGACCTCATTTTAACTTGATTGCCTCTATAAAAACTCTACCTCCAAATAAGGTCACAATCTGAGGTACTGAGGGTTAGGACTTGAACATATCTTTTTTGAAGGCTACAGTTTAACCCAAAGCAGATATTTACTACAGATTAACTGGTGTGAGATATTGAAGAGAGTTTGGTTAGAATGACATTGGCCAAGTCTTGAAAAATGACAAGAGCCAGATAAGAGAAGTTAAGGAGTTAGAGCTTTCCTTGAAGAGCAAATATCAAGTGCGAAGCCCCTTGGCCAGAAGGGGACTTGGCAGAGTCTGAGGAGTAGACAGGTTGCTATGGCTGGACTATCTAGGCCAAAGGAGAGTTGTGTATAAGATTGAAGAAGTAGGCGGGGCCCAGGTTATAGAGCTCTCTGGAAGTCACAAGAAAGAATTTAGATTTATCCTAATTTCAAGACTCAGCAGCCAGAAAGTTTTAAAGAGGGAGTGACATGATCAGATAAATATTTTAAAAGATCACTCTGGCTGACATTGCTCTTTTCTGTCTGTGAAGGCCACGTAATCACTTCAGCTCTTTCCAATCACTCTTTTCTCAACAGCTAAGATCATTTATTGTCCTTTTCACTCCATGGATGTGTTAGCAGAAATACAGGAATCAAACACTATTAGGTGCTGTATGCACCCAGACGGTTCAACTGTCGTCTTTACAAAAAGATCCTTCTTTCAAAGCATACGTTAATTGGTTGCTACATTTGGTATCATCTCATTGTTTTTGAGTATATATATATTCAAAAACTTTAGAGATTAAAGTCTTCATGGATTTTTTAAAAAATAACACAGAAGAGAGAGCCCATTTTTCTAAATCCAGGCTAAATCTCACCTCCTCAGTGTTGTCTATTGCTTCCTTCAGAGTTCAAACCTGCATTTTAACACTTTTCATATTTTATTGTAACTATTTGTTATCTGATGCCTTAGATAGTCTGTGAGCTCCTTTAGTTCAGAAACTTCGATTTATTTTTTTTATCTCTTTACAGCCAGCATGTTGCACAATCTCTGACAACAAGAAGAAACTGAATGCATTTTGATTACGAGACCTTCCTTAGAACTGTTCTCTAAAGGAACTTTATTTCTCACCAACCGAAAAAGCTAAAGGTACTCAAAAACAATGAGATTTTAATAACAGACTTAAGGTGGTTTTATCATATTAACTTTAGACTTATATATAAATTGTCCACATTTAAAAGCAACTTGCTTTTGTTTAATCTGGGCTTTTTTATTAGCACAGACTGGAACCTTTGAATGCTCCTGCAGTGGGTGCTTCTTAAAACAACTTTCACTAGAGAACTATCCTCCCTTCATGTCCCAATGGAGAGGGAGGTGACATTCAGTATTAAATTATTCATTTATAACTTTTCAAGACCACCTGTTTATTATGCATGCTGAATTTCACGTTTGTGATTGTAACTTTGTAAACCTGTAAAATGTGTAAACTGAGCTGCATCCATTAAAAAGGAGAAGATTGAATTATGTTTTTAAATGCTTGTGCTGTTACTATTTTGTTCTTTTGGGTATGTTGATGTGAATGAGTGACTCTCTGGTAATGGATAATTCCACTAATGACACTTCTGCCCATGAATTTCATGGGTTTTGCATGCTTTGTGGTTTATCCTAGTCTTTTAACAACTCTTTATATCCATAGAGATGTTTGTAATGAAAATAAATATAGTGCTAACATAAATGAAGATGAAGATTAATTGATCCGAAATTCATTGTGTTTCCACAGCATGGTATGCACAGAGAGGCAGGAATGAACGCACAGGGACTCATCCACATTTGCACAGGACAGTCCTAGTGTTAGCACTGAAACTCTGGTTCCCTGGGGAACCATCCAGCCCCAGTCACACTGGTCACCCTAGATCTGACAGACTTTTACTTACTTACAAACACTAATACTCATTTATTTATTAAATTGAGATATAATTTATATATGACATTATATTCATTTCAAGTATACAACACGGATTTGACATACGTATATATTGTAAAGTGATCATCATAGTAAGTCAACTTCCATCACCACATACAGTTACAAATTTTTCTTATGAGAACTTTCAAAATTTTCATATATACAACGCAGTTTTATCAACTATAGGCTGTATATTAACTATATACCCAGATTAAAGATTAATTTTTAATTAAAAAATTTAATTTATTTTTTTTGTGTGCCTTTTTCCCCTTAAGTCAACCAAATAAAATATTCCTAAAATGTACATGAAGAAAATAAGGATGAGGAATATTTAGGTGAAATTTGTTTGATGAAATGAGTGCTGTGGTTTCATAACCTTTCCTTGAAGCGGGTAGCAAGCCCACCCCTGAATTAGCTGACCATTGACTCTCTGGGCCTTGTGGAGAAACGAGAGCAAAACTACTTTTGAGGCAAAGGGGCAAAAAATACAAGGTCATCCTGGGAACTCTGCCACAGTGTGGATTTAGGACACTTCTGTCCTGAATGTCCTTTCCCCATGTTTTTTTTTTTAAAATGTCAACTCTTCTTTCACAAAGACGTTGTAAATGTAAACACCATTTACATTTTCTTGCACCTATGTGGACTTCATCAAGGTTCTGTTTTTCTTTCTAAAGTGTGTTTTCTGAACTATTAAAGAGAGGAGGCTTATGATACTTATCGATTTATCGTGAGATTTAAGTGGCATAACATTTCCTAGGGCATCTGTATCTAGACAAAAATAGATACTTAATAAATGTTAAATAGTAGCATGAGGCCCAACCTAAGTGCTACGTTCTCTTTGTGGGTTTTCTGAAACCCTGGAAAACCCATGTCCTCTCTCTTCTGTCCATGATCTATCATGGCAATTCTAGGACTGCATTCTGCTGATTTATTTATTACACTTAGTATTTCTGCTGCTTAAAAAGTATGTGAGCTTCTTGAGAAGACTGGCTAATGATTCTATGTTTCTGATGCTTAACACATATGCTGGGCACATACTAGATATTTAACACATTTTTCGACAATATCTAATAGATAAAGAACTAGAGAGAATGGTGATGGCAGAGAGGGTCACCCAGACAGTGAGGACTTCAGATCTTAGGCTTAAATGGTTGAGAAAACTCAGTTTTAGTATTATCATCTCTAATAAGACTTTTCTGGCCTACACCCAACCCTACCTTTCAATGCTAATTAAACATATTTTTGTGTGTATTCATCAAAATTTTGTCATTCCTTCTTTCTCCCTTTTTTATAATTGTCAATTTTCCGTTGAGAATAAAAGTTTAGTCATGGAAGGAATAACAGGGACTCTTATTTCTTTATACAGTGCCTAGTATATAACAGGTACAAAAAATGGTTTTTGAATGAATGCCTTTGAATCTGAAATTGGTAGCATTAGTGTACCTTATGCTCTATTTCAAAGGAGCTATATTTCTCCCAGGTTGTACAGAGTGAATGGTTACAATATACTCCGAGGTGCTGTAGCAAGGCTATGTGATGGAGTTTATTGATTACAGATTTAAAGTTTGTTTGTTAGCAATATACTAGGGTTGTATTGATCATGCCCATCCTCTCAATTAGATGCCAACCACTGTCATCTTATGGTTCAAGTTGCATGTGGTAGCTCTTGCCTGAGGCGGAGTACACTGCCTCACTGACAGAATCATCCTCTTCTAAGTCAGTGACTCAGTGATGAGAAGATGGTGAAAAACCAGATGAAAATGCTCTCATTCCGTCTCACTTAAATTTAATTCATACCTTCTTCGATTAAGGTCAAACTTTACACCTGTGAATTGCATGTATTCCTGTTTTATACATGTAACTACCTATAGACCTAAGTAAAGAGAGCACTAGACTTAGAGACAGGGGTACCTATGGTTGAATTATGCTCTGTCTGGGACCGCTATTTCATCAGGGGAATGCCGATTAGACTCTTTATCCATTTCCTCGTCTGTAAAAGAGAGGTAAGAATTCTCACCTCAGAGGGTTGTTAAAGGAATTAAGTAATATTAGTATATGTATAAATAATAATACTTATAAAACAGAATATGCACATTTTGAGATTATATATAAGTTATTCCCCACTTCTCAATTTTTTTTTTTTCCAATTTAACACTCGAGCCTTCTTTTAGACAGAATATTTACATTTTGGAGCACTTTTTTGGTGCTTATTCTTGAAAAAACTGAGCTTGTTTCTTGTGGTTTTAACATTCGTCCTCTGAGTTGACATTTACCTGTGTGATGTTTATAAGAAAATATTCACTCTTTTTGATCTGTTCATATAAAGTTATATGGATTCCTTCTCTA
This sequence comes from Rousettus aegyptiacus, assembly GCF_014176215.1. NCBI lineage: Eukaryota > Metazoa > Chordata > Mammalia > Chiroptera > Pteropodidae > Rousettus > Rousettus aegyptiacus. The sequence continues at coordinate 15,389,444 of NW_023416285.1, forward strand.
GCATCTCAAAGGCAGTGATGACCAGACAATAAAACATGCTTATATTGTTTCGATAGCCAAAAAAATAAGTGGCTGTGAAAATAGACCTGGGATCTTGTGATTCTAAGACACTTCTCCCACTGTTAAAATAAAATTACAGGAATTAAGAAGCCCGAAACATAATTGAAATAATGCAACACTATATTTTTAAAAAATCAACCAACACATAAAGGGGTTCCAATTAGAACTACACAGTTACTACAGGGTGTGGAAATAAAAAAGACAGACTTTCTTAGCTCAGAAAGAGATTAAATCAAAAAACAGCAATCTTAAACATTATTAACATTCTATGATCATGATAAAACCAAAGAAACAAAGGATGTAGGCAATAATAATAATAGAAACCAGTATATGACTAGCTATCAAATGAACAGTATAAAAACTGTAAGAAGAGGAAGAAGAAAATGCTTTTCTCAGGTGTGAGTAAATGGTTACCATCAGGCCTGGGGCCTGCACGACCTTAGTCTTTTCTGGCAAAATGATCTCAGATCTATCTGTCAGGGCACTGTTTGCATGAACATGAAAGACTTAAGATGAATGAGAAACAATGTATTCTACAGGATAATTGTCATTCTTGTTTGCTGGGCAACACATAACAAATGAGACTGGAATTGGCCTGGGGTAGCTCTGAGTTGGCTTTGAGACCTTGATTCTATGTAACTGGAATCGCATAAAAGGCAGGCAAAAAAAGTAAGGCAGTGGCTTCTCCATATCAAGATGAATCACATACACTTGGATTTCATCCCTGACAAGCATATGCACACTTGTGGGTGAGTTGGGTGGGGTGGGGTGAGATGAGAAATTGTACATGGGTAGCTGCTGAACCTCTCAATGAAGTAGAAAATGCTGAATTCTTTGTTCTGTATTCTTCTCTAAAGATAAATCAATATGGTTGTAAATTAAAGGCCAATTGTGTCTCACGAGTGCTTCTGCTAGCATGAACGTGGTGGCGTTTTGGTGATGTTTTACAATGGGTGTGGATATGGAGATTTGAGAAGCAGATGGAAGCATTTCACGTAGGTGCAATGGCATGAATTTTGTACTATAAAGTAGTAAAGGTAGAGATTATGAGCACATTGGAGAAGGAGTTTGGCTGGAGTGAAGTGGTCATGAAATTGCACTGCAGCTCTCATGATGGAAAATATCAGGAGAGAGAAAGGGCTGAAGAAGTCGGGTGGAGGATGAGATGTGGGTGGGAGAGTAGAGAAAGAGGGCCCAGCATGTGCAAGGGACAGAGGCTTAAACATACGCGGTGATTCTGAAGAATGGCATAGGAAATCAATTGTGGTTAAATGGCCTTTTCTACGGTCATTATTTGAGAATTTTTTTCTGGTTATCTCTGATATGCTTTTTTCCCTATGATTTCTATATTTCAACTTAAATGACTCTTACTGCTTCTTAAGTATGAATGAAAAGGAGTTAGAATTATTATCTTTGTTCTTTAATCCAGAAATTACAATTTTATGAAATATTATGTTTTCACTCAAAATACCCCTCTTGCACTTGAATATCTGTAACTCTCAATTTTCTTAATTATTCCTAAAGTATTGAAGGTTAAAGGAGGGTTCTACTATCTTAATAAAATAAATAAAACTAAAGGAAACCCCGGATTCTGAGTGAGGCTTGCCCCAGTGATTACCAAACACATGTTCTATAAATCCTTAGAGAATGCTGTGCTGAGTTTGTTTCTGTGATGATAAACAGATGTGTGACACATCTTGCTATAGCTGTTCTAACATTTGGATTAGTTCCCACATGTCTTTTGGGCCATTGGGACATGAAACTGAAGCAGGATTTTAGCTCATTATCCATAATTAATTTGCTGTCTTTTGGAGGAAGTTCTTTCAACTCTCTGAGATTCTTTTTGTTCATCTGAAAAGTAGGGACAGAATAAATCCTTGAAGTCAGACAATGTATTTAAAAGCCCTAATGGCTTTGGCAAGGATAATCTATTGGGTAGATATGCTGTCTTTAGAACAATAGTTATATCACTTTCCATCTTAAAACAAATTACTTACACTTTTATCGAGTGATCTATACACACACACATATAGTGACTAATGCTTTTTTCTAATAAATATACTAATTTTTTGATTTCCCCTCCTTTTTTGTTTGTATCTTTTAAAAATGTACTTTTTTCGTCTTTCCCAAATACGAATTAGAGGCTTTTCTCGAGGGAAACTGTAAGTTTAACAATGGATATTCAAGGTCGCATTTTTAACTGAGGGATGAGGCGGGTTTGTAGCCTGTACACAGGATTTGAGCTGGTATCTGTGACATGTTCATGTCTTTCACTGTGGCAAGTCTAATAAAAATTTCAATAGGGCGTAATAAGTGATGACATAATTTGTTTACAATAATCACAGAATCTATAATCAATTTGAATTTTAATTTTTATACTAATATTTTGCTTTTATACTAACATTTAAATTCTATAGTGTGTTCAGATCTGGATTATAAAGATGAGAAAGTGTTTTCTCTTAAGACTTGTCAATTTACACAAATGCTGACTTGGCCTGTGCCTAAAACAAGACACCTGAAGTCCCTTCCCAGTTTCTGAATGTGAAGTGCTCTCACCCATTCTCAGCTTTCTCCACTATCCCCAAACTCAAAGATTTCTGGCAGCCTATTAGGTACTAGGAAACAAGAAAGTGAACAAAATGAAACGGTATAATCGAAGGTAAGTCCATTGGATTCATTGTTTATTTGCTTTAAAGACAGGACAAACTGCATAATTTCTGGAAGAACCAGGCTGTGTGTTTCTTTGCCCAGGACAAAGACATTATAATATTAAAATAATTATTCTAATATCCCTCTGTAAGGGGAGAGGGCCAGGATACTGCTTGGCTATAGGAGGATAAGCTTAATGGAAGGGTTTTATTGGAAAATGTACAGAAAGTCATAAAGATTTAAGTTAACTATTAATTGCCACCTAAGAAGTTGATACATAATTACATTCAGGGTCAGAAGATTTCTGAGCAAGAAAGTAAGAAAAAAAATTAATCAACTTATATTCAGATTTTAATTATTTTCTTGTGCCTAGGTAGCATAACTCTAGATTTTATTTCCTTGTATTTTGGGGAAAACCTGAAGGGAGAATAAATTATTTGGTTCTAATGTTCCTCAGCAGACAGTTCTCCAGGTAATTTACCACTTTTCACTTCAATATTTGCTCTGTTTGGGGTGAGTAGAATTAAAAATATTTCTTGGAGACAGATGGAGAGTAGGTGTGAAGCAATTTTCACTTTATTAACACATTTCTTGACCAATCTGAGATTGGTCAAGAAATGTTAACAATTTAGGGAACTGAGAAATGTATAACCTGGAGGTGGTTCAGGAAAAACCTGAGTTATATGTGCTTCTCTTTAAATAACTTTGATTGCTGTCAAAAGAGTTTGAGTGAAAAGAATCACTGGAAGTAGGCAGCTTTAAGTCACTTTATGTTCAGGTTAAAAAAAGAAATTCCTACTATGAAAAATGCAAATATTTACAGGCTGTACTGAGAGGATGATTTTTTCAAAGGCAGTATTTGGTAAAAATGTTGTTCCTGCTGTGATGGGCATCTTTAATATAACCTAATTAAATGCAATATCTTGCTCAGGAAAATAGATTATTCTGGCTTCTGCTTCTCCTACTGTCACCTTTGTTTTGCATCTGAGAGTGTGGCTTAAAAAGACTCGGCACAAAAAATATCATTCTCATCCCACAGTATATTCTGCTGCTGGATATTTTTTATGCGTGTTTCCTTTTCAAGAACTCTCAAATATTTTTCTGCAGCCAATTATCTGGAAGTAACAAGGCAGCTTTTACAGGTATATGGGATACATTTTCTCATCAAGTCCTATAAATTTTTGAAATGAAAACTTTCTCTGAAGAGTTTTATAGCACTTTTTTTCTTTGGGGCCAGCTTTGGTAAAACATGAGACAGCTGTAGATTGGTAATTTTGTACATAAAATGGCTGCAGATTGCTAAAGTTAGAAAGTGAAAAAAGTGAACCATTCACCAAAGGGCCCTTTAATTGGTTTCCCTCTTGCTGCTGGGTGGATATTATCACTAATTTGGTGGGAAAACCTCTGGACTCAGTAAATTCCTCTTTCCAGTGAGCCATATCGATGAGAGTAAATCTTCTGCCCAGTTTCAAAAATAGAAAATTGGGTTCTTCCTGATAGCCTTGTATGAGTGTCTTGGAGTAAACTGTGCCATAGACCCATTGGATTAAAAACAGCTAGACAATTCAGATTGTTTCACTTCTTTTTACTGAAGAGGGAGACAGGGAAGGCAAAAGACCAGCACACATACTTTACAGGTTATGTATAGGGAAGTGATTAGCAAAGGATACATTGATAGAGTGTGTGTAAATTTGGATGAACAGTAAAGGAAAACAGAATCTGCTTTTACGTGACCATAACAAATTGTTTGAGAAATAGCTCGGGTATGTATGCAAATAAAAGGATATTCTAAAATTGTAACTTTGTGACTTTTACCAGAAAAAGTGACCTGCCATGAGAGATGTCATAGGTACTCATTAAGCTGGGATTTACCTTAAGAATTTAAATTAATTTTTTTTTTTTTTTTTGCTTTGCCTTTTGCCTTGGTTTTGTCATTGAGATAATGGATCAAAAATTTATTTAAACTCCCTATGTATTTTAATAATTGGTAATAAATGTGCTTAAACTCCTACCTATCCTAGAATCATCGCTCTGGGATGAGAGAGATAAGTAGTAAAGGAAGGCGGGCTAGTGATTAAAAAGAACTTCTTTTCCATTCCTAAAAATGTTCCTCCTTTATCTCCAATAGGTTAATGTTTTCTTAAGCAGTGTTTTACTTGATCCCTGGTAGATTAATAATAACAACTATACACCTCATAATAAATAGTCTTATTCTGATTTTCAAATCTCAATATTTTCTTTTGATAGATTAAAACATTTTTTTTTCAAATAATGACTTATTTAAAAATTTTGGTAATAGAGAAATGTACAAAAAAGAGTGTCAATCATTAAATAATTTGCTCTCCAGAAATAACATAATTTACGTTAAAATGTAAATTTTTTCTCTGTCTTAATTTAGATAATTTTTTCTTCAAACTGTGGTTTCAAACTTGTTAAGAATGATATTATGATGGGCAAGGAGCATTAAAACAATGAAATAGAACAGAAGAAAAAATGTCTTGTATATAAAATGGGTAAATGTATTGATAAAACTTTTGTTTTAATTGTGTGTATTTGTGTGTATACTGTTTGATATAAATTTTATTTCTTTTTGTAGTTAAAATCAAACATTTGAAAGCTAATGACTTAGACAATAATGTTAATCTTAAACTGAGAGAGAAAAACTAGAGACTATTGCTGTGTATAATTACAGTTGAAAATGAGACAAGATCAGGAGCCAGAAAGGAAAGAGAAGGTGTGGTTAAGACAGACAATGAGAACAAAGAGAAAGGGGGTACAAATAATGGAGTTCTGCTCAAGATACACTGCTAAAGATACTCTTCTGCCTTAGATTAATTTCTCAGAGACATAAGACAGGAAGTGAAAACTAGGCATTCAACAAGAGTAGGGGCAGCCTTTAACACAGGTAGAATGCAAGATGGTCCGAAACGTAAGATTTTAGCATGTTCTCCTTCGCCAAGAATCCTGTCCTGGAAGATGGCACAGTGAAATTCACTCTAAGTTTAATGTCCTTTTAAAGCCTTGTATCCTTTATAAAATGCATGCACTTCCAGGTCAGGCCACATTTTAAGTTCATGCCAGTCATCTATCTCTGCTTGAGTCATTTCACCTGCCTGGGACTCAGATTTTCCATTATGAAGCTAAGATGTTGGATGAGATGACCTCGAAATTCCCTTCTAAACCTGGTATTATACAGTGTACATGTGGGATGACAAAAAGAATGAAAAAGATTTTGATAGAAATAAAGTGGTAGCAAGTTGGAAGGTAGAAACACATGTGTGGGTGGGAAGATATTGAAACTCAGAGTTTAAAATGGGTTTCTAACACCACTATTTGCTGTTTGTCAGATGCCATGCTTATCTTCTCACTACATTTTTATCCACTACTCAAGATAACTTCTGTGCTATAGGTACCGTTAGCCTTGTATAGATCCCTGGGATACAAGATAACTCAGTGATTAATAGAATCATAAGATTAAATAATAGAATTGTCTGTTATAAATCCCTTGCTTTTCACCTGAATACCATGTCAAGTTCATATTCTGAAAACTAATTAGGATTAGATTTTATATTGTTGAGATTATGTCCTGATAATCTTAATATTCAAAATGTTAAAGCATGTGCTTTATAATGGGAAATGCAGTGACTAGTGTAGTATGAAGCACAGAGGGGACAGAGTCAGAACACAGGGACTTCAGCGTTAGTTGCATTTTCTACTGGGAAGAGCTTTGATGGGCTGATAAACCCTTGAATTACAGTTTCTTTATCTTTAAAAGATATTAAAAACATTTCTAATAACCTGCTCTGTGTGCTTCAGGGCTGCAACTAGGATAAAACAAATTAATCTATTGAAAACATTTTGCAGTGAATAAACAAATAATATATTATTTAATTTATTCTCGAATTTACCCATTGTTTGAACAGGAGAGGGACTTTATGTTTCTGATTCTGTACAAACTATTAAGCTTTTTTATTGTACATTTTGCATCTGCATAAAGAAATAAGGGAAATGATGTTAATTTGTAAAATTGAAAAAATAGCTGCCTTACAAACATCCAAGTGAGACACATGTGGTTTTCTGTGAAGGGCTGCTTGACAGGACGTACTCCGAGATTATAAGTGTAAACACAATTAGAAACAGCACAAGCTGAAATGAGAAGATTGAGATCAGATGACTTGGGTGACTGATGGCAGAGGCAGTTTGATAAAAGGCAAGCAAGATAAAAGATTACAGAATTAAAGCAGAAACTGTTTATTCTCAAAGATGAGGTTGCAATGGCATTTTGAGCACGAAAGGGGTGGTTGTTATATAAAAAAAAATCCATAAAGGACTTTAAGCCAACAGTGTTATTGTAGGACAAGAATGAAACAAGTTAGAGAATTTTATTGTCAGAGATCTGAAAAGGAAAATCAATGTTTTCTTTATCAAATGCTGGTTCTCCCACCTTTGATTTCTGTGTGAAGTACTAGACCTAAGTAGAACTCTACCCAGGGTTGTAAGAAAGAGTTCAAGCTTCAAGTACCTGTGTGGGTGAAAAGTGTTTTCTCAGTAACAGTGAGCAATGCCTAAACTAAACTGAATTTTGAAAATAAAGTATCCAGAGCTAAATTAGATCACATTCAGTGACTTTGAGAGTAAGATTCGGAATGCAATAAGTTATCGAGTATTTAAGCAGTTTTGATGCAAAATGCTTTAGAGATTAAAAACTGGGGTTTACAAACAGGTAGAAAGATGACTATTTATATTTTAATGGTTAAGAAAAGGTATTCACTGGCAAATCAAATAGGAGCTTGACATTGGTAATAACTCAGCAGAAGGCTTACTGAAAGGATGTGGCCATTTTATGATAGAAACAGTAGTGGACCAGAAGGAAAGGGTTCAAAGAGGCATTGCTATCCATAAATAATGTTTATAACTACTATAAACCACTGTAATCACTAATATAATTATAATAATGTGTCAAAAACAGCTCAGTTATTATCTTCTGTGTATAAAATTTTGCAAAAATACTTTGCATATACTAATTCTATTAATCAAAACAACAACCCGAGGTTGATATTACAATTTTCTTCTTTTCCTTCCCTCACTTCCTCCTGCGACTATTTTCCATCTTCCTTTCCTTCTCCTCCTTCTCCTCTTCCTCATTATCATCATATTTCTTCTCTATATAATCTACTTTCAAAGGAAGAAACCCATGACCTCATAAAGGCACAATCAGGCAGTATATGGAAAAGGCATAGAATCGAGAGACAGGAACCCTAAATCCTAACCTCGCCTCCTTCTTTTAGTTAGTCTTTAACTTGGGCAGGTTATGTAACTTCTCTGCAAGAGTGACAGTTAAAGTTGCTCTCTGTAGCCTGAGAAATGCCAATGTATACATCTGGAGAAAGTCTATTTGAATCATCAGATGCAACAATATTTCTGAAACAGGCCTTGTTAATGAAAAGAAAAAAAAAAAGTCTCTGATTCCCAGGTGTTAAAGTGAAGACAGCACAAAACTTCTGGATCTAGATTTATGACAGATAATAAAAACAGCCAGCCCTCCAGAATCAAACCCTCCAGTTCTTAGAACTGCTATATAAAATGTAACATTTTAAAAAAGTGCATGTCATACATTAATTACCAACAACCCTCTCAACTCCAAAATTGAGTACATAAATTTAAAATAAAAATTAATTGCACTATTTAATAAAGCATTACTAGTAACTTTTATTTAAAAATGGACACATTTTGTTAAAATTTTATCAAGCTTTCAAATGAGTTCACTATGGAAATTTATAATACATGCATTTAAAACTATATATTAACTGATATAATTGAATATCATTTGAGGAAATGATTGAGAAAATGATTCTAAAAACACTCCCGTAAACTTTCATAATCTGAAACAAAAAAATGAGCTCATCAAATGTACCAAGGGGGGGAATAGTTTTCTAATGAAGGCCTAAAGATATCTGTAAAAAATATTCTTGTAATATTCTTAAAATATTACAAGAGGCTCAAGTTTAAGAAGCTTAACAAAGCAAATGTTACCTGAGCTAGAAAGAAGAAAAAAAAGTAATGAAGGCAGAAAGGAAGGAAAGAAAGAAGGACCTGGAAGGAAGAAAGGAAGAAGGAAAGAAAGAAGGAAGGAAAGAAGAGAGGAAAGAAGAAGGATGAAGAAAGAGAAAAAGAGAAAGAAAGAGAGAGAGAAACAAAGAGAAGAAATTCTTCAAGTGCCAAAAGCCAAAAGAGAAATGAAAACCAGAACAACTGGGATTTGAGCTTAAACCACAGATGCATCTGGGGCAGGGATGGGTGTTTTGGGATATTGTCTTTTTCATCAACAGGCTGGGTTTGATGTCCACTTGGGAAACAGAAAACTAAGTCACAGATTTTTATCAGGAAAGGAGTTAAAACCAAACTCCTTAAATATATGCACTTTCAGTAAAATATAGACTAAAAATCTTCCATCCAGGTCAGGGAGATGATGAAAAGCAAGAACAGCTATAAATAACCAAGAGAAGTTTTTAAAAGTTTTATGTTTATATGCTTGGCCAGTTAAGTTAAAAAAAAAAAAAGTTTAATTTGAAAATTAGAAAGCCAGAGTTTCAACCTCCTTTAAATTTATGGTTTAATTTTTCAATGCTTGCATATTTTAAAACTTTCATTAACAAGAAGAAAAAGCGAGAAGCTCTCTCAAGCAGGTGAAACTTCAAACTAGTCGGAGGCTAGCAGAAGTAAATAAATGTAAAATTTCTCTTCTCAGGAACTTGAACAAGGGATTCTCAGTCCCAAGTGCTTAATATAATAGGAATATATTCAGAAATATATAATAAGCATGCTCACAATTATAAAAGAAAGAAGTTGAAACCCTAATAGGAATACAATAAATGAAAAAACATAAAGATTTGAAAAATACTGAAATAGACCTTATACAAATTAAAAAAAAATCACACTTTAAATTAAAAAAAGACATGGTTGAAGAGGATTAGTGCAATTGAAGTTGATATGAAGCAGTTATACAAAATGAAAAACATTAAATTGAAAATATTATAACACTAAGAATCAAGGCATAAAAACAGTAGATGTCACTTATTTCTAATAGTTCCAGAGGGAAATACTGTACTTAGAATATATTTTAGAAGAAAAAATGTAGGGAAATCATGGTTGAGAATTTTCCAGAACTGACAAAAGATAGAAATTCTTCATTTCAACAAATAAAATATCTTAAGCAGAACCGACGAAAATAAACACATTTTTAGACACATCAATGTGATCTCTCAAACACCAAAGTCAAAGAAACATTTTAAATACAACCAGAAAGGAAATACAGTCTACTTATAAGAAGCAATTATTAGACTAACAACAGATATATCAAGACCATCATTTCAGGATAGAGCGATGATGCTATAGCATCCTTGAAAGGTCAAGAAGACAAAGTAAATATGTACCCAATACCCAGCAGAAATTGTTCAGAAACAAGGACTGTCTTAGGGTGGTTTCTGAAAAAGCAGGTCCTAGAATAACAGTTTGATTCAAAGTGATTTGTTAGAAAGTGCTACCAAGAAAAAATGGGTAGGACTGGTAATAACAGGAATATTTTAAAAAATTTTAATAAATAGTACTGGAAAATCAAATATCCATGTAAATTATAATCATTATTAATCCAGAACATAATAGACCTAAATATAAATGTTAAAAAGCTTCTAGAAGAAAACAAGAGAATATCTTTATATTTGTGAGTAGATTTCCTAAACAGAACATAAAATGTACTAACCATAAAAGAACAATTTAATATGTTAAACTTAAGAGCATCTGTTCACAAAAAGAGACCATTAATCTATTGAAAATGTAAGCTACACGCTAGGTAAAAATATATTCAGTATATATATCTAATAAAGAGTATACAAAACTTCAAAAACGGGATTTTTTTTTAAGTAAATAGGTTTTCTTTTAGGAACTGTTTTAGCAGAAGATATTTTTTATTATCTCTTGACACACTGTGTAATTTGTATCTTATTTCCTAGAATTTAGTCAGATGATCAAAAACAGCTACAAGTACAGGGGAGAAAAGTACACTTTATTTGGCCACGAGTCAGATGAAATTCAAGAATTTTTTTTTCTTAGTAGGTTAGGAAATGTATAATTAAGAAACTAGTAAACTTTTCAAAATGATTTTGATGTATATAGTATGACTATAATGTCATTCAACAAATTTATTGAAGACGACTTTTATGCTATTTTTTTGCAAGTTCCAGATGTGGAACTTTTGAAATTAAAAGCTAAATAAAAAATTGTCCTCTTCAAGTAGTTGATAGTCTAGTAAAAGATAAAGATGCATAAATATTTGTCATATATTTTTTCATTAAAATGTATGGATAATTGAGTTCAGAAGTGGAGGAGTACTTCCACAAGAGTCTTGAATAACTTAAGAAAGATATTCTAGGGTAGAGAAAACTTATGGACACAATCATAGAGCTGGGGAAATTCAAGGTAGGTATGGGAAAAATTAAGCAGTTCAGTTTACCTGGAGTGCTATGAATGTAGTAAGCCTTAATTGTTGGATTTTGGCCTTTACACATTAAGGAATGAGAGCTCATCAAAATTTCTGAGAAAAGATGCTAAATTTTTTGTGTGTGGCCCGCTAAATTTGTTATGATTTGTGTCATATCTTATTCTTGAAGTCACATATTAAAACTACTTTTAGTATTAATGCCGTGGTACATATACCATACAAACTAATGTGGTCCTTAAGCTTCCAATGATACTAGTTGGCTAGACTTAGAGATGGAACATTTTTATACCAATGTCTTTCCTTGTGAAGACATGTCATCAAAAGTCTCAAACAGATGCTTCCTGTAGAGTGCATATTATTTTTATAAATCTCCTTTTTTCCCCCTCCTGAAACTGCACTAAATTCATAGTAATGAGATGATGCAAAAATAAACCTACAAGTATGAGAGAATAGAAGACACAAAACAAAAAGATCACGGAAGTTAGAAAATATGTACATAATTAGAAAATGACACGGCAGACCTCAAAACACTGAGTTCCAAACCGGCAGTGGGGAAAGCCGAGAAGCAACTATATTGACATTGCAGATTTTCCAGAAGGTTTAGGAACTCACAACACCAAATATCTTTATAAAAAGCTGATGGCAGTAAGATAGGTCAAAAACTGATTAAAGAAGTTGGATCTTCATATCTTTGCCAGCATTCTGTATACCTCAAAGCCTGTACCCCCATTCCTTTCAAAGGACTGAAGGTTTAATCTCTGGAGCAAGGAAAATAGAAGGTACATGGACTGGATAACAGAGCAGCTATGAACAGCTGGCTGGATGCTAATATCACAAATTCTAGTTGATTTTTTCTGGGCAGAGCATTTCCCAAGAAACTCATGGATACTAAGAATTAGATACAAAACTCTAAAAATTCTTCATAGGGGAAATAAAGTCCAAAGACTCCCCTGATGCTCTTGTTGTTCTCGAATGGTTTGTAATTTCCCACTTCTAAGTATGAGAATCCAGTCCAGGATTAGCATGCAAGTAGTAATGCCTCTCTTTGAAATATAAAATCCACACACAGGAAAAAAAAAAAATCTACTTGGAGGAAAAAGTCATTTGTGGAGATAAAAATTCAAAAAATATATGAATATTTTCAGAGAAACCACAGAAGATATTATAAATATGTAACAAGAAAATGAAATGCAGAATAACAGAGAACTCTTTGGGAAAAATATTGCAAAAATGAAAGCTTAGTGCAAAGGTTGAAAGATAAAGTTGTAGAATATACCAGAAAATGGAGCTCCCCAATATAGATTGATAGATGATAGGGAATAAGAAATAAGAGACAATAAATTATGGAACCAGTCTAGGAGATTCAATACAAATAAATATATTTTAAAAAAACCCCAGAAAATATTGATGGAAGAAAGCATAGTCAATAAAATGAGAAACAAATATCAAGGTAAAAAAAAAGAATTTCCAATTGAAAGGGGCCAAGTGCTCAGAACAAAAATAGAAATTAGATACACACAAAGTACTTTATGATGAAATTTCAAATCTCTGAAGCAAAGAGAAGACCATATAAGCTGGGAATGGAAGAAGAGAATAAAACAACCACAGCCACAATAATGAAATAATTCACACAAAAATGGTTAAGAATTAAAATGGTATCAAGCTAAAAGCTTGAAGATGATGAACTCTCTAAAATTCTGAAGGAAAGATATTTATTTTAGAATTATATATCCAGTGAAATTATCAATCAAGCATGAGATAGTAGCATCGAGTAATGAGCATCAAATAATACTTCCAGGCACATAAATTAAAAATCTGTATCTATAATCTATATACCTACATCTATGTCTACCTCTACATCTGTATCTATACTTATATACCAAATCTGTATCTATATTGATATACTCACCTGTCATTAGGAAATTATTTTAGAACGCATTAAGCCAAAACAAAGTAAAATGATAAAGAAGAAAGGATGAAAAACAGGAAACCAGTCTTTCAATACAGAAAGCAAGTAAAAGGAATCCCAAGAACAGAGGTGAAGGAAAATGCCTGGATGATAGTTGTGAAGAATCCTTAGCGAGTAGCGCATCAAGACTGTACACATCAGATAACACTGTGAGAGTTTTCTCTAAGAAGATGCAATGGATAGGATGCTTGATAGGTGTCGGTGTTATTAAAGAAGACAATTGGACAATAGATTGGGATTGATTTAGTGGTTATATAGAAAAGTAAGCTAACCAAAGTGGTCCGATTAGCTATGGTTTTACGTAGTCACCATTATGTTAATACTGGGTTAATAGCTATGTTGTGGATTGGAAACTTGGGAAAGACATGTATATCTGATGGGGACAAGAAGAGAAAAGCAGCTAAAACCTCATCCTCTATCCTGGGAAATCAATAGATCATGCCTAAAACATAAGCATGCCATACAGAGAAATAAAGATAAATATCAAAAGAATTATCTAGTAGAATCAAAGTGGTTGTCTTTGGGGAAGGGAAATCAGAATGGGAGATAGATGGCAATTACTACTTCTGAAACAAACGTTGAAAAACTATTAAACTCTAAATTAAGTACAAAATTAAAATTAAAATTGGAATAAGACATTTCAAAAATGACTCCAGTAGTGCATAGTAATTACCAAGAGCTGGCATACACTGGAGTAGGTACATAACTTATCAGCAAGAACCATCATATTCAAACACCACTTCTGCCACTATTTAGCTAAATGAATTATTAGCCATTAAGTCAGTACTCAGTGTATACTAGACAATTTATAAAGTTATCATTCTTATCACCTCTAGTCTTCATAACAACAATATTAAATAATTACTATTATTACCCATACATTTCAGAGGAAAATGTGGGCCTTTAGAGAATTTGATTGTGTTATCTAGATTTATGAAGCTAGGAAGGGAGAGGTCAGGTCAAATTAGACTTGTGTGTTTCTGGAAAGATTAAATGTTTGAATTAGTTTGGGATTTTCTCCAAGCAGACCCTAGACAAGGATTTGAGTGTAGATGGTCTAAGAAAGAAGCAAGGATAGAACATAGGGAAGAGATGGCAGGCAGCCAGTAAAGGGTATTTAGCCAGGAGCAATGGTGGGTCACTGGAGCTTGAGCCTGCTGGAGAAATTCTGGGATCCAGGGGAGCTATCCCACAGTAGGGTCCAGAGAGAGGGGGTGTTTTGCACAAAATCTCATCAGTCAGTAGTTGAGGGCTGATAAAGAGTTGGGGGTTGCTAATTTCCTGAAATTTCTGAACATGTAGGCTTTGGTGGCCAAAGAGCTTTCAGGGGAGACAAAAAGCAGGCATTCTGGCAATCAGAAGTCAGGCTAGAGATTTCTGAAGTCGGTAGGGCTTAGAGACATGGGCAAGGCACTAACAACATTTTCTAGAGACTGCTAACAAATAACCCCCAAATCTCAGTTGATTAACAAAATAAGTTTGTTTCTTTTTTCCCATCACAACATAATAAAGTAGGGAAGGGTGGGTGTGCACGGTTTCTAAGCCACAGTCCTTTACAACCATTTAGGTGCTCTGCAGTCTTCCAGAGTCCCACAGTCTCCTGGGTCTGGTGCCTATAACTAACCCATATACCAAGAGAGAATGAAGTATTTTGCAGGAAATTTTATGGCAAGTTCTGGAAGCACCACAACACTTCTGCCTACATACCACTGGCCAAAAATCCATCACAAGACTGCATCTCATTGTCAGGAAACACTGAAAATGTAGTCTAAATGTTTGTCCTGGAAGAAAAAAATCCCTCACATTTGCTGAGGATTAATCATAGCCATCTAATAGTTGCTGCACCATAATTATACTCATAAGTTCACTCTGATGTACTTAATATATATGTATGAACACACATACATATATACATATTCATTGCTGTGCCTAGTAATTGCAAGGTTTTCAGTAAAAACGAACCCTTAAAGAAACGATTTTTACACAAAGACTCATCATTTTTTTTTTCTCATTTCATATTAGAAATAAACACATTGTATTTAAATCTCACCCGACAGCATCTACGTTAGGGTTAGGTAACTTATAAGGTATCTTTTACCTCAATTTGTTCAGCAAATTAAGCTATAACATTCTACAAAGGAATTTATCTCCATATTACTTAACCAAATTTTATTTGACGTTTTAACTCAAGACATCAGCAAAATTCTATTGCACACATTTGTTTTTCCTAAACATTAAAAAGGAATTAAAAATATGCGTTAGGCTGAATATTTTTGAAATGAATGGGTCTGCAAACATTTAAAAATGTTATCTGTATATCAGTGGAGACACATTTTCCTATATTAAAAGTTTCCCCATATGCCAGGTCATTATCACATTACATTGAACTTATGTATTTTGACTGTTGCTATCAGATTCACCTTGTGTGGAAAGCCTCATGTGTTTGAGCATAAAAATATCTAAATTTCAGTGAAGTACTGACCTTAAATTTTTTTTCGTAAGTTAGGTTTATAATGAAAACAACATGTATAAGCCATAATGAACTCTTGAATTCTTACAATTGTAAAGTTAATTTTAAAAAGCAGGAAGGTAGTATAAGTTTTAGAAAAATTACATAATTTTAACTTCCAGATTTGGATATCAGGTAGGCAAGTTTCACATATGGAACTATTATTTATATCGAACTCCTTCTTTTCTTTCAACATTTAGTGATAGAGATCCAAAAGAGGATAGAAATATAGAAATTTGGCTTGTCACACCCCAGTGAACTCTTGTCTTCCTCTGTATTGAAAGAAGAGGCCAGATGGAATGAACATACAGCTAATTTCCTCCTAGGAGCGAATCTATTTCATTCATTTCCTATGAAGGTAGGTCTAGCCCTAGGAAAAATATACGAATACCATTGTTACAGCCAAACCCAATAGTTTTCTAGCCTAATGAGCCGAAAGGCCAATCCCTGAATGACTACTAGGGTAAATAATGCTATCACATCATGAGATGCTGTAGCTGGGCAATGTGATTACAGTTAAAGCACTTTGTATGTTTATTTGGATGTCCTAGACTAGTGTTTCTCAACCAGGTGTGATTTTCCCCTGATGGGAATTTCTGGAGACATGTTTGGTTGCTAGGACTGGAGGGTTTGCTTCTGGAATTTCGTGGGTAGAGGTGAGTGATAATGCTAATCATCTCATAATACACAGGACAGTCCTCGTAATAAAGAACTATCTGGCCCCAAATGTCAATGACACTGAGGTTGAGAAACCCTGACTCATAACCATACTTTTTTGTAGATGTGATATATGAAAATAGTCCCTATTTCATGTGAGGAAGATTAAAAATCAGGGCTGAGAATCAGTTTACCAGGTCCTACTTGAGTTGTTAAACAGTCGACAACTGATTATGCATCTGGACCTGATAAATCAATTTATTTCTCCCTTGCTTTAATCCCTTCCGCAGAGAACAAATTACTTATTTAATTCTCTTCTGTTTTGCTCTGTTTATTTCATACTGTCAGTTTTTACTACCCCATATGCTTGACCCTCTTGGCACCAAACCCTCTCACAGGTGTGCTGTCCATATATTACTCATTGTACCATCTGCCTACAAATCAGTGGAGTGAAGACCCTGCATGGTGAGTATGAACTTTCATTTCTCTAGGTTTGCTCTCCAAAGTTCTTCCAGCTTATTTTACTCTATCAAGCAGCCACAGTCATGGGAGGATGGGGAATACATCAGATAGACCAGATGGCAATGTTCTCTCTGGTTTTGGTTGTTGATTCCTGCTGTTTCCTATTGCTTCATCCCTTGGTTGGCAGGTCTCAACGGGGGTTCTGATTTTGCTGGTGTGTAACTCTTCAGTTTACTTATGAATGATGAGCTTGTTATTTAGTATTAATGATTTCTATGAGCAATGCTGCTTTGTAAAGTTGGATAGATTATCAAGTTGGAAGCCTAGTCGGAAACTGAAAGGACATGTTCTACTTCAAGATTCTTGATTTCCTTCATGTTATTGAGAACCTGAAAAGTTCAGGAACTATCTTCTATGTTTTAATGTGTTATAAAACTTCATATCATGATTCAACAAGTTGAGGTCAATACCCATGAAATATTCTGGAAGGTAATTTGAAAGCTGGGGAGAAAACTTGGATAATCATACTATTTGTTTTCAAATTATTATATAAACACAGCTCCTGCTTATATCATTGAGAAAGTCACATCCAAAAAGTAACTGGAACCTAAGAACTGGAGTTTTATTATTTGAGGAAGTAATATTTTGGAAGAGGAACAAGATGTAGGCTTTGAAGTTAGTGTTGAAGTTAAAACTTATTTTTTCTACTTTCTCTGACTCTACTATCTAGGGAATGCTATTTAACCTTCCCAACCATCAGGATCTGCATCTATAAAACAGAGAGGGTAATTCCAAACTCATTGTGCCGCAAAGATCATATATATTCATATATATACGTACATACATACATCCCTCCCCTAGTGCCATATAGGTGCCTCCAAACCATGTTAGTTCATTTTTACCCCTGTAACAGAGTGAGGTATAAAAGCCAAGAGAATTGAACAAATACTGAATTAGAATTAAGAATGAAGAAAAGGCTCAATTTAGAGCCCTTCTCTTTTACTTCCTGGCTGTCTGAACTTATAAAGTCAGCAAACTTCTCCGGGGCACAATTTTCTGAAGGTTAAAAAAAGGCTACTGGAACGTTAAATGGTTTCTGAACATTGTGTGCTTTTAGATGACTAACCATTGGGCCCTGTCTCCACATTGAAGCTCACTTAGAAACCAAATGTGTAAAAGAGATGATTTGTGGAATTCTCTAATTCAAGAAAGTTGGGAAAGGCCTTTCTGTGGGCTCTCAAGGTACAATTTGGAAATCATTAGGTTTTATGTCTCTCAAGGATTTTCGGTTCTAAAATATTGTAAGTAACAAGTCTTAGCTTTGACTTGGTCCTATTTATAGTTAAGGACTGATTCATATTATCATTCTAACTTGATCAACCAGAATTGCATATGATATATGCTACTTTAATAGCTGAAACAGGTCTAAATGTTGGTAATGACCTTAACTTTAGAAGTTCAGGCACCATGTTTCTGGTGTAATTCAAGCCAATCACTAGCTATGAAAAACATACAAGATAACACACATAGAATTCCTTTGAAAAGTCTAATTGTCTATGCTTATACATGCGTGTGCATTTGTTTTTGTTATTTCTCACTCCTTCTATCCCTGTATTATTCTCCTATCCTTAATAAAGTACTATTGCTTGATTGCGATAAAAATACATTGGATTTTGTTATGGGCTGAGTTGTGCTCCCGAAAATTAATATGTTCAAGCCCTAAGCCCCAGTGCCTCAAAATGTGGCTGTATTTGGAGACAGGGCCTTTAGAGAGGTGATTAAATTAAAGTGAGATCCACCCCACCCCTCAGGGTAGACACTGATCTGGTCTGACTGGTGTCCTTATAAGAGAAAATTGCCCACCCAAAAAGAGACACCAGGAATGCATATGCACAGAGAAAGAAGCTTATAAAGACACAAGAGAAAGCGGCTATCTGAAAACTAAGGAGGGAGGCCTCAGAAGAAATGAATCCTGCTAACACTTTGTAGCCTCCGAAACTGTGAGAAAACAAATTTCTGTCATTTAAGCCACCCGTCCTGTGGTATTTTTTTTTTTTTTTATGGCAATGTTTGTAAACTAATACAGGATTTGTGTGCTACTTCAAAATACCCAGAGTGATATTTAGAAGGTAGCCATGTCTGGTTTGAGTTCTTAGATATAAAATCAGAACTTAAAATTCAGAAGTGATTATGATTAAAATCAATTAGTGTGTATTATTTTCTCCACAGCACTGTGTTTTTCATTGCAGTTCATAAAATATAAAATTTGATTTTGCATTTACTTATTTTCTATAACTCCATCTAATTAATCTTAATGAAGGCAGGGAGTATGTAGTTCAATACTTTCTCAGCAACAATCAAGAGAGGATCTGGAGCAAAATAAGAGTTCAATAAAAAATTGTTGAATATTTTAGAGTTTTGAATAACTTATCGTCATAGGTTAGTTGGGATGACATGATTTACTGTATCATAAATTAGTTAACCGTCAAAACAATCAAAATACAACCACCAGAGGCCATCAATTATTTATGATGGTGGCTATTCAGGTATGATATTCTGCCTTATATAGAGTAGGAAAGATTTTGAAGGGTTAACAACGGTTGAATATGCTTTGATATCCTTTTAAAATGCAATGTGTTTAACTACACATTTGTGGAGTGTGAGATTCAAGGCCATTGCCTGAAAATCCAAAAGCACTTTAGGGCTTTTATGAATGTCTGAGTTTTGGTAAATATTTTTGTTCAGTCTCTTGAGACATTATTTATCCAAGTTCCAAGTGACCTTTAGACCTAACAAACACCTCTTGCAAGTGTATTTTGGTTTACTTGAAGGAGAAAGTACATAAGTGATACATTTTTTTTTTTTTTTTTTCAGCTGGGAGAGAGATGCAGCTTCCTGGCATGATGTTAATTGGCTGGTAAAAATTTAGACTGGGCCCCTTCAAAGAATTAATGTTTCAACAAGTGTTCAATATGTCAAAATGTGACTACATTTGATAGATTGAGTTTAAAATCCTCAAAGAACATAAACTACTTGTAAAAACAATGATGAACTTCTGTTTTTGTCTTTGTAACATAAAAGAATTTTTGTGACAAATTTTGAAAGATAATTTGTGAACTTCACAAACTGGATTGTATTTCCAAGTGTGCATTGTATTCTATTTCATTACATAATTAGCATGCATATTTTAATTACTTTTATTGCATTGTTTTTCATTATATTTTCTGCATAATATTTAAAAGTATAGTTTCAAATTTAGGCAACTACAAGTGAAATCTCGGCTCTGCCACTTGCTAATTTTATGATCTTGAACAAGTTACTTAACTTTTCTAATCCTCAATTTTCTTATTGGTATTTATTATAAGTCCATATAATTCATAGTAATAGAGGAATAAATTATATAATGTATGTAATGCTCTTAGATGATATTACCTGACACATATTATGTGTTCAATATATTTTAACTATTTTTATTTTTGTAGGGGTTTCATTTGTGTGTGAGAGAAAGCTACTGAAGTGCTTAGTCCAGCTTTTTGGGTAACTGCAGTTCTAGCACTAGTAGATGCTAAATTAATGTCTATATTCATTTTGTTCAAGAATTTGATAATTTGCTCTTTATAAAATGAACACAATATTTTAGGCAATATTTTACAAGTTATTATTTTATTTATAAAAGAGTACATGGTCTTTTCTATGTCTACCAAGAAAACAGCTTGTTTATATCTGGAAATATGTAACACAACAAAGATTTTGGCTAATATTTTTAAATAAGGAAATTCTTACTTTATTTTAAATGGTAAGACTCTGCTTTTGAAACCATGGCCCAAATCTATGCACAAGAAAATCTATAACCTCTAAAAGTTTCCTCCTGCCCCCCTTTTAAAATTATTAGTTACTTTTTTTTGTGATAAGAAATTACATAAAATCTACTTTTTTTTTTTGAGGCTATTAAGTGAACAGTTTGTTTTTAACTGGTGATAAATTATACACTTTTGTATAAATCTGCTATAATGGATTGGGTTTTCCAGGAGGCAGATTATGAGATAGAAATCTACATGCAGAAATGTTATTCAATGTTACTCCTTGGGATCAACAACAGTGAAAGAGGAGCAAATAAAACGGGATCGGGCAGTGGGAGATGTGAGGCTGGATTAGTAACAATAAAGGTTTTAGCTATTCCATGGGTCTTTGTAACTATGCATTGACTAATCATTGAATGGAGGCTGCCCCAAGAAAGGAGTATAACTTTGGACACAGTGATTCTCTTCAGATGAGGGCATGAGGGCAGTTACTGAGAGGATGGAAGCTTGAAGCTGGTATAGAATGTGTTAGAAACCTGGATTCCATGTTGATGTGTCCATGACTGTACCTTTTTTTGTTGTCAAGTGGCTTTAATGCAAAGATATTTAAAATCTTCTGTCGGTGGACCAAACACTCCATTATTCTTTGAATAGTGGTGCTAGCTTAGGTCCTTCTGGGAGGAAAGGCAAAACAATACCTAGCATATGCATCAATGCCAATCAGAAATAATTGTTCTTTCCGGAGTAGCGTATGTCTGTCTTCCACCAAGTGGCTACTTAGACTTCTGGGATGGTGCCTTATCGGGGAATTAGCATTGGTCTTGGTTGCTTACAGTTGGACTTTAGGCAGCAGCACTGGCTAAATAAGCTTTCGTGAGAGAGGGCTCATGTCCTTGGACCCCAAAATCTTTGGTAGCTATGGCTATCCAGTTCATGTGTCCATTGGGCCAGTACTAAGGTAGCTGATGGACAAAATCTGAATGATGCCAACTGACCTAGTCAATCTATTTACTTAGTTCTTCTTCCATGGTGGATGTTTTTTGATGGGTTTTGGCATGTGATACAAAGATTGTCACAGGTCATGCCTATATTTAATATCCTTATTTCACAGATTGCATTGTCCTCTCATCTGAATCCTTCCAAGCCCCTTATCCCTCAGCCACTTACCAAAGTTCATAAGTCTACACACATTCTGAAAAGTAGATACCTCTCTTTCTATACAAACTGGATGGCTAGGTTAACCATCCAAATATCTGTCCATTGAGAAGATTTCCTCTCGCTGTTGTTTTTCAGGGTTAGAGTGGGTATAGGGAGCAGCCAAGTCCATTTAAAGGTGAAAAATGGATAAAATAGAGGTGGATGACATGGAGGTCCTGACCATCTGCTCATGCCCTCTCACCCTGCTCATGTGTAATCCTGAATGAACCACTTCTATACTATCATGGATTGTTGCTGGTCACACTTGACCTTTTAAAGCAGTGGGCCTGGCAAAAGCCAGGTAAGTGATGGTAAATTCATGTGTCAACTTGGCTAGTCTGTAGTCCCATTTCGTTCAATCAAACACTAATGTAGGTGTTGTTTTGGAAATATTTTGTAAATATAATTAACATCTATGCTCAGTTAACTTTAGGCAAAGGAGATTATCCTTGGTAATCTGTGGGGGCTCGACCTAATTAATTTGAAAGGCTTTGAGAGCAAAACTGAGATTTCCCTGAGGAAGAAAAAAAATTCCCTATGGACTGAAGTCTTAGCTCCTGCCTAAAAAGTTTAAGCTATCATTCCTGATAGCCTGGCCTATAGACTTCTGACTTGCTTAGCCAGTCTTCCAAGTTATATAATCAATCAAGATTGTACCATAAACTGTTTTTTGAAAGGTATATAGTTCTCTGATATAGATGGCATCACCGTTATCTAGAATTTTAGTAGTCTATACTGTGACTCTTTAGGGCTTGCCATATACTTACACAACCTCTTTTCCTAACACAGACATCTCCAATACTACTCTACTAGGTCATATGGTCACTTGGTCACATTGGCAGGTCTTTAGGCACCAGAGTCTGAAAGCACATTCCTCTTATGTTCTACTCAAAGTCAGGGGCATTTTGTCATCTAATATATGAATCAGAGTAGTATTCCCAGAGGTGAAATATCCTATCTATAAAACTTAAAAGGTCTAACAAGTATTAAACTTCATTCTTGGTGGTAGGAAGTGAAAAATGCAAAAATGTATCCTTTACATGGGAGATGTCCTGGCATGTCCCTGAACTCCAAACCTGCCCCAAACATCGCTGACATAGTCAACCTTCTAATATTTACAGGGATTTTTCTCCAATTGTCTGCAGCATATTTGTCTCCAAGAATTACAACCTAGTTGCCACTTTTCATTCACCTAGTCTCATTAAGATGAAGTCACCTATCTGTGGGATTTCCACTTGGTCCAGTTCCCTTTAAACTATTTGTTACCAGGACAGTAGTGTTATCATAGGCCTGTGGCAAAAAAGATATATTATCTGTTTTAAGCAAATACTTAGAAATACTATTTCTGATCTTAAATCTTGATAAGGACAGAATAGAATATATTTGCAAGGTCACTGGTTGCATACCATGTATCTGAGGCTGTGTTAATATACTCTAGCAAAGAAGCCTCATTTCACACAACTGCAATGGGGGTTGCTACAAGTTCGAAATGGCAGAAGTCAGTGCTGTCCTCCAGAATCCATCTGGCTTTTTAGGAGCTAGAAACATGAATTAAATGGAGATACAATGGGCATCACCGCCCCAAGAATAGCTCTTACCTCTATCATTTCCTCCAGGATATGATAGTGTTTTAAATTTTTTCTGTTTTGGCTGGTGGAGGAGTGCTTTTAGAGGCTACCACTTGACCCTCCATATTATGTTAATTCTTATACCACAGGTCAAGGAGCCTGCCAACTACCTAGTATATCCATTTAATTTTTCATTTGGAGCCTAGGAAAATTACTACAATGTGAGTTCATAAATGAAGTGAACCTACTGTGAGCCAGAAATGGTCAAGATTACATTTATTACCTGTTTTCTATAACCTCCACTATAACAAAAGGAGCTGATGATGCTTTGGGTCCTAGATTATCAAAGCAAGTTTGGATTTGTGCACGAGTCATTAGTATCTTTGGGCATTCCGCTTTCCCTATTGCACAGCTACCGAAGTCAATGATGATAGGTTCATTTGAAGAAGGAATGGGGGAATAATGGTCACAGATCCTTGTCATAGTGTTGCAAGGTCCTTTCTTCTGGATACTTGATAGCTTCAATACATGAGTTTTGGGTCTGAAAACTGGCTCAAATTCAGAAACTACACAAAGTTTTGAAACTTTTAATTGGGGTAGCTACTCTTAGCTTCCCTTAATTTCTTCTCTTTGCATAGATTGAGAAATACTTTTAATATCTCCATCTTGTTCATAGGGACAATATGTTCTATTACCTAATTCCATAGCTCTCTATATTTTATATGGAAATCCTAATGGTGCACCAAACCTGTTGGATATAAGAATTAAACTTTCTCAATCTTTTCTGAGATTTTGCTACTTTTATGATTAAACTTTATTTTTCTGTCTTATGGAATAATAAGATGGGAATCTTCTTAAATACTGCTGTAGGGGACATTTTAGGATCTAATTGCTGATTAATCACATTCAGTCTTTCATATTTTTTTCTCCAAATCATCAATTTCCCTGAAGATAATAATCCAATTCCATTATCTATAAATACCATTTTGATGTGCTTTTTAAAGACCTAATACATTACTCCCTTCAGCGCATTCCAGTCTAGCACATACCAGTTGCTAAGAGTAAAAGTTTAACAAATTTCAGTGCCACTGCATGCCAAGAAATATCAGTATTCTGCCTGCAGACAGTAAAGGTATCCTTGTTGGCAGCTGGCCCCGGACCATCCGGTCTGCTTCCCTGTACCACTTCTGGCATTAACTATTGCAGATTGTGTTTTCCCAGCTTCTGACACAGAAATTTGTGTACAGGAAGCTAATTGGGTAGTGCCCTGGAGGGCGGGCGGGGGCGGGGGGAGGAGGAGGATCAACAAAGCAAAGCTCGCAAGAATGGGCAGAGGGAAACCTTAGGCTAGGCTGGAGTCATAGCCAAGACCAACTCTGGAACCTGGGAAGGCCCTAAACAGGGGTGGTTTTCTCAGCGACCTCTGGAAAGGGAGTGTTGTTACCTTTAGGAAGCTGGCTCTCTTTATCCAAGGGCAGTTGTTGGGAGACAGGAATCAGCTGACACCTGTTTAGCTGTTAAATCCACAGCAGCCAGGAGGAGGGATGTTTAATTTCGAAGCGCGCGCTCCTGTGTACGCGCGCGCCTCCGTCTGTGCGCGCGCGCGTGCGTTCTCCTGCGTGCACGTGCTCTCGTGCGTGAATGCGCTCTCGTGCATACAGGTGCTCTCATATATTCGTGTTTGGGCGTGAGCTGGATGTTGCGCATCCGGTATATCAGCTAGTCGTTAGGTAAGTACAGGATGTGATGATAAAGCCCTTTGTTACTTTTCACTCTTCTTTGTCTCCTTTAATTCTAAAAATTGACCTTCCAACTTACATTAAGACAAACTAGGTAATTGTAGAAAGAATTATAAAGAAATAAAGTATAGTTCTATGTACCCGAGATTTTGTGCAACTTTTCAAGGTAGTGATGTCCTCATTTCAGTGTGTTCCTGTCTATGAATTAGAACAAGGATACGGAAGATGAGTTACTCTAAATTTTATACAAGGTCTTTTTAAATATAGTTCCAAAATATATTGTATTTGAAACTTTGTTCATCTGCAGAAGATGATAAAATCTCTTTAAAATTTAAGAACAGATGCTCATTCCAAATCCATTTAGAACACTTTTTAGCTCTCGTATCTCAGTTATTTTCCATTGGTCTGGCCTAAGCTCTGACTGAATGTTGAATAAGATAGTGGCAATGGACAGAAAGGTTTAAAATGCATAGATAGTATCTTCTGTTACCTTTATTCTGTAAACAATATGGGATTTTACAACAGCTTATCTTAAAGGTACTTGCTGAAATAATGGGCATTATACCCACCCCCTTCAGAAAAAGGGAAAATTTTTCTGATGCTTGGAGTTTGTGGACGCAGGACGGTATATATAGTATTATCCTTAGATATAGTGTAGATAATGTAGGTGAAAGTGGCTGTAGACCTCATTTGAACTAGTTTTGTACTAAAAGAAGTAAGAAGAGTTTATTTTTTTCTTCTAATGCAATCAAGTTGCAAACTAAATTCAATATGAAGATTCACTTGCATTCACTATGGTAGATGACACTGACTACTTCCTAACTTCCATATGTGAGATTCAAAAAGGTGCACACTTTCATCTTCAGTGCTGTCATGGGTATTTGTGTCTGTGAGCATCTTTTGGGTTCTGCCATCAATTCGGCAAGTTACCTTCAATGCTAGTGGTGGTATTTTATCATGTTGCTTCCCCATGGTAAGTTCCAATCCTGTCTAGCTAGCTGTGACCACCTGTTCTCTCACACCTGTTTCAATTTATAAACCATATGCTGTAGTCACAGCTGAGAACCACTGTAGACATGATGTGACTTCTCATAAATATTTTATAAACTCAAAAGTTTCCTGCACTTTGAAATAATTTGAAGACACTGATTTTACTGAGACTAACATAGACTAACATAACTCTTATTATCACCATTATTTAAGCAAAGAAAGATGAAGTTTTTAGTCTTCTAAAATAACCTGTATCAATACTAGAACAGTGCTACTTAACGTTTTTTAACAAACACAACTGCAGCCTATGGTCAAATAATTTAAGTGCAGTAATTGGTCTGAAAAATATATGTGATTAGGAAATCCAAGGAAACATGTTTTTACATTGCATTTCCTATATGGAATAAGAGACACACTTCATAAACAGCCAAATATTCACCAAAAATCAGTGTCTTCTAATTGACCTAATGATTTTATCATTTTGAGATTTTAAGTGAATTTTTACAAACACATTTACAATTAATAAGAACCTAAAATCAAACTTTCTTAATAATTAAGAAACTTGTCTGGCTTATTAATTGAACAGATAAGAGATAAATCTGTTGAATTTCAGGCTTGGGTTGATACAAGAATAAAAGAATTATGGCCAGCACTCTGCTTTTCTATCTCCACTTCTCAGCTTTGTTTCTATAGGATGGTCTTTATATTTAGGGAATGGATGCTAATATTTTCTCAGACTTCATTCTTTCCTGTACAAGTCAAGTGCACAAGAGTTTCTTTATGGTAACACCGTAAAACAAACGTAAACAATAATAAAAACCAAAATAATAACAAAGAAGAAAACTTTCTCCCTAGAAGTCTTAATAAACATTTCCTCTCATATCTCTGATTATACTCTAAATTTTATGAAAGTAATATTTTAGACTGAGGAATGGGGCAAGTCAGTCAGGATCTAGCTCTAGGAATTAATTCCTCTGAGGCCACCTTCTTGACGATAGGGAAGGGGAGAATTTCCTTATGGAGGGAGAATGAATGTGGAAGAAGCCAATTTGTGCCTGCATCTCTCTATATATCTACAGATATATACATACACACAATACTGTATTGTTCTGTCATGTTCTTTAGACTTGGAATTTTATTATGAATGCTTTTCTATGTTAACAAGTAGTCTGCAAAAAAATAAGACTTTCATATGAAGTAAAGAACAACGGTTATTGCTAAGTTGGTCACTCTTGCATTGATAAATAATATAGAACATTTTTATCCTACTTACCTAGACTTTTTAAAGAGATGTGATAAAAAAGAGTAGCCAAAACGTTCTGATGTGGAAGTATATCTATGAAATAAGAAAACTTGACAAGAATAAATGTAATAGCAATAGAGCACTTACATTTTCCTTTCACTGTGGTATTTTTTTTAGTGCATAAATTCCTATTTTGTGGCAGAAATACAGTTCATTTTATTTTTTCTTATTTCTTTATTTGCTTTATTTCTTTATTTGGTCATAATTCTTTTATTCTTGGTTCTATCCAGGCTTGAAATTAGGAAGATCTACTTCTTGTCTATTTAGTTAGTAAGCCAGGCAATTTTCTTTATTATTTAAGCCAGTTTAATTTTTAGATTTCTGTTATTTGCAAAGCATAATTTATAAAACTTTACTTCTTTTAAATTCTCAAAAATGAAAAAGTGTACTTTGAATAATGCTTATCACTTTGGCAACAGCGTGCCAAACACAGACTTGTTATGCGAGTTTTGTGTCTTTAAGTAGGTAGTTATAATTGTGGAATATTGGATTTGGAAAGTTCCCTCAGAGATCATCTGGGCCAGGGACCCATAACTAGCTCCTTGCTGACCATAACTGACTTTGCTAATTCCTCTTCTCATTTACATCCCACTTACTGCTGCTTTCACACTGCAAAGGCAGAGATGACTAGTTGTCACAGAGAATGTATGGCCTGCAAATTAAAAATGTTTACTAACTGGCTCTTTATAGAAAATGTTTGCCAACACATGTTTCAGATTATGGGTGGCAAATAGGTTTCCTATTACTGGAAATCTTGGGGAAACTCATGGTAGTTTCCTTTAGAGCAGTTTGGATGTTTGGGGAAGAGTATAATGAACAACCGACGTTTGCTTGTACATACATCTGTTTATACTAGCAATCACCCTCAATTTAAAAATATTGGAGAAAAATAGTTGGATGAATGGAATGGTCTTCGAAGAGATGGTGAGTTTGTTTCTAGGTATTGCTTTGTGTCTTTGGATAAATCATTTAACTTTTTAGTCAGTGTTTCCCCTCTATAAACTAAAAAAGCATAACAATACCCAGCCTAATGATATCATAGAGTGACCACCATGGTCAAATGTGAAAACATGTGAAGTGCTTTTAGTAGTACTGGGCTAAGAGAAAAATGCTAATAATTCCTGCATTATAAAGCTTTGTTGGAAATGGCCACACAAATAACATCTCTGTACCAGGCCACTTTTGACTGTATGTTACTTATAGGATTTATGATCTTAGTTGTAGAATTATTATACTATATATGTTTTATATTATGTATACATATAATCTTTGTTCTAGAATCATTATACTATACATACATATATATGTACACACATTCAGAATCATTATACTATATATATGTATAAGTATATATTAACGATTCTAGAACAAATAATGTGTTCGTATGTATTATTCTAGAATAAAGAGTATATAAATATACATGTATTTGTATAATTTTAATGCTTCTTGAAAACAACAAAATAATGAATAGAACATTTGTATTTCCAATTAAGATGATAGACTAATACAAGTAAAAGTGACCCTAAAAATAAATGGTCAGAAGGGATAGAATTTCTCCTCTTCCCTAAATATATTTATTTATATGGAAGTGTGAGGTTTTATAACTGGCATTCATCAAATACTTAATTAAGCCAAAGTAGTATGGTGAGCACTTTGCATATGCTGGCAGATTTAACTTCCTTATTAGTCTGTACTTTAGGTGCTATTATTATTCTAATTTGGCATATGTAAATCCAAATCATCTGGTACCAAAGCCTTAGTCCTTTAGTGTACATTACTACCACTTAAGGAGTGTTAACTATGTCCAGGGCACTGGAGAAGGAGCATCCAAGAGGTGCTGGACAGAAGGCCATCATTCATATATAAAGTGGGCATGTTAACAAGAACCCCAACAAAGATTCCTCACACTTCTTGGAGCCAAAAAGTACTCATGTCCGGGAAATACTGTATTTCCTCCCTTATAAGACACAACTACGTAAAGGAAATAGGCATAGAAATGTCAAACCCTGAGCCAAAGACAGACCCAAGTCCAAGGGCTTTAACTGGCACAGGGATGAAGCTTGCTTTCATGTTGCCACAAAAAGTTTCTACTTACATCAAAGTAATGAGTTTGAAATGATCACTGTGAGGCTATGAGCTACTCTTCATCTGATAAAGCGTAGAGTAGTGAGGGAAGGGATTTGGAAGGGGAGGAATTTGGAAGGTCATCATCAGCAGGACTGTAGCAAAAAGTTGTAACAATTTTAGAAAATATACATCATAACTGCAGTTTCAAATATTTCATATTTTTTTTCTATTTGTGATATTGCCATCCCACAGTTAGCCACTATGTTGTACTAAAAATGTTTTATTTACCCCAACTCCCCCCTGCAGTGGTATTGTACTCCCTCAAGAGCCTACTCATTTATCTTAAGCATGCTTTACCTTGACATTTTTAAAAAGAATACTCCCCCACCCCAACTTTTAAAAGTATATATGCACAATATGTAAACATAAGAAACAAAGAATACGAAATCATCCATGATTATAAGCAGTTTATATTTTGATGTATCTTTCTAGTATCTGCTGGTATCTCCATATTTGCAAGCATGTTTTTTTGTGTGTATACATACAGTGAAGTCTACATTTTTATGACAATGCAGTATATGTCAAGAATTTTTTCATATCATGAATATTTACTAATTCAGAGCCCCAAACCAGGAGTAGATTGATTATCAAGAATACACTACAGTGCAACTATTAAAAAAAATGTAATCTAGCTTTTTGTAGGGACAGTAATTTCTTAGAAAATGATAACAGATCTCTGGATAGAGGTTGGCTGAGTTACAATTAAAATATTATATTTTCTTAGTCTTCAATTTAGAATGAAACACAGGGCAATAGAGTATATACAATAACCATATTACTTCTAAGCAGTTTTAAAATTTATGGTATTAAAATACTAGCAAGAGATATTTTGCCATTTAATTATTTTAAAACCTATTCATGTGGTATGGTCAAAGAAATTCACATATAAACTTATGGCTATAATCAAAATATAGAAGTGAACACGCCTGCATACATCCCTTCTCTGGTACTTCCTTTTGCCCTCTGCTGCTTTCAAAATAATTTTAAAAAGTCTTGATGCGTATTGCTCAGAGATGATTTAACAATTCCATGTTCAAGATGCTTGTATAGTAAATATAACAAAAAGATATTTGCAAGTTGGTTCATTCACTAGTTCTGTTTTTGGTTATACTTTCTTACTTCAAAACATTAAAAAAACTTAGTGTGCAAAATAAAGGTAGAAATTTGTCCTCGATACACACAGGCACTTTATTAAAAAATGAACTTTGGAATTATGTTTATAATCTGAAACTATCTTCTCGATATGGAGATACTATGAAAGAGCCCTTCCTTCATCCTTTCTCTCTTCTTTGCCCCTTCGGGGTTAACGATGGTAATTGATCTCTGTTTTGGTATTCCTACGGTACTGTATTATTTCTTGATTGCTGTCCTAAAACCTACCTTACATTTTTTTTTAATTGTACTTTTATTAAACTTTCCTTACATTACTCAATTGGACTGTGCAATATATTTATTAATGCAAACTTGACTGAAACCAGCTGAAGGTTTCAGGTGATAGTAAATATCATGAAAAAAGAAATAACAATATCACTGCAGTAGGTTGTTAACTTCCTGACAGCAGACACTATCTCTGTCTTGCTAACTAAT
The DNA here is from genome assembly GCF_014176215.1 of Rousettus aegyptiacus. Lineage (NCBI taxonomy): Eukaryota > Metazoa > Chordata > Mammalia > Chiroptera > Pteropodidae > Rousettus > Rousettus aegyptiacus. The sequence continues at coordinate 15,420,558 of NW_023416285.1, forward strand.
AATGTGGCCTCATTACTTAGCACAATAGACATAACATTGAAACATACAACAATGCAATTTGTAAATAACAAATATTTGAATGAAAGAATGAGGATCGAAAAGGCATGCAAGAAGATCACTCAAATCTTTTAAATCTTTGCCAGGATTTTACAATAATGATAAGATATGGCATCCAAGTTTTATTCTGAAACTATTCTGATATGAATTGAAAAATTTTAATATTATGATTCGATGCAAATATAATTATACTAGGTTGGACAGTGTCCTTCTTCCTCTACTCAACTTATGTCCACCCAGAATCTGATCTTAATTGAAATATGATCTTTGGAGAGCTAATTAAGTTAAGATGAGGTCACACGGGATTAGAGTGGCCTTTAATCCAATGATTGGTGTACTTCTAAGAGGGAAATTTGGACACAGAGGCATACATAGAGGGAAGACAATGTGAAGAAACACAAGAGAGAAGCCATGTGAAGATGGAGGCTGAGGTTAGAGAGAGATGTCTATAAGACAAAGGAACATCAATGATTGTTGAAAACCAGCAGAAGCCAGGAGAGAGGCATGGGATAGAGTCTCTCTCTGAACCTCTAAGAGGGAACCAACCCTGCTGACACCATTATTTCAGACTTCTGGCCTCCTAAATGATGAGAGAATACATTTCTGAGGTCTTAAGCCATCCAGTTTGCAGTAATTTTTATTAGTCCTAGGAAACTAATACAATGGTTCATTTATTCCAAAATATTTATGAACACCTAACATGTGCCTGACTTGAGCCTAGGTTGCGGTGATGTAATGGTATACAAGACTGTCTTCATGGCACATATTGTGTTGAAATGTCAGTAAACAAATGTACAAGTAAGCATGAGACACCACGTTAAGGGGCAGTAACAACTATAAAGGAGTAAAGCAGGGTGCAGCAGAGAGTTACTGAAGTATACTTTTTGTGTAAAGTAATCCCAGACTTCCCGAGGATGGTGATGTTTGATAAGAGACTAAATTGAAATGAAGAATCAAAATATGTATACTTGAAACTAATTTAAATAAATATATTTAAAAAAAAATATGTGAAGATCTGGAATAATGGCACTCTAGACCAAGAGAACACACATACCTTGAGGTGTGAACAAGCTTAGTGTATTTGAACACAGAAGACTACTGTGTCAATAGTATAATGAACAAGTCAGAGGAAATTATTGAGGAGAAAGAGCATGGTGATGTCACAGTGGCCCTCTTACAACTTAGTAAGGAATTTTTATTCTAATTCTAATTATAAGCCATTGTAGATTGTATACCTGGGGGAAGAGTTTACTTTTTTAAATTCATATTTTAAAAACAACATTTGGCTTTCGTGTGGATAACAAGTATAACAGGCACGTGTGGAAGTATGAAGATCAGTTTGCAAGGTATTACAGTCATTTCGGCAGGGTATCACCATAGCTTGGTCTAGAATGTTGGCAGTGGAGGTCATGAAAGGAATTTAAGGTCAGGACAAATTTTGATGGAAGAGAAAACAGAATTTGCTGCTAGATATGAAGATATGAGCTGTGGAAGAAAGACAAGGATGAAAGACAAATTCTGATTATTCAGCCAAAGCAGTTAGTAAATGGCGGCGCAGTTCACAGCAAGTGAAAAAAAGAAATGTGAAACAAGAAAAGCTTAATTTCACGGCTGCGATTAAAATGCCTGTAGTATATTCCATGGAAAGGTCAACTAGATCATTGGATATTAGTGTCTGGCTCTTGGGAGTAGTTTTTCTGTGGAGACAAGCAGAGAAATGGGACAATACTTGTAGGGGAAATGGTATTTCGGGAATTTAATTATATTTATATTTTTAATATAGGATGTATCACAGCATGTTTGTCTGATGACGGGCATAGTCTAGAATATAGAAATGTAAGAAGGATGGTAAAATTGCAGAGGCATTGTCAGTGAGGCAAGTAGGAAGGGTGCAGTGGGCAAACGGAAGGGTTGCACTTAGCTAGCAGCAGTGTGGTGACTTTGCTAAATTAACAGTTGATAAGTAGAGCCCTGGGTATCCAATGGTGAGCCATGCTTTGGTTCAACAAGAGAACACAAGGGAAATTTAATGCTCATAGTTCCTACAAGAAATATGTGGAATGTCTTAAGAGTCTACACGGGAGGTCAGGCTGGGTGCAGGAAGAGAGAGTAATGGGAGCGGGGACAAATGCCTTTGTTAGGGTCTGTGCGTAGAGGCTTTAGAGTTCCTGGGCTAAGGCCCCATTGATCAGTTTAAATCAGGGAACATGATTTGAGTAAACTTCGTGGGGGGCCTTATCTAAAGAGCATACATGGGGAAATTCCTGGGGGAGGGAAGGCTGTTGTGCTCACAAGGGCTGCTGGGAAAGCCATATCAGAAGCTTACATTCGCTTGTGACTATGGGCTATTGTTGAGAGCATGTGCTTCTTGGCAGGGCTAGTGTCCTTCAAGGCCTCTGCAGCCTGCTTAGCCACACAAGATAGATGCCAAGGCAGCAAGAGCATCAAGTAGTTTAGCCAAACCATAGATAAGCAGAGTCTGTAAGCAGACTCACTTTAGTAGAAGGCAAAATGGGTGAATGTAGCTTTAGGCTGTTGGATATATTCGCTGTCACTAAATTAAGTAATTTTCTTCTAATTGCTTCTATTTTTCTTAGGGATAAGGAAGCTTAGAATGAAGAGTAAGGGAGAGGGTTTAGAGTTTTGAGAAGGGAAAAAGTTATTTAAAAATCATGTCAGAGAGTAGAGAGTAAAATATCAAGTAGACACAGGATGATTCCATCGCCTGGCATGCTGAGGGCCCGCTTAGGATCTGTGGTTGTAAATTAAAGTGAGACCAGCCATCGGGGTTCAGTGATTTTCTCTGAACTGCTTAGGGGAGGTAAGGAAGAGCTAGAGTTGGGTTGAGCTGGGCTCAGATTTTGTGAAGTCAGTACAATAAAAGGTCAATAATTATGTACGCATGCACAATGTGATGGGCTTTGGAATTTAAACTGGTAAAGAGGAAAATAAGGACATTAAAGTAGTAAAGGACACTTATAAAAAGTTATTTAAAAAGGCATGATTAATTATTGGAGGTTCCAGTGGATAAGAAATTTGTTAGACTCATAGATGCTAAAGTGAGTAAGCTAGATTAAAATGTCAGGTAGAATCTGCAAAATAAATATAAACTAAGCCAATTAGATTGAATTCAAGAAAACAGACACATTGATTAACTGATAAATTAGGGAAAATCTTCAGATATTATTAAAATATTTCCTCTAAAATTTATGAAGTAGAAGTTGGTTTGAAATGAATGTTATTTTCCTGAGGTTTAATTCATTATGTTTTCTTGCTCTTTCTTAATTTAAAATTGTAGGGTATTTGGGCAAAACTGTTTAACAGCACACAATGTTGTTTATATAATACTCATAAGAAATACCCACTTCTTCACATAGAAGTACGCTGTGATTATTCTAGAATTAGAAATATATATAATTTTTCATAAATTCCTTGATTTAGTTTTTGTTTACCTGTTACAGTGAAAGAGGATTTAATTTTTTTATGTAACAACCTTATTTGCATCATGAATCAAAGTGGGTAAGAAATAACTCTTTTACTACCAGAAATAAGGCTTGATCTTACTTTGATTCAGCTCCTTTGGAAATTTTTTTCTTTTCTATTTTCATACTTATTCTTTAGATGTTTTAGGGAGAAATTTAAATATGAAGTCCTAGGACTTAGTAAATATTATATTAAATATTTGACAATGAAGAGGGAAGTTTATTTTCATTGTTTGATATATGCTATTACAAAGCACACAAAAATCACATTACTGTGTTTTATCTGTGCATCGTATATTTTTATCAGAGTTAAAGATCAATTTTATTATCAAGAACAGCTAATTAGTAGGTTATATGTTTTATGCCTTCTCTCAACCTAATGATTTATTTATTATGTTAATGGCTGTTTTCCAGACGATTGGAATATCAACATGAGTTTTTTAGTGCCCTTCTTCACAATCATGTTTTACTTTATTCCACTTTTATTTAATTGGTTTATTTGAAAATTTAAAAGTTAAGTCAGTAATTTCTAGGTTTTTTTTTTTCAATAATGTAACTAATTTTTAAAAGGTTGTTGTAGAGACTTGTACTTCAGCTTAGGATGTAGAAAACTACAAAAAAACATTGCTTTTACAACAGGGAGAAAGGTGGATAATCTATAAAATCGTATGTTTTCTTGAGCTCATCAGAAAACTGAAGATGCAAGGAAACCAAGTACAAAGAGGGACTAGCCCCTCTGATGAGAGATGGGGCCACAAATGATCTGACCCTTAGCAGAGAACAGAGAGGTATGTTCACTTTACAAGTGGGTAACAAGAAGTCAACTAAAATTTTAATGAATCGTTAAAGGCCAAATGTGGGTTTGTAATAGCAGAAGGAAAGCTTGTAGCTGCTTTCAGGCTTTTCCCATAGACCTCAACTTAGGAACCACATCAAGGATGGGGACAGAGGAGAGAGCCCTCCTCCATGGAGCAGGCATGAATGAAGAATGAAGTGATCAGTGCCTGAGGAAGGAGGAGGATAGGGAAAGAGCCTTACCTACATCCCAATCTCTTCCTTTCTTCTATAAAGTAAAAGTGGTAAGCCATTTGCGGGCAGGAACTGTACATATTCCAAGACATAGGGCTTAGGCAAAGATTCAGAGTTTCTTGGGAAGAAAGAGAAAAAGAAGCCCATCTGCCTCTGGCCACTTGTGTCTGGAGGAGGGATAGAACACTATCCCAAGACACAAAAATCCATTACCATTGGGGAAAGGGTAGAAGCAAAAAACCCCTCCAACCCTGAGAAAGAGTCAGGAAGGTGGTTAGTTCCCACAATGATACCATGTAGAAATACATATGTATACATCTACATCTACACCTACACCTATACATATACACATACACACACATACACCTACACATTTAATACACATATATGTATACATATACACATACATAGACATATATGTGTACACACACACATACATATACACATATACATATAAAAGCAAGAGAGAAAGGGGGAGAGAGAAATGAATCTCAGTAGGAGCAGAAGTATTAGATAAGAGCCAACACCATATGTGATAAAAACTATTAACAAACTGGGAATAGAAGAAAATTTCTTCACCTTGATAAGCGGTATCCATAGAAAAAAAAGCTGCAGTTAATATTCTTAATAGCAAAGGAATGACTAACCGCTTTCCCCCTTAGATGAGAAACGAGGTGGAATCTTTGCTCTTACAACTCCAGTTCAGTAGTGAACTAGACATTTTGACCAGTGAAATGATGCAAGATAAAGAAGAAAAAGACATACAAATTGTAAAAGAAAAAATGAAATGGTTTTTATTCACTGATGGCATGAGTACTTCATAGGAAACCTTTAAGAATTTATAAATAAAGCTACAGAATTTGTACGTATTTTGTCAAGGTCTCAGGATGTAAGATCCACATACAGAAATCAGCTGTGTTTCTATATACTACTAAAAATGAACAAGTAGAAACAAATTTAAAAAATAAATATCAATTATAACAGCATCAAAACTTTGAAATATTTAGGAATACATTGAACTTAATGTATGCAAGAAATGCAAACTAAAACCTAGAGAAATATTGATGATAGCAATCCAAAGAGACACAAAAAAATGGATATTACATGGTAATGTTTCAAAAAACTCAATATTATTATGATAGTAATCCTAATGGTGCCAATTAAAATTCCAATAGACTTCTTTCCTGTAGAAATTGAGAAGCTGATTCTGAAATTTATATGTGAATGCAAAACAGCTAAAATAACTAAATAATTTAGAAAAATAAGAACACAGATGACACAATGCTTGATTTGTAAGGTTTAATATAAAGTTATAGTAATTAAGATAATGTGTTGTTGGGAAAAGGATAGACATATAGATCATTGTAACAAAATAGTCCCGAAATAGACTCACACATAGTTAATTGATTTTTGACCAAGTTGTCAAGATAAGTCAATGAAAAAAGGATAGTCTTTAAACAAATGAGCAGGTGGACATCCATTTGTAAAATAGGAACTTCAACCCATGAAAAATTAACTGAAAATGAACCATAGGTACAAATGTAAAACCTAAAACTATAAAACTTCTCAAAGAAAATATAGAAGAAAAATTTTGTGACTTTAAGCAACAGTTTACATCAAATCATAAGCTATAAAAGAAAAATGAGAAAATGCATTGCTGTTGTTTAAGCCACCCAAGGTGGTATTTTGTTATGGCACCCGTAGCAAACTAGGACTATATCCATCTATTAGGATGGTTAACATTTTTAAAACTGACAAAACCAAGTTTTTATGAGGATATAGAGCAACTGGGATTCATGTATAGTCCTCTGTAGCCTCAGGGGATTGGTTCCAGGACCTTCTCCCTTCACCAAAATATGAGGATGCTTAATTAAGTCCCTTATATAAAGTGGCTTAGTATTTGCATATAACCGACACATTCTCCTGTGTACTTTAAATCATCTCTAAATTACTTATATACCTAATGCAATGTAAATGTTGCATAAATAGTTCTTATACTGTATTGTTTAGAAAATGATAACAAGAAAAAAATGTCTGTACATGTTCAGAACAGACACAACCATCATGGGCCTAACTACACAGTACATGTCAGAAACAACATTTAAAAAAATATATTTTTCATCTGAGGCTGGTTGAATCTGTGAATATGGAGTCTGTGGGTAAAAAGGGCCAACTGCACATTGCTGGTGGGAAAACAAAATGATACAACCACGTGGGAAACCATTTATCATCATGTGAAATGTCCACTTTATGTCTTGACAGTCCCATTTCTAGATATTTACTTAATAGAAATGAAAAAATCTGACTACGCAAAGACCTGTACCTAAATTTTTTATTGCAGCTTTATTTGTAATGGTCGAAAAGCATAAATAATCTAAATGTCTGTTGACTGGGAACGGACAAAACTGTGGTGCATCCACACTATGGAATATGATTGAGCAATTGAAAGGTGTGAACTATTAATACATGCAATAACATGAACAAATCTTTCAAATATTATTCCAAGTAAAGGCCTGATAGGGAAGACTACATACGGTATGATTTTGCTTGTATGACATTCTTGAAATGCAGAACTAAAGGTAGTGTTTTAAGGTGCCAGGATTGGATTGAAGACACTGATTGCAAAGTACTACAAGGGAAGAGAAATTTCATGTGTGGTGGAGGAAATATCCTGTGTCCTGACTGTAGTACTGATCATGACTGTATATACTTTTCATCACTCCTAAAACTATACATCAAAGAGAATGATTTTTGCTATAGGTAAATTATACAGTAAACATGATTTTTAAAAAAGAAAAACAAAATGTAGAGAATAAAATGAAGTAAAGTCTAAGAACTATTATATATTGAATAAAACATTAGCTTAACAACTGACATAATGATAGCATTTAGAGAGTTTGTATACTTACTAATTCAAGTAATGTGTATTAAATGCATAATTTGACATAAACATTCCATTAAGAACTTCATAGAATATAGAAAAAATGTAAATTAGAGCCTTTGCTGCTTGTAACAATCTATTGAGAGAAGCATTCATGAATACAAATAGCTGTATAACTATAGATGCGATATTTAAATTATTCTCTAAGTGCTATAATATCACTAAAAAATTGAATTTTGATTGAAGATACTTGGGAGGGCTTCAGTGAGGAGGTGACATTTGAATTGAACTCTTCAGTTTTCTGTTGTTTACCAATCTCTTGATAGCTGTAAGTATATATTTGCATGATGCAAAATTCCAATGTATCTCCATATGATTTTTTACGTATATAAGGTGTTTAAAGATGTTAAGTGCATTTGCAATTGCAATTTGCAGTGCACTTGTGGGTACCATTAAACCCTTTCTTTTCCACAGGTCATGTTGTTTCCATAGTAACAAATGTATTTCAAAGTGAATAGCAACTTTGGAATCACTCAACTAGTACTCAGGAGACTGCTAAGATTCTGCTAAGAAAAATGTTAATCTGTATTTCTTTTCTAGGCTATGTCTATCCATCTATTGTCTTTTCTGTAAGGACATATTCAAGAACAGTGATGTCATCTAAGTTATTAACATGGATTAATGAACAAGAAAAACACTTGTTTTTCTCATGTATTAGGCAGGCACAATGGTTCTCCATCCATGCCATTGGCACTCCATTATTTTACTTATTAATTTGATACATAGTGAGAGCCTATCATATACTAGGCACTTCGCTCTATATATTTTATAGATGAAGAAACAGACCCAGGGAGCTTATATCATTACTGTCATTCCATAAATAGAGATGTTCTTTTGATCAAAGATACAGTATATATTTCTCTCATTTAAGCAGTTTCTCTACTGGAGTGTGGTTTCTGACATCTGAAGATTTGTCTTTTGTTTTATCTAGATGCCAATCTGTTTTGGTTAGGGTTTCAAAGTTCAATTTGAATACCTGTTATAAATGCAATTATGAAGCTGGGAGAAGCATTTGGCCATTAAACTGCAACCAACTAGCTTTTAAAAATGAGAAAAAATTTAGGGAAAAATTTTGTCTTTAACCTGCTGGTTATTAAGAGTGGAATTCTCCAGGGATCAATGCAAGGGTTCTGCAGACTTATTTAACTACCTTTTAATATAAAAGCTCTGGAAGACAGAGCACTTAATGAGATGATCAAGTTTACAGATGAAAGTATGGCCTTCTGAGCTGAGAAATCCCAAGCTAATGGGAATAAACTTCAGCAATTGCTCATGAGGCAGTGTGAATGCTCAGAGCTGGGGTAGATGAACTTGAGAGCAGGCAAGCATAAAGTTTTACTTTTAGTCAAAAATAATTCAGACCAAACAGATGAAAATAAGACCTCTAAGTGGTTTATATGACCTAGGAAAAGATACTTTCATTTGCTATTAGCCTAGGGTATTTTCTCTGAATAAAAGAATAACTTTCTCTTGAGTATCCTTAGGGAAGAAAAATAAAAGAAAGAAAAGAAAATGAACCTATTGCTTTGCTTTGCTCTTGATTTCTGCATGCAATTTCTGTACTTCGAGAAAGAAAGGGCCTTGCTGAAGGCAACTGAAACAACTGAGAAGTTAGAATGATTCCCCCCCCCCCCATGGGAGTATTTAAACCAACATAAACATAGGCTGTAGGGGCACACTTTTAGTCTAAGAAAAGAATAAATACCTGTGAATGCACCATCACCCTAGGAAAATTCAGCCGATTAATTTCAAATTAAGCCCAGAATTTTAAACTCGTGAATTTAATATTTAAGAAAAATGTGATAGGAACTCAAATAATTCATTCTAATATTCTATTAGCAAAAGAACCCATGCAGGGAAAAAAGGGCATCTCTCTAACTTAGACCATTCACCGTGATCATACTTAAAACTCTTTCAAAACTCTGGGAGGTAAAGATTCTTATTCCCTTACGGGAAGTTAGGAAATTAACTTTCAAATAGGTTAGTTGAATTTATTCTCATCAAATAGGTAGACAGGGATATAGCAAAGATTTAGACTGTTTCCAATCTGGTGTCTGTTTTTTTGCACTGTGTACATTGTATTAAGTAGAGGGAAGATGGGAGTTTCCAAAGCAAACCTTTTTCACTCAGTATAAGCTTGACCGGACTCGAGAGGAAAACTGTGAATTATTGAGACAATAGAAAGGGACAGAAACCCACATAGTTTTAATCCATATTTACATCACTATTGATAAGAAAAGCTTTCTAATTCAAAAATCAATATACTTTATTATTAGACACTACATATACCTATATCAAATAATAGCAATATTTATTGATCTTTTGAAATACTTAAATCACTTTCTTTAATTTTTACATTAATCCTACAAAGAAGATATTTTTATTAACCGAAAATCTGATTCTTGATTCTCAATGCTTCCTCCTGAATCTGTCTCAGATCTTTATTCTTTCTACATCCACAGTGCTAATTCTCTGTTTAAGGCTCATTCTTGAACTACTTCCTTGTATTTATAACAAGGCTCCTGCCTGCAATTATGCCCCATCCGAACTTCTTTCACTTTCTGTCCATTTATCTAAAATGCAACTCCTGCACTTACTTGAATACTCCATGCCCTATAAAATTAAGTCAGCATTTCTTTTTTTAAAAAAAATAGTTTATTTTAATTAGCTTCAGGTATATAGTACATTGATTAGACATTTATATCGTTTATGAAATGATCCCCCTAATTGCTCCTTCTCTCCTCTGGGTTTCCACCTAGCTAATATATTAATGCTGACTGCATTCCCAATGCCGTGCTCTCCATCTGAGTGACCATCTATCAACTGCTAATTTGTACTTCTTAACCCTTCACCCCATTCTCCCAGCCCCCCAACCCTCCTCCCCTCTGTCCATCACCAGATTGTCCTCTATATTTGAGAGTCTGTTTTTGATTAGTTTTTTCTTTTTGTTCCTTAGATTTCTCATATAAATGAAATCATATGGTATTTATCTTTCTCTGATTTATTTCACTCAGCGTAATAACTTTTAGGTCCATCCATGTTGTTGCAAATGGTAGGATTTCAATTTTTTTAATAGCTGAGTAACATTCCATTACAGATACGAATCATAACTGCTTTATCCAAGCAACTGTTGATGGGCATTTAGGTTACTTCTATATCTTGGCTATGGTAAATTGTGCTGCCATGAATATTGGGGTGCATAGATCTTTATGAATTATTGTTTTGGTTTTCTTTGGATAAACACCCAGAAGTGCAATCACCATGTCAAAAGATATATCCATTTTTAATTTTTTGAGAAACCTCCATACTGTTTTCCGTAGCAGCTGTACCAATTTTGCTTTCTTACCAACAGTGTACGTGGGTTCCCTTTTCTCCACATCCTCACCAGCACTTGTTGTTCTTTGATATATTGATGATAGCCATTCTGGCAGGTGTGAGGTGATACCTCATTGTGGTTTTAATTTGTATTTCACTGATGATTAGTGACCTTGAGCATCTTTTCATTGGCCATCTATATTTCCTTTTTGGAGAATTATCTGTTCAGGTCTTCTGCCCATTTTTTAATTGGATTGTTTTTTTCTTCTTGTTAAGTTGTATGAGTTCTTTATATATTTTAGATATTAACCTCTTATCAGATGTATCATTAGCAAATATCTTCTCTCAATCAGTCGGTTGTTTTTTTGTTTTGTTGATGATTTCCTTTGCTATACAAAACTTTTTAGTTTGATGTAGTCCCCTTCGTTTATTTTTTCTTTTGTTTTTCTTGCCTGGGCAGATATATCCAAAAAGAAATTACTGTTAGTAATTTCAGAGAGTTAACTGCCTATATTTCCTTCTAGAAGCTTTATGGTTTTGGGTCTTACATTTAAGTCTTTAATCCATTTTGAGTCTATTCTTGTATATGGTGTAAGAAAGTGGTCTAGTTTCTTTTTTCTTTTTTTTGCATATATCTGTCCAGTTTTCCCAACATCATTTATTGAAGAGATTGTCTTTACCCTATTGTATAGTTTTGCCTCCTTGTCATATAGTAAGTGAGTGTATAGGTGTGGATTTATTTTTGGGCTCTCTATTCTGTTTCATTGATCAGTGTATCTGTTTTTATGCCTGTACCATGCTGTTTGGATTACTGTAGGCTTTTAATATAATTTGATATCAGGTAATGTGATACCTCCAACTTTGTTCTTCTTTCTCAAGATTGCTGTGGCTATTTGGGGTCTTTTATGTTTCCATATAAATTTTAGGATTATTTGTTCTAGCTCTCTGAAAAAAATGCCACTGGTATTTTGATAGAGATTGCACTGCATCTATAGATTGCTTTGGGTAGTATGGCCATTTTAATGATGCTCATTCTTTCTATCCATGAGCATGGTATATGCTTTAATTTATTTGTATCTTAAGGAAAATGCTTTTAGCCTTTCCTTACTGAGTATGATGTTAGCTATAGGTTTATCATACATGGCTTTAACTATGTTGAGGTATGTTCCCTCTATTCCCACTTTTCTGAGAGTTTTTATCATAAATGGATACTGGGTTTTGTCAAATTCTTTTTCTGCATCTGTCACTATGATTGTATGGTTTTTATCTTTCGATTTGTTAATGCGATGTATTACATTAATTGATTTGTGGATACTGTACCACCTTGTATCCAAGGAATACATCCAATTTGATCATGGTGTATGATATTTTTAATGTATTACTGAATTGGGTTTGCTAATATTTTATTAGGATTTTTGGATCAATGTTCATAAGAGATATCGGTCTATAGTTTTCTTTTTTTGTAATGTCCTTGTCTGGTTTTGCAATCAAGGTAATGGTGGTCTCATAAAAGAAGTTAGAGAGCCTTCCTTCTTCTTGAATATTTTTGGAAAAGTTTGAGGAGAATAGGTGTTAATTCTTCTTTGAATATTTGGTAAAATTCACCTATGAAGCCATCTGGTCCAGGAATTTTATTTTTTGGGAGGTTTTTGATTACTGATTCTATTTCATTGGTGATAATCGATTGGTTCAAATTTTCTGTTTCTTCCTGACTCAGTCTTGGGAGATTGTATGTTTCTAAGAATGTGTTCATTTCTTCCATATTGTCCAATTTGTTGGCATATAATTGCTCATACTATTTTCTTATGATCCGTTGTATTTCTGTGGAGTCTGTAGTTATTTCTTCTCTTTCATTTCTGATTTTATTTATTCTAGTCCTCTCTCTTTTTCCCTTGATGAGCCTGGCCAAGGTCTGTCAATTTTATTTATCCTTTCGAAAAACCAACTCTTGGTTTCATTAATCATTTGTATTGTTTTTCTAGACTCTATTTCATATATTTGTGCTCTGATCTTTATTATTTCCTCCCTTCTATTCTGGGCTTTGTTTGCTGTTCTTTTTCTAGTTATTTTAAATGTAAGGTTAGTTCGTTTATTTGAGCTTCTTCTTGTTTCTTGAGGTAGGCCTATATTGCTATGAATTTCCCTCTTAGGACTGCTTTCGCTGTGTGCATAGATTTGAGTCCTTGTGTTTTCATTTTCATTTGTCTCTCAGTATCTTTTTATTTCTTCCTTGATCTCATTAATAACTCGTTCATTGTTTAGTAGCATGTTATTTAGCCTCCATGTGTTTGTGTATTTTCCACTTTTTTTCTTGTAGTTGATTTCTAGTTTCCCCATGATCAGAGAAGATGGTTGATAAGATTTCAGTCTTCTTAAATTTATTGAGACTTCATTTGTGTCCTGACATGTGGTCTATCCTGGAAAATGTTCTATGTGCACTTGAGAAGAATGTATATGTTGCTGCTTTGGGGTAAAATGCTCTGAAAATATCTATTAAATCCATCGGGTCTAGTGTGGCTTTTAAACCTATTATTTCCTTGTTGATTCTTTACCTGGAATATTTGTCCATTGGTGTCAATGGGGTGTTAAATTCTCCTACTATGAAGGTATTACTATTGATCTCTCCTTTTATGTCAGTCAATAATTGCTTTATGTATGTAGGTGCTCCTATGTTGGGTGCATGTATGTTTACTAGGGTCATGTCCTCTTGATTTATTGATCCCTTTATCATTATCTAATGCCCCTTTTTGTTATTATAGCCTTTGTTTTAAAGTCTATTTTATCTGATTTAAATTAAAGCTACTCTTGCTTTTTTTTTCATTTCCATTCCTGTGAAATATCTTTTTCCATCCCTTTACTTTCAGTCTATGAGTGTCATTTGATCTAAACTGGGTCTCTTGTGAACAGCGTATGCATGAGTCTTGTTTTCTTATCCATTCTGCTCCCTATATCTTTTGATTGGAGCATTTAATCCATTTACATTTAAGAAAGGTACATAGTTACTGCCATTTTATTAGTTGTATCTGTTATTTCTATTTTCTTTTTTACCCTTTTTCTTCTTACAGAAACCCCTTTAACATTTCTTATAATACTGGTTTGCTGGTGATAAATTCCTTAAGCTTTTTCCTATTTGGGAAGCTCTTCATCTCACCTTCCATTTTAATTGAAAGCCTTGCTGGGTAGAGTGCTCATGGTTGTAGATTCCTGTTTTTCATGACTTTAAATATTTCTCGCCAGTCCCTTCTGGCCTGCAAAGTTTCCATTGAAAACTCAGCAGACATTCTTATGGGGGTACTCTTGTAAGTAACTAGTTGCCTTTCTCTTGCTGCTTTTAAGATCTTTGTCTTTGACATGTTAATTATGATGCATCTTGCTGTAGGTCTTTTTGAATTCCTCTTGTTTGGGACTCTTTGTGCTTCCTGAACTTGTATGTCTAATTCCTTTGCCAGGTTAGGGAAGTTTTCCGTCATTATTTCTTCAAATAGATTCTCAATCCCTTGCGCTCTCTATTCTCCTTCATGTACTCCTGTGATCCGGATATTGTTCCAGAGGTCTCTTAAACTGTCCACATTTTTAAAAATTCTCTTTTCTTTTTGTTCTGATTGGGTATATTCTGCTACCTTGTCTTCCAGTTTGCTGATTCCATCTTCTGCTTCATCCAATTTACTGTTGAATCCTTCTAGTGTATCCTCATTTCAGTCATTGTATTGTTCATTTCTGTCTGGAGTTGCTGACCTGGTAATATGTAGATCTAGAGCTTTTTATAGGCATTTGGCTTCCACACGAGGAAAGTCTGCATGAGAATGAAACCATCATAAAGAAAAAGAATGAAGAAGAGTGGAAAGAGTTCTAGTAGCCTCATTTGCATACTTGCATCTATCAGTAAATAGACTTTTCAATTACATAAGCCAATAATTCTCTGGTTTTTTAAAGCTAAAATAAATTTTAGGTGAACAAATTGTTGAACTGGAAGGTAGCCCTTTCACTGATGCTATATGGAAACAGAATACTTCATGTGCCTTTCTTCAAGTGGTATTAGGTGACTATTTTGTGCCAGTACTTTTCTTGTTCAAAATATGAAAGATTTTATTTATTGGTCCCAATATTAAAGTTTTTAACATGTCTGAATTACTATTCAGTACCCGATTATTAGCTATAAATGTGGTATTCCCTTGCTAGGTTTTGGTAGCACAGCTACATGCAGAAGTATAAATACCACAGGACTATCAAGAATATACTGAAGTACATTTCACATAATGTACCATGTCCTATGGAAGAGTACTACTGCTCATCTCGTCTAGTCAGTATTTATTTAATTCATGTTTTTTTCCCCCAACATTGTGAAAGATAATATTTTCAACAATTGAAAAGGAGTCTAAGAGCTAATATATATGGTTTAACTCTATGGTTGTAAAGAGAACAAAGCTATTTTCAATTTTTTACTAGCCAATTAGGAGATATATGTATACTTGAAATCATGGCAGAATGGAGTAAACACTTGAATTCTGGTCTAATTTTGAAATTGCCATCTACAAATCAGGCATGTTGGGTAATTTGTTTAATATTTGAGTTCTTTTTTTTAACAAGCATGTAAGGTTAGATTATTGAAGATTTCTTCAATCTCATGTAATAAAATGTGGAATGATAACCTTAAGAGGTCATCTCTGAGAGTCCTCTGATTCTGAATAAAATTATAAGGAATCTCGCATCCCACTTTATAAGTCTTAACTCTGATCAATGCAGTCCATTCTCACTAAATGAGACCATATTCCTAGTGTTGCTAGAATAGTCTCCCTAAACCAATGCTAACCAATTTTTTACTGATATTAATACTGTGTTAGTAATGTAGTTTATGGAATTAAACTAATACTGGAAATGGGATTAAGAAAAAGCTCGGTGTATAATTTACCTCTGAAATCAGTTCTGTTCCCAACATTAATACATTTTATCTCTGAAAGACTAATACTTATCTTAATTAGGTATTAAATAAATTAAGTATTATTAGATGATACCTATCTGTTTCAGGCTCTGTGCGAAGAATTAAATGAATCATTTAATTCTCATTCTAATTTATGATAGATGTACTACTTAATGGATGAAAACATGAGACTATTCAGTGGTTGCATCAGAATTCATTATTTTGCCAATTTGCTCAAATTTAAACTTAAGTTTCCAAACCAACATTAGATCTTATTAAAATATTTTTCTTATTCTCATAACTTACATAGATTTAAAAATATGCTTTTTACATTTTATTTATAACTTCAAAGAAAACCAAGGGATTGGGAATATGCAAATTCAAATAATTTGTCATTTTGCTAGTAGAATCTCTCATTTTGGAGTGCACAGCAATACTGCTTCTATGTTATAGTGCCGCTATTATTTATTAAGGATTGGTTAGATTATGTCATGATAAAGAACAACCTCAAAAATTTTGATGCTACATAGCCAAGGTTCATCAGTCATGTAAAGTCCACAGTTAGTCTGAGCAACTTCCCAGGAGAAATCATCCCTTTGTAGTCCAGGCTGAAGAAGCTGCCAGCATCCTGTAGCTATGCCGTCTTGTAAACCCCTCTTAGTCGTTGTAGCAGAAGAAAGTTAACCACTAGCAACTAAATTCTTCAATCTAGTAATGACAAGCATAATTTAAAAAAGAAACTCATTGACAACGACTGCAAAAGGGGATTTTGAAAATAGAATCTTCCATGTTTCTAGAGAGGAAGAAACTAAATATGGGGAACACTAGTGATGTCTTCCCAAATCGTTGTCAGCGCCAGATTTCCAACATCACTGTGCATGTCTGTATCAAGTTGGCAGAGATTAAAGGAATAGGACGACTCATACATGAGAAATTGGCTTTCCCAGGCATAGGCATGGCACTTCAGCTCAAATTCAATCATACCAAACTTCAAGGGAAGCCAGGAAATGTAATCCAAATGTATGACTGAGAAGAAAAGGAAATGATTTGGAAATGGGCTAGTGTTCTCTGTCACATGGCTTGGCCAGTATTTTTCCCTTTCCTGGGCCACTTTATTCCCAATTTTTTTTTTTAATTGAAGTATAATTGGCATATAACATATTAGCTTCCAGTGGATGAAATATGGTTTGATATTTGTATATATTGAAAATGATAACAACAGTAAGTCTAGTTAACATCTGTCACTATCCATTTTTTTTCTTGTGATGAGACTTTTTAAGATCTACTTTCTAAGCAACTTTCAAATATATAATATAGTATTAATTACAGTTACCACACTATACATTTTATTCCATACTTACGTATTTTATAACTGGAAGTTTGTACCCAAATCTTAGTGCTTGCTTCTCTTCAAGCCAATGCAAATATCTACCCCAGCTTTCTCCCCTGTATTCCAACTCATATATCATATTGGATATTTCAAAATCATGTCCAGAACTGAATATTTGA
Source organism: Rousettus aegyptiacus (assembly GCF_014176215.1). Classification (NCBI taxonomy): domain Eukaryota; kingdom Metazoa; phylum Chordata; class Mammalia; order Chiroptera; family Pteropodidae; genus Rousettus; species Rousettus aegyptiacus. Next base: position 15,437,809 of record NW_023416285.1, read on the forward strand.
TTTCTATTCCTATACTAATGTATTAAAATTAGCTCATTCTCTTAGATCTACCTTCAAATTATATCCAGAATTGAAGTAATTCTTATCATTGTCACCATTGGTGCCAAATCCAAGCCACCTTCTCTTACTTGAATGAATGATTACAAAAACTTCTTAACTGGCAAAACTTGCTACCCTCTCCCTGACATTCAGTTCCCATGACAGAGGCAAGAGTGATCTATGTAAAGCATGAATTGGATTTTGCCACACTACATTTTCAGACTTAGGCTGTTGATGTTCCTTTTTACTAATTGTTACATGTCCCTCAGGCAGTAAAGACATCTCTTGTTTCAGGGGACAATTAAAATGTGCTGACCCACAGTCAAGATGAGTAGACCCACCTGATCTCTCCTTATGTTTTTCTGTGATGGTCCATATTTCCCACTTTTACTCCCAACATAATTGACATTTTTCTCTTTTGCAACATTGGGTATTAGCTGCCCTCTATTCTCTGACAGTAATGTTATAAATTATAAGGTATGTAACAATTCTTAAGACTTTGAGCAAGCCATAAAAACTGAGAAGCACCTCATGCTTTATTGTAATTTATATGTCATAATGAGAAAGCAACAGCTCAAGCTTTACTATGTTTTCCTGGGAGCTTATGAAATTTGCCACATGTTTTTCATATGAAAGTAGATGTCACAAGGAACGTAGCTATGAGTCTGTCTTGTGTCTTCTACCATGGCACTTAGGCAGATAAACAAACATATACACATGCATGCACACATATAAAATCTTCCACCTTCCATTTATAGTATATGTTTGTGTATTTCCAGTATTTTTTTATTATGATATTGCTAATGTTTAATATTTCTTGTGATGTGCATTATATCTTGATATCTACAGATATTATTTTACCACTTTTCTTAAAAGTGATTTTAATCATATAGTATTTGTATGCATGTGTGTATTTTGGTTTATTTTTGCCTTTTCAATTTTTCCCCTTTATTTTATTGAAGTTCCAAAGACCATACATAGAGCTCTATATGGGGAGATAAAATACAATTCTTTGCAAATATCAAACATTGTTTACTTCTTTTTTTCAACTTTTAAAGTTGCCAATACATTTTTACATTTGGCAATTTCATTTGGTATTTGCTACCTCATATGAAATGTGATCGATTTTTTTCCACTTATTTTTCTTTAAAAGTCAAAATAAACCTTGTACGTGATTTTAAAAACCACGTAGTGTGGGAGGAGTTTTAACAAACTATTATTTATTTTTCTCCAATCTAGAAGATAGATACAAGTTAGGCAAGTGTCACATTTAGTTATATTTTTGAGGAACCAGTAAGAAACATTTTTTCTAATTATGGAATAATTTTCTTTTTATACACAGAACTGTGTTGAAAGGTATGTGATATATGTTGGAAGATTGTGTTTTTGACAAAGTTATTGGAGTTGCATGCAAATCATAGTTACTTTCTACTTGATGCAGTTATTTAGCAAATATGCAGAGTGTTTGCCATCAGTAAAACTTTGTGTGGAGGCTTGCTAATGGATAACATGACAATTCAATCTCAGAGTCTATCCTCACTGGGTTTGTAGTCTAAAGGGAAATGATAAAGGAAGTAAAATCCATACATGAAATCTTGCTTGATCTGACTCTTCCTGCCAACTGATCTCTTTTGTTTGTTTCCCATTTTGTCTCTTCCTCTTGAAGAACAATGTTCCGTATCAAGTTATCATTAGTTGTTCTGGCATTCTCTAAAAACTTAATCTGAAGATAATTAAGGATTATATTTGATTATATCCAATAATAAGTGCCAACTATTGAATTCTCAATAACATTCGTGGAATCAGTGAATGGTCCCCGTTCAAAAGATATGTACTTATTTAAGGAGATTTTGATAATGTGCAATGGTATTCTAAATAATAGAAGAATTGGGCTAACATTATTTGTATCTTGATAAGAAAAGGAAAGACAAAAGAGAAATTATTTCATTAATTTGATAAAATATTTACATGTATCTTGATAAGAAAAGGAAAGACAAAAGAGAAATTATTTCATTAATTTGATAAAATATTTACATTTTTAAAGTAAGTAGTAGTAAGTAATACTAATCTGCCTTCTCTATGGAAACGTTTCTTTGAGGATTCTTTTTCTCTCCCTCTCTCTTTTTCCTTTGAGATGGTTTAATGGTCAGCTGAGACCTCCTGTACATTCAGACTTTTCTACTAGGCAATCATTAAGGATAACATATGGCTGCTTGAAAAGATCATAAACACAGGCTCCTTATTTATTATGATCTTTATGAAACAAATTCATAGGAATGGAGCTCTCCTAATCTGGTTTAATCTAAATAATTTAATTGATATACTAAGAACCATACATTAATCAACAAATTTATATCTGAGGTTTTCCTCTGAGACAGACAATGAGTTTTGATGAATTGATATGTTTATGAATCGAGTCCGTGGAAAAGTGTCTAGGCATAACAGTATGTTTACCTGTTAACTGATTTTCAGATGGATTCTCAATGTAAGAGGTAGCCAGATGACTTGTTACCATTTGAACAAGTTTTAACTTTGGATAGTGGTAGGTGTTATACTATTTAAAATTTTAAATAAAATGAGATTTGTGAAATCTGAAAACCTGAAATTTTTACCATTCTTCTTTATTAGTTTGAACAACATATAGATCTCTCTTATAAATGAGATTTCCTAACATACTAATCAATATCATGAACCTTGGATTTAGACACCCTAGCCTCTGCTTCAGTTTCTTGTCATTTTGATAAGATTAACAGTACTTCATGGCATTATGTGATGATTAATGGCTACATTTTTGAAAAGCATTTAAAATAGAATCTGGCCCATGCTAACCATTCCTACTTGTCATAATTTTCATGGTTCTCATTCTTGTTGTTATTGTACACTTACAAGTGTGTTATTTATTTTCTCTAAATCTTTGTTTTCTTATCTGGGTAATTGAGACTATGCTATTAATACTAAAGGGTGTGTTTGTAAGTAGAGATTAGTTACGGCCAGCTCATCAAAAGCATTGTACAAATCAAAGCCAATATTTTGTTTTATTATTAAAACTATTACTTTTTTATACTATGTGAACCTTTGGCAAGATTATTTAATCCCTCTATGCTTTAATTGCTTCATCTGGAAAAGCAAGACAACACAGTAGAGATTTTTTTTTTTTTTTCCACAAGGACAAATAGAGCTCATAGTAAGAATGCAGTAAATAATGGCTACAATTATTTTCATGTTGTTGCTGTTACTGCAGTGATTTAGTGTGGAATAACTACCCATAATATAAGCCAAAATGCTTTTCAGTCAATTCTCTGAAATTCTATCCATCAAATAGTCAAAGAAATTCGGTGATTGAAGATACCACATGTGCTGTCTTTCATAACCAGACAATTTTAATATTATACTGTGAAGTGTATTTTATTTTATAAACCACAGGTATTTGCCGTTAGATCAGATGGAAATATTTTCCTTTCATTTGCTATAGCAATTATGTATCACTTGTCACTATTTTTCAAAACAAAATGTCATCTCTAGTGGGAAGATGAAACGGAAATTTCAGATGTCATAATTGTCAGGAGAGCCATAACATATTACATAAAGATTAAAAATGTGCTAGAAGGTAAGGAAAATAGAATCATCATTATCTCAGGAAGAATTCAGTCTGCTGACACATAATGCTTGCCTGTTGGATAAATAAATGGCTGGTTCAGTCTGTTTTATGCTACCTGCCATGCATAGTTTATCTTAGCTAAGGACACTGAAGAGCTATTTTGAAATTTTCAATGGAACTTAATCAAAATTTTAGATGAAATCATTCTTTATGATCAAGTATCTAATATCAAAGACTAATACTGAGTAACAAATTTAGAAGAAGATGCATTTTTTATCTTACATTTTTTTCCAATGATTTTTAGAAGTAATCTGATCATTTTTTTCTTATACACATGACTTATATAGTCCTTGTTTCTAAGCTGTGAAGAATGTACAATCAAATCAAATGTACACTCCAGTGTACATTTTTTCTCTACAAATGAGAAATGATAGCTTTATAAAAAGTTACAACCTCTCACATTGAGCACATCTGTTTAGAACTAGAATACAATTATGGAAAATTAAAAATGTGCTAATTTGTAAAAGTTTATTTGTTGAGAAAAATATACAAGGAGAATTGAACTAATTGCACATCTTACCTGTTTTATAGTACTGAGAAGTATGTTAGAGAATGGCGCGCTCATACTGAGTTTGCCTGGGATAGTCCTGGTTTAAACCTTGTGTTACGTGATCATTAACAACACAGCCTTCCTTCTTCAAAATGTCTTGCTTTTAATGATATATGACCACTGTTCTTAAAAGAGATGAAATCTGAACTGCATTCTGAAAGATGAGGTTATGTAAGAAAGGTTGCAAAATGGGGAAGAATATACAAGAAGAGGGAATCACATTTTCTAAGGGAGCATCTTTGAGGAACAAGTTCAGTAAGAGAGGAGTGTATAGCATTTGAAGGAATGAAGCATTGAGAATTAAATCTAACTGTGAAGGCATGAGTCATTCTAATTCCTTCTTGTGGAAGACTTTGGTTGTTCTATTTTACTTTAATTATTTTGTTATTTTTAAATTTAGATTTGTCCCTCATCTCCCACCATCCTGGTCCTGATCACTCAGCTGGTTGCCAACAGTAGACATTTTTTAAGACACAGTTTCTATCACAAAACAGGTTTCCTGCCTATAGTTTTTCATCCTTTGGCCATGACATCTATATAACCATGAGTTATAGACTAGATGTTTGTATTCCCCCCACATTCATAAGTTGAAATCCTAACCCTCGATGTGATAATATTTCAAGGTGGGGCCTTTAGGAGGCGATTAGGTTATGAGCCCTAATGAATGGGATTCACATTCTTACAAAAGAGACCCTGGAGAGCTAGCTCCCTTGCTCCTTCCACCATGTGAGGACCAAGAAGACAGCCATCTTTTAACCAGGAAGTGGGCTCTAGCCAGGCGTCAGATCTCTAGGTACCTTGATCTTGGACTTCCCTGCCTCCAGAACTGTGAGAAATAAATGTGTGCTTTTTTGTTTGTTTGTTTGTTTTTTGTTTTTTTTTCGCAGCCAGAATGGACTAAGACATACCTGAAGTGTAATTTTTAAGTTTTTTTCTTCAGCACCAGTTACTCTATTATTAATTAATTTGTTCCTCCAATGGACTTTCTAAGAAGTACAGATGTTCCATGCTCCACTGGCATGGTTCTCTCTAGTATTTTAAGTGCACTTTTAGCAAGAATGAGTTTATCTTGGTTGCTGAGTGCCCTAGAGAGAACCTTGGGAATGGAAGAGAATGAGTTAAAACTTAAATGGAGTTTATGATTCTTTTGTTATTTTATGAATCCTCTGCCTATAAATCATGCTCATATGTCCCACTTGTCTCCATAAAAATTACCTTCTTCTTGAAATGACACTGTATTGCAAGGCATTTTGAAATGGAGAGTTAGGAATTAAGGCTTTATTCCAGTCTTCTTCCGATAATTAGCCATATAACCTTGAGCTAATACCAAATCAATCTTAGCCTCAAATTTCTTTTTTTCCATGATAAAGGAGTTGAATATACAATGACTCATGCCCTCTGGGCTCTAAATTTCCACAAGATTTAGAAATCTCTTAAAATGTCCCTATGCCCTAGGGAGAGCCTCAAGCGTGCAGACTGTATTTGGCCTGCTGACCCAAGCACAAATCATTGCCTACAGCTACCAGGCCTGGATGAAGTGTGCTTCTCTGACAGCATTCATGATGAATCCTGTGGCAGTCACAAAGCTCACATGACAGTGCTGACCTGTACTATAGGCAAGAAATGTGTCCTTCTCTGCCTCACAAGGTGACGACTGCTGCTCTTGCATTAAAGTCATAGATTGAGGCCAAAGTCATAGAGAGCAACCAGAACAAATGACTTGAAATCAAGAATCTTACATGGAAAAACCTCTGCACCAAATAGTGAGATAATAGCCTTATCAATATTAGGAGTCAATTCTTCAAGCATCTCTAATAGAAGTTGAAGAAAGAAGCTACATTATTTTTTTCCTGAGAATAAAATTAGCTAGGACATTCTTAAGATTCCAAGAGAGTTAATAATCTTCCTGTGCATTTTGTAAATTGTTGCTGATATGACCCATGCCTAAACTTGTCGGTGGGCATCTTTTCCCATAATCATGTTAATTCCTAGTGTACTGTAGGTGTTTTTAAAAAGGAAAGATCTGGGGAATTCCTTTTGTTTCCTGACTCTTTATCTGTTTAGCAGGTAGAGTAGAGAGGAAATGTTCTGTGCTGTATTGACCATCTGCATTTACTTCTTTTTAAGACTGATTTTAGAGATTTGTGTTTAGCAGTATTTGAGCACATATTATAAGCCAGGACTCTTAAAATATGATTTCATTATATATATATTTTTCAGGATTTAAATCTAGATCTCAAAAGGCCTATATAAGGTTATCTCCCCTATACCACAATGCCTCATAGATATGCGATGGAAAGTGGAGAAAAGAAATATTTTTTTTTGTAGTAAATTTGAATTTAATGTTAAAGAGTATCATAGTGTCAATGATAAAGGCATTGAAGCATTTCACAATTGACTTAAATCTTTATTTTCTCAAGAATAAGAATTCCATGTGTCCATATAACATAGCAATCGCTAGGCTAATGATGGTGATCTTAAAAGTCACGGGATGTGTTTGAAAAATAAGAAGGATAACTAAAAGTCTTTGTCATAAAAACTTCCCTCTTATTTTTGACAATAGCCTCTGTTTCCAAAGAGACTTTCACTTTTGAAGCATTTGCCTCTTTACTTTGCCGTGGTCCTGAACAGTCAGGTCCCAAGTTCTGTTCTATGGTTGCTCCTCCTCTGATAATTTCTCTTAAAGCTGCTTCACTCGGAATTGGCGATTTATGGACTTTTGCAGCCATGCCAAAACATTGGAAATAAACATGATAAAACCTATTATTCATTCACTCATTTACTCATTCATTTATTCATCCAACCAAATAATACTAGAGACCCTGTACACAGCCCAGGGAATGCCTTGTTCCACCTGTCAGCGCATGCGTACCCATGGAACTCACAGGATCGTTTGTGCTTTTGTTGCTGCCCATCCCACATGTTCGTATCCCCAGTTTTTAAGACAGTGCTTGGCATGTAGCGTGAACCCAATACTCACCTCCTGACTTATGCTGACTGTTCTCTGGTGCCCAGCTTTACCACATAACAAAATGCTGGAGTTAAAAAAAGGACTACATTGTTTATCCAGATTCCCCAATTCTTTAGAAGAGAGAAAGCTATCCATAAAATGAATACACACAGAGAGAAACATGTTATATCCAAGGTTACTCAGATTAGGAGCAGAGCTGGGGCAAATATATTTGATTTTTTGTTTGCTGCCTATTATAATAGCTTCCTTACATTATGGTCTGCATTCTAAATTTGAGATGAAGTATAGCATAAAATTAGTCATAATACTTATATCTTAAAGTACATTATGAACTATATTTACTAAAAATCTGATAAAATCAGATGCTAGGCTTTCATTCCATAAAATTTTAATTGATGCCTCTAACAGGTATAATTCTAGGGAGATACTCGGTTTTAATTCTGTAGGTGTCAACTCACATCTGTCACCTGTCTCAGCACAATGACTGTCCCTGGGTATTGATTGAAAAAATGAGTTTCACAATTAATCTCTTTATCAACAGTAGAAAATGACTCCCTCAGATGCCCTGTTTGAAATGTAGTCTGGGGTATATTTACTTCTTGTGGCAAGAGCAGAGTACTAGTGTTCAGAGGCAAATACATTTAACCAGTGGATTGGATAGAGATTAAAAAATGATAACTGTGATCCTATAAGTTTACTGTTATAGCTACATACCAGTTTCATTTTTGCTTGTTGGTTTTAAGTAGTCTTGTCTACCTTTTATAGCATTTCCCTGTCCCTGTGGGTTAAGGTGATGTGTTATTCAGAAAAGATTAGCTGTGACATTTCTGTGTCAAAATCTGACCCTGGGCCTGGGCATGGTTTGTTCTCATGTAGCAAAAGCCATCAGTTGGTTATTTCTGAGTACAAATGGCTGCAGAAAGTTCTTTTCAGTCTATATGACAATGAAAAACCTAGTACACTAGATTTTCACAATGATATTAATAAAAAAAAAATCTCACATTTATTAAGGATTTATTCTGTTCCAGATTTAATGCTAAAAGCTTAACATCAATTTGTATTTTTAATCCTTACAACTCTAAGGTAGATTATGTTATTATTTGTATTGGAGATGTGAGGAAAATTAGGTTTAAAAAATCAAGGCTAAAACACATTGTTCACTTGGATAGTTATCAATTTGCAATAATAAACTGACCTTTATTATATAAGCTTTGTTATACATTCAACCAAAATGACCCTGTGGAGTAGCCACTATTATTACCTCAACCATATTAAATTGAGAAATAATACAACTTGCCTAATCTTATTGCTAGTAAGAACCACTGAGGCATTGAGATTTTGACCCATGCAGTCTATTAATTTATTGTTCACTTGACATGATGCAGGTATTGGCTGAATATGATATCGCTGCAAATATTGTGTGAAGTGCTACGTAACTTATCTCTAATATATTAAATAAAATATAAATAGAGTATATGCTGAAGTTTCATCACAAAATAGTAGTATACTTTTTAAATTTAAAAGGCCGGATTATAGATAAATAGAAAATAGTTTTAATTGTTACTCAAATTCTAAATTAATTTTATTTAGTCACAGTATAGATTAGGATATACTTTTATCAGATTGTTTGTAATCATTATCTCACTGAATTATAAAACATTATTGCTTTTGAATAAACATTGAAATTTTTAATAAATAATGCGATAGAAACACCATACAAATTATATATTACTTTGTGATAATATCTGTTTACATAACAGGCATTTCTAGATTTTTAACAGTAACCTACTCTTGGAAATCAAATATTCTGCATGAAATCTTTAACAGGAAGCCAATTTTCCTTTATTTCAAGTGGGAAAAAATTTTCGTGCATTTAAACATCAATTCAAACCTTCAGTCAACATTCCAAAATGTAACTAAAACACAAGAAACCAATGTTTTATATATAAGTAGCAAACTGTTATTTTAAGATACAATATGCTTTCTGATCACCAGTTAATATGGTTTAACTAGTGCCCCCCTGTCCCCCTTTCTTTTCTTCCTTCTCTACAATTTCCTTTAGCTCTTTCTCTGCTTTTTAGGGACCCACTAGGAAAAAAACAATAGTTATGTAAGAAAATCCCTGTTGAAATACACTCAGGATGAGCACACAATGACAGCAAATTTTTCCTCCTGATTATGAAACTATATTGCCCTCATACTAATATCCAAGGGTCACATTTCTGGGAGGGTGGGAGGAGTGGGCACTTAGTGATCTTTTCAAATGCCTAGATATAATTATATTTTATGACCAGTGGTGTTTGAAACATTACTTAAAGGTTTACTACAATCATCTTGTGATAAAATTGTATTGAATTCAGGGGATATAAATGCAAAATATTTTAAAATAAATGTTAGCTGAATAATATTTTGTTAAGATACAGGAATGTCTGGAGCACTGGGTATCAAATACTAAAAGGCCTTCTGCCAGGGAGGTGTTTATTTGGAAGAAGTTCTTCAGTGTATGCCCGCATTTCAATTTGAAAATTAGTGATAGGTATTAACATATGTTTGCACTGTATGTCTGTATGTCTGTCTATCTAGCTCTTTGATGATGAAATAAAACCAGAGACAATGACAGTTGAACATTTTCTATTGTATTCTCTTAGATTTTTTTTTTGTCCTAACAGAGAAATATTTTTTTTCAGTGCAAACTAAATCCTGGAATTGCTTTGGGACTTTTTCAGTTGCTCTTCCATAGTTCTGAGCAAAATTCCCTTTGCCCTTGTGTAAGTGCAGATGAGGGAAAATAATCTGAGATGGGCCACAGAAGAGTATGGGCAGCATTTATTTCTGAGGCTAAAGATAAGAATGCAAATTTCCTTATGTTTAATGAGGTCACAGGTTCCACATTCTGAAAATGTGAGCATTTAGAATTGTGGAATGATCTGTAGTAAAAAGTAGAATAAACTAGATTTGTATGCTGATTTACATTTGTCTGTATAATCTCTGTGCTGTGCAATCTTACAGCAAGGAACTCATATACTCTTTAACATCAGTGAAGAAGCAAGCCTCATAGTAGAAGTAGTGAACAATTACAATTGACCTTGCTTTCAAGGAGTCCAAGAACTCTTATTGTACTGTAGGTAGCAAATATTATCATCACACTTATGCAGATTTTGTTTTCCTTACGAGTTTGTCTGATGTTCAAATCTAAGGGAATTAACAGTGGACAAGTGCTTAAGGCAATTAACAATGGACAAGTGCTTAATGAATGGAGATATGTACATTTTCTTTTTTTCTACTATGACTCCTGGGTAAGATAAAAACCTGTGACTGGAATTACGGACTGATTGCTTTAGAAACAATATTTCTTCAGAATCATTCCTAGCTGTCAGTCTACATGTTGAGAAAGTTCCAAATTATTATTTCTTATTCTCAAAAGATATCAGTAAGCAAAGGTCACTGTGAAATGAAGTTGAAACAGGACATTCACCTGTGTATTTTACTAATAATTTTTTATTTTTCAATTACTGTTGGCATGCAATATTATATTAGTTTCAGATATACAACATGGTGATTAAATGTTTATATAATTTATGAAGTGGTCACTCCGATAAATCTAGTACCCCTGACACCATACATACTTATTACAATATCATTGACTATATTCCCTATGTCGTACTTTATATCCCCATGACTATTTTGTAGCTGCCAAGTTATATTTCTTAATCCCTTCCCCTTTATCATACTCCTAATCCCCTCCACTCTGGCAGCCATCAAAATGTTCTCTGTATCTGTGAGTTTGTTTTTGTTTTATTTGTTTATTTTGTTCTTTAGATTCCACATGTAAGTGAAATCATACAGCATTTGTCTTTTTCTGTCTGACTCCAATCAGCACAGACCTCTAGGTCCATCCATGTTGTTACATCCATCTGCTCCTTATATATTTTTTATGTATTTCTGAATTATATATTACTTAAAAGTTTCAAAATGTGTATCTTGATTATATATATATACACACACAAACATGCCCACGCACATGATACATACAGTTTTATTTATATATAGTCAAATCACTTCATTATTCCTGAGTTTTTATATTTATGTTTTAATTAAGTGAATTTATTTGTGTTAGAACAATTTACCAGTTACTAAGCTTGAAAATTAAAGGCAACTTAAAGGCCTATAGAACTAACTTAGTTTAGGGTCAATAAATTTAATTCTATGGACAACCAATTATTAAATTTTGACTTAAAAATGTTTCTTGGTATATTTTGCCTTTTTTAGAAACATGTCTGAATATTTTTGAGATGTTGTTCTTGTAATTATTAAAAAATAATCTGCTTTTATCCTAAATACAACTTCAAATCTTAGGTTTAGAAATTTTGTGATATAAAGCAAGCTATTATGGATGGCTGTGCTCTATTCATAACTCAGTGTTTGCTATGACTAAAGATAATTGCCCCAAAGCCATGTACACTGAATCTAAACTTAAGGAAATGTCATAAACTCATACATTCCTTATTATTGCTTGAACTGTGCTCCTTAAATGTTTGTATCATCAGAATAGATGATTACGGATTTAAGGTTTAGAATAACATTAGCAAACAAAAAGCAATAACTTATGTTAATGAAACCTTTTTGATGACAACATATAACGGTACTCCAATTTCATAAAAGTCAACTCCTCAGGCACCTAACTTTAGTTGGTTCATCGTTTTGGTAGCATAACAATTCTCAAATATATTCTCAAATATGATATTAAGTCACAATATTGGGTTGAGGAAGAAATGAGGTAGATTTGCAGTTGGGTTCCTGGAAATTTTACATAACATGATACTTATCACTGTAGTACCCTATAGTGAAAAATGGTGACTGTCCGTCACACAGGTGAATGTTATCTCTGAGGTACATCACATGAGGGAATACAAATTTGAGAACCATTTGTATCAGAGAAAGGTCTCATCCCTAAAGCGTCTTATTTTCTTCATCTACCCATCCATCGTTTCTGTTATAGAATGCCTGTCATTGTGCATGGATTATATCACATCCTAATTCTGCATTTAACTGTGAGTTCCTTAATGCCTTGTAATCTCTGCTCCTGTTTTCTCATCTATATAATGACAGAATTCACTCAGATGATCAAGATCCTCTGGTTAAAAGGATCTTCACTTTCTAAGTGACTCAATCAACTCAGCAATTTGAGAACCTCCTTTATTTTCCTATGTCTTGTTATTTTATTCTATACCATTCGTTGCCCTGAAAAAAAGCTAAGTTTACAGTTTTCACTGAAAAAGTAACTATTGAACTTTACTGTCCAATGGCATTTCTAGACCTAGTAAATGTGTGTTCTATGAGTTTAAAAGAAAGCCATCTGTGGACACCATCAAAAGCAACATGGTTGGAAAGGCAGAGGAAGTTCCCCATGTTTACAAATGAGCAGGATATATTCAAGGTAGTAAATAATCAGAAGTGTAAAGTACCAATCAGGATGGGAACCTAAGCAGTATAAGTGTCCACAGATCACTGTGCTCTTTGGGTGCCTGAGGAAGGGATTTAATTTAAAAAAATCTAATATTAATCTTTTAAAGAATGAAAAGTTGTGGATGATTGTTTATTTACAGTGTATATTTTATTTCTTGCTAAACAATCTTGTATCTTTTGCTCTCAATTTGTGTTATGCAGAAACTCCAAGGCAATCAAGTTGTCTTCATATGTAGCACTAATTGTTTTGCATGGCAACTTTTTGATTGTGGGCATGGCTTCACCCATGGGTGCCTTTGCCTGAGGCAAGGTGCTAAATGGAAAACTAAACAAAAAACCTGCCCTAAACTTTGCAAACATCATCAATGACAATTTAATGAGTTTTTAAAGTAGAATACACTGCATGATGAATTGTGTGTTTCCAGACTATTTATTTTTTATATTGAATGGCAGCTTATGTTAGAGTAAATGATGAATGTTTTTAAGGACTTTGTGCTTACTATGTTAATAATTATTTTAAAATAGTTTTAATGACACAAGATAACTCATGTTCTCAGTTTCCAGAGAAAGCAAGCATTCATATATTTTACTTTGTTTTAAATTTTATTTTATTATTTTTTTGCTTTTTCTTTTTAAAATTTATGCCTTTTAGGATGGTCTTTATCAGACACTTGGCCAAATTTTATGTTGTATAAAAATCAATACACAATTTAGAAATTGTCTTTTAATTCAGTCATCAGGCTCTTGAGCATACTGAAAGCATATTACTACATGTAGAGGGAAAGATAAAAAGACATTTTCCTTCTGCATTGATTCATATTTTCTCATTTCATTTTGATATTTAGCCTCTTAAAGGAACTAATTCAAAGAAATAAAGCTTACCATAGTAGCCATGACACAAAAGAAAAATCCTAACAAAGCTTGAATCAGAAGATGTTTGAGGGTGAATGCTTAAAATGATTTTAAGTTTTAAAATATAGAAACTGCAATTGATGCTACAATTTTCAAACACGCTAGGTTTTACAGGTTTTTCACAACTTGAGCAGTTTGAGCAAGTGACCAATTCAGAAACTTAAAGTATTGAATTCCTGGTATGAGCAATGAAGTCAGATTGTGAGTGCTATGTGTTTGTGCTTTTTCAGGGGTTATGTACTGGGTCACCTAGTCCACTGGTTTTCAAAAGCCAGCCCTCAAGTCAGAGGTGTAAGAAACATCTGGGTTATTTAATTCATGGATTTCTGTAACCCACTCAAACTTGACCAGCTCAAAATCAGCAAGCGTGGGTTCTAGATATTAATATTTAAGAAGTACTCCAGATAATACTGTTCTAGATGTACTGCAGCATTATTTTTAAAAAATTTAGCATGATGTATTTTAGCCTTGTTTTTATATCTGATAAGAGAAAGAGGGAGAGGTAGAGAATGACAATTACTTTCTCGTTTATGGTGCACAGTGCACAAAGCTTCCTACCAGCGTGATCTCAGAGCTCTGCATCATTTTATCCTGTATCATTATTCTTCCTAGCCATCACTTGTTATCTTTTGGTGAACTAATTCTGTGACTTGAGGGGACAAAGATGGCCTCAAACTGCGTAAATAACAGCTTTAGAAGTTTTTAGCTGTTTTTCTCTTGGCTGGAAGTAGCGGAATTTCTCAGACCTCCTTGACTACTCTTTGCTTGACAAAATGACTCAATAAAGAAGATTGATATCAAGGTTTTTTAGATAATTGTACACAGAGAGGCTTCAGGAGCTATACACTAGCTCTACTATATTTGTCAACAGTTAAGTGATCTACAAAAAGTCATTTAGAACAAATGACTCCAAATTTATTTTAATACCAGTGTTTATAAGAGCATTAAACACTAGCTTAGCTTAGCATCATGAATAGACTTTAAATCTTACATAGTACATGACTGTTAATCACGGCAAAGAAATTTGGAAAAGAGATAAAGAGTAAGGGAGTCAGTTTATTCTGACTGTAATGAGTCAGAGCATCGAATAATTTGTTTTAAAAGGAAAACACAGTCAAGATACCTCAATTCTACTCTACTTAATTCCTCTAGAACTACAAATTTATTTTTTTTCTGGAGATTTAATCCAAAATATTTTCCATTTTCTTTCTTGCATATCTTAACTTTGCAGACCAATTTCCTACATGAGGAAAAGGAGAAATTTAAACCAAGTTTTTGTACTAGTGACTGTTATTTTGTTTTTTATTGTCCTGGAATATAATTTATTAGGAAAAAAGTTAAATGCTTTCACTTTCAACTGATATTTTTGGTCTTTTAAATCTGTGGACTGGAATTAGACTTCAAGATTATTTACATTTTTAGTGCTGCAGTCGTAAATTGTACATGTCTAAAAATGTACGTTTCACCAAGAGTACGATGAGCAAGTTCAAAGAGATTTTTTGATTATTACCTTTCCTCCTAAGTGAATTACTTGTTTTGACATAATCTATAAACATATTACTCTTTTAAAGAGCAAGCATATGTTTGACTACTGTCAAGCAACAAAAACTGGAAAATATAACGAAATACGTACCTTTTAAAAATTTATAGACTATATACTGTTATTTGAACAGTTCAACACATATTTTAGAAATTCTGTGAGCACTCTGTTAATTTCTAGGGTTATACAATACTAGTAGAAGTGAATACTAGCTTCAAAAGACTTCACAATATAATACAACTTCATCTTTTATATTCAGTGTTCACAGTATCCAAAGATCACATGGTCAGCCTTGCCCTTAGTATTTGAGGAGTACAAGTAAGGCAGGAGTAAAATTGGAGGTCAAAATAGTTAAAAGTTCTAAGTCATGTTTAAAAAGAAGAAATACTGTTTCCGGCTACTTTGAAAAATATCTGTATAATAACCTAGTAGTTTAGGTGTGAGTTAATAGAGCTCTATGATGAGAAATGGCCCAGGGAGAGCTAGCCTTTGGATTTTGGGATGTCATCTTCCTAATTCTGGCTTCAACATGTATTACAAGGAGCTCCACAGACATATATGTGGATGGCCAAGATTTTCTGTCCAACTTTAGTAATGGCTATACCTCAGCTGACCTAGGACCTAGGGCTATAGACACTGACAAGACTGTCTACCCATGAGCCTTGGGAAATAAGTGTGTGTGATTAAATTAACATGAAAAGATAAGGAAGGATAGAAAAAAAGTTTCTTAATTTTATTTTACTGTTCGAGACAAAGGTGAGGTAATAAAAAATACTATGCAGTGACTGATTAAATACAAACTGTTCATGACAGAAAATCAGAAACCCTGATACAATTAAAAGAATACATATAAATATACAGAAAAGCATGAAAGTAAGCTATCAATATTTTGGGAGGTTGTTTCAGGATTGTGAGATTTTAGATTATTAAAAAATGTTTTTAATAATCTTTTCATTGTTAGAAAATAGAATGTATTCTTTAGAATGAAATATATGTGGGTTCTGTACTTATTCTGGGTAGTAGTTACTAAGTCTTTCTCATTCTTAGTTACCTAGAAGGTAGAATGGATATGCCATTGAATCTTTCTCACAGAATTGTTGCATGAGTTAGCTAAACAGAGCTCAGCACAGAATTTGGCATGTGATATCCAGTAATTAAAAGTTTGCTGCCAACGTCATCATCATTATGTTAATTAAATAATGAGAATTTAAATTCTACCTCTGATGTAAATGTATCTCAGCAAGATTAATGATGATGGCAGAGCAGTCAGTTTTCTCATTTGACTCTATTCACCTGAAGCTAAGACTGGATTTGGAACCAGAATAGCACAACCATAGTTCTGCCACGAACTAGCTTTGTGACCTTGATTGGACATGACATCAACTTTGGGCCTCCCATTAACCCACATTTTACACGATAGCCCAAGTGGTATTTTGAAGATGGAAATCTTATCATACCATTTTGCTGCTTATACCCACCCATATCCTTGGAATACAATCGAAATGTCTCATGACTGCCTACAGTGCTTTGATAAACCTAACCCCTAACTTTCACTGCCATTTTGTGTAGAGTCACTGTCCATTGTTCTCCATGCTCCAACTACATCAATGTTCTCCCTCTTACTCAAATAGTTCAGGTCCTTTTCCAATCAAGTCTTTCGAGTAACCAACTTCTTTCAACTAAAATGCTCTTATCATGACCCATGATTTGCTGGTTCTTTTTACTCAACAAGTCTCATCTTAAACACCATCTCCTTAAAGGAACTTCCCCAATCATTCATCTAAAGAAACACTCTCTGCTGCTGCTGGCTGCCCCAGTTTGTTTCATTTTTAGTCCCTTGTTAGGTTTCTACATAACACTTTAACTGATTTTATATATTTTATTATCTTGTTTATTTTCATTTTTCTCCAGCTAGATTTTTTAGTTTCAGGAGATGAAGGATTGTTTTAGTCCAGGGATGTTTTCTGTTCCCAGTATTTAGAATGGTGACTGGCAATAGAAGATGTTGAATAAATATTTGCTAGTTAGATGAATACAAATAAAAGGATGGATAAATGAATGGTTAAGTAAATGAATAATGAATGAATGAGTGCATTAGTGTATATACATGCATACTCTGTGATTTGGTAATATTCATCACTATCATTTAACTTGGTTCTGGCAGGCTTTTCTCTTTAACATAAACAAATTTCTAAGGGACAAGAAGGCTGGAGCAGGAAAGGGACTATAACCGCACTGCATTTTCCAGAGGGTGGATGTAAAAAGTATCATACTTGTTTATTACTTGAGCGGGAATTTTCCAATAAATACCAAAATCATGGAGGAAGAAAGGACTGTTGACCTTATCAGAGTTTTGGATTCATCAAACATCAAAACAATTTCAAAAGCTTGGGGCTTAATATAACACTAAATGCATTTTGCCAGCTATTGTCGGCTTTCATTTCAACATCCATTTTAGGTCAGAAACTTTATGGTATCTTTCACTCTCAAGTCAACTAGACACACAGACCCGACTTTACCTATGTAATTACAGCTGACCTTCCCTGACCACCCTGTTGCCTGCTGCTGCCCTCTGTTGTTGACAGTTTTGCTGATGGAGTTCAACATACATGATTTTGTCTGTAAGACAGAAGTTCCAAACCATGATTGATCTTATATAACTTTTGCTCATGTAGGGAGCATTATCTGTGCCCTTCAATAAAATGTTCTGTCAGGTGGCAAGAGCCATGGGCTATGTATATTAAGGCTTTGTAATGTCCTATTTTCTAATAGTGTCCTTCATGTCCCTAGAGAGGGGCATGGTTATACATGAGACCTCGTATATATTGGCAACATGAGTAATGACCAGTTTTTTAATTCTAAAGAAGTCCTAGAATAACCAAGTTTTCCTCAAGGTATGGCTCATGTGGCAGTAATAGGAGGGAGATGTTCAGTTCTGAACTTCTGTATGCAAGGTATTTTGCAACACTCTTTACTTATGTTTTAATATTAGATCTTATTAGAATTTAAGCCCACATGGGTGAGATGTATTTCTGTAATTGTGTCTGATATGGTGTCAGACACTGTTATGGGCTATAGTTGTATAATCTCATTTTGCAGATGGAGAAACTGAGTTTCACAAGTTTAACAATGTATCAGGTCAAGATCCTAAAAATCGTGAAGCCAGCGTTGGGTCTGACTGAATCAGAAGATCGTTCTTCTTTCATTATGTCACCTAATGGCAAAACAAAGAACTTTGTGTTTGAAAATATCCATGGACTATAAAGTGAAAATTACTGCTGACTAGGCATCAAATAGACTGCAAAACCGTTTTTTAATAGTATCTGAAGCTGGTAATTTTATGCAGAAATACCACAATCTTATTTTTTGTGTGTCAATAAATCTGTCACTAATTAGTTATTATCCCTCGAGATGTGTCAGGCATGCTGTTCATTACAAGTATAGAACTAAATAAAACAGTGTCTCTTTCCTCATGGAACTCTCAATTATGCTTTACTTTTCTTTTTTTTGTGTGCGTGTGTCTAATGTGTGAATGGAAAATTACTCTTTGGATTAATGTATTTCATCTAAAATTTTAAATAATTTAGGTTTCCGGTATCTATATAACTAATTTTACTGAAATTTGTGATAATTTTTTTTAAAAAGTAATGTTTTTATCCTTCCAAATAAAAATAAATTGTGTATCACAGCTCTAGTTGGGCTTAAACATTTCTACACTAAAGCACTGGCAAAGGAGAAGGACACACACACACACACACACACACACACACACGATCCCCAATTTAGGATGGTTGAACTTACGATTTTTCAACTTTATGATGGTGCAAGTTCTGTGCATTCAGTAGAAACCGAACTTTGCGTTTCGATCTCTTCCTGGGCTAACAGTACGTGGTGCAATACTATCTCGTGATGCCGGACAGCGGCAGCAGGCTGCAGGTCCCGCTCATGCGTGAGGTCCCCAAATAACCGATGCTCTACGATGCGCTGTGTTGCCAGCATTTATTTCGGATACTGTGATTTTCGTTTTTGTTTTCTGCCACATCTACAAAATGCCCGTCTGTGTCTCCTGAGTCTAGTGAGATGAGGAAGGTGATTACTCTTGAGATGAACCTCAAGATAATTGCCCAACTGTAAGTTAATGTATGTGTTCTGACCGTGTTTTAGGTAGTGTGGGCTAAACTCTGATGTTCAGTAGGTTAGATATGTGAAATTAATTTTTTACTTAACAATATTTTCAACTTACAATGGATTTAGTGAAATGTAACTCCATTGTAAGTCGAGGAGCATCTATATGTTTGTTATGTAGTCTGAGTAGGCCAGATAAGGTATTTGTGACCATTTGCTCTAAGTGCTCTTTTTTTTAAAAGAAAAACTGGTAGACAATTTAATAGTTGATTAACAAGTGATTCAATAATTAATAAATCCCTTCATTTGCATTAGACCAACCCCTTATAATCTCTAAAGTATAATGATAATATGTGCTTGCCATATCATTTTCACCTTGGAAGTTATTATTTTTTAAGAATATATTTTTACATTAATATCTTCCTACTAGCAGATCTGCTCTTGAAAATAGAAACATTTGCTGTCACTTTCCCTCCCATTAAAATTGAGATAGAATGCTAGAATGTCATGATTTACACTGCACAATGGAAGAAATTAAGTTATTTTGAATCATTGCCAATATAGGTGCCAGAGATCTCTTTGAATAACTCGTCAATGATCTGGCAAATCATAGACACGTTTTCCATGTGGTACTACTTTTTCCTTAACACATCTCAAAGCAAGAGTGTTACTTATTTTACACCCCTTTAAAGCACCACTTACTAGCTATGTGGTGGTTCTTGGGTGGTTCATTCAACATCTCAGTGTATATTTCTCATGTGTTTTGATGGATTATTATCTGCCTTAGTAAACAACCTCAGAGCGTTGTTTGGAGAATTGAAGACTATACTTGTAAGACTGTTTCATAAGCTCTAATATCACATACAAATAGATATTATGGACGTAACTCTGAGAAGAGAAGATGATATGCTGTAAATATCATGTGTTAGGAGGCTTCTTATTTATGATGAAACCATCAACCATTTATTAAGGTCTTGATCTTTAGTTTCTGTACTTCAGATACTGCCTACTTCTCCAGTCATATCATGTGCTACTTTATTTACCTACTCTATCTCACTGAACCTCTGTCACTCTGAAAAGCTTGATACAGTTCCTCCAAGATTCTGTGTTATTTTCTACTTCCATGTTTTTGCAAATATTTTTTATTGGTGTGGAAGGCTCTTTCCCTACTATTCCCATCCTTCAGGTCTTAGCTGAAATGCATTTCAACAGAGTGGCATTCATTGTCTATCCAGTCCAAAGTAGTTTACCCATTCCCCCACTTCTATTTACTTCCCTATCTTGCTCTATCATTTCAAAGATTTTAGTTCTCAACTCCTCAAGGACCTGCATCTTTGGAACAATGGAGAAAAAGTTTAACTGTAAGCATGATAACAACTGCCAATTATTTAGTGCTTGTTATGTGACAAGTACTAGGATAAGCTCTTTCATGTGGCATTCTGTCTGACCCTCCAGACATTCCAGAGAAGCAACAGTGATCATCTTCATTTCATAGTTGAGAAACTTAAGTATTCATGATGATTGGCAATTGCTCAAGATCTCACAGTGAGCCTATAGTAGAGCTAGAAGTCAAACTCAATGTGTTTTACTCCTATGGCAAAACAATTAGTGTTCTTGAAATAACCCAGAATTTTCCTACATTTCCAAATATTTTGAAAAATTAGACTTCTTTCTATAACTAAGTTCTGGAAAATTAAAATATAAGAGAAGGTATCATCGTTTCCAGTTAGGCACACTTATTAGAAAGAAGAGAGTTTCCATTGGACTGAGTGGGATTTTTTTTTTTTTTTTTTTTTTTTTTTGTCTATCTATTGAGATCTCAATGTTTTCCTGTGGTGGTATCTAGTACTTACTTACCCTAACTTGTACAACTACTGAAGCCATCTTTTTACCACTTAGTTATACTGTCTCCAGGGAAAGAAAATATATGAAGTGGTGTTTAGGTCTTTGGAGCTGCCTTCTTCTGTAGAAATATTTGTGATATCTTATTTTTTTAATAAGGGCTCAGAAAATATTTACTTTGGTAAACAAGCAGATTTTGTGTGTGTAAAATGATATACTTCATATAACTCCAGGTTTTTAACAGTGCTCGAAAGCCTTATAATCTTAGTTTTGTCTTTTTATTTAAGAATATTAGAGGAAAAATGTACACATTTTACTTTAGTAATATAGAGAAAAACAGAGAAAGCATCTGTACATATTACATATTTTTCTTCTTTGCTTGCCTTGAGTGATGATAGGCTATCTGTAAGTGGTCCATATTCCATTTACACTCTCGTGTGTGTGTGTGTGTGTGTGTGTGTGTGTGTGTGTGTAGGAAGGGTGATAGTGGCCTAAAGAAAGGAGATTTTGGCTCACACATTTGCTTTGTGTCAAAAAGCATCTTTTTTCCTTAAGAGATCAGATCAAATTTCTCTGTAATTATGTATATAATTATAAAGGGACAGAAAAATGAGAAACAAATTTATGCTTAGGTTTTGGTTATCAGAGATAGAGTAAGTAAAATCAGAAGAGTATCTAATTAAGAAATAAGTCTATGCCACATAATAGTGCATGCTACTTTAATTCTACAATTCTTGTGGAATGTTGCAATAAACATAATTTGTCTCATTTTTACCCAAAATAAAGCCCAGAGAAGTTGACTCGCTTTCTAAGGAGAAGAGCCAATTAGTGGCAGAAGTGATAGAGGCTCAAGGAAATGAGAACTGCTGCTGGAAAATTCTGAAACTTCTTCTCTCTCACAAACTGCCTGTCAGTTGAGCACATGTGTCTGTGAAGTAAAACTGGCTGTTCAGAATTTCGTTAGTGCTGTACCTCAATAAACGTTTCTTTCTTCCTTTTCTTCTATCTTGAAAAATGTGCCGATTAAAGGAGGTAACACACACAATCTAGCAGAATGTCTGGCTCTGTGGAGCTCGACAACCAATGATAGTCCATCTTCCTCATACTCTCACCGTTTTTATTTCTTTTTTATAAAGAACTGTAGTTCTCTTCTATTTTGATTTTCCAATAGCAGCAAGCCCAGTTTCTTCCATTCTTTAGGTATTTAGGGCTGTTCATTCCTTTATACTTAACAGTCGAGATGCATTCTTTTCCTTCCATCTGCCTCCACCTACATTATTTTACTTTCTCTTCACAACCTGACGACTGGGTATTTTGCAAATTCCATTTGAGAAAGAAAGAAAAAGATCTAAAGAGGTAAAATGACTTGCTCCAGGTCATGAAGTAAGTGGCTAAGCTGGGCATAGAATCCAGACATTAATATTGTGATTCTTTTGAATCCTGATGCTCTCACTATATTAAGGAGTTGCTCATCTTGCCTTATCCTCAGAGAATTTCCTGAGTAACGTCTGCATTCAAATACCCGAGTGCACAAGCAGAGTCTTAAAACGTGTTTGCATGGTTGATCTTGCTCTCTTGTAGCTCTTCATTACATGACTTTGTCGTAGGCAACTATTGCCCCTTTAGCTTGGGCCCTAGCAACAACATACATGGAGCAGACCTGAGCCCCACCCTTAACGAGAAACCAAACCCAGCTTAGATAAGTCCATCTTGAAGCAGACTTGCCCACCTGAGCATAGCCAAGAACATCCATATGGTTGAATAAAAATAGATGATAATTGTTTTAAACTATTGAGTTTTGGGTGATTTATAAAACCTAACATTAGTTGGAAACACACACAAACATACACACACAAACATACGCGCACACACACACACACACACACACACACACACACAGCACTGTCCTGGCTGACCTTAACAGTGAATCAGTTTTGAATCATTAGAGAAAAAGACTACAATGCTATCAGGCCAGGAAGGCTAGATTCAAGACCTTCAATAAAATCTAAAATATAATAGGTTTTGGAGCTTCCATACCTAAAGACTATCAGTTTTAAGCTATGGAAAACCTAGAACAATTTGGTTTAGCAAATAATAGTACACAAGACAGAGCAACTCAGAGGAGTATCTGTTTCCCAAGAGAACTTAATCAATGACTCAAAGATGCCAGCCAAATTTAGCTTAACAGCTGTTTCCTCTGATAACACTGAATCCTTAGGCTGCATGTAATGATCCCTTGGAATTTCCAAGCTCTTGCTACTGGAATGCAACAGCATTGTCTCACACCTTAAATCACCAACTTCAGTGGAGATGTGAGTCTTATCTCAGAGTTATCACCAAAAGTTCTAAGATTCAGCCTGATCAGATGACTCACATCACATGCCTACACTTCTAAATCTTTATGTGAATTAGCTTAATCTTGAAGCTAAATCTTGAAGCTTCCCATGTGATCAATCCTATTCAAATGACTTGGTCAGAAAATTTGAGATTACCATTCCAATGTGCCTGCTACCATTTTCACTTAAACTCTCTATAACATGAAGAGAGAAAAAAATCCATCAAAATTATGACTGCATTCTACCAAGGAGTGGCTTGAAGAGGAAAGAGGAATTGATTGTGATCACTATTGATTTGCACAAAGTTGAGTATTTTCTAATTTGGACAAGCTCCACAGCACTTTGCAAACACTTTGATATAATTGAAGACCACAAAACAGACTTTTCAGGGTGTTCAGACAATTGTTTTGACCGTTGTTCCCATTTGAAAAGATAAAAAAAGCCACCTGGAGGCATCCAAGTAAAGCTGAATGGTTTTCTGGGATGATTTGCCCATGGATAACCATCAGTCAGTTTAAAAATATGACATGCTACTCACTGAAGCCATGCCACGCTCTTCCTGTGGGTGCTGGGGGAGTTAGGGAAACTAAGAATCAAGAACAAAAGGCTAGATTTATAGTCATCAAATATTATACTTACAAAAAATTTAAAAACATCAATATCCATAATAAAACTGATAATGACCCCACACTACCTGCTAGATTGCATAGTAAGTCCTTTGCGTCATTATATCCTCATAACAGTGGTATAATTATCTTCATTTTTCATGAGCAACTAGTCAAGTCATGTGGCTAGGCAGTGGTAGAGTCAAGATTGAACTATTGTTTCAAATCGGTCTGTCTCCATGATGCATTTATTGTCAGGGAGAACAGGCTGTTACCACAGAATAAAGTAGCAAACTATGTAGAATGATTTAACTTTTAAAAGCTTCAAAATAATATATTTTGATTCAAGTTCTGAAAACAGACGTCAGTATGGGTTTAGGTGGAGAATATGGGGAACGATAATTGGCTATCTTAATTGCCTGAAAGTAATCATTTCTCCAAATTCTCTAATATCTTTATTAAAATATTATCTAGTTGGGTTTATGTTTACCATGGTAAAACCTTGTCTAACAGTGCTTAATACTTATTTGTAGAATAAAAGTAGTATTCAAAATGGGTTAATCCATTTAGTAGAAATTCATTTTTATTGTAGTCCACCTGGTATGAGATTAGCTAAATTCTTAGAATTAATTTAAAGGAAATCCCTGAATTTTTTGGTAAAATTTAATTTTGATGAATTATAAGTTGCTTGAAAAACTTAGGAAAGTAAAAACTACTTTAAAAACTTTTGTTAAAATCATTTTGTTTAAATTCCAAAAACATATACGAATAGTTGTTTAGTACAAAAAATATTTATTAATGATAGAATTACAATATAAATATATTTTTAGTTGGAAATAAATTTAAAATGATCATATTATATACTTGTACAAAACTAGATAAATTTCAATATTGCATTTCAACGTATTTATTTCTCTTTCTACTGATTAAAATATCCAAAAGCATCAAGATCACCCTGTAGAAATCTATGAATATGTGTATTGTTGTTGGTTGTTTTTAATTATTGTAGGTTTTTATTTTTTGTGCCTTTGTATTTTACATTGTACTAACAGACAAATCTATTGTGTTTTCAGCATTTGATTTTGCAGTGAAGGTAATTTCTTAATGTCTTGCCACTTCCTCTCTTTTACATTTATCAGAATAATTTGAGGACCCTGATTTTCCTCTTGGTTTCAAGTTCAATCTTTTGTTGCTTTTGATAATCCCAGCATTTTATACATTAATTCCAGAGCAAGATCTTCGATACTAATGCACAACAGACTTAAAGTAATTCTGATAGACAGACTTAGTGCTGTATTTTTTTTCCTTACAAAATCACTTCTTGTCTTACCCATAAAATTGCTTTGCTCTGCATTTTATTAGGTTCAAAGTCTTAATACTCTCCTGCTGAGACATGAAGAGGATATAGTTCTCTGGATAAACTTATCTGCTGGGAAGGGAACATAGAAATGTAATCTCCTAACTGGCCTCATATCATTTGGCCGTGCTCTGCACAAAAGCATCTGAAGACTTTTATCTGACTCTGAAGCTGATATCTTCAGGAAAGTGGGTTAGCTCTCCTAGATTCACATAACTAAGTTTATATCCTCTAACCTAAGGGTGACTTTTGAGTATTAAACCAGACCTGTAGGTTAAAAGAAAAGTGGCCTGAAAATAGTTTAGATTTACTGTGAATGGTAAAGAGGTGAGCAGTGCAGAGGGAGAGAAATGGCTGTACAGTACTTCCTGCTGTAAAAGAGCCTACCTTGAACTTGCTGATTGAGAAGAAATAATACAGTGCCTTGCAAATAAACCATGCTGATGGATGTCTTCTACTAGAGTGGAACTCACTGTATTTACTCTCTTTCTGTTTTATGTCAGCATCTTAGCACTCAGCATGAACTCTACTCTAGCTAACTGTTGAAATAAGTTATTTCTATTCAATAATGAATGCTTCTCTCACATATTACTATTAAAAATATCAGGTTCCAAATGTGTGATCGTATGGTATAAAATTCATTTTATTCCTCTGCAAGAGTTGGATTTTCTTGTCATTAGAGCTGAATTATGTGTCGACACTGTTACTTTAAAACATCTAGAATCCTGACCAAAGGCAAAAAGTTGCGTTGAAATATTATAACAATTGCAATTGAACAGTGGTTTATAATCTGCGAAGAGCTTTTAGAGTACCGTCTTTGGAATGTTTTGTCACTCTAAGGAAAACATACGTATTTTTATTCCCATTTCAGCAAAGAGTGAATTTAAGCATGAGGAATTTAAGTGACTTGCCCAACATTATCACAAAAGTGGTAATCGAGAGCACCAGCGCTCAAACCCTGAGCATCTCTTTCCAAATTTTCATGTTCTTTCTTTTTTTACTCTGAAAGTAAAATATAATTATCTGGAAATTACTTGCATATTTTTAATAATAGAAAAGTTGAAACACAAAAGACCATGATGTTAGAGTAACTAAAAACAGCCCAGAGAATATTAGCTACTGTATTTTGGTTCTGTAAGGTCACACAGATAGATGCAGAATGGTGTAGACAGGACTTAAGCAAATTTGTGGTTTGTTCAAAATTGCACTTTATGGTGTACATTTAAGAATAAAACTTTTTAAGAACCTCTTGCATCATCTTTCCTCATTTTTAATACCTAATTGTCACGTTAAATGATTATTAGAGCTGAGCACGGTTAGATTTTTGTAGGCATACACTCCAATCTTCATTGTTCTAGGATCATGGATGCATATAAAGAAGTGTATCCTTTCTTCCTCCTTCCTTCTTTTCTTCCACAATTTCTTATTGAGTACCTAACTTTAACCTAGACACATTAAACAGTAGTCGTCGTTTTTGGCTTTTAGGTGCATATGTGATATTCCATCATATCAGCTAGGGAATTTTTTCCTGCTGTTTTGAAGAAATTGTTTTTTCCTGAATATCTATTTTTCCTGTTATGCCAGCAATCCTGTCTGGAATGAGTGATAGCAATAACAATCCATTCTTACATGCATCCGACTAGCCTCCAATACGGGTGTTTGTATTTAGCATAACCCTGGGTTTAGTTAGATGCTGATGATCAGAATAACATCACACGATGGGTATAACATGGTGGCAAAAATTGACAGAATTGTTACAGTGAATTTGCAGTTCCATTCCACTAAATGGTTGTACTCAATTTAGCAAGGAAATTATAGGTTCACTTTTGTAGAATAGATGCTCCTGGTAATAAAAAGATGTTTGTAAATAGAACAATCTAATTTAAAAGTAGGGGAGTTTGCTTTTTAAGCAATGCTTTGCTACAGAAAAAAAGTATATGCAATTTATATTTTATATAAATCTTTATTTTCAAGGCCTTAGTATTTTATGTATGAGAGTAAGTTAAACTTATCTGTTATCTTCCTATTTCATCTTCATAATAGGGCAGGAGTCAGATCTGTCATCACTGCCATGTTTTAATGGAACCCTTTGAGAATTCTCTCATCCCTCAGAAATTCTGTACTTTTGGCTTTGGAGATTCCACCACTAGCACTTAGGGTAGATTGGATTATAGTTCACGATTCCTCTCTTCTGGGATATAAGAAATGCATCTACTTGTCATGTGGCTCTTCCTTCCTCTAGTAAGTTGATTACTTTTTCCTGCCCCAGTGATATTGACCAGTGATTGGCTTTGGGCACTGAATGTTTGCAAATGTAATTCCTGCAGAGGCTTTAAATATACTTGAATGATTCAATTTGGTCTCTTGTCCTTCTGGCATCTTCCATGAAATGAGCATATTCACACATTACTATTGGTCCCAATGAAGAGACACTGGAAGAGACCTAAATTAAATTTATAACCTACAGCAAAGGCAGCTGAGGCTAGCCAAGCCCAGAAGAGCAACATTTAACTTACAGATTTGTGGGTGAGGGGAAAAAGATATTTATTCCTTTAAGTCACTAAGGCTTTGCAGCATTACTATAGCAAATCTAACTAATCAGTTCTCTGAAGAGTTTCCTTTCATGTGCTATTGGAAATGTAATTTTATTTTATTTTCCTAGATTTTCCTATGCCTTTTTGAATGAAAACCTCTCTACGTGCCATTGTTACCAGCGACAATCTGCCCATCGTCTATAAACATCTACGTCAGACTCCCCGACAGATTTTGCCAGCCATTGTTACATTGGTGAGTATAAAAAAAGCCATATAACTTTAGAAAACCATCTAACAATAAATATTTAGGGATGAAGAGTGACTAAGTTGAAGCTGGCTTTAAGGATTTTCATAGATCATTGATCAATACTTGGGCAGAAGTGCTGGGATTGAAGATCTCTCTTATCAGTAGAAACATATATAAAGAAATATATCTCGTTTTCTTTTTCCCTACCACCAGTAAAAAAAGTTAAGCTAGCCTCGGACAGTATTCATTTTCTCATAAAGGAAAAATAAACACCTTTTCCATCCACTTACTTTCAAATATGAGATCCAGTGTCTTATTCACTTTACTTTCTAGTAAAATAGCTTTACGTTCTGAATAAACTATATTTAATGTCAGTTATTTCCCTGTAAGGATCCCACATGTCTTAAAAATGCAGGGGGTATTTTGCTTTTTCTCTGTCAACAGCAATGCCTGGAGAGCTATATTCTGGATGCTCTCGAATTCTCTGCCTTTTTGCTGTCGCTTCCTCTTGAATGTAGGGTGAGCACATTGACTTTTACAGACGAATTCATGATTACGTAATTAGTTCTGGTGAATTTATATTGTTTTCCTAGTTTCTATCCCTTATGAAATGTTTCACAATCACCAAACTTAATGATAATCTTTTAAAAATCTTATTTTTAAAAGTTCCTTTGGTCACAAAGTAATGTAATTAGTAAATATATTTTGTTTCTTCTTTACTAAAATGTGCAAATGGTATTCAAACAGTTTTCAATTGTTTATCCAAGAGAGAAAGAAAATAGAAATGGAACAAAAATACCATATATTTTATTACCACAGCATTCTATGGCCTGTTAAGTGAAAAAATAAATCTGATTAACCTGTCACGTGTGTGGTCTTTTTAAAAATCTCTGGAAGTTTTCAGACATTAAGTTGCACATATCACACATATAATAAATGGATGTTATAAAGGCATAATGTGACAAAATTATAGTCATGTCACTGTATGATATTGTTATAGGAAAATAAAATCTTGGGGTTAATTTGGAGTTTAAAAGCTGTTGGAGAAGTTTATCTGTTTAAGTGCAAATTCAGCTCACTATTTATTTTGGCCTCTTTTTGTTCCAAATAAAAATGTGAGGCTGGGTCAGGGACTCACTGGTCTTCTCTGCCCTTCTTCCTGAGAAATAGATCTACTTGAAAGAAATGTCCAGCTAAAGCTTGGTTACAGAGGCATCATTTTTAACATGATGATGACGTGGGCATTAATATCAAATGGTCTATTATGATTACACATAGAGAATGAGTGTTTGGAAGGCTGTGGTTTTAGTACTTATATTACTTATATTACTTTTCACTGGGCTTTTTAAGACTAATATCACATAGGAATAGTAATAAAATATTCATAATCTAAGTATTTTAACTTCTCTATAGTTGTGTGTTGGGGCTTTCAAGTCATTTTCAAATTAAACATTTGTTGAACAAATTGGAACAGAAAAGACAGAATTTGTTTTTAATAAAAATTCTAGATTTTCCTCTTTGCCTTTATTTTACATTTATTTTAGAAGATAGAAATTATTCCAATTTGTTGTTATTTATTGATTGCTACTATTTTTTTTCAAATATATTACATCTTGCTTACAAAACAGATTATTCAAGACATAAAGCTAGACCCATTAATGTAGGCTTTTTGTATGTGTGAATCATTTTAATTCCTCATTTTTTATTTGTGAATCATTTTTTAATTCAAGTTAATTCATCATAACAATGCTTTTTAGATTCCTTACTGAGTTGAATAAAGCCTACACGTTATATCTTTAAATCTCATATGGCAGGTCTGGCACTCTGCTGGCATTCGAATGTGTCAATTACAATTAGGTTGAAAATTCTCTGAGGACAAATAGCTGCCACAAAGCAGGTGGAGAGCCCTTATGATACTATATCTTGAGGCAGACTTCACGGCAGTCCCCATTAAGGTCCTTTGGAAAACTCCATTATCCATGCTTAGGCAAATAGATCTTTTAGTACCTTCTGGGATAGTTGTACTTTACATTGTCAAAAATCAAAAACATGCAGTGAATTTCTTCCCTTTAGAGTTATATATATATGTGTGTGTGACAATGTGCATGTGTGTATATATGAGATATATCAAACATGACTACATATTTACCATATGTGTACACTTAAAAAATAATGATATAAACACTCAAGTCAGCTTATCAAATGGATGAGTACAGATGTCATTGTTACCCTCTTTTAATCTCTGTCACCTCCTGGAGAACACAGTAGGGTACCATTTGAACCCAGATTTTAGAGAGCAAAGACTGCCACAATAGCTCAGCTGATTCTTCTTATAGCTTCCGCTTAGAAAGAAATAGAAGAAAAGAAAAAGAGATATAATATATGTATAGAAAAGACAGGAGGCAGTCAAACGTTGGGTCAAAGAAGAAATCAGAGAAGACAATTTAAAGAAGAATGACAGTAAAGAATCAGAGTAAAGTAAAGAACATTGTTATTAAATCAGTGTATATGTGTATGTGTGTATGTGTGTGATGTGAAGTATGTGTTTGTGCAGGTTTGTGTATGCTTGAATTTCCCGGTTTACCTTTCTTCCCTTCTTATGTGCATGGCTAGGGAAGTTATTTACAGGCAAATCTATAATCAAATAGGTTTTTAGATACTCCTTTAAAAATAGATTGGCTCAGGATGTGATTGATTACAACTCTGACCTCCTCATTCCATCAGAAGTACAGAAGATACTTCAGTAAAGGTTGGTTTGAAAAACGTTCCTTAGGACCAAAGGTTAAAAGAGACTTCTTCAAATGTAGATTGTGTAGATGTGTGGAGCAAAGACTTGTCTGTTACTTTGGTTAATATTCCTTCCCTTGTGGTCAGTGGCAGAGAAGCTGGTAGATGGACAATAGAGTGATTGTAGCTTTTCTTTCAGAAGACAGGTTTTTGCATGTGCTTACAATAGAAAGAAAAGAAGTTACAGAAAGGAGGAATCACTAGGCAGATACCTTTAAAAAGGCAGTATGAGGCTTGTATCAAAATGTAACTTAGTCATTTTAAGGTCCAGTGGAGGAAGAATGTTGGTTCTTCCTTCTGAATAGGGTGGACAGGAAGAGTTATGAGTGGAATTGTGTCCTCCACCCTGTAGGCAAGTGTAAACCGTGGAAAGAAGGGCAAAATCATTTGCATGAGAGTGAAAATTAGTGATAGATAATAGGTAGGTAGGTAGGTAGATAGATAGATAGATAGATAGATAGATAGATAGATAGATATAGGTAGATAAATAGATGGATGCACAAATGGAAAAGTGATTGTTGGAATGGTAATGGGATTGTTAGAGCTTAATGACTATTGATTATACACCGTGTATTTCTGTGTGTGGGTGTGTGTGTGAGAGAGAGAGATAGACAGACAAGAGAGACAGAGAGTCAGGGAGGGAGGGAGAAGGAGAGAGGGAGAAATATTTGAGACATCCTTTTGTTCTAAATGTTAGAAATTTCTCCAAGTTCATATCCCTATTCTAAACACTGGCTCACTAAGTTTTCTTTCTGTTATGCAGTGGTGCTTCTTTAAACCTTTGAAAGGTATGCTCATCAGTGAAAGATGATAGTATTTTACTATAACATGTCGTTAACCTCCTGTACCATGCCTTTACTTATTGTGCTATACCACCTTATTTATTCCTTTTGTTGCACTAATGTGCTTTGATGATAAAAGCAAAAAAATACATGCAAAGATAATGAGCTTCTGGTCAAAGGTGAAAAATGCATGCTACACTCTTCTGCCTACCTGACATAGCAGTTGTCAGCATCATATTAATTGGATCTTATTATGAGATCAGACTCTTGTTTACATCAAAACAAGATTATATAAGACATTAAAAATTTCGGTACATCTTTGCACTTATTCTGTGCCATAGGACATTTTTGCTTTAGAAATCTAATTCCTAACACAATCTGTAAGATGAGCAGTTCACAGATTTCAAGGGAGGCTTTAGGCAACTACTTGTTAACTTAAAACATGGCCATTCACTTGGATATTTTCAAAGACATTTTCTTTCTTTGCTACAGAGCTTTTACCTGCCAACATTTTATCAACATGTTTTCAATGGGAAATTTATTTCACACTTTCTCATAACAACACCTCAATAGCCTACACATCTCCAATTTGATAGGTCAGAATGCGGGGCTTGTGCACTGCTTTGATAAGGAAAAATATCCCAAAATGCCAGTTTGGACTTTTTCATTCTGGTGTACTGAAGACAGCATTTTCCCCTCTCATCATTTGTTGGGTATTATAAGTTGAATTGTAAAAGAAAGTTTAGCAAGAGGATATTCACCTCAATTAGAGATCCTCAGAGCTATATTACCCTTGCCATAGAGATGCTTAATTAACTAAATAATAAAAATGTAAGATTAGTAAATCATACAGCAAAAGACCATTGTTTTTTTTTTAAAGAAAATATTGAGATGAAGTTAAAATGAATACGATTCTGTTTTGCTGAGTTATTGATAAGGAGGCTTGGGCCCTGGTCCAGGGTTTTGCTCCTTACCAGCTGTTTGACTTTCATCGAGTCATTTAACTTCCCTCAGCCTCATTTCCTCCATGCAAAATAGTGCTACTAACCCCTGCTTTAGGTAGCTCTAGACTTGTATGAATCAAAGAGGTGATATTTATTTGAAAATCAGATAGCATATATGTTTTTAACTTCATTACATCCAAAAAAAATAGATACTTCATCTGTTTCATCTCATTCAATCCTTCAAATAAACCCAAGCAGTAGCTGGCAGGTGACAAAATTAGGATTCAAGTTCAATGGCTTATGCTACTTCTTTCCTGCTTAACTTGAGCTAGTATTTAATGCCAACAGCTAAAACAAAGAAAACATGTCTCTAAGATCAACAGGAAGGAGGGGATTCTGGGAAAACGTCAAGCAACTCTCCTCCATTAGACTTGAGATTCCAGTTCTATCTATCTCTTCTGAACCCGAAGGGCCATATATACATCTAGACCTATATTATATATAGATCTGTATGTGCATATTTATTAGAAAAAAAAAATCCAAGAGTTCATATTGATACCTGTAATTCCAACCCAACACCTCAAGTTTCTTTCTAGTTTCTCTTTTTCTTGCTTCTGTAATGTTTCTCTAACACTGAAACCCCCGGCTCACATTAGAATCAATATTTTTACTTATTATTTGATCATTGTACTTATTTGTTCCATGTTACTCATCTCCCAGTCAAGTCAACCACCTGGTTTCATGGCCTCTGCGCTCTTTTTAAGCTGCGTCCTAGGCTCTCAGACGCCTGCTTCCTGGGCCTCCTCCTCTCCACTCACTTGGTCCCTGGCAACACCATCAAATCCTTATGACCCACTGCCCACTGTCCCATCTCTTTGCTGCTGCGCACACTGTTGCCTCTTCACCATGCCCTGCTTTCTTGGCCATCAAGAGCACTGGTATCCGCAGATGATCTCCCCTGTGTCCTGCTTCCTTGCCTGCCTGCCACCTGCTTCTTAGTCTCTGACACCCAGATCTCTTCATAAAGGGGAGAAAAGGAAAGTATAAAAGGAAAGAAGTGAGGAGAGAGAATGGAAGTAAAGAAGAGAAAGGCAAGGAAGAGGGGAGAAGGAAGGGAAGAAAAATAGGAAGAGAAAAGCAGGAAGGGAAAAATTCCAAAGGGAAACGCTCTCCTGATATTAAATTGCATAGTTTTTTTTTTTTCAGTATTTAAGACTTGAACACATTTATAATTTATCTATCATATATGAGAGATAATAAGTGAGCATTATTATTTCTTTTCCAGGTGGATAAACTTTTTTCAATTACATTATAAAATAATTCATCTTTCTTTCAATGAATTAAAATATCCCCTTGTCCTTTATTAACTATTTAATATTTGGGTATCTATTTCTGGTCTGTTTTTATTTTAATTTGATTTATATAGCCTTATAATGTTTGATATATAGTAGGTTAAATTCTTATAATTTTTCATATATTTTAGGGGTTATTTGAGCTCTTGCAAATTCTAACAGCACTTTAAAACAATACTTTAAAGTACCGTAAAGTACTTTAAAATTCTAATATTACTGGGTTCAACTTTTGAAGAAAATAATACTTTTAGTGATCCCACTTGGAATTGCTTTAAGTACATATACAACTTTTTGGAGAATGAACACTTTTCTGAGTATTTCATTTTGAAATAGAGAATGACTTGATTTTGAACACTTCTAAAAATTCCAGTCAGTTAATAGTCAATTACAGTAGTGTAGTATTTTAGGGCAGCAGTCTTTTATTTTGCCTAATTATTTAAACATATCTTCATTAAAAGAATTTTAAAAAATTAAAACAAATATTTCAATTCACCCATGTTTAATTTGTATTAGTTAAAGATTGGTTGGATTCAGCTAGCCTAAATTTTTATATAAAATTTATAAACTAGAAAAAGAGAAACATAATCAATTCTGTTTATATAGTGTGTTATACATTATAGAGTATAGTGCAGTACAATCTATTTTAGGTATATGTTCAAATATCTTTTACATGCTACCTGAGACTTTTCATTTTAGAAAGCTAATTTAGAATCATAAAGGGAATACAAAGGCCATTACAAGTTTTCTATGATAATTATGTCATAATTGAGTTCTAGACAATTTTATCAGGGACTACGTTTGGCCTAGAATACAGGTCCCCTGATTTGAATTTCAATTCTTAGTTCATTGTGACAGTTTATTCTAACTTGTGGCGAAATTACTATATAACCATTTAAAGCCTAAAGTGGAACTTATTAACACACATTTCTCTACAGAAATATAATCACCAGGATGACCCTCACCAGCTCCACTCTGATTCACATGTACAATCATGGGAGCTAAGGCTGAAAGAATGTAAAACAAGTGACCCAGGGAACATGAGAGTCAAAAGATTCCCAGACTGACTATAGTTGTTCACAATCTATAGTTGTCTGTAATATCCTGGACATGCCTGACGGTGACCACTCGTTGGGTAGGTGCTGAGGAAACAGGATGAAGGGGACATGTCCTTTCTTAGTATTTCAACATTTCTTGCAGGCTACCAAAAATAATAAAGAAGCAGTCTGTGTATGATAAGATGCTTGGACTTTATATCTTAAGACTTTGCTTTCTGGTTTTGCCTCTGCTACTTAAGGACACATACTAATGGTAAAATCATTCAAATTTTTTTACATCCCAGTTTTATCATCTTAAAAATAGGGAAAATAATGTTCATACTGACCACTCATAAGGATTTAATGAGAATAAAATAAGTAATGTGTGTAACCATGAGAAAAACATAATATTATAAGGCGATGTCAGATAGTTTGGGGTTTTAGATTTCATTTTCAGAGGATAACACCTTAGCTTAGAAAGCATTTTGATTTTGCAAGCAACTTTTACATGGGTCATCTCATTTAATATTACAAAAGGAGTTTGTATTAAAATAGGTCTCTTACTTTCTGAAATGCTTGAGTTGGAAAATCCAAGGATTAAATGTATAGTCAACAAGAGAACAGGGTGAGACCCAGATGTTTTCATTTCAAATCCAATGCTCTTTTATGTGTTTTTATTCAAAGAGCATCATTGCTTCACAGTGTAGATCTTAATACCACTAGAAATGAAAAGTCTCTTAACCTAACTAGTATAGTGGTTTTCTTTACTTCTCCAAGGAAAACTGATTACTCTGTAAGTACACAATTATCTAATGTTAGTAACTCTAAAGTACTGCTAGCAATTTCCCAAACAGTTAATTCATTGGCATTTTTACAACTCAAACACAAAACTGAAATAGCTTAATAATTCAGATAATATATCCTACCCTGCTCTGTTTCTATTACCCCTCTGAATGTGCTTTCTTTTTGCAAATTCATATTCCATTTCACATCTCTCAAACTCCCTTCTGCAGCTTTGATTTAAATGCTTATATTTCATTCTCTAGTGTTTCTTATTCTTTGAAGCAAGGAATCATGTCTTATTCGTTAGTGAAGTTGAAAGTAGTGAGATCTCTCTGATCTCTTCTTTGTAAACACTCAGTTTTGCACCTAGGATGATATTTACACATAATGGAGAAAAGTAGCTATCATTGATTGGGCAATTATATGTGTAAAGATGTATTTCATAAATGAACTCACTTAATCCTCACAATAACTTTATGAGCCAGATACAATTGTTATCATTCCTATTATATAGATAAAGACACTGAGGCTCAGAAAGTCTAAAGGATGTCCCAATGTTCAAGGTGCTAGTAAGCACAAATCAGGATTTTAACCTAGGCCATCTATTTCAAAGTCTTTCCTTGTAGCTGCCATGCTACATTATGTCCTTTCATAGGCAATGACTACATATTTATCAGTTAAAAATTGAAAATGGTCAAACCAAAGTCACACCAGGTTTGTTGGTTTATGGATTTGATCTAAACATTCAATTAAAAAAATCTACAAGCTTAAATGAATAGAGAAATTCAGAAGCTTTGCATCAGAGTCAATAGTGTACACTATACAGCTTAGGAACTGATAAAATAAATTCTAACCTAATGTAATAGGAAAAATGTCTGAATCATAATATTATATTTTGAAGTCCTCCGGATTCCATAGATGTTATTTATTACCTTAAATAAAGAGTACAACATCACCACCCCATACCTACATCTCCTGAAAGTAGATTATCTATTATTATTTGCATTCTTTTGCTCTTTTTATAAGGTACTTACTATCCTTCTAAGAAACAGATTTGTAAAGGTGATTTTGAATTCCTTCCTCTAATTGTAATACTGTTTTTTTTTCCCCTTGAGTTTCCTTTGCTACATTTCACACCCTGGTCTCGGAAGTCTGAATTTATTATATTTCTGGCTGTGGGATTCTGCCAGAGTACTCAGGTACACAAATGAGAATTGATTCCTGAACAGGGAATCTGGGGGTGGGGATGGAGAGAGACTTCTGGAGCACCCATCCTTCACACAACAACTCTGATAAGTTGCCTGGGCATGAAAAAGAAAAGGAAGGAATTATTTGACACTTTTCCGCTTTGCATAGTTAGAATGACCCAGTATTAGTGCCTAGCTACCTAAGTCTCCCTTTCTTCTTTGTGCTTGTAGAAAGGTCAAGATTCAGAAAAATCGTAGTTTAATCTCAGCCCTAGCATTTGCTATTTTAACAAGGTGTTATGAAACCCACATTCTTTGAGATATCTAAAAATAGTCAGCTGTTGGTAATGGCCCATTGTTGACAGCACACAGTTGACTATATTGACACCTTCTGTGTTTATGATAAACTTACTGCTGCTGTTAATTTTCCATCTAAGAATAGATTTACCCATCAGTGACTCCACATAGCAATCTTTCTCTTTTCCTAAGGGGGAAAATTTGCTGTAGTAAAAAAGCATGATGGAGTATAGATTAAGTTTCATGTTTGACCCTGCCACCTACTGCCCATATAACTTTTAGGCAGATGATACTTTCTCCCTCCTCTTTTTACACAAATTAAATAACACAATTTTTGTGTTCTCTAGCAGTGCTACTGTTCTTTATTTCTAAATCAGGAATTAATTGCACTTGCACATTATAGGGAAATGGTGCAGTCTGTCTCATGCTTGTAATTTAGGTCAGTGCATTTGCATGAAATGCCTTTATGTGTTGACTTAACAATCATAATTTAAGTTTAGAGCTTGATTTTTAATGCATTTTTTATGGTTTAATACAAAAGTTAACTCTGTGTTGTTCAATTTTCTCAGTTAGTCAATTCTGCAGTTTGTTCACATGTCACTCCCTCTGGCAGAATTGTTTCCATTATCGATGAGTCTTTATAGGCAGCCCACAAATCATTATGCTGTTTGGCAAAAACTTTTAGTTTAATAAGACAAATCTGATTTCCCTTGGCCTTCCTATCCCTAAAATGTCTTTTCTGAGAGTCATATTTGTGAAAACCATTTCGTCCATAATTTCTGTTTAAAAATATGAAGGTAACATGTCCCTTAGCTGAGAATGATTAGGAATATAGGGATCATGCAATTAAGTTTAATTGGATTAAATAGAGCAGACTGACTTTCATAATTAATTTAGTCTCATAATCGGCCTTTGGGGTGACTATCCCAGATGAAAAAGATGATTGTGGTGGAAGTTCATGAAATAAATACTTCAAGATATAAATCAAGCCACTGATGATCCAGTTATTTAAAAGAATAAGTGATTATAGTACAGACATAGAATAAAGATGCATACACAAATGTCAATTGTATTTCTATATACAAGAAATGAACAATTGGAATTTGAAATTTAAAAATCTCATAGTATTTACATTAGCACCAAAATGTGAAATATTTATGCATCAGTCTCAAAAATATTTACAGGACATATTTTGGAAAATTACAAAATCCTGATGAAAGGAATCAAAGAAGTAAATAAATGAAGAGATATTTCATGTTCACGGATTGGAAGATTCAATATTCCTAATGTATCAGTTCTTACCAAGTTGATCTAGAGATTCAGTGTAATCTCCAAGTCACAATCAATTTGTGGATATCGACAAATTGGTCCTAAAGTTTATATGGAAAGGCAGAAAAGACCCAGATAGCTAATACAGCCAATACAATATTGAAGAAAAAGAACCGACTCGGAGGACTAATACTGCCCCACTCTAAGACTGCCTATAAAGCTATAGTAACCAAGGCAGCATAGTATTGGCAAAAGAAAAGACACATAGATCAGTGGAACAGATAGCCAAGAAATACAGCCACACAAATAAATTAATTTTTGTAAAAGGAACTAAGGCAATTCAATGGAGGATAGTCTTTTCAACAAATGTGCCAGAGGAACTGAACACCCACAGGCAAAAAAAAAAAAAAAAAAAAAAAAAAAGGAATTTAGAAAAAGATGTTACAACTTTCATAAAAGTTAACTCAAAATGGATCATATTTCTAAATGTAAAATGAAAAGCTTTTAGACTGTTAGAAAATAACAAAGTAGAAAATAATCTAGTAGAAAATCTTGGGTTTGGCAATAACTTTTATATACAACACCAAAATCATAGTCTGTGAAAGAAAAAGTTAATAAGTTGAACGTTGCAGAAAGACTGGAAAATAAAAATATTGAAGAGATTATGACAAATGATTAGCAGAATTGTTTAAACCATGAAACTTTTGATCCTTAAATCACAAAATTGCAAGCAGCAGAAAATAAAAA
Organism: Rousettus aegyptiacus; assembly: GCF_014176215.1. NCBI lineage: Eukaryota > Metazoa > Chordata > Mammalia > Chiroptera > Pteropodidae > Rousettus > Rousettus aegyptiacus. Next base: position 15,477,173 of record NW_023416285.1, read on the forward strand.
TCCATATTTACTCTTGTCCTGGTTAACTGCAAATACCAAAGACAAAGAAATGATCTTAAAATCAGTCCAAGAGCAAAGTTACATTATCCTCAAAGTAACATTAATTCCATTTAAAACAGTGATAGAAGCCATAAAATTGGTAATATTTTAATAGTACTGAGAGAAAATAATAATCAATCTACAATTGTATACTTAGTCAAACTATCATTTGAGAACAGTATTGAATCAAAGATATTTCCAGACAAACCAACCTGCAAAACATTGCCAAGCTCACCAAAATAGTTTGTAAATAATCTATTTAGAGAAAAATTAAATGCAAAAGAAAGGACTGCGATGCAAAGAAGAATGAGAAGTTAAAAAGCAAACTATTACATCTAATTTGGACAATACAAAATAATAATATATAATTTGAAGGTTTAAAATAAATAAACATCAGAGTAATTAAATACAAATGCAAAGGGAAAATAATTGGTTTTCTAAGATTTTTATTTTTTTTTACAGGATTATAGCAGTATTGACCTATTTTTAAAATCTGTATGTAGGCATACAAAGTAAAATTTGAAGATAACCTCTAAAACAGAAATAGTGTATATGACAATGAAAATAATGGAGAATTTGAATAAAAAATCAATATAAAAGAAGATGAGAAAGAAAAACAGTTTCAAATGGCACAAAATAGGTAGTAGAAATTAGATGTAATATTTCAGCAACTATGATAAATGTAAGCTAATTAAACTTGCAAGTTAGAAAGGCTGAAAGTAAAAGCATAGAGAAAAGATAACACACCAGGTACAGACCAGAAGAAAGCTTCTGTATGTATATTAAAATAGGTGCTGTGAATCTGGTGACTGCCAGAGGGGAGGGGTGTTGGGGGACTGAGAGAAAAAGATTAAAGATTGAAGAAGTACAAATTAGTAGTTAAAAAATAGTCATGAGGATGTAGAGTACAGCATAGGGAATATAGTCAATAGTATTGTAATGGCTGTATGTAGAGCTGGATGGGTAATAGAGTAATTGGGGGGATCATTTCATAAACTACATAAATGTCCAGCCAATGTACTGAATACCTGAAACTAATTAAAAAAAAATGAGTGCTGGGAATGGGGTCAATACGTAAGAATAAAAAAGATCGTCTAGAAAATATATGAATTCTAAATAATCTAATAGATACAAGTAAAACCATGCAATTATCATTTGTAGAAAACATAATCTTTTCTTGACCACATGAACAAATTATCAAAATTGACCAAGTATTAAGTCTTATAGCTATCTTGAAAAGTTTAAAAGAATCTTTGAATTCTTCTGCCGTAGGTCTATTAAATTACGTATGTAAAAACAAAAAGATAACAAACTGAAACATATAGAAATACAACAAAATAATAAAGAACTCACTGGTTAGAGGAAGGTAAGATAGCAGATTATGTAATTTGAACTGAATTTAACAAAATGACACATGGAAATATGGGTGAAAGAAAAAAAACTATATACTTTTTCGACATGATTATCTACATAGGAAAACCAAGTATTTTAGAATTGTTAAGATTGGAAGGTCACTGAAAGGAAATCAATATACAATAGTTTATTACATTTACATAACAGCACAGCAGTAGTACAATAATGTCATTAAAAGAATATTTTTGCTTTTTTTGCAACAAAAACTTTATATAAGACTGAGAATTACATTATCTTATGACAAAAATAATTTTAAAATATTAAAACATATAAAAGACCTAAAAATGGAGGAGAGAATATAGCTATGTATAAAGACTCAATATAGTATTTACAGAAATGCTTCTCTATTTTAATCAAGCTATACACACAAAGCAATTCCAGTAGAGTTCCAACAAATATTTTTAAGAAAATTGACAGTTTATAAAATTTATATGGAATTGCAAAGGGGCATGTTATAGTAAAGATGAATGCAGTGAAGAAACATAGATGTGAATACTTATGATAGAAAATCATGACATTATAAAAATACTTATGATAGAAAATTGTGACATTATAAAAATGCAATATTATTTATGTTAGATAAATAGATTAGAATGTATTTATCTAATATAAGTAATATTAGAAGATTTGTTATAAAATCCACAAAATTTTTCAAACTTAATAGATGAAAAAGCTGGACTGTAGTTTTGTATCATTTTTAAATTATTATTTAAAAAAATCCTCATGAAAGAATGTCCTTCTTGTTAAAGATCATCCTTCCTGCTGAGAACTAGAAAATTTCACAAAAGTATTTTAAAAATTAGTTTGAAGCTATTGTATAACTTTAAGGGGCAAATAAATAATACCATAAACAATGAGTAAGTTTACCGAGTTTTATTTGGCATAATGACCAGACCACGGAGATAACATCTCTTATTTTTTACCAATAATTCATACTTCCTCAAAAAGAGAATTTGATTTGTTCACATAAAGCACTCCTATTGTATAGCGTTTCATCCATGTCAGGTCAAAGCGGATGTCTTCTCTTTAGCAAACCCATCCTTATTTGCCTTTACACCTGCATAGCTCCTCAGTTGAATCAGCTGTGATCAAAAATGCTCGTTGTATTTTGAATAATTAGCAATCTTAAGCTTAGCATATTTTTCAAGGAAGAAACCGTTTAAGTCATTTTCTTGAGGTTTCTATTCCTGAAGTCCATATAGCTTTGTTGAAACCAAGGAAACATAAATATTTTCATTCCTGTGCAAACTCTTTTATGACTAAAAATATTTTTGTTCAATTTGATCACTATCTTTCTCAATTCAACTCAACAAACATGTTTTAGGAACTCTTGTATGTTAATTAGCGTTCTTGGTCCTATGTGAGCTCTGAAACCTGTATGGAGTTATAAAGTCTGTAACTATTACACAGGGCAGTATATGAAAATTGCCTACAAAGTATAGTCTTACTGAACTAGGGTGTAAGCTCTCATAGGATCATGCAAATATAAGGTCCTTATGTAAACATACTGGAATTTCTTGGAGTATAAGTTTCTAATTGAGTATGAAACCTGAACTCGTTTTATTGTGATAAGCCTAACAGGAATTAACATTAATTATCGCCTTAGAATGAGTTTACACTTCTAACAGAAATATAGCAGCAGTTTTTCTCAGGGAAATGTAAGGATGTCTTCTTTTGCCATTGCTTAGGAATTATGCTCTTTCTAGCATGTGTTGTCCTGGAATACCCCACTTAGTCCTGATACTGTTTCCTATTTTCTATATTTAACCTTACCTTTGCTTTTGTTACGTGTCTCAGAATTCTTAGCAGATGCCGGTGGGGAGGTCCCTTGTCTTATTCCCCTGAAACTGTTTTATCATTTTGATTCATGTGTATCCCTCTCCTTCTTGATTTTGGCTTACACCTGCAGCCTTCCTCAGAAAATTTTCCATGTGCTGTTGAAGGTACTAACTACTTCGTAGGCCAAGGTACGAAGTCCTGGCACTTTTACCTCAAGACAGACATGCTGTGTTGCAGTTCATACTTCAGAGATGCCTTTTGGGTCAGCCTAAAGCTAGACTTTCTCTAGCAGTTCATATTTTCATAGCTTCTTTCCTGGTGTATGCCTCTTACACTCATATGCTTTTTTCCTAAAAGCATTCTTTTATACATCACTTACAAAAATCTCCATCCCTTGGCTCTGCTTCTGTGGAACTCAGCCAAGACAAGTAGGAGGGCCATGGTCCGTGTTTCATTCATCTTTGTGTCAAGGTACCAAAAGTGGAGACATGTTGTAAGCACTGAAAAATGAATTATTAAATGAATGGATCTGACAATTACATTTGATAGGATACAAGCATACATGATAATTTTAAACCAGAAAATAATTAACATTTATTAAATATTTACTGTGCTGTAGGCATCTTGCTGAACTTGTTACATGTATAATCTCATTTAAGCCTCTAAAGATCTCATCGGGCAGATTGAATGTTATTTATATTTTACTGGGGAAACTGGATCTTAGGGAATTTGATTCTTTTGCAAAAGACCACCCAGGAAGAATGACCTATACAGTTCCATTTAAGGTTTTTGTTTTTGGTGCTGGCAGAAATTTTGATAATCTGAATTTCATTAATTGAAATTTGATTATTTTAGAAAAGAGTTCAAAAACTCTGAATAGCAAATGTATAATGTATTTTGGAAGGTACTAACAGTGGAGCTGGATGCACTGAGTTATTGAACAACTTCATTAAGTTTATGTAGAAATATTTGATTTATGCTCTAAGATTCATACTAAAAAGAAACATTGTCCTCTCTCTATCTCCTCTTCCAAACATGAGGTAACACCACATTGTTCATAGGCAGTACAGTGAGTTTCAATTTGGCATCTAGATTATGTAAAGCATAATTGGATTTACTCTATGCAATTAGAATTGGGATTTTTTTGCTGCCAAAGCAAACTAGGTTGCAGTTTTTGCTGCGAAATGATTGTTAAGCATTTTGTTTGGTACTTGGAAAATCCGCCTTGACAGTGCTTCATAATAGAACCAATTATCAGGTATGCTGTTACACATAGCCTTCCAGACCTCAATTTAAATAGAAAGTGGTGACAATTTCTTTTGTGAAATAGTCTCCATAGCACTAAAAATCAACCAGAATGTGAAGACCTACATGCTTATCAAGGTGACAAAAAGGGACTGAGAATACTTGTTACATAAACATGTACTATGAAGTTATGATCATTGAATTGCCAATCACGACAATGACAGATATTACCACTCTCTTCCAAAGTCTGCTCTTGCTGAGTTTTAAAAATAGCTATTAGCACAATTTTTATACTCTACTTGTATTATTTTTCTAAAAGAAAAAAAACAATTTTTTTGACAGAAGGTCAATATATTTTAATATATGCTGAAACAAAACATAGTTTGATCTTATATACATCGACATGTAGAGCATTCAAAAGAATTGACCACTCACTAGAGAAGCAAGTAGAAATGTGTGAAGGCTATGTACACTTAAACTCACTAGTGAAATGTGCTACTGTTTATCTATATCATAGACAACTTTTGTGAGTAATTATATATCACAGGGGAATGTAGCATTGAGGAATAATTCTCAAATGCAAATAAGCAAGCCAGTGCTTAAGAATTATTTGGCCTTATTTCCTGAGATTTTATTCACTAGTTTTGAAGTAAGAGCCAAAAATCTGCATTTTAATTTTAACTCTCTAGGTGATTCACATGCATAGCTATATTTAGAAACCAACAGCTTAGTGCTTAATACATAAATTTATGAATATTTTCAGATAGTACATATTACATATTCCGACTTTTGATATATACAGTTGTCAACATATCTGAAAGTAATTAAGAACGTACGCATAAAATATATTCTTAAACTTTGAACTTTAGGAAAGCATGTCTTGTTTTTATTTATATTTTGAATAGGTTTTAAATGTTTATCTTTAGGTCTTTTTAATAGTATTTTATTGCTGGAAACTATTCCAAAGTCTCAACATGCCTATTCTGTCACCTCAAAACAAAACTGTGTTCAAGTTTCAGGTGAATTAAATATTGATGGTAGGAAATCCCATGCCTACTCTAAGATCCTGATTATTTTAGTGAGCTAAGGCGAACAGGAAAAAACGCAGTTTATCTTAGTACTATGGGCATAAAACTACCATATGTTTGCACCTGGGAGTATACAAAAACATTCCAAGAGTTTCAGGGATACATAAAGTATTGAGGGATTCAATACCTAAATTCTCATCATCTATATATACTTTTGCCTACAACTTATGTGTCTATAGGGGCCTACACCATTATGCAGATTCACAGTTTCTATCTCCTCTTTAAAAATCGCCCTTCTCACACACATCACAAAACAATGGAAAATCTCTACTCTGCTACTAATCTATTATAGTAGATTGTGTTGGGATGTAAAAATCTCAGAGGCACCAAAGGAACAGTTCGCAGTATTGATGTAGGTGTTAAGAAAAGTGAATGATTCAAATAACTGTGTAACAAACATTTGTGCAAATCAGTTTTTCATTCTTTTCTTTTTATTTCTTTGTTTAATTGATATAAAATTGACATACAATACCCTGTTCATTTCAGGGGTACATCATAGAAACTCAATATTTGTGTATATATATAATGAAATGGTCCCCACAATGAGTAGTTATCTTTAGTATTGATCTTAGCTATATATTTTTGAACCAGTCTCTTCAGGCAAGGGCAACAAAAGCAAAAAATAAGCAAATGGGATTGAATCAAACTAAAAAGCTTTTGTATAATGAAGGAAAGCACATACAAAACAAAACAACCTACTAAATGGGAGAAAATATTTGCAAATTTTACATCTGATAAAGGGTTAATATCCAAAATATGTAAAGAACTTATATAACTTAATATATTTTTAAAAACTTGATTAAAAAATGGACAGAGAACTTGAATTGACATATTTCCAAAGAAGAGATACAAATGGCCAATAGGTATGTGAAAAGATTCTCAACATCACTAACTATCAGGGAAATGCAAATTAAAACTGCAGTATAACCTCAATTCTGTCAGAATGGCTATTATCAAAGACACAAAATAACAAGTGTTGGTGAAGATATGGAGAAAAGGAAACTCTTGTACACCGTTTATAGGAATGTAAATAGTGCACCCACTGATCTTTGATGGTAGGTCATCATGTGATTTTTGAAATTAACACAGAGATAGTTCAAAAAATTGAATGACATATTTTTTTTCCTGTTGATCTACTCATTAATGTGAATGAGGTAGATTACTTACATCTATTTTAAAAGACTGCGTGGGTCTAGTGATAAGTAACATTTCATTAGATATTTAAAAACAAAGAGTTCATTTTTTGAATTCCAATTCTAGACTACTTTCATAGTCTGTAATCATACTGAAATATAAGGTCAAGATGAGTTATATCTCAAAGTATTCATTTATAAATATTTATTTGGAATATTGATATCTTTATAATAGTTTTCTAATTCATTCAAGTGTTATATTCCTTGATTTATTTAGGGCTAATTGAATTTTTCTCAATTATGTGTTCTAGTTTTCAGATTTACTTCTCGCTATTTAATAAGTTTAGGTGCTTTTATAAAATTATCTTTTTTTTTAAATTAAGAAAAATATTAGAGTATTTTGAGGTTCACAGCAGAATCAAACAGAAGGTACAGAGATTTTCCAAATACCTCTTTCCCCCATACATTTACAGACTCTCAAATAGAGTGGTACATTTGTGACATGATGAGCCTACACTGATACATCATAATCACCCAAAGTTCATAGTTCACATTATGGTTCACTCTTACAATTATATGGTCTATGGGTAGAAGAGTGTATGACGACATGAGTACATCATTATGGTTTCATATGGAGCATTTTCACTGCCCTAAGAATTCTCTGTGCTCTGCCTATTCATCCCTTCCTTCCCTCAATCCCCTGTCAACTGCTGATCTTTTTTATTGTCTCCATAGTTTTGCCTTTTTCAGAATGCCATGTAGTTGGAATCATACAGTAGCCTTTTTAGGTTGTCTTCTTTCACTTAGAAGTATAGATTTAACATTCTTCTATTTTTGCGTGGCTTGATAGTTCTTTCCTTTTTAGTGTTAAATAATATTCCATTTTCTGGATGTACTGCTAATTATGTATTTATTCATTTACTCAAAGACATCTTGGTTGCTTCCAAGTTCTGGCCCTTAGGAAAAAAGCTGCTATAAACATATGAATGCAGGTTTTTGTGTGGACACATTTTTAGTTCCTTTGGATCAGTAATCAAGGAGCGCCATTATTGAATTATAAGGTAAGAGTGTGTTCAGTTTCATAACAAACCACCAAACTGTCTTCCCACATTTTGTTGGGAAGTTTTACTCAACTATTTTGCATTCTCACCAGCAATGAGTAAGTTCCTGTTGCTCCACATCTTCATCAGCTTTTGGTGTTGTCAGTGTTCTGGGCTTCGGCCATTCTAATAAGTGTGTAGTAATTTGTTTTAATTTTCATTACCCATGTGATACTCCATGCAATGTGGAGCATCTTTTCATATGCTTATTTGCCATCTGTTTATCTTCTTTAAAGAGTTATCTGTTAAGGTCTTTAGCCCATTTTTTAAAAATCCAGTTGTTAAGATTTTTATTGTTGATTTTTTTTTAGCATTTTATTTTATTTTATTTTTAGTTTCAAGTATACAGTACATTGGTTAGACATTTATATCGTTTATGAAACAATCCCCTGATTACTCTGTTTTCTTTGTAGCTCTACACATAGCCATTACTGCTGAGTGCATCCCCTGTGCTGTGTTCCCCATCCCCATGACCAACTACATATTGTTGATTTTTAAGAGTTCTTTGTATATTTTGGATAATAGTCTTTTATCAGATATGTGTTTTGCAGATATTTTCTCTTGTCTGTGGCTTGTCTTCTCATTTGTTTGTTTGTTTGTTTGTTTGTTTTGGACATTCTTGTTAGTGTGGAAGTTTTACATTTGAATGAAGTCTAGTTTATCAGTTGTTCCTTTCATGGATTATACCTTTAGTTTTATGTTAATCTAAAAAGAAAACACCATACCCCAGGTCATCTAGATCTTCTATATTATTTTCCAGGAGTTTTATAGCTATAATCCATTTGGGGTTGATTCTTGTGAAGAGTGTAAGGTTGTGCCTAGATTCATATCTTTTTTTCTTGTATGTGTATGTCCAGTTGTTCCAGCACCATTCATTGATAAGACATCTTGAATCTATTGTATTACTTGTCAGAGATCAGTGAACTATATTCGCGTGGGTCTATTTCTTGACTCTAATTTATTCCATTGATATATTTAGCATTTCTTCACTATTACCACACTGTCTTGATTACTCTAACTTTATAGTAAGTCTTGAAGTGGGAAAGTGCCATTCCTCCAACTTTTTTCTTCTCCTTCAATATTATGTTAGCTATTCTTGTTTTTTTGCTTCTCCATATAATGTTTCAGAATCAGTTTGTTCATATCCACACAAAAAAATTTGCTTTGATTTTGATTGGGATTGCATTGAATTTATAGATCAATTTGGGAAGAAGTGACATCTTGACAATATTGTTTTTTTTTTCTATCCATGAACATGGAATATATCTCTATTTATTTAGTTCTTTTTTGATTTTTATTCATCAGAATTTCGTTGTTTTCCTCATATAGATTTTATAGATATTTTGTTAGATTTATACCTAAGTATCTTATTTTGGGGACCACAAATGCAAATAGCATTGGGTTTTTAATTTCAGATTTCACTTGTGTATTGATTTTTGTGTGTTAGCCTTGTACGTGCAGCCTTATTTTAATTGCTTATTAGTTCCAGTTTTTTTGTTGATTCTTTCAAATTGTTTATGTAGATGTTAAGCCATCTGCAAACAAAGTTTTACTTCTTTCTTCCCAATCTGTATATCTTTTATTTCCTTTACGTGTCTTACTGCAATAGCTAGAACTTCCAGTACAATTTTGCAAAGGAGTGTTGAAAGGGAATATCCTTGCCTTTTGTTTGATCTTAGTGGGAAAGCTTCAAGTTTCTTATTATTAAATATTATGTTAGCTGTAGGCTTTTTATAGATATTCTTTATCAAGTTGAGGAAGTTCCCCTCGATGCCTAGTTTAGTGAGAGTTTATCATTAATGGGTGTTGAATTTGTCAAATGCTTTTTCTGCTTCTGCATATGATCATATTTTATTTCTTTTGGAGCCTCTTTATGTGATGGATTACATTAATTGACTTTTGAATGCTGAACCAGCCTTTATATACCTGTGATAAATTTCACTTGGTCTTGGAGTTTAATTCTTCTTATACCTTGCTGGATTCAATTTGCTAATATTTTGTTGAGGATTTTTACATGTGTGTTTATGAGAGATATTAATCTGTAGTTTTCTTGTAATGTCCTTGGTTTTGGTATTAGGGTTTTGCTGGCCTCATACAATGAGTTAAGAAGTATTCCTTCTGGTTCTATTTTATGAATCAGATTGTAGAGAATTGGTATAATTTCTTCCTTAAATGTTTGGTAGAAATCACCTGTGAACCCATCTGGACCTATTACTTTCTGTTTTGGAGGGTTATTAATTTTTTATTCAATTTTTAAAATAGATATAGGCCTATTTAGATTGCCTATTTCTTTTTGTATGAGTTTAGACAAATTGTTTCTTTCAAGAAATTGGTCTTTTTTGTCTCGGCTATCAAATCTGTGAGCATGGAGTTGTTAATAGTTTTTCTTTATTATCCTTTAAATGTCCACAGGATCCATAGTGATGTCCCCTCTTTCATTTATGATGTTAGTAATTCGTGTCCTCTTTCTTTTTTCCTCAGCTTGGAGAGCGGCTTATCAGTTTTACTAATTTTTTTTTTTCATAGACCCAGCTCTTGGCTTCATTGGTTTATTCTACCCATTCCTTGTGTTTAATTTCATTAATTTATGCTCTAATTCTTATTACTTATTTTTTGATTACTTTTGATTTAAATTTGCTGTTCTTGTTTCCTGAAAGTGCATTTTTGATTTTAGATCTTCTTTTCCAATATATGCATTCAATGCTATATATTTTCCTCTAAGCACTGCTTTTTCTGCATCCTACAAATTTTGATAAAATATGTTTTCACTTAGTCGTTTAAATCTTTAAAAATATCTCTTGAGATTACTTCTTGACCCAGGTGTTCTTTAGAAATGTGTTGTTTAATCTCTATGTATTTGAGGATTTTTCAGTTATCTTTCTGTTATTGATCTCTAGTTTCATTCCATTTTGTTCTGAGAGCAGACATGGTATGATTTCTATTATTTTAAATTTGTTAAAGTGTGTTTTATGGCCTACAATGTGTTCTGCCTTGGTGAACATTCCCTGTGATGTTGAAACAAATGTGTGTTCTGGAGTTTGGATAAAGTAGTCTTTAGAAAATTATCGTTAAAAATTATAATTATTAATTTTTGATGGTATATAGTCATATGTATTTTATGTTGCTCTTGTAACAATGGTCTAATTAACTGGTTAATACTAATAGTTCTTCATATTCTACATGTACAATCAAGTTATTTAAAAATAATGACAGTTTTATTTTACTTTTTAAGACTTCAAGTTTATTAGCTTTACTACTTTCATATAATAGACTTTCATATAAGAGAAGAAATTCTTTTTTGTTTCCAACAGCTGGATTGAAGTTATAAAATGGAGTATATCTACGAAGTGTAAGAAGAATTTCTGAAGAGTAATAAAATAGGGCTTTATTATCTTTCATTATTTTTTATTTCAGTACATATAAGCTGTCTGTCTAGCATCCAAGTAACTTAACTATACCATGAGACAAGTCTCAAAAAATTTTTAGGAGTAACACACACATGCAACTTCAACGCCAGAAACACCAAATTCTCTGTTTTATCCAGTATAATTAACAAGCGTGAAAAATAAGAAAATATGACACATGAGGGAAAAAAACCACAAAAGTAGAACCAGATTTGACATACTAGAATTAGTAAATAGGAATGTTAAAACAGCTATTATAAATATATGTTATATGCTCAAGTAAGTAGAAGAAAGCATGAGCATGCTAAGGGGAGAAATAAAAGATATAAACAGATTCAAGTTAAACTAAAGATGAAAAATAAAATATCTGAGATGAAAATATATAGGATCAAGAGGAGACTAGACACAGCCAAATATTAGTGAATATAAAGACATAGAAATAGACACAAAACGAAAAGCAGAAAAGACTGAAAAATAAAATACACAGAAACAGTGAGCTGTGACAAAATATCAAACAGCCTAATGTCATGTATTTAGAGGCTCACATGATTGTGCAAGTGATCTTGTTAGTAATACGAGAGTTGGTTGGTCTAGAATTATTTCAGTTGAGACGATTCTTCTCTGGCCTATGTGGCCTCTCATTCTCCAGCAGGATAGTTTAGGCTTGCTCAAATGATGGCAACATAGATCCAAGAAAGTGAACAAAAGTGTTCATTATCACTTAACACCCACATTTGGACCAGTGTCACTTTCATTTTAGACTCATAATTTTTGCTAAAGCAAGTCCAAGGTCAGCCCAGATTTAATGAGGTTAGGAAATGAATTCCAGCTTTTGAACTTACCACATTGCAGAACTTGTTGGTACAACAGGGGAAGATTAGAGGCATTTTTTAATAATTTGTCTATCATGTTTTTTTTCCTGTATTGTCAGATACTTTAAAATTTTACCTTATTAGTTTCAAGTATACAATACGTTGGTTAGACATTTATATATGATTTAATAATAATCACCAAACCCATGTTACACTGAGTGGCACTTTGTAGCCTCAGTGTTATTCTCCTACTTCTGTTTGAAACAATGAATAGGTGATTCAGACATAAAGAGAAGACTTGTTCTCAGTAATACTCTAATTTTCCGAGAATTTATCCTGTAAATATGTTTCCACTTTGGGTCGTCACTATTTTTCCCACATTTTTCTAATATTTCATATTGCTATCTACTTAGAGTGCAATTGGACCCCGAGATACTTGCTAGTTTTCATAACATCTAGTTATTTTGTAAACCAAAATTGTGTTTCCTTCAAACAACCATACAGCCAATATTCGATGTGGGAATAATTAGAAGGCATTTTACTTTCTCCCCTAAGCAAAGCCACTTTGAGTATAAGATACTATATAAATGAATTGTTTGAACAATAACATTTCAATGTAATGCTGCAGTGAGCTGATAGCTCATGACTCAAATCTCTGAATGCCAAAACCCTCTAGGCTTGCTTTGAAAAGCTCCGTATATACTATCATTCATGCACTGTAGAAGATAAAATAGAAGAGCCCAAGAGTTTCCTATAATTATATAATTTATTCTCTTTATCTAAAAATAATGCTAGTTAGAAAGAGTTTGAATATTTGGAGGAAAATAGCACATTTAAAGACTTAATTGGTTCCTTATTAGGAGATTATTTTCAGCAACTCGGTATAATGAATCTTCATTGAATAATCTAAAATGGAGAAAACTGATAATTTATAAATGCTGAATAATTTACCAGTGTGGAAGAATTAGCAATGAGATATTTTAATTATAATTTTAATATAAATTACCTATTGTTTTACTTTAAAATATTTGTGTTACAAATATTTTATTTAATCCTATTAAATCTAATAGACTAATGGATCTGGACTCACATTTCCAATTCTCAGGTACAGAATGTAGTTGATATGTATTTGTTTAGTTACCCATTACCTTTGAATACCCTCTCTATTTTTGTTTGTTGCCTAGTTTGTGAATCTTGTCTTCCCAAGGCAGAAAACAAAGCTGGTGTTTCTAGGTTCCCATAAAGCTACATATACACATATGAGTAAGGTTTTATCATCACATGAACTAATAAAACAGATTCCTTAGTGAGCAATAGGAGAGCTAATCTTCTAGCAAATGTGTTAAAATTCCACTTGGTTCTTTAAGGGAGATAGCCCTACAGGTTTGACTTTCAGTTTTGATCCTCATAGGTGCCCAGAAGTAATGACATGCATGTTGACATTAGTAAACTCCCTATGTTTGGGCTGCCAGATAAAATGCAGAACGCCCAGTTAAATTTGAATTTGAGATATAACAACTTCTTACTATATGGATGCCCCAAATATTAAGTTACTTTCACTAAAATAAAGTATCTGTTGTTTATCTGAAATTCCATTTTAGTTAGTGCCCTGAATTTTTATTTGCTAAACCTGGCAATCGTATTGCTTGGGCACTTTCGACTGCTTAGACTCAGAGTGGGTTTATATCTCTTCTCGAGACTCTGCCTGCTACCTAAAATAACTTTATAAAATTGCTTTTTGTTTATCCAGAATTAATTTTATTACTTAATAAAGTTGTAATGACAAAGACCCTTTAATTATAATATAGAAGGAACTGAAAGAGTTACAGAAATAGGCATACTTGAGTAAATAGGTATACTTGAGTATGTGTGCAACTCACTTGTTTTTTTCCCAGAGGCCAAAGAAAATACTCTTTTCATCCAGACAATGGGAATTACATTTTTCAGCAAGGGCTAGCATCACTGAGAAGGGTTGCAGTTCCTCTCTTTAGTAAGACAAAGATCCAGTCAGCAGGCCGTGCCTTGAAATTGACTACAATTTTAATGGAGATGATGGACTTTGAGGTGACAGAGGCCTCTGTTACTGTGGCTCCGAAATCTGCTTGAGTAATCACACTCCTGGCCACTAGTGTTAAGTGCCACAAAGTGGGTGTAGTTCTGCAAATTGGGTTCAGACACAGGATGGCAACCAGAATGACCAAATCCACAGAGCTCTATGGCTGTGGCTGATTTATTATTGGTACCAAGCACCAAAAGAAATATGACATAAGAAAAATAAATCTCTAAGAAACTTGTGCAAAGAGATCTAACTAAATTCATTATCGAAGAGTCAGATTCTTGAGAATTTCTTTGAAGCAGTTTGGAAAAAGGCAGATTAACTAACCCTAAGGAAGAATTCTGGAATAATGTTGTGCAAATATACCATAAACCTTCCAGCTAGCTTTCTCCAAAGGGGCCTCTAACTAGGCTAGTTGTGTCCAGAGAAGAGCAAGGTAAACAGGATGTTCAGTGATTGACACTAATTCTGAACTAACCCTGATTCCTGGCTTAAATGTGTTAAACTGTGTTTTTTTTTAGGTTTCTGGAGGTCAGGTAGTAAATGAAATTTGGCCAAGTATCCATCAGAGTGGCCCATTTGGTCTATAAATATATTCTGTGGTTATATCTCAATTTATGATGTATGGTTAGAAGAAATATAATTGGCAACCGCCAGTATCTACATTGGCTCTTTAACTTATGGGATGGTATAAGCAACCAAGTGGAAACATCTGGAGTGTCTTTTTTTTTATATCAAAACAGTAAACTAAAGTCAAGACTGCACCCCTGTTAAAATGTAAAGATTGATACCAACATTAAAAACTTGAGAGTTGCAATGTTCATGATTCTGTTCATATTTAAACCTCAGTAAATCTGGGATCTGATAGTTTATACTACCTAAGGACACAACACAGTTCTATTTAATTAGCCGATAAAAGTTCTGCCTGGTTATTTCAGACTTACTGGCTTTGGAATAAAAAGGAAGAAAGAGGTTATTGTGTCAGCTGGGTACTTGATTTTGATTATCAAGGGGAAATAGGATTTTTAATAACCGAATCTGGGTACAAAGATTACAAAAAAACCCAGAGGATCCTTTCAGATACCTTATAGTACTGCCATGTCTTTTGTAAAAGTTAATAGATAATAAGAGCATCACAATAAATGTACAATAACTAAGGACTTCCTTAGAAAATTCAGTTTTGGGTCACCCTTACAGGTAAATAACATTGACCAACTGAGCCACTAGCTGAGAACAAAAGAACATGAACTATGTAATGGAAAAAATAGTCTCAATACCAACCACAGTCTTTTAATCAGTTGAAGAAATAAGGAATGTGATCTATCTATTATATATATTTATCTATCTATCACTCCATCCCTCCATCTGTCTGTCTACCTAAATGTTTCATTTATATCCTTTCCTTCCCTTTCTGTTCTATAATGTATTTATTGTATAAAGGTTAGTTTTATTTCATCTACATATTAAAAAATACAGAGACTCAATTATGATTGGTCTACAGGAAGAATGAATATTACTCATAAATTTTGGACATGTAGATTCAGTAACTGAATTGACTTCTTTATAGGAAAGAGGGATCACTTTTTTGTACCAATAATAGTTGTGTTATATTTGGGTGCATGCTGTTATGTGGAAGTTTGGGGAAGATGTGTACATATTGTGCATATTAATCATATGTGGCCAATAGTAAGACCTAGGCTCTAATGGACATTCATGATTTGCAGTGGTCTAACATCTTTGAACACTTTGTCTATATTTGAAAATAATCCCTATTTTGAACCTTGCCTTGCTAATTTACAAGCCTGGAAATTTTTCCTAATGAGGTGTGCTTAAGATTTGGAGGTGAAGGAAAATGAAATCATGGTCCCATGGGAGGTAATAATTGACCTTTGGAAATGTGCCAATGGATATATCTGATTCTTTTTGAAAGGAAAGGACAGTATTTTTGTGTTCATTGTTTAGCATATGGTTACCAAATGAAAATGGTTAAAGGGTGTGGACAGATCCCGCCTATCTGGGCATTCAGAATCTGGAATTTTCATTCATGTCAATTCTATGAGCAAGTTAGTCTCTTTCAATAAATTTCTTTTATTTGACTGTGGATTCTATTGTTTTATATTAAGCCAGATGATTGTATGGTTATCATCTGCCAACACTCAAATTAAATTACTCAAAAATGATTCTACTGTATTCTCTTTGAAACTATCTCATCCTAATGAATTTACCAGATATATTAATTAATGCTGCCAAAAGTTTAGAGAAATAGGGTTTTAACTTCAAACTTGATATCAAATTTATCTCCTTTTCTGTGTCTTCATACCAATTGATACAACTTGAAGATTCAGTATGTTTTTCTCTAAAAAAAAGAGGACCATGTCAACCACCTAGGAACGCATTTCAAATTACATACACACAATAATGTTTAGAAATTTTGCCCATACTTGAAAATTTGTACTAAGGTAGGTGGATATAAGAGTAAGATACAACATAGCTTATGAAAAATCAAACTTCTCAGGTAAAATAAAATAATGGTTATAAGTTTTGGATTCCAATTCTAGAATTTGTTTTCAAAACTAATTCTGTCACTTACTTGTATGCTTGGATAAGTTCCTTAAAATGTCAATATCCTTATACATTCAAAGATAGTAATACTATCTACCTTATATGGTTGTCATAAGAATAGTAAAGTATTTAATTAGACCAGCCCCTCTAATGCCTGAAACCTGGAAGGACTTCAGTAGACACCTCTTTCCTGTGTCTCCCTTTGCCCTTCCTCTCCTATTACCAACATCTTTTTTCAAAGCCTCAATAGCTCTTTCCTAGACTATTGCAAGGGGCTCTTGATTTGTTTTTGTTTTGGTTTCTTTTTATTATTCAAACTATCATGTCTAATGTTGAAAATATAATCAGCTTAAAGTACAGTTGTAATTATATTTCTCTTATGCAGTGTTTCCCCATTGTCTCATAAATAATAAATGTTTCATAATTTAATGATCTCCAAAATATAGTACTATTTCAAATTTCCAGATATTTCTCTTACTACTTCCTTATATGTGACTTAAATTTATCTCTACCTACTGTGGTTTGTCAAATGGGCCACCAATTTTTCAATTGTGTGTCCTATATGTTCTTTCTAGCCAGTAGTTCTTTGGCTTTGTTTGTCACAGATCCCATTCATTGTCAAAAGTTGACAATCAGGAAGCCTTTCTTAAATATCTAAACCCAATGATTTTTTATTTTGCCTTGGTGTTGTATTAAGGATATCTCTGCTTTTGACTGTCAAAATCCATTATGCTTTTCTATCTTTACTTTTCATGTACATTTTCATGTTAAATTTCTGAAAATCTTAGACCTTAAGTATTGGAGAATATTTTTAAATTATTCAATCTTATTAAACAATAAACAATCGCTTCAAACTTTCCATCTAAACCTGAGTGCAGAGCTACTATGTACCGTACTCCTTCCTCATCTGCGGAGGATACATTCCAAGACCCACAGTGAATACCCAAAACCATGGATAGTACAAAACCCTATATATACTCTGTTGTGTCCTATACATATATACCTCTGAAAAAATTTAATATATAAATTTGGCACAGTAAGTAATTAACAGCAATAATTAGTAAAATAGAGCAATTATAACAATATAGTATAATAAAAGTTATGTAAATGTCTTTCTCTTAAAATATCTCATTGTGCTTTACTCACACATTTTCTTGTGATGCTGTGAAATGATAAAATGCATGATTACCTGAAATGAAGTGAATGACATAGCCGTTGTGACACAGCATTAGGCTATTAGTGACCTGACCATGTACTAGCACTTCATGGCTTCTCTTTGGCATGTTCCAGTTGCCAGCATCATTACTCTCATGCCTTGGGGCCATTATTAAGTAAAATAAGGGTCATTTGAACACAAGTACTGAATATCACAACAATTGATCTGACACCTGAGATGGCTACTAAGTGACTAACAGGTGGTTAGCATCAACAGTGTCGATACACTGGATCAAGGGATGATTCATGTCGCAGGTGAAACAGAGCAGGGTGGTTAGTACAGGATTCCATCATGATACGCAGAATGGCATGCAATTTAAAACTTACAAATTGTTTATTTCTGGAATTTTCCATATAGTATTTTCATAGTTGACTATGGATAACTGAAACTCTAAAAGCAAAATCATGGGTAAGTTGTAACTACTGTATTCTGAGTCTGAAGCCCACCTCTATAATTATTCTGAAAAGGATGCCTTTGTAAATTGAACTAAAAATCAATATTCACATTAAGATATATAATTTTAACATCTCACTTATGTCTCATAATAATTATCTAGTCAATTAAAACTAAAACTTAAAAAAAAACAAAGCCAAGAGTCATCACTTTACTAGGTACTCAAGCAGTTACTTTGTTGGGGCCACATGGGGAAATGTAAATTTTCTCTGTTAAATGTTCTCTTTATAAAAGCAAAGAAGGTTCTTAAAACTAAACAACACTCTGAAAATATTTTAGTATATTTACATAGACATATTAAAACCCAACTGAATATTATTTTTAGATTAAAGGTTAAATTAATTGTATATACTTAGATAATTCATTAAACTGTGCTTTGAAAAAAGATTAAATTAAAATCAAATAAATACGATTTTTAAAGGTTTACGACTTCTCTTGAAAGATTAGCTTTACAATGCTCTACTACCTATATCCATATATTGAACAGTATACTGTAAATAGATCCTAGACATTCACGAAAGTGGTTTTCTTTATCAGTTCCCACTGGTATTAACAGCGAATCTTCAGTGTACTGTACCTACATAATTATTTGAGGGATCGAGGAGTAGTATAATGGAGTGTTGGTCATTTAGTAGTTTAGTTCTAAAATTTAAGTTTATGGATAACTGAGATACTTTGGTTTCAAATGTTTACTGTATTTATGACTCCCTAGCAGCCTCTATTTGCAAGATTACTTACTCTGCTGGTCAAAAACAGTGAACCCCAGAATGTGCTATTATTTTTGAAGAGGGCAATAACACAAATTCTTGCATTCGAGTTGACATTATTTCTCTCCCTGGTAAATTCCAAAGAATCTTAGTTATTAGACCCTTTAGAACTTCCCAGGATCTCATTTTCCAGGCCAAATTGCAGAGAAAACCCATAAAAATGGAAATTCATAAAAGAAATAACATTGTGCTGCCAATATTCAATGGGAAAGAACCGCTTGTCCAGCAGTCCAAACACAGGAATTTTTACAATATTGTATGTGTATTGTCTCTATCAATTTATATTGAGAACAACTGGAGAAACAAACAAAAACCCAGCCATTACAGCAGAGATGCAGGAATCTACATGTTAAGAACATGTTTAGAGAGCTGAATTTGAAGGGCCTTAAATAGGTCTTATTTAGCTAATATTTTAGAACATTTGAATTAAATAAATATGGCTCAGGGTTGAAATCTTCCCTACGGATCCAAATTAGACACAGATAGCTTATCAAATTGACACTCTCTGACCCTTTTTCAGATCGTGTATATGAAAACCTGTATATATGCTTTAACTGTCAACTGATGTTCCTTCTGGAAAAGTGCAATTTTAGGAGGACTAAGGAGCATTTTTAGTGCTTAAACGTCTGCCATGTAAAAAAGTGACTTAATATTTCCTACATGACCCTAGAGAACAGATCTAGGACCAGGGAATTACACTGAGAGGGCAATCATGTTTGGCTTAATATACAAGATGTATACCCTTGGAATTGCTCATTTGCTGGAATAGTATGTCTTTCAAGGTCATTAGCTCCCTGTCAAAGAGATGCTTAATATGTGTAAAAATTTTGAATTATATGGAAACACTATAAAATTATTTCAAGTCGAAATTTCAAAGATGTATTTGTTTTTGGCAGGGTTAAGCTAAACATGTAAAATTTTAATGGATGCCACAAAACATTCAGATTTAATAAGCATTAAATTTTCTTTTATATGTAATATTAAGCAGATTAATTTGAATGCAGTGTCTTCGCATTTAAAGTAAACGGGCTAAAAATTTGGATAACACTTTTTACGTTGCTGATTTTTAATTAGGAAAAGATGGAAACCAACATGTTAAAAACAATGTTTTTATATGCTTAATTGGTTATAGCATTATATGTATTCCCAATCTTACGATACAATCACACATATACACATATAGAGCTTCCACATTAATAAAAGTGATTTATCATAGACCTTTGATAAGAAGGGCTAAAGTAAGATAAAAAGAATAAATTGAATAATAACAAGGCAATTATTAAAGTTTATTTTTTCTCCTTGGACTTCTGTTCTCCCTCCTCCCCTCCCCCAATAAGTTATTCTTTTAGAGCTCTATTTCTCCTTTAACTTGATGATTCTTTGATATCCCAGAACTGGATTCCATTTTTATGTTTCCCTTCATAGAGTTGTATAAGATGGATACATTTGATTTGTCTGTGAACTGGTTGTTATCAAAGGAGAACAACCAATTCATTTACTAAAAACCCAGAACAAACTTTGATCAGAAAACCAAAGAAATAGTTAAGATTAAGTTTAGACAGACTTGCTTCTGGAGGCAAAATTCTAATAAAAACAGTAGAATTCTTACACTGTTGTAAATACTTCTCCTTAGTCAAGTTATTCATTGTGTGTGAGTGTGTATGTGAGAAAACCAATAAAGAATTAAAAATGAAACACTTGATATGGTTAAAAGTCTTTTTGGTGAATCTAAGTGAAATTAAAGGCAGTGATACTGGCTCATTCAACAGGGAATGTAATTTAAGAATTGGAAGAATTAGTCTCTTTGTGACTTCTACATAGTTCCATCATTTGCAATCATGTCTAACTTTGAAAGAAATCATCATCGATTTTATAAAATGTAAAATTTGACATAGCCACAGAGATTTCACATTAACGAATGTGTCCTTGAATTGTTTGCGTAGGACAAAACTTAAACAGGGAAAGAATACATTTTTTGCATGGTAGAACTTTTGTAGATAGTACAGTATTTGTTTATTTAAGAAACACTTCTATAGAATATCCTCTGTGCCACACATCTTTCAGCAAGCCTTCACAAAGATAATGTACCTACTGCTCCTAACATCCCTATGACGTAGGTATTATTTTTAGTCCAATTTTACCAATGAGAAAACAGGCACGAAGTGTTTAAATAAGTTGCTCAGATTTATAGGCCGATAAGTGGAGAAGCTGGAGTTCAAATGCAAGCAGCTAATTCTAGAGTTTTGTCTCCTAACCATGACACTATGTTCTTTTCTGGTATTTAAGCATACACTGAATTTTACTGAAACTCATTAAAAATCCAAAATAATGTTTACTCACCACCATTAGTTACAGAAATTTCAGACAAGTCTACGAGTTAAATTTACCTCCTTTCAGTGTCCTAATGTGTTACACTGAAGAAATCAAAATCAATTATTTCTTTCCAAAATTGTTGTGAAAACCATCACACACACTGAGACAAATGCCAAATTGTGAGGTAGAAACAGAGACCAGAGTTTGATTAAAAAAAAAAAAAAGTGTGTGTGTGTGTGTGTGTGTGTGTGTGTGTTCCTTAGGGACTCAACTTCCATAAGCTATCAGAATTATTATTCATTATTTCTAAAAAGACTAATTATAGAATACTTATAATGTATATGGTTCTGATTTTCCTGTAGATGATACAAGAAGTAATTTTTGAGGAATTTATAGACATAAGTTCTAGAGAATAGTTTCAGCTGGTTAGGGAGACATAATTTAAGTGCTTAAACAGTTAAATAATAGAACAGCATTGGGAAGGTACAGAATGATTTACAAAATTTATGCCTGGTTTGAATTTTTATGAATTTTTCTATTGATCTATAGAAATGAGATCTCATATGCTCTGATATGATATTTAGCTGTATGTGTGGCATGCCTTATGTTTGTAATAAATTCATCGTGTAGATATAAAAGAAAGTCAAATGATTGGAATTGCTTTTCAGGGAAAATTCATTAATTTTAGAATGTTACTGGGAAATGTCACTGTAGTTCACAGATAAAGAGGGTAGAACTTTGAAATTAAATTAGCAATATAGATAACTATTTTCAGTTATCAAATTCATTTTGAGACACTGTTTATAACGTACTCATTTTCTGACTTGCAGTAAATTAAAGAGGAAGTATAAGAATTCAGAGAGTTAAAATATATTTAATCTATATGAAGAAGTTGAAGATTAATATTTTACATTTTATTTTTCTTAATTTATATCTTAAAATTTTCCATTAGATTTTTAATCAAATAATATGCATTAGTTACTGTATTTTTGAAACATGTTATTAGCTGACTAGGCTGCCATAACAAAATATGACAGACTGTATGGTTTACACAACAGAATTTATGCCCTTGTAGTTCCAGAGGCTGGAAGTCCATGGTCAAGGTGTTGGCAGGTCTGTTTTCTTCTGAAGCCTCTCTCCTTGGCCACTTTCGGCCACACGGTCTTTCCTCTGTGTTTGCATATCCCCTGTGTCTCCATGTATATCCAAATTTCCTCTTGTTATTGGGATGCCTTTCAAATTTGATTAGGACCCACCACCCCCAACAGCAGCTTCATTTTAACTTAATCACATCTTTAAAGGCCCTATCTCCAATTACGGTCACATTCTGAGGTGTTGGAATTAGAGTAAATTTCAGAGGGCCACAGTTCAGACCATAACAGTTTATTTATGCTCAAGGCTGTATTAGACTCTGCTTGCAGGTAATACAAATGAGAAATAAGACATGAATCAGAGTTCTCAAGGTGCTTATGGCATAAGATGAACACATTAAACATGAATCACATATCGGTAAGAACTGAAATTATTTGTAGGACATACTATTACATTGTGGATTTGGGCCATCCTTTCAGTTATGGAATATAATTGCACATGGGTTTATGGGAAGCTTTTTGTCACTTTGGTGCATGGCCACAGAAACCTAAAGAAAAGAAAGGAATCTAAAGCACTAGCAAGTTTAGCTATGTAAAAAGAATTACTTAGGTGACAACTACTGGGAAATTTCTTGAGGAATTATGGAATTTTCATTACAGTTTTTCAAGATTATGGCAAAACATCTACCCAGGAAGCTTTATATGTTTTTGAAGTCTACAGATTATATCTATTACACACTCTTTTAGACACTCTGAACATTTGATTATATGAATATTAATGTCCACTGGCAGGCTCTAGATTTGGGCATTATCAAGTCAATGTTAGATTAATGCAAAAATATACCAACTGATAAGCTGTTCAGATTTCTTCTGATCCATTTTATTTTCCATATTGTTGTGAAAATTGATTTATTAACCTGCTTGGAAATTCCAAAGACTCTTATTTTCCATAACTGGGACAAAATTTTACCAGATACTTAGTTGTCTCTGTAATGTGTTTGTACTTTATCTCTCAGTAACTCAAAACTCTCATGTCAGCTTCTATCAAAGCAGCAACTTCACAGTTCCTGAAGTGAACCACATTCTATGTACATGTTATGATACAGTGCAGACCGTATATCTCTTAGGACATTTCCCTGGATTGAATTGACATATGGACCTATCATCCTTATAGATTTCATTTATAATCTTTTGCTGCACAAAATAAGTTGTTTTTCCTAGTATTTTATATTATTCAATAGTTCATCTTGGGTCTTCTTTGTAATAGTAAAAAAGTTTGAAAGCTTAAAAAGTATACTTTAAAGTGACCCAAACATGCCTTTTAATACTATCCCTGTCAATGAGACTGGGGACAGTCTCTCAATACCTCTGATGCAGAGTGTCTTCTTAGTTAGAAATTAGAGAATGAGATACCTGCTTCATATGGTGGATTGGATATATATTTTCACACAGTGCCTGCCGTGTAATAGTTGTGTTCATCCCTATTTCTTCATCTCTTTGACTTCCTTCCCATTTTTCAAGGTGTAGTTTAATTTATTTTATTTTTTATAACTATCATGTAGCAGCCACATTAAACTTCTTTCCTTTGATACCCTGTTTGTACCAGTCAGTTACAGTCTGGAGAATAGTCTAAATATTTTCTCAGAAAGAAATTTAATATAAAACATGTGTTGTGGAAGTGTTTTAAATTAGAAGGACTGGAGGAGCAAATATATAAGAAAGGTGTTGTTGCTCAGAGTGTACTAAGAGCGAGAAGTGGTTATTATCCCCTAGGCATGCAAGAGAAATGAGAAGAAGGCAGTGCTATCTGTGCATCACTAACTGTAGGAACCATAGGGCTGAAGGTATGGATGAAAGACGGTAGTACTTCTGGGAGACTAGGAACCCACATTTCTTATGATGAAGGGACCTGGGAGCCACAGTTGTTAATGCCGTCGCCAGAAGTAGAAAACTGCCCTTTTATTTTCTGTTTTTTAATTTCATGCAAGTACTTCCAGCTGGCAGTAGATAATCAGAAACCAGCTGGAAAGTATCAGGCGAAGTATAATTTTCAGGACTTCATTCTTGCAAGTGCAGGACTCTGTCAGTTTTTAAGGTTATAGTATAGTCACAAACAGGATACCAGGGGTTAACAACCGTGGTGTATTTCCGGCTGCCTTACACGTAGACAGCTTCGGTGTGGTAGAAGCTCTGCTTCATGTGCCTGCCTCTCCAGGCTGCAGGAATAAAATGCATTTGTGGTATACCTTTCTCAGTATAGGATGAAAGAGCAGGACTGCTGATGGGAACTCATATGGCTTTTAAGATTTCTGCCTTTAACTGGCTGAGCCATTTGAACTCGCATTTCACTAGCCAACCATATCCTATGGCCAAACCTTACAATGTGGCTGGGGAGTTTCATCCTCCGTAAAGGGAGATTAACTTAAATTAACATGATGTGGGAAAGGCTGTAAGCTCTTCTCATAGGTAAAGAGAGGAGAGCATATTTGGGAATTTGGGAATGATAACTCCATGTACCACTGTCTGTGAACCTTCTTGGTCACAAATATTTGCTTGGATCCTTCTTCCCTCTTGATGCAAAGTATATGCAGAACTCTTCATGGGAAAGAGAGTCTAAAACCTTCATTTAATCTCAGCCATGAGTTAAAGACCCAGGGTTCTTTAATGGTCTCTACATCAGCTACATCTTGATTAAAAAACCAAAAATTTGAAGAGAAAAAATTCTGTCCCCCAAACACCTAAGTTACATTGATAAACAGAGATAAAATGCAACAATGATTACTCCCTTTCAGAAACAAGAGGAACAGGAGGCAAATAACAGTTACTTGTCTGTAAAAATTATAAAGTCTGGTTCTTGTAACAGTCTGTAATCTTGGGAGCAGGGGTGTTCCTTAATTTGACGTGGTTCCTGTCCATGAGAATAGTTTCCCCCTTGGCTCATGATCTTGACTCTACCCTCTCAGAACTCCTTTCTTTAGGACTAGGTTATTTAGTCCTAAACTTAAAGTTGCCACTTAGGACTTGAGAGACTTTTTTTTTTTTTTTAGTTTTTATTCTGCCATGGAAACTTGGCAGCTCAAAGGTAAGATTTTGTCTCTCACACGGTCACAATACCTTTTAATTCAGCTTTTTTGAAAGTGTAATTCACTCAGAAACTTTGCCAGAGTTTATTTGATTCCAGTCAAGCTAATTGTCCTAATAGCTTGACCCATAATTCTTTTATATGTCTCTCTCTAAACTAAGATACAGGTCATTTGAGTTTATGAGTCTTTATGGGTTGGACCACACCCTCAGTATATTTTCCCTGATACATTTTGCTGTCTGAAAGGATTCTAAGGGTGAATTAAGTGTGCCACGTCTTTTTTTCCCCCTCCTTTATTAAGTAAAGTCACTGACATCTAAATCCTAGATTTTGGTCTTTGTCACGTGACTGAAACTTCATTCATCTTTTATACTTTTCACCCTGCAAGCCCTGAAATTTCTGGATACTCCACTTTTCCCCTTATTATAAACCTGTCCACTCTGTTTCTTGTTGCAGCTTGTCAAATTAGCTAAAACAACTAAATATCAACTGTAACATTACGTATTCCAACCTCTTTATAACAAAAACTCATTTGGCACATTATCTGCTGTAATCGTCACAGGTGAGAGTTTCATGAACTGTTTTGCATCTTTTAACATGGTGTGACCGTTTTAAACATTCAGTAACAGTTCTGGCCTTATCTTCCTTCTAAGGACAGAATCCACTGTCATATAGTTTAGGCTTATCTTATGAAAGCATCCCATTTCCATCACCAACAAATAAATCTCTTTGGCTTATAAGTATACTGGTATATTTCTCATTCATATTATATGTTAGTAGGTGTGAGTGTCAAGTGTTTTAGTTATACATATTTTTTCTTACTGAAACTCGATATAAAAGAACAGATCCTATCTGAGACATCATATTCTCATGGCAGAGAGAGAGAAAGACAGTTAGCAAAAATACAAAATAGCTAGTTAAGCTTCCACTTTGAATGGATTTGCATCACTTCTGTCCACATTTTTTTTTTTAACAAAGAAAGTCAAATGGCCACACCTGACAATGGAGTTATGCATTACACTCTTCTCACAGGACTTCCGCACCAATCACATGGCCAAGAGAAGGATGCATATTTCTCCTACAAAGGAGATGTAAAATTTTCATGGCAAAAATGCAAGTTTTTATAAGAACATACTATAGGAAGGGGTTTGAGGACCTAAGAACCAACAGTCAAAAAAAATTGATTTTTAATATTTTGTTTGAAAATTAAAAGTCTTATTCATATTGATTGTTTTGCGGAATGCTTCCACAAAACTCAGGTGATTTTGTAATTGGAAAACATTTGGGAAATCAATTCTTCAGTGAGTAGTTTAATGTGTAAGTTCATTTGAGTGAGGTCTTCGTCAAGTGGCAATTGGTTGAGTGAACTGGGAAAGATCACAGAATAGTGTTTGGCTCAAGCCAATTTATTTTATTTTACTGCTTCCATCTCTGAGTTCATAAATATACATGACATTTGAGCATGGAAAGGAAATAGGTTCTGCAGAGCTAGTGTTCTAAAGGAAGTATTTCCTGACATATTTATTCAAATAAAAACAGGTAAAAGAGTCGATTATGTTTAGATTCATGCCAGTTATTGTAACAGAAAAAATAGCAAAATATAGGATTATAATGCACTTAAGGTTGAAAAGGAAGGGAAAACTTTCTCCCCTATGGTGCCAGTTCCAAGTTACTCCCACCCAGTTTTCTTACAAAAAGTGGATTAAGCTTCTCCACTTGTGACAGATTCTGTCTGATGGTGAGGTGCTCTTCAAGGGCCAAGGATAAGGGGCTCACTCATCTTCATGCTGTAGTTAGAACTGTCTGAATGAAGGGAATGGTTAGTCATCACTTTGGCGTGCTATGCCACGGTTAGTGAGAAAGATAGGAAAGGCAAAATAGGTAGCCAAAGAAGGCAGACACAGAAAGCAAGAGATCTAATAGAATGTTTTTAACATGCTAAAATAAACAATGAAATTTGAAAGCAACATGTTGAGATGGTAATATATCAATTTTATAGTGTTCGTATGGATTCGATGAAATAGTTATGTAATTCACCTAATTGCAAATGGCATATTGAGGCACTCAATAAACCTAACCTCTCAGCCTCATTTAAGATGCAACTGCTAAAATGTTACTTATATTTTGGGGTCCATCTTAGTATAACAGGACATATATTTAGCCTATTTCTATTCATATTGGCTGTGGATGGTTTTTAGGTGTTAAAGTATTTTTAAAGTATCAGAATATTATTATACTAGTTGATAGTCATTATCCTTACCTCCTTGAGAATGGAGTGATACAAATAGTCCAAAAAATTGTAATAATAATAAGAAAAGCAAAAAACATTGGTTTTACATGTATCTTTTTCCAAATAGACTAAGAAGTTTTGTGATAAGTTGGCCATTATCCTTTGGAGAAGTCAAATGGCAGTCACTTGGTGAAAGAAAATAAATTTATGTATATGTAGAATCCCTGAGTCAAATATTCAATCATTTGAAAAATATGAAGTATTTTTCCTGCTTTTGAGGTTTTAACTCTTTTTAGAAGAGAAGGAAAAATCCTTCCTTCATGAGATATATTTTACACTCTGTATAAGCTTTAGTATTCTGACAATATTAATTTGTATTATGTATTAAATTATTAATCCTCATTATAATGATAATAGGACCATTTCTGTGTAGTATATAGCTCTGGGTATATAAATTCAGCAGATGGTAAAGTTAAGTGTATTGATGCAAAAACGATATTTTCTCCTTGTAAATAAGTCTTATCAAGTAATACTTCCTTTTGTTAACATTAGAATTGCAAAATCAGCATTTCCTTTTGTAAGGGACTGTCCTTCATGGGGTTGTCAGATATTACATGCTGCATTTGTTACCTAGTAGTGGTTAAGAAATCATTTTTGGCAGGGAGAGTAGAGGAAAATACAGAATCAGTGTGTTTGACTATCTGAACATGCCCCGAACCTCCATTCTTTCTCTCTCTTTCTGTCTTCCCCTCCTTCTCTCCCTTACTCTTTAACTGTGTGTCTCAAACTTAGAGAAAATAGAGAAAGAATATATCATGTATACATTATTCATTAATGATCACCACATGAATGATCCCTTCACACACTTGAAAAGATTAATTTAAAAACAAACAAACAAGAAAACCTTGTTTGCTCATGCCTGGGGGCAATAAGGAAGTGGGTGGATATCAGACACCTTCTGAGCCACACTCGATGTCCTGCTGGCCAGTGATTTCTTCTGAAGTTTCTTCCTTCCAAAATATTTGGATTTAAGCTATTCATTTTATATTAGATGCAGTCGAAAAAACAATAAAGCTGTTGTTTTCATGTTTATTACTGTTGTTTAATTTTGTTTTGTTCATACTTCATTTAGCCTTGAGACACAGAGGGAAATTGTTTGAAATTTCCTGGACTTATACAAATATACCTATATGTTTTAAAGCAAATTAGTATCCTTATGCTAAATGCATTTTTTGCTTGAGTCCATGTACTTAGTAGCTGTAATTTACCGCTTTTCCACGAATGTGCATAATGTGTTAGATTCACATTATCTTGCTTGCTCAGAAAGCTCACTTCCCGCTGCCTTGCTATTTGAGCAGCAGAGAGGTCCCTGGTCTCCCCGACTTCTTCAGTCTAATTTACTCTACCTCTACTCCCACCCAGTGAAACTAAACTCTCAACTACCAGAAACCACTCTTGACAGTTTGTTTCTTCAGCTGTTTTATAATATGATTGTTGATTGGTAAGAATTAGTCTTTTCTTCCCTTTACTTACTTGTGCACTCTTTGAAGAAGAAAATTATTTTTTTTATTCACCACGGTGTCTATTAAAGTGCTAATAGCATGTTTAATGCCCCATATATATTTATTTGCTGTATGATTGGGGAAGCAGGGATTCATGTTCATAATTATCAAATCCAGGCCATCAAAGCCTAACATGTTTACCATCTGGTCCTTTACAGAAAAAGTGCTGACCCTGACGCAGAACCATGGGCTGAATCCTGAGTTAGCAGAATTTTCTCAAATTATTAGCAAACACATGTTCTCCTTCTCTTAGTTCCAGACTAAATCTAGACTTTGGCTTTTCTACTTATTTTCTTTTCTCCCGTTATCCATGTGTATGTTTTGTCTTGAGTACCATTAGCTCAAAAAGTAAGCCTATGTATAGAAATGCAGTGTTACTCGGGGAAAGGGTACGATGCAGGATTAGGTGTCTCAGAACCATTAGAGAGGAGCTAGAACATGGAGAAAACAAAGTGAAAGATTCCAGTCTGAGTTTTCTGGGGAAAAAAGATTTCAGGTTCTATGCCTGTCTTTTAAGGAAAAAAGTATAAATATCATAAGATGTACAAAAATAAAATATACATTTCTGGTGTGTGGTAGTAAATCCAGAAACTATGAAGAGGATTGTCTATTCTTCTACTAATTTCAGTGAACTCTACTACAAAGCAAATAAACCTATCAAATGGCTATTTCAGAGATTTCAATAATACTGAATAAACTTGTATTGACTATCAAAAGAACTTTGAGCCTTGATATGCATCTAGCTAATAATCTCAATAGAGTTTTAGACTGATCTTTAGTTAAACATTTTCCTGAATCACAACTATAGATCATGAAATTTAGAAATTGGGGTTTAGATGCAATTATTACTATAAAAATATGTTGTCAGCCAAGAAGAAACTCTGGACAAAGAAAATAATGTCATATTAAATGAGGTTGCATTCAAACCTTCACAATATGTATTTGGGACTCAATTTAATATAAAAAGTATACCTTTATTCATATCAGTGTGAGTCGTTCTTATTTAAATTTTAAATAAAATAGGTAGATAAAACTAGAGCAGTTCAAAATCTGTCTTCCTTACATATGTACAGATTTTAAAATCTACTTTTTAAAATACATGTAAATTTAAAGGGACTTAATCAGAAAGCTATGGACTGATTTTTATTTTGATATTTTTTCTTTTATAAAAATATATCTATCGCATACATTTTTTTCAAACTTCTTTAACCTGTGACATTATTTTACCTTACATTTATTTTATTATTGTGTTTTTCATTGGTAAGATGGCCAGGTATATTTTCCTGGACTGTGGTTTGTTTTTCAAATTAATATCTCATGACTCCTTTTTCATAACACCTGGTTGGCTCTTTTGCTTTTGTCCTTCCATGTTTACAGCTACATATAAGATAACTCAAAAGAAGAAAAAGAATAATAAATCTCTCAAAGGCACACTTGACCCAAATATTAATGCCCCCAAAATAGATACTCAGTCTTCCACCAGTGTTAGGCAAAATTTTGTATCAAGTATTTTATAAGTTATTTTGCTGTAAACTACACTTAGACAGAAATATTATTCAATGAAAATTACTCCCATCCCTATAAAGTGTATTTGCATATAATTTTCATTCATTAAAATGTAAGATGTATTATATTTGTTCAACAGCATTTTTTTTGCCTTTCTTGGAATTGATAATAACTTGATTAATTTATCAGTTATTGATCAAGTTGTTAGTTATCATGCTACCCTTATATAAATATATTTCAGCCAAAGCAATCATATATATTATTTGACCAGAGAAAAGTAAAAGAGGAGAGAGTTTATAATTCTGGAAGATGACCAAATAATAAAAAGATTCATATAATATTTTTATAAATATTTTTATTAAATCACAGAAATTGCAGAAACATTGTCTGCTGTATATCCTCCATGAGTTCTATATATGGAATTCTGTGTTCACCATTTTGATTATTGTACAAAACAAATTGAAAAAGTGAAAACTATTAAAAAATTATCTAACTGAACTTCGTTGCCAGGATATTCCATGAGCCATAGGTTTATTAATTATTATCCTCGGGGATAGTTTGGGATGGCTTCTAAGAATTTTATCTACCGATCCATACTCAAAACAATTTATCCCTGTTTTAGAAAAGCATGGAATATTGATTAAAACATAAAAATAGTTATTTAAATTCATGTCTCTAATCTAAAACTTCATTTTGACAGGTTATCACTAGATTTTCAACTAGAATTTATATAAATTATGTGAATAAAAAATTTTATTAAACACACTTAAATATTGGCCAACAAAGTGGTTATGTCAGTACAAACCACGAAGCTTTGGCTTCTTCACTATCTGGTCTCTGCCTATCTGGACATCTTTATTGCCTGATGCCATTATCCACTACTTCCTACCAATTATACATATAGCAATACTACAGACTCTGTAGGCATCTTGAAATCACAGGGTTTTACATGATTCTTTCCATGCATAATTTAATACATTTTGTTGTTTCTTCTTTGTCATACCTGTTTGTACGTAGGCTACCATCACCCTTCGTATTGTCTTAAATGTCAACACCTTCACAGGCATTCAGGATTTGCTCCATCCCTCTTTTAGAAAGATGTCATCACTCCTTTTCCTCAGCCACATTGTTCACTGTACCTGATTCTGTCTTCTCTCTGATTGCATTCATACTAATCTGACTGAATGTGTTTACCCCATTAGATTTTATGCTTCTTCAGACATTATTGGGTAGCATTCTTCTAGCCAGCTAGACCACACAAAGTGTGGGATAATTTATTTTAATTGAATTTCATAAAGAGGTGAGGTAAAAGTGATTTTTAAAAAGCAGTAATGAGCGAGAAAAATAAGTGAACAAACTGGTTAAAAATGATAGGAAATTTCATTCTAAGGAACAGAAAATAAACTAAAACAATTTCTATAGCAACATCTAAGTCATTGTTATAACAGTGTTGCAAAGTAAACCCTATCTCATGTACCTTTTCTTCTATTTCCAACACATACTATTTGATGCTTGGAAAAATATAGTATCAGATATTAAATTAGTCCATCCCACAATGATTATTTGAATCCTTATGATGTAAATCCTTTGGGAATATATGCAGTGGATGTGAAATGTTTAAGTCTCAAAAGAGATAAGGTATAGTTGGAAAAAATTAATATATAGCAGAAATGTAAAGAGAAATATGGAAACTACCATTAGTCAGGTGTAACAGGCTTCTTAGGTGAAGCACAGAGAAAGCTCCTAGAATATTTAAAGGAGGATTGACTTGTGTTCCACTAAGAGAGCCTGGAAGGGCTTTGGTAATGGGGTGTTGTTACTACACCTCTATGTGCCTCAATTCCTCATCTGTAAAATGAGGACAATAATAATACCCACCTCAAATGGTGTTGTGTTAGATGAACTGATTAAATGTAGAGCTTTTAGAAGATCACTTGGCAAATAGTATGTGCTCAACCAAAGCAAACTGGCATCATTAATACTACCACTAATAGTATTATTCAAGAGGGATCCCGACAGTTATAGCCCAGATTTAAAGAGAACATGAAGAAATAAAAGATACAAAAACACAAGTGTATTTCAAGAAATGGTGAAGAGTAGAGTTGGTAGAAACAAACTGAGGAAATGGAAGAAAACACCTTAATTGAGAAATCTGGTTTGACAGGAATGTAGGTTTTTAAAAAATATGTATTTACTTTAGGTAGCAGAGACCTGCAAATGTTTTTAATCTTTGGTTGAGTCCCTCGATTACTTTATTGTAGTCTTACGTGTGTGCACGCGTCACCGAGGAATCTAATCGGATTCCGATTCAGGAAATCTATGGTAGGGCCAGGGACTCTGCATTTCTAACATCCTCCCAGATGATACAGTGTTGCCATTCCAAACACAACATTTTGAACCTACTTATTTATTTGTTCATAGCCTCATACACACCAGAATGTAAAATTGGTAGGAGCAGAAACTGTATCTGTCCTGTTGATCCCTGTATCTCTAGTGCCTCACACTGCTCAACACATAGCAAGTGCTCAAAAAAAAAAAAAAAAAAAATTAAAAAAAGAATCAATGACTGAGGATATGAATATGAAAGCATGGGAATTTTAGATGTAAGTGAGAGGGATTGGTTAATGGAATATCTTTTCAGGGGATGAGAAAGTGGAGCAAGAGAAAGAATACAGTTGGTATAGGTTAGTTTTGGCCAGGAAAAGAAACACAAACAAACAAACAAACAAAATAACCTTTGTTTAGGAAAAAGAACAAAAATAGAAGGGAGCTCTTTTGAAGTAGAAATGAGGGAAGGATATGAGGGAAGTAGAAGTCTCATAGAAAGTTCTGGATCAGCATAGAAAATGAGATTCAAGATTCTTCCTGCCTAAACCCACCCGCAATGCAAAAAAGGTGAAATCATCTTGAGTTTTGTGGTGTGACTCTGGAAGCTAATCTCAACCTAGTCAATATCTAGTGTTGAGATTTATTTTTTAAATATGTACCCTCAAGTCCACTCCAAATCTATGGCGTTAATTGACAGCTTTAGATGAAAGCCCCTGGAAGATACATTTAAATAACCTTACAATGATATTACATCAGCTAGTGTTTAGCAGAGTAGAAACTCAAAATTATTATAAATGAATCTTTTAATGATTTTACATTTTACCTCATTGCCTTGGGAAGAGTATTTAGAATTTAGCTAGTACTATTGCTAATACACTGTTGATATAAGTCCAAAAAAATGAACTGTCCAAACCTAATAATACTAGTCCCAGAAAAAGAAAAATAATAAATTAGAAAAATTGGAATCAGAAATGTGTTTTACAAAATTCACCCTAAAACAGATGCCTTCTATTTGGATTTTCTTAACTTGTGAATGCTGGTCTTTATTGATCACTCGAAAAAAAAATGTAGTTTATGAATGCTGAAAAGCATCATGAGCACTGAAAACCATTTGATGGGGAAAGTATGCTGTTTTCAAACAAATAATTTGTCTTGTTGGAACACTACCTCTATGGCGTAAAAGTAGCCTGATATTTGAACTTAAATTCTTCTAAATTTAAAGAAAACAACCTAATCAATAGCAGTTTAGATGTCTGTGATACGGAGTGCTGGATTGACAAATTCCTATTTCTGAAGGTACTTGATGGTACTTATCTAGCAGTGCTTAAAGTGAACCTGGAGGAAAGCAAGGCAGTTGTAAAATTACTATATTTCTTGTTGGTTTAGATAAAGTAAGTTTTTATTCTTAAGAAAATGCCAGAATAATATTTAGATATTGACTCAGTTAAAATGCTTTTAAGAAGAGGAATTGAAGAAAAGTGTAGGCATTAAAATTAAGTTGTGATGTTTGAAGTAATTGATTTAAAGTTGTTCTTTCTAACTTCCTAAAAAGAAAGAATCATTTCTTAAAATGTAGGTGCTATATTAGATTACATGTGGTTCTCTTTCTGACTTTGCCGAGAGAATTAAATTTATATTATTATTTAAGATTCTTGTTCCATTTTCAGCATAAGGATATTAAATTCAGAAAATCCAATTAGTGAAAAGCTGACCTTGTCTTGTCTATGGAGTCATCAGTATAGATAATTTTCTCTTCCTCTGTTTCCTATCCCTTTTTCTTTATAGCCAAAATGTGTTGTTTTTCACTACTATGGCTCAATGAGAAAATTTTGAATAATGCTATTTCTAATATTTCATTGATTAAGTTCTCACATGTTACATCAGTAAAAAATACTTTTGTATTAGAAACTGTTTTTAAAATGTCATTTTTTTTTCAGAGTGTGTTTTGTCAAATTTAACTGTCTAGAGTTAAATTTAGAAAACAATTTTAAAAAAATTTCTTAATCATTGCAAACATGAAAAATAATTTTTTAAAGATTAGTAGATTAACTTGATAGATCATTTCAGTGTATCCAACAAATCTTATTCAATTTTAGCTTTGTCTTTTTTCATTGGATATTTTATAAAAGTGCACCATTTCAGTTATTTACACTGTTGATTTTATTCAGACAAATTTTTTGTGGCCAATATTACTGCTCACATTATTTACAGATTTTGTTTGAATTTGTTGAGTGCCATTTTGGGTTTAATGTTTCCCAATGAGAACTACTTGAATCATTAGTGAAGTAATTCACATTGACAGTCTACTTTGAAATATATTTAATATTTTAAACAATATTTAGCATTTAACTATTTAATATTTGCTCCTCATTATTTCCTCAGTGCATTTAGTGGTTCTGATTGATGGTACACAGGACCAGGTTTTAAGCCATTGTCAAAGTTTTCCTAATATAAAGAGACTAATAACTTAAGTGGTATTTTTTCCATGTCATTTCCTGAAAAACTTTAAATTATTGTATTAGTTGCTAGGGCTGCTATAGCAAAATACCATAGACTGGTAGGCTTAAATAACACACTTATTTTCTCACAGTTCTCTAGGCTAGACACCCAAGATTGCGGTGTCGGGAGGGTTTCTCATGAGGCCTCTCTCCTTGGCTTCCGATGGCCACCTTTTTACTGTGTCCTCACATGTCTTTCCTCTGTGCACATGCGTGTTTGTGTCCTAGTCTCTTATGATAAAGATACTAGTCATATTGGATTAGGGCCTATCCATATGTCCTCTTGTTATCTTAATTACCTTCAAAGGCCCTATCCCTGAATACAGTTATATCTGAGGTATAGGACTTCAACATTGGTATTTTGGGGGACATAATTCAGTCCATAATGACCATCTATCAGGGAGTCTAGTTTTCTAAGTATCATCTTTTAAAATAGTCACAAAATCAAATTACCTTTATATGCCCAGGTAACATTGACCTAATGATTTTGACAGTGCCAGCAAATGATTCTGAGGCTTTGTCAATTCTGCATGAACGATCTGAATGTTGTATGAAGCTTCTCATTGAATCTTTTCTGCTATTAATGGTGATGTTCCTTACATGACAGTTAAATCAATGTGTATATAGTAAGTCTCTAAGAGAAAGGGACATTGAGACAATAGCTAAATGAGGTTTAATGTTGTTAAGTAGAATAACATGTAAAAGCAAAGTGTCTACAATGTAATTAAAAATTAGCATTGCTTTCCCGGTTATAGGTAATTGTTTCTTATTTGGAAGAACTGTTTAGAGCTGTTCCATTTTTAAAACAAATTATGTTTTACAAATCACTTTTTTCTCTCTTTTAATATTTCATATTTCCAGAAAAGGAAATTTTTAAAACAAATTATGTTTTACAAATCACTTTTTTCTCTCTTTTAATATTTCATATTTCCAGAATAGGAGCCATTCTTTTTAAAATTATACATTTTAGATCTTATAGGAATGTCTCATATTGATATACATAGAAGTCCTTTTTTTTTGTTTTGGTCCGTTGTTTTGTTTTCTTGGAGTAAATTAGTTTTTTGAATGAATTAAACACTGCTTGAAAATAAAACTGAGCTTTCATTAATGAAAACTATAATTGACATAATAATCTTTAAATTTTGTTCTTAATGAAACAGCATAATTTGTAATTTACTTTATTGCATTGCTATTTAAATCGTAGTCTGAAGCTTGTCCTATGCTTGAAATTTGTAGCAAAAAGAGAAATACGAAACTTAAGAGTAAAAAGTGAACATCAATAAAACCTTTATAATCTTCGAACAGGTTATTATTGTCTGTAGAGCCTAGGAATAAAAATGGAGAGGATTGCATTTTGAATTCTTCCAATTTTTTTTTTTTTGCAAGTAACTCTTTTCTTAATTTTTCTTTTGGATTTCATAAAAGTGCAAGTTTGTGAAGGACTGAAAATTGAAAACAAAACAAAAGAAAACAAGCATAACCTTTAACACAGGGAGTATGAGCAGCACTGGTCCATGGAGTAGGGGGAAGAGTACTCAAAATGATTCGGGTAGACCTGAATTTGACCTTGCCTCAACCCCATAAAAAGTATTGGGATTTGGGTCAAATTATTTACAGTCTTCAAGCTTATGATACAATATTTTGTGTTATAACAAAATTTGGAATTTTGTCTTGTATAGTGCATAGGCTCTAAATTAAGGTATTTCAGCCTGAGCACTACTGATATTTGGGACCAGATAATTTCTGGTTTTTAACATCCCCTATTAATAAGTGCTTGTCCAGGGCATTGTAGAATATCCAGCAATGTCCCTGGTTTCACCCACACTAGATGACAGACTTGACAATTGAAGGAGTTGCCATTCATTGTCAAGTGTCCTGAGTGTGGAGGTAGGTGAATTGCCCCATTTGAGAACTACTGGTCTAATCTCACTGCATAAGGAAACATTTGCATATGGTTAACCTAACTCTTATAAATATCTTAAGAAATGAGAACATCGTGATGCACTGTATCTTAATAACTCCAACACAGCCTTTTTTTCCCCCAACATTAATTAGATTTCAAGTTTTCTTTCTTTTAAAAAACACATTTAACTGCTGCAATTTTTTTTTTTAGGTTGAGTAGTAAGTGAAAGTTGAGTTGCATTTACAAGCACATCATGTATATACATATGCATGTATATACCCATATATATGTACACACACCCCAAAATACCCACATATATATTACCATATAATATGCATTATAA
The DNA here is from genome assembly GCF_014176215.1 of Rousettus aegyptiacus. Classification (NCBI taxonomy): domain Eukaryota; kingdom Metazoa; phylum Chordata; class Mammalia; order Chiroptera; family Pteropodidae; genus Rousettus; species Rousettus aegyptiacus. Next base: position 15,515,096 of record NW_023416285.1, read on the forward strand.
TATAATTGTATGTAACTACATATGATATGATGTAATAGGGTTTGATGAGGAAACAAAAAATTCACTTTTGCAATCATTTCTCACTGTAGAATTGTGGTGTCCAGTACAGTGGCCTCTAGACACATGTTGGCTACTTGAAATGTGTTTGGTTTGAATTAAGATATGTTGCTTATGTAAAATACACATTAGATTTTTTAAGATGTAGTATGAAAAAAAATGTAAGAAAAAAAGAATATCACATATTAAAATGATAACATGTTGGCATTTTACTAAATAAGATACATAATTCATTTTAATGATTTTACTTTTGTTAATATGACTATTTGAAAATTTAAAGTCATAGATATGGCTTGAATTTGTTTCTTACATTATATTTCTGTTGGGCAGCACTGCTGTACAACCTGTAGACTTTGATCAGAATGTTACATTTAATCATCTGTTGAACTTATGTTGTTTTACTTTCTCTTCTTTTTATTTCTTTATAGTGGTAAGTAATGAGTTAAGGTAAGTTAAAGACACATATGACAAGACTGTCTCTCAGGGTTGGATTCAGTGAAACCAGTACATGCAGGTTACCTGGGAAATAAAATCAGTAAAATATTAGTTCCTCTTATTATAACTTATTGTTCCTATTACATAGTTAGGATTGTCATTCTTTAATAAATAATAAAGTGGAAGAGGAGGAATACTTCAGGGCTCAAACTCTTCTTATAATACACCTTGCTAAGCAGCTGCGAGTCCCTTTCATTTCTAAGTAAGATAGGAATTGAAAGCCTCAGGACGGAATGCTGGAGTCTGCATACATGTCTTTTCACCTGTATGTTCTTTGCTCTGGTCTGCATAACCCCACAGAGTGCAGGGCGAGGTGCCCAGGATATTTCCATTAAATATTTCTATTGCCTTACTAAAGAAACATAAAATTAGAAAATCAGTGCCCTCATCTGAATTTCTGATTAATTTGTTCAAGCAACTTGTATTAATGGTTATAATTTTTGTAAAAAAAAAAAAAAAGAATGACTTTTCAACTCAATTGTGTGTATATGCACACACTCTAAAGAAAATAGATGAAGCACATTGATTGAAATGATTACAAAGGATATATGCAGAGAAAAGACTGATTTTACTACTTTTCTGAATTTCCTTTTAACCGTCTGATTTTAAAAAATGTACTAATAAAAAAAAATTATCTCTGTGGGATAATTAAGTAGATGTTAATGCCCTAAGTACTCATCATATGTAATTAATTAGCTTCTCTCCTTGCATCTAGGACAATACAAGCTATGTAACAACTTTGGAGAATGGAAAAAAATAGTAATTCCATCATTTTCTGTGTTATCATTTATTGTTCAGACGAGGAACTTTGGATAAATTTCTATAGGAATTCTCTATTTCTGTATTCAAATATTTGTTTTTATGTATCAGGCTTGAAGGGAGAAGCCTTTAAAAATAACCCAGAAACAAAGCAATATGATTGGTAGTTTTATTAATCAGAAAAAATGAGCACAGCATTTTGCTTGTAATTACTATAAAATCTTCAAAGACAGAAACAGAAGCCATACTTGAACATAAAGTTCAAGGAAAAGGTAAAAACAGTATACATTGTGAAGATGGAGGATGAGGCAGTAGACAGCAGTAATGTTCAGGAGCATCAAACTGAAGTTACAAAGAAGAAATAGCATTGGAGAGAACAAAGCAAAAATGTCAAATTACAATAACAATAGAGAGAAGAGATAGCCTCTGGAGGATATTTAAAATTCTACATTAACATTTAAGGTAACTCAGTATATGAATAAAAAGTACTGTAGCCTATGGGGGCAATTAGCTAGCTCAGTCTGACTCTTCTCCACTCTCTAAAGGTATTATTTTGCCATCAAAAGGGTCACATGAAGAGAAATAACAAACAATAGTTTGTATCCACTTGAGGAAAGTCATACAGTAGTTTTAGTACAAGGAAAGTTAGGCTGGGATTGTGTGGATTCTGGTAATGTGAATATTGAACCATACAGAAAAAAGACCCCAAAACTAGAAGCAGCAGTGGAAAGTACATATTTAAACATGAATGCTAGAAGAAAAATATAAGCAAGATAAGAACATTAAAGGAGGAAGTAGAGACATAGATAATTTTAAAATAAATTTCAGAATAATAAGAATAAAACAGCTAATCATGTTTTTAATTAACTTAGGATTATTGATTTCTAGGTAATTTGATATATATGACTGTCGTATCATATTGTATTTGTTTATATTAATGGAAAAGATAAGAAGGTGTCCACACTTCATTAATGTATACATTCAATCAAAAATATCTGTAGAGCTCCTGCTGCATTCCAGGCACTTGAGTAGGTATTTGAGTGGTGGTCAAGATACAAAAGGCCTTCATGGAACATATAACTAAACATGTTCCAGATAATGACCAGACGAATGAATAAACATTTACACTCATTCAGGTATTTATAAATACTAAAAAGAATAAGGATACAGTATAAAGGGGTGGAAAAAGACAAAGGGACATTTAGATTGTTTGATTAAGGAAAACTTCCAGGAACCTGAATGAAATATCTAAAACAGTAACTGAGAAATATTTGAGAAACATATAAAGCAGGTGGAAACCTGAGGTGAGATCATTTGAGGAAGAGGGAAATACAAATGCAAAGCCTTTGAGAAGGAAATGAAGCCATGGCCTTTGATGAATGGCAAAAATGCCAGTGTCTGGCTGGGCTGAACAAGGGCTTGGGAAGAGCAGGGATAAACAGGTGGGGCACAGAGGGTTTGTAAGACCATAAAACTGTTCTATATGATAGATACCATAATCATGGATACATTTGTTCAAATTCATGAAATGTACAACATCAAAAGTGAAACCTAATGTAAATGATGGACTTTGAGTGATTATAAAGTGTCAAAGCAGGTTTATCAGTTGTAACAAATGTACCACTCTGGTGGGGGATGTTGATAACGCAGGAAGCTGTGCCTATGTAGGGGCAGGGGGCATTTACAAATCTTTGTGTCTTCCTCTTCATTTTCTTGTGAACCTAAAGCCTCTCCAAAAATAAAGTTTATTAAAAAATATATAGGCAGAAGCCAACTCTAATAGGATCTTTATAAAACATTACAAGGATCAAGGAACTTTATTATTGTTCTAAATGTGAAAGTCTCTGAATAGCTATGAACACAAAAGTAGCATAATCAGTGTTAAAGATAGACAAGGAAAGATGCAAAGAGAGAGACTTGTTAAAAAGCTATGGCATATACCTAGCTAATAGATGATGGTTATTTGGATAAGGCTGGTTTGAGGAGAGGTAGTAAGAAGTGTTTGGAGGTGATGTGATTTACTCATAGACTGGATAAAAGGTTAAAGAAAGGAATACAGGATTCCCCGTAAGGTCTTGGTTTGCAACAACTACGTGAATGCCATTTATATTATTAAGATGAGGGGTATTTTGTAAGAGTCAGGGAACCAATGGATGGTTTTGGACAAGTTAAGTTAGATACACCTAATAGAGTTGTCAAAAGATTGTTGTATATGTGAAACAATCTCAGGACAAAAGTCTGGGTTTGAGATAAAATTTGGGAACCATCAGTATAAAAATACATTTAATACCATTGGTCTGGATCAGATCATCTAGAAATATAATATAGATAGGAAAGAGAAAAAGGGCAAAGTTAACTCTGGGACACCCCAATAATTAATGATCAGAGAAGAGAAGTAGATCTTGTAAAGATCATGTCATTAAAATATAAAGAAAATTAGAAAATCGTAGTATCCTTAAAGCCAAGTATATTTAGTGATTCAAAAAGGTGGAGGAGTCAACTGTGTCAAATACTGCTGAGGAACTTGGAGGCCCGATAATTGGTCATTGAATTCGTCAAGTCACAAATTGCTGTAGATCTTGACAAGTACATTTTCAGGAGTTTGATGAGGATAAAAGACTAAATAAAAAGGATCGAAAACAGAATGCAAGGAAGGAAGTAGAGAAACCAGTAGTTTTAACTTCGGAAGCTATGCAGTGCATATGTGGGGGCAGGGAGCATACATTTGAACAAATGTATCTAAAACTTTGAGTCAATGACTAGAAGATAAACAATAGGCAATAACTTTGGGTCAGTAACTGGAAGAAATGGGAGGGATCAAGGGAATTTCTTTTTAATAATAAAGAATGGAGCATGCCTGCATTCCAATAGGAGGGGACGTTGATAATACAGAAGAGGGAGCAAATGACTAAGGGAGAAAAATCTTCAGATTGCAAACCAGGGAAGAAGTGTTAGCACCATTTGTAGGTTTGATTTTGATTATCATAGAGACAATTCATGAGTTCAAAGGTCAGAAAGCCAGACTATGTAAGAACAGATAGAAGTAGTCTTATGTTTTCTCAGTGGAGAGTCAAGGACAGAGGGTGATGTTGATCATTTGAGAGAAGAGTAGAAAATATGATTTCTTTTTCTTTCTGAGAATGAGAGAGCAAACTATGAAACAGTATGAAAATGCTAGGCGCTTCTGAGGGCACAGCTGATATTAACACAAAACATACTAACTGTTATTGGAAATGCTAACTTACTTTCATGAATACACGTGGTTGAATGAGATACTTCTACTTTCAATATTATAACTTTGACTTCATTTTAAATTTAGATAAAATACTCGCCATTTATTTTAAAGAATGGTTTGACCTGGGAAGAATATTTATCCTTTTCATAGCTCATCTCTATCAGGAATAACGTTATTTGTCTTACATGGTAATTGTGAGAATAAAATGTTATAAAACATTTTAGCACAGTATCTGGCAATACTAATCATATGTCTATTTGTAAGTTATTGGTCTTATTTCTGTTATAAAAGCATCAATAACCAGACATTTTCTGTAGGCCCAGTACTTGGAATTCAATAAAAGTATAGTTATTAAGAATGCAACTGGCATTAATAAACAGAAAACTTGAAAACTTGCTTATAGTGTTTCAACCAGGTTAAGGTTTACTTTTCTAATCAACATGATGACAGTCATGAACAGGTTCAGCTGCTCCAGGGTGCTGTCAGAAACCAAAGCTCTTTCCATCTTTTCTACTACCATCTTAGCATATGGCTTTTGTGCTTGGGGTTGCAAGGCGGTTACTATCTATGTAGGCTTGGTGTCAGAGTTCCATAGAAGAAAATAAGAGAAATGTAAAGTATGAATGGCTAATGTGTGGGCCCAAGAGAAAGACAGAGAAAAAACTAACCTGTTCACATTCTTTTCCTTCTCATTAGCTTGAACTTCATGAGATACAAGGTAACCTAGAAAGGTATTTTATCAGGATAGATTGCATCCTGAATAAAATCGAGGTTCTATTTTTAAAGAAGCATAGAATGTGTATTTGGTAGGTAGCTAACCATGTCCACCACAGAGAGTCAAAATGAGTTATTTTCCCCTGGAATGAAACACATTTGTGTTTAGTGAAGGAGACAAACACATAAACCCGCATTCGCAAATAGAAATGTGTCCACGGCCAGGCAGAGAACACAAATCAGTGCAGTGGATTGGATGGCCAATTGCAGAGCACGTGGCATAATTAAAGATGGCAAGAATTGCCTACATCTAGTAGATCGATGCTATGGGTTCTATGAACGCAAAGTGCTTAGCTCTTTTAACAAATATCCAAATCTGGATTTTATGTTAATTCTTCCTTTTTTATTTATTTTTTTAGAATTATAAGCTAGATTACTATTTTTAACTGCAGCCCAATTAAAAAAAAATTACCTATGACCTAGATTCAATATAGTTTACCTCTGATTTGTACATTTTGATATTTTAAATTATGATGAAGGCTTCAACATGGGTATTTGCAAAGCGATATGGGAGCCTTGTGGACAGACACTCATAATGAAGGACCACATTTTCCTTTAACATTGCGTGAAATGTAAGACCATAGAATCATAAATCTTTACAGAAGAAGGGACCTAAGTAATTATCTATTCAACTCTAATTTTTATATGAAGACATTGAAACCCAGAGAAATAAAATCCACATTAAGGCTGTACGACGAAGCTCTAGAATCCAGCTCTCCCATTTGCTGGACCAGGGCCCTTTCCACCTCAGCCTCTTCATACAAGTCAGACGGACGAGTGAGTGGGAACTGACAAGGCGCTTGGCTCAGTCCACTGGGCTTGTGATGCAGAAATAATAGGTGATGTTTTACACGCGCCTGTCAATTCACCTTGGTGATAATGCCAGGGAAGGAGAGTTTTTAGAGATCATGAAAATAACTCAGTTGAAGGCTGTTTCACAGCCTTTGAGTCAATAATTAATTCTGCCAACAGGTAGTCATGTTACCTTTCTCTGAAGGTTATAACTGTTGCTCATTTTTTATTACGATTTTATGAGAATGAAACAAGTGACCCCAAATAAGCTCACATTCAAGGACTTTCATAATACAGTTTAGCATTCAGATTGGTTTCTTTCTAAATGATCCTATCTGTGAGTGAATCTGGATCTGAATGCATAGAAAAATACAGTATTTGAGGTCTTTGAATCATGGAAAAATTTATCAAAATCCCCATTTTCCAAGGATCTACTATAGCACAGGATAAATTAAGTTTATTTTACAGGGTTTACTCAAGCAGGAAGGCTGAAATTTAGGAATATTTTCATCAGAACACCTTAAATTTAGAAAATAACCAATTAACTAGTTTCAGGAATTAATTATTTTAAAAAGCACCGATTCAGAATACTTCGTTTTTTAGGATATTCCAGGTTACTATTATTTGTGACTTCATCTGATTAACCAACCCATTTGGCCTCAGTGATGAGAAATTTAGCACCATGCTTTTTTTTTCCTTTTCTTTTCTTTTTTATCTTTTTTTTTTTTTTTTTTTTTAACATGGCAAGTTTTGCCCTTAAACATTTCAGGAACAAAAATTTAGAGAATACCTGGCAATTAGTTAAGTGGATACTCATATGTTTAACCTGAAAAGTTCTTTATCTTCTAATTCCTAACTCAGTTAGAGCCAGTGCTCTTTCTGTTTTCAATGTAATTGTTTATTTAGTTCATCCATTTTCTACCTTGTTCTTTACATGATATTAATGCTGGTCTAACATTATTATTTTTCCATCTATTACTCCTCTAATTTGGGCTAGGCATCACCAAACCGCATCACCTAAACATTCCTAGGCGTATGTATATCCAGTTGTTGGTGTTGGGCTTTTTTTTTTTTTTAAGTTCTCCAGAGAAGAAGATCCCATAAACTCCCTTGGTATCCAATTCTAGTGTTTAATGGAACATATTCATTCATCTATAATAATATTTGTAATTATACAGCACATTTCTTCGGAGTAGCTCTTGGCACTTTAAAATAGTATTTCAATCCCCAAGACATTCCTAGAAGTAGGTGGCAAGCTTCATTATGCTCCTCGAGGGTATAAACAATGTCTTTTTACATGTTAAATTCAGTTCTCAGTACATTGCGAAGGCTTCAGAAATGCTTAATAATCAGAACAGTAATTTTACAGATGGATGAATTGAGAGGAAGTGAATTTAACTCCTCTCCCAGTGCCCACAATGGGGAAAAAATGGAAAATTTCCGACTTATTGGTCAGATATACCAGGTGGGCTGCAATATCCTTTCATAAGCTTCTGCTCCTATTTTTCATGCTTTGATTAGAAATTAGATACTTTTATGGATCTTAAAAGAGTAAATAGTCCTCTCCAAGAAAATTCTATGCAAGTTGGATATTATCGAGTGGGTTATTTCGAGTTTAAACATAATGGAGACCAATAAGCTGTGAATGAGATAAAGATCATTATTAGAATTTATCATGTTGGTGTCCCTTTTCTCAAGGGACCTACTAGCTGCATCTGGTTCCCCATTCTGTATTCCATATTATATATTGGACATTCCTCCTCTAAATAGAGTTCTGAAATTTTCAAAATTTTGCCAATTACATATTCCTTGATTTGCATCTCATATCATTTGAGTCCTTGTAAGTCTCTATAATGCTATCAAATAGATGTGATTTCCAGTATGTCCTGGATCATAAAATACCTATGCAGTTTATCAGAGATCGTTTGCAAGCATAGTGATTTAGCCCAAAGAGTAAAAGGCGATACTGCACAAAAAATGTCTCGGGCAAGTGGAAGAAATATTTTGGGGCTGCTAATTTTCTTAGTTAAGGCCACATGAATTATATTGTGTAGATAGCTGTCTACTCAGTCTTTGAGTAGAAGCAGTCATGGGCAGCTGTAGTTATTAATTTGGAATACTTTAAGTTTTTATTAGCAATTAAATTTTACTGCATTACCAAGATCAGTAGAGTGGAAGCTTTGTTATGATCAAAATAGTAGGCCTAAAGTGTGTGTTCTGTACTATAATAGCCTTGTACAGTGACAGATGGTTACTAGACTTTATTGTGATCGTTTTTGATAGGTGTATAAATATTGAATAACTATTATACACCTGAAACTAATATAATATTGTATATTAAATAGTTTAATTAAAATAAAGTAGATAGTCTGTGGGATTTGGATGGCCGAAATCACATGACTGGTAAAGCAGCTTATTGGCTACTTTTCTTACATGTGGATATATGTTTTCAAAAGTAAATGTTCTAAACAGATTCTAAAAATTTGTCTGACTCTGAGATGCTCATATTTAACCTGATTTTCCTCAGCTGTTTGGAAATTTAAGATTAAATCTATCAGGCTTTGTGGAGAGCAAATATATTTAGATGAAATAAAAATATAGGAGAGAGAAAGAAAGCAAGAGAGAATGTTTGTGTTGGGAGGGGAGAGGAAGAGAGGCAGACAATCAGAGAGAAAGACAGAGACAGCAAAACAGGAGAGAGATTACCTCTGAGTGCTTATTCCAATAACAGGCTGAGTTTTTAGAGCGTCATCGACAAGGTTGTAAATGGAACTATTTTAACATCTCACTGGGGAGCATGTGTTATAAAGCTTTTAAGTACCCCTTTGAAGGAGATGTTGTTACTGAAAACATAATTTCACTCAGATCTGTATATACTATGAAATATCAGAGGTCCTTACAGAGAAACAGGGGAAAGAAGAGTTTCATAGACATGTTGTTGAAAGGAAACATTGGTGAAGTGGGGTGTCCTTGGGAGACTTCGCCTTAGTGCCAGATGCATCAGGAGTCTGCGGGTGGTGAAGACTCTGTGAAATGTTAGAAATCATGCTGAATAAAGAATGAAGAGAATAACACGATTATTTTTTTAATAAAACAACTGCTTTTAAAATAAAAAATTGTAATTGTGGGCATGTCTCACATTTGAGGTCAGTACTAGCATGACTATACTAGTGAAGGACTATTATAAGCAAAGAGACAAAGAGACATGTCATCAAACAATAATACTAAGCTTAATGTATAAGCAAAATTTGCCATCCAACTTCTCACATGTAATCACTAGATTCCAGAGGGAAAAAGAACATATTGTGCAGCACATCAGAATTTATGTTGTAACAAATTATTTTTTTAAACTTAAGTGGGTCACTGAATATTCATTCCACATGAAAGTTGCATATATTAGCAAAATATAATTTAAAATATAAGATAGAGTACCTACAGTCTTCAGAAATAAAATATGTTCTATTTTTCTAACTACATTTCTCCCTTGAAATATTCAAACCACCTACAAATGTCAGTGACATGGTACTAGCTCCTATAAATTGAAATGGTAGGAGTTGAACTTGCATGGATATTATTCAAATAATGGGATGCAGGTGTAAATGGAGTGTTCCATCTGATTGATAATCTTGGCGCTGTGAGGAGATAGGTAAATTGTCAGCTCTGACACTAATGAACTATTTGGCTGAGTAAATAGCTTTTCTATGTGCAATGCAAAGCATGTTGTCTTTAAGGTTATATTCTTATTTAGATGTTGCCAATAATATGAGGAAATCTTATATACATTGCCTAAGGCACATCAAATATGTAATGAACTCAGAGAAAATAAGGTTGAAGTTTCAGACAGTGACTTTCATCACAAATCCCAGTTCTATTACTTCCACTCTTATGACCTTGGCTAGATAATTTAACCCAATTAAACCCAATTTATTATCTAGAAAATGGGAATAAAAATTCTTACAGGGTTGTCAAGATGATTCAGATAGTGTTAAAAAAGTATATGGCCTGTGTCTATAGTATGGTAAGCTTTCTGTAAATGGTATTTATTGATAAAACTCAGAAAAAAATATTTGAAATACAGTACTACAAAACTTTTTTGGAAGCTGTAAACACTGTGTACTAATAGTAAGTTTTAAAAGAAACTTCTTTAGTGACAAGTCAGAGTTCATATAGTTGTAATGGATTTTATACAATGTATAATAACAATAGTAGGCATTGCAGATAAAAATCCTGTGGCTCTAAAATTCCCATTAAAAAATCTACAAAAACTAATAGCTGGAGAATTTGCGACAGGTCTGAAAAATATTCTGTTAACTATGATGATGATGAAAATAAAATGAATTACACCTTTCATATGAATGTCATCTTATATTTCTGAAGGCCTTTTCAGTACTCTAAGCTTATTATATGTGGATAAGAATACTCTAAAGTCAAGATTTGAAAGAAGATGGTTAATAGAACCAAGAGGCCAAATATAACAACAAGGCCTCTGGGCCTTGTGTCATATATGTTACTTGTAAAAATTTTAAAGAAACTATTAAATTTGTGCACTGATTTTTAAACTTTTTAGTTGATTTATTAACTAATTCAGTAATTCAACAAACATACATTGAGTGACCTCTTTGTTCTAGGTGAGATGATCCAGGTAAATGAGGGAAGCGATGGGGTGTGAGACTAAGTGTCACTATAGGACCATATATGGAAGCACACAGAGAAGAGACTTTCTTTTTTTCTTTTTTTCTCTTGTTGAAAGTGCTCTTCATGTATAATGTGAATATTAAAATTTGGAGCCATTGTCTCATGTTCCTGAGTTCTGACTTTCTTCCATAATCTTTGCATTCTGCCTCAAGAAACTGGAAGTGTTTTTCCTTAGGTGTATGCTTTATTCTTAAAACTTCAGTTTCTGTTCTGGTCACTGCGTAGAGGAACTCTGGAATGCTTGGTTTCCTAATCGTCCTAGTCTCTGAACCATTTGATGTTCAGGCCTCCTCCGCTTTGGCGATGGTACATAGAATTCTCCTACCACAGCACTTTGCGGTCTGGTGCCTCCCCTAGAATGTAAACTTGCAAGACAAGGCTACTTCATATTTACTGCTGCATTCACCGTGTCTGTCATACTGGGAAATAACTCATATTCAGCAGCAGTAGGAAAGATCAAAGTCATTGTTAGAGAACACAAGCCTTCACATTTCTATAGCTACTTCTGATCTCTGTTTCCTTGGATAAATTAAATGATTTTCAGTAAACTGCCTTTTGTGTTTTTCCACATGCTTTTCTAATATTTTTTTTTATGTTTGTTGGATGAATAAATTGTTGGCTGAATGAACTAGTGAATAAATAAAATGTTGCACCTGCATATGTAAAATGGTAATTTTTAGAGGCCATTTCAAAAAACAGAAACCAAACAACGAACAATCAAACATAAACACCTAAAGCAAGAGCTTTTTTATATGTATAAGCACAGGAATTGTCAGCTGGCTTTCAGGATAGTTGGGGACTGGTTGTTAGACTTTGTTGTTTTGTGCCAACTCCCATTGGCATTTCTGGTGCCATTCTTCTAGTTTCTTTGCCTTACTGTTTTTCTTGTGGCAGTTGTGGTTTTTGGTGTATGCGTGCGTGCGTGCGTGCGTGTGTGTGTGTGTGTGTGTGTGTGTTTCCTGGGTGCCTGCCTCGAGTTTCTCTGCATTGGAAGATTGGATTCAGAAAATCACACTTTTATCTATAGTTTTTCAATTAACGTCCCTGTTCCTGGGCCTGTGTCTCACTCACTACCAGTTTGTGGTGCACATGGCTCTAGGGCTCTGCAGAGCTCATCAGCTTCCTCCTTTGCATTAGGCATCTCTGATCTCTAGCTTTTTTTTTAACTGGTTACATTAATCATCAATATTCTACCCTTTCTCTCTGTCTTTAATAAATTCTAGTTTCTTAAAATCTCTTAGACGGGGATCTTCCTACATTTCTAGATCCTTTTGCTTTGATAGTTTTATATATTGTATTGTTAGTTTATTATAATTTTAGTGGGTCTTTGTATGAGACAGTCCTACTTCCATTTTGCTCAATCTTACATATTCTAGAATGCTCATCCCTTCTCAATATTGTTTACACATTTGTTCAAGAACATGTGGGGGATCATAATAAAAATCACAAACTTTAGATTGAACATAAAACCAGGAATTTATCAATACTCTGATCATAACTGATAACCTTGTTTAGAACTTTTTTCCAAAGCTTTTCTACTGCTAATACCTAGATATCAATAGTCATTATGCCAATACAGATGGAGGTAATTTGCATGGATAGAGTACAAGCAAATTTATTTTCCAGTTACTTTTTCTATCTTCCATATTGAGTAAACTGGTCCCAAATCTCTATGTTCTTATTTCGGTTTTATTTTATAATTTTCCAAAATGTACAAATTCTCGGAAGACATATTAAAAGACGTGAAATGTAGATAGTATAATAAATTCTGTATTATTGGAAACAACACTACGCCATACATGATTTGTTTTCAGAATTTCAACAGACTTGGACTGTTTTCAGGAGGTCCAAATTGCTGATCTCAAGATTGGGGGTCAGCCTACGGTTGCAGAGTAAATTTACTTTTTTACCTTACCTACAGAGACTGGTTGTGGCGAACAAAATGTTTGTGTATTTGTTTGTTTTTAATTTACCACCAAAGGCACAGTCTCCTTCACTGGAAAGGAGAGCAATTTATATTTCATGTAGTATAAATTACATTCTGTGTGAATCAGACATGGAAATCTAAGCTACCTGTGCATTCATTCAAGTTTATTCCAGTGATGTTTGTGTGTTTGTGTGCTGCTTTTCATATGATGTCCCAGAAAGCTGATGGCTGCCTTTTTTTTTTTTTTTTTTTTTTTTACCTGGTTACAGGCTCCGACAAAGGATATTTAGCTCTGGCCCTTCAGTTGATTTCTGATGCTTTAATTCTGATGGAAGTGAGAAAATACTTATTTCCACTGGTTGTCAGCTTATCTCCTTCAAATCTCCCTCTCCTTTGAAACTATAGCTCTCAAAAGAGCTTTCATGTCTCTTCACAATTGTTAAACAAGTGAAATCACAGGGCCATTGTGCATTTACTCACACTTTCCCATGCAACAGGACACCTATTCATCCTGGCTCTTGTTGCCACCTTTGAAGAGCTTCCTTATCATACAATGTCCAGTTAAAATTTATGCCTTCATAAAATATCTTCTAGTATTCCTAGACGGAAATAAATACTTGCTTATAACTGTCATAGGAATTTTTGGTAGAATTTATAATGTTGTATTATAACCAATTGAAAAGATTTGATTTCCTCTCCTAGGTGACAAGTCTCTCAAATATCAAGATCTGTCTTGTTATCTTTTGTAATAATAGTAATAATAATGCCAACAATTACATGAACAAATATGCACTGAATGATTTCTCAGTGCAGACATTGGTCTCTATACACTTTGTCTTGTTCAATACTCATAACCCTGTGAATTAAAAATTAACATTATCCTTTTTTACATACAAGAAAGTTGGGACCTGGAGAAGTTACATAAGTTGCCAAGAGTTTTACAGCTTCTAGACTTTATAGCTCTTTTCAAATCCAGATCTACTTTAATTCAACTGAGCATTTGTCCCTCCTCAAACATATAGACAAATGAAGGACTTGCACATACTAGATGGTTAATGGGAACCCTTTGTGTAAAACTATGAGTGACTTAGTGGCTTTTTTTATGAGCATTTTTGATCAGAATTTTTCCAGAGAACCCAGCAGAGTAAATTTTACCTATTTTCTATAAAATTTCCTCTTTGCAGTGAATTACCCAGGGCACACATGACGTCACAGAGACAGCCCTTGTTTAACACCCTAGAATAGCCTTGCTGTCTATTTAGCATATTCAAGAGTTAAGACCCACCTGTTAAAGTTTGTAAGGTAAACCTCTTCTGATAGTACTCCTATAAACAGAATTTGAGGGAGGTATCTTTGCCTGTACAAATAGACATTGCTTTCTCAGGGTATCGAATTGCCATGAAGCAGAGATCCATACTAAAATTCACTTAAACAACGTAGAAGTTCATTTTATGCTCACGTTGAAGCTGCGCTGGTGAGATGGCTCCGCTTTTCAGAGTCATCAGAGACCTAGGATCCTTCCATCTTTTTGCTCTGCTGTTCCTAAGGGGCTCTATTGGCCTGAATAGCCCAAGGTGGTTCACTGCCATTTATTCACAGCAGCCAGTGATGGAGTGTGAGGGCACAGCCACACTCTTTTCTTTTAAGGGCACAATCTGGACTGTTTACCTGCCACTTCTCTTACAACCCATTGTTCAGCACATAGTGATATGACCATACCTTGCTACAAGGGATGACAGGAAATATAGTCTTTAGGTGACCATATGCTGAGCTAAAGATTCTAGTACAGTGAAAGGTGGGGGCAGATGTATATTGGATGATAAATGGCAGTTTTTCTCACATGATCATATCATACTTGCTTTTATATGCTGAAGAAACTTGCTGGAATCTCTGTCATTTGTTTTTTTCTTTAATATATACAGTGGCAAACCTTAGATGTAATATAGAACTTAAATCAGTTGGAAATGTATATTATTCATTCCTAAGTACATCTTAGGTATAAGTCGGATTTACAATTGGTATCTAATGTTAGATTGAAAGAAAATGACACCATTACCTAATAAATGTTCCTATGCCAGCGAGTCCTGCCTTCAATTGCTTCTTTCAGGGGCTACTTTGGTACATATTCATAAACCTTAACCATATTAATGGAGATGAAAAATGCCAAAAAAAAGCTATGAAGAATGGCATAGAGTATTTTGTGCTTAGGATGAAATTTTGTCAGCATTGCAAATGCATTGTATGAATAGAATAACTGACATATAAAATAAAAAGATTTTGTTAAAGCTGTTAAACTGTTCACTATTTCAGTAAGAAGGATCAAATGAATAGTCTCCTTTTGTCTAGGAGAAAAGAATTAAAAAATGAATTTCAAACTATGTGAAATCGAGGTTGGATGGGCAGGTAGAAGGCAGTTCAGAAATAGGAAGAAAAAGGATGCATTGTGTAGGGATGGCAGAAAAGATAGTGAAGGGCAAAGTGAAAATTTTAGAATTGTATGTAAGTTTACCAAAACCAAATGGATAATGTTATAAATTTAAGAAGTTTTCTACTCATAATGAATTGCCTCTTATACCTGTTTGTTATGACAGTTTATTTTTGCACACACCAGATTTCCTATTTCTGCATGGCTTTATTCAATCAGTGCACATCACAGCACCTCTTGGAATTCATTCCTTGTATATGTATTTGGCAAATGAATTAATGAGAGACTAGCTCACTCTTGAAAAGCCACAGGCTTTTAAAACAAATATATGTTTGATAGTAAAAAAGCAGACACTTGAGAGCAGATCAAGCTCCAGGTATAAGCTTTGAGGAAGGCCGCCATTCTACCCGGTGACAGTAGATGGCGGTGGTGTACCAGAAGAGAGCCTGGGAGGTTGTGGCTGAGGCCTGCCGGAGGTAGTTTATGCAGGTGCATGCTAAAAAAGACACTATTTTGTCTGAGGAACTGTAAATTGTATTCATAATTCACATATCATTATTAATTCATTTTGTATTCATTATCATACGGCAGATTCATTTGGCATTTAGGCAGATGTCAGAGTGTAGGTACTTACAGGAGCTATCTGTGCAGGTTCAGAACAGGCTGTGTGCAGGTTTTTGTGGGCGTGGAAGTGGAAAGAAGAAATGCTTTTTTTTTTTTTTTTCCTAACCACAACACAATTTGGCTGTAGATTGTCCCGGGGATTGCCCAGCTAATGGCTCTCAGTGTCTAATTCTATAACTACTATGTATGTGTGTCATTACTTCTCTTTGCATATTTTTTGGCAGATTAAGTCTGGCAGATGAGAATCTCCTAGTTTAGAGTGCTCCGAATGAGATAAAAATTTAATAATATTAATGCTGACCCAACCACTAAGGGTGGAGCAGATAATCCTTTAATAATGCACTTCAGAAGCCTGGTTTGCATAACCAGAGACTAGGGGCGGCCTGGTATAGTGGAAAGAGAGCCTTTGAGACAAGAAAAAGATGGGTTCTGGTGGTGGCTCTGCCACTAACTAGCTTGGGGACTTCGGGAAAATCAATTAACCTTCCCAGGTCTCAGGTTCTTAATCTATAAAATGAAGGGATTGCATGAGATCATCCCAAAAGTCCCTTCTTGTACTAAAAAAAGCAAAAATTTCCTGATAGAAAAAAATACATGCCAGATGGAGTTTCGAAACTCGAACACTTCTTTGTGACCTACTTCAAATCATATGAGTTGTAAGGCTTTGCTCTCCGTGAATTGTAAAATGTATATCATCTCTGAGTAAATGCGCCTCAGGTGGTTACAGGCATGATTTGTCACCATGGCTGGTGCAGTATCACATGGAAGTGACAGTACTTGGTTTTGAAACCTCTCTTACATCTCAGAAATGACAGAAAAGAAACTTTAGGAAAGAGGTCTAACTTCAGGACTGCTTTCTTACAAATGAACACAATTTGGCAAATTGCATGTCATGCCATGGCACACGCTTCACAAAGGTGCGAAGAGACGATCCACCTTGAAACATCTCCAAACTCTGACCCAGATTTCCCTCAGTGCTCAAGTCCCTCCAGAAATAAAGTAGATGCTCAGAGAAGTTTATTAACTCTTTGAAGACAGCAGGCATTTCTCTCCAATGCGGTATGGAAATCGAGTTCTCCAAAGTGGTTTGTTTATATGCTCTTATATGCTCTCTGATTAACACAGGGGAGAGTGGACCAGTTGGTGGATCCCCAAATAAAAAGCACTGACATCAAGCAGTTAAACAGACCTAGTAGAGAAAGACCACCAGGTTTTTAAGGGAAAACCATGTTTGACTAATCTTTTTTTAAAAGAGATCGCTAATAAACATGATCAGGATTCATATTTATAATTTCAAAACCTTGGACAGGGCTTCAGAGGAGGGGTAATTCTTTCAAGAGCAGAGGTCAGACAACATAATCTCACACTTCCACCTCTGGATAATAAATGGATGAAGGAAGCCTGGAAAGAACAACCCCTCAGGCTTCAGAGTTGAGACTCATGGTTTCGTCTGATTCTCCAAGCTCAGGTGAAGGGAGTCCCACTGTTCCCTCAGGTCTGCAGGAGATTCCAAGCTGGTATTAAATGGTGGCCAGTTGGGATAAGCTCTATGAGTATTTCATTAGATTAAAAGGGCTGAAAAATGAGAGAGAGCTTCATTCTGCAAACACTAAGCAATTACTGTCTGCCCAGAGCTCTGCTAGTGCAGGAATACCGAGATGTTCAGAAGCAGTTAGGAAGAGCAGATAGATATATGATCAGAAAATTACCAGGGGCCACTGCAATAAGCGCTACCCTAAGAGCTGTTGTGAGTAATGGTCGGGGTTGGGGGGAGGTGGGAGGTGGGGGAGGATCTGCAGAGGAATCTAGACTAAAACAAGACAAGACTGGTGAATAGCTGAGGGATGGGTAGGAACGATCTAAGTTAGATGCAAGAGAAATGAGTGGAAAAGCATGGGAGCCTTAGAGAACATATGGTATTTATTGGACATTAATTCATGTGATATGGCAGAGGGGAAGAAAGATGCCTGAGGTTAAGTTGTAAATGTGGTTAGGGTCGGAGACACGGTCAATTCTTGAGGAATATACCGTGGAAACAGCAGGTACTTTTAAGTAAGACAGATTCAGTTTTGAATTTTTTTTTCCCGTCATTTACTGTGTCTCTCTGAGAAAGTTCTTTAATTCTGAGTAACAATTTCCCAATCTTTAAAGTGAGGGTAATGATGTTAACCTCAGAGACTCATTGTCAAGTCTCTACTGGTTGTCCGTAAAATAGAGATCAACATCTCAGCTTTCAGCTTGGGGGCATGATATTGGCAAAGGGGGCTCTGATCTCCGTTAGCAGCCCTGAGCTCTCCCTCTATCCACAGATTCTGCAGAGAGCAAACTCATCCAAGCATGGCTATCAGTTTCCTTCCCTCTCTCTCACCACCCTTTGAATGAGTGAATGTGGTTAACAGCATCACTAGGTGTGTGACTTTTTATATGATGACAGAAGAAATCGCTCCTAACTGTCCCAGGTTGTATCCCCTTAGTCCTTTTGGCTTCAGAATAAAGGTTCTGGGCAACTAAAGCTGCGGCTATCCTATTTAAAAAACCAGCAGTCTATGAAAACATCTCTGCTCCTGCCTCCTGAGAACGTTCCCACAACACCAACTTTATTCACATTCATGGAGCGCTGGCACACAGTGAACTTGGGTCTCAGAAAACTAAGAAATGACGAGGTTACAAATTAAAATAACTCCTAATCGAAACTGAAGCCTTCTAAGAAGTTCACTTCCTATTCCACGTTTTATGTAAAATATGACCAGTCAGGTTATCCAATATAGCATGCAGGAGGCATGGCAATATGGGTTAATGACAGCACAAAAGTATTCCAAGTAATACAGTTCTAAAAGTATGTTATAAGTTGGATATTGCCCGCTATTGTTAAATTCAGAAGAAATCAATGCCCCCAAATTGAACTCTCCATTTTAAGTTAAAATGGAATTAAAAACTTTAAGTTAAACCCCAAAGAGTCCAAACAAATGTGTCCTTTTTATTCCCTCCTCTTTAATTTCTTTCTCAATCTATAGGACTTGGCCAAGTCCTGGAGGAGGAGAGGTTCCATCAGCAGCTATAGTTTGGACCAATTTACTGGAACTATTGTTCATTCAGGACCTCTGAATTTCAATACTTTACTCAAAATCTCTCAAGTGCCCTAGTTTTAAAAGTTCAAAAGATTAATAGGCCACACAAGATTTCCACAGTACTGGTCCCAAACTCTCAAAATTTAGAGAGTTATGAAATGTAATCATTATTCTTATAAACCCAGTACTTGGTTCAATTCAGACCTAAATTAAAGTTTTTAAATGTACAAACAAATCTGGTTTTGTTAAAGACCAAAAGCAAAGGGTAAGTTTTCCCGACCATCTCCTTAGCAGAACCTCAGGCAGACTAGCCCAGCTGCCCAGAACCTAAGACCTGCTTGCTCTAAGTCCGCTCCCGGACATGTTGGCATTAATTACAGCTCCATTTATCAGAGAGTGGGTGAGGGACCTACCTGTGCACACCAACTCCCGTTTCTCAGAGTGATACTTGAGACATTTCAGCTTTCTTGAAGAATTTGCAAATTTGTACTAGTGATACCTACACTGGTTTCTCTTTTCCCCATCTTCCACAGTTTGAAATCTATTAAATTACTCCATGGATCTGAAGCAAAGCTCCTTCTCCTCTCATTTGTTTTATCTTTGGAATCAGAAACGGCGGATCTCTGACCTCAGCGGATAGCCCACCCCTGACCTCCATTCCCTCCAGGCCCAGAGAATGCTAAGACTCCTACATGTGCTCACAAGTTATCTTCCCACTCCTTTGCTCCTGGGTTTTTCAGAATTAGAATAACTTGTATTTTGATAGCAAAATACATCTTTTCTACTACTTCATCTTTATCTGCTGCAGTGGACTTCTGGTCTCCTGCTTGACCTTCTCCTGTTTCTCTTTTACGGAAAGCCCTGCCGAGCATTTTTTTTTCCCTTTTGTGTTGACTTTTCATCTTTAATAATATACCCATGATTGTTGCACATTTTTGATTGTTTTAGTTTTTTTTTAATTATGAAGACTTTATCTTTTAGAGCAGTTTTAGCTTCACAGCAAAATTAAGAGAAAGGTATAGAGATTTCCCATACACCTCCTGTTCCCACACATACAGGCCTCCCCCATTATCAATGCCCCTCCTTTCCACGCCCCCCCCCCAGCAGATTGGTACATTTGTTAAGATTGGTGACGCTACACTGGCACGTCATAATAGCCAGACTCCATAGTTTTCTCCATAGGGTTCACTCTTGGTGCTGTCATTCTATAGACCTGGACAAATGTATAATAGCAGGTAGCTATCATCTTGGCATCATACAGGGAATTTTTACTGCCCTAAAAATCTGCTCTAACTGTCCATCCCCTGCCCCAACCCCTGATCTTTTTATTGTCTTCATAGTTTCATCCTTTTAGAATCCTAAACTATGTAGCCTTTACAGATTGGCTTCTTTCACTTAGTCGTATACATTCAAGGTATACCATGTCTTTTCGTGGCTTACTATCCCATTTCTGCATTGAATAATGATTGTCTGAACGGACTACATTTTATGCTCTGCCCTACTAAAGGACATCTTGGTTGCTTCTGAGTTTTGTCAATTATGAAAAAAACTTCTCTAAACATCCATGTGCAGGATTTTGTATGGACATGCTTTCAACTCCTTTGGGTAAATACCAAAAAAATGACTATTGGATCACACTGTAAGAGAATGTTTAGTTTTGTAAGCAACTGCCAAACTGTCTTCCAAGGTGGGTGTACCATTTTGCATGCCCACCAGCAATGAATGAGGGTTCTTGTGGCTCCACATCCTCACCAGCATTTGGTGTTGCCAGTGTTCTGGATTTTGGCCATTCTAATAGGTATGTAGTAGTTTCCTTTGTTGTTTTTATTTGTATTTCTATGGTGACACATGATATGAGCATTTTTTCACAAGTTTATTTGCTATCTGCATATCTTCTTTGTTAAGGCATTGGCCTGTTTTTAAATTGGGTTGTTTTCTTATTACCGAGTTTTAGAAGTTCTTGGCATATTTTAGATAACAGTCCTAATCAGATATGTCTTTTGTAAAGATTTTTTTTTTCCAGTCTGTGGCTCGTCTTCTCATTCTCTTGACATTGTCTTTCACAGTGTAGAACTTTTTAATTTTAATAAAGTCCAGTTTATTAATTATTTCTTTCATGGATCGTGCCTTTGGGTGTGTATCCTGCTAAGATTTGAACAGTGTTATCTGCTCCCTAAACTAATCGCTTTCCTTTTCCATCACATGTCAGGTGAGTTTTGCTTGTAGTATTTCATTTAATTCCGTTTCAACCTTTCCTCTCAGAGGTCTGGACTTTTCATTTCCTTACATCGTCCTGTAGATGTTTTATGGTCAGTCTCTCTAGTAAGAGACACAGTGCCAGACCTGGGGTCCCATCTGTACTGTGCTCTCTGCTTTCCCTCCACCCCCCCTTTTTTGTGTATATATTTTTAATACATAGTCTTTTCTTCCTGTTGAATCTTATTAGTAAGGCCTTCCTTGGTCACTACCCTTTTCTCAGTGACACTTTCGATTCTTCCCTGCTCTCTGGTTTTCTTATCACTTATTACCCTCTCTCATGCTTCATATTTGCCTATTTATCTTGTTTATATTCTCTCTCTCTCTCTCTCTCTCTCTCTCTCTCTCTCTCTCTCTGTCTCTGTCTCTTAGATGTATGCTCCATGGGTATAGGGATTTTTAGTCTTTGCCAGAGGCAAGAACTATACCTAACAAACAGTAAATGCTCAAATAGTATATTAAATCAACTTTTGGGGGGGGGGCAATATCTATTTTTTCAACTACTAAAATGATCTTGAAACAAAGAAAAGGTTAAAGTGTTTTTATTATCTGTCTAGTTTTCTCCTCTCAAATGTGCAAATAATCTGTAACTGCTTCATATGGCTATTCAGTCTTCATGAAATGGTTTTCTTAGCTGCTGTTGCTATAAGCTTTTTACCCGCTGTTATGAGATGATCCTTCTCAATGCTTTTTTGGATATGAGCTTCTTCCAGGAAGAAGTTTACTATTGAGTAATTTGTTGTAAATGTAGCTCATTTTACCTTTCATTTAGTTTTGTTTTGGTGGAAATAGATAGATAGATAAATAGATAGATAGATAGATAGATAGATAGATAGATAGAAAGAAAGAAAGAAAGAAAGAAAGAAAGAAAGAAAGAACCTCTCACGTATGTCTTTTTCTTTCTCCATGTCTTGAAAATCTGCCTTCTGCTTTTTCCAAAGGTGAAGCCATTTTCTGAACCATAGTCATTTAAAATGTTTTAATTTCTCTATATTTTATCCCCGTTGTTAGTAATTATTTGTAAACCATAGATCTAGAATGAATGCAGGTATAAAATATCTTTGCTGAATTTTGAGTTTAACGTTGTGATGATCTTTTTCTATATTTCTTAAACTTAGGTTCAAGTAAAAGCCATTTCCAACATAATATGCTTATTTCCCTTCTTCCTTATGTGTCGCTTAATAAAATCCACCATCCTTTTGTGCATCAATTTGGTCTGGACCTTGGAGATCTTATGCCATGTTCATAGCCCATTCAGTTACCAAATCAGAGTCACTTTAAAGCTATGTAGTAGAAGGTGAATTTAGAGACTGCAAATATGTGACACAAGTCCAAGAGACTAGCATGTCTCATCTTCATTGTTTTTGGATTAGGATGTCCATTCAAGTATGGCAAGAAGCAGAAATTTGAAGTAGACCAACTAAACACTGACAAAAAGCTGACAATGCAAAGACTAAAACCTTACCCGGTTATATTGCAGCCCACTTGGCTATTAACGTTCTTTGTAGATTGAAGCCTCAGCCAGCTGAGGATGAGAAATACTACATGGAACAAAAATTATTTCACCCTTTAATGCCTGCGAAACCTGCATCAAGTGAGCCTTAACTGGAACTAAAAGACTTCCTTTCCCTTGATAATCTAATCCCTATCTCATTCATGCCTGCTAGGTCAAAGCTGCACCTGCATCAGTCAAGGTCAGCTACAGAAGTCAGTGTGAGATGTGCTTACTGAGCCCTATGCTACTTATAAAATAGCTGTTAAACACCATAAACATCTGCTGCAATAAGCTGCTGTGACAAGTCACTTCGATGCTAAAAGGTCAAGGACCAGAGCTCCATTTGAAGCATCCATTTATCCACATGGTATTTTGTTTCATATAATACCAATCCATTGCTATTTCTCTCAAGGTCCCTGGTCAGTGTACCAGTATATTGAAATTTTAGAGGCTTAGTAAATAACAAATATGTCTTTCCTTCTCTCGTACTAGGCACAAATTTGAGAAGATAGACAAATAAATTGCCAGGTGGAAAAAATATGGCAGTTTTATTATTGAAAGAGCTGTATTGGAGGGGAGAGTTAAGTTGCATGCTCATTATAGCACTTCAAAATTCCATCCTTTGTTAATTGAATTTACCTGCCCCAAACGATAGGCTCCTTTGCTAAGGACTGAGGTCACCTAAATGTAGTGCAGGAGGAAACAGAGAATATATACATGGGCGAGATAGTGCCATCCTACACAAACCTGGGAGTCTAAGATACACACATACCCTAATGCTAACCAACAATGAAGCAGGGTGTGTGTGGAAAAGGGTCAGTGTGTCCCATACTCTCCCCTCTAAGGCTTGGCAGTGGGATTATGCTGGCGATACTTATCACTGCAAAGGTGAAAGTCTAGTGAAAGATATGGATACCCGAAATTTAGACAGATAATTCTGGGTAATAATCATGTACAAAGAGGTAAGGATAGTTGTTTTTGAGCAAATGATATTTAAGATATCACTTTAAGTATGAGTAGGAAGAGAAGTTCCACTTAACCTAGAGATTAGAACAAAGGAAATATTAACATCAGATCATACATGGAAACAATATGACAGGAAGTAAACTGCTCTAAAATTTAAAAAGACTATGAAAAAATCTGAATTTACAAAATTAATTAGACGATAACACAAAACCTTAATATTGGTTCCAGAAGAACATCATCATTAACAAAAATTGGTGCATCCACTGTTTTTACACAGCTAAGGGAATGATGTAAGCATTTGAGCCTGGGAGAATGACAGTGAATGCAGTTAATATAAGTAATTTATGTAGTTTACATCCAGAAAGAATAGATTGTATTTTTTGACGTCTCTGAGTTCTGGCCACTTGTAGTTTGGTTCTTTATTGAGTAATAGGTGCAAAGCTTCTCCAGGTTGCTGGCTGGACAGATGTAGCATTGTGAAAATAACACTGTTCTAAGAAATAAGTGCCCTAGGTTCAGATTCTGGCTTACCACCTACTACAGTGTAGGAGAATGCTGATGCCCGCTTTGATTGTATTGATTCATTCAGCATTCAGTTGTTTCTGATCTCAAGAAGAGGTTTATCCAGTGAATGTGTAGAAAGATAGTTGGTGCATAGGCACAGTGCCTACTTAAGTTCAAGAGACTTCTGGCCTTAATCGTTAAGCATCTGTATTGTATTCCATGTTATTAAGGTGATCTTTCAGTCATTTTCCCATGAAGGATATTGAAACAAATAATAATTTTGCTGATAAGTTAATGGGCAATAGCATTGGCAGGGAAGATAGTTATAGGAACAAGAATAAAATATCAATTAAAGACATAAAAGTATATAGGGCTAATATACAGTAATATAAATAAAATGATATTGGCTCAATTTTTCTGATCCTGAATGATCATTGCTTATGATTTTTGTGTACATAGGAGTATGAAAATACTACAATGTGGCAAAATAAAAGAGGCAAGGACTTTGGAGCCAGACTGCCAGGGCTCATCATATCCAAGCTCTGTGGCTGGGTAAGATATAATCTCCATGTCCTAGTTTTCTCATCTGTAAAATGAGAATAGTAGCATGTCTATCTCACAGGATTTTGTGAAATTAAAAAGCTTTACCATTATGAGATATTCTAAACATCATCTAGTACATTGTAAGCACTACATGCTTAATTATGTTATTGTTATGGTGTCTGGACTTCTATTTATGATCAGATTATAAGCATGAAACTTCAGAAATATAAATGACCTCAGAAAACTATCCGAGAGGTATTCGACATTTAACATCTTCAGATATTGAAGCATTGAGAGGTGGTGTGTATTTGTCAAGGATCTAAGAGCTTATGGTGATCAGATTGGGTTGGAACAGGGATCTCCTCATTTTCTGCTCAGTTCTTTTTCCATTTCACAATTACTCTTCATTATGTAAGTAGCAGACTCTGCTCCTTGTCAGTATGTTGAATGTATCAGTTAAACAGTGCTTTAAGGGATAAGAGTGAGAATAGAATGACCTAGATGTTTTACATCTGAAGAGCACAACTGGCACCTCTCCTTACAGTGATGTTGACATAAATGTGCTCAGATAAATTAATGTTCTTATCTCTACTGACTCACTAGGCAGAATCAAGTTCACCTGTCAGTTGAAACAGAGATAGGAGGAGAATGACCCAATCAAGGTGATGAATAAAATTAAACATCACAGGTGGTGAAGGAAGAAACAGCATTTTCAAATGTGCCAAGTTCAGAGTTGGTTAGGATAAACAAAACGGACAGTACTGAACACTGACGAATATTCTTTTCACTCGTGACACATCCCCTTTCTGTTTTTGTTTCCTCATCTCATGCTCAAATTAGTCTCCTTAATATTTTATTGTGAAAATTTTTGTAATTTAAGAAAGAAATATTTACTATGTCATGTCTATTAAATTTTTATCTAGTTTTCCAGCAGAAAATGTGGTTAGATATTTTAAATTCTTCGTATCCTAAAATATTAATAAATGTCTATTAAATGAAAGTGAACAAATAAAAATCTTGGACACCCTCTCTGTCCAATCTCAGATATACTGCCACACTAAAATGCCCACATTTTCTAAGATTTGGCCAGATTTAGTTAAATAAGTAAAACCCACAAACAAGCAAAAACTTCCTACTTAAGTGATTGTGAGTAGAACAACTGTAGTAGATGAACAGATCTGTGACTTTCTAAGTCTCTGAATGTAAGGGATTCATTTTCATGTGGGTGTACAGGGAAGCTGAATAAGGCCTCAAGATGTCAGTGTTTGAATTGCTAGACCCTGTGACTATGTTTGTTTTATTTGATAAAAGGGACTTTGCAGATGTGATTAAGGGTCTTGAGATGGGGTTGTTATCCTGGATTATCTGGGTTAGGCCCAGATGGAGATGATGATGTGATGATGGAAGCAGAGACTAGAGAGGTGTAGCCAGGAGCCATGGAACGCTGCAGCCTTTAGAAGCCGAAAAAAGTAAGGAATAGATTCTCCCCTGGAGCCTCTGAATGGAACTAACCCTGCAGGCTGCTTGATTTCATTCCTTTAAGACTCATTTTGGACTTCTGACCTCCAAAACTATAAGATAATACATTCGTGTTGTTTACAGCCATTAAGTTGGTAGTGCTTTATTACAACAGTGAGAGGAAACTAATACAGTGTAGCAGTCGATTAGAATTAAGGCAGGGTGAGCACTTCTGGTATCAGTCTGCTAAACCTTTTACACAGAGATGATAAAATTTAATCTTGAAAATCATGTGAGGCAGATATTAGTGTTATCTTTATTTTTATATAGGGCAAACTATAGCATTTAGAGCTTAAATAATTCACTCATCGCTAGAACGGTGTGACCAAGAATTCAACCCATGCAGCCTGGTTCCCATCTTACTTCCCACTGCTGCTGCTTCCTTGCCTATCCACGTTCGTCTCTGAGATTCCTGGTCAAAGGCTGTGGGTAGAGCCCGTGGTCACAGGAAGTCATCGGTTCACATGAAGTTAGAAACTGCAATTAATTTGAAATTAACTGAGCAAATATTTAACAATAGTACCCAGTATGTAGCAGACATTTTACAAGAAAGTTGACCGTTCAGGTAAGATAAACTTAGCTCCAACCTTTGAAAAGTTTATTGTCACAGAAAAAAATGTGACTGACTCTCTTTAAGGGGACTTATTACATTCCCAGTCTGTATTCAGTGCCTTTTTTTTTTTTTTGCCTGCTTTTTAGCTGATTTTTAAATCTTAATAAGTACATTACCAATGCTGGGTCACTACAAATGCAGTTTTTAGAATATTTTCATTCGAAGCAGTTGGGGAGGGGTGTTTTAGGAAAACAAACAGAAAACATAAATATATTTTTTCTTGTACGTTGCCATCGAAATCTCTGCATTGTGGCATTCTTTACTGGTGGCAAAACTACTTTTAATTTTCATTTCCTTTACTCCATAGAAAGCAAAATGAATTGAGCAGCATCTCCATTTGTTTTTAAATATGAAGGAAAGTTTCAAATGAGGCATTTGGGAGCATAGAAAAAAATTTAAATGAGGCAGCAGCGAGTTCAGGGACAGGTTCAGAACCAGGGAGAAAAACAAAAGAATGCTTTAAAAAACAAAGGGTTTCTTTTTGACTCCCTCTCATTTTCTCATCTTAATAGTTTCATGAACCAAATATTTTACAACCTTATGTTAAATGGAAACAAAAGGCTTTACTGCACATTATTAAATATAGATTTATAAGAATAATTACATAAAATATATTGCATTTGGATTTCCCCAACTCTTATTTTTCCAGTGAATTTGAGCTCATTATTTTCAGCTGGATCTATTGATTCTATTTCTGCAGATTGTTAGTGATTTCTTGCAGTTTATCCATTGGTCCTCTTTTAATTAACAGAGGATCTTTAATACAGCAGTAGGCAGTCTTTATTCCATAATATTAATTCTGTACCTGCACAGACAACATGATGCTTTATGCTAAACAAACACACAGCTGAGCTGCATGTCCTACAAGGTAAAGCTCTGTAGGGTGTGATTTTCTACTGGGAAATGAGAGTTCTGTTTCCATATGAGTTAAATGAGTCACTTCAACTATTGGGCTTCAAACCCCGCATCCGTAAAATAAGGATCTCTAGGGTTCCTTTCCGCACCTATGCATCAGGTCTCTGTGAACACTTTCTGGCTCATGTATTCTCCAGTACACTCTGGTAAGAGACAGCTTTGGGCTCTTTTAGGTGCATAGGAAAATCTGCCTCCTCCAAGTGATAGACGCTGAGATTCTGGCTGCAGGAGCCTTCCAAGTGTCTCTAAAGGAATGACAAGTTGGCTCAGGAACCCTGTCCTGTTCTTTTTATTTTCTCTTAGCTTTATTGGATAGCAAGTGTCAGACCACCAGGTGGCAGAATGGCTTTGGGTAATCCCCCCCAAGGGTACATGCACACGTCATCAATTCCCATATCCTAATTCCAGTTTTAGAGCTTTGAGTTTTTAGAATCCTTTTTCAGTGTTTTCATAAAGTCATCGTAACTGTCACATCTAAATGAAGGAGGCAGTCCTCTTCCCAGCTGTGTCTCCAAAATCTTGTACCCTAATGCAGAGCTTTCTTTCTTGGTAGGGAAGAGACAGTATGGGACATTCTACAGGTAGGTTCAGGCTGGGTGAAAAGAAAACTTTATATTGAATTGAGGAGCAAAGAACAGGTTCCATGTAGGTTCCATGTAGTTACAAATGGCAGCCTTTAAAGTGAAACATGTTAAACAGTGGTGTGCTGTCTCTGAGTGCCTGTTTGGAGCTCTAACTAACTGGGTGAGGGGAAACAAATAATAGCAATTATGCCAATAATCATTCTAAGTGTTTGTACATTTTCCAATCCCTTTCAAACTCCTCATGCTTAATCCCTAGTACTTGTGTCTTTCGAACAGTGGTGAGCACTCCATCTGATCTAATCCTCACTACTGACAGTCAGCATTGAGGGCAAGGGAACTGCTGACTTGGAGATGACTCGGAGAAGACAGGGCCCGTTCTCTCTCCCTGTCCCAGCACGAGTTACCTTTTCTTACGTGAGAACCGCGAATGAACGATTACTTCCACTTATAAGTCTTCATGAGAAATATATTGATAATAACTTTTCTTCCAATGTTGTTATGTGGACAAAACAAGATGAGGAACACAACACGCTGAGGCTGGCATGCGGCGAGCACTCACAGGATGGCGGCTGCTGTCGTTATTCTCTCGTAAAGCAGAATAATATGATTTGGTTGCTTCTAAGCAACGATCTTATATAATTTCTTATTTTTTTTCAAGCTAGCTCTCCCAGCCCGAAAGAGGACAGCAGAGGGAACCCCAAATTGACCCTCTCGCAGTCAGACAGCCATGCCGTGAGATAAGGCACTATACTGCTGAACTTCCAGAAAACAGTTAGCTCTGAGACGAAAGGCAGAATTCCAGAAAAATAATTATGGGTAACCCTGCTAAATGCAAGGATTTTCTTTTAAACGAGGGCAAAGAGGTGCCTTCCTTATTGTCTTTTCGCTTAGAAGTGAGACACTTTCTCATGTCAAGAATAAAAGATGGATTTATATTCTAAGATGTAAATATCACTTCATATAATTTCTCACGTGTAGCCTGTTATATATACTTTAACTGATTAAAGAGATGCATCTTGAAAAAAAAAACTCTATAACTAAGTTAAGTGAAAAATGATGAAGTAATAAAAAAATAATAAAAAATTTACTAGAAAATCATCTTTAATTTGGGAAATGTTTCAATTCCTTGTTAATACTGGAAGCCAACATCCATTCAATAATACTGATTTTTATAAAAGAAACAAAAATAATTTTATTTGCCAGTATCATTAATGCACTACGGTAGCACACTTTGTAAGGGGAAACGTTTTCAGACCGAGCATCATACCTGCAGTGATGTTGTTCTATGCTCAGAAGCAGATTAATTGCGAGGCTAAAGGAGTTTAGCTTTAGGGTCTGTTGTTTCGTGTAGGCTGTAAAAGCTGGAAATTGCTGGGAGTTGCCAAGTTCTGCAGGCGAAGAGAAAAATACAGGTTTAATCAGAAATATTTCTATGAAAGCATATCTTGTAAATTGCCAAAAAAAAACATTAAAAAAAAAAAGACCCCACAGAAAGGAATTTGAATCTCAAAATAGTCAGGGAGATGAGGTGATTTTTTTTTTCTTCCCCTTCATGCTAAACATTCGTTTCATAGTGTGGTATGCAGAACAGTGGTCTCCAGAAGATGTCACATCTTAATACCTGGATCCTGGGAATATGTTGCATGGAAACAGGGACTTAAGGTTGCAGATGGGATTAAGATTGCTTATCATCTGACCTTAAAATGGGGGAGATTATCCAGGATTATCTGGGTGGGTCTAATCATAAAGTCCCAAGTGACAAAGGAAGGCAGAAAAGTCAATGTCAGACTGGTGATGTCAAGATCGACCAGGCACTGCTGGCTTTGCAGGTGGGGAAGCAGGTCTCAAACCAAGGAGTGTGGGCCCTTCTCCAGAACCTTTGCAAAGGCAGAAAAGTAGTCTCCCCTGGAGCCTCCAGAAAGAGAAACAGCCCTGCTGACATCTTGATTTTATCTCCGTGAGACATATTTGGGGCTCTGACCTCCAGAACTGTACAGTAATAAAGTTGTGTTAAGACACTAAGTCGATGGTAATGTGTTGCAGTAACAATAGGAAACTAATACAAGTGCCTATTTTTGGTTTGCAATTTAGTGATTTGTTTTCTGAAAGAAGAGTCTGAGTTGTATAGGTTTATATACCCACAGAACCTGGCTCCATCCTTAAATCAACCCTATCCATGAATGTTGATTTTATTTGCATGTCTGTATTTTTTCCACAATGTATATTTATCCATCTCTTAGGGATATAGATATATTTTATGATCTTATTGGCATTTCCTGTGGGATCTCATTGGCAATGCCTGCGGCCCCTCTTAATGTTAGCAGAATCCCTTGTCTTCCCCTAACCCAACTATCATAGAGAAACAAAGGAATATTAGTTATTTTGTAATATTTTGTGCATTTGTAATCTTTAATCCACCTTGACCTAAAGAGATACATAGTCTCTGCTCCAGCCTGCTGTTTTATATAAAATAACCACTAAAATAAAGTCCTTTAATGTAATTATTGGGATTCTAATATATTTACACGTCTGTGAAAATTGTTACGGCTGTTGTCTTCCTCTTTACTAATAGCCAGTGACATACTCCAATTTCGGTGCATATTTGTCAATTATCTACTCTAGTGTTGGGCACAAAATGGTATCAGTAGGCATTTCATTAGAATATTTGTGATATTAGAGTAAGTTAAATGAGAATTAAAGGGAAGATTATATGGTTTGAGAGTTTAGTATATATTAACCACTCTGCCGAAAGCTTTATAAACCTTTTGTCATTTCATTCTTAAAACATCAGCGTAGGTTGGATAGTCTCATATTCTTTTTACAAATGAAGATATTTAGCCTTAAAAATGACTTGTTTTGCTGCAGGCCAAGTAACTGGTAGGCAGCCAAATTGGAAAGTGATTTCAGTTTTGGTTTGTATGACCTAAAACCTCATAAAATTTGAAAAGTGGTATCATCTGTTTCTACCTGTGCCTGAACTTGACTTTGGGAGTCCAAGGCAGTGTGCACCTGTGTATAATATGTTACCTTATCTCAACTGTCATAGTCTCTCCTTGAGCCCAACATGAGCTTTCCCTGACTCCTGTACCCTCTCCTCAGCCTCCTCTCCACTTATCCTGGCCTTGCTTTGCTTCCTCTTCCTAGCTCAGGAGCATCTCCTCTTGAATGCTGCCTGACATTCTCCTTTGGGTAAGCTGGGTGCTCTCTTAAATACGCCCATGACTTACGGTGCCTACCTTTCTCAGAGTGACCATGCCGAAAGATAGGTGCGTGTTTGCTTCCTCGTCTTTCTTGCTAGATTCCTTGAGATGAAGAGCCACGTAGAATAAATATTTATAATCCTAGAAACATCTAGAACCTAGTTATGCCTAGTCATTATTGAATTAATAAGTATGTTCCCTGGCTTTGATGTTTCTATAAAATACTTTTCTAGAAACAGAAAAGGATTGTCCTGACTGTGTTGGCCTTGTGAAAATGGAGAACAATACCAGCCTATTATGCATATTTTAATAGGTTCTTTTGTTTATATTATACTTACTCCCTGTGTGAATTCAGCCAGTTTTATCCTCATTTCATAGACACACAATCTAAGGCTTGAAGTTTAATAATCTGGACCCAGGCTGTGCTGGCTTAGGTGATATTGCAACAGAGAATTAGCCATTATTATTATTATTAGCTGAATATGCAGTGCAGCTGGCTGCCTTCTCCTTTGGGAGTGACCTCCCAGCAGCATCTGGAGAGAGGTGGACACTTTAGGAATACTGAGATCTCTAACATGTTCCATGTGAGGGAAACTTTTGCCCTCCATGGATCTTGTCATTGAAATGGTCTGTCAGAGCTCAGCAAAAGTTCTGACCAGGTTAAAGTTGTGCCCTCCCTCCGCCAGTTCAGATGCTGGGCACTGTGAGAGCAGGTCCCAGATAGTAAACCCTCAGACACATCCTGCCCAACTCTGTCAAGTAGTCAGTCTTTTAAAAGCACACAGATTTATGGCCCAATAATATGATCTACAATTGGGAATAGTTCAGGTGTCCATCAACAGGAGCATGGAGATAATGGAATATTATTTCTCAGTAATAAAAGGGGACAAACAGCTAATACATTCAATTCTACAGATAAATCTCAAAACATTATATTGATTAAAAGAAGTTTATTAGTTTCTTTTTGCTGCTGTAACAAATTACCACAAATGTAGTGGCATAAAACAAGGCAAATGTGTTATTTAACATTTCTGGAGGTAAGAAGTTTAAAATGAGCTTAACCAGGCTAAACCCAGTGATGTTTGCAGCTTGTTTCTTTCTGGATGCTCTAAAAAACAATTCATTTTCTTGCCTTTTCTAGCTTCTAAGATGCTTGTGACATACCTTAGCGGTGGCCCCTTCAACCTTCGCAGCCATCGATGTTCAGGCAACTGTTTCTCAGGATGCCGCTTCCCTCTTTTTGACTTTTCTGCCTCTCTCTTCACCATTTAAAAACCCTTGTGATTTTGTTGTTCCTGCTCAGATAATCCAGGATAATTTCCCTGTTTTAAACCTGATTCATAACCATAGGTCTGTCTGCTACTTTAATTCACCCTTGTCACCTTGCCATGTAACACAGCATGTGCACAGATCTGGGAATTATGATGTGGACAGTTTTTGGGGAGAGGGGACATTAATTATTCTGTTTACCATAAGCAAACCCTCATAAATTGTACTTGTGCATAAATATTTAGAGGAAAGTTCACTGATATCTTAGAAGCATACTGACAAATGGATTAGTGGGCAAAAAGAGAATGGATAGATGAACAGACATGGTAAATGAAGCATAATAAAATGTTAGTTTTAGGTGGTAGTACATGAGTTTTAGGTCTGGATTTCGTAAAATTAAAAATTTTACTGTAAAGTTGTTTTAGTCTTCTGTATGTTTAAAAATGATTATACTGAAATGTAGATAGAAAAGTGCAGAAGATTGGGGTAGTGAGCCTAGGTAATAGTTCTGTGTCCTATCCTTTTTTTTTTTTTAATTATTATTTATACCTACAGCACCTGGTCTTCCCAGGTGGTCTCCCATCCAAGTACTAACCAGGCCCAACACTGCTTAGCTTCTGAGATCAGAAGTCAGGCTTGTTTAGGGTGGCATGGCCATAGACCATGGACCATGGCTCCACTGGGGCCCAAACCCAGGACCTTCTGCATGTAAAGCAGACGTGCTAACCGCTACACTATGGAACTACTGTCTCTCCTCTCCTGTGAGCACTGAGGTTGGACCTCGCTGTCACACTCAGATTGGGAGATGTAGTCATCCTTACTAAGTTAGGAGCTCACTCTGATACAGCTCTCTCTTACTAATTTCCAAACTTAGATATTGAGAGAGACTGAATAAAAGAGTTAATCCCATTTCACGCTCCTACCCATACAAGTACAGTAAAGGCAAAAGAAGTCCTTTTGACCCTCAGCCCTGGCGAAATGGCATGCATGCATGAGGGTGGTGTGGACAGCTGGTGGGGTTGTGTGGGTGGGTGTCGTGTGTATATCGATAGTCAGGACTTCACTTTGGAAAATACAACACACATCCCTCCCGTAGCAGAATCTCAGATCAGATGCGGCAGCCGTGCTCTGACTAAAGGAAGCTGATTTCTATTATCCTCCAACAGAAACTGTGTCCAAGAGGAGAAAACAGAAACCGTTGTCTAAATGGTGATAGAAATCCCTGTCGCTTTATCGCATCCGGCCTCTTCGAGGCCTGCGTTCAAACCCATTCATCTGTCACATTAGGCTCCGGTGGAGCGTGTGAACAGCCCCTGACACTCCAGTGAAGGATGCCGATCTTTTACCCCGACGCAGCCAGCAGTGCTCTTTGGATGTGCCCTTTGAAAAAACCTGAAATGCGCCTCAACTTCAGATCATCTCAAGTTTCTCCTCCAAACTCTGAACATTCTCCTTCTGTGGTGGATGTGTGCAGGCTTTGCTATACGCACACACAGCTTCTCATTATATATTTATGGGTGTTTCTCTATATGTTCTGTCAGTAGGACTACATTGCAATCTGATTTAAAAGAAAAAAAAACATAGTTGTACTGTTTATATATATATATATATTTTTTTATATATATATATATATATTTTTTTTTTTCTTTTAAAACACATTTACTTTAGCTCGTGAGGATTCAAGATGTAATCTTGGTGTCCTCAAGATCCTCTGGCCTAAATTAGGCCC
Source organism: Rousettus aegyptiacus (assembly GCF_014176215.1). Classification (NCBI taxonomy): domain Eukaryota; kingdom Metazoa; phylum Chordata; class Mammalia; order Chiroptera; family Pteropodidae; genus Rousettus; species Rousettus aegyptiacus. Next base: position 15,549,539 of record NW_023416285.1, read on the forward strand.
CAAATGTGGAAACTAAAAAGTCAATAACACGGAGCTCCTTAAAACCAAGTTCTCATTTGTCCGCCACTGTGGCTACGTGCACTTTGCCTTCCCCGCGCCTCCAGACGGTGACAGACTACAGCAGCTGAGATAGCAGCACTACCACTAACACAGGGTTTTCCCCTTGACACTGAACTTAGTGACTCTCCGCAGTCCAGGTAAATCCAATACTTTCATATGAAAACCCAGGCCCGGTAGAAACACAGCCTCGGCATGTCCCTGGTGATGTTCTCCTTGGCAGTTGCTTGTGGATGATAAATTGCTTTGATTCCACAGAGTGGCAGTGGCTGCTACTTAAGTTGAAACTCATGAGAAGACCAGAACCTACTTTGCTCGCACGCAGTTAATGTCTAATTATTCTTCGTTGGCCTCTTTTTTCCTTTGTCCCTCAGTGTTTCGAGCAACATGTTGACTTTTCTACTGTTAAATTGCTAATCCAGCAATGCTGATACTATTTGTCAGTTTTAAGTTACCTTTCTTAAATGACTGATCACTTAGTTTATATTTCTCCTCAAATTCCTTTTGGTTTTTATATTCTTTCTTTGGTTGGAGTTTTATTGCTAATGAAACTCTTACTCATTTTTCTCTTGTTTACTTCGTTTGTAAGAAGCTTAGAAACAATCTCATGGTTGTATTCAGCAGACACACTTATTTTTTCCTTCATACAGAGATATGTATCCAATTTAAGTCATTGACTCATTCATTCCTTTTATCGATTTGACATTCAGTGTAATCTTCATATATGCACTTGCTGAGTGCTTTGAAATATTTACGATTCCTTTCAATCGCATTAACAATAAACTTGAACAATTGTAATACTCTATAGACTATGTTATGACATAAAAAGTGGTTTATATCATTATAGGTCTTTGGGAAAAAGTATCACCATTTGTATTACTTAAGCAAGTCATAGTATTCTTTGAATTCCAACTTCACCATTTTGTGCAGATCCTTTAGCCTTGTATCCTCCAATTTTCTTTTCTTAAAAATGGAGGCACTTTCAATTTACATCCTGGTCTTAGTCTGAGGAAATACTGGCATGCTACATAAAGCACTGTAACATTCCAGGGTCACAATAACTGTTTGACATAACAAAAGCTTAATTTGATATTATTTTGGCTTTATGTCATCTGATTTACATATTAAAGTTTTGTTCCTAATTAAAGTTTTATGTTTGGTATGTTTGACAACGTGCCACTTATATGTGATTCTGAATTCTCACTCACTCTCTTCCTCAAAGGAGTCTTTCCAAAAGAAATTCCTATCTCTTTCCATATTTTACCCTTATGAGTTCCTGAGATTCCTCCTAATTACATATTTTTGATTTCTTCACTCTCGCGCATCCTCCTAGGACTATATGTATTCCTCTTTTATCACTTTCTATCTTTACTTCTCCATATGCTCAATCCTCTCAGGTGCCAAAATAAATATTTATCCTCTTCCTTCCTGAGACTGTCTTCCAATTTCCCCTTTACTTTGCTAGCTTCATTCTCTGCAGTGTGCATGACTTACTTTCCCTATGTTTGATCTTCTCAGAATCATTTCCATTATTCCACTGAAACTGCTCTTACAAAATCTGTTATAAATACTCAAAGGTCAAGTCCTATAGCATCTTCTTGCACTTGTTCCTGTGGACCATACATAGCTTTTCATATTATTTCTTGAAATTATCATCTTCTTTGCCCTTTAGGATACTGTATTTATCAGAATGTCTTTTCTAACTTCTCTTTTCTGTTTTCTACCCACCTCTTTCCCCCTAATTGCAGATTTTTATAATTAAATCTAAATTTAGTCAATGTTCTTCAGAGAAACAGAACCAACAGGATCTACCTATCTATCTATATCTATTTTAAGGAAGTGGCTCAATTTATCATGGAGGCTGAAAAGTTCCAAGATTCACAGCAGACAAGCTCAAGACCCTGGGTAGCCCGTGGTGTACTTATAGTTCAAAAATTGGTGAACTTGAGACTCAGGAATATTTGATATTTAAGTTTGGATCCAAGGCAGGAAAAGACTGATGTCCCAGCTTCAATAGTCAGGTAGGAAGAGTTCCCTCTTCCAACCAAGAAGACTCCCTATCATGTTTCAGAAAAGAATATCTAGAAATAGTTTTGAGCTATTGGAAGGAAAGATGTAAAGAAGTTCTAAACGAGGAAGCAAATTATGAATTCAAATGCTGAGGTGTGGTAATATGTATGAGATGAATTAGGACAAGTGGATGAAGGCCAGAGCTGTGCCCAACGTGGGGACACAGGGCACCACTTATAGATAAAGTGGGGGGGGGGTAATAGCAAGGTAGAATAGATAAGGCTTAGATAGGCTGACGAGATCATGTCTCATCTGCCACAAATGCCAGCCGTATTAATTCATTTCTTATAAAAGAAATCCCATGCTCTTATATTAGACACATGTGTTTGTATTTTTATATATGTAGCTTCAAATATCATTAAAATTATACTGTTTGCTAATTAACACACTTGGAGATGTTACTTCAGGTCTCTCAGTTTATTTCTTTATCTATCAAATTGGAGTAATGATATCATCCTTGCAATGTTGTTCTGAAAAATAGTTAATTGGACTAGCCTGAATGACTATGACTTCACACCCATTAGAATGGCTATTACACAACATGCACACAGAAAATGGCCCACGTTGGTGAGAATGTGGAGAACTTGTGCACTGTTAGTGGGATTGCAAAATGGTGTCTCCACTATGGAAAACTGTGGGGTTTCCTTGAAAAATTAAAAGACAGATTTACCACATGATCTAGCATTTCTACTTTGGAAGATATACCCAAAAGAAGTGAAAGCAGGGAGTTGAAAAATATTTGTAACAATATTTATAGCAGCGTGATTCACAGTAGTCAAAAAGTGGAAACAACCCATGTCCATTGGATGAATAGATAAACTAAATGTGCTATATACATATAATGGAATATTACTCAGCCTTAAAAAAAGAATGGGATTCTGACACATGCTACAAAATGAATGAGCCTTGAAAATGTTATGCTAAGGTAAATAAGCCAGCCAACAGAAAGATAAATACTGCATGATTCCACTTATATTAGGTACCTAGAGTAGTCACATTTATACTGACAGAAAGTAGAATGATAGTTTCAAGAGCTGAAGAGAAAGGAGTTTGTGAAGTTTTTGTCTAATGGGTGTATAGAGTTTCAGTTTGGGGAGGTGATAACAGTTCTGGAGGGATGATGGTGATGGTTGCACAACGATGTGAATGTTCTTAATACCACTGAACTGTGCACTTAAGAATGATTAAATTGGTAAATTTTATGTTATAGATATCTTACCACAATAAAAAATATAGGCTTATGTAATACATATAAATCTCTCTGAATCAAGATCCTCATGATTTAGTCACTGTCTTAACTCTATCCTCCGCTTCTGTTATTCCGCTCTATACCCCATTCCCTGAATGGGCATTGTGCGTTCACAGCCGTGGACATTCCCTTATGCTGTTTTCTCAGTCCATGATATTTGTGATCTCTCTCCTCATGCTGAAATCGTGGTTTATCTTTAAGTTCCAATGTTCTCAGTAAAGCAGTTCCGTATATCCCATTTAAAATCAATTACTCTTTCACTTGGACCCTGCACCATGCTTACTTATTCCTTAATTTACATCACATTTATTTTTTCCCCCTTTGTTATAGATGCTTGTTGGCACTTGGTGTCACTTGATGTCCTCCATCAGATTACAAGCACGTAGAATTAGGATATGTGACTTCTCTCTCTGTGCCTAGTCATTCAATGAATATTTGATACGAAATGGGAGTGTCTCACTAAGTAACCCTTAAGACTGGTTCTTATTTCCTCTTGCTTTGAAAGAGACAGGTAAAACTAAATGATAACTAAAAGGTATTTCTTCTGGTCAAAATGGTTTTGAAAAGGTTCTACATTTCAATTTACGCAGAAGTTTTTCTATTGTTTTCTACTTTATTTTTTCTCTAGCCCTTAGGCATTTTTACTGTTTTCATTAGTGCTACTTAAAAAGCTTAGCGTTGATTTTGTATTTTCAATTTGAAAAAATATGGAGACAGTATTTTATTCATTTTTATATTTGCAAGAATTCACGAAGAGAACAATTTTTTTCTCAAGTGTGTTAGCTAATGATGATAGAGTAAGTGGCAGTTACAGAACAGGCAAGCTATTAAAACATCAAATATTTAAGGTGCACACCACCACTTACCTGATCTCTTTGTTACATGAATTGGAAATCCTATATAGCTAATGATGCATGGCAGAGACACAAGCTTTTTCTCATTATCCTCTGTAAGTTACCTTTACCTAGAAGGAGTAAGCTATACAATCCTTAATGCTGGCTCTTGAATCTCACATTTGGTGGCATTGTGGTTCTAAGCATATAGAATGACTGAGTTACTTTCAGTAAGAAATGCTTTGATGATGTACTAATTTAAGGGGAAGTCATTCAGTACATTAAACAATTTCTCTAGCCCTTTCTGAACTCACAGGTCTAGGGAACTCTAACTCAGCTTTGGATAGCCTCCTATTAAAGAACAAAACCAATCAAACTACTGGGGCTTGTCAGTTCCATTAGTGCCCTCCTCACACCAACAGACATGAATGCAGAATCCTTTTTCTCTCTCGACTTCATTGCTGTAATAACCACTCATGCTCTAAAATGCACTTTGTCACAGTCTTTCTTCCTAGTTTTGTTTTCTCATCCTCTAGAAGAGGTCCACATGTTGGAACAAGGTGGCCCCACTATCTACCCATCAGTAAGTCAGAAATTCTGTATAGCAGGTTGTGGGAGAGAGTAATGATTGGTTATAGCTGAGCCTCTAAGCCTCATGTCCCAGACTGACACAGACTGTAAAAGACCCTTCACAATGCAATTGAGCTACTAAGGGAAAAGAATGATTCTTTTACAGGCAATCCATAGTTCAATATTGACAGGAGCATTAGAAGAAATTTCAGATTGCCTATTTCTGCTGGCTAGAAAGTTCTGTAATTGTGGCAGGCAGGGGGCAGAATGCCTTTGGTGGCTGACAGTGGAAATATTTGATCCGAGCTCTCAAAGCCTTTGTAGATTTTTCTATCCGGAGAAGAGCACCAGGGCTGCATTAGCTGAGTCCTTGAGATGGAATTGAGGAGGCAATGCTATTTTCCTTCTGGCTGAGAGAAATGGCAGAGCCTCTTTGCAACAAATGATCATAAATTGCTCGAGTGTCTCTGAGGCAATGAGAGGGCTTGCATGTTAGGGCTAATGCAAGCTGCTCTCATACTTTTGAATGGTGCTTGCTATCGGGAAGAAATAAGGGCCTGAGGATAAAGCTACCAAGACATATACTGTATGCCTCAAGTAAATATAGATGGAAGTGAAAGGCTTTCAGCTCACCAGTTACTTAAAAAAACATATCTTCGAAATTCAGTTATCAATAGAACTGAACCAAAGCCAGAAACTAAGATCAAGTGAAATTTGGAAATAGGAAAGTGAGAGAATAAACAAGATCCCCAACCAGAGTTAACCCTGTCTTGTGTTTGTTATTTGGTTTTTTTTCCCCCTTTAAAATCCTGTATAAGGCCATCTGAGTCATAGAACTGTTATTAAAAACAAACAAAAAATATGCATATATTTCAAGTTTAAATTCAGAGAAAAGTTCTAGCTCTGCTTAAGGCCATTTTGGCCAATTTTGAAATGATTCTAGTATACAATCTAGGTCATCTTTAAACATTTTTGATTGAGTGTTCCCTGCTTCTTCGTAGATCATTTTGTTGAGTATACTTCAAATATACAGATTTAGAGTAAGTGGCATTTGATGTACTTAGATTGTGCTCATACCTGTGGTTATAAAATTTCCTTGGAGCCCTGAAATATGATACGTATTTCTAGAAAACACCTATGAAAATTGGTTCAGACAGGATTTTGCTACCTGATGATCCTATGATTTTTTAAAACTTAATTGTGTTTATTTAAACATTTCTTGTATAGAAACATAATAACCTAAAATATCAGTCACAGGGAACTATTTAGAAAATAAACGCATTTATGGATTATTTTCACTAAGCTATTTTTTAACCTGCCAATAATGCTTTTGTTGATGCCGATGGCAGTGCATGTCCCTTCGGAGGTATTTACAAGGTGTTAGATACTCTGCCAGTTATTTACCGTAGATTATCTCATTTAATTTTCTCAACATTTTAATCGTAATCATTATCTTATATTCTTTGAAAAAACTGTGGCTCAGAGAGGATAATTAATGTCATACAAAGAGTATATGGAGAATGATAAACTTTCATTCATATTATTCTAATTCCAAGTGCAAATTGCCAGCACAGAACAAATAGTATGACAGAAAAGGCACTAGTTATTTGTTGAGTGATTTAGGGTAAAGTTTACTCTCATGTTCTAGCAGTGTGCATTGAATATCATTTGCTTTTGAGAGTCAGCACAGTCTAACATATTCTGAAAGGAATACCTTAATCTTAGTGTTTCGTTATAACACCTCTTCTAATCATCAGCCATATAGATGGCATGCCGTTTAGTATATGCTCAGTTACCAGCTGCAGGTGTTAGGCCCCAATTGGCTTGAGTAACATTTTCTGGCTCCAGGTATGGATCACATATTTGCCAGAGCTTTAAGGAAAGGAATCAATCTCTTGCTTCCTTGTTCTGCAAGAACTCCCAAAACATACATTGACATTCATTGTATGGTATGGTGTTGTTTGCAAATATGAGGTTTTAAAATAAGGCAACTATTTGGACATTGTGGAGGAATGAGTCAAAACTCCCTGTGGCCATGCCCCCTTACAGTGTGACTTTTCCATATCTTACATCAGGAGATGGAGGAGCTTCCCCCATCTCTTGAACCAAGGCTGGTTTTCTAACTTCCTCTGACCAATGGAAGATGAAAAAAGTGGCATCGTGCAACTCTGAGCCTGAGCCTTTGCAGCTTCTATTTTTGCTCATTTGGAACCCTGCACTGAGACTACCCTATGAGGAAGCCAGTTTAGTCCACTGGAGGATAGAGATCCATGATGATCAAGATGACAGCCAACTTCCGCGGTCAGATCTGTGAGTCAGGCTGTCTTGGGCCTTCCTACTCAACTGACCTTCAGCTTAATGAAGCTACACAAGTGAGTGCAGTAGAGGAGCCACAGCCAGCCAACGTTATTATGAGAAATAACAAATCATTGTCTTTTAAACCACTTAGTTTTGTGGTGGTTTATTAAACAGTAACAATAAAATGATACAGTCACCATGGCTGGGGAATTGGATGGACCAGGGAGAATGATTACAAAAACAAAACAAAACAACACAACACACTTTGTTGGTGTCCCACGTTAGTTGTTAAATCAAGCCTTAGATGAAGTCTGCCCTACATTTAGACTTAGCATTTGGGAGAGACTCCCCCTCCTCCTTAAACCCCTTGCTACCACTGTTTTTTGCAAGTGGTGGTGTGGGAGATGGTTTAAGCCGATTCTATTTCATTAAGCTACAATATACAGCAATAAATTACTCTAGCTGCCACACTTTGTTGTTGACTAATTCTTATAAACATTTAGATTCCAAAGTGATTTTATCATCTCTGGGTCTATTCTCCATTGACACGATTAACAGACCATTGTGAAAAAATAAAAATTTAAAGCCAAGATTATCCCAAGTTTGAGTAGGATAAAGTGCTCATAGTTTTAGTAACACCTTTTCTTTATTCATTTTGAAATGGATAAACCCTTAACTGACCCAACCTATCTGAAATGGGCCCTGTAGCAGAAGCCCAAGGTACTTTTTAAAATAACCTGGTAAACAAGGTTTCCTGGTTATGAAGTAGGAATTTTTAAGTAAGCAATCACTTCTATCTCTTTCTCTGCAAATAAGGTTGTGGATAGTTTTTAATCTGAAATCACAGATGAGTACTTCACTCACGATGTAAGGCAGGTCTAACAGTACAAACATCAAATAAAAAGAAGAGGCAGAAAAGAAAATATGCACTTTTTTTTAAAACTGATAATATTAAAATGTAGTTGTATATCTTTCTGTGGTATAATTAAAATGATCTTTGGAAATCTCTAACCCTCTTGGCTTCATTATTTAGATCATCTTTGATGCTGAATTTTGGCTTACAACCAGTCCTGGTTTCTAGACACAGGCTTCTAAACTACATCAGTTACAAAAATATCTCCCTGCGACATCAAGTATGAGGATAACATAACCTGAGTATTAAAAATGATGACTAACTATCGATAGAAATGGTTGATTTTATACCCAAACCAAATAATGTTATAAAGGCCTAAAGTTTAGCTTTATTTGTAAGAAATAATCAAAATTGAGTATGGTATAAATCTTGTTCAGCCCTCTGATTAAAAGATTCCAGGCATTCTGAGAGCCATTCATTTACTTATTAAATTTATCGAATACCTACAATATGTCAGGCCCTGTGCTGAAAGGCATGAGGAATGGTAAATTTTCTCAGAGAGCTCATAATCTCAGGGATGAGCCAGGCAATTTTTCAGACTGCACAGTAAAATGACTCAGGATAATGAGAAGTGGTTGACAGTGCTGAACAAAGAGACATAGTTAATTGGGTGTTTTCTTCAAAAGAAAATGCCAGCCATGTTGCCCAGACTTGCTACCTTAGTTAGTAGGATACATCACCTGTACTGTATTTCTGCAATGGTGCAAGGACTTGCTCATGGGATTGAGGTACAAACGAGAAGGAGTCATCAGTGCTAAATAACTGCATCCAGTTCTTCTCTTCTTCTAGTCATCTGGTAGGATTGTATTTGCTGACCCTCTTTTGGGTAGGTGGGACAAAGTGACTAATTCTAGGCCACAAATCAGGAACGGAGTTATCTTATGCCACACTAGTGCGGAGGTTTTAACTCACAGAGAAATTCTCTGCAGAGCCATCTCCTTTCAGCATTCCAAAAGGTGGCAACTCTGATTTGAAGCAGGAAGATGTGCAGAGCGCCCCCTACTGACACACAGCAGATCTGTAGAAGGAGTAAAGTAGCTAGCTACCTTTCTTGACATGAGTCTCTGAGATTTTACTGTTGTTTATTACTAGAACATTGCATTGTGACTGGGAAAAAAAAGTTTTTGCATACTTTTATACTTATTTTTGTAAAAGACTAACCAAGCGAAAAAGGAGGAGAAGTTATGGAGCACTCAGTCCCAGCCTCTGCCCCTAGTTTTCCAGATTTAACCTGAATATCAGTTCTTGCATCGTGAATCCTCCTAAGCAGTCCCCAAAGCTACAGATTGCATGTACATGCGTGCCACACACACACACACACACACACACACACACACACACCACACACAATTGGCTTTCTTCTTTTTATTTAATATGTAATTATTTGCATGATGGACTCTGAAGGTTTTATGAGGTGTTTGCTGATTGGATGCCACCTCATGTCATGAATGAAAATAGATATTAAACAAGGTTTATTTTAGGACTTTGGAAAATTTATTTTCCCTAACTTAAGACTTATATGGTAATAGAAGTGAATACTCACAGATCTTATGAAGAACAGGAGAACATGTCGATCTAAAAAAATTGAGGATGGATATGTTAGCTTCCTGCCAGACAGGTTGCATGGCTTTGTGGAAAGTGTTAGTGGCTATGTATACCTCCTAAATTTTTTCCTAGAGAATTTTTCTATGGAGGGAGTTTATATTTCTAATATAAACTTTAATACAAGAGCTTCTCTTTCTATTTCTGAAAATTCTTGGCACTCTGTTTACATAATGATGTTTTAGTGATGTTATAAAATGCTATAGATTCACATTATACTTACCTGTGATTAATCCCTCTTGGGCCGGAGATGGGATGAGATTCTTTCCCTGAGGGTGGAACTTGAAGTTTCTGCAGTATTCATGTAAAATGTGATTTGACAAGGATGTGTAGCATCGAGAATAAAAATGATGACTGTTCTAAAGGTCTCTTTAGGAAAGAAACTAAAATAAGAATTTCATGTGTAGAAAAATTAAGTAACTCTCAAGAACCTAAACTCCTACAACACAAGCTTTTTCTTGAGAATATATAAGGTACTTTAGAAGCTATATTAATTCTTTTGAGATAAATTATCTCTTAGCTTTAAATAGCACCCTAAGAGGCCACATTTCCCCCTAGTTATTTCAAACAAAATATATGGTTAGTTGGAATACTTGGGAACATAGGTCTAATGGAAATGCAGAATGTGGTTTTCCCATCATTTACTTTCTTGAATATAGGCACTGAAGTATTATTTGTGGTAATAATTTTACTAAATATCTGTGTAATTTACTTATAACACTTAATCAGTTTAATGATTTGTAGCAAACTGATTTTACTTTTCAGTTGTTTGGCTTGCATTTATTAAGCACCGCCTATAATGCAGTTACATAACACTGGGGTGTCAATGATGAAGACAATTACTTGAGGAATGCCATCACATTGGGACACAATTTCATGAACAAGGGTTTTGGGTGTAATTCAGAAAGTCAGTAGCTGTACCATATTAATTCTAATTCTCCATACAATTTTCTGAGAAGGCATACTTTCCTCTTGTTATTAAAGGTCGAGGTATGTGAATATTTTTTAGTACTCTTGCATAGAATGGATTGGAGTTTTATATGCTGCAGCTGCCAACGTAGGGAGTGGGCGCAAGCACAGAGAATTCAGCTATAGCACAGAGTAATTACGTTCAATTTATACCTACAAATGTCTCTTTGTAGATGCATTTGAGCTGACTGGCACCTGGCCATTTTTGAAAATGTTAGTAACTGAAAATATATATGATGAAATAATAATTTATAACATTCTTATATACAAAATATTTATTAGTATGACTGTCATGACATAAATATTGTTGAATGATGCTGAAATGGTGAAATATAAAGTTTTGAAGTTCCTGTGCTTTTCTAAATTTTTTAAATCTCTGATTTGAACAAATTGGCATTTATATCTTCCAAAGAACACATTACCTCTGCTGCGTGAAAACCCATATGATCTACACTGTCAGATTTTATTATTATTGTGACAGATACTTTAGCATATAAATCTTAAACTAATGAAAAAATGTCATCTTCTCTTTGGAGCTAAGTGTTCAAAGTGCGTCAACTATTCGATTTGATAGACATTTCTTCAGAAGGCTTGGGAGGAATTACATATTAAAAATACGTTGCATATGAAAGTTTTATCTTTATATCCACCTCCTCAGTAGATAAACTAATTGTAAACCACTTTTGAGAACTGGACTTAAAAAAAAAAAAAACTTTTAACCTGTAGAAATGGAACTCTAGAAATGCCAAATGATACTAAGGAATTTCTTTTTGTTTATTGGCTTAATATCAAAAACAGAAGAGTCATGTACAGCCTTTCAGAGCAGAAGCAATGCCCGACACATTTCTGGAGCCATCACAGTGAAAGGCACACTATGTAGTCAACTGAGCTAATATCTAATTGTATCCTTGATCGGCCTGTGCTTTTGGACAATTTTTTAATGAGACTGACAATTAAGCATTCTTGGGATAAGGAAAACCTAGTGTAGTGTTTCTCAAAATGCCATATGCATTTGCTTATCTGGGTGTTTATTAAAACTGCAGATTCTCAGGCTATGTCTGTAGAGATTCTGACTCAGACAGTCTCCAGTGGAGGTCTCCAAAATAATTCTCATGTAGGTAGTTCAAGGGACATATTTGGAAAAGGAGTGATGCAGAATATTCAGATTTATTCTTATACGATAAGAATGAAAAATGCATATTTAATAAATATCATCTCCTTTAAAAGTTTTATTTATTTACTAATTACAATTGTTTATAAAGGGAAGAACACACAAAGTTTAATGTCCGGAGATCAGTAATTAACTGTTACTTTTCAAAGTAATTTTCCTAAAAATGTTCTACCATATAATTTAACAGGATATTAAAATATTGCAATTCTGAATCATTTCTTTTTTTTTTTTTGCTTAATATCCTCTAAGTCTCTCATCATATATTACTCTGAATTTTTATTTCCAGAGGCTTATTATCAGTGTAGGTAGCACTTTGCTCTGTTAAGGTACAGGCCAAGCTATTCTTTGATAATCCAATAAGAAGTATAATTTTCTCCTCTGGAGAAATCATGGCATGCACTTAGTTCTGTTAGGAAGATAGTGGTCACAAATCCATTCTCCTGGCCTTCATTCAGCACACACTCAGAGAAATGAGTATTTGAGCCATAACTTTGAAAGAAGGTGAGGACAATTTTCATTGTTTTAATCATTTCTAATCACTTTAATACAATGCAATGTGCATCTTCTGATTTATGTTTAATCACTTGAAGGCAAAATACCCTAAATGATATTCACTATAGAAATAGAGCATTTTTGATCCTAAGAAAGCTCTACATTTAGCAGAATTTCACATTGCATTTCAAGCCATATTAGTCCAGAGAGATTTCCCTCTAAAAATTGGTTTCATGGTAATATGGTAGAGTTTGAATGCCATACCACTGCTTTTAAAGATTCACAAAAAATATTAATATATTAAAGGTCTGGAGTTGCCTTGGGAATAATAAACTTCTCTAAAATTGTTTAATTCAGCATTTCCAAAATTAATTTGTCTATATAGTACTCTTTTCACTGAACACCTTTCAATTCTAGATGACAATCCATTATATAGAGTATCTTTACCCTCTGGAGAACTCACGCACTGTTTCCTTCTGTGGGAAGGCAAAGTCACACGCCATTTTCCTGGCCTTTGCTCAGTGCACGCTCAAAAACATGTCACCGTAACAGAGAAAGAAGGTGATAGACATTTCATTTTCAATTTCAAAATCTCTCTAAGCTCTAATACAGTATAAACATGAGCTAGCTATTTTTGAAGAATTATTTGTTCATATTCTCTCATCCCATTTCTCTGTTCCTCCTATATAAAATTAGATTCCACATCCAGTTAGTTGATCAGTTTCAGACTAGATAGCTCCTTTCCAGTCTTAATGCCACAAGGCTAAACCATCACATCTCATCTAAAAACACTGCAGTCTTTTTCCAGCTAGTTCTTGTGTCTGTGTTTTGTTCTGTCTATAGATGTTACTAATAGTGCCATCTCCCTATTTAAATATTTTTAATGTCTCTTCCTTATGTAAAGAATACAATTTTAAGTCCTTGGTATTTCATTAAAAGTTCTTGTGATATCATCTCAACTAACTTTTCTAGTTTTATCACCTTTTATACTTCTACATTCATTGTTCATTACATCTAAAATGTCAGATCTTCAGATATTCAGCACTCAAGTGAAAACTAGTAAGATGGTTATTCCAGATTTCCTCTTTTTAATAGGAACTGGAGCCTTTTATCCCACCCTGTTCACCTAGTTGCCCCCACAGGGCTCAAGAAGCCATCTTTCTTCAACGTGATTTTAATGCTTTAGAAAAATTGCTTGAATCACAAATGAAACCTGAAACAAAATAGACCAATGAACATTTTCCCTGGGGAATTTGGAAATGAGGCTAAGCAATTCCAGCCCCAGTTTGGTCAATGATTTAATGAGGAAGAAATAAATCCCAGAGCTCTGGAAGCCATGGAGACAGGAGAACAAGGGAAGCTCGTCTTCAGCAAAACATAGAATGAAGCAGATCTACTGAAAGGAACAGAAATATAAGGCAGAATAGGAAGGTTCATAGTATGTAGGCGCCTCATTCCACTTGGTTCCTGAAATTTCACCTGCTGCAATCGTATCTTCAGAAGGTAACATTTGTTCTTTAAGCAAGTTTATATCAGTCTGGATACCTATGCAATCAAAGTGCAAATGCATGCACATCTACACGTATTTATACCCCACATTACTTTTCCTGTGCTGAGAATGTTTACCTCTCTGTATGTCTGCTTGTTAAAATCCTATCATTGAAAAACTACCCTTTCCTTAAAGCTCACCCTAACCTGCCATGCATAGACACTCTGTCTATACCCATGGTATTTAGAATACTTTTATAACACATTATTATTGCATTATATGTATTTGAGTGCGAGACTATGTCAACACTATCTTGTATAAAATAATGCTTGTACCTAACAGCATGTTATAAACATGGGAGGCACTAATAAAAATAGTTTTGAATTAAATTGAATAAGAAATAAGACTCCATATACCTACCTATTTTCTCTACAGATACAAATCTCTTGATAGGAAAAACTAGCTTGAAATAAGCTTCATAGCAGCCATGATGATAATTTCCTGAAGAGTACACTTGTTTTCCTGTTGTTATCTCAGTGACTGCCTCAGCCCCAAAGACGATGAAGCTTTGATTGTCTATCTGTAAGTCCCTAAGAAGGGTGAGGAATCACATCCAGTTTGTTGGTATAAGTATGAGAAATATTGAAGGCAGGTTTTTGCAGGGATCTCAGAGATTATGATGAAGGAGGGAGTCTGATGGTTGAATAGAGCTCCCAGCTGTTTTTAAAAGACCCTTCCAATGCATGAAGGATAAATTGCTTTTATATGACACCCTCAAAATGTATGCATAATGCAAATGAGTAAAATCAGTCGACATTAGCAAGTCGAGAGATGAATAATTGTTAAATATGCTTTCCAAAACCTAAAGGTCATCTGAAATAATCATAAATGGTATTTAACATCTGAATTGATTTTTGACAGTTTAAGTAATGCACCACATCAACCAAAAGCATAATTCATGTGAAGAAATAAAATTATTTGCAGAGCACCTAACAGAGAGAGTCAGCTTCTCACCTCCGCCCCTTTAACAGCGCTTGCTGAGTTGGGTCCCAGAGTCTGCTCCAAGAGGGTGAGTCTTGATAACAGGGAACAAGTCCAAGGCAGGAAGGGCCGACAGAATTTATTCCTTGCAGTGAACTTTACCAAGAATTCAATTAACTAATATTTATGTTTTGTGGCAGGCATTATTCTAAGGAAGTGGAAGGAAGGGCAAGCCAGGACAGGAAACGTGAAAGAGAAACCATTTAAACATCCATTAGGTGCCAAGAGAACATTAATTGCTTTACTGGTGTCTCATTTAATATTTTCAATGTAATCATTCTAGAGTGTATTTGAAATTATAATTGACACCCATGTAGGGTTTCATTATATTGGAAAAACTGATATTGATCATTTGATAAATTAAGTAGTTTGTCTCAGGTTTGACCCACTCCTTATGATAGCTGCAAGATTTATACTGAAGTCGATGTTCTTTGAACTAAACACCCTGTGTCTCAATTCTGTTTTTCTGACTTCTGCTCTGTCTACTGATATCTAAGACCTTCGGTGCTTCTATTAAACACTGTACAGTAGTTAGGTTTGGACTTAATTACTATTTTCTTTCAACTGAGGAGTAAGCCAAGGGCTTTTTCCTACCTATACACAAGACTTGAAACAAACAACATTACAAAATTGATTCCTTCATAATTATACAATTCTAATTTGGAAGTCCTTTGACAAATAGCAGCATTGGTAATGTTCCTCAGATGGTGGTTATGATAATTACATAATATAATTTAAGTTAAAGGTATTAAAGTGTCCAAAAAGAATAAAGGACCTGAGACTGCTTTAAATGTGAGAGCCCAGAGTATTGTATTTTACTCTAATTTTCTGAGATACCATTTAATGATAAAGAAGGAATCTCTTTAAAAATAATAGACCTACACCATTAAAAAGAACAGGAAGTAGGTCTTTAAAAGACATTTTAACAAATTTTTGGAAATAAAAAGAATGGAGGAATGAAGAAACTGATCGAGAAAAAATTTAGGTATATCATAAAGGCAGAACAAGCTACATTTATACTTTAGGGAGTTGATGTTCACAGATGCAGCCCAGAAAGGCTCAGAGCCTAAGATCTTAGGTAAAAGAGAGCATAATTGTGAAACATGGGACTAAAAATGAGGGGTTAATTGAAAATATACATGCAAAATGTTGATTCATTGTTACAAAATGACTCATAGTCACAACCACATTCCACCAGTAACACCAAATTTTAATATACAACAGCCCAGCATTTGCCAAATTAAAAAAAAAAAAGTAATTCAATAAAACAGTGGGAACTTCCTTTTTTGGCAACATGTTCATTTGAATTTACACAACTTCTCAGAATAATACACCCAAAGATGTTAGAAAAGACATGTTTACAGAAAGTTTTTTATACGAGGAGCTGAGATGGTAATAAAAGTAAAGATAATTTATTGTGTCAGGTTGGGGGCAGTAATAATGCTAAGAGATAAGCAGCTTCTGAGTCTGGACTCTGTCTGAGAGCATCTGCTGGTCCGTGCTTGGGGATGATAGAAACAAAGCACAGGGCCTACCCCCTGTGGAAAGCAGTAGCAGAGATTCTACATGCTGCCAAGAACCACAAGAAGATATGCTACCCATGTATGAATTTGGAGGAAAGAAAATCTACCCACTGAGGAAGACTGAGGAATTCTGTTTGCTCTAACTTTCTTGGATGAGTAAAATGGTATACCTGGAAAACAAAACAATAAGCCAGTCCTCTTAGAGGTTTTCCACTCTCTCTGTAGTCTGAAACTTGTAGGGCAGGAATGTTGTTGAAAGTGATTAATGGTTCCTGTGTCCCCAGATGCCCGGCAGAAGCAATAAAAAGATGTGACCTATAGTTACATATGTCACATAAAAAAAGTGTGTTCTGTGAAAAGTAAGTCACAGAAGAAGACATACAATATATCTCCACTTGAATGAAGCTTACAAACATGTAAAAACAAAACAGTATATTATTCAAGGATACACACACAAATGGTGAAACTCTTGAAACCTCTGGAGAGCAGCATGGGTTGTGATGCCATTATTAAAGTCACACTGGGTGCTTCAAATGATAGTTAAACATTCTAATTTTTAACCAGATTGGTGCTGATATAGATGTCCTTTTATTATTATTATTATAACATGTAAAGTTTCGTTGTACTACAGATACTATTGAACATAGGATATACTATAAGTAGTTAAAAATTAATTACCCAAGAGTCAAGAACATTAAAGTAAAATGGTGCTTCCATAGCTTCATGCCATAAAATTGGGCCTGCTAGTCAAATAGCCTCCCTCCTACCCATATTGCCAGAGCTTCCTACTCAACATGCTTCCCGTTTTGTCATCACGATCAAACTACAAAACGTCTTCAGATGTTTAAGAAAAGGTCGGAACCTGAAAAAAAAAAAGGCCAAGAAAAGTAAAGAGAAAAAAGGATCCCAGGGTCAAGGTGAAAGAATTAAATTTAATGAAAATAAATAATTTTATTTCAAACTCTATTAACATCTTCAAAAATTTCAATAATAAAAATCATCTCTAAAGTGAGAATGCCCTGAAAAATTACAATACATTGGAAATTAACAACAAAATTGCTGAAATTAAATATACTTGCTATATTATGATTATAGCACAAATTGAGATAATCTAGAAATTAGAGCATAAAAAGAAGAAAAATATTAAAAAGTTAAAAGATAAACATCAGTCCAGATTCATCATTTTATTAGTAAGAGGACCAGAAAAAGAGAAAAGATAAGATAGACCAAAGGAAATTATCACAAAAACAATAAAAGAGAAGTTCTCAGAACTGAAGCAAAACATTTACTTCAGGCAGGAATGTCTCATTCAATATTCAGAAAACAAAATAAAACAAAGCAAAATGAACGATCAAGAACCACACCTATTTACAGCATTTTGAAATTTTATAACACATCTAAAGAAACTGTCAGCAGTTGAACAGAAAACAGACCATAGATTCAGCTCAAAAGAAAAGAAAACCAGACTGGAATCAAAATTTCTTAAACCAAACTAAAAGTAGGGGAACATCACCTTTTATATTCTGTGATGAGAGTGTTTTTAACTTACAATTCCATAACCATTCAATGAGATAAAACTTTGACAGTTTATCACTCTCATATTCTTTCTCAGGGAATTATTTGAGGGTGTGCTCCAGAAAAAGCTGGGAGGAAATCATAAAAAGACGGGGGATGTCAACCACAATGGAACATATCAGAGTAGTGACATGAAGTCCTTGGAAAACAGGCGTGAATCTATTTTAGAAAGTGATCAGAGCAGGTAAATTACGAAAGCAGAGAGACAAGAATTTTTTTGAGGTGCATGTGTGGAAAACAAAGAAGAAATCTAAAATTTTGATATTAAAAAATAATAAAGGTGGAAAATGCAAGGAAGTTTAATAATAAAAGAAAAGCAGAGCCAAGCATTTTACGTATGCCAAGTTGTTCGGTACTGACGGAACCAGGATTTAGTGATGTGAGTATTAAATACACTGAAGGTAATACTGAAGGCAAGAACTCTCCCCATTTCGCATTCAGAAGCATATGGATTGTGAACTGTCTTACCCCCCAAGTAACCCTCACCTCAACCAATCCGAGGCATGGCCATACTGGCATGGTTGGCAAAAGAAGGCTGTTTAGTTCTCGCAGTCCATGCTCACTTTCCTTGTGTCATTGTGTATTAAATCAGGATAGACTAAGCTGCACTCAGAAGCAATCACCATGGTCCAGTGGTTGAGCACAACAAAAATTTATTTCTCACTCATGTTTCATGTGATGCATTAGTCTCTAAGCCATACAGTCACTCAGAAACAGGGGGGTATGTTCCTGGAAACATACAGATTCTTTAATTACTTTAGAAGGAAAAAAAGATTCTGGAGAATTCCGTATGGCCTTCTCAATGCCTCATTTTGGAGGTTACTCATATTTTTTTCTTCTTATATTATTGGACAAAATCAGTCACATAGCCTAATCTAACTGCAATGTTGGGAATTATAGTGAATCAACGGGAATATTTAGTGGACAAAGAGTAGTGCCTTCTGCCACAGCTACACCATGACATTGAATTTCGAAAGCAGCAAATCTGAGAGCCAGCAGGAGTTCCAGGGTTTTTCTGGGAAACAGATGCAGTAAAGCAAGTGGTGAACCAAGTGGAAGCTGGAAGCTTGTGGGAAAGCAGCAGGCACAGGGGCAGATGCATGACAGGAGGTAGACCCTGTAAGGGAAAGAGCTGAGATGGCACAGAGTTAGCTGCCAGATGTAGGTTGCCGATACTGGGTCGAGGCAAAAGAGATCAGATCATGAGTTCCATCAAAAACCAACCTCATCATCGAAGTCTCACAAGGTACCCAGAGCCAATAAAGTTAGAAGAGTTCTGTGTACCCCTCAGACGAATTTTAAAAATCTCTTAACTTCCTATGACTCCCCCGCTGCTCACTCCCAAATGCATTAAGACGCTTTCTCAGAGATGAAGAGCAAGAGAGGGGTGTGGTGGGCACAGCAGGCGCTTTCCAGATCCCCCTTCAGGAAAGGATGTGCCGTACAGGTGTCAGCAGACAGCTTCCAGATGCCAGTTCTTTGTCTCAGCTGGAGAGCACCTTGCCCGAGGGCATTCTCTACACCCAGTGGCCCGTGTTCAGTGAATGATACAGGTTGGGGTTTAAAGACCCAGGCACTTTGGTCCAACACAGGAGACCTCCAATGGGCCACTTTTGCTCTAGAACTCTCTGAGGAATTAGCTGTGGCTTTTGTAGTCCAGCAATGTAATTAGACTTTTCCCTCTGCCCAGTGTTGCTTTCTCTCCCTTCCTTCCCTTCGAAAGGTCTTATATACCACATTTCATCTCAGCTTCTGCTTCTGGGGAATGTAACACATAATAGCTAATGCCAGGCGTGGTTCAAGAAAGGGAGTGATACAGTCATTACAGAGCTGAATTACTTTGCACCCCAGTCACTCTCCCAGTCACTTGTAGTAGGTGGAATTCGGATGGCATTGCCTGGCACAAGGTAACAGTTCAACTGTTAAAACTCTCGCTGACTGTAAATTTGGATGGTGTGCAGGTGGAGGGGAATGCACAAGCTATTGCCATTTGTCAGATTTTTATTTATTTATTTTTATTACTCACAAAGAGTAACAACAGTGGGATTGGAAGGCTATTGCTAAGTGCCATTGCCACCTAGGTAAAGATGACAAAAGACCCCAGGGATTAATGAGCAATTTAAAAAGTGAGTGTGAAAGGCAGAGTGCCTTCCTGGTATCTTACAAAAGAAGTTCTCACTTCTTAAGCAGAGAGCAGAGAAACAGGACCAGGGCTAAAACTTAATAGAGTGGCCATATTCCAAAGTACGGTAAATGCCCAAGCAAAGATGTCTGTTATGGCAAGACCAGAGACCTAATTAGAAAATGAATAGAAATAAGGCCATTTAGACAGATTTCCCCAAGTGTATTGAATCACCTGCTAGCGTTAAAACTTCCAGTTAGCACTCCACCTTGTCTTGAAGACAATTCAGAAGTCTTTCCCTTGTCAGACACTATGTCTCCCTCAGGATACACTCTCCTGTTCTCCTTTCTGTTAAATTGCTGGTCAGTCCAGCTGGGCACATGCTAAGTCAAATGTGGGAGAGAAGAAGAGGTTATGACCTCAAGAGGTCACAGACCTAACCATGCCATGCTGGCAGGATCCTGGGGTGTGTGGGCGGGATGTGGGAAGGGATTCCCAGGGTGATGGATCAGAGGCGCTGGATTATAAGAGTAGGTAGAGGAGAGTGTGCTGATTTTTATACTGAGTCCTCTTGGGACCCTATGGGATGTGGTGAACTTACCATTAGGGTAGCCCCCAGAATCAAAGAAAAAGCAATGGCCCATTGGAAGCAAAGCCGGATGTGGAATTTCTCTGTCAAGTGGAGAAAGCACGTGTAAAAGAGATGTGTAAATACTAGAGTGGAAACAGAAAGGCTAGACGGCCACCCTTGACTGTGTAGCACAGGACACCTTGAAGGGTCACCATTTACCACAGTGATAAGAAACACGTAGGTCAGAGTCACAGCAGAATCGCTACAAAGTTTAATGATCTAGGTCTAATTTGTAACACAAGGGGGGTCGAAAAGAGAACTGAGGAGAACTTCACAATAAAAAATTATCAAAAGAGTTCTGTAACCTAAGGGTCATCCCAATAGATTGATCTACTCTGAGATTTAAAACTAAAGAATAATTGTTCTCTGGGAAAAAACAAAAACTCCAAAAGCAGTGAGTAAGCCAGGGGTATAAACCAGGAGAAGCCGTTAGAGAACTAGATTGCCTGATAGTAATAATATTATTGGTAATCAATAATATTAATGTTATTACTCTATTAATAGAGAATAGGTTTCTGAAATAATAGAGAACAATATTTGTTCATCCAATAAGATACAAGCCAAAAAAAAATGACCAGGAAACTGAGAACAGATGTCCCCAAAACACAACTCAGCCAGTTTGCAACCCAGACTCACTGACTAAAGGGGAACCTAGATTTCCAGGAGAAAACTCTACAGCACTGTGGCATTAATTATGAAAATAATTTCTCTAGTTGTTCCCCAGAGGACCCTGCGGTCCAGGATGGCTTCGTAGCAGTATATGTGGTTTTAGAACTATTGGGGGTGGGGGGAGAGATTGATGTCCTGTGACACATTGCAATACTCAGGTTTTAGAGCAGAGCCTTGCCACCCTGCAGTAAAATGATTTGTCTTTCATAGAACAGCTTCTAGAAGGCTGGGCCATGGTAAAGGCAGAATGCTTGACCATGAAAAACCAAATGACCATGTATCTGGAACTTCCCTTTACTGTTTGGGTTCTGTCAGATCCACAAAGGTCAGGTGGGCCCACAAGCAATTCATCATGTGGTGGAAGAAGTGCATCAGAACGGAGAAAACACAGGGTCCAAAAACACACGAAAGCTGTGTGAGTAAGTAGCTAAGATTGCCGCTACCAAAGCAAAAGTATACCTCTCCCAACTTACATCTCTGTCCATCTGGAGGATCAGCTATAAGAGGAGAAAAAATGCCAGAGCATGATTTACGCTGGGTCAGTTTGGTATGTTTTTTGGAAGCCCGAACCAGATGGTGGCTGCATTGCAACCTCACACACTCGAAGACAGTAGAAAAGGAAAAATCCTCTCAACCTGGCCAGCCACTTTGTGTGGAAGAAGTGGCTCTCCAACTCTGGCCTCTAAAATGGATGTCAAGCTTCCATATATTGAATATTATATGAAGAAATGAATTCAGTTGGGAAAAACTATAAAAATATCTAAAAGAAATAAATTGAAGTATGTGAAGTTTGATTTCATCTTGAAGTTACAAACTGATTTGTATCAAGAGTTGGAAAATCATTATCTCTACAAACCATTATTATTTAAATATTTAACTACTGCCTGGTTTGTGCTGATTAAAACACACACAGGTGCGCACACACGAGCATAGCACCTGCCCGTCTCCCTTGATATTTTACCTTAATCACGCCTCTTCTACTTCCCAAATGTGTCAAATGTTCGGCATTGGTTCTTACTCCCTAATATATATCATTACTACTGTCTACTCTTACAGCAGCTTTCTATATACTACTGTCTGTCCTCTTTTTATCACTGCCCTGGACGCCCAGTCTCCTTTAGAATAATTTTCCAGAACGACCTTTTAGTCATAGTGCTTGCTTGTTTTACTACCTCCAGAGTGTTCTCTTACAAATAACGTTCAAACATGACATATGGTCCACACTTTGCCTCCTCCTCAACCTCCCAGCCTGAGCTCTCAGCAAGCTTTGGACTGATCTTCCTCTTCAATCATTCTGAAACACTTTTAATTCTTAGAGTATGTCATTTCACTTGCATAAATGGCATTCCTTGAAGATGCCATTTCTTTAGCCTGAAAAATGTTTGTCATTCCCTCTGCCTCCATTTCTTTAGGTCCTCAATTTAAAATGACCTTAAGGGCCATCCTTCCTGTGCAAGGCTAGGTTGGAGCACCCTGCCATAATCCTCTGAGCATTTTGTAGGTTCCAGTGAGCAACATGTCCTGTTCTTGAATTACTTGTTAGAAACACATCTCACTTCCTAACATAAGCTTCCTGAGGACAGAAGCAACCGTGCCCATAGAGATGTGTTATGTATTATGTACTCATATAGATTGTATATATTCATATATTACACACACGTTCATATCTATTTATTTCGTATGTGCACAGGTGCTTAGAATAAAGAAGCATTAAGGCCAGTTTTGATTTAAATAGTTAAATTCTTAGAAGACTTGAAATTAGAAGCAAAGTTGCAATAAACATAAAAGAACTACATTTTAGAGGAACCATAGTACTTTCCACATTCGTTTAATAAGTTCTAGAATAAAATAATCATTGAAGATATGTTGTGCTGGGTAAGTTTTTGATTTTCGAGAACTCCATAATTTAGTCTTTAAATCACCTAGTGAAAAAGTATCCATATGGAGAAATCCATGTTCTAAGTAAAAAAGTTAGTAATATTATACCAGATATAAATTACCCATAATGACCTAAATGATGAGTAGACCAAGTAGTTTTATAATGTTCTTCAAAATAAACAGTTTTATCTTCCCGGAGGATGCAACTGGCAAGTATAATCGCATTTAATTTTCTTGGTTCACTAAAAATGGAGAAACAAAATAACAACAACAACAACAAAAAATCAGCAAAAATTGGCCATAGTTCTCTCACACCAGGTGTCCTCAATTATTTAAATGGGATGTTTTGGGAATGCAGTGCTTTCTCTCCATCAGAACTGCCCCACCTCACAGCCAACGAGCAGCAGCAGAGCTTTTATTTACTTTGATTCTATTATGTGCCTCATCTCAATCTGTATGAAAAGCCTTAGAGAAATATATGGGCATCATCACTAATGCTTGTTATTATAGCTTTCACTTCTCTTTAGCTTGGTAAAACAGCTCATATTTATTTTCCCCTTGCTACATTGCATACATAAATATTATTAGACATATCGCAAAGGCAGGATTTACATTTTGTCTTTTCTTCAAGTTGATTTTTAATCTCTTGCATCAGTTTCAGTTCTGCAGTCTTACCTTGTCTGTCCTGTACTGACTCCTTCAAAGTAGATAGAACACACTAAAATATGTCAGAAGAGTCTTCAGCGAGGGTCCCCTTTGATGGGAATTTTAGCTCTGTCTTGCTTTGCTTTTATTTTTTTTAATAACATTTTTGCAAGATTTGCATTTCAGTTGAAATTCATGTTTTTAGGGAGTACAATATCCTTGGTGAGTCTACTGAGCTCTGATCCAGCCTCATGGATCTGTGATAAGCTATGTAAAGCAAAACAATTTGTAATATGTTTCTTTTAAAAGCATATTTTTCACAGCTAAGGAAAAATAAAATCTGAGCAGCTAATTCAACTTCAAGGAGGATGGGGAGAAATTAAATTTTGGCCATTTATGAATTTTTTGAGTGCGTATTATGTTCCCAGTACTTTGCTAGCAATGGCTTTTGATAGCATTTCAGCGAGGCGGTGGTCATTCTGCAGATGTCAAGACCCCAAAGTGAATATGCTGATCTGTATTTTTGGAATAGGCTTCTGAAATATTTTTACAGCAGAAGGTAATTGGTGTCTCTACTTCAATTTGTGTTATATAGAAATGGCTTCAGGGACATTTAGTATTAAAAAATTCATTTTTTAGAAAAATCACACAAATTAAAATAATTACTTTGGAAGAGTTTTGTGGGAATACATTCAGGGGTTTTAAGATGTTCTACACATTCTGAGAAATCAACAAACTTTGCGATGCCATAGTGAATACTTCATGATATATAATGAAATAATATAGAGGATATGATAATTGTAAAATGATAACCTGATAGAGTAGAATCAGTAAAATGTCAGGATAAAGCCTGGCTTATTCACTTCATGGGCCTTAGAGTCATGTGACAGGTTAAAGGTCACTGAGCCTTAGTTTCTCCTTATATTCAATGGGAATTAGGTCACCTTACTCCCAGAGCTCTTGTGAGTATAACCTAAGTAAAATAATTGTGTCAGTCTCTTGTTTAATAGTAAGTTGTTCTATAAACATTAATTAGTTCTTCTCACCAAGATTTACTGGTTTCATTTTTCTGGATATCATACAAAAGAATTCTAGTGATTTAGCGACTTTCTTTGAAATTGATTTTTCCTTTCATGCGGCTTTTTAGTGACTTCCTAAGGCTGCTTCCTGCTGGAATAATGCATCGCTCTATGCATTCTCACGTGTTTCATCCAGGCACCCATGTGTCAGGTGTAAAATAACTGTAAATTCCTTCTGGTTCCAGCTGGGCTGGGATCCCACTCTCCCTAAGAACTCAGCTCGCAGTAATCTGTTCCTTGTCATAGGTATCAGACCAGACTGACTCCAGAATTTGTAAGATGCCACTCTACATGTAGCATCAATTTTATTTAACTATTAATTATTTATTTTCCATGTGTTTCAGAAAGTACTTCATACAAACATTAGAGTTGCATTGTATACATCACTCAGGTGAGCCATGCACGTGACATATCTCCTTTTTATCTCGGTTTCTTACAGGAATATAGGAAAACTGAAAGAGTGAAAAATACCTGAGTCAAAGTTAATGTATAAATCTACTTAATGTCTTTATGCTCCTATGAGCGGGTTGTAATATTAAACACATTATTTAGTTAAAACCTGCTTTTCATTAAAGCACTTTTTCATTATATAGGTACTGTAACATAAAAAGTCATTAATAAGTATCAAATATCCAAGAAATAGGCTCCAATGAGGTTGGCTGTAAGAAAACATTCAGAAAATGAGATATTATACCAGTTTCCATAGAAGGTTTGAGCATTTTTTGGTGTCGTTTTTGGTTGGATGTCAGTTATTAATAAGCATAGAAAAAGCATATATATACATATTTATGTCTTATTTTATACTAATTTATTTGATCAGTCTGGTTAAGGTGTATCAGTTTCATTGATCTTTTCAAAAAGCCAACTTCAGTATCACTGACTCTCCTCCCTCTCTCGATATATTTAAATATATGCATATATTTAAATGTACATTATTCTTTCCTCTTTGTTTCAGTAAGACCATTTCCATGTTTTCCTGATGACGTGTTCATTATAATCTATTTGGCACTAGAGGACTTGACGATGACAGAGGGCAAATATGTGACTAAAGTTAGGCCAAACAGTCTACTTCCAGGATTATGTACAATACATGTATGTGTGTAATGTGTGTTTGGGTTTATGGAGCCAAACTTTTATGTAGCTTTGATCATTGGAGACTTACCTATTTTGAGGACACAGGAGTAGTTCATTTCTTTTTATTGCTTTGGAATAGTATTCTGTCTGAGTCTTCCACAGCTTAATCTATTCAGTAGCTAGAGGCAGTTTGCATTTTTTAGCAGTTATGAATATTGCTACTATAAACAGTTCTGTATAGATTTTTGCTTGAATCTGTGTTTTTATTTTTATTGGGTAAAATTCATTGAAAGGCCCCAATAAAGAATGTGAAATACTGAAAAGTAATATATGTATACATAATATATTAACATATAATATAAGGCAATACAATATAATATATATATCTTTTTCAAGCTATCCATTGCGTGAACTCTATGAACTTCCTTAGTTCGCATTGCTCAAGGAATTTGTTGACTAGATCTGTGTTGTCAAATATATTAGCGTAAGATTGTTCACATACCACCTTTTCGTATCACCTTTTTGCAGTTGCTGCCTGCGGGATCTGAAGCGATGGCCTCTATATTGTACTTCTTATACTGGTAATCTATGTCTTCTCTTTTTATTTTACCTTATTCTAATTTATTTGATCAATCTAGTTAGAGGTATATCTTTTCAAAGAGCCAAATTACAATATCACTGATTTTTTTCTAATATTTTTCTATTCAGAATGTCATTGTTTTGTTTAATTGTCCTTATTATATCCTTCTGTCTATTTGGTGTGGGATTAATATGCCTTCCTTCTAAGAACATGACATAAGGAGAGAACCCGTGAGAAGATACAGTACCCAGAGTTCTCTGTTGTCTCAGTAGCCCTCATTCAACCTTTAGCAATTTGTTAAAAAGTTTAATTTTTCTTACCTACTTGAGTGGAGATGCTGTGTATCTCCTGATGCCTAGGTGAGTCAGTACCATGTACTATTTCTTCTGGATCAGTCTCATGGTATCTAGGATTTCAGGCTATTTAGTTACTGTGACCTCAACTCTGATGGGTTTGAAAACATTAGTATGTGATTTTAGTATTTTTGTATTGTACTGTTATATTGTTTTACATTTTAATAACTTTTACACATTTTTACTTTAGTTATAAAGTAAAACAGATACTTTAATAATTTTACTCAACTCACTTGTATTTTCGAGAGCACATTTAATTAGACCTGATTATTTCTGTGTTTTCAAAGTTTATTTTTTCTGACATAATCTCTATGGTCATTTCTTTATATAAATCCAACAAAATATTGAGTTGTTTAAAATTTTCAAACTTTAATATTGTGTGATTTATTGTGAATATTATTTTACAAAGTTTTATTTTTACAGGTCAAAACATTTAAATTTAGACTTTGGTAAAGAATGTTAAATTGTTTTTTAAATTTCTAGGCCATAATGATTTTTTTTTTGTGCTCTATATTAGGTAAAATCAGTATCATTCTATATCGATTATTTCTACATGTAATTTTTCTGGGATAATTTGTATAAATTTGAATTACAATAAATGGATATAGATATAGTTGTGCCTATTTCTCTAGTATATTTTAATATATGCATTTTAGCTACTATTATTTTTTTTTTACTAATTTTTACAGTAATATTTATTAGGCACTGGATAGAAGCTTATGTTTTTGTTGTCGGAGCAAGGAGCAACAATCATAAACAGGGTAGAAGGCATTCAGTATGGACTACGGTATGGTCAGATACACATTGCTCTGGGGGGGATGCATTGAGACATCATTTCAGGCTGTAGAAATGGTATACATAAGCCTTAGAGCTGGCAGTAATCATCAACCAATGACAGGGTAAAGTGGAGTAGGTAAAGAGATCAACACTAAAAAAATAATGAGGTAATATTGGGAAATAGGAGACAAGCTCAATTGCAGACAGATTATTAAATATTTCAAAGTGGACTTTAGAGATTGTGAATAATAATTGCAAAATGAGCCATATAGAGACATAGTCTATGTCGATATCTTAGCAGACCCTTCCCTATTTCTTAGAAGTCTGGGGAGAGGTCTTCAAGCAGTATTTTTGGAGTATAGAATTTCTTTGGAAATATTTTTCTTCTACAAATATGGACCAGCAAAATAAACTATTTGCTATGCATCTTGTGCTAAAGCTAAGCGCTTCTGCCTGAATATTTGCTAGCAGTAGTGTTGTATTCACCTATAGTAAATAATAATTAATATGAAATCTTTAAACATGTCTTTGAAAGGTTTGAAATGTTTGAATATACAGAGAAAATAAATCTATTATTTATACACACAAAATTTAACAAAGGAGAAAACAAGGATTTTTTTTTAAATTTCACATCAACCAATGTAATTGTGTTTGCATTTGTATTTTAGTTAAGGTGATTGCTGAGCAGTAATTAAATCAGATAATAAAATGTACTATCTTCTCTTATATTTTGAGATCTTTGCTGCAAATATACATGTCCATCAAGCCTTATAGATGTGCATGTTTTAATTACATTATAAATACCAATATCACCCTTGATGCTTTTTAGTGTTAAAAGAATGGGTTCAGTCCTGTGTTAAGTCAAACTCAGAGAAAAATATTTCTCAAAGATTTGTGAATGAATTTTACTCAGTATTGAATTTTTAACCATCACCCCTAAATTTTTTATCTCTTTTCATCATGTTCCTTTTATTAGCAAATTTCAATAAAGAATAGAATAACTAATTACAAAAATAAATAAAAAGGAAATAAGCTGATGTTTATTGGACATATGGGAGTTTTATCTCCTTCATAAATTCAATTCATCCATTCATTCCTTCATTTGAAAATATTTACTAAGCACCAGAAACTAGTCTAGGCACTGGAGATATTCCAGTGACTAAAATTGACTAAATCCCTGGCTTCAGGAATGTCACATTCGACTTGGACGAATAAAGTATACAATATATTAATTGATGGTAAGTGTAATGGACGAATAAAGCATACAATATATTAATTGATGGTAAGCGTAAAAAATTTAAAAAGGAGGATGGGGAGTGTACATTATGAGGGGCCATTTTATTTGTCACTGAAGGATTAACTGAGAATGTAGCATTTTAGCAACACCCTGATGCAAGTGTGGGAGCAAACTACTCATATTTTAAGGAGGAGTGTTAAGGCAGTGGAAAAAAAATAGTTTTGGTTTGGAAGCATACGTGATCTGCTTGATAAAAAAAAGTAAGCTATTATAAGAATTTTGGAATTTGGTTTTGCGAGGAAGATTTTAAAAGGCCTGTACATAGGGATGAAGTGATATGAATTTTCAGTGAGATCACCCTGGTAGCTTTATGGAGCACAGTCTGTTGGCAATGAAGAGCAAAAGCAGAGAACATTTAACCAGTTAATGAGTCGTGGTAATGTGTTTTAGTGTGTTTGTGTGGGGGGAAGTGAGAAATGGTCACATTCTAACTACATTATGAAGATAGAGGCAGCAGATTATCTTGATTGGTAGGATGTCAGAAAAAATGAATAGGATTTAAAGGTTATTTTTGTTTGTTTTCCCCAAGGAACTTGGAAGGATAGAGTTCCCATTAACAAAATGGAAAAGACTATATAATAGCAGGTTTGGAAAGAAGTATCAATATTTGAATTTTGGCATATTAATTTTGAGTGCTAAAGGTGAGATAGATACAGGAGATAAGCAGGTGGACATACAAGTCCAAAATTTCAAGAGAAATCTAGACTGAAGGTGTGAAGTTTGGTGTCATTATCATCATCATCATCATCATCATCATCATCATCATATACTTCGTATCAAAATCATTATATTGAATACAGTTTTTAGGTTAGCGAGTTTAACTTTTCATGTGTGAGATGAAATCATCTGGAAGTCCGAGCGCAGAGCACATTGGAAAGTCAGGAGAAAAAGAATAACCATCCAAGGATAATGAGAAGGAACGAATCAGATTCCACTCACTGTTACTTTTAAATTACCAACCATTTTCACATGTGGTTAAATTTAATACTTAGAAAAAGTGACATACAGGAAAGAAGATTATCTTCATGATATAAATGAAGAAAATAATTTTGGGGGACCATCTTACTCAAGGTCACATATTTCAAATAGTGGAATTGTATTCGAGTCCTGGTGTTAGGATTTCAAATCAAGTAAACTTAATACTGTTCAACTAAGTCACAGTCCCTTCAGCATGTGTGACTCTGGATTCATTCACAAGATACAAATACCAACTTTAAACAGTGGCTTAAATATTACCAAATAAATGTAGTTAGCATCGGCCAAAACAATTTAGTAAACGTCATTCGCAATAATACACAAAACAAATAAGGCGCATAAGGAGGATGCAAGAATTTGAGACAAAGTAAAGGCACTAGGGTGGCAAGATGAAAAGCCTAGGGCTCTGCACTTTGGAAGCAGGCTTGAATGGGTTGCTGAGCAGAATTCCTGGACTGTCAAGGACCAGGACGAGGCACTGAATTCCTGAAGTGTAGAAGAATAAGGACATGACGTCTTTGTTAGATGTGAGATGAATTGGAAAAAAAAGGGCAAAGCTTCCAAAATCAGTGTTAACAAAAAGCTGAATGAACACGTTAAATATCTGCTGGTATATAATACAGTCCACGCTGGCTCAAAGATACAAGTCTAATCTTATGATGTGACGCATCTCTTGTTTTTATGTTTCCTGTTAATTTTCAAGTGCTGTATTTCTCTCCTCGAAGGAATTTCAGAATTTCGATTTCATCCATTTCAGAATTTTCTCATCCCTAAATTTTTATTTAGTATTTATAACATAGAATCCTATTATGACATATATAGCAGTAAACTAAGAAGAAAAAAAGGAAACCTTTTATTTAATATTTTTTATTATTGCTTAGGTTCTCTTGTAGTCAGAATAACTTATAATGCTAATAATTTGCATCATTGATGTGTATTTTTGAATATAATTATTATACATCTTACATATAAACATGTGTCTAGAATTTAGACCTAAATAGATTCCTGAGTGAAAAAGAGGAGTTAGCAAAGTTATAAAATATCTAATTTCCCATATTTGATATCTATGTATAATATTATCATGTTTTATCATATCAATTTTCAGATTATTACATGGCAAAATGATGTTTGTTAAACTTTATCAATATTTATAAGTAGATCCTAGAGATCATAAAACTTGCTAAAAGATCACAAGTACTATATACAATAAAAACATTTCAGAACAAAAGTTAAATTGCAGGGACAAGCTATGCTATAGAAAAGTTTCAGGGCTGATTGAGAAAAAACATGGTTCTAGAGTTCTTAAAATCCTAGCGAAAGTATCTGTGGGTCATGATGGACTCACAGCATCACCAGTCCTGTGGTGTTAGAAACACCTGAGGAAAGCCTTGCCTGTTCTAATACTGCTTGACAGTAGTCTCCATCTGAAGTTATGAGACCCCTGATTCGGCCCTAATTATTCGTGTCAGTATAAAAGCCTGAGAGCATTTGACTTCCAGATCAAGAAGGGAGACTCGAATCCAATCCAGCTGCTGTTGCCCTAGCTTTGCGTGAGTACTTTTCTGTTTTAAGCCAATAATTCTTAAGTGTAGTTTATGAACACTGGAGGGGCCCCTGAGATAAATTTAAGGTGGTTTGAAGTTCAAATTTTTTTCTCATAATGACATGAAAATAGTATTCGCCTTTTTATTATGTTGACATTTGCACTGTTGGTACAACAATAATAGTGGGTAAAAAGCTGGTATGTTTTATTTGCTGTTACTTGAAAAAAAATGACCGAGAAACTTTGGTTACTCAAACTTAAGATTTTGGTACACATTTTCTCCAGATGAATGATGGTAGTCATTGATATAATTTCAGCTTTTAAGTGAAACTTAGAACTTTGAAAAACTCGAATCAACCACTGTGTGCTTGACAGCTTTTCAGTACATGTACTAGATTTCTATTGCTGTGTAACAAATTACCACAAACTTGGTGGCTTAAAATAATGATTATTTATTAATTTATAGATCTATAGGGCAGAAGGCTGTGTATGGCACAGCTGAGAGCCTAGAGACTCACAGGCTGAAATTAAGGTGTCAGCCAGGTTAAATTTCTTTCTGGAACTTTGAAGTCCTTTCCTCAACTCACGTGCTCATTGGCAGAATTCAGTGGTTGTAGGACTGAGGTCCCCATTTTTCTTAGTGGCTGTTGTCCAGAGGTCACTGTTAGTTCCTAAAGGTTACTTTCGAGTCCTTGCCATGTTCCTTCTCCCTCCATCTTCCAAGTTAGTAATAGATAATCTCTTTCCTATCAGAAAGAAACTATCTTTGTAAGGGTTGACCTGTCTAGCTCAGTCTCACCAAAGATAATCTCCCTTTCTTAAGGCTAATTGTGCCACATAACATAGCTTAATGATGGTAACGAATCTCTCATCATATTCATAGATTCAGCCCATACTCAAGGAGAAGGCTATATACAGGGTGTATACTGATGGCTGGGTATCCACCACCTGGTAGGCTTAGAACCACGTCATCCCTGAGCATAGAGAGAATTTACATCTTGAGGTATGGATAACAATTTCCTATTAACTTTCAAAATAACCTCATGGTACTGCTTCTTGAGTTATTCTTCAGCCTTCTTGAAAAACATTACTCTCTTTCTCCAGAAAGCTCATCTTCACCCTTCTGTGAAGATAGTCTACCTGCAGATGAAGCTGAAGGTCCCCAAGTCCACAATATCCAATCTTACTCTCCTTCTGTGAGTGCCCTTTTTACTGACTTCAAGATAGTTTTCTGATATCTATATTACTATCAAAAAGTAAAGGACAACCATAAGTAAGTACCCTTGCCATTAGGATTCCTGAAACACAAAAATGTGTCTGAGCAGTACCCCCACTCCCCAAGAGTCTAAATTATTCCTGCCCTAACTTCCACACTGGCTCCTGCAGTTCCTATTGTATACAGAGATGATCTGTCCACACACTGTAATTCCATTTATTGAGCACTCACACATTGCTAGATGCTTAATAATGATGAAGATGAAGGCAATATGAACCACATATATATTACATTCTTTCTTCAGCATTATATCCTAATTCTGTATGTCAGTATTACTGTAATGGTATTAGTATTATTCCAATGTTACAGACAGGGAAACTAATGCACAGAAGAATTGCATATGGTGTTCAAGACCTACACTTTCACAGACTGTAAGGGACAAAGACAGGTTTACAATTCAAGTAGTCTAGTTCCTGAGACTGAAGTCTTTATACCTCACCACCTCTTCTAAATCTTCAAAAATTATTCAAAGATATAAACTTCAATATAATAGACACTATATACACAGTTATTATTTATAACATCAAATGTCTAGTGTATAGACATTTCGATGTAGAATCTTTTTATGACAATTCTCAAGAACGCTTTGGGGCCTCACTTGAATGGGAAGATAAATGTTAGGAGAAACATGTTTAGCTATAACCATTTCTTGTGAACTTAGCTGGACACTTTTACAAGCAGTTTCTAGCATAGCTTATATTCATACCCTGGATTGTCTATTAATCTCCTTGAATATAATGTAGGGCTAAGGGTCCAAATTTATTTTTTCTCTCTCCATCTGAGAAGTTAATCAGATAATCTCTTCCCAGGATGTCCAGGATAGATCATTGGCTATACAAAGGAAAATCATTCCTTTTATATCAATCAAAGCAGCATTTCACATTATCAGTGTCTTTCCTGTGGTAAATCTCCATTGTTATAGAATTGAGGAACTGGATGTTAATTAGCCATCTTCAGAAAATGAAATCACCTCTCAATCTTTTTTTTTTTTTTTAAATTTTAACATTGAAAACTAATAATTTGGCTTTGATTATTACAGCATCATGAAATGTCATTAGAAGAGACTCTGAAAGCCATGTGGTCAACATGACTTAGAGACACTGAGACTCAGTGTTTAGGTGAGTTGTTCAAGGTCACACAGCTAATTAATTGCATAACATGGATTAGAACATAGATCTCCTGATTCAAAGTCTAGTGATCTTCATCAGGATTATGTGATATCCAACAAAGCTAGCATGTATTAACATAATCACATTTCATGACCCTTCTCCATGCTGTGGGTATCTGACAATAAGAACTAAATTTTAAAATTTATTCTCCTTTCCCTTTAACTTTCTTAGAGTTGAAGTAAAAGACAATTATATTCTTTGTTTTTAATATAAATCTTTCATTGACTTGAATAACAATCATAAAGCTGTAAAAACAGAAGCTCTTCTTAAACTTAATTATAGATACACTAGTAGTTTTTTGCAGTCAGCTCTTCATTTGCATGCATTATCTTTTCACATTTAAATGTATTAAAAGAAGAAAAAATGATTGTTAAACAAGTCTACATACATTAAGCAGAGCTTCCCCGCTGCCCCCCCCCACCATACTTTGAAAAATACCCCACTCTGTATTAGGGTTTAAATAAATAACAATACTTATTAATTCACAAAGACTTACATAGCTTTGTGATTATGAACAAGGACAAAGATGAGAAAAGGCAAAGTTAACAAAAAAAAATTCTTAAAGTAAGCACAATTTCTGCGTCATTCAAAAACATTAAAGCTTGATGCTTTGAAACTCCAATCGCTTAAGCCTCGGGCATAAAACAAGAAAGCAATGAGGCTGGTTGAATAAAAGGCACACATTCACCAATAGTTGGCAGGTTTTAAAAAGGTTAAGATATGAATGTTGGGCTTTAATACATACATATAAATATGTATTAATTCTTGTCTATAAGTATTTTAAATTACTTAGAGAATACCATTCATCAGGAAAATAGAAAATATAAAAATATTCATAAATCAAAAAGACAACAAAAGAAACACTAAATGCAGTATTTGGGACAAAATATTGACACTTGTGATGACCACTAAATATTTTAAAAATGTTAAAATGGACATTTCTTGACATTGAATATTTAGGTAGAGTTTGAGATTTAACTTTGCTTTTACATTAAATGCAGAAAGGCATTTCCTCTTTCTTAATTAAATGCAGTTTTATGCCTACCAAGCAATGCTTAGAAATGGCAGAATTGTCATCAGAAAGCCAATCAAAGATGGGGAGGCTGAATTTCTACTTGTAGAGAGAGCCTGAGAGGGCAAATACAGGATCTTGTAGCAAAGATTTTAGAGATAGACTTGAGAGAAAAGGCTCATTAGAGCCATTATCAATGCAATGTCACTTTGGTAGATTTCAATTAGGACTGTCATTCTCGAGAGATCTTTATTTACTTATGCCATTTATTAAATTAAAAAAAATTATCAACAGGACTTAGTCTGGTTGTACACCTAAAACTATTACAATTTTATGTCAGTTATGCCTCAATAAAAAAATGAAAGAAAAAATTGATTGAGACAGCTGTAGAAAAGTGCTAATTTAATTGCTTTCCATCCAAATCAACAATGCTCTGAAAGGTGTTTTATTATGTGAGATTCCCACCATGCATTCGACTGACCCCTCTTGATTGTAGTACCACTCCGTGTTACTGTCTCTTAATTCTACCCACCTTATTCTTTCTTTCCTTCTTAAATGTGCCCCCTGTTCCACTAGTATTTATGTATCTACCTCATAGCTTCCTTCTGAGGTCGTCTCATATTTGAACTAGTCCTCTATTTCAGTGTCCTTACAAAATGCTGTTAATGCCATGTTCCTAGCTAGATATGTAATGGAATGAATGAACATCATAAATGTCCCATAAATCCCGTAAGTTCGCAGGAAAACTCAGATGAATGAGCACTATGTTAAACTGTGTTTAATATTTTTTTAACATATTTTACTTTATATAATTTAATATTTTATATATCATTTTTAGATTCTTGGATTCTTGGATTCACTGGTGTTTAATTTCTTACAGATTAATAAAGAGAATTTCCAGATTAAGACAACAGCAACAGAGTAACTCTGTCTTTGAATCATATCTTCACATAGTTGGAAAAGACACTATAGCTCGTCTAATCTATTATCTTTCCAAAGTAGAAACCCTTCATCACCTCACAGAGGGTCAGCAACCCCTTCCTGAAGGGCAAACATTGCAGAGATTCTAGTACTCCTCAAGAAAACTTGTTCTTTTTATGGGTTTACTTATTAAATTTCTGTTTTTGATTATACTTTTACTAAATGGAACAAAATGCAACTGGAACACTTTTAGATTATTTGATTATAGTTAGAATGCCTCTATTGATGTCTCAATTTTTCCCTAATACCTGATGCCTCGATTATTTTGGGTATAATGATGCTGTGAGAGTTTTATTATTGTGTAATTATTTTAACAACTAGCACAGTTCGGTTAAATTAGAGAACTCTCTTTATTTGAAAAAAAGAATAGTACCTTGATAAATTGTTAATTTGGGAGATAGGACCTCAAGGGCAGTCAGTCGAAAGAGAAATGTTTGCAGCTGCTGTGCACACAAGAGAGAAATGCATCGTCCCCAAAGAATGAAGCTTTCCCTGGGTGGAGGAGGGAGCTGGCAAGACTGAGGGCAGCTGAAACTTGCCACATAAGTGCCAGTGAACTATCACTCTCCTTCCTACTCAATGCACAGAATAAAGGCCAAGAGACGTTTTGAGAATCACGATGACTTTAGTTTACATTTCAAAATAATTTCAGATACCAAGTAAATCTGACTCCTGCGCTACTTGAGGTTTTCTTTAAATCGCGCCATGTGTTCCTATATAGGGTAGTGTTAGGTATTAATGTTTTGTTGAATATGAAGTAGGTGCCGAATATTACATCTGGGAATATTTTATGTAACAGGCAGAACATACTCATATCAGGAAGTTAGAGAAACCATGTGAAGATGAGCACACTGGAAAATTGTAGAAATGTTATGAGAATGCTGTTTTCATATTCCATGGAATTCCACCTAGATTTTTTAAAAATATAAGCATTAGACATAATATTATTTTTTAAATCCACGTTTTCCTTTCCTACATGTAGCCTAAAATGTGGTGCACAGAAAATAATGCAAAAGTGAAATAAAATGAGCCAACTGGTTCAGAGATCTTATTTGCTCTGCAGTTAATTTATCTCATTTATGTTTCCAGATGCTGAACTCTAAAAATCCAAATATATGGAAAAAAAGCCTAACAAGTTTACATGATTGCTCTCTTTTGAAAATTCTTAATTTACCTTTTTCAGCTTCCAAATAAGTTAGCATCTCTCACAGCCTTCGTTTAAATGATCAGTGGATGAGTTATACTTTGAGAATGCAAATTACTCATTCAACAGATATTTACTGACTGCCTGCTCTATGCCAAATACTGTTGTAAATGTTAAGTTTACAAAAAGGAAGAAAATATATTTTTCCTCCTGTATATCCTCAATAACTAGTGGAATGATAAGTAAACCATTTTTTTAGGCACATTAAAGCAAGTTTTAGAACAATATGTATCATATAATCTGACTTGTTAAAAATTTAAAAAAGATAT
The DNA here is from genome assembly GCF_014176215.1 of Rousettus aegyptiacus. Lineage (NCBI taxonomy): Eukaryota > Metazoa > Chordata > Mammalia > Chiroptera > Pteropodidae > Rousettus > Rousettus aegyptiacus. Next base: position 15,586,925 of record NW_023416285.1, read on the forward strand.
AGATGTGAATCCTTGTATGGAAATGCTGAATACATATACAACGCACTGTAAATAGTGGGGCTGGGGTCAGGAAGGGAGGGAGGAAAACTACTTTTCACTTTATATACTTTATATCTTTTTGTAATGTTTGGATATATGTTTGGTCTGTGTATGTATGTGTATATATATGCCCACACATGTATGTCATATATATAACATATACGTAAGTAATATATATTACTGCATAATACATAATAACATATTATATATAGAGAGAAAACCATGAGTAAGTATGAAGCATCGCTTTTTAAAAATTAATTAAATTCTGTGTTTTACTCATACTTTCTTAATTTTTCCCTAATGTCCTTTTTTTCTGTTTGAGAATACCATTCAGGATATCAAACTGTATTTAGTCATCATGTCTTCTTAGGCTCTCCTTGGCTGTGACATTTTCTCTGGCTTTACTTTGTGACTTGGACAGTTTTGAAGATTACGGGTCAGATATTTTATAGAATGTCCCTCAGTTGGCATTTGTGTAATGTTTCTCTTATGATTAGACTCAGGTTATGAATTTTGGAGGGAAAGCCACAAAGGTAAAATGCCATTCTCATCACAGCATGTCTGAGGTACATGCCATCAACATGGCATCACTGTTGATGGTAATCATCTTGCCGAGATAGTTTTGTCAGGTTTCTCTGCTTTTGTAAAGTTACTCTTTTTTACCCCTTTTCTTAATTGTGTCTTTGGAAGAAAGGCAGCGTGCATAGCCCACCCTTGGAAACCCGGGCAATTCCTGAAGGTGAAGGCCAGAAAAGTGTGTGTGGGGTGAAGGGCGAAGACTGTGGGTCCCACGAGTTTCTCACTGTCCCGTAGGTCACACTTCTGGCAATTTGTCAAAATTGCCATTTCTGTTTTTTCTGCTAGTTTATGGCTCTAACAGTTTCTGCTCTGTGTCAGCGGATCTCAGCTGTGACTCTCTAGAGTCCTCCAGCTTTCTAGATTTCACGTTGTGGTTTTTCCTACCATCTCAGTTTGTTGATAGGTCTGAGAAAAGTCAGAGTTTTGGTTTGTCTCTTACTGTAGGGATGGTATATTTATTTGCTAGGGCTGTCAGAATAAAGGACCACAGACTGAGGGGCTTAAACAACAGAAATTTATTTTCTCACAGTTCTGGAGATTAGAGGTTTGAAATCAAGGGGTTGGGGATGTTGAATCCTTCTGAGACCTTCCTTCTTAGAATATAGATAGATGGCTATCTTCCGTCTTCTCTCCACACATACCTGTAATCCCCTCTTCTTACAGGAAACCAGCCACTCATACTGGATTAGAGCCCATCCTAATGATATCATTTTAACTTAGTTACCTTATCTGAAAATATAGTTAAATTTCGAGGTACTGGGAGTTAAAATTTCAACATGTGAATTTTGAGCACATGTAGTTCAGCTCGTGACAATAACAATTTTTAAGCTCTTCACATGTTGGAGCTGAAACCAGTAAGTGTCAGTAAGTGAACGTCTAATGCCAGTGTTTTATGTGCAGTGCCGTGTATGCTAAATGTTGTTAGCAAACCGTCCATGGTGAATTATGACTCAAGGGTCTATATTAGTCAGAGTTTCCAGTGAAACAGAACTAATAGGAGATACCTATCTATCTGAAGACATTTTTTATAAAGTATCAGCTCGCTTGATTACAGAGGCTAAGTCCCACCATCGACCCACTGCAAGCTGGGGGCTGTGCTGTAGCTTGAAAGCCCGTGAGCAAAGAGACAGTGGTGTAGAGTCTGGTCTGGGTTTCAAAGCCTGGGAACCAGGACTGCTGAGGGCACGAGAGAATTGATGTTCCAGAATCAAAAGTGAATAATAGATACTGATTATTGCCAAACCAAAGAGGCTAATCTCTTCAACAGGAGAGGAATGTGACTCTGTACTGTCAGGAGCTCAGCTGAAGGGGGAGAGAGAGCTAAGTTGCCAGGTGGCCAATGAAAGCAACAAGCAGCAAGCCATAAGTGAATGAATTTAGCCTGTGATCACTTACTATAACAGCAGAAGAGTTATAACAACAACAACAACAACAACAACAACAACAACAACAACAACAACAACATTTTTCCTCATAAAGAGACCTGGGAATGAAGGGGCCTCGATTAGAAATGCAAGTATCTGAAAGAGAATGGCAGGCTAGGGACCTGTTTTCTTCAGAGCCTGTGATGCTTTCACTGTGCTCTGTGCCTTGTGTGGGGAGGGCAGATTCCTCTGTGTGCCCTGCCAGATAAAGTCTTTATAGTTGCCTGTGACCATGCTCAAAAAAATCACACATACGTTTTTAACCATGAGTCAGATTCCTCAGACCAAATTATCCCTCGAGAAATTGTAACTTCAGAATAAAAGCAACTATGAAGCATGAATGTTAAAACAATTTTTATAGTTGTTTGAAAATTTTGGTTATAATGTATTGGATGCCCTAATCAAGTGCATGTATGCATTCACATGAGACAAATTTACTAAGAATTTCAGAATAGCTTTCTTTAAAGTCAATGAAGACTCAAACTACTTTTCATTTGGAATTGTGAAAGGAAATTTGAGATAGTTGCAGAATCACTGAGGGAATAAAGTGAACTCAAATACGAATCTGTTTATTGTGTCAAAATGAGAAAACAAGGAAATTATATTTCAAAAAGCAGTAGTTCTCAAACTTTACCTAAGGAAAGCTAACAGAAATGCTTTTCATGGTAACAAATTCCAGACGTTCTCATATATTATGTCACATGTAAAGCCTACATTTCTGTGTTTTTAACAAGCTGGTTGAGGTAATTCTTATTTATATGGCCTTTAGAGTAGACTTTGAAAGATATTTCTCTATGATTAATTTGAGAGGAAACACTTTACTGTTGTAAAATGAAGGGAAATAGTTTGATATGGTGAAAAAAAGTCTGGGAGATTTTTAAGTGTATTATCTGAGGTCTGCCAATGAGTCTTGCTAAAAATCACCTATATAATCTTTCTAGCTCTCAGTATCTTCATTGTTAGAATATGTGCATTTTATTACACAATTGTATTATTTCCATCAAGTTCTAAAAGTATATATAGTTCACTAAATTATATGTTATTACTATGGAAAAGTCTTTTTACTACTTTTAAAGTCAAACTCACAAACGCTTGAAGAATTTCAAATGTTTAATTGATGCAGTTTTATTTAAGTACTTCTCCGATCTGAGGGACATTTACAATCTTACATACACAAGCGCTGCATTCCAGGAAATGAAAGTGTTCATCACTCGTTGGACTCTTCTGTTTATGTCAGGGAGGTCTTAGTGCTTCATTTTTGTAGCTAAGGTGGATGACAAAATTTTTATAAAAGAGCTTGACATTGAGAGATTTATTAATTGGTCATAACATTTGGAGTGAAGTCTATCTTAGGTTTCAATTATATGTTCACTCTTACTAACAAGTGAATTACAAGCCCACATGAATAAAAATGAGTGTTCTGTACAATACGAACAAGTTTATTAACTGGAATTGTCCTGTGTTTTATATTTAGAAAAACAGTTAATCCTTTTTAGGGGATGGGAGAGGAGGGGCAATGGGAACTATCAAACTCTCCATTCACATTTCTGAAATAAGTAAAAATTTAGCTTAATTCCTGTGCTAAAGGACCCATGTCATGATAATTAATGGTTATTTATATCTTCATTACCTATAAGATGCTTATTCATTAAAAAATAATAAACTTGGATCATTTTTTAAATAAATTTATTGGAGTGACATGGGTGAGCAAAAATATATAGGTTTCAAGTGTATAGTTCTATATCACCTATGTTCACCACCCAAAGTCACCGTATATTTGACCCCCTTTACCCTTTTCTACCTCCCTCTCCCCTGTTTACCTCTGGTAACCACTAAACTACTGTCTGTGCCTATGAGTTTTTGGTTCTTTTGTTGCTTTCAGTTTTATATCTCACATATGAGTGAAATTAGATGGTTCTCAGCTTTTTTCATCTGACTTATCAATCTTAGTATGATAGCATCAAGATCTCCACACTGTTGCAAATAGCAGTATATCGTCTTTTCTTATGGCTGAGTAATATTCCATTGTATATATATGCCACATCTTCTTTATTGGAGGACCTTTTGGTTGTTTCCATGCCTTGGCCACTGGGAATAATGCTGCAGTGAACATTGGGGTGCATATATCTTTATGGATAAATGTTTTCAAGTTTTTCATTTAAATACCAGAAGAGGGATTGCTGGGTCATATGGTAATTCTATTCTTAATTTTTTGAGGCTTCGATACTGTTTTCCATAGTGGCTGTACCAATTTACATTCCTACCCACAGTGTATGAAGGTTCCTTTACTCCCCGCACAACCTTTCCAATATTCCTTATTTCTCATCTTGTCGATAATAACCATTCTAACAGGTATGAGATAGTATCTTTTTGTGGTTTTGATTTGTGTTTCCCTAGTAGCTCATGAAGTTCACCATCTTTTCATATATCTGTTGGCCATTTGTATGTGTTCTTGGGAGAAGTATCTGTTCAGGTTATCTGCCCTTTTTTTCAATTGGATTGTTTTTTTGTTGTCGTTGAGTTGTATGAGTTTTTTAATATATTTCAGATATTAGCGCCTTAACGAAGATGTTGTTTGCAAATATCTTCTCCAGTTCGGTTGTGTTGATGGTTTATTTTACTATGCAGAATCTTTTTTGTTTGGTATAATCCCATTCATTTATTTTTGCTTTTACTTACTTACCTTTGAGGTCAAATTTATAAAGTCCTCTCTGAGACCAAGGTTCTTAGATTGGTACCTATTTTTTCTTCTATGTATTTTATTGTTTCAGTTCTTATATTTAGGTTTTTATTTTGAGTTAATTTTTGTGTATGGTGACAAATAGTCTAGTTACATTCTTTTGCATGTTGCTTTACATACAATGGAGAAGAGAAAAGCTCTTCAGTAAGTGGTTCTGGGATAATTGGATTGTTTTCGTTTACTTACATTTGATAAGAAAGTAGTGATAGCAAAAACAAGACATTTTAGTGAATTCCTATACAATATACTATATACTATACTACCTATATATGTACATATGCTATGTATACATGCAATACACATACATGTATATAGTATGTATATGTATGTTTTTGTATTCATTCATATATTTACACTCACACATAATGCCATAATACAGTATTCTGGGCGTTCTGGTAAATGAAGTTATAAATTTTACTTTGATTATGATCATTGATGAATAACTGTGAATATTCTTAGAAGAGTTTAACCAATGGGCTAGTACAAGCAATAACATATTATAATAAAAATAACACCTGCCTGGTATCCAGAGACCCAAATTCTAATTATGACCGATACCAGAGTCTGTGTGACTTGATCAGACAAATAGCTCCTCTGTGTGGTTGTTTTCTTATTCATAAATTAAGGGCTTTGGAAATGTGTGGTTCAAAATAGATTTTTTATCTGAGATCCTATCAGCATATATTGTCTAAAATTTAGTATTATAAATTTAAGAGTTTTCAAGCAGAGTGTAAATTATTCTTAAACGAAGTTTTTCAGGCAAGTTGTAAAACAATGTTTAAAGTGTGGGAGTTACAAATAAGTCTAAGGTTGAATTTTAAAATTTAAAACAAAGAGCAGAAATTTTAAAAAGTACCAGAAATTGCAACAGATGACATTAATGTGGGTGGAAGAATAAATAATAAAAAAAACACACAGCAAGCTACATTAGGATTTAAATCATTTAAATGCTAAAAGATGAAAGCTAGTTCAAAATAGCTCTAAATTAGAACAGTGACACATCTCTGCCAAAAGAAATATCAAACAACTGTATATCATTAAGTCTAAAGTATCAAAAAGTAAAAGTATAAAGGTGATTCTGTGTACATTATTAAATGTGAGTGATTGGTAGTAATAATAAAACTTTATAAAGCTGTGTCATACGGTAATTGGTATAGTGGCTATACCAATTTACATTCCCATTAGCAGTGTATGAGCGTTCTTTTTTCCGCATAACCTCTCCAACACTTCTTATTACTTGTCGATAATATCCATTCTAACAAGAATGAAGTGGTATTACCATATGACCCAGCAATCCCTCTTTTGTGTGTCTACCCCAAAAATTTGAAAACATTTATTCGTAAAGACATATGCACCCCAATATTCATTGCAGCATTATTCATGGTGGCCAAGATATATAAACAACCAAAGCGTCTTTCAATAGATGATTGAACAAAGAAGATGTGCTACGTATATTCAATGGAATATTACTCAGACATAAGAAAAGGTGAAATACTACTATTTGTGACAACGTGGATGGATCTCGATAATATCACACTAAGAGAAATAAATCGGACAGAAAAAGTTGAGAACTATCTAATTTCACTCATATGTGGTGTATAAAACTGAAAGCAACAAACAAACAAAAACTCATGGACGCAGGCAACAGTTTAGTAGTTACCAGAGGAAAATAGGGGAGGGGGAGGTAGAATAAGGTAAAGGAGGTCAAATATATGACGATGGAAGGAGATTTGACTTTGGGTGAACACACAATGGAATATACAGATGATGTGTTATAGAACTGTACACTTGAAACCTATGTAACTTTATTAACCAATGTCACTCCAATAAATTTAATAAAATTAAAAGATAAGTTGTAACTGAAAGACAGAGCAACTATAATAAATTAGGGCAGAAGGAATCTAAAGAATCATGGAATATTGATAATCTCAATAATAGAAAAAATATAAAGAAACTAGGAAAAAGAATGTAAGAAATGCTGCTACTAATAAAACCAGAAGTGATTTTTATTAGGTATAATTTATTTTTTAAAAAAAAGAAAACTTTGTCTACCTGCCGAAGTCTAGGTTTCTTCTTAGAAATCGTTGTCCATGTTCTTGTTTAATCTCAGACCAGTTGAGTATGTGGATATAGTAGGAAAGCCCTGGCTCTCCTGTGTTCTGAAACTTGATTCAGTACTTGTTCATCTTTCGCTAGTTTGGAATATCAAAGACTAATTGCTGACAGCTAATCAATTGGAGGCTGTGCCTCTACCAGTTCTTACTGTTCAATCACGCAGTCTTGTACTCCATATCCTTCCTAGTATAATCACCTAAAATATATCAAGGGGATGGAGGAGACAGACACTACCAGAGCTGACATACACTTCTTCAAACTGTACTTCTGTAATTTATTTTCTCTCCTACGAATGTTGCTTTTAATATTTATTTAATCTTAGTTCATTTATAAATGTGCATGCATGGTTTAGTGTGTACATGTATGCATGTTTAGGGAACTAAAATAAAAATTTTTTAAAGATGAATTTTCTCTGAAAACTTTTATAGCTACTTATTATTCGGAAGTTAGAGATTAATCATTTCCCTATTAAATCACTCCAGTGTTTTGAGCTAATTGAGAAATAAATTTTGAGGAGCAGATAGACAAAGATCAATATATAGATTGCATTTGGGATGAAATTAATTAAAGACTAAGGCTAGGATCAGTAGGGAAATGTGCTTCCTAATCATTGCTGTCTGCCTTTTTCCCCTTCACTACCTCTGGCAGATCTGCATACGGCTAAGTCATTGGAAAATGGGAGAAGGAAACAGAGGGACTCAGTAATGTGGGTCCTCTGCCCAGAAGAGTGGGTGTTAGAGGAGGCGGAAAATGGCCTTCCTAGTCAACTCCCCTGGGCAGTGAGTGGAATAGAATTCCTTTCCAACTATGAGAAATGTGAGATAATTTCTCACCTCGACTTTCCAAAACTTAGGACTAGCCAGCCCACTTTGGGAAATCTCAAGACCCCAATACAACATAATAATAGCATTGTCACTAGAATGAATCTGACTCCGACTATTTTGAAGTTCTTATTTTCTTTTTATTTTTTAATCATTTTACTTTTAACCTTTCCAGCTCCTATCAAGTGTGACTCCTTTGAGGAGGAGCATTGTTTTTCAATCACATCTGACAATGGTTGTCTAATTATAAGCGTCATTTTACTTTCAATGTAGTCAAAGGGTTTTGACCCTTTTCCCATTTGCCCCAAGATTATTCCCCGATAGTGCTTGCTGCTGCAGTGTTTACTCTGAGATAACTCAGGGATTACAGTCCTAACCTTAACCCAAAGTTTGCCATGAAATATCTTGCTTTTATTATTATTTTCACATCGCTGTACTATATTGATGGTTTTTGGAAACAAATGATATCGTTCTATTTATAGCATTCTGTTTCTAGTAGTTCTATCACTGAAAATGTCAAATCCTAGCAAATAAAGCATTCCTACATGTGATGTTAAGTGAATACTGGCAGTGAGCTACACTTTTTTCTTCTAAACAGAAAAAGGGTTGATTTACCATCTTCGTTGTAATTTTCTGTTTGGCTCATATGTATTATGTCCCTTATTCTCATCTTTCTCATGTTGTTATTTGTTGAGCTTATTTGCCATTGTTATTTCATTATTGCTCTCAAATAGCTTCCTAGGCTTACATTATTTAACTATTGTTTTTAATTATTGTTTATCCTAGAGATTGTAACATGTATACTTGGCATATTTAGTGGTACTATAAAGTAGCACTTTATACTACTTTCTAGATAATTCTAGGAACTTAGAGCAATGAATTTGATTTATACCTCTCTTGCTTTTCATTTATTATATCATGCTTTTAATCCTGCATTTATTTATTTCATTTTTAGATACATGATCATTTTATAGTCAATGTTCATTTATATCCATCCACATATTAACCTTTTATTTTTTAATTTATTATTTTCTACATTTTCACACTTCTACCTAGAGTTATTTTATTTCTGTCTCAGGGGACCTTTAAGTATTTCTGTTAGAGTAGATCTGCTGGTGATAAATTATATAGATTTTTTATTTATCTAGAATCACCTTTATTTTGTCATTGTTCTGTGTAATATTTTCCCTAGAAAGATTTCTAGCTTGGCAATATTTTTTCCCAGCACTTTAAAAATGTCATGCAATTGTCTTCTGGATTTCATTGTTCCTTTTGAAAGGTCATTTTCTCTTTTTAAAAAAATATGTAATGACATGTATCAACCATTGCAGTAATATACAGAATAATTTCAATGCCCTAATGGATTTTTATGCTCCATCTATTTGTCCTACTCTCTTCCTTGGACCTTAGCTCCTGGAACCACTGGTCTTTTTACTAGTTTTGCCTTTTCTAGAATGCAATGTAGTAGGAATCATACAGCCTTTTAAGATTGATTTCTTTCACTTAGCAACATACATTTAAGCACTTAAGCAATATGTGCTTAGCAATATGTCTTTTTATGGCTTGATAACTCATTTATTTTTAGTGCGGAATAATATTTTATTGTCTAGATATATCACAGTTTATTCATTTACTCACTGGATGATATCTTGCTTCCAAGTTTAGGCAATTATAATTAAAACTACTGTTAGCAGTTGTCTGCAGGTTTGGGGTAGACATCATGTGTTTAACTAATTTAGGTAAATACCAAGTATCAAGATTTTCTTTGTAAAGATGTGTGTGTGTGTGTGTGTGTGTGTGTGTGTGTGTGTGTGTTTTGGGAAATTCTTCTCATCTATTGTTTCTTTCCTATTCTCTCTGAACATTCTTTTCTGGGACTCAATTTAAATGAGGTTTTGGCTTTTTTACTTTGTCCCAAATGTTTGTTACACTCTCCACCCATTTCTCTCTCTCATATTTAGCCTGTATATTTTTTACTGACCTATTTAGCAAATCATAACATTTTCTTCTTTGTCAGATCTACAGCTAAACCTATCTATTGAGTTATTTCCAATTGCAGACTTATTTTCCTTAGATATTCTATTAAATTAGTTGATTAATTTTTAAAAAGATGTAAGTTAGTGAAATTTTTATCTTGTCATTTATTCTCTTGAACATATTATTACTATTATTTTAAAGAACTGTGTTTTCTAAACCTAATACTTGGGTCACCTTGGGTCTGCTTTTATTTTCAAATTTCTTTCTTTTTTTAAAAAAATTTTTGGTGCCATGAATGACAAATTTTATTTGAATGTCTAACATTATGTATAAAATATTTCTAGTGTCTACATGTATAATACCTCTCAGGAGTGAGTTTATCCTGTCGTTTAATAAGCAGGTTGAGTAGGTGATGAACACCTTAATTTTATAAGACTGAGCTGACTTGTGAATAGGCCTAAATGTTCATAAGGCTTGATCCATTCCTATTTCCTCTATACCACGTTGTCTTTGGCTCACTGTCTCCAAAACCAAAAGAAATCATAAAATTATAGAATGTTATATATGGGAAGTACTTGAGAAATCATTAACCAAATGCTTTCAATTTTACGGTAGAATGAATGCCAAAGAAATGAGCATTTATTGGCAAGATTTTACAAAGATATTAAGTGGAAATCCAGAACTAGAACTCAGATACTTTATACCTTGGTGCCCTATTCTTAAAAATCTGCCAAAGCAGTAAATTTTGTGCTTTTATCAATGCACCTGTCAAGATCTTCTTGCTTAATTTTTAAATGAACCTCTGTTAACTTACGCTGATGCATACTTTACTAGAATTTTATATTCTAGCTCATAACTGACTGAAAGTCTGAAGAGTATGGCTCAGAGAAGGCTCAGGATCTAAGAAAGAGAGCAGAGAATTCAGACAGCATCAGTTTCAGGAGCCATCTGGTTAGAGATAGTTGCTGGTGGCTCAAGCAGTGGACCTCATGGACCCTGCTGGATGCCACCACAGTGAACAAACTTAAAATTTTTTAGTCATGTTTGCTTCACTCACTCATAATTCAGAATTCTGGCCTAAAGTGCCTTATTATACAAGCTTTAGTCACATGTCTTTTCTAGAGCAGTCCAGGGTACAGAGTAAAAAGAATTATAAGATCACATTAAAATAAATTTATATCTGAGCCATTATTTTAGTGTGGAGTACAGAGATCTTTCAGTGAAGAGACTTGGTTTTTGATCTAGAACTAACATATTAAAAAAATTTAAACAATTAATAGAACCTCAATATGGCTTTCTTTTCTTATCTGTAAAGTAGGGATAATAATCCTTGCCTTTTCCTAACAGAGATATTGCAAAAATCTTAAAACTCAGAGTAAATGGCATATATAAATATAATTTTTTGGTATATGCTACCACAAGATAATAATAGCAGTGTTACTAAAATGAATAAAAACATCATAATTTTTATAGCTGTCTTACCTATAAATTAAAAGTAATCTTTTTGGCAAAGCTTTACAAAAATTGGAATGATAAATTCAAGCAAACATAGTTGATTTTAAAAATATGTTTAATACATGCAAAAACCGTAATCTGTGGTTAAACTGAATTTTATTTGTAGCTGAATGAAGTTCATAATTTTAGTTTTGTTTGAAGTCCCATGTCCAAAATTCTTTTCATTATTAAGGAAGTATTATATCAATTTTTGGATTTCATTTTGTTTCATCAGTTGCTAGTAAGAAATCTTAGCTTTTAGGCCATCATTCTCAGGTTCTCTGTACATTGTCATTTATACATATGTCTGTGTGACCAATTGCAAAGCAGAGTAGATCTTGTGGCATTGGAATATATATGAGATAAGAGACTATTCATCCTGTAGACAATCTCTGCAAAGAAGTCAATAAGAAATTGAGTATTAGACTGAATTCTTTTTTTCTTCATTAGGTGTTTGCCATGTTTCTAGACTGAGATTCATCAACATACTTGTGAAACAAAATTTCAGTACCGTGGCTGTAAGTTGGTTAGTGGTTACTTTTCAGATTCTTATACTGAAACACATCTTAAAATATTCACATACAAGAACACTAACATGTATCATTCTATTCTGGGTCAAAGTTTTTCTCTGTATTTGGAATGATACCATTGGAATGATACCATGATAGGCAAATCTATCTCCTAAAATATATTAGTATAATAAAACAGAAGGTGATTTTAGATGAACTTTTTTAACAAAAAATAAGACTCCAAAAGTAATAGTTTAATTTCCAAATTCTGCAAGAAAGTTGTACTATATTTCAAGAAATAATTTATATATCATGATAGTTAATTTTGTGTCTCAACTTGACTGCCCAGATATCTAGTTAAACATTATTTCTGGATATGTCTGTAAAGGTGCTTTGGGAATAGATTAGCATATGAGTTGGAAGACCAAGCAAAATGCATTACCCTCTCCAGTGTGAGCCCACATCATTCAGTCCATTGAGGGCCTGGACAGAATAAAAGATTAAGAAAGAATTTGCCATCTCTCTGCCTGACTGTTGAGCTGGGACATTGACCTTCTGCCCTCAGCATGACTGGTTTTCTGGCCTTCGGACTCGACTTGGAGTCCATACCATTGGGTCTTTGGCTCTCAGATCTTCAAACTAACCACTGGCCTTCCCGAGTCTCTAGCTAGCAGACAGAAGATTATTATGTGATGACTTCATAGCCTTCATAATTATGTGAACCAATACTTTACAATAAATACTATATATTTGTAATAAATATTATAGTTATATTTATATATAATATTATATGTTTTGTTTGTGTGTGTGTGTGTGTGTGTGTGTGTGTGTGTGTGTGTGTGCTGGGCTCCTCCAGAGAAACAGAAGCAATAGGATATAAAGCATATTGCTTATTTCTCTGGAGGACCCTGATACACATGTAGATATTTATAGCAGCAGCTCAAAGCCATAGATGATAAACAAAATAAATTGCTTAATTTTCTCCTTTTAACCATATCTTATTATGTTGCAGAAAAAAAATAAATAGAAATAATCAAATAATAATTTACTTTTCATAGGCAACAAAAGTTTTAAAGTTTTCCTGTGTAAAATTTTTCAAGAACATACTGAAAGCCGTCACCTCAAAATTATCCTAAAATGAGAAACAAATAATTAGTGACTTGTTCTTTGCATGAGTTGCTGAAGTGACAGGAAGATATGGATATAATGAAATCCATATTATATTAACACTCTTGTTTAATATTTGACATTATGACAACAGTGAATGCATTTTTTTCCCCAAAACATTAAAATATCTCCACTGCATTTTTTGAACAACATGGATAAAATTATAGATATATTTCATTTGTTTTAGTAAAATATTGGCAACGTCTTGATTTCATTAAAAAAAAAAGCTGAAACAGACTTATTGGAGAAACCAGTTGAAAATAAGAGCATGGTTTTGTGAGTGTGGAGGCTGCATTTTAATGTTTAGTGGTAATATAATGATGCATCTCATACGTAGTATAATCCTCAGAATACATATCATAACATATAGGTTCCAATTTTGGAAGTTAAATATAAACTCACAATCCAGCAAATCCAAAGACAAACTCAAAGCATTATTACTAGTGATGTCTCATGATGAAGTACATATAAGCTAAGAATTTGTCTTCTAAGCCTCACTGCATCAGATTGACTAGGTCTTACACTTGTCTACTCATTTGAAGCTACAATTATACTTTCTACATATACAAAAGCAGTTCTAGAAAAATATTGTAAAATTATTTAAAATTTGAAATTTTGTAAGTAATTGTATAATTTACAAATATAAATCTGCAAATGCTACTTTTATTAAAGAATGAATGGAATTCAAGCCCTTTAAGAAAACAATAACTTTAGATAAAAAGGCTCAAAATCTTGAAAATATCACTGGCCTTAAATTTGATTTACTACACATATAATGCCAGGCAAGTCTCTTTGTCCATTGTCCATTGAATGACCTTATGAATAAATGTAATTCGTGATTTTATAGAGATTTTTGAACTGAAAATCGTCCCTCTACATCACTGTCAGTTTGGGTAACACTGAAAAAAATATTTTGGATTACACCTAACTGCAGACTATGGCCCACTCTGTGGGTAGGATTGCCTATCATTGTCCTTGCCTCTGTCTTTACTTTGTACGTATTGCAATGTTTTGGGAATTATGTTCTAAACATTCTGTGAAATCATACATCTATGAGATGAGAAAAGTTTAGTGGGATTTTCCTGGTGAAGTTTTCTGTACCTATGCTATAAAATGAGATTTGCCAAATTTCCTTGGAGGTACTAATGGTGCATATGTTTGCATCAGATTATATTCTGGGTTTCATTGATCCTTGGATTATGAAAACAATTTGCCTGGAGAGCAAGCAAAACATGTTTAGGATCTAATGAATCATGGTTGATCTAGTAGAGAATCTACTTTAAATTTGAGGGGATTTTCTGTCTTGTATACCTTTTAACTCAATAGCTGAGGAAAATTGGAAAGACTGAATGAATTTTAAACCCTTCAGAAAAACTAAAATGAATATTTTGTTGTTCTAGTATCTGATTTTTGCATGTAAGAAATGCTCATGTCTCTGGGGTGGATGAAAAAATAATATAATTTTGAAATCTTGTTTTTAGGATATAATTCATAATCTGGGAATTGTGAATCGTGAAGATACTCATTAGATCTGGCATGATTTATAGCATTGGAAATATTCAAAGTACAGGTTTTCTTTTGGGTATATAAGGCAATTTTCTTTTATTTATTAAATCTATTGGGGTGACATTGGTTAATAAGGTTATGGGTTTCAAATGCATAATGCTATACAAACAAACAAGAACTTTGGTAATTTTCTGATACCGTGTTTTTATTTTGACATATAAAAATGTACACACAAATACATGGAATGTAATCATTGACTCGACTTCACTATAACAGAATTAGCAATATATGGATATATCTCAAACACCAGTTTCTCAAGTTACATGTCTATCATACTAAAACTCTGAGAGAATAAAAGAAACATGGATGTAATTGATTAGCAATTCAGGTTAGGACAGTGGCTGAAGTCAGCATGGGGGCAAGAACCTGAGATTCAGCGTTCAAATTAAATTTCTAGCTCTTTTTTTTTTTTTTTTTTGAATGGAGAAGTCTCTTAGCCAGTATGACCTTCAGTCGTTTGTCCAGATGAGATAGCTTTCTACTTTCTTGGGTTGATATGAATATCAAATATATTGACATATATTTTAACCGAAGAGCATCATATGATTGTTATTTATACAGCCATAAAAAATTAACTTTGGATATAATATAATTATATGGATATCAGTACTATTTAACTTTTCATTCAATCATCAATAAGATTAAAATTAACTTAAAATCTGTAGTTAATCTCCTGAAATCTTCTAACTGCCATCACTGGTGGTTTTGGCTTTTCGAAGCATGGGGGTATTCTCAGACAATTTGATTAAACAAACATTTATTGAACACTTTCTAAATATAAGTAAAATCTGAACTAAATATGGGAAGAGAAAGAAGGAAGAGAGAGGGCAACAGGGAGAAAAGGTGATAGAGAGAGAAAGGTTTCTTAGCATAAAGATATCTGGTAATACAGAACCCAAATAGATTATGTCAATAAAATGACAGTGATAATAGCACCAGTTTGTATTTACTATGTACTTCGGGCCAGGGAAAGACCTAACTGTACTTTACTTTCATTATAACCCTGATTCTTCACTGTAAGTCTATGCTAGAGGTACAAATATCTCCACATCCCACAGGAAGAAAACTAAAGCAGAGATATAATTAGTTAAATTGTTAAAGATTACACAGCTAGCATGAATAACTAAATTGTGATGGGTTGTACAGCTAGTGAGTGGTAAAACTTGATTATAATCTCCAGGGTAACTGTCCCATTCAGTAATTTGGGTTTGGATGTTCAAAGGTCAGGGTTTCAGAACCAAGTTAGGAAAGAATTGTGAAGGGGTTAATATTTAAATTTGACTCTTAAAAAAAAAAACAATAGACAACTGTGTAAGGGTAGGATTTTAAGCTTGAAAGTGTACGTATGAGTAGAGGCACTGACTAAAAGACAAATAAGTTTAGATATGCAAAAAAAAACCCACATAAAATAAACAAACAAACAAACAAAGAAAAAGCAAAGAACAAAAACACCACAAGTTTCTTGGTGCTACCGTGCTGAAGTGGGGAGGCTTGCGTGGTAGAAAGATTTGCCAATGCTGGTTTATATGGTGAGTGTGCCCTCGCTGGAAGTTTCAGCTTTAGCTCATGGGTGTTAGTGAGTTTAGAATGATTTTATGGCAGAAAAGTAAGAGTTTAATTGGAATATTTAGATCAAGCTCTGGCTATTTTAGGGAGGATGAATTCAAAGGCGATGAGAATGGAGTTAGGCAGGACATTTAGAAGGATTTCACAGTTATCTAGTTGAGAAATGCTGGGAATCTAAGCTAAAACAATGATAGTAGACATGGGGGAAAAAAATGAATTTGAAAAATAGTTAAGTCAGCAGGACCCAGTGATTGTGCTGGGGAGAGTGCTCAGCCTGGGAGAAAGATCTGTGAAAGGACTGTTATCATTATCTAAAATATTATGGTTTCCGCTCCAGAGATTTATTTGGAATGCCATTCCTATTCTTTAGAGTCTGTTTCTAATTTTGTATTCACAGTTTAAAAGAAAAAAAAAAATTTTCTTGATTAATATTATTAGCTTAAGAAACTTAATCACTTCTATTTATTTAATAATTTTTTTTTTTTAAAAAAAAAAAAGCTCCTTAGAACTTTATGCAATGCATATGCAAGTGGGGGCAATGATAGGCCGCTGTATAAATGTATTTGACTACAACACCATTCTGCCCAGTATGCTCATTAAAATCTCAAGGAAACACTGTTTGAGAACATTACCTAAAGCCACACTAGAGTTGACTTGAGCATTTTTTTTTGCATTTCATTTTCAGTTTGCTGGAATATATCTATGCTTAAAATATTGAAAACAAGCTCTTTAAAGTGTTGTGGGTATAAGGATAGTCCCAGGAGTAAGGCTACCTGGCTGCAAATCTTGACTTCACCATCCAGTGTTTGGGTGTGCTGTAGCAAACTGCTTAGCTATTTTGAGTTTAATTTTGCTCACCTGTAAAACTGGCATAACATAGTGCCCATTTCAAAAGATTATTAGATTCAGCAGGGTAGTGCAAGTAAAACAGCTTGGCAGGTTGCTTAGCACACAGTAAACATTTGGTTAAGTTCTACTGTGTAACTATTGCAAACTTAGTCCTTTTTAATTAGCTTTGTTTTTTTCCGTGAATCCTGACGTTTATGTTTGTTTTTAAGTTTTGTATCTTTTGAATGTATAGGCACTTATAATTAGAACAGAAATAGAAAATAAGTGGCACCCCTTCTGGGACCCTGTTTGAGTCGCTACTAGGATCTGGCCCAACTGTCTCCTCACTTTCACTCCCAGTGATACTCTCAGCTCTGAGCACTTTTATAGGTTCTCAACTTTATGAATAATTGTTTTTACTTCCCTCTGTTCATTTGTTTTTGCTAGGTTATTGCTTATAATCATTTATTTAAATTAAAATGTATACCTTTCAATTAGCTTATAATCGCTATGAATCTGAAGAATAATTCCATTTTATACTTTGGTATTTATTCATAACTTAAAAGTTGATAAACATATGTTAAGCACTTTTCAAAGTAATGGCATAAACATCTAAACCTTATAAATAGTTTCCACATTGAATATACCTATAGAGATATTTTGCATAACTACATTTTCTGATTTTCAGCTTGTCAGATACGAAAGTACTTAAATCATTGATTACATTGAGTCTGTGCTATTACACTATAATAAGGAGAGACATGAGAATGGAATCATTATGAGATATGATATGGCTTAGAGTAGGATTTTAGAAATGAAGATGGATAGAACTGGAAGAATTCAGGATAAGGTTTGGAGCTCAAGTCTTAGAGATTTTTTTTTCTGATGAATTTGATATAAGGTAAGTAAAGAGGGAATCCTGTATTTTTAAAATTTTACTTGAGTGCCTGGATTGACATTGTATATTTTACAAGATGAGAAAGACTAGAAAAGAAGCACTTTGGGGGAGGGATGAATCAGGAGTTCTTTTCGGTATTGTTAATTTTGGGTTGCCTATTGAACACCCACTTGGATTACTCAAGTAGACAAATGAATATGTTAGAGTCTGAAATTGCAAGCAAAGTTAGGGCTTGAAATTCAGCTTTTGGAGTCATTGGCGTCTAGATAACATTAAGTGCCACAAGTTTGAATAGTCACTTAAAGTCACTTAAGCATTCGCTATTTTATTCATTGACTAAAGTCCTACGTAAGTGTTTTTCCAAAAAATAGAGGCTGGACAGTAGAAAGGTAACTGCAATGAAACTGGAAAATCACAGTCAGTTACATGGATAAAACAAAAAGCTGAGGAATATGGCTTCACAAAAGTTAGACAAGAAATGTGTCATGGAGACGAATGTGGCATTATGTATTAAATGCTCCATAGGCATTAATAAAATTTGAACAGAAAGATCACAACTGGATTTGGCCACATTCATCTCATTGGTGGTCTTGAGAAAAGTTACTTCACTGGAATGTTTGAGAATGAGGTCTGTTTGGAGAAGTTTGCAGAGAAAATGTGAGGTGAAGGAATGGAGGTAACAATAAAAGACCTGTTTATTCTTTTTCAAGAAGTTTCCCTTTGTCGTGTGCTGGTCTCAGCCTATAGATAACCAATATCATAGCTGCACCAGTCCTTGAGGTTCTGAGTACAATAGCAAGATGCCTTCAGCAATAACCATCAGGAAACTTGGCAAGAGAAAAAGGATTATTCCTCACAAGTCCTGGAAATTACATGGCACACAGTAGAAGAGCGAAATGAGTGGGGAATGAGGGAGCACGAGTGTGCATGCGGGCCTGGGCTTCCGCTTTTGTTGGGGTTGAGGATGGGGGCCTAGAATTACTTGGGCTCACTCTTTATTGGTGAATGTGAAACATAAGAGCCAGAATGTAAAAGCTCAGGAAGAGGAAAAAAAAGCAAAGCATCCCAAATGGTCAGACATCAGAATCATCCAAGATATCAAAAACAATGGAGGCTGGGAGTGTGGGAAGAGGGGGTGGTGGAGGGGAGGCAGCCTGGCCCTTCATCTAGTCCTGTGACTGACAATGTGTTTATTGGAGATAGGCATCCCTGAAGTGGATGCCTTTTTGAAATAGATGCCTGTCAATCAAAGCTTAAGTCAGGCACTTGCATTACAAAAAGAGAAAACACAACCATCAGGGCTTAGACTGCACAATATGAATGTGAATTGGTATGGTTAGGAGATACGGGGTGCCAAGGTAAATTAGAATTTCAAACAAAGAATAAGTACCGTTTTTAGAATAAGAACGGGACATTTATTTATTTATTTACTTATGCACTCATCTATTTATTGATTGGTTGATTGATTGATTGATTGATTGTATGTCACAAACTTACTGCTCTATTTTTATTTGCAAAATCTGGCAACCTTAAGTTAAGGATGATGTTTTTTCTGTTAGGTTACAAAATAATAAAGTGTGCATTGTGATCAGAGGATAGAGAGAGAAAATGATGAAAAAGTAGATATAATTTCAGAAATTGGATCTTTTAGCTGATCAAATTGCATGAGATCTAGAGCACATGAAGTAAAGTTGGCTTTGAGAAGAAATGGGGCATTTCTCGTATGGTAACCCAAAGTTAAACCAAGGTGGGAAGATGAAGTGCCTATTTACATGCATTATTTTTAATTGAAATATAGCCAGGATCATAATTAATGTTATCTAAGCAATAATACCTATGAAATCAACAGTATGTTCCATTAGCTTATATAATTGAAACATATTAAAATAAATGTATATGTGATTTAATTGATATTCTAATAGGACAATGGTTTTCTGGATAGTTTGCTAGGTACTGGAAGTACTTCATCTGGGAAATCAAAATCTTTAAAGTGTTGCTTATATTCAATGGATTTGTTTTACTCGAGGTGTTCATTGAAGGGAACCAAACTTCGTGACCCCCAAAACATGCTTTTTGGGATATTGATTTTAAGCTGGTTATTTTTAAGAAACAAAAGACTGAAAAAGAACCTTTGGCGCTTCTTCTTTGCCTGCTGAAAGGAGATTCAGACAGTAAAACCCACCTTAGAAAGGGAACCTTAGCACATATGCATTAAGTGTGGCAGACAGGGAGGAATCTAGCAGCCTGTTTATTGGACTCTCCCTCTCTGCTGTGTCTCATTGTTTCTGCGTGACCCAGCAGGAATTTGTTTACCACATGTTTGCTCTTTCTCACCTACCCGTGAATTGCCTACTTTCCCTCTGAAATCCCATACCCCTGCCTGGCCCGATGCATCCTTTGGTCTCCTATTCTTATGGCACCCCTTTAAGCTCACATATTAAATTTGGTCATTTTTTTCCTATTAATCTGCCCATATTAATTTAATTATTAGCCCAGCCAGAAGAACTTAGAAAGGTGGGAGAAAAATTATTTTTTTTGCCCCCACAAAAATCTTTTCACTAGTTGGTTAAATTTAAATTGCATACATATATTTTTAAGAGTTTAATGTTCGTACATTTTGTTGCATTTTAAACTGCGTATATCAGCATAACACACTAGTGACTTCATGAATAGTGTACATATGATCCGTATATATTATAATATACACGAGTATTCATAGAGAGCAATAAAATCACCAGCTAGTGTTAATTACTATTATTATTATATATTTATGGTGAAAACAATGGTAACCATCACAGGTTAAACCAGTCCACTTGAATATCGAGAGGCTAAGGAAAATAAATGCTACAAGATTGTTTATCAAAGGGAAGCAAAGATATTTGCTTTCACTAAATGTGGAGTTTACCCAGTTTTCCCATGTGACTAGTACTTCCTTTTTAGGTCAAATGAAATACCTTATATACTTGTATGATGTTAAACAGAGCTAGGTTTGAAACCTGACTCTTCTAGAGAAATTCTCTGAACTTCAGTTTACCAGTCTGTAAAAGAGGTGTGAAAACAGTTATATAGGCTTAATTTAAGGATTATAAAAATAACAAAGGAAGAGCCAAGCGGAGTACCTGGCATCTAAATCGCATGCAGCATCATAAATAATGTCAGTAATTACTAATCAGAATCTGCTAGGGGGCAGCTACGGCATTAAGTTCTACATATAAATTAATTTAAGCCTTGTACTAAATCACTAGACTAATTCTATATGGACAAAGACTGACCATTTGTCTGTCCATTTTTGCCCTGGCACATAATAAAATATAAGTTGGTGAATGATTTATTGAAATAAACAAGCCTGTGGAGGAGGCTTGCTATCAGCACCTTACAGAGGAGGAAACCAAGCACAGTTGTTACTGTTGGGGGGCTATGTGAACTTGGGTGTTGCCCGGCAGCAGGGTGGGGGATAAAGGCGCAGAAGGTAATTAGCATTTTTCTTCCATTCTTCCTCATTGACGCAGCGAAGAAACACAGGTCAGTGAGATTTAGAAAAGATTTATTAAAAGTATGTTTTAGAAAGACAGAGCACGCTCCAATGAGGAACATGATTTTGAGGGAGAGAGCTGTAACAACCCAGAAATTGGAATCTGAATTATATTTGGGCCGCGATGGGTGGTTACAAAGGCGTTTCTAGGTGATTGGCATGTGAGGTCATTTTGATATCCACTTAGCTGCTGTATAACTCTTCGCCTAATGCTCATGTACTTACCCAGAATTCAGTCTGTTATAATTAGA
Source organism: Rousettus aegyptiacus (assembly GCF_014176215.1). Taxonomy (NCBI): domain Eukaryota; kingdom Metazoa; phylum Chordata; class Mammalia; order Chiroptera; family Pteropodidae; genus Rousettus; species Rousettus aegyptiacus. Next base: position 15,608,431 of record NW_023416285.1, read on the forward strand.
TTCATAAACTCCTGGGCATTATATTGACGGTATTATAATGATGGTATAATGAGTCTGAGGTTCTGCCAGATTAAACCAGCTATAGATTATGGTTCTCCTGTCCTTTGTCTCTGGGGATGCAGGAAGGATTGTCTAACTTCCAGTAGGGTGTTCTCTGGGTAATCTATAGGCTGGGTCTCTATTCCTTTGCTCCCCTGTCATTCATGTCTGACTAACTACCTAACACAATGATAGAGCAAAAATCTAAAAACAGTGTTAGCTCACTCTAAAGTTTATGGTGTTCACCACCACGCTAATAACTGCACAATTAATAGGAATTATGGTCATCTTTTAGAGGAAATTTACTTGGAGTAGTTTATTAAGAACATATAATACTACACCAAAATAATAAAAATGAAATAAGCATAGTGCTATGGAAATTCAAGCATCCATTTTCCATGCATGTACAGCGTCTTCATTTTCTCCAACAATGTTCTCAAACATATTTCCAGACTGTGATAATCTTTTTTCTTTTGAGGGGTGTGGGGTGTTTGGTGGGAGGTGGAAGGCTAGGTGACATTGGTAATGATGAGCTAGAAGATTCTCTGTCCCCAGTTTAGCCAGTTATGAGGGCTTTTTTGCTCTTTTCATTTCGGTGACATTTTTGAATTGTACTAAAAATTGTATCCTGCCCAGAAACATTCAGAAAATATGTTGCAGGGTGCACAAGGGGATGTTCAGTTAGTTTAGTTTTGAGTAATGGGAATGGAAGTGGCTTACTCTGGGAACCTTGTCTGTATTTCAGTTACCTGATTACCATACTGTTTATAAATTGCATGCAGGTAGGAATTTGAAATCCCACGGCCATATTTTTTCACTTACCCAGTGCTCCCTTGGTTTATATTTTTGCCCCAGCTCTTACCGAGAACATGAGAGGCAGTATGGCATAACAAAGAGCATATAAACTGTAGAGTTACACAGATGGGGACAGCACATTTTTAATTTTCATACTGACGATGGGAAACAAGTTTTTAAAGCACATGAGAGATTTTTTTGTTTTCAATACACATTTAATCACAAAATAGAGAGCCAGAGTTTGTCTGTTTGGTTTTCTATTGGTTTATTTATTTGGCAGTTAGAAAAGAGAAATTTAGAGTATACTAGGATTTGGCATTTTTTCCCTAAATATTTGTTTCATAAGCTCATAAGAAATATTGTAAGGGCAAAGTCATAGTGAAAATACACCAGGATTACATATAATCGGTCATCAATCAGCAATATCATTCCCCAGATATGTCAGGTAAAATCATTTCTCTTATTCTTAGATGAACATTATATAATATTTCATATTGGTGCAGCCCTGACAAGAAAATAGAAAGTGTGTTACTTATGTGCACACACACACACATTCATACACAGCCATCTTCATATACACACAACAGAGTAAGAGAAGAAAATTAATGAGGTCATTTAACCAATGGGTTATTTGGGAATCGGTGGGTTACTAGTTGACAATTTAGTTGTTTGGTTTAATTCAACTGGTTATCTTCAGAATAAATGCTTACAAGTCAATCTCCATTTTTTACCATGCTAATTTTTGTGTTGAGACAAAGTTGGAGTGCAAAACCGATAATCAAACTCGACCGAACTGGCTACTTAATTACTTTGCTCTGTGACTTTGGAGCATCTTTAACCTTCCTAATAATTAATGTACTCGAATAATGTAACAATGTGATTAGTAACATAGTCATTTTGCCAGGGTGAATGGATCAATAAATCAATCTAATAATGACTATTTACTGATCGATTGACTTAGGTTTAACACTGTGCATGAGGTATCATTGTTTTATTTAAATTCTCCTCACAGATCAGCAGAGACGACAACAGAAGCCCCGAGATTTTGTCTTCACTTTTCCACCAGCTGTGTGATCTTGTTCTGGCCATTTATTTTTGCATGTTCTCAGTTTTATCAGTAATCAAATATCAACCTGTGACAAGACAAGCATAGCTTTTTAATGTTCTCATATTCTAAGAGATTTTATACATGATAATCATGATTATGAGAAAGATAATGATAGAAACTAATACATACTGTATTAGAAACTAACGCAAACTAATACATAGGGTGTTTACTCTATGCAAGTATTATAATAAGTATTTTACATATATTTAATCTGCACAAATGCCTTAGGTGTCAGAATTGTTAGTTTTCTCATATTATAGATAAGGAAACTAAATTTGAAAAAAAAAACCCACTAATAATTTAACAAATGTTTACAGTTAGTAAATGCCAAAAGAGGTCATAAACCCGTTTCTGCTCATACACATTCTGTGTTGCTCTCCCTCCATTGTGCAGCCACTTTTCACAAACACCATCCACCACGTATTCCCTTGTTATAGGCATCAACAAGACAGAAGTAACTGTCTCAAGACTTAGCAAAAAATATGAAATAAAATAAGTCCACATTAATTTGCCCACGGGAATGGTGGCTTTTCAATTAGAATTAGACGAGTAGAGAAACTTTCACAAGTGGAGTAGGAATTGCCTCTGTGCCCAACTTTTACCAAATGGGCATTATTCAGAAAAGACCGACGCCTACAGAATTGGTACAGGCTTGGAAAACTTTAGAAACCCAGTCACAACTGCAGGATTGCGACTCATTAAATTTAATGATGTTAACCAAGTGATTTGACCACAGCTCCTTCTTAAAGCTCAGACTAATTAGGCCAAACATAAGGCTTCTTTATAAAGAAGGATTTCTCTGTAGTACACCACTGTTCTAGAATTTGAAAGGTGCTTCAACATATATTGGCTCTTCAGAGCAAACTTGATTCAACTGATGTATCTTTCCTCCTGTGCACAGGGAAGATCAGCATAAAACCCAGCACTTTTGCTAATTCCCAGTGGAGCACAGACACCTGGAAGAAAGACATGATTTTTTTTACCACCTACAGGTTTCCACTGGGAAGTGGAGAAAAGAAATAGAACCACCGAGACCAAGAGGAGAAAACATTAATAAGTGGTGCTGTCATTTCAGGAGAAAAGGTTTTTTGAAACAAACACAATAAGAAGCATCTCTAGGACAGTCGTGCAATATTCTTTTCTTCTACTGTAAAGGAAAAACACGACAAAGCAGAGAAGCAAAAGAGGACTGGAAAGAGAGATAAATAAAATAACAGGTCAAGCTCCCGGAGTTGTGTTTTAAAAAAGAGAAAGAAATAGTGAAAGGAAAAGAAAATTTAGTCTATTTTTTAATGTATTATATATGTACAGGTATATGTGACTAGGGCCATTTGTATATTATGTATCTGTAGAAAACAGCTCTGGTTAAAAAAATAAATTATGCACCCAGGAGCTTATGCATTCCAAGTCATTTGTGTGTTACAGACTGTCAAATGTAGGCTCTCTAAAATACAGATTCCAAAGCAAGACTGTAAAAAGAAAACAGTAATCAAGTTATTGATTTGGAAAAAAGAAGCAACATGTAATCCTTTTTAGTACTCCCTACTAATGATCTATTATTTATATTTTTCCCTGGCATATATTAGATTTTCCCTCAAAATATAGTTGTTCCTCTCTTTCTCTTTGTGTGTGTGTGCATGGGTGTGACACTTTTAAAAATTGAGGGTGATCGATTATATTATTTTGGTAAATTGTACCAAATAATCTGATCATTGTTATATTCATTTTAACATAAACAATCACTGAAATGTGTATCCTTTCAACATGTACTTTTTTTTTTTTCATTTTTAGAGGATATCCTGAAATTATCATTAGAGATTTTGTGTATGCTTCACAGAAACTAGTTATAAAAAAAAAACACATTCATATTGATAAACTTAAAATGAACTAAGATTTCCATATTTAATTTTTAATTACCAACTTTTTTTTCTATCATCAGCCCACAGCGACAGTATCTCTGTTGACACATATTAGGCAGCCTGTCTCTGATGTTATTTTTAAAAATTAGAGAACTATGTCTGGTCCAGGTTATATACCCCTAGTTTTGCACATTACACTTACTTGATAATAAATTTCATTTATTAAAAAAAAATAAAGTGACTTAAATGATAGTCCTAGATGCTGCAAATAATGATCTCAGATGGAAAAAAATAAGCTACCTGAAGCCTTAAACACTTTTTTGCTAATCTGCCCACAGAAGCAATGCTATAGAAAAAGTAACACTCCAGTGATTTAATTATTGCTCTTCATTATATATGTGGCTTAATATAGTGTACAGATCAGAAATGACAGTATAGTCATCTTCTTCCTGTTAAAATCTATAGCGTACTCATAAATAAAGCTCTCAATTTATTATCGTTGCTACCAAAATGCCCACATTCTCTGGAAGGAGAATGTGATACTCAGACATTGTATTGCCAGTTTTACTAACATGTGGTCTGCTGAGGGAATGCCTACACATTTCAGTGATATTTTAAGTATTTGCATAATAAGAGTCAAAATGTAGCCATGTAAGTATGTCCTTAGGAATCATCATAGCACTCTAGAATTGTATATTTGCAAAGGACATAAGATGTTACCAAATCTTTTCTATTTCTACATAATTGAATGATGGGGTTGTGAATATACCCTCAGTAATTGATACCACTTACTGAGCATCCTTCCTGTTTATAACTGCACTTTCTCATGTTGGTACTTAAAACTTATTTCCTGACTTCCAATATTTGCAAATGATTTGCCAGTCTGTTCCAGATTCCTCTTCTATATTCATCTTCCTAACAAAAGTTCTTATAACACTACATTTTATCAAAAAAGAAACTGTACGCTTTTTCAATGCCTACTAAATAAAGCAGTGATGATTATGCTGTTTCACTAGCCTAGAATTTTCAACTGTCTGCTTCCGTAGCTCTTTATGTGAGCAAATCCAACCTTTTCTTCAAGATTCTTTCAAAAGGCAACAATTCATTTATTTATTCTATCTATTAATTTAACCAGCATTCGTAGGCATCTATCAGGTGGCAGATGCGACAGTGACAGTGCATCAGATGAATTCAGCCCTCGGTCTAGTGGTCCTTACAGTCTAGGACCATTTCCTCCCCTTACAGCAGTTTCTTCTTTCTTTGCATTTTTCTAGCACTGTATTTGTACTTTGATAACCCTTTCTTTCTACTTGTAGTTCATTTTGCTTTCTTCATATGTGCATATGCAACACCATACATGTACTTATACTAAATTTATATTAATATTCATGTTTTAATGCTTCGTTTCCACTTACGTATTGCTATCTAAAAGACTACTCCAAAGCTATGTCTTAAAACTTCAGTCACTTGCCACTCATGAGTTCATGAAACAGGAATTTGGTCAGGGCATAGCAATGATGGCTTGTCTCTTTTGTTGTGATGTGTGATGACAGCTGAGGTGGCTAAAATGCCAAGGGGCTGGAAAATCCAGGGACTAGCCAAACACTTTTTTCTTTCTCTACAGAGTCTTTCCACAAGGAAGATAGCCTGAACTTCTTCATAGCCTGATGACCTCAGGGAAGCTGGAGTTCTTATATATTTGTTCAAGGTTCCAAAGATGAAACTTCTAAAAGTCTCAAGTAGAAACAGAAGCTTTACAGAGACCTGGCATCAAAATTCACTCATTCCACATACTATTATTGAGGCAAGTCAAGAAGGATAGCCCAGATTTAGGGTATTTTAATGTCTTAAAACATCAATTACAGTTTCTAGTTGCCCAGGTAAGGAGTTTGGAAGTTGCCAATCTGTCCTGATAACAAATAAAAAACTAAACACAAGTCATATAATTTTCAAACTAAAAAAAAAAAAATCAAAACCAATAAAATACTGATAAAGCAATAATAATAATAATAATAATAATAACAACTTATCTATAGGGGAATAAAGATAAGTATTATATTTGACTTCTCCTCAGAAACCAAGAAGAGGGTAGAGTGAAATATTTAAAGTGTTAAGGGGAAAATCCCACCAACCTAGAATTCTGTACCCTGCAAAGTTACTCTTCAAAAGTGAAGGAGAAATAGATTTTCCCAAAGAAAAAGTGAAAGAATTTTTGCCAGTAGACCTGCCATGCAAGAAAAGTTGAAAGAAGTTCTTTAGAGAGAAGGAAAATAATATAGTTCTGAAACTCAAATCTACATTAGGTAAGGAAAAGGAACAAAGAACGAATAAGTGAAAGTAAAATAAAAACTTATCTTTCTGATTTTTGTGTATCTAATAGATAACAGTTTGTTCAAAATAATAATAGCAACCATATATTTAATTATGTATGCTTAATAACATTATATATACATGTGTTTATGTATGCTTATGCATTAAATGACAATAATTACGTAAGGGACAGGAGGGAGGAATTAGAATTATTTTGTTATTATAAGGTACATTGTCTGTGAAATGGTATAGTGTTATTTGAATGTGGTTTTAGATGAACTATAAATGTATATTTCATACTCTAGGGCAACCACTAAAAATAATTTTTAAAAAGTGTAAATGAAATGCTAAGGAAGAGAATATGGAAATAAAAGAAGAAAAATAACAATGGTAACAAATGACAAACAATAAAGAATATGCTAGTATTAATTCAGCTATATCAATAATCACATAATTGAACATCGAAGGTCTAGCTAGATGTACCATTTAAAAGACACAGATTATCAGAGTGGGTCAAGAAACAAGACTCACTTTAAATATGAAGACACATATAGATTAAAAGTAAATGGATAGAGAAAAATATACTAACACAAAAGGAAAGCAAGAGGAGCCATATTACTTTAAGACAGAGCAGACTTCCAACCAAAATATATATATATATGTAAAATGCAGAACTATGTAATTCCCAGAAGTTAATATAGGAGAAAACTTAGATGACATTGGTTATGGTAATGACTATTTAGATATAACACCAAAGGCATGATTTATGAAAGAAATAATTGATAGCCCGAACATCATTAAAATTAAAAAATTATGCTTTGTGAAAGATTCTGTTAAGAAAATGAAAAGACAAGACACAGTCTGAAAGAAAATATTTGCAAAAGTAAAACTGAAAATAGACAGCAATCCAAAATATGCAATGAAATCTGAAAACTCAACAATAAGAAAACAACTCCATTAAAAAATGGGCCAAAGACCTTAATGGACACCTCACTAAAGAAGATATACAAGTAGCAAATAAATACGTGAAAAAATGCTCACATCACATATCACTAGAACAATGCAAATAGAAACAATGAAGAAACCACTATGTACCTATTAGAGATGCCAAAATCCAGAACACTGGCAATGCCAAATGCTGGTGAGGATGTGGAGCCACAAGAACCCTCATTCATTGCTGGCGGGCATGCAAAATGGTACCGCCACATTGGAAGACATTTTGGCAGTTGCTTACAAAACTAAACATTCTCTTACCATGTGATCCAACAGTCATGCTCTGTGGCATTTTTACCCAAAGGAGCTGAAAACTTGCGTCCACACACAATCCTACACATGGGTGTTTAGAGCAGCTGTATTCATAATTGACAAAACTCAGAAGCAACCTTTAGTAGGGCAGTGCATAAACTGTAGTCCATCCAGACAATAATTATTCAGTGCTGAAAAGAAATGGGATATCAAGCTATGAAAAGACATGGAGGAACTTTAAGTGTACATTACTAAATGAAAGAAGCCAATCTGTAAAGGCTACATAGTTTAGGATTCTAAAAGGGCAAAACTGTGAAGACAATAAAAGGAACAGTGGTTGGGGCAGGGGATGGATAGTCAGTGCACAGATTTTTAAGGCAGTAAAAATTCTCTGGATGATGCCAAGATGATGGATACCTGCTATTATATATTTGTCCAGGTCTATAGAATGACAGCACCAAGAGTGAACCCTATGGAGTAAACTATGGGCTTTGGCTAATTATGATGTGCCAGTGTAGGTTCATCAATCATAACAAATGTACCAATCTGCTGGTGGCGTTGATAATGGGGGAGGCTGTGTATGTGCAGGGCAGGGAGTATAAGGGAAATCTCTGTACCTTTTCCTTAACTGTGCTGTGAACCTTTACTTACTCTAAAAAAATAGTCTTAAAAAATCAATCATTTTATGTCTCATGATTTTGTAGAACAGGAATTTAGTCAAGGCACAGCACTGATGACTTATCTCTTAATGATAAGAGCACCAAACTGTTAGCCATCCTTAAACCACTATCGTATGGATCTTGTGTTTCCCAGAAGACAGGACATCTCTGAGCGCATCTTTGTGTTACTTCAGGTGAATGTTAGTACAATTAACATTAGCTCTTGCCACAGAGTTCACAGTCTCAGTGGCTTAACATTACAAAGTTAATTTTTCATTTACCTTAAATTCTAGTGCCGGTTATGAGGTTCTTGTGACTGTTGTTCTCCAAGCAGTGACTCATGTAGTTGGGCTTCTTCGGTCTTGTAGTTAGGCCATCCAGAGCATGTGGCCTCTGTGTAACCACAGTAGGGTAGTGGAGAGCTAAAAGATTATTTGGCATATCTGGGGCGTATCTGGATGTTGCTTATATCATTTTGTCCTCATTCTGTCGGCCACAATATAGCCATATTTTCTAGTTTCTTATTTTCCCAGTGAACAGGAGACTGGAAAATATCAAGGAACACTCAAATATTTGAACTAGTGATTTCTGTTACAGACCTTTTCCTTCTTTCTATATAGTCATTGTGTCTAATATCAAGATCATCTGGGTTATTTCTAATCCTTCCATTAGCCTAATCAGTTTGTAAAAATTCATTCCTCCTCTTAATTTAAATCTAGTGATTTATGAACAAAAAGTAGAACATGATATATGTCTGATGGAGCAGGACAATTAACCCTCCCATATGTTTCTCGTACGTACCAAAGTACATACGAGAAACACGCAAGAGTGAACCCTTTTGCTTCCTTCTATCTTAGTGGTACCTAGCTCTGGTCTGAGTCCTTCCTTTGCTAGCACCCATTTTGGCCAAATCTGGAGAAGGAGTAGGAGTCTGTGGCAGACAATGTTTCATGCACATCCAGTATTTTTCCTTCTCTAACCTTTAGCTGAATCATTTTTTCAAAAAATTGGGTTCCTTTCAGTGGAGAACGGTATTTAGAAACCAAGATTTGGGCTCTAGTTCTGCTCCTTCTAATGAGGTTTATGGTTTCATTTTTCAATACATTTTCATATATAACAGAATAGGCTTCTGATCGACTTATCTTCATTGAGTTCTATGTATCAGTAATTGAAATTTTTTGAGACACAAATTTCTTAAATATTTTTTTCTTCTTTATTGGTATTAAACCTCTCTGTGAACTTAATGGTGGCTTCCTTAAGACTATCTAGTTTAAGGATGAAGTTAATACCTACGCTGTTATCTTTGCCCTGATGACACTCTATCCAAACAAAAAATTTTATTAGGATTTTTATTCAAATGTGATTTATATCATTTCTAGCAGCAGTAAGATCTTACAAATCTAATTACTCAGAGTGATCATATTTGTTTTACTTTAACTGAATTTTAGTAAACATGAAGAAAACTTCATAGGACATAAGTATATATAGCTTTGTATAATTTTGAAAATTGACCGTGTCTGTGTAACCACTACCAACAACAAGAAATGGAACATTATAAGCTCCTCCAAAATCCTTCCTCATACCCTCTTCTGGGTATTATCCCACTTTCACCCCCAAAAGTAATCATTGTGCTGACTTGTACTATTGTATAATTAATATTGCTGAATTTTGAACGTTACTCAAATGAAATCCAACCAAATATTCTCTAGTGTCTGGCTTCCTTGATTCAAAATTATGTTTGTGAAACTTAGCTATACTCTTTATATGTTGTAGTTATATAATAGATATTATGCTGTATAATATAATGTTTTGTGAATATTCCACAATGTATTTATATACCCTAATGTTGATGGACATTGGAGTAGTTTTTAGTTTTGGGCTATTATGAAGGCAACTGCTGTGAACATTCGTATACATGTATTTTGGTGAACGTGTATATGTTCTGTTTGTTATATACTTAGAAGTGAGAATGCTGAGTCATAAATATACATATAATCAGTTTTGTAAAATACTGCCAGTTTTCCAAGGTGGTCATACTAAATTACACTCCACTAGCAGGGTGCAGGAGTGTTATTTCCTTCCAGGCCCTGAATCTCTGTTTTCAATAATCTCTTTATTGTCTTCGATTTCTGCTTGCACTCAAGACAATATTTCCTGGTCTTATTTGTTTTCTTCAATACCTTGCCAAATGGACCAAAACATATTACAACATTCTGTTATTTGATGTACTTTCCCTAGATCTACTATCTCAGAAAGTGCATGGCTTGTCTCCGCCTTTAGAACAGACAGTGGGTTTTCCAAATGTTTGTCCACAGCGTACCACAGATGAACATTTTGTAGCTGCCAATATCAGTTGCCTCACTGCACACTGCCTGACCACTAAGTCAATGCAACATGTTTTAGTTTTTAAAGTAGCACACAACTTCAAGGGCTGATTCCAGTACTCAGCAACGAACCATCATTTGGAACTACAGTAAAGAAAATCTGAAATCATAGTAGGTTAACTTAACAGAAGTTTACTTTTTGCTCACATCATACACTGATTCAAAGCAGTTGGCTCTCTGTCTTCGAGACATGTGGCCCCTGTAATCACCAAAACAAGGGAAGAGAAAACTCGAGGTTCACGTGAAATATTTTTTGGATTGTTTATAGTAGTGGCTTTTATCAGTTTCACCTAAACCCTATTTTTGAGTCCCCAGACCCACCAGTTTCAATCTGAGTGCATGCTGAGAGGTTGAGGAACCTACGGATATTTGGTAGCAATAACGATCTGTGCAAAGCAGCACATCAAAGCTTTATGAGCATGAGTCTAATAAGTGGACATGAAAGCAAAAATGAATCCTCTGTGTTGTACCTCAGTACAGGTGTGAAACATGAAAGAGATGTAATTTCTCAAATCACTCACTCATTACCTCTCACTTGTAATTTTATATACATATGTTATATAGAGAGATATTTATATATTTGCTATGTATTACATATTATATTTAATAGAGCATACATCTCAATATCAAGTAGTCAACAATATAAGTATCTAAACTTCAAATGATGACATCATGTTGACTTTATTGTTTTTTTTTCCACAGAAGCAGCCATTAATTATGAATCCCATAGGCAAAGAAATGAAATCAAGGAATGTTCCGGCCACTTATTGCTCCTAAATTTTACTAAGAGGAAATTAGTGGGAACTGATCTCAATTAATGAGATAGAGTCTTCTGAATACTTTTCTTCATGTGCTACCTCTAGGAATTAATTCCTACCTCCAATTCTCTACCTAATTGGCAGAGCCAGCAAAGTTAATGGCTCTTTCGAGAGCACTTTTATAATTTATTAATCATGTTTTAATTACTATTTGTCAATGCTCACACAGTTTGTTTAAAATAACATTATAAATAGCTGCTCTTTATAATTTCTATTGGTTTTACTGGTGAAATCTTCATTATCATTGCAGTTTCTTCAGTACAGCTATGTTTAATTATTAGTTATTTTCACCTTCTAAGAATTATTCCCTACTATAATGTGCTAATGCTTTTCTCGATTTCCTATATTTTTAACCACTGTGCTGCTTACCCAATGGTTCATCAAACAATGTTCGTTGAATTGAAATGAATGTAAAATAAGGATTTTATATGTATTTGCCAGTTTGTATAATTTAAATTAAATTCAGTTACATATATAACCAAGAGAAAAAAAATCAATAGCGAACACACATTTTTGTTCTCTCTTCTAAGATGGCAGAGATAAGTAGTCCAGGGTTGCTTTGTCAGTACTATAGATTTGTTCAGGTCTTGGGCCATTTTCTTATTTCTACTCCACTTTCCTTAAAGTGTGGCTCTTGATCATATGGTTTAGGATGGTTGGTAGAAGTCACATGTCACATCTGCTTTACAGGCACTAACACGAAGATACAAAGGGGAAATAGACAAAGGATTCATACAAACTCTCTTTTGAGGTTGTCCAGAAAAGGCCGCACACATTCTACTTCCATATTTTTGGACCAAGCATATTTACAAGGTAATACCTAGTTCCAAGGGAATTTGGAATATGTAGTATTATTTCAGAAGGTCAATGCTGGGGAAAATGTAGGGTTTTATAGATGAGGAAAAAAGTTTTGTACATATGCAGGTCTAGGAAACCTTCAGTCTTTGTCAAAACTGGAGGAAGAAAAGCTAGAATCCCTGAGAAGTTCAGAATAATAGTTCATGATCACTGGTTTAGAAGTCAGAATGACCTAGGTTTGAAATCATGCCTGAGTGTTTTTTAAGTGTGTGAACTTGAATAATTAGCTCTTCCTTAAGTTTCAGTTTACATACATGTATAATAAGCATAAAATTTCTCTAATATTTTTTCTTTTTTTTTTGAGGTTTAATAAGATTATGTAAGACCTAAGTTTTAATCACTCAAATGAAATTTCTCAGTATCATTATTGTTTTCTTACTTTTACCAGAAATTGCATTATTTAGTAGGAGAAAAATGGACTTGTAGTAAGAACACATGGTAAGATTCCACCAATCATACTGTCTTCCTGAGGATCAGTGTTCTTATCTGTAAAACAGGTCAATCAATAGTCTTTCTTATTGTTGTGTCGAGAATTAAATAGACTATCATACATTAGATTTTCCTATATGTAATACAGACTTAGTATATATTGGCTTTTTTTGTCCCCATTCGAAATCATATATATTTAACTCTTCTGTGTAAATGGATTAAAATATATTTATTGAACTCCCAAAGCTCACAAACAGATTTATTGAATCCTTCAAATCTAGAAATATATTTATTGAATCCCCCAAGCCCAGAAAATGCTGAAATTTCAGTGGTGGCTGCTTACCTGACTGATGTGCAGGTATTTAGAGTGGATTAGGTCTATCAAAATTTACTGTTCTATTGGGGTTTTCCTCTGAAATTCAGTAGCATGAGTTTTAGAATCGAGTACGTGAGTTACTTCTTATCTTACCTTTGAAATTATGATTAGAGATCAAGAAATGACCTTTACTGCACTAAGTTAATATAAATGTGCAAAAAATATGAGGAGAAAAATGCCTGATATGGCACTTAGTAGGGGCTCAATAAATATTTGATGAGTAATTAATTAATGATAGGATAGATGAATGAATATATTTATGTCCTCTTCATAGCTTCATCCCTTGAGTCTTTTCTACCTAGGAATCTTCAGGAACTGATGATTTGGCCTCTGCATGGTTGCAGTTATGTTTCTTGTGTTTATTAGATTCTAAGTCATACTGGCAGCTCTCCTCTTTACTGTTAGGTTTGGTGAATGTTACAGATTCCACTAAATGAACCATAGCAGATATACAATGAATCTTTGCCAAGGGGATGGTATAAATTGGGACAATTACTTCTTGGAGGAATCAGTTTTTCAGTAAAAACCACATAGCACTGGTAAACTGCAATAAAAAAAAAAGGCTTGTTTTCCTGAAGACTATCAAAGTAACTTCATAATCATTGGATTGTTGATTAAATTGATTTGAGAAATCTGTATCCTTTCATTCAGTTTGGTGGCTTATTAATGCCTTTTCTAATTAAATTCTTCTTGATATTAAGCAAATAAATTAACTTCTTTGGTTCTAGTTTCCCATCTGTAAATGAGAGGAACACAAGTATATTATCTGAAGTTCCTTTCTTCTCTAACATTCTGTGATTCTAACAATATGTTTGGGCAACTCCATAGTAGCCCTAAAATCTAATCTTCCACTCACTGCAGGAATCCCTCTCCTTTTTTTTTTTTTTTTTTTTTAAGTGTTTGCCTGAGGGTTATGCAGTTTCAGCTTGAAAACTCTCCTATTATAGAATACCTTTTGGGTTCAACAACTCCACTGTCAGCTTCTAATTATAAGACAGTTCCTCATTTTGAGACACAGCCTCTTCCTAGGTAATTTCTACCCATTTGTTAAGTTTTGCTTCGTTGGGGAAAAGTGTAACATCTCATTGCTCTGCCAGGCTATCAATTATCCATACCTGTCACGTCTACCCTCGCTTCTCATAAACTTACATGACAAGATTTCTTGTCCTTTAAGATTTGATAGTCTCTTCTAAATCCAGGATTAATGAACTTCAATAGATTTGCCATAAATCTGTGCCTCCCAAAACAAACAAAAACCACTAAAAACATAGCTCAATGGGATGGGCAGCAAAGATAGATTATTTACATATTTAGTCCTTTTATTTTGCCAAGAGAATATATTGTGATTTTGAAGGTAGAAAACTAACTCTTGATTTTACTTTATAAGACATTAATTGTGAACTTTCCCAAGTCACTTAGCCTAAGAATGCATTCCCAAATGTAAGGTCATTGTCATCATCGTCATCATCATTATCACTATCATACATGTATCTGATATTATGATACAGTGTAAAATAATTTGAAATTTTAAAGTTTTATATGTGCACGACTGTAAAGTTTTAATAATAACTTTTGTATTTGTGCATGACATCATTGCCACATAATTTTTTTTAAAAAACATATTTAAAAATAGAAGAAATAAGAATTTTTCTTGATTTGATAATTTCTAAGAAGGGAGTGTTTAAACTGTATCTATACATATAAACACTGCCACACAATTCAAAGTTTTAATAAATTATTTTATTTAAATATAATTGAGAATTACTTATTATAAACACCTAGGTTAACAATGGTCCTAGAAACAACAATATTTATATTTACTTTTAAAAATTATAATGATGACTACCTTAAAGCCATTAAACTCTGGAATATATAATATTTTTTTTTTTTTTTTTGCAAATTTAAGAGTTCAGACTATTGTTCAGGTAGCATGTTAAATACACCGAAGGAAAGAGTTTACAAATTCTCTGTGTGTGAATTCTTATGAGATGTGTAGAATATAGTCCATATTTGGGGCATAAGGACCATTAAGAGGATTTTACACTATTTGGTTAACACCTGTCTTTTCTCTTGGCAGTTTACAGCTTAACATACTATCAAGACCATTTGATTTTATTTTTGGAATAAAAAATTGTATTCCAAATTTCTTCCTGGTTTCTCTAATAAAACTACAAATATAGCTGCCAGAGGAAGGAAATGTTATCCCTTGAATATCAAATGATCATAGAAAGTAATAGATAATGATATTAGTACTACAGTACATATAGTAAATGCATTTACTGAGAATTCACGTTTGACTACAAAATTCTTAGTGGAACATGTTTCATACTTTTTATTCCCTGTGCAATATTTTTGCCTATAAAAACATTTAGATTAAAAAAGCCATGCTTCAATTTTTTCTTATTGTACTGAAGCCATCAGTTGGTCTTTAAACAAGATGACCAATTTGTATTAATGCCCCAAATGGACCATATTATGTAGTTTTGCTATTTAAAAGTTATTTATAGTACTACATTTAGAGTGATTTTGCTGTTTTGCACCCTGGTCAGTATGAGAGTTTGCTGTATACTAAGAGCAACAATGAATCACTTTTCCAGGCAAAAATGAATCAGTTCTATGAAAAGGGCTAGAAAGAAACTTGGGACAGCAGCTGGTTCTTGAGTTTAGATAAGTTTTCCTTCAGAAAATGGGAACTCCATTATCATTTTAAGGCAATCAGCCCTACTTAAGATATCAGCAACTGACATTTAGTACATTGTGAACCCACACTATTCATTTTTCATCAGATGACATTGTCAAAGCAGTTCTCTTCCAGCAAACCTCATTTTGGTACTTAACAGCCTTTCATCTCAGCTGCTGGCCGCAGAAAGCCTCTCTTTTCTTCTCCCAGGAGTCCACCTGCTGGCAGTATGTCTGGTTTGGAGATGTTTTCTGATGGTTCTATGGAGGTTTACCTATCCCGGTACTGCAGGGTTTTTCTCTTGGGATGACTAGAGAAAATGTATGTTGTTATTCACCCATACCGATGTATAGCATCTTGCTCGGTGTGACAGAGGTTTGAAAGTGGGTCTGTGTACTGAGAGCCATGTATACCATCTAGGAAGTACCAATCTGATACAGTAGTAGAATGGCCTGTTAAAGCCACCGAAGCACTGAATCAGGGCAATATTCTGTGAAGAGTATCTTGAGGATGTGGTATACACACTGAAGAGAGGCCTCTACCTGGTCTATGTTCCCCAGAGCTGGACTCAGGCGTAGTCCCCTTACCATCACCCCAGTGACATGCCGGTGGTCTTTCTGTGTCTGTCCCATGTGTCTGGGCTCTTGCCAGTGTCCACACAGCAGGTGTGTCCATCGCACTGCAAGCTACTTACCCTCTTTGGTTCTCTTCAAATAAGAAATTAACTTTCTACCTGAGTTTGCTGTAAGAGTTAAAGTAGATGAAGTATAAATGATATAAGACATAGGAGGCTGTTCAGTAAGTATTGATTTTCATCTTTTATTTGAAATTATATTTAATTAAAAAAACATTTGGAAACATACTATCAAGACCATTTGATTTTATTCTACTTAAAATCTATTATTTGGTTTGTAACTTAGAAAGATTTAGGAGAAATTTGAACTCACTCTTTTGTCTTAGTTTATATTTTATAATGAAATTTTGAGCAAAGTGTAAAATTTAGGAATTCAAAACTATTTTTTCTAGCTCTGCTGTAAAAAATGGCTTTATAAAGCTATTTTATAAAGGTAATTCTTTTCATACTATTGAAGACCATAAATAATCTCTGTTCTCTGAAAAAAAATAGCATTTGTCTTTGACTTAAAAATGCTAAGATATTATGCATATATTAGGCTCTAGATCAGCTTCTAGAAAAAGTAAATATATAACTAATAATAAGCAGATTTTTACTATTTTACTTTATACTGTCCTAGGTTGTAGTCATAAACAAACAAAAAAACAAACAATTTCACTTTGGAAAAATCATTTGTGAAGGGTAAATCAAAAAAATATAGAGTAAAAGAGAAAAAGGGATATTTAGCATTACTCCTAAATTTGCATAACCTTAAACAGCCAGTTCTTTCTGTTGAACACCAGTGGACATCAGGTTTCATTCCATTTTCTTCAGTGAAATGTTTTCTTTGGGGTATCGTTACTTCCTCTACTCCCTCCATCTTTTCAATTTAGCAAATTATACATTTATTAGATGCCTACAGTTATAAAACACTAAAAGCTGCTATATAAGGTTATAATGATGTATAGGGGATGAGCCCTGCCTTGAAAGAATTTTGATTTAGACAGTAAGTCACATGAGTAAGTTGTGGCAGTATTGCTTTGGGTGACTTAAACAGAGTTCATTAAAATGTTCACACCCTTTGAATATTTATCTTTTCAAATATATAAAGATTCTTTTCAGTAAGACATCCAAATAGTGGGGGGGAAAATGCCTTAAAAAAATAGATTGGTGACTTTGGCTTTGCTTATGAGCATCTTTCTGTTGCTCTCTCATCACTTTTTTTGAATCATTTCCTAACCAGAACTTTGTTTGGAAAGGACCTTGTGTTTCCTGAGTCTTCATCGGGGTTTCCTGATTGTTTATGAGTGACTGAGTTGCAGTTTGGCCTTGGAATGAATTGCAGTCATTTTTTTCCTTCAACAAATCAATAGTTTGATTTTAGATGTTGCTAGAATGATACACTTGGCAATATGTGGATTCAAGGGTGGGAGTGAGACGGAATAAAAAGAAACACAGGCATTTAATAGTATACTTACACATTATATTCCGTAAAGATATAGGGCAAGTTAAGAACCTCTTTCTGTTTTTAAAATTAGAGTGAATTTATGCAAAATGTATGTACGATAGAAAAAAAGTCTGAGAGTACAAAACTCAAAAGAATAATTAGGTATAAATGTATGTGCTCGTGTGTGTATTTTAAGACTGTATTTTTTAAAACAATTTTAATTTTATTGCGAAATTGAGGAAAGTTGCCATCATTTCCCGTATACTCCTTGCCCCACACATGCACGGCCTCCCCCACTATCGACATTCCCCCACCAGAGTATTACATTCGTCACAAGTAATGAACCTACGCTGAGACATCTTAGTCACACAAAGTTCACAGTTTATATTTTAGTTCATACTTGGTGTTGTATATTCAGTAATCAGATACCAGGACAACAGCATTAACCCTCACGGCCACCACAGGTGACCTGTTGTGATCCATGGGGCCGAGTAAAAGAGAACATAAGTTCTTGGGTGAATTATTCCACTACGTTCTCAGAATAATGTAGTTTTGAGCAGGATGAGGTGTCATATTGTTTTGAACATACTGATAAATTTTATCTGTCCAGGATTTTAATTGTCTTTGAATCCAACAGGCCTAAATCATGGAAGTATTGCTCTTTAAGTAGGTGCTTCAGGAATTTCTCAGACGCGGTGGGGTCTTTGATGATGGTCTGTCTAGAGCCTTAGCCATGGTTCTTTTCTCACCTTCTTATAGGACTGTTCAGCCTGCTCAGAACTAGAGTAGTTGACCAAGCATTTAAATTTCTCTTTGACCTTTGTATACAGATTGTCCACATAGGCCTGGAAGAAGTGATGACAACCAGCGAATTTGTCATTACTTAGCCATTCCAGTGCTTTCAGGGTGAGAGGCTTCAGCTATTGTTCAGTATCAGACAAATTCTAATATCGCCTCATATCCTTAGGAACCTTGAAAAGCTTCTTGCACTCAGCCATTGAGTCATGGCTAGATTTACATTCAAATATTTCTGATCTGGTTTGCCCAAACTTTGTTTTATTTGCATTGCCCTTGGAGAAGAATTCCCTTTCCTCAGGGTATTGAGTTAGAAGTAAGGTTGACTGAACCATTGGCTTTTCTTTTACAGCTGCTGGGACATCACCCAGGAAATATAAAAGCAACTGTAGAACCTTGTGTTTCTCATTGGGCAGGAGCATAATGACAGCATCAATTGCCTGGAGGTATGGATACTTGGTCAAATATTGGAAGATCTGTAGAAAAGTTTCCAAGAGTTTGTCCACCATTATAACCACAGGAAATTTTCCAAAGCACTGCTTTAATCTGTCTTCTACATTAATAGCACCCAGCTCCCTTGTAATCTATGACACTTTTATGTATCTGGCACAAAACCTGAATCTGGGACTTTACCACCTGCCTTTTATCAGTCCATGTGGTTGACACATGGATGCCAAGAGAGCGTATGTGCCCCAGGTCTGGACAATTGAAGCATTGTATACCCTTGACTTGAGTTTGTATCTCAGAAATTTCTGTGCCTTCATCTGGGACAATTTAAATCGATTAGTGTAAGTTCTGATACTTTAACAGAAACATTTAGGAATAAAAAGTACTTCTTCCTCCTTGGGGATTGTTTAAACAATTTAAAGTGATAAAATGTATACAGAAAGTTGTCAATTTAGCCACCATTGGGGAAGAACTTGTCTTAAGTTAAATAATAGATCTACATTATCACATCATATTACAGCTGAAGTATAGAGAAAAAAAGGGTCCTAACCATATCTTTTGAACTCTTGTTCCAAGCATATTTGAAGCCATCACTGCATAGGGACATTCTAGTAACTTGAGTCAAAAAATGGACTCTAATTTAAGCGTTTGAGTGCTCTTCTTTGTGATTTGCAATGCAACTAAAAATATCCTAACCATTAGCTTATTTGAATGTATAAGAATAATGAGATTTGGTTTTTCCCTTGTTAAGTTTCCTTCTTGCTCTAAACACACACACTTTCTATCTGCATAGTTGCATGTAGTACATAAAATATTTGGGAAGCAACTAAGATAGTTTGAGACATAATCTCATTCTCTATGATCAAGGTCATATTTTTTCAAGGAGCTTAGACTTGAAGTAAGAAGGATACATCATCACACATGAAACAGTTTGAAAAAAAATGCTAGGAACCATATAAATAAACATGAAATGAGTAGACAATATGGATATTAAACAAGGCAAAATAGAGTATAGAGTAAACAGTTTAAACACACACACATGCACACACACACATTTTAATTAAGAGGTTATTTGCAATTTAGCCTTTGAGGAATATCATCACTCAAGCCAGTAGGTAGTTATTGTGCTCTACAAAATGTTTTTAAAAAGAACTAATTTTTATGTAAATGTATGTTTTCTGCACAAAAGCTGCTTGGAGTCTAGAGGGGAAAATAAGATATAGAAGCATGTTCACTAGTGTGGCTTAATAATTGTTACCTGTACATATTTGCATTGCATGGTTTTGAGCCAGGTTTATTTGCCGTTTAATACTGGTTTGCCAATTCAGTAGGTGTGTGTTATACCAATTGTTTAACCTTCCTCAGCTTGTGCTTTTGTTTGTAAAATTGGCAATAATATTTAAGGTAATATAGTATGTGTAAAATACTGCTTTCTCTTTTTAGTATTAGTATTCAGGTTATTAGTATAGAGTAAATATTAATATTCAGGTTGCTTTGCCTTATGTCTTAGAGTTATGTCTAAATTTTATGATGAAACAGTTCTACATATTGGTACAAGACAGTGGAAATCTTGAAGAATGGTTTTCAGAGGAGAGTTTCAGCTAAGAGAAATGAACCCAATTTGCATATAGAATAATAAATGAAAAATAACCCTAATAATATGAATAAGACTAATATGGATATTGATTAAGTAGATATATTGCAATAACTAAATTAATATAGTTTGATTAAAGATATAATTAATATATATGCATATAGACATATGTTATCTAATAATAAATTCAGGTAAATAAGTTTAGACATGTTATATCAATATGTTACAATTTATGTATTTTTTTCTTTATACACTTATTTTTTAATCTAAGGGCTTGGCACTCAGTCAAAGCCACAGACCATTTTGAGGGTTCCGGCATACTGTTTTCTCTAAAGTTATCGTTAACCGCATGGGGCAGGGAAGGGCCGATTGTGGGAGTAAAGAGAGCACAGTCATATATGCTGATAAATATTGTCTAAAAAGGGATTGACTGTTTTATAAGGCTTGTTTTAAAAAAGGCCCTCATCTGTTTGTGTGTTTCTTATCTAACTTATCAAATAGCTCTTGGGTTTGGTAGAGAACAGCAGCTCTGAGTGCTTTCCTTTAGTCTCTTAAAATGATAGTGTCCTCGGTTAGCCAAGTCATTATTACCTTGGAAGTGATAAGACAATGTTGCTTTAAATAACTTTTTAAGGAAACGGCATCTTGCTCAAAGTCTAAAGTATTATACCAAGGAAACATATACATTTATTTTTATAAACTTATTTACATTTACATTAATATATTTAATAACTATATTTAATCTCTTGGAGTTGCCTCATTGGGCTTTTGTTATGCTCGGAGTTTAGAGGTGTGGATTTGCTCAGGGAGGATCCAAACACAGTATAAAGGCTACCACTTTCAATTAGCTATCTCCCAACTCACATGCTTAATGAATTTTTTTAAAAAATCAAACTCTGTTGTAAATGTTTTCCCAGTATGAATAGGAATAGTTTTGTAAGGAGAGTCCCAATAATTGATACATAAATACGATTGAATAACTAAATCTTTTATAAAAGAACACCTGTATTTACATGGTGCTTGAAGAACTTTAGAGTTCCGATTTATTGTACATAGTAACACTCTGAAAATCCCCTTTCCTCTTCTCCTTAATTTTTTTCATGGTATAAAATTGTTCCAAGTTATTGACTTAATAGTAAGTCCTCCAAATACTACCAGAAACTATCTCATGAAACATTTCAACATTTCTTCCTCTGTTCAGATTTTCCAACTCCTTTACTCCCAACTCTTTCCTGTGTAGATAATTTATGTTTTTTAGTTAAGTGATCTTCCCTCCTTTATTTGTTCTGCCTTGTCTCTATCTGGGTAAATAAAATTATATTTAGATGGGAAGGGATCAGAGCAGGGAAAAGACAAAAGGCAATGGAAAGTACTCAGACATTAATAAATCATCAGATGTATTTTGATCAGATGTATTTTAATTAGTTTTAGAACAAGAATTTTAAAAAATGAGTGGAAATAATATCAAGGAAGCTGAATAATTCCCAGTACATTGGTATTTTATCTTTGATAAGATTTTCTATACCATCAATATAAAATTCACTTATTTCAAATGGAGATATTCTTGGTGGGCTTTTTTTTTTGTATTTAAAAAAATACTATTAAGTGTCTACTGTGGTTTTGCTTTGAAAGTTCATGAATCAAACCTTAATGAATGTCAAAATTATAAGCATCTCTTTAAAGCCTTGTAACTCTTTTAATGTGTCTATTACACTATATTTCAATGATAATCAGTATCTATAACAAGAAACTCATCTCAATATCTCTGCCTGGGGCCAGGTACATCTTACCTCCACCATTGAATATTGTTATACTTGGTAAAAGGGCAGTCTTAGACAAAGTAATGATAGTTTTTTCTCCTTTTTTGCATCAACTTGAGTTTAATTTATTTGAAATTAGTATACTTTCTTTGTCAGTAAGTAACTTTATAATGGTGATAATCCCAAGGTTGAAGGAAAATAGAGTCTGAAACATGACACTATTTAGTATATGCTTTCATTTTTGAAGGCAGTCACCTCTAACTTTGTAGAAGTTAAAAAAAATAAATGATCCATTCTCAGTAAGGAGAACTTGAAATATATTCCAAATTCTAAAGGAGGATTAAGTATCATGAGAAATAGAGTGTAATAGTTAAAGAGTATGGGTTTTAGAGTCAACAATTAGTATAGTTGGGATTATAACTTAAATAACAATAATAACAGTTTATTGAGCAATTACCATGATACACACTGTGCTAATTCCTTTATGTGTATCAAGTCATTTAATATGTCTATCAATCCTATGAATTTGCTATTGTTATTTTGACTATAAAATTGAAGACTGCATCTTAGATAAAGATAAGTTACTCATAATTATGTAATAAATGAATGGAAAAGAAAGAGTTTAAACACATTTTATAATTCCAAAGCCCATGCACTTATTTACTAGACTAAACTGCCACTTTAATCTTGTGACTTACATATCAGCTGCAGAAAACAGAATGCTTCCAGCTCATTCAAGCAGAAGAACAACTGAATAAAGTGTATTGGGAGGCTCACGTCGTCTCCAGGAGGGTCAGAGTCAGGCTTAGAAGCTACTCATTACGAGTGTACCAACCACTCTGTGGGAGTTGCTGTGCAGACTCACCCAGCCTCTGTTGGGCATAGACAGTGAAGGTCACCCCACTCACCTCTTTCTTTACTGCCACTGCTATCCTAAGACCAGCGGATTCTCTGCGTGCCATTTCTTCATATTATTCTGTTCTGATTAAGTCCCCATTCAGGTGTTCGAGGGAGTTTAGCTTCAAGGGAGCCCAAGGGAAAAATAAGTTTAGGGAAAAGCTTTCCCACTTCTCCACAGCAGCATATTTTTCTCAGTCCCCCGAGGTCCTTTATATTTTGTGCTTAGAATGTCTACTTTGGAGTAAAGCAGACCTTTGTATCCCCCAGTCAGTTATGAAGTCTTTAATCCAGGACTATGTTTAACCATCTTTGCCTTTCTCAGAGATCCTAGCATAATACCTGATGCATAATCTATTTATTATTAGTTCTTTCAGCACGTAGAACCAAATACTCCTGTTGGAATGAGGGCAAAATGGAGGCAGAGCTACTGAAATAATTCCTGCCAGGAGAAATGGTGCTAATACCAAATTATGCTAATTGGATAAAGACAGTTTGCTCTACCTTCCTATTCACAGGCAGAACTCCTTTCTTTAGGCTTTTAGTAGAATATTTCCAATTATGCCTTTAGAGACATGGGTACATCGTCTTTATTCATGGCCAATGAAAGTAGTGATAGTCGGATCTCATTTGATACACTTTATTTTTAATTTAAAATTATAGACTATTGAGGCTACAGGCTAAAAATTATTTATTGTAATGTTTCTCATTTAAAAAAATTGAAGAAAAAAAGAAAAAAACTGAATCCAAGAGATTACGAAGTGTCTTTGCCTCCAGTTCTGAATGAAGCAGGGATGTTGGCAGTTCCTATTACACTTGGTATTCGTAGCGTGAAAGCATTTTCCACTGCCCATTACATTTATCTGGTTGGTAGTTTGTCACATACACTAGACTCAGAACTTTTTGAGGTCAGGGACTGTGTGATGTTTGTGACTGAAGTGCCATCACCTAGGATGATTCTTGACTCATAGTAGGTGTCAGTAAACCAGTGTTAATTGTTGATGAAAACAACACCCTTTGTTTTGGAGGGCTTAGGATGGATACCCATCACTTGTCCTTTTGTTTTTAAATAATAGACATCTCAAAGGTCACTAATTATAAGAGATGTTATCTTAAAGAGAAAAACATAGTCATAGACATTCTCAATCTGGAATGAAATTACTTAAACTAGAAGATCTCTCCCAGCTCTTCTAATATCACAGCTGGAAGACTGTTTGGTTACAGTTATTTAATGGTAAATATAAGGGTTATTCAAACCAGGTTAATTGTTCCAGTGGTGGTGAGAAATTTAGGATTCTGAATATGTTTTGAGGGTAAAGCTAATTGTATTTCCTGAAGAATTGATGAAGATTATGAAAAAAAGGAGAGGAGTAAAGGCTAACTCTGAGATTTTTGGTCTGAGTAACTGGAGCAAGAAGACATTCATCTTTGAGCTAAAGAGGGAATACAATTTGAGAGGAAGATTGGGAGTTCAGCATCAAACATGCTAAGCTTTTAATTTCTGTTAGAAAATTACTTAAGTAGATATGTCGAGGAAGCTTTTGTATAATGAGTTGAGAGATTTGAAGAGAGATCTGGCCTTGAGATACAAATTTCAGAGGCCACAGCACATATTCATCACTATGAGAATGGATAATATGTATAAGAACCCGTATATGGATACAGAACAGGGGAAGATGAGAGAATGATTCTCAGAGTACTCCAACATTAAGAGGTTGTAGAAAAAAGGAGAAACATGCAAAGGAAGAAAGAAACTGAGTGTGTCATCAGGAATATAAGCAAAGAAAGAGTTTCTAGGAGGACAAGAAATTGTGCGAAATCCTACATATAGGTCACATAATAGGAGGGCAGCATATTGATTATTTGACTTTATAATGCGGAGGTCTTTAATGACTTTCAAAAGAATAATTTTATTACAGAGATAGGTCAAAATACTTTCTGGAGTGAATTTATAAGAGTGGTAGGAAAGGAAATAGAATCAATAAGAATAGGTAATTTATTCGTATTATTATTTTTTTGCCTAATATAACATCCCTGTTTCTGCTGCCTTCTGCCTATAAAAATTTTTCATTTTTTTAAATTATATTTGTTTCATGTATACAGTACAATGGTTAGACATTTATAGAGTTTATGAATTGGTCTCGCCAATTACTCTAGCACCCACCAGGCACTACACTCAGCGCTTACATTACTGCCGACAACATTCCCTGTGCTGTGCTCTACATCTCCATGACTGTTTTGTAACTACTAATTTATACTTCTGCATCCCTTTGCCTTTTTCACTCAGTCCCCAACCTCCCTCCCCTCTGGTAATCA
The DNA here is from genome assembly GCF_014176215.1 of Rousettus aegyptiacus. NCBI lineage: Eukaryota > Metazoa > Chordata > Mammalia > Chiroptera > Pteropodidae > Rousettus > Rousettus aegyptiacus. The sequence goes on from NW_023416285.1 coordinate 15,633,860, forward strand.
CCAGTTTGTTTTCTGTATCTGTGAATAGGTAACTCTTTTGAAAAGTTTTCATTGGACGATGGAGGTGTAATGGGTTAAGAGAATTTAGCTTTTTTTTTAAAAGATAAAATAAGACAGCAAGTTCATGTACTGATGGAATGACACACAGAGAGGGAATCACTGAGGATATAAGAGGGAAAGAGAATTATGACATTAGGAGGGGCTTGCATACGGTGTATAATAGGAGGGACTGGATTTAGACAAACTTGAAAATTGTTCATCTAGATTAGGAGGAAGAAGACACTGATAGGGTTAGGACATGCTACCTCAAAATATGGTGCCCGGCACACTGAGAGCTGAAAGAGTTTGAAAAAACAGCAGAAGCATAAAGGTCACTCAGACCTCCTCCCACCTCTTCCTTCACCCCTGAAACAGGCCATATAACCTCATATGAAAGGTGCCATCCTCATACCCAGGGAATAGGAGCATCTTTATCTCTGAAGACGAGGGGACACCAAGAGGAATCCTAACAAACAGGCCTTGCCAAGTTTCCCTCAGTTTACTACGATTACCTCATACTCTATCATATTCCTCCATGACTGTCTACTTTTCATCAAGCCTAGCATAAAATACAATGGTCTATTTCTTTGGGTCTTCGTTTCCTTATAAAGGGCTTCGTGTCACGTGAAACTTATATTAAATGAATGTGTATGCTTTTCTCCTGTGGCTCTGTTTTGGTCAGTTTAATTTTTAGACCCAGCCAGGGATTCTGAGAGGGTCAAGGAAAACTTTTTCCTCCCCTATAGTGTGTTTATTCATGTAGACATTGCTGGGCAGTGGATGTAGTGTTAATCTTTACAGAGAAGTAGGAAGCAAACTGAGAATGATGATGGAAGAAAGAAAGGGTTTGGAATTTTGAGAAAAAAGAAAAAGATATGACACAGTTATCTATAAGAAGGAAAATGAATGAGTCCTGAAAATCTAGTTCGATTATTAGGAAGCAAGGAGGGGCTACTTGACCTTATGGTTGTGAATCTGGTAAAACTAGTCATTATGGTTATATAGACAAATTTAGCTCCATGGGAACAGCTAGTTTGTAGGCACATAAGTGGATTTTACTACTATATGGGTTCTTTTTTTTTTTTTTGCCAATATGAATACAATGAATTAAAAGAGAGACATGGGTTTGGATGGTTTTGGCATACGAATAATTAAAATAATAGACAACGGAATGAAATTTATTAAAGGAGAGAACAAGGGCATTAATATGGGTAATGTATGATTACTTAGTAAAAGTAGCCATTCAGGTACAGAATATGGTGTGGACATGTGCTGAGGAATTGTGATGTTGAGTCAAAGGAATATAGAACAAGACAAACTTACTACAACTTTTAAATATTACGATGGTCCAAAAGCAAGTAAAACATATACTCGTGCACACACACACACACTCTCTCTCCCTCCCTCCCTCCTCTTAACATTCTTTTATCATCTTTATCTTTTTCACTCCATCTCAAGATATTTTTTGGAAAATTGAAATTGTGTATAGTCCTATTTACAGAGACTATCTCGCACCTCTCTCTCTTTTTTTTTTAATGAGAAAGAAAGACAAGACACTCCCACCATCACATCTAGATGAACCGTTTGAGTGGCGGAATGCAATTGCCAACAAAGAAAGTGTACGAATAAATATATCTTTGCAAAAAAAAAAAGTCCAGAGAAATAAATGCTCAATGCTGCAGTTGTTACATTTCTTTCATTTATCATTTCAAGCTGTGTTATTTTGATGGCTTTTCAGCTGTGAGACTATCTGTGCTGATGCAGAGATAATGAAATACTGAAAGCTTCAAACAACAGAAATGTCTGTGACTGGTAATGGGCATCCTCCTTCAGTTTATTAATTCTAGCTGTGATGCTTGACTGTTTTTGTGAAGAGGTGCCACATGAGGTGAATATTGAATGGAAGATAAAGTATCTGATATCAGAAGCAACTGGATCACATGAAACCTGTATTACAAGACAGGCAGGTTGAGGAAATTCTTCCCCACCCCCTTGAAACACAGCTCTGTGATCATCAAGATAAAATGTTTCCAATATGAGTTCCTTTCCGTGGAGGTGTGTCAACCTGTGTTCACAGTGGCACTTAATAATGAAGTTACTGAATATGTGCCCAGACAGTGTTCTGACTAAGATCCCAGAATATTCAAGGTATCAACATGTGATTGAATATTTTCTCACAGTGATTGAATAAATTTGAATAATTTTATGTACAGTAAGATTGAGAATGTTTGAACTTTACTCTTTACTTTTTATGTTGATTGTCATTGGCAATTTTAATTATGTTAAAAATATAAAAAAGAAAGAAAGAAATGACTTAGGGAACTGGAAAGAGTGTTACTCCCAAACTTTCAATAAAATAGCTGAACAAAGAGTCAGTTTACAATGTTTCTTAACCTCTCAGAGAGCTGAAGTGCAGAAAATATCACCTCACATCTGTTAGGATGACTACTATCAAAAAGTCAAAAGATGACAAGTGTTGGTGAGGATGTGAAGAAAAGGAAACCCTTGTACACTACTAGTAGGAATATAAATTGGCATGGCCATTATGGAGAACAGGATTGAAGTTCCTCACAATGTTAAAAACAAAACTACTACATGATCCAGTAATTTCACTCCTGGGTATATATTCAAAGGAATTAAAATCACTGCCTTGAAGAGCTATCTTCATTTCCATGTTCACTACAGCATTATTCACAGTACTCAAGGTATGAAAACAACTTAAGTGTCTATCAACAGATGAATAGATAAAATATATATTATGTATGCACAATTACACACACACACACATGCAATGGAGTATAATTCAGCCTAAAAAAAGGAAATTTTCGCATTTTGACAATGTGGATTAACTCAGAGGATGTTAGGCTAAGTGAAATAAGCCAGACACAAAGACGAATACTCCACGATCTCCCTTATATGTGAAATTTAAAGAAATCAAATTCATAATAGCAGCAGAATAGTGGTTACCAGAGGTTGGGTGGGGGGTAAATGAAATGAGATATTGGTCAAAGAGTACAATCTTTCAGTTATAAGGTTAATAATGTACAACATAGTGACTATAGTTAATATCAATGTATACTTGAAATTTGCTAAGAGATGAGATCTCAAATATTCTTATCACGCACCTACATAGACACACACACACACACACACACACACACACAACTAGATGAGGTGATGGAAATATTAAGTAGCTTTATTATGGTAGTAATTTCACAGTCTATATATATAATCAAGACATCATGTTGCACACCTTAAATATATACAATTTCTGTTTGTCAAACATACTTAATAAAGTGTGAAAATAATCAAAAATTAAAATATATACTAAAAATAAAAAAATGAAATTAAAACAAGAATTTTCAATAGAACTAAAAAACGAAATATTTAACTCTAAATCTACTCAAATCTACCCAGAATTTTCATCTGTATATCGACAATTACAAAACACTGGTGAGATAAGTCAATGAATACCTAAGTAAATGGAGCAATATACCATGTCCTTGAATTAGACAGCCCAGTGTCATTAAGAAGTCAGTCTCCCTTATTTGCTTCATAAATTCAGTACACTCTCAATAAAAATCCCAGCAAGACTTTTTGTAGATATTGACAAGTTTTTAAAATTTGTATGAAAAGGCAAAATAACTGGAATAGGCAAAACAGTGTTGAGAAATAAAATGGGGATGTTCATACTATGTAATATCAAAACTTACTATGAAGCTACAACAACCAAGTTGATTTGGTATTTTCGATAATATAGCTATGAAGATCAATGGAATATAATAGAGACCGCAGATAATGATCCATTCATATAACAGTCATGGGAGGAACGTAGAACCTAGCTAACACCAGTGAGTAATAAGTCTCTCCCTACCTACCATTTTGCAAAGCGTGCGTGCATTAGTCTGAGTATGGTAGCCCTCTGTGCTCGCCGAATGAGAAATCTCCTTTAAACTCTCCAAAACATTACTTTAACAAGAATCCTGAGGTTTCCTAAATTACCTGTATGCTGTTAGATACTCTCTGAAATGACTGATATATTTGATCACCACAATCATTAGAGAGAAAGTATGGGAGATTTTTTGAGAGTTTTCAAGTCCTGTTGACATAATTCTTTTTTTGTGTGCAAGTCTTATGCCTAGCTTTCTAAGACCCTTATTCAATAGAAGAAAAAACTAACGGGTTTGCAACTGATATCCTTAGCAAATTTATAACTGAGTTTATTTTATTTTATTTTATTTTTGCTTTATAAGTGTTATTCTTCCAGGGTTGTTTTCTAAAAGCGAGAGATGAGAGGAGGAACACATTTAGTTCCTATTACTATGAAGAAGCTTAATATTCCCACTTTTCTTTCTTTTTTTAACCCCTCCCCTAAAACATATTTTTCCTTGCATAGATTTGGAATGTTTTGACTCTATTTCAATACATCCAACATTCCCCATAAATGTAACCTTTTCCAGTGAAACTTCTTCGACTCCCCCAGTGGGCAGCTGTGCCTTTCTAATGGTGCGAATTCTCTTCTTGCTGCTGTAGGTAATAATGTACAAATCTCGATTCTCCATTGGGTTATGAATTCCTTCGTTGTAACTGTCCATATTCTGTTCAACATAACACCACAATATGATGTCTTGAATATTGTTACAGGTCCAATTGTTGTTGAAAATAATGAAAGATGAACTACATATAGGTTTCTTCTTGATATATATCTTTCAATAAAGAGGGGATAGCATTTGCTTTTATTTGGACAATAGTTGCCACTATCTTCCACCCTCTGCCCTATATCTATACTCTGTAGTGTGACCTTACAGCTCCTCTCACCAAGAGGTAGACTGTATCTTCTTGCTCTTTGATGCTGAACAGAATTTGGGGTATACTTTAAAAAAGTAAAATTCAGTGGAAGTGACAGTTCCAGTTCCCGATCATCACGGGACTTGTGCTCTTCCACTTCCTTTCTCTCAGAACCCATGTACTGCCTTGGGAACAAAACCTAGCTAACCTGCTGGAGGGAGAGATACTGTGCGCATCAGAGCAAAGCCAAACCAGCTGAGGCGATGCTGAGCTCGTTGCATGAAGGTGGCCAGCTCAGATCAGCTAAGCCCAATCATGGTAACCACATTGTCATGTGGAACAAGTCATAAATATTGTTGTATGCCACTAAGGTTTGGTGGTTGTTTGTTATATAGCGTTATTGTGATAATAGACAACATACAGACATTAATTTTAATAAATATTCATATTATACATATATTTTTAAATGTATGCATTTATATTACTTATACTGTATTTTATATTGTATATATTATTTCATATTATACATATTTATTAGTGGCTTTGATTAATAGCTAACTTCCTTCTCAAATATTCTTATTATAATTTCTCAGTCAATAAACCAGTACCATATACTAGAACTATAATCATACTTTAGTCAAAATGTAATACAAATATTTATAAAAATTTCCACTCAAAGGTTTAAGTTTTGGCACTGAAGTTTGCATGTATTCCATTCAATTCTCAGAATCCTCTCTTTTTTCATTCAATTTTCTCCAGGGTCTTTGGCTAAGTTATACATCTCATGTGCCTCTAGCACACCATGGATTAAAAGATGATGATGACACAAATGTAAACTTCTTTACACAAAGGTCGTACTAAAAGTCATCGTAATTGATTAGGTGGCATCTGCTGGCTCAGTGGTACAAGATTGCTTTCATTCACACCCTGCAGGTTTATGTCACCAGCTTTCCAAGCAAGGTACTTCATGGGCTGACCTCCTGTCTGAAAATTCATTTGAAATTCTTCACCTGACTACAGTCTGTCAAATGCAGTCAGATAACCCTAGCCTAGTTTTAAAAAGGAGAAAAAAAAATCCAACAGAGATGAGGACATAAAGAAACAGCTTCGAATAAACATTCAAAAAGTATTGCTCACTGTGCCACTTAGAAGGAACTACATTCAGTTGGAGAGCACTGAAGAGATGTACAATATTGAAAGTGATTTAATAAGGTAAACGACAGTTCGCCTTTTGTCCTGTTCTTAGAGGACTGTCAGGATTCAGATAGTGCTCTCTCACCTTGTTTTGTCAAGTATCCAGATGATTTAGTGAGATTAGATCATTATGACCCCAGCCCTAGAACAATGAAAGAGTATTATTCACCACTCCATCAGTACAGAGCTGTTATATTTATAAAGTATGTGAACAGCCTTGAATATCAGAGGTTACAGAGGCTTAGGCATTGTTATAATTTTAAGAATAGCTGTCATTGGACTAACATTTTATAGTTCTCAAATTTTTCTAGCACTATTATCTTTCTTGGTTCACGCAGAAATCTGACAAAATAGGTGGTCAGGGAATAAGGTGAGGAACACAAGAAAATGAGGTTAAATTTGTGTCTGAATGACTCCCGCTCCAAATCTGAGTTCCTGAGCATTAGGGTCTGATCAGTGTGAGCTGCACGACCCACCTGAATCTGTCTTCTAGGCATTTATGTTTTATTATGAGTCTACCAAGCACCAGGTAACATATGGTCACTTGCATATCCCACCTTGGCAATGAGTCTGTAAATTTGGTATTATAATCAGAATATATGAGTAAACAGACTGAAAGTAAAGGTTAAAAAATTAAATGCTAAAGAATAGACTAATAGTTTTAAAAATGTACTTTGTTTGTTTAACTCATGAAGATATTGCGGGCACAAAATATTAAATAAGTTGGCTACAGTTTAATTAGTATGCCTTTGTTTTATGTAGACTGGACAAACTCTTTAAGTTACATATTATATCTCTTTGGAACCAAATTGTCTCTAAAAGGCCCTCTAATATATAGCGACTAAGATGTGGGATGTATCGTCATTTACCCCATTCGATATAATCCCTTGATGCCTATATTCAATTATAATTGTCAGAAATAAATTAGTTTGAATGTTTGATACATCAAAATCTTCACCTTTGAAGAAAGCAAGCACACTGCTCATGGTTCTATAACTAAGGATATCTACTAGAGGACATTGAATGCCCCCAATCCCCCCCCCCCTTACTCTGATGTAATGTCGAACTGTCAGCTTCATCCAGTTTATCTCTCTGTTTCCCTATCTGGAAGTCATCTACATAGCGTTCCGATTCTAAATTTTCCATAGGTTGGTGTCTCACCATACTTCTGAATGTTTGCTTATGTTATTTTTTTTTTTTTCATTCTCGTACTGCCCTTCAAGCCCTACACCCAACATAAAGCCATCCTCAGGCACGTCAGCTCCTGTCAGAACTTGTTCTCGCCACTTTGGCAGTACTTTCTCATACTTCCATGGCACCCAGGCATGTGCTGCCTGGTGTCGTTTTTTATTTTGTACCTGATTCATGTTACATGTAGATTCTTGATAATAATAATAATCATTATTATTAAACTCTCATTCAGCGAGTCTCTGACATGTAATGAAATATGATATTGAACTACTACTATTGCTAAACACATTATGTAAATTATTTATTTAATACCAGGAGGATTATATTATTTCCAATTTAGATTTGAGAAAACAGAATATCAGAAAGATTAAATAACTTATCCAAGATCAGACAGGTAGTGGCCAAGTGTTGATATGAAAAATTTATTTCATTTAAAAATTATCTTTCTAGTTATCTTATGGTACCACCTCAAAGGTAAGGAGAATGCTTTCTATTTTTTTGAGTCCTCACTGACTGGAATAGTAATTCATATAGTCAATACTCAACAGAACAAAAAATAAAGTTCTATTATGTTTAATATCTTATTTCTTCAACACTCGGGTATTTAAAAAGCAACATAATATGATAGAAAAAATGAACGATTAAATAGCTGTATAAGCATACCCCCAAATTTCTCAATTGGTAATCTATTCCAAGAAAGTGATACTGATTAGGGAAAAAAAATAATGAAATGGAGAAAATAATGTTCATCCTAGCCCTAATTAGTTTTAAAAGTTGAAAATATACCATTCAATAAAATAGGTTCTAAATTCCATTCACAAAATGCAGGAAATCACATGAAAAGTGGGATAAGTCTGGTGACTTTATCATTGTGAAAATATATATTTTTAAGAGTTATTAATAAAATTACTTAAAATAAAGCTTCCAAGTCTCTCACCAACTTCTAATACAATCGTTCTGTCATATCTCCTAGTACCACTCATGTTCATTTATCGACTTTTAGGTCCAGCAATCACCAAGCACCCTACTCCAGGGCTTTCCTGCTTTGCGTATGTGCATCAACAACCAGCTAACTCCTACTCTAGACATTCAAGGGTAAGCTGTGCTCTCCACTTATAATGCCATTTATTTGGCAGCATGCCATATATTATTTAATTGTTCCTTCCCGATAACCTTGTAAGGTATCTGTGAAAGAGAAACTTCTAATTTTCTTTCAAGCACACAGGAAATCTACATTTATAAACCTTATATACAATTGGGTGGAACAACATGACATGTTACTTCTTAAATGGTCTGCAAAACATCTTTTACAGTCTTCTGTGCTGTCTCTTCTCCACCTCTGGAGACTGAAAACAAAGGACTCCAAGAGAGCATAGTCGCAAGAAGGCAAGAGGAAGGATCCCTGAATGCATCACTTAGAGGAGAGCTACCCAGGAGAGGTGTCCCATGACAGATCACTGAATCAAATTTTGTTTGAAAGGAAATGAACATCAGGGTTTATTTCTGCCATGTCATAGTCTAGGCTTTTATACCTAATGTATTACCATTATCCATGTGCTTCATAGGAAGAAACTGAGGTATAGAAATGTGAAGAACTTGTGCAGTTGCATGTAGAAGTGGTAAAGCTAGAATAAGAACAAAATCAGTCTGACATCAAAATTTGTGTCTGTTCCATTATGAAAATCAGTACTGTCACTTTAATTATAAAGTGACACTTCAACTATAAAATTATAATTACACATATTATGTATAATAATAAAACTTGGCAAAAATTAAAAGCTCAATTATTAAGAGAATGGGAATATATTTTGTTATAGCTAAAAAATGACATTGCAGGAAACCGTAGAAATCAGGTTTTAAAGAATATTTTATAAAAAACAATGTTTATAGAAAAAATGGAAAACAAGCATATTTATAGGTATGTGTATGTGTTCTGAGTCCAAATTCGATTATATATAACATAGAAAACAGCTCAAAATCAAATCTTTTATTGTTTACAGGGTTTTTCTTTAAACAGTAGTAGTAAGGAACAATTTCACTTTTTCCCTTTATTATATATTTTTCAAATTGCTTGAAATAATTATGTGTTACTTTTTAATGCCACACACACACACACACACACGCGCGCGCGCGCACACACACACACATATTTATATGGAAGACATAGACAAGCTATACCCCTTTTGACCTCAAGGCAATACCTGAATCACAGGTCCATTCATAATCCTGTGTGTTTCAGAAACACTTGAGTGCATGAATGGCAGGCCTTTTTGTTGTCCACAGCAGCCATGTTTGCAGCTGGTGAGATTTTTCTATAAAGAATTCATAACTTTTCTTCTGTATTGAGACACCTTTCTAAATGGTTCATGATGTGTGTCGTAAATAACCTTCATTGCTGTGCCTTCACTGAACCAAAATGGATTGCTATTATTTTAATGGAGTCAATATGTACAATTTTTTTCCCCAAATGATTGTGCCTCTTTTAGCATATGTATTATTTGGATATTTTTAATTTTCAATACTGTCTTAAATGTTATACAAGCCTCTGCAAACTGTTGGGATGATTTAATTTCTACATAAAACATTGTGGGCAACTTTAGTGCTGACAAACTATCCCAGCCAAAAGCTCAACAGCAAATCAGTCAAAACTAATCCATGGTTCATTAATCACTTAATATGCAGAACGAGCTTTTCCATTTCTGCAGTCTACAGAAGATGGTTAAAATGAATATTCTGCTGTTTTCAATGCCTGATCCTTGAGACTGAAGAAGAATACAATATTTCTCCACAATCAGTTTTCAGGCAAAAGACAAAATAACAAATATGTTATTTAGGAAGGATTTTCTGATTTCTCTTACACATGTTAATATTCTGATAATCTAAGTTAATTTCTTTTTAATAATATGAAGCTAATCTTTGGTTTTATTATATTGTCATCAGAAATCTTTGCCATTAAAAACAGAGTCAGCAGATGTTAATCATGAAGATTAATCTTCAAAAGTTCTCTCTGGGTATATGAGGGTGTTTGTGAATTAAATTCAACCAGGACCAATTTTAGGATTTCTTAAAGGGCAATCTTTCATTCTTTGAGTGAAATACTGCACATGCAGCTGAAAAATTAAAGGCCTGAACTAAACGTACAGCCTGCCTTCTTCATCTTATTTCTATTAGCATTCTATATCTATTAATTTATTCAGTTCTGTATTTGGCAATTGATACTTCCAGGAGAAATTATTTCTTCGAATGTTATGTTTTGTTGTCAAGTTAATATATTTTAGGGGGTTACCATTTAAACATGTTATGCTCATCTCAGAGTTTTGGGAAAGTATCTAGTTTTGACTTTATTAATTGAATCAGAAATAAGTAATGTAGAGGAGACACATCTTTTTCTCTACTCTTTTAGGGTCTTTGGCTGGGCCTGAGAATTAAATTGACATGACAGGAGGAAAACATACACATTTATTTAATATATTCTGCGTGAAGTGGAGCCTTCATAAGGAAAGCAAGACCCCAAAATGTAGCAAAAATTAAATGCTTTTATACTAGGTTGAGCAAAGAGAGGCAACTGTGGAAAAGTAACTAAAATACATGACAAGGCTAAAGGATAAGCGTTATTTTAGCAAGGTCTGTTTGAACACAATTATCTCAGCCTCAACTCTCTTTCTTTGGTATTAGAATGTTTCTTTCCCCTGGTTTGGGGAAGACAATTTTCAAATGGGAGTTTTATCTTCTGTCTTCTGAGGCAAAAAGGGAAGTCACAATGCCGTTCTTATACCTACTGTTTTTTATTTTTATTTTTATTTTTTAAGCGCTTTTAGAACAAAATAATCCTTAGGTCAAAATGGGATATTTGGGGGTGGCATATTCTACTTTATGGCCCCATTGCTTGTTTCCTTTTTTTCTCTCTTTTTCTCCCTTCATATCTTTTCCAGATTTGCCTTTATTCATAAACTTTTGTTTCTCAGTCAATTCCTTCTTGAGTCTTTGGAGCAGATTTCTTTCCTATCAGTTCAACGAACTCTTGTTTCTTTAATTAGAAGCCATACTTGTTTCAATTGGTAGAAAACTATTCTTAAAATGATAGAAAGCCATGGAACACAAGTGTCTAGAGATCTGGGCTTTAGTTAGGAAAAAAAGTGCTTGTGTCTTTCCTGTAACATGTTAGTGCAAAATTAGATCTAGTGGTTATTTAACTTCTCTGAGTTTCAGCTTCATTATTTATAAACTGGGGATAATAATTATGCCCATGTTATGAAATTATTGAGATAAATAAAATAATGAATATAATGTGCTTCTTTGCCACACATATGCTCTAACAGTCTATATAAACTAAATTTTTTATTGTTCATATGCTATGGCCAAAAATCCAGTTTTTCTTCTGAATACTACATTTTTGGACTATATAGCAAAACTGTTCTAAAATAGATTTATTTAAGTATTCAGACATTCTATTTTAGACTTTTCATATATTCATTACCTTCCTTCAAATAAATATATTAAAATAAGTTAATGCTTAATCCGTAAAATTTTGAGAATTCATAAGTGATAATACATAGAACTGTCGTGACTGTGCATTGTAATTTGGTGACCTGATAATTAATAGAGATTTTGGGTTGGTGAATTTCAAATCGACTGGATTTTGCTGCACCAATAATCCTACTAAATTCCATTCTCGAGACCAAAAACGCAGCCCAGAATATATTGTTTCAGACAAACCATGAGGAGGATTAAATTCAATTAAAAACTTTACCACCTGGTATCGTAGGTGAATAAAAGCTTACCTGTCTTTTCTCTGTATTAATCTCTTTTAGGTTTCCAGAAAGGGATAAACCAAGCTTTCCTTGCATTAGCAATAAACAAAGAATGTTATTGTGAACACAGATAATGCAGGAATATGTCACCAAATAGAGCCTTGTTAAAAAATAAACATGGGAACTACTAATTAAAAATAGTTGAACAGAGTTTTGTTTTAACTCTAGACTAGTCAATATCTTTAATTGATTCAATTACATTGTAACTTGAATTATGAATTTATTATTCACTTTCTGCACATTTCTACGTTATAACTTCCAGGACTAGTATCTGTGGGAAACACTAGATTATCTGGATATATTCAATTTTGTACACAATTCAAAATGTGTATTGAAGTCTTTGTATTTGTTTTCAGTGCTGTGATTTCAGTGATGAGCAAGAAAAAAAAAGCTTTCTGCTTATAAAATCTTATAACCTAATGAGAGAGAAAGAGAGGCAACTAACATGTTTTACAACAAATGAACGAAATAAGTTTAAATAGTGCTGAATTCTGAGAAGTAAATGCAATTGTAAGATGAAATCTAAAGTGACTGGAAGTGATGGGAGTCAGGCAGCCTTACACAAGTTGAGTGAAGAAGGTTATAATACTTTGGGCAGAACCTAAGTGGAGAAAGGAAACCTATCATTATGATCTATTTTAAAATTATTGCAGGAAATAAAAAATAGTAAATTCAAAGGTCTTTATGCTATAGATGTTTGTTATAAGGATATACAAGATAGCCAGAAAGCATGGGGATTTCTCTTGCCAATGATACAGCCACTCAGGGCCTATAGTAAAAAATTTATCTTCGAAATGTTTTCTCACTGTTAGCCCCCTCATAAAATTATGCCCCTTGAGAGCAATTTTTATAATCTTTGGTCATAGTTGACTATAAGTGTAATAAACACCTGACCAACATGGGCGAATGTAAAGCGTGGATGCTGCATTTTATTTGAATCGAAAGGCCAAGGAACTCTGGGGCTGCGTTGGCAGGCCTGCGAGCCGAAAGGCCACGTATGCGCATGCAGCAGCATTTGCTGTCCAGATGGTAACGAGCAATTCTTCCAGTTTTTTTATGAAGCTTACTGGACACTTAAAACCTAAAGCACTGATATCCTGTTTTAATTAAGGATTTAAAACATTTAATTACAATAAACAATAGAAACTAATGAAGAGATCTCAAACTACATATATAATAGGTATTGGCACAGACATCTAAAACAAAATGAATGGCAGCTGCCCCGTAAAAGAGAAGTTCAACATCAAAAGATGTCTCCATCTTTTGTAAAACTACGTAGAACTTTTCAACAAATCCGATGTCTTGTAGGAGACATGTATGGGTCTTGCGATCTTGATCAAAGCTTTCGGCACTTGAAATTAGAGGTATAATGCTCCCAGCTGATCTTTGTCATATTCTCTTTATGCACGTATTTTTTAAAAAAAATATTTTAGAAGAACATTAAACTTCAGTTCTATCCTTTCAACAAAATTTCAAGGTCACGATTTATAATCATCGATTAAATGTGCAACCACCATTCCACTCTTAGATGCAAAATCATAGACTCAAAGAGTGGAATGGCGCTTTCACATGAATTTTATACTCTAATATTAAGAGTCACTATTTGGTAATATCTTAAGCTAAGGTACACAGAGATGACCTCTCTTATGCCCATCTAATCCTTATTTGCCTTTGCCTTTGGCTCATGTACCCATACCAGTGGCAAGAGGTTTTTTTAGCCCATCATGGTCACATGGAAGAAGGCAAAGCATCTTAGATAGAGGCCTGAGAAAACAGTGGGAGCTGGATTAGCCCTTGCATTTCATAGTCACATCATTATTGTGTACTTCCATCTCGTGCTTGGGGAATGTACTAGGTATCCAGACAATAGAAACCAAAGCTAATTTTCGTTAACCATATAACTTAGACTAAATGGTGGTTTTCTGATTTAGAGTATCTAAAAAATTAACGCAGTTCTTCACTTTGCCTAGTGTTTATAAGCCTTTATCCTATTCCTTATCTCTAAGAACTTCATTTATTTTCTCAGAATATTTTCGAAAATAATTAATTGACAGGATATAAAAATGTTTCTTTTTTCTATTTAGATAAGTTCTTACGTATTCAAACATAGAGGCATATCTCATTTTGCCAAATAGATACTTTTCTGAACAGGTGCCTATAAATCAAATTTCTACATATTAAAATTGATTTTCTCATTGCCTTCTATTATAAACTTAGATATGCCTGGAGATGTACTCCTCTAGGGAATTAAAAATAAACTAGCCCTAAAATGACATTCAACACTGCTGCAAAAAATGTTAAGATGCAGACATTTAAAGACACAATATCATTTTTTTATTTTCATATATTTTAAATATATTTATATTTTATATATTTATATTTTATATATTTATATATATTTATATATATATTTTAATATATTAATTTTAAAATAATAACCCAAAGAACATTTTACTTAGAGCACGATTTCTGGTATTCCACATCTTAAAAGTTGGAAGGCAAAAGCAAGACAAACTATCTCAGAAAAATATAAAATAAGAAGTCCTCCTATTTTTTGCCAGCCTTCCTTTTCTTTATTCTATCATCATAAAAGAAAATGGAACCTATTTGGTTCCAGAAACTCTAAACAAACTAGTAAAGTATGTTGAGCTGGAATAAATGGAGACTACAAAGGACTCTATTCAAAATACAGCAATAAGTGAACAACATTAGCACGTTCAAGATAATTTGTAATTACTGTTAAATTGTGTATAACGACTTGTGTCTTGACAAGAGAGAGAAACCCGCAATGCAAGTGCCAGTCATTTGCAAGTAGTTCTTTATTCTGGATAAATCCAAGAGCTTCACTAGTATTCAGTTATCTTGTCATCAAAGACAGAGTTTTGGGGTAAAGGAAGGATGAAAGGTAGAGAAGGAAGAAGCGATAGTATTTATTAGATGTCTACATGAAGAACAGTACTAGAGACTTTACATATGCCACTTTCCATAACTCTCACCACAGACCTGTTAAGGAGTTATAATTTTCCCATTTATTGTTGGGAAAACCAAAGCATCTATATAAGACCAAATAGCAAGGGTACAAATTCAGTATCATTAGACTGCTTATTCTACGTTCTTTCCATAATAGAAGCTTTAATGTAACACTTCCTACAGGCAAAGTGACATGCTAAGTGTTAATCCAACATTAGTTCCATATCTTAATATTGTGAGGAAACTGAGTCAAGGGAGGATGACTAAACATGTCTACGGCCAGAAGGTGGGATAGCTATAAAGTGTCTCTGACTGTGGAATCTTATGTTACAAACAAGATTTTCCTTCAATATCCACTTTATACAAAACTCATGGATTCTGTGACTCAAATTAAGTATGAGAATAACATCTAATGAAATTCATAGGAAAAGAGACAAATAGATGCTTTATAATAAATTTATTTAAATATTATGTAAATGTGAATTTCTAGGTATTGAGATTTACATGATCAGACATACACTACTATTATTAATTTGGGTCATAAGAAATAACTATTTGATTTTAGGCTCGCAATAATTTGTTGCTTTCTTGGTTGCAAATCATTCTTTAAAACAGCATTGTTTTTTTTTTTAAATAATTTTTTTACAGTTTTATTTCCATTATTCAAAAATAACAAGGGCAATCTATTTAAAATGTCTTACCAAAATGATAGTGGCTTGGCCATATGCAAGAGGCAGCTTTAAAGTACATATTTTGTTATTTATTTATTTATTTATTTATTTATTTTTTCTGAATAAAATCCTCAAACTATTTAACCTTTACTCCTGAAAGCTATAACTCATTCTAGGTATAACCTGCTCTAATTATAATTTCGGAAGGCTCCTAAAATATTGTATTTTTAAAAATCATCTTTTTATTTATTTTAAATTTTTATTTTTCAATTAGAGTTTACAGTCAATATTTTATATTAGTTTCAGGTATACAGTATAATGGCTAGACATTTATATAATTTGCAAAGTGGTCCCCCCCCCATTAGTTCAGAACCCACTTGAAACTAAACACGGTTGTTACAATGTTATTGACTACATTCCCTACCTGTACTTCATATCTCAGTAACTATTCTGTAACCACCAATTTGCATTTTTTAATTCATTCTCCTTTTTTACCCAACCCCCACTGCCATCTGGCAATCACTAGTTTGTTTTCTGTATCTATGAGTCTGTTTTCATTTTATTTTTTCATTTATTTTGCTCTTTATACTCCACATATAAGTGAAGTAATATGGCGTTTGTCTCTCTGTCTGGCTTATTTCATTTAGCATAATATACTCTAGGTCTATCGATGTCATTGCAAATGGTAAGATTTCATTTTTTATGGCCAAGTAATATTCTGTTGTACCCATTTTTAATACTTCTATATAGCAGATAAAAATAACCTACTCATCCTACCAGAAAAGAACAGGCAAGGGCTGCAGAAACT
Source organism: Rousettus aegyptiacus (assembly GCF_014176215.1). Classification (NCBI taxonomy): domain Eukaryota; kingdom Metazoa; phylum Chordata; class Mammalia; order Chiroptera; family Pteropodidae; genus Rousettus; species Rousettus aegyptiacus. Next base: position 15,650,332 of record NW_023416285.1, read on the forward strand.
GCCTTCTCTATTGGAAAAGAAACATTAGACATAGAAAGTGTTAAGTAAGGACCAAAGAGAAATTAGCTTGTCCTCACTTGGAAGGTTGGCTTGGCTAACAGTCTTGTAGCATGATTGTTAGACTACCTTTGTATACACGTTTTATTTCTGTCATGGAAAAATGAAATCATTGAGGAATTAAATTATATAGCATTAGCCCATGGGAAGGCCAAAGTGATTTGCCAAAACAAAACAAACAAACAAAAAAAAAACACCAGAGTAAAAAAAAAAATCTGAATATTATTTCTAAGTAAACTGATCCTTTCTCTAGTAGACCTTGTATCTCAGAGGTTGTTTTCCTAATCTACCTTCCATTTCTGTCTTCCTTTTAAGGGAGACACATATACTGTAGTCATTATATACTCTAGAAATCTTGAGAAATAGGTTATTTAACATTATTTTTGACATTCTCATTCTCATAAAATATCTATTAGAAAATGGGAAATGTAAGATTTAAATTTTATATTATTTCAAAAATAAATGTTTTTTTCTTTTAGCAGTAATAATGAAAAATTATGAAATTTTAAAATAGTACGGTTAGTTGGGGCACCTTAATGATAAAACCAAAAATGTATATGTGCTAAGAATAAACAGTTTGTTACATTGGCTGAAATTTCAGAGAAAACACATTGGCCTTTATTTTTTGATAGTATGGCATGTTAGGGAAACTAGAAGCCCCTCTAGAACAAAAACTAGTATTCCGAGTAATTAAGAAAGTAATAAAAATGTATCCCTGAACTGGCATGAAATTTGGAATCAAAGAAAAGATGAAACCAGACGTTTTATGAGCTAGCTAGTGCCAAAGATGACTTTACCATTGAAAGTTTCTTCTAAATCTTGAGATAAAGAATGTATGCCCTGAATTTAGGATTTGTAGATAAGAGACAGAATCTTAGATCATCAATGTGGAGAATTTCAGTGCAACGTGAGGGATGAGACAGAAATGAGTCCTGCTGTGAAGAATGCAACACTAAAAGACTTTTTGTCTCAAAGTTGGCACTAGAGGAGATGGAAAAGATATATTTCCACTGAGAATTCATAGCCGTGGGCGTCCCATGCCTTTGCAATGAAATTCAAACTTCTATTTTCCTAGAAACCTCAAAAGTATATTTTAATTTAAAACAATGCCAGGGTGGTGGAGCCTACAGGTAATTGGCAGAAGCAAACACAAATTTCTCTGAAAAATTTATTTTCAATAATACTTCCCTACTTTCCTTTGTTTTCGGATTAATTAAATATTTCTTTTGGACCTTTTTTTTTCCCTATTACTTACTTTTTAACTTTCCCTGTTATTTCAAATATTACCATAGAGCTTTGTTAGATGCTTTCCTAGAGCTTTGCCACTAGCGAAACATCTGATTAAAATTAAATTTGTTAAAATTAAATAAAAGTAAAAATTGCCACAAAGCAACATTTCAAGTGCTCATTGTGGCTAGGCAACAGCATTGAATAGTGCAAATATGTAACATTTGTATAATCACAAAATGTTATATTGTGGAGCACAACCCTAGAAAATTGGATATGTATCATTGTCATATTAAGGTCTAATCGAATTATTTCTCTCTGAACTCCTCTGATAATGACAGAGCATTAGATATATTTAACTTAATTCATATTTTCTATATTTTGCATTGTTGTTTTCATGCTTTTCAAATCCTATATGTACATTAACTTCATAAGGCAATATTAGTACTATTTTGTAGTTTAAATATTCATTTATATTTATTTTTTCTCAAGACCTTTCCTTTTTGTCTTTGATTATATCTAGAATCATTTTCATTCTGCCTTTGGTTTTCTTGAACTATAGATCTTGTGGTGATGAATAATTTGTTTTTCTTTTCTTAATGTCTGCCGCCATTAAATGACCAAGTCACTGAGCATTAAAAATAACTTTTACACGGTAAACATTAAAAAAAGAAAGCTAGAGAGGCTACATTAACACAAATTTAATGGCTCTCTGATTGAGCAAGGAGAAAAACAACAAATTAGCTGTCTTCTTCTCTTAAATTTAGTCAATAGGATAAACTTTGTTGATGTTAAATTTTATTTTAAAATATAGTTAAACAATGTTTTTTGGTTAAACCACTTGTTTTTTTTAAGCTTTTATCTAATTTCTAATGTTAACAATTTTTGTTGTCTTGAGATGGCATTTTCTTTTGCGTTTTTGTTTTTTACTTATTTTATTGCTATTTTTTGCACATTTCTAAGAAGACCTTTGAATAAATGTCGTCTTTTTTATTAAAATTTATTTTGTATTGTGTCAAATTTTCTTGGACTGGCTACTAACAAGAACGATCTTTGGAAAGGGCTTGGGGAGCCAGTATAGTTCCCTACATTTCTTTATAATTTTTGTACCACTATTAATACAGTTAAAAGGCTGTTTTTTGTTTGTTTGTTTTGTTTTTTAGTAATAATAACGCCTCTCAGAAGGTATGTTTTCTTTGCTTTTCAGAATCTGGTGTAAGAGCACTTTTCTAGCAGCACAGGTAGTCCCTGATTTCTATATCATCATTTTATTGATTGACTCAGCCTCTTTTATCAAGGGTGACTCCGTCGCTTTATAAAAATGAAAACTAATGTCTGAGGTTTCTCACCTTTGCCTTCTTTTATCTACCTCTCACAGATTACATCTATTTTATCACAGCTCTGTTTATAAGTTTCCACTTAGGAGAATGATATTTGGAAAATGGCAGAAATTTTTACCCAATAACCAAAATCTATATTATACTTTTTCTTTCTGGGCACAGAGCTACACTAAATTCCCCATGCGCCTTTCCGTTTATATGTGTTCAGCTGACTTGTTTTCAGCCAGAGAAATGTTAGTGGAAGTAATGGGCAACACTCCCAGACCTGACACAAAAGACATTCAGAACTACTCTCTATCACCTTTTCCCCTGCCAGCTGGATCCAACAGTAACGTGAGGTCACCCTTAAGAGGCCAGTGGCAGAGGATACCAGAGACTCTGCCAATCTGGTCTTGCATGTGTTCCTTGAGGAGGACTGCTCCATAGACAGACTTGCCTATCTGTGGCTATCATGAGCAAGAAGGAAACTTCTGTTGTGACCGTGCTGTTGGGGGTGGGGTGGGGGAGGGTTATTAGTCAGAGTAGTGAGCCTGCCTAACTGATACAGGTAGATGTTTCATTTTACAAACTTTATTCTACGTCGTAGAGAGCAAAATAAGAAGGTCATTTTGCAGATGGAAAGAGTGAATATCAGGATATGAAATAATTTGGTTCATGAATTTAAGTCACAAAGAAATTGCAGGTTCTTCTCCAGATTCTTTCTTCAAACCAGAGTCTATTGTTGTGATATTTGTAAATATATATGTAACTGTAAAAGGGTTGAGAGGAACCTTCTTTTCTTTTAGAATAAAACACTTCCTTCCTAAAAATTTAACCATTCCCCTCTGTGTGTATGAGAGATCTAACTAGAACAGAATTCAAAGATAAGTATAAGCAGTTCATCTAACATATTTTTTTTTCTGGAAGAAAGAGTTATATTTCAAGAATAGAGCCAAATATTAGACATAGGTAGACTTTTAATTTTTATTGACAGGAATATTTCTTAAAAACTTGACAAGTAGATAATGTAAGTTTATCTCCTCTGTTAGTTTTACAATAACCATTCTCTTGTTAATTACTTTTGAGGCATTTAGAACAGTAATTTGACCCTCACCCACCCCCAAACCCTGAACACATGGGCTACAGCCCCAAGGGGCTCTCTTGTTTTTATTTACTTTTTCGTGCCAAGTCATCATCTTTCCCTTTCCATGTAAAATCAGTCTGTCCAGTCTAATATTATATATTATGCTTTTAAAAAAAGATCTATTGAAATATTTTTTACAGACTATATATGCAGTTTATCCACTTAAAGTGAAGTAGTTTTTAGTGTATTTCCAGAGTTGTACAATCATCACCGTAATTTTAGAACATTCTAATGTTAGAACATTTATGTAATGAGCCAAGGGAGTGGTATTGCCCATTAGTAGTCACTCATGATTCTTCCCTAACCTATACTCCATCCTAGGCAATCACTAATTTACTTTCTGTCTCTAAATATTTGCTATTTTGGGCATTTATGACTGATTTCTTTCACTTAGCATAATGGTTTTAAAGTTCATCCATGCTGTAGTATGCATCAATACTTCATTCCTTTTTAGTACCAAATAATACTTCACTGTATGGATTCTATTGCATGTGCATTTTATATCTCTGTTCATCACATAATGGACATTTGGGTTGTACCAATTTTTTACTTTTATGAATCATGCTGCCATGAACATTGATGTACACATTCTTTATACAGACATATGTTTTTATTTATTTGGGATGTATTCCTAGAAGTCAAATTTTTGAGACATGTGGTAACTTTACATGTAAAGTTAACTTCACATGTAACATTTTGAAGAACCGCCAAATTGTTTTCCAAAGTGGATGCATCATTTTACAATCTTAGCAGCGAAGTATGAAGATACCAGTTTCTCCATAACCTCATGTATATTAAGCTCTCGAATGCTTGGCTTTCTGACATACCGAGGACATAGCAGCAAGTGGCTGTAATATTCATCTATTCATCAGAATTTACATCTCATCTTTTTAATGCCCTAGAATCTTCAAGATTCTTTAGTTTTAATAAACTGCCATAGCAAAGGAAAAAAGCAACGAATAAAATAAGTTCGTATAATGGGCAATTATATGCCCAAGCAAAGAGTATTAAATGGGACTCATTTTCTGACTGCTAAGCCAGGCCTCTTTCATTCATTCTATAATATGAGGAGTTTGCGTATGACTTTTTTATTTCCTAGTTATTATTTTTATTATTTTATTCTTACATTTTAATAATTATGGATTCAAATATTCCACTTACGTTATTTAATCTACTACTGACTCTCAAAGACAATTATTTCAGGACAACAGGTCAGATGGGAGGGGAGGGAAGACTGTTTTTCACCTCTCCAAGAACACAAGCTGATGTATATATATCCACCTCAATAAAAGGTCTTTTTTGTGTTAGACTAATGGCAGTGTTACTTATAATTTCATGTAAATCATGTATAGTTGAAATACCTAACTATTTTGACACTTTACTTTCTCTTTCTCTTTTTAACTAATACTCTTATACAAAGTGCTGTTGAAAGGGGTATTAAAGCGAAGGTGAAGAAAATACTTGATTACATATTGTACTACAGAGAGTAATTATTAGCTCTTTTTGGGAAAATGCTTTGCTTTTTATTTGGAGAAGTTGCTTTACAAAATAGACCAGCATTTTTGTATCCTAATAGTTTATTTCTTCCCCAGGTGGTCATTTGCTTTTGGTAGACCAATGGTTCCCAAACTTTAGAATCATCTTGAGAGATGTTACAAATGTCTTTGCTCAGGCACCATCCCCAGAGACACTGTGTAAATTGGACTTGGGTGGGTTTTAGGAGTGGAAATTTAGAAAAAAATTTCTCTAGGTGATTCTAAGTTGAATACAGGTATGAGAATCACTGGTTTAAACTTCCGCATATGGAAATTAGATAACAGAGGTTGCTAGTAAATACCTTTCTGATGATATGCCAGTTATTAATTTAAATATCTTTAAAAATTTTTTTTATTACAAAACTAGTCCCAATACTAAGAAATTAAATGGTTGATTAGTTTCATGTTTTTTTTTTTACAAATTATTTTGTTATAAAACTCATATTTAATAGGCGAATGGAATTTTGTGCTTCATCACTTGTTTTATATAATTAGATTACTTAATATTACGGTCATTTGAGCTTTTTGAAATCTACTTGATATCAGGTGGTCCTTTCATTTGACCTGTTTCAGGTCTTTTCACCAGTGAGTTAGTAAAAAATCATGCTGTCTTTCACTTAAATGACAGTACTTCTAAACGTCTACAAGTGGATTAAGATATTTACTAATAAAATAATAGCTTGTTATTTGAAGAAAAATAAACTGATTTAATGAGAGAAGTAAATTGGGATTATAATTCATTAATTTTAATATTGTTAAAACGCACCTTTCCTATAACTGAATATTAACATAAATCTGTTCAAATCTAAATCAATATTTGTAAATTTAACCTACGTGTATTAAGCAAAATATAAAATTAAGGAATAATATAATATGCTTAGAAATGGTTTATACAAGAACTGTCATAAATAAGGACTCCATCAATGTGTGCTATTGTAATTCTTAATTTTCATACCTACTACTCTTTTATCTGAAATTTTTTTTTCTCTAATTTATCTAAATCAATCTCCCCAAGGAAATTATATCCATATATTATGATAGACTGGTTTTATGAATCTTTCAGAACTTACTCTCATGTATTATTATTTGAATCTTTGAACCTGGAAATGGGTGTTTGGGTAAATGTAGTGAAGTGATAGTATAAAGATTGAACTGGCCCTGCACATTGCTTGCAGTATGGCCTCTTTCAAAGGACAGGGTCTGCATCTGTACATTTGGGAAACGGTATATACTCTTCCTACATCATGGCACCAATGGTAGGAAAACATAAGGAAATAAGTACATAATCATCCTAAAGGAACAGATAATGCTTAATATAATAGAGCATTTTCATCATGTGAGCAGGAGACTAATATACAGATGTGCCTTAAACACAATTTATAACACTTTTAACATATTCACTAAAGTAGCTCTAACTGGACACTCTTTAAGGACAGAATTCTGCTCTAGGCTATTGTATAACACATTCTCTCAGGCCTAAGTATGACAGGAAAGATCATTTTCAAGTGCATACTTAAGGTGAATCTTCTTTGCAGAAAAAGGAATTTTTATGTGGAAAGAAGTTTTTACCTACAGCATGTGTCCTAAACCTGAAAAGTTTTCACATTAGATAGAGGCCAACGAATAAGAAAATAGAATCAAATCTAGAGAACATCAAATATTAGCTTTATGAAACAAATATTATAGGAAGAAATTAAGCTATATTAATTTTAGGGCAGAGCTAAATCCCAATGAACTTTATTTTTTTATTATTAATTATAAAGGCCAAATCCATTATTGGGTAATTCAAATATTATTGAAACTATGTAACAGAAACTCATTTCTGCCTTTAAATATACCTGTGCTAATATGGTCTTTTCTCTAAGCTTTTTATTTCTCTTCTCCAAATCACAACACATTTAAACATTTTTCTTTCGCATTTGAGAGTGACTCAGATCTACATCTTATTATCATCATGAACACTTTAATTTTGAGTGAACTTAATTTTGAATAAACTAAGAGTATGGATCTTCTAATTCAGGCACAGGGACATTTTCAACCCTGTTTCCAGACATTCTCCTCTTGTAGTTCTTATCACAGGTCTCACTTTAGTCATCACTAATTAGAGAACTTGGAGAAATTCTACCTGGCCAGGTCAAATCCAGACCCTAACAGCCAAGTCACCACAGGTGTGTTTACTCTATATCTCATTCAACTTCTCATATAAATGTGAGAGATATTTTGGGGTGGATTTACAAATTACTCAACACTCAAAGCAGAGAAAGATTTTTAGCTAAAAACATAAGTGTGAGTGGAAATATAATGCTAAATTATTAAATCAAATGTTGCAACTTATTTGAAATTAACCATAGCATTGGAAAGTATAGATCTCAAGATTAGTAGATATGCAGAAACATTTCTTCCATCCTTATTTTAATTAATAATAATAAAAAGACATTTTTCCTAGTGGTGTACAGTAGAAGACCTCTTATTCCACTCTGTCTGGTATAGTATCTTGTTGGATAATCAAATAGTAACTAAAGCAAGGAATCATAAAAAAATAATATGTATGTACCTTAAAGATTTTTACTTGAAATATCAAAATAGAATGAAATCAGTCTTCACTGAAAAAAGAAGACACGGATACTTTAAATATTTTTAATTGAAAGTATATCATAATGAGCATAATCTGTCTTAATTAATCTCATACTTTACTCACCAATGTTATACTAAGTCCTTCCTCTAAAACATGATGATACACTCATAATGTTGACTTTTCTAGCTAAATAAGGTACTGTGTACTATGCCCACGTGTTTCTTTTTCCACAAGTCAAGTTAATAATATTTTATATTGTACTTGTAATATTTTGCTGCATTCTATGTTATATTTTTATACTTCCATATCTATATTCACAAGTAAGACTGGCTATGGTTTTATTTTCTCTGTTTTTTTTTTTTAAATCAGATTTTAGTATTATCAGGTTCTTGTTTGCTGTGTAGAATAAATTTGATGTCTCCACATCTTTTCATACTCGTCTAGAAAAACAAAAATGATATGGTTGCTTAAGAGAAAAAATACATATGAACTGTGTGTAATTATACAGATAGATATAAGTAATCATCATTAAAAATAACATTTAATGTGAAAACAGTCTAAAATTATTAGATATAGATTATAGTCTCATTATTTTCTCCATTCTAAGTTAAATAATCCTTCTCTTTTAATTATTTTTCTTGTTTAATTAATTTTTAACCTTATACGTCTAAGTTACCTTCATGTACTAATCGCTGATCAGCTCTCTTCAGATGTCTGTAATCATCTTTTACTTGTCTTTCTTTTCTGTGTTTGTGAAATTAGGAAGTTGATTGATTAAGAATCAAACATCATCATAGTCAATGTATATTCTTGTTCTTAACTCCAGTACTTTTTTATTATGACCAGTCTTCTCAAATTTTAATACATAAACTACAGTTAGTCATAGCTAGAATATTTTCCTCAAGAATCTTGGAAAAATACAGTAAAGGGAACGTTATAAAATTCATCCAATTATTTTTGCTTTTTAACAAAGGCAGAATTGGTGTGCTGGAGCTGGGTCATACTATCTCATGAGGAAATCTTTACACGTTTCTTCCTGACACCGCAACTAGTCATCTCTTGTTGGTAACTTGAAACTGGCCATGGTGGGAGTATTTACATCATGAAAATGGCAAACACTGTAAGTCAGCAGTCCTCCTTGTCCTCTTTGGACTGCATTCCTCTGTGTCTGCATGTATATTTATGTATCTGTGAGTTATGCAGTATTTTCCTATCTCTGTATGGTATTACCAAATTAGATTATGTGATTTCTTAAAGCTCTATTCGGTTGGTTTAGAGATAAATAAAAAAACTTGTATTACTTGAATATTACTAAAATATTTCACAATTAGGAGAATTAAACTTCTAATCTAAAAAAGTATTCCTTTAGAAACTAATTCAAATATTTTAAGAATTCAACTTCACATAATTTAGCAAAATCTTTGACAAACAAGATTGTTGGCTAAATTAGAGCAGCTGCCTTCTGACTTATTAATGAATGTCAAATAAAAAATAAACATATATTTTATTCCACTTGGAGATGTTCTTCCTAAACTTACACAACTTTACTCTGAATAAGTTAACATTTAATCTACCAGATGTTTATGATTTGGAAAAATACAAAGTTGTGCTTAACTATATTAATGCATTATTCTAATAATTTTATTTCAACAGTCATATTTTAAGATGTCAACTTGAAGATCGTTCCCAAGATTTTTAGATAACTTAGAATCCCATACTTAAGCTAAATTAAGTAAATTAATGGATAGTCATTAGATACCTAGTTCATTTCTAGGAGAGAATACTAAAATATTAAATAGTAAGCATAATTTGAAGTTTATGTACTTTTTGCCTCTTAGTTTTATATCTTACAGAGAGAAACTAAATATATTTGGGTCTATTAATAAATGTGATCATTCTGCCACCTTGTATAGTTACACTATAAGGAATGTATATGGCTTTAAAAAGTTCTGAGATATATATTCATAAACTAAGCTAGTCTGCTGCAAAATGCTGATATATGACAGACAGTTCACAATCAGCCACTTCTTTGTTTTCTCTTTGAAATAAATATTACTGTGGTTAAAATTTACGATTAATACATGAGCATGGGAGCAGTAACATAGAGCATGCAAAGTATGAAGGGTGCATTAAGGAAAAAGAAAGTAGTATTATCCTAAAGTTAAATGACTGGTTGTTCCAGAATGACAAAGAAGACAGTGTAAGATAAAACCTGAATGCATTTAGAAAGGCTTAGAAAGTTTGGAGCAAAAGAATTTTATGTCTTGGCAACTATGGCTATGGTTTGATGACTTCAGCTTTAGTATAAAATCTATCCTGATACAAAACTAAATTTAGTTTTCTCTTTGTTAAAATGAAAAAAAAAATTCTTGGGTATTTTTGTCCTGCTCTTAATAGTAAAAGATTTTCTTTTCTCTCCTGAGTAATCTGTCTACAAGGCAAAGATTCCATGTCTCATCAGGACAATTTCAGGTGGGAGAACAGTGTTTTCTCTCTTTAACTCTTGAAAGAGTTAAAATTGTTTATAATGTACCTCCTCCTGTGTTTAAATATTTTATTGCCACTGTAATAAAATAGGTAGCTAAGTATATTTTCTCAGTGACCTATGATTCTATTAAATCAAATGTTCAAACCTTCTGAAAACATTTGTAATTTTTCCATCCCAAAATTAAATTCTAAATGAGGAAAGAGCTCTTGGAAAAGCACAAAGATTTATTCCTTATGAAAACAGACATGTTAAAATTATTAAATTTACTTGATATGTTACCACTGAGTTGACTTGGAAGCAGTGCAAAATCATTAAAAATAATAATTATTCTTTTTTCTATGTAAAATTTATTGGTAAATGTTATTTATGTAAATATTTCAGAAATGCTGTGAAGTTTTTAGAGAACTATTATTGCCCTTGGGCTCAGTGACATCTTTTTGTTTATCAGAGTCCTGATAATGCTTTGTGTGAAAACAGACAATAGTATAGTGTTATCCTAATTTCAGTTATTTTTTAAATGTTAACTTGATCGCAACTTTGCATCTTTAATTTGAATCCAGTACACTCTAAGCCCATGATTTTTGATTGGGGATTCATATCACTTGTCTATAGAGTTTAATTAATATACAGGTGTTTAGGACCTATTCCATCCAGACTTACTGAATATTTTTACTTTATGATCTTGAGATATTCTTGGTATATCCTAACTCTATGCTGAGTATATTCATAATATATTACATCAGACAAGAACCAAAGCCACATGCCATCCTCAGTTATCAAATGAATTTCATTTAACTTCCCAGATTTCATGAGTACAAATACACTCTAACCATAGTCTGCATATTTTCAGGATGGTTAAGTAGCTTTCCCTTGGAAACAGGCTACTGCCACCACTATAGCTAAGATTCATCACTAAGATTCAATTCTTTTTTTTTTTTTTTCTTCTCACAATAGAGGCATTCACTCCACTGGTAAAGATATTCAGGATGTTTGACAAGTATGTCCATTTTCACAAACACTGCGGTGTCCTTACCACAATCAATTCTATGGAAAAATAGAATGAGCCAGTAGCGCTCCTAAAAGCAGACTCTCCGAATTCTCTAAGGAATTTAACCTGTGCTGGCCCAAAGTCTCTCTTTTAGCTGTGATTATAATTTGATTCTCCTCTTCCTGTCTACATAGATCATCTTGTGTATAATATTAACACAAGGCCCTCTTAGACTTTTCCAAGATCTTTAGAAATTTCCAGTTTCTAATTGAATATCGTTAATGTTGCCAAGGTTTTATTAAATACACTCATACTTAACACAAACATGGCGATTATGTCTTTCCCCCCAAATCCCACCATGGCCCTTACGCAGTCTTCAGATTGGAGATGCAGTCTTCTGGAAAAGACTCCACAGGAAGACTAATCTAGAATCCAGCTGGAAGAGACCTTATGCTGTCTCTTAACACCAATACCTCTGCAAAACTACACAGATTACAGCTTCACGTTTATGTTTCACATTCAAAAACATGTAAGTCTAACTCTGAATGAAAGTCTGCTACAACAGGAAACTTTAAGGCTCTTGTGAGAGCTCCTGGAAGCAGACGACAACGTGAAACAGACTGCTTTTCCATGTCCCATAAAACAAGCAGATGATATGAAGTGATCAGCTTCCACCCAGGAAATTGAGACAAGATCCTTCAAGACTCCCCTACTTAATCTCTATCATAATTATTCTTTGTTATATGTCTTCTTTGTGTCCAACTTCTATCACAAACTTTTTCTTATTATCCAGTATCCTAAGGTGATTATCCACACTCTCTTCTAGCCTCTCTCTTCTTTACTTTCATATCAAAGGGGGAACAAACCCCACTTATTCACTGTTCTCAGTCTATTCCTACCACTTTCAATCTCAGTAATATGTCACCTGCCGCCCCCCACCTGAACAGCATTTAATTGCCATTCCTCAAAGCACATACCAGGGAGGTTTTCCTCTCGATGGTTTATATCAGGTATATAAACTGTCTCCACATCTTCAACCCTAACCTCTTGCCAGGGAGTAACTAGACCTAACTCTTGACATAATGCTTCTCTCAAAATCTCCTAACTCCCTAACTCCTCTTCCCTTGGATCAGGTATTGAAAAAAAAAAAAAAAACATAGAGGTGCCTCTATTTCCAATGACCAGCATTGTCTCCTTCATCATTTCAGTCAGCCTTACAGCCTTTGTTCAGTTCTATGCAAAGACTCTGGCCGCCTGAGTTTAACCCCAAACATTATAAATATTACCTACACACTCATCATTGCTGTCCGCGCCCCACCACCACCCGATACTACTTTGTGTAGAGTCAGCAAACTTGTACCTGTCTTTCCCACACCATTTTTTCCCGTGTCTTTGGAATCCTTGGCAACATTTCCAAATATTCAGCCACCCTACCTATTTACCATATGACCCCCTGGAGATTTAAATGATCACTCCAAAGGGAAGGGACAATAGGGCAACTGGGAGAAATCCCAGGGGGAAATCGTCAACTCTCTCTTTATGTCCACTTTAAGAGCCATTATACCCATTATGAAAATTAAAAATGTAATTCAAATGGAGGAGTTACCTGTTCGATTTGAGTATTTTGACAATACCAGGAATAGTTAAACTTGCCTTTTTATTAATGACTTGAACCTGACTCAGGAATGGATTTCTTATAATTCTTTATTAATAAGCTAATAGAAGCAAAGACCTCATTCAAATCAAATCTAATTACTCCATTTGCGTAGTGCTCTGGGACAGTATTTACTGACAGAAGAAAGAGAACTCATTTTTCAAAGTTTTTTTGACAAATAAGATCTCACAAGAAAATGACCCTCTGAGAACAGTTTTCATGTCATTTAGAATTAATTTCATTATTAATATTCAGTTGTCCTAAATTAGAGCAGTTTGAGTGTTAAGCTTATCTCTAAAGCTTCATTATTGTAATCGGATATTGCTTTTTCAGAAGTGAGATTAAGATGCTACTAAAAGCTTGTTGGCCCAAGATGGAAACTAGTCATGTAGCTCTTTCTTAAATTGTATTAAGGAAACATCCATTACATAAAGAATAAAAAGTACTACTTTATTTTTGTTTTTGTATGACAATTATATGTTAAATGCATGTTTAAAAATATGGCACAGAGAACATCTTTAACACATAATAAAATCTACTTGAAAAGCAGCATTATATAGTTTTGAGGACTTTAGTCACAACACACTATGCTTAATCTGTTTTTTTCTACTTTTTATAGATTTTGAGAGTTTTAATTGCTTATAGTTTAACAGCAATCAGAGCATTTTGTTTTGGTGTTTTATATATGTTGTAAAACATTAACCCATTCAACCTTTAACAAAGTTGTTTATAAAAGCTTTCAAGCAGAACTGAAGTACCTATAACATTTCAACCCCCTTTTCTCTATTATTTAGGGAACAGCACTTCAAGGAAAGGTAATTTTGTTGTAAAACACAACTGAGTGCTTGTAGTTAGCATCCATTTGTGAATCGAAACTGAGTCCTTAAAGATACTTTTGTGAACCATTCTTGTAAATCCTATGCAACTATCAAACTGTGTTTTGCACACTGAGAGCCTTGAAGCTTTGCAGGCGTGTGTGGCTTCTCTTCCACGGTGCCATCTGCGACCTCTTTTTCATTGTCACCCGATCTTTTCATTCTCTCCCTGCCACACACCTACACCCACACACTTCTCTAAATTTCTTTTCTCCCTTTATTGTATTTCTACATTCTTATCCTCTTTCTTTTCTTTCTTTCTTTTTTTTGTAGTTTAACGCTCAAGATTTTATAGATATAATAAGATAAAATTTTCTTTTAGACAAAGCACTCAAACTATTATTATGATCAATGGAGCAATGGGACATTAAAAAATTAAAACCAAAGCAAAAAGTTATTTTTGCCAGTCTTACCTTCAGGTTTTTACCTTCATATGACCACCTGCTCCAAAATCTATGTAGCAAGGGCAATATATTTGGGGACAATTTATCCATGAGCTTGTAGTCTTTTCAATTACTCAAAACCCAAGGGACAGCTACCCCTAGCCAAAGTCCATAATTGTTCCATATGAGGGAAGGGAAAAGTCCTGTGTGTAACATATTTTTCCATTGATACTCTTCAAAATGTTATTAGGGACCTAAGATAGCAGAGAGTCAGGAGACAGAAATCACATCAGTAATTTGAACAGGAAAATTTAGTGAAAGGTAAACAATGATAAACAGGAGTAAAAGAGGATCCTGTGGGTGCAGAGTAGTGACTGAAGGAGCAGATACTTTTCCGAGGCCGAGGGGAAAGTAAATATGGAATAAACTTAGAAAATTCAAAGAGAGCCCAGCCCCTGAAACTGATATTCAGACTTCCGAGCAGGTGAATGGTTCCCTCAGAAATGTGTCACCTTCTGGTAGACGAGAAACCCACCTGAGAGCTCGGACTTGAACTCAGTGTCAGGGGGCGTGAACTGCAGCTGGGATACAGGAGCGAGTGGCTGCTTAGTAGTGGAATGAAAGGGCTGAAGCTCAGTGCTGAGGGCTGCCACTGTTAGCTTGAGAAACTTGCAGAGAGGAGGGACTACAGCCACACACACACACACACACACACACACACACACACACACACACACAGATACTACTGTAGATGCTGTGCTGAAAAATCACACCCTGGGAGAAGGAAGGAAAGTTCTTCCTCTTGCTCTGGCCTGGGCAATCTTCCACACACAATTTAACTGTCAAACAATAATATGTGTCCACCTAAGAAGAGGAAACTGTCCTTCATATTTGCGAAGTACTAACCCTCGCCCCCAAATAAAGACATACATGCTTCAATGTTATTGTACCCATTGTAGGTTATATTCTTTTCTATTGAAATTCATTCACTTTCTCACTGAAGATTCTATTATGTAAAGATTAAATTATAAGTTTATCATCAAACAACCTATATAAAATAGCAAGAGAAAGGAGAAAACAAAAAAAAATTAGTTAATAAATGCAAATGAATATATACATCAATGGGCAAAAAGAAAATATGCAAAACTGCTACTATCGCTTTTTGTAATTTATCACAAGATCATCATGATATCTATGACTTACTTCTTCCACTACCCATTCCATATCTACATTGCCATCAGCCAGAACCTCGGGTGGTTGGAGTTCTTTATTTAAAAGGGTTACTAGTAAAAATTTGTATTGAAAGTCCCAGACCTTGATAGACCTGTCTTTTGTTGTTCTTGTTGTTTTTGTTTTTGTTTCTGTTGTTTTCCTTTAACCTCATACTGAACTTGGAGGTGAGAAGGGATGTTCCAGAGAACCATCTGGGTTCCAGATGGAGTCAGCCCTGCCCTCATTGTGTAGCAGAAAAGCATCTTCCCATAGGTAAGCAGCATCTATTAACCCAGCCTGGAGAGCACACTCCTTTCTTTGCCTCTTGCTTTAAGTGATTTTCTGAAGCCATAAGGTCTAAGCAGCTGCCCTGGGGGATATATAAACCCAATGGGAACCAAGAACTCTAAAACATGAGGACTCAAAGGTACATGGATGGAAAACAAACATTCTGCCAGGGAGCTATTAAGTGTAATAGGAAGAAGAGACACCACTACTTCCACCTCTTGATTTCTGGAGATGTGTGTTCCGTCAACAGCCATGAAAGACATGATGGTTTCTGACACAAAGCACATTCTGCATTTGTGAGACAGAATCCCAGCCACGCAGTGTTGTCTCCTAAGCGTTACCATAAACGAGTGTTCAGTAAGTTCTTTGGGACTTTCTAACAGATCGGCCACTTTTGGGTGATAAGATATGCGATGAAGACCAGTTAACTAACTGGGCACTCGTTCATTGCCCAATTCATTATGAAATGATTCACTGTGAAATGAATTCATTGCTCAGAAGCAATGTTGCATAGAATAGCATAATGGCGGTTAAGTCAGGTCAACCTTGGTAAGGAGAAGTCAATTTCATTGCGTTTATACATAGCCTGTGTCCCTGCCATCACCCACAGGCCCAGTGAGCAGACACTAGAGTGGCTGGGGGAAAAGCCTGGCTGAAATTCACAAGGTATATCATTTTTTTCCACCTACAATTGCAGCTTCCTTGGAAGTACGTGCATTTTGCAAACATCAGCATGAAGCACAGTGACTTCACAGCTTACGCCCGCTTGAGAGGCCCATCTTTTCCCATATTCCTTTGCACCAGGTTTCCACACATGTTTCATCTATGCCTATGAACATTTAACCAAACCATTAGCAACCACTGGTAAGTCAGTGAATAACAATACTTCTGGCCATCTCTCCATGAGACAGAGCGGACAACAAATGTATAACTCAGTGATTTTCCCATTGGAAGGATTGTCCTTCACTGCTGTTCTTCAGTGTCACCCTTAATTTATGTTGTAATGCAGCAGCCATGCATTTGTGGATGACACTAGAATGTCATACAGAATTATCAATCAACCGGGCTCAGGTTTTTTCTTCTACATGCAGTCAACTGACAGAGGGGAACTTTCCATGAAACTAAAGGTGCTATGATCTTCTATTGCCAGAAGCTCTATATGCTATTCTTATTTTTCACAAGTACCATATATAAATGAATAGATTATCACTTAATTTCCTTTGTTTTTGAAGTATATAAAATTACATCACAGCACAGTATATGTGCTTTCCCATGATTTACTTTTTTCACTTAACATTATAAGATAATACACATTTGTTGATTGTAGTTTTGGTTCAACCATATCCACAGATATACGCTATGCTGTCAAGTACATATGTGATAACTTAGTTGTCCAATTACCATCAACGGACACCTTGGTTGCTTCCATTTGTCTACTCTGAAAGTCCTTGTACACATCTCCTGGTGTCTAAGGTTATTTAACATTGTTGATGGGTGCCATTGTACATGGGCTCTGATTTATCCATGTCCTAAAAATGCACTCATATATTTTATACAAACATATATTTATACGGGTTAATGCATGCATGATGTATTTAGCAATTTAAAATATTAAATATATTCACTGTATGCTAAATCAATAAATAACCTCAATTTATATTTGTGTTTATAATAGAACTATTGTATTCCTACTGCCATATAATACATATATTTAAGAGATTGTTATATATTATTTTGCTGAAAACTTCTCCCCCCACTGAAACCTCTCAACTTAATTAGATTTTAAATTAAAAAAGTCAAACCATAATTAAATGTAATGTTATAACTACAAAATCAGTAAAGTTTAGAAATCTGAAAGTAACAAGTGCTGGTGAGAACATGAATGAAAGAAAAGTCTTACACCTTGCCGGTGAGAGTACAAGCTGGTATCCTTACTTGGGAAAACAACTCAGCACTATAGTGTGAGGATAATTAGTCATGTACTTAAATAAAGGTATATATCCTACAACAGACAGGAATCTACAAACATTCGTACTAGAGCATATGTGCCAAGAATGAAATCGCTGATTTGTAACTTCTACTTAATGTTTCACTGGGTAATGCTTAGGTGTTTTAGAAAGTAATTTTAACAACCTTCACTCTTAGCAGTGTTCGGTATCATCACTTATATACTCACACATTAATTATTGTAAATCTGTTATACTTTATATAACATAAGTTTTATTTTATTTTATATTATTTTTAATGCCTACAGCACCTGGTCTTCCTAGGTGGTCTCCCATCCAAGTACTAACTAGCTCAGATCCTACTTAGCTTCTGAGATCAGATGAGATAACTTTTTATGTATACATAAATTATAATTTGGCATAACGTGTTTTCACTGAATTTTCATGGCTTTTAGTCAGGTTGTACATTGTTTTATATATTTGTGATTCATTATTATTTCCTATTGTTTGAAACGACTTCATTTCCTTTGCCTTTTAAAAAAATCTTTCTTATTGATTTGGGGAAATTGTATATTTTGGCAGTTTATTCCTTATTAGTTATATTTCATATGTAATTCCATTGTGCTTGTCTTTCTGCTTTTGTTTAAATGCCTTTTTATAACCTTTTGATTGTTCTCAATTTTAATGTACTCATATTGATCTATTTTTCTCTATGGATTATATTTTTGTGTCTGGTTAAATAAATTATTACCTTCACTTATTTTTTTTTCAAATCCTGTATATTATCTTCTAAAAGAGAAGAGTTTTGCATGTAAACTTTAGCTTTTAATCTACCTATCCTACTCATAAAAACAAATCAATGCCCACTAAAGTTTGATTTTTAAAAAAAATTTAGAGTTGATAAATCAGTTTATTCCATTTTCTCTTCTTTTTAACTTTCCTAACTTCTGTTATTTAGTTTCCTGAAATAATTTCTTATATTCATATACATGCACAAACCTATATCTAGAATTTCTCTATTTTTTTTTTACAATTAGATTACCTAATAGTTTGCCAGTTTATATTCATCTTTTTCAAATAATCAGCTTTTTGATAAATATGTATTTTTCTTAGTTATTATCTAATTCTTTCATTTTTATTAAATATTTATCCTCTTTATATTGTTTCTCAAGGTTTTTATTTCAATTTTTGATTAATTTTTTCTTTCACTGATTTGTATATTTATTGCCATGAATTTTCTTCTGAGCACTTCTTCATCTATTACCTAAAAATCCTCTTGGGTCAGTTTCCTTATTCTTATATTCCAGGACATCCACAATTACCTTTTATAAAATTTATTTTTATTAAAGTATAGTTGATGATTCCCTTTTATATTTTCCCTTGGACTCAAAAGTTATTTAATAAGAAATCAATCTAATTTTCCAAATAGAAATTCCTTAATTGTTTAATAGTTTATTGCATCATGTTTAGAGAATACCAAATGTTAGTATTTCTACTTTCAAAGATTAATGTCTTTTCTTTTCTGGCCCAATATATCTCCCTGGTATTTGGCAAATATTCCATGTGTCTTTGAAAAGAAGATGTTTTCCCTATTATCCGTGTACAGTATATAATAAATATTTCAGGGTTTGAGGATGTGGGGGTATGTGTGCATATATTTATTACATTTACATTATTGATTATGTTGGTTAGGTTTCTATTTCATGCTTTTTGATCTACCGGAATCATCGAGGACTAGTACTTATTATTGGTGTGTGTCTTTGTCTGTGTTTCTGTTATTGTCCATAGTTACTGCTGCATGCAATTTGCAGCTGAGCTGTTTCAAAAATCTATTTTGCCACTGTGATCCTGGCTAGAGATATTTTTATATTGATTTTTGTGTTTGTTAAGATGGAGTATACATTTAGAAAACATTTTTCTATATTTATAAGCACATATTTTAAGCTCCACTTGAAAGTTTCTTCCTTTTTACAGTGATTTTGAAATACCTTCTCTCTTGTGAAAGTCCATATGTGTACGGGTAAGCTTTAGGCTCTCTTTTTATTTAATTGTTCTATTTATCTGGCCTTCTGCCAAAACCCACAATATTAAATCCCATAGCTTTATAACAATTTCTTTTTTAGCCTATTATAAATATCCTTTCTCTGTGGCTTATCTTTTTACTTTTTCTACAGTAACATTTTATGAGATTTCAGTAGTGCCTATTTCTCTACCTCTTGAATCTGGATAGGCTTTGTCTTGTTTTGGCTGAAATAATATGGCGGAAGCAACATTGTGTTAATTCTGAGTCTGTGTCTCAAGAAGGCATATCTATTCTGAGAATGCCGCCATTGAAATGTGAACATACCCATGCACACCTGCTGGTTGATGAGATACAAGGCTCAGTCAATAGCATTGCCCCAGCCAAAGTCAGCCAACTATTCATTGGTCCATCAGTTTACTCCCAGATATATGTATGAGTAAGCTAGACTCAGATCAACTGAGCCTGGCCAGATCAGCTAAACTTCCTAGTTGACATATAGACTCATGATTAAAAATAAATATTTATTGTTTTAAGCCACTAACTATTGAGGTCGATTTCATTCAGCAATGGATTGCTGATAAGTTAAAATTAAATATGATAATATTTATCAGTATTTTGTTCTGTGCCTTGCATAGTTTATTTACTTTGGAAAAAGTACTATCTAAATAAAATGTCATAAAATATTCTTTCATGTTTTATAAAAGTTTTGACACACACCTTTCTCAATTAAGTTTTAAAAAAACAAATTGATTTTTTGTGGAAGATATGAGGTAGGGCATCAATTTAATTTTTTTTTCTAATATGGGTAGTTAATTATCTTAGCAAAACTTATTAGTGATTTCTTCGCTTATGTATAATGCTACCTCTCTATATTTGTTAAATCGCTATATAAGTTGTGTGCTCTTTTGGCCACTCCATTATGTTCTAGTTATCCTTTATTTTCCTATCCTGATTCTAGTATCACCACCTACCACCACCCCACTGTTCTTCTGCCTGAGTATATTGCCTATTTTGAGCAATTTTAATTTATACATAAAATATAACATTAGTTAATCAAGTTTCTCGGAAAATCTTGTTGTCATTTTGATTGGAATTACATTGACTATGAAGATGCTGACATTGTTCCTATTACTTTACTTTTTTAGCATCTAAAATACAGTCTATGTTTGATATTTGTTTCCTGGTGAATTTTGAAAATCATTCGTGTGTGTGTGTGTGTGTGTGTGTGTGTGTGTGTGTGTGTGTATAATGTATGCTTAAATTATATTCCAAATCATTTTTTCCACTTATAATTCATTTTACTAATTCTAACTTTTCCTTCAAAATACAATTTGTCACATATTTCAAGAAACATTTTTAGTCATCTGCTTTATTATTTATATATTCTCTACTTGATGTTCTTAATACTGGCCATCTTATTATCATACTTATTCTCCATTTCACCTTGCTTCTGATCTGAACTTTACAGAATCACATTTCAAAGGATAAATTAACAATTGGCTTTCAAGTAGGCCCAGCCAAGAGAAGAGAAAGAAGTGGGATGTATTTCTCTTCTTCGGCCTCACCCAGTGACTCTGATGTGGACTGTCATCCTGCCTGTGTAACTATAATTATATCTCTCAACGGTCCCAATCCCATCAGGTCACTTCCCCCACTCTCCAACTGTGGTTCTAGGTCTCCCCAGTTGGTCCTGGTTACAGGGGTCAGGTCACCCTGTCCCTCCAGTGGACACTAACCCTGTTATGGAATTGGCTTCTTGATGCTTTTGATAGATTATCTCACCGAAAATCTTGGTTAATCAATGTAGTAACTAGTTGACTATTGTAAAGTCTCTCTTTTTGAAAGACCTAAAGTGATTTCCGTTTTTTATGACTTATTCTCATTTCACTTTGGGTCTGCCTCTCATATCTTTTACTCTAATAAATGGTTCACTAACTTTTCTTCTCATTAGATTATCAGCTGCTTGTTAGACATTCATCTGGATCATTTTTTAAGACAATACCTAGTAAAAATGTTTTGCTGTTCAAAATTATATGATTAGAAGAACATTCTAAATGACTTTCAAAGTCAAATTTCATTGAACATTCATTGACCTTTGGAGCTTTATTCCTCGCTTTCTTTTCAAAGCCCACACTGTGTTTATGCTCCATCTGTGCCGCACTCTCCGTTTTTCCAAATTGTTCTTTAGGCTCCGGTTCTTCTGAACTTTGCTCCTCTTTTTTTCTTCTTACTGGACTGTCATCCTTATCTGATTAAATTTTATCCTTAAATATTGACGCCCTCTGTCTTTAATTAGACTTTTCTCCTGGGAGTCTATATTAATAATTATGTAACCAATTTCATGTTCTTTTTATTAATATTTGTCAAAAAGTTATTTTCTTCCCAACTTTCAATTTTTCTCTACTAATATTTTAGTTTTCATTTTGAAAATAGCATTTGATGGGATTTTATTCCATTTTAATTATATAAAATCTTACCACTCACTTTTGACTATTTACCAAATAGCTAAATAAGAAATATTTTATGATTTCTATTGAATTTCTCAAATTGTCTTCATTCTGTAATTGCTTACTATAAAGAAATTACACATTTCATTTTCATCATTTTAGAAGTTTTTCTTAAATATTTAACCCATGGACATGACTTTATATTTTCACAGTTAATTTTCTCTCTCTCTTCACACTTGAAGCGTATATATGTATATGTTCCGATGCATCACTTTTTTTGCAAACATACGCTTAAAAATCAGAATAACAGGTAGATGTTCATATACTGTAAAGTTCTGATCTATAAAGAATTAAAACTTGATCTTGATTTTATTATAATGACCAATAACTTGCATAATATAGCTTATCCGACATATTACTAAATAATTTTTATTTAGTTCTTTAAGGGTCTAGTTTCCTTAGTTAGCATAAACTTCATTATTTTTATGAGCAGAGATTGGCTGTTTAATGTGTGTGCATTCCTGGATAAGCCATAGTTCATACTGGCAGCTTTATTATTGTTTTTTTTTTTTAAAAAAAGGAAAACATGGAAGGAAAGAAGGAAGGAGAGAAGGAGGGAGAGAAGAAAGGAAGAAAACTAATGCAGAGCAATAAAGAACAAGTGATATTTAGAACTCTTCTCTCTGAAATTAAGAATAAAGTATTATTGTTTGTTTTAAGGCAGCATTTAAACCACAGGGTTTAAAGGATTTGAAATTTTAAATAACAGTAAAAATACTTCCGAAAAAGCAGCATGTATTTTGATCAGTTATTACTAATATTGATGAATTGTTGGTTTGATGTATCATTCAGATCATTGTAATGGCTGAGAAATTTTTAATCTTTCATCAGCAAACAATAAACTCACGAGAGCCTCCCCATTTAGTACAAAAACCTTGCAATGTTATACCCATCAACCGTTTTCTCTTAGTAACAAAATCCTTTGAATGTATTTTCAGGAGAGCCTATTCTACCTTGATTCCATCATTAGAGCACCCTTCCTTTTAAATAAGAATGTAATGATTCAGAAGTTATGTGATTATAGAATACTATAATAAGAGCTGGAATATTAACTGACAATTATTTTTAAATACTACTTTCGTGAAGTATTAGAGTAGTAAGTCAATGACTGAATCTTATCATTTTAGTGAGCCTGTGTTTCTGGGCTATGCCTTTTACAAGTGTTAAGCTTCTTCTCTTAATGAGACAGGATGGCTGTTTGGGACTAGAATTGGAGAAATGCCCTTCCCGTAGGTTGGACAAAGCTCGGGTAAAGTCTTTTCCCTTTGGGAGGAGGCCTCTGTTGTAGAGAACACTGGTCGTATTCCACGCTGGCTACTTTTCCCTTCCCTTCCTAGGTACTACTGTAGTCTTTCTTGGCTCTCCACTGTGAGAGTCTAGTGGGGTTCTTCGAAATAAAACCCACAAATCTGGGGGTTCTTCCCTAAGCCTCCCAAGAATTTCCCACTCTCACGGACATCCATACTCAGTTTTTAGGAGTTCTTCGAAATTCCTGAATTTCTGTTCCTACCAGTTTATGGCCCATGGTTTCTGCTCCGAGTAAGGATATTTCAGCTGTGACTTTCTGGATCCTCGTTTCTCCAGACTTCAAGGTGGTGGTTTGTCTAGTGACCTCAATTCTCTGATAGGTCCAAGAAAAGTTGTTGAGTTTTAGTTGACATAGATTTTATTAAGAGCTGGCTTCCAAGCTTTTAATATTTCGTATCTCTAAACATTTTTTGATAGCTTATATTCACCTCCTACAAATGAGAGCTGTCTATCAGCACTTTATCACTTGGTGGACTGGAGGCTGTTTTGTACCAGTGAGTATTATGCAAGGATATTGTATACTTTTATATAAAATTGACTTTTTAACTTGGCATCTTGTCAAGTCAGCAGCACAGTTATGTCTATGTTATCCACACCCCAGAAACACTCTGCAACATGCTGTTAAATTGAGCATCAGATCCAAATCCTTTGAGAAGGCGTGTGGAGTCATTTCCATCGTGGTATTGCAGAGTTAAATGGCACTTAGAATTAAATTGTATAGCTCATCATCATGGCAACAGCAGTAGGCAAGTGCCCAAGAACGCCCAATTTTTAGGTAAGATTTCCCTGAAGTTTAACACTTACACAATGTGTGTTACAGAGAAATGATAGAATCAGAGATTAGAAGCTATATCTTTATAGTCCAGTTCTACCACATACTAGCTAGAATATCATTAAACAAGCCTCCTGCCTTATTTAGTAGCTTGTTAATTTCCTTTTCTCAACTCTGTTAAGCTCTCTTCGGCATGTACCTCCTTTTAAAAGACCTCCTTCTTGGCTGTGTCTTTCGTTGGTTCTTTAATTTGCCATTGCTTTTCATCTCAATGCTTTATAGACTTTCAGTCTCAGTCATGTTCTTGTCTATCTCTACACACTCTGTCACTCTTAACATCTCACTTGCTCCCATTGTTTTAGGCACTTTCAAATACTGCTAACTCCCAAACTGTGCTTTGACAGAATATCTCATTGCTGAGCCCTAGTCATCCTTCAAGGACTTCAACATTAATATGTTCAAAACTGAGCTTCTTATATTTTTCTTTTTCTTTTCTCTTTTTTAAGTTTATTGGGGATAACATTGGTAAATACAATTATATAATTTTCAGGTGTACATTATAATTTGACATCTGTGTATTCTATTGTGTGATTGCTGCCCAGAGTCCAGTTTCCTTCAGCTACCATGTATTTGATCCCCTTTACTCACTTTACCCTACCCCAAACCCCCTATATTTAACCCCCTTTACCCTGTCTACCTCTTCCCTCCACCCCCACCTTCTACCCTCTGGTAACCACTAGTCCATTGTCCATGTCCCTGAGTCTCTGTTTGTCCTGTTCATTTGTTACTTTCAGGTTTATATCCCACATCTTATATATATATTTTTTACTGATGTTCCTTCCAAACTCAATTAAATACTTGTTTCAAATGTCCATTCTCATTTCTCACTGCTTTTGCTCAATTCCAAGACAAATTATTTTTCCTTTGGGCCAGTCTTCTAGTCTACTAATCTCCATTTTTTTTTGACCTTGAAATCTGTCTTTCACTTTGTTTGATTAATCTTTCTAAATCCTAATTCTGATTAGTCCACTGTCTTAGATACAGTGTTTTTTTGACTCACCATTGCACCAATATGGCTATAGCCTTACCAGTGACTTGTCTTCAGTCAGATTTTTCATAAGTACTCTTACTAGCAACCATATTGAAATATTTAAATTTCTCTGAAAACATAGTTTTTATGAGTTCTAAATTTTTGTACACGTTGTTTCTTAATCATTCAAATTGTTTTTCCTTACTATTAACTAATTCCAACTTTTCCAGAAAAAATCCATTTAAAGATTCACCTTTGAGGAAAGTTTTTTTGCTCTGTTTAATTATGTGCATTTCCTCTACTTCACACCCCTAATGTCATTTTTTCTCTATAAATTTTCATATCTGTTCTCTATATTCTCCTGGCTCTGATCGGTATTACAGAAAACCATGTATCTTCCTTTTTTGTTTATCATCAAGAGATGTCTTGGGTATTGATTTCCTTTGTAGCCCTAGATCCAGCTGGATAATCCAACCTTCAGTGGTTTCAAATCCCATAATGCCACCTCACACTAGGTACTGATTCCTATCGGATGGTCCGGGATTCTGGGCTCTGGTATCACTGTGGCTTCCCCTTGTCCCTTTAGCCATATTTTGATAGTGTTTTTCTGTTGCTTTTCATATCTGTTTAGTCTCTTAGCTTTTTTGTCACTGGCATAACCAATTGCCTATATTAAACTCCTCTATTTGAAAGACCTACAGTGTATTCTGTTGTTCTCATTAATCACATATCCCATTAGACATATCTCTCACCTTCTATACCACAGTATCTTATTCACTGGTTTGCCTTCCTCTTTAGGCTGTCAGCTCCATGATGGAAAAGACTGCATTTGTATCACAAACTTTTGTTCATTTTTATTTCATCTATACCTAATAAAACTTTTGGTTTTAAGACTGTATAGGTATTTTCTCAGATTTTATTCATGAACAACTTCTAAATTCTTTATTTTCTGCAAAATACTGCACTGGTCGACTTTGTCAGCTCTAGTCTCTATCTTTCCAACATCCCCTGACCTCAACTTCCCAAGAAAGTTCATGGTTCAGCCATGCCACTCTTCTGTCATTCCAATTCACATTTGGTAGTTTAGTTCCTCTGAACCTTTGCTCCTGGTAACTTTCTCTCTTCCTTTTTGTGCTGATTAAAATTCCCTCCTTTACCCAGATCAAATGTCACATTTTTCTCTAAAGCTTCCCAAGAAAAAAGCCTGTTGTATCTCTACGCTGAGGTGTCATTTCATGATTATAGCACTAATCAGAATATTTGATTATCTGTCATGTGTCTAAATTACTAAACAACATCAAAAAGAGGGTACTCTTTTTGTTTATTTACGAACAAGTGATTTTCAAAATTATAAATGCTAAATCGGCTTTGTCATTTTCGTGTTTTCTTTCTCACTGGATTTAATTCTCTTAAAAATAAGGATTATCTATATCTTCAGTTAGATTCCTACACAGCATTTAGCAATATTTGTTATATTTTTTAATTTGTTTATTAAATGTTTATTGAAATATTTGACCACCTTTTGGATAAATGCACTGAGATAAATATAAGTCATAAAATACTAAATGGTAAATACACAATTTCTTCGAAAGCCTGATCGTGTATTTAGCAAGGCAATATTTTATAATATCATAATGATATATTATTATAAATTCAACATATTGTATAAGAATGTAACAGACAATTTAAAACTAGGAGTTTATGTGTGAAAGAGAGCATTGATGGCTGTAATGGTTTTTTGAGTGAAGGAGTGATATGCAGTGTTGATGTTGGCAAAAGACAACTTCAAGTTAGAAGAGAGCAGGAGAGAGGGAGTTTCTCAATTATTTACTCATCTATTTACTCATTCAACAACACTAAGCACCTATTGTATGTCACCATACATATAGGCAATTACAATAGTAATGTAAGAAGTCGAGAAAACCTAAATTAAGAATGAACCTTACATAATTATTATGTTTCGAGAATAAATTATGTTTAAATTATGATCAAAACAGCATATATAATGCATGTCAAAATAAAACTCATGCTTATCAACAGAAAAGACAAACAATTTTATTTCTTTGGTACATTTTTTTTTTGCCAAAAGTTTCCATTTTTAGTACTTATACTACTGTTCTTATTATGCCGTGAATTTTGTCAGTAATGTTCATTTTAATATTAAGAGACAAATTTCAACAGTGCTGATCATTTTAAAAACACTAACCACTCCAGGGCATGGTTTGTACTTTATTATTGTTCCGTGGAGCTGTTGAAAGCACTCCGACTTTAACCTTAGTGAGATTGGGCCCATTATGTTGTAATGTGTACCCTGAAGAGCATTATGTTATAATTAAGTCTTGACCTCGTTTAGCATATAGTGTAAGCTAGTACATGAAAATGAGTGAACCAAGGAGCTTATCACAGGAACTTAAACTTTGTGTTCTAAGTGGTGTACATTTGCCTCTAAAGCTATGCATTAAAGCACTGGAACTGGATCTCACCCATATTTCTGCCATTTTAACCTAATTACCTAACCATTCTACAATGAGGTAATATTTTCAATTTTATTGTAATTAAAAAATTTTAAATGTCCACATGATTGTATGATTTGAAAGAAATAAGAATTTCTTGCTATTAGAAATTATGGCAAAATCATTTATCTGAAATTTGGATCTTTTGATACAGCTTTTAGCATTAGGGAAAGTATATTGAACCAAGGAGAAAGTAATAGTAGCTTGGCCTTTAGAGAGATACTTGAGTGTATATACATAATAAGTCTCCAAAAGAGCTTCAGTAAATAAAGTTGACTGATATCCTATTCTGATGCTGCTCTGTTAGCTTGACATTCTTCTCTAGTCAAGGGAGAAAGTCCTCCGTATTTAAATTTACCTACAATCTCTTTTTATTCCTTCCTTCTGCCCTCCCTCTCTCCTTTTCTCCCACCCTCACTTCCTTCTCTTCATTTCTTTTCTCTTTCACTTGTTGAAAGGGAATGTATTGAAATATTAAGGATATAAGTTCAAATAAAATAATTTTCATTGATAAGCCTACAGTCTAGAGGAGTAGAAATGCATAATAGAATAAGTGCAATTGTAGAAATATGCACAAGATGTGATGAAGCTCGCTGTCCAAAATAGGCGCTGAAAATGCCAGATACCTTCTCAGTCTTTTATGGTTTTATGACATAGGCATGTTAACCACTCTTGGTCAATGATACAGGAGGAAATGACCACTAAGGATCTACTAAGAATATTTTTCTCTAATTAAACCAAATAACAAAAACAAAAACATAGGAGTATATGTTCATCTTCTTCGCCCAGATTTTGTAGAATCTGTTTAATATACCAGAAACTGGGACAGCTGTCACATATCCTGATGGAATAGATTTAAGAAGTAAGATAAAGTACTCAGAATGGTTGGAAGATAAGATGGAAAAGGCCAGGTCATTGATTACACTCACTGAGTGCCTGAGCCAACCTGGTGTACCTGCCCCAGCCTTCTTATTATCTGCTAAAATGAATCTTAGCAATTTTCAAGTTCGTTTTAGCTGAGTATTTGATTCTAGAGCCAAAAACATATGAACTGGTACTTTTTCCATGTCTTCACGGAGTTCCAAATTACTATCAATGGCAGGTTTTTAAAAGGAACCTTAAAATATAAATTACAATGGAAAATATGTTTCATTGTCCATGGTACAATAAATTTTTATTTTTTATTTTTTAATTAAATTTATTGGGGCAACATTGGTTAATAAAATTATATAGGTTTGAAGTGTATAATTCAATACTACGTCATTTGTATATTGCATTGTGCATTCACTACCCCGAATTAGATCTCCTTATGTCATTATATATTTGACCTCCTTTACCCTTATTCATTGATAATGCTTCTATTCTATTTACATACTAAATTACCCTTTCACTCTATTTTGTGGAAATCATGTGCTTTCATGTTGTAGCTATTAACTTGAAATTTAATTTTCACTAATAGGCCCAAAGTAGATAAAAGAACAAAATTAAGTTTCTGATTTCATTTCAGATTCCATAGTTCATTGAATATTGCAGTAAATGCTGTTTTATTTACTGCATTAGAAGGAAATGATTCTTGTTATTAGGGAATGAGGCATATGGAGTTGTGGTCCCAATTTTTATTACTTGTTATCTCCTTATTTATTATGATACATTTCAAGAAGTTTGTACAATGAGTCTGAGTCCTACTTTATCTCTTTCTAAATATTTTTAAATATTCTTTTAATTGATGTAGTTAACAACCTATTAGCCTGATTTATCTGAATTTTAATCACAGGGTTCATATTAATTTTATCTGTGGCTGTTAGTAAGCTTCTAGGTGCTTGCATTTTTATTTGTAAATACAAACAAGAAAAGCACTTACAGAGAAACAGGTACTTATTATCCTAGATATTTAGCCTATAAGATTGAAGATATAGTTTCTTCTCTCACAAAATTTACTATGTTGGATCTAGAACCAAGATGAGGTAAACTAAATATAATGTGATAAGTCAGCTTGATGAGCATAACAGTTACAGTTAGGGAAATAGTATATAGAGGCATATATTTAAGTGATAGGACTGAGCATTTTAGGAAAATATGATTTTATTATGCTAGAGTATGGTGTACTTGAGAAAAGATTGAAAAGGCGAATTTAAGACATATTATGAAGGAGCTTGCATGTCCTGTCTAGTTTAATTTTTATTCTGGAAATAATGAGGATCACATAGAAAGATGATTCTTTAGAGTTGGAGAGAGGACATTGGCTGATGATTAAACTATATTTTTAGAAAACAAGTTATGCAAAATATCCAAATGTGATCCAATGAAATATTCCAGACAGGAGAAAATAAGGGATTTAATTGCAGCAAGCGTGTTTCATTGAATGGAGCGAGAAAATGACTGAGAGGTAATTGAAATTAAAAAAAAAAAAAAGTCCTATTTCAGATTAATGTGGAAGCTAAAAATGGACAAGATTCACTAAAGAAACCTGTGAATTATATTAATTAGGCAAAGTCCGAGCTGCTGCAACAAAGAGACTACAAAATACAGAAGCTTAACTAAGACGAGTTTATTTTTCAGCCATGTTGTATTCAGGCCAGCCCTGGTTAACAGAGTGGCTCGTTTCCACGGTGTCTTTCCTAGGCCCAGATTCTTCCATCTTGTTATTCCACTATTCCCTTGTTATTCTACTGCTCCCTGTAGGTAGGTGTCATCATCTGAATGTTCGATGCTGAGTTACTCACATGTCTACATTCTAGCCTACAGGAAGGGAAAAGAAAGAATATGCAAAGCAACATAACAAAGCTAGCTGTATCCAAGTGGAAGATGTGCTCTATCTGTTACTGACATTGTAGTTACAGCTTCAGTTCAAATTCTAATGGTGAGAACTTAATCACCTGGGCAACAGTTGATTACAAAGAAGTCTGAGAAATACATTCTCTAGCTGGGCGGCTAGATGTTTAGCTATTATTGCATTACTATGGAAAGAGGAGAGAATGGATTTTAGGGATATCTATCTGTCTGTCACATACTAGTCAAACTTGTGTTCTAGGTTTATGTTCTGGGAAACTGAGTTAATAGTAACATGATTCTTCAAGGTCAAAATATTTTAGGCACAGCAGATTGGGCAGTTGTGAGGCAGTGTGAAAGTGCAAGATGAAAAATAATATTTTGAACTCATCGAATTAGAGAATCTGTGGGGTGTTCAAGTTAAAATATGAAGAATAAATTCTCTCTCCCTCTCTGTCTGTGTATGTATGTAAATTTTATATACATAAAACAATGGGAATGGATGGGTTCATTGCAGAAAAGTGGGCAGGATTAAAGAAAAAAGGACAGATTATATAATTTAGGTTTTCTATGACTGAGAAGCAGTGTCTGGAAGATTAACCTGACTACACAAAGGAGGAAAATGATTGCTATAGCAAGATGGCGTGTGCTTCATCAGATGATGAGTTTATCTGCAAGCTGGATGAATAGTGGTCTTGGTGCAGCACAAGGGAATTGAGGAAAATGTCCGCTGTGTCTTCCAGTTTTCATGTTAGGTGTATGAGAGATTGCTGCACCTCTAATTAGAAAGGGTGCAGAGAAAGTGTTCCCTCAAGTATGAGCTATTCTTTTTAGTTAAAGCAAGCAAATAGATTGTTTATGAAAGAACTGAGTATGTTAGAGGGTGTCTTTTAGAGGGGCAAATGGAAAGGAAGAGAAAAGCTAAAAGCAGCTGGCTGGACCCAAAAGCAGCTTCTAAGAATATATGGAAAGGAATATGTGAGATAAAATATAACCAAAAGAAATTATATTTTTTTTGTTGGAAAAACCTGAATGGGGAAGGCATGAAGGTGTGATATATAGGCATAGTAGCATTCCTCAACAAATTAAATTAGTTTCAAATACTTTGTCATCTGCTTCAAGTCAAAGCTAGTTATTAGTAATTTTAAAACTCAAACCCAAGTCTTTGGACTCCATATCTAGAATTTTTTTTAAAAACCATATCCCCGAAAGATGTGAAAGTTACAAAGGATCTCTGATCCTGGTGCACGCGCGCTCTCTCTCTCTCTCTCTCTCTCTCTCTCTCTCTCTCTCTCACTCTCTCTGTCATTAAGCACATGAATTTGGCTGAGTTCACATTAATAGGGCATAGGTTTAGTAAGACCGGGGAGTCTGGAGAACAGGCTGTTTCAGTAAGAAACATATTTGCAAAGAGAGGAGAAAAGTGACTATGCTTTAGTTTTAGTGCATCTCCCGTGGAACATTTGATCGAAACTGTTGATGAGATGCAGCCTATTTGATATCTTCCTTCAGTATCTAAGTTCTGCTTTTAAATGACAGTTACTGATGAACTATTTCATGACTTACACACTATAAACCGGCAAGATTTTGTATTTACGTATGACTGCCTAAACTATCTGTATTTCAACGTCCTAAAACTTGTGAGTCATTTTGATTTTTGTTTAAAAATAATAAATCCATTGGCTTGTAGTTCTGGTAGATTTTCATTAGCATTTAATCTGAGAATGAGAGCTTATTCAGTGTCTTTCCTAATTTTTACTGTATGAGCAAATATTTTTCTCATGACTGTGTCTACATACCTTTCATGCTCTAACATATTATAGTTCCTCCAAAAGTGTCATTGCAGAATTCAGCTTATACAGAGGTAGTTCAGGATCCACAAGCATGCACACAATCTCGAAATCAAAAACGAACTTTTAATTAAAAATGATTGTTTTAAAACTTCCCTGATTTTCTCTTAGAAGAAGCTTTCTTTTCTTTTGAGGCAGAGAATTGGAAACAGTCTTGCATTACCGAATTAATGAGAGAGTTGGAATGTATTTTTATTAGACCTATTTACAGAAGCAAGAATGGGAAAGAACTAGGATATAAAATCTAGATTAGAGAAATACTGATTACTGATAAATACAGGCACAAGGAAATAAACCCTCTTAGTGCCAATATTCCTGAACTGATAAGGACAGAACACATTTAGAGATATAATAAACCATAGATAAATTATAAATAATGCCACATTTTCTATTTAATTGACAGACACTTAAAAATCATTGTATGCACAGACACACATGCATGCACACACACACACACCCAGTGTTCTGGGGAAGGTCATCAAGAAGACGCGAGCACTGCTTTGACTTGCAGCTGGACCCAGACATTTGGGGGCTCCACACCTCCTCCCCTGTGCTTGGATGTGCATTTTGCTTGTCTTCCCTGTTCCCAGGAGCTGTCCCGAGGATACAACCTTGAGACAGAAATTGTGGTGTTGAGGCTATAAGGACTGTGTATGTGACCAACACCAGTTAAGGCTTGTATATAAACTTTTTAGCTGTGGTGGGAGAGAGCAGGGATCCACTGCTCTTGCAGCCAGACAAGTCTCGTCAGCAGGCACCCTTGCTTACTAAACCTGCCACCCAGCAATCTGAAGGAGTCTGCCTTTTTCTCAGGTCTTGCCTCGCTCCCCTCATAAGGAGGTGTTTCACATTCTGCGGGGTTACCACTCCACATAAAGAAACCTAATGAAATGGCCAGTGATTTGATAAAATTAGTACTCCCGTGATTACCTTATAAGTTTAGCTATAATAAACTGTTATTTATCATTATTCTAGAACCAGTCGGATAATATAACCTCTTCACACTAGCAGTATTTCTGGGGTTAAATACTTAAATCCCAAGAGAAGACAATATTTAGAGTATTTTTAAACATGAATGTTGTAGGTAATGTAAGCCACAAATTACAGTAAGAAATAAAGGCTTTTAAAATGCATACGTCTTACTACTGTACATCTTTTCAAATGACTATAACAAAAAAAATTAAAAATAACAAGTGTTGGTGAGGATGTGGAAAAGCAGAACCTTTGCTCATTGCTGTTGGGAATGTATAATTGCTGGTACAGCTGTTGATGGGAACAGCTAGTCCCTCAAAAAGCTACAGAATTACCATATGACCCTGTAATTCCACTTCTCTAGATATATACCCCAAATCATTGAAAGTAGACACTCAAACAGATACTTGTACACCTGTTTTTATAGCAGCGTTACTCACAGTCAAGAGGTAGAAATACCCCAAATGAGTGTCCATTAACAAATGAATGGATCAACAAAATATGTACTATATACATACAAGGGTATAATAGCCTTAAAAAAATGACATTCTGACACATGCTACAACATGGATGAACTTTGAAAACATTGCGCTGAATGAAATAAACCAACCAGAAAAGGAAAAATGTGATTCCATTCATATGATGTACCTAGAATAGGCAGACTTACAGACACACAAAGTACAGTGGCAGTTATCAGGGCTTGGGCAAGGGGAAATGTGGCGTTGTTGAATGGGTACAGAGCTTCTATTTGGGATCTTGGAAAAGTTCTGGCGATGGATGGTGGGGATGGTTATACAACATCGTGAATGTATGTAACACCACTGAATTGTACACTAAGAAATGCTTAATGGTAAATCTGGTACATATTTTACCACAGTAAAAAAAAAAAAGTGTGTATGTCTCCTAAAAAAGGATATTTACTATAAAAAGCAAATAAAGCGAAGAATATAATTGTCATTATAATCTGTTTAAAATCTGAATGGTATCCATTAGATAATATTACTTGAAATTCTTTCTATTTAGCAATGAAAATACACATTTATTTATAGATCCTTGAACTATTTAAATTAGAATTTAAGTGCATACCTATTTCTTCAGAACTGTCCAAAGATAAATTATAAAATTCACTTGTGATTTTTATTCAGAAGGTATTTGTCGATTTTGACGAGGTGAAAGTATTTCCAAGGTATTTTACTATCTCATTATACTTATTTTCAAATTTCTCTCATAGCCTGTAGTATTTCCTTCTTAGTATTAATTGTTTTAGTCTGATGAAATGTTGGCAATTTCAACATGAAGAAATAACTTCCAGTGGAGTTCTTTCGGTACAATTTTTATGATTTGTATCACTTTGTTCATTGTGAGTCACATCACCAACTTGTCATGAGGGCCTGCAAGAATACATCATGACCACAGCTCTGTGTCTGGCTCATTCTGGTGACTTTTGTGCCAGAAGAATCATTTTCAGCTTTTGAGTGCTGTCCCTATAAAGGGTTATAACCACAGAGAAAAGGCAAACATATGATAAAGTTCTGCTTTTGGCAGGAGCTCTGGGGTGGTCTCTTACCAAGATCTATTAGAGTAATAAGTGATACACAAAATTAGAGCAGAAAGACTATTGGCCAAGAAATCATCAGACAGAAAAACTTACCAGCTGGAACACCCAACTGGGGATCCATAGCAGAAGGAAAGCAGAGCTGACAGAAATGGTCATAAAGCAGTTGTCAGTACCGATTTGGTAGCAGTGGTGGTGATGCGGGGATAAATGAAGTGATGGGTTAACTCTCTTCTCAAGGCCAGGGCAGTGATGGATCCTTCTGTGGTCTGTTGTTCACTGCGCTGGTGGTAGAGACAGATCCAGCACTACAGATAGCAATATGGCCAGTAAATAGCAAGAGTCTTTCATTTAAGTTTAGAAATACTATGCTAAGCAATTTATCCTGCAGAAATAATTTTAGACAAGGAAAATTAAACCTTTAAAATTATGTTCATGTTAGCTTCATTAATGAGAGGAAAAGAAAGTGGAAAATGGAAAAACGTTTTAGTAAATTTTGGAACCTCAGCAAAATCAGAATATTACCTAGGAAGTAAAAGCATCCTCATGGAAACAATATAGAAACATGGAAATGTCTGACATAATATTAAGTGAATAAAAGTATATGAAAATGACATTTATGGAGCATTTCTGTCATTTAACACATATGCTGGCATGTTGCTAAGAACTGAATGTCATATAAAACTAAAAATTAAAAAGCTGCATTAGAGTGGTAGGATAGCTTTACAAGTGTGTTTTATGTCACTATGAATATATGCGTGTACATACATGCACATGTTTACACATATACACATATAATCATCAGTTATTTTTGTAACAAAGTTCACAAAGGTACAATGGATAATTTTTTTTTAACTTAGAATTAGGATTCCTCATTTTTTAAAAAGTCCCCACCTACAGTAAACTTCTGTCACCACAGATCAACCTAATTAATTGCAATGGAATGGAATTTCTTAAAATCAGAAGGGTACTTCTCCAACGCCATTGCTGAAAAGGAACAAATGGAGAAGACCATGTTGAGGCCTTGGATCAGATAACGAGAAAACAGATTCTCCTGTTCAACAGCCAGGCCCCATCTAACACATTCCAGACAATTTTTCCTCACTAAGTATGTCTGAGAGCGTCTGAGGAACAAAGACATCTCCAGTTTTTTCAGTAATCAGTCTTCCAAGGAGTTCTAAAAAAAAAAAAAAAAAAAAAAAAGAAAAGCATACAGCTAAATTGCTAGCATCACCAGAAAATGTCACTTTTAATTGGATAGGAATTATGCAGTGAGGTGTGACAAGGAGGAAAGGGTTATCATGAGCTAATAATTTGACAGAAATGCAGCCTCATGCTTCTAATCCCTCCAGAGTGTTATCTCATGATTACCAAACACCCTGCTTAGATATGCCTTATTAGTTTCTCTTTTGGATATCTTCATTCTTAAGAAAACCATACTTCCGTGTGCTAGAATATGATGATGTTAGCGGTTTAAAATATGAGCAGCTGCTTCAGCTGAACTAGTAGTTCACACAAATTAATCTACCCTTTACATTAATCTGTGCACCAATCAGAATGCTTCTTTAATCCAAGGAGTTTTATAAAATGCAGTCTAAATCACTCTGGTCCAGGTGCCTTGTGCTGCTTCAAGAAAAAGTAACAAGAAAATTTAATCTGAAGATTATTAAGTATTTTAGGCCAGTCCTGGCTGGTATCACCTAGCAACTATAGAACATACTGAGCAAATTTAACAAATCGCAATTCATCCTTTCTGTCACTGCAGATCAAATAATTAGGAGAGAGTAAGTGTGCTTGCTGATGGCAATAAGGAAGATAATGATAAGATGCAAGAATTTTAAGAAGACAAAAAGTGGTTCGAGTTAACAGCTTGAGGCTACTGACATTATTAGGATGATGATTAGCTGAGTAACATTCATGGAAGCAGTTTATAAGATGACTTTGAGATTTTACAGGTTCATGGTTATTGAAACTGAAGAAATACTGCATAAGCCAGAAACAAATGAACTCAATTAAATAATCTACTGCCAAGGAATTGTTATTGGTTAGGTTTACAGAGAGAAGAGCACAAAGTTTAAAATTTCACCGGAAAAGTTATAGGCCTGCACATCTTATTTTCATAAAGTTACGTAAGATGGCTGTTTGTGGCGATTTCTGAACCCTTCTACCACTCTCAGGTCTAAATTGGACTGTTTCTGAGTTTATTTCACAGTGGGCTTAGGTTTCGTTTTATAAGCTTCTGAATTTTCAGCAGGAGATGGCAAAATGCAGTTAATCTGATAGCCACCTGTTTTGATAAAATTTTGCTAAACACAGCTGTATTCATTTGTTTTTGTATTGTCTATGGCTGCTTTCACACAACACTAGAGGAGTCGTAGCGTTATGACAGAGACTGTGTGGTCCATAGACCAAACATATGTACCATCTGACTCTACAGAAAGTATTTGCCAACCCCTGGTCTGGAGTGTTATTTATTAGTTATGCATTTATTTTACAGCTGACAAAATTTCATTTCCCTCATTTCCTCTCCCCTGCCGTTTTTGTCCTTGCAGATTTATTTTTGTCAACCTTTAATATTGTTTGTTCAGATTTCAGGTCAAAATGATGTTAAACATGCGGGTTCAGCCTGCCAACAGGAACCGAAGGCTCCGAGCACTCTGTCATCACCACCTCAACTTCTTGATCAGGACATTTCGATCTGTCCACAGGAAGTGGGTCTGTCCCAGGTAAAGCCACAGAGGAGTCCCATACCCTTTTCACCTTTTCTGTTTCTATGACTGAGTTTTATACCTATTAAATCTCCTCGATGTTCAAGTTTTTCATGCTACCCTAGATTCCATCAGTTATAAAGGAAAGCAGCATGATCCCTTATAAGAAAATATTAATTTAATTTTACATAATTTCATCCAGAAGACATTTATGGAACAGCAAATATGCAGGTTGAATTATGTTTAATGATTAGAATGCGAAGAACAGTAATAATAATAATAATAATAACCACAACAATAACAACAAAAACAACTATAAAACACAGGTTCACTATTCTCACAAAATGTAACCTAGTGAGGGATATTGGAATTAAAAAAAAAATTTTTTTAATCAAAATAACGTGTACTATTTTAGAGGTAACAAGGGCTGACATAGGGAGTTGATTTGTCTGGGATAATAATAAAAAGCTTCATATTGAGGAATAAATAGACACTCAAGCAGAAAGAGTACTCACACCAAATGACAAATACGCATGTAAGAAATAAAAATAGTCTCAAAGAATTGGCCCATAAAGTTTCACCACTATTCAGCTGTGTGACCTCTGATAAGTTATTTAATATTTTTAAGCTTTAGTTTTATCATCTGCCAAATGAAGATAATGTTAATACTTGCCTCATAGTTTTGCTCTAATGATTATATGAAACGATACACTTGACATTTAACAGAATGCCTGGCCCATAATCAATGTTCAGCAAAAGGTAATTATCCATGTTTTTATTATAATTATTTATTTTTTTGTAAAGAAAGGGTGACATTTTAGCCAAAGGAATATACTTGTAATAGTATTTCAAGCATAACGGTAGCTGTTGATAAGAGATATTTTTGGAAGTAACAGCTTCCCAATCATCCTTCAGATTATAGAACATAAACAACTAATTACTTTTTCCAACAGGAAATGGGCCTGATAAGGGATGATTCACAAATGGACATTCTTTGGTTAGAATCAAGATAACACGAATTCATGTTCATCCAAAATTATTTTCACAACTTTTCTTAAAGATCAATAATTCAGC
Organism: Rousettus aegyptiacus; assembly: GCF_014176215.1. NCBI lineage: Eukaryota > Metazoa > Chordata > Mammalia > Chiroptera > Pteropodidae > Rousettus > Rousettus aegyptiacus. The sequence goes on from NW_023416285.1 coordinate 15,689,104, forward strand.
TACTTAACAATTTATATCTATTTCTCCTAGACAAATCTTATCTATCAACTTAGGTAGCATTATGTGAAGGAAGTATATCAGTGTATTTCCCCCAGGTGCTACTACAACTGTTTTATTTCAGTTTGCTTGGTTTTTATTTTGAGAGGAAAACCTTATCAATATCAAATAGAATTTGGTGTTTTTTAAAAAATCATCATTGCAACATTTATTGATCTATGAGTAGATCTAGATTTAAAAAAAAGACAACACATGACATAATTTGGTATACTATTGATTTAATTTTTTCATATTCAATATCATTACCTTTTTATAAAAATTGACATTGATACTAGAGATCTGGCATATTTTTAGAGTTTAGATTAGTGCAATGTTTACAACAACGATATTCCAAATTAGACAGTAGCTGAGTGGTTCTATTTGGATCTCTTTAACAATCTTCTGGAAGCATGCACAAGAGTTTTTTCAGGACCCATGGGAGCAAATCAGTGGACTTGTGTGATTGGAATATTTCTATTCTTGCACATTAGGTGTTCATTTCTTCCATAAGCTCAAATTATGCTTCATCATATAACCCTTGACCTAAACATTTGCAGAAAATTTTAATAGTGTCCCCTCTGTAAAGTTTTAGAATTGCCCCTTTTGATAATTTCCTTTGCAGAATTCTTGTGGCAAATGCTTTTCTATGCTTCTTATTCTCTGTGAACACGGAACAGCATTTTACCCATATTTAAGATAAAATCACTTTCCATTTTGTCTAAGAGAAGTTTTAAGCCAATGGAAAGGCTACAAACTGAGCAGATATTTAAAAAGACTTAGTGTCAGTCATTGAAATGTAAACCATTGAAGGAAAACATTCTTTTGGCTTCTGTAAATGTCATATTGGGAGCAGACTTTGGGGCAAAGCATGCAGGAAATACAGTGGCACCGGACTTCGAAGAGAAAAAGGACCAGAAATGGATTGGGGCTGGCAAAACAGACTTAGTTTCAGAGGCTGGTCCTTATGAGTGCAGCTTAGAAGGCTAAAGCAGGTGGGTGATAAGATGGCAAGCTCATGCTCAATAGTATACTCAAAGGAAAGAGTTCATGTCCATGCAGCATTTATGACATGGCCTCAAGGAGTTTGCATAGTGATTGAAAAAGTATAAACTCATAGATTTATTTCTTCAAAGTATTCACTTCCTTTAGAACTCACATCATCTCTGGAGATCCTGTTTCTGCTTAGTGTTGGGAAAATGTATCTTGCTAATTTAAGGTAGCTTACTTCAATACAGCAATTCTTTTTTTTTTTTTTTCATTCAAATTTGTGATTTATATTTAGTCCTGTTCCTTTCTAAATTTCATCACCAAGCTTCCTCCACCCTTAGGTGGATTCTATTGCAGCAACGATAAAACAAAACAAAACAAACAAACAAAACAAAACAAAACAAACAAACAAAAAAACTTCGCAAGCTCATGCTCGGCAGTGTACTCAAGGGAAAGAAGTCATGTGCATGGATGACACAGCCTCAAGGAAGCCCCTTGGGTGACTACTGCAACAAAAGCTCTCCCAGCTATTGGCAAGCCTGTGGGATAGTGTATGTGTGTGTGTGTTTCTTGTGACTATCATTGACCTTGATCTCATCTGATTATCAATCCTGACTTCCAAATAATCAACTCTTTCAGCCTCAGCAGTTCTTGATGGCTTTCAGGGATCTGTCTCACCTCCATATCTAGGCATTGGGGACTCGGTAGCTACCAGTCCCTCACTTAAAAATGGATGAACTCACATTTCTCCACAGCTGTGTTCTTACTCTCCAAGTCTGTCCTGGTGTGGGACAGTGCACTGTGTCACCTTTGTTATACTTAGAACTATATCAACTGGAGTTCCCTTCCTTATATGGTGCCAAATCAGAGTTGGCCACAAGAGAAACCTAGTTCATGGGCTCAACCCCAGGAAGAATGCAGCAAATGCCATTTTTTGAAAAAGAAAAAGAAGATCACTTTACATGTATAACATTGGTCACAAACAACTGATTTATAAAACCCTTCATTTCCATTTTTTACTAAATTTCTCATTTAGGATAAAGGGAAATGATTACCCTATGACGTTAGCAAGTTAGCAAATCGCTACTTAGTAGACCATGAGAAAAGACATGGGACATATCATTCTCATTCTCTTCCATCCTGTGATGTCAGTCTCCATCATTCTCCAGCTCATGCCCTTCCTACGCTATAAAACCTCTGTGACATTATCAGACCAAAGCGGTTACTTTAATTGTAAATGTAATAGAAGGATTACCTACCCCACATAATCAGATACATAATAAATGCTGGGCGGATCAGCAAAGCTTTGCAGGAATATGTGAGCTGTAGTGTTTTGGTGATATCTGTCTGTTGTAGACTATTGATTTCTACAAAAATGTACAACTTCTAAAAAGAGAAGAAATATGTGAACCACTCCTTTAAGATGAAAATAAGTCCAGTCATGAGATGGCATTCGACGAAGCGAATGTTTCCTTCTTCTGGGCTTTTATAAGAGATCCAGTCTGCTTATAGAAATCAATGGTATTGATACAACTTCTCACAGCATACAAACATTTGTTTTTCAGAATTATGATAATCATCTCAAGCACTTTACATACATCATCACGTTTATTCTAACAATCTCATGAGGCAGATATTATTACATTTCCCAATTCACACATAAGGAAAATGTGGTTCAGAGTAGTTTATGAAATACCCACTGTTAACCAGGTCTTCCAGCATTTAGTTCACATGTTCCTGACCACAGAGTTTATACTCTTAAATACTATTTCTGTACCAAAAACTGTGAACAGGTAAAAGCTGCTCTCAACATTGGCTCTCACTGTTTCTGAATTTATTTGGACTAATTCCTGCCCACCGCGCTTACCTTCCTTTATTCTTAATTATTGTCTCAGTTGGTTTTACAACATCCCCATGATGATGGTTAATTTTACGTGTCAACTGAGCCACAGGGTGTCCAGATATTTGGTCAAACATTACTCTGGGCATATCTAAAGTGTTTTTGGAAGCAATTAACATTTAAATCGGAGGACTGAAGAAAGCAGGTTGCCTCCCTAAAATGGGTGGGCCTTATCCAGTCAGTTGAAGGCTTAAATAAAGCAAACAGGATGACCTTCCCCTGAGTCTAAGAGAGTTCTTCCTGCCCAACTGCCTTTGAACTGGGACATTGGCTTTTCCCTGTGTTCAGACTCAAAATGAAGCATAAACTCTTCCTGAGTGTCAAGCCTCCTGGCCTACACCATCAGCTCTCATGTTTCTCTGTTTCTCCGGCCTTCAAACTCAGACTGGAATTAAATTATCAGCTCTCCTGAGTCTCTAGCTTCTTGACTCATCTTGTAGATCTTGAGAGTTGCAGATTTCCAAATCAAATCAATCTCTCTCTCTCTCTCTCTCTCTCTCACTGTGTGTGTGTTTGTGTGTGTATGTGTATAAATTTATCCTATCAGTTCTATTTTTCCAAGAAGTATAATTAATATACCATATGACCTAGAACCTCAATCACAACAATATTGCCAGCTCTTGCATCTTATTTGGATATTACTCTAGTTCCATGTTGATTCTATAAAATACAAAGGGATCTTGCAAACACTTTATGGATTTGAAATAAATAGTAAGAGGGTGAAATTAGGTCTGTGTTCCGAATACAAAGTGTCATGTACACAAACTCAAAGGCAGTCACAGAGCCCAAGAGCACAATAACAGAGTAAAACACCACAGACAAGGTTAATCTATTATAAGATCTTAAGATCAATCATTTTCTTTTTGGTATTTCATCATTTTATTTCTTCATCCTTTCTATATTATCATATAGGAGGTAGTCTTAATACCAAAGAGCTTGGGAGTCATAGTTCGATGTCTCAGGGAATATCTTTGTGACTCATAGATTATATTTGCATCCAGACCTTAATTCTCTAATTTCTATTTTATTGACTAGTTCTTAAGTTTCAATTTGCTTAACTTCTTTGAATTAATGTGTTTTTTAAATTGCTCACTTTTCCATAAAAGGCTCAGACTATGCCTTTTTCAAGACTGTCATGATTCTACCATTTAAGTTGTGGAATTACCACTAAGAAAGAAAAGCGAAGGCTTAAATGTATATTTATTAAACCTCTCAGTTTATCTTTGTATATACCAATAGAAGAGGGGTACAGATCATCAGTGGATATTTAGATTTCACTCAAAATATGGAAAAAACCATAGTATTTACAAGCTTTGTAAATTTAGACCATCATATGTGTTGATCCTATGTCATGTCTCACTAACTGAAGATATGTTAGTACTCAGGAATCCAACAGAGTCCTAATACTTCCTTCGATGAGTACTTTAATTCAGTACCACAACACAAAAGTATCTTTTTGCAAATTACTAACACATTTATTTTTCTTGCCTTAATCTTCTAAATTTCAAATTTGTATATCTGCAATACGAATCTCAAAGTTAATATTTTTTTAAAAAAGAATTTCTTACTTAAATTATTCTTGCTGTTGTCAGACTCAACGTATAGTTCCTTTATCCTCCAAAATGTTTCATTCAAAAGTCTAGGGTTGAATTTTCTGTTTTTCCTCACCAAACTCCAGTTCCTCAAAAAGTTGTAAGCTGTGTTTTTGTCTGAAATTTCTTTCTTTTTCTCCAAGGATCCTACCCTATTAGAACTACATTTTCTTACCTCCGGCCTACTGCAGTGGCTCCTAATTGTCTTTTCTACTTTTGCATCCTTATAATTTATTTTTTAAGAAGCAGTCGGAATGATGTGTTAACATTTAAGTAAAATTTAGCTACTCCTTGACTTAAAACCTTCCATTGGCTTTATAGTAGCTTCCTATTGCTTCTGTAACAAAATATCACAAAATCAGTGACTTAAAGCAACACCAATTTCTTGTTTTATAGTTCGAAGCTCAAAAGTCCAAAATGAGTCTCACTGGGCTAAAAGCCAGGTGTCAAACTGCATTCTTTCTGGAAGCTCTAGGGGAGATTCTGTTTCCTTGTTTTTGTTTTTTTGTTTTTTTGTTTTTTTTTTCAGCTCTTAGAGGCTATCTACATTTGGGGGTCTTGGATCCTTTCCATTTTCAAAGTCAACAGCGGAATAGCAAGTCTTTGTCAATCAATCTCCATCACTCTGACACTGACTCTTCTGCCTTCTGCTTCTACTATTCAGCCCTTGTAATTACATTGAGCTCACCTAAATAATGAAGGATAAACTCTCTATTTTAAGATCAGCCAATTAGCAACCTTAATTCTCCTTTGTCATGTAAAGTAACACAATCTGAGCATTAAGCCAAGCCACCCTCGAGCCATTATTCTGGTTTACGAAATGATTTTTAAAAAGATGGAAATCATTTTGTCAAGTCCTGAATTTCTCCTCTACTGCTTGGCCCCTGCCCAACTCTCAGTTTCCATTTCAGACAGCCCTCTCTTTCGTTCACGAGGCTCTGGTCACAGTGGCATTTAGTGGACATCTGATCTCACCAAATGTCACCTGCCTCAGGACCTTTGCACTCATTGTTCCTTTGTGCGAAAGGACGTATCCCCACATATTCACTTGGCTCATTCCTGTCATTTAGTTCATTTCCTCCAACAGGTTTTTCTAGCCACTTCATATAAAAGATTTCCAAATGTTACACACTTTAATTGTATTCCCTTCAGAGAACTAATCACCAGCTGAAGTTTCCGTATTCATTTGTTTTCTTGTTTAATGTCTTTTACCTGCTAGAAAGAAAGATACATGTGCTTAGGAATCTTATCTGTTGTTTTAACAACTTTACCTCTGCAGTTTACAACAGGGCTTTGCTTATAAGTTCTCAATATATGTTTGTCGAAAAAAATGATTGAATAATTTTATGAATAAATTTGAAATGAATGTAACCAAACCAATCATGTACTTATATATCTTTTCTTCTGGCAGGAAAAGGATTTGTCAGCCTTTGTTCCATCTCCATAGAGCTAGCTGTTATTTCAAAAGGAAGAAATTTTCAATTTCTTGCTCCCTCTGGGGCACCATGCATCATTCCTGAGGGCATTTTTAGCTCACAACAAAGTTGTCTTTATTCTGCAGTTCCTTAATCCCTTTTTCATCTGATGCTCTGGGAAACAAAAAAAAAAAAGTAGCTGCTCTCGGAGGAATGGACTAGAAAATTTCATCAATTTAGAAAACAAGAAAATTCACTATGAGATTCTGTAATCTAAATGGAACGTGAAGGTCACCCTGTGCCTCTTCGTAAATTGTATAATGTGCTTCTCCCATTCTCACTTGCATGCCATGCAAATTTGGAAACTCGACAATCAAATGCTGCTCCAGATATATCTGAGGCAGAAGCTTCTGCAATTGCTCTATTAGAGCACCTCTGCAAGCTGGACCCAACCCTTTAAGGATCTGTGCTGATTAAAATTTGAATTCTTTTATGTCTCTTGTTGAACATTTCTCTTGTTGTGGGAGCTTTCAAGATGAGCAAAACGAGTTCATTCCATCTAAGATCCTGGAGCTCTCATTCCTAATACATGCATACCCTGTAAGGTGCTCAGGTTATAAAAAAAGAAAAAGAAACTTTTCTCATTTCTCATTTGGCTACATGTGTTATGTAGTTTTAGAATTCAGTGTAGGCAGAGGCCATCTATTTCTTGCTTAGCAGTGTATTATTCTTAGTAAATAACAGGTACATATACTCAGTTAATATTAGCTTAATTAATTAATTGCTGTCTTTAATACTTAGCATCTTGTGAGAGATGCTAAATTTGGGGGATTCAGGAGAACTTTTATTTACACTCTGGAAGAGATAAAAATGATTGATGTGTGTTTATGGCCATGCCACCCTGAACAAGCCCAAACCTGTCTGATCTTGGAAGCTAAGCAGGGTCGAGCCTGGTTTGTACTTGGATGGAAGACTGCCTAGGAATACCAGGTGCTGTAGGCATAAAAAAATAAAAAATAAATAAGGGATTGTAAGCTGACAAGGTCCATGCAATCTGTGAGATCAACCAAGGATTGCCTTGCCTAAAAAAAAGAAAAATGATTGATGTGCTTGTTTCTTTAAAAGGAGTCAACTTACTCAGATTTGTTATTAATCATGTTTTACTCTAAACTATACATAAAAAGCCAAAGTTTTAATTTTGTTCATGCTATTAAAAATAGATATACTAGCTTCCTAGTGGCATAACACAAACCTATCACAGGCACTTCTATTTAGTTCTAGTTGTAAACAGAATGTGGATATGAAAGTCATGTTTTATCGGTGCAGGTAGGACCTTGGCATGACACACTACAAATTTTCCAATACCGCTTGTTTTTCACTAATCTCAATTTCACTGAGACAGATTCCATTATGTGGGTAACTCCCTGAAGAATTGGAAGTCTGGGGCAATTCTTTTCTATATATTTGGGTGCAGTATATGATATTTATATAATCGTACTTTCCAAGGAGCTCAAAGCACTTGATAAATATCATCTCATTGATCCCATCCACTTTTCTGAACAGTAAACAACAAGGATTGTGGTGTCACCATTTAGCAGTGAGAGAGAGCTCTAGGAACTAAAATACAAAATGATTTGAAAGACCAGTAAGAGGGATGGAAGTATTTGGTCAGAGTGTAAATAAAAGCTCTCCTGAATCCCCCAAATTTATCTTTTTGCTCAATTGTATTATTTCTTTAACTCTAATTCTTAAAGAAACAGTTTTTACCCTACATGCTTTGATTTTTTTAAAAAAAATATGAAAGTTAATTTTAAGTCATCTTATTGATTATAAGTCTGAAAAATATCTAATTATTTCTCTTGCTACGTGATTTGTCTCTACCATCTATCTCATTCTGCCCTTCTTTCTTATGTTCAATTAACAATCACAGTGAAGTGACTCAAAATAACTAGGGAAGTCATTGGCCCAACTCCTAATATTACCAAAAAGGAAAGGAAAGTCTGGAGTAAGAATGAGATTTGCCCATAGTCACATTGCTCGATAAGAGAAGAGAAGATACTGGAATCAAGAGTTTCTGCTTGAGTGACTTGTTTTTACTACACAATGATTCAGAAACAGGAAGGAATTAGGTTTAAAGGCCATTTGTGTAACAATATGATGGGGAAGGATATTTCAGACTACCTCTTGCTTTAGGTGGATTTTGTTATCATTGCTCTTGTGTTTTCTTCCACTATTATATTTCTGTTACTTAGCATAAATCTTGAATGAATGAATGACACCTTGTTCTTATAGCAATGAATGCTAAAATAGATATAGATATAGATAGATATAGATATAACTATATAGATGATATATATTGTAGATTGTTTTTGACATCCTAAAGTAGACACAATAACTCTGTGGTATAGATTAGCTAGAACTATTTCATCTCTGATAAAGAGTTTTGTTAAAATCTGCTCATTGTCCCTTGATTCTCAAGATTATTTCAAGCAATCATCAGTCATTTCAAGTAGGAACAAGAAGAATACTTAGGATACTTCAGCAGGGCAAATAATTCTTCAACTATTTCACCAATATATTTTAATTCAGATGAAAGAAGATCACAGAACACATCTATAGCATCTTTAAAAAATTAAAAATACAAAAAAAAAAAAAAGACATAGACTAGTGAGTGCATTTCCTTTGTCCACCTATATGTCCACCTCATTAATTGCTACCTCAGAAACAAATGATTCAGAGTCAATTTTTTTCCTGTGTGTTGTTACTGAAATCAACAGTAAAGATCATTTCTGTGATTAACTCGCTGACAATAAACACTGCCAAATTCCTGACGGTGAATGGAACCTGATCCTGATTCATATTATTTCTCTCCTCTCTTCTCCCCTCTCTCCCTCTCTCAGTTTTCATGATGTACCTCAGCATGTAGAATGGTATCACTCAAGTCAGATATCAGATATCACTCAAGTCACAACCCTAATGCTGCCTAATCTATTGATATCTCTCACTCCTGTTTTCTCCAAGCATCATCTAACACAGTGTCATTACTTTACTTTTCCTCTGGAGGAATCTCATACCCCTAAGGCTCTGTTCTTCTAAATCAGCGCTTTTCAACCTTTTTAGCACACAGGGACTGGTGCCTCTATGAGAATCTAATCCTTGATGATCTGAGGTGGAGCTGAGGTAGTGAAGCTAGCATGGGGGAGGGGCTGAAAATACAGATGAAGCTCCACTTGCAAGCCTGCCACTTACCTCCTGCTGTGCAACCAGATTTCTAATAGGCCATGGACTGGGACCAGTCTGCACCCCAGGGGTTTAGAATACAATACATAGGGAATTGTAATACATAGAGTACAATGACTTCCCCCACCACATAGAGTAAGAATTAACCCCACACATTTTTTTTATTACTTAAAATGTCTTTATTTGTCCACAGCATAGGAAACAGGAAATCTCAGAGAGCAAAACAATACCGTGCGAAATTTATCACATCACCTGACCTACAGCATTCTCTTAATAGACTTTCTCTGTTATTATTCCCCAAAGTCCTTATTTCACTTCCACTCTGCGTCAAGCGCCTTCCTGTTTTGAGGATCAGGTTACCTTCATGCTTCTTTGCCAGCACCATTTTCTGACTCCACAGTATTCCATTTTCACTGAGCATTTTGGCATCGGGCATAAGGTGTTCTATTCAACTTGTGCCATATATATAAGGTTTTAGAAGTCTGCCTGTATGCTACATCCATGAATCTAGCTGTCCATTTTATTAATTTTCTGTTCCTGGTATTTTTATTACTCTTATATTACTCTTATTTTATCATCGCCTGGGATTCTCCACCACTGAGAAATTAAATAAAAATATCACAATGTATGAGCACAAATTTCCACCCTGACAGTTCTTCATGTCTTTGTTTTTATTCTATTATTTATTTTAATGCACTGGAGCTTCCAGTTCTTTTTTCACTTCTTTATCTCAAACTTTTGGACTTCTCTTAGTTTCTTGTTCTTCATTATGTAGCCTAGACATCATGGTCAATTATATTCCCACCATTACACAACAACACTCACAGTTTTCTTATATCTTTCTCTTTTTACCTTACTTTATTTATTTTTGGGGTGAGAGAGGATCTGCTCTAAAAATCTCAAAACCTGTGAGTTTAACATTATGGGAAATAATAAAAGGAGCATAATTATTGATGGTGGTAAATCCAGTTAAATAACAAATGTATTCATGATGGTATATCCAATTAGTCAAGAAATCTATTAGATTTCACCTTTACCTTCAATCCTATCCTGCTACTTTAAGCTATTACATCCAGGCTCGACTTTTGAAGTAGGTCTAGTTTTTATTTCTTTTTCTGCTCCCTCCTTTCTTCAGGCAACTCTCCATACAATGGTTGAATAATTTCTCTCCCATACAAATATAAACATGTCATTTCCATGCTTAAAGTATATGGTTTTCTTTTTGTTAAATAATTAAATTTTTACCATCCATATGGAGCACAATGACTTCCCAAACCACATCCAGTAAGAATTAACCCCAAATATTTCTTTTCTACATGAAATCACACTGATTTACCCACTGCCTCACACTCAGCTCCACCTTCCATCATATTGTACATATTTTTCCAAAAATAATATCTTTACCCTCCTCTTATCTATCCACAGAATATCCTTTCTACTTGGAAGGCTCTTTTCAGTAGTGTCTGATTGATAGATACAGTGTTATTCAATTTCCTGTCAAATGTTGAGTGAACCCGTTATCTACCTTTGAGACCTCAATGCTTTCATTATATATGATGAAAATATTTTAAAATTTGCCCTATGCTTATTTAATAAGAATTCACAATGGACTTATTATGTATGTTAACTGCCACATTAGCACACTTTGGGGTGTGTGTGTGTGTGTGTGTGTGTGTAAAATTAAAAACATCCTTTATTAGCATTTGTGATTCTGGAACACAGACTCTATCTCATATTACCTTCTGAGATACTAAGACATAGCTCAGTGTTTGGCATAGAACAGGAACCCATGAAATGCTTACTAAATATACCAAATTAATAAATATTAGCTAAGTCAAATTCGTATATATGACATAATTTCATAGACATGTAATTTTAAGACGTTTCTAGACATGGTAATAATGGTTTAATGCCATTTTATTATTAAATCTAAACAAGTACCAAGTTCAGAATTCACAGTGAATGAGAAGTGCCTTCACAGTGGGTTCCTACAGCTTCTGCCTCTGAGTGATCCTTTACCAGAGATGGATTATGCAAATCTCAAAGGAGGCTTTGCCCTGGGTGCTACAGGAATTAGATACTTTGTACAGGGCTGTAAATGCCCAACTTCAATTTACGTTTTCAGAATGTATCAGTGTAAAACCTGCTGGGTAGTTGCCCTTAGGAAAAGAAAATCTTACAAACTGGATTGTGTTCAAATATGATAGGTGGGAAAGCCAACTTTCTCTTATTACTATTTTTTGTCAGTGTCAATAGGTTTTCTAACTACTGTCATACATTCTAATTTAAAACCACGTGTTTCTCCCAAAAATGAAAACTGAGAATGAAAGGCAAGTTTTAAATGTAGTGTGCTTTACTCTGAGAATTACTGCTGAGTACATAGAAAATGAAAATGCTATTTAAAAGTTCAGGAAAGTGTCTGATAAGAAATAGAGGTCAGAAAATAGTTTCTCCCGATAAACCTATATATTAAATGTATTTTGTATGTTAGTAAATTGCCTGGATATTTTTAAAAATAACCATAATGCATTACTCCAAATTTGTTTCCTGTAATTGTTGGCTTTGCAAAATTTAACTGGATTTCCCTATCCCTGAATAAAATTAGCAAAATCCCTAAAATAAAAAAAAAAATCAAATGGAAATAAAAATAATGATCTTCCCCCATCTCTCTTTCCGTATATGTGTGCACATGTGTATGTGTGTGTGTTTGTGTGTGTGATATCAATATCTTTTAAAAATGAGCTGGAATTGAAAGTAGGTTGCAAATTGCAGATCCTTATAGTTTTGTCTTTGCTTTAGTTTGATAAAATTTGAGAAAAAATACATGAGCATGTTTACTCGATCGCAAGGAAGATATGAATTTTGGGTTTGGTAATTAATGTCTTTATTTGAGTGACACATCTGGAAAGGAATCCAAGGTGTCTACCTAAGGGATGATGGCTTGGGTCATCCTTTGTGAAGGATAAAATTAAAGTTTGCTCAGGGAAAGTTTCTCATTATACGTGTATGTTGCATGTACCTACATTTTCATCCATTATTTCAAAACACTTATTGAGTCATTTCTGTGGGCCTGACACTGTTGAAACAAAGATAAAAGAAAAGAAAAGAAAAGAAAAGAAAAGAAAAATTAGGTCATCCACAAGAGCCTCTTAATTAACTAGGAGAGAGAGAGCAGGTACTTTATTTACTGTAAGTAGCATAGGTTTGACATATAGGTATAGGTCAAACCTGTAGTGAAGGTTTGACCTAGTTTGTTTGGAATCATAAGAAAAAGATACGTAATGATGTTTTCAGATGCTACTATTAAGGGAAGAGAATCTGGAAAATGATGTTTGGCGTTTGAACCGGCTAACTCAAGCAAGGGAAACCGTTGTACAAGGAGTCAGTATCATGTGCAAGGATATGGAGTACGGAAAGATCCGTGTGTTCAGGGAATACCCTTTAGTTTGAAGTAACAGAAAAATCTGGTATATATAAGCTATAGCAGAGGCAGAGATAGAATGGAAAGCAATTAGGTAAAGAATGCTATTTAGATAGTATGGTGGGCACTGTGGATAGCGGCATATCGCAGACCCGAGGCAGGGGTCTGTCTGCTCATAGGGAGTTTTGCGAGTCATAGCAACTTATTTCAGCTTATCCTATGAATAAAAACAGCCATGAAAGCATAATTAGCAAAGGAATGACATGGTGAGGTTTGTAGTTTGGGGGGCGGGGGGACATTTAGATAAGTATACAGAGATTGGATTTAAGAGAGAATACCAGAGTCAGGGAAACTAATTTGTAAGCTATTGCACGAGTCCTGGCAGGTGAATATTAAGATTTAAACAAGTGAGAGTGACGACGAAAAAAGAGGTACATTCATCATGCATAGAAAAATCATTCTACACAGAACTTGATGTATGTGTGCATGAGGTGAAGGGAAATGAACGAGTTGCAGGTCTGTGTTTTTCGGTTTGTGATTTTAGTAATTGGGTAGAAGATGGGGTAGTAAACATAGTAGGATCAGTGAGTTTAAGAGGATTGTACATGCTTTCTGTATTTCCATTTGGGTTTCTATAGAATTGTTACTCAGGTTAGAGTGATGTCCTTGGTATGTACTTAGAAGGTGTCAGTGTATTCATTAAAACCACAAAGATACTTCAGATACCCTAGAAAAGGTTTTAGAGCAGCGTTTGTTAATTTTTGATTGTTATTCAAATAACACCTTTGAGAATTAGAGTAAATCTATGACATTGTCACGAGCAAGAAATGTGGCTATGGAAGTAATACCCTTGAATGCGTTTCTGTCTTTCCATACTGCCAGGTTTGTTGAGTGGAACCTTCTCCGACAAACTGATCAGGAGTCCATGCAGGTTAACACACAGCACACAGAGAGGGGAAGTACAGAGTCTTACGTGACAGAGTGAAGGAATGAAAGTTCTTAGCATCTCCAAAGCAAGCCCTGTTGACTGGTGGTGCAGTTGGTCCCAAGGCAGGAGATGCAAAGGGTCAGAAGGTTGAGTCCTCTGCTCTAGCGCACCTGTCCATGATGCTTCCAAGTCAGGCTTGAGCATCATCTGTTAGTTTAAGGGTGTTCAGCTTACATGGACCTCACAAGGTAGGATTCATATGCTTTTCGGCTCCTGCAGATGGGGGCCGATATTTCTATGATTTTAGGCATTCTAGTCACACCCTAAGGGCCTTCCCATTATGTGCAAGTTGACATTAATGTCGTGGCTCCCATAGGATCTATTTTGTGAAGTCCCCAAAGTCCTCATCTCTTTAGACCGTATACACTCTTACATCCAAAATTTTGCATTCGATATCAGGGAATTCATGTTCTCCTAAGAGCATTTATTGGCCCTAGGTTAAGAACTTCTTGAGTTACATAAAGAAAGGACGAATAGTAATAAAACCCTTAGGGAAACTACTCAGGAAACCATTAAAAAAAAATTGATTTCGGTGTTCACTGAAAATGTTTTCTGTAATGAGCTCATCTCAGTTGGATATTTCTCTTAAAAAATAAATCAACCATTGACTCTGTGGATTAATGAATTATTTTGTATATCATGGTCTTGAGATGTACAAAATATAATTTTATAAAGAAAACAGCAAAAATTTATTTTCAAAGTCATGGGACTGTTTTTATTTTGTCATAAATTATAAGATCTTCAGGAAAATTCATAGTTACTTGCCTGAAGCCCGAGCTACATTTTTTAAAGCGTATATAAATAACCTTGCTCTTTGATGCTTAATTAAGACTTTTGGCATGACCACTACCACTAAGCTCCTTGCCAATATAATACAATTTACTCCCTAGCTAAAACTAGCTCTGACTAAATTGAAATTGACAGACAATGAACCAGTGATTGGAAAGTCTCTTGAATACCATGCCCCAATTTTGTTAATGAAGATATACATCATGCTCCAGCTGGTGCATTATTTGTAAAGGCAGAGATGGTTCTAATTTCTATAGCTGGTTCTGGGGTCTGTAATTTAGTCAATAAAGAGAAGACACATGCTGCAGTCATGTGCCTTCATGAGAGTGGGGAATCCTGAACCGTGGGATAGAACTGGTCCAGGATGAATGTCCACCAGTTTCTAGGTCCCCTTGCTTCACCATCCTCTCCCCATTGCATTCCAATTTTATTAATTCGAATAGCATTTCCCAAACACCACATGTCATAGATAACACTAGTGAGAAAGAAGGTATGAAAGCTAACTAGCAATCTTTAGGTGACATTCTCCCTACTATTTGGTTCATCTAAAATAGAGAGTTGTCTCTTTCCATAGCTGCATTATTGCTGTTCTCTGGCTTGGAGAGTCTAAGATTTCAGTATTTTTTTTTTTTTGTATAATATCTCTGCCAATAAAAATAAAGATGTGGCAGAAAGATAAAACCTGATTAACAGTGAAAAAAATAAGTACTTTTAATTTTACTCATTAAAAGTCCTATGGAAGATGATTTTAGAGATAGCTTAAGGGTGGCCATACTGGACCAGGAGTGATGATAACTTTCAAAGGTAGGAGACACAAGCATTTGTCATAACATCTAAATATCATTGTATGAATTAAAAATAACACTTTATTTTAATTTTTGTTCAATTTAAATTTAATGTATACACATACAAGTGTTTATAGCATTATTGCTCTGATAAATTTTAAGGTGATTCAAATACCTGATCATGTAATGCATTATGCACTAAAGCAACAATTTATAGGTTTGCATAATTTTTTAATTGAGGAGCCTTTATCAAGCAGATAAATAATATTCATATAAAAGTAAGAAACCCTTATTTCTCATTGAAAGAAACCAAACATATACGCTAATTCAAGCTACAAATTTGGAGCATATAATCGTATAGTACATACTTACTCTAAAAATAATGTAGTATGTATTTAAGAAAGATTGCTTTGCTTTTATTTCTAGGGGATTTAGTGAGAATATTTATACTTAGTCTATCATTTGTGTCCAAGGACCTTTATGGATAGTTTGTATTATATTCGGTCATGATTATATTACTTTATCATCACTAAAAATATTTATCTGTGATAGACACCAGTAAAATCTGAATGAAAAATTACATGCATATTCTAACATTCAATTATTAAGTTTTAGCAAGTCTATCTAATGGTAGTTACTGTAAACATTCATCATGACTCTCATTTCATACTGTTGCACAAGGAAGAATTCAGCTTGACAGTCAATTTTTATGTAGATGAGAAGAGCCTATACACATTTTGTACTGCTGAGGAATAACCCAGTTTAGTAATCTAACCCATAAGAGAGTAGCGATCATGAATCTAACCTCTAGAAGCACATAGCTGAATTGTAATTGTTATTTGAACTTGGGAAAGTTACTTAATTTTCCTGTGCCACAGCTTTCTCTTCAGAAAATTGCCAGTAAATCCTCATTCTTTTTCTTCTTCTTCTTCTTCCTTTTTTTTTTTTTTTTTTTTTTTTTTTACAAATTCAAGGAGCTAATAAATATGAGATTCTTAGTATAGAACCTGGCAATAGGCAGGCCCCCGTGGTCACTCTTAGCCATTATTCATTAGCTCATTAACCATATTATGTTGTCATTGGCATTAACAAGACCTTGGCCTTGTATTTTTCTTTTAAAAATTTTATTGAGATGTACTCAACATATAACATAATATTAGTTTCAGGTATACAACATAATGTTTCTATATAGGTACATATTGCAAAATTGTGACCAAAATAAGTCTAGTTTAACATCCATCACCATACATAGGAACAAATGTTTTTTTTTTTTTTTTCTTCTTGTGATTAGGATGTTTAAGATCTACTTTCTTAGCAACTCACAAATATGCAAGACGTATATGGGCGCCATGCTGCACATTACATCTCAGGACTTATTTATTTTAAAACTGGAAGTTTGTAACTTTTGGCCACCTGCATCCTTTTTTTATTTAATCCTAGGTTCAATATGTATAAAAAGCAAATAATAATTCCTGCTTTTCCACTCCACAAGTTTACTTTGAAAAGCAAATACAAGAATAGATGCTGGAGGCAATGAGGTGTAGTAACAAGAGCCAAGCATCAGAGCTAGACAGACCTGGTTTCCATTCCCTGTTCCTGGATTATTTCCTCATGGAGCAATTTGAATGAGGTTGTAAAAATGCAAACTTGATCTTATCATTGTCCACTAAAACTTTTCGTTATCTTTCTACCACCTTTAGACTACAATCAGTAATCCTCAGTTACAATTAAAGCCCTGTGTGAAGTAGCCCCATCCTATATTTTCACTTCCATCTCATGCCATTTTTCTATCAGCCACTAGACTCTAGTTCCACATGCCCACCTCCCACCTTTTTTTTCTTGTCTTCCTCAGAAATTTTCCCACCTTAAGAATTTCAATTAGTTTCTCTACCGCGATTATTTTCCTCATATACGGTTCATCTTTCTGATTTTATTTATATTCAGGATCTCTTCTCAAGTGTCACTTTCTCAGTTATACCTTTTCTAATCCCCTAAATTGAACACTGTTTTTATCGTGGTACTATTTATTTTGCTTTATCATACATCACAATATGTCATTATGAATTATTTGAAGGAATATTTGTCTCTTCTCCTCACTCTATAAAGACAAAAGTATGTCCTTTTATATTGCAGGAGCAATATCTATATATAGACTATCAATATATAATATAGAAAATATTAATATAATTCTTTGAACTTATAGTCTTTGCTGGAAAAGATGGATGTTAATGACACCTACCTTGCAAGATTGTAATATATGTATAATAACTTTCCTATAGTGACTGTCAAAAAAATGTAACTATTATTAATGATATGTAATAGTTTAAAGTACAGTACATTTTTAAATAGAGTAATTTTTGTTATGTTGAAATGGATGGGGCCACACAAAGAAAACACACACATGTGTATGACTAGTTCCCTACCATAATACAAATGTAACATATTTTTTTTTGGTGGGAGATTTACAAAGAGAAGTGTAGCAGAATACATGTGATATCCCAAACTATATTGTCCCAAAGAGGAATACTTAGGCTGGCCTGGACACACCGCAGTGAAGGTTTTAGTGGAGAATTCTGTACATATTCATGAAAGGTCAGGAATAATCCAGACAACTGTGCAACAATGGAAGCTTTTTAGTGAAGAAGATAGCCTCGTTAAAAATAGAGAGACTTCAGAGCCTGTTGCTTATTTTCCACCTCGATTTCCATTAAATTAATTCAGTCCTGTTGAGCTGATTCTTTACAGAGCTACCAAAGGCGAGGAGAAAATTAGCTATCCACTGATATCCATATGCCGACTAGTTAGTGTCTCATGAGTGGAAAAAATGTTACAGAATTCCAGATGGATAAGGTTCTGGAGTTTTAGTCATGGCATCTGACTTACCTTCAGTGCTTTCCCTTTATCTACACTACTTGATCATCCAGAGTTCTTTCTTCAAATCTCTGTGTTTTATTATTATATTTTGAATCCTCAATAATAAATACCATACTTAGAATGAAAGAGATATTCAATGCTTGTTTACTGAATACAGGAAGTGTGAATCATTCAGGGAGGTGATAAAGTGTGACAGTTCTCATTGGAAGTGAGACAGACCAGAGCTCAAACACAAGCTGTGTGTTTTTTAGCAGCCTGACTATGAAAAATCAAGCTTCAATTTCTTAATTTATAACGATGCTAATAATCCCTAATTCTTAGGACTGAATGATAATTAAGTAGAAAGTAGATTTTTAAAAATTTTTAATAATATAAATGAGATATGATAAGCACTCATTAGTATTATTCATTTTACTTTTATAAGTTGTTATATGAATACAATTCAGGGAGAGATCTGAGGGTAAGATTTGGTAGACAAGAAGGATGGAATGTAGCCAAGAGCTACATATACTATGAATGTCAATAAGGAAGAGGAGCATATTGGAAAGCGAAAGTGAAGAATGAGACTCCAGACACAGAGATAATGAGAATAGGCAGTTTGGAATTGACTTAGTAATTGGAACATAGTATGGAATCTCTGGACTCTGAAAATAAATAGTGAAACAGACGTGTTTTGTCTTTAATAAGCAAGACATATCTCTTCTCAGCCATTAATGACAAGTTACCTGGTGGAAAAATTATGAAATTGAATGACAACCTTTAGTTCAGATTTTTATTAACTTAATACTCAAACCATGATTTAAATTTCTCAGATTATTTTACTAACTTCTTCTGAATATGTGCCATTTATTACATATGTTTATTATATATGTTAGATTACTTTTTGAAAAAAGCATAGCCAACTTATTTTTGTTCTTAATCGCTAAGTTATACTATGGGTGAAGCAGTTCAAACAGGTCTGCAGTTTTCCAGCTATGATGTCTTATCTTTAATAGTTGACACTGTACTGTAGAGGCTGCTATTGAGCATATACTGATCAAATATCTCTGTGTCAGTATCCTTTATTTTTTTGTATTATAATGGTTAAATATATGGTTTCTAGAGTTAATCTCCTTCTTTGCCATTAAGCAAAGTCCTTGACCTGTCTAAACCTCACTTCACTCATTAGTAAACAGGACTGATAAAAGTATTATTGCATTGTTTTCTAGTGACAATCCAATTAGGTAATGTGAATAAAGTACCTGGCATTCGATACATCAATTATTTTTGGCCATATGACCTATGACATTCTTTTACATTGATCATTTAATTGTTTAAGGTAATCCTTTGAAGCAAATGTAACTCATACCCCTATTTATAGAAAAGGAAACAGAGGTTTAGACAGTTTATCTTATTTTTGACCTGATTTATAGGAGATGGAAGAAATAAGAATTGACCCAAGTATAAAAGCCATGGTCCCATGATTTTTCTACATTAAAACC
Source organism: Rousettus aegyptiacus (assembly GCF_014176215.1). NCBI lineage: Eukaryota > Metazoa > Chordata > Mammalia > Chiroptera > Pteropodidae > Rousettus > Rousettus aegyptiacus. The sequence continues at coordinate 15,708,612 of NW_023416285.1, forward strand.
AACTCATGTGTGTTTGTGTTGCTTCCTTTTGTACCTGAAACAGTGAATCAATAATTGGCAAGTTTGTTTGTGGGAAGAATAAAGAATGCATTGATAATGTAGTTTAGTTCAACCAACTTTTATTGAGTATGTAGTATATATATTTGGAATAAATATCTGAACCACATAAAATCCTTAACCAAAAACATCTCGTCATTTATTGTGTGAAATAGACATTTACAGCATAGATATGTGTTCAGACAGTACTGACAAATGAAAACATTCACTGTCTGGGTGGGAGACTTGGTAGGATGAAGCATATCGAATCTTGAGAAGAGTCATGGAGAAGATTATGCTAAAGTAATGTCTTAAACAGAGTTTCTCACATGAAAGCTCATCCCAAGTGGTGAGAAAAATTACAAAGAAACAGAAGAACATTATGATTTTGAAAATAATAAAAAGCTCAGTATCACCAGAATTGAAAGTTAAAAATTTGGCAGCAGTGGTAAAAAGGAGTAAGGCTAGTAAGATAATCAGGGGTCAAAACATAAATGGCCTTTTATTGAAATACAAGTAAGACCCACTGAGAAACCGTGAATAATTCCAATGAAGAAGAGGGTGAATGTTCTTTCTGCCTTAGCAATTTTCAAGCAAGGAAGAAATCCTAATCATGGTTCAGCCACTCTGTCCTAATGTTGGAAAATTCCTGGGGTATGAGGTTAAAGATCTCTGTGTCTCATGACCAAAATGTCTTTTCTCTTTGATTCACCACCTAAAGATGGTCTACCTCATTTTACCTCTTGAGCCTCATTTGGGGAATTAATGGTGTAATGCCAGACGTATGGATGACGATGACAAAAAAAAAAAGTACCCAACCTGTGAATAAGCTCTCTCAAGATAAGAGGTAAGTGGAATTCGTACGATCTTATTTCTAACTAGCCCAATCTTGGGAGGCTGCGAAATCCCTTTCAGACCACTAGTGTAATAGAAGTCATCTAATTAAAAGCCCACTAAATAATACTTGTTTTAGCAATTTCTTTAGCTTAATTGAATATATGCCATTTACTTTTCAAGGACTTTCAACTACTGTCCCAGTTGAGACTTTAAAAAGCAGCTGTTATTGTGACACAATCTGGCAAGATTAAAGTCATACTGAGTAAATTAAACATGTAGGCCATTTAAAAATAAAAGCTTATAACTGTATTGAAACTAATTATCGTACAATATTTTATAGCAGTGCTTGAAACTAAGCAAAGTAGAGATGCAATCACTGGGGATTTTGAATCTGTTAGAGTCCTATTTGAATTAAAAAAAAAAAAAGCCAGTTCCCTACCTCCAAGTGCTTCAGGCATGTATCTGCTCCTTCACACTGCATAAATATATCTGACTTCATCAGATAGTGCTTCTGAAACAAAGCATTCCTTGCCTAACAGTGCTGCATCTCTATTTATTAATAGAATTCTTTATGTTTATAAAAGGATTACTGGCATGACAATAAGGGTCATTATTTTCAGAAGCGTATGGGTATGTGGGAAGGAAATTAAATTAAAAAAAAAAAAAAACTGATGCCGTCCCTTTAGTAGTCATGCAGCAACAAAAGGTAAAAGTCAGATATGGTTATCCTTCATTAAACAACAAATCTGAGATCTGATTACAATTGATGGATTATCATCTACAAAGAATAATACCAAAGTTTATGTTAAAAATTCTAGCTAAATTGACTAAAATGTACTCTCAATGTGTATTTGTCATTATATTGAATGTATAAAAATCATTCAGAATTATACAATATGAAATTGTATTAATGCAGAATTGGATAAGCTCTAAGATTATTTCTTTCCATGCCAAGTTTGTTGGAAAATGGTTGAGAATAAAATCATACTGCTTATTTAATCAAATTGAAAATTTTCCTTGTACATAACTGATAATTTAATGAAAAATAGTTATATACATACAAGTACATATTTTATGAGTTTTATCACTTATATTTCTTGGTTATCTTATTGACTCATCTTTAAGGCACTCTTGTACCGGACTAAACCATTAGGCATAAACTGTATTGATGGTTTATAAGTTACAAAAATACAATAGATGTAAACATTGTGTTCAAAAGCTAATCATCTTTGACTTCTAATGTGGTTAAGACATTTAACATACATTATAGAAATTTTTGTCTCTTGACCCAGGTCTTAGCATGTGTCCTAAGTCTTTATCCAGCTTAAATATCTGGATTCCTGCTTTAGATTTTCAGGCTCCGAAAAATAGCTCTGTCTCTCTCTGTCTCTTTTTATTCTAGTTGTGTATTTTAAAAATGTGCCGTAAACATATTATATCCAATACCCTTGTGTATTTTGTAGTTTATCTTGTGTTCACAAGATTTTTATAGGGTAGTAGTCTTTATTGTTTCATGAATTGACTGACCATCTACTTTTAGCATATGAATGAATTTTTAGGGCTCAAAATGTGATAGGAAACTACGTTTAGTTCTAGAATAGTTTTCTAACCTATACATTCAAATACTATCAGCTCATATATATAAGCTGTTAATTTTTAAAGTAAGCACAGTATTGCACAAAAATTAATATCACAAATATCATAATTTATTGCCTGTATTTGATCTACTGAATTTATAAATATTAGGAGAAATTTGTCTCAAAAATCTGAAGAATTGAGATATCTCTTTAGCGAGATGAACAGAGCACTTCTATTATTAAATACGGGTAAAATTCAGTGTGTTTATGGGAGGATTTAAAAATAGATGAAAAACTGAGAATAGAGAAAATCTGCTTGGGCCCCATTGTATTACTAATGTTTCTTAACAATTTAAGCCTTTTTAAAGATATTAGAATTATTTTCTCAGAAGTTACTATACTACTGATCAATGTAATGCACCTCATTAGCAGTTAAAAATTTTAACTGTGATTATTTCAAAAGATTTTTTGGATAAACTTCAATATTCACTCACAATAAGACATTAACAAATTGAGATCAAAAAGAAACTTTTTATTCTGATAAATATATCTTCAGAAAAACTACAGCCAACCTCACATTTAGTTGAAAGGTTATTCTTTAAATTCACCAATAAGAAAAAATTGTCCCAATCTCTACTTCTATTTACCTTTATACTGGAAACCTTGACCTTCTTATTAAGGCAACAGATGTAAATCAATGTTTAAGGATTGATTGAAAAGAATCAAAGTTGCTACAATTTTCAGATGATATGTGTATAAAAAAATTTTCTAAAAGTCAACACAGATATTCCTAATGTTATGAGAAGTTTGCAAGCTTTCTAAACAAAAAATTATAGAATAATCAATTGAATTTATGTATACCAATCGAAAAAACTAGAAGAAAAAATTAAAAAAAATAATTTATATATCATAAAAAATAAAACATATAGGAAGAAATATATAATGGGTAAGAACTCTTCAAAAATTATTAAATTTAAAGGAGATGCTTTAGATAATTGAATAAATCTATTGATATACCACATATGGATAAGAAGTCTTAATATTGTGAATATTTTAAGTCTCTTCAAATTGACTTATACTTTTAACATAACCTGAACCCAATCACAATGCATATTTTAGGAGAAAGCTAATTCTCAAATTTATACAAAATCATTTGCAAAGAGTCAATAATGGCCAAGATAGTCTTGAAGAGGAATACTATAGTTGGATAACTTGTTCTACAAAATATTATTATTATTATTATTTATTACAAACCTATATAAATTTTGAGAGAGCAGTATTGGTGCAGGGATAGATAATAGAGAGCCTGGAAATAGATCACATATATACAAATGCTTGGTATAAAGCAAGGGCCACTGAAGAGTAGCTGGGAAAATAGGGTCATTTCAATAACTGATGTTGCAAGAACTGAGCATCCAGAAGGGGAATCACAAGAAATTTTATCCCCACTAAAATTTCTTCCAGATAGACTAACTACCTAATTAAGAAAGGTAATACAAAAAGTATTGGAAGGTAGTATATGAGAATATCTTTGTGACCTCAAGTTAGTGAAAGTTTTTTTAAGACTCAAAACATGCTACTAATGAAGGAAAAAAATTAATATATGTAACTACATTAAAGTTGAGAATATCTGTTTATTAAAAGACTCTTTATTTTTAAAGGCAACCATCTTGGAGAGCATATGTATAAAACATGTAAGATAGAAAGATATAACAATAGAGAATGGCCAGAAAATTCAAACAAGAATATTGGCCAAACTATTTAAATAGTCACTTCACAAAGGCAGATATCCAAATGTCCAATTTATCAACATGGAAAGATGTTGAACTCACTGCCAGTTGGGGAAATCCACATTAAAATGACAATAGGTTACTGCTTTAAACATCCAGCAGTCTGGCAAAAATAAAATACTGTATTTGAAAATATTATGTGTTGGTACATATGGAGATATGGGAACACTTCACTCTCACACTCTTCACTGATGAGAAAGAAATTAATTCAAGCACTTTGTGAAAGAGATAAGCATTATCTAGTGAAGTTGAACACATCCATACTCTATTAACTGTATTAACCATAGGCCAATCTCCTGGGTACACACTCTAGAGAAAACTGTGCATGTCTACAAGAATAGTACATAGTAGCAATCTTAATAAAAGTCAAAAAGAAGCAATCAAATATCAATTGACAGAGAAAGAGAAAAATAAATCACCATATATTCATATAACTGAATACTATCATTGAAATTAAATGAAATATATCAATACATAATGATGTTAATTAATCTTTAAAATGTTTTGAGAACAGTCATAGAATACATAAAGTCCATTTATTTGTAGATTTTAAAAACCTTACTATAAAGACTGTATCTTTATGTGCACATACTTTTTGGTAAAAATAAGGAAGACTCTAAAGAGATTATGCTCATAGGGAAACATGATTCCCACTTTTAGTCTTGTATTTCTCAGAGGCAATCCTGATGTTTAGAGATTTGGGGTAGTGTCATGGGGGGTCAGATGCACTTTAGGTTAGTGCATACCTTGTTGAGGGTGTCCTGCTTTTTATGTCACTGGTCAAGTGACTACTAAAGCGACTACCAAAACAAAAGTGAACCAAACTAAAGTAAAAGAGCACTATCTTAAAAGCTAATCACTATAAGCTAACAATTATGTCATATACATGGGTTCTGTTTTGAATGTTTTGTTTTTTCTAATCCTGAGGAAATCTCTGCTACATTCTAATTCCTTGAATTTTTGCATTTTTGTCCATCGAATGGCCTATCACTAAATGTTTAGTACATGCTTTTTCCTGAGAGAGATTTTTTTTTTTTAAATGAGACAACCCTTGGTTGACCTCGCAGATTGTAAGGACCTTGTCAGCTTACAATCCCTTATTTTTAAAAATTTTTTACGCCTATAGCACCTGGTCTTCCTAGGTGGTCTCTCATCCAAGTACTAACCAGGCCCAACCCTGCTTAGCTTCTGGGATCAGACGGGGTTGGGCTTGTTCAGGGTGGCATGGCCGTAGAAAATTTTAAATGGATCTATTAACCCAATGTGTAAAACCACAACACACACACACACACACACACACACACACACACACACACAGAAATAAACAGTCAATTGAAAAATAGTTCACAGTTCATAATTAATAATTAGTCAATGAGTATGTCTTAATCAGTTCGACCTGCTATAACAAATAACCATAGTCTGGGTAGCTTAAGCAACAAATGTTTACTTCTCACCAGTCTTGAAGTCCAGAATCAAGGTGTCCAGTGAGAGCTCACTTCCTGGTTTGCAGATGGTTCTCACTGTATTCCCACATGGCAGAGAGCAGAGACAGGAAACAAGCTCTCTAGAGTTTCTTATTAAAGAACTAAACCCATTGCAACGGTTCTACCCTCATGACCTAATTACCTCCCTAAAGCCCCATCTCCAAATACCACCATATTGGGATTAAGATTTTAAAATATAATGTTTGAGGGGATAAATATTCACTCCATAGCAGATTACTTACCTATTAAGTGAGCCTTATGGTAAAGACAGTTAACTTTCACATGAAACATTTTAGTAAGACTCATGAGGTTTAGTTTCCTTGTCTTTTAAAGGAAATACTAAAGGAAATGCCTATATCTACAAGACCAGGAATAGCAAAATTGATACTTAAGTGTACATAATTTGCATTACAATGATTTGACTTTACAGGTGGTGTGGAATTGATATACATAATAAATTACATGAGATAGTCAACACTTTTATTATAAAACAGGCATCGCGTTAGATGATTTTGCCCAACTGTGGGCTAACGTAAGTGTTCTAAACATGTTTAAGATAGGCTGGGCTAAGCTATGATATTCAGTAGGCTAAGTGTCTAAAACGCATTTTAGACTTACAATATTTTCAACATACAATGAGTTTATCGGGATGTAAGTCGATGAACATCTGTACAGATATCATAGATGGTCCCTAATACCAAGGAAACTATGTATGATGTGCATACATAGGATATTTTAAGGATGGGGATACTACGTGGCTCACCAGGAGTAAAGATAGGGATTGTACAGAAACAGTGTCTAAAAATAGTTACCATTTTGACAGCATATGTTCAGAGATATATCCCATCAGGTAGAATTGTTAAATTCTATATTGAATATTTTTAGTCATAGTTAATGAATCAGCTCTGCATGATAGGTTTACTTTTAGCTACAAAATAATGGCGATCAGGCAGAACATAGCACAGAATTAATTTATTGGGCAGGAAAGACAGTAGAAGAATTAATAAGCTGGAGATAATATCAAAAAAAGTTCATTTTGGAGTGATAATGAGCTTTTGCGTTAATAAATTCTTATAATCAGGGAAACCGAATGACTGCATGTCTAAGGTTAAATGTCTGGGAGATATAGCAGCTGGGCAAAAGAAAACATGGGAGAAACCATGAACAATCTCTCACTACTCGATGTTTGGTATTTGAATGAAGTCTTTGGTCTTGAAATGGAATAGAATGCTTGTCAGGGTCGTGGGCAGAATTTTTAAACACAGACTAAGAAGTGATGGATTAGGAGGGAGCAAGATAATTTAAAAGTATAATAGGATTTACTGAGACCATCCAAAAGCCAAAGTCCTCTGTAACTTATTAGCCAATTAGGAGTTTTTTAGAGTGATACAAACTCGCAGTGCCAAGGTTGGGCCTTTTATTTAAAATCCTACTGAATTGAGATGGGGAGCAGAAGCTATAATACCTGAATTTGTGCGAAAACTTAATTGCACTAACACTACCGATAGAGCTAAATGTCTAACTTTGAGGAATTGGATAGGGCTTTGGAAAAAATAAAAAAGGCAAGGGATACAGATGATTTAAGGTTTCTAGCTAACTTTAATGTGCTATACCTCTACAATTTTAAATATCCAGAAGCTCTCTTTTGATTTTGATTTATCTGCCACCTTACTTTTCTGTAGTTAAACTAAATTTCCTTCCAGAATGGATATTAAAGATATATGGAAAACTTGATCTTAAACAATTTTATTTTCAACTTTTGATTAGTATTTCAAAACTTCTCATTATTATTGATTTTTAGTGCAAATACATGATTTTTTGGGTGCATTTGGGGCTTACCTGGGAACTTCACTACCAATAATAGTGCTCTTTATCTGATAACATTTATTCAGAATTTCAAACGAGCAAGTTAAAAAGTACCTTGGAGGAACTACTTTTATTTATTTATTTTTATTTGTGAGTTCCTTGCAAGTGGCATTACACAGTTCAGAAATGTACTTTAAATTGTTTCTAATATATTGCCACTAGCATTCTACATTGTCAGAGAACATTGGAGTAAAACTTGAAGCAAAATGAGAATGTAACAAGCTAGTAGCCGGACATGTTAGTAGAGAGCTATGTCATAAAGATGGAATGGCATAAATCATCTTTCATAAAAGCTGGCAGTTTTGCTTGGATCATCTGTCTCCTAGCTTATCATAGTGGGCTCCTTTACTTCTATGAAATATGATAGCACACTGTCAGGGCATAGCCAAGTGGATAGGTTAAAAGTAGTTTGGATTAGGCCAGGATTGGGATTTGAGAATTAATAGTTTAGTGATTTGTAAGGGTAGCAGAAGAAAGTTAGCAGTTGGAAGTAGTAAATGAACTAGTGCTACTTTTACATTTGTCAGTTTTCTACTTTCTTACATTTTCCTGTTAAGATAGCAAAGTCAAGAGGATATCAATTTCTTTTTCCTTTCAAATTTTTTTTTTTGCTAAAATACAAAAGATATTATATCAGAATGTGTTAAAATGAGTTTAAACCAACAAGGTTTGAAAAATCAAATTGACTCGCTTTTAAAGCGAGTTAAAATCAAAACGAGTTATGATCAGAGGGAGGCTGAATTGAGTCGTGTTAATAAAATGGAAGAAGTGTGAACAACCTGATGAAGGTTGGCAGTTTCATCATCACAAACATTCCCTGCTGAGATAATGAACTTGACAATAACTCTTCTTATTCTTAAGATATGATAGCACAAAGTCATTGTACAAAATCTCAGAATGAGGGCAGTTCATGCTGACTACAGAATCATTGCATAGTGACTAGGAGAGCCAGTGATTGATGTATTATTATAAAGTGAGCTTCTTCATTTTTACCGAGGAAGGACAAGAATAAAAATGACACAGTTCTTCTTACAGTATCTGGGTGATGCAGCCATAGATCTCAAGTAATGATGGATGACTTGCAGAAGCCGATAATTTGAATTAATTTACCCAAGTGTTGAAAATGACAGTGAAAATCTCAACAGGAAAGGTTTCTTTCAAAATGACCAGTTCAGCAAGATCTCGTTTACTCACCTCACTCCTTAGCAGCACTAGGGTTTATCCAAATATTTTTGAAGCATAAGTTAGTTTGCATCATGTTTTTTCCCATCATTTTCACCTCCCATCACCAATTCAGGAGGACTTCTCAAAAGATAAACATATTAGATGAAATCCTGTGTGTTAGTTTATACCCAAGCAATTTCATCATCTGCTTTTATGGTAAGAAAGGTCCAAATCTCTCTAAAATATCTATATTTTGAATACATAAAATTAGTTATGATAATCTCAAATAAAGTTAAGCCTATGTTATCTAACCTCCTAAAAGAAATGTGAGTTACCATTGGTCAAATATTCTGGTTGTAAAACCAGAGTTAACTGTCAAACCTATTGAACCCAAATATTTAGAGCTTTTTAGGGACCTTGTGAGGATCACAGGCTCCCAAAGTATCTGTCCGCCTATGAAAACAGGTGACAGGGTTGGAGGGTCATGACTAACGATCTAAATCATATGCTTATGATCCTCGGCAATCTTGTGTAGTGATGAGAGATTGATTGAAAAGAATGGAAAAGCCATATGTGATATGCTTAATTGCCCTGGTTCATGACTGTTTGAGAGATAGCTATGTTACATGCCCTGCTTATACCGGGGTGCAGGACAAGAGTAAAACTGGCGTTGCCACAACATGGATGGACCTAGAGGGGTATTATGCTAAGTGAAATATGTCAGAGAAAGACAAATAGCATATGATTTCACTTAAATGTGGAATCTAAAGAATAAAATAAATGAGCAAACAAAACAGAAGCAGACTCATAGATGCAGAGAAAAAACTGGTGATTACCAGATGGCAGTGGGTATTGGAGGGCTGAGTGAAAAAGGTGAGGGAATTAAGAAGCACAGATTGGTAGTTGCAACACAGTCACATGGCTGGGAAGTACAACATAGGGAATATAGTCAATAATACTGTAATAACTGTTCAGTGCCAGGTAGGTACTAGACTAATTGGGGAATCACTTCATAAATTATATAAATGTCTAACCACTATGCTGTATACCTGAAACTAATATAAAATAATATTGAATGTCAACTCTAATTGAAAAATAAATATTAAAAATAATAAATAAGGAGAGACTAAAACTGGAAACCTTCTGAAGCCATGCCACTTGGGGATGGTGTCTTGATACAGTGTTCCTTCCAGGTTCAAAGTACCCAACCACAGTTTGAGAGACTAATATATTCTCTGCGAGGGACACACCATAACATCTGTATTTACCAAGCTGAAAGAAAACAGAAGTTAGAAGTCTCCCAGAGGTGCTCTGCCAAATTCCTAAGTGGATATAGAAAGAAATGTCTGCATCCTCCCTTCTTTAACTGGTATCTCCCTTTTCCTGAGTTTGTACCCTCCTTCTGTTGTTTCAGAATGTTGGACAGAGCAGAAAGCAAGCAACCGAAAGGAAAAGTGAGGGTACCAAATCCATCCCTCGCTTGATTTCCTAAACCATACCACTTAACACAATATTTTCTAGTGGAAGGCACTGTTTTCTGATGCAGAAAATGTACGGTAGGTTGGCCAGGAGAGGCCCCACTTGTGGGTACAAGTTACTTATTCTCCCTGAACAGTAAGAAAAGCATCTTCTGAGAAAAGTTTCTTCAATCCATAGGGCTTAGTGGAGGCTGCCAATCTCTGGAACACATCATCCTGAATGTGGGTTTGGCCTATGATCTGAGATAATCCTAATGTGGTGTTCTGTTTGCTCAGCCATATATGTTGCTCCAGGAAAACCCTGGGATCTAAGCTAGGTTGATCGAAGTCTTGTCTTGGATTTCTTAAAAATTTGATTGGTGGACATGAGCTTAAGTGAATTCAGAATCAGTGCTGGTTATCCCTATCCAACTATGGACCTCCCACCGCTGCATATATATGTACTAGTGTATAATGCTTAAAAGTATGGACAGTGACATTTGAAAAGTCTGCGTTTAAATACCAGTAACACTCTTGTTATGGAATTAGTTGCTTTAGGTGAGTTATGTTATTTTTCAATCTATGACTCTCGATATATATGGAGATGATTTCTTTATCAGAGGCATGCAGTGTTGTCATGATTATACCATCCCGGGCCTACAGTGCTTTTTCAATACAAATGACCAATTATTATTCTTTATGACTTTTGTGAGGCATTATAAATGCATATTTAGTTGAAAGACACAATTCCTTTTTGCCCTTGTATCTTTGAACCCTGAATCAAGATATGTGCTATTGTTAATGTCATTTTATTGTTTTTAACTTGCTGGCACAGATACCATTTTAACATCAAAATGTGGGCATTTAAAAATAGTATTAACAAAGTAATTATTTGCCATTATTGAAAATTATATCTAATCTAGCCTATATTCTATGAGATTTATAAATATTACATCATTGTAATTTTACCAAAAAGCTGTGACTAACAGAGACTAAATTGTCCAAAATGACGCATATTACACTACATTACGCATTTTAGCTCAAGCTTTCTAAATCCAGAAGCCATGTTCTCTGCCACCATGATCTACTGCTTATTACGAATATCTATGTATTGCCTGAATGAAATAAGAGTCTTCAGCATTAACCTCATTCTTTTGAATGAATTAAAATATTTTCCATGTTTTCTTTAGGCAGAGTTTAATTATGACAAGGAAAATTGAATATATTAATAATGTCGAGATTTATGTTTTGCTTGATATAATTAGATCTTCCCGAGGTGGGTAGAATTTTCCCAGGATGGATGGAACACTATGAAAGAGCTTTCAATTTGGATTTCAGCCTGAATGCAAACACTGGTATAAATAAACATTAAATATTACTGTTAAACATTAGAAACACACCGAGACTAGCAATAAAATCTCATAGGAAACCTGACTTTGAGTTATAATCAGATACAAACTCTTCAAATACATAATTAAAAGTAAATCAATTGTTTTTTTTGGGTAAAGGAGGCTATTGCAGAAAAAATACATTAGCATAGTATGGTCATTAATGATGACATGGATATTACATTTTCTAAATTATTTTAAGTGTAATTACATCTCATGTTTACAGATACTTAAGGAATCAACGATATGCAAATTAGCTTGCTAAAGCCAGATATTCTTTAACAATGTAGCTAACCAAACCCATTTTGTGTCTGTCTTCTCTCTCAAGAAGAGAGCCTTAAGCCGGCAAGTACAAGACAAATATCAGTGATAGGAAATTAAAATCTATGATTTGCAAGATTGTAGGTAAGCCTGTTGTGGCTTAACATCAATTCTAATCTCTTGGTTTTGAGGATTTTGCTTCCAGGGGAATCTGAAAATTTCTCACGTACACGAACACCAAGTGGCTATCAGTAAGCTTCCAGAAGTAGTGGTGGCTAATGTACCTACCAGCCATGTTCAGTAAGACTGGCAGTTATTAAATGTTGTCCTGTTTTTTTGTTTTTGTTTTTTTAAACAGAGAGTAGTAACTTTTTTTTTTTTTGAAAACTGCATGTTGGTGAAATTTGCATCTTCCCCAAGCAGAATAAATAAATAAACTATTAATGTGATAATTTAGGTAAATTATAAGAGAAAATAATGATCACTGGGAACACTAAAAAATTCACCAAATATTTGTAGAACAAATGCACTATTATTTTCTGATATGTTTTCTTAAACGGACTCGCTTTTGTTTTAAAAATATTTAAAAAGGAAACTTGCTGATAAGAGGGAGTGAAAATATGTTAAAAGGAAGAAAAAAACATGTCTTCAAAGAGAAAGTGCTGTAGTCAGATGCAGAGGACAGTTTTAAAATGCTAGAGGCAGCTGGAGAGAAATGAGTCTGTGACAGAGGTCCCAAGGAACCTAGAACAAGTGCTGTCAGGTAGATAAAGGGAACAGATAAGTGACAACTAGTACTGAGATATCTGGTAGATATATAAGAAGAGAGTACAGTCGTAGGCAGACAATTTGGAATAAGGACAGAAATAAATAGGGCAGATATCTTCCAATATTGGGTTGCAAGGATAATGGGGCAAATCTACTTAAGGGAGTAGCAGGGAGGCTATTGTTCCCCATAAGAATACTTCCTAAATTGGTTTTGGAGTTGATATTTAGTGTGACAGTTGTTAAATTATGAAGAAAGATATTAAAGTAAGCATTGTGAAGATAGGATTCTGAGACAGACCCATTTTGCTTCTATTCTAAGGAAGTCAACTTTTAAAATCTATTTGATATTTCATCAACCGAAGGCAGAGGCTTTATCCTACATTCTTCTACATGACCTTAGAATCCGGCTTAATGTCTGGTTCTGAGTTAATGATACCAAGGTGAAAAGAGGGCACTGCTGGCTGAGAGATACATGCAGCTGCAGAAACAGATGCAGGGCGAGAACTGATGTGTTGGAAAGATTTTAGGAGCGACAGCATGAGGACGGAGATCAAGGCCACGGGCAATCCATGAAAGAGGGTTACAGAGTTGAGGGGGAGCTCCTGGAGCTGGGAGACAGAAATAGTCACTAAGAATGTTAAGGAAAAATGAGATAAAGGGGATCCAGATATGAGAGGTGGAGAGTAAATGGAAGCTCAGCAATTGGTACCATGGGAAAGGTGAGGGCTCAGAAACATATTTGGGGACAGAAGCTAAGAAATGGGTGCAACTGAGCTCAGGCCATATAGAGTACATAAAGAGAAATGAACAGGTAGTAAGAAGCAGTGAGATCCATAGATTGTCTTCCTAGACTGGAGGCTTCTTAGGTGCTCTGTAAAAGCATGAAAAATACTAGGTTAAAAACTTTAGCTAGACATACAATAATCTGTTGTTATCCTTTTAGGAAGTAAAGAAAACTGGACTTTATAACAGGACAGTTAGAGAAATCCATTAAGCATTTTTCCAGAAAAATTGGACTGATATATTGGTTAGTGTGCAGTAAGAAAGAAGAAGAGAAACCATATTTTATTTTAACAGAGATAAATATAATAGGAAACTGGTTGAATGAATTTCAGAGAAATTAAAAGTCAAAAATAAAACACTGAGGTATTATATTCCTAGAGATGTTAGCAAGAAGCAGCTAACATCCCTGAGAATGGAAAATAAAGTGAGCCTTTTCAGGTTATTAGAAACTAGAAGCTTGGAGAACAGGCTCTGTGGAATCCGGCAACAAATCTTTGAGGAGGTGATGCTGTAAAACAGGTGTTGATGTCTCAGAAACATGAAAAAGAGACCTCGTAGAGCTAGAAGTCAAACCTCTGAGGAGAAAGTGACAGTGGCTGATACCAGCACCTCTGAGGGGACACAATAAGGCCAGTTCTGGGAGTGCTGAAAGTTCTAATGGACCCAGCTGCTGCTGGAATCGACTGCTGTTGTCCACCAGAAGGTCTCTCGTTGGGATGATACAGAACTGAAGCAAACAGAAACAAGTATTTTTTTTTTCTCATCTCCCTCTGACTTCCAATTTTCTCTAGGTTTTTCCGTTAGTAAAACCTAACAGCATATCAGCTGGCAAAGGAGCAAGTTAATATTCAGAGTCCTAGCTCCAACTTCACACACACACACATGCGCGCGCACACACACACACACACACGGTGGATTTGGAGCTGAGAGACAAAACCTTAATAAATTATACAAATGTCAACTTTGAGACATTTTACAATTGCTTTCTCAAGATTTCTGCTCTCAGTCCTTCCTCTTCAAAATTTTCATAAATAGTTTTAATGATAATATGGTTGACATTATAACTGTACATGACTCAAGTATGGAAGCTTTTCTTGCCATGATAGATAGCATACAGAAAGGATCCATAAGCATTCTTGATGGAGTGAAAGAGCTTAAAATTTTATTAATATAAGATTAAGGAGCAAATATAAAAATCCAAAACTGGTCTAAACTTGGAAAGGAAACTTCTGACTGTTAATGAATAAGTCAGTAAAGTGAAGCGACTGTCAGATAAGCTGACATAATTCTGTTTTACTAACGTTTCCCTTAGTGGCATCATTATGGTAGCTAATATGTTTTGAATATAATACTCTATGTGCCAAGTATGGTGCCAGTGGTCGGTACTCTTTAAAAGGAGATTCTGTTAGTATCTCCATTTTATTTACGAGGGAATGGAGGCTTATAATGAATAAGTATTTGCCCGAGCTTACACAATAAGTGGTGAAAAGATTCAATTCTAACTTTATGCCAAATACTTAACTAGTACGTTATATACTTGTGATAGATGGAATAACAGGCCTCCCAATATGCCCATGCCCTAATTCCTAGAACTGGTGAATATGTTACCTCACATGGTGATAAAGATTTTTCAGATATGATTTAGGATCTGGAGATACAGTAATTATCCTGGATTTATCTGAGTAGACACAATATAATCTTGGGGGTTCTTATAAGTGAAACAGGGAGGTAGAAAAGACAGCATCAGAGAAGATGTGAAGAGTGAAGCAGAGTCAGAGTCGTGTTGTGATAAAGACTTTAACTGGCTCTTGCTTGCTGTGGAAATGGAAGGGACCACTAGCTAAGGAAGGCAGGCAACCTCTAGAAGCTAGAAAAGACAAGGAAACAGATTCTCCACTAAAACTTCCAGAAGAAATGCAGAGTGACACCTTGATTTTGGTCCAGTGAGACCATATTTCTTTCCTCCAGAATTACAAGAAAATATATTTGTGTTTTTTAAGCCTCTGAGTTTGTGGTAATTTGTTACAGCTGTAATAGGAAACTAAACTACTTTATTATAGGACATATCATAGATGAGACATGGTGTTCTCTAAATCTTCAGTGTCTCTTAAAAAAAAGAAGGACAAACTGATAAATACCTAGAGGAGACATAAAATAAGCTCTTTTGGTTCAATTAGGCAAATTGATTCCTTTCTCTAACATTTCACATATGGTGGCAAATCCTGTCAGCTGTTGATTTTCAAATATATTTGGGATCTGCTTTTCATGCTTCTTGCTAATCATTTTCTCTTTGGATCATCACAATAGCTTCCCAAATGTTCACTCTGAATCCTATCTTGCCCCTTTCAGCTTATTTTCAATTCATTAGCTAAAGTTATCTTGTTGAAACCAAAATCCTATACTATCTTTCCACTTATGCAAGTACACCTTTACATTTTTTGTGACTGTTGATTTATGAGAACTATTATTTTTGTAGACTTTTTTTGAATTGTCACTTTACCAAAATTACTATGGTTTTCATATTGATTATTTTGTGTTTCCAGAAATGTAATCATATTAACTTCAGATATTTCATCTTTTCACTTTCAGTTCTTACGCTTTTGAATGCTTTATCTTGTCTAATTGCAATGGCTAACATCTCCAATACATTATTAAATGGTGGTACAGAGAATTGAATTACTTGTCTCATTTCTGACTATTATGAAAAAGTATCACGTTTCCCTCATTAACTAAGGTATTGGCTGTTAGACCAAAGTGCATCTTTTAACTCAAATAACAGTCAGCATTCAGTAAATTTACATGATCATGTATACATTTGTTGTTTGTTTTTCTGTTTTTATTCTTTACCTTCTATAGAATTTATTGAGGATAACTCTGTGGCTTAGATGTGGTCAAATTTCATAAATAATTCATATACATTTATTATATATTTTCAAATGTTAGAATACTAAGCATGTACTCATGAGTATGAGGATAAGAGGAGATATTGATTATAAAAGGCAGCATGAGGTAGTGTTTAGGTGATTAAACTGCTCTATCTTATTTGTGATAATGGTTACAAAAATATTTGTCAAATTTCATAGAACTATACACAAAATAAGTGATTTTAGTGAATGTTAATTAAAATATAAAATTGAAAAAACACCTAACCATAGGATATAAGAAGTGGCAACTTTATCTGCTTTTCCTCCTTTTTTTTCAACTGCTCAATTAAACTTCCATCTCTCCATACCAGAGCACCCTATATAGAAATACATATCTGTATTTATTATTTCAGTTTTCCAATCCCAATGACTTATTTATGTTTCCTTTGTTGCTTTTTATCGATAAATCTCTTTTCTTTTACTGATTGTCAAATTTTTTTATGAATTATTTCATGTATCATTTCAGCCAGAGCCTTCTCCTCCAACCTAAGCCAGGCAAAATGCCTTTCCTGTAGGCTTCCATACATCTCTCTTACACTGATCGTTTTAGTAAATTGTAATTGTTTACTTTGTGGAACACTCACCAAACTAAGCTAATCTATTTATTGTAAGTGTTAGAAGAAAAAAGGCATTTGAGAAAGAGTTTGAATGACTAATAATAAATAATAAAAGCCATTATTTGGCATCAGATAATTACACACACACACACACACACCACCACCACCACCACCACCACCACCACCACCACACCATAAATCTTTTTTTTTGCCATTTTTGTCTAGGAAAAAGTTACATAATATATACCCACATTATATGTGAACACGTTACAACTCAGTTCTAGAGCCTACCCCTGTGAAACACATGTTTTCCTTTTTTTTTTTTTTTTCCAGTGGTAGAGATCAGGAAAGCGAATTATCTACTCTAAGATAAATAGATTATTTTTGTGGCTTTGGAAATGTATAATTTAGAGATATACTTCTAAATACAATCTAAACTTTAACTAACTCAATGAAATACTTTTGAGTTTTTTTGGAGTTTTACCACACAATAAGGCTAGAACACAAATAACTACTTCTCCAACTTTAAATTACTTTATATATTTATTGAAAAACTTGGCAGGGTTCATAGATAAATTTTCAATCTTCATTTTGTGTATATCTGACAATGCTCCCAGACTACAGAATTGCAGCAGAAGATATTGGGTCCCCACATATCTTGGTTGGAAGTGATGTTTCTGAATCATTCTCTTTTTAAAACACTCATTCTGGGTAACTAACGTTATAATCCAAGGTCAACATTGTAAACACAGTAGAATGCTCCTTACTTTTCAACTTGATTATAAATTGACTCAGGATAGGCAAGTTTGAACTTGATCAGTAATTATGATTTCTCCTATCTATATTTAATTACCTACAACAACAGAAATAATAAGTTAATACTATTTTTTTTTTATGTTTTAGAATAAAAAAACAACAGCTTTTTAAGTAGCATATCCTAGCACAGGGAGGGAGTGAGGAGAGACATGCATAGATATGCAACAAGACAGTCCCCTTTTTTACTTCAGTGAACGTGCAAGAAAAAAGTCTATGGTTTTATTCTCAGAAAACACTAGTTAAAAAGAAGAGTCTAGTATGGTAAATGTAAAGATATCCATAACTTAATTAATATAGTTGAATTTTAACAATTTTGCACTCTTTAGTTTAGATTCCATAAAGAGTATTTACTCTTTCATGCATCTAATTGTGCCATTTTAATACTAAATCTATATGTCAATTATCTTTGAACACTTATATATTATTCCTTAATTAAAAACAAATAAACAAAGAAGAAAGAGAGAAATATTAAATTGAGTGGAAAAATTTTAAATGACATATATGGAATATGTGTGAGGGTGATTTTACCAGTATTGTGAAATGCTAGGAATTTTGAAAATTGAAGGTAGCCTTAATAAGGTTTAATAAATGGAAAAGGAAACTAGCAGAAACCCTCTCTCGTGGCTGCCAGTTGCTAATAGTGTTTTAACAATATTACCCATAGAAAAATAATAAAAACTTAACATTTCTGACTATGTAATAAATGCTGTATAAATTGGCTACTATTACCATTTTCAGATACCATATTTTAAGTAGAATCCACACCAAGAGAAAAAATTCATCCTCATTATTAGCCAAACTTCCTATCCTTTATCTAACTCTTGTATCAGTTAGAATGCTTCTGGCAATAAGTAGCATAATACCTGATAAAATGGAGGGTTGAATAATTTAGCATCTCAGTTATTTTATGTGGTATAGCTTTTCTGTAGTTCCTCAAGACCATTCTTATATTCATAAAATGATGGGTGCATATCTAAAAATTACATCTTTCTGAACAGTATCCAAAGACCAGAAGGGAAGGGAATAAATATATTCCTCTTGAGTGTCTTATCAAGAGAAAATCTTTTCTCAGAGTTTTACCCCAACTCCCAAGGAACTCCTCCGCCTTCCCCTTATATCTAATTGACTTCAACTACTTTACACTTAGTTTCTAAAATATTGAATGACATTTGTATGCTTGATGTAAAACAGTTGGCATTGATCAATTATGGTTTATCACCTAAAGCTAGACAAAGAATCCAAATTCCCTGATAACCTTGACACCTTCATGTTTGAAACTCATTTCTCATACTTAGGATTTTATTTCATCTTTGTTCCTTAGTATTACTTTCTCTGGCTTAATTTCTGTTTCTAAATTCTTATTCCCAATACATCAATTTTGTACTCTAAGAAACGAGCATCAAGCAGGATGGGTCATGTAAGAGATTTATCAGGAATAAAACATGTGAAAGATAAATGGTGAGGGAATAAGACCAGGTAGGAAAAGCCTGGTCACAATGCAGATATGGCACCTTTGAAAAAGTGAGAGGAAAAAGGATTTGGTAGGAAAAGCCTCAGACCACAGGTAAGTCTGAGAAGTCTCAGCCACGCATAGGAGGGGACCACAACAAAGATTGCCTGTTGAAGGATTCCTGCATCAGGCAGGACTGGGCCATCACTAGTACCCCCACAGTTCTCAGCCATCGACAGGGAGCACAATGAGGAGAGTCTAGTCTTAGCATCAACACCACAGTTTTCTCCAAAGAGGCAGAAGCTGACAGAAGCTGTCAGTCCACTGTGTTTCCCTAGGAGTCCTCCAGAAGAATATCAGAACAGCACACCTTCATGAGCACCCTGGTTCACCAATTGTTCTGCATAGATCCACTTCTCCACCCATGTTTTGGAGCAGCTACTTCATGCTTCTCTAAGAGGGGGGGGGACGTATAAGACAGAAGTCAGTGAGGTGAATTATAATCACTCCTACTGCAGTTGTTCTTGGGAACACACCTGACTCTGCTTCTCATTTGACATTCTAAATTGTCTGTACATCTAAAATCTTACCCTCAGTTATCACTTTCATAGGTTTTGGTGGCTTATGTGGTAGTATGACCTACTCCTGTATCTGCTCTACTGTGAAGAATGTTCCCAGTCAGAAGCTATGTCATGTGGGATTATATGCCAGGGGATCAGGTATACCATAAATCTTCATGTAGTAGATTGGCTGAGGTTCTTTGGGAAGAAAAGGTAAATCCATATATTAAATGCTCACATAGAATGAAGATAAATCTTTGGCCCTTCTATGTGGAAGGGGCTTAACATAATCTACTTGTCACCAAAGGGCTGGTTGGTGTCTTTGAGATATAATTCAGTATCAGAGATTTAGCATTATGTAGCATTATAAATGACATAGAGAGTTAGGCTACTTGTTCATAAAGCTTACATGTGCTCTCTAGTCCTATTCAAGCTCAATGCCTCTGCTTGTGTGATGGGTTGAATTATGTCCCCTTAAAATATATGTTGAAGCTGAACTTCCTGAATAGGAACTTATTTTGAAACAGTCTTTGCAGGTATAATCAAGTTAAAATGAAGTTATCAGGGTGGAATCTAATCCAGTATGACTGGTATTCATGTAAAAAGAGGCAAACATCATGTGAAGACAGAGACACAGAGAGAATACCATGTGATGACAGAGACAGAAACTGGAGTGATGCAGCTGCAAGCCAAGCAATGCCAAGGATTGATGGCCAACGCCAGAAGCTAAGAAGAGGCAAGGAAGAATTCTCCCCTTCAGGTTTCAAAGGGAGCAAGCCCATGCTGACACCTCGATTTTTTACTTCTAGCTTCCAGAACTGTGAGACACCACATTTCTGTTGTAAGCCACTCAATTTGTGGTACTTTGTTATGGTGGCCCTAGGAAACTAAAACAGGTAGATTTATAGAATATCAATTTGGCTCAGTTGAGCGGTTTCCCACAAAAGCCTTCCCTGTGTATTTCAAATTGGTAGGCCACAAGAGATGTTGTACAGGCTTTGCAAGGTGAAAAGGAAAAAGCAGCCAATTTGTTCTTTTTACACTAAGAAGATCAGCAGAGACAATTTTTAGTGTACGCTTTGTCATTTATTTGCTGGCTACTCTCATTGGTTAGCCAGGCATAAGCCAGGCTTGTACCTACTACACCTTTTCCTGGATTCTCCTTCAGCTTTATGGACTCGTGGATCCATTCTGTGTTTAGTTCTGAGACAAAGGATGCCACATTTTCCTGGACGGCATCTGTATTGTCAACGTTGGAGGCAGTAAGAGATGACACAAGTTCCAGTATGTCTTGAGTCACAGCTCATACTCGTGGTTTTCAGCTCAGGCATGTAGATCCCAGCTTCTCTTCACTATAGAACAGCTCCACTATAATGCCCTGGCAAGTTTGCATATCTCCACATTGGCCATACAGGAACAATTACAGCTGCCTGGAAACTTGGAAAAACACCCTGTGGCAGTTCTAAAATGTGAGAACATGGGAAGATTGTGAGGAACTGCTACAAGGTCGTTTTCCACCCACCGCCTATCTAACAAGGAGTTTCTGGTTCTCACTCTCACTCAGATACTGACGAACTATGAGGATTTTTGCTTTACCAACCTTAAAAGGCAGCTGTGGAACACAAAACTGCTCAGCTATCGCTTGGCGCAGTGTTTTCAGCAACTCAGTGCTCTGCACCTTATTGTTTTGTCATATGGTCCTTTTGGTTTTGGTGTTACCTTGTAGGACAAAACTAGCACCTTTGGTTACTCCCTTTATTTTCCAAATAAGTGATAAACTCTCTGAATCCAGAAAGAGAGGATTATTGTTTTTGTTTTTGTTTTTGTTTTTTTTTTTTGGACAGCATTTATAAGCTCTGCCACAATTTGTCAACACTTACTGTCCTCATTTTTCCTCTCTAGTTGCCTTCCCTATGAACCATGAACCACCAGACACGAAGATAACAACATTATTATATAAGGTCAAATCTGTGTTTTTAAAAGAACACACACACACACACACACACACACACACACACACACACAGAAAGGGAAAAGAAAAATAACCCACTTTTTGAGGATTCTGATTTTAGACACTGGCTGTGAATTGACACTAATCACTGGAGATCCACAATACCGTTTTGGTCCACTATTCAGATTAGAGGTTTATAGGGATTAAATAAGTGATCAACAGATTTTTGACTCAGATCATTCTCACTGTGAGACCACTGGCTCCTCAAACCCCTTTAGTGATTATTTCTTACTGTGGAATGCAAAATTTCAATAAACTTCCTTAGCAGTTGGCATTGCTATAGGTTTCCTGAGTCACAGAGTGAAGCTAATATTGTAGGAAAAGCCATGTGAAAGCCACTTGAACTATCTCTACAAACAAAAATAATAAGCCAAAAGCAATACTGTATTCCTTGGGAAATTGCAAAGATTAGTGCCAGGCACACTTAACTTGAAAGATGAAAGTCTGTGATTCCTACTAATCTCCATTCAGCTCACTTATTTGGCCTGTGAAGAAGACAACTAAGCTTGGAGAAGGAGAATGGATTATTGAACATGGAATCAGTTGAGACTCTAACTACAGCTACTGTTACAGCTGTACTTTAATTGCTAGAGCAAATCTACTCATCCCTTGGCACTCACTATGCAGGCACTGAACTGGCAGCTGCATTTTTATCTATACCTACTAGTAAAAATTATCAAAAGCAGTTTTATTTCAGCTGACAGGGCCATCCTCAGGCTCACTTGTCCTACCTTAGGATTATAGCACCTGTCTGGTCCTAAGTCATATCTTGGACCACAGGGACCTTGATCAACTTTCCATTCTTCTAACCCAAGAACAAAAGAAGGCTCTGCAACAGATCCAGGCTGACATGCAAGATGATCTACCATTTAGCCGTGTGAATTAGCAGATCTGATATTGTCTGAGATATCAGTTGTAAATAGCAATGCTTTATGGAGCCTTTGATAGGGCCTTACAGATAAATCATTGAGATGACCTTTAGAATTTTTGAGCAAAGCTTTGCTATCTTCTATAAAAGAATACTCTCCTTTTGAGAGATAGCTTTCGGCTTGTTACCAGGCTTTGGTAGAGACTGAATGCCTCACTCTAAGATACCAAGTTAGCATGTGACTCGAGCTACCCATCATGTACTTGATATTGTCTTACCCTTTAATCCATGAAGTTGGGCATGTACAGCAGCACTCCACAAAATAAAAGGTGTATGTATGAGATCAACCTCAAGCACATCCTGAAGGCACAAATAAAATGCAAGAGGCAGTGCCCCAAATATTTATTGCCTATACACCTGGTGTACTGACTTCTTTCTCAGTCCACGCATGTGTTGATATTGGAGAAGGTCATCAAGACAGTGTGACCTCTGGCTGACCCACAAGCTGGACCCGGGCAATCAGAGACAACCCCAAACACACCCGTCCTAAGAATAAGCAGCCAGCCTGCCTTTCCCATGCTAGAATGTGCCCAGGGTCACAGCCTTGAGACAGTAATGTGACATCAAGACTATCTCAAAGGCATATGTGACTGAGCTTAGGTAAGTCCTCTATATAAACTTTTAAGATTCTGGCAGGAGGATGCAGAAATCTACTTGTTTGTGGCAACCCAAGACAAGCCTTCAAGTAAGTTCCCTTGCTTATTTTATTAAATATGCCACCTACCAATCCGGAGTGGTCTGCTGGCTCTTCAGTTTCTTTCTGCTCTTCAAGTATGGTGGACAGTTTGTGAACCAACAGCTGAACACGTGGCTGAAGAAGAAAAATGCACCCTTGTTTCCAGATGGTTCTACACTATATGCAGACGTCACTCACAGGTGGAGAGCTGAAGCACTACTGCACCAATACAGGATGGTGCTGGAGGATGACACTGATGGAAGATCTCTCAAATGGGCAGAACTTCAAGTAGCACAACTGGTTATTCATTTTGGCTGGAACGAGAGATGACCAGAGATGTGGATCTCCACAAGTTTCAGGACTCCGGCTCTGCAACTCCAACCGTTTGACAAGGGATTCTGAAACATGTAGATAGGTTCATCTCCAGTTATTAAAATTGAATAGGATTGTTAAACATGTTACTTTCCCATGTTTATTATTCAGTTATCTTCTATATATTTTTTTCTGTTGTGGTTAACAGTGGATATTTAAAATAGGAAGTCTACAAGTTAATCTTTTTAGGAATTAAACATGAATAGACATTCTATTTTATAGCCAAATTGAGGATGGAGTAAAAAAAAACCTCAAGAAACATCTTAGATTTTGGTAGATAATAAATGAAAATAAGCATAGAAATAAGAATAATGGCAACATAACCAGTTATCAGAACTTTAGTTCATTAGGGTATAAATGTGGAAACATTTTAATTGTCAGATTTCTTTCAACCGTGCTCTCTTGCATCTCTTATCTGTACTAGTCTGCAGAGACTTCTTATACTTGAGATAGGTTCCACAACTTTTCTGCTCCTTTTGGCTGTTAAAAGTTAATTTAGTCAATTCTTTAAACTTTAATCTCTTATCAAATCTTAAGTTCTCTTCCTCTTTGCCTCACAGGGGAGGGAGTCTGATGTCTCAGAGCAAATGGTATCTCTTACATTCCTACTTTATTTTGTAAATTTATTCTTCTCTCAGATTCTGTATTTTTAAAGGACTTTATACTAGCACACAGCCTGGAAATGAAAGTAGGAAAAAAAAAAAAAAGGAAAAAGTTGGAAAGATTAGCTTCTAAACATTCTCCGAACTCCACCTGTAGAATGCTTATATAGAATTTGCATTTTCCTATCAACTAACTGCCTCTCTCTCTCTTTTTCTCCCTATCATCTCCATCTCCATCTCTATCTATTTCTATCTGTTTTTCTGTTTCTATCTCTCTGTATCTATCCATCCATACATACATCTTTCTGGGTCTGCATGGAAAACTGAGATTATAAGTAAGGTAAACAAAAATTTTACAACACTTATGCAATTTACTCTGTACAACTTTTTCTGACCCTCATTGGGATCAGAATTCAGTTGTACATGTAGTACTCTATAAATACCAGTGTGCTATGATAGTTTTAAAAAACATGGTGATGATTAATCCTTTCATATTGTACCACTGTAGACTTTGCGTTGGGAATAAAGAAATATCTATTTATATGACTGCAGTAGAGCTTTATCTTTAATAAATTCTCAAATGTATTACTGGGGAAGTACCTGGGGTTAAAAAAGAAAAAGAGATGGAGAGCAAAATCTAGAAAGGAAGACTCAGCAACTAGGGACTTAAATTCTCTCTCTCTCTCCTTCCTCTTTCTCCCCTCTCCTTTCTCCCTCTTTAATTGTAAACTTTATTCCTGTCCACTTTGCAGTGACTTCTTTACAGGAAAGTGGTCTGCACTCAGTTTTCAGAGCCCCACAATCAAAATGAGAAGAAATTATGGTGACAAGCTTCAGTACAATAAAACAGAGAGAAAGGACACGAATTATCTTCGGAGGATTCTCACCAATTAACTATTTATTATGTCTGTGTAACTTGGGTAAGGCAATGAGAAAGCAGCTTCTTTCAGGTCTCTTTGCTTTTCTAGAGTAATGAAGAGTGGTTTTTAAAAGTGGCTGGGCTGGATACCCTATAGCTCCTGGAAGAATCACTATGAACTAGACACTCCTCCCTAACCACCACCACTATTTGAGTTTGCTAATCTATTGAAAATAATGCTTTGGATAAAAGAAAATGCTCAAGATAATCATTAAAATGGTTTCCTAGACTATAGACTGCTGCTTATATTTTAGTTACAAACAAGGGACAATTTCACTGAAAAGTTTTCTTCATTTGATTCTGAAAAGGTCATTGATATTTATATTCCAAGTGGTGTCACAAAGCAATATGAGAACGCTCAGAGATTTAGAGTTGTGCGAATGGTTTTAAATATCCCTGCAGAGTGTAACAACATAGCTGACAGAACCCTCAGGCCCCCTGCTAGGCACAGCCCCATTTATTCCATGCCGCATTAGGGATGAAATAGTAAGCTTGACATTAAATTGGAGGAAAAAAATAGGAAAAGGAATCAATGGTGAGCTTTCCTCTCACGTATTGCTGCACATTTTTTTAAAACTTAAAAAAAAATTTCATATATTTTTAGATCAAATTAAAATTACATCACAATTGAAGGAAAGGTAGAGATTTTGCATTGATCCCCTGTCCACATATCCTCTCCCATTATCAAAGTCCCACCAGAGTGGTAAATTTGTTACAATTGATGAACCTATATTGATATATAATAATTATCCAAAGTCCATAGTTTACCTTGGAGTTTACTTTTGTTTTTATACGTTCTTTGAGTTTGTACAAATGTATAATGTCACATATCTATCACTATGGTGTGATATAAAATATTTTCACTGACCTGGAAATCCACATACTCTGTTTGTTTAGCCCTCCTTCTTCCTCAACTCCTGGCAACACTGATTTTTTACTGTCTCAATAGGTATGCCTTTTCCAGAACGTCATGTAGTTGGAATCAGACATATGTAGCCTTTTTAGGTTGGCTTTTTTCACTTAGTAACACATTTAAGATCCTTCCATATCTTTTCTTGGTTTGATAGCTCATTTCTCTTCAGTGTTCAATAATATTCCATTGTGTGGATGTACCACCAATGATCTGTTCTCTTACTGGACAGCTTGGTTACTTCCACATTTTGGCAATACAAATAAAGGTGCTATAAACATCCATATTCAGGTTTTTGTTTGTCATATGTTTTCAATTCTTTTGCTTAAATACAAAGAAGAGCAATTGCTGGTTTGTATAGGAAGAGTATGTTTAATTTTCTAAGAAACTGCCAAACTGTCTTCCAAAGTGGCAGTATCATTTTCTATTCCTACCAACAATAAATGAGAGCTCCTATTGCTCCACATATTTGCCAGCATTGGTGGTGCGAGTATTCTGAAATTCAGTCATTCTAATAGGTGTGTAGTAATATCTCATTAGTGTTTTAATTTGCATTTACCTGATGATATACATTGTAAGCATCTTTTCATTGCTTAGCTACCCTCTGTAGCTCTTCTTTAGTGAAGTATCTATTAAGTCGTCGGCTAATTTTTTAATTGGATTATTTGTTCTCTTATTGTTGAGCTTCAAGAATTTTTTGTATATTTTAGATAACATTCCTTTACCAGGTATGTCTTTTACCAATGTTTTCTGTCAGACTATGGCTTATCTTCTCATTTTCTTGACCTTATCTTTCACAGAGCACAAGTTTTAAATTTAATGGTATCTCTTGAGTTATCGATTATTTTCTTCATGGATCATGCCTTTGGTGTTGTATTTAAAAAGTCATTACCGTACCCAACATCATCTAGATTTTCTCCCATGTTATCTTCTAAGAATTTTGTAGTTTTGAATTTTACATTTACTTCTGTGGTTGATTTTATTTTATTTTATTTTTTTTTGTGAAAGGTATAAGGCCTGTTTCTAGATTAAATTTTTTGCAAGTAGATGCCCAGTCATCACAGCACCATTTGTTGAAAAGACTATCTTTACTCCATTAGATTGCTTTTTTTCCCTTTTTACAGATCAATTGATTGTATTTTTATGGGTCATTTATGGGATATTATGTTCTGTCGATCTGTTTTTCTACTCTTTCACTAATACAACACTGCTCTGATTTTTTTTACAATAAGTCTTGAAATTGGGTAGTGTCAGTGTTTTTCTCTTTCAAATAGTTGGCTCTAATGTTGGCTATTTTGGAATATTTTTTCTATATGACTTTAGAATCAGTTTGTTGAGAGAGATTGCGTCGAAGCTATGGATCAAAGTGAAGAACTGACATATTGACAATATTGAGTCTTCCTATCTGTGAACGTGGACTATTTCTTGATTTATTTAGTTCTTTGGTTTCATTCATCAGTTTTATAGTTTTCCTCATATAGACCTTGTCAATATTTTGTTAGATATATATCCACGTATTTCACTTTTGGGGGTGCTTATGCAAATGGTATTGTGTTTTTAATTTCAAATCCATTTGCCTGTATATAGGAAAATGATTAACTTTTATATATTAAACTTCTATCCTGCAACCTTGCTATAATTGGTTATTCCTGTAGTTTGTGGGGTTTTTTGGGTCTATTCTTTCAGATATTCTACATTGACAATCATGTTATCTGTGAACAAAGACAGTTTTATCTTTCTCACAGTTTTTTATGTCTTTTATTACCTTTTCTTGTCTTATTGCAATAGCTAGAAATTTTAGTACAATATTGAAAAGGACTAGTGAGAAGGGACATCCTTTCTTTGTATCTGATCTTAGAAGGAAAGCCTCAAGTTTCTTACCATGAAGTAAGATGTTAGCTGTTTTCTTGTTTTTGTTTTTGTTTTTGGTAGCTATCAATTTGAAGAAATGCTCTTCTATTCCTACTTTAGAGGGAGTTTTAGCATAAATAGGTTAGATTTTATCAAATGCTTTTTCTCAATCTAGTGATAAGATCATGCAAATTTTCTTTTTTAGCCCATTGATGTGATGGATTACATTAATTGATTTTTGATTGTCGAATCAGCCTTGCATACCTAGGATAAATCCTGATTGGTGCTGCACATTTTTAGCTCACATGTTTTTCTAAATATGTAGTTAGCTCTCTGAGATAAGCACAATTATTATATTGGCAAATAATGAAAACATTTAATTAAAAATAAATAAAAATTAGCTTTATATTTATGATTTTAAGTTAAACAAATTAAAGATAGTGTAAGAGTCAAGTAAATTTTAAAATTTATTGGCTACTTCCCTGTTACAGACCCTGTTCCAACCACACTGGTTTTCTTGATGCTCTTGCCACACTTTAGGGTGATTCCTGCTTCAGATCCTTTGCTCTTATTGTTTTTTGTACATGGAAGGTCTCCAAGATATATTTATGACTTGCTCCCTTACCTCCACACTCCTTAAGATCTGTGTTCAAACCTCACCTTCCCTGTAAGAAATTCCTTGTCAACCGTATTCAAAACTGTAACAAACAACAGACCCACTATTTCCAATCTACATTTCCTAGTTTGTTTTTCACAGCACTGAACATTTTCTAACATTGTAGATAGATAAATGGATAGTGTAATGGTTAATTTTATGTGTCAAATTAATATTGGCCCCACGTTATTCTCTGTGTGTCTATGTGAGTGTTTTGAGATGAGATTAACATTTAAATGAGTAGGCTGGATAAAGTAGATCGTCCTTCTTAAAGTGGGTGAGATTCATCTAGTCAGTTGAAGGCCTGAATAGAACAAAATGTCTGATACTTCCCCAGGTAAGAGAGAATTCCTCCTGACTGCCTTTAAATTGGAACACTGTTTTTTTTCCTGCCTTTGAACTTGAACTGAAACCTGCTGGCCTTATAACTAGAACTATACCATTGGCTTTCTTGAGTCTCCAATTTGCCAATTCACTCAGAAGATTTTGGGTCTTGTCAGCCTCCATGATCATATGTGCAAATTTCTTATAATAACTCTCTTTATATCCTATCTGTTCTGTTTCTCTGGTGACTCTTAACTAATATAGATAGATAGATAATCACATATGTATTAACGTACACGTATATATGTATATATAGTTTGTGTATTGTCTGCTTCTCCCTTCTACTAAAATGTAAGCTGTAAGCTCTAGTGACAACATGTATTTTTGTCTTCTTTGTTCATTGCTGTATTCCCAGTACACTGTATGAGTGTATGTGAATGAATGAATGGATGGATGGATGGATGGATGGATGGATGGATGGATGGATGGATGAATAGACATGTTATTATTTGCAAGGATATTTCTATACAATGCTAGAACAAACTTTTAAACAATCTTCAATTTGACATCATTTTCGCTCAGTTCCACCAAACCAAAGTATTTGGGAAAGTAAAAAATGGACTTATATGTGTTGTTGTGGAAAAATTTGGATATAGTCGCTTCAGTAATTTTGATCATCTTTGCACTAATCACCCTCACAACATGGGTTGTGTAATTAATTGCCTAAAGCTGGGTTTCTGAAGCAGCTGAAAAGAAATAAAATAAAATGTCATAAGCAATTCTAATAGATCACACAGTCATGGCCAAAGGGAAGGGAAACAAATATAGTTGTTTATGCTTTGATGATGTAAATAGTCAATATTTCAGACCTGAATTAATTGTTTTCAGCAGCAGCACTGCCATAATTCATTAAGAATCTATCTAATTGTGTGAAGCTTCCTAAAACCATTATATTATTACTATTCTTAAGGATTTCTTTCTTGACAACTATGTGGTACATTACTAGGGAGAATGACCTGTTTGTATCACCTTGCACATAGCAGAACCTCAAGTTTATACTGAAAACGGTAATAAGGTATATAATAAATGTAAATTCTTTGCCAATAAGCATGTCAGACCTACTGTCTACTTGAAATCTTCTAGTCTTTCTTACCAAAGAAAGAACAAATTACTCTGCCTTGTAGCCAATGCCCGCTTCAGCTCTTCCTCACTTAAATGTCATGGTATATCTCTCATCACCTCCTTTATTTTCCTAATGTACCAACATAATAAGATGCTTGTTTCCTGAGAATGATTAATTTTTTGCTTTCTCTCTGTCATTATTCACTCCGTCCTTTCTGCCAAAAAACAAAAACAAACAAGCAACAAACCCTTTCCTGTCACACATACTGAAATAATCTCTTGATGATAGGAGGCTATATTTAAAGTTATGTCCTCATTTTTCCCAAATCCTCTCAACAAGACTATAGTACTTCCTTTTTGAATCATCTGAATAATTTATACTATTCTTAAAGATAATTTCAATACGAATATAAGAAATAGCTACTTAATTAAGGCTATAAGTTCTTAAGAATAGAATCTATATTTTGAAATTGCAGTATAAAATTGGGTGCCAACAGATATCTTTGAATTGAATTGAGGAAATGATAGAGTTATCTCAATGCAGGAGAAAAGTTTTCCCAATAAATTAAAGAAAAATTGCTTTTCTTTGGTTCTGATGGACATTTTACAACATGTATCAGGAGACTCACAAAGAAAATTCATGTTTACAGAGACATTAATACTGAACAAAAATGTAAGCAGGCCTTTATGTTTTTAATGTATCCTCTTTTCATTTTCTTCCTAACAAGATTTTTATTTTCTAATAATAGAGCATTTACCAGTGTGTACTAAAATGCTCATGATTCTGGTTGCCTGACTAGATGATAAGCTAGTTGACACCACACTATTTATTTGTTTCTTCTTTTCCATTTATAATAACTTTCCAGTCACGTATCTGCCCCCTCCATTCTATATTATTTTCATACCTTTGAACTTTTTCATGTGTTATTTCTCCTACTTGGATTCTTTTCTGTCATCTCTTTTATTTTTCTTGGTTAGCTCCTCTCAACCCTTTAAGACTCAGCACAAATGACATTGCCCTACCACTTCCTGCCCAGTTAAATAACCTGACCCTGTGGTCTAAGAACACTTTGAACAGGCCACTAATATTTGTATTCATGTTTGTTTTATGCCTTTATCTCCTATTCCGTTTATTTTTTACTGCCTTTCTCTCCTCTTGTTCTTTCTTCTATCCTCAGCAAGTGCAGAGCCTTATTTTCATTGTATCTACAATACTTTCTGAAATGTCAGTTGTGACTAGGTTTCCACCGAAAGAAAAATAGTCTTTGAAATTATGCAAGTTATTAAATAATACTAATTACTAACTTTTTCTAAAATTTTATAGCACTTGTCTTAAATCCATTGTTAGACACATACATGAGACATTCTATTCACTTCCCTGTAGGTCATGAGGGATGCACTTTACATAGATTATAAAATTTGATGTAAATTTAAATAAACTCTCTAGTGTAAGAAAATTATGTTTAAATGATATTTTAATATGAAACTAAATGTTCACATAACATTACAGAAATAAAAACAAATCAAATTCTATAAATAAAACCTATATGAACAAAAAGAGCCCTAGGGTATTTCTTTCCAATGCCAATAAATAACCGGTCAATTCACTTAATCTGCCGAAAACTCAAATAAACCATTGCCCCTTCAAAGGATCAATAGCCTGTGAGGCAGATGGAAAAAAGAAAAAAATCAGAGAGCCTGGCCAGAATCCATGTCTTTAAAATAATAATTGCTTCATGTAATCCAAGATGCTGTCATAGGAAGTAATACACTACAGAATACAGTTGCTTTTTTAAAGGTGCCCAATAGTCTCCCAAATTATGTTTAAATTATGGCTGCCATTTTATATATAGAAGAGCTTCCTGAAAGCAATGGATCATTATGATAATTACCTGCCTATATCTTAATTAATCATGCAAAATACAAATGGCTTTGGAATTAATGGACTTATGTTGAAATCAAACTCCTACTAAAACTGGTTACTGTGACCTTGGCTAAATTACTACTTTTCCCAAGCCTCAGTTACTACATGTCTCATGAATGTAATGGGATAATAACAATACCTCTACAAATTCTGGGAAATATGAAATAAGCTATTATGCCACTGGGTAATCTTTCAGGTGCAACAGAAAATCTCAGTATAGAGGGTAAAAGAGTGTCAATGCATGAGTTATTGGAATGAAACTGAACAAATTGTATCAAGCTCTGATCTCTGAGCAAATTGCCACCATGCCTAGCAACAAAATGGACTCGGTTTACTGGCTATGGCCTGGGTTACATTTCTTCTACACCATTCAGGATTCAATCAGAGAAACATAACCGCATAACTAATAGGATATAATAGATCAGCGATTAGCGATTTGGCCTTGTATGTTGTTGGAGCAAATTAAGCAGTCTCTGTAAAGCTGTTGTTTTCACATCTGGTGATGATGAAATCAGAGGCTGAGCAGTGAGGAAGGTAAGATGAATACGCAGAACAGGCTAGAACACAGGAACACGAACCGAATGTCCAGGAGGAGAGATTGAAACCTCTGTCAACCTTTCTTGCCTCTAGCGTTTGGCCGAAGGTCAAAGACAGGAAGCAACTTCCGGTTGACCCGAGAACTGGATCCGGGTGACGGACTCTCCTTACTCCTCCCCTGTCTCTGGAATGTACCTTCTGCCCAGGAGGCGTTTTCAACGACACGGACTTGAGAGAGCAATGTGTCGTGGAGACCATCTGGATCATACATATACGTGACTGAGCCCAGGTAAGGCCTCTGCATAAACTTCCACGATTCTGGGGGGCGGGAAGGGACCTGTCCTTGAGCGGCCCAGACAGGCCTCGCGTGCGAGCTCCCGTGCGTGTGAAGCCGCAGCCCACCCCTTCGGAGAGGCCTCCTCTGCCCCGTCTCTCCCTGCCCTCGTGTGCCCTGTACTGGCCAGTTTGCTAACTGGCCATTGACAGCCAGAGGGAGACCCAAGAATCAAGTGGGGTAGGGTGCAGGGGGTGGAGGGAGGGGGGAGGAGGAGTCTGCAGGGAAATCCCGGTGGGCCGCAGGCTTCTCTGCCGGGAGGGGTGGCCTGTGTGTTGGATGCTGGTGCACCGCCGCCTCGCGTATGGGGACGCCCCCCAAATGCACCTGCAACGCCCGCTGGTTTAATGCGCTAGTTTGAGGAACTGGGCCGAACGCTGGGTGGTAAAGAGTGGCTGTCCTCCCCTGTGGGCAGTCCGGCCAGTCGCTGATGCCCAATGAGTGGCAGAAGCCTGAGGGAGAACGTTGGAAGGACCGAGGTCAGAGGAGGACGTGCTGCTCTGCTGGCTTCAGGACTGGCAGACGAGGTGGCAGAGTGGGGTGAGGGGGAGGACTCAGCGTGTCATTTGGCAAAGCTGGGAGGGAGCGAACTGCCACCGATTAAGGCCTGAGTGCTTGTGACCAAGCCCGATTAGAATGCTAAGAGGTGGAATTCCTGGGAAAGCGAGGAGAGCGAAGAGGAGAGTAGGAGGATGTGGTGATTAACAGTCAAACAGATGAAACTCATAATGCCGTCCGACCGTCTAATGCAAAGGAAAGCGGACCTTGAGCTCAGTAGTTGTCTTTTCAACCTCAGACTTCTGTTGCTCGGGTCGTGTCTGGTCATGAATGGGTACCTGAGAGAAATACCTTTCCACAGTGGGCCCACTTGTATGCCTAGCAAACGAACCAACTTGTTTGTTGTATGGGTATAGTGTAGAAGCCAGGGGTCTTCCTCACTGAGACACACACTCACCCACCTACTCACCCACCTGGCCCAGGAGTAAGAGAAACTACAAGGATCCAGCAGATATTTGAGCAGTCGCAAACTCAAAGCTGTTTTCAGCTAAAGAGGTGAGTCAGCGGACCAGCAACAATTTGTGTAGGCAACAGAATGACTGCTGCTTTATTTCTGCTTTCCAACTTCCAAGACTCCTCCATGTTTTCACTCTGTCTAGAAATATACAATATGAAGAACCTGGGAAATGTAGTTAAGCTTAGCCAAGTAAACACATTACAAAGCTTCCACACTGCCCCCGAGCTAGGGTGGGAGGCCAACACCTCAAATCATAGAGATTGAGACCCAGAGAGGATGATGTTTTTACTGTAAGAATGGTTAAAGTGGATGTGGTGGCCAGACAGCAAGATATCTGCAATGGATCTGATTTAGTTGTCCAAAGCTGAGCCTACCACATGGTAAACACTGAGGATAAAATGAACAAAACAAAAACAAAAACATTGATTTAAAAACTTTTAGGCAATCTAAAATGTATTCAGTGAATACTATGTATACACTTATGGAATTCATGCTACAAGAACAAAACAAACAAACAACACTGGTTATTAAGATGCAGGAATGATTGTGTCATTTTAGCTATCCTACTCTAACCTGTGTTTTATTTTTGTGGTTCATCATGGTGTGATGGCCCTCATTAATGTGACACAAATCTTAATTCATTGAGATGAAATATAAAGGACGAAATGAAGGTTGACACTGGTTATTTTCCTCAACTCTCCTGGATACTACAGTTAAGCAAAAGCAATAAGCAATGTTCATAAAATGTTCCATTCTTTGAATTCCCACAAGAAAACAGGCATTTCATTTCATGGAAATCTTCATAGCCATCCTCTCCCCATGAAAAAAGTCATTTGACACATTAGCACATGTTTGGTCCATTATAAGACCTAAACACTTTTGTTAGAGAAAAGACCTAAAGTGATTAAGAAAAATGTTCTTTTCTTCCAAAGCATTCTAAATGGAACACTCAGTAGTAGAATATGTTTTAGGTTAATTACTTTAATTCAGTTTTAATTAAGTTCATGTTTCCATGCCAACAAATGGTTTTTAAATTGTTGAAATCTTGATGTTTCAGAATATGACTAAAATTAATTATCTAAGAGCATTTGACTCAGTTTTTTGGAAACATGTAGTGTAGTTTTAGCATCACTATAGCTAATTATTTTAATATTAGCAACAAATAGTGATAAAGAACTTGAAAAAACTGCACCGTACCATAAGGTTTACTTTTATATTCTAAATTTTGTGCATATAATTTTTCTGATGCACACCTACTTAAATTACATGTGGTTTTATAAAAGTAACATTAGATACACAAGAGGATACAAGCACAGGTAAACATATGTCAACAGATATCAGCCCCAAATGATACCCATTTCTAAACATTCAAAGTCTATATTCTGGCAATACTGTACTATGCTTGTACATCCAAATAGAAGAGTAAGATCAACAACCAAACAGGTGGCTTCGACTTAATTTATAAATCCAATTCTCTCACTGATATGCTTAGAAAAGAGAAAATGTTCTCAATCTGAAATACAAACAAGCATAACTCACAAATGTCAAGAAATAGGAATATACCAGTTGATGAAAATTTTTGTATACTGCAGAATTTTATTTTTGTATTTTTATTGCCTTTTCTTGAAATATTCTTGTTTTTGTCAGATCAAGTAGGAAAATTAAAGGAATTTTAGTTATTTCAAGAGAGATAATTGTTACATGGATATTAGAGACCTAATACATAGAACACTGAGTAGTTCATAGATAATACTTGCAGTTGTCCTGTGTAGGGATGGAGAAGAAAGGGATGAGATTGGGATTAACAGAACATAGAGCTGGGAGGAGCTGCTTTAGATAGCGGGGGCTCAGAACTCTGATGAGTGTTATTTAGTTGCTGCTGGTACCTCTGACGGAATGTCCCGTGTCTGGTTCTGGAAGTGCTGAAGGATGCTGGAGGCTGGAACCAACTGATGATGCTTTAGAAAATTGTTACTGCCGGGGACAAAATGTTGTAGCTCCTAGATTATCCTGCTACAAACAGCATAAAAAATAAGAGAAAAAAGTTCCTTCTCTCCTTTGCTTTCTTTTTATTTTCCTCTATACCTGTTGGCAAAATAGGCTAAGAGAGGCTGAACCTCCTTTTGAAGAATATAATGAGGTAACAAGAGAGAAGAATCAGTTTGCATAGTATCAGCCGCACTGTCTCAGAGTGATGACAAGGGTGAATTTGAAGACAATAGGTAAATGGTCTATTGCACATTACAGTTATAATTTATTTTTCTTAATTGATTTGTTAGTCTCTGGCACTAAAACCTTCTCTGTTCTTCCTGCAGTTTTCCAGGTGGATTTAAATCCCTCACTTCAAATTTTTTACTTTACCTTGCAGTCCCTGATCTTTCTCACCTAACCAATGTCTAAGGGCCACTCTTTCGTTTCATTTCATACACATTCTGTTTTTTTCCCTCCGTCTTGGAACCTCTACCCACCTAAAATTTTCAAACACAGCTAGAAGAATCCATCACCCCTGTCCTCCTTCAAATTAAATGATAAGATGGGGAAAGCAGGTTTACAGAGGGAAAAAATATTAAATTTATACTTATATCAGAATTGAGAAACAGAAAATTATTAAATGCAACTGATGGGTGAGGCACGATGTTAGGTTGTTCTCTTATTTAGCTGGGTATATGGCAATGACCAAACATTTGAATGTCTTCATTTTAAAAATGGGGGTAATAATACATAAACTGCTTTGATCATGGATTGTTATGCAGGCTAAGACAAATCAAAGCTACAGAAGTGTGTTGCAAACATTAGGAACCCAATAGAAATGATAAGTGCATACAGGCTTCTGTGGAACGTTTTGGAGAATGATTATATAAAAACTTACTGGTGCTCACTCTGCAGTAATCAGCATAGAGTTCCTCACCTGGTAGAAATTCCAGCACTTTGACATATCAGTGCCTGAAATTTAGTTTATCTCTTCTTGTGACTTTTAATCTTGGGCTCATACTGATATTACAACGCTTTCTTTGCAATAACCTTGATGCGTGGCCTTTTTCATTGCTACAAAGCCACATAGCCTCACATCGTATCTCAGTTTCAATCCAGATGATTATTATCTACTCTTGGAGGTGTAGCCCAGAAAAATCCTGAAGTCAATTTTGCACATTCTGTGAAAGATCCTACATTAACTTAGGTTAGCCCAACCATACCATGAGGATTTGATGATAGTTTACCTAGCCATTTTTACCTGATATAGGAATAAACAATGTGACTTATTAATATTGATTGTTACCTTTAAAAAAGAAAAGCTAGTAAATATCAAGTTCTGAAGAATAAGGGGTTAATGAGAAAATAAGTAATGTAGCTTAATAATAGGATTTCCCCTTGATATGTCTTAATATACCAATATAGAAGAAAACTTCCATAATCAGAAATCCTAAGACTGTTTCCCAGGAAACCTAATGAGAAGTTTATTAGTCTTTTAGGGAGAAAAATAAACTTCAACACTGAACACAAGTTAAAACACAATTTATCCCTAAGTTTTGTGCTATATTAGTATTGTTAACTTTAGTATGTGTGATGATCGAATGTTCAGGATAAAGAAGGAAATGATAGTACTTGATTTCTAGGGGAAAATGAAAATTTCTGAATTGCAACTTTCGAGTCCTAAAATAGAAAGCCTCGCGAAGGCACTTGGCTTGGGTCACTTGTAAAGCATGCTCATAGGAAAAGATAAGATTAATGTGCTTACTTAAGAGAAGCCTCTCATCTGCACCAGGACTGAATATTAATGAACCTTCAGCTTTGCTGTCTTCATGGGAATATGTTTGCTTTAATAGTTCATTCCCCCAGAAATGTAACTTGTATCCTGATTGGTGAGACATATAAAGAGCTAAGTCAGGGCCATTGCTCTCAATGGAAGCATTGCCTGAAAAGAGACCACAAATTAGGACAGTGAATATTTGAGAGGGACTTATGTATAACCACTTCAGGAATAAGCTGACACATGCCCGCAATAAAATCCAGAGTCAAAAATAGAGTCAGATCAGCATTATGCTAAATCAAATAACTGCAGTGAAATAAGAATAACTAACAATGTGATTGGAACAAGATGACCTTTAGGAAACATGGTTTTAGTGAATTTGCTCCACATCACAAAGGCATTTTAATATCATGAATTATCAATTTAAATAAAAATATAAGAGCAAGCAGAAAAAGAAAAATAATACCTCGGACATAATGTACTATGAGTTAACCTTTTGTGGTAAGGTATATTTAAATTTATTGACCTACATAATATCATGTCAAAAAAGCCAACTAACTACAATATTTACTGAGAAAAAAATAAGAAGTATTTACAGTATTTCTTATATATGCTTTTTAGTTGAGGAAAATGTTTATTTTTTTTCTGTAGATTTTCATAAAATAGAATTGTACGTATTCTGTGTATCTGGGAACAGAGAAAGGGAATCACTTGGATAATTGAAGTATAATGGTAAATTTTACCTTAGAAACTATACTGGTCAGTTCTAATTTAAACTAGCCCTTATAAAAATATAGTCCAAAGAATACTGGTTCAGAAAGAAGTTGCATGTACAAACACTCACACATACACAAGCTCGATACTTTAGGAATTATATTTTATGTCTCCATCTGAAGGTCTTAAAAATGAACACTAACATTAGCTTCTATAAATGCTTGGATTAAAGGAATATTTAACTTATTAATTCAGTATACAATTAATTGTGCAATGAAAAAGTCTGTCTCTATTCCCTTTTATGTTTGTTAAGAAATACTAGTTGAACCATTTAGGAGAGAGAATTTTCAGGATTCTCTGGGAAAACTTCAGAGATAGAGGTCTTATATGATTGCCCGATAGTTCATTTCGTGAATTTAAACCCACCCCCCTCAATTTAAAACTCCTTTATTTAGTATTCACAGGCCAAGGAATAATCTAGTTATTTCTCTTAACATCATATCTCCTCATAGTCTTCAAAACCAGAAATGTAGTAATGAAAATGTCATATTGCAAACTTGTAATTACTTTTAATGGAAAGCTTTATTGAGATGATAGATTCACACACAACAGTAAGAAATAATACAGAGTAAGCTTGTATACACTTTACCTACATACACTTTGTAAACTATTGTGTAATGCCACATTAAGGGAATTGTCATTGATACAATCCACCAGTGTATTACTTCCTCAGTTTTTCTTGTACTCATTCAACTATATATTTAATTCTATACAAGTTTGTTAAATGGGTGGTTCATGTGTTTGCTGCTGTGATCAAGGTACTGGCTACTTCCATCATCATAGGTGTCCTTCCTTTTGTTCTTTCAGAATCATACACCCAGCCTTCCCCAGTCCTTCATATAATTGCCTGGAAACTTATCCAAACTGTCGTGTAATCCTTTTTTGCCTAGCTTTAGAGTTTTAATTTAAGTGTCTGATCCAGTATGAATTGACTTTTGGTTAAGGTATGATGTTTAAGTCAAAATTAATTTTTTGTCCATGGATGTTCAGTCACTCCAGTATCATATAATAAAAAGTCTATTCCTCCATTTTTAAAATGCTTTTGCGCTTATGTCAGAATTCAGTTGGGTATATTTCTGTGGGTCCAGTTCTGGGTTCCCTGTTCTGTTTCATTGACATATGATCCTGCTCCTCTGGTTAGAGTGATTCTTACCACTTCATTCTTCTGTGTCAAAATAGTTTTAGATATCCTAAGGCCTGAGCCTTTCTATGTAAATTTTAAAACAAGCTTTCCTACGTCTGCAAAATAATCTGTCTGAATATATTGATAAGAATTACTTTACTTTAAATCGTAGACCAGTTCTTAGAGAATTAATGTTTCTTTTACATTGGGTTCTCCCATCTATGACCATACTATGCCTTTCTGTTTATTTAGTCATTTTTAAATTTCTTTTACTGATGTGTTCTAATTTTCAGCATATAGATCTTATATGTATTTATGCCTATGTATTTCATATGATGGTTTACTCCAGCAGTGCCCAAACTCTGTGGCACTAGGGACCGGTGCTCCTCTGAGAATCTAAAGCCTGATGATCTGAGGTGGAGCTGAGGCTGCTAGAAATACAGATGAAGCTTTGCTGGCTCTCCTACCGCTCACCTGCTGTGCAGCCAGGTTCCTAACAGGCCATAATATGTGCTAGGGCTTGAGGATACCTGCTTTACTCCTTTCTAATCAGTATATCTTACATTTCCTCTTCTTGCACTATTGTAGTGGCTAGAACTGCCAGTATTATATGGAGTGGTGCGAGCAAACGTCTTTGCCTAGTTCTTGATCTTAGAAGGAAAACATTAAGAATTTCACCATGAAGTGTATATTACTTATAGATACTCTTTATCAAGTTAAGAAAATTTCCCGATGGTGTAATAAATAATGCCTAAAATACTTATCGTAATAGATATTGAGTTTTGGTAAATGCTTTTACTGAACTGATAGGATTATATGAGATTTTTGTTCTTTAGTTTGTTCAAATTATAGATTGAATAGATCAATTTTCAAATGTTGAATCATCTTTACATTTCTAGAAATAAACCCCAGTAGATTATACTGTAAAATTCTTTTTACATATTGTTGAATTCTATTTTCAGTATTTTAGTAACAATTCTTGATAATGGTCTGTACTTGTGTTGTTGGTTTTTATACTTCTTTGACTGTTTTTGCTATCAGTATAATCCTACTTTCATACAGCAAATTGGGAAATCTTTCCTCCCCTTCTATTTTCTAGAAAAGGTTGTGTAGAATTGGTGTTAATTCTTCATTAATCATTAGATTGTCCAGTAAAACAATTTCGATCTGAAGATTTGTTCTGCTGGAACTTTAAAATAAATATGCAGTAATTTTAATAGTTATAGGAATATTCAGACTATTTTATCTAGATTGAGCTTGGGGAGTTTGTGATTTTTGAGGAATTTCCTAAGTTGTTGAATTTAGAGGCATACCTAGCATTCCTTTATTGTGTTTACAATGGCGGCAGAACCTGTAGTGATATCTCTTATATCATTTCTGATATTGGTGATTTGTGCATTCATGTCTTCTCCATTTTTTCAATGTTTTTTGTGTGTGTGTGTGTGTGTCAGTTTTTCTAGAGTTTTATCAATTCTATAATTTTTTTTTTGAAAAACAGTTTTTTAAAAAATTTGCTGTGTTTTTCCTCTTTTCATTTAAATTAAATTTTGTCTTTTTCTTCACTTTCCCTTTAGTTTCTTAAGTATTTTGTACTGGGAATTTCCCTATTTTCCTTCTCAGAACTGATTTCGCTGCATCCCACATGTCTCGATAGGTGTGTTTTCAGTTTAATTTTAATTTCAGTTTAATTTTAATTTTTGGTTTCTTCGAGACTTCTTCTTTACCCATGGATTAATTAGAAGTATGTTTAATTTCCAAATGTTTAGAAATGTTCCTTTTCTCTTTTCACTTACTGGCTTTTACTTTGATCCCATTATGCTCAAAGAACACTCTCTGTGTGATTTCAGTTCTTTTAAATTTGTTGAAATTTGTTTTATAGCCCAGAATATGGTTTATCTTATGGAATGTTCCATAAGTACTTGAAAAAAAAAGTTTACTTTTTTCTTCTATTCTACTATTTTGGATAGAGGTTTCTATATATTTTAATTGGATCCAATTTGTTGATGTGTTATGCAGTTCTTTATTCTTGATGATCTTCTGTTTTTCAGGTTCTAGGAAAGGGGTGTTGAAGTCTGTAGCCTTAATTATGCATTCATCCATTTTTCTTTTCACCCTCTATCAGATTTTACCGCATCTATTTTGCAGTAGATTTGTAAACATTTAGGATTATTATATTTTCCTGGTGGATTGGTCCTTTTAGCATTCAGTAATCTCTCTTTTTCTAGTCATTTTCTTTACTGTATGTTTTATCACATTAGATTTTAAATGAAGCCACCCTACTATCGTTGGATTGATGTTTGAATGGTTATTTTTCTCATACTTTAATATCAAGCTACTTATATCATTGAACTTGAAATGAATTTTTTTAAGCAACATATAGTTGCCCCCCCCCCTTTCGTTATTCACACTCACAGTCTCTGTTTTTTGTTGTATTTTTTGTCTCTGTCTTTTGGTTGATGTATTTACACTATTTACATTTAAAATAATTATTGAATGTCAGCACCAAAGTATGCCATTTTATCATTTGTTTTCTGTTTCATTCCTCTGATTCTGATTCCTTTTTCTTATTTCTTGCCTTCTTGTGGTTTACCTGAATACTTTAAAGATTCCATCTTTATGTATTTATAGTATTTGTGAGTATATGTTTTTGAAATCTTTTGTATTTGTTGCTCTGAGTATTACAGTATATGTATGTGACATAATCTACTGATATCAACATTTTACTACTTTGAGTGAAATATGGAAATTACACATCCCTTTGTGCTTTTAAATATCATGTTCTTCAGTGTCAGGCAGTGTTAAAATTTTTGTTTCAGTCATAAAGTGTGAGTTACAAAATTTATGTTGATAAGGATAGACTTTTATATATTCATGTTTCTGCTCTTTTACTTAGTCCTTTTTCTACCTGATGGTTCAAGCTTTTACTAAGTAGTAGGTGACATTCTTGCCCAGAAATAAATAATTTGCATACATCATCTCACTGTCCTTGTAGTAATACTGTTAAGAATTAACATATGTGAAGCACTTAGAACATAGAAAGAGGTCAGTCCATGTTGTATGTTATCAGGTTTAGCTTCTATTCGCTCTTTAATCTCCTCTACCATGTTTCATTATTATACATAATATATCTCTAACATTAATCAGTGTTCTGTATGTCATGTTTACATAGCTTCTTTCCCTAGTCTACAACATTTTCTCATTTGCTAAATTCTGATTCATCTTTCAAGGTTATTTCACCATTTGTCTTATCATAAGTAGTGCCTCCCACAACAATCTAAACCAAGAGATTGAGTGAAGCAGAGATTCAGAGACCTGGTTATTTTGTTTTGCTGCAAGGTAACTCTGATAGGCAATACTGGAGCTTCCCTTTGGATTGATTGAGGCTTTGTTGATTCTGCATAAAAGTTTGATTTCTTTCTCTCACAAATTTTGTTTACCCCCCCCATCTTTTAGAAGTGTTTATCACTAATAAACAAAGTCTCTCTCACCTTTTATTTTCAGAGGGCCCAAACTGTGACAAAGTGTATCATGACTTTAGTCAAGTGATTTGTATTTTAGGCAGTGAAACAATAACAGACAATTAGAACATCAGGAAATTAGACAAGCCAGAATTTCAGTCATTCAGAAGCCAATAGCATAACAGGAAGAAGGCAGGTAACCTAAGCACATAAGGGCACAGAAATTAAACCAGATCTTAAATTGTAAATAGGGTTTCTAGAATCTTCCAGATAGTAGGATTCTGATGTGTTTGATATATCTCTTGATGATAAGGAAATTGGTAAGATAAGTATAGAAAAAAAGTATTTTGGTTTAGATTAAAACAGAGCATTTAAACAAATTAGTATGCTTAACTATGATGGTAAAAACCAAACCAAACCAGACCAGATCAGACCAGACCAAACCAGACCAAGAACAAACCAGAACAAACCAGAACAAACCAAAACAAGACAAAAACAAGTAAGCCATTGATAACTTGACTGATGAGTCTGCTTATGATGAACTTGCCTGACATGAGAACAACTAGAGTCAGACAGGAGTGGGC
Organism: Rousettus aegyptiacus; assembly: GCF_014176215.1. Classification (NCBI taxonomy): domain Eukaryota; kingdom Metazoa; phylum Chordata; class Mammalia; order Chiroptera; family Pteropodidae; genus Rousettus; species Rousettus aegyptiacus. Next base: position 15,752,197 of record NW_023416285.1, read on the forward strand.
AGTGAGCAATAATGAACACCATTTTTTTTTCAATCTGTATGAAAATAAAATTTTAAGAAAATGTTAATAGTCATTTTATGTGCAAAAGGAAAGAGATGGGATACAATTTTAATAATATGTTGAGGTAGTCTTTTGGCTGAAGAGGAAGAAAAAGGAACTTATGTCTAAAATAAATAGAAGAAAGGAAGATGAACTAGACTTTGACATTTGGATGTAGATATAAAGGGAAAGGAAGAGTCATATTGGGTTCATAAAGCAAAAATAGGAAAGTTAATGATGAGAGGTGGCATGAAATAGGGAAGTGAATGCAGTCAATTTTGGTGTAAATTTTTTGAGACTGTATATTATTTTTAACTCAGCTTCTTCAAAGAATGTAGCCCAGAGTCCTGAATGTCGTGAGTGTTCAAATAAATATATATAAGTTTGAAGAACAGTAATACATCCAATGGGAAATCTCTTGTTGGAGATTTAATATATGCTTGTTATTAGCATAATGTTTTATATTAGCAGTTCAGGCTAGAAGTAAACAGAAGCAGTTATTCACAGCATTACAGAGATAACTACCTCTACTAATACTTCTCCTCCTCCTCCTCTTCCTCCGCTTCCTCCTCCTCCTCCTCCTCTTCCTCCTCCTCTTCTTCCTACTCCTTCTTTTATTTTTGAGAGAGAAATATAATAGAGAAGACCAGAGTAGGCAAGTTATCAAATCCTGTTAATTCCTTGGTCGATGGAGAAAGAATAACCTCTGCCTAAAACAATGATGATAGGAGAGAGAGGGATGGAGAGAGGGAGGGAGGGAGAAAAAGAGGGGAGGAGGAGAGGGGTGAGGGGGAGGAAGAGGAGGAGGAGGAGGAGGAGAAGGGAAGAGAGAGAGAGAGAGAAAGAGACAGAGACAGAGGGAGAGGGAGAGAGAGCACACGCAAGTGAGCTCAGAGAGAGGGGGAGTGATGGATCCAGCTGAAAAGTTTTCTGACAAACCCACCCCATTTTCAAAAGTGTTAATGTTACAAAGAAAAGTAATAAAGGCTTTTGTATTGAAAAATAAAAGATTCATCTTAAATGATGTTATTAACCATGAAGAGAATCACCTTTAAAATTGATGTACAAGGAAATCCAGTATCTTAAATAGGTCCAAAATTAACATTTTAGGTCCTGAAGAAAGATTATAAACATGGTTCATGTACTGTAAGTCTAAATTAGTTAGTTATAAATTAAAGTAAGCAACTATTTAGGGATATGTATCATCTTCTTACCCTGACAGAATATGTCAGCAATCTCAGAATGCAGGTGCAAGTGTATATTTCACACAGAGATTTGTGATACAAGAGAGCTGTCCCTCTTCCTCTGGCTTAAGATTCCACCCCTCTTTCCTTACTATTTCAATTCTTGCACTGTGAAGAGTGTTGCATGTGTTCATGTGGACGCTCTAGTCCATATCTCCAAGCGTCAGCCACAACTCCAGAGAAACAACTACCCCTTAGCCACTCTTGGCAGGCATGTGACCACCAGATGCATGATGCACCCTTGGCAGGGTGAGCTGGGGAAGATGCCCATTGGGTTACTGGAAGAAAGCTTATCGCTATTCAGACAGAACAATGCAAGGTCCTGGATGTCTGGGACAAGAAAGGGAAGTATGTAGGCTCTGAGTGGGCGTGACTTCTTGGTTCCTTGGTCTGCTAACTCTGAGCATGAGTCATAGCTAGTATAGGGCCAGAGCAAGGCCCTCTGAAACTCTTAGAGGAAGAAGACTTTCTTTTCTTAGTCTATGGATAGCCTGAGTTTGTGTGCCAATACTCAAGTAATATCTATATCAGAGTTTGTCTCTCTGCTTTCTTAAGGACAGAATTTAGTCAATGAATAGACTATTTCTTCTTAATTCAAGTGCTTTGAATAAAACTAGAATATACAGTTTTTTTAAAAGAAGTAAGTGCATTTGTGCCTCGCTCCTTTGGTGGAATTTTGGGCCAGATTAGCCCCTGTTCCCAGTGGGAAATAGTACAGATCTATTGAGAAAGTTCTCCAAACCATCTGGAGTGTTACGGTGATATTTACTTTCCTCTAATTTGCTCTCAGTGTGCCACTCAACTTTCTCTGTTCTCAAAGGACATCCCTGAGTTTTAAATTAGCTGTTTTCTTTATTCATTATCAAAGACTAACATTAAGACAACACAGAAAATAATGTCGCATTTCAAAGCAACAGCTGCGCTGTCGACAGTGCTTTATTAAAAGTCTCCAAGTTGTATACTACATTGAGTTTTCAACTTTTCAGAAAATGACACAAATTTTTATCCACTTCCCCAGATTTTTAATGAGCAGCTTTTCCCCCGATGTCTGTGTCAGAGGGTGGAGAAGTATGGTTTTTGGTTTCCGGCTGTTTCAATTAAGGAGTTGATCATTATTTTGTGTACTCTAACATCTCTAATAAATCCGATTAGGGAAAATTCTGACACAGAAAGTGGCTTAGTTGACATTGATTTTAAAAAGGCATCGATAATTATTCCAGATTGATAAACCTTATCTGTTTCAAAAACAGATGTCTTTTTACAAGAAGCCCACACCATAATTTATCTTCATTTTTTTCTCTTGTATTTTCTGCCCATCCTATGTATTCGGAGTGTGTTGGAATAAATAATCTCCTACAGAACAAAGGGAAGAACAGCAGATTCAAATCTGAATCAAGTCATCAAAGCCCCTCATGTTGCACAGCGATGCAAAGCTGCACAAATCATTATTCTAAATCTATCAACACTTCCATGCTGTTTCCTCAATAGGAATAATTGGATGATTTAGATTTCCTGCTGACTTTTAAACATGATTGTCAGTGAATAAAACAAATTAGTTTTAATAAGAACTTTCACATGAGCACACAGCAATGGAGTGACAGGAACAGTAAATGGAGGTTTCAATAAGTGTGTTGATGGAGCTGCACCAAAAGAATATTCAGATAATTAGGATGATTAAGCAATAATGAACATTCCACTGATTACTTTTATACTATTTCAAAATATCTAATGAATTTATTACTGAAAAGCATACTTTCTTTAAAATAACGAGCCCCTTTTTTCACCAGTATTGAAATGTTATACTGACAAAAGTGAAAGCTAGTCAGACTTGTAAAAATCATAAGAAGCAGACCCCACCGATTCATCTGAAATATGTGTTTTTTTAATGAAATAAGTCTTAAATGAGTTTTGCTTTACTAAAATAGTTGATTTTTTATTTTTTAAATTTTATTCTTGAAAATATTTTGAAAACTAATAAAGCATAATACTTATAAGCTAATTATTGTTTTATTTTGAGTGGGTCAATGGAATTACTTTATTCGTTATTTTATACAGATTGTGAACAATGACAGAAACAACCTGACAAATGGATTTTATAAATATTATTTTTCAAAATACACAACATTGTCATGGAGCAGAGAGATTATTTATATTCACATGCACAGAGCCTGGTCTGTGACATAGAGTGAGTGGTTGAAGTGAAATCAGCTAAATTAAGGTGGTGAAGTTGGTTGGGATCAAATTGCAGGTTCCTTTGAAAGCAGAATAATGCTGACAGGCTTCATTTTGTGGGTAGTGTTAAGTTATTAAATAGTGAGAAAAATGGGGAGAAAAGTAATCTCTTCTCAAATCTGCTGTGGCAAGATTGTTGTGATAAGATTAAATCACTGATGTGTCTATATGATAAGGTTTATTTTCTGGGATCTTTTAATATGAAACAGTTAAGTTAATATGTTACTGATTTATCTTTGTAATATGAAAATTCAGACTATTAGGAGATAAAACAGCTGGTAATAGATTCAGAAATTTGATGATTTTTCTTAGATATTATTAGATATCCCATATACTAATATATATAAATTATTTGCAAAAAAAGACTTTTTATATATTTTTATTAAATAAGTTACAAATTATTTTATAAATGTATTATTTCCTTGTTGTGACATTTTAAGTTTCAGTTGGAAAATTTAGCTTGTCAGATTCCATGAGCAAAAAGGCTCAGCAATGAACTTTAAAGATTGTGTCTCAGTTTAAATGGAGGAATAAAGGGAGAATAAAATCTCTTGTTTATTACAGGCAGCTTTTTATTTCTGAAAATTCTAAACTTAATAACAGCCTCAAATCTTCCTTTTGTGAGGCAGAGAGGGTGCAGTGAGGTAAGGCCTTTGCTACATCTGCTGCCTCTGTCTGCATCGCCTCAACCAAAGTGGATGCGAGAGGCTCTTGTCACAGCCAAGGTGTATGGGGAGGATGGGAGAGGATTGTAATGATTCCTAGGGACAGAGAAGAAGTTGACTTACCTGCCTGCAAAATCCAACATTTTTTTAACCACACTTTCATCGAACCTATTTATTGAACAGTCCTCACCAAGAACTATACCAGTTAGAAAGAGATGCTATTAAGTTCAACAAGGATCAAATGGCCAATAAATAAACAAACACTCATTCACTAACATGCAAGATACTACTTCATAGTTCAGATATAGAGGTTATATCTATACCCGTATATGAATACATATATATGATATATACGTGTGTGTGTGTGTATGTGTGTGTAAGTTCTAGAAGGACATAAGGAAACTAAGAAAATGATTACTTTTGGAGAAGATTGGAGAGGAGTGGTATTTCAAATCATCACCAAATCAGATCTTAGACATTATATTTTAACTTTTTACCAGAATGTATATTTATGTTCTATTTTTACAACAAACTAATTTTAAAAAAGGTCTGTGTCACATGAACAGAAGTCTTAATCACCAGTTGAGTCTCTAGCAGGCACAGTTCAGTGACTCCTTCTTTTGATTTGATGATGAAGCCAAGAAAAAACAGAGGCACATACTGCCTTCCACAATTTTCACCATTGTCCCATGATGCCCAAACGTATTCGTCCTGTGGGGAAGACCTCCCAGTTCCATGTGATCTGTGTCTGCAGTGCCTTGGTAGTGATTCATTCCTGGGGTTACCAAGGCTTCCTCAGAGTTCTTCCTTCCCTCTAGCAGAAACTCTTAATACACATCAGTAAATTTAACAAATGTTTTATTCACATATTTACATCTAATTATTTTGCTGGATTCAGGTCAGAATCCATAGGGACATGGAGGTCAGAATATTGAAATATAAACAAAACATTTACTAAATTTGGCAAAGCTGTTTCAGCATTTAAGGAAAAAATGCACTGTTTATTCTTTATATGAATATTTAAGAAATGTGTCAAATTTTATTCCTTTACGTATTTGTCTGCTTTTCTTTTCAAACCAATTTATTATTTCTATGGAGCAAAATATACTAACTAGCAAGATTTTTTAATCAACTGCTATGTACCATGAGGGAATTTAAAACTAAATTAGTAGGTTCCTGTCATTAAGGAGCATATTACCAAATTAGAGAAATAAGATATATGCATAGGGAAATTTGAAGATGAAATAAAAGGTATTGTGAGATCTCAGAGATAAAGATGCATTCTGGAGTAATGAAGAACCTCTTGTTTAAACTGGACCTAAAATATATGAAATATCAAAAGTTCCTTAGAATTGCTTCTAAGTTGTGTGTATACAATACATTTATATAAAAATGTGGATATTTAAGTTATTCATATATATGCATATGTTATACATATCAATATGTACAATATGTATAAAATGTATATTTATATATATTTAATAACTTCAGTATTCCATGTAATGAGACACAAACTTAATATATTTTGTGTGTTTGTTGTTTAGAATTGCATCATTTATCAGTGAACAAGTTTAGCAGCTCTATCTAGTATAAGCATATTTTGGTCACAAGTCTCACAAAATAACTTTCATTAAAAAAGAAAAAGGAAGATGTTAGTAGTACCCTTCTCAGAATAAGCCCAACCAAATGCATACACTCAAAAGTAAGAACAAAAACAAAATTTGGCAATGGAATTGAAAATTTAGAGGTGTCTAAAGGAGTGATTATTTTAAGACAAAATTTAGATTTTTTTAAATAATAAGAAGAGTCAAATTTTATGAAGGCTAAGATATTAGAAAGGAACAAGACCTCCATGTACATTTTATGACATTCAGAAACAGTAATTAGTTAAGGTATTTTAAGAAAAGCTCCAGCTGGGTCAGAATTTTCTCATCAAATTAGAAATGTTAGTGAAATTTGAAAAGGCTTAAGGTGTAATATGATCAGTTTATATGCCAGTAGGCAGAAATAAAATTTGAAAGAGATTTCGGAGCTCAAGCAAATAATCAAAGACCTTCAAATATGTCTTCATTAATATCAAGGGTATGCTGTGTAAACCTGCTGAGAAGCTACGACAGCTAAGAGTGAGAAATACGGAGTACAGCCAGAGAGTAGAGGGTCTTAAAACTCAAAAAGATTTTGGGAGGAATATGGAGTACTGTAATAATTTAAACGCTTACAGTTTAGGTTGAATTATAATGAAAATTATGTAAGAGTTAAGGTATTCAATTGTATTTACCAGTTTTTAAATGTCAATTCATACTCTTGCTAATTCTCATTTTGACAACCATATGCTTATTTTTCATGTTGCTAGAGACAATTGTGACAAAAACCAAATTATAAAGAAGCTAGTTTGTGAATGTCGCCGTTCCTGGAAGTGAATATAACTTGCACAGTGGTTGAAGGAGCAAGAATGATGCATGGCTAGGAAAGACTGGGACCCGTCAGGCAAGCTGGAATCCTGAGGCAGCTGCTGGAATGGAGCATGACCTTAAACTTACCCTAGTCACGCCCTGTTTCCCTCAGGGCTTTTTGGTGAAATAGAACTAGTATCATCACTAATTTAAAATTTTATGCCCTAAAAGCCTTTAATGTTAATAAAATGCAAGGAAAACTTCCGATTATTGAAATGTTAAAAGATTTGGACTTAAGTTAAAAGCATCTGGACATGAAACTTTTAGGAGAATCTCAAAACCTGCCTTCTTTGAAAGTAGAAGTGTAGTTTGGATAGCAATGCTCGTGGGTGGAAAGCTGCTATGAGAGATGTCCTTCAGGGGACAAAATGAAGAGAGCTAAAATGGAGACAGGGAGCTGAGGAAATTTTTTTTTGTACAGCAATTAGGGAAAGTAAGAACTTGTACTTAATAATTCCCATTTTTAAACAACCGAGCACCATTCATAATAGCTTTTTGAGAGGGCATTTATGCTAGATGCTGTATAGGTGTGTTACATATATTCTGTTTTTCTAATATAGATCATCAAATATGACTTAATTTTGTCTTGTCCAATGGTGATGGAGCTATGAGATACCCTAAGTAAATTTGTGGTTAAGAGAAATAAAGATATCCTGTGAGAATGAAACCAATAAATTCCATACATAATAAATGAGCAGATGACCACGTATAATAGAAAAATAAGAATGTATTCCTTTATGTCAAGGTAAACATCATTTCTTCTGAGAGATCTTCCCTGGTGTTCCAGTAGTGCCAGGGACTTTTCTGACCATACTATTCAGTGCAATTTATTTTAATACCATGTTTAATTTCTTTTTTATCTTATATAATTTGAAGTTTATGAAGAAAAGAACGAGTCTATCTTGCCTAGGGGATAACATTATACTCCTAGGGACTAAAATAATTTTTATACAATAAATGCTTAATAAATACTCCTTGAATGAAGGATGCTGAACGAGTGGTCAGTTGTTGTACAGCTAAATAGCTACAGAACAAAAGAGCTACAAAATTCCAGATTTCCAGCTAAGGTGACTCAAGAAGAGTCTAAGTGTGGAAGGAGTAGATGGCATGATAATTTAATCCGTAGTTATATTCATCTTGCTAGGAGAAAGATTGTATAAACAGAAGGCAACAGACAGGCTAGGTAAAATAGAAAAGGACAACTCCAAATGCCAAAGGTAACAGTGCTAAGCGGAGTGAGTGTGCTGTTTCTTGGGTCGGCATGCCTGTGTGCCCACCAAGCAGCAAGAAGGCTGCATCCGGTTATCAGAACTTGGCACTCTGACGTAGGAATTATAAAGATAACTCCTGTGGTTAGGATTCAGAGTACATCAGTAAACCATTTGATAAACTGAATCCCCATGTACTTTTTTTTTTTTTTTTTTTGCAAAGAGAAAATATGCTGAACAGGCTGTTGCAAATATCCAGTCCACTTGACATTTTTATTCTTCCTCCAACTTCATAAGTCAAGATTCTTGATGTTTTTTAGACATGAGTTTTGTTAAGATGACATAATCCTGAAAGATACATTCCAAAAACCCCAAGTTCCTAACTTCAGTACTGAGACTCCAAGTCTAGTTTGTTGAGAATTATGCAAGTGCAGTATCACTTGTGAGTCTTCCTGCTCCCACCAGCAACGTGAGACCACATCATTTAACTTCACCTATTATCACCATGACATTACCTAAGAAACCATAAAAACCTTTCTCTTATAGGGAGTCAGCTGCTGATTGTGACCAAAATGTGGCTTTGCATTATAAGGGGATTAAAGTTCATCTCCAGTCTTAATTGCATGTAAAGCATGAGGATGCAGAAATTATCAGGTCACACAGATATGTCTGTAGGCAGCCCAAACTACTGATCAGAAAGTGAGTAGATTGGATAAAAAAATTAAGAGAAATAGAAAGTTTGGCTTTTGTTCGTCCATTGGAGGAACCTGGAATTTGCAGCAGAAAAAGAAGGCTTTAAATACTTTTAAGATATTTTACACATTTATATTTGCGTCACACAGACCCAGACAGATATCAGAATTTGGGACAGGTAAAACTAAAAATAGCTGTAGACTATTAAAGTTTGTAAATCCTCCTCCCTTTTAATTGAAAGGATGATTTATTCAATTATAATAATGTCAGAATGCTGTGGATAGATTTGGCTAATATCTTGAGTACAATATTTTTTTCTGTTGATTTTCTTACCATGTCCATTAATTTTGCTCTTATGGCAATAAGTAATTTCTTGAAAGTATTTCTCTAAAAATTATGCCAGCAGCTGACCTTATCACCTTGTCCTTCCACAAATTGGACAAGGTGAGTTATCATTTCCTCTTGCAAGAGAGACTTAACCTTGTGTATTATATGGGCTGCTTTCATTAGTAGAAGCTTCAGCCTATGTTATTTGTGGAATGCTGATATTTCGTGTCATTTTTCATAGTGAATACCTCTTAAAATTCTATCTTAGATGTTGCTTGCTATTTGCTGACTTTTAGCCATTTAAGCAGGACTTATTGGCCTAGTGCCCATGTGTTTTGGCAAAGAATGGTAGCAGGTGAAAAGGCAAATGAAAAGGAGGCATATTTTAGATGATGACACCTGGTCTCCAAATCTACTAATTTGCTGAGCAATAACCAATCAATGATAAAATGGGTGATTAGGTAAGCCAGTTCAGTATTTAGGAAACTGAAATAATTAGTGTGTTTCCCAGTGGTTCTGGATAAACAGGTATTTGGTGAGCTAAGATTCAGAATTACACAATTGATTAGCACTTAGAGCTTTTCAGCTAAGGTTGACATAAGACTGTTGAGATACAATTAACTGCACAGAAATGACTATCGTGAAAATTCAAGTGATCTTTGCTTCTCTTTCTGTGTTAGCTTGTCCCAGGCAGCTGAGGATGTGTCAAGCTGTTAGTTGGCCATTTCCCAATGCCACAGCAGTCCAGTGCGTCTTATCGTCTCTTATCATATAAATTATTTATGTTTTATTAGATTTTTTATTGTCGTTGTTGTTTTGTTTTCTTGGCTTTTTTTTTTTTTTGGCGTGTGTTTCTTTTGCTTGGAACATATTCCTTTGTTTTTTCATTTTGCTTGACTCTGCGTGGAGGCTTCTATGCTTTAGATGAAGCAGTTACCTCTCCCAGTCTTGAACGAATGGCCTCATGTAGGAGATGAAACTGTTGGTTCGACTTTGCCCTAGTTCTTGGTTGTCTCTCAAATCTTTGTGATTGTTCAAGCAGTCTAATTTATTTTTAATAGCGTCCAGTAGTTGAGGATGCATCAAGATCTGTCAATATTCCAAAGGGGAAGATCTCAATCAGCACCTAGATTTAGGCTGTTGGAAGCTAGTCCTTCAGGCAGCAGCTTTAAAGAATGCAAATTATACAACTATGGGACTGCAAGTGTAAGCCCTGCTGGCCTCCAGAGCCAGGCCATCTGTAGGTGTCCCCAGGCAGCAACCCTGAAAATCAGGGTGCCAGGCAAGGGTATAAGCTCTTTTCTGGAAGACACCAGTGAACTGGAACGAAGTAGATGCATCTACTGGCCTCCATTCCCAGACAGCACCACCATAGGCATCTTGCAGTGAGCCAAATGGGCGGGAAGCCTGCTTCTCAGGCCAAAGCTCCTGGACATGCAGATAATCCTCTTTTTCAGAAAGATTAGGAGTATGTTTCAGTCTGCTCTCTGTGCAGTGCCCTGGGAGTGGTAGTGTGCCTAAAACTGTCCCTTCAATTGCTACAGTCATGTGAGATCCAGGAACACAAGCCCCCTTTGACTCCAGAGCTAGGACATCAAGGAGCTTCCCTGAAATACAGCACAAAAACCAGATCACCAGGTGTAAAAAAGGGGCACCAGACACATGTAAAAAAGCTCCCTTGGAGATACTGACTGACTCTTTGGATCAAGGCAGATGGGGAGTGCAAGATGGCACCTGCCAGAAAAAGAAGGAAAAAAAATACAATTAAAGAAAAGAAAGAAAAGAAAAAAAAAGATCATGTCCAAAGATGTGTCCTGCCAGCTTAAGCATAAAGATGCCACCTGCAGAAGTGAGGGGGAAATTATGGATTATGGATTAAAAAAAAAGAGAGAGAGGGCGCGCGAGCGAGAGCGCGCACATGCGTGTGTGTGTTTTCTACTTTGTCTGATGTGAAGGAGTTGTTCCACTAGTATTTAGATATTTTTCAGAGGAAATGGTTTCGTATGTAGATTTAGTTTGTCTGTGAGAGGGGGTGAGTTCTAGATCTTTCTATGTTGCCATCTTGAACCAGAACCAACCTCTTCCCTTTTAATAGCTATAGATTTGGAGCTGATATAAGAATCCTCATTTTTGAATTTATTTTAAGCACTAACCGCTTTCAGGTAGGATGTTTATGTTACAAAAAGCCTACATCAAATTACTTTATCTGTAAAATAAGGGAAGTTAATTTATAAAATGTAGGTGATAACTATCATATATAATTGTTGAGAGGATTAAACAAGTCAGTACCCATAGATAATAGAGAATAGTAGATGCTATGTAGTAAATTCTCAGTAAATGTTAGCTGTGAGCACAGAAACAAAAATGATGTTGAAGATGAGGTTGATGAATTGACAGATATTTTATATAACCTTTAAGTATTCATGTATCTGTTGGTTTTTGATACTTCAAAATACTACCAGACTCTTTCCATGTTAAAATATAATTTTCAAATCCTCACTAATCAAGGAGAAAATATGGTGTCTCAAGGAACCTCAAATAGATAAGACACTGCATTGGGTCTCATGGAGAAAGGCAGAGGGGACAAAAATCACATGGCTTACCTGGCCATCTGGATATTCAATCTAATAACAGACTTAGAAACATTTTCCTGCAGAGAAAATTAGGAGAGATAAATTCCCTATAGAGTAATTAAAATAAACACAGGCACTATAAAGAATTTATTAGTTTAAAAATTGTTGAGGATGAAGTCCTTGTATTTATGGAAGTTATATTCTGGTGAGATGAAAATGACAAGCTATGAAAATTTTGAATGCATGATATTTCTCATGGAAATAAGTGGTACTGAGAAAAATACAACAAGATAAAAAAGATAGGCTTGGAGGAGAGTGCATCTTATGATGACGGGTATCGAAGAAGGAATCATTGAAAAGAAAATACACCTATTTTCTTTTCAATAATTGGAAGAAGTGGGAAGTGAGTCATAGCATTGTCTAGAAGAGCATTCCAGATAGCGAAAACAGTAAGTGTAAATGCTGCGAGTCGTTTAGGATGTGCTGACACCCATTATTTACTTCATCATCATCAGTCATCATCATCATCATCATCATCATCATCAATTTATCAATCATCATCAGTCAATCATGCATCCTATCATCATGCAATCCTCAGTCAATCAACCAACCAGTGTGAGTCCAGCTGAATTAACAAGGCTTGAAGCAATAGAAGATAATGCCAGATAGGTAGCCAAAGACCAGTTCATCCAGGGCCTTTCATGAATTAAATGAAAAACTATTGACAGATTTTGAGCACAAGAATGAAATAACCTGACTTCAATTTTAAAGGAGCACTCTGGTGCCGTGTTAAGAATTCACTATTAGGAAGGAAATCCCTTTAGAAATCTGTTGCAGAACTTAAGCAAAAGCTGGTAGTTGCTTAGACCATGGTAGGAGTAGAAGTATGGAGAGCTACTGGATTCGGAATCTGAATGTATTTTCAAGTCAGAGCAAAAGGATTTGTTTATGAATTGAGTATATATCATAGAAGGGAGAAATAAATGTCAAGTGCTCTTGGTGGAGAAATTTAGACGGTTGCAACTGCTTTGGGGGCAACCAAGGGAACAATGATTTGGTAACGGTGGTGACGGGACTGGTAAATCAATAAAAGATACCGAAAAAGAATATATACACATAGAAAAAGAAAATAATATTGAGAAATGGAATTTTTAGAGTAATTGTGTCATTCTTGAATATTTTACAACTAGAAATTGTTATATTATAATTTAAATAATTAAAAATAACCTGTATAACAACAGAATTCCCATGTATACTAAACATAAGTCCATATAAAGGTCAGCTCCCCTTTGCCCCAATGGGGTTCATAACACCTTTGTTCACCTCAAAACAGAGATCCATTATTTATGATAGTGATTGGTCCTCTATGGACATGAAGATGCTGTAGAATCCTTCACTATTTCTTATGTGCATTGTTACATTTTAATTTCAAAATATTTTCTTTAACAGTATTCAGAAGGTTATAGAAGATTTTTTTTTTTCTTTCAGCATCAATTATTTTTTTTTTCTTTCAAATGTGATTTAGGTTGAAAAGTTCCACACTTAATCCTCTTACTTCTCCAAGTATAGCCTTCTGGACACGAGGTGTGCTCTCAGCAGTAGTAGCAGTGGTCTCCAACAGAGGATGCCAGGCCAGGGCATATTTAAATTCTTTATGGGTTATAATTTTGAAATAAATCCTTGAGGGTACATGTTCCTTATTCAGAATAGCTGTTCTAACATTGAATAAATTAGAATAAATTAATATCTTTCTAATTTATGCATTCTCAAATCCAGGACTAAATGTGTTTTTATATAAATTATAAAGTATTGTCTGTACAGGTTTTGGTTGGACTAGCTTCCCATATACATAGCAACTGATTTGTGGCCTTCATAAAGATTTGTGAAATTCAGATACATTCCTTTTTAAAAAATCTTTAGCAGTAGCAAATAAAGAAAAAATAATTCTTTTGTTTTAATTTTCTAAATAAATCAATATTTTCTTCATGCTAATCCTACTTACATTTGTTAGCATATACGTATGTTTATCAGTATAGCTCTGTATTTAATCACTTTTTCTGTATAAACAATCAACTTAACTATATTACTTTTACCATAGTGTACTTAAAAACCATAATATGAAATGAATAGTAAAGTGAAAGAGCAGTAGACTGATTGAGATCGAGCAAATGTATTATACACGGTGCTTTCTAGTATAGATAGGCATATGAAAGAGTGAGCTTGTGCTATGTACATACTACATAGGAAACAGAAAAGAGGCAGAAATAATTCCATTTTGGATCAAATGAAACATAAAGATCACATAAAAGTTGAAATAACACAGGAGTTCTGGACTGTCATTCTGTATTACATTTTGGTTTAACATCCCAAACACTTTAGATTCCACTTATAAATTTATATATACTCATTTTCATGCTCAAACTAACTAAATTTTTTCTTTCTCATTTGCTGTCATCAGCTCTTGCTTGAATTGGCCATATAGGAGCATTTCAGGGCCAAGGTCATTAAAATAATTCTAAACAAGAAGTAATTTTCCATGAAATCTCCAAGGTGTTGGATTTCAAACCAATACATATATTATGGTATTTAGAACTCTCTGATTTTCATTTATGCATATCCCAGTCAGCATATGATCGCAGCTGGAAAAATGAGCTCGAGTAATGAAATGAGATGCCAAAGCAATGGGTCTTCTTAGAACGAAGGCCATTAGTTTAATTGCCACAGATGGATGATAATCAGGTCTCACAGCCCCGGTACTTGGAGTTGTCCTTTAAACCCTAAATATGAATATAACAGTTCCTAATATTCTTTGAATAATCACCATAGTAGAGCAAGAAAATACCTCATGCTAAAAAGTAGTAAATTTATAATTTCCTAACCAAATATTATAGGAATTCTGAATCTCAAAATGATCACTCAGACCTTTAGAGCGTTACATGCAGTATGCAGGATATGGTAGGTAGAGATGTTTACACAAGTTCTTCACCTATGAAATGGATATTATCATAGTCATCATCATGATTATCATCATCCTCATCACTGCCATCATCATCATCATCACCATCATTATTATTATTATTATTATCTCTAATAATGTTGGATGTATTGAATTGATTTAAAGCATTTACCATGTCCCCTGGTAGGTAGCAACCACATAAAGGTATTCTTAATGGATTCTTAAATGAAAGTTGTATAATCTTGTTAAGGCTCAGAGTTCTCATTTTACAAATGAGGATTACAATGCCTTCTTCTAGGTTTTCAACAGTATTAAATGTGAATAATGTCTGTATAGTACTTAAAAAATTATTTGGGGCATAGATTACAATGTATAAAACTGAGTTCAATTTCAGTGATTCAAAAATCTTCTCACAAAGCAGATGGTCAAGGCTAAGTCAAATCAGTTTGTAAGGAACATTCATTCGCTAAAAGTGAAAGTCATTGGATATATATTCTTTTATTCCCCATTCTTTACATTGTAATGAATCCTACCCCACTGGCCCATTTTAGATAAATATAATTACCTATTTTTATAAGGAACATCTCAAAACGATAGATCTTAAATTTTAAAAAAATCAGTGAATGAGAGAAGAATCTAGAGTAAATCTAAATATGATACCTTTCTATATATTTTCAATCTTTAATCCACAGCCTCTCACCTTCTTAGTGCTTTTGCATGTTAGTACTGAACTTTACTTTAAGAATACTGATTTTTTATCTCTGAGAGGTAGAGTGGAGAGAGCAAGGGCTTAGGAGTCAGACTAACCATATTTACAATTCTAGCACTGCTATGTAAAAGTGTAAAATGTGAGTGAGTCATGTGACTTCTGTTCCTCATTTATAAAACGTAGATAAAAGTACCAATACTGTAAATCTCTAAAAAGATTACTTGTAATATATGCAAAATGCCTAATATTAATGAAATGCCTAGTATTAAATAAATTGTAGCTCTCATAACTGTTATAATCATGTTAAAATGTACCCCATTCTCCATTTGTGTTCCGAATTCCTGGGACTATAATGAAGTTTTACTTCCCTTCCCTCCATGCCTACTTTTCCATCGGTTTACCCTGTCCTTAAAATATTTTCTCTCTTCATCAACCCTGGTCACATCTAGATGAGACCTCTTCTTCCTTCAGGCCTAGCTTAGGTTCAATTCAGAAAAATAATAATTTTTTTTTTTATTTTGGAAAATTCACTTTTATCTTAAAGCTCTTTTTTTTTTTTGGTAATAATTGTCATAGATATGTTTAATATATGCACATTTATGTCTCTCATGGTATGTCCATGAGAGCCAGGAAGAGTATGTGCATTTTCCCCTTTAGAACACCAGCACAGGGATAGTATCACATACACCCCAGTCATTTTATGAATAGTTGATGAGTCAGAAAGGCAGCAGAGGAGAAAGGTCAGCAAGGAATGCCAGTGATATAGCTATTTCTTAGGTGTCATGTGATTCATTTGTTCTTTAACTTTTCTTTGTGATACAGTTACAATGGTACTGTCTTCTCTCATAAAATAAAATCAAATAATGAGAGAAGCTTAAAATAATATTCTAGTAAAAATTACATCAACTAAAATGTAATTCAGTAAGTATAAAACAAGATTATATAGATCATAGTAATTTAGTTTTATCTCAAAAGGTCAATTTCTTAATCTCTTTGGAAATTTGATTATTGTTTTTATCAAAAGAAATAAAGAAGAAGTTGCCCACAAAGACCAATTACTTTTAGCTGTTGTATTAACAGCTCTGCCATCTACTCTATGATTTGGGGCAAGTTAATTAATCTCTCTGTAACCAAGCCCTTGCCTACAAAATGGAGAAAGAATAGAACCTACCTCATAGAGATTTTAAGAGGCTAAAATTATTCAATATATATAAAGTACTTAGAGTATTATAATTGTTGATAAAAAAAGCAAAAACAATATCTAAACAGCATTTGACACAATACCTCTTCCATTCCTTAGAGATGACACTTGTACCATCAAGGAGCCATGTACCTTGTCATTTCATCTCTCTAGTAAAAATACATATTAAATGAGTCAGTATTCACTTTTTAATAACTAATTTGCTCATGGTAGTTTCAACATTGCATATATATATATATATATATATATTATTTTAAAATATAAAAGCTTAAAACTCAGAAAAGTTTTACCCTTTTTGTACTATAGGTAAAATAAAATGAAATAGTCTGGTTGGTTTTATTGGCTAGTATAAAAAATACTAAACCTGATTCTTTATAGAGGGAATGTTTTTCCCTTGATGAGCTTTCATGAACAGTTTGGTTTACCAAATAGCAACCTAATAGATAGAAAACCTCCTCCTGTGGTATCTGAAAATCACACTGTTTACAGAAGATTCTGAAACAACAGCTGTACCAGTCAGCAGGACATACCAAAAATGCTAAGAAAGTCTAATGAAAGTTTAATGTAAGGTCTATTTACAGAGACAGATACAGGAGGAAAGGATCCATCAAGGAATGGTGAAGCCTGCTGGCACCAGCAAATGCTGGACGCCTTTATGACCTGTCCACCCAACATACAATTCAATATAGGAAAGCGAGTGGAACCAAACAGTTGGCTTGAGCAGCAGCTGTGGGAATTTGATAGTAAAAATCAGCCTGGCAACAAGAAGAGGAAGAATCCAATTATCTCTGTCTCTGTCCTTCGCTGTCCCTCTCCCTGTCTCTCACTCTCTCCCTCTTTCTGTCTCTCTGTCTCTTCAGCTCATCAGGTCTGTGCTGCTGCCTCTGTTGGCCACACCCAAACTGAGAATGAAGGAGTTGTAATAAGGGAGATGCTGCAGCTCATGGAAGTCAACCCCCTGCAGCTCAGAGCAAGGTGTAGAAGGAAGCCTGCAGGAAGAATCTGAAGAGAAAATAGAGACTAGTTAGCTTGGTAGCCCTCTGATAACTTTGTAGTTTTGAGGTACTCTTATACTAAGTGTCTTCTTATTTTCCTGCTTACCATAAAATTTGTATAATCAATCAAAGTAAAGAGAAAGAAAATATGTCTACTTGTATTTATTACTTAATGGGTATGGGTTACTTTCCTTGACTAAAAAAAGCAATAATTTTATTACCCGGTTAAACTAAAACTACTTGCAAATGAAATTCAGTTTTTTCCTAGTTACATTAATATTTTAAACATACTTGCTGTATTATCCTATAGGCCACTATCTTACAGTATTATTTTTCCCTTATGTGAATAAGCATTTATTTCCCTGGTCTTTTGGTATTAAGTTAAATATAGTAGGTATTTATTACAGGAGTGTATGCTATCATTATGCACAACATTGCCCTTTATTGTTCAGATCTGCAGATATTTTCATTATTGATCAAGACTCAAGACTATCAGTCTTTAGGTCTAGAACAGCTTAGGAGGCAAGTGGAAAATACCTACATATTTTCATGGTTATTGTGTATAGTTCTAATGGTACTATAATATCACCAAATTCACATAATTTTTCTTTGGGATTCCATGGCAAAACCAATTTCAAATCATAAAAACAATTCAGTTATGCAAATACTGTTATCTAAATATGTTCATGATTTATCATATAGTATATATAATCTATTTTTGAATATATGTGTATATTCAATCTGAATTTTTTTTTCCTAAGAAAAGAGATTATAGGCTAAACTTATATGATAGTGGTGAGTACCTGTGAGTAGCCGTTTTGTCTGCAGTTCTTAAACTTTTAAGTATTAGGAGCCTTTCTACTCATAAATTATTGAAGATTCCCAAAGTTCTTTTGTTTATGTAGATTAACTCTACTAATATTTTTGTATTAGAAATTAAGAAAGAAAAATTTTAAATATTTTATTAATTTACTTAAAAAATAAAAACTTATGTATTAATACCTATAATATATTTTATGGAAAACATTTCACAAGACAAAAACAAAATGACGTTAAGAGAACAGTGTCATTCTTTTACATTTTTGCAAATTTCTTTAATACCTGCTTGATAAAAGGAACCTGGACTCTCATAAGTACTTCTCCTTTCAGTTTGTTGTGGTATGCTCTTTTTGTTAAAGTGTGTGAGGAAAATCTGGCTTCACAAGGTAATGCAGTTAGAAAATGGAGAACCTTGTGGCCCCTAGGGGCTCCTGAGACTACACCTGGAACTTTAGGTCATTTCTCTCAATAGAAATAGTGGAAAATGATGGACCGATTCCCATGAACACTACACTCTGGCAACTGGTTCAGAAAAAACAACAATGTTATAAGAAATGTATATGCATTACATGCTTAGTAATCATACCACTCTATGAATAAGATCACTATGATAGTGCTGGGAGTTTAGGTGCTAAACTAGAGACACACAGAGGCACATCTTAAACTACAATTAACCTGAGGAGAAGCAGGGCTTTGGAATCATGTCTACCTGATTTCCAAGGCCAAGATCTTTGTACTATATCATCCTAAGGGAAATTCTGTTCATAAACATCATTGACTGGTGGAAATTGAGAAGGGAATAGCTTCAAGTGTCAGTTGTGTTTTAACTTTCATGTTATGACTTTTCTTCCATAATACTTTAGAGTTATATTGCTTAGATGCTTTTTATCCGTTATTTTTGTTGTAATTTTTTTTCATTTTTATTTTCAAAAGAATATTCAAGCTGTTTGTATAAAAAAGATTTGTCTTTGGTGAGCACAACTCTGTTTTTGCACTTAGTTTTGAATATTCTTCAATATACTTCATTTCATTGGATATATCATATGCATAAATAAGTTAGAAATGAACTTTTCTTCTTCCTTATTGACAAGCAGTATTATCATCAGTTATCTCTCTCTAATTGTATTCCCAAATTGGAAGATTATTGCAAAATCCTGACTTTTCCTATTACCGTGCCTTGGGAGATAACTTTGCTCAGTGCAAAAGACTCTACTTTCCATGAGCATAAAAATAGCTACCCCCCATTTGAGGAAAGAGAATGCATGGTCAATTCCTTAGTCTAATCTTAGTGACACTGTCCTCCCAAATATCTTCCTTTGTACCTGATTTCATAAGCTTTCAGTCCTGCCCCTGGATATCCATCCTTGATAATTGGAGGATTTTCCCATTAAAACACAGATGTCCATGAGGTTTGAAGGAGTTAGTCATTATCGGTCATAATTTCCTATTGCGAATTCAGAGATATCATCAAAATTTTGACTCTTTTTATCTTTTTCTCCATCCTTGGTATGTGATTATTATCTCTAAAATCACATGATGACTGCTTGGCCTTCACATTTCACATTCTTATTCCAGTCAAGGAAAAATTCAAATTTCAAAAGCCTTTTTCCTGAGAAGGTATACCTTTTATTTGCAAAAGAATCCCTTCTCACCAAACATCCATTTATATGTCACTGACTAGGAACACCTAATATAGTCACACCTCACTGGAAGGTAGCAAGGAGAACTGAGGATTCATTTTTTTAGTTCCTCTAATAGAGAAAGGCAAAGTAGAAAGTGGTCTGGTGGGCAACCCCTTACTTTTATTCATTCATTCTTACGTATTTATTGAATAACTACTATGTTGAGACACAAAAATATTTTCATCATTATAAAGCCTACATTGTCATTGTATGAGACAGGCAATTAAACAAATAGAATAGTCAAAATGGTGGTTAACAATAATTGTTATGGTGAAAAAGATAAGCATAAAAATGGGATTGAAATACCAAGAGGAAGAATGCTATTTTTAAAGACTATGATGAGGTTAGAGCTCAATAATAAGGAAATGTTTAGATAGAGACTTGGAAGTGTTGAGAGAGAAAACTATTTGGATTTCTGAGGTAGGAAGGAATGTTTTGGTTAAAGGAAATGGTAAATGAGAATTCTGAGGCCAAGTGTTTATGGCAGTGAGGTCAGTGATCTGCATGGGACAGAGATGAGGAGATGGGAGGGAGCTAAAGGTATGGTAATAGGAGATATGGCCAGAGGTGTAAAAGGCCCATGGAATGGGGCTTTCTAGGGTATTCTTAGAAGTTTGGCCTCTCATATGAAATGATAGATTATTGAGGTTGGGAGAGCTTGACAAAAAGTTTCTGTCATGTTGTGCTATATAACATTAAACATGATATTTGAAATAATTTACTCACCTTGTAGTATTGTTATCTAATTGTTTCTCTTTGTATTCATAATAGAAGATGAAATACATAGATAAGGCAGATACCATCATTCTCTCTCTCTCTCTCTCTCTCTCTTTTTTTTTTTTTTTTAGGGAGGAGATAGAGCTCAGGAAACATATGACTCATAAAAAAATCAAAAAGCTCTCTAATAGCAAAGCTGGCGCCCAGAGCCAGGTGCTGTGCCTTCTGATCCAGAGGGATTCCCGCTATACTCTGCCACCATGTTTTTTGTTTTGTTTTGTTTTTCAATTTGGACAGTGTCATTCTACTTTTATTTTTATTGTTTTGGAAGTAAGTAAAATATAACTTTATTTCTTGACTCATGTGTTTGTGAGTCAAGATAGACTTAGTGAGACATATTGAAAGTTTTAAGTTTACTAGAGCCAAAATTGATTTCAGTCAGGCGGTGCCAAACCAGCAGTGGCTAGGAGCACCCTGCCGCCGAGAGCTGGGGAGACAGTTTTATAGAGAAAAGATGGAAGCAAAATGAAGACATTATTCATTGGCTATAGCTTAAAACCTAGTTGGTTATTTGTGATAGGCTGTCCTTAGGTTTCAATTTCGTAACCTTGAGGCATTTACAGGCTTAGATTTTGGTTTAAGTGGGCTGCCTCAGCATTAGAGCCACCTCAGTGTAATGGTCTCCTTGTTTAATTCATTGTCCTTTGAAAGCTTTTCTTTCTGGAAATTCTTAGGCACTGAGTTAGCAGCCCTTGAGGCTAATGGAAATTTGTTGAGCTTCATGTTTATTTTCTAATATAAAAATATCTGCATGGATAAAAAGTTTCTTCATATTCTCATGAGTTCAATGGAAAATATCATTAATAATTCTGCCTAAACCAGATAGCTAGATAAAATGCAACCTCTTCATCCCTATCCTCATAGCTTCTGACTTCAGAATACAAGAAATTGGCCTCATAACGCACCACTAATTCTGGGCCCTACACTCAAGTGGGAAATATCTGCCAATCACATAGAACCCTTCTATGTGCCAACATTTTTGCACAAGTGATAATTTTGATATCATCCTTTTTATTCCCTTCTCAGAATGTTTGGTGAAATGTCTGCTTTAACATTAGACTTATATTCTGCAACTTTCAAAAGATGTTTTGATTGAATATCTAATGAGTTTAGATTCTAAGTTTAAAAAATATTTTACCTGTTATGTAAGTTATACATGATTACCAATCATTTTAAATACTCAGAAATATAAAGAAGAAAATCTCTCATCATCATTCAATGATTACATTCTAATGCTCACATAAGGAACATACACACAAATACACACAAATACTTGAAAGATATTTTAGTATATCTTAATTAAGTTTTTCATTTTATTTTTTTCTCACCAAATGGTTCATAAATATTTTCTGTAAGTAATTTATTAGCTTTCAAACAACGATTTTTTTTAAATATTGGTATAATATCCCATCCTTTGGATATATAGTGATTTAGTTAGGTATAATACTATTGAAAATTTTATAAAGATAACAGTAGAAGGAAAAATAATTTTGAATAGTGTATCTTCATTTCCCAAGTGCCTTCTGATAAAGTTTGTAACTATACTTCTTCTCAAATGAAGTCTCACTGGATCCTCACCTCTAGTATTGAATATTGTCGTGCAACTGGCTTGGATCTTCATGTTTGTTGGCTTCAGGGAAACTGCTTCACTTTTAAAATTCTATTTAAATTTTGGGTAGTTAGAAGAAGAAAGTTAAAAAGAAAACATATGTATTAGCTAACTGCCCACAGTATATACATTTTTTTTTTCCCAGTAGATACCTAATCATACTAAATAGAATCTTATGTCTGTTCTAAAAGAGAAGACCGGACATTAAGTTGGCAACAGTCAGTTTCTGCTATGGAAGTCAGTATAGGCTAGTGACAAGACAGACAAAATTCATATTTCAGTAGTGACATTCACCAGCTGTGTCTTTTGTACAAGTGACTTTATTTCTTTAATCTCACTTCTTCAGCCACCAAATGGGGCAAATAATGGTACCACAATCACATGATTTTAAAGAGAATTAAACAAATTATTGTAAAAACATGGTTGATCATGTATCTAACATTTTGTAGGCATTCATTAAATTTAGCAATTAAAAACTCATTACTGTGTTCATTGAGATTTTTAGATAAAATGATTTTTTAAAAATAGGGATATTTTATATTTGGATACTATTATTAGGAATATTCACCATATCTTCTAAGTGATTAGAAGAGGAAATATAGGAAGACTATTGACTTCTGTATATTTCTTTATAAATTGCAAATTCTGTTTAGACTTTCTATATATTTAGTCTTAACATCTCTTCTTTCTCCAAAGTTTATAACTTAATGTTCTCTATGATGTATTATTACTTTGGAAAAATTTTCCCAAATAATATTATGACATGATGCAGATGAACTTCTTGTCTTGCATTTATGAGAATGTCACTATATTTTGTTATTAAGTAAAATGCTTAAACTGTTAGTTTAAGATAGACATTTTTCATTATACTAAGATCATGTTTAATCACTTGAATTAGGAATGAGTGTTTAAGAGTTCCTTTCTTAAGCATTCTTAATACCACTTGATGCATGTGTTTTATGTATTATGTTTTTATATCATCTCACATCAGATGAATCTTTCAGTCCTAAAGTAAATATTATGTAGGCTTTTGTCCTTTAATCTATTCTGTCTCTCATATGTGCTTTACTGGTTCTTTTAGAAGATGTGCTACTATTTAAAACATCTGTAATAATATTACTCAACATGCATCATTTCATTTAATCCTCAGAACCTTTCTATTACAAAGGTACTCTAAGTTCCTATGTTGAGCAGATGCTTGAAGTGAGGCTTTGAAAAGTTAGATGATTTGATCATAGTCAGCACTAGCAAAAGGTGTAGTTGAGATTTTCCCCCAAATCTTTTTCATTCTAAAACTCTTACTTGTAAGTATTTGCTACATTTTATTCATCATAAAAGTATCTCTCTATATAATTAGAATTTACATGTGTAAAAGATGTATTATTTATTCAGTTCGTATTGGGAAAATACAGACCTCGAAGGCCCTTATAGAGGCTGCACATCTGAATACTCGGTGCTTGCTTAAGCCTTTATTGTATATTCTACTTGTTTTTATAGATACATGTGCAATAAAAATGTAATTAATTGAATTTTTTTTCTTTTAAGTCAGAAATGAGATTTTAGTGCTATGAATATATCTTTAAATAACTGTGTCTACATCCAAGAATATTAACATATGCTACTTTGATTGTCATAGTCTCTTTGTTTTAAAAAATGGAGAGAGAAAGAAAACATTTTTTACTTTCAATTAGTTCAGAATTTTTTAATGATTTTTCCCTTTTACTTATTCTTACATTTTACTCAGATTATAACCTATATATTTTATGATTTGGAAAATTAATTTAGTTCTACTTTGTGGCTAAATGTGCAATGTATTATTGACAAGCAGCTATATTTTCAAAATCAAAGCAGCTATATTTTCAGTAAAGCTCAAAGAAAGACTTAAATTTCAAATCAATAAACCAATATAAAATAGCAAAATTAAATTGAGCAATCTCGAGTAAATCACTAATAAAGATAAAAGCAGATATTCATAAATTAAGATCATATGATATTGATTTAATTAATGCCAGTTGCATTCTTTGAGAAATTCAATAAAATAGATCCAAATATTACAAAAATAAGAAGAACAAAAGGAAAATAGAACCATAAAATTGACAAAGAATATACTACGTGGTAAGCATATTCATTATGAGATAACTTAAAAATATAGCAGACTAATATATAGAAAATGGCATTGGATAATTCGAATATTTTTATAAATAAATACATTTTAGATTTTAAAATGTTTAATAGAAGAAAGAGTTAACCATATGGATGGACCTAGAGGGTATTGTGCTGAGTGAGGTAAGTCAGCGAAGAAAGACATACCATGTGATTTCACTTACATGTGGAATCTAAAAAACAAAATAAACAAAACAAACAAACTTACAGATATATACAGAGAATATTTTGATGAGTCACAGATGGAAGGGGGTGAGGGTGTTAGGAAAGGGAATTAATTAAAAAATACAAATTAGTATTTACAGGATAGTCATGGGGATATAAAATATGGCATAAGGAATGTAGTCAATAATATAATAACTATGTATGGTGTCAGATGGGTACTAGATTTACTTGGGTGATCACATCGTAAGTTATGTAAATGTCTAAGCACTGTGTTGTGTGCTTGAAACTAATATTGTATGCCTTTTGTAATTTAAAAAATTATTTAAAAAATAGAGTGAATTTTTACAGTAAGCAAAATTCTCGATATAAAAATAAGTACAGGACTAAATATATTTTGTTAACAAATTCTGTAAAACTGAGACTATCTACAATAATTATGTTAAAAGAAAAGCTTCTAAATTCACTTTATGAAGCTTACATGATTCCCTTGAGGAAGGTCATCAAGAACCCTTGTCTGCTAATTTGACCCTCGAGCTAGACCTAGGCAATTGGAGATTCTCCTCTCCTTCCACTGTCTTTGGAATGTGTGCTCTGCTTACTTTCCCTGAGCTATAAGTTGCCC
The DNA here is from genome assembly GCF_014176215.1 of Rousettus aegyptiacus. Taxonomy (NCBI): domain Eukaryota; kingdom Metazoa; phylum Chordata; class Mammalia; order Chiroptera; family Pteropodidae; genus Rousettus; species Rousettus aegyptiacus. Next base: position 15,777,329 of record NW_023416285.1, read on the forward strand.
AAGGACACAACCTTAAGACAGAAATGTGATGTTAAGACCATCTGGACTGAGTACATGACAACCCTGTCAGGGCTCCCTGTGTATGTGATTGAACCCACTTAGGGTTCAAGGACTTTGAATTCTATGCTAATATGTTGAAAAACTATTAGGATGTTTTAAGCAAGAAGGTATCATGATCTAATTTATGTTTTAAAAGAGTATTGTGTGAAGAATGTATTATTAGGGGGACATGGACAGAGGAGAAGCCATTGAGAAATGATGTCTAAACTAAAGTGGTAGTAAGAGAAACTGAATGAATGTTCATGAGGGTGAAATCTGAGATCCGTGTGATTTCCATGTGGGAGGCCTTTTTTAACGTTGTTATTTGCTTTTAGTTTCTGGTTATTGTTATTTTTATTTGTTGAAATTTTTTGTGGAATTTTTTTTCTTTTCTGGATACCTCTGGCGTTGGGAACTACTTAAGTTGAATGGCTGATGAATAAATTCAGAATATGTATGATTGGGTTGAACTACTATGGGCACAACAAACTTGAATATTTGAAGGGTTGTAGTACACAATAAAAACAGAAAGGAAGTGGATTTACGTGGCACAAGGAAAAGACCTTGATTCTCTGATGGAAATACCAGGTTTTTAGATCTTAAAATAGTTATATGTAAGAAATTTATGACATAACTGTTTCATTGATCTCCTATGTGGACTTCAAAATAAGGTGATGGAAGTGAAAAATTGAGAGGGATGTAAAACTACTCTCACATGAAAATAGGAACAAATATTTAACTCATTGAAAAAAGCCAACTATATAAGTATTAGTATGTACCATTTACAAATCATTCTGCTGGTTATGCAATACTTTTTAAACATCAAAATCATTAATTAAATTGGGTAAAACTGTAGAATAAGTAATAGCTAAAGTTATTATCACTATACCAAAGATAGGAAGAGAGATATATGAATTTCAGAAGAGTTTATTGAATAAGAAGAACAGGTGCAAGCCTGAATGTGGCATTGGTGAGCAGGAGTACACAAAATTTTGATCTTTTCTATGTATAGTTTAAGAAAATGGCAAAAAAAAAAAGACACTGTTTTAAAAGCTATTATAGTTAGTATATTGATTTAGATTTTTCTTTTTTTAATAAAAAGAAAGATGATTCGTGTCCCGAATCACCAGGAGACAACACTTGATCTAAATTAGAATTTTTAAAAATTGGTTAAATCTAGTTCTAGAGGCACAAGCTTATATTGATGCACAGCATAAATGAATTACTCTCAGGCCCTTGCAATTGAGTATGCAATAATTATAGCATAATGAGATAATGAAGAGACTCTGTCAGGCTTTTTTAGCAGAGAGGCTTGAGGATACAAATATTTGAAAACAGAGAATACCAATTAGTTTTCACACTACCCTATTAGTAGGACAGAGAGTCACATTTTGTCAATTCTGCAGTGAAATGAAGGCAGGAGGAAAACAAAATGCAGCTTACATCATGGTGCTTGTGTTAAACAAGTCATGGCCATTAAATGCTGGAAACAACAGAGTAATTAAAAATCAGATGTCCTTGCCAGCAGAAGGCCCCTCTGAACTGTGACACAAGTGATGTAAAGGACAGCGTTGCTGCCTAATTCCTATATTCTCTCTATTTGCTTGAAATTAGGATCCCAAAAGTGATATTTATCAGTGCTTATGTAAAAAAAAAGTATCTTAGCATCAATTTAGGGTAATTGCCATTATATTTATTTCCTAGCTGTTTAATCTCTACCAGGCCTGGAAGGGTCGATTAAACTGTATTTAAATTTATTCTGCTTCGTAGGTGTCCAGTAAAATGAACATTTATAAGTAGCTGTGCTCTAAGGTTAATTTGTTCTGTAAAATTACCCATATTTCTCCAGAGTATTCATTAGTGGAATAAAACAGAGAACTAATCTAGATGCTGAAGGATTATCTTTATTGCCGTACAGATAGCTTTGATAAAATTCCAATTGGGATTACCTCCCAGGGTCTATAAACTAAGTAGAATCTGACAAAACTCAGCTCTCAAAAAGCACAGATAAAATTACTGAGAATTGCAGGCCAATCAGAACATTAGTAAGCTATTTACTTCAGTAATTTATTGAATAGTTTTTCAATGACATTTCGATGCTCAAGAAATAACTCTACAAAGTATTATTAAGCATAAATTAAGCCCGAAATTCCATTATACCACTGAGCAAATTTCAACAATTAACATGCATTTTCAAGCAACTTTTGGCCTTTTCAGACTGAAAATAACTTAGAAATTGATAGTTCCTATAAGAAAAAAGTATATTACATCTTTAACACATGCATAGACACACAGAGAAATAAAAGAAAAATTAAAAATATTTTAGTATATATCCCTATTTGAAAATGGACATACCATAAATTTTTCTGTAATTTCCTATTTTCTTTAATTTTTGTTGTTGCGAGTATTTTAAAACTATTAACACTTTCAGATCATTTGTAGTTTTTCATTTAAATTGAGGTGAGAGAACTCTTTAAAGTCTCGAAATGATATTAAGTGATATTGGTTGATTAATGAAATTAAAGCTTCTTAAATGTTTTGTTTTAAATGCTCCAGCTGATAAAATTTTCATGATTACTGTTTATTAATGCTGATTTTCTCTTGGCTACCAGACTTGTGTCCATGGAACTGCTCTGGCTCTGTAACACTGGTAATTACATTTTCTTTAGAAGCTTATTTATTGAGAATTTCTGGTTTTTGTTCGACTATACTGAAAGAAGAGATACTTCTGAAACATTGTATGAAAATTAAATCAGCTGGCTCCACTGACGATGTTGAGAAACCTTGTGTGGTCTACCAACCCTGATGAGAAAAGTTCATATTTATATCATTTTCCCACCACATCAAACTTTAAATTTCATTTAATTTGTGTTTCTCTATTAGTTAAGGTGCTGTCGTAGATTCCATTCATAGGATGGAGATGCACTAACTCAAAGAGAGGAAATGATTAGAGGAATGCTTGTGTATCTTCTGTCACTGTCATTGGTGTTTTCGATAGTTTTTTCTTTTTCCTCATGTCTTTAAAGATATGAATTCATTTTCTCTTTCTGTTTTACTAGCATTTTAAAGCAGGGAGTGATAGGCTGGTGTAAGATGTGGCTTTCTGCTATAGCACCTTCTGGACAGTGTGTATCCTGCTATGTTCTTCAGACTTGTGACATGTAGTAAAGTGGGTACATTCATGCATTTCTGGTGGGATGGTTAATTTGTAGAAGACTTTGCAAAAGATATTGGCATTATGTAAAAATAACCTTAACTGTGTTTGCAGCACTTGGTATGGTAATTCCACTTTTATAAACTTCCCTTAAGAAAACATTTACAGTTTTTAAAAATAACATTTGTTTTCTGTTATGACCAACACATTTATAATACAGACCTTGTTAAACTAACCTAATTTATTTACTTAGTTTTAATAAAATATTATAAAGTATTTTGACATAATTTTTAAAAGGTGACAATAATCTAAAAAATACATTATATGAAATTAAGATTGCATGGATAGTATGGTCACAGCTGTGAAAATATTAGATAATGTTAGGGGAAAAATCAGCAACATGTAATAATGTCTTTAGGTAGGTATTATTAAAATGGCTGATTTAATTTCTCTATCTGCTTTTTAAAGATATGCATATATTTTTATATTTTTATATTAAGTATTCATTATCCTTTTTTATATTAAGTACTTATGATTCTTTTATGAAAAAATGTACAGTAGATGTTATTCAACCTTAAATCCCCCCTAGAAGAAATGCAGGTTAAAAAATGCATTGTTAGACATTTTGATATATTAGTAAGAATCAGGGCTCTGATACTAGGTACAGTTTTGAACCTTCTCACTTCAAACACTCTGAGACTTTGGGTAATTATTTTACCTATTGGATGCTAGTTTACTCATCTAAAAATACTTACTATAATAATGTCTAATTTATAGGATTACTGAAAGGAATGAGATAATGCATGTAAAGCATAGAGCACAGTATTAAATTGGCTCAAAAAACCCCCAAAAAGTTAGTAATAAAGTAGTGAAAATGTCAATTATGTTAATAAATAATCATAATTATGCTTCTGATAGGATGAAAAACATAGTTAAATTTCCTGAACTCAATTTTTAACCTATAGGAAAACAGCTATAAAATTCCTTACATTTTTGACATATTGAAAAGAGAATATATAGATGAGCGAATGTTAATAGAAAATCTAAATATCCATCTTGGTTAAAAAATGAATAATGGGATAATAATATTTCTAAATAACTCAAACTTTACCACTCTAGATCAAGTAACTAATTGTATTGTGAAATGTAGCTCAACAAAACAATTCTTTTCCTTCCATTTCTAATTCTGTAATACTATTTAGTAAAACTGGTTTTCCAAGTAGGACTTAATAGAGAAATTCAAGTTTTCTGAACTTTATTTTTACAGTTGTAACTTCATATGTAGTCATTTAAACATCTATGCTTAAGAGTCCTTTGATCTGATTATTCCTACATGGGTAAATTCACCTGTGAATCATTGCAGTTGGTTCATTGCTCTTTCTTTATTGTGCAAAGAGGAACTCAAGGAAAGAAAAGGAAGAGAAAGGGTGGTGTATGAGGAGTGGGTGTTATATGAACTAGACAGAAATCCAAGGATCCAGACAGAGCAAACTAGCTCCATTTTGTTTTTTACAAGTTGACCTTTCAAGTGAGAATTTCCTATGAAGAAATGTTCTTGTGTCAAAATTGCTTGAAAACAACTATTTTAAACCAATGGTCCCCATCCTGTGCACTAAGGGCCCCCATGAACAAGACCTTATTTGTAGGAGTTTGAAATCAATGTTCACACTAAATATTGTCTGAAGACTAAAAGAAAAATTATGTAATCTGCATATGTATAATATGATTTTCACCTTTATCGAGTTAAAATTGACAGATAAAATTGTAAGATATTTAAGGTGTACATTGTGATGATTTGATGTACATATACCTAGTGAAAAAATTTCTCCCATCTAGTTAACTAACACAACCACCATTTCTCATGTTTATATAGTATATATATAAAAATATAAATATAATAAAATATATATTTTCGGTGAGAATCTATTTGTAGATGATATGTTTAATAAAACTATGCAAATTTTGGTAAATAGATATTTTCTCAAAAGTAATACAATTGTAAAGTAAAGATTGTAAAACTTTAATATTTTTTTTGTAGGGAAAGAGCTATATATAGAAATCAAAAAAATCAAGAGCCTACTGTTCCAAAATTAGTAGCTATAATAGATTTTAATCTTAAGATCATCTTCTCTAATAAAAAATGTTATTTCGGTCATGAGAAAAAGGCAAAAAGTTGGTATGTTGACTGAACTGATAGAAATGTGAGAAATGACTGCTTTCTAGTTTGCCAGGTTTCAAATTGACTCAAGTTGGCATATATTCCCACCCACTTCTCCCTCTTCTATCAAATACACAAAATCATACACGTGTGCATGCACCAGACTCTCCCACCAATTTTGGTACCTGTCGCTGTACCCCCAATACATATGTGTTAAATACAGTGTTTGTAATACATATAATACATATATGACATTTAAGAAAACACTGATGAAGATCCACAAAAGTAGTTAGAAATCTTTGAACATTAAAACATTTTAAATTGGGTGAAAGGAAAATAAAGAAAGAACTTTTTATCTGATTTTGTTTATAATCCAAGTTATGAGAAGCAGACTGGAGACAAGGACCAAAGAAAAAGTTGTCTCTTGTTCTAGACGGCTCACGTCCACTCTCTTGCCATGCAGCCCTTTCTTCAGCACTGTTCACTTTGCTCTCTGCTGCAGTCACCTTTCATTTTGGTTACATCATAATATGGGCCGGGTTTAAGACGACGAAAGTTTTCTGGCATTGGATAATTCCTCACAAATCTACTGCAGGATACACTGAAAATGGGACAAATGGCTGCAACTTTTTTTTTTTTTTTTTTTTTTTTTTTTTTAGCCTGGAGATCATCCTAAATGCACATGTTTTATGATCTAGTTTTTAGCAAACATTGCCAGGGGATACTTCCTCATCTTACGAGAGGTTGGGGTCAGAGAGTCAGTTAAGCCAGTTTCTCTCTGGTGGGTAATTTTAGTTGTGAAACTTGGTAGAAGAACATACTTTTATTTTTCTGCCTGGTGTGATTATTTTAAAAAGCAACAACCAAACTCAATATTTTATTTAACTATGAAACCTAGGAAATCCATCCTTCATTAGTGTCAATGCTAGCAGTCCTCACAGACTTCTAGCTCTTTCAAATTAAGAATATAAATGATACTTGGTTGATTTTTCTGAGTTTTAAAATTTCAACCTGAATATACTTCAGGCATTTTTTATTAAAAAGTGAAGTTCAAGCAAGATAATTAGTTTTAGCTCATATTTCTCAAAAAAAAAATTCATTATAATGAACTCCAATTTTATTTCAAGCAGTTCTTCTAAAGTGACTTATTGAAAACCATTAGGAAATAAAATAATAAGATTTTAAAATAAATGAAAAGTGCTCCTAATTGATATATTAATTGATTGTACTGGTACACAATGTAAAACACTTTATTTTTCTTTCAGTGTAACAATTATTTTATCAACCATAAATTCTGTTCTTTTATCTAATTATAATTCATCAGTATAAAATTGTTTATTCTTAACTCAACTGAAATAATAAAATACTAGGAAGAATACTTGAAAAAGCACTATCATCTAGAGGTAAACACATCGATGGCTCTGTGAAGATAATAGACATACTCAGATTTTTCAAATTACAAGTTTTTAGTGTATACTTTGATACTTTAACAAATACTAGGGAAATAATTATTATATATACGCTTTTAAGGAGAGTTAGTCCTTCATAAGTAGCATGATTTTTTATCTTATGCATGTGAAAACATTAAATATAGATATACTAGTTATTAAAATTCAAAAGTAGATAAATAAGGAACATGTTACTTTTTTAATAAGCCCAGTTATTTCTTAGAGTTAAAGCAAAAGGAAACCATTAATTTTTAAAGACTGAATATATAAGAAAAAAGGAAAGGCAGAATCATTTAGGAATAAAATTACTCGCCAAATAATGCAGTTTTTGAATATACAATGTTGTATTAAGATAGGTAAGTTTTTAGGCAAATCTAACTTTCTATAGAATTTTAAAATAATCTTTTGAGTATTTACTTATGAAATGGTAGTGTGAGTTCCCCAGACAAATAACAGTAACTTAAAAGTGACTCATTGACAGTATTTAAAAATATTTAAAATATTTAAATGCAACCATTCAGAGTTTCTGGAAAATTTGCTAAGGACATACAGAAAATAAAGAAACATTTATTAACCTACTAAATATTAAGAAGGACAGTGAGAGTCCGTGGCATTTGCGCCACAACCCACACCTGAGTTCCTCCTCTTCCCATGTCTGCATATCAGAAACTCCCTTTGCAGTCGTAGAGCCAATGAGATAGTTTTCCTCTCCCTCCAGTTTCTGAGATGGGGAGTCACCAGTGTTTTTCATGCTTCCTGCGCTTCCCCTTCCCCCAACACACACACCTCAGCTCTCTATACTCAAGGCTAAATTTCAGGCACTTATGCTCAATAATAGGTCAGGAGCTCCCTCTTTTTGCAGTCCCCACTCATAGTATGGAGGCTTTATCTCACAGATGGTAAACCAAGAACACTGGAAATCTTTCTGATTTGTAGTGAGACACTTTTCTGTTTAAATGTTTATGCATCCATTTAGCAAACATTTATTGCACTCCTATGATTCATGTATTCTTTCATTCAACAAATATTTATTGAGCACCTACCATAGGCTAAGTGTTGTGCTAGACATAAAAGAGAAAGTAATAAATAAAGACACTAGTTCATTCTGTATGTTTTCATTTTAAATAGACCTGTGGAGTCGTATAAGAAGGTCAAGATCAGTATGATAAAATTGATCACTGTAATTAAAAGTAACTAAACTTAATCTTAAGGAGATAAGTGAAGTCATATAAATGCACACTCAATAGTTGATTTAGTGATACCATATCATTCCATATATTGCATTAAGGACTTTATTCTGGACACAGGCTGTATGGGATTACACAGAAACTCTGTCATACACTAGTTATGATCTGGGAAATACTATTTAACCTCTGTTGCTCACTTTCTTCTTCAAGCGAATTAGCAATAGCATCTATGTATCAGGTTGTTGCGAGGATAAAATGTGATATGATACAGATATAGTTCCTAACAGATAGTTGCTGCTGTTTCTCTTGTTATTTTCTTCTAGAATTCTTGCTTTAAAGAAAACAGTTCTAATGACATCATAGCCACCACTATGCTTTGTGTACAGGCATTTTCATTCCTGAGATATATTTGTTTCTGCTATAGAATTGCTTATGTCTATGAAACTCATCTCCTGGGAAAGTCCCCTCTTTTTTTTTTTTTTTTTTTTTTCAGGTGGAGAATTGTCTTTCATAGGTTTCCAGGCTTAATCTATTATTGATAATCCTGAAACTTGTGACTCTACTGACATGATAAGAACCAGTGTGGTCACATGTACATGCAATTTTGTTCCCCAAACATTGAATGCATTTCCTCAGATAGTAAAAGTTCCAGATTTCGAGAAGCATTTGGTTCTGATGTATATACACATTTTTCTATAGTAATAGTATATACCTATACTTTAAGGAAGGCTGAGTTGATTTTTGAAACAAGTGTACCTTCAATTTGAGCTGAATCTTTTCCTTCTCTATCTTGCTAGAACAGTTTGTGTTTCTTCTCTTAAATTTTTCTTTTCTTTCTTTCTAAGCCACTTATTTGTCTAACATCACGTTCTAGATTTTATCTAGATGATTCTCTCATGGTGAATTATATGAAATCTATGTTTGGAATCATGCGAACCCCTTCAGTTCTTACATTTAAGGGGGAAAAATACTGAAGCAAGACAGACACATGAGATTAAATATAACAACAATATTTTAAAGTAAAAGTCTGAGCGAACAAGGGAGTAAAAGATAACCTCAGGATCCTGAAACAAACCACAATTTGAATGAGCATAAAGATGATAAGCTGAACAAAAAAAAGGAGAAGTGATGAGATTTTTAGCCCAGTTATTTAGCCAGGCTAAAGTTCTACACTTTCACTGAAAGGATGAAGCAAAAATAAAAATAAAAATTGTCCACCAACAAAATGAGACAGCTAGGAATCTTATCTGATCCACCTTGGACCCTGGATGGAGCTCTCTGAGATGGAACGTGTTCAGGCATTTCTGCTCTCCCTCTGTTGGACACTGCGTCATCCCCTTCTTCATAGTTGCAATGTCACTTCTTCCTGCTTCATTTCTGCCTCAGTAGCTTTGGCTCACATACATATGCAATTTAGAGTTTATATTTTTATTGTCTCTGGGCCTAGATTTAGTGACTTCATTCTCATCCTTCTGAATATATTCCTGGAGGAAAGGTGGCAAGAATCAGAACTAAGCTGCTGACATGTGTCTACCAGAATAGGAAGACCCTAAATGAGGATTGTCAAAGATAACTAGCCTAGTCTACTGCATTATCTCCAAATCAAATACCTCTCTTATTTTATTTGCATTTTTCCTCTTGCCACTTTAATACCGTCTTCTTCAGACACTCTGTATGTGTTTTTTTTTTTTTTTTTTTTGCCTGGCTTTGTTATTCCCCAAATTCATTTTTAGGTTTCTTTTAACTCCATACTCAGAAGCCAGGCTAACACTTTGGACTGGTTTACAATAACAAAACCTATGCCAGAAGCTCTGCACTTGTTGAAGAAAATATTTCAGGACTAAATATTTAAAAAGCGATCAAAGGTTACTACTTGGTATATCTAAGAACAAATCATGCCACACGTACTTCATTTTCTTTATTAATAAGGATAGTAGAATATAATTTTTCAGTTCTACCTAATCTTTTCAGTTCAGGTAAAAATGACAGTAATCATGCAGCTGTGTCAGGTTATACTGAAAGTTGAGTTGACCAGCATCTAGCACAGATATGTTCCTTGGGGGTACATTGAAAGTCCACGGAAAAAAGTTTGGGGAACTTTTCCCACAGAATAACAGACTCTGTAGTTCAATATGAGTTTGTATGATATTAGTTACACAACAGATTGCTATAATTAATTAGTATATTCAAAATGTTTTGAATAAATAACTTAATACCATGCTTTGAAACTTCTAACTTCAGCCTGGTCGTTTTCATTTCTATGAATGTGCAATCATGTGGGAGAAAATAGATCTTTTGTAAGAATTTAGAGGTCAGGGTGACTTGGTCTCACAAAATAAAACAAAACAAAATTCCTGAGAATTGAACTGTGAAAATAATTTGTACTGAGAAAAAAGCAAGTTAGAATATAGATATGTAAATTATACCGTGCAGAATACATTTGCTAATCACCTACACTGGCAAGTCACTGCCTCATGGAATTTGCATGCTAATGAGGACGAATAGAAGATGTTCAAATAAACGAGATGCACAGAAAATAATAAGTAATGATAACTACTGTGCACATAATATTCCCCAAAAATTGTTTCATGAAATTGAGGACATTTTCTACTTTCAATATTAATGTTTCGTAAGTCATGTTTTCTTTACTGTTAATTTTGACTTTTAACAGTGTGTCATCAATTGTTAAATTAGTTAATTTGACTTTAACAATACTTGGAGTGAGAGAAATTTTATTTCTATCTTATTTCCAAAGAAGTAGTTATTTTTTCTGCTGTTCTGAAAGATGTTTTATATTCTATTTATTTTTCTTTTCAGGATTAGTTTTAGGTGTTTAAGTCCTATTTCTTGACTCTATTTTCTAGGTACAACTATCTTATCTTTTGTATAGCTAATTCAGATAAGCAAAGAACCAATTTCCAGAGGTTTTTCCTGGAAAAACCTTGAATCGACCCTTGAAAAATACATCTTATTTTATATAAGTTCCAGTATCTTGAGAAAGAGAGTTGCTTGGAACCAATTCTTGCAGCATTTCTAAACTGATCATATGCAAATATGGAAATGAGATTCACAGTGATTTGTTCTCTGTCAAGGAATTTGACAATACAAGAAGCAAACCATGAAATATAGAATCACATGTTGTTTTCACCTTCTAGAATTAGAAAAGACCCAATTTCAACATGGTCTCCAATTCCAGCTGTATGTCTATATAAAGGGAAAAACAAATAAAAACATGATATCTTTAACAATGTAATAATTGTAAGACTCAAGAAGAACTTAGAAGATAGCTGGTTTGCAGACTATAGAATGATTCCTAAGCAACACGGAAACTGGGAATCTACTATGAAGGGCAGTTTCTTCAGCTCTAATTCACTATGAAATACAGTTTACACAAACATACATTACACACAATACACATATATACATACAAGTGAATACATACAAAACACACAATACACATATATACATACAAGTGAACACATGCTGAAATAAATATATGTGGAGACATGAAACAAAAAAAATGAGTAATGAAAGGACAATTTTGCATGCTGAAAGAACATTTCTCTTAAATGTATTATTGTTTTTTAGTGTTTTGAGTAGATTTTTTAGTTTTCTGATTATGAAATTGGTATATATCATAGAAATATGAATAATTCAGAATACCTCACAGAAGAAAGTAAAAAAGCCTTTAACCTAACATGAAGAATCAATTTGAGGATTTGACTCAAGATGTGTATGTGCATGTATATGAGCACATGAATACAAATGTAAATTAGAAATTGCCAAATTACCAACATACTATGGGTATTTTTTTCATAATTAAGTATCCCCCGCACTTTTATGTATGTTTAACTATCATCTAGATAAACCTATTATTTTAGCAATTTATCTATTGCCAAGGTTTTAATTCTTTCTAATACTTGTTCTATCTAAAATAGCTCTGTAGTAATTATGTTTATCTATTTTATGGTTACCATAAGAGAGAAAATTCCTAAATGTGGAATAGCTGGGACAAAGAATCCATGTTTTAATTGTGTTTGATGTAAACTGCCAAGTTTGTTTCAGGGAATCTAGAAATATCATACTATTCTGCACTTGTAGCAGCAGCACTGGGAGTTGTTGATTTCTTCTTGCACCTGCTATTATTGGAATTTAGGATTGTTTTAATTTTTGCAAATTGGATTAGGGCAATATCTCTTGGCATCTGTACATCTACTTTCTAAATTCCCTGTTATTTTTTCCCACATTTATTGGTTTCTTCATCTTTTCCTTAATGATTTATAATTCTCTTTACTATCAGGTATATTAAGCAAGATGTGCATATATGAAGTAAATCTTCAATTTTTGTTTTCATTCATATTCTACCTTTATATCCTGTTTTATAATGTGGATTATAAGAAATGTCCCAGTGACATAAGATAAATGCACCCCTGTATTTTTGGCTAGTTTGCTAATTATGATACTCTCTACATTTAAAATATTTTTTGAAGAATCAGTTTTTTACTTTATTTTATTTAACACAGAAAACCAACTGTCTACATATCATTTGATCAGTGTTCTACATTTTTGTATAATCTTGAAACGCCATCATTTGTGTGCAAATGAGCAAACACATGTAGGCAGTTATGTACAAACCCTTGCACACAATCTTTTAAGAAGCTTTTCATTCTGGTTAAAAATCTACTTATATATACTTAACAATGTAAAATATTTTAATATATTTTTATATCCAGATAATGCAAATCTCTTCTCATTACTATTCACTTTTATAATTTTCTTGACAATTCTAATGGAAATTATTTTCCTCAAATGAGCTCACATATCATTTTGCTTGGTTACAGCAGGATATTGGGACTTTTAATCAGACTATAATGAATTTAGATACTAATCTGTGGACAACTCATAGAGGTTTCTCAGAACAGTTTACTACAGTGACTTATAAACCAGAAAATTTTAAATACGATGAGACTCTTTGGCATCTGTAAAGATAAGCTTTTTTTTTTCTCCTTTACTTTGGTATATTCATATAATAAGTATTATTACTAATATTGATTAATACATATGTAATAGACAATCTAATATTTTGAAAAATAATATACAAAGTACTTAATAGTATCAGCCATCTTAAAAAAAAAAGAATGGATGTTGATCTCATATTTCTCTACTGACAGAGTTTAAGTTACAGCTTTATTTTTTATTTGAACAGGAGCCTCTGCCACCCCCACCCATCAGCCTTTATTACCTACAGCTCCACAAAAGTGCCCTTTAAGACCTTATGAATAATACCAAGGGACAGATCTTTCTGAACCCAAATACCAATTTTATGTGCTCATGGTAACCTCTTGGCAGCATTCCAGGGCAAAGTTTTTCCATTATACCCCACTTAATTTGACTTCAACCTCACTGGCTTTCCATCCTTTGTCTTCTCTTACTCTTTCTCTTCTTCAAGAAGGACTCTAATTTTTGGAATGCTGAAAGTTTCTGGCTTCCCCCTACTCTTTTCTGTTTTCAATGATCTTACACAGTGTCAAGGTTTCATATATTTATGTCTTTCTAGTTTTTTTTTCCCCAAACCCTGAACTTCACCCTAAATTTCGGAGGCATAAATGTTATACTATTATTTTAAGATATTAATGAGTTATACCTATCACATATATTATTTAGGGATTTTTAAAAACTCTATATCCTCAATATTGGTCTCTGAGCCTTTCCATGCTATATTTAGCATGTGTGTTTTTGAGACTATGTTAATTTAATACAGTTTAAAAAATTTGTATAATGCTCTGTAACAATATAAGTAGTATGGAACTTATCTGTTAAATTAAGCTCATACATTTTTTAATAAAATAGATAACTCTCCAGAAAATATGATTTGGTAAAATTCACTCAAGAAAAAGGAACAATATGAAAATAGCATTTAATTTTGAAATTAAAGTACTATCAAAAACTTTTCCTCAAAAATTTTTTGGTCTCAAATAAAAAATTATTTTTATATTTAATTACAGTGTCTTAGCCTATCTATATTATTTTTCACATTTGAATCTGTGATTGATTTGTAAGAAATCTGGCAGGAGAAATAGGCAAGGAAAAGATTACAAAGGGCATGGTCGAGCAATCAGTGTCAAGGTGAACCATTATCTTGATGGAACAAAGATTCACTGAAAGTTATTAAGCATCAGAGTGATGAAACAGGTTTGTATTTTACAAAGTCTTCCCCACAAGAAGTTGGAGGATGGGCTGATATAAAAGATAAGATTTTTTTCAGGTAACAGTAAGAATTGCTTTGTACGTTGGTATTGAAGGAGAGCTCTACTTTCACAAATAATAATATATACCATTTAATAAGAGTAACTGTGCCAGGCACTGTGCTAAGTGCTTTATGTGTATTGTCTCATTTAGTCTGTTGAGTAAGTGTTACTATGATTTGCATTTCCTAGATAAGCAGATTTTAGTACAGGCATATAGGCCACACTTTCCACACCACATAGTTACTGAATAGTAGATATAGGATTTGAACCCAATAAACTCACCCCAGAAAGCTCAGTTTGATGTGTGTAAATTCCAGTTCTCCAATATATCTCGGCAGGGGGAAAAAGAGAAGTAAATGTATAAGAAGAGAAGTAAGGTATTAGGTATAGGAGTGGGGAATGTTTAATTGTTTGCAATTATTAATAGAGCACTTTGGTTATGCCTACATGCTAGAATTGCAAGCCTGTACTTCTTGGAGGATGGTGGAACAAATCATCAAGATAGTGGTATTTAGTAGGAAAAGATTCATTGCATTTTCAGCTGTGAATGTTGAGTTATTCATGGGAAGAAGTATCAATCAGGCTATTAGGTAAACTACTCTCATCTCAAGAGAGAGATATGTCTAGAGGATATAATTTACAAAGATATCATCATGTAAAGTAATAGTCGAAATTGTGGGCATGGATGAATTTTCTATGAGAAAGAATTTAGGCAAATATGAAAAAATAACCCAAAATAACGTTTCTAGCAAACACACATGTAACAGGAATTGTACGAATGTAACCTATTAGATATCATATTACGAACTAATTGAAAGATGTTGATAAATAAGATAAATAACTAAGAAGAAGGATATCAAAGAATACAGAATATTCCTCATGTCTGAAAGGAGTATTCTAAGACTGGAATAAAAAGTGGACATTAAATGTGGAAAACAGGAAAGATATTCTGAGTGACCTTTTGCAAAATTATTTAAGAGGAGTTTCTTCAGAAAGCTAAAGCCACATTAATTAGTGTAAGAAGGGAATTACACTGAGAAAAGAAATCTAGTTGTCCATTTGCAGATGATGTGATTTTATATATAGAAAACACGAAATACCCCATAGAAAAACTGTTAGAACGAATAATTAAACATGGTAAAATTGTGAGATACAAAATAAAAATAAAAAATCAGTTGTGTTTCTGTACACTAACAACAAACTCTTTGAAAAGGAAATTAAGAAGACAGTTCTAATAGGAGGATGAACAACATAGAAATAGAGATAAATAGAATGACGAGTAAATATAGGAGCCATGATAAAAACATAAGAAGACCAAAATATACAGAGTGATGAGGGCGTACTTTATTGAGGATTTAAGGGTAGGTGACCATAGGAATAGGAACTGTCTATAATACATAAAGAATCACCAAAGGCGAGAATCAGAGAGGCTCAGAAAAAAGGCCAGGATGAGTGTGACTTGAGTGTGTGAGACAATCGAGGATTTACGAACATCGAAGAGGAAAGGCTAGGTAGGGACCATTCCATGCAAGGCCTCACAAGTAAGAAATTTGTCTTTTATTCTAGTTTCAATTGAATATAAAACAGTGTAAATCAGAGGACTTTGTAATTACATATCTTATTTGATTCTGTGGTTTCTAAAGATGTATATTAATATTTATAATTTTGCCTTCTTATAAATGAGAATGTTAACAAAAGGAGTATTATTAGAACAAATAATAATTTAAAACCTAATTTATTTTTTGTTATCTTATGGAAATTGAAATAGAGTTGTAATAATTTGGGTATAAATAAGGAGCTCTCTTATTTTATATATTTACCACTCTGCTACTACATCAGCCATTTATTCAAATCATCCAAGTAAGAGATTGGGGTCAACTCTTAACGAAATTAGAGTCATCTACAGCACAACTGAAGCTTAAATGCCTTAAATACTATCATTGGAAATAGTTTTCTAAAAGAATATTCAGAGGACTAAGAAAGGTTATTTGCTATCTTTTTTCCTCTTTAATCTTCATAAGACTGTAATAACTAAAGAATAGCACTGAAATTATAAGAAATGGAAAAAAAAATATTGGATTTAACAAGGTAAACGTCTCCCATAGACCTCAAAACCTGGTAAAGGTTTTCATATTTTTTACTTTAGGGTGTGTGTGTGTGTGTGTGTGTGGCCGCATTAGGGTACAGAATTACCCAGTACTGGATTCTTATCACACTAGAAGATTTCTCTCCTTTTCTTTTTTTTTGCTTGGGACTAACACTCTTTGAAAAGTGTGTTAGGATACATGATGTGTGTGTTGCTATATAAAAATAAATGGCTTTGTATCATAGGCACTTTTCCTTTTGAAGTATTTTATGGAACTTCCAAGATGGTCTAACGAATAGTAGATGAGGTGTGTCTCACAACAAATAAGTTAGAGTATATTCTCTCCTTGAACTGAATGCATAATGCCTGTTAATGTGAATTAATATTTACAATGTAAACTTTTAAAATATATCAGTTACTGCAAAATAATATGCAACAAAATGAACATCTTATGAGGAAAGTATTTGGGGTAATAAAAGAGATAAGAAATGGGAATGGATACATAGTAATTTCATGCCAGAATATTTCTAATAGTTTTTCTTGAGCAAAGCTCTCCTTTAAAACTATTTAAAGATTAAAATAAGGATTTGTATGTGTGCATATGTTTGTATGTGTGTGCATGTGTGGCTGTTCTAAAAAGCTGAAGTTATACCTGAATTATTTTCTTTAAAGAACAGCAGAAGCCACATTAATAATTTATTATTCTTTCCAATTTATCACAAATATTCTAGTCATATAAATAGCTTTGAACAGATATGGAACATAACAGATGTTCTAGTCCACTTTAACTTCTTAGAAAGATGTAAGTAAATTTTTTTTTCCACTAACATTATCTGATGTACTTTTCATGTCATAGACAGATTCTTACTGGGATGTGGAAGTGCCTGCTTGGACCAATTTATTTTCTCTACTGGCTTATCATATTATCTCAAATTCTCTTTATTAAGATCCCTTTTAAAAATCAAAGCATTGTGCCTCTAGAAAGATCCTTAAAGCAAGATTAATGTAAAATCTAAAGTCATTATTTTGTCTCTTATACTATATTGCATATGAAAATGAGCAACAGAAATTAAAAATCTTCACACCTACCCCCCAGGCAGTGGAACTAATAAAAATTGTCTTGTGATATGAGAAGAAAGGTTGGATTGTGAAGGAGAAAGCAGGGAAAGGAAAGAAGTAAATGTGTGAGGAGGTGTAGGCCCAGGTAAGACACTGCAATCACATTCTTAAGCAACAAAAACTAATCTTTTTGGTTTTGTATTTTCACTTTGGACAAAGCATGATTACTCTGAGTATGTGTTGTATTTGGTATATCTGAGGATATGTGGATGAGAATATAAGTGTGGTGTGAAACTTTCCCCATCCTATATCACTCTGCTTTTTCCATCTGAAGAAACGAAGTGTAGCCATGCAAATATTTTTTTTTGTTGTTGTTGTTTTACCCTCAAATAGAAGTCAATGAATTGTTGAAATTAAAAATGGTAAAGAGGCCCCAGCTGTCTTCCAAATGGGATTTCTGGATCCCTGAGCATACATGAAAGTCTCTCAAGAGCAAAGATTATTTTAGGATAGGGCTTTTTCATCTCAGCCCTATTGACATTTGGGGCTACTTTATTGTTTGCTGTAGGATGAAGGGGTTCAGAACAGGTCTCCGCAAGATGTGCCACTTTGGCATGTGGATTATTTTGAGCTGAAGGAAATTGAGAACTTGCAGGCTCAGGAGAAATTTCTTTCTGCCACTTCCTTAACTATTTAGAAGAATCTAAATTGGGAATCTTACCCATAATAAGAGTTATAACTTTTATAACAAATAATTTTTTAGACCTTTTTATATGACAAGGCAAACATTTAATTGCTGAACATATGCTCTTTGTACTGTCCTGCAAACTACCCTTCTCTCCTCTGAAGCCTTCGGCTCTTACCTCATTTTTTAGTTCAGAATGTCATGTATGTCTCATTTTACCTTTCTGTCCCTGACCTTCTCGTGTGTAGAGTGTCTGACTCTCTTACGTATATGAAGGCTTCCATACTTATGTATGTAATTCAATTTTGTGATTTTTCATTGTTAATGATTCTCATGTCAATTTAATTATTAGACTTGCTAAAAGAACATTGATCCTTATGGGGTCTGCTAATCTCCCAGTTTGAGTTCTTGGTTCCTGCATAACTGTGGATTTAATGATAAATCAGACCTGTGTTTGCTGTCAAGGAGCTTTTAGTCTAGTTAGTAAATCCAAAAGCTCAAAACCAGATCTTGATTAAGGGTTGTAAGAATTATGACAAACTAACTAGCTTTTAAAAAATCACAGGAGGAAGAAATTACTTTTATAAGAAAGAAAAGAAGAATTGGGTAGAAAAAAAACACATTGTAGAGTGGGCTGAATTTAAACTGGATTTAGAGGTGAATGGGGGTAGTTTGTAATGAAAGACAGAAAAAAGGAAAAGAACCACACCAAACAATAGCATGAACAACTAAATGATAAGAGGAAATTACCATCATATACTTGAAAGAGGAACTAAGTTAAGAAAAATGTTATTAAAATATATATTGAAATGACAATACTCTAGAAACACAGTTATAATTGGCCAAATAATTGGCCAAAAAATAGTGCCTATTGCGTAGTTGAGAATAACTTTACATTTTCTTATTTTCCATTTATTAAAAAGAAAATCATATGTTTTTATTAATAATCTTAATAAAATGAGCCAGGCCATATTAGAAAGCCTTATTAAATATTAGATTTAATTTGTCTATGAATACAGAAACATTCATGTGGCATATATAATTTAATACACTAAAGAATAAAGCAGTTTATCATTAGTACCTCAAGTTATCTCCGGTCCTCTAAATGTCTGTTTCATACTTGTTAGCCTAAAGAACATTGAGATAAATTTTTATTCCTTTTAGAAAATAAACAGGTAGTGAGATTATTATGAATTTATTAATTTTTAGAAGATCATAATGAATTTGTCTTAAGGGTTTAATTTTTTTAATAATATAAAAATTTTTAGAGATTGTTCAATCTTTCACTTGCTGTTTAGCATGTAGTTGCCTGCCACAGTAGTTCATAAATAAAACATTTCAATAAATTCTTCATAAAAGGGTATTTCTGCATTAATATGTGAGCTCAGGATGGAGCTTTGTTTTAATACCCATTCATTGTTGAAAAGGCACTTACTCATAGTGCATTTCTTTGACATATAGTAGTAGATAGAACTCTTTTTTATCTTGGATATGTTAGTAACTAGTGAGCTCTCCCTTTCAAAATGGTCCCTGGAGAAAGACAAAACGTGAGAGATCTTATATCATTTGTAAGTGCACTCTGGAAAAAAAAAAAAATATATATATATATATGTGTGTGTATACACACACACACACATATTGCTGATATTACTGCTTACTAATTTGGGAGCTTTTACAGATTAACTATTAAAAAAAACACATAAATAATTCAGTTTTTATGATCATCATGTCCATTGAGATGAGACAAGTTCTTTATTATTATGCATGCATATATACAAGATCATATATTTATATTTCTACACCATAAGTGAGCTTTGGATACTTCAGAAATTCAAAAAGGGAATATTAAGCCCAAGATTAAAGTATTAAAATAGAATAAAATGAATTTTTTCACATTTTATATATGCACAGAATATTTTGAATACTTAAAGTCTAAGTACATTAAGCTAACCAGGGTGGGTTACTGTATCAATTTATATTTTTGAATATTGAATATTGAATTCAGTTGAGAAATAGAGCTGTATTAGTGAAATAAAATATCGTTATCTCAGATAAAGGAGATTGATAATCACATGACGCTATATGTTTATGATCATTATGACCTCCATTACATGAAGTTGCTAGATTTCAAATGGAATGTATCTATGATCTCCTTTATTTACTTATTCAATCTTTTAAATATAGATATATAACCCAAATGTGCAGATTAATGTTTGTGTGTCTTTTTATTGAACTCTAGACTCCATAAGGACACAGACCACGGCTTTCACCTTCATACTAAGAGTCTTTTTAGAATGCTTGTGACATAACAAGTACTAGATAATAGAGTTGCTCTAAATAATTAATATCAGAGAATAAAGAGCAAAATGCAGTATTGAAATAAGATAATATAGCAGTTCCCTCTTATCAGTGGTTTTTCTTTCCATGGTAGCAGTTACTAGTGTTCAACTGTGGTCCAAAAATAATAAATGAAAAATTTTAGCCAATAAACAATGAATAAATTTTTAATTGTGCATTGTTTTGAGTATCTCCTTTCACTTCATAGGCATTGTATCATTTCACATCATCACAAGAAAAAGAAGGCTGAGTACAGCAAAGTAAGATATTTTTAGAGAGAGACAACACTCATATAACTTTTATTACAGTACGTTGTTATAATTGTTCTATTTTATTATCAGTTGTTATTGTTAATCTCTTTTCCTAATTTATAAGTTAAACTTTTTCATGAATATGTATATATAGGAAAAATACATAGTATAATTAGGATTTGGTACTACCTGCGGTTTTAGGCGTCCACTAAGGGTCTTGGGATGTATCCCCTTCATATTAAGAGGGGGAAATACTGTACACTTTCTAAATACACAGTTTACCAAATAGATATATACATTTTAAGTTGAATATACTTAAAATATGTATATAAAATTATTATAAGAGGTAGTGACACATAAAATAGGTATAGCAGGAAATGATCAACTCATAATAATTGATCAACCATATTTTTAAAAGTATGAGCATATATATTTTGAAATACGCAGTTCTCATTTCAGATCTAAAAATTAGTTGTAGAACTTAATATCCCATAATTAACACACATGCTTTAAAAGTCTTGGAATATTTATATATTTCATCAAATTCTACACTCTAGTGAGGTCTCAAAACATATCCAAAATCCAAAATCAAATACTCTGATCTAAATGCAACTAAAAGGTGTTCACAAAGATTTATCAAAGATGTAGTGCACGAAATATTTGGAGCCATAATGGAGATAAATATAGTAGAAATAAGAGTGAAAGATCTTAAGTTGAAATGGCACATAGTGTGCTAAAGAGGAGATTTAAAAAAACTTAGATCTAGATGTGGTGATATTTTCAAATATGCAAAGAAAGAGTAAAATAAGTTTAAAATAAAATTTCTCCAAAAATATATACTATCATTTATAAAGGAACAAGGATAAGATGCACATCAATTTTTTTTAGCTGCACCAGTGGATATACGAAGATAACGGATCAATATTTTTTTCAAATATTAAATAGTACTTAGAATTTAGAATTTTTCTAGTTACACAATCAAATCCAATAGTTTTAAAAAGAAAATTTTACAACCATATTGTTTTTATTCTATATATACAAAAAATAAATTTATAGATTTAATTCTCACATTGACAAAATAAAAATACTGCAATTGTTTAAATAGATAAAAAAAAACATAATAGGACAAAGGAAAGCAGTTTTAGGCTTTCAAGGTGGAAAGCTGTGGGAAGGTAAATATATGGCAGGAAACTAATGGAGTAAGTGTGTGTGTGTAGATTCTTCTGGGGCCACCTCTGTTAAAGAAGAATTTAGATCCTCCTTTTAGGTTGAAAAAGGATAGAGAGAGCTTTCCCTATATTTGCTACTTCTTAATTGCCTTGAACTCAAAATAATTTTTATATTAGAGGCATATTTTGAGGTAACTTTATTTTCTTCAATTCCTTCTTTAATACCTTTCCTGTCTTTACGCAGATTCAAATTTCTGACATATGATTTCCCTCTCCCTCAAGAACTTTTAACATTTTTTGAAGGACAGGTTTGCCAATGGTGAATTTCCTTAGTTCCTCTTTGTCTGAGAAACTTTATTTCTCCTTTACATTTGAAAGATAGTTTTGTTGGATATAGAATTCTAGTTCGGTGAACTCCAGTTTGATGAATTCTTATTTCAACACTAAACACTCCACTCTCCTCCCATGTTTTCTGATTGGAACTCCAACATAATTATTATCCTTGTTTCCCCATAGGTAAGATGCCCTGACACTCAACTTTTTAAATATTTTTCTCATAGTCTTGGGTTTTCAAGCAGTTTGAATATGGTATGCTTCATGTTTTAAATTTGTTTTTGTTTTGTGTTTGGGGGTGATTTTTTTTTTTTTTTTTTTTTTTTTTTGCTTGGCAGTCTCTGAGCTTTCTGGATATGTGGTTTGGCATCTATCATTAGTCTCAGAATACACTCAGTGATCATTACTTCAAATATTTCTTCTGTTCTCACTTTATTCTTTCTCTGGTATTACAAAGCTACATGCTAGAACTTCTGAAATTGTCCCACTGTTTTTGGATGTTTATTTTTTTTCTCTGTCAACCTACCTTCAAGCTCACTAATTTTTCCCTCTACATGTTAAATCTCATAATAAGCCCATCATGGCAGTCTTCATTTCTCTTTCGGTGTTTTTGATTTCATGCATTTACTTTTAATTCTTAAAGTTTCTATCTTTCTATTTACATTGCCGTGTGTTTCTGCATACTATCTACTGTTACCATTAACATTTTGTGGATGACAAAGGGGTGCTGTAATAAATCTAACTGAAGTAAACTCACAGGGTGATCTGATCATAAGTTCCTAACTGGGCAGGTCGTGGATGGTGGTGTCACACCCCAGGCACAACATTTCTTTAGTAGTAGGTTTACCTTTGCCTTAAGCAAGCCCATTCCATTGTATTCGTGTATCTAGGTTAACACGTCTTCACAGTGCCTCTTTTTTCGACCCCTTGGAAGGATAACCACCCTCAGGATAGCACATGATCTTTTTAACTATGCTGTAATTCAGTCCCTACCTTGCTTTCTCCCACCTTCATGTAATCTTTATGTTTTTTCTTTAGTTCCAAATGCATTTTAAAAAATCTGAAAAACTGTCATTCTCAGAAGCATTTAAGGTCTTCCTTCCTAGTATTGTCAGTTTGGTTCAAATAAACACATAAAACTTCTCTGCAAGTTTAGACTTTTTTTTTTTTTGTCAACAGTGTTAACTGTTTTAAATTCTGTCTCATCATCACAACATTTTTATTGTACTTTTCTGCTTTTGATAATTGCTTTTTCTCTTTAGACTTCTATTTCTTGACTTTTGTCATGCCCTATAATATTGAGTAAAAGTCAGACATGTCGTATTAAGTAATAGGACCTGAGGTAAATAGAGCCTTAGTGTGAGGATTTATGTTAATTTGACTATAAATTGGGATGCTTAATATTTGTAGTAAATATAGGCATCAGAGGCTTCGAATTCTTCTAGGATCCTTGCCTTTGTCTCCCCTTCTAACTTTGGGCTTCCCTTAGTACATCTTAGGGAAATGCTGTGTCTTGTCACTTTTAGCCAAAACCTGCAATTAGCATCCTGGAGTTCTGCTGGTATAGTGGTGAGATGTGGGAAACAGGGAACATTCTATAATTTTTTTAAAAAATAAATTTCAGACATTAGTGAGACTGTATCTCAGGGGTACTTTTTCACAAGCATTTTGCTAACACTGTAGCTTTTCTCCCTGCTCTCTGTTCCTATGCCTGACTTCACCCTTCTAAATGTTTCCTGGATGTTTATACCCCTTATTACTATGCTCCCCACCCCCTTAGATAAGATAGGAAAAGTGCAGAGAGGGTGGAATGGAAGGGAACGCTTTCATTTTGAAAAACGTTTTCTTCTGTAGAGTAATTCTTTGTTATGGAAAATGTTCTGGGTGTATTTCACAAAGATTGTTCACTGAGGGGAGCTGAAGTCCTACTTTCTTGTCCATGCTCTCCTGGCGTGGAGCTTAATTAAAGTTGAACCAGAGGCAGGAAAAGTAGAAGTGGGTCACTGGTCAAATGCCAAAGACTCACAGTGTTCTTACCATGCTTTAGTAAATTTTCTTAAATTATTCTTCATTTGCTGAATGGATAAATCTGAGTCTTTGAAAGATTTTTAAATTTTACCAATTTTGCTATAAAGTGATTCCAGAGAGTTCCTCATGTTTCAATTCAGTTCTAAAAGCAGAACTTCTAAACTTATTTTTATATCGTTCATATTGAGTAGAATAAGTATACATTACTATAGGTGGAAGATTGGTGAAAGTATGAAATAGAGAGATGAGCACTATCTTTGAAGGCACACACAGTTGGATTTGATACAGTGTTCTGCTGTCTACCACCAGAGCAGCCCAAGGCCAATTACATATTAGGCCCAACTTTGCAAAACTGGCACAGAGACTTTTAAAGATTTTATCTAATAGTCCCATTTTAAAATGCTTGTATTATTGGCATCTAACTATCTCTATTTTCCATTGAAACATTAAAGTTTTTAGTTAAAACAACTAATATTAAAAACAAAATAAAACAAAGCACTGCACTGCACCATGTTTACCTCCTTACAAATACACTGGCATGTGGTCTTCAAAATGAGGAGTTGCTTACACACATGAGAGTAACCATGGAGTCTATTGTTATAAACAAAGTGACTATTGGACCCCATCCAAGGGCTCTGGCTGGTTGCCAGTAGGAGCCAACCATATCTCAGTTGTTTAACGTGGACTCATCCTCCAGATTTCAGTTTTAGAACACTTTCCTTAGAAAGCTCCCACTTCCTACCTAAGACCAAATAGGCGACTTTAGTAGTACTATCTACTCTATCACAGCATAGAGTTTATGTGCCTTTTTCATAGCATTTATTTGCCTTTTGTCGTCTCTACTAGATCATTAGCAGCAGGTACTGCAAGTTATTGCAAGTTTCCTGACATATCCAAGATGCTCAGGGTGGTTAGGAATAGGGTTAGGTTTTGTATTTTAATTTCACTTCATACAGCAATTATGCGTGGTACATTTTACTCACCAATGATTACAGAAGCTAAGCCATTTGCCCAAAATTCCTCAAGCAGTTGGTAGTGGAGGAAGGCTCTGAAAACAAACCTGGTGCTTCTAAATAGAGAAGCTCGCCTCCTGTCCGGGCATGAATCTGTCCCCCACTCTCTTAATAAAATGACCCTATATTGAAATGCTGGCCCCTAAGATTCCAGTTTGCAAGAGTTTTTACTCCATTTGTTTTTCATTGAGGTTTAGTTGATTTTTAATTACATGTTTTCCTCTATGTAAACTAGCTGGTATATTTTTGTTTTATGGAGTTTTGGGCATGTAGGTGCCTAAGATTGAGGCCATCATATTCCTAAATTCATGCCTAATTATCATCATTGATTCATACAACATTATCCTTCTTTATTTATGTATTCCCTTTAATCCCTCAATTTCTATTTCTCTTCCTTCCCCATAACAGTCATCCTAATATATTTGGTATATTTGCATTATTATGATTTTATAATTTGGTTTATGTTAATATGTTGTATATAAGTAGTATGTTTTATATTATAGGTATTATACTTTGCTTACTTTTTTCACTCATCAAAATGCGTTTAGTTCTATCCATATAATTTATATATATCAATTCTTTTCTAACAGTTGCATAGAACTCCATGATATGATTCCACCAATTTTTATGGTTTAGTCCCTTCTTTGACTCTTATATTTCACCATTGCTTATATCAATGATGACACAAGTGTCTGATTTTCTCTGATGGCCAGTAATACTGCAATTAACATCATTGAACTATCACTTAAGGATATGTTCCATGAGGCAGAACTTTTAGATCATAGGTGTGCACTTACTAAATTTAAATAAGTAGTAGCCAGGTTTCTGTTACATTTTACAATCCCAAGAACAGAATAATTACAATATAGTCTGCTATTTGTAAAATGAAAGAGAGGTACATTTGTCCACAGAAACTCAAATACTATGGGCAGATGTTGCAAAAGCCCAGCTATACAGGGAAGGGGAATAATACTTAATTATACCCTGATTCTTCTGCTCCCTGAGAGAAGCATCCAGTCCATTGATCTCCTTAGCCTGCTGCTCTATCTTCTGAGAGGTTTTTCTATATTCATTATCCTACTGAGAAAATATCTGATTAAGGCAATGTTTGGTAGCCCATTTTGATTCCTTATAGTGGACTTTTTAAAATCATGAACTCACAAATTTTTATGCTCAGAGTTATGGATTTTTTTAATAACACAAATCTCTTGTAAACTTAATTGGCTTCCTTGTATTTGTTTCCTGTGAGCTCCATGTGCAAACATCTATGTCTGTAGTTCTTAATCCAGACATTCTTCTTAGATTTGTTACATTTCTTTGTTTCCTCACCTTCAGGCTTCTGTTCTCTCTCCACCAAATCATGGGTAACTTGGATCATTTATGGAGGAATGCAGCTACAATCCTACTGTGCTTTTCCTGAGCTACTTTGTTTAACTGAGAGGTCTACTGCATACTAACAGTTCAAAGGGTTTTATCAATGGCTGTACAAGCCATACTTTATATCTAATCTTTGACTGGAGACCAATTTTAATTTTTTTAATGTCACAAATTATTGTTTTATCTTTTGCTGTTTGAGGTAAAGAAACAATTGTCTTTCCAACCCAAAAGTTTACAAAATTCATGAATTATACTTCCTTTTTTGTTTGCTTCAAAATAGCTAGTTCTTTTCTGATCTCAGTTTCTAATAATACAGTTTACCCTTGAACAATGTGGACTTGAACTTCATGAGTCCATCTATACACACAGTTTTTTCAGTTGACCCACACAGTTCAAACCCTCCCTGTTCAAGTGTCAACTGTACTTGCAACATGCAGCCTACAGTAAACATCACCTAAGTCCAACATTCTGTTTTGCAGCCTTTTCCTCAATATGAAATTTCATTAAGGTGGCAATTTTACTGGATATTTCATCGTTATAGAAGTTTTGTCAGCATCCTTTCTGATTCTGAAACAGTGTCCTTTCCTCCTCCTGTTCCCTAAGCTAGTTCCACATATCTTAGTATTTGCATTTGAGTGATACCCTGGTTCTAATGTCAATTTCTATACCAATCAGGATGGCCTTGGTTATGCTCAAGTAAAAAGTCATCTTCGATGACAGTGGCTAAAAAAAACAACAGATATGTGTTTATCACGTATGTTACATATCCATGGTTAATCTGCTAGAAACCCTTCTGTTTCCTTATTCCACATCTCAGATGGAAAGATCAGTCACTGCTTGGAATATTACTAATGGTGGCAGCAGAAGAAAAAAAATCTAAGGTCTCAAGCCAGCAATTTAATGTCTGGTCCGACATTAATGTGGGCACTTCCCATCTGCCCACAATGTATTGGCTAGAATGAGTTTTATGGCCCCACCTAAACAGAGGACTCAGAAGTGAAATTAATCTAGGCATTCAAAATGTGGAGAATTATGATGAAATAACTGGTAAATAGTTGCGAAGTAGGGTCTATCTCATGAGCGTAAAGATGGTTTAGCTGTTCAGAATATCTAGTAGTGTATCAGTCAGGTTTCTGTATAGAACACAAGCTCCTCTGCATACTAAATGTTAAAAGTTTTAATACTGGAAATTGGAAATTTGCACAGTTAATAGAAGGGCTGATAGAACAAAGGTTAGAGAAAGCTCCACGAAAAATCAGCCACAACTATTGAATCAGGTGGTTTTTAAGAATTTATTGATGACCTCCTGTTTAATCTGAAGAACCATTGAGAAGCTCTTCTAGTTTAACTCAAGATGCATTAACAAACTAATTCTCAAGAATCTCACCTGGAAGCTACTTCAAACACCACATCTGAGCAAGCATCTGTCTGCAAATAGTTATTCGGAATAATGGTCTCTCCTCTTATACCTTTCAAATCTCTTATAAGGTCCTTTTACTGTCAGTTTATAATCCAGAACAAGCTAGTTGAAGAGGATTATGAGAAATGGTAGTTTATATCTCTTTTTTGTGAGGCAAAAGGGATCTTAGGAGATGATTGTGGTGCTTAGTTGACAAGAAGCAGTTCAGCATGTAAATAAATCTATATGATCATATTATTTGATACAGAAAAAGCATTTGATAAATGATATTCATAATGTAAAAGAAAAAGCCTCAGGCAATAAGGAACGATACTTCATAGATAAAATCTATTTATTAGAAATCCTTAGCAGACATAATTCTGTATGGTGAAAAGGCAGAAGTATTTACTTTAAACAAGAAACAAGACTGGGATACCCATTATCAAAATAACAATTTAATATTTGCCCTAAGGGCCTTAAACGGAAATGTCATCATGGACCAGTGATTCAATCTAAATATCTGTGAATTTCAGAAGTTGTTAGTTAGCCTATTTAATATTTTCACTTGGATGGTTAATGGCCATCTGACATTTAACATGTGAAAGTTAAACATTTCTGTCTAACCCTGTTTCTCCCACTGCTCTGGTTCTCTATTGCTTTGTAACAAGCCATGCTAATACTTAAATGCTTAAAATAACACTTGATTATAATTTACTATATTATTATTGTTATTATTATTATTTCATATCTTTGTGAATCGACTAGGCTCAGCTAGGTGTTTTCATACTCGAACTCTTGTGGGTTGCAGTCACATGGTGTCTGGGGAGGAGACATTTGAAGGTTTCTTCATTCATATGTCTGGCACCTGAGTTGAAATAGTTGACACATCTATGGTTTTCTTGGCTTCTCTGTTTCGTTATGTCCTCTCAATATGATTGTCTTCATATTAAAAAGGTCTCTTGCATGGTAACTGGCAATTCTCAGAATAAGTGTTCCAAGAGACTCAAGTGGAGGCTGCAAGGCTTCTTATTACCTAACGTTAGAATTCCCAGACACCACTTCTATCATATTTTAGTATTCAATCAAGTATCAAAGGCTTGCCCAAACTCAAGAAAAGGAGACTTACATTTCACCTCTCAGGGGGAATGAAAACAAAGTATTTGTGCCATATTACATCTATTTCACCCACATTCTTTTCCATTTTAAAATGTGGTGGCTCCAAATAAGTCTAGATATACTTTGTCATTTCCTCATACACTTTACTTTGAATCCACCAAATAGAACTTTTGAGTCTACCTTTGAAATAAATCCACTCTGACCATTGTCAGCTCTTCTACTACTGTACCATGGCCCAAGCAATCATCATATTTTGCCTTAATTATAATAGTCTAAGTGTGGATTGTCATTATGTAGTTTATTGTTCACCCAACAGAAATTTGAAATTTAATTATGTCTAGACCCAAACAACTTCGGTGACTTACCATCTTACTCAGAGAAAATCCATCTTATAACTAGCCATAAGATCCTAAATTATCTAGCTACTTGCTAGTTTTCTGAACATATTTTTCTACTGTTTCCTTTGCTTACATGACTTTACCCACACATGACTCTTTGCAATTCCTGAAACACACCAGTCCATTTCCAATTTAGATGCTTTCATTTGCTGTTGTCTCTGCTTCGGTCTTGTCCCGGATGTCTCTTCACTTTTCAAGTCTTTATCTTTTCTTTTATTGCACTTCAGTCTTCTTTTTGCCTGGAGCAAAGCCTAGCACATATTGAACATTGCATACGTGTATGTCAAAGAGTCCTTACTCTGAATAAAAACATTCATTTTCAGTATTTTAAAATATGATTAGTTGACTTGTTTGTTTCAAAGACATACTTGCTGAGAGACACTGATAAAGATTGTTTTTTCTCATTTTGAACTTTTTATCATGTATTTTAATATTTTACTGAAGTACACTTGTTATTATTTTTGAAACAATAATTATCTTGAAATGTTTTTAAATTCTCAAGTGATGAGTTTCGAATGTACTTAAAATAATATATAGTTTTTGTGAATTATTATTAGAGAATTTGAACTTTACAAATACATCCTTTTTGAATCATAATATATTAATATGTATTTACTAGGTACTGATAAATGTTTTATGAACACTTGAATAGTTTTATTTTTTAAATATAAAACTCAATATAGAATATAAATATCACTTTAAGTATAGTAGTAAAACTATGGGCATCTTAATGTTACATGATAGATAAATCTCATAATTGTAAGTAAGCTGAATTTATTGCAATAATAATTGACAGTTCTAAAGTTCTAAAAATATTGATTTGTATAATCATTATCCATCTTATCTATAAATGAGTAGTTTGTTTTTTGTTCAGTATAGCAATAAAAATAGTAAATTCCACTTTATACTATTACTATCATATTCATATTTCATTTGTCTCAAGATAATTTTTTCTTAACATATTCATAAAGTGAGAGAAACATATTCTTTAATGTGTATTATTTTTCCAAATATAATTAATATATTTAATGTACAATTTTTATAAACTGTAGAAATGAGAAAAAAAAGTCATCCATTATCACAGGGCATATTAATGTAAAACATTAACTTTTAGCATATTTTCTCTAGGAATATGTGTACATATGTGTTTGTATAGATGCATAATTAAAGGATATGTATTTGATAGTTTCTAGTATGTATTTTTATGAATTTTATAATATTTTTTGTATATCAAATACGTAGTGAGGAATGCATAATATTGTGTAATATTATTGAGTTCTCTTATTTTATAGTAATTTGTTCAGTTCTTCCTCCAATATTGGACATTCTTCCTGGTCCCAGAGTTTTGCTACCATATTAAATAATGCTGCAATACGCTTTTATGCATAATTCATTGCATATATATCTGATTATTTCTTTAGGACATATTCCTAAAATGGAATAATTGGGTCAAAGAGTATGAGTATTTTAATGATTTCGATAAATGTTGCCAAATTGCCCTCCAGAAAGTTTCCATACATTTGTATTCCCACAAGCAGCATATTAGAATACCATTTGCATTTCTTTAATTATAAGTCATGTTGAGTATTTTAATGTGTTCATTAACTATTTGCAGTTTTTGAGGTTGCTCGCATGGGTGGAGTTACAGAAATTGTTAATTTATTAATTTTTATTATATATTGTGTTAAAAATTTAATTCTATGAGTGGCATATATAGCAAACTATTTTCCAATTTGCCATTTTTACAGTTAATTATTCATGTTTTTGAGATATACATATTTAGTAACATATATGCTCAAACATTTCCCATTTTTCTTTTTTTATTTTAACTTTCTATGGTTAATAAGTATTTCCATATCATAATTATATATCTGTTTTTTTCTTTTTGTTAATTTCCATTTTATGGTTTTAATTTAACCAAATTAACATATTTTATTTTAATTTTCTGTATAACCTACTATTTATGCTTTCTGATATAACTCTTCTTTCAAAGATGCATTTATCTTATTGATGGAACTTATGGAGATATTAATACTTATGGTATGGATCCTTACTAGAATATGGTATCTTCTCACATTTGTGATTGTGACTCTGTCAGAGAATAAACAGAGGAACAAAATAAGGTATAGTTTTATAGGTTCAAAGATATGACCTCAGTTATTTAACAACTATTTCTAAACTGTCAGTCTCCATTTTTGTTCAGGAAACTACTCATTGGAAGTTAGAGTGAATGTTGTTACCATTTTTAAAGTATTATCATTTCTCAAAAGATTACTGATTTTTTGTGGCAGATAAAATTGAGTCTTACAAAAAAGTGAGCATGGTAACTATCTCCATGTTAGAAGACAGGATTCAATAATTTACATGCAGAATGCTGTGATTTTACCCCATTGTCAGTATTTCCTATAATGTTTCAATGTCTAAATGAAATTACACGACATTTTGTCTTCCTCTGCAATGATGTTATTAACCAAGTTAATTTCAACCTTTTTTCTTTATATCTTACAGAAAATTCTTTAACCATGATTATTGTTTAGCAATGGGTTTAATTTACTGTCAATTATTAAAACAACCGAGATCAATATGGAAGACACAATCACAATGAAATCTTATTTTATGTTAAATTTGAAAAGTTTTGAAAGCATAACCTTGGAAAACGTTCATACTTTCGATGCATCATTTTCATTGTTTCACCATGGTCTATGATTCCTAGCATTAGCAACAAAGTCCCATATATTAATGTTATTTTTTTCAAAAGGCACCTGTATATTTTCATATTTATAGTGGGTCCCCAATAATCTGTCCATACCAGTGAGGCAAAAATTGAGCAGAATTTATCTAAACTACATCTTCCCCCATCTCTTATAATTTTTCTGAAACCTTGATATTAACAGTACATTCCAGTCCTCTTTTAATTTTGAGTTTTGGTTTTTCCCTGAATTGTGTGTACATCTTATAAAGCTTGCTGTCTGTTCATCATTCTGCTTTTTAATTTTCAGTCCTTTGATTCTTAACTGTGAAACTGTATGTATGTTTGTCTGGGATGACTCTGAATTTCATCTTGAATCTCTTTGTGCCAGGATGCTAGAAACACATTCTTATTAGTGCCTCTGATAAGAAATACAAGTAAAATCACAACATATTCAGGGCCTAACTCTTACTGAAGATTTAATTCATTAGATGGCTTATTAGTTCTTTGCTGAGACGCTTGAGATAATTACCTATCGAGGGTTAAATTTTCATAAATTAGTAAAGGGATGAAGGAAAGTATGTGATCTTGGCTCTGTCAGACATCCTTTGCATATAATTTTTATAGGGTAGAGAATGATATGAAGAAGAAAGAGGGTGAAACTTCATGAGATTACCCTTTCTTCATTTTTAAAAGGAAAACATCAAACTAATGATTCTGGGATAATTCCTGTTTAGCCTCTTTATCAGTATATA
This sequence comes from Rousettus aegyptiacus, assembly GCF_014176215.1. Classification (NCBI taxonomy): domain Eukaryota; kingdom Metazoa; phylum Chordata; class Mammalia; order Chiroptera; family Pteropodidae; genus Rousettus; species Rousettus aegyptiacus. The sequence continues at coordinate 15,810,258 of NW_023416285.1, forward strand.
ACAGAGTTGGTCATAAACATCCCTTTACTTCAAAGATAGTTGTCCTACATCTCACCTCTATTAAGACTGGATGTGGTGGTTTTTTATTCAGGTGAAACTTTCACAGGAGCCTAGAGCTTTAGATTCTTTTTCTTTATGTCTGCACATCTTTGAAACCTAAAAATTAAAAAATTATGATGTATTTTATTTAGAACAGATTTAAAATATGAGGTATAATGGCTCATGTTATACTGCATAATTCCAAAGGGAAGAATGATCTTTCTCCTACATTGATAAAGCAATCCATCTTGTAAGTATCCAAATTTGTCTAAGCATCTGGTATATCACAAACTTTCAGATCGACTTTGAACATTTTCCCATGTGTACAATTACTTTGTGTTAAATCACCATGCTAAAAAGCAGGCATAGGGTTGGCCCTCTTTTTCTATAGATCTTCAAAATGTCATCAAGGCTTCCCTCATTCAACAAGATGCATGATTTGGCAGGTAGCTCACTAATTGGTCTATATAGAGATTATTGTCTTCAAAGCTACTGGCTAATTGTGCTGTTTCATTCTCCAATGTAATGGGAATGTAACAGCATTTGAAATTGACTGCTAACTTTCAGATAACTCTGTGGACTCTGAAGCTGACATCTAACTAAGGCAATCTGGACATAAATAGCTAATATTATATGGAAATAATACTCAAAATTTTATCATTGTTTATTTTTTAATAACTAGCAGAGATAAAAAATTATATTTGCCTCATAGGCACATTATGAAAAAAGATTAACTGTAGAAAGGCACCTAGATCTCAGAAGTTAATTAAATTTGGGTTTGTGAAATTATTTTAATGTCTAGATACCACTATCTTCCATAGTTTTCAGAGTTCACACTTTTATTAATAAATGTAAACTTGTCTGAATCAAGTACTCTATTTTGTAGGATTCGAAGGGTCTGTGAGACTTTATAAAATCTGCACATGTGCCACACACACACAAAAGATATCTTTATGACGATTATGTTAAAATCTATTTTTTTGTATGTGAAACATGGTTGGGAGCTCTAGCTTTGTAAAGTCATCACCGTAGGATATTAAGACTCAGTTGTATTGGTCTGATTTCCTCTTTAAAAATCATTAGGGAAAAGAAAAGCTATGGAAATAAGCATTTCACCTTTTTAAATGATGTATATTACTAATGTTAACATAAATCACTTGCTAAAGCAGATGCACATAATCCCATGAGGATTAAAGACAAAATGTACAGCAAAGAAGCCAATTGTTAAAGCCGAAAATAAACGTAGAAAATATTTTTTCACCCTTTCATTTTAAAAACTAAGCCATCAAAATAATTGTACCCCATTTGACTCAGGGGTTATTTAGAAATGTATTATTGAATTTGTAAATATTTATCAAAAATTTTTTATTTATATGTTTATTATTGATTTTTAATTAAATCTTGTGTTAGAGGTCATAACCAAATAATTTCATTTCTTTGAAAATGTTTGATACATGCTTTATGACAATATGTCAGGTTTTTAAATGTGCTATGTGCAGTTTTAAAAATTTCAGTAGTTACTAGGTACAGTCATTTAATCCTCCTGCCAATCCAATGAGTAGGCTATTATTATTATTATACTATTGTTCCCATTTTACAGGAGAGACAATTGAGACAGAGGGGTTAAATAATTTGCCCAAATTCACATAGCTTGTGAGCGGCGAATATACCTGAGAATTACAGAGTATGTCCTCTTAAACCTAAGCTTTGTTGTTTTATTTGTTGTATAATAGTGGTACAAATATCACATTAAAAAATGAAGTTCAGATAAAATTAAACTTCTGGGTTAAGTTATATAAAGACTTGGTGAAATATTTAATCGTGTGAAAGAATTAGGTGTTTTCCTGTGTGACACCAAGGACTGTGCTGGGAGTAGTAAAGGGAACTTTCACAAGAACGAAAAGAAATCACACTAAAAACAACTTCCCAAATATAGTCTCCAGAGAAAATGGACTTCTTTAAGAATCATGTGACTCCCCTAACCTAAAACTTTCAAATGAGCTGAGGGACCACTAAGTATAGTAAAGAGAATATCAAAAGCAACTGTGCTTACAGACCACATCTGTTTTAGCCACTCTTAGTGGTATCTCTCCAGTCGGGAGATTGTTTGACTGTCAATAATGGTGCATTACTAACATTTCATATTCTTACTGATCCCTTACATTGCCCTTGAAATATTGGTTTTCCTGGAGAAATAACATTTTAGTTGATAGCATTATGGTAGATCATCAAACACTGCATTTTTGTCAAATGTTAAGTACAAGAAATATTGTGTTTATGTGTTCTGCCTTTTAGTCAATAATGAAAGCAATAAAAATGATTAAACCTTAGGAAAAATAGAAGAAACCTTAGAAGAAAGTTGAAAAACAACATATATCTAAGGTAAGAACAAGCTGAGGAGAATCATGAGAGAAGCATTAAATATTAAAAAATAGAACAACTCATAAAAAATACTAAAACATTTCCTTATTCTGCTTATCTACCCCCTTCTCTTAGTCATAAGTAATTCAGGTTGCACCTTGATTTAGAAATACAGACTCAGTGTCTGAAAAGATCGGCAAGCATCTGACAAGGGAAAATTTAAGGAGAATTATGTACTCGAATAGCTGATACCAAGAGAGGATTAAGGATTTACAGGAAAACCAAATTAATATGCCTTGTAAAAATGAGAAAATCATCTCTAACAGATCAGAAGTAGCTTTTAACTTTATGTATAACTATTAATTTACCAACATCCTGTCACCAAAGGGATGGTTGAAAATTGTGTTGGTGTTTTGTGGGGCAAGATGGTTGTGGTGGCTGAGACTCAGAAGGGTGTTACAATCCACCCAGACTTGAGGAGTCATGGAAGTACAGGATTAATCTATGTACCCTCTATTGTTCACCCTGCCCAGTCTCTTCCGTCCTGGCCAATTACACCAGCTCAATTGATTAAGAGATACATGGGCTCACTGACACTGTCCTCAATATTACAGTCAGACACAGATCCATTGACTTAAACAGAAGCAGATGATTGCCACCCAGAGGTGCCAAACTATAGCCAAAACATAGTTGTATATAGGTAGCTCAGATAGCCCTCTGGCTAGCAAGCTATGAAGGCTTGACCTGGCCATTTGACAAAGCTAATTTTTTTTGTGATTGAAAATTTGGAGACTATTAGTCATATTGGGATGGAATTACCCTGTAACTAAAACTTGAGTTCTGAAATTGATGTCTCAAGCATGATCTTACATGTCTTTTCCCCTTTAAATATACATATTTAAAATTTGGTACCCAGACACCAAAGGAGAGAGGGCACTGCGAGTGAAAAATGATATTGGTCCACAATAATTGCACTTTTTATCTTTTCATTTATTTCATCGATATTTTCAGTTCCGGGGGCAAAGAGGCTATTTAATGGCTTTTTCTGTGAGGAGTTAAAAAATTACATGGTGATTGTGAATTAATGTTGATATAATTCAAGAGTGTGCCAATACAATTGCAAAGTATTGAAACCTCATACTACATTATTAAGATACATTTTCTTGAGATATTAAAATAACAGTCTCACTATATTCCAAGTACTTACTTTTTTGGCAAAGAGCACCCTGTGTTACAGAGGACTTTGAGAAACTTAAAAATCTCTAGCAGGTTAATAAGCAAGTCAAGGACCTAAAATGTAATAGCTTATAATAAGATTCAATGGAGAAATTTAGGGAACTTTAAAAACATACTAAGTGATTTCAAATCATGGAAGTTCTGTTCTGCTCAGGAATGAATTTTCTGTTCTGATTGGAAAAGCCATGACCAGTAGGCGGATATTCCAGGAAGCAAAATTTTGGTTCAAAATAAGGAAGAACTAAATATTAGAACACACTGAAAGTGTGAGTCACTGGAAGCTGAGGCTTAATGGCAACTTATTAATTAGAGTAGATGCGGTTATACTGCTGTGAGTTTCAGATTGAACCAGCTTTTTACTATCATCCTGTTTAACTCCATGTTTGCGCTACTTTCTGAATGATGTTTCATAATGGGACTGGAATTAAAGTAGCTAAATCTACTCAAAGTATAAGTAGGGAGTATATAAACAGCATTTCGCTTTTCCCTGAAGTCAACACAAAAGTTAAAAAAATTCTATGATAGCTTTTTTTTTTTAAAAAGCACTATATGAAGTCACAAGACTTGTATTTTATTTCATAAAATAAGGAAGTAAAATTTGATTCTTTCAAAGTCTCATAGAACTGCAAAAATCTATAAAATGCTTTGACAGTTATGTTAACAATGTTAGTGTTGGCTCAGTTCATACAAGAGGAATGTGAAAATTGCATGGTTGCAGAAATCAGTTTTTGTATTAGTGTCAGGAGAATGCTCAACTTGTTGCAATGTTTTTTGCACCGTAGGAGTTAAATTTGAATTTTGAGGGCCCTGAATTACCATGTTGTAATGAGGACATATTTTTGCAGATAAAGAGATCTTGTGAAAATTACTGAATATCATGGTTGGCTATTCTTCAGATAATTGCCTAGGATTGCTAACTTTCTGCCACATGTCAGATGAAAAAATAATTCTTCAGTGAGTTATTAGAACAATTAGAGAATCAAAGGATATTGGTTCAAACTGCAACTTCAGCAAAATTCTACAGGTTATATTTTGGAAAAAATTAATCATTTTAATTTCCATTTCTTACTTCGGAAAATTCACATTATAATAGTCTCTGTCTACCATGAATTCTTGTAAATACTATATGAGATAATTCAAATAAACATACAGTATTTATTAATCACCTTCATTGCTATTAGTGTAACTACTATGAATACTAGATATTTATAAAATAAATCAGTATTGCCTAACAATTTTGCTCATGGTATCACTTGAATGTCTGCCATATCTTTCAGTGTTCAAATGACTCCAGTAATGGAGTAGCTGAAATGGAAAACAGCAAGTCAATTCTTCCACCCTCCCTCTCCCCTTCTCTTCCTCCCTCAGTCCCTCCCTTCCTCCCTCCCTCCCTCCCTTCTTCCCTCCCTCCTTTCCTTCCTCCCTAAACCCACCAGAAACTCAACTACAGTAGTTACTTGATAAATATTTATCAAGTAAACATTGAATAAAAATGGATTCAGTTTTCTTTGCAGCTGTGCTTTAAATAAATAAACTATGGGATGATTGGGCAAATAATCTGAGGAAAAAACAATCTAATATATTTTAAATCAAATAACTCATTTTAGTTTTCACATAGTCTCATCATACACTTCTAAACCATACCAATTCTCACTACAATTTTATAGCATTATCAATGTTCTGTGACAATGAAAGGATGTTCAGGTTTTTCTGGGATTCTTTTGATTGTTGTTGGTGGTGATTTTATTGTGGGATACTCTTTTCATCAATTTTTGCTTAAATAATCCTGCCAAAATCTCACTGGCTTACAACAGCATACATTCATTTCTCACCCTCAGACCTGTAGATCAGGAGCAGAAGCTGTGCTCCAGTCTGCAGGCTGGTTCAGGTCTGTTTTTACATCCTCATTTACCCATCCAGGAGAAAAGACAGCTGCTGCGTGGACTGTGCTTTCCTTACTGTAGGTGAGAGTGGCCCAGAAGCTAAGAAATACCGAGCAATAGCCCATTTGATATATGTCATGCCAACTCACATTTCAGTTGTTCAAAGCAAGTCACAAGGCCAAGTAAACTCTCATAGGGTGAGAAAGCAAATTTCTCCCATGGGTATCAGAAGGCAGGTGAATGAATATATGCTTCTCATTAATACTGTCTATCAGAGTTACATTTTATAGGCTCTCTGTGCTATCCCAATAATGTGATACTTCACATATATTGAAAAATGTTTTTAAATGATAAGAGTAGACAAAATTCTTGTCATCAAGCTATTGTGATAGTGGGACTTATTCAGATTATATTTTATATTATGTGTCATGCTATATTTGCTAACCACTGGGAAAAAACTAACATTATAGAATTAGCTTATGAATATTATAACATGAAATTTAAGTATTTGTTTTTATCTTCTAAGCCAAAACTCATTTAACATGAAAATTGTACTGTAAGTTTTTATATTTCAAATTTGATTTTTAAAAAAATTTAGATTGAATGATAATGAAAGATTTCGATCATCAGTTTTCATACTTTGCAGTATTTAACTTAATAATTCAGAATAAAATGTTTAAGGTAGTAGATTGCATGAGGTTAAGAATATTAAGAAGTTAACTGCCTGCTCTGTCATATCTTGTCTCTTTGAATCACCATGATCAATTCTAGGTGACATTTATGCAATACACTCCAAAAAGTAACAAGTAGAAACATGAATACAACATAATATTAATAATTTCTTCAATATCATTAAGCTTTGGCTACCTGAAAGTATATCAATATAAATTTTAGAATTATTTAGATTTTCTTTTTAAAATTTTTATCTTTTTAATTAAAGTTGACATTTAATAAATATATTAGTTTTAGGGGTAGAGCATAATGGTTGGACATTTATATAATTTACAAAGTGATCCCCCAGATAGGTCTAATACCCACCTGGTACCGTGAATACTTATTACAACATTGTTATTCCCTATAATATACTAGAATTATATTGATTTTCAATTTGTAATCTTTATAGTGATATTATGTACATATTCATTATATTATACTTGTGCTATTTATAACATTATTCATCTGGATATCTAAATATATACCTACCAGATATATATTTAGCAGTTTGTCCTAAGATAATTTCAGAATTCATTGATGACAATTTTTAAATTGTGTTCAAGAATGTACATTTACTTTTATATATTTTTTATGAGTGTGTGTATGTGTGTGTGTGGAGAGAGAGAGAGAGAAAATTTATAGTCACACTGACTGTTTTCTTAGGAAATACATGATTTTTTAATTATTTCCTAAATTAAAAAGGACACACATTGCCACTCTACAAATTATTTTTATGAATAATTTTAGTAGTTTCACGTTTTGTTTAAAAATTTCATATCAAATCTGAGTTCTTTACAGATTCCTAAATGAATAACATTTTTATCCAAGATCTTTATATCAGTGGACAATATATATTTACATATAATGTTATTGGCATGAATATATAAAATTAGCATGGATTCATGATCTTTCTCCATCAATTAACATTAGATCATAGATAGATCATTTGTAATTATTTCTTTTTTGAGATATATAGATATCCTCATATATAAAATGTCTAGTTGACTTACCTGTTTCCCATAATACTGAGTTTAGAATAAGTCTATATTTTCTGTGTGAAAAATGGAATAAAGGCTTTACTCATTATAAATATATTGTATACAATTTTAAACACTATTTGTTTAGATAAAGTAATTGAAAACTTTCAGTAGTTTACTAATCAATCACAAATCATATTAATTTGATTTTTTCAGTATTATGAGAATTCAAGTTAATACTTTATTTGAAAATATGAACATTAATAGCTTATTATTTTTAATGGCGATATTAAGAACATCATTTCCAGAGTAATTAATGAAAATTATAGAAGAGAGAAGTTCTATGAAATAATATTAAAGGAACATTTCAAAAGCATGCCCATCATAACTAAAAATATGCTTCAGGAATGGATTTAATGATTTTTAGAATTTTCTTTAATTTTACCTTTTGTTTTATTTTTAATACTTAATCTGTCGAAAGAGAAGTTGGTGATCTTGGGATTCAGAAGTATAAGATGAAGTTCTCAGGTATAATATTGCTTTTGGTAAAACTGAATGAACGAATTCTTCCTTAACCTCTGGTTGACATTTAAGAGAGGAGAGTGCATTCAGGGTACTAGAATTATTGTGTATAAATGGAAATAGGATTGATATAAAAATGCAGGCATGGTAGAATTTGACATCAAGGCCATGCATGCCTAGACAAACAAAAATAATTGCACAACAGCCTTGAATATGCTATTCCTGCCATTTAATAGTCCATTTGACTTTCTGTCATAATCAAATAGAGCAATATCACAGTATGAACTACGGTATGTGAATTGACATAACTGAAAACTAGCTCTGACTTTAAAATGTTCAAGTAAGACTTCATAACTCTTGATAGCTTGAGAGCATTTAATACAACTTTTTTTTTTTCTAATTTCAGTTTTTGTTGCATGATCTTATTCTAGGTTTTGTTCCAATTGATTTCTGTTGACATAAGAATTCAGTAGTGTAGGCAGAGCTATTTGATTGTGGACGAGTTTAGCACTGAAAAGAATACCTCAAAATTACAATTGTTAAAATTATTGTTAAGGGATATTCACATGTGTCAGGAAAATAAGAATGAGGAAACATGCAAAAATACAATAAAATTAAAATGCAGTTGAGTACCAAATATAACACTTCACTATCAGTAAATCCTTATGGATGTTTTTGTTTCTATATAATCCATTTCTAGATTTTAATTGCTCAAAGTATACCCATATAAATATCCTATCAGTAGTACTATATTTCTTATGAGAACACTAGAATACAATTTGCTTAGATACATTATTGGTTCAGAAAAAACTGTATCTGGGTTAAGCTCTATTTTTCTTTTACTGTTAGTTTTATTTTCAATGTTTGGACAGACACTCTGATTTTTTTGGCATTTCACCACATTGAAGTGGTGAGAATGAAAAAACTATTTTCTCTGTGGATTTTATATACATATTACAAAAACAGTGGCAATAATAATGGTTATCAATTTGCCCAAATATTTACCTTTTATTTCTATTATCAAGTTGTATTTCCCTTCCACATTGATATCAAATTGGTCATGTAATTTGTTTGGTCAATAGATTGTAAGAAAAAGCAGCTCTTTCTCACGGAAGCTTTTGTAGCTATTATTCATTTACTCATTTCTTTTTTCCATTGGTCATGATAAAAGCATGGCCCAAACAGGGGTTACTTTTTCAGCTTAGGTCCCAGTATGAAGGGGACAAACAGAGAAAGACTTTAGCCAGTGTTGGACATAAGCAAGACATAAGCATTTGTTATTATTAATCAGAGAGATTTGGGGATTCTTTATCACCACAACATAACTTAGTAAGAGAAGTTTGATGCATGGGAACATTTGAGATCTTGCTGCTCAGCATAGGTCATAAGTTTAACTCAAATAAACTCTTATAAAAATTTTTTTAAAGGTTGATACCGAGGCACAGAAGTTTTAAGTCTGTCTGAGATTTTAAAAATAATTTTAGATTCATCTTCATCCCAGAAATGAATATTCAGCAATTTTTTAGGAGATTCTCAGATTTCATACAATTTCTAGTCCACCATGGTGACATAAGAGGGTCCCGATCTCATTTATTCCCATGGACATACAGAATCTACAGCTACAAATGAAGCAAATTCTTCTGAAAGAAATCCAGAAACTAGCTGAGCAACTCCTACACATCTGGAGAATGGCAAAATACCCACATTGAAATGAGTCTTGGTAAGACCTTAACTACTGGGAACCAATTAGAGCAAAGAGGACAGCTTGGAGATGAAGATCAGTAGTTTACCTGACAAAGAGTTCACAATAATGGTCATGGGACTCATCGATGTTAAGAAAACAATGGGTGAACAAAATTGAAAATAACAGAGAAAATAGAAGAACTTATGAAATGGAAATGAGAGCTGAAGAATATAAGTGAACTGAAAAATTCAATAGAGGGTTTCAAGCAGAATAAAGAATCAATGATCTCGAGATAGGGCAGTGGAATTTATCCAACCAGAGAGGCAACAAGAAAAAAATATATTAATAAAAGAGTTATTTTATGGGGATTTTTGGAATACCATCAAGCAGACCAATATTCACATTACAGGGATCCCAGAAGGAGATGAGAGAGAGAAAAGGATAGAAGTCTTATTCAAAGAAAAAATGGCTGAAAACTTTCCTACACTCACAAAAGAAACAGTTATCCAGATCCACGGGGACCAGAGAGTTCCAAGTAAGATTATTCCAAAGAGACCCACACTGAGACACATTATAATTAAATTGTCAAAAGTTGAAAACAGAGAAATTTAGGAGCAGCAAGAGAAAAACAATTTGTTACATACAAGTAAACTCCCATAGGACTATCAATAGGTATTTATTTCAGCACAGACTTTGCAGGCCAGAGAGAATGATTATCTTCAAAACACTCAAAATTAAAAACTGCCTACCGAGAACACTGTACCCCTGCCAAATGAAGTTATCCTTTCAGAATTGAAGGAGACAGTTTTTAAAGCAAAAGCTGACAGAGTTTATCACCATTAGACCAGTTTTACAAGAATCATTAAAGGAACTTTTTTGAGCTGAAATAAAAGGATTCTAAGTAGTAATGGAAAAACATATGAAAGTATGACTCTTACTGGTAATGGTAAATATATATTAAATTCACAATACTCTACTGTTGTAATAATTATGGATAAAATACAAATTTAGTATGAAATTTCAAAGACAAAAGTATGAAAACAACTACAATGATGTGTTAATAGATATACAAGGTAAAAGAATGTGAGTTGTAATATAAAAAACATACATGATGGGGAGAGAGTAAAAATGTAGAGACTTAGTATGTGTTTGAAGTTATCAGCTTAAGATACTCTGGTTAAATATAAGATGTTTTATGTAAGCCTCATGGTAACTACAAAACAAAAACCTATAGTAGTTACACAAAAGATAAAAAGAATGGAATCTGAGCAAACTACTGCAGAGAATCATCAAATCATAAAGGAAGAAAAGAAGAGAACAAAGAAATACCAAATAGCTAGAAAATTATTAACAAAATGGCAATATTAATTCCATTCTTGTCAACAATAACTTTACGTGTAAATGGAATAAGTTCTGCAATCAGAAGACAGAGTGGCTGGATGAATTAAACAAAACAAAACAAAATCATGACTCAACCATATGCTTCCTACAACAGAGTTACTTTGGCCTTAACGATACACAGATAAAAAGGGAAGGAATGAAAAAATATTTCAAATAAAAAAGTTATCTTACCAAGTATAAACATAACTGCACAAAATCCGTAAACAAAAATAAGCAGAAGACAGTTAAAAGACTAAAACACATATGAAAAAGAGATTTTACTGAAAATATATAAAATTTAATTAATATGGAACATATTTCCTACTATCTTAATAGATAATGGACAAAGCACTTAAATAGAGTTCACTAATATGAAGAATCTGAAAGAGAAGATAAACATAAAAATGTCAACTTTACCAACTATATACATGTATATGTGTATATATATGTATATGTGTGTATATTTATAATTTTTAAATGGCAGCATTTACCTTCCCAATTGATGAATTATTAAAACAATAATATACAAATCTGAAGTCTAGTAAATTGAATAATTTTATTAAGATGTTAGAGTATAAAAAGACTAATTATAGAAGGGTTATCAAAGATTATATAGTAAAACCTAAAAGTTGTCTACCATAGTATTTTTGTTTGTTTTTAAATTTCTTGACTTTATTTTTTAGAGCAGTTTTAGATTCAAAGCAAAATTGAGCAGAAGATATAGAAGTTTCCCATGTACTCCCTGGCCCCACATGTTTAGCCTTCCCGATTATCAACCTCCCCCACAAGAGTGGTACATTTGTGACAATTAATGAACCTATACTGTGGTACTATAATCACCCAAAATAGTTTAAATTACAGTTCACTCTTGGTATTGTACAGTCTATGGATTTAGACAAATGTATAACATGTATTCGTTATCATTATAGAGAGAAATTTTATTTTCCTAAAATTCCTTGTTTTCTCCCTATTCCTCTACCAACCCCAACTCCTGGCAATGATTGATGTTTTTACTGTCTCCATAGTTTTTTCATTTCCAGAATATCATATACTTGTAATCATATAACATATAGACTTTTCAGTTGTCTACTTTCACTTAGTAATATTCATTTAAGTTTCCTCCATGTCTTTTTATCGCTTAATATTTCAGTTTTTAGTCTGAATAATATTCCATTGTCTGAATGTACCACAGTTTACTCGTTCACTTACTAACTGAAACCTTGGTTTCTTTACAATTTGGGTAATTATGAATAAAACTGTTATAAATGATCATGAGCAAGATTTTGTATAGACATAAAATTTTCAATACAGTTGGGTAAATACCTGGGAGTATAAGTACCAGGTTGTGCGATAAGAGTATGATTAATTTTCTAAGAAACCAAACCATTTTCCAATGTGGCTGCACCATTTTATATTCCCATCAGCAATAAATGAGAGCTCCTGTTGTTTCACACCCTTGTCAGCATCACGTGTTGTCACTATTTTGGAATTTGGCCATTCTAATAGATGTGTAGCAATATCTCATTATTGGTTTGATTGGCATTTCCCTGATGAATACATCATAAGCATCTTTGCACACGCTTATTTGACATCTGTATATCTTCACTGGTGGGATGTATGTTAAGGTCTCTTTTCTCCTTTTTTAATTAGGTTATTTTCTTACTGTTGAGCTTTAAGTGTTCTTTGTATATTCTGCATAACAATCCTTTATCACATGTGTCTTCTGATAGTATTTTCTCCCAGTCTAAGGCTTGTCTTATTTTCTCGACATTGTTTTTCATTGAGAAGAGATTTTAATTTATAATAAAGTTCAGCCTATTTATTTTTTTCATAGATTGTACCTTTGATGTTGTATCTAAAAAGTCATTTCCCTATCCAAGATTCTCTAGGATTTCTTCTTTGTTATCTTCTAGGACTTTTCTAGTTTTATATTTAGGCCCATGATTTATTTTTAGTTAATTTTTGTGAAAGGTACAAGGTCTGTATTTAGATGTTTTTTGTTGTTGTTGTTGTTGTTGTTGTTGTTGTTTTTTTGCATGTAGATCTTCAGTCGTTCCAGTACCATTCGTTGAAGAGATACCTTTGCTCCTTTGTATTATTGCCTTTGCTTCTTGGTCAAAGTTCCGTTGGGAGTCTATTTATATTTATGGGGTCTTTTTTTGGTATCTCTGTTCTGTTCTATTGATCTGTTCTCCTGTTTCTTCGCCAGTACCACATTGTCTTAATTACTATAGCTTTATACTAAGTTCAACTTGGGTAGTGTTGGTTCTGCAATTTTGACCTTGCCTTTTAACACTATGTTAGCTATTCTGGGTCTTTGGCCTTTCCATATAATCTCAGAATCATTTTTCTGGTAGCCACAAAGTCCCTTGCTATGATTTTGATTAGGATTATGTTGAATCTATAGATTAATTTGGGAAGAACTGACAATTTGAAAATACTGAGTCTTCCTATCCATAAACATGGGATTTCTCTCCATTTATGTAGTTCTTCAGTTGCATTCATCAGAATTTTGTAGTTTTTTTAATAGAGATTTTATATTTTTTTAAAGATTTATATTTAAGTATTTTATTTTGCAGGTGTTAATTAAAAGGTATTACATTTTTAATTTCATATTCTACTTGTTCACTGCTGGTATATAGGAGAGCTAGTGACTTTTGTATATTAACCTTGTATTCTGTAACCTTCCTATAATTGCTTATTAATTCTAGGAGCTATTTCATTGATTCTTCAGGATTTTTTACATAGACAGTCATGCCATCTGCAAATAAAGAAAAGATTTCTTTCTTTTCAATCTGTATACCTTTTTTATCTTGTCTTATTACATTAGCAAGTCCTTCAGTGTGATTTTGAGTTGTCAGAAGATACATAGTTTCCTTGTTCCTGATCTCAGTTGTAAAGCTTCCAGTTTTTTACTATTAACATTAGCCATAGTTTCTTGTAGATCTTCTTTATCGAGAAGATATTTTTTATTTGAAGAAGTTCATCTCTGTTCCTAGGTTACTGATAATTTCATCATAAATATGTATGGATTTTGTCAGATGCTTTTCATGCCCCTGTTGATATGAACATGTGATTTTTTTTTTGGCCTATTGATGTAATGGAGTACATGAAATGATTTTCAAATGTTGATCCAGGCTTACCCAAATGGTATATATCCCACTTAGTTTTGGTGTATAATTATTTTTATACATAATTGGGTTCAATATTTCTAATAATTTGTTGAGGTATTGTGCGTCTACGTTTATGAGAGATGTTAGTCTGTTGTCTACTTTTCTTATAAAGTCTTTGTCTGTTTTTATTGTTAAAGTAGCCTCATAGAATGAGTTAATTGGCAATCCCTCTACTTGTGTCCCCTGAAATAGAATTTAGAGAACTGGTATAGTTTCTTCCTTAAATGTTTAATGAATTCAACAGTAAACCCACGGGGAACTAATGCTTTCTGTTTCAGAAGGTTGTTAATTATTGATTACAGTTCTCTAACAGGTAAAGGCTAAAAAGATTATCAACTTTTTGTTATGTAATGGAAAGTTGTATCTTTCAAGGAATAGGTCCATTTTATCTAGATTATCAAATGTGTGGCCATAAAGTTGTTCATAGTATTCCTTTATTATCCATTAATGTCTGTGGGATCTGTAGTGATGACTCACTCCTTTTCCATTTCTAATATTAGTAATTTGTGATCTCCTTCTTTTTCTCTTAGTTACCCTGACTACAGGCTAATCAATTGTATCGATCTTTTCAAAGAACCAGCTTTTAATTTCATTTATTTTCTCTATTTCTTGTTTTCAGTTTTATTATTTTCTGCTTGAATTCCTACGTTTTGTCTTCTTCTTTTTATTTTTGATTTAATTTTCTCTCTTTTTTTAATTTTCTAAGATGGAAACTTTGTTCATTTTAGGTTTTAATTTGACAGAGGCAAATATACATGGAGGAAAGGTAATGTGAATACACACAAGAGAATGCCATGTGAAAATATAAGATTGGACTGATATATCTACAAGTCAACAAACACTAAAGATTGTCAACAAACTACCAGAAACTAAAAAAAGGCAAGAAAGGATTCACCTATAGGTTTCAGAGGGAATATGGCACTGCTGATACCTTGACTTTAGACTACTAGCCTTCAAAACTGTGAGGAAATGAATTTCTTTTGTTTTAAGCCACATAATTTATGGTACTTTGTAATGGTAGTTTTAGGAAGCCAACATCGTAATAGATACTATTGGAAAATAATGGCTGAAAAAATTACTATCCAAAACACACAAGCAATTGTTTTTTCAAAGCCACAGTGTGCCTACAAGTTTCATATTTTTAAAAGAACACTGGGTTATTATTCTGACATTTTTTCTTCCAAGATATTTACTGTAATTTTTCTTAGCCCCTCTCTTTACTTATACACATTCCCCAAAGTAATAATAATATAATATTATATGATAATTTTTCTCTGTGGATATGGTTCTTTTTGCTGCTATTTTTATTGCTTTTTTTTTTTTTTTTAAATCAAACCTCTCTCTCTCTTTCTCTCTCTCGTAATTTTTAGACAGTCAGAATTGTGGAGAGTAACTTAAGTTTGCTTTTCTAATAACCCTTTTTTAGATTTCAAAGTACTAATCAAAATCTTTTCTGAGAAAATATATGTTCATCCATTTTCTATCCAAATGTTTTATACGTGAAATTCATTCCTCTTATGTCTCACTCTATGCTGGTTGATGCCCTAAAAAACAGACAAACAAATAAACAAACAAAATAACTCAATCTAAACTACTAGAGATCTCAAGCTTATGTAAATACTGATAAAAGAATGTCAAGAAGTTTGAAGGTACCTCATCAAATTTTTTCAGTTCATATCATCATAGTATGGTTTTAGATATATACTTCTAAATAACCAGATAAGTTTGTATCAGAAAAATAGTAAAGCGAATAAATTGTGAGTTTGAAGTGACTGGTATTCTATGGAGATTGTGTAGGTGATAAATTTCTTATATATAAAAGTTTTTTTATGCAGCCATATAATTTTAGAATTTGAGATATGGAGTAATTTGCATCAATATTTACATTTGTATAAACTGAGCCACAAAAATGTTAACAGATGTAGCCAAAATCATCCAGGTGCATCTTACATTTGTATGGAATCATTGTATATGAGAAATTATTTCTAAAATATTACTTACATTTTAGAAGAATGTAGATTAAACATCGTTAGAATTTAATATAGATTTTTGATCTGTTTTTATATGACTATCTTTTTATACATTCTAATGATATTCCTATCTCTGTTTATGTATTCATATATTTTATGTTATAAATATTTTACTTAAAATTTTATTTAAAAGATATTTCTCCTAAATTTGATAAATCTATAAAATGGGCAAACAAATATCTCAACTTTAGAAAGTTCTATCAGAGTGAAATAAAAGATTAAAGTATTTTTTCTATTCTTGTTTTTTTGGTTTGGCTTTTTTTTTTTTTAATAATATAGAACATTCTAACTTACCGATGCAAATAAATGTAATCACAAAGAAAGCATACTCTTTTTCCCTTTTCGTTTTCATTCTTGAATTTTGCTTCATAGATATTATATATATTTCATAATTCTATCCAAGCAGGAATATTCATGATTGATTACTGTATTTTCTTTTTTTCCACCCACTATAAAATTGCCTCCTGACATAAAGTTCAGTTAAAGGAATCCTGTCTGGGGAGTTAAGAAACCTGAGTTCAATCCCAGCTGTGACTTTGGAAAAGCAAATTAACCTGGAATCTGTGTTTCTCATGTATAGAAAAACATTATAGCATGTATATTTTCCTCAAATGTTCAGAGCAAATAAAAGGACGTTAAAAATGTAAGATTGTTAATAGAAACATATTCAAAATTCAATCTTTCAATCGCTAGACATTTTTCAGGAAATGGAATTAATAACTATTCTTACTCCTTAACTAAATAGAAAATATACTTAAGGTTATCCCATGAGTATAATAAAAGCAACATTACCTGAGGGTGTTGCCTGGCTTTGTCTTGGGTATTAGTTATTTGTCTTGGGTATTACTTATGTTAACCTAAGGATAAGTGCTTTCACATGAGAATGAAGTAAATAAGACAACAGGGAATTAAGAAAGAAAATAATATCACGATGGTATTTAAAAAATTAAGTACCTGATGGAAATTAGAGTAATACCTAAATCTGTTAGTTAATTTCTAGGTTAGTCATGTACAAGAGAAAAGTCTCCAGGAGAGGACAGGAAATAGAGAAGGGAGGACCATCTTTCACAATCATCTAATCTCCACTGGTACCACTTCAATTCTGTGTGTTACATCACTTGCTCAATAGTATACTTAACATATTTTAAATACAATATTTTCCACATGTGAAGAACTAAATACGGAAGTAGCCTGACATGTATGCTCCTTTTGCCTTGGTATTACCTCTTCATTCTTTATTCTCAACCTTTCTTGATCATACTCTGAAGTTGGTCTGCGCTGCTTTGTCATTTGTCTTCTTTTCACTAATTATTAACTTTAATTACTTATTAATATTCACTTGTGTAATAGTCAGGCTTCTCAAGATGTTGTAAGTACCATGACTGAAGAGGTCATGTTGGTTTCCTTTATTAAACCCAGTGTGCAGGACTGTATTTGGAACAAGTAGACACCAAATGAATAAGTGTGAAATAAAAAAAAAATAAATAGTCTCTATAATTTTTTTAAGGCACTGTTCACTCACTCATTCATTAAATAAATATTGAGCACTTACTGACTGGGTAATTGGAATATGTCAGTATAAAAGACATATAAAAAGTCTACCTTACTGGACTTACATTATTTAAGGGCAAAGATTCCATAATAATAAGCCATAAGTAAATAATTTTATGATATATTAGAACTCAGTAGCTGATGATGGTAAAAAAGAAAAGACAATGAACTAGTATAATAGAGAAATTTGGGGCCAGGGCCCAAGGCAGCTCATTGTATTCACAGGCTGAAATGCATGGTTCATTCCTGGGCTTCACTACTCAGTAGCTTATGACCTCATTTTCTAAGGCACTTATACAAAATTAGATATTTGAAGATTTCTCCAAGGTACTTAAAAGTATAATATTCTATGACTATGTCTAAGGTAAACAACTCTCACAAAGAGGATAAGTCAGTGACATCAATGATTGTTACAATCCAAGAATACAGATGTAGGTATCTGATTAAATTTTTAAAAAACTAAATTTGATAATATATAAACAAAACACATGTTATTGTTTGAGATTCAGTACTAATTTTACTCATTACGCAGAACCTCTTCATATAAACAGTTAACTATGTCACAGAATTTCTGCAGTTATTAAAATAATATAATGATAAGCACAAAATCACAATAAAACATGATTAAAGAAACATTTTATAATGTTACATAATATAACACTATGTTATATTTATGGTGTTATATGTCAGATTTGCTTGTTTTTTTGGGATACAAAATTATGATGTAAAAAATGTTAGATACTCATTGTCCAGGTTTAACATGCTGGATGTACTGCCTGTCTACACTTTTCTAGGTGGTTCTTCAAACTAAAGCTTAACTACTTAAGAATTTCAAATGTGACAAATAGCTCTTTGAAGTTGACTTTTGAGTGTGCATCAGAGAAACACAAGATGGAACATAAATAAAAACAACTCTCAGAAACAAGGTTTAAAGTCTGACATTTCTAAGCAGCAGGTTTCTCTGTCCTCAGGGAGATAAACAAAACTATTGAAAACCCCATTAGGTATATTTATAGCCCAAGTTTAATGTCTGGGATGTAAACTAAGATGCCAGACTGCCAGCTACCAACTTTGGGATGGGAGAAAACGGCTTCTCAGAGTGAACATTTTCATCCTTTTCTCATCAATATTCTAGAGACATGACACCTTAATCTTTTATACAGTGCAGGGGGAGCTTTCTTTTCGATTACTTTCCATGAAAAATTTTATTTTTATTTTTTGTGAAATGTCGTGTGGAGAAAATTCACTAACCTGTTTTCTATTATCCTTACTTATTCTTGAATATGGGGAGATGGGGCCAGGAAAGCCGTGTTCAGAACTTTTCATGGCTCCTCAAATGGAAAAGAAACATGTGAATCGATAACTAATCCTGAAGCAAATGTACCAATGAACTGTCTTCAGAAGAAGAATTACAGCTGCTGTATGTGAAAGCCAAATAATATCTGATAAACTATTTCAAATAATTTTAGTTATAGGGTATCTGAAATAGACTTTTCCATATAGCTTCAAGAGGTCAAACTGCTATATGTTGTGAACCGAATGTTTTTGTGTTCCCAAAATTCATATGCAGAAACCCTAATCCCCAGTATACCTATATTTGGAATAAGGAAGTAATTAAGATTAAATGAGGTCATAATGATGGGGCCCTGATCCAGTGGGATTAGTGTCTTTATAAGAAGAGACACCAGAGATATAGCACTCGCTCTCTTTCTCCCTCCTTCCCTCTCACCCTATCAACCTTCTCTCTCTCCCCCTCCTTCCTTGCACACACAAAGTTGAGGCCATGTGAGCACAGTGAGGTGATGCCCACCTACAAGTGAAGAGAAGAGGCCTGAGAATGAAGTCTACCTTGCCAGTGCATTGCTCTGGGACTTCCAGCCTCCAGAAATATGAGAAATAAATTTCTGTTCTTGTTAAGTCACCCAGTATATAATATTTTGTTTTGGCAGCCCAAGCAGATTAATGTAGTATATAAGATATAGGAAGAACAATTTCATTTCTGTATAAGCAAAACTTTGTAAGTCAATATTCTAAGGCAGAATTTACTGTTTTGAGGGAACAGTGAGTTCTCTGTCATTAGAGGGCAAGAAAAAGCCAAAGATTTCCTTGAGTGATTCATTGGTATGGATTGGATTCTGGCATCAAACACATACTGGATTAAATTGAAGAGTTCTATTTCAAAGTTGGATGAAATGCTCTGATTTTGTGGACTGAATTGGTATTGTTGATCAGGAAATATATTAATAAAAAATATTAGTCACTGTAATTGTGTACTTTTAAAATGTGAAAAAAGAAAAACACAGTTAAAGGAGACTAAGGAAAAGCAGTGAGTTCTAGTGTCAATGAAATAGGTGGAATTGAAAGGGATTAAGTGACATATGAAAAGAATCTATAAGATATTTGATGATACAGGTAGTATTGCTGGGGTTTCCGTGATTTTACTAACAACTGGCCATAATAATGGCTAAGGAAAAAAAATGATTACTATTTTATTTTGTCATTTCATATAAACATATATTTTTTTCCTTTCATTTTTTTTTTTAAGGGTGAGGGTTCCATGTATCTATTTAAAGGTAATCTTTAAGAAAGGGATCAAGTCCCATATAGACAAGATTATAGCACATTGATCCCAAATTGGGAATGGTTTTAAAATATTTCTAACAATAATTGAAGTAGAAGGTATTAATTTTAAAACATTTGGTCACTATTAAAGACTGCCTCTAAGTAATAGCCTTAGACACGCACAATTATTGCTACATTTTAAAAATGTTTTCCAAACTCACTAGAAATTTAACTTTTTTTTTTTCTTCCATCCAAACTTCCTTTTCTCCTGGACTACTACATGCAGTCATTCTCATTGTGCTGAATTAGTATTTGTTTCAGAGACACTCTTAATATAGCATGGAAAATAGCCTGGAGAATTCTACTACCCTATGGATTAAACTAACAGTCCAAGAATCTTGAAAAGTAAGCAAAATTCACATTCAGATAAAATTTACATATTTATTAGCCTTTATATGAGCAGAAACCTTAGGTCTCAACTTTTTATGCATAAGTTGCCAGTTACTTAAAATTCTTTGCAGCTGTTATGTGACAACTTAAAAATAAAATATTTGACCTTTTGTTTAGAAAGCTGTGAGTAAGAATATAGCAAGACATTTCTCAGCCGAGATATTTAACAGGCAAAGTTTGGTTCAAACCAATGTTTGGCAAAGGTTTTTACATTCTGTCTTTGCATTGGCAAAGGCAAAAATCTGAGAACTGGTTTCTACAGATTCTATTTGCCAAGCCCTCAGCAAATGAATGTCAAATCTGCCATAGAAGATGATCAAATGTACTTTTCCATCTAAGATACTAAAATATTTTTTATTATTACATTTGTCTATGAACAAAACTAATTGGATTTTTGAAAATATGGGTTTTTCTTTTTTGATATTCTGTGATCTGATTTATCAGAACTGTTTCAAACATCAACTGTAATTTCGGTTTTCAATTTTTTTTTATATTCTTCTATTGCAGCTATCTTGTTGTTGGCAAGGACGTCTTTCAAAAATACAAGTTTAGTTGTTTTATTGCCAATTTCAAACAATTCATTATCACTCATGAGAAAAAGCCCTTCGGATAAGTATGTGTGTGTGTGTGTGTAATGTTAGGCCCATGTCTATTTCTCCACTCTTTTTAAAAACAATTTTCTACTGAGGCTGGCAGATCACTTGTAGTTCTCAGAAACTGCCACAGTGTTTATATATATATATATAATTTTTTTTTTTTTTTGAGAGAGAGATTGAGAGAGAGCACGTGCAAGCCTTGGACAGCATAACCCCCACTTTCATTTTAAATGTCTGCTCCTTCACCACCAATAGCCTAGCAAACAGGCTAGAATATTTTACATTATTTTCGAATTTTATTTCAAAGTTAGTTTGTTTATTTCTCATATTTTGAATACCTTTCTCTGCAAGATAAAATTATTCAAACTGATCTTTGTAAAGTTTTCTTATCTAGCATTTTTTTGAATTTATTTATTTTCATTGTCCGGCTCCTTCAAAACCAGTGACTCTCAAGAATTAAGGGGTGTATATGAATATTCATGTTAATGTGAGGTGATAGAGATGAGGGAGAGTCTTAAAATCAGAGGTATAATTTTCTGTACCAGTAGGCGTATGCCCCTCGAATGAGATCAGCTTGAGTCAAGGACAAGCTCTTTTTTGTCTTTTCATAACCAGTGTTCAGCAGGTGCCTGGTAAGTATAAGCTGCATAGTAAATTCTTATACAAATAAATGGATGCTTACTCATGAGAAGGTTACAAAGATATCTTGCATGTATGCAAACATTTTTCTTCTTTTTCTTAAAATTTTAAGTTGTGAGATAGAAAATAATCTTTCCATTAATTTACATGAAGATGGAGGAAGGGCCTACATGTAATTTTACACACACACACACATACACACACACACACACACAACTGTTTGATATGTGTACATGTTTACATGATGTATATTTATAGATCCAGTGGAGTCCGAACTCTGAAAAGGTGGAGTCATGCCTGTTTTAGTTATCTTTGGGTTTCTCAGCTTTTATCAGAATCTCAAGTAAGTACTCAATAAATACTTGTTGATTAAATTATACATTTGTTGATGTGTAGTTGGATAGGAAAGAATTGACATTTTAAATGTTGCCTCTATTTTTACAGGTGCTCAAAGGGATGGAGATAACATTCATCTTTGGAAAGACAGCTTCTATTATTAAAGAAACAAGAAAACAAAGTACACACACTCACACACACACACACTCTAGTGTGTCTTTTAGTTATGCACAAGTATAGACCACTTCTAGATTTTATAGTCTAGATTGAAGAAGAGCTAAATTGCTCTTCATATTAAAGTAGAATTACTGCTTTTGTCTTACCGCTAAGACTGTGAGTTCAATGGAATTTTGTTCATCTTTATTTGTGTAGCCCTGAGCATTATTTTTGGCATTTGATGCTTGCTTCATAAATCCCAGTTGTCCTGAACTAAATATATTGACTTGAACTGATTTAAGGTCCAACAAACAGCAATATCCAATGTCTAGGTATATTTACATTACCATACAATTGAGTCCAAAAAACTCTTTGATATACTAAACCATAAGAATTAGCAGACAGTGTTTACTTAAAAACAAAAGATTATTTTCATATTTGAATTGAAATTATTTGGAAAACCACATCGCAATAATTTCCTGTCAATTACTATGTGATAAACAATGGTCAAAAACAGTTTGTAAACATCATCTCATTTCTTCTTAGAAGTCACTGTTATTCTCATTTTACAGATAAGGAAATTGAGGCTCAGAGTTTAAGACTATCACAATATCGCACCACTAGGAAATTTACCCGATTTCGCATCATACTGCCTTTTTTCAAGGTTGGTAATACAGTACTGAACTGAAAATAAAAACACGAATTTAGTGCCTGGGGATAAAGACATCATCTGCTATTGAAAATATGCAGTGCCTGTTCTAATTTAGATATGAAGGGGGAAATGGAGCAGCAGACAGGACTTTCAAAGCAATTATATGCATTTAATTTTTTTTCTTCGACTGAATATTTGTGTTGAATTCTAAATAATAAAAAAACTCATAACTATGCTCTTCCTATATTTTACATTTCTATAGGATAATTGCCTCTTCATAATAAAATATAAAGATGTTTCTGAAATTTTGATCACTATTCTTTTTCCAATTAGTCATGACCCTACACATGTTTTCAAATTATAAAACTGACTTCATCATCATTCATATTAGTATTTGAAAAATTACTTGCCTTTAATATATCTAAGGCTAGAGTACAACTAATTGCTCTATTTCGCAAAATTGCAAGGCACCACAAAAGTTCCATCAGCATTAAGAAAATAGCAGTATGACCAGAACACTGTCCAGGCAGTTTCTTATGACAAAATTTGGTCCTGTTTCGAGTTTTTTCCCCACAATATTTAATGTGTAGTTTATGACTTTTCTCCTCAAATAACTAAATAACTTCATCCTTAAGTTCTCTCTCTCACCTCTAGTCCTCTTTTTTCCCTCTCTCTCCACCGTCTCTCTGCTCCCCTCACATCTTCATATGGAAAGTCCTTAAGCCATTATTGAGTAAATAAATGCATGTGATATTTTATATTTTGTCTGTTCATACATGTACATTCTAAGAGTTACAGAATAACATGTAGGAAACTTAGCTTGGCTGGTTGAATTTAAAGCTCTGCTTTATGACTTAATAAGTGATAATCCTAATAAGAGCTTAATAACATTAAACAAATTAATGTTAAGAGTTTTATTTCTCTTTCAATCAGTATAACCTTGTAAGTAAGATAATGCTGTCTGCTGAACAATGTACTACCTCTAACTGGGCAAGTATGCCTAATCAATGATATCATATATGACTTACGTTAGCTACATCTGCTGTTAACATTCATTCATTCCTTCATTTATTCATTCACTGTAAACATATTATTGAGATCTTATTATGGTCCAGGTACTGGTCAAGGTTCTGGAGATAGAGCAAAGATGGAAACAGATGAAGTGTCAGCCCTGAAGTTTAAATGTTCTCCTTCAATAACACGAATAGGAAAAAAGCCCATCTTATCCTTTGCTTCTGTCATTTATCCTTATCCCCCAGCTGTTTTTCTCACTGAATTAAAACACCTCAGCAGGCGTTCTTGTTATTTCAATCATCTCAAATTGCACTTTAGCTGAAACCAAAATAAATGGGCCACAAAAGGGTCTGTTTGTATCTCAGTAGGCCCCAAGTACATGTAGAAGATTGTGGGGCATGCATTTCATGTCTCTGTAAGTATCTTCAGACAACATATTGCGAACCAGAACTGCTTTGGTAGTAAGTGTTGAGTCAATAGCTTTCCAACTCAGATCATATAACAGAAGGCTTTTTCATGGTCTGTTGTCAAGCAATCAATGTATCAGCAAATAGATTAGCTAGAAACGTATGTTGCACACTGAATAAAGGGCAGCTAATTTCAACACTTCCGCATGTGTTTTTTGTTTGTTTGCTGCAATTATCTAACTAAAAGAAATATTTGGACTTAATAATTCCAATAATTAAATTAGATATATAATTAACCTTTGTATCTAGATAAATGGTTCTTAACTGGGGCCATTTTGCTCCCAGGAGAAACTAGGCAACATTCGAGATATTTTTGTCAAAACCGGATAGATGATAGTGGCATGTGGTGGGTAGAGACATACTCTACAATGTACAAGACAGACCCAAAATAAAAAAAAAATTATCTGGTCAAAAGTGTCAGTACCATTAAAGTTGGGATACCTTGATCTAGATAGAATGGGAAAATAATTTTATTTCTAATATGTCATTTATTTTTGAGTAGGGTTGCCAGATTTAAAAAATAAAAATATAGAATGTCAGTTAAATTTGTATTTCAAAAAATGAACCTTATGTATTTATTAATGTGTCACATGCACTATTTAGAACATATTTAACTGTGTGTCCTATATTTTATCTCGCACCCCTGTTTTTGTGGAGTAGTCAATATTTATAGACATTGTCCCTTGTGGGCAATGGTACAAACTTTGTCATTTTGTCTATCAGTGCCACACTTAACACATTTCAGTCACATGTGTGACAGAATATAACAACATATAGTTTTGGATCAGAAAATAATTGGTAACCAGGAAGATGGTCAATTGGAATGAGAAAAATTAGAGAAAATTAATAAAATCAGCAAATTTTTTTAGGACTGAGAAGCATCTCTAAAATGTCCAGATAATTTTCATTGGAAATAAGTAATAATTCCATGAATTATAATGAATTCCTTTATAAGAAGATTTGTGTCATTTTGTGATATGTATATTTTTACTAAATTTATATGATATTGAGTAACATAGTGGAATAATCCCTCTCTAATTATTCTGTAAACACGAGATTGACTGTAAGTATCAGTTGCATCCTCCAGATGTCGTTAGAATCCCAGAGGTGCTGTTTCCAGAACCCATTCTGTGAGGCTAATGCACCCATGCTTTCCTGGTTGCTCGGGCTTTACTTGCTGCTGCGATTAGACACCCTTTTCTCCTTTTGTTACTTCAACAGAATTCTGAGTGTTGGATCTATATGGTTCTAAGCAAAGTCCCTCATGGAAAACTACTCTGAAGAGACCAGGCCCAAGTTCCGTGTTTTCTCTCTGCAGGCATCCAATAGTGGTTGGTCATGTGGTGTGAGGACTGGCCCCCTTTCCTCTGTGAGACAACTAGGAAGGGCCGGCTCAGACATCCTGGAGAAGCACCAGAGTTCTTCACAATTTCAGTTTGATACCTCCTTTTACTCATTGGTGCTTCCTTACCTCCCCCACAGAGTTAGTCCCAAGGGACTTCTCAGTAAACCTCCTTCTTAAAAACATCTGTCTCACAATGTGTTTCCCCAGTGGCCAAATCAGGTGGTCAGATGGATTGTTGCCAATGGCCTTGACTGGTAAAATGCAAACTTTTGAATATTCTTTGCTATAATTTTTGAGTAGTATGTGCATGTGTGCATATATACACAGATACACACTTTTTTTTTTTTTTGCATGTTGGGGAATGCCACACTTCTCTATTTATGTTGTGAACCTAGAAAATAGGAGATTTGGGCATATCTTTGTCCTGTCTGTGTAACAGACAATGTAGTATTTTAACCTTCATTTTATCTCCCAGTCAATCAAACCATTCTTATTGTAGATTAACTACAAGCTTATGTACTCTACTAGGCACTGTGTAATCCAAGCTATAGGTGACCCAAATAATAATTGAAGTGAGCTGAACCAAACATTTTTTATTTTATTATGATTAGTTTTATTTGTAATTTATTGAGCGTTATGGTTAACAAGGTGCTTTCACATACTTTTCCTCATTGTGTATATTCTCATAAAATCATGTGAGCTGACAAGCGTTACCATTCTCTTTTACACAGGAATAAACTGAGATTTGTTAAGATTATTTTGCCCAAGTTTACCCGGGTAAGAAGTTCCAGGACAGGAAAATCAGGAGTCTTGGTCTTTCTACTTTCAGTACAGAACAGGTCACTTCAGAACCGAATCTGCTACCAGAACTGAATCTGGGACTTTAGACCTGAATCAGCTACTGAACTCTGGAACATTTTTGTTTAGGAAGTGGTAGGGAGAAGACTATGGGTAGAAAGAAAAAAGGCAAATGGCAATTTTAAAAAGGTTTGATTCTATGAGCAGACTTAGCATATGGAATGTTTCGGGGCTGCTGGCACCTGACATGCACTGTCTTAGCACATGAATCAAGAAGTGGGAAAACGTAAATATGATATAACACAAAATATGGTGTAACTGGAAATTATCCACAGGCCTAGTACATAAAAGGTCTCAGTAATTATTTGTAGAAATAATAAATTTATAGTGAATGTGCGGATTCAGTCTGATCTAGCCATCTGGTAAGGTCACATGGCCTTCATTTTCTGGAAATATCAGTTTTATGGATGCTCCATGTTTTTACACAGTGGAGACAGTGGAGTGTCTCCTTGGGATTGATGACTTAAGCCTCCTGGTAATAGTCCTCACTTACATCCCAAATGCAGTGGTGAGTTGGGCGCAAAGACCTGAGGTGGCAGTAGGTATGTAGCATTAGGGGCAGTGTTGAGGAGGGAAGTCAGTGCTCTTGTGCCTAACATCCTGCCTGAAAACAGACGCTTTGCTTTCTGGAACATAGCCAATTCTATACGTACAGCTTTGTCTTGCCATCACCTCTATGCCACCGTATTCCTTCATCGGAGAAGTCTTAAGTATCAGCAGACTTATTAATTCCTTTTTTTTTATTTGCTCTGATTAAACTGTAAGACCCTTGAAGGCAAAGATAAAGTGTGTTGTGCCTTTAGTATAGTAGTCAGAAAATAAATCTCTTTAAAAAGGCCTACTGAAACACAGTTAGGGCTTGAGTAATTGGAAGAATTCAGATAGTAGAGACCAATGGAATAGGTGTCCATGACGCTGAAATGCATAAGTAGATTTTGAACTCTGCTGAAAATGGTGTGAAAAATAATCAGATTAGAAATCATTAAAAGATTCAAGGAAGAGAAAATTAGGAAACGTGACCATATTATACGGGGTTCTTTGCTATGAATGTCTAATTTCCACATCTTTTTTTTAGAAAATTGCAATTTTTTAAGATTAAGTGAAATTTTCCAAAGTATTTAAAATCCACATAAAATAGAATATATCTCTAATTAATAAATATTTAAAGATAATCAGAAGAAGACCTAGGGCATAGTTATCGAAGGTCCTGAAATACTTCCAAGTTTTCTAAATTATCATGTATGCAGTTATCTAATATTTTCTGATTTATGCTCATCTTTTTACAAAGATATATTTTTGTCTCATCGTTAAGAAAAGATAAATGAGTACATATTTTACAATGATGCCTATTAAAATTAGTCCCCAATGGCATTAGATAAAAGTCTCTCTCTTTTTTTTTTTTTTTTAGCAGAAAAGAAGCAGATCTGAAAATTCATTCAGTTTATGGTCCAAGGCAATCATATAACTGCTTATTTTGGTTAGCATAATATTCTGTTGTACAGTTAAGTGCTATTAATTTATATCACCTCTAAACAATTTGAATATTTTTCTTTTCAAATGGACAATCACAGTTACTTATTGTGACTGCCCCTGCTTACATGTGTTTATGACTGTTTATCAAAACATTTCTCTAAAGGCTTGCACTGTGCTTTTTGCTTAACACACCCAATACAGTTCTCTGGATAGATGTTCTGGTGAATTTTCTGAATATAATCTCAAATCTCTGAAGTTTTCAGTTAAGTAAGGCCATTAAATGCCATACACTTCTTCTATCCTTTATCTTCCCATAGCATTTACTTCTCTTCAATGCCATTACCAAATTCTACCTTATCCAAGACACTCCCATATGACATATATAAGAATAAAATTATCATTTATATATCTGTTGCTCTCATAGCAATTTGAATATTTATTGCACTATGTGAGTCTGATTTATATTATTAGCAATTTATAAATACCTCATCTACTAACTTATGAATTCCCGTGATATTGGAGGACAAGGGGAGGTAGCAGTGGGGAAATATATACCATTGATTTTTAATTTATCACAGTGTCTTAAACATCTAACTTGAATACCCTAAGCTATCAATAAATCTTTACTGAATTAAGTAAAATGTCTGGAAGCCAGTTTTAATCATTTTGTTTTGAAAAACAGTTATTGATTTTTATAGAAGAAATCCTGTCATAGATAAGAATTAAAGAAATATTGTATTGGTGGACAGCAAAAGATAAAACAGTGACACCTGTCACTTGATTTGTGACCTTGATGAAGTTATTTTGGGGACACAAAACATTGAAATTGGATCTAACATATTTTTTTTTTTACTTTCTATTCTGATAACTAAATGTTTGAAATTGACTACCTGTGAATGTTAATTTTGCCATTTAGAAAATTAGAAAAACAATAATATCTAATTTCCCTTTCTTCATGGGGTCAATGTCAGTACCAATACAGAATGAGTGAAAATTCAGGGTACTGTAAAAATTGAAGTCATTGTTAGTACTCTTCTCTATTTCATGATCTATTTTGGAGTAATAATCTCTCCTTTTGCCTTTTGAAAATTTTAAGATTTCTATAAAACAATGGGTTTAGAGTATTTTATAATTTGTAAATCATATTTATGTATATTATCTCAATCCTCACAATAGACTTGGAAGATAGGCTTTATCTACACACTGCTAAAAACAGGCTATAAAACAAAATTTTGAAATCTTAGCTCTGCTTGTATTCGTGTGTGTGATTTGTCTTTTGTCCTAATAATTTTACATGATAGCTTAATTTTTGGTTTTATTTTATTTTTTTATGATTGTTAAACATGGTACAAATAATATGAATGCATAATATCTAAATAGAAAATACTTATCACATTATTACTATTTCAAGCAAAAAGGGAATAGAGTGACTCAGTATCTCATCATAAGAGTCATTGGTTATTATATTTTGGATTATTGAGAAACAATTAATTAGTGGACATCTATTTTGTTCAAGTAGCTGGAAGATTTCACATGTGTGAAATAATTCCTCAACACTCCTCTTGACTATTTTCAGAAAACTGAACATTTGTATAAGCATATATTTTTTAAAATGTTAATATTAATCTTGTTTGAAACTGTAGAAAAATTCTAAACCCTTAGGCGTATTCCCTATGACCTAACATAAACTCAGTGAAGAAATTACACATTTTGGTTAATTATACTCATAAAGTAAGATTTCCAAAGCCTGAAATGTCATAACTAGATAGAGTAATTCTTCTGTTTTCTAGTATGGCATTGTTAATGGTGCTTTCACAAAGATTTAAACAGTCCAAATGATCCGTATTTAGCAGAGCTTATCACTCATTGCATAAAATCATTAATTTATGCAATATTTGATGCTCTCTTCTTACATACTTTGAAAGTTAGTTCTTTAAATTCTTACTCACTGGCTTCTAGGCTCACGGCAAACTTGAGTTTTGTTTTCTAGTTAATTATTTTGGTCTTTCCCATACTTTCAACCCTGATGTTCTTCAGAATTTTTCTTTCTTGATTAATTTGTACTTATTATATTATTGGTCAGTTTAATTTATTCCTACAGTTTAATTTATTCTGTGTGTGTGTATAAAATTATATTTTATAATCTGAAATCTCAAGGTTTAGATATGTAATTTTAACTGTTTGACATCACCTAAAAGATGCGCCAATATAACCTTTATTTAAATAGATCAAACACATGTTTTCACTTCAAAACTATCACTACCTTTTCCATCTTCTTGATTTTTGTTAATTATATAAGCATTACCCTAGATATCGCCAGTATTTCCTCAGAGATGCTACAGACGTTATCTTGGAGGGCCAGGGAGAGAAGAAAGTGGGTACAGGTTCAAATTGTAAAACTGAAGTTCGAATCAAAGTCATTGTATGTTTATTTTATATATAGTATATGTCAATCAGCATGACATTTATCTCGAAGGCAGTGTTTCTGTCCCTTGAAAAACTAAACCTCATTTAATTTAAGTTTTATGTATTAATTTAGTGTGACTCCATTTAAACTGTAAGATTAAGAGCAGGGGTTATATTATATTCACTTCAGCTTCCTGCTCCATCCCACAGTGTCAAACACAGCCCCTGAGGGAGTGAAATAATGGAGTACTAAATTAATCTGGCTGTTTTTTCAGCGGGTATGCATAGCATAAAAAGCATATTTCTGAGTCTGGATAGTGATCCATCTAGGAGAGCTGAGTTGACTCAAAAGACCTTTGCTTCTCATGGAGGAGGAGTTTATAGTAGCAGTGCTCCAACAAGCAAGGCCTCCAGAGACACCCTGGTTTCAAATTCTGTCTCTACCACTAACTAGCTAACTCATCATAGAAATTTTACTTTTCGTTTGAATTTCCTCACCTGGAAAACAATGGAGGATAATAAAAGTACTTACATGACATAGTTGATGCAAAGAATAAGTGAGTAGGTTAATCACATCTTAATAAAACTGTTATGTATATATGATTTAAGGAGACATTTGGTGATTCCCAATACATAAAACTCTTGGAACAGTATCTTGTACATGGGAAATATATGTGTCATTATTTTAGTATATATTTATATAAATATATATAGTACATTTCATATTTATCTATTAGTGTATATTTGTCACCTTTATCTACCCAGCATCTGGGTCCCTTTCCACTTGATGAACTCTTGCCTGATAAGGACCAAAAGCTGACTCTTAACACAGGAGAGCAAGCTTCATTTGTATACACCCTGCTCAGACGGCACGTAATGTAAGCTTGACTAATCAGATGAGTTATTCCAGTATTTTGACATGGGAGCTAATAATATAAGCAGCTAATTGAGTGGAGAATCTCTGGATGGTGCTACCAATGACAGGTCCTTGCATATAATATCCAAGAAAAACTGGCAGTTTCCTGGCATTAATAGCCTCAGATGTCATGAATTCATTCCAGCTGTGGTTCTAGATCTTTTTCTTCCAGATCTTTTTCAGTCCCTGTTTTGCCAGTCATTCTTTGCTATTGGGAATCACCAAATGTCTCCTTAAATCATATATACATAACAGTTTTATTAAGATGTGATTAACCTACATATAATTCACTCCTTTAAAGTACAGTACGTCCTCACTTAACATTGTTGATAGGTTCTTGGAAACTGCAACTTTAAGTGAAACAACATAAAACAAAATCAATTTTAACATAGGCTAATTGATAAGAGTAGAGTTTGTATGGCATATTTCTATCACAAAAATATCACCAATCTTCGAAATAAAGACCCAAAACACTTCTTATATTAAACATTGAAATATATGTGAGCCATATATCCATTTAAAAAAGAATAAGAGAATGATTTTTCCAATCTGCTTATTCCGGGTCAGTGTCTCGGGTGGACAGAGCCTCTCACAGAGTGCCAGGCCGGTCTCACACTGGACAGGACGCTCTTCCATTGTGGGGTTCATCATACACACCCCCACACTCACTCAGACTATGTAGACACACCAGTTCACCTCGTGCACGTCTTTGGGATGTGGGAGGAAATGGGGAACCCTGGAAAACCCAGGCAGACGTGGGGGGAACGTGGAGAGTCCACAGAGACAGTGGACTTTGCCAGGAATTGATTTTTTTTTCTCAATATTGTATCAAAAGACCATTGAATGAAATTACATTATTCGAGGACCTGCTCTATACAATTCAGTGGTTTTGAGTATATTCACAGGGTTGTGCAATAATCAGTGCATCAATTTTAGGATATTTTCATTACCCCAGAGAGAAATCCTATAGCTAACAGCAGTCACTCTTTCCTACCCCACAACCCTGACACTTCTGCACAAGGGAACCACTAATCTACTTTCTATCTCTGTGGATTTGTCTATTCTGGGTATTTCATATAAATAGAAATATACAATATGTGATGTTTTGTGACTTGCTCTTCTCACTTAGCATGTTTTCAGAGTTCATCTGTGTTGTAGCATGTATCATTACACCTTTTCTTTTTATTACAAAATAATATTCCATTTTAAGAGTATACATTTTATTTTGTATCTATCGGTTAATAGACTTGGGTAGTTCCCAGTTTGGAGGTTAGTTTTTGAAACGAGCCTTTGAGATTTGTTTCGACTGCAACAAGTCTCTTCTCAGCTGCCTCTTTTCCTGATTCTCTCTGGGGACTAGCTGGCCTGTGGCTTAGCTTGCTGCACCTGTAGAGCTAACAAACTCCTTTTAATTGCTTACCACCAAAACCTCCCATCTTTTATTCTGCCCTTAGATTTGAATTCCTCATACTCTGTTCAAAATAAAATCAATTTCTTTGGAGCGAGCTTGAGAACTCATTGTTCTTAGGGCATATCTCTCTGCCTAGGCAAAGTCTGAGCTAGAAACAGGAAGAGTGACCTCCTTCTCTCAGTTATATCCTGCTTTACCAATAGGGTGCTTGGGGTTGGTTATAGGGGTGAGGCAGCCTCTGATTTTCTCTACAGGGTCTTCCAGTGTGGAACTTCTACCCTGGGAGTGAACTGGGTATTCTTTAGTTTCATTAACCCAGCCCTGCAATGCCTAGGGTAGAGCCTCCTACCTTATGAACACCGAACCTCTTGGAGGGACTCACTTGGAGCTCAACTTTTACTACACAGAGATGAAAGGGCGTGAGCAATGCTGGTGAATTGCCACCCTCAAGTCAACACCATAGCCCTTGATTCGGGGGCAGAGAAAGCCTCCATCTTGGCAACACATTCCCAAAGTGGTGCTTCCATCATGAAGAGCTGTGGTGGGTTGAGGGAAGGGGGTGGGCTCTGTTCAGCTATGACAGACTCTTGCTATTTTTACTTGAGTGTTAGTTTCTTCATTTATCCTATGCCCTTAAACCATCTTTAGAAACTTTTTTTTTTTCATGATTTTTAGCATTTGTGATTATTTCACTGGGGAACAGTTGTGTAGAGCACCTCCTACTGCTACTCTAAGTCAAACTCTTCAATGCCCTATGCAAAAATCTACTTTCTTTTATAATCCAAATTTATTTTTATTCACCCCCCCATTCTCCCCCCCCCCCACCATATCTCATTGTATCTCAGAACACTAGATAGTGTCATACTGAAACTCTGTGGTCAGATACCTAGACAAGCAAGGCCTGCTGTAGAAATGGCCTGCATTCCTTTCTTGAAAAACGTGAAAATGGAACTTCAGTGAATGTAGGAAATATAATTAAATTCTACCGTGAACTTAAGCAAATCTGAGTGCTTTCTCCAGTGGCATAATTTTTATTTCCAAATTTGGATATACT
Source organism: Rousettus aegyptiacus (assembly GCF_014176215.1). Classification (NCBI taxonomy): domain Eukaryota; kingdom Metazoa; phylum Chordata; class Mammalia; order Chiroptera; family Pteropodidae; genus Rousettus; species Rousettus aegyptiacus. The sequence goes on from NW_023416285.1 coordinate 15,844,143, forward strand.
AAAAAAAATTCTCTTAGCCCTCTTTTACTCTTCTAGTGAATTTTTGTAATCTATATTGCAACTCTTTTTGCTGAGGTCAAAATTCTAATGCACTTTTATCAATTTTAACATAGAAAACTACTTGCCTATAATTAAAATATTGTAAGTGAATCTGCATTTAAAATTCTCGAATTCTTAGTTATAGATCAGTTCTTAAGTTTGAAAAACATTGTATGGAAATATCTCATGACATTACTAATATCTATGAAGATAAAGAAAAGATATAATATGTGTATATTTTATTCCTATAATTCCAATTCTCTAAAACACCAGGTTTTTCTAAAGAGGATATTTAGGACAAGGTGTTTAGAATGTGTTTGCTTATTAAACAAAATTCATATTTGGAATAGTCTGTATTTTTTTTCTGGTGGAATTACCTTGACAAAGGATCTGGGTTGACTGTGAACCTAGAAGGCAGATGCATCCATCAGTCCCTATCATAGCCAGAGGTCTCAGTCACCACTGATACATAATGGTTAGGAGACAGTGTGATAGAACAAAACATCACCAGACTGAAGTTTTGCATCTTAGATTGGTGTATTCTAGTTAGTTCTATACTTGTACTTTTCCTACTATTAAACTGTACAGTCCTTTGTGAACAGAAAATGTTTTATTTCATTTCTTGCTTCTTAGCATGTATCTTCAGATCTTTTCCTCCAATGTTTTTATTGTGATAAAATACAAAAACCAAAATTTATAATTTTAACCATTTTTAAGTGTACAGTTCAATGATATTAAGTACATTTGTAATATTGGACAACCATCGCCACCATCTCTGCCATAACTTTTCATCCTGTAAAACTGAAACTTTATATCTTTTATGCAATGATTCTTTATTTTTCCTTCTCCTAGTCCCTATCTAACACCATTCTGCTTTTTTCTCTATGATTTTGACTACTCTAAATACCTCATGCAATAGAAATAATACAGTATTTGTCTTTTTGTGACTGGCTTATTTTAATTAGCATAATGTCCTCAGGATTCGTTATATCATATGTCAGAATTCCCTTCCTATTTAAGAGTGAAGAATATTCCATTATATGTATATAGCACATTTTACTTACTCATTTGCTGATGAGCACTGGGGTCATTTCCAAATTTTAGTTACTGTGAATAATGGATGCTGCTTCGAATATGGGTGTACCAACGTCTCTTTAAGATGCTGCTTTCAGTTCTTTTGGGTATATACCCAGAAGTGGAATTGGTGGATCCTATGGTAATTGTATTTTTAATTTTGGGGGGAACCACCACCCTGTTTTACACAGCAAGTATAGGGTTCCAATTTCTCTACGCCCTCACCAAAGCTTGTTATTTGATATTTTTATTTATTATTTATTTATTTATATTGATAGAAGACATCTTAATAGGTGTAATTTAGTGTCTCGTAGTTTTGGTTTGCATTTTCCTAATGGTTAATTATATTGAGCATTTTCTCATGTGCTTATTGGTCATTTGTCTGTCATCTTTGGAGAAATGTCTATTTGGGCATTATAGGATCTTCTATGTATATAATAATCCTCTACAGGTGAATAAATGACTGCTTAGAATTCTGCTAACACTGGGGTGGTGTGAAATCAGGCATCACCCCAGTGGTGTGGAGGGAGTCCTTGGTTCTTTCCTGTTGACTCAATGAAGAATTATAGGTCAGCGAGATTTAGAAAAAGTAAGATTTATTGGAAGTACACTTTAGAAGGAGATGGGCCATGCTAAGGAAAACTGCAGCCCTGTGGAATTTGGGAGGTGAAAAAATAAAAGATAAAAGGCAGAGTATGCTCCAAGGGAGGAGTAGATTTTGAGTGAAGAGAGCTGTAACAGCACAGAAGGGGGAAGGAATGGCTAAATATAAATTAATAAATTAATAACAATATTAATATTAAAGAGCAGTTTTAAGGGACTTAATCTCATATTTGCTTAAACATCCTGTTTAGATCATAAATCATGTAATGTACCATGAATTTTATATACTTAAATATCTAGATGATCCTTATGTTGATTACAGTCATGTAAATGTTCTCTACTTCCCTGGTCTTTGTTTGAAGTCTGTTAATGTAGGGAGGTGGTTTTTAAATAATTATCATACAGTACGTGTTCCATTAGCTAGATCAAGGTGTTCCAATGCTATAATTAAATAATGTGTCTTCCCAATTTGTAGGAACAAATATCTAATGGAGATAATTTTATTCTAAATTTTATGTTTTTCTTCCAAATATATTTGTCTTAGAACATTGACTCTTGTATCTTATTGATCCCATATATGTGTAAGATGATATCTGATATGCCACAAAATTGAGTATTTGAAATTTAAAGGCACTTTATACTCAGTATCTCAGTATTTCAGTGGTGATCCATAAATAGCACTGTGATGACTTGCAATAGCAAACAGAACAAAACAAAACAAAAACTAATTTTGAATTCACTGATACAAGAATTTAAAAGAAATATTATAAATGTAGGAAAGAAAAAGTTAATATTCCTCGCTGAAACAAACAAACAAACAAACAAACAAAAACTTTGATTACTACAAAATTCACTGACCCATCCAGTGTAAGTAAGTATATTAAATCATTCATTGAGTGCCCTTAACAATTTTCTAGTAGAAAATCGTTCTAGAGATTGCCAGCCAGAGTGAATATTAAAACTTAGTCTCTCTTTATTTGAATGAAAGTGCTTCTCATGACAAACCTCAACACATTTATAAAAGTTAATTTACTAGAAGTAATGGCAGTTCAAATACTGAAGCTAATTTAATTTGAATATTTATTTTAAAAAGGACAGAGCCTTGTTTTGATAGCCATACTGCTGCAGAAGAGTTAGAAATTTACTTTCATAATAAGAATAGGGATGTCTGTTCTCAAGCTACAAAATTACAATGAGGGAGACAGAGAAAGGGAGGATGGAGGGGGAGAGAGAAGGAAGAAGGGAAGGAAAGAAGGAAGGAAGAAAAATAAAGTCACGTTTAAAGAATACTCTATGGGAGCGTGCTAGAATATGAGTTATTAGCCATATTAAACAATGATGTCTTAATGCAGACAGATTTTTAAAAGTTTTAAGCATTTTTCTTTAGTTAACTTGATCTTGACCCATTAGCGAAAATAATTTAAGAATATAATGTCATTATTTGCATAATGGAGAAAAAGAATATTCTTTCCTCCCTCTGCAAGCCTCTGTGCATGATAAAATTATATACTTTGAAAAATAAAGACATCTATGGAAAGTTCCTCACAATAGGAGATGACAATAATGTGAAATACATTTCTGTATTCTTCTGACATTTAAAATAAGGCTTCTTTTCAAGTCTAATATGAATTTTTGTTAAAAGTCAACATTTAAATTTTGCCATTTATTCAATCATTTTTAAAGTAACTTGAGGTTAAATTGTTCACCTCTCATGAACAGTTTTTGTGTATACGTTTTTTAGATTTTACCTAAGATTGATCAAGTATATCTCCTCTTGCTTTCTCGATGACACAATTTTTTAATGAATGGATGTTTTCTTCAAAGTTACAAAGTCTTGTGGGTAAAATAAACCATTATCATGGGCCATAGGTCAATATTAGAGGAGATCGAGAGTATTAAACTAACATCCATGTTCAAGAGTCTTCCTTTCAACACTGTCCAATCTCCTTTTACTATAGCACTATGCACAGCTATAGAATGAGAGAAATTCATGTCTTTGTCTCTCTAAGATATAATATTGCCTTTTCTCATGGAGCAGTAAGAGCAACTTGGAAGAAATTGAATTGTGCCTTAAAAAATGATGCTAGATTCCAAGAAAAAGCATCTATGAGTCTACTCGAAAATTTGGAGCATTAGAAGGACCTAAATTAGTCATCACTGCCTTAAAATTAACAATTCTCCACTAATTTTCAGACTTTCTGCCCTTAAATCCTAATAGGGACCCAATTACTCATCAGCTTAAATAAGAAACATTATAAAATATTTCACGTATATGTAAAATGTTCAAACACTATCCAAAAATATAAACTTTGTAAAATGCCGAAAAGGAAGTATTGATCTCAGGTAAAAATGTAAATTGCTCTAAATATTGCTGCTTGGTCTCCAGAATATTAATATGATTATCAACAGACAGTTGTTTTCTATGCAGGTTCTTGTTCTTCTCCCTGATGATAACTTTTCCCATTTGCTTTGCTTCTTTCTATGTAGTTTTCTATAATACTTCCTCAACTTCTTTAGGACTCATTATACTAGGTAATAGACAAAAATGAGCGTTAATATAAAGGCACAGTGAAATCATGCTGATGAAAACAGTATGACAGTAAAAGGCTCATTTTGTGTATTTTGCCAGAATTACCTCTGTTAGGCCCACAACATGCAAAACATACTTTGTAATTGTTGAGAATTCACAAAACATCCATATGTAAGTATGACATTCTACCAATTGTCCTTGAAATGAGCCTCAATATTTTCTCTCATATAATTTTGTTTTAAATGTTGATTTAGAGGAGATAAATTTTCAGGAAACAAATATAAATTGTTCTTTAGGTACTGGCTGGAAACCATTGTATTGAGAGAGATATACATAAGAGAGAATTCAGAGTTTAAAAGCCAGGGGTGTTTTATAAGGAAAATGTTTACCTGTGAGACAGTCTGCAGATGTCTGGCCAAATCTATATTTGGATAACAGGAAATCAGCACAGTTTGCTCAGCCTATATACAGCAGACCCGTCAGAAAATTCTAAGTTTTCTGTGCAACGTGGAGGGTATATAGATACTTATTTTGTAACTGAAACAGGGAAGGGATATAATCTTAAAATCTTTGTTCCAGATTTTAGAATTTCAAGGTATTTCTCTGAATAAATATATTTATGATGTAATTTAAGCTTATTACCCGCCCTGTAGGTCCAGTGTTTGATAAAAAGTTGATCAATGCCACTTCAAGTTTATTCAATATCATAACTACTTGACCTATTTTGACTGCACTAAGAACAGAAAGCTTCTCTATTTTAGGTTTTTAGCCTTGTTTCATGATTATTTATCATGCCATAGTAACACAATAGCAGTTCAATTTAATTAGCTAGATGGTTTTAAAGACAGATGAATCAGGATCTTCATTTTTCTGCATGGGATTTATGCCCTTAGAGAGGCAAGCTTTTTCCAGATGAAACTTATTTGTGATCATTCCAAGAAAAAAAAAATCAAAATAGGAACATAAAATATACATAAAAATTTAATGATTTAATCCCAAACTATTGAATTAATGATTGAATGACTGATAGAACTATGTTATCCTTAATTAATGAAGACATTAATTAAATTGTAATTTGAGCACAATAATTAAACTAATTGTGATAGATATAGTCACCATCTGTATTTAGGAATGTTTAAAAAAGGAAAGGAAACACAGGTATTTCAATATACTTTTGGAGATAGTTATCTATCTATTTTGAGTACCTTTATTGATGACTCTTTATTGCATCATGTATGTAGTTACCAAACCAGTCCACTATTCACTGTGGATCCACAATTTTTCTCAATTCCACAAGTTATACATATGAATGGTGACTTAATGCGTATATAAAAACAAAACAATGCTTATAGATAATATATAGATAATATGTAATAAATACATATGCAGTTCATACACATGTATATGTGACATATATTATGCTGTATGTAACCTATAAATATTATGATCAACAGACATAAGTTTAAGCTTTTGTATCTTCATTTGGTAACCATTCAGTACTCTAGAAACTTTTGAGGACTTTGAAAAAACTGATGACAACAATAGGTCCTGTTCTTCTTCAGTTTTGTTTATGGTTTTAAGGTTTTCATAAATCAATATCTAAAGCCCATCCAGAGAAACTCTAGATTACTAACTTTCATGTTTAACCATTTGGGGACAAGTATAGAACCTGTGGTGTTTTAGGAATAGAGATCCCGGATATACCACCAAGCCTCTCAGAACGGAGGGTTCTCTGTTTTTCCTCGGTCTGATCCATAAGAATTTGATTTTGGTCTGGATGACACTTTCTAAAAATGCACAGTAAAATTAGTCTCTGTCTCTCGAAAACTTTAACATGCATAAAGTAAAAATCTCCCCCGAATAGTCCATTCAAGATTTATAATTAATTTTTTAAGCAGAAATTCTTCCATTTTAATTGGATAATATTGCTAACTAAGTTCACTCTGATTTTTAATTGCTTGTTTAATTAATGATATTTGCTTGGTTATTGTTTTTACTGTACATTATCGAGAACATTTTCAAGAAAAATCATACTCTTAGATAACTTATAAATCAGAATATAGGCAGTTTTTAAATGTTTTTTTTCCCCCTGTATTCTATCTTTTGTCTTGCTCTAAAATACATGGTTTTATTCTTTCAACCTATTCACTTCCCCAGTTATTTGCATGGATGTAAAAACATTCCAGACTCTTGTCAAATCTCTTTTTATCTGTTTTTCTTAACCTAAATCTGTTTTCCTGTCCTAAGTCTGTAATTCTACTTCCACATTCTTTTATTCCCTATGAATTTATCTCTAATCCTAGGCATTTTGTTCCTGCATAAAACCTGAAATACCCTGTGTTACTATTCATTCTGTGTGATTCTCACAGATTCAGTAGATCAGCATTTTATTTGTAGTCGGAGGCCACACAGATCTATTTTTTCCAGTTAATGGCTTTTCCTATAAGTATCTCAGCCAAATGAGAGTGTCTTTACAAAAGTTTGTATGATGATTGTCACTGTTAATATGTGTGTGTGTGTGTGTGTGTGTGTGTGTGTGTGTTTTAGTAATTAGCAAACAGTATTATCATTTGGATCAGGAATCAAAAAAAAAAAAAAGATTGGACTAGGATGCACTGTTTGCTACCTTTTAACCTGAACCACTTGATTCTAAGATTAGTGGTTCTCTCCTCAGTTTAAGACACTTGTTTCATACCTACAGAGACAGCTCCGGTATCAACATCCACCTTAAGTCAGTGATTTAGAGAACTACTTAAATCAGCAGTCTGAAGACACACTCAAGTACTTATGAATCCAATTCTGACATTGTTTCTCCATTCCAATTTTACTGGCTTTGGAATTATCCACCTGCCAGAATTCTCAAAATTGCAACATGCATAATATCTTTTTTATTTTTCAGGACTTTGATCTTCACTTCACTGACTCCCCTCGCTCTCTTTTCTCTGTTAGGGAGCCGAGTTCTGATACTAAAACTCAGCTTGTTAAAAGTAGGACCATAGCTCCTAATGGCAGAATTTCTTATAGATAATTTTTGCTCCTGTATTTGCCAGAACTGTGCAGTAAGACCCGTGGGGAGAGCCTTTATTGTGTCATTGTCCTTTGAGAAGCCACTGCTGTGCTACATAACACACATTGCCTCTTCCTCCAGCCACTTAAGAGGACAGGGCATGTATAGTATGCCTATGTGGACTTCTCACACTTCCTTCAGCTAGTTTCCCAGAGCCTATGCGGTCATAGGGAGGAGAATTCCAAGTGCTCCATTTAGCCCCTGACATACTGAATTTAAATGGTCTTTGACTATAAAAATGGCCATTTGGACACTAGCTATGTCTCCTGTATTTTTCCTCTTACATTGCTGATATGTGTAATGTATACTTCCCTGTTAGTCATCTCCCTGTCTTTTTCTTCTTTTGGCTTTAGCATCTCAGTCAATTTCTATTTCATTTTAATTCTTATGTGATTTAGGCCTTAGTAAATCGTTCATTCATTCATTCAACAAATATTTAATATACACACATGCCTGCACTGTTCATAGTACTGGGGATGCAAAGGCAAATAAAACAGACTGCTCTCACTAAGATGACAGCCCATAAAAAGTAAATAGGTAAAAATCACAATAATTTATGCTTGCAATAAGTACTGAGAAAGAAAGAAAGATGGCATGATGTGAAAGAGAGTAGAGAATGGTGAATGGGGAAAGGAGATACTTTACATTGCATGGTTCCTATAGGAGTCTTTTAATAAAAAACCCTGAAGAAGTGAAGAGTCATTCAAATATATAGATCAATGTTCCACAAAAGATGAGAGAGAACCAAGGCTCTGTGGTAGAAAAGACTTTAGTTGTTAGAAGAACAAGACAATCCATGTGGCCGAAGCAGAGTGACGACACTGAAGCGTGGGCATGCAGTGGACTTTGCAGATGTTACAAAGGCCATGTGAGACATAAACAAAAGTTTCTATTTTATTCTTAATGAAATTAGGAATTAAAAGAGGGTTTTGAACTGGGAATTTGAGTTGCTGGTTTATGTGCAGTAGTCCAGGTGAGAAATGATGATGTCTTAGACCTGGGCTGTATTAATGATAGTAATAGAAATAGGCAGATAGATGGGTATGTTTATAGGTTTAGCTGACATATCATCCTATGACTCTTTGGGAAATTTTATTTATCTCTCAGTGATACTTTATAATTTTTGTATTTTCATAAGATAGCCGAAGGTTTTCCTTCACACGCAGAATAATCCCAGTTAGATGTTCAAGGTATCTTCAGTGACCAGTTATTGTCTGGACAGAATACGGTTATTTAGGAATGGAAAACAATATTTATATACAGCTAATTTGATCAATAGGAATATTGAATGATAGTCCAGTAGGAGATTTCGTTGTTGAAAATGAACAGTAAGAGTTAGCAATAAAAATGGCAATATTTTAAAGAGGAAGTATGTAGGAACTGTATATAATGATGCATGACCTTGAAAACGAGTATAAAGTATTTGCCTTTGATATAAGAGATGCTATTGGGAAAACATTTTAAATATTGCCACTTTAAGCCAGAATAAAGAAAATTTCCTAAAAGGTAAAATATGTTCCTTCATGACTCCTTATTGCTTGTAGAATATAGGATATAAAGCTTCAGCGCAGTGTACAGGCGCTTTAAAATCTATCCTGCTCCCCTTTATTGGTTACTGTTCTTAACACATGGCTCAAGCTTTTGCCACACTTAATTTTAAGTAATTCTTTGAATACTTCATCCTTTAAAAAAATGCTTACCTTTGCCGTTATTCCTACTTGGAATATTTTCCTCTCGTTTATCCAACTCTCAACTTACTGTTTTAAGTACCACTACAAATATCACTGTAATATTGCCAGTGACTTTCTCCTTTATAATCCCATAGCATTTACTAATTTAGCAGTCTAATTTCTATCTAGATAAGCTTATATCTTTCTCTTTCACTAACTTAGAAGCTGCTTCTTGAAACCAATATTTTTTTTGTACACTAACTGTACAGAACAGCAGTCTATCAATAAATATGTAGGGAATTGAAGTCCTCTTTCATATAAACATAATCTAACCCACAAACCACAATAAAATTCATGTGTAGTTTGGACTGAAGGCAGAACCATTGTGTTACAGCATTTCTAGGGTTACCCATTAAGACAGGCTTATTTGGAGTTCCATAGAGACTATAGTGGTGTTTACATGACATGCTCACACTTTCTTAGTCTTACAAAATACTGAGAGAATCACATGCTTTTAAAGTTTTTATTATAATAATTATTATCATAATGAAAACCAAGCCATATCAGATTCTTTGCTAATTATCCACCTGCATTATCTCAATCCTACAGCATTAGTTTTTGTAAGTAGTTGCTAATTCTGTTTTAAGGGAGAAAATAAAGAAGCCGAGAAGGGTTAAACAACTTTTCCAGTATCTTACAGTGGGGAGATATAATCCCAGATCTATCTGACCCCAGAGTATGTGTCCTTTCCTCTGCATTACACTGACACACAGAAACAGAATATCCTCTTAGAAAGTGGTAGGCGTGCGTGTTAAGTCTGTTGTCTGCTCCAAGAAATAGAGAGGAGGGCCTCCATGCTCTATTTACCTATAAACCTTTGGTGTTCAGTGGGTGTTAAAAAAGGTTTGCTATTGGCCAGCCACTAAGGGGCAGTGATACACAACAATCAACTAATTGCGACTCTGAGCGGGTGAGTCATGGCAGCTCCAAGTTCATTGCAGGGAAAAGAATTGAATCCTCTTGGTTTTATTTCTCAGTAGAGAACTGGAGCGGAAACAAAGCAAAACACTGTGTCTCCCTCCAGGATCTAGTTATACCTTTTACTAAGACAAACACATCACATTCAATTCTCCTCTCCCTCTACTGATGAGGGAGAAATACATTTAGAGAATCAAACTGGGCAGCCAGATTACTCTCACAGAAAAATAAATGGTGGCTTTCTCTACAGATCTTGTGCTCACTTTTACTCACTGTCCTGTGCTCATAGAGGCAAGGGAGTAAATATCTAGAGTGAAAAGATGTTCTCTTTTTGTGACTGAAGCTTTAGATTTCAAAGGGGCTGTAATGTCTGAAATCATGACCTCCAGCAATTAGTGTACTGACAGCTAATGTCCTCTGAGCTCTATCAGCTCCAGATCCTTTCTTTGCATAATACCCTCAGATATTGCCTTTTACACTGGACAAGATTGGATGCAGTGAAATTGTTATATACAGGTTACGGGGAAAATCCTTGCACTATAGTTGACATGCTGTATTGATCTAGTACAAAATCCAACCATTACTGAGACAGATGGGGGAGCTCTGAGACTCTCAATCTAAAAATTGCCTCAGCTATTGCTGATGCTGCTGCACATGCTGACAATAGCTACAGTCTGAAAAGCTGGGTTTACATGCCTGAAATAAATTGTTTTGATTAGAACCTTTAGGAGAGAAAGTCATAAGGTACAGTTTTATTGACTACTTGCCAAACAACACAGGGCCATGCACTGTAAGCTTGTTTTGCTCATGTAAGTCAAGCACCAACTAGGCTTTTATTTTCTAAGGTTATGGACTTGGAGTATAATATATTATCATTTACTCTAAATTATTGTACACATGGCATCTGAGGAGGTGGAATTAATTCTCAAGTATTGCTGACCTCTGTGTATATGTTTGTTTACTAGCTTGGTTCCTCGTAGTGGATGTAGTCTAATTTTATGTGATAAAGAATGCTTTGATTTCTCTGTAATCCTTTAAATGCTGTGACCAACAAAGTGAGTTCAAAAAGTTGCCACTGGGCTTTAAAGAAGCAAATTGTAAAGAGAATAATCATATAAGTAGCCATATTAGTGATGCCTTCTCTCCTTTTCTGTTCTTCTTCCCCAAAGCATGTTTTTTCTCCTGCAGAGAACTTTCTTTTAATCTGTTGCTGTTTTTCAAAAACAAGACAATTCAGTGTAATCAACCAAACAAAATTTGAACAAATCATTGTAAAATGCAAAATGAGAAGCCAGCATGCTTTTTTGTTTTTGTCGCTTAGTTTTTTTTTTTTCCTAAAGCTGGACCCGTGTTACATTATCTCCTTAGAAATCAATGCATTGTGGTGCCCTGTTCCCAGTGAAATGGATGGAAGTGTGTGGTTTTCAGAGTTGGCTATTTGAGATAGAATTGAGCGTATACAAGGTTTATTATATGTACTACCTGTAATCACACCATCCTGGTGTGTCTGTTGTTCTATGTGAAAATGGACATCTTGCCAAGAGATGAAATTTTGTGTGTGTTTTCCATGCACACTTATTCATGAGAAAGTATAAAAGGAAACCACATATATTATATTGACTATTGTGTATTTAGCATATACTATTTAATTTTAGATCAAATATATCAAAAAGCAAACAGATTAAAAACTCCAACGAATAACAAATATATACTACTGTAACTATTAAGTGTAAACTTCAGTTCATCAATCTTCTGGTATTTACTAATCCTACTACATTCTAACTTTGTGTCAGGTTAATTAATCAATTAATAAAATGAATGTAAAACATAATAACTTCCCTTCAGGATTTTATAATCCATTCAAGAGATATGAATCATGGCATTCCATTGTTAGCTAGGAAATGCTAAATGTCAAATAGTTATTAAGCTATGTAATAAGATACCAATAAGGGCCAGATATTGCTAGCTGAACAGAACAATCGTTTATTTCATATAACAAATGCCAATTTAAAAAAGAACATGTATTAATTAAAATGACAACACCAGTAGATATGGCTAACATTTGACCAATAGTACTGCATATTTCATAAATTGTCCTTAATATGTGCTGACACCACCAGATTCTAAAGTGTGAGATTCAGGGTCTCAATTTTTAATAACTCATTTGAATGACAAGCTGCCTAGCTTTCAATTTATATGCTGTCGAGGAGCTAAAGGTGGAATTAAATCTGCTAGAATCTGCACCTTGTATTTTGGAGTTAGCTCTGAAATATAGGACCACACATTATAATTTTCAATATGCAGTCTGCATAACCAGACACTCCCAAATGCTAACTGTAAAGTACCTGGCACTTTTTTAAGTGGCATGAGCATAGTATTGCTGTGGCTTATCCCATGGAGCTTTTTAATAATTATTATTACTACATAAATAAAAAATTACATGAAATTAGTAGACAGTTCTCTATATGACAGAAATGACGGCTGCGATTGTATGGAGTTTGCTTATCTAAACAACTTTATCTGGTCCTTCTCTGAGAATGGAGCCTGTTGTAGGTGGCAGAAATTTGTAGTAGTTCAGCTGCAGTAAGCGTCCAGTGCTGTCCTTCTGCTCTTACGCAGTTGGGAGGGTCACAAGCATTGCTCTGTCTCTTCCACTCTGTTTTTGAGAGAAAGTATTGGCACTTCTTCGCAGCAGATTTGATATTCTGTCCTCTGAGGAAATGCTGTCACTGGCATTATTTACTCTCTGAGCAACAAATCCTTGTAAATTATAATGGTTCTCTAGACAGCCATTTACAAATTTAATCAAGGATGATTTCCTTGCTTTTTTCAATTATCCCCAAATTATATTCAGGCACTGTAATATACTAAGTCCTTTACCATATTTATTCCAGAAATAAACTACAAAAAGCTTCTCATCTAAAAGAAAGGATATAGATGAAGATACATCTACTTTATCTAGCCTATTAAAATATTATTTCTCTTTCTTCAAAGTATTATAAGTACAGCAAGAGATTCTAGGTCACCTTGTCTGCCAAGACCCTTTATTACTCCCCATGGATAACACACACCACCCAAATAACCAACAATCATAGATCGTTAACATGAACTTAGAGCCTTATCCCTCCAGCCCAGACTTTGAAAACAGACAGACATGAATTTGTGCTCTGCCTTCACCATTTACTAGACATGCGCCCACAGGAACATCCTACCTTCTCTAGGACTCAGTTTCTTCAAATGTAAAATGGAATAATATTAATACATCTCTCATATAATTATTTTGAAGACTAAATGACATAAAAAATATAAATAACCTAGAGGAGTCTGGATATAGTCAGTACTAAATAAATGATACCTATTATAAATAGCTTACCTTTCCTTTTTAAATGAAGTAACTAAATCTGAAGGAATTTAGATAACTGCCAAGGATCATATTAAGAATTGAGATAGCCTCAAGGTTTGAACATATGTCTTCAGTTTTGGATCACTTTCTATTAAACTCTTTCCTGCAGCAATTTATATAAGGTATTCAAGTATAAGTAATTTCATGAACAGTTTACGCGTTTACTGGATATCCTACTATTTTTGTGCCATTTTTCAAGTAAGGATGTACAGGGTTAGTGACCCGCCACCTCTGGATGTCGCTCCAGAGATTCCAATGACATTTTAGGATTATCTCAAACTGCTTTTACATTTGGACATGGTACCTTTGGACACTGATACTAGGTGAATTTGAGCTGCCTCAAAAATCAATACTCAACAAGACTGAACTGATGCTAATAAGCTAAGTAAAGGACCTTGGAGCAAGGGCCAAGACTAGGGTAGCCTCACAAAATCAGAAGAATAACATTTCCAGGGGTGGAACATGAGGAGAGGATCACAGCCGGGAGTCATATTTATTTTTTTCATTCTGCTTATAATGATCTCTGGAAGCTAATACTGGGAGACAAGAAAGAAATATGTGAACATGCAGACTGAAAGCTAGACACACACAACTACATAGATCTATTTTGTTTTAAACAGATTAACCACTAGTCAAATTGCAACAGGCAAACATTAATAGTTTTCTCAAAAATTAAGATAATAATTTATAATTTTAGTATCAGCGATCATCCCAAAGCTTCTGAATTTCAAAACTTAGGAAGCCAAATCGATAAACCTTTAAAAAATATTTAGAAAAATTAAGAACAAAAGATTTATGCAAAAAAAAACATTAATGTTAACATTCCATAGTATTACATAGAATTAAATTGGGCAAAATAATAAAATAATCACATTCTACTCCTGCATCATTAATTTTGGCTCTAGGATTATAGTTTGAGCCTATTTCATTGATTGGGGAAGAAAAGGTAACATTCACTTACATCCAAATAAGAAATAATTCAAAATATACAAACTTTCAAACATGGAAGTCATTTTTTTTAAATCTATGAAAACTATGTGTTTGTGAGTTTGTGTTTTTATACGTGAATTGATGAATACCGGTAGATATCGAAGGCAGTATGCTGAAAGATAAGTATGTATTAAAAAAGAGCTGAAGTCTCTGAGGTATCCCAATAAGTAACACTCCTCTTTGCTCATGTGCTCTAAATTGATGTATAAAACAAAGGAAAAGAAGATGGAGGAGAAAATATTATCTTCTCTACTGATAAAGACTATGCTGGAAAATGTCAATTAGTGTGGGAACCAAGTGGTTCTACTAAATAACCCCCAAAATAGAATAGATACAAAGTAGAATTAATATGTCTGTGATCCAATCACTGCGAAGACGTTTGGTCTCAGTATGACTCTTATGAAACTACATAGGCTTAGCTCTTTCTAAATTTTTATGCATGTTAATATGAATGCTGGAATGTTTAATACACAGTCAAGAATATGAAAATAAGTGACTTTTTGATAGGAAAGTAATACAGTATATTAATAATTTAATTCAATAAGAGTTAGAATTTTTGCCTCAAATAGCTTACTATCTCAAAGCCTATAATACAGTAACATCATGTCTCTTCAGTATGCTGTCCATTTCTCACTTTGGTTAATGATTGTCTTATATAATCGAAGCATTCATATTGCACTTGTCGTCTGCCCAATCAATGTGGATATGTCACATTTGTTTAGCTTTAATGAGCTTTACATATAGTATAAAAGATAATTTCTATATCTGTCACGCTTACAATTTAATACAACTACAAGTCTATTAAACCTTAAATGCTTCACCTTTGTGATCTGTTTTACACTTTTGATAATTTTGCACATTCGAAACTCATCCCCTCTGCTACTCAAAAAAAAAAATACATACATATATGTATATACACACACACATACACACAGAATGAGAGAGTGAGAGTGAGTGAGAGAGAGAGAGAGAGAGAGAGAGAGAGAGAGAGAGAGAGATAAGTCTCTTATCCCAGCATTGTTTTTAGCAGAATATGATCTAGTCTCTGTTCCAAATCTCATCTGAAGAATATGGAGTTTTAGCACAGCTATTCTTAGTGAATTTTCCTCATTGATTTCTGAATTTCTTTGTCCCTCCGTTAACATGTCCCTCCATTAATGTGTAAGACAAGCAAAAGCCCACGAGGACAAAACATAAGAACAACTTTTAAATGTGCCGCTTATGCTGCGTATCCCAGTCCTTCCTCTTGGCACGCACCTAGCATAGCAGACAAAGGAATTTAGAGTTCTACGACTAGTTGTTAAGTATTTAATAACAATGGCTAAAACATCTATTTCTCGCTGTCTTCTTTCGTAATAAAGTTAAAAGAATACTCATGTCAAAAGGTAATATGAAATAGCTGTTGTCCCATCACCATTTACTCTAATAGTCAAAATGGGACCATGTAGTTGAAACTGAAAATACTGAGATAGTTCATCTACTTCCTCCCAAATATGAGTATGTTTAGAAATCTCGACAGGTTATTGTTACTACTACTATTTTTTTTTAATTTCAGTAAATAATAATAATGCTTCCAATAGAGTAAAACATGGGCCTCTCTCTGTCCTTAGATTCACTTTTGCTCATGGTATGAATAGTAACTTCTCTTATGAGTGATATTAAGAGACCAGAATTAACACATATGACTCAGCCCAGTCCTCTCTCTTTGATACACATGCTGGAAAAAACCATGTACTCCCTGCAACTCCTTCCTTAAGGCTTTAGATGGGCAGTACCCCATGGAGAAGCCATGTAAGTTCCCAGGAATGGTTGAAACTGGGTGGGCAAGTTCAGTTTCAGAGTGTAGTGAGAGCAAGCCCACATGGCTAACAGGCTGAAGACAATTTCTGTGATTTAGGTTTTATTGATATTCTTGGTGCTCTTTTGATCTCCATCTGTCTGATCCCTGTTTCTCTTAATTGATTCCACTTGAGCAGAAAAAGAAAGATGCTATTTATTGTTTCCTCCTTAAATTGCAACAAAAGCTCACCTTTATTGGTTTATTTGAATTTTATAAATTTACATTGCTCATAACCTCCACTGAATTATGATTCAGCATTTCACAATTATTTACCTCTATAGCAAAGTTATAGGTTTCATTATTTTATAATAGCTGTATTAACTTTTCATTACTTAGATGCAATCGAACATTAATAAAATTTCAAATAGTGATCATAGATGGAAGATTTAAGTGACAAGCACCAAGAAATACAGAAAAAAATCAACTCAAATAACATCTAAATTTACTAGAAGATTTGGAAGCAGAGTGTAAATTGCCTTGTATGTGTTTTAATTATGTCCACCCCCAGGAAATCACAGCACTACCAGATTTTTAGTGAAAGAGTTCCAAGTTTTTTAACTGTTGAATATTACTGGAGATTTTCCAAGTTTTCCCTTATTTTCCTGAAACACCTTAAAATCATCACCTTGGTATTTCCTTAATTCTTTGTAAATTTAGTCATATAGACAAAGTGCCCTCTACATAACATTGTAGTGCCAGAATTTATCTGGGTACAAATCAGTTTCAAAGTATCTTTAATTTGTCTTTGTTTAAGACATAAATGAATGAGTCATCAGGACTCATTTACCTATAGCCATGAGTTATTGTTCTTTCTCAATTCTTTTTTACCCTTATATTGTTTTTATTAATTTTATTTCACATTTTAGCTGAACTTCTCTACCGTTCCCCCACCTCAAAAAAAAAAAAAAAAAAAAAAACCCAGAAAATGAGAGAAGAGGAATTTTCAGATTCCCTTGACTCTCTTATATCTTTTGTCCTTCAAATATAAAGTCATACATTATCTGTAGGCCAAGTGCTTTGAGTTCATTTCCCATTTATGAAAATCTTAGCATGCAAATATCCCTGCGCTCTCAGAAATGCAAGCTCAATTTAAGCTATGTCACTGAGGAACAAAGGCAATTAAATTAGCCTTCCCTGTTCTCGATGCCTTTCTCCTGACCATACCACTTGACTGATAATTTGCTTCAAAAATCATGTCAAGAGAGCTCAAGATCAAACTTATATGATACTCACCATCATAAGATTTACTTCACCTCTGGAAGAAAGAGCCTTAGGTCAGACTGACTTTTCTTATTTACTCCTTACTCTGATGAAAACTTTTCTTAAGAGCCCTGTATCTCTTTATTGACACTGATGTGCACTCATCCTAAACTTAAACTTTTATTTGCACTTTAAATGTCATTGAGGCAACCTTCTCTAGTGAAGCATAATAATTAGAACCAATAAGTGTGCCTAATATTACCATTAATTTACTTTTGCTGATTGTTATCCTTTTCTATCTTACAATTTTAAATCCAGAAAATATCTTTACAAAAAGAGTAAAATCACCATGTTATTTCATGAACAACATGCAACCATTTGGTGAGTAATACAGTCAGTCAGTGAATACCCTGGGTGGGAAAGTTACTTAACTAGAATTTTGGAATAGTATCTAAGCTATCTAATTAATGTAGTATATAAGAGGAGAAATATAATTTTAAAATTGAGAGTGGTAATCATGAATAATCTTAAAATTCTATTCTGAGTGCTTAACACTTAGAAAAGATTATAGTCCAGATTCTTTATAGACTATTATATATAGCCAACCCATACCAAAATGCTGCATACATATCAACATTTGTTGATTAATTTACCAACATTTTTCTGGTGATAGATTTTTATTTTAATCTCTCCTAAATATTTGATGGAAAAGATTCGTGCTATTTCCCAGTAGTCTGAGAGTACTTACATGTCTTCTCTGATGTTTGAGAAACTATCATAAAATATGGCAAATATAATCAGACTCACCAAGATATAACCCTTCATTTCAGAACTGGGAAATAAATGCTCATTCACTGCAAAATTAGGCAATTGCACAAAGATTAGGTATTCATAGTATTGTTACTTTGGTGGATTTAATGTATGAGAAACTGGTTATTTTTATTATACAGTTTTATATAATTATTTTCTCTTTTAAAATATAACAGAAGCAATGTACCTTGGATGATAATGAAAAAAACATTATTAATACTGAGAATTAATATTCATACAATGGAAAAAATAATAAAATTCTAAGCATTGCTTTAAGTTCAATCAGGGGATGCTGAGATGCTTAACTGTCACTATTTTTCAACCTTTTTCAGCCAACTTGTGTAAAATAGGAAGAAATGTCAACCTAGGGGCACTGTCCATCAGGGTATGGCATAGTACAAGCATCTGGTGAATGTGTTAAAGCCCGTGGGGAATCACTTGGAACATTGACACTTTATCTTTTTGCACTTGCTAAAGGCAAAATTTTAAATGAAATTCATGCAGGTATTCATATATTCCTTACAAAGATCTGAATTACTTGGGGAATGATGAAGTCAAACGATCAAGAAAACGGTAACAGGTATATAACGATCCTTCTGCATAGGATCACACCAGGGTATTGATCTCTTCTCTTCTTGCTGAGAGAGGCTGTTCCACGTGATGCCAGGAACAGCTGGCAATTCTGCAAACTGTACACAGTCGGAGGAGGAACATAGCTAAATTCTTCTGCCCTGTCTTCTGAAGAGGTCGTTCTTTCAAGCAGTAGCTTTAGCAATCCACTTCGATTTGGAGGAAATGAGTTTTTGTTACTTGATTACCCCATTCTCAGAAATACCTTTATCTTGTCAATCAGAAAGGTCCATTTAGGGTTCAGTCAATGCATAAAGAAGATTTTTTAGTCACAGGAGATTCTTACCTTTCAAAAGATTTTCTCAGGCAATTCGCAGGCTCTCTCTCACAGTGGTATTGTTTGAAAACTGTTACCCTTAGTAATGGTGTGAGGATTGTGATCTAAAACTTGACTGGAACCATTTCAAAGTGCCAAAGTTAGTGGTAATGCCACTTCAGTGACTAAAGGGACACCAGTGAAATGAAATGTTCTCTTGTTAAAGGAAAAAAAAAAAAAAAAAAAAAAAAAAACCTCTACAACTCGGGGAGCATGAGCAACAATGACTCCCACAATGCCGAGCTCAGCAGGGAGCTCTCCTACATGTACAGGTAGAAATAATTCTTCTTGGTCACCTTGGGGATGCATTTCTATTAAGAAGTGATTTGGGCCTTTATGCTGTAGGCTTTTGGGCCTCAAAAGGAATAAAAATGCTTTCCTGGAAAACCTGGGTACCATAAGATAAAAGATACCCAAATGACCTGGGGTGCAAATATGACACATTTTTTAATATATCAGAATAGAATCAGAATTTGACATTCACCTCTAAATGGCGCTAATTCAGAAATCCATTTTTTAATCAACTTGGCTATTTCCATATGTCTGTTTTTTTTATTTCTTGCCTGCCAATCTAATTTAAAGTCACTTTGACAGGGGTTCTATTTTGGGTTTCTATTACTAGTCCCTCTCTATGCCTTTGTGTTTTCTGTCTTTTTAATTTTAATTATAATCTCAATGAGATATGAGAATAATGGATATATGAGATTGTGCCTTATACACATTGGAATTCAGGAAATGCTGACTGTTTCTTATAAATAAATAATTATATCATTCATGTAATTAATTGTGACCTCACGATTGCAGTAGTAGCGTGTCTGAGTCTAGATCAAAAGTAAGTATTCTGGAAGAATCAAATCTCTTGCTGGAGGGCAATAGATGCTTTAGGTATTCAGTGAATATTAATTGATGGTAATAGTAATATTAGCGAATTATAAAAGATGATACTGGCTAAAGGGGGGCAGATAATATCTTTTAACTTAAGTTTTAGATTTTTATATAATAATCGATATGTAACTGTTATTTACTTAGGGAAAAAATAGTCCTCCCCACCCAGTTCCTTTTTTAAAGGATATTAATTCTCGGATATAGAGAGTCGCCTAAAAACGGAAGTTCTATCCCTTACTAAAACATCTCTTTCTATAATTTTTTTCATTTTAATTCTGAAATAAATCAGCTTTTAAATTGCATTGTCAGGAGGGTGAATTTCTACACATATGTTAAACTGTTGCATTAAATTCAATAACCATTCTTTTAAAATATGTAGTTTACTAGACTTGCACCAACTCTTCAATTTTCAAAAAAGTATATAGGTAAACTTTCTTGTTTTTATTTATGGGGTCTTAGAAAAAATAATTGCTGTTATAAGACTCACAATAGCTATGTTCCAGATTTATAGTGCATGCACATATCTTTCAGGATAGAGAACTTTTGCACAGTGTGATATGCACTATGGGCATGCATCAAAAAGAATTTTCAAATTGTATATTGGCATGTGGAAAGGGAGGGCAGATTACCAGTGATATTGAGATGTTAATTATTCAGTTTTACCGCTGTGCGTTATGAATAATGTATATGACATTCAACACTAGAACAGCGGTTCCCATCAGCATACAATACACTAGAAACATGTATAGGGATACCAGGGCAGTAGTAATATAAGTAATTGGTGCTGGATCATAGTATGAAAACTTCATTTTAAGACTAGTAGGACAGGCCTGTGTTTTCATATACCTCTGGTTTGGCCCAGCAGATGAGGGCCAAAGATAAACTCAAATATGGCAAAGCAGTTTAATTATTCTTGGGGAGAGAGCTTAGAAAAGTTTGAACTGTGATCTGTAGCAAATGGATGTAGAGAAAAGGAAGTTTCCTTTTTCTTTTCCTTCTCCCTTAGTTTCCTTTCCGTTTCTTTCTTTTTTATTTAATGCTCTTTCTTTTTTATCAGGAAATGTTTGCCAGCTTTTACTTAGCACCAGAAATCAGATTTCAGTGGCCACCAGCTCAGATTCTGGAGCAATTCAGAGCTTGTTCCAAATGCAAGCTCTGGGATCTAGGAAAAGTTATTTTTCTAATACTTTCTTCACCTAAAACATAGGGAAAATTATATCTAAACTAACAGGTTGATATGAGGACCAAATTAGATACTTCTCAAGAACAAAGTACTGATTAAAATTATTATTGTTATTGTTACTGAAAATGTCCCTTAGTTTCTACATGGCATGCCAGGCACTATAAGAACTCTTGAAGATAAAGCATTTCTTGAGAATAAGAAAAAAAGCACAATTTGGGATTAAACAATAAACTCAGCAAAATTAAATAGGAGTGAATTTAAACTTATTAAAGGCCTATGAGTATATGATGAATAAGCTGTCCTTTTCTGCTATTCCAAGTTGTCAGGGACATCATAAGAAAGATGATTAAGGTGAAAGCTCAAGTTTCATGCAAAGATGACTCAAAGCAATTTATGACACTCTCCCCAAAATTCAATTCTGGAAAAATTAAAGGCAAGAGGGAAACATGGACACCATGAATTAGCTAGTCAAGCAAATAATAACAATAAAATATGGGTAACCAAGCAACAACACAATTAAGATATTCATAGGAAGAGAAAGTATTGCCTTGACCTGCATTTAGACAGTACAGGGCTACAGTATGCAAAAGAAGACACCTGAAGCTTACAGAGAGGAGACAGCTTGGAGAAAATGTTTTAGGTTTTGTTCCTGTGGTGGATCATAATAGTCTTTTTCCTTTAGAACAAAACCCCAACAGTAGCCAAGGCTATCTGTGCTGGTACCCTTGAGGCTATATGGTACATTGAAAAAGCCTGTAGGGGTTAAGAAAAACAGGTGTGAATTGAATACTCCTTGGGCATTACTGTTTCAACTTGACAATAAGATTTTTTTTTTTTTTTTGATAGACTGGAATGATCAAACGGGCTAAGACTGTCATATACACACACAAAAAAGGTTCTGACCTTGAAGCTGTACTCAACCTATATTACAGACCATTTCTGATAACCAAAAGGCAACTTGAACCCACGGGCCAAAAACTAGATAACTGAGGGGGACAAACACCAT
The DNA here is from genome assembly GCF_014176215.1 of Rousettus aegyptiacus. Classification (NCBI taxonomy): domain Eukaryota; kingdom Metazoa; phylum Chordata; class Mammalia; order Chiroptera; family Pteropodidae; genus Rousettus; species Rousettus aegyptiacus. Next base: position 15,866,367 of record NW_023416285.1, read on the forward strand.
AAAAGAAATTGACCAACATAAATATTTGAATAGCAAAATTATTGCAAGAGGCAGACACAAATTTTTAAAAATAATAGCAACAAAAAAATAATTTGAAATATATAGGAAAAATATAATGGTTGAAATAAAAGCAAAATAGATGAAGTTCATAACAGCAGGGATTCAGTAAAAAAAAGTTAGTGGTTTGAAATATCATATTGGAGAACCCGCAGATGACCTAAAGAAAGACTAGAACTGTAAATATATACAAGGAAGCCTAAGACATATAAGACTGAACTATAAAATTAATAGCATTTTTCTATGCCAGAGATATATATCTAAGATATACCACAAAACCCTAGTAATAAAGCTGCCATTTGGTTGAAGAAAAAAATAAATAGATGGAATTGATTACAGGACTTAAAGACAGACCATATGTATGGAAACATAATATCATAAATATGTTACTGCAAATCAAAAGGACAAGGGCAGGTTGTTTAATCTATTAAAAAATGGCTTACAATATGAATAAAGCTAAAACTGTATATGCGATAGCAGTTAACTCCTATTGAATTAATTGTCTACAATTAAAAGGTGAAACCATAAAGTTAGTAGAAGAAGATGTAGAATATATTTCTTCCCTAGAGAGAAGGAATACTTATGCAAAACTTCTCACCAATAGACTTTTTAAAAGGACTAATTGAATTTTACTACAATTAGAAACTTTAGTGAAGAGCACTAAAGACAAAATTATTAGGATACCAGAATGAAAGACAATATTTGTATATCCAAGATTGGCAATGGGTGAATAACCACCCCCCCCCCAAAAAAAAGAGAGGTCCCGTAAATCAACCAGAAATATACAGCAATTCCAACAGACAAATGAGCAAAGGTTATAAACCGTGCATGGGTATTAGAATACAGCAACTCACAAGCACTGGTGGTGGCACTGTAGACTGCGGGATCTATTCTGGATAGCAACCTGCCAGGACACACTCAAATAATACTCTTATGCATACCTTTTGTCCTAGTAATTCTGTTTCCCAGAATTATAATGCAGAATTTCTTACACAGGTCCAAAAGGGGGCATTTATTGGGATGTTCAATGTAGTGTCCTGAGTTGTGGTAAAAAAAAATTAACGGGCAATCTGGGTTCCCATTACTCGGAAAGCAGATGGAGATATGGATGCACATCATATAACAGTTAGAAGCAAGGAATAAGCACACATAGAACAGCATGGCCGGATCTCATACATACAGCTCTAAGTAAAAACGAAACAACAAAGACAGATACAGAAGCACACTATCACAAACAGATTTAAAACACTTGCATGTAATCAATATACATTTTGAAAGAACACATGAAAATTCAGAATAAACATATTAGAATTGCCATCTCTGGGAGAATAGGAGAAAAGTGTTTAGGAAACAAAAGAAGAAAGGAAAAAAAATGAAGGAAGGAGGGAGGGAGGAATGGAAGGACAGACAAACAATGGGAGATAGAAAGGAAGGGAAAAGCAAAAGAGGCGGCTTGAATGGACCAACAATGATAAGGTATCATGAGTGATAGGAGTAATTCGACTCCCTTAATTCGAGGTTTTTTTTTTTTTTTTTAAGGGACCAATAATTTGGAGGAAAACATCTTTCCCCTCAATGACATATATACACACACAAATACATGTACTATTTTGTATAAACATATCCCAGAGTTATCCACAAGTGAGTAAAGAAATAAGTAGAAAAAGATGGAATCACACTTTTTCTTCCTGAAATCCATGACTCAAAAACTTTGGTATAATGCATATGACATCTAATAGCATAGTTTCTGATAAGTAGTAGATGTTCAGTATACATTCATTAATTAGATAAATCATTTATGCCATCATTGGTTTAAAAGAAAAGGAAAAACTTTATTTCTGCTTTTTTATATATTTTTTTATATTTAAAATGATAAAATACCAGGGACTGGATTTATCTTCTCTCTGGAAACAACTAAAAAATATAGGCAAAGTACATGAAACCATGGTTTATAAGACACTGAATATCAAAAAGCAAATTCTGTTTATTTCAAGATTTTTAAAATTTCCCTTTTGATTTCTTCTTTGACCCATTGGTTGCTCGAGTGTATTATTTTAGAGATACAGGGAACAAGCTGATGGTTGCCAGATTGGGGAGCGTGGATTGGGGAGCGGGGTGAAAAAAGTGAAGGGATTAAGAAGTACAAATTGATAGTTACAAAATAGTCATGGAGATGTAAACAAAACATAGGGAATATAGTCAATAATATTGTAGTAACTCGTATGGTGCCAGGTGGGTTCTAGTCATCCGAGCACTTTGTAAATTATATAAGTGTCTAAGCACCATGCTATACATCTGAAATTGATATAAAATAATGTTGAATGTCAAAAAAAAAAATATTGTTTTATTTCCACATATGAATTTGCTAGTTCATGGGTGCATGGATATGTCAGATCTTAATAAATTATACCTTTAAATATGTCGTTTACCTCAATAAAATTGTGTTTATTTTAAAAAAAAAAATGTAGTAAGCATATAAAAGTACAGTTGAAAAAAGTCACACAATAGTGTTACCTTTGTAACACTATTTATAGTGTTAAATAAAGGGGTGGGGCGGTCTTTATTCAACTTGGACAAATGCCCAGTTGAAAGCAATACAACGTAAACTCAAGTGGCATGTCTAAAATTGGATATAGGCTCATTAAGGTATCATCGTAGGCCTGTCTCCAAAGCCTGGAGTCCCCTATTAGCTATTCCCCTCGAAAAGCTCTTGACTTAAACTGATCTTTTACTTACCTGTGTATTCTTACTTCTTAAAGCTTTTAAGCCACAGGTGCAGACTCTGTATTCGTATATATATATATATCTCGAATACAGAGTCTGCACCTGTGGCTTAAAAGCTTTAGGAAGTAAGAATATATATATATGAGATAAGGCTCCCTTTCTCGAAAGTACAAAGGAAAAAAGTACAAGCAAGAAATATTTTAATTTCAACCTAATCATTAAAAAAATACTACAGTTTTAACTATTTGACTCTTTCGTATTTGACAGGTAGAAAGTTCAACTTTTGCATAGGTAGCAGCAAAAAATGCGAGGAAGCCCCCTCCGGTTCTTGGCCAATAGGGTGCACTAATTCCCTCTCAGAAACCTACAGGTCAATTTCGCATGTTTCCCTTGGTTCCCTCTGCCCTCGTAAATCTTTGCCAAGGCTGAGAACCATGCCACTTTTTCACTCTGAATTCTTGATACTTCCCTAGAAAATCTCTATAGATCAAAGGGTACCCTTGATTGTCCTAACTGCAGAACTGTACCCCAACTCTCTCTCTCCAGCTTTCTGATTCTGTTTTTAGCCTGAAAGGAATCCTTTCTGTTCATGTTTCTTTCAGTCTCTTCTCCAGGGAACCTAAACTTATTGCTTCAGTGCCTTTTGGTTTTAGGAAACAAATGCCAAATAAGGAGAGTGTCATGCAGACAACTTCTGAGTTTTCTTTCTGCCAAAAATGCCTCTGTTAAGAAAAGGCAGCCCAGAGCCTATTATCTGCAAGACAGAAGAAAAGAAGAAAAAGTACAAAGAAAAAGATATATTGATGGCTCAAACATTTCACAAAGACAAAAAGTATTTAATTTACAAACTGATTTTGTAGCATTTACAAAGATATTTTCAATAGTCTAATCCAATGAACAAACTTAATGAAGGTTGTGCTGCGTCACAAAGCATCGCACTTGCTCTACGTCATAAGCAAGACAAGCAGAACCAACTTATATTCTGGCAGAAGTTAAAATAAGCCAGATAACAACTCTAAGGTTAGGCTGTGAGCATTCACATGCATTTGTGAGTCCGTGTGTGTGTGTGTGTGAGAGAGAGAGAGAGAGAGAGACAGACAGACAGAGACAGGCAAATGAATTAAACTGCATTGTGTATAGAACAATATGCTTTAGTTTATGTTGATTATTTTCTCAGATACTGTACAACTTTATTCTCACTTTAGCCTTATGAGAAAATATTTTAATTGTAATTTCTATTTTAAAAAGAATTTAACCTTAGACGAGTTAAGTAACTTGTCAAAAATATACAATTAATGTGACAGAGGTGGGGTTTAAAACCAAGTTATTAAGTCTTCTCTCTCATTTAAATCTTATACTATCCTAATATTTTCAGCAGAACTGGATTCAAATTCTGGCTTGACAATTTGCTTGCAAGATGCATTCTTCTTTTCTATAAAATGGAATTAACCAGTTAGGTAACCACTCTGATTACTACCCATGAGGGAAATATGCCCACATGCAAAACAGGCTGGTAAACCAATTTGACTTTGTTAACATGACCGATTCCTCTGCTCTCCCTGGAGAAATTGTGAAAGTATTTCCAAATCATTTTGATGGTGTTTACCCTTAAAAATATTAAAATGTTTTGTCTATTGGGTGTAATGCCAGACTTAATATTAACTAAATTCACTTAATGACAACTTCTTTCTAAGAAGTTATTATATTGTTGTTGTTAATTACTTACCAGCACTTTTTTTGTGTGCAATTTATTATAAGTAAACAAGGACTACAGATGTAGAGGAAAAAGCTAATCACATCACATGACAGCTAGTGAAACAGTTAACGGTCGTGTAGTAGATTTCTTCCCTTTGCTTCCCCAGACCAGACCTCCACTGCCACCTCTCCTTTGCTTTGATGGCTGACTCATGACAAATGTATAACCCAGACACTCATGCTTTCTCAGGACTGATTTTGTTGGATTGGATTAATTTGGTTCCTCGTTGGAGAAAGGAGAAAGAGTGAGATCACTAAATTGTATTCTGAGACTCAATTTTCAACCCCAGGGAGGTGTTCCCAGCGCCTTCAACAAGCAATTCTCAGAACACCCACTGGGTTCTGGGATTCAATTCTGTTCTGAAACTGTCCGCCCAGAGACAGCATCAGATTCCACAGGTTGAGGGCTCAGTCTTACAAGACTGCTCTCCACCCTCAACCCCTTTAGACTCCGGTCGCAAGCCCAGGCTGTTACCTGTAGTTCTGACCAACTAGCTATAAATGAGAGATTCTCACAACCTTCTTTTCATGTTTGGTTAATATGCCAGAGAGGCTCACAGAGCTCAGAGAAACAAGTTACTTACCAGATCACTGGTTTATTGTCAGTGTAACTCAGGAACAACCTGGTGGAAGAGATGCCTAGGGAAGGGTATGTGGAAGGGGGCACAGAGCTTCCATTCCCTCTCCAGGAATATCAGTGTCCCCAAATCTCCATATGTTTACCAACCAGGAGTCTCTCTGAACCCCATCCTTTTTGGTTTTTAGGAAAGGTCCATTACATAGGCATGATTGATTAAATTATTGGCCATTGGCGATATAACTTAATCTCTAGCTCCTCTCCCTCACCTGATTTCGGAGGCTGGGACTAAAAGTTCCAAACTTCTAATCACATGATTGATTCCTCTGGTGATCTGTTCCATCCTTAGGCGCTTTCCAAGTCACCTTATTAACATAAATTTCAAGAGTGGTAAGAGCCGTGATCCAGGAATTATGGACAAAGACCAAATACATATGAGAAATATATTTTGGTCATCTGAATGACCAAATGTGTATTTATAAGTTACAGTATCATTTACCTGCTACCTACCAGTGAGAGTCACTTAGGTTGTCAATGTCCCTTAAAAGACAACATGTTCTATAGGGTTCTCACTCTTTCTGGCATTTGGAAAGTGACAAATTATTTTTTCCTTATCTCTTCTGGCTTGGGATTGATAATAATTCTTCTGTTAATAGTCAAGAATCTTGCACTATCCCTTCCTTTCTGTTTTCTAAACCTATCCACACCTTTGTAATTAATTCTTTTTTTTTGTAAATAAACCTTCTTCAAATTAGCTTAATTTGAGTGTGCCATCTGTTTCTTGTTTGGATCCCGATGGATACAAATTATTATGTAAGCTTCTAGAAATTTGCTTGCATATAAAAGCTCATATTCATAAATATATAACTTTTAATTTTTTTCTGTACAGTTAGTAGTCTCTGCACAACTTCTTTCAAATAATGGTGTATCTTGTAGATTTTTCCATGTTAGTATAATAGAAATTTACCATGTTAAAATAAAGAAAGCTTTAAAAAGTGTAAAATTTGGATGCAATCAAATAAAAAGTAAATATTATCTATAATGGAAGTGCTTATGGTCACAAAAGAGTTTACTCCACAAATTTTTAAAATAATTTTTCACAACTTCAGAATCTACTGAATGAGAATTCATCTATTTATTTAATTTTATTTATTTATTTATTTTTAATTTTTTAATATCACCACATATTTGACCCCCTTTATCTTATCTACCTTCCCCCTGTCTACTCCACCCTATCCTCTGGTAACCACTAGAGGATTTTCCAGGTAGCTTTCCAGTTTTCCCAGCACTGTTTATTGAAGAGGCTTTCCTTTTCCACTATATGTTTTTGGCTTTTTTTTTTTTGGTCAAAAATAATTTGCCCATATAAACATGGGTTTATTTTTGGACTCTCAATTCTGTTCTACTACTCTGTGTGTCTGTTTTTTCTGCCAATACCATGCTGTTTTGATTGGTTTTGCTTTGTAGTGTAATTTGAAGTCAGTAAGAGTGATGCCTCCAGCCTTGTTCTTTTTTCTCAGGATGGCTTTGGCATGAATGAGGATTTAATGTCATCTCAAGATTGAAGATTCTTTGTATTTTGAGAAAAAAAGTCATTGTTTTCTTTCAATGCCATATGTCAATGATTTCCTTCAAAATAAATTCTTAAATTCTTTCATAGATACCTAGTTGAGCACAGTACATTTACCACCTTGGTAAAGAGTTTATATCATTTGAAAGTAAAAAAAAAATATATATATATATATATATCAAGGAGCAGTATAATTATAGGTGGGCCTCATTTCCACGAGAATGAAGGTTGACCTATATCAAATCAATACAGTGTACCCTTTAAACTTAATGTCATATGTCAATCAAAAAAATAACTTTAGATACAAAACATGTTTTAAATTACTTATATTGGAGTCTATAAAAACACTGCTAATATCCCTGATATCACTGATTTTCCATAGAGTATTTTATCCTTGAAGAAATTTAGAATCATTTGTGTGGAGTAGGGGGGAGGGAGTGAGAGCATCTTTTGACTCAGAATGAGTTGGCAGGGTATGTGTCCACTTTGTTCAGCTTTCAGACCTCTGCAATAATCATTTTTCTCATGTTACTACCCTCCACTTATGTTACTCAGCTTCACGGGACTTCTGAATAAACCCACCCACAATTTTCCCATTTCTTGATATGTTCTTAACTCCCATTGATATATTTATTATAAGAATGCTCTAATAAAATTATTGGAATGTATTTTCAATTACATAAATATTCTGGAGAAGTATTAAATAACATTAACAAAGGAAATAAACTATCTTGAAATTTAAAATTAATAACATAATTCTGAGCAAAAACATGGTATTTTCACAGAAAATAAAACCATATGGCGAAGTGAGAACCACTTTTTTCATATTTACATCATCTCATTATTAAATGTTCCATATGCTATTGTCTGGGAGAGTGGAATCACATTATGTTTAAACAGATTCAGTCTATTCATTTATTAAAAATGACAAAACAGGACAATTGTTTATTTCCGAAAAAAGCATACCATTTTTTTTCCCCATGATACTCTTTTTATCTGTGGATTGCATCAGTTTTTGACTTAGAAAGTGAGTTCTCTCTGCCCTGGAGGAATCTGCTTTATTTTAGTTGGCAATTAATTATCCCTTTCTCAGAGTTTATTTCGGCACAAGATTCAGGAGTCTAATGGAACCTAGCTCATGCTCATATAATTCCTTTTACTATTTTTAAAGCTACATTAGTCTTTTTAAGCCAAAGAAGAGTGGGCATTCTCTGTGAATCTCAATCTTAAAGTATATTATTATAAAGAACACTGATTTCCTACAGAAACACATTAAAATGCAGAATACAGTTCTTACTAGGATTGGAATTAAATATAATAGAAATAATCATAATATGTTATAAAAAATAATTTGACAATCAGACTTACATAACTACTGAAAAAAACTTTAAAAACCTTGAAGATAAAAATACACATTGGTATAACATGCACAATAATTCTGCCAGAGATCCTAGTATATTTAAATGTTCACACATGGTAAATAAAATATAGAGTTATACTATATATCTTAAATTTGACCTGAATTCATGTTAGTGTGGTAGGCATGATAATTCTCCCCCACAAAAAAAAAAAAAGATCCGCATTCTTATCTCTGGAACTTGTGAATATATTACATATTTATACTAAGATGTTATTAAGATTACCGACATGGAGATGTGGAGATTATGCAGGTTTATTCAAGTGAACCCAGAGTTATCACATGGGACCATAAAAGCGGAAGAAGGAGAAAGAAGAGTTGAGTCAGAGAGATGCAACAGAAAGGGGAAACAGAGGAAAGATTCAAAGCATGAGGACCGGTTGACCATTACCAGCTTTGAAAATGGAAGAAGGAGGCCACCAAGAATTTGAGAAAGACTCCCAGCAGACAGCCAACAAGGAAATGGAGGCTTCATTTCTACAGCTGCATGGAGATCAATGCTGCCAGCAACCTGAATATCCTGGGAACTAATACTTCCCTAGAGCCTCCAGAAAGAAAGGCCTTGATTTTGACCTGGTAGGACCGAGGCAGACAATCCAATTTCACCGACCTACATAACTATGAGATGATAAATTGGTGTTGCTTCAGCTAATGAGTTTGTGTTAATTTGCTAAGTCAGCAGAAGAAAACTAATAGTGTAGGTGAGCTTTGCTTGTGATAGTTTTGATGGTCCAGATTCTTTTAAATCACCTGATCATTATCATTTTAAATCATTTTCTTTTTCTGATTGTATCTATCTTCAATAGGCAGAAGGAAGCCATGAACTAAGATGAGTCACTACCCAACTGAGGCAAAAACTTCGGTAGATAATAGACAATTGAGTGGTCTTCCAAACTACAGTTTACAGTTTTATCTACATGGTTTCCTAAGGAGCCAAGATGTTAGTACAACATAGCCTTTTGTGCCCTTGTTGTTCTAAAGTAGATGGCTGTGTAACAAAATGGGGCCAATTCAAGGCCCTGTGCCTCTGACTACAGTTTTTGGGCCATGGGGTAAAGATATGCTTCAGGTTATGGGGGAAAAGAGAAGGAAGCTGATATGCACAGAAACAACACAACAAAACCAGAGATGCAGAGAGCCTAAGGTACTTGAGTCTGTTGTTCCTCAGGCACTTTTCTAAACTTGATATGGGATAATACGTTACTTTGTAAAGCTAGACAGAAATGTGTTTTTTGTCATTTACAAATGAAAAGGAGCAATGTTAAGTACTGTATTTTCTATTGCTACTGTAACAGATTATCACAAATTTAGTGGCATAAAACAACACAAATTTACTCTCTTACAGCTCTGTTGGTCAGAACTCTGACAAAGATCTCACTGAGCCCAAATCAAGGCTCAGTAGGGCTTTGTCCTCCTCTGGAGGCTCTCAGTAAGAAGCTGTTCCATGTCTTTTCTGGCTACTAGAGGGCACCTCATTCTTTGGCTCGTGGCTTCTTTCCTCTATCTTCAAAGGCAACATTGTACTTCTGGATGACTTCCTTCATGGTTACAGTCTCTCTAACCCTTCTCTGCCTCCTTCTTCCACCTTTAAGGACCCATGTGATTATGTGGGCCCACTAAAGTAATCTAGAATAATCTCTCTATTTTAGGGTCAGCCGATTAGTAAATTCAATACCATCTGCAACCTAAATTCCCCATTTGCCATGTAACTTAATACATTTACATGTTCTGGGAATTAGGACATGAACATCCTTGTGGGGCATTATTATGCCTACTGTAGGCAGTAAGGGCTCTGTCAGGGCCCAGGAAAAATCTGACCCAAATACCCCACAATGGCATATTGATTTCTTTGGTTTTGGGTAACTTGAATGCAGCTGATATAAGAGGAACACTCTTACTTCTCTGTTCCCTAAAAGAAGGAAATAAATCTTATGTGTAAAAGGTCACCTCTTTACTCCAACAGGGCTGAGGAAGACATCCTTATTACTAGAGTTAAGGAATCCAGAACCAAAAAGCCTGAATAAACAAATACTGTTACTTCTTTACTAATTTACTACCTAAGCCTAGTCTTTGCTGAGACTCCATACTTATGAGTACTCAAACCCAAGTTTCTTTGTCCTGTCAATTTTTCGCAGATTTATTGTTTCTTTATCTAAAAATTATATGCTTGCTGGTTCAATCACTTCTCTAAGCATCATTTATGATATACTGTATGCATATATTGAATTTTTTTTTTCCCCAGTTAATCTGGTCTTGTGTCCATTTTCTTATTAGTCCAGCTATAAGAACTCGAGGAGTAAAGGGGGAAATTTTTTTCTCCCTGACAACTCACAGAGTATGGTCAAGAGAATTAGCTTCGAAGTACAGAAAAATGAGGCTCATATCTTGCTGCTTTTTTGTTGTATGACCTTGGGCATATATTAATGTATGCTGAGTCTTAGCTTCCGCATCTGTAAAATGAAAGGAGTAGAAGCTACTGTTACCACTGGGGTGATGTGAAATCCAATGTTGCTCCAGCGGCATAGTGGGGTCGGAGGGGTCCTCAGTTCTTCTCCACCGATGCAGCAAAGAATTACAGGTCATTGACATTTAGAAGAAGTAAGATTTATTGAAAGTACATTTTAGAAAGAGACAGGCTAACCTAAGGAAGGCTGCCGCCTGTGGAATTTGGGAAGTGAAAAGATAAAAGATAAAAGGAAGTATGCTTCAAGGGATGAGTGGATTTTCAGAGAAGAGAGCTGTAACAACCCAGAAGTGAGAAGGTCTGGTTATATTTGGGTCATGATAGGACATCCTAGATGATCTGTATGTGAGGTTACCTTGACTGTCAGCTGGGTGCTGTATAACACTGCCTACTGCATATGTGCTTACCCAGAATTCAGTCTGTTATAATTAGATTCATGAACTTCCAGGCATAGGCATGATATTATAATGATGGTATAATGAGGCTGAGGTCATGGGCAGGTTGGGTTAGTACTTTTTGTGCATGTGTCTGTGGCTGGTTAAGCCAGCAGCTTTTATGGTCTTTGTACTCTAGAATTTGGAGTAATTTGTAACCCTAAAGGGGGAGGTGTTTCTGGGAGATAAGGAAGCTCTTCAAAGGAGGTTTCTATGGTTACAGAGCTGGGCCTTCACTCCTGTCACTCATGCCTGCCTAACTACCTAACACTACCTCATAAGACAGTTTCGAAAATTAAGTTTATATAAAGTGTTTAGAAAAGCGCTAATGCAGTAGAAATGTGATAAATGTTAATTATTATTATAAGTGTTGGGCAAGAGAGGAAAATGTCACCAGAATCCTAGCATAGAGAAGAGGAAGCCTGTAACCATGGGGATTTAAAAAAAAAAGATTCTTCTAACTTCTTAGTATTATATTACTATAGAGAAGAGACGAGAGAGAGAGAGAGAGAGAGAGAGAGAGAGAGAGAGAGAGAGAGAGAGAGAAACACCATCTCTTTACCAGTTCTATCACTTGAGAATGTCTATCAGGTGAGAGCTTCTAGGCCTAGCAGTTTCTTTGGTGAGTTAAATGATCTTAAAGGGAGATTGAAGAAAAATAAATAAATAAAAGAAGACTACTATTGGAAGTGAAAATTGACTTAGAGGATGTTTGGTAGTGTCTAATAAAATTGAAAAAATGCACATTCTCTATTAGTTTTCTAGGGCTGCCATAACAAAACATGACAAACTGAGTGGCTTAAATACAAATTTGTTGGCTCACAGTTTGGAAGCTAAAAGTCCAAGTCAAGTAAGTGTTTATGAGGTTAGTTCATTCTCAGGGCTCTGAGGAAGAATCTATCCTATACCTCTCCCCTAGCTTCTGGTGGTGTGCTCTCCATTTTTAGTGTTTCTTTGCTTGTTGAAGCATTACCCGTCTCTCTGCCTTCATCTTTGCATGATATTCTTCCTGAATGTGTGTGTCCGTTCCAAATTTTTCTTTTTTATAAGGACATCCACCATATTTCATTAGGGTCTGCCTCAACGACCTCATCTTAGTTTGATTTCTCTCTAAAGACCACATCTCTAAATAAGGTCACATTCTGAGGTAGTTGGGTTTGGGAATAAAACATAAATTGTGGAGGGACACATTAACAACCTAGGAGAGAATTTCCTTTTTTTAAATATACTACAAAAAATATTGGGTAGATGTAGTAGACTGTAGTCGTAGCAATATATATTGTTTTTATAATAAACTATTGGGGAGCAATGTCCATTAGTATGGTCCTAGATAAATAATTATTTTAAAATTTATTTGTACCGTATATTATCACACAGCAGTTAAGATTATACAATTTTTATGTTTTAATGTGGATAGATCACTGAAACATAATGACTGTTAAATGGAAAAAGTGAGTTATAGTAAAAGACTTAGATATAATCTTTAAACCATACAAAAATATGACATGCATTGTTTATAAAGCATAAATATATTTTTAAATGATGCAGAAACCAAAAATATTAAATTTGTGAAAATTAAGCTGGGTCCGGACAGAGAATAAGTGGACTGGTGAGAAAAAGAAAGACTACTCTTTCACTTGAAATGCCTATTTCTTTTAAAAGGCTTGTACCATTAAAAAAAAAAAATTATATTGGTAATTCTAATGTACTCATTTGATATCTAAATTGTTATATTATTTAGTTATTTTTCTGAAATTTTTAAACAAAGAAAATGTTATAGAAGAAAGAATTACATTACTGTTTACAAAGTTGGAATTATTAGGTTAATGTTTCTCAGTTGACATAGAACCCATGGATAAGCCATAGCAAATGAGCAGGCCCTTAATACCATCATTTCTATTTTAAAGCCAACAGATGTTTATGACAGCACTAGGTAGGCATATTTGCATTTTATTTTACATAAATATACATATAGATTTGGTTAATTTGCCTACTCCTTTAAAGGGATTTAACATTATGTAAGATAAAATAAAATGCTGCAACTTTACTAACTAAATTAAAAGTTCCACTTTCAAATCCAAAATTAAAACAATTTTAGAAGAGTTCCAACTAAATAGTATCTGGAGAGTTGATATGACAGTATTTCTCTTCTGGATAACACAACTGAGAGGAAGAAAAAGAATGAATAGATCATTTGTGGGAAGTTAGGAGGAAGTATAATGTAATGGTTGAGCACATGGTGTTAGAACTCTCATCTAACTAGGTGCTAAACCCATCAGTTTCATCATCCATAAAAAAGAGCTAATAAAGATGTATAAATCTTAAAGCTATAGACAGCCATATAGAAATAGTTTGTGTGAAGAACCTGGCACATGATAAATCTTTTTTTTAAAAAGTCGATGTTGAAATGTTCAATTATTTTTTCTGAGAAACCAGTGCATCGTTTTCTAGATTGTGGCATACATATCTAGGGACTAAAGAATATCTAGGGACTGTCAAATAAAAAAAAAAAAAAAAAACTTGTCTGGATGTAGGTATGGAGAGATTTTACTCAGACTGTTGCAATAGGAGGAGGGGGCTATTGCCATAGGGCGAACACTCCTAGGGTAAGGTCTATGCTTATCTTAAAGATCAGGCAGAAAGAACTCTTCAGGTGTAAGTAGGAGTAAATTAGGCTAGAAAGAAATGAATATGAGAGAGTGGGATGAACAGTTGGAAAGGCCTTATGCTACTTTATTTAGTAATGTTTTTCCCTGAGGGCAGTCAATTTTGAGGAGAGCCCATTAAGCAGAAACCATTTCTAATTATGACACTTTCTTATATTCAAGGGTGGATCATAGTCCAAGGTCCAAGGGGAAAGGAGAAGACTGACTAAAATTTGGCCAAGTTAAGTAAGAGAATATTTTGTCCAAATTGGTCAGGTCAGAAAAAGCAAGGAACAAAATAATCAAAATACCTTTTAGCAGAAGCTAATTAATCCAAATATGAGCGTAACTGATTAAAATTTGGAAAATACTTTTTTAAAAAAATAATCTTATATGTACCTTTTTAAAAAGCAAACAACATTTAATGAACACAGATTTGCTTGTTAGCAGTAACACTGACTTTATAGTCCATTCAGCATGTTAACATGAAAAGAAAAATGAAGGTAATTTGTTTCTTAAATGTTGGTTCCAACATTATTGGGTCAACATTTATTATAGTAGAGACTTAGTAAAAATGCAACGTGATTATTTTATTCCACTTCATGCCACTTTAAATCTTACTCTCTTTCTATGTCAGACCTTTGTGTCTGATTCCTAGGTTTTCCACTGGTATGTTTTATTTTGTTAATGATGTCATATTATCACTTCTGTGTTGTGTTTTTACAGACAGCTGAGAGGAGAAAGAAACTGGTTTTGTAAAACATAAGCCTTTGTTTAAACATAGAGAGATTTAGTAAAGAAAGTAGTAAATACTAGCATAGTTAGAGAAGCATAACTAAGGCAAATGGAACTAAATGAATTTGGGGATGTTCTCTCTTTCCCTCTCATTCATAAACTGAAAATATTTAACTCAGTTACTGTATTTTATTTTGCTTTTAAATTTTATTTTCACAATTAAAATATTTTTAATATTAATGGAAATAATAATTGATGTATTAGCTAGTTTATTGAATTTTTAAAAATACATAAATAAACTCAATGCAAATGAAATTTCCCAATAGGGACAAAATAGGATGTAATCATTCTATTACAAGCAGCAATAAGAGATTATAAAAAAAATAAAAGTATATGAGGAGGAATAAAAAATACTAGTTGAATGTGTTTAATCAGAGTTTATTTTAGAAAAAAATATTCAGAAAGGTAATTTTCACATTTTATTAAATGCAAAATGCAAAATGGATTTCTAACCATCTCCTTTTTCCATCTTGACCTTGACTTCTGAAATCCTAGCTCCATTTTAGGATTCTAAAACCTAGCTCTATATTATTCATGTTTCTGTTTTTTCATTACTAGTTCAGAATAAGCCTATGTGATTATATAATTTAAACAAGCTAAGATATTATATCACATTTGAATCCTAAACATGGACTTGCTAATGTTTTATGATGAAGGAATTATATATAAAACTTAGCTCTCATTTTTCTATTTGAATAACTTTCTTTCACTAGTAACTTGAATTTTTCATTTGTCGGTTGATTTGTTTGAAATAAAAGCAGAAGTGGTAGCAGTATGAGAACAAAAGCAAACGAACCCTAAGAAAAAATCACTTAGTTTTGTAGATTCAGGTCACTTGGTGCCCAACTTCCCGGTCCCCTTATGTAATCTTCCTTTAATGCAAAACCTTTGTAGCTAGTTTCCTTTGAATAAGCAAAACAGAAATGAAATGGACTAGAGGTTTTCTCCTAAGTGTATGGAAGTATGATGGGCAATGATGCCTTAGAGGTCTCTTGATGACACTCAAGAAATAATCTGACTGAATTAAAAGAATCTTGAATTTGTGGTAAAATATTCAATGTGGAAGCAGCCACCTTCAGAGTCTCAGATAAATCTATTAGAGTCTCTTCCTTGGGAGAGCCAAGGCAAGCTTCAGGGACTGGCAAAACGCCTTATAGATTTATTTCTAAAAGATCTGTACATGAGATGGTTAGCTTAGCACACAGAAAGTGGAAAGTGTGTCAGCCTCACTTTTTCACGGTAGTTCAATATTTATTAAACACCTTCTATATATAGACACTAATAGGTTCTTGATATCCTAATTTAGTTCAGTTTAGTAAAGTGTAAGAAATAATTGTAACAAAAGAGATTTCTATCTTATACACTATAAATACACAGTTTACTAAGGAAGCACAGGACCAGGCTCAAGCTTAACCTGTAGAGTAGGGGGTAGTTTTCTGGATGAGGTGGGGCTTGAGGTGAAGCATAGAACAGATGAAAGAAAGAGAGAGAGAGAGAGAGAGAGAGAGAGAGAGAGAGAGAGAGAGAGAGAGAGAGAGAGAGAGAGAGAGAGAGAGAGAGAGGATAGATAGATAGATAGCCTTTCAGTTACTAGAATTAACTTCTTTTGTCATTTCTTAATTGTTTCTGTGACTACCATTATATAGAAAGTGCTTAGCATTTATAAGTACTGTGTGTAAATGCAGCTATTGAGGAGTGACCCTCAAGTTCCTACTCCTAAAATATCTCCTAAAAATAAAGGTAAATTGCTTTGCTAGAAATAACTGAAAACCCAAGTGAAACCAGTTTAAATATTAGCAGAAGAAATTTCATCATACTGTACTTGCCTTAGAATTTTTGTTGTTGCATTGCTTTATTTAGCCATGTGCTCTATTTTGCTGTGTCCTCTGATGATGCCATTTTCTATATTAGTGTTTCAGACTCAGGTGCCTTTTTCTGAGGGAGTAAAATGATTTCAACTACTTCAGTTCATGCATTTGTATAGCAAACCATTCAGAAGAAGGAAGAGTTTCTCTAACCATCAAATATAAATCCTGGACATCAAGATGAATGTTTCAAACTGGGTCCACCTGTGAACCAATCCCTTTAAATGAGGCAATGTACAGAGTGATTAGATTAAGTCTACATTAGTGCCATCCCTGAAATAATCACAGGGAGAAATGAATGGATACATGCCATCAGTTTAGAAGATTCGTCAGGATTTGCTCTAGAGCAGGACCTGGAGCGAGATGCAGTCTGCATAAATGAACATTAGTAGAGGAGAGGAATGTATTAGCCCCTGAAAGAGCCTAGACGGTTGCCCAGCATCTTCATTGAAAACTCTCTTTATTATTCCCTACTGATCTTCCTGATTCAGCACCTATCAGCATATATTTTCTAAGCTTTTGTGTATGCAAACTAATATCCTGCTTTGGCATATGCAAACTAAGATTTTGGAAGATTTCCAGGTGTGTGTCGCTTATGAATAATTCTCCAGTTCTTAATGGATGCTGACTGGGTGTTCAATATTTTATCTCTGGTATTTGTATCTAACCCCAATCTAACTTCCATGCTTTCTCAGACATGTACCATCTTATTCTAGTCAAAATGTTTCAAAGTAATTTCAGCCCTTTACTGCTGTGATGTATGATTGCAGTCATGTCCCATTGTTCATGCTTCTTTTTATCTTTCTTGGATAACCCCTTCCCTTAGTGACAGGGTTTACCATGTTATTTGATTTGGCTATTGGGCAACAGTGTGTTTACAAGCAGAAACTTAAAAAGTGCTTGCACATCAGAATTTTCCCTCTCTTTGCTCTTAAAACTCCAGTGCTGCCATATGAATAAGTCTGGGCTAGCCTGCTGTATGATGAGAAGCATATGATGACTCAGTTGCCTCCATGGCACCCACTGACAGCCTACCAAACAGCAGACCTTTGAAAAAGACCACATCAGATTATATAGTAGTCAGCTGACCTGCCGAATAAACATTAGTGCATAAGCAAGCCAAGGTGACATCCTTACTTAAATCTCAAGAAGAGAAAGGAATTGTTACTGATACATGAACAGGTGACTTATAAATTAAATTGAGTATAAGAGGAATGGCCCATTTCTGGGTCATGTTGATGTCAAAAAGGTTATACAAGGAACAGAGAAGGAAATAACTGATTCATTTTCATTGAATGAACAGAACTTGTATTGACTGGAAGAAATATGGTTCCTTGAATGGAAGGGATGCTGAGTAAATGAGTTACTTATCCATTGCAGTTGCTCATATTTTTGGAGTTGAATTTACAATTTGCAGGTTACACTCTAGGGTTCGACATTATCTTAAGATAGCCATGTTAAGAAAATAGATTAGAGAAATCTGGTCATATTTCAATTAGATTCACAATCTAATTTATAAATTTTTTTCTTAGTGCCTCTACATAGGGGCTGTGCTTGCAACCCTTTTGAGAACAATAGAAGAACAGTGGTTTCTTGGACTGTTGCATCAGTGACTACATCAGGAACAGTAAGATAGACATAGCACATTAATATATAGATGGGTTTTATCTAGTATAATCTGCAATATAGTCTAAGTTTGTTCTTTGAAGTATAATGCAAGCCTTTCTAAATCTTAAATATTGAAGACTTACTTTATCAGATCAAAGCCTCACTGTTAAGGACTGAACTATGTCTCTCCAAAATTAATGGGTTAAAGCCCTAACCCTAATATCACTATATTTAGAGATGATGCCTTTAGGGAGGTTATTAAGGTCACTGAGGTCATAAAGGTGAGACCCTAACTAATCAAACAGGACTGGTATCTTGAAAAGAAGAGAAAGAGACACCAGTGCTCTCTCTTTCCACATGAACACAGAGGAAAAGGCCATGTGAGGACATAGCAAGAAGGCAACCACCTGGGATCCAAGGAGAGAAGTCTCAACAGACACCAGCACTGCTGGTACTACGATCTTGGGTTTCCAATATCCAGAACTGTGCGTTGTCAAAGTCACACCATCTGCGATACTGTTTTGGCAGCCTTAGCAGAGTTAAACTGGGTCTTCATACTTTCCCCATCATGGGTTCTTGCTTTTTACCCATCTTATTTTATTTTACTGCACGATGCATGCCTTCCTGGAACCTAATTAGAGTTTGTAAATCATTTTAATTAGATCTTTTAATGAAATATTGAATAATGAAAAATTCATAATCGCCAGATTCTAAAAATGATAATTAAAAATGCCCTGATCCTTCAATAATATTTATGCTTGTTTTATGTGTTTAAAATAAACTAAATGATAAATGTCATTTTTAAAACTCCATGCGCATTTTGAACTTTGGTGTCTAGACTTAGAAAAATAGAGGACAAATGGAAATGGGGACAGATTTCTATATGAGGAACATTAGGTCTGCATGGTTATGCTTTGCATATCATTGCCCAGGAGAAAAAGCAGTGAGACTGTAAAGTAAACTGTTAACCGTGAATAATTATTATGGATCAGTGTAGGCTCATCAAGGTGCTTAGCCCTCTGGTGAGGGGGAGGCTCTGCAACATGCATGTGTGGAGGCAGGGGCGTATGGGGAATCTCTGTCACCTTCTCAGTTATTTTGCTGTGAATCTAAAACTGCTCTAAAAAAAATATATATATATATATATATATATATATATATATCTTTTTTTTTACTGCAAGAAATTCACAAAAGCAATTAACAGTCTGATAATGACACTAGCATACATTGATAGTTACATTTTTATGGGTCAAAATTAAAAGTGCCATAAGACATGGAAGCAGGGAGCAATAGGGAGTGTCATTACTACCATACAGATGAGTGCATGAGCTATTAGTCCTAGAGCGGTTTTGTCACTTTGTTCATCCTTAAACTCATATTAAGCACCATGAAATGATATCAAAAATGTAAATTTCTGAGGTGACTGACCAGATCTTACTGGGAAGAAAGATGAAGTGGGTTAAAAGCTGAATTCCTGCACAGAGAGGTCAGAAATGTTCTGAAATAATGAGAATGATATATAATTTAAATGAAGAACATAGAAATACAGGAAACAAAGGGATAAAGGGATGACTTACTCTTAAATCAATGTGGAAAAGTGGCCTCCAAGAGGAGAAAGAATCCATGAACCGGTCAATGTGTCAGGACAACAAATGAGATATGGGAAAATTATGTTTAAAGGGACTTTCTTTTCAGAGGAAAGAAACTGATAGGCAGTGAAGTGATATATACCAGAAGATAAAGAGTAAGACCCTGTCTAAATTTTGGGGTGATTGGGCAAGAGGAATTGGGTAGAAATCTGATACGAAATAAAAACAAACAAACAAACAAACATTTTCAACCCAAGGTTCTGAAAAAGCCTTGACAGGGAAGCACTACACTATTGTGATCCAATGTTTCCTGTTGGAGTAAATTTTTCTCTTCTATATTTTTATAGCATCCTATATATAAATTTTCTTAGATTTGACCACATTGCATGGAAATATATATTTGTAAATACTTATCTTGTATAGGGTCAAAACTCTTCTAAAAAGTAATGATTAGGGTTTATCTGGCTGCCTTTTCTACATACACATATTGGGTGCTTAATGAATGTTTATAGAAGCAAACTGTAAATTCATCTCGTGATTAACTAAAGGACTATTTCTCCCTCAGTGGACATGGTATAGATAAATATTGTTTTTATAAGATTTCAAAACATTAGATTTAAATAATACAAACACCTAAAATCTAAATAATGCTAAAGAAATGTGGGCAGTATATTAAAAAATATTTTTAGTCATGCCATTTTAAGCCTTTATATTTACTACTCTATTTATTGAACCAAAAATTTTTTGATTTTTAATTCCGAATAAACTTCTTCACTAACAATCAATTTAATTATTGGCTTTTTATATGTATGCCTGCCTGTAAACAAATATAAATCTCTATTTGTATTCTGGGCTTCTAGCACTTACTATCCTTTTGTTAATATATTGAGTGAACAATCAACTAGCTTAAGTACTTAAATGTCAGGATCAAGTCTTTCATGGCATTCATTAAAAGTTTAAAAAAATCTCACATGATGTAATTTGTTTTTCTTTAAATTTTCTCTGAAATGCAAACTCACTCATTTTTTGTAATCAAATTATAAGTAAATGGAAAAATATGTAATGTAAAAATTAAGAAGAAATTTGTTGGTGTGTAAAATTAAATATACTATAAATAAAGACTTCCACTATGAAAAAGAGTATGCCATAGAATGATTTAAAATGTTTTTATTGCTGTTGGAGATTTTTAAATTTTGGTGAGCCAAAAGAAGTTTTAAGAGAGAGAGAAAACACACACACACACACACACACACACACACACACACACACACACACATTAAAGACCTTTTAATTTGAATATTTTTTTATTATGGATTTTTCTTTCTGTATAGAAAAAATACATCAATTTTTAAGGAAAAGGATTGGTTTCTATTAATTAATTCTTACTATATTACTTTGCCAGGAGCATGGTACATAGAAGGCATACTTATGATGGATTTGAAAAACAGACTGTCAAATCCTTATACACTTAGAAGAGGATACAGATATATGTTTCTTTATCTCTCGCCTAAGAAATAAATATGCCCTATAGATTGGCAGGTAGATTCCATCCAGTCTCTCTTTAACAAACAATACCACCACCTCACTACTTTTTATGACAGTCCTCTTCAAATTATAAAATGTTCTAGATTTTTATAGAATGGTGAAATCTGTTTCCCCTTTCATTTTTTAAAAAATTCTTTATATATTTACCTGTTTTCTTATATACTTTTATTTCTTTTCTTGTGAATTATTTCAAAAATGTCCAATGATTATTTATGATTTAAAAATATTTATACTATACAGCAAGTCCTCTAATATTGTTTCGGATTATGTAAAGTTTGTGTATGTATGTGTGTGTATTAATTGAAACAAAACATACAGAAATAGGAAGAGAAGGCCAGCTGAGCATCCTTTCATTCTATTATTACCTCATTCACTTTCTTCCCAGAATTAACCATATCCTCCATTAGTTGTTCATTATTCAATCTGTCATAACTTATTTATTCAAACGAATATTTGCAGAGTGCCTATTGCAAGCCAAGCGTTCTGTTAGACACTGCATAGAAAGAGTATATACAGCATTTACAAAATTTACAAAACTAAGAAATTTATGTATTTATAAAAATACATAGTCTTATTTTCATGGTTTTGAAATATTTTAAATTATAGCAGAAACATTTATATATTTCTATTGTATTTTTAGCAACTTTAAAAATTTTTAATAAATATAAAGTATTTGAGATAACCATTGTTAAAACATATAACTATATAGAATGCCCATGTAAGAATAGATCACATATATACCCTACTACATGTATTCATTATATATTCCAGCTTTTCTGTTGATGATTTATTTCTTTTATTACAAAAACAATGCTGCAGTGAACATTCTTAAACATATCCTGACAGACCCATATTCTTGAGTTTGTTAGAATACATATCTAGGAGAGGAATTTCTGGGTCAAGGATATATACATCTTCCATATTAGCTAATATTAATAAAATGTTTGTCCAAGAGTCTATACCAGTTACTTTGCGGGTAACAGTATATGCGGATTCTTACTCTGACACATCTTTGCCACCAGATGCTATTGTCAAAGTTTTACATTTTTAACTTTGATAATATAAAATGCTATATTAATGCGATTTTTAAATCGTGTTTTCTTGATTATAAGTGAATAGAACATTTTTTGTATTTATTGGTATATTATCTATGATTGGATTCTCCTCTTTCCTATTTTGATGATTACTCTTTTGTTATTAGTATTTAGTAGTTATAATCATTGTACACTATAAGTTGTTGTGAATTTTCATTTGGTTTTCTATATCTTTTATTGAAAACATTTTAATTTTAATGAGGTCAAATTGATTTGTTATGCTTTGTGTTCTTATTGTCTTTCTAAATTAAGACCATAAACATATTATCTAAAATTTTATTCTTAATATTTAAAATTTTTGCTTTTCTTGGTTAAATAATTTATCAGCCTGCCTGATAATTCAATTTTTATGTACAATAAAAAGTAGAAAATTAATTCCTTCTTATATGCATAGATAATTCCTTGGCCTAGTACCACTTATTGAACAGGTAGTTATCACTTCTCAGATTTCATTTCATATTTATAATATATCAAATTTCAATACAAGCATGAGTTGTTTATAGTCACTTTATATTGTTTTCATTTGTCTGTTGATTTATGCCACAGTCTTTTCCCTAAGTTTCTCATCAGTCCAAATAGATGATCCATATATTTTCTTGCATTTTCTGCACGGGTAATCTCTGTTTGAAATATGTTTGGGATTTTCCCGTCTTATCGCTTTGGCTCTTTAGAGCAATTTTAGACATAGGCAGCAATACAGGTCAACAATAGAGGATACATTAACACATTTTGTATACTGAACTATCTTATAATCCTGGGTTAAAATCCATGTAGACATGACACCTTTTTTTAAGTTAATTGTTTGACAGGTGAGAATGAGTAAGCTTTTATTTCTTATAATATCCTTATCCAGTTTTTCTATTAAGGTGAGCCTAGATGATAAATTAAATTAGATAATATTCTCCCTTTTCCTATCTGTAAAAGATTATATAGGACACAAATTATTAATACTCATGTATAAAACTACTTGATCTAATAATATTTTCCATTTTGATCTAAAAACTTTTAGGAAACTGTTATTTCTCATCCAAGTAGTTTTTCTTTGTTCATCATATGTAAATATTAAGAAATCTGCATAGAAAATCATTCACTTATCTAACAAATGTTATGAGATACTTAGATCTATAGATGAAGAGAAATTTTAACCTCTAAGAAAAATGCCTAAAACATATTAGATGCTCAATAAGTCTTGAAAAAAAAATGAATGAAATAACAAGTCGGGACACTATGACTGGAGAGATAAGCAGAGAAAAATTGAACTTTATTTCCAATAAAGTTCATAGTTCATCTCATAGAAAATGAATTTTGTGGTCAATGGATTTGAAAGTTAACAGTTAAGATGCTATTGTGATCATCTTGCTGAGAATTTGATCACCTAAACTAGGTCCATGGTAGTTTGGATAGAGAATGAATTGTACATATTCTCTTTACATATATTCGCACATGTACAGATAACATGCATAGATAAAAATGGAAAGAGCTGAACTTGTTTCTTGATTGAATTCAGGGAATGGGAGAGAAAAAAGAATCAGGAATATGTGCCAGTTTTCTAGTTAGGATGACTGAGTGAATAATGGTAATACTACCTATGGAAAGATATTGAAGTAAGAGCAGAACAATGATGTGATAAATTCTGTTTGGGACATAGTGATTTGACATAGACTATTCTAACTAACTATATCTGCACATGTTAGAAAGCTCAAGTGAGATAAAGAATATGAACAATTTTAATAAATTTAAGACATGAAAATAATCTAGGCATATAAAAATATTGTTTTCAGCAGAAGAGGAAGCAGAAGTAATGTAAATTATTTTCTTTTTACATGAGAAGAATGGAAAAGAGAAGTGAGGTGTGTTGCCTGATAAAATTAAGGTGGAACCTATATATCAGTTTAATGAGTTTGTGTGTTTTATTCTCAGACCATGAGAGTCTGTGAATCTGTTTTAGGCCTACATATTTTAAATGTAATTCACTCCATAAAGTCTTGAATAATCATTTTTTCATAAAATCCATTTAAATAGAACATCATGTAGAAGAACATTTTCTATAGACATCACTGACTGTGGTAAAAGTACCTCACTTTGATGAGAAGATATCAGCCTATATCGAGGGTTAAAAACTTAAAAGATTATTATGAAACATCATGATATCTACTGTAAGGAAACTACTATAAGCCTATTTTTATCAGTCCCCTCAAGGAAAAATATTTATCCTAAGAAATAATATTTCACAGTTATTTAACAAATATGCAATCCCAGAATAATGCTAAATTTCTCGTAAGAATTATCTTACCTAGTAGATTTTAGTATATTTACTCAGGTAAGTTGAGAAGACCAAAGCTTAGAAATTATTCTGTGGGAACTCATTTGGCATCCCATAGTTGGTATGAAGATTATTTTAACATGACAACATTTGGAATTCAACAGATGCAGGAGAAAGACTTCTTGGAGCTTTTCTTATCTGACTAGAAGTAGCAACTTTTGGAAATGAGGCAACTATAAACTCCCTCTTTAGGGTGGCTACTCCCATGAGGGGAAAACCACATGAAATCTATCCTAAATCCCTTCTCCTGGGAACTGTATGGCTCCTAAGAAAATGGAAAGACCACTTATACCTGTCAACAAACCATCACAAACTTTCTTATCTCCCCTTTGTTCTCCTATAAAACCCATTCATCTTTCCTCAAGAAACCATAGGAGTATTTTCTCTCCCTTCTCTTTACTCAGTTAGGTATATAAGCTTGTAACTTGGACCATTTAGCAAGCTAGCTACTTCTTGCTGGCACACTGTCATGAGTAAGGAAAGAAGCTACCCAAGTAACAACTTTGGGTGTGCTTCTGTCTTTCCACAATGCCAGGTTATTGAGTGGAACCTTCTCAGATAAACTGATCAGGTACCAATGCAGGTAAGCACACAGCACACAGAGAGGAGAAGGGCAGAGGGCTTACACAACTGAGTGAAAGGATGAAAGTCCTTAGCGTTTTCAAAGCGAGCTTTGTTAACTGGTGGCACAGATGGATTCACAATGGTCCCAAGCCAGCAACTATGATGGGCAGAAGGTCAGTCTTCAGCCCTTGGCACACCTGTCTTCCCGATGCTCTTGGGTCAGTCTTGAGTGCCCTCTGTTTGAGATGTTCAGCGGATATGGTCCTTAGAGGATGGGATCTGTATGCTTATCAGATCCTACATATGGGGGTTAATGTTTCTATGGTTTGGAGCATTCTGGTCACACCCTAAGGGCATTCCCATTATGTGCCATATGATAGTGTCATGGTTCCTGTGGAATCCATTTTGTAAAGTCCAAAAAGTCCTCAATCCTTTATGGCCTGGACACCTGCCCATACATATTTGTTAATATGTCCATTGTCAGTTTAATTCACAGGCCTCAGCCACTAAACTAAGAAGGTAGTGGGAATAATTTTTTTCCCTGTACAGTTCTGATACAGAAATTTGACAATTAGCAGAGATTTGGCTCAAACCCTACTTATCTGGTTTTAGAGTCTGTGTCTTGAGATAGCCACATTCTTCTGGTTTATTGTTAATTTCTGATCACTGTTTTTGTTTATTATTATTTTTTTAGTTTTTAAATTTTAAATCTTATTGCCCTATGAACAATATCATAGACTATCTCATTGATTACTAGAATGTTTTGAAACAAACCTGAAATTTACCTCCATAAAATAGATAGTTCAGAAGTATCCCTATCAAATTCCTATCAGCATATTATCTCAATAATTTCTCTTTTCTTATTAGTGAAACAAAATAAAAAGATAATACTTCCCGGCAACTCTGAGATTTTTAGTTTACTCTGACAATATAAGGACTGCTGTTCAGGCTATAAAGCCAGGAACTTTCAGCTAGACTGAAGGTAATACAATGTCAGTAGTTTTGAAAGTTTGTTGTTGAAATAAATAGCAATTCAAGGTTTACAGGTAAAAAGCATTGCTATGGGAAGTAAGTGAGTAAAGGAAAACAGTGAATCTGGCCATACGTGTGGGCCCGTGTGTATATTTTGTCCCCGTTGGAGAGTAGACACGACAGCATGAGAGAGAGCTGTGTTCATCAGTTTTAACACATACTCTTTTAAGCCTCATTCTGGTACTACCTTGGTTTATTCTTATTTGTTTCCATTTGTAACTTTTGTTATTTTATTACATCATATATTTTCTTATAAGTGGACTTAAAATATTTCTAGAACTAGAATGAAATGGAAAAGTAATAAATTAAGCAATTACATACATTTTTGTATATAACCTCCTCTGTTTTTTTCTCGCCTCTAAAGGACCATTTCTGTCATGGAGAGTCACACTACCCAGAGATATGAAAGGACCAGATAGGATCATGTTACTTTTAATTTTATTCTTACCTGACTGTTTTATTAATCCTATATTGGGATGGCTATCACAATAGTGATCAGGGACTCTTGGCTACTAGTCAGCAAGAAACAGATTAAATAATACCTAATATATACAGGATGATTTCCAGCTCTGTTGAGAACAATGACTTCTGAATGTTTTTTATATTTAAATTTCATAGGCTATTTACTATAACTCAAAGCTATTTTTTTAGGGTTTTGAATTAAATCATTTACTAATGTGAATATATGTGTAATTGTCAGCTTTTAAACTTATTCTTTAAACAGTATAAATCCACATTATGATTAAATAAACAGGCCAAAAGGTGTGAAAAGAAAACTTAATTGTATGTGTATATGGACAATTTCTTAATTATACAGCTGGTGAAACGGGAGGAATTGTTTGATTTTTTTTTTCTTTTGTAAAGAAATTTTGTGAATAAAAACCAGTGACTGTCTGCAAAACAAAGAACTGATTACATGTTTAGTTAATAAATAAAAGAATGGCTGGTTCCATATTTTGTTCATTTATTTCCCCAGCTACATTTACAAGGTTTCCTTTGAAATTGCAGTAAAATGAGATGGTCTCTGGATAGAGAATAGAGAAAATAGTGTTTTCTCTTTTTCATAATGGTCCAGCACTGCAGCGTGTGACATACAAGCAGGCTCTCAATTGCTAGGAGATGAGGGCACAAAGGGAAGGCTTCCTGTGGTGATTATGTTCTTCTTTAAGAAGGTTTTAATATGAGAGGAACTGGCCTGTGTGTGCGTGTGCGTGTGTGTGTGTGTGCGTGCGCACGCAGGGGGACAGATTGTAGAAGGTGTTAAAGGAAAAGTTGCTAGAAAATGTGCAAATTAGAAAAAAGAAGAAGTACTGTGACCTTTCAATTTTTACCCTTCTCAAGGATGCTATTCGATGTCTTCATACATACATTTCTTTTAAATTTTCCACATCATTTGTATAAAAAAATCAAGTATGCCAAAACACATAGACCTAATCAGGAAAAGTGTCTAGCCTAGACAGGACCTCACACTAGCTCCCTCGGTCATTATTTACCAGAAGAGAGCATCGGTCTATTACTCTGGCTTCCTTGGGGCTTGAATATCAGGGTGTTTATGTCTGGGAAGAAAGCATCTGTGACTGACTCATTTGCAGCCAAATGAATTGTGCTTGAATATTGTGCTAAAAAACTTACTAGTTTTCTGCTACTGGTTGAGTTAAAGTGGCCCCCTCCGCTCTCCACAACTCTTATCATTTGAAAGTGGACTAAGGAGACAAAAGGTCACTTTACCAAAGTTACTTTAGTCCTACTACAAATATTGAGGTTCAGCATTGATAGTCTGCCCTGGCAAAGACCTGGGGAAATGACCCCACAGTGACTTCTAGAAAGACTGTAATGGGGCCAGCTTACTTCTTTCCCATTTGGGAGGAGGTGTCAAATAAATAAATAAATAAAAATCAAGGTCTTTACAGAAAAAAAAAAAAGGTTGAAAATGTTAGCTTCTTGTTTGAACAAAAAAACCCCACAAATTGAGCTAATCAGATGTAAGCACTCACAGGCAGACACCCGCGGACTCACACACAGGCAAACACACGAGCATGTTTTCATACTTAGATCGTGGCAGTGCTTTTAATACACATCTACCAACATATTTCCTGTATCTGTTTATTATGGTTTCTATTCAAGAGATATTTTCCAGGGTGACTCAAAATTGAGAAAATAAAACACAACACACACACACACACACACACACACACACACTCGAAAGAATATAACATGGCTGAATATTTTCAATATTCTAGTCATCAGAAAATATGAAAAATAATTATAAGAATATTTTTCCCCCCTTTTTTGCAGGGGAGGGTTCTTTTTCTTGTCCTCCCCTCCCCTTTTGATAGATTTGCTCTTTTTGTACTGTAGGTTCTATAAGGAAAATTCTACATATTTCAAATGTAATCAAAGAACTCATTTGTTAATATGCTATTAGGTTTTTAATTAACACACATATTCAACTTGATATTGCAAGTTTGTTCGTAAAATTTAAAGGATTTAGAATTGCGCCAGATTATGTTTCATAGATGGTGCATTTAAAATGAACCTTTGGAACAAAAACCATTGCACCATAAAGGTTTGTGTAGTTAGGATCTGAGATCTCAAATTCATTTTTCTATATTTTCATGAGAATCAAAGACTTTTATTCTGATTCAAACGACAATGACAAAGATGACTTAAGGGTTTCATTTTTTGACTTTGTAGGAAGTGCTCTTTTTATTACCACAGCCTTAAAGATCTCCCTTCCTATAAATCTGACAGTAGATTATTTGCCTTAAATTTAAGAGGCCTAGCCATTTAAAGCTTAAAACTCCTGCATCAGTCTGACATGCTGTCACACTGGGATGAGTCAACAGGTCAGACACTATCTCACTGGGAAAGAAAAATTATCATGTCTGAGTATCTAGAATAACGGTTCTAAATATGAACAGATCCAATTCATTCAACATTTCAATGATGGCCAAGTGACACATGCTGGGCAGGCTCAACGTCTATAGCCAGAACCTTAGCTCTTTGGGAAGATGTGGCCATACAGATGTTTTTGAAGAAAAATGACATAAAACTTTTTTGAGAATGAATGAAATTTCCAGCTCAGACAAGGACCTTTCAGAAATCTTAAAAATTGCTTCGTTTTCTTTCTCTTAACTGTTTACTTCTCTTCATCTAACAAAAGCCACTGAAACACACTCCAGCCATTGCCCTCACACATAATATATTCTTGATATTAATTTTTATATTTTTACATTTAAAATATTATCATAAATATTCATTTTTTATCTCCTTTGGCAATTACATTTGCATTCTTTTGTGAAGAACTGTTAACAATGGAAAATAAATTGGTTTAAACAATAATCGTATAAACATCTATATATAAAAGAAGCAATTCTTAGAACTACATAAAATAAATAATACAATGTCTTCTATTTATAGCTCCCCACAAAGGCAATAGTTGAAGTACTAAAGACAGAGTCAACAAAAGCCAGATAATATATTACTATTGCCAGCATCTGTGGTGTTACCTAATTGGTTACCTTTCACACCATTGTCATAAGAGAAGCATCTCCAAAGGTATATTTCTGTACTTCTCTGTCTCAGAAACCCATGGGGCACAATTAAAGAAATTTATATTCAAAGAAAAGAAGGGTCTGACAAAATCGACAACACAAAGTTTTTATAATCTATTGTCAGATATATAGAAAGGAAGATAGATCTTTAAGGCTGTTTTAAAAAGAGCACTCCTTGTAAAGTGAAAATATGAAACCTTTGTCACCTTCATCATTCTCATTTGAATCACAACGAAAGTCTTTGCTTCAGTTTACATGGTCTGAGAAAATAGGATGATGCGTTATATATACGTAGCAAATTTTGGTATCTCCTTGGCCAATCACAAAATAAAATTCTGTAGCATTTTGTCTAGAATCCCTGTAAGTTGAGACTTGTCTTGTGCCAGTGATGAATAAAAGTATATATATATAGATGAAGAATGTACACACAGGGTAAACCCAAAGTCTTAAAAACCAAAGAAGTAAGTTCAAAATATAGTAAAAATGATAATCTCATTAGTAATTATTGTTCAGGCTTTATTATTATTCTCTTGTATTTGTAGAAATCACAAAAGACTGATTCTGATTGTGTTAGGCATGCATTTATGTTTTGCTTCAATACAGGGACCAATCAGTAAGTAATGTCTAAAAAAAGATGAAATACTAGCAAAAAAACAGGTTCAAAAAATGCTAATTTAAAATATGGCTCACTGATGGACTGTATGAACTATAGTTTTCAGATTGCTTTGCTAATTTAATCTACCTACCATAAGTTTCACTATAGGAATATACTCAGATTGATATTTCCAATTTACTTAACATATTTTTGTCTAGCACCAATTGTACATCTGGCACAGTGAAAGACATTGGGCATATGGAAATAAACAAATATAAATGGTTCTTTGAGATTTACTAGAATTACATTTTACTTAATACTAATAAAACATAATGTGATTTTTTCTGATTTATGAAATATTTACAATCGTTATCTAATTGATTCTTTTTATGATCTATGAAAAAGTATAAATAGTCATTATCATTATTTTCAGTTTATATATGAAAGAATAAAGCTCCAAAAGCTTAAGTAAATTTATAAATATATTTTGGCTTATAAATAGTGCATAATACTTTGCAATTGTTCTCTGAAATATAAAGAAATACTTGTTCACTTTTTAGACTTTCTGTACTTTTTTCTCTCTATTCTTCCTTTAGCAGAAAGTTTCAGTAATATCTTCCATGCTAACATGTAAATAGTTAGGTATTTAATAGAATTTTAATAAGTTAATAAGCAAAGTGATTCACAGAATCATAGGGTAGGAAGAAACTGCATTAAGTCTGGTCTAACTCACTTCCTTCAGATAAGCCAAAACATCAACAGACCCAAATTCTAAGAAGTTTATCTTTTTGGTTTTCTCTTCTGGAATTTAGTCAAACTTAGAAAGAAAAATTAATTATTCTGAACAATTTCTCTACATACAACTGAAATCCATTATGCCCTGAATTAGAGTTGAGAATGGTTGCTTAAATCCTGTTAAATGATACCCATATCTCTAGGGCCAGATAAGTTTTGTCTTTGATAACTCCAAATGTCAATAATCTATTTTCTTTAATGTTGAATATTTATAGTATTTCTTAAAAGTCTGTATTACATAAATTGAATACTATAGGTTGAATTCTATTTTATGTTTATCATTAGAGTTTCATGTGGTTAATTCCATAAATTGCAAAACTTATTAAGGCTTTGTATTTTTCTGTATACATCTTTATATATTATGCAGAGATAACATTTTGGTTGTGTGGTGTCTCAGATGGACTATGTAGAGGCCGAAATCCAGAATAATTTTAATTTCTCATTTTTTTATTTTGGCTTTAGGCTAAGGTCTGTTATAGCCAGTGGTTAATGAGAAAATCTTGGAGGTAATACCTCATTCTAACTAATGAGCTCACGTACAGCTATTCTCCATAGCTGCCTTGAATTAATATCATTCAGTTTCATATCCTAGATCTATACATTTCTAAAATTAGTGTATTCTGTCTCAAAGTGGCACTAGAAATTATTATAACTATTTGGTAAATATTATATTGTACATTATTGCAATTAGGGAATAATCAAGAGATAATACATGGTAGAAAACTTTAAGTGCTAACAGCAGAAATACACAGTTTTGGAAAGAAAGAAAATGCATACGTTTGCATTGATTAGAAAAGATTTCATGGCAGAGCTGGGAGGCAGGCCTTGAAGGATAAGTAGGACTGGGGTAAAGTGAGAGATGTGCTGGACAGGAAATGGTTGTGATTGCCATTGCTTGGTGTGACAGGATTATAATCTTTCATCTCCACTAATTTTCTCTTTTAGTCATTATGCCACCATCCAAAACATGGAAAGCTGCTCTAGTAGTACCTGTGGAGGAGCAGTGATGAACAAGAAAGCATGATAGAAAGTCAAAAGAATTATTTTGTTTTTGATTTTATTTCTAACTAGACTTATGTTTGTTAACGTGTATAGGCTCTCCAAAATTCAGTTTCCACATCTACGAAATAAATGACTCTATGTTTACTAACCTTGCACCAGGATAGTCAATAATTATGATTTTGTAAAAATATATTAAAATTATGTTTTCTCCTTTTCTCCCCTTTTTAATCTAACTTGGTACATTAATCTTGGGGGCTTTGTCATTTCTCTTTTCATGTCTGTACACAAGCCTGAGTTTAGCAATGTTTGTTATTTACTCCACACTGTTCCAATTTGACCCGTTGGGGCTGAGTCAACAGGAAATAAGAAAAGCAAAAGGGCGAGAAAATCAGGATGAGTTAGTTTGTCATTGGCAATATTTTTGTGAGGCTGGCTTGTACAAAATTAGAGATGTAGTAAAACAGGGCAGGCAAGCAGGGACAGAACATGTCATGCTAAAGAGTTCGGATTTAATTTCCAAGAAATAGAAAACCACCGAAAGGTTTTAAGTGAGGGAAATAGCATGATAATATTTGTGTTTTAAAAGCTGACTTACAACTTTCTTCTTCTTGGCTGAAAATCACTGCTGCATCATGGCAACAAGTAAAAAGCTGAACAGATTAAAAAATCAACAACTCTTCTTAGATGCTTAAGAGAAGTGAGGTGACAGGGCAAACTGCTGACTCCAAAATTGAACAGACAGACACCCAGATATAGAAAATCAAAACTTACCAGAGCAGAAACACAGCAGCAGGAACCTCCCCCGGAACCAATGCCGGAGTAGGAGAACCCCAACTGTCATTGATGCATTGCTGGAAGCTCAGTCTGGACAAGTCTGAGAGTCAAAAACCCCAGGTGGACCCAGTGCACACACACTTTTGTGGATTTTATTTCCAGAAACTCAGCCAAGGTTCGTGCAGTGAATATCAAAAGCAAGGATAGAAAAGTCATCATTTTGAAAAGCTCCAGAGCCTATTTTTCTTTACAACAAGGACTGCTCACAAGAGAAAGTATTTAACCAGAGCCTAAGCTGCTGGGTTTTTTTCAGAGCCTGACCTACTTGGGGGTAGGGAAATGACCAGTTTCGGCCCATTCTGGCTGCTCTGTGCCACCTAAGAGTTATGCTGAGGAACTGAGAAGCACCACAAAGTTCACATTCAGAAGACACAGGCACAATAAAATACTGAGACCTGCTCAGAGGACTATAGAACACTCTCCCTGCCCTAACCTTTATCCACCCTGATTCTAAGCTCTTTTTAGAGAAATTCCTCTTACCTAGTACATGTCAAGCTATCAAGAAATAAAATCACAAAGCATACTAAATAGCAAAATAAACAAACAAAAAGGCTAGAGTTTGAAGAGATACAGTAAATGTCAAAACCAGACTCAGATATGGCAGAAATATCAGAATTTTTAGATTCATAAACCTACCAAGCCTTCTAGGTGATGCTGATGCACACTTAAGTTTGAGAGCCACTGATCTATAGGAGCGATTTGGATATTGAATTTTCTATATGGATCTCTCTGCTTTGTTGTGTGTTTTGTTATTTTACTTATAATTCTACTCAGTACAGATCTCAAATAATTTCCATTTGTTCTATTTCTATTGTCCTTACTTGTACAAAGATACCATCACTCCTTTGAGGGGTATGCCGTATATGTCTTTTACATCTTTTCATAGCCTAGCGTAGTGCTGCTAAAGAAAGATTCAGTGAGTCCTTAATGAAAGAAAAGTCAGTAACTTGACACATCTACTACCTAAAGCTGGTTTTGCAGTCAGTCTGGCCTGGATAGAGCTCTGCTTTCTAGATGATGCTATAAATGTCAGCATGAAGACCTCTAGGTTCCATAAACCAGAAATGGCTTCTATCTATCCAGAGACATACTGTTCCATTTAAGATTATCTAAACCAGGAACTCTTGTTCTCTCATTATTATACAGAAAGTATACAGAAGGGAGAAGAGAAAATAAATCGGATATATTGGAATGTTGCTATTTAGTATTAGTCCTGGTAAAAGGTTTGTTGGAAGATGAGCTATGAGTGTTTGACAAAAATTAATGGTCCTGACTAAACAGTTGGTACGTTTTATTCATCAGGGTTATTCTTGTAGCCCATTGGAGCCGACTGAATATAATTTAAGGTATCATAGGAAAAAAAAAAAAAAAAAGATAGTTCAGATCAATCCTACTCTTCTCCTGAAGTTCTCACATGAGTATTTACTTCGATCTTACCCAGAACATTTTGGCTGTGGAAATCCCGAATAATGTAAGAACCAATGAAAGCGGCTTTCTGGTGTAGATGGTTCGTCTATAACTGCACAAAACTTTTAAATAAAAATCAAAACCCATTCTCACATTGTACTTTCTTCTTGTTTATCAACTATAAAAACAGACTCAACTTGATAGTTTAGTCAGTTGAGGAAGCAAACTACAATTCGTTAAGTTTTTACTATGTGTGTTCCTCTGTTATCAGCAATTTTCATATATTTAATCTATATGATGGATGACCTAGCAAGAAATGTTATGGCTGATTGATGGGAAACTGAGGCTCAGAGAGGTTGATAAACTTGCAATAGGTCTCACAGCT
The DNA here is from genome assembly GCF_014176215.1 of Rousettus aegyptiacus. Taxonomy (NCBI): domain Eukaryota; kingdom Metazoa; phylum Chordata; class Mammalia; order Chiroptera; family Pteropodidae; genus Rousettus; species Rousettus aegyptiacus. The sequence goes on from NW_023416285.1 coordinate 15,900,997, forward strand.
ACTAGAGAACAAAAAATAATCATTTAAATTTATATCACTTGGGGCTGAGAACCTGCTTTCTTAGCAGTATCACAGACCCTCTGTGAACATTTATTTTTTCAGAAATTTTAGTAGTTACAGCCTCCGTTGTCTCATATGATTTTTAAACAAAACTATCTTTTGGTAGAAAACTTGTTTTTTTGGCTTCTAAGTAGCAATTCTTTTACTGATCAAGTCTCCTGTGAATTTTCTATTTCGCTCCCTGGTCAGGGGGAGAGGGATATTTGCTAACTCGGTCGTACACGCCGTGGAGTGACCTTTTAGTGTCCCTTCCACTCTTGTGGTTGGAGATTGTCCTCTTCCCACCTGCTTTGGTTTCTGCTCTCTGAGCCACTGTTTTCATTTAATTTAAAAATGTCTCCTTCTATTATCTGCTCTAGTTTTCAAATCTTTTTTATGTTACTTTCTCTTATTCCTTTCAATTGTTACTTTTTAATTTATGTTAAACTTGTAAAAATATACATATTTATATCGAAGTGTCAGAAAATTGAAATACAAGAAATGTTGAGTCAAGACAAGATTTTAGATCTGAAAATTTCTTAAACCAGAAGTAAAGGAAATAAAGTGAAAGTGAGGCAAATAACATAGCAAAGAGTCTGGGACAGCAATTACATAGATAATGTTGCTATAGATTTGCCATTAAACCCTAGAAACCTAAGCTGTGGATCAAACTGTCTCCACACAAATAGGAAGAAAGAATCTGAATTGACATTCTGTTTAAATGAGAGAACAAGCACATATACACAGACACAGGCATCTTTTTAAAAAAATTCTTATAATTTTATAAAATGGGAATTTAACTTAAATAGTTTTACCTAATTATGCATTGGGTAAACTCTTGATCAGAGAAGACGCAATATGAAAATAATTTGTTCTCGTTTATTAAGGTTGTCGGAAATGATAGGTCTAATTTCTGTCTCAGAGTGGGATAACCCAGAACAAAATGTTATCAAAATGTTATTTTTCAGTTTTGTACATTCCTTTTCTTTGATAGTCATCAGGATTTCAATGACTTGATGTTTTTCCTTTTAGGAAAATTCTCTTGGGCCTAACTTTATTATGAACATCAAAAGCTCATTTAAAAATACATTAATAAATGTTTGTCATTATTTTTTCATAAAATATATTATTTAACCTCAATACATACCTATATATACATATATATGTATGTGTGTGTGTGTGTGTGTGTGTGTGTGTGTGTGTGTGTGTGTGTGTAGATGTAGATATAAATAGCGAGAGCGAGAGTAGGGTATTGGGATACAATATTTTAGAGCAGACATCTTGGAAACATTATATATTTGTCATATAATTTAATTAACACAACAATTTCATACAGGAGGTATTGTTGTAGAAGTCCTATTCATTTGGAATACTTTTAGTTACAGTGAACGCTGAATATCATTTTTAATTACATAACTGCCTCATATGCCTCCATGATACCTTTTTCTTACATTTTTTGGCTTTATACATGTGTGCATGTGAATGTGTGTGTGAATGTGTGTATGTGTGTTTTTTTTTTTTTTTTTTTTAACAAAGATTTTTCAAAAGTTTTTGAGCTTTGCAACCCATTGCTGGTGTAGTAGTCTCCAAGGCCATCATAACAAAATACCACAGACTGGGTTGGTTAAACAACAGAAATTTATTTCTTACAGTTATGGAAGCTGGAATTTCAAGGTCAGGCATTGGCAGGTTTAGTTTCTCCTCAGGCCTCTTTCTTTGGCTTGCGGATGGCCACCTTCTCACTAAAAAAAGCTCTTACAAGGCATTTTCTCTGTGTTCACGTCTTCTTTCGGTGACTTCCTCTTTTTATAAGGAGATCAGCCCACCCTTATGAACTCATTTAATCTCAGTTACCACCTTAATGGCCCTATCTTCAAATACACTTAAATTGAGTGTTAGATTCAACCTATGAATTTTGGGGGTATAGGGGTGCAATTCAGTCCATAACAATTGATATTGTGCAAATATTTCAGATTATTGTCAAATTTTGAAACTTTCTTTATCAAGTTTCTTACATATATGAAAAGTATGTAAATATACTTCTTTCATAGGACTGGTAGAAATTTGTGCTCTTTGATAACAGAAATTCTGATAAATTTTCATAATTTTCATCAAAAATAAAACAAGTAATTGATGGTACATTTATGGTTATATATGGCATATTATCAAGTAGACTATAGATAGAAGATATGCATAATATATTTTATGGTTATATATGGCATATTATCAAGTAGACTATAGATAGAAGATATGCATAATATATTTTTAAAAATAACAAACCAGAAAGTTTATAAAATAATTTATCTAATCTTTTTGAGGCAGTCATAACTGCTTTAGAAATTACTTATAGGAAAGCTACAACTTAATTTTAATTGTTCACTTACTCACATTTCTTACCATATTCTTGGAAGATTGCTTGTTTTATTTTATCATATTCTCTTCTCACTCATGGCTTAACGTTCCTCAATAACACTGTATTTTCCTTCCCAATACCTATCTCTGACATTTTTTACTGGCTTGTTTTTCTATCTAAGATGTTCTTTTCCCAGTTCTTCACACAGCACTACAATATGAGTCTTTCAGGTAACCTCTGCTTTTAGGAAAACTTACAATTTATTTCTTGCCTGAGACAACACTGATATTTTATTTAAAATATATGGATGATTTTTAGATATAAGAAAGTATAGGACATTGATCATTTAGGTAAGAGGAAGAAATGAGGTAATTCCTAAAATTGCCTCAACTTCCTAATTGGAGAGAGGTTCCTGGCTGTGGACCAAGGAAGAAGAACTGAGCCTGGCAGTCACCCTGAGTTGAGTATTTGCACATGGAAGTCTAGTGAAGGCAAGGCAGCTAGAATTTATAAGGGATAGTGCCAGAGAGAAAAAGGCTGCACAGAGGAAGAGCTCTAGAGATCTGTAAAGAGTGCACTTTAAGCCTTCAACCGAGTACTGCATGTGGGTAAAGAAACTGCCCAATGCTATGGAAAATCTTCCAAAATGGAATGGAGGATAATGTCCTTGAGCTTGCATAGGGCTGAGAATAGCTTATGTTCCTACTAACCAGAGTTGAAAATGTCATAATTCATGGACCATAGGGTAGAATAGTCAAAAGACTGTTGCTTCAGTAGTATGACAGAATCAGCCCTACAAATAAATTCTGCTCTGGTCACATCTAACCTAGTTTAAAAGCGGATCTCAGAGTGATCAAATGTTTTTTAAGTAAATTAACTATTTTACAAAGTAAAGCTCAAGAATTATGTAGGAATACAAAAAATATCCTGCTCCCAATATGGTATAATTCACAGTGCTTATAATCCAATCAATAATTACTAGGCTTGCCATACAACAGGAAAGTATATGCCACAATGAGGAGAATAAACAATCAATAGAAATATACCCAGAAATTAAATATGTAATATAAATAGTAGAAAGCACATGAAAACAGTTAAAACTGTAACCCAATGTGCTAATAAAGAAGAGCAAAGATTAACATTAAGTAGATGTGGAACAAATTATAAAAATAAATCTAACTTCTAGAGAGAAAAATCATGCCTGAGATTTAAAAAGATTACAGTGCTTGGATGAGATGGTCACAGATTATGCATTGTAAAAGAAAAGATTACTGAACTTGAAACCATAGTAACAAAAAGTATTCAAAGCGAAACAGAGAGTAAAGAGACAAAATAATCAACAGGCTAAAAACAATTTCATGTGTATTAATGTAGGTTTAACAGAAGTTTGCCAGGGGGAGATTGGAATTAAAAATATATGTGAAGATATAATGGCTGAAAATGTTCTAAATTTGGTGGAAATTATAAACGCACAGATCCAATAAATTCAACATGCTCCTAGCACAAGGAACAAGAAGAAAACTACATAAAAATGAGAAAATATTAAACATAGATGGTAAACACACAAACGTGCACACATATACACATACATACTCACACTATGTCTAGAGGAACGAAGATGGCTTCATATTTCTCATCATAAACGATGTAAATCATAAGATAGTAGAACAATTTAAAAGACAGAAAATAGTCAACTGAGAATTCCATGACTGGCAAAAATTTCTTTAAAAACAAAAGGGAAATACAAACATTTTCAGATATAGAAAAGCTGAAATAATACATTACTATAGTCTAGTACAGGAAATGTTATGAGGAATCCTTTAAGGAAAAGGGAAATTATAAGCGATGGAAATCTACATCTACACAAAGTAGTAAAGAACACTGAATGTATTAATACACAGGCAAGAAAGCAGTAAATTAAATTTAAAACATTTTCCATATATTTTCAAAAATATGTTTCCCCTTTAAAGCAAATATATGTAGATGTAAAATATGAAAAACAATAGAAGTGAGGAAATGGAAGTACTATATTGTAAGGCTTTTTTGTTATAATTAAGCTTAAATCAAACTGTATAAGGTTAAAGATGTATATTATGAATTATAAAGGGAAAAATATAAAGAGAACTAATATTCTAACAGAAAAGATAAAGTAAATTCATAAAAAAAAAATAAACTGAAAGGAGGCAAAGAGTACCATGACAACAAAAAATATAGAGTAGAAAACAAATAGGAAAAAAGTATACTAAAGCACAACCTTGTGAATAATCACATTAAATTTGAGTGGTCTGACATCATCAAAATTGATTTTTAAAAAAGTAAAACCCAACACACATATAAAAACCATATATAAAGATACAAATTGTTAAAAATTATTGGCTGAAAAACATATACCATGCTAACACCAATCAAAGCTGAAATGGATAAAATAATATCAGACAAAGGAGACTTCAGGGGATAAAGAATGATATCTCATACTTATACAGGGGTCAAGTAAACCAGAGGACAAAATATTCCTAAGAGTTTTGAACTTAATAAAAGTTTTAAAATATCTGATGAAACAATTTATTGAATTGCAAGATTAAGTAGACAAATAAATGATTACAGTAAGATTTCAATATCTCTTTCTCAATGATTGATGGGAAAATTAGACAGAAAATTAGTAATGATATAGAGGACTTGAATGATACATAGGCCTACTGATGAGATTCTCCTAACAGTTAGAAAATACTCCATCTACTGACAGCAGAAAGCATAGTTTCAAGTGCATGAGACATTTAGTAGTACAAAACATATATTAGCCATAATAAAAGTCTCAATGGTTTTTAAACTATTTAAAATACACAAAGTATGATATTGACCACAATAAGAAGATGAAATCAGTACCAGAAAGATCTCTGGTAAGTTCCCAAATATTTGGAAATTCAATAAAACAACTCTAAATGAATCATAGCTTGAAGAATAAATCAAAAAGAAAATTAGAATAATTTTGTAGTGGAGGGAAAATAAAAACATATTAAAACATATGAGTGCTAAAGTAGTCCTGAGAAAATTTTATGACTCTAAATATTTTAGATAAAAAAGACAAATCTCAGATCAATAATCTTAGCATAATATTTTTAAGATTCATTCGTAGCAAGTATTATGCCTCATTTCTTTCATGACTAGATAATATTCTAGTAAATTGGTAAATCACATTTTGTTTATAATTCATCAGTTTATGAACATTTGGATTACTGCCACATTTTGGCTATTGTAAAATTTGCTGCTATAAACATTTGTGTACACACTTTTTTGAATGCTTGTTTTCATTTCTGGAGAGTGTATTCCTATGGTGGAATTGCTGCTTCACATGGCAATGTATGTTTACCTTTTTGAGGAAACCGCACTGTTTTCCACCAGGGATGTGCCATTTCATACTCCCACTTAGCAGTGTATGAGAGTCCTCATTTCTCTAAATTCTCATAATTTTTCACTGAATATGAGGTATTTTGATTAATGTGGCAACTGTGGAAGTCATATATTACCCTTCCTCAGGGTTTGTTGTTTCCACCTTTTCTGGGTTGTTTAGTGAATTTTTTAGCTATTTTTTGTGAAGTCTATATTCTTTGTCTTATGTGACCACTCAAGTTCTTGTTCCATTATATTAGTGGTAAGCTAGTGATTTGACAAAGATTTTTTGAAATACCTGGAGAAAGAAAACAAAACAAAACAAAAACTTTCGTAGATTGCCTCTGAATTGGTACACTGCTTCACTGCTCAGCCTTGCAATTTACAGTTCTAGCATATCTTTCACTTCCTACATATTCCTCCTAATATCTCCTGCCTCATCTTTCCCTTTTATTCATTGCGCTATGTGGCTATGGGTAATGCATTTGCTTAAATAATTTTGACCATGAAGCTACTCAGCTTAGCTTATTCGTTGCTTGTGGAGTTCTCTCCCCTGCCATTTTCAGAGATGTCACTGTTACTTTTGTCATTTTTCACACCGCATAGTCCTCTTGACATTTAGCCATGTTTCATTATTGAAAATATTCTGTGGTATAGATGTACTACAGTTTATTTAGCCAATCAACTATCAAAAGAACTTTGTGTTATTTCCACTTTGGGGCTATTTATAATAAAGGTGCTGTGAACATTTGTATATGGATTTTTTTAAGTAAACACAATTTTTCTTTACTCTAGGATGAATAGTAAAGATTACAACTTCTGGATAGTGTGGTAGTTGCAGGTTTAATTTTATAAGAAACTTCCAAACTGTTTTTCAGAGTGGCTTTACCATTTTACATTCCCAACAACAATATTTAATTGGTCGAATTTCTCCACATCTTCACTGGTATTTAGGATTGCAACTTTTTTTATTTTAGCCATTCAAATAGATGTGTAGTAACATCTCACTGTGGTTTAATTTACATTTCCCTAATGGCTCATGGTACTGAACAACTTTATATATATTCTAGAAAATATATATATATATGTATAGGTATATGTGTGTGTGTTTGTGTGTGTATATGTGTGTGTGTGTATATATTATATATTAGTTCTTTGTTGAGAATGTAGTTTGCAAGTTTCTTCTTCTTCCACTTCTTCCTCTGCTTCCTCTTCCTCCTCTTCCTCCTCTTTTTCCTCTTCCTATTCTTCATACTCTCACCAGAATCACTTGAAGAGCAAGATAAAAATTAGTTTAGGTGAAGTCCAATTTATCACTTTTTCCTTGTATGGATCATGCATTTGATGTCAAGTTTTAGAACTCTGCTTAGCCCTAGATTCTGAAGATTTTCTCCTATGTAATTTTTCTGTAATGTCATGGCATTACATTTAAGGGCATGATTTATTTTGAGTTATTTTTTGTATAATATGTGGGATTAGATTGAAATTTTATTTGTTTTGCTTTATTTTGCCAATAGATATCCAATTTTTCCATCACCACTTTTCAAAAAGTTTTTTTTTTTCCTTCGTTAAATTGCTTTTGCAACTTCGTTAAAAATTAGTGGAGCATATTTGTGTGGGCCTATTTTTGGAGTCTCTATTCTGCTTCATCAATGTTTGTATAGATCCTTATGTTAATACTACAGTATCTTAATTATTACAGCTATATAGTAGGACTTACTATCTTATAGAATGATTCCTCCTATTTTCTTTTTTTTTTTCAAAATTGTGTTAGCTATTAGGGCCTAAACCATTCCATATAAAGTTTGGAATAAGCTTGTCTGTGTCTTCATAAAACCTTGCTGGTATTTTGATAGAAATTGCATTAAATTTATATCAATTTGGGAAGAATCGACATCTTTACTACGTTGAATCACATGTGTTGTGATTTGTCACTAGTTTCCACAATTAGCAAATATTTTTACAAAGGTAGAAGTTAGGCTTTTTATAGTAACAATCTTCAGCAAAAAAATTTATGCAAATGTATGCATAAGGAAATGATCTCTGTAATATAGTTTTGGCACTTTGGTTGGGACACATGTTCTCTTTTTAGAATTTGGCTTATTTAAATAAAAGAGATAATGGGGCAGTAAGATCATCTCGTCTAACATGAAGATCATGTAATTTTTCAGCTCATGGATCAGAAATATCCTCCATTTATATTTTCATAACACTTTGTCTTCTGACAATGCTATCAAAGTTTTCTTCAGCAATTAGAATTGACCTACTTCCTTGTTCTTCCATCTTGGTCTATCTAATTGTATTAATTTTTTGACTATACCTATAGTTCCATTTGTTTTATAGCGGTTGAGCCATCTGCATGTAGCTAGAGTGCAAACAACTTTAAATGTCTGAAAATGCTTCATATTTTTCTGCCAAATATGATTCTTCATTTCTCAAATGGTAGTTTATGTTCCTAAATAGGTGGGAGAGCAATATTGACATATCCTCAGGCGGGCTTCTGGCCTAAAGAGGTCAAAGCAGACGGAAGGAGAAGGCTGCACAGGCTCGGGGAGATTTCTGTCTCTCTTTCTGTCTGTTTCCCTTGTTCTTTCCTGTCTAACAAAAGACAGTTGTCTCAGTTCAGAAAGCATACTTGTGACTATAAAAGAAAAAGATGACACAATAAGAAAGGAACCTTTCTTGATTGATGTGATCAATAAACCCTGAAAATGTGACACCCTGTATTCCTTGTTATGTGAAATTATAAATTCTCAAATTTTCAAGTCTGTTTCAGACAAATTTCTAAAACTTATTCCCAATAGACTCTAATGATTAAGAATTCTTAAATGTCATTGAGGGAAAGATAAAGGTCCCAATAGAGAAAAGACATGAAGAAAACAGATAACACATATAGGGAGAAGCATAAATAACTAGTAATAATGATCATGAGTCATTTGTGTGTTTGTGTGTGTGTAAGAGAAAGAGGGACACAGAGAGAGAAGTGGATGCTAAAACCAACAATTAAAGTGTTTCAGAAAATAGAAATGTGAACACTGCCAGAGGACAACCCTATAGATTATCTGAGAATTGCAAAGGCTAAAAATAAGTGGGCCTTTCCTTTAAAATTTCTGGTGGTAATTTAAAAAAAAAAAAAGTGATTAAATTTAACATTACCAAAAGTTGGATCCTGATGAGGAAAAAGAACTATAAATTTTGAGGATAAATGAAGAAAACAATGAACTGATATTAGATGGTATTAGGGAAGAATTGTTGATTTTCTGTGTGAAATGGAGTAACTGATTGAATGAACTAAAAAAAAAAATCCTATATTTTTAGGAGATGAATGTAAAGTATTTGGGGGTAAAATGTTGATATTTTTATAACTTTTACGTGATTCAGCAAATGTAAGAGAGATGGAAAAAGATAATACAGTAAAATACTAACAGTTATTGAACATAAATGTTTCATATGAAAGTGTTCATTGTATTATTATTCTAACTATAAGGTATACAGTTGTTTAATACTAAGTGTTATAAAATTAGCATACACAGAAAATTAAGAAAAATACTGATTCATTCTTTAATTGTGAAAACTAAATATTAGGAAACATTAAGGTTAGTCATATATAATTATATAAACTAAATTATTTATCTACCACACAGTTAAATATAGACATAATAAATAAAGAGTTAAATTCACAAACATAAACAAAACATTTGAAAATTCATTAAAAATATAGATTCCAATAAAAATGAACATAGTTTACAAATTGGTAGTTCACAAAATAAAACATAGTAAAATTATATTAAAAAACTGCCCAATATTTAGATTTATTTAGAGGAATGAAAATTAAGATCATAAAGACTACCATTTTTACCTATTAAACTATTTTAAAGATTGATAGGATTCATTGCTTTTAAGTGTATGAGAGGAAAACATGCATACACATTGTTGTTAGAAGTATATACTGGAACAAACTTTTGGGAAAAGAATATGTCTATATCTACTAAAAGTAAATTTTGCTACAAAATATACAAAAACACCACCAGATTAGAATATTTATAACAGCATGTTTATTAAAGCAAATTATCTGTCAACAACCTGAATGTCAAATAATATGGAGTTGTTAAATAAATTATACTACATTTGTAGTTAGAAAATGCAACAGTTCAATAAATTATCTTGTTATTTATATATTATGTATTAAAGTATGACTAAAATCCATTATTTAGCAGTGGATAAATCTGTTTTTGTAAAATATAAAAATGGGAAAAAACCTTTATGTGTGTGTATATTTTTATTTCTCTGTCTCTGTCCCTATCTTTATCTTCATTTCTATTTCTCTCTATATCTCTTCACATCCATATTCATATCTATCTTTGTGCAGGTTAAAAAAAAGTTGGAGAGCAGAAACTCAAACTGTTAACACTGTTTAGCAAGCCACAAGGTAGATGGAGATGGAGGGGAGTGGGTAAGACTAGTGACACCTAACTTAAAAATATCTCTATTATTTGAATTGTTACAAACATGTATTATTTTTCTAATTAAAGAGTAACAGTCTACAGCCTTGCCATCCTGAACGTGCCCCGATCTAAGCTAAGCAGGGTTGGGCCTGGTTAAGTACTTGGATGAGACCACTTAGGAATACCAGGTGCTGTAGGCATTAAAAAATAAATAAATAACAATACGTCTTTTTAAAACACCCTCAACAATAGCAACAAAAGAAATTGCTATTGAATGATTTATATCTATTCAGGCACAAATTATTATTTTCTAATGTGCAGAAGTTTGATTGTAGGCATATAGCAAAGCAAGGATTTATAAATCTTTTCATATAAAATTAATGATGTAGTATAATATGTGGTCTTTTTTTACTTTAAAAGAAGGTATTACAATGCGATACACTATTACTATTCCATTTTAATTGCTACATCTCTGTGTGCTTTATTATGAATATTTTTGGTTTTAAATTTTTGACCCCAGGCAAATTCATTATGAAGTAAGGTTTCTTTTCATAGATTAGAAAATGTTACAAATCAAAAGGATAAATTATAAACACAATAAATTATAATTCAAACTCTTAAATTTTCTCATATTTTTCTCTTTATCCTGGTGGAACAAAGTGAACACTCAATAAGTTAGTGTGAAATGAATAAATGAAAGAAAGAGCTGCAATTTTTCTTAGAAAGAAGTTTAGGGGAAGCTGCCACTTCAATTAGTAAATTACAGAAATCACGAAGCAAATTATCTCTTTAAGGCTAAAGCATAAAACGTTACCCAGGGCCTAGAGAAACACTATGCTTTATTATCTTACAAAAAATAAAGAGTAAGTATGGCTTATAGGATTAATAGTTCTCAAACCCCACAATAAGAACATTAGAATAACACTGTAAGAATAATAAGTATAAGGAAACCACTTATACCAGGACTTCTTATTTCCTTATTATTCTTATCCTTCAAAACCTTGCAGAGATGTAAATCAGTTTTATGTTTACTCACTGGCCAGGGAACTATGCTTGGGTTTCATTTTTTTCCTTTGTATCTTAAGACACAAGATTCATACCCATTTTTGAAGTCACCATCTGACCTGGCACCTCACTCATTAAACTATAAAAACTTCAGAGTAGTTATATCATTAATATTGGTAACTCCCGAGATTAAGCAAAATACCTGGCTCATTTCAAGTGTTGGACAAATGTTTGTTGAATTTAGTGAATTAATATATATGACATTGGACATTAATCTACTCTTCTCTCTTCAATTATCTTTTAATCCCTTTTCCCATTTATGTTTCATGAGAAAAATGAATACTTTCCAACCGGAATCTATCAAATCTATCTCCATGTCAATCGTAGTCTCTGCTTTCTCTTCTCTGTATTGGATGACGTGTCCTTATTCCTGTCAAAGAGCCATCCAGGAGCCCACCCAGAGTCTTTTCATTAAAACAAAAGATACTTTTCTCATCTGTGAAATTACAAGGAACTTAGGAGCCCTGTGGGGTCAAAGGAACTGGAGTCAAAGACCAAATATTAGAACAGGAGATGATCCCAGTACTCTTATTACTTAGGACATTCATTACAAAGTTTTCAGGAACTTTGTGCTGGGAATTGGGGTCAAAGACTAAATGAGAGAACAAAAGATTGCTCTAGCAATTCTATTCACAAGAGTTTTAGGAGCCTTGCATCAGGAACCAGGGGCAGAGACATCTATATACATTACATAGAGAGAGATATATATTACATATTCTATATATAAAACCAGGGGCAGAGACATATATATGTACATAATATATATATTGCCTCTCTTCTCTTTCTATATATAATATATATACATATATATGTGTGTGTATATATATCTATATATATTATATATATATAATTTCATAGTTGCAATGATAAAATTCAAGATCTAAAACAAGAATTAGAATTTTGGAAAACTCGTATTTGCCAGTCTGAAGTTGACAGCTTTCTAACATATTTTTCTGGTGAGGTCAATGGTGATGTGAATAATTTTATATTATATAATAAATTGTGACTTATTTTGGCAAATCTATATGTCAGTGACGAATGACATTATAAATGCATGCAAAGGTAAATACTCATTTTAAGTTTAAAATAAACCAATGGATTTTAATATAATGTGGTATGAGACTTTTTTTATATGATTTCAGATGCCACATTGCAAATGTTAAAAATGGGACAACAGGCTCAAAATGGAGTAGCTTATGCTAAGTTTCACATCATATAACCAAGACTTAATTATAGTTTCGACTATCCCAGAAATGGAACCTTAAACCAGTCAATCAGGAATCATGTGACCAGCACTTAGGTGGGTAATCTTCCTGAAAGGTCCCTTTAGGCCATTTCCTAAAGGGAAGTAACTTTGCAATAACCAGCCCACGTTTTGCCTAATATAACTTCCTTGTTCTCGCTCCCTTCTGCCTATAAAGTCTTTCATTTTGGGCAGTTGCTTGGGTCTCATTTCTGTCTGTTAAGATTAGATGCTGTCTGATTTGAATTATTTTGTTCAAATCAAGTCTTAAAAATTTTAATATTTCTTTTTCTTTTTTAGCACAAGTAACTTGAAGAAAGTATCGTTGGGTAGTTTTGGTGTAGTGTCACAGAACATCCAAAATTATCCAAAAATGCTATTAAAATATTCTGCTGTTTTCAAAATACTTATCTGTGTGAGGCTTTATTTTCTTTATATACCTTAACTCAAATAACATTTCATTTTATATTAAAAGAAAATGCAAATATAAGAATCTAGCTTTCTCCTTCTAAGCCATTAGGGAGATTTATAAAAACATAGGACAGTGCTCCTTCCTCTTCTCAGTTATTTTGCTTTGGAAAATATAGTTATGTTTCATAAACTATATGTATTATTTACATTATTATCTAATGACTGTGATTTTTGTACGTAATTGGTAAATATATTTTTACATTTTTAATCATTTAAATTTTTATTTGTAAATCAGTTTTAATTTCTAATCTGGTAAATATCAGTGAATATAAATATATACATAAAAGCTCTGTGGGGTCGTCAGTAATTTTAAAGAGTATAAAAAGTTCCTGAGAATAAAATGCTTGAGAAACACTTGTCTACAGCAATCATTTTCAAACTCCTTTGGAGTTTGATGCTTTTTCCCCATCCAAATACAATCATGCTTGAAATTTCAACAAATAAAAAAGATTTTGTGGAGCTACTCTGTTGAAAATGAGAAAATTCTAGCACTATTATATATTCATAATAACTAAATAGATTAAAATATGTATTTTTATCTAGCTCCACAAGTATAAATCTACATGGATCTATGTCCTACACTCTTGTTTAAAAGAGATTAAACAGATTTATGGCAAGACTAGTACAAGCAAGTTTGCATGGATTATATGAACTAACATGTATACTATATGCACTACATTGCTGGATGATAGTGATGTTTAAATTCACTGTGAATATGAACAGGCAATTATTCCACATCAGCTGGATTACAGGTGTTTCAGCCAAGTTGTATATAGGCAGAATGAAGCTGTCTGAGCACAGAAAACGAATTGATGGCAGGAATTAAATGATTACTTTATCAAACACAAATACAACATAATTTTGCTTGGTGAAAAATTAATAAACTAAAAGGATTAAGTTGGTAAAATTTGAAACAATATAGAATTTTTTCTACTTTTACTTTCAACATTCTGTGTATTTTTTTAATGTAAGCAATTTCGGATGGGAAGACAGGGTGTTTCAATGGTTTATTTTAACATCATAGAATTTTAAGTTCTTAATCAGGTTGCATATTTCTCCCCAGAGGATTGTCAATGTATAAGATTCTAAGCATGGATTGTAAAGAATACACTCAGAGGCATGTAACTAGGTGATGTCTGTACAGTGTTCGTGCGATGCTTTCTGTTGGCTCACAGAAAATTTTGCTCCACTGATTTGATGGCAGGTTGGCCTAGGTCACATTTTAACAAGTTTCATTTCTGCAAACAGATGTGTTCTCATTCTCAAGGGTTTTCTTTTCTGTACAGCATTTTCCACAGAATATGAGTGTGAGTATGTGTGCATGTGTGTATGTGTGTGTAAAATGCTACTCTTTTACAATGCTGAGTATTCAGTAAGCAAGGTCACTTTTAAAAGCAGTCCCTTTAGTATTGATAAAGCTCTCTTCTCTGACTCGTTTCTCTCAAAATATTGGCTGATAGATGTCTACAGGTGATTTTTAAAGTAAGAGCATTAGTCAGGGGTTGGAGCATCACGGCCTCCCTTACCTGTGTGAGAAAATAGAAGTCTGATGTGTGATGGATGGTAGTCTGTAACATTAGAAACGCCTCTCTCTGTCTGTATATAGTGTCTTTGGGAAATAAAATCAATATACGAGGTAATATGATAATATAGCACAGGCCTATTAGAAAACTTGTTAACCCAAAAGTTTTAAATGGTCTCTATGTAACAGATGCCACAAAGCAATTCTAACAGTGTAATTTTCTAGTCTTTAAAATGGCTGGTATAACTGTCGTTTGAGATTGGAATGGGAAGAGAGCTCAGCCTATTCTGTCTTCAGAGGAGCTGCTTAGGGAGATTTCTTCCTAATAGGGTGTTATCGGTTGAATTGTATCTGCCCCCCTTCGAAAATAAGTATATCCAAAGTCCTAACCATTAGTACCTCAGAATGTGATCTTATTTGGAAACGAGTTTTTTTCAGTTATAAATAATAAAGTTCAGATTACTGGTATAGGATAGGCCCCTAATCCACAATGACTGGTGTCCTCATAAAAGAGAGTGCCATGTGGTTATACAGACACACACAAGAGGAAGATGATGTAGAGACATAATGCAAATGCTGAGTGAAGATGCAGGTAGAGATTGAAATGATACATCTTCAAGCCAGGGAATGCCAAGGATTGCCAGCTGTCCCCAGAAACTAGTAGAGAGGCATGGAACAGATTCTCCCTTAGAACCTTCAGAAGGAACCAACCCTGCTAATACCTAGATTTCTCACTTCTGGCCTCCAGAGCCATGAGATAATAAATTTCTGTTATTTTAAGTCACTCAATTTTTGGTATAGCAGCCCTAGACATGGGGGTTCTGAAATGATTCTTGTGGAAAGGAGGAATGGGGCACGTAATTTATTAAAACAATCTTTAATTAAGTTATGACATCAATATAATCTTTTTGTAAGGATGAACAGAGAGAGTCATATGGAGACATTTTCCTTTGAAGAGCTCACAGTACAATCTGGACTAAAAATCACAAATATTGATTATTTTTCACTTTTTTTTTTTAGGTGAGGTAACCCTTGGTTGACTTCACAGATTTCAAGGACCTTGTCAGCTTACAATCCCTTATTTTTTCATTTTTTATGCCTACAGCACCTGGTCTTCCTAGGTGGTCTCCCATCCAAGTACTAACCAGGCCCAACTCTGCTTAGCTTCTGAGATCAGACTGGATTGAGCTTGTTCAGGGTGGCATGGATGTAGGCTATTTTTCACTTTTATTTACATGTATTGACATGGCATATGTAAACATATGTGAACAGGTCACAGAGATCTTATGTCATCTGCAAATTCATTAAATAATGGACTACATGAGGGAGGAAGTAAGTGCTAAGAAAAGTTGCAGAAATAAACTCGAACAGGTGATCACCAGGCCTTTTATAACATGAACCGGGATAGAAGTGTGACACTAGGATTCCATTAGTCAAAAATGACAGGTAATGAGAAATATATTCCTTTTTTCATAGGTATGGGTGATCACACATCTACATTCTCCCAAAAATCATCAACCGGCACTCCGGCAAGGTTAGGGAGAGCCCCTTCTCCTAGGAGAAATGTCATCTTCTTTCATTAAAGTAGCCATTTTCTGACTGGTGCATGCATGAAGAGGGCATGTCTTTGAGGGGATGGGGAAAAGTGGGAAAACATTCAGAAATCAGAAGTTAATTTCCACTGGAAAATATCTAAGAAGCTGTAAAAGTAGTACATTATTTTTGACTAGAGAAAAATCTTTGATTTTGTCATTAGCATGGTTCTTGACTTACAGAAGATATTTAAATGAATAAATAAATTAGTTCTTTGATTTAATTAATCTTTTTTTTATTAAATAAGGCTGTATGTTTTTTTTCCTGTTTTATAATTTAATTTTCCTAATGTTTTTCTGAAAGGATGATATTTATTGTGAATAATTAATTAAATCACCAGTGCTTCTCTCTCTTCTCTAAATAGAGTTGGCTTTTCATTTAATTTTATTTCCAGCACTTTGATGAAAGAAATCTCATAGTCCCCTGGGAACATGGTATCGAGATTTTTTTTTTTTAATATAGTCTAGATCGTACAGAAAATATAAACATCCCATTTTAAAGTCCCTCACATTCTAAATATTAGAAAATATTCTGGAATAAAACTTTTAGCTGTATATAGGCAGACTTTGGAGATCACCTAGTTCATTCCCTTCATGCTCTAGATACATATGAACAGCCTGGGGCTGCAACAGGAATGAATGGAGGTACACTGTTGATTATCCACAGTGTGATACGCAGTGCTTATCAGGAAATTTACTCAGATTTCCAAGTGATCCTTAATACAGATTTCATGATCAGCAATTTATAAAAGTGTGAACTGAAACTCAGAGAAGTTAAGTGGCATATAAGGAGCACGTGGATAGTAGTGGCAAATTAAACCCAGAGATTCCTGTTTTTCCATACTCTGATCATGAAAAACATTATAAAAATATTTAAAAGTAAAACAATCAAAATAATCAACAAAACAACCCTTTTTATGTCTTCTGTCTATATATCTTTTTGATTTTTAAATAGTTGTAAGCATAGGAATTTTTTGTTTATGTTTTCTGTATTTCCTTTATATCAATACACTATCATTTTCATACCTATACTCCTAAAATGAGATATTCAATCTGTTTGAGATGCTCTTTTGTTGTAATCGATATTATATATGTATATGTAATAGTATATTTCTTTATAGTGCTTCTTTATAATTATCATGTCAAAATATGGATATGCTTTTGGTTCATATTATTTTCAAAAGGATACCAAACTATGAGTTCTGAACTGATTTTGCTAAATGTTAAAGGAACTTTGGTACTTGGAGGTTTTGTTTTTTTCTAAAAACAAAATTATGCTTCTTAATTCTGTTATTGATCATCTATGTAATTCCTTATAACCTGCATTCTCCAGTTAATTTTTTCTGTGTATTTTGTTTCTTTATCCATTGAGCACTTGATATTTTCTTATAATAATGTATTCCAATTGTGATATAATTTTATATTTCCTATGACATAAGATAATTTTAAGAATTAGGCATTGTTATATTTATATTTATATTTCAGATTGAGATGTGATATCATAGACAGCATTTGAGTATAACTCTGCATAATATCAAAACTTGTTGCATAATATACTCTAAAAAACCTCCTTCTTTATTTCTGTATGTAAATCAAATATCTAGGCTGGGCTTGAGGGTTCTAGAGATCCTTGAGAAATTCATACATACAATTACCTATGCTTCAGTTAGTTATTGAGGGCTACTAATAAATCTAAGTTCTTTGAAACATAAATTTCTATCGTAATTTTAGATTACAATTTTATGGTAATACTAATTCTATTTTTGTTTCACTAGGAGAAATTTTTGAAGTTAAGTTATTGTCTGAGGAGAAAAACGCACTGTGCCCCTGACTTATGAACTCTCAGCAGGGTATGCACCGCGTATTTGTAACTGACAGTGCCTATGGCTCCATTTAGGTCTGACTCATCAGTCATGTCATCCTCTAAAAGTACTAGAAATAGTGGCAAAACTGGAGTGCCTTTTGAGATGTGCTTTCACACTTCCATAAGGTTATTGTACATTCATTAATACAGATGACAAAGGAAATGTCATCTGAGTTGAGTGAATAGATGCCAAGATGGTAAAAGTTCTATTGTCTCAGGTGAAGGGGCAAACGTACAGTTTTGGGAGATGGAAACTTTCGATTCTCTATCTTATGTAGTCACACATGATGCACATTGTCCCTATAGATTTATGGGAAAGAGGATCATCAACAACTAATAATATGACATATATAACCAGACCTTGAAGTTAGGCCACATTAGTCTTCATCTGTTTCTGATTGATGGTCTCTATCTTATCATAAATACCAGTCGCTTAGAAGTATAAAGCCACAGTGGGCTCAAATAAAGGCATGCTTACAAGAACATAGAAAATATGTCTGGATTCTGTCTGTGATATTATAACAGAGTTGGTAGAATGGAAATGTGCACTGGTTAGGAGGCATGTGTGGATCAAAATGCCTCTGGTTTAACAAGAATTTTATATATATTTATATATACGTGTGTGCTATTTGATGTTAAAGAACCTAATAAACAATAGCAGTTTGAAATAGGAATACTGTACATAAAAAATAGAGATGATAGAGGAGAAATACCCTGGATATTTGTAGTCTCTATTTCTTGGGTAAAATGAACAAAAAGCCCACTGAGCTAAGGGGGAAGAATTTGGAAGCCTAAGGACCTGCAGTATCTAATCCAGTCACCCTCCCCCAACCTCCCTACTAAAAAACTCATTTAATTTAATGGCTCACCTTTGGAGCAATTTAAAATTTAGAATTTAGGCCCCTCATTAGAATCAATGAATTTGAATTATTAGCGATGATAAATGGAAATACTAATTTGAAGCAAGATCACAGTCGATCTTTACCGAGATCCATTGAGCTAGACCAACCACTGGGTGCATGGTCTCAGGCTTTCCTGGGCTCAGTTATTCTTTCTTGCTCCCATCCATCTTTTCCTTCTATTCTGGAACCTGTTGACATAAGAAACTTCCACATCTACAGAGAATTTTTTTGAGTTTATTTGATCCAAGCTGAAGACATATGCCAGAGAGGAAGATCTCAAATGCTCTAGAGAATAATAGTTTTGCAGCTTCTTTTATGCATTTGAAATTAAGGAAGGAATTTAAGAAAGAATACATGGAGGTGGGAAGAAGCAATGCGGCGATTGGATTACAGGGCAATTGATGAGATTATGTGCTCTCTTGAGGATGGTTATGGTTTATTTCAAAAGGTGCGTTAACCTAGATACACATAGAAACAATGGACAAGGCTTGCTTAAGGCAAAGATAAACATTTTACTAAAAGTTATATTTATTTTATTTGTCAACTTGGCTCTGGCTAGGGAGCTTGGTTATTTGGTTAAACATTAGTCGAGATGTTGCTGTGAAAGTATTGTTTTTATATTGATTAATATTTAAATCAGTAAACTATAAGTAAAGCCGATCACTGCCCATAATGTGTGTGAGCTTCCTTCAATCAGTTGAAAGTCTGATGTGCAAAGAAGTTTCTTGAAAAAGTAGCAGTTGTGCTTTAAGATTGCAACACAGAAGCTCTACCTAAATTTCCAGATTATAGATTTCGAACTCAAGACTGCAGTATCAACTTTTCTCTACGTTTTCACTTTATTCAGCTGGTTGCCTAACTCTGTAGATTTCTACAAATTCTTATATAATTGTACTGTCTCCACAACTATGTGAGCCGGTTCTGTGTGTGTGTCTGTGTGTGCGCATCCACGTTTATATGTGTATATACACATGCACACATACACACATATAGTTTCCTTGACTAAATCAAGAAATAATACTAAGAGATAATAATTATATGTAACTTATTGGGTGGGTTACAAGGTTTAAATTGTTAATAAATGTAAAATGCGTAGAGTGGTACCTAGTGTAAAAATAATAATATAGCTACTAGTTAATATTATATATCTTTCTCCAGAACTAAGTATTGAGCCAGGAACAATATTTGCTCAAGTATGAGTTGTACTAAATCTTTTTACGTGAACCTACCTTGATCTAACTAATTTTTAAATTCACCTTAAAATTTCACAACTAATAATTACAATTCATTCCTCATGATCATTTGCTGCCATATGAAAGTAATACATGATGACAAAGTTTAATATTTATATGCTTTCACTATCTTTATTTGTTTTGCAATAGGAAAAACACAACCAGACTCTATTAATTTATGTAGACACAGGACGAAATCTTAGTTATTCACATAGAGTAGTGTGACTTTGGGAAAGTCACATTCCTTAGGTTGTTTTCTCATCTGTAAATGGTTATCATAATATGTACCCCATGGTAGTGCCATTGTGAGGTGCTGGGTCCACACATTAGGCATTCAAAACTTGATAACATTATGTTATATTTTATTTATGAATTTCTAGATTATTCTGAATTAGTTTGCACAAAGGGCAATTAAACAAAAAATAATATTTTTTTCATTTATAATCCTTTGCTTGTGATAGCTCTAACCAGGTAAGTAAATTTTCCAGGGAGCACTAGGTGATATGTATATGTTAGATAATTTCTATTAATAATACCGGGTGATTAGTGAATTATAAATAGCAGCTTTACATTATAGAAACAAAGCATTATTTTAAAAAAATCAATTTGGTCTTTGGCTCAAATGACTCACTCAATATTTTACCAGGCATTCATGGGACATGCATTTTTAAATAGATTTCTGCTACTAATGTTTCTCAAACATACTAACTTTACATAGAAGTACTCTACCTTTTCATTCAAAAATCAATGCACTTTACCATGGTTTTATTAATAGAACATTTTTAGTAGTAATATGAATTGACTTTTATGGACATGTAATATCCAAGCCTTTCAATAGAGCAGAAAAATATTCCTAAGACTTATCACCTCATTTAGCACTTATATTTGTATAGCACTTTCCATCTATTTAGAGCATGGCAATAATCTTTATTAGTTAACAGTGAATAAGGTCAATATTATTTCTCCCATTTTCCAGAGAAAACATTTAAGTCCAGAGAAATGAAATAATTGCAGCCATGCAAGTAAGATTTGTGAGTTCCAGTGTTAGCTTTAAAGATATTGTTAGATTATTATACTCACTTAAATTGCCAACTAAATAATTGCTACTATTCTTGTAAGAGAATGGGGGAAAAAATGCAAAGGCCATGCTTATAGCTCATCCTTTTATAGACCAATAATAATTTAGAGAAAAATAAAATAAAAAACTAATACCAAAATCCGAATACGCTATATTGTGTCTTCATTATACTTTCCTTCTTACCATACAGATCATACCTAAGATGTCCTACATTCAGTAGAAAATTAAGAAGCAGAAAGAGAAATAGGGAAATAGACTAGTCAACCTAACTATAGACTAAAATGTGCATGTTGTTAGATGCACATATAAACCTTTAAACATTTTTTAATTACTTAATTTTACTCTAAATTTTAGCAAAATCTTTCTAAATGATATAGATAAAATTTGCTTTTGATAAGAAGCTACTGAATGGCTTTAAGCAGAAAATAGTAATCAGATTTTCATGTATCAAAATGTGGTTAGCTCATGATTGGTGTTGGTAAAGGACCATAATCATATATAACACTTCAAGCAAAAACAATAATCTCAACAAATATTTCCTAGTTTAAAAAATAATGAATTAATTTAGTATAATGTAAGATAGCAATAGATCTTAGAAGTAAACATCATTATTAATATTATCTAAATTCAGAAGCAAGATTTCTGGAACTCTTTAATACTCTGTGACAGTAGTGTAGTTTTCTCTTATCAAAAATTATATTAATTGTATTAAGACACTCATATACTTAAGCACTTACTGTGCTCTCAGAATAATTTGTAGGTAACAGGTAAGTAAAATTATGGTTAAGGATAAATTGTGTTAATGTATGTCAAAGCATGTTGGAGGCAGCATTATTATAATCATGTTTATTTTTTTTTTCATAGTCTTATTTATTTAAGTAGTCACTATTTGTCTTGCACATATTTGGCTAACACTTTGGGGTACTAGGGATTTGAAATGAAAATCTATCAGTAGGAATGGTGTGGTACAGAAAAAAGAAGAGATCCTTGAAAGTCAGATAATCATAATTTTCATATTAGTCTACATAATTTCATTTTTTTGTATATCTATTTTTGATCTCCTAAAATGTAAAGATTATGGTTCCTCTTCCCACTTTCACATCTTCCAGAGAAACTTTGGAGTAGTAAAAAGGGGCGAGAAAACGAAATGCTCTCTCTGTCACAGAATAACCAACTGACCTTAGGCAAATCACTTTATGCAGTAGAATTTCCATTTCTTCATCTGCAGTATAGAAATAATGACACCTTCCTTGGCACCTGGGGCTTTAGCCTGGGGGTTTATGGTAGTTACCCTTCCTAGTATTTTGCTTTTCCTTCAGAAAAGGGTATATAAATTTTAAAAAGAAAAATGTATGTGTGAGTGTGTGTGTGTGTGTGTGTGTGTGTGTGTGTGTGTATTCCTACTTAATTTGCTGGTAATTCTTTTAATATCACCAAAGCTATGAAAGGCTTATATATAGTCACCACCGCTTAAGGCCAAAGTGTTGGCTTGGTGTCAAATCTGCTGATATTTAGAGAAAAGACCAGAAAGAAAAACAAACAAACAAACAAAAAACGTTAAAAATATATTTTATGCTAAATGTTTGACTTGAGACAAAAAGAAGCTATTGAACAGCTTTAAGCAGGGAAATAGTAATCAGATTTTCATGTATCAGTGGGAGAGAAAACTGCAAAGGAAGGAAAATCAAAAGTCAGGAGAATGTTGCATTGATTCCATGAGAGATAATGATGGCTTAATGTAGGTCATTGGCTAGGAACTGGAAGAGAAGGAAATGATAATTAAAAGATAGAGAAGAGGTAGATTGGACTGTACTTACTGATGGGTTGGCTGTGGGAATTAAGGATGAAGAAAGAGTAAAAAATAATATTCACAGTTCTGGTGTGGGTCACTGGTAGTGCTTTTCATGGACGCGGTAAGAGGAAGATCAGTTCTGAAAAGAGGTATAATGAATCCATTCAGTTTTGGACTTGCATATTTTGAGGTTCCCATAAGAATATCAAGTGAAGTTTTCTAGGAAAGGTGTCTATATCTGAATATATGTGTTTGAATATACACATATACTTATATGCACACACATATGTAATAAATATAAATACATATGTGTGTGTGTATATGTCTCTATAGACATGTGTGTGTATATGTTTGAAGATAAGAGAGAGGTATGGGCTAGATCTATAGAATTGGGAATTATAATCATATGAAGAATATTTTAGCCTTAATGGTGAAGGAAGTTCATTCAACAAATTTTCAATAGCTGTCTGTTATGTATAAGCCTTCATAAATATACACCATCATGGAAAAAAAAATATATGGATATATCTTTTGTTCTCATGATTCTACCATGCCATCAGTATAAGAGTATAGAGTAGGAGAATATGACTTGGAGTAGAATTATGAGAAGGCCAAAATTTTTGTTATTGAGAAAAAAAATAGTTGCCTGGCATACAATTTTCCACTTTTTGTCTGAATTTAAAGTAATTATTCATCATTATTTTAGATTGAAGGTTCAGAGATCCTGTTAATTTACTACTTTTGTTTAACTACTCATTCATTTTTCCACCCGTAAAGAATTATTGAGTACCTCTAAGTTTCATATTAGGCATTGTCCCAGGTGCTGAGAATACAAAGCTGACTAAAACACATTCTCTGAAGGTGAAACATGCATTGTTGAAATTATGTAATCTGTTGCAACTTTTTCTATCATCATTGGGATTTTGGTAGCAGAAAAAAAAATTGTTCATATGCAGGTGATGTTTAAATGATGGAAGTAATGACAATGGAGCAGAACATTTCTGAAGGAGAAGGAGAGACTTGAGATGCCCATCATTGCTATTCAGCCTTATTTATGATTCTCCTACTGTGCATGCACGTGGCAGGATTGTTCTCCCTCACTCCCCTTGAAGTGAGGCATCACCGTATGATTTGCTTTGGCTGACCAATGTGGCTTTAGTGTTAGTCCACAGTTTTACACACTCTCTTCCTTTGTCAGCAGTGTTCCACATAGTGGAGACTCCATCATCTTGAATCCCCAAATGAAGACAATATGTCTTCCCTACTCAAGATGGATCTGTAGCATGAGAGTAATAAGACTTTGTTGATTTAAACATCTACATTGAATAGATTGTTGTAGTATCATATGCTAGTCTATCCTGATGGGAAAAGGAACCAAAGTACAAATTGAAACAAAGGTCAACTCCCGAACTGACTTTTATTTTACAGTTTTGACTAGTGATTTCTCTGTTTATGATATTGGTAATGAGGAGGTAGAAATAAAATAAAGAAGGGCATGAGAGTGGAAATCCTTCTTCTTTTTATATCCTGTACATTGATGTTTAACTTTAGAGATATGCGATATCCTCCCACAGACCTCATATTGAGCTATTCCATTTGCCTGTAACAATGGAAATGTGAAGAACACTAAGTTGAAGTGTTTGTGGAGTCATTTCTTTGGTGTTCTTCAGAGATTGAAATGCACTGAAGAACTGGTTGTAGTTTTTTGCTTATCAATTATTTGAAGCAGTGTAAAAGAAAAAGATAATAGTTCTTGGAAAGTTTTTTTCCTGTATATGCTCTATTTCAGTTAATGGGTATGACATGTCCTGACAAAGAGAAGACATTATTTTTATTTCATAACTTTGAAGGTCTGCACACAAAATGTTTGACACTTTTGCTGTGATATCTTGACAATTCTGTGTTTGTTTGACTCTGGGATAAGCTATCAGTCAAACATCACTTGAGAACTGGATAATATCAGTGAAAGCTAAGTGTTTATTTCATCGACTTTTGATTCATATGTTTCCTGTTTTAACTTGCACGCCAATTTACCTCAATTGCTTGGCAGTTTATCACCTTCGTACTTAAAATAAACAAAAACAGTATTTTTAATAGTGAGTGATGGCAGAGATATTTAAAAAGAACCGGAGAGTACAGAAACATTAAAGCTGTGCTCATTAACTTTTACTAGGGCAATGTACGGCTACTCACTGATGTTTCATCTTTTCATTCTGTTGTGTGGATGACAGCAAATCTTTAATGGTTGAAATCAAGATAGCAGGGAGGGAATAAGGTGCCTGAATGACTCATGAGAATAGTTGATGAAAAGTTCCAAGTCTTATTTTATAAAATGTCAGAATCTTCTAGAACACCGATTCCCAACTGTAGAAGATTTTGCTCCGAGGGGACATTTGACGATGTCTGGAGACATTTTTGGTTGTACTAGTGGAAAGCTGGGAAGAATGCTACTGGCATCTAGCATGTAGCTCAAAATGACAGTGGTGTCAAAAATGAGGAATTGTGTTCTAGACCAAGCTCCTCATTTTACAGTAACTGTATCTAAGACTTATTTATCTATATAAAAATTATTCACTAAATGGCCATTGTTAACCAAGGGCCTGTGCCGAGTATATGGATTAGAAAAATGAGCTAAACTGTGCAAATCCTGCCATCAGTAGGTTTGGGGTTAGAGGAAAAAGAGATGTTATGATCCGTAAAAATCCTTTCAGCAGAAATATCAAATAAAAAATATCTGGAATTTTTGAAGTCTGTAATTTTCCTGTGTTCATGTTTATATTCCCCACTTATTTTATAAGGCCTGGCTTCTAATAGCCTAATAAATATTAAGTGAAAGAACAAATAAAAGAAACTCATTATCATTCATTAAAATAATAAAGCCTAAAGTGTAATTATTCAGCTACTTTTTTATTGAACAATAATGAGTTCCAAGCACATCTCTAATTATTGGACATATTGAAGTTAATAAAAGAGGCAAAGATCCCTCATCTCATGGAACTTATGTTCTAGGGAGCAGAAACATAAAAAAACCAAATAAATAAGTAAAATATATAATATTTAGGGCACTTAGCATAAGAAATAAGAACTTAAGAGAAAAAAGAGAGGTTATTTGCCTTAAGGATTATTTTGTAGTAAATACTTCCACAACAAATTACCTGGAGTTTCTATGAAAATTTCTATGCTTAACAGAATCTTTAAGCTTAAGATAGAAAAAATAAAGAACGATAGAGAGTTCTAAGGTGCAGAATGGAGTTAAAATGTAAAACAGCATTGTCAAGAGACAGCTCACTGAGAAGGTAATATCTAAGCAAAAGCCAGAAGACAGAAGGCAGTGAACTATGTAGATATGAAGGTAGGGGTAGGAGTGGGGCAGGGGATATCCAGAAAGAAGTGAGTGGTATACAAATGAGCTAATGTTCTTGGAATGGAATAAACAGTGACAGACTAGGAAGTGATTTTTTTTAGAGATAGATGGACTGGGGCACTGGGAGGTGAAGTTAGAATCTCACAGCTCATTGCCAAAGACTTTGGTTTTCACTCAGACTAAGATGGGGAGCCACTGGCAGGTTTCAGTGGCAGAGTGACAGATCTGACATATGCTATGACAGAACAGCTCTGACTACTGTGTTGAGACAATCTCAGGCAGTATGAATGGAGGGCCACAAAGGAAGAAGTGAGACAAGTCAGGAGGCTACCGACATCATGCCAGTGACTGATAATGGTGACTTGGACCAGAGTGGTAGCAGGGAAGATTACAAGGAGTGTCTCTACCTTTTGATAACTTTGAAGGTAAAGAGAATGTTCAAGTGGATGGAATGCAAAGTCTGAGAGAAGGAGAGGGCCATGGATGACTCTCAGGCTTTGGTCCTGAGCAATTGGAGGTTTGGGGTTTTCATTTACTGTGATTGTGAAGAGAATTGAAGGAGCAGGTTGAGCTGGGAATAAGTGGGTAATATCAGGAGCCTGGACTTAGGTTATTTTGGAAAAAAAAAAAATGAGCATGTAGGCCAGCAGGCTTCCCACAGCAGGTATCTAAAACTTGTATGCTTCATAATTCTCCCTTTATCTTTTACTTACTGGACCCCAACTATCTGTTTTACATTCTTTACAGAATAGACTAATTCTCACATATAGTTCTGGTTGTACCTTTTCACATCTCTCAAAATTTAGTTCTGGCACTTTTTTCAAACAATATAAAACATGATTGCTTCAAGTTTCCTCACAGCGAGATTATAAATACTGATTAGGCCATGAACAAAATGTTTCAGAGGACCTGACAATGCATGTTGTTTAACAATAGCCCCGGAATTCACCAATTCTGGCATAAAATAATCTGACAGATGGGATACTATATTTTTGTAAAGATACAAAGAATTACAAACCTCTTTTCCTCAGTATCTAAAAACATCTTTAATAGCAAAACAAATTATTTCATGAGTTTAGAAATATCAATTCAAATGAACATACTATTATACAGATAAGAAATTATAAAAATTGAACACAAACAATTATATGATCATGTACTACTTTGAAGAATGTACAAAAAAGCCATTTTTTTTTATCCCCACTATGTCTGAGGTTATATATGTGCCCTTTTGTTTGTACGTTTGTTTTTATCTTTTGTTTGCCTTTTTTTACTTTTGTCAGGGCTACATGGATACTCAGAAAAAACTGCAGTTTAAGAAGAAATCTTTAAAACCTTTAAGTGTATCTTTATCTACCGGAAATATATAAAATTAGCATCTATCTTATCACTTATGTTTTGCTTATCAGTCTTCATGTTTTACATGATGTTTAGGGTTAATGGATTCATCCACAACTTGTAGAGCTTCCACTCCTGGCGTCTGCAGTTCCTCTTGCTGATCCTGCCGAAGGCTACATTTCCCCACTTCATAGTATCTTCTGTCTAGTGCTGGTGGGTGTGATTGCACTTCCTAGTTCGCCCTTTGAGAATGGATGTGGAGGGAAGGCGAAGAGGAATCAGTTTCATATGTTGAACTCACAAACGTTAAAGGATACAAATTATCCTCTGCAGCCTGTGAATTGCAGTATACTGTCTTGCATGCTTTGTTGAATTATTGATTCACTCTCTTCTATTCCTAGATCTCATGTTTCACAAGCATAAAGCTGACCTGTATATTAGAACCTTTAATGACAGATCATCATGAAGAAAGAGAAAGAGAGCAGATGAAATTTCCTAGAGGTTTCACACGTGAAAATATGCTTCAAAAGCAGCACATGGATTCTCATTACATACCACAGTAGAGTTTTAAAAGCATCTTAGACACCACAGCATTATGCCTTGACACTTTAGGTCAATATGAGTTTTCTTCTGATTACCTGGCCCTGCTAAAATCTTACAGAGAGCCTGGTGTGAATCCCTGGGCAGGGAAGGACAAATGGGGAAACTTGCAAGGTATTAAAGATTCTGTAAGTTATAAACCTACCTTAATATTGATATGGGAGAACCTTAAGGCTCTTCATCTTAAGTTTTGTCTACTCTCGTTTTAAGGTAGTGTGTGTGAATACTGTCCCTGTAGGGAAGTACATTTATTTTTAGGAAAAATTTTCACTAACTGTTAGGGCTTTAAACTCATCTCCTCGGGCCTTCTGGCTAGTACATCTTCATTTGTAGACTTGTATCTGTTACATCTGGATGTTGTGAAGAATAACGAATGAGAAGGAGAGAGAGAAGGAGAGAGATTCAGAGAGATGTGGAACAGTGAATGTGTTGGGAAATCTCTGGAAGAAATAGTGTGTGGGTTATAAAGAGCAAATTTGCATACAACCTTTATTTATACTTGAGTGCCCAAGTCACGCTCTGCTAACAAATTAGAGGCTGAGATTTCTCCTGACAAGGCCAAATCTCTGCTGATATTTTTTCTTGCTATGTTCAGCTCTGGGAGATCTAACAGTGTGACAGCAATGCAGTAAATGACCATGAGTGGGAATCAGGCCCTGCTAGGTCTATTAGTCTGCATGCTTGGGCTTAGAGAAGTACCAGAAGACTCCTGCTTTATTAGTTTTTACTGGTAATTATAGTACAAAGAGGCTAAGACAGTTAACAGTAAGAAAATAAAATCAAGGTAATGAGGTAAGTTTGGCCATATCTAACACATTCAAAGCAAAGACAAGAAGAGTCTGCAAGAACAGTCAAAGATTGTGTGTCAATGTGGCACTTTTTCTTATGGTGCTTCTTCAGACTGTTAACGCTAATTAATATCTGGCCATCACTACCAGGTACTTATGATTCAGATTTAGGATTTGTAAAGTGGAAGGAAAATGAGTGCCGGCTGAGTAAGAGAGACAGTTCGTGCACAAACTCAAAAAAACACATACTATTGACCACTACATTTGATGTTAATGTGCAGCAAAATAAACATCCCTATTTCTCATGTATTGGGACCTCTCAATAGTTTGAGGGGACAATTGGAATATGATATTGCTGATTTCCACCTTTGTCACAACTCTGATCAGAGGTCCTGGCATGATTAGGTTAAATTTTCACTAATGATGTCTTAAAATCATTTGGAAACTGGAACTTATCCCTTTTCTTATAGAACCTTTTCTTTAGAATTGAAACAATTCCAATCTAGTCATGTCATAGATCCAGTCATATCCTCAGAAATGGGTTTAGTGATGTTAAAATAGAGAAAAGCAATATTTTGAGCCAAAATTTATTTATCTTCTAATACACCATTATCTAGCACACATAGCATCCGACACACAGCAGTCACACAGTATATGTCCAAAATGCAAAATGTGTCTATGGACATGCCACCTTGAACAAGCCCAATACCATCTGATCTTAAAACCTAAGCAAGATCGGGCCTGGTTAGTACTTGGATGGGAGACCACCAGGAAGACCAGGTGCTTGTAGGCATAAAAAAACAAAACAAGACATAAGGTATTGTTAGCTGACAAGGTCCTTGCAATCTGAGAGGTCGACCAAGGGTTGCCTCACCTAAAAAAGCAAGAATGCACATATGTTTAATGGCTTTTACAGTGTTCATAACATTTATGTTTGCTGTGTGATGAAACTTATCTACAGTCAGTGTTAACATCACAAAACTGCTTCCTGTCTTTATTGGAAACTCCCCATAAAATGACAATGCCTTGAATATATGTAAATGTTTAGTTCTTAACTTCAATTCATGGCATATTTAGCCTCTACGGTCAAATAAAAATTTCAGTACATCAAGAATTAGGTATACGTATTACTTTAAGCATTTATGACAGCTTAAATAAAATTAAGCTTAAAGGATTTTGGACTGTTTTACTATCAATGTGTTGTTATTATTAAAGAAAGTGATGATATATATTTTATTCGATGGGACACATATTTTGAATTTGAACAGAACCTAATCAGAGATTAAAGCAGAAATGCAGTGTCTTTTTTTAGAAGCTCCATTCACAATTCCAGGCTAGAGAATGAGATTGTCACAGATCTGGCCTCTGGTGAATTGTTGGCAATGTGAGGAGGATTTACTGCGATGACTCATGCTGTGATTTAGATTAAGCCACTTGCAGCTTCAGTTCTCACACACTTATGATCATTCTCATTCAAATTTACTTAAAAGAGTCCCTTTAACTTCAGACTGTTGTGTTGGACAATCATAGCAGCCCATTTACTTTACATGCTGGATAAAGGAAATTTTTAACGCAACCTTTACCAAACTACACAAATCCAAAATAAAATTATTTTGCTTCTGAAATTTAGTAAACATCTGTTCTTACCGAATTTAGGTGAAGTTGGGTTTATTAAGAATCATGGTATATAGTAAAGATACATAATGCAAATGTTTATAGTATTACTCAGAAAATAATGTAGTTCTTAATTTTGTGAAAAAGAATTCTTCTGTGATTTGAGCCCCTTCAACAAAAATCAAACAAACAAACACATTTTTTAAAAAAATTCATACATTTCCGGGGATTCATCAAGGGTTTTCTCTCTTAAACTCTGAAGTCAGACGCCGTGTTCTCTTTGACGTTTTCCTCCTCTGCTGTTTCAGCAGCCCTGGGTGTGTGGGGAGCGATTGCCTGTAAGCACACCCTCGCTTTGCCCCGAAATGTGCTGTTTTCTCTCTCTGCTCCAGCAATTAAGCCTATGCACTCCACCACCGTCACCCGGGTTGCCACTGTGACCAACAATGTACTGAAGCCCTCCACAGGACAAAGTCTCCAATTTTGGCCATTAAAGTGAAGAGAATAGTAAACTGTTGTCCTGGGGTGCATTGTGTAGTGTAGACCCCTAAATTTTAATGCATGCTCCCTGGATCTCACAAATATTACGGACAGAGATCTTTTAGCTTCTAGGCTACGGCATGATTGGACAGGGGCAGGATTGAATGAAAAGCCAGCGGTAGGTGCTTCACTTTCTTGCATATGTCTTGGATAGATTGTGTGCTTAGGAGCCTAGGGGTAGGGTGTGACTTCTTTGCCCAAAAGAATGTGAATTTCCAAGCTTAACAGTGAACGGAGTCTGTAAGTATGCTTCCACTGTGGAGAGTCATGGAGAAAGCAGATGATCGACAGCAGCATTGTCGGTGATGTAGGTTAGAGTGAAAAGTTTTGTCTTTCTTTTCAGTGTGATTGAAATTATTGAATTGTTTTAAGTAGAGAAGTTCTTTAATCTATAGTTTTAAAGATCTGGTGGTAGCTGTGTGAAGATTAGGTTGCATAAAATTTAGGAAGTCTAGTTGGAAAGCTATAACTCTTCATGAAGGGGATGATATAGGATTGCTCCAGTGTAATAATGAAATTGAGGAAAAATAAGTAGGATTGAGATATAGCATGGAGGCTTGTCAGTGGAGATTGTATAGGTGGTATGCAGTGAATGAAGAAGAGAAGACTTAAAGCACCTCCTTTAAGATAAAGATCATTAGGATTTAAAGTAGATCTTTTTATTGTTTACATCCCCAGTAGGAATAAACGCTTGTCAAAATCTCTGTGTTTATAGTATTTGATGGTTAAAAAAAAAAAATGGTATCGATTCTAAAGCACAAAGTCATAAACAACTTTTTAAATAATTTTTTCCAAAATATAACATATAATGTCTTCCTTATATTGCCATAATCTCTCCTTTTGCAGTTTATCTTTTTTAAAAATATAAAAGTAAGTATTTTGCCTCCTCGAAAGTTAAATCTGTACTTATACCTCCATGTCCATTATGGTTTACTTTTTCTTCTTTCGTTCTCCTTTTTCAAATTTTCTTTTCCACATTTTCTTACTTGGACTTCTCATCTGGTGTCACACCAAACTTTCTAGTCCATCCCCTTCATTATCTCATTTCTATCTTCCCCTTCTTCTACCTGCCACAAATTTTGCCTTTTGTACTTTACATCTTATTTTCACATTCTTACTAGATTGGGAAATACTCAATTAAGTATTCTGCTAACATAATAGGTTTTGAGTTTAGTCCCATTTAAGAGAAGCGGAATAAGGAAGTCCATCTAATTATCTTTATTCTAGAGTAAATGGTAGTTTGCACACTTGTGGAGAAAAGTCAGTTTACTTCCTAATTTTGTGGTGTGGCCCAGTCAGTTTCTAGCCTGATAATGCGCAGAGTGGTGTCCGTGGGAGAAAGAGTGGCAAGATGCGCAGTACCATAGTCACCCCTATTTTTTATTATGTTGCCTTTTCGTCTGTAATACGCTACCGCATATAACTAATCCGTGTCAGTGCTAATGTCAACTAACAGTGATGGTGTATAATACCTATGCCATTCTTTACCTCCAGTTGTTTTAGTGAAGTATTTCTGCTTATATTATGGATATGCATTTATCCCTCCGTTTCTTTTGTTATGATTTTAGAGATGAGAAAACAAATCGAGAGTCAATAGAGAATTACTTTAAAACACCTACGCATGCGATATATACCATACACAGCCCTATATAAAATCTACCTTTTTCTAATATAAAACATCTATGTAAAATCTATTTCTTTATCAACAACATTTTATTGAATCCCTACTATGAGAGGGACTGTACTGGGTGCTAGTGACTCAGAAATGAATAAGACATGGTCCTGTTTGTATTAGTTCTTAGGAGTGGATTTTTTTTTTTTTTCCCCCATTATGTTCTTTGCAATTTGGGGGATAAAAAGACACATTCAGGCCAATGAATCTTTCTCTTTGTGAGTTTCTAAATATACTCACAAGTCCAGAACTGAATGTGCAGATTTTCTCACAGCACTGTCAAAGAGAACAGGCACGTCTTAATTTAATACCTAAGAAGATCCTAGATACTCATTATCCTTTGAAGCCTGGCTCACTGAGCCCTTTTTTACAGTGAAGTCCTTTCACTAATCTTTTGCCATCTGAATCAGATACAATTTTTTTGCACCCTTAATGCTTTAATATGAGCAATACCAAAGGGGAATTACAATGCAAATAACCACCTTTATGATTTTCTCATTTCCTATAAATATTGTCATAAAGGATCATGGTATATATTATCTTAAAAAAATGTTTATTTCTGTCCGTGCATATAAGTCAGCTTTGGAAGATAATATGGTTAATATACTTCCATTTGATTTTTTCCTGACATTGAGGACAATAATAATCTATTGTTTTCAAAAGAGTAGCAATCAAAGGGGGGTAGAAAACATTTTCTAGTGTTTAATTTCTTTTTTAAAAGGAGGCTTTCCATGAACTTTAATTAAACATGTAATAGAGATTGCAGCCTGAAAATCTATTTTCTCATTGAATTTAAATGACTTCCCCTGAAGAAAACAGCGTGAGTTTCTAACAGGGTGGGTCGGATCCTCCAGAGAGTTCTGTCTGTCTCCTTCCTTTTCAGAGTACTCACTGACCTGTTATTAACACTCCAGGGAAAATCCTTTCCCATGATTTACATTTCTGGATCACGGCCTTCTTTGTGTGCACCTACACTAAATACAGGATTTATTTTTTGTTTGGCTTGTTGCAGGAAGAGATACTTCAGCTACTAATTCTTTGTCTCTTTTGGAGCATTAACAAGAGGAGAGGCTAGTTCTTGCACAGATCAAGGCTGCCCCTCAGCAGCAGAGCCTTTCTCACACACCTTGGAGAGATGCCATTTGAAAGCCTCTCCGTGCCGGGCGGTTGAATGGAGGAGGTTTTTACCTTCCGACTTAGGTTCTTTCTACAGGTCTTTTGAGTCTTCTCAACCAGCACTGTTCTCATATTTTCCAGCTTCTGTCAATTCATTAAATGCTGATTTAGATTTTTATGGCAACATTTGTCTCAGATGACAGTTACAGTAAAGTTCATCATTAAACCTTATAATTTTTAGTGCTGTATATAATTTATGGTTCCATTTAAAAATCAAATCCACCATAATAAATTGTCTTAAAATTTTGCAGATACATCATGTAGTTAGCTTTTTCTTGCAGCCTCATTTATAAAGACAGGATATGACTTTATGCATGAGAAATATATTTTATGTAGAGCACAACAATGCATTGATGGATTTGTTGTAAATTATCTCAAAAGAAGAGTACCTCAGAAGAATAGTAACATTTATAATGACCTATGTACATAAGAAATGGCACCAGGAACATTTTGGAAACATAGCAGATATTCAGGAAAAATAATTGAAAAAAATTTTTCCTACTTAACCTGAATGGTATCATTAGTTGCTACATGAAAAGTCCTTCATATTTTGGGTCTAAATTGCCTTTTGTGTCTAAGCTCCAATTTTGAAACAGTTCTTTCTTATACATATGATACCACAGTTCTACTAAGGGACTTACTGTCTCGCCTCTAGACAACTATATTTTCATGACTATTCGCCTGTCTTTCATTCTTACCCCATGTCCAAATCCATTCTTTAAATTATTGTTATAATCAACCATGTAAGGTACAATTATGATTATGAACCCTCAGTGCTTCTTGAAGTATTCCAGTGGCTTTCCATTGCTTAGACGGTAAGGTTCATGCCTTTGTAACAGGACAAGAATCTTTCTTAATTGGTACCATTATTCTCCTCCAAATAAAAAATCCCCATAGTATGGATTGTATTTAATACTCCAACAAGATCATATTGTGTCTTAACTCATTATTTTATGTGTCTCATTTTTCCATAAATAATTATTGTGCACCAACTCTGTTGGAAATATTGTGCTCTGTATTAGGTGTACACAGTTTGATTGGACCTGGGCTCTGATCTTGCGATTCCTACAGTCTGGTGGAGCAACAGCTGTTAATCAAATAATCATGTAATGAAATATAAAATGGCAACTCTGACAAGTGGCATAAAAGAGAGGTACATGGTTATATTCATACTTGTTATAAAGGTGTTTGATCAAATCAGGGAAATCGAAAAAAGCTTCCATGGGAAAGAATTTCTCTGAGCAAAGATGTGAAGGATATAGATGCTTTGCAAAGAACGAAGGAGAAGAACATTGTAAACAGAAGGAACACCATCTACTTTGTTCCAGGCTTTCCTTGATTTCCTTGAGCTTTTCCTCCGCCTGAAGTTGCTTCTCCTTCATACACTTCTTCACTTGCACTTAATTTATAATTAACATTCCCCCAGAAAACTTTCCTTGCTCCTCTCTTATCAAATCAATGAACTTCCTTTGTGTTCCTCCCCAAATATCCCATTATCCACATTATATTTTTTCAGTGCTGAGAGAAGAGGAGAGGAAGAGGAGTCTGAGGTGGCGGGGAAGGAAAGACAGAACTAAAATTGCTGCCCAAATAGACACTTTTGGTTTTTTTTCTTAAAAATCTATATTCATTAAGATCAAGTTAAAAAATAAATAAATAAATCTAACTTTCTTTATAAAGGTATTCTAGATTTTCTAAGCCAGAGATGTTTTCTTTCTACTTGAAACTCCAAGTATTTAGACTTGTTTTATGGGATTATTTTATTCTAATTTGTGTCTTTTTAAAAAATCTACTCTAAGGTATTTCAGAATCCTTGAGGTTAACTCATCATTTAATTCGGTATTTTACATATTGTTATTAAATTTGTGAGATTAAATTAAATTATTTCTTTCTTTCTCTACTGATCATTTCTTCATATTTTAGTCTACTTTGTTTTGAAATCTCTAATGCCTTTATTGAGTTCTAAAACTTTTGCCTGTTTGAAGCGAAACTGTATAAATACAAAGTATGAGTCACAGAACAAATTTCTAGGGCTTGTTTCTTAACCAGAGAGTTTTAACCTCAGTGCTATTGACATCATCATGGACCAGATGCTTCTCTGTTGGGAGAGCTGTTTCATGCATTCTAAGATATTTAGTAGCACCCTTCGTCTCTACCTGCTATATGCCAGTAGCACCCTCCTCATTCCCCCACCCAGATGCCCCCTCCCTGAGAACCACTGCTTTTAACAATCAAAGAGTCCTTGCTTCCCCAGATATAGACTAGGAACTCTATGGATTTTCATGAGGCTCTAATGTTCATAGAAAGCCTACAATTTGGGCATTCTATGGAGCTCCATGTTTATTATTATGATTATTATAATTCTGTTTATTTTCTATACCTTTTCCAGTGAGACCTGTTATACCATTCTTTTAAGCCAAATACCCATATTGCTCCCATAATTTAAGAAATTATTTTTAAAGGCTTGAAAATTTTTATTGCTGTTGATGGGATGTGGGGAAGGGGGGGGGTATCAAATTAGCTCCCTCGAATTTTATTCTTGTTGTTGTGATTTCAGTTATTTTACCAAAACGTAGGACTCTGAACTTCCCTCTATTGTCTGCCACATTCCTACACACTCATAATGATAGTGAGATTTTGGAATGGGTCCTAGTTGACTCGATAGTTCAGCATGCGGGAGAGATTAGAATCATTGGCAAGCCATATTCACATTCTCTTTTTTCTAGATCATTTATAAAAATGTTAAATAAGGCAAAACATTCACTCAAGTGTTAATTACAATTCTTAAACAGTTTGAGGCACAGAAACTTGTGCGATATGGCTTAAAGCAATCATCGATTCCTCTGTCCAAGTCCTCAAGAAACTGCCACTACAAGTGCACGCTGTTAAGGGAGACACTTTGCCTGTGCTCTGTTTTCATTAGAAGAGTCTTTTCCAATCTGCAATTAAGTAATTCCCTAATCTTAAACCAGTGGACCAGTTCTGTTCTACAGTGTTTACTTAAAACCACATAATAATTGCTTGATAAGATATGTACCCTTACCTTCCCAAAATGTGTGTGTATTTTCTCAATTTCTGTAGTTAAAAACTTATGTGATTTATTTTAGATTCTCAGTATCTGTTTTCATAAAATCGATGCAAAAATAATAGCATAGTTTTCCTACTCTTTTGAAACTCCACAATTAAATTTAAAGATATTTATATCGCCTTTGTTTAAATGTGAAGGATATAATTTTTAAAGCATATGCCCCCAAATTGGTTGCAAATATAATTTAATAAACTTAGATAGATATTAGAATATGTTTCACCAGTTACTAATTATGGAATCATCCCCACATCCCATCAATACGTACAAATAAGAATTTTTATATTTATCCCAGAAATTTAACATTTTTAATCTGTATGCTAATAGTTTGCTTTCATTAATATATGTAATTAAACATTCAGGTTTACATAGTTTTCTAATTTGGTTCTAGACTGCTCATCAAGGTAAAATATCAATTAAGATTAAGAAAATTTCAAATAAAGATTCACTAGATAAAATAAAGACAAAGACAGAAATGTCTTAAAACTGGAATAAATATTCTAGATCATAGATCCTATCCACTCAGCAAATGAAACAATGAGTGTGAAAAAATTACTTTTAATTGGTTGCACAACTACTTGATGATTACTACTTAGATATCATCTTGGTCTCTTGAGTTATAGTTCAGTGATATTTATAATCCATTATTGAATCAAACAATTTTGGAGGTGCAACAGACCTACATATATTCTGATTTAACTCTTTTCTCTTGTCGGGAGCTTTTTAAAGAACAGGTCTTCACTCTCTGAAGATGCAGAATGCATCTATTTGTTAATCATATTTTTTATATACTCCAAGTCTTTTTATACATCTACTACTGGCTTTAGTTTTGTTCTCTAGTTCAACAAGGACTGGTCTTTAAACATTGAAAACAACCATTGAAATAGATATCTCAGATTTCTTCAGTTGCTTTAGATAACACCAGTTTCAATAATTCAGCCAGCTAATTCTTTATAGGAATATTCTAACTTGACATTATTCCTTCTATTCCTCCAAAAGGGCCATTCCTGAAGTTAAACACAAATTTTCAAGCATGGTCAAACATTTGACACATTGCTGCCCTTGTTGTAAATATTGTAATTGTATTTATGAAGGTACCCAGAGACTATTAACTTGGAGAATAACTCAATTTAGTTAATTTGGTAGTATTAATAGAGACTCTAATCTACACTAGCCATTGTGCTAATTGTATAAGCTAAGAAATGAGTAAAACATGAATTTTGCTTTCAGATATACAGAAGGGTTAACAAAGTAAGTGAAAACAAATCAGGAGAAGGAGGGAACTAATTCTCACTGGAAACTGGATCAAGAATAGATTTTAACATCAGATCTGATTTTTGCCGAAAAATGTGATTTGTCAAGAAGAAAAATAAGTAAAATTTTCTATGTTGTGGAAATAACACACAGTAAAGGAAATAATACCATAAGTGTATGATTTATTTTGTGAAACTATAAGTAGTTACCTATTTTCAGATCATAGGTTATAAGGGAATATAATGGTAGGAAGCCAATGGAAGAAATTTTTTAAATATGTGAACATTTAGGAATCTTTTTGTTGAAAATTTCAGAAAATGAAATCTAGGCTGTTGAGTTGCTTAAGCAAAAAAAAAAAAAAAAAAAAAAAAAAAAAAAAAAAAAAAATTGCGGTCTGTAAGTGTATTTAGCTTGAGGTACACTTCATCAAGATTCTCATAAATCTGCTAGAATCTGATCTCAACACATCTCAGTTTTGTTCTCTTCCATGTTACTAGAACCTATTTGATAGCAAGATGGCTAATAGTTTAGACCTACATCTTTTCACTATCAAGCTGAAAATGAAGGAAATTCTATGTCTTTCAGAAATTTAAACGAAAGTCTGGGCACTCTCATTGAACCATGCTGGGTTAAGTTCTACTCCTTGGACTAGTTGCAGTATTTGTGGAATAGAATGTACTGTTTTGGCCAGGTCCCAATTTCATATCCATACTCACAGATGAAGTAGGAATAGGATAATATCAACTTCACCTAGAACATAGTAACTTTATCCACATCAAACCTTCAACCCTGACATTGAGTTTCTGATGGCAAAAGAAAGAATGGCCGAAGGTATAAGGGGAGAGGAAATGTGTATTATAGTTTTTTCTAGGAATATGTTGAAATAATCTGTGTTGTATGAGCAACTATTTATTTGGTAATTACACAGTAGACATTACTCATTATGTACAATCCTCACTAGTTTTCTGAAAGGTATGTGGTTTCATCTTCACTTGATAATTGAAGAAAATTAAATCTGTCAAAGTATATATGAGGAGAAGTGAAATATGAACCAGACAACTTTTAAACTAAAATTGATTATTTTTTTATACATTACAATGTTTTCATAAAATGATTATAATTATATTTATCTAAAGTAATCTTCAGCTCTACCTTCAAAGGAAAGGATCTAGATCAATGTTTATCAACCTTGGCTGTATGTTGGAATCACCTGAGAAGCTTTAAAAGATACTGAATTCCAGTTTCTACTTTTAGAGATATTGAGTAAAATTGGTATTTGATAAGGCCTGTCCATCAGGATTTCCAAACCTGCTCACATGATCCTACTGTGTTTAAAAACCACTTGGAGAAAGAACCAAAGGAAATCTGACATGGGAATCTCACTGTATTTCGCATCTAGAGTTTATGAGATTCTATGTTAATAATAAAAAAAAATAAAGTCATGATAGTGAAGTCAGATAGGGACCATACCTACTTCTGTGGCACTTAATTTTACAAAATGGCCCTTATACATGATTACCACCATTAAAATCTATACTTGTTTCTTTGTATTGTTATTTACTAAGCAAAGTTGAATTAAATGGAGAAGACATTTCATTGCCATATAGCGATTCATCTTTCTGAGCCTTAGAACAGTTCCCACTCTTCTCTAAAAACATAATAGTTGACTAAGAGAAATCTGAGAAGGAAGAAGAAGCAGCAGGGACAAGACTTCTTTTTCTTTTCTTTTCTTTTCTTTTCTTTTCTTTTCTTCTTTTTTTATACTTTTCTCAGCCATGTGGACCAAGTCCTCTTCTTCCCTGTGTACGTGGCCTGAATTCAGAGAGCAGAAATCTGTCTATGCAGCATTCCTATCTCCCCTTGAGTACTGCTTCATAATTTCTATCACACACAATTCCTGGCTCCTTTGTAGAAGTCTGAGACAAGAGAGCTTATCATTCCCTGAAGTCTGAAATGGTGCGGCCTAGTATTTTCCATCTATATTAAGAGGCAGAAGAATGTGCACAAACATAGTGATGTTAGAAGCAGTGGGTAAGGAGCTCAGCAGTGGAATAAAGTCAGACTTGTAGATCAGTCCATATTATTTTATCACGGATAGAGTAACATGTAAAACTCCTT
The DNA here is from genome assembly GCF_014176215.1 of Rousettus aegyptiacus. Classification (NCBI taxonomy): domain Eukaryota; kingdom Metazoa; phylum Chordata; class Mammalia; order Chiroptera; family Pteropodidae; genus Rousettus; species Rousettus aegyptiacus. Next base: position 15,941,531 of record NW_023416285.1, read on the forward strand.
GGGTCAGTGCCTAAAAGTCATTTAACATGCTCACTAAAGAACAAAAAAATAGGCAAGGCTTAGGTAAAAATGAGCCAGTTTTATTCTCAGATCAGTGTCATTTTTTACTAGGATAGAGTTTCAGAATATAGTCTTTAAATATATTAAAATGTATGCTACTATATGGCATATTAAATGACATCGTCTCATATAAATTCTTATAATAAACTACAATAAATGCTGAAGTTTAAATATTTCTTCTTTTCCCTATAGATGTTATTTCCACAAAGAACTCATTCAAACCTTTTTAAGGTGTATAGACCCTTTTTAAATATTTAGTGGAGAGTGTCACTTCTTTCTGAGTCTGATAAAAGTAAAACTTTTCTTTAGTCTTTTAAGCAAAATCCAGCAACATCACTGACATCGTTTTCACCCTTAGAAGAGTATTTTCAAATTGTCAAAATGAAAAACCATTTCTTCTTTCATAGAACTTAGTCTACTGATCCTGAAAACAATGTGAACCACATGCAGTATTTTAATATCATAAAGAAAAAGTTTCATAGACTGTAATTATTTTCACTTTCCAGATCAAAGATTATGTGCCCTAATTTACTAAGAAGTGCCTTCAACTCTTATCCACTGAAAATATTCCAGGAAATGTAATTTAAAGTGGAAGATTTAAAGTGCAGTGTAGAGAATTCCAGTTCCTTTAGAGTTTCAGAATTTCTTCCATGTGACCAACAAATAAGAATTGAGATTGTTAACATGGACCAGGACCCAACCCAGGCACCAAAGACTGAGGTGGAATCTTGAAGGCTATGTAAGGGGTTTCCATGTTATTTCTTGAACAAAGGGTAGCCATGGAATGTTTTTCTTTTCTTTTCTTTTTTTTTTTTTTTTAAGCAAAAGAGTGACACTAAGTTAGTAGTACCATAAAATAACATTCTGTTATCTTGGTGGATGATAGTTTGGAGAGAGGCTAGTATAAAAAAATGAGAATTTCTGTTAAAATGAACCAGATCTTTCAAGAACAGTGACCTCTCATGACAGGTTAATTTTTTACATTACGTGATTATTTGTTTCTTAAATATTTCTATAGAAAGCATCCTCAAGTGTTCAGAACAATCTTAATGTTAAACGACCTCAACCAATGGAGACTTTATATGGGGAAAATATAAAACAGTGGGATATGGTGGAAATGCATATCCAAATTTATTTTACATATTTAAAACTTATTAAAATACTTTTTATGTTTTTAAAGTTATTGCCCCAAATTGAGACTTATAGAACCATATACTTCCTTGAACACAGACAAATTGCTCATAGGTTATCTCTGGGAATCAGACACAAATAAGATATAATTTATTAGATAATGAATATAGAGCCAACGTAACTGTTCTCAAGAAACACACTGTCAAGTCTGTGGGTTATCATATGAGAAGGACAGACCTGTTTCCAGCTATGGGATCTGGAAGGAGTGCCATTCGTAGTCCTGTGAGCAACTATGCATAAATTAATTGTAAAGGGACCTCACAGAGGAGATAACCTAGAGAAAAGTTGTCAATTAATTAAATCATTAATCACATATGTTGTCTCTAATACGTGCCTAGCTATGAGCTGGTTGAAGAGAATACAGAAATAAAAGACAAAGAAATGGTGAATGTAGAACTTATTTCAGGAAGGGAAACTCAGTATCTTCTTTTCTAAATTAATAATACCAGAGCCAGGAGCCATTGTATACTCAGCTAATGATAATACTCTTGCCTATGAAGAAACAGAGGCCCCAGATAAAAATTTTGTGTGTGTGTGTGTGTGTGTGTGTGTGTGTGTATATATATATATATATATATATATATAAATTTTGTGTGTGTGTGTGTGTATTTAATCAAGTACATCCAACAGAGAAATAGTTCTAAGTACAGATGATGAATGGGTCACAGACCTTTATTTCCTGCATTCATTTTATATAACAATAAGGCAATTTTTAAAAAGGGTCTAATACTACAAGGATAGAAATAATGTATGGGTGTATATTCCTGAAGAAAAATTGCACCAGCTGGGGCTAAATGGGCAAGGGAGATTGTTGTAATAGGGGAGAGAAAGGGCCCCCAGGTACTTGATAAAAAACATTACTGGTTTGTAAAAGGGACAAGAGGCTGGGAGAAGAGTTACATCTCAAAGGAGCAGAGTAAGAATTTATAACTGCAAGTTTCTAAAGTAAATGTTCTAAGAAAAAAAGATCCGGGAACTACAGCCAGGAAGAGACCTGTTATAAGTTTAGTTAAACTGAGGGGAAAGGAGGGCCATATTGGTTAGTATATGTGCGTATAGTTTTTTTTTCTTTCTTTCTTTCATTTTGATACCAAAAACCAAGCAAGAGCAATGTAAGAAAGGAGATCATAAACAAATTTTGAGTAAAGATGGATGTAAAAATACTAGATCACTAATTAACAAACTAAGTCTGGCACTATACAATAAAGAAAGGAAGACAGTATCGGATTATATCTGCTTTGAAATGAAATGGCTCTGTTGTATTAAAAACACTTGAGAATGGGTAAATTGAATCTTTAGCTCTCTTTTTCCTATGTAAAACCTGTCAGGTTTGCCTTCTTTGCTTAGTGGTTGCAGGAAGTCAGCTATGTATTTTGTATATAGCATCTAGCACAATGCCTGGTCAAATGAAAAAAAAAAATCAGTAAATAGTTGTTAATGTGAATTAGAGTATGACTTCACCAGGAAGATATTATGATGGTTGAAAAAAATACTCAAATGTAAGAGTTATGAAGTAGCACAGTAAATTCAGAGAATCACAAATAAGGAACTATAGAATAGTATAAGAATGACAGTGGGGTCAAGACAGGTGTTCAAAAAGAAAAGATAGAACCCAACTGAGAATGGTAGAATATTCTGTACTTTGGAAATTATGTAATTTATTATGTGGCGTTAGAGAGTCAATGAAAGATTTAAATAAGAGGATGACATGGCGAGGTTCAAATTTTAGAAAGAACTTCCTGGCAGTAGTTTGGAGGGTCAGGATGGCAAATTGGAGACTTCAACAGTGCATTGGAACATAGTAAACAATAATCAGTAGAGTCCGTGAAATGGATAAATGAGTCTTGCCATTATGTGGTAGTAGCATCTTTATTAATTTTTTTCCTAAGCTGAGTGGGCACCGAAATTATTTTAAGATGTTAGGAATGGCATCAGGGATGAGATCCAGACTCTTGTCCTTAAGACTTACACATTCGTGACCATCTAGAAAAGACTATAATAAAAGCACAGGGGCAAGATTTCTACTCTTGAAAGGAGTGAAAGAATAGAAGTGGGAGAAGAATTATGGCAAATTTTAAAAATATATATTCCACATGTTTACCTGCCTAAACCATATTCCATTTATGGCCAATTTTCCTTTTTATTTTTGTCTTGGAAAAATAATTGTTTGAGGGAAGAGAGTCCGAAGAGGAAGGATATTGTGAGTCCAGTGTAATATATTTAAAAATGGAACTGTTTTCTTAACTGTTAAACATTTAACAATTCGAAGTTTTCAATATGACTTTATTTTCTCTCAATAAAGTGATCATATAAACCAAAGACAATACAAAAGAGCTGTCATAGTAGAAGCAAGTAGTGCACACTCTTTTTCCAACATTATTTGTTATGTTTTGCCATGACCTTGGATCTAACAATGCTCCCAGTGAAGCCTATTAGGAGGTTAATGCAGGTGCTCACGTAATTATATGTTAAAGAAATGTCTGTGCACATTTGTATTCATGGTAATAGCAAGGAATATGACAATAGATCTGTTTCTTAAGGGAATAATTTGTGTGTGGGGGGGGAGGGGTTAGAGTCTTCCTGCAGCGTATGGGGTAGTATCCACTTTTGGATTTTGCCTCTTATAGTATATTATTTTCTGGTCACAAGACCAGCAGAATAACAAATGCCTTTCTATTAGTAATAGTGTAGTAAAAGTATTGTATCTACCAGTTACAAAATAATTAAACGGCTTGCTTAAGATCACACTGCTAATAAGTGGTAGGCTTGAATTTCACTCAAAAATACATGTGTTATTACCTCTATTTTTTAGAAGATTATTTTACTCACAAACAGGAAATGATTATTTGCTTTTTAAGAGAATATTTGATAGAGTTCCTATATGACTTAGTACTAGTATCATAAAGCAGAATTAAATTGCATGTAGATATCAATATACCTTGAAGAAGGTTTGCATGGTTTTCATAGCACACATATATTTATAATAATAAATTATATCTTGACGCTACTTGAGGCATTACATTGTTTTATATTGTAACGAAGAGTGTCTAACAGTTTTTTAGCCATACATTTAAGTGCTGATTGTATGAAGGACTGCCATGTGTAAAAGAGGATGCACATATTCTTACTACACAGGAGGGTAAAACTTAAAGTAATAGTTGGAAGTTAAAGGAAGCAGACCTCACCTCAACTGAAGGCACGGTCTAAAATAAGGGTGTCCTTATAACTGACGTAGTTGTTTAATAAAAAGATGAGCAGAGAATTTTTACGCCAAGAGCTTGGGCATATTTTTTTTTTTTTTGTAAAGGTAAGGCAAATGATTGGTGTGTAGGGGAGTTCTGGTATTTCCATATGAAGTGCAGTGTTAAAGCTGGAAAATAGGAGAGTATGTTCCATGTCATACTTAGTTCATAGCAAGTTTATTCATTTTCTACATTGCGAAGTTGCAGGATGTGGTTAGTGTAGTTAAGAAGAGATTGTGACAAGAGTCTGAGAGCATGCAGACTACTTATTGAAAGCAGTTAGTTAGAGAAAGAAATGATTTTGAGGAACGAGGTAAGCAAATGCAGACATCTAGATAATGTTGGTTGGCAGTTTAATGGCTCTTCTTTTCTCAAGATTAGCCATCTAGTGGCTATCCCAATTCTTTCTTAAGATGTTGGTATATACACTGTGGGAATTCCACAGAGGGGAAATCTAGTGAGAAAACGGGAGAGTACCAAATTCTGGGATTTAGGAACAATTGAAAAAATTTAGTATGGAGGCTGTACCACTCAATATCCCAGCAAGGAGCACATGGCATGCTCAAATGAGGATAATGCTCGAAGGAGAGATTTATAAAGGATCTTTAGAAAAGGGTAAGGGCATCAAGATGGAAAACTACAGGGTTGCGCAGGCCTCTGCCCTTAACATCAGAGCTGTTCCCACTCCTACGTCTAAAACGACACAGCTTAGAAATGTATGTCAGAACTTGGAAGGAGAGAATCATGTACAGCAGAATTTCTCAAACCATCGGTAGCAGGATTTCCAGAAAAAATACATATAATATGTATGAAAGTTTTAGAATGCCCACACTTGGACTCACTCACTTTAGTAATATACTGAATAGTGCTATACTCTTTAGATTCCTGGCCAGAGGATGACATTCATAGAAAGAGTAGATGTGTGTATTATTTAATAAGTGTCTGGGCTATTAATGGCTTACTGTGCCTTAACAATTAGAAACATAATTGTGAATATCATATGTTCCTAGCCATTCACAGATGAATTAGGATTATATCAGTAGTGGGTTAAAAATTAAGTGAAACTATCATTTTGGAGTCTCTCTTAATCTATAGAAAATAATGGATAAGAATGAGCTTGGCCAAGATCCTCAAAAAGATAGACTGCAGGCTGAAACCAGGTCCTATATTTATTGTGTTTGTTTTCGTTTTTATTTGTTATCAATTAATCCTTTAAAATTATACAAATATGTAACACAGAACCCACATGCTAGCAAAGCAATAATCATCTGGAGCTGAATACCAACTGCCCCCTAGTTTAGGAGAGACGTAGATCCCACTCTCCTACACCTGACTTGCTTTACTCATGAATATTGCCTTCTGGTCCCTGTAGACACTTCCATCAGGATTCTCGAAATTGAGGAAAGAACAACCTGTCTCTCTGTTTGGTGTTTCACATGATCTTTTAACATCACGAAATAGTAGGAGGATGTGAGGAATAAAGGCACCTAAAGAAGAATTAAATTTACTTAAGAATAAGTGTTCCCAAACTAGGCTATACTGATAAATTATTTAAGAAAATTGTTAAAAATATAAAGAGCTGGGCACCACCACCTGCAAATTCTGATTGAGTAGGTTCAACATAGAAAGCAAGAGTCCTTTTTTAGTGTGTGCCCTAGATATTTAAATCCAATTGCTTTGAACTATTGTCTGATCACAAGATGTCTCACAGTATTAAACACAGTTATACTATTTTGACATGTACTTTGCTTATGCGTGCAACTTCCCAGTGTTGAAAGTTATTTTTCCTATCAAAGCACTTAGTGACTCTCTCATATATCTAGCCCATAATATCTGAACTTGGACATTCATTCTGAATTTGTCTGAATCTGGAATTCAACCCACTCCCACCAAAATCTAAAACAAAACAAAACAACTATTATTTGCATTTCATTGACTGGTACCAGTAGCCCTACATTTACCCAAGTCAGAATCACCCCAGGCACCCTGGCGTACGTCCTTTGGCTAGCTCCCAATGCTTCATCAGTAACCGAATTTAATTTGGACTTAGACAGGCCCCACTGAGTGAATAGTTTCAAGATACCAATTCTAACATGAAAATGCTAACCATTTAACTATTCTTAACTATTTATAGGATTATGGTCAAACTCTTTTCATACACAAATGGAATTTCCAAACCATCTTCCAAACTTCATGTTTTGCCAAAGCACATTACGTTACAGTACACTTGATAGTTTTCTTTATATCAACTTTTTAAAAATTCATATATTTACTTCAGCCTTACAACATGCATTACAAACTTCAATAACAGTTTATATGTATTTTTTTATGTCATATTGAAATAAACATATTTAAAAATATTTCTCTGGATATCTCCTAAAATGATCTGGCACACATATGACAAATATCTGGAAACAAGAGAAAATAAGGAAAATTTAATGTTTTTCCCTTTCTTTCTGCTCATTTCTCTCTTTTCCTTCTCTACACCTGTTGCATCATAACTTCTGCACCACTAAACTATCTGCAATTCCTTTATGATGCCAGATTATTTTATACTTGAATCTTTTGCTCAGGTTGCTTTCTCCATATGAGCTTATATTTCTCATGGACATGGAATCATTTTTGAAGATCCCATGTCAGAGTTCTATGCTATATAAATAGTCTCTTGACTTGTTTTACTTAGATCAAGGCAGTAGATTTTACTTCTCATCTTGCTTTGCCCACTTTTTTAACACTGGCCCTTTTACATATAATATAGTATTTGTGGCACATTTTTAGAGGTCTGTTTTGTGTATTTTTAGCAAGATATGGTAGTTGAGACATTTGAATCCAGATTTAGACTGCGTGGTTTCAATTCTCAGATCTGACAGTTACTAGCTGTGTGACATGGAATGGTTACTTCTCTGGTGCTCAATTTCATCATCTGCAAGATGTGGTCCATAACTTGTTTCCTTGGTTGTGAGAGTTAATACATGTAATAAGTTTATCCTAGTGCCAAGTTTGCAATAACCCATCAATATGGCCAACAACAATAAATTATTATTCCTTTACCAAAATAACACTATAATCTACCCAGAGGTTATTGTGCATTTCTTATTGAATATCCAAAATCTGTATAATTATATAAAATTTAATAGATATTTAGTTCATGTTTACTTAAAGAACAAATTAATGGTTCTCCGTTAATATCTTGATAGAATAAAGTAACAATAGTCAGACTTCTTGTGTATTTTTATATTCATACCTATGCAGATGTCTAAATTTACTGAAAAAAATTTGAACTTGCAACAAAAGTATATATTCAGATGAACCTCTAAGTTCCTAAAGATAATCAAGGAGACTGAATTTATTCAACTTCAAGTTGGATTAGTAATTAGTGATTGCAGAAGCTTAAATTTGAGATCAGGGTACAAATTTCCAAAGAGACAATACAGACTTAACGGAGATACAGGCAGACACTCATAGATGTTGTTTGATTAGTTTTTTTACAGATAGATATACAGATAATGAATTTGAATAAAGGATATGAATTCCTTCGACCAATAAAAACATCTCTACCCCGATGATTCAGGTTGGTTACTTAAATATAATCATGCACATACCTGTGTATCAGTTTCAACCTTAGTATTTTATTTTTTCACTTAAAGATACAGGAAAATATGTTTGATCAAATTCAGCCATGTGCTTGTCTTTCTTTTTAGAGGTCTGTATCACTTGCTAAATCACATTCAAGTTGGTGTACTGTTTGTTGAAATTTTCACTCCAGGTACTATTTGAGTTCAAATGGTCATAACATCCTAATAACCTGATGCTTGTTCTACAATTGGCCCTTCCACCCTGAACTAATGAAGAGTAAATTACAAAACAATAAATGAATAAGCACAATTACCCTTGTGTGGCATAATTACTGCTTTTAATTACTTTAAAGCAAGCATTTGAGAGCCAATGATATAAACTCATTGTTTAATAAACACACTGGAAAAACAGAAGCTCTCATTTTGGCTTTTTATAAATTTGTGAGGTTATGTTAATGGAAGACCTTAGTCATACATAGCCTATGGTAATGGAGTTTTGTCATCCTGGGGGTAACTATATAATGATAGTAATAACTCAATAGAAATAAAATGTATTTCTGCTGTGAAATAACCTAAGATGCAACAGGAACTTTGATGAATGTATCTTGGTAAGTTCTGATCCTGAATTCCAAAGTTATCCAGTCTGTACAAATACAGTTATATTAACAACATAGATATGTAATGTATTTGCTTTGATGAAAATAGAAGAATACTTATAGTAACACTCAGTTTCTTTGGTAGGGATCAAGAACTGTATTCATTTTTGCTTTAACTAACCCATTGTATCAAATTCTCCAAATCTGATGATGACAATGATGATGATGATGATGATGATGATGATGATGATGATAATGCAATATGTGCATACATAAGAGAAAGTAGAAGCCTTTTTCTGCTATGGGCCCCACTGAAAGCTCACAGTTGTGCTCTGTTTTTCATGATAAGAGATGTAAGATGTAATAATTTGCTTTCTACTTTGAGGACATTTCCTGGCTTGTACCTGAGTACCATGATTATAGATATTTTATGGGTGTTGTAGATCTCTGCATTTTCACATGGTTTATCTTTTACCCAATTAGGCATATAGTTTTTAGTAAAGCCCTCTAAATGCAAGGCATCCTATGCTCCTCCAGTTCATTCAACTTAACGTATCAATGTAATTGATCCATGTGATGTGATGTTCTATGGGATGTTCACAGATATCTCTGAACTATTTTATAATGAAGAGTTTGAAACTTACCACTTTCCTAGGAGAAAAAAAAATGTAAATGTATATTGTCTATTCTACGTGAATACAAAATTTTATTATTTGTATGTATTTCATATTGAGTTAAATTATATAATCAAAATAAAAATAAATGAATTGTTTAAGACAAAGAAATAGGAAATTTATTCAGAAAGAAACATGCAAAAGCCTAATTTTGATAACTCTAGGTTAATTAATTTTTTTTACCACAAGCACTCTCTACCTGTTATTTAGTAGCTGTCAAGGTTATCATATAAGCTGTCATAGTATCGCATTGCTTGTGTTCAAGTAATACTTTTTTAAAAACTTATTAATTGCCCCAAAACACAAGTGTAGTTTAAACTTTATCATAGGTATGTATGTATAGGAAATAAAAAAGTATATATCAGACTCAGTACTATCTGCATTTTCAGGCATCCATTGGGGAGGTCTTGGAAAATATATACTTTACAGTTTTTTTTCTATGCATACATATCTATAATTAAGTTTGATTTATAAATTAGCCACAGTAAGAGATTATTAACAACAACTAAAAATAAAATAAAACAATAATAACAATATGCTGTAATAAAAGTTATTGATAACCAACGTGATAACCAAAAGGGCTACTAAGTGACTAAAGGCTGGGTACCATACACAATGTGAAAATATTGGACAAAGGGCTGATTCACATCTTGGGCAAACTGGGCAGAATAGTACCAGATTTTATCACACTATTCAGAGCAGCCTGCAATTTAAAAATTATGAACTGTTTATATCTGGAATTATGCATTTAATATTTTTGGACAGTGCTTGACTACTGGTAACTGAAACTACAGAAAGCAAAACCGACAATAAGGGTGACTTCTGGAGCCACAATGCTGTACAGAGGCTAGACGAATTTTTGGCAGATATTATATGCTGCCAGAATTCATATGTTAAGGTCCTAACTCACAATACCTCAGATTGTGACTGTATTTGGAGATAGAATTGTTAAAGAAAGTAATTAAGTTACAGTAAGGTCATTAGGGTGGGCCCTAATCTGATATTACTGTTGCTCTTATAAAAAGAGAGTATTTGGATACGATGGGTGCAGAAGGAAGAGCAGGTAAAGACATCATCTGTGAACTGAAGAAAGGTTTCAGAAGAAACCAACCTTGCTAACACTCGATCTTGGACCTAGCCTCCAGAATTATGAGGAAATTAATTTCTGTTGCTTAAGTCACCCAGTGTGTAGTATTTTGTTTTGGTAGCCTTTGAAAACATATATCTGGCAATAAAATATCCTGATTTTATTAGAATCTGTTTCAAAAATTTATTGAAAATGCAATTTTTGGTTTATTTTTGAGCTGGAAGGGACATTTGCTATAACATTCTCTTCTTCTTTGACTTAAGTGGCAGTTTGAAGAAATGAGTCTAAATATTGCTTTTTATTTTTAGAACCTGAAGTGAACTTTTGTTTTTTACTTTATCATTGTATTGTTTCACTTAAAACATAGCCTTTTGAAATATGAAGGAAAGCAGAGATAAATAAGAAAATATAAAGAAATATAATATGGAAAATTTGAAATTTTTATTGTTGTGAATTACTAATCAACAAATAATTTGTGAGTTCTATACAACTCAAAGCAAAGGTACACACAAAGATGGAATTATACTTTACCGAACTCAGAAGATTTAAAGAAACTGTACATTAAATAGATTTTAATCCATGAATACTTAAAATGGATAAATATAATTGCTTTGTGTACCTCATAGTCATAACATAGTTCTATAAAGATAATGTACTAAGGGAAATCAGCTGAGAGTTTAATTAAAATGTTGGGTTTTGAAAATATACTGAAACAATAAGACATGTAGAGATCACCTCTTTTCTATCAATTAAAAAATGTTTTATGTTTAAATTATGTACCCCAGCTATGCCTTCTTCATCTTTTTTAACCTCATTTTAGAATCTCATTTAGAACTAGTCAGACTCTCCATTTTGTCCGTGAATCATGAAGCATAATTATATAAACTTCTTACACAAGGGCTTGCTATCTATTGACTTGCCCATGGGAGGAGTAGCTCAATCACAAATCACTTTTTTAAGAACATGTACTTTTACAGCTCCTACACTGTACGTCTCCTCTCCATAATGTTTACAATAAATGGGAGAGCTCTTCCGACTTTCAGTCATCACTGCTTTTGGTGGCCCCTGTCACTATCCAAGGTTCCTCTTGCATACCTGCTCGAAGAATTTCCTATGCACTACACAGACTACAAATCAGTTTAAGGTACCCAACCTATAAATTCCAAATTTGATGAAAATATGTTCATTTGTTTTTTAGATATGATTGTAACCAATCAAGAAAGCTTATTTTTATTTATACATATTTCTGCTTTCAACATTTATTATGAAATTTAATTTAAGTAAACCATTTAATGATTAGAATTTACATTAGAAGAACTGACTCAGCATTATTGGTAGTACATTCTGTATTGTATGATACGTGGCTGGGTGATTTATTGGAAAATGGATGGTACAACCATCAGAATTTATTTATATAATCTATACATCCAAAAGTAAGAAAAAATCAAATTACACAAAATCAAAGGATGTCGATTTTATTTTTAAATATCTGTAAGAACCAATAATTTTTCTTAAAATCAACCATGAAAGATATTGTAAAAAAGTGCTGTATGTGTTTCAGTGGATCCAGTAAGTCAAGATATTTTGTTATTGTGATTTTAAAAATGAATTTTTTTGTGGATAGGTGATTGCATTTATAAATAATAATAAGTGTATTCAACTTAATTGGTGAGGCTAAGAAAAAAATTTCCTTCTACCCTTTTAAGTTCTAAAAATAAAAATGGTCTAACCAGATTAGCAGGAGAAAAACAAATTTAATAATGTACATACGGGAGCTCCACAAAGACAATGAGACCAGGGCAAGGCAGACATCCCAAACCAAGGAATGGGATAGTGGTGGGGGGAGGGTGAGCTTCAAAGGGAAGAGGGCGGTTCACAAGACAATAAGAAAAGCAGATGTGTAGTAATTAAATGTTTGCCCTGTCATACAGATAGGTCTTTCAGATAGGAACAACAACAACAAAAAAAATTATTTCTGTGAATAGCTCAATTTCTAGGCCAGGCCCCTATCTAAATTTTTTAGATAGTTAAAGTTGAGGTAAATGTTTTTCTTGAGTCAGCTGTATCTTGATTGGCCTCAACTCAAATAATCCACATGGGCACATTTTTGGGAAACTTGTTCTGAACCCCTTCAGTTGCAGTTGAAATTAATGGTGTTGTTTAATTTTATATAAGCTCTTACAATTTTACAAGCTACCTGGGAACTATTTACTTTTAACAAATTGTGTGATACTATGTCACTATTAGATTTGGACAAAAGAAATGAATTTTGTTGTTTAGTTTAAAGTTTAAGTGAAGTCACTTCCAGATTTTGTCATATGGTGTTAAGATCTTATCCTCCATAGAGGGAAAACTGAAAGATAATTGCGTCATTGATTCTCTTAATTAAGCTTTTTTTCCACTGAATACCTTTTAACATGAGAAATACAATAACAATTATAGTTGCTCACAAAGGATTATAAAAATGGTAAAAGGGCAAGCTTGAAAACTCCTGTTTTTAATTTTCCAGAGAGAAACTATACTCTTTCATTTCTGTTGTACTTCAGTATAAGAAATCAATGACAGGTACATCTCTCTTTGGAATAACTTTTATAACCTTCTCTCAATAAAAAAAGTCTCTATTCTTGGCATGCCACCCACAGTTCACTGACTTTGAACTAGTCATGTCCAATCCCCGTCCCCAGTAGGTTGTTTCAGCTATCTCTGGTGGAAGGATCCCCTGAGAATCTTCTACTGAAATGTTTCCAGTTGCTCTTCTCAAAATAAAGATGACTTTTTAGAGGAAAGTTGTGTTATTTGACAAGTGAAATAGAGGGCTTAGTTATTTTCTTTATTATCATTTTGAAGGTCATATCAGTTTGCTAGTATATATTTTTTAAAAAATAAAGAATATTGCCTAATGATTGCTTCTTTTATCCCTGTGTTTCATTTTTTTCAGAATTTTTATGTAATTATGTCTTACTCCCTTTTATTATTCTGCAAATGAGAGAATTTCTCCTTTCGGAAATTGTAGTACTTTCAGTCATGACTGTAATTAGTAACACAATGGGCTCCTTTATTATATTATTTATCTTAAGTAGTTAAAAATAAAGTACTAAAAATCTAACGAGGATGTATTTTTCCTGCCATTGCAACACAGATTTTCAGGCCATTTTATATTTTGTCTTCCTAAAGATTAATGAAATCATTCAATAAATATTAATAGTGAGTCCCTACTGTGTGGCAAATAAAAACTAAGAAGGATCATGAACTTAGGGTGCACCTATAAATGGGAAGAAACAAAGAAAAGATATAAATAGGTTCACTACATGGTATGGTAGAAGATGAAGGATGCTAGTGAAAATTAAAACATGATAAGTAGTCCGAGGAGTACATGAGGGTTTTTTTGTTTTTTAATTTTAAGAAATCAGGATGAAAATGAAGGAGAAGGTAACATTCGAGCACGGCATTTCAAACAGAGGGAACAAACAGTGGTATCACCCTGAGACAGGAGCACTACTGATATATTTGAGAAATGGCCAGGAGGATGGCATGGTGAATGCAGACAGTGCTTGTGATGGTTTCATAGTTTTGCCTTGAGACCTGGACTGTGCTGAGCATGTTGGGCATTTGGGAAGCCACTGGTTTTACTCTGAATAAGATGAGGAGCTGCTGTAGGGTATTTAGCAAAACAATGACTTGATGCCACTGACATGTAGAAAGGATCGAGTTGGATACTGTGTGGACTCTGTGGGAATAAGAATGGAAGTAGGGATCATTGACTATTATAAGAACCTGAGGAAGTAGTAACAGTGCCTTAAAGAAGGCTTGGGAGTGAGGCAGGTATTAAAAAATGGTTAGGTTCTATGCATATTTTGAACTAAAGTCAGTTTTTCAGACATAGCTGTGGGATATAAATGAAATGTTTCCAGGACAAATCAAGTTTTAGTTGTTGTTGGACTAGAATGATGGAGTCCAGTAGTGGGGAGGAATGTGTGTGAGTGGAGCAGGTTCTAGAAGAATAACACACAGTTCTGTTTCGAGCATTTTTGAGTATGAAACGTTCCAAGTAGAAATGTCAAGTACACAGTTATATATGGTTTTACAACTCTTTGGTGGAGAGGTCTGTAACAAAGATATAAATTTCAATCCATCATTACATAGATGATAGTTGCAAACCAGAAGAAATCACTTAGGAGAAAAAGAAGATAAAGATTCAAATAATGATCTCTATGTCACTCCAAATTTAAGAAGTTAATGAGAACTGAAATTAATGGAAGAGACAAAGTATGACCAATGTCAAAGAAAAAAACCAGAGGAGAGAAAGAACAGTTAGGGAAATTGTTTTATAAACTATATAAATGTCTAACCAATGTACTATATACTTGAAACTAATAAAGTAAAATTTTAAAAAAATTAAATCTTCTAGATGTATACTTCTTAATCACTATTTGATTTCAATCCCTACGTATATACAGAGGTCAGCTGATCTGGAGAGAGAACTGGAGTTTTCAGGTCTCAGAATAAGCATTAAAGTAACAAACCAAAAATAAAATTAACAATCAAAGCTTTAATCACTTGCTACAATAGCAGGAGGAGCAACTAAAACCTATTCCATTTTCCTACATGGAACAGCAGGCCAATGGGTAATGAGGGAACTCTGAACATAAGGTCCTGGTGGTTTCATGGAGTCTGGGTTCTGTTTCCTATGATTAGAGCTTTTTGTGCCCTCTCCAAAAAACATTTTTCTAGCCCAAGGTTGTAAAAACAGTTACCTTTGTTTTCATATAGAAACTTTAAAATAACTGCTTTTATGTTTTGCTGTATGATCTGTTGAAAATAGCTTTTTTGTATGATGTGTACACAAAAAGTTTTTTCGTTGGCATTTTTTTTTTTAAAACATGATTATTCCAACTGTTCTTTTTCCATCTCACTGCATTGATAACTTTCTTGAAAATCAGTTGATCATATATCTACAAGTGCATTTCTGGACTCTATTCTATTGCATTAATATTTTTTATCCTTAGAAAACTACATTCTCTTGATTATGACAGTACCTATTCATAATAAATAGTATAATTTTTCCAAAATCGTTTTAAGGATTACAATGTTAACTTTTTATATTCTACTCAGATTTAATGATGTACTTCATGCGAAATATAAAACAAAACAATATCATTTTATTTACTCCTCCAAACCATGAGCCTTTCTTGTCTGTCATACATTTTATTTATACATGTTATAATGTTATTATTTTTGCTTTAAACAGTAGGTTGACACTTAAAGGTATTAAGAAGACAAAACGAAGATAATTTTATATTTATCCATGTATTTTCTATTGCCAAGCCTCTTTTATTTATTCATGTATGTCTGGGTATCTGAGTTTCTATCTGGTAACTTTTCCTTTCAGTGTAAAAAACTTCTTAATGTATTTGGGCAAGGTTAAAATAAAGAAATTTCAGATAAAAAAAAATTCTAAAAGAATTAGCATCTGCTGACAACTAATTTTCTCAGTTTCTGTTTATCTGAAATTTATTTCAACTTCAGCTCCATTTATTGATGATAATTTCTTTAGACATATAATTATAAGTTGACAACATATTTTAAAGAACATTGAAGATATTCATCCATTTTCATCACAAATTCATTGTTCTGATAAGTCTGCTGGAATTTTTAATATTTGTATTTTATGTCTAGGTTTGTTGGGGTTTTTTGGTCTTTTGCCTATTCTCAAATCTCGTCAGAAGTTTGATTATGATATGCATATGTGCGGTTCTTTATATTTATCTTCCTTTGGGGTGGCTAGGCTTCCTGCCTCTGTGAATGCATATTTTTCACCAAATTTGGGGAATTTGGAAACCAATATTTCTTTAAAATTTTCCTTCTTTATCGCTCATCTTTTTAGAGAGGAATTTAATTGCATGTGTATTACATTTAATCCCTTGGGTGACCGAGTCTCTGTTTATATATTTTTCCAGCTTTTTTTTTGTCTCAATTTGAATAAATTTCATTAATCTAAATTCAGTTCACACATCCTTCTGCTTTTAAATCTATCCTATGACTTTTTCATTTCATACATTTTATATTTGAATTTTTGAGAATTCATTAGAATTTGTTTTTACAGTTTTATTTTATTTGTTTTATTTATTTTATTTTATCTTATTATTTTAATTTAATTTAATTTTTTAATTTTTTTGCCCAAATTTCACAGTGGTATTCTATTGTTTTCAAATCCTGGAACCTACTTTTAATGTTTGTTTTAAAGTCCTCATCTGCAAATTCCAGCATCAGTGTTATCTTGTGGTCTATTTTTATTAGCCCTGGTAGAAGAATACAAACTTCTGTTTATCTTGGCTATAGAATACATGCTTCTGTTTTTCATATTTAGTAATTATGACTGCAATATTGTAACATGACTGGATTATGTTTCTTCCTTTAAAGTATGTTCTGGCAGACAGTTCAATGAATGATCACTAAGACTTCATTTTAGGCTTTGTTTGGGTGGATCTGTTCCAGTTTTTACTTTGGATGCATGACTTTTCTGGACTTCAACTGCATACTTGGGGTACTCAGCAAGAGTCTCCATTCTAACCTGGCCATACTGTCATATTTCCCAGTGCTGCACAATCTCCGTTGTCTTCATTTAGTTATTAATCCCTAGCAGCTACTTTCTGCCAGGCCTTAAAGTCTCACCTTGAGCGTTCACAGCCTTGCCTTCAGCCAAGAAATGCTGGCTCAAAAGTTTCTTCTGTACAACTCTCGTTTTTACTCTTCTGCCTCACAAAGTTAGTCTACCTCAAACTCTCTGAACTCATGTTTCTCTTTGCTTCATTCGCTGGGACTGCCTCTGTTTGCTTAGGTTCCTTCTCTCTAATATGATCTAAAAGCATCTCCTAGGCAGGAAGTCAGGGGAAGTGCAGAGCTCGCTTATGGGTGTTCCTCTTCTTTCGGATAAAATAGCCTCACACTCTGTTGTTTGTTACTTGGAAACAGTTGCCTCATATACTTTTTTTCCCCTTTTCATACTTGTTCACAGAGGATGCATAAGTCTGATATGGTAACTGTGCCATGGCTAGAAGTGGAGATCTAAATATATTTTATTTCTACCTAGATAAAGAAAACTTGAGGCATTTGGTTTGCTATATTTATTTCAGAGCAATACTTTTGAGGAAAGTGCACTCCACCTTGCCATAATCTAAAGGAGAATTTAGCTGATTTATTTGAATGTGTTGGAACTTGGTCTAGAATAGTAATATAGAGACAACATTTAAATATTCACTTGGATTTTTAGGCTGATAAAACATCATCGTCATCGTCATCATTATCATCATAGTTAACATAAAATATTTTTTACATGTAGCACATTTTTAACTCACTCAATACTCATGGCAACCTTATAATTCAGTAATTTTTACATGAGGAGACTTAGGCAACAGATTAAATAATTTACCCAAAGTTATACATAGAGGATGTGTTGGAACCAGGGACCTAATGGAAACAGCCCCAGTTCACACTCTTAACTAGTGTGTTTTACCACCTCAAAAGACCAGCCATTTCTCTTGTAATATCAAAAGACATATATTTTTTTTTTTTTTTCATCTAATCCACTGCCCTATACTCTTCCATCTAATCCACTGCCCTATAAAATAGAACTAAACTGAGGCGTGGAGAAAAGGTGGAGAACACGGTCTGAGTTAAGGTCGTTGATAGTAGGACTTCTAGGGTCAATGATAATTTCCAGGAAAGCACATTTTATAATCAGAATTTTTAATTATAGACTTAACTGTGTATTCTCACCTCAAACTCTACATTAAGGAGCTAACTATTATTTATATTTCAAGAGGCAGTTTAGATGTCACTTCTTCTATGAGGACTGCTAAATACTCATTCCCATCTCACCCACAGATTGGATGGGATGCCTTTCTTCTCTGTGTTGGAACCTTTATCCCAGGACATATGACAATACTACAAATGTTGCTTTACTTATCTACTTACGGACGCCATATCCAAAAACTTTCTTTGAAAGCTAGAACTTGTATTATTCACCGCTCTGTCTCAAGATTGGAGCACAATGCCTTAAAAAAAAAATGTTCAAAAAATTAATTTAAATTTATATGCATACCTTACACAATTAAGAAGGTCGAAACAGCTATATATAATACAGTCAAGATATGCTTTCAGAAAACAAGATGACTTCTGCCTTTGTCAGCACTCTGATTGTAAACCCTGGCCTGATTATTGTATGATTATTTTTAGCCTTCTGAAAGCATTTGCCAGTGCTTTACACTGTGGAAGATAGGCTTATATTCCCCTTGAGATAGTCATAGAAACCAGCTTCTTCATCTTAAATATAGCTGTGAAGAATTGTTATTTATCAGGGGTAGAAGCTACTGAACTTTTCATAGTCCTTTTATTATCTCAATAAATTGTTTTAGGGAATAAATGACAGTTGAGACATTCAGAGCACATATATGTGTTAAATGTACAAGAATCATTTAACAGCTTAAAATTTTAATGGATAATTCTTAATTAGCAAGAAATACTTTCTTTTTTATACAGATGTACAATCAGAGTATTAAAACACAATGGCAAAAATTGTTTTAAAGGGTGACATAACCTGTGTCACACATTTGGCAAAAGATGATGCTTTCAGGAAAACAATCCTACAAAAACACCAAATTAACTTTTAGCTAAAAATGACACGATTTTTTTTTTCTGTTCTACCTTTTTCTTTTCTACTAGTGGGTCTCACTTTGTAAACTGTTTAGGTTGCCTCAGGATATAAAATCTGTCAAGAACATTATTGAGACATGGGGAAGGTTGGTAGAATCTTCTCCGTCAGAATAGATGACAACTAATTATAGTCCAGAAACTGGAAACCCTTGGGAAAGAAGTAAAATCTGAGTCTGCCAAGATAAGATTGTTTGAGGCTATTTTTGATGGTGAGAGTATTTATGAGTTGTATTAATAATAGATGAACTAATGTTGTAGCACTAAAATATGAAAACATTCTTATTTGACTACTAGAAAGTTGCTTGCTTGTCAACAACAATAAAAGTAAAATAAGTATTAAATAATAAATTACTTCTTTCAAAGAAAGTTTTCATGGTATTCTTTAATATTCATGAGGTTGTTAACAAATGTTTTCAGAGCTTTATGGTGTGGCACTCTTAAGATGGGTGAAGAAATATGTTTTCCGTAATTTAAGAGATGCTTTGTGATTTCTTTTTATAATTACTGTACTTTTTTAGTCTAATATTGTTTTCTTCGTATTCTCTATTATTAAGCAATTAATATTGTTTATAATCAAATGCCACTATTAGTTTGTATCTCTGTCATCTAATATTTAATAATTAGGTAATGACCTTTGAGATTGTATTCTCTTTCTTGACAAAGGATAGAAAGGGGCTTCCTGATTTCTTTCTTGCACCTGAATGAAGAACTTTCTTTAAAGTCTGCAGACCTGGCAAGTACACTGGAAAAGTACCACTGGTGTACTTTGACCTAAGCAATATCAGGTAAACTTTCAGACTCTGAAGCCTCAGCCAGACCTTGGTACCACAATACCTAAAATTTTACCAGGCGTATCAGGGCACTTGTATTAAGCAGTGTCCCTTTGCTTTAGGCTTTAGTTACAAATTCGAATGTGCGCATACATGAGAGAAAACTGACAATGCTACCACTTTGGCATGAATAAATATATTAGGTCCTTTGTTGCTAGGACTTGAAGTATGTGTGCAATAGATGATAGAAAAGACACATGCGGAGGAGTGAAGTCATATTTTGTTTTCTCATTTGCCAACCCTATATGTAAAACAGAAAAAGAGAGACAAGATAGGTAAATAGACCAATAGGTAGCTAGATAGGTACATAAGCTTGCTAGCTAGCTAGATGCTAGGTAGGTAGGTAGGAAGATAGGTAGGAAAGTAGATAAATAGATAGAATAATTTACCTTTGTGTATAATTTGAATAATAATTTTCACTATCAAGATAGGTAGCAAAGCTATAAAAAAGAGAACGGTCTATTTATTTCTTTTTTGCGTTGTTAATTCCCTATGGTTTCTACTGTTATAATTGACTAGTAGTGGCACACAGTAATGGAGAACTGGTTTGGAAACTTAGGCAAATAGAGAAATATAGTTAGGATAGGAATGGGTTTAGAATTTTATAATTTAATAAAGATTTTTAAACACATATAAATCCTGTCTTCTAAGTAATTTGAGAACCTTTGCAATAAGCTCAAATACTACAAAAGCTAACACTTACTACAATAAAAGCCATAGGAAAGTGTCAAATTCTAGGAGGAAAGTATGAAGAGCATAGATAAGAGGAGTCAGAAACTTAACCTTGAGCTTCTTCAGAAACTGACAAAGAGATGCAGAAGAAGAGTGCATAGTTATTCAAGAGGAAGGCACTTTTATAACTTCAGCCTCTGGACTACTTTACTTAAGTGCATAATTATTAAACAATACTGAACTCTCTATTGAATGTTGTTCTTGATAGCAGCTATAGAGAAAAATTCAAGAAGTCCTCTATAATGGCATGTGTGAAATTATTTTATGAAATCCAAAAGCATAATTTCAACTGTCATAACATACAAGTAGGTTCACAGGGCTCAGAATAACAGTGTCCATTTTCAGAGTACTTGAATAATGTGCATTGACCAGATGAGAAATGTTGGAAAATGTAGAAAGAGATTTTAGACCCTGATGTCTGCTGGTACCTGGTATATGACCTGGAATATAATGAGTAAAACAAACTGGTATTAATAAGAATTAACACCTATATATCTGCTTAGTATGTGCAAGGGAGGCTTATTAGCACATTTAGCAAATAAAAATACAAGGTAACCATGTAAATTTGAATTTCAGGTTAACAATGAACTTTTTTTTAAAAAAAATTATATATATCCCATGCAATATTTGAGACAAACTTAAGCAATATTTAGGATATCTTATGCTAAAAAATATTTGTTGTTTATCTGAAATTCAAATTTAACTAGACATATTTTATTTGGAAACCCTATTTGGCAGTTCGAACTATTAATTTATTTGATTCTTATAATAACCTATCCTCATAGGTATTTTTACTTTTAGTGCATTTGCAGATGATAAAACTGAGGCAGAGAAAGCTTGAGTGGCTTTGCCGAGTTCACAGAGGTAGTGAGCAATGGAGCTGAGGCTCCAAGCCGTGTGCTGCAGAGACCGTGACCCTAACTTCTCTTTAAACAGCCTTTGTGTTCACCCAGGGCTGTGGTGGGAGTGGTGCAGACCAGACACAACTGGAGAAAAAGAAAGGAGTGGTAGACAGCAAGACTTCACGTAAAGTGCTAAATAGAATAACTCCGGGTTAGAATCCCTGGTTCCAGTACCATATCCCTGTCATCGCTCTGTCACCCTGTTGCCATGAGATTTTTCTAAAATTTAAAAATGGTCATGTTACTGCTGCAGATTCCTCGGTGCCTCTTAAACCTCACAGGGTAAAAGTATGTGCCTTCACATGGTAGACTAAGGCTTCATAACTTAATCCCCGCCTATCTTTATTTCTTCACCTCTTTTCTACCTCTTTTATTTCCCTGATTTTATATGTATACGCATATATGTTATGCCTGAGAAATAATGGATTACTTTAGTTTTCTGAATATACCAGACATCAGAGTGACAGTGAATTTTCTGGGATGTAAATGAGGCTCGATGTAAAGTTGTTAGATGGGTGAACAAATGTCTTTTCATCTCCCCGGGTGCCATTACACTGCACGTGCCATTACACTATTTTTTTCTTCACTCTTTCCTTTGGCAAATTCTTACTATTTTTTTACTCTCTGATTGAATGTGCTCTTCCTGGGAAGCTGCGCTTGGCTCTCCAAGGCCGACCTCTGTGTTGGCCATGACCTAATTGCTCAAGGCATGGTTAGATTTGCTTTTCTAGGCAGTCTAAAGTAGTTTAATTTTGATATAAAAATTTAAACAATATGAAAAAAATAAATAAATGCATTCCAAAGCTTTATTACCTAGTCAGTGCTTTTAGTTATCTCTTGTATTTGCACATTTTAATCTCCCAAAAGTGTCTGTTGATTAACTGATCTACTACCTGCCTATTATCTGTAAACGGCCTTTTAAACAAGGAGCTGTGAAAAAAACTACATCTTTGCATAAAGTATTCCTGATGATAAAATTGAAATATTTATAAGTACATGTTTCCAGATGCAGTGTATTAAAAGAATTTAATCCGTAATGAAAACTTTATTTGAAATATTACTGAATTTTATGCTGACGTTATGCCGAACAAAGATTAAGATACGTAGTCACCTTTAATAAGTAAACATAATATATCCTGCAATAAAAAAATAAGTTTCAAGCATGAACAAGTTATGCATGAGGCATATTTATACTACCAGATTACTCATTATTAATCTTGAGTTCAAATGCAAGTGAGTCTGTCAATGCTAAATTTTATCTGATGACCCCTAACCATAAAATACTTGCCTAAATGCCATAAGTCACACCTTTAAATCAGTCTTGGCCTGCTGGCGCACTTAAATTTGGCTTACTGCAATGTTACTCTGGATTGGCAGAAGAGAAAAAGCAAGTTTGGGAATTAAGAGTTAAGTAAACCTCATAAACACATCAATTTTCGAGGCCCATCTTTTAAAGACGCCTATTTATCCTTATGTGTTACCATTAAATTATCTTGTCTTTAACTAGCGAATGCCTGAGAATTAACATTGGTGTATAAGTCAATTGCTTGGAACTTAACAATTATGCCTTTATGGAAGAATATTCTACAAGATTGTTGGTTCTTCAGGCCATGTCACAAAAGACTGCCACATAATATAGCTGAACTACTTGTTAAAATACCTTTTGAATTATGCTTTAGAACTCAGGACAAAGTGAACACATTTTATTCTTCCTTCTGTGACACTGGAGAGGGAAGCTGAGTGGCTGCTTCTGCTACAGCCCTCACGATTCCGTCCTAGAAAAGCTGTTGACCTCCCGGATGAAAAAGCTTGCTGTTTGTGTTATTATGGGTTTTGTAAATTTAGTATTAGTGTCTCAAGGTTGTTCTCTCTTCTATAGAGAATAAATTTTCATCCGATTCTCTTTTTTAAATGACCTCTTATTCTTATCCCTTGAGTTACAATTTGCCTTAAAGCTCTCTCTGCTGATTTTCACTGCATTTTTTCCCTCATCATTTAGTGAGAGGGTCATATGGTTATGAAGATGAGGAGGAAGGAGAAGAGGACACTAATTAACAGTACTGCCATTGTTAATTATGTGTTAGAGTACCAAGAACTGTGCTAAGCACTGCTATCCATGCATTACAAGTAGTATTAATTCTTATGTCAGATCTGTGAGTGAGGCGTTATTTCCATTTTGTAGAAGAGGGATATAAGTTACAGAATGTTTAGGTAAGTTTGCATTGCTGGTGGATGATAGAGGTAGGATTTAAGCTCATGTTTTTCTGATTTCAAAGCACCTGCTTTTGTTCATAATGCTATTGATTGGACCAAAAATCCCATTGGTAGAGTAGCTAAGAACTAAAATATCTTAGTGTATGCAAGCAATTAGTTGAAGTGGACAGACCCAGATAATTTGATTGAAAATGTCTTGGTAAAAATAGCCCTATAAAATGAATCAATGGGACATAAAAATGTCATCCTAAGTTTCAGATATTTACCTTCTTTGTTTGTTTCTTGTAACATTTACACCTACACTTACAAGACCATATGTAATTTGGAGAATGGAAACACCAAAAAATTAACTTTTTAAAAAAGCACCAAGTAAACAAACAAACAAACAAACAAAATAGCCATAAGAGGTAAATTACACTCTCAAATGTGTCTTCCAATCCCAACCCGAGTACAGTACTTTTTCCCGTATACTTTTTTCTCTAAATACTATTGTATCAGGATTATTTCATATTTGACTTGTCTTAATAAGAGTTTTAAATTGATCTATTATTTTCCTGATTAATCATTTTAAAAATTAAAAAAAAATGTAATTCCGTAAGATATTTCTTCTCCTGATTCAACACATTACAAAAAACTGCACAGCTTTATAAGTCATATTTAGTGAATCAGATATTTTATAGTGCTCCTTACACTGTGAAAAACCTCAAAATAACAATAATAAAAACAAAAAAATATTGGATAAATATACAACTGCACGCTTTGAATGATTACTATGGGCCAGTGGTTACACTCAGACATTTCTATGAATTTTTCTATTTAATACAGCGAAATAAAAAAAAAATAAAAAAATAAAAAACCCAACATGGCCAGCTTTTCTGAACCAAGTTATTGCAGTAGTCTTTCTTGTACATTTAATAGTTTCACCACTACAAGATTCTTTTTTCCTGTTAGTTTTAGACAATTTGTGTAAAACAAATGAAATGTTACAAAAAAACCCCCCAAAATATGGAAGCACAATATTGCAAATGATCAGAAACACACAGGAAGATAACAGTAAATGAGGCATTAACACTGAGTGAGTGTTTCATTGGAACAAAAGCAAAAGAGGAAAGTTTACCTCATTACTCCATTATTCACTCATGAAATGACAGCCATAGACTTCTGAGAAATGTCATGGAAATTTTAGAATGTCTTGTTCAACCTCCGCAGATTTTCATTCCTCTTTAATATACTAATGCCATAGTCACTTCTTTCAGAACCTCATAAAAAATAACTCAATCTTGTTACCAAGAACAGCAAAGGAATTGCAACTACTAGATCTTCCCATATGCTTCCTGGAGTCCCACAAAAGGACTTGCTAAAGTTGAATCTAAACTCTTTAGTGTTCACACCCCACTGTGGAATCTTTAATTCACACTCTCTTTTTTGATGTATATTTTCAATATTAATTCTCTTTTGCTTTTAATTTGCAAATGACTGTGTTTTGGGTAGAGAGAAGCAAGAAGCTCGTTTCCGAATTTAGATCAATGCCAGGTACTGACAGGTTCGGCTTTGGTCACAGCAGCAGAAAATCTCAGGAAAAGGAACTCTGGGGTAGCCGATAAAGCACAGACTCTTACTTTAGATGAGCGTGTTTTAATGTTTCCATATACAGATGCTTTGTTCCTACACCTCAGTCTGATACCAAACCTTTGTAAAAATTGCTTCTTCAGCTTGGAACACCATTTATAACTTGACTAGCTCCGACTTACCTGCTTCGTGGTCACTTCTTCCAGGAAGTCTTTCTTGGCACGCCACATTTTGAACAGTGGCTGCCTCTTTGCATTCTTAGG
Source organism: Rousettus aegyptiacus (assembly GCF_014176215.1). NCBI lineage: Eukaryota > Metazoa > Chordata > Mammalia > Chiroptera > Pteropodidae > Rousettus > Rousettus aegyptiacus. The sequence continues at coordinate 15,967,178 of NW_023416285.1, forward strand.
GGACCCTGAGCTCATATCACCAGTGTATTTCTCCTGGTCTGATGGACACTCTATCTGTGACTACACAGTTCTCTGTTTCATTCTCAATACCTTTGGTAGTTCCTAGAAAAATGTAGTTTCACTAAATACAGCAGTTCCATTTGTTGTTGAATGCTGCCAGCTATCCGTGACTGGCAGGGCCATCACCATCAGTAAATCTACTACTGATGTGGCTACACTTTGCTGTGCTGCTCAAAGAAAGAAGCCTGGTGTCTTGCCTGTGATGCTGAGGGCCTTCTTCTGCCCTTACTCTGGAGGGTGTCCTGTCTCTCCCTTTCTTCACTCTTTTTACACTAGGATGGGTAGTTTCAGAGAACAACTTTGGCTCCTCTTTTTCCCTAAACAAGGATTTGTTACTGTTCATAGTGTGGCTACAGGAGTGCTGTGGAGGACAGGAGTGGTGTGGAGATCAACTGATTCATGAATGGTTCCTATGCCAATTTATGAAGCTTGGACTGTCTTATGGTTTGTGGTAAGTCAATGGAAGATTTTAATGAAAAGAGTGATTTTTGAGTTTAGGTAGATCACTCTGCTGGCTCTACAGAAGATGGATTTATGGAGAAAAACATTAGGGAGCATAGAAATCAGTGATAAGGGTATTCAGTACTGCAGAGCTCTATATGAAGGGTCTATACAAGGAAGTGATCAACACATTTTTTTTTCTGTAAAGGGTCAGATAGTACATATTTTAGACTTTGTGGGTCATATGGTCTCAGCATTGTAGAAAGTCGAACTCTGCTGCTCAGATTGTAAACAAAATGTAAATAAATGAGTATGTCTATGTTCTAATAATTATTTATGAAAATAGAAATTTAAATTTAATATAATTTACATTTGTCATGTAGTGTTATTATTTTAGTTTTTTTGTTTTTGTTTTCCAGTCATTAAAAATGTAAAAGCATTCTTCTTTGCTGAGCACACAAAAACAGGCAGCAGGCTGAATTTGGCCCAAGTGCTATGGTTTTCTGACAGCTGGCCTATTCCATTCATTTATTTGTGGAAGAAAGAAGGGATTAAAAAAAAAAAACACTCAAAAGGTACAAAGCTTTTATTCATTGGTACAAAAGCTTTGATTTCATGAGGTCTTATAACTAGTACATGTCAAATAGAAAATTAAGTACATTTAAATGAAGGGAAATATATCAAAACTTGGTTGTACTGTTTTCTGGTGAGGTGGACAATAACCATTATGGAGAATTCTGGAAGAGGAGTTGATGTGGTGAGCAGAGGAAGAAACTATTTGTCTTCATTTCTGCTTGGCTGGTGCTTCTACTAGGGACTAGGCATTAGTTAGTTTTAAATTGATTAGAATTGTCTTCTTAATCTCCAAGGTACCCAGAGTTCATGTGAAGATGCTTCTGGAAGTCTCTCTGGCTGCAAGATTCTTTTATTTATATATTTTCCATAAGATATTTATACATTAAGTAGTGATAACTCTGAGCTCTTTTCAAAAGAAAACTTCCATTGGAGACAGGAAGAGAGATATTTTTCAAAGAATTTTATTTTGTTTTTATTATTGTCATTGTCATTGTTATCATCATCAATTATCTTGAAATATAGCTGTGAGTAGTCATGGTAGCCAGCTGAAAAAGTAGGTAGAAAAAATTTGCCACTTACAACATTATTCCATTCTCTAAACTACTTTGTCTTAGTTTTCCAAAGACCAAAGTGAAGAACCCCATTAGGATCCCTTCTCTCATATTCCCTGCCTTTCTCTCCCATTTCCTCCTTCTTCCATTTTGCTTTTCACACATTTTGTTGACTTCTCCAAGCTTGTAAATGATACTTCTCCTCTCCCTTTTCTCTCTCTTTCCCCACTTCCTCCTTTTCATTCATGGTCATTAATATCCTTGAGACTATGGCTTACAATTAAAAATAATGACTAATATTTAGAGTAAAACTTAAGTATTTTATTTTTTTAGTAGATATATACTAATATATTCAGAATAGAATAATTTACCCTGAATCAAACAATACAAAACAAAACAAAAAAGAAAGAAGATGGAAAGGAACATGTCAAATATAGCATTGTAGAAATTTGTCTGCCAATTCTCATCTATGAAAATCATCTGAGAAAAAAATGTGATGTTATTTTGGTGCAATCAGATATCAAATAGAATTCAGTTTAAACAGTTAAGGACCTGCATTGTGAGGATCGTCACAAGAACTGGGTCTCACAGAATGTTACTTTTTTAAGAGAAGCAGACTTTTATCATATAAGAGATCTGTGAAATTTAAAACTAGAGAAAAGTTCAAGAACTCCTAATTAAAAAATGGCATAGGGGAATCCTAGAGTCTGATTGGGTCGATTGCTTTCTGGCCTACTTTCATGAATTAGAATTACTTCTGCTTACTAATGGCATTACATGAAATGTTAAAATATTTCCACAAATCAAGGTTATAGAAGTTAATAAGAACAGAGTCTCCAAGCGTCATTGAATACATTGTTTATGATATTTGAGCAACTATTCATGAGTAAAAGTACAATAAATATGACATTATCATCGTGTTTAGCGTTTTCTATATAAATTATTTTGAAATTGTTTCCAGAATTGTTTTTGTTTCTTTAATCTTTTCAGTCATTTATTATTTTGTTATCCCTATTCTGACATATTTGTGTTCTTTCTTTTTATTTCTATATTTTTTCTCTTTTATATAATGCAAAAATTATTTTTAAATTAACAATTTGTGTTAATGGATTAGAATATTTTATACTCAGAATTAAAATCAGAAGCAAAAATATATAACTCTGAAGATAACCCTCCCCTTCTCCCCAGCATCTGAAACAAAATAGAAAAACAAAACAAAGCAAAAAAACAGAAAACAGGGTTGAAAGGCATATAGACCTCATCTGGATCCCGACTCTTGTAATTTCCTTATTTTAGAAATTTAATTCAAACCTGTTTAAAATCTAATAATGTGTACTCATTCTGGTTAGAATTTAGTGGCTAATCCTTTTATTAAATAGTGCATTTATTTTTTTCAATACATATTTATTAAATTCTTATTATGAAAAAAGGCATTATGGTCATTATCTCTAGTGATTTAAAAAACAAAGATTCTAAGGCATGTGATCTGCTGTCAAGACACTGAGGGGTGGATGATATGTATACGTTTAAAGGTGCACATCTGTATGTGATACATGGCAATATACAATGGAAACATAAATGCCTTAAAAGATGAGAAAAGTAAGTATTGATTATAAAACCATGAAGATATTTGAATAGATAAATCAAAATGGACTTTTGAGAGAAATATCATTTTATTTTGACCCTCAAAGAGAGAATTCATAAAGACAAGGATTAGCGGCAAGAAGGGGAGACGAAAATGTATTTATTCTAGGATTCCAGGCAAGGGGAAGTTTATGTAAATGCATGAAGTTTGAGAAAATAGAGCCAATAAGATATTAAGAATTTAGTTTGTAGAGATACAAACACAATTTATAGAGGTTAATCTTGGAACTGTGATGTGGAGAGTGAAAACACAGCAATTGAGACCTCAGGATGGTGGTTATATCAGTTCTATTTTCTTTCTGCAGCTAGCCAAGCATAATGACGATATAATAATAATATTAACACAGCAGCAAAGATAAACATTTTTAGTTCTAACTGTGTGCCAGACCCTACTAATAAGCTGCAAATAAACCTATAAGTTAAGTACTATAATTTATTCTATTTTATAGATGAATGACTTGAAGCACAGAGATACTAAGAAGGTTGCTGAAAATAACACAGCTTCTAGGAAATGGAGCCAGGATTTAAAAAACCATGCTTCAGTCTGTTTGGCATTTGGAAAAGGATGGAAATAGGTAAAGAAGAGTGGAATACTGGTAAACGGAACATGCCTAAAACTGAAAACTGAAGCCACCAGTATTTTTTTTTCGTTGTTCTCTTTGTGCTTCTAATCTCAGCCAGTAACCTAAAAGCAATCCTTTACTCTTCTCTCTCTCTTTCCAATATTTCTGTGCGTTCTGCACTTTCATCATTCTTAAGCCCCTTTGTTTGCTGTCTCTTGTGACGGCCTCACATTAGTCCCTGATTATCTCTTGCCTGACTTACTGCCATAAGTATCTAACTGTCCCCTTTTCCAATTTTTCCCATATCTCACAAACCATCCGCCACTCTGTAGTCAGAGTGATCTTCCTCACATGCAGTTAAACGTGACCCTGTCTTGCATAAAGACCCATCTCATGCCCCCTAGAGCCCACAGAATAAAGTCTAAATTCCTTCCCGTGGCATAAAAGACTCCATGTAATTAATGTCTCCTTTTTGTTCCACTCTAATCTCCAGTCATGTGGAGACAATTAACATGTGTTTTCCAGAAATGCTTTAAATATAGTTTATTTCTAATGATCAAAGATCTTTCATATCTACAAACTTCATAGTTTTCATGCTTTTATCCGAATCCATCTATCTGGTGAAATACTTTCATATAAACATTCAAACCAGGCCCGACCTCCTTTATGAATCCTTCCTAAACTCAGTGATAAAAATCTGTTTTTCTATTTGCAACCATAGAACCCTGTACTGACTGACTCTTAAGTGAAGTACTGATAATACTCCAAAGATTCCTTCATTTAAATCCTGACTCTGCTGGTAAGATCTTGGAAATCAGAAACATCTTATTGTTCTTGGTTATTAGCAGGGGCCTAGCACAGAACCTGGCTCTTAGTTGGGAGTGAATAAACAAAACACGAGTTAATAAGGAGAGTTGTATATGTAATTAGGAGATCTGGCTCCAGCAGTTTGTTCCTTCTATAAAAGAAAAGAAAAGAAAAAAAAAAAGAATATAACTGAAGTAAAAAAAATAAACCGCAGGTCTCTCATCAAGCCTTTCTACTGTCCAATTCATGATATAATTTAATTATATCTTGGTCAGAGAAACCACATAGGATTTGACAGAGAGTTCACACTGTGCTTGTGCCAGTGTCTGAGCTTTAATCTAATATGTGAACAGGGAAAAGTCTGAATTAAAGTTGTTGAGAACTGTCACACATGGTTGTTCTGCGCTCCCGAAAGATGCCTGGAAAGCCAGATTTGAGGGGGTGGGGGAGGAGGCAGAAAGCAAGGCAGAGAGAGAGGAAGGAGGGAGCGGGGGCGACGTGAGAAAAATCCAGGAGGGCAGAGAAGAAAACACAAGATAATTAACTGCCACAATTAAAAGGTTTCATTTTTCAAATCGCTTTTCAATCTAATTCATACTATGTGAAATGTTAAGATCTATTCCTAGACTGAATAATATGCTGTAGTACAAAATTTGGATAAATAATTACCTCCCTACTTTATCCATAAAAATATTAAGACAGAGTCATTTAATTATCATAACCATTCATGACTGGGTGCCGGTTCAGCCCTGAAGGATTGCCACTTCCTGCCCCACCTCGGAGTCTGGCCTGGAGCCTCACGTGTGAACACCTGGGGCAGAAGCTGGCCTGGCCCTTTCCAGTTCGCCCTGGAGTACAGCATGTCACACTGCTCATTTTCTGATGTGCAGGCTTTGCTCTTCCCTTAGGGAATGGGATTCTGACAGGCACTTTATCTCAACACATTGAGTCTCATATGAAATTGTCACTTTCTCTTGCCGCCTTGCTAGTTAGTTCAATACCGTGACGAGATACACAGAGTGAGATTTTATACCAAAGCCAAGCCAGGAGGCTGTTGTTTTAGGGAAGTTCACTGCTTTACACACATTTCTGAAGACCAAGAAATCAAGGAGGACAAGGGGAAAACATCCAAGCTGGGCCTTTTCACAGTAAGATGGAAGTGTTGTATTTGAACAGCTCTTTGTGTGGTCATGTGTATTATCTTGGTTAATCTCTGCAAACTATCAGAGAATCTTATCAGATGCCTCATTTTCATTATCAGGAAAATGAGGTTTTGGCAAGGAGCTGAGACCAGAGGGAGGCATCATTTTACAAGCACACTCCTCTTTGTGTGGTATTCCAGCTGATAACAGAGTTTATGAAAGTGCCAACAGATAAATGCTGAGAAACAAAAATAATTTAGATGATTAATCCAAAAAACCTAATCGTTACTACATGAAGAACATTCCAATTCATGCATTTTGGGGAAATATTCATTAAATTGTATGTCATTATGTGATGACCAAACCAATATTTCATATAATGGTCATTTCCTCTTGGCAGCTGCTCTAGCTGGTGCTTCAGTGATTAGGATTTTATAGAAATGGAACTTTCCCACTGTTTGGAATGAGGTGCACAAAGCATCTAGACACCAAGTTTTGTGTGCCACATTTTGATAAAAGTGGGCGTGGCATTTATATTTTTTAATTTCCTTAATGGGCTCTTTTTCTCTTATACTGGAAAAAATATTTATCAGATTTTGTTACTGACTGTGCATGCTTACGCCTCCTGCCTCTCATTAAATGTACTGTAAGCGGATAAATAAAGGGATAAAGCCAGGAGGACAAATAGAATGAAAAGGAAGGCAGTATAGAGACCACAGGGATGATTACCAGAAGGGAGAGGTGGGCGCGAGTGATAAGGGGAAAGGGAATATAGTCAGCAATAGTGTGATAAGTTTGCACTGTGACATTGTAAGGCACAGAAATGTCTGATCACTGTATTGTACATCTGAAACTAATTTAACCGATATGAGATTGTATGCCACCTCTACTTGCATACTTAAATTAAAAACAAACAGATAAGTAAATCAAAAGAAAAGGAAGACAGCAGCACAACATTTCAAAAGCTGCAATGTAGACAGATCAGTGGCAACTGACTTTATGGAAAGAGATCCCGGGAGTTGGCCCAGGGGAGAACCGGAAGCAGGATGATTGGTGTCAAATAACGTCAGGAATGGGAGCTGGGGCTCCACTTACCTGAGAAGTCAGTGGTACAGATGGGGCTAGAGACAGGAGACTTTTCAACTATTTGAGAAAGAAATGTTGGATGCTTTCAACCCCTCCCCCACCACCCTAATGAGTCCCTGACCCTCACCTCTCACGGCACCAAACTACTGCAAACCCTAGGTTTACTTATTTGTGACATTGAACTAGCAATACTTTGTTTTGGGCACATTAGACACATTTGAGGGTGGGGACATCAGAAACAAAATCTGGGAGTAATGGAAATCTCTTTATTGCATAAGTCATCCCTCAACCACTTTCACCACTGCAGGAAAAATTTCCAGGCAGGTGGTTGGGTGACTCCTTTATGATGAAACTCCCGACTCCATATAAAAACTTACATATAGAGAAGCTTGATGGGCAGCCGGAAATAAAATTATCAAGCTTTCTCTAGACTGAAGTACACCAGTTAACAATCTCTACAAATGAACTTAGAGACTTCAATTAGCATTTTGTTTCCTACCTCTTTAATGTGAGTCGACAGCCGTGAATCAACAGATATTGGACAAAGGGAGAATAAAACAAAGCAGATTATAAAAACAAAACCAAAAAAGCAGACTAAAACAAAGCAATATAACTGCTAACATGCCATAAGGACCTGGATAAACCAAATTAAAAAAAATAATAAATAAAAGCTATTAAAGTAGAGATAATAGAGAAAAAGAAAAAGAAAAAAAGATAGTACAGTCTTCAGAAAAATAAGAGGGACTATTATAACCATGAAAGAAGAAAAGGAGAATGAAAAGCACAAAACAAAACAAAATACACACCAAAAAAACCGTTCAGAGACCCAAAAAGGTGTTCAACACACATAATAGAATGTTTTTTTAAAAAAAAAAAATTAGTGAAAGAGTTGAAAAATGATGCTAACGTTCATAATATCTCTCAGAAGTTAAAAATAACAGAAAAAAAATGGAAAATAGGAAAATAAAAAGAAATTTAGAGGATTAGTCCAGAAAACCTAATATTTTGACATTTAGAAATTTAGAGAGAAAATGGACTTGAAGAAATTATCTTAAAAATTCCCATGTTTGAATGTCATGAAATTATAGATTTTTACAACTCAAAATACGTTCAGTGAGATGGATGCTAGAAGACCCGCCCAAGGTCCAAACTTTCCTCTATGTATTTGTGAAGAGATAACCAGTCATTTAGAAAAGTGTGCTTATCAGATGGCATCAGATTTCTCAATAGCACTGCGATCCCAAAGACAACGGGGCTTGCTTCCATTCAAATAATTTCAGATTCAGACAAACATTAATAAAGGCATTTTCATCTGTACAAGTTCTCAGTGCTTTTATTTCTCGAGTACTGTTTCTTAGGAAGATACAAAGGGACCCACTCCTTCCCTCTGATGAGAGCTGAACCAAGGAAAAAGAAATGGGACTCAGAAAAGATTTTCCAACACAGAAGAGAGGTGAAAGAAATTCCTCAGAACGATAATAAAGAGACTTGCACAGGATCAGAGTTTTATATCAAGAGGAGCAACCACTCTGGATGGGAGCAAGAGACAGAGATGCCTGAAAAAGATGTTTCAATACAATCAAGGAGTAATGTTGAGGAATTTTTTTAAAAATTTAAATGTAGTCATAGTGCTTTACACAGCTAAGCTGTTAATATTATGTGGACACTGTCTATTGTCCTAGCAAAGAATTTTGAAAGAGGGGGAAAACTGGAGTTTGCTCACAAAACTAAGTTGTATAAGTAAACTGATCACACAAAATGAGAAATCAAGAAGTAACAGTAAATGTACTTCATGTGGTAACATAAAGACCAGGAGAAAAAGCTAAACTTTTTGGAACCGATTTCCTCAGAGGAGAGAAAATTGGAGTTAGAGAGCAGCAGAGTCTATTCCTTTTCCTTATAAGCCTTGCAAAATATTTTGCAATTTCTAGCTTTATAGAAGCATAATCTTGACTGAGAAATTCAAATGTAATTAATTTAAAAATAATATTTAGTAACATTAATGTTCCAGATATCAACAAGTTAAATAAAAATGTTAAAAATTGTATAGTTATAGCTAAGTATATAAAATACCTAGCTTATGTGCCAGGCACTGTGTCTAATCTTTTATATATTCATCTCATTGTTAACCCTCAGAATAGTGCTCTGACATGAGTACCACTGTCTATTTTGTAAGCAAGTAAACTGAGGTTTAGGGAAGTGAATCAACTTCTCACAGTTCGAACATCTTCACAGTAGCAGAACTGACATTTGGGTCATGGTAAGCCTCTATATAAGGCAAATATGGAATGATTGTTATTCCTCTGTGGCATTGAATGAATGGACATACGGCTTAGCAGTTCTTCCTAAAATTTACCCTTACCTTGACCATGATTTTCCAACCTTGGGCCAATGCCTTGTAATGTTAGAAAATTACTAATGAGCAAGTTCATCCTTATAGATCAAAAAGAACAAGAAACGATTGATGAAAATAATTTATTATTCTTATACTTTTGTGAAACTAAATACAGTCATTTAATTCACATCTGATCCAACCTCTGTTTTATAAACAAGTAACATACATCAACAAAAACAAATTGGACTGTCTAAACCTCCTTCACTATTAGAGCTTTGACCATCATTTAGAAGTCTAACAATCATTGCTTTGCAAGTTATTTGTTTATAAGTGCTCTTTGAAGCATGTCTTATGACTTAATTAATTAGCTGTGCTAATTATCTGATTTTTGCAACTAGAACAGGAAAACTACTGTAATGTATTGGATGCATTTAAATTAGACTACTTATCTCAAAACAGAACAAAAAAAAAATTTTACCTGCAAAATTCCCACTTTTCAAGGAAGTCCAGCTATGCTATGTATTCATCAATCTAGAAAGTCAGAGCCATCCATGCTATTCAGCTATTAGCATGATTCTAGTTTAGTATTGGAAGGGAACTCCGTTTGAGAATAATCAAAGCTAACTCTATGTAGAGCAAGGATAGTGCTTTGAATTTAATATCTTGCTCTTTTTAACCTCACAATACTACATAGTGGGTATGTTGTTGTTATTCTCGAATCTCAGAGGTAGACATTAAGGCAGAAAGAGAACAAGCAACCCAGCTAAGGCTACCCATCTGGTAAGGAGCCAGAGCTAGGAGTCACACATTGCCACTCAGGCTTTGGCGTTTGTGCCCTCCATGTACCTCTTGGAAAAAATGAGAAATTGTGAAATAGCACATGTGCAATACGACGTTGGTGCCACATTTGTAAATTGAGTGACTTAAGTTAAATACTTTGACTCTCTGGGCCTCCATTTTTTTTTTTTTTTTATCTGTAAGTTTGGGATATTAATGATACTTAGAGGACAGAATGACAATATATGTGCGAGCAATTTGTAAATCCTTAAATCATGTAAAACACTATTTTTAAGGGAAGAAAATTCACATGACTGACATCTTCGGAGACATAGGTTACAAACTAAAACACAGACTGGCAGAAGAGCAGGAACATGTTCATAACTTCTGACCCCTGTAATTCTACAGAGCTGAATTTAAGGTTCCTTTTAAATTAGGGACAATTGAATGACAGTATGAGCTGCAGTGGAGATTGCAGAGTGTGGTAAGGCACATCAATACGCTCACCTATGAGCAATAGAAATTGAGAACTTGGAGAGTCAATGAGATTTTCAGGCTTAATAGGACAAATGTAATTAACTGAATATTAGGTCTTCTTTCCCACAGGACTGCAGAGGAAATTGGCCTTTGACAGAATAGCAAATTCAGTCAATAATCACATTGAAGTGGTGAGAATAATTCAAAGATGAAGGCCACAGTGAAATGCACCAGAGAATGTATGCTCCCGGATACTGTGCTCATTCTCTTGGCTCGAGCATTGCTAAGTAATAGATTTTTTCATAATTCACAAAATTCTTAAACTTAGAAATTATAGCCTTTGAAGGTCCTAGGTGGCTATTAACCTCATAATGAAATACAGCTCTTTCAAGCTCAGGAAGGAAATCTATATTTTGGACTCTCCCACTACCAGGTGTATTTTAAATAAAAATAAATAAATAAAATGGCAAATACAACTTGAATAAAGAGTTAGGTCTTTTAATCACTGAAAACATATTACTTATTTAGTTAATTAGCAGCTGGCACATCAAATGATATTTGATGCCAATTCTGGTACAAAACAGAACATTGAAAAATAATTTATGAGTAGGTAGGAAAAGCTTTTTAAGTAAATAAAGATCAGTGAAATTCTGTAATTGGTTTGTGGTTCAAAATGTGTCAATTTAATCTGATTTCAGCATAGAATTATGTCAGCTCTTTGAGAATTATAATCATTAATGGATGGTTCTAACACTATCTCCACTATCAAAGCCTTCAATCGGTAATGAAGCAGAGGGGAGAGAATTAGTATGAAATTCAGTATTTCACTGTTGGCTCAATATTTGTTTTGAGTTCAGAGTCCATAAATAAGAAAAGCTATTTTGTATAATTTTTTTTTTTTTTTTACATTTACAGCTTTGATGTCTTGCTGTTTATGTATATGGTTGAAATCCCTAAGGACTAAAAATATTTTTAAAAATTGTTAGGTACAAAGATTATCTCTATTTTTTTAAGATCTTGTGTATGCTGGTCTTGCCAGCATTTTACCCATAATACCATGCTGAATATGCAAAAGTGAAAAAGGTATAAGAACAGATGGAAAAATAACTAAATTGTGCTAAACTAGGCACTTAGGAGGAAGCTAGCAGCTGAAGGTATGCCAAAAGCTACAAAAAATGAAAAAGCAAACTTACAGAAATTGAATAGAATATGTGGCATCTGTCTTCATGGTCAAAATTGAAAGGAAAATTGAAGAGAGCATCTAAGTGTTATTGAAATTTCCAAGAGCAGATTCACAGAGTCTTCTCACTTTTAACTGTCTCCCACCAAAAAGAAAAAAAAAAAAAAAAAAATTAAATAAAAAAGAAAAAAAAAAAGGAGAAAAAATAAATTGCTTTAAAAAAAATCTGAAGACAGTACGTTCTTGAAGATGTAACCCAATTTTTAAATGTTCTTAATTTGGTCATGTGAAAATATGAACCTATTTTTTGTTGTTGATATTTGGGTAATATTCTGTGTGTCTCTATTCTTGTTACTGACAAGTCAGAAGGCTTCCATAGCAATTTCAGTTATTTAAAATGAAATGAAAAGTTAAAATTCCAGTCATATGCACACACATCACCTTTCTTTTACTTAGTCCACTGCTGTGTGTGTGTTTGCATATCTGTGTATGTCTATGGTTGTGATGGAGTCTGCTATTTTATTGTTCCTTTCTCCCCTTTTCTGTCTCAATCATCTAAAAATAGGAGAGCATCTAGAGTTTACATAATATACCTGGATGTCTCTCTAACATCTTCTTTTGTCTGTTACTTCTCTTTTGGTAGACACGAATGACTATCATTGACCTCTGTGTGTGAAACATCTAAACAGTTGCTTTCCGGTGGGGAGCACTTTGAGATCTGGCAGGGGAGTACATTCTTTAGTTATCTTAGGTAGGGGATTTACTCTGACTTAACCTGCTCAAACTTAAAAAAAAAAAGAAAAGAAAAAAAAATTCCAACATCCTCCCTCAACAGCTGCGATTTTACTAAGTTAATTCTAGTTCTGTGTAACGGTCATGCTCTTTCCTTCCTCCATATTTCTGCATGTACCTTTCTTCCAACCTGAGATGCTCTCCTACCTTCCCCTAAAACTCATCAAACTCAGTTCACCTGGAGAACTTTTGTTCAATTCAAAATTTACTTCAAAACTCTTTATTTCTGGAGTCTTTCAAGATTGATTTCCTCTAGACATTATGATTGCTTTATGTTATTTTATGATTATTGCTCTTATTGTTAATAGTATTTTAAATTTATGGTGTAAAGCAGTGTGGAAAAAACTCTGAAGATAAGCAAGAAATGACTTTTCATAACAACTAAACAAACAATTTTTTCGTTATGGTTGGCAAAAAAAAAAAAATAGGACCTTCATTTTTGCTTCAGTTGTTTTTTAGGTGAAATGGATCAATTATCCCACACATCATCTCTGAGATTACATCTAGCGTACATATTTTGAAAAATTTGAACAAGCTCTTTTTGTTCCCTTTTGTGGAAAAAGAAGTTTATAATTGAAGAAAAACATTATTGTTTTGGTCCAAATTAAAAAAAAAAATTATTAACATTGTTCTGGCTTCCTTTTCCCTTGAGTTGTCTCTCATCTACCTCCTCCTACATTTTTAGTGAAAGAGATTTTTGTTATACATATATAATTGTATGTAGACATATAATTTTTATTGTTTATATGGTTATACTACACATATATAGACATATTCACTTTATATATACACCTAAATGTACTCTAATTGCAGCAATATAGTTATTAAGCAAATTGAATCCAGTTTTAATGCCTTAACTGTCATGTTCATCTTAAAAATTATTTGGGCTAATTAAAGAGGTCATGTGTTTTCTCAGTTTTTAAGCTAGAGATTAGATGGGTAAAATCAGCTTCTGTGATATCAAAAGAAAATGAGCTCTTAATTTTATGTTATTCTAACAAGGTGATATACAGCTAAGCATCTTTTACCACCACCAAATTTAATTTGATTTTGCTAGAGAAAGTTAAAATTTTCTCATAAACGATGTTTAATTTAAAACAAGCGAACAAACAATTGTTTGTTTACAATTTTAGGCAATTTTTAAAAAGTGAAATCAGTAGGTCATAGTCTTTTCAAACACTCTAACACAAAGGTTAACACATTACAAGCCAGGATATAAGAGTTTTTTCTTAATCTCAAGACTGATGAAAATACTAAATACATTATAGATGTTTGTAAAATGCAAAGAACATCTGGCAAACAGCACAGTAAAAGTGTGAAAGGGCTTTTCTCCAGAATTCAGGAGAAATAAAAATTCAATCACATACATATGTTGCAAAGGAAGATATGATTTTATTTTATTCATTTGTTTATTTATGTTTAGGCAAGGCAACCTTTGGTTGACCTCACAGATTGCAAGGATCTTGTTAGTTTACAATCCCTTATTTTTTAATTTTTTACACCTACAGCACCTGGTTTTCCTAGGTGGTCTCTCATCCAAGTACTAACCAGGCCCAACCCTGCGTAGCTTCTGAGATCACATGGGATAGGGCTTGTTCAGGGTAGCATGGCGTAGACAGAAAGTATGATTTTAATGGTTCAGACATAACCATGAGAAAATATAAAAATACAAATAATTTTCATTACAGAAATTAGGTATTCAAAACAATGTCAGAAAGAATACCTCGAAGATTGAAAATATTGGCTTTGGAGTTGGGTGGACCTGAATTTAAAGCTTGACTGTAACACTTTTAAGAGTATGAGCATAAACAAGTTCTGCAACTTCGTGCGATTGAGTTTTACCCATATGCCAAATGAGGATAACCCAGAACTCATAGGAATTTTATATGCATTCATAAAATAATGCACGAAAAGCACATAGGATGTGATCTGAGGTATAATAATTGCTCCACAAGTACTTGAAACAGAAATCATAATCACAGAATATCTAGAACATAACAATGATAGAATTTTTATAGATTACAATCTATATGCTGTGGTAAGATGTATATCTAGAATAATATAGTATTCAACACTTTCATTACTGAAGACACAGAATAAAAGAAATTAAATATATTGGTTATAAAGTTAAAGAAGATTAAGGAAAAGAAAAACGACAATAAAATATAATTAAACATGAATAATTGAATACATTCTTAAAGTAAGAGTATCAAAATAGCCAAAACCCTTTTTTGAACAAATTTTAAAAATCAATTAATTAAAATAAAACACAGAGAATAAGACCTCAAACACAAGCTTATTGGGATTAAAATAATAATATAGTTTCATAATATCATGTTAATAAATTTGAAAAGTTGAATGATATGATTTTCAGATAATATTTGTTTCAAAATTTATTTTCTAATATTGACTTATTTGTGAAAAATAAGCAATCCATTACTCATTCTTAGATGGACTCTTTCAGAATTCAATATATGATTATTTTATCATTGTTAATTTTAGATAGTCAACAAATTGAGGGAAAAATCAGGTTTTTTTAATGTTTTCATAATGCTGATAACAATATATCAAGACATGAGACAAAAATCGTGAAAGAAATCTTTCTATTTTACCTCAAAAATGTGTTGTAAATTTAGCCTGTTCCAGCTGTGTCGATTCTTTTGCTGTTCCTCAGTAATGCCAGGTATGTTCCCACATGCTTCCCTCTGTCGGGAAATACTCCTTTCTGGATAATTCCTTCACTCTTTTCATATCTTTAATAAAATTATATTTTTTTCAGTTTTTTTTTTTTTTTCAAAGTATTGTGTCAGTTATGTTTGTTTCCTTGTGCTTTCAAGTTCACCCTTCATTTGCTGGCCGTGAGAAAATGGAGCGAAGCTCTTTAAATATATCTATTTTTCTTGTCAGCTGGTCCATGTTAACCTTTGTTAGGAGAGGACAGTCAAGAGATAGTATAAGAGAAATGGTTTTTAATTTTTTAATTTTTATTTTTAAATTAGAGTTGACATGCAATGTTTTATATTCATTTCAGGTGTGCAACATCATCCATAAAAAAAAAAAAAATGAAATCTTACCATCTGCAATGACATGGATGGGCCTAGAGGGTATTATACTAAGTGAAATAAGTCAACAGATTAGGACAAATGCCATACGATTTTACTTATATGTGGAGAAAGGAGGTTTTTTTTTTTGGTTTTTTTTTTGTTTTTTTTTTTTTTGTTCTTGCTTCCAGTATGCTTTCTCAGAGGCTCCTGCAGAATGAGAGGCTTTTCCAGAGTTTAGTGACTCCTTCGTAGTGGCTTCTCCAGCACTAGACTTTGATAGCATAATAATTTTCCCCAGTTCTGGGATCCTGCAGAGCTTTATGGTCAGCTCAGCAGAGGCAAGGAACTTTCAACACCACCTTCAGGACATTTTGTCTTGGACATCATTCCCCAGCATCTTAAAGGGTGGATTCCAGCAAGTTCCATAATCTCAGCACTGCGGTGGTTTCTCAGCTGCTCACTGTATCATAGCCATGCACTCTCAAACAATGTCTGGATTGTCATTTTACTTTGTAAGTTATACATTTACGGTAGTTGTCACACTAGTTACAATTAGAAAAATCTGCTTCAAAAATCAGTATTATTAAATATTTTTTAAATATAGCTGTGATATATTTTTATATCTTTTCATGTTCTTTAAATAATTACTTTCCTATTTGCATCAAATAGTACTTTTGTTGTGGTTACAACTACTCTCTGCTCAGCCATTCTGTGTGTAATGGATAACACATGAAAATTTGAAATTCTTAATTTTGCTATATTTCTGAAGAGTCTGTTGATTTTTATAGTTTATTATTTTGTTTACTGGTTTAGTAATTGATTATTTAGCTACATAGCCAAATACATGTTTAATAAAGGAAATGCATTATTTTTCTATAACTTAAATTGGAAATTAGTCAAATAAGTAGATAAATATATTTTTAAATACTATAACATTTTTTTAAAAATAATAAAATCCTAGCAATCTGGGAAAATGAAGGTATGGAGAGAGCAGTTGGGTGTGTGTGGAGAGAGAGAGACAGAGAGAGAGACAGAGAGACAGACTTTCAGAGAAACAGATAGAGATTGAGGCTCTGGGGACAAATTGTACTGAGCATTCTCTGCTTCCTATTATTCTTTGAGCAATTCTTTCAGAAAGCAATGGCCTCGAGCTGAAAACTAGATTTTTGCCATTGTGATCAAAACCCAGTTGCCCAATACTGCTAATGTCTTGTGTGCTAGAATAATAATAATAAAACAGCAGTACTGAAGGTGTTCCCGCTCGTATTCATTCGACAGTGAGAAAATATAGTATGCTTTGGTTGTAATTGCTGTCAAACATTGAAATTGCCCTTCCATGCACATTTATTCTAAAATGATTTTCTCTGTAATTCGTAATGGTGTTGCTAGCCAGTTAATAACCAGGAAACATTTTAGGTAAAGTGGTAGTCTTTCATGTTGGAAATCTTAGGTCTAAAAATACAGATAGGCCACAGGCTGATTTATAGCAGTGCTGATAGTTATTTACTGTGTTATCATGAAATAACTCTGTTGTATTTTTGTGATTTACTAAGTGCTTTATGTAAAATTTTGAGTGGTGATTTAACACAGCTCTCTAAATCCTCTCTACTTGGTGGCTCCTGATGCTAATGCTGATTTATGATGTCACACTGAAGATGAGAGGCTTCCATATAAAAAAGATCTTTTACAAGTAGGAATCTTTCTATGGCAGTCATGCTAGACATTGAAAGGGTCTCATTCAGGGGCTAAAATGCCAACAGACATGGCCAGGGACTACCTCTGGAATTACTGGTCTCCACAGATGTCAAAATCCCATCTAATCTTTCACAGCAAGACCACCTCTGAAGCTCACTGAACTTCCCATGCATCTTGAGAAGAGCTCCAACCAAATTTGAAAGAAAGCAATAGGTCTATGATAGGTAATAAGCCAGTTTAGTATTCTCTCTCTCTTTTTTTTCCTTGTTATCCAACAAATCCAAATGATTATACAGGTATATTTCCCTGGTTTGGAAGAATCAAGTTATTGGGTATGATATGTTCTATTCCATATTTTGGAGATTACAGATGGTACATCAAGTTATCCCACCAGCATATGTAGCAATGATCAACAGTTTTGTCTATTATAATGGTAGTTTTAAATAGATAGCAATTAGTCAGTTAATGTGATCAATCCAAGTAAATGATAGGCCATGGCTGAGTAAAAGCCTTATTAATGATTAATAATAATGTTACTGTCAAATTGCCTGGCTGAAGGTGCTGATGCTATTTTGGATCTGTTTATTTTTTTCATATTTTAAAACATGACCAATTTGGATAATTAGATTTTTTTTTTAATGATAATGAAAAGAACTGAAATTACCCCCAATTTTTTGTTTGTTTAAAGCCGAGGAACGAATAAGTAGATTCTGAGAGTCATCTTATTTGTTACTCTCGAGAACCAGCATCCTAGACTATATCCACTTGGAAACTATGGGTATTAATTTTTTTGTGACTCTGCTACCCATTATTCTTAGAAAATAAATGTACCCTGCTGCTCACTTGATTGAAAAACTCAGTCAAAATGAATCTTAAGGTTGTTCTAGCTTATGTTTACAGATACAGGTTAACTTATCTTGTTAGTAAATCTTATAGCACATCCATCATCAATAAATTAGTAATGTTATTGGATATAACTTCTGAATTTTGAGGTTTGTCATCAGAATAAATGAATAATCTGTTTAAAAATCTTTTACACAATTTTAGCTTTCTTTTATTTTTCTAAATATAGAACTCTGTAAATTAAGCTATTTACTTTTGAATATTTTTAAAGGGCAGTTTTATCATAATTGTTTATATGCATCAGTATATCAGTCAGTTCACACATATAACTTTAGGTAAATTATATTTTATTCCCTCTGTAACTCTCTTCCTGCTTTTTTTTTTCCTACTTATTTCACTCAAACACTGGTCTCTGGTATGTCTTAGCTTCTGTTTTTATGCTGGAAACAGATTTCCTACCTTGATGAATGAGCTCTGCCAGAGCTTATATACTTTGATGCCCTAGGACCTCTTGGAGTAATAATGAGAACTGCTGCTTTCTAATAGATATTGCTGTTAACTCTTGTGAGAAAAGTGATTTTACAAAGTGATTTATGGACTACACAAAATGATTCCCAAACGGATTTGATGACTGACAAGTAACAATAATTTACCAGTTGATATTAAACTTACATAAATGGAAAGTTAATATAGAAGACTGATCTTTAAAAATATTTTTGTGCTGACATATCTAAAATGAAAAAATCTAAGTCTTATATCTTAATGGCGTGCAGCCTTGGAAATCAACTGTTTGTAGTATGAGTAGCCAAATATTTGATGGCTGGGATAGCTCATAGATAACCTTGAGAGAATAATTATATACAAACCACCCAGTTCCTTGCCCTGATTGTTTTCATCCCAGTGGTCTCTGAAATTTGTATTCCTCTACCTGTGATAATGGCATTTATTATCAGAACACAATAGGAAGTGCCACATACCCTTCTAATAATGCCTTGAACCACAGCCTGGCCTTCAGAAATAAAATAACGTCTGATCACATCAAGCACAGTCTAAAAAGGAGATTATCTCTTTGCTTTGTAAAAGTGGAGGGGAAATAAGTTTAAATGCCCACTGGATGACAAGTGAGTGAGTGAGCGTGTCCTACTAAATCCTGGCAACAGAGCTATGACTTGGGATGTGTGTGTGTGTGTGTGTGTGTGTGTGTACACCAAAATTCCAAGGGGAAAAGCAATATGTCCTAAATCCATAGAGCTATTAAATTTGGAATTAAAATCTAGTTCAGTCTAACTTTATTACTGATGTTCTTTTCATTATTTTAGTACAGGTATCAACATTTTTGATTTATTATTGTGGCTATTATTGACTTGCTGTGGAAAGAAAACACATTTTAAGGAAAAGCATATTAATTTTTAAAAATTTGTTTTCTTATGATTGCTATGTGATTGACTAAGGAAAGCAAAAAACAAGCACCTGCTTTCTGCACCAGTAAAAAATACAAAAGTTTTTAAAGTATATTCTGTGAAGGCAAGTTCTTTGGAGATTTCTGAAGAGGAAGCAGTCTAGAGGTTTAGGCCTTGCATTTGCCACTTCATGCTACTCCCCTGTACCTTTTTGTCTGAAGATTTTGTTTGGTAAAAGCTCTAATTAACTCATATTAAAATGGAATTGCTGATCACGTACATGCTCTTCATTTTATAAACAAGGCAGAATTATCAGAGATTACCCAGATAGTTAGAGGGAGATCTTGGACTCATAATTATGCTCCTGAGACCTTAAACAGAGCTCTGTGCACTTCAGCAAGTTACTTCTCTGATATTTGACTAGCTTTGGAAATGGCAGATTTTAAAGGCTATGAATCCAAATGCTTGTACATTTGGCTTTTCCTTTGTACATTTTATAATAGCTCAGTGGCTGTAGAGAAGGTAATCTGCTTCTCAGTGTGCACGTTCTTTTACTACAGGCGATAATCTACCGAGTTCTGGAGTTCCCATAATATAAGCAACTCCCTTTGTGACTTTCAATTGCTGTAGGTCTGTAATGGTGCTTGGCACTTTAATAATTAGTCTACAGGGAGCTTTAATAGAGTAGGGCAACTGTTTTAATTAACTTAATCCCCAGAACATGAGTTGACCATTAGACATCAAATCACAGTTTAGCTCTAAGAGTATTTGAACTCGGAGGAAATCACATTTGTAACTACAGTGGGGATCACATTATCTTCTGTTATAAAACAATGCAGCTGCAGCCGATCTGGATACACTGGCCTCTGACACTGTGGTAAATGAAGTCATTATTTCCATTGGAATGGATGTATAATGGAAACAGCTTAAGAGTTTGGCTTTAGGTAGCGTAGAAATGATGTGTGCTGGCCTAATTTATGGGGAGCAAAAGACAAATAGAAAGGAATGGCCATTTTAAAACTTGCAGCATGCATATTTTCAACTGAGTAAAGAAATGCATGTTACAAAGTGACTCAGAAAGCTAATTTGGCTCAAAAAGAACAATATTGAAATAGGGAATTTTTATGCTCTGATAACTTACTTTATGTTACTTTTTTAAACTATGGGACTGAATGTTTTAGTCACTCATTTATTTATTTAAGCACCTTTATTATACATAAACTCTATATAGGGAAAGTGCTAGGTGCAGAGGATACAAAGAAAATTATTGGCAACCATGGTAAAATCACAAGCGAGACTTTACAAAATATTTTTTCATGTACATGAGAGAAATTTGCTCTCACAACAAATTGAAGTTGTTTTTTTTAAAAACTGATTTCTATATTTCTGCATTCCATATATATTTTAAATATCTATTATATGAGGCAAGGTATTAGGTAGGCACTAGGGGTCTAAAAGGATAAGACACGTAAGATAACCTCCAAGACTTAAAGTGAAGTAGATCAGACAAATCAGTATAGGGGCAATTAAAACTGCGTGATTAAATTGGATAATAATGTAAATTATAGGGTGCTACAGAAAGACATAGGAAGAACACATAGTCCTAAGAATCTAGAAGTTTCAGGGATGACATAATATTTGGATTAAAAAACTGAAGATCAAGAGGCAGTAATGAGGCCTCGAGTTGGGTAAAGCTGTTCCAGGAAAAATGAGTACATGCGCAAGGACCCAGATTCAAGAGAATATTTACCTCATTTTTAATCTTAAAGAGATTCTTGCTGCTGGAATAGAAAGTATGAAGGTGAATCTAGAGGAGTGATTATATCATGAAGACTCTAATATTCTTTGCTATGAAATTTCTACTTAATCACAACCAGCATATAAAGTTGCACTGAAGAATATTAAGCAAGATAGTTTGTAAGGAATAAAAAAGCAATCAGAGTCTACGGCCATGCCACCCTGAATGTGCCCGATCTCATCTGATCTCAGAAGCTAAGCAGGGTTGGGCCTGGTTAGTACTTGGATGGGTGACCCCCTAGGAAGACCAGGTGCTATAGAGGTTAAAAATAAAATAAAAAAAAAAACAAACAGAACAATATGCTTTCTAGACTTGGTGGTTAGGTCTGTTTAATTCTGCGGTTTAACTCAAAGGCATATATGGTTTTAAATGGGTTTAACTCAACTCACACCTAGAAATTAATAGTAATGAAGATGATGTTTGGGGTACTATCTCACAACTTTTTTTAGTTTTCTATATGCTCAGAAAATATGTGGAAAAGATGGTTTTGTTTATTGAATGGCTTCTTGAAAACTCCAACCAATGAGAATCAGAGAATGAGAAAGGAATCAGTATTACAATCACACCTTCTGGCAACTGGATAAATAACTGTTCCATTTTTGAAATCAGAGAACATATCAGGAGGGACAAGTTTGGGGGAATATGGGAGTTTCTGTGCTTTGGACAATGCCAGGACTCTTGAAGGACATCCAAACAGAGGTGACCATATGAGGACCCAGAGCTTAGTCTCACCACCCTATGTCCAGTCTGCACGAGATTGGTTCTGACATCTCTAGTCCAAAGAGATGTTTTCACTTCTGAGCCATTTATATCATACTTTTGATAAATAATAATATACTGATTTATTAGTCTGTAATAACTCTGAAGACACATTTTTTTGTTTTAAATATTATGCTGTTTCCAAGATATGTTGAAAATATACTTATTATGTGTATGCATGGTCCTAGGCATTTTCACATGTATTATATCATTTTCTTTTCCAAACAAACCTCTGAAATAAGTGTGATTATACCTTAACAGATTAAAGCATGCTTCCTATTGATATTGACATGAATTATAGTATCATAGAGAAATAGAATATCAGATATGGGAAAAAAGCCTTTAAGTAACAGAATGCATGATGCCTTAATGGATTCTTCAATATTTCTGACATGACTTCATTTAGTATGTTATATTACCTCCACTATAATATCAAGAATATTCGTTCCATTTTTGACATCTTTGACATTGTTAAAATTTTTCTTGACTTTCCACCTGTCATCCCAAACATTACTTCTGATGTCACATAGTTAAGTGTAGCTCTCTTCAATAGTCATTTAAATTTCTGAAGATGGACATCAGGCTCCTGGTAAAACTCATTTTAAGGGAACAAATATCCCCAGGGGCCTTGTTGTAGTTAAGCACTTGGGTGATACAATTTAGGGTCACTGACTCAACAGGTTAGATGAACCTGCAAAATAGTGAGTCTAAGGATAGGCAGAGTGATTTTTGTGCCTAATCAAAGTTAATGAATGTACCACCAGAACTCAGAGAAAAGATCCCTATATTCTCAATCAGATATTAGGGAAAACATTAGAAAAGAATAGCTATTTTAGATGAGTCTTAAAAGATACAAAGCCTAGGCACAGCATGAGGCAATGGGAAGTGTAGGATAAAAATAGCTTGCAACGTATGGCCTGTTCAGAGTTTTTAATGATTATTTGTTCCAGGGTGTTTATAAGAATATAAAAGGGGGTGGGATTAGAAAGAAAGTATGAGTGCAAACAGAGGGATGTCTGAAATGTCTTGTTAATAATTTAAGATTTATAGTAAGATATGAATTATCATTGTAGGAGTTGGAAGTATGATTTGACAGTAACAGCAACGTGAAAAAATGATTGGATAAAGAAGATGAGTTATATATGGATTACCATTCAGCCATTGAATTAAATCTTGCCATTTGCAACAGCATGAATGGGGAAGTACCGTGTGGGCATTATGATAAGTGAAATAAGTCAGACAGAGAAAGACAATACCATATGATCTCACTTATATGTCGAACGTAAAGTAAAACAAAACAAACAAACAAACCTAGCTCATAGATACAGAGCATAGAGTGATGGTTGCCTGAAAGTGGGGGTGTGACGTGGGAGAAGGGCTCAGAAGGTACAAACTGCCAGCTATAAAAGATGAGTAATGGAGATACAATATACAACATAGTGACTGTAGTTAATAATACTGTATTGAATATTTGAAAGTTGCTTAGAATACTTTTCCCATTTTAAAGATGAAGGAACAGACATGTCGAAGTTAGAGTGTAACGCACATAGAAGTGGCAGAGTTGACCGTTAAACCTGGAGAATCTAGCTCTTTGAATCAGCATTCTTTACCTTCCCCACTTCATGGCTTCCCTGGAGAGTTGGTGGCCATTGCAAAGGAAATGAAGTGTTGGGCATTAGAGACAATTAGAGGCATCAGATTCTTAGGACTTAGGCATTACTTTGGTATAGAAGTAGGGAGAACAAGGAAAAAGTGAGGAATTGAGATGATTTCAAGATTTTTTTGCATGAGAAAAATAATTTTGTAGATATTGAACCAATAAAAGAGAAATGAGAGTATAGGTAGCTTGTTTTATAGCTGTTCTTTTTTATAATAAATATTGTTCGGGTTGAGTCGTTATCAGCAAGACATCTGAGTGGTGATATTTAGCAGTTTAACTAGTTTTTGATGCTTCATTTATTTATAAAATCGCTAGATTAACATTTTGGGAGATTCCATTTAACTTTATAAGTAGTCATAATCATTTTTAAATGATAATAAAAAATAAACACTCACACAGACACACAAACAAAGGCATAGTCCAGTCATTCTGAGTAATAAAAGGCTGAGAGGTATTAATTAGTGATTCAGAACAATGATCTCAGGAACATTGTATTGTAATGTTACCAGATTTTAATAAGGGTGAGAGAAGTATTCATGAAATTGTTTTATTATATTTGGCCGTATCTCTAAAGCTGTTTAGGAATATGTATCTGCAATAAAATCTGTGAAATGGTTTGAGCTACTTTGTAACATCTTCTGTGGTAGTTTGAAATACTTGTCCTGATTCTTAACCTATTCTTGTGTGCAGATCCATTACCATGTAATTTTGAAGTAACTTCTGTAAAAAGCGAAGTATAAACTACTGCCATTGACTTAGGGTTCTGCCCTAAGACATGTGTTGGTTAATAGGATGTGGGCAGAAATGACTGAGCACAAATTCCTAGCTTAATCCTTAAGAGACCTTGCATAATTCAACTAATCAGCCTGTGCTTATACCTTTATCATAAAAAGAATGGCCTCAGCCATCTCCAGAGACCATAGCAAGAGAATGAAACATATGGAATGGAGTCTCACCGGCTCACCCTAGCATAAAGTACAGCTGCCCCCACCAACCTGCAACACACTTGAGAAAAATAAATCCTATTGTCTTATACCATTGAATATGTAAAGGTTTTACACAGCAATAGTTGACTAAAACACTATCTCTGTAAATACATCTGAAAGCTCTTTTTATATTAATGGAAGAAAATATTTGCTTACTTATGATAGAAATAATTAACATGAAGAGTTTTCTGATTTGTTAAGAGCTTGTTTGAAAAATAGGGAAAAAAATTATGAGTTTCCAAACAAAAAGAGAGAAAGAGAGAGACACAGAGAGAGAGAGAGAGAGAGAGAGATTGATTGATTTTGCTGCACAGAGGTATAATCGATATGCAGCCTTCCTCCCTGGTACTTTATAAAGGAGAGAATGCCTGGGTTAACCAATTGATCTATTTTAACAGAAGGCTTCCTTGCGAGTTGGTTTTCTGAAGTAGGATACTGACTTTGATTTTTCAGGGTAACCCTTACAGTATTATCAATTTATCCTGTTAGAATTGTTAGAATTTTGGCTTCCTCGCAAGGGCCCAGAAGTCTTTTAAAGAATGTCTTGAAACATAACCCTCAATCTCTTCATGAAAGCTCTGGAAGTATAAAACAGTTAAATGTTAAAATAACTATAAAATAGTTAAAGCATTTTTAGGATTCCAAAAAGTACACTAGAATTTGGAGCTCTATGTCCCTAAATACTCATATCTAAGACATGGTCATGCTTTCATAGATTCAAGTCTCAGCTGAGATAGGATAATTATATTTCCAGGTGCATCTATAGCAGAGGAGAAGGCGTAACCGAAACAGCCATCTCCTCTGCCATCACTGACTCTGTCTAGAAGCTCCATCTTCACTCCTGATCCTGGTCTCTTTTTAGGTTGGGCAGTACCAAGTGCAGCAATGTCCACATCACAAATCGTTAAATCTGTTGGAACAATCCTTGTGTTTTAAGGACTCACAAGGACCTTTGTATACCATTCAATACATGTTCTAAATCAGGATCACAGGTAATCATTAAAAGAATTAAAAAAAAATACTAGAATTAATTAAACTTATTTTTGTTCTACCTGAGCAAATTGGATTAAAAATATATATAAAGAGAAAGATAATTCTTATAGTTCTAGTTTCTGGTACCAGTCCCAGGCATAATACTAAAATTGGCAAAGTACTCTCTTTTTTTTTTTTTTTTTTTTGTTTTCAGGAGATAAGGAACAATACTGGAGGTGGCAGTTGACTATGAACCTGCCTACCACTCTGACATCCCTTTATGCATAGCCTACTCGTTCATCCTCTACATTCATGTATTCTAGTCACTTAATAAATATGTGTTGAGTGTAATGCATCAGGAATGGTCCTAGGCTCTGGAGATACATCAGAGCTAAAAATCAGATAATGATTTCTGTCCTTGGGGAGATCTATAGTAACCAATGAACAATAGATAATGAAGTATGTCATGTTAAGAGGTTATAATGCTATAGCCAGAGACATCTGGGAAGGGAATTGAAGAGTCTCGGGCAGAGGTTAAAAGTGGTTGACTCTACCAGTTTCATTGAGAAAGTGACAGAGACATAGACATGTATTAAAGGGAAGGAATTGACCACAAGGGAATCTAAATGAACAATTAGTGCAAAGGCCCTGAGGCAGAGAGTGCCTAGTAAATTCCAGGAACCTCATAGTTATGACATGTAGTGATCATGGAGGAGCGAAATGAGAGATGACATCGGGAGGGAATGAAGCGTCAGATTGTGTAGAGCTCTATAAAGTGTTGTAAAGACATGAGCTTTCACTTTGTGAGAAAAGGGGTTGGCACCAGAGGGTATGAAGCAGATGAATGACATGTAAGTTCTTACTCTTTAAAATAATCACTTTGGCCCATAATGTCGAGAAGGATTATGAAAAGAGAAAGAATCCAAACTGGGAGACCAATTAGGAAGTTGCAAGAATCCAGAGAAGTGATGGTTACTTAGTCCGGAGAGATAGCGATGGGATATACAGAGAAGCATTATGAATCATTTTTGAAGGTAGGGATAATGCAATTTCTTTCTTTTTTAAAATAATTTTTGAAATTACAGTTGAAATACAATATTATATTAGTTTCTGGTGCAGAATAAAGTGGTTAGACATTTATATAACTTACAAAGTGATCCCTCTGATAAATCTAGTACCCATCTGACACCATACAGTTATTACAATATTATTGACTATATTTTCTATGTAGTACTTTACATTCCCATGACTATTTTGTAACTACCAATTTGTACTTCTTAATCCCTTCTCTTTTTCACCCCCAGCTCCCCTCCCATCTGACAACCATCAAAACATTCTCTGTTTCTATGAGTTTGTTTCTGTTATGTTTGTTCATTTTATTCTTTAGATTCCACATATATGTGAAATCATATGATATTACCTGATCGAATTAGAGTATGAGAGAAAAAAAAGAGTCAAAGGTGTCTCTAAAGTTTTGACTAAACAGCTAGAAAGAATGTATTGACATTGGCTGGGTTGAGAAAGACTATGGATATACTGGGTTTAGTAAGTGTACAGGAATGTGTTCTGGGCACTCCTCCCTCAGTTTTCCAGAACCTTTATGCAATCTTTCCCATGCCAGTCTGTAATGTCAGACACTCTGTTCTTTAAAGATCCCTATTAGACAATCTGAAAAATTAAAATTGAGACTTCCACAGAAGTCACACAAAAACTCATCTCAAAAACTCCTGTTGCCCCAGGCTGAGTTAACCATCGTAATGTCCACAGGAGCCACGTATTTCTAACCAAATGAGCAATGTAAAAAGTGATCATCTTAGGCCAACTATCAAGTAAGATTAATGCTAACATTAAATGGGTTCTTTTGAAAAATCAGAATCTCAAAGTGACCCCTAAATCACACTATGTGTCTCGTCTCCTACCGTGATGTTGAACCAGGCCAGCACTGCCAATTGATTTATTAGACACAATCTAAGGACCCAGCTTAGGACCCAGTGCTTTAATTTATTGTAAAAATCAGAAAAAGTACATTAAAATAATCAGCCTGGATTATATTTATCTTTATACCAAAACAATTATAAAATGCCCTTTTATTGTTTATTTACTTAGTTGAAGAAGAGGCCCATGAAGGCAAAAATGCCGAGGGCGCTGGAAAGTCATAAGACTCGGAAGGCCAGGTTCGATTTTGACTGTACTCCATACTACAGTCACCAAGGATTATTGAGTTTATTCTCTTGCACCAGACCACTCAGCTCTATATCATCAGAGATCTGAAACTCTTTATCTCAAAATACTCTTTCAGAGGAGTATTCGTTTATAATGACACCATGCTCGATTTCTGAATATTGTCTATTAACTCTTGATCACAATACGTTATTTATGGGCTCTAAAATAAAGCTTTTGAATTTAAGCATTAAAGAAATACAGAGAAACCTAATAATATTTCCCTCGTTAACAAACCAACGTTTCTCTCTCTTTTTTTTAATGAAATTCTTCTTTGCTATTCTCTGCAGAGTTGAGAGTTAGAAATATAATTTAATAATCAAGGAAAATTATTGCAGAAAGGATTGTTGTAATCTAAAATGGCAGATAAATGCAATCCCATATCAGATAATCCACACGGTTGGCAAATCCATATTTTGCTAACTTCGAGGAGTCTGAAAAGGATTAATGGACAGTGGTACAAATGAAAAACAAAATGAAACAACAGTGCCAAATCTGTGCCTTTTTGTAAAGTGAGCCAAAAAAAGATTTTCGACTAATTAAAAGAGGCTAGGCACTCTTCACTCACAGCTATAATACTTAAGTGAAAATGAATACTAGGCCTGGGCAAAAAGTTAGGCTATTCTTTACCATTATCTGTTAACTATTTATTTATTTTGGGGTTTTTGCTTGTTTGCTTGTCTTTGTGTATTAATAGCAGAATCAAGAATTAAGGCTTTCTTCATTCATTTGATGAACTTTCTAAAAAATATTAGCGATAGTTTGTCCAATGACAAAATGCCCTTGAGTGCTCAGTCTAGGTCCACCAGATGCCCCCCAGAGCCACGCATTTACCCACACTCTTTCCTTCTACTGTTTCTTCCTCTTTTCTCTCCTTTTTCCCTCTATGAGAGGTGATGTAACCTGATGAATAAGAAAATTAACTCCAAACGGTTTTTGACCATGTACATTACCCACCCACCATGGCTTCCTGCCATAGTTTTATTCATTAAATAGGCTTACTAAGAGTAAACATCCCACAGATTTATTTTGAAGTTTAAATTTGATCATTTATAATTAGCACAGAGCTTGACATAGCACAAATTGCTGAATAAATATTAGTTATTTTCATTTCTTTTGTTATAGTCTTTGACAGGAAAAAGCCAAGTTGACTTTGATAACCAAATACTTAAATATTTTTTGTTTTAATTTCACACAATAATTACTTTTTGGTTCCTTATCTCTTTTACATTTCTCAGTCAACTCTTTTTTGAACCCACTAACATTTATTAAAAATAATCTGTAAATTCTCATGAGCCTGCTTTCCCTACTCTCCAAGAAACAATATATAACTTCCATAAATATTTACCAGCTGCCTTTTTCTGTCATCCACTTTAATAGATTTAAAATTCTTTACTTTTAACAATAGGTATTTTAAATAGTTTTTACAGAAACTGACACTAAACCATCATTATAATAAATATCCCAAAATAGCTGCATTGACATTTCTTGTCATTAATAAAATAGCATTTTAAGATGAATACCAAATAGACTAATAACAACATAACACAATCAGTATGCTTAAATTTAATAATCTATCTTTTAAAAAAATCTGAAATCACTGTAGCATTGCTCTGGGGTATCCTTCCTGTAATTCAATTTTTTATGCTTCTATTCATTGAAAACTTTAGAATTAATTTTTTTTTTGATAAAAATAGGATAAAATGCTCTGCCTCATTGCTTAACAGCACATAAAAAAGAAAATGAGCTGAAAAAAATGCAATCTGACTTTAAATACAATGAGCTGCAAAACAGAAAACTATGCTAGGTCGTAGAGGCTCCTATGTACTATTTCCTTCCTTTTAGCCAAATTCAGCATTTTATTTCTATGTCTACAACTACTGTTTGACTTTAAGACTGCCTTATGCATCTCAGCATTCTTTTTTTACACATTTCACAGACTTTTTCTCGCACAGATCCTGGCCTTAATGTGTCCTCAGGAAAGGTGTTTTGAATGCATACATTATTGAAATTTTTTGAGCTTATTTATTGACCGCCAATAATGTCTAGACATCATGTTAAGAGCTGAGCATAAGACAAAGAACAAACCCAATCAAACCCCTGCCCTCAGTGTGCTTAACTGTCATAGCAATGCAGTCATTTCATTTGCGATGCTACGTGGCGTCCATTCAGGAGTGAAATCCATAGGCCTGAGTATAAGGAGAGATCTGGGAGACCTCCCCCACCTTGGAATGGGCGGAATAGGTCTTTATCACACTGTTTTTCTTTCACACACACAGTTTGCTGGGACAAAAAGCACAAATGCCAGAGAATTCAATTTATATATGTCCAAGAGGAAAAAAAAATTAATTTGCAAAGCTTCTGCCCAACCAGTGCAGAATTAAAGGGTGGCTGTTGATATATAGGGGGTGGGTAGTTTAAATTTATTTTTTAAACTTTTTAAAACATAATACAATAATTTTAAAACTCTGTAGGAATTATTTCCAGCAGATAGCCTGGAAATCAGTATAGAAAAGGAGAGGCTTAAAGAATGGACATAAAACTACTATGTACGATAATGTGAAAAGTGAACTCAATTTGTGCCCAATGGAAAGAAAAGGCCTGTGACCTTTGGGGAAATTGTTCTCTTCCTTATGTGGTTTAACAGTTTGAAGTGTACATATATACGTGTGAATGAGTGTGTGTATATGTGTGTGAGCACACACACATTCTTTGCCCAATAGTTTACAGGTTACCAGAAGGAATTTTTGAAAAAGGTACATACCTTCACTCACATTGGCTACAAAACCTCTGATGGGGCTGGAGAAACAGAACAGATAGATGATAGATAGATAGATAGATAGATAGATAGATAGATAGATAGATAGATAGATAGATAGAAAGATAGATAGATAGATAGATATAGATGATAGATATAGATTATTGATTATATATGGTTATATGATTATAGAAGCTAAGAAGTTCCAAAATCTGCAGTTCTAGGCTGAGTCCAAAGTCCTGAGAACCAGGAGAGCTGATGGCATAAGTTCCAGTCTGAAAGCCAGCAGGCTTCCTGGTACTCAAGAAGAGCCACTGTTTCAGTTAAGTCTAAAGGCCAGAAGAGAGCAACATCCCAGCTGGTGCAGTCAGGCGGAGCAATGCCCTCTAGGCCTCTTTGTTCTGTTCAGGTCTCCAGTTTCCTGGATGAGCCCACCTACATTAGGCGATCTGCTTTACTCAGCCTACTAGTTCAAGTGTTAATCTCATCCAGACACACCTTTATAGATACCCCCAGAATAATATTTGACCCTGTGGCCCAGTCAAGTTGACACATAAAATTAACCATCACAGAGCAACTCTGGGACTGTTGTGCTAAAACCCTCTGGGCTATTCGAGAATAATCTCTCAGAGACCAGACAATGTATTCTGTGAATTTCTGTGAATTTCCATATGCCATTGTCCAGGTGAAGGGGGTGGTGCGCATCCTGGAAGGATACTAAATTCTATATATAGCAGTTAAAGTGCCCCAAAGAGTGGAGAGATTTACAACATAAAGGATTAAAAATGGAGTCTCTCTCCCTCCCTCTCTCTCTGTCTCTCTATGCCTCACTCATCTACTCGCATACATCAATCATATATTAGTGGCATAGTAGACAATTATGAGAATGAGGCATAAGAATGTGGGGCCTTCATGTTTCACCTCTCCGCCAAGGCCAGTGTGGTTATAGCCACATGTTGTCAGAGGATGGACGTTAATAGAAAAAGTCCATAACTGGTCACAGGAAACAAAGCAGAGATAAAAGATAGTTTTGACCGAAAAGATATCTGCACACTGATGTTTATAGCAGCATTATCTATGGTGGCCAGGACGTGGGAGCAACCAAAGTGTCCAATGATAGATGATTGGCTAAAGAAGCAGTGGTACATATATACAATGGAATATTACTCAGTCATAAGAAGAGATGAAATACTGGCATTTGCAACAACACGGATGGACCTCAAGATAACCATGCTAAGCAAAATAAACCAAAGTGAAAATCACATGATATCACTTATATGTGAGATATAAACCTGAAAGCAACAAATGAACAGGACAAACAGAGACTCATGGACATAGACAATAGACTAGTGGTTACCAGAGGAGAGGAGAGATGGGGAGGGAGGACATAGATTGGATAAAGGGGTCAAATATGTGGTGACAGAAAAAATTTAACTAGGGGAGGTGAACACAATGTAAATATATATATGCCTTACTGTTAAAATATATAGCTGAAATTTTCTGCTATATATAAGAACATAACTCACATTCAGTTTGTGTGTACAGTGCTGGTTGGTGTTAAAAGAGACAGACCTTTGAACTAATCTGGAAAGTCCATTGACTTTCTCTGAAAAGCAATTAGTACTTGGCTCATCACCAAAACTTCTCTGATATCGAATGCACAGTTCATGTTTATCTGGACTAAAGCTTGAATCTATGTTTGTAAGTTTACTTCTATCTGGACAGTGGGTGTACTCTGAAATATAGATACCCAAATAATAAACTAAGTCTTACATTAAAAAAAAAAAAAACACATAGATTCTTATTGTTTGTTGTTCACCTGTATAGCCCCACTACTTAGCACCATGCCTGGAACATTGAATACACTCAATACGTCTTCCTTGAAAAATTGCACAAAGGTGCTCTGCAGGGGCTGTGTTTTACACATGCTCAAGAGAGTTGTTCCAAAGGAAATATATTATTAATGTCTTTGGAAATAAAAATGAAACTGTTTGATCAAGAATTGTTTATCTAATTTATCTTTCATGAATATCTGGGTATCTTAAAGGAAAGTAGACCTGTAGCAAACACTAAGGAGTATTTTCCTTTCAGCACAAGGCAAACCTCATTCAAAATATACTTGATTTTTAGCCAGGGCTTTCAGACTTTCATTTATCTTTACTTAAATTCAAGTGTGTGACTGAAGCGAAAGGTCACTGTATTTACCAAAACGAAAATGTCAACAAATAAGCATTCTCTTCTGCTCCCTCAAATCAGCCTGTTTGGAACATAACACAATGCAATAAGACCTTCTCCACAGAGATATTAAATGAAAGCATTAATCCATACAAAATATGTTAATTCTTGGTCTACTTAGCCCACAAGAACAGAAAGTATAATGTGTCAGGAATCAAAACCATGTGTTCTAAATAATCCTTTCCTAAGTCTTATTAGGAAGGAATCCCCAGCAATTGTAGTGAACCTGGAAGATCTGGCCTGGTAAATAGGACACATGGGTTCCAGAGGCAGCGGAATTATTGAGTACCCGTGTGACTGAAGACAAACTGTTCTGACCCTCTGGCCCTCACATTGAACCACCTGTAAAATGGATGATAAAACTTACCTTAGGAATGATTTCTGTAAAATGGAACAAAATACTGGAAATGGTGGAATTTCAATACCCATGAAAACTAAAAAGTATAAGATGCACTTATGAATTGAATTGTAATAATGATAGTCGTGATTTGATTATGGTAACTATGAGTGTGGACTCTCCAGATGAAGCCTTTGTGTTCTGCTGGTGGGCACACACTGTGGAACCTCAAGGCATCTCTTCTTCAGGAACCATTTTTTGAACCCCTGTTATTTGCCTAAATGCTGTATGAGGTAGCAGTAAACTCTTAAAACTATTGTAGAGAGAATCTATTTTGGACCTTGAGAAATCTACAGCAAATTATAGTAGAATGTGACCAGCATTGTAATATAAAGCACAGAGGGTTTGGGGACTGCACAGGAGGTGCACTGAATCCAGGGATCCAGAAGGAAAATTTTCAGCAGAAGGAATTGGCTGTTGTAGTGACAGTTGCCTGTGTTTTGAGAAATCAAGGTTCAGTTCTTGCAGAAAGTATGATAAGCAAGTGTTTAAATGTAACCTCAATTTCTCTGGCTTTTATGGGAGGTAATAACTTAATTTCTTCTATCATGTGATATAGAATTCTTAAAAATGTATTTTTAAAAATTATACATTAAAAATAAGGGGCTCTTGGATTGGTACAGATCACTCCAAACCTATTGTAAACAGAATGCTAATGAAACATCATTGTAATTCAAATAAAAATAGCAGTGTAGTTCAAGAAGACATGCTAAATTCCATAGAAACAAACAAAACAACTGCTCTAGAAAGAGCAGTTAAAAAGGAAAAAGGAGCTTGAGCAAACAGGTTAAAGAGTTGCTGGAATGACTGCGTCACAATGGGGAGAACAGCTACTAAGACAGAAAGGTGGTCAGCCCAAGCCCTGGGCACGGGGAATGGACTTGAGTATAGGACTATTTCCTCACTGCTTAAGGTGCTTAGCTTACATTACCCAAACATTAACTGGCCAGGAAAAATCACAGTTGAACTAATGTAATTTCCCCATTATGCTAACCTTAGCCCATTATTTCCTTGAGCACATGTGAGCTCGTTCACCTCATAGAAACTCACATTATGGTAGAAGAGACTGTCGAGCTGTTTATTAAAATGCGATGATGGATTCCTAACTCTGCTCTGGGACACACTATCTGGCTTGCCATGGTTCCTGGCACACGGTATGTGCTGATTTAATATTTGTTAACTCAGTTACTCCTATGAATTTGTCTACAATCCAGTGGTCCCCAGTGGTATCACACAGAAGTGGCTTCATTATGCACACTTTCCCCAGACCCCATGATTGGTGTATCAGTTGTTAGTGTTCACTCACCCCCTTTTTATTCCTTTATTAGAAAACATTATCACTTATTTAATTTTAAGGGTATAACTTAAGGAGAAAATTGGAGATCAACCACTATTTATTAATCATGCACTGTTTTATGCTTTAATGTGCTATTTCATTTAATGTTAAAAACCCAACTGTGGGCTGTTTTATATGTTCAATTAAAAAAAAATGGGAAACAGTAGGGGCTCATGAAGCCTGGGTACTTCACCCAAAGATGGCCAGCTGGTAGTCATTGCGGTTGGAATATCAATCCAGATGTGTGTCTTGCTGACAATTAGACTCTTTTCTCCATGTTTACTGGTGCTAAATGATAGTTAGTAAAAGGCTTATTCACTTCGATGTCAATTTGATTTTTAATAGAAATTAAAATTTTAACCTAAAGTGACAAATATTTGCATTAGAATTTTAATAATCGTGTCCCATTGGGAAAATGAAATGGTGTTCTTATGATACTTATTTTCTTAAATGTCATATCCATAGTTCCACTGTTTCTGGGGCACAGACATTTAAAGTCTTCTTTTTAAGTGGACTCTCCTGCCGTGGAATTCTTGGCCCGTATCATAAAGAAAACTAGTAAAACTTCTTGCAGAGATAGGAATGACTTATCTCAGTTTTTGGATTCCCGCCTAGTTAAATATATTTTTATAAACATCCCAGAAGTGTTTTTAGTATTTTTTCAATCACCGAGAAGATATTGAAAAGGATCAAGTCCTTGTTTAGTACAGTATAAATCTTAACTCATAAAGAATCCAAGTAAAATGACCTAAGTTGTCTTCCTACAAACAGAAAAGAAACTCACTTTATGTGGGGCTATAACTATGTGGGGCAATAAGTTCTGTCAAACTTATTGGCAAAACAGATGTTTTTCTTATCCACAATGTTTGAAGGGCTGGTCCTACTTTCCTAATAACTGTTATTTTCTTACAGTCATAATCGATTTTGCTTTTTAGTTTAATCACTTATTTAGTTGTTCTGTGAATAAAAGTAAAAACAAATACAGGTTCTCATTCTCTTGGCTTATACATCCTAATGGAGGTATTGAGGGAGCAAATTTCAGGGAAAAGTGATAAGGAATAAATAAATTAGTTTCAGATACACTTTATGAAACTGATAAAGCGTAAGTATCTCTTTAAGTAGGATAGTTAGACTCCATCACCATAAAACCTCAAAGGGGTAAACATTTTCTTTCTTACATATCAAAATTTAATGTATTTTCAAAATATTTTACATGCTCAGGGTCTGTGTTTATCTGATTAGCCCTTACTAGGGCTTTCGTCCCAGAAGAGAACAGGGTCCTTAAGAAATGGAACATTTGGCGATTGTTTTATAAGGCATAAAAGTTATAAAATGTCTGTTGAAATTCTGGATTTCATAGAATAGTGCTGGCAGGGAGGGACTTCCTCCTACTATGTGGGCGGGAGAAGCAGACTTTATGACAGGGCTTTCGCCTTAGGACATCTGTGGTTAATAGCACTTTCTAAAATGACCACAGCAATGTATCTTGAGTCACATACTCTTGCAGAACTTTGATACTCATTCCATCAAAGATCATGCTGCCTCCTCAAAAAGAGATCGTATATGGAGGCATGCATCTTGAGGTAGAAGTGGTACTGCACAGATTCCATGGCTGAGTAACAAAAGCTAATATAACTCTTAGCTGGCTCACTTTCTCTCGTGACATGACTTTTAGTTCCATGATCCATCTCTCATGAAGCTTCCATATTGAAGAAGCCACATGACAATAGAAAAAAAGATGTTCAAGTAGCCCCAACTATTTCAGTCCCTAGTTAGATGAGTCTTCTTAGTATCAGCCACTAGAAATACGCCATCCTCAGGCTTTTAACTCAGCTGATACTCTGTGGAGCAGAGATGAGCTATCTCCACAGAGTCCTGCCCAAATTCCAGATTAGTGAGATTGGCTTCTTTTGCTTATTAATATGCACTTAGTAAGGTTCCTCCATGTCTTTTCATGAGCTAATAGTTCATTTCTTTTAGGTGCTGAATAATATTCCATTGTATGAATGTACCACAGTGTATTCATCCTTTCATTTACATAAATGAAATGTTATCCAAACATTCACAGAACATCTGGGTTGCTTCCAAGTTTTGGCAATTATGAATAAGGCTCCTATAAACATTCATGTGCAGGTTTTTTGTGTGGACATAGTTTTTAGCTCATTTCATGAAATACCAAAAAATGCTATTGCTCGATTTTGTGGTAAGAGTATGTTTAGTTTCATAAGAAACTACCAAACTGTGTTCCAAAGTGGCTGTGCCATCTTGCATTCTTATCAACAATAAATGAGAATTTCTGTTGCTCATTGTTGTCACCAGCATTTGGTGTCAGCATTTTGGATTTTGGACATTCTAATAGGTTATAGGGGTTTTTTATTGTTTTACTTTGCAGTTCTCTAGTGAACTATGATAGTGAGGATATTTTCATATTGCCTATTTACCAAAGGTATTTTTTCTTTGGTTAGGTATCTGTTCAGGTTTTCTTTTCTTTTCTTTTCTTTTCTTTTCTTTTCTTTTCTTTTCTTTTCTTTTCTTTTTTTTTCTTTTCTTTTCTTCTCTTCTCTTCTCTTCTCTTCTCTTCTCTTCTCTTCTCTTCTCTTCTCTTTCTTTCTTTTTTTAATCAGATAGCTTTTTATTGGTGAATTTTACAAGTTCTTTGTATATTTTGAATAACATTTCTTTATCAGACATATACTTGCAAATATTTCCTCCCAGTCTATGGCTTGTCTTCTCTTTCTCTTGACGTTGTGTTTCCCAAATCTAAAGTTTTTACCAAAATCCAGCTTACTGATGGTGTCTTTTGTGGGCTGTGTCTTTGGTGTTTAGACTTCATACTTTTCAATTAGGGTTTCTCATCCCAGAATTAAATGGATAGCAAAAGCAATATAGTTTCAATTCTTGTCGTAAAGTGACCTTCCATGTGGGGAAAAAAGAACTAAAGAGATTTCTTAAGAAATAAAAATCATAGTTATAATGAACATTTATTTAATATGTATTAAGTTTCTGGAAACCATCTAAGAACTTTACATTTATTTTTTGATTTAATCCTCACCACAGTTATACATGGGTGGTCTCATAACACAACACTCATTTTACAAATGGAAATGTGAAATTCGGAGTGATTGATAGCATTCCCAAAGTCATGTAGCTGGTTAGTGTTAGAACCCAGATTCCAACACAGAGAGATCCACAATTACAAGCCAGTGGGGTTTTATAACACCAACATATTAATTCACTTCACCACCTCGAGAAGGTTCCTAGAGAACAATGAGTGAGTGCTCAGGCTCACAGGCTCTGGATATGGTGATCAGTGTGGTAAGGAAGGGTTCCATTCACTTGAGAACAAGAGGCAAATGTTCTCTTCAGTTTCTCATTTAGAGCCAAGATCTTTGGAGTCTCCCTCCTCTCCTCCCGTTTTCTCATTTAATTATTAGCAGCCTTGGTAAATCATTAATTATGCAACATCAATTATGCTTACATTATCATTTCAAGTAGATACAATATCTGATTGATTTGACTAAAATAACCCCCTTGTTTGACTGTCAACTTGCATAAATTCTCATGCAATGAAGAGTTGCACAGTGATTCATTAGGCACCGAGAACAGCAGCAACCACCTGAGCCATGGGAGGGAGGCTCGGTCTCACAAATTATTGTCATTTTCATCAGGAAAGAAATTCCATCAAAACTGACTTTCCTTAGTCTGGAATTGTGATGAGGGATTTTCGAGTTTAAGTGGCCATTGGCTTTGTTGGAGACATTATAAGGGAACACATACCCATGACCACTGGCGAGACATCTGTCCTGCAAGTAATTAAAACTCTTCTGTGCTGGTCTAGTGCTTTGATGGTAGGACAATGGGTTTCCATGCTGGTGCTCTCATTACAAGGATGGCTGGCTGAATGAAATCCCGAAGTCCAGGGAACTGAATGAATCACTTCTCCCACTGACTACAAGTGAGGTTTTAGTAGAAGATGAGTGAGGTGAACCAACAAGTTTACTTTAAGTCTGTTTTCCCTTGCTTTCTCAATAATAGCATTTATAAATGCCTACTATATACTAGGCATATATTAGGAGTTATATATAATTTGTTTACATATATTATCACAACAACATTTAAAGTTTATGGGGCTATCATATATTTAGAGGTCTCAAATTTGACAAGTGACAAAGCTGCAATAGGTCCTAAATCTAAGGGACTCAAATTTCTTTTATATTTTCTCCCAGTATCTATGAGTAACTATTTAACCAGAACCTAAAGATGCTGTTATTCCTATATGAGTCACATATTTTTGAAGGTGTATTAAGATATATTCTATTTCTAATTGGGCTCTATTATTTCAGTCACTACTGGCCCAGAGGTTTTTTTTTTTTTTTTTTCTAGGCAAAATGTGATCATACAATATCTTTTCTGGATTTTTTTTTCCTGATATACTGTAATAACAATGGATAGTTCCAGTTTTCAAAGAACATCAAAGCTACCATGAATAACATAATCTCTATATTTTAGTATTTTAAGCCTCACTTTACACATGAAAGATTCAGAAATTTACTTGTCCAAATTATAAACCTTGCAAATAAAGGACTTAAATAAAAGACCACTACTTCTCAACTCTGTCCTCTTTACTCTACCCTCTAATGCCTTTTTTCCCTTTTTTCTTTAATTTTTGGTGACTAGTGTGTTCACGATGGCACCTGACTCTCCAGAATATTTATGCAGGAATACTTGAGCACCTGTAGATGGCAGTTGAGTGTCTCAGGTTAGAATACTTTTCTACAAAGATTCCTGCTTTATTAGAACCTATTTTCCGAGTCCCACACTCTCAAGATCCAGAAAATATTTTTTCCCTATTATTCTTCTGCCCTCTTCAACCAGATCTTATGTGCCGTCATAAACTTTGAATGCTGGGAAATCTCTAGTATCTAGTCTTATCTACCAACTATTATCTGGAAATGTGTCTTTTTCTGGACGTTTCATTTTAGCACAGTTTAATTACCTGAGATAAACCAAAATACTATATAGACAACTACCATGATATTTTAAAGCTAACAGAAGTTCATTAAGTTTAAGGTCCTTGATAAGTTTGAGGGAATAATAGTATACATCTTAAAAAACAAAAACAAGAAATAATGAAACAAAATAAATACGTATGTATCAAGAACTGATGAATATTAAAAAAATAACCAGTAGAAATTTTTGGAAAGAAAATGTATGCAATCATTAAAATAAAAAGCTTACTCAATAGCCGGAGTTAACAGCTAGGCTAGATATAATTAAAGAGTATATTTGTAAACTGGAAAATAACGCTGAAGAATTTATTATTAAAGAAAAAAGCGTATACAAAGAGAAACATCAAAAAAAAAAAAAAAGAAAAGAAAAAGAAAGAGGAACCAAACAATGTAGAGGTTTAAACTCTTCTTTTGAAGTTGTTGGTTGTGGAACAGATGTGATCTATTGTCTATGCTGGTGAGGAAAAAAGTAAATACTAGACAATGAGTTTTAATAAAAGGCAAAAGTTTGGAGTCAACCAGAATCTCTTTTTCTTAGCATGGTCTTCTTTTGTCTTTTGGGAACATACACTGGTCAATAAGCTACTTCAATGATTTGTAATTTTCATTTGGTCAATTTGTAATTTTCATTTGTTCTTTATGCAGAATTGATAATTTCAAACACAGGCTGAATCCTACTCAGATTTTTTTTCTCATTCTTGATCATGCCATGGTGATTCTGGAAATAAACTTCCTTTTTCTTTTGGCCTTTGGAAGAATGTCTGTCACATAGCTTTATGGAAAAAAGACTGGCTGATGAGATTATTCTAATGAAGCAAATGCAATGCAAGGGTCCAGAGTTAAATGACAAACCCTTACTTACATAGGTGTCTGCGATTACAAATGAAATGCTTTTCCTTACCTATTAGGATACTTGCTCATATACAGTGTAGGACAACTGTTTCTTTGCTATTATGGGGTTTCTTTGGCTGTGAAGTAATGTGTCTAATACATTGGCTAAGAGATGCATATTAATTAAAATTATACCATTTTCTAACTTGGGATGTTAAAATAACCCTATTTTAAAACGTAACTGGTGTTATTACTTGTCCTGTTGATGATAGCCATTCTAACAAGTGTGAGGTGGTATGTCTTTGTGGTTTTGATTCTCATGTCCCTAATAGCTAGGGAATCAAACATTTGGTGATGGAAAGAAATTTAACTTTGGGTGGAGAACACAAAATGCAATATACTTATCATGTGTTATTGAATTGTACACTTAAAACTTATTTGATTTTATTAACCAATGTCGCCCCATAATTTTAATTAAAAAAAAAGTAACTTTTTTTACTTATGTCTTTATATTTTGGAAATCATATAATTTTAAAATCTTAAATATTTTAGCTACTATAACAAAATCTCTTCATGAAGCAGTTTTAGTGCCAAAAGTAACCACACCCTGCTATATTCAAGCTGATTTTACTTATTGGTTATGACTATTTAAAGATAGTGGAATTAGAAATGAAGGAGAGTTTAGTTGTGTGATGCCTTCAAAAATACTTGAATAGTAATGTTTTAAATATATAATAGATATGAATTACCACTACATGTTCTAAAATATTGTAATTGTATATAAAGCCCTGTTCTCACTTTAAATGCATTCAGAGGAGAGTTACTTAAGTTAAAAAAAAAATGATATTTCCAAGATGAAAATGACAGAATTATAAACCTTATGCCCCTACTTACTATGCAGTCTTGCTAAATAATAGACTTTTATAAGAATAAAATGTTATTGTTATTCATTTCAACCAATTGGACTTAAAATAGTGTCCGTTTTCAAAAGAACAATGCTGAGTTTGCTTCTGAAATAATAGCTCATACTTTTGTTAAAACATGTCTGGTTATTACTGCAAGAAACAATTGTATTCTGAAATAAATATTGCAGTTTACTCAGTAATGTTGCAATGGCATCAACATTTATTAATGTAGAGTATATTAGGTATCATTTATGTATTGTCTCAGAAGCAGTAAGTGTCACCTGATGTCTGCTTCATTGTGTTTAAGATGTGGTAACTGGAAAGATATTATTAGGTCAAATATTTTTGATCCCCACTATAAAATTGCTTACATTTTAAAAATTAGTGAAGTTATAGACTTGTTCTCTGATTTAGATAATTCTAGGCAGGGCAATGCCATTTTTTACAATATTGATATTCAATGTGAAATTACATTTATCATTTGAGGCTCAAACTGAATCACCTGTCTGCTAGAGGAATTTACCTTATTAAAAGAAAGTTTGAAATAAACCTTAAAACTCACGTCATAGCCCTAGACTGGAATTTCTCAAATGCTTTTGTATCATCCTTGTATCTGCAGCACATCTCCAAATCATCCATAATATCATACTCTTAATAGGGTGGAGCCCAGAAATCTGAATGTAAATTGGCACTCCAAGTGATATTTTGCGTCATAACATTGTCAAACCACTGCTCCAGCTGGGCTTGAAATTTTTTTTTGACAAATGTTCCAGTGGTTGAATATTGTTGGAGGCAAAAAATGCCGCTATACTACACTCATGTACTGCTCATAATATAGGCAGTTCTAATATAAATACACATTATTTGTCAAAATTTGTTGCTTCAAAACATGTATTTCAGCTTTATGAAAGTACAAAGAAACTGCTAATCTTTGAAACAACTTTTAACAATGTGATATGGTTAGTTATATTCTTTCTTTATTAAGTTTAAATAGACACTTTTATTACTCTCTTATGACATGGTTTCAGGCTTCCTAACTCTACTCCCATACAGCCTTATTAATATCCTGATGAACTTTTATTGGATTATGTTCTTCTTAATGTAGAATATACAGAATCAAATGCCATCCTTTGAATGATAAGACGGGTCCCCTAAATTAAAGGGATATATGAATATAAGACTAAAATTTAAGAGGAAATTAACATCTTTGAAAACCTGCCATATCATTGCACTGCTCAATTTTTCAGTAGTCATTGTTTTATATAATCTCACACTAAAGATAAGAGACAGGGAATTTATTACTAAATACTTTTAATATTTGTGTTGATATCAGATCACAAAGTAAGGTTACACCTGGTCTATTTGCTATCAAAGTTTATGTTGGTTTTCTACATACTGTACTTATAAAGAAATTTATTATCTTTATCCTGAACAATACAAGTTCTGTTGAACTCAAATATTTCTTTAATTGCTCATAAAAATGTGACAAGTATTTCTTTCACATGTATACAATAATAAAATCATATCTAGTTAAAATAAGCAATATTATGATCAGTAATTTTATATGACAAATATTAATTTAATGCTCGAGATTAGCCAGTTTTTACACTAAGGAATTCCCATATATTATTATATTTAATCTTTAAAATAACCTTATATGGTGGTATATACTCTTGTAAGCTCTAATTTTAACATTAACCTTTCAAGCACCAGAAGTAAAGACAAGGTCCAAAAAGCTTTCAGAGAGAATAAACAAGTTATGTCCAAAAGAGGAGATATAGAACATCATCAGGATTCTCAGCATTAACACTGGAAATGAAATAGCTTTCCCATTTTGACTGAAAATACAGCAAAAGGAAGAATGGCTCCTGGGATGTTATTGAGGAAAATAATGGGAATTGAGAAAAGAACCAAATGTCTTATGACTATATTGAGAAAAATTTTGTTGGGTTCCTTCCTTCTTCTTTTCTACCTTCCTTCCTTCTTTTATTCCCCTTTTTCCTTTTCTTTTGAAATTTAGCTTAGAAAACTAAACTAGTGAAAAAGCAATTATTAACTTCGAGGAAAACAACAATAATAACAAATGCAAAATGAAGTTGCGTAAGAATGGAATTCATTTTATATGGTTCCGATATAAGCAACCTCCTTATTTCATAGTAGTCAGTTTTTAATATCGATGCAGATAAAATTTACAATATAAAAATATTTGAAAAAATGGGAGATATGATTATGAGTATGTGTTTGTGTGTTTGAGCGAGGTCAAGAGAAAAGAGATAAAATTCATGTCTAAGAAAAATTTCACAGATAATTTTTAAGAGAAGAAATAGGAAATATTCATTTTAAAAGCACACCGATTTCTTCCAGTTTTAACTTCAACATATATGTAAAGAGCTTGGAAGTCATCACTTTCATTCTTACATCACAAGAAAAGCTGAAGAAACCAATAATTGTGACTTTTACAGAATCTGTGAAAGAACTGAGGTCTCACAGCAAACTTTCATCCTAAAATGTGGAGAGACAGGAGAATTTAGAGAGCCACGACTGATTGATACTTATTTGGACCAGAGACACTGGAACCATGTACTGATAGGAAAATTTAAACGGTAATTTTTACAAGTTGCTCAAGGCTGAGTATAGACTAGTTTGAAAGTAAGAAACTCCTGGTGGCTGCAGTGTTGTTTGTGTGTGTTGGGGAGAGGAACACATTTGCAAGTTTTACCTCCAGGAACCACATCAGGCTCTCATGAGTAAGACTCAAGAAAGATTGCCTTAAGCCTCTGGCAGTCAGAGGGAAGGACTAATCATTGTGAAATACACATAGAAATACACATAAAATATCTGCCAGAAAATAGGAACAGAGAGAACATTTTCTGAGTCATTCTGTGAGGCTACTACTACCATATAAAAATGCTAAGGAAAAAAATTATATGATTGTATCAATTAATACTATAACTATTTGCTAAAATCTAACAGTAATTCATGATAAAAATACTCTAGAAACTAGAATTTAAGGGGAGCATAATATGCCACACCAAAATATGCCGTTTTGGTATGCTGATTATTTTGAATCGAAATTTCTTAAGAAACAGCCAGTGCATATTCTCACCTTCTTTGTCACCTCGAAAGCAGGAAAAATACCCTCCCTGTACCAGGAGAGTAAAAGATGTCGTTATTGCCAGAGATAGGGTATTTAGGGCTGAGAAAGCTATGTAAACAAACTTGTTATTTCTTCACTAATTTGCTACCCCAAGCCCAACCCCCTTTTTTTTTTTTGTCAATTCTTTACAAATTTATGCGTCATTAGGGAATTTGCAAACTAAAACAGCAATATGATACTATTCCACAGCTATATTAGAGTGGCTATAATCCAGAAAACATCGAGAATACTAATTGCTAGGCAGGGGCGGGGCGCACCAGGAAGGCTCGCTTATTGCTGGTGAGGATACAAAATGTTATTGCCGCTTTGTAAACAGTTTGGCAGCTTATTATAAAGCTAATCATGGTCCTACCATTATATCCAATAAATGCATTCCAGGGTATTTATGAAACTTACTTGAAAACTTATGTCCATACATACACACAAAACATCACTTGAATGTTTATAATAACCTTATAATCACCAAAAAC
This sequence comes from Rousettus aegyptiacus, assembly GCF_014176215.1. Taxonomy (NCBI): domain Eukaryota; kingdom Metazoa; phylum Chordata; class Mammalia; order Chiroptera; family Pteropodidae; genus Rousettus; species Rousettus aegyptiacus. The sequence goes on from NW_023416285.1 coordinate 16,012,084, forward strand.
TGGAAGCAACTAAGATATTCTTCAATAGTTGAGTACATAAACTGGTATATTTGTACAAATGAATATTACTCAGTGATTAAAAATGAGCTGTCAAGACATAAAAACATGTACAAATATTGATAGAGATAAGTATATACACAGATTAGTCTGTCCACGTTTATTTTCTTGCTCTGTCAGCTGAGAGAACTTACAAACAATAAGACAGTGTCAGACAACATTTAGTGCGCAGATCTAGGTTTCAAACACTGTTCTCCAATAAAAAGACCCAGGTCTACTAGAAAAAAAGATGCCTGACTCTACAACTGGGGCAAGAAATAGATAAGATAATCCTGGAGCATCATCTAGAGGTGAAGGAAATAGACACACAAGCTCAGGAAGTACAGAGTTACAAACAAAGATGAACTCAAAGAGTCCCACACCAAGACACATCATACTTAAAATGTTGAAGGTTAAAGGCAAAGAGAGAATCTTAAAAGTAGCATGAGAAAAGCAGTTAGTTACCTACAAGGGAGATCCCATAAGACTAGGAGTTGATTTCTCAGCTGATTTCTCAACAAAAACGTTGAAGGCCTGAAGGAACTACTATGAAATATTCAAGGTGTTGAAAAGCAAGGACCTACAACCAAGATTACTCTACCCAACAATGCTGTCATTTAGAATCGAAGGACAAAGAGCTTCCCAGATAAGAAAAAGGTTAAGGAATTCATTATCACTGAACCACTATTATAAGAAAAGTTATAGAGACTTCTTTAAGAAGAAGAAAGAAAATTAAAAATATGAATAATAAAATAGCAATAACTACGTACCTGTCAATAATCATTTTAAATATAAATGGATTAAATGCTCCAATCAAAAGATAAGGTAGCCGAATGAATAAGAAAACAGGACCCTTACATATGCTACCTACAAGAGACTCACTTCAGATCGAAAGACACACACAGATTAAAAGTAGAGATGGAAAAATATTATATGAAAATGAAAAGAACAAACAAAAGCTGAGATAGCAATTCTTATACCAGACAAAATCGACTTTAAAACAAAGGCTATTACAAGAGACAAAGAAAGGACTCATTAATCTCACTTCTGGGTATTTAGCTGAAGAAACTCAACAATACTAGAAAGGGACATGTGAATCTATATGTTCATTGCAGCGTTATTTATAATAGCCAAGATATGGAGGCAAACTGGGTATCTGTCAGCGGTGGTACAGATATACAATAGCATGTTACCAAGCCATAAAAAAATAATGAAATCTTGCCATCTGCAACAACATGGATAGACCTAAAGGGTATTGTGCTGAGTGGAATAAATCCGGACAGAGAAAGACAAATGCCATATGATTTCACTTACATGCAAAATAAACAACAGAAACAAACTCAGAGATCGAGGGAGGGGTGTTGGAGGGCTGAGTGAAAAATGAGAAGGGATTAATAAGTACAAATTGGTAGGTACAAAATAGTCAAGGGGATGTAAAGTATAACAAGGAATATAGTTAATAATATTGTGATAACCATGTATGATATCAGATGGATACTAGATTTATTGGGGTGACCATTGCATAAGTTATATAAATATCAAATCACTATGTTGTACACCTGAAACTAATATGACATTGTATGTCAACTGTAATTTAAAAATTTAAAAAATATATGTTAAAAACATAAATGTCCATGAGTTATTCTGATATAATTAAATACATGAACAAATAAGTAAGCCGGAGAGAAGAGACACAGCTATGTAGAAAAACTCCAATAATTTACATTGATGTAGCACCATCAACAGAAGGGACACAATTTCTCACACTTTAAGTACGTGCAATGCATAATGGCTGTCTTCCAAAGAGAGCAGTATGAAATGGGGGCTGGGGCGGGAGGAACTTTCCATGAAGAACCTGGCAAATACTACCTCAGTCAGATGGTCCGGGTTAATAACAGTGTTAAGTCAGGCTGAGAGTGCATATCCTTGATATGATATGATGAAAATGGCACTTAATTTCTATAGTCCCCAAAAAAACCCATAACCCAGTCTAATCAGAGAAAAACATCATTAAAAACAATAACAACAATTGAGGTATATTTTAACCAGTACTACAAAATACCTAACCAGTACTACGAAATAAAACAGTCACGTTCGTTTAAAACCAAGAAAGTCTGTGAAACTGGTATAGCCCAGAGTAACCTATGACAACCTACAACTAAATGTAATGTGGTATTTTGGATGGAATCCTGGAACAGAGAAAGGACATGAGGCAATTATAATGGATGATTATTGGTACATTAATTCAACTAAATATAACAGACTAATATAAGGTGTTAACGGTAAGAGAAACTGGTTGAGGATAACACGGAACCTCTGTGTACTCTTCTCAATTTTTTATGTAAACCTAGAAGTGTTCTGAAAATTTATTTTAAAAATATTTTTTTTCTTTCTTTCTTTTTTTCTTTTTTTCTTTTTTTTTTTTTAAGGAAAATCCAGATAGTAGAGAAGGAAAAAGCTCAGTGATTGTTTCTCAGAAACAGAATTCAGTGTTGGCAATGGTAGGGTAGAAGATAATTGCTTTCCTTTTTAAAGTTTTAGTATTTTTCAATAAAATCGATCATTTGTTTAATTTTCTCCTGAAAAAAAGAAAAAGATGAGGGAAAGAGGAAGGAAGGGGAGAACAAAGGAAGGTAGAAAGAGAGGGAGGGAAGAGACTTACCTTAACCCACTCCAAATTACCCAGGAAATTATAGGTAAAATGCACTTCTCTCTGATACTAAAACCCACATAATTAATAACTTTTTTTTTTCTTTTGTAAAGGAGGGCGAAATGGCTAGAGAACGGCAAGGTGTATCTTGCTCAATTACAGCTAAAAGGTAAGAAACTCCATTTTTCTTTCCTTCAAGCCAATTCATTGAAAATGTTCTCAGTGTCAGATGTTACTAAGTCGAGTACTTTACAGTCTAAAGAAGAAATTCGAAACTTGCCTCAAATGTTGCGAACGGTTAAGTCATCTCTATCTGCTTTAGTTTTAAATGCTTAAGAACTGATCTTCATAACCTCTCAACATATCTTCTCTGCGTCATCATTGAATTTTGATTTATAAGGCAAGATTCTGGGGTGTAACTTTAAGTTGTGTGGAAGAGATTTGGCAACTCTAAAAGTGAAATCGAGTTTGGGAGGTTTAGGAGGAAATTAACCTCTACTGGATTGTAGTGAGAAAGTTTTTATTACAATGTGTAAAAGCTACTTCACACATAAATTTTTTGCTTCTTAATCAGCAGAGAATAATATATGATTTTTTTTTTTAGGCTGGGGCATGGTGTTGTTACTTTTCAATGTTTTGTATTCCCCGTGTAGTTAATAAAAAGAGAGAGGTTGGATAATCGTCTCCCTTCTTCTTCTTCTTCTTTTTTTTTTTTAATAGCTCAGAGGAATGAAGCTAATTTTGTGTGTAATTATTTTAAGATTCAGTTAGAGAATTCTCTTTTTCTTGATTCTTTTCTCCTGTTGTGGTTTCAATAGAGAAGGCACAAAACTTTTTTAATGAGTTCTGAGTGTCTAGACTGGAAAGTTCTAAAGATTTTGGACCTAACCCCTGAGGTTAGTGGTGGTTGTTTTAGAGCCAAGTCTGGGTTTTCATGGGGCCACAAAAGCTTCCTCTGCATTTTTTAAGAAGAGACAAAATGTCTCTGCTCTGAAAATTCATAAAATTGACTGGAGAAATGAAACAAAAATTATTCTTTTATGTGGAAGAATATTATAAACGACAATTAAAAGAATGATCATTTGAATTTATCCTTATAACAACTAATGGTGTAGGAAAACTACAAAAAGACTTCCTGCTTTTAAAGTATTACTACTAATTGCCTTTCCTTATTGTTTTAATTGATATAAAAAGATATAATAGCCACTTCTTCCCTTCCAGATCTCATTTAAAATATTAAAGCAACACCCAGATTGTAGCACGTACACATTTACACTTAGATGCACATGAGTCATCTTTTTAATTTAAATTGACACATTAAACATATATCATTAATTTATCCCTTTTAAATTAAACTAATTTTCATACAACTTGAAGGATTCTGTATGTTATGTCATAGTGATTATATTTTATTGAATTACATAAGGTTATTTCATATAATTCTTTAATGTCATAATGAAAGCACCAGAAAAGAGTCAAATCATTGGTAATTTTCCTCACCATTAGCCAGATCACCTTGGATAAGTTACATGATCTTTCAGAATTTCAATTCTCAGATTTAAAAGGGTAATAATAATACCTGCTCACTGCATCTTCTAGGGTCATTATCAATGACAAATAGTATGTGAATTTTTTGAAATTCTAAGATACCAATTATTTTTCTTAAGAAAGATTATAATTAAATATTTGAAATAGAGGCCATCACTCTATTATAAAAGATTAAACCTTTTCAAGCAAAGATTTAAATTTATTCATTTAAAGATGTATAAAGCTTTACATGCCAATAAATTCATATTTTATATTTAAGGCAAAATGAAGAGGCCCTCAGAATTTGAGACAAATATGATTTTCTTAATTTAAAAGAAAACAACATTTGACTCAATGTACCAAAACCTGTAAACAGAACAAGATTAGTAAATTTAATATTTAGGAAAAACTTAACTTGAGAATCATTTAGTAAATAAAAATGCTATATCATTAACTTATGATGTAGCAATTATGAATATTCTTTTAATATTCTTGGAAATATTTGGAAATAATTTTCATATTCCTGTATTTTGAATAATAGTTTTTATATTTTTGTTTACATAACAATTTTTTTCATCTCTATAGTATTTGAAAATTTAACCAATTTTAAACTTCTTAATTACTATAAATGACAGTTGATACATTACATGTATCTAAGTGGATAATATTCATTACATGGGCTCTGAGTCAGTATTTCTAATACATTATTTGTAAGTGCATTGCTAAAACAACAATCTTAAAATAATTCTGCAGCAAAATTTTCACATATTAACTTCTTTCTCTATAACTAGTGTACTTTTCAGCTGTGATGCTATGGTTCAACTTGGTCTATATCAGATTACACAGTTCCAAATTTATTAAAATTTAAATAAGAGCTTGTTAGAAACATATCCTTTTTTATAAACCACTTATAAATAGAGCAAAGCAGTTTTACAAATAAAATCCAGGGTTATTGTTTAAAATATTCAGCAAAACAAATTGTTTCGATTGATACAATGTAATTTGGAAGTACCCTGTACATGCTATAATAATAATATGCTAATTATGAGTTGTTACTTATTAAAGTGAATTCCCTGAAGATGGATGACTATTAAGTAACATTTAATGTTAAAGGTAGTTACAAGTCATACCAGCCCTTCTTCAAATAATCAAATTTAGGAAGAGTTAAGAACATATCTTTTGTTTGTGTTTTAGGTTATAAAATTGTCAAAATCTTAACTATTTTTCTTCTGTTTTCATTTCTATAATTTGCTTATTATGATGATAAGAAGTAATATTTGTAAAGCAATAATAAATATATGATCTCCTACACACCTTCATTCATTTCTTACATCTCTTAACCATGACACAGATATGATAGTCTTTATTAATAATCCTGGAATCAATCTTGTAATTCTTCTACATAAATGAAATCCTTGTCATCCTTGCTTTATAACAGAACTCATTTATTTTAACTGAAATTCTCTCACTGTAGTCTTACTTAAACCAGGGCTCATGGTATAGCAGGCTTGTGATTTTAGAGTTTTGAAATGAGTGACAAGCAAACTTTGTTTCTCCAGATAGACCTTAAATGGAAGCCATGTCTTAATCCTGTTAGCTCATCCCAAGTCATGTCTTCAGTTGGGGAGACTTAAAAATTTTATTGTTTACTGAGAAGCTATAAAGCCTAGAGTGACTGACTCCTGCTGAAACACATAGAAAACTGATGTATAAAATCAGAAGATCTGTGTATTCATTTCAATGAAAATTACAACTAACCACCAAATCGGATATTTATTTGGGCCAGGAGAGATCATCATTTTTTTTTCTGTATGAAAGCCAATGAAAGCCAGATGATAGATGGTTGCTTGGAGAAGATTATATCAAAAGAAAGATATTCTACATAGTATCCAAATGTCTAACAACACAAAATTAACATATTCTGATGTAACTATCTTCAGTTCAGGAACCCAGCTGTTAGTATGAACTGGTCGCTTAGCCTACCAGGCATTATTGGCCCTTAATGATTTGATAACACTGGGGTTCCTGATTTTTTTTCTTTTTCTTTCATTCATTCTTGGTTCAACTACCTGTTAATTAATGATTTTGTTAAGTGAAATAAAATAGTTACTATTAGTTAATCTTTTTCTAATAATGTGCTAGAAAGCATTCTAAGGGCTTTACATGAATTAGTTCACTTAATTCTCTGAACAATTCTTTTAAAACCTGAAATATTACAAATTAGGAAACTAAATTTTGGATCAGTAAATTAACAAGGCTGAATTAACGTAGTTGGGAAACAACAGATTTAGTAATCGAACCCATGTGTGTCTGAATGTAAACCTTAAAGTTTGACTCTCAAAGACCCTTATTTAATGAACATTATTGGGAGACATTGGGTAACAAAGTCACATAGGTTTCAAGTGTACAATTCAATAATACATTATATGTATATTGTGTGTTTACCACCCAAAGTTAAATTTCCTTCTGTCACCAAACATTTGACCCCCTTTACCTCTGCTCACTTCTCCCCTCCCCCCTTCCTTCTGGTAACCACTAAAATCCACTGTCCGTATCCATGAGTCTCTCTGTTTGTTTGTCATGTTTGTTTGTTGTTTTCAGTTTTATATCCCACATATAAAATCATATAGTTCTCAACTTTTTCTGTCTGATTTATTTCACTTAGCATGATAATATCAAGATCCATTCATGTTGTTACAAATGGTAGTATTTCATCTTTTCCAATGACTCTTAAATAAAAATTTGGCTTTCCATTCCTCTTATGATAGAGCAGTCTTGTTCCCATTTTTATCTACATTTTTGAGAGTGGAACCAGGTCTCCATCATTTGCTAGAACAGCCAACATTCATATTGACAAAATTCAGTTTCAAAAATGTCAAATAACTTACTCAAGTTGCTCAGCTAATAAGGACTAGCAAGGGCCTTGAACCTGGCTCTTCTGCATCTAAAGCACATACTTACTGCGGAGATGGTGTCCCTCTTGTAACCACTGGGCCTCCATATATGTACAGAATTCACTGAATGAGTGAGAAATCTCTTTGGAATAGTAATTTCATTTGGAGGTAGCGCTGGTTAAGCCCCCTCTGTAAAACATCTGAAGAGCCTTGTCATTGTTAAGAACACGCTGCAATTCAGCTCAGGATGTACATTTTTCTTCAGTTCATTTATACCACAGATAACCCTATTAAAACTCTTATTTAACATGCGGGATAGTCTTTTTATTGGAATCATTTATCCCTGTAGCGCTCTCAGTTATCACAGGGACAGCTGGGGATCTCCATTTTGAGAAAATTAACCTTTTACCTCCCATCACAGCTCTTCAAAGCAACTTGCTATTGTTGCAATCTAAATTTCTTTGGAGTGAAAAATTGCAGTAGCTGTGTAAGAAAAGATTCTCTAGAAGGTCAAAGCTTTTCTTTTTCAGTCATAGAAAAAAGAAGGTAGGCATTGTCAAGTATAACTAAATTTACCTGGAGAAACATTTCAGGCAATCCTGCAGTAGATTATAACATATTATATAAAATGATCTCTGTATTTTTTTTCCATTAAACATAAGTGAAAATTGTATGCATATATTTATATATTTGGATTATCTGCATAGTCAAAACTGTAATGCTAGTCAAAACTTCTATTTACAGCATTTATTCAGATTAAAATTAATGTGAAATCAAGGAAGATTATAATCTTGGCAGCAGTGAGGCAAATATTTACTATCGAGTCACTTTACTCAATTCCATTATCGAAATCCAGTTAAAATCATATTCCCCACACCCTAAAAAGCTAAGAAAATAAATAGATTACTAACAAAATTTACTCAGTACCTAAAATAGTGTTCATAAATGAATACGTGTAAAATGAAGAAAGGATAAACAAAAGAGTCATGGACAAATTATAAACATCATTTAAGAAAGCATATTAACAAGAAGCAGCTATCATCTAAAGTAAAAAACTTTCTCCCCATTTTTTCCCCAGTTCAGTGAACCCGAGTCATTTAGAGAAGAGCTGAGATTGATTTCAAAAATAAAACATCTGTAAAATTGTTTTAAAGACAATGGGCCTGACTGTTTCTTTATTAGCACAATGTTAGTTAAAATCGTAGCAAATATCTTGCAATCAAGAAGAATAAGCTTTAAGATGAATTTATACCAGTGGACTTCAGAGCTGAAAATGGGGAAAACCTCATTCTTGAAAGGAATGAGCTACTCACCCTATCCTAGAAACGTTACTGTGCCTGGGCTCCTATTTATGTGAAATAATAAATTTATTGATGTTTAAAGCAAGTCTAAATCTGGATATTTTTAGTTGCTACTTATACCATTTAAACTCATTACCGAGTTATGTCAGGACTTAAAAGACAATCTGAAAAATTTTGATGTAGTTTACAATCTAAAAATTTACAGCTGAAACAGAAAGGAAAGAGTAAGAATCAGTAAAAGAAGGAAGAGTATGGAAAGTATTTAATTAGTTTATCAAGTAAAATAAAGGCCATAGTAAATTAATAATTAACAAAAGGACAACTGAATTAATATTAATTAATAATAGGTCAATTCTCTTGAACCAAATGAAAATTTCTTTATGGATATATAGTCATGAATTACTTTGTTTGTTTTATAATCTCTGTGACAGATTTTAACTACAATCTAACTTACTAAAAGGATTTGAGTGTTAATTGATATCTTATAAACTCTTCAGAATTATTTAAAAAAAATGATGCTATGCAATTCTTATCAGAAACAATTGATGTATCTTTTATTTGATCAAAAAAATATTCTTAATATCAAGAACTTTCAAATATGCCAGCAATAATAATTTGGTTCTAGTTTGTAAGTAAACATACTAAACTCCAAAAAGTGAAAATCTATATCTGTGTGTTTATTATTTTGTTTTTTTTTTTCCATTTCCAGTTGTCTTGTTGTAAAATGCAACTAAGAGCCAGAACATAAGAGCAATACATTAAATTTATGTTTTATTTATTTAATATTTTGACTTTTTCAAAAAGTTTTTAACCTCTTAGCGTAAGTAACTGAAATGGTACAACTTATATCTACTAATATTGAGGTGTTAACACTTTTTTTTATATAAGTATTATTGGAGGAATTTATAAAAATTATTCAAACTCCACACCCCTACAGATTATCATTTAGTGAGGCTAGATGAAATCTGCAAATTAACAAATATCTCAAAATCCACAGAAGTTACTCCTAGTCCTGATCTCATTTTTTTACCCCCCCCCCTCCACTAATTGAAAAGCATATTTCTTAGGGGGAAAAAAAATCTTTTGCATAAATCATGTCTTGCCTGAAGATTTTTCAGCTAGGATGAAAGCAACAGTAGTAAGCCCATTAGTTCTTTTCCCTAAAATAATTCATTTAAAAAAGTCATTAGCTTAATAGAAAGGAATTGATAGAGGCCTCTAGGCATTCTACTCTAAATTTCAGGAATTTTGCCTCATTAAAAATCGATTTCAGAACCAAAGGCGTGTGTGTGTGTGTGTGTGTGTGTGTGTGTGTGTGTGTGTGTGTAAGAGAAGGGATGTGTAGATGTAAAAATCTTGCCCGGTTTTCAGTTTTATTCAAATATTTCTGAAAATAAAATTGTCTTAAATGATATTAACGAAGACTTTATCTTTGAGATATTTACATTTGGTGTTACTTCTGGATGTCATTATTATGAATTTACAAAAGCTAAATTTTGTTATGACTTGTAGTCAGAATAGAAATTTCACTTTCTGATAGTTACCTTGTAAATTAAGCCTTAATATTACATTCATTATTTCTACTACTTTGCTACAAATTAAGCAGAGTTTAATACTTTGTAAACATTATCCAACAATGTATATGTCATGAGGGAAAATAAATATATACTGACATTGTTAGTTTTTAATTCTAAGAAAAATAAAGAGTTGGCTGAAAATGGAAACCTAAGAATTTTGGAAAAGGATAACATATTTAGCATATTTGTAAGTACTTCTTTTTCCATTATTTGAAAACTATTGAAAAACCTTTGTGCTTCATAATTTGAGCTCTCTAAGAGGTACTCTCTGGAGTATAGTGAAATAGTTGATATATTTAATATATATGTTGCTATCAATGTTATTACTATGGTGTTACTTCCAGACTTTATCATGTGTTAGAGGACAGTGATGACAAGGCCAAGGTCATCCTTGAAGTTAGACACCGGAGATAGCCACAATAGCTTAATGATGTCTGCATTGTTTAAGAAAAACAAAGCTAAGATGTGAGAATAATTTTTCCTTTTTTTTTTTTTTTGTAACTCATGAAGCAGTTTCTTCATTTGCAAAAGGAGGGAATCTAATCAATGTTGTAGAATACATATCTTGGGTGTTGTCATTATTTCCTTCTTTTTCTGGCTATTCTAAAATTATGTTTTATTCGCGTACTTTTAGATTTGAAAGTTGACATGGCAGAAATTACTTTCTGCTTTAGATTCAAAAACCATAGTTGGGTTTGTAATACACACAAGTAAAAAATTTGTTATATATTCAAAGGCATATGTAGAATCTCAGAGCTGTAATAAAAAGCTGATATAAATGATGCTTTGATTAAATTGAAGGGTCACGCCTACATGGAACTTAAGATGTAGATAATGATAGATAGATAGATGATAGATAGATAGATAGATACATAGATAGATACATAGATAGATATTCTGATATAACAATGGGTGGGAACAGGGTTCATGATTTTTGATACTTTATTGCTTATGTTGTTTGCAGAATTCTTCTAATTCAGTGATCATTTTCAGGAAAACTACCCAAATAACTAATACTGGGCGAATTCCAACAGGCTACTGGGAGTTCTTTCCACTAATTTTTCAGAAACAACTTTTGAAGTAACTGTCAATCACTTAAAATATACAGAGGGGAAAATAGAGAATGCAAATGACATCCAAATTTAGCTAGAAAGTAAAGAAGTAGAAATGGAAACAATCTTTCATGGCGAGAGATCTTTACAGTGTTTCTTGTCCCCATAATTATTGAATGAATTTAGCAAAAATTATTCAGCAGTAAGTGTTAAGTCCAATAAACAAAAATAGAATAAAGCACCATTAAAAATTCCATACTTTTTACAAATACATTAATATGTGAGTTCTTATGAGGTAAGCCATCAAATTGTACTGTCTTTAGTGTTAGGAGTCAATAATGCTTTTTTTTCCCCCTATCTTAATCTGAGTGACAAGTCTCTATGTTTTATTTTGTGTTTTTTCTTAGTATCTTTCCTGAAATAAATTTTAAAATACTTTTAAAAAACTAAAAGCCCAAAACAACAAAACCCAGAGTGAGCCTGTATACAATGTAGGAGTAACCTGAATTTGAATGAAACATGGTAAACTATTTCTGTCTTTTAAATATGTGAATATATTCACATAAGGATACAATTCAGTCCATTAGGATGCTATAGTATTACAGTATTTTCTTCACATAAAAACATGCACATTAATGAAAAGGAAAATAATCAGTTCTGTGTTAATAAGATCATGGGATGGTACTGTCAAGTACTTATGTAAGGGGCATCCTATATTTAAAGTGCTAGGAGAAACTTGTCCCCTAGCCCTAGCATGATAGTTGCATAGCCCTGTGGCTAACTCCTGAGGAATGGAGTAGGGTCCTCCACCTTCTGAATCTATACTGTAGAAACCGGCACTCTAGGCAATAGCTCCATGCCTGACAATCCTCCAAATCTATTATTTTCTAAGGCTTTTATAACCCAATAAGAAGGTTAAGTCAAATGCTTTCACTCCTTCCTTATTCCTGACCAAAAACAAGGAAGTTTCCAAAGGATTCAGTGACAGTTTGTAGCTACTTTAATGAAATGTTTCTATTGAGGGAGGAGGTGGAAAAGGCCAAGAAAAACTCCTTTTGGAATTTTTACTGAAATGTTCACTATCAAACAAATTAGTGAAAGTAATCATTTAAAATCTGAATTGTTCTCTATTAGGTAGAAAAATCCAATCAATTGATAAGAATTTACCTTGGCCCCACTTAATATTTAACACTGCACAAGGATCGAGATATTTTCTGCCATTTTCACTTGTTCTTTAACTTTGTGTTGCTAGCTCCTAAGAAGAATGGGATATTAAATAATCAACTGAAACTCAAGGCAAATTTTGATTGGTGGTTAGGGAAGTTAAGAAACGTGGAACTGTACAATCCTAACAAATAATTATTTGATAGCAGTAGTTCTAGGTCCTATGTGGATCATGCCTCAGAGTGTTCTGAACAGAAGTATAAAGAAATAGGGAAAAGGTAGAATAATAATAAACAGGTCATACAGAACAATGGATATAAAATAATTTAAAATTTCGTTTACAAATCTAGCTTCATTAGTCGAGAGTCATTTAATAGATGATCATTAAATTCAGTCATTGAGACAAATATATCCTTTAAAATATGCAAATGATTTATCCCTTCATTACTAAAATGATAGAAATAATTTAATTTGGATTTAGACAGCTCTCGCTTCATAAAGGAGAGAAAAAGTTTAGAAGTTTGTATTTGGTTAACATGTATGTGATATGCTAAAGAAATCTGATCTCACTTCAATATTTGCAGAAAGACATGCCATTTCTTTAAAAACTCTAGGATAGTCATTTTACTGCCAGTGTTCTTTACTTAACAAAATAGATTCATTCAGCAAATATTTATGGAGCATCTTCTGAGCTCCAGGCAATGAAACAGATACAGGAAACTCAGAAATGAATAGAATAAATTGTATTTCTTGGAGGAACTCATAATCCTGTGTGAGATGTATACATTGAAAACACTGCAATACAAATGCCACCCATGTAATAGAGTTTAGTGCAGTTTTATAGGAACATTGAAGAGAGAGAGATTAACTCTGAAAGAAGAAGGTTGGGAAAATCTTCCAAAGACATTTGCATTTCTTGTGGGTATGAAGGGACAAATAAATGTATAATTTAAAGGTAAAGGAGTAGCTGAAATTTAAGAAGAATTTAGTTTGAAGCAGGTTCAAATAAAATCAGTTAATTGGCTATTTGCATATGATTCATTCTATAAAGTACCAATGTCAGCATAAAATTTTATCTTAGTGATACCATAAGTTATGTAAAAAATTGCTTTTTAAAATTTTAGAAAAATCATGATGTAACATTGGGAGTTTAAGTATATCTATTTACACAATGATTCTTTAGGACAAAGAAGGAAAGGATGGGCATGTAATATTTTTCTTTCCTTACACCACTGTTTCTCACTGGTGTGGTTATTGACATTTTAGGCAGTAAAAATATTGAATGCCTCCTCACACAATTTATATTTCAACGTTCATTTTTGTAAATCTCTTTTTGTATACATTTTCGGTTCCCTTTTTTCTTCATCATTCTCCATCATGCTAGCCTTACATAACCAAACTTGTATTATACCTGGGAAGAGATTATGCCTAGAAAAAAATACAAATGTGTTCAGGATAAATCACTACTAAGGCTCCATCATTGGCTAAAAACCCTCCTCAACCATATTCCAAAAGAACCATATCTCTTCTCTTATCAAACTATTACTATTTCTCTTCCTATTTTTTTCTGTGAAAGTAAAATAATTCATCACACCAGCACAAAATTTCTCAGCTTGCATTAATCTCTAGAACTGTTCCCTTCTTTTCTCCATAAAAAATTAAAAATCCCCCCGCCCCCACTTTAATCTGAGTGCAATACCTCTATTTGTATCTTGGATCTCATTGTCGCTCAATATTCAATAGATTGTATCTTCAATTATCCTCTCTATTTTCTCCATCCTTAAGCTCTCCCTTTTGTTGAATTATACCCATCAGCATACACATATATGCCTTATAGCTCCAATTTTAATAAAATGTTCTTTCTTAACCCCGTGTCACATCACTTCACTAACATCTATTTTTTAGCCTATGCCTCATTGTTAGTTTTTCAGGTGTGCTCTTGTGATTATAATATGTGTTCAATTTGTCAAGTCTACCTTCATGTTATTATACTCTGAGAAGGACAATAGGGGCAAAATAAGGCAAGATAAATTATCAGAAAAAATAATGGCTGAGAAATGCCAAATTTCTGTAACGACCAAAATCCATTGATTAAAGAAGCTTATAAAATCCTAAGGAGAAAACTACAAAGAAAATCTTCCTTAGATACATTATAGTCAAACTAATGAAAACCAAAAAGAAAAAGAAAATGTTAAAAGCAACCAATGACAAAACTATACAGATTACATGCAGTTTTGGGTACCTGATTTGAGATACCTGATTTCTCATATGACAGAATAGAGAGCGAATAACAATGGAACATCTTTAGTGCTAAAAAGAAAAAACAAAACAATAAAAATCCACATATCAACCTAAAATTCTATATCTAATACAATAAAATATGATTCAAAATGAAAGTTAGATACGTACATTTTCAAGTAGATAAAGGCCGAGAACATTAAATTCCAATAGACCTGCACAAGAAATGCTAAGACCTTTTTTACTCTGAAAAATGTGGTTCCAATTACATATATGTTAGGCAATTTTATATTGTCCTACATATCTGACATGTTCTGTTTCTTTTCCCTCTCTTTTCTCTTTATGCTTCAGTTTAAATACTATCTCTCTTCAAGTTTACCCATTTTCTTCCTTATGTTCAGTTTGTCCATAAATATTTTTAATGAATTATTTATTTGTGATTATCATCTATCATCTGTCTATATCTAGTTTATATATGCCTATAATCTATATTTATGCATATGCATTCCATTTAATTTATTTTGTATGTAGATTCCATGTCTCTGCTAAAATTTCCCAGTATTTCACAACTATTTTTCATATTTTCCATGAAGACCACATCTTCCTTTTCAAATTACTGTATGATAATTCCAACAATTTGGCCACCTCTGATTTCACTATTTACTATTTATTCTTTTGAACATGGATTACATTCTTTTAAATATGGATCGCTTGCTTGAGTGATCTCTGATACTATTTTATAAAAGGTACCCCTCTGATCCACAGTGTAGCCAACCAGTTTTGTAGTTGCGATAGAGTCCTCTTTGCTCTTCAGGTCTGTGTTGAGCTTTCCATCCCTCCAGACATTCTTTCTATGCCTCAGCTCTTCCTGCAGCATGCAGAAGATGAGTGCTTTACCCTCAGCATTGTTGGAGGAGGTGTTTCTTATTTCTCATATTCAACATTTAGCCTTATGCAGGTAAAAGCCAGCAACACCTCAAATTTATTTCAGTTCTCCTGACTTTGGTTCCTAAGAGCTCAAGGTACTTTGCAGGGATTTATCTCAGCTTTCCTAACCTGACCCTTGTTTTTGACATATTGCACTCAAGGGCTTGATAAAGATCCATGGTAAAGAATGAGAGAGTAGTTAGAACTTGTCCTTTGGCTGGGATTTTTTTGGAATGCTCTTTGGTCCTACTAGTCTACACTTAGACATTACAGCTTATTAAAATTCAGATTGGCCTGTCCTTATCCCAGTCTTTGGCAGGTTCATTATTTTCTCACTCCTGCATCACTGGCAAGTATAAGAATAGCTGAGAGTCTCTTTTCTCTTATAAACAGTTGTTTTTCACTGAAATTTAGTTTAGTTAGGTTTATTTGCATCTTCACCATTAGCTTATATAGTTGGGTTTTTTTTTTTTTTTTTTTGTCAATAGGATGAGAACTTCAGTTTCTAACAGCGTTTTAAGTCCTGGCTAGAAGTAGACTTTCCCTTATTTGCTATTGCTTTAGATTCTGACTCCCTATCCTTTTTCTATGTAGATTTTATTTGAAAGTCTAATATAAATGAGTTGGAGATTATCATTTTTCATCCATTTTCATCCAGAAAGCATGAGAGTTTAGAGATATTAAACCCCATAAAATGTGGCTTAATCACTAAAAATTCTTGAGTTTCTGTACTTTTTCAGTCAAGTGGGGATGTTAATTAACACTACTTAATAAAATCAGTTTCAACAAAAGACTTCCCTGTGACTTACTGAGAGGAAGTGAAGATGAACTAGAGTTTATAAAAGCTCTTTATAAACTTTAAAATAACCACCTGGTGATTTTGTAGCCATTAAAAAACAATACTTTTTCAATTTATAATGGTTCTAAGATTGTATCCTAGATTATTCCAATCTGTAATACAGTCACATATTAACAACTGCCATCAGCTATAGTGAATATCAACTGGCAACTTCTCAAATTCTTTATCCTCGGCGACAGGATATGATTTTTTTTTCTCAAGAAATATACACAGTATAAATGCAAGTCAGCTGGTATTTTATATACCTAAGGGAATATTTCCATTACCAAAGTATTACTAATTCATTATTCATTCAGAATATCACACCTACTTCTTGACTAAAATATATATGTAAATATTTAACATCAATACAAAAAACTTCTCAAGGTCTATAAATCTAAGTCAAGTATTATTTAAATGACAAATTTTAATAAAAATAGGATGGAGAGGAAATAAAAATGTTTGATGGGTCTAAGTAAGAGAAAAATTTTCATCTTAGGATGTTTAAAAAAACGTTTGATTCCATAGTTTGGAAAGTACGTTTTATTTTTTTTCCATTTAGATATCTACCATTATTTATAGTCCTAGTTCAATTATCCTTCCTTTGCAACTTGGGACATTTAACATTTGCATGATAGTATTACTATTTCTTGGTAGAAGCTGGATGAATTTTAAGTTACTTTAGTTTTTTTTAGTGAGATCGAGTAACAGTATTACTGATGTCATCAATTTTAAACTATCCAAGTAAATATTAAGAGAGTTAACAAGGATCAATTTAAATCTATATGTATCTGTAAACTTTATTTCTTTATTTTTTTGCTTGCTTGTTTCAAGTTATAGCTTCTAGCAAAAGGGAAATGGTTGAGCTAAATAATGTCTCATTTCTCTTCCGGGATCTATCTTCAAGTAGAAAATGCTAATGAGAATTGTGGGGGAGTAGGACCCTAAAATAGAGTCAGGAAAGAGGCATGGGCCAACTAGAATGACAGTTGAAAAAAGTTTTGAGCTAAGACATGTTTAAATTGAAATTGAATTAGGAAGTTCCAAATATGTTTTTGAGAAAGCAATCTGTATAAGACAAAGAATTTCTGGGAGAAGCAAAGGGGGGAAAAAAAAGTGTGTGAAATGCACACGTGCAATCTATTTCAATGTGCATTTAGCCAGCATTATTCTGTACCAAACGCTGAGTTTTAATATGAAGTCACAATGATAATACCAGGCCTCAGATCTGGCCTGTATGACTAATAAATTATCATGGTAAATGTTATGATAATGAAGAGGAAACACGTAAATGCCCATCCTATAAAAATAAACAATCATCATAAAAATCCAGGTGTTAATAAATGTTCTATTACCAGTATTTTTAATATTAATTGTGAAAATTTGTTTTAGTGATGATTCCTAAATAGTTTCTCAGAAAGAAGAGATAAAGACTAGGACAATCAAAGAAAGAAATATTTGTCATTTAATTTTTTGTAGACTGATTATAGAGAGTTATCAAAAGTAGGAAGCAAATAGGGTAGGGGAAAAATATCTCTGCCAAAGTATAAAAGTTATAGCTACAAATGATAATAAAACAATATGTCCATCAAGGCCAAGTGATAATGACAAAACGATATAAATACTTGGGAATCAGACACAGTGATATTTGATATTTCATAATAGTGCAAATAACAAACTTTTAGGAAATACGTTTATTTTAATGTATTATATGTTTGAAATCAATTGTAAACTAGCCTTTCTGAAAGATACAGTCTAGAAGGGAACACATAAATGCCTCAGACTTGATCTACTTTATTTTTATATTTTATATAACAACAATAAAAAAGGATGTCTCCGCTATGAGAAAAAAGACACACCATTTCAAGGTAGAGCAGTTAGTTGCAATACCACAGTTTAGTTTTCCCTTCTTACCAAACTCTATTTGTCTATTTGCTGCATTAGGCATATTATCTCACCTCAGCTGCAGCCCAAACCATCTGAATTCTGAGTGTACTGTTTGTGTTTCCTCTGATAGGAATGGCATTCTGCACACTATTTTTCTCTTTATAAAAGTGTAAGCTTTACCATTCATTTAAAAATATTAATGTCTTTGCTGGCTACTATTTTGGTGTCTGAACATCTGAATGAGCAAAGACAAAATATTTCTTCAATGTCAGTAGTTTTACTCTATAAAAGAAAAATGAAATTTGAAATACAGAGATCTCTTTTGTTCTTGCTTCACGTCAAGTCAGGGAGCATTTCCTACTTTCCTACTGTGTATATTGGTTTTAGATTTTTCATAATGTGTTTACTTGTAATACTATTACATGATAAGAGGTTTAATGTTTATCATATGAGTGTATGCAAATAACTTTCTTCTAAAAAGTATGGCAACAAGTTTGACCAGTAAACATCAATTTAATTTTGAAGATTATCTCAGTGTTCGATAGGGCACATATTGTGCCAATGAATTTAGAAATCATGGCCAACGTGGTTATTCTACCTCTCTCTCTCTCTCTTTCTCTCTCTCTCTCTCTCTCTCACACACACACACACACACACACACACACGCACGCACAATATGCCTATGAAATTGATTTACTAGTATTATGATCCTCTTTTAACTAGACAGAAAGAAATTGGGCAAACTTTTTCAAGGTCACACAGGAAACAAATGGAGGAAACAGGATGTAAACCTAGGCAGTCTAGCTCTAGTCTTTGCTTTTAACTACTGTATTTTGACTCAGTCAGTAAGTGTCACGACCTCCCCGGTAGAGTCCACAGTATTGAGAAAAACAGCTTCTGGAGAAATATTAACTAATTTCTGCCTAACATTTAATGCATCCGATGGGGGCTTCCATGTGGCTGACCATCTTGGTGCTTTCACTATCATGTAGGATTTTAGCTGGGCTTATATAGTCCCATGATGGGAGAGGAGGGGAAGAAAATAAATAAATAAAGATGACTAAATGGGACTGTAAACTATTGAGATATGAGCACAGAATAGAAATGAAAAGGGACAGGCAGCCAACCAAATCTCATGTATATACCGTATCAGTCTGTACTTCCCTTGCATGCTGTACTACCAGGTTCCTTCGCTGACTCTCCCTTCTCTGTTTGCCATCCCTCAACTCGCTGAGGTGAAAAAGATAAGGACCCCATTTCTCTACGGGAATCAGTTCTTGTAACAGTTAATCAACCACTAAGTGCAGCAGCACCCAACGTAAGGAGCCCGTAGATCTGGAAAGGACGACCTGCCTCACAGAAAGTATGGCTTCCCAGGGACATTTGGAAGTTTATTGATTTCAAGAGAATTGAAATCTTGGATGCTCATACCACTTTCTTGGGGTCTCTATCAGAGTGCTTGACCTTTCAGGCTCTGTGTCTCTCTGCTTTGGGCAACAAGAGAGTCATTGTTATAGTTTTAACATCGTGCTGGTACAACAAATATCACACCAGAGTTTATAGGAAGATTGCAAACCCAGTACTTTGAGTTCGGGGTAGTCAAATTCTTGGACTTGGAGGCGGCCTTGGGCTAAAATTTGACATTTTGCACTGGTTTGCCTTGTTGCTGTTTTGTGTGTGTTTGTGTATGTATTCATTAGTTGTATGTAATGATTCTGGGCCCCAAATTGTTAGAGCCTTGTCCTGGTTTGTTGAGGGGAAACGACTTTATCCTTAAATAAGAAAAGTTTTACTCCCAAGCTTTTGAAAGTATGTTGTTACCAGAAATAAAGAAATGTGACTGCCATTTTGAAGACAGCTAAAGAATTCGATAAATATTAGGACAAAGGAATATACATTATTTTTTGGCTCCTGTTTTTTTCCCTCTTTTCCCTCCAAATGAAGTCATTATGATTTTACTGTCAGTCAATACATAAACTCACAAATGTGGAAAAAATATTTGATTTCATATTTTCTCTGTTGTGAGGAGGGAGGACTCAGGAATATGCAAGGTGAATCTAGCTAGAGAGAAATATGTCAAATATTAATATTCCACCTAAAACCACTAATGTTATATGTCCTATAAACAAGCTAGGGGAAAAAAAAAGACCTAAAATTGGTTTTGATCTCATTTTGTTTTGCAGCTCATTTGGAATACATGGCAGCTGGCTGGCTGACTCTCAAACCTTTGCATTTCCGGTCATTCATTAAACCCTACGATTTGAAATAGAGCTTGTTCAATTAAGATTTGAATGAAAAATGTAGACAATTTTTAAAGATAATTTCGAAGAATAAAGTAAATGCATTTTGTAGATTTATTTTTGTTTCAATCTAATCCAGTTCAAATTTCAATGTATTGGAGATGTATTATCTCCATACAGCATCTAAGAAAATACATATACACATATCAGCTATTCAGATGTTTAACTCCTTCTACGGCTCCTTTCTCATTGCTACTTATGGATTGTTTATGATGAGAAGTTAGCTTGGTAATGATTAGTCTTGAATACTGCTTAATTTTAGGAGGGAAAAAAAAAATGGCCCCATGAGAAATATCTGACTGTTTCTTTCCTGGGTTCTCCTCCTCCTCCTCCTCCTCCTCCTCCTCCTCATTTTTTTCAATTATAGTTAACATCCAATATGATTTTATATTAGTTTCAGGTGCACAGCATAGTGGCCAGGCATCCATATAATTAATGAAGTGACCAGTCCAGCACCCACCCAGCACCACACAGTCACCACAATGCCATTGACCATATTCCTCACGCTGTGCCCTACATCGCTGTGAATATTTCATAAATACCAATCTGTCCTTCTTAATCCCTTCTCCTTCTCACCCAGCCCCCACCCCCCCCCACCCCCCACATCTGGCGATCACCAGGTTCTCTGTATCAGTGATCCTGTTTTCATTTTGTTTGTTCATTTATTTTGTTCCTTAGCTTCCACATGGAAGTGAAATCATATTAACCTGGCTTCTTAACAACTCAAATGGGGCATGAATTTCTCCTCATCTCTTGGCAGCTGGTGGCGGGGGCGGGGGTGGGGGGTGAATGGTTTTTCTAAGAGCAATTTTAGGTTTAGGGAATTTTAGGTTTTTCTAAGAGCAATTTTAGGTTCAGGTTGAGGGAAAATACAGAACGTTTTCATATATACCTTGTCCTCCCACAGACGGTCTTTCCCGCTATCAAAATTCTGCAACAGAATGGTATATTTTTTACAATTGAATCTACATTCACATATTACTCAAAGTTAAAATAAACTTTTAATTTTGAATTTTTTAAAATTTTTAAAAGTTTTCAAGCTCATTTAATGTATCTCAAGCTTTTGTAAGCTTTCTTTAAAAAGGTTATTTTTACATTAAGTCCACCCCAAAATAGTCTTGACAGTCTTATAGATATGATTTTTAACATGAAGTACCTAACATTGAAATATTATTTTAACATTGAACAATAGAGTTTAAACCCAGTAAATTAAAGTTTAGAGGTTTTCCCACTATACTGTGCTTAGAACATTTTTTTCCAAATATTTAATTTTAAAAATTAACAAACAACCATAGCAAAGCAAGAATTTTTGTGTGTGTGTGTGTATATATAGGTATATGTATATGTATATGTATATGTGTGTGTGTATATATATGTATATGTATATGTTTATATACTTATATTTCTTTCATTGTGTGTGTATATACATATACATATTTAAATGTCACAGTAAGGAGAAAAACTTGCATAATAATGCAAGTAATAAAATGAGAATAAGGGATTTAACATGGTTTGACATCAAGTTTTCCAGAATTTTGGAGTATGAGACTCATTCTAAAAGTGCACCAGGTAGAATTTAGAAAATTATGTTGAAAATTTGCTAATTATCATTAGCAAATTTGCTATCAGCTGCTACCTGACAAATGTGAAAAGGTGTCAGGCCAAATTCTGATTTAGAGTAAGAATTATGTGTTTGCTTTTCTGTTTAGTAAATGACCAATTTAATCAAATTTTATCGACTACCTTAACTTAGGACATGACGTGCTAAATATTTTAAATAAGAATCTTTTTAAGTTTATATTTCATATTTTGTATATTTTGTTAATTTAAATCTTATGGTAATTGGTTGCATTTTCAACATGGATTTTTATAGGCATGTCTAGAAATTGTAGTGATAGTTTGGCAAACTTATTAACCCAAGTTACCATTTACATGGTCTAGAGAACTATAATTAGTATACTTAAGAAGGAAATACATTGCATGTTAAAAGTCATTATAACTGCAGTTAGAAAAATGTGCTTTATTTTCACAGCAAGCATGCAAAAGCAATCTTTTTTTTCAAACTATGGTTCATAATGTCCAATGAGTTGATCTTGACATGGGCTCTCCAATCTCTGCCTCCTTTATTGTCTCTTCAATAGACAGTGGGATAGAATGCAACAGATTAGGACAGGACAGAACAGGACAAGATAGATAGATAGGTAGAATAGTATAGGTTGAATACTATAGACAAGAATAAAAAAGAATAAATATATAGCAGAGGGTATTATGATAATGCAGGTTAGCATTATTTTGTAAAACTTTCATATATGTTGTGTATCCATATCTGGTATAGCAGGTAGAATTCCCCAGGAAGTAGAATCTGGGACAAAGTTCAATGTACAGGAGGTATATAAGAGAATGCCCTTGAGGAGGGAGAGAGGGAGGCACCTGGCAGGAGAAGGGAAGAGTAGAAAAGAAGGAATGCATTATGCAGATGGAGATGTCAAGATACAATGCAATCTCAGTGGAACCTAGGCTGACCGCATAGAATGATGAAGACATCATTTCCATTCAGAACTATACTAAGTAGGTGAAAGAGGGTTGGGTCTTTATCCCTTTCCCCCATGTTAATTCATCATAAGATGTGAGCTGCTCAGGGAATCTTGGGTAAAGTGACCCTTTTCACCAGAGGTAATTCCCAAAGAGGATTTCTGGTATTTGACGATTGTCTGCCAACAGCACACCCAGTAGGTCCTTTATTCACAAAGGGATGTCTTATTGGAGTATCACAGAATCCCTCAAATCTTGTAATAGTTTTAAAATGCTCATCTTTTGGATTAATACATGTAGTGAGTTTAGTAGTGTCCCCTCAAAATTCTTGCCTACCTGTGACCTCAGAATATGACATTATTTAGAAATATTTTCCTTGCAGAAGTAATAGGTAATAATTGAGGTGAAATCATACTGGTTTAGTGTGGCTTATAAATCCAATGAGAATGACCTTAAAAGGGACCCACAGAGATACAAGAAAGAAGGCAATATGCTGATGGAAGCAGAGATAGGACTTACGCTGCCACAGACCAAAGAATACTTACAGAGACCAGATGCTGCAAGTAAAAAATATTTCTTCTTACCTACAGCCTTGGGAGGAACCAGGTTTCTGCTGAAAACTTGATTTAAAACTTCCGACCTCCTGACTTTTGAGAAAATAGATTTTTGTTGTTTTAAGCCACCAAGTTTGTGGCATTTTGTTATGGCAACCCTGGGAAACTCACATAACTCATTAATACATGTTTTAGGTTTCCTTGTCCCATACTCAGGGTACCAGTTACCCATATCCCCAAGGACAAAAACGTCTCTGTAAACCGTTAAATCTGATTATGAAAAAGAAACATGAGTTTGTTTCTCACTATTAAACTTATATTATAGAATTAATGATTTTATAATTTACATATTTTACATACTTTTAAAAGTGTCCTTAGCAAGAAAATGTAATCAAGCTGACAGCTATTAATCAATATTTTGGCTCTTGATCTTGAGGCAAATGAATTAAGTTTTGCATGAAGAAGAAAACCATTGAGTGCAAATCTTTGGCATAGACAAAATTTCATTGCTTATACCATATAGTTTCAAAAAAAAGAACAATAGCAAAATAAATTCTAGAATGTTTCGCATATAATACCATTTGACAATATTTGTTGAAGGGAAAAGGGTAGGGGAGGGGCAAGGAAAGTAAAATAAGGAAATAAGGGTGAAAGAAAAAGGAGAAATATATTTTATAATCCATACAAAAACTTAGTGCATCACCCTATTATTAGAAAATATTGCTGAGAACTGGGCATAGAAAATATATGAATAGAAAACTTATGGCAAGATTCTTCAGAGCAGTATAGACTTTTTACTGATGCTTTACATTTTTAATTCTTTATATCTCACTAGGGGAAGGTAATCAGTCTTTTTTTCTTCTTCTTGGAATGACAGAACCTGTCGTAGGAGAGTATTTCTAAGAGAAAAGATATATATATTTTAGGTTGAAGTCGAATTATAAAATAATAATAACAACAACAATAGCAGCAGCAGCAGTAATATATTTATATGGTTATAATATCCGTAGTGCCTCCACAGGCACAAGCACATGAAACAGTCTGTGTAAAGAGCTGACACAATCTATGTGCTCATGTGGCACCTGCTCAGACTCCATTTCTATTCATTTCCTCTATTTGGAAGATGCTTGGGTGTGATTCTCTGCTTTTGCACTG
Source organism: Rousettus aegyptiacus (assembly GCF_014176215.1). NCBI lineage: Eukaryota > Metazoa > Chordata > Mammalia > Chiroptera > Pteropodidae > Rousettus > Rousettus aegyptiacus. The sequence continues at coordinate 16,036,716 of NW_023416285.1, forward strand.
CATTTCACTGCTTATTTCCATGGTTTAAACATGACGAAGTCACAGCAAGAAGAGGTCGGTAGCTACCACAGATTTGTGTTTCATGCAGGAAATATGCTCCTCTGGGACAGAATCGCAGATGTACAAATGCTCAGAGCACTCCCAACTTCTCCCAGGAGGACTGGCTTACTCTTCCAGAAGACACTCCCAGGGTGAAGGGATTTTTAAAAGGATGCTTTAACCTCTGCTTTTGCTCACACTGCAACTTTAAGCTCCAAATTGTCTCTGCCTGCTGTAAATGCTATTTGGCTGACCTCTGCCAGGGAAGTGGTATTCCTATTGGTAGTTGCATAATGCACAATCCTATTTAGGAATTAAGGTATGAGTGTAAATCAAATGACCGATGCAGTTGTTTACATGGACTGTTTTCTCATGGTGGGCAACTAGAAACTTCACATTACATGGTAGCCAAACACTTATCAACTAAATCATATAATCCTTTTTTGCTGCGTTGGAACCTTTATCTCAACTCTTTGCTTTAGCCATATGCTGAATAGATAATGAGTACTTGGTATAAGTACCTCTCTTCACTCTTGTATGAGAGAAGATAATATGTGAGATGTAGACGCTGGCAAAATTTGTATGTTTTGCATAGAGAAACAGGATGTAGAAACCATTAAATGCCTGTAATTGGGAACTAGAGGAAGACTATTGGATTTTGTCGGTTAAACCAAAACTGTTATTGAAATACCAAAAGTCCAGCTCCGTGATCTCCAGTGGGAATAAAACACATGCCAGCTTGCCCTACTGAATGGGCCAGGTACCTAGAACACTCCTCTGAACTTGTTCCTCAAACACTTCACTGAGGCCACAAAGGAGAGTAACACCCACTGATGGCTACCTGGTTTGATGAATTCGGGCTCAATTATTTCAACTAGTTTTAAGTTCAAGTTGGAAGTAGTTACCAGATAACTTAAATGGTAACAGTGGAACAGAACAGTTTCAGATATGGGCTTCTCATTTTTTATGTCCTCATCTTTTATCTCCTTGTAGCGTAAGGTCTTGATATTGTATTAATATTTTTCTAGATATTTTCTTTTTTGCTTCTAGACTGCTTCTTGGAAAAAAACCTTTTGACAATTACATCTCCTATTTATACCAATTCCATCTCATCCTCATCACTTTTCACTTATATCTCTGGCACCTACATAATAGACTAGTTTCAACACTTTGCTTTAATGCTTGGCGACGTTAAGATCTATACAGAAGGACCTTTTGAAATTGTGGCTTTCCTGAACCTTTTTTCTTCAACCACTATCTGCTCTTTTTCTATTTAAACAGTCTATTCTTAGAATAACATCCTAAACCGCCTCACTGTTCAGAGATGCAACATCTTTTGTGTCTTAAAATCTGATATTCCTCTCTACACTTCTCCCGCTAAAGTTGGTGTTCAGCTTAACGTTACCAAAATAACTCTTTACTTTCTGGTCTTTCAGTATTCTAGAATTTTATGTGACTCCTTTTCCTTCCTGTTTAATCTAGAAAATTTGTTTAGTCACTTCGGTGATATTTCCACTAACGTCCTTCATTCTTAGATTCTTTTTGTGTCATGGCATGTGCAACATCCACATTGCCAGAACTATATCAATTAACCACACTTTTGTTTTCTCTGGTGCAAGGAGCAGGCCTGTCTGAAAATAACCTTCCTGCTCACTCAAGTTTTGCCAGGAGACTGAGCTATCGGGACTCCTTCTCCAAACAAAAGAGGTGCATTCAAGCTAGATTTTCCATGAAGTCAATGTCTTTGTTCCCCTCCCAGGAAGGGACCAAACATTCCCTCGGGCCCTGTTCTCTATAGACGGGTGCCTGGATTTCTCAGATGACTCCTAGAAATAGCTGCACCCAAACCCAGGTTGCTCATCACCACAATGATCATTTCATTTTCAAGCTCGACCTACAAATAGAAAAAGCAATAGCGTATGATGTTATGTGATGAGTTTCTAATGACTATATTTATTCCTATTATTTTGAAAGTAGACTCAAGGTTTCTGAGCAGGGAGAAATTATTATTGTTTCATGAATAATCACATTGATTCCTTTTTGGCTCAATTCTTTTCTCTTCTGAAAATATGAATCTGGCACATTATATATATACCTTGTCCCCTTTACCTCATGAAAGAAGGAGAAAAACTTAATCTCTCTGATGTAAACAAATTCTCCCGAGGAAGACAAGGGTAAAAACTAGGGTTCTTACCCTTTGGAATGCAAATCAATGTCTCCAGAGGAAAAAAAAAAGACAAACCTGTAGGTTTACAACTCCTGGGATAAGTTTTATTATGTTTCGAATAGGAGTAGATGACTCTAGGTCTAACATGCTTGAAATATGAAGACAAAAGGGGCCTGGGGCAGAGGAGATATTCTCTAACATGTCGACGATTCACCTTACTCAAGAAGCCAAACTGCAGGAAATTTTTTTTTTTAGATCTCTAGATGTCCACAGTACTCGGGAACCTAAGTGCTTTCGGAGGGCCAGGTGTGCCCACTGTCGCTCTCTTTGAGGTGGGTTAATGAAAGAGCAGGCAATTCATAACCTCTCTTCCAATCTTAAAATTTTGAGATGCTCCAAGGAAAATCTGTTTCTTATCCTATTCCTGGTGCACAATGGAAGTTGTCCGGAGCTGGGCGACTATGGAGACTCACAGTCTCGCACGCTTGCTTCTCTGGGCTTCCTATTACTGCATATCTGATATTTTTCATCAGCCAGTCTCTCAGCATTGCTCAGCAAATGTTTTGTTCAGCTTCAATCAGCTGCGATCCTGTTCCACAGTTTAAAATCTCTAAATGTCAACACCATTTCGGGTTTAATAAATACCTTACCCCCACCCCTCTCTCACACACACACACACACATACTCACACACACAATTATCAATACTCTTACCTCTTCATCTCTTCATCATTGTTTAACTCCAACATTAAACATTCCACTGTTCCCTTGACTCTAACACCATTTACCTACCCCATGAGCCTTGCAATAAAGACCATTGTTTTTGATATAACAAAATCGGATTTAAATATCCTTTGGACAGTTTGTTAGCTGTGCGATCTTGGTCATGTAATAAATGTTTCACTTTCTTCTTTGGAAAATCGAGAGTATTAATAACTACTCTGGAGGAAAATTAAGAAACAAAATATGTAAACCATTTAATTCAGTATCTAGTATTCAAATGGTGGTTATTATTGTTATATAGTTATTTCATAATCGTTCTATCTTTCTCTTTAGTCCTTGACATGTATGTCCTTCACTTAATTCCACCCCCCCCCAAAAAAAAAAGTTAGTTCTCTTATTCTTAACAGATAATTAATTCTCTTACCCACATGGCTCTCCAATTATATAATTCGTTCTTTCCTGTATGTTTTTATTTGATTGCTAAACCCTGGAAAGCCTAGTATTTATGCGCTTGCTGCACTCATGACCTCATCTCCATTTGTTTCCTCATGTTCCTACTGTTCTGTGCTCAGCCATCATGACCTTCTAACGACTGAATTCACAGGGCCTCGTCTCAGTTCGCGTCCTATTTTGCTTTTCTGTAACATTTACAAACATGAACCACATGGTCTTAAAATCACCCTTTCTCAAGTTTTTTGAGAGGGTATTCTCTTCTAATTCGTCAACTTTTCTGAAATCTCTTTGCTGATCATTTTTGTTAGCTACTTTCCCTGGTGTATGTGTGTTCCCTAGAAACATTATCTTTGGGTTTATCCCTTGCTGTATCCTCTGTCTGTGAGCTAATCACTAGGGACAAGGCTTCCCTTTCCTTGACTTGAAGATGTTCCCCACATTCATTTTTTGTTTGGTTGGTTTGCCCATTTGGTAAACTGTTGCCTTCACCATTGTTCTCAGCCTTAACTAGATAACCCAGAATCCTCTACATTACCTAAGAGATAAAACTCTTTTATTAAAGGACTGCCCGTGTAACTTAATTGAATAAAAAAATAAAAAAGAAGACCAAAAAAAAAAAAAAACAACAACAACATTAAAGAAGAAAACCAGAGTAATCTTATAGTTTGTCCTCTGAATGTTCTAAATTGCTATGTGTGTGTGATTGTTTCTTTTGTAAAATTGAAAATAAAAGAAGCAGTATTCTTTATGATTATTATGATATCTTAGACGTCTTTGTAAATTCTTCTGAAAAGCTTCTGTGAGTTCTTAAAGTGTTAAAAATATAACCCGACTATCCATTGTAAGAGCAAAATGATTATGTAGGGGAAAAATGTATTTTTGACTTGACTTTTCCTGAAAAAGAAAATAGTTTCTAAAATGTCACAAACACGTAAATGCATACTCCTCACTCTGAAGAGGTCCTGTTCATTGTTCCCACAATTTGCATCTGTTTTACTAGTTTTATGAATCCTCAATTAAGCCTTTGTTCACATAACAGTAATATTTGATGAATCTAGTTAATCTCGACTTGATATGACTTAGAGAAAATTCTTCACATATGAGCTTCTATCTTCATATTATAGAGTCAGTGTGCCTAAAGCTATGTCTTCTCCTGAAGCCTCCTGTCTTTTACCACAAGAGCAGGTGCCTCACTTCTAGCCACGTTAAGTTCATCTGGCACTCTGTTCCCCGGCCCTTCTGTGGCCCTGGCCTGCCTCTACCACAGCTCTGATTGAGGAGCCCACTGCCTTTCTCCCTCCTCCCACATACAGCCACCTCCTGGCACAATCTTCGTTCAAGTACTTAGAGCTTCTGCTTAGAAACAGAAACTAATACAAGTAAATGAAAATGACAATACAAATTCTATAGCCATGCACTATCTGGAAAATCAGATATTCATATGCAATAGTGTTCAATTTTTTTTAAAAAGCCATGAGAGGAGATTAGACTTGTATCTTTAGCTGATAAAAATTAGGTAAATGGAGATACCCCATATGAGATGGCTTTGCTACAGCTCTTCTCTGCCTGGAATGCTTTTTCCTGAGGTTATCTGTTTAGTTCATTTCTTCATCTGCTTCATATATTTGCTCAAATCTCACCTTATTAATGTGATCCACTCTGACTGCCCTGCCTACTACTGCAGCCTGTCCTCTCTGGAGTTCTGGATCATTTTTACCTTGCTCTACTTTTATTTATTTTCCTATAGGACTTAAAATCTGTAAACATATTAGATAATTAATTTATTACATTTTTTATTCTTCTTTTTAATTCTAATGCAGCTTAGTTCAAACAGAGCAGAGACTTTTGTCTTGGGTTCCCACACCAAGAGCCTGGCAATAATGGACATTTTATAAATATTTTAAGAATAAGTGTAAGGAAGGAAGGAGGGAGGAAAATGGTAAAGAATGGAAGGAATAAAAGAAGGGTAGTAATCATAAGCCAAATAGAAGATTAAATTTTCGGTCTGCAGATTTATTTCAGTTCAGTTTCACAGCCGCATGCTGAATATCACTATAATTCAGGTGTCACTAAGTGTTACAATGTGTAGATAAATGAGATATTTGTTCTTAGTTAAAGAAACCTGTAATTGGGAATACAACCATCTCTTTCTAATTCAGTGAGGTATTATAGATATAGGAATATAGTGTAACAGAAATGCTATGATAGATTTGCACTTGAACCCGTCCCGGTTGCATTTAGATATTGGCGTGGCTGCGAGAGGGGAGCCCTGCAAAGTGCAGCATTAGAGGTAGGGAGACCAGTTAGGAGGCTCATGTAACAGGTGAAAGAACACACTCACCTGAGTGAGAGCAGTGGCAACGGTAAGGGGAAGAGGCAGGGACGGGTTTCTGAAGTGTTTAGGAGATGATGCGTGAGGAACAGAGTGAATGACTAAGGAGGACGGATTTGCTTATAGTAAGGCATGGGTTGAGGAATAAGCAAATTAAATTCATTTATCGTTGTGGGAACCAGTACTTAATATTGTTACATGAGAGTAGAAGGAATAAGCACAATTAGAGAAAACTCATCAGAAGACCATGATACAGAGAAATCCCAATTTGCAATGTTTCTAGTGTTTCTAACCGATGAAAATTAACTGACGCAACCAAAACCAGGCTTTGGGAAGGAGTGAGAATTGTCTGCTCAAAACACTGACAATTATTCAGCTTTGTTTTATATGTTTACTTGTTTAATTTACTCTAAGGTGAATTACAAGTATTTTAAAAATTCCGAGGGTGATAAGAAAGGAGAATATGCAATTTAGTCCATTTTCCATGGGACCAAAGACCTAGGGAAATTAATTGGAAAAAAATAAATTCATGAAGAGGGTTGCATTTAAGACAAGCATGTCATTGAAAGGTTCAACATGATCGAACAAATAATCTATTAGTCACATAATGCATAATTTATCACTCCATGAGTTTGGGCACATTTTCTTGTTTGCCTCTTTGCCCCTTGTATCTAGTCCAGGGCTAGGCAGTAATAGGACCTCAATAAATCTCTAAATGGCCGAGCAAATGAATGAATACCAAGTTATTAATAATGTGGATTTTGGAATCAGAGAGAGAAGTTTTAAATTCTAGGTCTGCCACCTGCTAGTTGAAAAAGCTACTTTATTTTCTGAGCTTCAGTGTCCTTATATGTAAACTGGAAATTACAATAGCTTTCCATCACGGGGTTGCTGACATTTAAAAATAATTATTAACTTTATTGAACACACTACATGCTAGGCACTATGCTAAATGTTTTAAATAATAACTAATTATTATAATGTTCCAGTTTATGTGCCAGGTAGATTTTAAGTCACCAATAAACTTGAATTTTGAAGGCAGCCTTCAAAAACAGTAACCAATGCATACTTAGTAAGCCAGAGGTTAAATCCCTTTAATAAAGTCTTAGTGAGAAAAAAAATATATATATCTTTGACCTTTTTTCCTATAAATCCCGTTTTATTATTTCATCATGATTTATTTTTTTCTTCGATTGCTCTTAATCAAGGATAAGAAAGATGTCATCTAATGAAATGCTTAAAAAATGAAATTATTTGCTGTATAATAGTAGGAACTGAGAAATCACTAGTAATTTTCTAACTATATTTTTTTTAGAGAATGTGATTGAATTATATTTATTCAAGAAATACCTTCAATGGCTTCTACAAACTTCTAAAGTAGGTGTCTCAGAAGAGATATGAGATTCACGATAGTGGCTGGAAATTAATGGGATCCTATGCAGCAAATGTTGTAGCTTTAATATTCTCTAGGAATATTCCATAATCACAGTAGGTCTAGGGAACATTCCAGTTGTTAATGAGATGGGTAAAAACGTAATGACCAGGTACCATCTTCCTTTTTCAAAGTCATTCATATTATTTATTGACAAGGTTATTCTGAAGGAGAACATACGAGAAACTGTGCTGTTAGATTCGCTGACCACATGGCAGGTTGGGTACAAGATCTAGGTGAAGAAATATAGAAGGTGCTGAAGAACTCCAGTGAAGGGAATAAAATTTAGCTACCAAAAGGGATTCAAAGGAATGAATCCTATTTGTTTTATTTGTTTAAATTAAGATTATTTAAATGAAATTTAAAATAAATTTATTATTTAAATTAAAGTAACAGGTGTTTAAAAAATGAATTAATACAAGAATATATAAATACTTAGGAAAAATATAAAAATGTCTAGTTCTAAAGTATATTAGCACATGAATCAGTCAACGATAATTCAAGTATTGTGATATCAGAAAACAAATAATTCAAGTACTGTGATAACAGTGGAACAGAAAGTCGAGAAACGAACACATAAAGGAAGCAAGGGAGGTAGATAAGGGTAAAAGTGGTCAAAATTTGGTGAAGTAAGGAAATCTAACTTTGGGTAGTGAACACACACAATGCTATATATGTATATGTATGATATATTGTTGAATTGTACACTTGAAACTTATTTACCAATGTCACCCCAAAAAATTTAATAAAAATTAAATTAAAGAAAAAAATAAACACATACAGAAATACTTGCATATGCATATATGTGGTTTAATAAAGAATGTAGAATACCATTGAAAAGTAGTGATTCTCCGTCTTGGCTGTATATTGTAATTACCTAGGGAGCTTTAAAAAGTACTGCTGTTTAGACGCCAACCCCAGACATTCCAATTGAATTGCTCTGGGGTGTAGACTGGGTATTGGGATTTTTAAAAGCTCCCCCACTAATTATATATGATATTCATCCAAAGTTGAGAATTATTGCTTAAGGCAATTGACTCCTGTATTTACAATCACACGCCAAAATTTAAACTTTGAGAACAAACCTAGATGCATACAGTGAACTAGATCTCACGTTCTAATGCTTCTCAGTTGTCGTCATTGGTTTTTCTCTCTTCAGTTACTATTGCCATGATCATTTATAACTTCTCAGCATAGTTCAGATATATAAGACTTTAAAAAAATTGTCATTTTGATATATAATGGAGAACAACAAAAAAAAACTGTAGTATATCATAATTTTTTTCATTACATAATTTTATTTACTCCAAGTTTTCAAATTATGTTTATATACTAATAGCTTTCAAATTTGTGTTCAAAAGCAATCTCATTTCTTGATTACCAAAGCTGCACCCTGTCTTCCCTGAATATATGCCCAGAGGAACCTGTAATTGTGACTTTATTTAGAAAAAGGATCTTTGCAGATGTAATTAAGTTATCCTTAACTTAGAGATAACTCAAGATGAGGACATCCTAAAATTAGGGCGGCCCCTAATTTTGTCTTCATAAGAGTTGAGCAAATGGAAATTTGAGACAAAAACAGTCATAGAGAATGTTATTTGAAGAGAAAGGCAGAAATTGGAGCAAAACAGCCACTAGTCAAGAAACTTCTGGAGTCAACCAGTAGCTGCAAGAGGCAAGGCAGTGTTCTCCCATAGCAACTTCACAGAGAGTGAAGCCCTGCCAACACCTCTATTTAGGACTTCTGGCCTCCAGAACTGTGAGAAAATAAATTTATTTTGTTTTAAGCTGCCAACTTTGTAATAGTTTGTTATGAAAGCTCTAAGAAACTGATATAGAGTGACATGGCCTGACTTTTCTTTCCATTTTTAAAAAGTTATGGAAAGAAAATTATGAAAGGGTGAAGGCCAGGTGATGGCTGTTTCTACTGCCCAAATGGGGAATGGCCGTGGTCTAGATGAATATTTCAGTTGAAATGGAAGCGTGGATGCAGGGTATATGGGTTCCCTGCGAGGAAGGGTGGAAGGGAGAGATTACTATGACTCCCAGAATCTGTGTTGGAATATTTGGGGAGATGGTAATGCTGTGATGTGAAAGGCATACAGAATATTGGGAGAGTGGGTAGTTTTTATTCAAATATGAAATAGGAAGGAAATGAGAAAGAAGAGAAAATGTTACAGTGAATTTCAGTAAGAGTAATCTATATACACAAAGGTTCATGGACATGCATACACATCTGTATTCTGAGTCCTTATTTAAACTCTATTCTTAATGTGGATTATAGTTTCAAAATACAGTGAAATCTGGGAAGCTGTCTTAGAGGAGACAGAATTTCTGGAAAATATTTAGAAATGCAGGAAATTAGGGGTGGGAGCACAGCATCTTTCTGATGAAGGAATCTCTGAATGCAAGGTGAATTGCTCTGAGAATCAGTGAAATATTTTAGAATATGCCAGTGGCATCAAGAGTTTCTATAAAATCATGTTCTTGATAGTGCTTAAGTGCTTGTCCCTCCTTTGCTTTTTTTTTACCTGTTTTAATTGGAATTCATTTATTCTTCAAATTGAAGAGTTTTTGTTGAAAATTATTACAACCACAGGATTTAAATAATTTAAAAGGAATTTATTGGATTATATTACTAAACCATTCAGAGGTAGGGAAGGCTTCAGGTTATGTTTAATTTCCTCGCTCAAATTGTACTAATCTCTTTTTATATTTCTTAGCTAAATCTCCTTGATGTGGACCCTAATCTCATAAAACTTTCTCTTCATGGTCTCAGTTTGTTTCCCCAGGTCTCAACTCTAGATAGTTCCACATTCAATGGATTCTTCCATATTTGTATCCCATTGACAGAACTTCATTTTACCTGACCATCAAGAAAAAGCTCCCACCATTGATTTGGTTAGATCAATGTGGATCAAGTGCTCCTCCTTGAACCAATTCCATACATTAGATGAGAGTAAAGGGTTTTCAATATCTGACATTTTGCCAGATAATTTTTTCCTGGGGAGGGGGACTGTCCTGTGTATTGTAGCTGTGTGGCAACATCCTCGGCCTCTACTCACTAAATACCAGTAGCAACCCACTGTACCCCGACCTTCCCCACAAGAATGTCTTCAGGTATTGCCGAATGCCCATGGGAGGGTAAAAATGCCCCTGGTTGAGAACCAATAGATTAGGCTGATGGAATTAGGTCTGAACCTTAAACCAGGGACCAAGCATAATTTCCCCAAAGAAAATGGTATCGATAGACTGTAATTTTTGAGGGCCATTACAAAAAAGAAAGAAAGATATTTGTAGGCAGATAGACAAATTACTTGCTAAAAATTCATTTTCTCATTCATTTATTGAACATACATGAATTGCAAGCCTATTATATGTGTGATAATATACTAGGAAAATTGAAGAGTGGGATAAGATTGGAGCCTGTGTTTCGAAGACAGAGTCTACAATCAAAGGTTAACACACTTCTAGTATTTTAAAAAATGTGTTTCTGTAGCTTTCTGAGCATAACTCTGGCATAACTTGTCATACTTTTTTTTAGTCATTGATTTACTTCCCTGTTTTATCCCTGAATACACTGTAATCTCCTTGAGAGCAGATATTATTTATCCCTGCTACATATCACCATTACTTAGCACAAAGTAGGCTCTTAAATGTTTTATGAAAGAAGGAAGCTCTTTTTCATTCAACAATTATTCTCATTAGTGCCAAAAATTCTTGATATAAGATCTCTATATCTTGATAATTATCACTGTTGCAAAATCTGATGATTAATAGTAGCATGCCTGTCTTATATTCTTGTTTACAGTTTGATTTTACATAAACTATGATAAAATATAGAGGAGAAAGAATTATGAACTCCTATACAGCTGCCATAATCTGATCTAATAGGTACTACACCAGAGCTTTATCTGACACGGCCATAATTTATATTAACCTACTACCATGGCTTTTATACCACGTGATCGCTTATACATACTAAGGTCTGCTTTTGAATATAAATTATACACACACACACACACATATAATATGCATATGTATATGTATATATATGTAACATTAGTCTCTAAAATAATGTATCATACAAATGATATAAAATTCCTTTTGGGAGATGTACTAATTTATAATAGCAGTGGGTAGATAAGAATTTACTAGTACTAACGAGTGTGGTAATATATGAAGAGAACTAACAGAATCCTTAAGTCAGAGAAGGAAATTGTTTATTCTAAGAATATCAGGTGGAACTAATGAGAACCTGTATACTGTGGATGCAACTAAGCTGACAATACAAAGCCTGAATATCAATATGAATAACGTTGACCCTGTGTCTGTGCCTAAAGATTTGATCTAGTTCCTACTGACAAGCTACCAGGATCCAATAAAGTCTGCAACTTATAAAAATTGGTCTCTAACAACAAAATCTGAACCCTCGCTGCACATCTCAGTCTTGTTTCTTACCTGGGTTATTTCACTCTAAAGCTAATATTGTTTTCTAATTTGGATTCCATGCTTATCCCTTAGGCATGAGCATAAGTCTCTTTTTATGGCTTTATCATGGCTTGATACTCTTAAAAGTAGTATGGCTTGATACTCTTAAAGGCATCAAGAGTTACATGCTAATCAAGACCCTAAATTTATTATTTAAGATTATTGCCCTGAATCCTCACAACCCTCTCAGACTATTACTTACCCTTACTCACATGGTAGGCAAAATCCTAAGATAGTGTCCAAGACTTCCTGCCCCAAGTATTAAAGAGACGCCCTGCATAATACCCAAGGCCATGAAGAGGAACTATTTTATTTCTGTGATCAGGTTATGTTATATGGCACTTATAAGACTTTAAGAAAGGGCTATTATCCAAGTGGCCCTGATTTAATCATGTGACACCTTAAAGGCAGAGAGATCTCTCCCACTGGCCAAAAAAACATCAGAAATATGCACTCTGGCTCACCCACAGGAAAGCAAACACCCATGCTGGGAATCCCCCAAGAAAGGGCCAGCTTCTAGGAGCTGAAAGCAGTGGTCAGATGACATCTCTGGGGTAAACGTGGACCCCAGTCCTACGATTACAAGGCAGTGAGATCTGCCAACCACAGAGATGAGCTTAGAAGCAGAGCTTTTTAATATTGTTTTCCATCCCCCACAACCCTCAGAGCCTCTAAGTGAGAAACCAGTCCAACTATATATACCTTAATTCGGTCTTGAGCAGGAAAGCCAGACATTCTGTCCTGGGCTTCTGACCTACAGAACCATGAGCTAATAAATGGATGTTGTTTTAAGCCATTAAATGTAAGATATTTTGTTACACAGCAATAGCAAATTGATACTTCTCACATATATTTCAAGTCGCTATCAACTAGGCGAGAAATACAATGGTTAGCGAAGCATAATTGAGAAGAATGTGAGCTTTGGAATGGGGCTTCCTGGGTTTAAATTCTAACTGCATTTTGCTAGTGATATGACTGAGAAGACCAAGTAATCACTGTAAAACTCTCAGTTCCTCGTTTTAAAAATGGAGGTAATGGCAAGATACACCTTGTATAATTGTTAAAAGGATTAAAACAGATGGAGACAAAAAGTTCTATGAGATGTCAGATTTGTATAAATGTTCAATTTATAATAGCTAATAACATTTTCACCACAATATCACAAATCGAACATTCAGGGCTTGGAGAATTAGAAGTTTAGCCAAGGGTGCAAACCTACTAAGTTGTGAATCAGATGTCCCTATCAAACTTGTCTGGCTCTGCAATCCCTCTGTTTACTTCTGCTGAATTAATCCAGCACTCCCCTCCCGGGGGAATGACTCTGGCATGGCTGTCAAGCTGTATTGGCTTCTCATTCCTGGGGTAACTAACTAATCTTTCCAACTGTGGAGAGGGCATCTCACAAATCTAGAGAAGACCTAGATAAAAAACACTATAAATTCAGGTCCTTTCCATAACTTTTCATGTCTTTAGGATCCTAGATCTCTAATCTGACATTAGAAACATCCTCTGAAAATGACAGCGAGCATCTCCGGTTTTCATCATGTTTCTGCTAGAGCTCTGGGTAAACATGCTGTTGCATGTTCCTGACCTTTCCTCTTTCCTTTTCTTGGTAACCTTCACCTGCCTTCAGGAAGTGTTAGCAATTAGAACCTCAGCCCCAGGTATAAGCAGCTCCTTGCCTGTAGCAGAACACACTGGGAGACTCAGACCAACTCTCTCAGTGTCAAGATGGCTAAGAAGTACCAGCAATCTTGTACCTGGTCCCCACCTGTAACAATTCAGGGGAAATATTATATTTACTTATATGAAACTATTTAAAACACTTTTCCATGGTACATGAAGCCTGAGAGGGATGGGGGAAGGTTATTAGAAAAGAAATATTAAAAGAAATATTACTAAAGAATTTATCAGACTTTTACAATTTTATAAATAAACGCACACACACACACACACACACACAAAAAACCTAAAATGGAAGTTTGGCCTCTACCAGGTATCCAAACAGGCAGCTTTTCTCCCTAGTTTAAAGGCTTGTGCAGTGATGAAAATGTAGACAAATTGATTGGGTTAGAAAGATAATCATCTGGTACAAAAGTAATTGCTAAAAGTTAACGAATTTGGACTGCTCTGATGGAGGAGAAATAGCTGTAGGCTACGAAACTGGCTTCTGCAAGTTCTTTTTCACACAAATAATTATTTCAAGAAACAAATGAAGTCTTATTTATTGGCAGTAGGACATAGATCCTTGGTGATCACCGGTGAAAAAGGAAACTGTGAAATTAATTTGTACTGAGCAAAACTGCACTCAATCCAGCAAAGCTGTGCTTTGAATTTCAGTTGGTATTTAAGCAAGTTATTATCACCTCAGGTCATTTGAATACTACAGCCACTGCTTAATCAGTTCCCACAAGTCTTCCAGTTTGGTATTTTATTTTAACCATGCACTGATCTATAACATATGACAAGAGTTATTATCTCTGGTGTGTAATGATGAGACCATCAGCTAAAGGGGAAATGCTGAAAAATTACTTAACCCTATATCAAAATTATCACTCAAATGAATTTATCTTACGTCTTAATAAGAAAATCATTCATCAGCAGCTTTGAATTATTCATTACTACTTATTCTGGAGGTTCCTAGAAATGAGAAAAGGAGAAAAACATTCTAAAACTATCATAAGCATGCAAACTATGCCTTCACAGAGATGAGAAAAAAAAAACATAAAATGTCAAGTTATTCTAGTCTAAAGACATAAAAGTATTTTTCTTTTCTTTTCAACTATTTTCTTTGTGTACAGTAGTATATAAACATCACTATATAAACATTTTTAAAATGACTCCAGGGGTGGTAGTGAAGGAAAGTCTTGATTTGCTATATTTGTCTACTGCCTTTGTGTAAATATCCCCACCATGGCCAATTTCAATATACCGGCAAAATGTCACTAAAATCAGAGTTGGGGAGAGATGCCCGCAATTAGCTCTCCTGAGCCTGGAGGAGCTGGCTCCAGCACGCTACTGGTTTTATAGTTTTATTATAAGGGCTCAAGAGCAAATGTCCTGACCAAAATGGCTCAACCACCCCTATAGTGCATTGTATTTCCTTTGATTTAGCATGGTATTATTATTATTATTATTATTTTTAATTCACTTGTCTGCATTTCTTACTGGAATGATTTTTCTCTTCGTTTACTCATAATCGTAGTAGCTAGCTAGCAGAATTTTTAGGCACACTAAGTACTCAATAAATATTGTTAAAAGACTTTCTCTGAATTTTCTCATCTTACTGGCTCTCAAGACTTGTAGACAGGAGCTAAAATAGAGCTTCATGCAAATATATTTTTAAGTGCTTAGTATTTGTCAGTATTAAGGAAAATCTCAAACCTAGTATAGATCCTTCTCCCCTTTAATTCCCAGATTGCCCTTATATTTTCTTGGATATTGAACACGAAACTGTTATTCTCAAGTATATGTAGAAGGATGCTGAATTTAATAAGTGTTTTTCATGTCTATTAATATGTACTTTTCATCTTTAAAATTACTCAGAGAGTTACATATCCTTTCATAAAAAACAGAAAAAGTTATTTTCCCAAGGGTACAAAGTTAGTCAACAGTGGACCTGAGAGTGAAAAAAATTATATTTAATGCCTAATTCTTTCTTCACTGGTACCATATTACAACCATTTGATTATGTAATAGGAAGATCAATCCCTTTGAGTTCTGCTATCAAAGGGTTGGCCTTGTACTAAGTGTCGAGACCATAAGGAATTAGATAAATAGAGCTTCTTTCTAATTCTTTCAGATGTAAGTAGAGGACAGAGGCCTGTGACTAAATAGTGTATGCCATTTTTTTGTGCTACAAAGAGTTTTTGACATATTGTTAGGAAACTGAGAACAGTGTGTGTGGGGGAGTATTTTTACCTTGTGTATCAGATAAGGAGTCACAAAATAATTTCTCTTCAGTGATATATGGGGTGAAAGCATCTAATTTTGAAACAATTTTGAATACGATTTGAAAGTTCTGATGTCATTAAATCATAGCTTTATATTTTGGTGAAACATATATTCGTTAAAGATTGGTGCTAAATATTATCTGTTCTCTTATTTTTAATGCCACGATCTTTAACAAAGCTATTATCATTCTTTCTTCCAACCCTAATAAAAGTTAAGAGGTTAAGAAAAAACATGGTCAGTTAATCTGTAAAGAACTAAATAAATGGAATAAACATTTTATCATCTGCTTTGAAGTAGGGGATGTTTTTATAATTTTTAATTTTTTTTGCAAAATATTTTGTGCAGCTTTTGAATTAAATGCTCTCATAATATACATGTATGTATATTATAAAATACTCTGAAAATCTCAGAAAGTATTGTCACACGAACAAGATTGTGAAAGTTCATTAAAAATAATTCAGTATTTATTGAATACATTTTTGTGTGCAAAAATACTTCATCTCAAGAATTCCTTTGAGAATTAGTATACCTCATAATGTCTGTAGCAAACATAAAGGTAGCTTTGAAGGATTAGCTATGTGCACAGGGTTATGTATAGTGCACACTTCAAAGAAAAGAATTTAATTTAAAATCTGATATTATCTTAATTTTTACTTTTATGTATTTCTCAATCTATATCACACTCTCCCTACCTCCCTGTTTCTATGTCTCTTCCAACAAAACCTTTCTACCCCCAAAAATGTGTTCCTTGTCTTTTTTTTTTTTTTACTTTTATAAAGTTTAAAAGAAAAAACTTAAAAAAAAATAAACTCTTTCAGATTTCAAAGACTGGAGGTCATCATGCCCTCAGGGCTAGGAACTGCTCCTTCTGATCCTCTGGCTGCTCAGTTTTTTTCCTTGTGGGAAGTAGCTGTCCTCGATATGTGGCATTGTGGTGGACTGTGAACCAAGTGAAAGTCACTGCAGTCGACATGGGGGGTTGCATATTACCAAAGCATGACCACTCAGTCTCTTTCCCATGGAAAGTGGAGAAATCGAATAGGAAGCGATTAGTCGCTCACTGCAAAGGCGGTTTAGCTAAGCCATTAACAGCTGCCATCCGAGGTCCCAGCATATTCATTTCTGTTAGGCCCCACACATCAAGGTAAGGCAACTCACCCAGCCCCTCCGATCTTCCTCTCCTGCAGCAGGAGAGGCCTCCCAGGATTCATCTGCAGCCCTCCTGCGGGTGGGCTGCTTTAGCACTGTGCTCTCTGCTTTCACCTCTTCCTCTTAGTGTGGTGAGCCCCTCACCCAGGGACTCCCTTCCTGGCAGATTACTGAGTAATAAACCATTTAATTACTTATGACCCTGTCAACTGGTGTGTTTTTTTGACACTGATACTATTAAAGTGGGGAGAATGGCAGACCCTGCCTGCAGGCAGAGGTAGGACTGTAACAGGAATCTTGAATCTTGAGAGGAAGCATTAAAAAAGCAGTCGGAGTCTATTCATCCTGGCAGAGACACCCACAGGTTACTCTTGGGTGGTCCCTTGTACCATGACTGATGGGTTTCTTACTTCTCTGGGCCTAGTTCTTCACCCTTCCATTTGATCCTGTGCATTGCCCAAACCTTCCAATACATTTTCTTTATAAATAGTCAAAGGTTGTATTGCAAACAAAGAATTGTAAACGATATGAGTGATATAATGGGCTTAATGAGACTAGTTCTTTAATTGGAAAATAAACGAAACAAAATGCAAATTTGAATTATCTCTGAACACTCCCTCAACATACATATATGTGTGTGTGTGTGTGCGCACGCACACACACACACACACACGCACACACACACACCCCTAACAGCTAGCCAAGCCAAAGAAATATCTACTAATCCATAAAGATCCATCCAGTTCACTCATGCCTCTGCAGCTGCTCATATTTTCTGCTATTATTCAAAAGAGACATTTTCCCCTTCTCTTAGCTCCTATATAGTTCTAAACACAACCCTGTATTTTGACTCTGCTTTAAGGATAATAGCAAAAAATAGCTGACATTTATTTAATGCCCACTGTGTGCCAGACACTGTTCTAAGACTTTATGTTTATGCTCCTATTTCTGCCTCAGAGCAGGCATTATTTTTATTATCCCATTATGCAAATGAGGAGACCAAGTTCAAAGTAAGCAACTTGCCCAGGGTTTCACAGCTAGTATGGTAAAAACGGAACTTGATTCAGATGTTACTCATTTGATCATTACTTTGTATTGCATATAACTTGTTATTTTTACACTTTTCTTATGTAATGCTCTCAACCTGTCTACACTGGAGCCAGGGAATGTGTGTTGGGCATCCTATTTGCCTAGTGCCTAGCAGAGTACTTAGCACATTTAGAAATTCCGTTAATGACTGTTAAGTAGTTTCTTATAGAGTTTAAAAGAGATAACTTGAATTTTTCACTGTTCAATGAACTATTTTGACAGAATTTCAACAGAGACTAAGTTTCTTTCAATACAGGTGAAAATTTAGTTAGCAATTTTCCGAGAAAGATTCTTTAAAAAATTGGAGCTGCAGCTCTGACAAGCGTTCAGTGAATAAATTATGTAAACCTATAAATGAAGGAGCTTAAATATCTGCATGAAAGAGAAAAGGGCAAAGGGATTTGAAGATTACCAGTTGATAATCAGAGACAGGAAAGCTCTAGAGAGGGTATTATTGAAAAATATCAACCATCAACAAAAAATACCCTAAAGTGCGTGTATGAGACAGAGCTAATTGTCTCATTACTATCAGCAACTAAAGAAATGTGATCTTGTATTTTTAATTCTACCCTTCAGCCTTTATATACTTCTGGGGAAGTTAAAGTCCCATTGCTTAATGTAGCATGACACTATGGATATTTTTTCTTAAAAAATAAATTGTATCTCAATGGTAGAAAAAGAAAGTTGATGATAAAATAGACCTGTTATCTGAGAAGGCAAAAATGGTCCTCTAGGTACAACACTGCACCATGGGCTCCAGGAGAGAAGATGATATGGACAGGGAGAGACTGGAAAATGTGATAAGCAGGGCTGGCTTTAGGCATGTAGATTGCTACGGGAGCCAACGAACATAGTAAGCTCCCCAAGGATTATTGTAGCATAACCTGGAATTGAAGTGTGTTGTGTATCAACAAAATCCCAGCAAAATGCCCACGGAAAAATGCTCATTCCTCTCTCACCCAAAGCAGTCGAGCCCCATGAGCTCACACGGAATCCCTTTAAAACCAAAAAGAAGTAATGAAGTTGCTAATGGGGTCAATTAAGAAGTGATAATGTGACTTACATCTGTTACAGTCCAGATATCACGAACTGTTTATATTTAAATATCTAGACACAGATTTTGGTTACTTACCTATGGATAATGAGACTTTATTCTTTTAAGCCATTTTTTCCTCTACAAATTATGTGCATTCCAGGCTTTTCTGGTGTTACAGTATATTTATAATGCTGAATATACCTCAGTGTATTGAGGCCAGCTTATGACTGCAGAGTAAGAAAGGAAGTATAAATGTTCAGAATAACTAAAATTATTAAATCTACAAATAAATCAATGTGATTTAGCTTGAAATGAAATATGCTTTATATAAGTACGTGTATAAAGATTAAACATCTGCTAAATTAACCCCCACCTATAACAAGTGGACCATGGATATACAGATGGACCTAAATGATTGACGCTAGTGAGGTTGTAAGAGCACAGCCGATCCTCCTTACAACTACCCCCCACCCCCAAAAAACCCTCTTCTCTTCTGATACCCACTTTAGAACTCTCTGTTCAGATTTGCCTTTTCTATTACAAACTCAAATGACAGAGCAGATGCTGACCTTCATCCCGTAGGCATTTAACAGGACAGATTCTGACTTGCTCATGAATATGTTCTTATTCTTTGCAACTGGCACTTGGCCATTTTGAGTTGTGAGGCAAAGTACAGCCTATGCTGCTTAGTTTTTTTGTTTTTTTGTGTTGTGGTTTGTGTGTGTGTGTGTGTGTGTGTGTGTGTGTGTGTGTGTGTGTGTTTCTGTTTTGTTTTGTTTTGTTTTGCCTCGTTTAATGGTGGTGGCACCGCTGACTCACCTGTAGGGACACTCCTGTTGTCTCAGTTCAGTTCCACCAGGGGTGAGCAGCCGGTGTCTCTCCTCTCTCCCTCCATTTCTAAACATCCTTGTAGTACTGCAGCCTGAGACTTAAGTACTGTTATGTGAAAAAAATACACTTGTGTGCTTCCATTTTCTTTAGCCACTGTAATTTTGAGTCTCTCTATTGCAGCATCTTACTTTTTGCCTTAGATAAAAACAGTAGTTAGTTGAGGGGGTGGTAACTTTCCCAAATAGAAGTCAAGATATTTTCTTCATGAACTCACTTTCTATCAGGGAATCTAGCTCTTCTCCTCCTCCTCCTCCTCATATTTTTAGCTCATTTGTGTGTTTGGTCGGTGTGCGGGGTGGGTTGGGGTTATGTGTGGGCAGACTGTTGCTGAACAGCAAGGCAGAATGGGTAGGGGAGTCCTTGCTCTGAGACAGTCATCCCCTGATGGTATCTGCTATCATTCTTGCTGTCCTCTGCAGTACAGGAACCCAGCTCTCTTTCGATTCCAGATTATCATCTCTCTGTCTAATTTTAATTGACTTCCTCACTGTTCTTTTCTCTAGACCTAGTTTTGTTAGCTCCCCCTAAAAGAAAAGCCAGTACTGTAATCAATTAATATATGGAAGGTGTAATTCTCTCATATGCTAGCCTGATGTATTTCATATCTTACCTGTAAATAGTAAAATTATAGGAAACTGTGTGTGTGCTAAACTGTTCATTGTTTTTTTTGTTTTTGTTTGTGTTTTTTTAACTGGCTAATGTTGTATAAAGAGTGTAGTTTACTTTAAATTTGCTTTATACATGAGCTACATAGTCTCATTCTGGTCTCATTCTGGTTCACCAAAATCAGGTTGAAAATTGCAGCACCGTTGAGGTCCAGGTTGAGTCTAACACTGAGAAAACAGAGCAGAGAACTGTGAAACAAGAAGCAACACACAAAATCCAGAAATAGGGCAAGAATTCAATGAGATTTCATATGATAGATTTAACATAGCAAAATTTATTTGAAGTCTAGATTATCAGCCTATTGCATAAAGCTTGCAGCTACCTCGTATCTTCTTCTTAAACATGGGGCCTCTCTAAAACCAGGTATGTTTTCTTTTGGTGTATTTTGAGGCCACTCTGGTGCCTCTAGAAGCTCTCTAATGAAGCCCAGAACCTCTCTATTTTATGCATCTTAATTTCAAATACTCTTTCTCCCATGCCCTTCTGGGCACAGAATTTTAATCTTCCTGGAATATGATATGAAGAATTAGCGCCCTTTACTTTCAGATTCCCCAAAAGCTCTCTGAAGTTCCTCTTATCCTTCTATTCTCTTGAGTTTGGATAAGGTGGAATACCACTTTTTAGGAAGACTCCTGCACTGGACCTTCGGCCTCCCCCTTATCAGGTCTAACTAGAAACTGTATTTCCTACTCCAGGGAGTGGGACAAACCAGCTCAGCCTCATCACATATTCTTCAAGAACTTTTAGTCTTGTGTATGGTCTTCAGCTTTTAAAACAAAATGGATGAGCGTTCAGTATAAGGGAAATATCAAGGAAAACCTATGCCAAGTACTATATCAAAATAGCTTTCTGATAAACATTACTTTCAACCACAGTGTACATTGTTATTTAATGTTTATTTAACTCCCTCTTTAAAATGGCCATACTGTATGGTCATGTTAAGTATTATTAACTAAATTTCAGAAATAAAGTAATACTATTCAGATAGGTCAAGTTTTCACCAAAACCTTAGGATGGGAATCAGGCTAGAACTGAAGTCTAAAGACAATTCAGGACAATAGCATGCATCTTAGAATATTTCAGATTATCTTCACATTTCCCCTATATGACAATACTAACAAAAATGTAAAAACTTCAGCTTGTTTGATTTCTGACAAATGATCAAATACATGTATGTCAGCATAAGAAAACAAGTTGTATACTTAGCAGTTAAGATACAGCATTATGTCCAATCATGTAAGAATATTTAGCATCTAGTGGAACCTCATTATATTTATCGGAAGTGTTTTGAGATCAGGGGGTCTTCTCGCATTGTTTATTATATCCATTTCTTGTGGTTGAGGCATGGATGTTATTTATCACTGCAACATGTTTACAAATTCAAACTTTGCAAATTCAAATTACATGATACATTTTCAACTCTATCAAGTTCTATCTCATTTTGTTCTATATACCCTTAGACTGGTAGTTTTTCTACCTTTCCTTCATATTAAAATACCTGTGGAGATTTATATTTTCAGAAATTCTGATTTAATTGGTCTAGGTTAGGAGCCAGAATTGGATTATTATAAATTAGCTCTTTTAGGTCATTCTAAAGTACAGTCAGGGTTGAAAACTGCCTTAAAAAACTGTCCCTGTATTTTTTATTATCTGCTTATGCTGTACTTAAACCTCCACTAAGACAAACAACATTAGCTCATTTACATTGAAAGATCTACATTGATTCCAGGTAAGTCAGTCTGTCTCTCTGTCTCTGTCTCTCTCTCTGTCTCTCTCTCTGTCTCTCTCTCCGTTTCTCTGTCTCTGTCTCTGTCTCTCTCTCCGCCCCCCACCCCTGTGTGTGTGTCTCTTTGTCCCTGTCTGACTGTCTTTGTCTGTCTCTCTCTCCCTCTTCCTCCTTTTCCAGAATCCTCTAATAGGTAAAGCAGCGTGGGAAGATTGATTCCTCTGCCTCATCAAATTCAACTATTCCTAGTGCTTGAGTCTTCACTATCACTCTGACTCCTTTTTCATATCCTAGTGGGGCACATATAAGGGGTGTGTAAGATTAAGTCTGTTGTAAATTGAAATAAACATCTTTCCAACTTTATTTTCTTTTCGGAATTCAGAATATCCTGTCTATGCTCCAAACCTGTGGACCAAAGCCAACTTATACCCTTTTGAATCTCGTGAGTGATGATATTTCCATGTTTGTTGGGAAGTGGTCCAGATGAACATGTGGCAATATTGACTTTAGTGAGAGAGTGTACTTCAAAGCCTGGTTTGAGTCATTCTATAGAATTAGTTTTGCACTTACTTCATTGTCAGCCCTCCAAGAGCCCAGTAACCTGTGACAGCTGAGTTACTGTGTTCGCTGTGAGTGCTGCATCTACCATTGGCCTTCGTCGCTGCTTTTCTTTGATCCACCTCTCCTCAAAGCAATTTATCATCTTGTTTACTGAAGCTGCTATACTTCTCATATTATTTCGTTTATATGTTCCCTATGCAGCAGCCTCTAATCACCATTTAATAATATCGAAGAAGAGGCGGACATGCATTTCCAACAATGCCTTATTTTAAATAATAAAATAGCTTGTATAGAACTCAAAAAGTATTGAGCATTTTAGCTCTAGCAGTCAGAAAAGACCTCTTACTCAATTGAACGGATCACCTGTCTCTTAGTACGTGCATTCTTCTATTGTAGATACTTGCATCTAGACTTGCCTCTTCAGTTAAGTAATCAGCACACACAACAGGAGTTGTGTCTGATACAATTTTTCCTTCATTGCAGCACTCAGAAGCAATACTATCTAGGCAGAGCTAAATCTTTTGTATAGATAATCTTTTTTATATTAAAACCACTGGCATATTAGAATTATATATAGAATTATATGCAATAGTACTCTACCAATACTAAATAGAATGGCTTTAAAAAATATATCCTTACTTGTCAAATATCCAAAACAAAGTGACAAATCAAAAACACCCTGGTTTTAATTGTTTACGGTTAATGCATTTTTGCTTTTTGAGAAATGATTCAAAGGCACATTATTCAGTAAGTTCTTATCGATCAATTCATTTAAGCTATCTTATGTATTTTCTCTCAGTTCTAATTGTCACCCAATGTAAGTGACATCTCCTCCGTGTCAAGTATATTTTGGAGAGATGTACCTGATGTTTTTAGGAGTTTGTGTATTTTTTCTTTCAGGTTCTTGATGTTAAAAATCATAAATTTGCCTTTGTGACAATGTACTTAAGATGTAACACCAGAATGAAGGATAAATTCAAAAGACAAGAAGATCAGATGGCTCGTGGGTAGTGTTTAAGTTAGGCATGTTTTTAAATAACATTTCAACTTTCTATGAACTAGGCAGACAAAGATGATATTGACACTGTCTTTTTTAAAATAACTTTCAACAAATGTGATCTAAGTCTTAAATAATATACTTTGAGAATTTTTAGTTTTGAGAACTATTACATGTGGAATGAATGGAAATAATTTTATTGTCTACTAATTAATTAGGTGCACTTCTAATTTACAACGTTCATATTTACCCTTTTCCCTTCAAGCAAGCAAATTCGACAAGAAACCACTATAGCTTCTAGATACTGAAGTTAAGTTAACATGCTCTGGTGAACAACAATAACAAAAAAGTCATGTCAGATAAAAGGTAAAATAATTCTTCAATGACAATATGATGATCTCTCACATGACATTTTCATTTTGATTTGTTGTGATCTAGCCATCCTCCATAAAGAGAATCTTAAAATTCCCAGGTTGTAGCAAAATAGTCAACATGGATAAAAACTTAATATTGAGTGAATGTATGTAGACTAGCTCTAAGTAAGTCCTCAGAAATGGATAGAAGAGCAAATGAATTAACAAAAACAACATATGGTAACATGGAAACATCCAGATTTTATAGAAATAAACTTTTAAGCTTAACCACTCTTGATATTTCGTCATATTACCACTAGTTTGTGTATAGTGTAGCCTCCATCTCAACATTGTTTAGTTTTCCATTTTTTTAACAATAGAAGTACTATATATTTTTTTCTCAATTCCTGCATTCTCTACTTGAAGGCCGTAGCTTCACATCTTTGCATGAAAATTTTCTTTTGTTGGCAAAAACAGCTTTTACTTTTTTGCCTTTCCTATTTATAGAAACCCATATTTAACTCTACCAAGAAACATTTCTAAGACTTCTTCAAACTCCAGTGACTATTTTTTTTTTTTTGAACCAGGATTGGCATTGCCTCAATGAAAACATTCTCCCAATTCTAATAACATGTTGGTAGCTATTTTACATTTGGTCATCCACATGCTGCGTGATAGCGATGCTAAGATATGTATTCAAGAAAACATGTCGGGTATGCATCATGTGCATGATTCTGAAACCAGTCATCTATAAATGCTGCATTTTGTTTGCAGTTTGAATGTTACTTTGAGGTTTGGATATTGCCCGGATGTCTCCAACTGGGTTTATGGGACTTTTTAAATCAATTCACTATTATAATCTATCATTGACTGGACAGAAATCATGCAAAAATTCATACAGCAAGAATCACTAACAAATCAGAACTGAAAGATCATGTAGGCATTTCATCCCCTGTACTCTTAAAGTTTCTATTGTGTATACTTAATAAATTTCATGTCACATAGTACTGTCACATAGTATCTTCTCTGTTTATCTTAGAAACAGGGACTAGGTATACCCAGCTCTAGATACATATTATACTTGTGTGTGCATGCATGCACACACATGCATTACTGTTATTATTGTTGAGTGTACTATGCATGACTACTTGATTCATATATGTTGGAGCTGTGGATGCTAAGAAAGAAAGATAGAAAGTGATGCCAGGTGGCTTTCAGTATTGTACTTCCATGCAAAGTCAACAGTGACCCTAAGTTCTATTTTATGGTTTACCGATGTAGAAAATTGCTTTAGTAAGCTCGTTTATCTATGAATTGGCTGACTCATGTTGATAAAATTCGCAAAAGACTATATGTTTAAGTCCAGATGGAAATTTATTAATTTTCTATTGCCTCTACAACGACATCCTTCTGTCCATCCAAGAACCCTTTCGCTATTCCAAAAATGACACACATTTCTCTTCTGTGAGGCCTTCTTTGCCTTCCTCATATAGAGCTAGGCATCATACCAGGTATTTTCACATGACATCGAAAAGAGTACTGGTCATACCAATTGACATCTATATATTTACTTGTTTTCTCCACTGCTTGAGGCCTTTGAGACAAGGACCATGACTCAGGCTTCATTGTATATATTATGTGCTACAGAGTGGCTGCCTTATGCTAAGCACTCCATAGATGATAATAGTATTAAGTCTACTAATTTTATTGTATACAAGTAGATGAGTTCCCTTCCTCTATGTCTTCTCCAGAGGTTATTGTTGATGTACCTAAGACTCCTAGAAGATTCCTGAGATAATAAAGTAGATGTTTCTCTAACTGAAGTTATCTCTGCCTATGTGCAATTCATGTGTAGGAAAATATAACCCTTCCAATTAAGATTGAATATATCTGTATAGGGTGATAAAGTAATTATTAGTCCAGCTCTCTTAATTATAAATGGGTTCCACAGCATCTATTATTATGGTTATGAATATGAGGTTTTGTAAAGGAGCTCACTAAGTCTAACAAATTGAAGCATAAAGTAAAAAAAAAAAAACAGATAAAAAAAATTTGGTCTGCATATACATAGGTTCTATCTATCTCAGTGATTTTATATAGTAGAAGTATACCACTTGCAACATTTTGCCCTACAAAAGTATTTTGGATAGATCATTGGTGTGTTTTTGCCTACGTATTTCCACAGCTGCAGTTAAGGTAGAATTATGGAAGCGATTAGCCTCAGGTCTGTCATCATTCATCTTGAGCCCACGATGCCAGGAGTTTACAGACAATATTGTACCATATCCAGAAATTTTCTCCAATAAAATTTTATGGAAATGATGTTTGATGGATGTGAATTTAAGCTGTATAACCATGTAGTGCACAGAGATAAAACACAATGGAAGCTGTGATCTTCCTTTCTGGCATCATAACACGTGAGAATTACCCCATCTGTGTCAATGAAGAAATTCATTCATGACTAATGACTGCAGTTATGGTAAAACAAAGTCATCATATTATCCCCTGGTAATTTATTTGGTGAACAAATGATTCACCATAGATGCTGGTGCAATATATGTTGAGTTTCAAACTAAACTAATCATAAATGTAATTTGAGGCTCAAAATAAAAATGAAGTCTTTGTTAAATAGTTAGAGATAAAAGAAAACTTTTGAATAATATCTCCAGGTTGGAAGCATTTAAAAAGAGCCATGTGACTGGCAAATGATGTCTCTCTCTCTCTCTCTCTCTCTCTCTCTCTCTCTCTCTCTCTCTCTCTCTCTCTCTATATATATATATATATATATATACACATACATACATACATACATATATATATACACACGCACATATATATATATGTGTGTGTATATAAACACACACACACATATATATATATCATATATTTGATATATTTGTCTGCCATATCATGCTCACAAAGTCCACATTTACTGGATAAAATGAAAAGAGTAGAAAATGTTGTGTGCATGAACTTTATAATATTAATGCATTAATGCATTAAATATTAATGTGAAGCCATAGTGCAAAGAGGCTTTTTCTGCAAGTAGAAACACTTTTTTTTTTTTTTTTTACCTAATAACCTTGTGTGCAAGTGTTCTTAGGAAGGATAGGTAGCACTTCTGAGAGAGCATTCAATCCACCTGCCTGTCCAAGTAATAATAAATCGAGGGGACAGATTGTAGAGTCTTGGTGCTGGATGGGAGCTCAGGAATGATTTAGCCCATATAGATGAGGGCCCTTAGGTCCAGAGCTATTGAATGATTCACATATGTTCATGTAATTGCCTAGTAATAGAGCTGAGATTAGAACCTTTGTCAGCTGACACAGAATGTGGGGGCCCTATGCCACCCCTCCCCACGACTGCAAATGGCTACTAACATATCAGCATGACCTCAGTGTCTTAAAATTCACTTCTTGGGATACAATGTGGTTGTTGAAATAATAATCCAGAGGCTGCTCTAAAGTTTATTTTTGTACAGCTAACCTCAAGGCGTTTGGGGATATCAGGGACAGTTCTTAGGAAAGGACAATGTGAAGAGGCATTTGCGACTTAGGTGCCTGGGAAAAAAAAGAAATTCTTGGGAGGAACTGATGACTTTTGTGCTATAACATCTTGTTTTATCGGCCATGGGAAGTATGAGTTCACACTGGGCTCAGAACTGAGCTGGGTTGTGTCTGTTTCACAGACATGAAATATTAAAGGAACTACTGACTTATGATATTCCCTAGTCACTGGACCTGCTTTCTTAATGTAACCTAGAGAGTTTGGACCATTAAAAGATCAGCTCCTTTAAATGGTTTATAACATAAGTGTCACCTCAGAAAGCTCTGTGGGGCTACCTTGTCAAGCTGCCTTCTCCAGATGTTGCCAGCGGAAGAGGTCCACTGACTAGCTGACCGAAGGAGTCAGAGATTTATAGACTGTTAAAGGGAGATATCCAGCTGCTAATAGGAGCAGCCTCTGGGTTTGTCATATTGGAATCAAAGTCAGCATACCAGCAGAAATTTCAGATTTATCCGAGGAGATAGTATTTTTCTGAACTTTTACTTTGTATTGGTCGGTAGCCAAAATAGGATCATAGTCCTTCTTTTCTACTCTATCTTGTGACTATCAAAAGGGAGGGAAGACTGTGATTTAGATTATGTGCTATATTTTTTGTAGCTCAGTTAAATTTATGCTGGGGGATTTATATATGTAATCTCATTAAATTATCTCAATGTACTTCAGAAGTGTTTATCAATATTCTTGTTTTGAAAATGGGGAAACATGGCCTGAAATCTTTCTGGTAGGACATGTAGAACTGAATTTCAAAACAGATCAATCCCACCTAAAGTTTATGCTCTTTCTACTGTACATGTGTTCTCTTCCTATTCTCCTTCTTTTATTCTATCTCTGTCTGAGAATACAAAATTATAGTCTCATAAACCTCTCTGGAGATAGTAGATCCAGTCTTTCAAATAGTATTTTTGCTCAGTTACAAGAATACAGACATGATATTCAAGGTGAGGAGATTTAAACAAAGGTAGAGCTGATAATCTATTGTCTTCAGAGCTCTTATTGTAGTTTCAAATGCAGGAAGAATAATTGAATAATTTGAAAATAATAACAAGGCATGCCTCATTTGCTGAAGCTATAAACCGTGGAATATCAAATATTAGACAGTGAACTTGGACAAGACAGAATTAGGGGCATCTTGTCCTGCTCCTTTATATGTGTGTGTTGCCATGGTTACAAGAAGTACTGAATTGAGAGAAGCCTGAAGAAGCTACTTTAATATTTTAGTTTGTGACATGTTAGTGAATGTTTCTCTCTTTGAGAGCTGGTGGAGGAGCAACACTTTCCTATAATATCGTAAACACAATTTGACTAATAAAATTACCCCAAGATTAATTTTTGGTGAATTTTTTTTCTTGACTTTTTTCTATATGCTACCACATAATAGAGAAGAACAATAAGTGTGAATGAGACGGAAAGGACCCGGCACTTGTGACAGTGTTACTCTCAAGATCACAGAGAGCAGAGTTGAGCCAAGTGCCCTGATTACGTCCACAAAACACTTCTCTAAATTTGCTTCCTTTTCTCGCCTGAAATAGAACCCTGTAATTAAAATTGCATTGAGTTCACTGAGGTTCACTAGTTAGATCTGGATTTTATAAGTAAGCTTTTCTTATTAAAGTATGTGTATATACACACACAGATAGACATGTAATAAACATGTGTATGTATTTAATAAATTTCTGTTTGTTACATTTCTATATCTCAATGGGGAGTATAAATCAGACAGCTGTTTTTTCTTCTTCCAAATTTTATATAATCAGAAAATGGCAGCTCTACCAAAGTAATTTTTATTTTCTTTTAAAAATTAAAAAAAACGTTTTAATCACTAGTATACTAATTATGGTAGTTTGAAAAACAATAACATTAGACTTGTCCTTATTAATGTTTATTCCAATTAAGAGGATTGATACATTTCTTGTAGACTTTAGGTACATGCCTATGGAAAGCAATAGTTTATTTTTTAAACAACTAAAGGGCCACAAGACACTCTGTCATAAGATAAAGTCAGTGTATGAACAGTAGAGATAGCTTTATTTTATTTAAACATCATACTAATTTGTATCTCAAAACAGACAATAAGATTCTTTTGTTTTTTTTTTTTTAATCATCAAACATGGTTGTAAGGAAAAATAACATTTGGGGAGAAATATAAATTGGGCCATTTTTTGAAATTTACTTATCTATATGCAGTGTTTCATATAAAATATGGCAACTGGGTTTCATGCAACGGAATTAAAAAAAAAATAAAGGAAAAGTCAATGCTTCTAATCCCAGATGATTTGGCAGCCCTATTAAAACTAATTTCTATGATGAATTTTCTAGATAGACAAAATCGGAACATGTCGGGTGTAAACACTCCTGCTGGAGTGTAAGCACACACACTTTAGAAAGCCAGTGTGTCTCTCTTGCCCACTCTTCAAACCAAGAACCAAGGGGAGGAGATTTTGTATTATCTGCCTAATACCCTTTCATATTCATTTTTCTTTTAAAAACTTTGTTTAGGGATACACAGAATGGAAAAAGTAATCTAAGTCATCTCTCATTGGTCCAAGAGATGGTCGTAGAACTCAAGCCAGATCAGCTAGACACCTTTCCTATGATTTTAAATTCTGGAACAGGGAGAATAGGATTTTTTTTTTTTTTTTTTTTTTTTGTAGGTGAGAGAATGTTAGAATAAAAAAAGACACCTACTGCCATATTTTTGATGTTCGGAAAAAGTACACACGTAAAGAGAACGTGACGCTGTTGCATTAAGTAGAGAGAAGAGACAGCTCAAACTAAGTTCACGTACTATTCCCAGTCAACCCTCAGTACAGCTCAACCACCACTCGTTTTATGATTTGCTTACCTAACATAACTCTTGTCCTTTTTATCTTAAGCTGATTCAGTTGTGGGGGTGAGGAGGGGGTTTGCATTATAACAGAAAGATCTCACTAATTCCCTTGGCACAGTGTCTAATTCTTCCAAAGAGGAGGTGAGAAATGCAAGAAAACCATTTTCATCTTCTCCATGTCTCACTTTCTTCCCCATTAAATGAAGCTCTAGATAATGTGTAATGTCCATCTAACTCTCGCAGTCTGTTTCCCTCTCTAGCCATTTGTCTGTAAAACTTCTCGCAACACCTGTGGTTGCCATATGTGGGATTGATGGTGGCTAGGGTATAAAAAATATTTTTTTTCTCTTGATATTATCCAGTTTTTTGTGGTCATCTTTTATTCTTATGATGCTGCTTTTCAACTGTTTTTTCTTATCGTAGAAGCAGTAGTTACTAAAAATTTACTTGAAACATGAGATTAAAAATTAACCTCTACTTTTATCATTTCAGGCCTAAGGTTGATAGTGATACAAATGAATGATGAGTGACTCTGAAAGATAGCCCAACAAAGTGAAGTCCCAGTCTTTTAAGATGGTTATTCTCAAACTTCTAGAGAAATATCCTAAATAGGAAATGAGTTAAATATGTTTTCTGTGGGGTTCTGTATGAAGGGTTCTAGAGCTGTGTGATCTGAAAATAACCTACCACAGAGACAAAGTATTGAAGTTGGAGACTTTGCTTTAAAACATCTAGTATAGATTATATATTCTATTCAATAATACAAAAATAGTGTTTTAGTTTACTTATAATACATTAAATTTGAATGAAGTAAAGTGCATGCTTCAGACAGGTATGCCATATATTAATCCACAGGTTTTTGAGGAGCACAGGTTTTTGGTATTGATGGTTCCTGTCTAAATGTTTTCTAAAAGTGGAATTATATGAAGCCAATAGTACAGTTTACATAAAACTCAGATCACCTTATCAGGCTTTCTTCATTTATAAAGAGGATAAAAAACACTACAGATAAATTCGAAGCAACAGAAGAGCTCAGGAAAAAGTTCAAAGCATGAAACAAATTCAAAGGATGCTTAAATATCTTGGGAGAGGGTTCAAAGCACAGAGTACCTGAAGATAAAAGAGCAGAAGTCAAAAAAATGGTTTATGGTAGGGTTGAAATTATTTCCAAAGCATCTCTGCCGGTGTCCCAGGAGAAGAAGAATGGATGGTGGCAGTGGTACACATGTGTGATAGCATTAGGGAAGACAGAAACTAGGACAAGCAGAGAGAGTGAGCCCGAGACAAGATGGGGGTTCTCCAGGCTGTGTTTCCGAAAAGGCCGATGATGGAGAGTGAGAGCTTCTGCTCTCTTTCAGTGACTTACTAGTTTTCATTTTTCATGTGGCATTAACAGATTGTTGCCTAACTTTGGACATTTTTAACAGTAGAGGAAATTTTCTGTCAGTTCTGATATGCTAATTACAAAAACACATATTCTTTAATTGAACGTTCATTAAGTCACTGGCCGGGAATCCAAACAACATAATGTCTGTTATGCTATTCTGTAAGTAACAGAAGTTATGTGACACATTTCTTCTCAGAAGAGAGAATACGAAGTAAAGTAAAAACCACCTCCAGGTGACCACTTTTAGCCTTTTATTTTACTAGGGGAGGTAAAGAACATGCATAAAATACATGTTCTTGAATTAATCTCCCCTGAATGCAGAGGGAAAAGAGCTCATTATTCTTCTAGTGGACAAAATTTGATTTTATTGACACCCTAACAGTATGTCAATTGCTTGGTATATTTCCCTGTGCTATAGTCTTACAGACTTTCTTTCTTTTTTTTTTTTTTTTAACTTTGTAATTCAATGATATATCTCATGGATATCTCTTTGTATTATCTTACAACCCACTTACGGAATAACTATAATTTCAATAAACACAGTATATTATATGCTTGTCTACTGCATGGGTGTGGAGTGTGTCTACTTATTTTTCAGTGAATCATACCTTGTGCATAGTAGGTAATTAATACATCAATTCAGTTTAGGAACCATATTGAAAGACACAATTCCATAAAGGTGGGCATTTCTTTTGTAATTCATTTGTGTCTCCATGGACTGACTTTGTGCCTCACATTCAGTAAGCATGACACAGACACTTGTTGACTAATGAATAAATGAAGGAACAAATAAATTAATAATTGGATGGATGGATGAATAAGTGAATAGTTATATATACCAACAAAAATGTCGGTGAATACATAGAATTATAGAAATTAAATGCTGAGTGAGGTTACCTAGTTTTACAAAAGAATGTGGTAGACAGAATAATGGACCCAAAGGTGTCGAAGTCCTCATCCTCAAAACCTATGAATATGTTACTTTACATAGCAAAAGGGATTTGGCAGATGTGGGGATCTTGAGAGAAGGAGATTATCCTAGTGGGCCTAATATTATCACAAAGGCCCTTAAAAGAGCAGACAGGAGTTCAGAATCAAAATATGCAACGGAAGCAGAAAGAGAGATTTGAAAATGCTAACCTACTAGCTTTGAAGGTGGAGGAATGCTGAGAGCCTTTAGATGCTAGAAAAGACAAGAGAATGGATTGTCCCCAGAGCTTCTAGAAGGAACCAGCTGTGCTGAATCCTTGACATTAGTCCAACGAGACCTGTTTTTGACCCTGACCTCTGGAACTATAAGAGAGTAAATTCGTGTTTTAAACTACAAAGTTTGTGGTAATTTGTCACAGTAGCAAAAGGCATTGGATAGTTCTACTTAGTAGATCCGAGAATAAAGTCTGAAATCTGAAAGAACTTGCAGTATTTATCTGAGGCAGTATTTATCTAGGCAACCCTGATACATTGCATCACACTCACTTTTTACTTGAAAAAAATGGCACGATGTTAAGATTTCAGCAACATTAGTATAGTCATGAGTATAATTTTCCACATAAAAACTGTAGTTTTGGAAAACAGGCCTAAAGAAAAAAAGTAAAGCTAAACTATTAACACTATATTCTGCAACTATGTATTGATTTTCTCCTCCTGCTTTTACAATGAGAACAATAGCTAGCATGTGCTTTCACAGAGGGTGATCTGGATAATCTTTTCCATGCATTGTTTCAAGCAGAACTTCTTCATGTATCATGTCTGCTCTTATTACCTCACATCCCTCAAAGATGTTGCAGAGAGCTAAAGACAGACGCCTGTGTTACATCTCTAACTGCAAACCACGGTGCTTACTTTTTTGTCTCTTGAATGGACTGTTGATAGTTTTCCTTATCTCCTTCTGTGAAAGACCTGATAAATGTGTGTTGTGATCACATTTTTTTTTTGGTTTTATTCAAATTATTCTATTAAAGTACAGTAAACATGGTTTTATTAAATATAACGCATCCCGAGTTTATAGCAATTTTGAACCATTGTGTAGTACTGCTTATTTGCTAAAATATCAAAATTAAAGATAACATTCTAATATGGCATTAGTAACTTAGATCAAATTTAGGACACTAATAGTAAAGGGAATAGTTATAAGATGCCCAAGGAATCCTCAGAAATGACTCTTCCAAAACAATTGCATCTTAAAGCAAGTATTTGGAAGACATGCTCTATTACAGATCAACAACTGGAAATTACATCCTGTGTTCCGATATCCATCCACTTCTTTAGTATCATTGAACAATCATTGTAATTATTACTGTTTAGTCCTTTTAAATTCAACGTGATTTCTACATGTGTTCTCACACTAACATTTTCTTGGATGCATCACCTCACGGTATATATCTCTTGTTCTTTAAAAAGAAGGTGCCTCTATAGGGACACTTTTCAGTATGATGCATGATTCCCTGCTTTCACAGTGATTATTCAAACAGGTAAGATCTGAGACTCTGTGTTTATTATTTTTGTTTTTGTAAACAGGAAAATATAGACTCGGAGACTCATAAATTGCAAGGGGCTCGGACTGTGATCTATGCTGCTTCCCACTGAAGGCTTGAAGCCTTCATTTTACTAAACATTGAAATTTGAAATGCAGGATTCCAAGAATTCTTCTTACTAGACCTGGATCCTGAGCCTCATTGCCAGCATATGTTATTGCCTGAGACATTAAGCTACTAGGCCTATGTTGAGGACCAATTTTACCTACTTTACAACCTAATATAATAGATTAATAATGAGGAAATTAAATTTTCCCCTGTTTTTACCAGTGAGGCTCTTGAGCCCTCTCTGTCTTCTCCTCATGTCTGCTTTAGCGACTACAGAGGAAACTTTTCTCGCCAGATATACATGCAGTAGCAAAAACGGAAGCATCTCTCTCAGCTAATGAGCTGCAAAATATAAAAGTTCGAGGAAGTCTCTATGGAAACTTTTGAATATGGTGACCTACAAGCGCTGAATGCATATGAGGTGACAGTTCCTCCTAGAAAGCAGATTGTCACAGATGGAAAATGGTAGAACTTTACAGGAGCCACTAAAATTATTGCTGCCTTAGTTTCCATCACTGTATAGGAATAATCATCCAATTTATAGTTATAGTATCAGGATTAATGAGTAATCTAAATTACATCAATTTCCTCAGAGATGGGCATTATATAATTAGGAAGCACACTATTAAATGGGCAAAAAAGCTCATGAACGAGAAGCTAAAGTTGATATATAAAATGTCTCAAATATAAGTAATAGACCAGAAATCAGGACTTTGGGCCAATTACTGGACATCCAAATGGTGTCATTTGAGAAAAATTGTACAGAACATCCTTCCTTCATTTTTAACATTTGCTTATTACATGTAGTAGATAATTCATCACTAAATAAGGACACAGTTACATTCCCTCCATGTATCATTTCAGACTGCTAAAAAAAGAATTATATTAAATTGGTAGAATATTTCCCCAAATGATAATTGGATCTCAGATTCAGAAGAAACCATTCAGTTGGAAAGAAAAGACCAGAGGAAATATGAAGACTCCGTCCTCAGTATGAAGTATTTTATATTTTCTTAGGTATTACATTTCACTCTTCAAAAGGAGGAATCATTGACCCCCAAATATATATCAGATTTTTAGCTTAAAAATGCCATGTGTTCAATGTTTACATTTTTCTTTTTCATGCTGAAAAGTCCCTTGAAGGTGGTTAGAATCCTCATTAATTTTTATTGATTGCCCACTGAATATACAATACTCTGCTAAGATATTCTGATGGATTTGGAGTAGAGAAACAACTAGTCCAAAAGCTATCTGCATTCTCTATCAAAATCAGTATGCATATTTTTAGCCTTATGTAAGAATGTCTTTATAATCATTTGTGTTTTTATCAAGTAATATTGGGACTTTTGGAAGATGTACACATACTATGATCTGAAAGAGCCTAGTATTTTAAGATGGGAAATAAGTGAACTCACATAAAATGTCTTGAAAGTTTGTCACTGGTGATTTTGGTAGGAAAGTTACTAATGTAGTTATTTGTTTATAACATAGAAGTTGTTTAATCAAGGAGCTCTTTATTAAGTCGAGAGCTGTAAGTGAATAATTTTTTTTTTTTTTGGAAATATATATCTACAAACAAAGAGAAAGTAAACATCACTTACTGGAAGATGGGTTAAAGATGAATTACAGCATGCTAAGATTTACAAAAGGCACTAAAACCAAATCAGGATGACCCATGATTCCCAAATAGAACTGAACACTTTTTGGATTGATAGGATTCTGAAAAACTCTTACCTAAATGATTCTTACTGATTTGTTTTTCTCAATGCCCTTTCATGACCATTAAGAGATCTTGGAGATTCCACAGGAATATAAAAAGAGTTCAGTGGGTTCACAAATTCCATGTGTTACCCAGATGGTTGGTATTTCAACCCAAATAAGTACCTGATACAGATTGGTAAAGGAGACAAAAAAATAAAATTAATATATTATTCAACAAAATGTCCCCATCTCATTGTGTAAATAAAATCCTTGAGAATATATTGATAACTAAACATTTTATAAGTCCTTTTATCTAGAAATATTTTGTCCCTATATTAAAGAGTTAGCATATTCCCCTATGCATAGACACACAGATATACACACATACACACACATTAACAATTTTATTTTATATATTTTTTCTAAATATATGCCAGGAATTGTGCTAGCTATTTTACATGTATATGTTCATTTCATTTTTACATCCAAAAAGCTATCTTAGTCTGTTCCGTCTGCTATAACATAAAAACACCACAGATTGGGTGACTTATAAATAATAGAAATTTATATTTCACACTTCCGGAGGCTAGGAACTCTAAGATCATGGTGCCAGCACGACTATGTTCAGGAGAGGGTCTTCTTCTGAGCTACTTCTGAGTTCTCGTATGGTGGAAGGGACAAAGGTTGGGGGACTTTGGAGGGGGGTGTGCATCTTTGAGAAGAATACTAATTCCATTCATGAGGGCTCCACCCTCATGACCTAATCATCTCCCAAAAGCCCCATTTCCTACTACCATCATCTTGGGTTAGGAATCAATGTATGAATTTCAGGGGGACACATTTAGACCATAGCAAAAGGCAAGACAATAATATTTAGTTTTTAATTAATAGTGACAAAATTTCTATTCTTGTTAGGAATGACTAAATAGTTAATAGTCCAAGGGTACTTAGTAGTCCAAGAAGAAACTAAGATAAAAAGAGTGTTTAGCAAAATGTTTACATGTAAAATGCTTTGACACCCATTAACCAGAAGATCTTGAGGAACTTCACCCCAGAATGAAGCGTACTAAGAGATACACGTATTGAACTGCTCATTCTACTTAAATATCAAAACTCCATTTGAACCTTGGAGGTGTAACCTTTAAATGAAAGAAAAAAAAAATGAAAACATAGTATTGATTTTGTTTATTGGCTCATAAGTGAAAACATGTTAAATTCATGACTAAACCATGAATTTTCAAATTCTTTTGTTCATGGGCCAGTTTCACGATGCCCCTTGGTTCCACCTCATTATAGAGGAACATTTTGTTTTCTTCCACAATACAATGTTTTGATCCAGAAAGAGTCGTATATTATTCAGTTTACCTGTTAGGCCATCTTATTTTGAAAGCTATAGTTTTCTGACCTAATGACTGTGTTGAAGCTATACAGAAATAATATAGTTAACATCCCCTGTTTTATATAAATTTGACAGAATATGTGATAGTAAAGCCAGAAGGTAAATGGTAATAAAAATTATTGTATATGTCTAAATTCT
Source organism: Rousettus aegyptiacus (assembly GCF_014176215.1). Lineage (NCBI taxonomy): Eukaryota > Metazoa > Chordata > Mammalia > Chiroptera > Pteropodidae > Rousettus > Rousettus aegyptiacus. Next base: position 16,074,375 of record NW_023416285.1, read on the forward strand.
AACATTAGCATTTTATAAATGTATATCCCAAATTATTAATTTCTACATTCATTTTGGCATGGTATATGCATATATCTAAATGCACTAAATTTTGGTTAAAAGTCCCCTTTTGTTTGCTGCATCAGCCTTATTCTTTTCTCTAGGAAATCATATTTTAAAGGATAAAAAATGATTACATCCACTTCTTTTTGTAAACATGTAAATATATAGTCTGATATATTTGATATCATTTTTATATGTGTTATATGTGTGTATTTCTAAATATATTTCTAACAACCACAGAAATATGAAATGTAACATTTCAAATGATATAATAACCCAAAGTTATTACTTCTCACCCCAATATCTTGCCTCTTTACTTCTGATATGAAGAAAGTATAGAGAAATCTGCTTTCTTAAACATATTTCTCTTTGATTCACAGCTTATTTGTTATCAACTACTTGTAATGAGGAGTAAATGTAAATTTTTTAAATTTACAATATTGACCTGGAGAAGGTATATTTCAGAGCAAAGGTTTTGCAAGCCTGGGTGGCTCAAGTTTTAAATATATAATTTCAGAGATCATTTCTTGCAATTTTCTTTTTTCAGTTAGGGAGAATTATAATGTAATTTCAAATTCAATTCAAGTCTCTGACCCTGATCTACTAGAACATAAATATATCCAATCCAATTACATCAGTGACCCAAGAACACTTTCTACTTCCTTGGGTATGCTTCTTTTCATTGTTTCCTGAGGATAAGACAGACTGAGTGGAAGACCAGATATATGGGCAAGCAATAGCTTACAGGACAGGTTTTCATGCAAATGCCACAGGAAGACTTTGATGATGATGTTAAATGTCTGCTTCAGTCCAAATGTTTAATCCACTTTTTCTTTTAATACATTAACCTATTAACGTAACAGGGAAGCCTGGAAGTTAACAATATTCCACTATTGCTCAGATAAATCAATTTCAAAGTAAATCAATCACCAAGACAATAATATTCCACATATTCTCATTAGCCACCAAGTGCTGAAACCCAGAGAATTATCTTGTGACAAAAAAGAAGGAAGGAAGGAAGGAAGGAAGGAAGGAAGGAAGGAAGGAAGGAAGGAAGGAAGGAAGGAAGAAAGAAAGAAGAAAGAAAATGAAAACAAAAACAAAAAAAACCCACTGGAGTTATTTTTAAAGCCATTATGCTCAAACGGATCAGATAAGAAAAACTGATCAAGAGGGAGAACAGTAGGATTCATAGGTCTTTTTTTGGTTTTGATTTATTTTTTCATTTTGAAAACAAATATTGACATGTGGAGATTGCTTTTAAATATGCTGCATCTTAGCTTACGTTTTAAAATACATTTTCTGCAAATGGTAATGAACAAGTAAACTTACTAGTGCAGTCTGATCATTGAAATCCAAAAGAAGGTTCCAGAAGAGTAAGCCCTTAGAGGAGTCTCTTATTCTGATTGAATTAGGATAATCACAGGCATGACAAATAATACGTTTTATGAAAAGATTCCCTATGTGTCCCAATGTTTGGACACACTGAGTGATTTCCAGAAATAATGAGAGCAGCACTTTTCTTTTGTCATTTACTTCCTATTTGACATTGTTCCAATTGGCAGGGCTTAGTGTGCTATGATTCTTTCCTCCAAAATGTAAAATACTAAGCTATTGATAATAGACCAGAGAGAAGAATTTAATGTGTTGCATGCACATAGTTAAATTATGAATTCTCTACTTATATGTGACTATTAAGACCCTTAAACACCAACTCTAAACATGCCCACAATTTCTTTATAAGACATAATTTTTCCGCCGTGGTATTGTAATCATGTCATTCAGAAATTGTATGAGAAAAAGAAAATTTTCTCTTAGAATGCTATATATATATATATATATATATATATATATATATATATATATATATTCTTTTTATGGAGCTCTGGGCTGGGTAAAAAATCCAGCTATAATTGAGCAGAGTACTTATCTGTGATCCGCTGTACCTATCATTTGGAGGACAAAAGCAGATTTTTTTAGGTCCGACCAGACCAATGATTGCTTTGCTTACATGTAGTTTTAGTTAACCAAGATTCTTTTCAGGACAGTAAACTCTACACTTTAGCTTTTAGCGAAATTTGACTTGTAAGAATAAATCTGCTTTGGAAATGTCATGTTCTTATTCTAATGAGTTTACAATGAAGCAAAACACTGGTTGTTTTCTTTACAGAATCCCACCCACAAGGATTCTATTGATTTACTGTTTAATTATATAAAGTAGCACATCAGAGTGAAGGTAAAGCAGACAACGAATTATAATCTAATCTAAGATGTAGATCTGTATTGGAGTGAGACTGCTGATCATTGAAATACATTCAAGGAGTGTTGACAAAATTATTCCTATTATCAAAATAATGAAAGGAGATCTTCTTTGGGTGCTGCTGTGGGACCTGAGAAGTTAAGAAGTTTCTAGAGGTACTCATGAACTTAAAATACTAAAATAATTTGTGTACATTTGCAATAATGAGAAATGTATTTTTTAATTGTAGAAGGACTAATTTAATATTCCCTAAAATATCTTTATGTTTATGAAAGATAGGTTTGGAGAGAACAGTATTACATAGGGAGGAACTGCAAAAATTAAATTCATGAATGTCGATGATTATAGTTTATCTTTGTGTATATTTTCAAATGTCACTGTTGCCACTAAAATTGTTTTGAGACTATTATGTTGCCATGAACCTTACAGGCGACCTTCTTCATGCAAGGGATCTTTATTTTCATCAATTGATCTACACATAGAAAATACATTTATAACTGTAAAGTAAGAAATTAGTTATTATTCTTTCATTTCTTCAATTATTTAGCTATCATCATTGAGTACTACTTTATATCAGGATGTGATATAATTTCTGGTAGGAATTAGAATAAAGAAATAAACAAAACAGTCCCTGTCCTATAAAAGTTTATAAAAATTAACAAATGTAATTTGACATCTGTGGAAGTATAATACCACTAAGGAGGATCACTAAAAAAAGGAGATACACAACTACCAGAGAGATAAGCTTAGGAGTCAAGAAAACTAGATGGTACTGTAAATAATGTGATTAAACAATTTTCTAAAAACATAAACTATTTTCCTCATGTGTAAAGTTAGTGCTTTGAAAGGATCATTCATAGGATCTTGAACTTTAAATTCTAGGGTATTATGCCTAGACCATAAAATTATGTTGAACAAAATAGCCTTCGAAAGTGAACTATATAACAGAAGAATAAGTGATATTTTACCAGATTACCAAATGCATTTTACCTGCCAAAATGCATTTCTGTTGGTATTTCTATTTCATTTAGAAGTACTTTAATTATATATGTATAGACAAATTGTCAAGTGCATTCTTGTTTCTTAAATAATATCTGGGATCTGTCTATAGAGAGACACTTTTCCAAGAAGGTGAACTCTTGTCTTTAGTTGGTTGTATTCGAATTGTAAATTTGGCCAATGTAGAACATGTGAGTTAAGGATGCAGTAATAGAAGGGAGAGGAAGGAAGGAAGGAAGGAAGGAAGGAAGGAAGGAAGGAAGGAAGGAAGGAAGGAAGGAAGGAAGGAAGGGGAATTGTAAAGTTTGTGTGATCCTCAACTTATACAATCAGTAAATTTCAAGAGATGAAAATGCTAGTTCATCATCTTACTGTAAGTAAATATTTAGTCTATACTCAGTAATTTTTATGATAAATCAAATTATAAAATGTTATTTGAGATCTTCCATGGAGCCTTTAAGAAAATAAGGGAGATATTGCATATTTAGGATTGAAGTGGTAGCATTCTACATAAATTTTGAGGAAAAAACACCAGTAATCAAGATATCTTGATTTAAGTATAATTTTGAAAGATTGCCTACAGTAGGTATTTTTTCTAAGATATGAGAATTCCACTTGTTTAATATCTGATAAATACAGAGAAATGCTAGAGACAAACCAGTTATTATTAATTTGCACTCTTGTGAAATGCTGACTATAAATTCAATTTCAGATAAAATCATATAAAAGAATATGATTAGTTTTAAGGAATCTAATATTTCACATATTCTCCACAGATAGTTATTATCTGTGGGTAAATTTGATTTACTGTAGAGCATGTTAAACATGTAAATTAGTACTTATTATGAATAATAATGTTTCATTAAAAACCTAGTTTAAAAGTCCACTTTCTTTAAAAAATAAAGCATGATATTCTATTTGATGCACCTTTAAAATAAAAACTCATAATTTCCTTTAGTTTCAAGGTGATTTTTATAATAAAGTATATCATATACTAAGTACCTTCTAAGTACCAAAAAGTAATTCATTGATTAAATCATTAATTCATCCATTCATTCACTAGTTTATTCATTCAAAAAATAATTATCGAATACTTATTTTCACTGTCCTAAGCACTGATTAAAACAATCTCCAAGTTCAAGGAGATTACATTCTATTTGGAAAAAACAGATGATAAATAAATAATAAAGGTATATTGAAAATGTCAGTCCGTTATAAGCTGCATGTAAAAGGATAAAAGAGGGTATAGGGATAGAGATTGATGACAGAAGTGATGCTATTTTATATAGGTCAGTGTTTTAGTCACTTTGCACTGCCATAATAAATAACCATAGAGAGGTGGCTTAAACAACAAATATTTATTTTTCATAGTTCTGGAGTGGAAATTCTAAGATTAAATTGCTAGCAGACTTGGTTCTTTGTGAGGGACTTCTACCTGGTTTGTAGGTGGTCATCTTGTTATATCCTCACATGGCAGAGAGAGAACGGGTGAACTTTTTCTCCTCTTACAAAGACACTAATCCCATCATGGTGACTCCACTTTCATAATGTAATTACCACCTGAAGTCCCTTCTCCAAATATCATTACATTAGGGCTTCAGCGCATGAGTTTTGGAGGAACACAAACATTCAGTCTATAGCAGATAGTCATAAAATGGCTGATAAAGTGACCTTTGTGCAAATACATGGAAAATGGAAGTCAGCTTTAAAGATATCTGAAAAAAAGATTGTTCTAAAGATTGTTCTGAAAAAAGGTCATGAAGTATGAGGTGGTTAGCACATTAAAACTATGATGAGAAAGTCAGTGGCTAAAATGGAATGAGCAGGAGAGAGACTGATGGAGGGTAGTGTAAACACATAGTAAGAGTACCAACACACTTATGGTTTTATAAGCCAGGGAAAAGGACTTTGACAAATAGGAGTTGAATTCTAGATAAGTTTTAAACTTGGAAAAGACAACTTTAAAGACTGTAGATTGTGAAATTTGAAAAAGATTATTCAATAATGGCTCCAAGATGTTTGATGTGAAACAACTGGTGAAATGTACTTGCCATATACTGAGGTCGGGAACATTATAGGGGATGCTATCTGGGAAGGTCACCGAATTGAGCTTTGGAAATGTTTTCAGATGTCAATTATATATCTAGGTATAAATTTCAAGAAAGCAAATCTTTAATTTAGAGTGGACACAATCTTATAGTGAGGTCAAGACTAAAGGGGTATATTTATAGACAAAGTCTCACAAAAATTATTAATGAAAATAGTATTCTTCCCAATGTGTAGGATTAAAAACAGGTCTAGTAAGGCAACATAGCTTGTGAATATGGGGCTGTAAATTAATCCAGCTGTCTGATGGCATATACCTTATCTTTTTTTTAACGTGGTTTAAGTTGCAGAGAATAAACATTGAAAATAAACCAACTCCAATATAATGTCTAGAATAACATCCTAATTTTCCACCTCCTTCTTGGTAGGAAATCTGATATTTTCTTTAAAGTCAACAAAACTCAAATTCATACAGTTACTCAATAACAATATATATTTAGAGCTACTATGTGCCAGACATTCTAGATATTGGCAACATGGTGGTGAATAAGAGAGATTACATCACTACCTTCACAAAACTTATGTTCTATAAATGCATAGCAGCATACAATTTTAGGTTAAACTAAAGTGCATTGGCATTTTTGAGAAGATGAGCGAGGATGAGTAGTCAGTGAAGGTCTTCATTTAATCAGATTGCCAAATATTAAGAAAAAACCTGCCATTTCTAGATGCCGGAGTGGACATGGAGGAGTAGTTGGGGATGGGTATATGAAAGACCTTGCAGAGTTTAGGGGTGGGGGCAGATGGGCAGGAGGACTTATCGAACAGAGGGAATAGCATGTAAAAAGTTCCTGAAATAAGAGGTAGTTTTGTCATCTGGAATAGCCAGTAAATGTAAATTTACATTTATTTGTTGATCATTATTTTTAAATAATTCAGAGCTATTTATATCTTCCCAGTCTATAGTTTTTTATTAAGATTGCCTCTGATAGGTTTGCAGACAGATTTCCACATTGAACCACACATGTACACATCTAAGGGACATTACCACAACTTGTGATCTTCAAAAGCTCAATGTCAATCTTTATTTCAGTACTCTGAGATGGTTGGATACATTGAGAATTCAAGGTAGGTGTCTTGGAAGTCATGGAAATCAGAAAGCTGATAAAACTCAACAGAAGAGAAAAACCAAAATCTTGCCTCCTGTTGTGTTATATTATGAGAGAAAATGTTTCTTTGACACATATAATCTTGGGTCAAAATGCACTTGTTTGAAAAGATTGTGATATGTCACATTGCTCTCTCTGTGGAGTCTCTCTGCTAAATGAGGGCAATGAAATTCTCCTAGTTCTTAGCAGTCAGACAGATGTTTCTCTTTTCTTGATTACCCCAGGTGCCAAAGAATGCCAAACCACTGGGAGAAAGGGCATTGTACCGAAAATGTCTTCCAGCAGCTTTGGGGATCTATATAAATTTTTTGGCCCCTTAGATATTTTGGATCCCAAATTTTTACCTCTGACTACAGTGCCAATTGTAAAGGAGAGTCTGGAAAAATTTGTATGAAATACATTGGTAGGATAGTAAATTATGAAAATATCAATATTTTCAAGAAGATACCTGATAAATCCATGGGAATATATACACAAATTTAATTTTAGATAAGAATCTAATTGTTTTGAGTCTTACATGGAGAGGAAAAAGAGGTAAACATCAAGAAACCAAAATACAGTCTACATTTCCATAGAGCCTTCCAGTTTACAGTACACGTGTTCACATTCTGTGCACTCATTTAAGTTCTGTAGTAACACTGGTAGATTTATTAGTCCCGATTTAAGATTCAGAGAGAGTAAGCAAGCTTCTAGTTTCAGAAAATAATCGTAATATGTCCAAGATGCTGAATTTGGTCCTAATATAGAAAAACACTCAATTCTACATTTCTTCCCAAATGGAGGAGAAAAACTGTATTTATTCATCGCACTCGGCTTGCCACTTCTCCATGCTCTCCCCTCCTTTGTATGCTACACTAATGGGGAAAAAAGGAAAGCGACACCATAATATTTAATGACAGTCACTTGTTACTTCCATGATTTGGCATGTGATTTATATAAATTAAAATATTATAAACTTGATGAACTTTATTTTCCACATTACACAATAACATCCTATTTCTTCAGGATTTGGAGCATATTCAGATAAATATTTTTTTTCATTTAATCATAAAAATAGTAAAATGATTGATTTTTTTGATGAAACTATTCATATAGCCAGCCACATTAAGAATGCCAAGGTCTTACTCAAACACACTGGCATTTCAAAGTCAAATGAACCTAACACTTAAAAAAAGGTGATTCTCTTGGAAAAATACTTGCATTTGTACTGAAAAGCCTACACAAATGAATAAAGAAACCAATTATATCTTAAATTTAAATTGGACTTTATAAACTCTTAAGTGGAAAAAAAAAACTGAGAAAAGAAGAATAGGTCCTAGAAAATGTCTTATTTCTAATGGAAAGGGATCTTCCATAAAGATTTCATTCTAGGCACATAAAGGGAGTTTGCAATTATAGTCTATTCTGAATTTGCCAAGAGAAAAGAAAAACAAAACAGACTCCCCTTTGTAGGAAGAGGAAATAAAAGAAGAGAGCTTATTGCGCTGCATGGAAAGGTGGTATAAGAGTTTTATAATAGAACTGCCAAAAACTGATTGCTTTTCTAGATTAGAGAAGTCTGAATAGAAATTCTGCATAGCAAGAGCACTTCATACTCAAGCACAATTCTCCTTAAAATTTGAGGAAAGGAAAGTTTATTAATAAGATATCTGTGGTAATGTTTCTTAGCTATATACATATATTAATTTTTTTCTGTAAACATAAAAAATGTAATGTTAAATCTTTTGAACTTTATGCTTTATGAATACATATGGATTAATTATATATTTCTCTATGACACTGATACAGTTTACAACTGTATTGATATATTTTTGCATTGGGGTGAAATATTTTCTGGACTAGTTTATCCACACCTTTCCAATCTGCCTTGTAATTTTTTGTTTTGAGTTTTCTGCAGTCAAATCACTTAACATTTGAGAAATAGTAGTACTGGCTAGTTTTCCAAGCCATTGCAAACTCAAGTTGCAAACAGGGTATTCTTAGAATCCAGACATTCTTTTCTTTGGGAAGCACGTGATGAATGACCAATGTCTTGTTAATGAATTTCCTAGGTCAAGAGTAGCATATGAATTCCCAACTTTCTCATCTTTAGAAAGCCAGAAAAAAAAAATGGCCTGGATATTACCTGAAGAAATTCCAAATGAAAAATTTTCCCTTGGCTCCCACCTCTCTGTAGCCTTAAAAACAGGCAGCTCCTGACTGGTTCATTTCCTTGCTAAACTGTAATATAAGAAACAGAGGCTCCTGGGTAATTATTTTATATCCCTGAAAAACTAAGCCAGAGGAGTGGGTGTCTAATTACTATCTAAGCTCACTTGCTTTATTTTAGTGATTGAGGCAAAAAGTACTTAATAAAAGAAAGAAAATGATTTGATCTATATAAAGTTACCTTCGAATCTTTTTTTAACTTTAAAATATACTCAATAGTTGACCTCATATATAGTGTTAATTTCTTTTTCATCTAAGTGGAAGTAATCACAGTAAAAATAAGTGGAAAATTGTCAGTAAATAACTTGCAAGTTTGAATTTTTTTTTTCATCTTCCCACCTCAAACTGAGGTAATTACAGATATTATGTTGAACAGGACTTCATGATCTGTGGTGAAGGACTATTTTTTGTTTGTTTGCTTGCTTGTTTAATTCCCTGCTGATCATAAATCAGACCAATACTTTTATACGTACAAAAACAAAAACAAAAAAAAACCTTGGATCATGCGCTTATGTCAAATCATTCTAGACATTTCAAAATGCTCGCTCCCACATTCTGTACTAATCACATGGCGGACCAGTCACAGTTTGAAGGTTGGCGTGAGATCATGCACTACACTGTCAGTTGCACTGTCAGAGAATATTGCACGTATTTGTACTTGCACTTATCTCTCCCATAGGACTATGGCACCTCGGAGCTCTTTAACAAAGAGGTATGTCTTATTGGTTACATCCATGATAATTAAATATTGCCTGGAACTCAGTCAGTGACTAATAAATATTAGTGTATTGAATGTTTAAGGTAAATAATCAAAATCCTTTCAAAATATCCAAGAATTCTAGACTTCCCTGACTTGGGAAAGCCAGAAGTATAGAATCAAACACTATAATATTTTAAAACAAGAACAAAGCTTATAAAATTATTTCCTTACCCCAAATGTCATGTTCTTTAAGAGCACTTGAATTAAATTAGAATAAGTTTCAGCTCTGGAAGAGCATTTGTAGGTATGGTGGGGTCAGCCCAGGCTGTGAAATGAGAAGGGCTTCAGGTGGATTAAGCTTGGACTTGAGCCCATGACAGGACTCATGGGTCACATACTACACTGAGCTGTAACCAGCCAACCCCTTTTGTTCTAATAGTTACACCAGTTCTTACTTTGTGTATTAGTCTGCTAGGGCTACCATAACAATATATCATGTACGAGATGGCTTAAGTGACAAAAATTTATTTTCTCACAGTTCTAGGGGCTTGAAGTCCCAGATCAAGGCGTCGGCTGCTTTGGTTTCCCCTTCAGCCTCTCTCCTTGTCCTGTAGTTGGCCACCTTCTCACTGTGTCCTCACGTGGCCTTCTTTTCTGTGTATGTGCTCTCCTGGTAGTTCTGTTTCTTAGAAACACATCAGTCCTCTTGGATTAGAGCCCCACCTTTATGACCTTATTCAGTCTTACATACCTCCTTAAAGGCCCTATTTCCAGTTATAGTCTCGTTAGAGGTTAGGGCTTCAGCATATGAATTTTTATTTTGGGAGGGAGCCACAGTTTATTCCATAAAGTCTTGGCACATTGTTGTAGAAAGTTAATCTCTAGGATGCATATTTGATAGCATCTACCTCATATTTAGTTCTCATTAACTTATTATTAATAATGAAACTTATTATACTATATGATGGTCGTTTACCAATTGCAAAGTCATGTTTTATGCATTTTGCAAACTTCCTTAAAAGGAAATCCAATTGAGTGCTTTAACAAGAAGGAAACAGATTTGCTTTTTTAAAAAAGATGAAATATCATACTGACTATAAGGATACATAGAGACAAGATGCACATTGATAATAATAATAATAATAATATAACAATAATAAAAGTGCTGGTTTAAATTGGAAAAATTTAGGTGGGAACATGAGTGTCTGTCTGGGTCATCCGATGTCATAGTTAATGACGCTGACAGCTTTGCCTTAGCCTGATGCATTAGCTGGCATATGAACCCACCAGGATTTCATTTCTACTAAGCATTTTATTTTCCAGAAACTATGATGATTACTAATCAGCAGTCATATTTTAATAATGTCTTCATAGTGGTTTTCCGATACAGCGTGAATAATTACCTACCATCTGCATTGCTCGACTTTCATAACAAACCTCAGCTACTGAGCTGAAAACTGGATGTGCTAATCTGTTCACTGCACTGAGCTCAGGCACAAAATGCAAGAGAATGTCAGAGAAATTATTCATTTATTTATAGAGCCTTTAAAAGTTTTCTTCCATTCTTTCTCAATGCTTTTCAGCCTGCACCTTCCACCACCAACCGCCAATATGGCGGGTGGTAGCCTAGGCTTCTAGATGATCTCATCTGTGAACACTTGATTTCAAATAGTTCATGACTCATAAGCAGAAGCAAAACCTAGTGGTTAGCCCCATCCTTTGCCCTGGAATAAATGTGACTGCATTGCAGAACTTTTTATCCTTCTGAGCCATTTGCATTTCTTCACTGAAAAGTGAACTATAGTTGAAACAGCCAAGAAGCTAAGGTCAGGTGTCCAGCAGAATGGTGAGTGAGCCCTGAAAAATCACTTAGTGATATAGATGGTAGCCTCTATTCAGGACTATTAGTTATTCCCTATTATAATTCTGAATCGACATAACATTTAGACAAAAACCGTGACTTTTTTCAAAACTTGTTTATTTTTACACTTTGAAAAGATAAAAGCTCTCTTTTCTAAGCGAATGTATGTTTCCGGTGCACCTGTAGAGTCCCCCCAAAATAAGGAGGTAATGCTCAGAATGAACAGTGTTTATAGATCTAGAAACCCTTTTGAGCTGTAAAGTACATAAAAATAGGTCTTATAACCTAACGATAAAACTGTTAAGGGCAGGGCTTCATCAGGAGGGTTTGGGGCACAGAACCTATTGGAAACTAAACCGAAAGGCAGAGCCAAACAGAATATCTGGCGCGGCAGGCTAACATTAGCAAACGGACTCCCCCTAACTCTATCCATGATTACCTGGGTGATTTTAGAAATATTTTTTTTACTCTTTCAAAGTTTAAGTTTTCTAACTTGTAAAATGCTGATAATTATAGTAAGTCTCTTTTATGATGGTAATAAGATTAAATGAATTACTATATGCAAAGTACTTGCAAAGTGCTTGGGACAGAGTAGACACCCAATAAATAGTGCCAATAGATACTTGCTTTTATCTCATGAAAAGAAAAACAGAATTGCCCATTGGAGACCTTGAGCCTCTAGGGTTACCTGGCTCTAAGTTTTTTTTTGGTCCAGGGGCTATTTTTATGGCCAGCAGAAGTCCCTGGATATTGTTTTTTCCCCCGGGTTATACAAGTTCTGTCTGCATTGGTTTACAATTACCAGGGCTGTTTGAATCAAGCTGAGGATGTTTGTATCTAGGAGATAACAAGGACATTTTTATTAAAACAAGAGACAAATGTCACTAGCACCTTTTTAAAGTTCTCATATAAAGAGGAAGTGGGAATGCTGAGGGCTCTCTCCCGGTGCACATTCAGAGGTGAAGCCAGGTGTTTTGGCTGCTGTGCGTCTCCATGTAGATGACAGAACCTATCACGCTACTGCAGCTACAGACTGCGTCTGAGGTTGCAAATTGGTACCCTGTAAAAATTAAACTGTCTACAACTTTTGCTGAACTCATTATCATTATCATCACCAGCAGCACCAGCAGCATCAAAACAATCATCATCATCGGTATGGTAATAAAATGTTCTAAGCATCGTTAAAAGAAATAGAAATGTGTAGTGTTGTGATCCTGCCTTCCAGTTGCTTTTAGTTCAGGTGGTTATGGTGCCAGAGAGCTCGGCAGGGCAGGAGTCCAAAGAGAATCTTGACCTGGGGTTCCAGTGACCAAGTTCTTGTCTGATGCTTTAAGAAAGAATTCAAGGACACCACAAAGAGCAAGCAAGGAAGCACAGGTTTTATTAAAGCGAAAATATACACTTAAGAGAAGCATGCAGGCAGCTCAGAGAGTCTCAATTATGGGCCTTTTGTTTTCTTGGTCATCGGGGCTATCCCAAGGCTATCCAGCCTGCCTCCCTGCCCTGGCTTATTTCCTGTGCCGCCTGGAGGGGAGGAGGTAGCCTGTGACCATCTATCTTGTCTCCCAAGCTTGGCTTGTTTCTCATACTAGAGACATGCTAGAAATCAAAACAAGGAGAGAGGTGAGTAAGGGACAAGGGAGAAATTCCAGAGCCCCATCCTGGAGGGGAGGAGTCTTCCCTAAGCCAACTCTCCTGTATCAGTTACAGTATACAGTACTAAGATCATAAATGTGTGACTCCAGCCCAAACCAGCTTCCTGTTCCCCAACTCCTACATGTACTTACTTGCCTGTTTAACAATTCCACTTGGCTCCCTAACAGGTAATTTTAAATTGCTAGCAGGTGTACAAAGACAAAACCAAAGTCTTATTCTTTTTTCCATTCTGCATTCTTGTTATCTTCTGGTTCCATACGTGGATAAACAGTATCCCCATCTAATCAAGTCCCCAGGTTCAGAGCCTTGGGCAATATTAATTTCTCCATTTTCACCATAATACACACTGACTCCATCAGAAAGTGCTATTAGCTCCAACCCCAAGGTATATTTTGCATCTAATTCCTTCCATCTGCACTGCTGTTTCCTACCCCAAGGCGCCCTCAGCTCCTGGTCAGACTTCTCATTTCCATTCTTAAAATGATACAATTCATTCCCTAACTATGAAAAATAACACTTTTAGAAATCTTTCTTAATTAAAACATTAAAATAAAGAGCCATTACACTTAAAATAAAATCCAAACTCCTGACGTTGCTTAAGATGCCATGTGACCCGGCTCTTCTTTCCAGCCCCAAACCTATGTCTCGGTGGCCTTTCCTTACCTTAGGAGAGTTTGGTCAGGCTGATCTTTCTAGATCTCAATCATACAAAGCTCATTGTTACCTCAGGGACTTTGCACTTGCCGTCATCCCCTTCATCTGGAATACCTTTATCCCCGAATTGACATGTCTGGCTCTTTTTCTTCCTGCATTTGGAAGCTCAGATATGACTTCACCTTCCTGTCCAAAGCTTACTCCTACCACATCCATCATCACAGTGTGTAATTACTTGTTTATTCTTTGTTGTAGGTTCCCTCACTAGACTGTAGACTCCATGGGAAGAGGACACTTTCTCACTCATTCAGTGCTATATCTTCACTCCTAACATAGAAATGCGCAACAAGTAGATAAGAAAAACAAGAACTAAATAATGCTAATATTGAGGATCACTCTCTTGTCAATGAATACATGTTCAAGACGTACACATCAAAACGGATTACATATTAGACAAAAATCTGTTACACAAATTCCCTAAATATGTAAATATCCATGGATTACAGTATATTACATTTGACATCTTTGCTTGTTTTATATTTACGAAACACTGCCCACCTACCAAGAGTGCTTCGGAAACAGCATAATCAGCCAATAGAGGAAACACTAACAGAATTAAGATTTTGGCCCTAAACCTGGTTTTATCCCAAATTTTTAACCATGAATAAATTGTTAAATCTTAAAAAAAAAATTTTGCCTAAATTGTTCATTTGTAAAATGAGCATGATTATATACCTGTTGTTAGAGATTTTATCTTCCCATTTCCCTCACAGGAAGTCATATAGGCTGTGTTCTCTCAAATTATAATTTCTTAGGAAAAAAAATAAGTGAGTTTTGTGTATTTGTTCACACGATAATCTATAAAAGCTACTGGTAAGAAATTAATTATAGAGATTGTGGTTTGTAGGAAAAATTCAGAAGTCATCTCTGCTCTATAACAGTTTTCAGTTATATATATACTTAAATTTTTAAGTGTGAATAGACAAAATGAATATGCTAACATTTATATACAAAACATTTTATTTATTCATAGACTTTTCTGTCTTTGTCCATTAAAGTAATGGTTAACATTTAAGTACCATATGCCACGCACTTTGCTAGGTGCTTTATCTCTTTTATTTATCCAACAAATTTATTGAGTTGATGCTATTATTATTATCATTTTACAGCTTACTGTCCGAGGTAACAAGGCTAATAGCGGTAGGTTCAGGATTCAAACCCGGGTTGACTGACATGAGAGTCATACTCTTCATCCAAGTGGAATTTGTACAGGTGTGGTAAAATATTTATTCAAAAACTTTATACAGTGTCAGGCCACTTGCAGTGGATTTATACCACTACAGACAGTAACCTGCATTTGACTCTAGATGATACAGAAACAGGAAAAAAGACAATGAGCAGATAACAAAGACATGACTTTGTAATTTGTTAAATTATTTGCCACTTAGGTAGACTCTTTTTGTTGTTATTGTTAATTTACTGAGCAGAAGTAAATTACCGAGTAAATTTACTGAGCAGAAGTGAGAAGAGCATAGGTATGAATGTTTAACTTCCCTAAATTGTTCATTAAATCTAGTGAATTCACTTTGTCTTGTATACTGATAGGCCATCTACAGACAAAATAATTGCTATTTATTGTTGTTACTCACTTTACAAAATACGTAAGTATGCTAAAAGTAGAAGTACATAATTTTAGTTCCATTTGTAAGAAGAGATTAGGAAGAAAGATCCACAGGCAGCATTTGAGAACTAATTGAGAGTGACAAGACAAAGATCTGATTTCTTTATTGGTAAGGCTTTTTTTTTTTTTTCTTTTCACAAAACAGGATTTTAGAAGCTATAAGTAAAATGATGGTGATGATGATTGTAAAGACAAAGAGACATTTCACAGATGAGACAAAGATTATCAAGTTTGGTGGATTTGAGTAGAGAATCATTTTGTATGATGCTGTGATACTCAGCCTATTTTTATTTATTTATTTAAATTTTTATTTTAGATTATTTCCAGGTATACAGTACTTTGGTTAGACATTTATAGTTTGTGAAGTGATTCTCCCTGATTACTCTATCACCAATCTGGCTCTACACACAGCCATTACAATACTATGGACTATATTCCATACTCTGTACTCTACATCCCCTTGACTATTTTGTAACTATTAATTTGTACTTCTTCATCCCTTTTTCACCCAGCCCCTTCCCCAACCTCCCCTCTGGTAATTAACAATTTGTTCTCTGTATCTGTGAGTATGTTTTTGTTTAGTTTGTTCATTTCTTTTGTTCCTTCGATTTCACTTGTCAGTGAAATCATATGGTATTTGTCTTACTCACTCTGACTAATTTTACTCAGTGTAATACCCTCTAAGTCCATCCACATCGTTGCAAAGGGTAAGATTTCCTTTTTCATGGCTAAGTAATATTCCATTCTGTATATGTACCATAATTTCTTTATCTAGTCATATGTTGATGGACACTTAGGTTGCCTCCATTTATTGGCTATTGTGAATAGCGCTGCCATGAACATAGGGGTGCATAGATCTTTACTAATTAGCATTTTGGTTTTCTTTGGATAAATATCTGGAAGCCAATTGCTGGATCTAAAGATAGTTTTATTTTTAGTTTTTTGAGGAACCTCCAAACTGTCTTCTATAGTGACTGTACCGTTTTGCAATCCCACCAACGGTGTACGAGGGTTCCCTTTTCTCCATATCCTCTCCAACGCTTGTTTATGGATTTATTGATAATAAACATTCTGACATGTGTGAGGTGATATCTTGTAGTTTTAATTTGCATTTCCCTGGTGATTAATAATCTTGAGCATCTCTTCACATGTATATTGGCTCTCTGTATTTTCTCTTTGGAGAAATACCTATTTAGGTCCACCCATTTTTTAATCGGATCATTTTTTGTTGTTGTTGTTGAATCATATGAGTTCTTTATAAATTTTGGATATTAACGCCTTGTCAGATGTATCATAGGCAAATATTTTCTCCCATTCAGTACATATTCCTTTTATTTTGTTCATGGTTTCCTTGGCTGTGCAAAACTTTTTAGTTTGACCTAGTGCTGTTTGTTTGGTTGTTTGTTTGTTTGTTTCTTTCTTTTATCTTGTTTTCTTTGCCCGAGGAGCTATATCAGAAAAAAAAAATTACTAATAGCAATATTAGAGAGTTTACTGACTATGTTCTCTTCTAAAAGTTTTGTGGTTTCACGTCTTACGTTTAAGTCCTTAATCCATTTTGAGTTTTTTCTTGTATATGGTATAAGAAGGTGGTCCAATTTCATTTTTTTTTTTTTGCATGTATCTTTACAGTTTTCTCAGCACCATTTGTTGAAGAGGTTATCTTTATTGTATAATCTTACCTCCTTAGTCATAGATTAAAATGCCATACAGGTATAGATTTATTTCTGGACTCTTTATTCTGTTTGATTGATCTGTGTATCTCTTTTTATGCTAATACCATGCTGTTTTAATTACTGGGATGCACAGGCTGCATGCAGGTGGCATGAGCTGAGGGCTGTTGTTTGTTCTCAAATTTGCGGCCCAGGGCAAGTGTAGGGTGGGGCTGTGCCTGGGAATGGGCTTTGCCATGGATAAATTGTGGGGTGGGTGGTGCGGGGTCCTGGGGAGACACAAGGTAGAGTGAGTTATTATTGTCAGGCCAATGAAAAGTTAGAATTATTGCTATTGCTGAGCCTGCAGGCCCCCTTAAAAGTCATCGATCACAGCAAGGCCAGCTGCCATCCATGTCAAGCCGGCAGACCCCTGTGATCCGCCCAAGAGACCCTGCAGCTCATGCTGGTGCCAGGAATTCGTCACCAAAAGCTTTCCCTCGTATGTGCAGGCCACACTGTTTTGCGGGAGCCAAGGGCCATTGCCTGCGACGACTGCACGGCCCTGTGAAGGGGCAGGGCAGGGCTGGCTGCCTGGCAATGGGCCCTCAGTGTAATTTGTGAGTTGGGTGAGGCGGGGTCTCACAGAGATACAGGGTAGTGTGGGGGCCACTTTCAAGGAGCCAATGCAGCTTTAGAATTAGCCAAATGGGGGAGGAATCAACACAGGCAACATGGCGTCTGTCTGTAGACTGACTAGAAGGTGTCCTGGACAAAGGAACAATGGCAGTTATTCCTCTAGCCCTTGCCCCAATGCCACACAACTCAGTCTTTCCCCATATGTCTCCTGCATCTCCCAAGCAGCTGTCCTTCTGCCAGCGCCCACGGTGAGTGTCTGTGAGTGAATGAGCCTGTGCGCGAGCTGTTTAAGGGAAATGTCTGGTTTTCAGGTTCCTTCTGTCTCACCCAAATGAGCAGAATACCTGCCGATTTTTGCAGTCAGAGTTTGTGGGAACTCCTCTTCATGGGACTGGAACCCTGGGATAGAGACCCCCTGCATGGGGCTGGGGCTTCTTACTACTTCAGGGGCCCCTCTGCAGCTGAACCCTCCTCCCTGCTTCATGTCTCTGCCCCTCCTATCAGTTTTGCTGTGGCTTTTTCTTTATATCCTCAGGTGTATGTGTTATGATCAGCTAGATTTCACGTGGTTTAACTCAGTGATTGTTTTATAATTTGGTTGTAATTCTAATGTGGTCCTGAGAAGCGGTGAACCCTAAATGGCTTTTACCTAGCCCACCATCTTGACCCTGCATATTCATCCTATTTTTAGTTTTTTAGTAGAAGTAAGTAGAAAGTCATTGTTAATCTTTAATTAAAAGCGTTTCACAGCAAATTAACAGAATGGTGGAATTCAAGGTACTTTTATAATACTATATCAACCACAATTATTCATATGGAAAAAACTTCCAAAAGATCCTGAAATATAGACAAAAAAAAAATTTTTTTTGTCTTGTTTTTGTTTTCATGTAACAGTCGGATAAAACATTCTCTTTGTATTTAACTATAAATAAAAGCTATAAAACCCTTTGAGGATGTTATAGTAGAATCCTTCAAAGTCCTCCAAAATCCATTTTTTATAGCCAGTTATAGTACAAAGAATCAGTTTTTTAACTTGTAATACCTATGGTAATACTGTGGATTATATTTTTAGTCAATTCTAACTCATGTTATTTTTGAGAACATAAAGGAAGTTTATTGTGTGATAAAATTGGAAATCACAAGATGTGTATTGTGTCAGAAAGTGATGGCAGATTAATGTCTGATAAGAATATCTATTATAGAGAAAGATGGAACTGAAATATAATAGACAAGAGCCATTTTAAGAAAATAAATTACATCTTATTCCACATTCTCTTGTTCTGCCTCTTTGCCTCAGATATTATATGCTCTACTTCCATTCGTAAAATGTTATTTAATGCAGTATAAAGGTTCACATTTACCATTCCGTATTCTTTTGCACTATAGCACAATATTAACTGAAGACTGCCTAGTGATAGGAGAACATGCTCATTGAATTTTTCAAGCAATTTCATTTTCTTTCAGAGATGTGCAAAGAGAAGACAAAGATTTAGAGTGCCTTATTTGTTATTAGTTCACCTGTTGCTGATGAAGATGAAATTCTGTAGTAGTTATTGTAGATTATAGGTCATGACCTACTTTGTGACCACAATTTAACCCTTAGTGTGAACCAGTCAACTCTTACCAACTAGGAACTGAAAGTCAATTTGAACTGATGAGACTGGTATGTAGCTATGAGAATTCCAAAAATATAGAGCTGGAAAATTCTGGAATGAATCTAAAACTAAGCATCTGAAATCAGTAGTGTTAGGTAACCTTCCAGAATTTATTTGAAAGACATTTTTTTAAGATGTCACATCTGATTCCTCAAGACTATTATAGCTTCTTTTTATAGATTCTTTTAGTACCTTGTGTTTACCTTAACTTAGCATTTGTAAAGCTGTGTTTTTGTCTGTTTACTTGTCTGTTTCTCCTGCTAGACTGTAGGCTGTTGAAGGTCTTTGCCAGTTACAAGTGTGAAATGAAGGAAAGAGGGAATGGAGGAAATTGATAGTGTGGGAAGGAGGGACAAAGAATATAGAGATGAATGTGAAGAAGAGGAAAGAGTCAAAGTCTGTTTTTTTAAATATGTAAGGAAAAGGAGCAGGCCAACTTTTCTTTGGGAAAACTGGCATTATTTATTTGTTCATAAGTTTTTGACAAGTTGTTTGGAAAAAGAAATATGTAATGCTAGTTAACAGCTATAATGAAAAATGAAGTTGGTAATGGTTGATGGTTGACACAGAAATGATGATGATGGTGATGATGGTGGTGATAAAAAAGAATAACGTTGAATTTAAGGTGGTAAATTTTTTCTAGTAAATGTTTTATGAAAGTTTCAAATACTTTTTGATCTTTAAAAAAATATATCGTAAAGTCTGTTAAGTATAATAAATTAATGCATACTAGGATATCTTAGAGAATAAGACTTATCTCTGTTACTGTTTTAAAGTGCTACAATATGCTTTATGTAGAGGGGTGGAGGAGATTATTGGATCTAAAAATCAGATAATAAAACATTTCAACAGCCTTCTTAAAACAATAAAACCTGAGGAAACACTTTCTACATATGTACACATCTTATTGACATATTTTCATATGCAGCAGCATTTACTTTTCATGTATTTTCTAAAATTTTAACTAAATATATACCAATGATATTTTTCATCCCATTTGAATAAGAGCAGTAATTCTTCAGATGTGTCCTCAAGGCCACCAACTAAATATAATGAGGGGAAAAGGTATTACCATCTTGTTAATGAGTGTGTCAAAACATACCCTATAAGTTGTCACTGTGCAATCAGGAAAGGGCTGTGACTGAGTCGACTAATTTTTTTACCTGTCTACAGCAGATAGGGGCTTGTAATGACTTGGGTAATGACAATAATGAAAAATAAATAAATAAAATGCATGTGAAGTCCCTTAAATCTTATATTTTCTCTTTAATCACCTCTTTGTAATCCATTTCTTGGGAGAATTTGCAATCTAGTATATTCTTTATACATATTTAAAGCCAAAAAAATAATTTTTATCAGATCAGCTCCACCTAACAAACATAAACTTGCTCACATCTTTCATTATATAAAAAAAAAGTATTTGGCAACAGAATTTCATTATTACTTTTTTGTTGAGATTATGCACATTTAATTTAAAGGGTTATTATGAATTTTGGACTTTTTAAAAGTAAGAATCTATTTCCAGTTATATAACTTGGATTAGGAATCTTAAAGCAAAACCTTCCTAGAAAGATGATGGTTGCCCAAGGAAAAGTAGTAGCTTTTGTTCTTCTTGTCCTTCAATACAATTGAAATCTTCAACTCTTCTATATCTTGGCCGAACTCTTTTAATTATTTATTTATTTTTGATTTAGATAAAGAAGCATCTGAAAGGACTTCAGTGTGCTCTCTTCTCTGAGGAGAAAATTCTTTTACATTATGACAAAATTTTCTGGGGCTAGAGGAGCCAAAAAGGCAAATATATAAATTGTCCTGACATATATATATATATATATATATATATATATATATATATATATATATATATCTCCACTTAAAGCTGTGCACTATGAGTTAGGAGAATATAATGTGATCATACACTCCGGGCATGATTTTTTTACTTCACTACAACTAGATGTGTGATCATAGGCACATTAGCCTTTCTCTGCCTCGTTTTTTAAAATTCAGTTCTTAGAATTGTTATGAGCATAAAGTAAGTTTGTACACATTAAATGAGTTAGTATTTGGAACACTGCCCAACATATAATAAGCTCACAGTGTTTGCTGTTATTTTAAATACTATTATACAGTATTAGTTACATACCACTTTTAAAACTTCATCTAGTTAGCAGAATTTTGGTACTAAATAAGTATTAGTTCCTTTTCCTCTACTTTTCCACTTTTCTCCTCTACTTAATAGCAAATATCTGTTGAAAGCTAATGGACATAAAATTATTTTGTAATGGTTTGTTTTCCTGAAGCAGCTATATTGCAATGACCCTTCAGCCACCAGTCAGATAGGCTTGGAAGTAGTAATACTTATTTCTCTACTAGATTTTAAAAGACTGATATTTTCAATTTGTTTGCATGGATAGTTTGGGGGGAATATAAGTAAATAATATGGTTATAGAATTCTGTTCAGTTAGCATAAAAATATTTAATTCTTGGGAATTCAAATAAAGTTTTGTAAATATTCATTCATGTATGGAAAGCACTTTTAAGACTGTTACAACCATAGCTAAGGTATAATAAATCACCCCAAATGCTCAATTCCTGAGGAGGAGGAATTTTTCTCAATGTAAATTGCTCTTTGTTCAAGGCTTGGAATTCCCCAAGAAGGCTATTCTAGGATGCATCAAGGGAAGTTCACATTCATAAATCATAGATTTCCAATTCAAACGCTCAGGAAATAATATCTTCTAAATTGGAAAAAAAAATTGCACAGCAACTAATGATTTGCAGTTAATTTTTTGTTCAGCTCCTATAGCATGCAAAGCCTGACAAGACCTAAAAAGCAAACCATTTCAGAAGGAAAGCAAAAGATGAATTTAAAGAGGTGAAAAGGTAGAATTAGTGTGGGAGGATGTCAAATACACCTTATTTGGCCCATCCAGTAATTTTGTTTCATTTTCTTTCCTCGTTTTTGGGAGTTAGTGTCCACAAAACTTTAAAATAATGAGATAATTTTCTAATATTTTGTACTCTAATAATAAACTCACAGATATTGTCCTTGCTTCTTCAATTACATAAGCTACTGACCTTATGCTTACAAGCTATCCTGCACAGCTAAATTCTGGTAGGTGCTCAAGGAATAAAAGAAGCTTGGTTCTTATTAGAAACTTGGACTTTACTCATCTAGTTTTACTTATCTGAAACAATGAATGCACATATTACCTTTAAGTTACTTCTAAACTATATTAAACTCTTGATTCTAAAATATCTTCAGAACAAAGATTAAATAGAATATTCTATGTTATGCTATATCACTATTAAGGCCACCAATCAACCTATAATATTATAGAAAGGAACAAGATTATTAGAGAAATCCTTAATGATTTCTAAAGAAAGCTTAATTTATTTCGATAAGAGCCATATCTAGCTTTATCTTATTTAATAATTAGTGCTTGGCCTAGTATCTGTTTTAGTTGGTGCTTTACAACTTATTAATTACTAAGTAGTTGAAAAGAGAAGTAATGAATGAATACTTCCGAAAAAATCATTACACAATTTTCTGAAACATAACTTGGATAGGGAACTCATTAATTCAAAAGTCAATCAATTTCAAAAGGTAATCAATACTTCCCACCATGACTATATGTCCCCTCATACTACTATTTTATTTCTTCCTAATGAGATCATTTAGTTTATCTTCAAATAATTTTCACAAGTCTACTTTATTTTTATTCTTACACTCATTCTTTATCCCATTAGAAATATTTAGAATGAGTAGTTAGGGAAGCAGAATGGGAGTAAGACATGGAAAAGTTGAGACTAGGGTTATTAAACCTTTCCAAGCATCCATCTCATCTTCTTTCACAGTAAAATGCGTTCCCCACTATTATGGTATTACTGTGTTTCCCCCAAATTCATATGTTGAATTCTAACTGTCAAAGGAGATGCCATTAGGAAGTAGAGTCTTCGAGGAGATGATTAAGTCATAAAGGCAGAGCCCTCATGAATGGGATTAGTGCTCTTATAAAAGGGCCTCACAAAGTTTGCCAGTTCCTTCCACCATGTGAGAACACAGAAAGAAATTAGTAGTCTTTAAGCCAGGAGGGCTCCTTCACCAGAACCTAACCATGCTAGCAACCTGAACTTGAACTTCTAACATTTGCAACGGTGAGAAATAAATTTCTTTTGCTTATAAGTTACCCAGTTTGTGGTATTTTGTTATAGGAGGCCAAATAGACTAAGACACTCATGTATTATAACCACACAAATTTATATTTGTACATTCCATTCATTCATTCATTCAACAAATATTTCTAAGTACTACGATGCATTGGAGACATAGTAGTGAGCAGAACCGAGAAAATACCTGTCTCCATGATGCTCACATGAGAGGGGGAAAAAATGTTTGTGATACCCGAAATGGCAATAGATAATTTAAATAATAAACTACATATGTCAACCTAAGACATAATTGAATTTCTTCTCTGGTGGTGTTAACCGTCACCATTATCATCTAGTAAAATTAAAATTTGTTCTTCCATGTAAGATTGTTTTCCTCCTTCCTTTTCTCTGATCATCTCGTGCTACCTAGCCAAGTTCAGGTGTTCCTTCCACTAGAGCAGGACAAAGAGGAAACAAGAAGCTCATCATACAAACTGGGTACTTTTGTAAATCTGTGAGAGATTGGACTGATATACCTATCTGTGCAGGAGGTATGATTGTTTTTATTACCCTCCTGAGCCTCAGATCTACCCCATAAATTTGTACAGATTGTGTCTTTTTCAAGGGTATCCAGTCAGGTGGATAGGAGTGGCAGCTGAAATCCATTAGCAGGGTTGCTTGGCAAATTATGATTCCCAATGCAGAGCTGCATCACTTTGGAAAAAGGGACTTCTCCTTGTAATTGATCATCCAAGTGGGAGCATCTGTTTCCTAAATGGTCTGCCTGGAGAAGATTTCTTTAGCAATGTATCTACCTAGATTGGACATTTTTTTTAACACTCACAAAGTTACTTTTTGTGCTAGTGGTAACCTTGCTGAGCCTGTTACTTTTTCTTCTGGGTGCTTGCACAGTATTTCCATTATCTTTATTCCTACTTTAATGCTGTACTAAGAATTGACTTCTTCAATAATCCCTCTTGGAGGTCAACACTTAACCTAATTCTCATATATTCATATATCTCCAAAGGGGTGTTTTCTTAACATTGTTCCTACTTACCTGTTCATATGCCTTCCCCCCCGCCCCCCTAGGAAAAGCTGTGGCCTAAAAATATAAAATAATATAGAGAAGTTAGAAGGATGAGGAAGTACTGGCCAGGCCTACGAACTATCTCAAGCCATAGTTTTTTACATCTGTGTCACACAGCCAGATCAGTGTGGAAAAAAGCTGAAGCAGCTTCCTTACTTGAAATAATAGCAAAAATAATATAACTTAACTCATAAGTCTGTTGTTTTTATTAAGTGAGATATTAAATATGAGGTTCTTAGAACAGTACCTGGTACTTGAGGAGTTTACTAAGATTGTGTTGCTTATTTAGGCCATCGCAGCATGAGAGCCTCCTCTGTCTAACGGCCTTCTTGTTTAATTAATTGAATAAGCCTTTATTAAGGAAAGTGGGAAGCTTACTTTTATAAAATAATCACTTTAAAAGGAAGCACTTGCCCATGTCACCAAGTAAAATGCAGACTATCTAGAACTTATGATTGTTTTAAATTTTAAAATATAACTCATATCGGGTATAAATTGTATGAAAAGTAGAGTTAGTCCTGCATAATCTCTCCTCATGGATTTGAGAGTAAATACTCTTGTCATTAATTTTAGAGGAAATCCCAAAAGATACCTTTCGTCAATGACTTGCCACCATGACTACTAAGACTATTATCAGCCATAAGATGGGTACACTTTAATAAATCTTACTGAATATGAGCTAGTTCAATCACACTGAAATCACGTCCTCTACTGTTTCTATGCCTGATTTTTCTTTCTTAGTAGAAAATCCCTGGAATTCACTGCACATAATTATTCATGTGTAAAGGACAGAAGAGATGGGATTGTGCGAGAAAGAACATTGTGACTGCCTCTAAATGTCTTATTTTGCATACCTAAAATCAGTTTTGGCCCGTGTCTCTTAGTCATCAAGAGAATAATTGAAATGTT
The DNA here is from genome assembly GCF_014176215.1 of Rousettus aegyptiacus. Classification (NCBI taxonomy): domain Eukaryota; kingdom Metazoa; phylum Chordata; class Mammalia; order Chiroptera; family Pteropodidae; genus Rousettus; species Rousettus aegyptiacus. Next base: position 16,099,745 of record NW_023416285.1, read on the forward strand.
TTGGAAACACCTACAGATTTCAAGTTGCAAAGGCTTTATTACTTTGGCAAGTGCTCTTCTGGCTATAGAAAATCTAAAATGTGAATTGGATAAATGTGTTAGTGTCGCAAAATGTGAAGTAAGCAAAAGTGTGGCTCTATAGCTGCTGTTTCATAGTGTGTTCCACTATTTATCAAATACGAAGAAGTCTTAAGCTTTTAAAGGGGAGTCCACTTCTGTTTTGCTAATGATTTCCTATTCATAATGGGAGGGGAAGAAAACCAGTTTTTACAAATCTTCGACCTTCTTGGAAGTTGGTGGCATTAGAAAAAAAAAGAAAGGCAGTGTTTCTTTCTAGGATATCTATAAAGTCAAGTCTTAATTTCTTGCATGGAATTTATGAGAATATTATATCAAGCTTTTTAAAAATGTGGTTGGCACTAAGTCTTTGGTTTATTATAAATTGGTTTCCACATGAACTGCTTTATATAGTATAATAAATTGATTTTCACTGTATATTGGTTTGTGTTTATAATATATTAGATTGACTGAATAATAAATCTTTCTTTTCAGCAATTACTTTTATTGGTGTGAGTAAATTATATTGGTTTCAGTGAGCCAAGATGTTTGCATCTAAATTATACTGTCTTGGTTAGGTAATGCTGAGTTTAATATTTAACCTAAAGACGAGGGAAAATATATTTATGCATGTGTATGTGAATATTGCATCTCTTCAGACAATTACATCATTTTTTGCAGTAGCAGTAGTTCACTTCAAAGTCTCATTATATTAAAGTTGAAGAGATTTGATTTAGTTATATAAAACTTTTCATATTTTATGAAAGTTTGCATTTCAATGTTTGGTATAGAAGCTACACTAACTATATTTTACTGTTATTCTGAACTCCAGTAAATATTTATAATGTATGAAAGATCACATTTAAGCATAATATAAGGAAGAACATTCTGAGAACTCCAGCTTTTCAAAATTGATAGGAATTTTCTCAACTTTTGAAGTAATGAGTCTCTGATACAAAATGGCCATGTTTAATAACAATACGATGTTGTATTATAATTCTTGTACTTGTTAAAATTTTGGTTTATGTGGCTTTTTAACCACTTTAACATGTGAAGATTCTGTTACTTTTCTACACTTTATACAATTTTATAATTCCTAAACATCACTACTTATATAACTCTTTGAACCAGCAGTAATTACGCAACTACTTTGAGTTTTAGAGTTGCCCAGTGCAGGGCAAGTATCTGTCCCAGGATCCAGGGGCACAGGGAGGAGGTTGGATAGTCTCTGGTTTTACAGAGAGTAAAGTCTTTTTCTCATGGCATCACTCCAACCTCTACTTCTGCCCCCCACTTCCGTCATTGAAGAACTTTATGTTACATTAGACCAATTTTAAGATCTGTTCACTAACGACCTTAATACCATCTATAATCTTAATTCTCTTTATGCATTCCAGTGTCTTGAACATGAACATCTTTGGGGGACATTATTCTGCCTAAGATGGGGCAGAATGTATGGCATTTGTGTATGTTCTGTCTTTTTTTCTCTTGAATAGAATGCCTAGAATTTGGCGTATTCATTTAATCCTCTTCCTTTCTTATGGTAGTAAACAGGTCTGGACAAACTCAGACGACCTGATCATATAACACATTTCGTTTTCTTAGACTTTCAAATTAAATCAGTGAGGGAATGTATAGTCCATGAGCCACTTACATTCCACCTGATTTTGTAATGTGTTCATGATATGATTGCATAGGAAAAACACTTAAAAACCTCGTATTACTATTCCTCATCTATGCTTTTAAACATATAATAAAATCTAATATCTATTTTCTCATGTGGACCACTCCTATTTGATAAAATAGGTAACTTAAATTGTAAGAACATTTTCCTCAAGAACCAAAACGAATACATTTTATTTTGATAGAAAAAGTATTTTACATGTGATTGATTTATTGATTGAGTTATAATAAGCTAGAATTTGGCAAAAATGTGTGATTTTTGCTCTTGTTTTTCAAGCGCTTGTAGGAAATGTGCTGAAATATGCTAATCTTACTGAGATAAACTGGATTCTACATTTTCAGAATCTACTTCACTGTGCGTTCCAGGGTTACAGTTGGCTAAAGGGACTTGTGCAAGATTTAGAGATTGAAGCAGAAAAGTGGCTTTTTTTTCTTTTAAAAATTTGTTGCTGGTAAATCTGGGAAATTGATGTGCCACCAGGAAGTTTCCAATGGTGGCATTTATTGTGGATGTTGAGAAGGTTGCAATATTGGCACCTCATGTTCTCTCTAACTCAGACTCCCAGCTCTTGGCTGTTTTAATATGTGGTAGGTAAAGACCTTGGTGACCTATAGCAGAGCACAAGCAGAGGAGGAAAGAAGAACTTATCAGCTTAGTTCTGCCATGTATTATTCTCCGATAATCACTCTGAGGTAGTCACAGGTCCTTATGCTACTCTTCATATTTATAGGTTTTTAATTGGAGCATCCTGATAGTGATTCTTAGACATGTATTTAAGATTTTAATTTTTTTAGTTGAGTACATGCATCTACTGTGTATCTTTCAGGGATCTTCATTTTTTTCTACCTGTTTATTTTTCCCTGAGTAAACTTTTTTTGTTTTGTTTTTTATACTATTATGAAATATTTCTTTAAAATATGTTCTTTCATTTCTAGGCACTTTAGAGACACACAAATTAACTTTTATGTTCCCTGTCTTCCGTCTTCCTATAGTTCAGTTTTAATGTTTATTGACAAAATGCCCATTTCTCTTTAAAAACAATTGTGAGATGAAGTACCCCACAACCTGCTAAGAGTCAATTAAAATCATGACCACTTAGGCTAAGTGTTCAATTTGCTTCTTTAACTTGACTATATTTATCTCAAAAATAATGTGTATGTCAAAGCACAAAAATGTTTTCGAGAATGACTTTGAGATTTAACTTTATTTTGAATGCTTGAGATAAGTATCTTTATTATTACCACCTGATTTTAATTGATTTGAAGAATTTATAGCTGCTTAAATAGCGTGTGGAATATTCTGTAATTAAAACATTTACCTATGTAATTGTACCTCAAAAGACTGCAAACTGTATTACAGTCATCCTTTTTGGTGATGTCACTTAAAGCCAATGGAAGTTTACTTTATATTGATCTGTGGGATCTGAATGTCCTTCATAATTTATATCTGTATAATCTATTAGTTGTAAATTCTTATTTAAACATTAAGATAAATAAGATTACTATGGTCTTACCACACTCAACTACTGACATTTATTGTGAATACATAGGTGTGTGAAGCTCAATATCAGAATCATCATTAAATATTTTAAAGACTATAGATACTAAAACATAACTGCAGACCTACTAAATTTAATGGTCATTGTCTACGTATGTGTATATGTATGTACATATGTATGTATTTATCTATCATTTATCTGTCTTATTCCTGATCAATTGCAGTTAAATGTACTGAATCAAAATAGACTTTAGATAAATTGTTTAGAAATGTAAAACTCCCTTAGTATTTCCAGAAGAAGGTGTGTGAGTGTACATCACATTAAGATTGGAGAAAAAGTGTTGAAATCTTTTCCCTCCTTCCCTCCCTTCCTTCCTTCCTTCCTTCCTTCCTTCCTTCCTTCCTTCCTTCCTTCCTTCCTCCTTCCTTTTCCTTCCATCTCTGCCTTTTTTAAAGGAAAACCTTCTAGAAGTTTTTCTACTGAATTTCTCTTATATTATATTAGCCACAACTGGGGCAAATACTCATTATCAGTAAATCAAATGGAATCACAGTGATTGGCTTAAACTTGGGTTAAACATGTTATCCATGGGCCACAGACAGAAGTTACCTCTCCTAAGTTATATAGCAGCAGGTTGGACATACAAATGAAAAGGAAAACAGATAAATAATGGATATAAACAGTAACCACATTGTTGGTATACATTTTCTCATATTTGTCTTTGTATCATCAATGTCAGTAACCATGCATAGCATAAATGAAAAGTTTATTAAATTCATTCTGCCTGAATAGTAAAAACTTATGTTCAGCCTGCTCTGCTACCTCTTTATTACAATAACATACCAGTTTCTAGTAGATAGTGAAGAATGTTCAAAACAATACCAAAGGTGAATTTAAAAAATATAATAAGGAAACTGTTTCACAAAGCTTCCGTACTATTTGCCCAATATAGAAATATCTTTCCCATTCACTCAGTTCAAGAGAAACCTGATAGGACACAGTAAGGGAGTTCCAGGTCAGGAAGAAGAAGAAGGTTTGTTAAAGGTTTACACTATGTACCAAAAAGCATGTTGAGTGCTTTGGAGAGTGCTTAAGGAAAAAAAGTCTATTTCTTTCCCAAACTCTAATTGAGCTTGCTCATAGTTTGGCAATAGGATACCACAGCAATTTTCAAGCCAAAAAAAGAGGGACCTTTTAGTAATTTAAAAATATAGTGCAGAAAAGATAATTTCTTCTATATACGTCTTATCGATTTCAATAATAAATTTGTTCCTTTTCACTTAAAATCCATGTGTTTTCCACAAGCCAAATGTAAAAAGAAACTTTCATCCAGGATTTTCTTATGATTCTCAACTCTTTCTATAACACCTGGCTTAACATTTTGAAGCACTATCAATGACAAAAAAAAAAAAAAAACTTGAAATAACTTAAAAGCAGTTATATTTTCCTGATTTTAGATCAACATATTGAGTGGTAGAGCTAGAATTTGTAGGCAGACTTTCTGTAGTGTTTATAGAGGTGTATGCATGTGTCTTTATTTCCATTTTGATTTATTTTGTTTTCTGTTTTGTTTTTAAAGGAGTCAGAAGAATTTTAGAAATCTCAGGTCTTAGAATTACACACATCTGGCTTTAAACTGGAGTTCTATAATTGTGGGCAATTAACCTCTGCGTTGTCCAATTTCTTCATTTATGAAGTGTTTTCAATAACATCCAAAGATTTTACAAATTACAACTAATATGCATTGCCTGGAGCATACTATGTACTCAACAAATGGTAGTTATTTGTGTTTTATTAATTATAGTTTTCCTAACAGGAGACCAAACCATTAATTCAAACTCATACATGTTATTAAGGACCTACTTTGCCCCTTCCTAATACATGCAATCTTAACAACTACTTTGTTCATGTTGATTTCCCAGAAGATTATATTTCAGGCTCTTCCAGCTAAACCAATGTTTATTTCAAAAATACATCAAAGGGCCAAATTGCAAAACTTTTAACTCAAATCTCTAAGCCCATAGTATTTACTTAAAAATCAGATTTGATTGTAGGATTTCATTAAGAGTAGAACCAATCTGGCAACTTAACTATTTAGTACTAAAATAAAAAGAAAGGACAAAATAGTCTTCACATTAGTAAAATATATTTTTTCTCTAATCAGTTATATTTAGCATAAATTAATAGGATTTTCCTAGCTTACTAGTTTTTCGAAAGAAATTAATTTGAGACTGCCCACCTTAGTAGCTTCTGACTTGGAGGGCTAAATTCACCAATTAAATTCACAGCAGATTAATTAGCTAGTAATTTGGGAAGTTAATCATCATTCAATGGTACTTATTAAGTGTCTTCATGCTCAGGAAACTTATGTTGGGAGATTGGTTTGGGAGGATTGAAATCTCGCTTGAAGAAACATTTAAATTGTGTGGACACTTCATTTAAATTGTGTGGACACTTCATCTTCAACCCGAATATACCCTGGGTGCCGCTCACCTGCTTTTATCACTGTTTAAGGGCAGATATTAAATATAATACAAAAGTGTATAAAGAAACATATTACACATATTAGAGCCTTCATAGCTTTCATTAGATCTTAATTAGATTATATTCCACATGACATATCCTGAAATAATTTTCAGCCTTATGTGCATAACCTACAATCTTTCCTTCTTTCTCTGGAGAATTTGTCATGTCCTGTCTCAGTTCATAGATGAAAATCAATTTTGTGATTTCTTCCTAGGAGCTAATGGAAATTTGTTAAAATCACTAAGCTACCACACAATTTGCCCAATTCAGCAGAAATACCTGCCTTAGTTCACTAAGTTAATGAGGAGCCCAATTTGAAATGTCAAGGGAGTTCCTGGTCATTAATGAGTTGAATCAACAGTTTGTAAAATATTTACATAAATTGTGCCCTGCTGAAGCCTTTACTTAATCCTTTACTTTTAATGGTAAAGTTTTCTTAAATATTTATGCAATATTTGCTGCAAATGTAAAAATGCAATATAATTGTGTATATTATACACTCGTGCATGCAGAAGCTCCTGCACACATAACCTGGATTACCTTTTGAAAATAACATATTTATGTTTTTATGTTTAGAGGACTACAGAGGCTGTCCAGCTGTGAGAACCCTCACGGATTTCCATGAGCTGCATTTACTTCCTTATCTTCAATTTTCTATATTTATGAGAGCTAATGAAAGAAGATTCACCTCTACACTTAGTTTGCCATTCTTGAACTATTTGGAACTTAAACATATCCTTCAGTAAGGGTGCTAACTGTAAGAATTGTTCCTATATGCAGAGAATTCTAGCTAAAGGTTTTTCAGAACAGCTTTCATTGCTAAACCTTTACCCACTTTCAGGAAATGCTTTTTCTCCACCATGCTTTGCACTTGGCTCAGTGCAAGCATGCTCTTTCTTACTTTGGCTTTAGTGTAGCTACAGAACAGCAGGCTCAGTGCCACCCTGAACCTCACATATCCTCTTGTGAAAAGTAAATGATTACAATGATATTTGCTTCATGAGGTCATTCCACAGAAGAATCTCAGAACTGACAACTTCAGAGACATAATCTCCCAGACCAGCTTGCTACAATGCTTTGGGCAGAATATTTTAAGATTTGGAATTATCTGATTCCTTCCTGGAGCATGGAAGGAGAGGGAGTAGAGAAGATCCAGTTAGGTTATGTGGCATTTGGGACATTCTTATGAGCCAACAGAGCTAAGATCTCCAGCCACCTTGATAAATGCAACTGGTCAAGATATTAAACTGTTCTAATTTATATGCAAATATGCCTACTACAACTATTTTACAAATGTGTTTAAACAGTTTATTTGTACTTAATAGATTCTATTCTTCTATGTTAATAGTCTACGTTAATAAACTAAGACACGAGATGAGCTGAATCTTCATACAAAGAACGGAAATCTTAACAGAATTCTATTTTAATGCTTTTTTTTTTTTTAAGTGAGTCTGCTTCCTGCACATTTTAGTCTGTGAGAAAAAAAAATGACTTAGATAAATAATTTTTGCTTGAGATACTTGCCAGGATCTTATCATACCAAAATAAACACTCCACATATGGTTTATTATCATTTCAACAATCAAAGTTTAGCAAAGTATTATATTTACAATTCATCTTTCCTTTTGCAGGGTAAGAATTATTTTTAATATAGTGTCATTTTTCATTAGTTCTTTTCAAAGCTATTCTTAGTGAATTAGGTATAATCAATAAAGCTTTGGGAGTTAAGGGTAAGACGTAGGTAGAAAGGGATCCCTCTGCCAGATGAAACTAAGGAAATCAGGGTTACACATGTGTGCAATTGGCCAACAGTCATTATTTACTATCATTAAATATCTGTCTACCTTAGGTTGCCCTTTTGGGAAAGTCTTTTTCTTTTTGTAGTTGACCTTGATGTTCACATTAACTTGACTTTGTCAATATAGAAACATCCAGTAAGGGAAAGGTTGCATCCACGTTGTGATTTACCTCTAGTCTACACCACAGGGATGCCTTTAGGACATGCACTTCCTGTGTCCACATATTTCTTGGAGAGTTAGAGTAGAACATAAAATTATTTCAGTTTTATCCGCCATGGTTCATCTCTGACCTTACTCCCATTGAGGATACAGACGTGAGTTTGACCACTTGCACTATTTTTGACAGCCTAAGGTGAACTGGATTACTTTTTGTAATCTACCTTTCAGTCAATTCAGACTTGAATTGTTGTCCGTGTAAAGAAAAATACTCTTTTATTTTGCAACTTTGAACATTTTATGAATTGGATTTTATAGCATCATGTTTGTCCAGGAAGTTTTGGAAATGTGCTAGAGAGCCTTATTTGTCCAGTGTAGTTGGAAAATCCTTGACTGTCTCTGGTATCTTTCACAACTTTGCCCCATGTCAAAGCCAGAGCTGTCACTTTGATGCTGGTGACTCATGGAAACACTACTCCTTGCTGGTGCCTATTGATGACAACCAAGCTGAATTAGTTGCTTTTGTAAATCAGCTGATATTGGCTTTCTGACTCTCCATCAGCAATATTGAGCATACAAGTGTACATCTGGCAGTACTCCTACACAAATCTCTCTCATTCTTATAGAAGCATTCAACACCAAAATGTTGAATTCTTAACACTTAGAGCTCTCAATATCCCAAGGACTATATAGCAAAACATAATTATTTGCAATTAAAAGCTTCCTATCCTGTCATCTTGGGACTCAATCATGGGCAATGTGTCTGAGGACAATCAGAGTAAGATCCTTCACACTGTCTTCAAGTTAATTAGTAGACAGGCTTACAAATTTTAGCTAATCACCTTGGCCTGTTGTTTTCCAACAAAGTATGTGCAGCTCAAAAACAATGCATAATCTCCATAGAGAATTATTCATTATATATGTAGTGAGACTCATGGCGAATGAATCTACTAAGAAGTTCCCAGGGAGTCCTGATTCCTGGGGATAACATGAGTTCCCATGAACAAGAAAACAAAAGAAAACAAACCAAAAAAGCCAGTGATCTACATAAGGGAGAGACCACTATGTTCTAAAGCACTTAATGAAACAGCTTCATGATGGAGTTAGGCAATGGTACAAATAATTGAAGGGAGGACATCCTCTAATCCTCAAATGCTCTCCCCTGACATTTCCTCCATAACTCACCCCCAGCTCACTTCATTTTGATTAAAAAAAAATATTTTAATTTAAATAAATAAAATCTATTTAGCTATAATGAGTTACAGTGATATTTAATATATGAAATTAAACATTTAATAAATTGTTCCTTAGAAACAATAAATTGTATGAAATAAGTGAATTGAAAAGATCAGAATTTAAGATCATGCTACTTAAGTTGTGTGTGCTCTTAGAAGGTATGTTTGATAAACCACTATCATTTTATGTAATATTTTAAATAATGAGTAGATGTGCTTTAATAGGCTACTTAAATAAGGTAAGGTTATTTCACAGAAACCCAGACATAGAGATCATGCCTACAGACTCAGAAAAAGAAGGTTATTTTATTTCTTCTCATCTTCTTTTAGATTATAGGTATTATTTTAGAAACTGTGCTGTTTTTATGTTACCATTTATAATAAATTTTTGTTTCAAATATAGCAACGGAATACCCAAAAGATAAAAAAAAAAGCGCTTAATCAGTGAAAACTAGCAAAATATTGAATGTATAATATATATTAAGCAATACATCATATTTGATGAATTATTAACCGAGTGTAGAAAATTACTAATATTTGAGAACCAGGATGTTTGAGTACAGTATCCTATATAATCATGAGGTTATTAAATCCATATATTCAAGAAGAAGAGGCAGAGGCTCAGAGTTACTAGTAGAATTGGCATTTGGATGCAACACAATCAGAACTTAAACTTTGTTAATATCACCATGTTGCTATGTTGCTGCACACAGGTCATTGCTGTGTAACTTTGAACAAGTTATCTAAAATCTGTGCCTTAATTTTCCTTTTTGTAAAGTGGAAATAAAAATACTACTTATCTCATATAGAAGTTTTGAGGATAAAATTAATGCGTATAAAATACTTAGAATAATGTAGGAAATTTGAAAACACTCAGCAACAGCTATTATTACTCTACATTTATAAGTGATAATACAAATTTATCACATATTTATAAAATACTCTAAATTTCCCTCTCTTTTCTTTTTTCCCTTCTTCCGTTTTCTTTCAAATATGCCATTACCCAAGATATATTATTAATAACAACTACAACTTCATTTCACATTCTGTATTGCTAATTTTCATATGAATTTTCCCCCTACAGAAGTATCATTTGGCCATATCTTTGTAGAGTTTGTGTTGGAGCCACTACCTTCCAATATATTATTATTATCTGAAATAGCTACTGCTATTTTGATATTTTACAGAAAAGAAGGCTTTAGTGATGCTAAAGACCATATCTGAGGTTACACAATCAATAAGTGGTAGACCTAAGTTCACTGAGATCCTAAGATAAGCCTCAAGCCATTCACATTTTTGTACATCTCACAGATAAATGTTGCCTGCTTTTTAGATCATAAATGTCTTAGAATTTAGGACAATTTCTTATTCTTGTCTATGTTTTTAGAGTTGAAAACACAATATGAGTCCCCCCAAAAATGAAAGTAACTATATATATATATACATATAAAATTATATATAAATATATATTTAGCAATATAGGTATCTGATCTATATCAGGTATAGATGATGATAGATAGATAGATAGATAGGTAGATAGATAGATAGATAGAATGTGTTCATATCCTGTACATATATATAGATACAAATTAGTTATTGTAATATTGTGATTTATAATAAATATATATTTGGTCTTCTTCCTGGTACAAAGCTTTCCAAGCCTTTGGAATTTGCTAAGTGTTGAGAGTGAACAAGGTGTCTTTTTTTATGCCAACGAAGAGGCTCAAGAAAACCACCTAAGGATGGGGTCTGGTTGCCAGTAGGAACCCAGCAGGTAGTTAGAGGCTTGGAACTTTTAGTCCCACCCTCTGATTGCCAGGAACAGGAGAGGGACTTGAGGTTGAATCTCTCCCTAATGGCTTATGATTTAGTCAAGCATGCCTACCTAAGGAAGCCTGTATATATAACCAAAAAGACAGTTCCTTGAACTACCTCCCCCCACACCACTACCAATTTTTCCCCCTCTCTTTCTTTTTAGGGAGCCTCTGCACCGGGAAGCCAGAATGTACCCATGTGCCACTGTGCCAGGCCCCAAGCTCTAAGAGGACACAAGCTCCTTTATTTAAGGCCTCACCCTATGTATATCTTCTTCTGGCTGTTGATTTGCATCCTTTAGTATTTTTGTAATAAATTGGTAATCTAGTGAGTAAACAGATTTTCCTGAGTTCCTGGGACAAAAAAGGGGTCTATATCAGTTATAGATAGATAGATGATAGATAGATTATAGATATAGATATAGATACAGATACAAATGTAGATTTATGTATGTATATGTGTGTGTATATATATATATTTATACATATTAATTATTTAGTAGTCACTTAGATAAGCCGTAAGACAAATCTTGTCATTTTCTTATTTAAAACCCTTTAATTGCTTCTTATCATAGTTAGAAGGAAACCCAAAGTATTTAAGATGGTCTAAGAGTCTACTCACCCATCATCTGGTCCTTGAATACCACTCCAAACATACCTACTACTCTCCTATGCCTAAATCTACCCCAGTCATACTGTCACTTTTGCTGTTACTTTGCAATGCCAAGTGTTTTTCTCCCTCAGGACTGTTGTACTTAACTGTTGTCTTGCCTCGAGCCCTGTACCCAATTTTGCATATGACCTACTACCACACTGAATTTCTCTTCACATGTACTGATATGTACCTGGTACTCAATACTTCAAATAAATTGTAATACATTTTTAAATAAAATACTTAAAACAATTTAAATATCTATTGATGGATAGCATGGGTTAAGAGCAGTGAGAGAAACAAATACTTCATAGTATCACTTATATGTGGAATCTAAAAATAAAGTCAAACTCATAGAAACAGAGAGTAGAAAAGTGGTTGCCCAGGGAGGGGGGAAGGGGAATAGGGAGAGGTTGGTAAAAGGGTATAAACTTTAGGGGGTTTAGGGGGAATAAGGGCTGATTACCTAGTGTAAAACATGACAATTTAATGATACTGTATTACATATTTGAAGACTATAGAACTTAAATGTTCCCCTCAATAACAGATTTTTTAAAAGAATAGTAAACGTTTAAGAAAACAAGTGTAAAATAAAAATCTTATTTAGTGATAGTGCTAACACAATATCAAAGCAACTAATGAATTGGATTGAAAACAGAAATTTAGATGTACTATTTAGTTAGCTTTCCATCTTTTCGTACACATTGCTCAAGCTGTGTTATTTGAAGAAATGTTTATTGAATAATAGTAGAAGGACAAAGATATAGCAAAGTTGGAAACTTTCAATTGAAAAGGTAGATCTGGGGAAACGAAGTCAATTATATAAGCTATCGATCGATTATGAGTCCAAAGTAAACATCAGTCCTGTTCTATACATCTGAGAAAAAAGAAGCTGACATGTAGAATAGCACATTGGCTGGCCATGTTCTCCTAAACTCTGACAAAACAAAAGCTCATATATGTTGCTCCTTAATGTGCAACATAATGAGTCGTAAAACAGTGAAATAAGGCATTTTATTTCAAATAAACAAAGTCGTCATTAATTTGGAAGGACATATGTATCTCCAGGATGGGATCTTAAAAGACAGTAAAACTTTCCATTTTTAACTTCACTTTCCATTCGATGCTCCCAACTTCAGCAGCCACATCCAGGAACCCTGGAGAAGACGGAGTGCTTTAGAGGGGCGGTCACTGGAACTAAAAGCTTGTCTCAAACCACTTCCTCCTGTTTTATGGATCTTAGTTTTAGGTCTTTATAATCCAGGGGAGAGATTACAGTAAGAATTTTAATTTTATATACTAGGGTGGTATTCATTCCCATTTGTACTGGATTTGAGATTTCCCTTTAATGAGCTATGCACAGGCTTTTTAACCAGACACCTGTGGGTTCGAACTCTGGCCCTGCAGTATTATCAGAAAGTTGTCATATTTCTTTTTAAGGCTTGATTTCCTTTTCTCTCAAAATGATAACTACTTCCTAGAGACAATTAAATGAAACAATTTTGAAGAAAATGTAGCACAGGTCATGGCAGAGTAAATATTCAGTGCATTAATTCTCTGCTTTTTTTTTTTCCTCTTGCAAAACATAAAGCGTACATTGAATAATCCCATAGTATGTGCCAGCCCATTACATCTTCCACAGGGTGATTACGTGAAAGCATTTACTGTGAGGGTTTCCAAGTACTTTCTTGACCCTTTATGAGAAAAGGGCAGAGGAAACTGCATCACTTTTCTCTTTGCGACTCAACTGATTCTCTCTAGTTCCATAGCTTTAAACCCCATCTCTGTTGAAGGTTCCTCTCTCTGTATCCCCAGGTCTGCCTAACTTAACTATCTGTTTAACATCTAATTGCATCATGGACCAGTATCTCAGACGGAACCTGAGCAGAAAGAGCCATTGATTGACCTGCACACCCCATACCTGACATTGCTCTGCAAGTCCGTTCGTCTCTGTAATTGACACTATTTCTACCAGTTGTTCAGCCTAAAGAGTGGAGGTTGCCTTATCTCCTTGGATTTCCTCTTTTATGATGGTACAGTTCAGTCAGGTTTACTTTACAAATTATATCCACGAACAACCTTTTCTTTACATTTTTCACAGCTAAAGCTACTATTATCTCTCATTTAGACAAATGTAACAGACTCCTAATGCCACCATTGGGTTGAGGTGAAATCCGGCATGGCCCCAGTGGTGTGGGGGAGGAGGACGAGGAGGCAGATAGTGGAGGGCAGTGGACAGTGGCGTAGGTGTGTTGTTCCTCGGTTCTTCCCTCCAACACAGCAAAAAATTACAGGTCAGCGAGATTTAGAAAAATTAAGATTTATCAAAAGTACATTTTAGAAGGAGAGGGGCCGAGCTAAGGAAGGCTGCAGCCCTGTGGAATTTAGGAAGTGAAGAGAGAAGATAGTATGCCCCAAAGGGAGGGGCAGATTTCCAGCCTGGAGAGCTGTAACAATGCAGAAATGGGAAGGTCTGTTTATATTTGAGCCTTGGTGAGAGATCCTAGATGATCAGTAGGTGAGCTCACCTTGACTGACAGTTGCCTGCTACATAACACTTTGCCTACTGTGCATGTGCTTACCCAGAACTCAGTCAGTTATAATTAGATTCATGATCTTCCAGGCATAGTCATGAGATTATAATGATGGTATAATGAGGTCGAAGTTAGGGGCAGTACTTTCTGTGCATGTGTTTGTTGCTGGTTTAGCCCGCAGCTTTTTATGGCTTTTGTGCTCTAGGATTTGGGGTAATTTATAACTCTAAAAAGGAGGTGTTTCTGGGAGGTCCTTAAGGAAGGTCTTCAAGGGAAGTTTCTGTGGTTGCAGAGCTGGGCCTTCACTCCCCTTGTTCATGCCTGACCAACTACCTGACACTAATAGGTTATTCTATTTTGATTCTTTAGGCTCCTTTGTTAAGGGTGGAAAATTTTCCTATAAGCCTGCATTAAGGATTTACTCTGATTCTGTTCATCAGGGTGTGGTAATCTGCTCAAAGATATGCTAAAGGCCAAATTCTGATTCTGTAATCTGCTTGCTTATTAATCTTGTTTGATGTTAACCAGGGTGTGGTTCTAGGGTTTATAAACTGTCTCTTTTGGGAGCTCGGGACTGATCTCCTCTAACCTTGCATGGTAAGGAGTCAGTCGCCAGCCGGCTAATAAAGGCTCACAATTCATCTCAATTGGCTCCGTGGGTCTTAGATTTGAGTGCACCACATTACCTTAAAGTACAGTCTGTAAACAGAATTAGTGGCAAAGACTCTTTCCTTTGGACAGGCTCTTCTGGGCCCCCTTTTGGACTAGGGCTCATCCTTGAGTCCTGTCCTTGATCTGCTGAAGCCAATTTTAGCAAAGAATTCTGTTGTCAGCTTGGCAAGACTCTCCCACCCTTGATATCCAGATCACTCTTATATCTGATCAAGTTTCTTATTTCCCACCCTTGATGTTTAAGTCATTGGCCATTCTTTAGCAAGAATCCCCTAAGGCCAGTTCAACAAGAATCTTCATACTCCTACTGTCTCTTCTTCATAATTTTTCAGCCACTGACCTTCCAACTTGGTGTATTGGCTATAAATCCACAGCTGTCTTCGCTGTATTTGGAATTAAGCTCAATTCTCTTACCATGAAAAGTCTCTAAATGCAGTAGGTACCGAATAAAATTTGTCTTTACTGCTTTAATTAATATCCAGCTTGTTTCTCTTTGACTGTAGTCACCTTTTTTAAAAAGTGGTTATACTTTCTAAAATATGGCTCACCTCTTTGTTAAAGGCTTTTATTATTTTCTTCTGAAGTAGAATGTAATGGAATAGAATGAAATCCCAGATTCTTCACCATAGTCTTAAAGATATTAGATTATCTGAACCTCTCTGATTTTTTTTCCACTTTGTTCCCTCTTTTCATCTTAGATTTTCATGACTGTCTCTCATCAGAACTATAGATGAAAAAAAAAAAAAAAGGTCCTATGGAAAGTAACCTCACAAGGTGATCTGATCATTAATGCCTAACTGGCAGATCATGGAGAGTAGTCATGCCCCAGACATATAATTTCTTTACTAAAAGGCTTTTATTTGCCTTAATGTTCATTGCTTCTGTGCTTCTAGGCAAACAGACCCCTCATTCTGAAGGGACCATCCCTCCTTCTAAAGCAGACCACCTTCAAGAGAGCACGTAATCTTAACTATCCTATAATCAATCCCTGCCTTGCTTTCTCCCACATTTATTTAATCTTCACATTTCCTCCTTAATCTCAAATATATAAAAGAAACTGCAAACCACATTTGAGATCTTGCCCCTGGCATATATCCTCAATTTGGCTCAAATAAACTCTTTAATAAACTCAAATTTTCTACAGATTTAGATATTTCTTACATTGACAGGACTTTGTTTAAATATTAATTTTCTCAGAAAAGCCTTCAATAAATTTCCTACCTAAAACAGTGCCCCCAATGTCCCAGCATTGTTATTATTCTATTTATTTTCTTTGTTGTCATTCTCAGTGTTTTAAATATTCTTGGTGGATACTTAATAAATACTTTTCTCAATCTCCCTGTTTGTTCTGTAAAGCCAGGAGGTGAGAGTTTTAAAGGCAAAATAACATGAAGAAATGAAGTGAGAAAACACACAACATAGGGGAAAAAAAAAAAACACGTTTTGCTCTTCAGTGATGAAAACAATTTTTCAAAGGTTTGCATCAGGAATTGTCCAATTAGTAATGAATAAATAGTATATAGAGTAAGTTACACACATTCTTAATGCAAGGACTGATCTTAGTTCAAAAGGTTGATAACCTTTTAATCCTTAAAGTTCTAGGTGAAAAGTCACTTTGGGGCCAAATAAAGGATATATTCATTAAGCCAATTGTACAAAACCCATGCAGTATGGGTGTCAGAGCTTTGGCAGTACCATTAGGAAGTAACCTGGAAAATCAGTCATTTGAAAGAGTTTGCCTTTGAGGTTACCTCACAGCAAGCAGACACCAGGCAATTGCATTTGGTTTCAAGTTCAAAGTTACAGAGTACAAAGGATAAAGGAACTCTGTTCTCCCTTCTTATTTAACTAGTTTTAATTTGAACTTCAGTATGGTAGTTGGGTGACAAAGTAGTTTGTCCTAAGAACTTGACTGTAATGCTAAGGTTATTCCAGTTGTTTAAGGCATTTAAAACAGGGAAGAAGCCTCCTCATTTCTCATCAATAATATCCAAAAATGAACAAAACTGATATTTAGTGGCTAAACCTGAGCCCTTAAATCGTAAAATCAATGTCTCCTTTTATATTATTGTCTATTGTACATCTAGAAAAGAAAAATCAGGTTTAAGAAACTTTGAGAGACTTAGGCATGACAGAGACCTACAATGGAGACAAAAAAAATGATTTATCTTTTTATCTTGTGAACAAGATCTATAGCAAAGTAGAGATCGAAAACTTTATACAAAGCAATCATGGAGATATATAAGACAAAGTCAGGAAAAAATGTTCACTTCTTCATGCCTTTCTCACCTCTGCCACCAGTTTCAGAATTACATTGCTCTTTTTTTTTTTTTTTTTGAGTTAGTAATTTGTCTCTTTGATTTCTCAGTTATCGAAAAAAAAAAAAAATCAAAATATCGTGTCTGCTGAAACTCAAGCGGAACTTCCTTTTCTGAAGGAAAGAAGACACTTCCATGGGACAGGTCCTGGTGACAGAGCTGGGAAATAACACATGTAGTAATACCCTAGAGCAAGATGACCCAATCAATAGCACTGATGGTTTTTTGACATAAGCTTGATTTTTCTTACCTAGCACCTAGAGGCTTAATAAATCTATGGTACAAAGTCTGTTTTGAACAAGGCTTTTGTTGACAAAGGATGGAGAGAAATGATGATTCCTTCCTTTTGAATTATTCCTTGTCACACCAAGAAGATTTCAACTATATGGTCTTTTAACAATTATTTTAACATTATGGACTTTAAGAAGACAATTTAGTAGAATGAAATACCACCTTAAGTTATATCTCTGGGTATGCTTTTATATCTCAAGGATATGACTTTGGACATTCTTTGTGACCAATGAATAAGCCAATGCATTGTGTAGCTAGCTCCGAGGGACACAATTCATACTGAAGTCATTGTTAATGAAAACTCCTGAAGTTTTTGCAATTCTTGTTCTAAATGCCCGAATTGAGCAAGCTGACCATGTGCTACAGTATTTCTGACAGTCAACAGAGTCAGGATTTGGAACTCTATAATAGCTCCCACATGGTTCTAAGTTATGTGGTTCTCAGACTTCTTTGACACTTTACAATGCTATCAAGGTCAGCAAAAGAGTTAACCATTTCGAACAAGACATTCTAGAGTTTAAAGATTCATTCCTTTAATTTGGAAAGGCTCAGCCACTATCCCTTTGAATATTACCTCCTTACCATGCTATTTTCTTTCTTATAAAACTCTAATTACTTTTGGGTTGAAACAGTTAATCTTCATGTCTCTTGTTCTCTTTATTATTCCCCATCTCTGTACTATAGTCTATGTATTTTCTTTAGATTGAGCAACTGGTTCACCAATTTTTTTTTATTTGGGTTTACATTGTTGATTAACATTCAATGAGTAATTTATTTTAAAATATTTTTTTTTCTAGAATTTGAGTTTGTTTGTTTTTTAATATTGTCTTGGTCATATTTATGTTTTCTTATTATTAGCGAAATTTCAGTACCTACTTTTGTTTCTTTAAACATAGATACCAAAATGCTGTGTTGTTGAGTCAAACAAATCACACACTAGAAAAATATTCTTTATACATTTTTAAAGGATTAGAATTGAGAAATGCCTCTTAAAATTCATAAGAAAAAGATGATAAGACAATAAAAAAGTGGCAATGACAATAACTATTACTCAGAAGGGCAAACATCATTAATGCCAGATTATATGAAAAGAATTTCAAGTTTGATAATAATCAAGTGCTACCAGACAGGAGGAGTTCATCTTCCCAGACACTAAACACTGAGAACTGCTGTGGAGAAATTAGAGTTGCTTTATTTGTGGAGCGCTAAGCAAGGAGAACAGAAAAGATATTGCTCAAAAGCCTAAACTCTCTGAGCCCCAATCTGGAGTTTGGGGCAGGTCCTTAAGGGGTTAAGGGGGACAGGTGTACGGAAGTGCTGGAGGGGCAAGTTTTAATTGAAGGACCTTGGAGTTTGGCCATTGATAGATAGCTTCAGAGAAATGAGGTGGGGCATCCATGGCATCTGCTACTATGGCAACCTGGCTAATATTATAAGTAGATACAACCAAGGAAAGCCAAAGGAAGTCTCAAGTATTGTGAACTACTCAAGTATTAAGAACTACCTTTGAGTATATAGCTTTACTTAGGTCTACTTTTCTTAAAGTGCATATTCACTGCTTCTTCCTCTCTGCTTGCATTTCTACTTATTTGTTTAAGAAATACATAAATTACCCATTTGCTTTTAAACTATCTGTCCGCTTTGTAGGATACCTAAAATTTCTAGTGATGTCTTTAATATGTCAGAGCTCAAATTCACAATCCCTTTTTAGACCACAGAAGAAGAGATGCTCGGAAGGCCAGGAGTGTCACGATAAGATAATTTATGAGAGTTTTGCGAAGTGCAAACATACTTTAAAGGCAAAAAAATTGGAAGAACCATCTACACTATCTGTACCCCAATCATGTGTAATTAAGATTATCTATAACTTGTAAATTTTCAGACCTTCCCTCCATACTCACAGTTCAAAGCTTCCTCCTTGAGATGTATTATGAGATTATCTCTAAGTCTCAAGAGAAAAATTATATACTTTGCTGCTTTAGGCATTTTAAAAATGAAGCTAAAAGATAACGTAAGCAATTTTCTGAAAATTAGTTACCAAATGGATGCTCCATAGCTCTCTCAGATTATTTAATTACAATGTTGTTTTAAGTACATAGTATTTTAGGTAAAAAAAAAAAAAGCCATTTCTTTTCCTTAAGCTACAACATTTTCTACTCTGACTTGCTTTTTCCAGGCATCTAAAAGATGAGCCAGGCTCTCTTTAATTACTGAGCTCTAGTTATGAAAGGACAGTGATCAGAGGAAAGAAGGTTGTAGTTGGCTTATACTGTTCTTTTGTTATCGTCTTTGTTTCCTGCCCTGATACAAATGATTTCCCTTTGCTTGCTGATAGTGACATTTGCTTTGGGCTTAAAACAGAAAACAAACAAAAACCGAAAGAAAACAAAAAATACCCCTCAAAACCCCACCAGCTAGAAAAAAAAAATTTGTTATTTCAACAAATTGCAACATCTCAAAAATTCAGCATTTGTCATTATCCCACAGTTGTAATAATGTGTACAAGAATGGCCTATACCTCTGTTATAGACTATCCTTAATGCTCAGATTCTGGAAAAATGTCAAAGATAAGATGTGTTTTCACATGGTTATGAAGTTTGAAATGGAAAAGTTAACTGGGGTGAAGCTTAAACAGACATAATATAATGGTAATTACTTCCTCTTGTTGAAATCATTTAGCAGCCTCTGCATTGCTCCTTATTCTTTTAACATTTATCTCCTGGCCATCTCTCTCTCTCTCTCTCTCTCTCTCTCTTTCTCTCTCTCTCTCTCTTTCTCTCTCTCTCTCTCTCTCTCTCTGCCTCCCCTCTTTATTTCTCTTCCCCACCCCCTCTCCTCTCCTCCCCACCCTTCCCCTTCTCCCTTCCTCCCTCCCTCCTCTGTCCCTCTCATCTACCTATCAATATTTGCCTTCAAATATTCCACCAAAGCAACTATTTTCCAGATTACAAAATGACATCCATCTTGTTAAATCTAATGGCTGATTTTTAGTGTTCATCTTATGTGACCTTTCAGCAGCTTATAACACACTCTGCCTAGGAACACTTCATTAGTCCTATCTGATATCACAATCTCATTGTTTTCTTTCTACTTCGATAGCTTCATATTGCAACTTTCTCCTTCTCTCGCTGATGCTAAAGGTTGAAAGCACTCTTGGACACCTTAATTTTTTTGATCCACACTCACTCTTGTAGTAATGTTGTGGAAAAATCCCCAAAGCTCCAAAATCAGACCGGTGAAAAACCAAGCAGTTACTCAGAGAGAAAGAGAACCCAGGTTTATTATGCGTGGTCCCAGAGAAGCTAGTGATCTGGGCCCTGACCTCAAGAGCAATTTTGCTTTTATATCCACGCCGTTACGGTTAGCTGATTGGTTGATTTGTTTTCAGCCACCTACAGACCTCGGGAGTTGCTATGGGTTACAGGCAGTTCAAACAGATACTTAGGCAATACATCTGTTATCTATACGGAATAGTTTAACAGGTGGGGGGATGAGTCTTCAGTTGATTTTGAGACCACTCTGCCCTTTGGCCTATGCAGCAAGCATATTTACAGAAGCAGAACAAGGAGCTGATTACAAGGTTAGTCATTTGAGTGGAAAATTCCTGAAATTTCCTCTTCGATAATCTTACCCAGTTTTCATAGCTTTAAATATTATTTATATAGAAAAGAATCCAGACTTGTATATCCTACGATGTACTCAATAATCCCCCCTTAGATGTCTAATAGGGATCTGAAATACAGCATATTTAAAGCCAGCTTCTTTACCTTTGCACCTAAATCTTATTCTCCCACCTTAATTATTGGCAACTACGTTCTCCTAGTTGTTGAGAAAGAGACCAGTCATCTTTGAATAAACAGCATATTATTTCACAATCATTCTTTCATCAATTACTATTGGCTTTACTTTTATAAAATATACAGATTTTCAATATTTTTTTACCATTTTTTCACCACCATTATCACTCTTCTCTAAGCTACTCCATTGCTCACTTTTATTACTGCAAGTGCTTCCTAACTGCTCTCCCAGCTCCTGCCCTTGCCCCAAAGTCATTCTCTCTCTCTCTCTCTCTCTTTTTTTTTTTTTTTTGAGATTTAATAGTTTTATTAAAAGTATATTTTAGAAAGACAAAGAATGCCCCAAGGAAGCACATGGGGAAAGACAAAGTATGCCCCAAGAAGGCACATGGTCCCAGCAATGAGAGCTGCAACAGAGCAGCAATAACTACAATAACTACAACAACAAGGGGGCAAAAAGGCCACAAAAGGCCACCCAAAAGAGAGCCCCACAGTCATTCTTAAGACAAGCATAGTGATTCTATTTTTTAAAAGGACAAATCATGATACTCTACTCAAAATTTTCAAGTGTTTTCTCATCTCAAATTAAAGTCACATGTATACAGTGGCCTCCCCTGCCCTCACCATTCTGATTCTATCTCCTACCTTGTAGTGGTTCAGAGCAGAGGCTCGGTAGCCTGACTTCTAAAGTTCAAACAGTGGCCTCATCACTTACCAGGTATCATGCAGTCAATCCCTCTACTCCTCAGTGTCCTCTTCTGTACACTGGGGGTAGTTATATCTTCCTCATTGTTTTTTTTTTTTTTTTTTTTTTTTTTTAGGATTAAATGAGTCAAATGGAAAGCCCCTAGAATAGTCCTGACACATCATCAGGGTTCAATAAACATTGATTTCTACTGCTTTCCTTCTTCCACTGGATCCTCCAAATCCAGTGACCTTCCTGCTCCTTAAATATGTCAAATACATTCTCATCTTACTCAGGTTTTATAGCCCTCATATATTCTCATAATGTCTGTTCTCATCTCATTTTGGTCTTTGCTCAAATTTTATCTCACTAGTTAGGTTTCTATGATCATCATATTTAGAGTTGAATTTTCAGGCCTACAATAGCCCTCTCCATTTCCATCTTTTAGATGAGCTCATTGCTGTCATGCATATGTTCACTATTTTTTCCTTAAATATAGTAAGAAGTGCAAATACTCAATAAATATATATTAAAAATTAATTTTTTAAAAAAATTAAATATTTTTATAAATATTTGAGAAAATAAAATAAGCATCTGGTTCACCTTATCTCAGGTATTATACTCAATTTACACATGTTTATTATATTTTATCCTTACAACAAGCCTATTAGGCAGATATTATAACCTCTGTTTCACAGATGAAAAACCAAAGCCTCAGTGAAGTTTTATAATTTGTCTAAAATCACAAAGCTAGAAATTGGTAAGAATTGGACTCAGACTTGTTCAAGAAAAAACTACAGGCCCAAAATGCTGTCTGTCACTAGTGTTAAAAGTTTATGATACCAAACTCAGATTTAATACCTGATCTAATTGTGGTGTCAACCTCCTCCCAAAACATTATCTTGACCAGCCTGGAATTTTCCAGTGGAACACTGATTGGATAATGTCACATGGGCCTTCTCTATCCCACACCTCCCCAGAAAGAGGAGATGATCTGCATGATGCTAACCCTTTCAGTTCTCTTCCCCCAAGGCAGAAGTATCCCTGCCCAATAATAATCCTTTTTTTTTTCCTTGGTTAGCA
This sequence comes from Rousettus aegyptiacus, assembly GCF_014176215.1. Lineage (NCBI taxonomy): Eukaryota > Metazoa > Chordata > Mammalia > Chiroptera > Pteropodidae > Rousettus > Rousettus aegyptiacus. Next base: position 16,122,546 of record NW_023416285.1, read on the forward strand.
GATTCCTTACCCTACTTGTCTTCCTATAAAAACTTTCCATTTTGTACAAACCCTCAAAGCACCCACCTAGTTGCTAGATAGGATGTTGCCTGATGTATGAATTGCTTAATAAAGCCAGTTAGACCTCTAGATTTGTTCTGTTCAATTTTTAACACACTGATAACTTCATGACTATTATACATTACATATGTATAACATATTGAGTTAATTTTTATGATTTTATGTTGTAAAAATGTTAAGGTCGCATATACTTTCTACCTAGATATTAATATTTATCTTTAATATTTAAAAGTTGAAATGCATACTTCAGGTTGTGCCATATTTAAAGATGTTTAAAGATATTTTATTCTTATCTGAAAATTTTAAAATAATATCTCAAAAGGAATTGACTGGTTTTAATGAATTATTCCGATGACATAGTATACACCATCATTAGAAATATATTACTATGCTATATAAGAAACATTTTTTACCATTAACATAAATATATTTCATGTGGTAAAAGTTCTATGAATGTTTTTGAAATTCTGAGAGCACATAAAGTTGTGTCTTGTGTTTCTTAGAACTTCCTGTCTGAAAAATGATTAGGTCCTCAACTGCAATTGCAAATAAGCAATACAGGACACAATAGTTTCACATGTAATTTATAGCCCCAAAGTTATCAAGTTACCAAATAGGAGAGCTTAATTTCTGTGTCAAAATAGAAACTATTCTTTGAAACCTAGAACCAAAGGAAATAAATTATTTCTTTGATGACTACGCAAAGAATAATGTTTTCCCAGAATTTGAAAATAAAATAAGCATCTGGTCAGGGATGATTGAATCAAGTGTTTCTGAAAGAAGGAGATTTAGTCAAAAATCAGATAAATTAGTCTGAAAGCGATCTAAGATTTTTAAAAGGTAAATATTTCTAGGTAGTTGACCTTTACTATTACTGAACTAAATAAATTGGTTCTCAGAAATATGGCAGAAATTGAGAAGAATTGTAATTTTCTCATTAAGGAGATAATTACCCAAATAGGAATGCAATTACCCAATGATGAATAGTTGGAAAAGATAGATTCAATTTTACTAGTGAGAATTGAAAAGCTGTCAGAGAAAGTTCCAGAGGGAACAAAAGAAGCGCTCACCATGGTCACAGATCTCCACTATTGTTAATGACAACTGTGAACATTTTACCTTTAAAAAGACACCTGCTGAGCCACACAATGGTAAGAGATCTGGGAGGAATTGATGCTTTCACATATTCAGGGCATTTTAGTACTAGCTGATTGGCTAGATAAAGTGAGTAGTAAGAAGAAAGATCAGCTGCTTTATCCTAAAATATTTCATATTATCTCATAACAAGGTGTTTCTGCTCTTTACTGACTAATCTTGTCCTTTTTTTTTCCCTCCCACACTGTGGTCATTTTCAAGATTGCTAGTATTTCAGCAATTTAGGTTTTTGTTTTCTTATTTAGGCTCACTTTATTTTTAATAAAGTTTAATAAAGTAAGACTTATAAGGCTAACTTATAATTTTGGAGAAACTCATTTGAAAATAACAGAATTAGATCTATTTGCATACTTCTTAGCATCTATGATACTGAATTCTCCAGGTACCGTGCATCTACCAAAATACAAACAAATCTTGGATGAAGTTCTTTGCAGTGTAATATTACAATAAAAGTTACCAGAATAGGTAACTTCAAAATATAAGCTCTTCAACATATAAATTAGTTTGAGCTAAAGGCCATTGAGAACCAGAAGAACAGAAAAATCCTTAACATATTTTCTTTGTGCAAGGGAAATTTATGTTTGTAAAGGAAATTTTTATTTGTAAATGTGTCTCCTTGTCTCATAGCAAGAAGAGGAGAGCTCTTTAACAACTCTTGTTAATGGACAAGCACTGATTTATATTTGCATAACAAACGTTACCAAGTTATGGTCAGGGTCCCATAACTTGCTCAGAATTCCAAAATCCTTTTTCCTTTGTTTAGCCTAAGATGGTATATAAGTTTAAAAATCTGACCACCTCCTTGAACCATATTTTTCTTTGCAAACTTCAGTGTATAGATATGTAATTAACACTGTTTTTGTTCCTCTTGTTAATCTGTCTTTTATTGGTTTGACTCATAGGCCAAGAAATCTAAGATGAGTAGAGGAAAAGTGGTTTTCATTCTTTGCTGTCTTCATCCTGTCTCTCCTTCCACCTCATCATGTCTGTCCTCAAATGCCATCAAACGACCTCATTAACGTCCACTTTTCCTAAAATAACAGTCCCTGCCCTCTCAAAATCTGTCACTCTCTTCGTTTTGCACTGATTCATTTTCCTACATACCACTTATCACTATGTGTCATTGTATTATACACTGATGTGCTTAGGGTACAACTTTCCCAGAATGCAAGTTTCATTGATTAGTCCCAACTACTAGTGTTAGGCACAGGATGATGTGAAATACAAGTCCCCAGGACCATGGAGGGGCTCCTCAGTTCTTTCTTGATGGCACAGAAAATTACAGGTCAGCAAAATTTAGAAAAAGTAAAATTTATTGCATGTACACTTTAGAAGGAGATGGGCCCTTCTAAGGAAGTCTATAGCCCCATGGAGTTAGGAAGGTGGAAAAAGAATACTCTCTAAGGGAGGGGCAGGTTACCAGCAACGAGCTGTAACAGAGTAGAAATGGGCAGGTCTGTTTACATTTGGGCCAGGATGGGTGATTACAAGGGTGGTACTAGATGATGATGGGCATGTAAGGTCACCTTGACTGACAGTTGGCTGCCATGTACCCCATTTGCCTACCACACATGAGTTTACCCAGAAGTCTTTTATAATTAGATTTCTGAACTTCCAGTCATACGTATATTATAATGATGATATAATGAGGCTGAGGTTATGGGCAAGTTAGGGTAGTACTTTCTGCACAGACACAGGCTGGTGTAAGCAAGCAGCTTTATGACCTTCGTACCTTAGAATGTAGGGGTAATTCATGACCATAAAATGGGTGTTTCTGGGAGGTCCTTAAGGAAGGTCTTCAAAGGAGGTTTCTATGGTTACAGAGCTGGACCTTCGCTCCCATCTCCCATACCTGCCTAATACCTAACAGGAGGACATTGCCTAGAAGGTGATTAATGTGTAAATGTTAAATGGGTAAATGGACCCCTCCTTCCCAATTAATTCTCATAAACAGTTCATTTTTTTATTAGAAATAACTAGACACCATTCAGAAAACAAAACAGAACTAATAAACAAATAAAGAAAAACACTTGGGAAGTTTCCTAACTGGTCAAGGGCAAAAAAACAATGAAGAAAGAGTTTGAAGGTAAAGATATGAGTAATTTTTGAGGGCATGTGTTTTGTGCTCTATTGCATTATCCCAAATTTGTATTTTTTTATTAGCATCTGGTAGGATCTCACCCAATCAAATAAATAGATAGAAAGATAGATAGATAGATAGATAGATAGATAGATAGATAGATAGATAGATAGATAAGAGGAAAGGGGAAGAGAAAAGGGAGAGGAATAAATCTGTATTTTGGGATACCTATTATAAACCAGCACTCAGTTAATGTAATTTAGGCAAATTATTTAATCTTCAGGGTGATCCATAAATACAATTTTCAAAATGCGAACCCTAAGGCATAACATGTCCAGTAACATATTTTAAAAAATTATATAGACAGAACTAAACTAGACTCAGTTGACTCAAAAGGTTGAATAATTTTAGTAACGCTAATACTGTTTCATTCAACTCAAATTTCATTTAGGGAATTCTTAGATGACATTTACACTCTTTTGGGGAGGAGAATTAAAACATGAAGGAGAAAAAATGATATTATATCAGAAATAATTGATTGAGAGGAAGTAAAAATGTCCCATACTTTTCATAGCAGAAACATGCAGCACTGTCTTTAAATTTTTCTCCCTTTATTTCTCTTTTCTCCCAATTTATCCTCCCAGGTTTACAGCATACCAAAATCGATGTCTGGAATTACCAATTTAAGAGAGCTAGAAAGGTGAAGCCTTTGGACATAGATTTTCAGATAGTTACAGTGGTATGGTAAGAAACTGTGAAAGCCTGAGAATTTTCCACAGTGACCCTCACGTGCCCTTTCTCCCGCACCTGTTTCTCTCCATCCCTTTTTACGCATGACTTTACCTTTTTAAATACTCCTCCCCACACCACTTTATACAATCCAAATTGCTAAAACCTTGACCACTAATCTGCAAAAATTTTCCTCCTTTTTCCATGAACTCTCTTTGACCAAAGGGTTTCTGCGGGTCTGAGGCCACTCCCTGCTGTGGAGACGCGGGGAGGGGAGGATAAGCAACATCTGCCTCACTGTGATGTGCTGAACATCCCCCGTCAGGGGATCTGTCTGCCTCAGCAGCCAGGCTCATTTTGTACCTCTTCCCGCGTGTGGACAAGAGCCCTGTGTAGCTTCTGGATGTTTCCTTAGTCCAGGTGTTGGAGGGACATGCTGTGCAGGATGAAGAATAGCCAGTCACAAGCAGGGGCAGAATGAAACTCCAGCAAATTCACCTGAAGGGCTGAATTCATGTCTCTTTAACTCCAAGGACTTTCTGATAGCATCCAAGCTAGATAGGCCTAGCGCCACCTCTAACAAACAGCATAACCTTTCCTTTGAAAATACTGACACCTTTCCAGTCTATTCGGATAATCACCAGAAATTTTAATAGTGCATCTCTCAATGAAGGCAAATAAATTATTATTAGATTATTTAAATAAAAAATTCAAAAGTGTTAACTTTTAATGATTTCAAAGATCTGTTTTAAAAATTAAAATTTAATTTGTACCCTGTGTTTTGGGATTTTTTTTTTTATTCATAGTATCTGAAAATTTTCAAGAGATCATGATTAAGAATTTTAATTGGGTATTATGAATAGCTGCTTTACAAAAAGTCATACTCACTGATGCAAATACAATTTTTCTCATTAAAAATTTGAGAATCTTATTTGCAAAATTTGCAACAAACTAAATATTTAATATATTGTTTAAAGTGGATTTATTTTGTTAGAAATATGAATCTTTTCTGCAAGCCTCTTATAAATAAAATTCCCAAATCCAGTCTACTCCATTGTGCCAAGTAAACTTTATTATTTTCTGTGTGTGGCATAATGTAAAAATCTTGGGGAAACCCTGACCTAGAGAATTTGTGAAGGCTCCTGTTCTCTAAGCTTTAGGTGTGTGATCACTAAAAGTTATATATTCCTTGGTTGGAATGATGATATGAAAATACAGCCAGCCTTCATAGGGGTAACAGTAAGAGTCATGTGGTGTGTTCCGTATTCTGGCAAAGCACATCTAAATTCATTTAGGTAGATGGAAGATATGTATAGATAGATGATAGTTAAACAGGTAGATTGATGGATAGGTGATTGATAGGTAGATAGATGATATAGGTAGATTAGATAGAAAATGGCTAGATGATAGATAGATAGATGATTGATAGATAGATAGATAGATAGATAGATAGATAGATAATAGATAGATAAATAGATAGAGTCTAGATAAAGATAAACCTTTCTATGCTACAGGTTCATGTTTCCATTTCCTAAAATTCAAGTCCCACTCTTTGAGGACCTGCAGGCTTCTGCACCCCCTACCCCCGCCCCCAAATATCGACCCAACTACCACATTTCACCCCTTGTGATCGCGTCTGTAAGCCAGTGATTTCACTTCAGTCTATTTTACATTGCTACAGGTTTGTAGGTGATTATATTAAGTTACCCTCTTCAGCCAAACAGATTCCACATGGTCCTAGGCCCAAATACTGACTTTCCGGTCTAAAGAATGGGAAGGAAAGAGGGAAAAATAAACAGGTTAAAAAGAGCTCAAGGTGTCCTTTTAGTAGCACAGCCCGCCACACCAGTTGAGAAAAATAAAGGCCTCTGTGTCAGAAATTCTATTTCTAAAAGAAATAATTACAGTTGCAGATATTTCTCTTGGTTTGTATCTATTATGAAATAGAACATGTGGTATAAGATTCAGGAGAATATGGAAATTCAACCATATAAATAATTATTACCAAACAAAGTTATTAAATACCTATGTAAACCATCAAGTCAATTTATGGAGGCTGGCACGTTAATAGCTGTTATCTTCCTGAAGCAATAAAGTATACAGTGGACTTTGCATGAAATAGTTTCTTAACTGAAAGAAATAACTTTATGAAAAAATTTTAGGCATTTTGAGTTGTTGGCAGTAGAGAGATTCTCAGTAAGTGCATCTTCCCACTACCATTTTTCGATTATGTGATATAAAGGTTCCCTTTTCTATCCTGTATTTCAGTCATCACACAGCCACTTTCTGTGGTGGTTTTGAGACTGCTTGTGTCCTGTGTTGGCATCATCTGGAATGGCAGTCTTTTAGTTTATGTTGTCATTGTTTTGTTTTGTATATTTATAAATTGACTTAAGGTTTGCTTGCACAAAGAATCAGGTAAATGTTAACTACTTGAAAATGATTACTTAAGGCGTGAGCCTGGAAAGCAGTAAAATAAATCAACAGCACGTAGAGGATGTCCTCTAGTTTAATATTACTTCAGAAAGTGAATCAGCTCTCACGTTTATCTCTAAGATAGGTTTAGTTACCTAAATCTTAAATGCCTTACATATGATTAAGCACTTAAGCTTTGAATAGCCTTAAAAAATATCATCATGGAGGAATTATCAGTTCCTAAGAGCAAGTAAAGTCTTTGATAATATCATCACCAATTTTGTTTACAATTAATCTGAATGACAGCCTAGAGCTAGTGGGAGATGGGGGACCAAGGGGTTTTCTTATTTTAAAGGTTGTAAATAAATGCTCATACATTTAAAGAAATAGCAGTAATATATGAAAACAAATATATTCCATAGTGAAATCAACTAATTTTACAATGTGCATCATTTCGGACCTTTCTAATCTTTGGTTTTCTTTGTTAAGCAAAGAACCTTGAAGTCAATAGTTAAAAAATTATGCCAATTCATAGGTAATATTTTTAAAATTAAAAAAAGTAAGCCTAGATGAAAAGCAAGTGTAAACAAGAAATTATCAATAAAATGAAAAAATAATAACTTTCTACTTTAGCATGCTGCCAGTACTTATTACCTCTGGGTGTATCATTACTATGATTGTGCAAAACAAGAAAAATTTGTAAAGAATAAGTTATGTAAGACATTATTTATTAAAAGCATTTTTATTATTATCACCAAACAAAATATGAAGGAGTAAGTTGGGCTATTTGGAAAAGAACAGTTTAGTTAATATCATTAAAATATACATTGAAGATAATTGAACTGTAATGAATTTATCTGTTTCTGAGCAAAGCTCATCCTAGAGAACTTAGGTCAATTTTATTCTTTCTCTTATTTTGAGACTTTTCTTTTTGCTTATTAACTCTCACAGTAAATGTTCATAAGTATCTCTAGGACATGATAAAGGATCACAGTGAGAAATAAGATAAACTGTTTAGAGAAGAGACAGAAGAAATATACTTGTTCAGTGGCCTCATAGCTTATCTTATTCCAAATGTTCAATTTACCTATTACAGTATGCCTAACAAGGAAAGATCTCAGTAAAAGAGTTGTCAATTATCAATATTTAGAAACTTATAGAAGTAAGAGCAATATTTTCCATGCATAAACACAACCAAAAACCATACCTAATCACCTTTTTGGGGGTAGGAGAGTAAATTCAATATCTATACATGAAATATACTTAGTCAAACAAAAATTTATTGGTATAGGAAATTTTACAGAGAAGATTTAAATGAGATATAATATTTTATCAGCATTTTACAATAGATTTTTTTTTTTTGGCATATCAAAAGCAAAACTAATCAGCTAAACAATGCTGATTTTTGTTTCTTGGAGTAAATTCTGGTTACTCTTCTTCTCCGTTGCTACATTTTTCTTGTCTTCATTCCTTCTCCTCTTTCTTCTTATCTTCGTCTTTTTTTTTAATCCTCTTATTTATTTTTTTAAAATATTTAAATCTAATTTAGGAACAAAAAAATCTGTGAGACCAATAGGGAGTGCCTAGAAACTTACAGCTTCAAGCCTTGTATGCCAATCTTGTTCAATGAAAGCAGGATTTAAAAAGAGAGAAAAAAATTAGTTGACTAATTATATACAGCCAGAGAAAACACTGTATCTTCTACCCATCTGTCTTTCTCATATCCATCCTTTTACTTGTTTTTATCTATATTCTACTACTGATTGTAGGCCTTTGGTGAAGAACTGGTTAACAACAAACTTACCCCCAAATTTGAGGAGAATTATTTAGATTATAATTATGTTTAAGAATATCATTTTAATGCATTTGTCATCTAATACAATGGAAGACATAAAAACCTAGTCTGTCTTTCTTATTTCACAGATAAAGACAGTGAAATCCAAACAGGTTACATCTTTCCCAAATACAGTGTTTCCTAGTGACATATCAAGGGCTACAACCCATGTTTCCCATCATCACCTGACTCTGCTCTCTTCATACAACACTTTTAAGGAAAGCATGCTAAGTTCGTTCTCATATGCTAGTACGTTATAAAAGCATTGTTCTACATTCATTTAAATGGTTAAACATGTTCACTCTTTTAATGCTCCATAGTGGGTTCAAAATCAACAATCCAAATTATAACTCTTTATCTTCACCAAAAATCTACTTGTTCTTCTTTATGTTTTTTTTTTTTCTCTCCTATTTTGATTAATTTCAGGGTGCTCATTTTAATTTTCTAAGTAAGAAATCTAGGAATCATTTGAGAACAGTGGGATGGCCTTTTGACAATGTGGATAGGCTAAAGTCCTGTTACTTAATCCTTCATTAATGTGGACATAAAGATATTTCGTAGATGTAATCAGAATCAATAGTCATATGACTTTAAGAGAATGATTATCCTAGGTAATCTGTGGCTTCAGCCAAATTTAAGAGTTTCAGTTGCCCTTCCTGACAGTCTACCACAGAGAATTGTATAAACCAATTTTTTTTGCAAAAGATATAGATAGAGATATACTTATAGATGAGAGAGATATAGATAAATAAGGGATAGAGATAGATAGTGATATATCTCTTACTGATTTTGCTTTTCTGGTTGAACTTTGGATGACATATCGAGTTTGAATTTCATGGTAGCTGAAACAAATACCTGAAATTCTTTGTAAAATATGCATGTGCTAAAATTTGTGTATGTAATGGAGATGGGAAGTGTGTTAGAATCACTTCTATAGATTCTTCCTATTTATTTATCCCTTACATCTAATTGGACAAAAAGATACTTCCATGTCCAACTTCTTAGGATCATTTTAATCCATGCCCTTCACTTATTTCCCATTGACTTATTTCATTACTCCATACATTTTCTCTTGAACCTTGAAATGGCCATGTTCCTGGGTTTTTGGGTTCTCGTGTCTTCTCCCTTGCACATCACTCTCTACACTGGTGCTAAGTGATCTTGCTAAAACCCAGTCTCGATCAGTCAGGTGTCCCTATCACTTAAACTCTTTAAATGGGAGAACAAAGCTCCCCAACACCTAACATTTCCAATTTTCTAATTTCAGTTACTGATAGTTTTCCATGTAGTCTAGGGATCTTCCTTTTTTGAGCTCATTTTTAATACATTTTTATATACTTCTTCCTTCTGCCAGGATGTTCAGCTTTCTTATTCAACTTGTCTGAAAAGTTTCTATTCCTTTGATCCTTGGGAAAAATAGCAACTCTTTAGTAAACCTTCCCTATCCTCCCCAAGCACAATTAAAAACATCTTTCTCTCTATTGTACATAGCACTGCAGTAAACATAAGGATGCATATGTTTTTTCAAATTAGTGTTTTGGATTTCTTCGGATACATACCCAGAAGTGGAATTGCTGGATCATGAGGTAGTTCTATTTTTAATTTCTTAGGAACCTCCAGACTGTCTTTCATAGTGGTTGTACCAATTTGCAGTCCCACCAACACCTCATGAAGGTTCCCTTTTCGCCACATCCTCACCAATATTTATTGTTTTTTGATTTGATGATTGCCATTCTGACATGTAAGAGGTGATACCTCGTTGTGGTTTTAATTTACATTTCTCTGATGTTTAGTAATGCTGAACATCTCTAATTGAAAAATAAAATTAAAAAATTAAGACATCCTTCTCTCTGATTCCATGTATACTTAATTGTACCTTATCTGTCTCTATTATCGCCTATCTAGATAGATATAATTTTAATGTAATCGAATGTACTTTTATATAATTTTAATGGTATGATTGAAATATGAGCATGTGCAGGTCAGGAACTTTCTTTTATACCTTATCATTGTTGAGGATGGAAAATTTTCCAGTAAGCCAGCATTAAGGATTTACTCTGATTCTGTTAACCAGGGTGTGGTAATCTGCTTACTTGTTAACCAGAGTGTGGTTCTAGGCTTTATAAGCTGCCTCCTCTGGAAGCTCGAGGCTGATTCTCTGACCCTGTGTAGAGAGTCAGTTGCCAGCTACCTAATAAAGACTCATAAATTAATCTCAATTGGTTCCGTGGGTCTCAGATTTGAATGCGCCACAACAATCATATTTCTAGATACTGCTAGTTTAATTTCTAAAATGTAGTAAATCATCATTTTATTTTGAATGAAACAAAGAAATAATTACATTCTATCAATATTTATATCAAATAGGATTTTGGGGTGTTTAGTGCCTAAAATAACTTAAAATTTGTACTGCTCAGAATTTGCTTTAATTTACTGAGAATATTTCATGAAAGGTGTTATAATTTAAATGATTTTGAATAAAGTGTTGGTTCACCAACATTTAAAGTTTGAATAAGAATACAATTTATGAATTAGCCCATTATTTTTTCCCAGATTTGCCTCATATCCTTGAATGGGTACCTATAATCCTCAGGAAAATAAGGGAATACACAAGAGATATAAAAGATAACAAATACATCCTAAATTTCTGAATTTTGTGCACTACTATTAAATGTGCCTTACTGTTTGTCATTGTGGTTGTGCGACTTTCCCCCCATTTATGTTGAATCATTGACAAAATTATCCAATCTTAAATAGATTATAAACTGTACAAAGGAAGAAATTATCAAGTTTACCCTAGGATATTGCCTAGTTAGTAAATATTTGTTGGGCGTCGAATGAATATATTTTACTCTCTCGGTTTTTCTTATATTTGTTCATAAATCTAAATGACTTTATAGAATATTTGCTTTTATTTTTAATGTCATCATGTAATTGCTTCAGAAATGCTTAACATCTTTCTACTACATAAATTTTTAAGTTTCCTTTAAAAATAGTGCTTGTTAATCTGAAGTTCCAATTAAAGGAATTTGATGTGATTCATTAGGCAGTAATCCAATTAAGCAGGCATATCTGACCATGACTGTTTTAACCTTAAGGTGACTATCTAATTTTTATCATTTTAGAAAGACTCTTTCTATGAGATAAAATAAATACAAACTTTTGAAAACATATTTTTATAAATTTAGCTCTAGAATCTCACATTAGTTTAGTTTAAATTTCCATTCTTGCAAAAATCAGAAAAACTGTATCTCTTTGATGCATAAATTTTGATTATATTTGTAAATAGATGAATGTTATTTGATTTGTTTTCTTATCCGGTACAAAATAAGGAATTTTACCCTATATTTGATGGCAGACTATAGTTTTTTCTTCTCGAAGTTTTGACTGCTAGATAATTTCAGTTTAGCCTTCTGAATGTTTGATTGTTTTTATTGTATGTTTTCTGAGTTACATACCAACTTATTTCAAAATGGCCATCAATCGGGAGGAAAATCAATGAACCTCCCTTTCTTAAAATTTAAGGGGTTGCTTGTTCCTGTGATGTCATCTCGAGTCCATTTTGCTGGATGTATTGAGAATGACAGATTCATTTCTGAAAATATTTTAAACTTTATACTTTGACATGACAACTTCTAATTCCTATATTCAACTGAATTATTATATTGTATAGCATAAAGGTTTCTGTCAACATCTGAAAATAGATGTATTTCCTGTCAATGAGAGCAAAATTACATTCTGTCTATAACTCATACTAGACATACAAGAGCATAAATCTTGGCTCCAACATTTAGTAAGTGATCTTGAACAGCTTATACTTCATCTTTTAGAGTATCAAATTCCTCATATCTAAAATGGAAATAAGACAGACAAAAACTCATAGACACAGACAGCAGTATGGCGGTTACCAGAGGGAAAGAGTGGAGTCGGGAAAACTAGAAAAGGGTAAAGGAGGTCAAATATACAGTGACAGAAGGGGATTTGATCTTGGGTGGTGAACACATGATGTAGTGTATAGAGGATGTATTATAGAATTGTATGCTTCAATACTAGATAATTTTAGTAACCAAAGTCACCCCAATACATTCAAGAACATTTTAAAAACTAAAATGAGAATTGTAATAACCACCCCTGAAGTTCCTGTGGGGTTTCTGTTAAAGAGTATAATCAAAGACTGGTACATAGTAATTGACCAATAAAAATTGTGTTATAATTGCTATTGAATTATTATTATTTACGCAATAACCACCCCCCATGCTTTTAAAGTAATTTAAAAAAATGCACTATTCATTTACCTTATTTAGCATATTTTTTTTTTTTTAACACATGAGTCAGGTACTTCTAAACTCATGATATAGTGTGGCATGGACAAACCCTTGCCCTTTCAACACTTATTTTCTACTAAGAAAAAAAGATATATATCAATGGGATTTATTAAAAGTGAATTTCAAAGCTATTTGGTTGATGATAGAATTACCGTACTTAAATAGTGCACATTATATTTCCAGGCATTGTTCCTAGCACTTTACATATATTAATTCATTTAATCCTCATAAGGCTATCACATGTGTACTCTTATTACATTTTAAGATGAGAAGCATGGGGCAATAAAGGTGAAGTAATGTGACCATTGTCACAAAGTCAACATGTAGTAAAATTTAGTGATTCTTGATATTCTGGTTTTGGATCTTGACTCTTAATTACTAAATACATTTGCTTCACTGCAAAAATAAAAATAAAAAGGGAACCAAAGGAAGCATTCAATATGTTAAAACTATCTTTGTGTATCATAGCCAAACACAGTGAGAACCTAATTATTAATCTGGTCATAGAAATGTTCTATAGTAGATAATCTAGGACTGCATGTTGCTTTCTGATAATTATCTGTATTTACAACAAGTTGAAATTTTTAAATACTAAACTAAGAACTGTTTGATTTTTAACTGTTTGCAGTGAATTTTATAGCAAGTACAATAAAATTCTATATGAAACATTAATTGCTTAATTTCATAAACAAGAGTTGTGACTATTATAATTAAAAAAAAAAAAAAAACAACGTGGAATGTGACCATCCTTTGGCTAGTGCAAATGATGTAGGTTTGGGAGAATGGTTTCTTTCTCTTTCCTAATGGGGTTCCGTATTCTTCTTGACAAATGATTACCCATTATAAAATTTAACATATCAGTCCCGTTTCATTTTAGCTTCTCAAATTATAAAATTTAAATTTTTATTACCTTTGCTATAAAAACTTTGCTATAACAGAAGTGTACTTTCTTGATTCCTGGAATATACGGTACAATTAGCAGTGTTAATTTTTTTCCAAAAGGTGGACTAATATAGATGTGAAGTAGATAATTTCTTCCTCTCCCTAAAGTATTGCTTTCAAAGGGATAGAGACAGAGAAACAATCATTTTTCTCCGTAACTCCTCCCCGAGGCTCATGTAAATGTGAAGCAGCGGAGAATGCAACAGTCATTAGGTATGTCTCCTTGGTGGGTTGAGTTGCTAAAATAAAAAACTATCTGGTCCTTTCTATGTCCTTTTTAGCCCATTCTGCCCTGACACATACTTGTAAAAAGGTAAAAAGTTTGATTTATTAGGTAATCGCAGATTGGGAGATTAAATAGAAAACTTGTTTAGCCTTCTTGAACTAGTCAGTAAGCTACAGTATATTTATTTACTAACCAATATTTGCATAGTAAATTATTAAAAACTTTCCCTTAATTTAATTAATTAGGGGATTCCTCCCGCCCCTCCATTAATTGGCAGTCGTTTTTAGGGTATATGCTTCCTTAGATGTAAAATTCAGACGGAAAAAAGTGGTGAGAGAACAGATTATCATAACCCTACTCTCTAACACCTAATAACATTTAAGAATATAGTTAATAGCACAGTTCGTTTGTTTATTATTTATTTATGAAAATAAGTAGAGTGAGAAAGCAGAGGAAAGAAAAAAGGATTAATCAGCAGGATCAGGGCACTAACATTTACATTTATATATCAGATTCTTCACATATTTTGCCTCATTAATTCTTATAATAACTGTACGAGGAACTCATTTTCAATGTTCAGAACTTGAGTCATTTAAACAGAGCCAGTAAGCAGCAAAAGTAGTAATTGAACCTAGATCTGTCTTACTCCAAACCTATATTCTTTTTAATACTCATGTTTCTTCAATAAGAAAGTCAAATAACTCTAGTTTTATTTCCATGCCAAAAATATAACCATGGGACTGCCTCTAGTATACTGTTAACATAAAACTTTATGTTGCGTTCAAAGGATGTGATTCTACAGTTAACTGTGACAATTCAGGATCCAGAGAAGACGGACGGTTCTTGCCTGCCTGCTTCCTGGATCTGCCAAAGGAGAAATCCTGAAAATAGCATTTAATAAGCAGACAAGCTTTAATTTCCAGACAAGCTTTAATATACAAGAATCTTTATTTCAGTTTCTGAGGATGAAAAATCCTAGTCATATCTTTCATTTTACACCCTGGGATTGTGTTTGCAAAAGGAAAGCCATATCTGGTGTCCTGGATCTGAGAAAGGAGTCTCAAATTTAAGTTGGCACTAAATATATAAGAGCCCCCTTGGATAAAGTATTTTAAGTCATAGAATTCTATCATTGGGAATAAGCAAAGAATCAAATTTATCTCCCTTATTTACCACCATGCACATTTAAATGCTTTCCTAACTTCCCTAAAATGGCTAAAATGTGACAGTGACTGAGCTGGATCAGAATTCAGGGATGTATCAGGTTAAGTGAAATAAGTCAGACAGAGATAGACAAATACCATATGATTTCACTTACATGTAGAATCTAAAGAACCAAATAAATGGACCAACAACACGGAAACAGACTCATAGATACAGAGAACAAGTCTGATTGCTAGATGGTGCTGGATTAGCGGGGCTGGGCGAATAAGGTGAAAGGATTAAGAAACACAAATTGGTAGCTAGAAAATAGTCATGGGGTGTACAGTACAGAATAGGGAATATAGTCAATAATATTGTAATAATTGTGTATGGTGCCAGGTCAGTACTAGACTAATCGAGGGGATCACTTCGTAAATTATATAAATGTCTAACCACTATGCTGTGCACCTGAAACTAATATAAATATTAAAAATGAATAAGAATTCAGGGATAAAATCCAGGTCTACTCTAAATTATATATTCTTAATCCTTAAATAAGCATATATATATATATATATATTTTTTTTTAACTTGAAGCTTTTATTGTGAAAAAATGTAAACTCTTCAGGTTATGAGAGTTTAACAGTGACTTCAGCATGGGCATTTTAAAAACGTCCCTTGTTGATTCTAGTATACATACAGGATTGATTGCAGTGATTTGATTTTTTTCTGACACCTTTTTTATATCATTTTCAGGTATACAACATAGTGATTAGGTATTTATGTTACTTACACGATGATCACTCTGATAAATCTACACCATACATAGTTATTACAATATTATTGATTATATTTCCTATGGCGTATTTTATATCCCACACCTGTTTTCATACCTGGCAATCTGTACTTCTTAATTGCTTCCCCTTTTTTATCCATCTCTCCAGCTCCCCTCCCATGTTGCAAGCTTCAAAATGTTCTCTGTGTCTTTGAGTTTGCTTCTGTTTTGTACATTCATTTATTTGCATTTTTAGTTTTCACATATGAGTGAAATCATATGGTATTTGTTCTCTCTGACTTATTTCACTTAGCACAGTACCCTCTAGTTCCATCCATGTTGTTGTAAATGGTAAGATTTCATTCAATTTTATGGCTTAGTAATATTCCATTACATATATATATATATATATTACTTTATTCATTTGTCTATAGATGGACTAAACTTATATTGCTTTCATGTTTTGGCCATTGTAAATAGTGCTGCAGTAAATATAGGGGTGCATATATCTTTTTAAATTAGTGCTTTGGATTTCTTCAGATAAATGCCCCCAAAGTGGGTTATATGGTAGTTCTATTTTAAATTTTTTCAGCAACCTGCATACTGTTTTCCATGGTGGCCACACCAATTTATCGTCCCACCAACAGTGCATGAGGGTTCACTGTTCTTCACATCCTAGCTGACACTTGTCGTTCGTTGATTTTTTTATGATAGCCATTCTGGCAGGTGTGAGGCAATACCTCATCGTGATTTTAATTTGCATTTCCTTGATCATTAGTGATGTTGAGCATCTTATCATATGTATATTGTCCATCTATGTGTCCTCTTTGGAGAAACGTCTATTCAGGTCCTCTGCCTATTTTTTAATTGGATTGTTTGTCTTTCTGGTATTAAGTTGTATAAATTACTTATGTATTTTAGCTATATAAGAAATTGGATATATATAACCCCTTATCAGTCATATCATTAGTGGATATTTTCTCCCATTCAGTAGGCTGTCTTTCTATTTTGTTGATGGTTTCTTTTGCTGTACAAAAACTTTTTAGTTTGATATAGTCCTATTTGTTCCTTTTTTCTTTTGTTTCCTTTGCCTGAGGAGACATATCCAAAAAATATTACTAGGAGTGATGTCAAAGAGTGTACTGCTTGTGTTTTTCTAGGTCTTTTATGGTTTCATATTATACACCTAAGTGTTTAATCCATTTTGCCTTTATTCGTGTATCTTCTATAAGCAAGTGACCTAGTTTTATTCTTTTGCATGCATCTGACCAGTTTTCTCAACACCATTTATTAGAGAGACTGTCTTTACACCCATTATATATTCGGTAAGCATATTTCTTTAATAATCTTTTTCATTTATAAAATATTTGATTAATTTTAAAAGTTTTGTTTATAAGTAAGAAAAAGACTATTAACTTTTATAAAGATTTGGTCATTTGTAATACAAGTGTCTTATACATGTTATTTTAAATATCTTTGAAAAAAGCTTAGAAACCCTAACAACACGTGCACACACTCCTCTTTAATCTGTCGAACAATTTATTTCTGATTATCCAGGACAGTGAAGAACTGCTTTGGTCTTAGGTTACCAATCACAAATCAAACAAACAAATAAGTATGCAAATATAGTAGAAACCCATGAGATTTAATTAAATCCCAATTTTTAATTGTTAGTCAATCTAACAAATTAAAATGAAACTATTTCATGGGTGACTAAAATTTTACATAAAACACTTGAAAACATTGTCTTAATATTACTAATCTTTCATATCTTTAGGTACTTCCTTTCAAGAGACAAGTAAGATATTCAGTGTCCAAACGGACCTCTGGGACATAAATAGAACATTTCACAAATTGTAACATAGTGGCCCTCTTTTAAACCTTGACTCTCACACACAAGACCCTTCCATGAGCAACATCGGTGTATCTCAGTTCTTTTGTGCTGTTCTTTTTTATGTAAGGAACTAGTCTGTGTTATGTTATCTTTAGATCCTCAGCACCTAACACAATGTCTTGCATATAATAGATTTTCAACAAAAATATTAAGCTAACGATATATAGGGACAATTACGCTAATAGTGTAATTATAGCAAAAAGACTACACAGAAATACTATAAAATTTTGATCCATAAAAAGAGTGTATTCTAATACTAGTCTGAAAAAATGATTAGTTATAGTGGAACTTTAAAAATGTTTTTTTTTTTTTTTTTGGTCTGAGATCTGAGCCTCTTAGGAAACAATAGTTAAAATGATAACTAAAGGAAGACCTTTCACGAAATGTTTATGTTTGACAAAGATTAAAGATACATTTTGGTGAACAGCAAAAAATTTCAGCACTTTCCTAAAGCAAACAATGTTGTTTGGAGAAAAGGAAAGCATCGATTTTAGTTAATGAATGTCTTTCAGCTTTTTGCAATACAAGATTCTTGATACTGGAGATGTTTTTTTTTTTTTTTTTTTTTTTTTATGGCAACAAATAGATTGAACGTTGCCTTGAAAACACCATCTTCAAGTTTCTTTCTGTTGCCAGCACTCAGTTAAATGTAGTCTGGTGTCTGTTGCTGCTAATGCTTGTTCCAGTTTTCAAATTATAATCCATGCCCTGGAGTGGTATAGTCGAAACATGACTGACGTTGAGTGGCCATACGCGCAAAGTAGCAGAGGTGATGGGACTAACACCAATTTCATAGATTTTCAGATTCCCCTCCTTAACCAATTTCGGTGGAGTGCTTATAAGCAGTTAAAGTGACCAAAACAAAACAAAGAAATTCAACATGATCTAAAGTGAAAATTCAAAAATAATTGCATGCTGTATTATTTTTCTTTCGAATCACAAAGAATAGGCCAAATACCTAGATTTTCAACAGAGTCCTCTCAGTGTGGGTTGCTTCAAGATCACTTGCCTTTGTATTTCTGTAAATAAGGATAAACTGGATGAGTGGGGCGTTGCTTTTTAGTCATCTTACTAGGTAATTTATAAACACACATTATATACATTTTGAATAGTCCAACAGCCTCCAGATAGTTTCTTGGGGTTTGGTCATCTGGTAAAAATTTACAAAAATATGTTCTGCCGAAATAACGATTTTATTTTCTAATAGTATTAACAAAAATGTTATTCATTTATTTATTGTGCATATATATATATACTTGTTTACTCATTTTTTTCTTAAGATTTTCTAATGTTAGACTATGTTTTCTACGTGTATCCTTTATATTCTAATCAAGAAACAAAAAAATATATCGATTGTTAGTTAACTGTGCTAACTACTTGAAATCAAAACCCCAAAATTGTAATGGCTTAAGCACAATAGAATGGTATTTCTCACATAGGCAAAACAAGATAATTCTAGATTGGCTGATGTATGGCTCTCATCCACTTAATGATTTAGATACCCAAGTGATAGAGGCTCTGCCTATTTCAACACACGGCTTCTAATCTTATTCAAACTTTGATGTCCAGCCAGTAAGAAGGAAGAAGGAGGGAAAGAGACAACACGATCATGATCATTCACAGAAGCAGAGGAGAACTGGGGTGAGGTGGACTTGGATGGGGAGTGGAGAGGGGAGGATTTGTGTGTGATTGAGAACCAGACCTGAAACGGCACGTATTACCCTGATTACATTTTATCAACTATAATTGGCCAAATCTAAGACCAAGAGAAATTAAAAAATGTGATTTACCTCTGTGTGCAGGAAGACAATAGGTTGTGGTGAACAGCGAGCTGTCTCTGGCACAAATGATATGCACAAGAAGTGGGGTAAGATGCTATGGGATACTGAGAATTTTCTATAATCTGATTTTATCTATGGTTTATAAACTGTTGCTTCTTATTTTTTTAACTTTTGTTATTATTATTATTTTTCCTAGACAAAATCTTCCAGAAAGGTTTGTTTTTCTTTACCAACCAAAAAAAAAAAAAAAAAAAATTTCTTTTAGGTAAAATTTTTATGCACATAACAGAAAAGTGGGTTTTTTTCCACCATGTTCTAAATGTTTAATTAATAATAATGCAATGCATTTTCAATGGTATGTTTGTAAAAGAGGATTCTCTTTATCATATATATATATTTTTTAAATAAACGAATGAACTAAATAGATATTCCTATTGCACCAGTGGCTTCTTCATAAATCTTTGTAGCTGACACAGCCATTTACGGAGTTTGGCCAATTGAAAATATATTATCTGAATTTCTTTCAAGTTACTCCCCTTCCATTTCTAGTTTAGAGCTCTGGAAGGTCTTTTTTTCCATACATAATTGCAATTTTATGAGAAATTCACCAATGAAAATTGTTATACATTTGGAAGAATATTTCAGAGCTTATTTACGAACCAGGCAGGAAGTATGTAGGTTTCATGCCCGGAAGAGCATAAATAAAAATTCATTTTTAATCATGTAATTGTACTGTTATTTGTTTCCATGTAATCGGTGAGGAATTACATTTCTATTCCTACCCTGGGCCCACTTTTGTAATAAAGCAAATGTAGTGTGAAAATATCAGTAGCATAATTTTGAATTACTGCTTTTAAGTGCTGTACTTTTTGGTATTTGATCAAGTGTGAGAAATATCTGGTAGAATAACATTGATGCATAACCTGAGTATATAAGTAGAGGATTAATGAAGCAAATAAAAAAATTGAAATTTTTCTTTTATATAAGGTCTTCGTGATACAAAGTAATTTTAAAAAATATGAAGTTCTCTAATAGTTATCATTTTAACTTTTTAAGTGAAAGTGTCTGTGATTCTGTGTGTGGAGGGATGAATATATGCCTGTTCTATGTTGGAGAGACCAACAAATTCACTTGCCTATAACACTCTAATTTTATAGATCAGTTAGTTTTCTGAGCCGTAGAGTCCTCAATTCTAAAGAGAGGGAAACAATTGTATAAAAGTAACAAGTTGAAAAAATTAATTTAAAGAAAAGAATATAAGTAAAGTCAAACTCCCTTTCCGGCGCATTATGTGTTCCGTAAATATTGCTTCCCTTCCATTTTTCATTATCACAGACACACTTATACTAGGCAGAGTCAGAGCCAGGATCTGAACTTGAATTTCTTGATTCCTTAGCTGGTATATATATATTTTGTAAGAAGTAGCTGTTATTTTAGAAAGTTCAAAATGGGTTAGTATGCTTGATTAAATGTGTTTGCAAGGTGTGACTATTCAGAATGATCCTCCACCAACACCGCAAACACAATCACACAGACACAGAAAACCAAAACAAATAAACAATGAAACAATAACAACCATTTCAAAGAGGAACAAAGTAGTAGGGAAAACAGTGCTATGTGAAAAGGGAGAGGAACCACATCATAATTTGTGCTTCTTAAGAAAAAAAAAAAAAAAAAACAATCTCAACATCCATAGTGCTTGGTATTTTCAAGGAAGGTGTCTCATTTCCATTAACAAGGAAACCTCCTAATTCACAAATATACACAGTGGGTGATGTGTGTTAATAGCACTCTTAGCAACCGATAATGTGGTGCAGTTAATGGATCTCAGCTTGAATTAACTTTACCACAAGCCATTGTTTCCTTTTTATTCAGCACAGAAGCCTGTGGAAAAATCTCTTAGAATCTCACAAGGGGATTTCAATTAACATTACTCACTACTGTACAGCAACATAAAAATGGAGGTTATTTTAACCTTTCTCGAGTTTCCTGCTGATCAATTCAGTGCTTTCCATTAGTTTAACTCTGGTTACCATAAACTCATCTTCATTGTTCATAAAATACCTTTTCACTTATAGGGCAGAGCGAGGCTGCCAATGGGAAGCCAGAATAGGCTAAACAGACAAGAAGATTTCTAAATATAGTGTGTAGGTTTGTCCTTGACATAGCATCACTTAACATGGTGTACTTTAAACCCAGGAGCTTTTATTACTAGAAGTGACTCTTTCAGCCCTACTAACATCACTTTATCCCAATTATTTACCCCAATTAGATATTTCTGTATAGCAGTATCCTTCACCTTGCAAAACCTCTAGATATTTTTTATCATTAAAAGTATTAAGAACTTTAGTTCCTAGAAATATTTAACATGAATGTACTTGAACACTCAAATTATTTATCCCCTCTGAAGAAAAAGACTTTATAGGTGCCGAAAGGCTCAAGTGTCTTTGATACCTTCCCTCTCCCTCGGTCCCCGTGCCCTGTCACACAGTGTGTGCTGCTAATTTTATCCCTCAGATAGTGTCATTTCTCCTGACCCCATGATCGCCACAGAACTTGAAGAGCATAGACTTTCAACTGCTCTCCTAGCAAACACTCTAGTTCCCTCCAATTTCTCCCTCGCACTGCCACAAGAGTTGTCTTCAAAATTCAAATCTCCTCATGACAGTTGCTTTATTAAAGTATTTTCATGGCCTTCCAAAGCTCTTAGGGTTCAAGACCAACAGTTTTGCTGACAACCTTGAGCAAATCAACCCTGAAATCTCATGACTGTCATGTGCTGCACCCTATCCTTTGATCTCTGGGCTCCAATCACATTGTCCTTTCAGTTTATTGACTAGGCCAAGGCTAGTTTGATTATTTTAGTAAAATATGCACAGAAAGTAAGTTCTATGAGCAGAAGAACTTTGTCTTTAATTGCTGTCACATTGTGCATTTTATTAATAAATATTAACAATGAATTAAGAGAACACAGAAGACACTTTTCGATAATGGTCTCTATTGGTCTAGAGGACTGATTTAAATTCAGTTCACCAACCACATTTATATCTCCTATCACTGAATTCCTACATTTGGGTTAGCCTTGCAACATTACAATAGCAAGTTATGAACAATAGAAAGACAGTCGGGGCCCACAACATGCTCACAGTGTTTTAGAAAGATTGTAGTGCATTGAACTAAACTATAAACTGGGAAAAAGAGCTCCAGTTCATCTATACCATTTTACTAGTTATTTTGTACTATTATATATTTTTACTTCACAATGACAATGTCAGGTAAGCAGGTAGCACTGTTTAATACTTTTTAATATGAAGATAGTTTATCTCTCCATGTTTAAGGAAAAAAAAAAACTACTTTCTTCATGGCAAAAGCACATAGTTTTCCTTGATGGAATCTGTAGCATGTATATTACTCTGTAACTCTTAATCAACTCAAATTAACATGCTAAGAATAAGCTTACATGGGGAAATGTCCATTTGTATTATTTCTCAATGCTCCCTTGTTAGCCACGGCATATATTTGCTTATGTTTAGTTTGAAATGAGAACTAAAAACACGATTCAACATTCAACACAATTGTTGAACATTCAACACAATTGTTGAATGGCTAAAGCAAAATCACAATTTTATTTGACTTTGGCTTTAAAAAACAGTACAGTTTAGTGCAATTTTGTTACATTTATTTC
Organism: Rousettus aegyptiacus; assembly: GCF_014176215.1. Taxonomy (NCBI): domain Eukaryota; kingdom Metazoa; phylum Chordata; class Mammalia; order Chiroptera; family Pteropodidae; genus Rousettus; species Rousettus aegyptiacus. Next base: position 16,145,590 of record NW_023416285.1, read on the forward strand.
CTGCCGGTATTATACATAAAAGAAAGGAAAGGTAGCATGAGCTAATGGAACATGTGAGACAGTGGTTCAACTTTAAAGACAGTGAGCTTTAGTTTAATATCATTTCTATTTTATAAAAACCAAACTACTCATAACGAATACAAGGGCCAATACAGAAAATTCCTAATTTTTTTTTGGGGGGGGGGCTTAAAAAATTATTTTTGCAACAATACATTGCTCTTTAAGCTGTTACTCTCAAAATGAAGTCCCTGGATCAGCAGCTTCAGCACCAAGATCAAATGGGAAGGTGTTGGAAATGCAAGTTTTTAGGCTGTACCACAGATGAACTGAATCAAAACTTCGGGAAATAGGGCCTAGTAGTCTGTGTTTTCACAAGTCCTTTGGGTGACTCTGGCAACCTAATGTTTATGATTTTTGCCTTTTCGAGGACATTTGACAAGTCTGGAGAAGTGTCGTTCCTGGCATTTAGTGGATAGACATCAGAGATGCCGCTGACTGTTCTACAACACACAGGACAGTCCCAACAACAAATAATTAGCCCAAAATATGGGTATTGCTGAGACTGAGAAGCCTGCTTTAGAGAAATCAGTAGGGGACTTTAATGCTAATAGTTTATAGTATTTGAGTAGACCTGAGCAGGTGAGTCAGAGATTGCATATATGTCTGTAAGCTAAGTACATCTACGTTTTAAAGATTACTATATTTTACAGAAACCTAATTTATACTCTGAATCTCTGCAATAGCTTTTTGAACTAGTGATTAGATGGAATTGATTATTGGGGCATATTTTGTAGGGGTTCTTAATTACCACTTCTAGAATAACTGGTTATTGTATTCTTTTGATTCAGGAAGGCTTACCTTGTATAGAATAATGCGTGAGCAAAGAAATATTTTTCCTGAGTTTTGAACTTTAGAGATTTTGTACAACATAGAATACCTCTGTATACTGTCTTTATTTGACCATGAAAAACGAATGGTTCTCAATAGCTGTGTAATATGCTTTTCTGCAGAATATGACTCATTCATTTGTTCATTTATTCATTGATTTACATAAACGCTTCATCAATGTTCTATATACTTGACATTTCATAAGTCCTGAAAATACAGTCATAACTCAAAAAGGCAACAATATAATAGGACAAGAAAAAAATTAAAAGTGATATTAATGTGTAGTTTCTAAGTAATTGGCCGTTAAGTGGTAAAACAATAATTTTCCTTGTTTAACCAAGGAAGAGTCAAAAAGTGTCATACAACTCCACAAAGTGTGATTATTTTAGTTTATTTTGTTCATTTATTTGTTTGTGTTTTCCCTTTGAAGACTAATCTAAAGTACCTCTTTTTCCCTGGAGGAAGTTAGATAATGTGTTTTTCATTGCTGCACTGTGAGAGCAGGCTCTGAAAGAAGAGAGAAAAAAGGGAGGACAAGACCTGCGGGTCAGGAGAAGCTGCAGGGTTAAGCACACAGACCAGACATATTCCCAGCACTAACAAGGGAAGCAGAGACTCAGCACTTGGCAGAAGATGTTAGAGAGAAAGAAGCCAAAGCCTCTGTGGTTTTCCCGTTAAAAAGACACATCTACTCTGGAATAAAAAGGCTTCCAATCCTGACACCCCACTTGCTGCCCTATGACCTTGCATGATCTTTTTAATCTCTCTGAGACTAATTTTTTTTTTCAAAAAATTGTGAAAGAGTGGTACCAGCTCCATGGGATTATTATCGGAATTAAATGAGATTATTCACACAATATTTTCCCTGTAGTTCCACTCATAAAGTAAGAAAATATCTTTTGCTACCATTATTGTTAATTAAAGTCATAGAAAATCTAAACTCAATAATATGAGTATAACACATTCAATTGATAATTCTAACAGATTTCAAATGAAACATTTCTGAATAAGTATATAATATTTATCACAGAAAATTACTGGGAACTGATATAACAAAATGAAAATAAATAGTCATTGCCTCATTGTGTTAAAGATATATAATATTTTCTTTTTTGTATTTTAATTTTGAAATTTGTGACAATTAAATGTGGATTGCTCTTAAAGTCAATATGAAAGTAAATTGAAAAAATATGTTGTTTTAATGCATCAGTTTTAACATGCTGTCTTAACAATATTTATACCTATCGAGATGCAAATTAATGAATATAAAGGGATATAGGAGTAAAAAGGATAGGCCCATATCTTAGCTTTGCAATCATTAAGACAAGCTTTCCAAATAAACTAATCCTTTTTTTTGGGGGGGGGGGGGTCTGGGCTTGAATTGTTTAATTTGGATCCATTTATTTAATTTAAAAAAAAAAAAAAGGAAAGGGAAAGAAATCATGGCCAAAAAAAGTGCTAACTCCCAACCCACCCCCGAAGCTCTAGCCAATTACATGAGGATCACTCACATCCCACTCAGTGCCCAGTATTCTGATGGTGGCACACTCTGCCTCAGTGGACCACCCTGAAGGCACAAGAGCAGGTCGTTCAAACCAGACAAATTAGTGGGCTAAAGTTCGGAAAGTCTGTCCAGGTTTTCTGCCCATCGGCTAAGTACATACAAGCCGTCTTAAGCTTGTAAGATTTAAGAGAAGTGGAAGGTGGGGAAGGGCATGAGAGGAGGAGGTAGGCAGCAGAAAATAAAGTACAAGCGACGCAAGCTTTCTTTGAGGTAGTTACTCTGAATATAGACTTAAAGATAAATCTAGGTAGGTGGACTCCAGATTTCTTAGGAGAGAAAATCATCCCCCGAAAGAGGTCCTGAGATGTGCCATACTAAATAGTCCTTCCTGCAGAGGCTACAGGAGGAAGGGCAGCTGACTCTCCCTAGGAGACTGGGGAGTAGTGAGGAGGGTCTTCAAGTACCATGGAGTAAGATGAAAGGCTGAAAGAGAATCCTGAGGTTTTCACCAAATGTGAGACTGTTATACACACAGTTAAAGACTAAAGAGCCTTCAAAGCCAACTCCAGTCGCATACTCTGGCTCTACAAAGTGCTGCGTGAGTTGTGTGTGAACTAAGTCAGGTTAGTGACCTGGCTATGGGTACAGGGGAGGGCAATACATTTTTATTTTTAGAAAGATGACGTGAGGTGAGTGATAGGAAAAAGAGACCTTCAAAAAGCAGAAAATATTTAGAAAACAATATGTATTTTCATATATATATGTATATATATATATGTAATATGTACAGTTATTTAAAATTAAGAAAAATAAAATTAATTCAAGCCATGCCCCTCATCCTCTGGTAACCACTAGTCTATTTATTGTCCATGTCCATGAGTCTCTGTCCTGTTCATTTGTTGCTTTTAGGTTTATATCCCTCATATAAGTGATGTCATGTGATTTTCAACTTTTTCTATTTGGCTTATTTCACTTAGCATGATTATCTCATGGTCCATCTATATTGTCACAAATGGTAGTATTTCATCTCTTATCACTGACTCATATTCCATTGTATATATGTATATATGTACCATAGCTTCTTTAGCCAATCATCTATCATAGGGCACTTCAGTTGCTTCCATGTCCTGGCCACCGTGAATAGTGCTGCTATGAACATCAGTGTGCAAATATCTTTTCAGATATGTGTTTTCAAGTCTTTGACTTTAAATACTCAGTAGAGGGATTGCTGGATCATTTCTTAGTTTTTTGATAAACCTCTACACTGTTTTCTATGGTGGCTGTGCCAATTTGCAGTCCCACCAGTGGGGTATGAGGGTTCCTTTTTCTCTGCATCCTCTCTAACACTTGTTATTACTTGTCCTGTTCATTATAGGCATTCTATCAAGTGTGAGATGCTACCTCATTGTGGTTTTGATTTGTATTTCTTTAATAGCTAGTGATGTTGAGCATCTTTTCATGTTTGTTGGCCATTTGTATGTCTTCTTGGGAGAAGTGTCTGTTCAGGTCCTCTGCCCATTTTTTTTTTTTTTGATTGTTTTTTGTTGTTGTTTCTGAGTGTATAAGTTCTCCATATATTTTATATGTTAGGCCCTTATTGGAGGCATTGTTTGCAAATATATTTTCTCATTCAGACGGTTGTCTTTTTACCTTGCTGACGGTTGATATATATATATTTAAAGAGTTAGTGTTTTTCTAGGATGGTTCTTGAAGACACGTGCATGGTATGGGCACTTAACCTAGGATTAAGGAAACCAGTGTACCTGGTTCTCTTGCCAGCAGTGATTAAATAGGTCAGGGATACGCACATAGTGTAAGCCAGCCCTGTGAGGAGACTTGGATTATGCTTATAATGCTGAAGACAAACTAGATCTTCTCTTGGAGAATGTGGTGCTAAGATGTGAAATTGTACCTCACAGAGCTATGTGCAAATATTAGGATAGGATCCAGAGCCACTAATTTAATGACCTTATTAAGTGTGGAAAAAAGCTAATAGCATTGTCAAAGTATAGTGTAGGACCTACTGAATTAAGCCTGCCTTTACTTTAAGTTATATTTTCTAAATTTTATAGCACAGGGGTTCTAACAGACATGATTTCTTATATAAGTGTGTACTTATTCATGCTTTTCTCTATGAAAGAGTTAGAATATAAACATTTAAAGTCATTTCCAAATATTTGAGTTGGCATTTGACTTCTGTTATGTGCTAGTTATGCATTCTATAAATATTTGCTGAGCTCCTAAAATATTCCAGATACTTGGTGTATACTAGGATTAAAATAATAATGTAACATATTAAATGATAGTACATATTCAATAATATAATTTGAGTGAATCACAAAATGTATTAATAAAGTATGCACAGTTACAATGGGCAATAGGCGGTTCAGCTCAGAATATATATATATATATTTTTGAGTACATAGTATATTCCCCAAAGCAAATAGAAAGTGTACTGTGTCAGCCAGCTAGGTGTTGGCTCTTAGCCCTAGACAAATTCTTGATTTCCTCCTCTAGGAAAATTGATGGCGCCAGATATGTATTGCAAGATGAAGGGGCTGTCCTTCCTGATTCCAGGATGCTCCTCTCAACATACTCCATCTGTGTACCCAGTGCCCAGCTCCTACAGTAGGGGTGGCTTCTTCAGCTCCAGCCTCTTATGGAATGTGTAGTTTCTACATCTCCCAGATTCTGTAATGAACAGAGGTGAACACTGTCCCCATGGTTTCCTTACCTGGGGGTACCTGAGAGAGCAGATTTCCAGCAAGTTCCACTGCTACAGCACCAATGGCAGGGACTTCTCTGCCATTCAGTGAGCCATGCTCATTTTTTGTCTAGTGATGTCTAGATCACCATCTTGGGGCAGAGCCTGTTCCTTTATCTGTGTTATCTCCTTTCTTTAGAGTTCTCTTTACCTTTTATTGCCAAACCTTCATTACTCTAAACCCCTGTAATAATTAATATTCTTTAAATTAAGCTTTGTATTTTCAAATTACTGTGTGGTGTCTGTCTCCTAAGTAGACCTGACAGATACAGGCATCAAATCTAAGCAGGCAATGTTTGGGAAGTTTCCCATAAGAATTGACTTCTTAGTTGAATTCTGGGTATTGGGTAGATGCTTGTTAAAAGGATAAAGGAGATTGCTGGATGTTTCAGGCAGAGGTAAACTTTTGGTTAGAACAGGAAGATGTTTAAGTCGCCGATTCTCACACCCTGGTCCCTATAACAGTATCATCAAAATCACTCGAATACCCAAAGCATGCTGAATCAGAAACTCTGGGAGTGGGCCCAGCAACTGTTAGTAAATTCTCCAGATAATTCTTATGCACAGTAGAGTTTGAGGACAGTTATCATGACTGACAGTGATTTCAGTGGGACACTTTTCTGTCATACTAAATTATAATGATGGGTGAGTGAGTTACCCCCTAGGTCAGCATAGAGAATATTTTAATAAGCAGCATTTGTATCTACCTTCCAAATTCCTAAAATTTGATAGTATTACCACAGTGGGGGTGGGGGAAGCCAAAAGAAAACCACAAAAACAAAGGGTAGCATATAAAAATGAAAGAAAATAATATGAGTAGAAAAAAATAAAAGAGCAGCATTTATTTTTATCAAAAAAAGTCTGCTTTTAAAATAACTGTGTATAATACCATATGTTTCAATTCTTCTAATAATGCCATCCCTGGTCCACAGAGGATTAAATTCTATTGAAAAGAAATCATTATTGCCTTTCAGCTTACAGTAAGGCACATGTATCAACGTGACAAAGTTCTCAACATTGCCTTGTGTTAGGAACTTCTTCACTTACAAGGTTTTGATCATTTCATTGATTTTTTAGTTGCCTAAAGTCATTCACTAGAATTCTTATTGCTATTGAGTGGTGACCAGGAGCTGTCTTATGGTCATCTTATTCATGTGAATAAAAAGTGAAAAATATTTTCATTAACTAGAGCACTATGTGCTTCCTTTCAAGGTTAATTGCTTTTTTTTTTTTGATCTTCAGTTAAAACCTCTTATTTTAAAACCCAAAGATTAACAAAGTGACAGAGGAAACATTCAATATCTAGAAGATAGTAAGTCAAAGCTTTTGTTCTTTTTAGACATAGAATGAATAGCATTCAAAAATTAGCTCAAAAAGATAAAAAGCAATGATGATAAATTATATTTTAGGGTCACTCCTAGGTGTCCTGTTTTAAAAAGCAAGTTAAAAGATATTTGATAAGAAGAAATAGCCAAAAAAATATTTTATTTTACTTACATACCTTGTCAATTTTCGAGAAATTTAAGAATATGTATTTTCCCTGTTTGTCATAGGTGAAATTATTATTAAAACAAGATACAGCCCAGATAAAAGTTTGCATGGAGTGTCTTAAAACACAAGTACTTGCAGGTTTTATGAGAAAGTAGTGATGGATACTAAATTGTCTGGACACTAGAATGTGACATTCCAATAATGATTAGAGTAGTATCTGACCCCAAAAATGCCAATTGCAAGCTATCATTTCAAACAGTTGTATTTTATTTTTTTAAGTGCAAAGGCTCTGTGATTCATTCCAGTTCTGGAAATGTTCCTCTTTAAAATAGTTTGGATTGCTGAGCCTTATTACAAGAAGTTTCTTTTCTAATTTTCACCATTTCCTTAATATTTGTCTTGTACTTGTATAGAAACATACAATCACATGTACACACACACATTCTCCATTTTTTTTCTCCCAGTTGGAGGCAAAGCACTTTTGTTTATAAAACACATATGGGGGGCTTTATGTACTACAAAGTAGCAGAATGGAAGCAGTGATCTCAAAAGATGGTATCTTGTATGATAAAACTATGAGGTTATTCACAGGTCTTGAGACCTCTAATAGCAGATAACTTTGGAATGAGCACAACAGGAAAAAGTAGCCTGCCATTTTTTAAGTGGAATCTTACTGGTTGAACAACAACCAAAAAAACTCAAAACAAACAAACAAACAAAAAACCAGAGTTTGAGAAATAGATGACTGCAATTTTCCTTTTTAAAATACACAGGAATGGGGAATCTCTAATGGGTGATTGGTCCTCAGATAAAATCGATCTTGAGTCTGTAGTCCTATAAAGAGCAGTAACTGAGAACCTTGCCAAAGAGCAGATTTGCTGCTTGTCTGTCTCATCATTATCTCTTTGTCCCACTCATCAGAAAGGCTTTCATACTATGACAACATATTAAGAGATAACAAAGGTGCAACTCTAAGGTTACTATTTTATAAATATTTGGGTAGATGATATTTAATAAAAACCATTCCTTTAGGCCCATTTAGCTATATGATACAAACAGAGAAGTATCTAGAAGTTATTCTCAGAGTCACAGTATTACTGCTAAAAGTGATGATGAGCCAGTTGCATCCTACATCTCTGTGGTGTAACACTGTAATAACTCAAAGAAAATATTGACGTGGAATCACAGTGAACCTTCCATACAAAACTGAAAAGCCATTTTGGAAACTCTATAGCTCTTAAGCACTGGAAATATTAGGTCTCTACACAAAGGGGTAGAGACAATGGAATGGGAAGCTACTTTCTAGCACCACCATTAGCCATTCTCAGATATTTTTTGTATATTTTGTTAAATCTATGTACCATGTTGTGGTTTTGGCTACACGTGGTTACTGCCCCTTTTCCTCCTCAATACTTTTTATGGACCACCTTTTTGACTTATATAAATATACCTAAAACGGAAACAATATTACAATAAAAGCAGAACCACTATCATTTAACAGAAGGAAACATTAAAATGAGTACTCAAAATTGTATTGTTATTAAAATTTAGAAGACACTGTTGCCTGCGTAATATTTGCCATAGCTCTGTTAACAAGGACAAGCTCTTTATCATCTAATTGGTAGTCTATTATAATTAGCTAATATGATGTTCTCCTTCATAGAACTAGGCAAAGTGACAGAGAATTGAAACCCAAGCCTATTTATCTGATTGTGAAATTTCAGAAGACAAGTGAGAAATAGAAGACAGAAAATTACTCTGATAAGAATAAGTAGTTTACATAACAATAAGTAAAGAGCAAAAGACTCGACTATTCAGCAGTGACAATGGGTCTTGTGGGTGATGGAACAATGCCTTCTTAGTAAGGAGGAGACATGTTCACTCTAGCGTTCAATACCTCCCCAAACTCTCAATCAAGAATTCTAAGAAAAAATCATGTTCAAATATATAAATGGTCAAAAATAATCTCCCGTGCCATTATTTTTAGGAACCCTCTCCCCTCCTCAAAAAAAAAAAAAAAAAAAATGAAGAGATTGGATGTAAGCATTTAGATTTCATACATTGAAAGCAAGAAAAGAAAGTTTAGGGTACAAAATTTGCAGTAAGTCCAGAAACCAAACACTTCAGACTGCACCAGGAAAACAGAGAACAGTGAAAGAGAATTAACCAGGAAAAGAAAACATAGATAGATGATAGATAGATAATAGATAGATAGATAGATAGATAGATAGATAGATAGATAGATAGATAGATAATCTTATATCTTTGAGAACTGGTAATTAATTATTGATAGTGGACGAATACATAAATTGGTTTACTGAAATTAACATGGGATAATTCCTTTGTACCAAAACAAGTGATTTTGAAAAGGCCAATTTTAACTCTATTAACATAAAATAATATTTTACAGTGAAAAAATAATCACCAAAGAGTACTTGAACTTGCAGTGATCCAAATTATATAGTTATAGCATGGTAAGAATGAAAGCATGTTTAATTCAAATTGTGATTTATCAATATTGGAAAAAATAGCAAAAGAAGAGAGTAATAATATAAGAGAGCTAAATCATACTTGAATTGAAAAAAGGTGATGAAGCAAATAGACATATCTAAAATTAATGAATCAAAAATGAAAGCATAAATATTTTATTTGAAAATAAGTAGTAAGAGGAAAGGCAACAACTAAAAGAAATAAATATTGCTGTCCAGGGAGTGAGATTCCTTGAAATATATTAGGTAGAAAATATTTCAAACATTTACGTATTTTTCTTTGACAAAAATAGATTTGCAAAAAAAAAAAAAAAAAACCCTGTAGTAAAAAAAAAAAAAAAATCAATGTTATCAGTATAATCTTCCTGCTCTACCTGTGATAGGTACATGGCCTGAATATCATGAATTTCAGGTCTTTTGTGATCACTCCAAGCAAAGATGAAAAATTATCAGTCACCAAAAGAGATATCCTTTATCTTTCAAATACAAGATTTCTACAATACCCTTCAATACTGATAAACCTAGTATGAGCTTATGAGCCTAGACAATAAAATTTAATTAGATTTTACCTTTAATATAAGACATTTTATAGGAAATATATATATATATGATATATATAGGGTATATATATATATATTTTTTTTTAATATGTCTTCCTAATGGACTACTAGATACTTGAGAGAAAAGACTTTATATTCTCTGATTCTATAGTGCCTGGAAAATAGTAAGTATTCAATATATGCTTATTATTATCACCATTAATTAGAGAATTTTAAAACTTAGTTTTGAACTATTTGGTAAAAGTGTTACATCTTTAAAAAAAAAAAATCTTAGAGCTTAAGTCCCATAGTTCAAATAGGGCTTTTCCTTCCATTTAATGAAAAAGTAAAACAGTATTTACTGAAATACAACAAAATATGTTTTTCTTGAGCAAGAATTAGTTTATTGGTTTTAGTTATGTTACGATGGAGGTGCCATTACTCCCCCTTTATATACATGAGGAAACCGACACTTCTTCTGAAATTGCAAACTAGGAATTGACATTTGAAACCAAATAAATCTTACCTGGAAGTTGACATGTTTTCTAATCTACTCTACAAACTTATAAGGAAGGAACTCACAAAAATTATGACTCAGAGGTAGTAAGATAATAGTCAATTCTTTAGAAGTTTCCATATTTTTTTCCTTCATTCCTTCTACAAAAAGGAGAAAGTCAGGAGACTTGTAACGTGTTGGAAGATTTGAAAGTATTTAAGTTTTTGGAAAGCAATGGGAGCCTGTGTTATAATGGTAATATTGTTTGCATGATTCCATAGAGCAAATTAGAACAAAACTTTGGAGATTTTTTAAATACAATGACTACTTATTTAAAAATGTCTTATAATTGTACTGGAAGGCCTTTTGCTAGAACCTGTTAAAACTTGGAAAATTATAGCAATAATCTGGAGAATTAATTATGAAATTCTCTGCAGTGAAACAATTTCCAATTACATTTCAGACCATCCTTTTCAGTGACTATCTTGTTGGTTTACTGTATTTCTCCTCATGGGCTACTTTGTAGGAATTATTTTTAAAAATATACTGTAGATTGTTCAGAAGTTTTTCATAATTTTAGAACAATTATCTATATCAAAAGGTGCACCCTGGGAGAAGAAAATTTGCAGCAAGCTTGTAGGACCCGGGAACATTTTCCTGGTGCCAGGCTATGCTACTCTGTAACAATAAATGGCCCTTCTACACTCAGTGGGATCTGACTCCAGAAATTAATTCCCGGCACTCAAACTGGGAATCTCATGGGACTGAGAAGCGAAAAAAATTCTGAAGGGTCATAGCAATAAGGAAAAACTATCCAGAGTCTAAAATCTAAAACTCACGTGAGCTATTAGAGTCTTTGCGTATTCTATTTATCCAGATGTTTACTTTTAAGTTAAGAATTAAATGTGTAATATATTGGGCAAGTGGAAGATAAGTGTTTGTTTTAGCATGATACAGTAGAAGAAGACTAAGTTGGCATCTCTGATTAACTAGCAGAGCATTAATACAATGAATAATGGGAGATTATAAAAGTAATGATTTAGCCAAGGAAGCAATAGAAGTTCTCGCTCATTGAAAGTCATATACTGGCAAACCTGTAAAAAGCAGTGAAAGCCATTCTAATTAAAAGTCCATATCTGTCATAAGAACAGTGATCTCTTTATGTACTTTGTAAAATGTATATCCAGGTCCATAATACTTATTCAAGTTCCTTAGAGCCAATAGTGTTTTGGAATTCAAGAGTGTTTAGTTTTGATTATGGAAAGTTAATACAACATGTATGCCTTATATGACATTGTTCTCAGGGCTTGACTCAGCATTTCATAATCAAATATATTAGTATTTTAGAAGCTAAATATATAGGCATTCTCAAAACTATAATTCTGTTGTTTTAGCCACAAATGTGCTATATGAGAGAATGTACCCAAATGAATGTGTAAGGTTGCAAAACGTACTATACGATAAACTGGGGAACTAAAAAGATATTTAAAGAAAGTAAGAAATACATATTATAAATTATGCACATAGAAATGAGAAAGGAATAGTCATAGATTTAGAGAATATTAGGGCTCAGGAAGACTTCTGAGACCATAGTAGAAGCACCTCATTTTTCAAATGGGGAAACCGAAGCTCAGAGGTGTTACAAGACTTAACTGATATAGTTCTAAGGCAAACCAATGTTGTACGATTAGGGAAGCCATTATTAAAATTACCCCGTCCTGTTTACTTGGCCAGAGATGCATTCTATTTCTCCCTTTCTTAGAAGAATACCTCCAAAGGGAATGATTCTATCAGCAAATGTTTCCCATTTCGTACTTAATTTACTTATTTTATTTGTTGGAAAATTGGTGGAAGTTTGGCGAGTGATGACTAGGGGCTCAATTAACTTCTTTGTTCATTCTTAATTGTTGCTAAGGGTATTTCTAATCCTGAATATATAATCTTTTACTAACCTTTAACATAACTTTTTATACATTTTGAATTTTATAATAGTATGTGTGTTCTAAATTCTTGACCACAGAATAGCTGCCTTTCCCGTTGGCTTTGTTTTCTGGTATTCCATTCTGAGAGTCATTTTCTTTGTTTCCACTTCTGACAACATGTATTTACCAAAGACTGCCTACATTCTAGGAACTGTGATAGCTATGGAGACACTAGGTAAAAATGAAGACGTAATGGAAAGATTTGCAGTTTTGGAAAAGTGACTTCAGCTTTTATACCTCTTATATCTGTAAAATCAGAGGTTTATTAGGTAAAAAAGAGATTAGGAAAGTAATCATTAGTTTGGTGTTTTTTTTTTTTTATCACAGATTATCAAGGATAGGGTACACTTAGGGATTCAGTTGACTTGACTAGAGATAGAAGACATTCATTTTACAGGAAATTGCCTTGGGAAGAGTCATTTTACTACTAATATTGTGGAGAATGTTTTATTGTTAATAATATATGTTAAATTACATACCTTGCTTAAACAGAATTCTTTACTCCAAGAGCGCTAGTTGAAATGAAGATATTGGAGAAAACAAGACATTTGAGGGTGTGAAGAAAGAGGTATATGAATTCAGAGAGAGAATACAAGTAAAGCAGGTATCAGATAAAAAGAGAAAAAGGAAAAGGGAGATTGCTGAGAAAGGAGAGTAGGATCCAGAAAAATAAGGGAGAAGATGAAGAAAAAGAAGAAGATACCAAAAAGCCATCTGAACATGGTTACACAGATTGAATAATACCAAAGTAACATAGAGAGATTCGTATGCTTTTTCCTTTTGTTCAAAAATATTTCTAATCACTTCATGCATGCTGATTGCAGGTGCAACAAAATGCTCCAAAAAAAGATAAAATAAAAACATTAAAAATTGTTTTTTTTTCCGTTATTTAGGAAAATAAAGAAAAGTAAGATAATTGACACCCCTGAGCTTTTGCAAAGTCATTTTACTCTTTGCTAATAAATAGGAGAATAAAGTTAGGTTAGAGATTATCTTTTATTTAAATTTATTTTTACTCTTGGAACCACGTATTGGCTAGATGCATCATTGTCTTTGCAGTACAGAAAGTTGGTGCAATTCTCTAAAACTTTTAGATATTCCAAAGTACTAGGAGACAAACAAAATCATAAAGATCATGCTGTAATTCAGTTTCAGAAGTGTTCGCTTGTTAGGCTTCTCTGAATCATGACTAATCATTTAGGTTCCTTATGCCCATCTTTCAAAGCTCAACAAACAACTTGTAAATAAAAAAAATAAAAAAATAAAAACATTTTTATTGATAAGATAAATTCAGATACATATGTACAAGCATGAGTGAAATCAAGAAATAGTTACAAAAGTGAAATAGTTCATGTTTATTTAGTATAGAACTATAACAATCAAGATGTAATTTATTCCAAACACTAGTCGTATTATTTTAGACAAGGCTTAGATACAAAATCTAATGTACTGAACCTCCCTTTCCTTTTAAAAATAATTCACAAATAAAAACCTCAAAAGTATTAATGGTGAATTGCCAATGATTTCAGAATTGATGGAAGTAGAAAGTGAAATGCCATTCTGAAATTAAAGTTTTAAAAGAAAAAACATACTTATTAACCCTCAAAGAAATGTTCAACTTGTAATTGGTAAATGTACTCAGATGACCGTGAATTATGGTACATTCTCAGTTACACTATAAAGTCTAGAGATTTAAAAGTGAATTAGGTTACATTCTTTAGTCTTGGTGCCCTAACAATAAACCAGAACTCGTTTAGAAGGGATTTTAATTGAGGGTTTTATCTTAATTCTGAAAGGGGACATCTAAGAAGTAGTTTGAGCCTTAGGGCCAAAGAATTTAACAGGAAACAGTTCAGACTCTGGCTAAGGGTGATTAACCTGAATAAAATCCATTTTATTTAGGAGTGCAAGCACCTAAAATGGAAGAGGTAAGGAAATAAGCATCATCTCTTTTTTGAATATATAAAAATGTCTAATCTATAAATGAGTTGGAAAAGCTTTTCAGTTTCTGTAGAAAAAAAAATTGTGCTTAAGGAAAGCTTAGCTAGCTGTCATATTAAGCAAAAATATCTATAGTTCAAAGATACTATTTTCACATGGTTGGTTAATCTAGTAAAAGCTGCTTTGCATTTCTGAACTACATTTTTGAAGTGTTTTGGCTGCTGCTAATTTTTTTCTTTTGAAAATTAATCATACTGAATGCAGATATGTATAGCCACTAACACTTTTAATAAGTATGTGAGGCATATTGATGGAATGACAAATATTGACTATTTTTAGATAGTAAATAAGAAAAATTAACATGTCATTCATTAGATTCTTTTTTTAAAACTCACATCGTGTTGTGAACATTATTGACTATTCAAATTCTACAAATATAACATTTAATAAAACAAACTTTTACAAACTTTCATATGGACGCAAAAATAAATTGTAAGGTCTTATTTTAAAATAAATTACATGAATAATCAAGGAGAAAATGCTCTTCTTAAATGAGTGTATCTATTGACTTCCTAAGATGTCACTGGAGCCTTCCCATCTTAAGTCAATGTGGCTTTCCAGTCATTACTATATGTTTATTTCTTATTTGAGTACATATATATTTGCACTTGAAATGTCCCAAGTAACAAGGGTAGGCGCTGGGGATGTTATCCTGAACAAGGCAGAAACTGCTCTTATTCTGTGAGCAAATACAAATATAGTCTATTTGGGAAAGTTAAATTAAAATAAAGAAGCATGGCTTAATGATAGACATGATATATGATATAACATGGAGTAAAGTACACATAGCAGGAACACCTAACCTGGTCTAGGAGAGTCCACAAAAAACTTTCCAAGGGAAAAAAAAATCAAAGTTTTTTGGGTTTAAAGAGTTTAGGCTGTTTTAGTTAGTTAAGGGAAGTGTGTGGTGATGACAAAATGAACCAAAATATATCTAAAAAATAATATTATTTATAATTTACAAAACAATTTTAGTCTGGTATTCTTGGTTGGAATAAAATATGTAGTTTTAATTTAAACAGCCAGAGTATCATTTAGAGAATTATGGCTCCTTATTCATGAAATTATACTCCAATAACGTGGAAGACACTGCACAGCTTGTAAAACATACTTCTAGAAAGAATATGTAGGTTGCAAAAATTAACCAATTAAATCAAATTTGAATAATGAAACAAAACACAAAGAGGACTCTCTCTGAATGATGGAAGCAGGACAAACTCTAACATTTTTTTGTGCATATTGATGTTTTATTTTTTTAGGTATTTTTTTATTAAGCTTATTGGGGTAACATTGGTTAATACAATTATATAATTTTCAGGTGTACATTATCATTTGACATCTGTATATTCTATTGTGTTTACCACACAAAGTCCAGTTTCCTTCAGCTACCGTATATTTGATGCCCTTTACCCATTTCGACCTCCCCCTACCTCCCTATAATTGACTCCCTTTACCCCATCTACCTCTTGTCTCCTCCCCCACTCAACTAGTAATCAATGTTTTCAATGTAAGAGTTAAGTGAGAGTTATGGAATGACATTAATGCCAAATAAATTTAATGCAATAAATAATTCTAGTGTTTTCAAAATATATTTCGTCTTTGAAGAACTCTTTTGTGAGCCCTAGGGAGATGTTAATTATTACTTCTGCAGTGCTGTAAAAAACAGAAATTTCTTATTAGAGTTCTAAGAAAATTGTTTTTATTATGCTTTAATGCTTCAATTTTAATGTTTAATTGATTTAATTAGTTTCTTCAAAAGCATATACATTTAAAAAATAATAAATTTAAACAGGTTTCACAGTTTTGGAAAAGTTGATAGTCTTCCATTATTGGAAATTAAACATACCCAAAAGCAACTTTGTGAAGTGTGTATGTGTTAATTGGGACATTAGAGGATGCATTTTGGTTTGTGCTTCTCAGGGATATAAATAGCAAAGCACTGTGAGATTTAGGAATCTCACGGTGTGTCAAAGTGTATGTTTATTGCATGTATCCCCGGCTGGAATTTAAGCATCTTGGAGGCTGGAAGCGTGTATTATTCATCTTTAAAACACAAGCACCTAGCAAAGTTTATATTTCCTACTTGATTTCAATAAATTATTTTGAATAAAAGAATGGAAAAATACATTTAATCTATAAAAGCAGTTTATTTAGATCACTCATAACGTATAATTTATTTTTACTTCAATTAAGACTTAACCTACTATGATTTTTGTCTATTAAATGAAATGCTAAGTTGAGAGTTCACACCAGGATATACAGAGTAGGTTATAACTACTTTTGAGTAAAAAGTAAAGGTCGTAAGTTTTCTGTAAATCAGTGCCAAGTCAGGACGTGCATTTTCCAGAAAATTCAATTATTTTGCCTGTAAGTTTCGTCAGAGCAGTACATCTATTGCTAAAACGTAGTAAATAAAGAGTGAGTATTGAGGATGCTTCTACAGTGTCTGTGTGACTTCATCAAAAGAACTCCTGAGCTCTACTTGTTTGATGTTATTTTTAATCTTTTAATTTTTTAAAACACACTGTCAAAAATTCTAGCATTTAAAAGTGCGCCTTGACTACCTGGCATTTTGCGTGTAGTACTTTATTATGCTACACACAATGGTTGTGTCTATACCACATACTGAAAAAAATCTTCAAGCTGCACAGGAATAATGCAATATTAACTCATCTCATTTGATCAGTTACATATCATGGGTTAAATTATATCTTAATGAAAATATATATAACTTTATGGAACCAAAAGCCTTATATTTTTCTTTTAGACCAAAAGAATAGGTACTGTATGAAAATTAACATTATTTTTAACTCCAGAAATTACCTCAATAGTCATTCAAAACATTTTAGATTGTATAAAACTATCTGACTTAAAAATAAATTACATGTATGTGTCTCAATAAGTATCTTTGTCTATATTTAAAAAATCATCCAAGCATATATATGATTAATGGAGTTATTTTGTACCCTCTATTAGTACAGAACGTTGAGACTTTGCTTTAAATTTTGCCAGTCTTTAAGTTGAACATATAGATGTATTTTTTAAATTAGCAATCAAGTAAAATTCATAAAATGTTTCAATGTAGTAAAAATTACTGAAATCATTTACTCTCTGATATATATTTTTAAATTATAGTCATTATTTCACTGAAGAAACCACAGTTAATAAATTTCAAGATTATAGAAGTGAAGTTAATTTAAATTCATCCGAACAATTGTCTCTGAAGGCTTATATGTGTTCCTCCATATTATAAAAGTTAATTTTTCCTCCTGATAGTCATTTGTAGATGAAATTTAATTTTCATCTAATTTCCAATCGATATTGATGATGCCAAGTTTTTTTTGGATGCTAATAAAATTTTTGGAATAATTTTCTTTCAAAAGTTCCACCTTACCCATTTTTTTTTCTTTTAAGAATAAAATATAAATCTAACATGTAGTAATACATCCAGGCAGGCCAACCTTCTGAACAAGGTTAAATTAGAATTTGTCCATTCTTCCTTCAATGTCATCTGCAGCCAGAAGGCAAAAAAATTCTCCAGTGCTTTCTTTGAACCATCAACCAGAATATTCCCTTAGTTTGTATGAGGCTAACACTAGTCATGTCAAATGTTCTTTCCCCCAGACTCACAGCTGCATAGAGTCAGCGTTTTCAGATGCTTTATCCATGTACTCTCTACTCTTTTCTCCGTGGACTATTTTATATTCTAGGACTCTGACTCATTTCATTATTATTTTTGTCATTATGTCTATAAAGTTTAGAAGCAGAATGTATCCCAACATAATTTTAGTAATCAGTTCAATGGGCTAATTTCCGTAATTTCGTTTTTAAGACTCATAGGCAAAAACAAAGATTGTACACATTAATTTTGTCATTGGAGACAAAATATAATATTTAGAGAATAAAAACAAGTTCAATTTGAAGGAACTTTATTGAAAGAAATATCAGTTATAAAATGAATGAATGAATGAGTGAATAAATAAATATAAATAAAATAACATAATGGAAGAATCACATCAAGTTTCGAATTCATCAATTGCAACTTCATCTTGTTTTAAACTCATTGTTAGTATAAAATTTAATATATGTTAACTTACATTGCTGAAGTTGTAATAATTTATCTCAAATATATTGTTCATTAGGTTTAAAAACAATATGTCATCTTGCATTTTATATTAAACTTAACCTTGAATTAGTCTTTAATGGACTTTGGAAAGGACTACAAATCAATTACCAGTTAGGTCCTTACAGAGATTTTACAATTAAAATTTTACACATGCACACATATACAAGTGTGTCACATATATCAATATATGTGTATATGTATATCATTAATAAGTAAACCTGTGCATAAATTATGTACATATGTTTACACACACACACACACACACACTAAGAAATGGACAAACAGTTTCAGTGCAGTGCCTGATTTTTCTTCTGCTAAATATGAACTGGTTGCCTGCATCACCTTTTCAAGAGACCTTTACTGAGTGCTTCACCTTGACCTAATTTTTGTTACTATTTATATATCTTATGTAAATCGCTTTGTAATCTAAAACTACCTGAAATTTTCTAGCGTCTCTATCTATCTATCTGACATCAATATCATCTACTTTTATGTTTATTATCCTTCAATTTCAATGCAACCTCCATGAAGCAGGAATTCTGTGTGTGTGTGTGTGTGTGTGTGTGTGTGTGTGAGAGAGAGAGAGAGAGACAGACAGACAGACAGACAGACACTGAAATAGCCAACCACTACAACAGTACCTAGAACATGGAGGTCACTCAATAAATACTTATTGAATAAGTAAATGAAAGAGTAGTAGTTAATTTGGCATTATCTACTCTTACATATATCATATAGCATATAATGTTATATATTATAACATAAAACAGGAAATCTATGGTATAGAGTCCCCATTCTGAATATGCTTTTTCTACTTTTACCCCCTGAATTTGGTCTTTGACCCAGGCAAAACCAGAAACCTTGCCACAGCTCTTTCCTGTGCATCTACGAACTGTATCCAATCTGCTCAGTGAGTGAAGGTATAACTCTTGAAGGGCTGTGCAGTGGGATTTGCAGCTGCCTTGTCTTCAGCATTGTTTCTTACCTAAGGATTTAAAGTAAATAGTAGGAGATAAAGGGAATTTTGGGAAATCTGTAGTATAGAATTATGAAAGCCTAGGCATTTTCCTGACTATGAGATTAAACATTCAGTGTTCACCTAGAAAAAGAAAATTTTCTCTCTGTCAGCTCTGACCAACATTTAATGTCTGCTATCCTGGTACAAAAAAAAAAAAAAAAAAAAAAATGGAATGCATCTTTTGGGTGTTCATTTAATACAGGGAACCCTTACAAATCCTTATAAATGTTATGCCTAGGGCTGGATGCCCCAAAATTTTTCACTTTCTTGGGCTTAAAACTTTCCTTCCTTCTGACATCCCTCGTAGACCCAGAAAGCTAGCATGGGATTGTATGGTAAAGGGAACAAGAAAAGCCATTGTATTTTGTAACTTCTGAACCAGTATTCTGCTTCTGTGGAATTAATCCTCTCACTCTTGGTCTGTCTCACCTTCTGAGAATGTTGACTCTGTTCCATATCATGCTTGACCTACTGGACATACAAAGTATGAGGGGAACTGGGTTATGTGCATGGAAACCTTCTACTAAATATCTGGAGAGTGCTAGAGGGCTTTTTCATTATAGCTTGTTACAAAAAAAATTAAAGTTGAATATTAGACAATCTTGACCTAAATTAACCTGTGCATACGCGTGCGTGCCACTTTTACATGCACGTGTGTGTGTGTGTGTGTGTGTGTGTACAAATTACATATTTGAGAAGGAAAATGAGTTGAGGCCAAAATGATGAGATCCTGAAGTGAATTTTAGTCATGGCAGGAAGTTTGGATTTTAACTCGAATATAATAGAAAGCCACGATTTTTTTTTTTTTAGTAGTAATCATGAAGAAATTATTGATTTTAAAAAGAGCTCCTGAAAATTAGGGAGTTGAAAGAGTAGGGATAAGTAAAGCTGTAAAGATATAAAGGTCAGTGATTTTTAATCAACACAATTGACACACAGTATATAATACCATGCCACCCAGAGACAGACCCTGTCTATATTCTAGGGCAGAAGCATGATATAAAAAAAATCTAATGAAAGTGTATAATACTTTGTACATAGAAGCCATTTGGTATGTGTTTATTGAAATGATGATGAATGAATAGTTTCAAGAACTTCTTAGGAATTGCACAAAGCCCATGTTTATTTGCAGAAATGGAACACTGAAATGAGGTCTTTTTTGTTCTCTGCTTTCTATTTTAAACAAGGATTATCTTAAATGCGGGAAAGTATTTTGAAGAACTATGACATTCATTTAAAATTCTAATATAAAGTTCTAATAAAATGCCATCTAGTTAAATAATATAACTAAATAATCGTTTTTAACATATCTCTGTGAAGCCAGTCTGATATATTTTTTGAAATAATATCCTACAAAGAATTTAAAAGAAGGATATATACAGATATTCTAAATACACGCAGGAGTGTGTACTTAATTTCCACTTCGGGGTAGATGAATGCAGGATGGTTGCAAAGCATTTCAAAAAAACACATTTCAAAGGAGATAATGTATTTGAATACATTTAATCCAGCAAGATGTTAGAAAATAAAACTTGGTCGCCTCTCCAAAATAAACTAATATCTCCTTGAAAAAAAAACCTCTCGAGACTTTGGAGAAGTACTCCATTACTGAAAAGAAACTTGTGTGAAAAATAAAGGTCAATCTGGAGAAACTCAGTTTTTCTTCTGTAAAGCTAGGTGAGCTTTCTTCTGGAGGAAGTGGGTGAGTGGGGACACCAAGGGTGAGTGAAGCTCTATTTTATCCTTCAGATTTCTGGACGGTTTCTTCAGGCAAGTAATTGCAGAGAAATGAGTTTTCTCACTAGCTAGTAATTTTTCTTACTCTTCGAACTATGGGTTTCAGATCAGTCCTAGAAGCTTTTTTTGCTAGTTACGCTTACTTTGTCTTACAACTAGCATGAAGCCTCTTTGACAAAATGAACATGAAGGAGCACTATACGGCTTTTAGGGCTGGGAATAAGACCTCAGGGCTTTCTTCTTAGGTGTATCCATATTATTTTCTCAGATAGATTGCTTTTAGCTTTTTTTTTTTTTTTTTTCCTGAAATTACTTTTTTAGCCTTTCAGTTTGGGTTTCTGATTAAGAAACAAAATTTAATCTCTAGGTTTCTAACTTGACTAATTCTAAGTAAGCCTGTGTTTCCCACACTTCCAAATATAGTGCTTAGTTTATTCTGTTGAATTCTATATACTAGGCATGTTAATAAGAGATCTCCAGAGAGGAGATATTATCCAGAGACTTATTATAAGGAATTGGTTTACATGATTATGGAGTCTGGCAGTTCCCAAGATCTGCTGGGTGCGTGGGTAAGCTGAGGCCCAGGAGAGCCACTGGTTTAATTCCAGATTGAAGACCAGGACTCCGAAGACCCAGGAGAAATAGATATTTTGGTTTGAGTGCAAAGATAGGAGAAAAACCTGTTCTAATGCAGTTAGGTTGAAAGAATTTTCTGTTACTCAGAGGAGGTTCAGCCTTTTTGTTCTAGTCAGGCTTTCAACTGACTAAATGTGGCCCACCCACGTTAAGGAGGGCAATGTGATTAGGAATGGGTGTGTGTGTGGGTGTATGTGTGTGTGTGTGTGCGCACACATGCACATTTTATTACTTTAGAGCAAATTACCAGTTAAAAGAATCTAAAAATTAAAAGGGACAGAAGAATAGCCAACAAAGCTTATTTCATTTATTGTTTTCTTCAAAATTAGAGTCATCAATACATATTCTATATAAATAATATAGTTATTATACTAAAAATAACATCTAATATTTATTCAGTGTTTGAAATGTACTAAGCATCAAGCCCATTATTTTATATTGAAAATTAAGAAACTATTTTCACAACTCCAAGGCAGACTGATACACAGCCAGAGTAGGAATGAAGGCCAGACAGAGAGGACCAAGGTTTGAAGCGGGCAGATCTCCACATCTTCCCTTCTGTTCTGCACAAAGTGTATAGGTTTGGCCCAGAACCTCAACAGGACTATGGTTTCTATATACCTGAAACTTGCTAAAACATGGCTGAAATGAGGCAGATCCAGTGTTCACTGGAAGGAAACTCTTTAATAATTAATGTGGTCCAACAATAAACAAAACCCATATACTTCCTTATCCAAGCATAGCCTGGAAAAGCACTTCTTAGGTATGTTACAGAGGACATTCAAGGACTAGAGGAAATCCATAGTTCCTTTTAATTCTGAAAACCCATCAAACATAGAAAAAAAATTGGGGGGTAAAAGTTTAGTTCAGATATTTTCTTTTATTCTTTTTTCCACCTTTCAGAAAATCGTTTTGACACTATATAAGAGGAGACTTAAAAAATGTAAGGTAAATTCTGACAGTTGAATGATTATGATATACCAATAGGATCAGTCTTGGTAAAAAAAAAAAAAAAATACCGTTCTGGTGAGGGAAGTAGACAGTGAGAAAGCTTTGCACATGTGTAGTAGAGGGCATATGGGAAATCTCTCAATTTTGTTGTCTACCTAAAACTGCCCTAAAAAAAATCTTTTAAAAGTATAACTCCATTGGTCCAATCATTTCACTAATTTCACTTATAGTAGTATATTTTAAAGAAGTAATCAGAGAGATAAAGCCTTGGGAGCGAAGATATTATTTACTTATATATTTTAGTAGGTTAAAATATAGCAATAACCTAAATATCCAGGCCTTGAGGAATAGTTTAATAAATTATGGAATAACCATAAAATTTAATGCCCAGAAGCCAGTGATAATGTGCTATAAAAGATTACTTAATGCAGTAGAAAAATGTTCAAAAATAATGCCTAAGTTAGTTTATTTGATCGTATATCTACTCTATGGGTCAGTTAAACCACCCCTAGTATTTAACCAAGAGAAATGAAAACATATCTAAAGATTTGTACACAACTATTTTTAGAAGTTCTTTATAATGTCATCTCCACTGTCTCTTCCAGAGTGATTTTATTACATGGCTGGATCCTGAATAATGACCTATATAGAACAGATCTAAGGATAGCATGGCTTTTTGATTGCATGTATGAAAAGACCTTCTCTCACTAATCTGTAAAAAGTATATAGATCATACTCTGCTCAGAGTGAATATATAAAGCTACCTTGATAATGATGGAGCTACCTTTCCTCCATCCATCCTGTTACTGTATTAAAAGAAAAGAGACTACAAGAGCAAAAACATCAGTATACATATGACCAAACACCCTGCCAGATTCATCTCGTACTGGAAGAGGCAGTACGGGGAGTTCACCACAAACATGGTGTTGAATAAGGAGCTTAACGGTTTTATATAAAACAGGTACCACCCTAGCCTTTTTTTTTTTTTTTTTTTGCATTATCTCCTGAGATTAATTTCTCTGGGATTATGGAGACTGAAGACCAGCCATCATCCTGTGTATAGTGGATCCTCCTTAAAGGGAATCAACTGTACAACATGGAACTGACTCTGCAGGCAAAAGAGTTACAATGATCAAAATGACCTATGAGGAGCCTCTCACCCTTGAGCTTTTCATTTTCTAAGCAGCATAAATTACCTAATTATTGAACTCTTGGGAGTTTTGAAAGTGGAAATTAGTGGGTAACTTGATAAATCCAATAAACTAATTTTCGTTAAGGTGTTAATGATATATTGACATTTTGCAAAAGCTCATTTGTTACTGACTAATGAAGTCTTAGACATCATTTCTCATTCAAATTTTCTGTCAATATCTAGTCAGATGAAGAACAATGAGAGTGTGCCAGATACAAAGTGGCCTTCATGGAGTGAGTATTTTTCATTATAAGGCTCTGCTTTAAAGAAAGTCTTGCTTTTAAATTGGTTCAAACATTGTTCAAGTAGTTGGCTAACCCCTCAAATAAAACAAAGAGTAGCGAAAACTCAGTCTCTGCCTCCGGGTTTATATTATCTATTTGAATTATTATATTTTCAAGTTTTGCAGTTACTTTGGAGAAAATTGGAGCTATTACAGAGAGCCAGAACCCGCAGTGTGATCATCAAAATGTTGGTATTTTCCTTTTTTTTCCTAGTTTACAATTACATATAAACGTACAATTTAGATTTTTATCCATACTCAGAAAGCAGAGCAAAGTGGTATCAAGATACTTTATGGATGAAGGGACGAGGTATTTCCATAGATCTTAGTCATAGAAATGTCATTTACCCCCATACTTGAGATCAGGCTCTATGGATGTGTATGTGTGTGTGTTTGCCTTGCACATGCTCACTTATGTGTGTGCCTTGTGTGTGCTCGCTTGCCTGTGTGTGTGTGTGTGTGTGTGTGTGTGTAGTAGACTCGTGCCAGGGAAAGGGCATCTAAATCTTATTTCTTGTATATTGTCTTTCTGTAAAACAAAAGAAAAAGAGAATTACCATATAAAGATATTCAAATTAACCAAGAAATTCTAGTCATCGAGGTGAGAATTTTGGCTCTAGAATAAAAGTAATTTACCTATTTCACAGCAGAAAAAAGTTGAAATAAATAAAAATGTGGGTTGTTGGGTATCTTCAGTTTCTCTTTTCTATTTCTGAGTAGTTCTTTCTCTGAAGACCATGGATAGCCCTATAACAAAGATAGTATAGAAGTCTGAACATGATTTAAAGATAGTAAATAAAATGAAAATCTATAATTTTCTTTACTAATTGCATGAGAAATAACATGACAATTCTGACTGAATGAAAAAAGAAGCCATATATTTCATATTTTTTAAAGGCTGCAAAGATCTGTGATATTTGCATATGAATTTCCTTCAACTTACAAGATCCTAGAGCTCACAAAAAAACCAGGCATAGAGAGAAAACTGAATGTAAAATTTCACTCCTCAAAAATTGTTCTCTTTTCATAAAATGATTTTTATAATATCTTTATTTAGGAGGACTCCATTACTTTCTGAGCTATTGTTTGAAGAAGTCTACTGAAAATCTATTATTCAAGTTGAAGACTGTGAGATTAAACTTACTACTTCATGGATAATAAGACATTTCTTTATCAGATATTCCTTTCGTAGAGAGACAGTTTACATTTATTCCATATAAGTTTCAATTGCCGTTCAGAAAATGTGTTCTTTGAACAGCCCTTGTTTCCGAATAAAAACCCATTTAAGGTGTCCTCACTGGGCTGCATCTCTGCAGACTGTCCTTCCTTTCACAAAATGAGCAATATATTTTATGAAAAAGAATTATATTTTTCTTCTTGTTCATTTCACTATATTTTTCTTCCATGGATATGAAAGGTGTGCTAATCTTTCCTCATCAAAACAATAGGAAAATAAAAGTTATAATTAGCCAATAAAGGGAAAAAATAATCTTAGAATCTATACACTAAGGAATTGGCTTGAATACACTATTAAATGATTTGTTAAGAAAAGCAGATTTCAATCTGTTATGTCTTTCTACTTATATCTTTACCTCATAAATTTCATAACTTCAACTATTAGGATTTTCCTTATATTCTTTTCTCAGTTTGCCGTATATGAAATATGAACTAGTCAATAATTATTCTTTAACCCTAAAATTAGATTTAAGATTATTAAGAGGTATATACTGAGTAATTTCTATTATGGAATAACTGAAAGGTTGAAAATAAGATAACAAAGGAAATGTACATCTGTATAAGCATTCTGGCAGTTTATGTGTTTCTGATCCAAACTGTTATTCTCTATAAAGTTTAGTAAGAAACATATTATTTGAGTTTGGGGCCATGTGACTACTGATAAAAGGGTTTGGTTCACTAATAATGCTGATTCAACCATGGTTTTGTTTTTAAATCAGTTTAATATGATAAATGTAATAGCTTTGATGAAAACAAAATGTTAGTGTATCATAGAGTAACAAGCATTGATTTTTCAGGCAGAACCATCTGTGTATGTTTTCCTGTTCTTCTGATGCAAAGCTATACAATCTTAGACAAATTAAATTCTCTAAACCCAAATTGCATTATGTATAAAGTGGGCAAATAATATCTACTCATTATTGTTGTGATGATTTAATGAGTTAGATTATGTGTATAAAGTAGTTAGCATATTACTGCCTTCTAGAGGATATAAAAAGGATGATTATTATCTGTAGCAGAGACATGTTAGCTCTTTGTCAAATTCACTTTTCCTCCTTTTAGGCAAACAAGTAGCCAATATTTTCCAGCTTTCCTTTCGTTAAGGTTTGATCATGTCATTGAGATCAGCAAATGTAATGTGAACAAAAATAACATGCATTGCTTCCAGGCCAGGCCCCTGGAAATTTCAATGAGAGATACTTCATATCCTTCCTCATTTCACCAGCATATGTAGACAAATTCAGCACCCTTAAAACTGTTGAAGTTGGTAGAGCCATGAGCTGGAAGAATTTGGAGTTACTCAATCACCAGTTAGAGAAGAACTATAGATCAAAAGTACCCATTTTGGTTTATATATGTGAGTTAGCATATCATATATTGATCATTATCTATTTTTTGTGCTTTTTTTTTTTCGGTTAGAGTAATTTGTGTTACCTTAATTGATGTGTTATTATCAACGGAACTATATACTATGCTATTTCCAGTGTCAATAATAAAATGAATAAAATAAGAATTATAACTTATGGCATAAATAATATACTGCTAGGTGCCAGGTATCAGTCTTCATAGATTATATTCCATGTTGTATCTTTATTAATGAAAGCCAATCACAAGCAAAATCTATTTTGGTTAATTTAAATAGCAGGTAAACTGAATGCAATGATACTAAGTAACTCAAAGAATCATCAGAGGAATTCTGGAGAATCAGAGTCAGAATATGGAAGGAAACCAAGGATAACATGGATGGATACTGAGATAATCATGCTAAGCAAAAATGTTAGATGGAAAAATTGAGAATCATAGAATTTCACTCATATGCGGGATATAAAACTGAAAACAACAAATAAGACAAACAGATAAAAACTCATAGACACAGATGACAGTTTACTGGATAACAGAGGGAAAGGAGGACAAAAGGGGAATAGGTAAGGGTAAAAGGGGTCAAATATGTGGTGACGGAAGGAGATTGACTTGGGTGGTGAACACAATGCAGCATACGTATGATGTACACTGGAAACCTATACAATTTTATTAATCAGTGTCAACCAATACATTTAATAATAACTAAATGAAACCAAGGTAAACTAGGCAGCCAAAAAATACACCCATCTTTATACAATAGGACAGTCTGAAGGGGATTCTGTCACTGGATGTGTGCCATTTGGTGATACATTGACACCCCAGCTGGACATCATCTCTGTAAAATGTTCTAAGACTTTGTCACAACACTAGGTTCAAAGCAGGTGGGAGCCTCTGGTAGACTGAGACAAGGCCACAATCAAGTGCATCAAATCATCGTAGCTGAGCAGAAGGCAGAGTTTTCTCTTTACTCAAATTTACACAATTTGGAAATTTTGAAAACACAATAGTTGAGAGTCTAGTAAGACAAAATCAATACAAACGAATGTAGCACTTTATTGTTTTAAACTCTATATGTTCATATACATCATTCTTCTTTTTATGGTTCCAAAATCATGCTCTGTCCTAACTCTTGGGCAATGGAACCTGGATTTATATTCTCCCCAAAGGAGGACACGAAAGGTTCCCATCAATATCTACATCCATGTCTAGGAACTCTTCCTCTGTATGTGACAAACTGTAATAAAAATTTAAAAGTTAACACCATCAGCACTTTTCACAGTTAATGTTGGGCAATAAAGGAAGGAAAAACTGGAAGTCAGTTGCAGACTACATTCCTCATGCTATAACTAGTCAATAAGCCAAAATTTGCGTTATAACATTTCCACTCTACTATCCATTTCACATTCCCTTTCCCCAGCCATCACTTAGGTTGGTCAAGAGATTTTTTGACTCACTTTATGATAAAAATCTGTATTCCCTTCAAAAATATGTGACTTTTGAAGTCCCACCTAAATGTAAGCTGAGGTCATCCATCAGCTTCTCTCACTCAATGTGGAGGTATCGGGTAGCCTTAAGTGGGTTCATTAACACAGTACACTCATCTCTGAATTATAGCGTGGACTTTTTTTCACCCTAGCAATGCAATGTGGTTGTTTTTGTTGTTGTTTTTTCCTTAAGCCCATGGATAGTGGTGCTAGCGAAGGCATGAGTGACATTTCAAGTAAAATGAACTTAAGTATGTATTCTATCATGGGTAAATTACTACTCTTCCATGCCTGAAGAGGTCTTATATAACACATGTGCACCTCTAGCCATAGTGATTGTAATAGGTAATATTGATACCCTGTATCAGGCACTGCTCCCGTTATCTTATTCAGTGGGGGTTACTGTCATCTTCACTATACATCTTTAGAATTACACTAGAGAGTGAAGCTGTTTTGCTACCAATGATACTTAACATCAGTTTGGCACTTCAGCAGCAGAAGAGTCTGTCTAGTCTTCTAAGGAGAGGACTATTGTTGAACTTAGCACATCTCCCTCTGCCCCCATCATGGGGCTTTTTGCTATGAATTCTCCTGGGTAACATCGGGTTTGCTGACTCACATCCCCAAAACCCAAAACAATTTAAACTATTGCACTTGATAAGAGTTTCTGCGGTGATTAGAGTGAATGGTGAACATTCACAAACTAACTATACATATTCCCATACTTCGGGCCCATTCTTATTATCGGTAATTCATTCTTGCTCCCACAAAGCTCTCAACTAATTTTTAATTAATCTCTCTCCGTGAATTGTTATAGATTATAACAAGCCAATTTTCTGCCTGGCAAAGTAAAAATGAGATATACTTCTTGATATATAGCCCCAGAGAAGTTTTAACATCTCTGTTTTCCATCTCAGATATTTCTGGATGCTACCGTAATGAATTAACTACATGGTAGGCTAGTGTTGGCCCTGCGTGTGTTGCCATTTATTATCAAGCCTTATACCATTTTTAAAATCTTTATTCAAATGGTCATAAGGAACTCTCCGTGAGATCATAAAGGTGGGTGGAGAGAACGTTGACACCATGGCAGGAGTAGGCCAGATGACAGCATGAACTCTCTGAAGTGAAAAACATGACTTCAGTCCCTGCTCAGGCCCATTCCTCATATACTCTCTCAGTTAAAGATGGAATCTTGTTGGTTACAGTCAATTGATGGCTCAGTGGAAGAAATAACAACCATGACAGCAGCTGAGCTCTCATAGTCACATGATGATCTGTTTCTAGCAAGATTCACTAGTTAATCAAGAGTTATTTCTTATGAGGAGAATAAAATCATAAGGATGTCTTCTATAATTCTGAGGCTTGCTATAAGCTCTATATGACCTAAGCAACTGCAGAAGATACTTTGAGCTTCATGAAAACTAATAACTTATAAGTCCTTAGTGAAAGAGTTAATGATTTTAGAAAGTGGCACTGTTTATACACCTTTTTAGGGTCAATACCAAAAAGAGTCAGAGCAGCACAGCCAAATGTAGCATATGTTGACTGCAAAATCCATAAGCATTTACAAATAATTAAATGGAGAAGCAGTATTTTCCACAGGCTATAATACTATTTCATAAAGAAAAATTAAACTTGAGCCGTATCAGGTAATTAATCTACTAATTACTCTGCTTATTTAGTTTCTTCAGCTATCGTTTACTGAACTTACTGGTTCTAGTTATCTTTTTTATCTTTTTTCCCTCTCTCTCAATATAGCCAGACTACCATGTAAAGCTAGATTCAGGCCCTCTGCCAAAGAGAGACTAACTAATTCAGAAGGGTTTCAGTTTCATAGCTCCAGAATCTAATGCTCAATATTCCCAAGACACTCTTGGGATTAAACACATCATTTTTCGCATTTCTGTTTAACTCAATCACTGCCATAAAATGCAAGCTTTCTTCAAAAAGTGTCTCTGATCTCATAAATCTAAAATTGTTTACATATCCACTCAAAGACTCAACCCTCATCCTCCACGCTCCAGTTAAACTATTCTAGTGTGCCCGTTGCTATGGACTGAATATTTGTGTCTCCTTAAAATTTATATGTTGAAACCTTATGTTTACATGATGGCGTTAAAAGCGGAGGAGGGGGGGAGGGGAATTTGTGAAGTGATTAGTTCACAAGGGCAGAGCTCTCATAAATACGACAAACACTTTTATCAACACGGCTCTGGAGTGCTCCCTTGCCCTTCCACCATGTGAGTGCACAGGGAGAAGGTTCTGCCTATGCACTAGCAAATGGGCTCTCCAACACCGGATCTGCCTGTGCCTTGATCTTGGGCATTGCCGTCCTTAGAACTGTGAGAAATAAACATTTGCTGTTTATAAGCCAATAGTTTATGTGTTTTTTTTGTTTGTTTTTTGGGTTTTGGTTTTTGTTTCTTTTTATAGCAGAATAAACAGACTAAGACATCCATGAGCTCCTGGATTATAATCAGCAATCTTCACTTTATTCTGTATTATTAGTTGATGCTTTCCTGGCCACTGGTCAGTATGTATCTCTTAAACATAAGTGAAAATGTGTCTGTCTTGGTAGACATACAGCTGTTTCTGAAGCCCACTGAAAATGTGTTTATTTTCACACGTGTCAAATACATCAGAGTACATCAACACACTCCTTACTTTTCATTGTTCCGGTCAAACATCACTCCGACTCTTTAATATTTGGGGTTGAATTTCAGCTTTACAAATAATGAAATCTATGAATGGTGCTTTTTGTTTCCAAAAATATTCTGAGTTGATATTGAATGAAATCAGAAACCATTCTGAGACAGACACTAAAAGTATGTTCTTCATTAAAATTTTAAAAAGAACACTGAAATTTAGGTCATGGTTATACAAATAACATAATGAGATTTTAATTAGAAATGTAATAAGTAGCCATGCTGTAAAATTCTCAATTTGGAAATGAATTAAAATATTTTAAGAGAAGTTACATGAAAAATTTCCAAAAGTATAACTTTAGCTTGAGTAAAGGTATATGTGTGTGTGTGTGTGTGTGTGTGTAAGTTATATATGTATGTAAATTATATATATATATATAAGTTATATATATATATATATGTAAATTATCCCTGAGTTGACCAATGTGGTCATTTTGACTAGTCATGATCATCAAAATATCTACTTCTATTAATTTCTTTGCTTTTTCACTGTTTCTGCTCATAAGCACCCTGCTCATAAGCACCGTCTCCAGTAGGTAAAAGAGAAATTTAAACTCTAGTCAACCTTGCTTATTACAGATTTATAATAAGATCAAAACCAAAAAATGAGCCCTTGCTATTCATGTTTTATTCATTAAGGAATCATTTGCTTTTTTAAAAAAACACATGATAACAACATAATAAGAATAGGCAAAGCAAGACAAAACTTTAATAGTAATTTAGTATTATAGTTCTCATACAGCCCCATTCCATGCATGGCGGTATCATTGAAAGAATAATTGTTTATTGTGGTAATAAGTACAATCTAAAGTGAAGTCACTACATTTGAGAATACCACAAAGATGCCATTATTTAAAAAAATATATATATCTTAAGGTTAGTTTTCATCCTTTTGTTATTGTTTTACTTTGTGTTTTGGAGGTTAAAACAATAAAGACAGATCAAAAGCACTGCAGACGTGGAAATTGTTAGAAAACATTTATTTAAGCAGTTAATGAGAATTCAGTATGACCTGCTACTTAATGTTATCCGTTAGTATTTTGTTTGTTTGTTAGTTTGACTTTTACATTTGGAAATGTGTCTATAAGGCATTACAGTGCAATGCATTCTCTCCAAAAACCTTCATAAATATTCTTTATAGCATTTTTGTTTGTGTTCCTTTCTATTGCTCCAATCTATTCATGTCCCTTATTCCCTATATACTTTAAATTTATTCATCCTAAATGTACTACGAAATCTATAAAATTCTGAAGCTTGAGTGTTACCGTATGAGACTTCTTTTAGCAGTTTCTCATATTATCTCATATTGCTTTTACTATTTGCAATAGAAGTTTTATCTGATTTCAATTTTTAGCAGTTTCATCTACAAACTAAATTTAAATAGTAAATTTAAGTATTATTGCATTAATATTTTTAATACGGTCATGTACTAAGTGACTGAGTTGGGTCTGTAACTTACTAAGGGTGTTAACGTCTTTTGATCTTCCAGACCTCATCTTGTCTGAAGGCCTTTATTATTAATTTAGTGGCTCTGGCTGAGAACCTTGAATTAAATTAATTAATGAAAAATTAAAATATAAATGTTACTGGCAGTATACCACCTTGATTCCTATACTTGGTTGAAAGGGGTTGGGGGAAATTTTGATGTTTTGCAATAGCTACTCTCAGATGATGTGTCTGAGTTGTGCTAAATGAGTTCAATTTCTCTTGTGATGGTTCTTTGGTGATGGTGCAGTAGTTCTGGGTGGTTGGTGATTGTTGATTGTTGACATTGCAACTTGTTCTGTCAGGGGAGAAGTCATAATAAATCAGTTTTCTCCTCCAAATTCTCAATAGCCTGAGGACTTTTTGTTTTGGAATGTTAAACTATGGGGGATGTGGGGCCTTTTTATTTGTGATATTAGGTGAGCCTAGAGAACTGTACACATTTTACCAAACTCTGGAACATTAAAATGACTTGGGTATTATGTGGAAAGTTTTCTAATGTGGATCATACCTTTTATGTTTCAGGGTAAAACCTAGTAAAACATAATGAGGTGTAGAGCAGTTTAAGTTTTGTTTTTCAGTGATTACAGAGCATGTAAATATTAAAGGCGTTTTTCCTCATGTATTTCACTCCTCTCTTTCTCACGTGTTGAGCATGTAACTGTCCTTATGCCAGAGTACACATACCTGAGTATCTGGGAAAGGAGAACTTCCTTTTGGTAACTGGGAGATGATTTTATTATTAACGTTTCACCATGTCTTATGCAATTGCATTTTGGAGAATGTTATACCTTAGATGCTCTGCTTAGAAAAATCAACACTTTTGTAATATCACTTCTGGATGCATAATGCTGCACTTTGAGAGGTGACATCTTTAATAGTGCAATGACAACAATATCAACCAGAAAAAGACTACAAACCAATCAAAATCCCACTTGGAGTATGGTGCAGAGTTTGAGAAGAGGATTTTTTGGAGTAACACTTGCAAATTTTAATACATGCCAACCACCCATATCTTTCCCTAGGGGTTTGCAGTTTTAATTAATTATAGATAACCATTGCCTACCTTTACATTTTTATCATCACAGAGACAACATAAGGCTGCAGTATTTGCCCAATAAGATGTTACACTATAAATTACCCATTACCTTTATGAACATAGAAATTGTATCTAGCATGTTGTCCAAAATTGTGATAATAGTGAAATAAAAATATTTATTTTTAAAAACAAACAACCAGAAAACTTTAATTCAAGGGAAATAGCATTTGGATAGCTTTGCCCTCAAATCTAGCACTTTGTTATGCTTGTGAATGACATGCATTAATTATTTGGCAGGTAAATATTTTAAACTATTTTCCTCACAGGTGATAGGGATATAAAACACTTAATTAATACATATGTGAATGCTAATATTCTCAAGAGTAATTCATTATCCCAGCATTACTTTGATAAGAAAACATCAAAATATGCGTGATTCAAAAAGTGTTTATTTTTAAAATAACCTGCTAAAATTATGAGCTATGCAGCAATTTCATGT
Organism: Rousettus aegyptiacus; assembly: GCF_014176215.1. Taxonomy (NCBI): domain Eukaryota; kingdom Metazoa; phylum Chordata; class Mammalia; order Chiroptera; family Pteropodidae; genus Rousettus; species Rousettus aegyptiacus. Next base: position 16,179,500 of record NW_023416285.1, read on the forward strand.
GCATCCAATTGCTAATCAGCAGTTTTTTATAAAAATAACATTGATGTAGTTAAATGGGCTTTGGGCTTCATCCTTATCTGCTATTTAGCATTTGACAGTTTACTCTCAAGTAAATATCTGCAAAGTAAAAACTATCTAAATAGAAGAATGAATAACATTATAATTATTATTGTTATTATTATTGTTGTTTTAATTTTGTGCCAATGGTATTGGACATCGAAATCAAAAGTGGAGAATTTTTTCTAAATTACTTAAAGTAAGATTTTTTTCTCAAATTTTTATTTTATTTCATCTTCTAGACTATTTAGGGTCCTATATACTTTAATCATTTTTTCCTCTTTAATAAGTCTAGGTTTTAGGAGGATATATATTTTGCATACATTTTATTTAACAGCAATAGAAAAAGTCACAAACTTTATTATGACTTCACTGTTTATTAAGTTGATCAGATAGCACAGCCAAATCCTCACTCTAATCTCATTATTGAATAGCAAACTAAACAAAACAAATAAAAAAATATAGAAATAAACCAGCACAGAGGGATACATGCTTTACCCAATTGAATTTATGCAAAGCATTAACAAATAAAATACCAAAGACTTTTTTTTCCTGAGATCTTTTATTTAACTTAAACAATAAAACCTTTTAAACATGGCAATTTCCCATGTATTTAAGAAGTGTATGAGTATGTACACTGTCTTTAAAGAAGAGAGATTGCTTAGACCAATGGTTCTATTTGTTTCCTTATCCCAAAAACTTTATGGATATAATTGTTAAGTATCTGAGTGGTTTTCTTTACTACTAAACCTCTCCTAAGGGTCAATTAAATTTAAAAAAAATTCATTTTTTGGAGAATTTGACCATATTCAAAGGATTGTAATTCATAGACACTGTGACATAGGCTAATAGTAGGATCTCAGATCACTGCTAAGGCAAATATCGTGAAAGTAAAAATTGCTCTTGGAAAACAAATTACCCATAAAATATAAATGTTGTTTTAAAAATTATATTTAAAAAATTTCAGATCTAGTGAGCTACACAGATTAACAAACTATATAGTGCTTGAGCCAAACCATCTGTCATCTGCCTGTTTTGTAAATAAAGTTTTATTAGAACATGGCCAGGCCTATTTCTTTACTTGAGTAGATGCAACAGAGACTATCTGGCCTACAAAAGCTAAAATATTTTTGATTTGGCCTTTTACAAAAAGTTTGGCAACCCCTGAATTAGATTACAAGAAAAGCCAAAAGCAAATTCTATGTATGACTTTCTGCTTTTCAGAGCTTTCTGATTTTAAATTCATAGTGATAAATTGGAATCGCTGAACATTTTCAAAATATTCTAGCTTGCCTGGAAGGTTTACTCCATTTGGTTTTAATGTTAGGTCTTTATAAATGTAATACTATGAATGGAGATCTATTTATTGTTTGAGAAATATAAAGGTAATATTTACATAGTAGATACTCAATACTATGTAAACTTGAACTTAAATCTTGCTTAGTACCTGCACATGGTTCCTTGGAAGATTTCTACACACATTGCTACTGCCTGTGATCTCTGTCCTGTGATGCATTGGGTGGCTTCTGCATTAGTGGCATGGCCTTTAAAAATCAAGTCTCAAGCCTTATTATGAATTACAACACAGAGGTATGGGTGTTCGCTCCAAGAGTTCAGATTCATAGAGTGAAAAGTACTCTCTATTATGAATCAGGAATTTGATGCCTATAATATAATAGATCTTCAACATGTCCTAATTAGAGTTTTAGCTTTTTCACTGGCATACAATAAGTGATCTGAAAGTTTTAGTTATTACTATTATGGTTATTATTATTATTCCTAGTGGAGAACTCTTTGTACTCTATCAAGGCTTTGTATTTATTCTCTTACTTAATTCTTCCAGTGTTCATCGAGTATCTAATCCTTATTTCTCTCTCTTTCTTTTACCCCTACTGTGTAATTTCTGAATAAAATACAGCAGGAGAAATAGATTTATTGTGAAATTAATGAAATTAATGAAACATAAATATCAGGAGTCTCACTCAAATGGACCCCACTCAAATTAAAAAAAAAAAATGAGGCAGTTGTATTTATTTGCAAATTTTTCAAAATACAGTATTTTACCTGAAATTATTTAAGAACACTGTCTCCTACTTCAAGTTCCTTTTATTATCTGTTGTTAGAGTGGTCTTGAGATTTTTATTTCCCTTAATTCAAGTTAAGTGATGGTGAGGTAAAGATATACTTAATATAAATTTATTGGGATATATTTATGTGGTTTATGTATGTATAGTCAGTTAGTTGGTTAGGTATGGCTCCTAAGAATACTTATGGCAGGCACTGTGCCAATTCCCCCTATATTAAGACACAGAAGTTCATACTCTGAAATATAATTGTGATAGAGTCAGAAGTACCAGATTGGTGGTGGAGGCTAAGTTATCTGTCCTTCATGGGATCCCCCTCTGGTGCCAGTGTATTTTATTGACAATTGAGACTGGTAACTACAACCAGAGAGCAGGTCTTTCAAGAGGTTATAAAACAAGAATCGATGTCTTTGATTTGAGTTTGATCATAAGTCAGTGTTTTTATGCATGAAGTCCAACTGAAACTGAAACTATATAATTATATTTGTTCCCCTAATTGACCTTAGTGCAGTTCATTCCTAGCCACTATTTTAAACAGCAATACCTAATTTCAGTAGGGAAATACTCTCTCTAGGAACACTCACTATAAATGTCTGGAAACTATTCATGTTTAAAACCTCAGTGTCCCATAAACATTTTCCTAAAACCAATTAGAACAGCCCTGTGTTTATTATTCGATAGGAGATGTAAGGATATATAATCACCACCGGAAAATTTCATGATCTGGAGTCCCAGGTCTTTGCTTTTTCTCTTTTTCTCATTTAGATGTTGGCCTAAAATGGTATGGATCATTCTTAAATGTGATTTCAGCTCAGCTACTGGCATAAACTTGGGACTTTGTGAGACTTTGAAAATTACTATTGTTAGTTCCGAAAATAAAAAATTCAAGAATGCTGACGGGCTGCTAGGTGCAAATCCGTATTAAATCTGCCTTTACCAGGTTTGCTTTAAGAAGATGCAGTACTGCATATGAAATGCAGGATTGTGGGATCCAAATAATCCAACTATGTCAAAACTAAACAAATCATCTACCATGGTTTCAGGTAAATACTACTAATAATAGCCTGTCTAGAGAATATTATCTATAGCAACGTGTGGACGAAATTCACCTGTGAATACATTAGTGTGCAAGTATAAATCTAGCAAGGTGTAGGTTCTGCTTACTCTCAGTCCCTAGGTTTTTAAAACTTTTTTTGATAACCTAATATACCAAGTTGAGATATGCATTTACTGACTAAGGAATTTCAAGCTTCAGAAATACTGGACTGCCAACTCCCCAATTTTTCTACTTCTTGCATTAATTAATGCAAACTGATATAGTGAATTAAATAGGGCTCCACTGGCAGTTGCATAAAGCACAGTATGCTTGCTATTTCTTCTATCATGGAAAAGCTGAATGTAGAAACTCAGGAAATAGGATGTTATAAATATCTCCTTCACCATCCCTTGCAAAAAGATTAAAGTCCTAGTGACAGGGAGAAGAGTAAGCTTTGGTTAGAGAAATCATCTTCCTATTAAAAAGAAATGTGATGTCCACTTTGGACTCTCTTTTTAATATTATCCTTAGAGATTTGGACAGGATTCAGAACAGAATAATGAGAATTATTAGCAGGGAAAATCTGGCGTTTTTCTGCTGTAGACTTGTACATAATTATGTCCAACACCCGTAGCAACTGATAGTTACATTTTACTTCAGCTGAAAGGATAGAAATTGAAGTGGGGACTTTAGTATATATAATCTCAAGATGTTTAGGCTTGATAAGAACGAAAATTAATTTAACTGAACATATGCAAAACATGTAACAATTATAATATTTGATAACTGTTTTTAGGGTTGCATTGTTGATGTATAGAGAAAGAGTGCAGTCAGACTAGAAACAATAAAATTTGAAGACTATGCCATAAAGTATTTAAGTTTCTGCATCTTCTCTGATATTGTTCTTTTTACTCATTAGTTCCTGGATTTGCTGCTATAAATTCAGGTGTCAAAGTATCCTTTGGTGCCTTGGCTCTGGTCTTCTTGATGTGTCAAAGTTTTGGTTGATCATGTCTAAAAATTTTGCAGCTCGGTATTGTTTTTTTGTTTTTCATTGCCTCTGACACCCTCAAGTCAGGAATATCAAGTTTCTAGCCATTGGTAGAAGCAGAGCTTTCCCGTTCACATCACAACATCGGAGTGACTCCATGTTTACAAAGAAATCCCAGAGAACCACAAATCCCTAAGTCTTATGTGGAATCAGTAGTGATTGACAGTTCTGATTTGGCAGTGCATTTTCCAGTAGACATTTGGTTTCTTTCGATTATAATCACTGATTATTTTGTAAACACCAGCTCTGCCACAGGCATTGTGCTAAGGGAATAAAACACAATGCTTTTGACTGGATCTGTGTATGCCCTGATACTGTCTTATTTAAAATGATGGCTTAGGTAGATTAGGTCAGGTAGAGAGGGAAGTTGATTCCCATAGGGTAAAATATTTCTCAATGGAAAGCCCTTCAGTGAAGAATTGCTGAAGACTATGGTGAATGGATATAAAAATTTCAATCTGTACATTAAGACAAAAGAAAAAAATATTGCCAGAGGCAGTTTGCAAAGAAATTACATCTGGGTGCAGTGAAGAGAATCCTAAGAGGAAAAGGTTCATTCAATGAGTGAGCTCTTTAGGGGAGCTATTATTTGATTAAGAAAGCTATTTATTTAAATAAAGTGCGCTATAGGACTCGTTTAATCCAGGCCCTGAAGGCTATTTTAATGGGTCTGAGGATTGCTTCTGCAAAACATATCTGATTTTTTTTTTATTACTGCAAATTTAATCAGAGAATAAACTCTTTTACTGCAAGATATGTTAGGCTTCTGGTCAAGTTGAGAGATCATGTACAAGAGAAGTTAGGACTATAAAGTCTAGCCTAGTCTTACATAGCTTTTCCTTTCTTCTTCCTTCCAGAAGATGTTAGGAGAACCTAATTTATTGAAGAACTCAGGCATCTCAAAAGCAATGGGAAAATAATATTGGATTTAAATGAGACCTGCTGAAAAAGCCACATCGATAGAGAAAGAAAAAAATAAAATCAAGGATCTCCTTTTCATCTAGATGTTACCTTTGATGTAAACAGTTAGCTCAGTCAAAAATGGAGACCACCATTGACCAATGTACAAATTAATCCAGTTCCAACACATATTGGAAAGTACATTTTAATCATAAAAGCTTTTAGAGAATTCTTAAGGGGAAAAGAACAATAAAAAATACACAATACACAAAGAAGACTGGCTATCCACAGTATTTGAAAATGTTCAAAAATGGTAATATATGGAACCTACGTTCAGCTTACGTGTCCTATTATAGCTGTCTGGTTGTTTATGGTCTCTGTCCTTTTTAGTTGGTGTCCATGCTATATCAGTTGTTAACAGTTTTGAATGTCATCCTGGAAATGAAAGTTACCATGTTTTCAAAACTGATAACTTGAACATTTATTTAATGTAAAAAACATATATCTATATATATCTATATATATATATATATAGATATATATACTCCAGAAAGACAAACGCTATATTTTAAAAATAGTTACATTTCAGAACTATTGGGTTGTGAGAGAGAACGGAATAGGAAAAATCAAGTTGGCTATATGTACTTTTTATTGCTTCGAGTATTTGGAACAAGAATATTTATTCATGTATTATTGATTAATTAAAATTTAAGAATATATGTATACAATGAAACCTATGAAATATAAGAAATATGCAAAATTATAAACCATAGAAATTAACTGTAGGCATTGAATAGTTTGTGGGTTATTTTCCATAAGGAAATGATGAATGAAATCTTGAAACGTTTGACACGTAACTCTGCTTGGTGATCAGTGACTTTAATTCATGTTCTCTGTGAACCAGTCAAGGTAGACACAGCTTCTTTTCCAAAAGGAAACTCATGACTTGTTATGAGGAGACAGTGAGCCCTTGGTAAGATTTACAAAAGTAACTGTTCATTCTCCATCCATATATCATAATGAAAACTAAGGTAATTACTGGTTAAAATTATTTAACATAACTCTGGCTGAAGAATGAGGTAGGGATAATTGGATGTTTTTAAAGGTGTACAAATAAGATTTAAAAAATTGAGCATGTGATCATATCTTTTTTCAAATTCCCTGAGAATCCACATCAGTGACACTTGACACCCCATGCTTCTTAAGGATAAGACCAAAGTACACACAAACCAGTTTTAGAAAATAGATATTTGAACCCTGATTTGGGATAATCTTCGGATAACACAACAGAAATTATTATTTATTAGTAATTGGTAGAATGGTACCTCGCAAGGACTTCAGCTATTTTCTAACATACCCAGGCAGCAGACAGAAATACACATTCATTATTTTTATCTAAGTATGTTATTTTAGGGTCCAAAGGTATGCAATAACTTTTATAATGTGTTTTTTAAAACTTGATGCTGTCATATAGTATATAACGTTTTGGAATCGGCCTTAACACAGTATAATTCTCTGCCTTTGGTATCCAGCCTAAAAACATTTTTCCCAGACCTGTATCTCAATTATCCTTATTTATTTTTTTCTAAAAATGCTAAAGTTTTATGTTTTGGATTTAAGTCTGTGATACATTTTGAGTCCACATTTTATAAGGTGTTAAAAAATGCACTTTTGCTAAACATCAGTTGGACTATTTGTGTGAGTCTATTTCTGGGTTTTCTATTCTCTTTCATTGATCTATGCATCTATCCAGCTGACAATATTACACAGTTTTGATGACCTCAGCTGTATAGTAATTACTGAAATCAGGTAGATTGTTTCCTCCTACTTTTTTCTTATTTTTCTAAATTGTTTAAAATATTCTTTGTTTTTCCATATGAATTTTAGAATAATCATGTTCGTATCTACAAAAAACCATTGATATGAATTTGATAGACATCTTATTAAACTGATATGCCCCTCTATTTATTATGTCTTTGATTTCTTCCAATAGAGTTTTATATTTTTTTTAACACATAAGTCCTAGAAACATTTTGTTGGATTCTCTCTTAAATATTTCATATTTTGAAGCAATTATGTATAATATTACATTTTGAATCATGTCTAGATGTCTATTGCTACAACTGGTTTTCGTATGTTTATCTTGTGACAAACTTTCTGAATTCAGTTCTATAAGCTTTTGGTAGATTTCTAGGGAATGTCTACATTGACAATTATTTCATCTGCAAATATGGACTGCTATTAATGACATACATGTCTTTTATTTTCTTTTCTTGCCTTATTGAACTGGACAGAAGAATAGTGGCCTTCCCTCATTCCTGTTTCACTCTTCCCAATCTCTAACTCCTGTCTCTGGAACACCTATCAAATAAGCTCTTTTCTCAGATTGTGATTGCCAGTGGGAACCCAGTATAGGACATATATTTTACAGGAGAAAAAAACATTAGAACAATACTATATTTCACCTATAAAAAGCAGTGTATAAATAGAGTTAAAGCACTAATCATTTCTGCTAACACGGAACTCAATGGCTATTTAAATCCTATCTAATATCAGAATGAAAATATTCACCAGGACATAAAATAATAGTAAAGCATTTTACAGATGTTGGACAATTCACTTTTTAGGTGGGGATGCAGGAATTAAATGTGTAAGTACAATAAATATATAGAACTATAATGTCAAATATTATAAGTTTAAATTCAGAAGACTAAGGAAGAAGAGGGAAAGGAATTTCTTTAATAAGTTTGGGGAAGCTGCAGAGAAGGAGAAATTACATAAATTGCTTACGTAAGAAAATATATACAATAATATGTGAATATAAGAAATAATTATCATGTTATTACAGTACTAAAACATATAGATCTAATATGAATTTCAATATTCAACTTTTCTATTAGATTTCTTAGGACACAGTGAGAACATTAAATACTATTGAAATACTATATAGATTTGAATACTGATAAGTATTTAAACAAAAAAAGCTTAAAACATTAACATTTTTTTTTATCCCAAACATTTCGAGGTAAAATTTGGTCTTTTTTTCTTAAAAATAATTATTGTTAAATCAAATAATTGTTTCAGTAATTGCGATTTGAGAACCTGTCAAAGCTTTAAGTTGTTCTATGAGAGCAGAATGAGTCAAAAATTTTAATATGTAAAATCTCATGCTTAAGGCACAGTGCTACTTTTTAAAGAGATAATTGTAGAAAGGCAAATAACATTTCTAAGATGTTTTTCCCCCCAACAATTGTCCCTTCAACAAGGTCTTATTGCACATGAAAACACTAAGGAAATGGGCTGTCAAAGCTTCAGTGAAACAATACCCAATTTTGAAGTATTGTCTCTGTATGTGTACTTATATTGTTAATTCTCCAAAGTACAAAACTATTTTCTAATCTACTAGGTATGACAGAAATATAAATGCTTTTCCTTTTTTATCATTTAAAGTAAGTTTTAAAAATAAAATTTCCTAAGACATTAGAAATAATTGTATGGTTATGATTTTTTTTTCCCACTGAGTTATAATAGGGCATATTGGATAGAATAACTGATTTTTATGTGAATAGAAATGAGAGAGAGTAACAATTTTAGAAACTGTGTTTAAAAGGAAAAAAAGCCAAAGGCAAAAGACGATACCAGGTATATCTGTACTCCTATGTCATCTTCTCCCATAATTTTTTTATTTTTTACTGTAAATGAAAAGATTTTAAATAAAAAGCATAATGCTAACAATTATGAGCCAAAAGTCCCAAGGTCCAGTTCTTGTTCTGCTCTCAACTTTTTTTGAGACCTCTGTACATCATTAAACCCTTCATGGTGTCAGCTTTCTCTTATGTGTGGTGAGTCTGGTTATTGCATTAGTTGATTACACATTTATGTTCCCTGTGAATATTACACACTTTATAAATTTTTGCTTATTTCAAGGAAATATAACTTTATATGCAAATTCATTAGGTTGAAAAGTAATTTCTGGGAGGAGAAAGCAGTTACATAACAAAAATTATAAATATCTCATATTTAAATCAATCTACCCAGACACCTTATCTTTAACATTGGAAGTTGGCAATCACTGTTTCTCTGAATAATCTTGAAGAACATATTTTTGAAAAATGTGTGCTTTAAAACTGAAGGTCTTGAATGTCTTTTTATTCCTAATGTTGTAATATGTATTGGCTTAGACATGAGGGACACACTGAGAGGTGGAGAATCTTCTAGGCACGTATGTGGGAACCACAGAGCAGTAACAGTGAAAACTGCATTTTTGATTCATAGGAGGTGTTGGGCCCCTAGTAGGTCTGAGTCTTTGGGGACAGTGATCTGACAAGGAAGAGTACCCAGAGGACTCAGCACCTTGCAGTCAACTGAGTAATCAACTAAGCTGACTTAGTCTTCGTTTCCTGTTATGTGTTCTTTATAGCAAGTTATAGATCACTTTTTTGTTGTTGTTCGTTTAATCAGCTAAGGCAGTTGTGAATTTTGTTCCATTGAATATAGAGGTTATGTAACAACCATGATTTCTTTTTTTCAAACTCAAATTTAAGGAAGTAGTCTGAAGCATTTATTTTTGAACTCAGGCATCCTAACTGCCAAGAGAAGTACACACAAGATCCAAACCTTTAAGCTGTGAGAAACTTTGTGCCTTAAAATTATAGGATATAGAAAATATATCCTATAATTACCCTATGTCAGATCCCTAACTTCCATGTAAGGATTAGCGTAATTTCATATTTTTTTATTTGTCAATTTCAAAGATTTATGAGCCCCCCCCAAACCCATTTTTTTCAACTCGGAGAGAAAAACAGCTATCTGCTTTATATTTTCAGTTATTTTTGTTTTGTTTATCACATAACTGTGACCATTTAAATATATAGTACTGCATTCTCAGGAGGTGTTATAGTTAGGAACATTTTTTACACCTAAGTGCTTATCCACATACATAAGTGCTATGAAAACACCCAAAGAAGTTTATGATTTGAGCTTTACTACATATAATTTAATCATGTTAAAAATTAGAAACTTTATTAGAAACTATTTTTAGATTTAAGCCCATGTATCAATTAGCTCTCATGCTGCATAAAGTCTACGAAAACAGTCCTTAGTTATCAGAAATGGGAGTCGCCTGTGACTACTTCCCAGCTTGTTAACAACTATTTTTTTCCATCTTTTTAAATAAATTGTTCATCACAAATAATTATACATTTAAAAAATGTACCCAGCATTGAACTTACCAAATAAAACACTATTGATACTTAAAATTCTAATTTATACTTTTTTCATCATATATCTCTTTATACCTCTCAGGGCTACTACTGCCCTTAATTCTGTTTCTATTATTCCCTTGATGTCTTTAAAAAAGGCTTTACCAGCTTTTAAGATTATGATGTTTAGTTTCACATGGTTTTGATCGTTATATAAATGATATCATGCCTTCTGTAACTCCTTTTTTTTTCCCAATTGATACTTACTTTTGTCAGTTTATCTATTTGCTTCATATAGCTAATTATATTTCTTTTAATTGCTGATTATATATTATATTTTATTATCTAGTTGATTATATTTGAGTCATTTTAACATTTTTTCTCATAAGAACAATTTGTTATATATATCTCTATAGGTACTTCCCGAATTACTGATCACTAATTTTTTCTGGAATTATTAAAATTATATAAAATGATCATATAAATTGAAAATGCATTGTTTATTTGAAATCAAGAATGAGGCAAAGATGGTTATTTCACCACTTTTTATTCAAAATTTTGCTGGGGGCAAGGAAAAACATAGAAATAACAGAAGAAATATACTCTATATGTGGATCTGTGTATGTAGGGAAATCCAAAGCCTCCTCAATACAGCAACTAGAACTTAGTATGAAATTTAGCAAAGTCAAAATATATAAAGAATACAAAAGAATCAGTTACATTTAAATATACAAACAGAACAGCTGGAAAACAATTAAAAATCTTATTTTTGGTAATATTAAGACTATAAAATACCTAGGAATAAATCCCACAAAAACAAATCCAAGATCATATCTTTGAAAATCGTGAACATTGCTAAAAGAAATGAAAGAGTAAATAAATGGCACCATACATTAAGTTTATGGATAGAAGACTTGCTATTATTATGAGGATATTTTTTCCAAAGTAATCTATTATAAATTCAACATATACCAATCAAAATTGCATCAAGACTTTTTGAAATTGATAAGATGATTGTAAAATTTAGAAAGCACTTGGAATTATCAAAACAATTTTTTTTTCAAATTGGTGTTAGACTTACAGTACCTGATTTCATGACTTACTATGAAGCTACTACAATTAAGACAGTTGGGCATTGGCAAAATCAGAGCTTAAATATAGATTACTAGAATAAAATATATTTTTTTCTTTTTTTTTTAAATAAATAATTTTGACAAAGGCTCAAAGACAACTCAGAGGAGGAAAATACAATGTATTTCACTAATGTCACTGAATCGGATGAACATATACTGGAAAAAAATTAAGACATAATATCAACTCTTACATCACACCATGCAAAACAATTAACTCAAAATATATCATAGATCTAAATATAAAATCTAAAACCTAAAGCATTAAAATCCTAGAACAAAACACAAGAGAAAAATCTTTGCAACTTTAGGGCAGGCAAATATTTCTAGAGTAAAAAGGAGCAAGAACCACACAAGAAAAAGTGTGTCATCAAAATTAAACCCTTTGCTCTTCAAAACACATCACTAAGAAAATTAAGTAGAAAGCCACAATGTGTGTGGGGGGGAGAGGAGAATATTCATAACATGTATACAAGAAAGAACTTGTATTCAGAATGCATAATTCAATAAGAAGACATACAATGCAGTAAAAGATTTTACCAGACTCTTCAAGAAGGAAGAAAACAAATACCCAATGAGAACATGAAAAGATGATCAAAACCATTGGTCATCAAAGAAATGCAAAGTAAAACCATAGCGAGATACTATTATATATCTATTAAAATGGTTAAAATTTTAAAAATCCAGAACGTGCTAAGTGTCGGCTAGGATGAGGGACAGCGGGACCTCTCCTACGCTGCTGAAGGTAAGGTAAAATGGCACAACCACTCTGGAGAACATTAAGCAGTTTCTCAAAAACTGGAACACATCCTACCATATGACTGAAAGAAGTGACTCCTTGAGTCAAGAAAAACAAGAGCGTATATCCAGACAAAAGAAAAACTCTACAAAAATGTTTATTGCAGCTTTATTTACAATAGCTCAAAAACTATAAACAATTCCACTGTCCATGAATTATAGTGTATCCTTACATGGGGATACTGTTCAACAGCTGAAAAATAACTTTTCCATGTCCTAGCCACCGTGAGTAGTGCTGCAAACTATAGGTATCCCACAAAGTAAATCATTTTGCCACTTTTAGCTATGATTAAAAGAAAGAAATCATTTGCCCTAGGGAGTGCTGCATTCCTAAACAAAAATTTTAAATAAGATTTTCGCTTATTAAAATTGCAATAACCTGCTTATACTCTAGCTTGACATAGTTAAAAAAAAAAAAAAGACTGTTCATCTCTTATTTTATACCCATTCCACCCTATTTTCTCCATTGTCCTTTGGCTGTTTTAGAAACTGCTTTTAGATTTTTATTATTGTGTCTAAAACACAAAAGCACATCCAAAAAATTAAAGAGGGCAAACCGTTGTATAACGATGGATGTGAAGTTTCCTAAAACATTATGTGTAATGAGTGAGAATGTGCTTGAAAACAAATATAAATTAGTCTGTGTCCTCCAAGATGTTAAGTCCAAGGCGAGGTTAGACACACAAGAGATTTATTAAGGAAAAAAGTCTGTGAGAGCCAATAAAAAGGGTTCTGGAAGCTAATGGGAGGATTGTCAGACCACGATGTGGGTCTGGCTCTTAAGAAGAACAATGGGAAAAAAAAAAAAAAAGGAGAAAGGAAAATCTTTGAAAACCACACAGTTATTAGAGAGATTTGGCAAGACTAATAGAATCTTTGAGCCAAAATTCCAAGTCAGAAAAATCAGTGTCTCTCGGAAAGTGTCTTCATTCATCCCCCTACCGTGCTTAGTTGATGGCCAGAAGTACCTAAGGGGAAATTGTAGTGTGGGCACAGATATGGTCATGGAGTGCAGAGTCCAACAGCTGAAATGAATTTCACGACAACGTCACTCCCTCCCTCGCTGCTGTAGGACTTGGTGTTGTAACACTTTTTCCTAAGTGCTCTGAACCCTCGAGAGCTAGAGCTTCTGTCTTAGTGTGTTTGGGCTGCTATATCAAGATACCATAGGCAGGGTGGCTTAAATAACTAACATTTATTTTTCACAGTTCTAGAGACTGGACATCCAAGATGTGGGTGCCAACAAGGTCTAGCGAGGCACCTCTTTCTTGTTTAAAGAGGGCTGCCTTTTTGCTATTGTGTTACCAGGCGGAGAGAAATCATCTCTCTCGTTTCACTTCTTATAAGGACACTAATCTCATTCATGAGGACTCCACACTCATGGCTAATTTACCTCCCAAAGGCTCCATCTCCAAATCCTATCGCATTGAGGAGTAAGGCTTCGACATGTTAAATGGGGTGGGGGATACAAACATTCAGTCCATATCACCTTCCAGTGTCTGCAGAGGCCAAACGAGCAAATTAAGTAGAGCTACAATAGAGACCGTCACCTCTGTATACCCAAGCTCTTTTGTGGTGGCACTGATCTCTGCTGTTCCTATCTCCTAGGATGCAATATGGTTTTAGATGGTTATGTTGCATGGGTTTGTTCACAGTTACAAGGTGACAGGAATATGGAGGCACCCAAGAGGTTCACCCTGTGTTACACATATATTCCTCCCTGACCCCATTATATTAATGCAGTTCCACATCCTGCTACTGCTCAGTGTTAATTACCACCTTCAGTCTTCTGGTCATACTGCTCACCGACCCGTTCCTAGGCACAAGGAACCCAGCGTCATGGCAACAGCTATAACTAGTAGCTCCAGGGAAACCTTATTCTATCCCCTATTAAGCATGCACCACTTTTGAGGACCAGAACCTACAACCCCACAGAAGCATACAGAAATGTATGATTTAGTGCATATGTTTTATTCTGAGGTATAGAATACCATTCTTTCTGAGTATCACCTCTAAATGTCCTTCAGCTATAGCTTTAGGAGGCCACTTGAGCACTCTGTAAGGCTGCTGCTGTGATTCTCCCACTTGGTCTTGCCACAGACGTGGTGCAACATCTATTCTTATTGCAGATACTTCCCAAACCAAAGGACCTGTAAGATCATCTGCCGCAAGTGCCAGAGCTGTTTGCAGACCCCCCTGCACCTACTGCAGAGCTCTTTCCTGCTCTAGATCCACGCAAACCTAGCGAGCTTCCACGTCACCTGATTCATGGGCTGCAACAGTGCGACCAGAAGTGGAATGTAGTATCCTCAGAGCCAATAAGTGCCTAACAGGTGTCTCTCTTGTTTGTTCCTGTCGGGACATGCATTATGCAGTAGTTCATCTTTTACTTTGGAGGAAACATCCTGATCCAACAGGACCCTCAGAAATGTCATTGGTTTCTAAGTGGACAGTTTCCTGAATCTTAGTGAATCCCCTGCCCTCTGTAACATGTGTCTCACCAAGGCAACCTGCACATAGGCCGCGTCTTTCTTGTTCTGTCCGATACAAATAAACTCGCTGACTTGATGGATCAGTGTAATGGCCTTTGGGGTATCCAGGAGGTCCAGATCTCTTCAGACTCTCTCTCTGTGTGTGTGTGTGTGTGTGTGTGTGTGTGTGTGTGTGTGTGTGTGTTTGTGTGTGAGAGAGAATGCAACCTGTTTCTGATCCTCTTTTGTAATTGAAGTTGAAAACAAATTTAACGAAATCAGTGTCCACCTACCATGTTTCTGATACCTTATCAATATGCTCTAGCCTGACATCACACCTACCACAGAAGTTATGACTGGGACCATGACTCGCTTGCACCTGTAGTCATCTACCTTCATTCTCTGGGATACATCCAGTGTCTGCAGAGTCCAGACAGGCAAATTAAATAGAGATACGATCAGGACCATCACCTCTGCATACTTTAGTTCTTTAATGGTGACACTAATCTTCGCAGTTCCCATCCCCTAAAATACAATATGATTTTAGATTTACTACTATGGTTGAGGAGAAGGGACTAGTTCTAAAACTTCCCCCTTGGTCTTTCTCAGTATGATAATTATTACACAAAAGCGAGAAACCCCATGTGGGATTATAAGCATATCGATTTTAGTTTCAGTTGTGCGCTCAGGATTGGGGAAATGGTGAATGAGTGAGTTCTTGCATCACCAGGTACACTGTCAACCAGACTTAAGCTAGAACCTCAGGTATTACACCCTTAAGCTCCCACTCCAATAGAAGGCTATAAAGAAGCTTTGAGTTTCTAAGTTATCAGACTTTGTGGCCAATAGCCCTCAAAATATCTGGGTATTCCCTTTTCCATAGTGTGTAATTACTAGAGTAAATGGCCATAGGTCTCTTTGTAAAAGGAAATGGTGGCAGGTTTTTTTTTTTCTTTCTTTCTTTCTTTCTTTTTTTTTTTTTTTTTCCTTTTATGAACATGGCTGCATGGCTGCTCTTTAGTCATAGGATTCTGGATCAGAAAATGGACTCAGTTCTGGGATCTTAGCGAGGGATCGTGACTTCTTTTTATTGGGGTGGCCTCTATGCCTCTTGATCTTGTATCTTTGCCTGCCTTCCTTCCTTCCTTCCTTCCTTCCTTCCTTCCTTCCTTCCTTCCTTCCTTCCTTCTTTCCTTGTTTTCTAAATTTCGATGTAGATGTTAAGCAGCACCTTTACTGATTATCTGTTTTTCCCCTAAGAATGATGCTTCCTCAGTCCTCTATGGATCAAGCCTCCTCAGTTTCCCCCTTAATCTTGCTGGTTGTGGCTTCCTGGCTTCCAGAGGTTAAGTGCAGTCACCAGGCCTTTATTGCTTCAAGGGTTTATTCTTTCCATGGATATTGTGAATCTCAGCTCTCCTGCAATCAACTGTGACCATGGAATTATACATGACTGGCAAAGCCTTTAGCTAATACAAGACCAAATACCTGACATGAGAGTTACATTGTGATCATAGATATCCAAAAACTGGCTCACTCATATTAACTCATGATAGTGTTGTATATAAGTATTTTGAAAATGTTTTCATTTTTAAAAAATTTTAGTTGAAAAATCATAACAATTTATACTTTTATTTTAATAAACACATTGATTATATAGGAGAAATCTTTTATAAAATTATAAAAGTTTTCAGAGAAGTTACCTAGGAATAGATCACCTAGAACAAATGTGAGTAACATGAAAATATTTCAAGTTCTATACAGATGAGTATTTTGTATTATAATAATTTTATATTTATCTTAATGTAAATTAGAAAAAATATATAATTACCACATTAAATCTATGATTTTATAGATATTAAATATATTTTTAAGTAAAAATGCCTAATATTTTTTTGTTTTTTTTTTAGAAACTTAGCAGTATACCATTATACAACTACAAGTTTGGTAAAATTGAAATACAATCATTTAAAGAAAAAATATAAGGTATTGATACAGATACAAAGAAATATTTGCTGAAGTTAAACATATGGTTAACCTATGATTCAGTAATTCTGTTTCTGGCTATAGATACCCTCCCTTTAAAAAAGTGATTATTTATTTCAACAAAGACATGCCCAAAAATATTACTAGCAACTTTATATGTGATTGTCAAAAAACTGCAAACAGCTCAGTTGATCTTTGCACACAGTGGGGTACAACAGCACAATGAGAAAGAACAAACTATTCTACTCATTAGAGTATGGATGATTTTCACAGGCATTGTTAAATAAAAGAAGCCAGATGCAATAAAAGCCCATACTGAATGATTCCATCTTTATAAAGTTCGAAGGAGATGAAAATAAACTATGGTGTCAGGAGTTAAGAGAGAGGTAAAGAATATGAACTCAGTGAGGAAACCAGGAAGCCCACTATGAGCTGAAAATATCTGTCTTGATCTGACTGGTAGCTACGCAGGTCCATACATATTAAACATTCATTGCACTGTACATTGTGCTATACAAAGTTATACTTCAATATAAAATAAGAACTGTAATAGTAGTAGTAGTAGTAATTAATAATAATCATCATCATAATAATAATAGAACAGCTTGCCAATTAGGGGGGAAAGAACAATTAACCTAAGTTCTCATTTGAAAACTAAGTTCTCCTAGTAAAACTAAGAATCAAAGAAGTTTAAGTGACTCGTTCGAAGGCATGCCATAACTTATGGAAAGAATTCAGGCTAAAGTTCCCATCTCCTCACTTTCTCTGGTATTTCCATGATTATCTGTTTTTCCCCTAAGAATGACAGCTCCTCCATGATAGGAGCTTTTCTTCAGTCATTTTGCACCATATAGATTGATTCAAAGAAAGCAACAGAATTGAGAATCACAAAAAACCTGGTTTTAGTATAAGTTGTAAAGAGAAGGATGGCAAATGTCAAATTTTGTGTTTTACTTCACTGAACAAGAACAACAAAGCAGAATAAGTCTGCATTTAGATTGCTGCGTTTATCTGTTTGAAAGGGTACTGGTCAGTGATGAATTGCACACATGTTAAAGGAAAGAAGTAGTTAAGGAAGGCAAAAAATATGTAAGCCCTGAAATATGCCTCCTGGAAAATATGGGGGAATTAATTGCATTTTTCGTTGCGGTGTTATACTTGGCTGAACTGGCTTCAAGTTTAACCTCATGCTTCTTGGATTTGCATCAATGCTGTTTTAACTGTTCTGCTCTAAAAATCCAGATTTGCTATTTTATAAGAGCAAGCTCCTATTTAAACATAATTAGAGAATGAGCAGGAAACAGCCTTGAGCACTGAAATTTCAGCATGTCATAAATGTCCAGCATCAAAGAAATTCAACAAAGCAGTTACTCTGGTGTGCTACCTAATAGGAAGAAAATTGGCAACCAGAAATAATTTTGGTGACCTCCAAAGACAAAGGGAGAATGTAGGAAAATGTATTAAGTATATTGCATTCTCTTTCTTTTTGCATTTAGCAGAAGAACTCTGAGCATTTAGATGCTCTAAGATTACTTCATAGTTAATTTAACACCTTGATAATGTACTTCTCCTTTCAAATCATACTTTGTCACTCCTTTACAACCTGCTTCCCTAAGATAATCAATTAGATTGGCGATGGCAACAGATGTTAAGTTTAGAGTTTCTTTCATACTGACATTTTTCTGAAGTATCAGAAATCTTAAATAATTTTTATTTAATTTTAAATCTAACAAAGACACAGATGCAGTTTAACAACAACATAATTCATTAAAAGAGCCTGCTTTCTCATATTGGAAATAAACATTTTTTATAATTTGACTTCAAAGGCAAATGGCAGCACAGACTTTAAGAGAAGGTTAAGTATACCTAGAAAGTTCTGAGCACAATGCATAACCACTACCAAGCTTGAAGTGTGCTGACTTTTTCCAAAAGTAAATACCCCATTGTGAGTATTATTCCTTATTGGACTAATTCTTTCCTTAGAACTGTTTGACTCTGGGGTAATGCACTTATCACTTTGGAATTGCCATGTATAAAAGAAAAAAACACAGAATTCTCAATTATATATGAAATAATTTGAGATA
The DNA here is from genome assembly GCF_014176215.1 of Rousettus aegyptiacus. NCBI lineage: Eukaryota > Metazoa > Chordata > Mammalia > Chiroptera > Pteropodidae > Rousettus > Rousettus aegyptiacus. Next base: position 16,198,298 of record NW_023416285.1, read on the forward strand.
TATCTCCCACATGGTCTTTACTTTAGAGACTTTTTAACATATTAACCTTCATTGTGATATCAAGAGAGGCATCTTGTCAAAGTCTTTATTTTCTATATCTATATTCATTAAAACTTTAATTAATAGAAACTTAAGATTCATGTGCCTCATTAACTATTTTTTTCTATGTTCCACTTTTAAGAGAGAAAAGTAATTTGTTAGAAGAAAAAAAATAATTTCAGGGAGTTATTATAAAACCTTAATTTCCATTCTCTTTTTCAAACCAATTGAGTCTTTCTATTAACAGAACTTACACACACACACACACACACATACACACACACGCACACTCATATACATGCATATATATATATATATATATATATATATATATATATATATATATATATAAAATCAGGTATTGTTTAACATAAAGGGAATTTGAAGACCACTGCCTTCAAAATGCCCAAGTCCAACAGCGGGAACAGATACGTACAAGCTACATAATTAAAGACTAGAAAGATTGATCAGTTCTACCTGAAAAGGAAGAAATGTGTTAGGAAAGGCTTAATAAGAAAGCCAATTTTTCTATTACATCCTATTTTTCTCTAATTATATTAATTTAAAGTGATTCTGAAACTCTGCAAGATGATATATCACCAAAGATTAAATAAAAATGCTCACTTTATACAGAGGAAGAAAGTATACTCAAAAATAATTATGTACTCTTAATAAATACCATAGGTAAGAAAATCAGTACTCGTTTGACAAGAAAACGGATCTACTACAACCTTAACTTCATATACCTGTGAAAGGTTTTCTCTTATATAGGCAATATAACACCTCTTATGCTATCGTCCAATTGAGCAAGAACAGCTCAAGATGTAATCATCAATTGACTATTTTTTTCCCCCTATCCCTTAAATGCATTCCTGGGGCAATGTTTTCCCATGTTACTGATTGAAATTAAATGTTAGTCTTGTTTCCCCACTGCCCCCCCCCAACCTCCCCATTTTCAAGTAATCAGATGTTCTCTGGACAGTGATTAATGTCTAGTCTGGTATACATTAATAATAGAATAGAACTTTAAAGTACATTGCAAGCTACTCTTAATTTCTGTCTTGAGAAGACGGGAGGGCAATAGTGGGAGAGAGGTTCCTTTGCTCTCTCCGCTTTATATCTCCCCTACATTTTACTACCAGCCTCTGACTCTAATGGTGTAGGGCCTGGGGTTGAGGGTAAGGGAAACAGAAAAGGGAAAGAGTTCAGTGATCAGGAAAGGACCGGATGGACTGGCAGTGACCTGAATGTTTGCTTTGGCTGGTGAAAACTTTTAATGCTGACTCTTTCTTTCAATGGTGTTGTATTGAATTCCTTGGAAATTCACTCACATGCCTAATTACAGGACATTTCACACATTTATTCCTTTAAGAGGACTGAAGACATCTCTCTTGGATGATTCTTTAAATATTCGCAAACCCTTAAGCACCTAGAAGTCACTCTTACTTGTTTATGCTTTGTTACAGAAGAGACCAATAGTTAAGTACCCAAGAGGCACACTCCTTTTTCATAATGTAGAGCCTTTCTGTAAAGTGCCATCTTAGCCAGAGGTTACCTTTCAGGGCATGCCCCTTTCATCTGTGTGGGTCCATGGGGTCTAAAAAGACTCAAAATATATCACTTCCAGATCAAAGTGAATAATTAGATGCGCCTTTCCCAGAGACCAGCTGCATAGGAAGAATTCTAAAAGTCTAGAGTAACCATGGAACCCTGAATGACTGCAAGAAAGACAGCCCTCTTCCTGCCTGCTTGGCCCTTATATGAGAAAAAAATAAAATTTTATTTAATAAGGCCTCTGAAAGTGTAGAGTTTATGTCTTTACAGCAACAATCAGCATTACTTTAACAAAAACATCCCTCCATGAAGCCCTCAGATACAGGGTCTGAGTATTGTTATGCCTTCTGTTTATTAATCATGGCCCAAATTTGGTCCAAGGCAAACTCTCCACATTGTCTTCCTTGATGAAACCTGGGCCCACAAGTTGCCCGAGGTAGCCACTTCTCTCTGGCCCTGCCGTCAATGCAGTTAGCAGTTACTTGTGTTCTGCACTTCCTGTTTTTCAGGTTGGACCCACTGTGATCTCAAAATTTAAAGAAAGAATTAATCAGCTTTCCAACCCCTACCTCTTGACAGAGATTTTGAGTCCAAAACCTCCCCTTTCTACCTATTTTTGTGAATCTTTGGCAAGTGACTCACAACCTACTTCTAAATATGTTGTCTATTTCTTGAGTCTGCCAATCACACTTTCTCAGAATCATTCAAAAATGACTTCCATGAGTTTACATCATATAAAGAGAAAAGATGAGACCAAAAGTGTCTGAAACAATGAAAGGAACCTTTTTTTTCTCCTTTCAGAAAATAGTGAGTGTGTTAGAATAGTTATGAGGAATGAAAATGGGGGGGGAAATTGGGAGAAAAAACGCTAATGTTGCATAACAAGATGTTTAAAAGACACTCATTAAATTTCATAGCATGTTTTCCAACATATTCTGTTGTTGAGTTTATCCTGTATCTAGGTTCTTTTCATTTCATGTAAGGTGAAATGAACTCTCCTCCACAATTTGTGTCCTGTAATTGATTTCTAAGTAGTGCAGGGTGAAAAAATGTTAACAGTAAAACAAAGGGGAAAAAACTGCAGGCACTGAGTGTGGGAAACCCTACCAGGAGGAGATATAGGTCTTCTTAATTATATCGAAGTTTAATCCTTGAGGCATCATCAACCAACCTGGCAAATCAAAACCCTCAGCATTAAGTTCAAGGACAAACAGCAATGAATTACAGAATGCCAGACTCCTGGCAATTTAGGCAATGGTCTCTTTGAACCCTTCTGCATCTTCTCATTTAGTTTTGTTACTAAATGAGGACACAAACACCTGTTCCAGCAGCAGGTGGCATTTGTTTATTACAGCTTTACCTGCTGGGTTTTAATCAGCCTGCCACTGTAGGAACCCGCTTAAGTAACAGTTTATAGGACCAGATTTTTATAGAGTGGTATTTTCCATGAAGAAGCAAAGTTTCATATAACACTTTTATCATACACAAAACACCATATAAGCGGCTTTTATTCCTCTATCTCTCTCCCCTAACATTTAGAACTACTAATTAGTGAATCATTTCACATGCAGCTTTGGAAAGCTAAGCTCTCATTTTTCTGCCTTCGGGGAGACTCTGTGTTCTGCTCTCATTACAAAATTCCTGTTTCTTAGGAAGAGACTAACCAGCCTCTCTGCTTGTGCTACTTCTCTTTTGTAAGCCTCAGAAGGATTGTTAAGGCAACTTCCATCATAGAAGAAAAGAGAAAAAGTAAATAAATAAAATGAATCAATAAGGTAAAAAAAGCACTGCGTCTAGATGAGAGTGAATCTTGGTACTGAAACTACATAACAACTCTTAAAAAAAATACATGAGAATTTAAAAATAACTTAAATGCCACAAGGTAAAAAAAAAAAAAAAAAGTTATGAGACGTGAATTTCCTTCATGATACAGAGATTTTTTATAAATGGGGTTCTTTAATTTTTTTTAGAAAGCACGTGGTTTTTCTACTTTTGGAAGGTGGTGATCATTCAGTTAATATCAGTAAACATTTGTGTAATTGATGACTAAAATAATGAAAATATATTAGCTATTCCGAACCTCTTCAGGACATTAAGTATGACTTTTCACTCATATTATCTTTAGTGCTTTGCAAAGATAGTACCAAAAGTAGAACTCTAAAATTTTCGAGGAGCGAATGAGTGAGAGTTCTCAAGTATTCACCTTTTTTTCTCTCTGCCTTGATTAAGGCTTTTGCTCTGATGTCGTCTTTCTATGGAGGCCTTTGTTTTTAACCTACAGTAGTTATTATCTATGCCATTATTTTTCTTTACTTTTTTTCATAACACTTATTATCTCTGACATATTATATATTTGTTTGTTTATTTGTTATCTCCCCCTACTTAATGTAAAATTTACCAGAGCATGGTTTTAATAATTTTGTTCACCACTTAACGTCTAGATCCAAAAGATCTACTGTATCAGGAATGTTCTTAAGTGATCGACAAATATATATGGAATGTTAAAAAAAAAGTGAAGTTAATGAGTGAATACATGAGCAGATAAGTGAATTAGTAAGTAAATAGACCAGATTAATTCTCACATGTTATGAGAAGCTCTTATGTGCAAAGAAATGAAGTTGTTGGAAATAGAAATGTGTATTTTCTGTGTTTTTGGCAGGATGGGACAGCAGAATAAAAGATTTTTTTTTTTTTTATAGTGGCTGTGCTAGTTTCTAATATTACCAGCAGTGCAAAGGGTCACCGCTCTCTACATCCTCACCAGCATTTCTCTCTTGTCTTTTTGATGATGGCCATCCTAACAGGTATGAGATGATATTTCATTATGGTTTTGATTTGGGTTTCCCTAAAGACTAGTGAGGTTGAGCATCCTTTCATGTACATGCTAGCCTTTCAAATATCATTTTTGGAAAATGTCTATTCAAGTCTTTTGCTCATTTTTAAATTGGATTATTTGCTTTTTTGCTGTTGAGTCATATGAGCTCTTTATATATTTTAGATATGACCCCCTTTTCAGTTATATTGTTTGCGAATGTTTTTACCATTTCATAGGTTGTCTTTTCATTTTGTTCATTTTTTCAGAAGCACTTTAGTTTAATGTAGTCTCACTTGTTTATTTTTTATTTTGTTGCTCGTGCTTTAGGGTCAGATCTAAAAACTCAGCGTCAAGACCCATGACAAGGAGTTTTTCTCTATGTTTTCTCTAGGAGTTTCATGGTTTAAGGTTTTATATTTAAGTCTTGAATCCATTTTGAGTTCACTTTTGTGAGTGATGTAAGATAGGGGTCTAGTTTCACTCTAATTGACTATTTTAAAACAAAAAAATGGTGCTGAAAAACTTATATAAGATATGAAAAACAACATAAATCAGAAATATTCGAATATGTAGTAAATGGCAAAAAAGAAAATAATAATTTATGAAGAGTGATCTTTAAAAATAGTGGGAAAAATGTGATAATGCCTTGAAAGAAATAAAAAGTGACTAATAAAAATTTAAAAAATGAAAGAAGAGATAAAATATGTGTTGGAAAGTGGCAAATATTTAATATGAGCAAGGAAGGTATTACAGATGGATAATAAGAGTCCTCAAAGAAGAAAGCCAAAATAAGAGAACAATATAAAACTAAGCTAGATTGCAATATAACTATCATGAAATTAAAAAAGAAAAACTGTTAGACAATATATTCAAAGGGCACACACACACAAAAGAAAGGACATGATGGGTGACTACAAATATCTACTCAGAATAAAAACTAAACTCAAAATACATTGTTTAAAAATGATTGATATATTTAGAAAGAAATATTTCTGACATCTAGACAAAAAGCAAGGACTTGCAAGAAAAAAGTATCCGATTATCCTCATATTTTTAAAAGAGCAATGCGTTTGCCATAAGAAAATGGAGAACTATATTTAAGATGTTTAAAGGTAGAAAATACCCAGGGAGTTTATATTGAATAAAAGGTAAAAGTAAATGTTCAATGATAAAGGATGCAGACAAGCTGTTATCCATATGCAAGAACTTGAGAAAGATCATGTACAAATACAGAACTTGAGCTGAGAACAGAGGTAAGCCAGGTTAGAGACGTGCGGTGTCATAATGGGATTCCTGGAGCAGGACCCCAGACACTGGATTTTCTTCTCAAGTCTAATACTGATCAGCAGTGTCCGCTGGTACATGTCATCTCTCTGAGCCTCAGCTTTCTCCCTATAAAACGAATGTTTTGAACTAAACAATGACTAATGAATGTTGCTTTCAGCAGTAAAAATAATGCCTTTTTATTGACATATTAGTTGCCCTTTTGGGACAGCATTTATAAAGAAAGGAGGTGATTATAAATGGAGAGAGATTATAAAAACAGTTGGTTTTAGTAAAGATGCTTTTTCAATATATTAAGTTTTCTATTTTCCAAAAGCCAGAGGTATTACTCATATTTTGGGAAAAAAAAAAATCTGACAAAGGTAATCGAAACATATATATTCTATTTCCATGTATATTACTGAGTAGGAAAAATCTTCAAAGATAAATATATTAAACAAACGTTAGTCTTATTGCAAATTGATTATACTAGTGCTAGGAATAGGTATATTTCTTGGTTTTCTTCATTTTTACAACCTTTGAAATTCTCTAGAAATTTTTACTAAGCTCTTCTTTCTTTCTTTCTTTCTTTCTTTCTTTCTTTCTTTCTTTCTTTCTTTCTTTCTTTCTTTCTTTCTTTCTTTCTTTCAAACCAAGGGCCCACAAACTTTTTCTATAAAGGAACAAATAATAAAAATTCTAAGAGTGAGACAGGTTAAAAGGGGTCAAATATGTGGTGACAGAAATAAATCTAACTATGAGAGGTGAACACACAATGTAAATATATGTGTGCCTTACTGTTAGAATGTACCCCTGAAATTTATTGGATTTTGTTAACCAATGTCACCATGGTAAATAAATAAATAAACAAATAAATAAATTCTAGGTTTGTGTCAACTGCCACCAAAGCATGAAAGCAGCATCAAGAAGTACATAAATAAATGGGCATGCCTGGGTTCCAGTTAAGCTTTATATGTAGAAACAGGCACAGGCTGGATTTGGCCAATAGGCTGGAGTTGGGCAATCTCTGGTTTATACTGCTGGAACATGTTAATTAAGAAGGAATTAAGTATATTGTTTCCTTCTGGTTCATTTCAGATCTCTTTACCTCTCACAAATATTGATTTTATACACAATATGCAGTAAGGAAAAACACTAAAATATGTTAATTGTTCTATATTTAACTTGATATTTAAACTACACTGCACCCTTCTTGCATATGGATTAAATATATATATATATGTATCTGAATATAGATATAGATATATATACTGAAGAAATTACAATACAGCGAGGTTAAATAATATAACCAAGGCCACATAGCCAAGCATCAGAGTTAGGATTTGAAAACAGAACATGTTTTATGCCATGGGCATATCCCCTCTGGTACTTTATTTCTGGATTCATTCGGAAGAATGAATCGAATATTAAATGTATGATTCTTCAAAATTCATTTTTTTTACACAAGATTTTCCCTAAGTATACTACAAGAATGTCTGTATTGAGTCTTAGAAAGAGAAAACTAATTTATCTTTCAATCAGGAAGAGGATTATGGTTAAAGAGATCATGCTAATTAGTCCAGAATCTCACCTCACAAACATTGATTGTTAAAACTGAAACTGTGGAACAAGACTGAAGTTTAAGTCAGCCTGTAGTTGTTGCTAAAGATGAAATAGAAGACCTATGTAGAGTTTTGTGTGAGATTTTAACATTCTGTTGGTTTGGGCTGTTGCTGCTTTCTCTCATTTTTGCCATTTTTCATTTCCCGGAGACAGAGTAAAATAAGTTTCTTTGTTCTTCCCTCATTATATAACAGGAGGGGGGAAAAAAAGATAGAAATCACATTATTTTGGACTTTTGTCTTTGTGTTTTATACCTGAGTAAAAATAGTACAAGATATAAAAGGAAATACTCTTATTGTTCTCTTACTACTTAACAAAATGAAGCATTAGAACCCATGTTGTCAAAGATGTAGCCATTTTTAAACATCTTTCCTCACTGTTGGGCTTTCTCTTGGGAAAACAAAGTCATCACAGAGTTCACTGCATACTTTCCTTTGTCAAAGCAAAGGAAGATTATTAAGAACTCATCTGACCAGAGATCCTCTCATTTGGACCATCTGTCTCTTTGTGCTTTCTTGAGGGAATACAATAAAATGACTTTTTCCCTTTTTCTCCTCATTTAGTGTTTTATGAGATTGCGTGTTAAGCCATGTTTTAAGAATTTGAACAAGCAGGGGCCCTGCCACTTTGAACATTTTTTCTTTTTTTTTTTTTTTTGCGCTTTCCATTTCAGTTGGGAAAATCACACGTATTTTTTTTTTCCCCCTCTAATACTATTAAGGGAAAAACTCTTAAGATTGCTGCTCTCAAGGCCAATTTTGTTCCTCATTATTGTTCTTACTTCAAGGATATGATCTCAGGATCGATGTACACAGAAGCCTAACCTGCCAGGTGGACATTTACAGGAAATTAAGTGACATTCACCCATGGCCAATTGCTTCTATGCAAAGGTGAAATAGTTTGCCTTTTTGATAATAAATGGGCAAGAAGAAGGCAGTGGGGTTGAAAAAGGAAGTTTTCAACCAATAACAACAACAACAAAATTTTAGCATATAAATATGTCTATAGGAAATTCATTAGTATTTATTATATGTAATAAAACAGTACTTAATGATTCCTAATGTATATAAAGTTATCACTGATATAATAGAAACAGCAGTGTCAGACCATAAAGTTATTTTATTTTTATTTTTTAATATTTTTTATTTTTCAATTATAGTTGGCATACAATATCATTATTAGTTTCAGGTGTACGACATAGTGATTAGACATTTATATATCTCACAAAATGATCACTCCAATCTAATACCTATCTGACACCATATATAGTTATTATAATATTATTGACTATATTTCTTATGATATCCTTTATATCTCCTTGATTCTTTTGTAACTACCATTTTGTACTTAATTCCTTAATTCCTTCCCCCTTGTCCACTTATCTTACCAACTCCCCTCCCATCTTGTAACCCTCAAAATATTCTCTTTAACCTTTGGCATTTCAGTTATGATGTGTCTTGATGTGGGCCTATTCGGGTTCATCTTGTTTGGGACTCTGCACTTGCTGGGCTTGCATGTCTATTTCCTTCATCAGATTAAGGAAGTTTTCAGTCATTATTTCATCTTCTGGTACTCCCTATGACGTGAATGTTGTTATGCTTGATGTTGTCCCAGAAGCCCCTTAAACTCTGCTCATTTTTTTTGATTATTTTGTTCTTGTTCTGATTTGGTGTCCTCCACTACCCTGCCCTCTAAATCGCTGATTCAGTCTTCAGCTTCATCCAATCTGTTTGATTTCTTCTAATGTACTCTTCATTGCAAGTATTATATTATTCATTTCTGACTGTTTCCCTTTTATGTTTTCCATTTCCATTTTTATATTTTCTATGTAAAAGTTCCCACTGAATTCATCTACCTTTTCCCTAAGTTCAAGTGAGCATCATTATAACCAGTGTTCTGAATTCTCCTTCTGGTAGATTGTCTCCATTTTGTTTAGTACTTTTTCTGGAGTCTTATTTCATCCTTTCATGTGGCAAATGTTTCTTTGTCTCCCCATTTTGGCTACCTCCCTATGTTTGTTTTTCTGTATTCCTAAGTCTCCCGGTCTTAGCAGAGTGGCTTTATGTAGCAGGTGTCCTATGGGAAGTAGTGGCACAGTCTTCCCTGGCCACCTAAGTGAGATTCTCAAGGCATGTCCCTTGTGTGATTTGTGTGCCCTTCCTGTGTAGTTGAGCATTGGTTACTGTTTGTACATCAATGGGAGAGATTGACTCTCAGGCTAATTTGTCCTGAGGATTGACCAGTGAGGGGATGACCCTATGGAGCAGGATTCACTTTATCAGAACTCTGTTTTCTGCCCAGTCTGCCTTTCGAGTTTATTCTCCTCAGATGCAGCCCTGGGTGGTGCTTCCGGTTCTGTCATAGGTCAATGTAGGACACTGGAGATTCCGACCCAAGGACCTCCTGAAAGTGGCCCAGCTGCAGGCCAGGTTCAGCTGCAGCCAGTATACATTTGAGGCCACCTGGTAAGAGTCATCAGGCAATCCTCAGATGGCTGTCACTTCTGCTGGGCTTATAGACAGCGCAAGAAGCCAGGTCGAGATCCAAGGCTGGCTGTGGCTAGTGCAGGCTTGGGGCTGCTCACCAAGAGATACAGGACACATTGAGGCCAGATGCTGCTTTTTTAGTAGTTTGTGAGCCTTTGAGAGATTTTAGGTAAGTCTTCAGCATGAGCAGAGACTAGACATTATATGGAATAAACCACTAGAGGCAGCTTCAGTGAGCCTGCATTTGAGAGGGGCAGAGTCTCAGGGAATCACGTGGGCAGAGCGGCCTGTGTTAACCAGGTCGATGGAGACTTAGATACGAAGGCTCTCTGTATCGCATGCTGGGAGCAGGGAGGGCTCAACAAAGGAACAATTTAGGATAAAGCTGCCCCTCCAGCCCTCACCCTGAAGCCTGACAACTCAGTGTCTTCTCTTATGTTCCTGATGCTTCTCAAGCAGCTGTCCCAGTGCTGGAGTTCAGAGTGAGTGTGTCTGTCAGTGAGTCAGTCCCTGAGCAGGCCTTTTAAGAGAAATATCTGCGACTCCCGCAGCCCTCTGCCTCACTCAGCCACAGTCTCCACTGGTTTTCACAGCCAGAGGTTGTGGAGACTTCTCTTCTGAAACCCTGGGCTGGGGAGCCCAGTGTGGGGCCAGGACCCCCCCTTCTTACTGCGGGGAGGGGTCTCTGCAGCCAAATTAACACCTCCTGATGCTGACCGCCACACGCGGTTGTGAACCAGCCGCTTTCTGTCTCCTCTCTTCCTGCCAGCCTTTTCTTATGTATGTCCCCAGTTATAAGACTTTTGTTCAACCAGAACTCGGGTGGCTCCCAATTATGGTTACTCTGTACTTTTGTTGTAATTTTAGTGTGGACGTGAGAGGAGGCAAGCACGGCATCTAGCTTCTGCACCTTCTTTGCTGGCGAACTCCTGTCTGGATTCCTTCTAAACATACACAATGGATCAGCAGGCCACCTGGAAGGGAGGAGGCAGACCCCAGAGAAGGGACAGGGGTGGGGAAGGGCCACGTTCAGGGGAGAGGGCAGCAGGAGAGTTTAGTGTCCTTCCATAAAGCTATTTTAATCGCCATCTTTTCAGTTTGGAAATTCCACACACCACTGCACCATTGTTTTGCAGCACAATTACAAAGGTGCTCATTATGATAACACTGCGCCTAAATTATTTTTAAAATTGCTTACAATAATAATAGTTTTTTTTTAAAGAATGTGTTTATGGTTATTAATTTTATGGTATTAATAGTAATTGTTGCACCCATATATTCAATAAGAAGTATTAGCCATTTACCATGTGCCATGCACTATTGCATGGCCTGAAAAAGTAGAGGCTGAAAAACAGGCCTGTAATTATAGGTCTATACTGTACACAAAATACATCATTTTTTAATATTAAAATACCATCCCATTGGTATTTATTCAATCTATATTTATGGAGCTATATACCAAGCATTATACTATAAGGATGCAATGTGATGATGAAGGAACATGACATGTAGAAAAACAAAGCAATACAGGCAAATAAATACACCTTGGACTTTAAAACCACTCTTAATTTTAATAATTTAGTATGTAATTATTGAGTAACTGCTATATACTAATACTCTGGTAAATTCTTAGACTATAATGTAAAACAAGAGAGAAGTGATTTCTATCGTAGGGATAGGTTATAGACTCATAGTATGATGCAAATAAGTGCAGGTGTCTGTGGGAACTTAAATGAGCATTTTTTAGAAGTCAATGAAGTCTTCTTGTTAGAAATGATTTCATTGCTAGGAGCTAAAAATAAGGTAAGTCGGTTAAGCAAAAAGAGGAATTAAAACTAGTTAGCATGTTTCAAGGTGATAATTCAGCACAGGAAAAGGCTCGAAGAAAAGAAAGAGCATAGACGCATTCATGGGGCCTGTTGAGAATCATGTGGTATACCTGGGGCTTGGATTTCAAGATGTAGCCTGATGCAGTAAGGCCATTTAGATAAGCAGAAGCTTGTTTGTTTATAGAGGTTCTGGTCAGTCATAATCTGCTTGAACTTCATACTGAGGATATTAGGAATATGACGAGTACTAATAAGACCATATGGCATAGTGATATCTCTTTGGGTGACCATGAATTATAAAAGGCTTTTTACTTGACAATCACCAAATATATCAAGTTGGGTCTTCACCAGTGACTTCTAAACTTTGTTATCCTGCCCTTTTGTCCATCAATGATTTATCTAGATATAGAACCCTGACTGCAACCAAACCTTTAGAACCAGTGATGAAGTAATAAAAACAAAACAAAACAAAAAACAAAACAGGTGTATCATCAGAGTTAAATCATGTTACTAGAATCACGCAGGAAACAAGTTCCAAAAATTCCTGCTTTTGAGATTTCTGGAGTGATCTTGATTGCTTTTCTTTCCTAATTTTCACTGTTTATCTCTTTGTTTAAATAAGTTACCTAAATATTTGCAGATTCCATTGTTGAATAATTGAGTCAGCAGCTGTTTCCCTTGTAAGCAAATAATTTTAACTACCAGGCATGCTGAAATGCTACCTCTTCCTAGAAATCTTTCCTTACTCCCTAAGTTTGATTTATCTATTTCTTCTCTGTGGTCACATTGAATCCTATGCATATTTCTACCATAAAAATCATCAAGTAGTCTTGTAATTAATTTTAATTCAACTTTCTTATGACTAATCTAAGCCATGACTTTAACTTCCTTGCGACCATGTGCTGTCTCTTGTTTATCTCTATTTTCCTAGCACTTAGTAAAGAATCTGGAACCTAGTACAAGCTCATAATAAAATGTTGGGCAAAATATTGATGAATGAAAACAATTATTTTAAAGGGAATACTAATCAAGAAACAATTTAGATCATATCAGCAATAACTTATAAATTCTCATTCTGTGGACCATATTCTTGGGGCAGAAAAGAAATGAAAGATTTGGTTGTGACCTTGGAGGCCCTTGCTTTTTCATTAAAATATGAGCAAATTGATTGATTAAGAATTCACTGACTGACAGGCAAGACAGACGTTTATTTCTCCCTATGGGAGTTCTGATCCTTCACTTATCAAATTCCATGTTAAAATCTGGTTTCTCAGGTACTTCTGCTAACTATGAAGAAATTTAAGTTTGATTATTTCAGATCTTTTTAACAGTTTATATTTCTTATTCTCAGTTAGTAAAATGGAAACCTGACTCTTATATCATTCTGAAGATCTCAATTAATATGAATCCATCGCCAGGATATGGTTAATTGGTAGTAGGCTATTAGGTACAGAAAGAAAAGAAAATGAGATTGGAGAACCAAGAACTTTATTTTGGGGGACACCTAAGTCACGAAGGTTTTCCCATCTCGTGAGGCCCTAGTAGAGGTCTTGTAAATTGTCTGTAATTATAACCTTTCCACATTTTTATGTGGACTATATTCCTTCTGATAAATCACACATGAAACATTAGGAATCGAGATGTGCAGTCCAGGCTGGAAGTGCTAATGGAGGTCACAGAGGGGCACTTTGCCTTTGGAGTGCAAGCTGTGAATTAGTACGGCTTATTCCAAATCAGATAATGGATGAGTAGGGCCAGAAGGAGCCCTGAGTAATCATTTTGAAAGGTGCCATCTTTATTTTATTGTTCCTGGTGACATTTTGCCTTTAGTGCACAATGGAGACTTCAAGAGGAAGCTGTTTTCACTACTCTTTTTTTTTTTTTTTAAATTACTGAGAGGATTAGAACACTTTTGTCCAATTACATCTCCTTGCTATCTGAGTATAGTCAGCAGTCAGCCTAAGAAAGTGATTGACAATGGAAAGATAATGTCTCACCAGGCCACGCTACCCTTCAAAATAAAAAACATAGGAAATGCATGTTTTTTCTGACCTTGAATTTCACTTCCCTGTTATACTTGGGTTTGAATTGAGCAGATATTGATTGCAGCCATAGCAGAAGAGAAAGTAGTAACAACTATAGGGATATCATTGAAAAAGGCCCTATGTTGGACCGAGAGTTTTGGTTCCAGTACTTCATTAGTTGCTTTCTCTGAGTGATCATGAGCAATGGCCTATGTCATTTCAACTGTCAACTGTAGTCTACTGCATTTGATACTTGATATGATTTAAAGAAACTTTCTGAAACTATTAAGAAAGCAAAAGTAGGATGTTTCAAATTACTCAGAATTCTAGGCAACAGTGGAAATCAATGTAAAGGAAGTTAGTAGATCATTCTTATAGTCTTCTAGACTGGCATAAGTACTTCATGTACATCATGGAATAAGAGCCTCATGAAAGCAGTATAAGTGGGTCTTATTAGCTCCATTTTACAGAGATGGAAATGGAGAGCTAGATGGTTTAGTTAATTTCCCTAAGATGGCCTAGCAACTAAGTGAAGGAATCAGGGTTTGAACCAAATATGGCTGTCCATGCACTAAATTGTAATTCTAGTGTCAGCTTTCGACAACACAAAAGTGAAAAGACTGATAAACAAGATAATTTTGATATCACATGAACAAAAGAAGGTACTAAGATAATTACTTATGCTAAGGGATATTTTTAGGTATTATTCAGTGAAAATGTTCTTTAACTAGGCAAGTGTAAGAAATCCTAAGTGAAAGAAATAAAATTTCTTTGCTATAGAACTTCCTATGGTCTTTAATTATGAATTATACATTTCTGAGACTGTGTAGAGGATGCAACATTTTCAACGTATTTGACTATGAAACATTTTGGAGAACCATTTTACAAGATTAGTTCTCTATGGAATATGCATTGTGAGATGCTTATATATGGGAAGTAAGAATGAATGACAGAAAAGATTCTTTGGTATTTGTACTGAATGAGGGCAGTTCACATTAATTTCAGAAATCTAGAAAAATATAGTCCTAGGATTTGGGTCTGAAATGTAACTTACATAGTTAAAAGATCACTAACAAGCAGTGTGACCTTGAGCAAGTCATCTGTCCTCTTGGAGTTTCCCTTCCTGATCATTCAAATAAAGGGCCAACAATTCAATTATAAAATTGTTTTCTATCAAGCATTGAATATGGATACCATTTTATCTTAAGAAGTGCTTTATTTATATATGATCTCATTTTTATTTCTCATTATTAAATAAGGGATGTAGTTATTTTTTTTTTATTTTATAGTAGATATAACTGAAGCATAGAAGGGTCAGTGACTTGGTGATGACTTGAATGATAAATGGCCAAGTTGGATTTTGAATTTGGGCATTTCAGCTACAAAACCTATTTTCTGGAAACAGCGTTTACTTATATGAGGCTAATGCCACTGTAAGTTGTGTAATACTTTGATATTAATGGTATTAAAATAAAAACACCTTGATGTTATGAAAGAGCTCAAATAACTTCTGATAGTTGACTCATATATATTTGTAAGGTATTTTAGATAGAAAATCTGGCTCATTGTTGCATAGAAAATCAGGAAGAAATTTTGCCTTGTATTTCATACATTTTGACAATTATAATTGGTAGGAATAATAATGAGAATAATGATATTCTTCAGTTTGATTTGTTAATGACCTATTTCCTGCCTATAACCTTACAGAAGAGAAATATAGAAAGCCCTAGAGAAGGGCTTTGTTGTTATAATATTAGACTTTTCTAATTTCTCTTTGACCTCTTTGAATCAGCTTTCTTTTCTGGGAATCTGACCAAAATTGTTCATCTAGTATTTTTGATATGCTCGAGGTATAGGAAAAGAGCCAAATTTTCAAGCTCGTTTTCTTAGCTCTTTTAAGTTGCTTCTGATACAAAGGCAAAGATGATTATACTTCTAAACAGAGAATAGGGCACCACACATGATATAATTGTGCAACTTCTCAGAGATGATCAGAGTCCCAAGGCTTCCATATTCCTTCCTAGCTTATCATTGAGTCATTGAGTGAGAAGGAACATTAGAGCTCAGATAGTCCAACAGTCTTATTTACAAATAGCAGCGTAGAGGAAGGAAGGAAGTTAGGGAGGGAAGGGTGTAGGAAAGAGAAAAGGATAAAAAGAAAGAAAGAAAGTGGAGAAGCAGGAAAAAGTAAAAAAAAAAAATTAAGATTGACATAATTATTTGCCAAGTACTATACTAGATATGTCATACATGTTATCACAGTTAATGAGTTTATGATTAATATCCAATAATTTATAGATTAAAAGGTAGGATTTCAAATACAATAAGTAATTTGCCATGGCCATGTTTTATGGAATAGTGTTGGATTAAAGTTCAAAATGATTTTATATCATCTGCTCTTCATGATGCTCAACACTGTTAGTCTTTCTCAAGGTCACAAATTAAATAACGAAAGATCTGAAATTTAAATTAGTTTTTCTTATTTCTTCCCTAGTGTCCTCTCCATTAAACCGTGCCTTCTCTTCTCCATGACACGTTGACACGTGTACCTATGATGCATGGCACAAAGATGGGCATGATCGCCAGTCATTGGATAATATGTCAGTCAAGAAAGGACAAAAACACTAAGGCGGAGGGGAGTAAGTAGTTCCTTTGAACCCAAATCTATTCCACATTTAGGGAAAGGGAAATAGAAATAGAAGCAGTTGTCAGATCGACAGACACAACCAGAGTGAATAATGTAACTGTTAATGTGAAAATTTAGGTGCATGTTTGGGCTATAGAGTGACTCAGTTTACTTTAAGTCAGATAATTCATATTAATAGCTTTTATTTATGTGATACATTAGAGTTAAATGTTTTTAAAACAGCAACAATTCTTATAAAACCTTGTGGGTCAGATTATTATAATCCTTAGCATAAATAGAAGAAAATGAAGCAGTGAAAATTAGAATTTTTATAGACTTAGTAAGTGGCAGACTGGGGCTTGAACCCAAGTTTTCTAAATCTAGTGTATTACTATTCATAGCCAACTTGAACTAATTGGCATTCATAGAACCTTTCACCCAAAAGGAGAACATTTATTTGAGGTGCACTAAGTCCTTCATCAGACAGATCATATTTGATTTCAGAGACATTCAAGCTTTACCTTAAATCTCATTAATAACTGTTTACTAATATTTATCTATTAATAACTATATTTATGCAAATGAAATTATTTATGTGTCAGTGCTTGCTCATACATTAAATTATGTTATTAGCATTAACTATATCACATTAGTATTACCAGGCACCCAAAAACTTTAAAATTTAGTGCTTTCAGGTGATAATGATACTGAAAACATACTGCCCAATGGTGTGACTATGTAATGTCACATATTATAAAAAGAAAACTTCATGATTTAATGCAAAGAGAAAACAGTGAGTAATTAGAAAAACAGATTCAAGTTATCAGAAATATTAATAATTTTTTAGACTTCATTACATTCTCTGAATTTCTTTAATAAAATCAACTTGTTTGCAGCACTATTAACTAGGATTAAGGATTGCATCATGAGGCCATGATATATAATACAATTCAATCTAGTTGATGCAAATTGCATGTGTTTGCTGTACTAGAAATGAACAATGTGGTAATATATTCTATGGATGAGAGTGCCGCTCATGCAATATTAAATACAAGTTTGAATTGTGTGTTATTTAGCTGACATAGCCATTTACTTACTTAGATAAGTCTATTTAACCTTTCTGAGCTTAAATTTCATTAAGTCTGAAATAGAAATTATAACATAACTAATTCCATAGAAGAGTAAATGCAATATGAGATTTTAAGTTTTTAGCTTAACGATTTTCTATAGCAAATCATCAAAAAGTACCAGCCAAAAAAAAAAAAAAACAACTAAATGACTAAGTTTACTGACCTCTTGGAGTCTATTTTTTTAAATTATATTCAAACAAAATATTCATTAAGCAGCCATTATATGACAACTGTGATAAAAATCTGAGAGCGTAAAGGTTTAAAATATGAACGATATTTATGAGCAGCCCCAGAAACCAAAATTTTGGCAAATAATAGAGCATTTATTGAGGATTCTAATATCTTATTTTTTTCAACTTGGTAAGCTTATTTTGTTGTTCTGTAGCTGGTTATTCAGGGTGGGTAACCGATGTGAAAATATGCTAATGTATAGTGTGAACTTTTAATTATAGCCAAAGGCAACCTTAGCACCATCATGCACATACGGTTTGCTTACTATGACAGTGTTCCCAAGTTCATGTCCTTTCTTTTGGTACCTTTCCAAAGGAAAATATTGAGAGGCATAATCAGCTTACATGACCTTGTATAACCTGCTTTGAAGTAAAAGTGTTGATTTACATCTGTGTGGAAAACCTTACCCTATCACCCACTTCTTACTCAGCCTGATGAAATACTGTTCATCTCTCAAGATTTGAGTCTTTCCAGAACCACATTCCCAAAGAATTTGTAGGTCTTTCCGTGTGCTCCTAATGCATGTTATGTATAAATTTGCAGCATTTATCATATGCATTTTATTTACCTTTCTATATTAAAGAAACACTGTTTTTTGATGGGTTCTTCAGAAGCAGACTATGAAATTGAAATTCATCCTGAATTGATTATTAAGAAATGTTACCATGAGAGACAGCTAAAGGAATAAAGCAAGCAAGAGGCGGGGAAAATATATATAAGCCAGAATGCAATTTCAGGTAAAATCCCAAGGATGATAGCATAAGACATTTGCTTAATATGAAAAAAAAAAATGATTTGGCAAAGCAGGTGGGGCTTTGTGTCTTTGCCTAGCAGCCAAGGATGACTTTCTCCAGTGCCATATCACTGAA
The DNA here is from genome assembly GCF_014176215.1 of Rousettus aegyptiacus. NCBI lineage: Eukaryota > Metazoa > Chordata > Mammalia > Chiroptera > Pteropodidae > Rousettus > Rousettus aegyptiacus. The sequence goes on from NW_023416285.1 coordinate 16,216,787, forward strand.
GTGATGGACCATCCTTTATAGTCCTGTTCTTCCCTCAATTGTAAGCACTTCATCCAAACCCATGAAAAAGAGATTGTGGTAAATGCAAACTCCTCTTGCCTCTGGGTCCCACAGCTATCTCAAACAAAGATACTGCATCCATGCTTTAAGAATTCACAACAATTTTAGTTGATTTTTTTCTTATATAGTTGTAAGATGGACATCTCTTTCTTCTATAAAACAAAATGTCAAATGGAAATGGTATAAATAAATATAACATCAGAAATGAAGAATAACCTGATGGGCTCTATTCTAGCCCAGCCACACTGAAGAAAGAATCAGTAAATAATGAAGATAATTCAATAAAAATCATCCAATCTGAACCATAAAGAAAATAAATAAATAAATATTGAACAAAAAACAAACAAAAAGACTCTAACAGTTTGGGATAACATTAAAGGGTTTAACATATGTGTAATCAAAGTCATTGAAGGAATAGAAGGAAGGGCAAGACAGAATGATTTAGTAGGACGGTGGATAAGAATTTTCCAAATAATAATAAAAGATCACGAACCAGAGATCTAAAATTCTCAAGGAATTCCAAGTAGATTATATAACAAATGAAAACAAAATGCACAAAACAAAAAATAAATAGCTAGATACATGATACTCAAATTGCTAAGAATAAAAAAATGAGTAAAAATATGAAACACAATTGGAGAAAATAGGAACATCACATTCAGGAGAACAAAATTAAGGATTGTGACGGATTTCTCATAAGAAACCACAAAACAAATGATAGGGAGTAACATCTTTAAATACAAATACTGAAAAGAGATAAATAAGTAATCTTTCCATCTAGAATTCTATATACAGTGAAAATACCTTTCAAAATAAAGGGAAAGAATTACATTTTAGAAAAACAAAACTGAGATAATTCATTAACAGCATACCACCTCTAAAAAAGAAACTAAAAAAAAAAATGTTTTTTCAGTCTACCAGACTAAAATGTAGATTAACACAAAAATATAAAGAACACAAAAAGTTGTAAAACAGAGGTAAATGTAAAATAGTTTTTCCCTATTTTATGGCTTATATATATTTGACTGTCTAAAGTAAAATTAGTAACAATATATTTTGGAGTTTATAGCACTTGTAAAATTAAAGGGTTTAACAACAATAACACAAAATACAGGAGAGAGGATGTTCATATACTGTTAAAGTTTTTTTATAATGTATGTGAAGTGGCTTAATGTTATTTGAAGAATACTGTAGCGTTATAGTAAGTCTTGAAGTCAGGTAGTGTACATTCTATAACTTTATTTTTTATCAATATTACATAGTATATTCTATATTCTTTGATGTCCTTTAATTTTATTAATTTCAAGTATATAGTACATTAGATATTTATATAGTTTATAAAATGATCCCTCAATTAGCCTTTCTCTCTCCTCTATCTCAACACCTAATCATTGCATGAATACTGACTGCATTCCCTGTGCTATGCTCCCTACCCCCCTGACCATCTATCAACTACTAATTTATACTTCTTTAACCCTTCACCCCTTTCTCCCAGCCCTCTAACCTCCTTTCCCTCTGGCCATCACCAGATTGTCCTCTTTTTGTGAGTCTGTTTTTGATTAGTTTTTTCTTTTCATTCTTTAGATTACACATATAAGTGAAATCATATGGTATTTATTTTCCTCTGGCTTATTTCACTCAGCATAATAACTTCTAGGTCCATCCATGTCATTGAAAATGGTAGGATTTCATTTTTTTAATGACTGAATAATATTCCATTGTATATATGAACCATAACTTCTTTATCCAATCTTCTGTTGTTAGGCATTTAGGTTGTTTCCATATCTTGGCTATTGTGAATAGTACTGCCATGAACATAGGAGTAAATAGGTCTTTATGAATTATTGTGTTGGTTTTCTTTGGATAATACCCAGAAGTGAAGTTGCTGGGTCAAAGGGTATATCCACTTTTAATTTTTTGAGAAACCTTCACATTGTTTTTCATGGTTGCTGTACCAATTTGCAATCCCACCAACAGTGTATGAGGGTTCCTTTTCTCCACATCCTTACCAACACTTGTTCTTTGATTTATTGATGATAGCCATTCTGACAGGTGTGAGATAATATCTCATTGTGGTTTTAATTTTCTTTGCTCTGATTAGTGACCTTGAGCATCTTTTAATATGTCTATTGGCCATCTGTATTTCCTTATTGGATAAATATCTATTCAGGTCTTCTGCCCATTTTTTAAATGGATTGTTTGTTTTGTTGTTGTTTGAATTCTTTATATATTTTGGATATTAATCACTTATCAGATGTATCATAAGCAAATATCTTCTCTCATTCAGTTGGTTGTCTTTTCGTTTTGTTGATAGTTTCCTTTACTATGCAAAAAACTCTTTAGTTTAATGTAGTCCCATTTGCTTATTTTTTCTTTTGTTTCCCTTGCCCAAGGAAATATGTCTAAAAGTAAATTTCGAAATCAACATTTCAACTTCTAAATCTCAATTGCTATTATTTTCAATTTTTTTTTCTTTTTTGTAAATTCATTGTTTACTTTCAAGTTTGGTCTGGATATTCAAGTGAAAGTAATTTCCTCAGAAGTTTGAAGGTTGTTCTCCATATCCAAATTATCAATTATGTGAGGAAACAGAAAATTTAGGTGTAACATACCTTAAAAAATTAAAGATATAGTAGAATAAAACAAATATATGATCTAAGAATTATGGAAGTATTGGGGTCCAAGAAAGAGTATAACAAATGCAGGAATAAAAGAAAATCCCATAATGATATTTGATACTTCAGCCAAGAAAAGTCAGTATATATAATAGTTCATTTAATTAAGAGTATAATTAACTTCCCAGGTACTTGAAAAAAAGAAAAATAATGGTATTTAAGGAAGACATTTTTGCACATTTAAAACAAGCAAAAATAGAATATAGTTGAATAGTTCAGAGTTAGGAAAGTATTATACATACCATTAGTCCAGACGATGTAAAATTAATAAACACAAAGGATGATAGAAGAAAAAGGGAGGGAACAAGAGAAAATGGGAGTGGGATGTGAAAGAACTCTTCTTTCTTTATGTAACCTGGAGTCAGAATGTACTACCTAAAGTGATATCATCAAAAAATAAAATTTAATAAAAGTAAGACAATAATAAATAATAGAAATAAAAATAGAATCTATAGTAAAATTTCAATAAATATGCAGTACAAGATTAAGAACAAGAGAGAGAGATGTTAGAGGATATAAATTAAAAGGTAGTATATCTAATTCTAGTGCATAGATTTTACATGAATCCTGATTTAAATATTTAAACTATTAAAAATATGATAATCTGTGAAGTAATTAAACTCATACAATATTTAATAATATTAATTGCCATTTTTAATATAATAATGATATTGCGACTATGTACAACATAAAAGAAATGTTATCTTTTAGATTCATATAGATAAAATAATATGATGTATGGAATTTGCTTCAAAATACTCTGAGGTGGGTAAGAATTGGTTGGGTGTATAAACTTGTGTATAAAATAAAACTTGCCCTGAGCTATGATTCTTCAATCTAATGATGGATACATAGATATTCTACTATTCTCTCAACTCTTTGATATATTTGAGATTTTCCATAGTAAAAGTTTAAAATATTACAAAACAGAGTAAGGAAAAGCTAAAGCAGAGTAAGTGAAATGAATGTTTCATTTTTTATAGTAGATATTGAATAAAGGTTCATAAACCAAGTTATATTCATATGAACATGTTAATTATCATGACAACTTGAAGAATGAAAAATAACATGTTAAAAGAGGTAGTAAAGAGAGAATTGTGTATTAAGTACGAAAGTATCAAGTATAAGTATGAGAGTATTTATATTTTTGGTTCTACTTGGATTTTTTTTCCAATTTGCATATGTTACAATTTAAGTTAAAAAAATAGTTGGATATCTTTCTAAGACAAAACAGTCATTTCACGTTGAAATGGGCTCTATTTTTAAAAATATAACAAAATTATACTCTTTGATATTTATTTTTGAGATAATTATCCAATTTAAGAATAAATCAAAGTATTGCTAATTTAAAAGCTATTCTGAAACTCCATATCTTCCGACACTTTGAAAATCATAAAGGCAAGCCATAATATAGTGCCACTGTAGTATTTTCAAAATAAGATCATGGCCTTTGAAAACTCCAGATGAATAAAGAGGGGAAATGAATCTCAGTGGAGAGTAGAACAGGTAAGAAACTTTATTAAACTGCAAATAGATTGACTATGTCTATGTAAAAAAAATCCATGAATCAAAAATCTCCCTTACATCTGGTCATGAAAACTTTAAAATTTTATGTTTTCAGTGTTAAACTACTTTTACATGTAATCACTGATTAAAAAAAAAAGGAATACTTTTTCAGGGAATGCTTGTTTTTGTTTTTGTATAGAATAATTTGTGTCTGATTTATATTAACAGTGGCAACTTACTTCACGTGGTTCGAAAGTATCAACCAAACAATTGACGTAAACTTGTTCCATGATTACTCTGAGTAAAATTATTTATGGAAAAAAAATGCAATCAGGAAAATATCCCTTCCAGCTAGAATCTGACTTAATGAAACATGTGCAAGAGTGAGGCATCCAGGAAGAGCCAACTCTGCTGGTTAGAGGTTGCATTTCTGAGCAGATGATTACATTAATATTAATACACAGATTTGTTCATAGTGTGTGTCATGAGGAAAGCGCGGTCCCTTGGAATTCTAAAGACTTACTGATAGAGTTTTTTTGCTCCTGTATGAGTTAAGCGAGTTCAGTCTTCTCTTTGCTGCCCTGGGTCAACGTCTACCATTAAAGCAGACCCTACCACATGGTTGGCTAAACTCTGGTTAGTTTGCACTTATAATGTCCTCTATGGAACATATGGACTTGATGATTTCGGTTTCTCATTTTACATAAACTGTCAGTGATATCCAAGAAAAGTGATTAATCATTTTTCTTGAAACACATCCTCAACCTTGTCATAGAACACCCCTCTCTCATCATATAACATTCTCCTGAAGTTTTTCCTTTCATGCGGGCTACATTTTCACAGATTCCATTCCTGAGGTTAATGTCTTACCAAATATCTAAATCTTAAAGTTCTTTTCCTTAAGAGAGCTCATTATTTTCCATGACATTAAACATCACCTATGTGTCAATAACTCCAAAATATACAGTTTTAGCCTAGACATCTCTTTTGAGTGCTAGATGTATATTTATAACACCTTGCTTGACAAAGCTACTTGAATATAAAGTATCTTAAGTTCTGCATATTCAAATCAAAAGTCATGATTTTCCCTTCAATATAGTTCCTACCCAGGATTTCATCTTAGGAAATAGCATAACCAATAAACCGATTACTGAAAACAAAAACCTAGGATTCTGCTCCTCTCCATTTCTATTATGATCATCCTAAAGAAAGACAACATTTTTCACCAATTAAGTTATTTCTCACCTTCCTTTCGTTGAGAATAAATCTTTTCTCTACATGGTACCCTATATGCAATTTTTAAAATTTAAGTCAAAGTAGGTAACATCCCTGTTTAAAGTTATTCATTTGTTTTCTGTATATGTAGAATACAATCCAAAACACCTATCATAACATAAAAAGTCCTGTTAATCTCTTTCCAGCATATCTTCTAACCTCAAGGAACTTAACATTTTTCTCATTAAATTGCAATCAGCACATTTTACCAGTTTTAACTGAGGGATAGGACATAGGGGTAGGGTATTCATTTCCTATTCTCACAACCTTGATTTTTCTTTCCACTTCTCTGGCACGACTGACCCTCCATTGTCTATGAAGTAGATGCTCACCCTTATGGATGCCTTTCCTGACCACTCTGTCTACACTCACTTGTTATATACTTTTATGTAAACATTATTATTTTACTGAAGTAAAAATCAAAATCTGTCATTTTACACACTTAATATTCATTTTTATATATTTCATATAATTCATACTTTCCCTGTCTAGAAAGTAAGCTTTCTGAGCCAGTGACCTTGTTCTCTATTTTATCCACACTACCTACCATGCTTCTTGGTACATAGAAGGCACTCAAGAATGTGTTTGTGAAATAAATACATGAATAAATATCCAAGTTACTTCTCATTGGGGAAGCCATGTTTCCTTAAAAGGGAGAAAAAGATCAAGAACAATTGACTTAGCAAAAGTTCTGGCCATTCATAAGCTCCACAGATGAATGTAATATAGTCTCTGTGTTCAAGAAAACATGGATAAAATGTTTTGTTGATATCAATTAATGGGAAAAATAACAATTTTTTTTTTTCACTGACTTCTTCAAATGGAAAAATCACATTTGGGGTGGTTATTCTTGAAAGAAAAAGAGAAAAGGGAAGAGAGTAGTAGAGGTTTGTGCTACGAAGATGCTGTCACTGTGCTTGTGTAGAATGTAGAATTAATCTATTCAGTTACATATTCATTTTCTAATTAACTGATATGAATAGTTCAAGTACTGCCTAGTAGTTTATTGCTGCAGGTCAAAACATCTCAACGGATGTGCAATTCCAAGAATGGCTCTGCAATTACAGTAGTTTTATTTATCCACAGGCACTTAAAGCATCAAGTAGCATCTAATTGTTAACAGAGAAAGACTTTCCAGCCTGTCCTCCCCCCTGATCTATATGCAGAACAGATATTGTCATTTGTGACAAGAGGAATGAGACCAACCACAAATAATATGTGACAAAAGTAATTTGTACACATGAGACTATCAATCCATTGTAGCAAAAATTATCTTAGGAAGATCTTTACACAATTGCACATTTTCCAGTCAGGTCTCTTAATTGGTAAATGTGAAAAGCAGTGCCCAAGCTTTATAGAATGCGCTCCCCTACCACATACAGCCTTGGGTGTTCATTCTAAAGTTAGAATAACTGGTACAACAGTGACCCAACGGAAGGCAAATCTAACTTTCAGACAATTACTGTTAAAGATGTAACCTATTTAAACAAAGTAACAGAATTCCCTATAACATAAGTAAATAAGGGCATAGATTAAGGTAGCATTTTAAAGTTCTATTGCAAATAGATAATTAGCAGGTAAAAATAATAACAAATAAGCTTCCTCAGTTAGAAGGTAGGTTATTATTAGAATTCAGGTAGGCCTAATATTTGGCTAACTAAAGCCAGGTAAGTGAAGCAAAGGTTGTGGAGTTCAGGTGAAAAGAACAGGAAGAAAAATTTTACTTGTTTGTTTTCTTAAATTATATATAAATTTCCATCAATACAAATGTCATCATGTAAAATAGTTTTGTATAACAAAGGTATTTTTGTGTTCTAGCAAATGGCTCATAGTGATAGAACTGAAAATCTGATTAAAACAAATTCCTTTCTTTGTGAAAAATATTTGTTAATTTTTTATGTGCTTCTTATAATGCTAGTACTTGAGTTGTGATGACAGTGAGATAGAAAAGAAACATGTCTTATATCGACTAATGTACAATGTATTTTGCTATCAGCAGTATTTTTCAACACTTTTAATTTCCTTTCCTTGAGAATCTTCATAAGAAACATGACTAAAACTCTTCTTACCTATAAAACACCAGAGACAAAACATATACATATAACAGAACTCATCTGTTAGCATATAGAAATTTTTTCTAAAATCTAGTTTTTTCTTTTGTTTGCTTATGTTTGGAACTCTATGAAGAAATCCTGTTTTTATAGGAACATATACATGTCAAGAAATTAACTTTAATTTTTTATTAAATTTGTGAGAGCAGCCCAAAGAAACCAATATACCCTCAAATGTGGTAATATTACGGTTGTCTTATTCATGAAATATTTCTTTTTATATATTCGTATATTTATCAATGCCTTGGCTCATGAACTAGTCTTTTGTGTTAAATAATTTTTTATCTGGAGTTATTCCTTTCTGTAATATATCCTATAAAAATATAACTATTTTTAATGAGGACTTTTTTTGTGGTAAAAACAATAGCAACAAAACAAAACAAAACAAAACAAAAACACCAAATTTGTGTCATTCATGTCTTTATTTTGCCTTCACTCTTAGACAACAAAGACTAGGTATGCATTCTTAGTTTCACAGTTATTTTCTGTCAATGCTATACACATGAAATGATTCTGCTCAACCTGTTTAGCTATTGGGAAGTTATGTCTTAGTTTCATTATGGGTTTTTTGCAGGCAATTTGTCTTATCTCACTCTGTAATTTCAGATTTTTTGGGTGCAGATCAACTATAGCTATTTGAATTTTTATTTATACTGCTAAAAATTGGATTTCCTAAATTTGAGTATTAGTTCCTTTAAGTTTAGGAAAATGCTCAGCTATTATCTCTTTGAATGTTGTCATTTTCTTATGCATCCAAGTATAGCTTCTAAATCATCCATATTGTTTATCTTCTCTTTAATGTATTTAACCTCTTTTTTTTCCTTCAGTGATTCTATTTGTAAAATGTATACATCTATATAATTTAGTTTATATTTTAATTGGCCCTTTTTCATATTTCTTTAGATATTTGCATTATCTTGTTAAGTATATTTTAATTATTGTTTATCTGAAGTATGCTTAATTAAATTTTACTTTATTGTATAACCTTTTGGTAATCTGACGTTTCAGTATTTTGTTTATGTAAGTTCTTTCTCATGACAGTTTTTTTTTTTTTAATAGTTGGTTGTGTGATTTTTTTTAACTGTGGTTTTATTTCTTCTAGAACATTATCTGTGAGATTTTTGTAAGGCCTGAGTGAAAGAAGCATTCCTCTAGAGAGTACTTGCATTTGCTTCTGCCTGGTGCCTGGAGGTGCTTACATGGGATCACTTAAAAATAAATTCTCAACTGGAAAGTTTCAGCTCACTAGCTGCAAATGCAGATGAGGGCCAGTTTGTGAGTATGAATTCTCAGGAGAGATTTCTTTTTCTTTCCATCCAATACTAAGATCCCTGCAGATAAGTTTCTTTGTTATTTTTTTCTCCTATAGTAGATTTATTTCTCTTTTACTTTATACTACTAGTGGATTTGCAGTTAAGTACAACAGGCTTTGGAAATTGTTTTATTATTATTACTGCATTTTATTATACATGTGCTCTTTGTCTAGCAATTTCCTTCATATGTATTCAATAGAAATATGGTCACAGGTGCAACAACAAAAAAATATACAAAAATGTTGATGGATGCATTAGCTTTACAGAAAAACCCAAATGCAACCTAAATGTCCATACATAATAGAATAAGTAAATAAATTGAGATCTAGTCCGAATACAAAAATATTGTACAGGAAATAAATAAGCTACTGCTGCTTCAGGCAGAGATATAACAGAATACAATAAGCCAAACGGAAGAATATTTGCTGTGCAATTTTATTTCTATAAAACTTTAAAGAAGCAAAACTAAAGTATTAGGTTTCAAGAGGGTGGTCAACCCAGGGTGGGATAAAGGCAAGCAGAGGGTAAGAGGGTGGTCTCTGATAATCCACACAGGTTACAAGGGTACGTTCATTTGGTTATTATTCTTTGACTCCTATGATTGTTAATTTTCTGTGTCAGCTTGACTAACCCCAGGTATCTCTGATTCTGGATGTGTCTGTGAAGATGTTTCTAGGGAAGATTAACATTTGAATCAGTGGACTCAGTAAAGCAGATGATCCTTCCCACTGTGAGTGGGCATTGTACAGCCCTTGAGAGTCTGAATAAAACAAAGCATGGAGGAATGAGGAATTAGTCTCTTTTACTTCCTGCTTGGCTTCTCAAGCTGGAACATCTCATCTCATCTTCTCCAGCCCTTTGACTGGGACACTAGGATTTGTACCACATGGGCTACCCTGGTTCTTAGATCTTTGGACTCAGACTGAATTCTGCTACTGCCTTACCAATCTAGCTCTCCTGATTCTGTTTCTTTCAAGAATCCTGACTAATATAAATACACATTTATGATTTATGCACTTTCTGATGTAAAATGCTCAACCAAAGGAATCATAATACTTTCTTAAACCCCTTCGCTGACTGGCTGTGAACTTAGGATACAAAGTATAATTCTCATCAAGGTGTACTTGGCCACACAAGGTCAACTTCTTACCTCTCCAACCTAACCTCTCTGTCATTCCAAATCAAGAACCCTGATCTTTTGTATTCTTCAGATACTAAAGTGTTTCCCAACTTAAGGCATTTGCACGTGTCATTTCTACTTTTTGTCATTCTCTTTTCCACACTTATACTTGCTCTCTAATCAACATTTAACTCTGATAAATGCCACTTTTAACAGCATACTTTAATGGATCCCAAATCTAAATTATAGTCCACTTCAGCCTCAATTTTCTTTTATAGATCTTATTATTTTCTCTTGTAGCTCTACTATGATGCATAATTTGTGTAATTATGGTGCTCTTTGGCAGCACATATACTAAAACTGTGTATTTAAATGATTTCTGTTTTCCTCTGCTCTGCTGTAAGCTTTATAATAGTAGAGCCCACTTTTATTTTATTGGCCATTGTGTACACCATTATGATCCCAGCCCACACCTGGATGCACTGTTTGCTGAATGAACAAAGGATTAGTTCTGTCTTTACAGTAACAAAAATTAAATTAAAAAGTAGAAATTAATCTTCCACCACCCATCACTTTATTTTATCAGTGTTATTTTAAGAGATTATGAGTGTCAAACATAATATACTGTGAGGTCAGAACTAGAACAGCACCATAAAATATTTGAAATGAATTATTTTAAGGCAGTGCTAAATGAAAAAGAAAAGTTTAGCATATAACATTTATTTATAAAAGCAGTTTCTCTAAGACGAGTGTATTATTGCTTTTCCTGATTATCCACCTATATTATAATCATCAATAACCATGATTGAGGAAAATACTTTAATACAAACTGGACATGAAATTCACTAAGAAATTAGAATTTTATATATCTTAAGACTGAAAAGTTTTTTTTTTTTTTTTTCCACTGTGTGGTCAATTTTATCTCAGATCTCAGACAAAAATAAATAAATAAAAATAATTTTTAGAGAGTGATACATAAAAAAGGAACAAACATATAACCCTGTATAGTGTTGTATAAGTTATCTATGGCTTTGTAAAAAATATTCCCAAATCTTAGTTCCTTAAGTGATAATTATTTATTTTGTCGATGATTTTTTTTGACCAATAATTTAGCCTGAACTCATTTGGAGAGTTCTTCTGGTCTCATTGGTCTCTCTGACGTTTCTGTTAAAAACGGTGACTTTTTAATCTGCTTCTAGGTGTAAGCCTGTAGGTGGGGCACTCTTACATGTTATCTCTCATACTCCAGGAGGTTAGACAAGAGGAGGGAGAGGGAAAGGAAAGGGGAGAGGAAGGAAGAGGGGGAGGTGGGAGAAGGAATAGGAGCATAATTTGTTTCCAAGGTTCTTAAAGACAAAGCTCAGAACTTGAGCAGCATACATTGCATTGCCTTTGGCAAAAGAAAAAAGAAAAAAAAAGAAAAGAGAAAAAGAAAAAGATAAAGAACATAAAAGATAAAAAGATCACAAGTCCAGTAGAGATTTAAGAAGTGGGAAAATAAATTTCACTGTTGAAGGAAGGAGCTGCAAAATCATCTTGTATGAGTATAAGAGGCCATTAATTGGGACTTTGATTGTAACCAACCTACCACATATCAGTCAACCAACAAGTATTTATTAAATATACATATGTACTCATGTAAAGCTATAAAAGATACAGAAGTAAGTATGAAATATTACTTCTACACATTACCTACATTAAACAAATTCAGTTAATAATGATAAACTGTTATAATTTTCAATCTATTTTTACCCAATTTAATTTGAGAAATATGACACCATTTTTTTAATGGTAGTTTGCTAAAGATAATGAGAGAAGGGAAGTGTTAAAGAAACATCTTACTAAGTAATGTAGACATTTTAGAAACTCAAATGGTGTTCACAAAAGCTGTAAAAAGATAATGCGGGATGAGAAAATAGCCATCTAGAAAATACTCACTAGCCACTGTTTCACAGACCTAGGGAATCAACAGGATAATGAAAACCTTAGGGTGGAGTAAGGAGGATAGAATAGAGAAGTTCAAAGTACGATTGTCTCAGCAAATCAGAGACAATGATTCTGAGAAACCTCTTCCTTCCTCTATATTTTTACATGAGTTTTTGATCCCTTGAGACAAAATGATCATAAGATACTAGCATCAATTTATATGTAAGAAAACAGATCCACATCAGTGCTTGGTAATCAAGACATACCAACTATTCCCCTATGTTAAGCATCAATATATCAGAATAAATAAAAAATTCATACAAATTATCTATCTGCTTAAAGCTGGAGTTGTTCATATATACCAATTGAAACAACATATCATGAGTAATTGTATGTGGCAGGAGATATAAGAATCTGAAAGACTTCTCATATACCAGACTTTAAAGAAATTTGTAAAATGTTATATAATGCCACTCTTCACTTATTTTGTTTAGCAAAAAATATAGTGTATTTTCATAAAAATTGTTTTATGGTAACATGCAGTTGGTTAATTATTATTATTTTAAAGGAATTAAGACATAATTAGTTTTAATCAACTTTAATGTCTAATACAGTAAATATTGATAGATATTTACAAACCCATTAAACCATATAAACACAAGTTATTTCACAACCTTAGTAATTTTCAATAAATGTAAAGAAGTCGTGAGACCAAAGAACTTGAGAACTTGTAATATAGACAATGTACTTTAATGAAATGAGAAATAGATCATTGCTGGTTGCGTGTCGATTAAATAAATAAGGGACTTCAGGAGGATCGAAGGTTATAACATTGCCTTATTTTGGAGGAAAGTGAGAAATATATTTTAACAGTGTAGATCTCTGTTTGTTATAGAGTCCCAAATAGTTATTTTTCTATGGTCCCTTATTTCGATTTCTATGATTTTCCAAATAAGCAGTATGAACAAACATAAAAAGCCATGAAAGGGCCAGACATTTTCTGAAGACAGTGAAAAATCCAGCACATTTGTCTAGAGTAGTAAAAAATAAAGAGACAGAAGAGCAAAATACAAGCCAAATTTGAAGGGTCTGATGTGTATGGGCTTTGTTTTCTCTTCTTTACTGGAAGTCTTCAGAAAATGGTATGAAGATAATAGTGTGGTCACATTTTGAGTTTGTAATGAGAATCTGTTGACAATGCAGAGGAGTCAGCAGGACCATTAGTTGGGTGTCTTCTATAATAATCTTGGTGACATTATGAGAGGCCTTAGCTAATCAAAAAAAGTGGTAATAAAAATCATGGATTAAAAGTACATACTTGATATAGGTGTAGTATGTGTGCTTAACTTAATAAGAAAGAAAGAAAAAAAAAAACATTTGGAACAAACGGTGATCCCAGGAGGAAGTTTATGCAAAACTCATATTGCAAAGTGAGTAGACAATTAATGCACCGGGCAAATAACTAAAATGTATTAGGCGACAACAAAACTTAACTACAAATCCAAGTGCTACATCTCAAAAGAGATCAAGGTTAGATAAATCAGGCTGTGAACGAAGAAAGATAAGTGAGAATAAATATGGGATATTTGTAGTTCAACAAAGAGGAGCTGTTTTTTTAAGAGAATAAGGGAAATGTAGTTTTTTAAGTTGGAAGTAATAGATGGGGAAGGAATGAAAATCAGGTGGGAACTTAAACAACTTCCTGGAGCTGACTAGTTAGAAAATTACAGGTACTCAATACCGGTATGATGAATGAATTAATCAACTCTGCCACATAAGTGAAGGACGGTTAGGAAAGGATTAGTTTGCTAATGGTGTATGTAGCAACAAAAAAGAACATTGATCAACTGTCTATATTTGGATATTTTAAATGCCAAAGTGAAAGTAAACTCAACACCATAAACCTTGTAAAAATTAATACATTTATCTTATTGCTTATGTAAAATAATTTTTAAATTCAGCATATTCATTAATTTGCATGCTATTACAATATCCTCTTGTTAGCTGTTTGACAGTTGTTAAATTTTTTAATTAAAAAAAAAAATTTACCTACCTATGTTAAAGTACCACCTTTATTGAAGCACAACCCTAAAGTGTTATAAATTTCATTTAAGTTTTCTTGCATTTTCAGAAATAAATATGCATAAATACTATGTATAAAATCTAAGAGATTAATTTTAAAAAATAGTAAATCAAATATTCCTATTAAAAGAATAAAATTAAACTCCTGAAGGTAAGGAGCTAAAAGGCTGAATTGTTTTCTACTTTTCAAAATGTTCAAAATAGAATTAATTCTTTGTTTCTTCATGGAAAGCATTCATTAAACAGGATTTTCATTTCTGTGAAGCACCAACAATCTTATATTACCTTCATCATATTCAATACAGCTATCTCATAATTGTTGGTAATTGCAAGCTATCACATTTTAATACAATTTCAATACAATGTTAATTGTGCTGTGCATTTAAAATAATGTACGATGTATAGCATTCATTTGAAATTGGTTATAACGTACATTGTGCATTGTATTTCATTGAAATTGTAATATATATCACATTGCAATGTACATTTAATACAATATACAATATATAGTAGCATAGGTAATGCAGATACTTAAAGTTGTAAGTACATATTATAACATTATTTCATAATCTGTTATTAGTTCTTGAATATGAGTGGTAACTCCTATTAAAAAAAGATATTAAGGTCTTTATAAAAAATCCACATTTTTTGCCGAAATTTTAGAAAAGCTTATTTTCAAATTGAAGATGGGATGATGTATGACACGAGAGACTGTTTTATAAAGAATGGGTGCTAGGATAAATAATAGAAGAAAAGCTTAACATCAAAAGATTGGCAAGCTTTAAAACACTATAATTTTTATTACCTAGATACGTTTTATAGAAACAGATCTAAATCTCTTAAGTGCGAAATATACCGAACACAGAAAAATGCTTTTTTGTTAAATTTAGATTAGAAATACTGACACTGTTAAGTTGTAAAATATTTGAATTACTTAACCAACCTTTCTTGGGGATGTCATGACAATAAATTAGTACATTTGCAAAGCACTTGTAAATAAGCAGTTTGTAACTGAGTATTATGATTTTGCTGGGCATAATACAACATGTAAGACTGTGACGGAAAACGTTCTCCTATTTGCTAATTTCACCTCATTGCAAAACACTTTTCCCTTTGGGGGAACGATATCTAATTTTACAGATAAGCGAAATCCATTTTTATGGTAATATATGAGCCACAGTGGAGGTGATACTAAAAGCAAAAGTTGAAATCTGTCTTGCAGTGCAATGTGAATGCTATACGCACACTATTTGAGCTAATTGTCACAACTGGGATTTAAGCTGAGAGGGAGATTATTTAATCAATGAGAGGAAGCTAAAATGATTTTACAGAATTTGCTAACTTAGGACAATCATACAACATTTTTGAGTAATAAACAGTTTAATTGATATGTTATGTTTCTAAACTGCACTTTAAATGCTACAGGCAGTTTTTTTTTTTATTTTGGGAACAAATCACACACACACAAGCAAAATTGATAGAAAAAAAGTAAAAAGGAGTTGAGAAAAAAGCATTTTAACCAGGAATAAAGGCAGGTATGATATGATACAATAAACAACATGGTGTCAAGAAAAATATCACTAGTCTGAGAATTAGGAAGTCTAATTATGACGAAACTTCCACTACCAACTATGAAATGTGCTAACACAGCTAGCAGTTGTGTAGAAATTTAGGTACACCTATCAAAAAAAAAAAATCAATAACCAACACTACTACCACAATACCGGAATAATAATAATAAATAAACATTCCTGTACTATGAAATTTGTAAATAAGTGAATGATTAGAGGAAGAGAGATTGGTAGAAAGTAAAAAGTAAATTTAATTTTAAAAGATCAAGTAATTAAACTAGTGATTATCAAATAATCAAATGTAATTTGAAAACTACAAGAAAAGATAGATTAGGATAACAGGATTTGAACTGTTGAAAGAGAGGGTCAAACTATGAAATAGGCTGCTCAAAATGTTTTGTTGGATAAGAACTCAATCTTTTCTGGTAACTATTCAAAATGGTAATAATATTTGGAAACTTAAATTTGGTGTACTCAGTTAAAAAGAAAAAAAAAATAATCCCCCTGCCAAAACAAAACAAAAAAAAGTCACCATCTTGAACAACAGGGAATAAATCTAATTCTCTGCCAGATGTCATCCGATCCAAAATATCAAACGGAATTATAATATCTCTTGAGCCATCTCTTCTCTGTTCTAAGTGCCTTGATTTTGAAAAACTGGATTTTACTTTCTGTGCTTCAAGTACTTTACATGTATAAGAGAATAATTATAAAGATACTCAATTGATCTAGGTGTTAAGTGGTATTACGCCTATTTTATGGAAATGAAATTGGAGTTGACAAGACTCAGAGGGTCAATTCAACTGGGAAAATAAAAATTATTAATCTAAATCAATGGCATAATGCTGGCTGTCCTAATGCCCTTGAATAAGTCATTTAGCTTCAATCTTTTTGTCTGAAGACAACGGAGAAAGGTGAGAAAAAAAGGATCAAAGCATCCAAGTCAAATACAGAGTGAATATGAGGTTTTACGATAGCATAATGTCCTGACCCCAGTGTCATATGGCAAAAGATGGTTTTGCTCATTTAGAAATGGGACATTAAGTGTTTAAATGACTTTACTCACATCATAAGGCAAGCAAGCAATACAGTTTTTTTTTAAAAAAACTTTAAACTCCAGTATTTGAACCAGAAATCTGCAAGCAGCATTTACATACATATCCTTAAAATTTCTATTTATTTACTTACTTACTTACTTACTTACTTATTTTTAAGTGAGGCACCCCTTGGTTGACCTCACAGATTGAAAGGAACTTGTCAGTTTACAATCCATTATTTTTTAAATTTTTACTCCTACAGCATAGGAAATAGGTGGTCTCCCATCCAAGTATTAACTAGGCCTGACCCTGCTTAGCAGCTGAGATCAGATGGGATCTGATTGAAATCTGTCTTGCAGTGCACTGTGAATGCTATACGCACACAATTCTCGAGCTTGTTCAGGGTAGCATGGCTGTAGACTAAAATTTAATTTTAACTTAAATTTTGGGATAGCCTTAGAACTTTTACTTAACAAATGTATATTTATCTGACAGTATCAGGAAACTTAAATGCACTTGTATTGAGTTTTAAGTGTCTAAGCTATAATTTTCCTGAACATGAAATTTGAAATTTGAAATATGAAAATTTCAACTTTATATTCTTCTCATGCTGTTCTTGCTTCATTTTTTAAAACTAAAATCTGTATATCTTATCAAATATTCTGTCATCTGAACACATCTCATTAGGGTAGTTTTTCAAAATGTGAAGACATGGCAGCAGGGTAATTTTACCTTCTCCACTCTCTTTTTCAAACTAGTGTGCGAAAGTTGTCCTCACATTTTATGTAAATAAAATTGATCCTGCTTTGGGTAAAAAAAAAAAAAGAAAAGAAAGGAGGGGGAAAAAAGAAACAGGATAAGGACAAGGAAAAGTAGAAGAAGCCACCAAATTTTAAATATTATTTTGTTTTTAAAATAGGAGATGGGGCTTTTTAATGAAATTTAATTTGATTCTTTATCTTTCAGTATTTGATTCATTTACCAGAAATACCTATTATAGTCATTAATAAATATTATTTTAAATAAGGTGAATAGTATCCTATAACGTTCACTTTTTCAGGAATTCATTTGAATCTGGTTGACTGCCCTTTGTTATTTAGAAATGTTGACATTAACTGACTAGCTTGTATGTATTAGTTATTTTAAAGTAAAATTGTTTGCTTTTAAAAACATGTTTTAGATTGCCATGAAAGAAGCTATTCCTATTTTATGCATTTATTCTTGTTTGGTTTCATACAAGCATAGTTTGTAATCCCCTCCATCTCTCACCAGAATGTATGTACTTAGGGCAGGCCTCTTAGTTAATCTGACCATAGCATGCTCTTCTGTAGATAGAAAAGTCCGTTTTGAAAAATAGATAATAGATATTATATTTGTTTGCTAGGGCTACCATAACAAAGCTCCATATTGCATTAGTTTGTTAGAGTTGCCATAACACAGTACCACAGACAAAATAGTTTAAACAACAAAAATTTATTTTCTCACAATTCTAAAAGCTAGACGTCTGAGACAAAGTGTCAGCGGGGTTCATTCTGAGGCCTCTCTCCTCCAGTTGTACATGGCTGTCTTCTCCCTGTGTCTTCACATAATATGTCTTATGTTCTAATCCCTTTTTATAAGGATACTAGTCCCATTGGACTAGGGCCCATTTTAATGACCTCATTTTAACTTAATCATCTTTTAAAAAACCTATCTGCAAATATATAGTTACATTCCAAAATACTGGAGGTTAAAACTTCAACATATGAATTTGGAGGAGGGGGACACAATTCATCTCATAACAGGTATATTATTTTTGTCTTTAAGTTATTTAGCTTTCTCATGTTTGTTTTACTTCTACATAGTTGTACCACTGCATGTCCAACTGCTATTCCTTGATTTATTTTTAAAAATTGGGTGTATGTGATAATTCATTTCTGTAGTGCTTTATTGTCTGAAGATCAACAGATGCCTTTTTTTGTTGTTTAGGCATGTATTGTTGACCAACGTTTTTATTCATAAAGCACTAATAGAAAATGGAAAGTTTGAAAAATGGATTTTTCCTCTTTATAAGCAATTCATCACACACAAATAACTCGACTTTAATGAAGATCTGTTTGCCCATGCTACATTTCCCTTAAATCTGATTTTCTGTTTTCCTCTGTTACTCAGGCAGATTATTTTTTCCACTTCTCTAGATCTAGTGGTATTTATTTTTCCACCTTTTTCTAATCAATGTTCATAGAATAATACTTCTTTTTGGAAGTTTCAAATCTAAATTATTTAATAGATAAATATAACGTGTACATTTTTTTCTTCTCCAGTTCTTCTGGACATTACTTTTAAGTGCATTACTTCAACTCTTTTTATATTGAATCCTGCTAAATATGTAGTTGAAATCCCTGAATTTTTTTTTTTTTGAGATTGATTAGTCTATGTAGGTTTAGTAAGATGGTTGCTTTATACTTTTGCATAATTGCATGTTGAATAAGCAGTTAAATGTATTATTTTTGTGTAATCTAGAAGAATATTTTCTTAAAGTTTAATCAATTCCAGTGCAATTAGAGACGTTGACAACATGTAAATTTTTGACACATGTGTAACGATTGAATAATCATGTCTCCTTTTTCAAAACTGATGAAAATATTGGATTCGAGGATCTTTATATTTATTTTCTTTGTTACTATTGGAAATAGACATTTATTAAGTACTGTGTGTAAAATGCAGCTTTTTCCAGCTTGATATTCATTGAATTATCTTTGAAACCACTCTTTATATTTTGTTATTTGAAGTGCTTTTCCTGACTTTGGATCCTTTTCCTGTTGTCATAATGCATTTGTGTAGTTTTCTTAGCGGACACTGTCATTTGATACAGAATCTGCTATAATCTGATTAAGGAGTTTGGCTACATTCCACAGGATAATGCCTTGCCTTTCATAGGTCAATATTTTACCATAAAACCATTTCCAAATTTCAACTCAATCTTTTTGTTTTATATCAAGAATCCCCAAACCAGGGGCTGTGGACCCGACAGGTCTGTGGCCTGTTAGGGACCTGGCCTCACAGTAGGGGGTGAGCAGAAAAGCTTCATCTGTATTTGCAGCTGCTCCCCAGCGCTGGCATCACCGCCTCAGCTCCGCCTGAGTTCGTCAGGCATTAGATTCTCATAGGAGCACTGGGAAATGGTGGGGGATCACTGTTATATGAAAGAGCGCATCGAAATCTATAATTTACCCTATGCATTAAATTAAATTGACCTTCACAAATAATTATAGTAGTCTTCAACCTTTGAGGCACACATGCTGTTGGAGGTCATTAAGATGCGACTTCCGGTTCCGGTTGACCTGGTTGACCTGGTTGACCTGAGTTTCCTCACCGCCTGCCCTGCACCTGGAAGGTACCTTCTATCTTTTTCACGGAGAGGGGCTACGTTTTCAAGGACATGGACTTAAGAGAGGAATGTGTCGTGGAGACCATCTGGACCGTATATGTGACTGAACCCAGGTAAGGCCTCTGCATAAACTTCAACGCTTTTGGCGGGCGGGAAGGGACCTGTCCTTGAGGGCCCAGGCAGGCCTCACGTGTGAGTTCCCGTGCGTGTGAAGCCGCAGCCCACCCCTCCCGAGACGCCGCCTCTGCCCCGTCTCTCCCTGCCCTCGTGTGCCCTGTACTGGCCAGTTTGCTAACTGGCCATTGACAGCCAGAGGGAGACCCAAGAAACGGGTGTGGCGGGGGGAGCGGGGCGGGAGGGGGCGGGGAGGCGTCTGCAGGGAAATCCCGGTGGGCCGCGGGCTTCTCTGCCCAGAGGGGCAGCCTGTGTGTCGGATGCTGGTGCACCGCCGCCTTGCGTATGGGGATACCACCAGAGTGCACCAGCTACGCCGGCTGGTTTAATGCGTTCGAGGAACTGGGCCTAGCGCTGGGTGGTAAAGAAGGGCTGGCCTCCCCTGTGGGCGGTCTGGCCAGTCACTGATGCCTAACAAGCGGCTGAAGCCCGAGGGAGAACGTTGGAAGGACCGAGGTCAGAGCGTGCTGCTCTGCTGGCTTCGGAGCTGGCAGACAAGTGGCAGAGTGGGGTAAGGGGAGACCTCGGCATTCTGTTTGGCAAAGCTGGGAGGGAGCGAACTGCTATGGATTAAGGTCCCAGTGCTTGTGACCAAGCCCGATTAGAATGCTAAGAGGTGGAATTCCTGGCAAAGTGAGAACGTGATGTTATTGTGATTGAGTGAAACACATGCTCCATGCCCTCCAATCTCTCATACAAAGAAACATTTTAAATAGTAACTGCCCTAGACTTCTGATAGTGAAGGAATATACCTCCCCAACTTCTAGGAGAGAACTTGCACTCTTTCTCTATTCCTTTAAGAGGTAAATCTCATCCTGTCTTTGAAATTAAAACACCCCCAGGAGATAGATATCTAAAGCACTACCTGAGACAAGAAAAGAAAAAGAGGCTTTTTAGAAATGCAGATTGCTGTAGAAGTTCCCTTTCCCAAAATCTAGAGCACAGCCTCCATAGGATTATTTGTCAAGGATAATTGCAAATTTTAGAAATCTTCCTCCAAAACTGGATGGGCTTGCAGCCTGGACTTCATGATGAGTTTAGATGCAGATTGTGCTTCCCTGTGAACAGGTCGCTAGCTGGGCGCTCTGATTGGTAGGGGCTTCCAGCTGTATCTAGCACTTGGGTGGGACTAGGGACTGGGCTTTGTGGTTGGGCAGGGTCACTGTCCATTCTCCCTTATCAGGTAGGGCTGTAGGCTGTGCTGTACTCAGCCTGGCTGAGTCACTGGCTGGGCTTTCTGCCCCAGCAAAGCTGCAGGCTGTGTTCAAAATCAAGCAAGGCTAAAGGCTGGGCTGTGCAGGTGAGTGGTACTGTAGGCTGGGTTTTAAGCTGTCCAGGGTCACTGTTAAGTCATCCTTGTTATGTGGGCCAGGAAGCTATATATCCTCCTTGGGCTGGACTGCTGGCTTGGTTCCCTGCTGTAGGATGAGTGCCATGGCTGCAGGGATTCTATTAGGCTTCCCGATTAGGCAGGACCTGAAGCTATATTCAGCTGTAGGTGAGACTTCAAATTTACTTTCCTCTCTGAGTGATGCCATAGTATGGGCTCTAACACCTGTAACTGCTCACTGACCCAAACCAAGCAGAACTGCCCATTAAGCTTCCCAGCAGACAGGATCACAGCCATGACTCTGCAGATTGGCAGCCACTGGCTGGGATTTCAGCTCCGTGTAGCTTCAAGGAGGAATGGGTCTGCCAAGATCTAAGTGTTATTTGCTGTAATTCCCATGCCCTTCTCTGTTTCTGTCTAATCCTCAGTGGTCAAGCCTGGCAGATCTCCCCAGTGATCCATGAGGTGAGAGCTAAGTCAGCCACAGGGGAAGTACCCTGCAATGCTGGGGAAGCTGGGTATGCACAACTAGGGCTCTGTTTCCTATCAGAGAAAACATAGAACCAGTGAGGCTCTCTCAGTGGGTGCTGCATCAGCCTGGGGGAGGGGTGGTATGGTCCATGTAACTGTACTTCATACCCGTCTAATGTGGTGCTTTTAGGTCTTTGTGATCCAAGGGTGTGCTTCAAGCCTTGCCCCTAGGTTCTGCCTTGTTCATAAGTAGTTGATAGTTGGTCCTCTTGTGAGGGGGACTTAAGCAAGGAATATCCTGTGTTACCGTCTTGAGGATGTCATTCCTATCTCTTTTTTTCTTTTGGCTTTTGTCTTCCACACACCATCTTCATTTTGTATTTATAGAAACCATTTTAATTCTTCAATATTCAGTTTGTTTTTCTTTTTATTACATGGTTTCTATCTACTCTATCCGCATTAGATTTCTTCCAGTTCTGTGTGGTCCAGAAATGTACCCTTTTTTTTGTGCAGTGTTATATTCTCGATGCCAAATACAACTGATAGTACAAATTATATGTTCAATGAATATTATTGAACTGAAGCCTTTGATAGATTAAAAGTGAACTATTCTATAAAGACAATCATGTTAAACCTTTCAGAAATAAAATCTCAATCTTTATCATATATAAAGTAAAACATAATGAGGAATACATTAGGAGATTTTTCATTTGAATAAAATAAATTTAGTAGTTAAAATTGATAATTGGATCTCAGTAATAACTGGTCAGCAAACTTGTAGCAAAAGCAAAATCACCTCTGATAATCTTATGGCTAAAAGTTATATGTATGTCATTACAAATAATACTTTCATTTATTACATTCTGAAATATCACTATAAAAGAAATTTACATTTGAGTAATTATTTTTCTTGAAAAATATCTTACTGTCTATGGTGGATCTATTCCTAAGAGACATATTCCCATTAGTTAATTCAGGTGGTAGCAATGCTTAGGAAAGAAAGAATAAATGAAAGAGAGGAAGAAATAAAACGGGAAGAAAAAGAAATTAAGAAAGAAACTTAATTCTTTAAACACTACTTTTTTCAAAGATTTTCTTTATTTTATTAGCAGTTAATTTTGCCATTTTCTTTAATAATTTGAAACATTCCTTTTATGACTGCATTTTCAGAGAAAAGATGCCAATAATGTAAAATCAACAATAACCTATGCGTTAAGTTCCTTAAAAAAAAAAAATAATAATAATACATAGAGCCTCCAATGGTAGATTTGAGGAAAATGATTTAAATTACGACCTGACACACTAGACCACACCAATGTGGAAGCAAATGAAACAATTGCTAGTAGTAATGGTCAATCGAAGTTTGTGTTACAAAAGAATTGCAAAGCGATTAATGCTTAAATGTATAGGTGCATTCTCAAATGCTCTGACTTCATTAGACATTTTCACATATCGTTATATAAATAATACTCAGACTGTTTTCCTGAGGAAAGTGAAATATGAAGGCCTAGTTTCTCACTTACAATTCTTAAAACTCTATTTCAAATTTGATATTTAACCTAATAGGTGACTGTAGACAAAAGGATTGTCTTTCTTGTAGCCAAATAATTTTATGCTTATTTCTTAAATATGACTAATAATTAAACTTAAACAGTCATCTCTGCAAATTTCCTATTAAACCTGTGCCTCTAAAATTTTCATAGTAAAAAGATAGAAAAATACCTGTATTTGTAGCAATACTGTTCAAGTTCAGTTTATAATGACCTTGCTATCCATGAACTAAATCAGAAGTTTTAAGCAGTATACAAAAATATTGAAATCATTATGCTTTGGCATAGATATGCTAAAATATGGATTTTTCCACCCTTTACCATCTAATACCCAAGACTCTCAACACAAACAACCTAGAAGATCACTGATAAAACATCATTATGCCAAATCATTAAAATCTATAACTTCAAATATAATGTAAATGCATTATAGTTTTTTATGAGAGTGGACTGTAAGTAATTTGACTCAACTGAATAGATTCAGTAACTACTCATTTGTAATATCTTAACCAAGATCACTTGAGTGAACAAAAGCCTGGATCATCAGCTTTGTACATCTATTATGAAATTCCAAGAAATGGGACTTTAAAGACCTAATAGTGGAAATAAAAGTGCCTGACAAGATCAAGCAAAAGGATAAATGGAGATCCCTAGAAATAGGAGTTGTTTCTTACCTTTGTGGCAGCAATGTGATGTTCGTATTTTGGTTTCCTTTTAGCCAATATCGCCTTTATGTCATCCATTCTGAAGAAAATGATTCATCCTCCCAGAGCAGTAGTCCTTAACCTTTTACACCAGAGACTGGGGCTCCTATGAGAATCTAATGCCTGATGATCTGAGGTGGAGCTGAGGCAGTGAAGCTAGTCCTGGAGAGCAGCTGCAAATACTGAGGAAGCTTTGCTGCTCATCAGCTCCTGCACGGCTTGGTTCCTAAAAGACCACAAATGTGACCTGGGGTTTAGGGACCCCTGTCCTAGAGCAAAAATAAGTCTCTGAATTTTTATTTTACTGCCATGTTAGCCTTTAAAGATACCCTCCACTTCTACATTCCAAAATACTATTGCTCTTTTCATGACAAAAATCAACCATCTCATAAGAAATAGTAGGGAAAATACATAATTACCAATCCCATGATGATGAAATTTGAGTGTACATTTTTGGTCAAAGTTTCTTTCCCTCAACACTTTCTGCTATGATTTTATGAACATTTGCATAATTTTCTACTAATGAGGAATGTAATTTAAGACATCCCCACACCTTAGTAGCATAGGCATCAAACTTTTACCTTTTCCAAGAACTTTATCTTGTGTCTTGGACATAATATGAAATGTTGTAATAAAGAATAAAGAGACATTGTATCTTAAAACACCAGTCAGAATAGCGTTTCTCCTTCATGGGACCCACATGCTTTGTTGACAGTTCGAATTCTCAGGGTATCAACTAATTCTTCTTGATTTGTAAATTGACAAGCATTCAATTATCCATGCATCATCAGATTGAATTTTTTAAGTTCATTCATTAGTGTTTATGAACAATTTTATTTTATGACACATGTTAACAGATGGCATATGAGTTGGCAAGCAAGTCTTCTTAATTCCACTCATCTCTTCCCCTTCTGAGTACCTCCTTGTTATATATTGTATCATTAGTGCTTAAATCTGGTGTTCCCTCTTTGCCAAGTACTCATTTAAGTTCATATATTCCCTGTCCTATTACCACTGCTTCATTGCACTGGCCTTCTGTTTCAGAATCTCTTTCTGCCTACTTTATTGTGAATGCTTTGCTAAATACATTTCTCTCTATATGTATCTATCTCTATTCCTTCCCTCTCCCCCTCTTTTGAATATAAAGTTGATCCAAATATCCTATAGCAGTATAACGGTTAGCTTTGTTCCTGTTATACTAATGTCTTTATCTTAATATCCCAGTAAAATTATTTAATACATATATTCAGCTCTGCTATTTAAACCACCTTTTACCCTCTTCCTTAGTGTGTTCTTTTCTCTCCTTTTTTCTTTTGTTATATACAGCTCTTTCAGAACTACAATTTATTTTTAATTTAGATCAATTTTTTTTTTCTGTTTGGTTAAGTTAAATATTTTTTTCCACTGAGACCTGTCTTCTGTCTCATTTTCCCTGATGATACATCATCTTAGGGTGACCATAAGTATTTTTCAAACATGCTAAAGATTCTGCTAAAAAAGGATACTTTTTTTTTTTTTTTAGGTTTACACTGATATATTCATGGGCTTGAAATCGCTTCCATAACTCATATTGCTAGCTATGCCAATGTAGAAAGGATTCAGGAGTTTTTACACATATTTGCAAAACCAGAAATTGTGAAAATGTTCTACAGAACTAGGAAGTATGTACCTGGTGGAAGGGGAAAAAAGTGTAATTTGGAGTAGAAGGTAACCTTTGGGAAATTTGCATAATCATTAGATGTTAAGAGAAGGAGTCGTTTCTCTTCAAGTCAACACAGAAACTCTTTTCTTTTAGTAATCTATTTAATTATTCAGCCTTTTCTTAAGGAACCTACTCTTGTATTTTATCAGTATCAGGTCCTGAAACACTTGGATTCCACCCTCCCTACACATTTTTTTTTTTTAATAGACGAATTGCTGAGATTTTAAAATAAGGCACATTTTTTTTATACATAACATATTTGAACCATTTTTAAGTACAAAGTTCAGTGACATTAAGTATTTGCAAAACTTGCAGACTGAAACTCTGTACCCATTAAATGAAAACTCCATTACCTTTTCCCTTCAGCACCTGACAACCACCATTTTGTTTACTGTTTTAATGAATTTGACTACTCTATAAGTACTTCATGTGTTTATCCTTTTATGGCTGGCTTATTTTATTTAGCATGATTTTTTTTCAAGATTTATTCATGTAGCATGTGTCAGAATCTCCTTTCCTTTTAAAAGTGAATAATATTCTAGTGTATGTAAGTACTACATTTTGTTTATCCATTCATCTGTCTGTGGACAGTTGGGTTGCTTCTGCCTTTTTGGCTATTATGAATAATGCTGATATACGCATTGGTGTATAAACATTTGTTTGAGTCCTTGTTTTCTCTTTAAAAAGTTATACCTAAAACTGGAATTGCTGGATTATACAGTAATTCTGTTTTTAATTGTTTTAGGAACTACCACACAAAACAATTTTTAAAGAAGAAATTTTCTGCTTTCTTTCGGAAAAAAACAAATCCAAAAATCCAGGAAGACTGAGTTTTCTTCTGGCATGGCAGAGATTCTTCTGTAGCCAAGAAGATGTTCAGCCAATTGTGGAGAGTGTGGGTCTTTCAGTTAGGCACAAGTCTCTTTTCTACAACACTTTATTATGTTACTCACTTGCCCCTTAGATGTACATATTTTTTGGGACCCCTGGCCTGGATATTAAGAAGCTTTATATAAAAAGAGCGATGAGAGAGTAGGAAAACCACAAATACAAATCTGCTGCTGATGGAAAAGACCCAAAGGGGAGGGTGCCAAATAACAGGTAAAAGATTTAAAGAGATTATATATCTGAGAGAAAAAAAGAGTGTCCGTAAATATCGAAGATGAATATTTTAGAATCATTTATGAATTTGAGTTCCCACGGCTGAACACCAAGAACCTGGTTCAAATTTCCATTTATATATCACCTTAAATCATTGCATAAAATACGAACTTTGCTGCTAGGTCTTGAGTCCTCAAATTGCATAGTTAACAGATGTACAACATAATCAGTGACTAGTTATGCCACTTCTTTCAAATTATGTCAGCGATTGATTATGTATATCTATGAAACCATACACAGTCAGAAAGCATGTAATTGTGTTGCTTCACTGCCTTCCAGTAGTAAATCCACGTGGCATTTTGCAGAACTAGACAATCACAAGAGGGAATTGTCCAAAGAAGAAAATGTAACAGTGAAGCAAAAAGTGATAATGCTGAGAGTGAAATTTGAGTAGAATTTAAGTGGAGTTATAAAAGAAAGAGTTGACTGTGGGCATGTTGACATACCACCACTCAAGAGACTAGAGGAGGAACTGAATAAAGGCAAATCGTATCTACGTAAATGAGGAAATTTGTTGTCATGAAAAGAATCAAAATGTCCCTAAGAAAATGATACAGCCCGCACCCACACACACACATACTTCACATTTAAGAAATTCTTGGAAAGTTTTTATGACATTGAAAGTGTAAAAGATAACATGTTTAGAATGGATCCATATTTAGAAATATGTATGCTAATTTGCCAAGGCTAGAAAAGATGCTCACTTCATATTGTAAATTATATGAAAAGAAGACGGCAAGCATTATTTAAACTACTCTTGGTGAGTTTTTTTACAAAGAAATAAAACACTTTAATTCTCAATGTTTCTGATATTTTAAGCTGTGCACTAAAAAAATATTAATTTCTCTCCTTTTTATTCCTCTAGACATGTGAATTATCAGTAAGAAAGCTTTTAAAGTTTCATAAACATTTTTAAAGTTCATGAAATAATCGTAATTTTTTTCCATTGGTAATTAAGATAGCTTAGGATGGCTTCAGTTTATGTGATCACTTAAATATTTTTATTTATCCTTGCTTTTGAGATAAAGAGGCACAGTGCAAGGTAAAAATACTGGTAGAATGTAGACAAACTTTAGAATAAAAATGGCTTGAGTTATAGCTTAAGCATTGGTACTTCATACCAATGCAATTGGGGGCAGGATATTCAATCCCTATAGTGCTTATTATCTTCACCATTGAAGTAGAAAGAACAAGCTACTTGTTAGGAAGATTAGTGTACAGCAACAATTACAGGGTTTAATAAAGTGGGTGTTAAATTAGTAAGTATTATAGTGGGTAATTTGGACATTTTAGGTAGTTTGGAGAAGATAATAAAAATTCGTGTAAAAGACTAAACGGTTTGAACTTTACGCTGTGATAAAGAGGAGGTCACGGGGGGCGGGGGATGGTTTGCACACAATGGGACATAATTAATTAGTGCTTTATAAAGATTAACCAGGAAATACTAGGCGTGATGGATTAGAGAATAGAAGTCCTAATGGCAAAGTGGTAGATTTGGAATGTAAAATAGTCGAACAGGTGTATGATAAGACTAATTAGTAAGGTCTTGATAAACATTATTCAATGCATAAAATCTAAAGAAAAATCGCAATTAATGTATATTTATTTAATATATTTAATAATGATTTAAACTATTGGTAAAAAGTATGATTAGAAAAAATCTTGGAAAGCCTTATCTGCTCTTTTAAGTATTTAATTATTTTACCAGTATATTCCATGACTTTCAGACAGGGCTTTTCTAGTGGGGTTTTTATGAATTTCTTTTCGATGACACCCATATTACTCAGGGAGGATTAACTGCTGTAACAAACGACCCTGAATCACTGTGGCTTACCATAATAAAAGTTTATTTCTTAGATCAGAAAGAGTCTGTAAGGCAGGGCCAAGATGTGTTTAATCATATTATTTTGCCGCCTTCTATGGCACCTGAAGGGTGTAGCTAAGGGAACGTGAATAAATTTGAAATTTTTAAAAACTTATTGCCTAGTTAACTTTTCAAGCTAAAATTGCTTCTTAAGATGAACCATTGTAGTTTCTCCATCTGAGACAGTTGAAAAGAAGGTTCTAATGGGAGATAGCAAAGACTAGACCTGCAAGTAACATGCATTGCATTAGGCAGAATCCAGTCAATATACCAGTAGAGTATAACATGAGCATATAGAATTGTCTTTACCAAGAGAAATACATTTTGGGGTGACTTGAAACATACATGTTGAGGTTGCCCCAACGCTTGTTTCCCTAAAAGAAGTTTCCAGATGGAATGGCGAGAATGTGACATCTTAACAAGGCTGTGTATGGGTAATATGTAACCATGTTGTTTTACATCAGAATCCTAATGTCTGCTAGAATCTTTTGATATCAGAAAGATGTGAGAAAAAAAGGGGAATGGATAACAGTGTGTAGTGAGTCTAAAGCAACAATTTACAGAAAATAACAATAGTCATTAAGAAGTTAAGGGTGACAAAAAATCAATCCCAGAATTTTCAAGTGAAAAGAGGAAACAACGAAATTCTACAGATGAGATTAATGATCTGAAAAATCATTAATCAGATTACCTACGAGTAAGGACATCAGTTTATATGGCAAAATCCAGTTACGAGTATACTCCATGAGATTAACCAAATTGATTGAATAGGACTCTGTCCTGAAAAAGACTTGACAAAAGAGGTAGAGTCATCATAGCATCTTAGAAATGAGTTTCATACAGCAAGGGTTTGCCAATGTACCTACAATGATGTCTAGGGTAGATATTTCAGAATAAATTAAAGGAGTCGTACAGTCTGCCTAGTAGAACTATTCCTATAGAAAAGATGAATGAATTTCAAATGACTTGATGACCCTAGTCATTCAATAGATTCTCCTTGCTGTGATTGTGTGCTTAATACACAATTTATTGGTCAGAATTTTCTCACTGGAAAAACTTCCAGTTTTATTATTTAAACGATAGATGAAATTTAACCCTTGGATTTTACATCAGTCATTTCGTTTTGGTTAGTGTGAGTCAGATCCTCTTGAAAACAATAGCACCTATGAATAGTGGAACATAATTTTTGAGCCGAAAAAATTGAGGCCAAGACCCTAATCCTATTCCATCCCAAAAATTGTCTTCCTGAGGTTCATGTAAAGAGCCAGCTGGTCTCTCTGGATGAAAAATCTAATTTTTTTCTTTAGCTTCATTTGGTCAATACCAATGTTCAAAGGAATGAAGGGAACCTATGAAGCTTATTTATTTAAAACTATTCTCGAGAAACCTATCTGTAGATTTAAGGATTTTTTGGTCTGCTCTGGTGTCAGATTTCTAAACCTAAGTGGAAATAGCAAAATGATTGAACCTACACAAAATAAGTTTAGGTCTGCCCTGTATTCTAATTATAAGAAAGCACACATTCTAGTTAGGCATTTGAAAGCACCTGGGAACTCTGCAGTGAGAATTTTCAATGAAACAGCGATGGCTTTACTCTAATGACAGTCGGAGTGAGATTTCACAAACCACATTTAGTTTGAAGGAGAAAGCATTAGTGCTTATGTGACAAAGCTGATAAAGTCATCACAGCCCTGTAACGTTAAGAGAAATTTAATGATTCTCAATCATTTGCTTCCAATTGAATTACTTTGTGTACTTCAAAGCATATTCAAAAACAGCTTCCTTCTGATGAAGACTTTATGTACTATAAGTCAAGACAACAGATATTTCAATGACAAGGGAGACAGCAACCAGAAGTGATAATGCCTGGCCAAGCAGACACAAAACACAAATGTGTCCAGTTTTCATAACAAATTTGTTTCTTAACTGGCATCTCTTACATTGGAAATATGACAAAAACTGACAAAACAAGGGTAGTGAATCAGAATTGATGTTTGTCAAATAAGAACAGAAAAGAGACACACCAGGCAGGCTTTTGGCATTTGCACTTAGAATGTGATGAGGAAGCATCATGCTGAGAGATGGAGAAGGAGGAATGAATATATTGAGTGAGAAAGAAAGTGAATATGAATAGTTGTGCCATCAGTGCAGTAATGTAATTGCTAGCTTGGAGATAACATTTCTGTATATATTAGGGAGGATGTGATTGATAGCGATAGCATAAAAGAAGGCATTAAATATTGAACCCATGCGAGTCATCTCTCTCTCTCCCTCTCTCTCTCTCTCTCTCTCTCTCTCTCTCTCTCTCTCTCTCTCTCTCTCACACACACACACAGACACATTACACATACACATATGTATATCTAAAAATATGCATAAAACTATTCTTGAATGAAGACTAAAATTCATAATATTTGCCTTTATATATCATGTGTACAGAACTCTTATTTGTACTATATCAACTGTGGATAGCATTATTTGAAAGGATTACTCATATTTCACAATAGCAAGACATGAACTTTTCATTATCCAAACCTAAAGATGAATGTATGGGATTTGAAAAACTGCTGATAGGTTGAAGAAATTATTGTTTGGGACAAATGTAGTAAAATTAGTTTTATTCTCAAATATTAGTCTTGAAATCAGGAAAATAAAAAAGATTTTTCGAAGTCCATTTTATTTTGTTGGCCTAACACATTGCTATATAGATTAACTTTATCTAGGTTAAATTAATGTGTAATATTAAGGTATTATTTTCTAGTTCTATGCCACATAAAGATTATTTTACTTGTGTACTGATATATTTGAGAAATAGATAATTCAGAGAAGTGACAGAGTGCATGGTCTAATCTTTTTCCAAGGAAGTGCAGCTATAAATAAAATTTAAAAAGATCAGTTGATATTTCAGAAGGACAACAACTCCGAGGGAAAGAATATTAGATTAGTACTATATAAGTTAAATATTTAAAATCATTTAAAATAAACAAGCAGACAAAATTCGTATTATTTGAATATAAATTATATTGGAGCTAGAAGTTTTTTTTCAATTTTGTACAATTTAAATTGTTTTTTGGCTCAGCGAAGTTCAGAAAACTGCTACAATCTTATTCATTATTTGACTTTGTATCACAATGACATGTATTTCTTCTGCTTTAACACAGTAAAATTGGAAATAATTACCATGAGTTATGTATAAATCGTCTGACAGCGTAACTTATGAGTTATCTACTTCACCAGTGTCTCTCCTTTTCCCGTCCCTGCTTAAATTATCTCAGGGGCTTCGAGATCTTATTTAACCCAGAGCTTTCTCCAAAAAATAACTCATTATCAAAGGCCATGTTTTAGGGGTTTTTTGGATCCCCTGAATTAAAACCATCCCATATGGTCCAGTCTCATAACATTTCCAGGTCAAAAGAACACTGATGAGCCACTAAAAGTAAATTTCCAAATAACTGTCTTGGATTCCTTAAAACCTGTGACAATTTTATAACAATGTTTCTTAAAATCGCCATGTTTCTCTCCCATCCATGTTCCCTTATAGGTCAGAACAGCCTGTATCTTCATCTACCCCAGGACAAACTCTGCCAGAGTAGCACTGATAGATTTTTTTATGTCACTACCTTCTTTTATCCTGTTTGTTGCCTTCATAAAAGGGTCAGCTATTGTCCTAGTTTTCTTAGTTCCTAGTCCAGAATTCTCTATATGCTATCAGATCTTTCCTTTTTATTTTAAAGTGTCAAGTAGCTAAAATGAAATATTAATTCAATAATGAGCATTGATTGGTTGTCAAGTGAAACATCTCCCAGATAAGATGATGCCTTATTCAACAAAAGTAAATGCCAGAGTGAAATGTTTTCAGTTTATGGTTTCATACTGGTTTTTTTTGTGACAGGTCCTTTGACATAGGTAAACATATATAGTTCATCTATGCAGTGCACTGCCCTTGATTCTCTTGGAATAATAAACAGGTAAAACAGCAAGAGAGTCCCAGGAGACATTTTCTTGGAGGAAGAATTTTATGAGCTCTATAAGTATAGAGGGAAGAGGACAGGCCGTTTTTAGAAATTGGAATAATTTAGGTATAGGATGAGAGAGGAAAGGTGATGGCAGCAAGCATAAGAGAGAGAAGTAAGTCAGTACGTAGTGATGGTTGTGTTCAGTGTGTCATTTCATTCAGACTATTCGGTTCTGTTAAAAGAGTTTTCATATTTGAAAGAGAACAGAAATACTTGTATGCACATTTTAGATAATTTTAAAAACGTATTATGTGGTCTTAAGAATCTCTATTTTTAAAAGCGATAACTACTGTTCCAACTTAAAAGATTGTTTCATTTGATTTGTTTTTATTTTACTCGGGGGAGTCATACAGATTTGCTGTTTTTATGTGCAAATCCCTTGACTCTTTAATTAGTAATTTATTTTTCTTTGGGTTGGGTCATTAGAGACTCTTGTTCTCCTGAATAAAGGGAAGTGAGAACACTGAGACAATGAGTATATATGGCAGGGCCAAGACACAATTTACCTATGGCTTTCCTAATCTTTTCTTTCAGAAGTTGTTTATGTTGATCTGCCTCCCAGGGCTGCCACTTGATTTCTCCAAATAGAACCTGCCATATCATACTTACACATCACTCACTCAATACACCACTTATATTCATAGCCTCAGATTATGAATCACTTTTTATGTAAAGTCTACCTTGTAACCAAATCTCATTATTCTCTTTGACCCTGCACACCCCTGACCAAACAGCATTAGGTGTTTCCTCTTGCTCTATCATCGCACTGAATTTGACTTACCTGTCTTCCTCACTAGACTAGGAGTCAGATGTTCTGAATCTGTGGCACTTAGTTTACTAGTTGTTATAGAAGAGTTTTATGTATATAAATAAACCCCATACAATATACTGAGCCCTGGGCCATGTGAAAATTAAATTATTTTTAATTGAATAAATTGACTCATGGATGTATGGAGTTAATATATTCATCATGGATGAAGTGTATTACTCTTAAGAGAATCAAAATAGATCTCTCGGTAACTTGCACCCAAAAGATGAAAACAAGATATTGTAAATGGTAGATGAGATTGCGTTCATGAAAGACTAGTTTCTGTAACATGCTTTATTTTTTATAATACATTTTAATTTGGCAGAGGTATATGTGGGCTATATATAAACTAAAACTGTAAATTTTGGCATATTTACTCTCCTGATTTAGATTAAACCTCTTACTATTGCTCCAGACAATGAGAAAGTATTATTTTAATTTCCCAGATAACTACTTCAGAATTTGGGCTATTAAAATTATCATCAAATATTCGAACCAATGTATAGAAAATATTTATATTTAGGGTCTTGATTTCTAAGTAATGATTTTTAAACATTCTATAGTAGGTAATGAGAAAGAAATTTTTCAAAATATGTTATTACTTGTTGGCGTTTAATGGCAGCATATGCTGAGTCCATATAATCACATATTTTTTTAACATGTAAGATATTTTTATAGAATGTATTTAGGCCTAGACATGTGAAATTTTGTTTACTACCTAGCTGCTAAGTGGATTCATATTTAGATGTAAATAATTTTGCAGAATGCAGGGTGTTGAAATCACTAATTTTCATGCTAGGCATTTCAAAATTTGCATGTATAATTGCACATTTCTTCATGCAAATAAAAACTTAGTTTTTGTCCTCCTGGAAAAGATATTTATGTATTTATCTATGCACACTAAATATGTATGCAAACATTTGGATTTACATATATACATATTTATTGTGTTTATGTACCTATTGGATTTATATAGTACACTGTACACATTTTACTTTTAATACGATAAACACTGTTGTACTTTCTCCTGATCAAATCTAGAGAAAATGCTAGTCATTTGTTCATAGTGTCTGAACTTTACGAATATTCTATCTGTTGAGAATATAGGGGGATGATTTCTTTTAAATGGATTATAAAGTATCAGCTATGTAAGAGCTCAGATACCTTGTTTATTTGGGGAATGGCACTCAAATAACAAATATGCGTTTATTACATATACAAATTAAAACTTTTACAAACGAAAATATATTTGGGTAGGATGTTAAGGGAATTCTTAAGCCTGGATTCTATTCGCTGTCAGCTTTGCAAACAATGTGATAGAAAGGTATAAATATTAAAAAAAAAAATGCTTTATATATATTATGTATGACTGCATTCACACAGAATTTCCCACTCACATATGCTGCCTCGGACATGGAATATGTCACAGTCATTTTGTACTCGATTCTTTTATCTAACTATAAGGCTTGGTGTTGTCATAATACACATTTAGCTTCTGAGATTGATAGATTGCTTCAGTGAACAAGATTATGTAGCATATTTTTTTCCTTATCTGAGTCAATGTTTTCCTCAATACCATGAAGTAAATTAAAATAAAGTGTTTAAATCTACTGCTTATGATAAAGAAGACCAAATTGCATTCTAATAAATGTGAAATACGGCTTGTCATGTTCCTTTCACTCCGTAGAAATGCTACCACAAGGCTTTGCCAGTTAAGTCTAATATGTTGACATTTATTTTTGCTGCAATAAATGTTAGGATTATATTTTTGCATTAAATTCTGGCATTTTTAAAGATCACGATGACAAGTAATTTATTCCTCAAATCACTCTGGTTTGTTTTTACTTTTTGAATATGGATTTGGCCATGTGTCTCCAAGGCACAGTACAAAGCATATTTCATATGTTTTGCAACCTATTAGTTTGATTTAAATCCACTTTTTCCATCTGGATTTATGCAAGCTTTCCTTGATGTTATTTGCTCTGAATTATTGCCCAGAAATAATCACATTGAATCCAATTTTACAGTGGCTGTGTGGCCTACCAAGTGTGTCACTATAAAGCTTTAAGGCTTTTATAGTTTGTTTCAATGAAGGCAATTCCTCAAATATTCTATATATAAATATGTAATATGCTACTTGACACACATTAAAAAATTTTTCCTCTACCCTTCCTTAAATAGAGAATGACTATGATGACATATCTTAGAAACTACAGTGGTTACAGACTCAGTGGAACAAAGCAGCATGTAATGTTTTTTTCATATGCAATATAAAACCCCCATACAATAGGTTGAGTCAATCTAAATACAATTTGAATAAAAACCGCAAAGATAGTAATTTAGTGCCAAAAGCACCAATGCAGTTTATTTTCACACTTTAAAGAGTTATTTCTTTTAGTAATATAACAGCTAAAAGAGACTATAAATCTGAGATTCATCTCTTTTTTTAACCATATTTTGAAAGGATTCTTTCTCTAAGCTGAGTGAATAGTGAAAAAGAACATTTTTTGAAGTGGGTAATAAATTTAGATAATCCAGACATAACACCTTGTCTTTTGTTTTTTTCTTTCATTGGTAGATAATTTAGGTATATCATGTAGTGTCAAGGACTTAAAATCATTTTCATATATAAATCTTTAAAACTTTGGCTCATTTTTACATGATATATATTATATCTATATCCTTCAAGGGGGAAAAAAAAAAAAACTCATTTTTTTAAACCCATGTGTAATCATTAGTTTCACTGACCTTAAGAGAAAACCTGAAATGTTGAAAACATTCCAAATTGTAGTAAAAAGCTGACTTGTTTTCAATCTCACATGAAAATCCAGAGAATTTTCATTGGTTAGTTTACACAAGTAAATGTGTGGGTGGTTGTTCACACCTGTACATGGCTAATTTGAATTCTGATCACTTCTGAGAAGGTTCAGACCACTTAATGTTTGCTAATTAGAAATACACAAGGCAGAAATCTTTCCTCTTTGAAAAACAGATACATATTTTTTCCTGTGATGTTTACTTTCAGCCTCTCTTGATGTAAAATTAGAATCAATGTTTATTGAATATCTCTATGAGAATTAATTTAAGGTTTTTTTTTTTAAATATTCATCAAGGAAAAGAAATATAAGGGCTAAAAAATGTTCTAAATTACAAATCCAATTTATTTATTTATATGGACGAAATGGCTTGGCAAGGTAAAATATAGAGCAGTCATCTGGATGCTTCTGATACTGATAAAGCTTCATGCCATTGAGGTCAAATATACACGGGCAAAGCAAATGGAGAAATGAAGTAATTATTCATGTGATTCTAGACTTAAAATGAAAGCTTTAAGCCAAACTATTTAGAAAATTGAAAAAGTGTTTCTTTTACCTTGATTTATTTAAATAATTACCTTAATCTCTTCTTTGTCTTTTGCTACATTTAAAATGTCTTTTCTTTTAGAGTAATCACAACTGCATTGTTAGACAATATCAGATAAATAGCTATTTTACTTAATTATCATATATCATCTGAAAATGATTGTTTAAAATATTTTGCCTTGTCTACAGCCATGCTACCCTGAACAAGCCCTAATCTTGGAAGCTAAGCAGAGTTAGGCCTGGTTAGTACTTGGATGGGAGACCACCAAGAAGACCACGTGCTATAGGCATTAAAAATAAAAAAATAAGGGATCGTAAACTGACAAGATCCTTGCAATCTGTGAGGTAAACCAAGGATTGCCTCACCTAAAAATAAATAAATAAATAAAAATAAAGTAAAAGAAAACAAAATCTCTTGCCTCAACGTACTCTTCTGCAAAATGGAGAGGTATTACTGTATTCTTCATGAGAACTTTTAAAAGATTAAGAAAGTAATTGTAGGTGAACCAGGACATCATGAGAAACACCATATAAACTATAAATAATGGATTACACTTGACTTTGAAATACTGGCTTTTCTACAAATCCCAATTTTTATATAATCATACAGGAATTTTAAAAATTAGGTATATCATGTAGTGTCAAGGATTTAAAGTCATTTTCATATAAATATTTAAAAACTTTGGCTCATTTTTATATATGTACATATGTAAAGTGTTTTCAAAGTTTATCCATGTAGCATGCATTGGTGTTTCATTACTTTTTATTGCTGAATTATATTTTATAATAATGCACCACATTTTATTTTTCTATTCATCATGTTATACATGTTGTTTATCCATTCATCAGTTAATGGACATTTGGCTTGTTTTCAGTTTTGACTGTTATGAATAATGCTGTTACGAAGGCTAATGTACAAATTTTGCATAGTGTATGTTTTTATTTTTCTTGGATATGTACCCGGGAGTGAAATTGGTCATATAGCAACTCTACATTTAACATTTTGAGAAACTCAAACTTATTTTGAGTATATCTATACCATTTACATTCTCATCAGCAAAAGGAGTCTAATTTCTTCATATCCTTGGTTATACTTATTATCTAGTCTTTTTTATTATACTTACTGTAGTATATGTGAAGTGGTATTTGATTGTGGTTTAGACTTCCATATCTCTAATAAATATTTTTTTGAACATTTGTTATGTACTTATCGGCCATTTGTATACCTTCTTAGCAAAAAATTGTAAACAGATTCTTTATATTCAAGATTATCTTTTTATTATTGAGTTATGAGTTCTTTATATTTTGGGGATATAATTCTTTTTCAGATATGATTCAAAAATATGGCCTCATATTTTTGTCTTATATAGATTTGTAATGCTCTATATTTTGTTCTCTACAGTTTTTGTTCTTAAATTTTTTTCTGTTTTTTTTTTGTTTTGTTTTGTTTTAGTATAATTTTGTAATTTTTGCTCAACTTCCATTTGGGATTTTGATAGAGACCGAGTTGAGTGTTTAGGTTAATTTGGGGACATTTGCCATTTTAGCCAATATTACGTCATTCAGAGATGGACAGAAGGAGATGATAAAAAATAGAAACCTGCTTTACCCAGGAAAAAACCGAGATCTGTGGAGAGAGCCCTGATGTGTTGGCTGAAGCTTCCCCAAGTAGAGCTTACATCTCAGCGGGCTGAAGGAATGGGAGGGATTGGGTTAAGATCAAACATCACAGTTTTTCTCTCCAAGATGTAGTAGATTTGAATAAGTGTTTCTTCATTTGATGTATGCTCATAGGATAATTTACAGATACTTCAGGATTTTGTTGTTGTTGTTCTTTATTTGTTTTGTTTTATAGTTTTGTTTAATAATTTTCATCAGCTACTGCAGTTTTAATGGGAAGATGGTCTACAGTCACCTTAAGCCACCATTCCAGAACAAAACAAATGTTTTAGTTACTTAGATATGAGAGTCAAAGTCAATGATTTAAAGAGTAAATTACAATTAAAGAAGATATTTAACATAGATTGTTGTACCTATTTAACTATAAAGGGAAGGTGAAAGCTGAAGTACTTTTAGGAGCATGAAGAGTTCAATATTAATTGTTTTTCTTTTTTTAAATATGGTAGTAAGTTGAATATTTTTAAATGATAAAGATTTAGAAACAAGACAGGTTTAAGCAAATTCATAAGTTTGAAGTTGAAGAAGTGGTGAGTGATAACTTCAGTTTTCATTGTGAGTCACGAGACATTATCATCTGGTGAGAGCTGAGGTTAAAAGAGGAGTTGTGGTTTGGAGGTGGAATATGAAGAAAGTTTGAAATTGTCAACGTGGCTCATGAGTCAGAACCTTTGAGGAAAATATAGTCAGGCTGGTATGTAACTTTGGAGGTATGGCTAAGGTTGATAGAAATAGATTCAGACAACACTGATTTAAATATTTTATTCGTAAGTCCACAACTAACTTGTTTAGCATTTTCCAGAAACATTTTGAACATTTGAACAGGATCTTCCCTCAGTTTAGTAAAATGAGAAAAAAAAATTGTTTCTCTTCTAATATTAAAAAAAAAAAAAAACTTATTTTCTCTTTTTGTACAATTATATTAGTTTGTTTCCATATAAGTTTTCACATAGATTTATAAAGTACAGACTTAGTGTGAGTAATCACAGATAAATAGGTCATGCTTAGAGCAACTTCCTTACATTTATTGGTAAACTCTCATTGCTCTAATACTTTTGATAACACTATTCGAGTTTACAAATTAATTCTTTGTCAACATTGACCCAGATATGAATTTTCTGTTTGATATCCTATGGGTAAATTCATGGTAACTTGTTTCTAAATATCTGTGGAATTATAACTGCCACAAGAAAAAGATATCGTTACTGCTTTTCTTCCATTGTACCAAAAATCAAATTAATAGCCACAGCTCTCCTTGTTGTGATGACTGACTAGTGAAGGGTGCAGTCTGGCAGTTGACAATTAACAAATTGCATTTTTTTTCTTTTTCCTCAGGGCATTAGCGACATGATATTTTCCTACTTTCCCACTAATTAGAAATGGGTAAATCTCTTAAGGGTCTGTGATTGGATTCAGTTTGGATAAGATTGTCTAACTGTCAAATTGATATATGGTATGACATGAATCAGAGCCATCTAAATCTTTACACCTAACTGAATTACTGTTTCTCCTACATCTAATGATTTCAGACTGTCTTTTTCATTCCATCACAGATTGACTCGTTATAACCCAGTTTAGATCGTTTTACTCTAACCCCTGACCTTTCTTTCAAATCCCTCTATAAGCTAGATATTATTTTTCTTTCTTAAGGCCAATGAATGGTATGTAGGTTGGGATGGCATAAATCAGGAGAAACTTGAACCTCAAGAACTTGCAATTGGGATTGCTCTGAGAAACTACCTAATAGTGTATAAGTGACATGAAAACTTTTCTTAATGTGACAGAACAGCTGCTGGGAGGGCGTAAGCCTTTAACTTATTACCACATCTAAATATAACTGTCATAATTTAAAGAAATTTTATGGGGAGGAAGGGGATCAAGTAAATGATTTGGTCAGTTAGAAATACAGACCATTGAAATTGGAGATGTATGTTGAAAATACCTACTTTTTAACTATTAATATCAATAATTACATATTGCTTACTTTGCATTTACTTATGTATTACTTTGTTCCAGGTCCTTTTCTAAGGGCTTTATACGAGTTACTTTATGTAGTATTCACAACAGCCTTGTGAGACAAAGGATTTTTCTTTTTAATCTTACTTGGCAGACAAGAAAGCACAGATTGGGGATTTTAAGCGATAGACCAAATATTCCAGAATCAGTAAGTGGTAGAAATGAGTTTGTATGCCAGAACCTACTAACCATTTTTCATCCTCAGTGAGGTGAATGGTGTAGAGAAGGGGAAAACTTTGTCTCACCATTCTCATCTGTCAAACTAGAATGGAAATATTTATTTTTCTTAGCTTTATTGGCTGATAGGACATCAAATGAGAAATTGTACAGGAAAAACACTTTGCTCAAATATTTTGTGGCTTTAAATCTCAGCCTTTGAACCATAAACTAAGCAAATCTTACTCATTAATGCACAAGAAATGCACTGGTGATGTGAGACAGTGATCTCAAACCACACTGAAATGTAGAAAGGATAGTCTGATTTGAAGATAGATGTGAGAGAGGTGATCAGTCCAGTGGGCAGTCACAAGAATGTGACTTTTGTGATCAGTGTGGTACATTAAAGGAAGCGACCACGTACCCATAATACCAGAGGTGTGTTCATGAAGCCTGGCAATTAATGAGGCCTGTAACTACCATGGCTATTTCCATCCATAGTTTATTCCAAGGACAAGTCTCTTGTCACTTCTAGGTATACTTAATTCATAAATGAAGAGCTATCTGGTGGGCACACTGATACTTTCCTCTAAGACTATTAAATAGGCACACAATTGGCTGTGAATGAATTAATGTTGTTGGTCAATGTCCTTTGTATATATGAGAATTAAAGTAACTGTATTTTTCTTTATAATTCTTCAACCTTTAAGTGTTAAGTTTCATATAGATTTAATTAATATTTAAATTTTGATTTGTATTACTATATTTTACTTCATTCTATCCACTGCTGGTTGTTAAATTATTTGAGAGGAACTAGCAATTGAGATTATTTGCTATTATATAAATGAAGAAAATACCTGCTTTTCGACTCTCTCTTTCTCTTTTTAATTTACTCATGGCACACATGAATATCTTTACATGGTAGCTGGAAGAAGCTGCTTAAGATAACTTTGGGACTGAGGGAGGTAATATATCTGAATAGATCAGTGTATTCTGGCTCAATGTTGGGCAAGCTATGTGAATAGTGGCAGCATTCATTAAAAATAATATCTAGTAAGTTAAAATAAGTTAGAAAGAGTCATTAACATGAAAGGTCCAAAATGATCTTATTTTTATAAAATTGAACGTAACTTTGCATTAAATGCCCTTTTCTACTTGTTCAAATTAAATAATTCATTTCTGACTTAAAAAATAATCTCTTTTGGCTGACTTTAGCATGTCTAGGTGATTCACTCTTTCACTAGCTTTGGTGGAAGATATACTCAAGGAAAAATACAGTCTTTACGTACCAGGGAAGTTGGCTTAACTCTAATAACAAAACTAAACAAGGCTACTACAAAAGAAAATTTATATACCAATCAGTTTTATATAGAAAGATACAAAATCTAAATACATTGTGCATTATAAAGAGTAAGTGAAATCCATTGTGTAAGGATTTGGGAAAGTTCTTTAGGGGGTATAATTAACTATAGGCAAATCTTTGAACTTGGTCCTTTTCCCATTTTTTTTAAATACTTATTTTGTATAGAATACAGACATGATGGCCAAACCTACAGTGTTCACTGTGAAACCATGAGACAGCAGCATAGTAAGATAAAAGAGACATTTCTCATTTATTTATTCAATAAATAAGGATACATCTATTAAGTATAAGATTTTGTTATTAAGTACTACATGATTCCACATTTAGGGGATATCTCAGTGAAGGAAATAGACAAAAACATTTACCTACATAGAATTACATTATATTGATGAGAGATAAAAAGAAAAAAAAATATATATATATATAGTATGTTAGAGAGTGACAAGCATGAAGTATAACTTATAAATTAACAACAAAAGTGAAGGGTATTGGGGGAAGGGGAGTGGATTTTAGGTGGTATTGTCAGAAATGCCTTACTGAAGAGTAATTTTAATAACAGACCTAAAGCTGGCAGAGAAGAAATCATGGTGCTATCTAGGGCAAGAGCCTTTCAGTAGAAGAACAGAGCAAAGGACCTGTGACAAGGAAGGGCTCTACATATTTGAGGAAACTTAAGGTGGCTTATATAGAAGTACAAAGAAAATGGGGAGGAGAGTAATGGAATTAAAGTCAACGTTATAGAAGCCAGAGTTTGTAAGGCTTCGTAATCATAGTAAATTGTTTGCTATTGTCCGAATGTTCATGTTGCCCCCTCCCCTTAAGTTCATATGTTGAAATCCTGATGTCCAATGTGGTGGTACTTTGAGGTGGAACCTTTGGGAGATGATTAGGTCATGAGGCTAGAGCCTCATGAATGAGGTTGGTCGGTGCCTTTATAAAAGAGGCCGCAGAGAGATTCCTTGCCCCTTTTGCCGTGTGAGGACACACACAAAAAAGATGGCTATGAGGAAATTGGCTCTCACCAGACCACTGAATTCACTGATGACTTGATCTTTGACTTCTCAACCCAGAAATGTTAGGAATAAATTTCAGTTGTTTATCAACTACTCAGTTTGTGATATTTTTTACAACAGCCTGAATGGACAAAAACAACATTTATTTTTTATCTGAGTAGGATATTTGAGCATGAAGATGGCTTAATTTGATTCAGGTATTAATATAGTCTCTCTGACTGTGGTGGTAAGAATGTGGACAATGTTATAAAGGGAGAAACTATTTAGAACATATGGAAATAATCCAAATGAGATTTGATAGAGAATTGGATCTGGGCTGGTGAGAGGTGGTAAAATTCTGGATACATCCCATGGGTCATCCTTAATATTTGCTGAGAGACCAGATATAGGACCCAAGTTTTTGACCTGGCACAACTGGAAAGGTGGAATCGAAGTTAATTGAGATAAAAGAAGACAGTCGAAGAAGCATGCTAAAGTGGTACAGGGAGCATATTAAGAGACCAGTTAAGGAAATAGTTTGATATTCCAATTACATGGCCTAGTATAAATGTCAAGTTGGCATTTGTGTTTTGTCGTGTGAATTTCTAGGGAGAGATCTGTACTGACACTCATATTTGAGAATAAGCCATTTATAGATGGTAATTAATGCTATGAATCTGGATGAGATGACAACATGAACAGGGGTAGATATATATTTTTTGAATATCCATAGACTGAGACCTGGGGCCTTTCATTTAGACCTCAGAGGGATGAAGAAGAACCCACAAAGGAAATCAAAAAAGAAGACTCAGTGATATGACAGGAAAACATAGTAACAGTGTACTAGAAGCCAAGCGAAGAATGTTCAACTTTCTTAGATAAGATGAGATTTGGGAAATGGCCATTAGTTCTAGCAACATGAAGCTCCTTGATGCCTTTTGATAAGAGTAGTTTCATGGTAAGGGAGGTGAAAACTTGAGTGAGTTTAGGAGAATGT
Source organism: Rousettus aegyptiacus (assembly GCF_014176215.1). Taxonomy (NCBI): domain Eukaryota; kingdom Metazoa; phylum Chordata; class Mammalia; order Chiroptera; family Pteropodidae; genus Rousettus; species Rousettus aegyptiacus. The sequence continues at coordinate 16,261,176 of NW_023416285.1, forward strand.
GAAAAAATAATTTGAAATCAGCAGATATAAAAAACTATTAGAAGATATTGTGCTATAAAAAGAAGGAGAGAAATGGTTCAGTAGCTAAACTGGAATATGAGATCATGGAAGAATATTTTATTTATGGGAGAAATGTATGCTAGGTTTGAATATTGATAGCACTAACCCTAAAGAGAGCAGAGAGTATTGAATTTCTTTAACAATTTTTTAAAAAATTTAATGTGCATATAAATCACACGAGGATCTGGTTAAAATGTCAATTCTGTTTGGAGAGATACGTGAGAACATTTTGTTGTTCTTGTTGACATTCCTTTTTTTCTTTTCTTTTTACCTTTGACTCCATTCACTCATTTCTCACAACCAGCACCCCCCCACACACACACCTCTGACAACTACCAATCTGTTCTCTATATCTATATATTTGTTTTTTGTTGTTGTTGTTTTTATTTAGATTCCACATATACGTGACAGTGTATAACATTTGTTGCAAATGGCAAAATTTCATTCTTTTTCATAACTGAATAATATTTCATTATATATAATATTATATATATATACATATATATATATACACACACACGCACACACACACCACGATTTTTTTATTTGTTTATCTATGAATGGACACCTAGATTGTTTCCATATCTTGGCTATGGCATATAATGCTACTGCAATAAACACGGGGTGCATATATCTTTTTAAGTTGTTGTTTTTGTTTTCTTTATGGGAAATAACCAGAAATGGAATTGCTGGATCATATGGTAATTCTATTTGTAATTTTTTTGAGAAAATTTTATACTGTTTTCCATAGTAGGTATATCAAGTTATATTCCTAACAACAGTGCACAAGGATTTCCTTTTTTTTACATCCTCACAACACTTTTTTTTTCTTGTCATTTTTATAGTAGCCATTATAACAGGTATGAGGTGATAGATATCTCGTTGTGCTTTTGATTTGCATTTCTCTGATGATTAATTCTGTTTAGCACTTTTTCATGTATCTGTTGTCCATCCGTATGTCTTCTTTGAAAGATATCTATTCATATCTTCTTCCTGTTTTTAAATGATTGTTTGAGTTGTAGTTCTTAACACATTTTGTATATTAACCCATAATCAGATATATAATTTGCAATTATTTTCTCCCATTCAGTAGGTTGCTTTTTCATTTTGTTGATGGTTTTCCTTGTTGTGCAGAAGCTTTTCAGTTTGATGTATCCCCACTTGTTTACTATTGTGTTTGTTGCTTTTGCTTTTGGTGTCGGATTCAAAAAATTATTGCAAGACCTAAGTGAAGTAGCTTACTACTTATGTTTTCTTCTAAGAGTTTTATGGTTTCTGGTCTTACATTGAAGTCTGTCACCCATTCTGAGTTATTTTTGTATATAGATAGGACAGTGGTTACGTGTCATTCTTTTGCATGTGGCTGTCCAGTTTTCCAATGATTACCTACCTAGGAAATTCTGAAAAAAATAAGCAATAAACTATTGGAATAAAAGTAATCTAATTAGGTAAAACATATACAAATACATGGAAATAAAAGTTCACCAATAAACTATCAATAAAGATTTCTAAAAAATAAACTATTTAAATGAGCAAAACTAAAATATTTTTATTGCAACAGTATTGGTTAGCATCTGATAATATAGCTAAATTATTCATTCATGTCAACTTATATTTAAATTCAATGCAATAGCATTGAAAATTTTTGGTGGGTATATTGCCACATACTCAAATGTAACTATTTGTTCTATTTTTTGTCCTGTAAATGCATATATTTCATAATAATTTTTCATACATGAACCAAATAAGTTGGTTTCTTTTCTGCTTATTTTGAATAAATCTTCTTTTCCTGGTATTTTTCTATAAAAGCAATGTTTTCATATCTTACATATAATGCTTTGCATATTATTAGACTTCATTTAATCTTCAAAATATTATAATAAATATTCTGTCCTTATTTTACAGAAGAGGTAACAATGTAAATTAGGTAGTAAGTGGTGATAATGGAATTGAAAGGTAGGCCTTCGAATTCCAAATTTTATTCTCTGTTGAGTAATTACTTCTGTTCACTAGTGCCTGGTTCTCCTCACCTTATAAGAAAATGAAATGAGAAACTTCCCAGTCCCCCTTGTGGTCTGATGGGGTCATGTGACTAGTTCTGGCCAATGAGTGAGTAGTGATCTTTGCCATGCCAATTTAATTGATGGTGTTCTTCTTTCTGTCTGGCACTGTGCCTGCCAATATTTAAGATAGTTCATGTGTTGTCAGTAACTACTTGGGTCATTGGCTGCTTGAGAGACAATCAAATCAACCCATGACAAACATGTAACAATTAAAGGATGTATAACTTTGCATATAAGCCACTAAGATTTTGAAGTGCTTTGTGTTTCATATAATACATACATAAATCTGTCTTAACAACTGTCTCTTACGTTTTCTATAATTCAATTTTATACTTTCTATATCTTTTAAAAAGTCATTGAAACTCTTTAAATCTCATTTGAACAATGACTATATATTTTATAAGATAATGGCTGTGAATATTATTTTATTTTTAAAATATAAAATTACTGTTTGTGTTTTAAGGACGATAATGAGTTTTTTTAAATCAGGCAGGGAAGTTATATATTCGAAAATCATAATCACAAATCCCAAAGACATGTGATATACCTTAGTAATTTTCAAGTAAAAACTGCTCTTAAAATACTGTTCGAAAGGGTATTTATTTTAAATGTACATATTTATATAAAATATTTATACATCTGTCTATTCATCTATATAATATAATATATATTCTGTAGCATGAGCAGTGTTCAGATCATTCCCTTCATGGTGTCTTGTAGACAAACTTTAAAGGTGTACAATCTTTAAAGGTGACAAGAGGGACTGTGGAACTGACAAAATGTCAGTTATATTATGAAACAGCCTTTATTTAAAAAAACGTATTAAAGTTTATTGGGGTAACATTGTATAATAACATTATAAAACTTTCATGTATACAACTTTATATTATGACATCTTCATACTCCATTATGTGCTTACCATCTAAAGTCTAGTCCCTTCTGTCACCATAGTTTTGATCCTTTGACCTCTCATTGTGGTAACCACCATTCTATTGTCTGTATCTATGAGTTTCTTTGTTTGCTTTGTTTGTTGCTTTTTGTTGTATATCCCATATAAGTGAAATCATATGGTTCTTGTCCTTTTCCATCTGACTTATTTCACTTAGCATGATCCTCTCACGATCCATCCATGTGTAGTGATTATCATGCTTTCCTGACACCCTTTATTTTAAAGGACAGAAAATACATGAGAAATTTCATTACCAGCTATAACTTGTAATGGCTATATTCTTCTTTTTTAATTTTGAAATTCTGGAGATATCTGAAGATTAACCACTATATTTCCTCCAGTGGAGAGATAGCTAAGAATTATATCAGGTCATCCGAAAAGAAGAACATGTCTTGAATGAAGAGCCATCAAAAGAGCTACACATTATACAACAGAAGTTTCTAGCAAGAATTAGACTGAGTAAATTCACTTATGCACAATGTATAGAAATACTCATTGAACTGAAAAATATTATTCCTTGGATATGACATCCTTGAAACAAAAATTTAAAACTGCATATAAGGTGATACAATGACAAATGAAGCAGTGAGGGAGACTCACCATGGCCTCTCTAAATGACAAAGGACCTAAGTTCTTTCACAGATGTTGAAATTTTTAAAAAGTATAACAAATGTTTATATTTTATTCACTAAAAATTGTGGCAATGAGTTACAAAGCCATCATATATTTCCTCTTTGTTTGTCAATGTGTTTAGTAGACTTATTATCACTTACCAGAACTACAGAAAGCAGAAGAAATGCACAGGGTTTTAAGAACAAGGATACACTTTGAATTGTCCAGGGAAAAATGATTCAAGATAAGAGTTTTTTTACAGTATTTGTCAAACCCATTAGCTACAATTTCTACTCTAAGAAAGAGCCGTTGGTACCTCTACCTGGTCTACGACATATAGTTAATATCCATGGACACATTATATGATTTCCATAATTAATTCTCAAGTTTCAACTCTGTTGTACTTAATTTTATCTTTCTAGACTTATGGAGGAAACTTTACTGCTCTACAATTTCCCTCAGTTCAATCAGTCCATATTTTAGTATTTAGTTGGTCGTACATATAGTATAGCATAGTATAGTATATATATTTACTATTTGTTCTTGGTAATATTCTACTCCAGGTAGTAGTTTCTGTATTGAATAGTATCCATTAATGGTTTTGTGTGACCAAAACTAACTCTGACAACCACAGAACAGCAGCAGCAGCAGCAACAGGACAACAATAGCAGATATATTGGAAGGACATGGTGGTACCTCTTAGAAACTAAGGACAGAAATACCTGTCAGGAATGGACTCTAAAGAATCACAGTATAACTGCTGGAAACCTGGGAAGAGATCTCTGGGCCTCCAGTTGTCTCTGTTTCACTCTTCCCTCTTATATCAACTGCCTTTTTCTGTTCCTCGGTTCATCCCAAACAAGGCCCTCATCTGCAATCATTTACATGTTCATCTGCAGATACCTAAAGAAAAATAGCATCATCTTCTCACTAACACTCTTGACTTTACAGGGAAGATCATGAGCGTGCCCACCTTGAGTGTGATTGTCCCAAAATGACCACATTGCCCTATTTTAGTGGTCTCCATGACAAATATGTAAGGAGAAACAATCGAAGTATCTAGAACAGTGATGATTCTGAGAGGTATGATTATTAACATCTGGAACAATTGGAATGTCATTTAAGAATTCAACACTTTTACACAAAACCAGGAATTTTGTTGAGCCCATCACCCTCTAAAAGGACCTTTCTTATCCATTATGTTTTTTGACAACATCTGAGGAAAGGAAGCATGAGAATATGTGTCCTCATTAAGGACTGAGTAGTTTTCTGAGCTTTCTTCCTGTCGGTGAAATGTTAAGACCAAGGACATTATGGGTCGAATTGTGTCTCCCCCAAATTTGTATGTTGAAGCCCTAAATCCCATTACCTCAGAATGTGACCTTTATTGGAAATACATTGTTGAATATGTAATTAATTGAGATGAGGTTATGATAGTTAATTTTATATGTCAACTTGACTGGGTCATGGCATACTCAGATATTTGGTTAAACATTATTTCTGGAGGTGTCAGTGAGGGTGTTTCTGGATGAGATTAGCATTCAAATCAGTGTCCTAAGTAAAGATCACTGCTGTCTCATCCAAACCACTGAGAGCCTGGATAGGACAATAAGATGGAGGAAGTGAATATCTTGGTGCTCCAAGTTCTTAGGTTTTCAGATTCAAACTGGAATTTTCGCACTGGCTCTTTGTCTCTCAGGTCTTTGAACTACATCATTAGCTTTCCTGAGTCTCCAATTTGCAAATATCATATCATCTCAGCTTCCATAATTGCATGAGCCAAAACTTAATAATAAATCGATCTCTATCTCTGTATCTATATCTATTCTCCCCCCTTCCCCCGGGAGAATCCTGATTAATCCAGGGAGCATACTGGAGTAGAATGGAGCCCTATTTTAATATGAGTGGTGTCTTTATAAAAGGAGAAATCTGGAGACAGATACACGCGGAGGGAAAATGATGTGAAGAAACACAGGGAGAAGATATCCATCAACAAGCAAAGGAGAGAGGCCTGGAGTAGATCTTTCCTTCACAGCCCTCAAAAAGGAATCAATATTACCAACACCTTGATCTTGGACTTTAGCCTCTGGAACTGTGAGAAAATAATTTTTATAGTTTAAGTATCCAGTTTGTTCTACTTTGTTATAGCACCACGACTAAACTAATCCCAAGGGATATTTTTAATTTCATATTATATTGCCATTTCTTTTGACCCAGGTTGGTTATACTCTTGCAAAAAATATAGTTGGCTTATTATCAAGTTTTGTTCCAATTGAATTCATGTAGTAATTTTGATATCAAAGTTCTTTTTATTTTTTCATATTTTTCTGTTCTCTTTCATCAATGCTGCTTTCTCTGGAATTAACTGCAAGGTGCTGTGAGTCTGTCATTCTTACATGAAAAAGTCATATCCTCACTATTTTCCTCTGAGCCATTTTTCCACTTGAAAGTATTTACTATGCGTCATCTGAATCCATTTATTGCCAGGAGGTTTAATTTTAATCAGTCCTGTGACTCAAACTATTTTCCAAGTTTTTCTTTCATGGCTTCTAGTTGCAAAAAATTGCCTCATCCTATTCAATAATAACCAAATTTCTGGGCTGTCTTTGTTCTCCTTTAATCATATTTATGAACTGGACTATTCTCTGAGAACACCTCTTTCTCAGACTACCTTATAATAGTAAACAATACATGCTATTAACAATTAATTTTTACAAATTTTTCCTGTGAAATAATTAGATCTCCTTTCTCTCAAGTAATTGTGAATTAATGTTTTACCAAATGTTTATAATTACACCAACAACCACCCTTCCAACCTTCAATAACAGATTCGCCACCTGACTCTCAAGACAATGCTACATGTTATAAGTAAAGTATTATGTTAATGCTTCATTTTCTGTATCAATTTGTATATGGCTTAGGAGAAGCTGGGTTATATTGCAATGACAACTTGAGAAGCATAATGATGCATAGTAAAGAAAGTTTTTATTTTTGTTTTTCCAATTGTCCAACATTGGAAAGCGAGCTGGGCTATTCATACTAGATGTTCTTGTACTGAGACTTGGGCTAGTGGAACAGGAGAACATGGGATGATTTCATCATAGTTGCAGAGGAAAAAGAGAGCACTGATTGGTCTCACATAACAATTTCTCACATAACAATTACATACTGGTCCTGAAAGTGAGCCATATCACTTGTATTCAAAATTGATTGACCAGAACAGATCACCTGGCCCCAGGAAACTACGAGTCTCAAGACATGCAGACCTACTGTGAGCATTAATGAAAGGATGAATGGAAGTATTTGACAAACAGAACAGTGTGGGGAATAATGATAGTAGAATCCTTTTAAAAAACAAAGTAACTAAAGCTTAGAGGACTTATAAACCTTAGAAATAATGAAATCATTATTCAAATTATTGTCTTATGTTTCTAAGTTCTCTGTTTTTTATTCTCATCACATTTTTTCCCTTAGATTGCACCATTCTGAGATATTCTCAAAGATGAAACAGAAATGGGGTTGAACATGTAATATAAGGGAGCAGAACAAACTCAGACAAGACAATATCTTTATCTGGACAGCAGAGGCTAGAATAAAGATGTGGATTCTTTCCCCAAAATACTCACTAATCTACTTTGTGCCTGATGCTTCTCGAATCACTTTCATTTCAATAATAATAGTTAATCTTTATACAATAGCATAAAGAAAAATACCTGTGTCCAACCAGTTACGCGGTTTAACATCTTTGAAATAAATTCTTTTTAAGAGATACAATGATAACTGAAGAGAGAGAATCAAATGTAATTCATTTATGTAGGCGGATGAAATAATAGAACAAAATGTGCAAGTCTGGGGCTCACACACAGTACACAGACTTGAGGTGAATATAGATGTGCCATTGCCTCCTACATTCCCAAGCATGTTTGGTGACCCCAGCTCCTCCTTTGAGAAGTGTCTCAGCAGAAAGTTCTTGGCCTAAGGGTCCAATCCATGATAAATGCATTCTCTCCAGACACAGATTTCTTCTCCCTCTCTAACTTGCCTAGTGAGCTAGCTGCAGACTGCCCTTGATGGGGGTGTTAATAGGCCTCTCAAGCCTGAAGGCAATTTTTCCTTTTCATAGTCAATAGACTAAAAATTTTGAAAAGAAACAGAGCCTGAAACTCCTTTTAAAAATGTACTGACTTTTTTAGTCTCTGAACAGTCCTCATCTTGAAAATAATTTTATTTTCTTTATACATTTTCACACCACTCTTTTCTGCTAGTAGCTTATTATTACTTTTTCTTTTTTCTTATTGGAAATGTTCCTTCTCCTTTCACACCTCTCCTATTTTAAAATAACCCTTACTTTCTTAGATCGTCTACCTTCTGGTAATGCTTTTTCTCCTTTCCTTTTGACTGATAACCTTTTTGAACACGTGGTTCACTCTGACTGTCTTAATTCCCTAATTAGTACCCTATCCATCTTTTAACTTCTAAAATTTTGTCATTTGATTTTGACAACATTTGACCCTTAGAAACATTGTTAGTGATCTCATTAATTATTTTATTAAATATTTATTGAGCACCTTGATGCACTTTGCTGTTACAAGCAAGAACTACATGGTAGTGAATCAGACATATACAGCCCTGGCTCCTGTGTTTGCTTACATAAATATGTAAATAAAAATTGCAATTAGAGCTTGATCGGTTTTTACTTACAACATTTCTGGCACCTAATCAGAAGGATTTTTCCCTCCAAACACCAAATACTTGGGATCTTTTCCAATACCATTTCTCTAATACTCTGAAATCAACTGAGTGTCTAACAATTTAACTCTGTTCTGACACTATCAACCTGTAGTTAGTATCAGATCCTTAGTTAAAGAGCTCAGTCCAACAAGTCTGTCACCACTTCAGAAGCCAATCTCAAATTCCAGACAGTTTGGTACTTCTGACCATCTGTGAATCAGGGGTTCATTCCTGAGAGCCTCTCCTCAGTTTTGATAACTCGCTTCGCTAGCCCACAGACCTCAGCAAAGCAGTTTGTAGATGTTTACTGGTTTATTATAAGCATACAAATTAAGAATAGCTAAATATATGAGATACAAAGGGAAAAGTATAGGTGTACGTGTGTGTGCAGAGTTTCCAGCATACTCTAAAGTAACACCCTTCCAACACCTCAATGTATTCCCCAGCCCGGAAGCTTTCAGCATCCTACGTGTGCGTGTGCGTGTGCGTGTGCGTGTGCGTGTGAGTGTGCGTGTGTGTGTGTGTGTACATGTCCACACACACTCAGGATGCAGGGAGTTTGCTAATTACATATACCAAATCTGAGCCAACTCTTTCCTTCTTGTCTTCCTCTTCATGGTAGTTCGTAGTTACTAGATATGCATAGGATTCTCAAAATCTGAAGCTTAAGACAGAGATAAGGTAAGGTAAGGTAAGGTAAGGTACTGGATTTGCTACATCAGAATTCCTTGCCAGCTTGTCAAAAATATATATTCCTGGGAAAGTCAAAATCACTTGATATGGGAGAGGGGCATCTTCAATTTTATAAATTTCCAGAAGAGTATATGCATTCTACAGACTACAGATGATTATGTTAGACAATATGGTAACCTCTGTGGCTGATTCAGTCACCTTGATTGTGACTGTGCTGTGATAAACCTAGAATGGGGGTGGGAGACTTGAACTCCTTCATTTTATTCCCTGACTAGTGTGTACGTGCCCTGTTTGCTGAGGAGAGCCCAATAATTGGGGGGGGGGGGGAATCAATTGAGCTTACACCTTCTACATGTTGAGACTGGCCACTCACTTCAGTTGGCTTTTCTATATCTCTGAACTCTCTGTGGATGCTGAATGCCAAGCTTACTTTGGCATTGAAAAGGCGTTATCTTTTGCTTCCATCCCCATATCTGCCTCTTAGAAAATTTTCCAACTTCATCTCACCTTTTCTAATAATCATTTGATTTTTATCTAAAACAATATTTATCTAAAAACAATATTATTTTTTTCATTTCTGTATTCCCTAGATATTCGCAATGCCTCCTTCTGATGTGATACTCAAATACCTATTTAAAAATGGAGAAAAATATAAATTTAACTTTTAAAAAGAAAGAAAAAATAAGAGCATTGACTCTCATCAGGGTAAATTGCATTGCATTAGTTTTTAGGTAAGAGTCTTAAAATCTTCAAGGTACTTCTAGGAAAACTCTTCCTGCAAACCACAGTAATAAATCTTAGGTATGCAATTTGTAAATGAAGCTTCCATGATTAGAAGTTTACAAGTAATCTATTTGCCATTACTGACTAGTTCTTATTCTCCTCTAAAGATAAATGTGCTGGTCCCAGTGTGAGAGGAACTCTAACCTCTGTGGCTTAATAAATCGTTGGGTTGTCAGAAAATCTCTGGCCTCATTAGCAGAATACCATTTCTCCATGCCATGAAGTCCCAAGTCACACTGACTGAATAGAACACTAACTTAATTTTTTTTTCTTCAATTAAAAAAAAATTCCGTGACTGCCAAAAAGTTTGCAAGTTTTCAGGCTTCTCTAGGGTGCCAAGGAATTCAGAGGCTGTAAGACAGAAGTGGGGGGGCTGCCCTGGAATGAGAGACTAGGGGCCTCCTTGATTCCCTTGCACTATGTGGACCACTTGGAAGATGTAGAAGCCCAGTAAACATGCGTTAAGATTACACTGGCCTGGATCCACCTTACTAGGGACTTTTTTCTTTCTAGATGGAAAATACCAAACTTTCTCTCTCTCTCTCTTTCCCTCTCTCCCTCCTCTCTCTTCCTTTCTCTTTCTTCCTCCTTCTTCCTTCCCTTCTTCCCTCCCTCCCTCAGTCCTTCTCTCCCTTTTTCTCTCTCTCCCCCCTCCCTTGCTTCCCTCTCCTTCCTTCCCTCTCTTTCTCTCTATCTCCTCTCTCCCTTGTTTTCTTTCTTTCTTCTCCCCTCTCTCTATCTCCCCCTCCCCCTCCTTCCCTTCCTACCTCCCTTCCTCCCCTGTCCCCCCCACACAAATGCACACACACAATATTAAGATCTTATGAACTTTTTAAGTATATATCCATGGTATTTGGTTTCATTTACTCCTTATGAAATTATTTATACTTGTTTTTCTTTTTACAAAATTAATTCATGACTATTATAGAGGCCTTTAAGAACTAAAAGTAAATCTTAAAGTAACTAGAAAATCATAATTTTATCTTTTCAGGCAATACATATATATCTATATATACGCATATGTATATATACACACATATGGATATATACATATATATGCATATGTGTGTATATATACATATACATATATATACATATATATGTATATATAGAAAGAGCTAGATTTTATCTCTGTTTGTCTGTGTATTTGCCAAATTGAATTTGTTCATTTTTTAGTTTGTTATTTATTGAGATATAGTGCACATAAAATTTATGGTTTTAAACTGTACATTGCAATGGGTTTTATTATGTTCATTCTTTTGTCCAGCCAATATCACTATCTAATTCCATATTATTTCCATTACTTCTAAAAAAGACCCTCTCCCTCTTAGCAATCAGTCCCAATTCACCTCCCTTACTCCTTGGCAACTTCCTTTACTTTCTGTCTCTGAGGAGTAAATCTACAAGTAATTGTATAAACAAATGTTGGAGATCATTTCAAAAGGTAGAAATATCTGGTAAGACTCTTGGAAAGCACAAAATCGAATTGCAATAAATAGCAGATAACACATTTAGCAAACAAAATTATTGGTACATTGCATATTAGAGATTATAAATGCTATGGGCATCTGGAAATAGTATCCATCACTGTTGTCTGGAGTTGTCAAGGAGGGATTCTTTTAAAGAGATGGGATAATACCAAGGCCTGGAGGATGCATTGGATTTGAACCAAAGAAGTGATATAAAAGAGTAGTCTAAACCAAAAGACAGAGAGCAGAATGTCTTGCAACCAGGGGCTACAGAGTGGCTGTAGTCAAATCTTTATCATTAACTGAGGAAGGTTTCTTAATCATTCTAACTTTTGTTCCCCGTTTTGTAAAATAATTATTAGTATCTACATACAGTGTTGTGTAGATTTAATGAATTCAGTAGAAATTCTTAAATCTGACATTTAAGAAGTATTTAATAAAGTTATTATATTTATCATTAATCAGAAATGGCAAGAATGTGCCTGATGTATATAATCAGGGGAAGGTTGAGAGGGACCAGGATAACATGGAGAAGGCCATGAAACCTGATGCAGAACTGTTGAGAGAGAAGTGGCCATCTCTGTGACTGTCACCTCATTGAAGTCCTGTCATCATTTTGAGGGCTTTTCTTTGATCAATCTTAACTTGAACACAGATATAGAATACAGAATTCCGAGTTTTATAGGCAGAAACCGTTGTAAACATGTAGTTATGTTGGCTTGATAAATGGAGTCCTTGCTCTGTAAGAACACCTTGTGAACCAGGGGTTTTGATTTACTTCTCAGTCATATAATTGTGGCACATTTGGTTTCTATATTATTATAATTACTACAAATATATAATCTTTATTAAACATCTGTGATGCGTAGGCACTCGATTTAGCTTTTTACATGGATTATCACATTTAATCAAGATTATCACAATTAATTCCTTCCTTTAAAGCAAGAATTATTATTAATCTCCATAGTATAGATGAGAAATATAAGGACCAAGGAGGTTAAATAACTTATTCTAAGACAAATACTTTATAGACAGATGAAACAAGCATTTGCCAATGATCATGTGATGGTGTCATGACAAGAGCCTGAACTCTTAACCACCACAACATAATCAGCATTTTTATCATCAAGCATTTATTAATATTAAGAATATTTTCAGGGTGTTCTCTCAAAGAATGGACATTTATTCTAATGTACTAGAGAACCTATTTTTAATAATACATGTAAATGTTACTCTCAGTGTTCTGGTGTGTGAATAAGCTTACTGCGCGTTTATATATGTCATAAATATAAGATACACAGATTGAGGGCGAGAGGATGAACAGTTTCCATTTTACATAACATTTTTGTTTCTCATAGGTGTAAATATGAGGGAATTATATTTCTTTTATAAAGGGGACAAGTAAATCACAGTGCATATTCTGTAAATCTCACTTATTCTCCCACTCATGCTTTGTACCCCACCCCCCTCCAACCTTGATCAGAATAGCTACCCATCCTTGCAATAATATATTTGCTGGTCCACATTACTCACTTGACACTTCCCTGACCCTCACTTGTTTTCTAAATTCTATATTTGTATAAATTTTAAACTCGATTCTAACTTCTTAACGATGAGAAATTTGTATTATAGTGCTGTGTGACTCTGAAGATCCATAACAGGGGCTCACAAACACAAGTATCTGAATTAGAGGGACTATGGGCTTCACATGCAGGAAACCTAGATTTGAGTTCCTACTCAGGCACGTAGGAGGAATCCAAAAGTATCCTAGGAAGGAACATATGTAGGTCAAATTTTCTCAGTTTCAGTGTCTAAAATGTTGATATTAGTGGGATTTATATTACAACTTCAAATAAGGTATGTGGAAGCACATTGCAAGTAATTAAGTATTATAAATTCTCAAATTCGTTATGAGTAAATATTTGCTAAATACCTTCAGAATTGAGTGAATTACTTTATCAAGTGGAAACTAACAATAAGGAGCAAAATTTCTTAAGAAAGGGTCAGAATTAGACCAGATTCCTTAAAGAGTATCTACTGCCACTAGATTCTATGCCATAGTGAAATAGTGATTTACCCATCTTGATTACTCCTCCATTTACAAAAGCCAGACACATGGCAACTACTCATTAAGTATTTGGTATATATATATTGCTATGGGACTATTGCAAATGTTTCAGTGAAGAGGAAATAGTCTAGTGTTTGAAGGATGAGTACATTTTGGAAAAGAGAATATAGAGGGAAAGGTAAGAATAATGTTACAGAATCTGAGACATACCTCTTTTACAGATTAGTCGGAATATAAGATTTGTGTGATACAAGACTAGTGGAAGGTAAGCCCCAAAAGAATAAAAAGGACAGATTAAAAAGGGCCTTCAATGGCAGTTTAATGACTAAGAACTTCATCCAGAGACTAATGATAGCTAAGGTAAACATTTGCTAAGTGTAAGGCACTAGTGTAAATAGTAAACCTGTACTAACCTTATTCAACAATCGTAACTCTAACAACCACTCTAAAACAGCTATTTTTATGGTTTTCATGTTTTAGATGAAAAAAAGTTTGACACACTGAAGACGGGTAGCTTGGCCAGGGTCATGTAGTTAGTCAGTGGTGGAACTGGTGTTTGTACCCAGGAAGGCAGGCTCCGGGTCCACCCTTTTTACAAAGACGTGTTTTGTGCTGTGTGTGGAACAGGCAACTCTGTACCTCTGAGTTCATAAGAGAGTGCTGTTTAAGTTACCTTGTTGCATAACAAACCATCCCAAAGCTTGGCGGCTTAAAATGAAAACACTTATTTCTCACACTGGTGTTAAAGGAAGGTCTAAAAAGCCCTCATGCAAACAATTGAAGCTGGCTGCTGACTGGGGGTTCTGCTGGAAACTTCGGCCTGGGTCCCTTGTAGTTCTCTGTGCAGGCCTGTCCCTGTGGCTATTTGGGCTTCCTCACAGCATGGTGTGTGGGTTCTAAGAAGGGGTAATCCAAGGAGAGGAGAATATTACCTGTTTTTTGTTTTGTTTTGTTTTGTTTTTTGCGGACTGATTTAAGAAGTCTGAGAACAACACTTTCACTTTCCTTTCTTATTCATAATAGTCAGGAGCCAGAGCAAACTCAAGAGGAGGAGAAAAAACTTTACGTTCAATAAGAAAATAATATGCAATTACAGGGTGGTAGAAAAGAAACTGTGGTATATCCATATAATGGAATATAATTAGTTCTAAAAAGAAATGATTTATCAAGCTGTGAAAGACATAGAGATAATGTAAATGCATATTTCTAAGTGAAAGAAACTAATCCGAAAATGCTACACACTGTATGAATCCAACTATATGATATTCTGGAAAAGGCAAAACTGTGGAGACTGTAAAAAATAAGTAGTTACTGGTAAGTGTGGAAAGAATGTTCGGGCAGAGTATAGAAGGTATTTAGGGCCATGAAAATATTCTGTATGACACTATAATGATAGATACATGTCATTATACAGTTGTCCTAAATCATGGAATATATAACACTGAGAGTAAAGCCTAATCTAAACTATGGGTTTTGGATGATTATGTGTCAGTGTAGGTTCATCAGTTGTAACGACTTTGTTGCGGGGGCGGGGGGTGTTTATAATGCAGGAGAGTGTGCATGTGGGGGAGGGGTGTATGGGAAACCTGAACCTTTTTTTTTTCCTGCTTAAAAAAATGAAGTATTCACAAACATGATAGTGGCTCTCTTGAAGTTATCTATTTTATATTCCAAGTTATAGGAAGAATATAGCTATTTGTCAGACCTCCAAATCATCTGAATTTCTCATCATCATATCTTGAGGAGGAAATATCTATTAGGAAGATTAAGCATCCTTGTCTAGACTTCTTTCATGAGAGGCTGCTACTAATATTGTGTAGTATGCAAAGGCTATTATTTTAGCAACTGCCTTGGGTTCCATATAAAATAGAATGTACACATGATGGCCCAATATTAATGGCATAATGACTGTAGTTGTTCAGAAAGGTATTTCTAAGCACTTGTTATTCTTTGCCAGTTTGTCTTTGCGATAGAGGGGTATGAGATGCTGTTATTTAATGCATTTGACAGTGGATTATAGTAGAATTAAATGCTAGTGGAAAACAAAGTTCCGTTGATGGCTCTAAATAATCTAAATGTAGAAATTATTCTAGTTCAATGGAGGGTAAAATTATAGGATGTTGAATTCTTTCCAACAAGATGAATTTGGAATATAAGATATGGAGATTAAATGCAGACTACTGTACAGATTTGTACTGTAACACCAGGAAGAAAATTATGCAGGTAGGATGAGAAAAAAAGACAGAACCCTAGAACACAAAAAAGGGGATTCCAGTTCATTAACTACAGGGTTGTCACAAAGCTTGCAAATTTTATGAAGTATAGTAAAGGTAGTTATAAAGTCACCCCCTGTTCAGTGATAAAATTCCTAACTATTTAAAAGATTTTTGCATTTGTGGATGAATGGCCCTTGCTAGGTAGAGCCGAAATGATGGCATATCAGCTCATTTCATCTGCTGTGAAAGTTTTTAAAGGAAAGTTGTTGACTTATTCTTCGTTGTTTTCTTGAAAGTGAGATAGGCAATTTAAAATTTTACAGTGTTTCTGTAGTAAATAGTCAATCCTACTAAATCATTATTTTATATTTGAATGCTGCTTAGTAATAAGAATCAGTATTTAACCTCATAATCTATTGTTTACTGATTATTTACATGTTCAATAAACTTTTATTGAATAGTTATAGAATATATCACATCATGCTAGGAAGTGGTTATGCAAAAGTGAATGAAATAAACTCTGCCTCAAAAGATACATTCTATCTTGTTAAATATCTAAATATGCCAAACATATTACAACACCACCCTTTTAATAAAGTATTTGGGGCATATTTGAATAATTTTGAGACTACAAAATTAGTGACTTTCTGAATAATATGCTGTAGGGAACACTTCACAGAGGAAAATATATTGTGGGATATTGGTATTACAAGGAGTTGTCGAAACATGGATGAAGGCATGGAAGTGTATATAAAATATTATGGATTTGGAATGTTTTTGAAATTAGAGAAAACATGGGGAAAGAATGCTAGACATGAAATTGGAATATTTGCAGAAATCATATGATAAAGGATTTGGCATGTCAAACTATAAGAGTATTAATGATCTTATAATTGATGGTTGCTGTAGTAGACAGAGTAGATTAGGTTATACTGTCACAGAAAATTACACCCTATTCTGCATGCTTCTGACCACAAATGTTATTTTTCTCCTCACTAAACACATTCGATTCAGACCATTTACCACACCAGGTCCATGTTGTCTTCACTCTGGTACTCACGCTCAGGAAAGTGTCTGTCTGGCTCAGTGCTAGTCATCATGGTGGCATTATTTCTTAATATTCTTAGCTATAAATGGCATGTGTTTATATTTAATTAGCCAAAGAAAGTCATATTGCTATTACTGATTGATACCTGGTTTCCTATAATTATTCATTTGCTGCCAAATGAATATTACAAGTAATATTAACATTATAATTTTGTGAGCATTAAATGAAATGATGTATTGTGACAGGTATAAAATACTCAATAAATTTGACTACAGCAGTCAGTAAGTGTGTCTATGATTTGTAAGTATAGTAGATCAATAGATAGTATTGTTAATAAGTTAAGGAGAATATGTAGGGATAAAGCATTTCTCCTTTATTTAGTTTGGCTATTTTACAGATGTACTGAGAATAAGGAGCTGACTTAGAGAAGTTCCCATGTTTCAATTAATCACAATGGTTTTGCAGCTATTTCTTTTGACAATATGAGCAACATTTAAGGAAACAAGCTCATGTCAGTTAATAGGGAAAAGAAAACTTTCCAAATATGTTAAGTTACATTCTCTATTCAAAATGTATACATCTCAACTTTATGTTAATTCACGACTGCACTGTTCTAAGTGATAGTGTTCAAAAGACGACTATGAGGCATGACCAAAATGCTAACGTCAAGAAAAAAAATTCAGTTATTTTAATTGGAATCTTCCCTAGGTAAAGTCTGGAGTTTTACTTTTTTGTTGTTGTTAATTACAAGATTTGATATACAATGTGAATGCCGTTTTCCTACATTTCTCATAAGAACACAGTGAGCCAGCACTCTGCCTTTCCCCGTGGATTGATCATCCAGGTAATAGAAGCTGTATGGAATTTCCATTGTTTTAAATGGTAACAGAGGCATCATTATCCTCAAAATATTTAATGAGTGCCTTCCTGAGCAAGTTATTATGCTTCATCTTTACCCCCATGTCCATCTCCTTGAGAGAGAGAGAGAGAGAGGGAGAGAGAGAGAGAGAGAGAGAGACAGAGACAGAGAGAGAAAGCAGAGAGCTCATTTGGGAAATGTAGAATAATTGTTCAAACAGATTTTTAGAAAATAAATTTGTTTCGGATCATCTGTTAATCCATCTCCACTGTTTCTTTTTCCTGTGGCACAGCTATTCTTTCTGTCTTATTCTAGTGGAACAAGCTGAGCCAGACATATTTAATGAGGCAAAATATGTTCTGCAGGTTACCAGAATTTGCAGCCAAATAGCTTACTCTGCAGCAGAAACGAGATCTGTCATCTTGTGGGCCCTGAAATGTACAGAAGGCCACAGATAGTTTCCACAGGATTGACCCCTCAGGGGATTGAATAGATAAGTTTCTATTTCAGCTGGTCTGAAATGAAAATTTAGGTGTTCTCAGCATTTTCCAACCCTTTCTTTATATTCAAACTCATATTTTGAGTTATTATTTTGCTTATAATAAACATTTGTTATACATTTAGCAATATCTTATAAATTAAGGAGGATACAAGGAATTCTTAGTTAAAATTTTTTTCCTTGTATTCTTCAAAGAAAGTGAAATTCCATAGCCTTCCATGTTCTCGGGATTAGGTTAAAGCTGCACCATCATCACATTATTTACGAGACAGAATTTTTTAAGTACAGTGAGGATAATGAAAATGGGATAACAATGTCCTTTGTATACAAATTTAATTTCAAGTTTATTCTTTTTTGAATGGCTTTATAATATATTCAGATTTGCTTTGGTTTGAACCTCCTATAGGCTTTAATAAAAACATATTTTTAAAAAATCTAATAAAATTATAGTAGATTCATTTTCAATAAAACTAGTGTTTGGTTAAGTATAGAATTTAGGCTATTAGTTTATTTTTTCAATCCCAGGCTCTATTTATTCATTCGACAAACACTGTGTGCATACTTTGTGCATACTGACTTTTCTTTAAGGAATGTTTTCCCTTTACATTTCATGTGGGATCAGATAAGCATCTGCCAGTTCTAGAAGGAACACTATCCAAAACAAAGGCAAAAGTGAAAACCTAAAATCCCACAGGTGTATCCACATTTGTCCAAATCAGTCATTCTGTCTAGTTCTCTCTCCAAGGAGCCAGGTTGTCTCTACCTATGCATGTGAATATACAGCCATTCATTACTATAGAAATTACAAGAGTTTTCTAAAATATGCCTACCAAAAAATTTAGGACAAATTTTCTCTAGAGGTTTCTGAATGTATATGAGATTCTCATAGGAGATCTGGAATAATTTAGGATTATATAAACTCTTAATGACATCCTCTCAATTTAAAATTCTCATATAATAGAAAAGTCAGCAACCTTTTCCTAGTATTATCAACTTTTGAAGACTATTTTGAAGGATAAAATGAGTGATCTGAACTGAAAATTTAGTGGAACAGATTTTGTGAGTCATCCTCTCCTTCTCATTCTATAGTTTATAAACAGCCTTCCCCAGCCTATAACCCTTTGTTTCACATCTGCCTACAGACTATACACTGTGGCTCTATACAAAAGTTTTATATTTGGAAGTGAGCATCACACCTCCCAAAACGAACATAAAAAAACATGAATTTTGTTTAAGCTAAGATGACACTGTTTCTGCAAATATTGGTCCTAGTCATTTACAGCTATACAAGTTACAACTTCTATTTCTAATAGGAGCTGTGGGGGTAGGAATACTAGTAGGAATAAGTGAGGGTAGGAGTACAGTGGCCACAGGAAAAGCAAATAAATAAATAATAAACAAACAAATAACAAATAAATAGATAAATAGATAGATAGATAAATAACACACAAAAAGCATTGTAGATCAGCTAGGTCCCCTTTTGGCCATCTCAGTTGGTACGATGTTCACTGTAACCACCTTGATTCCATGAAAATTCATAGGCCACAGTAACTGCTCCATGACTTTATCCTTGGCAGTGCTATTTTATCAAAGAAAATCTTTCAAATTCTATTGGCTATAGAGGCAAAGGTTTGGATTTAATTCTCATTCCCATCATGTTACTAATTATGTGGCCTCATCAAGTTTATTAATCAATATATTCCTGTTGCTTGTCTGTGGTGACAATAAGATATGCTTTCTCCATCAATAGTGTCTTGGAGAGTGAATAAAAATGATGCAGAAAGATGGTAATTGAGAGAAATAGAATAAAGGATTTTGTAAAGTGAAAGGCAGAAAATAGTGGCAAAACCCACTGAGTAGAGGAAGGGATTCTTCACAGATTCCCTTATTCTGTAATATCTTTTTTGAGAGAAGGGCCTGGTTTTTTCCCTATATTGTTGTACAAATGCTATTGCTCTTCCCTTTGAGCTCATCTTCTACCATAATTTCTTTCTTCCTTATTACAATCAAAGTATATTAGATTTCCTGTTGTTTCTAAAATGACCACACTCATCTCTATCTTAGGACCTTATCTTTTTTTATTCCCTGAGCCTAAATTACTTGTCTCCAATTTACCTAAAAGGATTGTCCTACTAATTGAAGTCTCTGCTAAAATATCATGTCCTCAGGTGGGCTAGCCCAAGACTTAATATCTAAAACAATGTACCACACCAACACTCTTTACTTTCTGCACAATACCTACAGCCATCTAGTATTTTAATAATTTTCTTTTTTTCTGTATCCCTCGTAAGAAAAGAAACTCTGTGAGCACAAAGACTTGGTCTATATTGTTGTCATATTTCTCTGACTATATATTCTGCTTAATATTTATGTCCCATAAACATTAAAGTGTTCAATATTATTAATGAAAGCTGGGAAGTGAAAACCAAGGTTATAATGCAATATGAGATTACACACAATCAACCATGAAAATTAAAGTTATAGTAATATCAAGTATTGGAGAAAGGATGGGCCAGAGGATCTCTTATATATTGATGTCTGAAGTGAAAATGTTTGAAAACATTTTGAAAAACAGTTTGATATTATACTCTAAAGCTAAAATTCACATAAAATGGGACATAGGCATTGTTTTCCAATTTATACATATAAAAGAGGAGACATGGACAAGAATGATCTACAAAAAAAAAAAATACCATGAAAATAATCCAATTGTTCATTTTTGTGGAAAAGGACAAATAAACAGTGATATAGTCACACAAAAAATTTGATACAAAGCTCTAAGTGAATGGTACATGGTTCAGATTCGCCACATACGTAAACTTATATCTGTTACTCTCATTCCTTCGCAATTCCTGATTTCTTGTTTTCAATGAATAATCAAAATCTGTCAAGCCTCCTCCGTATCTTATGAATCCTTTCACTGTTCTTCACTTTGAATGTCATTACCGTAACTCGTCCTATCATAATCTTGTGCATGAGTTAGTGAAAAAAATCCTCCTAGATTTTCTTCTAAGTCATTCCACATCTCTTTGCCACAAAGCCCAAGTCTGATAGTTTGCATTTTACGCTTTGTTTACTTGTCCAGTTATTTAACCCTTCTCAATCTATAATCTAAATTTACCAAAAAGTGTCAATTACATGAGTTTCCTTTTCCAGAATATTTTTATTTTTAGACCATTAAAATTGTTCTACTTTGAACACACTATCAATAAATCATCACATCTGGCAAATCTATCTCCTATAAATTTTAGATCTCAACCTAGCATCTTAGCTTAGACCTCTGAGCTCTTTCCTATTCCTCTAAAGAACAGATTCTTGTCTTTCCTACTGGTCTGTATCCATCAGACCATATCATGTATATTACCTTGTTGCTTGGCTGTCTTACTTTCTAATCAGCTTAATAAAAACTTAAGCTTAATCTATAAAATTAATCACAAGAAAGGTCCCCTGATTATGATCAAATTTCCTATTTTTTTTTCCATGGCACCTGATATACAGTCATCTTTCTGACTCTTTGTTTCATCAACAAACAAGGAAAAGAGAAATTCGAAGTTTGAATCACACATGATACAAAAAAATATTGTATTTTCATGTGAGTAAAGCAAAATTTTTTAAAAAATAAACCAAGGTGCCTAAACATTTTAATGATTACATTAAATTCTCTTGGAGGCCTCTTACTACCTCTATTTCTATATGATGTGTATCATATAGTATTTTTTTATTATTTAAATGTCTTTAGGTAACTTAGTCTAATTTTTAAATTTTCAACGATTTCTGAAAATTTGAGAAAGTAGAAAAAACCTCTGGGAAATGTGCCACAATACTAACTATAAGTGATAAACTGATCAAATGTTTTTAGGAAGCTATTTTATAAATATGTGAGAAAGTACTTTTTATATAGTAAAATAATATGTAAAATGAAGATGTACTTAGTCAAACCATACCCAGTACTAAATATACTCTGTTATAGCCTACTTTTCATCTTTGTAAAACTTACAATCTAATTGTTGATACAAGAATTATAACCATATGGCAAATAAATGAGGTATAGGAAGTGTGGGATAGAAAAATATTTAAGTGAGGAATAGTTCAGTGTTGGTTAGAGCATAGAGGCCTTAAGAAGGACTAAACATTTTGTGAGCTTTAAACTGTAACCTAAATAAGGCATAGTTTTGTATGCAAACAATTAGAGCTGGTCAAGGGCAATTCAAGGGACAGGGAGCATTTCATTAAGCAAATGCAAAAAGGACTTAGAATGTTCTATGTCACCATTATACAGTTAAGTCCCCAAGTGGATACAGTTGACAAAAGTACTGTCGGATCTGGTTTAGTAGTGGGAAAAGGGCAGCATGGATAGAGTTTGGAATTGACAGTTTGCTTTGGTTCCATATGTATGTAGGAGCACATATAGCTGCTGCTTCAAGGCATAATTGAATCAGTATTTTCCGGGACCTAAGTCAATAAATGAGAATCAATCTTTGTCATCGTATAATTGACTTATTTATTTTATCCAAAATTTGAAAATCCTTACTAACATCTATTAAAATATAGAGATGGATATATAAATTATTTTCTCACAATAGCAAAAGATACCATGGTCTAAAAAACAGGGGAGTTTTCTGTCTTGTTTCACTGTTGAATCACTTGTGTTAGTATGTAGTCGGTGATCAATGAGTTTATGTTGAATAAATGAATGGATGCAAGACATACTTAATTCATAATATATACCTAGGTAAAAGTCATTTTATATGGGAACTCTTTTCCATATTTTGATTATTGCTCATTCTATGTATACTAAGACTTCAGTCATATGGTGGATTATAATGGGAAGAATTCAGAAATGCCTAAGGATAAGGAGGGAAGAGGGAAGAAAATAAGCGATCTACTGAAGCTATTTTTTAAAATGTATATGGCTGTCGAAAGGAAACTCGATTAAGATCCAATACACAGTAATGGATATATACACGGTGGGAAACATATACCATTAAGTGAGAAAGAGAGGAACATTCTAAAATGCATTTATAGCAACATCTCAGACAATGATTGTTGCATATTCAGCAAAGTCTAATCCCTCAAGATGGTGAGGAGGAAAACAGGACTGATGTTTAAAATGGGCTATAGACCTAGTAATTAACTAGAGGCATGGCAGCAAATCAGAGGTAGATTATGCCTGTAACAGGATGTATGCCAGTAATACTGGCAATCAGATCAGTTAGTAAAGATAAATTTAGTGAATAGATCTTAGCTGGAGGCTGAAGATCCTAAAATATATTCTACATGGGCTCGTTAAGGTTATTTCAGATTCTGTATATGGTTGCAGAGGCATTTGAAATTTTTCAGCTACAAGGGCTAGGGAAAGCAGCTATTTGTTTTACTTTGTTAAATGGAAAATAAACCTATCTCCAGCAGAATGGAGCCCCTAACACATTATAATATTGGTATTTTCACTGGATGGTATATATAGATTTATGCCTATATGTGCAGTTCTACTTGGTAAATTGGACAGCTGCACTAACCACAGTAACTTTTCCGACATTGGAAATATTAATATTAATTGACCAAGTAGTTTTCATTTGCTCATTTCAAATTTTTATACAGTCGATCATTAAAAAATCTAAATCTAAATTCTATAGATGTACATCTATTTTCATTTAAAAAATAGTATTTTTCATGTAGTAGTTGAAGCTTTCCTATGCTATGGAACTATGTTAGAAAAAGTGCTAGCAGTGAACTTGACTTACGGAAAGAAAATAATAGTGGTAATAGTCTCAGAGAAACATGGAAGAGAAACCATTCAGAAAGTCAGACCATGCTATATGATTTGAATAAAGGCCTCTGGAAAGGATTCCCATAATGTTTTAAGACCAAATGTCTGGGTGCAAAAAAGGTCAAAGTGAATGAACAGAAAAGGGACAGAAGTTAAACATTTTAAAGATACCATATGAAAAATATTAGGTGCAATAAAGAAAAACAGAAGGCAATGTTGTGAGTATGATTAACTGCAGGTTTAGAAACATTAAGGAAAAAAATGAGAGCTTCATTGATTTGCCTTTAGATTTTTTTTTTATTTATTTAGGGCATATCTTCACCTGTAAATGTATTAGAAAGAATTGCAGAAGAAAATTTAATAATATGGAGTAGGGATAAAGACTTTAATAATTGTACCAAAGTTAGAACTAAGAAAGGAAAATACTGACAGATTTGACTGCATAAAAGAAAAGCTCCTTTTCTGTAAATTCTTCTAAAACAGGGCATTGCAGATATATGACAACACATTTTAAAAGAAATGAAATAAAAGCAAGAATTGGAAAGGTAAGTGAGAACTGGTTTTAGGTGCGTAACGTAAACTGTAATACAAAATCTGCAAATCTGAGAAGTCTCTTCAGGATTGAGTCTCAGATCTCAGCCAAGTAACATTGAGACTGAAAATATTTTAAAAATTATACCGATGTATATATATATATATAGTTGAGGTCTATCAGAGGACCTTAGATAGAGGTAGCCTGTTGTCTTGCTCTTACCATAACCCTTGGTATGGAAAAACAAAAGCAGTAGAGCCATTTTCTATTGCCAGAAAATTATACACAAGTGCTCACATCTAGTATTGAATATAGCATAGGCAGATGAGCAGGTCTTTCAGATAATTGAGACATTATTAAGAAAAAGTATTGCCTCAGTTGGATCCTCTCCTGGGCTTAGTCTAGGAGTTTAAGGCTAAATCTCCATTGTTTATTAGCTCTGTAATTTGCTAATAAGTGCTTTGTGATCGAGACAGGGTGCTGTGGAGTCAGGTGGTTATAGTGAGAGTGGGAACATTTCACTTGTCAGAAATGTTTGAGAAACAGAGTCAAGAAAAGGCAAAAACTTTTCTTAATTACTAGAGTTCACAGAGTTCCTCATACCTTCATGTGCATCATCAAAGAGTAAAATGTCCTGCTGAGTGTACACTAAACTTAATTGACCATAGACTTATTTGTTTCATAAACTATCTTGCAGAACTATCATTTTATGCAGAACATTTGGAAAATGCTGGGATAGGAAATTAACTAAACTATTTTCATAGTTTGTAAGTAAGATAAATGTCAAAATTTGTGAACATAGGTATATAAAAATATGCAAAAGGCTTAGCAAAGCACGTTGGTTCAGAGTCAGTCAATTTATATCAACTTGATCATTTATTACATTCTTAATTCTGTGGTCCAACACTGTGCTAGGCATTGTAATGACAAAAATATTTCGACATTGCCTCTCCTTTCAAAAGTTTTAATTATTAATAAAATTAAGGATAGATATTTTTCTATGATCTGTTAACTTTAATTTTTATAATCAAGTAGGTAAAAATTATTATTCTTATTTTATATTTGAAGAACCTGTCATTAAATGGAATATCTGAGTTATATATCTAATACATGATACCGGCATTAATAAAATGATACTTAATTATGTAAAATAATGTATAATGTATAAGTGCTAACATTTCAAGAAACAACAGTGGAAGCAGATCAGTAATGAAGAGATCAAAATATCACTCCTGAAATATTTATGTGATTCAGTTATTTTAGGCACACATTAACTCATTGAAACTTACACCTTTCAAGAACACTCTAAGTGTACACTATTTGCCCTGTTTCACATAGCAGAAAACTGAAGCTAGCAATCTTTACTAATAAAAATTTGTTGATGGTAATAAAACACATAGCAAAGCTCTGTTTAGAACCAGAACCATCGAGTCACTGTAGTCCAAATCTCTTATTCTTTCCACTGCACTGTTTTTTCCTCATGAATATGACCAAAGCAGACAGTACAGCATGAGTTTGAGCATAAAGAATAAGGAGGAAGGAGCTACAGTATTTGTTAGGAAGCAGGAAGTAAAATTGGTCTGAATCACAGGAATCTCAACTTTGTAGCAATGTCTGTCTGAATCTATTCATTTTTCACTTTTAACTTGTACAGAAAAGGTTCATTGTCTTCAAGTCATTGATATTTCTCTACTCCTCCCCCACTTTCAACTCTAGGACAAGACTTTGTTATTAAATCTTTGAACCCTTTGAAATTTGCACAATTAGGGGAGTAAGCAATCCATGGCAATGGCAGTAATCTTGAGTCATATTTTCTATTTCAACCCAAACTCCAAAGTCATAGAATATAAATGTATAATAATCATGATGAACTAACTTTTGTAAAACAATAAGATAATTGGATTAAAATAATAGAAGTTTATTTTACTCATGAAGAGTTTAACACAGAGGTTTCTGATTGATGGCTGTCCTTCAAGCAGTGACCTCAAAACTCAGACTTCTTCCCCCCATTGGCTCTACCATTCTCCTGGGATCTTATATTTCTCCAATGACTCTTTGACATTTGGGCAGTGTCATTGGCCAGAAAGCAGTCTTATGACTACACTCATTGCAAGATGGCTAGGAAATGAAGACAATGATTTGGTGAGCAATTAGCAGTAGTCTGCTACATCCCACTTTTTGACAAAAGTGTTTGTTTCTCACCTCTTGCACACACATAAGACACCTTTAACCTAAGAGATGTATCAATCAGAGGTGATCAGGAAATCAAAATCTCTCCAGAAATTATAAAATGAAGGTATTTAATACAGGGAAAAATATGCTGAGGGAGGGGAGGCTTTAAGGAACTGGAAAAGCAAATAAAGACCATTTCTGCCAAGCCTATCTTAGATGACCTCCAGATAGTCTCCAGATGTATCAGATAACTTCAAGATATTTCCTTTAAGTTACAAAAGATTGGTGAGATGGGTGCTAAGTAAAGTAATACCTCAGTCTTGAAAATTAAGTCCAAACATCAGAAAGTTTTTCCATTTGAAGGAGCCTCTTTCATGGTTGTAGTTGACCATAGCACCAGTAATTTGAATATGTTAACTCAAAAAGTGCTCAAAGTTTATGTCTGCTCATTCCTCACATGTCTTCCTCTCTCATGAAAATGTTTCTTTTTATTTGTGCAATCTAAACCAGATCTCACTGGAAAGGGAGGATTAGGAGTATAATTTCCATGTGTTCTGCCTCTCTGGTACAGAGAAAAGGAAAGAAAGGCATAGGAGTTTGCAAGATATCAACAGATAATAGTTGTCACAAAAACAAGAAGATCCCATCAAGTCTTTGCATCCATTTCAAAGTCTAAGGTGTTATGGGGATTGATCATGTATTACT
Source organism: Rousettus aegyptiacus (assembly GCF_014176215.1). Taxonomy (NCBI): domain Eukaryota; kingdom Metazoa; phylum Chordata; class Mammalia; order Chiroptera; family Pteropodidae; genus Rousettus; species Rousettus aegyptiacus. The sequence continues at coordinate 16,288,402 of NW_023416285.1, forward strand.
CCTCGTTTGGCATTATATAGACTAAAAAGACAAATTATTTTTATTTTTCAACTCCACGACTATGCACCCAATAAATAATGACTTTAAACTCCAGTTTTAAATGAGGAAAAATGGGAAACACACGAAACTATACTGATCCATAGCAATTCTGGAATCCTGCTGGGCTGGAGTATGAAAGCATTCTAATGTTGATGAAAAACTGCTACTACTGTTTTCTAAGCACTCTGTTCATTATCCTCCATGACCTATGGCTCTGTTTGGCTCTTTTAGAAGTAAACCTCGTGAAGTAAACTTTCCAATGGCACTACATTGCATTGACAAGAGAACTTCTCATTGTAGTAAATTCATGGTCCCTATGATTGCTTTTCAGGTTAAAAAATGCTTTATAGACAGGGTCTGTGGTGTTTTAGATAGTACAATGAACTTGAGAACTTCTTATGTTCTGGAATTGTTTCTGATCAGTTCAATAAGGCTGTCATCAGAACTGAAGTTTTTGTTAGTTTGTTTGCTTTTGTTTTTGTTTTCTGTCCCCCAGACTTAATTTTCAAGACTGAGGTATTACTTTGCTTAGCACCCATCTCACCAATCTTTTGTAACTTAAAGGAAATATCTTGAAGTTATCTGATATATCTGGAGACTATCTGGAGGTCATCTAAGATAGGCTTGAGTGAGAAGGCCACATCCTTAATCTAATCTTTGATCCAAAGTTAAATTTTACCAGCTCCTTGTCATTTAAACCATTATCTGTCTTATCACTTACAGCTTAGAATCTATAAGCAATCAGCTTTTCCAGTCCCTCAAGGCCCTATATTTCTGGTCATTTGCTATTCACTTTATGTTTTCCAACTTGTCCGTTCTTTTTTGAACACATCTCTATTTATACTGCATTATACACACCTAGTAACAATCAACACACATTCTAAGCTTCTACTTTCTACCCTCTTCCCTTAGAGTTTCAATGGACACATGGTCTGACATCTATGTTATTGTAGATGATTTTTACAATGTAGTATATGTTTTTGTTTATTTGTAGGTCTCATTTAGTAGCCTGCTTCTGTATTAGTCAAAATATAAAAAATACAATAAATGATTTCACATTGTCAGTGGTTTAACACAATACTATTTTACTTCCAGCCTAGTGTATATGGGTAGCTCTCCAAGAAAGCTCTTTTGCAGTCAATATCCAGAGATCTAAAAGTTTGAATGCAATGGAACCAAGCATTTGGGCTTTCTTTCCTCTCCGGGTCTTCTTTAGTGTAGAGGAGAAATGAGAACAAATCATTGTGCCAGAGATTGTCACACATGGTAGAACACAATATATATATAAAAATTACCACCATGGGAAGATATACATTCATTTTAATATTCCTGTAATTATGCAGTTAATTTTAGATTTCATTTTAATTTTCACCTCTTGAGTAACTTGCAAAACTACACAAAGCATTATTACTTTATGAGGATAATTCAAAACTGAAATTTTCTCTTTGTTATAGTTTGAAAAGACAGGTTTTTTTAACCTAAACAGATTTTTTACACAAACAGATTTTAACAATAGATTATACATTATCCAAATAAAAAGTTGTGTAACAAAAAAAGTTTCCACTAACAATTCTTCATGTATTTTCTAGTGGTTTTCATTTTCAGTAAAAGCCTGCATGCATTGAAAATAACTTTGTAAAAGAAAGAAAGTTTGAAAAAAAAAACTTTACAAAAAAGTTATTTGAGTTTTTACTATTGTCAGTCTATGCTTTGAAAAAATGAAAGTGCTTTGAAATGACAGGTTCCTCGTCTAGCTTGGCAGGGGGGCCGAATCAGATTGATTTTTTTTTTTTTTTTTTTTTTTTGGCTAAAATGACAAGACATACTTAACAGAAAATTTCAAATTTGGTAGCTAAGACTGACTACATTTTGAATAAAACCTTACCTCAAAATTTTCAAAAGAAAAGTTGGTTGGTATTCAAACTTGTCTGTAGTAGTAAAATATATGCAAGTGACTGTATTTTGGAATTCAAAGAAAGCTTAAAAGATTTTTAGATAGCTTAGCTTTGTCATTTCAGCTAAGAATAAAATCAATGTAAAGAGCCATCATTAGTGGCCCTTAATAACACATACATAAAAGAAATAATAACACATACATAAAAGAAAAAGAAAAATTTTATTTTTTTAGAGGAAAAGGCATGGTATTAATGATAGTTCTACCAGGCTAAGATATAGAGTATAAGAATTTGAATCTAAATCCTGTAGCATATTGTTTGATCATAAACACAGTGTAAGAATTCTGAACCCTGGTTGAATCATCTTAACAATGGGAATATCTCTTTTGCTAATGATATTGTTTAGACTTTAGATCCACAGACACAATAAGGCAATATTTTAAATCAAGCACTTTTTAGATGAATAGTGTTTAGAGATGAATTAAGAAGATTTTTATATCTAGGAACCCATAGTCTTGTGTGAGGAAGAAGAAACTCAATAATTATAATGACTCATGGTATTATGATAGTATTTATAGGAGCAGAGAGAAGGAAAATAGAGATAACCTACATTTGCTGGAAGTGAGCGCATGCTCCAAGGAAGGAATGTTGTTGAAGCTTCTTCTCAGTAGAAGGTCAGTGTTTTCAAAGAGAGGAAAGAGAATATTACAACCAATAGAATAATGTAAACAAAGGCACACAAATATAAAAGGGCTGGATACATTTAGAGAAGGACAAACATCTCCTACTTAATTTAACAGCATTAAAGGGAATTCAGGAATTTAATTACATAAGGCCTTGATTATAAATTTGGGGAGTTTTGTTTTATTCTAAAAGCAATTAGAAGTCAAGAAAGGGTTTTAAGACAGACAAGTGGCAGATTTACAGTTGTGAAAAAAAAAAACACTCAGCATCAGTGAGCAGGTTGGAAAAGGGTAGAATGAATACAGATAGTCCAAATTCAAAGCTATTATATCCAGGTAGGAAGATATATAGGCCAGGAATGGAGACTGGATAAAATAGAAAATAGACAATATGAGCTATGTGTAAAATTATGATTCAGTAGACCTTGAGAAGTCTAAGTACTGGAAACAAGAAATCAAGGATGTGTATATCCTTTGCTTGAGCAACTGTACAAAGAGGAATGCTATTTACCGTGATAGAGAAGACAAGATGAAATTGCAAATTTTAGGGAGAATGTAATGATTTATTTGGGGAAACTGCACTTGAATTATATGATTGTGAACATTGGAATGTAGTTGTGATAGACAATAAGGATGCAGAGTCACCTGCGTCTGTGTTTGGATTCCTGTAAAAATCAAAGACTGTGATTAGGTTGCCTAGGCAATAACTCTATGGAGGAAACAGAGGAGCACCAGATATTGTAATTTATAGGAAATCACTGCCATCATTTAAAAAGTGTAGCAGAAAAAGAGGATAACAAAGAAGCAGAATGAGAAGGTGGAAGAAAAGGATGAGATGATCATGTGGAATTCTAGAGAAGAATGTGATTTAGAAACATTTTCAAGATTAAATTCTGCTGAGAAATTCCTTAACATAACATAAGGGTTGAAAAGGGTCTACTGCAGCTGAAAGAAAGTTTATCGTCAGTCTTTTATTTATATGACTATTTGCATAACTAGCCATAAAAGGTGCTTATTTAATGAGAAAGGAAAATAAAACATTTCATTGCTATTTTACACTTACAAAAAAAAACTTTACTTGAATTTAATTTAATGTGAATTTACAAGATTACATCACTATATATTTTGTTAGTATGCCTATCATCGCATTAATCCTTTAATTGTGGATTATTTATAGACTCTTGGTCTCACATATCAGAGAGAGAGAATGAATATCAGGTACGTTAATTTTTTTAAATAAACCCCCCGGGCATGTATGGGCCACAAATTTATTAGCATCACTTTCTTGTTAAAACATTCACATCACTGTGAGTTTTATTAAATCATCATTTATGTTTAAAACAATTCTCCTGCTAAGGGACTTCTTTGTTTTTGCCTTGGAATACTATAGAAGCTTCAATATATCAAGGTTTCAATTTATGTGGGAAAATATAAAATATTCATTTCTAGTTACTACAATTATAGCAATTCCCAAGTTATAAATAGGTTATAGTCTCCAAATTAATTTGTGTTTAATAACCCACTTTTCACACACAAAAGAAACATGATAAATCCATTTTTTTAGCTTCATAAAGTAGCTCACAGAATGCCTAGGAATGACACTGAGTAAATACAAATAATAGTTAACATTTATTGGCTCATAATGTTTTAACTGCTCTACAGACATGAGCTACTTTAATCTTAATAACAATTATGTAGCATGAATACTATCATTTGTATTCCATTGGAGTATAATAAAAATAGACATGCAATCAACTTGTCCAATGGCTCACAGTTTCTGAGATGTTGACCAGATACTTGGATCTTATTTCAAAGCATATTCTTTATGTCATTTAAAAAAATTTATATGAATAAGGACAAATTTCAGTAAGCATAAGTACCCCCTATGTAGCTGTCATTCAGATTCAATAGTTCTCACATCATGACCACAGTTGTTCATCTGTATTTTCACCAGCCCTGTCCCTCAACCTTTTCTGTGTTATCTTAAAGCATCTACACATGACATAGTTTTATTTTAATATTTCACTATGCCTTTAGCATATATTGGTTTTATTTTAACATAGCTGTAATACTAATATGATACCTAAATGAAAATAATTTTTAAATATCTTTATATGTCTAGTAATTATTTAAATTATCTCATAGAAAATTTATAGATGGTTTACTGAAGTCAAAATCTAAACAAGATCCATTTATTGCATGTGGTTGATATATCTTTCAATTTCTATATCTGTAACTCCCTCTTTTATTCTTACCATGTATTTGTTCACTAAACTGGATGATTTAACTTGTAGAGTTTCAGAATTGCAGATTTTGCTGAATCCATCATAGAATTATTTTAACAAGTTCTTCTATCCCCAGTATTTTTTATAAACTGGTAGTTGGCTCCAGAAGCTTCAAAAAATTATATTTGCATTTTATAGTATATTGACTATAAGTTACCTAAACATGTTTTAATACTTAATAGAGGATTAGAAAAAAAGATAAGGTATTATTTATTAGTTGGGGTGTAGATTCAGCCGCATGTGTAACTGTGATCCAAATAACTGAAATTTATATCAAATTTATATCTCTCATAGATCTCAACCTGGAAATAGAACAGGGGGAATAATGACTCCTCCACAAGGTCATAGTTATAGCAATCTTTATTCTCTACCATCTTTAAATTATTATCCTTCTCTGCATGAACCATTATGACTCAATATTATGTACTGATTCTTATTAGAAGGAAGGATGGATATAGAAAGTTAGGTTTCCTCTAAGAAACCAATCAGAATGTTGCTCGTGGCATCAACACACCCAGAATCAGTCGCATTAAATACATAGCTGCAGTGGAAGCAGGGCATGTAGCATTGGCCATTTTCCCAGATAAGCATTTTCTTACTAGATAGAAGAGGAGAGGACATCTATTAGGGGATAAATAACAGTTTACAGCCTGTAAACTAAAGCTCTAAACACTCGAAGTTAATAACAAAGGAACCGAACTATCATGGTTTTATTAACCATAAGAGCCAACCTTTCATGATCTCATAAGTATAATAGAATATTGGAGCAGAGAATCCATTATATGAGCCTAAGTTTAGAAGCTAAGCAAGGTAGTTGTGTAGATCAGGTGGGAATCAAACTTCTCATCTTTGGAATTTACACAAAAATGACAACACAATGTACTAGAGAATGCAGGAACACAAGAATTGTGTGACAGATACCATTTTTTATATATTTTGTGAGTATATTATAAATTTTATATACTCTATGTATGTGAATCTATCATCTACCTATATCTATCTATCATCTATCTGTCTATCTATCTATCTATCTATTATCTATCTATCATCTATCTGTCATCATCTTTCAATCCTTATCTCTAATTTTGCTATTTTTGTGTCATGTTCTTCTTAAAACGCACGGTTTTCCTGCTTATAAGACACTTCAAATGGGTCAGTGGAACATTCCGCATATTGTAGAGATGAATTAACATTTTTTTATTTAATTTTTCTTTTTATTAATTGGGAAGTATTAAAATAACAAGAGCAAACATTCTTTCAAAATTTATTTGGCTCAAGTCATCTCCCCCCACCTCCGCCACCTTTGATCCTTGTAGTTTTCCATTTTATTTATGTCAAAGGAGTCAGAGGTATGTCAGAGGAGTCATGGAGCAAGTTACTGAGGTAAAGAAGTAGGTGGGTATACTTTTTTAAATGACAAATAAATTAACAAGTTACCAGAGGGATAAATGAACTGACTTTTGTCAACACTGCTACCTGCTGTATATTTGGTGCTGACAGAATAGATTATACAAATTTAATAATCACTATCTTTTCCACTATGTATTGTTAAACCCTTTTTCATATTATGAGCACTGTGGTTAGAGATATAATATTCCTTGTTTTTAATATTGCTCGCAGAAGTGATAGTCTAGAATGTTAATTTAGAAGCTTACTATGCCAAAATGTATTTTAAATCTACTTTAAAATACACATAGTCCTGCTGCACCATAGAACATTTTGCTACTTGAAGATAAATTTCATGACTATATAAAAGAGTTTCACAAATTGTATGTATTCTACCTGAAGTCCTGATACAAATATTCGTCATGTACAATACCTTGGTCAATTAAATTTGAAGGATTCTAGGTCCATCTAAATGAAATATATATATATTTTTAAGTTATCTTGTCATCTTTAATATGTTTCTTTAACAGGCCTTCTAAACCACTAAGTAGGATAAATTATACTTAATACTTCAAAAAGTCATTTATTTGTTAAATTTTTCCTGACAAAAGAGATTTCTTTTTGTGAACTTGAAAGAATATAAGTCCATACATATGTGTGTGTTTGTGTTTGCATAGGTATGTATACGTATACATATAAACACATATTTATTTTATAATCACATGCAGGAAACTTACATTTTGTTATATAATATATTAGTTAATTCAGTGCACTTGAGTAGACTTAAGACAATTACCATGAGGTAAAGAAAAGCTTGCAAGTTAAATAAATATGAAAAACAGAATGGAAGGCAAACTTCGTCACAAAATGACTGTTAGCCTGCCATATGAAAGAAATTCTGGTTATTTCTGTTATGCAATGTGTATATCATATGTATATACATACATTGAGCTGGCCCAAAATAGCATTACAACTTTCAAAGCATTTGAAGACAGCATTTCTGAGTGATTCAAGTTTGTATCATCAACTGCGATTAGCACTGTCTTGAACATAGAGTGCCATTAAAATGGTTCATTTGTGAATGTATTCACTATTATTCACAGATTTCCAAGTGCTTTGGAAGAAAAGATAATGTGAATTTTATCTTCATTAAACTTGATTTCATGAAGAGATTGGTGTATAAAATATTCTATTGCTTAGCCAACTCTTCTGGAAGAGACTTCTTGAGAAATTACCTTTTCTCAAGTATATTAGTGCCTCCCTGTGCCTCAGGAGAGGCAATTTACCTTTCAAGTATGAAGAACTTGCTTCGAGAAAGTATTTTACTCATTCTGACTTCCTGGAAGATTGGGCCAGATTTAAGGAAATTATGTTTTATTTTTAGCAGATGAGGGGCAAATGTGACCAACACTATATAACTCTTGCAAAGATTACCTGTTTTATCTAATTCATCCTATGTTGTGTGCAATTCCTATACCTCTGTCATGACATAAAACCCTTAAACGATTCCAGGAATTTACCCCGTTATTTGAATGAATACATTTTGAAAATGAGTTGGAAATTCATTTCCATTTTGTCCAATTACTGACCAGAAAAGTTCAAAATGTATTCCATTTTTATATGTTCCACAGTTATAAAGTTATTTCATAGACATTATCTAGTTTAAAATATAGGATAGTTCTTTGAAATAATACTAGAGAGAAAATAAGGCATTTCTCAAGGTCTTCTGAAGGTCAGAGTCACATTTTGAAATTTGGATTTTAAACCTGAATTTTAAATACAAGCCATTATTTTCAGATGATAGCTACAGACAGGAATGTGGGCTCCAGAGATATCTAATGTTGGATTTTGCCAAGGTTTTGCAGTGCCTCTTCCTATAAATCATCTACTGTGGTATTGAAGGCAAATAAGATAACCGATGGATACTTTCAGGGGTGTTCCACCCTGAATACATCTAACCTTTGCAGTGGTACTGTATGTGTCTAATTATCTTCCTGTGTGTGCTACCCAGAGTTGGCTTATATTTTCATATGGATTCTGAATGACTTATCTCTCCAGGAAGCATTTTTGTTGTGTCCAATCTGAGCCTCTTATTAGGAGCCCCCATAAGAGTATACCAATGAGAATTAGATTACTAAATTCGAGAAGTTGAAGACTAAGACTAGACATGACAGAAATCTAAAAAAAGTAAATTATAACTGGTAATTTCAAGTGAATTTCAGCTTTTTAAAAAATTAAACTTCAAAATATCAGGGCAGGAAAAGCACCTTGCAAGATATGCAAGAGTTAAATTTAGGGTAATTTGTGTACAGATGTATATGGATGTATACTCTGGTTAAGCTCATTACTAAAAGTACTATCACACTGCAAATAAAACTATGTAAAGGTATATAAAATAATAGGACTTCTTGAGACATGACAGAGACATGACAGACATGATAGAGTGAAGAATAAAAGCTGGAATATTTCTAATCTTCAAAGAAAACCCTAGGTAAGTTGTGGTTACCTGACTTTGCCATAAGGAACCAAGATTTAAACAGTATACAGTCTTTCAATAATTTAAGAGATTGTGTCATTTTCATATTTAATTATATCTACATGCCAACATATTACACATTCGCTTCTTCAGCAGTTTAAAAACAATTGAGTTTAGCAGCTACTTAGTAAGCATGATTAGTTTGAGGAGGAATCCCCTTGATGCTCTTAATTATAATATTTCACAACTGTGAAATACTTCATAAATTAAAAAATTCGTTTTAACATTGCCTCTAGCAATACAATTTAACTTCAGAGATGACAGTCACATCATTCCAATGGCCTATCTGTAAGAAACTGAACACCAGGCTAGATGATGATAAATCGATTTAGAATTTAGTAAATATTTGCAAATATTAAGGCTTTTTATATTTTAAAATTTAATTTTTAGGTAACTCTAGCCATTCTTTTCTTTACTTTCCCCCCTGTATTCTTTCTACTCCTTTGGATTCCATTTTATAACTTTCCTTTTTTTTTGTATTTTTTGTCTCTCCTGCCATTCTTAGTGTCTGTCCTTAGTTTCTCTTTTGCTTACCGTGGTAGTTTGGGGCCTACTGGGGTACTGATTTTGGTCCTTTTCTTTTCCTTCTTTATGAACTTTCTCTTTGTAATTTCTTTCACTAAAGTTTCAGTTATCACTACTACAGACAAGATGCCTATAGTAGGTCAAATAATGGCCACACAAAGACACAAAGGTCTAATCCTTGAAATATATGTTACCTTTTTGGAAAAAGGGACTTTGCAAATGCAATTAAATTATGGATTTTAAGATGAAAAGATTACTTTTAATAATCTGGGTGATCTGAAGTGTCATCATTAGAGTTTTCACAAAAGAGAGGCCAGTGGGGATAACACACACTCTACTGTTTGATGAACTTCTACTTTAAGGTTAAGGTCTAACTCTCAGGACACCTCTTCTGTACAGTCTATCCCTGTACTCTGGGAGAGCTCATTTCTCATAAGCCTGCAAAAGTTCTTATGTTCTTATCTGATATTTGTCTCTAAGGAAGACAATGTTTCTTATTTATTCATTTTGGTATTTTTAATACCTGTGTTTATTACAGCAGGCATCAAAAAGCAGAGTTTCATGTAGGTGTGTGCTAGTACACATTTAACAACTGTAGTAAAAAAAAAAAAAAAAGTGGAGTTTTCTGTCCTCTATGATGTAATTATTCCCACCATAGCTGATTTCTAGCTACCAATATGACATCACTGAAACTGAAAGTGAAGTTGGGAAATTTGCAAGTGGAACATCAATATATATTATTTCAACCACACATGTAAACTAGATGTAAACAACCATGGACATATAACAATAAAGCATGGAAAAACAATTTAGGATTAATGAGTTTTGAGGATCTATTTTTTATTATTATACAGTTAATGTAAATTTATGTAATTAAACTTCAATAATGGCGGTGTTTAACAACCAGCAAGTACAATTCATGAAAAATGAATGATTGGCTCTTGTGAGCCAGGAAGAGCTGGCTTCAGCACATCACTGATTAAAAAAAAAAAAAAAAAAAAAAAAAAACCTTACTTTAAAAAAATTCTGAGAATCACATTCAACCTATTTAATTGGTAAGTAAAATTGCAAACTATATTATATTTTTTATGCAGAAAGATAAGTAGAAGCAATAAAATACACAGCACTTTTGGGGGGAGGGAATGAGAATAAATAAAACATACAATAATGCAACAAACATTTTTTTTTCAGTGAAAATGCCTCTTTTGAAATCTAAAAAGAAATCTTTATATTGGTAATAAAATATAAATAAAAATTCAAAAGTATAATTCAAATCACTCTACTAAACCAACCATAGACTAGAGCATTTTCTCTTTTGATATTACATAATTCTTTATTACAAACCACTTTGTTTATATGATTAATGTCAATTCTTTCTGATACATTCATATTTTTAAAGTAGTTACAAACTAAGAATTATCAATTTTTAAGTTAAACAACTAAGTGCAGGTATTTTATCACTGCCAAACTGCTGTTATAACCTGGAATAGTTGTATGACAGAATTGCAAAATAAAAATAGAATAAAATATTTAAGTGTTAGAAGTGCCGATTCGAACTGAGCAGTCTTCATCAAAGGCTAAGGCTAAATTCGATAATTTTCTTAAACCATGTCTGTGAAAGCTTTTTTTCTTGTAAATGTTTTTAAAATATACATATATTTTTAGTTTTCAATTACAGTTGACATATAGTATTACATTTGTTTCAGGTGTATAATATGGTGATTAGACATTTATGTATCTAACAGTGATAACCCTAATAAATCCAGTGGCCATATGACACCCTACATAGTAGTTACAGTATTATTGACTATGTTCCTTATGCGTCACTTTCCATCCCCTAGACTGTTTTGTAACTGCCAATTTGTGCTTCTTCATCCCTTCTCCCTTTTCCCCCACTCCCCTACCCCTTCCCATCTGCCTGCCATCAAAAAGTTCTCTATGTTCCTGTTTTGTTTGTTTGTTTTGTTTTTTAGATTCCACATATAAGTGAAATCATATGGCATTTTTAATTGTGTCTGATACCCTCTAGGTCCATCCATGTCATCACAGATGGCAAAATTACGTTCTTTTTTCTTTATAGCTGGGGAGTATTCCATTTTATATATGTACCACCTTTTCTTTATTCATTTATCTTTTGATGGACACTCATTGCCATCATATCTTGGCTGTAGGAAATAAGGATGTAATGAACATATAGATTCACATGTCCTTTTGAAATAGTGCTTTTGGTTTCTTCAGATAAATACACAAAAGTTGAATTACTGGGTCCTTCTTTGTCTCTTGTTATAGCCTTTATTTTAAAATTTATTTTGTCTCATATAAGTATTGCTTCCCTAGCCTTTTGTTGTTGGTGTGTGTTTGTTTTTGTTTGTTTTTTATTTCCATTTTTATAAGATATCTTTTTCTGTCCCTTTACTTTCAGTCTATGTGTGTCTTTTGATCTGAAGTGAATTTCCAATAGGCAGCATATGTAGGGGTCTTGTTTTCTTATCCGCTCAGCCACCCTTTCTTTTGATTGGAGCATTTAACCCATTTACATTTTAATTATTTGTTAATAGATATGTTATGATTGCCATTTTATAATTCATATTTTTAATCTTTTTTTCTTCTTGAAGAAGTCCCTGTAACATTTCTTGTAATACTGGTTTGGTGGTGATGAACTCCTTAACCTTTTTATTGTCTGGGAAGCTCTTTATCTGTCCTTCGATTCCACTAAATGATAGCTTTCCTGGGTAGAATAATCTTGGATGTAGATCCTTGTTTTTCATCACTTTGAATATTTCGTGCCAGCCCCTTCTGGCCTTCAAAATTTCTGTTGAGAAATCAGTTGTAAGTCTTATGGGAGCTTCCTTGTAAGTAAATAACTGCTTTTCTCTTGCTGCTTTAACGATTTCCTCTTTGTCTTTAACCTTTGGCATTTTAATTATAGTGTGTCTTGGTGCACACCTGTTTAGGTGCACCTTGTTTGGGATTCTCTGCACTTCCTGGGTTTGTACATCTATTTTCTTCATCATATTAGGGAAGTTTTCCATTATTATTTCTTCAAATTGGTTGTCAATTCTTGCTCTCTCTCTTCTTCTGGAACCCCTATGATTCAAATTTTGTTATGCTTGATATTGTCCCAGAGGCCCCTTAAATTATTCTCATTTTTTTGGATCTTTTTTCTTGTTGCTGTTGTGATTAGGTATTTTCTTCTACCTTATCTTCTAAATTACTGATTTGATCTGCTGCTTCATCTAATCTACTCTTGATAACCTGTAATATATTCTTCATTTCAGGTATTGTCTTCTTCATTTCTAATTCTTTTTTTTTTATGTTTCCTATCTCTATTTTTGTTTTCTATCTCTTTGTTAAAGCCCTCACTGATTTCATATGTTCTTCCTCTAAGTTCACTGAGCATCTGTATAACCATTGTTTTGACTCTGTATCTGGTAGATTGCTTGTCTCCGTTTTATTTATTTTTCTAGAGTTTTGTTCTACTTTTTTCATTTAGGACATGATTCTTTGTCTCACCATTTGGGCTGTCTCCCTGTGTTTGTTTCTATGTATTAGGTAGGGTTGCAGTCTTCTCTGGTCACCTGAGCTGTGTGTTCCAAGTGTGTCCCTTGTATGGGTAGCGTGTGTCCTCCTGTTGTAGTTGAGACTTGGTTGCTGTTCACACATCATTGGAAGGGTTTGACCTGCAGGCTGATTGGTTGTGAGGACTGGCCGGTAAGGGGCTGACCATATGGAGCAGAGTTCACTTTAGCAGGGTTCTGGTGTCTTTTCAGTCTGCCCTTTGGATATTTCATTCCTGGGGTGGTGCTCCATTTCAGGCCACAGGATGCAGGCCCTCAGCCTCCTGGGAGGGGCCCCAACCCAGGTAAAGTTCGGCAAAGCTTATACCCTGCCCAGGACCACCTGATAAGAGTCACCAAGCAATCCACAAATATCTTCCACCCATGCTGGGATCAGAAGTGCCTTGAGAGGCCAGACCACAACCTGAGGCCAGTTGCTTCTAGTGCCAGGCTTGCAGCTGCTCAGCGACAGGTATGGGGCATGCTGAAGCCAGATGCTACTTGTCTGGGTTTTGCAAACCCTTGAGAGATTTTAGGAAAGTCCATAACATGAGCCAAGAAAAGCGATTTTTATGGAGAAACCACGGGAAATGGCTTGGGTGGGCCTGCATCTTGGATGGGGCAGGGTCTCTGGCGAAAGATTTTTTTACATGATTAAATATAAGCTATTTTTTTCTAAAACTGAGGCAATAATTTGTTTAGTTTTGTTTCTGCTTGTAAGGTGAATGGTTTCTGTTTTATTTGTCGATAGTTTATATTTATTGGTGCTATCCTCCCTTTCCTCATTTTGTAGAACATTTAATATTTCCAGGCATACACAGGTATTTTATAGACTTTTTTTTATCTGATTTATGCCCTTGCAATTTTGCCCTTTATAGACTATCAAATAAATTGAACATACAGTGTGTAGGAATTTGTATCTGGCTTTTTTTCATTCAGTACAATGTTTTTGAAACTTATACATATTTGTTATGTTTGTTAGCAGTTTTGTCCTCAATTTCTTGATGGTTCATTCATTCATAGTAGATATTCATATGAATTTGGATTTTTTTTTTTTTTTTTTTTTTTGGCGAATATAGATAAAGCTGTTGTAAACATTTGTGTACCAATCTCTGGGAGAGCAAGAATTTTAATTTCTCTTAGGTAATACCTAGGAGTTGGTTTCCTGGGTGGCACGATAAATATACATGTTGGGTTAATAGATGGTATCAATTTTTTTTCCAAAGTAGTTAATTTTGTATTTCCTTATGAAATACCAAAAAGTGAATGTTGTTCTGCATCCTTGACAGCACATAGCAGTGCCAATGCTAGTGCTAGTTTTGTTTTGATTTGTTGTTGGCCATTCTAGTCCAAAGGTAATGATATTGTCTACATAAGAAACGTCCAAACCCATAGAGAATTTTAATGTTTATTTGAACCAAACTGACAATTGCCAGGAAGCTAAACCTGTTCTGGAGAATGGAAGTTTTGCAGTTTATTTTATACATTAGAATCAAAGGAGAAGATGTAAGGAGGGTTACATGAAATCCATTGGCAGTAGATTAAGGGGGCAGGAGAAAACAAAGCAGGGAAATCTCTAAGATTGGATAAAAAGCGAAATAGAGAAACACATATTACTTTTACATGGGTGGGTACATGTACAGCACATAGAGTTGGTGTGTGGGGGACAGGATAACCATGAGGAGTTCTGTGGTCTCCTGCTCTGGTGCAGTGGGCTGTGCTGCCAGTGGTCTGGATAAAAGGAATTACTCTAACATTCCCAGGGGGCGTTATCTTAGATGCAAAAAGACAATAGGCAGGCTTAATTAATAAAGATAGACCTTTGTCAAGAAAGCTACAGGCCCAGGATGTGACTACCTGCCATGATATGCTTTTAGTTAGAAAATTTTATGTTCAGACCATGTATTGTGGTAAATTTCTGTCTCTGAGTTTGTAGGGCCCTCCTTGCTGGCTTCCCCTGAGCTTGTCAGGTTTCGTATGTGGCCTGTTTTTCATCCACAATATCTCATTATGGATTAATGGATTGTATCATTACATTGGTGTAGACTGTATTGCTTCTGCATGGATTTGCATTAATTAATGTGAAAATTGATTTCTATTTTCCTGATTATTAATCATGACAATCATCTGTTTTTGAAACCATTTGCTCTATATATATCTTTAATAAAGTGTCTACTCAAATCTCTTGTCCTTTAAAAGTTTTATTATTATTATTATTATTATTATTATTATTATTATTATTAAATCTAGAGTGCGCATTTTATATTCTGGACACATTTTTTTTTATCAGATATATGTTTTAGAAATAATTTCTGCCAGTCTGTGTCTCGACTTTTCATTCTCTTAATCATCTCTTTTGGACAACAGATTTTAACTTTGACTTAAGTTCATTTGTTGATTCTTTTTTTTTTTTTTTTGTATTATATTATTAGTACTTTTTTATAGTGCAAGAAACATTTTGCTAGCTCAGGATCACAAAGGTTTTCTCCCTATGATTTTTTCTAGAACTTTTATGGTCTTAGGTCTGTGATCTATTTCAAGTTGTTATTGTTGTTGTTGTTATTTGCATGTGGTCTGATACAAAGACTGCTTCAGCTTTTTTTTTTTTTCATATCGATGCCTGACTATATTACTCCAAATGTTGAAAAGATCATTCTTTCTTCATTAACTGATCATAAATTTGTGGTTCTTTTCTTGACTCTCTATTCCATTCATTTATCTCTGTATCTAGTATCTGTTACCCTATGTCAAATATTGTACTTTGTAGAAAGTCTTGAAATCAGATAGTATGAGTACTCCAAATTTATTTCTCATTTGTGAAATTATGCTTTGGCTATTCTAACTTTTTTGCTTGTTTTGTGATATAAATTTTAGAATCCTTTTGGCATAGTCTACAAACAGCTTGCTAGGATATTTATTGAACCTGCATTGAATCTATAGATCAATTTGGGGTAATTGACAATAAGAGGGGATTAAAGAATCTTAAAAATATTGATTTTGATCATCTACAAAAAGATAGATCTCTCCATTTATTTAGATTTTCTTTAATTTCTCACATCACTATTTTATAATTTGCAAAATATAGAGTTTGCATATATTTTGTAAGGTTTATCCCAGAGCATTTCATTTTGATGCTTTTGCAAATGGTTCAATTTTAAATTTTTTACCCACACTATATAGCTGCTGGTCGCCCATCTCCCAAGGGCTCATCACTTGTTGAATTTACTTCTGTCATGTTTCATTATGTCCTCTGTCCACTTATGATCAAAAAAATAAACTAAAAAAGCAAAAACACTATGAACATATAGCTTATCTGGCTTGCTTTAATTCTTAGGATCAGGATAATAGTCTCTTAGTCCTGTCTTTATCATAACTTGACACAAATATATCATTTACATATTATGAGGACTTAAAACATATTGTATTATTGCTAAAATTCAGTATGATGTTCAAGAAAAGGAGAATTCAGGTTAGCAAGTCAATCTCTTAAGTCTGAAGATAATAGTGGTCTATGTCTTGGGACAATGGATAAGAATTTGGAGGTAATATCCTAAAACAAATAATTCCTATTAATATAGTTAGTGAAAAGAAACATTGAAGGAACTTCTATTTTGAATGTAACTAAGTTGTTGATTATTCATTTGTTTTAATTTTTTGCTGAAATTTATCATTTTGCAATTTTTTAAATGTATCATATTCAGAAATTTATGTTAGTATACCATGATATATTTCAGCAAGATTAATTGTAGAATCCCATAATAGATTATCATAGAATCAGTCCCAGAACTATTAAAGAATTATTAATGGTATTGCTAACTTAGGAAGAAAAATGATAAAATACTAATAATGCTAACTTCAGAGTCTTTCTGGATTGCTGCTGTTTTCTGAGATTCAAGTTAAAACGATCAGAAGAAATCACTAGGACATTTTGCTCCTATAGGGCACAATGCGTATAATATAAAACCTAATTTTCTCTTCTAGCCCTGTGATCTAATAATCATGTACAGGAGAATGTATGCAAGGAGAATTGGGGCGAGACATTTTGTTTCCCATTACTTTAGTTATAATGATACAACTGAAGATTGCTACACGGATGATACTCATTTGGGTATAATTTGTACTCAAAATCCCTTTTAGTCTAGTTTTTCTTATTCTTTTATAGTCCACTTCCAGTTTATCAAGAATTCCTTCCAACTTCATCTTTATTTATCATTTAACTAACTTCCAATTGTTCATAATGACCTTGACCTCAGTGGCTAGTCAAAGCCACAATGGGTTCCTTCTAGTATTTCAGCAAAATTATATAACTTCTTGCTTCTGTCCTTGCCCTTTTCAATTTTATTCTATCAGTTTCATGATTTTTACTCAGTCTTTCCAATCTTTTGAAGATAAGTAAAGATTTAGTTTATTTATTAAAACTTCAGTGTATAGAAAGTACATGTCAAGTCATGTGTATTCAATAAATATTTATTGAAAAGAATAAATAAATTGATTATGGTAAAGGCTGAAAAATTTTTACAAAAAGAACATGTGGAATTGAAAACACCAAACACTGCTTCCCACTTATAGTCTGACAAAAAAGAACAGATCCTCAATTATACCAATGATAAAACTAGCTCAGTTTTAGCAACTGCAGTTTTGGGTAAGAGATTTAATAGCTGTGATATTGAAAGATAAATGATACATATTTAAAATATTTTAGAATGACAGTAGATTTTTCCTGCTCATTGGCCAGTTATATTTCTGCATATCTATAGTATTGACTTTGTCATTCACAATTTTATATCAAAAGGAGAAGGGAACATTAATGGTTATGTCTCTTTAAGAATAGAAATCTCAGTCTTTCTCATCTTGTGTTTCTTGAGAGAATTAAGCCTTCATATCTTAAAGCATCCATTATATATAACAAATAGATTCTATGCTGTACATCTAGTGTGATATTAGTTATGAATCAACCTCAGGAGAATTGAGAAAATAGTCACTCAATTCACTATCTCTTTTCTGTGATTCAAATGAGAGACTTCAGTTGAGAAGGTCAGATGAAAGCGATAAACTATCGGGTTAACTTTTATTGAAGCCTACCTTGTCAGGCACACTGGAAGGCAATATAGAGGTCCAACATAGGGTATCAGTTTCAAAGTTTAATTGGCATTTTACTGTAGAAAACCATTAAAACTTTTATAGCTATCTTTCTACATTTCCCTTTTATAGATTATTTTTTTGAGTCAAACACATTGTTATATTGAAAAGATCCTGAGTATTTAAACTTCCTGTAGTCTTGTAGCAGCCTTGAAATTTATACTCACAATGAAATTATTCTCACGTATGAGAATTGCATCAATATAGGTTTTCTAAAACTATATGAAATTTTTTATCACTGTGAAGAGTATTCCTTAATTCACATTTACAAATTTTCCTTTTTGATGAGCCATCTTTAAAAGAGACTCTAGAGAAGGGAAATACTACATTTAGGTAGCTACCAAGATTTCCCCCTGAAACTTTGGTCATATGGAATAAAAATTTCATAGAATGTTTTGTGACAATTTAAAAATAGATAAACTGACTTCCTGCCATAAATTAAATAAGTCATGGGGATATAATGTATAGCATGGTGACTACAGTTAATGATATTATATTGAATATTTGAAAGTTGCTACCAGAGTAGATCTTAAAAGTTCTCACAAGGAAAAAATGTAATTGTGTATGATGTTGAATGTTAACTAGACTTATTGCAGTGACCGTTTCATGATATATGTATATAAATCAAAATTATGTTGTATATCTAAAGCTAATGTGTTATATGTCAACTACACCTTCATTTTTTTAAAAGCAAAAATAAAAAATAGGTACACCAGTAAAATTCATGCTTTTTTTACTTGTGCCAATAAGCATAGTAGAATAAAAGGTTAAAAACTGCATTTATAGATCCTCTGAAAAAATGTTAGAATTTATTTATTAATTAGCAAAGGAAAAAATCTGCAATGTACTTACTCAATGAAATGCTTCCTCACACAAACATACTTAACATTTTCCATTTCTTCAAAATTATTTGGCTTTCAATAATTACACTATTATTAATAATCATAAAACAAAATTTTTCTTTCTCTTACGAATACATGGACAAAGAATAGATCATAAGATGATTCTTTTAAATTTTAATAGACATGAAACATTTTTAATGAATACAAATGCATGAAAACAGAGATCCTTAATCCAGCATTCGACCTAAAATAATTGAATGAAATTTCTTCAAATTACCACGGTACCAGTAGTCACCTAAAAGTGATGCTATTTCAGAAGTTATTTGGTTTATTTTTGTTTTGGTTTATTGCATTCCAACATGTCTTCCCCAGTATATGATATAAAATTTTTGACCTGGAAGCTACATCTTCTGTTTGTTTTCCTGCTCTGATAAAAAGAAAACTTGCTAGTTCTCTTATCCACTACCCACTTGCAAGTTTTTACTTTCAGATACCTCTTCTGCCTTAGCAGCAATGCCTATAAAATTAAAAGCTCAAGTTCACAGGCCAAAGCAATTAGTTAAAAACATAAAAAGAGGAGAACTCAGAGAAAAGCCAGAATTCTACTCTCTGCCCAGGCCTTTTGACACTGAGAATGTGGTATGGTCTTCTAAGTATGGTCATTCTAAGTAGAAAATGAAACCATCATAGAACTCAACAATGTGAAAGTAGGCTGGACACTACTTTCCTTCTAAAGAGTGGCCTGTACCTGTGGATGGTTTTCCAAAGACAACTGGCAAATGACGTGGCTTTGGAAATAGCTATAAATTGAGATTTTGATGGAAAGAAGTGAGATTGTTGTTATTTTTATTTCTTAAAATTTAAAACCTTTTTTTTTTAATTTGTAAATTTAACTTCTACAGAATCCAAGAGGATAGAGGATAGTTTAAATAGAGAAAAATGAAACAAGGAAAATGTTTATTGGTAAAACATAACAAAGGCCTTATCCAGCATGTTGGAAAGGTATAGATATATTAGAGAGATATTTTGTCACCAGAATTGATATTGGTTGCTTTTGTGAATAGCAATGAGTTATTATCTTAATTCTGTTTTCAATCCTGTGAAGCTTAATAGTGAAATGAAAAATTTTAGTGGATTTGGGAAAATCTTTTATTATGCTTTATTCATTACAAATCACTTTGAAATATATAATAAAAGGCCATAGTACTTACCATATATCATTAATGAAAATATATTTAAAAAATTAAAATTATGAAAATTAGAATTTTCGCTCTTCATTGATTAAAAATACTAAATGATGCACCACACATTTTTTGAATCACATTGTTTACTTAATATCCAGCATAGTTATACTTTGGTTTAAAAATAGAAACTACCTAATTTTTTTACAAAATTTATCTCTTTAAGCATTGATGTGATTGCCTTTTCAGTTGCATAAACTACCTGGTCAAACATCATCGAGAAATTATCTTTACATATATTTTGTATCTTAAAAATATCTACTTGTTTTTACTATATTAAAGATGCATTAGCTATTTGTTTTGATAGCTATCCAGATGCCGAAAGTAGTATTTACATACTTGCTTTTATTCAGATCAACCTGAGATTAAACAATATGCTGTTTTATATGTTTACTACTCAAAAAATTGAGATATTTTTTCATTCAAAATGTTTTTTTTCTTATAACTTTGAAAGCCAGGAAATGGAGAGGAAAATAAAATGTCAAAAATACTCCCATTGTTTAAGTCAGTCATTTTCTTGATATGATGGTTGTGCTTCAGTCACAGAATAATAAAATAGATGTTATGTTCCATATGATCTTTCATAGTTATGTAATATTGACTATTCTTTTCTGGAAGAAAATGGTTACATATGCACTGTTTGCTACATATCCCATTAAATCTTTGAACCAAAATATTTTCAAGATTCTGAGTGCTTTTATAACAATTTTAAGTATTAAATGTAACAGCATTGTGACAAATGAACAGTTCCTTTTCTATGGCTCCCAACTTCTGTTTTCTCCTAGAGAAAATTCTTTTAAGTTTGAGATTCCCTAAAGGGCAGTAATCTCTGGGACTTATTAACTATAGGGAGAGACTGTTGCTCTGTAGTGCTCATCTTATTGAGACAACAGGTATACCACTTTTGCCTGCTGCCATTTCTAATGCCACTGTGGTGCGATGGCAGGTGATTACTTCTAAAGATTGTTAGCAACGTAGTCAGCAGAATTTTTCTCATGGGGGACTAAATAAATTAACAGCAGCAGTACCTGGAATTTCTGTAACTGGAAAACAGTGTAGAGACAGCAATTTATCACATTCCATACCTGAGACACTGTTAAGCAAAATTAACTCATCTAAGCAATCTCAGAGTGACTTCCAGAAGGCATCTAGCAAGGCATTCCAGTCTCAGGGTTTTAAACAAGGTTGAAATTAGAAAAAAAGGGGATATAGGCCCTGTAGAAATGAAAAATATACAATTCTCAAAACTATGATCAAAGTTACAAATTGTCATTTCTTTCAATAAATACTTTTTAAACAAAAGCCAAGAATGATTATAAACCTTACTTAAAAATAGAATAAATTTATAAATTTCAAGAGACACTATACTTTATGATATTATTCAAGGAATTTGTAAATTAATTTTAAAGTGGAACATTGTATTGAACCTCACACTCATCCAAAGACTTCAGACTACTTCTAGAAGATGGAAAGGGCCAAAAAACAATTTGCCCCTAGAATCCTCCAGAAAGACCACAAACCTACTAACACTTTGATTTCAGGCAAGTGAGACTCATCCAAGACTTCTGAACTGCACAAATGTAAGATAATATATTTGTGTTGTTTTAATCCACTGATTTTGTGGTAATTTCTTACAGCATTGACAAAATGGTAGCTTGTTACCCACTTTTTCTGTTTTAAATTAATGGCATCTTAGAACTACAGAAAATAGGCTACATATAATATGACTAAAAACAGGTTAATTAATTCGACATACATAAAAGTCAGTAATTAAACAAATTGTATCACATTGGTCATTTTATTTAAAAAATAAATCAATAATATCCTTTTATTTCTGAGTTTATAAAGTTAATTTCATCAGAACATGTGATAATTTTTCAACTTATTCTAATAATTCTCAAATACATTTTCTTAAGAGAATGAACACAATAGCATCTTATTATTTCAAGGCTTGACACTTTTGAGGCTTAATTTAATAATACTAGCTAATAGTGACATACTTTGCTTCTAGTTCTCATGAGAGTGCCTCAGAGTTTTCAAAATGATGCATGGTGTTCAGGTTTAGTTCTTTTAGTGTTCTCTATTTCTACATAATATTTTAAAGTGCTTTTAGTTATATTTCCATTATCCATTAATATGACAATATGGATATTATATTCGAAAATGCTAAAAAGATGAATTATACTGCTAAAGAAAATAATAGTTCAAAAATTCCCTGAATTCAAGGAACGATTTGTTCGATTATCTCTTTTAAGAACTGCTGAATTCAAATTCCTTGTATTTCATTCAACTTTGTTTATGTTTATTTACAAGGAATAGAGAGAATAATATTAGCCAGTACTTTTGCAGCACTGACCATGCGTCAGCATCTCTTCTAATAGTCTTACATATTTTATCTCATTTGCTCTTCACAAAAGCCCTCTAAAAAGGTGTTCTATTAATGTCTGTTTCATACATGAGAAGGGCGAGTGAAATGGACTGACATGTGTCCCTGCAAAATTCCTATAATGAATTCTTAACTTCCACAGTGATGATATTTGGAGATGGGGTCTTTGGGCGATAATTAGAATTAGATGAGGTCATGAAGTTGGGGCACTTGCAATACAATTAGTGTCATCTCAAGAAGAAGAAGAGACATCAGTTCTCTCTCTGCCATGTAAAGACACAATGAGGAAGTAGCCATATACAAGTGAAGATGGAGGGATCTTACCAGAACCTGCTCATGCTGGCACCCTGATCTCAGACTTCTGGCGTCCACACTGGGAGAAAATAAATCTCTGTTGTTTAAACCACCCAGTCTATGGCCTTTCTTCCTTCCTTCTTCCCTTCCTCCCTACCTCCCTCCCTTCCTCTTCCCCCTTTCCTTCCTTGCCTCTCTTCCTTCCTTTCTTTTCCTTTTTATGGCAACCCGAGATGACTAATACAGTGAGAAGCACAGAAGAAAAATAACTTTCCTGTTGTTAGAAAAGCAAATAAATAGTGAAGTCAGATTGACTCCATCAAGTTAGTTACAAGGCAACTAATATTTAACCACTGCTGATGTCAGGATTATGCTTATTTCAGAAAAGAAACTGAAGGTTTCCACAAATTTTAAGGAAATAATTATATTACATGGAATTTAACTGATCTTATGAAAAATCATGGCCGGGCCTTAGTGATTTTTTTTTTTAATTTTAATTTTTATCAACTTTTTTCTTCTGCTTGTGTGTTTTGGTTCAATTGTTTTTTTCCTCAAAATTCAAGCATTTCACTAAGATCCAGTGTGATTTTGTCTGCTTTATTAGTCATGTAAATCCATGCTCTTTTTCTTTTGTCTGCAGAGTCAGTGATTTCTTCAATTCAGAATATATTTTCTCTCTAACAATTTGGATATTTTATTTTGTCTTTTTGTTCTTGACTCTTCATTTCAGTGATTTATCCTAACCCTT
This sequence comes from Rousettus aegyptiacus, assembly GCF_014176215.1. Classification (NCBI taxonomy): domain Eukaryota; kingdom Metazoa; phylum Chordata; class Mammalia; order Chiroptera; family Pteropodidae; genus Rousettus; species Rousettus aegyptiacus. Next base: position 16,311,958 of record NW_023416285.1, read on the forward strand.
GAACTAACTACACCCAATTCTAATTCTAATCCTAAATTTACCCATCCAAGGATTCATCCTCTTTTCTGCTGATCTTTGTCATTTAAAATTCCCAACTTAAACTTTCAACAGAGAATTTAAGAATTTAGGTTTATTCTCTGAATCACTAGATTGAGTTTTGCATAATTGATTCTGGTACTAACAACTTATAAAACATTTGAAATAATTTTTACTGTATTTTTACCTTTATTAAATTATTTTAATAAATAGTGTGTTTTTTAAATCTCTTTTCCAATATTATAATTTCAGTCAAATCTTTGGTCTTACATCTTATCTATAATCTTTTGCTTCATAGATTTTATGTTTTATTTACTGGGAGGACAAGTTTAAAACTCTAGATTTTACATCTAATTCTTGTAATACATCTTTTTCCAAAAGTTTTTTTTTCTTTCTTTCTTTCAAGTGTTTGATTTTGCATTTTTGACTTCAAGGAATCATTTTATAACCTGAACATTTCTTTAATTTTCTTATTATTTTTTTTGAATGATGACATTCTTATTCAAACTTAGTATTTTTTCCCCAAATATAAAACATCTTGATTCTTTGCCCTCTCTAACTATATTTTATTATCATTTTTTTAATATCTTAGGCTACAGTCTGATTGTCAGATAACCAGAGATTCTGTTGCTTAGAAAGTGCTTAAAAAGAACTTGAACTAAGTTAATTCAATGGATAAACCAGGAAACAAACTTTTATTTTACAGTGATTCTCTTTTCACTCTTTTCATCCTTAATTCTGACCATACTGAATAATTTGCTATTTACGTGAAGAAACAGGCTTTTTAGCAATTCAGTCTCTTTGCACTTACTTTTTCTCTCACTAAAAGTGTTCTTTCCATCTTAAAGCAACCATTTAACTCCCACTCATCATTTAAAGGTAATTTTAAGCATTACCTTTTGCTAGAATTGTTCTGCGATGTCTATGTCTGAACCAGATGATTCAAATCTCAAATTCCATGGCAACCTTTGTGTGCTTTTATCATAAACTGTAGGTAAAGGCATTTATCACTATATGTCTCCCTATAGACTAAATTTGGTTTACTGAATCCTTTGAGCTTCTTATTAAGATAAGAGTATTTTCCTGGAAAAAAAAATTCTCTTACGGAAAATACATGACCAAGTTTCATGAATTTTCCAAAATACCTTTGTGTACTGACATTCCATGCACTTAAATGAACATTCCAGGTGGGCTGCTTATTGTTACAAGGCACCATACAGACATCCCCTGTAAAACTGTGATTTATTTAGCCATGAAAACAAAACAAAACAAAACAGACTTCACAAAGAAGAGAAATGTCTTCTGGACATATAGCTCTAGATGACACTCAGAGAGAGAAATATCCTGTTGAATCTTAGAAACAAACATCTTCTTCGTGACTTCTTCTTTTTACAGACTTTCAGCTCTTTTGATGGCTAAATAGAACTTGGCATTTTTGAGTTACAGCCTCCTAGAGAAAGGAAGTGGAGTCAGCCAGCAGGTCAACTCTGATAGCTTTGTAAGGTCCTGCCATCTAGTGTTCTGGAATGAGGGCCCCATGATAGTGATACCTGTAATAAACTACCCTATTTCCTATTTTCATCTTGCCTATTGTCCGCGGAGTTCATAGTTTTCTATTCAAAGCATGTTTTGTTAGAGAATGTCCTTAAAGTTCACTCTGCCTATTTCCCTCAATTGCAAGTTGGAAAAATTGATTCCTTATTAATATGAATTATTTTACATGTTCATAAGCTCTGTGTCATTCATTTTAATTTTATGTAAAATCGAAATAATATCTAATCATCAAGGATACTGTAAGGTTTAGAGATAAAATATGTGAAATGTATTCACTGAACAAAAAATTGTTAGAGTCATTGCCATTGTTATTATTAGAAGCATCATTCCTTTATCCATTCTATCAATATTTATTTGAGTACCAACTATCCACTGGGCACTATGCTAGAGGGTGATTACATGTCTCTCGACTCAGTACATTTACAAGCAGACCTGTTCTTGATGTGATCACACATATGACCTTCTCTATGAGTACAGTCTGTTAGTGTTATGATGAATTTTTGAAATAAGTTAATCAGCCCAGGGTATCCTATGTTTTTAATGTCAAGTCTTATAAAGAGAATGGTTTGTATTTTGAAGAGAACATTTTCAAATGAATTAGGATTGTACCAAACGCAACTTCTTGCTTGGTAGGAAAGAGTTCAATGGCATATAGCTATCATTAACAACTAATGGAGGGAAGGTTTCTTTTTTTTCTCTCCATTTTATCGATAATACATATCACAATCATTGATCTGTAAGTGATGTTAATTAAATATTTTTTATTAGAGAAATAACTGAATAAATGGCAATAGTAATGTTTAAATTTGTTACTTAAATTGTATGACTTCTGTTATAGGTACATGGTATGATATCAGCTTGGTATCTAGGAAACTGGCACTAGGTCTATGAGAAGCCACACAGAAAATATAGAAATATAGAAAAAGTTAATTACAAACTAAATTCGAATACTACCACAGAATTGGCACTCTTAATATTACCAGAACAGATTAGATATAACACTAGAATATTTATTTAATTCATGTTGTGCCTGTACAATTTTCATTCAATTTTCATTCTTTAAATGCCACTCACACCAAATTTTTTTAAAAAGATATATTTTCCTCTACATGATTGAAAAAAAGCAATATTTTTCTGAATTGCTTTATTTAATGTAAAAATTGAACTAAATGGTAATTTTGATTTTGAGTAAAAATTTGGCTTTTTCACTTAAAGTAATAGTAACATATTTATCAATGTTTTACCATGATCCAGAAATTGTTGTATGTGTTCCAACTTGCTTAATTCTTATCACAATTTTATGAGGCAGACTGTAATTTTCCTCATTTTAAAGATGGTGAAAATGAGTCAGAGAGAGAGAATAATTAATTTGCTTGTAGTTAAACTGCTTGAGGTGTAGAACCTGCATTTGGATCCAGACTCCATAACTTCATGTTCTTAAACAGTATCTACAAACTTTTCTCCATTTTTATAGACTAGCTTACTTTGTGTTTAACAATGTGCTGAGGATTTATAAGGGTATTTATATCATACTAGTAGGCTTTGAGATAGGCTCTGTTTTTACTCTTGTTTTATAGAAAACTAAAACTTAGATTTACTATTACTTGTAAAATCACAAAAATAAAATATCAAGGACTAAATACTAAATATGCTTCACGGGCATCAAATTCTTATACATAAACACTATGGTTTGCAGACTTTTTACATCATGAAGTCATGACAGTCATCTGATTAACAAATTTGTTCACTTATTTGGGGGGCACTCATAGGTGTTGATACTTTTTAGACTCATATATAGTTGTTATAGTCATTTGATTATTTTACCCTTTCTGTATGAGCTCATTAATGTACGTTTGGACAGTCCCTCTTATCAAAGGATTGGAAAAAATGAAAGCTACTTTAATTTTAAAATTTACACTAGGATTTTCCAAAAGGACACTTTGCTTAGTCGCATACATTACTGAGAATTCCTTTTCTACGTGTGTCATGTGTAATTCTAGCCACAGACTCCACTGGAACATTTCAAGAGTGTGCTACCACAGCAGGGTCACTTATTCTAGTGCTGGAACAATTTTAAACACCTGCTTCAGGGGTTGCCTGGAAACGACACTTGTCACACATTAAGCATCGGTGTTAAGGCACTTTAAGTTGGGTTTTTTTTTCTCTCTCAGAATAAAGAATTTTGCACCACTCTTGTACAGAAAAAGCTGGCAATTGTTTTCTCAGATTTTTGTTCTGAGTATTATTTTTGGAATTTTATTTTTAAATGCATTTAAATGATGTAAGTTATAGGGATTTCTAAACAATTGTAATTTGCATTCTTTAAATTAATATTTTATGTGGATATATAGCTTCTAGAAGAAAATAATATGAATATCAAAAAATGAGGACAATAATTTAAAAAGCTACAACAACTTCTTTAGCTTAAGTTGCTGTGCTCAAACAAAAGAAGAATGCTACAAAATGTGAAGAAAGAGGTATGAACCTGGTCTCAGTTCATACATTTAATATCGATCTTCACATGTCACTTCCACTCCTGATCTTGAGATTTTCACATTCAGAATAGGGATAAAAATTCTTCCCTATATGCTTCCCAAGATTTATTCGACTCAACATATGACATGCTAAGAAAGCATTTATAAGTCTTATAAATGGAAAGTATTTTTGTTTCTGTGGTCAAAGTCATCCATTCATTCATGAAAGTAGATGGTTAGGTTTCTTGTAACTCTGAAATTACCTGCTCTGAAAAAGGTTGGTTTTAACAAAGTAAGACAAGATGATTGAACTCAGATGAACCAATGTACACCTACCCCTACAAATGGAGAAAAATTAAAGTACTCAATCACAGAGATTTAGCAGTATAATTTTTCGGTATGATGGATGACCATCTACTGAGTTTTCACACAGTGCCTAGCAACTAGGAATTGCTCCAGAAAAGTTAGTTATTATTGCTGTGTGCCAGGTACTGTGGTAAAAATCAATAGATAATAATCTAACTTTTTTCTTTGCACTAAGTCAGTTAGTGTTCACAACAAACCTACACAATTGTTAAGTCCATTTTACAGCTGAGGAAAGTGAGGAGCGAAGAATTTAAGCAAATTGCACATAAGCACCCCAAAACTATTGGCATAAAACAACTCATTTCACTATATCTCACAACTTTATAGTTATGATTATTAGCAGGAATCATATAGTATATTTTATGTTCCATGTGACATAAACTGGGTCACTCAGTAGCATTTAGTTGGTAGGTGGTCTCTCCTTGAGGGTTCAAGATGATGTTGCTTACAGGACTGGTGCCTGATAGAAGCAACTATAACATGGAGCTCAAATGAGTTACCGTTTTCTTCACATAGGTCTGTTCAGCAGGAAATTCAGACTCTATATATGGTGGCTCAGAGCTCCATGAGGACAAGATAGAAACTACTAAAGACCTGGATCTATAATGGCATCATTTCCACTGTGTGCTATTGGTCCAAGCAGTCATGTTTTCAAAGAGTGAAATGTCATACTTTCCCACTTTTAAAGAGATGGAAGAAAAATACTGACCTTCAATGGGAGAATTTGCAGCCACGTTTAATTCACCAGTGTTCAAGCCATTTTGGTCAGAATATTATTTTTCCCAAATGACTCTTTTATATATTTAGCGAGAATCTTTACTTTATCTGAGGGATTTTGTTGGTTGATCCATTAGAATAATATCTTTTTTCAACATTTTGCATCATTTCCAATGTATACCCATGCATTGACCAAAGAGTATGCCCTGATTTTCTTACAAACAAACCTTCCATGAAAACATGAAGTGATCATTCAAGTTTATTGGCCAAAATTTAGTTGTCTTTAGAATTGATTGGTTGGTAAGAAAGATTTCTAAGTTAAATATTCTATACATTTATTTGTAAATATTCCCCTTAAGGCCACAATTTGATAGAATGGTTTTCTCCATGATGCTTTAAAGTAATATATTAGAAACCTAGCAAATTTTTACTTTAAACATGAAATGTACTATAGGAATTCATACAATTTTCAAAATGCTCTCAAAGCTTTTTATCATTTAACATTTTAGTTTCTTTTTTAGTCTCTGAAAGCAAAACTATAGGAAATTTTTAGATAAATTTCTATCAGATAAAATTAAATAAAATTAACATTATGTTCTTTAGTTTTTGTCTCACAAATTGTTTCCTAAACAAATCCATAACTTCACTGCCAATGGTTAGCTATCTGTTATATACTTCTCTCGATGTTAGGATTCTAAATTGTATTCTCTATTTCATTTAATCTTCAACCTTGATACAACCTTGAATTTTCAGAGGACAAACTTAATAGATTTCTTCTTTTCTTCATCGTTCTCTAATATCTTTCATCTCCAGAAAAATATATGATAAACACAAAATCATATATGATGTTGTATATTACCCCTTGCCCAGTTTGAGTTTACAATTGAAGATAAGTTTTAAGTATGGATTAGCAAATATGTAACATAATGGAACCTGAGGAAACTTTTCGATGTCACTTTCTAGACACTCTCTGTACAATTCCTCCAGTATAAGGATGGCTACTGCTTTCAGAACTGCTTGGTAGTCCTTTGGGACTCTGTTTCTGGAGACTGATATTTTCTCCCCAAGTTATGTATTTCTAAGTACTTGTGTTAGCAAGGGAGGCATTATGCAAACCCATATCCTTAGAGTATTTGGATATTCCATTTCTTTCCCGAAGTAAGCAATCTGTTTACAGCACTGTTGCCCCAGCTATGATGCCTCATTTCTATCAGCAACGATCAATTAACGTGACAGTTTAGTTTCTCTATGACGTGGGGCAAATTACTTTGCCTAACTGATTTGCTTTTTCTTTTTTTTTTTTTTTCTTTTTTTTTTGGAAAATAGGTTGGTGATAATAATATCTAACTCATAGAGCTTACAAAAGAATCAGCTAAGGCCATGAATGCAAAGTTCTTAGCACAATATCTGCTGTATTATAAGTGTTTATTATATTTTAAATAACATGATTGATAACTTGGAGCTCTCCCTCTTTTTAGCATGCTGTATCCCTTATGTCAATAAATTCTACCACTATGCTCTCTCTCACAATTTTCTTTTCCTTTGTTTTCTCATTTGCAGAGAATTTTACTAATTATTGCAAAGGCTATCAATCTTTCCTAACTCTAAACTTCCCTCTAATTAAGCCTTCATGCTTAATTCAATTCTGCTTTATAAAATGAGAATTCGGGCACATTTCTCACTTGAATTACAAATGTTTTAATAATGTCCCTTTTCTTTCTAAAGTGCGTGTGTTACTTTCCTGTTTCTGCTATAACAAATTTTCACAAACTTAGCAGCTCAGAACAACACAAATGTAGACTTTTATAGTTTTGGTAGTCAGAAATCTAAAACCAACATATGCCGGAGCTATGTTCCATCCAAAGACTTCAAGGGAAAAGCCATTGCCTTGCCTTCTTCAGATTCTAGAGGCTTCTCAGATTCCTTAGCTCTCGGTCCCTTCCTGGCATCTCTCTGACCTTTCGCTTCTGTTGTCACATTTCCTACTGCTGACTCTGATTCTCCTGTTTCCCTTTTAGCAGGATCCTTGTGATTGCAGCTATTATAATTAATAACATAGGTTAATGTAGTAATGCTACATAAGATAATCTCCCCAGCTCAAGATATTTAATTTAATCACATCTATAAAGTTATTTTTACTATTCCAAGTAACATTTTTATAAATTTTAGAGATTACAGTCTGAACATCTTTGAGGGACCTACTATAATACATGTTGAAATCCTTAGCATATTTTTCAGGTCCTTCATTATCTGGTTTCAAACTGCCTTTCATTGTTTTCCAGTCAGTTCCTGATATCCTGATTGTATCTTATTATTTTTATATTATATGGTTATACATTGAACTGTAAATACATTATCCACTTTTTTTGAGAATATTTTAGAATTTTTTAATTTAAAAATTTTTTCAATTGTAGCTGACAATATTAAATTAGTTTCAGGAGTAAAACATAATGATTAGATATTTAGATAACTTACCAAGTGATCACCCCAATAAATCTAGAAACTATCTGACACCATACATAGGTATTATAGTATTATTGACTATATTCTCTATGCTATGCTTTACATCTCCATGACTATTTTGTAAATACCAATTTGTACTTCTTAATTCTTTTATCATTTTCACCCTCCCGCCAACCACCCTCACATCTGGCAACCATCATAATGTTCTTTGTATCTATGAATTTGTTTCTGTTTTGTTTATTTTATTTTTTTAGATTCCACATATAAGTGAAATCATATGGTATTTGTCTTTCTCTGTCTGACTTATTTCATCCAGCATAAAACCCTCTGGGTTCATTCATGTTGTTACAAATGGCTGAGTAATATTTTTATAGCTGAGTAATATTCCATTATATGTACATATCACTTCCTAACCATTTGTCTATTGGTAGACACTTCCATATCTCAGCTATTCTGGATAATTCTGTAATGAACATATGAATGGTTATGCCTTTTTGAATTAGTGTTTTGGGTTTCTTTGAATAAATCCCAGAAGTGGAATTACTGAGTTTTTCTTTGTCTCTTGTCATGGCCTTTGTTTTAAAGTTTATTTTGTCTGGTATAAATATTGCTACCCCAGCCCTATTTGTTTATTTGTTTGTTTGTTTGTTTCCATTTTCATGAAATTGCTTTTTTCATTTCTTCACTTTCAGTCTATGTGTGTCTTTCGATCTGAAGTGAGTGTCTTATAAGCAGTATATGGAGGGCTCTTGTTTTCTTAGCCATTCAGCCACCCTATATTTTTTCATTGAAGCATTTAATTCATTTACATTTTAAGTAATTGTCGATAGATATGTAATACTGGTTTGGTGGCAATGAACTCTTTTCATCACTTTGAATATTTCTTGCCAATCTCTTCTGGCCCGAAAAGTTTCTATTGAGAAATCAGCAGACAATCTAATGAGAGTTCCCTTACAGGTAACTAACTGCTTTTCTCTTACTACTTTCAAGATTCTCTCTTTGTCTTTAACCTTTGGTATTTTAATTATGATGTGTCTTGGGATGGGCCTCTTTGGGACTTTCTGACTTCTTGTTTGGGGCTCTCTTCACTTCTTAGGATTGTATTTCTACTTCCTTTGCTAGGGTAGGAAAGTTTTTCATATTTTAGAAAATAATTAGGAATATAAGGGAAAAAATTTCCATTATTACTTTAAATAGATTGTCAATTCCTTCCCCTCTCTCTCTCTTCTCCTTCTGGTACCCCTATGATTCAAATGTTGGCACACTTGATATTGTCCCAGAGACCCCTTAAACTATCCTCATTTAATTTTTTTTTTTTTTTTTTTTTTACTTTTTGCTGTTCCGATTGGATGTTTCCTGCTACCTTATCTTTCAAATAGCTACTCCTATCTTCTGATTCATCTAATCTTTGATTCCCTCCAATGTGTTGCTCGTTTGTAATTGTATTCTTCCTTTTTAATTGTTTTTTGTTTTGTTTCCTATCTTCACTTTTATGTTTCCTATCTTTTTGTTGAAGTTCTGGCTGAGATCATTAAGCATCCTTCTAATCAGTGTTTTGAACTCCTCATCTAGTAGATTGTTTGTCTCTATTTTATTGATATTTTATTTAGTTCTTTTTCTGGAGTTTTGTTCTGTTTTTGGGGGGGTGGGGAGTATTTCTTTGTCTCCCCATTTTGGCTGTTTGTTTCTGTGAATTAGGTAGAGTTTCTATATCTCCTGGTTTTGTTAGGATAGCCTTATGTAGTAGGTATCTGGTGGGGCCCAGTGGCACAGTCTCTCTGGTCACCAGAGCTGGGTGCTTTAGTGTGTCTCTTGTGTGGATTGTGTGTACTCTCCTGTTTTAGTTGAGCCTTGATCATTGTAGCATCTCGATGGGAGGAATTGCCCCTCAGGCTGATTGTTTGTGAGTATCTGGCCATAACTACAGCGGAAGAACTGTTGTGCAGGGCCTGACCCTATGCAGCAAAATTTACTTTAGTGGGGCTCTTGTACCTGAAGAGTTTTCCCTTGAGTGTGTCTTTTATGGAAGTGGTTGGGTAGTACTCTGGTGTGGTCTGAAGCTAGCCACCAGATATGTTGGTTCTGGGCTTGGCAGCGGTTCTGGTGGAGGCCAAGCTCAGCCACTGACTATGTTCTCCCTGGGGCCACTTGGTAAGGTTGCAAAGTGATCTGCAGATGGTTACCACTTGTGCTAGGCTTGAAGATGTCTGGGACAGTCTAAGCTGTGAACTGAGGCTGACTTCCACGAGTGCCAGGCTTGAGGCTGCTTAGCAAGAGGTACAAAGCATGCCAAGGCCAGATGTTGCTTGTTTGGAGTTTATGAACCTTTGAAAGATTAGCATGAACTAAGATAGGCAATTTGTATGGAAAAGGTCACTGGAATTGGTTTGGATGGGACTACAAGCTGGAAGGGTCAGGGCCACAGAGGATCACCAGGACAGGACCAATGGTGTTAGCCAGGTTGATGGAGACTCAGATATGGCAGCTGCCAACATCTGCATGCTGGGTAGGGGGAAGGCTCAACAAAGGAACAATGGCTTCTGCCAGCATTTCTGTCTGGGAGAAGGCTGCCCCTCCAGCCCTCTCCCTGAAGCCTAACAATTCAGTTCCTCCTCATACATCCCTGGTGCCTTTCAAGCTGCTTCCCTAGTGCCGGAACTCATAGCAGTTAAGTCCATCAACAGGTAAATTTATGTATGGGCCCTTTAAGAGAAATTCCTGGAACTCTAGCAGCCCTCTGTCTTACTCAGCCACAATCTCTACTGGTTTTCACAGCCAGAAGTTATGAGACTTCCCTTCCTGGCACTGGAACCATGAACTGGGGAGTCCATTTGAGGATGGGACTCCCTCACTCTTCAGGGAACACCTCTGAAGCTGAGATATTGCTCCCAATTTTTAACTGCAACACATGGCTGTGTGACTAGCCCATTCTGCCTCTGCCCCTCCTACCAGTGTTAACGTGGCTGCTTCTTTATATCCTTGGTCGTAAGACTTCTGTTCAGCTAGACTTCAGGTGATTCTTATGATGGTGATTCTGTAGTTTAGCTGTAATTTCATCATGGTTTTGGGAGGAGGTGAGCAGAGCATTTATCTCCTCTGTCATCTTGACCAGAAGCCACATCATTCACTTTCTGTGAGATTTTCCATATGTTCTCTTCTCTTCATAAAATGTGTTTTCTATGTATTTTGCCTCTGGTGAAATACTACTAATTTTCCAAAATCTAGATAAGATTTTTAGTCTTTTGTGCTTTTAGAATACACTCATAATTGCATTATTTTAGGACAGATTATGCTATACAATAATTAAATATGTATATTTGTTTATTTTTGTAGATTTAACAACTTGAAAACTAAGGCTTTTAAAAATTTTCATTGTTTCACATTAAACACAGAATTGGGCCAAAAAATGTTGTTTATGATATTAACAAACCCACTTGCTGCAGCTTGCTTAAAATCTAGATAGGCAGTAACAGCTCTGAAGTCCACAGTTTATTGTTTGGTTACTATTTGCGTCAGCTGGGAGCCTTAGTTGTAAAAACAGTGGAAATCCCCTACAGATGGTTTGTCGAGAAAGTGACTATAATAAAGGATGTTAGATAGCCCACAGGATCTCCCAAAAGACAGAGAAATAGGCTTGGGGGTCATGCAGCCAGGAATAATGGCCAAGTCATACCATTAGATGGCTCCTGTGGGGCCCAGTGAGATGTTATTGCTACATACAGACATCTAAAATCACACACTGCAAATGTTACCACCAGAACTTTGGCCACTGTTCCCTCTAGAAAATACACATTTTCTGTCTCCTTTGCTAGGAAGGTGGTAGAGGGAAGAATTCTTCCAACGTGAGCCTCCGACAGGCAGAACCAACGGTGCATACCTGTATGCCAGCTATATAGAGGATGGAACAACTCTTTTTGGCTATATTTTTTAGATGAGTGAATTCTTTAGGTGAAAAACACCTCCAGTTTGAAAGTATTCTGAAGTGTTAAGTAGTTAAGAGTTTGGTAATTTTAACTATGCCTTTTAGAGAAAAGATATAGAATGAAGTAAGTCCTTTTATAAATTTGCCTTAGAGAGAGAAATTAAAAAACAAAACTATAGCATATAGAATGAAGCTAATTTTCATTTGCGGGGGCAGCAAATATCCAAAGAAATGTTTATATTTTGTGTGTGTATTGTCTAAATGAAATATTCATTTTTATGTAATGGTCCAGTCAACTGGGTAATGCTGTGAGACATACACTTAGCAAAAGTATTGAACAGTGACTCATTTGCATTAAAAGATGATAAAAGTTGTCTGGTGTAGTAATGGATAGTTCATTAGATTAGTAATAGAACTGTGGTCCATTCTCCCTTAAGTTACCAATCAAAATCCATCACTATGCTTTAGACTTGAAAGCAACTCTCTTTCTGATGAGGTTAATCGTTTAGTCCTGTCTGAGCATAAAGAACTTCCTTTGTGAAAGGACTAAAATGCAGTGGGGGAATAAGATTGAAAACACTAGGCTTGGAGTCAGGAAACCCATCTTCTATTGCTAGTGGGACACTGACTAGCTGGGGGAAAAAAAAAAAAAACAGAGAAATCAAAAATCTCTTGCCTCTATGTTGTCAAATGTAGAATTCAAAGGGTAGATTAAATCTCTTATGCCCCTGTTAGATTTAATATTCTGTGACTAATTGGGAAGATAAATTTCTAAGCATACATGTATAGAATGAAAAATAAAACATCTAATCCACTGTGAATAAAATGTAAATTTTACATGAGATATTTTCTATTTCTGGCGCTTGGTAAAGCTGTTCCCTTTGTATTTCTAGACTATGTAGTTGTAGGGTACAAAAAAAAAGTTTAGTTCTTTGTCCTGATGCTTCTGACCTTATGCAAGAAACTTATTTCTCCCCTGCTCAGTGTCCTCTACTGTAAGGTGGACATCATTGGGTAGTTTTCTCTATGGCACAAGTTTCTGGTGAAAGCCAACTAAGTAATACAAAATGAAAGTTATTTTGTAACCAAAAATTCTCTATTAGCATTAGAATTCTTTCTGTACATAATACTTTCATAGATCAGCTAATGCAGAGCTTCAAAGTCAAAGTCATACTCAAAAGGTTTTTAAGAATTTTTACTGCAAAAGCCAATGTATGAAGGTAGATTGTTACAAATAGTCCTCAAACACTTTTGGTTGACAGGGATGTAGGAAAAGGGATGTGGGGAAATTGCTAATGGAATGATGTGAATGTTTTATAATTTGACATTTTACAACAGAAAAATATAGTGAAATAACAAGACACAAAATTAAAAAAAAATAGCACCTTCGAGTAACATATACACATGTGTATGTATATAAGTGTGTGTGTATAGATATAGATATAGATAATATAGATATAGATGATATAGATATAGAAAAATAGAAAAAGTTTTAGCTATATATGCACACATATAAACAATTGATGTTTTTTCAGATTTGCAAATACTAGAAACAAAACAAATGCTCACCAATATGGAAATAATTGACCACATAATGGTATGTAAGAATTTTGAATATTATGTGGCAATTAAAAAATGATTTAAACTGTATCAATCAGTTATACTCATGTGGGGTGGGGCAAGAGGGAGTCATTCACTAATAATTGAGGTTTTTTGTTAGGAAAAAAGATGCAGAAAGAAACTGTCAAAGAAACAATGATTTTTTTTTTTTAAATGTGTATAGATATGTATGTGCAGGAGGCATACTGGGAAATCCTGAAGAGATAAAGTGGTAAAGTGATAGGGGACCCAATTTTAATGATACATGACTAAACTTTAGGAAAAAAAAATGAAACACAATCAAGTGGGAGGATATAGCCCCATCAATCAGGTAGGGTTATGAGAGGTAAGTCTAAGTATTCTGTCAAGGACCATTCCAGTCCAGGTTGGAGGCAACAAGGTATCTGATTGATAGATGAGTGGTACAGATTATTTTCATGATAGTTATAAAAAAATTCAAAGATGGGTTACAGAGTAGTTTTTAGTTCGTAAGATTCTCACCCTGGAATTATTAAGTGGGTCAGGTTTCCCATTCTGTGAACTGAAGTTTAGGTTTGAGCTTTATATGCTGATATTAAAATATTGCCTTCTAACATAAGGTCAAAATTTTGTATCCACATCACACAAACATATCTTGATGTTTTTAAAAATAATTTCTTCTAGTTTTGTAATTTAATCAGTACAAGCAAATCTACTTTTTCCAGAATGCAAGTGAGCTTCAGATAGTGAATTCATTTATACTTAAGATTAGGTTGGCTCCCTAGTTGATTGCCACTTTTTGTAAATGTTTAAAATTTTTTATTAAGTAGAAAATTCTATTCTTTAAATTCTCCTAGAGAAAAAAAGTTGACGAACAATTACTAAATGTGAGATAGGTAGCAATGCTTCATTTGCAATTATTGTCTAATTTATAAAATAATATTTTCAGGAAACATAATTTTTATGAAATTAAAATTTATAATCTTTATAAAGTTGAATGATATGATCAGTTTATTATAGTAGTTTGAAGATCTTACTTCAGAAATATGGAGACCTATGTTCAAATTCCATCTCTATTATTTACAATTTATGTTAATTTGGATAATCTTGATTTTTTCAAACCTGAGTTTTCTCACTAAAAATGGTGACATTAAAGGACTATTGTATGTATTAAATGAGACAATGTGATTTAGTAAATAAAATAGTAAACATTATTATTACTGTGTCTTCCTGAGGGGCTCATTTCACATATTTAAGGGATATAAAAATAGTTTAATTTAGGGCACATGTGTAAAAAACGTATTAGACCTAAGACACTGTGGTAATATGAGGAAGAGGGATTTGGGAGAAAATTTAGTCAAAGAAATTCTGTGTGCATATTATATGGTGTAGGGCTTTAAGCAGTCACTAATATATGCCTCAGTTTTTCATCTTAAAATTGAAATGGTCTACGGCCATGCTACCCTGAACAAGCCTGATTCCTTCTGATCTTGGAAGCTAAGCAGGGTCAGGCCTGGTTAGTACTTGGATGGGAGACTATTTAGGAAGACCAGGTGCTGTAGGTGTAAAAAAATAAAAAGGGATTGTAAGCTGACAAGGTCCTTGCAATCTGTAAGGTCAACCAAGGGGTTGCCTTGCCTTAAAAAATAAATAAAATAAAATAAAATAAAATAAATTTTAAAATAAATAAAATAAAAATAAAATTGAGATGACTGGGAGAGTCTTCATTATCAGGTTTAACTTGAGAATCAAATTACATAAAATATGTTAAAGGATTTTTTTAAATTGTAAAGTAGTTTCCAAATGTGAGCAATTATGATTATTTTATATTTCAAAATATCTCTATGCTGCTTTTAATAAATGTCAGATTTTTTAGGTCTTCAGGAATTTCATTTATTGGTTTATCATATTTAACAAAAATAAGGGGTATGTAGCACAAGAGAAACATGACTGTAAAATAAAGGCAGTGCAGCAAGCCTTTTATCAGAGCTAACATTTTTCAAGATCGCAAGAGCCCGATTAAAATTAAACCCCAATGAGTCCTTGAGAGAGAAAAAATTAAATATGATGGTCTGCAAGAACTTCTTATCACTTCCAATTATCCATTTCATAAAAATGTTTGCCTTCAATTATTCATGTTATTTTAATATGGTTTTAATGTCTAATTATCTATTATTTTCAGGTAGCTCCAGATATTTTATAATACTTGCTTTGAAATGAATGTTAGGAATAATTGACTCAGTTTTTAAATGCCAAATATCTATGCTTAGCCACAATCAGAAAAGATAATTTAGCTGTTTTGTCAGGGGATTGCCCATTGATATGCCACTTGTGATAGCATTAGCACTAAATTAATCCCTTGAAAAAAAATTTATGAATATAGGTAAACCTTCTGATCTTGGATTGATAGACAAATGATTTTAACAAGATTTTAATTAAAATTGACCGCAGAGCAGTGTATCTTCCAAAGCAATGTGAAATATAAACAAGGAGTACCGAGAGAACACCAAATGAATTTGCTGTGCCATTCTGAAGGTCTTACATTGTAATACAGAGTTTAATCACAAAACTCCAACAAAGACTCTTTGCTTAGTTTTCTAAGATCTGCATTATCATAATGCAAACAAGCAAAAGAAACATTATTTTTCAAAAAATTCTTCACTTCTATCTATTTAAAAGAATGGATCTCAGAATTGACCTCAGCAAGCTGAGTGTTGTGATTTGTTTTTAAATTTGTTTATGGGTTATAGACTATCTTCTGTATGTCAAATATTGTTAAGTGCTGGAGAAATTCTCCAATCACTCACCTCCTCTACCCTTGCTAACTCACCTACCAACCATCTCACGACATCAGTAGGTTGGTATTGTGATGTTGGCTGCCGAACAGGAACTAACCCATTTACTTCCATTCCTAGGCAGAAAAAGAATAGATGAGCAAACCTGGACCAATCATATATAATGCGTAAAATGTCTGGCCATACTACTTTATCTAAGAATTGATTAATCAGTAGACCAGTCAATATTACTGGAGTATTGTCAAATACTTCAGTATTTTCATAATTGAAGGGAGCAAAGTGTCATTTTCTTTCTAGAGACCATCTATGAGGTTTTGAAGCTAATTTTGACAGCTCTAGAAAGATTCTTTGAAGAAGAGCCTTGACAGAAATTTATTCCTGGCTACAATCTTCTTGACTAACCCACTTAACTTTCCTATTTATGAGTTGGTTTACTCTGTATCTACCTCATATTAGTCTGAGATGCATCACTTGAAAAAAAATAAATTAATATAATTGTAAATGTTTTTGGCAGTCATTACTTTGACTTATGCAAAATGAAACATGTTAAAAATTAAAACATTCAACCAAAGGTCTGTTTGCCAATTGTGAAGAGTGAAAATGGTATTTGATTATACAATTTAGTAAATGACTATAATTCTGGTTATATATGGTTTTAGTTAATTAAAATATTCTATTTTGTGTACATAGCTATAGACTGAGAGTATAGACATTGTAGACCGAGCATGTTTGAGGGCCACGGTTTTATGTGCTGTATAAAAAATATCAGAGATGGCCATTAAAGAGAACGTAAGTTCACCGTGGGTAACTGTGGGTGCTCTGTCTGTGTAATCTTCATCCTGGAGTCAGTAATGCCAAGAACAGTGATTGCCATATAATGCTCATTAAGGGATATTTTTAATGGATTAATAGGTCAATTTAATGGAATTAATTAAAAACAGAATGTTAGAAATCGCAGTGATTGCAGCCTCTCTTCGGAGGTCTACCTATTCTGCTTGTTACTCGTATGACTTTGGGAAATAAGGCAATCTCTATGTGTTCTACTTTTTAACTTTAATATATGTATATAAATAAAACCTAAAATATTAAGAGAAGTGTTTGCCATCTAGCAATGCTCAATCTATTAATCATTATGAAAATAAATGAAAATAAATAAGCCATTAGGGGTGGTTCCATAGAGTAGTGGTTAGCATGTCTGCCTTGCACACAGAAGGTCCTGGCTTTGAACCCCAACAGAGCCACAACCCATACCCTGGGTGCGCCAGGCCCCAGGTGTGCCAGGCCCTGGGTGTGCGCTGCAAGCACGTGAGAGGAGACACCCCAACTTCAGAGATCCAGTCTTTAACGGGAGACAGCAACATCTGTAGGTCAGGGGTGGAGGGGGGAGGGGCTTAAAATAAATAAATAAATAAATAAATAAATAAATAAATAATAAATTTGAATAGAACCAAAGATTTTGGATCAGAAGTGGTTTGAGAGATGAGTGAATCCAAGATGTTCGGTTTATGGGTGTGACGTATGAAAGGGAGCATATTAGTGGACTTACAAGTAACTAGACAGGGCCACATGTTAAGTTTTACCCAGTGTGAGTTTCTGTTACTGCACTACCAAGACAGACTACTGGTGTTTCCTAAGACCTTGTGCTCCTTTATGCTTTGGCAGAATGGTTGACCATGTTCTCCAGGCTCTGCTTCTAAGAGAGGACTAATAACTACTGACCACTGAGCATATTGCTATAGCAAGTATTGGAAGTAACTTAGAAATCTAAATGAGTTTATAAACAGAGCCCTCTATTCACATCTAATACCGAACCATGCTGCAATGTGATGTCAAAGAAAATTAGTGTTAATATTATAAGCAACCAAGATTTTGTGGTTATTTCATGTGTCCTGACCAACACACTCACTATCTACTGAATATACGAATCTCTAAAATTTTATTAGACTTAGATTAGTTATGTAAAAATTTAATTTGTATATAAATGTTCTTGTAGATTTTTAAAAATTAAAAATGGAATAATTTATAATTCAAACATTATTAATTATGGAATATGATTTTATTGACTATCATGAAAATATTAGTAAATAAGAGATGATATTTAAATAAAAATGTATGTTTTTTTGTTTGTACTTTTACTGAATGGGGAATAATTTACTATATGTAAAATAACTTCTTGCACTAACATTGTGCCAGGTTAAAGTTTTTAAAAGTCATTGAAATGGAATATTGGAGAAAGGTAAAAACTTATTGAGTTAAGTGAAATATTGTGACAATCGAATATGAAGTAGGGGAAAATGCTCAGAATAATGTAGAAAAAATAGTATTTATATGATTTTTGGCAGATACCTCAGGAATTTAGGGGAAAAATCAAAAGTTGCTATAGTTGAGTTATTCTTGTTACATAATTTTTCAATTATTTCTAGAAACAAATACTTAACCTATTAACATTGAACATAGTTTTAATTCTTACTCTTTGTGCTAATCCTCAATCAATTCAGACATATTTAGATTTTTTTTTTAACTAAAACTGAAACTTAACCGAGAGGTTAAAATTACAGATTTCTGTCATTTTCAGTATGTATTTCTGTGCATTTTCTTCTAATTTGCATATTTATTTCATTAATATTTCAATCAAGAATTTCAGAGTTGAAAAACTGACTGTTGTTGGTGCATAGGAATGAGTAAGAGGGTCTTTCAAAGTTTTATAATGGTGAGGTAAATTACACCTCAGTAGGTATTAGTCTTTCAGAGATTTTTTTCCCCATTAAATTAGAACTCTAGTTTGTTGTCTCCTATTGGTATAACTGTGTTTGAAAAAGGTGTCTAGCAAAATCTCTGATGATAATTTCATGAACAAGATGAAATATGTGGGCAGGTTGATAGATTCAGTTAAATTCGAAGCTATTTGAGTAACTTCACTTTCAAAAACCATGGTCGTATGAGTCAATGTTTCTAGTTCAGAGTTTTCCATACTGTTTTTCATAAATCAAGGCCCCCTTTTTTAAATTTGCATATACGTGAGACACTACTTAAATACTCATTCATTAAAATACACCAGAAAAATTTTTAAATGGGAAATTTTCTTATGGTGACATGAAAGAGTGACAATATTTGGACTCAATAATTATCAATAGTTTAATCAATTTACTTGGATGAAACTTTGGCAAATTTCTAGAAAATATTGATATCACTGAGCAAGAATACATACCTGATTTGGGGTAGAATTGATCCAGAACTTTGCGATACCTCAGCAGACTATTCTAATGGCTTAAAACAGCTCAATTATGTGTATTTTTTTTCATGGCAGAGGTTAAACAGTCTCAAGTCTGTTTATTCTTAGATGCCTACTGCTCCTGCGGCAGTCTAGCATGACCAATTTTTTGCTTGGAGGATAACATTTTGGTATATCTTTCTGTTTCCAATTTTGCCTTATATGTAGTCCTCTCTAAGCTGCTATTAGAAAGCAAATTTTTAAAACTCAAAGTTATTGTCTCTTCTTTCTTAAACTTTTAAATCTATTAAAATCTCATATTTAATTCGTAAAACAATGGATGTATTCATCTCTAAATCCAGGCACTCTCAGGCTTTAGGTTTTGTGTCCTAGCTATTTCTCTTGCCTGGAACACTCTTTCCTATGGTAGCCATACCAATTCCCAATCACATCCATTAACTAACTTCTCCAATGTCACCTTTTCAGTGAGGTCTACTCTGTCCATCATATTAAAAGAACATAATTTCTACTCTTATCATATGACCCAAAATAAAATTTACTTATATACTTTATTATTTATTGCTAGCTTTTTCCTGCAGGAATGGGAATTCTCATCAATATGAGATTCCTCATCTATTTTTTTTTCCTACTGTTATAACTGATATTTAATAACATTGAATAAGTATTATTTCTCAATTGAAGTTGAAAGTTAATTCTTATTTTATCCTAAAGATGTCTTCCTTCTAAAGATATAATTTCAATAGCCAAAAATAGTTGAAGGCCTCCATTTCTCAGCAGAGGAAATATTCACATTAAATTGTAGTTTTAAATTAAATTCAAATGTAAATAGTCAAGATAATAATGCATTATTATTTTCAGTTTCTATAAACACTTTTGTGGTCCCAGTCCTCTAATAGATGTTTAGATATTACATAGAAATGACAGTGTATTCCAGACAAAATAGAAGCATTAGCAATACCATGGAATGATGTTTAAAATTATTTTATATTTTTCCTGCAATAAAATATTCAGCAGAAAAACTTAATTCTCCAATAGTTTTAAGTGCCAGTCCAATAATATGTGTGTGTGTGTATACACATATATGTATATATATATATATACACACACACACACATATATATATACACACACATATATTTTTTTTCTCTCTGAATTATTATTGTTGTTTAATCAGATTATTTCAATATACATCCCATGTACCATATATATACTCTCGCCTTATGTTTATTCAGGCACAGGACACATTTCCTGAGAAACTAGAAATACCCTTAGCTTGGGGATTCCAGTCAAAATTTATTTTTTACTAAAAAAACATTTCTAATAAGTGATCATTGTGTCATGTCCTTTATTTCTATTTTCTTACTTAAATTACCAAAAAAACAAACAAAGAAACAAACAAAAAATTACCTATTTAAGTAAGCACAAAAGGTATACTGATTCTATTACTTTGAAGTCCAGGTGGAGTTGGTCATGGGGAGGCTAGGATTTCTAGCCTCCAAAAATTTGAGAAAATATACTTCTACTGTTTAAGCCATTTAGTCTGTGGTACCTTGTTATAGAAGCCATAGCAAACTAATAAACTAGGTAACCTGTTGGTGGTAACAGCAAAATTCCATTCAATCTCTATTTCTTTCAACAAGTACTACTGTGTCAGAGATGAGAATACTATCCAAGGACAAAAAAAATTAAAAATAAATGTTATCCTGCTTCTCAGGTCACTTATGGTCTAACCTGGATTAAAAAATAGAACTAAACTTGAAGAATATACATTAAGGGAGACAGTGAGAGAAAACATGGTAAGAACAACTAAAATAATTCAAACTGTGCTCGTGACCTTACAGAGTTAGAGGCTGCCAAGGTGCTTTAAAAATATGTGTAATTTTCATCTATTACAGATAATTGTTTTAAACTCCTACATTTTGTATCTGTTTTTTTTTTCTTTTACTTTTTAAAAACATTTTAAAAAGGAAACTCTAAAGGTTTTGAAATTGAAAAGGCTGGAACAAATAACATAAAGATAGAGGTCAATTCTAAATGAACTATAAAGAATTTGCAATTCCAGATAAAACATAACCCTTGTGCAAAAGAAACCTACAGATGTCATTTTTAGGTCGAGCCTGAATAATGATTAAGAATATATAATTGCAAGATAATTGGCCTAGGATTTTCAAAAATACCAATATCATGAAAAACAAACAAACAAAAAAGCCTTTTTTTTGAAGTATTGTAGATTAAATCAACTCAATAAACTTTGCAATTAAGATGAACTTGTGCTCCTTTAATTCTAAAGATAGGAAGTGGCTAGGAAGATAATCTTTGTGGGAGAAAATAGAGATACTAGACATATTACAACAGTATTCTATTATTATTTCAGAGTCATAATTATACTGCAGTTATGCAGAAGAATAACCTGATTCTTGGGCGATTCATAATGAAATGTCAGTGAGCACAACTAAATAAAAACTTACAGCAAAAAAGAAATGCATATATATACATATATATGTATGTATATATATGTATATAGAGAGAGAGAGAGAGAGAGAGGGAGAAAGCAGAGAGACATGGAAAATAAATACAGTATGTTTAAAAAGAAAATTATGTTGATATTTTGTAAATTATAACAAGGAAATTCATTCAACACTTTAAGCTAAAGAAAATATTGTAATTAAGAACTATTAAGAGGTAAATATAAATGTAATTCTTGAAAAAATCTAGAATACATTGTGAAAAATCGAAGTTTTCTAACAATATAATGAGTGTAGTTATCTATTAAACAATCATGGCTTGTCTTAATCGCTAAGAATATGTTGCACTATTTTTTACTATATTTTCTCTTAGTAGGAAAACACCAAAGTCACATGTTAAGTTAAATTCACCAACACCTTTCTTGGTAGACTTGTGGTTAAGTTCGTGAAATATGGAGTGTGCAATAAATG
This sequence comes from Rousettus aegyptiacus, assembly GCF_014176215.1. Classification (NCBI taxonomy): domain Eukaryota; kingdom Metazoa; phylum Chordata; class Mammalia; order Chiroptera; family Pteropodidae; genus Rousettus; species Rousettus aegyptiacus. The sequence goes on from NW_023416285.1 coordinate 16,334,031, forward strand.
AATTGCTGAAAATTGGTACGAACTCACAAATGCTTGCTCTATATTTTTCTCTTAACTCTGTCAGTAAATAGAATTCCTAAATTTCATATCTTTACTATTTTCTATACAAAAAGGATAATAACATTAGTGGTCTCTATGAGACTACTTATTTCTAGAATTCTGTGACTTATTTTATGTGTGACATTTTTACCAAGAGTAGAAGTACAAATAGAGAGTAATTATGATTTTGCTATTCAGCTTTCTCTGTATTATTTGAATGTTCCAATAATGATGGCTGCATGTGGACAAACTGCAAGAAAGTCACATTTAACATATTCTTTATTGACCAAAAGACAATTAAAAGCCATCAAAATGACAAACATTGGGCATGGCATTATTAACCTGAGCATAAACTGAAAAAAATCCATATTCAAGCAATTTAAAAATAATTTAAATATGAAAAAAACCTCAGGCATTTAAAACCATTTTGCTTCAGTGCCAATAAAATCCACTCACATGGTAAAAAATAAAGAGACTTGGTTATTTATTCTGCAGCTGAATAAATCCTCCTGGATTCTTATGCAAATAATAAACTAAGTTCTAACTTATTTAGGAAGGAAATAAAAAAACAAAGGTTTGTTCTGTAAATATTCGTTTATAGAATGAGGAAATTGAAGCTTAGGGAGATTTAAAAACTGATTAATTTAATTAGGAAAAAACAAGTTTTGGATTTCATCTATTATGACCTCAGTTTCTATGTCCTTTGTCATTGTAGCTTATACCATAGCAAGCTGTTAATGTTTATGTTGTAAAATTTGAATCCTGGTTCAGACATTTACTATCATGAACTAGGAAATGTTTCTTCATCTTTAAAATAAAGATAATAAATTTTATGTTTTGATATATTTTGTTGAATTAAATATGTATTAACATTATTAAGAGTTGAAAATAATACAAAACAAAGCATAGCTAAAATAATTTTAAAACTTAAAATGTTCACATTGATGATTATATCCACCATCTTCATTTTGCATGTAAAATATTCTTAGGGAAATAGTCTTGTGATAATTGTTTTAATTCTTAAATACAGTGAAACAAAAGTTTGTTCTTGCAAATATAGAAAAAGATGAGGAAGAACACATCGAATAGTGTTTCAGGCCAACTCAGGCAATGAGTCATGTCAATAGAAAATGTTTTTAAAGTTATAAAAAGGAGATTTTTTTTCTAGAAGTCATTTTGGATTATTGAATATGATCCTTGAAAATATGAAACACACACAAGATAAAATATATGTAAAATAATTACCAATAATACATAATATAAGCTATATAAACACAATAGAGATAAAATAATATGTAGTATGAGTAAATAATAAAGTAATGTATAAATATGTATAGTATACATAATAATATAGAACTATATATATAAACAAAAATGGCAACAACTTAATAGAAAACTGCTTGTCAAATATGGCCAGACATAAACTACTTCCTTAAGGTTAATCTGGACCTTCTTTTATTAGTCACCTATCCTCTCACTAGACTGCCTCTATCAAAATTTATCAATATTTTGTTTTAATTCTTTTCAATTCTTGTTATTAACATTGAAATTCTTTGCCACTCAAAACCATGCTGGTTGTCTTATAATTTCATAGAACCTTCATTTCAGGCAGGAATGTTAGCTGTCTACAGGAGAATAGAAAATAAAATGTCTGTGTTCAGCATGAAGAAGGAAGCAGAATTACAACATGGCTTCCATATTCAGCATCCTCATCATCCTAACAACTCACGTATAGTCATTGATTGCGTGGGGGTTATGTACAGAAAAAAAAACAAAGAAAGAACTTTTGATATTTGAGTTTTTCTCTTGGAATGACATTCTTCTTGTTCATTCTTACTTACTTATAATGAGATACACTGTAAACTACAGTCATTTTAAAAGACCCCCCCCTCATATAGATCTAGGTATGAGGACACTGTTAAGTGTTTTACTGTTCTTCCTCCACCCCTGAGGTAGTAAAGAGCGTATTGACCATATTTCACATGTGGAAATTGACCAAGCCCATGTTTAATAAGGTAATTATATAATAGTTACCAAAAAGAAAGTATAACATATCCTAGGAAAAAAGTGGTCATAAAATGTATGGAATAGTATAAAAGAAAATATAATTATCTAAGTGCAATGGACTGAATATTTATGTTTCCCTAAAATCCATGTGTTGAAATCCAAACCCAAGTATGATAGTATTAGGAAGTAGGGCCTTAGGGTCATGAGGTCATGAGAGCGAAGCCCAGGTGCTTGGGACTGTCTATGCTTTTATCGAAGAGACTCAGATAATCCACCCTTGCCCTTTCTGCCATGTGAAGACATGGTGAGAGATCAGGACTCCACAATCCAAAAGTTGGCTCTCACTAGAACCTGACTGCACTGGCCTTTGACCTCAGACTTCCAGCCTCAGAACCGTGAGAAATAAATTTATGTTGTTGATAAGCTACCCAGTTTATAATATTTTCTTACAGCAGCCTGAGCTGACTAACATACTAAAGGAACAAAAAAGGGAGCGAGCTATTGAGTAAATAGGGTGTAGGTCTGAAATAAATTTTTATCAGCTTAAGTCTATTTGAGAATAACTTTTAAAATTTTTCCAACACTTCAGGTCTTTCACTGAACTAATATTTAATTAATAGCATCTATCCTAATTGTCAATAGCACTCTGTTCTATATGAAATAAAATTCTTTATATTTTTGATATCAATATTTTATATATTTTTATATATTTTCATAGAATTTCCCACAACAATGTCATCACCAAAGGAATGAAAACAACAGTGAATATAGACTTTTCTGAGCATATGTGTCACTGAGAACATTTTTAAAAACACTGTCAAAAGTGGCTATATTTCTACTATATTGCTATCTTTATAGTTTTGTCTTTTCCGATATTTTATATAGGTTGGAATCAAACAGTATGTACCTTTTCCAGATTGAGTTTTTTCACTTACTAATATGCATTTAAGGTCTCTCATGTCTTTTCATGAGCTGATACCTCATTTTTTCTTAGTGCTGAATAATTTTCCATTGTCTGGACAAACCAATTTATCCACTCGCCTAGTGAAATACATCTCAGTTGCTTCCAGGTTTTGGAAATTGTGAACAAAGCCACTGCTGTAGATATGTGTACAAGTTTTGGTGAAAATGTTTTCAGTTTATTTAGGCAAGTACCAAGGAGCATGACTGCAGGATCATGTGATAAGAATACGTGTAGTTTTGTAAAAAACTGTTTTCCAAAGTGACTGTACCATTTCGCATTCCACAAGCTATGAATGAGAGTTGCTATTGCTCCACATCCTCACAAGCATTTGGTGTTGACAGTGTTCCAGATTTTCTACATTTTGATAGGAGGAAGTGGTATTTTGTTGTTTCAATTTACATTTTTCTAATGATATATGATATCTTTTCATTTGCTTATTTGTCATCTGTATATATATTCTTCGGAGAGGTTTCTATTCAGACATTTCTCCCATTTTTTAACTGAGTTATGTGTTTTTTTTTTTTATCGTTGAGTTTTAAGTATTCTCTGAATATATTTTAGAATATAGTCCTTTATCAGATACGCTTTTTGAAAATATTTTCTTCCAGTCTATGGCTTGTATTCTCATTATCTCAATCATGTATTTCATAGAGTAGAAGTTTTTAATTTTAATGAAATCTAACTTACCAATTGTTTCTTTTATGAATTGTACCTTTCATTTTGTATCTAAAAAGTCATTGCCACATGCAAGGTCATCCAGATTTTTTCAAATTTATCTTCTAATAGTTTCATAATGTTTATTTTACTTTTAGTCTTATGATTAATTTTGAATTAAATTTTGTGAGGAGTATAAGGTCTATATCTTGATTCTTTTTTTCTTTTTTTTTTTGAGTGTACATATCCAGTTGTACTAATACTATTTATTTAAAAGGCTATCCTCCATTTCATTGTCTTTGTCTCTTTGTCAAAGATCAGTTGATTTTATTTAAGTGGGCCTACGCTGTTGTGATTACTGTAGCTTTATAGTAAATTTGGATGAAGTAGTGTCGCATCTAAAACTTTGCATCTTTTCTTTATTATTGTGTTCTCTATACTAGTTTGTTGTCTCTCCTATAAAACTTTAGAATCAATATGTCAATATCTTCAAAACGATTTGCTGGAATTTTTATTGGGATTGTGGTAAATCTAGAGATTAAGCAGAAAAGAACTGGCTTCTTGACAATATTGAGTCTTCTTATCCATGAAAATGGAATGTCTCTTCAGTTATTTAGTTTTTCTTTGATTTTTGCATCAGTTTTGTTATTTCCTTATATAGCTCATATACATATTTTGTTAGATATATACCTATCTTATTTTGAGGAGTGCTAATATTAGGGATATTATATTTTTAATTTAAAATTCCACCTATTCATCGCTGGTATATAGGGAAACAATTGACTTCTGTGTATTACCATGTATCCTGCAACCTTGCTATAATTGCGAATTAGTTTCAGGCCTTTTTTTGTTTGTTTTTGGTCAATGCTTTCAGTTTTTGAGATTTTCTACAAAAACAATCATGTCATGCTAAGAACAAAGAAAATTTTTCCTTTTCACTTTTTATTGATTTATTTTTTTTTGTCTTATTAAATTAGTTAGAACTTTCATTGCAGTGTTGAAAAGGAACAGAAGGAGTGCATAGCCTTATTATGTTCCTGATCTTTGAATGAGAGCTTCTAGTTTCTTACCAGTAAGTATGATGTTAGCTGTAACTTTTTGTTTTTGTTTTTTTGATTGTAGATGCTTTTTATGAAGTTGAGGAACTTTCTCTCTACTACAAGAACTTTCTCTCTACTAGGAGATTTTATCTTGAATAGGTGTTAGATTTTGTCAAATGCTTTTTTGGCATGTATTGAAATACATAATTATATGGTTCTTCTCTAACCTATTGATGCAATGGGTTATACTATTTGATTTTTTTAAAATAATGAATGAGCCTTGCATATCTGCAATAAATTCCTATCAGTTTATAGTGTATAATTTTCTTAAACATTGTTGGATTGGATATACTAATTTTTTGAGGATTTTTGCTTTTATATTCTTGTGAGATATTGGTCTGTAGTTTTTTCTTGTAATGTCTTTGCCTGGTTTTGTAATTAGGGTAATGCTGGCCCCATACATTGAGTTAAGTAAGAAGTATTCTCTTTGTTTCTAGCTTCTGAATGAGCTTATAGAGAATTAGTATAATTTCTTTCTTAAACGTTTGGTAGATTTTACCAATGAACCCATCTGGGCCTGGTACTGTCTGTTTTGAAGGTCATTAATTATTGATTAAATTTCTTTAATAGATATAGACCCATTCAGATGATCTGTTTTTTCTCATGTGAGTTATGGCATCTTGTGTTTTTCAAGGAATTGGTTCATTTTATCTAGATTTTCATTTTTGTGAACATATTTCTTGATTATCCTTTTAATGACCATGGGATCTTTAGTTATGTCCCCTCTTTAATTCCTGATATTAGTGATCATGTTTTCCCTTTTTCTTTTTGTTGGCCAGAATGAAGGATTTTTTATTTCATTGATAATTTCAAAAAAGCAACTATTGTTTTCCTTTAATTTTCTCTGTTGATTTCTTATTTTAATTTCTGCTCTCATTTTTACAATTTCTTTTCTACTGCTTACTTTGTATTTTAATTGTCTTTTCTCTTTCTAGTTGCCTAAGCGGAATTTAGATTATTGATTTTAAGATATTTTTTCTTTTTTTAATGTATACATTCAATGCTGTATAAATTTCTCTCATCACTGCTGTCACTGTAACTCAAATTTTTACAAGAATATTTTTATTTTCATTTATTTCAAAACAATTTTCTTTTATAACTTCTAGAGATTTGTTCTCTGATGCATGCATTACTTAGAAGTGTGTATTTTAAACTTTATTTTGGTATTTTCCACCTATTTTTCTGTTATTTACAGTTTATTAATTGTGGTTTGAAATCATATGTGTTCATGATTTCCATTCTTTAAATTTATTAAAATGTGTTTCATGGCCCAGAATGGGGTCTATCATGGTGAATATTCCACGTGATTTTGGAGAAATGTGTATTCTGCAGAAGTATGAAGTAATAAATAAATGTCGCCTATATCCAGTTGATTGATGGTGTTATTGAGTTCAGCTAGTCCTTAATGATTTTCTGCCTGCTGGATACATCCATTTCTGATAGAAAGATGTTGATGTCTCTACTTGTAGTAGTGGATGCATCTGTTTTTTTTTCTTGCAGTTATATCCTTTTTTTGCCTTATGTATATTGTCATTCTCTTATTTGGCACACTCACATTAAGAATTGTTATGTATTCTTAGATAATTAGCACTTTTATTATTATGTAACGCCTTTCTGTATTCCTAAGATTTTTACTTGCTCTTAAGCCTGATGTGCATGTAATTAATATAGCTAGCCCAGCTTTATTTTTATTAGTGTTAGCATAATATATTTTTTATCATCCTTTTACTTTTATTTCATATGTGCTTTTATGTTTAAACTACATTTCTTATAGTATATAGTTTGGTCTTGATTTTAATCCACATAACAATGTCTGGTTTCCATTTGTGTATTTAGACCTATTGATGTTTAAAGTGATTATTGATATAGTTGAATTACTAGTGATCATATTTGTTACTGTTTTTTACTCCCAGTTTTACTCCCAGTTTTGACTTCCACTCTTTTTCTACTTTCTGCGGTTTTAATTGCACATTTTACGTAAATTATTTTCTCTTCTTTCACAGCCTGTCAATTACACTATTTTTCTCTTTTTATAGTGGTTGCCATAGAGTTTGAGATATACCTTTACAACTAATTCAAATCTACGTTCAAATACCCTTAAATTGCTTCACAGGTAGCGTAAGTACCTTATAATAACGAAAGTCTTAATTCCTCCCTCTCTTCTCTTGTATCATTGCTGTCATTCGTTTCACTTATATATCAGCTACAATTAACAAATACATTGTTGCTATTATTATTTTGAACAAACTCTTATCTTTTAGAACAATTAAAATAAGAAAAAAGTGAAGTATTTTACTATTACTATTCCTTCTCACATGTTCTTACTTTATGTGAATCTGAATTTCTGATATTTATCATTTTCTTTTCTCTAAAGGACTTCTTCTTAACATTTTTTTGCAAGGTAGGTCTACTGGCAAATTCGTCCTCAATTTTGGTTTGTCGAAGAAAGTCTTTATTTCTCTTTCAATTAAGAAGAATATTTTAACAGGATATGGAATTCATGGTTGGTATTTTTTTTCCCTCCCAACACTGTAAATGTCACTCTACTTTCTTCTTGCTTACATGGTTTCTGAAGAGGAGTCAGTTATAATTCTTATATTTGTTCCTCTGCGGGTAAGGTACTCCGCCATCTCCCCGCCTTCCTTCAAAATCTTTCCTCTTTATCTTTGATTTTCTGCAGTTGAAATATGATATACCTAACTCTAGTTTTTTAGGTATTTATCCTGCTTTTTGTTTTCTGAAAGTCTTAGATCTGTAATTTGATATCTGCCTTTAACTGGGAGAAATGCTATGTCACTATTGCCTTAAAATTTTCTTCTATTCTTTTTTGTTGTTGTTGTTTTCCTTCTGACATTACCATTACACATATGCTACACTTTATATTAGTTGTCTCATGGTTCTTGAGTTCTCTGTTCAATATTTCCTTTTTCTTTTTTTTTCTTTTCAGAAGTTTTTAATTATATCTTCAAGCTCAGAGCTTTTTTTCCCTTTGCTCCATCCAGTCTACTAATGAGCTCATCAAAGATAGTCTTCATTTCTATTAGAATGTTTTTGATATCTAGAATTTCTGATTCTCTATTTGCATTCCTACTGTTTTTAATTTCCCATCTGGTCTTACATGTTGTCTACACTTTCCATTAGAATTCTTAAATTATTAAACATAGGTGTTTTAAATTACCAGTGTGATAATTTCAACATTTATGTCACATTTGAAATTGGTACTGCAGATTATTCTGTGCATTGAAACTGCATTTTTGCCTCTTGGTATGACTTATAATATTTTTCAAAAGCCTAAAATGATATAAATGATAATGGTTAGAAGAAACTCTAATAAATAATACTTTAGTGATGTGGTAGTAAAGTGTGGGGAGGAAGAAAATATTCTATAGTCTTATGATTATATCTGTCTTTCAATGAGTTCATGTCCCTGAGCGTGAACTTCACAAATGCTTCTCTCGGTTTGTCTTCCTCTTAGATGGGACAGGACGGTTAGAAGGTGCTGGAGTTGGGGACTTTCTTTCTCCTACGTGAAGGCCTAGAGGAGACTGGTGTTGAATGTTTTCCTTCCCCTGGATCAGCTGAACTATAATCAAATCTCAATAAGTTAATCTCTGGCAAAATAGATTCTCTTGAGGTCTGGTCTTGTTGAGTTAACCAGAATGCTCTGGCATATTTCAAAATAGTTTTCCCTTCCCCATGCCAGACACATTAGGGGATTTTCCTCTGATATGCACTCTGAACCTGGTAGGGCTCCTGGAGGTAAAACTCACTAACGTGTGCTGGCCTCCGTATGACTAGGCCCCCCTAGAGGTTTTAACTCTCGTACTTTTCCACACTTAGCCTCTGACAATTTGTGAATTTCAGTTTAGGTTTTCCTGGTTCAGTACTGCAACATAAAATAAGTAGAAAAGATTACACAGAGGAATATTTATCACCAGATACAACATATGTTTGAGCAGTTAGCCGCAAACTTATTAAGCAGGAGATATGTAGTACAATCCTGGCTAAACTTTTCAGGTTCAAGGCTTAGGAATTTGAATTAATTCTTCCAGCTGTGTGTGTGTATATATATAAATACACAGACACATAGACACACATACACGGACACACATATACACACACACAAACATACTCCTAAGTGAAAATCTAATAATGTTAACATTTAAAACAATATGCCTTATATTAAGTTGAAGGATATGGGTGAGGTTGATTAAAATATCCTAAATAGTTATCTAGTTGTTACTTTGAAAATATAGATAATTTCTCAACTAACTCATTTTCTTTAACTGTGACAGTATATGAACTTAGTAGTTTATGTGCATTTTTTTTTTCTAGCTTGTACCTTAACTTCATTTAATGATCAGAATTGTATTCTTAATATTAATTTTTTAGGGCTACCATAACAAATCACCATAAATTACTTGGCTTAGATCAGCAGAAATGTATTGTCTCACAGTTCTGGAGGCTGCCAGTCAGAAATCAAGGTGCTAGCAGGTCCTTCTCTGTCTGAAATCCGTAGAGAAAGAGTCCTTTTATTTAATCTCTTCTAGCTTCTAGTAGCCCCAAATGTTCCTTGGTTAGTGACAGTCTCCCTCTCCATCATCACATGGTGTTTCCCCTTTGTCTCTTTACATCACTTTCCCTTTCTGTTTGTCTGTGCATCCAAATTTCTTGTTTTTAGAAGGATGTCTGTCACGTTGTATTAGGCTCACCCTGATGGCCTCATTTTAATTCGTTACCTCTGTAATAACCTTTGTTTCCAAATAAGGTCATTTTCTGAGGTCCCAAGGTCCTGGGTGTGGAAGGGGGGTGTGTGTGTTCAGGGGGAGAGTTAGGGCTTCAACATGTCTCTTTTTTGGGCAGGATGCAATTTAACCCATACTACTTAATATTTCTTTTTTGCTTTCTCAAACTTTGTTAATATAGATAAAAAGTATTTTATTCATTTTTTATTTCCCATAACTACATAAAACTTTACATAATTAAATTGTAAGAGATGGACAGCTGGCTGAAAGCTAGGGTTGTTGTGTATAGAAAAAATATGTTAAATTAGCTTAGAAAGAAGTTTTCTATTTTTGTAATGCTGAGTTACATAAAATTTTAGTTGAACTAAAAATCTTCACTATTTCTTGAGGCAGTAAAATCTCAATTTTTTCCTAAAGCAAGTGCATAATGCAAGAGAGTCAGTGCATACTTGATAATGAGCAAGTGCAGGAAAAATGTAGTTCCAAAATATATTTTTTTTCTTTTCATTATCTGTGAAACTTCACTTATTTCACAGTTCAGTTCAGAAGCCTATAGCTTAGATTTCACATTCATGATCATCGATCTGTTTGCAGCCTGGGATGCCAACATCCTCTTTAGAATCATTAATTTCAGAATATCAATATTCTAGAGAAAAAATGCTTCTTATTTCTCTTTTATCTTTATGACCTACATTTTTATAGACTGGAATGTAATCATGAGAAATTGCAAATAATTAAAACTGTGATAGTTCCCATTAAATAAAATACCTGTTGTAGTCATTATAATGATGTTTAATGCATATATAAGATACATGTATGTTACTATAAATAAAATGTAAAAAGGGGGTCCATTTTGTTTGAATTTAACTAGAACATGATATAATTTTTGTATATTAATTTTTTATTCTACTATACTGTTATCATTAAATTTTTTAGCTTCAAATATCACTGAAAGCATAAGTTTAATTTTCTAGGTAAATTCTCAAAATTTGTTTTTTTAAGTATTTGATTTAGTGGTTATCATTTTACAAATTGTATACCATCAATAACTACTACAACATTTGAAATATATATTTATATATAGTACATATATATAATAACTACAAGTTATTATATATATGTACTATATATAAATATATATATAATTTTTCCCAACTATTAAAATATGTCTCTCTTTTTAAGTAGAAGACTATTGACTTATTCTAAACAATTAGGCTAAAATGGGAAAATGCATAGAAATTATCATTGTCTATTAAACAACTTCTGGCAGTTGGAATTAGCATGATTTAAAATTTGTCCGTTATGGTTTAGCTCTTCTTATAGTATCTTTGGTCAACATAATATTCAACTCAGTAAAGAAATTGTATGGTAATGAGAGTCATGAAATAAAATAATAGAAACACTTTAAAATGTTTTCTTAATTTTTTCCCTATATTCTATGAAATCAAAAACATCGACATTTTATGTAGATATTGAGTCTATACTAGATAAAACCTTTCTGTCATAGGTCAATGCCCAAAACTCCTCTTGATGGTCTAAATGGCACAATATATACCCTTCTCATATATTTTAGATAAAGCTTTCACATATGTAACAAGTCTAATTTTTCATACAACTAACAACATGCAAAGAAAGTGAGAGTTTTTAAATATTTCTTTCAAATTAAATAATTTTTCTGATCTCTCCTCACTAAGGTGAGTAAGAAGTCCACTGTCAAAGTTTTGTGGTTTTTTGCAATTATTTTTATCATTATCTACCTTCCCTTTTATCTTAATATCAAAGCATTAACAATTTAGGAAAGTGTATGCCATCACTCCTACTTCTCCATCCTCCTTTGAAAATTATTTTTAATCATCTTCACCAGGCTAGGACTTCAATGACAACGGCTTGTTGACTGTCATCAGTTGTTAAAGAGTAAAATCAGATTGTTCCATTCCCTGTCTTAAATCTTTTTTAAACCTTCCTCTTACATTTAAGATAAATTTTAACTCTCTCATAACCTTCAAAAACTTATGTAATCTACCAACCCCTGCCAACATTTTCACGTCATTTCAGGTCACTCTCTCCTAGCCCACTGGGCTATAATAGAACTTTCCTTTTTATTCTTAGAACAAGTTAAATGTATGTCTTCAAAATATCTAGCTGGAGTATTTTTCTCACTTATATTGATCTAGTGATATAATACATGTTCTTTTTGCCTCACACAGATCTCCCTCAGTAGGTTAGTGCATCTGTTTATCAGCTACTGTAGAGTATGGCTGTTAATTCTGGAAAGTTGCCCTCAGCAAAGGAAATTAGCTTGCCTAGATATGGCCAGGAGGTAATTACACCTTCCAGGAGGGATAGCCTCAGCCAATGACTGATCAATATGGGGGTTTGAAATCCAGCCCTTGTGTCTCAAGATGGTAAAAATTCTGGGGTGCCATCATGCTCCAGAGCTTCCTGTGAAATCAGGCTCCTTATCTTGTTCAATTCTAATTTCTTCTCTCCCTTTCCTGTTTCACCTACAGTACATCCTTGAAAAAAATTTGCACAGCAATCTCATCTGAGACAATGTTTAAAGATTAGGACCGAAGAAAGCCGGTACCAGACATACTTCAAGAAGATTAACTTTACAGATGGGATTCTAGATTTGTATAATTTGTTTCCTGGATGACAGTAACTACCTTATGGCAGGTGCTAGGTAGAACCCCAATAATCCTTGGCATGCTCCAGAAGTGTGACTGTTGAAACATCTCCTTTTCATAAAATAGGACAAGATAAAAGTTGAAGAGGTGTTCTATCTTGTGCAATCTCTCTGATATTTGAGATCTCTAAGAGAAATGATACCTAGGACTGTGGAATTGGGTGGATACTTTTAAGGCCCTGGATTTGTTGTTATCTATTAATTACAAAACAAAAACAAACCAAAATATATATATAAGCATCAAAGGCCTTCTTTGAAAGCTTTCAGAGAGACCTTAATTTCCTGTACCTGGGGGACAGATCTTGCAGCCACTTTACATAAATAGAATGGACCTCTACCCAAAATGCAGTTTGCATTTTGAGGCTGTAGCTGTTATATTTATTCGAAAAGTGTAGACAAGAGTTTCTCAACCTCAGCGCTATTGACATTTTGGCATTCATCATTCTTCATTGTGCTGGTGGAGAACTATTTTGTGCACTGTAGAATATTTAACAGCATCCCTGGCCACCTTCATTATAGTTAAAGATTGAAGGAGAAATACAAACTTTCACACTGGTAAGCACTACACTGTTGTCTGTGTCCACGCGTCTTTGTTTGTCTTTCTCATTTGTTGCTTTCAGTTTTATATCCCACATATGAGTGAAATAATATAGTTCTCAAATTTTTCTGTCTGACTCATTTTGCTTAGCATGATAATTTCAAGGTCCCTCCATGTTATTGTAAATGGCAGTATTTCATCTTTTCTTATAGCTGAGTATTATTTTATTATGCATATGTACTACATCTTTATGCAATCATCTATCAAAGGGCATTCCATTTATTTCCATATCTTTGCCAAAGTGAATAATGCTACAGTAAATATTAGATTGCATATATCTTTATGGATAAATGTTTTCAAATTTTTTGAATAAATACCCAGAAGTGTTGGGGGAGGTAGGGAAAAAGGGGTCAAATATAATATGATTGAAGGAAATTTAATTTGGGTGGTGAACACACAGTACACTATACATATGACATATTATTAAACTGTACACTTGAAACCTATATAATTTTACTAACCAATGTCACTCCAATAAATTTAATTTTTAAAAAACCATTTTCACAAACAAAATCTGTGAGACTTCATCACTAGTAGACCCACCTTGCAAGAAATGTTAAAGAGAGTTCTTCCAGTTAAAATGAAGGACACAAAACATGAAAACATATGAAAGTATAAAACTAACTGTAAAGATAAGAATATAATCAAATTCAGAATAATACTGTAATGGTGGTACATAAATCAAACTCATAGAAGCAAAGAGTAGAATGGTGGTTACTAGGACCAGGGAGGTGGGAAAAATGGGAGTATTTGGTCAAAGAGTATAAAATTATGCAGTTATGTAAGATGAATAGTTCTAGAGACAATGTATAGGTATGATGACTACAAATAATAATACTGTATTAAATACTGAAAGTTTGCTAAGAGAGTAGGATTTCAGGTTCACTCATCACAGACAAAAATGGTAACTATAAAGAATTGATATGTTTGACTCTAGTAATTATTTAACTATGTATATGTATACCAAATCATGCCATACACCTTAAGTGTGTAAAGTTTTTATTAAAAAAAATATCTATATCTATATTCCACCCCCCACCCCCAGATACTATGACCAATTAGAATTCTGTAGAAGTTCAACCTAATGGAATAAACTTTTGTGAGGTATAAGTGTGTCTGAGAAATGCTATTTTTTGACTGTTGTAGGTGCTGCCTGCAAGTCACCCAGATCCTTTCCTTGGCTTAGCACATCATCCTACCTCTCAGATGCTAGTAGTAACTACTAATAGCTCCTAGCTTCACTTCTCTCTTGAGAATTTTGCTGGCCTAGAATCACCTTTCTCAGAAATATTTGTGAGATTTTGCACCCTCAACACAGTTCCAAAGCGGTTTGAGCCAATGACCAACTGAAAAAGAGTTTAGCAGCCTGGTTGCCTTCTCTCAAAAAAGACATAACTCTTTAGTGACATTTATGCTCCAGAGAGTCTTGCCATATGGAGATGTGGGTACATTTAACCTATTCCTACCTCTTTATCCCTGCCCTATCCCGATTTCCTCCTGAAACTATTTCCAATGCTTCTAAAAACCCATTTAAAGACAATGGATTCTTTTTTATCATTGCATGAGAGCGAAAATACTTTCTCTTCAAATGACTAACCACCTATTCTAGAACAGCCTGCTGGTGTAGTGTCAGAATACACTCATTGGCTAAAAATTGCTCTCCTACTGGATCATTAGAAAACTAATTGAAAAAAGCTAAGAGGTGTTGAGTCATGGACTCAAGGGTACAAGTAAGCTTGGTGTTGGTTACTTAAAAAATATTGCTATTCTAGGTATATTTTCATGTGTCAGGACTCAGAAGACTGAATAAGATCAATTTTCTGGCATCCACATTGAAAAGAGAGGCTTTGTTATGCTCAACCAACTATCTTCAGTTCATCGCTTTTACATAATTGTCATCTAAAATGTAGAAATTAGATGGACTTTGAGCAACATAAACGGACCTTATGAAACATATAGTAAAGATTCTAGTAAGTTTGGATTGACAACAGAATTAACTGGCTCTGTGATATAGCAAAAATAACTGTACTTACGAGATATAAATAATCAAAGAATCTAATATGTGTATGCCTGGATACAAATTAGAATCTCTTGGGGAGCTTTGAAAAACTACCTTGACAAAGGAAATAAACATTTCTAGAACGAGATTTAATCTTCACTATTTGTCTTAATCCCTAAGTGATTCTAATGTGGTGATTTTACTAATCTAATGTATGAACTCCATTTTATAAATACAAAAAACAAAGGTGCAATATCAATAATGACCTACCCAAGAACACATAGCTATTTGAATAGGGTACCAGGCTTGCAACTCTACTGTCAAGTGCAATCCAGTGACTACAGGGATACATGATAGAGTGGTGCATGATCCATAGTAATTCAATATATATATATTATATATATAAAACACATATATGATATATATGTGATATATATGTATTTATGTGTATGAGTGTACTGTGTATATCTTTAATAATATATTCTGTATGTCATAATTCATAATGTCCCTTAAGAAATTATTGCATTCAGAGAGACAAGTTAAAGGCTTTCATGATTTAAAGTGACATTTCTTAAAGTATGTACCATGGAACACAAATTTCACAAATTAATGTTAGCAATGATGTCCCCCCAACCCTACCCCTAAGAGATGGGGATATTATCAGTCCATACTTTAAAGAAACAATGAATTTTGTATTTTTTTTTTTTGGATATTCACAATGCCTATTAGCATATTAAAATCTGGTAAATTTTACACTAAAGAAACCTTTAAACATTTTCCTTAACTTTAATTCAGTGTTCTTCAATTTGTAGTATCATAGGCCCAACCCTCTTTCAGACTAAGCATCTGGTAGCTTTTACTGAATTAGTGTTGTGCTTGAGCTATTTTTTTGCAAATATTGATTTATATCTTTGGTTTCTATCCAAGGTACATGTAATTAAGCTAATTTTCTTTGCTCTAAATGTTGTGCTTAAATACCTTTTCTTTTTTACCACTTTATATACAGTGTTAGAATTATTGAAACTAGATTGAGAGCACTACACAGACATCATGTATGCAGCAAAATATCTTAAATCTCAGATTCTAAGGAGGGGGCAGTTGCGCTATTGAAATTGTATTAAGTCAAATTTAGACCTCTGTAAGGTTATAAAAAATAATCCTTTGTATATTTGTTGAATTCAACGAATGCAATGAGATTAATTTATAATTGAATTAACTTTCTCATTGACAAATACTAAGAAGCCCATTCCTTTGTGACCATAAAATTAAATTTATCAACTTTTATCTAATATGACAATCAATCCTAATATGTCATGAAAAAAGAACTTGAAAGTACTTTTGAATATAAAAGTTTACAGTAATATTACTGTTTTATAAGATGTGATATTTTTCAAGAACCCTACAACCTTTTAAGGAATCTGTAGCTGTTCATAAAAAATCACAGTGGAACTGGAAGTACAGAAAAAGAAAAAAACACAATCAGGTCTTAAGAGACATATAAAAATATTTATCTGGCTTCTCTGCTAAACACTCCCAAGCTCTTGCCTTAGCTACTGTTTCTGATGGGTTTATTGACACTCGTTTGAGAACAGTCACCACCTATGGTGCTGAAGTCAGCCTTTAGATAAGGCTGGCAGCTCCTCTTGACTGGCATGTACTTGCAAGAGCAGAATTTGGCCTGCGGTGATTGACATGGATGAGGGTGAACAAATGATCTTCAAAGAACTAAAGTGGCCATGAAGCTAGGGCTCTGGAGAAGAAGCGGTGAAGGGGATTAAGTGGATGAAAAAGGGATTTTATAGAGCAGCATCGTGGGATCTCTTACTTACACTTGTTAAACAGGAAGAACATTGCAACCCCCTGGAGTTCCTAAATAGCATACTTAACTATGAAGTCGGACTTCTCAGTCATTCCTTGGGCATAGCAGTACTGGTTTAAAAGTTGTCAGTCAATAGAAGACACCCTTTAAGTACTGTCAATGACTGATGCTGAGGTTTTTCCATTACGAGAGAAAAATACCATCCTTGTCCACAGTTTTGACTAAAATCTCATCTGGTGTAAAGTGCCATAAGGTAGGAAAGAGAGAAATAAGAAGCCTATCCATGCTGTCATTCTCTCCCTGTCTTTTATATTCTATTAGAAAAAGGACTCAAATGTGCTTGTATTTATCAAAAGTCTTCTAGAGAGAGTAGCTCTTCTGGAACCCTACCTGGCTGAGTATACTTCTAATTTTGCAACATCATTTAGAAAAGTGGTTCTTTTAAATTTGGAGTGCTTTTATTTTTTCTAGGAAAAGAAACTATTCTCTTTGAAATGTTTTTTTTTTTTTAATTTAAACCAGATATTTTATGAGATTTTCTAAAGCCATTTTTAATATGATGTAGTGGGAAGTATATTTTGTAACTTCTAGTTTAAAAATACTTCTTAACCATATCACCCATTATTATCCAAACAATTCTGTGATTATATATTGCTATACTCACCTATGCATGAGGAAACTAAAGCTTTGTGAGGTTAAGTCATTTTTGTAAGATCCACAGCTATTGAACAGCAAACCTCAGACTTAAATCTAAGTCTCTAATATCAAATTCCATGTGATTTCTACTGTTATGCATTGTTATATAGAAAAATGGAGTTAAAATATTAAGTGATTTTACAATGGTGAAAAGATATGCTTACATTCTTTACAGAAAAATTAAAATAATATATTCCTTTGCAAGGATTTTGGAATCAGATCTGGAATTACATCAAAGCTCTTTCCCATTTTAAAGAAACTATGAGAAGTTAATCACTCTTAACCTTGATTGTTTCGTATAATATTACATATAGAATATATAACAGCAGACCCTTTTCCAATAAAGCCCATTAATGTTTTTTTTTTTTAGTTTCCAAGAACTCTGATACTACCCCTCTCTCAATCTCCTTCAATTCTTTTTTTTTTATGTCACAGTAGCCATCTTTTCACAAAGTCAGAACTGTTGTTATTCTTGTGTGATATAAGCAAAGTGTGTGTGTGTGTGTGTGTGTGCATGTGCACATGCTTGTGTGTACTAATATTTGGTCATTGAGAGTCTCAGGATCTGAAGAAAAATATTACTTTAGGGAGCAAAAAGATTTATGAAATTATGAAAATTTAACCATGGGATTCAGAGACTTAGTACTAAGAAAAAAGATATGGCCAGGTGGGGTGGGGGTGGGGGTAGGGGTAGGTGAGCATATAGAAAAAGACTTAATAATGTTTGGGAGGGGAGAGAGCCAATACTGGAGAAAGGAAGGATCTCCCAGTGCATCGATCATTCCCGTTCTATGTCTCTTTTACTGTCCAACTCTATACCTGTAATCTTACCATTGTAGATTCAACTCTGGACTAGCCCTAAAAAGAACTAAGAAGTCTGGATAGATTAGAAGTGAAACAGCATTCTTACCAGAAATTATCTAAGAACAAAAGGGAAAAGGAGGATATTGGTTATATTAAGTAACAATATCAGGGACAAAAGGGAATGTCAATACTTACCACACAATGATTTATATTAAATTATTATTTTTTTTTACAGGTTATATTAATGGTCTATTGAGGTATCCTAAGATTTCAATGGAGGTGTTTCAGTTACAAGATGGGCCTATGGGACAAGGTACAGGACCTTTTACCCCTTTCTTTAATTTTTCCTATTTTATTTATTTGTGTTTGGCATATACAATTTTTAATGACAAATAGTTAATGGCAAAAAAAGGGAAAGAAAGGAAAGAGGGAAAAATTGAAGGTAGCTAGATAGAAAAAGAAGGAAGAAAGAAAAGAAGGTGGATCTCTACTCTACTTGTAGACAGCACATGTTAAAAACCAGCTCGTTGGTAGAAGCAACAATGTCTCCAGGTTTAGAAGGGGAGACCTCGTTATAATGGAGCAGATGACAGTGATGAGGAAAGTTTTATGGAGAAGGTGCAACTTGAGTTCAACTTTGAAATCAGTTTAATATTCAAATAAATAATGAGAAAGGAAAGCAATTTGAAGGTGGGGGGAATGAATTCTGAGAGATGGGGATAAGAATAATTCTCGAATATGCCTGTTCTTAAAATTTTTGAACACTCCTCTGATAGTGACTAATATTTGTCCCTCTCCTTCCTCACTCCATAAAAACCAAGGAGATTTTAGTAAAGTTCTCTATTGGCCACCAACCTTCCCTGAGTCTGATAAACATGTTAACTTTGTGCACTACCGCTGAAACCAACTTTGAAAAATTGAGAATAATTCTGTTGTCATCAACAAAATTGAATTACAATATAAAATATTGAATGGGAATTTTAATTTGATAAATGGTAACATTCTGGGTTCCATATTGAGTCCAGATGGTTGCAGCGTCTTTAATACGTGTATCTATTTGGCATTAGTACATTTGTGTATCACGGTTCCTTTCTCATCTATGTTTAATGATGGATAGTGTCCAAATGGTACAAGATGTTCCACAACATGTTAAACTTCTGGTGAGTCCTTGTACAGATGACAAGCTCTCTTTTTCCTGATGTCCCTCACACTCTCACTGTAACTGGTCAGGGATGATCTGAACTTCAAACTGGTTAATTGATGTTTTTCACTTCTTGGCAAAAATAAAAAAAAAAAAATGCAATAAAATGAATAATTGTTTCCCTCCAAAAGAGAGGAATGGACTTTATCTGGACCATAGAGTTTGCAGTGCATCTACAATTCCAGATTATTTTCTCTAGGCTACTGCCAAATGTTGAGCTTTGGGCAGCTGTCAGCAAGGTCTAGGTTTTGGGGGGAACTGGCTGTTTTCAAGGTGTCTACAGTTAAATTAGGGAAGTAAACAAATGTCACCTTCGACATAGTTCAGATTTGCTTATTACTTTATAACCTCTACTATAAATACGCAGCTACCAGATGTTCCTATCTTCATTTTTTTTTCTCTCTTTAAAGCCAAGAACACTTTCCAATTTATTTTTCTTGAGTATGTCTCAGCTTTTTCAACCTACTCTAAAATTTGATGGTTTATCATTTCCCATAAAATAAGATTATTTGGCCTGGCATGAAAGGTTACTTACATTCTTTATTCATCCTAGCTCTGCAACATTATCTCCTTTGTTTTATTTCATTTTCCTCTTCTTTTCTTTTTCATCGATGCACTTTGTAGTCCATCCAAATCAAAATATTTTTCTTTGTCATACTTCAACAGACCTGAAGACAACTTCTGCTGTGGAGAGTTACACCCAGTTGGGAAAGGTTACCAGAAAATGCCAGAGTATTTAAATAAAATACCTCTTACCTCTTCCTATAAACTGTGTGGAAACAATGTGAGAAACTAAGTAATGAAAAACTTTTAGTATCTCTGAGATTCTTTTGAAAATTCCCAATGTACAGTGAATAAATACTTAAATTCAGTTGTATCTAATTAGACATCTTAGAAATGACCTATGATGAGAATAGCTCACCAATTTGAAGGAAAATGTTGGCTAATTAAATAGGTTGCCAAATAAATTATTGAAAGATTTATAGATGGATGGAGTCGCTAAATTTTTAAAATATGTTACCATACCCCTCTCCAACTAGTTTCATTTCCATACGAAAGGACTTATGAAAGCTTAACGCTGGAAACAAAATTCCAGAATTACTTCTGCTTTTGAGCCCTTCATACCCTAAGGCAGTAGGATATATGAGCGAATGTAGTTTTGAGAACAGCAAAATATTTCTCTATATGTGTTTGAAAAAGAATGAGCATATCTCAAATCTCTCAAATATCTTAAGATTTATGGAGTAGATAGTACACGTGCTTTTATATTTTTTCTCTTTTCCTAGGGAACCTCTCTTGCTTAAGAAAATCAAATCCGAATTTGAAATTTTCTTCCTTCCCTTTTTTTTTTTTTTATCATTCAACTTAGTTTATTTACTTTCTGCTTTCGACAATTAATTTTATTTTGGGTTATCTTTATTTATTTTTGATTTTATTTGTCTTATTTCAGTTTGTTTTTCCTATGTTGCTGCCTTTATTTCATGTTCAGAATTGTTTGTCAGCCTTTTGGTTTTTTTCTACCTTTTATTTTCCCTTTGTTGATTCTCTGGTGCTCTTATTTTGCTGCCAGAGTCAAAATGAATGTGAAACCAGTGTCTCCTGTGAATTTACTCTGTTCTGCACATTTTTCTTTTATGTTTTTGTTTGTTACAAATTATCATGGTTTATAAACCCTTCCAGGCTTTTCAAAGGGTTTTGTATTACTAAAAATGAAAAATAAAAGGATGTAGCAGTTTCAGAGGGACAAATTCCCTTTTAGAAGTCACAAAGGATGTTAAAGTAAAGCAATAGAATGGTGATTGAATACATTTTCCAACATCATGAGGTAATGTGGCTGCTCTTACAATGTCACAGAAGTTAATGAGGCAATTTCCTGTAGAGAGACAGGATGGAATGGAGCAAACCTCATGGCGTGTTCTGGACAGAAAACAAAGGCCTCTTTGCTTAGTGGCCATTGTAGTTTCAAAATAATTCTGATAAATTATACTCATGAAAAATTGAATCGCCGGCCCAGGTTTATGTAGGGCCTCAGATACCTAGTAGGAAGGTGGGTGTATAGTTGGTTGGCTGAGTATATTCTTTTCTAAGTACCTTGTTGGCCCAAAAGTTAAAAGAAAAATCTTAAATAGCCTATGTCCATCTTCAGATCTTGTTAGATTGTATCTCACAGGCTTCTTACTGGTAAGGCCTAGGAATTGCCTCTGGCTTATAAAGGAGAAGACATTTCTGAAACTGTAGTGGTTTACGCAGAAAAGTTCCAGGAGCCTGATGAACTAGTGTGAAAAAACAAAAAACAAAAAACAAAAAAAACAAAACAAAACAAAACAAAGAAACACCTCAAGGTCCAAAGGAGGCTAGCCTGCCTGTATGAGAGCTGAAACCTTGCCGAAGAAAGATACTTGTCAGTGGGCACTCCTGTCACTGAGAACATTGTGTTTTGTAGCTGCATAAATTTTCATTGCCCAATCTTCACTTTAGACTAGAAGTTTGACTGGCTGAGGGTGGACTATATACTCGTGACATAGATGTCAGGATGGTAGTGGAAGTGTTAGCTTCTCATGTATGGGTTGGACATACTGGATTTCTCTTGGTGGAAAATTTCTTAAATAGAAGGAAGCCAAGATTCAAGTCAGCTCCCCAAAATGACATATCTCTTATGCATGTTTTATATATGTATTTCTGAACACTATTGTTTTGCCTGCTTTCGAATTTTATAAAATTGAATCAAAATATATGTCTTTTGGAACAATATTTTTTTTGTTCGATATCATGTTTGTAGGGTGCATATTGATATGTGCAGCCAGATACGTTTATATTCATATTGTATTGCACTTTATGAATCTATTACAATGTATATATTCTATTCAGTATTTTTCCAGTTTTGATTACTACAGACATTTTGAACCTTCTTTTAAGTATATCCTGACATCCTTTACCTTGGGGTAGAATTTATGGGTTTTAGGGGAATATATATACTTATTTATATTTTTATAAATAATAAAAACATATGTCATACAATGTTCTACCAATTCATACTGTTATGACCAATTCGTGAACGTTCCCATTGCCTCTGGATTGGTTGATTACTGCAACAATAATGCTGTTAGACCACCACCTCAACTAAGTTGCTAAACATAGCAATCATTTATTCTCATTATTATAATCTGTAGGTTTTCTCTGATTCACACTGCAGTTGTTTAAATCTGTCTGTTCCATGTGCCCCTCATCCCATTGAGATCAGAATGCTGTCAGGGGCATGTTCTTTCTGTGGTAATAACATAAGCATGAGAGAGCAAGGATAATGGCACACATACTTTTGAAGCTTCTACTAATATTGCATTCATTAATATCTCATTGGCCAAAAGCGAGCCACCTGGTTAATCACAATGTCAGGAGTGGGGAAAGGCGCTCCACTCACAGTGGGAGATGCCACTTGGGTATATGGCAAAAGGTGTGGATGTAGGGAGGGGTGAAGAATTTGGGCCAGGAATTTATTATATCTCTGCATTCTCATCAAAATTAGTATTTTCAAACTTTTCCAAATAACGTATAATGGTATGTTATTGTAGTTGTAATATGTATGTATTTATCTGATTATTAGTGAAGCTGGAAATATTTTTATCTCTTTGTTGGCCATTTTATATTTCTTTTTTCATGAAGTGCCTCGCAGTTTTCTGCTCCCTTTGTTTCTAAATGATTCGTTGCCTATGGCAGTCCCCACCTTATCTGTGGAGATATGTTCCAAGACCCCCTGTGGATGCCTGAAACTGAAGATAATACCAAAACTTATGTCTACTGTGTTTTTTCTATACATAAATACCTATGATAAAATTTAGTTTATAAATTAGGCACAGTAAGAGACTAACAATAATAATTAATAATAAAGTAAAGCAAGTATGACAATATACTATACTAAAAGTTATGTGACTGTGGTCTCTTCATATCTCTCTCTCTCTCTCTCTCTCTCTCTCTCTCTCTCTCTCTCTCCCCCTCTCTTTTTCTCTTTCTCTTTCTCTCTCTCTCTCCAATATTGATTGTACTTCACTGAACATTTCACTTAAAAGAGGCATTTATTTTAAGGCTTCTTTAGCATATCCAAATTGCCGTAATCACTTTTCTTGTATTTCAGGGCCATTATTAAGTAAAATAAAGGTTACCTGAACACAAGCACTGCAATATGGTGACAGTCAATCTGAAAAATGAGAAGGCTACTAAGTTACTGATAGGGAGGTATGGTATATAGTGTGGTGGTTGTACAGGACAAAGGGATGTTTCACATCTTAGGGGTAATGGAGCAGGACGGTGAGAGATTTTATCATGCTATTTCGAATGTCATGCAGTTTAGATATTATGAATTGTTTAATTCTGGAATTTTTTATTTAATATTTTCAGACTAAGTAGAGCAAGTAACTGCAAATAGAGGGGACTACTATATATTTTTTTGAGAGTCATTATGTATTTTGATATTTATCTTTTTTTACTCATATGTATTCTTACCAAGTATTTTTAGTTCCTTTATAATGATTTTTATCAAGATTTCTTACTTGTAACATAATCAAATATAGTTTTCAAATGTGGTTGATAGCTTTTTTGTCTTGTTTAATAAGTTATTTTCAAAGTGAAGTTATAAAATATTCTCTATTATATTTAAAAAACTTTATAACTCTGTCTCACAAATTTAGGTACTCAATGTATCTTGCTGTGACAGGTCTTTATATTTGATCTTTTCTTATAGTGTGTTGGGCTTTCTATCCCTCTGTAATTGGTATAAAACTTAAATGAGCATTCCACATTCCAGAAAATACTGGTATATATTTTTTTTAATTTAGAGTACATTGATTATGACATGGATTATCACAATATGTTTTCAATAATGAATTTAATAAATTTTCAACTCAAAATGATTTTGACCTTTAATTTTGCTACATTAAAATTCTTTTTTTTTTCTTTTTTCTTTTTTCTTTTCCGTTTTCATTTTTTTTTTTTTTTTTTTTTTTTTTAGGCAAGGCAACCCTTGGTCGACCTCACAGATTGCAAGGACCTTGTCAGTTTAAAATTCCTTATTTTTTATGTCTATAGCATCTGGTCTTCCTAGGTGGTTTCCCATCCAAAATCTAACCAGGCCTGACCCTGCTCAGCTTCTGAGATCAGATGGGATTGGGCTTGTTCAGTGTGGTATGACTGTAGACAAATTTATTTTCTAACCATTTTATTTCTAAGCAATTAATGCTGAATGTAGCATTTATTCGTGGGGTTCTATATTTATTTTTTGTCCAGCAATAATGCTGAGTTCATTCATTAATTCTAATAGTATCATCTATTAATTGGAATTCCATGTGTGAAGTTATATTGTCTGTAACTATGAAAGTTTTATTTCTTCATTTCAAATTTTGTAGCATTTTAATTACTTGTCATAATATATTAGTTATGTTCTAAAGTAAAATGTTGAATAGAAATGGTAAGAGCAGACATTTGGGTTTTAAGTTGGATATGAAAGGGAAGGATTCACACGTTTTGCTATTAAATATGGTTAAGTTTACTTTTTATTGCTTACGAAAAGGCCCCTAAGATTGCTATGTTTTAAAATATATAACTAGTTGTCTAATTTTAAAATACTTTTATTGCATCTGATAAAAGGACAATTTTTGACATGTGATATTTTTATATCATTTAGTTCAAAATGCTTGCTAATTTTTACTGCATTTTTTTTTTTTCTCAAATTGATGCGTCATTTAGAAGTATTTTGGAGAGTGGAAGTGGGAAGAGAGTAAGGTTTAGTTATTTACTGACTTGGTTTGCTTTACTGGTTCTCAAGAAGTCAGTGGCCAGATTCCTGTACCCAAGGTTGCAGCCGTCTTCTACAGCAATCCGTTGCTGCTCTTCTTCCCTCCCACTTGTCCTTTCAGGCCTAGGGACAAGAATGGCATTCCCACTCCCGCTCAACTTTGGTGACCTCATCATTCCTTCTCTTTTAACTCTGTTCACAACTTTTTTATATTTCTTTAACACTTTTATTAACCTGTTAGGGACCTACACAACACTGACTAATATAGTATGTTACTCTGTTTTTCAAATGAATATTAAATCAATTCATAACTATAATTCATAATTCAAAGGTACTCATTTATATAACACCTAGATAAATCATTTCCTATATAATATTGAAAATTACTCAGCCTTCCTAAATATAACTAAGATTTGGTTTCTAAAGAGCATGTGGAGGGAACCTCCCTAACAGTATTTATCCTAGGAAAATGACTTAAAATACAGAGAAGAGATATAACCTAATAAGAGCTCTCATTGGGGACAAAAGTATATTACTTCCATGTAATCATGTCTGGTAGAACTGAGGTAGATCAATAAATCTACAAAAATGCTCACTTAAGACTACATATTAAACTTCACCCACAACAAATATTTGGTATATTAAATTCTCAACAAATACTATCAATTACTTTGAAATTTATTATTTTTATCATGTTTATTTCTTTTTGCTTTGGGGAAAAAAGTTATTTTCCATGCATCTTAAAACTATTACTAATATCTTAAAAAACAAATTATAGAAAGTTCATATTATGTTCCAACATAGTATAAATACAACTTGGTATAGGTAGGAAAAACTGTGGGAAAAACTATCAATTACAGATGAGGTCTTTTCCCTACACTTACCCAAAGATAAGACTTTAATTGTTCCAAGTGAGAATGAGTTAATCATAGTAAAACAAAAAGAGAGAAAGCAAGAAAATGGTTCTAGATTCTGGAGATGTTATCCTTGGCACCATGACTGAGACAAATTTACATTTGAAGAATCTAAGAATTTGAGTAGTTGAATTTTCAGATAGAGGATTTTGACTATCTTATTGGCTCTGTATGTACCGGGATCCAGGAGTTCAGAATGATTCTGAATTTAGGAAGAATAGTATTTGATACCAGAGTGATAAAGTAGAGAGTTAGACATTTTTCATAATGTGTCTAGTATAAACACTCGTTTCTGTCTCCCATGGAATTGGCTCGTTTGGAAAGCCCTTTTAGAAAAAAAGACTGGACTGCCAATAGCTTAGCAAGTTTAAATACTAAGAATGTACTCATCGATGAATGACTTCTTAGTGAGGAGCCAATTTAGAACAGAAACAGACAGGCAAACTGCTAACGGCAGGGCAGAGTCTGAGGTATATAAGGATACAAGAAGAGAACAGCATGTTTTTATGTTAATTTGGTCTGTAACCTTGGCACTAAAGTGATAAGAGAAATCTCATAAGGTATAAATGAAGGTCTCCAACCAAGCTACTGAGGATGTTAAATAATACATCAGTTATAAAACTTCTTTGACTACATATATATTGAGTGTTTCATTGCTAATCACACTTAACCTACTGGTATTGTAGAGTATCAGAAAAAGCGTAACTTTTGAAGTTAGATGAGGTGAAGTTAACAGAGTACATTGGGTGAGCCATTTAACCTTTCTTGCTTTTGGTGTCTCATCTATAAAATGAGGACATTCAATCAGATTATCTGAATGGTCTCGTTGGGCTCCATAAAACCTGTGGCTTTACATATGTTTAATGAACACACTCCAAGTAAGGTAGATATGGTATAATAGGAAAAGAAGTGGATTTATTTCAAGATAAAACAGACCTGGTTTTGAGGTTTAGACCTGCTTATATCTTTTCCCTCTGACTTTGTGATCTTCAACTTGAAATGTAAGTGCTATGAGACCGAATTTTCTCTTCAAATTGTATTTATTAAAAAACAGATGGTCTACGGCCATGCCACCTTAAAAGTGCCTGATCTCATCTGATCTCGGAAGCTAAGCAGGGTCGGACCTGGGTAGTACTTGGATGGGAGACCACCTAGGAAGACCAGGTGCTATAGGTGTTTTAAAAAATGGGAGAAACCATAGAGATACCCTTTCCAAATACTACATAAGTGTAACAAATGAACAGTTATATATTGGATATAACTACGTCTCAAAAAAAAAAAAAAAAAACACCTTACACTGCCTAAATTTATACTTATTTTTTTTTTTAAATACATATCCCTAGTTCCAGGCAGTTAAGAACAGGTATAACTTCTTGCCACCTCTTTCCCAGCTGGGCATGCTCTTGTGTGCTAATATATTGATGGTAGATCCTCTGTCTTCTTGGGTCCTGGAATGACTAACAAAGTAAGTCCCTGGCAACCCAGCAACCTGGATTAGACAGAGTGAGAAACATTAAGCCTAGACACTATCTTCGTTGAATATTTATGCCACAGAGAAATCACTATGTTGAAATAACAAGACCAAATATGGATATTAAGCATGCTTGGACTTTAAGGAATACAAGAATTAGATAGTTAAGTAACAAGAAAACATAGTGGAAGCAGCTAATACGACACATTTTAAAGTAGAGTGGTCCCAGCGGGGCATGTTTAGTATTGGAGATCACCAGAAATTGAACCAAGTCCATATCAAAAACCAAGAAAGTTTATTTAAACTAGGAAAAGTATCTATTCAATAAAAAGTGTGATTCTGAGGTATCCCTTTGTGTTCCTGTTCTCCAGAAGCTCATCTATATCTATATCTATATCTATATCTATATCTATATCTATATCTATATCTATCTATATCATCTATATCTATATCTTGGGAACAGAAAATGGCAAGAATAGAGAACATATTCTGACTTCATTGTAGACAGGGATTTAAGGCACTCCTCTCTCTGAAGTGAGACAGTACGATTTATATGTTCACGTGTATGTATTTATAATGATATCATATACTCATATAATTTGTATATCTTCCTATGGTAGTCTCCATAACTAAAATTTTTCATGAAGGCCGGGATTGTCTCTGCCTTGCATGGCTCATGGTAGGAACTCAATGAATATTTGCCTTAGTTAGTCATAAGGTGAGTGAATAATTAAAAGCAGTAGGTATATGAATGAATGAATGACAGGTATAAAGATCAGACACAATGTATTTAAGGCAGAAAGCTATAGTTTGGTGGCATGTGAATACTAATCGCTTGTATTAGAAATATTGGAAACTGGTTTAGGGCAGCAAAATATACACTAAGCCATGTCTTCACTGGAAAACACTGGGCTTTTAATATCTTTCCCGCTTTAGTCTCATGACCTAGTAGGGTAGATGAATAATTTTTACACCCTAGGATTTAGTAAACTTCTAGTCTTAACCCTGACATTCTCTTTCCTGGCTGTCCCCATTTTGTCCTCTCTCCTAAGCAGATCCTTTTATATTCTACTTGGTTTTAACTCTTCACCCCACCACTCCAAGTTCCTTTGTCTGACTATATTCTATTCATCTTTTACCTCTCAAGAAACTTTCTTTTCATTCTGTCAAAACTTTTATTTCTTTCTCTGCTGACATTTCTGTGTGTTTAACAGGTGATCATACTTTTCTATTATTTAAAATCACTTTTCCTTTAACCTCTCTTTATCTGGAAGTTCCTATGACTTGCCTGATTGATATATAACAGTCATTCAATAAAGATATAACGAATGGGTAAATAAAGTAATAAAACTAAAATCTCCTAATACTTGAAACCTGGAAATTCAGGGACTGCAACTGTTTTATTTAAGAGTCATTTTTCACACATTACCCAATTGCCTTTTCAATCCAGAACTTATGGGTTTTATAATACTCCAAAAAGTAAGGAAATGTATCTCTACTTTTGCCATAGAAGTGAATATATACATAAAATACTTCTGCCTTTTAAATAATTTTTTAACTTATATAAATTGTATGATTCTTGGTAAAATTATGTAGATTAAAAATGATTTTTTAGATACTTATACTACTCTACAGTTGTGAGCCTAAACAGCAGGAATCCACAGGAAAGTGAGCTAGGAGAGATGAAAGAGAGTATCAACTCAATCTGAATCTGGTAAGAACAGCGATAGCATATCTGCATGTGAAATCTACATGCAGGGGTCAAACTTTCCTAGGCAGCGCAATGAAAGATGACAGAATCACACCCCTGATTTTAGGTAACAATTATTCAGTGATTCTTGATAAGTATACATATGTTTACAATATAAAGTAGTCACAAGAGTATGATCAATGTGTCAACATTAATCCAGTTAATAGTTAAAGGATAGCAAAAGGAAAACAAAGTGCAAGTAAAAGGAGTAGAAATTATTCAAATAGAATTTCTTAAGAACTTCCTTTCTGTCTTTCTGTAGAAGCCTTTAAAAGAATGACTTGAAAATTCTACCAAAAATATTGTAGACAACAGGTAAGGGCAGAATAAATGAACAATCAATATTTGTGAAAGAGTAAGAGTATCACACGTGGAAAGATGCAATCAATCTTAAATCTTTGTTTTGTAAGGAGATCCATTTTCTTATCTTCCTAGTTCCAGCCAAAGAATCTTAAATATAATTGCACATATAGTAGGTACAAAATAATAGCTAAGTACACTATATGAGTTTGAATCCTTGCTTAGACAAGTTAAATAACTTCTTTATGTCTCAATTTCCTCATTTCCATAAAGGGGAAAACAATAGTAGTTATTTTCTAAATTTCTTATAGAGATTAAATAAGTTAGTACCTGTACATATTAGAATTGTGTGTGTGTATGTGTGTCATTTACCAGATATTACTATATTACTGTGATTGTTCATACAGAACTATCACTATGGAAACCTGTGTTCGACAATCCTTTAAGGTCGTTTTATTCACTGCTAGTGTGCAAGCTCATCTAGGACACTCACCTTTAAGAACTTTGCTCTCTTCTTTCTTGTATTCTACAAGATGTTATCCTGAAGATAATACAGCTAACATTTGTGGTATAGTTGCCATATGCCAGACACTTTATGTATTAATGCTTCTAACTATGAAAAATAAATAAATACATGACTGAAATAAGACAGAGGTACTCATACCGTTCCCATTTTGAGTTTATGAAAACTGAAACATTAGCAAAATCAAGTGCTTGATAGATGAGATTAGATGCAGGATTTGAACTCATACACCTCAAATCCATACCTTAACCTTCGCATCTCTATTTCTGCTTCCTAACAAAGAACCCCTTTCCTTTCTTCCCTGAAATAATCTGCCTCTTCCTCCTTTTCCTCCTCCTTCCTCTTCTGTCTTTTTTTCCTCTCCGCTTTTCTCTTCTATTTAATCCCAAATGCTTTCTCTCTCAAAATTTTTTGTTTAAATTAATTCAAAACTTTTTATCAGGAAAAAAACACTTCTCAAATGATGAAGTCTGAAAAATGATCCTACCTGTCACAGAAATATTTAGCTGTAATTTTTCATTTATTTATAAAATATTAATTTTTCCCTACTATGAATCAGGCTATTTCTACATGCTGGAGACCAAAACAGTGAAGAAAAGATAGGATCTTTTATTCTAGTACCTTAAATGAAAATACTAACTAAAAGTGATTCTAGTCAGATGGTGATAAATGCTGTGGGGAAAGATCAAGGGTAAAAAGATGGTAGGGACTACGAATGTCTGTTTTGATGTGGGGGGTGGAGGAGAGGGAATAAAGGAGAGGGAGAAGGGTGGTAGGGAGATAGGATGCGAGGGGAAGAGAGAGAGAGTGAGATTAAGGAGGTCGTGTTCATTGTAAAGCAGTTGAGCCCTATAGTGAGCCTCACTAAGATGATAGTATTTGAAAACGAACTGAAGAGCAAGCACAGGAACCCAGGGGAATGGAATTCCAGGAAGTGGGGAAGGGAACAGTAAGTGCAAAGCCTCTGAGCAGATGCCTATAAGAAGTGGAAAAATAAACTTCATTTCTTGATGGGAAGAACATCAAAATTACTTTACAAAAAGGGCATGCGCATAGAGAAGGTAAGCATCTGTGGCCACTTTTTGCAACCTAGGCTAGCTGCTGTTGATGTGTAGAATTGAAAACTTTTGATGGCCATTCTTCTGTCTTTCTGCTTTAGTGTTGCACCTCTCAGAGCACATTGGTAATCTTTACAACTTCTATTTAGAGACGAAATGTTCTCCTCCCACACTTTCTTATTTTTATGTCTAATTTTTAAAAATTATTCATCAGGGGAAAAATTCTATTTGGCTTAATGATTCTATGTTACCCTGCTTGTCACAACACATCCCTGCAGTTAAAGACAATAAAAAGGTAATAAATGATATTTATTTTCAAAAAAGTGAAAGCATCTTACGGTATTTGAAAGTAAGTGACTATACGCTAGAATTCCTCCTTATCACTGTGATTTATGGATTGTGCATATGCTTAGACTTCTTTGGAGAATTTCCAGGAATCTACTGAATGATGCCCACCTTAATTTTTCTGATATCCATAAATTTGAAACAGATGGTCAGTGCTTACTAGCAAGCTGGATGACATACAGAGTCTGTACAAAGTTTTTAAATGCTAGGAATTCTTCCAAAGCAATGGGACTAAATGATATCATTTTGTAATATTCTCTCTGGAGATGGGGTGAAAATCAATGACTGTGCATTTTTTAGTTCTTAGTGAACTGATTTCCACTATACTATGATCTTGAAAATTGCACAGATTCACACTAGCAAATCGCTCACCATGATATCAGAGAAGTAAAGAGGAAGGAATAAGGGTGAGAGAGAGAAATGTAGAAAGAGAGAGGTGACTTACTGTGGAAGCTGATGTTTACCTATGGCATGGTTTTCTAAAGTATGTTTCACAGATGATTACCCTTAAAGATAATTGGAGGATAATTTTTGAAAATTAAGAAAAAAAAAACGTGGAGTAACATAAGGAAGTAAATTTGGAAGATAATACATAAAATTTCTCTCCTTTTTAGATATTTATAGTACACATCAGAATAATTAAATAATCAGAGAAAATTTTAAAAAAAAAAACTTACCTGTGTTTACTGCTTCCTTTTTTTAAAAAATGCAGTAGAGCATTTCTGAAATTGATCAGAACAGCTGCTTCCATTCTGAAGAATAGGAGCTAGACTGAGAGCAGGGCAGGTAGTGAATGTTCCTACCTAACCAGGTAGCAGTAATGGTCATATTAGATTTCCTTTCCTAATGGTACTATGAAACCCAACCTCATTCAAGCTCTTTACAAGCAGGAAAGTTAAAAACATGTATAGAATCCCTATTCAGAAGGAGCCTTTAAGAAAGATTTTGGTGATCTGCAGGGAAAGAATATGGAAGAAAGGGATGGTTTAGAATTTCAGGCGATTTTTTGGTCCCACCATCCAATACACTGGTTTTTCCCCCCACTTTTTTATATGTTTGTTATAAAGTGTGCATAGTTCTACAATGCTTTAGATTCTGGGAGGATTTATATAAATATGTATACAAACCATTATCTAATAGTTGCTTACTCATACTGCATAATTAATGAATAATTAGGAAAAAATGCTTATCATAAATTAACGCAGGACTAATTGAGATACAAAAAGTGCGTAATGTATTCATTTGTTTAAAAAAATGCATAAGATTTTGGTATACAAAACTCTTCTGGTTTGTGCATCATGAGTTACTTGAATTAATTTTGTGTTATATAACAGGACTAAATACTAAATATGAAGCTCTAGGCCATCCCTGACCCTCCATTGTCCTCATTCATCTCACATCTAAATCTGTATCCAGGAATTGAATACAGGCATCCCTAACAAGACTGTCCTGACCAAACCTCTACTCCCATCGGATGGCTATGGGCACCTTTGATCCTACACTGGCCTTCTCTCTACACACATATATCAACAATTTATAAGATTAAATTCAGGAAGAATTTTTAATAGTAATGATAATTGTGTTTTGTTTTGTTTTTTTCCAGTCTTCAACTCATTACAAAGTGACTTCTCTACTTTAGCTAGGTCTCCTTTAATCCTTTAGAAGACAGCTTAAGCCAATTTATGGTATAGTAAAACCAGGAAAATATACTTACATATTGCCTATCTTCTTTATCCCTTATTGCTGGTCGCAAGTCATAACATGCTCATGTTTCAGAGCTATCAGTGAACACATGTTAGTGCTTCTTGGATTGTGGTTTGGCATCATCGTCAGCCTGGAAAGCCTGCCCACAGAAAGTTTGAGGTTTTGTTTGGATTTAAGAAAACCTGTGAAATCAATAGGCAAGCCAACACATATTCCTCTTCTCTATTCTGAGATTAGCTTTTTCTAGTTTACTCTTTGACCTCTTCCTATATACTTTGTTCCTATTTATCAAGTCATGATAGACTCCCTCTGGTCTGTTTTCTCAAACGCTTAAATCAGAATGGGAGTTTATTTTTCTTTGGCTTATTTACTCTTAAAAGTTGCTCAAAAAAGGTAAGAGATCTAATCATAATTGTCTTACACGTTTGAAAAATTATAGAGTGACACATTTGGTAATATCTAGGAATTGAATATTTATAGCAAGTAGTGCTGGCCAGTACCAGCTTCATCTCAGTCATTGTACATTTTCATCCAATGCAGATAAAATGTGGTAATTTATTTTAATACTCTTCTATTGCTACATAGAAAAATAATTATAAACTCTATGGGAATTTTTTCATTCACAGGATAATCTATGTTATCTCTTCATATCTAGGTTGATCATATAATATTTGTTCATACTCCACTTTTTAGGCCTTTTCTCAGTTAATCTGTAAAGATGCAAATCTGCTCACAATGAAAACAACTTGTCATGTTTATAAAGCACATTTAATATATCATTAACTACATCATAAAAAAAATATCTTATTTCACATTAGAAAAGTCAAAAGTATCCCTTTTGTATTTTTTCCTATAGGAGAGCTCTCAGGCCCACATAGATGGACTCAAGCCTTTAAGTAATGTAGTCACTGAAGCTGTGGAATTGCACTTCATATTTTTTTTCAAAGTTTCCAAGATTTCTGGTTGATAACCTAAATATAAGTCATGATCATAACACAAGCACTTTTTTCAGAATTTTTTTAAAAAATGGATTTCTAAGTAAACAACCTTATGAAACAGAGGAGCAAGGAAAGCAATAGGTCTAACACTACCTCTTAAACAAATCTAGATGGTCAAATTTTTTTCTGTTATATTTTCTTATTCCATGTACTTTCTTAAGTCAATATAATTTTGCTTACAGTATAAGTGCAACAAAGGAGGAGTTTGTAAGTAATCAAAGTCTTGAGCTGTGATCTTCTTAATTCTTAGTGGCCGAGTAGAGTGAGTGCCACTGTCACTGGAATGTGAGATCTCAGGATCAAATACAAGATTGAAAGGAATTGTGTT
Organism: Rousettus aegyptiacus; assembly: GCF_014176215.1. Taxonomy (NCBI): domain Eukaryota; kingdom Metazoa; phylum Chordata; class Mammalia; order Chiroptera; family Pteropodidae; genus Rousettus; species Rousettus aegyptiacus. The sequence continues at coordinate 16,368,519 of NW_023416285.1, forward strand.
TGTAATTTTTTAATGTTATCAGTTTTTTATTCTTTCATATTCATTCAGGATCCACAATAGAGCTAAAGTGACAATTTGTCATGCTAAATATTTTTTTTCTAATTAACAAAAAACATTTTATTAGAAATTTCTGGGTATTTTGGTGGCGTTCATTTGTGTTTTCAGGATCATTTATAAGCTAACATGTCATTATTACCTCTGGTGCATTAGACACATTCTCTTCATAAAGTTTTATATTTTGCATGCAAAATAGATTTATAATAACCACATTTATATTCTTTTTCCCCTGTCCCTCTTATTTCGTTTTCCCTTTTCCTGATCACAATGGGAAAGTAAAGCTATAACTAATATTTTAGAGTATATGGGGGAGAGTGATACCGAATCAAAACATAGAAGTGATACTGAAACTGCGTAATGACCTGTTTGGACACGTGCTGGCCAATCAGAGCACTTGCCAACTCTAAACAGCAGAGCCAGGTGCACAGGTGCACATGTGGTTCACATGACTCCAAGCTTCAGGCCAGTGGGTTATAGTCATTGCTTCCCTTTGGGTAACTTACTTTGTTAAAACAGGAACCGCATGTGGTGGACTTATTGTGGTAATCATTTCACAATATATACATATATCCATATACAATATATCTTTATGTCGTGCTCTTGAAACTGATATAATGTTGTATGTCAATTTCATCTCAATAGTTTAAAAAAAATGGTTTGCTACCTTCACCTATACTTTAGTTAAAAAGGAAATAAGAATAGCACTCTTGTTATCTTTGGTTTCTATAGATCTGTGATGAGCTACCTTTTGTGATTCAAAAAGGACAAAATGATAATGTCTCCTCAATATATATATTTATCCTAGTGAATGATCAGTTGAAATGGAAAGGGTAAATTATTTAGATAGATGTGTCAACTATACCATGAAAAACGCTGTCTTAAAATTACAAATCAAGCATTGACTTACATAACTGCATAGAATAGAAAACATTGTTCATATTACTCTTGAGAATATATATGTGTGTGTGTGTACACATTTTTTGTAGCTACTTTGACACAATGGCATACCTCCTGTTGTAAAAATTTACAGCCAAAATGTTAAAACTGTTCTGAAAAGTTGTCTATCAAGCTTTTGTTTGACTGGCCCTTCTATCATGATTCTTAACGTCCACACACTCCTAAAATGTCTTTGTGGTCACGTTCTTTCCATTGGGTCATCATTCTCTTTGTTCTTAAGTCATCTTGTTTTCTTGCTTTCCTTGTGCTGTCTTCCATTGTTGCACACGACTTTCAAAAGGAGCTTTCAGAGGTGTAGAGCTCAGCTCACCACCTATGTCAAAGACCAAGGTTTCTCACTCTCCAAAGCCTCCCAAACTTTACTGTTTACTTTTTGATCCAAACTCCCTGTCCATCAGCCATGTGTAATGACATATAGTTTCTCAAATATTTTATGCTTTTGTGAACTTCAGCTTTTTCACATTTGCTACCTCTGCTGTTGGAAATCCCCTTGCTGTCCAGGTATCTGGGTTCAGGGATCTTCATCTCTGCCCCCATAAAATTCTTTTCTTCTGAACTTGACCTTACCATATTTCTATTTGCATACATAAGGATATCTATTTGTATCTTTAGCAGAAATAAAACCTCTGTATGGTTAATGCCTATTTCTGATTTCCCAACATAGCTGAGCCTCCAGTGGGTGCTCAATAAATATTTGTTAAGGATATGAATGAATAAATGGACATCCCCAAGATAAATAATGACAGGTGGGAGAGAGAAAAGAAAGGACTATAATTTGGAAATTTGCTAACCTATAAACAGTTATTCTTCAAAGTTCATGATAAAATTATGATAAGATTGTCTGCTACTCTTAAGTGAATTTAGATCTCCATTCTATACTGTTTCGTGAGTTTGTTTTGTGTCCTAGATTGAAAAAGCCCCTAATATAAGCAACTGTGTTCAGACATGACTTTATAAACATATAAAGAGGACAGTAATCTAAACGGGGTGATTTTGGAAATGCTAAAAACTTTCTCTGGAAAAAATATTTCCTTAGACAAATGTAATTATTCCTAAAATTACAGAGTTGGATTTATGATTTATAATTCTAAGATTTAAAACTTTAGCACACATTGAAAGAGTGCTTTGTTTACCTCCAATATCCTTCCCCATTTATGGCAATGAAGTGAAAGTCTGGTTAATGGAGTAGAATGGAGTTGCAATCCAATCACCAGTATACTTGCTTATTATCTTGTGGTACTGAAGTAGTAACTTACTTTTTCAAAACAGTTACTTCACCTGTCAAAGATAGTAGTAATGCTATGATATGAGGAGCACCATAGCACAGTTGATATATAAATAGGTTCTAAAACAAAACTGCCTATATACAAATCTCAAGTAAAGAACCACTCACTGTTCTAAGTCTCAGACTTCCCATCATTCTGTAAAAATATAATAAAATAACAATACTGATAATCATCATCATCATCATCATAAATCATGTATCTTATAGCTTTGTTCTGAGGATTCACAGGGTTAACCTAGGAACAATGAATGTCTCTAATACTCAATGAGAGTTTGCTAATATTTTTATTACCTAAATCTTGTTGTAGAGACTTGTATACAATTATGTCCTTGTACGTCTTTTAAAAACTTAACACAATTCTTTTTGTAGAGTAAAAAGCCTGATAAATTATTGCATTAGGACATTCTTTTCACAAGTCTTTATTAAACACCTTTTTACCTATAAAGTATTTCACCTTAGCTTTGTACAACTTTGAAGTCCAATTTCCTGCTCTTTCAAAAGGGAGATGAAATACTACTTAAAGAGGGAAAAAAATGTTTCTTGGGATTGTTTATAAATTCAGTGATCCAGATCATTAATCAAAGCCACGTCATTTGGAGTACTTTTTTTTTTTTTTTTTGCCATAAAATAATTAAGCTGAGTTTAGTGTAAAATAAATTGAAAATAACCTTTCTTCCTCTCTTCTCCCCCCAAAAGAAATTAAAAAAAGAAAAACTGGGAAGTTTGAAATATGAGGGACCGTTGCAGGCTATGACTCTTTTTTGCATTCATGCATTTGATTTGGACCCTGAGGTAAAGGATATAAATTGTGGAGAAAGACTCTTAAAGGGGGTCATTTCAAAGGCTGTTGAAAGTGTCTTTCAGATTGGCAATCGCTCTCACCTTGGCTTCAGACTTAAGTTTATCCCAAAACAAATGATATCAAACTCATGCATACTCACACAATTTTGAGTTTTACTCATTAGATTTCAGAAAACATATGCAAAGTATTCTCCAAAAATTAATTATACAGCAGAATAATACTGATATTGAAATATTAATAAAGGTCCTGAGAGACTGTTCAGTTATTTTTGCTCCAAATATAGTAAATTTCTCCTCATGTATTATACATTGTTTAAATTTGTGTAACATAAATAATACATAACTAAGTAATTTATTTATAAGAAATACACTTTTTGTTCACCTTTTCTACTTCCACAGCACATTGCTATTCATATTGCTCAGGTAAGCTAATCACCTGTGTCATCTGAGTATTGGTCAATGTGCATAAAATGTGAAAGCATTAAGATGACTGATATATACTTTTGATACAAGCTAAGAGGCATTAAAATGTTTACTCTTATCATCCAATCCATTTTTTTGATATGCTAATGCACTTTATTATTTTGAATTTAGTATAATGGTAATATAGATAAAAGTCTACTGTGAAAAAAATATGTAATAAAGTAGAAATTCTAAGCTCTTCAGAGAGTAAGTGTAAGTCAGGTTCTTCATTTGACAATGAGCTTTTAAAAATAGGGTGCCATGTCTTCACAGACACACTTCTAACAATGATCACTCTCATTACCTTCAAGGCTTGGTTCCAATAAGGGTTCCAGAATTCATGAGGTTAGCCAGTGTTAACCATAGTGTATCTAAGACTTCTTGATGTAGGAACTAATCTGGAAGAGTCTTGGAGATTATCATTCTGGTGAAATTCTTCTATCTCTTTCACTCTCTGAGAGTTAAAAATAAAAGCAAATTGTGTTCTCCTTAGTCTGAATGCGATCAGATGAGTTTGTTTATTTGAGCATGATTTTATTTGCACAAGGCGTGTTAGGGAATAAAATAGAAATAAATTGGCACTGTATTTGTAATTCTATTCCCAGATTTTAACAAGATGTTCATGGAGATTAGTATTTCATTAGATGTCATAAAATGGACAAAATGTAGGTTAATATTTTTTATTTCTTATAAAATTAATTAAACACATAGGCAAGTGTGTGGGCACTAAGATGTTTCTTTTCTTCACTCTTGGTAGATACCAAGTCAAGAAAATGAACATCCACTCTATGTCAAACCTTACTCTTCCAGGTTCCTATTCATATTATTTTTGTTGTTGTGACTTCCCTCAGTCCAGAAACTGATACAGTTCTAGGCATCACCACGTAAAACCATTATGGGATAATACGAGTGATAATATTTTCAATTAATTAGCAACAATTTATATTTATTAATTCTAAGATAAAACTACATACTTAACATAAATTTTTATTAAAAGGATTAAGTTTGTGGGTTAGTTTTCATTTAAACCACATACACAACACTATAAGGAAGTTACACTTATTGTCTACATTTTACAAAAGAAAAACTGATGCTGTTAATGTCAAACCAATGTTTGAAAAAATACCAAAAGATTCTCTTAATTATTACATTATGTTAATCCTTTATCTCACTTTTGCTATAATTTCTAGAGATCAAGGACCAAATCTTACTTAAATTTAACATCCCCACTACCAAACTGCCTTGTAAAACTCATGGTTGATAATATTCTACTGGTGGAAATCTGAAACACACACACACACACACACACACACACATTTTTTTCTCCTCAACAATTGTTCATTATCAACTATGGGCTTTGCAATGACCTTTAAGTAATTCTCAGTGATCAGTTTTGAAGGAAGTTTTGCTACTTCAGCAGAAATCTGTTTGTCTATTTGTTCGTTTTTTAATTGTTTAGTTTCATTACGGGCCCCTTGCCTACATGGCAGCTGACATTTCTTCCCGAAGGCTGCAGATTTCCCAGTGGCTAGTTAGCATTGTCAGCTGGCACCCTGTCTCTTCCTTTTGTTTGATATAAAATTCAGATTCCAAGTTGAGGAAAGATCTCTAGTAGAAACTCATAATGAAGCAGAAGAAACCCAAATAGCTCGAATCCCAGTGAAGGGTCAAAAGATTTGGGGACCAATTTTACCATTTTTCCAATTTTCCTGGATGATTCTTTAATCAGATTATCCCTGTGAAGAGCAATTTTCCAGAATGTACTTTTTGCTTGACATGCAATGTAAAATATTTTCTAGTTTTCTTGAGAAAAATAATGACACTCTGAGTAAAAGAGTATGAAGAGCAGTTATTATGGGGAAGCTGTCGAATCATCTTTATATGACTTTCTCTTCCTTTTTTCCGCTCATCTTCCTTATTTCTCCCTCTAGCCTCCCCTACTGCCCTAGTCCTCTTCCTCTTCATTCTCTTCCTTCTCCTGCTCTTCCTTTCTCCTTTATCCCTTTCTATCTCCATTTGTTTATTTATATACACACACACACTTGCACGTTACCAAATAACCATAAAGATAGATGGATTGATAGATTTATGAATAATGGATACAAAGATACATAAATGTATAAATATATAAATCAGGGTATTCTGTTGTTTCATCACTTCTGTGTAGTCCTACGAAGATCAGAATAATCCAGTAGATGCCAAGTATTCATGCATCCGAAGACTGATTGCTTGAATGATATCTATGAAGAATAGGCTAAAGGTTGTGAAACTGCTTTTGCTAGAAATATTTTTTACTCAAACCTAGGCTACTTAAGTAAAGTTGAAAAATTCACTGGAAGGTTGAAAAAAGCAATAGTAAGAATTTCTTTAGAAATATCCAAGTGCATTGTAACCACTGTATAGATTTTGTGGAAACAGGAGTGGCATTTGGTATATGCCAGGAAAACATCTCGACCATGAACTGGCTGGCTCAGCCTGAATAAACAGAGCAAAGAGAGACAGGATTATATTTGGAAAAAAGCTGAATGTATAGGTTCTGCCAGGATAAGCAGCAAGCATGTAATAGAATTTATTGTATGTTACATTGGAGAGAGAGAGAAAAAAATCCTACCCCAAATATCATATCTGTAATATTTTGTGACCTCATCAGAAAGTAGCTTGAGGTGGAGCCTTTGATACAGAGCTGATAGGTTGTAAGGTACCAGCTAAGGTGGTATTATTCTCAGTGCCAAAGGATCTACAGGTAAGAGAGATATCCCTATTCTGTGTGTGTGTGTGTGCGTGTGTGTGTGTGTGCACGCTCGCGTGCGCGCCCGTGTACATACGTGCAATAATACAAACTGCCTTAAAGAAAGGGATAGATGTTTGCTATCAGTCACACCCAGATCACAACTTCAGCAGTCCAGTAAAAAACATTTCTGTCCCCTTTTTTGTTTCCCATTGCTCAACTCTTGCTCAGGAGTTGCTTCAAACAGCAGCTAAGTGAAAGGGAGAGGAGATGAACTGAGAAATAGAGAGGAGCCATCTTTACTTTCTTCCTAACTGTCAGTTTCTCAGGCTGAGGTTGGCTCAGGACAGATAAGTAGAAGGATGGGATTGTGAAGTTTTTATATTTTGCTAGAGTGAAAATTCATTAGACCTGCCAGAGATTGCAGGTGTAGGAATGGAGCTGAGTAGTTGAGGAGGAAATGAAGAGATGATCAGCAAGGGAAATAAAGCAGCCATAAGAAAGGGCAAAGAATCACTTCCTGTGTGACTACTACAGAGCACACTTCATTCAGTTATATGTATAATCATTATTACTATGTACTGTTCACTGGGCTAAATATTTTTACATTCATTATTTTCTTTAAAGTAATTTAAATTTAAATCTAAATGGCAAACATTGCCGTATGTGATAATCAAAATAGCTGTGTGGAAGAAAATCAACTAGAACACCATTAGCATATTCTTTATTGGCAAATGCTGAGCATGAAAATGCTCTGGAAGACTCTTCAAACTTGAGGACAGAGGAGGGAATTGGGGATTTCAGCCAGAGGAAGTCTACTGATGCTCAGCTAGTTTAAAAAATGAGCATGGAACAACTGTTTTCGAGAACTACCAGTCCTTGTTTGGGCAGTGTGTATCAAGAGTGGTGAAGATGAACAGATGGTAGAGCCACGTGCAGGAGGGTTTGGGGAGAAACCACTGCAGGACACTAATCCTGTGAAAGTAAAGACTTCAGAGGGGAATTTTCAGGCCCTTCAGTATCTTTTACACATGGTTTTCATAGCAAGCGAAACTTTAGCAATTATTTTCTTATTACTGAAAAAAATTACTCTGAATGACTGATTTTGTATTTCAGATATATGGACAATTGAGAAAAATATTTTGTGTGAAGACAAATTTCTTTTTTTCTTGGTATATTTTTCAAAACAAGTTAGTTTTATTTGGAAAACCAAAACTCTAAGGATTCAAAAAAATTCTTCCAGTCTTGGGGAAAAAAAGGTCTGAAATGTTAAGGGTGCAGATTTTGTGTTATTTACCCCCAAAACAAACTCAGAAATTATTTTACTATCTGTGTTATATTTTGAAAATGCTATTATAATCTCTAATTTTTAAACCACATTCTTTAAGCCATTTTGAAAGAGAAAAAAAAAAAGCACTTTAATGCATTTTTTTCAAAACAAGACATATCCACTTAAGCAAAGACAAGGAAAAAAAAAAAAAGGAAAAAGAACAAGTATGCAACACTCCTCTGTTAGGTGGGTAGCCAGATATGAGTGACAGGGGAAGGAACAGAAGGCCCAGCTCAGAGACCACCCAAAAAACACCCTATTGATAGCTAAAGAATCACTCCTGCATCCTGAGAAACAAGGCCTGGAGGGCCTTGCACCTATAGCTGGTTTAATCTGGCCAAGATGCAGGCACGGAAGGTCCTACCCTAACCTGCCCACAATCTCAACCTCATTATACCATCATTATAATATCCTGTCTCTGCCCAGAAGTTCATGAATCTAATTATAACAGACTGAATTCTGGATAAGCACCTGTGCAGTAGGCAAAGTGTTATGTAACAGCCAGATGTCAATCAAAATGATCTCACATGTCAATCACCTAGGTTTACTTTTATAACCACCCATCTTGGTTACAGACCCTCCCACTTCTGGGTTGTTACAGAAACTCTTTTTAAGCCGTCACTCCTCACGGGGAGCATATTTTCATTTCCACATGGTTAGCTAGTTTAGGCGTGACCCGTTTCCACCTCAAAACGTGCCTTTAGTAAATATTACCTTTCATAACTCTCGCTGTGCTGGAATCATCTCTGCGGCAGTGAAAAGAACCAAGAATCTCTAGTGTTACTGGGGCAGTGCCACAGTTCAACTCACCCCCACGGTGACACCTCTACCGTTTTGCAAATGTTTAAAATGTGAATTTATCCCAGAGTGGAGAAAAACAAAGTAGGAGTTTTCTGGCAATTTGTAGGTAGAATAATTTCTATATACATTGTAAGGACAAGTATTACGAAAGATTTGTATCTATTTCTATGCCTTACAAAATAAAAAAAAATGTATGTTTCAAAAAAATATGATAGATATTTTATTGTTCTCTACTTATTCATAGAGTCTGACCGTATCTTATTGTTGATCTGGAAAAAAGATGATAGTTACAAGGTGAAGGCTCAAAGAAACAGCTTTCATCACATAAAAGATTGATTTTGTGATTCACCATTATTCTAGGAAGTGATAGAAAACACCGGCAATTAAAATATGACACAATGTTTTCTTATTATTTAAAATTTTTATTTCCTGTTTGTTGAATGAGCTCTTTTAGACTCATTTTGAAATGTTTTTATCGTACATCAAACTTGAACACAAGTAAAATGGAAATATAAGTGAAATAAAATAGTTGAAGCATTCCAAAAACATCTGTTCATTCAGTTTGATATTTCTGAATCACATTAAATCTCAGAGTGGTCATAGTTTGTCAGTATAGCATCATCCGCCATGCCATCAAAGCATCTTCAAGGTAACTTTTCTTAAATGAGTGTTTCACTTTTTCTTCAGGATGTTATTCCAAGCTGATAAAACCCATGCTGCAAATTTGTATTTGCAAGCACCTGCTTTTCCAGTAGCAAACACCTCGATGCCTGCTGCCCTGATGATGGTGATTGCATAATGTTAAATGTGAAAATGTGTACTTTGGGATTTACAAAATATCGTAGGAGAACTTAATAGCGACTTTGAAAAGTACTCTTAGAAAAAAAAGAATCTTAAATGTCCTCAGGATTTGTTTAGGATGTAAACTGATGGGAACAAAGTAACATTTGCATTTGAAACATTTTCATTTAATTCCTCACTTTTGAGAGCAGGGAAAAGGTACTGAAACCTTATAGGTACTGAAACCTTATGCATTCTGTGCTTATTACACTGTGGCTCTTTTTTTTTTTTTAAACATTATTTTTCTTCTCTTCTTTGCTTAGTTGGCTTTGTTTCCTTTATTTATTTATTTTCTTACCTTTGACACTACCAAGAATCTCAGTGCCTTTAAGATGGCTGGTGCCTTGTGAGAGTATTAAAAATAAGTTTCTGATATGAACTAATTAAAATAATTATTAAACATGAAATACTACCCTCATCATTAATTTTTAAGTTAACCCAATCTTTGTTCTTTTGTTTCCAAAAATAATTCAACATCTCTTTGTTCTGTCTCCTCTATTGCCAATCTTATGAAGTTTAGCCTGATTTGTTTGTTAATTTCTTTGGGAAGGACACACAAGAATGTGTCACATAAACTAAGCAGCTTTTGAAAAGACAGAACTGAAAACATTTTGCCACATGCCATGACGTCGCATGCTATTTATTTAAGAAGTACCATTGTGTTCTGTGTATTTCCACTGTATTTGGAAAATATCTTTAAGAACCTGGAGTCATTGTGAAAGTGATTTGGGTTATTTTTTATATTGTTTGACTGATACATTATGATGAGAAATTGCCATATGGGTTACAAGTTTATAAGTGGTACCAAGAATCCCAAATTTAAATGCATTCAGATAACAACACACAAGAATAACGGGCAAAGTGTTTCGCTTTAGTGAAACATGGTGTGTGCAGCAAACTGGAAAGGACTCATCCCAGCTAAAACTATTCAAATGCAAACATCAACACTTTGGACAAGCATAATTGCAGCCTCAATTCAACTGAGGGCAGGCAGTTTGAAATTTCAACATGGCATATATGATTTTAAAAAGATAACTTTTGATTGCAGTTGCCACAAGCTACAAATTTAAAAAAAAAAAAAAGGAGAGGAGGGGCGAGGGGAGAGATCGGATTTGAAGCTATGGTTTAAGGCGTAAAACCATGATTTTTATGTGTGGCTTGGACATCTGGTAAAAGGAAGGCAGGGGCTCAAATGACCTCACCACCAGCCCTGCCCACTCTGCTCCGGAGCATAAGGCCCCCTCGCCAAACAGCCCTCCTTATCAAGGAGACCAGGTGCAGTTCTAGCTTATCCCTGAGTAGCAGCTTTCACTTCCCTGCCAGCCTGTGGAATTAGTCAAAACGCTAATCATATCCTGTGTGGGAACCCCTTGATTTTACAAAATCTGCCTCGGCCGTTCACTGAATCTGAGTGTCACCCTCACATTGCCCTTTGTGACATATAGTGTCCTCCTCCGTTAGGCTGTGAGTATATGTGACAAACTGCTGTTGATCTCCTCTGAGCTGGGTGCCCTCGGACTGGACATCATAATCCTGTGAGGTGGGATCCCTCCCTCATCAACAGACTGAAGAGGAGTCAATTAAAGCAGGGGAGGTGGCCTCCTGCAAAATAAGTGTTCAAAAAACTGTGTTGAAATTAAGAACAGGTATAAAAGTTCACACACACGACTTGTATGTGGCCAATTTCTCCTGTTTGGAAAGACTTTATATGCTTCCAGACACTGAAAGTTAAGTAACCAAACTTCACAAAAACAGCAAATCTCTATTCCACGAAGGAGAAAATGTTTTGTATCATTTAGAGTGTTGAAATAAGTACTGAATTATTTCGGAAGGTCTGTTTTTGCAACCATTCTTTCCTTGGGGCTTCAGGGGAGTTTGGTTTTTAGCCCCAGTAGTCTGAAACTGCCTCAGGCCAGAAATGTCTTTTTGTGTTTCCTCGTTTTATTATCTTGCCTCTAGGCTGTGTTAAGAGGAAAAGATAGCCTCTCAGTTTGCTATAACTTATAGGAAGTCTGACTGTCTGGTCATATAAAGAAAAGCATTGAGGATTTGTTTAAAACATGTGTTGCTTCATATGTTTTACCTTATTACACTTTTTAAAAACTCAGATAACTCACCCTGTGTATATATCAGTGTGATGTGAGCACAAGAGGGCATAATGCTTCTTGCTTAATCCTTGCATTTGTGAAGCTTTGCATGTTTAAAGTAAAGTAGCTACTCAATAAATATTTACAAATAGAATATAGGTGCTATAATAGCCTAAGAAATATTGCGATAGAGTGCTAGAAGCCATGTGCTAGTTAAATAAATTATGACAATATTATTATTATGTAATTTTACTTAGATTTTTTACTGTTTCCTTTGGATAATCCCTCACAATGTTTGTCACTGTAATTAATACATTTCATAGTTGCCATTCCATTTTTTCCTTTCTTTTTAGTTGTTTTTTTTATTAGATTATACATAGTCTTAAATGCTGAAGCTGTTACAGTCTACTGTTGTCAGTTCATAGTTTATCACCACAGATAACAATAGCAAAAGTACTTTAAATGGCCTTTTCACAAATAATGACCATTTGATTGGTAAATGGCATACTCTCGCTTTGTGCCTTTGTCACAAATAGCTTCTTTTTTCCAGTCTTCTGTCTTGGAATAAAGACCATAGAAAGATAAAACTCTGTAGATGTCCAGCAAATATCGAGTGCATATAAAAAGTATGACATTAGATTATATAGTAAAAAAGCATGCTGATTAAATTCCAATGAAATCAAAATTTATTGAATATTTACAATGTTCAGACAGTATGCTAATGGGACATATAGCTCTGTTTAATTTTCACAATGGTTCTACGAGAAGGTTGAATGAATTCCACTCTATAGGAAATTAAACTGAAGATAACTAAACTAAAATAATTTTTCTTTATGAGGAACATAACTCCTTAGTGACTGCAATGATTAATTTTATGTGTCAACTTGGCTAAGCAACAGTAGGTATTTGGCAAAATATTATTCTAGATGCTTAAGTGAAGTTGTATTTTGGATGGAATCAATATGTAAATCATGTCTATGAGTAAAGCAGATTGTTGTCCATAATTTGGATAAGTCATCCAATAAGTTGAAGGCTTTTGGAAGAAGTTTGACCTTCCCCAAGGAAGAATGAACTCTGCCGGCAGACTCCCTCCAGACTCGATCTGCAGGTTTTCCCTGGGTTTCTATCCTGCCAGCCTACTCTACAGATTTTGAATTTGCCAAGCTCCGCAATTACATAAGCCACTTTTTAATCTCTAGATGAATGGATGGATGGGTAGATATATAGGTGGGGGGGGGGCGCGGAGAGAGAGAGAGAGAGTGAGAGAGAGTGAGGAAGGAGATATATAGATATACATTCTGTTGAAAAACAAAATTCAACTAAGTAAATTGGAAGACCTAATTGGCTTTATTTGGCCGCGTTTTATCAACTAGTGCTGCCAGGTAATTCCAGAATGACTGATGTGGGGCTTAGCATCAGCAACTCCATTTTGGGCCTGTTGTCATTGTTTTTAACAATGCTATTGCTTATTTTATTTTATTTTTTTCTCTTGAGAACCTTGATTAATAAAAGTGGCAGAAGTGAAAGTTGGAACAGATTTTCTGATTCTAACATTTGAGATTCCTAGAGCTCTAGGGATAATGTAAACCCAAATTATGCCCTTCTGTTTTCTCCTTTATTAAGTGCTTCTCTTTCTTTAATGAATGTGGGTATTTGTCTGCTTGACATCACTTTTTTCTACCATCCATCCCCCATGTCCAATGTGTGTGGCCCTGATCAGACTCACTTCATCCCTAAAGTAGGTGAAAGCACATACTTCACATCTGCCAAATTAGAATAGTACATTGTTCTGGTCACTGTAATTTAGTTTAACAATGAGCTCAAATAAATGAGGCCACTGAAAGTCTTCTGAGATCTCTCAGGAAAGAAGAATTTCCTCCTAAAATGTTTTTTCACTGAGGACAATGTAGGCATTCATATATTTTCATAGCTGCCAGAGCATAAAACAAGTAGAAAATAATGCAGAGGAAGAGACTAAATGTTGATGAATCATTGGATCTCTTGAAGCCAACCTTATTTAACTACATTTCGTTTTATAATGGTATATATTTTGATAATGGAAACTAATTTATCGTTTAGTTTAAATTAGTTATATTTCTATCGTTTGACACTATAAGAACTTAGTTAAATTAAAACTTAATGAAAATAACTTAAAAGAATAAATATTTTGTAGCAAATTGTCCTGTTTTTCTTGTGATTCAGAAAGTTTTGTCACACTCAGTATACTGACAAACATCACCATGAGAGAAATTTTTGCATAGACAACTATTATATGCAAATATCTATTTACTTATTGATCAGAGTAATATATTTAATTCATCTTCACAGGGGTGAATCTTTCATGATTACCACAGATACATGTAACCTTCCATTTTTATAGAACCTTTTGCTTCTCCAAAAGGTATTCACTGGTTATCTCATTCAGATATTTATGAAGCCTTATGGCATGGTTTGAATAGGTATGGTGAGCCCAATGTATTGTCAGTTTTTAAAGTGACTTAATATTACACAACTAGTTAATACCAAAAAACTACATAATCCAATGCATACCAGAAGTACAAAGATTGTCACATATCCACCAAACCATAAATATCAAATAAGTGATTGCTATGTGTTATACTTTATATTCATATATTTGACTGTATGGATGTGTAAAAGCTATTGTATCACAGACTTGGGTAGGTTTAGTTCAGACTGAAAGTGTTTACTTTTTCTAATTCAAGCACTTACTGTTTTAAAATTTTCGACCATAGGGAGACCACGAATAGGTTGGATCTGTTATAAAAGACTATCAGGAGATAGTATGAGAGCAAAATAGGATTAGAGAGATAGAGTCTTCCACTTTAAAAAAATATATTTAATCCAATGGCATAGAGATAAAAAGAGAGGAAAGGAGCAGTTCAACATTATTACAAAAGTTTTTCCACTCTTAATATGTACAGAGATCTGAATCATATTGGTTGTTGAAAAATGAGAAATCATATTAGAACAATTTTTAAGTAAGTCCTAACACATATAGCAGAGACAAAAATGGTAATAAATCTTTAATAAGGAACTATTGATTATTATATTATAGAAAACATTCTTTAGGCATTTAAAAACTTTTAACAAAATATCTAATTTGAAAGATCGCTCTATATCCTAAAGTGCTCTTGTGTGCAAAGTGCCAAAACTCATTGGTTGAAAGAAAATAAGGATATCTAATAAACAATTTCTTGGTAGAGTAAGAATATCCAATAAATAATTTCTTGGTGGATAGTTTGAATATTATGAAGATTCTATAAAAGATGATTCTTAAATTAATTCATCTATGCTTTTGATAAGTCCTATATAAAATATATAATAGAATATGATAATGTAATAATGTAATATTATTAGTACCCAAATACATCTAGAGGTAATACTGAATGTTCAGAAAAGTCATCGCCTGCAAAGTGATTTTGTTCTAATCAGTCTAAAAACTAAATCTCATCAAGTCCTGACACTAAGAAAAAAAGTCCTGGCTTTCTTTCACTCACAGGATGTGTGAACTCTTTATTATTTACTTTCTTACAATATTCAGTTCCATACTCTTAGAATGTGCAATCTGGCCATTTAAAATATTATCAATATTTCTTGAATTCAACAGGGCCTTTGAATCTGTGCAATGTTGTGCGCACTATTTTTCTGCATTAAATGCCCTACCTCCTCTCTTTTTGTTTTTCTAACTTCTAATCATCTATCTAGGCTTTGCTAGCCGAAAATTGAGTTATATCATTAAGGCTTCTTTGGCTCCCTCAAAAAGAGAGTAAATAATCTTTATCGTCATTTTATTTTACTTATACTATTAAATTATATTAATTTCCCTGGGCTATAATAATACCTCTGTATTTCCCTTTGTCTAATAAGACATAGGTCTAATAGAGTTCTTAGTATATTTAAGTTTTATATTCCTGGTATCAAGAAGTATGACTCAGATATAGCACATGCTCATTAATTATTTGTTAAATGTTTGAATGAATCTTTGAATGAATAAATGAATAAATTATATGCATATTTTTCTAACTTCCTAATCTATACTTTCAGAAATGTATCCTTTATTTTGATGGTGTATTAGGTCTAATGAAGAAAGAGACAAAAAAAATCTATGAGTAGAGAATTTAGACAATATTATCCCCCTTTGAAGCAAAGAGAATATGTTTAGAGAGATTATTAGACATTTAAACTGAAACTTTCATTCTCTTGACATACAGTTAAGTGCTCCTTTGAAGGCCTTTTGAAGATTTCCATTTTGTCTCTCAAGATAAAAAAAGAATAAAGTGAATTTTATTACGGATTGACAGTTTTGAGAATATCTTTTTCTATCAAAGAACTTGATGGAAGCACAAAAGTATTGATGCTAATTTATCCCTCAATTCACTTTATCTACAGTTACACTAAAATTGTCCTAATAAAATACATAAATATTTAGTCATTAGATTTAAGTAAGTTATAGCACAAAAAGTACCAACTATAATAGAAAAATTGAATAAATTTGACTATTAAAATTAATAACTTCACTTCATCAAAACACACTGCTGAGAAAATTAAAAGGCAACCCACACAGCAGAGAGGATATTTGCAATGCACATATACAATAAAAAAATTTATCTAGAATTTGTAATGAATACTTGCCCATCAAGAAAAAAAAAAAAAACACAATAGGAAAATGGGCAAAATACCTGAACAGACACTTCACAGAGATGACTAAATGCCCATAAAGCATATCGTAAGGTGCTCAACTTTAATAGTCATAAGAAAATGCAAATTATAAACCATAATATGACATCTGTTTACCCACCAAAGGGCAAATGGAAGATGAAAAAGATCAATTGATGATGAGAAAGGAGAGCAAGGAGAATCTTTGTTCCCTGTTGTTGAAAATGTAAATTGATACAACAAAATACGTATACTCTGAGACAAGAGATTCTACTCCTAGTTGTATATTCAATAGTAATATACATGTGTTCACCAAAAAAGCATGGAAAGCAATGTTCATTGATGCACTATTTGCAATATCACAAATTTGTGAAAATCTAAAAGCCCATAAATAGTTAAATGACTAAATTCCTTGGAATACATTCAGATAATGCAATACCATAGCAACTGGAATGAACAGTCCAAAACTTCGCACAAGAAGGATAATTCTCACGAGTATAATGTTGAGTAAAAAGCAACCAGACCAAACCAACATAAACACTCAAATAAAAACATGATTCCATTTTCCTAATATTAAAAAAAAAAAAATGAGCAAAGATAAATCTAACCTATATGTTGCAAAGATTATCTAACCTATGTGTTGCGAGCAAGGAACGTGGCAATGGAAGTAACACCATTGAATGTGTTTCTGTCTTTCCACAATGCCAGGTTTATTAAATGGAGCCTTCTCAGATGAACTGATCAGGTACCCACACTGGTTAACACATAGCACACAGAGAGAGGAAGTGCAGCGTTTTACACAACAGAGCAAAGGGGTGGAAGTCCTTAGTGTCTCCAAAGTATCCAAAGCGAGCACTGTCAACTGGTGTCACAGCTTATGCCAAGCCAGCAGCTGTGAAGAGTCCAAAGGTCAGAGTGTTTGGCTCTAGTGTCCCTGTCCATCCATGATGCTCTTGGGTCAGACCTGAGCATCTTCTGTCAGAGGTGCTTAGCTTACATGGACCTTACAAGGTGGGATCCTTATGCTTATTGGTCCCTACAGATGGGAGTTTATCCAGGACAGTTGTAGCTGAAGTTTCTGTGGTTTAGGGCATTCTGGTCACACCCTAAGGGTGTTGCCATTATGTGCCAGTTGACATTATTATCATGGTTCCCAAGGAATCTCTTTTGTATAGTCCAAAAAGTCTTCATTTCTTTATGCCCTAGATACCATGTTATTAGTTGTGTTATTAATTTCTTCTGTTGTAAGTAGTAACTGGAAGGGAAAAAAAATAGTGGCTTTTAAGTGTGGCAATGCTCTCTGTTCCTTGATCTAATTCTGTTTTGTTGGTAAACATTCTTGAGCTGTTTACTTATGACATTTGTACTTTTCTGTGATTATATTGTATTCGATATAAATTTAAAAATTATACATTATTGCTAACATTTTTATTATTGTATTTTAAAATAAAATAGTTCATAGTCCTGCTTCATACTTTACCGTATAGATCTTAGTCATTCAATATATCTTAGTGTTTGTAGCATCTGTCTCCTATTATAACTCCTCCTAAAATAGTTCTGTCATAATTTGGGATGTTGCCATACTGATAAAATTGTACACAAATTATGGATTCTTAAGCTTTAGAAATATGAACCTATGAGAATGTGGGGGATTATTCTGGGAGGAATGCTGATGATGTATACCTAATTATAGCTGACACTTAAAAAGTATTTAATAGGTTATTACATACTTTTCAAATTAGTCATGACAAGCTTGTCCTGACTATTTTTGTGCAGAGGTATATATTAAAGAAAATGCAATATGATGGATGGGAGACCTAGGTGGTAGGTGACACCCAGTGTCACAGTTATTGCTGGTGTCATTTCAGTAGATTGATTCTTTCAGAATAGAAGTTTGATAAGCAAGATCACATTCCGTAGGGAGAGCATGTTCCTAAAAACCCATTAGGTGAAAAAGGGCCTGGACAAATCAAATATTTTCAGGAAATGACTCCAGTTTATATATAAAAAGATTTTGCTGTACAGACAATAAATGTCAAAGATCGTCACATAATTTCAGCATGGCACAGTAGAAAAAAATGTATTATCTGGCCAGCAAGTCAGTGTCAGGGTAACTGCAAAATATTTCTCACATGGCTAAATTCATTCGGTGGATTCTTTTCTCCTTGGTAACAATAAGAAACAGAAGAAGTATCAAGGAAGACAACTGCAAAAATACTTGCATCCTGGAGAATTCACGAGAATAATATAAATGGTTAATAAGGTTCAAAGATACTGAGTCTTGGGATCACCTTCCCTGCAGGAATGACCATCAGCAGAGCAAGCGAGGCAGTGCTGTGGCAAGCCCTTCGTGTTAGTGGGGAGGCACTAGCTGTCCGACAGTTGATCTACATGTGTTACATACAGCTCAATCACAATGCAAGTTTATGTATCTTTATTTTTTGAAGTAAAAATTAAAAAAGAAAAAAAAAACTAAAACAAAGTTCACTTCCCAAAAAGACCATTCTGATGTTACTCTCTAATGAAAACTTATGCAGTACCTTACTGACATCTACCAAGAGAGCTGCTGTTTGCTGTTTTCTCCTGTTAATCGTCTTATAAGTTTACAGCTTCGATTTTCTTTAAATATCGTTATATATATTTTTTTATTTGTAGAGCCAGTTCTAAAATCTAGACATCCGTGCAAAATTTTGGAAGTAATCATTCTTTTCTTCATGACTTTGAGTCTTCTTTTCACAGAAATAAATAAATGAGAAAACAATCTTGAATTCATAATGCTCTATAAGTAGTAAACATTCTCTGTTACTTAAAGTGAAAGGGCTATAATAATGTGTCTGTAGGGCCATTTGAGTAAAAATAGAGGAGAAAATAACTAGACTTTGGGATTATGAGAGAAGTCTTTATAAGTTATGGGAGAAATATGAAGTGTGTATGAGCGAGAGAAAAACAGACAAAAAGAAATGAAGGAGGGAGGAAAAACAGGAAGGAAGGAAGAAAGAACTACATTTACACAAGCTTTTAAACAAAATGGAAGGGAAACCTCAGGAAGAGGCATGGAGGAGCAAAGGAGTTTGATGTTTTAACTATATTTTCTTTGTAATTATCTAGCAAGAATGGTGGGATACCGTGTTCGTATAAGTTCTACTCTGGAGACAGTAGGTTGTCTTTATCAAGATCATCAGCTAGCATTTGACTGGAATAAGGCAACACTCTAGAGGCATCCACTACAAGCGCTTCACCTATCTTTGTGTCTGATCAAAAGTAGATGCTTCATTAATGATCACAATAGTGGTTAGAAATCAAGTTTCATTGCTAAAATTAGTGGCTTTTTGCTAAATATAATGAATCTTGAAAGTGAGCCCTATGGTGAAATCAGTGCTATTCAAGACATATAGATTATTTAACATTGTTTTGAGACACATCCCATCCCTACAAGTATCCAGTGGGGCCAGTGGCCTGCTCCTTTAGGGAAACTGTTCCAGGCTTGATTCTGTCTGAGCCAAGGGTAGGTCACCCCAAAACATCCCACAGTGGCATGTTGATTATTTGGGATTCAAGTTACTTAAAAAACTGCCGGAGCAAGAAAAACTCTTTGATCTCTCTTTCCCCCTACAAGCAGGTGATAAATCTCCCAGTGAAGGGTATCCTCATTGCACCAGCAAGACACCCCTTATTGCTAGGAGTTAATTAACTCAGAGCCGAAGAATTTGTATAAATAAACTTTGTTGCCTCTTTTCTAATTTACTACTTCATTTAAAGTCCTCATTAATGAACACTCAAACTTTACTTCAATTCCTTTCTAATGAGAACTAATTTTTTTTTGTCCTATCAATTTCTCATAAATTTATTATTTGTCTAAAAATTATAAAAGGTACTTGGTTCAGTCATCTCTTTGAGCCTGCATTTATGATCTACATATGTGTTACAGTTCAATTATAATAGAAGTTTATGTATCTTTCATATATATATATATATTCCCAGATGTTTCCAGGGAGATGGAAGGCATCGGATCCAAAAAGTCATACAGGGTCACAGACTTATGGGATTATTATCTTTAATGCATAACTTTCAAATTCAGTGTTGGCATTCATAATAGCTAAAAATGAAAGAGTACAGAAAATAGCATGTGGAAATGTTTTTTGTTTGTTTGGTTTGGCCAGACCTGGAGTGGTAGCACTGCACAATATTTTTGCTTACATCATATTTATTATAATGCAGTCATGTGGCCACATTTAATTTAGAGAGATGCTAGGACTATATAGGATAATTATTGGATAATTATATAGGATATTTTTTCAGGAAAAAGAAGTAATTTGTGAAAGCTTGCATTAACTGTTACATCCATGTAGTCATTTGTACTTTTCTCTTCCTGATAAACATCAGATAATTATAAAATCCCTGAAATGGGTATAGTATACTTCTTTAGTTTGCACATGAACTCATCCTCTTATGATCCCAGCTATTGTCTACTTCTTGAACACTCCAAACTCTTTTCTGTTCCATCAGTAGTGACAGATGAATCACATAATTTAACTCTGAAAACTCACTGTTTCTTTTGTAAAAAAAAAATTTCACTGTTGTATCATGAACACGATGGTAGGATCCAGTCACCAAATAAATCAAGGTTGGTTCTTCCACAGACTGGTCTTTGAATTATCTTGCCAATTAATAATAGCTATCTCATGATGTTGTCTAATGCACTTAGAACATGAATTCAGTTTCATTGGTCCATGACATTGTCTTTAAAGGCATTGCTTATAAAGTGGATCAGTCTTATTATGGCTTTGGTAATGTAAATATTCTGTGGTCCTCTCTTTTGAGTTTGTCCCTAAAATCTTCCAACCTCTACTAGTTAAACTAAATTCACTAATTCAAGGCATTTTTTTATATTAATTAAAGCTGATGTGTTTATTTTTAATACTTCTCATCACTATTATAAAATATGCACACATAAACTTAAATTAAAACTAAAATAACCATTGACAGTAAAGAAACACTTTTCTAAGCAAAAGATGTGAAGAAGAGATGAAATTATCACGATTTTAGGAGGTCCAGCAACTTGTTTCAGATCACATAACTAACAAATTCAGATCAGAGTTAGTTAACTTCAACACATGTGGACTTAACCACCCATCTTATTTTAGTCAGTAATTTCAGGCTATGTTGACTATTGCACTGCAGCTTCAAATATCCATAGGAGAAGTTGTGCTGAACCACATAGCAGAGTGAAACAGAAGTGGCTGTATCTTGTGAGACCCTCCTCTTATTTTCTGGATTATTTCCCTTAACTATGTGTGGAATGTAGTTTGCCAATATTATCACTCTACATCTAGTGTTCTGGAGAAAAGCTACTGCAGAAAATGCCGGGTTTATTTGCATTAGGAAATAAAGGCATAGACATGATAATGTAAGTCTAGCAACAAACTCATTTATTTAAGCAAAATACCTTTTTACCCGATTTGTCTTCAGTTTCTCTCTGGTACCTGTTCTGCTAACTGTATGAGCTCTGAATAGTACTTAGGTGGTTTGTGGGAGGAAAATTATTCCATGTAAGTGTTACATTCTAAGTTAATTATCCACTAAAGTCTAAATAACCTTCTTCATTTGTTAAATTATATTAAAAATTATCATGTCTCTATTATTTTTCTTCTTCTTAGAATTTTCTTTCAACTAGTATGATACCTTTTCTTTGATGTAAAGCTTGATATGTTAAAGTTAAATATCTTTAAAGATGATTTCACTCACCTTCCATATGTCATTGGAAAACATGTAACCACTAAGGAAGAAGGAAGAATGATCAATTTCACTGGTCTATCGCAGAAATACATAGAAAGTTTCACTTTTAACATTTAGAAAACTTTGCTAAAAATACAGAACAACAAGAGTCCTTTTTATCTCTAGATTCTTTTCATAAGAAATCTCAAGAGAAAGCTCATAACTGCTGTTTCTATATTCATCTGAAGAGGGAGAAGAGGACAAACAATTGAAGGTGATTTTAGCAAGATTTCAAGCAGTAATACTGGAATTAAATGTTGAAAGCAGAAGGGCTATAACGTTAGGCACTTGTAAAGAAATATGAATCTAACTTTGTCTTCATTAAAATTTCAGCTTAAGCTTTCTAAAAGTTGAGTAAAATATTTTCATGTTATCTATCAGAAATCGTGAATTAAATTACAGAAAAATTTTTCTGTAGTCTATTTTTAAAAGATATTTCCAAAATTCTACTTAAATACATTTTGAATGATAGTGCCTCTTCTTGTGACTAACTTTAAGAATAATAAAAGCATCATATTAAATAGTTCTGCTTTGATACTGGTTACTGGGTGTTATTAATTGGAAATTAAAGTAAAATAATGGCTATAAGAAAATATTTAGAAGACTATAAAAAGATAATTTAATTCTTTTAGGAATTTAGGGATTTACTAAAGACCTCGAAACATCAAGCCCAACCTTTTCTTGTGCCTCCTCCTACATTCCCTGTCTTAGAGAGTTTTACCTTCATTCACCTACTCACCAGAAAGCTGGGAGTCATCTCAGACTCCATTGTCTTTTAATATCTGTAATCGGTGAGTTACTCGCCTCTGGGAGATTTAGCTTCCTTCACAACTCTCGAATCCATCTTTTATTTATTTATTTAGAGGTCATTGAGATATAACTCATGTACATTGTAATTCATCTCTTTAAAGTACACAATTCAATGGTATTTAAACTAGGCACAAACTTGTATGGCCATCTCCATAATCAATTTTAGGTCATTCTTTTATCCCCCAAAGAAATCCTGTACCCATTTGTGATCACTCCCTATTCC
Organism: Rousettus aegyptiacus; assembly: GCF_014176215.1. Classification (NCBI taxonomy): domain Eukaryota; kingdom Metazoa; phylum Chordata; class Mammalia; order Chiroptera; family Pteropodidae; genus Rousettus; species Rousettus aegyptiacus. The sequence goes on from NW_023416285.1 coordinate 16,391,352, forward strand.
CTCTACCCCTCCCTTAAAAACACTAATATATTTTCTGTCTTTATACATTTGTATATTCTGGATATTTCATATAAATGGAATTAAATCATACAATTTGTAGTCTTTTGTGAATGACTTCTTTCACTTAGAATGTTTCCGTGTTCTTTCATATTTAAGAATGGATCAATTCTTCATTCCTATTTGTCTCAATCAGTATTCTGTTGTTAGTTATACTACATTTTATCTATCTGTCCACTAGTTGGTAAACATTTTTGTATTTCCACTTTTTGGCTATTATGAATAATGCTGCTATGTACATTCATATATAAGTTTTTGTGTGCACATACATTTTTCATTTTTATTAAATATGTAACTCATAAGTCTATATCTAATATATGAGAAGTAGCTAGATTATTTCCCAAACTGGTTTCACCATTTTACTTTTTCCACCAGAAATATAGAAGAATTCAAATTTTTCCCATATCCTCCCTGACAGTTTTTATTGTCTGTCTTTTTTACTATAGCCATCCTATTTGTGAAGTGTTATGTAATGCTTTTGATTTACATTTTCTTGGTGATTGATGATATTCAGCATCTTTTATGTGTTTATTGGCCATTTATATATTTTCTCTGGTGATACGTCTATGCAGATCCTTTGCCCATTTTTTTTTTCATTTAGCTATTTATCTTTTTGAATTATAAGAGTTCTTTAAATGTTTTAGTTACAGGTCCCTAGTCAGATACATGATTTACAAATATGCTCTCCCATTTTGTGGGTTGTGTTTTCATTTTCCTGATGGTATCCTTTGAAGCATAACATTTCTTAATTTAAATTTTTTTAAATTTTTATGAAGCAAATTTTCTATTGCTAAGTTATTGCAAATTACTGCCTCAGTACATGTCTCCATGTCTCTTCCCAATACCACTGCAGTAATCTCAAAACTAATTTCCTGTTTTTAGTCCCAGGTTCTTCTGGTGTATTCTTCATCCTGTGACCAAGTTGATTCTTTCAAAAATTCAAGTCGATTATTATCCTTACTTCTAAAGCAGAATACCTTAGGGGAAAAACTTATATTCTCTTGTGAGGAAAAAAAAATCCCTGTATGAAATTACTTCCAGTGGCCTCTCTAGCATTTCTTTCTGCTATTGCTCCACCTTGCAAATGACATTCCAGATATCCCACATCTTTCAAAGCACCATAGATGTAACCAATCTCACTGTATCCTCTCTCCCTTTTACTAACAAATATGTAAACATATAGGCCTGTACCTTCTATCTCAGAGGACACAAGCTGGTTCTTCATGGACTGTCTCCAGATCGCAGTTATATTCTCTGGTAGTACTTGAGACACGTTATTTAATTTTAATTAATTTTCTACAATTAAACAAGAAGAATTGATAGAAAAACATGAATTTCTACCTTCTCTTGAAAAACGAGAAGATCTGATATCAGGCATTAGTTCTTGTATGTTTACAATCGACTAGACTTGGACAGCTATTGCCTTTATTAAATAAGGCTTTGGGCTCTTTAATTACTAAGGCCAAACTTTGAAATCTTCCACAGGAGATCTAATGCTGTTGTAATTTATCCATTTGTATCTAGTGCAATTCACTCAGATTTCCTGACTGGCACTTTAATGTATTTTATAGTAATCTCTAGTTTATATACTTCTTACATGGAAATAGTAGTACTTTATTGTGTATACCTATAACTCATAACAGCATGGTATTGTGATTAAGAATGTAGGCAGGCTCTGAAACTCAACTCTCTGGGTTAAATCCTGACTCTACCACTTAAAACTATGTACATATTTTTATATTACTTAAATTTCTATGCTTCAGTTTCTTCAAGTATATAAAAAGTACAACAGTGATGACTATCTCAGAAATATGTCCATCCTTGTATATAAAATTATATGAGTCATCATATGTATGCTCCTTGAGCATTATGGAAGTACCTCATAGGTGTTTATTTTTGTTACACCTCTGCTTCATCCAAATAGGCGACTTTTTTACTTATTTTTGTATGTATTGTACCCAGCATTTTGTTTAGCATATACTAAATAATCAAGGTTTACCAGATCAAATTGATAAATGTAAAATTAGTCACAGCTGAAGGAAACACTTACTCAATGTAAATTAGACACGAAGAAAAAAATACATTAGGTAAAAAGTCTTTTCTAATGTAAATTTTGACAAACTTATCATTAAAAATCAGGGATCTCGTCCTACATCATTCAGGCCAGTCTTCACTGCTTCCAATTATTCATTAATTAATTTACTTGCACAGAACCTGGCTTATGAGCACTTAAGAGTGATTCTTTATTTTTTTCATTTTGTTGTGTGCTCGACAGGGTATATCTATATTTTCAGATGTGGTTTCTGGTTCTTTTTGCAAAATATGCATTCCAAAAATTTGCTTTTGTTCAAATAAATCCTTTTGCCCCCAATGCTTCACAAGAAACTATCTTCTTTTCTAGAAGTCAGGGACTAATCTATTTCTTGATGCAGTTCCTCACTATCCTATCTATATAGTGTGCATTATCTAACATGTTAGCATTCATTCTATATGCATTACCATATATTACTATTTATGGATTCTTAGCTCATCCTACATCTGTACATATTTATCTTATAAGTTCAAATTATAGCACTCAGTCTCCTGAGAGTGTAAGAGGAAAAACGACTTGCAATGCCAAAGCTATGCACAGTCATAGATTATACGAACAGCTCAGCCAGCTTTTCCAAAATGCTTTGACCAGAATAGTCCTTAATATATTTAAAATATAAATATATCCTAGGATGAATTAATAAATTTAATTTGTTATATCAAACATTTGGTGAACTTTTTCTCTGTGCAAAACACACCCTGGAGTTCAAAAGGCATGGCATGGCACTTGAACTCAGCCAGATCAGAGTTACATATGGAAACACAGAAGCAGGTGCTCAATAGTCCCTCCCTTATTTTTTAAAGTTGTACTAAATTATCAACACATTGAGAAGGTGTTGGATAACGCATTGTAAAATGCCTACCTATAAGAATCTTTAGGAAGCATTTATGCCTTTTCTCCAATTCATGAATATTTAGGCTTTCCATGAACTTCAATTTTATCTCATCAATTCTATGAAACTCTGTGAAATATTGAGTTTTCTTCTTCCTAGTGGCTTTTAGAAAACTTAGAGATAAATGTCGGCCCTTAATATATACGTTTAATCATCCATTAAATATAATTTGTAGATAACCTCCAACAAGCACTATTTTATTTCTTATTCTTAGGTTCCTAGTGTCTCATTTTTCTTCATTAGTTTTAACATTTTAAAATTATTTCTATCTTTGTAATTATATTGTTCTTAGAACACAATAAGGCATAAATAAATATTTTATGAGTTATATATGTTACCTTGAGAAACAAAAATTACCTTAATCAATAAGATATTAAAATTCATTTCATTGGAGTAAAAAATTGTGTTCAAAACAAGACCCATGTGTTATCATGGTTGAGAGATAAAAAGAGAACACAAAAGTATTGTTTTAGAAAAGAAACTATTTAAAATGGAAAACAAGACTTGTCCTTCCTTAGAATTCTGTCCTTTGCCAGTTCAATCTATTATCCAAACAATGGAAACACAGCATAATCAACAAAATAAAAATAAAATATCTTTGAGCAGTGGTTCTACTCATATATGTAAAAACACCTGATCGCCTGCTATGAGGTCCATGTTGTTATAGATACTGTTAGAGAACACACAATAACCTGCGATCTACTGTCAGGTAACCACTTTCCCTAAGAACCAACTGAAAAACAGGGTTTTAGCAACTACAGCTGCCAGTGTGCTAGTACAAGCAAGTATGTGAATGTCACCAAGTATTGTGCTTAATAATGAGAACCCTCACAGAGCCCTGCCCATTGAGGTGAGTGTCAAACATGGCACTGAAGCCTTTGACAGGTTGCCAGCTAGTTTGACAAGACACTCCTCAGTTCATGTGGTTCAAGGAAGGGTCGGTCAGTCCTATTTCAGTGACCTAGAACAATGCTGCTAAAATACATATCCTTCTGTAATGGTCTGTTAATGGGTAATCAGAAAGACACAATTTAGACACAAGCTTCGTTGTGATGAATAGATGCTTCAATATTGTTTTGTTTTGTATTTTTTCCAAATGTCATTTCCTTTTTCTTTGTTCATGCTTGACATTAATGTGCCTGTTTTTGAACTACAGAGTTTAAACCTTCTGGGAATTTGTTGCTTTTAACTTTACTTTATCCACATGGAAATTGATTTTTTTAAAAACTATATAAAACAAACAAACAAAAGAATAACAACGATGACAAGTAATCTTCACTTTGGGTTAAGTAATATAAAAATATATAGACTCTGTGGGTATTTTCCATAAAAAGCTAGATTAATTGGAAACTGAAAGTTAAGTCGATGTGCTTGTTCTGCTTGGGCCACTGATCGGGCATTGCCCTTTCAGAGAAGAGAGATAAGCATGAGGGAACCATTTCATATATGGGACACAACTCACTGATCTACTTCTTTCTCCAAGCTTTGGCCGTGGATACTACTAGGATCAAAAATCTCAAGTAGTTATCCATAAAGTAGGTAACAACTAATCACCGAAAAGAGTTTCAAAGAATGAGGGGAAGGTTGTGTTTTTACTAGGCTTGAATTTTATGGATCCAGTTTAATTTCCGGTTCTCGATAACTTCTGGTGAGTGGTAAAGCCAATAGCTCTTGCTCCTGGACTATTCAAAGCACTGGTTCAATCATAATCAGAAAAAAATTCTGTAGAGTTTTTATTTCTGTACTTCAACTTTACACACACAAGCACAATTACAAATTGGCCCTAATTCCAGTGATATACAATCATAGTGAGGTACAATTGATGCATTAGAAATTTTTCAGAGTTTAAATATGATGAATTATATTTACTTGCAAAGGGACTATTGCCATGTTCTGCTTTATGTTCTAGATCACCGCAAGTTTCATTCATGTGTCAGATTTGTCAGACTGAAGGCTAAACTTTCTATTTTATTCTGACATCAAATGTACTACAGATTTGATATTTTAGCAGACACATTTCATTATTAAAATCATTATGTTGACTACATAGCAGAGCTTTACTATTTCTTTTAAAAGAAACAAAATTCATATTCTTCATAATTTGACATATATTCTGTAAGTAGATTGCCATGGTTAACTATTTTTTGAAAGATATAATCACTTCTCAAGGAATAAATTGTCATATAGAGACAAACCAAGTAAGTGACTTTTCTTCAAACCTCAACTTTCAGTATTTTTTTCTCCCATAATTCCATTATTCCCAAAATTATAACTGATACAGTGACTCTTAAATTTATACACACACACATACATGTATATAAACATACACATACATACATGCACATACATGTATATATAATTCAAAGCCATATTGTAGCCTTTTAATTTATCTTCAGCTGACTTCTTTGTGTACTGCCCACTGTGTTTTTAACACTATCATTTATCTAAATACCAACATAAAAACTCTGTTTTCTTAGTTTTCAGTCACAGAGGAGGTTCTCAAGATTCCATGCATAACTGTTGAGGTGACAAAGTGAGGGTCCCAGTTATAATCTCCTTAAACAATGGCTATTTATGATAAAATATGGGATATTAATAAGGCTCTATCTCATGGCTAGTTATGTTATTCTTCCACATGTATTTTAAAAAAGAAAAATGTTGTGACATAAAAAATATTTGGCATTAACTACAGAAAACAAACCAGATCTACCCGAGTGAGGAAGTCACTTCTCGGTAGCAAATTAAGTAAAAAGAGAGATGCATTTGCCTCTACACTACGCAAATGATAAGTTCATGCATTTCTACTACAAACTAGTGCATAGAGAAATTATAGGCTTGGCAGAATTTTTAGATATTTCTCCATTCATATGTAGTCAGTGCAACTCTTGTGGCATATGGCATAACTAGCTACAAGGTCAGTTATAAATAATCTGTATCTGGAAAGCCTAGAATATTAGATTTTGATTACCTTTTAAGTATATTGATAGAAATAATTTAAGATTGTTACTTACAGCTGTTTCTCCTCACTTAGTCACTGATACCTCTATATTTACCTGAATGAGAAAAATGGGATGGAGGTATTGCTAAAATTGTGTGGAATTGTATACAATCCCCAATTGATTTTACTTATAGTAAAGTAATATGAATGACCGATACTATGTTCACTTTCGTAGATAATAAAAATAAGTCTATATAAGAAGAAATATGATCAAGGCAAAGCTGAAACACATACCTCTGATTAGGCATTTTGTGTTTGCTTTTTATCTGCACTGCATGGCACAGTTTTCAAACACAAGACAGAACATCGAGAACTGTAAAGAGTCTGATATATTATTACCTCACTTGAAAGCTGTCAAATTAATCTGCCACAGTTTCATCAAGGTGGCAGAAGAAACAGGTGTATGGAATCTGAGACTACGTATTTTATTACTTATAGCACAGCAGAGTTCATACGTTTCCTGTTTACATTGGATTCTTTTATACCCTCCTCCTAGTCCTACAGAGATGATGTGGAGGTAGATGCCTGTAGCTGCTACTTATACCACATCAGCTACAGCTGAAGATTACTGAGCTTAGAAATCCAACTCTTAAAAAAAAAAAAAAAAAAATGCTAGCAAACCTTTCCAACTGTTGTCCCAGAGGAAGACATTATCTTTATCATCTTTGTGGGGAGCCAATCAAATTTTTTTTTTTTTTTGATAAATAGACAAGTTTAATGATACATTGCTCTTCAACAACATATGGCTACAGAGACAAACTAGAATCTAGGAATATACAACTATGCATCGCAGACCAATTAGCCAGATCTAAGATAAACTGGCTTCTTATAACTACCCTGTAAACATCACAGCACCTTTTCCATCCAAAATGACCCTAATCTCAAATGAAAACAGCTATTGTAGGGGAACAAGAAACCTAGCCTTATGATCGAAAGGAAAAAACAAAGGAAAAAACAGAAATTCAGTGGTTAGTTGCTGAAAGCAGGGAATCTGGTGCACATAGGAATGCTCTATTCATATTTTCCAAGGCGGCTTGCTATATAAACAGTCCTGAAAAGCTAGTTCAAACAAAAGCTGACATAAGACATAGGAAAAGCCACGGTTCATTGTCCCTCAACAGGATTCCATTGCAATGTGATTATCAAGGGAGCTGCAAACTATGAGATTAGATCCTGATGGAAAGGCCCACGTAAAATATCCCTGTCATATAACTGCAATACCATGACAATGGTCAAGTCTCCAGCTAAATAATCACAGAAATATTAATTTTATCATTTTCCTTTCTTCTATATGAGAGGGTTGTGCCTACAGATACTGCCCTGTGCCGAGTTTACCCTGAGAACTTGCCTAACATTGGCACCAAGAGAGAAGCTGGCAGTAGGCTCTTCCTGGCACACAAGAGAGAACATGCTCACTGGTCTTGTTATCTCTGCCTACATGCAAGTCTGTGCTGCCTGCAGTAAGATTAGACAGGTCAGTTTGTCACAGAATGTCATTTGTCAGAATGAATTATCCATCATCAACTAAATTTCTTTCTTAGGTGTACTGGTAAATGTCCCTAGGTAGAAACTTTCAACCCCCAATTATGATAGTGCCATGAGATTAACTCTTTCTTTTAAATATAAAATCAGTCCATTTTAATTGGTTCAGACACAAAATGCTGGAAGAGAAGGAAGAACATATAGGATAGTGCTCAAAATTACACCCGCATGGCATGGCTTCAATGATCCTTTCTCCTCTGCCACTATTTTCTAGGATACATAAGATTCTTTCTGAAGATTCTCATTAGGATAGTGGAATTTTTATATTCATTTTGCTACACAATGATATCTTTCTAACTAGGAGAACTTCCTTCTTCAGAAGAGCATCTAACAATATTAAAGGACACAGGAGCTAATAATTAAATCTGTTTTCTGTATTATTTATTCATTAAATATTTAATGTGTACCTATAATGTGCCAGAGGAAAGAGTAGTAAATACAATCCACATGGTTTCTGATTTCATGAAGCTTATCTTTGTTGGAAAAGGGAGACCTGCCCAGAAAGGCCAATAAGTAAAGACTAAATAAACAAGATGTTTTCAGAGATTAGTAAGAATAATAAAAAGAGAATGAGTAGTGGCTAGGAAATGAGAATTGGGCCATTTTTGATTACATGATGAAAGAAGATATTTTTGAGATATTTAAACAAGACAGGAATAGTAAGCGTAAGCATACAACTTGAGGATCACGGGTGGAGATGATGAAAAATCCTAAGGTGTGAAGTTTCTGGGCATTGTAGTGGGACAGAAAACGAGTCAGCATGGCCTCCCTAGAATGCACGTCTGGGTACCAATGCTTCACAGAACGAAGAGTAGTCCACGCTTTATCTTCATTTAGATAGTGGTTTATACTTTCATTTGATTTTATACCCAGGTTCCAGAAAAAGTGGTTGGCCTTATTTTATAAAAGGCTCATAAGTTGATGTGATTATAGCTGCAGAGAGAAGAGGTATCCCTGACATCTAGGAGCTGACTTGGTACCGTCATGTAGACCATGATGTTGCTTTGAACTGGGCTGGCTCTTATCTAGATCTCCTTATCCACTTTTTGAACACAAACAACTTCACACATTGAGATTAGTCTCAGACACTCTGTCAGCATGGTGGATCAAGACAAACAAGACTCCACCATCGTCATGTGCAAACACAGAAAAGATGACTAAACATCCCCCATCCTGGGCTAATTTAAGTGATAGCTCCTTCTTTTCCAGGTACAGCTTTAGCTTTTCTTTCTTCTAGGTTTGATTCATTAAGATACCAAATTGCACAATTATCCCTGCTTCTGAACACAATCAAATCTAGAGCAAGTCTCTAATTCCTTATATTTTCCCTCAAATTGTCTAACACAAGACAAAAATCTAAGTCCTTTTAACATTCTCTTACTGAGATGCCCTACAATTTGTCATGCACATTACACCTTTGTAGTCACACTGCAAGCATCATTTAGTCCAGGGTCAAGTCCCATGCCTTTCAAGACTGCAAGTCTATCCCTCTTGAAGACCCATGCCCAGAGCCAGACTGAATACAAAGACAGAACAAGCCCAGAGTGAAGTCAGCTCCAGGCTTCAGCATGTTTCATGTTTACCCAATATCCTTTAAACTCTTTTCCTTTAGAAGTGGGACTTGGGGGTCTAGGAAGAAGTTCTCATCTGGGCCCTGGGAGTTGGTGGAGATGGGATCCTGGTTTCATTGAGAAGCAGACACTTCCTGTAATAGTGATGGATACCTTTTTACTGAACACTTTAAACTATGGGTCTTTCACTGCATAAGAGACTTTAGATCCATTTTATAGGAAATTGAGGCTCTGAGAGAGTGAAGGCTCAAGGTCTCACAGCGGATAAGAATCTCATTACATTACCCCCTCCAGAAGATTGCCAGTTAGGGGAGAATTGGGGATAGTTAAGTGGGGAGGGAAGATGCTTTTTGATTGGCAGCACTTGGGAGCTAAGGAACTCTAGCGTGAGTCTTTCATCCATATATGCCATGGATAATAAACTCAATATGTTGAAGCACAGGTAACTTCCTAGTGGTCTTTGAGACCATTATATCACAGTAGCCATTTCTTACATCGGAGAAAAACACAAGAGTAACATAATGATTTTGTTTTTTGTGTTCCTCCTTGGTAAGACATGTTTTACATTACCTTTGTGACTTGGATCTGGGCATTGAGAGGAAAGGAAAATCATTTCTACACTGGTGACTTTTTATTATATTAACTTAATAGTAATATTACTAGAACTTTAATGTATTGTATACCAAGCACATTATTACAGAGGTTGAACTGGTCTTGCATTTAATGTAAATAAATTATAAAATACCTAAATGGAAAAAATAAGGTTATTGAGTCAAATTCAAGATAATTTTTTTTTCAAGAGTAAGTAACATTTTCTAGAATCCCAATTTAGGTATAATTATCAATTAGCCTATGAGAACATAATAACAGTATAACATGGAAATTGCCTCAAAATTACAGAGAATTGGCAGCTCATACTTATTATATAGGGTGTTTGGTGAAAAGTATTCATGCAAAATGACTTCAATTAAAATTTTGAGAGCAAACAATGTTTAAAATATATTTACTCATTAAAAAATGAGGGATAAAAGTTACTCAAAGATTAAATGCTTGGAAAAAATTGACTTAGCTTCAAAAAAAAGTTCAGCATGACTCTATTAATATTGAGAATCATTGAACATAAGGAAGAGTCTTAGTTGGAAAAGGAAAATTAATTCAATGTAGTTGAATCCAAAATGAATGAGTTACAGAAATGGGGTGTACTTTCACCTTAGATCTATTTCTCCATGGACAGAGAGGGTTCCATGCTCAGACTAGTGACTACTCAAGAAATGAGAGCATAAAATTAAAAACACAAAGACTGTTTAGAGCAATTTCATAAATGACCATAACCTAGAGTTTAAACTAGATACCTATAACTGTCAATATTTATGTTCTATTTGACATAATTATAGTCTCATATACTTAACTTCAGATGACAGAATGATATCTGTCTCTTAGATACTATGAGTCAAGAAAATTGTATAATTTGCATGAAAATATCATGGTAGAAAATTGTATTTTATGAGAAAGTGTTAGGTTAAAAAAATAGTATGTCCATTTTTTTTTTTAAGAAGTATCCAATTCTGGAAGTTCTCAGAAATGAGTTAGGAGGCAGCCTGTAGCCATTTATTCTCATTTCTGAATGAAGGACCTAATAAAAAAAATTATCTCCTGCCACATCATTTTTCTTCCTAAAAATTGAATAGAAGAGAAAATGTACCAAAAAAGTCAATTTTCCTGATTAAAAATGAGGCTCAAATTTGAAAATGTACCCTCAAATGACCCAGTCAGCAATACAAGGCTTTTATTATTAAATATGATCCAAAAGCCCATATAAAATTTGCAAAACTATAATCCCAACAAGTTCTCCTTTTAAATATGAGACTTTTCAGATACTTTTTGAGTCAATACCTTACATTCCTCCAAATTGAATTATTTTGAAACCCTTTGTCCTATTATCCATTTTGTGAAAGAAAAATAAGTTACATATCTAGAAGCATATCTAGATTTGACCAAATGTATAAATATAAAAAGAGAATCAGTTTAGCAGATTATCATGGTAACCAAACATGGGAAAAAATACAGTAAGATGTGCGTCAATGTATGTGCACATGTGCTGATGTACTTTGTGTGTGTGTGTGTGTGTGTGTGTGTGTGTGTGTGTATGTGTGTGTTTCAGCCATGAGATCTGGAGCTATACAGGCAGGATTTCAAGTAAAAAGTTGGAGATTTCAGTGCTCTCAGATCAGCTTTTAAAATACAATGTTATTGGTCATCAGAATGAATATAGAACTTTAATTTTATATCAGAAATGTAATCAGGGAATTTCTTAAGGACCTGGTCATACTTCAGCTATCCAGCACAAAGAGTATGTGTGTGTGTAATTTTATTTACCAAGCAATAAATAATTATCGAACATCTATTATGTGCTAGACATTATTCTATATCTGCGGTCCCAAACCTTTTGGCACAAGGGACTGGTGCTCCTATAAGAATCTAATACCAAATGATCTGAGGTAGAGATGAGATGATGTTAGTGCTGGGGAGCGGCTACAAATACAGATGAAGCTTTGCTCCTTCGCCTACTGCTCACCTTCTACTGTGGCCTGGTTCGTAACATGCCAGAGACCAGTACAGGTCCACGGCCTGGGGTTGGGGACCCCTGCTCCATTATATTTCAGGATATAACAGTAAATGCACAGAAATGTTGTATAGTAGGAAGTAATGAAATAGATGTATACAACAGCATGGATAGATCATAAAGAATGTATTTTGAAATAAAAATGGTGATAACAGAACCTTGTATCTATAAGGATTGTGTGTGTGTGTGTGTGTGTGTGTGTGTGTGGAGAGGGAGAGAGTTGGGAGAGAGACAGCGAAAGAGTATATTGGGGAAGTAGGAATACAAAAATGCATGTATAAGATGAGGTGGATCATAAGAAATAACACCATATATATCACAATATTATTTATGAAGACTAAAATTGCATACCCTCAGATAAAAATATACGTTTTTTCCAAGAAAATATACATATGAATAGAATGTGAAACAATATAATATTAGCTCTAATATAGCTTTAAATAGTCTCCACTTCCTTAGAGTCATGCTCTTGGGTAACCCATTCTCCTTGTGTGGGATGAATCTAGGACTTGTAACAAATAGAATATGGCAAAAAGTAATGAAGCGTGTCACTTCTGTAACTAGATTATAAAGGACTGGGGCTTCTGTCCTTCTGGTTATCTCAGTTTGCACACATTGATAAAGCCAGCTGCTTTGTTAAGGTGTCTGCCTAGAAAGGAACTTGGGATGGCCTTCAGCCAACAGCTAATGAGGAACTGAGGCCTTTAGTCCAACAATTCTTGAGGAATTGAATCCTGCCAACAATGATGTAAATAAGCTTAGAAGTCGATCTTCCCCCAGTCAGAACTTCAGATGATATTATAAATATGGGAGTCCAGGACAAGTCACCCCAAGATGTGCCTCTGAGGTATGCAGGTTGTTTTGAGCTAAAGGCAACTTTAGCAGCAGACTCAAGAGAAACTTCTGCCCTCTCTCCTTCCTTTAACTAATTAGAAGAATTTGAATTAGAGGCCTTGCCCATAAGAGATTATCAGAGATAACTTCTATTGCTCTATCTGCAGGCAGGGCAAACTTCTATTTACTAAAGGTCTGCTCTTTTTATCCTGCAATGACCTTCTGAAGCTCCCAAGGTACCTTACCTCATCTCTATCTCAATCTCCCTTTCTATCTCTGAACCTCTTAATATGCGGGGTCTCTGACTCTCCCATACATATGTGTGTATTAAATTTGCTTATTTTCCCTTACTAATCTGTCTCATGCCTATCAGATCATTAGACTAGCCAGAAAGACTTTGAGAGTAGAGACAAGTTTGTTCCTTCCCAACATAAACATTTAAGAAACAGAGAAACCAAGTAAGCAGTGTGCTTGGAGTTGTAACCCACATAAATTCGGAGCTAAAAAGTATTGGTTTCTAGAACCCACTAAGTTTTAGCATAATGTGTTACCCAGTGTGAAGGCTAAATAAAATAATAATTTTCTAAATTCTTCTATCTAGATTAATAATCAAATTAACAGAGACAGATTAACAGGAGAAAATCAAATTTTAATATCTATACCTCTAGAATTTACATAAGCATGAAGATTTAAAAAACAGAGAGAAAAGGTATCATTTTGGACAAAAGAGAAAAAGTGAGAATGAGCAATTTACTTGTAATTGAAGAATTGCAGAATTCAGGGCCGGTAAAGTTTTGCTAGGCAACCCAGAAAACAATGGGACACAACAGACAAACAAGCTATTGGGCCGCTGCCTGGAGCCCTGCCATCCACCATACAATTCAAGCCGGCTGCAGTGAACATCTTAAGGTTTCATTCCTGAAGCAAGCCTTTTGTCTGAACCTCTTAGGCAAGAAATAGGGGGAAGGTCAAAGGTTCTTTCTGAGGCTTTGTTTCTTAATAACCAGCTTAAACTCAATATCCCAAAAGGCAGCTTTAGGGTGGCAAAACTTTGGTCCCCTGCAACAGCAAGAGTTAACATGGCAGGAGGATGAAGGGGAAATGATTTTTTAAAGATAGGAGAGAATAAACTCAAGACCAACAAACAGCTGGCAATAAAGTGAGATGTATGATTAACTTAATATGTTTGCATCTTCCCCAGCCGCTAGCATCATCTCATCTCTGAAACAGTAACAAACTGGGGAGAGAATGGGTGTGGTCTGTATGGTCTGCTCAGGCTGCCATAACAAAATACCGTAGGCCTAGTGGCTTAAACAACAGAAATTTATTTTCTCATGGTTTGTGAGGCTGGATTTCAAGATTGAGGTGCCATCAACGTTGGTTTTCTTAGTGAAGACTTTCTTCCTGTCTTGCAGATGCTACCTTCTCACTGTGTCCTCATAAGGCCTTTCCTCTGTGAGGTCTCTGATGCCTCTCTTCTTACAAAGTCCTATAGGATTGGGGACCTCCCTCCCCCATCTTGAATTCATGTAACTTTAGTAACCGCCTTAAAACGCCGTCTCCAAATATAGTCACATTGGGGCTTAGAGCTTCAACATGTGAATTTTAGGGAAACATAATTCAGTCAATAATAGTGGGTCATTTTGTTTTCCCTTTGAAAGGTGTCCCGTAGTATGGAGATTTAATATTGAGTGCTCCTCAGGGAACAACGATCTGTGTGTTTATGAACACATAGGAACAAAACATTCAGATATCATGTCAAGTGTAGCAACCAGAGTTTGCAGCAGCTGAGAAAATATTACCTTATATGGAATTTTCTGGATTTTGGACTAAATTAGGCCTTTCATATCTGGCATTTACTCTTAACAACTTGCAAATCTTTTATTGTGTGATTTTCCATTTTGGACAAACTCTATAGCTCTATAACCATTTTATTGAGTTTTCTTTTCTTCTCTTTCTTTTTTTTTTTCTTTTTCTTTTTTTTTTAAACAAAAGAGGAAATGATCTAAAACACAGTTGCCTGTTCTTGTTTTCTAATTAGACTTTAGCTAAATTTCTAAAGTCTTAAGAGCTTCTTTATATCGTAGACCTTCTAATTATAGAACAAATTGTTTCTATTTCAGACTTCCAACCATCTAAAATAAAGTATGATTTTTATTATTATTATTATTATTTACAGATCTCTATGAGTTTGGAATATGTGGGTCTATAAATCATCCTGTGATTATTAAAGTAAAACTAATCTGCTCAGCATAGATTGTGTGAAAAACTCTTAGTGACTCCACCTTATCGCTTGTTAACTATTAGAGATTATTTTGTAGTTTTCTCACAAAACGTCATTGAATTTATTTATTTTTCTTCCTTGTGTGAGAATGGGACAGTCTTGCTTTCTGTGCTGAAAAATGTCCAGCAATCTGTGTATTAGTATGCAGTTGACATTAATTTTCTTAATATTTAATAAAGTTTCATGCTATAATTTGTCATATTTGGACACTCAGGAAAGATTTCCAAGCCTCACCTGTTAGTTTAACTATGTTATGACAAGGGTCACTGATACAATTCCCTATGTTAACAGAAGCAATTATATTCACTTCTACTTCTTCACTTTATAGCCAGGATATTTCTCAATACAACAGACTTAACATCCTGAAAGATAACAGTGACTTTAGACCTGAAAGGGAGCAACATTAAAAAAAAACAAAAAACAAAAAACAAAGAAAAAAGAAAATTCTAATTCTGATTGCAAAATTAAATTACCTAGTCCTTCAAAAATAATGAGGAAATGTTATTTTAAGGGGAAAAAAAATCCTGTGCTGGAGTTTACACTGAAATGTGCCTCTCCACATTATTCAGTGAGAAAGAGTACATACTCAGTACCTTCAGAATATTAAACTGAAGGTCATATATAGAGAGAAAGATTTAGGTAGATATTATTATGAAAAAAGGTGCAGTTGAAAACCATTGCTTTGTTTAAGTAATAATCTATGAATTGAGTATAATGAAAATATATGAATATTAATTCGAAATATAATTTAACACAAGCACTATTATTTAGAATTTAGCACTGAATAAAATCACCAATAGGTGGTGCTGCTGCGATTGAATTTGATTAAACTTCATGCAAATCTAACCCTAGATTCTCCTGTTTTCAGTTTTCTGTGTACCTCTATCTCACAGTCTACTTAGCAACTGTTCAATAGTGAACTGATTATAAAATGTCACTGAGGATAAAATGTCTTTAAGTATTTGGGAGTCTTTTCCTATCATGATCATTTAAAAAGATGAGAAATAGGTCAAAGATCATAGCTGTAAAAAATAGACTGTTCAAGGTGGTACTTATCTGATAAATGAATATACAAGTGCTTGATTCAAATGGAGGTTATGAATTTTGTATAAAACCTTTTATCAAGGTTGAATTACATAATGTCTCATTTAATGACATATCTGTGACCTTCCTTGTCAAGTGTTATTTTTCTTTGTCAGACTAAACATTTGATATGTAAGATATAAAGAGAATTTCAGTGACAGTAAAAAAAAAAAGCATGTTTTCAATTTGCAATTAAACATGAGTGCTATGTCTAGTGAATGCATAATGTATAACCAAAAAAAAAAAATCTATGGCTTTGAACATGTAATATTTATAGTAAAACACCATAACTATTAGTTTCTTTGATTTTATTTTAAAGTTATTTAATTATAAACATTTAAAAATGAATTCAGATAGCTGATATTAGAAGCATTATGATAAAATTTGATACAGACAATGATTTAAATTAAATGTTATTTACTTCTTAAAATTAAATAACAAACCTTTGGCTTGACATTTATATGATAGGTTGAAAGTGCATTAATTGAAAACTATGCTAGACTTTTAAAAAAATAACTACCAAACCAAACTGAGATGAATATTTTATAAATGAATTATTTTAATTATAATTTTTTTAAATAAATTCACATACAGAAATTAAAATTTTGAACCAGTAAAAATGAGACTTAAGGTATAAATAATAATTTTTCTCAGCAGTATTTTATCTCCTAGATTTTCCAATTTTGCCTAGTCTATCTTTTTCTTAATCACATTTTAGCCACTCTGCCATATAACATCATAGAGTATGATATATTTGTGCTGCTAAAAATAAAATTTGTTTAAAAGAAAGGATGTCTTATATAACATATATAACATTCTTTTAGTTACATAAAATGTTAAATATTGTGAATATTAAATATGAATTGTGCCCCTCCCAATTCATATGTTGATGTTCTAACCCCCAGTGCCTCAAAAATGTGACCATATTTAGAGATTAGGTCTTTATAGAGGTAATCAAGTTAAGTCATTAGGGTGAGTCCCAATCCAATATGACAAATTTCCTTATGAAAAGGGAACATTTGTATAGGGAAGACTAATCTGAAGAGTCTGGAGAATACAGCCATCTAGAAACCCAGGAATAAGGCCAAGAACAGACCTTTCTCTCATGGCCTCAGGAGGAACCAACCCTGCTTCCTCCTTAATCTGGGATTCCTAGTCCAGAACTGTGAGACGATAATTTTTTTGTTATTTAAGCCTCTCAATTTGTGGTACATTGTTTGCAGCTCCAGCAAACTCACACATTAAATTAGTTATCATCTATAATGTTGGCGGAAACGTTGACACCGTAACTTGACTCAAACAACTTTATCATGTTAGAAAAAATGCTGTTTGAAAAAGTAAAACTTCTGACCCAATTACTTATATTACAATATATAGTTCCCTTCTCTTGAATACTTCTAACTTTTTCTAATTTCAGTCCACTGATAAAATAAATTATGTGAACATTAAAAAATTACTTACATGTTAATATTAAATAGATGATCACTTTCTAAGAAAATGAAGTATTCTTGATCCTTAAATTTTTATATAAATAATACTTATTCCAGGAAATGTCATAAACAAGTTGCTATTGAACATTTTATAAAATATAATATGTATTGAAATCCCTATTGGCCATAATGTATCTTTTTTTGATGATATAGGTTGATGGTAATTAATAAATATTTTATGGAAAAGGAAAGCAGATATTGAGGGCAACTACTGAAGTATGTGAATCTCTGTTATTCCATTAAAAAAAATGACAGTCTTCTAAATTTGTATCTTCCTATTATTCTTTCTATATCAACGTGTCAACCTAAAGAAAATACCCTGGTTCTTCCACTTCGCTCTGGAACATATGTTTCCTGTTGAAACTTTTCATGTATTTGCTTCTACAGTAAATCTGAAAGCAGACAATTACATTAATTCCCATTAAGATGACAATAACTTTTTTAGTTGCTCTCATTTATACAAGCAAGATTTCAGACATGTGCAGAAGCAGTGACCTGAGAGAAAATTTACATGCTTGGAAAGGAAGAGACAGAAAAACATTTTTTTTCCAGAGTTTTACCTAATTTCAATTCTAATTTATTGGTTTGTTTGTTTTATAATAAAGGTGGTATCCAAAGTTACTCTACATATTTTCTATTTAATTTTTTAAAAATCTATGCTTTGAACTAGGTTAGACCAACTTTTTTTCCTACTACTAAGACACTTAACAACAAAATAACCATAATCACAGCCTTACCATGGACAGACAAAAGTTCATGCACACACACATTCTATGTATTTGAGTAGAAACACTTATGCTTGTCTCAGAGATGGTTGCTACACAATGTTCAAGATAATTTAAATACACACAAGTTATGTACTTCAAATAATTATTGATAGAAATAGCAGAAGTAGTCAGGTATGTTAAATGAGTCATCAGAAAAATGTAAATATGATCTTTCATTTTATAAAGATAAGTTGAAAGAGTCCTATTGCTCAGAAAAAATCTAAGGTTGATGGATATTAGTCTCATAGTTTCTTTAGGGTTAAATATAAAGCAATCCTGTGTAAAGGTCTCAGCTATTAAGATTTATCTCTTGGGGACTTTTAAATCTCACTCAGGGGAGCTGATTACAAGTCTGAAACTTAGAGTCCCTAATGCAAAATCAATGTAAAAAATACTAAGCATATATTTTAAAGATTAGAAAGACAAATATAATTCTGTTAGAAAGACTCTATTAAGATCATTTATTTCTTTAATTTTTGCTCCAATATTTTTTAGAATATACAGTTGGTTTCATATAAAAACTACTTTATTGCATTCTCTTAATGACGTGTTATGATTGAAAGCACTCTGTATATTTGCAAAACTCATCCATTTACTATTTATTGTTTAGTGTGCAGTATGTGAGATCGGAGAGATGGGGGATACTGTTTAAAAATTTAAAAACAATGAAAACTTAAGCAAAAAGTCCTCTTCCTCAAAGACAGAGTATGATATATATGGGGATAGGATGAGGCATGGAATGAACAAATCCTATTAAATAAGAAATAGAAATGTTGAAAACAAGAGTTTTAACGATATTGCCAATGGCAGTTTCAGGGCAAGGTTGTTTCTGAATTAGAATGTCAATATTTCTGGAAACTCTCTAACCAGAGCAGAAAGGAGCAACCAAGATAGCATTCTAATTTAAAATTTTAATCATGCCAATAAGAACTTGAACAATTTCTAAGTTCTGGTCCACTTCGGTTCACGAGCTTTTCCTTGACTTCCATTTTGCGTTGTCCCTTTCCCCTACTTTCTGCCATGTTATTTCCAGATCCATTCCACTTACTGCTTTTCCCAAAATGTAAATGTAATTTTTTTGCTGCCTCTATAACTTTAAAAATATTATTTCTTTTAGGTCATATCTTCTATATCGGTGAATGAAGTCCTGAGTCAAATATCTGTAGAGACTTTATATTAAAAAAAAAATAAAAAAAAAAACCCACAAACAAGCAAAAGCTAACAACATCTCCAATTTTGTGTGCTCTTGTGTCACTTTGAACTTTACCTGTCTATATTGTTTGATGTTCAAGTCAGTTTGCTGTTCTCTACAAGAATCACAAGCGGAGGCTTTTGCATTCTATATTATAAATTAGAAACTTGAGACCCAAGGACTTTAAGTCACTTTTTAGAGGACTATGTTCATTAAATATCATCGCTAAATTTAAATCTACATATGTCTGACTTGTAGATTCAACTTCTTTCTGCTAGACCATTCAACCAAACTGAGATGAGTACACTAGTATATGTCATGCTAAACATGCTAATATTTTTCATGTAGGATTTATGGAGTCACTTAAATAATATGAAAATGATTAAAATTATAACCATGTTTAAAAGAACATAAAATAATGATCCTGGAAAGGAATAACAAAATTCTAATGGTGTAACTGTATGTCTACAAAAAGCTACTTTAAAACATTCTTATAGTGACTTACAGGTATTTCTATTATTAAGTTATGGTAATTCCCAAGAAATTTACCCATTCATATTTATGTTCAATAACTTATCATTTTTTTGTGTGGGGGTAGAAAGTCCATTGATCTTTGGAAGCTAAAGTTAACAAAGTGTGTAATGGATAAATTCACCATCTGTAAGTTTTTTTTTTTATTATTCTACTTGTTTAACATTGTTTTTCTTTCTTGTGTGTGCAATGTGCACACACATGCACCACTAGCATTACACAAAGTGTTTTAACACTGAGAACTGAGACGAGACTGCAAAGAACGTCACGGCAATTTATTTAATCATTCTCTGGGAATACATAATAATTTACAGAGTGTAGAGTGTCTGTGGTGCAATACTAAAAAATAAAGTGTCCGAAATCAATCAGACTCGCCAGATCTTTCTCCATCAGTTGTTTTTAATCCTGTCAGGAAACTGCTTCAGTGTGTAGTGGGTTTGAAGCATGCTGTGAGAGGTAAAGTTTCTTGGCAGAATTGGTTTCTCTCCCTTCTCATTGCAAGTCTGATCAGTTTGGATAAATCCTTATCGTTGTTAAAATCATAAACAGGAAATAGGAT
Source organism: Rousettus aegyptiacus (assembly GCF_014176215.1). Classification (NCBI taxonomy): domain Eukaryota; kingdom Metazoa; phylum Chordata; class Mammalia; order Chiroptera; family Pteropodidae; genus Rousettus; species Rousettus aegyptiacus. The sequence continues at coordinate 16,411,867 of NW_023416285.1, forward strand.
GATTGACATCAGAGAAACTTTATTCCTTTTACAAGGGCAAGCATGGTGCTGCCTTGTACAAAGACTCAAATTTCCTCATTCTGATTGATAATATGTTGACCCAGACATTTATATTTAAAAACGAGGAAACCATTGGCAATTTTAATTTCCTTTTAGACTTTGACCCTGTTACGTTATAGGGACAAATAACTCCAAAAAAGATCATAAGGATAGATAAGAGGCAAACCTGAGTCACAGATGAAGACTTCTTTTATTTTTCCAGGTTGTTATCTGAAATAATAAATCGACCTTTTCTATGTGCCATTTGCAGTGTTTATGTCTACAGAAGAATATAGCAGCACTAGGAATTTGAATCAGAAAATCTACCTTGGAAAGGAACCACATTCAGGATAATCAAAAACTTCTGAAATGCATCCTGTTCATTTTCAGGCTATTTGCTGCTGCACCTGTTCAGACACTGTTCCAACTGGCATGTGGTTTAACCACTCCCTCAACACCCTTGATTAAGAACATGGCTTCATCAAATAGGTCGTGAAGCTTTCACACCTGTATTCAAGTGTAGGCTTTCTTCTTTCAGAGGATGATCTTAAATTTTGTACAGAAAATTTTATGCTCAATTATTTCTCTGCATCTGTATCAGAGGTGCTTCTGTCTTGGGAGATAATATATGCTACTACCACATCCTACAACAGAAAGGGGAACATTGCTTTCTTCGGATTTTTATTTTTATTTTTTCCCCAAAAACTGAGCACAGTCAATGAATAGGGGTATTTTCTGTGAGCCTAAGTTTTCTTGTCAGGATAACCTGAAACTCAAATTCCAAATCTGTCCCCAATTGGCTGTGAAGCCTTACTTAAGCTACTTTAGCTCTTTAACCCTCTGCTATTTGCAACAACATGGATGGACCTCAAGATAAGCATGCTAAATGAAATAAGCCATACAGAAAAAGTTGAAAATCACATGATATCACTTATACGTGGGATATAAACCTAAAAGTGACAAACGAACAGGACAGACAGAGACTCATGGACACAGACTATAGACTAGTGGTTACCAGAGAGTAAAGGGGAGGAGGAAGGGAGGAAGTAGATGGGGTAAAAGAGGTCAAATATGTGGTGACAGAAGGAAATCTAACTGTGGGAGGTGAACACACAATGTAAATATATGTATATGCCTTACTGTTAAAATGTACAGCTGAAATTTATTGGATTTCATCAACCAATGTCACCATAAAAATACATTAATTAATTGGGAAAAAACTCATTATACTTGTACGTAAAATGGGTATAATCCATTGTTCATATGGTTTTAAGGATTAACTGAGATTATGTATTAAACATTCTGATAGAATTCCTGAGGTATAGGAAGCTCTCAGTAAATTAAGGTATAAAGCGTTCTTTAATTTTAATACAGGGAAATTTAATTATTCCTATATCCTTAACTATTATAGTGCTATCCTGAATTTGTTCCCAAGGCATCTCTTTTTCTTATCAAGTTGGGACTTTTTAACAGCAAATATGTGTCTTTCTCGCTCCCTCCCTAGATCCTGGCAAGTAGCATGTTTTCTAAAATTTTTTCATGAATGATAATTTTATAAATATGCTATATAGTAATGTTTTAGATGATCACATAATCACATTATATAAAGAGGGAAATTAGGATTTCTGTGTTCCAGAATGCAAATCTAAAAGCATAGAGAATGGTTTATAGAACCACATAATAATATAAAAGTGAATGAATAATTGAATGTTTATTATTATAGCTAATTAAGTAAATGAGTAATTTAGTCTTGGATCTAAAGCTCTCTAACTTCAACTTTTATCCACATAAACACACACACACACGCACACACACACACACACACACACCCCAAAAGTTTATAGGCAATTAGTTAATATAACTTTTATATTCCTGTTTATGACTTGCAGCAGACATGAAATTCTGCATTACCACAATATCATGCTCTTTCTATCCACTCAACCACACAAATCTTTTCATGTATGTAAAGTTTCTATTACACTATATCTTTAAAAATAATTCAGTATAAATACGTAGAAAATTTGAAGGAGAAATATAATTCTGTAACTATATTCAAAGATTAATTTTATAAATCGAGAGATCTTATTTTATTTTACACTAAATCCCCATATACCCTAATTAGACCTAATAACAGAACAGTGGAAACTGGATTAAGTCAGTGCCTTTGAATGTATGATATCTATGCCAGTCTACACAACATATACAGTTAGCCCATAAATAATGACAGATATAAAAGACTCCCATTTCATACACAATTTCTCTGAAGTAACTCAATGTTTCTACTATAGCTCTATTTCCAGATTTACTTCCATAAGATATCTATGACATTTTGAGGTCCCAAGCCAGCATAAAAACTCCTACTTAAATAAACAAGAAAAACTAAAGCAAAGGAATTAGTCATTTTGAGGACCCATGTATTTTTAGTTCTTCAGTGTCTGTACTGTCCTGAGGATGAGAGAGAAGAATTTGGGATACCTAGTTCACATATATTTTATTCTTTAATGAAATAATTTTGCATGTCTCATATCATTTCTTCTTCTCAAAAAATTTGTCAGAATACTACATCTTTGTGACAATGACAGTGGAATAAAACATACACAGATACAATGCCTTGTTTTTCAGAAATTTCTGTATATTGTTTTTTTAAAGATCCTTTCAGCTGGAAAGCATACTTTATAACAATAATAATAAAACACAATAGCTTAGCAAAGTTTTGACCACTAATTTTCTTCTACATATATATTTGTGCCACAAAAACATAACATTTTACTCTGAAAAACATGAGTTTATTCCTTTCAACCTGCTTTTCATGGTGGGTTTTATTCATTTTTCAGTTCATTCAATTTTAAATTTTTTCCATAATGATACCATTCCTGTTGTTGAAGGCGACACTTGTTTCATCTGTTTTTATGTGAAGTCAGCTACATCATGTTTTTCCTTTCAAAATAATACGTTTCTTTCTAACATGAACTGAATTCTTTTTTTCCCCCTTAGGATAGCACTTTTAAGATCTGTAAAATAATAAATGCAGGTGATATTTCTATTGCAAAAAGAAAGAAAAGGAATATACTGCAAGGCCCTTGGATATCATCATAATCTAATAATAATTTGAGTTTAGAATATCACTCATGGTTATGCCCTTCACTTGATGTTGAGTTTCTTGAAGGACCTAACGGGCACCAAAAAATGTTGGCTGACTTAGTCAATGAGAGACTTGGGTCCTGAAGATTTATTGAATCTTCACGAGATTCCATAGGAAAAAGAAAGAGAGATGGGAAGAAGACGTTTTTTATGATTCACAATGCAGTACTCTTTTCACTGTGGCATGTCACTTCCTGAATACGATTTGATACAACATGGGGTTTTAAGAGGAGAAATGATTATACTATTTCTGTGGGAAATAATCTTATCCATGACTTCAAGATTCATGATAGGTTATCGCGGAAGAATTCTGTCTGACCTGATATGAATCTTTATTTAATCATCACTAAATAAAAGCAAAACTTACCAGGCAAGAGCTTTTTACTGTCTCTTGAAATAAGAGGTAGCATGGGCACTCAAGAAGACATATATTAATAGTGCTCTTTCCTGAATCGCATATATTTTGCCATTAATCAAAAACCTAACTCCTTTAACAATTTATTCTTTTTGGAGAATAGTGACTTCCCATCTCAGATTAATGCATAATAACCGAATGACAAGGAAAGATTTAGAACTCTACATGTTAAGCTAATTATTTACTGTTATTCCCTATTCAACCTCTCTCAACTTAATTGACCTTTCCTGGTAGTAGCAATTGACAGGACAAGGTAACAAGCTTTCACTATTGCTAGTATCTCAATAAGCTAATTTTTAAACTTAGGGAATGACTATCATGTAATAGTGTTACCATGTTGAACAGCTGAGGCAAAGTGTATGCATTGATACCTGGTTCAAACTGGCCATATGAGGACCATTTCAATAGGGGACCTGGCAGGTCTGCCACTGATGTCCATAAACTCACATGCTAAATTCAATGTATTTTTTAAAAACTTGTCATATTTTTTGTAATATACTTTTCCCACTTCAATAACCCTTGAAACAAATTCACAAAGCTTTCCCAGGTAGAATTTGTCAGTCCATGCATTTCTCTGTCTTTAATTAATATTTCATTTGTCTGAAGCTTTTCTCACTGTAATAGCATAAACATATGTAAAAGACTTTGTAATCATGACAAACAGGATTGAGGCTGAAACAAAGTATTCTCATCTGGACTCTATGCTTCATCTCATAAGATGTCATTTGTGTGATTTGATCACCTCACTCTTCTGGTCTCTTCATTTCTTTCCTATTTGTCAGAAAATCTTGTGAACAATAATGTTTTCTTTCAACTACTGATACAAAAAAAAAACCTTTTCTTGCACCAATTAAACTTAATGTATTTGAACCTTAGAATCAGAGATATTTTGCCAGCACAAATTGTACCCAACAATGATCATTTTATAATGTTAAAAACAAATTATCTAGAGCAGGAATTGGCAAGTTGTGGCCATGAACCAAATGCAACTTACTGCCTGTTTTTATAAATAAAGGTTCATTTAAACACAGCCAAATCTGTCCATTTATATATATGGATACCTTTGCACTATAATGACATGGCTAAGTAGTTGTGACAGAGGCACTATGATCTATGAAGTCTAAAGTATTTTCTGTCTGTACTTTACAGAAAAGGTTTTCTGACCCCTGTTCTGAAGTGGTCCACTAAGATTTTATTTTTTGTATGTGCAAGCCACCTACGTGATATATTATAAATATTACTTATCAAGACCCTGTAAAAAAGTTGTCTTACCCTGATTAAAAAAACATAGCAGCATATTGTTAGAATATTGTAGTTGAGTACTCTTTAGAAGTTTTACCAGCTGAGAGACAGTGATAGTGCTTAGGATTTACTCTACATAACTGAAAGTAAGCAGACGCAATAGTTATGTTTATTTTTGGCAAGTTCAAAAGTCAGTGAACACTAGTACCTCTTCAATCTATGCTGTAAGCTGAATTTACTCGACTATCTATACCACTAAGAAAAAATAGGTTCTTCTTATTACCTTATAAGAGTGTTAGAAGCAGGAAGATTCTTAGATAGAAAAGAGCCATGAAAATCATCAAAGTAAATAATGAATACTTGGATCTCCTTAAATATTTCACATTTTGAGGCGTGCCACTCTGCTGCCAATGCGAAGAACAGTGTTAGCAACCATTCTGGAATATCTCTACAATGCTCAGGGTGCAGAAAATGTCAAGAAACAAAGATAAATGGGAGCAAATAGAAAGGTATCTAAAGTAGATTCATAATTTATTCCTTCATTTATCCACAATTCATTTTTAATCAAAATATTTATTAAGCTTCTGGGGACCAGATACTATGTTAGCCATTGAAGATAAAGAGGAGAAATAAAGTTTTCTATTCTGAAATATTTCTAATTCTCTCAGTTAGCAAGATGCATAGCAGAGGAATGGGAGGGTGGATGATAACAAGAGGAAGATAAAAGCAAGTGAGAAAGGGTGACTTGTTCTCATTCCAAGATATATTAAAGATTTCTGCAGGATTTAAACTTGAACTCTTCACAAAAATTGTTGATTTGGGCAAGTCGAAGTAGAATATATTGCATCACACACACACACACACACACACACACACACATTTATTTATTTATATTCAGGATATACTATTCATGTATATATTCATAAACAAGTGGAATTACTTGACAATTTATCTTGACCTTAATCTTAATAACCAGTAGGTTTTATTAATTTCTGAGATGCAATGCATTAAACTTCTCCACACTCTCACTCAGAAACTCCAGGGGACATTGTCTCTGTCATCTAAAAACTGTGACTTCTAAGGAAATCATCAACATTAACATTTAGTCAACAGCAGGGAAGAGCGAGGTAGTGGAGTGTCATACAGGGGTTTTACAAATTATGCTTTGATACATCAATTCTGCCCATGTTCCATTGGCTAAAACTCAGAAACATGGCCCCACGTGGTACAAGGAGGTTTGCAAATGCAATCTCTGGCTAGGCAGCCACTTCTCCGCAATTCCCTTACACCAGAGAACAATGGGTCTGTTTGATAGAGCCTTCTCTATAGCACAAGTGTTAACAAGTTGTTGTATGTCAAGTAGCTAAAGAATAATCTCAAGGGCTGTCAGAGTTATTTTATTTTCTGTTTTTGTCTACAGCTATTGGAACTCTCTTAGAACATCTAAAAGCATCTGTCTGATATTATGACTATTTACAAATACATTGTATTCCATAATAGAATGTATAATCTTGAGTATAAGAATTCTGTGTTTTTTTTAAAAAACTCTTCAGAGCTATACCCAAATCATGATTGTTCAAAGTTATAGGATGACAACTATTTGAATTATAACTGACTATTTCAATGGAAAAACCTCATGGATATATATTTATTATGAGTTAAGCTTATTGGACTTATTCTATAAAATAGTTCCTCCACACTCTTATATTTATAGAAACTAAAGACTGTCACTAATGATTAGCATCAGCTAACCTTTGTGAGCCTAAGAACAATTTTAGGAAGTCACTTTTGAAGGCCATGACCATAACACTATATCATGGGAAATGATCAAGAACATCTTCCATAATGCAGAGATACCATTGTCACATGATCCCTGCCTTATTTTTTCATGAGAATATAATTTATTGTCGCTCAGCTTTTGACATTCAGAAGCAGTTTTTTTTTTTTTTTCCTGAGCACTTACTGATTCTTGACAGGAATTTTACCAGTGTACTAATTTCGTTTTTCATAAAGTATTTTCAAGTTAAGCAGTCATGAGCTTAAATCTATCCCAGACTGACGTCCAGTTAGCACCAGGATTCCAACAGGACATGTATTGCTGAAAACATGAGTATTATTTTCAATGGGATCAGTTATATCAAATAAAATATTATTAAATTAAAAAGTAGTAATTATGACTCATCTGTTGCTTATTTATAAAGGAAAATATGAAATGCCAATGACTGTGTAAAGCTTGCCCTACCTTGGTAGAGTAATGGTAAGTCAACATAAACAGAACAGTCAGAATAATGTATTTCACTGCAGCTTCTTTCCTGGAGGGTGATCTGGGCATTGCATCTCATAGCTATCACAAAACAGCAGTCAAAGCAAAGTTTTGAAATACTAAACATTTTATATTTTTGCCAGCAGAGAACTCTTCATTAGCTTCTTCTGTAGTTAGTATAAATGTATCAAGAACTACAACAGATGGTATTAACTAACACCTTTTCAGTTTTATCTCATTTCTCCGTTCCCTTTTACTCAGTTACTAATTAATTTATAGTCTTAGAATTCTTAAAAGAATATCTGCTTCTCCCAACTTAATGACTTATTATTTCCTATGTGCATAATGGTCCTTCACCTGACTTCACTTGTATGTTCTTTAGCTAATAGATCTCAGTTTAAATGTAAACATTTAAGGCCTTCCCAAATCATCTACTATATCAGCCATTCTCATGACAGCAACTATTGTTTGTCTCCATATTATGCAATATATTCTATCCAAGCAGTGATTGTAGAAATATTTTTGAGTACCGTTAAGGCAATAAAATTAGAGATTAATGGCAGAAGAACTTTAAAGGCCATATGGTTGTTAATAAAAGAATGTATTATGAAAGTATACTAGGGTTAAAAATGAAATGTAAAAATATTTATAACTGAATAATAATAAAAGTACTGTCAAAATATGTGGATCGTGGTTAGTATAATACTTAACGAAAGCATGAAAAATATAAATAAATAAATGTTAAAGAAAATACAATAGATACCTAAGAATGCCATTCAAAATTTGAGAATATAACTCTTAAAACTCTCAACTTTTGAGAGTTTTAAGAGTTATATTTATCAAACCTTCAAAGAACAATTAGTTTTTTAAGTTTTACCAAAATTTTTATAAAATTATCTCACTTATTAATTAATTTAATAAGGCCTTTATAATTATATTTCCAATACCAGATCAGAACAAAACAAACAAATAAAAAAAAAAATACAGGCCCATTTCACTGAGAAATATAGATGTTGAAATTCAATGCAAATTATTAAGTAACCAATTTTAATAGTGCATTAAATAAATATGGTTAAAGAGACAATCCTAGGAACGTAAAAATATTTTAGTAACAGGAAAAAAATAACAATATGTTACTATATTTGTTAACCTTAACAGATTAAGAGAGAAAATCTATATTGTTTTATGAGTCGTTTCAGAAAAATACAACACAAATAGGTTTGTCATCTATTTGTGATTTTAAAAACGCTTAATAGAAGAATAGAGACTTAAGTATGTAAAAGTTAACTTTATTTCCCAAGATCTACAACAAATAGTACACTTAAAAAAGATGCTTTATATACATTCCCTTTAATACCAAGACTAAGAAAAGAATGTCCAACATTATTTTTTCTTGCTGCATTGCAATTCAAGCCCTATCCAATCATATTTATAAACAAAATAGATATTTAGTTTATTTTAATATGATAGAATAATTTACCTGGAAAAGCCAATAAAATCAATGCACTATTAGAACTAATTAAAATTTTAGCAAGACTGAAATAAAATAAAAGCTTACCATGCACGACTCAGTATCATTTCTACACAGCAGCAATAATATGCTGGAAAATACATAAGAAAGTAAGGTCAGCTATATAAGAGCCTGTAAAAATATTTTAATCTCAGAATTATGTTACTGAATACATGAACGCCCCATGGGAAAAATGTTAGACCTCTAATAAAGGAGAGAGAAATGATCTAAATCAGAGTTTCCCTACCTCAACATTATTGACATTTTGGAACAGATGATAATAAATCAACTTGTGTGCTACAGAATGTTTTTCATATTTACCTGGATGTCAGTAACATCTCCCCAGTTGTAATAACCAAAATATTAAATAACTAATATCTTCGGAGATTGCCAAATGTCCCCCAGGGGACAAAATTGCCACCGATCTAAATAAATGGCGAGATAATCTGTACTTTTACAGGAGATAATGTAATAATATAAAAAAGATGATTTATTTCTGCAAAGGAATACGTGATTTCAATGTAATCACAATAACAATTTCATTTTTAAGACCCTTTATAAACTTACTCTTATATACATAGACATACAGGAAAATGTGTAGCTGAGTAAACTTCGTTAAATAAAACTAATAAAGTGGGAGTTTTCCCTAGAGAGACAAAAAACATACTTTTATACTTAAAATTCATAATCATGATAATATTAAAAAATAACAATAGCAATAATAAAATGTTTTAACTAAAAAAAAAGAGAGACTATTAAAAAAATAAAAAGCTAACAGTTGACAAAAGCACAAGTGAAAATTTATAATATTCTAAAGTGGGCACCAATACTATATATTGGGGATATTTCAGAAAGTTTAATATATGGTATTAGAAAAATTAATTAGCATACAGAGAAAAGTAATATTTGGTCCATTTCTAAAAGTACATGTCAAAATGAATTGGAGTTGGATTAGACTTAAAATATAATTAATAAACATGCAAAATACTATTCTGGGATAGAGAAGAGGCTCTTAAACAAAAATTCAAAAACACAAAAATAAAGCCAAACATTATTAACAGGTTACATTAGAATTTTGTTTTTCTGTTTGTTGAGTGGGAACATGATGGAAGTTAAAATACATATTATAGGATATGAATATATATTCTGTATAGCTAGTGATGACTGGGGCTTCACATCTAGACCAAATGGAGAACTCCTAGAAATTAACAAAGAGAAGACAAAGTAAAAAATAGAAAATAATTGCATGGAAATAAAAACTCACTTTACAGAAGAAGAAGCTTCCAGAGCTAATAAATGTATAAAAAATGTTTTTAATCATTAGTAGGTAAAGAAAATTAGAGTAACAATAAGATGTGGCTTTGTCTATTGGACTGGCAATAATCAAAATCTGGAAATGCCAAGTGTTAATGGGGATGTGATTCTCCCTGCTGGTAAGATTGTGGGGATTGGCAGTCATTCTAGAAGCTCCATATGGGGATGTGTGCAAGGTTGTTCACTGCAGCAGTGTTGTTAGCCAGGGAAAGGAGTTGGAAGCATATTGAATGTCCGTCATCTGGAGAGTGGATAGATAAAATGTAGCAGATGATATCATGGAGTGTTATAAAGAAGTTAGAAGTTATGACTTAGATATATTTACAACATAATGGATAGATCATAGACATATACTACTTTATAAGAAAAAAAAAAGCATGAGAGAGATAACATGATAACATTTAATCGTTAGGCAGAAACTTGCATCCCACAATTTACTTTAAATCCCACAAAATACTTTACATGCCTTTTTGGTAGGGAAGTTTTGTTCCATGCCTTCTATAAATGTCATGTCCTTCTATAAATGTTATGTCCGTCTGTCTGCATCCCTCCATCGGAATCAATCTAGGAGCGGCCTACTCTTCTTGTCTCATTTTTATTATTATTATTATTATTAGTTTCAAGTATACAGTATATTAGTTAGACATTTATATAGGTTATAAAAACGATCCCCCTAATTGCTCTTTCTCCTCTCTGGCTCTCCACCTAGCCATTACATTAATGCTAACTGTATTCCCTATGCTCTGTGACCATCTATCGACTACTAATTTGTACGCCTTTAACCCTTCACCCCTTTCTCCCAGCTCCCCAACTCTCTTCTCCTCTGGCTATCACCAGATTGTCCTCTATATTTATGAGTCTGTTTTTGATTAGTTTGTTCTTTTTGTTCCTTAGATTCCACATGTAAGTGAAATCATATGGTATTTATCTTTCTCTGTCTGACTCATTACACTCAGCATTATAACCTCTAGGTCCATCTATGCCATTGTGGATAGTAGGATTTCATTTATTTTTTTAATGGCTGAGTAATATTCCATTGTATATGTGAACCATAACTTCTTTATCCAGTCATCTATTGTTGGGCATTTAGGTTGCTTCCATATCTTGGTTATTGTAAATAGAGCTGCAGTGAACATAGGAGTACATAGATCTTAACAAATTATTGTTTTGGTTTTCTTTGGATAAATATGCAGAAATGCAATTGTGGTTCAAAAGGTATATCCATTTTTAACTTTTTGAGAAACTTCCAGACTGTTTTCCATAATCAATTTTCAATCCCACTAACAGTGTATAAGGATTCCCTTTTCTCTACATCCTTGCCAACACTTGTTCTTTGATTTTTCCATTCTGACAAGTGTGAGGTAACATCTCATTGTGGTTTTAATTTGCATTTCTCTGATGATTAATGACCTTGAACATCTTTTCATATATCTATTGGCTATCTGTATTTCCTTTTTGGAGAAATATCTATTCAGGTTTTCTGCCCTTTTTAAAAAATTTGATTGTTTTTGTTGTTGTTGAGTTGTATGAGTTCTTTATATATTTTGGGTACTAACCTCTTATCAGATATATCATAAGCAAATATCTTCTCTCATTCAGTCTATTGTCTTTTTGTTTTGTTGATGGTTTCCTTTGCTGCAAAAACTTTTCACTTTGATATAGTCCCATTTGTTTATTTTTTCTTTCATTTCCCTTACTCAAAGAGATATGTCCAAAAATAAATTACTAGTAGCATTATCATAGAGATTACTGCATATTTTTTTTTCTAGAAGTTTTATGGTTTCAGGTCTTACAATTAAGTCTTAAATCCATTTTGAATCTCTTCTTGTATACAGTATAACAAGGTGGTCCAGTTACTTTTTTTTTTCATGTATCTGTGCAATTTTCCCAGCACTGTTTACTGAAGACACTGTATCATTTTCTAATTACATTTTCATAATGATAGCTAGAATAAACTGGTGTTAACACTGCTTACATTCGAATTGTGTACTATCATTTTGTTTTCCTTATATCTCTAATTCCTTATTTACTAGTGCTATAAAGAAATGTGATAAACAGAGACTACAATATCCAGTATGCTGTGCTTCAAATCCCTTCCTGTTGGCAGCTTCCCTTACACCATGGTCACATGTCCCCAAAAGCCCTACACAAGTAAAGATACACTTCTCACAAAATATACATACTTTTTATTATTTTCTCACAAAATGTAAAAAACTAGGGGATCTGTGACTAAGTTCTTAATCACATGAGAACAGTCCTCTGACTTATTGAAAAATAATATGGATGAAGTTAAAAAAAAAAGAAAAAAGAAGAAGTCATATTCCAAATCTGCCTGATACGAATGATATTTTGAGTCAGGGACAGATGGAAGGAGAAAAATAAGGCATCTTCCCATATTTTCAAGTTTTCTATTTCATTTAATGATCAGAGGTACAATGTTAACATTCTGTAATGCCAGAATATGTTTTCCCACAATCCGCTACATCTGTCTTCTTTACACTTCAAATGTTTCTCTCTCACCTTGTAAATTAAAAATTTCTATATTAGATATATATTTAAGCTATATTCATAATATAATAAATAATACATAAAATATATTATAAAGTATAGTATGCAAACTAAGCAATAAATAACACATAATTATATAATAAATATACTTAAATTATATATAGAAATTAAAATATATATACATATATATTTGGAAAAAATCACACATATATTTATTTAATTGCTCAATGAATGGCAATTTCAGCCTTAAAGCTTTAAGCATAAAGTCAATAGATCTCTTTTCCTGTTTCTGGCCATCTTGTTATTTTCAGTCCCTCACTGTACCATTTCAAAGCTATTTGGACTAATAATTCCAATGGTTGGCGTTACTCTCAGCTTAGTTTTAACCAATGATATGAATGAGGTGAGGATTATGTCTTAATATACATAATTGAAAGAAACATTCTGCAGCCAAGAGTAAAGGACTTTAGGATTTTAGAACTCTCTTTTAAATCTGTCATTATAATCTAAATCTGTGTGGTTAAACAAAGTCAATGGAATCATTCCAATTCACTATCAGGTCAACTTCTGTTTCTTCATCAAAACATACTGATAGTTCTGTCATTCAACAAAATCATTCTGTCAAGACGAGGCATGGTTCCATGAACTGAAAATACAGAAGAAAAAAGAACAGACAAGGTCTCTGCTCTCATGGATCTTTCATTTTAATAAAAATGGTCAACCAATACAATAATTTCATAAATTGAAAGGGTTACAAAGAAAATGACACAGAGTGATGTGGTAGCAAGAAAACTGCCAGGCTGTGTCTGCATGTAGAGCTAGGAGGAGAGCACTTGGGACCAGGTTTTGAGGAAAGGCTCTGTAAGAATGTAATATCTAAGTGGAAACAAATGGGAAAGAAGAAACCAGCCACAGGAAGACTTGGGGACGGAGACGTGATCTCTTAAATAACAGTGTGCTTTCCATTACACTGCACGGTTTCCAATAAGATGGACTGTTTCTGCTCTAAAAAGGACCCATATATTTAATTTTTTCATTTAACTTAATGTATTTGGAGTTTATTAATTTTGTGTTTTGTATTTTTTCCTTAAATGGTTGTAAAAGATAAAAGGAAGATCGTTGAAACAAAAACATTGAATTATTATATTTATTATTTTAGTTACTAAACTTTTAATAAATACTATAGGGTACAAACTCTGTAGAAGAAGTAAAAGGTTTTACTGTGTTAACTAAAAAAAGTATCATATACGTATATGTTGGGCATTATGTAGATAGGAAAACTTTTGTTAGCTCTTTTTTTTTTTTTAACTGAATTGTTCAGTTTCTATTTGTTTGTTTGGTTAAAATGGTAAAGCTAGAAATGTACTGTCAAGATGACCTAATGGAGGAACGATGTCTTAAAATATTTGAAACAAAAACGAGAAATCTAATTTATTTTCTTCACTTAGAATCATGCTAATCCTAGGAGAATTGCATAGAGTATCACAATGCTTTTGTCACTTGTGAATTCTTTCTTCAAAAGAGAAGGAACAATAGAATATTTATACCTTTAGAAATCATTGGCCACCCACTTCCTTTTTTTCTCGTTCTTTATTAATGGGCAATGTAGGCACCTGCCAAAATTTAAGTGGGGGATTTTTAAAGGCAAAATTTCTAAACATTCTAGGAAATGGTTTTGGGATGAGTTGATGATGAGACTGGAAAAATTAAAAAACGCAAAAACATACTAGAAAAATGTGTTAGGAATCCAAATGCAAAACATTTAAATTAAGGTAGCAATGTTCAAATTTCTTAAATGCACAATAAGCTAGAAGCAAAATATGTGAAAGCAGAGAACAGTCATATGTTAACCTAGTCTAAAGCTCACAGAATCATCTCAGGTTCACTTCAAAATTTGCAACTGTTTTTAAGTGTTTGAGACTGCTTTCATGCTTAGTTCATCAGTTTGAAAAAAAGTTATGCACATATTGTAAAATTCTTGTGCATATGTTACCAGCTCTTCTTTTGCTGTTTATACCACCACTAATTAACATTTTTAATTAAGACAAAAAGCACTGCTAGCATAATACATGAAAAATTGGAGCAGGTGCTTAGGGTAATTTGTATAAATAGCTATTGCCCTACACTATCATCTAAATTATAATCATTAACTAGCTTTTTAGTGGATCAAAGTGAAATTCTACGTTTTATTTAATTTAAGGAGAAAACAGGAAAGAAAACTACACTACAAAAATAAATGCGAACACTACAAATTCTGTTATCCTCATTATAATTTTTATATATGCTACCTTTAAAGCAGTCTTCTTGAAGCCTGTCTAGTTTGCTTCCCTCCACCACCTCTGATCTTGTACTCTCCAACTTATTCTTGAAGGCATAGTTCTAAAAAGAAATTTTCGTCCTGACTCTCTCCAATTTTCTTCTTTTAAAAGCAGGATTTTTTTTAGCACTTTATACTATATTCCATTAAAATAAGTACTCATTGAATTAAAATGTGTTAATAAATATGTCCATTTTGTCTAGTAAAAGAGCAAACCACTTGAGCACTTATATTGACAGCACATCACTAAATTAAGATAATTTTGCATGGAAATAAATTAGCTGTTTGAAGAGAGCTACTTACAATAAAGGTATCATATGTGATATGTCAATATGTGTCTTCAAAATTATTTAAAACTCAATAGCCTCACTTCTTATTTCTCTTGCAAAGGCTTCTCTTCTGTCTATCTTTAGGATCTAGGTTAATGACATCACTTGCCTCCTAGATGTCCAGGAAGAAACTGCAGATGTATCTGCAAACATTTTTCTCTTTCATCTCTGATAGTCAGTGCTCACAACCCATCATGACACCTAAAATTTAGTCATTAAGTATTATGCACTCTGCTGTAGGATGAGAATGCAAGAAAGTGTAAAATACGATGCCTAGCTGTGCTTTCTTGAAATGCCTCTGCTATCACCCTTTTCATCACTTCTGTCCTTGTTTCTGTTCATGTTCTCACCATTTCTCCAGAAGATTCTAATGGCCTTGTTTTGATTTGCTCTCCCTCAGTCTTTTAGCCTTCACATGGTGGCCATATTAGCTTTTTCCTAATTTTTTAAATAAAAATTGTTAATTCCTCTTCTTCTCTATAGGTAAGTAGTAGCTGTAGATGTCCTTTCCATGTAGTAACTTATTGTGGAACATTATCACATATTCAATTGTTAATATTTAACTTTTAAGTACTCTAACCAATTTTGATCTGTCTCTGGCCTATTTTCTCTGACCTGTTCCTCACTCTAACATTCTTTAGTACACACAGAACTCTGTATCATCACCATCACGAAGTGTTATGTATCATTCCCCTTGGGAGTTTGATCAGATACTCAATATAAATTAAAGAATAATAATCACTATATTAGGTTCTCCAGAGAAACATAACAAACAAGATGTACATAGATATATAAAAGGAGACTTATTATAGGAATTGGCTCATGTGATTATGAAAGCTGATAGTTTCCACAATGTGCTGTCGACCAGCCATAAGCTCAGGAAAGCCAGTGGTGTAGTTTGGTCTGAGTCTGAAGGTCTGAGAACCATGGGAGCCAGTGGTGTAACTCCCGGTCCAAGGTGGGAGACCTGAGAAGGGGCTGGGAGAGGGTAGACAAAGTCAGTGGCTGATGTAAGTCTTGGAGTCTTAATGCAAGAATGGATGCATATCCCAACTCAAGAAGAGAGAGAGCTTGCCATTTCTCAACCTTTTTCTATTTTGGCTGACATTGGTGAGAGTGGATCTTCTTTATTCAGTTCATTGATTTAAGTACTGATTTCTTCCAGAAACATCCTCAGAGACACACCCAGAAATATTTTTTTACTAGCTGTCTTGGCCTCTCTTAGCCCATTCAAGTTAACACACAAAATTAACCATCACTATCATTAAGATTTATGTAGCATTGAATATATACCATATGCTATCCTAAATTTAAAATGTTAACTCTTTCAATTCCTCGTGAGGTAGGTATTAACATTTTATTCATAGTATACATGAGAAAACTGAAGCACAAAGAATTTACTCAAGCTTACTCAAGAATTAGATGGAAGGGTCAGGATTCAAGTTCAGGAAGTTTGCTTTCAAAATTCATACTCAGAACCACCAAACGAGACTAGGTGTTTCAGTGAATTCCTTTATGGAATTATGTAACTACCATTTTAGTACATACCTTACTTTAAAGTAATAATGAAAATTCAACTACAACATATGACTCAATATGTCTGACTTACACAAGTATGAGGTAGTGCTATACATAAAACCTGTTAAGATAGGATATATTTTGTGTTTATTAAAATGGGTATTTCTAATACATATCTTTACTGATATCAAATGAGTGATGTAGTACTTCACAATAGATTCAAAGACAGGGTTAGATATAAGACTATTATAAGCTAATATGAAACTATTTGACTAATGAAAACAGGGGATATTTTAAAATATCAAACTAAAATGAGTGATTCAACTAATGTCCATGCCAAATTATGATATACACATTGATGATTCACAGTGTTCTGTAGTAATATTTTAAGATATTTTCGAGTTACTGATACATCAAACAATTTTAAGAATTTTTTTGCTATATTCATTCCACAGACATTTTTAAGTTTATAAACTTCAAATATATCTGCAGGGTTTTTTTTATGTATCCAGTTGTCAATTTTGCTACAAACAGAGGTAGGACATAATTGATGGAGGTCGTACATAATTTTCTACAAGTTAAAAAGAAAGATATTTTGAACCCCTAGAATACTCTGACTATAATACCACTATTTAATGTAAAAGCATTATTTTAGTTATTTTAACCTATTCTAAGACCAATAGCGAAACAATTTCATAATTTTAACATTTTACATTTTTTATAGCACTTATACTCTTTTAAGTTATTGTGCATTTCTCTATTATCTGTCCCATAAACAGAATGTAAGCTTCATAAGGCAAGTTTTTATCTTATTTACCATTGAATAACCAGAATCTGAAATCATTTTTGGTCTACAGCAGACATCCAAGGAATATTTGCATGATGCCATGCCCTTCAGTTTCTATACCCAGGGAAGATGAACTTGACTTGGGGTCTGTTATAAACTGAATATGTTCCCCCCAAACTTCATATGTTGACATTCTAGCCCCAAGGTGTTGTTTTAGAAGATGGTGTCTTTGGGAGGCAATTAAGTCATAAGGTGGAGCCCTCAAAATAATATTCATGCTTTTGAAAAAGAGACCCCAGAGAGTTCCCTTGCCCCTTCTATCATGTAAAGATAGTCTTTAAAAAAAAAAAAAAAAAAAAAAGGCCATCTATGAACCAGGAAGCAGGCCCTCCTCAGACACCAAATCTACCCATGACTTAATCTTTGACTCCTCAGCCTTCAGAATTGAGAGAAATTGTTGTTTCAACTGCCCAGTCTATCCTATTTGTGTTATAGCAACCTGACTAAGATAGGGTTTGTGGAGGCTGATGAAAATTCATGGAGAAAATCAAGATACATTAGCAAGTTCCATATGTAAAACTGTATACTACTCCATTTTCTTTTCTTGTGAATATGTTATTTTTTTCAAAAGAGTACATGGAAAAAAGATTTAGGAATTCCACTGTGGTATTTATTTTACTACCAAATTTACATACACTTGTTCTGTTACTTCAAAATTTGGAAACAAAAACAAAACAAAAACCAAAAAATAATTTTGAATTTAGTTGGTTCAAATGAGAAATATGATGGTTAAAAAAACAACATGAACTCCTTAAGAATATGTACTATGAATGAATTACTACAGATTCTGGTTTTGTAATGAATATATTTCATGTCCAAATGAAATGATTAAGATTTACTTGGCTATGCTGTAGTTTGTGACTATTTTGTAAATATGTCTTAGATGATAAAGTTTATAGTAATTGTTTAACTGTGCACACTATATGTTAAAACTATTTTAATAATTTTTTCTCTAAAGTGATGCATCTCAATTGTATCCATTAATTGTTCTATTTAATATGCAAAATGACAATATACTGAAAAAGAATTGAAATTTTAAAAGATTGATCACAATTGTATTCTCTTTCTTCAATATTCCATTATAGAATTCACTATTCATATATATATTTTTGTGTCTGCATACATAATTTTATGGTTTTATGTGGAAGTATACCATAAATATTTTTGTATAGTTGCATTGTCTTCATAGATACTTAAATAAACACATCAAATGCATTTAATTAATGTAACACAGTTTTCATAACCATATTATATTGTTCGATGACAAGTTGCTTCCAGATTTTTACCATGGGGGATAAAATTGCATTGAATATATTTAGGTATTGTGCTTTTCTAATTTAAATGATTGTCTTGGGCTAATTTACTAATAGTCAACATACATGAAAATTTTAAGACTTCATATCTCTTTTCAAAAAGGTTTTACCCTTTGCCTTTTATGTTGCATCATTGTTGATATTAATGTTGGAAATTGATCACACTACTTCTTGGGCAAAAACAATTAATAAAGAATACTACTCCCTGGAGAGGAACATATTTATAAATCAAGAACTGTTCTGAGAAGTCAACTCTACTATGAGTAGACACTGATATCCCAAGGAGAGGAGAAAATGCCCAATTATAATCTGAATAACATAGATGGACCTTGAGATAATCATGCTAAATGAAATAAGCCAGACAGTAAAAGTTGGAAACCACATGATATCACTTATATATGGGATATAAACCTAAAAGTAACAAGTGAATAGGACAATCAAACAGAGGCTCATGGACATGGACTATAGACTAGTGGTTAACAGAGGGTAGAGGGAAGGGGGAAGGGAGAAGTAGATGGGGTAAAAGAGGTCAAATATGTGGTGACAGAAAGAAATCTAATTATGGGCAGTGAACACACAATGCAATATATATGGCTTACTTACTATTGATTTGTACACCTGAATATTGCTGGATTTCATTAACCAATGTCACCATAATAAGAAAAAAAATCTGAATACATAGGACAGGAGATTGATTTCATCAATATATCAAGGGTGTAAACATCAATAAAAGCAGAGATAAATAAAATTCAGAGATGAAGAAGGAAAGCAGGGAGAGAATCATTACTCAGACAGTGTGGTTTACAGGAATGCATTAATAGGGACGCCTGTGATAGCTTAGAAAGAACTCCAAGAATAATCATCTTTTCCCATGAAATGAGAAAACTTATGAGTCCAATCCAGATGAACAGGGAAGCAAACATTTAATAGTCTGTTCTTTCCTTGGATATATTAATGATTTGTTATTTTTGGTTGATGTACAAGTAAATGACTACTGTTTTATCGTAAAAGGTGAAGATATTTGATATGTTCTCTGGCAGAAGTCTCACTGATTCCTGAGAGGTTGTAGGTCATTTCTACAATAGATACTTTGCAGAATGAATGCAAATGACTGAGCTGGAGCTAGGAGGAGGAAAGGGTAAGATCAGGATCATCTACAAAAAGTATAATGGCTTTTTAAAGATCAATTTTAATAAATGAATGATAGTGTCCTGTTATCTTACTTGGTGATTACTTTATAATTATTCTTAATGTCTTATTTAAAATGCAGTATATATAATTTTCTTGTTAATGTGAATGGCAGCTATTAGTACTCTTGATATCTCCCCAAAGGTACTTTCATTCACCATATAAAATATTAATTGTCAGCAAAATCATTGTGTGTACATGAGAAAAAGGACACAGGGAAAAAGAGAGGGAGAACTAATCTTTTTGAAAAACAGGCAAAATCTATAAGATTTCTTGAGGCAGGTATTCACTATTCCCCCAAACTCTATTTATAACTGCTATAAAATAATAATCCCCTTTTCTTGTTCTCTTTTATGGGCCTGTCTGCAACCCTTAGAAATACTGTGTTTGGATGAAAAGGAAGAAATCTTAAAAACAATAAAATCAAGATTCTAGCTTTTTAGCCTGAGCAGAGGAACTTGCAGTATCTTTGCATTTAACCCCCAAAGAAAAGATTCATTATCAAATATTTGTGTTTTGAACAAAGTTAGATAAAATCTAGCCTGCCACACACAAATATAAGAATTCCAAAAAAGATTTTGTAATCTATTTTCTTTTGTGCTTTAAACTTATTTATCAATTAAATACAACTGAATTTTCCAGGTCACTTTGAGTCTTAATTGGCTCCAGTTTGTGATCTAAGTCAATTTAACTTGTCTAATCTCTAGCCTTCCTATTAAAAAATAATGTTGGGGAAGAGCATTGGTTGAGAATTAAAACTAGGCAATAAATAGAAAGTACAGTCCCCTCAGAAAAATAATACATTGTTTTACTTTTTCATCCCCTTCCTCAAATTCAGTTACTTCACATGAATTAATTAGCTTTAAAATCAGTGAAAACTTGTTTTTCATAGTTTATTGGTTAAATAAGAATAAAGAATAGTTTTACTTGAATTTGTCTGAATATAGAGACCTTTCATAAACTAAAAAGTTTCACTGTCTTAGATACCTAATCTTGACATTGTAACAATTTAACTTAAATAGGTGCTATGAGATTACTTTATCTCCTGAAAACAATAAATTTATATGCCTATACTTAATATAGCCCAGATTATGAAAAGGTACATCTTTAAATAATAGCCAGCTCCTTTGGCATGATCTTTTACTTGGGTATCTGAAGTATATACTTAAAATTTTTTGCGAGCTGTTAGAACTATGGATTAGTTCATGTTTGAAAAAAAAGTTTCAATAGTGTTTCAGAAACAAGGATGTAAGAGTTGATAAAACAGTTCCCCAGTTAGTATACACTAGGCAGTCTGGAGAAAACCCATGATGGCAAGGTTACCAAGTCAAATTTCTGGGAACAGCAGTCTATCTACATGTGTTCCAAGTAGTTTCAGATGAAGTTTAGTTTAACAGAAAATCAAGTCAATTTACAATTGTTATGAAAACAATAGGATCTTTGGGCCTACGTATCTGTATAATGAAAATAAATAGCAGTGAAGTGTAGGTTGGTGCTTATTATTCTGAGATTTGGAGTTAGACACATTTGGAGTGGGTCCTGGCTCTGCCTTTAGAGAACATTTGATTTTTAATCCAGCTGAGCATCCATAATTTATCTTCTCTAGAGTGAAGAAAACATCTATTTAATAAAGCTGACATGAGGCATAAACAAACACTGTAGAGAATGTGGTGTGATGCCTGTGGTAGTTGCTAAATATATCATGGTGATACAGCGATTCAGAGAATGCAGATTATTTATTTGGCTTTTCACATTTAAAGAAATAGATGCTATATAATATTAAAATATGATATATTATAGTATATTATATATATTTTCACATAATAACTTGATTTGAGAGATTTTTACTTGATTTTCCACTCATGCTTAATTTGTAAACTCCTTTAATACCTCAGTTATGTATTGGCTTATTCCTCACATTCTGTATGATTCTGTCCCTCATCTGCCCTACTCTAAATTATTAATGAGTACACAAGGCTCCCAGAATTCTGTGTGCTCCTTTTATTGTGTCAACTTTTCACATTTCATTGAAATACTGGCTTAATTTTATTAATTAAAAAAAAAAGCTCCGAGAAGACATAAATTGTGTAGGTATGTGTGTATGTGTATGTTTGTGTGTGTGTTATTCTTCCAGTTTAGCAGTGTCTGATCCAGAGAAGGAACTCAGTAAAACACAGTCATTGTCTGAACTGAGACACGTTATGCTTTTTAACCCCATCTGTAATGATGGCACCAAAAACTGTCGACTCACTAAAAGTGCAGGTGAGTTAGAAACCTTTTTTTTTAATGAATAAAATACTTTATATTGAGAAGTTCGACCCTGCTGAAATATAGTTTATATCTTAAACTGTTGAAACAACAGTTTCTTTCTTCAGAAAGAAAAAAAAATCAACTGTTAAACAGACACTCAACTTTTTTTTCATTGGTTTTCCAGTACTTTCCCCTGTATACTAAAGGGTTAAAATAAGTACGTTACAATTTTAGAGGAAATTTAATAAAGTTTTTAATAGAGACCCATAACATCTTGATGTACACAATGTTATATATGAAGTATATCTCAATAAAGCTGAATAGAAAAATAAATTCATTTTGTATATCTTCCAGGAAAATATTTTATTTAGTTTGTTATATAAAAAAATACCAAATGGAAGAGGTTTTATATGTTACAAAATATTTTTGTGACTTTTTCCTTAGGTATTTTATAAATAATATTCCTCTGTAAATTCTTAGTAATGCAGAGAAGTCAAAGGCAACCCCCTCCCTCCCAAATCCACCCACCCGATGAGATAAAACTTTTCAGACAATTTGAAAAAAATCCCTTGCTTATTTGTTTTTATATTTAAAAGTTGTCATCAGATGGATATCTACTAGACAGTTGGGTTTGCTTCAAATCATAAATCTGTCATGGCCAGCGTTATCATTTGCTGTCTGACATTTTTCAGTACTAATAATTTCTGTGAAGAATAAGAAGTTGGAGTGGAAAGCTCTTTGTAAACCTCCTCTGTAGTACAATTGTCAGTTTCATGTTTTTAACTCCTGGCTGCTACTGTGGGGACATTTCTAATTCATTCTCATTTGAGAGTCCTCATTTTATCTACTTTTCAGAGTTCAGTGTTATCTGATGTTATTTCATGCTGAGATGAAACACTGACTTTATCAGTAGGGATAACTGCTGAGAAGAAAGAACAAAGGCACTGCATATATCTAACAGTCCAGAATGTTCACTGGGGTTGTGCTGAGCTAGAGGATTTACTTATATCCCAAAAGAATTGTTTCATAATATATCAGTTCCTATAAACTTTGAGACATGCAAAGATAGTCAGAACTCCACCACGAGTTTCACATGTGAGTGAAATTTTCAAAGTGATCTTATTTTTGTCACTTTCTTTTTTATTTCCTGTAAAGGTATAGTTTTGCATATGCAACAAAATTGTCCTTGGGAACTTTGATCTAAAGAATAAAACTTAAGGGTTTAATCTCTGAAAATAGGCAAAACTTTACATTTATTGATCTGATCACTTTACAAATGTGCTTACAAAAATGCAGATGGGAGTATGCATTTCAAAAAAACTGCAACACAATAAAAATGATTAAGGAGTCTTATATAATAGCCAGTTTTTAAAAATTGATTTCAATTTAGCTTTCTCTCGTATAGTCATGATCCCATGTCTGGAATACGTTATAAAATCAATTTCAATTCATGGGATCTGATTATAAGACCATTAAAGAATCTAAACAATATGGACCTATCTTGAAATTTTTTTTTTAATTGCATGATTAAACTCCTAGCAGATTTTCATTTTAGCCCTAGCCAAGACTATATGCAACCATATTCAGACATGGACGTATCATTATTCCAGTTTGAAGGTATATTAGACGATATTTGTAAAACTTTACATCAATCTTAGAATATGTTATAATATAGCATTTAGTGAAAAATAGAAGTCAGGGTTGCCGTAGAGATAGTGGCAGTAATAATAATAGTTTTGGTAATTTTCCTTTTGAAAAGAAAAGATACTGATAATATTTAACATCAGTGATTATCAGTCAGTAATGAATAGATTAGATTTGTAGTTACCATTTTATAATTCATGTTTGTATGCAAATTATGTTATTATAATTATACCCCATTGCTTATTAAGATAAAGCTATTATGTGTTAGGTTAATGTTTAATTGACATGCATAAAATTATAACCCAGTGCAAAATAAGTACAATGTAACAGAGCACTTCATCTTAATTACATTCATATTTGTAAGGATTTCCTCTTCTTTTTCCTCTCAAAGAAAAAAGAAAATAATGCGCAAAAATCTTCATAGTAGGAAACATCATATGGTTCATTATTCATATGGTGTTGAGAAATTAAAAAGAACAGGTTGTTCTTTTGTAATGCAGAAATCCTCATTTCACCTTCCATTATAGTAAAATTCTAACCTCAGAATAACAGGGTGGTCCCAGATCTTTGATCCTGGTTACTGATTTGTTACCCTCAACAATGCATTTATTGTGCTTCTAGGTTTGATTGTTTATATAAGAAAGATAGCACTCCTGTCTGTCCAAATAATAATTAAATGTTTAATATTAATCATATTATTTTATTATATAAAATTGAAAAAATAGAAAAGATAGTATAGTCCTAGATTACATATAAAATTAACTTACTCATCTATCTTTGAAGACAATAACATATATAACTATAACTATAACATAAAACTGTGACATTATCTTTCATATATCATAGAAACTCTCACTGATAAGGCAGGTGCTTGGGGTGGGAAAAATGTGAAGAGAGATTAAAATATTTTATCAAAATCATGTATATCTGTGCTCAGGCAATTATAGAACATAAAAGATTCTACACTGAACTATTGCAAGGCATAGATAAGTATAAGATAGTATAAACAAAAATTGAAAGATTAAGTAGCATGGTATAAAAATCACTTAGTTTAAGTGAAGAAAGTGTCAATTGATATACCAACTGGAAGAAGGGAAATACAAATGTAGTTAGTATGTGGTACACGATTGTTTCCCTATTTTAAGGGTTGCAAATTTAATTGGCTACAGATGTCATATAGTTTTCTTTACGGAATCAAGTAAACTTAATAGCATCTGATGTTTGTCCTCAGTGTCTAGGATAATGGATAATGGTGGAATGTGGTGAACTGAAGAGCAAGGTTTTTGTCTGAAAGGCATAGATACTTCCACTCCTCCGATGAGGTTATGATATTCCACTATTGTCATGGTTTTCACAAAGAAAAGCCCAAATGTGAAATCTATGCATTTTAAAATTGAAAAATAGTTATTTTTTATATTTAGTTTTAATTTTTAATAGACTATTTTTTAAAGGAGCAAAAATTGAGCAAAGGTACATTAATTTCCCACACACCCTCTGTCCCCACACAGCCACAGCTTCCCCCACTATCAACATCCCACACTGGAGCGGTATACTTTTGACCACTGATGAACCTACATTGACACCTCATTAATGCCAAGAGTTCATAGTTTCCACTAGGGTTTACTCTTGGTGTTGTATATTTTATGGGTTTGAACAGAGGTATAATGGCATATATCCATTATTATAGCTTGTACCAAATGCTTTAGCTGCCCTAAAAATCCTCTGTGTTCTGCCTCTTTAGCCCTTCTTTCTACTTAACCTTGGCAACCACTAATCTTTTTTGTCTCCATAGTTTGGCCTTTTTAAGAATGTCATTCATGTAGGTGGAGTGACACAGTAGGTAGCCTTTCAGATTGTCTTCTTTCACACAGTTATATACATTAAAGTTTACTTCATATGTTATCATGACTTGATAGTTTATTTCTTTTTTAGCACTGAATAATGTCCTGTTATCTGGGTGTACCATAGTTTATTTATCCATTCACCTACGAAAATACATCTTAGTTGCTTCCAAGTTTTGAAAAGTATGTAGAAAGCTGCTATAAATGTCTGTGTGCAGGTTTTTGTATGAACATACATTTTTAACTTTTTTGTGTGTTACTATCAAGGAGTATGTTTGCTGTATTAAATAGTAAAAGTATATTTAGTTTTGTAAGAAACCACCAAATTGTCTTCCAGAATGGCTGTATCATTTTGCATTCCAACCAGCAATGAATGAATGAGAGCTCCTGTTGCTTACCTCCTCACCTACATTGGTGTTGTGAGTGTTTTGGATTTTGTCATTTGCCAGAGCCAGCCGGCTTAAGTCGATCAGTACCTGAAAGAGGGGGGTGAAGCCTAAGGGAAAAAAGAGAAGACAGGAAAGATCTTTCCGGAAGGGCATACAGTCAGAGCTGCAACCCTGAGTTTATTTAGCATAGCCTTTTTATGTGATTTTTGAATACCATAATCAATCACCATGTTATCATAGCAAAGCACACTATACATATCTAAATCAATGCTTGTCAATTACATAAGATCCTACGTGTTCTTGTATCCATGGTAGTATAACATTCCATTACCTTAAAATGTGACTTTATGAGGCTTACCAAGGTGACCATTGTTTTAAACTCATCAGCCATACCATGGCTTTTAGCTACGTGACTTCTTCAGTGCCTCATAATGGCGTCTCAAAATGGCTCCAGACAGTCATAGCTTGCTGTTTTAATTTGCAATTTCCTAATGACATATGATGTTGAGCATCATTTCATGTGCTTATTTGCCATCTGTAGATCATCTTTGGTGAAATATCTATTCAGATCTTTTACCCATTTTTTAAATTTGATTGTTTTCTCATTGTTGAGTTTCAAGAGTTCCTTGTATATTTGGATAACAGTCTTTTTTCTGTTATGTCTTCTGCAAACATTTTCTCCCAACCTGTGATTTGTGTTCTAATTCTCTTGATATCGTCATTTGCAGAGCAGAAGGTTTTAATTTTATTAAAGTCCAGCTTATTAACTTTTTTCTTTCACGAGTCATGCCTTTGGTATTGTATACCAATAGTCATAGCCACACCCAAGGTCATTTTATATTTCTCCTATATTATCTTCTAGGAGATTTCTAGTTTTGTGGTTTGCATTAGTTCTATAATTCAAGTTAGTTATTGTGAAAGTGTAAGGCCTATGTCTAGATTCTTTTTTTTTTTTTTTTTTTTTTTAATTTGTGGGTGTTCAGATCCTGGTATTGTTTGCTGAAATTTTGCTGAAAGGACTGTCCTTACTCCTTTGTATTGCCACTGCACTTTTATCAAATCAGCTGGCTGTTCTGGTGGATTTATTTCTGGGCTGTGCCTTCTGTTCCTTTGATTTGTCTGTTCTTTTGCAAATACCACATTGCCTTGATTACCATAGCTTTCTGGCAAATCTCAAAGTGTGTAGTGTCAGTCCTTCAACTCTGTTCTCTTTCAATATTATGTTATTTATTCTAGGTCTCTTGCCGAATCTATCCATTCTAATGTTAAAAAATATTTTTTTTAATATCGTATGTGCCAAAATTGTATAGGCCAAATTCAATATCTTTGCAAGCTCTTTTTAGCCCACAGATTGCCAATGCGTGAAGCCTACATAAATATATCAACAGTGTTTTGAAAAGATTATAGAGAATTTCTGTTTAGTATTTGGTAGGAGAGTGAGAGGAAAATTTGGATTCTTTTCAAAACTACCATTTAGAAGGGATAGAACAGAACTGTTCACTTAAGAGTTGTCCTAGCAAGGCAGACACCAATGGTAAGAGCTTTTATTTACTCAAAACAGAAGCAGAGATTTTATCCACATAAAATTATAGTAGACCAGCCACCATGAAAACTACATCTAATGAAACAGATATCAAGAGAGACACTTAAGTTAGAAATTACTGCTAAAACCACACAGGAGATATATTGAAATATGCTAATTTGACAGAAACACTCTTTCTTTATCATTTTAATGTGGCCCTCTTATGTCATTTTCTAGATGGAAGCAATAACTCCTCGAATTGGCCATATCTCTACCTGCTCAGGCCCTTTAAAAAAATTTTACTTTTGCCCCACCCAGAATGCTTCCTCTGATCTTACACACGCTCTCTCTCTCTCTCCCACCCTGCTTCCTCCTTCCCTCCCTTTTTCTCTCACAACACGCACAAAATTAAACTTTATTTTCTTAAGTAATTGTTTGCTGATTCTCAAGATACCTTGTACTCATTACAGTTATGATCATCTTAATTGAACAGTTAATATTGTATTTATGTGTTTAATTCCAAGTCACCTATCAGACTAGAACATCCGCAATAACCAGAGCCATGAAAGATTTCTTCTCCAGTGTATCCCTTGTTTCTAATGACAGTATTTGCATGCAGTCAGAATGAGTTAATATTTGTTGACAGAAAACAAGTATGAAAGAATATATTGTTTGCCTTTGTGAACATATTACTTTTTGGAACAATAATAAGAAAACATTACATTTAAAGACGTGGTGGAAATGAAAACTGAGGAACTCTGGGAGTGGACTCAAGAAATCACTAATATTTTTACTGTTTTACTCTTAACAATGGCAAAAACAGCCCTTCAACTTCTAATTGTACTACCTTAACTTGAAGATAATTGCAAAATACAAACTAAGCAACAAGAAGTCATAACTAATTGGTCACTGTGGCGTGGAGCTGAGATTACTTCATTTTTTTAATACACCTCTACTTCTGTTAACATTAATGCAAGAATCACTTATTGAAAGCTTTCTTTGTTTATTTAGAATTAGTCACTCACTTTAAGTGTGTAGGTCCAGAATCGTGACGTGATGTTTTTTATACTATTAAAAAGCCCTAGATTATTATGTTGAAATTTTATTTTCTTGGAACTTCTAATAATATAACAAAATTGCAGTTTCACAGCTGTGATGGTTCCTCGGTTTCCATAGAACAGTTTTTTGTTGTTGTTTTTTGTTTTGTGTTTTTTGCTTTTTTTTAATAAAGCAAGGACTGAGAATACATCCATATTCAAACGTTCCCCTTGCATGATGGCTCAATTATTATTGTTGGTACTAATCATTTCAGTACTTGGCAAGACTCATTCATGCTGCAGGAAAGCAAACTTTCCCAGAAATCAAAACACCAAATGTTCTGAACAAAATAATTGGAAGATAGGGTCTCCTTAGAATCTAAAATTTTTACTTGACAGAACCTTGACAAATGTGAGTGGGTGTTTAATCAAAAGGATATTTGTCATGGAGCATAGCTCACAATTTTCAACACAGCAAAGGAAATATTTGGTTCCTATGGTGCAACTGGAGCTTAAATCCAGGCAGACCATTCCAAGTCTCTGATCCAGATTGATTTTTAATTCAGAAGTCAATGGCTTGAAGATCCAATTTCTGGTGTTCGTACTGATATGAAAGCAATGTCTTACTTTTCTACCACAGGCAGTGATGGTAGAACTGTCCATGACTACACATGTAATAAGAGGCAAGGCCAAGGGCCCGAATTGAAGAAATATGCAGTGTTCCTTTATGTATGTTTATGAAATGGAAATTATATCATCAGAGCCATAAACTTTATATTTAAATACACTCACCTTTTGAAAATAATGGCGAGAGAGAGAGAGAGAGAGAATGAATATGTGTATAATTTACTTTTTCTTGACAAACTTAAGTTTGTCAAACTTAACAGTTTTAGATAACTGGCACATCTTTGAAAATGCCCTTCATTAAGGGTGATATAGAAGACAACTTAAGGAATGTTTAAAGCTACTTATATCTTCTATTATAATCTGTCTGATTATTAGAGTAATGCTTTCTTTCTAACTTGTTTTTCTCCCTGTAAGTGTTTATATATCAGAGAAATCAAAAGCTATAAAAAAGAATAAATTAGGAAAACCCTATTTTTGAAAAACAATTATGCGTACATATATAATACAATGCAGATTTTTTTTAAACAAGAGCTTATAACTTATATTCTTATTATTTACATCTATCTGTTTGTCTATCTGTATTAATCATCTACCTATTCATCTTATTTTGGGAAAAACAAAAAAGTTTATAATCATTGAGCCCTTA
The DNA here is from genome assembly GCF_014176215.1 of Rousettus aegyptiacus. NCBI lineage: Eukaryota > Metazoa > Chordata > Mammalia > Chiroptera > Pteropodidae > Rousettus > Rousettus aegyptiacus. Next base: position 16,441,767 of record NW_023416285.1, read on the forward strand.
CTAGTAAATATCATGCACAATACTTAAAGCCTTATTTAAAATAATCCCAGCAGGTACTTTGTCTTATTTTAAATTGAGCATATATTAAAACACATAGTGGTCAGTTATTGTACACAGCAAGATAATGAAAGAATCTCAACTTGAATCCAGGATTTCTGAATCCTGAACCCATTTTCTTGATTGCTATATATTAGAGATAAAAAATGTACCTCATATGTATATTATTTTTTCTTTAATGTTACCTTCATATAACTCTTATTCCCATGAATGTAATATTGTTTTGTCTGGTTGATATATCAACTGAGTATCTCAAATAGGTTTTTCAAATTTTTCGATTTTTCACCCTAAGATGTATTATTATTGTCTCTAATCAATTCACTTAAGATCTGTCAGTGTGTTTATTGTCATACATAGAACCAACCAAGTTCATTGCTCTAATCTTATGATCTCCTATTCCTGATATGCTATCTTTTTCACCTTTGAACCCACTTTTTATTCCGCCTCCATCATTTTGTGACTTAATGCTACCCTTCTTTTCTAATGCTTCCTCGATAACCTAAACCTTAAGCAACTTCACTCTCTTCTGAAATTTTATATGCCATCTGCCCCAGAGACTGGAAATCATCACATCGTGCTTCCTATGTTAATATTTTTCTACAACTATATGCATGCCTAAATGTGTATATCACTGTGCTAGAAACTGAAATCTGAAAATGAATAAGATGCATTTCCTTCCCTTGATTTATTCCCAGATTGATGTCTATATGGTTTTTTCACTATACTTGGAAAATATGATTCCTACATTATACTGAGTTTTAAGGTTTACAAATTACTTGAATAGTACATTCTGTAAATTTTATTAGCCACCCTTTTATTACACCTACTCATCAGAAAATGATGAGTATATCTCACAATTAGACTAACTATATATTCAGTACCTGATACTCTTGTTGCCCAGCAAAATACCTCATACCATTTACTAGTGCCGGGACTTCAACCATGTGGAAGATAGAAAAGATCATCACCATACCAGTCCACACACTTCCTGCCCACTGCAGTTAGTATCAGACTCTCCAAGGAAAACATAACACAGTTGAGCTCTAGATGGAACCCCTTTACTCACATGAAGAAGAGAAAGAGTGAGATTGTTTCCAATATTGTACATTGGCCCCTCATGACTAGCAGCTGCTATCCACTATCCCTGCCCATTCCCTGCCCCCACAGATAATGCAGGGCAATTGGCCTCTGTTCAATCTCTAGTGCTACAGCAGAAGTACCCTTTCCCTTGCCCTATAGAGTCTGAAATGCTGAAAGCTGGGGGCTGCCTGAGAGCCCCTAGGTACATGATTGAGCAAAACAAAGGAACACTCACTGTGTATAAAACAGGGAAGGGATATTCTCACACAAGGCAATAAGCCTGCCACAGGCTATGTGGGCTTTTTATCATTTGGTGAGGAAGTGTTCTAGGTTCAAGCTCATTCTTTCATGACTGAGTGAGAGGGTCAAAAGACCGAATGCATGCCTTTCCTAACACTTGTACTATATGGAAAATATATTTTTAAAAAAATACAGATAGATTAACCCAAGTGGAAATGGTAAATAATTTGTTTTAATTATGTATGAACAAGCTACAAGTGGCATACTTAGATGGATCAACCATTCCCTCATATCTACTGCACACTATTAGGGATTCCTGTTATGTTGAACTTAGATTCTCTTCTTTAAAAAGAAAAAAAAAAGACACAAAACATAAACTGGATTTTGTTAGCATGCTGCATTTTTATTGGAATTCATGACTATGAGATAATCACTTATAGAATAAATATCCTGTTGAATATCTATGAAATTTTGCAAGCAATGGTGGCCAACTAATATTATATGTGTTTAAATGACAGTCCAACTTCAATCATGCTTTGTCATTTGTCTAAATTTTCTCTTTGGTATAGCAACTTTTCTTCTATAATTGAAAGTCTGTCCATCTTTGAGACAATAAAGAAATATCTTCTACTTGAACATATCATATCACATGCTAATATCTGCAGTGGAATTAAGAAGAAAGCAATAAAATTACTTGGATGAATAAAACAGTTTTAGATGCAGGTACAAATAACTCATCAGCATTACATTTGTTTCTGCGCAATCTCTTTATCATATATTCTTCCAATGTACTATATACACTGACCATTGAACAACATGAGGGGTAGGGATGCCAACTCCCCATGCTGCTGAAAATCCACATATAACTTTTAGATCCCTAAAAACTTAACTACTAGTAGCCTATCATTGACTGGAAGCCTTACCAATAACATAAACATTCGATCAGCCGTGGTGTTTATACTATATGTATTATGTATGTAGTCTTAAAGTAAACTAGAAAAAAAAAATGTTACTTAGAAAATCATAAGGAAGAGAAAAATTACAATATTTATTGAAAACAAAAGTTCACATATAAGTAGACCTGTGCAGTTTAAACTCATGTTGTCCAAGAGTCGACTGTATTTAAAATAGCACTTAGTGTAGTGGATATATTATTTTTCTATTGGTGCATAACAAATTAAAAACAAACTTAGTGATTAAATGCTATACACTTTTTGAGTTTCTGTGGGTGAGAAGCCTAAGCATGACTTTGCTCTGTTCCAGATCTCAGTCAGCTGCAGTCAAGACATTGGCCAAGTGGCATAATAATCTGGATGCCTGACTGGGGAAGCAACAGTTCAGTCACACTGAACATCCATCTCCTTGTGGTTATGGAATTGAGAATCCACTTTCTTGCTCACTGTTAGCTGAGGGTCATTCTCAACTACTACAGGTCACTCAAAGTTCCTTGCCACATGGTCTTCTCATGCCATGGCAGCTTACTTCCTGATGGCCAGGAAGAGAATCTCTCTCTCTAGTCTCCGAAAATGGATGCATTTATAACAATATGATCATGAGGATAAAACCCTAACACCTTTGCAATATGGCATAACCTAAACAAGAGAAAGACATCCCTTCACTTTTGCCATATTTTTTTGGTCCTTTTCACTGAAGGAAAGAGGATTATACATGGGGTATCCATCAAAATTGATTTTCTTTTGTCACAGAGGAAAAGTTAAAAAAAATTGGTCTATGAAGTTTACTACTCTTCTTAGTGAATCTTTGTAGTCTAATTTACTTAATTTTTCTATATATCTCAAACTGGACATTAGTCTGTTTAACCATCAGAGAAAAGGACTATTAATTAGTGAATATTTTTTAAAAAGCCAAGCGCCTATTTTTCCCCCTAATATTGACCTTTTAAAATGAAGACTGTAATTTGACAGATTTTAACTGGATCAGACAAATAGTCTTTTTCAAGACTATATTTTAACTCACTCTCACACATTCTGTTTATGCACATCTTAATTAGCCAGGGGATGAGTGGCTAGAAAAATATATGGTTTTAAGATTTTAGAACACAAAATATTAGTATGTCTGACTGGGAAATCTGTTTTTCATGAGAGATTACCTGCTCACCAAATAAATTCCTTACTATATATCTATCATGGCCTTCAATTTTCCAACAGAATAGCCTGATTCATCACTGTTACGCCAGTGACACCCTCCTCTATCTGTTGTTGCCTACCGATTCCCCCGGGGAAAGTCTGATACTTCAGGCTTATATGGAAGATATTAAGTTTGGTATTACAGAATTTCTTGCGCCTAGTAAATACTAAAAGAGGGGATATGCATTGATTGCCTATTCATACAGGAATTTTAGACACTTAAAATATAAAAGGATCTCAGAAAATTTATTGTCAAACTTTATTTTATTCATGATGAAAATGATGCCCAAAGAAGAAACATGATATGGCTCTGTCACCCAAACAACCAAACCAATTAATTAAAAGGGTCAAACATAAGTTTTCTAACTTCAAAGCAGTGTTTTTACCCTATATTAAGCATTCTATACATATATTTCAAGCCAGGCCATACAACACAAATTATAGTTCCGATGTTTTAATGACAAAATGATCCTGTTACGTGATGGTTTTTCTTTCCTTTAAATTTTAGTTACTCTAGCACTTCATTTCCTTCTGGATCAGTTTATCCCTTTCAGTTTAATCCTTTTCCTTCCCCTTCTATTTGTTCTTTCAATCGTGTATTAAATAGAAATGATTTAAATTATTGTATTGATCATCAAATAGTTTTACCAAAAGAGAGACCAATTCATCTTCTACCATCGCCTCCATCTCTATTTTCACCCCTCCTTACCTATTTTCACTCACACACCATTAACCCCTATTGTCTGCTCTGGTTTTGAAAACCAGCCTCCTGAGGATCTGGGCATGGAAATCATAAGCACTCGATATTCTGTCATCTGACTCTTGGTGAGGCCATGTGTGATGAAGAATGGTTCTGGTAAAGACAGAGGTATGAACAATTCGGAGTTACACCAGTATGTTTTCATTTAGTCATTTGGACATGGGTTCAATGGTTGGAGAAAGTATCTATGGGAAGGAGATACAACAGGAAAATTTCAGAAATTCTCTTGTCCTCATGAAATATATATGCTAGTTTGGGAGGTAGTTAACCAACAAATAAAAATAAATGAATATATAATGCAGTGTTAAATAAAGACAATACTATGAAGAAAAGTACGCAGAAAAATGAAATACTGAGTAAAATAAATTGACAGAATGTTTTAGATACTATGTTCTGAGAAAGTTTGCTAAGAAATGAGTTTGGGCAGGGACCTGAACAAAGAGACCATTTAATAATTTTGAATGGGACATTTTCTAAGTAAGAGCAGCAATGTGAAGGTCTCAATAAAAGAATGAGCTATTTGATTTGAGATAAAATAACTAAGGCTTAGTGATGGGACATGCAACAACATGGTACATATGGACCAATGTATAAAATAGGGATGAATTACATAAACATAATGATCAGCAAAAAAAAATTACTATGAGTTTATTTATATGAAGTTCAAAAACAGGCCAAGTTATGGTGTTAGAATAATGCTCGCAGGGAGAAATGAACAAGTAGGAGGGGTCCTTCCTGAGGGATTTTTAGTTTTTCATTTTTTGAACATGGAATATTCTCTTTGTGAAAACTTATTGAGCTGTACACTCATAATTAATGCTTTTTTTCTTTAGCAATTTTACTACAATAAACATATTTTTAAAAATCAAAATGCCAGTGGATGGAGATAAGCCACATTCTGGGGAAAACAAATGAAAATAACCGAGTTAGAGAAGCCCATCAATCTAGATTCTACAATAGGAAGACTATACTGTAGTAGTTCAACAGATATTCATTAACACATATTAAGTGATAGATGTTCTTCCAAAAACCAACACTGTTCAGACTCTCACTGGGAGAAGCATACGATGGAGATTGGGAAACAGACCAGACAATTGGAATAAATTTTATAAACAGCAAAATTTTCTAAAATAGTGACATTTATATTGTTCTGTGGAGCATACTATAAAGCTCTTATTTAATAGAAAACTCAGAGTACTTATAAGGTGAGTGAACGTTTGTTTCATTACGAACTTCATGGATACAGTTATTCATAGGTTACTATGTTATTCCACTACTTAAGGTCCCTGTTTTATTACTGAGTGATTCAAAAAGGAGTTGGAGGACCGCGATGAACGTAAATGTGGCACAGCATGTCTTCAGTGACAACACACATTTGTCATATGAGAATGCCAATAACTAATGTGATCAGATTTATACTTTTAAAGATAGTATGTAGAAGTAGATTTTGAAATGGTGGCTAGTAATTCTAGCACCACTTAATTATCTTTATTTATCAGTAAATGCTGTGTTTTCAACAGTGTACGATCTCTCTGCCTCTAGTTTTCAAACTCTGATATTTGCTAATCTACCTCAGTGCATTCTAGACATTTCATTTTCAGAATGATAGTTGTCTTCAATTTTTCTTAAAACACTTGCTTAAACTTCTGAGGTTTTATTTGAAGTATTCTCAATATGACAGAAACTATGTTTCTTTTTTAATTTGTAAATATATTTTTAAATTAAAGTTGACATGCAATATTAAGTTAGTTTCAGGTGTACAACATAGTGATTAGACATTTATATAACTTACGAAGTGATCACTTCAATAAATCTAGTACCCATCTGACACCATACCTAGTTATTATAATATTATTGACTACATTCCTTATGCTATTCTTTATATTCCCATGACTGTAACTACCAATTTGACTTCTTAATCCCTTTCCCATTTTCATCCATACCCCCCAATGCCCTCCCATCTGGCAACCATCGAAATGTTCTCTGTATCTGTGAGTTTGTTTCTGTTTTGTTTGTTTATTTTTTTGTTCTTAAGATTTTGCATACAAGTGAAATCATATGCATTTGTCTTTCTCTGTTTGACCTACTCCACTCAGCACAATACCTTCTAGGTCCGAATGGAAAGATTTCATTATTTTTTTTATGGCCAAGTAATATTCTATTATATATATGTACCACCTCTTCTTTATCTATTCATCCGTCAGTGGAAACTCAGTTTGCCTCCATATCTTGTCTATTGTAAATAATGCTGCAATGAACATATGGATGCACGTGTCCTTTCAAAATAGTGTTGTGGGTTTCTTTGGATAAATACCCAGAAGTGAGATTACCGGGTCCCTCTTTATCTCTTGTTATGGCCTTTGTTTTAAAGTCTATTTTGTCTGGTGTAATATTTTTATTCTAGATTTTTTTTAATTTCTATTTTTATGAAGTATCTCTATGCATTCCTTTACTTTCAGTCTTTGTCTCTTTTGATCTGAAGTGAATTTCTTGTAGGCAGTATATGTAAGAGCCTTATCTTCTTATCCATTTAGCCACTCTATGTCTTTTGATTAGAGCATTTATCCATTTACATTTTAAGTAATTTTTGATAGATATGAAGTGATTGTCATTTTATTACTCATAATTTTGATCTTTTTTTTTTTTTCATTCTTTTTCTTAAAGAAGTCCCTTTAGTATTTCTCGTAATGGTGGTTTAGTGGTGACAAACTCCTTTAGCTTTTTGTCTGGGAAGCTCTTTATCTATTCTTAAATTCTAAATGATAACTTTGCTGAGTAGAGAAATCTGGGTTGTAGTCCCTTGCTTTTTACCACTTTGAATTTTCATGCCAACCTCCTTTGGCCTGCAAATTCTCTGTTGAGAAATCAGCTGACAATCTTATGGGAGGTCACTTATTTTTTTGGATTGATTATTTTTTCTTGTTGCTGTAGTGATTGAGTGCTTTCTGCTACCTTATCTTCCAGATTGCTGATTTGATCCTCAGCTTCATCTAACTTGTTTGTGTATTCTTCATTTCTGTTGTAGTCTTTATTTCTGACTGGTTCTTTTTTTGTGGTTTCTTTGTCCTTTTTAATGCTTGCTATTTATTTCTTGACATTCTCACTAAGTTCTTTAAGCATCCTTATAATCGGTGTTTTGAACTCTATGTCTGGTGGACTGCTTGGCTCCATTTCATTTAGTTCTTTTTCTGGAGTTTTCTCCTGTCCTTTCATTTGGGACATGTTTCTTTGTCTTCTCATTTTGCCTGCCTCTCTGCGTCAATGTCTATGTATTAAGTAGATCTGCTATGTCTCCCCATCTTGGCAAGGTAGCCTCATGTAATGCATGTCTAGTGGGGCCCAGTGGCACAGTCTTTCTTTTTTTTTTCTTACTTTTATTATTATTATTATTGTTATTATTATTATTATTATTATTTTTGCATTCAACATTTTAAGGCACAGTCTTTCTTATCACCTGAGTTGGTTGCTCTAGGTGTGTCCCTTGTGTGTGTTGTGTTTACCCTCCTGTTGTAGTTGAGCCTTAATCGCTGGTGGTGTGTCCACGGGAGGGATGGACCCTCGGGCTGACTGGATCAAAGGACTGGCCATGACGAAATCATTCAAGATGTTGTGTTGGGGTTGACTTCATGAAGCAGTGAGCTATGGTGCCTGCTGAGACCACCTTTTGGGTTTGCTACTTGTGGGGCTAATGGGGTGGTGCTCTGTTGCGATCTGAAGCTGGCCATTAGGTGCGTTGGCTCTGTGGCCTGTTGGGAGTGGTTCTAGTACAGGCCAAGAGCAGCCACTGCCTGTGACCAGCCCCAGGCCACATGGTAGAAGCTATAAAGCAATCTGTGTTTGGTAGCTGCCTATACTGGACCTGGAAGCATGTGGGAGAGGCCACAGTGCAAACTGAGGTTAGCTGCCAAAAGTGCTGGGCCTGGGACAGCTCAGCAAAAGGCCCATGGCACTTCAAGGCCTGCCAGCACCTGCTGGCTCTCTGTAAGGCTCAGCTGCTGAAAGAGCTTCTGGCAGTACTCAAATTGGGTGGAGCGGTGTCTTAGGGAGTCACCAGGTTGGGGTGAGTGGACTTCACCAGGTTAATGCAGATTCAGATTTGGTGCCAGAGCTGAGTGTGGGGCCACTCAGCAAAAGGCATAGAGCATACTTAAACCAACTACCATCTGCCCGAGGCCCTTGGACCCCTGGGAATTTGCTAAGAAAGACTGCAGCACAGACCAAATCTGGCTGCCTGCCACCAAAAGAGCCTCCAGCTCCGTGCGAGCTGGTTGGGGTGAGGTTTCAGGGAGTCACCAGGGTAGAGTTCACTGGGCCAATTCAGATTCAAATTTGGCCTGTGGAGGAAGGGCTCAAGACAGCAGAGATGGCGCCTATCTGCTGGCTACACAGGAGGAGGGCTTAGTTATAGGACTTCCATTCAGGCAGTCTTTGGATGCTTCTCTAGATTGATTGTTCCACAATTTAGTTGTTATTTTGATGTGGTCATGGAGAAGGTAATCACAGCATTTACCTACTCGGCCATCTTGTCTGGAACTCCTCCCTATTATAATCTGAAAACAGTGATGTATACTGTCTTGTCTTCCAATAATTTATTGTGTTTAATTATTATTTTAATATATTATTTAAAAATTTGTGAGTTGGATTTGAGTTCACATTTTGTATTAAATTCACATTTCTATCATTTATGTTTCAGCACTTTTTTGTACTCAATTTTGAATAAAACCAACTAGAAGATTACATGCATCTACAGATATAATGGCAGAAATTCATTAGGGATAAACTTAAACAACTTAAGCAAACAATCTCTTTAATTTTTTATCTATTAGTTCATAGATTTCTATCTTCATTTGAAGTTAGATTACAGTTAAAACTTGTTTATAATAATAGATTGTCTAAAAAATATCCTTTTGGCTTCTTCTAACTCTGGTTTTATTATTCTGAACATTTAGCAGAATATTCACAGTTATAATTAGGCTAACAAAAGAAGTTCTTTTTTAAAGAACTTGAAGTTCATAACTTTAAAATCTTACATCAGCTTGAAAGCTTGGGATAAAGACATATTTCCAAGATAAGTAATAAAACAGTAATACAATGGGCATATTTCCAGGGTAGAGTAACAGACATTAGAAGAGAAACTTTTAGACTTAGATAATACAAGAAATATACTTTAAAGCCATTATTATCTCCAACATATTATAAGTAATATTTTATATTTTCTCAGAATTTTTTATAAGCCCAATTCACCTGTGCTAATGTACTCTTGGACATGCTTCTAACTTATGTGGTGTATAAAATATAGTTTTAAATTTCTCCCTATCTTTATTCTCAGTCCCCATACATTTGTTACTATTGAGGCTAATAAGGAAAGCTGGACATACAGAGGAGAATGTCTTTGCTATGAAGATCTCCCAAATATTAGCCTTAATAACCCTTTTAAATGTATGTTTACAATTGAGTCTCAATGCATTCATTTATCTAGAGTAATCCAAAACAAAAGACATAAATGAGCTAAAATCATTGATTTTCATTTCCTTTCCATTATAGTAAGCAAAGGACTAGCTTCTGTCTTTGGATGGAAAGCCAAGAGCTACACTTTCATAAAACATTTTTGTTTTTTTCTGAAATAATTTTGCAATTCATTCAGTGACATTTTATTGATCACCTTCTATTTCTAATTTACTGTCCTAAACTGATACTTGAAAAGCAAATGAGAAAAAAGTAGCCTAATGGGGGCGTAAGCCAGCTATGCAGATGAGGGACTTGAATCTTTTCAAGTGACCTATGGATTTTGCTAAACTGACTGTTACTATGGTTACCTTCAGAGAAACATTCAAAATTAAAAAGAAAAACAGAAAATAGGCTATTTGCCTTTTCTGTTGCCATTAATTATATTAATTACTTGTCTCCTTGTTATGATTGACAAAAAAAAAGAGATACTCAAGAAGAGAATATTTGCTTTTTTAAATGAAGAGTAAAAGAAGAGAATTAATACCTCTTAATGAACATTTGAAAATTTATTATGTGTAGGAGGATGTAGTTCTACATCAAAGCTATAGTTCTGATCTAGCTAATTCAACAGCAGACCCTACAGCAAATGCAATCATAAGATTTCTACCCTGTGTATCAGTTAGATTTTGCTTTATAATAAAAGGTCAACACAGTTTAGCTATTTATAACAACTGAATTAATTTCCATTGTTGCATAACAAACTACCAGAAATATAGCAACTTAAAACAACACAATATTATTATGTTAAAATTTTCATATGTCAAGAGTCCAGCATATTCTGTAGATCACATAAAGCTGAATCAAGGTATTGGGTGATGGTGTCCTCAATTGTAGACTTGAGTTAGAAATTATCCACTTTCAAGATCTCTCAGGTTCTGGGCAGGATTTATTTCCTAGTGGATGCAAAATCAAGGTCCCCATTGTCCTAACTATTGGCTGCTTACTGCTTTCAGCAGCTAGAAGTTGCTCTCAGGTCTTTGTCGTGCAGTCTCCTCTGTCTTAGCCATAAAGAATCTTCCCTGAGTTGAAATCCTTGCATGTTTTTATTCTGTCTAGCATTCTTTTCTGATAGAGTCCAGAGACAACCTCTAAAGGGCTCATATGATTAGGTTCAGCTTATCAGGTAATCTCCCTGTTTTAAGTCAACTGTGCCATATAACGTAACCTAATCATGGAAGAAAAGCCCATCAGATTCACAGTCCCAGTGATAATGGAGTGTATATATATCAGACAGGTGAGAAATCCTGTCCACCACAACAATTTATAAATCTCATGAACCTGCTGTGCTGGGCTCAGCCAGGTGATTATTCTGGGATGGGATATTATTGACTGCTCTCAATAATGTCAGTTATGCAGCTTCAGTTATGCAGAGGACATTAGGCTGGGGCTGGGAGTTTTATGATGGTCTTGTATGGAAGAGTTGCATGGACAGAGCAGTAGGGGCTCCTCTTCATCGTCCATTGAGGCAGTCTACTGCTTGTTATCATGGTAATGGTCAGAGTTCTGAGTGGGAGCTTAAGCGTGTGAAGCCTCTTGAGGCTTAGACTCTGAATTTGCACATTTTCCCTTCTACCACTCTACGGCCAAAGCAAATATTAGGCCCTGTCCAGATTATAGAGGTGAGATAGTAGACTACATCATTGAGAGATGGAAAGAATCTATAAATCTATTTGATATATACTACACTTGAGTCTTTCTAGATGAGATTAATAGGACAAAGAAAAAAAAATAATGTAAGAGAGAATATATATTCATAAATACACAATTAGTTAACATTTATGTCATTTATTTCAAGAATCTAGACTAAAATTATACAGTCAAGATTTTTGGATTGGAGGATCTAGGGAAAAAAAATTAAATTTTAGAAGAGTTTGATAAAATTGCAAAAGTTATCTTTTGCAGCTTTCTTGGTATAAGAGGATAGGTAAAAGGAAGGCTGGAAGTAAAAATGAGGTAAATTTTTAGCTGAAACTAAATTTATTTATTCTATATTAACTTTGCTTTGACCAAAATCTTCATGTATTAAAAGGTGGAATAAAAATCGTTGACTTATCTTTCATATTTTGTTCTCTAGTGAGCTATTCATATACAATAAAGATAAAACCCACTAACTATGCATTCCCAAAAACCACTGTTTTAGCTTTTATAAATATTTCTATTTCTATTTATTAAAGAAGTTTGAAGGAAATTTGAAAAACCTAAATCGACTTTTTTTCATCTATTCAGGATTTGTTACTTGTCAACTTTCCTTGCTTTTCACAAGCTCACAGGAAGATAACAGATAAAAGAACTGAATGAGACATCTGTTAATTCATAGGACCCCTGTTGTCTATCTTAGACAATGACATTCAATGTATAGTATGTTCTCAAGGGGAAACGGAACATCTATTCTCTGTAATCAATATTGGCCTAATTATACTATGATAAACATGGATATGTTGGTTGCTTTAAAGAAAACAATGGTTGACTAGTTTTCCAGTGACAGCAGGAGATTTTCTTAGAAGACAGGCTGGAGGAATGGCTTCAACCCTAGCATGAATCAGGTCTTATTAAAATTGAGGTTTAGAGAGGTTAGGCTTTCTAAATTCCAGGATTATAATCAGACCCTGATTAAAGTTTGACTCCCCTTTCATGATGCTTCTCAAATAGGCTGCACAGCTCTCTTAAATTCATTTCACTAACTCTACTTCTATAGCTTTCAGAGGAGTAGAGAGGGCATGTGCTTTGTTCAAACATGCAGATGTTCAGAGAATATCTAAATTTCTCATAATTTTAAATAAATGTCTATTACTAAATATGCTTTGAGAGAGATGGTATTGAAATTCTACTTTTTTGATTCTGAATAAGATTTAGCAAAACAAAATCAAGAGATCAAAAAATTCTGTTACTGAATGAAATAAATCTTGCAGGAATCTTTCTGTACTCTCGTTATCTAAACCATGTAATTTGATGCCTCCTAGCTCCTGAAAATGTCCAGCATAATACATTTTCATTAAGAAGAGATCAGGTTTGAGAATTTAGAGATACAGATTCTTATTTTGGTATTATTCATTCAACTGACAAGTAGTTTTTGCGAACCTAAGTACCTGACATTGTTCTAGAGATTGGGAATATAGTAGTAACCAAAATAACATTTTTTGTCCAAAGGTGTTCATATTTTATTTGAGGAAGGAGAATGATAAATAATTAACAATTCAGTATTAATCAATATTAACTAACATTAATATCAAATGGTGATAAAATAAAGGAGGATACAATATACATTATCAGAATCCCATTCATGTGTCAGTACTCACTGTTTCCATTTACATGGATCTAAAGGCTTCCTAGTGTGAAACTATATGACTGAGATCTTTTTCTGGCTGCCCAAGTATGTAGGACTTACAAAGGAGAGAGACAGAAAGCTAAGGATATAATGCTGTAGGAGAAATTCTTTTTCCATGGTGTAAAGAAAAGTAACTAAATACCCCTGCCTCGTCTTCTCTCAGGTAGGTTAACTCTGATGCTTACTCCATGAAGTCTCCTGAGTTCAGCAGGAGTTTCTCATGGCAGTAGCCTGCTTATTAATACACGTCGTGTTGACTACTTTCTCTCCTCTGCTTGACTTCCAAACTCCCAATCGTGTTCTCCCTGGGATCACCTCTCAATAACAACTTACGTTCAAATCCTTGTCTCAGGGCCTGCTTTTGGAGGAATCTAATATGTGACAAAGATTAAGAGAAAACAAATGGTAGTAATATTCACCATAATGTGGCCAAAGGATACCTTTTTTATGAGATATTATTTGTTTAGACATTTGAATTAAGAGGAGAGAGGCATTTGGACATAGGACAAAAGAAATGTTCAGACTGAAGAAACACCGGTCCAAAATCCCCTGAGTTGGAGGAAGAGCAAAGGCTGTAGTTTAGTGTGTGAGCAAGGAAAGTATGGGTAGAAGAAGACATCTTAGTTTATTTAGGCCGCTATAACAAAAATACCATAAACTGGTTGACTTATAAACAACAAATATTTATTTCTCAGAGTTCTGGAGGCTGGGAAGTCCAAGGTTCCGGTGTTGGCAAATTTGATGTCTGGTAAGAGCCCACATCCTTGTTTACAGCGAGCCATCTTCTCACTGTGTCCTCACATCACAGAAGACGGGACGCTCTCTTGGGTCACTTCTACAAGGGCTTCACCCTTATGACAATCACCTCCCAAAGCTTCTGCTTCCTAATACCATCTCCCTGGGGGTTAGGATTTCAACATATGTATTTTGGTGGGATGCAAATATTCAGGCTATAGAAGAAAATGTTAGGGGAGAATAAAAAAGCCATTTTAGGCATTTGAAGAAACTGGAGTTTTCTCTGAGTAAAATGGGAAACTGCTGGGAAATTTAGAGCAAAGAAGTCACATGATTTGACTTGTAAATTTTCTTAAAAATTACTCTGGCTGCTTAGTGGTGAATAGGATATGAAAGACAAAGGTAAAGCAGGGAGACCAGATAAGAAGTGAGAAATGATGCTGATAAAGATGATGTATGGCGGAGGTGACAGATAATGCTGGCTTGGACCAGGAGGGTAGTGCCAAGGTAGTGAGAAGGAACCATGTTCCGAGAATATTTCAGACAGAGAGTTGACAGGGTATGATGATTGATTAGACCTGATATATAAAAGAAAGTGAAAACTTAAGATAGTTTCAAGAGTTTTGTGTTGAATGACTGAAAGAATGGAGGTTTCTTTAATTGAAATAAGGAAAACTAGGAGAAGAACCATTTGGCAGGAAGGGTCAAGAGTCTGGTTTAGAGATAATTTTGAAATGCCTATTAGACGTCTAAGGCTTTGCTACCACTTCACTGCACAATAATAAACTAGATATGTAACCAGCAAAAATCTGCTTTAGCATATGTCAAATGGGAGGAGTTCGGCTCCTGGTCTAAAAGAGCAATGTGTGATTTTTCAGGCCAAACCGTAGGCAACTACAAAGGCTTTCCATGGCAAGCCCGATGGGAGAAAGCTGCCCTCCACACACCAGACTAAGTGCACAGCCGTTGCACTGCAGGCTCTGGTAGGGGCTGCCGTCAAGGACTCAGGCACCTCTGGCTGGCCATGCTCTTCTCATAGTCCTGTGTGTACATAGGAGCTCAGGTGCCTTCATTCAGAGATCTCTTCATTTAAGACCTCCTCCTCAGGCACCTCTGCCAAATCTGCTATGGGGGAAGGGAGAGGAAGTCCTTGACTCCTAGTTCTGTCCCATCAAGGGTCCATAAAACTGCAGGAGCCGTTTATTTGGTGTCCCTCGATAGTGAGACAACCTTCACCTCTGTGCTGATCCGCCTGACCCTGAACCACTGCGCTCCTTCTTCCATAGGGGGAATGAAACAAGGGGTAGCTGGCACTTTTTCACTTTAGCCTCTTGTTTATACTCTGCCAGGAAGTGATTAAAAGCTGAACTGTTTTTAACCAGCCACTCCGACACCTAGCCACTCAGTTTTCTCTAGCTCAGCTGAGCCCCTGGCATTCCAACAGTAGCTTCAGGATTGCCATAAACATGTTGGTATGCATGTTAACTTTGCAAGGAAGAAAGCAGGAGGATGATCTGTGAAGCATGTCTTAAAATGACACTGACTTAGGAAAGACAATGTTTCCATTTATACACTTATGATTTATGTTACAACTCAATCCAAATTATAAATTATCTTAAAGATACTTTTTAAAGAGTCCTTCACCTCTACTTCTATACTACACCCCAGCAGTGCCAATTAATTATACATCCATTCTACAAATATTTATCCAAAAACTATTAGATGTCAAGAATGCAGTGGTAAGTTAAAGAGCCAGACTTCCTGTGAGAGAGCACTCTGTCTTGGTGAGGCAGACATTAAACAAATAATAACAAAAATCAAAACATAATTTAAAGGAAATTGTATGGAGTATGATAAAAGAATAAAACAGAAAAAATATTTCGATTTGTGGTGAGGGTGTGGAAGCCACATTTGTGGAAACATTTAACTTGAGACTGAGAGAGATTATGGGAAGGGGTCAGCCCAGTAAAGGGTACAAGTGTTGATTCGGTCTTGGGTGCACGGATCTGGGGTGGGGCATAGTTCAGAGAAAGGTACAGTATGAAAAATTAATTTGAAAATGTTTGAAAAGCTAAAGTGGCATATAAGCATAATTATTATTATTAATCATTACCATGATGTCTAAATGTCAGGAAAATTAATCTCTGGCTGAAAGCATAAGTAACAGAGAAGCTCCAAACACAACCACATAACTATAATAAGTAGTTCAGCGTTGTTTCTCAGAATACATTGGTTCACTGCAAGCGGCCGGAGAAAATAGTAAAGGTGCTGAGACCTAGAAGAAGCAGGTAATGTGTGGGCAGATGCAGTTGCTGATGCTCAAGAGGTCATTCCAGTGGCCAATACTTCTATTCAGGGATCCTAGTGGCAAGTAACAGTGTCATCTACACAGCATAGCACGGTTGCATTAGCCCTGGGAATAGATCCATAAAGCAGTCAGGTAGCATCAGAACTATCTATCAACTTGTGGCAGGGGTGGGGATTCACTCGTAGAACATGTCTTCTGCTCAGGTCTTGATGTCACCTATTCAAACTATAGCAGGTCCTTGGATAACGTCATTTATTATAACATTGATGAGAAAAAAATAATCAAATCCCAGCCTGGCCCACTGTCCCTGTGGAGTCTGCACATTCTTCCCAAGTCTGCATGACTTCTCCCACGACTTCTGTTTCCTCCCACATTCCAAAGATGTTCATGTGAGGTGAATGGGTGAGTTCAGGGTTCCCAACCTTTAGACCGTGGACTGGCACTGGGCCATGGCCTGTTAGGAACCAGGCCGCATAGCAGGAGGTACATGGCGGGCAAGCGAGTAAAGCTTCATCTGTATTTGCAACTGCTCCCCAGCGCTAGCATCACCACCTCAGCTCCACCTCAGACCATCAGGCATTAGATACTCAGGAGCACCAGTCTCTGGTGCCAAAAAGGTTGGGGACTGCTGGTCTACATCGCCCTAGTCTGAGTGAGGGTGGAAGTTTGTGTAAGTGGCCCTAAGATGGAATGGTATCCTGTCCAGAGTGGGTGCATGCCCACCTTGTGCCCTGAGCTGCCAGGATAGGCTCCCACTACCCATGACCCTGAATTAGAATCATTAGGGTGGAAAATCATTACCTGACTTGTTCTTATTTATTTTTCTTAAATGTATGTATAGTTCACATTTATTTCAATGGTTAATATTAGAAGTGTTTCTAGTTTTTATTCAAGTTTGATGATATTTTTGTGACCAGAAATATGCCATAGGAACTGAACTCTTGCTTTTATCAATTAGCCTATGGTAGAATTGGTTTCACTATATGTTGTTTCACTAAAGTCAGTTTCCAAGAACCTTTTGATGATATTAAGTGAGGACTTACTGTACTAGGAATTGACTCCCAAATCCTCTTCTGGTTCTACCTGTCACCTGTTGGAATGGGCATTCCATAACACTTCCTTTCATCAATTCCTCATTATTTTCTTTATTTGTCTTACAGTCCTTTAGGGATTGGTTTATGCCAACATCTTCAATTTTATTTCTGACTACTCCTGTACTTCTAAGGTAGCATTTTTGTCATGCACAACTCCTTTTCATTCTCAACCATGCTGTGTTTGGTCTGAAGCCTGGAACATTACACATCCTCCTCTCTGCCAACAATATTTTCCCCTTGCATCTCAAATTTCCACTTGACTTTGATTTATCAATTTAGATAAATGAAGTGGACTTCAGGAAATCCATTCGGATCCCAAGTCTAGATGAGATATACTTGTTCTGTGTGCCCACAGGAGTCTATGCATCTTCTCTAGATTGTAATTACATTGATCAGGAATTGGAATTATAGACAAATAGCATCCACTCCAGCTCATTTTGATAAAATGTAGTTTTAAAACATGTCTTCAAATACTTTGACACTCCCATAGAGGTGGGTTTATTGTTCTTTCTCCTTGAGCACTGCAGGCTGACTATGGTGGCTCCCTTCAGTAAAAGGAAAGTGCCAGGTGTGACACCACACGACCGCTGACACGGTGTCAGAAAAGGTGACGCAGGTTCCACCTTGTGCATTGAGGTTGGCAGAGTTCTGAACTGGTCCCCCAAGATTCCCTGACCTAACCCTGAGGACACCTTCCTCAGGGTTATGCTATGTTTCATAGAAAAGGAAATTTTTCATATATAATTAAGGGTACGTATCATTTGACTTTTTGTTAAGCAGAAGGGAGGTTACCCGGGTAGGCCTGACCTGATCACATGAGGCCTTTAGAAGCGTAAAGATTTCTCTGGCTAGTGGCAGTGTATTAGAGGTTTGAGGCACAGTGAAGATTTGCAGTGAAGGGATGTGATCCTACCTGAGAGGTTGTGAGGGCCTGTCCGGGGCCTGTGAGAGGACCCAGAGCAAGGAACTGTGGCACTTCCGGGAGGTGAGCACAGGCCCCAGTAACAACCAGGAAATGCGGTTCTGAGTCCTTCAACTGCAGGGGACATAATCTTGCCAACAGAACAGGGTTGGAAGCAGATTCACCCTCAAAGTCTCAAATGAGAATGCAGCTGGCCAACAAGATGAGTGTGAGACCCAGACAGAGAACCTAGCTGAGCCTCCCCAGACATAGTGAGATATTAATATCAGAGTAGTAATATGTATAATCATACAGTGGATATATATTTTACAGAATAATAAGAATAAATGGGTGTTATGTTGAGCCAGTAAACTTGGAGTAATTTGTTACACAGCAATAGAATGCTAATACTATTGTTTCCATTTAAAAACTCTGAGGATCCCAAAATAACCATGTTGGGAAGAAGCTCGGGACACATTGAGGGAACATATGTAGGAGCCCTAGATGAAAGTCACAGCTGAGGTCCCAGGTGACAGCCAGAATCAAAGCCAGACTTGTGAGTAAAGACATCTCCTCATGATTCCATCCCCCTGACAGAGAATGACGAGCCATTAAATCTCAGTTGAGTATCAAGATGTCATAGAACAGAATCAAGCAATCCCTGCTGTTTTCTGTGTGACTTCCAGACCCACAGAATCTATGAGCAACATGTTAGTCATTTTAAACTAACTCTAGATTGTAATTACATTGATCAGATTATAATTACATTGATTAGTCATTTAAACTACTAAGTTTTAGGGTAATTTGATATGTAGTGTTAGTGGCTAAATTCTGCCACCAAATGGATATTAAGTAACTTAAAGGAGCTCTGCTAGAATGGACAAGAAAAATGATTTCATTCAAATAGCCAGGAGTGCACACATAGGAAAGAGATGCAGTTGTACAATAGGACTGTTCTGGTGGAAACCCAACAGTTATATACCTACAGATCTGCAAAATAAGATACTTCACTACAACTATTCTAGGAGATGCAAAAGGCCCTTCCCCTGTACAATCCTACCTGGAAAACTTGGTCTCTAACACGTGTCGCTCATACATACCTCCAAGTCCTCCAAAGCAGAACTTCAATCATCTGGATCATTTGAGGCCAGAACATCTGCTAATTGTATATAGTTTTAGCTTTCTGTATCTATATATTATAGGAAGAGAAAGTAAAAAATGAGTTCAAGTGAATGTGGAATGAGTCATAATATCTATAATATCTGCCATAATATTAGCCATTTATTTATTATTCCTTTATTAAAGCTAAATACCTAGAGATCCTAATCATTGTTGTCTCTTTAATATCTAGTAGAATGGCTGACACTGAGCTAGTGCTCAATAAATATGTACTCATAAATAAAGGCTTTTTTCTTCTTTTTTAACAATCATTTCCTGCCTATTTTGGCAAAGCTCACTCAAATCATTTTGAGTATGCCATTCTCTCTGAAACTTTTTCTAAACTTTTAAGTTACATTTGTTTTGTTTAACATTTTGCTTCCTCTAATATTCACATGACAGTCTTGTATTTGTCATTCATTCCTCAGCTTAAATATCATGTCCACAAAAAAATCTTACTGGACTACCTTATCTAAATTGATATCCACTTAATATTATATCATGTTCCTCTATTTTAGTTCTATTTTAATTCACATGACACATATTCATATAGGATAGTTCCTTGGTAATTGATCTTGATTTATTTGTGTTTTTATATGATCATCCTGAGAACAGCTACCTATCTAAGGCTAAAGCAGAGTCTGACCTACAGAATGGACTCATCAAATATGTACAGAATGGACATATTTTAGTCCTCCAACTGCCATTTCAATTATCTTCCACCAGCTCTGCCTTCAGGAGTTTGGCCTTTTAATTAAACTCTTTCGAATTGACTTTTTTGCCTTATTATTTTGTATGTTATGTTATTTTTTCCTTCTGGAACAAAGTATATTTGAATTGCTATAAAAGATTGACTTCTCTTGGGGACAGCTCCGAAAACTACCTTCTCACTGCCCACTCGGGTGGCTATTAACTCGACTTGCCTTAGTCTCTGGTGTTCTGCAAACAGGAAGAAAAGTATTGGTAACAAATGATCTCAGCACAAGACAAGCTAGAAACAGGTATGTGAATATTCAGGCAGAATATGGGAAAGTATGCCCCATGGCTAAGGAGAAGAGAAATTATTAACTAAAAGACAAATTCGGAAACAAACCAAAAGCCAAAGTGACCGGAAGGTGAAACCCAGAGTGCTGGATTAAATAAAGGCCCACAGACCATCCTGGTGAAATTCAAGCCCATTCAAGTGGACTGGTCAGACTTGATGGATGGGTCTCCACTAGAGGAGTAGAAGCTGTCCATATCTCTTGAGTCTTAAGTTTGTGGGTGATAAAAACAGATGTCCAAATTCTAATCCAGCCTTTGTTCCTTAAGAAAGAAAGACTTTCTTAGGGCATAATGTGACTTTGAATATGGAGAGAGGAAAAAATAATAAAGAATGCAAAAGCCGGTGACAGGCAGAGTCTTAAAAGGAAAGAGAAAAAGAGAGTAGGAAGAATCTTTCAGTAGTTATTTTAGACATAGCGCTATGCCCATGACAGTTGAGAAGGGAGAACAGTGTTTTAAAATATTTAATTCCCCAATATCTAAATCATTTCACAGATGATTTTTGAAGGAGCTCTATTTAATGTCTATTTTTAAATTTTAAAATTTATTTTACTTTTATTTGTATGAAACCCCACATTTCATGTATTTATGTGTACACACACACAAAAACACTTCCATTCTGTTGACAATGCCATTAGTCCAAAATACAACTTTAGATATAAAATTATTAAGTAAAATTGATTCTTTTTTTTCACTGCTACTATACAAGGACATTAGTGAATTAAATGGTTCTTAGAAAATAAATTTCTGAGGAAAAAAATGTTTTTTAAAAATTTACAATCCTATACATAAGAATGGCATACAGCTATTAGTATAAATATAACTTTGTTTAACCATAGTGTTATAGCATATCTGGTTGTTTAACATCACACGTCCATAAGATAAAATATTTTTTACATATTAAAAATGTATGTGTTTACATATCCAATGTTATTCAATGCAATACAAAATGATTTTTCTAAGCAATTTGACTTTGTGCCTGACTAAAGAACATTTGTAATTAAGTGACTATATTTAAATATTAGTTTGTAAAGTGCTTCAAATATTCATACTGATGAAAAATTTATATAAACTGTAGAATAGATAACAACAGTACCTACTTACAACCATACTATAAGGATGAAAAAAATTAATATATTTAAAGAGCTTTGAAGCTGCTTAGTGTTTAATATACATTAAGTGGTAGCTATTATTATCATCATTATTACTGCCATTATTTATATTAATATTATTATTAACAGTATAATAATAGAATAGTCTATAGGAGATTATAAATAAGTTTGAGTGACTACTCTCTACTAAGGCTTAGAGCAAGCACTACATAGCATAGTGTTGGAAATTATTCTATTACTGTAATCATTACAATGGAATTTATGTAGAAAGTGATCAACCATATCTATGTGCTTGCTGAAAAATAAGTCACTGACACACTCTATTGTATGATTAGAAGTAAATCTAATCATACAAATCCTGAAAATTCTAGAGATCAAATGCATAAAGTTAGGCAAAATATGTTTTATTTGGAAAGTAGAGAATAGTCTATAAAGCTCAAGATCAGAAATTAAAAACAAAGCTGAAATGATAAGTGTTAGAATAAACAGGTAAAGAGTTAGGCATCTGACGTCATATATTGACAGTAGGTTGTTGATTAATATTTGCAATTGTGGATTATTATAATCTGAGTCGTGCTTTTGGAAATAATTCTGCAGTTTGTATGTGTGATAAATTGAAGAGGAATACTACTTAAGTGGCAATGCCATAGGAGAATATGGCAAACTTAATTCAAAATCATGAAGAACTAAACTGATCTCAGAGTAGGAAGATTAAAATGAAATTGAGGAGTTGGATTGGTAGCCATTGTGTAGCGTTAAAGACTTTTCATTCAGAGAGAAAATAGTCATTTCTCTATCTTCTCCATCCATCAAACCCACGTCTAATAGTGATCATGCTCTTATTTAGTAAGTACTTCTGTGGCATCTCCAACTCTACATGATGGCTTTATTAGTAGAATTTATTCCTATATTTCCTGCAGGTTTCTATAATGAGTACATGCTTACGAATTGAATGAAACAATGTAGTGACATATTAATAATAAAAAATAATTAGCTCTCTTATACAGACCAGTAAATTGTTTAATATTTATATTAGCTTTAATATTTTACTTAGTATTTAGTTAATAATAATTTATATTTAAATAAATATTGTTTGCATTAGCTTAGCTCCCCCTTAATGTCATAGAAACTTAAAGAAATAATGGATTATTGCCAGATTTAACAACAAAAGAACTTGGAAACTTTAAAAAGTTTTATATTATCTCTAATATAACTAGAACTTTTTTTTTTCAACATTCATATAGACTTTGCTGTAAATAGGTTAGATCTTATTATGATTTAGAAATCTTATGAAATTGGAATCTAAAGGGTGCATAAATTGAGACTAATTAAGGTATATATCCTGTTCATTAAAATGATAGCCATATTGTCTCTACTCTCTCTTCCTGAAGTCGAAGAATTCAGCCAGCTGGAAAACCAAAGAACATATTTATGTTAGATGAACTTATTCAAAGTAATCACAAGCTTAACCCAAATGCAACTGTGTAATTGTCCTGCCTTAAACCAAATGCAACTGTGTAATTGTCCAGAGAAAGACATTGCTTTAAGAGTTAAAGTTGTATCCAATATTAAATATCATTTCTGTAATAAACAGAATATCTACTGAATATCAGTGGGTGTAGGTAGTGAATCTCTAAATCTATATCTGTGAAGTTAAATACAAAAAGCAACTTCTAGCGATAGATTATAAAATACTCCAAAATTCCCTTTGTTATTGAGATGCATATGCATCCTGTCATTGAAAGGGGCAACTAGACCTTAGACTACATTATTTAAAATAATACTTGCAGCATGTCATGTGATTTGTTCTCTATAATGAGGGAAAATTATAAAATGATGGTATTGAATTGGCTTCAGGTACAGCCAGCGGCCTCTGGGAGTTACCTGGAATATGAAGTTTAGAAGATTAAGCATACTTCTCTCAAGGACGTTAGAAAACTAAATGTATGGCTTGAAATTCACACAAGGCATTTCAAGACACCTCATGCCACCCACCGTAGCACCTTAGATCCCAGCCCACAGTTGTTGGCTCAGGAATGAACTCAAAACTCAGGAAAGAGACAATCTGAATGTTTGAACTGGATGTAGTGAAAAAAGATAATGAGTCACTTCTGGTGGCTAAGCTGACCGGAAGTTTTCTTCCTTGATCATTTTTCAAATTTCTGCTATTTTGAGGAGAATAAAGCTGGCACAGAACGTTTTTCAAAAATGAGTTATAGAGGGGAAAATGTTGGCCCACATTTAAGTCCTTGGTTTTAGTTTTCTGTTATCCAACCACAGCCCTGTTTTTGCTCTACTTATTTCTGATAAACCAAGATTTTCTTCAATAAACTTCCTTTGGGCCACAGCTTATACAGATTAGTGTCCTTCAAAGATGTTCAAATCATACATCCTTCTTCGTTTAAGTAGCTAAAATGTTATTTTGTATTTAACAATATTTAATAAATATAAGCTATGTAGAGTAGCTTATGAGATACTTAAAAAAGCACTGTAGATAGCTTCATAAAATTGTATTTTCTAGAGAAGAATAAGACATTTAAAAATGATGAATTGATTATTGCATCACTATTTGGTTGAGTGCTGTGGAAGAGAAGACACTGGCTTCCAAGAGTACATGTGAACTCTGTCTGGAGAGCTAGGGAGGCTTCCTGGAGGAAGGGCTATGTAAGCAGAGTTTGGAAGTCTGACTTTATTTCCTAGAACAATTCTGCCATTTCCAACCCACTCCAAAATACATCTAGTTTAGAAAGCTACTCTTATATTCTTCCTCATTTTTCCAATTCTTTTGCTTCTCTTGATTAAGAAATAAATTTTTCATCCAAGTAATAATGTCAAGCTTTGAAATCACAAGTTCTTTTGTTGTTTAAAAATGGATGACGCTTGTTATTGAAAAATCACGTGACTGTCAAGATCTATCTTCTATTATGAGTAGCAAGAGACTAATATAAAACTAAAAGTAAAAAAAAAATTAACTCTCCTTTTTAAGTTATAACAAGCTTTAACACTGAGGACATAGCAAATAGAAAATTATCTGTTGATAGGAAGATGAGGCTAGGGTGACATCGTAGGGAAACAGGGTATAGGAAACACCTGCTACAATTCTATCTGATAAGACTGTGAATGACAGCTGTAATGCACCATTGACTGCCTAAGAGAGTAATGAGTTCGCTGCTTCTCTAAAAACAAGACATTTGTGCTTCAGCCTGAATAATGAGCAGGAGTTATCTAGGATAAGCAAAATGGTAGAGTTTGGGGAAGGCAAAACATTCGCAAAATATCAGATCAGATAGAGTAAGGAAGAAACACATTTTGTTTTTTCAAAGTGCTGGGAAACAATGGTCAGAGCACAAAAAGTGAGCTGTCAACCGCCACAGATGAGACAACTGAGATGTACCAGCCTTGGAAGCAGCAAAAATACTAAATAATTTACTTTTAATCCTAAAGACAATGGGAACCTATGGAAGGATTTTTAACGGGTACTAATAATGTAATTTATTTTGTGAGATCACGTGACCGCCGTGAGTAGGAGCCTGCACTCCTAGAATCATAGTAAGGTGGGCTCCCTCTTCATGTAAATGCCCCATTAGGGGACATGCTTCAATTTCATGCTCTACTTTTAGGACAGTTATTTCTTCATAATGTTGGGGCAGATATAGAGTTTCACAAATTTGTGAAAGGTCTGTAATTGTCCCAGTATCAGCTGATTGCTTTAAAATTAACAATATTTGAGATATTGTATTTCATTGTGCAGGAGTGATGAAAAAAATCAGGCCTTCCTCTGGACACTTTGTATATGGGTATACCTTCCTGAGATGCCCAGCTTTATATAATTCATGCTTTGACTACTGCCACCTGTGGCTTTATCTTGTCTTTGCTGCCATTACTAAAACGGAACACCCTCACTTAATTGTACAGGTGTGTGTTTGTGTGCATGCGGATGTTTTCTCTAGAAAGATTTCTAGAAGCTTAGAAGAGAAATACTTATATTATAGATAAGAGTAAAGGATGAAACATTGTTATGTCACCTCTTCTGATCGTCAATATAGAAAAATAAAAGTAAGTCTGGATAATTTTTTTTAAAAAAATACAGAACTGAGACTGTACTTCAAGAAAAAAGAAATAAAGTTGTTAAAGCATAGGAATGTAGGCGTATTTTATTTTTTCATGGGCTAAATTTTAGAGAAATGCTATTATGTCTATCTGAATTAATCTTTATGATCATAAAACACTCTAACATATTGAAAAAGACTACTTCCCATTGGCATTAATAAGTTATAAACTAAAATGAAGTGTCCATTGGGGAGACATTTAGAATTAGGATGCTAAACTTTAACTTATGATATGGAAAAAGTCAAATGATACATTAATTAAATTAATATCCAGCCCCACACTAGGAGAAAGGAACAGAGGAGAAATTAGAAATATTAACATAAATGTTAGAGTTGAAGCTCTGAATGAATATATGTGATTTTGCCTAATTAAAAAAATTATTCAGTTAAGGGAACGATAATAGCATAACAAAAGATATGATCAAAGTCTAACTTTAAAGGTAGAGTTTTTCAATTTATTCTCATTTCTGTAATGTAATATAAACTTTAAATTAAATAGTTTAATAAAGATAATATCTTTTTAAATAATTCTATTCTCAAATATGAAATTTTAGATTCTGCAAAATTTCAAGAGAATTAAATAGAAGTGTTTGTTTCAATGCTTTGGTATATCATATGTACACTTAGGTAAAATTTAGTTTTATTATTTATGTAAACTTATCTGATTTTTTTACTACTTTATAAAAAGACTAGTGTAGATGTATATGATATCACTGTAGAGACAAAAATGAATCCTCTGTTTGCCTGCTCCAATCATGTCTACACTTTAGATAATGATATTCCATATTAACACATATTTATTCTTTAATGGTAAAGCAACGGTGTGAAATTAACATTTTAATAGTGAAGTAATATCAACATGCAATGCAGTGGGAGAAATTCCCAAAGGAAAAAAATTGGAAAATCTCACAATGTGCTTGAGATGGCTTTCATACAAAAAGTAAAGAATCTCGCTCTCAAATTCAATTCCCCAACTTTGGACCAAAGTGTCAAAGGTTTTAGAAACTGACTGGCACTATTTAAAAACTTGATTAACTGAATCTTTCACAAGGCTGCCATCAAAGTTTTGGCCAATGTTACAGTCATCTCAAGGCTCCCATTGGGAGAATTCCCTTCCAAATTCACTCACATGGCTGTTGGCACGATTTAGTTCCTCCTGGGCTGTTGGATGATAGGACTCAGTTGTTGGCTAGTCTGTATGTTGGCTGGAGGCTACCCTAAATTTTTTCCATAAGTCACCCAATAACATGACAGCTGGCTTCATTAAATTGATCATGAGACCGAGAGGAAGAGAAAACCAATAAGATGGCAGTGGCACCCTATCACTGCTGTTGTATTTTCTTTGTTAAAAGTGAATCATTAGGTTTAGCTCACACTCAAAGGGAAGGGATTACACAAAAGCATGAAAATAAGGAAGCAGAAATCTTTGAGGGCTAACTTTGGAGCATGCCGGTCTTAAGGGGTGTGTAAATATCGTCCTGCTGAAAAACACATCTTGATTTCCATGAGACATCTGTACAATGCTTACAGTAGCAAACCTTAGGAAGCTGCATTTACCCAACCAAATTTCACATACCATTCTTCTTCAAAGGATACGTTAATACATATATGAAATGGGGAGCTCATGTATATGACCTGTCGGAAAAAAAAAAAAAAAGTAACACTACAATGGTCGTTATTTCCTAAATGGATCCCATTCAATATTATGGAGTGCTATAAATCAAGAAGTTTTGTCCATTTAATTAAATACAAATTTCATTCATCAGCTGCATTTGTCTTGACTCCCAGAGATTTTACCCTGCTTCCTTTAAGCTGGCTTTATACATAGCACAGTTGAAAAGGCAAAAAATAAAATAGATCACTGTTCATTGTCCACATTAAAAGAAAACACTATAATGAGCATCCATATTCAGATGGAGAAGCTATCTTAAAAATCCAAATAAATTAATTTTAAAAATAATAATAAAATGAAATAATTTTTTTTTAAATCCTGTGCATTTAGTGGTAACTCACACACTATTGCATATAGGCAAGCTAGGTCAAAAATAAGAATGACTATTCAAGGAAGATATTTTTATACTTACCCAACTGCTGTTAGATAAATTTCTAGAAAATGCGGAAAGATATGGAACATTATTCTTCTTATGCTGAGTGATTCATTAATGTTCAACTACCTCGGATGATAATGTAACTATCCATGCACGTTATTGGAAAAATGTAGCCCTGGAGAGTTAAACAAATGTGATGCAGGAAATAATGTGTCCCAGGAGGGAATGTGTGATATACTCACTATATTAACTTTGTATTGTCTTTGCTTCTGTGATTGGTTAAGAAAACCCATAAAAATAGTTATTAATATTTTAGAGAAGTGTTGGAAAGGCTATTACTCTGTATTTATAAAGGAAATCAAGCATACTACAAAGACTTTACATTCAAGGATCATTTACACTAGGATATTTTCACAATATACATTCTTTCAATCTGAAATATGATCACATTTGAATATAAACTATTTTTTAAGAGTTTACTTTCATCGTGATGGTAAATCAATAGATAAGTAAGTTATTATCGACTATCTACTATGTTCCAGGTACAATTAGGGGGCACAAAGAAAACTGACTTTCTTCAGAGGTTGGAGTTACAGTAATACAAATCCATACATATTTTTAGCATATACAAATCAACTTCACATATGAAAGGGAAGTATTATTCTTTGGATACCTCTTTTAAGTTATCAGTTCAAGACTATGCAGCTTATAGCATCATAACATAACTAGTAAATTCTGAGTTTGTTGTTTAATCCCTCTGAGCAAGTTTTTTTTTTTTTTTTTTTTTTTTCCCCATCAATGTTCCTATCCCATTTGAATATAGGACAGTGCACCTCTGCACATCATCCAGGCATTACCTGATTGGATCACCTGGACAATATGTTACACACGCATATTTTGACCACAGACATAACCATTCTGTATGAAAGTCTCCAAGGAGCAGCCAGAAAATATTCATTTTAACTAAGTCTCTATGTAATTATTACGCACAGCAAAGCATGAGAACCACTTACCTTAGCTGTGCTGATGGATGCATCTAGCTACAGAGATGAACTTTCATGTGTGAAACTAATAGTGAGGCTGAAAGAAATGAGAGATAAATAATAGAAAATGGAAAAGTGATAAATTGTCTTTTATTGCACTGCATTTTTTGTTAATAAAAATTATTGAAAGTTTACTACATGCCAGGCATTGTACCTAGCACTTTACATATGGTATTTAAATCTCCTATGAAAGAGAAACTTTGAATCCCCAATTTACATATAAAGAAACCAAGCCTGGATTAATGTATTGACCTAACTAAGATTAGACAGACAATCATCAGAGGAGAGATTCAAAGCTAGGTCAGTCTCATTTAAATTCTCAACTGCTATGCTACCCTGAAGACAATACTGCGGATTACAGTGGTTAGAGAAAGTCTCACTGGGAAAGGCTACTCATTTAGAGATTTGATGTACAGAGAAGTATATACCAAGACTATGTCACAATCGTCACTGAAGAATGACTGGAGTTTAAATAAGTATAATAAAGCATTCCAGCTCTGACCGACAATGTAAGTAAATCTTAAAGTTGGACCTGAGATTTATGTGACACCAAATACTGAAGTGTAGAGCAGCAGGTTGAGCATCCTTCCTGGAAGACTGAATGTTTCTTTGGTCATCCAGAGGTGAAAATTCTTACTTCCATCAATGTGAGGAAAGGAACATTTATTTAGGCGACAGTGTTTGAGTTGAATCTCTTCTGCACATATTTATTGTTTTCTCTGAAACATTTAAAGCGATTGACCACTCTTTTCTTGAAACTCTGGAATTCACAGATCTTGTTTTATGCGATTTCCTTTCATCAATCTACTTTTTACCAACCCTCTTGTCTCATTTTTCCTTCTGTGCTTTATCCCTTAAATGTGGGTTGTGTTCTGCCTGCTGTCCAAATGAAGGATTCCAGTGGTTTTAACTGCAGGTCCGGGTGAGGATTTCTTAAACTAGTATCCAAAATATTTAGTCATAATATGGCTTAACAGTAACTGTTGGGTGTCAGTTCAATCTTGCTTGTGGCTGGCCGCATCTTACTTTTGTTTAAATTTTAGCTCAGTTCTATATGGATCCTCCTAACTCCCTAATGAAAAGTTAATTTCTCTTCTAATACACTGATTTAAAAATGGAGATATTAATTAATCCTAGCAATTAAACATGAGACAAAGTAATCTGGAGGAGAAAGAGGATGATTCCAGAAAAGATTTTTTTTTCCCTGGTAAAAGAGACCCACGTAGAAAAATCATCATTGTTCTTTAGCTGGACATTTTCATCTCTGGATGCTGTTCTGGGAACCGATGCATCCATTTTGTGCCCATGAAGAGGACCAGTCCAAGTGCAAACTGACATGCTAAGGATGGCAGAGAAGAAAGATGAAAAGTGTTAATATCCATAGTGATGTTTCGAGTAACTACATTATCAACCTTGGAAGTTAATGTTAAGTATGATAATGAATTTTTTATTATTTAAATTATGTAAATTTGGTCTTTCCTCTTATTTGCAACCAAAGGAATCCTCACTGATTCTAATGGGAAAAGAGACTGATACAACCTTGAAATTGTGAAATTTTATAAATGTTCCTGGGAATAAGTTTGTGGTTTTCATGAAATATTTTAAAAATATATATGAGTAATAAATTCTTAAAATGTACAGATAGACATATTAATGATTTGTAAATAAGCATCTTATATATTATTTTCATAAACTTTACTCTTATACTTCTGTAATACGATTATTTCTGTTACCAAAGTTCTGTTTCCTAAATGAAATTCGATCATGTTATTCCACGGCTTAAACCTCTATTCCAAGCTCTTCAGGTATTTGACTTTAGGAGAGTAAAAGTAGTCACATTGCCTACAATTTTAATTTTTCTATTTCTTTATGACAAACTTATGAAATTAATCATTCAAAAAATCAATGGGAAATTCACACAAAGCTTCTTGAATGATGAACTTGTGGATAAAAAAAATAAGAAATAAGAGTGACCTGTCTGTATCACATCAGCTTTTCATCTGCAGATGGAGCAGTATGTCATTTACTCCATTAAGGGAATGTGTCTAGGAATACCAGGTGATGGCCACAGCAGGAACTTGCAAAACTGGAAGAGTCAAGGAGAAGCAGGAGATTCTGAACAGTAACTAAAAAAAGGAAAACTCAAAAAAGAGTATCTTTCAATTATGGAATATAGAAAGCTGACATTAGAATGGGAACAAAAAAGGACAGGCAAAGCTAACATGTTCTCTTTTGAAACTCAGATGATGAATTGATTTAAATCTCATTTTCTCACAAAAATCCTTCAGCGCAGGGGCTGATTAAATGGAGGGGAACAGGGAGATAACTCTATCTTTGATCTGCCTAAGAGACCACCTGTCTTCTCTTTCTTCATTGCAGTAGAAAGGAGAGGATCCTTTTCAAGATTCAGCATCTTCAGTGTATTTCTGTGGGGAGGAAAGAAAAGGGACAAGTGTGTTGCCACTTTACAGGCAAGGCTTATGGTTCTCCTTTTGCTGGCTGACACTGCTTCTCTAGATGAGGCTATTCGGACACCAATACTCTGTGGAAGTTGAAGCACTGGGTACCTTTTAAGATGCTTGCTATCTCTCCTCATCTCCACCAAAGGTTGTATAGATTCTCCTTGTACAACAGCCATGGTCCCATTACCACTCTCAGAGCCCAAAGTTCCTTACAAT
This sequence comes from Rousettus aegyptiacus, assembly GCF_014176215.1. Lineage (NCBI taxonomy): Eukaryota > Metazoa > Chordata > Mammalia > Chiroptera > Pteropodidae > Rousettus > Rousettus aegyptiacus. The sequence continues at coordinate 16,473,114 of NW_023416285.1, forward strand.
TGGAGCCCTTAGTGCTAGTTGATAGTGCTAGGTGATAGGCAGGTGCCCTGAGACCAGCCACAATCCATGCAGGAGAAGTCCCATTTCTCTGTTTTCTGGTCCCCACTGTGTTGAAAATGTGTGACACTGGGCACCTTTTTTTATTATTAAGTCCATGGTATAGCTCTTTATTCTGAAAAACAGAACAATAATCCCCGGATGTTTTTAAAAACTGTTGAGCAAAAATGATAAAAAAACAAATATTAACTTTTCCAAGTTGTGGTTCATGCACTGTCTTCTGAAAACTAACCTTTATGTTTTTTTCTTTGTTATTCTTTCATTGTTTTTATTGTTGATTATCATAGAAAACTATAATGTAATGAGAGGTAAAGCATAAAAATATAGTTATATATTTTAAAAGTGTATTCTATGAGAGAAATACCTGAGACTGGCTATAAGCCAAGCTATTCTACTATAAACTCTCAGTAAACAAAGAATTTACCCAGTTTCATTTTTCACAGTCACACATTTCTTGATTCCTTTTGCCTCTTCTTTCTCTCCTTTAATTTTCATCCAGGATTTTTCCTGAGTACTTCACATTTTAAAATAATTTATATATATATATATAATATATATATATAATATATATTATATATATTATATATATATTTTTTTTTTCTTTACCCAGAGAAATTCAGCTTCCTTCTGGCTCTTGTGTACAGGAAAATTAACAAAAGACTCTTTCAGACAGTAGTGACCCTACATTGGAAGGCCATCTATGTGTTTGTACAGGAGGTGTTATGTGAATTCTTCATCCCCAGTCATGACTTTGTATTTGAATCATGAGAAGTGAAGAGATAAAAGTTTGTTGGGGAGGTACAAAACTGGCCGAAAGCTAAATAAATGACAATTCGAATAATAAGTTATGTGATGTCAGTGGCGTACATAGCATGGTTCCCACATGATAAAGCATAGCACAAAACATTGATAGAAACTTCTTCCCACAGCCTATCTTCAGAAGATGCCACAGAGGCCACTCATGGGCTGCACTGGTGGGTTATACAAAGAGTTAAATTTTAGCATCACATCTCTTTACAGAGAGCCTGAGAATGGGAAGGAGAAACTAATACCTTCTAGTTATGGCAAAGGACTTGTCTGATTATGTGGGAGAGAAACCCAGCAAACACGCAGATAACTGAGGAGCATATTGGAGGGGCAGCATGTGGGTTTACCTGTTATAAATACTGTCCTGGTGTAACCCCTGAGAAAGAAGATTTGAATAAACACAAGCTACCCGACTGTATACATAGCATTTGAGATTTGAGGAGCTGGGAAACACCTCCAACATTTGTCTTTCCTGATGTCTTACCTGCTGCTTCTGCCACTCTGTTCCACAAGCTTCCAAACTCTGATACAACTCAGTTTTATCACGAAAATATTTTACATTCTTTCTAAATAATCTTGTTAGTTATGATACACATGCTACACAAATTATCTAGTTAATGGCATATTCATCTATTCTCTGTAAGATAAAGGGGTTGTTTCTTTTTTTTTTTTAGGAAAATTACTTTTCGCTATGTATAAAGATTTTGTTGTCCTTTAAACATCTTTATGCTTTCTGCTATGTTTTCTTTATTTTTTTATAGACATAACATAATTAGATTTTTAAAAGGGAAAGAATTTAGTAAATGATAAGAATGCAAGCCCTACAAGCTATTCTGTAATACAAAACACAGAACTATGAAGATGATTAAAAATATTAGAATTTCTGAAGCAAATCTATGGAGCTGAGAGTTGATTTCATCAGATAGGAATCTAGTTTAATAATAAAAAAAAAATTGATTCTTTCTCCTTGGGCTATATTAGCAGTTATGAATTTAAAAAAAGGCTTTTATTAAAAAGATATTCTAAATGCCAGTCATGGTTCTATCTGTTCTTAGTTTTCATTTAACCTAATTACCTTGAACCCATAAATAATGAAAATTGCCAGTGAAAGAAACTTGCTGTAGTATACATGGATTTGGGAGTTAAGCAGGTCAAATTAAACATTGAGTTCTTTTCCCTGATGTTATCCTAATTTGCATAAGTTACTCTTTACACCACTGTTTCCTAATGCATATAATGGGGACATACCAATTTATAAGTTTGTGAAAAAGATTAAGTGGGAATTTATTTAGCATAACACTTGGCACTTAGTAGTTGCTCAATGTCTATTAATTCCCACTCTTTAAGAGAAAATGGAAAATTACATGTTTATGGTAGACCCATATTAGATGCCAAATAATTATATTAGTAGCTAACCATTGAACAACTGCTTTTCATGTGCCAATACTAAGCATTTGCCATTTATATCTCAGAATAATATAGCGATGTAAGAGATAACGGGTAATGAGCCCGGGGCTTAGAGGAGTGTCTTGCTAATGAGCACATTGATGCTGTGAGAAACTGAGATCCTAGTCTGCTGAGTCGGATGTCAGAGCTTCTTCTGCTCTTTACTCTAATGTTATATTGATGAACTCTGTGGATATGTATATGTGTCTACATGTGTGTTGTCCTCTTATCTCTTCTAATAGTTCATCAGTTTTCCCATGTGTTTCATGACCTTGAGAATTTTGAGGAACACTGATTATTTGAAGAATGTCCTTTAGTTTTTCATTATTTGTCTGATATTATAGACTTGGAAGCAGAAAATTAGTGGTCTAGTGCCCTCTCACCACATTTTACCAGGGATATATAATATCAATATAACTTAATCTAGAAAGGATAACCTTGATTATTTGGTTCTAGTAGTGTCTTCTAGGTTTTCCACTATAAAGTTATTATGTTTTTCCTTTGTATAGTATATTCTTTGAAAGCAAGTCCTGAAGTTCAGCTCATACTCAAGAAGGAGGGAATTTAATGCCACCTCCCAGGAGGGGAAAAATACCTGTGTATATTATTTTAAAATACTTTACAAAGAAGATTTATCCCCTCTCCCTGTTTATTTATTTATTCATTCAATTATTTATTTATACCAATATGAACTCATGTATATTTGTTTTATGCTTTGAGCTAGAATTCAATGTACATTATTTATTCATTCCTTAAATTTTGCCATATATGGGCACTAGGAGCTTTTTCAAATGGATGACTTTTTAAAAATGTACTTCTCAAGTGGAAAAATCACATGATATCACTTATATGTGGGATATAAAACTAAAAACAACAAATGAAAAGAACAAATAGAGACTCAGGGACATGGATAATGGACTACTGGTTACCAGAGGGTAGGGGATGGGAGAGGAGGGGAGAGATAGACAGGGTAAAGGGGGAGGGGGTCAAATATATGGTAGCTTAAGGGAACTGGACTTTGGGTAGTAATCACACAATAGAATATATAGATGTCAAATTATAATGTACACCTGAAAATTATATAATTGTATTAACCAATGTTACCCCAATAAACTTAATTTAGAAAAATAAAAAATAAAAAATAGAAAACAAAACCAAAAAATAAATAAAAATGTACTTCTCTCTGGTTTATAGGTATCTGTACACCACTACAAACTCTCTTTTTTAATACTTTAACCTGTAGAGATTTTCTACCTTCTCTTATCAAATTTGTATTTCATTCCATAATTAACAATTTATATACTATTTTATTTACTAATTATTTTGAGTAATGAAATTTGCTTTGTTAAATATCATCTTATTCAGTGATCTCCCCCCAAAACAAATCTCTAAGAAACCCTTCCCATTCCTTAATGATAATGTTGAATTCTGTGGAAACTAGGGAGGAAACAAATAATAAATTACATTTGCCTTCAAAGAACAGATAATCAATTTGAGAGAAAAAAGCATCACTCTTGAAGCAATTGCAGATAATATGAGATCTTAATAATAGAAGAGTTAATATTGTAGAAGTTAGGAAAGAGGCAACGAGACAAAGTTTTACAAAAATTAAAACACAATTTATCAAATAAATACAGTATGCTAAAGTTTAAGAATAAAGTGATGAACAGATGAGTAAGAAGTCATGTCAAACGAGCAGGAAGATTTAGCTCTAAGAGTAGACGCTCAAAACATTGTGATATAACTTCACAGGGTCTGGGTCTAATAAGAGATTTTAGAAGAACCTCTGGAAGTGACTTTTATATAAAACCTAATTTATTAATAGGAAAAACCACCTTGCCACTTGTATCCAGTTTTGGAAAGTACTTTTAGAGCAGGATATCTGAAAAACAATTGTTCTACCCACTGTATTATTTTGTTATGTCCTCAAATTAATTGTAAAATATCTGTGGATAAGAGTTTATATGCAATATTATGTAGTGAAAGGTTGCTTTTTAGTCATTATTTTAATGACATTCTATGTGTATGTGTGTATGTGCTTATGTGTGTTTGTTGTGTGTGTATGTGTGTCTGCGTGTGTGTGTTCCCTCTTTGATTTATCTGTACATGGTTATACCTATTCTCTCATTATTCATTCATTTATTCATCCAACAAAACATCTCCAAGGGCTTCGTGGTAGGCAAGATTCTAAGATGACCCCCAAAGACCCTCTCTCTCATGTAATCTCATTGTTCTCTTGAGTGCGATGGAGCCTATGAGTATGATGAGATATAACTCCTATGGTTATATTATATTTTATGGCAAAAGGATTATTTTAGATGCAATTAAATGTACTAATTAGTTCAGTTTGAATTAATTAAAAAAGATTATACAAGTGGGCCTGATCTGATCACATGGGCCCTTTAAATATGCATCTAAAACCAGAGAAAATAATAGTTCAGAGATCCAAATCATAAGATATATTTGATGCACTCCTGCTGACTTGTAGAAAGGGTCACATCATAATAATGGAGTAAACTTTTGGAGCTGAGAGTGACTCTGACTAACAGTCAACAAAGAAATAAGCACCATAGTATTGTAACCACAAGGCACCAAATTCTTTCAATAAGAAGCAGTTTTCAGATGTTTTCTCCTAGAGCTTCCAGATGAGCACTCAGCCTGATCAATGCCTTCATTTCACCCTTGTAATATACTAAGCAGAGAACCTTATAAGTCAGAACTTCTGACTCATCGGCTGTGAGCTAATAAGTTAGTGCTGCTTTAAATCACCAAGCGTATGTCAATTTGTTATGCAGCAGTGAAAAAGTGACACATGCTTATGTATCAAGCACTATTTTAGACCCTTGTAATGACTGGATATGCTATATTATCTTGTAAAACCACCACCACCGCCACCACCAACAACAAGAAATCTCTAAATCTTTGTGGCTGCTTAACACTACAAAAGTTCAGTTCTCACTTTGCAAATTTCCCAGGCACCTGTCTAGTGTGTAATGATGCATCAGCTCAGGCTTTGCTAATCTTATAACTTCACCATCTCAACACCAGCCTCCCTCCATGATTGCTGAAGCAAAGTAAAGAATACTGGTCTTCTACAACCAGTAAATATTTTCTCCTAGAAGAGACACAGGTCACTTTTGTCTTCATCGATTGGCTTAAGTTAGTCATGTGACTGTGTCTGGGTGGGGAATGGGGAACAAATGAGTATGCCCAGTAAGAGAACAGGGTGTATGTACTATACTTGGGTGACCAAGAAGACTTAAATCATTGAACAAGACAAAGCCCTTGTCTTCATGAAGATTATGTTCTAGTATATCAGGAGAATATCTGGCTCTGGGGACAGTGGTTTTATTAGGACCTTTTAATAGGAATAAAACAGAAGGTGAATGTTTAAATTTGACTCCCAAATTAACAAAAGTAACATTGTCAAGATGCCAGCCAGTCTGTCTTAGGTCCTATTAACTTACCCAGGGCAAGATAGAAACAGGGTGAAGACAACCTTTTTTCCTTTTTATGGATTTGGAAGGAGTTAAAGATGCAAATGAAATCAGGAGCCCATGCTCTAATATCTATTCCATTCTTGTTTTGGACCTTGAGAAGATTGCAAGCATATCTGCACACCCACACCCAGGATGAAAAATGAAGGAAGTACACTGGGGCCAGGTCCTTCCAAAAAAGAACATGCCTTAAGACACATCTTTTCTCCTTATTCACAGACATTTTTAACTCTGCCTCAAATAAATTCATGGGCAGATAATGGCATGGTATTAGGCAAATTGCCTCCAGCAAACTAAAAATAATAAACAAACTAAATGTATAAATAAAATAATAATAAACTAACTAAATACATAAATATAATGTTAAGAGAAGATGATTTTTATGATAATAAGCTGATTTAAAAAGTATAATGGCCAGACGATTCTAAAAATGTACTTCAATGCTCTGCTTTTACTACTTAGCTTTCACGTTTTCAGAGATGACCTTAGACCACTTTAAGGAGCTATTTTTACCTGCACCTTCTGGGTTTTTCTGTGACTGTCAACACCTTTAAAAAGTCAATAGATGTATCTAATAGTACAATATAAGACACTATAATTGTTAAAAATCTTGTTTCCCTTGGTATTGTTAGGCTGCTTGTCAAAAAACAGATTCCTACTTATATGAGTTACTGTGGTGCAGACATTTTGAATCATTGGTAATACATTCTATATAGTTAAGTCTGACTCTAATTTGTTTTCATTTTATAAGTCTCCAACAAATTATTCTTGATTTTTTCATTGTTCTGTCATTTTCTAAGTCAAAGGACATATTATTTTATGTCATAATAAAATGCAAAACAAATTATACTACATTAACAGGATAGTTGTTCGCATTTTATCTTAAATAAAAATTTGAAGTTGAGATGCTTTTATTTTGAATAATTATATTTTACATATAAATTGAATTATATTTCCTTATTGAACTTACATAAAATATATAGGCAGTAAATTATTTTAAAAAAACTTACTTGCATTAAAGTTTTACAAATTGTATTGTGAAACTACAACCCGATATTATACCTGATTCCATAAACTACAACCAGATATTATACCTGATTCCATGAGGAAATATACACAAAATTTAGTATCTTTGAAGAAGCTGGAATAAAGGAAGGCAAAACAAATAAAACATAATCATAATGAAGATCAAGATAAACTAATTGATAAGTGCTATGTGAAAAGAACATATGATGTGTTAACAGAAAATAATTCATTTCTTTAAGTGTTTGTTGCTGTTTATTACATGCCAGACTCATGCTGTTTATTACATGATAGGGTATAGGTGTGCAATAATAAATGCAGACATAAGTCTGACTTAATGAAATTTGTAGCTTCCTGGATGTTGCATACATTCATCCAATAGTCATGCAAACTGGTGTAAAGTGGCCACTTGGTTAAGTTGTGTAAATGAAGACATGGCCTAATTAGGTAAGGCATAGAAGATTCCTTCAGGAAGTAATACTTGGATCAAGATGAATCAGAACGAGAAATGGAAATTAAATAGTCAATGAAGGAAGTAAATAATCAAGTTTGTGAGTTCTGTAGTAAGAGTAGTTTAGTAGTTTCAAGAAATAAAAGAAAGCCTTTGTTACGGAATACAGTAAAGAGAGTAAGAATACTTAAAATGAGTTGGTATCTGTGGAAACTCATATGATACTATCAAAAGCAACTCTTTGATCCAAAGTCAAATGCCTATTAGGAATGAAAGATTAGGGTATTATGTATGTAGATATTGAGTATTTACTTCCTATAGTTTTGTAGAATTGGAGAAAGCCCAAATGTACCTTGTAGCATATGTAAAACTAATATAATATTGTAGGTCAACTGTAATTGAAAAATAACAATTTAAAAATGTCAACTATATAAGATATAATACAAAATAATAAGTAAAACATGGGTGACTTATATTAAAGATCATATTAAATTATTATTTTTCACCCATGACTCTCCCATGTCCCTTCTATCCAGTCAGCAGAGAGCAAACATAAGCTTTCTTGCACTGGAGACAATTTAGTTTCAAAAATCTGAATTCATGTTTGATATCATGCTAGATATTTTTAGGTAAATTTGTGGAATATATCAGAGAATTATTTTAAAAAGGAGGATACAAACTTTTCTGCAGGCTTAAAGATTCTGCTAGATGAGGGAGAAGAACATATAAAATTCTTGCATGGCGCTCTGAATACCAGGGACACATGACTTATTTCCTAGATCTCAGGTATTCTGTAAGATATGAGAAAGTAAACAACTGTGGCATGAAGCTTTGGGACCAGGGTAGCTTGACAAAAGAGAGACATGCAAATCTCAAAGTTCCCAGAAATAAAGCATTGCACAACTAAGGATTATGGATGTAGACAGACACCCTATAAAGAAGCCAGTGCCCTCATCACCTCTACCTACCTAGGCTTTGGCGCTAAGATTTCATAATCGTGGCATAACCCCAACCTTAGAGTATAATGGGATAGGCTGAGATCAAGCATTCTTCCAGAAAAAAAAAAAAAAAAAAAAAGAAGAAAGCATGGGATGAGAAGTTAACCTACATACTTGAGATTGAGTATCATGATTCATCCCTACTATTACACATAAAAATAGCATTTGAAAAGCTAAAATTGAGTATGGATCGAGGACTGTGAATTTGCTGCAAATAAGAAAAAATCACTTTTACTTGTGTGCAAAGCCTGAAAGATAAAACTAAAGGGATGTTGACTCTATAGTGGAAAGAATACAGTACATTCATTTCCATGTAGCTGTGGACTATGTAATCTTGAGCATTTGTTAGCACGTAGAAATACAAAAGTATGAAGAAAGGGTACTATTCTCTTCCCTCCAGAAATATTCTGTTATAAACAGAAATAAGAGGAAGTAGACAGTTATAGATTCTGTCTGCTGGGGATGTAGCATAGAAAGACATATGTTTGCCTTAAGGAATCTCAGAAAATAAACGCTCCCCACCCCCTTATTTTACAAAAGGTTGCATTTCTTATGAAAATAAATTAGGCAATTTAATATTTTCTGGTTTTGTGATATTGTACCAGGAATATGTATCCCTTCTTATTTATACTTCCACATTATCTCATAGCTATAGTATAATTTCCAAGTTCCTTTAGCTGAACTACTCCACTGGAAGCTCAGGCACACTAACCTTTAGCATTGCTTAAATGTCACTATTTTCTCAGCCTCTTTGAATTCAAAACCTCATATGTGAAATACTTGGAGACTTGCAGATGTGGATAAAGTGTCTGCTCTTTAAAGGTTAGCTATGGACCTCTTTTCTTGACTTATAATAGCTCAAAAGACTAAGTTATTAGGTAAACACATCAATATTTAAGAAAATCAATATTAAAGAAAAAAACAGATTTAATTATTATTGGATTTTTCATCTACCTTAAAAATCAATTCGTGCTCAAAAGACCCACTTACCCACATTTTTTAGTCACAAGATGTCAAATATGTGAAAAGTAGTCATAATCTCTTCTAAATAATTCAATTCATTAAGTTTTTAAATTTATACATATAAATATCCATTTTGATTAAATATGAGTTTAAAATACTAATAATTTTAAACTTGTTATAGAGTCTCTTAACATTTATACTTAAAACTTATTGTCAATCACTTTCGAACTAAAGTTTCATTATCACCAACAAAACATTTCCATCTTTTTCTGAATGAATCACATACATAACAACAGAATACTCTGAAATTTAATTCTACCTCTTCTTTTTTTCTGCTTTTGAATTTAGAATCCTGGAATACTCTCTGTCCTTTTTCTCATTTGCTGAGCTTTCCAGTCTTTAAGAAAGTTCCGTGTAGTAGGGGACTGATCACGATGCCCACAGAGAGGGAACTATGACTAGTAGAAATCAGCTGACATCTTTGCCTGCCAAAACTTAATTGATAGGAAGCTGAATGTCACGCATAGAGCCCCAACATTTGAAGACTTACCTGAGCAACAACTAGCAGCATCCTTCTCCCCGTCATTGATTGCCTTAATGTCTGGAAGTTTTCAATAAGTAACAGGGCATTTATCCATGCAAAATCCAAATTATAACTCTAACTAAAAGTGACACAGGTTTTTGAAAGACAACAAAGCGGTCTTTAATTGACTTGAATATTCTGACATAATTCTCTTTATTGTTTTCTGTGACTTTGATAAATCTGCATCTGCAATAGTTTTAAAGCATGCTGCTCAGTATGAAGTCTGAAGACCAACACCGGCATCACTTGGATTTGATAATGGTGCAGAATCTCAAGTACCACCCATGACCTGTCGAATAAGAATCTTCATTTTTAAGAAGATATCTAGATGAGTTGTAAGCACATGAAAATTGCAAAACACTTTTTTATAAAATATTGTTGGTATAATGTAATCCATGGCTTCCAGGACCTCAAGCCAACCTTCAATTTATGAAATGCTGTGGTTCTTGGTTGTCAATTTTTATTCCTTAGATAAATATCATTGAGTAATTGTCATATGCGAGCATCCTTCTAGGTCCTGCAAATACATCAGTGCTAGATATAAGAAAAATCATTGGCTCTTATAAACTTACATTCTAAGTAGAAAAGAATTACTAAATACACAACAAAGTAAAATATTTAGAATGTTAGGTAGTAACAAAAATATGAATAAAATAACAAAAAAGAGAGAAGGAGGTGGTGGGTGCAGATTTAGGATGGCTAAAGAAGTTCATACTTAAAGGCTAACATTTTAATAAATTCCTATAGAAAGTGAGGGAGCAAGCTAAATGGATATTTGGTAGGGAAAAAGTAAACAATTTAATTTTGTGATGAGATCGTTTTTATATGAAGCCTGGAATGCATGATTAGTTCTACTTCCAAGGGTAGAGAAAAACATAAAGTAAACATAAGGGGAAATTACTATTTGTTGAGTGACTGTTGCAGTTATTGTGTTAGCTAGTGTGTATATATGTGTGTGTGTATGTATACATACATATATATATAATCATCATATAATATATATGTATAATCTACTTTAGTTATCATAACAACTTTACCCAATAAACATTATTATCTTGAAGAAAATTAGTCTCAGAAAAGTTGAATAATTTGCAAAGGTTTGTGCAGCTTGAAATAGATGAATAAAGATTTAAATGCCAAGTTCATCTGTCTCAAAAGCCTGTGTTATTTCCTCTACTTCTCTCTCTGTGGCCCCCTCATAACCAGGATCAGACCGAACTTTGGGGCAAACAGAAAGCCAGTTTATAATAAATTGAAAAGTCTGATTATAAAACTGAGTCAAAAAAAATTCTTACTGGCTTTGATTTTTTTCAGAGCATATGAAGGAAGATGAATGAATGTCCTAAACATAATACTGTTTATATTATTTTTAATGAACGAATGTTAGCATTTTGGTGAAAGAAGAATCAACAGTGAGATAATTTTTTTCCTCAAAACCTTATGTTGCTTCTCCAACCCCAGTTGTTTTAGATTCATTAATTTGCTTTTGGGGCTCAGGTATCCATTGTATAATCAAAAGTTCCATAAGCAATTCTGATGCATGATAATATCTAACAATCACTGGAGTAAACTTTTAAAGGACCTGATCAAAATCGCCCAAAAGCAATTTCACCTTAGGGGAAATTAACTTACAGAAGATTAGTTGGGATTCTAGCTCACAATCTTTTCTTTTAAGGACAATACATCTACCAATAAATAAGCTAAATTACCTTTGTAAACTCTTTATCAGCTCTGACCTAGGTAGTGTGCAATTTCCTTTGCAGTGTGTTTTCAGATAGTCGGTGCTGATTTGATAGTATCAATCTTACAAATTGTATTCACCACATGTTATTTATAAGGATATGTGATGTGACCAAGGAATAAGAAGAATTAGTCTGCCCATTGGAAACAGAATATTACAAACTCTATTTGGTAAAGTTTAAATGTATCAGGTATATATTTGTTCTGTTCAATTTCCTGAAGTGTTTACCCATCTTAATTTTAAAAAATCTGCATGACACGATTTGGATTTTATAGATACCTCTATCATTTTAGATTGTTTTTGAACTTTTAACTCCCAGTTCTCAGAGAAAAATCTACTTTAATGTAAATTCTTTTTGTAACTGACAACTTGACAAGAAATATCAGAATTGTGAAAATTTGAGGATATTGTCACAAGACTATCTTTGAAACCAGACAAACAATTGTGATATTATAAAGAAGGTCACTTACTGTGATTTTAGGAATTAAAACTTATCCAAGAGTATACAGTCCCACCATGTATAGTGAAAGCAATTTATTGCTGCTTTTCAGTATTGGAAAAGAAAAAGTTCATGCTGTCATTGATTGACCTTTAAAAAGAAAAATGTAGCTGGCTTATGGGTAATAAGAAAGCAAGATTTTTTTGTTGTTGTTACCTTTACAAGTAGACTTTCTGCATTTGGGTCCATTGTATGGGTTTTCCACACTTTTATTATACTGTGATTGGATAAACTAATCATTGTCAAGTCATATTACCATAATGAATATGCAGCTCTTTTGTTGCAATATTTTTAGGCTGAAAATCTTGCAAATACAAAATTAAAAAATAGTAAGACATTTTTTAAAATTTTTGTCTTTATAATTTCCTCATTTGATAAATATAAAAGATATAATAATTTTTATTTGTTTTGGTAAAAAACTAAAACCTCATTTTAAAAGAGTAGTACTGTTGACTGTCTTTGTGGCTTTTAGTCAATCTCTCCACTTCAGTAGAAAATATGATTATGTAGCATGAAGACAGTGATTAATACAAAAGTTTACATGATAAACGATCACAGTCATGGTCATTTTCTGCAATTGAATAAGGAATGATTGTCTTGGAACTATGACATTCTTTCTATTCAAAATTATCATCGTATGTCTTCCCTCTTTTATCTTCATTTTCAGATTCACATCTTTTTGTCATATCATATATTTTATGTAATGCTAAATAATAAAAAGTAGTTCATTGTGCCATGTTACCTTACATTGTTTTTTTAAGTCAAATTTAACTTGAATTTTACCTGGTTAGATGAAATTAACATATTTTTATATCCATATATTCCATAAATTACCTGATTTCAGTAACAGAATTTATTTATTGAACATCAATTTTACTTATTAAATTGGTTTTCTTTCCTTTGGCTCTGTTAGTTCAATTTGATTTTCTAAATTTAGGGTGCTTGGGTTTTACTGAGCTCGTAACACAAAGAAGATGGCATTTAAAAATATATGCCTCGTAAAAATAAAAACCTGGTTTCTAACACATTTGCATAAAACAATAAAATAAATGTTTCAATTTGTTAAAACACATCGAATTTTGTTTCATTTTTTAAATTAAGATTTAGTAATTATACTTTTAATTTATGTCAGTTGTTACAGAATATAATGCTAGACTCTTTCTCAAAAGGTCTCTTAGCTTTAAGTTTTAAGAATTGAAGAAAGCTTGAGTTAATTCTCCTGAAATCAATGTCATTTCTTATTTTGAAAACTGAAGGTAGCATCTTCCTCTAAGGCCTCAAGGATTTTGCATTCTGTAGTATGATGTGATTTTAGTTTTTATTTCTCTTTTTAAGTTGTGAAAATCTATGTTATTTGCCAGCTATAGAGCCAGCTTCTGTTATTAACCAACATTCAATGACCTGAACCTCCAAAAAACAGAGGCCCCAAAATTTTATCTCAGCCAAAATAGTCTTCTATAACAGGGAACTCTTCTTGCTCATTTTAATCAAACATCCTTATAGAGATCAAATGCAACCTTTTAGCATTCAAGAGGCCAAGACCTAATCATAGGAAGCATCTGTGTTGTGCAAACCTTAATTTAAAAAGCCACATAAAAGAACATCTTTTGTCTTGCCTAAGTGATTATGTATGGCATTCTGCCCTTAGCACCCCCAGGCAAGGAATCACTTGGGCATGCTTTTTTCTTATTTGCCTTTGGTTTACCTTCCATATTATTAAAAGAGAGCTGGTAGAAATGAATTTGTACAGGCACGGCTGTCCTGATATCCTCCTTGTTTTCCAATCTTTCTACAGGTTATCTGTGAGAGATGGATAAAAAGAGCCTATTTGAGGCCAGAGGAATTTGAAATTTGAGACTTTAGGAAAATTTTCAAAGATACATGCTCTCCACACACGAATTTCAAAAGACTGACATCTAAGCACATCTTGATCAGAGAAGTCCAAATTATACTATTTGCAGTAACAAATCTTTTCTGATATTTCACTGTCTTATCATAATAAAAACACATCTCTTCTTTAATACATCATAACACAGGAGGAAGGGTTACCAAGAGGGTTAGGGCTCTGTCCTATACAGGACTAAATCTTTTCCATCTTGTGCCCTTCCCTATAAAATGTCTTTTAGTGTCCTCCCCATTCAGTCAACAGATGGAAAAAGAAAACCAGAATTCTGGAACGAAAGTTTTTATGGGACAGTCCTGGAAGGACTCCTATCAGGTTCACTTATACATTGTATTGCCCGCTGACAAAAACTTAGTCACATGATCATACCTAGAGAGCGCTAGAGACCATGCATTTTTGTCCAGCAGCCAGGTCGGGTGTAAGGACCGTTACTGATGGGCACCGGCAACCTCTACCGCGGGGTTTATAGATGAGTTTTCTCCTTGTCAGATACACTTATATATTAGTGTCAATCTTTCCTCTCTGACTCACTTCGGTTTTAATAGGGCTCTTGTGTACTACCAAAAACAAGTTTAAGGACTTTAATCTTTTCTATTGTTTTTACTAAGCCATTGCTATTATTTGGAAAGTTGTAAACTAGTTTCTTAATTTTAACCTAAAATTCAACTCTTTAAGCTAGAAAATTCATTAGAATTTTCACCTTCCATTCCCTACCCCCCTATATTTTTCTATGAGATAAATTATAAGAGAAAAGGAAGAAGCAAAATAGGGGTTTCTACTTAAAACATTTCAAAATTTTTTTTTATTATTCTTTTTTTTTTTAGGCGAGTCAACTCTTGGTTGACCTCATAGATTGCAAGGACGTTGTCAGCTTACAATCCTTTACTTTTTTATTTTTTAGTTTTTAGTTTTTATGCCTACAGCACCTGATCTTCCTACGTAAAATGTTTCTTAATGAAGATTGCCCTAATGGGGTACAGTCTCCTAATATGAAACTTGGAGATTTATTAGGAAGACATGAAGAGGAATTATTTTTTCCTTATTGTTCTGTACTAATTTCAGTTAATAATCTTACTTAGGTATATTTAGAAACAAGGTCTGGTGAGGGGATCACATCAGTTATAAAAATAAAGTACAAGTGAAAAGTTAATTACTATGCAATAATTCAATAACCACAACAACCAAGATGTTTTAAAGGTTTCCTGTGTTGTTAAATGTTTAATATTAGTGTTTATATCTTTATGAAATTATTGGTTTAACAGGGCAGAGAAACTTGATGAAAAAAATAATAACCTGATTACTTGTATCAACATACTGAGTACAGTTTACTAGATGAGATATGTTACCTAGCGGCTATATCTATTAACTCAATATTTGAGTGGCTGTAGATACTCGACAATATTTATTAAACTAAATTGAGCTTCATATCTCTTACTTTGGTTATGTCAAGCATTCTTGGAATACTCAAAGGCACTTAATTTATCAAGAAAATCTCTTTGTGAGGATTATAGCAGTTTAAACTGCTATAAGTACCATTTTTATTAAATCTACACAATTATTAATAGTAAAATTTCATAAAGACTTATTCATAAAGACTTATTTGCAGAAGGAAATAAAAATAAATGAAGCCAACGGGCTGTGCAGCATTAAAATGAAGACAATTAGATTAGCTTTAATAGTTACCTAGATAAATGGTTCGTTATTGAGGGAAAAAAATTTTGGACCAAATTACTTAAAGTTTTTTTTTTTAAATAAAAATAAAAATGATTTAACTTTATAAAACTATGTGTTTTTCAGCAGTGTTTCTAGAAAGCTACTCAAGTTCGTCAGGTTGGTCACGGTGATTATTTGAGAATTTTAAAGGTCTCTTAGCCTCTTAAGTACAAGAAATCCAAAGAAAAATAAGATGAATGTTGCAATGTTTATAGGTAGGGCATTCTCAGCCTTTTTACAAATATCTTCATTCCCTTTTCAGGTAAAAATATGAAATTTAAATCATGTGTTGCATTTTAAAAAATTAATCAGATGCTAAACTATATCAAGTACATGCAATTTACCTAATAAAGATGTAGTAGAGAACAACACATCATCTGATCTCGTATATATGGGTTTTACAATCCAATGTTTGTGCAAAAAGAAACTAATTTCAAGGTGTCATGGAGAAAAAAATATATCTGAAATATGTTCAAAATATCCAAATATAAAATTCAGGCAACATGAAGAGGAAACCTAACAGTTGCAAGGGAGCGTATCTCAATTATTGCTTATGTAGTACACTGAATACTCACAGCCTTACCCTGTATTTCCGTCATTGGTACTATAACAGAATTCATCTGGGTACATCTTGAAATACCTCACTTCAATCTAAAACACAGTTTACTTCCTTCAGTCGTAGGACTTTTCGTGTGCTACAGGGGTGGTCCTCAATGGAAAATGACTTAGATGTCAGCATAGGTAACGTGAAAGTGTAGCTCCGTGGGGAGTAACTGTGATTAAGGAGACATGAGGAACAAAAGATCGATGTTTTTTTCTTTCTCTCCCTAGATGGTTTGTCCTAAATCACATCTCTTAGGCTTCTCAGAGCTTCCCAAGGGATTATATACCCAGAGGTGAAAGCAATTGACCAACCAGGTAGGTACCATCTATACATCCTGGTTCCTGAAAAAGGGTGAATCCAATTAATATTTGCTTTCATTAATGGGGAAAAAACACACATTTATGAAAATGGGAAATTGGAGGTAGCAATTATACTTTCATTTGTCTGATAGACACCAAATCATTAATTTACATTCAAGGGCTAGATAGTTGACCTGTATAATGTGATTTGCCAAATACCTTATAAAGAAAAAACTGCCAATTTCCTAAACCATTCATCTTTCTAACATCTTTCTTCACTAAAAGGGCAAAGAGAAACGTTTATCCCAAACTGTTTTACTGCAGTTATTAGAGTATGCATCTTATGCAACTTGTTTTTTATGTGAATTTGAAGGTCCCAACTTTGACAAGAACTGTACATTCCAAAAATGAAGGGGATCATATGTAATTGAAATAACTGACTTACCACCCTTGTTTTAAAAACAAAGCCTTTACTAAGTATATGTAGTTGTATAGCTTTAGTTCAGCCCTTCCCCCAAGACTTGGGTGAAGTCTTTTATTTGGAAGGCTATTCCATGTGCTTTGCTGATAGAGTGTTTCATTCAGAAATATACTGAGTGCCTTCCGGAAGCATCCAATTGAAAGGTGAAAGTCTGGAAAATTATCCAACAGTTTTCATCTGTTAACATTGTAGAGCTGTCCCCGCATTTCTGGGCTGAAATTTCACCAGGGTCCCGAGCTCCCAGAGCCTTGGGGAAGGTCCTGGGGCGCATGGGAAAAAACTCACAGATATACTTCGGTTTGATACTGATAGCCAAAGTGAATCAGTACATTTTGGCACAGCTTAGTTAAAAGTAGAGATTGATCAAAGGGATGTGACATCGGTACCTGAAACACCTGTGACAGCAATTTTCTGTAGAACAGACATAACTCTAGGTGCTTGAGATGCTTCGGTGACTAATGCAAACAAAAATCGTGGCCCCTGTTGAACTTCTAGTCTGATAATACTAAAATGTTCAAGTTGAGTTAGGTGAAGACTTAGTTAAACACAGCCTTTTATTATTTGATTGAGATTTCGAATTGTGAATAATTTGCAACATTTTATAATAAACCTTTCACTGAAAAGCATTTACCTCTGTTATGACAGTGTTTTCCTTCTGGGAAACACAGGAAATTACGCTTATATTCAGTGATAAGAAATAACAGTGCTAAGATATTACTGTTAAGTTATTTTAAAATATCTTCATAATCAAGACACATGTTTATGCTGATATGTGTATTTATTGAAAACAGTCAAAATTTTTCCATATATAATATTAATAGTACCTTTCCTGAACTAAAAAATAGAATAGTACATTTAGAATTATTTCCTTTGAAGGCACTTTTGTTTTATTGTTTCATGAGAAATGCTGTAATTGGCAGCACTTATGATTTGCCAAATAACTGAAAAAGAGAAAACTGTAAAATAATGCTACATTTATCATCTTAATTTGTCCCCATTTTTTACATATTTTAAACTTCATAAAATGATTATCATGTTGAAGTATTTTTCATGATTGAAAAATAATAGTGCTGTTTCAGATACTCAAGGCAATTATAAGATCCACCATGAAAGTAGAATGTTTTTAAAATTAATTGAAATGTGGACTTTTAAAATTTTTTTCGATAAAGGTATTTCAATAAGCAATCTATGGTCTACCTTGTATCTAGTTTTCTTATTCCAATATGTTTAAAGGCATTTTTTGACCAGCTTGGTAATTTGCTAGTGCAAGTATCTAGAAAGTATTATAATACTGAAATAAGATTTAGGTTAGTTACTGTCCACTGAGAGCCTCTCAAAGTAGCCATAAAATTAAAATTAAAAAAAAATACATATTTATTTGAAAAGAGTACATGAGATCTTGAACTATTGATAATATTCAATTTACTCTTGGAAGAAGCATTTCCTACTTCAGTTGTACAGAAAGAAAGAGATCTCTACTTATAATATTAGGATTAATTTCACTGTTTACTGTGGTGGCAATATTTTACAGGAAAAGCCACAACAGTAACTTCCATGCATATGTTTTTCTACATTGTGACTGTGCTATTTCTGCCTAGAAAATAACTCTTTGCCCATAAAATCTGAGTGAGTTCAGAGGCTGGAAACTGAGTAGCAATGGAGTTTTTCCTTTCTTTGATTAGACACAGATTTTGGAGTCCTGAGCTACTATATAAGAAGCCCTACTACCTACCCTACGACCACCATGAGGAGAGAACACATGGAGAAGAACTATATATTTATACCTAAAATCCCTTAGAATACTTTAATCCAGAAAAGCATAGTTTCTGTGTACACAAAACTAAGGAAAAAAAATATTTACATATATATGTAAAATAGATATTTAAAAGATAGTATAAGCTACAGATGAGTAATGTATCTTCCTTCCTCATTAGCCAGAAAGATGTGCAAATTGTCTATCAGTACATTGGCCTCAATAATAGAAAAGTTTTATATAGATAAATCCATGTTTGAGTCTGTAAATCAATACATAAAAACTATAAATGTTTCCATGATTCATTCTGTGGTAATGTCTCAAGCCATTGCTGGATGGTTTAATTTTACTTTTTCAACTACCACGGGAATATTTAAAAGTGTAGTTACCAAAATTACCATAAAAAAGAAATATAACAAAACATTAAGAAAGGAGATTCACGATATATAAAGTAAGTTCATTGGGCAAAATCTATTTATCTTATATGAAGATGACAATGTTTGAGTCTTTCTCTTGATTGTTCACAAGGACCTTGATAATACACTAACTTCTACATTCTCCCTTTTAAATTGTCCAGAGCTCCATTTTCCGTGTAATTTGGTGCTGGGCTAGAGATTTTCTGAGATGTAAATCTTAAGTAAAAAACAAAAGTTTTAAAATCCCTGTTCATTAGAGCCCAGTCTTTTATTTCCCAATTTTAAGAAGTTCATAAGCTACCTATTAGCTTTATTGGTTATTCTTTGCTTTGTACAAAACTCAGTAGTTTAAAACAAAACCATATATTTTGCTCATGATTCTATGCGTCAGCTGATGGTTTTGCTGATATCAGTAAATCTCTGCTGTCGTCACCTGGGTTTGCTCACGTATTTCCAGTCAGTTGAGGGCTGGGGCGGTCTCTCTTGTCTGGAACTATGGAGAGATTACATGTCTATCATTCTTCTTTAGGCTAACCTGGACTTATTCATAAGGAGATCACAGCATTCTAAGGCCTAGTTTACAACTGGCAAGTGTCTTTTGCTACTTTATACAAATCAAAGCAAGTCGCAAAACCAGTCCATATTCAATAAATGGAACAATGAACTTTATCAGTCAATGGGAGGGGCTTCAAAGTTATGTCACAAGTGAGCACAAATACAGGTTGGGAAATACTTGTTTCATTTTGCAAGTATTTATTATAGGAATCTAGTAACCACCCAGTCACATATTACCAAGATAGAGAAAGAAAATAATCACTTTCTTAGTCATCTCTTTGCCTCCAGACCCAATGTATATTTATTATTCTCACCAGATTTACTTTCATACATACTGTGATATTAGTAATGATACCAAACAACACCAAAAATAACATCAGTTAGTATTTATTGAATATTTACTATCTACTAGTTGTACTAAATTATTTACTGATATTATTTAATTTATTCCCCTAAGCAATTGTATGAAACAAATACAATTATAACATAAAGTTATGAATGAATAATGGTGCATAATTATTATTATATACATAGTTATAAATGAGAGCTCCCTATTTATTTCAAAGTAAAATTAAGCCGTTGCATGTTAGCATATAAAGAACCTCACAGTCTTGGCATATTAAAATCCATTGGCTGCATCTTCTGTTCACCTCATTACAAAAACTCTGGCCTCCTGGCTCATCCCCAAGCAAACCAGGTATACTCCTGGGCACTGGGCATTCCACATACCTGAACAGTTCTACCAGATGGATGCATGGCTTCCTCCCTCGTCTTCCTAATTTTTTTTCACGTATAGTACATTCTTAATGAGGTCTACCCTGACTATCTCATTTACTATTTTGATTGATTCTTCTCCCTTCGTTCCTCTAACCTGTTCTGTTTTGTTCTCTTTATGACGTCACCTTCTAGCATATTATAAAATGTACTGCTAGAAGGGAATTTGGCAAACTGCATCCTATAGGCCATGTCCGGCCCAACTTCTGATTTTGTAAATAAAATTATATTGGAACACAATCATGCTCATAAAACTATGTATTTTCTAGGGCTGTTTTTGTGATAAAATGATAGAGTTGAGTATTTGCAACAGAAATGTAATACGCGAAAAGCTACTATGTGGCTCATTACAGAAAAATTTTTCCAACCCTTGTCATAATATAAGCTCCAATAGGTCAGGAAGGCATTCTTTGTTTATTGATGTATTCCCATGTCTAGAAAAACAAGTTAAGAATTTTTGAATAGCTGAATTCTCCAGCTTGTTTCTCTCTATTATATGTCCATACAGGAATCTGTTATAAATACACTGGGCCAAAATCAACATAATGTAGGAGGGAGAATTTTGAGGTAAACAACATATCACAGTTTGAAAATATTTTCTAGTATAGATTATATGACCATATAGAGACATTTGTGTATCCTTTCCACATTGGAGTTTACCATTGAGAGATTTTTTCTTATGCATATATTTTGATGTTTTTCCTCCTCAAAGTTATTATTCTTTAAAATTCAAATAAACACATCTCTTGTATTCAGTCTTTTCCAAATACTTTAGTCTAAAACATGTAATATTAATTTTTTTCTGTATCTCCTGGTAATTCCATTAAAAATATGACCATTTTGTTATATGCTAACTTATATTTTCCCCAATATAGACAATGCTTTGCCAAATTACTTAAAAAAAAAAAAAAAAACGGCTTTTTTAGTGAAGAGATTTTTATACTTTACTCTGTCTACAATGACTAATATTGAACTTTGAATTTACTAGTCATGCTACCAATGTTTGTTTTATCCCAGTATAAATTTAGTTCTGCTAAAAATAATTTTGGACCTGCTTAGTATCCATCTTCATATATAGAATAGTATGAGTATTATTTTCCTAAAAGTAGCCAAAAATATATTTTTTAATTATTAAAAATCCCTCAACAAAAGAAAATCTCAAGTTTGTGCCCCTATCTTCTTTTTTTATCCAAGATGCAAATATCACATCCCAGCCTTTGTCGTTCTACTTTATTTCAGACAACAGTAGAAAGCATTGACATGTGAGAGCTGGATGAAAGTTTTCATTTGAAAACCTCTCAACCTCAGAGAGATATTATTTCACATAATTAAAGGAATGAATTAAAGTAAGGATTTATCATATGAAATCAAGATTAGTTTTTAGCTTCACTGTAAGATTTATTATATTCATTCATTTTTTCAATAAGCATCTTAAAGGCCCATTTGTGCAGACTTTGTGGTGAGACCATGTAGATACAAAAGTAACTATTATCTGGTTCTTCCCATAAAGGAGCCCACAGATGTGGAGAGGTGGGCAGACACAGAAAGCTACCCATGAATTTACACTGACTTCTGGATTCAGATGTGTATTTTCAAGGTTTACATGAACTTGATTTAATCTATATAGGCAAATATTCTACAATTAAGCTTGTTCATTGTTTTCTTTGTTTGTTTACTCTTTATAACCATATGTGGGGATTAAATTTATATGGTTTTTAAATAAGTTTCCTGTAGTTTCATTAATTCCTAAACAAAAAATTCTAAAAGTTTATGAAAATTTCTATAAAAAATTCATAAATATCTCTTACTTTTAAGGCAATTCCTGACACTGCACAAATAGATTTAATGAATGAATGTATTTATATTGTCTTTTCCTTTTGTAATTGATTGGTTCAAGAAAATCCTTAAATAGCCTACGTTCTCCTGATAATATTCGACATTATCATTTGTCCCTGATATACTGTGTCATGACTAACTTTGCTTCATGTGATCTCATTATAGTCTTAGCAAAATTGTTATATATATATATATATATATATAGAGAGAGAGAGAGAGAGAGAGAGAGAGAGAGAGAGAGAGAGAGAGAGAGAGAGAGAGAGAGAGAGACTATGTGGCACCCATATAGTTTTGTTTTGAGTTACATACCATCTGTATATATTTTATCTTCTCAATTATATTTTAGACCCCATTATAACAAGGAACATGTATTACTTGTTTACTATCACCCATTAAAAAACTGTACTTTATTAAATTTTCAAAAACATTTTAAATAATTGATATTTTTAAAATTTTAGACTATAAAATGAGATTTAATTGTTTTGTTTTGGTTTGGTTTGGTTTTAATCTTCATATTAACAAGCCTTTTGTGCCCAATTCCCATTACAGAGAATTTAGAAATTTCTTCAGAATTATATACCTTAAGAGAAAAACTCTTTATCCTTCTTCTTAACACCTATATTGAGATCTCATTATTTCTGGTCTTCTACTAAAATTTTTAATACATAGTGATTGAATCTTTGTTGAACCGTTTTCTCTGCCTGGAAGTCACCTCTGTCAGATATCTTTGTCCTTCATGCTTTAATTTTTTGCAAATTCTGTTCAACAATCTTATCAAAGAAATTTCCTTGGATTATTCTATATAAAAAAGCAAACTAAGTACTGTCTATTCATTTATCATATCCTGTTACATTATTTTTTCAATATCCTTAATGCTCTCTGGAGATAATGTCTGCCTATTTATATCTATCTATCTATCATCATCTATCATTTATCATCAATCAATCAATCTATCGTCTATCTATCTGTCATCAGCTACTTGCCACTTCCATCCCAAGAATAATGGTTTCATGTAAAGATTTTTGTTTGTTTTTATCTCTGCTGTTTCTTTAGTTCATTGAATTGTACCTAACACATAGTAAGTATTCAATAAATGTGTCTTATTTATACCTTCAGTTGCATCTTTTTTTAAATAATGTTGAAAATATCTTAAATAGTGAAATGACTAATTGATGTATTAGTATTTTTTAAATATTCATGTGTTTGCTAGTTATTTCATCAATCCTAAGTGCAAGAATATGTGAATAAAGTGTTATTTTAATTCTATTAATTTTAAATTATAATTGTTATTTTTTATTTACAATCAATACTGAAAGTACAAGTATTCTAAATTTTTGCCCTACACATTCGTAGGTGACTTTAGCCAAATAATTAATCTAAATAACTATTAATTATGTTAGTATTTTATTTTCATAAGTTTCTATTAGATACCTGGAAGAAGTAATCTCATTTTATTCAAAGGATTATCAAGTCAAAATGTTGTTCTTTTCCTTTTTGTCCTAAACTGTCTAATTGCTGGCAGATTTAATTAATTGTAGAAAATTAATGAATTTATTGAAGATATCCATCATTAAATTAATTCTTAGAGTTTCAATATTTTTAAGGGTTCTGCAAGGACCCTCATTTTGGATTAAGAAAGATAAGTGCACCTGAGTACATGGTTGTCACCAACCCTTAAGATGATACTAGCCCTCCTCGGCCTTTTTTTTTTTTTTAAATAACAGTTTGGGGCTGTTTCAACATAGAGTAGAATGGAACAGACATATTTAATTGCCAACTAGTATTTTTTAAGTGTGTGTGTGTGTGTGTGTGTGTGTGTGTGTGTGTGTGTGTGTAGAGTTTTTTGGGGGTTTTTTTGTTTTGTTTTGTTTTTACCTGATGACAGAATATTCTTGAAAACTATCTACCTAACTATCTGGAAATTAGTTACATTCTAGGCGCTATGTAGACCATTGCTTTAATTATGACCATAAACTGATCGGCTCAGAATAGGCACTTGAGTATCATGGATGAGAACTAAGCTACGAGATGAGCATCTGACTCAAAGAATTATCTTGGGATAATCAGTTCTTTCTCTTGAAGATTTAAAACAGAAAGCACTGGGACTTTCGGAGAACGGTAGTAGATATTAAAACTGTAAGTTTCATTTATTAAGTGAATATTTTTGAATTACTACTATACGCCAAACTTTACATACTGAAAATATAGCAGTGAACAAAAATAAAACATAAATTCTTTGCATCATAAACTTTATATTATAATGAAGAAATAATGATTAACAGCTAGATAAGTACTACATATGTCAGATGGTGATAAGAAACACAGACATAAACTGAGCAGGAAGGGATTTTGATGTGGGGTATGAGGTATATGACCTAGGAGTTCTGGATTTCTCTTAAGTGTCGTATTTGCCTATAAAAAGAATCACTGTTTAGAAGTAGAAATGATCAGATATGCAATTGTATGCTGATTCATGGGCTGTGGCCAATAGTTTCACTACATGGTCAGAGGTATAGAAGAAACATGATTGAAAAATTAATTAAAAGGAAATTTTGCAAGTGGCATTTTGATACATCTCTCTGAGCAAAAGAGTGAAGATATTTGTGTCCCATGTGAATGATCACCAACGGGTAACCTCAGCAGAAGAGTATTTAATAATCAAGTAGATAGGACATTCCATTCCGTGGATGCCAGTTAACCCCTTTCCTAGCCACCTCTGTCATTGCTCATGGGCTCATGAACAAAGTAGCAGTGGTGGTAGGTTTGCTTACACATAGCAACGTGGACTTCTACTCACCAAGGGCAGCATGGCTATGGTCACTGCTAACTATTCAATTTGCCAGCTGCAGATGCCAAAACTAAGTCCCTGGCATGGCACTATTTCGTAGGGTTATCAGTCCGCTGTCTGGTAGTAGAATTACATTAGACCACTTCCATCATGGGAAAGACAGTGTTTTGTTCTTACTGAAACAGATGCTTTTTCTGAATGTGGATTTATCTTCTCTGCATGCAATGCTTTTGCCAACTCTGCAAATCTGTGGACTTACAGTATGACTTATTCACTGTGGCGGTATTCCATAGCTTTACTTCTGATAAAGGAACTCCTTTCACAGCAAATGAAATGCCGTGATAGGCCCATACTCATGGGCTTCACTATTCTTACCATGTTCCTCACCATCCTAAACTTGACAGAATGTTAGAATGGCTTTTTGAAGACTTCATTGTAGCACCACCGGTGACACTAACTGCAGTGCTGGGGCAAAGTTTTTTGGAAGACTTTGAAAGACTGTATATGACCATGTATGCTCTGATTCTGCCATTATTTCTCTCATAGCTAGGATTCACAGGGCTAGGAAGCAAAAGGTGGAAATGAAAGTGGTACTGCCCACTGTCACCCCTAGTGACTCACCAATCAAAATGTTTGCTTTCTATTTCCATGACTGTATGCTCTGCTGACCTAGAGGTCTTAGCTGCAAAAGGAAGAATGCTTCCTCTAGAGGGCATAATAATGATTCCATTCAACTGGAATCTAAGATGCTACCAGGACAATTTGGGTTCCTCATGTGTCTAAATCAACAGGCAAAGAAGGGAGTGACAGTGTTTGCTGTAGTGATTGACTGACTACTGAGGAAGAATTGGACTACCAGTAAACAGTGGAGGTAAGGAAGAATATGTCTGTGGTCCATTAGGGCATCTCAGTATTACCATGCCTCTTGACTAGGGTCAGTGAAAAATTCAGCCACCCAATCTAAGCAGGACTGCTAATGGCCTTGACCCTTTAGGAGTGAAAGTTTGGGTCACCTATCCAAGTAAAGATTCCATGAGTAGCTGAAGTGCTCACTGAAGGCAAAGGGAATACAGCATGTGTAGTAGAAATGAGCAAGTATGAATGCCAGCTATGATCATAGGACCAGTTACAGATATAAGGACTGTAATTATTTCCTCATTTTGTTATGAATATGTGCTTATATATGTGTATAGGAAATATCTTTGTTTTTTCCTCTTTTATTCTCTTATCATGCAATATAAGATGTATTGACTGTATATAATAGTATTTAAGTATTGTTAATTTTATAACATATTATTTAAGTTAAGAATAAATATCACTCAATATCACTCAAGGACTTTACCTTCTGTTCTGAGGAAGTGGGTAGTGATTTTCAGTTGTACTCAGGATAGTTGTATCATGTTAGGTAGAATTATGATCTTGTTATTTTCTTTATTTAGAGATGAAATGTGGTTCAAAGAGATGCATATGGATGCCAAGGTTACAAAGTATGCACTTATGATAGTTAATTTTATGTATTAATTTGACTAGACCATAGAGTTCCCATATATTTGGTCAAACATTATTCTGAGTATGTAAGGAAGTTTCTAGATGAAGTAGACATTTGAATTGATAGCCTGAGTGAAGCAGACTAGCCTTCCTAATGAGGGCATCCCTTAGCCAGACAGATGAACACCAAGGTAGAATGTAAAGGCTGCCTCTCCCTTGAATAAAGGGGAACTCTTCCCGTCTGACTGACCTGGAACTTTGATTTTTTTCCAGCCTTTTGGTTCAGAATGAAACGTTTACTATTCTTGGGTATCAATCCTGCCGGCCTTTGGACTGGAGTTTGCACAGTTGGTTCTCTTTGTTCTCATGTCTTTGGACTCAGATTGGAACTGCACATCACGCCTCCTGCATCTCTAGCTGACTGATTACAGATTCTGAGACTTCTCAGCCTTCATAATTACGTAAGCCATTTCCTCACTATAGAGCGTATTTATTCTGTTTCTCTAGAGAGTACTGACTAATACAACAGATATTGGAGATGAGGGTGGAAGCATTAGAGGGGAAGTGGGGGTGGTGGACTTACCAGAAGCACAAAGAGTTCTGAGATATTCACCTAATTTTTCAAGTGAAAATGTCGAGCCATGGAAGGGCAGGTTTACCCACAGCATGTGGAGTTACTGAGCACCTTCTGGGTTGTTGCCAGTGCAGGTGTGGGCACCTGGGCTGAGGGGAATCTTATCTGAAGCACATGTTGCTCTGAGGCATCCTTAAAATACCTTGATTGTCATGATCAACAGTGGGTTGGAAAGTTAAATAAGACATGTAAAAGGCAATTAAGCAAATGTGAGAAATTGTTATCATTAGGGACTATAAAGCAGGAACATATATTTTGTAGATTTTCTTGCCAGAGAGATTGCACCATTGTGGAAGAAAGTGAATAAGATTTGGAAAGTAAAGTGGAATGAAAACTATTACTGTTCCAGAAAAGGTTAAGCAGGGATGAGAGCTCTGGGAACACCAAACGCAACATTTTATCAGTAGTTTCCATCATCCTCAATTAATCACACCACTTTGTTGCCAAAAAGAGCTGAGATAAATAGCATCTGAAAATACCTGATTTTCAGAACATTGAATATTTTGTCACCTTTGTTCTAGCTCCTCCATATGTTTTGTAAGCATGTAATTCCCTATATTAAATCCTTTCCTGCCAGAAATTCACATAATTGATTCTAGTGTTTTGGCTGAACTTTGAGTAATATGTCAATGGATTCTAATTTAATGAATACAGAAAATCAAGCAGACATGAATAGTAAAACAGAAGAAATACCATGCTGACCCTAAGGAAAATAAAAACATTAACACCATTAACACTCTCTGTGTGTGTGTGTATAGCTTATAATAGCTTCTTTATAGTAGCTTTATAGTTTAAGTTGTTTTCTTTTATTATTCTACTGGTTGGCCAGGGCTGCCATAATAAACTACCACAGACTGGATAGCGTAATGGAAATAAATTTATTTTCTCATAGTTATGGAGACTAGAAGTCCAAAATGAAGGTGTAAGCAGGATCAGGTTCCGCTGAGGCCTCTTCCTTGACTTGTAGATGGCCATCTTCTTCCATGTTCTTTGAGCCTGTGTCCTAACCTCTTTTTTCTATAAGGATACCAGTCATATTGGATTGGAGACCACCCAAATGATCTTATTTTCACTTAATAACTTTTAAAGATTTAATCTCCAAATGCAGTCACATTCTGAGATACTGGGTGTTAGGACTTCAACATATACATTTTGGAAGGAAACAATTCATCCATAACAATTACTAAAACAATATTAACCTGGAATCTTAGAAATTACTCTAAAGACATGAAATATTAATTCTAATTGTGATATTTATAAAATTCTCACTAGATTCCATAACATGTGCACAAGATTTTATATTTTCTTGATCCATAAAACAACCTTAGAAGATCATCATGTTTTTTATCTTCATTTTAGGACTTAGTATCTACCTAAGGGTTTGAGTTATTAAGTAACTTGCCAGTGTCACATAACTGATTGCCTGTTAAGAGTGAGCTATTTGGGACAATTGTAAGGGGGCAGCAAGATATGGAACATATATTATCAGAGATGAGCTAAAGTAAGAATGATCTCACTAAATTCAAAGATTTCTATGAACTCCACCTTTGGAATCTAAAAATAGTTTGGTGTCATACTTGAAAATCATGATGCTGTTGATAATTATTCCTTCTTCTTCTGCTGCTGCTGCTGCTGCTGCTTCTGCTGCTGCTGCTTCTGCTGCTGCTGCTGCTGCTTCTTCTTCTTCTTCTTCTTCTTCTTCTTCTTCTTCTTCTTCTTCTTCTTCTTCTTCTTCTTCTTCTCCTCCTCCTCCTCCTCCTCCTCCTCCTCCTACTCCTGCTACTCCTCCTCATTCTTTTTCTTTCTTTCTTTCTTTCTTTCTTTCTTTCTTTCTTTCTTTCTTTCTTTCTTTCTTTCTTCGTTCTTTCTTTCTTCCTTTTTTTTGGTCTTTCTGCCTATATAAGGAGTTATTTTCAGAATTGTCCAGGCCTCAATCTGTGTCTTTTATATGTGGGAGTTTATAATGTAAAATGAAAATAGAGAATTGACAAAAAGCATCTGAAATTCATCTTTTATAGTGTGAATATTAAAATACACTGTTATAAGAAATATACTAGTATTTGATATAGGTCAGAGAACAATAAATTGTGGAGAGAGAGAGAGAGAGCGAGAGAGAGAGAGAGGCCCCATATTTCAATATGCCAAGGCAAATAGCAGATGTTTGTATCCAGAATGATTTATTTTATATCCTAATCAGTGAAACTGCTAAAGGAGCCTCAGATTTACTAAACAAATGTCATGCTGTCTAATGAGCTTCATGACTTGGAAAAGGCATGGATCTAACAAAGGCTGTCTTTAATCAAAATTTGCTTTCCTGACCACGAAGTTTGTGAAGTTAGTTATTCCACACACAAACTATTTGAATCATTCTAAAGAATGTTGGACCATATTTAAATTCTTAGTCGCAAAGTTTGCTAATAAATTGGTCTTTAGTGAATTATTAGTTTGGTCAATTGAGCCAATAAAAATATATGACATACCAATTTTGTGCCTAGTACTTGGTTAAGTACTATGGGTAACACAAAGTACTTACTATTTTCTTCTAAAGGTAAGGCTTACATAAACAAAGAGATTAAATGATATTAGTCTAATAAAGTACTGTTAACTTGGGTGATGAATCCTAGGAGTCACATAAGTAAAAAAAAAAAAATGTTTTCTATCTTTTCAACGAAAAGACTTCATAGAGTGTTTTTTTTTCCCCACAAAATCTAGGTTTTAAAATATTTTTGAAAATTTGAATAATTAAGACTTCTACCACCAATTAAAATAAATAAATTGTGTAAATGTCAGGCATGATAGTTCTATCATTTAGTGTTTTAAGTACTTTTTTATTTGTTAGAATAATGCGAAGTATGGAAATTAGCTCTAAGTCTTTGATTAGAATATATTTAGATGAGCTCTAGGGGCTGAGAGATCATCCTCATGTTGAAAACAAATGTTTTAAGTAGAAATGTAAAATGTGATATACAGATATAAGTGAGTAAATGTTGATAAATGACATGAAACATGAACCTTGAAAGAGAAGTAGGTTTTCAATAAGAGTTGAGAAAATAATTATGAAAAGTGAGAGTAATAATATTGTTCATTTTTTCAAGTCATTTTTATATGATTTTCTAAGCATTAAAATTCATGATATTTTTTTCTTCCCATATCTGAAGGAAATGCTAAAGACATGAATGGTGATGGAGAGTCTTTGCTTTATATACTACATCTCTGTGTTGCCAACTGCTTGGCCAGTTCAAAGAGTTAAAAAAATGTTAGCCTCAGAGTGGGCCATATAAAGGGACAACCTGATGAAATAGAAGAGATATAAAAATCCCATTGCAAGATAATTATGGAATCATGTATAAACCTTTAAAGGTTAATGAGCTCTCTAGAGAAGATAAATGACAGTTTTGGAATCAGGTGTCTGCCTATAATCCATTTTCAACATAATCCTAGTTGTGAAAATTTGACATATTACAGGTAATTTAGGGTGAATGTTAACTGTGAAAATGGTAATTTAAGTAATGCTAGCCTAACTCATATTGAAAAAAACATCATTTGGTCAAGAGATGAAATAGGAGAAGTTAAAACGGTGGCTAGAAAAACCAAACCACACTTTAATGGTGAAAAGCAAAATGTATTACTGAAGAAAGTTCTTCAATTTATTGATCCAGGTATTAGGCCAAATAACACCTATCTTTTGATTCCTCTTTTATGTCAGTTTTCAAGGATATAATCAGGCAAAACTGTTTCAATTTAAATAACATTATGATAGGAAAGAAAAGCGATATAAAGAGAAAACTGTTTAGCAAAACACATCTGAGGCATTAGGTTACTTTTATAATAGAGGAATGTAGCATGATGCTTTTCTTTATTATACTTACTATAAGAAAATATGAACTTTGGTCTATACATTTACAAGGTAGTTGATTCATTAATTGGGAATAAGTTAAAGTAAGAATAATTTGTAACAATTAATTAGGTGAACTTAATAAAATTAAATTTTGTTTTACATAAAAGCGGGTCTCAAACATTTTTAAATTTAAAAAATGTGTATTAGTATCCCATATAAATTATTTCTTATATTTATGCTTGTGCTCATTTCACCTTATATATAGCGAATCTCATCATTATTATTAATGATAATTAAATAATAGAAGTATATATATATATACTGACAACTATTCAGTTGGTTTGATTGTTCCAGTAACTGTATTAATCACTTTATGTAAATTATTTCATTTAAAAGTCTTAGCTACACAAAGTTTGTATTATTATTATTATTATTATTTCTATTGCATAATAAAATTTCTGAGATTTTTATGGTTACATAATTTATTCAAAATGACACAATCAGTAAATAGAAAAATTAAAAATTTAATTCGAGATTTTTTAGAAATTAAATTTTACATATTATTGTTTTGATACTTTCACCTTAATAATATTAAAAATGAGACAGTATTTTTTATTTAAATTTTAATGTTTGATTAACATGGTCAGAAATAGCTTAATATTGCTATCTGGTGTTAGATGTATTTAGATTTTCCAGAGAAGAAGTCTGATAGGATATATATATATATATATATATATATATGCACATATGTATATATAAAATTATGATAGCATATATATGCACATATGTATATATAATAATTATGATATTATATATAATCATAATTTTTTATTATGATTTTTTTCCAGCAGGCTGGAAACTTAGGCAGCGTTTCTATGTTGCAGCCTCAAGGAGACTTTCATTTACTTTAGGGATCCACAGTCTTTGCTCTTAAGATCTTCAACTGATTGTATGAGGCCCATCCATATTCTGGAGGATATGTTAAACTCAGTGTCTTTTAATTTAAATTTCGATCACATCTAACATATACCTTTATAGCAACATCTAAACAGGTGTTTGACTAAACAACTGGGGACCACAGCCTAGACAAATAGACATAAAATTAACCATCAGAAATGTCTAATCTATAAGCATTACTAACCTTTATCATTTTGAGGAATCTAAAATAAGTAAACTGACAGTGATTCAGCTGGCTTTATGTGAGGGGTATTAGAATAAATAAAGGGAGAGAGAGAGACAGAGAGACAGAGGCAGAAAGACTACTTCATTTCTACTGGTCAGATGTCTTCCTTGGCCAAAAAAATATTTACGGTAAATTTTTTCTTAAGGTAGGTAGACTTTTCTTGATTAGTTTGTTTATTCTTACTTGCCACCAAAGAAGCCTGTTACAGATTATATTCAGTTTGACAAAAAGTAAACAGACAAGTTATTAAGATCTACAAAACACTATTCTAAGCCAATCAATTTCTTAAGAGGGCTATCTCAGGGGAAAAAATGTAAGAACAACAACAACAACAACAAAAACACACTTTTCTTTAAGATTCTACAGTTGATTCCAAAACTAAAATATGAATTAGAAATCGTTCCCATGCATCATAGTACAAAAACTCAGAGCTATTATGTTGATTAACATTCGTATGCTAAATTTGACTTAAAGCTATCAAGATATGTCTAGAGATGTCAAGGCATGAAAGAGTTCCTTTCATTTCATAATTATAGTGATTTAAACATTCATGAATTAATTCCATACCCATTCTTACATTTTAAAAAGTGGCAAACTTAATTCGTACCTGAACTATCTAAAATTATTAAAATATAAGAAATCCACATTTAACCCAAACAGTACATTTGTAATTTGACATTTGTGCTGCTGTTGTATAAAGGACGATCACTCACTGATTTGGATGGGAGAAGTAAGGCAAAACACTTTCTCTTTACAATCAGGTTTCCTATAGGCACAATATAAAATTGCATGAAATAGGCCATAAAATACATGACACTTGTAAAATTACATTTCCATTAATATCGTGTGCTATATTATAATATGTATGAATATGTATATAAGCATTGAAAAACAGGTGAGGTGAAAAGACTCACCATTTTAGTGAGTATAACTAAAAGGACCACCAAAACCTTTACAATAAATTTGTTTACATTTGATTGAATGAAAAAACTATATGCCTTATGGATATTATTTCTGTATAACAAAGAAGAGACTCTAAGTTTAAACACACGGAAGTATGTGGTTCTGTCTATGCTCATGATTGGAAAGAGCAAATATTGTGCACTTTGCTAAAGATGTTTGACAATCAATGGCTAAAAAGCTATTATCTTGAAAGACACTGAGTTTGCAATTGATCTCAGAGTCAGGAGAGCAGTTCTAAGCACAGGGAAGGAAGTACATACTAGAAACATGATCAGAACCCCCAAAATCCCAGAGACAAATCTGTCTGTATTTTCATGTGCTTCCATAATGGGATATCACATTTTCATTTGGGTGCTGAACTTTCCTGCTGCTGTCAGGCATTTAGTGTCTTTCCAGTTATGGGTTTAAAATATCAGCATTTCTACTTTAACTTTGGCAAATCCCTCTGAAATGGGAAAATTAAATGAAGCACTTACTCTGAATACTAAGGCAAGTAGTTTTTCCAAACATTTCATGTTAAAATGGAATACGTAGCAGACAATGGATTGATGGTTAATTTTTTTCTTCATATGCACTTTTCTCTTTTGTATATGCCAATTTTATATATATATATATATTTTTTTTTTCATGTATATGGTCTTGCTTAAAATACTCAGAATAGTAGATAACAGTTCACCTTCAGAGTTTTGAGTGTGAGATTTGACAACTTGATTGAAGTCTCCATAAAAATGGAAGAAGCAGTTATTTAAAAGAAGATTAGAGGGGCAAAAAGGAAACAATGCTTTGGTTTCTTGTTTGTTTTTCCTTCTGGTAGGAAATAATTAAGCGAGCACTGGTTTGTAGTGGGAGCTTAAAATATCCATCCAAATAATTTCATGGCATACATTAGCCATTCCTCCCAGACATAACCATTATGATTTTCACTAATTACCAATAGAATGGAATTGATGAATGAGAACAAATTAAGATTGGCAGAGGTAATTTGGGGCATATTAAGGATACATTTCCCTACAGGTTATGAAACTTGTAACCATTAAATGTATATTTGTAGTGGGGCAGACTGCTCCTTCTCAGTTTATTCCGAACATTCTTCAGTGTTTCTAGGTGTCATCTTTCTTTTCCCCCACTGATTTATTTTTTCTAAAGAAAGCTTAAGGGCACTGGTTTGCTGTGAGCTGTTGGCGATGCTGTGTGTTACAAGCTTGCCTGAAAAAAAAAGTGAGATAATAATTTATCTGAATAAGGGACAAAATAAACTCTTTAACTCCACTTGATTATCTAAACATTTAAGTTTTAATGTTTACAAAGATAAAATGTTATATATTATAAATATTTTTTAAAAAACTTTCATAAAATAGGATAGAATGCCACCCAAGAATATGCAAGAAGAATCATCTGTCTCTCAGTCACAATGGGGAATGTTTGAATGAGCAATCATAATTTTTTTAATTAATAGTCAGTGTTCATGCATTTGTTTACTTATTTAACTATGTTAAAATTGCTCTCTTTGAGTTGATAATAGTTTTTTTTTTTTTTTGTAGCTTAAAAGAAACTGCCTTTATTGTAGACAAATCACCATTAATATAAATTAACTGGCAAAAGATCATATTTTCCAAATGGCTGAATGTATTGCTCTTGGTACTTCTCTGTCTTTCTTGAACAAAAATATCTGCCCTATAATCAAATAATTCCAGCTCTACCTTTATGATATATCCAGAATTTATCATTTCTTGCCACCTTCATTGCTACCACCTGTATGCAAGATATCAAACTATGCAGTATTTCTTGCAATAGTCTTGAAAATGATTTCCCAACAGTCTAGTTCTAACACAGTAGCCAGTGTGGTCCTTTCAGAATATTTCAGACCATATTATTCCTCTGTTCCAAGGCCACAATGTTTCTTTTCTGACCATTCTAAAGGAAATGATATTGCCAACCCCACTCTCAATTTCAAAACCTTTTTTAGATGCTTTTCATCTTTTCAGAAACTTTATATCCATGTGACATCCTATATTTCTTTATATTTTGTTTGTTTACTGTTTGTCTTCTCAAATATCATTAATGAAAATGTGAGGTCAAGGACTTTATTTTCTTCACTACCATATCTCCAGTGCCTAGAACCTCTGAATAACAATCAGTTGAATAAGCGAATGAAATTAAGACTATACAAAGATTAATGATTCTGACTGAAATGTAACTAGCCCAATAATTGTAAATTAATTAGAAAGGTAATCTCCTTTAATCTAGATCAATTTTATCATTCTTAAATGAAAACTATCCCAATAACTACATTTATTTCTGCTTTTTATGTTATAAGGCACTATAATAAGTTATTTACATACATTGTCATATTTAATCTTTTAAAAATGCTGTGAGGTAGGTACAGTTATGACCAATTTTATAAGTAAGAAATCAGAGACTTAGCAAAATTAAATTACCTTTTAGGGGTCAGAGAATGTTTACATATCAGATCTGAACAACATAAAATTGAGTCCAGAACCTGTTTTATGCTAAGTTGCCCCAATTCACAATTTAGATATTTTCAGTTAAATGATGTTTAATAGATCTGCCAGGCATCATAACCTGCACCAAATAATATGTGGCAAATTTGGTGAACTATTTTCCCAAATCCCTAAACTGTCACTCATCAGATCTTTTGCCACTCTCAAGCAAATTAAAACTCTGGGCATTTCCCAAATGGGGCTACCGTTTAAGTTAGATGTGTCTGTGACTCTAGAAGGTATCGATTGGGCACTGTGGCAGAGACAACAGGAGAAAGTACCTCCAGGATTTGGGTGTCAGCTGTGGAAGGGGACAGAAACCCCACATACCCCCAGGAATGAGAGCTCCTAGTAGTGTACACAGTGCTCTTCCAGGTGTAGCTTCCGATGAAGGAGCAGCATATCATGGTAAGAACTTCCCTTCCTATCATGGGGTGGGTTGAAGATATGTTCCATCAACGCAGCTCTGCCATGGTTCAAACTTCTACTTTGACGAAGTGCCATGCCTATTTGCAGCAGAGGAACACTCTGTCCTCTAGCCCACTGTCTCTAAAAATGTGGTCGCTACTAGACCCTGTAGAATGTGTAGACCCTCCAGCACCCTTACCCCTATTCCTATTGTGGTGAACAGAAAAATCGCTCTAAACATAACCGACTCTCCTGCCCCAGGAATATAAGATGGATCTTACTAGAACTGTGTATTCCTTCTGCCACATTAGAGGATAGTGACTGATTGACAGTGACTGGTCGTACCACCCAGGTATTTATTGGGTAGCCCTGAATGTGACCCAATGGTTGTGTGGCACAAATCTTTGATGATGAGCTGCTGTATTGTGGGTTTTTCATGGCACAGGGGAGAATCCATCCCACAGTAACAAAAAATGCGAACCTCCCTTTCCTTGAGGCCAGATGGATATGTTCTTCTATCTTTTACTGGTATGATCATTGGGCTACCATTTTTGTCTTCTCAGCTGGCCCAGAGAACCTTATAGCATGCTTAGAAGCCCTTACCAAATTCCCCAGCAAACCTTAAATGATAGCAGGCAAAGCCTGTCTTACTGAACATTAAAATGTTCCTAAGAAAAGTTGTCCTCCCGAATAAAATGGCCTTGGATGATATTTCTGCTTTGCAAGGAGGCACCTGTGCCATAAAGCAAACAGAATTGTGTTTATACTTGATGAGTTTGAGAATGTGTCATCTCTTTTTAAATCATGAGTGAATGTC
Organism: Rousettus aegyptiacus; assembly: GCF_014176215.1. Lineage (NCBI taxonomy): Eukaryota > Metazoa > Chordata > Mammalia > Chiroptera > Pteropodidae > Rousettus > Rousettus aegyptiacus. The sequence goes on from NW_023416285.1 coordinate 16,510,133, forward strand.
CTGAGTGATTTGACCTACCTTCCCCCAGCCTAGGGGACTTAATAAATCAGTAGCGTGGGTCTTAGAGCTTTTGATGACAAAAACTGTTACTTATTTTGAGAATCATTATTTTAATCTGTGTTTGCTCATGCACATGCCCATATTGTTGCTGTGGTATCTGCCTCCAAGGCAGCCAGATGGTCGCCAAATGAGCTGCCTTTATGCTAGTGGAACTCTTTGCCCACCGCTCAGGGCACGTTGCAGAGGGTGGGGTTATTTAAGGTTACCAGGTGTGAGGTGTTGGAGGAGGTCAGCGAGAAGATGTGCTTCCGGTTCCGGTTGACCCGAGAGCTGAATCCTGGAAATCTGAGGCTCCTCACCTCCTCCCCATCCCTGGCGTGTATCTTCACCCACCTTTCCCACAGCTGGAGCCGGTTTCAAGGATGTAACCTTGAGAGAGCGATGTGTTGCTGAGAGCATCTGGACAGTGTACATGACTGAACCCAGGTATGGCCTCCATTAAACTTTGGAGATTATGGAGGGTGGGTGCGAAGATTTATCTGTCTTGCTGGCACCTAAGACAAGCCTTGTAAATTCCCTTGCTATTAAACCACCACCTGCCAATCTGGAGAGGGCTGCTTCTCTTCAGTATCTTTGTCCTCTGTGTACAGGGCCCGTTTGCAAACTGATATACATACACATACATAAATTTATATATATACATAAACACACACTGTCAAGTAAATTGTGTTTTTATTAATTGTTACCAAGGCCACTAGAAATTATGTGTATTTTTTTAAATCTTAATTTGTAAATTATCCTAATTTGTACTAATTTAAAGGTATATCAACTATTATTTTTTCCTGACTGACCTCATTTCTAGCAAGTTTTGTTACTTTTTCACCAGGCAAAGCTGAATCTTTCGTATCATATATCATTTCTTGTGGCAGGGTTTTCTGCAGAGGAAATAATACATCCAACATACGGAGTGCGCATCTTTGTCAGGGAGGGGTTGAGGAGGAATGCGAGATGTGAATTCTGTTCTGCCCACAGCCTTTGTCAGCCACAAGCAAGGAAAAAAAAAAAAAAACTGATATAAAAATCTATTGCTCTGGTGGAAAGGGAATAGGCATCAGGTACCATTACTTAAAAAAAGAAAAAGAAACAGTAATAGCAATTTTTTGTTACTGTTTGCAGCTGTGTTTTCTGCCAAAATAAACATGACTGTGTTGTGTTGCACTATTTCTTTTTTTGTCTCTTTTAGTGAGAGGAAAGTAAAATTCACACTTTACTGATGAGTTAAATCATCATTTTCTGAGGCAAAGATGGGAAGGCATTCTTAATTGTTTTCACAGATGTTAGTACTTTATTTTGCTATGAGGAGAGTTGATAGGATTGGTTTTTTTCTTTACTAGCCATGTTATTTCCAATCTGCTAGTTTCCAAATTGCAAATCAGCAACTTCATTGGCCGTAATTTACTACATGTATAACCTTTTTCCTAGTGTATAAGTATGTATCTGACATCAAGATCTCATATTTGGCAAAGTCGTGCATGTGTGTGTATGCACACACATGTGTGTGCTATTATAAACTATAGGTAACAGTTTAACTCTGACCAATAATTCAGAACAAAGGATCTTCAGTGTAAGACTGCTTATCCATTTAAAGATATATCAGTCACTTAAAGTTTATTGAGTATTGACAGGAATTTGGCAAAGCAAAATGCAGAAAATTCTACATTTAATAAGTACTCTCTGAAAAACGTATAATGAAAAAAATTCACAAGAAAGCGAAAATTCAAATGGGAATGATATTTAATGACTATTGTTTAAGCAGTGTATGTTTCCTATTGTTGCTATAACAAATTACCCCAAACTCAGGGCTTAAAACAACAAATTTATTATGTTACTTTCCAGACATGAGAAATATGGACTGGATTTCACTAGGCTGAAATTGAGGTGTCTGCAGTGTGCTGAGTTCCTTTCTGGAAGTACTAGGAGAAGTCTGTTTTATTGCTTTTCTAGCTTCTAAAAGTCTACCAGAATTCAACGACTCATGCTTCATTTCCGTCTTCAAAGTCAGCAATAGGGCAGAGGGTGGATGAGTCTTTTCAACATCTAAAGTACAGCAGAATAGACCACCCTAGAATGTGCCTTTTTGATACAGGGTTATTTTGAGAAAATGCTGGCACAGGGAAAGCTATGAAACAGAAGCTACCCTTTCGTAAGGGACATTTATATTTATAAAGTAAGTCTCTATTTGTAAGGGTCTACCTTTCTGTACCAGGGAGAGAAGGATTATTCTAAAAGATAAGATTAGAAATTCTTTTGTCCTTAGCCAAAGATGCTATTTAAAATGGTGACTTGGGCCATCTTGAGAGTTACTTAGTTTTCCTGAGTATTTCCCATGGATACATGAGAAACATATTTGTTTTCTCTTGTTAATCTTTTATTACAGGGAGTCTCAGCCAAAAACTCAGAAGGGCAGGGGGAAATTATTTTTCTTCCCTGTGCATCACACGACTCTGACATTGACTCTTGTTCCTCTGTCTTCTTTTTTTTTTAAAGACCTCCATGATTTTCTTTGAGCCCACTGAATCATCCAGAATAGACCTCTCTATTTTAAGGTCTACTGATTAGCAACCTTAATTACATCTGCTACCTTAATTCCCCTATGCACGTAACTTGATTTGGTTCTTAGAAAAGGACAAAGATGAATTTAAAACCAAAACATATGCTATGTTACATGTATAGGGGAATTAAGGTAGCAGATGTAACATAGCATATGGGTTCAAGAGATTAAGGTGTATACATCTTTGGGGGCCATTATTATTTCTACTGTAAGCACATAATGTGTACTTTATACTGTACCAAGTATAATATGAAGTTGAGGGAGTGCAGATCAAGTCAGATGTGGATCTACATTTAAAATGAAGCATATTCTTTAAATTCATAAAATGGATTCATTAGAATTATTAGATGCCCCAAGACTGTCCTCCAGTAACTCAGAGATGCTTGTGAGATGGAACCGCTCTCATTTTTGACCCTCACTTTATAGGTTTTCTCAGAGTAGAAGTGCCCTGAGTACCACATACCACTGAATGAGAGAGAAATTAGCTTTAGCCTGAAATAACCTAATTCTCATTAGGCCTTGGTTATGGTCTGATCCCACTAACTAAAATAAATAAATAAATAAGGAAGTAATTTTCTAGAAAGCATCTGTGCCTTGTGAAACTCTGGAGACTTTCTATTTTATTTTTGACAATTCATCATGAGTACATGAAATATCAAATTGTTCTCTCATGGTATGGATCAGCCTAACTTCATTTTGGAGGATGTATTTATTGAAAGTCTAGGACAGTTACTGTGTGTTAGTTATTGCATATGCAAAGATGAACAAGACTCGACACCATTTCTATGAATGCAGGATTGTGCTAGGAACACACTTAGAATACTGGAGAGTATAAATAAGGGCATTAGGCTGCTTCAGAGTCACATCTTTTAGGAGGTACAACTTGATTTGGTTCTTAGAAAAGGAAAAAGATGAATTTAAAACCAAAATGTTGGCTGGGATAATAGTCTGTGAGAAGAGGGAAAGCATGAGGAGAAATACCGCAAACAGAAAAACATCAGTGTGCTGTGGTGATTAGATTCTTAAAAGCTGCAGTTTCCAGTGGCATATCTATAAATTGACTACAAATAGAATAATAATAAAACTTTACTAAATCATTACTTTGTAATTAGATTAATGAGTAAGATTTGAAGCAAATCCTCCATTTCTTTTTTCCCCCCATAGATAATGACACCTTGAAGAGAAGCCGCTGAGTTCTATTCCAGGTACTATTTATTTATTCCAGTGACATTGCATGGAATTATTCTGAAGAAAATTTTTGCCCTGCTCTCATGCCATGGAAGAAAAACAATACACACACACACAAAAAAAAATAATTATAATAAAATAACTTGAGATAGGAAGACTGGCAATAAAAAAATATATATCTAATAAGACATTGTGACTAATGAAAGAAAAGAAGACATTGAGTGAAGTTTCTAATAATGAGACAGATCCAACAATAAAAATACCTAAAGAAAGATGTTTGCAAGGAGAGCTATAAAGAACTGTAGCTGTATTAAAATGATGAAAGCTAATGCTTATGTATAAGCAAATATATATCTTATTGTTCAAACCAGGGCATTCTAGGGGTGAGACATTTTATTAAAGCATTTATTCATTGACTGAATTATTTTACTGGCAGCCAACAACCATTCGAAAATTATTTTTAAAATAAAATTATTTCTAAACAACATATCCATGTTAATTTCATATATTTGCTGCAAAATTATATCAATTAAAACAAAAAGTATCATTTATATTAAAAGTGAAACAAGCAGAATATTTTTCCTTGTTATAGTCATATACCTCGGTTAATTAGCAGTATTTTTCTGCTACGCCTTGCAACTGGCATTTTTTTGTAAAATTTTTGTTAATATAAATGTTCTCTCTTATTTTACAAAATCACCCACAATATTCCTCAACCTTGAGTTTTTTATTTAGTTAATATTTTGAAAATAGTGATATAATTTCCACTTCTCTGTAGACTGTAACATTTTTAACAGAAAATCCCCCTATCCTAATAAAAACAAAGCAAATTTGAAAAAACGGTGTATAGTTTTAATTTTTTTTTTTTTGCTATGAAATGTTAACTCATTGAACTACCTTGATAACTACTTAGTAAATCTAAAATAATTTCAAAATCATTTTTAAAAATTTACAACTTTTAGGTACAGAGGAGAAAAAACAATTTTTACCCTATCCACATAGGTTTTTGGCTGAGATCCTCCTCTAAGAAAAAGGCAGATCAACAGGAGAGAAAAAAACAAACAAACAAAAACACAGACATGGGAGATACTTAGGAAAACTGAATAACTCCCTGAAATGGCCCAAGCCACTTTAAAATACCATCTTCAGTTAAAGACAAAAGACAGTGTGGGGAAGCGAGGTAACCAGTTACCAGTTACCGGAGGTTGTCAGAAAAAAAACAGTAAACAAGGGTGAGGTTGCTAGGCAGATTTAGGTCTCTTGCTTTCTCAAAGGTTCCAGAAATTCAGTAATTATTCTCTTCCTGGTACAGAGAGACACCCTTGCAAATGGAGATTTTTGTCATAGGAATAAATTTCTCTTACAAAAGGATCATTTTTACTGTTTTCAGAGCATTCTCCATGTCTGCTGTTTCTTAAAAATAATCATTCTATAACAATCATTATGTCAAAGACACATATTTTGGGGTGGTAAGTTATGTTCCCCTTTACAGGATAGTTAATAGAAAAAAAACCTAAAAACCATGTTTTCATTTTAGCTCTTCAAACAAGTTGCGTTTCTTCTCTGGTTCTCAGCTTTCTAATCTGTAAAATACAGAGCTAAGACAAGATCTTAGGTGTTTTCTTCAGTATTCTATAAATTCATGTGTAAAACAAGTTATGTTGTGCCACGATCTTGAATTTTTGTCAAGGAGATTGTTTTGATGCAGGATGAGGCAAATGCCCCCTGAGTGGGACTTAAGTCCAGCTGTTATCAGTACAAAAAAGGAGTCCGTCTGCCTGCACACGTCTATGCCAAAGAAAAAAAAAGATACATGCAGGTTTTACAGCAAAGAAAGTAGTATTTATTAGAGTTGCAAGTTCCAAAGACACAGGCAAGCTATCGCTCAAAGGCCTGGCTCCCCAGGTGTCTCGGGAGGACAGATTACATAGGGAAAAATCAGTAGTCATGGAAACTAAGTGAGTTGGGGCCGTGGGTGCTACTGATTGGACAATTAGGGGGCGGGGATGAGGTAACTGATCATTGTGTCTGGTTCTGGAATCAGCCATGGCACTATGCCATCTAGTCCCATGGGTGCTGAGGCTGTTGTTCTGCCTGGATAAGCCTGGAGCTAAAACACATCTAAATCCAGATGTTGTCCTTGGTCCAAAGTCCAATGGAAACCTATTGTCCTTATGATTATAGACCTGAGGCTCCATTAATCTTATGTCCTAAGGCTTAATGATTAAGGGAGTTGCAGCCAGAGGAAGGAAGAGTAGGGGAATAGGATGTCACAATACCATCATCTGGGCAAAACCAGCAGAAGAAAACTGCATTAAAGAAATGAAGTTTGTGTGCGGTTATACTACACTGAGAAAGGGAGGGTCATTGGCCCCGAATGAAAGAATTCAACAGGGAGACAGAGTTAAAGACAAAGAAAAGTTTGTTAGAGAAGGAATACTGTTCCATGAACAGAGTGTGTTCTCTCAGAGTCAGAGAACGAGCCTCTGAGTGTTTGGAGAATTGAGTTTATATCTGTTTCTTAGGTTCTATGAAAATGAAAATTTTTTCTAATGAAAAATTACTGATTACAGGGAGTAAAGAATGGAATAAATGGTTGGGTTTATTTTGTGCAAGGTACAGTTTTATTTTGTTTTTATGGTATGGTAGATAACAATGGTGTGAGTAAAGAGTTGTTAGTAATCTCTGCAGGAATCTGCCTTCGTTCTGTAGGTTTCCTATGGTCTGGGCATATGGCTGATCAATTAGGTTCAGTGTCTAACAGAACATAGCAGACTCTGAGTTCTACTTGGTTTAATAATTAGGCAATCTGCATAGTTCTCGTGCCTTTTTCCTATATTAGTTAGAAGCTGATACAGAGATTTGTATGGCACGCACCCTGTAAAATGGACCCCAGTGATGTCCATCTTCTGGTGTCCATGCCTGAGTGTGGGCTGGATTTGGTGACTGATGACTAATAAATGGAACATGAATGAAGTGATAAGGTGTTACTGTGATTAGCTTATAAAATACTGCATTTTTCATCTTGGGCTTTCTCTCTTCTTCTCTTACTGAATCTGGGAGAATCCAGATGTCATGTTGCGTGGTAGCCATGTGGAGAGTTCTGGATGATGAGAAAGTGAAGAGCCATCTAGAATATTGATTTTCATTTCAGTGAGGGTTTATCTGCTGAGTCAATTCTTTCTATTGACATTGTAGATGTAAGAAATGTCCAAACCCGTAGAGAATTTTTGTTGAGAGTTTATATGAGACAAAACTGACAATTGCTAGGAAGCAAGATCTCAAATGCTTCAGAGAGTAATAGTTTTGCAGTTTCTTTTATGCATTTGAGATTAAGGAGGGAATGTAAGGAAGATTATATGAGGGTGGGAGAAAGCAAGGAAGGGGTTGGATTACAAGATTGTATTATCTCTGGAAGATAGTTAAGCTTTTGAGGGCAATTTCTTCTAGCCTTTCAAAGGTGTATTAACCTAGATAAATAAGAACAATGAAGGAAGCTGGTTTAAGAACCTTTCCACTAAAGAAGTTATAGTCCTGGCATATGACTATCCACCATGACCTGCCTGGTTAAGAATTTATAATTTATTATAGCACCCTTTTGCATCCACAATATAATTAGTGTAAAAAGATAGTCAAATATTATACAATAGGACATTCTGTTCAGAATATGTGGGGATTTTTAGGGACTGCGACTTGCCTTTCGCTCCCGATTACAATATTTATTGGATTAGAGAAAGGCTCTGGTCATGTGCATGGTCGCCATCAGCTTCATTTCTGCAAGCAGACTCATTCTCATTTTTCCTAGACTTGTCAATAGAAAGAATTCTTTTAGGGGCTATTCTAATTATTCTTAAATGAGAAGTTTTATTTTACATAATTTCACTTTATTCTTGCTTTAATCTTACAGCAATTTTTTTCTTCTTCCTACCCACAAATGTTCATTGGCACAACTTTTAGAGATTTAAATTTAGCTAAATGAAACATTAGTATAATCTAATGTGATATTTTCTAGTTTTTCTAAGATCATATATGTCTATTTAATTATACCGAACCAGTATAACTGTTTTTCTTTAGATGTTCTACTGAAATAGAATATAATGCCATTAATACTGAATGGGAAAAAAAATAGTAAGAATGTTTTATTTTGTATGATATTAAAACATTAAAGTGATTTTCAATATTCTATTAGCTTGAATATATCTAATTCTTGTCAAAAATACATTCTATATCTTCTTAGAAACAGTTAATATTTTTTAGGTCAAGTGTGGAAAGTTAACTTTTTAAATTTTTTCTACTTCAAATGTTGAGGTTGATTATTTGAAGATATTAATCTTAATATCTTCAAGAAAATTGCTGGTTGGGCTAAAATAAACTATCATGTCATTTTTGGAATTAGCTACTTAATTAAAATTTTCATTCATGTTCTTGAAAATAGAGATAACTGACAGCCAAATTTTAACCTTCAAGAAATTACTGTTTCTAATGAAATTATTAAACCTACATTTAAAAAATTTAATATTTGGTTTGTGTATTTTTCAGGAATTTTCATCTTCACAGATAGTTGAGATTTACTTGTGTGAGAGAAAACTCATATAAATGCGCATGTAAGACAAGGTTGCCTCAAAGTTTATTTATTTTTTTAACTAGTAAACTCGGAACTAATCTTTGAATTTATTCTAAGCATTAATCAAGATATGCCTCCATTTAAAAAAATCCCCTTTACACTTTCCTATAAACATAAAGCATGGTTCTTATTTTGTCTGCACAATAACTCGGTGTTATTTTAATGCCATTCAATTTTAGTTAATTAAACATCTGATAAAAATGTTATTTGTTTTTTAATTCGTAGCCTTATATTTCATGAATTAACTTACAGCTCCCAAACCAAGTTTCGTATTTACCTAGTTCTTATTAACATCAACAACAATAAAATATTAAGTAACTTTGCAAAGCCAAAGGCTTATGCATGATTCATTAGCAGCTTTGCTCTTTTAATCATATAGGCTGTATTAAATGACCTGCCAAGGGATGATATAGTCTAAACTGAAAATTCAAAATCCACCTAAACATATAAACTAAGATCTGCAGTTTTATTCAAATATATAAAATACCCTTTACTTTGAAGGGAAAAAAAAAACTTGAGAAATGAGAATATATCCAATCACTAATTCCTCCTCGTCCTGCTGTTACAATTATTCTAACAGTAGAGAATATTAAATAATATTCTTAAGTAATGAAAAGGACTGAGATACCAGTCGACCGAGACTCCTGATGTTCTTAACCCTTCCTCTTGGCAGTGCCACTGTGATGCGATAAGAGATTGCAGAGTTCAGCAAGAAGGAAGAAAATGTAATGATGATTCTGATTTTCATGTAGATTTCTTTGTACTTGGAGAATATCCTGCATCGCATTGCTTCGAAAACTAGGAACTACCTTATTGTACTCTGCCACTTGCAAGCATGAGAGAAACATTTTAAAGACACGTATTCAAGACTTAACTCCAGAAAACCAGAGTGGTAACAAACGTTGATAATGTTTATGCTGGCAGATAGTGGATTAGCCAAAAATCTAAAACTGTTTCCATCATTCGAATTCTCGCTCTACTACTTTTTAGCTGAAATTTAAGCAAGTAATTTAACCTCTGTGCTTTAGTTTGTCAACTGTAAAATGGTAATAATAGAAATAAGAGTATTTTTTTCATTAAGTTATTATGAAACAGAAGAATTAATAGAAGAGCAAAGCATTTAAAGCAGTACCTGGAACATAGTAGTCACAAAGCTCTTATATTTATACCCTCAAAATATTCACATATCTGTTTATATACAATAATAAATGAAATTGTTTTTCTTGTTAGAAAAGATATACAAGTCAACTGTAGAAAATTTGAAAAATAAAGAAAATGATAAAGAATAAAATCTTATTCATAATGCCAGAACTCACAAATAATGATTTATTTAATCTAATTATTTGATTAACACATTAAGAATATTTTTTATATATAAACATACTTTTACAATACCATTTTTAGTGACTACATTGTATTTATTAGTTATTTCATAATTTATCTATAATTTAATAACTGAGTAGACCTCAGTTTTCTCTAAAGTACAGAGTAGGAAGTATCTGCCTCTTAGGGTAATAGAGAAAATTAAGTTACGCAATGTCTGTAGAGTTAAAACTTGAGCACTAAACAAATGAATGCTAGCTATTGTTATTATTTACTAATTGTATTTAAACATAATTCCATTCTAATTCCTTTTATATTTTCAATTATGTATTAGGGAATTCACATAGTTGGATTATTGTAGCACGCATTACACATTAGTAAGATTTTAAATTTAGGGATCGTTTTTAAATTGCAGTTAAGTATAACTTTTAACTAAATTTTCCCTCCAAGCAAATTAAGTTCACAGAATCTCATCTCATTTTTCTTCTCCTTTTTAAGGTTTTGATTCAAAGGTTCTCCAAACAAAGACTTGAGTGTACTTTCAATTCATGATTACAATACTCACACGGCCTCATTTATCACCCTTTATAGAGCTAATAAGTTTCTTTTGCCATGAACCATCTTTTAAGAAATTTAAAGGTGACTTTATAATGCAAATAACTTCAATTTTATGTCTATGACTGTAGGGAAATTATTCTGACTTGCAATGATATTAAATGCACACTAAGTGAAAACTTCCAGTGAGCAGCTCTGCAGAATTATTGATTTAGATTTTTCTCCATAAACATCTCTTCTTAGTTCTTCATTGAATAAAAATTATATAAAAAATAATAAGTATATACCTGCAATTTAAATGATTAATTTATTTTCTAAGTATAAGCTCATATTTTTAACCGATATGTCACATTTTCAAGTAAAGCTAGGTTAAAAGAATTTAGGAATTTTTGTCATGTGCTGCTAGTATAAGATCCTGATAATCAAAGCAAAGACTGATCTATTTCTTAGATTATGGCCCTTTGACACCTGAAGAACTATGAACATATTCTTTTGAGTGATGGAAACTATTAGAATTTACTTTCATCTTATAAATTTTACTGAGTAGAATAGTTTAACTTATAGCATATACATATTTTGACATTGTAGATATAATGTATCTTTAACAATTTACGCTATTACTATGGCTGTGTCTCTAAGTGTAAAGTGATTTATTTTTATTCGTTATGTTTTAATTTCTTTATATCGTATCATTTGGAAGGATTATAGAATGTAAGTATATTACCTGTTAACATAAGACTAGTTTTCTGTCTACATTTTTACCCTCAGGCAACAAGTTGACAAATGGACAGGAATTTCCCCTCTGAGTGTTTCATAAGCCGGTATTGTCCTGACATTGCAAAGTGTTTACCGCAAAAATGCTCTACATCTATCACCCAGGACCAGCCTTTGCTTGATTCTAATTCCACTGACACTGGAATCTGAAGCTCTCTGAGTCATTTATCACACTTATTAAAATGTTCCATTGTGGATTAGAATAGTAATTCACTATTATTTCAGAGCGCTGCCCACAGGGCATTCTATACAGCAAATCTTAATGCTTTACTGAAATAGTGCTTTAGTTTTAATAAATGGTTCTTCACAAAGGTATCTTGCTTTCAATTGTGAAAAGTGATGTTGGCTTTTTAAATCTGGCATTGGTGCCCAATATTATGTAAATCCTTTAGTTTAATATTGCATTTTTCTGCTCTAAATATTTCATCTTTGATATTTTAACATGGATATGTCAATTGGATTAATTAGACTATTGTATAAGGAATATCTTTCTAAATTCCCCTTTTGAAAGGGGGTCAAATGATCAACATATAATGAAAACTTCAGAATAACAAATATATTTCATATGAACAAAAAGAAAATACATTTTTCCCTTTAGGAACTGATGAATTTGCAGAATAGATCATTTCTGAATAAAAGCTGTTATTTTGTATAACAGCCTTCTCCCAAAATAAGATTTGTTGTGGTTTTTTCCCCCCAGAAATCTTTGTGTATATAGTAGCCCAATCTTCCCTCCTTCCCTTTCATTCTCTCACTATCAATAATATTAACTCCTTGACATCTGATTATGAAAAAGATAAAAAAAATTTTCTACAAGTTCTAATTTTCTTCTACTTGAAGATTCAGTCACTGTGACACTGACAAATATAGTCTTTTCTTTTTGAAAGAAAAAAATAGTTTAAAAAATTTTAATAACATATAAAATTACAGATGGTATAAATTGATGTTATGTTTCTTTTCATAGTTGAAACATACTAGAACTGTATATATTTCCTTCTTCAGTATATTTCCTCTTTAGCCAATAGAGTGATTGAGATACAAGCTAAATTATTTGACCAAGGTTACATCAGAGCTAAGAGGAAGAGACAGAAATATAGCTTTTAATTGAGAAATCTTTGTCTTTCCTTGATGCTAAATTGTGTTTACTTTACATTTTCATGCCCCTTTAAATACTTGCTTATTTTTTTAACTGAAAAAAATTGAGTTGGTGATCTTATATATATATTTTTTTTTCTAAATTCAAATCTGACCCTTTATAGCAATTTATCATACTGAATCAAAGAAGATTTAAGTTTGAAGGTGACCTTAATTCTTTTGCTCTGCAATCTGATAATTTTTAAAACTCTTGATGGAAAATTTGCAGGTGAATATGATCCCCATCAATAGAAATAAGTAAGAAAAATGGCATACAATTAGATTTTCTATGCTAGACAGTGAGGAGAATGCCAGATAGCAAAACTTCAAAGAAAAAAAGCAGATATTAAGACAACAAAATAAATATGAAGAGGTAAATCTAAGGGAACCAGGCAGAAAAAAAGAAAAGGTAAATCTGAATGAGAGTGACTCAGACTTCTAAAACCACTAAAGTATAACTGTTTTTATCCTGTCTTTGAAGTGGAGAATCACTGGATTTTTGTTTCAAAAAGTTGTTACCCCTGAAGTGCCCTTCCCGTGCTTAGTTCTTTCTATAAATGGGAAAGGTGGGCATTGGATTGGTGAGTGGTGATGGTACAGTCTCTTCCTACTAAAGTTGGTAATTCTTAGAGAAGGGCATATGGCCCTGATATTGGCAACTCTGAGTCGGCAAAATTTAGAACTTTTTTTTAATGTCAGTTACAATTACTGTGCAACCTCCCTTCTATAGGCTGTTATAATGTTTAAGCTAGTGTGAGAATACTTGCAATTATAATGCAGATTATCTTAAGGGTGAATGTGGCTTATATAATCAGTTAATGTATCATTTCACACTATATATATATATAGTGTTGGTGGTGATGATTATGGGTTTATAGATTTTTTTCTAAATTATATATATATATATATATATATATATATATATATATATATATATATAATGAGTGAGGGGCAGCTTCTGAAAAAGTGTTGCTTCAGAGGAAGAATAAAAATCTTTTAAAAATGAATATTACAAATGGCAAAACACAAAACACTAAATAACAATTCAATAGATCAGAAGATGTAGTACAGCCTAAGAGATAGATAAGCCACCCATGAGTAAGGTCTTACAAGTTCTCCCAAAGTCTAAAATACAGACTCTGAAGTGGACAGTGCTGCTTTCCGGAAGCTCTTTTTTTTCTAAATATATGTGACTCTAGGTCACAGTTCTGGGCTTTACAGAAGTATTAAAGAATTAATACTTGTATTATTTTGTATAATCTAATTCTGTACACAGAAGAAATCAACTTTGACAAGTTTATGTTTGTCTCATTTGATGCATTTATGCGGTTCGTTAATCAGTTAACATTTCTGGAGTCATGTAGATTATTATTATTAATTATTATTATTATTATTATCATTACTACTATTATATAATGACTTAGACTCTGAAAGGATCTTCCACTTTAAGAAAAAATTATTTTATTTCCCACTCAGAAAGCAATTTCCTATTTTTAAAACTTTATGTCTAGCTTTGACATTAAACTAATATGTATTGATTTCTATCTCTCTGGTTGGACTAGAGAATATTGATTCTTGTGTTTAAAAAATTATTGACACCCTTATCACAGTGTTTCTGAAATTAATATTTTAACATTTTCAAGAAAGCACTAATCTATTCAATCAGTATATTATGATTCTGACCTCACACACCACATTCACGGTGAAAGAGTAAAGAGAGAAGACCTCCAGAATGTTATTGAATTTTATCTGCTCCTTAACTTTTTCTCTACTATGCAATCATTTGTCCTTTGGACTCTTATCACTGTGAATCTTCAAAGCTATGTGGAAAAATTGATAGATATTTGACATGCATGCTCAGAAATTAAAATCTTTCTCTACCTGTATGATACAGGTGTAGCAAAGCGTTCTTTGTTAAGTATGATGTACTAGGCTGTGGTTGTCTACTGTCTCTTTCTGACTCCTCAGAACAACCCTGTGGTATCATTGTTATTTTAGAGTTGGCATACTGAGGTATAGAGTTACATACTAGGAGACTTCTCGAAAGTAACAACGAACAAGTGATAGAGGCAGGTTCAGAATCCAGGCATCTGGCTTTTTACTTACAAGAAAAGAGAGTCTGTTTTAACAAATAAATGCTGAAGTATTAAATAAACACCTTTGTTATGGTGGTGATGATTATGAGTTCATAGATTTTTTCCTAAATTAAAATAGTAATTGTTTAAAAGAATTTATTTTGGCCAAGATTTAGTGAAATAATTATTGAGGAGGAGAAAGAGGAGGGCTTACTCCTGTTAACTAGAGCTGAACCAATGTTTGTGATAGCTCACATTTTATATCAAGATCCAAAACCTATTTTTCCTGCCCTCTGTGATTTATGAGGAAACTGATAACCTTATACACTGTTACAGAAGCATACAGAGACCAGTGTATGGAGTAAGTCTCAGAATTAGACATCCTCAGAATCTTATGTAACCATTGCATTTCTCCTGGCAAGATCACTGATGGCGTAAATATTACACTCATCCTCTTTTTTTTTTTCTTTCACATGATAATAGAGGGAGGTTAATAAAACAACTTGCTCTGATTAACTCAATTCTAGCAGTGGGCATCTGTAATAGCTACTAGATAATTTAGGTGAGTTACAGTTTTGCTGATGAAGGCAAACTCAGTTCAATCCTGATGGGTTAGTTAGCACTGAGCATAAGAAATCCTGTTCTCTGTATAAAAATTTAGTCTCAAACAGTCATGTTATATGCAATAGAGTGTTCCTGGTGTGGGTGGAATTATGAATAGCTCAGTAAAAATCATAATCTGATGAAAAGAAGAATGTGAAAAAATTTGTTAAGGTCATTTTGAGAGTTGAAATATAATACCTCAAAAAAAAACCCCATACATTCAGGACATGAAAACATATACGTAGGTAGATACATGCTATGCTATCATTTGGCATCTCACTTTTTATATGCAGCTCCACCACAGAGGACCTAAGTTGATCTGGTAAAGTCGTCTTAAAGAAACATGTGATTATGAGCCCATGCTGTTTACTTGGTTGAATGAACTAGATCATTGCATAAGCGACTCTTGAGTTGAGTATCCCTTCTTCATCTGGCACGGTGTGCTTTAATTTTTCTTATCACCATGTACTATGTATCTGTCTAAAAGTTTCTCTCTCCTGCTAGACTGTGATGTCCTCAGGATCAGGAACAATGTCTACTTATTTCTGTGTCCTTAAAGTACAGGGGGCTTCAATACCACAAAAAGTGAGTGCTGATTAAATATTTGTTTAGTCTATGAATTATTTGAAACCGTTTTCTGTAAAAATATTTTAACGAGAAATGTCAAAAATACAGGTTAAAATATCCTTTACTAGAACAATATTCACTGATTATTTATTATCCGTTTGCCATATATTTATTAAGAACTTACTCTCTGTCAGATATTGTTTGGCTTAAGAGATACATTAGTGTATAAAACCTCCACAGGTTATGTATGACCCCAAGTAACTTATTGGTCGTTAGAGAAGCATGTAAAAAGTTAAGTGACATAGTAACCACAAGTGTGATTTTTGTAATTATAGAAAAAATATAGAAAGCTATAGAACAGTAATTAGAAGGTTGGACATTAAACCTTCACGGTGTTGCGCTTCTGCCCAGGGATGCCCTCTCCCACTCATCTTTGCACTCATCGTTTTTGGGAGGCACCCCTTCTATTTCAGGAGAATTTCATTGGAAAATGTTGCTTTCATACAATATAACCCAGCTTATAACTACAGTAGATACCATCGGAGATAAAAACTTGATCCAACCCGAGACACCCAGAACTTTCCCTAAAGAATTGGAGTCGGGAAGAATAACAATTATATAAATCATGTTTCTCGAATGCGCTTGGCAATACTCGGCACCCAATACATTAAAAATAAAAATAAAATTAAGTGTATCGCCAGGCATGTAACTTCAACTCAAGAAAAAATGTTTCCCAATAATTTTAGAAGAGTTATACATGTGATTGCTTGGCTAGAGCTTCTGACATATAATTCTCAACAGGAAATTGAAATTGTAAATGACCTAGAACTTAGTTGGCACATTTAAAAATATATCTATGATAAGAAAGTTTATTTAAAGATTTTGATTGGAAATTTTCATACAATACTCCAGTGCTGGCTAACTCAGTGCTTTAGAGAGGAATGAACACGTGGTCAATACTTAATATATAGCTGTTAAATTGAATTAAATCCAATTCCTGACATATAATAAACTGTTGCTGAATTTACTTAAATTTCACAATATATACATGATACAAAGTTAAAACATGTTTCTACCTGGAAAATATGAAGTGCCCAATTTCTCATATAATTGATATTAAAGTTAAGAATTTTTTTAAATGACTTAAAAATAATGAAAAGAATGCTCATAGTGCTGGTATAAATTAGTATGTTTACTGTAATTTGGCTAAAGCATTAATATTTTATACCATTCATGTTAGAAATTTTATTTCTGTGTATTTATCTTATCCAAATAATTATGGATATACTTAAAATATAGCTATAACATTGTTCACTGCAATATAGTTTGCAGTGGAAGAAATTTCTAAACAATCTAATTGTCTAAGAATAGAAAATTGATTGAATAAATGTTCATAGACTATTACTGTATAATACTATGTAGCCATTAACCATTGTACTGTGGGATAATATTCAATGACTTGAAAAATGATCATAAAGCAATGTTAACTAAAGAATCAGATTACGAAATAGTGTGTAAAGAAAAATGCCATTTTATTCATACGTAACACTTGCCTGGGTTGATTTTTCTTTTCTTCTGTCTTACTGCTTTTAAATTTTTTCTTTAATTTCTGCACTTTACTAGTTGTGATGGACTAGGCTATACACAGTAGCAGGCTGGCCCCTCATCATGACAACCTAATACAACAAAAGATTTGGTTTCCACTTATGCAAATTGCATGGTTTGTCCCAAGGAGTCCCAAGGGGTCTCAGGAGCAGTGTCCCGCCAGTGATCCAGAAGACTTCAGTTTCTTGGCTCTAAAATTTCAGCACAAGTTTCTTAACCATAGTGGCAAAGGAAGAGAACCTGGAGCATATCATAGTAATTGATTTGTATATGTCTATTGTTTACATTTTCTCGCCTCTTTATTCTATCCTTTATATGACTATAATTAATGACAATATCTGTTTTTCTTTATGTTATAGCATAATATGAACACTTATGCTGTTTTGATACAAAACTCCTTTTCCTCTGCTTCATTTAAAAGAGTAATTTTGTCTATTTTAAAATATAAATGACTTTCAAGGGCAAAATGAATCCAAGTTGAATAGTCAGCAGTGGTATATGAAGACTGAATACATCTAGTGATGCAAGATGGGAAATTATGGTTTGTTTTTGCTGTTGCTCTTAATGACTCAGTGCATTAAAATATTCTGATTAATGGATCATTAAGGTTCTTTTTGACTGATCATAAAGGGCTTTTGTGATAAATGTATATGATGGGCATCATACATATTCAGGGCATAATGAAAAAAGAGAATAAAGAACCCCAACATTAGGAGATCTGAGCCTGGGATGCCATGCAGTACCTGGCAAGAAGAATAACCGCTGTTTGAACCTTGCTGGCTGAGGGTCCACTCCAGCTGACCACCTTATCCTCAGATACATTGAAAATTAACCTTGCCTTGATATGAATAGAGTGGTAGCTAAATGCTTATTCTTCTTATGAGCAGAACATTCATTCTTTCTGTCAAAATGTTCTTCCCAGCCATCTGATTAGTGGAAGTGATGCCCAGCCTCAGTCATAAACATTCACAGTATTACCTCTGAAATACTTTATGAAAAGGCCTCCCAACAACTCCCTGCAGGAAAACTTAAGCATCCCTGGGAACTGGGGAGTAGCACTGTAATTTAAATATTCTAAAGTGCCATGAACTAGGACGTTATGAAGGGGCACTACTGTTATGGTTATTGCACATTACCTCATGTGATAGTGCATGTTTTGCATCAAGCTTCTTTATAATATTATTTTGGGGGATAAAGTAATGTACAAGGCAGTGTTTTGCAATGTAGTATCTGTCAGAATCATCTGGAGAGGTTGTAAAACCCAGATCATTGGGCCCCGGCCTTAGAGTTTCTGATTCACTAGGACTAACGGATCCTGATTTTCGTATGTCTAACAATCTCGTAAGTGATGCTGATATGTTGCTGGTGGGGATATAATTGGAGAAAGACTGATGTAATGAAGAAAATAGAAAAGATTAACTTTGTTATAGCAGTGCTCTGTGGGATAACAGTTGAATTTTCACTTTTGGGTACCATAATCTTTGCTGCAATTGCCTCAATGTAGTCAGTTCAAATACTCATTTAGTGTACTTTGCAGACACTTTAAAATTTAAAGTGGATTTATTGAATTTAATTAAATCCTTATAATCAAGTGAGAATATACAACTGACCTGTTTAACTTAAGAATTTATATATGTATATAGGTAGTTGTGTACGTATGTACATTTATATGTATGTTACATATACTTATATGTAATCATTGTGTTTATTAAAAGATATCAAATCTAAAGTTAGTACACATTTTTTCATTGTAAGCTATGGTCAGTTGTGACTTAAGGATGTGTTTCTAAGTTGGTTAGTCTTCATTTTTCCATTTGACTCTGGATGATTCATTGACTCCATGCTCTTTTGTAAGTCACATAATTTAATACAGAATAGCTATTTCACTCATCTTTGCACTCATCGTTTTCAAAAATATAATCACCTTTTTATCCTTCTTTCTGCTATTTCAAAAATATAATCACCTTTTTATCCTTCTTTCTGCCTCATTCCCTCTTTATTTTTATAAAACATCTTTTCTAAAAAATTGATTGCAGAGAAATCTCTCTTTCTGCAATTGCTTTCCTTCCATCTTTCAAATGTATGTTTTGTCTTGATATTTTTAATTCTCTTTTTCATTAACACAGTTACTGGCTATGCTAAAATTTTCAGTTTGTATTCTTCAAAGTGCCAGCTTCAGAATGTTGGTTTATCTATTTATTTATCTTTTTATGGTCTGAATTAAGATATAAGGTATTGATCTTAGTACTGCTGGACCAATGGCAGGAGGTTATAGCCCCTGAAATTTTGGTGGGAAGAAAGCACTTTAGAGTTTTATGCTGGTTGAAATAAATCTTTCCTTATAGTCACAAATGATTGACTTTGATTCTTTTTGTTCTAAGATGAACAACTATCCCCAATGATGTAATCTCCTGTGATTAGTTATAGGTTAATTAGCACAGCACATAGCACATATTAGACACTTTTCTTATCTGTTGACTGATTGTTCAAGTCATAAGAACTTTGAATTATGTCACTTGTTTCAGCAAAAGACATATAGAGTTAAAAAAAAATAAAAGGCTGAACCAGAAAAGAGCATACTTAGGATCTCACCGTGGCATATGGTTTACGTAAAAGAAATCATAAGTCAGTACATGGAATCTAAGCTCTTAGAAAAGAATCTTTCTGTATTTTCCCCAGCCTCGTTGAATCTTTACAGTTAAGGAAACATTATCATATAGTCATTCTGTTGAAAATAGTTTCTTTGCTGGTGAATTATCGCATATGAAACAAGCAATTCCATTTTTCCTTGGTACTTTGCTCTGCAATGCTAAAACCGAGCTAAAAAAAAAAAAACATTTTTTTGTTAGTTCATGGACTCATAAACAAGAGTTTTATTTTTTTTAAAGAAAACTTTTTTTTTTTAAGAGAAGAGTGCATATTTGATATATAGCTGAAGCTAACAGTAACTTCAATCTCTGTTGGGCTGAATTGGTTATTTCGTTTGTTGGGAATGAATGAAAACCCTCTAAAACTTTGGGTTAAATAAACTGCAGTGTCTTTTTCACCATGTGGTGTCAGAATTAGACTTCTCTAGAAATATAAATAGCAAAACAAATAATGAATTTAAAATTAATAGCAAGCTGAGCTGTCCACAGACATGAAATCTCTGGTCATACAATTTCTTAATGATTAAAATGTCCAAAGTCTACATTTATAAATAAGCTCTACTTCATGCGTTTCATGTCATAGAATAATTATTGTTTAACCACTGCCCTCTTTATAAAGTAGAAAATAAATGGTTTGAAACAAAACTCATCACTCAATTTGTGGTTAATTGATATAATTAGAGTATATTTTGTCATTTTATCTTTCTAAACTGATGATAATATGAAAAATGTGTAAGTACTTTGCATTCTCTTTCTTGAATTATTTGTCAAGCTAGTTCATAGACAGGAGAAAGCATTTCCCTCGCTTTTTAAAGTTTATTTACAAATTTTTTTTCAGTATTTCATATATACTAGGGAACTTTCAGATAAATTTTGATTTTTTTATTGTGATATCTTTTTCAGAGATTTATGGTAGTTTTTGATCTGTGTATTATTTGTCTCAATAAATAATGTTTTCTGCAAATCTCAACACATTAATTTCATGAATATTCTATATCTACGTGGTTCAATTTTTGAGGTTGATTTTAGAAATTAATCTAAAGCAATGGTTCTAAACTCAATTGATTTTGCTCCCTATGGTAAATTCAGCAACATCTATAGGCATTTTTTTAGTTGTTACAACCGGCAATGGGGCAATTTGCTATTGACATCTAGTGAGTAGTGACCAATATTCTGGAATATTCTAGAATAAGCAAGCAATTCTTCATAATAAATATCCATTTATTTGTGTCAATAGTCCTGAGGTTGATAAGCCTTATCAAAAGTATTCACTCTCTGCAGCCTATAATCATAACAAAATTTGAAATCATTTTTGAAATTGTTCTTTCTCTAAGTTCTTGCATCAGCTTATTGTGAACCAGTTAGTCATTTCTACTTACTTTATTCTCTTCTAATTTTCCTGACAATTATGCATGCATAATATCATAGTTGTGAAGGTAAGTTGAGGAATGAAAATATGATCTCACTTTTTCTGTAATGGGTGCTCATTTTTTTGTGTGTGAGAAGGTAGTGAATCATTGTTCTGTTCACTATCACCCTCTTAACTTTGGAAACAATCAATGTTATTCACTTCAATTCTACCATTTGTTTGAGTGAGATGAAAAAAAATAAAGATGAGCTGAAAATTCAAAATAAAACAAGCATAATTGTGCTCACATGATTTTTTTTATCATTTATTGCTCCCCGAACCTGTGTGATGGAAGTCTTTCCAATTTTGACAATTAGTTGACTTCTTGTATTAAATCTGTCATTAAAGAGGAGAAGTAAAATGTACCTCTAAAGATTGATGTTTTATACTGATTTATTACTTTTGCATAGGACAGAGATAAAGGAATGTTAATATTTATAGTTGTAATACTCAAAAGTTATTCAAGAGGTTTGCATGAAATGAAAAGTCATGAGGACATTATCAGTAGCTTTTAGTATGCTATAAATAGTCACATTGTAGTACTATATGTTTAAATTTGTCAGAGTCTAAACATACAAACATACTTATTCAGCCTCTCCCCTTAATCATCTCTATCACTAAAAACTACTATGTTATCTATATAATAAATACTTACATATTTTATATATATTTATTTTATATATATAATGAAAATTGGGGCTTTCGAAATACTTTAAAATTAAAATGAAGGCAGTTTCTTAAAAAGCAGAGCCTTTTTTATCTCCTGCCTTTTTTTTTTAACAAATATCCCATGATTTAAATCATTATTTAGAAGAAATTGTCCATAATGAAGGATACAACATAATTTTAAAATGGCTCTTGTTTCCCTAAAATTGAAAAGTGTCACATTTATGTCTCAGTTTGCATTTGAAAGACCAAAGAAAGTTGTTTTTGAAAAAGAATTCAAATTGATGCTATTGCACATCTTTAATACATTTAAAAATAAATAAAAAATTAATGCCATAACAACATTGTGGAACAGTGTACACAAATGATTCAGAATTCGGGTAGGCCAAAAGACCTTCATCTAATATGCCCTGAGCATCTATTCTGAGATAAGGCTGTGCTTGAGTTAAAACTAAGAAGGAGAAAAAGGCCTGGTCTTCATAAGGCTCACAGTCTGTCCTCTGGAAATAAAGAGTTAAAGCAGGGAAGACTGGCTACAATGAGTCAGTTAATCCAAGTGTGAGAAGGTAGAATCTAGGAATCAAATCTGTAAGAATCAAGCCCCTGACTTATTGTAGATGACGGTGGAAACTTTTTTTAATTCATTAGTTATCCTGAGGCTCACAAACAGATCTGAGTGGAAATAGCTGACTTAAAAAATGAATATGTTATAAGACATACCGTCTGCATCAAGCTGAATAAACCAGGAAAGACTATTTTGAGTCTTAAGTCTTTTAATTCTATGATGGTTAATTTAATGTGTCAACTTAGTTAGGATATAGTGCACAGTTGTTTGGTTCTACCGTAGTCTGAATGTTGCTCTAAAGTTAATTTTCAGATGGAATTATTTCAGTCAATAGACTGAGTAGATCAGATTACGATCCATCATATGTGTAGGCCTCATCCAGTAGGTCAAAGGTCTTAAGAACAAAGGCTAAGGCTTTCCAAAGAAGGAATTCCCTCTAGACTGCAATGTAGGAACCCATCCTGAGTTTCTAGACTGCTGCCTGGGGAATTAACACTCAACACAACATTAAGGACACCTGCCTGGGTTTCCTGCCTGTCTGCCTGCCTTAATGTACCTATGCGTTTCTGACTTGCCAGATCTTATAATTGCTGAGCCAACACCTTAAAATAAGTTCTCTCTCTCTCTCCCCCTCCCTCCCTCCCTGCCTCTCTCCCTCCTTCTCCCTCCCTCTCTCTCTCTCTCCCCCCCTCACTCCCTGCCTCCCTCCCTCCCTCTCCCCCTTCCTCTCTCTCTCTCTCTCTCTCTCTCTCTCTCTCTCTCTCTCTCTCTTTCTTTTACTCCTATAGCTTCTATTTCTCTGGAAAGCCCTGACTAATGCAATTGTATACTTTGCTGTATCTGTTTATGTCTGTGATGAAAATCATCGTATCAGTGTGCAGCATCCATTTTTCTTTTCCCTATGCCTTTCAGCAAGGTGAGATGTGATGCTACTTTTGTTTGTGCCTTTAGCAAAGGACCTTACACTATTCTCCCCCTTCCCCTGGGTTTTGATTAAGCTGATTCTCTTGCACATGATTTTGTGCCTATAAAACTGTATCCCCAGTTGCTTTTAAAATATATTTTTTTAATAACTTGCAGAACCATTTTTTGAGTTGAGTTGACTTGTGTTGTGTAAGTTTCTATTCCTATCCCCAGTGGCTACCTTCCAGCAACTGCTATCACTTTTATACTGAAAACTTTGTTACAAGAGCTCAACAAAATCTTCTTCAACTCAACAATTTTAAAAAGGTAAAACTATTTGATCTAAAATATACTGAGCATTTAAACTGACTGAAAAAGTTAAGGAATAGGTTGATATTACCTTTCACTACTTTTAAAAGTCCTTGTGCTGTCAATATGACAATAGGACTAGACTTGCAGGTGAGAGTATTAAAAATAAATGGTCTTTAACCTGTAATATCTATTTTAAAATGGAAATACCGTTTCAAGTTAGTATGTTCTTTTCTCAGTATTTCTTCCCCATGATAAGTTTTTATAATAAGCAGAAAAATGTCCCAAACATTCATATGTTGACATTTATTGATACTTGTGTGGCATGTCTATTGATGTTTAGACAATATGACAATTTGCATAATAAGTAGAAACTCATTGTAGGATATGGTTTATTTTCTTAATTCAAGATAGTTGCTTCTGGATTTGAATCTGCAATTCTAAAGAAATATAATTTTATATGAAACATCATCACTCAAACTTATCCTTATTTTTTGTTGACAGAAAACAGAAAGTGAAAATGTGCTGCTCAGTTGACAGTTGCCAGCAATTATTTTGTTTTTGTTCAGAGAAATAATTATATGTTTACTTAGAAAAAGAAGATTTATAATTAAGAGGTACTCAAAATTCTACCTTTAGTGTTATTTCTAAAACTATTAGAAAAAAAAATAAAGTTTATAGTGTCTTGTCGCAGATTTATTTCACAATTAGGTAATTCTGACCAAAATTTTCTTTCTCATCTCACTATGCCAAAACATATCTACCAGCTGCATTCCATCTTTAAGCCATATTGAACTTCTCACCATTTAGTGATTGTTAAAACACTGATTTTTGCTTTTCCTAGAATATATTTAGTCCTCTCTAGAAGCAATCTAAGATTCAGTTACAGTGACTTTTCTTATGTGTAGGCTGATCTCAAATCTCTACATAGAACATATTCTGTCACTTTCCATATTGCAATAGAATATATATCTAGTATAAGCTCTCAGACTTTATGAGAGGTTTCTCTTCAAAGCATCTCCTTCCATCAAACTATGAATTTTTTGAAGGAAGTGAACCAATCTCATTTCTCATTTTTTAAATATAAAAAAGATATATGCCTTTCTTACTCATATCACTCTGGATATGTAAACTATAGTAATTTAAAGGAGGAATCAGCTCAGAATCTTTACATTCAACAGAAGAAGTGATTAATTTGAGTTTACTACAGAATCACTTATGTAGTTAAAAAAAAAATACTTCTTTTTTTCCTGAGTGCTACTCCTGGATAGTTTGATTCATTTGGAGATTTATATCAAAGAAAGGAAGGTTCAAATGCAAGGAGCTACAACTGTGAATTAAAAAGTAAGAATTTTTTAAAATAAGACACAAAATGTGCTGATATGTCATTGTGGGTCAGGTTGTAGCACTGTACATGTACCAAATGCCCACTCTGTACCAAGCAATGTTCTAGGTTTGGGAGATGTATTGGTAAACAGAATTGATCCTTTCCTTTGTGAAAGTTCTATTCTGTCAGGGGGACAGGTGGTAAATAATAAAAACAACAAAGATGTCAATTTATTGTTGTTAGAAAGTGAAAAGAACTAAGGAGAAAAGGTGAAAAATATAGTTAAGTGAATCAGATGTGCTCTGCTGGGAGGAGATTTCAGACGTAAATAAGATATTATAGGTAGGCCCCATCACTAATGTGATATTTGAGCAAGGGCTTTTGTAGGTGAGGGTAGATTCTCTCCTAGAGCCTCCAGAGGGTATGTTTCTCTGCCAATATCTTGATTTTGGCTCAGTGATATTGATTTTTGACTTCTGGCCCACAGATCTGTGAGATAAATTTATTTTGTTGTAAGCCACTTAGTTTGTGAATATTTGTTGCAG
The DNA here is from genome assembly GCF_014176215.1 of Rousettus aegyptiacus. Lineage (NCBI taxonomy): Eukaryota > Metazoa > Chordata > Mammalia > Chiroptera > Pteropodidae > Rousettus > Rousettus aegyptiacus. The sequence goes on from NW_023416285.1 coordinate 16,535,563, forward strand.
CAGCCACAGAAATCTAACATAGATACTAATTAATACACTATGGTCCAAATTGGCTATAAAAATTGCAACTCATAGCAGTGTACCGAGGCCTGTATTGTCCTATTCCGTTGTCAACATTTGACATCACAATCATATTTTTTAATGTTTTCGAATATGACTGATGAAAAGTTCCAACCATTTTCTTGTTTTAATTAGACTTTTTCTATTAATATTTACATTAACATATTTTATATGTTTGTTGGCCATTTATATTTTCCCTTGTGACATGTGCTTTTCAAACATTTTCCCATTTTATATTTTTCTTTTTTTTTAATAAGAATTGTTTATGATTTTCATTTTTTGTCTCTCTGGTCTATATATTACACAATTACCAGAATCACATTATATAATTTTATATAGATGCCTGATAAATTTTTATTTATGGTAGGGCAAGTACCCACTCCTGGCTCTCACCTTTTAGAAAATTGTATTTAAGCAAATGTTTATACTTTATAAAAAATAATCATAGCATTTTTATTATGATTTTATATATTTTATTAACTCTACTGTATAATGAATTTTAATGGCCAATCCTATTTTCTATACAACTGATAAAAAAAAAATCTGATCTTGCCATCCACACTATCAGTCTCCTTTATCACATTTTATTTTCTGAAAGAGCTATTTTCAATTTAATTAGATAGATAGTTGGCATACATAACTCTTTCATCCAACTTAAAATGACAATATAAGCAACTTAAATTGGTTAAGGTTTTCCTAAGTCTCTTTTACTTTTAAAGTACAGATTCGTGACTATCTTTTTAACTCATGAGCTTTCTGTTCCTGCTTTTAAACACAATATCATTCTGAATGCCACCAAGACCACTATGGTGCAGTGTTTCTTGAAAGAATCTATAAAAGGCCTAAAGTCATTGGTTCTGTGTCCTTAAGCAAGCTTTACCTTTATGTAGATCTCATCTTTTTTGACTCCAGCTCTGACATGTTGCTAAATACATTTGATTCATCACCTTCTCATAACAAGTGGTATCTATATGTTAAAAACAACTTCATTATTATATATATGTTTTTTTTAAATCATTGGAATCTAATTTGAATATTTGGATGCAGAGGGTTTGATGTTTATACATTCACAGACACAACTGTATCTCGACAGGCCAAAGCAGTTGTATTATACCATAAATTATAAGATGTATTCCAATTTCAAATATATTAAAATGTGGGAAATGTGCAACTTAGAATCAGTGAAAGGTACAATTAATTTTATTTGGATTGTTTTCTGAACTCTAATGTATCACACTAACAGTGGACATTCCTCAGAAATATTTTACAGGAAAGCATCATAGCGATTAAAATGATCTATAATCGTTCAATGTGAATTCAAAGAGATTCAGAGATAGAAACAGTACAATGGAAATTCAAGGAACGCATAGTAGCAAAATTAAATCATCAGTAGAGGCAGAAAAAAATAGTATTTTCCCACTGCAGATATTTGAATCAGCAACATACAGAACAAACTTGAGAATATCCTAAATATGAAAACTACGTCTGTGAATCGAGACTTGACTGTGAATGAGCCTTTTTTGGTACTGATTCTTGTTTGTTTGTTTGTTTTTCTTTCTGAAAATGAGCTTCTACCTTTTATACTATAGACCAGCTTTTTCAACACATGGGGAGCGAAGAGGCCCTACCACTGGTAGTTCTAGGCTCATTTCATCCACTTGCAAGACATTTGCTGTATCAGCTTCATCACTTAAACTTTAAAAATTTCTCTCTATGGAGTGATGCCTATGAATTTGAATTGCATTGTTTTCCTAACTGTGGGTAACATAACTCTGATTCTGCAATATATTAATCTTTGAGAGCAATAGATATTGTGGTTAAATAAATTAAGATACTTTGCATCTTAAATCTCTCTCCCTTGGAGATTCAAAGTGTGTGTTAAATGTACAGAGAAATCCTACAACGAATAAGAAACCTGTTAAAGATTGTTCACTTAAAGAAAAAGACATTTTAGCAAGAGAAGGCTTATTTCTCTGTACAACATTGATACATCTCCCTTAATTCTTGTCTGGTTCTTACTTCTCCAGCAAAGAAAGAATTCTTTTGTTTTTTTTTTTTTTTTTTTAAAGAAAAAAATAGAATAATAGAATTCTTTAAATTTGGGAGGAAGGTCAATTGTCTGGTTTGCTCATACAAGTACCATTAATAGATAGAGACAAGTAATAACTACCTAAGAAGATAAAACCTAAAAGTAGCTGGAAACTTGTGACTACATTTAAAAAAAAAAAAAAAAATGGCCTTGCTGAAAATGACTCAACTTACATAATAAAATACAAGAACATAGAACTGTGATTTATTGTATGATCCAGGTCTCTCTAGCTCATGACTTTGGAATAACCCTTTTCTTTTTAAACACAAGATATTAGCACATCCCAGGTCTGCTCGAATTGTTGGTAATTCTGTTTTCCTTATTCCCAGAAGTACCCAAACAGTGTTTTACCATAGGCCCATAAACTTGTCTGTCAACTCGAAGTCCCACAGGATAGTCACACTATTGTTTATTTCCCAGCCTGGCTTCATTTTGTGAGCGGCCATTACTGATGAAGCTACTAGCAGAGTGAGGGAATGCGGCACACATCAAGGATCCTGACCAAGACTTCCTGAACCTCCCCCTGTGTGTGAGGAAAGTTGAGACAAGCTTCTTCCTGACTCTGGATCCTGACCTTTTTCTTAGAGCATTGACTTTAGAAAGTTGTCATCGTAAATTTCCTGTCTGCCCCTTTAAGGTGTACATCTTTTTAAAGACCTCTTTCCAGGTTTATAACCCAGCAATACCTTTCTCAGAGATCTGAAATCCGTCTCTGAAATGTAAACATTAAGGGAATAGCAACCCTACCATTCTGTTTATGTGGAAGAGGGGGACCTAACTTTGGTGGGCACCTTACTCCAAGTTGTAAAACAAATTACCTTCTGCCATAAAAACACAAGAAAATTTACTTTTCCTTTGAGTAATGTCAGCTAGCAAACATAGACATATTGCCTGTGTTCCCTCCCACTCCAGCACTTAAAAATCCTCCCAGTCTTTGTTTCAGTTGAATTCAGCTTGTGTTCTGGTCTGTCTCCCCCATTTCAGTAACATATTTAACTTTGTCCAGTACAATTTGCACTTTGAAAATACTACTTCTGGACATGGTTTCATAGTGTACTGGTTAGCACATCCGCTTTACACACAGAAGGTCCTGGGTTCACGCCCAGTGGAGCCACAGTCCATGGTCTATGGCCATGCCACCTTGAACGAAGTCTGATCTCGGAAGCTAAGCGGGTCGGGCCTGGTTAGTACTTGGATGGGAGACCGCTTAGGAAGACCAGGTGCTGTAGGCATAAATAATAAAGAAGAAGCAGCAGCAGAAGAAGAAAATACTACCTCTAGATCCTCCAAAATATTAATGTTATCCTTGTGCCAGAGCTTCTATGTAAGTAAGGTTAAGATAAACTGCCTCCTAACTCAGTCGGCTGGGCTCTGGAGTGGTTTTGCTTGGGCCACAAGTATACAGAGACTTCTCCAGGACACTGCCTATGCCTTCAGTCTTACCAAGGCCGTCTCAAAGCATGGTTTCTCCAGTTTCTGGCATTCGCTTATTCAACTGTCGGGCTGAAATTAAGTGCTAAAGGGGTTTATAAGGAATAGATACCATGTGGTCTTCACTGTTCTTTTCTACTTTCCTTTGAACACTCCACCTTCAACTGAAAATAAAGATGTATGTGGACAAGAAGGTGTATTGCTAGGATAAGTAGCATATCAGAGCCCTGACTTAGTTAGCAAAAATATTGTATGTCACCTATTTCTGTATGGTGAAGTAAATAACCCATAAAGTGAGTTATAGTTGCTGTTTAGAAACACTTATTAGACTTCCCGTGCCTACACTTTTTGCTTTAGAAAAGCAGTTATTCTGTATTTTAAAGTCAAATACAGACATAAAATACATTCATTTTTTTTGGACAAGAATTGGTGTCTGACCTACTTTTGCCTTTACTTCAGCTAACTTCTTACAGCTGCAATTCCCATTCAAACCCAGAACAAACATACAGTTTCTGAAAAATACAGCCTTTTATATTATTAACCGTACATAAAATTCCATTCTATATATCTTGACTTACAATCCTTTTTCAAAATATGATTTTTATTTTTATGGCCAGTACTTACCGTATTGGTGGTACTTCCAAATTTTAAATAGGCTTTCAAAAGTGTTTTTCCTATTACTAAAATTGCAAATAAAAACAATAACAAAAATTGGTTGGAAAATAAAATGACAGAAGTGTTGTCATCAATTGTGACATAGGCCCATTAAGGAAGCCACTTTTTAAAATACCAAAATATATTTGAATTTGTTCTTGATTCCAGATATTCTGACCTTTACTTTAAAGCTCTTTTTATTCCTTTATTTCATGAGCACTTATTCTAAAAGCTAAAGACACTTTTGCACAACATTGCGTACACATGCAAATAAACCTATTTCATATAATCAAATTTATCACTTACAACAGAATTCTTTAAGTCCTTTAACATATGCTATAGCTGGAAATTTGGCATATATATGTATATATAACATATACAATGAGTCTAATATATATAAATATATAACATATATATAATATTTACAAGCAACCTTTATATATTTGCATTTTTTCTATATAATATATTCACTGTGTCTGAGATGTTGAAACATATCCATTAAACAAAGTCAGTTCTTTAATTCAAATCTTTCTATTATTCATCAATTCTGCGTCTCTGAATTATGAAGTAAAGATTTTGTTTGTTTGTTTCTCACAAATGAGTCTCATTCATAATGCATTTAACTGCTCTAGATCTTATTAGAACCCACTTTCTATTGCTTGGCTAGGTGTGATAGCAATAGGTACTAAGGAAATTACTGAAGAAATGGCGCAGTTTGAGTTTAAAAGAGAAAACACATTTTGGTATAATGTTATTTAAGATAACTGGACATCAGATACAAAGATATTTATCCATACCAGGTTATTTTTCTCTTACTCCAGTTTCACCTTTGAATTGCTAAAATCAACTTTATAAGCAGCATAGAAACCAGACACTCTCATATAATTTTGGAAGAAAAAAGAAGAAAAAGAATTCCAGTGAATGCTTGAATCCCATTAACACTTATTAGTATTTTACCTTTGTCCCATCATGTCTTTGTGACATTTTCTAAGCCTCAAGCTCCTATACACAGTAAGAGCATTGCTTGCTGTGACTTACTCTACTCTACTGCCTACTTCCAATAAAGCCAGTAAACCTTTTAGCCAATGGTCTCTAAGACTGGTATAGGCACATGTGGAGTAAGAGAATGAAACTATTTGTTCTTTCCAACTGGCAAGAGTTCAAGTAATCAGTACATAAAATTTTTCTTTGGTTCTATTTTTAATTATGTATTAATAGTTTACATGAGACAATCTAGTATCTGAGTAGAATTTTTGCATCATTTTGTCCTTTATAATCATGTGTCCTTCTGGAAGTCACTTCTACTCACTCACCACTATCAAACTCAACTGCAGTTTCCATCCTTCTAACATCCCATATGAATGTTCCCATTTTATAGTTAAGAAGACTAAGGCTGAGAGAGGAAATCCCAGAATTTCCAACTCCTAAAAATCCAAGGCTTAATTAAAACGTTCCCCTACAAGGGTTCTGTATATACTTAGTGAGTGATACTGTATGTTAGTGAATGGACTTGGAAGTAAAGGACATGGCCTCTTAGCTCAGAACGAAAGAATTTCTTTTTCTTTTTTAGTTAAGCAGGAATAAGAGTACTAGATTTTCTAATCTTATGCCTCTGTAGGGAAGACACACCTTCTTACTATTATGTATTTCTCTTAGAAGTAAAATACACACCACAATGTTATATTTTAATAGTAGTAGTAGTAGTAGTAGTAGTAGTAGTAATAGTAGTAGTAATAATAATAATAATAATAATAATATATAACCTATGTCAACTCCAGAAATGTTAACCGATTAACAGACTGCATAAAGGCATCAGATGAGACAAACATAAATCATCAAAGCTGATTTCTTCTGTGCGCGGAATTAGATTTTACAAAATAATATATTTATTAACTTTTTCACACTTCTCTAAAGCCCAGAATTGTGACCTAGAGTCACAGATAGTTAGAAAAGAAGAGCTTCTGAACAGCTGCTCTGTCCACCTTGGAGTCTGCACATTTTAGATTTTGGGAGAACTTGTAAGGCTTTACTCAAAGGTGATTTATCCGTTTTTCACAGAATTATAACAAATTGGATTAGTTTGTTTTTCTAATTATAAGAAAATTATACATGGAAGAAGAAGGAAGTTTGAAAAATTATCTGATCTGTATTAATAGTGCTAATGTGAAATAAAAGCAGACAACAGCTGAGCAGACTGTTGAAAGAACAGAGAAGCACTCCAGCAATCTGATAGTATTTAACCTAAATTCAAGGAAATTTATGTATTTTAATATCTTAGCATAAAAGTCTGTCCTATCACATTTTAAAATAAATTATAGCCATAATGGAGAACTCGTATAATTAGTTTATTTTTAATATGTCTCCTTTAAGTTGAAGGTGTCTAGCAATATGGACAATAGGTTCATCAAAACTCTAACTTAAGTATCTCTTAAATTAGCTTACATAAAATTGTTGATTCCTTAAGATAGCAGAATTTATTTAAAAAGAAATTATGAGAAAGAGCAAATAGATTGATTTTTGGTCATTTAGACATTTTCAAGTAGGGAAATTATTTTTCTTTAATATTTAAATTTATGAAATAGCCCTGGAAAAGAAAAGGTCAGTTTCTTCACTTCCATGTGATATTTAATGGCATAAACTATTGAAGTAGATATAAATTTTAAAATAAACCAAATTCTATCTAAATTAAAGGGACTAGAAAACAATAAGATTGAACACTTATTTTTAGTAGTGGAATTAATATATATTTTATTCAGACAAATTGACACATTCGCATTAATTCCACTATTTTATTGTTTTTTTCATATTCTTTTGTTCAATTCAATCTATTGACCATCTACCATGTGTCAGAAACTTCTCAAATTTTGATGCAGTGCTGAAAGGACAGATTGACCTATACTCTACGTAGCCTACATTCTAATTACGACCACAAAATAGCAAGTTCGGATATGAAAATGAAGCAAATGAGAAGATAGAGGAGAGACTAGGAAGCGTTTCAGATTTGGGTATAAAAGTCTTTTTGAGCCTCTGATGTTTCAGTTGAGGTCAAAAGGAAAAGAAAACACAACTAGTCTCATGTAAAGTTAGAGGTAAAGCATTCCAGGAAGCAGTTACATTTTCTTTCTAAACCGGATGTTTTTTCCTTCTCTTAATCCCCGAGCTAGAACTTCTTAGGTGAAGTTAAATAAAAGCAGTTTGAGTAAACATCCTTGTCTTCTTTCTGTTCTTAGGGGAAGAATCCTCAGTACTTCACCTTTATGTATGAATTTAGCTATGAAGTTTTTTGCAAGTGCTCTAAATCAGCATTTGTTAAGTTTTTTTTTTCTTTTTTAAATTTTACTTTGCATTCCTGAAATAAACCCAAGTTGGTCAAGATGTATTAATTTTTAATCTATATGTTGTTGGATTTAATTAGCTTAAATTTGTGTTAACAATATCTGTGTGTTTGTGAAGAATATTGGACTGTATCTTTTTTTCTTGTAATGTCTTTGCTTTTAATATCAAAGTATTGCTGGATTCATAGAATTAGTTGGATATTATCTTTTGATATTGAGTTTCATTGAAGAATTGTTGTGTCATTGATACTATTTCTTCTTTACATACTAGTAGAATTCACCAGTTATGCTATCTGGGCCTGGGAGTTTCTCGAGTGAAATTTAGCAGCTTATGGCATTCCAAGTATTTTTCCATTTCATCCAAATTTGTTAATTTACTGGAATAAAATCACTCATGCTATTGTTCTTATTTTCCTTTGCTATATGTAGTGGGTATTTGAAAAAGATGACCCCTCTTTTATTTCTGACATTCGTATTTTATTTTCCCTTTTTTCTTTTGCAGGCATACCTCGTTTTATTGTGCTTCACTGTATTGCACTTCACAAACGTTGTGTTTTTTAAAAATCGAAGGCAAGACCCTCAACCAGTAAAACGATTACGACTTGCTTTATTGTGATACTCACTTTATTGCAGTGGCCTGGAACTGAATGTGCAGCATCTCTGAGGTAGGCCCGCACTTGCCAGTCTCTGGAGAGAATGTCTATTTTCTCTTTTTTTCTCAATGGAACTGCATTATGTTTTATTGATTCAATTTTTTTTTTTAATTTTCTCTTTCATCAAGTTTTGCTCTGATCCTTATTATGCTAATCTTATCTTTACTTTGAGTTGAATTTGGCCTTCTTTTTCTGGTTTCTTAAAGCAGAAGGTGAGAGCACTGAGACCTTATAATTTTTTTTTTTTTTTATAACCAGCATTTAGTGCTACAAATTTCTCTTGACAGCTGTTTTAGATGCATCTATCAGATTTTGATAGTTTGTGTTTTTATTTAGTTTGAATACTTTAAAATTTCCTTTTGATATATTTTTTTATGACCCATAGAAGTATATTACTTCTATGTAGTTTCCAAGTATTTGAGAGTTTTCCAGATAGCTTTCTGTTGTTAAATTTTGATTTAATATTATTATGTTCAGAGAACATACTTTGTAGTATTTGATTCCTTTTAAATCTGAGGTTTGTTTTATGGGCCAGATTATAATATATCTTAGTAAACATTGTTTGCATGCTTGAAAAGAATACATATTCTGCTCTCGGTTGAGTATTTTATAAAAACAAATTAAATAAAGTTGATTGATAGGGTTGTTCAGGTATTCTATGTCCTTGGTGAATTTTACCTAGTTCTTCTATCAGTTATTGAAATAAACCTGTTATAATGTCTGTCTATGTGGATTTATATATGTTTTCTTTTAGTTTCAAAAGAAATTTTTTCTCTAATTTTAAAATTATTAGTTATATAAATATTAGGCATGTTATGACCTTTAGGTAAAATTATCTCTTATTATTACAAAATATTCATTCGGCCCCTTATTATACTTTGTTCTGAAATTTACTTCTTTTGATATTAATATAGCATTCCAGTTTCCTTTTGATTAGTGTTAGCATGGTATATAATTCATTATCCTTTTACCCTTCACCTATTTATGTCTTTATATTTAAAGCGGGTTTCTTGTACAATAGCCTAAAGCTGGGTCTTGCTTTTGCATCGTTTGACAATGTCTGCATTATAATTGGGTAGTTTAGACCATTTACATTATATGTTATTTTTTTATTTGCATGAGCTTAATCTACCATTTTGCTATTTGTTTTCTATATACTTCATATGATCTTTGTTTGTCTTTAAAATACTATATTGTTAATTGGGTATGTTATGATTATAATTAATTTCATCTGTTAGTGTGCTGTGAGGGTTCATTCTAGCAGGCCTAGAATTAGTGTAATCTATTTTTTGTTAAAGTAAAAGATATACCTGTATGGCCCTGACCTCTGGTCAAGGCGTGAAATACAATGATGAACAGTGGTTTTTGTAATCCTGTTTCTTAGGCTGGTTTCCTAGGTGTTGTGTACTACTTTGTCAATAGAGTATTGCAACTAGTGAGTTCGATGATTTTTAGCTGTTTACAGTGAGACCCCCCCAAAGACCTCCACCATTGTGGCTGGTCCTATAGCAGGAATATACCTTTGTGACTAGGTCTTTTAGTTCTTGTTTCATAGGATATCAAGGAATTCTATCCAAATGCAGATAACACTGACCAATAATCTGAATGAATATTGTGCAGTCATTATTTCTGATGATGAAGGCATAAGAAGGGTACTGGGATACAGTGGTAGAAGGTTATCTGCTTCATGAGCCACCATAAAAATACCATTTGTAAAATCAGCTCTTTAGCTGACAAGAGTCGGAGGTGCAGTTGGTACATTTAAATTACTATCAACGAATAGGAATTAGGTATAACTTGATGGTCCTACGTTTCTGAGAATAAAAAGCCAGACATTTCATGTGACTGGTTATGGGGAGTACTATGTTATATGCAAACCAAAGCCCATTTTGAATTGACTAATTCTCATCATCCATATCTCCTGATCCCTGGGAACTCAAAACTGCGGGGTTCCATATTGAGTTACTGATTGCAGTATAGCAGCAGTTAGTACCCAGTGACTGTTATATGTCTGTTGGATCAAATGGAATTGGCTCATTTGAAATAACACAGCTTCTGATGTAAAATACATACAAAAAGATAAAAAGTTACCCTAGCTCCGACAGGACATTTTGAAAGCATCCTACTCCAGGTAGATAGAAAGGGTCGCAAGCTACTTGGAATGATAACATAGCCCAAATAAACTGACATCTGAAATTAGAGCATACATTAAGATGTCCAAATCCAGAGCTAGAAGCAACTCTAAATACTGAAATGAACTAGGATATCAGATATGATGATTTTACAAGAATCTGAGCTATCCTAGACAAAATGGCTGGGGCTTCTCACAAAAGCCCAAGGTATGCACTTACAGGTATATGAGCTGTGTAGTTTGTGGAAATTTTCAAGTGGGAAATATAATCTATGAAGATTCTCCTGGACAATTCTGGTGCCGTAGCTGAATGCTGACCTGTAATGCATCTGTGGATATTTTAAGATATCTTAAAAGGACTAGAGTACTTCCTCTAGGAGAGAGAAGGACCCTGGCATGGGAAATAGGTTATAAACACCTGCTAAATCATATAACCTTAGAAATGGAATTTAGTTTGTATGTTAAAGACTTTAGAATCCTGAAATAACAGATTTGTGGCCTCTAAACTACATTCCTATGAGAAATAGTGTCTTATAGATGCAACAAGGTAGATTTTGTTGAATGGTGCAAAAGTAACTGTAATTAATGTGAAGTTTATATTATAGCAATGTATTGAAGTACTATGTAACAGTATTGTATAGTGAAATATAGAAATTACAAGTAAAATTAATAGTAGAAAAGCCAAAAAAATAATTCTGATAAATACTGATATCGGTGATCAAATATATTGGAAGATTAAATCAAAGCTCTTTCAAAATATTATTCATGTGGAGGAGAATTGACCTAAGGCAGATTCAAATGGGATTAATGATAGATGATTATAGTTCTTAATTATACAGCAAATGTCTACTAAAAAGTGCAAATAACTTTAGATTTGGGAGGAAAATATTATAAAGTTATTATAAAAACATATTTCATGAAGTTTGTGTTGGTATTATATGCTTAAGTTGTGTGTTTAACTCTATATCATCGGAGTTGCAAATATTGGGTACCTATATGTCTGGTTTTGATTGTATGATTGATTACATGACGTTGTAAAGCTAATTAGAAACAACTGTTTAGTCATAAAAAAAGCCTCTGTCCATGGAGCGGACTATGATGTAAGGTAAGCGTTCATTCCAGCAGGCCTGGAATCGGCCTGAGGTTCTGGCTGAAGTGGAGATGTACCTGCATCATTCTGACCTGATTGTGCACAGATGAGCCAATTAACAGTAAGTATATTGGCTTTGAAACAAGTTTGGGAGCATTTTGTGCCAACTTGTCAATATTGTTGGTAACAACAGGATTGATGCTTTGCACTTGTTTTTGATGAGACCCTCACAGTCTTCTGCAATTATGGCTGATCACAATAAGGTGCCTTTGTGACAGCAGGGTATAAGAAACCTATGGCAAAGACTTAATGTTGAGCTCCCTGGTTCTGAGGTGTTCTGGTTCAAAGGTCAGGGGTTCTTGATCTAAGAGAAAAGTGAATCAGGTGTACCCTGCAAAGGACAGTTGAGTCTGTGCTCACTGTCTCCATTTGCTCACTGTAAGGCAGCCATTGGCAAAAGAACACATTTTTACTTTATTGCTTTTTCTATATTATTTTCATGAAATAAATTGTAGTTTTATAAAAAATGACATTTTAGGTCCTGTTTTTCTTTTTAATAAACCAACTCTATTTGGCTCACACCATTAGTGCAGATGACTAATCCGTCAGATCTAGAGTATACAAATTTAACTTATCAGTCAACCTTTAAGTGATATCACTTCATATATAACACAAGAACAGTATAAAAGTATGTTTTCATTATCTCTCAGCCTTTGTGCTATTGTTCTTATAAACTCATAATAAGTATATGTTATAAATCTCATAATATGTTTGCATTATATTTGCTTTATTTCAATTATCAGCTTAAAATAGTTTAAAATGTAGGGAGTAAGTCTAATGTTTATATATATTCTTACCTTTTTCGGTGTTTTTAATTCCTTTGTAAAACGCAGGTTTTCATGTTATTTCCCTTTTGAGTGAAGTAATTCCTCTAAATTGTTGTATAAGTTGGCTTACAACAAATTTTTTCAGATTTTCTAAGATGGAAAAATTATTCTGTCTTAATCTTTAAAAGATATCATTTCTAGGCACAGAAGTCTAGGTTGATAACATTTTGTTTTGCTTCGATTGTTTACCCTTTTTTTCAGTGATTTAAAAGATAATTGCTCCATTGTTTTCTGGCTTGCATTTTATCTGATGAAAAGTCTGTTGTCCTTCTAATCTTTATTCTTCTGTATATAATCTTTTTTCTATGGTTGCTCTAAAATTTATCTTTATTATTGGTTTTAACCTATTTTGTTACAATTTATTTTACACAATTTTCTTTTTATTCTCTATGCATGTAGTTTGCTGAGATTATTAGGTCTGTAGGTATATATTTTAAAACAAATTTGGAAGACTTTAAGCCTCTAATTTTCATTTTTTTTTTTTTTTGTCATGCTCTTATTTTTCTCCTTTGGGATTCAAATTACACATGTATAATATCACTTAAAATTATCCCATTCCTGTGATGCTTAGATGCTTCATTTATTTTGTTGGTCTTTTTTCCTCTTTATGTTTCATTTAAAATAGTTTCTATTGGTATGTCATTTGGTTCACTAATCTTTTCTGCAATTTATTATTATCTGCTATGAACACTATCCAGTGCATTTCTTCATTTTAAATATTGTAGTATTTGTTTTATTTTTAGAAACCCAATTTAGGTCTCTTGTATATCTTTCATGCCTCTACTTCACATGTTCGATATTTTCTCTAGCTTTTTGAATATGTAGAATGTAGTATGATGGCTGGTTTTAATAGCCCCATCTAATAACTTTAATACCTGTGTTCTGCATCATTTTTGAGTAATCATTTTGTCTTTATTTTGGGTTATATTTTTATGTTTCTTGACATATATGGTAATTGTTGATTGGATACCAGAAATTACAAATTTTACCTTGTTGAGCAGTTTATATTTTGTATTTCTATAAATATTGTTGAGTTTGTTCTGGGATTCAGATAATTTACTCAGAAGCAGTTTAATCATTTCAAGGCTATATTTGAAGCTTTGTTACTTGGAACCAGAGAAGCTATAGTCTAGATCTGAATTTTCCCTGATCACAAGACAAATCCCTTCTGACAACCCAATGCCTCATTAATTTTGAGTTTTTCAACAGTTCATGTTGAGAACACAAATTATTCCCTACACTGTATGAACTATTGAGTTTGTTCTGCCTGTTCCTTTCCAATGATTTATTCCATTGGATTTGTGCAGTATTTTTTTTAGACATATGAACTGATCAGTACTCACAAAATAACACAGGAGAAAACATAAATAATCTTGGGGCAGGGTGATGACTTTTCAGATACAACACCAAACAAATGATCCATGAAAGAAATGACCAAGAAGGTAAACTTTATTAAAACATAAAACCCTACACTCTGCAAAAGACAATGTCAAGAGAATAAGACAGGTCACAGAGAAAAAATGTTTTAAAAGGCATATTAATAAAAGACTGTTATCCAAAATATACAAAGAAGTCTTAAAACTCAAAAATAAGAAAGCAGCCTGATCTAAGAAATAGGCCAAAGTCCTTAACAGACACCCCACAAAAGAAGATATATAGATGACAAATAAGCGTATGAAAGTATGTTACATATAATATGTGACCAGGCAAATGCAAATTAAAACAATAATGAGATACTACTATACACCTATTAGAATTGCTACAAACTATAATTCCAACTATATGACATTCTGAAAAAGGCACAATAATGGAGACAATAAAAAGATTAGTGGTTTCCAGGGTAGGCGTCACGAATAGGCAGAGCACAGAAAATTTTTAGGGAAGTGAAGATACTATGTCTGATATTACATTGGTGGATTATTATGGTGAGTGATGTTGATAATGGGGGAGATGCATCTGTGAGGGCAGAGTGTAAATGGGAAAGCTCTGTAACTTCCTCTAATTTTATTGTAAATTTAAAACTGCTCTAAAAAGTAATAAAATCTCAATTTAAAAAAGAAATACAGCTGATATCTGGAAGATCTGAAAGAATACATTGGCCAGTTTGTTTTGTTATAAACAACTTTTTATTCCTTTGTTCTGTCTTTGAACTAAATGGTATCAAATACATCTCACTGGCTTTTCTACCCACTTCAAACAAACATTTTGGCTCAGATCATCTCTGGGAAGTATCAGGTAATAGAATAAGTAGACCTATCATCAAATACTCTTTATCTGTGTTATGATAGACATAAGTAATGGCCACCTAAAGATGTCCATGGCTGAATCCCTGGAACCTGTGAGTATGTTACCTTACATGGCAAAGGGGCATTAAATTTGCAGATTGAATTAAATTTGGTAAGCAACTCATCTAAAAACAGGGAGATTATCCTGGGTTATTCAGGGGTGCCCAGTAAGATCAGAGCAATGTAATATGAAAGGACTCAATCTGCTGTTGCTGGCCTTAAAGAAAGGGGGCCATGAGTCAAGGATGCAGGTGGCTTCTAGAAGCAGGAAAGGACAATGAAACAGATTCTCCTGGAACTCCAGTGGATGCAGGAAGGTGCGATGCACTGGGCGAGAGCAGAGAAACCCCATGTCCCTTTGCATATACCTTGTCTTTACGCATCTTTTTCATCTGGATGTTCCTAAATTATATCATTTTGTAATAAACTGGTCATCTAATGAGTTTCCTTGAGTTCCATGAGCTGCTCTAGAAAATTAATCAAACCCAAGGAAAGGTTCATGGGAACCTCCGATTTATATTCAGTTGGTCAGAAGTACAGGTAAGAACCTAGACCTGCAATTGGTATATGAAATAGGGGCAGTCTTGTGGGACTGACCATTAACCTGTGGAATCTGATGATAGTGTCATGTAGATAGTGTCAGAATTGAGCTAATTGTTTGCTGGTTTTGAGGAAAAAAGTGTCAAAGCAGGAAAATATAAGGGAGCACACAATTTGAAGCTAAAGCACTATTGGGAGATCAGATGAAGATCAATTTGAAACAATGCTGTTAGAAGAAATAATAGAAATCATTAAAGAAACATAAATTGATATATAGCTATTTGATATAGGCATATTTTAACCAATGTTTGCTAAGAGAGCTTTGCTTCTTTAAATTTTGTTGAATGTTACCTAATATATTGGTCTGCTACCCAGCATACTGCAGCCAGAAAGGAATCTGAAGCCCTGCTGCAAATAGTGCTAACACACTTTGAAAGTACACTGAATTCTCTATAGTTTAAAAGTAATTGGATTATTTTTTTCCCATTTAGAAAAGTAATCAAGGTTTGAGCAAACTAGAAAATATTTTTAAAATTTTAACAGACCGTTCTACTGCCTTCAGCCAGAACTCATACCAAAAACATTTATTTATACACACACACACACACACACACACACACACACGTGTGTCTGTGTGTGTGTGTGTGTGTGTACATTCATTCTTCTTTGTATCTTTGTGATCTCACCATGTAATTTTTATGACTTACACATTTATATTGATGACAATCCAGATGTTGAGGTAAAACCCACTACACCCTTCTAAATCTTTATTGCAATAATTTTTTTTTAAAGCTGCAGCGATGACAGTGGTTGCTTATAACCAAGCCAGTGTCATGCTGCTCAAATTTTTATTGATTTTTAACTCTTAATTTACTTTCTATGTAATATACTGACATTGCATATTCTTATTTTTTATTATTTATTAGTTTAGTTTTCCTAGTATTGCCTTTCACAGTTGTGAAATACTGGCAGAAAGTTGTTTGTTTGTTTGTTTGTTTGTTTGTTTGGTATGCATCACTTTATTTGACAAAACATAGTAAAATTTTAATAACTAAAAATATTCATTAACTTTATGTTTTATTCTAGAGTAATTATACTCCTTTAAGACTAAATCTTCTTACCAACATATATTTTGTTTGCTGTTGGCATTTTTCAGAGTCAAAATGGTCTGTCATCTCTCCTTTCACTTCCCCAGTAGTTTATCACTTCGGGCTGGGCATCATTTATTTATAAACTCAAAAATTATATCCTGAGGCACTATACCATAAGAACTTTTAAAGTTTAAATGACAGAAATGATAAGAACAAGAGGAGATATAAAAATAAAACCATCGAATGAGAATTTCCATTATATGACTATATGAAACTGTCACATTTTCAAATCTCTTTGATGTTCACTGCCATTTATCCACCACATTATTAATATGAAATTTTTTATTCAGAGTGACTGACTCTACTAAATGACTATTTTTTAACATGTGTCTTACATGAAATTTTAAAGAAATGTTCTCACTATACTATTTTTTGCAATTCAGTAGGTTTATTATATTTGCTAAATTCTACAACCATTATAATAGTCTAATTGCAGAATATTTTATTACTCTCCAAAAATTGTGTATCACAATTTTCAATATTTATCCATGTTGAAGCATACACCAGCCTTTATTTCTTTTTAGCACTAAATAATATTTTATTACATAGGTATACCACATTTCAATGTATTTTTTGTAATCAAACAAAAATTTTCTACCAAAGAGAAACCCAGAATCTTCTCTATATCGTATGTGTGTCTGTGAGTGTGTGTGTATGTGTTTATTACACTAGATGACTCAATGTGGAAAACATCCCTTCCTATATCTATAGCAAATTGCTTTGAGTTAAATATAAAGTGAATATGCTTTAGCTAAAATAAGTCAAAAGCAATCTTTTAGGAAGTCAAGTAAATAACAAATGAGGATGAATTTGATGTCATATAGGATTAAATAACTTTTACAATAGTTATTCATGCTGTGAAATTCTGAGCTTTATTGCAACCTCTGTTTTTTTTTTTTTTGTCTGTACACTTTTTCTCTGTTTAAAAATATGTTCTAGATGCTTGGGATAAAAATGAAAGAAATACAGGCTTTCCCTTAGAATGGAATATATTCTAGTTGTGAGAAGAATCGGATAGGAAAATAAGTTGGTAGTTAAATTGACAGGTGATTAAATTGATATATACTTAATAGATACTTTTTCCCGTAAGGTAACTAAAACATGAAAAGAGGAAAGAGATGTGGCCAGAGGAGTCAGGTAAAATCTCTTCAAAGAGAAATTGACTAAGACTGAAAAAAGATATACCAGGTAGGCACATAGAACTCTGGGAAATGAGCCTACAGGATGAAGGAAGCTAGGTATACGAACTTTGAGGCAAGAATGTACTTGTTATGGCAGAAGGGCAAAAAAAGAAAAGGAAAACACCAATGGGCTAGTATGTACTCAGGGTTTATATTTAATCTTAAGTGTGATTAAAGAGTCATTAATAGGCATCCTCATTTTGAGGATTCTTTGAGAATATTAAATTATAAATGTATACAAGTATCTAAAAATATTGGTCTTCAATAAACGTTAAACTTTCATTCTTAAAGAACCAATGTTTAAAGATTTTAGATAAGCAGTTTAGAATAAGAAGAAGAACAGCATATGCATTAAAGACAAACAAATTTGGGTTTGCTTCTGTGCTGTGATACCTACTATGTATTTTAATAGGATTAAAAATCACTTTGAGCAGCTTTCATTTCTCTTTAAAAACACTTTCACAGTCTCTCTTGCTTCTGTGCATGGTACATCTCCCTGTTTACCTTATAAAAAGAAGGTGAAGTAAAAAATTTAACAGGTATGTTAAATATATAAATGTAAACATTGAACATTATCAAAATATTAATATAGCAATATAATTGTATACAAATATTCTAAATGTTACAAGATTTCTAAAGCAAGAGACATGTTGGAAAAACTTAATATCTACACCAAATTGAATAAAACTGATTTCCCATGTTCCCTTCATTCAGAAGAGACATATTAAAGGCCAGAATTAGGCTACTCTTTTTTTATTATTACTATTTTTTAATGTCTTAGGGGAGGCAGCCCTTGGTTGATCTCATAGATTGCAAGGACCTTGTCAGCTTATAATCCTTATTTTTTAATTTAATTTAAATTTTTACGCCACAGCACCTGGTCTTCCTAGGTGGTCTCCCATCCCAGTACTAACCAGGCCCAAACCTGCTTAGCTTCCTAGATCTGATGGGATAGGGCTTATTCAGGGTAGCATGGCCGTAGACCAGGCTACTCTTTTTTTAAAATTTCTAATCTTTGAATTTCATAAGATATTTAGTTAGCTTAATTTGCTTCACCGTAGCCATCCGCACTAATTTCATACACTACTGATAATATTATCAAGTTTTACATATAGATATTTGTGTGACATAAACATTATTGATCTTATACTATCATCCTATAGTACTAGTTAAAATGAATTAATAGAAGAAAAAAATTGATTTTTTTCTATGCTCAAATGGAAATGTTTAAAGTTCTATAACAATGTTTATCTTTATGATAGCTGTGATATTTAAGATAATCTTGTAGATTAATATTTTTAAATCTGGTGTTATAGCTATAATTTTCTCAAAAAAAAAACTGTCAAAGATTTTAAATAATCGACAATAGATAGATATAATTGTTTTCCTTTTTTTTTCTATTTGAATGTGAATGTTGATTGCAGTCATTCTGTACCTTTTCCACTATTTAGGAAGAAGATAGGGTAGATAAATTTTGTTTTGTACTTTAAAACATTTGAGTTATCTGCAGTAAATGCAGAGATTTGGAGTTTTCCCACTTGGGAAGAATGTGTGTATGTTCCAGGTGTGAGAAGAGAGAATCCAGCCCACAAGGGAAGACTGTAGCTGATACCAGCAACATGCTCCCCAGTCCCATCGATCTATAGAATGACTGTTTTTCCTAGACAGCCTTGCAGTTAGTTGTGGTCACATTACTGTGCTTATGCCAATGGAATGTGCCCAGAATGAAATGTGTCACTTCTAGCCCTGGCTCTGAAAATCAATTATGAAATGCTGCATGCTTTCTTTCTCTTGCATTCCCAACGGCTAAACTGAAAACTCACTAATGATAGGGCCACAGAATGGAAGGGGCCTGGAGCACTGGACAACAGATTGGAGGGAAATAAACAGGAGAGCCATCTTCCCTTCATTCAATTTGTAGGCATATGAACTTTAATTTTTTTAAAGTCTGTGAGATTTTGGGGCATGTTTACGATAGCACTTTTATTAATAGTTGAAAGATAGACAAAATTCTAACATTCAAAAAGGTAGGTGTAGTGCATTTATTTTTAATTTTTGTATCCAGTGCCTTCCATGATTCCTGGCGTACAGTGGTTGTCAGTGATTTTATAACTGATGGATTGACTGATTGGTAGAATAAATAGATAGATGTCTTTTTAAAAAGGTATATTTCTTAAATAAATGTTACTCCTTATGCCCTGGGATTATTTCTGATTTAGGTTATTTATACAACTAATTTATCCTTTCTGAACAAATGTGACCATAAAATCAAACACATATAGGTTCCTTGTTCATTATTAGTTTTCTTTTGCTATAACAAATTACCCTAAACTTAGTAGCCTAAAGTAACACATATTTATTGTTTTAGAGTGTTGTAGGTCAGAAGTCTCACTGGGTAAAGATCAAGGTGTCAGCAGGGCTGAGTTCTTTCTGGAAGCTCTTGAGAATTTATTTGCCTTTTCCAGTTTCTAGAGGCCACCTAATGCCTTCCTCCGTCTTAGAATTCAGCAAAGCAGATTGAATCGTTCTCACATCATATCATTCTGACCTCCTCTTCTACCTCCCTTTTCCACCTTTAAAGATCCTTGGACTACATCGGGCTCATTCACATAATCCAAGATGAACTCCCTATTTTAAGATTAGCTAATTAGCAAATAAATTCCATCTGCAAATTTAATTCCTCTTGACTATGTAAGGTAAATTAATAATAGTTCCCAGCAATTAGGATCTAGAGATCTTTTGGATGCCATTATTCTACCTACCATATTTCTTTTATATATAAATAATAGTTTATTATATTTAAAGAAATTGATAAAATACCATAATCAAGATTCCTCATAGGAAGCCACAGATTTCTACAGGTTACATCAAACTAATTTTATTAGTTTCCATTCTTGTGTAGGTCATAAAATGAAGGTACTGAAAAGTTTCGGAACTGAAAAAACAAAAATTCTGCTTTATATTTATTTCAAACATTCTTGGACTCACCTTGTATTATGCAAGATCAACCTAGTTAACACATTTTTTCCATCTGTTCTTGTTTGTTATTTTACCTTCTACTATATATTCATGGCTTTAAAATAGCTGAAATAGTCTCTTGCTGGAGGCTGCAATGTACCTTTGTAATGCAGAAGTTGATTTTGAGATATTTTCTGTTCTTATTATAATGGTTTCGGAGAATCTGGAGTGGCGTCAGATTCCACATTTATTCTCCTTCACTCCGAAACCCATTTAGCTTGGGGCAAATGGGACAGATTCTCTTTCACAATGCTGACACTAGCGAATAGCCTAATGATGAAAGATCCTATAGCTGTTCTTCAATTCCACAAACCCCCGTGTTTATACCATGGCTTTTTTCGTTGGAGGAAGACTGGTCTCATATAACAAAAGTACCTCAGATTTCATAGTCACCAGCATTTCCTGATACAGGACATTAGAGTTTGCGAGCTGGAATCTATTACATTTTCTGCTTTTCCTTTTTGTATTTTTTTCAATTGCTCTACTAAATAAAACAAAACTAAAAACAGCTAATATTTGATTATTTCCCTACTGATAAATTAAAACTTTCAATAACAGGAAAATTAGTATTTCTGAGAACTCTTGTTTTCTCTCAAATGGGTATCACTAATTTGTTTAAGTCCCAAATGCCTAATATTTGTAATATTTGGCATCATGTTCCTTTTGATCATGACTGAGGTCATCTGACCATCTCTTTAAATATTATTGCTAGAACCACTGAATTTAAGGTTATTTCAATAATTTCAGCTGGAGAGTGAGATTTTAATCTTATTCTCATAAAGTATTCAGTGTTATCCTGATTGATGCTCAAGGTGTAAAGGGAGTAACAGAAAGTAAACCAGTCAGAAGTAGAATGAAAGTTGAAAATTAACTGGGCACAGTTTCCAGAGAGAGCTGTAAGACAGAAATTTGTCAAAGAAGTGCAACTTCCAAATGAGTGCGCACCAAAATAACAGGAATGGAAAAGTGTCATCTGACTTCTAGTTGAAGTCTCCTAGTCAAATGAAGCAGATTCCTGAGGTCAAGTCTTGAGTAAAACAACATTTGAGCTCACCAGTAATATTGTCCATTGACAAGCAGAGGGTCAAGCCTATTGTGGCAGAAAAGTGAGGGGGCATAGAAGACTCAGTGAGGAGCTCGAAAATGAGCATCTTACCCAAAATAAGAAAATAGAGGCTGAAGGAAAGGTAGTACAGAATTCTCGAGAGAGATTTTATTTTGCTGGTGATATTTTGAGCACTACCATGTTTTGCAACACCAGGCCGGACTTTCTTGTGTTTTTTTTTAAGTTGATGGTCTCAGGCTATTTTTGTATCCATTTGTTTTCTTCATGCTCTCCTGTTCAGGAAACTAAACTGATGTTCAATCCCCTGTTTTACAAAGCAAATTTATCTCAGAATATAGCACTTAGACTCACAAAGACTTACTTGGTTAGTCGCCTGGCGGCTATTTGCATTTCTTTGGACACCTGACACTCTCAAATTCAGGCGCTTTAGTCAGTTTTTAGAAATATACTTTTTAGAAGGGTTACTCTGGGAGATGTCAGGAAGAAAAAAAGGATTATTTTTTTTCTTTCAAATATTTTCTTGCATTATTATGTAGAGACATGCTGAGCTTGGCTATTTACTCACACCAAAATTGAACCTCCTACTGGCAAAGTGTTCATAACAGACCAGAACCTTAGAAGGGAAATGACACACATAGAAAATTTATTTTCAAATCTCTGAAAAATAAGTAATCTTTGCTATCTCTCTCAGCGACTGCTGGTCTCTGGAACATCCTATTATAAAGCCTCTATGACAATCTCCTTGAGTCACTTTTCATGAGCTATAGTTCCAAATTGAGGTGGAAATACCACTCTTTACTTTTGTTGTTATTGTTGTTGTCACAGACTATGGAGCAAGGAGGTAGAAATAACATTCTTTGAGACTCAACCTAAAAAGCATGATGGTAATTATTACAATTAACCCTCACAATAACTCTGTGATACAATGTATTGTTATACCTCTTTTAAAGATGAAGAAACATATTGAGAAATGAAGTGATGTGTTCCAGTATGCGCCAGGATGGAAATTCAGATCAGCATGATTTTAAATCCATGCTCTAATACACTGCACTGTCTCTGTGTAGAAAACAAGTACTCCCTCATCAAGACTTTGCCTGTCTCTTCATTGTTCTGCCTTGTACCTAATCCCTCAGAAAGGAAAAGGGTACCCAATAATATACTGATTTACCTGTATCCAGCAGTGTATAAGAATTTCCATAGTTTCTTCTACTTGTCAAAACTTGATATAGCCATATTTTCCAATTTGGAAATTTGTAAAATGGCAAGTCCTTGTATTTTTAATTTACATTTCCATGATGACTAATGAATTGATCATATATCTCCCTTTTGACCAGCTTGTTTCTATGAATTTCCTGATTCTGCCTTTTATCCTTTTTTTTATTGAGTTCTTTATATGTTTAAACTTTATAGTGATTATTTTTGGACTATGGATATCAGTATTCTTTTTTATTATGTGTTTTGAAAATATCTTTTTTCAGTATCTTTTGGTGAATAGACGTTCTTCCTTTTAATGAAAGTGGGAGATGGGGAGGTAGACAGAGTCAAGAGAGTCAAATATATGATGGTGGAAGGAAATTTAACTCTGAGTGGTGAACACACAATGCAGTGTACATATGACATGTTATGAATTGTACACTTGAAACCTATATAATTTTATTAACCAATGTCACTCCAATAACTTTAATAAAAAAATAAAAACAAACGAAATCTAATATATTATTTCCTTTAGGTTTTTCATCTTTTTTGGTATTCATTAAGAAATTCTTATATATCCAAAGATATGATATAATATAATATATGCTGTGATATGATAGATGTATGCTATGATAGTTGCTTAGAACATTTAATGATTTGCCTTCACAATGAATTTTTTTATCCATCTCGATTTAATTTTTTTGTTTATAATGTAAAGTAGGGTCTAATTTTATTTTTGTTTTTCTATACATAATCAATATTATCAGCACTTATTACACTACCCCACACATATACAGTGCTATCTTTGGCATTATTAATTTCCAAAAATGAACTTCTGTTTTTAAGTTATCTCTTCAAACAATTCTGAACCATGGCCTGGAATATTGACTTATACTTGTCAGTGACATGTTTCAATTATTATAACTTTTTAATAAATGTGGCCTTTTATTTTAATGAAAGATCTGTAATTCTTCTCTCTCACTTTTGCTTTGGCCAGTTTTGACATTTTTGAATGTACATTTTAGCATCTACCTGAAAATTTCCAGAAATTTTAGAAATTATAGAAAATATTGAGATTTTTAATTAAAATTTTCCTCAAGCTGTAGTTAAGTTGGAGCAAAAATAATATTTTTATGTTAAATATTTCTGTCTATGAGCATTATATATCTCTACCTTTACACACAACTTTGTCTTTTAAAGTTTATAATTTTTTCACAATTGTCTTAAACATGCGTTTTCAGATTTCAGTACATATTTGTATTTGCAATTTTAAGTAGCATCTTGGTTTAAATTATGCTAACCTTGTTGCTGATATTTTTTGAATAGTTACCATACCATGAACAAATACTGACAGTTTTGTTTCTTCTTTCTAATCTATATACTTTCTATTTGTTTTCTTGGCCTACTGTGTTGGGTTAGGTCATCCAGGATGATATTGAGAAAGTAAAAAATTTTGGGTTAAAGAAAAAACAAAGAAAAAACAAAGACTGTAAAGTGTATAGATATACATAACAAATTTTAATGTAATTTCAAATCTGGAAATTAAAATTTAAATATAAACTTAAACATTATTTTCAAGAATGTTGAAAGTCTGGAAATAAACTTTTTAGATCATTTTTTAAAAAATAAGATGGAGAGAAGGAGATTTAGTTGAATTACAATAAAGTATTTTTTTGAAAAGGAAATTAATGCTACTTATTTCTTAAGAACAATGAAATATAAGTACGAACATTTATATCGGTTTAACGTGAGAGAATATAAAACTCTTGATTTCAAGATTTATCTTGAATGTATGGCACGCACTTCATGAACCTTGATTACGTATTTGTTTATTTTCTCTTTTTGAGTGACAAAGTGTTCTACATAATTAATGTATACAACTTCATGAAGTTAGAGATAAGATACAACCATGAAACTATCACCATGGGTCTATGTCATAAACCAATCCATCACCTCCAAAAGATTCCTCCTATCCTCTTATTTATTTATATATTATTTATTGTTATTATTTTGTGATAAAACTACTTAACATAAAAGCTACCCTTTTACTCAATTTTTAAGTATACAGTAGTCTTATTAACTGAAGGCATTATGTTATACAGTAGGGCTTTTCCATCCTATATAATGAAAACCTTGTGCTCTTTGACTAATACTTTTTTGTTTTCTCTTCCCTCCAGCCTTTGGCAACCACCATTCTGCTCTCTGCTTCTATGAGTTTGATTGTTTTAGATTCATCATATAAGCGATATCGTGTAATAATTGTCCTGGCTCATTCCACATAGCATGATATCCTCCAAGTTCATTCATGTTGTCACGAATAGTAGGGTTTTATTTTATGTTTAACACTGAATAATTTCCATTGTATGCATATGTCTCATTTTTTATTAATTCATCTATAACGAAACATTTATGTTGCTCTCATATCTTAGCCATTATACATATAATGTTGCAATAAACATGGGAGTGCAAATATCTCTTCTAAAACCTCATTTTAATTCTTTTGGCTATATACCCAGAAGTAGGATTGTTAGATCATATGGCAGTTCTGTATTAATTTTTTGAGGAACCTCCGTACTGTTTTCAATAGTGACTACACCAATCTATATTCTCAACATTAGTGTACAAAAGTTTCTTTCCTTTTCTTCACATCCTCACCAACATTTATCTTTTTTCTTCATTTATTTATTTATTTGATAAAAGCCATCCTAACAGGTGCAAGGTGATATTTCACTGTGATTTTTGATTCACATTTCCCTAATGTTAGTGATGTTAAGCACCTTGTTATATATCTTTCAGTCTTTTGTATGTCTTCTTTGGAGGAACGTCCATTCAGTCCATTTTTTATTAGGGTATTTTTTTTTCCTGTTGAGTTGTCCTGACTATCTAGATATAATAAGAGTGCGTATACACTCCACGAACCTCAATACTGATTTCAATTTCTTATAGCAAAGTCATTCTGCAATTTCCTTCTCTAAAAAAGAATAAATACAGAATTTCTTCCAAGCTTGTGTTGCCATGGGTTTGGTCATACTGAATACTTTCTTTGGAAGCATCCTTTATTTAAGCTAATTTGTATCAGAGTTAGTGCATGCATCTACAACTGGTGAAGTTAAAAGGAACATTAAAATTTTATATTTATCCTCTATTTTTATCCAAGTAAAAAATAAAATTGGTGGATGGTTTCCTTTCCAATTATTTAAGACTGAGCTTGTGCACCATAAATGTTTTAAACTATTATAAAGAAAGTGAAATACTCAGAAAAAAATGTTAAAATCACAAAGCTATCTTTTTAAAAAATTAACTTAGAAGAAACTGTTGAAGGGAATGGAGAACATAGTAAATGCATCAAAAGATATCGGAGCAATTTGAATATATAAAGGGACATTATTTTGATGAGTATTTAAAATTTAAAATATTTTGATTCATAAATAAGCAAGTATTTATTACATAAACTAAGAAATAGTGGCGATTGTGTCAAGTGCAATACATTATAGATCTATATCTGTTTTGTCTATGAGGCTTCCCTGGGTAAGAACTAAAATGTAACAAAATGTTTTAACTTGAGTAGTTTCCCCTTCAAATTATCTTCTTCCATGTGTTTTGTTTGTTTGTTTGTTTGTTTGTTGAAAATTGTCTTAATCTACTAGCTTCTTGGCTTAAAATAGATGAGTATTTACTTTTTGTCCATACAAACCTGGCTAATTCTGCCACTACCCAAGCTTCAAAGAATTATAGGGTACCCACTTAAGGACACTATATGGTAATGTTTTGAGAAAATAATATAGAGTTTATAAAGATAATTGTTGCCACACCTCTTTCTTATGTCCTTGCAAATATTAGCATAAATACACTTTTTTTCCTGCTGAATTTGGACTAAGCCACAATTTACACGATACCACATCATACGCATTGACACTGGGCTTGGTATCTATAGCCGTTACAAACAAGGCTCATCATCTTAGGGTGTTTGCAGGTGATTCTCCATATTATCTGGAGAGATTGAAATGTGAAATTGAAGACTAAGATGTCAGTGATAAATTTTAGGAGACAGAACCAGAGGAGGAGTTAAATTAGATCTTTTGTGAAGATTAGGGAATGAAGAATCATGGTGATTTGTTGCAAGGAAAGAAGGAGTTGTCCAGCTGATGTCAAGTTGACTGAATGCCTAAGGCAGTGTGTAATGATTCCTCCTTCAGTACATTGAATAAAGGAAAAAGAAACACACAATTTATAAAGATTATTTTTGATAAATATTTTTGATAAATATATTGATCTATGTGAAGAATTTATTTTATGCATACAGATAAGTTTATTTCATGTTACATGAACAACTCATTAATGTTTAATATTATTAAGAGCATTCCTTTCTAATACAGTAATCAGAATATTATGGTGGAAATAAAATGAGCTTGAGATTTAGAATGTACACATATTCATTTGTTTAACAAATATTTTTAATATTTATTATTTAACAGGCATTTTTAAAAATCTTCAATCACAAATAACAATCAAACAGACAAAAACCCCAATGGATAAAAACAGAAAATAAAATCGATTACTATTATATGAAATGTGTAAGATATATCAGTGCTTTTGAAAATCATAGAGAAAAAAGATAATTGACAGTGGTATTAGTGGGTCATGAAATTTTTTAAAGTGTGGTGTGCTGTTAGATCTTTTAGCATGAGCATATTGTCATCTCCTTTAGCACCTCTCCGTATAAGCATCTACAAAGATAAAAACTAAATTTTTTCAACCTCTTTGTAACTAAGATTTTGAATACAAAAAATAATTTACCAATTTGATGCATTCGAGTGAGCTTTATAAAAGGGAAGTGAGGTAAAAGCTAACTTTCTGTAGTTTGTGCTCTTTTCTGAGGAAAAGTATAAAGTTCTAGAGTTAGTCATCAGTCTAACCCATTTCTATAGATCACTGACTTCTAGGAGTCATTTCTGGTAATACAGCCTACAGCATTATCTCCTCAGTCTCTCAAAACTTTTTCTCTAAACTTTTCTTCGTGTATTAAATTCCATTCTGTTTAAATATTTAAATGTTGGTGTTTTCTGCATTAAACACTGAGTACTGCAGAATATTTTTTAAAAACCTTACTGAGAAAATGACTTGTGATCGAAGACTTGAAGAGGGCAAAGTAGCTATCTGTGTGGATATGCGAAAAAGTTTCCCGAGAAGGTGAAACAGCAAGGACCCAGATCCTAAGGTAGGAGCACGTCTGACTTATGTAATGACCAGGATAGTCTTTGGGGCCAGAATGGAACGAACGAAAGAGAATGCATAAAAGGAGATGGATGTCCTTGTTTATGGAGAGGAAGACGCATTATTGACAAGATGCAAGTTATCCATTTGATCTATAGATTCAGTGCCATCCCTATCAAAATCTCAGAGAGTTTTCTTTTGAATATTGACAAATTAGTTCTGAAGTTTTATGGGGAGGCAAAAGACTCAGAATAGCAAACACAGTATATCGAAGAAGAATAAAGTTGGAGAAATGATGCTACTTGATTTTGAGACTCAACTACAAATTTGCAGTAATCAAGGCAGTATGAGATTTGTGAAAGAACAGATAGATCAATAGAACAGAATAGCGAGGCCAGAAATTGAGTCACATAAATATAGTCAACTGATTTTTGATAAAAGAGCAGAAGCAATAAAATGGAGCCAAGATAGTCTCTCAAACGTGGTGCTAGAACATGCCTATGCAAAAAATAAAATAAAAATCTAGACATAGACATTATACCTTTCATAAAAATTCACTCCAAATGTATCATAGACTAAATATAAAATGCAAAACTTTAAACCTCCTAGAGGATAACATAGGAGAAGACCTAAATGACCTTGGATATGGCAATGCCTTTTTGAGTACGACACCACAGGCATAATCTATGAAAGAAGTAATTGATAACACAAACCTCATTAAAATCAAAAACTGCGCTGAGAGAGATGTCAGGAAAATTAGAGAATAAGCTTCAGACTGGAAGAAAATATTTGCAAAGACATATCTGATAATGAACTGTCATCCAAAATATACAAAGAACTCTTAAAACCTAACAGTAAAAAAAATACAGAACCCAATTAAAAAAGGGCCAAAGACCTTAACAGATGCCTCACCAATGAGATATACAGGTGGCAAACTAGCATGTGAATAGATCCTCTACATCATATGTCATCAGGGAAATGCAAATTAGAACAATGATGAGAGGCCACTCCATGCTTATTAGAGTGTCCAAAATCTGGAACGCTAACACCACCAGATGCTGGCGAGGATCAGAAGCAACAAAACCCTCATTTCTTGGTAGTGAGAATGGAAAATGAAACAGCCTCTCTGGAAGACAGTTTGGAAGACCAGAGAAGGTAAAGTGGATGGTTTAGTTTCTGACACGAGATTAAAAGTCGTGGGCATAAAAGGAAAATGAAAGGATAGTTTAAAAGTGATAAAGAGATTTAAGGCATCCACGTACTTCATCTGCAGGCCTAGTGTCCTAGCAGACCTGATGTGACACAGCGTCTCCAAGGGACACGATTTCATTTAGTAATGGAAGATAAAGAGAATTCTCAGAGAAGATATTGAAGCCATAGTGAATGTTACTGGTGGCTAAGATCCACAGGGCGCAGGTAGTTTGTAAAAGAAGTGACACTTGCATCAAAATATTCCAACTCTTACTCCAATGTTATAAGAGTTTTCAGTTGTTACTTTATCATCATAATGAGTTCTCCTCACCCCTGTAAGTAATTCTTAAAAAGAAAAAAAAATATCTTTCAGTAGGAATTGTTATATAATTGTAATCATAATTTAATTATAGTACTGCAGCCTTGGCCTAAGTTTCAACTATAGCCATAAAATAAATAAAATGACATAGGTTTAGCAAATCAATTTAAGGAATTGAAACTCCGGGGTCATGCATGGCAAGGAAAGAAGGAGAATAAAATATGAAACCTTTGTGTCAAATAATGTGCAAGCTTCCTCCTTTATGCTTACCTCAAGCTCTGGCAGTGTAAAATATGCTACCTTTTTAGAGCAGGGGACCTGGTACTGATGCCATCATTTTTGCTATAACTGACACATCCTGCCTCACTTACAGTAATTGAGATATCAGGATGAATTTTCCCTATGAGCCTAGTAGAACTGCCTGGGAACCTGCACATCGTGGAAATCCTGATGACAGTTAATTGGTGTTTCTATCTCAGGAAGCATCACAGGCACCGGTTTCCCAAGATAGAAAATTCAGAACCAACATTGACCCCTGATGCCTCCCTCATCTCACTCATCTAATCGTTCACTTGTTAATCCTTACTCATGAATATCTCTTGAATCTGAATTTTCCTCTCCATTTTTACTGCCAGCACCCTAGTTCAGGCCTTCATTATGTCTTCTCTGGCACTTTCAACAGACTCCTTTACAGGTAGGCATCTCTTCAACTAACCATTTCCTCAGTGTATACTCTACAGTGTCAGAAACCTACTTTGATGCATGCTGATTTCTGTTTTCTTGGAACTCCTGTTGAACTACTCAAGATTGTACAACTGAGGTTAATTATTGAATATATATCTTGTATCCTGAATTTAATTTTAGGCATCTCAATGAAAGACTTACTTTCTCTTTCTCTCTTTCTCTCTCTCTCTCTCTCTCTCTCTCTCTCTACTTATTTTTTATTTTCCTGTTTTGCTAACACTCCCCAGTGCAATGGTGAATGGAATTAAGTAGGTGCTTAATGCAGAGCCATATGATTAATTGCTTTATCACAGGCAAGGTTCCAGGGTTTTGAGGGAATATCAGAGTTCACCTCTGGCTGATGGGCTTCTCCTAAATCTTCTCTGGCAAAGCCCTTGAGCTTCCATTATTGTGGAAGATGCCAAGGACATTCTCTACTTCTTGCCAATATTTTTTACTATATGGTTTATAAGATAAAAATGTACTACATTGAATACCCCTTAAGGGAGAAAGTAGACATACAAACTATAGATAACTGAATAGGCCATCCCAGTGCTACAGTCAGTATTCAGATATACTTACAATAATGAAGAGGAGTGGTTCCAATGGCACATTTTATTTTCTGAAACTTGGATAAGTATTAGCAGCCTGCCCAGCATCTAGTCTATAACCCAATACTAAACAGTTATTAGGGCTTGAATATACTGATTCAGGAGTCAGGATTCTGAACAGGAAGGGTCAAAGTACAACATTTTTGCCTTTGCATGAAATAACAGATTTTTTTCTATTTTATAGAAAACAGTTATGATAAAATATATTTTGGACACATTTAATGGTATTTTCATATTAGAACATAATTGTTGATCTAGCCCTTTATACTGGTAAGAAATACAGACCGATGAAGTGAGGTTACATTACAGTAGCAGATATCCTATTTGGATACCAAGTTCTTTTAAAAAACACTTATTTTCCTCCTGAGCTGCTTGACTTTTGGAGTTTGAATAATAATTTATGTAATATAAAGTAAGATGATCAAAACAAGCTTCAATTAAATGTACTAAAAGAAAGCAAAAATGTCAGGCTAAGATTAAATCTGATATTTTGTCCTGCTATTTTTCATGATATTAAACACCAACAGGAATCAATTTCATATCATCGTCTGTATGTAAGCCCCATGGGGCAAACATCTCACAATGACTGGAGGCAGACCTTCTTGAACCTGCAGCCTTGATACATCTTACCTTTGACATTCACAGAGACTCTGAAGAAGGAAAGAAAAAACTTTATCACATTGATAAAGGGGACTAAAACACAGGCGTAGGATTGGACCCAAGCTGGCGAGCCTCTAGCTCAGACATTTGCTCGTGTGGCAGCCATGGATGGACGAGGCGGCCTAGCAATCCGGTAATGTTTGAGTGGTTGGCGGACTTGTCTAGCTTGGTGTAGATGTAAGAGAAGATATGATGGAGACTGAGGCAGTGTGGGAGCAACTCAGAGCCAAGCTGTTCATGCTTCTCCACCTGTGTAGCCAGCACCCATGGAGGTGTGGAAGGTGCTCATGTGACAACTGGATTCTGCTCCCATATGAAGACAATGTATGGCAATGGTCCTGGCTCCAGCAGACACACAAGCAGCTGTAACTACTGCTTCCATTCTAGGTGCTCAGTCATCCACACCAACTGCTTCATTGCTCTAAATTTGCTGGAGCAAGGCTTGGGGCACATGATTCAGAAAATCTCTTAACGGTATGGCTGGCAGTGCCAGGTTGGGCACTGGGAAGTCCAGAATGCTGGACTCGGCAGTGCTTATGGACTTTTCACTCAAGCCTCCCTGAATTCTAGACATCAGTCTGAAAGCACAGGCCAGCATCTCCAAGTCAGGGGTGAACTTCTCTGTGGTGGATGAGTTGTGCTATTCTACCTCTGTATGGATTACAGGTGCCAAATAAGTCATCTGGTATTTGGGATGCTTCTTGAGCCATCCACCAGACTTTGCCTGAAAGACCTGAAGCTACTGAAGGAGAGACATAGCCCTGAGTTGTGGAAGCACAACTCTGTCAACCTCCTGGTCCAACAGCAGCTATGTAGAATGAGTGCTGCCAGCCCTACTTCTTAATGTCTATGAACTTATAAATGTTTTGCTCCAGGCATAATGTTGCAATTTATCTATCTATCTATCTATCTATCTATCTATCTATCTATCTCTATCTATCTATCTATCTATCTATCTATCTATCATCTATCATCTATCTATATTCTATTTTCTTTCTATCATCTATCTATATCAAGATAATATCTATATATATGTATCAAGTTATATATATGTGTATATATTTTTTGATATATATATATATATATATATATATATATATATATATATATCAAGAAGGAAGACTTTCTTGAAGCCTATTCTATAAAGGGAAGAGGCAAGAACTCTGAGCTAAACACAGCTGAAACAATGAATGGTTGGGAGAGTCTTATTAAGATGGTAGGGGTGGGTGGGTAGATCTGAGACCATCCATATTTTCTAATGGGCCTTACCCAAAGGTAAAGAAAATTTTCTCTTATCATCATGACAAAAAGCAGTCTTACAATTTGGAGTAGGATTACCACCAAGTTACAAATGACTATACCATAGAAATTAGAGATAGAGGCTCTATCTTTCTTTATAATTACATTTCAAAGGGATGGCTCTCAGGCATTTGACAAAGAAATCCCTGTAAAACTGGCAAGAGACTTTTAGAAAGATATATATCTTAAAGAAGCAAATGAAGAATTTATAATTATAACTCTTCTAATGTAAATGCCCTAAGAAAAAAGGAAGTCATGACCTAGAGTCAGAAAAAAAGTTTGTCTAAAACTTAGTAGAATTGAAGAAAACTTTAAGACCAAGGCTAATTTAAAGTACAGCAGGGTTATTTGTAAGATTCAATCTTATACATAAGTTCCGTTTATTTTGTGGATTTCCTTGCTTCTGGAAGCTTTCTTAATTAATGCATATGGGGAAAAATGTTTGATGGAAAACCCAAAGAAACATTACTAGGATTTATGTTAGGGATCCATTGAGAAGGATGTGATGTTATAGTTAAAGAAGCAAAATGAAAATTAGTTTGCATACAGATGGACCTTAATCCTCTCTACAAAATGGCTATTCGGGTAACATTAAGCAAGCTGAGTTAATTTTCCATTAAAATTGGTTATTACTAATGCAAGTTTTTTGTTTATTTTTTGAATATCCAATTTTGTTTAAAGGAAGGAAAACTTGTAGAGTAGATGAAATTAAGAAAGGTAAGCATAGGTGGTAAGTAAACTAGTAGCTGATAATATGCCAAACTCATAGGATGTGTTAAAAAATATATAGATAATAAATACTTAAGGAGCTTGTGAGAAAGGTAAATAATAAATGGGTTAGTAATTGGTAAGACAGGCTTAAGAGAATAAACTTAAGTTGAAATAAACAAATATGTAATGTTTAGATACAAAGTGACAGAATGAGTAAGGTGCTATTGTGCCAGTTCTAAGATTTTAGCTACATTATTCTTAAACCAGTAACCTACTGATGACACCCAGTATAGTTTTATTGTGGTTCCATATACACTCTAAAATCCTGGGGGAAAAAAAAATTCTTTAGTAGCTAATTGGTGAACTGTGTCTGTGGCCATGTGTCTTTCTCATTTTATCTGTGAGCCCCCTTGCTCAAATCTCAACCATAAGTGTATTAACCATGTCATCAGCAGGGAAGGTTGGAATATGGCAGAGAGAAAGACAATACATAAGAACTTTGCCTAGCATTACCTTCAGATCTACACATTTGGACCTTATATTACATCTGTTAGCATATCCCATCCATTTTATCTGTTCCTTTACCAGCTGTTTTACATTGCATTAATTAACCATATAATTTGAGCATTTTAACTTGGTGCATGAATCTGTTCTGTTTCTCTGGGAGAGTTTGTGTGGAAGCTGCCGCTGCATCAAGAGTCATGTTCCACATGACAGTTATCGTACATAAAACGCCTAGCACATGGACGCCCCACGGTGGATACTCAATGAATGATTACTATCCCTTATGATAATTTTCAGGCTTGCCATCATACTTTAGTTCTTAAAAAGGGGCAACATTACCCTCCAAGGAATATCTGACAATATCTGGAGACTCTTTTGGTTGTTACTACAAAGGGGCTGCTGTTGTCATCCAGTGAATAAAGATCAAGATGATGTTAAACATCTTACGAGGCACAGTATAGTCTCCCAGCATAAAGAATTATCAAGTCCAAATGCCAGTATTGGTGTGGTCGAGAAATCCCATCTAGAAATATGCCCCTCCATTTTTATTGAAAATTTTTATATCCGTCTAGATCTAGAAATGTATACTTTAATTAATAAATTCTACTTCAAGAAATATATTTACTTCTAAATAATTTTGCAATAGTGTGTCTCATGCGATTACTCCAGGCACTATTTAGCATGTTAAGGTACCAAATGATCATTGTAGTGAAATCACATCGCAGAGATTTAAATTCAATACTGAATATTTATGAAAAAACAAGAAAACTGATTAGTCCTTTGCTCTTAACCTTTTCTCAAATATCATCTATGACTCAGAAAACAATATTCCTTATCAATTATACTTTGAAAATATTATCATAAAGAAATATTTTCTGAGACTTAGAGGCTTCAGGGCTCTGGTTAAGCCGGGGACCTTCCCTTGTTAAGAAGATGGATATCAGCACTTTAGCTGGGTCACACTAACTGACTAAAGGTAGTAGAAGGCAAGATTTAGTAGGGACTAAAAAGTAATTGCTAAATTTAATTCAACCTCAGATAAGATAAAGCAAGTTTATCTTCCCAATAGTTAAAGTGTAGCATAAGGAAGTAAGGCTAATTTCTCCCCTGATTTCATATTAGCATTAGACAATTTTAAATGGCTAGTGCCTCAGTGTTTTTTTCATTTAACATTTCACACTTTACTTTCCAACTTCTTTTATTACCTTTATATTTTTTATTTAGAAAAGCACAACATCCTTTGTCAGTAGTGTTTTTTTTAAAAAAAAAAAAAAAAAAAAAAGGTTGATTTCTCAGAGAAGAGGAATAAATAATAGAAGGCATAGAGTAAAATTGATGGCCTGTTTTTCACTTCTTTTCTGTGGAAACCTGCCCTGGTCAGCACACAGAACAGATTGATCCATACATCTGTATATCATCTGGACAGACAGAAGTTGTATGCGATGTGAGAGAGGCCAAAGAGAAGATGACTTTTACATTGGTGAGCAAGTAGGTGGAGTGATTGGCATGCTGTCTCCCCTCACGGTAAATACTTCACATAATGTGCCAGACTGTCTCACCATTCTCTGTCCTCATCTAACAATGTTCACAGATGTTATCCATCCTCCCCCCAAAAAAATTAATAGACAATGTTTTTTAATATTCTAAAATAATGACTAGAGCCTGTGATAATAATGCTCCCCAAAATGTGTTAGAAAATTAATATTCATAAAATTGTCTACACTTCAGAGAGAAAGGAGGGAAGGATCAGATCGATAAATACTCTAAGTCCCTACTCTGTCAAACAGCACCATCAACATTTAATTCTTGCTCTGTCTGCTATGAAGGCTTGAGACTATTCCATTATGCTAATCCTTGTGGGGTCTTCATTCCCAACACAATGCCACATCTCACTTCATTTCAATGCCCTCTTCTTTTTGTTTATCATATCTTACCAGTTCTCCAAGACTTAACTGAAGCTGTATTGAAGGCTAGAGTACAGCTCAGCTCAGACTGATTTCTCCTTGTCTTAACTATCTAAGAACATTGGTTTGAACCATTCACATCTTTAAAAATTTAAACGAACTATACATTTTTATTTTTTTACTTGATTGCATATTCCTTAACATGAACTACACTTTACACCATGTAATGTTTAAATGCTTTATTTCTAACATTAAAGATACTCTGCAGGATAGTCCTATATATGTTCCACCAAGGTTGTTGTGTGGACTAATTGAGACTGATATATGTGAATGTACCTCAATCGATGTTTGTCAGAGCAATGCGTAAGAACGCAATAAATATGTATAAATATGTGAGACAGATGGAAGAGCGAGAGCAAGCGGAAAACGGAATGGGGCAGGATGGAGAGCTGAAGAGGTAGAGATAGAGATGATGGGAGAGGGAGGGTCAAGGAGAGGGGAAGCATAGATTCCAGCGATTACTCCTGTATGTGTTCGGCAAAATTTCAGAAGGACACATCTCATGAACTGTCTGTACCCAGACTGGTTGCCAAGAAAATACTTGTACTATTTGTAAGTTAGAGTTATACAATACTAATTATATCTAATTTTTATACTCACATTTTAATTTCTTGAAAGTTTCTAAGGTATTCCTGCTGCCTACCCATATCTTTTATCCATCTTTTTTTGAACCTCCATATTAATATTTAAGATGACTGTGTTTGTAAGAGAGGGAGATTCACGACAGTCTTTGTACATTTTCTTCAACCATGAATATTAGTTAACATCAATAAGTGTGCTCATTTTGTTTTCTGCAATGGTGGCACTTGGTAAAATTTATTGTGTAAAAGTAGTTATAAGGACATGTGAACACATCAAGGATATTTTTTCACCACGTGTTCAAGATTAGAAGGATACTCTGGAAATCTGGAATGCTGAGGATCTGTGGAAAAGTCACATGATGATGGCTCACTGCTTTAGGAAATATTAGGTTATATTTTTAAAGGTATATATGGTGCCATATTCACTTTTGAGTCTTCTTTTGAAACCAGATCTGGGACCAACATATATAAGTTCTCAATAAACATTTGCTAAATTGAAAAGAAGTTGAGCATTAATTCTTACTATAACTAGAAAATATTACCCTAAGAAATTGTTCCCACCAGGTGACTGATCCAAGTCAGAAATGTCGAGTCTGGTTTGATCTGGATGTATCGCTGGGCATAAACCAAATTATGATTTTTGTCTGTGTATGGTTGTAGGAGGAAGGGTGTGGAAAAGTAAAGATGGACATATCAAAGTCTCCAATGAACTTCTACCTCCCTTCTACCCTTCACTTCAGAGAGTATTTAAATTGCACATACTTGGTATTTAGGCCAAAAACACCATTAAAAAATAAAACACTGTTACAGAGACAAAGAACCTGAGCAGATCACTAAGTACCCCTCTTACACATTGGCTAGTGTAGCCTCGTTGCATTAATGCAGATAGGTTTGTAATTTGTGTAATAGAATTCTGAAATACTATTACATTTAAATAGTATGGTTATATTTGTTATAGAATAAGTGGGAAAATATTAAGATCCTATTTTAATTAATTCTCTGTTAAGAAGGCAAACATGATTTTTGGATTTATGTCAGTTATCTATTGTTACATAACTAACCACCTCAAAAGTTAGTGATTGACTGAGCTCAGAAGGATATCGTTTAATGCTCTTATTACAGTTTCAGGCAGGTGGCAGCTGAGACAGAAGTCATCTTGACGCTCCACTGGGTCACTTGGACATTGGGCAGTTCGGTCTCTCTCCCTTTATATGTAGCATTATAGTCTCTCCACATCATTCTTTTATGGTAGCTGAACTATTTACATGACGCCTTAGAAACCCCAAGAATACAAAATTGAAACTTCTAGCCTTCTTAAGATTTAGAAGCAAAACAGGCAGTGTCCCATCACAACCTTCTATTTAAGTCACAGGGTCATCTAACAATCCTTGTGGGGGAGGACTACACAGCGGGACAAATGCCAGCAATGATGGTTCATCGGAGGCCTTGTTTGGGAACTAGCTACCACAAGAGTCATTCAAGATTCCTTTAATTGAGTAGCTCCAAGAGGCAATAGGCAATATGTTGAAAGGAGGAAAAGAAGCAGCATATGGTTTAAACAGTGAGAAAATT
This sequence comes from Rousettus aegyptiacus, assembly GCF_014176215.1. Taxonomy (NCBI): domain Eukaryota; kingdom Metazoa; phylum Chordata; class Mammalia; order Chiroptera; family Pteropodidae; genus Rousettus; species Rousettus aegyptiacus. Next base: position 16,573,677 of record NW_023416285.1, read on the forward strand.
AGCTACACATATGTGACTACATTCCCCATACAAAATCTATTCCCCTTACAGTTCACTGTATTCAAATTTTTATGAAACATCATATGTTCTATGTCAAAGCAATTTTTTCCATTGACTTCTCCCTGGTAATTGTTTTCATGGAGATAATGCTGTCTAATATATTCCCTTTTTCTGAGTCCTGAAACAAATGTGAAAAGATAACACTGAAACTACCTGCTCTGTATGGTGTAACTACTGACCCTAAAACACATGAAAGTTATGTTGAGGGCATTTATTCCTATAAGGACTCCACCAAAGAAAAGTCACATTTGTAGCCTGAATTCAAAAAGTAGCACCCAGATAGTGTAGATTTTCATAGATATGCAAAGAACATGATTAGGTTTTTCTTTTATGACAGATAGACAGCATTTTCAAAAGGGAATTGAAATATCGAGAAGCAAAATGAAGCCATGAATGAAACCTCATGATACATGAGGTGCAAAGGGAATGGTGGACTTGAAAAGGGTTAAGGGAAACCACTCAAAACTACAGAAAGTCAATATCCCACTTCCTGTCTGTCTGCTGGGAATTTACTATTTTAAAAATTATTTTAAGAGCATAGTTTCTACATATGTGTGCAGGAGGGAGAGCAGTAGAGCTGGCAATTAAATAAATATTGACACTGACGATGGAAACTTGCAGTTTCTTTTTTAAGTTCTACGTCCTGCTTTGAGTGAGTGAGTGAGTGAGTGAGTGTGTGTGTATTTTGAAGAGTTGGAGCATTTAGCTGTTCTGAAAGCACACTAAGGTGGAAGGAGGCTGTGAGTTCTCCATTTTGATGGATATCCTCTCTGAAGCTTCTACTTTTCAGTACTGTGCCTCTCCTTAACCTCTACTGAAACAGGTCAGCTGTGCCTCTCTGATTTATTTTCTCTGGAAACTTTGTCTCTGGTCTTTTGGCTGAGGAGTGGGGAATGCGTTGGTGGGTGGAGAGAGGTAATGATAGTTGCATAGTTGCTTAAGGTAGAAGAGCAGCAGACTGGAGATTCCCACAGCCAACTGGACTTTTCCACTGTTCAGAATAAAAAGCTTCAACTAATTTTTCAACTCTCAAACCCTTGTCCTACCTCAGCCCTCAGTGAGGCTGGGTGTGTTTAAAAGCCGAACTTCTAAAGAGGTTTTATGGCACAAATTGACTTAATTCACAATGTTTTTCCCACTGCAGTCAATTAGAGTATAGTTTCTTTGCCTTCTTAAGTTAGTTATCACTCTTCTATCTAAATAACTACTTCCAAAAAAAAATATATATATATACACACAAATATACATGCACACATATACATGTGTGTACACACATGATGTGACTGTTGCTGTTGATGCCTAATGCTTTTTTAATTTATAAGTACCATTTCAGTGAGATTTTGTAAAGGGTAAAATACAAATACTCATGCTCAAGTCAAATTTTCATTTTTATTTATTTTTATTTTTATTTATTTATATTTATTTTTATTTATTTTTGTTTATTTTTATTTACTTTTGCTATATGATCTTATTTTTATTTATTTATTTTATTTTTATTTATTTATTTTTGCTATATGATCTTAAAATTGTTTTGTAAAGTTGAACATTTAACTCTAGTAAACAAAAAAAATTACAAGTTCTTTCCTGGTTGAACATTGATTCAAATTCTTTGGTAGATTTCTTCTAAAAGTGTTTCTAGTTATTTTTTTTTTCTCTATCCAGTCTTTTATAAGGAACAAGTAAGTTATTAGAAAGCATAATCCAATATTGATTACTCCTCAGTATTTTTGATTTAAGAGGAAAAACTACCAAGAGCAATGTAAGAATTTTCTCATAATATTTTTATCACTCACTATCTTTTAATTAAATGTAAAAGTGAGATGCTGACCCAGAAATCATGTTAGTAATGCTCTAAAGACCAATGCTCTAAACATACTACCAAATAGTTGGTTCTGGGAGATTGTCTGATAATCCTTAGCCTCTGTCCTCTTAATTTGTTTCGAGTCTCAGTTTACATTGGTATTATTTGCTATGTTATATGACTTTAAATTATGCTATTTTTACTGATGATGGAAAATTTTGCTGTAGAAGTCATCATATGAACAACTAAAATAATTATTTCACTATTGTGACAAAAATTGCTTAATAGCATTTATGAAAAACAAAATTATTAGGGTAAATACTTCCTTATGTTAAAAATGAACATCACTAAATATTTTTATATAGAAGTTCAGTTTATTAATTCAATATACTAACAATACAATATTGACAACGGAACTATTATAAGATCCGTTCTTGGGTTTTTATGACAAAATAAGTGAAAATGCCATGGATACAGGTAATTAAGCTATTTCAGAACTTCCTTTTCATCCTGAGGAATTGTGAACTTGGCTCGCATGTTCTCAGATTGCTCAGACAATTTAATTGCTTTTGTGCTAAGCAAGAAATTATAAATTTTTATAGCAAAAAATCATTTTTGTTGTCTCTTCTCTAGGCTTTTAAATTAAAATCTGGGTGGAGTTAATTCCTTGGAAATAAATTATAAAGTATAAAATAGGAAGTCATCAACATTAGAACCAGAAATGATAATCATATTAGAATTTAAGAGATAGTATAGAGATAAGTGGCAAAAAAATTAATCACACAAGAGTTACACCCTGGTAAGAAAGGAAATAGAAGGATATAATTCACATACCATGCAATTCAGAACTTAAAGTGTACAACGCAATATTTTTAGTAAATACACGAGATTATTCAATCATGACATTTCCATCTCTTCTAAAGAAATCTTGGACCACTTAACAATCTTCATTACTGACCATAGCCCTAAGCAACCACTAAGGTACCTTCTTGTCTCTATAATTTGCTGTTCAGACAAATTTCTAGAGACTTTGAGATGTTTGTTTGTTTGTTTGTTTTAATATATTTTCACTGATTGTTATTGTTATTGTTAAATTGTTATTTTGCTGTGGGGAGAGTTCCTTGACCTACTTACTCTGTCAATCTGTTAAGTCCTGTTCCCTCCAGTTGTTCTGACTCATTAAATATTTTAATTTAAATGATATTATATTTAAATTAATTTTAATACAAATTTTGAATATGTGTTTTAGAAGAAATCAAAATAATTGTCCTCTTCTGTTATAGACAGAAAAAATGGCATCAGAAAGATATTTATGCTGTAATCCCCAAAACCTGTGAGCTCTGTATCTTTCCTGGCAAAGGAACATTAAGGTTCAGATGGGATAAAGGTTGCTAACCAGCTGACCTGAAAATAAGGAGATTAGCCTTGATAATCTAGGTAGAGCCAGCATAATCATAGAGTCTTTAAATGTGGAAGAGGGAGTAATGCAGTATGAGGAAGACTTGTCTGGCCATTGTGGGTTTTGAAGATGAAATGAGATCACAAGGTAAAGAATGAGAGATACCTCTAGAAATAACAAAAGGTAAAGAAATAGATTTTCTACTAGAAGCTTTAGAAAGGAATCAAGGCCCCTGACATCTCAGTTTTAGCATGATCAAACTTATTCTGAACTTCTGAAATCCATACCTGTATTACTGCATGCTGCCAAATTTGTGCTGTATGTCTCAGCTGCAATGGGAATCTAATATATCTTCCATCTCCTTAAAACACTCAATCATTTTGAAATTTAAAAAAAAAAACAAAGTCAGAAATCATAAAATAGAATGATCCAAAATCTTTGATTTAAGAGGAACTTCTGTTTAACAATATATTTATAAGAGGGATTGAGTTTCAGAGTTGAACAAGTCTTTCATTTTATAAATATAAATGTATACACATTCCCAGCACAAAGCCCCAGATTATAGCTAATTCCTCTAACTAAACCTTTTGTACATATAGACATATGGGGAAAGCAAAGATCTTAAACATCACATCATCTTGCTGAATTCTTGAAAGAAATATTTTCACAAAATGCTGTCAGCGTGCTCTAAACTAAAAATTACACGAGATGTCTAACATCAAATGAAAATCATAAAGTTAAACATGTAAGAGAGACAAGAAATAGTAAAGGAAGTCTAAATCAAAGGGAACATACAATCTAAGTTTTCATTGTTGGATTTGAAACAAAATGTATGTGGAACCAGAAGCTGCTGATAAAAATATTTTCATTTAAAAAATAAATTATTATAAAGTTATTTCAGGATTATCACTATTTTTCAAACATGAAAATTTGGCACTTTTGTAAGAAATCCAGAAATACAAATTCAAATTTCAAAGACAATTATGTTTCTTGTAATCTTTGTATTTGTCAAATACAGATTCTTCACAAATACATCAAATGTTAACGATTATCTCCAATGTGAGATGACTTTCTTGAATATAAACATAATATATCTCCACCAATTGGAATCACTAAGTTTAGCAAGGTGACTTGATGCTGAACATAGGTTCTGACTAGAATAAGAACTTTGGTCCTGGGGGAATCGAAAGACATTCCTGATTCAGATCATGACTCAATAATCTGCACTGGTGTTTTTATTAAATGTATTTAATCACTTCTTACACTAAGGCTTGTTCTGGAGTTTCTCCTTTGTATTTCACTATGGAACACTGATAGAAGAAGGTGACAAGCCAATTAAGAATGTTGTATTTAAAATTATATATTATTTCACATCTTCTCTTTCTCAATTTTGTGGAATGTAAACCATTCAGAGAATGGAGTTCTGGCCTAAGATTATTGGTGTTCCGTTGGCAGTTATTTTCACCTTTGGAATTTATTTTGTTCATAGTCCATCTTGTCTATTCACGTAACAACTACAATGGATACATTGTTATTGAATAGCTAGTCTGCCCTCTCTTTGTCATTCATTAACTGTAGATTAGTGTTCAGAGAAATAGGTCTATTGCTTTTTTTTTTTTTTTGTCACCTTATCGTCAGAACGGAGATTGAAGTAATTTTTTTGTTGTTAAACTTCTGTGACCCTTAGTTTTTCATAGACTTGTGCTTCTCACTTGTATTTGTCTTTGGTTATGTGTCCTTATTTCCATGTTTTACACATTTCATTTAAGTCTCTAAAAGTCGTGCTTGTTGGAGAGCTCCCTGGACTCTCATCCTATTGCTTTAGGCACCTTCTCCTTTTTTCCATCATAAAAATGAGTTATAATTGCATAATCAGAAATATGTTTTTGAGAGCTTCTCAGCTCTCCAGGGGTACTTTTCCTCTTCCAGCCTCAATATATGGAATGGCCTAGTAGTCTCTGAGTCATATTTCTTTCTATCGTTTTTGTGTTTGTCTCTTCCTATTACTGTCTTTCTTAATGACCATAATAAGTATGAAAGTTTTCCACTGACACTTCAAACTCCAATACAACTGTAAATTTTCATTTTTTTACATTGTAGTTTTTTTCTTTGTCCAATGTGTTCTATTTTCCACTTACAATCATCTTCACACTCATTTTGATTTCTTTCCATCTTCATAATGTTATAAAAAAAAGTTTCTTTTTGTATTGTTTCCTGTTTCTATTTAGGTAGTCTTCATTTACTCTGATACGTTAGAGTGTAGAGAGGAAAACATGCCATTTTTCCTTCCTCTAAATCACATGGCTATTGATTGCATTAAATGCTAAAGCACTGCAGTAGTTCCCCTGGGGTTGCAGTCCTTTTTTTGTGATGCAGTTTAGAGGACACCTAATAGTTGAAAAATTCTGCAACTCTACCCTTCTATCATCAGACCAAAATGGGTCAAGTGTTCTACCTGTATCTCCATTTAATTCTATACAAACCATTGTATAAATATTACTGCATCCCATTTTAATTACCTGGTTACTTAAAATTATTCTCTGTATTACTATTATCTCATTAGAGGGATGGATTTGATAAATGAATTTACTGTATAATTGAGAGAGATGTTAGAAGTAGACTTAGTAGAACCTGATAATCGATTGCATGTGATAGAGGAGTAAAAGGGGGTATTTAGAACTGTTCATAGGGTTCTAGATTGGTGAATAGGTGGAAAATGAGCCATGACACAAAATATTAGATGTAGGAGGGAGATTTATTTACATGTATTTTCATGTAGGTTATTGAGCTGGTTCTTATGATAGCATCTGTTTTGAGTATATTATGGTTATTCATGAATAGTAACAATATTCCAAAATAATAAGATTAAGGTTCAAACAGTTTGTTTTTAATTGCCTAACTTCACACAATTAGTGAGTTCTAGGAGAGAGTCTTGGATCAAATGCCTCAAAAGTATCTTCTCCTTTCAGATGCCTAATGATACCTAAGGTGTTCCAGAGTCTTTCAACGACAGCTTGTGTGAAGTTTTTATAACATATTAATTATTCAGCACAAGATGAATGGATACCTGAAAGTAAAATATTTTCAGAAATCTTTAATCTTATTACAGTTCAGGAAGCTAAATTTAGTGGAAATGAGGGAGAGAAAGTCTTGCAAATTAACATTCTTCTCCCGTGCTCAGAAGCAGTTTGGTCTTGATTTATCTTGATGTTTCATAGTCTTTAATTTAAAATCGCTCGGTCAACAAACTCAGTTAATTTTCAGAGAAATTTGATCACTAGGGAGTAGACTTTGAAATCGACCTTAAAAAATCATGTTAAAAAAAGGGTACTGATTCATTAATCTAGAGAACATAGAATGGCAAACTACTACCATGATCCAAACCTGTCCCACGGCATGTTTTCTGTGTCCCATAACTTAGGAAGTGTCTTTTTCTTTACATTTTCAAATGATTCAAAATATCGAAAGAAGAGTACTATTTTATGCCAACTTCGTGAAATTAAAATAGTATCGTTTATAAATAAAATGTTATTGACGCATAACCATACAACCTATTTTCATATGGTATAAAAATACTTTCACATTCCCTGAGCGAAACTGCATAACTGCTACAGAACTCTTATGATCCCCAATTACTAAAGTATTACTATCTGGTCATTGACAAAAATGGTTTGCCAATCCCTAGTCTATAATAAGGAACATGCATTTACAGTAATGTACTTTTCACAATTTAATATAAAGAATATCCCCTTCCCTTCATCAAGCACGTCAGAAATAAATTAATAATTAGTTGATTTCAGCAAGACGAGCATTAGAAAGTTTGAGGAATATATATTATATATTTAGAGAAGCTTGATGATTCATTATTGTCCCCAAATAAGGTCAGATACAAATGTGCACGAGGCCATCTCTACTCTTTTCTTTCATCAGTATTAGGAAATATTGACTGCTCTTTTGGGTCTCACACCGATGTCTTTGTTATCATGCCTCTTCACATACGTTAATTTAAAATTATTTTTTTCTGTATTGCTAGTTGTTATACTATAGTGTGATGGGATTCACAGGGCAGTGCTTTAAAGCATAAAGCGCACACTGAAATGCTGATTTAGTAATTCAGAGGGAGTTCCCAGGAGTCTTTTATTCTTGGGCTCCTTAGATGATTGTGATGAAGTAAGTTTTAGAGCCACACTGGGATAATTGTGCTCTAATTTTTAAAATAAAGTTATGTAACAGATTTCTGACTAAAACCTGCTCACTTGACTAGACTTTTAAAATAGCTTATTTTATCCTTTGTTGTTCTGTCTCCTATGATAGTGATTTCTCTATGATAAATTTGTTTGGGACTAGGAAAAAAATTTTTTAAAGTGAAATAAAACATGGTAGTGCAGCGAGAATGGGAATGCAAGGTAGCAAATTAAACAGCTACCTCACATTATCATTTTAACACCAAATAAATATGAATGAAATTAAGTCAAAATACAAGATATTTTTTTACAGTTAAATATTTTGACATTATCATCATTTTATTTTTTCTCTTATAGAGCAGCAGAGTTATAATCAACCATAGTCACTAACCAACACTGACATCACTGCCCTTAAAGTGATGTTTATTTTGATTTTAATCTCACAAGTTAACTACATTTCCAACTTTCTTGGGATTTTACTATATCATATTCTATTGTTCTATTTGCTGACGTAATTTCTAATTTCAGTAACCTGTGGTTTTCCTATTTCTTTATTGCTTTCCACCAAGAAATGTTGCTAGAAAATGACTCTCCAGCTGGAGCAAATAAGAAATCTGATTGTTTGGATAACATGAGCACTTTTTTTAAGTTATTGCAGTCCATGATGTATAACTCACAAAAACCTGGGATTGTAGTGTTGGGTTTGAACACTAGAACAGCTGAATTAAACACAACTTAAATCAAGATGTTTAGATGAATTGTACTAGGAACAATCTAATTTATGTATTATTCATAAGTAACCATGTTATATCTTGTTCATATTATAAATGTTTATGACCTTATCGATATTTTTGCTATTTTTATCCTTTGAGAAAAATGTACACAGAACAATATACATGCAAATATATGTTTGAACAAATTCTTATTTAACCTCAAGTATGCTTGGAGTATTGCAGACATTTTTACTCCTGATTTACAATATTTTTTCATGTTTATGTAAATTTCTAATAATGAAATGACAGTTATAAATACACACAAAGAACACTATTACATTCCAAGGTTTCTATTCTGAAAAAGCCATTTCTTATAAACATAATTGCATTTTCCTATGAAAATGACAACATTAATAAATTATATTTATCATTAATATGCAAGTCTTAAGAATATTAAAAAAGAGAGACATATTTATTAACCCATTTAGATATTCATTTATTCATTCATGTGTTTCTAATTCTTACTCCTTTCCAAACTTTCCCACAATCTTGAGTGTCAAACACCTTCATCTTTTAAATCTCAAGTTAAGCTCCCTCCAATGACACATTTCTTAATCATTTCATATCTAATTATATCCTCTTGCTCTGCCATACTTGTTTTAAATCCAAGGCAGAGAGCCACTGTAAATTTATCATAGGTATAATTACCGAGTTCTACATACATAAACTTTATAACTTGAGCCTATGCTATTTCATATTTATGTTTTCATATACCAGCACAACATAAAGCACAATATACTACCATAGATATGAATAAATTAAACTTATGGTTTAATTGAGTACTATAATGATACAATTTAGTACAAAACAAACTGAGAACTCTTTATAAAAACAAATTCATTATCCTCACTTGTTTAGAAACTTGGACAAGGTACAACATATGATAAGGTACAAGAAAAATTCCAGGGAAGGGGGGAATACTTATCTACTATATTCACAAACATCTAAAAAAAAAAAAAAAGCCATCTGGTATAGAGAAGAATTCCAATCAATAACTGGCAAAAAATATTGGTTTGACAACCTTGACATAAAAGCTACTTATTTCCAAGGCCAATTTCTATGTCTTGCCAGTTCAAAATCTCATCTTTCTGAGAATGTCATTTAGTCTCATCGGAATCTGATATTCAAAATAGACCATCTTGTCATATCAGGGATTAATGTGAATGTATTTATGGAAGGTGCCAAACTGTAATGTCAGACCAATCTATAGTACAACTTGCCAAATGAATATGAACTATATGAATTAATAACTGTAGAAAAGGGTATCAACCATTAGAATCTATGACTCAGACATGGTGCAAATAGCATCAGCTGATATCAGGAACTAATCAGCATACAGTTTTACTGAGGATTTCACCATTATTTTCTGTGAAAAAAAATTTTTTTCTCTTGCCATGCTGACTTGGGAGAGTCAGAGAAGGATCTCTCCAGAAACAGGAAAGCAGAATGTATGGTCTACACTATGTAGCCTTATTCTAGCTAAGAACATCACCCTCAAAAGGCAGAAATCTGAAAATGACTAAACCATTCTGTATTATTTCAAGACATCATTTGATATCTTCCTAATAATAACATTGTGGTGTAAATCATTGGTACTGATAGTTCTTCAGTGCAACTTAATTTTTGCCTTTTTCCTCTATGTTCATGATAAATGAAGGCTAACATAGAAAAGAAAGTAATGACTTCTTATTTTAAAAGGAAAGAAAGCCTCACTCTATAATATTCAAATCCTTGGCACAGATAACAAAAGCAATCTAGGAATAGTAAAGAAAATGTGGATGAGAATGCTCTGGGCTTTGTAGCGGAGGATTCCAAAAGAATGGCAATATTAACCTTTCAGATGTATAAATTGTCTCACTCACCTGCAAAAGGAGCCACTGTATTCCCTGTTCTGCATTAAGCAGCTAGGAATAATGGTTCTTAGAACAGAAAAAAAAAAATGAAGTCAAAGTATAACATTTTTTTTTAAGGCCATTTGTTATTCATTGACCTCTGGCCAGTCAAAAAGCTACAGGTTCTAGGTCACACATACTTAAAATTTTAATAATAATTATGAAAAGGTTGCACCTTTCACAGTCATTTGTAAGCCCTAGAATACTTTCATATAATTTATGTGAAGCTATCAACCTAGAAATGAATAAGAATTTCATTTACCATTGAACTAAGATATAATTTATTTCATCGAGTTAGGATACAGAATAATTCTGTTGTCTGAGTTACTTCAGTATTAAACATTTAAAGATACCATTTGTTATTTTCTTCATTCTAGCCTAATAAAATTTCATCATTTAAAAATGTAAATACACTTATCTAAATGTAAATATGAAAATATACTCATTGAGTATTTCCTATTCCAAGGCATGGTGTCAAATATGTGCTTCTGCACTTAATCCTTCCACCAGCTCTTTAAGGTTAATATCATTCCTGTATGAGAAGGCTGACGTTTGGAAATGTTAAATCACTCGTCCAAGAATGTGTAGCTACTGAGTGTAAAACCTAGGACTTGCACATTCATTTTTTGTAAATGGCCACCTTGACACTTAGTAAACACCCTATACTGCAAGTCCACATAGAAGTGTCAACTTACTGAGAATTCCTGTTCTGAACTTGAGTTCTAGCATCAAAAAAAAAAAAAAAATTATGTCATTTGGAAGTTAAGTGAATATATATATATGACTTCAATGAGCAGCTTTCCACATATGCTAATAAATTTATATAATTAATTTTTAAATTTACTCACAATATATTGTAAAATATCAGTTGCTAATATAAGCTACAATTATATAATATAAAATATCAAGATTTCATGTGTATTAATATTAATAAAATGTTTAATACATTGTCTTAATTCTAAAGTTCTATTTCCTTGAATTGACTTTTTCTTCCACTAGAGAACCTATTAAAATTAATGAAACTTAAGAAAATAAGATCTGACCCCAAAAAAATAAATCCTTAATATCAAAATTCTGGGTTATTTCTGTGATACTGTAAAGACTATAGGACCAGAACAAGTTGGTTTTGCTTACTTTTGGTAAGTTTTTTGGAACAAATTTCTGAGGAACATCAGAGAGAGACGATAACTTTTAGCTTTTGCTTTGATTCTCCCATGAGATTGAGTATATGATTGATTTACAAATGCAAATATAGGAAACTATTTTTATTTCGTGGGTGTTGCTGAGTCAGTGACATTCATATACAGCATAAAATTTCTCTCCTTAACAAATATCCCAAATCAAAAATAGAAGCTTCCAACATTTAAAACTTCATGATTTTTTTTCTCTCTAACATCTCAACAGTCATATGAGCTATTAGAATCATATGCTTCTAACAGGACATTTATAACAGCACATCTGATATTAGGGAATATTAGTGAACTCATCATATAAAACTACTAATAAAGTTTGTTACAATACTCAGTATTGGTGCTATTCCTAAGAAAGAATAAATGTAATTACTGCAAATAACTGTATATGCAACTACTTTGCAAAAGTGAAGTTATGTAATGGATAAAAATAATAATATTTAGAATTCTTATCTGGATTCCCTTTCAATTATTAGGTAAAAAAAAAAAAAGCCAAAATAGTGACTCATTTCTGCATAGTGTGTGAATTTAATTCTCATAGTCTATCTCTGCCTTTAAAGTCGACATGTAAAGCATATGCTTTAGTTCTTGTAGTCTTAAGATCAGTCTCCTGGTGGTATGGAGGACATGCACTAGAGTGAATCTCTCAATAACCTTTTTCATGACTTTCTTGGGGTATTTTAAGGGGAAATAAAAAGATGTTTAGCTTTGGAGTTTGGAGCTAGTTTCAAATCTCAGCTCCTCTTGCACTCCGAGCAAGAGAATTAACCATCTGAAGTCTGATACACCTTGCAAAAGAGAGGGCCTCAAACCTATTTTGTAACCAGCTATTTGCCATCAAAAATATCTGAAACAAGCAAGGGCTTAAGTATTTATTGAATATATCTGCAAACAAAGAAAATCTACACCCGCCCTGGAGAATTATAGTGAGGATTATCAGAAATCAAGGGTGAGAAATAATGTAACATAATGAATGGCAATTGAAAGAAATCGCTAGATCTTAGTTTCTCTCTTCTTCTTCTCCTTTTTGTCATGAATGCTCTTAAGCCTCCTAGATTCCTTGCTCTTATTCATTTTTCTAAAGTTAACTCATTGAATTATCTATATTTGTGGCCCTTTGCTCACCTCTTTTGATTCAAATAACTTAGTCTCCAGAGTGATTTATACAGTTGTCTAAAATTGTGTTGTTTGGAATGAGGTAGACAACCTTAAATAATAAGTACAAGACATTCAGATTTGAATACTAGTTCTTGGAAAATCTTGACGTGGCCAATAATATTAATTAGAAGTTTATGTAAAATTTGATTATGTAAAATTTTAGCAATATATCTTTTCCATTTCTAACATTTAACCATTTTCCTTTCCTCATCAGTTCCAGTTAAAATACCTGTGGTTGCAGGTACCATAAACTGCTTTTAAATCAGCTTTAAAAATAATAAGGACTTAATATATAAAACATGAAAAATCAATTATTATTATTAAACAATGTGATCAGGGTTCATTTTAGTTTATCTATCTCTTTGCTCAAAAACCTGTTTTGGATCCTTTCTTGGAAAACTTCCATTTTGCTTCTGAAACATTTCTTTCTAGGACTTACCAAGACTACATGCTCCCATATTCAAATCTACCAGAAAAGGGAAACTAGTTTCATAAATCTAATTGGATTTGTAACTATGGGGTATTTTAATTGGATGATGTCAATCAGTCACAAATATAGAATTAATCTCAATAAAACCAAATGACTGGAAAATATAAATTGTTATTAAGAGATAGGCCACCGATAAATATCAATCTCATTGTAATTTTTGACACCAATTCAAAAAATTGCATCTTCTCATTAATGACTCTTAAAATATGTCAAAAAATACAATCATATGTACTTCTAAAAGGAAAGCAAAATTTAATCTGCTGTTATGTTGAATTTCAGACTCAGGAACTCTGGGTAATATACAAGCCTTTTTGTGAAATCTGGCTATAGCTTCACAAAGGCTAAAACTTATTAAATTATAATTTTAAGTTCAGAATGTCTAATATATTCATATGAGAAAAGTATAAGGCAAGGATAATAAAAACTCCCACTAAGAAACACATAATTGCTGCTAGTTTATAATGCAGTATTTGGAACTATCTGTTGAAATGGAATAATAAGCTATTCCTGTGCTGTCATTTAATTATGCTCTTTTGCTTTTATAATCTGGGGCTTTTGGTAATATTTTTCGGACTAATCTGCCTTGACCATTGGATTTTATTCTTGCCAATTCTTCTTTTTTAGAAAAACTTTTTTTTTAATAACTGTCTCCATCTCCATACTACCATTGTTACTTTTCCACGTGTATTGTTTTATTTGTTCAAGTTTTAAGGTTTAGAGATTGTTTTAGGAGTTAAGCAATCATATATTCTAACAGTATAAATTGAACTCTGCTTGACATAGAACCTATGGAAAGATTGAATAGGTTTCTTTTCTGTTCATTTATGATCAATTTTCCAGCTATTTAGCTGTAATTTTTAGTCTAGAACAACACATGTTGAATTTATCTTTTTTTAAGCATTAAATGTTTGTCTTTTGCCCATTCCTTCAGATTTCATTTTCCTGGAATTTGCCATTTTAATCTCTGCCAGGAGGATATTTGAAATAAGTGCCAATAATTTGCACCTGTCCCTACATGACATTCAAGTTGTATTGTCAAAATGATCCTTCTTATCATAAATGGTGGTATTAATGAAGGAAAGAAGAGTTGTTAGATGTTTGTGAGAGACCTATGAGTCTAGGCTTCTGAAGTTCCAAGTTACTCTTTTCTAAGTTCCCACTTCCCAGGGTTTTCCAACTTTGCAAGATTCCACATTATTTCACTCAGTTTTCTTGGTTGACAGTCCCAGGTAGAAAAAAATCTCACAGACAAAGCCATGTGTTCTTCACTCTATAATCCTAGTGGTCAGTTCAATAATGTGATTTTTTTTTTTTTTTACTTCTAAAAAAGTCACTAGAAGATTCAACAATTAGCCATCAGACCCTAAGAATGTTAATTCCAAGACTCCTAATGTTCCTCCCAGGCTTGAAGTTAGGTGTGATCATATCCTTTAGCTCTATCTAATGAAAGATAAAAGGAAGTTGCCTGACACCTTCTTCTCCCTCCCCAAATAAACATCTTTTCATAAAAAGTTCTCCATGCTCTTTCCCCTTCTTGCTGAATGGACAGAGAAAACTGTGGTAACCTAGAAGCTAAGAGAACAGACTTCATCCTAGGTTTCTGAATATGTGAAGCAGACCATCTCATTCAGTTGAATACTGCCCAAGACTCTTATGTAAGCAAGAAATAAATTTCTATAGACCTATATAAGTTTGAGTCTAATTGACATTGTTATCTGGCCTACACTAATTAATAAGGAAATTGGTATTAATATTTGGCCATCTTATGATAGGCAATTATTAAACTGATATCAGAGACTAGAAGAGATTCCCATGTCATGCATTGATTAAAAACACTTTGTAACACTATGATTTCAGTAACTCATTAGGCAAAGAAGTTACCATTACTGTAGTTCTAGATGAAGAGATCAGATAGAGTCCATCCAGATAAAATTTTAGTGTATGATGACTTAATTGCTGCATTTAACAAGGTTTTAATAGAAAGAAATTAGCTTAAGTGAGAACTGGCTGTTTTAGCTATAAGGGGATAACAATCAAGGAATTAAAAGCTTTGCAGAGGTAGAAAAGTTAACTGGTCCTGGACCCCAAAGTATAGAATGTAAAGTTTTCTACTAAATCATACTGTTTTATATCGTCTCAGAGTTGAATGACTCCTATTAAAATAAACCAGACATGAAGGGAAAAAAATAAAATTAATCCTAAGAATTCTTACCTGGAAATAAATTTAGTGAAAATTACTGACATATAGTACTGAATGAAAGCCAAAAAAACCCACTATATCAGAAGTTTATTGAATTGTTTTTGAGGGAAACCATTAGCCTGATCTAAAACAAAAAGTCAAACAAACAAAACCTGTTTGTAAAAACCTGGGCTGTAAACAGAGTATAATCTGATACAAGTTCTATTCTCTAATGACCACTTCAAATGGGATCACACAAGTAATAAACAAGATAGGACTACCCAGAATGTGGAGCCAGTGGCCACAGATAACCATAGATGAGGAAGTTCCATGCGAAAAAAAAAAAAAAAAGATCCAGAGTATAATAAAAGAATGTGCCCAATTTATGGGTTATATAATGTTTTCCCAGCAGAGTTACATCACTTCTATAAATAAATAACTGCTATGTGTTTACTTTGATTCCTTTTATGAATAAGAATTTATTTTATTATATATCATCTCTTCCTTGCTACACCATTATATATTTGAAGAGGAGAAGTTGCTGGGAGAGATCATTTGCATTTTTATCTCATAAGTTGACTTACTATGAAAAACCACATGTAGAAAATATGGAAAGAATATTTTAATACCAAGAAACTCTGGAATTTTGAGATAAATGCAGAAACGGTGGAGTATTTTGTGAGTGCATGCATGGAAAGAAGAGTACAAATGCATATTTGGTAAACAAAAGTTTTCATTGAGCAGACAGCTAACTTCATCAAAATCAAATTCCTGTTTCTTTGGCACATAGCTCAAATACACATTTCAGCTTCATTGTAGTTATGTGGGACTGAGTCCTGAATGATAGAATATGTATTAGTTAGCTTTTGCTATACAGCAAACACTCCCAAATTTATAACAAATGGCTTACAACAACCATTTGTTTAGCTCATCATTTTATAAATCAGCAACTGGGCAGGGTTCATTTGGGAAGTTTCATTTTTTATTTATTTGTTGTTTATTTTTGGTTTTACTGGGCTTATTTATTCATCTGTGATCTACTTCTGGAGGTTGTTTAACATATTTATCTGTTTAGGTATAGCTGAAGCAATGGAGAATTCTGAGCCGTCTGACTCTCATCACCTAACAGATTGTCTGGGACTTCACACTGTAGTGGAAACAGGAGTTTCCAGGTGCATCAAGAGACAGTAAATCCTAAAGTTCAGTCATTTATCAGGGTTCTGTGTGTGTCCCTTGATCAAAAAAAAAAAAAATCCAATAGTGGAGTCCAAATTTAAGATTCATAGGAATATAACCGATCTTGTAAAGGAAGCTGCTAAGCCCCATTGCAAAGGGACATTCAGATGGCAATGGGAAGAGTGTATGGCCATGTTTTGCAATGTACTCAGAAAATGAATAAAACTAATGTGTGTCACTTCTAGACCTACTCATCAAAACTTCTCATGCTCTTTCCATTTTTTTCCCCTTAACAGGATAGAGACAGTTGCTGTTGGGGGAGGGGGTGGGTATTATAGCTACCACAGATTCCTTGGCACTCTTTCCATCAGAATGAGAATTTCTGCTGGCCATGTGGATTGCTTGAGTGAATAAAAGGCAGTTGCAGTGGTGTGTCCCACTTTGAGGCCTAGGCTTTGAGTCCTTTTAACTTCAACTTTTACTCTTTTGAAACCCTGAACCACCATGGAAAGTTTCATCTGCATTATTGGAGAGACCATGTAGAGAGAGAGAAATGACTAGATGGCCTCCAACTCTTCTAGCAAAATTCACATATCTGACTGTCATGGATTTCTTACCAGCTTTGAAATACTTCAGCTATTCCATCTGAGATGCTGGACATGTGACTGAAGACCAAATTGGAACTCCAGATGAAGGCAGTGACATGAGTGAGCTCGGATAAGACCAGCAGAAGAATCTCTGAGGTGAATCCAGAGACTATTGGTAAATTGTGAACATGTTTTTGTTTCTTTTCTTCAGCCACTAAGTTTTAGAATAATGTTTTCTACAATAATAGGTATCTGGTGGACTAAGAAGATAATTGAAGATGTGAGAAACTATCTACTTGTATGCCTGAATAAGCTGATGACAAACTCTAGCTCTACACCAATACCCAACTCTGAGAAATAAAATATTATCCTACTGAACCATTTCATATGAATTTCTATTTTATTTTCCTGCAACTTAACCTACATCTAAATGATAAAAACTTTTATTATCAGTGCTCTGTCTTTTTCCAGATTCTGCTTCTATCATCTCAAAATATCCTACCTCTCCAAAAAAATAGGGTGTGAGGGTGTAAGGCACCTTATATGTTAACAGAATTATATAAAAAAGGTTTTGCCCACGGCCAAAGTGGAACAAGAAGAATAACTGTGAAATTGGCCACTTAACTGGTACAATGATAAAATACTTTGCCCTGACATATCAGAATACAACAGCAAAACCAAACAACAACAACAACAACAACAAACACATTTCGAGCTGACACAAGAAAGATTAAAAATATTCTAGAGGTAATGCCAAATGGAAATTCCAAGATGTTAATTTCCCTGAAAATAAAGCACCTTAGCATCACTCAGGCAATCTTTTGTACAAGAGTGATTATTCAACCTGTACATAATCATAAAATATTTCAGGTAAACAACAGGGAATGATCAATTGCACAAAGATGAGTTTATTCCTGAAAAGACTAATATATCATTGTATAGGATGTATACAGAAAAAAATTTAAAACCCTGAGAAAGAGGGTAAGCATATTATATCCCAGGAACAATCTTGTATTTGGAGAAAAAGCTCTGTTTCTCATAGAATGCTAGAGAAATGAGGTAGTAACACATAATATGAAAGATTAAAGTACAAGGTAGAAAATCAATGTAAACTTTTAGTACTATAGAGTAAAGCAGCATGGAAGTACACAGGACATACTCAAAAATTAATCACTGACAAATCCCCAGTGAAAAATCTTCATGAGAGCTTAGACAATATGTGAATTGTATATTATATGTGTGTACTTTCTTTGAGGAAGAAAATTTACATAATCTGGACTGTCCAATACAGTAAACACTGAGCAAATGTGGCTATTGAACACTTGAAATTCAGCTTTAAATTTAATCAGTTTAAATGTCCATGTGTGAATATTTTAGTAGGGCTACTAATATTTTGGGGACAGGCGATGATTATAGAGCTCTTGAAATGAGATACCATTTTATCGAGATCCAATTAACTTTTATTTGAAGAAAAATCTTCTCTTTCAAGTAGTATCTGTTCAGTTACCAAAACTGCCTAACCATTCTTGCCTGATAGGGTGTTAGCTAGCTGTCAGTGTTGAAAGACCCAAAGCATCTTCTGAAGCCTAATGGAAAATGAGATAAGTGGAAATTATCTTGCTACATAGCTGCAAATGCAGTCAGAGTTTAGCACATAATTTTAGCCTGCGTATTTACTATCAAGACATTTTAAAATTTGGCCCCGGCCTGTTTTCCAGTTATTTTGCCAACTATTTCTTTTATTGGAGGTGAATCTCACTATTTTACTTGGAAGTCATTCCCTCAGCTATACCCAATTCATCACTTCTTCATTCTCTTCCCTCTTCAGTTTTAGAAAACTTATTTTCTACTTTAAGCTCCATTAAAAACCATGTTTTTTTTCAACTTTTACCACCCTCAAAATTCAGGCAGAATTAATAAAAATCAATCATTTTTCCTACTATCTAACTGCATAACTTTTATACATAACTATATATGTTATCATAAGTTAACATGAATTCCTCCTATTTATTCATGAATGAGTCTTTCTCTGCCCTCTGAGATCCTTGAGCCCTGACTTAGTATATTTTTCTAATTGCTTTCTCTAAGAATAGGAAAAGAAAATGAAACAAATATTTATTGTTAAGTACTCTGAACCAGTTGTTTTATGTAGTTATAAATTTTAATTCTCATAAAAATTGTATGAGAAAAATAGTATCTTTTTCCATTTTCTGGATAAAGAAATGAGGCTTAGAGAAAATTGGTAAGTTGGCTAAGGCCCAATGGCTATTTTCATTTTTCCATTTAAACACAGTTTGTTTTTTTCTGATAATAACATCTTTATTTTGCTACCTTGTTAGCAACACTTCCTCTTAACAACTATTGCCCTTTGGGACCTTGGGTTAAAATGGAAAAGAATATTCTGCTTAAGGAAAGCTTGGTGTAGTTAACTGACCTCATAGTCTGCCATCCTACTCATAGATTAGATTTTGCTTTGTGTCAAAGTGGGACGTATGATTTGTGAAGAATTTTTAAATGATTCTTTGCCAGTACG
Organism: Rousettus aegyptiacus; assembly: GCF_014176215.1. Taxonomy (NCBI): domain Eukaryota; kingdom Metazoa; phylum Chordata; class Mammalia; order Chiroptera; family Pteropodidae; genus Rousettus; species Rousettus aegyptiacus. The sequence continues at coordinate 16,593,099 of NW_023416285.1, forward strand.
AAAATATTTTGTCTACTATTTCCCATTTCCAAAGGTCCTATCTAACCATTATATCTTCCTATAATCCATAATGAGTAACTGGAGTTTCATACAAAAAGATCTGCCTCTTCCGAGGTCTCTAGAGTCATACTGCCATTCTATTATGCACCTAATCACAGGCTTATGCTATGAAATTCAGGAGGCCGATGGGACTTGTTTCTTTCAGGAAGCCAATATGAAATGTGATTTCTTCTAAATCTTACTGTGCGACATCCATGTATCACAACCCATAACTTATCAAAATGTTCTGTTTACACCTTTTTGTTATCTATAACCTAATTCCAGAAGCCTTAACCAAACCCAATCTGAAATCCGAAATGCCTTCAGATCCCCACTCTCTAATGTCAGACAACTCTATGAAACAAAGGGACATAATGGACTTACCTGTCTTGGGATAAGTGCAGCATTTGTACAAAAGAAAAAGAGTATTCAAGTCAACTTTTTTCCACCTTCAGTTAAGGCCTCTTTAAATATGTATGGCTGTAAGACCTCTGCAACCATTGATATGCTTCCCAAGAACTTGGCATTATGTCCGAGTAAGTGGAGATGGTGGGATTCATAGTTTTCACTCTTTTCTAAATCCTCTCTGATCAGTGAGAATAACAAGCACTATCCCATAAACTTCTGGTAATCTTATAAAATCTGGGGACAACTAAATTACTAGCTTGTTTTTATTCCACAGATATCACAGTGCCAAGCAGTTTTAGATCAAGAGTAGTGTAGTGTAAGTCCTGCTTCCTTGTGCTATATTAAATAAGTTCTTACCAAGTGGTTCAGTCAGTTCTCTGACAATAAATTTACTAATCTCTACTACACCCTCAATGTGTTCTGTTATCAAGCCCAAGTTTCATTAGATCCATAGTGATATTAACTCCATATGAAAAATGATGTTGATCCAATAATGAGATTATAACTCCCTATACTTATCATTTACTTGAGTTCATCAGGTGGTATTTTACTGTATGGTCTTGTCTAAAAAATTGAGTTATTCTGCAGAAAGAGGTTTTCTGTATGTATTGTCTTTCCAACTGGATGATTCTTAGCTACAACAAACTCGATGCATTAATAAATCTGGTACAGAATAATATTGAGTGAGCTGTTTTAAAACATTTACTTGATCATATCTTAAGTTCACATGTCCCATCTAGCCACCGTATCTTTCTATTACCCATAATGAGCAACTGTAGTCACACACAAGAAAGTTTCCCTTTGCCAGAATCATAATGATATATTATTGTCTACCAAATCATTGACCCTACTGATCAACATTATGTAGTCCCATACTGGATACTAGTTAACTTCATACCTGAATTGTTTTTTTTCCCACCTTTCTTCTTATCTATTACAAGCCTAGGTGCACATGGGAAAATTTAGTAAGAAAGAGTACAATTTTTGATAAGAATTTTTGAGGAACTAACATCTCTGACCCTCTAATAAGTCATATTAGACAGAGGACAAGCTGAACCAAATTAGTGTGGAATAGTTTTAATTTAATTTTCTATGTTATATATCAGCGATAAGAACATAATGCCTATTGCAACACAGAAGACAATGTGAAGAACGATCCGTGAGGATTATCTGTTTTTTTATGTCGCTTGTGAATACTTGCTATCTATGAATATTTTTCTTAGAGACATCAGCAGAATGTTATTTGTGGGGTATTTTCCTTCTTATTGATAAACTTATTGTTCCATGAGGATGAATTTAACCATATGAAAGTTGGCAGAATAATACAAAATAATGAAGAACAGAGATTTTTGGATTCAGACCTAATAAAAGTTTCTAAGTGATTTTTAAATTGTGTGATTATGGGAAAGTACATTACTTCATATTTTTCTTCAATTCATTATTATATAAATGGGGATAACTATACATATTCTAACTTGAGGATGAGGATTAAATCAGATAATACACGTAAAAGACCTATACTATAGGTACTTACTCAACCCATGTCCCTAGTCTTCTCCTGTCTTATGAAGGCACGAGGAACATGTGTCAGGTTGATCCTAAAATCTTTTATTTTATTTTTCCATGAAAGAAAGTTTTCATTTTTAGTTAAATATATAAACTAAAATAAACTTAGGGGCTATTGTCAAGAACCAGCTAGTAAGAAAAGAGTATTCTGTTCTAAATGTCTTTTTTTTTTTTATAGAAAGCTAAATTTTATTTATTTTTTATTTTTTAATTTAGTGGGGTGATATTTATTAATAAAATTATATAAGTTTCAAGTGTACAATTTAATAATACATCATCTGTATGCTACATTGTGTGTTCATCACCTTAAGTCAAATGTCCTTCCATCTCTACATGTTTGACTGCCTTTACCCTTATCTACTTCCTTCCCTCCCTCCTTTCCCTCTGATAATCACTAACCTGTTGTCTGTTTCTATGAATTTTTGTTTGTTTCTTTTGTTCATTTCTTTCTTTCAATTTAATATCCCACATATGAGTGAAATCATATGATCATCAACTAAATGCCTTGATGTTCTGAATTGACTCCACTTATTATTAGGGAACATGGATTCGACAATGACTTAGGATTGACTTTATTCAAAGGGAGTGAATTCTTTGATCATGGAAGATACCTATGTCATTCATTTTGAGAAGAAGTAAAGATATTGTAATGATCAAATGTGCATTCTGCATTAATGAAAATATTCATGTGAAGAACAATAAACTTGTATTTCAGTTATTCCCATTCTTGAGGAATAAGGAAGATGATAAAGATCTGTGACTCATCATTTCTACTTTTTTCTCTGACGTACCATGCAATGAGGAAGAAAAGAAACAAAATAATAGAATGACATTTTTTTTAACATTTATTTATTTATTTATTTGACATTTTATTTATTTTTCCCCCTCCCCCTTCCCGTCTGGTAACCACTATAGAATGATATTATTTTTTAAGGTGAACCAGAAATAACATGTAATATAGACTTAAAAAGCGAGACCTAGGTTTTTAAATTTAGTGTAATGCAGATATCTTTCTTTTGTTTCTAAATTAGGTTTGCTTTAATATTTAGATATTGCATTATTTCACTTTTGGTGCCTAAGTTCTGGAAGTCTCTGAATAGGTACATATGTTTAAAGTCCACTGTATTTAATATAGAGTCGATGATTTATAATTAAAGGTGAAGAGAACTATACACATTTTCCAGATACTGAATGACTTTTAATATAATAATAAATGAGACCTTTAGGAGAGGTGTTAAGGTAACCTAACAGAAGAGACAGACTTTGAGTTATTTTTATCCCCTTTAACTTAATTCTTTAAAGATTATGAAATAAAATAGATATGATTTACATTGAATATTATATTCCAACCATATACAAATAGAGTGTGTTTAAGTAGACTTCTTTAGATAATTTAATAATGTTATTATCAAGATGTGGCTATGATTTCACTAGTGTTTGGGATCTGTTAAACTAGTCAACCAATTAGGTTAAATTGCTGACAAAGAAGTTGATCCATGAATAGTCCAAACCATTCTATACTACTGTGGTCACATGTGATGCTTATATTTTCTCTCTGGCTGCTTTAGACATTAATAACCTTGGCTAATAAAAAAAAAAATCATGAAAGACTAACAGTATCACTCATCAATAGTGATGGAAGTTTATATTTCATACATTTAACTATATAGATTGTGACTAAAACTGGTGGAAAAATTTAAGAAAACCAAAACAATGAGAAGAAAAAAAGTCATCCTACACTCAGAATTTCCATACCCTCACATGTCAAGATATTTAAAGGCACTTATAATTTAACATATACTTCCAGTTTTGCAGCCCTTTATGGTTTTCTTCTGTGCCAAACAATGCTAGTTTTTATAGTTATCACTTGTGACAGGCAGATTAATGATTCCCCAAAACTGCACATCAAACCCAGAACCTGTGAATACTTTAGGTTACATGGCAAGGGGAGTTACAACTGCAGATCAGGCTGTTTACTAATCAGGTAACCCTGAGGCAGGGAGATGATCTGAATTATCCCAGAGACCCAAAAGTAACTACCATGGCCCATAATGTGAAAGAAAGAGGCAGCAGAGGAGTCAGTGTGAGAAATTACATGATGTGAGAAATACTTAAGCATCCACTGCTGGCTTTGAACACGGAAGGCGTCCATAAACCAAGGAATCCGTACAGCTTCTAGAAGCTAAAAAAGGCAACAAAAGGGCTTCACCACTAAAACCTCTGGGAGGGAATGCTGCCCTTCCAACACTTTGATTATAGTCTAGTAAAATCCATTTTGGACTGCTGACCTCCAGAACTGTAGTAATATAATTGTGCTACTTTAAACCACAAAATCTGTGCTAATTTGCTATAGCAGCAAAGGAAAATTTATACATCATGCTAATCTGATCAGTATCCTTGATGCTTCACCCCTTGTTCTTTTCCTATAATTACGTTATCAATCTTGAATGATTAATTTTCAACTCTTACTCTGGAATTGATGTAATATTTTTAACAAATACTTATGCCAAATAGGAAAGTAAGCATAATATTATGTTGGAAGGGCAAGGATTAGCTGTTGACTTCATTGTTGATATCTAGTATCATTGACTAACAGTCAGATTTACTCTTCTATGAATTATGGATATAAATTTTAAAAGCGAAAATATTTCATCTATCTTTTCTGTGGTTGGGAGTAGTGGGATAGTTTCAATATCTATACACTCTCAAATCTTGACTTAAAATTCTATCATTACAAATTAATTGTTAAATTTCCCCTTTTAAGTGACAGTACATTCCTGCTAAAAAATTATTTTACTTACACCTACATTGGCTTCATTTTGTATGCTATGAATCATTTGGACCAACCCATTCTATTCACATGGCACAATATTATGAGAAGTTTGGACTCAGGTAAAACTATTTGAGTTTAAATCTGCTTTCATTACTTGTAAATTGAGCGACCTTGAATAAATGTATACCTAACATTAACTGCCTTGCAGAATTATTATTAAAGATTAAATGCAATAATTACCATGAACATGGCACATAGTAAGAAATCAGTAAAAAAGATAACTCATTTAGAATCATAAATGATCTTTTAATTAACCAAGAAAATAGATACTTTTAGCCACAGATAATCTTTGTGTTCCCTCTGTGCCTAAGTTTTTTCATTTACATATCCTTCCATCCTATCTCACAGGGAAAACTGTCCCCATTACTCTCTAAAGGGAAACCCTATACACTTGTGTTCTATCTATACTATAACCCATCTTGACATTTATGGGATAAGGATCCATCAATCATTGTCTCTCTCTCTCTTTTTTTTTCTATTGTGTATTAGCTTCAGATGTACAACATAGTAGTTAAGACATACATATAATTCACAAAGTGATTGCCCCGATTAGTCTAGCACCCATCTGGCACTATACGTAGTTATTACAATATTATTGACGGTATTTTCTATGCTGCACTTCACATCTCTGTGACTATTTTTTAACTACTAATTTGTACTTCTTAAAGCCATCACCATTTTCACCTAGCCTATCCCCTACCCAGTCTGGCAATCGCCAGTTTATTCTCTATATTTATGAGTCTGTTTTCATTTTATTTGTTCCTTAGAGTCCACATATAAGTGAAACTATATGATACTTGTCTTTGTCTGACATCAATCATTGTCTCTCAAACTTAAATCTTTAGTTCACTCTCTGGAACAGTTATTATTTCTCATTTTTAAACACATTAATTATCTTCCTTTACAAGCAAGTGGTCTCTAGCCTATTCGTACATATTCCAGGACTCATCTCCCTTTCAACATCAAACTTCCTGAAAGCATGGTCTGCTCTTGCTGCTCATACCAAGTCGTTCGCTGAAACTGAAAATATGCTTAACATTATCGATGGCTTCAGAAACACAAACTAAATGACAGATTTTCTTCTTTATCTTTCTGTTCCTATGGTTACCCCTGAATAAACTTTTTTGAAAGCTTTTGGTTTTCTTTGTTGTATTCATTATTACTTATCTAGGAGTTTCACCTATTCCTTTTGATACTGTTTATTTTATTTTGTTTTTTCTTCATGTGTTTTTGCTCCTTTTCTGACATACTACATGCTAAAGCATTTGTTGCATTTTAATATCTTTTCAGATGGCTTGAGGAAATTCATTAATTTTTACAAGTAAATATTATTCACCAATGATTTTCAAATATTTACTCAAACTCTAGCCTCTGCCCTAAATTTTAGAGGCTTACTTTCATCATTCTTCTGGTTAATACATGCAAATGTCTTGTAGCACCTCAAATTTAGGAAGGCAAAAGTGAACACACTGCCGGCCAATCCATAAAGAAATAAGGCCTCTTCTCTCCCCTCTATCTCAATTAACAGGATCACCTCAGCCTATCTACATAGCAGCCTCAAATATACTCCTGGTTTCATCTTTTAAATACCTCATTTGACTATATTGCTTAATTGTTAATTCAGTATTTAGCATCTAATATATGCCATTAATTAATAAAACTTGAGAATTCCAAGATTAATGAGTAAGACAATACTTCTCCAGAGAGAGGTAAAATTTGATCAAATAAAGGAAGACTAGGAATTGTACCTGAGTTCTGAGTGTGTATGTGTATTTTTTAAAATGGGCACTGAAATGGGTAGTAGATACCATGTTTTACTCCCTGAGAGTCTTTCTATCTAAAATGATTAATCTGAACCAATACTGTTAATTACAGCCCTGATAATGTTGAATGATTTATGAATGGTCATTTGATCCATTTCTCACAAATGAGACATGAGGATTCATATGCTGGATTGATCTGGAGAAATCTCAGTTCTAAGTGAGAGTCATAGAAAGAGATGTTTTTCTTATTTCTCTGGTCATGACTGCAACTCTGTTTTAGAGTTTCCTATCATCCAACCACAGCATTCTGTTTTTTAAGTACATATGCATCCATGATTGTCCACTTTAGGACATTTTGATGCATCATTTGCTTTTTATATTAATATCGTAAAGGTAATAAAATACAATAATTTTTCTTTAAAGTTTTTCTAATATCTTTATTATGAATCAATATGTAATAGCATGTACTTATAAAGAGTAATGTTGATATACCATTGAGAGATCAAAGTTAGAACTTTACCCTTATTCATCTTTGTTAACCTTTATAATAAATAAAATGTCAAATGTAAAAGTGATAAAAGACCTTTTTTATCACTTATTTTAAAACAACCAAGAGAATCCTATTTATAAATGAATTGGGAAGGAATAGAAATAGAATACTACATGCTTTACAGGTGATTTTTAAAATGCTGAGTATTTAAAACTGAACATCACAAAATATGATTAAAACTTTCCCAAATCAGAGGAAGTCAATCACTTATGTAATTTAATTTTGCAAATACACCGTTTAAAGAGGAAACATTATACCCTGGATACCAGTTACCCAAACAATAAACAAAGTTTACAATGAAGAATATTTTTAATTTATATTTTTGATTTAAATGAAATATATTTGACTTTGCTGTTGCCCAACACTGACCTCTTTCTTTATCTTCTACCTATTTGTTTATTTACAACAAAAAAGATTTTCTGCTATTCTCTCAGGCTGAAATCACTCTAATTTTGTTTAGTTTTTCCCTCCTTGCAGAGTATTTGGAATATTTTCAGTCCTAGATCACATTTCTTATCTTTTCAACATTTTATGTAATGTAAAGTGTTAAATAAATTTTACAGCATGACAGTTTAGCTGTTCATCTCAGATGATCAATAATTTCATATCTAATATGTCACAAAATTAAAAAGAAATAAAGTACAGTCAAAATTTAAAATATTTCAGAAAACAATAATTCACATGCAGCTACTTTAAAATATTTCTTTTGATAAATTGTATATCAAATTTAAAGATAATATTCTCTTCTATAGCAGTACGAGATACCTTATACCTCTGACTTTCTAAATTAAGTAAAGCTAATAAAATTCAGAATACATTGAGGTATCTCTTTAGTTTAACACGAATTTTTGAGAATTTATAAACATATATTAAAAGGTATATTTTTAATCTTTTTCTGAACACAGCAAAAGACCAAATATAGCATCTGATATTTCTAAAATTGTGGACATTAAAAAGAACATACATATACATACATTTTTCTTCAACATTTTCTGAAATTTAAACAACTTTGTTGTTTCGAATCTACACAGTAAATAATAGATTTCCATTAGTTGCTTGGCAACATTGTTTTATTCTCTATGGCTGAATTTCATATAGATGATTTATTTTTAAAGCTATCTGCATGAAGGTATTGGGAACTTCAACAGGCATAGTTAAGTTCGCTCAAGTTCCTATGCACCTGGAGTTTATTGTTTCAAGGAAAATGTTTAATATAATTAGCAGATGGTAGATGCAGAATAAATTGTTGCCAATTTCCCAATTTGGTTGTTACCAATTATCTATATACTCAAAATTTTAATTGTATTAACTCATTAATTTAAATTATATTACTTTAAATAGTTGTGAAAATCAACTTCCAGCACTGAAATTTAATTCTGCATTTAAAAATGTTTCTTAGTTTACAAATATTTAATAACATATACATATGTTACTTAATATATGTATATATTATATGTATATATATACAAACACATATATGCACATTAATTTCAATATGTAATATTAAAATAAACATATACAGATATATATACACATATATACACATTTATATATTTATATATGTTCATTTATATATGTAAACACAATAAGAGTGATATTTTCCCTTAGAAGTATAATTTCGGGGATTGTAAAAATGATTTTTACCCTGAAAAATCTCTTAATAAAATGCCTGAATTTCTTTTCTCAATGCCACATTTCTTTATGTTACAAATTTGTGTTTTAAAGACAAGTGCTCAAAGCAATAACACCAACTTAAAGAGATGTCAGTAATTGTTTGCATGGAATTTATGAAGTTACTTTTTATATTAATAGACAAGAATCAAGACAAGAGAGTGTGAGAGGGGTGGATTCTTATTATGTTTGAAGTTCAGGAATGTGACCTGGTTGGGGCACAGGAATCCAGGGACCTAGCATGTTGGCTATAATTTGATTTCAACTAGGCCTCTTGGTAAATAAATCCAAAGGTGGAAAACAAGGAACTGATAAGGGAGGTAAGGTTCTTAAGTTGTAATTTTCCTTTTCTATATATCGATGTTAATATTTCACCACTGTCTGGAACTTCAAAATTTAGGGCTATTCTTCGATTCTTTGTTTTTTTCTGGTGAGAATGAGCTGGGGTAAATTTTTGGTGTCTGAAGGCTATAGTCCCATCTCTTTTCATGGCATTCAATCCTATTCTTTGTCTTGTCCTAAATTAGCATTTCAGCGTTATTATTTGTGAGAGATCAGAAGTCCAGTGACATATAAGTACCAGGTATTTTTACAACAATATTTGGCTTTGCTGTTGCCCAACACTGACCTCTTTGCTTGTTTATCTTCTGCCTATTTGCTTATTTACAAGAGAAAAGACTTTCTTGCTGTTCTCTCAGCCTGAAATCACTTTAATTTCATTTAGTTTTTTCCTTCCCTAACAGAATATTTGAAATATTTTCAGTCTTAGATCACATTTCTAATGTTTTCAAAGTATTAGTGTTTTCTTTTTCTTATTATATAATCTTCTATTATCATGCCATTCTCCCTTGTATGGCAATAAAATGTTTGTTTACCTGTATCTGCTACACACTGTACACTCAATCGTGGCAGAGAATTTGTCTTAATTTCAGTTCCCTTAATACAATACATTTTCTGGAATTACATCTTCTCCAAGCATGCGCATGTAATTTCCCATTTGGAGAGGTTTGCCATTTGATCTACCAGGGGGCTGTGGTGCCTTGCTCCCTCTGATGTCTGTCTGCAGTACTGAAGGTTTTGCTGCTATAAGCCACTGGGTCCTCTTTCATTCTCAGCCACCCTCGGAGTGTCCAAACTATGTTTGGAGTCAAGCAAGACAAAAACCACACCCTCAAGGATGTTTCTTGAAAAACCAGAATGTTGAATGAGTGTTCTCCTCTTCTCTTTCCCTCCAATGGGAGAAACCACAATTGGGCTTCTCCTGATTGTGCTAGGTTGGTGAAAGAACTAAAATTGTTGAAATAAAACAGCTTTTCTTACTCATTTTTTGCACCAATGGTCTTGACTTTTAGCTTTTCGGGAACTGTGACTCCCTAACTGGTTTCTAGATTTCTCATACAAGCTTTGTGGACTATATATTGTATATCGTTAACTCTGTGGGGGAATGAAGTCTTGGACTTTATATTCTGCCATCTTGCTGACATCACGCCAGTTTTTTTGAATTTTATTCTTAGTGGACATGTTTAGGATAGAGGAACAAAAAGATTTGTTCTACTTATATAAGCTAATGGGTCCGAAGGAAGAGTGGCAAACTCTGGAAGGAATAATGGAATGGTAGCAAACCATTTCTAAGTGCAAAGTAATGACAGTATAATACAATGCACTAAATTAATAAAGCCTGCATTTATTACTTTGTTACATTTTGATATAAATACCCATCGAGTTGAATATAACTGCAAACATTAAAAGAAACAAAAACAAGGCATCTTTAAGAAATAATCTCAGTGGAGTACCTTCAATTTCTTATAATTTCTTGTAGAATTTCCTCATTCAGACCCTGATGTTTTTCTGTATCACAAGTTTTATATTATCCTGCTGGTGTCTCTTATCCATCACAATCATTGTAGAAAATTCCAGAGAGTCATTTTTTTCTTAAGTTAGATCCAAAATCAGCATGAAAACTTTTCTGTTATTAATGATTTAAAAATTTTGTGACCTCGACATTGCTATTAAACATTCTCTTTAAATTAGAATACTAATATGCTCTAAAATTAAGTTTGCTCTTCCTTCCATGGGAGAATGAGAGATTAGAATATGTTCTGTAACTCTAGCTCTGATCTATGGGTCAGCACTTTTTAGCTTTCTCTCATTCTTTTGGCTATTCTTTGATTATCACCTTTACTCCATTCTCTTTACCCCACCTACACTCTATTGGACTTTTACACAAAGTTATACCTACGGTGTATATGTAGTAAAATTATAGGGTCATAAGATACATTCATTTTCCACCTCTCTACATTTCCATAAAGAGTTCCTTAATGATTATATGATTTTAAGCCCTCCAAAACAGTATATGAAAGATCCTCTTTCTACAACCTTTATCAAAACTTAACCAAGATTTTTAATATTCAAACCAATAGTTTTGATATGGCATGCTTTTTATTTCTTTAAATATAGAGAGATTGAGCGTTTTAAAAAATATGCTTCTGATAGACATACTTTCAAGATGGCCTCAAAGAATCCTATCCCTCGGTGTACACATGCTGATATAACCTTTGTGTGAGTGAAACCTGTGCGTGCGAGCAGATATCACTTCTGTGATTATGTTATGCTATTGGCAAAGGATATTTGTGTAGATATAATTAAGGTCAAGGATTTTTTTTCCAGATGTAATTAACATCCTTAATCAATTGGCATTGTCTTAGGGAGATCATTTGGGTGGGACTTAATTAGGGGAGGACTCTTTAAAAAGGAGAAATTCAAAGCCAGTCATATTCTCCTGTTGGTTTTGAACACATACTCAGCTGTGTTGTGAGAGCAGGAAGTCCTGAGTCAAAAAACAGAGAGCAGCCTCCAGAAGCTGAGAATAGCCTGCAATTAACAAATAAGAAAGTGGGGACTTTCCTGCAAGGAACTGAATTCTTCTAAACAAAATGAACGATCTGGGAAGAGGACCCTAAGCTCCAGATGAGACCTGTAGCTCAGCTGACTTTTTGATTTCAGCCTGGGAGAGCCTGAGCAGAGTCTTCAGCTAACCTGTACCTGGATGTCTGAGCTCTGAGACCTACAAGATAATAAATGTTTTTTTAGTTGCCACATTTCTGAAAACTTATTATACAGCAAAGGAAAACTATTATAATTGTTTTTTAGTTAAGTAGATTCTACCTTCCGTGAATTACTAGCTAAAGTCTTTTGCTAATATTTTGATTATCTTTTGCAGTTCTTTATAAATTTGCAATATTAATCTTTTGCCTGTTTTATATGAGGTAAATTATTTCAGTGGTTTTATTTTAATAATGATCATTTCATACATAATTTTAGTCATATGAATACAATTGAGCAATTGATTTTTATATGATTGTGTTCCTTGACTTGGCTTAAAAAACTGCACCCTATGATAGGCCAAAATATCTCTCTGAAAGAATCTCACAAGCATAATGTTTATTGATATAACAAATCACAGATATATACATATTTAAATCAACACCAAGGGAGTACACATTTTGAAAATCTGTGAAATTATAACATCCTGTTTCTCAAGGAAAAATAACAAATAAGAAAGTGTGAATTTCCAAAGAAATAATATATACAACAAACTCCTCTCACACTCTCCATTTTGCTGAAGACTGTTAAACATGGATTCTTGCCCACTGAGGCACAGCAGGATAAAAATTAAAGGATGTTTAACAGGTGTCTCTAGGGCTGTCCACCATTACTGTCAACCAAGATGTTCCAAACAGTTCCTCTCAGACTATGTTCATTAATGAATAGGATGATGTCTAAAACCATATGGGAATCTGTACTTGCCTTAATTAAAATTAATTGCCCCATGAATGATTAATGCTTAGTCTGAATTTTTTATAGTTTCTATATTACTGAGATACCAAACAATGGAACTCATCTACATTTTATGTTACTTTTTCGGTCCCTATTAAAAATATAATTAAGTACTGCATCTGTTTTGTTTTACTAAATATGACTAATTGCTCATCTTTAAGCATTAAATATTTACTGCAGAAATTTACCTGAAGAAATTTTTGGCAACTCTAGTAATTTATATTTTGCTTGGAACCATGTATAATAACTATCTGATACTATAGAATTGGCTTATTTATTTGTCAATAAGAAGGCATATGTATATTCTTCAATCAATTTTGGATAATCGAAAAAATAAAAGATATAAAATACATGTAAATATTTAAACAAAAGCAATCTTTCAAAAATATTGAATTTTTTCTTCTGTGATATAACCTTTAAAAATTATCATTTCTATGTGTGCTTGGTAAAATAATTATTTTCTAAAAATATTTATGCTATGTTCAAGAGATTATGCCTTCCAAATTAGTAAATTTATTAGAAAGTTCTTATTCTGGGAAAGGTATCATAACAATCACCTAGCCTTACAAAGTAATATTCATGATTACAAAGAAAATTCATAACAGAGCCTGAACTGAGTTTTATTTCCCTTAAGAGACACAGTCTCCTTATCACAGAGCTATAGTGGCCATTAAACTTGCAAAATACTAATTGGTTCTAGGAGTTAAAATTTTGGCCAATTAGTGGTAAATGTCTTCTCAAATACATTTTAAGCAAATCGTATTATTTAAGTAAACTGGTCAAATATACTACATTGGCTCATTAGTTCAATGCTCTCAAACTCAGTCAACCAATTTAGATTATAGCTCATTTATAAGAAAGCTAATAGACCAAGATTTGAGTTTACTTGAGCATGTGAATTTTGTACACAGACAAACTCAGCCCCCATCATCTGTTTTTACTAATGTGTACCAACGTTGGTGATCAAAATGACATCAAAGAAGAAACAAAATATAACTCATAATCTTTCATGAGAAATCCATATATCATGTTTAAGAAGGATGGGTCAATAACTTACTTAAGGAAGAATTGACACAATTTCTAATGTATCTTCTTATTTTAATTTTTATTAAATAATAAATAAATTAATTTACAGAATAAATACATGATTTAGTAAAAAAAAAATTACATGGTTTATAATCATAAAAAGTAGTCCCCTGTTCCCAAATCCTCATCCTTACTGTCCTACTCTAGAAGCATGCACTTTTAAGTCATTTAGCTAATTTGTCTTAGTATTTACCTCAACATTTCTAAATGATTTTCTCCAAGTTTTCTCAACTTTAGGTATTTCTATATTCAAGAATACTTTAGCTTGCTTATACTTCTCCCCACCCCCAACCCCCCCCCAAAAAAATTACAAATTTATGAAAAAATGCCCTCCCTGTAATTCTCTCAGAAATTTTACATTAAAAAATTTAGTCAAATCCATAATCTGTTTATGTTATGGTAATTCAAATACTGTTATTCAGTGTGACAGGTGGAGTAGCTTCTAAAGGTGTTCCCTCAAGACTCCTGTCATTCTGTTATTCAGTCAGTCACTAATCTAACTACTGCAGACAAAATTAAAGTTGCTAATCAGCTGACCCTAAAATAGGGAGATTATACTGGAGTATCAGGAAAGCCACACATAATGGCATGCACCCTTAGAAAAAGATGAGAAAGGCAGAAGAACCACTCAAAGGAATATAGCAGAAAAGAAGACAGGACGAATGAGGCAGAAGTGAACAGAAAGATTTGAACTGTGGGTTGACTCTCTCTTATTTCTGGATTTGGACACAAAAGGACTGGGAGCCAAGGAATGCGGGTGGCCTCTTCAAAGCTGAGAATGGATCCTGAAAAAGCCATCAAGAAAGCAAAGACCTCAATGCTGCAAGCAGCATAGAACTAAATTCTGCCAAAAATCTGACTGAACCTAGAAGCATATTGTTTCCCATGTCTTCCAGATTAAGGGTTCAGACTAGCCAACATCTTCATTTTAGCACAAAGAAATCCTAAACAGATTTTTTGGGTTTTCATCTAGTCCACTCACTTGATGACTCATCTACAGAACCATGACATAATAAAAGGGTATTGTTGTTTTGAGTGGGTGAGTTTGTGGTGATTTGTTAAATAGCAATCGAAACCTGATACATTTATCATTGAGATACATAATACAGTATAATAAATTTCATCTACTAAACCATATGAACACAGATCACACTTCACACTTGCCATACAGGAATCACCATGACCATCTCCTTTATCTTGTTCCTGTGATGGATCCACTGTTTCCCAGGATCCCAGATCTTCCTCTTATTTTTGTGGAGAGTACCCTTTAATAGGAGAGAGAGAGAGAGAGAGAGAGAGAGAGAGAAGTGAAAAAACTTCATTTTTGAAACTGGCTGAAAATAATTTCAGATCAAAACTTGATAAATAATTTGTTTGAAATATTGTCTAGATATAAAATTCTAGCTTGGAAACAATTTCTCTGCAACATTTTGAAAAGCAATGTCCAGCCTGGTTCAAAAGTTCAGTGCCATTTTAATGCCAGTTTCTTTATATGAAACCTTTTTTTTTTCACTCTCTCTAGAAGCTTTTCTTCTTTCAGTAGGTCATTCTTTTTATCCTTAGTATTTGAAAAATTCCTGTGCTGTACCTTACTGTGTTTACTTTTTTTCATTTAGTGTGATTACTAGTTGGTTACCTCTTTAAATATGGAAATTTATGTTTATTCATTCTTGGAAAATGTTTTTAAAATTATTTCTTTTATAATTTTTCCTCTCGTGTTCTCTGTTCTCACTTTTTCGCTTAATGAGAAATGGAGTGGACTAGTTTAATGCACTAAAATACTTAAACATTTTCTCTTCTATTATGTATTTTTATCTTTTCTGTTTTCTTGGAGATTTTTCTCAAACTTATCTTTAAAATCCTCCTTTGACATTTATATTTCTGCTATAATCTTTTTAATCTCCAGGCATACCGTGTGCATATTTCTAAGATTTCTTATTTTCTGAATGCTTCTTTTATACAAAATCCTGTTTTTGTTTTATGGTCAAAATTTATTCTCCTGTATCTCTAAAGAGATATTATAATTTATTGTGCTGAATTTGTCTTTTATTCTCTTTGATTTTCCCCTTCCTATAGCAATAATTGTATAATTTTCTATAAAAACAATGGAAACTATTGCAGCCTCTTTTGCTTTCATGGTTGATAGAAGCATATTTTCGAGTATTCATACTTGAAATGCATAAAATATATCCTTATGTAGTCATTATTGTTTATAAGGAAAAAAACATACAAATTTTGATAAATTTTATTTACACAATTTATATTTTTTTTTAAAAAAAAAATATATAATATAATTATAACCGACTCTGAGTCCCTCTCAAGAAGGCCATACAAGTGAGACATCCTTAAGATTAAGCTTTTTAAGCTTCATACTGACTCAACTGCTGCAACAAGTTTGCTTTGGGTACCCATCCGGGAAACTGATTGGAAATATGGATTTTTGCCTTTGAAAGCCTGTGAAATAGATCACAATTGAACATTAAATAAATAAACTTCAAGTGAACCCTGTACTTAAATCTGAGATTCACTCTGCTATGCAACACAGATCGGATCTGGCTGCATTATTCAACACAGCCCATCAGAGGTTAAGCGATAAGATAAAACTTCAACATTATAGTGACGTTTTAAACTCGAAGTTAACCTATTCTCATTGTGAAATATACAGGAAAAAATTAAATTTAAACATTAAATTCTCTTTTAAATTAAAAAGCAGATAAATAAATACTTCTTAAAGCCTAAATCGTGTTACCTCATGCTGAAGAGTTGAACTTCAATGCAAGTAAAAGCAAAGAGCTACCTTTCCCAAATTCTATTTCTACTAATCTCATTTAGAAGGTTTTCAAACCCTCAGGTAGAAATGGGCTTCCTCTGGGATGTGCAACTTGGACTATTTTTCACTGAGAAGGGCACAGTTAATTCAAGAAAGCCACTGTTGTGCTAAATCAAGGCCCGGCCTCTCACAAACTTCACTTGAATTGAGTGGAAATAGTTAATAGCTTCTAGGATGTTGTTAAGCACTAGCCATGTATACAGCCCATTTAGAAAACAAGTAGATTCCTTGTTCTTAGAGCAGTAATTTAAGGCAGAATTATGTTCTCAGAACTCAATAGTTACAGTTACCAAAATGTGAAACAGTGATTCAGTTTAATCTGAGTGTAAGAAGGTAGTTTAAAAAAAAAAAAATGTAAGTTTCAGCTTCGGCAATCAATCAATGTATGCCAGTTGCCTAGAGTCCAAGACAGACTTTCACTCAGTTTTGGAACTTTCTCATTTTGTATTTACTATATCATTCTGGGGAGGTGTGACATAGAGTGGTAAACCTATATGTAAAAATCAGCTTCAATGTCAGAGGGTTATATTCAAATTGTTGGTATATTTTTGCAAAGTTTAGAATATGTTATTAATTGCAACCTTAGGCCCCCAGTCTTACTGCAGCTGTCATCCTTTCCCACAGAGCCTGTTCAAAACTCATAGTCCATTTTCCCTGTGAGGTCTATGCGTTATGGCACTCTAATGTTGCTTTTTTTGTTTGTTAGGATGCTCTAGTGATACAGCATCCACACTCTTCTCTTAGAGGACATTTTTATTAATATGCCACAGTGTCTATTCCTACTACCTTTTGCCATAGAATGGTTTGGGCTATAGTAAACTGTCTGTTGGGAAATATAATTAATTTTCAGAAGAGAATATAGGGCTGACTGCCAGTCTTAACACTAATAACCTATATTGCTTTGCAGCACATGTGAAAATCAACAACTTAAATCAACAATTTTAAAAAAATAGCAAATATTGTTCCGTGCATCAGTACTTCAAAATATCTAATCCTGCTTCAGCCTAGACTGAAATACCAGAGAATAATGCAAGTTCACTTTCTAAAGAAAATGAGGAGAAAACATTTTCATTGACAATTCCTGTTTTCAACTCACCATTCTAAAAAAGCCACCTCTTCTATCCTGGGAAACAGGGTAAAAAAAAGGGTTCAGAAAGACAAAGTACTATTTTCATAAAACTCTCCACTAGGAAGACAGTGTAAGGAATGGTGAAGAAACAAAAATCCTGTAAGTTGTCTTCTGATGCCGAGTAATTTATTCACATTTAAGAAGGTGTCCAAAAGTTGAATGGATGCTCTGTGACAATGTTGTTTCTTTTGTACAGTGTCTCAATCATTTTATCATAGGAAACACAAATTACTTGATTTTTTTTTTTTTTTTTAGCCATTTTTCTCAGGTTAGTTTATTGCTCCTGAATGTATTTTTCTAGTTTCTTATCTTGAACATACTGTTGCATGTCATTGATCTGGGATATGAGAAAGAAAAATAAAATGAGATTCTCATTATTCAGAAGACAAGCCCACGTTTCACTCTTATGCATTAATGTCACTCTCCGTGGTGATACCAGATGTCACCGCTGAGTATGGGGTATCTCTAGTTTAAATTAACGAAAGAACAAATTATTCCCCTCCCTTGTCAGAAGAGGGGTAGGTGTTTGACATCATGAGGAAAAGGAAATGTTTTGAAATTTAATTAAATTATATACTTTCAATTAATCCTACTCTTTCCACCCTCTCTACGTTCACTACTTTCACCTTCAGAGGTATGGATGTCTCCAAATCTGGAGGCTTTTGAAGCTTCAAAAGCAAAATTTCTTGCTTACCTACTCCTGCATTACAGGCAGTTGAACTTGATCATCTTATGTTCTATTAAGTCTATTACCACTTTCCATTTTTTTATAGTTTTATTGACATTTCTAATCCAGTGTATACCTTCATAATATTCTTCTGTTCTTTTCAGACTTAAAACTTTGTTTTTATTTTATCACCATCACTTTTAAAGTTTTTTTTTTTTTTTTTTTTTTTTTGGTATGGAAACAAGATGACACTTTCATTCAAACTATTATGTGCATTCTGAACTGAATTGCGTGCTCCCAAAATTTACAGGCCCAGCCCTAACCCCAGTATGACTATATTTGGAGATAGGAACTTTAAGGTGAAAATTAAGGTTAAATGAGGCCAAAAATGTGGGGCCGGCCCTAATCCAATAGGAATGGCGTCTTTATAATAGACAAAGAGACAGAGGAGAGGTGATGCGAGGACACGGGGAGAAGGTGGCTGTCTGCAAGACGAGAACAGAAACTTTTTCAGAGACCCACTCTGCTGGCACTTTAGTCTTGTACTTGCAGCCTATAAAACTATGAGTAAAGAACTTTCTGTTGTGTAAGTCACCTAGTCTGTGGTATTTTGTTATGGAAACCCTAGCAGAATAATGCAATGGGTTATTGGATATGACTTTATATATCTTAATAAATTTAATATCGCACAATTGTGACAAACAGATCCTTCTCAGTCATAACTGAGGACTTTTTCCATCCCATTCAGGATGCCATAAAGGATTTAGGAGACTAGAAAATTTATAAAGGACCTTCCGTATTGTGGTCAGCACTCTTCAGTTTTTTTGCTTCTTTGTCTACTCTACACCCTCCCCTGATGGCGTGCTGTTCTTTGCCTTTAGTACTTGTTTACAGGTCATTGACAAGACCACCTTAAAACACGTGACTCACTTCTCCAAAGGTCACCCTGCAGGCATCCCTTCCAGATGTCCTGATCTGGTCCAGAGACCCAGCGAAGTAATGGGTTAGGGCCCCCCTCCTGGGATCCTCGGAGTCCTAAGCTCGCTCTTGGTTATGGGGCTCTAACCCTTCTCTTCTAACATTTACCTCTTTTCTTTCCCCTTCTCATTTACCACCTCTTTATGTCAATTGTGTCAGCTAGAACAATACTGAAAAAGTGATTATGTCAGAGTTTGTATGGTTTCAATGACTTCTGTAGATTTTGTTTTACTTATATTTTACTTCGACCAACATGATTTTTTATTAATTAAACCGCATTTTTAAATTATGGATTTTTGTACTCCCTTGACAAATTTGTGGATCTGGCAATATGAACTAGTCAAAAATCTACCAGAGAGGAGTAGAATTGGCTAATTTTATGTGAACTAGGAGCATTTCCTTCATACCATGAATGCATGCACACTTACAGTCAATCTGCCTCTCTTATGTATAGTGTCCTATGTCATCTGCATACACCTTTAGATTTATGAAGTAATATTTTTTTTATCAAACAAAAATGTAGAGGGCTGCCACCAAATATTGTGAAGACTGGGCACTAAATAACTATAAGTGATATAATTCACATAGATTATTAAATATACGACACTGCCCAGTTTTGTGTATTATACAATTGTATGTAGTAATCTTTGGATCTAGTTTTCCTCTGTCAAAATCTACTCTTGCCTTGAAACACAAATATTCATATTTATTTTTTTGGAAATGGCAGTGGGAAGGAGTACCAGGACAACAAAACAAAAATTAATATCTCAATAAATTGTCCTGTCACAGTAATGTATAAGGAAGAACACAATATATTGTCTTTGAGGATAAAATATTTAACAAAAACCTTGCAAAAGACAATATAGCTGTAATATTACATGAGGCCGTTATGGAATTATCTAGAAGGAAATGAAAATAAAACATCAAAAATTATGATAATCAATATACTAAAGAAGTCAAAGGTCAGAATTCTTAATCTTCCTAGGATGCATTGCATTTATTTATTAAAGGAGGGATTAAACTAAGTGTTTACCGAGAACTCATGTTATGTTTAGATTCTTTGATTATAGAAAGTAATGCAAACTCTTTCAATTTCTAACTCCCAAGGAATGTAACATTGACAAGTGAACGCTCCTTTTATGGTTGTTTTTAAAAGAAGCTTTCAGCGGAATGATGTTTGTGCTCAGAGCAATCTTATACTGACTTATTTTACTTGTATTATTCTCATTTGCGATAGAAGAATCTTTGGTTTGATTTTTTTTTTTTCCTAGAAACCACTGCAGATTTAATTTCCCTCTAAGCAGTAGAGTAATAAAGCACTCTCCTTCACCCCACAGCTTGAAAAGATTGAGAGTTTTAATGGGGAAAACATTCAGTGCAGGTAAGGAAAGCCCCAGAGGTTCAAGAAAAGGAGCCCTGAACTTAGTAAGTAAGAGAGATATAACCGAGATATAAGTTCTACTATTTGGCTTCCAGGGAAAATCTATTCTTTCTACATTCTCAGTTCTCCCTCCCATCTTTTATTTTCAATCTCGTTTCCATTTCCCTGAATCCTTATCTATTCAGTACTCAGTGGACCAAGAAAAAGAGCTAGCCACTGTTGCTTTCCCTCCCTCTAAGTCTCTCTCTTCAGATTATCTTTTTAAAAAAACATTATAAATACATTCTTTGAAAGGACATTACACTTCTAAAAGTTTTCAGAAATAAATTAAAATTATTATTGTTCAACATCTTAAAGGGTGATTAAAACACATTTTGATGCACTGGCTTTCACAGTCATCGTTAATTTTGTCAATACTTATTGGTCACCCATTACAAAATTTAGAGCAGCAGGAAAAGAAGAAAAAAAGCACTACGAAATCTCATGTCCACCAAGAAAAAAAGCCGGCGCGAAAAGACATCATGTTGAGGAGATCCCAGTAATGTCTCTTTCTTTGGACCATATGTTCTGATAGAACTAAAAATACAAACAACAAATTATGTCAGAGAGTCTATTCAAGAGTTATGAGTTCAGAGGAACTCCCTAGAATCCACATGAAAGTCCAGTGAAAAAAGTATTTTTCCATTACTAATGCTAGATTCCTCATGAATGAAGAGGACACTTTATTGCAAAGATTAATGAGACCACTCTTGATTTGATATTTATTTAATATGTTTACCTTTAAGTTCAATTTTGAATTTCAAATACAGTATAATTATACACCATCCTTTAGGGAAGCTAATTGGTTATCAATTTAATATAAAAACAAAAAATATAACAAAAATCTTACATTGTAGAAATTATATGAAGACCATATTTTTCATGGAAAATTTAATAGGGCACTGAGCAATTTCTACTTAGAGTTGTTAATCAATTTTGTTTTGTTTCTTTTCTGTAGATTTTATTGCTGCAGCATTTAAATCTTTTTCACTCCATTTCTGCAATCTAAAATCTTTCCCTTTTCCATATATACATATTTTTTGCTTGTTCTCTGTGCTTGCTATGCATCTTCCTGATGACTGGTTTGTGATTTCCACTTCTTCCAGGAAGCTTTTTATGAATACAGAACCCACTTTAGTGAGTGCATCTTGCTCTTTACTGTCATGCTATTTATGTTCTATCCTAATTGGCAAAGGCACGCTGTTTTGTATAAAGTCCCAGATGAGAATTCTTGGTACATAGGTTCAAATTTCTGCCCTATCACTTAAAATTCTGAAGCTTTCGTTTTCAATCTCTAAAATGAATTGAAAAACAATTTCGATTTTTATGTACGTCAAAACCTGAATGAGTGAAAAATATATTATTGTATAACATGTTAGTTGTGTGTAACTTTGTCTTAAAAAAAACACTGTAAACTATGAGAATAGGGACTGAGTTTTCTGAAATCCTTCCTAATGTTGGGCCTAAATTTGTGAACAATATTTGTGAACGATATTGCTGCTCAAAAATATATGATGGATCCGAAATAGAGTTGTGTAAAATAATTCTTCATCTTGGTTAATGCTGAATATATATTTTTTCTTTCTTAAACATGTAATAAATGGTAGGTGTTCATAGCCATTATAGCCATTATACAAAGTTATATAACTTGCAACTATTCTACCTTCCAGATTCCCTTTAGAAAGAGCATAACTTTGTAAAAATAGGGAGAGACATTTATGGAAGGTTATTTCTTGTGTATTCTATAAACTAACAATTCTCTCTTTACTCTTGATCTCGGAAATATGAACAAAGATAACTAAGAAAGAAAAATCTGTTTTCAAGGTCATAGGAAACATTTAGTTGAAAATTTTTTTATACTATTAGATGAAATTTCTATATGGTGCTATAAATGTCACTTCTAAAAATACTAATCCTAAACATTGTATATATAATATAGTTTCCCTGTCAATTTTCTTACTATGATAAAATACACCTAACAAAATTTACCCTCTTAACCATTTTTAAGTGTACAATGCAACGGTATTAAATACATTCATAATGTAGTACAATTATCACCACCATTCATCTCAATAACTCTTTTCATCTTGTAACTAAAACTTTATACCCATTAAATAGTAACTCCCTATTCCCTACTCTGCCCCATCCCCAAGCAACTACCATTCTATTTTTTGTTTCTATGATTTTGACTACTCTAAGTACCTCGTGTAAGTGGAATCTCATAATATTTCAAGTTTCGTGATAGGATTATTTCATTTAGGATAATATTCTCAAAGTTTATCAATATCATAACATATTGCAGAATTTCTTCCCTATTTAAGGCTGAATGATATTTGATTCTGTGTACCAAATTTGGTATATCTACTCATTTATCAATGGATACTTGGTTTGGTTCTGTGTTTTAGATATTGTGAATAACGCTTCTATGAACATGGGTGTACAAATATCTCTTCAAGCCTTTGCTTTCAATTCTTTAGGGTATGCACACAGAAAAGGAATTGCTGGCACCTAAAATTGTCTCCTACATATTAGTTTCCATAATTCCCTGTCTTTAGCTTTGTTCATAATATGATTATCTCTCTTGGGTTCTTAAAACAACCTTCCAACCTTGCTTCCAGAATTGCTTATCCTAACCCTGTCCACATACAGACAGAAGAATATTTCTGTAATATAAATTTGCTTATGTGTTTCCCTTAATTAGAATGATTACATAATATCCCATTGCCCTTAGAATAAAGTTCAGATTTTTTAAAGAGCTATATAAGCCCCTTGCATATCTATATGTTTCTATAGCATGCTCTATATTCCCTATTGTAACATCATAACTTATTCTCTTCAATTGTATACTATATGTCTCTCCTAACAGACTATAAGCTATATAAGGGCAGGGGCAACATTTGTTGCCCCATTCTGTGCCTAACTCATAGTGATCAATTAGCATTTATTTGTTTGATGAGTAAATAGCTATGATTAATGAACAAACTGGGAGACTGCAGAAACAGCTGCAGCATTTATATACTCCCAAGGGACTCCTGGAACTCGCAGAATTTTGCTTGACATAATTAAAATGCCCTGAGTTGACATCTGACTTCAACTTTTTTAATATATATTTTGAAAACATATTTTAATAACATAACAGAAAACTTTAGCATTATGTAAATACTGGTTTAATAGATTTTTTTCATTTAAAATTGTATTTTATGCAATACACAATTTCAACTCACTGTCACAAATGAAATTCAAATTTGTATTAATCCACTTCTAAAAAGATTTCAAGCTAATATAAGGTGATGCTTCTTGCCTGTAAAAGTTTTAGTTTCACAGGGCTATGTTCTTGGTCCTTGTTTTTTATGCAATTCCTGAATTTTTAGTATATTTTTGCTTTTGTTACTTTATAAAAATTCCTTGGAAAAATGAAATTGATAATGTCAGCAAGCATAGATCTGAGTATTATTATAGACTTATTCTTCTCTATTGGAATAGAAAGTCATATCTTTCAGGAGAACTGGGGGTCTCAGCCATATATAAATCTTGTTTGATAGAAGACAGTCATAGTATTCTCATTCTTTATGTCAAATAACAGTTTACACATAGTCATGTGACCCAGATAAATCCAAGAGATGTAATACAACATTTTCTAAAGGATTTATCGGAAAGTATACATTCTTCTTAAAAATAGACATAAGGTGCTGACATTCTTTTTTTTTTTTTTTTTCCTGACCTGTTTTACTGAAAGAAGACATGAGTTGGAAAATACTGCAGCCATCTTACTGATTAAGGGAAGTGCCGAGGAAATCACACATGGGCCCATAAAAAGCCACTACTTTGCTAAGGTGCTGAATAAAAAATGTCTATAGTGGACCCTACTTCTAGATTTCTTATATAAGTAGATACAATTGTTTCTCATTTTTTATACTTTTTTTAAAATCAGGGATTCTCTTGATGTTAGTGTTCATAAACTTACTGTAATTTAAACAAAGATGTAGATTACTAGATATGATAAATCTTGTGATAATCTAAACTCTAAAATTAGGAGCATAACTGAGCTGAGTCTATTAACTCTGGGTTCACATATGAAGGAAAACAATGTCAGATTAAAAACCATATGTAAATGTTAAAATAACATTAGTGTTTGCATTTAAAATCCAAAATATAGTTATAAATTTTATATTTTTCATTTTTTATAAATAGAAAATACATTCTAATAAATAAACACTTTCCACTAGCACATATATACTTGGAATTGCATAATTATATGAAAGTAGGAGACTATTATAAGTTCTTTTGATATATATATATATATATATATAGTTTTCGTGTAGCTAATTATATAAATATGTAATGTTTGAGTGAGAATTAATCACTCTTCCTTTTGCTTTTTATTTTCTATCATTTCACCAATGTTTATAAACTTACCTAAGTAGAAGATTTGTGCTATAGGTAATCTGATATTATATTATTAGACAGAATAAAACTGTTCTGTAGTCATCATGGTGTATATATGGATTCTGGATAATTTTGATATATCTGAGAATAACAAAGTGATGTATTTTTTTCTATAATGTATTCAAGATATGTAGGTTCCTAAGATCAAATGAAAAAATAAAAGAACTACTACTTTTTTTGCAAAGTCTATATATATTCAGAACATAAAACAATGGCAATTAGCACAAAGTTCCTTAAGCTATTTATTAAATCTTTGACTTTCTAATTCATATCATTTTTTAAAAATAGTACTTCTAACCAATGAGCATTATTATTGATTTCTGGTTTTAGTTTTGTTTTCTTTTTTCCCCAGTTTTATAATCATTATTCTTTTTATTTTTTAACCTGTGGGGAGAAAAGTGTATGTGTTCCTTCTTCTAACTGGGTTCTACATCTAAAGTTTAATAAGACCAAAAAAGAAGAAGCCTCGTTCATCTTGCTCCCCTCGGGTACTTCAATTCACAGAGTTGAAAGTAAGCTGTCTGATTTTTCTTTGGGGACCTTACTACACTAATGAGCACTCAGGTGTAATACACTAGAAAAAGTTTTGCAGGTCGAAATTGTTTGTTACTTATGGTGAGAATGAGCATGCTATCCCAGTGCAAAGTGATTTATTACAATTTTCTGCAATACCAGCAAAATGGTTTATACTTGCCAATTTTTGCTTTATGTGCAAAACTTTTTAAAACAGAAGTCTCTGTATTCTTGATATTAATTATGGTAGTATTTCCAAACAATATAAATCTGAAAAAAGTTTAGGTGTTCCTTAGAACAACTGTTCTTGAGGCAACATGACAGTGGTATGAATCTTTTGGTAGAAGGCTTTTTTACTTATTCATAAGCATACTTTAAAATATCCCAGAATACCACACAATCCTATGTACTAGAGATGATGGATTTACTTTGAAAATATGAATACATATAGAAGGACTTTCTATTAATGTGAATGACTTCAAATTGCTTTTACATCCACAGAAATATGTTGATATGCTATGACATGAAATAGTTTGTGAATCATTTAATTTTACACACATACATTTTTGAACTATATTTTTTATATTTCATAAGTTTTTAATATCACTTTTTAAAATTTTGGATTGGTCCTTGTACATTTTGTGTTTAAATACATATCTTGATTGTTGTAGTGGCCTTACTTATGTACAATAGCACACCTCATTTAATCATTTCTGTAAAATATATATATATATATATATATATAAAATACATATTGAAGTACAGATAATTTTGCCATTTTAAAGGTCTTATCATTCTTTCCTGGACAGTTCATCATGACAATGTTATAAAGTTTTGACTTTCATCAGAAGGAAGTTTCTCAAGGAGCATTCATAACGTTCTCTTCTCTCTGCATTAGGTAAAATTCTATCAACTGAATTATGATCAGTTTCCACTGTCTTTCAGTACCCAAAACACATGAAACTTGTAATTCAGCCAAAAAGAAGAGTCTCTTCATATTAAGATCCTTTGCTGACATAAGCTTCTCAATGGTTTATACTCTATTCCCAATAACTCTGAAGCTTCCTTTGGAAAAAAAATATACAAACATGGGATCCATAGACTTGCTAAATTAGAGTCACAGTTTTAACATCCCCCTCTCTGGGGTGATGACTGTGCAGCCTGCCTGGCATCAGTCCAGGGAACTACACTTGACAGCTCTAGTCTAACAGAACAGACTAGCTATTGGAGAGGCTCTCTCACCACTCTCAATAAGAAATAAGAGTGATGACATGGTTGCTCATCTTGGAGACCAAATTCTAAATGGGACATCAAGAAAGTCTGGTGCTGGTTCCAGTTCATACATTAACTAGGTCTGAGACCAGGACACTTTGTTCCATTTCTTTGGGCTTTGGCTTCCAGCCTGTGTAACTTGGGAATTGAACTAGATGATTTTCAGTCCCTTGAAAGGAAATTTGATGATACTTCAAAATGCTTTACTCTCTGAGAGGATTTCATACCAATAACGTTATTGCATCTATATTTGTGGGTTGTTGGGAACCATGTATTTTTTTTTTTGTCTCTTTTGTCCTCATTAGGTTTTGAATCATAAGAAAACATCATTGACACAGTACTTAGAGGAGGTGACTGTAATCCTTCTGAAGTCAGGATATTTATCTGTTTCATTCACATATTTCCTTGTCTAGAAAATGTCTAACATATTTCTAGATGCTCAGTAAATATTTGTTGAATAAATAAGTTAATGAATGAGTCATCACTTAGAGTTTCCTACTCACTAATAGTAAAGTCAGCCTTTTTCTTCAAGAGTTATTCTCATCCACAGATTGGAAAGAAATACTTTTAGGCAAATCTGAATGTGATCTCAGTAAATTTGTGTCATAGGATGAGAGTCTTTGTATCATATAGTCCATTAGATAATGATGATGACAATGAAGATTATCATGATAATGCTGCTAATGATGCTGATGTTGATGATCATAGGTAATACATAAAGGCATGTTCTAAACCATTTATTTCCTTACTACAATCCTATAAAGTAAGTTCTCTTCTTAATATCATTTTTGACAGAAGAAAAGACTGAAGGACAGACAAGTAATTTACACAACATCATAAAACTTTCCAGATCAAATACCTGTCAGTCTCTACTTCCATGAATCCCACTATCTCTCACTCTTTCTTTCTCTGTCTGTCTCTCTGTCTCTCTTACACACACACACACACACACACACACACACACACACACACACAACCTCAGATAAAATTCCACATGACTCTGTGATTAAGGAAGCATTACTGCATACCATATATATTGGCGTAACACCACTTTAAATGTCAGATATTGGAAAGGGAGTCAGAACTCATGATCTTTGCTTTAAGTCAAAGAAGGAATTCTTTCATTTTGGAGCACTCTATTTGTGATAACCAAACACCGTCAATCAACATGTTCTGCAATTCATCAATAAGAAAAGCAAAATTCACAAAATGTTCACAACAATAGAAAGTATAGTTCTCTTTCACCTTTTGCAATGAATGTATCTTTATCCAGAACTTGCCATTTTTTTGAAATTTATATGATGCATTAATTATATAAAAGATTGTCTTAGAATAAAAAGTATGAGGCACAGCAGAACTCAGTGATTAATGAGAGTCCTTTGTACTAGTTTTCTAAGGCTTCTTTAACAAAGTACCTCACACTGGGAGGCTTATAATATTGGAAATTATTCTCTCACAGTTCTTGAGGCTAGAAGTCATCAGAAATTAAGGTTTTGGCAGAGTTGGTTTTTTTCTGAGGGCTCTGAGGGAGAATCTGTTCTGCGGCTCCCCCAGAGTCTCGTGATTACCAGCAATCTCTGGAATCCCTTGGCTCACAGATGCATTACCCCAATCTCTGCCTCTGTTTTCACATGCTGTTCTCCCTGTGTGTTTCTGTGTCCAAATTCCCCTCTTCTAAAACAATGCTAGTCATATTGAATAAGGTCACCCTAATGACCTCATCTTATATTAATTAAAACTGCAAAGACTACTTTGAAATAAGGTCACAGTCACATGCATTGTGATTTAGGAATTGAACATAATCTTTGGGTGGACACGATTCAACCCATAACACTATTTTCACAAATTAAACATTTTTTTTCCTCAAGTAATACTAAAATCTAATTTGACCACATGTTCAAAATATTCATTTTTTTAAAATTACTCTTTATCACATGGTTAATACGTGCCATGCATTTTACTGCACAATTTACCTATATCAGCTCATGAAATTTTTGCTACAAGTTTTAACAGTAGGGATTTGGACCAAGGAAGTCTGGCTACAAAACCTGCCCACTGGCCTTATACTGTCTTCTTCTTTTAGTCTCATACTCCTGCATATTTTCTCTTCTTCCTTTCTTTTCTCTCACTTGGCTATCTCAGAATTCTTCTAATCTGTCTTGCAGATCGTTCTCTGTGTTGCGTCCATATACATTCCAGACATCCTTCCTCATTGCTCAGAACTAACGCAAGTGATATTATTTTTTGATTGCCAAGATTTTAGGAATGAAACTTAGGCTAGCCTGCTAAAATATACATGAATGGTAATAGATGTATGGGTTACCCTTTCTAGGTCTGAATGTTAAAAGCTGGAATCTTTTATATATATAATACTTAACTATAAGGGCTAGAATTATTTTAGTATAAATTTAGAGGTTTGAATTTCAAAAGGTTTGGTAATGAATCTATGCTCTACCATAAAGTAGCTGGCACATTGAGTCATATTTAATTTCTTTAAAATAGGGATGTCTATGTACATATATATACATACGTATTTATATATGGATTTATATGGATGTGTATATATACGTATATGTGTGTGTGTATATATGTGTGTGTATGTGTACATATATCTCTCTATATATATGCATATATATGTAAAGCAAGTTAATCTTATCATTCCCTTTTAACAGATTAAAATCTGAGATAGATGAAGTTTGGGTAACTTGGTCCAGTTCACACATACAAACAGAAGCTGTCTTGAGCCTGCATTGGACTAAACCATACTAACTTTTGGAAAATTATAAGAATTAAATAGATAATACGTTATAAATCATCTCCCTGTGAGCCTTTTCTATGTTTTCCCATTTTTTCTTTAAACGTGTCTGATCGGCAATGAGAAGGCATATTCTAATTCTCAGTCATATTACAATTTTCCTAAAGACTTGCTTGCAGTTGCAAGTCGAGATATCAACATCACATACTCTTACCTTTGACAAATCCTCATAACCTCATATCAGAACTGATCCTAAAATAAAAACAAATGAAAAAATAAAAAATCATATTTAATGTTGCAATATACATTTAAAAATATGCTTGTTTCCTTTTTAAATAAAAAGCTAAGTAATTAGCATTTTGTGATCAATGTAAATAACAGTCTGCATCATATACATTTAAAAATGTCAATGGCCAACTCTATTAATCAGCTTGGGTTGTCATAACAAGATAGGCTAAATGGGTTAAGAAACAGAAGTATATTTCTCACAGTTCTTGAGACTGAGAAGTCCAAGATCAAGGTTCTGGCCAATCTGGTTACTGAGAGAGCCCTCTTCCTGGTTTTTAGACAGCTGCCTTTTTTCTATGCCTTACGTGACCCCTCCTTGATGCATTCAGAAAGAGAGAAAAAGAGACACAGAGAGAGAGAGATAGAGAGAGATAAAAAAAAGAGACAGATCTCTCTTCTTCCAAGCTCCCCCACCCTAAAGGATTGGGACTCTATCTTTATGACTTCATCTAAAGATAATTACCTCCTAAAAGCCCTGTCTCCAAATACGGCCCTATTGGGGGTTAGGGCTTCAAAATATGAATTTGTGAGGAATACAATTCAGTCTATCAACTAACTTAAAATGATTCATATTTAAATAATATGAGACCTGAAAAGTAGGAAAAATGTGGAGCAGAATTGAAAATGTACATAATGAATAAATTCTAATTTTATATTACATAGTAAGTCTTAACTCTTTTTATAATGATTAAAACATTAAACTTTCTTAGCTTGCCTTTAGATATCTGTACTTAGATTTGGATTTTCTCATAACATTAGGTAGAGATTGTTTTTTGCTATAGTCTCAAAAACTACAAAAGTTGTTGGCATAATCTTTTTATAATTAAATTCCCATTTATAGAAATTTTAGTGTTTGAATCAAAAGTGTTCTATTTCCATAAAACCTCAATATGCAGAATCTTATTATCCACATTACTACTCAAATGTTAAAAAGCTCAGACTGTGAAAACGTAGTTATATAGTCAATTTCCATTTAAGCAAAGAGCTTTAATAGAAGCATCCGAGGTGCTATTTACCTCATTAGTACTTTTCCATGTCTTCTTGAAAGGAAGCTTGTACCTTCCAGTTTTACGACTGTATTAAAACCAATTATAGAAGAGGTCAGTCAATTTTAGATCAAAACTCATTGTCAGTAAGTCAATTATCTTGGTCAAATTGCGCTTTCAAAGGCAGGTACTGTGCTTAGGGCACATGGAGCACGAACATCATATTCATTTTAGGAGCTTCAGAGCCTCCCTCTCAGTGTGACATTCTAGGCATATCAGGTGTTCCAGGCATCTCTTGGCCAGGAAATGCATATACTTTCTCTTTCACTTTTTATTCCTGTACCTCACTTCGTCAACATCTTCAGTAAAATGAGAAACATCAATTTAAATGCCCTAAATAAATAAATAAATAAATAATTCTTTGAATGATTTTTTGTTGTGTAGTTAACAGCCAAATAAGAACATGTTCTTTTTATATATAAAGATGTAATTTATAATAGCCTATTAACAAGGCATACTCTTTTACAATGTTATTTTATTCACGTACGTGGGAGTAATAAAATTACTTGGATCACCCTTCACTCTTTCATGTGTACATGTTTGCGTGTGTGTGTGTGTGTGTGTGTGTGTGTGTGTGTGTGTCAGAGAGAGAGAGAGAGATTTGTCTCTTTATGTGCCAAATACCATTTTAGGTTCTGAGATGTCAAGATGGACCAGCTCTTGCTCCCTTGGAAACCACTATCTTCCAGGGGTGACAGAGACATGTGCCAGAAACTATTAAACTATTGTTTTTTTTTTTTTTTTATGAGTTTCTCTATAATAAGAGAATAATATACTTTAGTAGCACAGAGAAGGGGATGATATATGCTCCTACGGAATAAGTAAAGGAGATCAAAGCCTTTAATAGAAAAGATGGCTTTGTAGTAAGAAATTAACTTTACCCAAAGAGAAGTCTGTCCTTTATCCCAGAATCTCGGGGATATCATTAAACCCTTGAAATTTCCCAAGTTATGGGAATGTCTTTGTTATGCATTGTCAGCACCTGGTGGTTTATGCCAACAAGCCGACTCAGATTGAGAGCTGGCTATGCCAGAAAGTACAACTGTGTTATTGGTCAGCTACTTGGACAATGATTCAGTCAACTGTGCCTATTTAATGAACCCACAGTAAAAACTACGGAGACCAAAGTTTAGGTGAGTCTGGGTTGGCAATACTCCATGCATATTATACATGGCAGAAGGGTCATGCATTCCTGAGGACTTGCCCCTGTGTGTCTTTTCTTTGGCTGGCTAGAATTTGCATCCTATAATCATAAGTATAACAGTGTATAACACTTTTCTGAGTTCCTGGAGTCATTTCACTGAACCTGAGGGTGACTGTGTAAACTATTGAATTTGTAGCCAGCTGGTCTGAAGTAAGGAAGCCTTGGGAAACTCCAGACTTGCAGATGGTGTCTAAACTAAAGATAGTCTTGTAGGGACCGTTTCCTCAGATAATCCATTTTGCCTAACTCGTGTCTATGGCATTTAATTTTAGTGAATAAATTTATGGATCTGGACACCTAGATGGACATTCACATGGAGAATGGGGAATCTCCCCAAGTTATAATTCACTCCAAGCTTGACATACCAAACCTCTAGGCTTTTGGAAGGAAGAGATTTATTTAGAGTAGTGCATCTTGTTTCACAGTCTTTTTTTTTTTTCTACACAGATTCATATTAGGTTATCATTAGAGTCATATAAAAACTAGAGGGGAAAAATAGAAATGTAGTAAATAAAAAATTTAAGAGATGTTTCAGTGAAATTGTATAAGTCCCTGAGACACAAACAAACAGCACTGGCTTGTGGCCATTATGGGCAGATGGAGTTGGGTTACCTCACTTACACATTTTGACCTCTTCTCATATGTCTTTTTTGTATTGCAGATCTTATAAAACTGAAAGTCAATTTTATGATTTCCTTACAACTAGAAGTCTTAAATGTAAGTTTGATATAGTTGTGTACATAGATCTTGTCTTGGAAATGAATCAAATGGGCAGAGAAGCCGGGTATGAGCTCTTCGTTATCCGGATGTTTAGCATAGTGGTATTGCAAGAAGCTGTGGTTGTGGCTTTCCCACCTTGTAGATTATACCAAAAATGGTTTGATTCTGGAGCCAACTACTGTAGTGACACTTATATTTAGCATAGGTAACATCCTGATCTTTTCTATATGATATGGTCCCTTGGGGTGCCCTACTAAGGTGAGCTTCGAAAAGTCATTCCCCTAGGAACTCTATGTAAGGTCAATCTGATTACACTAAATGAATCTGAATGTCAATTTTAACTTAATGCTTAACCTAGTTATATTTACAACTAAACCGTAATTGATAAACTATGATTACCTTCTAAGAGAAGGTATACAAAAAAAAAAAAAGAACCAAAAAACTGGAGACATGAAATCTCTAAATGAATATACTTAAGTTTGTTAGAAATGTAGAACCTCTGACCCAACCCTAGACCTAGTAATCAGAATCTGCATTTTAACAAGATCTCGAATGACTCTCAATTAGTACTTTTTTCCCCATCAGTAAAAGAGAGAAAGTAAAGAAGTAAAGAAAACAAATTGAGTGACAATTGCTAAGAAAACAAAACATGGAAAGGATGTATTACAAAATCTTGAAGGCAGGTTGGTACTTCCTTAAATACGTTTATCAGGATAGGGCTCTGAGAGGTGCTAACATTTGAACTGAGACTACAATGGTCTTAAAGATCCAGGCGTGAGAAGATCTGGAGAATAACTCAGACAGGTCTGTCAACTGCTAAGGCTTTGAAACAAGAGTGGTTTGACATATTCAAAATATAGAAAAGATATTGTGACTGAATAAAGAGGAAAGAGGAAATGAAAAAGTCAGAAAGGTAACCATGAACCTGACATGTAGGTTTGTTTCTGATATGAAAAGAGAACATTGATTTATACTAGCTTCAGTTGGAAGAACTATTAGTGGATTTTAATCAAACAAATAATATGATATAATTTAACTCTTAAAAGAGTGAACTATGCTGAATAGATATAGACCTGAATAACTAGAATCGGGGATTCTATATTAGTACACAT
The DNA here is from genome assembly GCF_014176215.1 of Rousettus aegyptiacus. Classification (NCBI taxonomy): domain Eukaryota; kingdom Metazoa; phylum Chordata; class Mammalia; order Chiroptera; family Pteropodidae; genus Rousettus; species Rousettus aegyptiacus. The sequence goes on from NW_023416285.1 coordinate 16,627,232, forward strand.
GCAAGAGATAAAGGTAAATTGAGCAATAGCAGTGGCAGTAGAGATAGGGAGAACTGGATACAGTCAACATTTTGTACATTATTTCAGCAGGAGTTGGTAATAGAAGGGGTATGATAGGTTGAGAGATGAATCAAAGACAGCTCTGAGGTTTGGGGTTTAGCCAACTGGTAGGATGATTGTGATATTATGGAGATGAAGAAGGCAAGAATAAGAAAGGATTAATTTTGGGTTTACTAAGAACTCCATTTTTATACATGCAAAGTTTAAGATATTTGCTAGATCTACAAATGCATATAGTAAATAGAAAGCTTGGAATGAGGCTCAAATTTAGGAAAGAAGTCAGAGCTACAGATGAAATTTGATGCTCATCTGTACTCAGCTTGTATTCAAAGCCAGAGGCCAAGATGAAACTTCCTAGTAAAAAAAAATATGTATTATATATATGTGTGTGTGTGTGTGTGTGTGTGTGTGTGTGTGTGTCTCATTGGGTTTCTCTTGTATCCACCGAATGCGTAAACAAGGAAGAGACAGCAACAGTGGAAACTAAGAGAAAGATTAGTGAAATTGGAATAAAAGAATATATGGTATCTCATTCAAGAGATAAGGGACTTGATTAACACTGTCAAGAGCTGATAAAATTTGAGATAGAAGAGAAGAGCAGTTACCTTTACTTTTGGCAAAATTGAGATCACTGATAATGTTACCAAGAGAATGTTTGATGGACTGATAGAAATGGAAGCCTCAGTAAAGTGGGAAGAAAGAAATACAAGCAGCAAATATTGAGAGGTTTTACTAAGAAGGGGACAACAAAATTGGGGCAGTTATTGGAGCAGAACATAGTCCTGAAGTTCAAGTTTCCATTTAGTTTTATTTTGTCTGTGAGATAGTAGAGAATGTTTGCATGATGGCAAAATATTATTATAACAAAGAGAATGCATACATTAATTGCAAAGTAAAATCTCTAACAAATTACAAAAAATAATAGGGTGTGAAACTAAGAAGATGGATTTTTTTTTTTGATAGAGCAAAGACTTCTTATGTTTTTTTTTTATTGTAATATAAAGGAACATAGAGCATATGCATATACACAGAAGTATGTTTTTATATGGTAGAAAAATGAGGGATTTCTTATTTTTTCAACTGATTAAGGAAAGGTAAATGTCAGGAGTTTTTGAATGAACATGTAGCCTGGCTTTTACTGAGGTAACTGAGGCAAACTAAAAAATGAAGCATAATGGAATTGGTACTATTACTCTTTTGAAGGAAGAGGGCCAAGTAGTTCAAGCTACAGTCCAGACTGTTTAGCTTAAACTTATTGGAAATGTAGGCAGCATTTCTCTTTACCTAAAGATGGTATTATGGACATGATTTTAAAAGTCTTATTTGAATCTAGATGTAGCCAAATGACTAACATCTGGCAAATTAGACAATGACTTCTGATACCCAGATTTGGACCATACTCTACAGGTTAAGGGCATAATCTTCACAAGACTGTCTTCACCTTACTTCAGATGCTAGATACAGCCTCAGGGGTCCCCATTTCTGACAAATGGCTACAAACTTGAGGGTCTCACTATCTACTCAGGTTCAATAAATTTCTAGAATGACTCACAGAAGTTAAGCTAGCACTATACTTATGATTAATTTTATTATAGCAAAATTAACAAATCAAAACCAGCCCAAAAGAGAGATGCATAGGATTTGGACTGAAAAGATATATAATCTGTAGCTTAATTGTGCTCAAGATGGATTAGTCTCCCAAAATATCAATATGTGGCAATATGCAGAGTATTGACAACCAAAAGACACCCAAGTTTCAATGTCCTGAGTTTTTATTGCGGTCTCATTACAAAAGCATGATCGATGAATCATTATCCATATGGTTGATTTCAATCTCCAGTCCTCTCCTCTTCCTGGAGTTCAGGCTGCTGTCACATGGCTCAAAGACCCAACTCTCAGATTACATGTTTTGTTGTTCTGTTGTAGACAGCCCCCATCCAGAGTCATCTCATTAGCATTAATAATTTAAGGGCTCACCCTGAGTCATCTCATTAGCACAAATATGTTTGATCTCAGGGGCCCACCATGAATAACAATGACACTCTTATCACTAGGTTAATTCCAAGGATTTAGAGGTTACTTCCCAGAAAACAGGAACAAGGCTAACCAGATTCTCGATTTTAATGATTTAATGGTTATCTCTCAGGAACCAAGGGCAATGACCAAATTATTTATTATACAGATATGTAAGTAAAAATGTTGTATAGGTCTTTTTTGAAATCAACTTAAAAGCTGTGTCTAGTGTGAAGGAAAAGCATTTGCCCTTCTACCTTTTTTGGTTCTTATGGCTTCCACCTTGAATATTATGCATAGAGCTCTAATAGCCATTTTGGATAATGAGTTGACCTTGAGGATAAAATCACATTCTAGAAAAGAGCTTGGTAAATTATGACCCATGAGCTAACTCTGTTTTTCTCTATTCTGTTTTACTGCAATACAGTCATACCTATTCCAGTAAGTATTGTGTAAAGCTACCTTCATGCTACAATGGTAGATTTACTTTTTGTGATAGAAGTTGACTTGATTAGTTACGTTAGAGACTGTGTGGTTTGCAAAGCTTAAAATATTTCCTATCTGGTATTTATCACAGACAATGCCTAATATGTAAAAAGTTCTTTATATTAAAATTTAATACATTTAAATGTTTATCATGTCAACATTTTGCTATATGTCATTTATTTTAGAGCGATTTTAAGAACTTTTTTTTTTGGTAATTTGGCAATTTCAAAGTCTCATTTTGTTAGCACTCATTAGAAAAGTGCTAATTAGAAGAAAAAATTAAAGTGAGAATTTTAAGACAACTATTAATATCATTCCTCTTTCTCTAACATGATTTTCTTGATTTTCAATGAGCCAATATTTGCCATGATCCAAAAGTATTCTGAGAATGTAGTCATTACTGTAAATATCCCACAGCAAGATATAAATTCAACTAATTACCATATGTCAAATTTTTGATCTCCTCACTCAGAAGCAAGATACCAGTGTATTTTTCTGTGATTAATGCCAGAGATAATATTTCTCAAAAAAATTACTATGCCTTCACTTAACAGAATATTCAGAAGCTTGACTGAGTTTTCTAACATTTTATATAAAATGTTATTAACATCTGGAGGGATCTTCACTGATATTGAATAAATGCTACATTAAGTTTTAGTGTTATTAAATCTTACAGTAGATCAAATAACATTCCAATCTACATCAGGCAAATGCCATAGTTACAAGAATTTATAGTAGTATCTCAGCATAGTTCCATAATTACACATTTATTTAACCAATTAAGCATGAAAGTGGCATTATTGTCAGAGATGTGATATATGACCTGAACATAATTTGGTTAATGAGGAACAAGAAATGCCTGCTAAGTAGGGCAGGTATTCTGTTAACAGAAGACTGCTAATTGTCCCTGACATATGTCAGATTGACTGGTCTTATGTAAAAAAATGTTGAGTGAAGAAATCGTGTTGAAAACAGCCATTTTCTTTTTATTTATAAAAAATTTGTAAACATTTGTCTCTAGGAAATTTTTTAAAAAGTTTGCTATAGACTACAGTTGAAGACATTGTGCAAATTCTCCTGTGTACCCAGTCAATGATAAATAACTGCTGCCATTTCAGGTTTTTGTCTGTTATGAACTTCTAGAGAAAAATCTTTACTCCCAATTTCTAATTATCTCGACTCCCAAATGTATCCACCCACAGAATCCCCTGTCTTAAGTGGGAGCCAAGTCTTAACTTATAAAATCCCTTTAACTCCCTTAACTCTTTCTCCGCTTTTATAAATAAGAAAGACAATCAGCATTTTTACCTGAGGATGAGAAAAGCGTTGAAGGTAACAGATTTTCAAATGCTTGTTGCAGGATTTCAATGAAGTTACACCGATTGACAAAGAATTAATGAAACATAAGCAATCCAGGGAATGTGGGCTGAGGCTTTTAAAGGGGATTTCTGATAAGAGATACAAAATTCCAGATAAAAATGGAAATTGTGAAATACAGGGTGTGTATCTTTATTGATAATTTTTTTTTTAATCCTGCTTACTCAGCTTACTCAGAGATAATTCAGTATAATTTCTAGAGCCTAAATGTGTGTCTCTAACCAACCTGTATTAAAACATATGGAAATGGTCCATATGAAATACTAATTATGAACTCTTGCTTTTTACTTTAAACATTCTTTGATGTGTAATTTGTTAGTATGGCTGTTTTTAAAATGCTGTGCTAATGAAGCAGTATAGCATAAAGTATAGATTATGGTATCATATAGTTATACCTACTAGATTTATCATATTGGTCATTTTAAAGAACCCAGAAATGTACTTCGTTATAATGTAATTATGTATATTTGATATATTTTATTTATATATAGATAAAATATACTACATAATATATATAATATAAGAAATCAAGAGAAGTCGGAGACTCAGAACTTGAAAGAGCAGCAATGAAAGAATTAAAAGCAATCACTAGGAGCAAAGATGTGTCATTAGGCCCAAGGCTAAGATCATCCTCACCCTCTCATTCCCACTTACTGTGTACAGATGCATAAGTTAGATAATGAAGAAGGTTGGTTGGATAAAAATTGATTCATTTGAGGTATAGTGTTGGAAGAGAGCTCTACAGATACCCTGCCACCAGAAAGATGACCAAGTAGGTCCTAGAGTAAATTAATTCTAAAACATCCCTGGAGGCAAAATGACAAAACTGAAGCTTACCTACTGTGAGCACATCGTGAGGACACAGGATTCTTTGGGAAAGACAATAACTCTGGGGAAAATAGAAGGCAACAGGAAAGAAGGAAGACCAAATATGAGATGGTCTGACTCCATGAAGGAAGCCATAGGCATGAGGCTTCATAAGCTGAGCAGGGCTGTTGAGGACAGAACGTTGTGAAAATCACTCACTCACGGGGGTCTCTAGGAGATGGCGCCAACTCAATGGCATGTAGCACACATGTATTATTATGGATCCCACACAAAAATGGCATTTAATATTTACATATAATAGTTCCATCTTCATCTCTATTTCATACCCTCTTTCTACCATCATTCAAAAAGACTGTACTTTCTCTTAAACATATAGTACATTCAATTTAAAGAAATATGCAAAGGTCTACATAAGAATTAACATAATTTGTCAGCCTCAAAATTAGTTTAAACTTCATTAAAAGCAATAGAGTATATTTTTCCAGATTTACACATACAATTTTGGTCAGGTTAGTTATATAGAACTAATATTGAAGTATTTGAAAAATTTTAAATGTAACTTAAATATCAATATAATTTAAATATTAAATTTGTGAAATACTTTAATTTATGTTTGATTCTTTGTGATTCTCACTGATAAAAATCATTAGATATAAACCAATTTTTTCTCTCTCATGCTCCTTTAAAATAAGGGTAAGAAATTTGACCAAATAAATTTTTAAAATATATATTTATCTTGCTAGTTTTCTCATTTCATATAAGTTAGAAATATCAGAAACAATACTCTTTTATATAACACATAATGCAATTTCATATCGGTGTGTGCAGTTACTATTGTGTACTAAAACTTCAAATCATTTATAATCAAGTTATAGTTAATGAAAAATGTAGTATGCTTATTTGGGGAGAAATAAAGGCATAAAACTCTGATTTTTTAAATTGAAAAAAAAAGAAAGTCTTACAAGTCTTAAAATTAAAAAAAAAATCTTCTTGGTTTTTTTTCATGATAAATTAAGAAAGTTGTGTTCTGAACTTTTTCCATTTGTTATTTCCCAGCCACATTTTATTGAAAATCTATGACTCACATCTTGGCACTGTTTCTAATTGGGATAAATTAGTTTTAGCTAGTCTGAAAACTTGTTCACAAGTCTTAAGTTTCTTCTGAATTTTATAAAGAATAAATGTTATGTGTATTTTTAACTATCTTTGCAGACTGGCCACACCTATACTATTTATATTTATTTCTTATCATTTTTCAAACAGACTCCTGCCCTAGGAACTCTGACACTTAGTATGGAGATGGTGCTTTCTGATCATTCAGCTTTCATTTGGATGCTCTCAAGTTTCACATTGGTCTAGAATTCCCTCCACACCATTTTATATCACACTAACTTCTTAATATCTTTTGTCTCATTCTTGTTAATATCATTCATAGCTACTCTAGTGGATACTTATTTCCCCACTACCTCATAGAAATTGAAATCTTCCCCCCAAAAAATCAGTAATTAATTATTTAAGTTCATATTTATGTCTGTATTTGTTTCATAAGTGCTAGGTTTATCTCCCAAATAGTTTATGGTCTCTGAGAGGGGAGGAACAGCCTATTCTCTTTTATCACTCACAGCTTTCGTTAGAAAAAAGTATGGCTAACCTTTATGAATTATATTGTTAATTAACTTCTAGGTGCTACCTGTGTGACTTCGCTAAGTACTATGCCTGCCTGACACACCATGAGTACTCAGTGATTAACAGTCATTATTATTGACATTATTTCTTCTTTCTGGCTCTTTTTTTTTTAATCTGCATTTCTCGATATTCCTGTTGAAATTATATACATTTTATACAAAGTGGATTTTTTTAGATCTTTCTTCTCTTCTAGACTTTTAAATTGGATGCGTCTTGGGATTAGTGCTCTCCTCATATATCTCTATACTCCTTCGCTTAAGTCTTCCCTCACTTCTTATGGAAAGGGAAATTGGTATAGTTATACAGTGAGTGGGCTAAAGGATAAATTGATAATTCTTTATCTAGAATATTTTTTAGAATGGGAGAAATGTAGAAGTTCATCATAGAAAAAGAGGTGAATCAATATAAATGTATATGTTTGCGAAGGATGAAGATGTAAAGTTGAGCAAGATGGTATCAGATGTCCTCAGTGTTCTCCACGAAGCAGAGCTAAGATAATTAACAAAGAAAGAGGTACGAATGGTTATGTAGAAATCTTTAGGATTTTAAAGATTTCGTATTGTCACTGAGCAGAAAGAAAGGTATCTGACTTCAGAGGAAAATAAGAATTACCTGGCAGTGCTGGAGTCTTTGTTGATGTTTTAAACTTAAGTGCATTGCATTAAAACTAATATTTATTCAAAAACATACAATTTCTGTTCTGTAATAAACTCAAAACTAGTTTGGGAAACAAGGTTACAAATGTGTTATAGGTAGCAAACTGATACATACTAAGTTACAGCAACAGAAAATATGCTAGGGACTTTGGAAGACTGAAATTTTACTTTCTTACAAAATGTAGTTAGATTTCTAAGCCAATCCCATTACCTATCATATGTCTTGGGAAACTGCAAAGTCTAAGAGCGGGAGCAAGCAACTAAAACTAGTCAACTTCCTTTTAACTATTAGGAGCTTTCAAAAGGTTTTATTCATTCAGTATTATAAAGAATATGCAGAGGTATGAAAATAAACTTGACAAAATTTGTGTATTTGATGAGTTCAAACTCTGCAAGAATAAAGATGACATGCATGCAAGTGGTAATAATACAAATTTAAAAGTGATATACCTCAAAAGATACATGGACATTCAAATACAGAACAATAACTTGTTCCTGAATGTACTACTACTCTCATTCAAAGATTGAGCCTATGCTGCCAAAAAACTAGTCATCATGATTATTTATTTCTATGGTTCATTTCAGACTGTTTCTTTAATCAATCATCCTTCTTCTACATCAAGAAGTAGTAGAAGATGGTAGTTAGAATTTACATCACAGATCCTTTTAATATCTATAAGTTTTTTGTATAAGATTCTGAACAAGTATGAACCTCAGTTTTCTTTTGACAATGTTAAACTTTATCAAGCTCTGTGATCCTGGAAAATAACAATAGTTGAGAAATCTCCCATACTTTTTTGATCCAGTATACAACTAATTGAAAGCACCATCCTTCCCCCATATAACTTAGATAAGTCTTAAGGATGTCCCATCTGTTTACCTATAACAATATCAGACTTGGCTCTTCCAAATTCTTAGTCTTTGTTTCATAAATAATTAGCTGAAATGTTTGTTCCCCCTGATCAATTAGAACAAAATGCTTGTTGATCAGTTTTTGGTTAAGGTTCGCCCTCCTTCCCAAATTTTAGCCCACCGTCAAGCTAAGCCAGCATATAACCCCTCTTTAATGCCCTGCCCCCTATAATAGACAGGCCTCAGAGTAAAACATCTTTTGATCTACTGTCAGATTCCTGCTGCCTCCACCTGTTTATCTCATTCGTTCTACTTACCCACCTCTAGTTCTCCTTAGCCTTTTTACTTCTCCTTATAAGAAAAAGTTTCTTTAATGCTTAAGTTCAAGACACTCGTAAATATTATTGTAGAGGTTTCTTTTTACTGCAATAGTCTACTTTCTCTTATTTTTATAATTCTGTGAAATAAATCTCTCCTTACATAAAAAAGTTGTTCACCTTTTTGTGTTGCAAAGGAGTGCTTTCGCCCTTGTCAAAGAAAAATTAAACCAAGTAGAATGAATCAGGCAAGAAAGACTTCATTCGAACTATTGCAAGAGGGAAGAGAGATCAAACTCAACTCCACCTAAACAAAAAGTAAGAGAGAAAAAAATTAAGTGCTAGATGAGGTAGTGGAAAACTCCTGGAGGATTTTAAGGAGAGGTTGGTCAATTTGATTAGTTTGTTACCTGGTTCTTATTTAAGTTAGGCCCTGTCCTTACACAGAGCCTTGCAGATAGGGTTTTTGTGTTTTTTTTTTTTTTTTTCTTTCTAGATAATTATACTTCAAAGGGATGGTTTCTGGGTCCTCGAGAAAGACATACCTGGGTTGTAAAACTAGCAAGAGTCAGGGAGAAAATTTATATTTTAAAGGGTCAAAAAAAGAATTTAGAATTGTGAATTTTCTAAAGCAAATGTTCCAATAAAAAAAAGAGATCAGGGGCATATAGTCAAGGAGAAAGCAAGCATTATGACCAGTATCTTCTAAGGGAAGGCCCCTCTGAGTCAGGAGGAGTCATACTCTGATATCAGCTCAGGCAATTTTCTGGTTGGATCAGACAACAGAATCCTCTCTTAATAACTGAAGGACTATAGCCCATAAGACCAACCATAAGAAATCTCGATCTGGATAGTAGTTTCATGTATTCCAAGCTCAGGGTCTGATGGATTCTTATGTTCTCTTACATGAGAATAGCAGGATCCTTATAGATTTTTCAAAAAAAAAAAAAAAAAACAGGTTTCCCAACTTTATTTCACCAATGAAAAATTATGTCTAATAGTACTCATGCTAATTACTGAATCCTTTGTGCAGAGTTAAGTGAAACTACTTAGGTCATTTGGTATGACCTTAGGAGTATGGATTCCTCATTCGTATCTTTCAACTGCTTACCAAAAAATTCCCTTTAATGTGAATTACTGATTAAATTACTTCACATGTTAACTAACAACTCTTAGATTGGTACTCAGAATTAACTTGTATAAGAATATATCCCATCTATGGTTATGCTACCCTGCAAGCTTGATCCCACCTGATTTTGGAAGCTAAGCAGGGTCGGGCCTGATTAGTACTTGGATGGGAGACCACCTAGGAAGACCAGGTGCTATAGGGGTAAAAAAAATTTTTTTAATAAGGGATTGTAAACTGACAAGGTCCTTGCAATCTGTGAGGTCAACCAAGGGTTGCATCGCCTAAAAAAAAATACACACACACACATACACACACACCACACACATATATATATGTATCCCACTAATTCCAACAAAATATTAATAAAGTAAGTAACATTATATTAGATGTAATTAATATTTTATGTTCTGTTTTATATATTGAATAATAAATCTAGACCTACATTAAATTTTGTTTGTCATTACCCACATAAGCTTTTATAGATTTAAATGATAAATTTTCTTCCACAATCTTCTCTACCAATTTGAAGAGATGACATCTAAGCCAATAGGCATAGAATATAGGGTTTTACTTCACTGAATATTTCATAGTTAGTTTCACTCTAGCTGGCCTTCAGCTTTCATTGTTGATATCTTTTTTGTTTTCTCCATTGTCTGAGTCTATTTTAAGTATATAGAAGAGATCTGAAGATTTGATGAAGTTTCAATTGATCTAAGTAAACAAACTACATTGTATATAAAAAGCAAAAATAAAAAAAGAAATAAAATATATGTCAGAGATATTAAACATAAGGATAAATTTAAATTTAGCCCAAGTTTTAGTTTAAATTACATATCAAATGCCAGAAGTTTAGAAACGGAAAATATACATCAAAATAGTCAGTTTTCTTCTAAAGGCCTAAATGTATTCTTTTTTTTTTTCTTAGTGTTCTGAAAGAACTGAAAAAACAACAATAAAATAAATATTTTTTAGAGTGCTGCATCAGCTCTTAAAACTAACACTACTGACATTTTAGAGTGTGAAAGGGAGATTGATTTGGATAGAGAGACAGAGGATGCTAAGAAAATTTAAATGCTTTCGTGACAGATTAAAAAAAAATCTTTGTTTCTTCTTGCCATTCTCTATTTGCAACATTATTCACACATCTTTAAGTTTTCTTAAGCCGACAATTGAGAAACAACATTTGAATTTGAGTGGTTGAAGTATTATGAGGGTATTTTTAAAAAGGAAATATTTCAAAAACAAAATATGTCTTGCAAAATTATCAGGGAAGAATTCATACATTTTGTTTGCTAAAAAGTTGCTTTCAGATTTTTTTTGTTTACTTAGCTCTGCCCTTGAAATTTTTAGTTTTTATTTTTCCTTGCAAAGAATTTTTACTAGGCTACATAAAACTCTAATCATGGTGAAGTACGCAGAGAAATGATTCCAGACATGAGCGAGAGTAGGGGGGATGGAGAGGCACAGGATTTCATTTATCCCTCTTATTTTCTCCAGTGAACGACTTTGAAAGTCCCATCATTTTAGGACCTTTTTTGAATTAAATTAATGTCTCTAAAAAGACCGTTATGACACACGTATGTGTGTGTGTTAAAGAAAGACTAGTTTGCAATCGGTACACTCACATCCTGTAAAAACTAAGAAGTATTTTCCAATACATAATATTTACTCTAGAGACATGGAAAGCATGGGTTGTGATGGATGTTTTTTTTTTTTTTTAATTTCAAAATATTTATTCTTCATCTGCTAGAAACCTCATTCGATTTTTTTTTTTGTTGAGGGTGGGGCAGCCTTCCTCAACCCTTGGTCCACGTGTTTTAGGAAGCACTAACCCCACATTTATGGTTCCCCAGGAACAACACAAGATCCAGGCCGGCACAGCCTGTGTTTTGTCATTCTGCCCACAGTTATCAGTTTAGGGATGGGCAGTGAAGCTTGTTGGTCAAAGAGACAGTTCAGGATATTCCCTGGAACACTTTGAATTCTAGTTTGTTAAGCTGATTGGAGGTGAGTCTGGGACATTAGCAGCCATTTTGTCACCGAACAGTGAGAGGATTCTTGAGAATCAAATCAACGTAAAGAAACCAGAAGTGAGAACGCAAAGAGAAATAAAGTAACAACAACAGCAAATACGGAGTCTTGGTGAAATAGTTTTAGTACCCGGATCTAGCCATACAAGAAATCTGGTCTATATAGAGAGCTACTCAGATAAATGAGTAATCCATAGTCTCATTTAGGAACCTTTTATATCTTTCCAGCTTTTACTAACCCAATTCATGTGTCCTTTATCCTCCTCATCTTTTTCATGCGAGTGATGCTCTGATAGCTGCCGTCCTTCATTTGCAGTTGTGGAGATTTTTTGGGATTGCAACAAGGCATATACTTAGGATCGAGTGGAATACATTTTAGTCTGCTTTTCTGTAAACCTTTAAAATGTAGAATTTTTTTTTCTTATCTTTGTAATATATATTTTATTTAGTTTGAAATACACCTTTTTTTTCTCTATAAAATGCCTCATAAGACAGTTTCCATTCTTTAAGTTAAATCTATGCTATAAATTATAAATACCTCAGTTGTGGGGAAAATTCAGTTAAAAGAAGGCAGACCCAATCTTTGTTTCTTTTGAGATTGAGAAAAATTCATTACTTTGGAAAAACTTAAAAAAATATTCTATCATTAAAAGAAAAAACATTTTTAGTTGTTACTTTTCTCTCTCTTTTGGGATCTTTCCACACAGGCATTCAAATTCAAAATATGTTCACTCTCATGCTTGAAGAAATTCAGCATTGTGAAAAATAACCAAAAGTGTTTTCGATTCTAGGAAAACTACTTTTACTGTTGTTTTTAAAATTTTGTTCTAATATCTCTTTCAAAGGTAATTAGTTGAGAACCTGGATCATCTGATTTGAATGTCTCATTTTAAGAGAAGGAAAGGATATCATGTGTTAGCCTATTTTGAGAATAAAAAAATAATATGTATGTTTCTTTCTGTGTTTGGTATTGATTTCGCTTCTGCTTTTTACGATTTCTAAATTACCAGCTACCAAGAAAAGACAATGTTACCTAGGAACTTGTCTAGAACCTTGCAGGATATGTTATCACCAAGGTCTAGAAGCACAAGTACAAGGGACAGTTTCGTTTTGAGGGCCTGCGTGCCGTGGTGCCAGCCACCGAGCTGCGTGAAAGCACAGCCATTGGTCATGACCTTTCCTGCAGTTGTGGTGGGGCCAGCACTCTGTGTTAGGACTGGCTAATATGGATGTGCAACACGTTCTCATCAGGGATGCGACCAAAAGAAACAGGGCAAGAGCCGAGCTTCTGTGATTTCCTAAGGAAAAACTTGCTGGCGGTGACCACAGATTTGCTGGAAGTGTAGTTGAGCACCTGATATATAACAAAACCCTACCATGAAAACTGATGACTATGTAGGAGGTAGTATAGGAAGAATTAGTGGAACCAGGTCTGCATGAGAAAGTGTTCTCAGCAGAGGAGGCTGTGACAGCTTTCAAGGTCCCCTACGCTGGACAGAACATTTTTTCTTTCTAGGCTCTGAAAAAGGTCCTCATTCCCAGATATCAGGGCTAGCACCTCCTGGGTATCCAGCTATGTACAGGTGGCATCATGGATCCCCCACGCCCCTGGACATCGCCTGTGGCAGGGGCTACCTGGAGGAGTCAAGCAATGTTCTGTTGGTGACAGGAAGTGCTATGACCCCCTGACACAGGAGCAGGTCATACGCAGCCAACCCCAGCGGTCATACTGGCCTGATAAGCTGACAAGCTGACAGGGCCGAGCCTGCTGTCACTCTCGGAAGGCTGCCCGGGCCTAAAAGGAGGAGCTCTTCACTAATGTCCAAGTGTGTGAGTCCTTCTTGAAGGTCCCAGTCAAACACCTGATTGGCAGCTTCGCTCATGCACTCATTCTCACACAAATTAAATATCATGAGGCAAGTAGTTTTATCCTCACAGTAAGATAAGGCTTATCTAGTATTGCACAATTAATTAGAAGGAATTATAGACAAGAATCCAAATGAGTATGCCCATTTCAAAAAATCTATCTCACTTTCCCTATAAAGGTCATTATATATGTGTGATTATCAGAACCAATCAAGTAAATGACCAGAGAGCAGAATTCTGATGCCACAAACTCTTTTTTCTTCTCTCGTGTCCGCTTCCCACCACCAGGCATTCAATATACTCCACCTGTCTTTGTCTTTTCTTATGAGAAAAATAGAGCCTCAAGATAAAAGGTGAAAAAGTCTGCTTCTTTTTTTTTTTTTTTCAGGACTTCATGTGTTACTTCTACTATGAGTATTTGTGCTGAATAATAATTATGCTAGTTCTGTATATACATGAATTATAAACGTGATTGAACATTAAAGAAGGTTGTTTTGCAGGCAATGGGTTAGTTTCTAAGCTCTCTAAGTAGTTTTAACAGAATTGGCCGATTGCTCACTCACTCTACATAAACATTGTTTCCCGAAAAAAAAAAAAAACAAAATTTACCCGCAGAACTCTGCCTCTGCTCCCGGCCCTCTTCCCCTACGCCGACCTCTCCCCATTCACCACCATCCCTCTGCTCTCCAGGCTGAGCTCGCTGACCTCTCTGTGGTTTTACAACACACCAAGTCGCCGTCCTTTTGAGTCTTTGCTACTTCTTGAATGTTCTTTTCCTGGTTATCCTTGAGCTTCCTCACTTTTCAGACTCTGCTCAAATGCCAACTGCACATTAAACTTCTCCTTGAATACCTTATATAAAATAGCAAACACTACACAAATCGCCTTCTTCCTCTGAAACGGCAGCATCAATCTCTTATTTTCAATATTTCTTAGTATTTTTCTTTAGGAAAGCCTCTTGGAAATAGTTGCTTTTTCCATCCTATTTGTTGTTATCTGTCTTTTAACTAGAAAGTTTTCATTTATTGATAAACATGGCTTACTTTTACCAGCTCACTTTATAATTCCTATTTTTTCTACATTTCTATGTTTTTGTTTCTGAACATTTATTCCTTTTTGATTGATGGAGCTCTTATGTTTTTCTTCTGATATTAAAACTTTTTTCTTATTTCATCTTTCTCTTTCCTTGTTTGGATCTTTTATATTCTAGAGCATGGATCTACAAAGTGTTGTAAGAAATAGTTGTTAATTAAATGGAGTATTCCGATGATTAGTATGGTTCAAAAGCAGAATAACTCCATGGAGAGGCATATGAAAGTGCCTGCACACAGGGACCCATATGGGAGGAGCTCCAAGAGAGTGGGTTCAACCAAGCATTTGGGGAGCCAAAAGAGAGTCAGGAACTGTGGATAACTGCCTTTGCTGAAGATCAGGGTGGAGTATACAAGCTAAAGGCATGAGGAGGCTTTATTGGTCCATTTGAATGTCACTAGGTTGCAGTCAAGGTCAGAGCCAGGAGGGAAGCCTCTGGCAGAGACAGGCTTTATCACCTTGGTGTGTGTACCTGGTTGCCTAGGTGGGGTGCTCAAAGGCTGTTTCTGGGCATGTTGAGGCATTGAAAATACATGACATTTTAAACATTTACAAGATGTGTAATCTATAACCTAGAGGGAGAATCTCACTTAATACCAGTTTTTATAAATAATTTTATTGAAAAATAGCCAAATCTGTTTACTTACATATTCTGAGCATTTAATACCAATGGTAGAGTTGAGTCGAGTCAGAGATCACCTGCCCCTAAAACCTATGATATTCACAGAAAATGTTTGCCAGCCCTTGCTCTATGATGACTTATTTTTAAAATCTCATCATGTATATTTCTATTACCAATTTAAGCAACATTTTAACCATCCTTATGAACAGTGTAAATATCATACAAATTCTGATTCCTTCTTCCCAACATACATATTATTTTCTTAATATTTTTAGTATTTTTGTTTTAAATCCACACATTAGACTATTGAGAATGCTCTTTTGCATTTAATTCACAATTTCTATTTTATTTGTTACCATCCTGTTTGCACTTTAGACTATCCATTTATATTCAGTGTTCTTCCTAAGCCTGTGTTTTATATTTCTATAATGCAGGTGTGTCTTTGTGGTAAACTACGTTATTTTTTGTTTATCTACAATGTCTTTGTTTATCTCCGATATCTTTATTTCACTTTCTTTTCTGATTGATAGTTTTGCTGTATATATGGTTCTGGGCTGTCAGTTAATTTCTCTCAACCCTTGAAGGTATTATTTCACTAAATCGTGATTCCATTGTTATGAAGTTGGCTGTCAAGTTAAAGATCATTTATTTTTGTAAGCTACTTGTCTTTTTTACTTCTTAGCTTCTTTTGATGCTTTTTGTTTTTTGATTTTATAGATTCATGTTTGTCATAGGTACTTGAAAATGTTTAGCTAATAACTTTTAAAATATTATCTGCTTCTTCTGAAACTTCAGTTAGATGTCCTCAATCTATCCTCCATACCTTTCAATAACATCTTCATATTTTCATCTTTATGTCTATCTGTGCTGCATTTTTGATAACTTTTATGGAGATATTTTCCACTAAATTAATTATTTGGTTGTATCTGTTGATTGATTTTTAATTTTTTCGATAATTACATTTTTTATTTTCATTTTTTTACCCATTCATTCATCATAGTCTTTTGAAGTTTACTCACTTTTCATGTGTTCTTAACTTCTTATATATTTTATTTATAGTTGTTTGAAATCCTGCATGTGATGGCAGCAATCTCATCAGGTTTATATCTATTGTTGTGTTTCCTTGCTAATTGTCATGTTTACTGGTTTGTTTTCTCTTTAGGTTTGTATGTGTTTTGAATGCATTTTGAATGTGAACTGATCACTCTTATCTATGGGAGACCCATGAACTTAAATTATGAAAACTTTCTTCTAGAATTTGCTTCTACTTCTAATAATATTCAAGGTCCCCAATACCTGGGTTAACACTAATATTCCCTAAGGATCCTGGCTTAGCTGAAAATCCCAGATTTAGCAACCATGTCACATACCACTGGTCTGTGTTCTAGTGTCTGGGCAGTAATACCCATGTGCTGATTAACCATGAGCGTGCATTCTGCAAAATGCATTATTAGGCAATTTTGTTGCTGTGCAAACATTATAGCATGTACTCACACAAACCTTGATGGTATAGCCTAGTATACACCTGGCTGTATGGTATATAGCCTATTGCTCCTAAGTTATTAAGCCTGTACAACATGGTACTGTACAAAACAATAGGAGATTACATCAAGCACAAGAGAAAATGATAACATCAGGAGACTTTCTACTTATAAAGATAGCTGTAAAAAAGTATGCTGTGTGATACCGGCAGCTGTCTCATTCATCTGGTGCTGACTGGAAATTACGTAACCTACTTCATAGCTCTTAAAAATTTGTCTTCTGTTTCAACAAGACAAAGTGAGTTTTTTTGTTTGTTTGTTTCCAACTAGGAAGCCTAAATGATATATTATTTTTACAAGTTTATGTCACTTTACACTTTTCAAAAAGCTATTTAAATTATATTTAGGTGACTTTTTCAAATTATAAAAATGTTAGTTCCATATATGGGATTTTTTATACTGATTGGAATAATCAGGTACAAATGGAGGTATCCTGTTATTACAGAAGTTTTAATAATAATTGGAATAGAATGTATAGTAGAGATTTAAAGTATTCTGTCCTATTGAATGTGGGTAATATGTGCATATATTGAAATGTATTCGTACATGCTATTAACTCATTTGTCTTCTTAGGAATTATAAACCATAGAGATCATTATTTTTAAATTTTCTACCTTAAAGATTTTTACTTTCAAAATATGAAAAATTTAAACTGATAAATGTATTAGCATTCCACTGCTGCATAATACAATAACTCAAAACTTCGTGACTTAAAACAATTATTATGTATCATCTTTTTCAGTCTGTGGGTGATAAATTTAGTAGCAACTAGCCTAGTTATCCTAACTCAGCAGCTTTAATGAGGTAGCAGTCAGATGTGAGCTGAAGCTGCAATCATCCAAAGTCCTTCTTGCGCCTGGGAAATCTCCTTCCAAGGAGGCTTTCTCTCCCTTCTCACTGACACGTTGTTGGTGTTGGCTGATGATGCGAAGCCTCGGTTCCCATCCTGTGTGTGCCTCTCTGTGAGACTGCTTGAGTTTCCTAGCGTGGCAGCTGGCTTTGTCCAGAATGAGTAGTCCAAGAGAGCAGGATGGAAGTTACATTCTTCTTAATGACTAATCCTTAGAGTCAGACTCACATTCCTTCACTTTCAGAATGTTGATTAATTGATCAACTTTGATTCCATGAGGGATAATAAATATGTGGAAGCGAAGATCATCAGGGGCAATCTGAGTGGCAGGTTACCATTAAAAAACAGTGAATTAATTATTTTATTAAACAAAAGTAAGTTATTATTTTGAAATTTTGAGTTTCTATGATTTGTTTTCATCATGGGATAATTATATAAACATGCTAGTGATAGAGTATTTCTTTATTTGTTTATTAATTTGTTTGCTTATAATTTATAACAATTCCTTGTGAAAGTTTATCATTTGCACAAAAAATAAAATTTAAATGAATACATTTATATTCATATTTCTTATTAATAAGGAAACTCAAGGTGTATCATGACAAATGTTTTATAGCTAGGTTTTATTGGTACTGGGAATAGAACTAGGATTTTCTAAACTGTGACTTAACCTTTTCCCCATACACGTTTTTATGCATAGAAGAACCAACATGTTTATTAATATAATCTATTTTTAAAATAACTATAAAAGAGTGGCTATTTTTCTCACATACTCTCTTTTCTTTCTCAATTATTTTTATTTCATAACTTGTTCAATTATAAATTCACGAAAAACTCATATCTATATTATATAAAATGTCAAGTGCACATAAGGAATAGCTACTATATATATTAAAGTCTAAATGTCAGTGCTTTGGAGAATATAACAAATGTCTAAATAGTTTTTGCCTAAAAAGTCTTTCAGGTTCCTATCAAAATAAAATCACATGCAGAAATCAAAAGTAGTAGAATAATATAATATAATCAAACTGAATGCATGCAAATTGACAAATAAGTGCTAACTCTTATTTTTTCTACTAATTATAATTGTTTGTTGACCTAAGAGACTACTACTAAGAAAATAGCAAAATCATCTGATTTAAAATATAATTCTCTTCCCTACCATCTGAGAGAAGCCAAATGAAGAGGAAACCGATGGGTAGCTAAATACTTCTTCAGTTATCTAACCAGTCTTCAATATTAGAGAGTCAGCTGGATCTGTCCCTTCAATAATTAAGGAGGGAAAACTTGGAGAGGAAAAGGTGAAAAAGTTTTGCCTATATAATTGTGGTATAATAAATAAATAAATAATACATACATACATAATACATTCACACATACGTGTGTGTGTGTTTGAGGTTGTCTTAGATTTGGTTCATGCACTGAGTCCCTAAAACCATTGGAATTTCCTGAGTGAAAGTAGTCTTTTTTTATTCATACGAGCCCTTGTCAACCATTACCTGAGCTTATGTTAATAAAGTTACCTTTTATGGCTCTCCTAGATAGCTTCTGAATAAGACCTGATCACCAGAAGAAACAATCATGTGAGTAGAGGGTTGGAACTTTCAGTCCCGCCCTCCAACTTCTGGGAAGGGGTTAAGGACTGTAGATTAAATTCAGTCACAATTGGCCAGTGATTTTGTCAGTCACGCCCCCGTAATGAAACTCTATATGAAATCCCTAAACAATAGAATTTGGGAAGTTTTGGGGTTGTCAAACATATCTAAATACTGGTAGAACGATGGCTTCCATCCCCCAAAGCTTGTCCTATGCATCTTTTTTATTTGGCTGTTCCTGTTGTATTCTTTATAATAAACTGAAATAGTAAAATATGTCCCCTGATTCTGTGATCCAGCCAGTCAGAAGTGTGGGTTGCCTGTCACCTCATTTGTGACTGGCTTCTTAAGCGAGGGTAATCTTGTAGAACCGAGTTCTTAGCATGTGTTATTTGCAGCACTCTTAAGTATCTATATAAGAATTGTTTTGGATTGTTGGGCATCCAGTAGCTGTTCAGAGACTTGGAGAATTGGTGTGAGGAAATGACATGTATTTAGTGTCAGAAAAAAAAAAAAAAAGTATTACAATAATATTTATTTAACTACTTCATTTAAACCTGGTACCCTTCCAATCTTTTATAAATTATTCAAGTTTGATTGCTTATATTCTGAGGACTTTTGATAAAGCAAGAAAATCCATTAGGGATTTAGAAGGGAGAGTTAAACAAATTTAGATTATAAGAATTGAGAAGAAATCTGAGAGAAGAATGAGATAAAGTACTAGAGCAGTGTTTAAAAGGAAAGGCAAAAACGAAAACATGGGTGGAAGAATGCGTCATTTGACAATGCTGTGCTATCTTTCTTACAACTGTTAAAAAGAGAAGACAGCAAACACAGAAATGGAGTCACTTATGCTAATTCCATGTTAGCAAACTAAGACCGAATACCTAACCTAATTGCAGTTTCAACCTCCCCTCCCCCCCAACGGAATATAATCTTAACAGTCAGCCTGGAATTTCCTGCTCTGTACTAGTGACCATAATCTGCCTAATACACACCTTTTCTTTCCCAAAGGAAAGTGACCTTGCTTGAAATAATTCTTTATTTTGTTTATGGCTTCCTTCTTTCACTCCTTTTCTGCTATTGAAAAACTTTCTTTTCTGTAGCTCTTTGGAGCATTTTTCCTAATTGCTAGAATCCTTGCATAAAGCCAATTAGATCATCAAACTTATTCAGTTGAATTTTGTATTCTAACACAACTAAAAATAAATATAAAGTTGCTTCTTACATACAGTGGAATTTCTAAAAGTAGCTCAAGGGGAAAGATAAAAGAGAGAGAGAGACAGACAGACAGACAGACAGAGAGAAGGAGAGTTACTGAATAGAATAAAACAATCACTCCTAGAGATGAAGGTACTTGGGGAAATGTCAAGAGGCTAAAAACAGTGGGAGAATCAGCACTATTTTGAGTTAACTTTACAATCCCAAAAAGTGTTAAAGTATCTTGGAAGATGCTTTTGAAACATAAATCTAACATAGGATTTTATGAAGTTTGCAAACATATGCACCATTAATTACTGAGGTACCTGCTTTATCGGTAGAGTTTTTAGATTGAAGCAGTGATTTTTAAACTTTTGTTTCGTTTTGTTTTTAATTTATCAGCTACATTTGCCTGGACATGAACACCTTAGTCTACCTATATCAAATACTTATGTTATCCTAGGGAAGGAAAAAAAAAATCCCTTTTAAATATAATTCACCACTTCCCAAGTAGTAAAATAAAGGCATGATTATGTAATAAGGTAGGAAACACTGCTTAATTCATGAATTTACTTTGGGAATGATAACTTTCTCTGTGTCTTTATTCCCAAGACCTATGGTTAATTTGTTTCATCTAGGTTAAAAGCTAAGATAGTGGAATCCAAATAAATCTATGCTCAAGCTAACAGTAAAAAGCATTGTGCAGCCAGCACAGTGGCTGCCTAAAGCTTTAGCACAGCGGTTGTGTGCTTCATATACAGACAGAAAAATTAAATTGCCCCTTACATTTCTATTTTGTCTTTCTATGTTGAATAGACTGTAAGATACCATGAATTTACATTTTAAAATGATTTATATACTGAAAGAAAAACTATTATCAGGAATTAATGATCTAGAGTTTACCTTTCCAAATGTTAGACTATTTTGTCTCTTGCAAGGAAAACCATTACAATTAGTAGTTATTTATTTTCATCACTGCTTTGATTCTCAATAATAAATATATGTGTCGAGATATTCAAAATATTGTATTTCTTTCCTCATGACTGCAAAATACATTTTATTTTTATTTTACATATGAGCAAGCAGAGCTTTATTGTTACATTTTCATTTATTCAAAAAGAATCTGTGAATTGACTTTTATATTAGTCAGACTTCTTT
Source organism: Rousettus aegyptiacus (assembly GCF_014176215.1). NCBI lineage: Eukaryota > Metazoa > Chordata > Mammalia > Chiroptera > Pteropodidae > Rousettus > Rousettus aegyptiacus. The sequence goes on from NW_023416285.1 coordinate 16,648,590, forward strand.
AGAGGAACAGAACTTTATATCTATAACTTTTTGCAGTAGGTATAAAGTTATCTACTATAAGGAATTGGCTGATGTGATTATGGAGGCTGATAAGTCCCATGATCTGCTGTGTACAAGCTGGGGGCCCAGAAAAGCTGGTAATGTGGTTCTAACCTGAAGGCCTGAAAACCAAGAGACCTGATGGTAAAACTTGTAGTTCAGTCCTTAGGCTTGAGCACCAGGAGCGATGATGGCATCTCAGTGCGAGGGCAAGGGAAGACCGGATCAGCAGTCAGGCAGAGAAAGGAATTCTCTCTTCCTCCTTCTTTTTGTTCTAGTCGGGCCCTCAGTGGATAGGATAATGCACATCCACACGGAGTAGTGCAATCTGCTTTACACAGTCTATCTATTCAAACGTTAATCTCATCCGGACACACCCTCACAGACACATCCAGAAATTACGTTTAGCCAAATATCAGAGAACCCTATGACATAAAATTATCGCAAAATAAATCACAACTTTTATGTTTAAAATCTCGATAGGTTCTTTGGAAACTATGAAGTGTTATAATATATAATTCCTTTTTATTAGAACTTATCTTGATGGTGGAGTAAGAGAGAGAAGAGAGAGAAAAGAGAAAAATGGAGAGAGATGGAGAGAGACAAGAATGTAAATATGTATTATTAGATAATGTATGTGATAATTATACATTAACGGCTATTGGCTAAATAAATACAAGGAGAAAATGAATAGATTCAATGAAGAAATGGGATTTGAGTTAGCACTTGAAAATGTTCAGCTAAAGAGAAGGACGTTTCTTAATGCAAGGAAGACATACAGGGAGGAATGAAGAGAATAAATGCTAAATACATTTAGGGCAGGATTATTTGGAAGTCATATTCCCGGAGCAGATGGTTCATGCAGAAAAGAATGGCATATGGGTATATATAATTCAGACGAAAGGGGTCTTACATGCCAAGACCAAAGTGATTGTTTTCATCCAGTAGCTAATTAGCAGATATGATGAATTTAAAATAGTTTGCTAAAGGTATTTGTTTTGGAGACCTTGTTTTGTGCTGGTGTGCTAAAGAAAATAGTTTTATTCATCATAAAATATGATACTTGAGGTTACCTATGTGGCTTACAATTTAATATAGAGAGATATATTGCAGGTTTTGGAAATTTCTTGGCACCTTGTCAAAACATTGAAACCACTCTGAAATGTTCAATAAGATGAAAGAGACACACTGCCCAGAGAATCCTTCAAAACCTGCTCTTCAACTTGCCATTCATATGCTAGGTGGACAGCATCAGCTTAGTACTGAATCAAAACCAGGATTGCATCAGTTGATCATTTGATCCAAAGTGCTATTTTACAGATAAAGAAAACGAGGCCCCCAGAGGCCAGCCACACCACTAAGGATTCTATTTGAAGCCATAACTCTCCCTACTATGTCATGCTTTCTAAAGCAACGCAATACACCCTGTCTATTCACTCAAATTTACATATCTATTCTTCAGAAAAATCAGAAGTAACAGATTTCCTTTATAATTAGAAAAACAATTTTTTTCTACTATTTCTGCATTCTTGAAAGCAAAGCCAATAGCATTATGAGTCATAACTGTACCTACTATTGATTTGGTGGTGCTGTTAGAGAAACAGGGAGGTGGAAGAGTGGATGAGAGGTAAGACAATTTTAATATAAGACTGTTTCAAGAAAGTTTAATACATTAATATCTATTCTTTGACAATTGAGTTAAGTACATAACGTTCTTATCCACTTAAAATAAATTGGATCTTGTAATGATCTTATAAACTGAAAAGGAATTTATTAATGTATGTTTCTTAATTTAATAATGATAGCTCTTCTTAATATATTAATAAGAATTAATTAATGATGATTGTCAGAGTGGAGAAATACCAATTATAATAATCATGACTTGAAAAAATGTTAACCACATTATAACTTTTAATAAGTTTGAATTTTAAAATTGTCAACATGAAATTAAAATAATATTAATATTGATAATGAAGATGCATGTAGAACCTTCTTTGTCTGATGACATTTATCTCCATTATCTTCAGTTTTTGTATAAGTCTTGTAAGTTAACCAGAAATATTTCAGTTTTGTGCCAGGAAAACATGGATTTGAGATCAGAAATTTGCCCGCTGCTACAGAAGGTGAATGCACTGAGATTTGAATTCAAGTTCCTCTGACTCCCAAGGCGATGACTTCTTGCTCTATCATGTTTTCTCCCTAAAATTATTCTACATTTTGGGGATTTTTAAACCTTGATTTTAGAACCATTTTAGCAATAAGACACGCTAGGTACAATAATGGAGATCAACATATCAGCTTTGGAAAATATGGTGTGTTTGCATCATTAAACAGGCATCTTCAGACTTCACCTTTAAAGTAGAGATTATCAAACCCAGTCAGAGACAGAAGTGACCAGTCCGTTCTATATGGGAACGCCTCCGCACTAAGCCCATCATGGAGTGGAGGCTTATATAAACTGCTTCTGTAAAAGCAGATTGGCCTCACCGGTGAGATTTAGAAGGGGTGCAAGCCTTAGTTTTGTCTCCAAAATTTACTAACTAGACAGCTTATCTTTTCTCTCCCTGGCCTAGGTATAGAAGAGAAGCAAGGAAGGGCCACAGCAGAGAACCATGAGTATACTTGTTAAGTGTCCCCCAATGTAATTATCAGCGTAGAGGGTTTGACTACCTTTAACGAATGATTGAGTAAGGAGTTTGGTTTGCTTTATAGCTTAGCCTATTTTAAGGTAAGATCCTAATTAATATAATATAATAAATATAATAAATAACATGATACAACTAATATAATACATAATAAATACAATAAATATAACATAACAATACAATTAAATATAAAATGTCATTAATTTTGTAACCAATAAAAATATTATATTTTGGAATATATTTAGGTACATTTTTTTAAAAATGAAACACTATCTTCTAAAACTTAACTTAAAATAGAAGTCAAATATTTAATTATTTGAAAACTCTTCAAAAGTTTCATAGAAACATTTTCAATGATTTAAAAGTCAATGCTAATTTTTGAAATACATATGTCGCCAGGGATGGATGACCTAATTTAGATGAATTGTGATTTGAGTATTCATCTAAAATTCAAGGTTGACCTAAATCAAATGTGAGAGCCTTGAAGTTTGATTAACTTTATTTTTACTTTTCCACTTTGAATGCCTTTTTATTTCCTGTTTCTGGCTTGCATTATAAGCAGAACTGCTAGCAGTATTAGAAACGCTGTTTGATGATTCCACATGACTATAAACCTAAAATATACAAATCTTTATAAGAATTTGGATCCAACTTTTCAGCCTCAAGAGGTTTCATATCTAGGAAGGATTTTCATAAATGTCTTTCATTTTCTATATCATGACATCATTTCTTTATTTGTATTGATGCAATTTAATTGATATGATAAATATGTTTTTATATTTTCATTAGCTAAGATATTTAGAAACTAATTTTTATTTCAATATATTTTGAATATCTTCAAACATTTGTTTCAGAATTTGCCATATACTTGAACAAAATTATTTGCAGATCTCATATAAGAACATTAATTTTTATGGCAAGTCCTTCATATGGCTGGCTTCTCCTATATCTAATATCTTGGCTGGAAAGTGACCTCCTCAAGAGGCCTTTGATGGATATCTATACAAAATAGCTCCAGCCACTATCACGCTGTTGTAATTATTTTGTTAAAGAATATAACTAACAGTTACCATTTTGTTTTTCTTTTCGTTTACTACATAATTATGCTTTTTCCTACATTAAAAGAGATATATGTATAATTTACATACACACATATAAGTATATAGAAGATTCACATTTTTTGTGGTAGGGGTGTTCTATAAAATAGCCATGCACTGAATTAGCAATTACTGAACCACTGCTCCAAGGAGAAATAGAGCAACAGGCTCCTACAAGCCTCTGGTCACACATTTTTGTCAACTAAATTACCATTTGCACATGTAGATTTGTTTGAAAACATCCTTGTCAAACAAATCAGTCTTATCAAGTTGATAACACTTTTCCCTTTTCCCATAAAACACTTAGCAGACATTTTAAAATTAGTTTGCAGCCTCCTGATCTGCAAAACCTGCCTCACCTGAAAGCTTAACATCTTTCACACTGCATTGCCTTTTGAGACATGCAAGCCAGCCAGCACTACCTAAGAAAGGTTTAACATTTTCCTGATCATAAATTACTTAGACAATAAAACTAATAAAAACTTTAAGAAATGTCACCATCTGTTTCAGCACTGGTTCAATCAATCTCTTAAACGAATTCTGATTTTCGTGGCAGTAGGTCCAGCAGTTTTGATATGGCAAGGTCATGGAGGAACACATGATAGCAGATGCCATGGGGGAGAGAGAGAAATGATGTTTCATTGACAACTGGTTTATCTCTGATAGGATCTCTTCTCAGCTTGATTTTTTTATGTTGAGCATTTATAGGTTCAATTGGCTATAGACAGTCTTCCTGGATTATTTTATTGAGTCCAATATACATGAAATATATTAGCATTTACTCTTTCAAGGATTAAGAAATCACATTTAGACCCTTTATTACTGCGTCAGTTGTGTTCTCCTGGAAGCAGGAATTACGACTAAGTAAGAAGGGCAAGAAAATATTGTACATAATACCTATGAAATTCAAAAGGAAGAGGAAGCAGGTATAGGCAGAAGTCAGCAGACAACAATGCAGGTATGACATCTGTAAAAAGAGAATTTGCAAAAGACAATTAAGTTGAAAAAGCCTAAGACTGCAGTGTAGTTTTGAGAAAGCTTTGGCCAGGCTACTGGGGAGCTCTGGGATGATTGCCATAGAGGAGTTCCACTTTGGGGAGAAATGTCAAACTTGCATGATCATCTTAGGCTGTTATTACCTTGCAGCTGTGTAGGAAGAGTTGTCTAGCTAAATTCATCTCTAGCAGTTGGTTGAAAAAGTCTTCCTTGAAGCAAGATCCCCATAGTGGGCCTCCATGCTGCCATACCTATCACATGTATCCTAGGTTCTTCAGCTTTCTTGCTCTTCCTCGTCGAAGCAAGTCTCTGGACCTCAGTCTGATTGTCTTCCTTTGAGTAGCTTGATATCATTGATTCATTTATAGCATTTATGTATTTCTTTTTTTCAAATCATCCAAGAATGAATGTGGAGGGAAAAACACTTTCCTCAAATCTTTGAAAGTATTTTGCATATAACAAGTAAGACACTGCTTTTTTAACTGCATTGGAAACAAGTACTTACAACTTCACAAATGCAATATTTTTAAATTTAAACTTTTTTTTTATCAGTACAAACTACTAAAACCAATAACAAAGAGAAGAAATAATGAAAATTTTAGGATCTTTTAATAATAAGAAAGGCAATTTATTGTCTATACTTTTTAATTCTCTTTTTAACTGGATTTTTTTTTTTTCTGTTCCATTCCCAGTGAACTTTACTCCAGGGCAGGCTTACTTTATCTACCACTTGTAGTCTCATCTTTATTAAAAACATTGGGGTAATTTCCTCCATAAAAGTTTCTGTTCTTAGATATAGGCTTAAAATTTCATTCATTATAGAGTAATGAGTGCAATTTTCTTTCAGGTGGGTGATGCACTTTCCAAAATAGTTTGTTTCTTAGAGTGGTTAAAATGGGTAACTTGCAGGCAAAACACAAGACTAACTGAAATACTCACAAAACATAGGTGAGTGAAAATGTTGAAGGCTATTTCTCAATGTTAAAGCTTAGAGATATTATTTAAGTACCAGTGAAGTAATCAATTTATTAGATAATCAGTAGATAAATCAGAAAATATCTACTGGATCCAGCTAATGTCACTATCAGTAATGACACGTTAACAGATAGATATATCTTTGCCAATACAGCTCTGATATAGTGCTATGGAAGGATCTGGAGCATTTTCAATACACTATTGTAGAGATGTTTACAGTTCAATATACTTTTGTCCTAAAGATTGTCCTAAATCAAAACTGATGAAAAAAATCAAAACCATTCAAATTCAGGTGTGATATCACTGCAACAAAAATGATAGCATTCTGGAAATAGAGAGTGGTTATTTAATTATGACCATATCATTCGTTTATCTTCTTAGTATTATTTTAGTCTTTTAGTAGAGAAATTAATTTAAAAAGGTATTGAAGTAGATCTTTATTTTACTAAACAATATAAAATAAAATCTGAAGATCATTAGATTTCAAAAGTATGGTAGATCAGTGGAAAGAGCACAGCCTTTGTTCTCAAGAAAGCTTCAGCATACATCCTGCCCAAAAAAGTTACTATACTTCTTGAAACTAAAATTTTCACTTATGAAATATCAATAGTTGTGCCAGTCATATAGAATTGTTGTGAAGATAAACAACTGTGGTAACTGGCATCTATTAAGTTCTCAATGACTGAACACTGCAAATAATAAGAAGGATAAAATTTAAATTTAATCACATAACATATGTTCTGCATTATGCCACCATAAATAGCAATCTATTTATTATGTTATAATTATAATATTACAATTATAATCATTAAAACAAATTGTTTGTTATCATTTAGTATTTCTTTTAGTCTTGTTTCGGATGTAAAATATGCTTCCATAAAAAGCCTTACATGTCCTATTTCAGTCCAAGAAATATTTGGTACGATATTAGAGGAATATAAAACTGAGTTGAGAAGTACCTTTTAATTTGTTTTGTTTTTCTGAAATCTCCTCTGTATCTTGCTCCTCTCCAATAGACAGTTATATCTTAATGTAGATTGATGGACATGCTGAAGCCCTGAATATTGAGAGCCCTCAAAAAAATGAAATGAGCAGTAGATATAGTATTAGTGAAGAGTTGACTCTACAGAAGAATGTGAAAGTACTTTCTGCACACTATTCTTTGGCGGGCTGTTTTCCCAGTATGGCTTTTTAGAGCTCTCCGCTGTGATTCACTTATCTGCTATGTGACTCTCATGATGAGCAACAAATTACCTATGAGTTGGCAATACAGAGTGTTTGTTAAAATGTTATAAAACACTCAGATGTCTTAGGAGACATAATGATGTAGCAAAAGCAGAAGACTAACAAAAAGTCAAGAAGGGCCCTTGGCCTGTAGCTTCATTATCTTGTTCCCTGAGTTTACACGACTCAAAGGTCAAGATACTAGTAGAAAAAAAGCAGAATTCGGGAGCAGAGTGAGAAGCAGATTCCTTTGCCCCTCGCAGCATTAGGTGAAGTCACAGCACGTCCAGAGATGCCCAGCAAGATTAAAAGATACATCAAAAGTCCCTAGACGGATCATTTTATTATGTTATTTATTATTACATAAAGCTAGGACATGTCAATGATTACACCCTTAAAATTATATTTCACTTTAAATCTTTGCATTCAGTATTTCTTTATGAGAATGAGTTTACATAAAGCCATAAGAAAATGAAGATTACAAACCATCAAGCATCATACAGAAATAGTGACTGAACTTTATTAATGTCTGAGTTAGTCTTTTATTTTTTTTTGAATATAGAACTTAATTACCTTTAGACTCATGTTCTAACAAACATATTTAAAAATGTGGGTGATGAATATTAGTCACCCAGTGCTACCACTACACTGGCTAGGAGTTGAAAACAAAAACTATGTAATATCAAACTTAAATACATCTTTACTTAATGAAACTTCAAACCAGTGAACAAGAAATTACAGCTTATCAATTTTTTAATGATGAGTTTGTCATAATTTGTATATCTGGACCAACTTCATATTAATTTTGACAATTACCTGGGTTAGAAATCTGAAATAATTGAAAGAGCAAGGGCTTTAGAATTAAACAGCTGTTTGAGACACAGCTCCAACATGGAAAGCTCTTTGAGTTTGTTTGTTTGTTTGTTTTTGTAATTTCTTCTTCTTCTTCTTCTTTTTTAACCTGGAAAAAGCCATCTACTTTTCTCAGCCAGGATTTTTTTTTTTTTTATTGTGTCACTAGTAAAACCAATTCCTATTTTGTAGAGAAGTTGTATATTTTGGATATGTGTATGTAATGATTCACATGTAAGAAACAACATGTGGAAACTATTATAATTTGTTTATTAGGGAAATTTGATTGAAGGATGGGTACATAGACGTATACATATGTCAGCACTCACCAATTTGTGTTTTTTAAATATGTGAAGTATATTATACATTCAGAAATTTTACGCCAATAAAGCTACAAAAAAAGTTTAGAAGTGATCATTGCTTATTTCTCATTCTGTTTTTGAACAGCAAACCAGGACAGACAGTTGTTACTCTTTGCCTTTATGTCATTTAGACATATATGTGATAATCAAAAATACTATGTTATTTATTGCCTTTTATTTACAAACACTTTCGGAAAAACTACTATTCACAGGAACCCTATCAGGTAAGAAGGCAGATTTTTAAAATGTAAAATCTAGAAACCAAGTAATTTAAATAATTTGTATAGTCAGGAATCTCTTTATAATACCTGAGCTCTCATCAAATTTTCAGAAGCTGAATCTTGTCAAAATGCAAAATGTACCTATACAGATTTTTCTGATACGACATAACTAAATGTTCTAATATATATATATTAGAAGATTTCCTGCATTGCTTGAAAAACATGGAGAGAATATATGGAAATTTTATAACAACAGCAACAAAAAAGGCAAGAGACGATATAGCACTAAATTATATTTATAAAACCCCAAGCCAAAAATTTACTTATTCCTCCCTTCTTCTCTCTTGTCCTGCTTTTTGCCATCCTCCTTTCCTCCTTTCGTCCCTCTTTTTCTTCTTCCTTCCTACTTTTCTTTATTTCTTAAAAATAAAATAACTCACACTGTTAAAGTCCTTTGTGTCTACTCATCCTATTTTCCATCAAGATATTTTTGAGTATTCCTCGAATGGTACTCTTCAATGTAAATTATAGAAACAAGTTCTCTGGTTTCTAAGTTTTTTAACTGACTTGGAAAGAATAAACATCTTTAATAAATCAAATCTATTTAGGAACTTAATATAGCTCTCCCTTTATTCATTTTGCGATCTTTAATAATCTTTTTAAAAATTATCAGTCAAGAACATATATAAATTTTATAAAACTAACTCTATATATACAAATGTATATCTATATATATAGACACAAATACACATACATGAGTTTTATTAATTTATCCTGAATTCAGCAACCATACAGCCATACAGAACTACCTCATATATTTTATATATCCCAGCTATATTTAATTTGGAAGCTTTATGTAGAGAATAATGTAACTTGAAAAATAATTGTGGGCAATCTTGCCAATGTTTGTATAAAAATTGATGTTTTAACTCATCATTTTAGCTAGCTACATTACATACTATTGTATGGTTACACAATGCTGTATTTAGTACTCTCTATTGTTGCATATCTAGGTGTTTTTTAAATTTTTTTTAAATCAATAAGTTAAAGAAATAAACATAATAACTACAGCAATCATTATTTTCTTAGAATAAAATCTCGAGAGCAGATTTGCTTATTGGAAGTCTTTAAAAAATGTTTTTATACGTGTAGATTTATTTTCATCCAAAACTGAGTATGTTTACATTAACAAGAGGTGTGTATGACACTGTCAACTTTCCTACAGACATATTTCAGGACCTTATAGCTTTAAACTCTGTTTGTTAATTGTTTGAGAAATATAGTTTTTTATTGTAATTAGTATTTCTTACTCTGGTATGGGATCTTTACCTACATCTGGTCTTATTGGTCAGTTTATCATTTTGATCAGACAGTTCCTGATTTTAAATATTTTAAATATCACCTTTGATTTACTCATTTTTGAAGTTAAATTTACTTTTCTATTGGTACATTCATTATCTTGCTGATTTATTTTTAAGAACTTTTCATTTATAATGATATTAAGGCATTAACTGGAAGATTATACAATAGATACTATATGTTTGCTTACTTTATTCATCATTAAAAATAAAAAAAAATTAATTTTCATCTCTAGTGCTAGATTTTAAAATTTTTTTGGCTATACTTTTTCAGAGCAACTATAGTTACCTGAAAGTATTTCATAATTTTAAAAGATTGTTTTTTAATCATTAGAACACACCACTCTGTGATTTCATCTTGAAATTTCGTATGGTTGCTAGTGGTGCCAGAAATGTTAGCTATTATATTAGTCCTGTTTTCTTCACAATGAAGTCATTGAAGGTTAGAAGATATAGTTAACAAATTTGTCAAAATTGAAAAAAATAAATAGGTATCATATTATACTTAGTATGTATACACTTACTAATAAATAATATACTTAATAATATACTGAAACAGTAATGAATTTAACAGATATATTTATGTCATGCTCAACATTATGGATTTTAAAGATTTCTTTTATGAGAGATGATTAAAAATGTAAATAAAAATTTCCCAAATATTTGTATTTCTTACTTACACTTTAAAATAATTAACTCTCATCCACAAAAAATCATAATAATAAAATATTCTTTCATAGCAATGCACAATAAAGGGATCATTTAGTTGCAAAATTAGAAGGAAACTTTTTTCTTCTCATCTGATATGTTAAAAAGGGAGTGTAGCATTTAGGGCAGGTAGAAACTAACCTTACATTTATTTGAGAAAATTAATTGATCATATATTATGTGCTTCTAAGAAGTACTATTAGAAACAAAATTGGGATTGTGCAGGCCCAAAGAAAGCTGACCAAAAGGATGCCAAATATTATAACCACTCTCCATGCCCCGAATCATGCTGTTAAACTTTCCTTTGTCAACAAGAAAGCTGAGCTATATAAAGTGTTTGACATCGAACTTCGAGTTGTCAAAACCTCACTGAGAAATATGAATGATCCACAAGTGTCTTCTTCTATTATTTCAGACCTTACCCGAATTGTACTTTCTATATATGCATGTCAAATCAAAGTCATAAGTTTCTTTAGAGTAATTACACCAATATTGCCTCTGTAACTTTTTGTGCTCAACCGTCTTTTATTTAGTAGATGCATGTTATTCCTAGAAAATGATGTCTTCTATTGCAGAGCTAGATGTATTATTGTAAACCGATATATTTCTAGAGTTTTGAAAACAACCTTTAGCTACTTTGTGTTGTACCTTACAACAACATATTGATTTGAACTAGAGGGCAAACTCCCTGCTGTATGAGTGCCAAGATACTTGACGGATGCATACGGCATGTATCCATACTAACTCTAATTTGATTTTTCTCTCTCTATAAGACTTTTACAATTTCTCTTCATTCAGATAAATAATAAATGAAACACAGTTATGCAGAGCTTGTTCATAGTAAAATATTCTTGGATTCTATTTATTACTTGACTATTTCAAATTTTAAAGTCAACATCATTTCATAAGTAAATATAACAAAATATTTCATCATTCCATAACTCAATGTAAGTATAAAGTGATGTCAAACTATATATAAAAAAATACTCATTGTTTAATTATCTATCATTAAATTGAGTTAAAGCTCAATGTGATTTTATGGGGTTTTTTTTAATTTTTATTTTTAGTACTTAAATTATTTTCCAGATGAGTTGTCTAGAGATAGTACTTTTATATTATAAATTTATTTAAAATGATTCAGTTCAAAAAATGTTTTAGTACTTATTGTATTTTCACCACTATTTCCACTACTGGGAATATAAATGTAAATATATCTCAGCCCCTTCATTCATTAAGGTTGAGATTAGTACAAGAAAATATATGGGAAAAAAATAACTGTCTATAAAAGTTTATAATAAAGACAAATGATTAATGCACAAGATAAAGAAGCAGTTGAAAATATTTAATTTGATCTTTGCTAATTCAACTAAATTCATGCTATTTAAAAATTATTGTGGTTTTCACTTGGAAAAGAGTCAGAAGAATGGTGAATTATACTCTAGTTGATATTTATAAATCAAAACTGGCATATTAGTATGGATCATGAATTCCTGTTACATGTAAAAAATACATTGTTGATAAATGAAAATTATTATGGATATTGTTAGAATATTAAACCAGCAGAGTTTTAAACCTAAACTTTTCCCATTAAAGCTGCTTTTCAGGTGTGGAAACATTCAGTGCTTAAAAAACAAACAGGTGACTCTCTGTTTTAGTTCAGATGCTACAAACAATTTGAAAATTGTGAAATAAATCAGTTTTGTCATAGAACTACATTTTTTTTCCTCGTGTTTCCAATTTCCAAGTGTACCAATCTGATCTTCAAGCATTTGACTTTGATTTAGACTACTGAGGATGCTTTAAAGAGATCAATGATAAAGAGTATCCCTTGACTTTTTCTCTACTCAAATATGAAAGGGGCCCTCATAAAGATAAGCAAATAGAGAGGTATTTTGCACGCCCTCATTGATATAAAGATTTTCTTTATGAAATAGCCTTGTTATTTCCTTAAATACCAAACATTATTTTGCTGGTTTTGAAAGATTTTTCATGCAAACCATCTGATTGAAACTTGAACAGTAACTTAGTTCCACACCCTGAAATGACACCAATTTATAATGAGCTTAGATACAATATTTTCAGAATTTTTATTGGATAAGCTTAATTTAAAATACACTTGTAGAAATGCTCAAAATAAAATGCTATTAAAGATATTGTTTAATACCTAAAAAATGCTTTTTAAGACCCTAGAACAAGCTAAGTGCTTGATAAATGCCACAGATATGGCTATTATTATAGCAGTAAATAAAAACAGATGAATATAGTTTCTTTTCTCAATATTTTATAATTTATGTAAAAATATTGATAAACAGAAATAACCACAGTGTTGTCTGAATTTTATACAGTCATTTACACAGAGTAATGTGCTACCACTATGTACAGGTATCATTATACCAGTTATTAAATGTTAGTATACCTCCATACAAATTTATAAATGTCTAACACTCTCAGCCCCACAGTGTCGGCTGCCACAGCTTTGGCCCCTCTTTGGAGCAACCATTGATTTACCAACTGAGCAATTAATTCCTTACACAAATGAGACACTTAACACTTCTAAAAGACTAGTGCCTGTTCTGAATGTTGAATGCCCATTTTATACCAGGAGCTGTTAGACATTTTGGATTTTACTCTCAAATTTACAGTACATCACTATGATTAAGAGGAAAGTATGCTAAAATTACAACACATGTTTTTGCGTTTTTATTTCACTTTTAAACTGGGCAGAATTAGAGCCTTGGTTTCCTCATTTGGGATAAAGGCCATGATTTCATATATCATTTAATCAGTGAAGATGAAATAAAATGATTTCTATAAAGCTATCTAGAAAATGGAGCCTAAAAAATTTGATTTGATCTGAATGTTCTTTAATATTTTTCCTCATTTTTTTTTTTTTTTTTTTAGATTTCTCATTTTATATGAAATAATTCCCAGGTTCCCAGATGGCTCATGTAAGGCAGGTCTCAATAATAGATTTATTTGTTCACCAAATATTTACTTGTTCCCAAGCACTGATGCATAACATAGCAAAATAAAACAACAAAAAGAGGTTCCACTATCATGAAGCTCATGGGGAAACAAACCAAAAAAAAAATTAATAAATTAATTAATAAGAAAATATTGTCAGTGAAGAGCTATGAGGAATGTAACACTGATACTTTCCATCATACTGCATTGCTTTATTACTCTCATAATACACTGCTTATCACACTAGCACTCATAGCTCTTTTATACAGGTATTTTAAATTATTTCAAGCTGATGAAAGGTGGCATTTGAATATGAAGTATGTAATACATTGTTGTTTTATTAAAAGAACAAAGAAGGAAATCAGTAAAGGTTGGATTCGTCAATAGATAAGTCCAGGAGACCCTAAACTTCAGAAATATCCAGGAAACTGACTTCTCAAACTATGAAAAGAGAAGTCTAGAAGATAAATGACATAATGAAATCTCATGCAAATCCTATTCAAACAAGAAGGGTCTCTTCCCTAGTATACAGAGACCAAAAATCATTTTGGATGTATTTCTTGGGCTAGTTACAGAATAATTTTTAAAAGGCTGCTTTATATGTCAATGTATCCCAAAGAGTGGAGGGTAAGTCTACTGACTCTTAACTTTTAAACTATGTCTATGACAGTGAATGTCACCAAGTTGGCCTTTGCTATGTCCTACTGCCCTTTAATCCAGTTGCCTGCCCTGATTGCTTCTAATCGTATTTTAAGTCTATCTTGATTTGGTCTTTGCCTTGATCTTGCCCCATGATGATAGCCTTGGAGGTGGCCTTCTTTCCCTAACAAAACTTTAACAACCTAGAACAATGATAGGGCTGCCCTAAACTAAGTGCTCAATTCAGGAGAACTTTTTGCTGCTTTTAGATTTGCCAATGGCATTGGCTCATGGAGGAAAAAGAAATCATATTCTTAGAAGTAATCTAAATTGTTCTCCATAAACTTCATTAAGGTCCATGTCACATTCTAGTCACTGAATTAAAGAGTATCCATGGATATTGTGGGGAATCCATGAGAAATAAATTTGCAGTTTTATTGTTCTTGTTGAAGAGCTAGATAATGTTGTTGTGATTTGTTTTTAAAATTCAGTGTATTATAGATTTTTAGAAAAAATTCTACTGTTATATATATGTATATGTACATACAAACATATTTTATGTGTATAATATTAATACCAATTTAAATTTTCTCTGAATACATATTTATATCTACATTTACATATAAATGCATATATACATGTACATATATATATTTATATGTAAGCACATATTCTGTTATATATAATATTGGTAGATATATGGGTAAGAAGTATGTACGTGTCTCTTTTTATGTATTTTATTTTGTATAATATTCCTAAGCCTTAAAACAGTCTATAAATTATGGAAAGTATCTATAAACTATGAAAAATATTCTATCTTCTGTAGAAGCAAATAAACAAAAATTATAATATAGTTGCTATCTCAAGATACTCTTAATTGTATTGACAAATACCACATTTTTATTACACCTAGGACTTTTTAAGACCTAAGAATAAATTAGATTTTTATCTACTGTCAATGGAATATTGAAGAAATTTATAAACAGATTTACCAAACAGACTTACCAATATTGATCATTTCTAAAGCAATAACAATACCTAAAAACTATAGGGAGAATGGATTTCAAAAGAAATGCTCTTTAAATTAACAAATATTCAAGTTGTCAAATTATTCCTCAAAATAAGGTTAATGGCTTTAAGTAAAAAAAAAAAAAAATTTTTATTTTGATGAAAGAAACATGATTCTAGAGAATCCACATATTTGCAAAATTGTTAAACCAGTCAAGAGTACAGCTAAGACACACTATACCGGAAGAATAGAATACCTGGGAAGATTAGAACATATTCTATGTTCTACATATAGGCATTTCCGTTGAATAACATTTCTTCCAGTTATAGTATTTTGGCAATCTTTAGGTAAAAAATAAGTAACTTCTAATTTTTTAAAACTACAATATAAAATCTGCTTAACATTGATGTTTTATGAAGAATTTAAATTCTTATCAATAACAGAATTATTCAGTGCTCATTATGAAAAACAATTGTAATGAATTTTTTACATTTAATTTTCTTAAAGTTGACATTTAATTTTAAATCAGAATTGATTCAATGATATGTGTTTTCTGTAGATAAGGGCTCATAATTCCAAAAGCAGGAATTTTAAAACTGGATATCTATCTGTCAGAGGGTCAGTGAATTCCCTCTACACTGTGTCCAAATTAAATTATGTGAATTTGGGGTGTGGAGTAAGATCCAGAGCATTCTTTCCTGCAATTTATTTTTGGCCCTATGCCACTAAAATGGGTTAACAATATTGATATAGGCTTGTGTCCAAGGTGATCATTATCAAAATGTGGCTCATGGAATACTAATCTGTGGATGCATTCCCACTCTGGCCTTCTGCAAAAACAAACAAAAAACTCTGGTCAAATAAATCTGACATGCTATCTATGCTATACTTTCACCCTGAAGATTTACTTTGCAAAAATTTTCACATTTATTTTTTCTCCTTTTTTTCCTTGTGACTCTTGGGAGACCAGTGATTCTGGGAAAGTACTTTGGGGGTCAGATCCAGAATGTTTGAAAGATAAGTTTAAGAGTCTCGATTTAATTGTGTAGGTGGCAACATACCGTTTAAAGGGAGGGAGTTGATGAAAGAGATGTTTTAAGAAGAATCCAGTATCAGTTTGTGGAGAAAACTGCTGAGGAAGAGATTTGCTGTAGGGAGAGCCCAGGAGGTTACTGCAACAACTGAAGTCTTTTGCTTTATTAATTTGATCATATCGGACTTTCATATAAATATTTGTAATGGTATCTCTCGTTGGTCAGATTTTAAGAGGGTTAGTCCTGAATAAGTTATCCATTCTGTTCTTCCAGAATTCTGTTGCTCCCTCAACCTCCTGCATTTCACTCACATTCACACACTGCTCAACGGCTCTGACTGCCTTAGTCACAATTTATCCCACGCTGTGAATGAAATGCCTATACCTCAATTTCATTTCTATCTCCCCGATCCCCAATTTCAATAACATTTTTCTCTTCTTATTGACTTTTAGAGTAGGCAGAAGAATTTATTAGGATCAATTTTATCTATTGCTTTCAGAATTCTGTAACGTCAGTAAGGTCATGAAAGGTTAATGCTCCTTTATTAAAATGAATAAACCCAATTTCCTCAAACTTTTCTCCTAAATAACATCATTGTTTCTGATATACAGTGTGCTCTGCTCTCTCAAGGGTAATTATGCCTGTAAGAGCTAGATGCCGATCGGTATGTTACATGTTTCAGCCATGTCCAGAATCACACAAAGATTGCTCAGGTTTAAATAGAATTGATCTAATAGAGTATCTGCTATCCTTTTAGCCAATCGTTAGGTTTGGTGTTCATAGATAGCATGGTAACTGTAAAATAATGTTCTTTTTTCAAGGTCATTAGCTTAATGTCCATTGGGCTGAAAATAGCAAATTTCTCTATACTGACTGGGTCATAATTGCTTTTCCTAAATAATACACTAATTTCCTTCTCTGACACAAAATTTTCATATTCTTTGTTGTTATTCTCAATATTCAAGATGAAATGCAAATATACCATTTTTAAAGTCAGGCAACCCTGTAAGTTCATGCTAAGATATTTAATTGTAAATGACAATTTCAAGGTAAAACACGAAATAGAATTACAAATCATGATGAATTCTATGAAAATAGTTTTAATTTTAAATGACATTGAAGACTTTGCTGTTCCTGCATTAGGTAAATGGCCTTAGATATTATCTGAACTCAATTAGTTTACATATTAAAGAAGTAAAAATTAATAATAATATAACACAGCATGGAGAAGTATCTATTATCTGCTCACAATCTACATCAAATGACACTTAGAATTTTGCCGCAATTCCTGTAAGGTTGATGACTAAAAGATATAATGCTGAGAAGTATCTTAAAAAGAGGTTCTAAAGTTTTACTTTGTGTCACAATTTTATTGAGGTTCATCCACATTCTGTTAAAGCCTCGGTTTCAATATACCTAGGGAATTTTCTTGACATGGCCAGACCAATTTGGTTACAGGAATCATATTAGATATTGAAACTCTCTAATTTCTGCATAAAAGTAACAGTGAGTCAAAAATTTTCTCAGATTTGATAATGTTCCTTAACAAATATATGCAGTGAAAAGTTGCTCAAGTTCTGATTTCAGATAACTTTTGACCTTTTTTATTAAAATGTATCTGTTTCGCAAAACAAGTTTTAAAAATTCCTTTAAAGCCTATGGTAACTGTAAGAATAAATAGCTCTACTATCTTCCAGTGGATTAAGAAGCTGTTTTGCCTGTGTGAAAACTATTGGCTTTCAAATGTGCTTATGTTATTGGAGTGACAGATAAAATAACAGATACAAAACATGTTTAGTTTGCTACTTAATTTAAAGGAAAAAGTGAGTTTTCCTACTTTATATACTTACTATTAAATCTAAAGAGAGGAAGAGAAAGAACAAAAATATGGCTATATATGTATTATTTTAGAGTCAAGCCAATCTTATACTTTCTTTCAATTCACTGAGTTCATTTATTCAGTGGGAGGAATATATATATATATATATATATATATATATATATATATATATATATATACACATATATATGTGTGTGTGTGTATACACACACATATACACACGTATATATATGAATATGTGTGTATATATATGTATATATGGAAATACATAATATGTAAACATATGTATATAAATATATATACATTTACTATATTTTTACATGTTAGGTTTTAAGCCCCTAAAATAAGTTTAAAGTAAGATGGAAAAGAAGTGAGAAGAAATTAGGAAGGGGCTGTAGAACACTACACTAAGTAGAGAATTGAAATTGAAAATATATAAATTATGAATAGACAACACAAAAGTGACATACTTGGGAGCAAAAGTCAGATTTGAGGGCTATTGTGAAGAAACTTTGCCTACTTGTCTGCTTTGTTTCTTAACTGAGGGCAAAGTCTCTCATTCCCTAATTTAATATAAATCTCAAATTAAGAGATACAGTGTCTTGATAGGAGTATAAACCCAATGTAAATTATTAATGTCAGTTACATTACTGAAATAAGTATTTAGAAAGAGCATTTGAAATAGGACAACTGAAGAAAAGGGCCAATCAAAAAGCACATTCGGTAGTATGTTCACAAGGACAAGGTATAGGAGGAGTGACATTAACTTTGTGATGGTAAAGCTTTTGCTAGCACCAGCCCTGAAACATGAACTCGATGTTGTATTTAGTACCCTTCTGTTTCTGTGTGACATGAGAGATTTTTTTCTCTTTTAAGAATTTGTGTTAAAATACCAACATATTTATTTCTCTATGTCTCCTTCCTTTGTAGTAAATAACAAACTAAGCATAAGGTCTGGATATATCTAGAACTCGAAAAACATTTAGACTTCATTTAAGTAACTATATAATTTAACTACAAATCTGTATTCTATTTCCTGTTAAGAACAGGCATTTTCTCAAGTTCATTGAGAAAAGATGAGGGCTTCTACTAGGTCCACTCAGAACCTTTGTCACCCTACTGTATCATGGACCACCATTCACATTTTGTTCATCATCACATAAACTTCAGGAGAGTCTCTTCAAAATAAAAACTTCCTATTATCTACTCATGAAAGCTTTCTACGTCATAGGATTGCTATGAGGATTCAAAGAGATATAAGTGTAGATCCCTAATCCAGCACTGAGCACATGACCGCTATTACCTAAAATCTTACTCTTTTATTTTCCCTCCTAAGTCCACTTCTCTGTGCAAGAATAATTCTTTAAAATTAATATTGTGTAAATATCCACACATTATTCATTAAATATCACTTTTAATCAAATAGGCTCGTCTTACTCAAAAGTTTTAACTATTCTCAGTAGACAGTTTCTCTAATCTGAGATATTTTTAAAGTAAATGGGGTTTGTCAAGATAGAACTCCATAGTGTTTGATGTTAGAAGTAGCCAGATGACTAACAATGAGGAAGATGGCGTGGCATAGGAGAGTATGAGGACTAGTATACTAAATAATGGGAATAAGTTTACCAGTCTAGTTTCCTTTGAGGCCTCTACATCTAGGTGATTTGTAGTATCCTAATTAATTTTTTTCAATTGCCCAGTAGGTGATTTTAGGATTACATACAAGGTTTTAAGCACTGTTTTAACTGGACCCCACACAATTTGATATGTTGGGTTTTCTTTTCCACTCAATTCAAAATAATTTCCAAATTTCCTTGCGATTTCTTCTTTGATCCTCGGTTTATTTTTAAAAAGTGTTATTTATTTTCCAAATATATGGACATTTTCTAGATGTTTTCCTGCTAATGAATTCTAGTATACTTCTATTGCTTTTTGAAAATATGCTTTGTATATAGATCATGATCTATCTTGGTAAATATTCCATGTCATTTTTTAAAAATTCGTGTGTTCAACCATTTTTCACATATAAATTAGATTCAGTTTGCTAAAGGTATTGTTTAACTCTTCTGTATCTTACGGACTACTGGTCCTATCAGTTACTGAGGGAAGAATGTTAAAATCTACAATAATAATTGTGGATTTATATTTTTTTTTCAGTTTTATCAGTATGTTATTTACATTTTTTCGAAGTTGTTACATTATGTGTTTTATTTAGGATTATTATGTCTTCTTAAAGAATTAACCCCTTTATCATTAGGAAGTGTTCCTCATTTAGTTAAATATTCTATGTCTTGATATTAATATACACATTCCAGCTCACTTTCAACAACTGGTTTCATGACATTTTTTTACATTCTTTAGCTTTTTGATATCTTTATAACTAAAATGTGGTTTTGCAGGCAACATATATTTGAGGTGTTTTTTGGGGGGTGTCTAATTTTGTATCATTAATTTTAATTAGACTTCAGGTAATTTACATTTAATATAATTAACAGTACAATTGAATTTAAAATTACTGTTTTGCTATTTGTTTTCTGTTAATCCTGTCTGTTCTCTCAATGCCATCTCTTCCTTCCTTTAATGGATTAATTTTTTTATGATTTATTTTTTCATGTATTTTTGGTGTTTAAATACACCTCTATGTTTTAATATTTTTTGGTTGTTTTAGGGTTTGCAGTAAACTTAATTAAATCATCACAGTATTCATGTCAATAATAGTATATATTGAGTGTTGACTTCTGTTTTATTTCTTTGACGTGTTTGAATTATTTCTGGTATTCATTTAAATTACTTGTAAATTAGTTTTATTCTTTTAAATTTTTTTAAAAAGATATATCTGAAATAACCTCACTTCAAAGTCATTTTAAATACTATATTTTTTGTGATATATTTTCTAAATTTTCCACTAGAAGATACAATCTCTCTTCCTCTGAGTTCTTCATATTTAGAGATTTGAAAGCTGAAATATATTATACTGATAATTGCATACAGATAGTAAAATAAACTGCAAAGGATGAGTTGAAGATGGAATCAAAAGTTATTCTATGTATTTCTCATTCTAAAATTCTATTTAATTGATGATTTTCTTTGGATTTTTAAAATTCTATCATCTATTTTATTAATTACTTATTAATACTTCCTTTTCTCTACATGTCAGTCTCTACACACACACACACACACACACACAATTTAGATGCATCATCAGTGATTTGTAAAGGTTAGAAGTGATAATAAATTTTTCATCATACCACCTATATCATTGGAATCAGATACTTACCACCTGGTACCATTTCTTCAAAGATAATCAGTGCATATTAGTTGACCTGAAATACTAAATTGAGAGTATGAAGGACTTTAACAATTGTTATTTAAATTAAAGTTGTTGTCAAAACTATTAATTTTATCCTATCTTTCTATTGATTGGAATAATTGTAATTACGTATGTGCTTGCATCCATACACATACCTGCACTCTTAGTAAAAACGAAAACTAGCTTCTAGCTTTCTGCCACGATATGTTTAATTAAGGTTTTTTTTCTTACCACGGTAAATATCTATTATATTCCTATCTATAACTCTTCAATATCCTTGATTTTGCATCTTGTATATGATCGATCTGATTTTCATAATTTATTTTGCCTTATTTTTTTCTAATTTTTTTATTGCTTGATATTTTCAATTAAATTCTTGAAGCAAGGTATGGAAGATGAAAATTAGAGCACGGTTAAGAGCATATTGTTCCTTTCCAGTTTATAATCAATGAGTCATGACTATTTCTTAGGGACTAGTTTTGTCTCTGGCTTAAGTGATTATTAGAGTTACTAGGTAAGTGTTACTTTACTACTATATTTCTGTTTTCATTTCATTTCACAGATAGCTTGGTTTGCTGTGACATACAAATACCTAACTAAACCTAAACCTACACCTTACCATCAGGGCTCGACCTTACACATATACAGAGTAGGAAGAACCTGTAATTCTGTGTTTCTTCACTATAGAACGTTTAAGAACACTGCTACCGTGTTCCATATGTATTTCCTAAGGGAACTCCTTTCCCCCACAGAGTCACCGTCTTATTTACACTGACAGGTGGATTAATATTTTTCCTCATTCTCAGTGTTCCCTCTTCTCCAAAGCATACCACTCTTCAAGGAACAATCTCTTTCTTTCACTGGATTGGGTGGCAATGAAAAGAATAAGGATATGGGAATGTGTCTGTGAACTGAGAGAGAAAGGTTAGTACCAGTGTCTTTCTAAATGTATGTGTTTCTCCTTAAGGAACCTATACACGTCACTCCTGAAAGGTTTCTATTTTCTGCAATGAATTGTCATGCATCCAGTGGCATGTTTGAAAAGCATTTTTGGATAGACAAGCAGATTGATACCAAAATGCTTCAAATTTTTGTGAGCTCCCAAATCACAGAAACGAGGAGGGTGGAACATAAGAAAGTTAAAATAAATGGAATGAAGTAGATTAATATCAGTACTTCTGTGCATCGTCACCTTTCCTTTGAACCTGCTATCTCTGTTTCCCTCTGTCTTCTAATGCCATTGAGACACAGGTGGTTCATGCTATCTACAGCTCTGCATAAATGAGTGAAAACTATTTTCAGCTTCTTGAAAGAGGTTTAATATCATCAGCCTCAAAACCAGGCCACCCACTATTGATGGAAAAACGGGACAAAGTCAGCAGATTCAAAGGTAGAAAATATGGGGGAAAAACATACAAAATTCTCAGGTTTAGAGACAACAATCTATAATACTACATGGTCAAGACCAACCTTCTTCCTTTACAAAACTATATTACTATTTCTGTATATATTGACATTTTGTAGGATTGTTTGAGACTATTACCAATGAATAAGATTTGATTTTATGAGAAATGTCTGCCTAAGATGGGAAAGAGCCAGCATCTGGTAAAAATAATCATGATGCCTTTCACTCTCTTAGTTAAGATGCTGACTCCTGTTCACCCTTATCTCAGAAATACTTCCATACGGTTATAGGTAGCAAATGGGCTGTTTTCCATTCTTAGGGAATAAACCTGCAATTCCTTATGTATTCTGTATAACTCATTTCTTTGGCTACAGTGGCTGGATAGCAGTAGACTCAACCAGGGAAAGCAGCATTTTTGTTCTCAAGATTAAAAATTGAATATAGAATATTCTAGTTTAAGAGACTATGCCATGTTAATGTAAATTTGGGTTCTAGATGGGTCCTATTCTGAATATTGTGTGGACTAAGAAGTCAAGAACATGTATTTGGAGAAGAATAAATTAGGTGGTCATAGAGAAGTAATTGAGTTTCTGATGGATGGATATATATACATATTATCTTTCTGTTCCCTGAAAATTGTCTGTATTCCTCCTTCCCTATAGTGAAAAGTGAGATAGTCCTCAATGTTTTTAATAATAAACTGCTAATACACCTTTTAAATAATCTTTTTTTGTTTATTTCAAGCCAGTTTCTTTTTTATATGATGCCACAAAACATCATATGAAAGGATGCATCTGTCCCAGCCACTACTACATGTTCATTAATGATAGAAAACTAGTGTCTGAGAAATAAACCATTGTGCTTATGTAGTTACTTGATGTTTTCCAAGCAGTCTTGCATTTGGTCCAAGATAGAGTTTAGAGTGATATATTGGTTATATTTGCCAATGCTGGGTCAGAATTCCTGGGTTTGTAGGTACTTCCTGCCATTCAGCTCCTGTGTGTTGACTTGTAAAGTTACTTATTCACTCTATACTTAAGAGTAAAAGGGGAATATAACCATATTTACCTCTTAAGGTTTTTCAGAAAATTGAATGGGTAAATAGTTAATACATGTAAAATTTCCGGAAGTGTTAGCTATTATTATTTTTATCTGGTTAGGTCCAAGAGAAAGTCTTAAGTAGTAGATAAGGAAAAATGTATTAGGTCCTTCTTTCTGAAGAGGAATTGTAGTTACAATTATATTGAGGATCTTGTTCCTTAAAAGTGCCAGTTCCTAATACTTTTAAATCTCATGTTGGTTATAAATTGTTTATTAATGGAGTTAGGTTTTTAGTTTTACAATTTTATGTAATGGTCACAAAAAAATATTTTCTTGATTTTGTTGACTTTAGAGATTTCAAGTATTTTTGATGCTTGGCATATTCTAGTCTAATGGCCAATACAGATTATAATAGTAATTAATCTTAAAACATTAATATGTTTCAATTGAAAGCAGCTCCATGGAGTGGTGAATAAGAAAAGTTAAACTTTCTGGAATGACATTGAGAAATTCACTTTACTTACAGTGCAACTATACATATATAGAACTGAGATTAAAAGTTAGATATATTATCTCCTGTCACTGTTGGCAGCTCTAACCCTCACCTCTTCACCTCCAGGGCTGAAGCAATATATTGTTGATAAATACTTTCCTCATATCTGAAGGCTTTATACTGGGGTTGCATGTCCGGTTCAGTCCTTTCCAAACGTTAATATTGTTTGAAGTTCAGCTTCTACATGCTCTCTGAGTGTCACTTTTGTCTATAACGCTTTCAAGCACCCCTCTTCAACTCATCATCAGCTGGCTAGTTTAGTTTTCTGCTCTCATTCTCTCACATTGCCCAGTTAAGCAAAACTGTGTTCCCTCCCTAGTTCCTTTCCTTCTTCCTCCCTTTCTCCCTTCCTCCCTTTCTCTCTCTCTCTCTCTCTCTCTCTCTCTCTCTCTCTCTCTCTCTCTCCTCTCTCTCTCTCTCTCTCTCTCTCCCTCCCTCCCTCCCTCCCTCCCTCCCACATCTTTGATTGTGAATGACCACTGGTGAGAAACTTGTCACTTTATATTACATTGTGAAAGCAGTAAGAACTGTTGAAAATTTTTATCTGCCCAGAATTCTGTAACATGTTCAAGACATGTGCAAAGACTCCAATTCTGTTTAAACTTTTAGGCTACTTAATCACTGATGCTGTATTTTAGATTTAGAGCTATTGATTACACGTATTTCACACTCAGTATCTATTCTATATATTTTGAGTGGTTAAGTGACTAATTTGCTGGAAGGAAGGAAGGAAGGAAGGAAGGAAGGAAGGAAGGAAGGAAGGAAGGAAGGAAGGAAGGAGAGAGAGAGAGAGAGAGAGAGGATTGCTACACAAAATAGGTCAATCTGAAGTGACCAAAATATATCTCATTCTCAGTTATATCTTTTCACTAGCTTCCTTAGCTGACACAATTTTTCTCTACTGGTGGTCATGTTGATGAGATTATCAATATTTAAGTTCATTAAATATGGCTTTCATGGAAACATCTTTTGAATTGCCAAGGGGGCAAACATACAGGGAATGTTTTCATGTCCAGACCACTTTTCAGATCTCCCATTAGAACTCCATTTGCAGGATCTGGCCTTGCCTACTTTTCAGAATGAAAAGAGAAATTTATAAAGCTCCTACTCAGTATCAAGTTATTCTAGCTATTAATATAACATAGGTTTTCTTTCTGAGTTCTGATAAATGGACTCTTTCATTCTTGAGCTATTTTATTTATTGCGGCTGACCTTTTTTTATAGTTGATCTTTGGCTATATACCTGTAGTGTAATCTCTAAAACCCCTTTGACCACTCTATGATTGAGACCCTCTCTTAATTATGCTAATCTTCCTTTCAAAAACTGAAGTCAACCTCATATATATTTTGATGTCTTTACTATACATGTTTAAATAGCAGTTAGTTGGAAATTTTGCTCCCCTACTCACAATTACATAATTGGCATTCTCCTCACATGTTTTATTCTTCCAGAGCCAATGAACCAATGCAAAGTGGAGCTTTATCTATGAGAAATATCTAAAATTCTCTTATTGTAATGATGTTGCAGTAAATGAAAAAGATAAATTAATAGATATATTATAACATAATTTGGAAAAAAAATCAGTAAAAACTCTAAAAACTTTATTGGACAATTTAGAAAGAAACAGGAGGACAAAAAGACATCAAAATATCTGGCTTCAATAAGCCTTCAAAAGAAGCGTATAAATCATCCTTATGATAAATTGGGTTAGAAAGGAAATTCTAGGTTAAAAAACTTTATGAAAACAATGATAAAAGGCAAATAATTTGCATAATGGTAAATATAGTGGAGTCTTTGAAACTTATTTAGTATATAGAGATTTGTGTAAATTAAGGTTGTGTAAAATATAGGTTGGTGACCAATATGTGGGTGATTTTGCATAAGTCTAATTTTAATTTGAAATCATAGGTCAGTTTCTTTCTTCTTTTCTTCATTCACAATTAAAATCTAATATAAGAGACTTCTCAAAAATGTAGGTAAAAATAGCTGTACTGGTTGAAGCAGGAGTGTGAGTCTTTTTGCATCCCTTCATTTCCTCAAGTGGCATCCTATGAGACCTGTGACGGGAAGCCATGTGGCTTCACAGAAAACTATTTGATAATCATGGCTTTAGTATCTAGAGGACTCCACATGATTCTGAGTAGAGTAGGCCCTTACACAACAGCTTCTTTTTCTTTTCTTTTTCTTTTTCTAATGTACTCAGCAGAAATGTGAAGAATAAAATGGGACAATGAGTTCATGTGAGATCAAGGATGTTCCTGGTTCTTGAATAAAACCAATATTTCTTTTGCATATCTGCCTTTATAGCTAAGGAAGAGAAGTCTATATATAATTTTCAGAAATGTGTAACAATTTTAATCAAACCCTTTCACAAGGTGTGTTTACTGGAGATTTTAAAACATATTTGAACACTTGAGCCCAGGCTTTTCATAGCATACAAGTGTACCTGTTATTCAGTGCTGCTTTGTTCAACTGAAAATGGATGAAATAGAATGCCAGCAAATTTGATGTAACTGACTGGTACATTAGGCAATGGCTTTGTAATCACCATGAATGTCCCTGCAATATCATTAATCTCATTGTACTACCAGAACCAACATTTCTGATTTCATCAGTACTCCAGGATGAAAAATAAAGCACTACATATAAACATAGGCTAAAATACATGTACAATTCAAATACATAAATGCATACAGCAATAAATATAAGCCTTGGCCTTTAAATTATAAGGGTAGTTTGAAGAGGGAGGATGTAAGAAAAAGGAGAAGGAAAAGTTGAGTTCACTTAGTTGTAGAAACAAAGTTGGAGGGATATCATCAACAGAAAGGGTATGCAGGCGGGGAAGCAAGACAGGCTTTGTACTAAGTATAATACAGTCAGAAATGAACAGCTCCATGTCTGTCTTGTTCACAAAGGGAAAGGCATGATGTAAACATTTCCAGCTGTTATCAGAAGACCACACTGGACAAGACGAAGGAGTCCTGTATACCAGCACATACTCTCTCTCTCTTCCCCTCTGTGTGTGTGTGTGTGTGCGTGCGCATGTATGTATTATTGTGGATAAAGAGATAGAGAGATAGGTAGATAGATTATGCACAGGCAGCTTGAGATACTTTGCATTATGCAGTACAGTCTCCCTGATGCCTGGAAAATGAAATTCTGCAGAAATACATCTCTGAGTAATTACATTCAGAAGGGAATCTGTTATAAAATGAAGGGATCTGAAACTTCCACCCATACCCACCATTTCTAATCTTTCCAAATCCCCAAATTCCAACTGGAAACGCCTATACATTAAAGGAGGAAGCCCACTACACAGAGAGAATTTGGCACTTTATAAAGTTGGCCATTCCTACTATGGAATTGCAGTGTTACTTCTAAAACACATCTATTTTTTGATACATGGGATCTCCAACTAGCCACAGCAAAGTCACATGAAGCCCATTTTCCAGTCTCTCAGCCTTATTCATGAGACGCTGCCAGAGGGCTGTCAGTTTCACTATTTCTGCACTGTTGTAGGCAATGTTGCATTGCTCACTAAGGAAAACAATCCCCAAACTGCTGAAATTAATGTTCTCTTTACACTGCTGTCACAAATGAATGGATTTTCAAATAGAAATTATACAAGGAAAATTGCTTTCAGAACAAGAGCACATTCTGCAAGAAAAATGTCATGCCAGTGTTTATTTGTCTGACCAATGCATAGGCTTCTAGGAAATAGAGTTTATTATAGAGAAGTATGATGGGCCTTTGACAGACACTACAGCAAGAACATTGTTAGAAAAATGTTGCTTGGTCAACACAATGCAATTACTTGTCAGGGAGACTACTATAGATGTAATGACATTCCTCTGTTAGCCTCAAATTATGTCTTTATTACAACACTAAAATATAAATGAGACTGTTAAAATATGTTAATTATGCATATCAGAATGTATAGGTATACACTAATATATATTCCTTTAAACTGTCAACAGAATATCTGTCTCTCGTAAAAATGTTTTCTTGAATATTAGTATTAAAATACATTTTATAGGATGCAATTATTGCAGTGTTCATGCATTAGGGACAATTTTCTATCACATATCTCCCCCCTCCCCAGTGATTAATCAGATAAATTTGTTTTGGGCTCATCTACAAGTTTGTTGGATTGAAGATAGATTGTTAAGTTCTGTAAAGAGGTAACCAGCTATGAAGAGCAGAGGTCAAAGGAAAAATATGAGGTAGAAAAACATGAAAACATCATGTTTAAACTGTTGAAGGAATCCATCACCTGCTCTATTTATTATTAATTATTAAATTATTAAACTCATTAAATGTTTCATTTTTACTTTATCTTCACAAGAAAATGATGAAGTAATACCATAAACTGAATGTTCCTATCTTCCCCAAATTTATGTGTTAGAATGTAATCCTCAGTGTGTTTGTATTTGGAAGTGGGACATTCGAGAGGTGATTAGGTCATGAAGAAAGGGTCCTCATGAACGAGATTAGTGCCCCTATAAAAGAGATCCCAGAGAGTTCTCTTGCTCTTACATCATGTGAGGAAACAACAAGAAGATGACTCTCCATGAACTAAGAAATAGGCTCTCACAAAACACCATAATCTTGGACTCTCAGCCTCCAGAACTGTGATTCTATGTATATGTATACGTATGTGTATGTATGTGTATGTGTATGTGTATGTGTATGTATGTGGTGTGTGTGTGTATAATTATATATAATTATTTCCTTATGATCTATTTTATAAAATGAATTTATAAGTGAAAGAATATACTCAGTCTTAAGACCTTCATAGACATCACCAAATTTTTTCTAGATAAGTTTAACTTATATGTCCATCAGCTGCACACAAGAAAACTTTATTCCCCCTTCCACATTGACAGTACAGGGTATTTTCCTTTTTACAAAACATGAAATTTGAAAGAATTGTGGTATATTAGTATGATTTCAATTTGAATTTTTTTTATGAATTTGCCATTTAATCTTTTTGTGAATTCTAGTATGTATTTTTTTATGACTACATGTTTTAAAAACTTTTTCTAGTAGTATTTTATAAAGGAATCGCATAGCCTATTTTTTCTGTCATATAATTTATGTTATTTTTCCAATTGATTTTTGTCTTTTAATTTTATAGCTTTCAATCTACAGCAATTATTCATGTTTAGAAAATCTAAAATATCATTTTTTACTACATTTTCTTTTTGCTTTTATAATTTGAAATAGTTGTTCTATTATATATTGTTTAATATTTTGCTTAAAAACATAACTGTTAGTTTTCCTGATCTATGGAATTCTTTGAGTTCATAAATATATGTAAAAATGCCCTGGAGAAGTTTGCTTTGAAATCCAAGTCTCACCTTTCACTTGCAAAATTCATTCACTTTACTCCTTTGTCAGCTGGCTTCTGACTTGACTAGCTCAACTGGAGTCACTGGTAAGATGTTAGTATGTTTGTTACAGATTCTCTGTTATTTTTTCTGCTTCTATGCCTCTTTATAAAAATGAAAATTGTCATCTTGGTTTTTATGTGAGATCATTCCTTCTCACACTATATATAACAGAAGCTTTTGAAAGTTTATGACATTTGAAGAACATCATGCTCTGGGGGCCAGTACCCATGCAATAATTTTTACTCTTTATATATTTTATCCCTTTGGTTATTGTAATTAATTTTAGAAGTCCTTCTATAGAATTTTAATATTACATTTAAGAGAGATTGTGAGAACTTACCCATAGCTTTTACAGAGAGAAACTCACTTTTTTTCAATCTATATTGCTAAGTTATATGTTACTTCTGTTAAGAGTGCTTAAAATGACATGATGGTAAGGGATTGGAAACAAGCTAGGATATATTTTAACTGATTATCTGTGATTGAAGTTCACATATCCTATACTTAAACTTAATTTTGTAAATGACATTTTTCCTTCTAAAAATACAACTATCCATTTAGCTATCTCCCAATTGTTCTCAGCACACTTATTAAAAATAAAGACTAGACAGGCATCAAAAAAAAAAAAAAAACAAATCGAAAAATTTGAGGAAACATCAATGCTTACATTATTAATTTAAATTATGCGCTAAGGGGTAAATTCTAGTTGTAACAGTCTCTGATGTAGATTATATATATATACTTCAACAAAAATACTAGGAAAAAATTTAAAAGGTTGTTTTTTGCACAAATATATGAAGAGCTCAAGTCAAGCAGGTCTGGCAGAGAGTGATAAATAGCAACTCAATAATTGCATTATTTAGTATACCTTATTCCAATTTCCTCCTCATACACTTGGAATCAAATTCAGGTATCTTAAATTTCAGCTTAATTTTATGTATATACTATATATTAGTCATAAAAAAGTGAATATTATATCTATAGGCTAATTGTTTTTAATAAGTCTCTAAATTTTTCAGCAAATTAAATGGATTACTGATTAATTTAACAGTTTATTATCTCTTACAGTGACCAGTCCATGTACTCCATGTACTATAACTCTAAAGGAAAATCTTAAGTTCTTTTTTTGGGGGCACATGAAAAATGATTCCAAATGGAAAGCCTAATATGCAAATAGAAATGGTGAACATAGTGATAAATTTATCAGCAAAAGTACCCAAGGAATAATGATATAAAACCATAATAATAATATCAGATTACTTTTGCAAGGGAGGAGCAGGATATAGAATAAAATAGTAGACAAAAAATAAACATCAATTTTAAAGGGATGACAGAATTAAATTATTCTGATACTTTCACTATCCACAAAGCAAGTAAAAATGTTAGTAATTTTAAACTTTCTTCAAGTATTTATGTCAAAATAGCTAGGGTTGTTGTTATTGCATTTGTTATTGTTATTATTAATTATTATTATTATTATTATTATTGGTCAGAAGAGTCTTTCTCCATCAGAAGAGTTTTATAATGTTAAACTAATAACATCTGCTTTCTTTTCCCTTGTCTCATTGGCCACCGAACAAGATTTACTGAGAAGGCTTGACTTTCTATACTTGTACACTGCTGGCTGGTTACATTCATAGCTTTAGTCTTTAGTTTTACTGAGCACCAAAAGAAATATCTTAGAATTTAATTCCATCAGTATAAAAAAAGTCATTAGGAATCTCCATGTTAGTGTTAAAGGCAACATAACAGAATTCATGTCGCTTTCTTATTCACTAGTAAACAAATGGCAATATCAGAAAACAAAACAAAACAAAACAAAACAAAACAAAACACATGTATGCTAGTCACTGCACGGTAAGGGACTGTGAACCTGTTTTTTCTAAAAGGCACACCGAGGACACCTGAAGATGATAATAGCAGTACATTTTTTCTTTAATTAGTGCCCTGAATATATTAGGTCTTTCTGTTTATTTGCTGAGTGATTCCTGGTGGCTTAAATCACACACATTTATTTTTTGACAGTTATTGAGGCTAGAAGTCCAAATCAAAGTGTTTGCAGGTTTGGTTTCTTCCGAGGCCTTTTTCCTCAGCTCACAGATGGCTGCCTTCTCCTTCTGTCCTCACATAGCTTTTCGTCTGTGATTGCGCATCTTGGTGCCTCTTCCAATCCTTATTAAGACATCAGTCATATTTGTTTAGAGTTCCGCCCTTGCCCTTAAAAACCTAATTTAGCCTGAATTATCTCTTCAAAAGGCGTGATCTCCGGTACAGTTGCATTAGGTGTTAGTGCTTCAACATGAATTACGGGGGAACACAATTCGGTCCACGACAGTTCTAATAACTTTTAATTTTTAATTTCTAGGGCAGAGAGCTGTTTTGTAAGATTTAAAAGCATGGAAGAAGTTTTTCTGGCTTCTGTTGCCAGAAATGGATATCTGATTTAGCACAACTAAAGATAACCTAACTAATTGTGTACTAATCAAGGATGTCCAGGGCATTTCTGCTCCAAGCATTAGTTCACATTGCCCAGCCAAGCAAAAGAAACATTTTTCTCTTTATTTTTATACACAACTGCTGGGGTAATTATCTTCTTGAGGGTAGTTTGGCTGTGCTAGGCAGTCTCAGCGAACTTGGACTCTGTGAGCTCTTCGTTGAAGTAACTATCTCTCTAATTGGTCGAGGAGTCAGAGAAAAAGAAAATGAAAGAAAAGAAACACAAGAAATACTTTTAATGAAATAGTTAAATAGGCTCTGAACTGAACTGGAGGGCTTGTGAGAACAGGAAGGTCATAAAATAGCTGACTTCTCACCTGCACATGAGGATCCACTGAAAGTGCTTAGGAGTAACTGCAGCTCCCCAAACTGGGGTTTATATTGTTAAACCACCCTGAATCAATAGCAGAGGAAGGTGAGGCCAGTCGGAAGAATCTCAGCCACAACCAGCCAAGGTATATAGGTTGTCAGTCACCATCTAACACGAAACCCAATGCTTATAGTGGGAGAAAATAAGTAAGTTCTTCGACGGTCCATGGGGATTCGTGTCTAAACCATGTTCTCCCATTAGTCTGAACCACTGCTCTTAAACTCAGCATTCTCATCAATGGGTTCTTCATCAACTACTTCTCCTATGTCCAGCAATGTGATTATTATTTGCTCAGAAATGCAAAACTGGGAACTGCATTTCGCAACTCTTAGAAACCATCTGGTTTCCACTCCCAGGAGCTCCACACAAGACTTGGTTGGCCTGCCCTCTGACCTTGCTGCCACCTACGGCCCTGCCAGCTACTGCAGGTATCATGTGACCGACCCAAGGTGCACCTCAATTTTAAGACTTTCATCCTGTATTCTCTTTACAGGGGATGTTTTTGAAAGTTAAAGGCATGGCAAGTTGGGAAAACAGTGAATGAAAAAAAGATATAACGGGCAATACCCAAAGAGAAATCATGCATTGACAATAATCAGACAAAATAGATGTTGCCAAAA
The DNA here is from genome assembly GCF_014176215.1 of Rousettus aegyptiacus. NCBI lineage: Eukaryota > Metazoa > Chordata > Mammalia > Chiroptera > Pteropodidae > Rousettus > Rousettus aegyptiacus. The sequence continues at coordinate 16,681,742 of NW_023416285.1, forward strand.
GTATTTTTAGACATAACCATATTTAGTTATCCCTACTAATAACAAGTTTAATTTAAGAGGTACTAGAAAAATCTACAATGTTATGTGTTTATCATAACCTCAAGGTAGGTGAGGTTAAAATAGAACTTCAAAGAAAAACTACAAAGCACCTTTATTATTGGAGATTTTAGCACATTTCTCTAGATAATTAAACAAGCTGATAAAAATCAATACGGACATACATGATGTGAACAGTAAAAATAACAGGCTTAAACAAGTGAAAACACAGAATATTGTACCCAATAATTGGAAAATATACATGAAATATATGCAAAAAGCAAGCATTTACTAGCAAAGCCTGCCTTCATCAAATGATAAGATTGAGTTTAAACTGGACCTGTTTTTGCTACGATGGATCTAGTTTGAAAATAAGATTAAATAAGTACAACTCACAAGATAATTAGAAATTTACAAAAAAAAAAAAAAAAAAAAAAAACTTCTAAAAAACCCAAACTGGTATTTATACGAGGAATGAAATGTTTTTACATTACAAAAGTGATTATTGCAATTCTCCGAGTTAATTTATTAGAGAATAAACACCACATGATTATCTCAATAGATGCCTTCTGAAAAAGAATTTTTAATTCATATCCACTCATGATTAAAAAAGTGAAATAGAACAAATGACTCAAAACTTCAGACAAAAATATGTACTTCCTTAATCTGAAAGAGGAAATATAAATACAAATCTAAAGCTGAAATAGTGGAAATACACTTTTTAAAATGAAGAGCAAAACAAAGATGCTTACTGCCACTACTTCTCTGGAAATTACTGTCCATCGTAATAAGGCCCGACAAGAATAAAAGTATTGGACAAGGACGTGGTTCCATAGTGTAGTGGTTAGCACCTCTGCTTTACACGCAGTAGGTTCTGGGTTTGTGCTCAGAGGAGCCATGGTCCATGGCCTACAGCCATGCCATCCTGAACAAGCCTGAAGTCTGATCTTGGAAGTAAGCAAGGTTAGGCCTGGTTAGCACTTGGATGGGAGACCACCTAGGAAGACCAGATGCTATAGGCATAAATAATAATAAAAATAATAATAAAAGTAAATAAAAGTATTAGACAAAAAGAAAGACAAAAAATTTTCATTATTTCTAGATTATTAAGTAATGTGCATATACAAATTAATTATATTGATTAGCAATTTTACAATATTTCTGGATAGAGAAATATGTATATAAAATTTATTTATTTCTATGTACTAGTAACAATCTGTTAGGAAATGTATGTTTTAAATATCGCACTTATGATAAAAAAAAAAATACATAAAGTGCCAGGAACAAATCTAACTAAATATACATAATTATTTTTTATGGAAAAAATAAACAGTTATTGAAACATATTAAATTGCCTTTAATTGCAAATTCTTATATATATATATTCCATGCACCATTTTATAAGAAAGTTATATCAGAGTAAAAATAAAATTCAGTAAAGAAAGTCGGAAATAGAAACATGCGCTGTTATAGGGAAAAAAATAAAAGAAATTTTAACAACTCGTGTCAATGAATTAAATACTGTGCCTCTCCTTTCATGCCAGTGTACCTATTATCGAAAACAGACACATTGCATTAGCTAGTAAGCAATCTTGGCAAAATAGAGCTCATTGACATTAAAACTATCCCTACTCTTTATCTCCCAATTAATCATGCCCTTCACTTATTATGGATCACATCTGTAACTTCTTGCCCAGCACCCAAGCTCGGATGCATCTAACCACCCATCTGTTTCATCTAGGGTGACATGAGGAATATTGCAGTTTAGAGCCATTGTAATTAAAACTGAATTCTACCAAAGGTCACCCCTCATCTCTCTCAGCACTTGACCTTGTATTTCAATAAGAATTAAAAATTGAGGCCATTAGCAATATGCCAAATGGGCAACCTATCCTAATACATGTAAAAATGGAATTCAGTGTAATATAACCATATAAACACTTCTTGTATTTTAAAGACAGTGCATTCAGCTGTATTCTTGATCTCCTTTCAGTCAACATTTGATCTTCAAGATAGCAACCTTAGCCTTTTATTATTTCCATTTTCTCCTACATATTTGGCTTCTACCTTTCTTTTTCTCTAAAGTTTAACATTATGTTAACTTTCCTTTAATTTAAAGGGGGGAAAAATTACATCCTGAAGCAAGCGCACCTTTCTAACTATTGCCCAAGGAGTTGTCTGGTTTATTTGAAGAACAGTAAGTGACACTGGAAAATAACTTGCTACATGTGTGTTATTGATTCTTTCTTTAAAGTCAAGCTTCATAAAAGAATACTCTACTTTTGCTTTTTTTCTTTTTTCTTTTACCATTCACACCCACTCAATAATCTCATGGTCTTCTCTAATCAAAAAATTTTCCGCCTTCTTTGTCATCATAGTAAATGGCACCACACAGAATCCCCCAAATTATAATTTTTTTCATGACTCTCATTGTCAGTCATTACATATCAAGGCTCTTTTTTTTTTCTTCCATATATGGCCCCTTATCTCAAGCTTATAAATTCCATGACCCTATTCTTTCTCACCTGGATCATTACAGACTTTTTTGACTCATTATATTTTCCTAACCTTATTCTTTTCATCTTACACATTCCTGTCAGAGTGAAGTTACTAAGATTCAAATCATTCTGAATCAAAGTCTTATGTGGCTCAACATATCTAATGAATAAAGCTAAGCTAATTAAATAAAACTAAACTAATTAGCATGCTGTTTAAGATTGTTTATTAGTTAATTCTGTCATATTTTTCTAAATACATCTCCATATTTTTCCTCAATTCAGTCTATTTGAATCATTCTGACCTTTATTTGCAATGGTTTTCTGCATGTACCATACTCTCTGCTTTGTTCATGTTTTTATTTTGTCTACCATTTTTACTAGGAGAACACCTAAACCTATGTCCAGACTTTGGTGAAGCCTCTAAAAAACTTTTCCTTAAATTGTGCGCTCCCATTCCTGCCCACCATCACTCTGATCTGGTCAGAATTGCCTGTGATTTGTGACCTCAAACATCATGAGGGTGGGTAGATAAAGATATACTAAATTAAAGATTAAATGGATAGGCAACTGAATGTTTTTTTGTTTGTTTTATTGTTTTTTAAAAAAAATGATCTGAAAGGTTATGGAGATTGAACATGGACATATAAATAGTTCACTTTGGCTGAGGTCAAAATTATATGAAAGAGAAGAATAAGAAATGGTAACATGAAACAACATTGTGAAATGACCAAGAAAAAAATTTTGAGACTTTGTAAATATAATGCTGTAATAAAATGTGTTGAATCTGACCCATTGAGGTTCTATGGAGGTAAGTAAAAAGAAAAAAAAAATGAAGAATAGTCTGGAAGCACCAGTGAGGAGTGGGTAAGTCACCTTCACACCTAGTGGCTCAAACAGTATGAGAAAAAAAAAAAAAAAAAAAAGAATCACCATTTGAGAGATCTGTAGGTAAAACAGTATATTCAAGAGAGAAACAAGTTTCTGAGCAAGAAGGGATGGGCACATTCAAGGAGTTTGAGTATATAAAGACTGTTTCAGGTTATGCATCATAAGATATACATGGAAGGATTTCAGTGATTATGAGTGGGATGGTATATGGTTACCAAAAAGGGGGCATTGTAAAGACCTGAATGCATGTCCTCTTCCTTGTGGTGACTGTTTTACGTAGGGATAAAGGGAATACCGTTATGAGTTCTAGTTGTTTTGAGGTAATAGATGGTGAGACTGAATCATGGTGAAGGAAGTAGTTAGCTTCTTTACGAGAAGCACACAAAACTCTAATGCCGCCTTTCTAACACTGACATTTCTGGATACAGAAAATCACTCCTTTTTTCTGCCTTTGCCTGACCCTAAATATGCCATGTAACCTAAGCAAGCTTTAACTTCCTCAACATTTAATTGACTAGACTAGATGATTACTCCGTTATTTTCAGAAAAGATTTTGAGAAAAGTATTTTTGAACATTTTTTTAATCTACGATTTGCCTAAATAGTATCAAATATCTTTAAAAATTGTGATGATAAAAATTACTTACATACATTAGACCCCAAATATGAGCCAGGGAATATGCTAGTACTTTGCATTGATTACATTTCTATGAAGTAACAACTACTGTGATAATCTTCATTCTGGAGACAAAAAAAGAAAGAGAGAAAGAAAGAAAAATTTGCTCAACTTCACTCAGCTATAAAATCTTGAAGACAGACTTCAAATCTAGAGAGGGCAAATACCATATAATTTCTCAACACTGCAATTTATTACTTCTATGATAGAAAAGATATATATAAATGGGGAAAATGTACAGATGTTACTTTTGCCTGGTTGTAACTTACAAATTTGGATGAAATATTGGTCATTTTACATCAATTTCATTCACTTTATATACAAAATAATTATCTAATGCCCTGATTAAAGTACTCTAATGATGAGCCTTATTGTTAATATTTTTTGTCTCAATATATTACACAAATTACTATAGAAACATAGTGATATATGGTAGAAAGAATCCAGTAAAATTATATGAAACAATTGAAGCTATGACATACATAGAATTTTATCTTGCCTACACCCACCATTTTATAGTCTAATTAAGGACTATTATTCTAAATCATATTTTTTTAACATTTCAAAAGAGATATTAATAATTTTATAAGCCTACCAAAAATAATATCCAGAAAAGTGATCCCTAAAGCAATTTATAACAGCTTAGCTTTCTTTTCTTCTATTAACATTCTTATATCCTTGCAGTCTTCAGATGCTTTTTAGGATCACAATCCTTCACCTTTGGAATAGATGCCTCAGAAAAACTGACTGCAAAGCAAATTTCTTCCCCCAAAATTCTTTCTTTTTCATTGGTTTCTTAAAGTGAAGAGAAGGTGACTTTCAAGAGAAAATGACATTTTCAATAAAAGTTTTTAAATGAGTGTTTCTCAAACTTTTAGATTTTATAAAAGACTAAACTTTAAAAAAGAATTTCTAGGTACCAACATAGAATTGTATTTTTTTAAATTGTTTAAAGAACACACACATCAAATTACCTATCTAATGTACACAAAACAAAGACATCAAGTGCACTAATATTAACATTCAAGACAGAAGAAATATTTCACGAGAAAAGATAATCTCAAAATAAATGTTTTCTATTCAAACATAGTTTACCAAATAAGCTTTTTATATATGTTTTTTCTAGGTCCTTGGTCTTTTGTCATGGGTCAACGGTGTTCTGTGACTGATATTTGGGAAATGTTTCTGTGTAATATGTGTACCTGCTAAACAAAATAGTTTTTCCAATAAATGTTATGTCTGCCATTGTTTCAATTCTTATGCCCCATTACATGCCTGATTCTCTATAAAAATATAAATTTGTCCAAAATACAAGAATTCTTCCAGTCTATATTCATAAATTCTAGAAAAGTTTTTGCTATTCCAACTTTTATCTAGCTGGTTATACTAATAAAGATAAGATATATCATCTTATAGCCAAAACTCTGAGTTGATTCTGAATTGCTATAACAAAAAAGTATAATAGTTTATTAATTTAAAACATTAAATGATGTAAAATAAACATTTAATATTAGGGATGCTGTTTTTATCTCATAAAGCAGAGGTTTGCAAATGTGTTGTATGGAAGAGTTATATTAATTGGAAATGTATTTCTATGTGATTTTCTTGTGTCTGCTTCCTCCAGTTCAGAACTCTTATTTGATATACTGTGTTAACTTTGTGGTATTAATTCACTCTTTATCTAAAGCTTTGATAGTGTGATTTTTTTAAGTGTAATTAAATAACCAACTTGTCTCATTTATTCAATATAAATTTACCTACAGAAAGTAATTTTAAAAACGCAGAATATTTTGTAGTATACTGTGTGGCAGTTAAAATGTAGCCTTCTGTCTAAAGAAGCACATCGTATTTATTTCTATAAACACCTGAGAAACTGTTGCAACACTTGCTAAAATTTATAAACAAAGATGATCGATTCCTAGTACCTTGAGAAAAAGAATATTGGCTACTAATGTTTTCCAGTAAGAACAAAACTAGAGACAAATTTGTAAGCAGCTAAAATGGAAAGGCACAATTTCATGAGGAATAAAAAGGCCTCACAAATCAATACCAGGATTCAAGCACTTAGAGAAATATTGGACAACACGAACTACAGATGGAAGCATTACATAATTATTAAATTTGAGTTATTAGAACTGAAGTGGGTCTGGAAATATACAGAATCCCCCTTAAATTAAACCACGAGTGGATTTAGGAATGAAAGTTTGTGGCATTTTCCACCTGTTCTTGTACAGATACATTTTCTTAATTCTGCCTAATTTGTATATGAAGCTCTCCAAACCAGTGTTTTTCAACCAAGGACAATTTTGCCCCTCAGAGGATGTTTAACAATGTCTGAAGAAATTTGGGGGTTCTTTTTTAAAATTTTTTGTCAATATGGGGTTGGCAATGCTATTAGCATCTATTGGATAGCAGTCAGGGACACAGCTAAATATCCTACAATGTACAAGACAGAACCCTACAACAAAGAATTATCAAGGCGATTACTCCAAAATTGAGAAACCCTACCCTCAATGTTTTACCTGCTAATATTGCTGAAAAGAGTAAGTAATTGTCCCAGGTATAACTGATTTTAGTCCCCACGTGGAAAGATTGTTACTATGCTCTGCTGATTACTTTTTTCAACAGTTTTCTTTAAGGGATTTATCGTGCTTTACCTCATTTTTCCATCAAATATAAACATATATTTATATAAATATAAACATATTTATACTTATAATAAGCTTAATCACTGTTTTAAAGTGGATTTTTTAATATGTCCTTGCTAGAATCCAACTCCACGTATTTCGTACATAAGAAAAATGATGATTTAGTTAAGTGGACTGGATAAGTACTATTCAGAGCCATTTCTTTTAATGAAATTATGCAAAATATGATCTTTCTTGTTTGGCTTTGTTCATTAAACACACTGTTGAGCTGCATTCATGTTTTTGTGAGTAACAAGAATGCCTTTTATTATTAGTTTATTGTATAAAAATACCATAATTTGTCTAACAATTCTTCTATTGATGTAAATTTAGATTATTTCGGATTTTTTGTCTAAAGAATAAAGCTGCTTTGAATATTCATGTATATATCTTTATATGGACACATCATGTAATTTCTCTTCAGGGGCTACCTAGGAGTGGGGTTGCTAGATGTATAATAAATATGTATTTAACTTGATAAGAAATTGTCAATAGTTTTCCAAAGTGGCTATAATGTTTTACATTCCACCAGCAACATGTGAGAGTTCTGATTGCTTTGTACTCTCGAGATTCAGTACCTGTCATAATAATGGGTCTGTAGTGATAGTGCATTGTGGATTTAACTTGCTTTTCTCTATTGATTAATGATTAGAGCACTTTTTCATATGCTTATAAGCCATTCGTGTGTTCTAAAAAATGCTTGTTGAATTTTTAGCTCATTTAAAATTTTTTACTGGTTTCAATGTTAAGCACTTTGTGTATTTTATGTAGCAGTATTACATTTTTTTTTCTCAAATATATGTGAAGAATATATTTTTTCCAGTTGTAACTGGTCTTTTCTTCTTTTTAATGTCACTTTTTCCTTTTTTAGAACAGATTTTAATATTAATGGCATCCATTAATCTTTTGTTTTTCTTTTATACTCTGTGTTCTGCCTGCCCCAAGGTCATCACAATTGTCTATGTGTACTTTTAGAGGTTTTATCATTGTAATTGTAACTGTAATTGATGACTGATTTAGAGTTAATTTTTGTACATGATTTGAGATAGTAGTCAAGATTATTTTTTTTTTAATTTGGATTTTGAGTTGTTCCAGAAAAAAGGGTTTAACATTCTTTATCAAGTATCAGTTGAACATATATATTAGGTTCTCCTCTTGAATTTTCTATTCTGCTTAATTTATCGATATGTCTATTCTTACAAAAATATCATACAGTCATGATACTATATTTTGAAATGAAATTTGAAATGAAGAACTAAGTCATAATTTATTTTATTTTATTTTTAAATCACTTTACTGAGGTATAATTGTTATACAAAAAGCTTTACATATTTAATGTATACAACTTGGTGAGTTTGGAGATAAGTATACATTGCTAAAATATCACCACATTTATGCCATAATGTATCTGTATCTCCAAAAGTTTCTTTTTACCCTACTGTATATGAGTGTGTGTGTAACAAGAACACTTAAGATCTACCCTCTTAGCAGGTTTTTAAGTATACATTACAGTACTGTTAACTATAGGTACTACACTAGGATCTCCAGGATTTATTCATCTTACACAACTGAAACTTTATAGCCTTTGACTAATATTTGCCCATTTCCTGCTCCACACAGTCTGACACCATTCTGTTCTCTGCTCCTATGAGTTTGAATATTTTAGATATAAGTGGTATAATGTAGTATTTGTTCTTCTGTGTTTGGCTTATTTCACTTAGCATGATGTCCTCTAGGTTCATCTATATTGTTGCAAATGGCTGTATTTCCTTCTTTTTTTATAGTTGAATAATATCCCACTATTTGTATATGCATTGTCACATTTTCTTTGTCCATTCATCTATCAAGGAAGATTTAGGTTGCTTCCATGTCTTGTCTGTGAATAATACTACAGCGAATGTGGAAGTACAGATATCTCTTTGAGATTTTGATTTCAATTCCTTTGGATATTCTCCCAGAAATGAGATTGCTAAATCAAATACTAATTCTATTTTAATTTTTTTTTAGGACAATTTATCATTTTCCATAGTGGATGTACCAATTTTCTTCCTTCCTTCCTTCCTTCCTTCCTTCCTTCCTTCCTTCCTTCCTTCCTTCCTTCCTTCCTTCCTTCCTTCCTTCCTTCCTTCTTTCCTTCCTTCCTTCATATCTCTCTCTCTCTCTCTCTCTCTCTCTCTCTCTCTCTCTCTCTCTCTCTCTCTCTCTCTCTCTCTCTCTCTCCATCCTAACTCATGTGAGATAATTTCTCATTGTGGTTTTGATTTTCATTTCCCTGATGATTAGTGATGCTGAGGTCCATTTTTCATGCTTATTTACCATTTGTATATCTTCTTTGGAGAAATGTCTATTTAGGTCTTTTGCCCCTTTTTCTAAATCAATTTGTTTTTGTGTTTGTCTTATTTGCTTTTGCGTTGTAGGAGTTCCTTGTATATTTTGATTATTAACACTTTATCAGATACATAGTTCACAAATTCTTTCTTCCAATCCATAGGTTACCTTTCATATTGTTGATTGTTTCCTTTGCCACAAAGCAGCTTTTAAATTTGATGTAGTTCCACTTGTCTATTTTTGCTTTTGTTGTCTGCTATTGGTGTCATATGCAAGAAGTCATTGCTAAGACAAATATCAAGGTTTCCCCCTATGTTTTATTCTAAGAGTTTTTGGTTTCAGGTCTTACATTTAAGTCTTTTATCCATTTTGAATTAATTTTTTTGTGTATAGTATAAATAATTTTAACTTTATTCTTTTACATATGAATATAGAATTTTTCCCAACATCATTTGTTGAAGGGACTCTCCCATTCCCACTGTGTACTTCTGACACCCATTTCAAAAGTCAATTCACTGTATAAGTGTGGTTTGGTAGGGTCTCTATTCTATTTCAGTGGTCATATGTCTGTTTTTATGCCCATAATTACCATTTTTAATGTATATATGATCTATAATGATATCTTTCATTTATTTCAGATACTATTAAGCTCTATTCCACCTTTTTATTATTGTACATGTAAGTTTAGCAATTTGAGTACTTTTCAAAAACTTTTAATTTCATTAATTTTTGTTTTCATTTCCTTATGAAAAAAATTTTTAAGTTCCAGTCCACAGGCTACAGATGATTTGCCTTTATTTTTGAAGTATATTTTCATTAAAAATAAAATGTTACATTTACATTTTTTCTTTCAATACTTTCAAAATTTCATTTCATTGTCTTTGCAACATTTCTTCATTCTAATGTAATAGAAAATTTTGGTTGTTTCTGTCTATTTTTAAGTTTTTTTCATTATCACTGGTTTTAAATAACTGAATTATAATGATCCTTGATGTTATTATCTTACATTTATCATGTATACATTTTTTTATTTTGTCGAAATTTTAAGTTTATATTTTTCACTAAAATTAGACCAATTTTAGTCATTATCTCTTCAAATATTTTCCTGCTCCTACTTTTTTTCTGGGTAAAATTATATGTGCAGTGGACTGCCATTTATTTTCTCTTGGATCACTCAACCTCTGTTAAGCTTTAATTCGGTTTTTCTTTTTGTGCTTCACTTTGCATGCTCTCTTTTACATTATTTTCAGCTTCACTTATATTTAGGTTTAGAATGTCTAATCTTATATTAAACACAGCTAGTAAACTTTTTATTTCAGGTATTTTATTTTTCAGCAGTAAAAATTCAAATTATTTTGTTATTTTCTATTCCTTTATTATATTCATGTTATTATGATTCTTGAATGTATTCTAGCAATTCCTTTCAAGTCTTTTAATGTTAATTTAATCATCTTTGCCACTTTCAAGCTTATTTTTATTAACTAATTTTCTTCTCATTTCAGATCTAATTTTCTTATCTAGAAATTCCAATGATTTAAATGGATAATGAATATTTTGAATACTATATTGTCGAATACATAGGTTTTCTTGTCTTTCTTTAAAATCTTGAATTTTCTTCACTCAATGAATTTAGTTGTAAATTATATTTGTCTTTCTGAGAATTGTTTTTAAATGTCCTACTTTAAAACTAGAGTAGAAATTTTACTTGGGCTTTTATCGCTCTACTATCAAGAAATGACCTCTCTAGTGTTCATGTTGAATGTGTTAATTGTTCAATGTGATCTTTCTGCCCTTGGTAGTCAAAATCTGAACATCTTTAAGTCATCTGTGAGCCATAGTAAATCTTCAGCTATGATGCCTTAATATTTACTAATTTCTCAGTTGTTGTTCTCTGATCATCTTTTTTTTTTTTTTTTTTTTTTTTTTTTTTTTTTTTGCTAAACGTGTATCTTGTGCATTTCTGGAGCACTTTCTCTCAAACTTTATATAAAACTATTTCCGTTATTATATGCTGCCAACTCCTAACACCTCACTCTCTGCTCCCTGAAGTACAGTCTCTTCATTTTGCCTAAACAAAGCTTCATGATCTTGTTAGCACTTTCTTGCCCATACTATGTTCTTGAAAGTTCCTCCTGATGAAGGCCAAGGTGATTATAAGGTTTGCCTTGCCTTTTTTTAAATGGAAGTCTGGTTTCGGTCACTCCATCATAAACTCCAGGACATATAATTTAAACTATGAAGAAAAAAATTAAAGATAATATTATGTAGGAGCTGTAATATGTTTTATTAAAAAGGTTATCTCATTTTATTCTGAAAACACCCTAGGAGATTCTATTTTTCCATTACTTTAAGGAAGGAGGAGAGAGAAAAAAAAATGACATAATGACAAATAGCAGAGAATTTCAGAGAGGCTGTGTTCAAAATCAGATCAGTGAAAGAGAAATAAAAAGGAAGAACATAAAAAAGGGTGTATATGAACATGACTTCATGGAGTTTTTAAAGATCAATCTTGTTTTCTTGAGTAGGAGGTTCAAAAATAAGGTAAAATCCCAACTGGTATATGATACTTAGACTGTGGATAGCACTGAACACCAGCTTAAAGAGTATATGTTTTATTCTGTAAACATTGAAAAACCATTAAAAGATCTTTCTGGTGCTCCTCTGAATGACTTTGTTCACCAACTCAAATTGGAAGTAACTTTCATATACTTTCTTTCAGCACTGGGGCAAGAAAATGTGCATGCCCAACTCCGTCTTTCATCGTTGCTGGGATACGTTCTTTCCTGGGTGATTCACAAACAATTCTGACAATAATAGTGTGAGAGAAAGGCGACCTGTTTCAAATTCGAAGTTTTATATCTCCGGAGTACAGAGCCTCCGGCATTGCTCTTCAGTATCAGAGAGAAATTGGCAAAACAGCAAGCAGGTGATACTTGGAAATAAAATATCTCATGATTGTTAATATATGCTGACTGTAGTTCAAACATTGGAACATATATAACTGGGACAAACAGAGTCTCTGTTTTGCATTATCATATGTTGATTCTACATGTTATTATGTAGGAAAAATACTCCAGATAGTTTAACTAACAAAAGATAAGGAGAAATTAAATGTCTTCATGGCATCTTAGCTTGTCGAGAGACATAAATATATCACGTCGAGTGATGTGGCAAATGTCAGTGCTAACTGGGCACAACAGTCAGAAGCGAACTTGTTTTACTATGAAACTGAATATTGTCCAGAACACTGGGGAAAAAATCTCAATTCTGCTAACCCCCAGGGAGTTTAAGATGAAATGAGAGTTTTATTACCAATTCAGAAAAACATAAAAGATAGAGTACTTACGAGCTTTGTAGAGTGGCTCGTATTCCAAAAAGATTCCATAAAACTGTGATGATGACTGAGAAGTGACAAAAAGTACTTATGGATACTCCTTTCTCTAAATTCATGTGCAGTTTTACCATTATATTTTGGAGAAATAAACCACTTGGCCTGTGAAAGCGCCCAAGTTGTGCAGGGGTTACCAATTTTAATTTTTCTTATTACATTTTTCATTTCGTGTATGTGTGCGTTAAAATATCCCTTCTTACAACTCTGTGTTTCATATATTTTACATCTTTAAAATCATCTACTCCAACTTAATCGAAAAGGACATTTGTATTTTTATAGAAAAAAAAATAAGAAACTAAACCTTTTATCTACTGAAAAGCAACCAATTACTGAAGTATTTGGTGTATTATTCTTTTATTTTCCTAAATGGTCAATATGATTTCAGTGGGAAATAATTTATTTGGCTATATAAAGGAGGTGCACAAAATTGATTAGCTGTTTTGCAACTGCTTTTGTGCTTTGAACATTGTCAATAAGTGACCATTTTAGACATCAACATGAGAAACTACAAGGCACTTTTATTTGTTTGTCTGTCTAGCTACTATAACACCTAGAGTGTCTATTAGTGAGTCTCTTTTTCCCATGACAGCATAGCAATGCAATCTCACTTTCTGGGCCCGATTCAAATAATCATGCTTTAATTTTACAAAGACTAATAATTTGGCTATGTAGATTAGACAACTACTGGTGCCCTCGCAGTGCATTTATAGATCAAGCAATTACAACCCCCAATTTCCCAGATGTCTGCAAGCTTGTACTGCTGTGTGGTAATATTAACTTCATTGTCGTTTGAGTCTACCTCGATTTCACTGTTTCTTGAAAATGACGTGCTTTGGAATTAGGAATTTTAAGCAGGAATGTAGCAAATTAAAATTTTCTGCATGAGTAATATATTTGTGTTTTTACTTTTTAGGTTCTATCTTTAGTGAAATCAATGCTTTTAATCAGGTCTTGTGTTAGCATAATGAGCTCTGAATGTGGCCCACTGGTCAGATGACATCATTTCAAGTAGATGAGATGTGACTTTCATTTTTAGCTCCCCTAGAACTTGCTTGGTGACCTTGAACAAGCTGCTTAACCTCACATTGACTTATTTTTATTACCTGCAAATTGGATATAATAGGTTCACCCTCCCTCATGATGGTACTGAAGGATAGTTAACATAATATTTCAAAATGCCCTCGGCCAGAGGAACCACGCTTTAAAACAGCAGTTGTATTGGAAATCAGACCCTAGACCACCTGTGCAGCCTTTAAAGTGCATCATTTATGCACGTCGTCGTCTCTAGCCCTTGCTTCTTAGATTGACCTTAGTCCATTTTAACCTTAAAAGCATCTTTTAAGTATTCTTGGTTTATCTAAAATTCTCTTTCAGTGTAACATGTAGTTTATAAGTGATTTGCAACCTCTACAGAAATTAAAGATTTTTATTTTAAAAAAATTGCAAGTCCAGAGACTTTAGAAAAAAAAGATTTTAAGCTTTGAATTAAAAATAGGTAAAGCTAATTTATGAAGATAAAGTTATTTGTATTTTGGAGAATATGTAGTATATAATAATAAACTTTCTTCCAAGGTGTATTTTTGAAAACTCTTACCTTCAAACATTTGAATTAGTAGTTGAAAGTATTGTTTTTTTTATCCTCAAAAATTATATTTCTCTTTCATTTTACTCATAGCCCATCTTAACAATTTTCTTCTATCTACCCCACATTTAATAAAATTTCTTTTCCTATTTTTACCATTGTCACACTTCTTACTAATCAAGTGTTAAGAATGATCTGCTACTATGACTTTGCAGATCATATAAAATCTACTTCCTTTTTGTTATCTAAAGATACATTTCTCTGTCGGTCTAGCAACAAATTCATTAAAAACAGTGACCGATCAAACAGATCTTATTCTTCTGCTTTCCTTGTTCTCATTCTCTGCATTTATAATCCAAAGAATATAACTTTTATCTTTTTTTATTTTACTTATTTGATCTTGGGCAAAAGCAGTAGAGATGGATAATGTTTCCAATCAAGTAGATTGCATGAGTTGATTTATTTAGTCATAATGAAGATACTCAGTTGAAATGGTTTATAGTTATTATTTAAAAATGGTAGTAATGATCTATGTGTATAAACTTGCCTTTATTTTTTTTCTTTTGAATCAGATAAAATAATTAATACATTTTGCTCAGATTAACTATTGGTTATTTTCAGAAATCAGGTATTTCTCACAAATTACCATGCTTGATCATATTCCAGAGAATACCCTAAGAAATCTGAAAAAAAAAAAGTTTTAAGACAGGTTTGTAAATCTTTTTTATTATTATTATTAATTATGAGAAGTCCCTTAATATGGACATTTAAATTAAAATGACAAAATTTCAAGGAACTTTAGCCTAGGAGGTACTTGAATCAATCATGGGAAATAATCAGAATTGAGGGCTTTAGTATATTTATTTTGGTGCCATTTAATCAAGAAACTTTTCTTTTACCGTTTATTATGGAAGTTCAGGTATCAGCTATGTCTGAACAGCACAGAGAAGTCTGTGACAAAACTAAGTACTTGTAGAAGATATTTTATATGGCAGATATTAGAAGAAAATGAACCTCAATTTATAGCATTACACACTTCTGTGAAGTAGCGACTTCAGATGAGATTGTTTAGAGCTATAGAAATGGTTGATGAAACACATACACACAAAGCAGAGAGAGAATTTGCTGCAGATAGTATGAAAACTCTGATTTATGGATGTGATGAGTTCAACAATGGTGGTATCATGTATATATATGGAAGAACAGGGCAATAAAGAATCAGTGAATGATACAGAACTATCTAGAACAACATAGCATTGGCTCAGAAACGTTATGCATGAATGGTAGCTATAATTTACCCACAACAGATAACTCTTGCCACCTAGATGTCTCCATCACATACTCTTTCAATTTTTACTACAATTAAGATAAAAGAAATAAGAAACTTTAACATTTTAACATCTGTTAGAGGTTTTATGATTCAGAGGCAATTTTATGACACACATTTGATATGCAAATCAGATTTAGATAAGAACACTTCTTGTTTAAAAGCTGAGGAGTTTAGATCAGTTTAATGAGTACACAACTGACTCACTCCATTTTTTCCCCCTGAGGTTCATAGGGTCTTGATAATCCATTTATAATTTAGGTTGCTTTTAACCATAAACATGGGAAAACCAGTTTCAAACAGTTTACAATTAAAGAAATTTATTATAGTTCATTGTAAGAACACAGAAACAAAAATGGTTCTAGAATTAGTCAGTTCTTCATCTTAAAGATGACATAATGGACCTGAGTTGTCATTCATTCATTCAACAACTGTTCATTGAACACATATATCAGGCCATGCTCTCGACACTGAGATTAACAGTGTGCTAGGCTAAATATAGCTGCAAACTCTTCTATATTCCCCGCAAAGTGAGATGAAGTCTAATTCCCCTAAATCTTAATCTTGGCTGGCCTACAGGAACATCCAGAAATGATGTTTTGGTACTACCGAGATGATGTTGTAAGTAACCTTGCAGCTTCCACCCAGGGTCCTCAGAGTACTCATTCTCACAGGTCTCTTTGAACCCAGTCTCTGCACTGTGAGAAGCCCAAGCCATGTGGAAAGGTTACCCAGAGGCATTTCATTTCACAGTCCATGCTGAGCCTGCAGAGGACTTCCAACAACATGAGTTCTTCGTTGACTCCAATCGCAGCTGTCTTTTAACTGAAACTATAGATCCCTGGAGAACACTAACCATTCAAGCCCAGATAACCCATAAATCTAGGAAAGATAACAATAAAATATTGTGTTACTCACTGAGTTTTGGGGTTGTATATTACACTGCTATAATCATATAATGTGCAATGAACAACACAGAAAAAAATTCAGCATTCATCGGGGAGGCAGAAATACATGCATGCAAGCTATACAAATTGGATATTTATTTTTAAATGCTAGGTATAAAAAAATAGTAAAGCAGAGAAGGTGGAAGAGAGAATGAGAGAGAGAGAGAAAGAGAATCTTTCAGCTCTGATATTTTTAAGAGTATCAGCTAGTTCTCATGGTAACAAAAATTAAATGATGCCCAGCCATGTATGTGTTACATGCCACTGAGTTGGCTCCTGGTCCTGGCAACCTGATAAATCAGTGATGTCCACAATGTCTTGTTCTCAACAGTCTTGCTCTGTCCCTGTAGAATCATACCTCTGGCCTCTTTTACAGAGTCATTCCATATCATATCTGGTCTTCCACTTTTCCTGCTGTCCTCTATTTCCCTCAACATTTTTATCTTTTCCAGAGAGTCTTGCCTTTTCATGATGTGTTCAAAGTAGGCCAGCTTCTGTTTTGTCATTTTTGCCTCCTGCAATGTTTCAGGCTTGATTTGCTCTAGGACCCATTTGTTCATCTTTCTGGTGGTCCAGGTTATCCATAGAGCTCTCCTCCAACACCATATTGGAAATAAATCAAATTTGTTCGTATTCAACTTTCACATCCATACATCATAACTAGAAATTGAGGGTATGGATGATCTTAGTCTCAGTCTCAGCAACACAGCCAAACAAACTCATTCCAGGAGTAAAGATATTTTCCTTGTGTTCTATTTCTTAAAACAATAAGCAAATGAAATTTTCCCCCCACAAAACCCCTAGCCAATTTCTCCTTATATTTTATATAACAAAATTGAGCCACATACCCAAATAAACTCAACACTAGCACTAGCAATGATTGATTAAACCAATAGATAGGTAAAAGCAAATACTAGAAGTAGTTTTTCATATTGGTACTGCTGGGTAGCACGTAAAAGCCACATTCATTTAAGGTAAGAAAATGTCTCACAGGAATGCAGACTTTATGCATTTTCTTCAGGAATTTGTACTTAAATCACTTGAAAATCTGTGTTCTACTTAAATGATCAAATATATTTAGTAAGGTTTAAATATACAAGGAGGAGGTAAATGTCAAATATTAACATTGTGTGGATTAGATAAGATAGCTGGTTGTCAGATACTTGCATACGTATATACATATATGCATACATACTAACGCACATGCATACATCTAGGAAAATTATAGCTACTTTTATAAACTTATGAAGATAGCAAATATGCAAATAATCTCATTTGACACCCAACTAATGCTTAAAAAGTTAAAAGATAATCTGTTAACAAATTTAAATGTATTTTATTTCAAGGGAGGATTTGTGTAAAAAACTCTTTTAATTTAAAAGATTTAGTAATTTAAAAAAGAGAAGCATAAAAATAAAGATAGACAGAACTTATTTTAAAAGACATGCTTACACTCAAGGCATCAAATTATTACATTATTTTATTTAATAACATGTAAATGGAAAATACTCAATTCTGAAGTAAATGGTCAATGAATAATTTAAGAATATTCTACCTGAATATTTTGTTTTAAGAATACAAAGTAATTACATGAGTATTAGAATAAATATAGTAAAGTTCTGTTGATTATAATCTCAAGGGGAAGATGGACTTTTATCAGAAAAAAATAAATTTATAATTATCAAAATTAAAAAAATAAAAAACTTTTCAAACTACTGATAGTACAATTAAAACATCACAAAACTAAGTTTTGGTTTCATTTTTGAATAGATTTTTTTTTAAAGAAATAATTACCATTTAGGTTTTATTCAAATTGAAAAACATGTATGTTGTAGAAGTTTTTATTTATAGCTTTAATAAAATTATTGGAAGCACAAATATTATATAAAATGTTTTAGAAGCATGACTACTAAATATACACTGGATAACCATATTTTCTAAATCATTTCTCAGCAAGCCTTTTCTTTATACAATTTACATTTAATAACCAATTAACTGCATAATATAAAATCCTTTATTATCATACTCTGTACAGCTAATTAATTTGTTTAGGGAAAGCTCAGTTAAAATAGAAATAGGTAGTCTGCTTAGATTGACTTTCTTGTATACAAGCTTTATTAGAAAGATATCCTTGATTTCTCAAATATAGAGGTGATGTTACCATATGCTTACTATTATGACTTAGTAAGGAATTTACGCTTTCCAATCATTTTTTTGTAAGACCTTAATTAAAATACTGAAGCAATAGCAAATTCTTAAATAACTATCAGAACATTTAATTATTCTACATTTTCAGTTCAAAAAAATTAACGCCGTGAAATTTCTGGGCTTTTAAAATTAGATTTAGAACCTCAATTTAACGTATCCTGAATTTAAGAACTGTCTTTGAAAAATATTATTATTGATTAATTTTAATGATATAAATTTGACCAAAAAATACTTGATAACTGCTAAATCATGATTCTGCAATAGGCATCGTACCATACATTTACTTCCAAATCACAGATTTAAATGGGCATATCATCTTAAAAATGACTATTTTTCCATCATAATTAATTCGCCTTATGTAGAGTGCAAGAATCAAGTAACAGAGTTCTTAATATTAGCTCTATCTTATTTTCTATCCATACCGACAAGCTTCAAATTGAATTAACACTTTTCCTTTGAGAATTTTGTTGCTAAGATATGTGCCCAACTTTGCTAAAATCTAATTTTTATCATGCATT
Organism: Rousettus aegyptiacus; assembly: GCF_014176215.1. Taxonomy (NCBI): domain Eukaryota; kingdom Metazoa; phylum Chordata; class Mammalia; order Chiroptera; family Pteropodidae; genus Rousettus; species Rousettus aegyptiacus. The sequence goes on from NW_023416285.1 coordinate 16,700,827, forward strand.
TTCTTTGCCATTTATAAACATTTTAATTTCTGTGCATTTAAGATGAATATATCGCTTTCTTGGATATTTAACTTCTCTATATTTTCTATATCCTTAATTTATACAACCAAAAGATGGCAGTGCTTCATCAAGTATTCTTTTCCTATAGCCCTTAGTATTTATTTTCTTGATAGTCAAAATCTATTGAGCGAGATTTTTATATTTTAAGAGTGAAACCATATTTAATAGCTCTCTGATAAATATTTTAACTTTTGAAACATAAATCATGATGCATTTATTTTAAAAGGTAAACATTTAAGAAAATAAAAGACCCATAATAACGTCAAGTAGAGAGTACTCTGACTGCATATTTTAAACAATTTTCTCTAGCACCTCTCCTGGCTTTATTTGATTAGTTTTATATGAATCTCACTGAAGACAGGTCTTTGAAGACCTGTGGAAGTACTTTTCTATTCATACAATGATCTTGATTTCATTTCAAAAAATTTGAAACCTATATTTGTATTTTCATATGTGTAAAAGTGAACCCACACTTCAACACTAACAAACACAGCACCCAAGTATTTCTAATTAATACACTATCAATACAAGGAAGGAGATTTTAATGTTTAAGTATAGCAATGCTAAAATTCCATTGCATTTTTTAATGTAGAATGATATTTAACTGAACTTTTTGATTTTCCTCATTGCCTGTTGTATTAAAAGCTAGTTTTCTCTGAAAATCTTTATGCCCTTTATCTACCTTTTGCTTACTCCTAACCCAAATCCTGCAATGATACATTTTAGTGTTTTAATTTAATATTTTAGTCTTTTTTAAATAAATGACTAATGATTTCAACTCTACATAACTATATCCAACTTTATTTTCTAATCTTTAATTCTGCCTCTTGCAGGAACAATATTTATTACTATGTTATTTAGTGTCAAAGGTGAAACTCCAAATATTGTGTATATTTTCCAAGTTGTTTACTGACAAAATCGCCTTACTTAACGTTTCTCTTAGCTTGCATAAACTTGAGACTGATTATAAGCCTCTGACTTCCCTTTACTTATAGACTACTTAGAACTCTTGAAAGTTTTCTCTCTGCCCCTTTGAAATGTAAATCTTGTCCCACCTTCCTGCCAGTTTGGTTTTTCTCAAACACTTGGGAATCGCCCCTTGAAATGTAATCACTGAAGACTGATACATAAACTACACAGAAGTGAATGACTCAGGAGGTAGCTGTATGGTTGAGGCCGCAGAAATTTTTACAAAGCTTTCCAAAGTATAGGAATAGTTATTATTAAGATATCTTAATTAAAAACAAAAAAGAATAAAAGAAACATTGGGCTTCTATCTCCCAGTTTCGGTGGGACCAACCCTTCCCTTGTCCTCTAGTCCTATTTTACTACCTCACTCCAGGGCTTAAAAACTCTCCTGCCTTCTGCTTTAACAGAGTCGAGTTCCATCTCTCTCCCTTATCGCAATAGCCTTGACCTCTACTGTAATACTCTTGAATAAAGTCATCTTTGCTTGTCAACTCCATTTTGTGCAATTTTTCTTTGACATTATTTTCTATGGTCGAAACACAAAAAATGCCAGTGGTTCTCTTTACTCAGGATGTGTTTGAGCTAGAAACAACTAGAGTTTATCTTTTCTTTTTGTTGTTTTTCTTTATAAAAACCAAAGACCCTGTTGCTTAATTAAGTATGAGCAATTTCAGGAAAGTGTTAAGGCAGATCTATGGAGACTTGGCAGTGTTACTGTTGGAGGGATCGGAGTTCCCATAACACACGCACCTCTAGGTCCTTTTCACTGCCGAAGAAATGAATTTCAACTCAGTGAATATGAGAAATATTTGTTTACTAAATGCACATTATGAGGTAAAGACAGGTCAAGCCTAAAATCAGCTGGTCACTTGGAAATGAAAGAAGAAGAGGAGCTGTAATGCAGGGGAGGGAGAGGTCTGTGTTATATTTGGGGACCATGATGGGGTGGTCCTAAAGACATTCCTAGGTGATTGCCAAGTGAGGTCATCTTGATTGACATCTGGCTGCTATATAACTTTCCCTAGTGTGCACGTGCTTACCCAGAATTCAGTCTGCTTTAATTAGCTTTATGAACTTCCAAGCATAGTCATGACATTATAATGATGGTATAATAAGGCCAAAGTTAGGGGTAATACTTTCTGTGCATGCATTTGTAGCTGGTTTAGCCAGCAGCTTTTATGCTCTAGGATTTGGGGCAAATTATAACCCTAAAAGGGAAGTATTTCTGGAAGGTTCTTAAGGAAGGTCTTTAAGGGCAGTTTCTATGTTTACAGAGCTGTACCCTTATTTTTTTGTTCCCCTATTGCTCATGTCTGACTAGCTACCTAATAGCAGTGATATCTATTTCTTTATCTGATTTACTAGTTTCTTCTGTAACTTCATGGAGTTGCCTTTCAAGAAGTCCTGGTCAAGATTGAAAAAATTCATTACGTTAATAAAATTTATCCCAAACTTAGATTAAGTGACAGTGATAGAATGGGAGTTATAGCAACAGACAATCACAACTGGGAAGAGATTCGAGTTTTGCAGAGTCAGAAATACACCGTTTGGAAAACTCTCATTATAGAAAATAATACATTTTGAATATAAAAGTTGTTAAAGCCACTCCCAGAGCCTCGACAAATGAGCTAAACTGTTATCTCCCATTCTGCCCTCCCTACATGCAGCTCCTGAAGCAAGAGGTTTAGAAGGTGGGGGTGGGAGACAAAATAAAGGAAAAGAATCTGAATAAGATGACTGGATAGTAAGAAATTGGTCCAGAGCTTAGAACCCAAAGTAGATCTCAAAAGAAAGTAGATCTCAAAAGAAAGTAGAGTGGTGAGAGATAAAAACAATTATAAAGATTCATGTTAAATATCAATGTTTTATTTTTTGACCGTTCTTTTGAGTATTATCCTAGCCAATGACTATTTCTTATAGTTGAGGTCAGTTCAGGAAACAGGTATAAATTTATCAAAGATTTAACCATAGATGACCTAAAAGGATAAAAGCATGGATATGTATGTTAAGTATGAATATACATAGAAGCATATATACTCATATATGTATTACTTATTATTTATATATATTGATTACTTATATATAATACATATGTATGTATGTGTAAATACACACACACACACACAAACGTATAAATCCTTTGTCAATTCTACCTTATTTAATAGCATAGGAGGAAAACTATAGTTTTCTTTTGTTTCCCTTCCTTTCTAAATTTAATCAGAGGAATTGATACTTGGAATGACAAAGCGAAACAGTGAGGACACAAAGTTTTGCTGTTTTTTTCCATGAGACTGTTGGGAAGATATGGGTAGAGGATGAACGATGAACAAAAATAACCAATTCTTATGAGTGAACATAAGGATGCTTGAAATAGCAAACATGGGTCCTCAATGCGTTTTGACATATGTTATTCTGCTGGTTTATAAAAGGTAAAAGTAATCTAATCCAGTAACACAATTGGAAGGAGATTCTGGGTTTTATTTTAGGTATTAATGTGTTTATGTTTCATTACTAGAAAAATGCACATAATGGCTTTCTTACTTTAGAGAATAGTGTAAAGGCATTACTGTGCTTTTGCTGATTGAAAAGGGGTCTTTAAAAAGGGGTACTCAAATGGGCGTACTATAGCTTTCTATCACATACTTGCACACAATTAGTTTAAAGAAAACCAATTTCCAGATTCTCGATTTTCATGTATATGGTTTGCAAAAATTAATCTGAGAATTTCTTCCTGTGATGAAGTGCCACATCTCACCCATCTCTGTCCCCAGCTGCTCTTTAATTGTTCAAATATACTCACATTTCCCAATAATCCTGAATCTTAACTCTGAAGCACTGTTGCAGACACAAATGGCTCTACATCATCACACCAAGAAATGTTTGGAAATAGGGATTGGGTACCAAGCTCTCACAAGTGGCTGGTTTTCAAACGTTTACCCTCAGCAAATCAAGGAGGACCTTACTCAAGTCATTATCTGACACATACTTAAGTTTCTTTCCGGTAATTATTTTCTCTGTGTTATTGGCTTCAAGATCCAAAAGATTTCGAAAAAAGCAGCAAAACTTTGTGTGCTCACTATTTCACTTTATAATTATTTTAAGTGTCAGTTCCTCAAATCAAAAGGATTTCAGATCAAGTGGCATTATAGCAACAGAACTTTCCATTGCTTTTTTATTTTCTTAGCTTGTCTGGGCATTTATATCTAAAAATGAAAAAATGTAAATGAAAATGATGCTAACTTAACCCTCATGCCAGCAATAAGTAGTTTCTATTCATAGGCACTCAAAATAGTAATCGAAGAAGGGACTCTCATATCTAAATAAAATAAATATTTCCAACAAAATTTGGCATTTAAAAAATTTGTTAAGTTGCTTATGTTGTAATAATCAATTATAAACAAATAAAAAATGTATTGTGTATGATTTGTTTTTTACAATATACCTATTGTCACAAATTTTTTTTTAATAATAAGTATTTCGTATATGTTTTTTTGAAGAGAAAAATGATATGGTTGTAAATAATAGTCTTTTAGGTATACTTTGTATTGCATAAAGTTCTCTTGGGGAAGTTGAATCAATAATTTAAAATCTTCTGAATGTATATATCAACTTAAATTTTAAATATCGAATTAAAAATTATGAATGGGGCATTTATTTACACAAAATTCCTTTGGAACTTATATGTGCCTAAAATTCAAAGAGCACTGATTCTCGCTACCATTATTGAATCAGAAGTAAAGGATGTAGTTCTATTTATAAAAGTTATCATATTAAAATCTAACACAGCGCGCGCACACACACACACACACACACACACACACACACACAACTATGTAAAAAGAATGTTTCCAGAACGTTTATTAGAGCTATTTATTTATATATTTATTAAATGATGTTAGGAGAGTTTTTAAATCTGGCAGTCAATGTTTTTATAGAACCTCCTGTTCACTTATATTTTTATGAAACCATGAAATGCTTTTCTACATTTCTTTTTTTATCATAAAGGTAATTTAAGAACGTGTAAAAATATGATTTTACCTATACCAATCACACAGATGTAAAAAATATGGAAATGAATGATGACATTAATTGTTAAATTTGCATAGAATTATTCCTGCTTGGGCATCCGATTATATTTTTTTACTATAATTATCCAAATTTATTATTGTATACTTTTAGTACTTTTTTTTCTTTTACCTAGAAACAGGCTTCATTCAGATCAGTCATTTCTAATCAGTTTACAGACACAAAGAAAGATGCCAGGGACCAGGATCATTGTCAAAATGAGGTGAGTTTCCTGGGTCACTTACCCACTTTAAGAGACTACCAGAGAACATTGTACTTGAAAGGAGGCCAGGTTCACAGAATTTGCACAGACTCCTTAATGTAATTTTAATTTTAATGTTTTTCAACAAAGAAGGGGACCTTGCCTCATACTTCCAGCATTTTGATGCTCACGAGCCATTGCCAAAAGTACACTGGACTTGAAGTGGACTGTGCTTGGAAGTCATAGAAATAATGACAATGCAGTATTTAAAAGCAAAGATGCAATCATGTCACTTTCCTTAAAAAAAATAAATCTCGTTCCAGAATTTTATTTTCTCTTGGGTGAAATACAGAGACTTTACTTAACATTCAATGGATCAAGGCTTTGAATGGACATTTTCTCGCCTAACATCTCAAAGAAATTTGATCACTCTCCTTCCTCTTGTTCTCTTCACTGGATTCTAGAAGTTTCCCTCTGTTCTTTTCTATATTCTCTCATATCCCAGGGTCTTCAAACATACAACTTTCTCAGCATGAAATATTGTAAAGTGACTATCCAATTCTTATTCTACTTTCAGGTCTTAATTTTAGTGTCATTTCTTCAGGAAGCCTTCCTTTAATCTGGGTTTATTTGTGTGTTGTTTTAGGATCCCAAAGCCTTTTTATGAGAAGGAGGGGATACAAGGATGAGAACTTGGCAACTAACATTTACTGAGCTCCTACTGTATGTCAGGCACTCATTAGCTCTTACAGTCATTACAGCAACCCCATGAGGTAGATACCACTGTGTTATTATCCCCATTTCAAACTAAGTATTAGATTAAATTATAGTTAATTGTCCAAGGTGACAAGACTAGTAAGTGGCAAGTAATTACTTCTTTAATGTATGTCTTTCTACTAACCTTTTACCTTCATGAGAACAGAGACAAATTTCATTTTCCTCATCATTGTGTACAACCCCGTTTCAAACACAGTGGGTATTTAATAAATATTTATTGGATGATTAAATTATGCAGATAATATGATGGAGAGACAATTTAATATGCATATTATAAAGTCTCATGGGATATGGGAAAGCTTTCTGGGTGAGAATCACAAAAGATGTCTTTGGTTTCAAGTGTGATAAATGAAAGAAAGATCTTCACTTACCTGGGAAAGCTCTGCATATGGTTCAATCTCAGAGAGCAGTGAGCAAGGCCCTGCTCTTAAAATAGGTATGACACAAAATAGGCCCTTGTTGTCAATGAGTTCTATCGACTAGAATTATTAAGATTATTACTGCTTTCAAATTATAAAACATGTAAAAAACTTAAAAACTGTTCCTACATCAATTAATTGGATAACTATGCTGGATAATCTAATTTGCCTTTAATTAAGTATTTTCTTGCCTAAGAAATAAATCAGATAAAAAAAAACTATTATAAGGATCACAATCATTATAGAGAAAACAGGCATATAGACAAGCAGGAAAAAGGTGTCAACTGCATCTAAAGTAAACATGTAACTGTTGAAATTGGCTATTTTTATTTACCTATTATCTAATATACATACGTAATTACCATAAAAATTGTTTTAATCAGACTTTTAAATTGAGAAAGCTGAACAACCTGAAATTTATTCAAAATTGTGTGTCTGGAAATTTCTCAGCCCAAAGGTTGATGTTTTCTTATCAGCATTTCCAGGAGACTTATTTTTTTAAAAAATGTTAAGAACTATTTCTTTGTCAATACTGATGTCAAAATGATAGATTTCTAGGCTTCTTTTGTGCTTGGTTAATGTTCAAGGGAAAGAGTGGAAAAAATGTCTTCTTCATGTACAATTTTCTAAACAATGCCATTTTCATGTTACTTTATCTAATTTTATTCCTTGGATTAGATTCTAAGAGTCTGATGAGTCTCATTTCTCTAATTTGTAATTTATTAATCACAAGTCTATTTTATTCAATTATTACTACTCATATATCTCTTGACACTATATAGACAATATGTTATGTTATATATTAAAAAGCATGTTATATTTTTGTTTGATGATTTTTAAATTTTTAATGACTGCAAAAATTGTTACACTCTTAATTTATTGTGGTTTGATAGCGAAATATTTATAGTCGGTTAATTTATTTTCTTCCATTTTTTATATGTTTTGAAACTAAGCAATCGCTTTTCCTAAAATAGTGAATTTCTTTAAGTCCGACTGACTCTTCTCCCATTTTGCAGGAGTGCCAATAAAGTCTAGACTTTTCCGAGCATGTCAGTTTGCAATTAGGGTAACCTTTTTAACACAGAGCAATAAAAGCTCTCCTTTAGGCAATTCGGAAGGCACAGGAGACTGATAATAGAGTTTCTTTGTTAAACTTATTCTATTGTCAAGTGAAAGAAGTGCACCTAGACATGTACTCAGCACTTTATGTGGAGTTTCTGTAGTGTTCTGCAGATCCAAATGACCATATTACCATGTTCTAAAATATTTATCATCTTATTCATTTAATCTGTGGAAAATATTAAGAATCTGTTTTAAATCCCAAATTTTCTAATGAACCAAAAGTCAGAGGACAATGAAACAAATTAAAATCGATATAAATAGTAATCTTTCTCAATTTTCTTCTGATAACGTAAAGCTGCATTGATAAAGTTTTAAATTATTTTCACAGATGATTAAAAATTATATTTATGAAATCTTTTAAGTAATAAAGTAATTTCATTCACTGAATATAAAATATATACATTATATCAATCCTGGAGATATGGAACATTAATATGATTTGCTTCTGTTTTTTTCTTTCAAGAATTAGAAAGAATGTGAAAATACAAACTTAATAAAATGCATAAAAACCCCACAATATAAACATAAATGAAGAACTTATAATATTTTAGGAGGTAATATGTTTAAGAATTGACCTCTACTTTAAGAGGAAGAAAGAGTCAGCACAATGTAGTGTGTTTTATGAATTAGAAAATGTGTATGTATATATTCAAATTAAGGAATATGTTGTCAGAATTATTATATACAATAAAAAATAAGAAGAAAATAGTTTACATCACTTCCTGTCAATGGTATGGAGGAGAAGACTACCTAGGGGTTATTTAGAAGAATATACTTAGATTAATTTACTGTTTACTCTTGATTAAATATTCCAGACTTTGTGAAATTGTCACCACTGGGGTGATGTGAACTTTGGTGTGGTCCCAGTGGTGTAGGAGAGGAGGAGGACAGTATTGTGTTGTGTGTTGTTGTCTCTTGGTTCTTCCCTGCTGACGCAGCAAAGAATTACAGGTCAGCGAGATTTAGAAAAAGTAAGATTTATTGAAAGTACGTTTTAGAAGGAGACGTGCCAAGCTAATTAAGGCTGCAGCCCTGTGGAATTTAGGAGACAAAGAGAGAAGATAGTATGCCCCAAAGGAAAGGTTAGGTTTCCAGCCAGGAAAGCTGTAAAAATGCAGAAATGGGAAGGTCTGTTTATATTTGGGCTGTGATGGGAGATCCTAGATGATCCGTATGTGAGGTCACTTTAACTGACAGTTGGCTATTACATTATGCTTTACCTACTGCTCATGTGCTTACCCAGAATTCAGTCTGTTATAATTAGAATCATGATCTTCCAGGCATAGTCATGAGATTATTGGTTTTGGTTTATTAATATTGATATTAATAAATCTAGGTTTTAAATTTTAATTTCTACATAGTGTTTTATAGAATAAATAAATGATTGTGTATTTATCTGACTTTTTTTATTGGTTATTGAGCATATATTTAATTTCTTAGTTTACAAATAATAGGTCAAGGTAATGTTGCCTTTGCCTCTACTGTGCATGTAGGCAAGCATTTTTCTGGGGTATACATCTTGAAATCTAATTGCTTATTCCCAAATAATAATACTTTTATCAGCTTTGGTAGATGCTAACAAATTGATTTCAAAAGTTGTACAAACTTTTACTCTAATCAGCCCTGTGAGAGCATTCTTGACTCTAGACATCTATTTGGTATTGTTAGAGTTCTTTAAAAAATAATTCTTCATTCAATGAATTACTCTTCATGGTGAGCTTTATCTTATTAAATTTCAAAGTAAACAAACGTATCAATCACTTAATGCAAATTTGTTTATTTTTGCCGTATACATGGAATTATTTTCTACCCACAGCTGTAAAAAGTATTTTCCTATTTAGTATATCGTTTCCTAATAGTCATATAGATAAATGTATTATATATTATTCCCTTTCATTCCTCCTGTCTAGTTAATATCTCTTTGTAATGATTTCTGATATTTTATATATCAATATTTCATTCTTGTTTTCCTATTGTATGAATTTATTGGATATTAATGGACAAGCATTTTTTCTGTTTAGTTCTACAAAATATGCTCTTTTTTCTTTTGAATTTTGATTGGAGTGGCATTGAATTTATGGAAGAACTAATTTCTTTTAAATATAGTTGATCCTTGAACAATGTGTATTTGAAATATGTGGGTTCACTGATATGTGAATTTTTAAAAATAAACACTATCAATATATTTTCTCTGCCTTATGTTTTTCTTAATAAGATTTTATTTAGCTTATTTTATTTTAAGAATGCAGTATATAATACATATAACTTACAAAATATGTGTTAATCGACTATTTACGTTATCAGCATGGCTTTTAGTAGTTAAATTTTGTGGAAATCAAAAGTAATATGCAAGTTTTCACTGTGCAAGGGTTGGTTCCCCAATCCTCTCATTGTTCAAGGGTCAACTGTAGAGTCTCTCCATCTCTGATTTATTTATTCATGGTGTTTTATGGTTCCTTTTATATCTTTTTGAAGTAATTTTGTTAGATTTATATTTAAGTAACATTTTTGGCAATCGTCATCACATCTTTTACTGTGTATTATATGCTTTGTTTTTATTGCATATGAAAGACATGCTAATTTTTCATAATTCTTTTTATTCAATCAACTTTGTGGAAAGCTGTATGTTTTAAAATAGTTGCTAATAGATTCATTTGAATTTTTTATATACACGATTGCATTTCCTACAGAGACCAATAATTTATCTGTTTTCAAACCTTATGATTCTATTCTCTTCTTTATGTTCTTACTCTATTGGCTAGGTCATTTAGGATAACATTCTTCAATAATTAGTTATGATTATTGATATATTTGTGCTGCTTTTTTCAAACTAAAGTTATCTTTTAACCTACCATTTATTTAACCTACTATTGATTTATTTATTATTTGTTTGTTTGTTTTCATTATCTACCTAATCTAACTGAATTACTTAAAATTTTAATTTGTATTTTATTTTCTTCCTGGTTGGGATATTGAAAATTCCATTTAAACATGAAGGTAACCAATATTTCTATTATTTCACCTCATATCAAAGAAACTTCAATGACTCTCTTTTAATAGCTTCAATTTGACCTTGTTTTTGACACCAACATATTGGATTTATATCTATTTTTAAGGTGAATAATTATTGATTCACCAATAGATCCACCGATTTTTTTCATTTCCATCACTTTTAATATCACACTTCTTTATTATACATTTTATTCTTTATTCTGAGTTCCTTATTGATAAAAAAACATCCTTGAGTATTTTTTCTTTGTAGTAAATTTCTTAAAGAATTAAATTATCTCACATTTATTAGACTAAAATCTTTGTATTTCCCTTAAATTATATTTATATATTAATTGAATCAACAAATATTTTGAACATTTTTTTATATGTGAGACATTGTTCTATGTGGTAACACTATAACATATCACCAAGAGACAAAACTGCCCTCAACAAGCTTGTATCAGTTAAGAAGAGATGCTGGTTAAAAACAAACAAACAAACAAACAAAAAACATAAATACTCCATATAGTGTGCCTGGTGATTATTAGGAGAAATAATGAAGAATGGTAAAAAATTGGGCTTGAGTGAAAGAATGCCAATTTGCAATATTTAAGAAAAATCTACTTGATAAAGTAGTATGAGCACAAATCTGATGATACAAAAGAGTGAGCTGTGCAGTGTATAAATGCCAAAGCATATAGAAAGGATGCACAGTGAGTTGAAAGCTCTGAGCATGGAGAAGTCAGTGGACAGCTAGATATATGTTTAGTGTGGCTGAAATGAAGTGAACGCAAGAAGGTAGAAAAATAAGTAGAGGGTGAGGTCAGAAAAGCATTAGCTTTTAATATCATGTAGACCTTGGCTCCTGGCTAGGTCTTTGGCTTCTAGAGGAGTGAGATGAGAAGCTATTAGGTGGTTTTCAATTGTGGAATGAGATGACCTTTCATTTTAAAAACATGTTTTATTCTATACATTTATAGTGTGTGCAGCATGGGAAACACAAAAGGTTATGAGGGGTAAATATATAGGGATATAATTTTGTAGCTCAGGGAGAAATCAGGTTTGATGTGATTTCTTGCTTAAAGAATAAAAAAATAAATAAAGATTAAAATAAAAATATGTCAAACAAATATTTATTAATCATGGTATACTTCAGATTATTTTATAAATTTCCAAGAATAATATAAAGTAGGCAATATTTAACAGTACTTTTCTTGCTGAGAATCTCATAAGTAAATTCTTCTACTGAGAGTGCACTGTGAAACTCTGAATATCAAAATTTATTAAAATAGTCTCAGAGTTTCTCTCTCTTTAGACCAACTTCCTCCAAAACATCCTAATAAGTTTTGAGTCTAATTTGTAATTTTACTTTGAGTCTAATTTGTAATTTATAGGAAGTAATGACTTACTTCCTATACTTAAACTATGCAAATGGTTATTAAAGATTTTAGGATAAACTCCAAATTTCTATGTGATCTGGATTTTTTCATTCCCATTATTTTTTCTTAAACACTGTGACCTTGTCATGTTGAATTAATTGAAATTCCTGAACTTTCTCCTTTCTTCTTTTTAGCTCAGTTCTGTTCATTTCTTTATGTGTAGTCTTTCTTGGGAGTACTTCCTCCCACCTCCAGAATTTTGCATACTCTTCTGTTATATTCTCATATAACAGAAGTATCCATTACACCTATGTCAAAATTTGCTAATGTGTCTTTTTCATCAATGATATTAACTTTCTAACACAATACCTGATGTTATGTGGCATGAATGCAGTAAATAAAATAAGTAATTTGTTCATAATTTTGAGTTTACATAAAAGTTTAAGTAAATATTTTTTTTCTATGACGTTAGAAACTGCTCTTTTTTCGAATAATTGTTCTTGTTAGTATTTTCTTGGCCACCTTCCAATTCCAGTGTTGTTTTTGGTATTGTTGTTGTTGTTTGAGGGTAAAGACAGAGTTGAAATAGTGTAGTTTGAAGTTTAGAAATTTACTCCCATCAGGTGCGTTAGCAGGTGCTTTGCTGTAAATAGTTTTTTTGTGTGAATATCAATGTGTAGTATTAGTAGGTTTTCTTTCCTCTTATGTACTATTTTCAATCTTAGGAACCAGCTGTGTTAATTCAGTATTTAATTTCATTAAAACCTGACATGTTTTTCTCTTTAATACAATTATATTATATATGATTATATATGTCATATTTATCTTGCAGATGTTCAGTGTTGATCCAAGTTGATTAACTGTATTTAAGTATTATGAGTTAAAATAATTTCATAACATGTGTTTACATTTTATAATTCATATATAAATAAATTATAAGTGTAACAAAGACACATATCTCTGTAATGTACCTATTGAGGATAACATAATTTGGAAAACAGGGCTTAATATTAGATGTGTAAATTTCCATCCAAATGCATTTATTTCTCTAAAGAAACTCAAATTCCAGTCAGACAACAGTACTGTATTATTGTATAAACCTGTCTAGTCTAATTTGAGAGATGGATAAATTAATTTAAAAAACAACTTGGTTGAGTATATTGTTGGCTACCTGCCATTTTTAAATGGCTCCCAGTAATGGTTTTGTGGAAATTCTGTTAACTAGTGTGCATTAAATTGAATGCACTTAAGTCCAAAAGACTTCCAGCTAGTTTAATAATGCAGATTAAAACACTACAATACTACATATGTAATACCAATAAATCTCCAATAATCATTCCTTGTGCTTTTAACAAAACTGGATGAAATGGTTTCTAAAGAAACAAAACAGAAAAGAGTTACAATTAGAAAATCTATAAATTTAACACGTAAGAATGATGGTGATATATATATTTACTTCCTAAAATATATATGTAGGTAAACATAATATATATGTTTGCTTCCTAAGATATATATATATATATATATATATTTTAAAATTTTTGTCTTAGGAATTAAAATAAATCTATTTTCTATGTATTCATGTTTGTATCTTCTGCCTAACACGTCTGTATAACATTTTGACATTATTTTAATGTGTTGAAATGACTTTTAAAATAATTTTAAAAATTGTAAAATTAGATTTGAATATCAAATATTTAAATAATTTAAAAATATACAATAAATTTTACTTTATATGTTGCATGTTCTAAATATTTTCAACCTTTAAAAAATCTATAAATGACTTGACATTAGAGTCTAAAATATAATAACTAGAATTAATTTTATATTATTATTTTAAAATATAATGTTAAATTATAAATCATCTTCTATTTTAAGTTTCTATGTACATATTTTTGTAATAAGCTTGTTGTCTATTGTTCAAAATTATTTTTATAATTTGAACTAAATTTTCTTAATTTTTTTCTTATAGAAGTCATTTATACAGATTTTCAAAAATTAGTTTTGTGCATTTTCTTATTAAGATTCAATAGAATTTTATTTTATAAATGAATAAACAAGTTCACTTATTAAACAAATATCAAATATTTGATTCTTAAAAATCATTTAAGACTGACATTGTTATTCTAATTTTACAAAAGAACAATTAAATTAAGAGTATTGGTACATGTCTTATGTGAGATTGAATAAGACACAATTTGAATCCAAGTCTATGTGACTTAAAATTTAGTGTGGTGGACACTTAAGCATTATAGAACTCATAGATAATAAACTCAAAAAACCTAAACTTTTGTGACTTTTTATAAGCTAAAAACATAGCCAGAAGAAACATTGCTTGAAAGTGCTAACCATACCCGGCGATATTCAATGAAAACACCATTTATGTATCTTGTTTCCTTGTATATAAATGCCTAAGTTTTAAGTGAGAATTTAATGTGTTGACATTTGTAAAGATTATTAAACAATGTCTAGTGCATAGCAACTGCTTTATAATTTAATATCTTACTGTTTTATTGTTAAAATATTGTTATTATTCTTTCATTGAATATGTGTTTTTACAAATAAATGTTAATCTATTTGAAAGATAAGCTACCGAAATTATGTAGATATGACATTCTAATAGATCAGTGATCAGTAGTTCCAGCTTCCTTGTCCAATATATTATTTATTTTAAAACCTTAATCCTTCCTTCTCTTCATTCTCTCTTCCTTCTTTAATTTGTCTTCCTCATCCTAAACTTCTTTCTCTTTCTCCTTCTTGTTACATTTGATCCAGCAACTTGTTATACACAAGAAGTTAAGAACAGGTTAAGTTCTTCCCAGAATTGCATGTGATTCAATATATATTTCATAATAATATTTAACATGAAGTACAGGTTTTTACAATTTTTTATTCCAAAAAATATGAACATTTGGTTTAGAACTAAAAAAACTGTTAATTAATTTTGAATCATTCCATTTTTTTTTCAATATCACTGACAAGAAAGTGGAAAGCACATCAGCTATTAATAATCACAAAAACATTAATATCTCTTTTAAAGTCTCATCCAAATGCTACCTCTATTTTAATATATAAATTACTTTTCTACATTTATCTAAATCCTTCCACAAGATTGCTCTCTTAGAATGTACTATAATTTCTGAAAATTATTTCTGTTTTATTTTCAAAATATGACATTTCTCTTTCTGTTTCTTAAGTAAATGTAAGTAGCTTTCCTCTAATATCCAAGTAAAATATCAGACTATCTTTCTTACCCTTCTCTTATTTCTTTTCCAACTTCTTCCATAATCATCATTTTTCATGCTCTGCAGTTCTGAATTTTAGCCTAGAAAACATATCCTTTCTTTCCATTGTTATCTTGTTTCATGCTGATATATTTAAACAGCATGGATATTCATAACTTTATAGTCGAATTTCTACAATAACTCCCTAATTGATCTACTCTCTCTCCCTGTTGCCATTATCCTGTCAAAGTTTCATTTGTAATCCAGCTACTAGCCACTAAAATACGTGCTTGTTTATGTCACATCCTACCACATTTCCACTCACACAAGTTACTGTCCCTAAACCAGTCTCTGCCTCATTGAAGGTAAAACAAACCCTACAAAATGGTATGCAGTGGTTTTCAAAAGAGGCAGAACTATTGCCAGAAACTGTCTAATTTTACTAGTTTTTAAATAATTGTGCGATTCTGTGACACTTAATATGTAGAACCAAAGCTGTAAGATTTTCCTCATATACAGAATACCGTAAAGTTAAAAAAAAAAAAAAAGGTTCTTTATACCATAACTTTTGAATTTTCATGCAGATGGAAGTAATCTTACCTGATTATAAGGTAAGCAAAACAGAGTAAAACAAATAGAAATGAACCAACAAACAAAAACCCCAGAATCCTTCATAATTAACTGAGCCTAGAATCTGAGTGTTTTTAACACACAAAGACTAAGTATTTTAAATTTTTATATATTTGTAATTTTCCCGTGACCATATAATTTAATGAAAAAGAGGTTGTACTTTACTTCTATCAAATCGGCACCTAAAATTATGATTCACCATTTAAAGCATATCTGACAGTTCTTATTATGGTATTTGAATTGTCAGTTTAACATATACAATCTGCAGTAATAGCTGTCACATCCAAACACATAATAGTGGAGATTTAGAACTACTTTTAACAGACTTAGAATTAGGATAATGATAGAATATATCAATTAAATAGGAACATTCTAGATAGTGAAATGAGTTATTAAAATAATTAGTATTTAATATTTTTCAAATGCTTATTTCTTGATTATGTGTTTTTTATATTGGTGGAATTATAAAGTAGTTATATATAAAAAATATTTTCAAAAATAAATGCTTTCTAAAAATAACATTTATTGTTGTATGTCAAAGTAAAGCAACATTATTACCTAAACGTATTTTTTTTTCAAGTAGACTTGTTTCCCTAGATAGTGAAGTCATTGGGACCAACATTATCCTTCTACTGTAAACAACTAGAAAATCAAATAAATATATAAAACAAATGTTTCCAGATATTGAACAGCAAAGAATGCAAAGAAGATAAAATTTTTGAAAAGTAAACAGATGAGATGTAAATGAAATTAGGTTGAAATAAACTAAATGAATAGATATTTCTCTATCAGCAGTGATGGCTGAGATCATCACTGTATTCTTCAGAGGATGTTGAGTTTTTGAAGGTTCATTTGAAGAGGAAGCCTTAACTCTTTCTGCATCATGTTTCTGCAATAGCCTATTTTATACTGTTTTTTTTAGTCACTATGCAAATTTCAGTTTATAACTTGGCCAATGTCATTCTAAACTTGCTTAATTTATCCATAATACTTCATAGTCTCCCCCCAAATGTTTCCTTTGTGCTGAGCAATCTCACTTAGGTTTTCACTCTTGAACACTTTTATTATTCTGAGAAACACTTCAGACTTACTTATTCCATCATATCACATGTGAGATGTTTCTACTTTTTACTTAGGCACACCGCATCTCTCTGAAATCACTTAGGTCATCCCTTTCATTTGATAAATGATGATACTGGGCAAAAATAGCCTAAGAGGGAAGGCGTACTAGCTAAATTCTAAGAATTTGCTTGCTAATCCAGTTATTCTTGACTGCCCTTAAATTTACTGAAGAAAAAGAAGTCCCATTTCTTCTTTCATTTCAGTATCCTTGGTATAGCTATTTTCCTATGGAATAAATTCTTGGTTTTACTTTAGAATATCTGCGTACTCCCTAAATAGAATAAGCCTATTTTTTTTTTCTATAGCACATATGTCAGAGACCTAAAATAACCACATTTAGGAAAGAGCACATGATGATAATTTAGACGTTGAAAGATAAACCTATCTAAGTCTGGCAGATTCTAATTCTCTAGTCTCTGGAGCCCAAATTAAATCATTACATTCCCTGTAAAATGTTTTAGGTTGATGCAATATCAATATGAACCCTCTAATTGCTCATTATTACTGCTTAGTTCTTCCACTGAAGTGGAAGTATCACATTAAACAATTCCAAAATAATGACTCTTTTATTCATGAAGTCCTGTGCAACAGTGTAAAAATCATTAATTTGTTAGAAACTAAACAAGAAACGGCCCAAGTGGAAGGATCCAACTGTGGATTTTATTTATCTTGACTTGACGAGAATACAGGTTTTGATCTGCAGTTTATTATATGTGATTACCATATATGGATAATGAATTCTAATAATTTTGTGAAGCATGAATATATTTTTAAAATGTAGCTGTGAATTTACCCCTATATATGTAACTTCAGTCACTATAAAGTAAGATTGTACTAAGGATCACTTCTTTTTTTCAATAGAGAAATTCAGGTATTTTACTTTCATAATGACAATAAACTTGTCTGAAAAGCAAACGGGACTCCATTGTATCTATTATATCTTAAAAACCATATATTATTTTACACTTTGACCATTCTTCTTAAATATAAGATGCTGAACACAGAAGTTAGTGGAAATTTTTTTTTCTGTAATGATGATATAGATGGAAAAAAAAACTAAAAAAAATGTGCAAGTAAATTCTATTATATTTATACTGTGACACTAGTATCTTAGAAACAGTTTTATTATCACAACAGACAGTTGGCTCTTGTGAAGTTGAATTTAAACCCCAAATTGAATTATAAAATAAAGCAAATAATCTAAGAGATTACTTGTTTAGAGAAGTCCTTATTTAATTAAAATATGTATGCTTCTCTAGGAATTATTTTTAACATCTTGAGATTATGTACTGAGCCACTCTCAAAGATGTGGGTTATTTTTCTAATAACTGTAATGAGTTGAACTAATCCATTGATACTCTTTCAGCCTCTTCAGTTTTTCTTCAGTGAATGCTTTTGGAGGAGACATGTGTGCAGCCGGGGGAATGGATTAGAGTTCAATGTTGTCTGAATTGGTTCTGAACCCACTGGGAATCCTATCTTGCCAATTGTCTTGACTACAGTCAGCTTCCTCTAGACACTCCAAAATCCTGAATATTTAATATGTCATGTCCAAGTTTAAGCGGTTATTGTGTTGTGTCAGTGTTTCCAGATATCTTTGGTCACTCCTCATGCTGCTTTCATTGATGTGATTGCACCAAGACAACATGCTTATGGGGATTCCTTTGGGAATAGTAGATGGTCTCACTTTAAATTCCTCTTTCAGTGATGACTCCCTAGTGTACATAACTCTGTCTCCCTTCAGCTCCTTAAAATATTCAAGGCCTCAATGATCCTTTATCCATGAATTAGCTGAGTGGACATCTGAGCAGCCCTAGGTTGCTTCTTTCTTCTCTATTCTTCATGCTTCTTTTTATGAATTGCAGAAACCACTGAGTCAAATTCTGTACTCTCAGAAGGACATCAGCAACTACTCTCCTTCATTTCTTCCCAGCCTCCCCACACCAGGTTCTTACTTACACTCATGGCAAAGGATGCTTCTACACAGTCCTGACATTAGAAGAGACTAGGGAAGAAACAATTATCAGTCTCCATTTGCACATACGGCACCACATACCAAGAGACTCAGGTCAAGCTCTCTCATCAACTTCTCAATGAATTTTGAATGGTGAAACAGGCAGAACTAGCATTTCCAGTTTATCAAGTTCTAAGAGTGAGATGTTGATCTCAGCTTAATCTCAGGAGTTATACTCGTACGGAGTCCCTCCTTAGTTGGCTTCTAGGGATAAATAGTCCTCTTTTTCTTTAAAACTCTATCTCTTTTTTACAGAACTTTTCTTTCTCCTTCTTTTCTTTTCTTTTCTTTTCTTTTCTTTTCTTTTCTTTTCTTTCCTTTTCTTTTCTTTTCTTTTCCTTTTCTTTTTTCCTTTCCTTTTCTTTTCTTATCACATAATCACATACAATCTCTAAATTGATTCATTTATTACAGACATATTGCCTTTTTCCCATTTAAACCTAAACCTCATAAGGGCAGATATTTTTCAAGTCTGGTTTCTACTGAATCTTCAAAATTGTAAATGATTATCGAGATGCATAATTATTTATTTTAAAGTAAATAAATAAATCAGTGAGTGAATAGTCTCTAAGAATGTAAATGAACATGTTTTCTACCTTGGTCTATGAACTCTACTCTAAATTACGAATCTCCCTAATTCAGCTAACATCCAGGTTAACTTAACTCAGGTTAAGGTTTAGGTTCTTAAAATGTTTCAATTCTGGTTGAACACAGGGACCATAGTTTATCTAACTCATTGTTATGATTCAATAACTTATATGAATAAATTACATAGAATAATATTTTGCATAGTAAGAACCTAATGCTGCCATTCATATTTAGTGCTATTTTTATGGATTTAAAAAAAAATAAGCTAAAGTAAGCAGATAGCAGATGCAACAATAAATTTCAGACTATAGATGATTTACAACTATTTTGTTGATTATGTTTATATTATGTTTTTTAAAATAAAGTAAGTTCTATTTCCAGTATGCTGTTCCACAAAGAGAAATTTGGCAAAAATGGTAGTTGAGAAGGGAAAAAAACAGGCTAAAAATTTTTCTATATCAAAAAATTTCCTAAATTAGTTTCCTTTACTCAGAATATTAGTAAAAGAAATAATATGTCAAAATGTCCTTTGAGAGATTAGGTTGGATGATATACCTAAAAGCTGTATATGGAAATAAGAAATGTGAGTTCTCTTCCAAACTGTGTGGTTAACTACCTATGACTAGTACAACACTACTGACAACTACTATTAAATAATTCTGTCTACTTATTGAGTCCTTATACTATGCTAAACACCATGATAATCACAAAGTAATGTGTATTTAAGACTCATAACAATGAAATTAGTTATAAACTATTACTGTTTTCATTTTACACGTGAGAAAAGAGGCTTAAAAAGATTCTATAACCTGGTCTAAGTCCCGCAAAAAATTTGGAAGACTCAAAATTCAAATCCACTTGTATGGAGTCTAAGGTTTATTGTGAATGCATTCACTATGTTAGGGCTTCACTTTTCTGAACCTCTTCTGTAAATAGAGAAATTTGAATAATATCACATAATCTCTTTCCATTCTAAATTGGTATGATCTAATGACTTCAGCTTCTAATATTTTTAAATTATGCATAGGCTAAAAATAATTTCTCAACTGCTCTTTGAGGAAAATAACTCTAGAATTTAAAAAATTGACTTCAGACAATTTTGATGGTAAATATGTCTCACATTTTGTACTTAGATGAATTTATCTCCAAAACAGCCGTAGGAGAATTTATACATTCATTACATATCAGCAGAGACACATTTGTTGCCTCAGGTAGGCACCAGAGCTTGAAAAATATAAACTTTAATATGTGAACAAATGCTAACCTTCTGATGACTTAAATCTTCCACAATGTTTGCATGGTTTCCTTTGACATAAACAGATGATGAACATCTAGAAATAAAGTGTATTTGTAAACTAACTTTCTTATGATATACTTAACATAACATTAGTGTAAAGAAAAACTATCAGAAAACTTGACTTTAGGTCTCAAGAATTGTTAGCTGAGGTTTCTAGAAAAAACTATGGATAATTAAATATATATATTATTTATAAATATAAATGGTTATATATATATGTAAATATATATATTTTAACTCTTTGACCCCCAGTTAAAAAAAAAAAAAAGATTCTTAAGTCACAAATCTTATATCCCTGCATCTCACAATAAAAATGACTTTTCTATTTCTTACCATTAATCTTTCAACCTACTGTTCAAAACAAAAATTATTCTTCCATCCTGTCATGAATCTGTCAAAGGCACTGCTTCCAACAAAATTGACTTCTCTAATTTATGTTTCTTTTCCTGAATCTCTCAAACCCATGTTCTTAATTTAAAAAAAAAAAAAAAAAAACGTATTCTGTATTTTGGTGTCTTTGAGTAAGAAGAAAATTGCATTTCATTTTGGTTAAAGTTTACTTCTAGTGAAAATATCTGTAACTAAATAAAATGTTTATAGTAAATATATATACGTATATATATAATTTTTTTCTATGCATAGAAAAGAAAAAGTGTTTCCTTGAATAAACTATTTGAGCCTACGATCATTTCAAAACATATAAAAGGCTTACTCTTGAAACATAGAAACATTTAAATTATAAAATAGGTTATACTTCATGGCTTGTTTTATAATTGTATGTTCAATAAAAATTACTTTTCATTTTAGCAAGATACTTAGATGATCCAAATCACTTTTTAAACTCCTTCATTTCATATGTTTTTTTTTCTTTTTGGGGGGAAAAAGCTGTAGCTCCAGGGAGAAAGGTGGAATGTTGTCTTTTAAATAAATCGTGAGAGGCATATATGATATCTGGCACAATATATTCATCCAATCAGTCCCTTTTGATTGCATACATTAAATGAATAACTACAGTTCTAAATACCTATATAAAAATCTTATTTGTTTAAGTGTCTTATGATACAATATGAATCATTCATATTTAATTGTGTAACAGCTGGCATTTGCTATGTTAAAAACAATATAGAAGATTGGGGAAAAAACAATTAGGTCTTGATTTATGGAATATATATCATCAGAGTTGACAATGAAAATACTTGCATTATTCAACAAACAACATAAGCTCTCGACTCTCACAAGTAACAAGTGATTGATTGACTCATTCTTTTACTGAAAGAACAGTGTTCTCATATGAACGACGTGGTATTTCCTACATATTTCTACATATTAGAAAAAAGAGAAAACAATGTAATGTTTCACTCAAAACTGTCATAAGATCAATGACAAATCTCAATATTAAGACTTATTGGGTAGATTTACCAGCAGGCATATCTATACAAATTTTGCAAATTTAACACAGCATAAAATCTTTACATGCATTTTATCATTTTTTAAGATCTTGTTCAAGGCCAGGGCTGATGTCATAAAGTAGTAGAGTGAGTCAAAGAAAAACTTGCCATCTATTCTAAGCAGGCTATTTATTTATTGGCAGAAACTATTAAGACACAGTAATTAGGCAATATAGCTACCATTAAGTTTTTGAAGAATTATTATGTGGAAAATAATGTAATTCAGATATTGTTGATATCAAGAGATAGAAATTGAATAAACAGCGTATATGTTACAATACATATTACATTACATACTTTTAAGGTACTATATTGGTAGCATTAAACCAATCATATAAGGAGGCAGACTAAAGTTTTAAAATATCTCAGAGACAGTTTGGTAACAGTAAATGTTAAAACCAAAAGTAAAAGATCAGGTTTCTGATTGCTAATATATTGCATATACCATTGATAATTTTTAATAAGCATAACAAAAATGTTTCCTTTGTAGCCTGGAGTAATTAAATGGAAATCTACAGAGTCTTCAAAAAAATTAAAAAGAAAAATTGCCTAAAGAAAATAACCTACAAATTAGGTTCTCTTCAACATTGGCATGTTAAAGATATTTTTTAAAGAATTTTAATATGATCCATATATTTAAAAAATCACTTTATCTCAAAGGCAATTACTGGTAATAATTTGATATATCAAAATTATCATACTAACTATGGAGTTTTATATTATCTTTTTAAAGTTATTATTATATCATATTTCCCCTAACATTAAATGTTCTTGAAAACAATTTTAATTACTGCAAAAAACATTTTATGAAAATGTCATCTAAAGATGAAATTTTAATCATTATAACTCACATATTTAAATTGAATACATACAATTTTATTTTAGAGGAATATGTTTTCAATATTTGATTTTTTTACAATCATCATAAAACTATATTGTGAAATATGTAAAATGCATTTAAAATGTAGGGAATATATCTTTAAATGCTTATGTTTGAAAAAAGGAAGTCTGAAACGAATGATCTAGTTATTTAACTTAAACATTATGAAAATAAAATAAAACAAATCCAAGTAATTGAGAGAGAAGAAATAGCAAAACTCAAATAAAATGAATACTTAACAAACTTTAAAGAACTGACAAAACCAAAAACATTTCATTTGAGAAGCCTAATAAAATAGAAAAGAATCAATATAGATTTTAAACAAGAGAGGGGAAGGAGAGAAAGAGAAAGAGATAGGGGGAAGAGACAAATGAAAAGGAGAAGGAGGAGAAGAGAAGAAAAGAGAACAAAAATCACAAATAATCTTAGTACTGAGAGCGTTATTATATAGAGAAAAGTAATTTAAAAATCAATTAATATCCAGTCACCTTATGCCAATTAATTCAAAAATATGACAAAACTAAAACAAGAATAACAAACTTCTACAGAAATATAATCATTAAAGAAATGGAACCTACCCGCGGGATATAAAACTAGATAACATAACATGAGGTGCTGCTATTTTTACCAGTCGGTTCTACAAACAATGAATGGATTTTTACCAGTAAGGACTTTAAGTATTCAAAGACACACACACACACACACACACACACACACACACACACACACACACACACATACATACACCCCCCCACACACACATGCATTTATATGTATATATGCAAGTATATATGTATGTATGTATGTATGTATGTATTTTTTTCTGGAATATATGTATTCCAGAAAATAAAGAGAGAAAATTGTAAGCGACTCATTTTAGAAAACTATAATAATTTTGCTACCTGTGCTAGGCAGAGGTAAAGATGGCTTTATAAATTCTCATCCTTGATATTCTATCAAATACTAACTCAAGTGTTGTGAAGAGAGTTTGCAAACATAATGTCCTAAATTGGGTAGCTTTAAGATATGAGGATTACCTGTGTTGAACTAACCTAATCACATGAGCCTTTTAAATGAAGATAAATCAGAGATTTGAAGCACTTGAAGGATTCCAAGCACTACTTTTGGCTTAAAGACGAAGGGAACTGCCTGATGAGGAATGCAGGCATGTTCTAGAAGTTGAGAGCAATCCCCAACAAGAAGAAAACGGGGATCTCAGCCTTTCAACCCAAGAAACTGAATTCAGCTAATGGATTTGAAAGTACTTCTGCCCTGGATCCTCCAGATAAGAGCTCAGCCTCCCCTAAATCTTGATTTCAGCAAGGTCCTGAGCAGTGAACCTCTCTGAGCCACCCCAGATTTCTGACCTACCAAACTGTGATATAATAAGTGCATATCCTTTTAAGTTACTTACTAAATTTGCGGTAATTTGTTTTACAACAATAGAGAAATAACACCATACCAAACCAGATAAAGATGGTTGAAAATGTAAAAGTATACAGTCCAATATCACTTACAAATCTGCACACGAAAATCTTAAACCAATAACAAACTTAATGCAGCAATTAAAAAGTATTTAGGACCCAAAGACTTATCCCAAGAGTATGAGGATAAATTCACCTCTGTAAATATTTATGTGTGTAGGGAAAAAAATAAGAGAATCTTTAATAACACATAAGTTCATGTTATTTGGGGTATTGGTATATATTTGGTAATCTCTGTCCTTAATAAACATCTAATTTAGAAACCGGTTTATTTAGTGAAATTGACTTCAAGTATAAAATGAGTAGCGATAAAACTAATTTTTCAGTTTGACTACTAGTTTTAATATTAATCTGACTGTTTTATATAACTTCATTTCTCATTTTATTCCCCCCAGAAGACCATTTTATTTTTCCATTTTACGCTCACAATAGCCACTTCACTTCTAGGCTATTCTATGTTGGATCATATTATTTTAGATATTTTAAGTGGCAAATGTTTTTTTAGTTGCAATGATATCCCTTGATTACTCAATCAGAATAATTTACTATATATATATTTTTTTATCTCATAGTGTGAAGATTTTTTCTCTTCTACTACATTTATAAAATTGTGGCCTTGTATTAGTTGCCTCCACTTCTAGATTGGAAGCTCTTTGAGGAGAGACAAGGTCTTTTTCTTGCTTACATTCTTCAGCAACTTGCAGACCACATAGCTCATAGTAGTGCCTGATAATGTTTATAATAGAAATGAATAATGCTGATTGCCTTTTGGAACAGTAATAAAAATTGAATAAGTGAATATATGTTAGTGCCTAGAAAAGAAATCATTCAGTTTCTAGCCATCATTATTGTAATTAACATTGCTTATTATATCACTAAAGCCTTACTTTTCTTTATTTTCATAGCATGACAGATACACTGTGTGGATATTAAACATGAAATGGAAGGCAAATGAACACATAAATTACTGAAAACCCCGTTTTTCTTGGTGGATGTAACAAACTGTGTTTGGATTTCAGCTCCCTCTACATATTTAACCAACTGTTTGGCGCAGAAAACACTGTGGTGGCTCCCACAGGTTTTAGCATAATATCTTACAGAGGATGGTCCATTATTTCTATAAAAGACTGTGTAATTGAACCAGCCACCTGAGCCATAATGTGTCCATCCTACACATACTCTGGATGGCCAGAGCATTCCCTAATCTAGCTGATATCTCCATAAACCTGTAAGCCATTCATTCCCAAAATATAAGTGCTTCTAGGTTAAGTTCTAATTCAAGCTTGCCAAATAAAAATGGTTTCTCTGGTGTATTAGGAAATTTTCAAATTCCTAAGGCTAAACTACATCAGTTTCCTTATTAACTAGCCTGATGGAGATTTCTAACAAATGGATGTTGGTTTCCAAAGAACTTGCAGGATATCTCTCTATCAAAGTACTCTTTATTGCTTCGATTTTATTATATATGGTAGGGCAAAATACCCTGTATCCCAGTGAATAAGTGCCTAAAAGCAAATGCAGAGAGTACAAGTTCCATATTATATGTACCTCAAAATGAAAAATTGTTCATTTAAATAAAGTCAAAATTACTAATTGATGCATCTTCATCTCCTAAAGCCGCATGCATGTAATGATTGCTGTACATGTATATAATAATTAAAATGTGTTGAAAATCATTTAGTTGGTATCCATTGACATTGACAAGCACTATTCAAAATGAAAAATCAATCAGACATAGTATTATATGTCATTATAATTTTTCAGTGTCTGGATAAAAAGCAATTGCTAATATATGTATGCTTCCATTCTCAGAAGTAACAAGGTTATGGATGATGGCTTCTTGTGCTTTCTTTTCTCAGCTTTTTTGTTTTTTCTAATAGACTGATGCCATGCTGATATAACTCAACACTTCTGTGGTCTTTTGTGCTAGACTGATAATATTACAGATATTCAGGTCAACTATATCATAGTTCTTCTCATTCTACTCATGCCATTTGCTTCAGTAATATTCTAAGTACTAAAACTTGTGGTTGTAGACAGAGAAAACCTTTGCAAAAAGCATATGTGTGTGTTTAATCTTCTGTTTTTACTTTTTTTCTTGTCATATGAGAAAATATATTTTTCCTGGGGCGGGGGGGAGGAAATCCTCGCTGGAAATCAGTGCAACACCTAGCCAGCATTCCACTTAAGTCAGTATTTAAAGTTTTCTTTTAGCTCATAAAGTATTTTCCCTTTCTTTTCTAAAATTATATACAAACCACTATAAAAATAGTTTGAGAACTACTATTTGGAATATTTATCACAGCCTTAGTACTGTGCATATAGTTAGTGCTTCTAAATATTTGCTAAATGAATACATTATTAAGTTCTTTCACCGTAATATGGGAAAACTTGAAAGGTTCATACATTTTTAGTGCTATAATTTGGTGTTCATTAATGGCAAAAACATGTTCAATGAAAGAAAAAATAAAAAGTGTCAGTCACATAGATAATACTATTCAGTTGAGCAAATATGAATTCTGGATGTTGTGTATGTGTGTGCATATGTGTTTTGTGTTGCAGTGTCTGTTCAAGAGACAAAGTTGAACAATACATTGCTATTATAAAACTGACTCTTTAAGTACTAGACAAATAAACTAATAATGTCAATATGACCTAAATATTAAGAGTTTTACATACAGAGACTCAGGGTAGTGGAGAGGGAAGGCAAAAATGTAAACTGAGGGTTCAGCAAAGGAATTCTGGAAGAGATCATCCAAAACTGAATAGTGAAGGATGACACCAACATTTTATGTGAATACTTTAAGCTGAGAAAATATGAGAAGCAAGATATAGTAATGATGATGATGATGATGATGATGTTAATGATCATTAAAAATTAACAATAGTAAACCTAATTGAGAGTTCGTGTTACAATTTTCAATGCCTTATTACATTATTAACCTTTACGGCATAATTTCAATCAGCTCAATTTTACCGTATAAAAAGGGGCAAACGAAGGGTTCATAAATTACACAAAATTACACAGATAATATGTTGCAAAGCCAGGATTTAAACTCAAATATTCCTGAAATACTATAGTTTATGAAGTATACTTTAAGCAAATATATACTACAGCTGTTTTAGTAACATATCTTTGTAAATTCTTTTTGTGTGTGTGGTAAAATACATATAACCTAAAATTGGCCACTTTAACCATTTTAATGTATAAACTTGAGTGGAATTCTGAAAATTCAAAATGTTATGTAACCATCACCAGTATCTAGTTCCAGAACATTTTCATCATCCCCAAAATAAACTCAATATCCATGAGGATATCATTCCTCATGTCCTCCTTCTTATCTTTTCCTGTACTTCAGACCATATGCCTTTATCTATTCATATTTTTGGGCTATTTTAGATGGTTTGGTTCGTTCTTATTAATTATAGTTGTATTGGCAATAAACTTTCCAACTTTTGTTTTTCTGCAGTGCTCTTGTTTCATTCTTGATCTTGACTATATTTCATTTTTATACTAGTCTCAATAAAAATTATTGGTAGACAGTATTTTAAGATATTATTCCATTGATTTTGACTAATGCTGTTGGTGGAAGTGCTCAGACCTCTGTTTCTTTGAAAATTATATGTATTTATTTGCTAATTTACTTAAGGTCTTTTTTTTGTCTTCAGTGTTTTGTAGTTACATTATGGTGGTTCTAGGTGTGGAATTATATTAATTTGTCCTGCATAAGATTCATGAAGATTTCAGAATCTGAACAGTTTTGTTTTATATCAATTATGAAATTTTCTCATCCTGTACATCTTTATATTTAGCTTTTTTTGCTAGCATCATCTAGTTTTCCCAGGAAATGCTAAAATCTCTCATTTTACTCTCATATTTCTTAACTGCCCTTTTATTTTTCTCTCTATTTTTCTGTACTGAATTCTGAGTCATTTTATTGGAATTTTCATTTCAGTTCACTTATTCTTTCTTCATTGTGTCTATTCCATTTATCTTATTGAGAACTTTTACCATTTCTAGAATTTTAATCTTGATATTTCCCAAATTAGATTGAATATTTTCTTAGCATCCTTTCTTCTACCTACTTAAACATCTTCTTTTATATTACTTATTCTTTTTAATACTCTGTATCTGACTCTGATTATTTTGTTTGTGTATAGTCTAACTCTTGCTCACAGAAGCCTGTTTCTTCAAATATTTTATTTTCTTATATTTGTTCCATAATTATTGCATTGTTTTATTTAGAAAACTTTAAAGGGTAGTGGTAATATCTGTTGCTATAATGAGGGCTGTTTACTTCTACAAGGTGTCTAGTGTATTGACAATACTCATAAATTCTACATTCATTCTGTGCTTTCGGTGTTTGGGTTCTGTAGGTAATATGTTTTCTGGTCTCTAGCCTGCTTCAGGCCAGAATGGAGATAATGAATAGTCAAGGAA
Organism: Rousettus aegyptiacus; assembly: GCF_014176215.1. Classification (NCBI taxonomy): domain Eukaryota; kingdom Metazoa; phylum Chordata; class Mammalia; order Chiroptera; family Pteropodidae; genus Rousettus; species Rousettus aegyptiacus. The sequence goes on from NW_023416285.1 coordinate 16,729,939, forward strand.
GGCTTTCTGTATCTCATTCTCTCACTTGTCAATTTTAATTATTATCTCCTTGTATTAGGAAATGCTATTTTTCTACCAGTTAGGTATTTTATTGAGTGTTCGTTCATATTTTGGAATCCTGGCTTTATATTGAGGGGCTTTTGGTCTGAATTTTTACCTTGTTAGTCTTTTTTGTTTTGCTTTTCTTTACATTTGGGTTAAAACCATAAACCTAAAACCTCCTGGAATTTGCGTTATTTCCTCAGAGAAACTGTAGGATTTTTGTGAGCTTTCCTCTTTGAATGTTTTCAAATATTAATTAATTTTATGTTTTTAAAACTTTTTGTTAACTAAACTATGCACTGAAAGATTTTTTAAGAAGTATTCAGTTTGAGAGAGGTCTTAAAATAATCAGCATGTCATATTTCCAGAAATAGATGTCTTGTCATGTTTCTTTATTTTAATTAGTATTTAAGGGATTATTTACAAAATAAAGTGGGGAAAGAGTTAATAATAATCCTGATGTAAATCCTTAACGGGCATTCAATATCTCAGATTTCAAGTTATTTTCTGGTTAAAATTAATGACATTAACTTGTTTTTTAATTATAATTGATACAAAGTTGAAAAATATTATAGTAATAAAACTATATGAAGTATCCTTTTAATTATTCAAAAAGGAATACTTTCCAGATAATCTTAAGATGTTTTTGCTGAGTACAAATTCTCCTGTGGAATTTGTCCATTTTTGCCTTTGCCAAATAGTACAGACTTTTTTTATTATCTACTATTCTCTGTTTCTTTGGCCCCTACCCAGAATTTTCCTCCTTGGCTACTACTTTCAATTTATGACGTGTTCAGGTTTATTCTTTTAATTTGGCCACTTCCCAAATAATTGTCTTTTGGAGCGCATACTTCTCAAGCTGCTCAACAATTCTTCAAAAATATTAGGCTTTTCTTCCTTATCTAGCTCTGACTTGATAGAAAACTCAATTTTTTTTAGTATCCCAAAGCAAAAGTGACTCTGATTCCTTGGGGGCTTAAATATTTAAATTATATATTTATTTACTGCAATTAAGTGGAATGAGAGGCAATCATAGTTAGCACATTCGTTTATTATTTGAACTAGTTATGAATCCCTCCTCTTCCATTAACTAATTAACTGTAACTTTTGACCAATTACAGTCTGCATTTGAAAAATGAGAAGAATAATAATATTTCAATGATGAGATTGTGTAGATGGTTACATGAAAAAAATTGAAATTTAATATCATGTTCTATGTCTATAGACATATACCCACACATGCACACATATACACACATATGAAAGCAAATTTAATATTTATAAATTATATTGGAAATATGGTTATTAAAATATATTATTTATATAAATATATTTATATACTTTAGAAAATACATAATCATATAGAAATGGACATATATAGATATAGTATGGGTTATATTAAAATGTCATTTAAAATATTTAGAGAAAAAAGTAGAATAAAGATATTTATATGAATTTTTAAATGTCTTTAGATCATCCGATAATTCAACATAGTTGGAATATGCTTTTGCTCCCTTTTCTTCACCAAAATTTTCATTCCGATTCAATAAAATCATTTTAGTAACTTAAATTCCCATTGATATCTACCTATTCCAAAATAACATGTTTATACTAAATTGCATTATTATTGGATCGCCTATGGGTATATATCTTTTTTCATGAACTCGACTGTAAATCTCTTAAATGAGATGACAAAAAATAAGTTATCCTGCACCTAGCTCAATATTTGGAATATATTAGACATTCAATAATTATTTGGTTAGAAACTATTGAATTCTGACTTCCCAAACTGACGTGTCTGAAAAGAAATAATTTCACCACACAGCGAATTAAATAACTGGTAAACAGAGTCAGTTATTTTAGCAAAAGAACAGACAATTAAAAATAACTTTTCAAAAGGTAATTTTCAACATTCTATTATCATAAAACCCAAAGCGACAGAAAAATCAATTGCTGTGTTATTCAGTTTATTGTGTAAGAGAAAAAAAAGGAAAGAAAAATAAATAATTTCATATTTAAATTTCTCCAAACAATTTTCTGAGATTGGATTCTCCAGAAAACAGGAGTTAAATCACAGTTTGTTTACAGGTCGGTTGTCCCCACATCTCCCCAGCCTGTATCAGGGTTTTCCTTTTACATATTTAGGGGTAAAGGGAAGACTTAATTTCTAGAGAAATAGCGCGAAAGAGGCCCCAGAATCAAGGAAACTAGGCAAAAAAGATTGGCACAGTGCAGGAAACAGTTTTAATTAGAAGTTCGTGCAGAACTTTGAGATGACCACTCCTCTCTCCTACCTCACTGGGCAATTTCATTATGAAAGACTACCACAGGTTACTAATTGGACTACTCTCACTGCGTGGGAAAATCAAAAGATCACTTACTATCTGATTATCTTACAGCAGTGAACCTCCAACTTTAGCTTGCATGGGAAGCACCTGTAAAACTTGTTTGGGCACAGATTGCATTAAAGGATCTGATAGTTAAGAGGACAATTAGGTAGGACAATGGCAAATAAAGAATTAACTCCAGAAAGAAAATTAAACCTATATGCAACAGGTAATACAATATATCTCTTACTTCAATAAACAAAAATATTTTCATGTACAGAATAATTAAGCATTGCATACTGACTTGAAAAAATGTAATAGGTTTTGAGGAAATACAGAGAGAGGGTTGTGGAAAATAACTGAAAACCCCATTTTCTGTAACAAAAACCCCAAATATCTAAAATTAACAAGGTAAAAAGTAGTGAATAAATTATATCATTTAGACACATACATCTTTAAAAACATAAACAAATGAAAAATTGTTGAAAAAGAAAGTAGCTGGATCCATGGTGCTAGGGAAGGGACGATAAGAAATAAGGGCAGTCTGTGGATTTGAGATACATCCTTTATATTTTTGCATGCATAAATTTTATAAAAATAAAATTCATTTTTAATATACATAACTTAATATATTTATTATTTAATTTACACCCATGATCAGCTATATTATTTTCTTTATATAAGTTCCTAATATTCTATATTAACTTAGGTAATATTTTTAATGTAGTAAACTCCCAGAGTCAGAATAACATTCTTTTTATTTGAATCACATACATGGATTTTCTATGAATGTTTTGTGAAAATTCCTTTGCTATTTTTATGTAGCTTCATAATGCTAAAAGTATGAAAATTTTAAAGGTCATTGTATAAATATTCTTCAATTAGTTACGTCATACAGTTATAAATATACTACTAAAACATTATAAAACAATCTCATTTTGTAATTGCTAATTAGTTTTGTAGTCAAAAGTATATACCTTTGATTTTAATCCTGATGCTATAATTTATTGCAGAAAAATTAAATGTCATCTATCACCTATCTATATGTCTGTCTGTCTATCTATCTATCTATCTATCTACCTATCATCTATCTATCTATCTATCTATCTATCTATCTATCTATCTACCTATTATCTATCTATCTATCTATCTATCATCTATCTATCTTCATCATCATTATCTGTCTGTCTGTCTGTCTTTCTGTCTATCTACCTACCTACCTACCTACCTACCTATATCATATTTCTGTATTGTATCCTTTATTTTCTGCCCCTCTATTTTCTGTAACACTCTATTTTCTGCCCTCCTTTTTAAAAATTATTTTTGGTGTATCAATTCCTTCAGTAATACCCATAGAATAAATGAGTGGGAAGTGAATTTTTGAGTTTTGGTATCTTATAATACCTCTTTTTCACTCTCTAACCTAAATTTTATTTTGGAAAAAATAAAAATCCTTGATAAATTTTTTGTTGGAAATCAACATTTCAGAATTTTTAAGTCTCTGTGTGCTATGGTCTTCTAGCTTCCATTGCTGTCATTGAGATGACCCAAGACATTTTGTTTCCTGATGTATCCTTCTCTTTTCCCTGAATATATTCTCATCTCTCCTTTCTCTTTTTTACTCATTTTTTTTGTGTGCTTGCGTGTGTGTGTATTGTTTATTTGATGATGTCTTATCTATTGTTATTAAATTTATGTGTCTGTGTGTTTGGCGTGGATTTTTTTTTCTTATTTATGTTGAGTTCTATCTTTGGGAGTGGAGTAGTTTCAGAGATAAACTCATGCTTAGTAAAAGAAGATGTGTCTTGGATGTATGTATCCTATCCTAATAAAAAGAAAAACTATTTCTTTCAACTAATATTTAGTAGGTAACATCTACCATGCCGTATTGTGTTCTACTGTATATATAAGAACCATGTAAATCTTGTAGGACAGATAGATAACTTGTTGACACAGTCACAGTTCAACTAAAAAGTTAAATGAGAATGTTTTAACTGTATTTTACAAATTTAAGCAAATAAAAAAAGAAAGAAAGAAAAGAAAGGAAGCAAGGAAGGAAGGAAAGAAGAAACGAATGAGAGAAAGAAATGAATAAGAAGCTTTTTCTTTTACACATTATGAACTATTTAAAATTGTAATACCATCAAATTTGGACTATCAGATCATATTGAGCTTTTTCATGAGATCTATATGGTTTTAATCTGCATTGCAGATACAATAGCTATTCATTTCTGTGATAGTTAACTTCATGTATCAACTTTCCTGGGCCAAAGGGTACCCAGATATTTCATCAAACATTATTCTGGGTGTGTCTGTGAAGGTGTTTTTGGATGAGAGAAACATTTAAATTGGTAGATTTAGTAAAGCAAATTGCCCTTCTTAATGCGAATGGATCTAATTTAATTAGTTTAAGGCCTGGATAAAACAAAAAGGCTGACCCCCCGTGAGTAAAAGAAAATCTTATTACTTGAGTGCCTTAAACTGGGATATCATTATCAGTTTCCTATCTTCAGACGGGATATGAAACCTCAATTCTTCCTGGATCTCAAGCTTGCTAGGCTTTAAATGGGAGCTATACCATCATTTCTCTTGTTTGTCTATCTTTCTGACTCACTCTGCACATCTTGGTACTTGACAGTCTCTCTCTCTATAATCATGTGAGCCAATTCCTTCTGTTTCTCTGGAGAACCTTGACTAATATAATTATCAAATGTGAAAACATATAAAAATACATTTCATTTCATATAGTGTAACCAATTTAGTTGAACTATGAATACTATTTAATTTTTTTGGAAGAGTATGGATAAATTCTAACTGCATTAATTTTAATATCAAGTCTGCATCTTGTGAGAGAAAGATAAGAGAGAGAGACAGAGAGATAGACAGAGAGACAGAGAGAGACAGAGACACAGAGAGAGACAGAGATAGACATGGGTTAGTACCAAACCTAAAAGTTATTGGAGCACTTTTAAAAGTGCTCCCAAAATGATAATATACCAGGATAACACAAAAGTTATAAAAAATTCAATATGAAAAAAAATAAGTAGGATCAAGGACAAATACAACTGACACGGAGAATATTCCTTCTGAGCACTCCTAGTTAGATTGTTAATATTCCATTCAGCAGGTATTTATTAGCTACTTACTCCTAAAAGAAGCTTTGTAGTCCTGGCCATGGATACAAAAAGGAGTTGGACAATTTATTGCCATCTATCAAGTAATTGCAAAGTTAGAAATGCTGAAAACTAAATAAAGCTGTCAGATTGCCTAATCCCATTGATATTATAAAATAGCTATCGAAAGGAAAAGGGAGGTAAGGAAATCAGGCTAGTATTCATCCATACAGAAATAGCATCTGTCTTTGAGCTCGTAGTAGAAAGGTGATAATTTATATTGTCCTGCAGTTCTTTCGCTTTTGTCTCCCTTGTAAGAGAAAAACTGCCTCTATGATACTTCTTTCTTCGGCTTTCATAAATGTGCCATATAATATTTCTAATTTAGGTTTTATTCTCTCAGAAAATTGCCAAATATTAAAAAAGACACATTTCACAATGTAGTATTAGCAGCTCTGTGTTGGGTAGCATTATGCATCTTACAATGCCTTCAGTAAAAGATGCTTTGAATAAAAACTAGTTTGTCAAGGACTCTTTTATTTTTTAGTTGCCACCATTGTGCTCCTTGACTAAGTACTCTTCCTCTCTTATTCTTTTAAATAACTGAACTTAGCACAGATTTGTGAAATCGTAATGTTTTCATTATTTGAAAGTACTCATTCTGTCTGTCACATATTACGTAGGAGTATGCCTTAGGCTACTGAAGGCCCAGTGGAATAATGTCAAATGCATGGTAATAATTATTTCAGCAAACATTATTTTCTCTTTCCATTACTTTCAACTCTCTAGTTATACAATTACATTAGTGTTTTAATATTAACTCTATGGCTTTCCCTAACAATAAGAAAATAGCATTCAAGTATTTATCAACTCTCTTTACTATCCAGGCCATTCATTTCAAGTATTTTATTACTTTAAATTTTGCAACTAGTTATGTTCTCCACAGCTTTCTACAGCGCAATAGTCAGCCTATCGATAATTTCCATTTGCCAGTTGTATAAGGTGTTCAGTACTATAATCTATGTGATCCAGCAAAGGCTATCCACAGGAAACAATCGCTGTGTGAAATAGTTCATAGATTCCATGCATATATGTTTTTAGAATAAAGATTGTGATACCATAGTTCTTTATAAGTTGACTAATTGACAGCTGGCAAATGCATCATTGTGTAAATCTATGTTTATTAATAAACAGAAATTGAATGTTTCTTATAAAGGACAGGTTTCCAGAGCCACTAATTTTGGAATAATCTTTGCTTGAACCATTCATTAAGGTCCATTTAAATGATGAGAAAAGATAATAGATTTCTCCTTACTTTTCAAGGAATTCTATGTGAACAAAAGAAATTTCTAGTAACATATTATACAGGTTTTTTTTTGTCTTCTATGTTTTTTTTTCCTCCAAATTTTCTATAGTATACACAAATAGAAGGGGAAAGGAAGACAGTTGGAAGAAAGAACTATACAATCTAAATGATTCCCTCACGTTTATTTGGATTCATACAAAGCAAAACAAATAAAACAGAACACCAACTCTTGGTAAAATCATGGATTTACCAGAGAAATATTCAATCAACAAAAATATATTGGTAAGTTACTAAGTACCGGTAATATTACTTTGCATTAGAGATATAGGTATGAATAAGACATGGTTCTTTTTTTTTGAGCAGCTCAGAGTAAAATAAGCAAACACAGATATATAAACAATGAGAAATATGTTTATGTTAAGGGATAATAATGAGGGATACTGGAATAAAAAAATAGGAAATGTTTAATTAATCTATGTGTGCTTCAGTATCTAGATATGGATTTGGTTGATTGTACTCTATTGTGTTTAAAAAGGCATTTCTGTTGGAGACCTTCTACAGAATTAGAAAATCTAGAGCAATAGTTCTAAACAAAGCCAGAAAGATTATATTATGGTAGAGAGGCTATCATTAGAAAAGGGAAATACTAAAGAAAATAAGATACACTAAATTCATAATTTTCCACTGTTTGTGTGTGATAGATTTTTATAAAATTATACCTGGTACCTCTCTCTCTTTTTCTTCCTCAGCTCTTTTAAAATTTTCTGTTATAAAATATCCTTTTCCTCTCTTGAATCTCTGCTTTGCTCTGTTAGAGAAAGGTTTTAGAAACATTTGCCATGGCTAAGAATGTGCTGTAGGCACAGTTTCCACTTATACAAGTTTGATGCTACAATATTCACCTGTTTCATGAACTGTAAGTCTGCCAGCCAGACTTACAATTATGAATCTGCAAGGCCTCTTTCAGGCCAGTTTATATATATATATATATATATATATATATATATATATATATATATATATATATATATATATGTAGTTGTCAGGTAACAGAAGCATCTTTGAGTGCTTTTTAAATCACAATAGCAAGAAAATAAGAAAGGGAAAGTCTGATTCAGCCAATGAATGCTCAAAAATGTGATAATGTGATTCTGTTTTTAATAATTATATTAACTTTCTTCTTTGGAGAGCTTATTTCCTATTGATAATATATAGAAGAAAACAAAATGATGTAAATAAAAACTATTTCTAATATATATCTGTCTAGCATCTATCTTAGAGAAAAGTATATGTCACTCCAAAAAAGCAAAATTGATATAAATAAGGCAAAGATATTTGATAACAAATGATATATATGTTTTTAAGTCATATGTATGTTCAAAACAGCATTTCTTAATATGTATTTTCCATGAATGTGTCTGGCAAATCATATTTCTTTAAATACATAAAAGCTGCCTTTGGAAATACCTGAATGTCAAGAGAAACAGAATCTACCTAATATTTATTCTCTTTATTCAAAGACAAATATTCAGGAAAAACTACTTTGCAACAATCCCCATTATGATAGAAGCCAAACTTGAGATTTTATGGTAAGATCGACATTTTTTTAGGTCATTATCAGTCATATATATAGATGCATTTTGTCTAAGTACTTCAGAAAAACTAAACATTTAAGAGTAAGTCAAGGTGATATAATTTATATTGTAATAGTATATAGCAGAATAAGATATGAATTGGGTTATAGATTGTGTTTTAACACGTATATTGATCTATATTGTCCTTTTACAAGTCAATTAAATTTAAAATAATTTAAATACAATATTAGTCAATAAATTCTATTTGTTCCATTGGAACTTTTACATGTTCAACAAGTACCTGGAAGTCTTATGATCTATGAACATATAAACACTATGAAGGAAGAAAATCTTAAAATAATTGTTTAACAATTTTAATAGAAAATATATAGGCCATAATTTTATTTTCCATATTGAATGAGGTTAATTTTTTAAGGACCTTAGAAACTTTTTCAAAAATATTATTCCAGAATAACCAATATTTGGGCCAAATATTGAACTTGATTTTGTTATGATTGAAGTATGTAACTTACGGAAAACAGTGGCCTCATTATTGATTGTACATGTCTGAAAATATATAATAAAAAGTCTCCCTATAAAAATACAGGAAAAAAAAAGTAGTTAAACCTATAGGGTTGTTTTTTTCTATTAAAATTGGGACAATTGTTATTCAAAACTGCATTGTGAAAACTTCCTCTTACATGAAAACTAGTGTTGTTAAGCTAAGTATAGAATTCCTCTAGAAGACACTCATTTCTGAATGGCATGCACATCCTTCTCTCTCTGTCTATGTCTCTGTCTCTCTCTCTCTGTCTCTCATCTGTATACACACACACACACACACACACACACACACACATTTAATTGAGGTAGATGATCATGAGTTCATTCACACCTTGTTTTTAAATTTGTCAGTGCCATTTTTATTTATAAGGGTCACCATATAAGACACATGAATAAGGCCCTACACAGCTGTATGTGGCAGCCAGATCGAACGGCAGCTTGATCAGGAAAATCAAAGAGGCAAATTTATCCAAACCATTATCAAATTGAATTATAATACATTTATCGACTGCTTTTTACATATAAAACTTTGCTGAGCATTGTTAGAAATATTATGATGTAATACCTACTTAGGAATGGCATTATTATTTTTTTTTTTGAGAAATGACTAAATAAAAGAAGTTAGAAAATTAGAAAGTTAAAACTTATTTAAAAACTTACTTAATAATAGTTCAAGCAATGTTCAGTGTGACATATGTTTAAATGTCTTGGGTAGAGTAAATAACTTGATTGAATGGAAGGAGATAGTATCTCAATCATCTTTAAAAAAAAAAAAATTAGGGTTAATTAAGGTTCTCCAGGGAAACAGAACCAATAGGATGAGAGAGAGAGAGAGAGAGAGATTTTAAAGAAAATGGGGAGTGGGAGTAGCTGGAAAGTCTGAATTTTGCAAGGTAGATGAGCAAACTGGAGACCCAGGAAAAGGAAGAGCTAAAGTTGTAATTAGAGTCTGAATGCAGTCTAGAGACAGAATTTGTTCTTCCTTGGAAAGTTCTTTTTTTCTCTCTCTCTCTCTCTCTCTTAAGTCCTTCAAATGATTTGATAAGGCCAACCCATGCTGTTGAGGATCCTCCACTTTACTCAAAGTTTATCAATTTAAAATTAATCCCATATAAAAAAAATACTTTCAAGGATATCTAGATTGGCTTTTGATCAATTATCAGGGTGTCATGGCTTAGCCAAGGTGACACACAAAATAAATCGTAATACATAGCATCTTTTAAGCTATTTTAAATAATATTTGGCTGAAAGAAATATCTGAAATCTAGTTCAGTGCTCCCAAATTCTCTACAAGCCAACATATCAAAACTGTAACACTTAGTTGTATATTTGAATAAAAAAAACTTTAGAAGTCCATGTGATAGAAATAATTATCTTATTATCTCCTGTTTCTAATAACCTTATCTCTATATGACTTTCAAAAGAAATGACCAGTAAATATTCAAAGTGCCTGGATCTCAGATTTATAATTTTCTGTCCTCTGTACCACAGTTTCCCCTCCTCCCCCAAGAATTCAACTCAATTTTACATTACTCCTCATCTGTGGGATTTTTTGTTCTCATGGAATCTCATTTTTTTTTTCTCATGGAATCTCATTTTTAGTCTCTGGGAAATCAGAGACTATGTCTCTGACACGTAAATGTCCGTCAAATGTGTTAAATGAATTTGCAAACCAATAAAATTTTTCATAAATAAGTATTTTTTATTTGGTCACCATGCTGCTCTCTGGCTTTAGTCAAGAATATTACCAGAGGGGTGGTGGGGAGGACAGAGAGGTGGGGTAGATGGGGTAAAAGGGACCAAATATGAGGTGACAGAAAGAAATCTAATTATGGACAGTGAACAATGCAATGCAATATATAAATATGCCTTACTATTGAATTGTACACCTGAAACTTACCGGATTTCATTAACCAATGCTGTCATAATAAAAATAAATAAGTAAGTAAGTAAATAAATAAATAAATAATAAACAAAATGAATAAACAAACAGAACAAACGAAAAATGAATATTACTGGAAAGAGTTTTTCTAATGCAGTAATTATTGCCTCACTCCTCAGTCCCCTGTAGATATCTATCAGTTGGAGATTATCTAAGTTATGATGCAAACGGACATTAATTAATGAAAGATCACATTTATCATGAAACATTAATTCATTGCCAATTTTTTTTTTTTTTTTTTTTTTTTTTTGCTGCTTTCCATTTCATATCGAATGCGTGTATTTTTCACTTAATTTCCAGTTAAATGTGAGAAGTTCTGCTCCAGGCCAAAACAATATGTGACTTTTCAGTTTGGAGCAGAGGGGATTATAAATGTTTCACCTGACAGACCTCATGGAGAAAGCTGCCATCACATACCAAACATGGTGCACAGCCAATCAAGATTTCATAGTCTCTGAAGGGAGTTGCAGTGAGGAACTCAGGATCTCTGGCCTGGTCATGCTCTTCTGCATATTTGCATTTGTAGCCCCTCTTATCTGAGGCCTTGTCTGCTGGAGACTCTGCTGAGGTCTCCTTATTGGTGAGAGAAGAGGAAAACACCAAAGACATCTTTCTCCCATCTTTGACTCAGTGCTCTCCCAGCTCTGATCCCTTACCCTCACCCCGACCCCAAGGTTCATAAAATTGCCACAGCCTTTTGATCTGGGCTCCCTCAGTAGTAGGAAGCCCCTCGCATTTGTGCTGATCTACCTGCCCCTCTATCGCTGTGCTGTTTTATGCGGGAAGACGAAATAGTGGCAGTTGGTGTTTCTGGGGGTCTAGCCTCTTGCTTATAGTGTTGCAGGAAGTGATTAAAAGCTTACCTCTCATTTTTGGCTTGTTGCTTTAACTGGCTACTCCAACACTTGGCAGCTCAGCTCACTCTCCAGCTCAGCTGAGCTCCTAACAAAATGTAGTAATTAATTAAAATGATAACTTCAAATCAAAGCTCTTGGTCAAGTCACACTTACTTTATACTGGTGGGTGTTACTATTTCTCCCTTGAGCCAAGTTAATAAAGCTCCACATATACTTCCACAACTAATTTGGAAATATTTTCTATATTTCATCAAATTATCATAGTTTTATCATCATCATTTCAACTCTATTGAAATAGACCTAGTGAAATTTTCTGCAAAGAAATCAACTTCTCCCCCTGATGCACACCTGCATTCATTTATTCATTTATTATTCATTAAAACATTAAACAAATATGTATTGAAGAAAGTCTGTATGCTTCGGTCTGTATAAAATTACCTGGGGCATGGCTATCACAAAGATGAATAAGACAAGATTTATATTTTCAAAAAAGTTTGAGTTTGATATAATTTTAAGTACCTTATTAAAGTATAAAGAAACCTTGATAAAATCATAAAACTTTTTTTTTTTTGGATAAGTAAGAGAAAAAAATGGTAAATAATGGTTTAGGAATGGGAACAACTTATACAAGAGTATGAAAAAGTCACAGGAGTATAAAAATGTGTACCATGACAGTGAATAGTGAAAATTCAATACTACTGGAAGAGAAACTATAATTGGTGAAAGATGAGATCAGCAACAACCATGCATTTTGATGAATCTTAGGTATCATGCTTACAAGTTTTAACTTTATCATCTCAGAATGGGGTAATAAGAAATGTGCAAATGAATAACTAATACAACAATTATTTTTAAGTTTGGGTATTCTGAGAACCTTATAGATGATGTACGGTAATAAAGATATAAGTTATTATAAAGAAAGCCACTTAGTAGTATATATCAATAGTGAAGCCAAAAAAACCAGTAACAGTGTTTTTTTCTTTTTTATCAAAAGGCCTCGTTAGTATAACATGTGAAGCCTTTAGAAAAGATAGATGTTTAGATACAAATTTAGATTTTCTGAATTTGAATTTTAGGAGAGACCTCATTACGTGTATATTAAAATTATCCACAGGTTTATCTATGCTTATAATTTGCAAAGAACCAATAGAAAATTGCAATGAACACAGAAGACAGAAATAGATTAAACACACTTTTCTGAACTGGAACCAAAATACATTGATGGTGAAGTATAATGTTGTGTCGACTATGACTAAGTAAACACTGATGATATATGAAAATATTAGAACACAAGAGAAAAATCTTTGAAACAATACAAAAGAAATTCAGTTTTCAGTATAAATGTTAGATTTTGTCAACATGATAAACTGCAAATTAGTTTAATTCCTCAATAGATTCCTCACTACGTATGTGCATTTATACAGTTTTAGAAATATATGTTTTGTGTAAAATTACTTATATGTTTCTGCTTTTATTTATGTGATATTGTAGTTTCCATAATATGTTGACCAAAGATATTTTCTTTATGTTCAAGTATGAGAAAGATTTGCAGAGATATTTCTTTTTGTTTGTTTTAATATTTTAAAACTGTATGACTGGGTTCATACAGTTCATTTGAGTACTTTGCATGAATGGGTAACTAACTTCAAGATTTGATAGCCAGTGACATGATTCCATTATGAATCCTCAGGATAAAGCTTCTCACTGCCTGTAACAGGTGATTAATTTCTCATATGATGTTTACTGTCATCTCATAAATCTCCCTGGATTTTCATGTTTAACTAATTACTTTTTTTCCCAAGTGAGGCATCTAATTTCTATAAAATTCTTGAAATAATCTGTTCATAACATGTATTTCTCAAACCATATCCTCATTTTATATTTCTGTTTCATGTGATACATACTTTCTAGGAATTAAAATATTTTCCTGGAACTTGATATATTTTTAGAAATTTTGATATTTTTAAAGTCCAAATTATATGAGATAATTCTTCTAAATGTATCAAAATGATAATACACATTTGTATATAGCTATAGAGGTGTTATTATTACAGTTATTTAAATATTAATATACAATTATGACAGTTTAATTATCTATATTGTTAGGTAATAGGCAAGCAGATGTGCTAGAATATATTTTTTTTCTATTTTATCAGTGTAAGAACTCTAAGAAATCACAATGGAAACTTTTAAAAATGCAAAAATTCTAGATTTTTATATTATAAAATGGCTTCCATCAATTACCAAATGGGCTTGGAACTAGTTATTTTGTGAATGGCAATGACTTACATTTGAAAGCTCACAACTTCCTTTCGGTAGACAGGATTTAAGATGCTTTCATGATTCCTATCCCCTGCCGTATAGCCCTGTATCACACTCCTTTAGTTCTAGCAAAACGTATAGCCCTGTATCACACTCCTTTAGTTCTAGCAAAACCTGTGATTTTGTTAGTAATCGGTTGACTTTGATTTCATCAGAAAGGAGACGATCCTTGTGGACTTTTTAAAATCAAGCAAGCCCTTAAAAAGATGGATCCTTTTCTGGAGTCAGAGACATTGGAAGTTGAGATGACCCATGTAGGAGGCCACCTGGCTAAGAACTGTGAGTAGCCTCTAGGAATGGAAAGAAATTTAACTTTGGGTGGTGAACACACAATGAAATATGCATATGATGTATTATTGAATCGTGCACTTGAAGCCTATAAATTTTATTAACCGATGTTACGCCAATAAATTTAATTTTTAAAAAGTAGGAGTTGAAAGTGATTCCTGTCCAACAAATGAAGAGAATGAGGGCTTTCCTCTAAATACACACAAGAAACAATTTTGCTAAAAATGATTTGAATTTAAAAGAGAACCTTCAGCTCCAGAAAGGAGGGCAACTTAGGTGACACCTTGATCTGAGCCTTGTGAGATTCAATTCAGCTATGCACGGATTTCTCTAGAAACTGTGAGACAGCAAATAGATGTTGTTCTAAGTAGTGAAGTTTGTGACAGTTTATTAGATGACACTGAAAAACTAATACTCTTATTTTTTTTCCTCTGGAAATGCTGTGTGTATGTACAAATATAAATTGGGAGTTATACCAGACATTGAGAGTTATACCAAAAATGTAAAGTCTCAAACTTAAAAGTGGCCTTGAAAACTATGCTTTTTCTGTTCATCACAAAAGCATAATTCAGTTATCAAAACAGTATTGTCTTGTTTCTTCTTTGACTATCTTATTTCCTTTCCAGTTGGTATTATCCTGTTTTAAATCTCTTTTTCTGTTTGGGTTATATCGGGTAGGTTATTCTATGAAAAAGGACAGTAGCCAACAAGTAGACTGGGTTTCCTCAGTGAATGGAAAGTGAAGGAAGAAATACATCTTTTAACTTTAACATTAAATTACTTTCAATACTAAAAATGGAAGGCATTTCTTAAGGATTTATTAACTGTGGAATTCACAAAAATAGTGTTACCTTAGCAACTCCTGACACAAAAATTAAGCTGTCAAAATCTCGATCATTCAAAAGGGGTCACTGATCTTCGTGTCAACATAGCAGATGAAAAAGAGCTGCAGAGATGTACTTTGCCAGGTTTTTGAACTCTAATAAACAAGCCAAGCTGTGTTTATGAACTCCCTAAAATAGACAAGTTGAGAATACAGCAGCATCTCTGTGTGCCAAAGTGGATTTACAGGTAGTTGGACATCACACACAATAACAAAGGAGTCTTCATTTACTCCCTCCTTTTCTAGGGAGGAATATCAGATGTCCACAGAAAACCAAGCAGAGACAGCCCCATACTGGCCCAAAGTAATGCCTTTATTACATTGTCTGTCACTGAAAAGAGCTCCATTAGGTTAGTGTTTCTCTTGAAAAACTCTGGGGTGCCTTATGCAATGAAGCATGGAGAGAAATCAGCATGAGATTCTGAAGTCCTTAAATATAGCAAGTAAAGCTATCACTGGTGTTATTTTGCTGAGATAAAAGAGAAATTGAGAACTTAAAATATATATATATATTCCAGTGTAACTTAGTTCTCCAAAGCAACTCTGAATAGGTAGCACAAATACAAAGGTAGCTAGCTTAGCTCTTAATAAACAATATTACTGAGGAAGTTTTTCCAGAATATACAATTCACGTTTTCATTGAAGGCCAGCTTTTGACCATGTCATACCATATATATTTTAGACAAGTAAGGTGGAGAGGACCAGATTTATTTCTGGTGATTCATTTGTCTTTCAGAAATATCTTATTTTTTAGACATCTCTCAATATGTTTGAAACAACAGCATTTCTTCACTGCTCTGGGCATCTAATCTTGGTACCAGTTGTGTCAGCAAAAGAAAGTCTGTTTCAGTTTTAGCACAGCTCAACTATGTTTCATTTTGAGTGCATTTCTGTTCCTCTTTTTATTCTTGATTGTGAAAGAATGAATGTATGGTTGCTCAGTTCTTTAGCCCGATGTTGGCTAACAATGGCTAAACAACAGTTTCCCAAAGATAGATGCAGTCCACTCCCTGGAAGCTCTGAGTATATTTAGTTTACAGTGCAGAATGGACTTTATAGATGTGGTTAAGTTTACAAACATTGATACGCGAAGATTATCTTGGATTAACCAGATTGGCCCATCTAAATACATGGACCCTTAAAAGTAGAAACATTTCTCCAGTCAGAGTCAGAGAGTGGTAAAACAAAACAAAACAAAACAAAAACAAAACAAAACAAACAAACAAACAAAACTAGGGAAGAGTGATTTGAAGTATAAGAACAGAACGTCAGCTGCTGTTGCTGGTCTAGTGGGTGAGGCAGCCCATGTGCCAGAAATGCAGGCAGCCTCTACCAACTGAGAATAACCCCAGGACTAGAACCAACAAGTAAGCAGGATCTGCAACTACATAAATCTGAATAAGCTGGAATTGAATGATCTTCCAGAACCTCTAGACAAGGACCTAACTCTACTTACACCTCGTTTTTGGTCTTATTAAACTCTAAGCAGAGAAACCAAAAGATCAGATTCTGACCTATAATACCTGTGATAAAATAATTTTTTATTGTTTTAAGATAGTAAATTAGTGGAAATTTTCATGGTAGCAATAGAAAAGTGATATAACCAACTGAAAAGAAAACTGCTCTGTCATGGCCTTTGGTCTCTGACTCAGTCTAGTCCTAAATTTGATACTTAATGGTTGACTCTAATTCCTACCGTTTTTTTTGTTTTGTTTTGCTTTGTTTTGTTTTGTTTTGTTTGTGCTTCTTCTTGCTATGGTTCTAAGTATGCGCAAGTATGTTTTACATTTCTACTCCAACTGGAAATTCACTTGATATTATGGTAGTTACCTTCTTACTCTAGGAAAGATTTTAGGAAGTACAGTATTATAACTATATACACTGTTGATCATACCTGAAAATCTAAGCACTGTGATACTCACTAGTGTGGTCATGTTTCTGAAGAAAATTTCTCAGAGGAGTGTTCCACAGACCAATGAGATAGACCTGGGCCTGGAGCCAATTCTTGAAGTCCGGCCGGCACTAGATATCCATAAGGAGTCTGGATTGTGACCACAATGAAAGAAAACAAGCAGAATACTAACATATTGCATTTGGGCACAGTCTATTGTAAGCTAACTTCCTGACCCGAATCTTGAGGAAATAGTCAATTGTTATCCTAACGTTCTTTTCGTTGAACGTAGATATGATGTCAACTGGCAATGGCTGCTTCTTTATCTTCAGAATGTTAATTGTTGATGCTTCCTTATTCTCTTCCTCTCCTTCCTTCTGAATATTGTAAAGGTACATAATACACACACACACACACACACACACACACACACACACATATATTCAAACACCAGTGACTATGGGATTGTTTTACATGTTCATAATTCAAAGACATTTTCACACTTTGGAGATTATGTTCATCTAAATGTGTGAGAGAAAAAGGACACAGTCATGCATAGTTTAACAATGGAGACAGTCTGAAAAATGTATCATTAGATAATTTTCTTGGACAAATATCATAGAGTGCACTTACACAAATAGAGCCTACTATACACCTAGGCTGTATAATATTGCTTACTGCTCATAGGCTGCAAACCTATCCTGCACGTTACTGTACTGAATATTGTAATCAATTGTAACACAAATACAAGTGTTACAATGTGTATATCTAAACATATCTAAACACAGAAAAGTACTGCAAAAAAATATGGTATAAAAATAAAATCGATATACCTTGATAAGGTACTTATCATGAATGGAGTTGCAGGATTGGAAGTTGCTCCGGGTGAGACAGCGAGTGAGTGCTGAGTAAATGTGAAGGCTTAGGACATTACCGTGCACTATTGTAGACTTTATAATCTCTGTCCCACAGGCCTTCCCCCTGCTTCTTTCTGACATGTTAAGGAATAGAGCATCGAAGCTCTCCATGAACGGGGATGTGGGCTGGGCTGATTGGAAATATGGAAAAACTGTCTGGGTAATGTGTTGATCACTATAATAGTGACCATCAAAGGGAGTGAAAGATGGCCAAGATCAGTAGAAATAAGAGACCAACATGGAGAGATAAGGGGACATAGGTGTTTGTCATAGCAATGCAGTTTTGGCTATTGCATGTTGGAGCAGTGGTCATATTAAGAAAATTTGTGGTATTTTGGATCCGTTGACTCTTTTTGGAACAAAGGACTCTCTCTGGTGTTAAACTAATGTAAGAAATAAAACTTATTTATGCTTCATGTTATTATGATGAAAATATTTCTTAAGTACAAGGATAGGCTTGTTCTATACTACCAAAGAAAGTTTTTACTAAAGTGACAATGGAATTTCATATTTGTACAGGAAGCTCCTATAGACTTGTGTTTTTGTACAGGATCTTAGGTCCTCAACAAAGAATTAACAGAAATATGCTCTGAAGACCACCAGCAAGCTAGATCTGGGAGGACTATAGCATCCTCTGAATATGTAGGCCTGTGGGGACAGGCTGCTCTGTGCTGACATAGATCAGTGGCTGTCTGATTGTGATGTAATCCGTGCACTCAAAATTAAGGTCCTGTGAGTAAGAAGGAATCTATTGTCAAGCCCTACAGATATTGCTACCATCAGAGAAAAATAAAGTCTTCCAGAACCATATATTATTCTATTTCCTATAGGAAACTCAGCTAAATTATAATCTTATGAGATCATTCTCATATATCGAGTCTGTAGTTGACCAAAACATTGTTCTGTGGTACATGACTATATTATGTTGATTCTCATTTAAAGAACCAAGCTTATGTGATAGGTTAGATAAACTAATATGCAACCTAAGTTTTCACTTGTTCTTTCATAAAATCAACATATCTTTAAGTAATGGCCACTATGACAGATACTAGAGATATAGCAGTAATATTAAATCTACTTCCATGGAGTTTTTATACTACAGGAGAAAGGCAGATATAAAAGAAGTAATGTTATAGTGGAAAAATCTCCATTGTATAACAACATATAAGAAAATTGAGGTATTTTGCGGCAAGGCAGATTGAGTTAAGATAAAAAAATTTCTGAATGAAGTAATATTGACTCATATAATATGACATAATGATTCAATAAAAACTAATAGTGCAAATTCATGGATAAAACAAGAAAGCGAAAGGATCACACACACACACACACATACATGCACAGATAAAATTAACCTCTTACACATACATATGAGATTCCAATGAAATACTTGTAGAGCAGTTTAAAAGTTGTGTTATGTAGTAACAAAGGCTTGTAAACTATTTTTTAATGAAACAAATGATTAAGAAGATGTTGAAGACTCTCCATACATTACATTTTGTTCGTTTTCCAGAAATTATCATTACAGTAAATTCATGGTGATCAGAAACTCTGAATAAAATCTCCCAGATAATCTTTGGGAAAAATAACTTTTACATATATGATGCTCATGAAAAAGAAAGTAAATGAACTGACTGCTAATAGTGTAAATATTGGGATGATTCTTTAATATTTTTTAGTATAATATTATTGGCAAATAATTATACTCATTGAAATCTTCCTTTCGGTGACAGGAATAACAGACCTTTCATTATACTTTGACATAGGGCAAGGCTATTTGACAAATTCTGCCCCATGGGCTGTGAATATAAATAAGTCACTTTCTGGTGGAAGTATTTAATTGTTGATGTAATATTATCTACTACCTTCCCTTGCCATGCTAATGCTGAAGAAGCACAGTAGTTGAGAGAACGGAACCATAGAAACCTATACCTCAGTGGCATCCTATACCACTGAGTCATCACTGGAGCTCATAGAGCCACTCTATGTTGTGTATGAGTGCAAAATAAGCTTTAACTATCTCAAGCCACCCAAATCTGAGGGTTTTATCTTATGGTAAATGGTTTAGCTTATTTTAATTTGTACATTATTTTAGTTTTATATTTTATTTTAATTAGGAATGGTTTAATGGTTTATTGTTCTACCTTCATTTTGAGGGTCTAGTTGTCCATAATTATTCCATATTATTGATTACCAAATAACATAAGAGCTCAACTGCATTTGTTTCAGCTCTTCTATTAAATATAAGCTTAATTTAAGAGTTCCACTGAAAAGACACTTCCAACAATTCTATGTTAAAGTCAACTTTTAAATGGCTCTGAAAGTATTTTAGTCTACCATTTGAAGTTTATAATTGGATAATTAGGAAGAAAAACTGCATGCTTTCATATATCACATAAACATGACAAGTGAACTTTAGGATATTAGGCCATAAATATACAGAAAGAGGTTAATGCTCAAGTTGCATAAACTATTTAAAATAGGAAACAGAAGGTTCACATTTTTTTGTTTGTTTTATTCTAAAATGGTCACTGTTGACTTTCTTAAAATATTGTTTTCTTAAAATATTGTTTCATCCTCCCTGTGAAAATTGTTCTTAATTTAATTATCAAATCCTCTGATTCTGCTTTCAAAAATTCTAAATAGGATCAGTCTCAGTTTTTCTGTACTCAATTTGTTAAAATCCTTTATATTCAAATTTAAAAATTTATTTTTATTGACATTTCCTTCTTCCTTGAGAACAGTCAGCCAGTCATTAAGTCATCAAGGTTCTTTTCTTAAAATATATGTCATATTCTTCCACACTTTTAGTTCTCATAGCCAGTCTTTGGGGTTATCCTAAATCATTCCTAAAACTTTACATAAATTAATATCTCTCACATAAGACAAACTTCCTTCGTGGTCTCCATACTCTTATACATCTTCAAACTGCTGAATATAAATCTTTATAAGCATTGTTTGAATGATTACAACTTTCTTCCCAATGGCCTTTGCTGGAGTGTGTGTGCTCTCTCTCTCTCTCTTTCTCTTTCGTTCTACTTAACAAAGTAAAAATATATAATTCTAGTTTACAAGATTATCTACAAGCTCACAGTTCCAGTCTTTTATTTTATGCCATTTTCACTTCAGTCAAAATAAACTATCTCTTTAAAAAACAACTTTATTTTCCACATCCATGGCCTGGCTCTAATGATTTTTATATTTATTCATCTATACTTCAAGATATGCTTTGTATGTTTAGTCTTCCATAAATGTATATACAAAATTTATAACAATGATGCTATTCTTTAATGTAATCAACCCTTAAATATCTCTTACTATAAGCCTTTTAAAGGCAATTTGCTATCTATATATTTGTTTTTTTCTTACCGCTGAATATATTTTTTAATGTTCAACATTTGATAATGGTGACTCAAAACAGCATGACTTATTTATTATAAAATATTTCATATTTTACTTGTATAACTTCAAAAGTATAAAATTTTGTTGTCCATTTTATAAAAAATAACAACAAGAAAAGAAAATGGCTG
Source organism: Rousettus aegyptiacus (assembly GCF_014176215.1). Classification (NCBI taxonomy): domain Eukaryota; kingdom Metazoa; phylum Chordata; class Mammalia; order Chiroptera; family Pteropodidae; genus Rousettus; species Rousettus aegyptiacus. The sequence continues at coordinate 16,751,495 of NW_023416285.1, forward strand.
CGTTCGTATTCCTCAACTGTTTAGAACTGAAATGATATTGACTTTTCTGAAAGTTTCCCTCTTGGAAGAATATATGCTTGTCTCTGCACAATAGGCACAAAATAATAATTAGCATTCGACAATTCTGCACTGAGACTTGGAGTCTCAAATATTCACTGAAGTAATTTACAAGGCGTTTGATAAGGTGAACTGATGATTAGATGTAGGTTAAGTCCCAGCATAAACTTTCTCAAATTGTTCTACTAAATTCAAGGCACTGATTAAGAGAGGATTAAGTGGTGTTCAAGAACTACTTTATAATCTGTAGGGTAACACAGGGCTATTTTATTTCTTTATCCTACTTTTCAAAGCTATTTTAGGCAAGGAGTAGCTCACATACCTATTTAATTTTTTTATTACTTTTTTTTTAGTTTTTACTATATTTAGGCATTGCATACACCTACAGTATTCTGGTTATTTAAGACTAATGGGTTCTTATCTCAATTATAGAAATAAGTAATTTTCAGTTTGTATTACACTCAAATGCTGCTTGTATTCTTAGGAAAGATTAAAGTTATAAAACTATTTTTTTTACTAGCTACAATATTTACCTTTAATGGGTTACTGAATAATAATAGGATTTACCAAGTTAGCTTAATTAATATAAAAATTGCAGTTCATAGTCAACAGATTATACTCTAACATTTTAGCTAGACATGACATAAAGCCCTTCAAAATCTGCCCCTGCTAACTTCTGCAAAATGAGGTCCTCTTTTATCTCTTGAGGATCACCAAGCTACTCTTTCTTTTTGAATAACACACTGTATTATTTTTGTTTACCTTTTCATAACTTTAAATGTTTGCACTCCTTATTTCCTCTATATTTTTACCTGAAATGTCTTTTTTTTTTCCTACTTAGGAGATTTTTAAAAACTTCTCTATGAGAAGTGTTGCCAAAATAGTGATAATTCTTCATTAGATTAAATTAAGAAATGCTATCAATTCTTTAAGAAAAGAGAACATGTAAAACTTATATTATCCAACCTTGAGAATCCTGAATATAACACTTTGTGATATCTATAATAAATATTTAATAAATATTTGTTGACTGAATTAATCGAGGGAGAAGGAACTACTTGTATTTAAAAATAGATGTTTAGAAGTCAGAAAGATACAATACGATATGAAAGGCTGATATTGTAAGTACAGCTGGGTAGGACTTAGATGATTTTTTTAAATGTGTTTCAGGACTCTTTTATCTATTTATCTGTCTGTCTATCTATCTATTTGTCTGTCTGTCTGTCTGTCTATCATCTATCTATCCTCTGTCTGTCTGTCTATTTATCATCATCTATCATCATCGTCTATTTATATTTCCTTCCTAGAGGCAGAAAGATAGAAACACACCTATTATAGAGGTGCTCCTTTGATGAATTTTAGAAAATTCAATGTCTACATAAAATATTAACAATATAAATTAAAATGAAGAAAAAAATACTATATGTAAACTATGTTGTTACTTACCCAAGTGATTTCTCATGAATTATGTTTATTTTTGTTTAATTTCCAGAAACAATAGACAGTACTCTAACTCCACAGTCTAAATATTTATACTTGAATGTTATCATTTGTTTTGGGGGTATTTTCATATGCCTTTACTCTTTTTTTTTTCTTTCTTTAATTTGGTTGAGTTTACAGATTGCAGGGACCTTGTCAGCTTACAATCCTTTATTTTTTTATTTTTTAAGCCTACAGCACCTGGTCTTCCTAGGTGGTCTCCCATCCAAGTATTAACCAGGCTCAATCTTGTTTAGCTTCTGAGATCAGACGGATCAGGCTTATTCAGGGAAGCAAGGCCGTAGACTGGCTTTCCTCTTTTATAATGAGCACCATTTGTTCCCCACAGGGACTCTGAAATTTTAAGTGATGATAACTTAATACATAAGAGAAAACTTTTTTCTTTTTATCTTTTTTAAAAATTTCATGTGCAGTACCTTTTTCTACCCTCTTCCTCTATCCACTTGAATGTGTTCTTTTGGGAGGAATTTTCAAATAGGTAAAATATTAAAGAGTACAAATACACTAAACAATTTTCTTTTAGGTATTTTCTCAACCAGATCATATTTCTCTTTAATTATTTGTGAATCATTCATGAACTTTGACATCTCATGTTAATTGATTTTCATGTCAATCGGCATAGTGCCTGCTGTATTGCAGATATTGAATGAATGTAAAAATTAACTAAATGAATGAACGAATGGATGAATAAACTAAATATTCATTTAGATTAGTGGTGAGAATTATTTTCTCAAAAGCAGTTTAGAAATAAGAAAAGTAAGCTATTTACAATCCATTCAGAAAGTTTGTTATATCAGTCAGACTTAATGAGGAAAGAGAAACCACATGTTTAATATATCTGCATGAGGAAAGTTTAAATATATATATGTACTGTAACAGGGAATAAAACTTACTGACCAGTAAGAAGTAAAGAGAAGTTTAAAGGACATAGGAATAATAGATATAAAAGTCAGCCATTAATCCTAGAATTGAGATAGAGAGCATTCAGGGAGGAGTACACATCTGTAACTCACTTAATGACAGAGAAGTCACTGTGATATTGCACTGGTGGAAATGCCCTGGAGGAACTCCCTAAATGATAAGAAGAGGAGTTCATATAGACGTATATCAGTGAGATTAAAAGACATTTTGGCTTGGGGACCATTACAGGGGAATTCTGATAGAAACTATGACACCTGGGTGCTACTAGCTGCCATCACTGTAGGAGTCTGACGCTAAATAAGCTGTGTGTACTGCAGACGCTCAGGCCTGGGGATGTCACACATCATGTGTTGGAGAAACCAACACATACTATAAGAGACTACCTCTCAGAAGTTGTCTGCACTGCAGAAAGAAGTTTGGTTCTTTAGAACCCACCTTGTCCCAGAAGTCCTACCACAGAAAAGCTGCACACATTATAGGATCCAGACAGGGGAGAAACCATGTTACTGTAGTAGCTGCTAAAGGGGAGCACGCAAGAACGAAAACAAAATCACCTTTCCCTTTGAAGTGTCTCTAGTGCTTTCTACCGACAAAGATCAACATCATTCCGGTTGTCGAAGGAAAAATATTAATAGAACTAAGCTCCATTTCCATAGAGCAGGCAATGAAGGATGAATTTGGAGCTGAGAGGCAATCATTTGATAACTGACACTCCTATTACATGAAAAGTGAATGAAGAGAGAAGAAATAACAAAGTGAAATTTAAAGAGCGTGAACTCAATAACTAGAGAAATTATCTGTTTGCTTTATAGGAACCACAATGCTTAAGAACAAGAAAACAAATAAGAAAAGAAAGGAAGGTAAATGGTATAAGATAGAAAATAAATGACAATGAAATCATAAATCCAAGATCAGGTGAAAATGTGAACAAAATTTAAAAATATATATGCATTTATTTGCATTTTTAATAATGAAGAGGTTTCATACTAAGATTACTTTTCCATAGTTCTGTATCTACAGTCTTTGAAAATATTATTGAAATACACATTTTAGAGTAGTTATAGATTTTAGATAGCAAAGTGTTAAGAAGTTACATTGCAACATCAGCATAAACAGTTTTTGATAATTATAGTATTTAAAATTCTAAATATTTTATAATGTACCACGTTTTAGAGTAGTTTTAGATTTTAGATAGAAAAATGTTGAGAAAGTACATCACAACATCAATATAAACTTTTAAAACAATTATAGTATTTAAAATTCTAAATATATGTATAATGTACCTATTCAGAAGATGAATTTAACAACCAACAGCTTTAGGAATGCCCAACATTAGCTAGGTTTTGTAATTTCTAGACAGTATGGATAATGTATGAATATACTTACTTAAACATTATGACTCATATCTCTGAAATATGTGAAGAGCTATGCAACGATAAAAAATAAATTTCCTTTTTCATGGGAAATTATCACTTGTATATGTTAATAGGAATTATATATTATTGAATTATATTTAATACATATTTACTCATAAAGCAAGATTATAGGACCCATACGTTGAAAAGCAAATATCCTCTAAGAATTTACCACGCAGGGTTTTAAAAGTTATTAGAATTTCCTTTCAACCAAGTTTAAGATATGCCTTAAACAAGTTATTAATTCCTGAGCCTGCTTGTTAACCAAGGTTATATCTTCCACAAAATAGATATACTTTAGGTTATTATTTAATTGGGAAATGCTAGCAAGTCATAATCTCAATGATTTATATTTTCATTATGTGCTTTTTTTCTTCTCACTATACAGATTAATTCCAATTGGATCTTAGTTGAAAAGGGGAACATATCAATGATATTGGCATGAAAAAAATTAAATAAGCATTTTAATGGTTTAATATTTGGTATTTATGCTATTTAAGTTAAGCTGTTGAAAAAAGTCAGAAAGAAAATATATTTATAGCTATATTTATAAATTACTAGTTATTAAAACACATTATAGAAATAATATAGAAATTTTACTAATAAAGAAATAATATGATTATGTAGTAAAATAATGGAAAGATTGTTTTACTGTTAGCTAGTAAAAATATAGTATGTTCTTTGGGGACAAAACATTTTTGACCACTGTTAAATAATTGAAATAATTCACAGACAACCAATAGTTTATTGAGACTGTAAAATAATTATTTTACCTTGAATCTTTTATAAATCACAATTTTAAGTACTTAGACCAACACAGTAAAAATACAGAGAAAAGTATTAGTAAAGCTAAAAACTTTATATTTTAGCTTCTGCATTACGTTGTTTAGATATACTGACAAGTTAAATAAAATTGGTGTATGGTATGTCTCCGCAGGGATTATCTGAGCTGGAACAGAGAAGCCTTATTTGCTGTTGATAGCGATGACATGGGCTCTATGAGTCCTAATCTTCACCGACTTCAGAAATATAATTTTGTTAAAACAGAACACTGTTGTTTTTATCCTTACATGACAAGAAAATGTGAGCAATGCTTTTGTCACCAATATATATTAGGCTGCCTCAATTACAAACACACCGTCATTTTCCATTTGTGGTAAAAGTAATGTGTTCCATTACTGAAATGTATTACTTGAAAAGTACCAACGTATGTATCCTGTGATTATTTTGCCTTCTACATCTTGGTATCCAAGCACCAGTTAGTTTGTATTTTATTCTTTTTTGCTCTTTTTCATTTCGTGCTTAGATTTATGGTAAAGTATTCATCAATCAAATTGGCATTGCTTTTAGTCACATTTAGGGGAAGAAAATGGTTGAATTTAATTAGCAAATGCACATATTTTACTCCTACGTATGTAACTGTAGGCCCCGTTGCAGTGTTCATAGCTTACTTCAGAGGCTTTCTAAAGGCTGCCATTATTTATACAAGTGCATTTGAATGCTTTGGCTATTAACACTTGAAATGAAAAGAGAGATGCACAAGGATCTTCTAGAAGTTTTAGCATGCCAATACTTGTACAGCTGCTACTTAGAGCTGTCCTCAAATAGTAGACTACTTGACTGCCACTGCCAATTGGATTTACTTAACTATTATTTTCCTTTAGCCAAAGGCACAGAATGTAGAAAATCTGTATCTAAAGGCTTTGGCAGAAGCTTAGCTATTTATCATTTATTTGAGTGAGTATCAAGCAGGCCAGGTGTACTATTTATTTTAATGAAGCCAATATTGAGAAGGGAGTTCAGAATAACAATATAAAGCATTATTCACTTACTTTGCCCCTTGTTTGCAGTTGCAAAAAGGCTGCAATTCTTTCGATCATAAAACAGCCTCGGCTTTAATTCATTTTCACAAATGCTGAGAATAGAGAAACCCTTCTATTTAGATACTGCTCATATTATATTGTCCTTTTTTAATAGAAAGCTTTCTCTGAGAAAAATTATCCGCTATATTTTATGATCTGCACTATGCCGAGAACCACAAGACACGACACACACACACACACACACACACACACACACACACACACACATTTTTCTTGAGGAAGAAAAAGTATTAAAGTTCAGACATGATCTAAACATACTGTATATTCAAATGTGGAATCAGTTTATGGCAGTGATGTGGAAGATGATTTCTAAGTCCCTTACCGTCTTCCACTTATTTAATGTTTGGTTTGAATCTAGTTCCTCTAAATGCATCTTAGCTGTACTACTATGGGTAAAGTGAAAGTTCTGGTTAGGTTTCAAGAGGACAAGTAATAATGCTAATTAAGATAAAGATGACCAGCGTGATGCTGAAACACTATGTGGCAGTAGCAGCAGCAAGAACTCACATGACGAAGATGGCATTGTCCAGAAGACAGACACTGCTTTAACATCCGGCACCCTACTGAGCTCCTTACCCCCAATATTTGGGAATGTTCAGTGATTACTACTCCACTGCCATGTAGTAATCACATAAGGGGGCACTTCAACATTTTATCAAGCGATAAAAATACTGTAAAAATACATATTTTCTTCTAGTCTCTCAATTTTAGTTAGTTTCTTCTGTGATGTTTCTCACCCTAGTAAGAACTTTTGGCTCCATGCCTTAAGGCCAACAATTCTGAAGACACATCTAACAAGAAAGAAATGGTCCCTCCATCTACCGTCCAGGTAGAATATTTGTGCCTCTTTTGCCAGATTCTGTTCTAGATGCCATGGAAGCTTAACATCTAGTGGGAAAAAAATTTTAGAAACACTGCACTTGTTTTAAAATTATTCATATTATTATAACTTCTCATAGTATAGAGGGCTTAAAGATAGAATATATATTGAGAAAACTGACCTGTATTAAAGGAGATAGTTTCATGACACAGTAAAATACACCATGAAAAGATGTCTGTGCCGTTACCAAAATACGGCAAAATATCTCTCACAGAGCTTCTGCGTGATCTGTTCTTTTTTTGGAATGCCTTTCCCCAGAGAGTTGCCTCGTTAAATTGCTCATTTCATATGGGTCTCTGGTCAAATTTACCTCGCAAAGAAGTCTTTTTTGATTAAAACATAAGACTCCATTAAGTAGTCCTATCCTATTTCCCCTCATAGTGTTGTTACCATCGCTAGATACACACACATTTAAACATACCTGTTACATTCTGTCTCCCCACCACAGGAGTGAAAGCTTGATAGCCTTTAGAGCTCTCTCTGCTTTACTATCCCTAATGTTTGGAACAGTGCCTGGCAGAACAGTTCACACCCACTAAATATTTGCCGAATGATTATCAACTTATGTATCAACCATTTGCTTCATGAGAAAATGAGTTGCAGCCTTTTAATTTATATAGTACATGACACAACCAGTTCTGAAACTTTACACTTGACTGAAAAATACTGTCTTCTTATTGTTATCAAATCATAGGTAAATCTTCTGTCATTCTTATCTTTGTTCCTAGCTACATGTGTCTTATTTATTTATTGGTTCTGGCGGATTTTAAGATTTTCATATTATCAGTGGTTTTGAGAAATTTGCTTCTAATGTACTGGTACAATTTTCTTTATGTTTCATATGCTTAGATTTTGTTGAGCTCTTTGAATCCATAGCTACATAGTTTTCATTAAATTTGAAAATTTTTAGATATGATTTAATCAAATTTTTTTGCCCTTCATTCTCTTCTTTGGGAACTCCAGTTAAATTAGGATCTTTAACATTGTCCCACATTTCAATTAAGCTCTGCTCAATTTTTGTTTCATTTTTTAAAATCTCTATCTCATTTTTATAGTGTCTATCATTATGTCTTTTTACTCATGTTTTTTGTTCTGCAATGTGTAACTTGTTAATGTCTTTTTGTATATTTTTCATCTTATACATTATAATTTTAACTATTACAAATTTATTTTTTTATACTTTTATTTTTCTACTTAACCTTTTGAGTAATGGAATTTAGTTACAACTGTTTTGATATATGTATTTCCTAATTCTAAGATGAGTCATTTTTTAGTTTTTTTGATTGATTTATTTAAATTCTCATGGTAGGTTTTATTTTCCTGATTCTTTGTGTGCCTGGTAATTTTTATTTGATGGCAGACAACATAGATTTGGCTTTGCTCAGTGTTAGATACTTTTATATTCCTGTAGAAATTTTTGAGTTTTCTCATGTGATGTAATAAAGTTGCTGGGAAACAATTTTATCCATTTTATTTTGATTTTAAGATTTTTTTTAAAATTGAGGATATTGGCAATAATTAGTCTGGGGTTAATGAATCCTCACTACTTTAGCAAGACCTTCCTGAGTATTCTACCAAAGGCCCCATAGATCATGACGCTTTGTTATGGTTGGTGGTAATAAGCACTGTTCCATCTAATCCTATTAGGTGCATGTTTCTTTGCTCCAAGTATTCTCCTAATATGCATGCACTTACACATTCTCATCTGAACATTCATAGCTGCAGCAAATCTTCGAGATTCTCCCTTTGCTACTACTCACTCCTCACTGGTCTTCTCTCCTTCACACCCTATCATCTTTTATCCCCAATCAAAGGAATCTCATGGACTTCTCCTCAGTTTTCTCTTTCTAAACTATGACTTATAAATGTCATAAGGCACAAAACTTGGTCAATGATAAGACTCACCTTTTCCTTATTTGCAGTGATTATTATCTTTTGTTGAGTATTTTGAAATCTGTTCTTCCAATTATTTCATCTGTCTGTTGATTGCTTTAGGTGTGAAGATAAATCTAGTCTCCACTATTATTATTCCATCTTGCCCTGAAAACTTTAGCCAATGTGGCTGGACACTCTTCTGAATTAAGGAAGGCTACTAGGCTTTTATTATTTTCCTCCTGAGATGTGCCTGTCAACTTTCCTCACTTCGTTATCTGGAGCGATAAAGGTGTATTCGTCAGGATTCTCCAGAGAGATTTAAGGATTTGGATCATGTACTGTGGATGCTTGGTAAATTCAAAATCTTCAATTAGGCTGGCATGCTGAAGAACTGGGGAATTGTAGAACCGGGATGTGACGACAGAATTGTAGAACTGTAGTGTGCCGACAGAATTCCTTCTTGTTCAAGGGAGGTCACTGTTCTTACCATAATCCTCTCTTGAAAGAAAAAATTATCAAATATATGGCTTTTAATTAATTGCATGTGTCCCACACATATTATGGAAGGTAATATGTTTTATTCTATTCAGCCAATTTAAATGTCAATCTCAACCAGAATAATTTTTGACCAAATATCTCAGAACCATGGTTCAGCCAAGTTGACACATAAAATGAGTCATTATGGTTGGCTTTCTATCTCTCAGGGACCATTGCCTTTTGTTGTCTAATGTCCTAAGGCATTAGGTTTTTGAAAGTCATTGTAAAATATATTTTTTATGACTTTTTGTCTTAATGAAGAAAAATAATTCTGGTCTCTGTAATTTCATCTGGGCTGTAAATGGAGGATTCTAATTGTGCGTTTGTGTTTACCAACCCAATTACCCATTTCACAAGCTTGAAGATTTAATTTAATAAATAAATTTAACTTAATAAATATCAAGGAATCTATGTGTGTGAAAGGAATGATTTATGAATTACATATTAATTTTGTTTTTCTTGCTATCTATAAATTCATTAAGGGGTTATTATGCGAAGGTACAGATAAATATGTAAAGTCAGTCATAATTTTTTGGATATCAATGTATCACATTGTATTTTGTAGTGATGCATACAAATTTCTTTTTATTAGAGAAAAACCTAACTAAGCTCATATACAATTAGCTATATTTAGACAACTAGTATCAAATCTACAAATGTAGCTTTTAGTTATATTGGAACCTCCTTGCCCCACCTCCCTATTAGAAATATGTAATTTTAAAAGTCATAGCTATAAAAGAAATAGACAAATTACCAGAAAGGTAAAATTATCTACAGCCTCATTTGAAGAAAGAAGGAGTGAATAGGATAATGTTACATCAAAACAAATCACTGATCCAAATATAGAAGTCGTAATGAATGTAATTTCCCTTTCTTTAAGTAAATCTCCATCAACAATCTCTTCCCTTTTACTTTTCAACTAAGTATTGCTTGCAAAGTTAATGTATCTTTCAGAGAAAAACATTCCATTTAAAATAGAAGAGCAGTACTGTGCAATCTACCGTAATGATTTTCTTTTATAACTAGATTGCACTTCAATATTTTATCTTTGATCATAAAACCACGACTATATAATGGAGTGTAAATAATGCAAATTAATTTCAATACATAATTACATGTATGATGGCTTACTGAAGAGAAGTTTTTAGAGTAAAACTTCCTAAAGTATATTATAGATTTTTTTGATCATTCATTCTGTTATTCATTTATTTATTCAGCAAGTAATACTTGATGAGCTACTGTGTAGAAAAGAAATGGGATACACCTCCCAACTGCGTAGGGCAAGAATGTGATGTCCTGGGCCTAAGATGATTAGAGTACAAAGGGTCATTATTAGCCTGAAAGATTGAGTCTTCTTTTTCTACCTGACAAACAAAGGTACTGATCACATAAAAAAAAAAAAAAAAAAAAAAAAAAAAAAAACTTATTGTAGGCATCAGAAAGAATCAGAGGTTCTCGATACTTCTTTGGGCTAGGTTTAATTTTGGTTTATTTAAAATGATCAGTGAGGTAGGGCTTTTTGTTTGTTTGTTAATATATGTGTGCGATCTGAAATTTAGAAACCATTCAAAAAAGATTTTCTCCCAGTCTGCTATTCAGTATTCATATATCATTACATTGGTTTAGGACCACTTTCCCCCTCACATCTAAGCATCTCTGGATCCCCTGCTTGAAATGACAGCACATATCTATTTGCCCACAACCTTATATTTGTGAAAAAGGGTTTGGGAGTGGTTGTGGTGTTTTAGTCCTTTTACATAGATGGTATCCAACTACCACTGATTCTAATTCTACATACATTTGTTTAGTCCTTCTTTCTTCTTGTGTAGTAAATTGCAATAAACAGCACACTGATGACAGTTTAAACAGACAAATTGCACAGAAGTAAATGTTGCATGCATTTCAATTATTTTAAGCTTGTCTGAGAGAAATAAGATACATTTTCACTTTTATCCTATCAGCTTAGAATAATGGTTAAATCATAATTTATTATTTTATTATTGTTTTAATTCTATGTTAAAAGAATGAGAAAAAATTATTAAATATATGGTATTCTAAAGGCTTTAGGAAAGGGAATCAGATCACACTTGCCCTGTATCCTACATTAATAATATTTCCTCTTATTTGCTTACATTTAAAAGCTTTTAAAAATATATTTACATGTCCTGGATATGCTTTGATGTTTGACATGTTTACATATTGTGGATCTACATATATGTCTCTTTTTCTTTGTTTGAAAGAAATATTCTATATAAGTTAAAGATATCGTTATTTAGTCCATAACCCCAATTCAGACATAGACATATAGGCATTTGAGAAAACAACTATTTTTAAAAACTAGTGTGGAAAGATCTTCAAGGCGAACATTGTTGGGGCCTTGGTTAGTATAAACTATTAAGTTTACCACTACTAATTTTTCTCAGAACAAATTTTTATGTTTCAGGAGACATGAATGAGTATAGGTCTTTATGAAAGAGGAAAACAAAGAATTACTCATCTCACCAAAAAAAAAAAAAAAAATTTACTAGAAGAAAATAAATGTATCTTGAAATAATTTCTGTCATATTTAAATATTTGTGAACAAATATTTAGTTTGATTATACTATGTTACAAGTATCATGTAGATTATTAAGAATTTAAAAATACAACTGGCTTCAAACTTTACCATGTATTTGTGGGGTCAAGGTACATACATATCAAAGTAAATATCTAAACATAATTAATACATATATTCAAGACCAAATAGTGTGATAAAAAAAAATTTCATATCTCCTACCAACTCTTCATTTCTTTCAAGTAACAATTATCTTTTTAAGTAGGTACTATATATTGCTTTCTGGAAAGTTTTCCTAGTGCCTAGTAGTAGAAAGCTTGTCATTTATTCTTGTTTTATCTCAGCACAGAAGGTGAATAGCCATTACTCAAAGACATTAATTTTATTTTACTTGACATTTAGCCATTTTGGAAAGTGAATCCTTAAGTAGTCATTAATGAAGAGCCTTTAAGTCATGTTCAAAGTTTAATTTACAAGGAACATTATCTAAATTTTTGTTAAGCCATAACATTACACCAGTATTGCAGCTTCACCTCATTTTGCTTATAGTAAAAACAGGTTTGATTATTATAGGTCCAATCAAACAAATATGAACATGAAGAATGTGAGAAACTTAGAATCCTTTCAGAATTACATACAATAACTGAAAATAATATTTTTATTAATGATATTTTTTGATCAATTGCAAATACACAATAACAAAGTCAAAACAAATTTACTGCTACTGTTTTAAGGAAAAAGTAAAATTGTAATGAATAGTTTTTACAAGTTCTAAATAATGAAGACTATACAGAGAACATAATGATCTTCTAACCCCAAGTTTCTTTACCAAAAACCTACAGAGCTGATATTACACATGGAACAGCTTAATGAAGAGACAAACTAATATATTTTATCCTTGTAAATATTGCTTATATTACATTACAATTCAAAAATTCAACAGCAATTGAATAATCTTAAATAACTCATCGAACAATAGTTCTCAAAATATTTTATTCTCATTTAACTATTGATTTGGGTATCTGAATAAACTGTATTTTAATTTGGAGTTTGAAGAGGAGCAGAAAAGTCAACAGTATAGCCAATATTTCTATTTATATACTCAATCAATCAAAATTACAATATTGAATTACAGTAACCAAAATTATTTATAGATAACATAATTTCTATTTTTAACCCTAATACTAGAAATGAAGTTCAAATACACTTAGCCAACGGTACAATTGCTTGAGGTGTTTGTAAATATCTTGGAAAAATTGAATTTTACGTCACAAGCATTTCATAACATCCTTAGATGAAAAGTTTGCCTTTTGTGTTTCAAAGAACCACTTACAATTATAGAAACTGTGTCATTTCTTCCACTGGGGGCTACCTTTCTACAAGCGTCTTGGGCTGCAGAATAACATGCAGCTCATTGCCTCTGGAGTCTCCTCTATGACCCTACTCTCAGATATACTTGCTCTTTCTCATTCCATAAGCTTCTTAACATCAGCATTTAAATTTATTTTTTTCACTTAAAACTTGACAAAACAAAGTAAATGAATGAACAAACATACAAATAAAGGCACCTGTATCCACAAATACACACAACGATCTCTAACTAGTCTTTCCCTTGAATTTGTAGCCAAAGTTCTTATATTCTCATTACACACATTCTCAGATTCTTTAGCCCACATTTTCTCCTCAACTTTTTGAAATACAGCTTTCACTCAATATTAATGAAACTGCTTTGAATATATGTGACAATTTCTTGTTTGAATAATCAAGTTCTTATTTTTTTCTTGAACTCTTAACATTTAGCAGTGTTGACCACTGTATTTGAATCATTCTCTGTTTTCAATTGTCATCTCATAATATTCTGCTTATCTACTTCTTGAGTTAGGTTTCTCTTTCCCTATTTAACCATTAATTTGTAATTCTTCTTGAAGATATTTCTTCAATTTCTAATTTTTACTCTATAATCTCCATCATGTTATTGATCTACAATCATGGATTTAATATCAATATACATTGGCGATTTCCAAATCTAGATTTCTAAACCTTCTTGCATTAATGATTATAGTAGTAATATATTTATCTTCTTACTAAATAGCTGCATTTAAATCTATGAAAAGCTAAAAATGGTGATTTTTCACTCTCGGAAAATAGGAGAATGTAGGAATATTGGTCAATTTTATTTGTGGTAACAATGAGCTTGAACTAATGAATTTCTGTTCTTTTTAAATAGGACATGTCATAGACCTTATAGTCACTCGAGCTTTAGGACCACAATAAAGAAGAGAGATTCAGACTTAGAGCCTAATAGACACAGTATCTTTTAACTAAATGGCATTAGTCAAGCCCATTTCATGTCTGTCTATCAATATGTACTATAAAATATAAAATAAAATATAATTTAATAAGATTTTGATAGAAATAAAATATTTCTTCTTTATTCTTTTATTTATTAGTAACATTTATGAATACTTATATAGAATGTCCTACATACCATGTACTAAAGTGAATGCTGGTTGATATATATAGTATCATCCATATGGAACTTAAATTCTATGTAATGAAGTAGTTATGTAATGATGAGTGTCATTAAATAAAGAATCATGATTGTGCCAGGTATATATTAAGCACTCAATAAAAACTAGCTATTTTTAATCTAATATGAATTGACTTGGAGCATAAAGTTTCTAGAACTTAGAAAGCAAATTCATTTACTTTAGAGGAGAAAAATTAGAAAATTTAGTCACAAAAAGCCATAATAATTTTTCATTTGATGTTAATTCTATGGCTGTTATTCCTTTTCCATTCAAGTGCTTCTATACTATGTATTAGATTAACATTATCCATAATTTTAACCTTTAACAACACACACAAAAATTGGTTAATTATGTATGTGTGAGTAACTTTATAAAAATGATCATATCTTAGTTATTAACTTTTTCTCAAAGAAGCAAACTATAACCTTGCTTCTCAGAAGAATAACAACTATAAATAGACTGTCAATAAATATAACATAAAATAATTTTTGCTGAGAAAAGGTAATTTGTACAACCTTTTAAATTTTTTAGTTTTATTTCTGCTATTTAAGTAATTTATCAGTATAAGTAGGTGCTTTAAATGCCTGATAAAATGAGATTTGCTCCTGTTTCTTTAGTGTCATAAAACTGTGTGTGTTAATTCTGTGGGGAATAGATTATCCAAACAAATTCTCAGGATACTTGTCATTAACTATTAGAACAAAACTAAATACTAATATTTTTATATTATGTCTTTCAGTTAATTAAAAAAAAAAATAGTGTCAACTTCTAATTTCTGATTCTGCATTCATGGAGCTTGGAATCGCCACTCCATTTTAACAAGCAGAAATCTGAACAGACTCTAACATAAACAAATTTGGGCAAATGAAGATTAGAGAGAAAAGAGGACAGAAAAGGGAGGACAGGGCAAACCACCGCTCCCACGATTAGAGAGACTGACAGACAAACACAGAGAATAGCAATTACCATAGTTGAGATTCACAAGTGGAAATTTCCAGGGAAATCAGTTCTGGAGTAGGAAAAACTGAAACGTAGTTTGGCAAGTAGCTGGAGGCTCAATGTGTACAAGTCTGAGAGTTAAAATCTCCAGGAAGACCCAGCCTCAGGATTGTGGGACAGTTCTCTAAAAAATACCAAATAAGATAAATGCCAAAAAAACTACACCTAGACATATTATTTTCAAATTCCAGTAAATAAAAGATAAATAACATTTCAGAAATATGCCAGAAAAAAAAAAAACAGGTATAGAGGAAAAAATTAGGAATTACATTTCACTTCTCCTCAAAAATCATACAAACAAGAGTATAGAGTGAAATATTTAAAGTGTTGAAAGAAAAATCACAACCGACCTAGAATTTTGTACCTTATAAAATAATTCATCAAAAACAAATAGAATTAAAGACTTCATTTAAATAAAAACGTTTAGAGAATTAATTGCTAGTAGACCTGCTGTGCAAGAAGTTGTTTAGAGAAAATAAACTTTGGATTATGTATGCTCATGTATATATGATATGCTCATGTATGATTAGTTCTAAACATATTTTGAAAACACAAGTACAACCATAAAAAAAAGTAAAACAAGAAATATAACTGATAAGCTAAGAAAAGGAGAGAAAATGGAATCATACAAAATGCTTAGTTAAAACCAAAAAAGGCAAAAATAATGAAAGACAAAAATAGGAACAGAGAGCAAGGCAACAAATAGAAAATGGTAATGAACATGCTGATGAGGATGTGGAGCAACAGGAACTCTTATGCATTGCTGGTGGGCATGCAAAATGTTACAGTCACTTTCAAAGGCCTTTTTGTGGTTTCTTACAGAACTCAACATAATCTCACTATCTCAGCAGTTGTGCTCCTTGCTATTTACCCAAAGCATTCGAACTCTTACGTCCATTCAAAAACCTGCAAGTGTATGTTTGTAATTGCTTTATTCATAATTGTCAAAATTTGGTAGCAACCAAGGTGTCCTTCAATAAGTCAATGGATAAAGTGTGGTACATGTAGGCAATAAAATATTGTTCAGCAATAAAAATAGAAGAGCTATCAAGGCATGAAAAGACATGGCAGAATCTTAAATGGATAGTACTAAGTGAAAGAAGCCAATCTGAAAAGGCTACATACTGTTTGATTCCAACTATATGCTATTCTGGAAAAAGGCAAAACTGCAGAGATAGAAAAATAACTCAGTTGTTGTGAGTATGGAGGGTGGAAGAAATGAATAGGCAGAGTACAGAGGATTTTTTAGGGCAATGAAATACTCCGTATGATATTATACTGTAATGGTGAATATCTGTCATTATATATTTGTCCAAAACCCATAGAATGTATTACACCAAGAGTGAACCCTAAGATAAACTATAGACTTAGTGTGATTATGATGTGTCAATGTATGTTTATCATTCATCCTTGGTTTAAAAAAAGTGTCATTCTACTGAGTGTTGTTAATAATGAGGGGGAGACCATACATGTGTGGGGGTGGGGTATGTGAGCAGTCTCTATACTTCCTTTTCAATTTATTCTAAATATAAAACTGTCCTGAATAATAAATTTTAAAAAGTTTCCAAATATGAAATTTTAACAATTACCTCTTTTAAAGAATGTGTATAGACTGCCCTCAAAAGCTCACATTACTCATCTCTGCCTTTTAAGAATGCTGAAAATATCTTGAGGTTGCATCATTAAAATAAGAGTGTTTAATTTTTCGGGCACAAATCTATTTTAATCTGCTTCCATTTTAGCTAGATTGGAGCTAAAAAGTCTGTTGAAAATAGAATTTTTTTGATAATAATTCAAGATCCATGAATTTTCAACAAAAATGTCCTTCTATCTTAAAAATTGAGAATATTTTCTTAATTTTTTTCTAAATAACTATCAATCACTGCCCACATTAGCCCTGGAGGTTAATATCTTTCTTATATAATTAATGATTTTTGTCTTGTTTGTTTATTTAATATGGATAACTTTGAGCCCTGAACTAGAATTTGAAGGTTATGGTTAGTGGAAAGAATCAAAATCACATTGATTTGTAAACACAGTAGTACCATATCGTGGAAACATGAAGCATAGGAAGCCAAAAAGTGGCAGAAGCCATGTAACTTTTCTTGGAAAGAGTGATCAATTGTATGAATCCTGGGCATGTTAAATATAAGAGGGCTTATATCAACTGCAAGCCTTTTAGTGCCCTGAACCATGGTAGTATAGCAGTGACTCAGAAGAATTGGTAATGCTAGATTAAAAAAGAAATATTTGGCTTGGATATCTGCATTAAAATGACAGTAATTTCCAAAGCTTGTTTTCAAATGTTACTCTGGAGATATAAAGCAATTATGTTTTTATGCCATTAGGGGAGCAGCTACAGAAAAGCAACTTTTTTTGTTGGCCAACTTTTATACAATCAATCAGATTGACTGTGTGACAGCCCAAATCAGTCATTACAATGGGTGAAAACAGTGATCGACCTTTGCTACAATCCAGTGTTTGGGTCATACAAGCATGAACTATGTTTACATGCCTGAGGCAAGTGGATGAAGGAATGGCAGTGAGGTCAATGGGTTTTATTAGCCCAGCAGCTCGATCTATTTAAAATCCCTATAGCATACAAACTAAGGCCCTGTGGATCAGTCATTGGGATGGCCAATCACAAACTGCTCCAGTAATTAAGCCACAATGATGTGGTATTCATGAGACTATAAAGTTGAATAGATTTTGAAAGACCTTTGATTTTTTTCCCATCTTGACTAATAATTAACCATCGTTTTCATCTATCAATACCCTTCATTTCAAATCTTGTAAATATTTATCTTGAAACCTAATATATCTCAAAATCTAATTGTCTATGACTAAAACATTATACTACCTAAAAATAGAAGGCAGCTTATAGTGGGCTATCTAATTATAGTCCCCTAAAATGCTGGGATATGTCTTCATAGCTAAACAAAGCATGATCGAAGACTTATAAAAATCACATATTTAATTTAATTCTATTTACTGAAAATGTTTTTTACTCTGCAACAGTAAAAAAATTTAAATATAATTTCTACTCAGTTTCTAGGCTGTTTGCAATATCTCTATATTTTTTTTAAAAATGTAATTTTGTCCACTGCTTTTTTAAGTGTTCTATTGTATCGCTCTTCTTAAAACTTTAAAACATTTATCAGGTTCACAAATGTGTTCTATCTTTATGTTATATTAGAATGAAGATTGAAGTGACTGAAGAAGACCATATGTTATTGCTTCTTAACAAAATTATTTTTGTACAAGTGATTTTTATATGTACAGATATATCTGGACTTACTAGTGTTTCAAAGTTACTCTTTGAAAAAACTCTTGTCTTGCATGATTAAAGCTCATTATGCAGCAGAGTTTACAAGTTTTGAAGAAAGTGAGTGAAAATTATATAAATATGGTTATACATGCATATATTTATACATATACATATTTACTACTGTAGTACTTGCAAATGTATACATATACATATTCTTAAAGACAGAATGACAGCAATTATAATATATAAAAACCACCAGTGAGTTTACTGAATTCAATTTATTTATTTATTTATTCAATGAATGCTATTGTTGAACAGCCACAATATTTCTAGGCACTATTCTATGGCCCAGAGGTAGAGAAGAAAAATAATACAAGTGAAGCCTTAGCCCTTATGATGTTAAAATTCTAGTGAAAGAGACAATAATAAAAAATTAAACAAAAAAATGCATAATATCATATCAGGTAGTAAAAAGAACTAAAAAGAGAGATTAACATTATTATGAACTAGAGAGTAAATAGTATTCTATTTTAGATAGCATGTTCAGGCATCTTCTCTCTGATGCAGTGAGATGTATTCTCACATATAAATGAGGTAAGAGCCATAAACATACATGGAGAAAAAGCATCCCACACAGAGTTAATTAAGATTTCAAGTCAGAAAAGTTCTTGTCATGTCCAAGGGGCAGGAAGCATACCAGTGTGCCTGGAGCCTAGCGAACAAAAATAGTCACACTTGATGATATTGGAAAGATACCTAAGAATAGATTACAAAAGACTTTGTAAAACATAGAAGGAATTTGTATATTGATCTAAATGTGATGTGTATTGGAATTTGTGTATTGATCTAAATGTGATGTGTAATAACTATGGGTAACAAACCACTACGATATCATTTGCATGCAGAAATGAGCACGTAGGTTTCGCTTCAACATCTGAAGGTTGGCGAGGGTTCCGTTGGGCTGAGTGGACATGGTCCCAGGAGGTGGGCTGGGTTCAAG
The DNA here is from genome assembly GCF_014176215.1 of Rousettus aegyptiacus. Classification (NCBI taxonomy): domain Eukaryota; kingdom Metazoa; phylum Chordata; class Mammalia; order Chiroptera; family Pteropodidae; genus Rousettus; species Rousettus aegyptiacus. The sequence goes on from NW_023416285.1 coordinate 16,770,915, forward strand.
GCATCCAATGTTTTCACCTTCCTCAGATTATTGCATTTATAATTCCTTTTTAATGTAAATCACGTACGTGTTTATTTTCTCTGTTGTCCCATGGATGAAAGCTATATTGAAACAGAGATAATACTTGACTTTTTACTACTATAATACTTGTGACTAAGGCAAGGTGTGGAGTTGAGGGGTACTTCATATATGTTTGCATACTGGCTTTATTCTGGAGACATTTTTGAATTAAAGCTGTTGTTAGGTAGATAGAGAATTCTAATATATTTCTCTTTAATTCTCCACTCTTCAAATATGCTTATAAACTTTTTGAAAATAAAAACTGTTCTCGTCCTTGTCTTGTATAAACCTATACCACACAGTTAAGTCAATACATAGACTCTTCGCAGGTGTTATCCTCTAGATCAGGGATTGGGAAACTTCTATAAAAAGTCAGATAGTAAATATTTTGTTCTTTACTGTCATAGCTAAGCAACTCTGCTGTTATAGCATTAAGGCATCAATAGAAATGCATCAACGAATAGGTGTAGTTATGTTTCAACTTTATTTACAAAAACACGTGGGAGACCAGATTTGGTCCATGGATCAGAGGTCACTGACCTCTGTTCCAGGGGACACACATATATTTCTATATTACTCCTATCTATCACTGCAGACTCTTCTCCATCCTCAAAAGGTATTGCATCCTGTATATGTGTTAAGTAAGCTCATGGATTTCTGTTGTATAGGTTTCCTTCCAAACACTTGTGTTGATATTTGCTTTCTGATTGCTGCTTTATGTATCTGCCACACTATTTCTGTTGTGGCCAGAGCCCATGTTGAGAGCACCAGTGCCCTAGCTGAGGGTGATATATTATGATACTCATATAACTTGAATTCTCAAAGTGTCAATGCAATGCTGTTCTTAGAATCTTTAATATACTCACCTATACTGTAGTCTATACACAAATGGGGAAAATACCCTTCTCTGACTGGGTTATATGGTTTTCATGTCAGTGTTGCTTATGCTACAGTGTCTTAAAGATTTCACCCAAGAAAGTGACTTCTCAGTTTCTTCTTTTAGCCTCGGTATAATAACTCTAGGCTTGGACAGAGGTCAGAGGCTAAGTCAATGCAAAGTAATAAACAACACTTGCCCCTTTATTCCTCTTCAGCTAGTTTGCTAGATGTGCTCAGAGAGTAGGCATTGTACCTGGGAGGAAGCACAAAGTGGATGATATTGGGGTTTGTTATTGGAAGATCAACTCATGAATTATAAAAATTATGATAAATTTCAGATCTTCTACCTAAAGGTCAGCCACACCTGGTTAATCAAAAATTTATTTGTTAAGCTTAAAGTTTATGAGAAAGGACAGCAGGAAAGGTTGATTGCAGAATTTTTTACTCTCTAGCAGTTGCTTATCTCAGAGATGGCCTGAGCACTACCTGCTCAACTCTTGAGATTCTCTTTTGAATCAATCTCTCTATCTAGAATGCTTATAGGGTCAAGTTTTATCCCTGGTAAAGGATACATCCAGTTTTGTGAGGCAAGCTCAAATCAGGAGAGAGATAATGAGAGCCTAAAAGTGACCAACAATCAAGCCACGATCTTCAAATTAACCTTCTATATACTTAAGCCAATATTTTATATTCATTATTTGCTTTAGCATTCACATATTGCAAGAAGTTCTGAACTCGGGTGGGTAGAAAGAAGCAGGTAATTTTTTATTTTCCTTAACACTTATTTTATTTTTTATTCAAATTGCCTGATGTAGTTTTAACATGTATAGGAAAGGAAAGAAAAAGCTAACTATTGTTAATTTACAAAGCAAATTTTGTGTTCTGGTGACTTGAAATATCATGAAACAAAATGATTGTTTGAAATTTTGCAATTACCAAATTAGAAAGATAGTTTTGTTAATAATGTGTTTTGTAATTTTTCTTTACATTATTTATATTGTTTATTAAAATAAGTTTAAGAAGCTTTTGTATTCATTACAAAATGACATAAGAAATTAATGCAGAAAACATACTGAATATTTTTCATTGCATTTACAAAAGGTATTTCTCTGTCCCAATTGATTTAATAGATTGTACTGTCCCAATCCAGCTAGAAATTTCCTAACTGGTAAATTTGATATGTGAGCATTTTAACATATTTTTATTTTCTTAAATATAACATGGAGAAGCAAATGAGATTAAAAGTAATGAGGCATAGATTCTTTTCCCCCCCTTAGCAGAAACCATTACTAATGAGGATAATAAACTATATTAAAATAAAGACACCTAGTCACTATGAGTGCAGAAAAGAGAGAACCAAAGTGACTATAGCACTAGTAAGATTTTATTTTTATTATTATGTTGAATTTTTTTTTTTTTTTTTTGCTCCTTTTCATGGAGTCCCTGAGAATTTTTACTTCAGTTTTTATCTTTCCCTCATTCACAATTTTTTATTATTTGTTCCACCCTTCAGGAAAACTTAGATGGAGAAATAGGGACATAATAGCATGTCAAGGTCAACATCATAGCAGCATACAGAAAGCTAGGATTGTGGAAGCAAATGTGTTGTGGCTGCATTTTAGGTGACACTGCTGGGTTTGCATTATTAATGATTCTCGAATTAATTTTTGCAGTCAAGTATTCTGGCTCATGGAGTTTTATTCCTGGCAAAGAACTTTTTAATTTGATTTTCATGGAACAAATTGTCATTTGTTAATCTTTTTGAGGAAAATAAATATGGTAACAGTAATCTGTATTATTAGTTAATATATTGTTAATTAATACTTATTTCTTAAATTTACAATAAAAATATTATTATACTTCAATACCCTAAAAACACTTTTATATGTTGTTCCTATATTACTAATCTTTGACAGTCAAAAACATTGGAGGGCTCACAGTGATTCAAAACTATTATTCTACAATTTAATTGTACAAAACTGTAGACATTTGAAAATATACAAAATTGGTCTCGGTTGGGGTACTTCTACTGGAACACTTCTTGCTAGTAGTTCTTTTATGTAATTCTGTGACATAAACCTATTTACTTTTCATTTGATTTTTTTCTTCCGACATTGAATGTACAATGAGGTAATTAAAACAATATTATGGAAAACTCTTCGTAAAATTGTTTATTATATACATTGTGTATATTGATTAAAATTTTAATTTTTAATTATTTTATAGTGGTGTCAGAATAGTTTCCAAGTCATAAGTATTTTTGTGAAGGATAGTAGAGGCCCTGTGTCAAATTGGATATATTTTTGGAATCAGTACAGCATTTCTTTTCAGTTAAAAAACAGAAAGTTAGGCTACAATTATAGCTTCCATGAAGTTCCAGACTGATGTCTGTCATTAAACTAGCTGCATGTAACTATGGGTTTGAAAAAGAATTTATGTTGACATACCATATCATTAACAAAGCAAGTTAGGGAACAGAGGTTATGTCATTATTACATAAGTATCCATGCAAATGAGATTTTCTGCTTTGTTCAGAGGTGAGAGTCCTTTTAATTTTCTATTGGAAGGACTTTTTTTGCTGTCAATCTATTGTACTGGCAAAGTAGTCAATATGGGGATAAATTGAGTAGAATGCTAAATTTTAAGTAAAAAATATTGATCTCTAAACCTGGCTTTGCTGATTATTAATTGTATGACTCTTATTGAACTAGTAGAGCAAGTAGAAAAAAACTGGGTTTGGACCCAAATTCCAGTTTCTTCTACTTTTAAGCTACATAGAATCATAATAAATTAAACTAATACAGTACTTATCTCACAAAATTGTTCTGAATACTTAATTCATGTATGCATCACCTAATACAGTATATGGTACCTGTACAAGATACTTGGTTAAGCTTTAATAAATGACATCATTATCAATAATTAGGTGGTATATTCATACATTAATTCTATAGTTAATCCAACAATTATTTAAGGGTCACTTATTTTTTTCCTTTGTCCATTTATTTAACATTTAATAATATGATTATAAATTTGCTTGAATAGTTGTTGCACCAGAATGTAGAATTAGGACAGGAAATACTAGAGGAAAACTGGAATAGCGATTGCCTAAGTGGGCTGCAAGTCCCAATTATAAGGGGGGTTTTTGAAGACAGACTCATATGGTAACCTCAGACACTACATTCACAACATCAATACTAAGATAGTGACCAAATTCACAGCTAGGCTTGAGTCCTCTGTCCCAGGCTGGACAAATCTTACTGCCAACCACACTTTCGTCTTAAAGCCTAGGTGTGTGTGCTCTTTCCTTTTCGTTCTAAGAAAAGAATGAACTGGGGAGATAGTTGCTCATTTGTGAATACTATCTGGGGTGGGAAAATAGTATTAAAAGATTGCAAGGGTAGGAAAATGTCTTGACAGGTATCCTAGACTATGACATACTAAAATAATTAGGATGAAATTCACCTAATGATTACGATATTTGTACTAATTTGCATTCCCAAAGTTACTGCATCCTGAATTGTTGCAGAGTGTAACTTAGGTAGTAAATTCTGAGCAGAAAGAAGACTTTAGTTTCCTTTAATTTTTAGATTATTGTTTTTTCCCAAGTAAAACAAGGATCTCAAGGGAATTCTCTAATTGTGAATTAGAAGAAAAATTTTTGGAAGAGTCAGTATGGTATTTAAATGGAGAAAAACTGGTTCAGGCACTGAATAAAATAAAGAATTCAAATGGGAATTATAATGCAGTGAGTTTAAGGGAAGGATTTAATGTTTTGTTTTATACAATTGTAACAGCATGATTCAGTGAGACTCTCCCAGGACTATAAGGAGTCTAATACTACTCAGATTCCCTAGAAATAAATAACCAAATTTTCATTTAGAATAAAATATGTGATCAGGACCACTCACATACCCTATGGCTTCTGTTCTCTCATCAAAATATATTTTAGGGTCTCTACAGGATTTTAATTTCTCCTGCAAAGATTCCAAGGAGGCCCCAGAGTGCTGCTAGCTACAAATACATTTGGAAAAATATATGCAACGCATCCTACCATCTGACAGTAGTTATTCAAATATCAGACGAAATGCCCAGCTAGAAGAATACTGGAGTAGTTACTGCTCTAGAAGTGTATAGATGCCTAGAGATGTGCTAGTGATAGTTACATACCTGGAAATCTTTCCATAGTTCTCTACTTGCAGCTTTGAATGCTCCAGTTGTGTCTGTGCATATCTATGACATACCAGGATGCTGAGAAACGTAGGATGAGGGAAGAACAGTGGTACTTTCACACTGATAATGCTCATTCATTCCTAGATAAGCAAATTTCTTGCCGTGATATTCTGTAATATCTTGGGAAAGGTGTTTACTCAATTATAAGACATGCTTTATTATAAATTATTTTATTATGAACAACTGTAAAAATATTTGGAATGTGTTTTATGAAATATATTTTGGTGATGAGATACTCAGCTTATAAAAAGAAACTTCTTATTCATTATTTTTGCATCAGTTTATGACTAACCAATGCTTTATATTTACATGAACATATACAGAGTATTTATTACATATATATGTTTATAAACATGCACATATTAAAAATATCCTCAAGAAAGTTTAAGCATATTTCAGGTATATTTATAAAGTAAATTATAAGTAGAAGATAAAATGAATATTATTAACTTGGCTAATAGTGTTTTCTTCCCCCATAAATACATACAGTATTATTGAAAAATTATTAGAGTGTTTAAGTAGGCACTGAATTTTAAATGTTTTTGATAGTATAGTAACCATAAAATAAATTTAATTGTAAAAGATAAATGTACTGTAAATACATATATATGTATATGTTTGTATGCTATTTCAACAGATTTCATGTATATATGTGTCATATATATATACAAATATATATATACATATATATATATACAAATATATATATATATATACATATATATATACATATACATATGTATGCTTCAATTGCTCTTCAGACTTAAGGAAACTTAATTTCTAATTTGTGGTCAAATTTCTGGCAGCTGGTTCTGAATTAATTATAGGAAGATACGTGTTAGTAGAGTCAACTGTGAGTTGACATCATCCAAATAATTATTTTTCATAAGTTTACTAATAGCTTCAGTCAGTGAACCAGACATGACAGCTTAATGTGTCCAATCTTTTCCACATGTCCTGGACGTACACTGAGCCCAAAGCCCATGCTTTACAATCAGGTTCTCTCTATCCATTATTGAAAAATAGGGTCTAGAACTTACCCTTGTGTTTTGTTTATCTTTTGAAGTTTTTCAAACCAGCAGAAAAATTTCAAACAGGCAATTTTGCATGTCTGAATAAACAATTACCTTGTTTTATGTTGATGCATTAGTTCTCAAGGGCTGCCATAACAAAATGTCACAGATTGGAGGCTTAAACAACAGAAATTTATTTTCTTAACAGTTCTGGGGGTTGGACGTCTCTGATAAGCATGTTGGTAGCTTTGGTTTCTCCTGAGGCTTCCCTACCTAGTTTGCAGACTGTTGACCTCATGTGTGTCCTGGGTGAGTATGCATGTACCTCTGAGGTTTTTTTTTCCTTTTCTTATTAAAACACCAGTCATATTAGATTAAGACCCCACTTTTATGACCTCACTAAATTAATTACCTCTTAAAAGGTCCTATTTCTAAATATAGTCACATTACTTCAGGCCTTCAACATATGAATTTGGCAAGGAATGGGAAGATACAATTTATTTCACTGTACAATAGATTATGGCACTGTCAATATATTAGGAATAAGGACTATTTTGCAGTACTTTGGTGATCATAATGTTCTACTAACTCATCACTGGACTTGTTGACTATAACAGAGTTCCAGATTTCCAGGTAATTGTTTCAGTGTTTTAAGTAAGCACACATTTTTTACACATATTTCAGAAGCTTCCAAACATATATTTAAAAAAAAAATGCTTGAATATTGATGAAAGCTTTGTATAGCTTTATAAAGTGAAGGATAATCACATTAACTATGCAGCTATTTGTCAACTGAAATTTCTCTCTGCTACTCACAGTCTTGGAAATCAAACTACCATAATGGATCTGCTTTTCTGCTACAAGACACTTTAGGAAAGTGTGTGGGAAAAAGAAGGCTAACTATTCAGGAGTCAGTGTGTCAGAGGGAAAATGTTTTTCTGAGAAAACCGAGTCCCCAGGTATCTTTGTCTCATGACTCACTCAATACATACACAATAAGATTCTGTGAGCCAATTATCTGTGGGTTTTATTCATTCCTCTTGGGTGTACCCACAGTGTTTATGACCTTGGCTGTAATGAAACATAGTAGACTTCCTGAATATGATAATGCTGTAGAAATTGCCCTGTTCCTTAGCTTAAGCACAGTATTTAGGTATAGATCTACATTACAGCTAAAAGACGAGTTAGTTATCTAATATTTAAAATAGGAAATGGTTGACCAAGTACTATTTGAAGAGAACAACAATGAAGTTTGCTTTGAGTGTCTAGGATGCTGCAAAGCTCTGTTAGCCATGTTCCCTCCTGCTTCATGTGCTGTATCAGTGAGAGAGACCCAGTGACTCAAACTTGTTACCCATTTAAGAAAGTGTGAAAACCACTAGTCTTATTTAATATCACGTAAAGTATCTGATTCCAGTCTCAATACGCCTTAGCAGTATTTATATAAAAGTTAGTAGAATATTTCAGTAAAAGAACTTATTATCATCTATAGAGGTATAGTCTCTTATTTTTTGATTTGATTGATTAGAAAATGCTGCTCTATGACATTGTTTTAAATATTTGAAAATACCATTCTCTCTTCTTGGAAACTCATTTTCTTCTTTCATTCTTTTTATCAAAAATGTTTATAGTTCTCTGTTTCTGAATAGATTTTGGATGTGCAGTCATTTTGGCCTTGTTTTCTCTGTCCCAGCACCTATTTCATTAAAGATCTCAATCTGGGTATTATTAATCACAGTTGGTACACTGTCTCTGGGCTTTGCTACACTTATGATTAATCCTATACATACTATCAATCAAAAAGGCACAGGATAGATATATACTCCTTATATATGGTCCAGAAGGTATCTTTCCCATCTACAAACCAAGCATCTCAATACCACTTAATGCTAAGATAATAATGTAATTGAGAAATATTATCTAATCTAGTTTGAATTTCTGTAATAAAATTGTCATATTCTTCCCAACACTTTCATCAAAAAGTTACCACTTTTTCCTTAAGGTTTATAACATTTCTTTAATTGCACACATGCAAATTTTGAAAAGAATACACTATCATTATGTATCATATCTTTCGTTTCTTTAAAATTCAAAATTAAAGTAATCATACCATTTGTGATTCAGTGGAATAAATAAGTTTGTCTGTTTATAACATACACAAAGACTATGTTCTTTCTTCTCTTTGCAAAATCAAGGATGTAATTTATCTGCTAAACAGCATGATTGATCCCTTCTTACTGTGTTCTTGTCTGAGTTAATAAATCAGAACACAGTTACCACCTCCAAATGTTCAATTCTGACCCTGCAATTAGCTTTCCACTGACTCTGGTTCCTGATTATCAGCACAAACCTCTACTTTGAGCTATCCCATAATTAGTCAGACAATACAATGCCATGTGCTAAAATATCCTGGCTGGAAGAACATTTGCTAACCACTGATCTGTCACATCCCCTGGATGGATCTCATGCTCTTATTTAGATAAGAGGATCATCAGCCCTGCTTCCCATTACATTGACACTCATGTGGTAACCGAAATTTGAATGCAGCAAATTAAAAGTTTTTAAAGCTTTTCTTCAATGGCACCAGGCCAAATCCTACATGCAAAATGTTTGACATTCTTTCTTAATTTTGAATAAAATTTACCAAATGTTACACAGTTCTAAAGGTGTTACACCACCAGATTATATAAATGAATTTTTTATTATTAAAAAAAAAACATTAAATCAGGACTCTAGCATATTTCTCCAGCTAAATCAGAGAAAAATATTCTTACTATTTGTTTTTTTGATATTTTTTCTTCAATCATCTGTAACTTTTTAAAAGTATTTTTCCAAGTGGAGATCTCAATATTTATGTTATTTCCTAATTGTATTTTACCCATATACATTTATAAGGATTTCAAAGAATTATACTCTCCATATTTGGTCTTTGGCACTATCTATGATCTAGATGTAATAATGAGATATATGAGATTTCTAAAAAGAGAAGTATGTTATTTACAATCAAGTTGAAGAATATCAGGTGTATTTCATTAACGAACAGTACTGACAACATCGAAAACATTTCAGGACTAAGAAGTGTCTCAAGTTTACAGATTATAAACTTATGTTTCAGGTAGTTAAAATAGTAGGAAAAACAATTTAACCTGAGCTCTTGTCTGATTAGTTATTATTTATTTATTTTTATATTCTAAGTTAAAATACTATATATATATATATGTATACGTGTGTGTGTGTGTGTGTGTGTGTGTGTGTGTGTGTGTAGGCTAATAGCTTTTTGACTAAGAAAACAAGGAAATTCAATGAGGAAAGAAAATACTTTAACAATTGATATGGAAACAACTGGATATATATATATTGAATAACAGCAACAAAAGATAAACCACATTCAAAAGTTAATTGATGATTGATCAAAGGCCTAAGTGCTAGGGTTAAAACTAAAATACTTCTATAAAAAAAATAGAAGTAAATCTTCATTACTTTTGGATTAAGGAAAAATGTCCCAGACTGGACAAAATACTAATCATAGGAAAAAACTTGATATATTCGAACTTCATCAAAATTGGATACTCGACTGCATCAAGGCCATCCAACTAGGTAATCTTTAGTCTGCTATCTATAGATGTAGACACTCAAAGATAGTTTCACTTCTTCTTTGAATGACTAGTGTGGCTTCAAAAGCCAGAATATAGTCTTGGGAGCACTGTGTTTGTTGCAGAAGTGAGACAGCTGATACAACCTATTATAGGATTCAAATTTTTTTTCTATTATGAACTTTATCTTAGACATTGATTGGAGGGGGGTTCTTCATAATGATAAACGTTTCTATGAAATGTGAGTATATTTACTTTCCCAATATTTTGAATATCTACCCCAATTCCATAAAACCTTAACATATTAACAGTAATTCATCAATGTTTTAATTTTAAAAGTGGTAAAAATATTTAAACTCTACTCACCAAGACAAAAGTCACTTGATTTTTATAAAGATCTATTTCCTTGGGTTTTATTATCTAAGTCACTTTATTATTATTTTTTAGAGTCTTCATCAAATGCTTTAATTTATTTTTCTGTAGAGTGGTCCATTTTTCTAATCTTTTGAGGTGAATTAATCATTGTTGGCTTGTTGGCAGTAAGTTTTCTAAGAATAGGTGATTTGAGACAGTAGTGTCAATTGTACAGTATGGCACAGTGTGGTAGACAGAACTATTAGAAAACCCCAAGATTTTTGGCTCATGGTATACATAACCTCCATAATCTCATCCTCTTGAATGGGACCTGTGAATATAATGGGATAGCTAATTCTAATATTACCTTAACTGGATCCTCTGCTCAGCATTTCATAGCTAAAACAAAGGTGTCAGTAGGCTCTATTTTCATCTGAAGCTTGAGGTCTTCTTCTAAGCCCACTCAAATTCTTGGTAGAATTCACTTCCTTGGACAAAAGTTTCTGCTTGCTTCCTGCAAGTTGTCTGGGTGTTTTTCTCAGTTCTCGAAGGTTGCCCTTGAGCTCAAGTCATACGACCTCCTTACAACATGGCAGCTTAGTCATTCTAAGTCAAAAAGAAATTTTTTCTTCAATCGGCAAAGATGGAGTCTTATGTAACATAAGGTAAACATGGAAGTGATTGTCTAACCACATTTTTTACAGCAATAGAAGCTTAATACACAGAGATGAAACCAATTCTTGAAGGATGGGTCAGGGAGAGTGATAATGTAGAACACCTGAGGAACTATGAATCTAAGGTGCATCATGAGAAATGCAAAAGGGAAGGAACGCTTTAAAAAAAGACAAAACATATCAGAGATAATTTCTTTTACATTTATAAAATCAATTACAGTTTACCCTACTCTTGCATATAATATTTTCTATGTCTGTCTTTATTTCCATTTGATGATTATGTCATCTGATGAAGATAAAAGAAAACAAAACTCAAAAAAATAAAGTTTGATATATGTTTTCCTTTGGTCACCAAAAATCTAAACAAATAATAGTCAATAATTAGTCAATAGTCAATAATTATTAATCACGTGTGTGAATGTGCCTTTGTACATAAATTCCTGTTTGCTTCAAAAAGGTAATTGCAATGTCTTTATTTCAAGAGGCAAGTCAAAATATATACAATCACAAATATTATTGGACAATTAGGTATGTAGAATATAATATTCTTTATTCGATTTTGGCTTTGACATGAGAAATTTAGTATTACCTGTATTTTTTTTCAGTACTCACAACTATCAGTTACAACCTCTTTTGAAAAACAAAATCCTAGATGCTGTTTTGTTTTGTTGTTTTTTTTTTTTTTCTGCCTGAAGTTGCTACTCTTATCACTAATAGGAACCAGCAGCAATTACACTAAAAGAACAAAGGTTTCACAGCCACGGTAATTTCCTCTGTGAGGATTTTTTGATACACTGTGAATGAAGATTTACAAGCAAAGTTTACAGAGGTAACAAATGGACACTGTCATCACTACTTGAATAGGTGACCCCTCTGCAGACTGAAGAGCACTGTAGGCTTTGCCAGGTTAATGGCCTTTTGCATCTCCCAGTCTCAGGAATTCCTCTTTCCTCATTACTCAACAACCAAATGTGGCCAAAAAAAAAAAAAAAATCATGTTCAGATAAAATCTGGTATCTCAGTCTCAAGAGGTGTGAGGAGGTCAGTACAGTTAATGTGGCAATTCATGATTTGCCCTCTTCATAGAGTATATCCATTTTTTTGTAAGCTGAATCCAAAATTTATGAGGCTAAAAACAAGTATCTAGTTATTAAAGCAACAAAGGTTTCACTTAACAAAATTTTATTTTTGTGTTGAATACAGATCTTTTAATTACTTTTTTGAAATACGATACATTACTTCAGGGGTATGGTATTTGTTTTCATAAAATTAGATATTTCGTATCCTTTTTAACATAATAAATTATATAAACCACGGGTTTAGAGATAATTTTTATGGCACTCTACCAATAAATCATACTAACAATTTTTTTGTTGGAAATTAGTTGTCTTTTTTATTCTAACAAATTAATGCATGCTCTCTTCTTTACTAACTTATTCTGAGGAGAAAATTTTTATGCTAGTGGAAATAATCTTAGAAGGTATAAGACCAAGAAAGATCTATGAAGAAGCTATAAAATTTTAAGAACTCTCATTTTTGTAAAAGCAGCAACAAAGGCAACTCATATTTTTATTCTTTTATTTCAAAAAAAGAGTAATTCTTACTTTAACTATAAAGGAATACTGACAATACTTATCCATCTCAGGACAGTAAATATCCTTTGTCTCAACCACTGAAAGGTAGCTGAATTAAGGTTTTTCCTTATTTTGTGTAATAAAAAAAAATGATAAAATGACTCCTAATGTGGCATGGATTTTTCAAGTGCATTTCCAATCTTAAAGAAATTTGTGGCATGCACAAGAGGTCTATTTAATAAACAAATACTTGGCCACCACCCACAACACACACATAATCACTCTCTCTTGCTTTTTTCCTCCTGATCTAAATATATTGTGAGGAAAGTGGAAAACTAAACCTACTGTTCTCGTTTTTATTTGGTTATTGGAAAGGTCATTCCTCATAGTGTGAGTAATACTATCAGTAACATGGTAGTAACATAGAAGTAATATAGATAGTTTACCACCAGTGACTACATTTTCTGTGTTCAAGTTTTATTGTGTGTTGGGTTTATTTTTTCTAACACACTTTCAGTTGTCAAACCATTCTCCAATGGAAAGCAATGGTATACAATTGATTTGTTCAATAAACATCTTAAGTATAAATAGTAGATCACAGTAGCAAATATTAGTATGTGTAATTCAGTCTCATTGTTCTACAATGGCCGATATCAGGAGTTTGTTTCAATGGCCAGAAAGTTTTGGGTAAGTATATATACCATAAAAGGACTATATTTTTTACAACAAATTATTAAATTAAACATGTACTTTTATAAAGTTTTTTTTCAGGGAATGATGAATTTAGAAAAAACATCCTTAATGTAGAGTTAGTTTAAACACCACTGCTGCCAGAGATATGCATGAATGGGAAGCACCTAAGCTGATATAATTGATGACACTTGTTCAGGAATAGCTCCAAATATAAAATGAGAAATTTGATGATTTTACTGTAATTGGGAACCAGAAGTGGTTAAATAATTTAATAACAATGAGTCTAATTTTCTTCATCTCAGCAAGTTAAGGTAGTCCTTTATGGATAATGTTGATCCCAAATGATACACTCTTCAGATTGAACCTGAGTCCTCGCACGAGTGATTATCTCAAGTTTTTATTCTTTCTAATGTTGGTTTTCTCATGACTTCCTCTAATGCCACTCTCATGAACTGAGTTGTATAACTTTTACACAATCAATAGAAACTTTTGTTACAGAAAGGTTCTGTAGTTCATGATAGATGTTCCTGATAATAATTGGAGTCTCATGGATATACCTGCAGTGTCTTTTCCTAAACTTTTCATTCTCATTTCCATCTCTATATTATAGCAGTAATCTGTGTCTTGCTGCCTTCTCAACCTTTCTAGCATTGTTCACCTGCACTACCATCTGTGGTTAATCACCTTGCTTTATGAATACTTCATTCCAGCAGCTGAACTTCTCGCCATTTTCCTCTATTCTCCTGACTGGTTTTGATAATACTGTAATGGACAAGTGTCCTTCCACGGTCCAGTTTTCATTTTCAGACCTAGCCATTTCATAAGATACAAGAGGAGAAAGAAGAAAGAAAACAGATTTACAGCTGTGAGTATTACAGATATTAAAAAGGACTTGAATGACAAGAATTTGATGATTCTGTAACATTGTCATTGCAAGAGTATTGCTTATAATTTCTTAATTTTCTATTGAGGTATTTGAGAAATGGTAAAATTGTGTGCTGAGATATCTTTATAATATTAACTATATTCATCAATTCCTTTCTTTTAGGAAAAATATGTTTGTAAAATTTGATAGTGAAAGATAATAGGATATAAGCTATTTAACAACACATATTCTTTTCCCAAATCCACATTCAAACTAAGACGAGGTCATTAGAATATATTGTTAAAATAATAAGTGCATTGCACCCTTCAAAATCCTGATGAAGTCAATAAATATAATGTTACCAGAACTTGTGAGCCATAAATGTTCACAGTAACATATTTTAAAAATAGAATATTCTCTATTTCAGAGTAATGAATTTACATCTCTATTGATTGTGAATATATATCTAAAATTCAGAATAATCTTGGAGGAAAATCAATAAATGTATTTATATTTAATTACAAAAATGACAAGAATTGGTAAGAGTGGGTGAAAACTCATCCCTATGATCTCACTACATGACAACAGTTTTATCTATAAATAAATATTTTATTCTCTTCAATTCACATATGCTTCCCAGAAGACTCCACATTTCTTAGAATGTACATTAAAGCTCTCAAGTATATAGAGCTCTCAAGTATATCTACAATGACCTTTAAGCATCGCAAATTTTGATCCTGTTTTACTTTACCATGTTTCTGGGAAAATAACTTGTCCAAAATAATTAAGTATTTTATCTGATTTAATTTTGTTTTGAAATAAGATGAGAAAGTCTAAATTAAAATGAGATGAGAAAAAAAAAAAAAACCATTATCAAAATTTCTAATGTCTTTTACCAGCCTTCAAATAGTAGAAAATGAAACTTTGTGTGTACTAAAAAGGTATCCGTGAAGACACATAATTATCAGACATAAAATAAAAATCAGACAGTCTGCTTGTTAGAACTGAATGTTTGTGTGCTCCCATATCTGTATGTTGAAGCCTAATCTTCAGTATAACGGTATTTGGAGTTAAGGGCCTCTGGGAAGTAATTAGGTTTAGAAGAGATCATGAGGGTAGAGGCCCCATGGTGGGATCAGTGCCCTTATAAGAAGATGAATAAAGCTCTCCCTCTGCTATATGAGAACACAGCAAGAAGACACTCATTTACAAATAAGGAAGAGGTCTCTCAGAAGACACTAAATCTACCAGCACCTTGATTTTGGGCTTCTCAATTTTCAGAAATATGAGATATAAATATTTCTTATTTAATCCACTCAGTCTATGGTAACTGTTATAGTAATGCCAACTAACTAAGACGCTCCACTTCTGGTACATAAAAATGCACTATTATGATTATGTCCTCATATAATTTCTATAAATAATGTGCATAGTCTTGCATAGTGTGTAATTATTGACCTAACAATTCACTTTGTTCTCTATCCTTTGTGTCCTGTCATTCAAATAATATTTGCAATCTCGATCTTTCTTATAATTCTGTACTTTACTGTCACACTCAAGGCCTCAAGAGACACAGAACAAGTAAAATTTGCCTAATACATAGTCTTCACTACATGTTTCACATGTTAGAATTTCTCTCTTTCTATTCAATTGCAAAATTTCAATTTCTTTCTCTCTCTAGGTTAGAAAGTGCAGTTTTCTACTCTTCCATGATCAGCTCTTGGGATACTCTTCATTAGTCGAAAGAATGAGCATCACTTCAACTCTTAAAATAATAATTTATTAATTATTTTGAACAAATGAACAAAATCTAGCATTCTTGCTAATTTTTTCCTAACCATGAAAAAGAAATATCTGCTACCTCTTTTGTTTGCAAATTGGAGATTATTTCATCCTTTGTTCTTCTATTTTTATTTAACAAGTAATTTTTAATTTTTATTTTTTTACCCCCTTGCCTTTGAGAACATTTTTCAACTCAGTCTTACTTAACTCTTATTTATTGATCAATAACTATAAACCAGAAACTCTATTAGATAATAGGGATTCACAGGCAACGAGAAAAATAGATTGACTTTTATGAAGTATACATTTGAGACTGAGAATGAAGAGCACATGAAAAACCAATTGCCAAACAAGTATAAATACAATACTTAAAAAGAATAGTCAAAGAATAATCAAGAAGGAAGACGACTGGGGTAGAATGACCAACCTTCAATACTAAATGAGACTTTATTTTTAATTAAAGATTTCCAATTTAGCTGCATTAAATCATATATTTCTTTACTTTATCTTTCTGCATAATTTATAAAAAATGGAAATCGACAAGCTGTTTTTAACAGAGAAAGAACTAGACATAAAATAAAGTAAATCGAATTGATCAAAATAGATTACATTAGGGGTCAGAAGAATCCAGTGTTAGCTAGTCTTAGATTTGGCACTAATGTGCCAATTTGGGCAAATTGTTTCATCTCTTGCCTTTGTTTCTTGTCCAAAGAAGAAGATGGTCTAGGTTGGTATTTTCAGATGTGCTCCACAAAATTTAGGTTGTGAGGATGCATGATGTTTTATTTCAGTGAGGGTAGAAGACAATCAGTTCATAAGACACCCCTTTGACACTTACCAGACTAACTCTTTTTATAGCCATTATATATTTTAGGACTATATATGCAGTTACTTTGAAATATTTTTTTAATGATTAAAATACACAAATCATTATACCACTTTAAATTTTAATGTTCCATAAAGCTATGACATGCAATATGAAAAGGTCAAAATGAAAATTTATCTTTTGCTTCTGTTTCCCATATGACACCCACTACATTTCTTTACTTTCTTCGCATACTGGCCTACTATGAAAGGGCCTGCCTGTTTTTAGGATAAAATAGTTCAAAAGTATATTACAAACTCTACCAATAATACCAATAACATGTTTTACTTTTCTTAGAGAAAAATCTAAGCTTGTATCCTAGAGAATACACAAAAAGCTATTATCTGGGAAGATTCAAAAGAATTTTTCAAGGTAAGGGTTAAAAAAAAAGACCTTACCAGCCTCAACAATCTAGATCGTGAGTCATACAGATCAACAATTTAAAGTTGGGAGAGGAATACTAAAGAATGTAAAATAAAGAAAAGATAAAAAAAGAGATATTTGACTATCAAAATGATACTGAATCTATATGTAAAGAAAGGACTTTTGAGGGAATTATAAGTGTATTCTTGATAACCAACAGGCAAGATTGTATTCTTTCTGATGATGAACTGTACCTGCATGTCTTTTCGGGTTGTAAAGATATAAAGAAGTGCTACACATTTGTACAATCAGGAAATATTAGCTAGGTGCATGGATAGGCAGCATGGTGATATAGCTATTAAAAAATATTTAAAGTCCACCCTCAAAAAAAGAAAAATCAGTCTAGAACTGTGTTCTATGCTGTACATTAGCCACTAGCTCATTTGGCTATTTAAAATTAAATTAATTAAGTTAAAATAATAATTCAGTTCCTTTGTTATACTATGCGACTATATCAAGAGTTTAATAGACATGTGGTTAGTGACTGCTGTTTTGGACAGCTCAAATTATATAACAATTTCATCATTGCAGAAAATTTTATTGAGCATCAATAAATTAGAAGACAATACAGAAATAAAATTCGAAATTGCAGTTATAATCAACATATTGGAATACAAACATAGGAAATTAGGAGAATTTAATTAGTCTGTTGCTTGTATGAGTATGTGAAAATAATATTTAAAAAGAAAAAGAATCTCTCTTGGAAAAAATATGTTTAAGATAAAACTTTAAAAATTATTAGTTGTATGCGATTGGAGGATAAAGATTAAATAGAAATAGTATAAGCATCACTGTCAAAGAAACCAGAGCATGTGATTCTATAACTATTGGAATCAATAAAATAAGCATAAGAGTACAGCAAGAATTATTTCCAATCATGTTGGGTAATGAAGACTGACAATTTCAAGCATTTGAAAGTTTATCCCAAAAGTACTAGAATGACTAAAAAGATTTTAAGTAAGGTAGCAACAAAAACAGCATTATATTTTTAGAGCTATGTCTGGCATTAGAGAATAATTCTAGATAGGCAAAAGTTGGACTTGGGAGATTGTGCAGAAGTTAATTGCTCTGACCCATCTGATAATTAATGCTCATTTGGTCAAAGATGATGAAAACCATGGGTGGAAGATTAATCTGAATGCCCAGCAATTACTGAAAATTTGGATTTGGAAGATGAAGGAATAGGGACAACTGCCCAACTAATCAGTAGACTCATGAGTGTTTTAAGACACTGAATTTTAGAGAGGCTTGTTTCATGGTGATAAATACTGACAAAGTAATATTAAAGTAGGGAACAATAGATGAAAGATAATTTCTTGTTGAAAGATAAAGATAATTATTGAAATACTTGGATCCTAAGTTTGAAATTTTATGAGACATTAAAATGAATATGTCTTGTGAATAGTTGGATATAAGTATAAATAGTTAGATGTAAGTGTAGGTTGGTAGAAAGATCTATGGCTGAAGTATACATTAAAACCCTGCGAGGAAAATGAGATTTCCTAGGGAGAAACGTAGCATTAAAAGAGAGGTGCCAAAGTAAATGTCCTATGCTGTATGCCCTGGGAGGCCAATATACTTTAGAAAGCAGGCTTACCTCTGTTCCTATGGAAATATTCATATACCTCACACTTTTATTCAAATAAAAAAAAAAAAAGGCTGAAGGCACAACAAGAAAGAGACCCAAATAAATTTTCTTATTCTTCAGAAAAAGTCTTATCAATGTCAACTTTATAATATACTATTTAACTAATGCTAATGTTGCTAATTTCTGCTCTTAAAAGTAATAAAAAGATGTGACAAAAATGTAACTTCCAGTTTTCAAGAGAAAAAATTAACGGCTTTTTATTTTAGCTTTGAATATTTTTTAATTTACCTGTGATTCTCTTGACCTCTTTTAACTATGAGAGATTCACTCACTGATGATTAATTTAACTGAAAGAAGACTGTAATCTCTGCTTTAGTATTTTTAAAGCACATTTTTATTCTGTTTCTGCATGATCTGGAAAGCTTAAAGGTGACTCTTTTGCTGAGAATTACTAGCAAATAAAAAAATCAAAAATTAATCTATTAAAAGTGGCTGGGCACAGTGAAAGATAATAAAAGATTATTAGTTAAATTGTAAATATTCTTAATAACTGGAAGTCTCAAAATAGAAGTATGGAAGGGTTGGATATAAATCAAAGGTATGTATTTTTTAATTTATGTAGAAATGTAAGCTTTATAGAAAATAGACTACATAGGTAAATACATTTTCATCTTTCTATAATTTCGATAATACTACATAATCTGGAATACATTTTCAATACAAAAGAGTAAATATAAAGCAGAAAATTTCGTGTCAGTTACATAAAAATAAAATTTAGAAAATTAGAAATACCACCAAAATTATTTTTTAGAATAAAGTATAGTAAAAGTAAAAAGTAATCAATCAATCAATCAATTCAAATTTCTCCTGTATTCCATGGGATGAAAGTGTTGAAAACTTGGTTTATTTTAGTTAATTCAATAGGACATGCACAGGCAAATTCAACAGATCTGAATAGACTCCGTGTACGTTAGCCATAAAGGCATTCAAGCTTTCACAGAAGATATATGTAAAGTTTTGAGTGTCCTCCAGATAATTGCTTGAGAATCACTTAGATTAGTGGCTGAGGTAATTGGTGGTAGTTTTATGTAATTCTGCCACTTTCAAAATTATTATTATTATTAATAATATTATTATTTATGTCTACAGTACCTGGTCTTCCTAGGTGGTTTCCCATCCAAGTACTAACTAGGCCCAACACTACTTAGCTTCCAAGATCAGACACTGGGCTTGTTCAGGGTGGCATGGCCTCAAACCACAGATTGTGGCTCCACTGGGTACAAATCCAGGACCTGCTGCACATAAAGCAGATGTGCTAAGTGCTACACTATGGAACCACGTCCCTGATGCTTCTAAATTTTAGGAATGTCTACTATTCTCCCAACACATCAATTTCTTTATATATTTTTAATTTTCTAAATTAAATACCTTCTTTTTCAAAGTACATTGAATACTTTCTGGTTTTTGAACCAAACTTTAATGACGTGGGCATGGAGACAAATGAAAGTAGTATGCTCATGTGAGAAGTTTCTCTGGGAGAGGCCATCTATATGCTTTTCAAGAAAGATGGCAATAACTCTGTCTTGAATAAATGTATTGAGAGTATAAA
Organism: Rousettus aegyptiacus; assembly: GCF_014176215.1. NCBI lineage: Eukaryota > Metazoa > Chordata > Mammalia > Chiroptera > Pteropodidae > Rousettus > Rousettus aegyptiacus. The sequence goes on from NW_023416285.1 coordinate 16,791,120, forward strand.
TTATAAGAGTTCATATAATATAGTATGGTCTTGCATTTTATCTTGAAATGTATGGGAAACTTCTAAAAGACTTAAAAACTTAATTATAATAAGACAGTATTTACCTAGGTTGAGGAAGATGGTTTTGGCAAGAGTGTGGAATATGAGTTAGATGTTCACCTGTATTTTACTGATGATAAATTCTTTAAGGATAGAGAAAACCTCTTTATTGCCTACCATATCAATATTCAGGCATATATTGTTTTATTGAACTTCACTTTACTGTGTTTCACAGATATTGTGTTTTTACAGATTGAAGTTTTGTGGCAACCCTACATCAAGAAAGTCTATTAGTGTCATTTCCCAAAAGGCTCAAATGATGGTTAGCAATTTTTTAGCAATAAAGTATTTTTTTATAATCTATTCTTTTTAAAATTTTTATTTTATTAGTTTCAAGCATGCAGTACATTAGTTAGACACTTATATAGTTTATAAAATGATCCCTCTAATTACTTTTTCCTCTGGCTCTCCACCTAACCAATAAATGAATGCTAACTGCATTCCCTACGCCATGCTCTCCATCCCCATATCCATCTATCAACTACTAATTTGTACTTCTTTAACCCTTCACCCCATTCTCTCAGTCCTCCAACACCCGCCCCAACCCTGCCCATCACCAGATTGTCCTCTATATTTGTAAAACTGTTTTTAATTAGTTTGTTATTTTTGTTCCTTAGATTCCACATATAAGTGAAATCATATGGTATTTATCTTTGTCTGACTTATTTCACTCAGCATAAGAACCTCTGGGTCCATCCATGTCATTGCAAATGGTAGGATTTCATTTTCTTTAATGGCTGAGTATATCTCATCATATATATGAACCATAACTTCTTTTTTCAATTGTCTGTTTTTGGGCATTCAGGTTGCTTCCATATCTTGGTTATTGTAAATTGTGCTGCCATGAACATAGGGGTGCATAGATCTCTATGAATTCTTGTTTGGTTTTCTTTGGATAAATGCCTAGAAATGCAATTGTTGGATAAAAAGGTATATCTATTTTTAACTTTTTGAGAAACCTCCAGACTGTTTTCTATCGTGGCTGTACCAATTTGCAATCCCACATCCTTTTTTCCACATCTTTGCCAACACTTGTTCTTTGATTTCTTGATGATAGCCATTCCGACAGGTGTGAGGTGATATCTCATTGTAGTTTTAATTTGGATTTCTCTGATAATTAGTGACCTTGAGCATCTTTTTATATGTCTATTAGCCATCTATATTTCGTCTTTGGAAAAGTATCTGTTCAAGTCTTCTGCCTACTCTTTAATTGAATTGTTTAAGATTCCATTAAAAACTATTATAACTAATCAATGAATTCAGTAAAGTAGTAAATTACAAATATATATTCAGACATTTTTACATAACAATGATGAACTTTTGGAAAGAACAATTAAGAAAACAATCCCATTTATAATTGCATTTTAAATAATAAAATACCAGGGAATCAAACTAAACAAAGAGGTAAAAGACCTGATCTCATTAAATGATAAGTCACTGAAAAAAGAAATTAAAGAAGATACAAACAAATGAAAGTATATACTGTGCTTATGGGTAGGAAAAATCAACATCATTAAAATGGCCATACTACCCAAAGCAATCCATAGATTCAATGCAATCTCTATCAAAACACAATGACATTTTTCAGAGAGCTAGAATAAATAATCCTAAAATTTATGTGGAATCATAAAAGACCCCAAATAGCCACAGCAATCTTGAGAAAGAAGAACAAAGTTAGGGGTATCATACTACCTGATATCAAACTATACTATAAGGCTACAGCAATCATGGCACAGGCATAAAAACAAATACATTGATCAATTGAACATAATAGAGAGCCCAGAAATAAATTCATGCTTATGCACTTATTTAATATATGACAAAGGAGGCAAGAGTATACAATGGAGTAAAGACAGTCTTTTCAATAAATGATGTTGAGAAAGTTGGACAGATACGTGCAAAAAAACAACAAACAAAAACTGGACCACCTTCTTACGTTGTATGTATATTTTTTTAGACTTAATTCTATTGAGCACTTAAAAGACTACAATGTAGAATAAATATCTTTATATGTGCTGGAAGACCAAAAAAATTCATGTAACTCAGTTCATTGTGATATTCTTTTTATTTATAGTGATCTAGAATGGAACCGGCATTATCTCTGATGTATGCCTGTACGGTATCTGATGTACTGCTGTGCTCTTAAAAAATGCTAATGGTTTGAATTTGTTGTTACTGAAATATTTTTGCTTGTTATATTATTTATCATTAATTAAATATTTTAGATTTTTTAGATAAGCTTTTTTTTTTCTTTCCCAATATCTTTCAAGTCATAATCTCTTCAAAGGACACAGTAAATATTTGCTATTTTTTTAAAATGATTAAAATCTTCCTCAAAACAGACATTTTACTTTGTAATCAATCTAGTTTATGAAGAACAAGATGTTGAATGCTACATGACAGGCTGAACTATTACATACTTAGAAATGAACAAGCTCATATGAGAATGAGAATGTGTGTGTGTGTGTGTGTGTGTGTGTGTGTGTGTGTGTGTGTATACTCAATATTACTGTCAAGGTAAACTTTTGGTACATCAGAATGTAAATGTTGACATATAATTATATATTTTATGTTTTGTGCCTAGGTCTGTATTTCTATTCAAATTACTTGCCTGTTAGCTAATGTAGCAGTTAACATTAGAACTGATGTTGGCATTTAAGTAAAACTAAAACCTCTTGGGGAGTTTACTGTTGAGAATAAGAAAGGGTATTGATTGTGCATATACGAAATGTGAGGGTGAAGAAAAAGGCTTTGCAATGCTGACCAGCAAGGTTTTGTGTATCGCGCACAAGGGAATAAATAAATACCTAGGTGAGAGTACTTATTTTATAGCAAATTGTTAGATAAATTAGCAGTCATATACATAACACACACACACACACACATACATACACCTATATTCTTTAACTGTGAACTTTATATAGATTTCAAAATAGTTTGGTGCGAATACCTAAACTCACATCTTGTTAGCGGGACTATATAAAAATCCATTCTATGTAGTTGCATAAATGATAGAATTTACAATTGATATAATAATGGATTCTTATATTAATTTCTTAATCACTCAATTGAATACCAATAAGAAACAGGTAAAGGAAGAATTTTTATTGCACCTCAATATATTTCTGAAAGCATTAGTTTTGTCCCACATTTGACACGATGTTATTTTTGTGTCTTTCGGGGAAATTATTCACTTTTAGTCTTTTCTTATTATTATCTCCAATTAAAGTCTTCAAGAATGGTACTTTTATCAGTTGATTATATGGAGTCTCCTCTTCTTTCTATTACCTTCTTGTGTAACATTCTCAGGGATGAATGTAGCCTCACCCTCCCTAAGTCTCCTTTGCAGGATCCAGTTGTTACCTGTCCTCTCTTTACTTTGAAACTTAGTTTTGAAATGTAATGAAATGTGGAACATTTTAAAGATTTTTGAAGTGACTTTCTGCTTAGAGGCTCTTCTTATAAAAACAGACTCTCAAATATACATAGATGGGGACATTACAATACATCCTGGGAAAGCCATTAAAAAATTCCTCTCTCATGAGAAACAGCTCATGAGAATTACTATTCAGTATAATTTTATACAATATAATATAAAGCACATACGATTATAATTTCATAAAATATCAGTATCTTTATTTACTTGGTTGTTTCTAGGGGAATACATAAGATAAATTTTCCAGTGTTTTCTTACTCTTCATGTCATGAAATGTCTGACTGATTTTACACAAAGTGATATCTCTAAAACAAATGCAATGGCTCCACAGGTACTGGATGGAGCTAAAAAAAGTATGTCTCTGGCCATGAGCAAAATTCAAGAACAATTTCTACATTAATAGGTAGCTTAGCCTGCCCTTCCTCAGTAAAAAGCTTTTGTGGAGTTTTTTTTTTTTTTTTTTAATTAAAAAAGTAGTGGAAGACTCATGGACAAGAATTAGTCTGATCATGACTCTTTATAAGACAATTGTAATTTGAAATAAATTATTTTGAAGTCTTCATTGCAAATGAAAATTGGCTGTGACAAGAAACATTTGCCTTGAGCCTATTCTATCTACAAGTCCAATGAGATTATTTTCTCTATTCAGATTCAGTTATCGTTCCACACCTGTAGTATCCACCCTTTGCTTTTACTCTGCCCATCATTCCTTCTTTTCTTCATCAAGGTTGCATCTTATACTACACCCTACATCTTCTTTTCTCTCTCATGCCAATTTTTTCACATTACCTTCTTCTGTACTCTTTCCCCTGAGTGTAAATAATATAACATTAAAATTACTGATAAACCTTTTTCTGTTAAGATGATAATTCCTTTTCTAAAATTTTGAATCATAGGACATTAAAGAAGTTTCGTTTATTTGTTTACTATCATTTTTTGAAAAGTATTAATTACTAAAATTTATTTTCTGTACAAAGAGCAATCCATGTGTAGTACTGAGACATTTTTTTCCCCTCTGATTTTGAATTCTCTTAAGGAATAGCCTGTATTGAAGGAGAATGGTTTAGATCACACCAGTGTTGCACACGTCTTTCAGAGCTCGGTAAGTTCTTTCACTTATTGGAAGTATTTATTTTCCCAAGAAATATCCTCAAGAGAAAGAAGGAGAGGAATTTCAAGATCTCAGTGAAACAAGGAAATGAAGCATGTGATTGTGATCTCTGTGTGGAAATGTTAAACTGGCCACAGAATGAAGAGAGGATTCTACTCATGCTGACCGAGTCGCAGGTGAAGCTACCACTGAAATAAAGGTGATTCAGATCAAGCTGGACATGACAGGAATCCAATAAAATACATTCCCATATGTTGTAGATCCTAAGCTGTAACATATGGGCTGCCGCTCAAGGAAGCACATTCATTGATTGTACAAGACTCAGCTGCTTTTATCACATTATCTGTACAAATTATTGCAATGGCATTTGCTACAACAGATAAACCACAAACTCTCACTTAATGCAATATCTTGCTCTTATAACGTGTAAAATAGGTGTGGCATGGTCGGTGAGTGGGTGGCTCTCCTGTAAGTAGTGATCAAAAGTGGCAGGAAACTTCTATTTGTCAGTTTTTCCATCTTTAGCATGTGGCTTCTATGTTCATCAGGCTGCTCTACATGAAGACCCTGAAGAAAAAAGAGCAGTGTCAGGTTTTAGATGTGAGCCTACATCAATTTGTTAGCTCTCAGGGACAAATGGCTAAAGTTAACCTCAAAAACAATTAGGCCATAGAGTCTAGCTAAAAACACCAAAAGAAGGAAAATGGGTATGTCGAGCACCTGGTTATTCTGTGTTACAATATCTTTAACTGACTGAAAGTGTTGAAAATGGAGAGAAAAATATTATTGAACCCACACTCTTGGAAGAGCTATTTTTTCCCATAAAATTTTAGAAATAATTACTTATATAAATTATATGGATTAATGACATTAGACACATTTCATAAGATTAAGTACAACTGGCCATTAAATTGAGTGGTGAGAATTTTAGGCAAGCAGCCAACTACCCAATCAGTTAATTCAACTTTTAAACATTGTGTGTTTTGAAAGAAGCATTCAATGCTGACAAGCAGACTCTGAGGAAATGCTTCTTTGAAGCATTAGCACTTTACATAAAACAGTGTGTATGTGTGTGAGGGAGGGGCTGTGGGTTGTGGCTGTGGGATTTTGGAGCACAGATTAAGAAGAAGAGAATGCATTTATATATTTTCAAATATATAATTATTTTTATTTTGTACTTAATTTATTGCTGTGAATTTCTAGTTATTTCTCTAACGATAGAGAGAAACTGTGGAGTTGGTTGAATTTAAGGGTAAATATTGTTGTCTCATAGCATTGGCTAATGACATGAAAGTGAATACCAAAGCTGGGTAAATACATAAAAATGGTATTGTAGCCAGAATTCTCCCTCCTTCCCTTTCCTCCTATCCTTGTAGATGTCCCTAGGACCTGTGAATAGGTTACACGTCATAACAAAAAAGAGCTTTGCAGATATAATTAAGGTTACAGACCTTAAAATAGAGAAATTATCCTGGATTCTCCTCTTGGGCCCAAACTATTCTCGTGAGCCCTTAAAAGACAATGACTGTCTCCACTTACAGTGCAGAAAAACGTGTGGCAGCAGAAATACTCGGAGAAATTCACAGACTGAGAAAAACTCCACTTTTGGCACATGGAAAACACTAGAAGGAATCGGAGCAGTCTTTAAATTCATCCTTAGAGCCTCCAGGACACAATACAGCCCTGCCCAAACCTTCAATTCTGTCTCATGAAACTATAGACATCACCCTGAACCACGGTGTCCCTGGGTTTCTGAGTGGCAGAATTGTGACATAATAAATTTGTGTTGTTTATATATGCAAAGTTTGTGTTAATTTCTTATGGAAGCAATAGAAAGATAATTATGAGTTTAAGAAAGTAAGACATAGTGAGAAAGATGGAGCCTTATCTCAGGTGTCTGAAAAGATTCCAAGTATATAAGGTGATATAGAAAAGCCAGAAACACTGCTTAAATGGTTCAGTAAAAAGTTAGGTGGACATTTAATAAATGTAGTATTATAACTTCAAACAAATTTATTTAGAAATAAAAATATCATTTTTACATTTCATACAGTTTATATTTTTTTAAATTGAGGAATAAATTTTGTGCTACAAACATGAAAACAATGTCGATCTCATTGAACATCTCCACCAGAGCTCTCAGGTGCCTGGGTGCATCATTAATGAGCAGTCATATTTTAAAAGATCTTTTTCTTTTTTTGAGAAATAGGTTTCAACATTGGGTTTAAAATATTTAGTAAACTACGTTGTAAACAGATGTGCTGTCACTCAGACTTTATGGTTTCATTCACAGAGCACATGCAGAGTAGATTTAGTGTAATTCTCACAGGCTCCAGGATTTCTCGTATGGTGAATGAATATTGGCTTCAACTTCAAGTCACCAGCTGCATGAGCTCCTAGGAAGAGAGTTAGCCTGTTCCTTGAAGATTTGAAAGTAGGCATTGACTTTTCTCTAGCTATGAATATTCTAGATGGCGTATTCTTCCAATAGAAGGTTGTTGCATCTCCATAGAAAATCTGTTGTTCAGTGCACCCATCTTCATTAATTACCTTAGCTAGACCTTTTGGATAACTTGCTGCAGCTTCTACATCTGCACTTGTTGCTTCACCGTGTAATTTTATATTATGAAGATGGCTTCTTTCCTTAAAACTCATGAACCAGCCTCTGCTAGCTTCAAACTTTTCCTCAGCAGCTTTTTCATCTTTCTCTCCCTTCGCAGAATTGAAAAGAGCTAGGACCTTGGTCTGGATTAGGCTTCAATTTAAGGAAATGTTGTGGCTAGTTTGATCTTCTACCCAGACCACTAAACTTTCTCCATATCAGCAATTAGGCTACTTTGCTTTCTTATCATGTATGTTCACTGGAGTAGCACTTTTAATTTACTTCAAGAACTTTTGCTTTGCATTCACAACTTTCACTGGTGCAAGAGGCCTTGCTTTCAGCCTATCTCAGCTTTTGACATGCCTTTCTCATCAAGCTTAATCATTTCTAGCTTTTAATTTAAAGTGAGAGTCTTGAGACTCTTCCTTTCAACTGAACACTTAGAAGTTATTTTAGGCTTATTAACTGGCCTTTTAAGTTCATTTCAATACCGTTGTGTCTCAGAGAATAGGGAAGCCCAAGAAAAGGGAGAGAGATAGGGTAACAGCCAGGTGGTAGAGCAATCAGAACACACACAACATGCATTAAATTTACCATTTTACATGGGCCTGGTTCATGATGTCCCCAAACAATTGCACAGTAACATCAAAGATATATGGATTACAAATTGCCATAACAAAAATAATAATGATGAAAATTTTGTACTATTGTGAAAATTACCAAAATGTGCCACTGAGACAGGAAGTGAGCAAGTGCTCTTGGAAAAATGGTGCCCATGGACTTGCTTAACACAGGGTTGTCACAAACCTTTGATGTGTAAGAAACACAATACCTGCGAAGTGCAATAACAAAAAGTGGAATCAAACAAGGTATGCTCGCAAATTACCCTTTCTTGTTTGAGGATACTGGTATAAAGTTACCACTTTGCCTTTTTTCCCCTGCAAATCATGTTGTAACAAAGAACAAGAAAAGAGAAAAAAACAAACAAACTTATTTTGATGAAACTGGAAGTAACTTTAAACTCTAAATGCCATATTTAAAAGGAAAGAAAGAATGATAACAACAACAACAATGAACAGTAGAAATCAGAAAGAGCTCTAAGTGAGATGAACCCTAGAAGATGTCAGAACTCATCATCAGAGGTAACCTAAAGCAAACACTTCATTGTCACAAGCAGCGCCTGAGGTGCAAAACTCAAATGCTTGCAGCAGCAAAATATGGTAGGTTGCAATAATTACAGAAGTTCCTTGTTCTCTTTGTTTCTAAACACCAACAGGGCAGGCCATAGCAAAGATTTATGCAAGTAAGTCATAATTCTTGGAGACTGCCTGCTCTGTGGCCGTGGAGCTAAATAAGACTTCAGATAAGTATTCTCTGGTTGAGTATGCTCTTAGGTGGAGAAAAATGATGTCCAACCAAACTTTCATACAATAGCACATGTGAAAAATTCATGTTTCAAAGATATTGATGGGGACAGGTTGTACATATATAAAAGTATCATAAGAATATAAAGAAAATCTGAAATATAAAAAACCAGCTATAAGTAAATAACCCTGAAAAAATATGATTTGTGTGTATATATCTATCTATATCTATATCTATATCTATCTATCTATCTATCTATCTATCTATCTATCTATCTATCTATATCATCTGCCTACCTATTCATCCATCCATCTCTAATGCAGATAAAATTCTGAACCAAATATCTATAATCTAAAATAATAACAGTGGAATGGATCAATTGTGTATCTATAATTTTAGATAGAAACAAGTGACGGTGTGGAACCAGGTTGATGTTGCCATAATGTAACCACCTTTCAGTAAATAAGCTTGATTTTAATGTTATCTATCATTGTGACTATTATTTAAAGATACTCTTTAATTCCGACATATGATTTGAGAGATTAATTTTATTTTATTATATTTCTGCTTTGAATGAAATGAGCTACATAAATTCATATATTATAAGCAAAGACATCTTTTAAATGTTTAAAATCAAAGCTTCAGAATTATATTCTTTTGTTATTGATTTATTTAACATCTTGACATAATGGAGAAATTCAGAAATACAACTGATAAAACTATAAATCTGAGATAGTCTATCGTTGCTATGAAGTATTTTGATAAACCTTGCCTCCTCCCATCCTTGAAAAAAAAGCATGAAAGTATATTAAAACTAAAATAACTCTGGCTAATACCCATTAGTTTCAACCTAGTTTCACATAGTATTTAGAAGTTGTCCCAGTTAAATCCATCAAAACACAAACCCTGCTAGGACAGGCGAATTTTGTCCCTAGGGGCCCTTTCTTATAATTGCAGACCCATCAGATTTTCAAGTCATATGAAAAGTCAATATGGAATCTCCAGGGAAGCTAGTTCTTTCCCAACTTTTCTATTTCTCTATTACTATGTTCACCTCATTTCAACTCTCATTCAAATTTTAACAACTGCAGGAGTAGGCTTATTTTAGAGCCTCTTGACATACATTTTTACCTGGTAGAAGATTCCAATACCCTTAGGAACCATATCAAAAATGCCCCACTTAAAAAGAATTTGCTGAAGTGCATTTATGAACTCAATCTCCATGCATTCAGCAGTACAAGTCTATAATTTTCCTCAAATGAAGCTTGGCCTTTGAGCATAGTTATACTTTGTATCAAAGTCATATGCAATTATAAAAATGTATGAAAAAAAAATCAGCACCCTTTAGGCAGCTGTTCTGATCGTAGAGGTCAAAGAAACGCCAAAGACTATTTCTTCCATGCCTTGCCTCCAGTCAGAGCTGTATTACAACCACCCAGAAAGATTATTTTCTCTTTTAAAAAAAATTTCCAATTATTCTCCATAGAAATACATGAAAACACTTAATATCTTAATATCATTTTCTCATGATGTTAAGAAAAAAAAAGGGTGTTGAGCAAGAAAGTATATGGCTGCTGATTATACATTGGGATCAGGAAAACCTTTTTACAATGAATAGCAAGAGACCATAATTACTAAAGAAGGGCACATTAGTTTTACTATCCTGCAAAAGCAGGTAACTAGTATGTGGCAAATTATAATCCATGAATATTTTATTTCCCTTAGGTATTTCTTTCCTGTAACATGGCAGAGAGTATATCAAGAAATGACTTCTAAAAATGCAAATTCCTCTTTTGGATGCTTAACTCCGTTGTTAATGCGATGAGCACTTTTTTAAGTCTTTAGCTATTGTCAGAAAAAAAGAAAAAAGAAAAAAGAAAGAAAAGGGAAAAAAAAGAAAAAAAAATTCTGCTAAAAGAAACCAAGCTGAATTTCAATTCTAATAGCCTTTGGAAATCAAAACTTCTGTAGATATTTGGTCATGTTCTATAATAAAACTGAAAAATAATCAGCTGAAAAACTATTAAAATTTCAGATTACCTACAGAGATATAAATTATGAGATTTTATGTAATGTTATTTTATGGTAAATTTATAGAAGTTACATATTTTGCCCTTGTATTTTTAAATTAGCTATGGCAACCATAATTATACTTTATTATTTTATATTTTATTATTTTTGTGATAAAATCTTGCTAAGTATAAATATAGTACCTGAATTAGAGCCATATATAAAGATTTATGGAGAAATTTATTTATGCATATGATCTAAGACTGATTATAAACAAAATAACCCTGATTATAAGAATACTATTTTACTCTCTTTTAAAGATCTCTTCTACATAGACAAAAATAAAAACAAAAACAAAACAAACAAAAACACATCCCTGAAATAAAATGCCAAGGGTCAGAACTAACCAATGGAAATACATATAGTAGCAGTGTCTCATTTCCTCCTAGAGAATTCAGAACAAGTGCTACATTCTGTATTCGATCTAGCCCATTTATCAATGCATTCAAAATTATCTTAACAAGCATCTGCAGTGTATAACAAATTTTGATAGGCTTCGCAGGTATCTTTGTAAAAAAGAAAACTATAGTCCAAGTGACTAATATAATGCTTAAAACACAATGGATATGAAATAAAAATATTTAAGAAATGAAATTGATGTGCCTATTAATAGTGTACTTTCTCTAAAATGTCAACTCATAATATCTTGTTTTTACCCTCAAAATGGGTCAAATAGTCATTTCCAGTCCCAATTTATTATGAAACATTGCCATAGTTTATTCTATCTTGTTTAAATTTTATTTAAACTTTTGTACTTTGAGAAATATTCATTCGTTTATCATTTATATATGCTTGTTAAGAACCTGAATTTCTCAATGTTTATTTGGGTACAAACTTCCTCAAAATGGCTCCTCCTTTTTTGTTGTTGTTGAAATATATATGCTTATGTATCAATAAAACTACATTTCAAAAGTTTAAAATTTCAAATTCGTTGTTAGATGCACATTTCTGTCTAGTTATTTCAAAAAAAAATTTTGGAAGGTTGACAATGTCTATGATTTTTAATTTCGAATGCAAAGCTCATTTTGACTTTTCACAAATATTCTATTTGTTCCTCTATTCTCTTTCTTAATTTCATTTTGAATATATTCATTGATGTTCAGCATATGGAAGTAAAGATGTAATCTGGTAAATGGTATAACAGAGGTACAATCTTTTTCTCCATAGTTAGGAGACAATATGCTCACCGGGTTATGAGATTTTTGTTATGAGATGATATTTTCAGGGGAACAAAAAAAATAAATAAATAAAAATAATACAAATTGGAAGTTTTCAAAGATGCTTGAGGAGAATAGTCACTGTTAAAATCTCCCAAATCGTCTTTTAAAAAATAGAGAAAATAAAACTAAACACATATCTTCACTATAACTGGAAGTCAAAGAATGTCGAAAACATAAAAATTGCACTGCAAGAAAAAAATAGAGAAAGATAAAGAGAGGGAACAAAATTTAGGATTTTTGCCCAAAAAAATTAAAATCATAAAAATTTAAGGAACTTAATATCTCCCTATAATTCCTCCATTAAAAACCAAAATTTAGTAAAGAAATCAAAATTATTAATCTGAAAGCAGAGGATGTTCCACTTCAAAAATATGCTCAAACAAGAATCTGTAGATATAATAAAATGTTAGAAATCAGAACTTAAGAAAAAAACTAAGAACAAATTGATTAAACCAAGGTAAAAATAAAATTAAAAATTATTGAATTTATTAAAAATAAGAGACAAAAAGAACATTATATATAAATGAAGCTTCGGTTACAAGATGCCCAAAGAAGAATAGATTAGAATGAAAACTTAATAAGAAATATTGCAGAAAATTAAGAATATGAACAAAAAATTAAAACTAAGAAAATAAAATTTTAAAAATTGGTAAAAACTTATGGATAAAAGAGGAAAGAACAGGAATTAATAGCATTCAAAAATAACAATAATCAATACCACATATTTCAGTGTATATTTTATCTAGAAAAATGATCCAACATAAACTTCTTTTAAAATATTTTTATAAAAATAAAAAATTAAAATATTTGAACTAAACTTCCATTTCAATAAGCTAGGAAAGTAAAACAACAAACCAAAAAAACAGAAAGAAGGAAAATATAAAAATGAGAAAGGCAAAGTACAATTAACAAAATAAAATGTAACAAGGTGAAATATGTGTTAAATAGATTTTTTTTAAATATAAAATCCTCATTGTTTTGAATACCGTAAGACCTAGATTAAATAAGTAATTGAGAAATTGAGATTACCTTATTAGAAACACAAAGTAGTTTAAATTGACAAATATCTGTATTGGAATGGAGAACATTTTAAAGACACTGTTCTACAAAAAACACCAAGCCAAATGATTTCAAAATGAAATCCAAAATGTTTTCACGTTTTTTTAGAACTGTGATGGTTAATTTTATGTCAATTTGACTGACCACGGGGTGCCTAGATAGTTGGTCAAATATCGTTCTGAGTGTTTCTTTGAGGATATTTTTGGATGAGATTAACATTTACATGGGTAGACTGAGTAAAGCAATTTGCCCTACCTAATGTGGGAGGGTTACTTTCAATCAGATGAAAGCCTGAATAGAATAAAAGGTCTAACCCTCCCCTATGTAAGATAATTTTTCCTTCCTGACTGCCTTTGAACTAGGACATCAGCATTTTTCCTGCTGAAACATCAGCCCTTACTTGGTCTGAAGCCTGTCCAGTTTTAAACTGGAACTATACCATCAGCAGTCCTGATTCTCAAGTCTTCTTCTAAGTTAGACTTTAGATGAAAATGACACTATCAGCTCTCCTGGATCTCCAACTTGCCAACTCTCCCTGATTATCTTTGGACTTTTCAGCCTCCATATTCACATGTGCCGATTCTTCATAATAAATCACTTTCTTTATGTATCTATATCTTATCGGTTCTGTTGCTCTGGAGAACCCTAACTGACATAAGGATATAGAAGAGTAAGGAAATGCTTTAAAGATTATTTTTATAAAGCAAGTATAATGTTGATAACTAACTCATATAAAAATAGTGCAAAAATGTAATTTACACAATAATATCATTTCTGGAATGAAGATATAAAAGCATAAAATACTTTTTAGCAGCTCAAATCCAACAATGTCAAGATGTACTACAGGGACCAGACTATTAAAATAAAGGTTATAGTATATCCTAATCCATGGACTATAATAATAATCCACAAATCCATATTGATAAAAACAAACAAACAAATAAATAAATCGTCTTTAGAGTAGAATGCTAAGAAATTTGCAATAAATTATTGATTGAGAAAATCACCTTTTAGCAACTATTACAATAATAGTAATAAATTCAGGCAAGATTCATCTATCAATAAACACTAAAACTATTAGGCAACTACTTGCAAATTGTGATCCTGGATTGGATTTTAAATCAGACACTTTTTTTTTTTCTGTCAGGGAGAGATGATATTGACACCATAGGAAAAATATTAATAAGAAGTATATATTCTAAAATCGTATTAATTTTTTGATAATCTAATTTTGATCATTGGTTTGTAGATTATGGATGAGAATATTCTCATTTTTAAGGAACATGATATTGAAGTACTTAGAGGTAAAAGTAACATTATATATGTAACTTACTCTCAAATGCTTCAGAAATTAATATTTATAAGAAATGGCAAAGCAAACATAGTAAAATATTTGGAATCTGTATGATCTCTTCTTTGTTTGAAATTTTTCTGAAAATTTGATATTATTTCAAAATAAAATATTTAAAAATAGAGATCTCCTTTTAATAAAATTAGATTTTCAATATTCATTTGAAAAGTTGATTAAAATACTGTGATTTGTATCTTTCTGGTGTGATGCTCTTATTAGAGAGCTCATCTTCCACAGAATATATAGTGACTAACATTGAAACATTGGAATTATATGAAATAAGCAGAAGTGCTATTTTAATATTCAAATTTCATGACATTCATGATGGCTGAAAATAGTGGCAATAATCCAACTGTCATGAACTCTCTTGCAAAATATAAAGCTATGTGTACCCCACAACTAGAATTTAGCAGTCACTTTGAAGTACAATATGAAAATAGTGATGTCAAAGATATGAGCTCTCCCGGGATTTTTTTTTTTTTAACCACTGGGCACAGAGTACAAAACGCAAAAAGATTTAACAGAAAGCAACAGTCTTCGTTAGAATTTCACTGGGTTAGAGAGACCAAAACTGTGTAGGGCTATAAGGAAGACAGGACTTTAGAGCAAACATCTCAAATGAAAGTGAACTTCAGAAAAGCACACCCTCTACTCTACACTTAACTTCCTTCCAAGTGCTGTGATGCTTCTCATGTGCACTTGTCCAGGGTAAGAAATTGCCATGAAAAATAAAAATAAAAGAAGAAAGAAAGCAGCTGCTAAAGAGCTTTTTAAAAAATCTAAATAGCATTATTTTACAAGGATTAAAAAAATGGGAAAAGCCCAAATATTCATCAACTACTGTGTATATATATTAGAATATTGTATGTATGTATATATATATATATAGTAGAATATTACAGTGCAATAGAATAGAACAAATTGCAATAATAATGACAAATATCATTGATAGATTGCTGAGTGAAAAAGACCAGACATGATAGGAAAATGTTTATAGAATGTTCATGAACAGACAAAAATCAATCAATGGTGATAGAAATCAGAAAAGTCTGTTCCTTTGTGGTGTGTATAATATCTGTAATGAGACACATAGGGGAGGGAGCATGTCAGGAGTATTGGTAACATGTTATATCTTGATCTGGATGGTTGTTCTATCTTAATCTGGGTGGTTGTTTACTTTGTAAAAAATATTTGAACTCTATACTTAAATTTGTCTTTTTTTGTATGTGTTATACATACAAAAACAAAAGAAACAAACCATTATTTCCTATATACAGAACACTGTTAATTTAATTAATGATGACTATGTAATCGAGATTCATTATTTATAGTATTATCTGTGAAATAAGTGATATTTAATTAATGATGAAAATATGATATCTAAGAGTAGCCATTTCATTAACATAGTGCAGAACAAAAGATAAATGATTGAAAAAGAAATTCCCGAGAGGGTCGATTTACTTAGATAGACTTGTCAAGTTGTATTTTATTTTAAACGAGAAGGACTAGGGTAAATACCAAAATCAAAATATAGCCTGTGGATATAACATGCTTCTACACACCAGATGCACTCAGCCTTAACTCGGATTTTGACATGTTTACAATTTTTCAAACTTTCATTAAGCACAGAGGAACATCCTACCTCTCCCAAATATTGTTTGATGATGGCGTGATTTCAAATATTGAACAACAGCAGCCAGTCATTAACCAATCAGAATGGATGCCAGTGATAATCAACTGGTATGGCTCCATACAAGGATCCTGGGTAAATATCAGCCAGGCCAGGTGTCTGGCTAGTAGGCTTGCAAAAATAAATATTGGTCATGTGACCTGTGTTTACAGTAGGAACCTGAGGACTTATGAATTAATTACTTGTGTAAAACAAAAAGAAAAGAAATTCCATATATATCATATTTAAGTAACATTCAAGATTATAATCTAAGCATATATTATCTCAAATTAACATTACAATAACAAATGAGTAAAATAAAGCTTTCTGTCTATTTAATATTAAGTGAGTTTCCCTTTGTAGATTTTTATTTTAAATGTTTTTATTGCTCCAAAATTATTCCAATGTTCTTTAATGGAATATATTTAAGTGTTGAAAAATCTCAGAGAAGTAATATCTCTTGGAGCATATTACCTGTGCCTGTCAGTTCAAATCATAATCTGCTTATCTAAGTAAACCAACTCACCCAATAATAGGCTAATAACAATATAGATAGCTACCAACACTTCAGCAATCTACTTAGGAATTTCCAGGACAATCTTTGTTTCTCTCCCATCTATTAGAAGCCCCCTTAAGTTTTCTTTTATTTGTCATATGAATTTGATAACTGGGCTTGAATGCAATAGCTCACTTAAATAATTTATTCTCTCTGTTTTTAGTGGACTCTGCCTTGTCTGGTAGGTGAGTTTGCAAGTTGGCCCCCATAGAGCCCTCTCCTAAGAAGAATCCATTTTGACTTGTGCGTGGCACACACCCAGTCTATTATTCCTTCTACTCTGTCTGTCCTTTTACACATCCTTAACTACTTTTCACAAATATTTGAAAGCTCCAGTTTGCAAATTTAAATATAGGTAATTTAATTTTTAGCTATGTACAAGATGTATAAAGAAATATTATTGTAACAAAGTAATGGCTATAAATCTCTAAAATTTTGTAAAATAATAAAACTCAAGTTTCTAAAAGTGTGATACAAATGTACTGTGCATGAAGATTTTATATGGTAATTTGATGTGCTAGAAAGTGTAAAAACAGCAATATATATATATAACTTTACTTTTTAACAACTTTGAAAACAATGATATGTTAGCTATTGTAAATATTCAGCAATTAACAAAATAATCAAGTTTTCTCCATCTTCAAATTTTGAGAACCTTGGGAAATTCTTTAGATTGCCTAAGTCCTACAAAAAATCATAACAAGGAAGTTTGACCTGATTTATTATTTTTTTCTTTTGACAAGTTTTTATGAAACAAACATAAAAAATCAAAAACATTTCATAAACCATATACCAAAGTGATGCTGATAGAACTATAGAGTCAATAAGAGATCCTGACATAGAAATACACCAGATTAGTCTATTCTTTTTTTAATATAATAATTAGTAGTAACTAAGTTCAAAGAAGTAAGACAGCATTACAATGTACAAATTAGCAAAGAATAAACTCCCTGATTTTAAATACTGTGCTTTGAGGCTTTGTTGATTATACATATCTTGCATTAATTAATTCATGTAAATCAAATTTATTGAGAACTTATCAGGTATTATACACCAAAAGGAGAGATGATGTTTATGACTTTTAAGACTATTGGAAAAGCAAGAAAATATCTGGTCATTCACACAGCTTTTGAAAGCAACTTTCAAACAATTTATACTGCCTTGCTAAAAGTATACATATGTGTATCTTAGGAGAGTATATACTAAAACTTTATTTTACCAAAGTAGAAATGCACAAAAGTAAATTAAGAGGATAAGAATTTTTGTAAAAAGTTAGCTATCTTGATAATCTCATTATTCATTTGAGCTTTTTAACTGATATATATGTATTGCTTTCTATTAGCCAGACATAGCATTGGACATGGCAGCGGGACCAATTAAAGAAACACGGTAATTTTTCCCTTCCAGAATTTGCATTGTAGAGTGAAATAGGGTGGGATTAGGTGATTAATTCCAGGGGTGGAGATTCAACCAATGATTTAAGCTTCATGTCTAGTTAGGTCTATGTGTAAGCAGTTGCCAGACTCTCCCAAGAGAAGTCTTTCATTATTTTTCACTTTTGTTTCTTTAACTCTTATCCACTATGTGGAAGGTTCAAATGCACTCATAACTGGTAGAGCCCCTTCACTATTTTATGTCATTGTCCCTTATTTATTCCACTCTGAAAGTCTGAGATAGTTCTAGCTAAAGAAATTTGACAAAAGCGTATTCTTTATCTCAGGTTAGATAGTTACAGATTGTTGTTAATAACTAAAGAATAGTGAGACCCAAGATTCATATACTTACTTAATACAAAGAACAGAAAATTAGCAAATTTATCTTGCTTATTTCTAGATCTCAAGATTCTTTTAGACCATGAGAAAAAGTTGCTTAAGCTGAAATCAAAATCAATCACATTAAAAGTTGTGGCTCATTTTTATCCACTGTAGTATGATTTACATCTATGTTAGTGTCTGATTATACTAGGACTGCTGTAACTAATTTAACTAACATTTTATGTTAGTACTAGTTATCCTAATGAGTTTGCCGATTTGAAGTACTTTGCAACATATTATATTTCCTTTGTCTAATGGCAAAGCAAAAGTGTAAATAAATTAATAGATTATTGATAGATATTTTTATTAAATCATAAATATATAAGAATTAAAGATATTTTAAAAAGAAAAAAAGCTGAATTTACTTTTTGCTTCAATTCTCAACATTATAAAAAGTACATATTTTTTAAAATTTTGGTTCAATGCCAGAAATGTGATTAGAAAATAGCAAGGGTGAAGATAAAGTAGGAAAATTAAGTCTCTGAGGAACTGAATGGCAAAGATCTTTGATAATTAGAATAAAAGCCTTTCCTAGAGGACAGTTCGAATCCAGCCGATTTAGCAGAAGCCTAAAGTGCTTGATATGATGACGAATGTTCAATATGATTCATGAAACAAGGATAGCCAAGTGACCCTCTCTCGGGTCATCAGTTATCATATCTTCAAATCTATGGTAGCATTCTGCAAACTCATTATCTAGCTCTAAAAATGTTGGCAAGTATTAAAATAGCAATGGAGAGTGACCCATTAGATATAGCACAAAAATAAAGTGTTAGGGAAGTATTAGCTATTCTTTTCTCTCTTTTTTTGCCTCCAAGTTGAATATGGCCTACTGATTTTGAAAGTAAACTCTATTTTGAGGGCCACAATGTAACAGAGAAAAATGCTACTTCCCTCAGTTCCCCAAATATAATGTGTCTATTAATTTAAACTTTATTGCTAACCTCATAGCTTACTCCTTAAATACCATTAATATTATTTCAGTCAAGACAGTGTTATAGTTCATGCTTTGAAGCAGGGTCCCCTAGCCCCCCCCCCACCCCCGCAAGGAGGGAACCAGCACGCAAGCTAGCAAACTTCAACTGTATTTGCAGCTGCTCCTCAGTTATAATTAACTTTTATAAAGTTAATTATAAAAGCTGCTGCAGAACATTGGTGCTGAAATACATACAAGAGATTATGTTATAAATCAGGGGCTATGACTTGAACCAAGATTTGGTTGCCATATCTTCATTTTCTAATATAATTTTTGGGGAGATATTCTGTGATGCCATTACGAAACCTAATACTAGACAAGGCCCCCAAAGGGGCCAGGTAAAAGGAAATTCCTCATTATTAGTCAGAAAATATGAGATCCCAGAAATAAAAATAATAAATTAAAAACAAAGAAATTGAACTTATCGATCTTAAAATTAAGATGATACAATAATTTAAAGGGATTTGAATAGAAGTATAGTGTATAGCAAAAAGTCTAATAACAAAGTACATCCATAAAATAAAGTTGTTTAAACAAAGAATAAAATAAAGAAGATTCTTATATAATCAGGGAAGATTTGTAACCCGAACTAATCGAAAAAGACAAAGATATATACAAAAATAACGAATTAGAAATACACATATGGCTGGCTGGGTACCAGCACTGCCACAAAGTATACTGAATATCAATCTGGCAGAGTGTGTGTGTGTGTGTGTGTGTGTGTGTGTGTGTGCGCGCGCGCGCACGCGCGTGCGGGGGGGGGGGAGGTGAGGTGGGGTGGGGTGAGGACGGGAGAGGGTCTCTGCAGGGAGAACGTCTGTGGGATGAGGGGGGCGGAGGTATGACAATAAGAAAAAAGCACAGTAAACAGTTTATTATTAAGTGCTCTTTTTTTCATCTAATATTTAGTAAATCTGTTAACATAATAATCATTTGCTATCGAAAAGGTTTCAAGAAAGTGAAGGCAGGAAAAAATAAATCTAGCAGAGTAATCTCAGACATAAAAAACATAAATGCTTGGCATAATAGTCACATCAATGCATCCCCAAATTACTGTGGCAAATAAAATTTAAAAGAAAAGATATTGTTGGGCTCTATCGTTTCTTTGATAAGATGAAGATTTATTTAATAAAGATTTGAAAAACACCAGAAGTGTTTGTCTTATATGAAACATGTACTTCCACTATACATTCCGATTGAAAAATAAATGAAGAAAAGAGAGGCATTTTTAAACCACTGGGGTAGATATTTATAAATGATACACAATGACGTTTCAAAATGAGCAAAAATGAAGTATGAGAAAAGAAAAATAGAAAGGAAAATGAGAACGGCAGGGAATAATGAAAACATTCTGTCCTGAACCAACGTTTAGTGTAGCAACAATTAGCTTAGTAATAAAATATTTTGTAAATGTGCTAGTGTGAACTTAGAAATAGGGAAACATATCATTTCTAATTGATTTTTTTTCTTGTCATTTAACGGAAAGAAAATAGCACCCCTTTTAACTAGGAGCTCATTCATTTCAGTGATGGCTTTAATGATAGTTAATCATGACAATGGCAGTGGCTGATGTAACTACTCATGATTACTTCTGCCTTGTTTTTGTGTATATTTAAAGCAAAAGACGGCTTTTTTCCAGATACTTCAATTCTTTCTGCTCTATTT
Source organism: Rousettus aegyptiacus (assembly GCF_014176215.1). NCBI lineage: Eukaryota > Metazoa > Chordata > Mammalia > Chiroptera > Pteropodidae > Rousettus > Rousettus aegyptiacus. Next base: position 16,812,113 of record NW_023416285.1, read on the forward strand.
CCTTTCCTAAGTTAAAATGCATTTAACACAGACATATCTATTCTACCTATCTACATATTAAAGAACACAGTTTGCGAGATGTTAAGTACATTTTTTTTTTAGTCAAAAAGATATAGTTATTAGTAAATTCTAAGATTTCACAAAAGTCTATTTTTCTTACCAGCATATTTCCACACGCTTTTAACCTCTGACCACATGCGAACAGACAAATGAGAAAAGAGAAAGGGAGAGGGGAGGATATAAATTTTGGTTGGTATAAAAAAGTATTGTTTCTTATTAGATATGTCTATATGATGATTACTTTTTCTAACTTATTTTTTAATCATTCAAAGCAAAAACATAAGGCATTTCTAATTAGCTAGTTTAAACAAAGAACATAAAAATCTATGAATGATCATAGAATTAAAAAAAAAAAATAGACAAACACACCAATAACCAGTAGCAGTGAATTAATGATCCAGGAAAGCTACTTCCATACATACTCAAAGGGAGTAGTACTGATTTTTAAAAATTTGACTTTGTGATTCAAGCTGAAAAAAATGTTAAACTTTAAGTATTTGTACAGTTACTTTCCCAAATGTGTCCTCATGAAAGTCGTCTGAAATGTGATATATCCTTTAATTAATAAAATGGATATTAAAACAAGTTATTTATTTATGATTCTGAATATGGGAGAAGAAACTGAGATCATTTCCCTATTCAGACAGCCATATTCTATAAATGTTTTATTTCAATGGACTTAATTCTCACTATGAAGAAAATAATTTAACTTCCATTAAATTATTTAATTTTTCTTCTAAATTTTCTCCCCTCCACCTCCACTCTCAGTGAGAAACTTAGATAAATCATTTGTCTTTGAGAAGGCCTCTTCTAACTAAAGTGAGAGTGACTGAGTCTAGAGTAATAAGTATTAGAAATGTACCACATGAAAGTATAAGGTGTGACAGGTGAAATATAAATATATAAGTTATGTGTACCCAGAGATTAATGTTTAATTTATAAAGGAATTTCTTGATGTATTTTTTTGATAATTCTTTTTATAATGACTTTTCTGTGTTCATACTAATTCTATCTTTAAAGCCTCTGAGGGTGCTAGATCTATAAAATAACTAGAATGTTCTTCTCATATACTTCACCTACAATTAGAGTTGAAAGAATTTAAAGAATCTTTGAGAGAAAAATGTGGTTAAATGTTAGGACAACACTTGTAGTTCTTGGACACATGTATAAACATATCTCAGAAATTTTTGTCTTTATTTCCATTCTCTCCACTGCCAATTATTTAGCCAATATTTTAATTGGTTTTCTACCATGCTAAGTAACACATGGTGGAAAACAAAATATTCTTTAGGTTAAATAAAATGCTAGACAGTTTTGTATTGCGAGTTCCAAAAGATAGAACCTGATATATTGCACCACATAAATTTACAAATGAGTTTGACATTAATAACAATACTGACACATTCTTAAATAAATGCAATCAAAGATAATTTCTATACACTAAAAAAACATTCAAAATGTTTTTTCTTATTTTGTAATTCCCAACATATTTAAATTTTTTTCTATCAGCTCACAAAGTATAATTTGAAGCTATTGTACTTCTATTATTTATTTCTTATTTTCTTATAATAAATATCATGTTCTTAATGTCTGTGACTTTGTGCTCTGTTGGTAAATATTCTTTAATATTTGCACTATGTACTTTTTTTTCGCAACAGATAATATATCTGTAGTTAGAAAGCTTAAAATAAGCTTGAATAACATGTAATAGGCATTCTCATATATAATTAATTCGAGTGGATCATATATATATAAAAAAAAGGGATTGGTATTCAATTGACAATACCTGGGAATTATGTGGATGATATGTGAAATAAGCTCGAACAACTGTTATTCACCAAGTGATATAAAGAAAAAAGGTATCTAATTTGACATCGAATTGCAAAGTTGTTTCATGAACATGAAGAGTTAAAACTCAGACATGAAGAGAAAAGATTTATATAAAAAACAAAAAGATTTAGAATACAAAAAGGTAAACTTGAAAATATAGAGGTGTGTGTTTGAATGAAGGCTGAGGGGCCGCACATGGATGGAGCCAGAAGGTCAACAGCTTTGAAGGCTGTAGTTAGATACTATTATTTGATCCAGGGACGCTAAAAAAGCACTAAAAAGCCTGAGTAAAGGAATACATGGTTAGAGCCTTGAAAGAGGTTTAGATGTAGAACAGAGAGAGAACACTGTGGATTGGTCATGTTTGAATTGATCAAGAGCAAGAGTCAGAATTTAGCAGTGGACATAAAATGGATAAATTAAAGCAAGGAATGAAAATGCAGAGAAAAAATAAGGTTAAAATAACTTCTGAAATAACACATCCTAGGGGACAGAAAAGAAGAAAGGATGTCAAAATTGTTACATTCTTTTCAATACGTGCATTTGTGTCACCACCTATACTAGTTATCCAAGGCAGAATGTTATTGGGTAAAATCATGTGAGATTTTCCATGTCATGACTGATTTTTATCCCAAATATTTTGATAATAACTCTCTTAACTTAAGCAAATTAATTAATTTCTCTCAATCAGAATTTCCTTATCTATTAAATGTCAGTGATGTTATAGTTGATATTACATATCTCAATATGTTGTTGTAAGATATAATTGAGAAGTTGAATTTGATATCTTTTGCCAATTAAAAATGATATCAAAAATATTAGAATTGTTATAAAAAGCTCAAATTCTTCTGGGTTAGAGAAAATCAGGAATTGGTATGTACACATATTTATTTGTTTTGATTAATTTACATACATTTTATATATAATTGAGGTTTTATTTTTTATTTATATCATAATATATTATTAGTTTTATTTATAAACATTTATAAATATAGATGATGAAATTATCCAATTCTATTAAAGCATAGCCAATAGACATTTCTATCAGAAATGAAATCACCAACCCAAATTCAACCATGACATAAAACGTGTCATGATAAAGATAAAATACTACTTTTGAAGTCATTTATAAGCTTTTTTTTTTATTTTATTACATTTTACTTATTTTCTTAAAAAAAAAATTCCTTAGAGAAAACATCAATACATGAAGCTCGTTGGTAAAAGCAGGAGTGGACAGTCAGCACCCAATCTGTTCCTTTGTCTCCAGGCCCCATCTCACTGGGACTCGGCCCTCAGGACGAGAAAGTCCTTCGTGGTATTAGAAGAACACCTCACCAATATTTAAGATGATATTAATCTGCAGCCTGTATGTACTTCCCCACTTCTCCCCAATTAAGTTTTGGGTTATTGCCTTACTGGACCTAGTTCTGTTCTATTATACTCATCAACTTAGTCTATAATAAACCAGATCATTTAACATGGATGCATTCTCTGCCTCAATCTTAACTGAGAAAATATGGTTCTGGATGATTTGATTGTGTAGTAGGTACATATGTAATGGGAGGAGTCAACTGGGAGTTATTTTCTACTCCCTAAATCCTCCCCAAATCTCCCAACACTGTGAATATGGTAAGGACCCCACCACTCTCTTTGTCCTTTTTTTCCCAGTCTCAGTCTTGCATTATCAGACCTGAATCTGAAAGCAGAAACATAAGCTTATGTTATATAAAAAGGGATTGAATAGTGATCCTGAAACCATACAACCAATTGAAGAGATTTTTGTTATGTCATGCATCTAAAATATAAAAAAGAGACACCATAAAATAAAGAAGATCGATAAGTCAACTGAATACAGATCATGAGAGTAAAGATAATAAGAGATGGTACTAGTGTTAAATCTGAAAAGAACACAGTTATTCATAGATATCAAAGAATAAAGACATCAATAAAAATATTAATTAAAAACTTTACACACACACACATCCACTATAGATAATTATATAGGAATTTGGCACCAAACCTAGAAGGAAGCAGGTCATTTCAATTTATATAAACCCTTCCAGAGAGAATAATAATTGACAAACCAATAATTATATTTAATTTAACCTAATTATTTAAAACTTAATAATTGGAAAACTGTATGATGTCAGCAGCATTGCCTTGATATCAAAACTAGAGAAGGACAGATTATAAATATAGATCCATTTACTATACCAATACACATCTGAATATCATAGCCAACGTTTTACTCACAGAGGATCTACATGAATACATTTTGTAAACAAAAAATTGCTTCTAAATGTATATTGAGTATAACTTCAATGTAAAATAAAATATTTTGTTATTTTTTAAAATTTTCTTATTATTTTCTTATAATTCCTATGCCATAACAGGAGACTGATTAAAATTTATGACTGATATAAAGCATAAATACAATTTGACTACAGAGAAAGGTAATAAGACCTCATATGAGAGAATAAACAATTAATAACATCATTATTGATGTTTAAGTGTTATTAATAACTATTTAATTTTTTTGTGAATTCATAGAGAGCAAGATCACAGCAATGTTTACAATAAACGTAAATTTTTCAATGCCATAGCTTTTGGTCTCTAAATATGTTCTTTCGATTATTGCTAAGAATATCATAAGAGCCAGAATTATTATTTCAGGGAAAATTGCTGTTTGTTATGCAAGTCTGTTTAACCAATGGAGAGCATTATTTTAGTCATGCATAAAAATAATGAAATAATTTGAGATCAAAAGCATTTTAGATTCAATAAAATGCAACTGGTGCTGGATTGCCATTACCAATGTAACAGCAAAGATGCTGGGCTACATTAGAAAGGCAGGATGCATTTTCTATGATCTAGATGAGTGTCCTAAAAAACGAAATGAGATTTGGGTCATTTTGATGGTTCCTATGCTTTAGACATCCACGTAGAAGTTGAAGTGATTCCAACAGGGAATCATTAGACTAAGTGGACTTGATCTGGTAGGACTCAGAAGTCAATTAGAAGGCACATCGCCAATATCAAAGAAATTGCAGATGAGGGATTCTGGGCAGTTTCTAGCTAGTGAGGCCCTTTTAATGTTTATTTAATTTTTTCTCAAATTGGAAAATTGCATACTCCCCAGTTGGCAAAAATTCCCATGTGGACAAGGATTGGACAGCATATGGTCCTTTTGGAAAAAATAAAATAAAATAAAATAAAATCACAGGGTGCATGGCTTGATGTGCAAAATACAGGCTTAACTTGGCTCTACGCTCTCCCCTTGCAGGTGCCTGTGTGCAGTGCTGGGAGATTCCCAGTGATGAGAAATTATTGCAGAATTAACAACAGTAGCTTGTGAAAGATGTCACATCTCAATACCTGCTACTCTTCCCATAAAGCAACAATGTCAGATTATAACAACAAATGCAAAAAGTTTTTTATTTCTTGTAATTTTTGTCCTGGCCCCTCACTCCATCTTTGGCGAGATTAAAAAAAGCAACTACTGAAGGAAGGATGAGTTGGAATATAAAACAGAAATCAACAACACACACTCTCCCCATTTGCCATTGTGATTCTGGATCTGAAAATCACATTGTATTTAGTAGGATTTCCCATAATAACTGGAATCCGACATTTAATTTAGAAATTAAAGTGTAAAACTATGTGATCTTTCTAAGATTTTATCCAAAAATAAGATACAATATCCAGGTTTTTTATGGGCTATGGCATGATAAAATAAAAATATATCATATGTCATCGTACAGAGTCTAACATACAACATATTAAGTGGCTAATAAGTATCTAGGAGAAGAAAATTTCAGTACAGGTAACAGAAAATTGCAAAGTTTTATAGGTGGAAATCAGCATATTTCTAGATATAGCAAGTACATTTGAAATATGACAGTTACATATGAAGTCATCCAATATATACACAAATATATATTATAAAGAAGTGTATACACATGGATATGCATTAAATGAGACTTCTCTGAGACTGTATCATTTGAGCTGGGTCATGTGGGAAGAGCACACTGAGTGGAAAGGCATTCCAGGAAGAAAGAGCCAACACGTAAAAAGTGAAAACAGCATGACTGACAAAATTGAGCAGGAGAATGAGTTAACAAAGGAAAACAAGGCTGATAAATAGATTGAGACCATACTAAGAAACACTTTGTATATCATAACAAAAATATTGGACTTCCAGGTATGTGTGAGAACTTTTAGTAAAGGAATAGTAAAGGGGAGATTTGAGTATTTGAAATATTGGTCTTAAAAACAAAAACAAAACAAAGCAAAAAACACAAAGTCCACTGTTTTAGTTTCCTATTTCTGCTGTAACAAGTTACCACATGAACATAGTGACCTAACACACAGTTGCATTGTCTTAGAGTCATAGATGTCAGAAATCCAAAATGCGTCTTACTAGGCTGAAAATAAGATGTCAGCAAGATTTCTCAAAGCTGTTGGTGACAATTGGTTTTCTTGCCTTTTCTAGCTTTTGGAAGCTGTCCACATATTGTGGCATTCTTTATGTATAGTCCTTCTTTATGTAATTTTGAAGCCAGCAATAGTTGGCTGAATTTTTCTTAAGATACCAACTCTCTCCTGTTGACTTTTGTGTTGACCTCTCCCCCATTAAGAGTCATGTCATTACCCTGCACTCACCAAGATAATCCAATAAGATTACCCTTATTGAGGTTAATTGATTAATAACTTCAATTCTATGTGTAACGATAATTCTCCCTTGTCATATACCATACCATAATATATTCTTATAGTTACGGAAATAAAGGCTCGGTCATCTTTGGGGGAACATTATTCTACATACCACAACTATTATTAAATATATTATTAAGAAAATTCCGATATTTAAAAGCACTGGAATAAATAATACTTGTAAATAATATTTGTAAATAATTGTAAATAATAATAATAACAATAATGAATATACTACTGGTGAATTTGGGCTAATATATAAATTTCTCCAAGGCATGTTTTGAAGGAATAATTTCTGGAAAATTACAAAACCCTTTGGGAAATTTGTTTGGGGTGTAGTCCATACTTTTTTGAATATTCTCCTTAAAGATACTACATTTATTTAATTTTTAGAAGTTTTTTAAAAAATGTTTTGATCAACTGAGTGCTATAAACAAGGAGGTTGTTTAGTGTGACATTTCAACAGACACAAATTGGGGTAACTTTCTAGACACACCATCTTTAGTAGCCATGACTGTGATCTCCCACCATGTTCTTAGGATAAATATCTCTTGCCCTGTTGGCCAGTAGATTAGTCACATCATTCATTCTAAGTACCATTAATCAGGATATCTTAGTCCCTTAAACATGATTGGTCAATGCACTTGTGATAGGCCAAGAGGACTCCCTTGGTAATGTCCTATCTCCAAACAAAATGTGAAGTGGTTTTTAATTTCTAGTCATGGAACTGTTAAGAAGTAAGCCTAAAATAGGTGGCAATTGCCTTCAATGGCATATTTCCAGCCATCTCTACAAAGTAAAATCAAATGCAAAAATACTGAAGAACCTAGGCAGAAAATCCTAAATCTACTCTAGCACAGTGGTTCATAAGGTCAGAGAAACTACTGACCTTGTGGTTAATATGGCCAATAGATTCTCCTTTAACAATTAAGCTACATCAGGTTGTACTTCTATCCGTTATAATGACAAGAGCTTGGAAAATAATTAAGTAAATTATTAACATTTTCTGAAGCAGTTCTGAGTCACTATTATCTGACAACAATAAAAATACTTTTCTCAATAGATGCATTTTTGACTAAGCTTACGGATTGATAATAAGGTTTCTGAATGTGGTTGTCTGAGCTACCTTGGCCTCAGGCTACCAGACAGCACACCAAAATAAGGCTCAGAATATCTTCATATCTTTTCATCTCCCTATCATCCTTCCTCTCCTGATTTCTATACAAGCAATTTTTTTAAAAATTCATGAGTTTAGACTCTCACAAAGCCATCATAAGTAATAATCCAACTTCGCAATGCAAGCTTTGTTGTTCATTTATGTCTTACTGCAGTTATTCAAGTGTGAAAGAACTAAGAAAAGAGACAGTTGGAGATTATACATAATAAACAACCAATATAAGTTTGTTTTTGTTGGGATATTCGTTCAATAATAGAGAAAATTGTGCTACAAAAGGGAGGAAATAGTTAAATTTAAAATGCTCAAGTATTTTTTAATTATAAGGACCATTCAAGAGTCATTCAAAACTACTAATTAAATATACTGCCAGAATAAAAACATAGATAGATGCCAACAAATGCAAAATCAAATGACATTCTCCATTTGGATGAACCAATAAATGGCTTTTTTTAGAGAATTAAAAGTGATCTTTTATGCTACTAAATGCCATCATCGCATCACCCTATAAATCTTGTTAAACAACCACATGCACTTAAGAGCAACATGAACTTGATTTATAATTCAGAGAACAATTATTGGAATAATTTTACTTTAAAAATTTATACTCAAATGATTAGAGATGATAAATTTATGAAACTATGAGTAATCAACAAGACCAGCCTTTTTTTTTTTTTTTTTTTTTTTTTTGCCATTAATTAGCCTGTGTTTAAAGAGACAGAATATTGCAGCAAAATTCTGGTTGATTTTCTGTTTCTTTTCTCCTTAAAGAAATAAATAATCTTGTATTTTAGACAACAAATACTAAAACTGTATTTTTCAAAGAGTTTCCAGAATTTCTATTTCGGTCACCTGTAACAGGCTGTTAATATAGATCTTTGACTGCACAGGAGTCATATGCTCTCTTCATTTGATATTTCTATGAGGTCTTGTACTCAGTTTTGAAGGTAACATTTTAAGACTCAAACAAGCTTGTAAATGAACTTTATCTTCTATTTCTTCTCTTTCATTTCTGAAAGTTTCATTAGATAAGATCTCTGACTTCAGATTCCTAAGTTTGTAACATTTTAAAAACATCACGGAGTGGAGAGGACTTAGTCATAAAAATTAGCCAAATTTTAGTCAAACGTTTTATTCTAGTGACTACTACATGTAAACACTGTAAAAATACTTTGCATTTACAAAGATACTGCAACATACTTTGCCAAATGTTTGCATGTTTATTAATTCATTCATCTCTATGAAATGGGCATTGCTGACAAATTACATCATTGACATTGGAAAGATAAGGTAAATGAATATCGCACATATAGCATATATACCATGCTCTCCACTATGAATATGATAGAAAAAGACATTGGATACGTAATAACCAAACCAAGTTGAGAACTCAGCTCTTCAGGTCCAAATCCCAATCCAGTATATTAAGTCTATTCAATAATACCCAAGCACAAGAAAAATCACTGTAGGCCTGCCTCCCCTACTCCAGATTCTTCTATTTCTCTCTGGAGTCAGCTCAGCCTTTTTGACTTACAGCTTTTCTTATCTCCTCTGACTCCCTTCTCCTATTGTCCCTTATTGCTGTTTCTAATCTATATCTCTAATCCATCTAATTCTGTTTTGAAAGCTGCTTCTCAGAGGACTCAAATATACATAAACATTTACTCGTAATCCCATTGTAGCTACCATTTCTTCCTTATAATTAAATATGTGACATAATGTGAAAAAATCATCTATATCAATAGCCGACAAAATGTACAAACAAGCACAGTTTCAATATATTATAAAATTTCCTTTATCCTTCAACATTAAGCCCATATGACTATGAATAGTAATGTAATTTGTATGAATGCTTTATTGTGTATAGGAAATATATCAAACTATTTACTCTAATTCTTGTACTCCAGAATCTACTTTCTTCAATTAATTTTAATAAAATCACTATAGAAGCAAACAAAAAAAATACAAGGATGACCTTAATAGCTATTTTAATGAGAAAAAAAATAAAACTATGTTCTTGAAGAATATTTAAAATAGTAGAGAAATGCTAATTAAATATTGGTAAATCAAAAAAGTAAGGTACACATTATATATCTTTTTTGCAGAAAAAGTATTTAAGCACAGAATAAATGTAATTATGTAATTATGTAAAACAAAATCTAACCTGGATTTCTGGTTTTCTTGTTGGTAAATATGTGAGTGGATTTAATCCTTTACTATAGCATTTCTGTATTTTTATAATAAATATGCATTAAATTTATAGCCAAAGAATATGCATATGGTATAAAAAGTAACTATAAAGGTACACGGATTTCCTGACTATAAAAGAAAACTGAAAAAGAAATAACAAGAGATATTCGACACATACTTTTTTCAAAATTGAAATGTTTTAAGAATATTCTTTCAAAATGTGTAGGAAATTAGCTATGAATATATAGTGTCTGCCATTTTGGAAAACTAAATAATTGATATTTACTATCCATGAAGTAATTGAATTTAAAATTCTGAAATATCAGCAATCATACAATAGTTTCACAACCATAAGTTGACAGAGATCAGTATCCAAACTAGTATGGAATACACACTGAATCTTCCATGAAATCTTCCTATGAATTATGTAATTTCTCAAATAACTAAAATTTAATTGACATTTTTTTAATATTTAAAATCAAATTATTTTTCTTTTTGAAAGTTTTATTTAATAAATTACATGTGGGAAATGTGATTCATTTCCCATCTAGAGAAGTACATGTTTTGAATTATTAATTTATTCATTTATTCACTTAACTAACATATACTGCTATATTCAGTTTGCTGATCACTAAGCTAGTTACAGTATTGGAATAAAGATTAATCATTACCATGCTCTCCACAGAATTTAGAATACGTAGTCATTCAATAATAAATATGCATTAATATTTTATTTTGTGCTACGTGATGGGAATAAAATAACAAAAAAAAGAGAAGCCAGAAACATTTTTTTGGAGTTCAGAGATCAAATGTGTAAATGAATGACTGATGGGAGCATGAGATTTTTAAATTAATATGACAGAAGCTTAGAAGAAAGAGAGGTTGACTCATGGCATAACTAATACTTCCAAATACCATTTTCTGTACCTCACAGGGCATCTTATTCATTTTTCTATAAGAACACTCAACATCTTATGCTGTACGTATAAATTATTTTCTTAAATAGAGGTTTCTCTAATCATAAATAATTCCTTTAATCTCTACACTTGTATTGACTAGCTCTCATTTTTGCATATCCTCCTAAGTTTTTTTATTGAGCCCTCTGTAATATTCTAAATATTGATAAGAAATTCCTGTGCATTATTTGGTTTCCCCCTGAATATTATTTCTACTTCTTCATGTAACTGAAACTGATGCTCCCTGTTTGTTTTTTTTCTCGATAGTAGTGATTTGTATTTTTCCTCTTTTATTTCTTTATTACTCTCATTAGGGTTTTATAAAATTTTATTAGTTTCTTTAGATAACAAACATTTAGTTTGATCATTTTCTTTATTTTACAATCAATTTCTATTAATTACATTTATCTATTGAATGTTTAATTTCTACTCATTAATTTTATCTTTCTTATTTCTTTCACTTTAAGGAGTGTTTTCTTTCTCTAGTTTCTTTCAATGAAAATTCAAATAATCAATTTTCTGTCATTCTCTTCTACCCGGTTCATTTAAAACTCTAAAATTCACTCTTTGTCACGCTGTAGCTGCATCACACAAATTTTCATATGGCACACTTTTGATATTATTTAGTTCAAAATATTTCCATTGATATTTTAAATATAATTTTGATATTTTTGATACAATATATTTTGGCCCCTGGTTTCCTAAGAAGTGTATTACTATTTTCCAAGTGAAAAGAGGGTATCATTTTGTGTTTTTACTTTTATCGTCATTGATTTACTTTAGTTGCACTGAGTGCTCAATTCTTTTCTAGATATTGAATGCTCTCATGTCCATCCTTTAATAACAGAAAACTCTTGTTTTTTTATACCAACCTTAAGTCAATTTTGGTAAACAGTCTATCCATGTGCATTTGAAAATAGTTTGTGTTCTCTTGTTATGAGATGATTCTTTTTTATCAGATATTTATAGAGATGTACTAAAAACTTCTTAAAATTGACGAGTTGTTGCGAATTTCTGCTGAGTTCCTTGGCTAATTTTTGCTTTAGACTTGAAAAGTGCATTATAAAGTGCATATATATTTAAGATATATTCTAAATTCCTCACAAGGAGCTGCATGTATATGTATGTGTGTGTGTGTGTGTGTGTGTGTGTGTGTATATATATATACCTCATAAGAAGATAATATGCATTTATATATATATATACGTCATTATAAAATATCACTTTTTGATTTTCAGAATGCTTCTTGTTATGAATACAATCTGTCTTTGTTAATATAACTAACTGAGCTTTAATTTGGTTAGGGTTTGCATATTTATTATTGCTTCTTATCATTATTATTATTTATTTTATCTTACTATTTCTTTATTGTCACAATGTGTCTCATATAATTGAAGATATTTGGGTTTAATTATTTTTAATATGCCAACTTAGTCATCTACATTTATCGTAAAATACAAATTTAGTTGTAATTTTGATGACCATTTTTTCCTTTTTTCTTTTCAATTTAACTTGCCTTTTTTTATATCTCATAGTCTCTTCTTTATTTTTTACCTCTTTTGTTCTAATAATTATTGGATTTTTCAGTTTTACCCTCTATTTTCTCATTTGTTTTATATTCATAGATAATTTGTATCTTTGAATGACAGTTTAATGTATGCAGCATTTAGCAATTCAAAACATCACATCCTTTTTTTAATCTTTTCATGTGTCTGCTGAAAACTTATTTACTTACTACAGCAAGTAACAGTTTTAAGTGTTTTATCATTAAAAAGCACTAGCTTTCCAAATATGGTATTTTTATTATTTGGAAGTCTAAGTTTCTTTATTATTTAGAATACAAACTATAACTTTATAGATAATACCCAAAAGTCCAAGGGCTAAAGCTAAACAGAAATACTTTTTCTGCGAGATGACAGTCCAGTGTAGACTTGTGAATGAGAATTTCTCAACCCACAAAATCATCCATGATACAATTTCCTTCCATATTGCATTTGTCAACTTAATAATTGAGACTCAAAAATTTCTTCATTTTTGGCTTCTTTTAAGTCAGAAAGTCAGAAAGTGAATGGTAAGTTATACACTTTAAAGAAAGTTATAAAATCTGGATGCATTACCTTTATTCATCAGTTCCATAGTTCTATCACTGTACTTTATTCATGCAATGATGAAAAACATAATCTCTGTGGAAGCAGCCATGTGTACTGCTAAAATCAAGTTTTTTAAATTAAATGGACAAGAGAAAAATGAATAATTTGGAAATTATATAGTTTCTGCATGGCTATAAAAAACTTATCACTAAATTTAGAAGATAGAAGGTAGAGTTATAAAAGCTAAAAATAAAACCAAAGGCATATATAATAATGGATAAGAAACAATACATTGGGACTCTAAGAGAGGGTATCAATGGTGTCAGATGTTCCATAGAGATCTCCGTAAGGTAAAAAGCATATTGCAAGTTATTAAATACTATTATCCAGAAACCGAAAACTGGGGGGTATCAAAGAATATTGTAAAATTAATGCTACACATGCATGAAGGCATGTAGTTATTATGCAGTAATAAAATTAATGTTCAGTGTCACTTGGGAATACTGACACATGGTCACTGTAAAAGAAATAAACACATAAACCTATTTAAAATAGGTATATCCTTTTGGTTATGTGAGAGACGTCTCTAACTTGAATTGATATATGAATAATATGAAGTTCCCTTAGTTAGGATTCATTAATGTGATTTATTCATACAATCAAAAGCCTATTCAGTGATAAAAGTTAGTATATATTATTGTTAAGATTACAATTTTTATCCCTAGGTAAAATTTAGCCTCATCATAGAAGAGTTTTAATTTTACATCATAAGTTATATATAGTACTGCCAACAATTATTTCACTCTGGTAAAATATTTTATTTGTCAGTTTCTAATAATTATTCCAACAATGGCAAGTTTGCATCATGAAACTTATGAAGAGTTGATAATTTTACAAGTTGAGATGACCTAAAAAATTACTTTGTTTTTAAATAGAATTTAAAAAGTATGTTTTTAAAATGTATTCTTACATTGAAATGTTTTTATGCTAGTTCCTAAATTCAAAGAAAAGAAATTTTTCTCTTTTAAAAGTATTAAAGGTAGAGGTCTTTTTTTCGTGAAATGCATAATATCACATTAGATCATTGGCAATATTTTGTAATGTAGAAAAACCATAGTGTTTCAGTTCATTTTTGCTATGTAACAAAACACCCTAGACTTCAGTAGCTTAAAATAGTAACCATTTATATACTTTTGTGGGTCATAAATTTGGGCTAGCTCTAGCTGAGAGGTCTATCTGGTCTGGAAAAGGCTTAGCTGAATATGAGTACAGTTCACCCATGTGTTTGTGGGCAGCTGCTGGGACCATTGGAACTATTAGCTCTGTTCCTGGTTATCTTCTACATGGCTGGTTATTCTCCAGCAGGTTAGCTCAGACTTGTAAACATAGTCCAAGGGATTTAAGTTCAGCAAAATATGGCACACCACAGTGAGAAAGGTGTTCCATGTCTATGTTTTTGTCAGATTTGTTAATGTCTCATTGGCCAAAGCAAGTCACATGGCCATTTTATATTCAAAGATGGAGAAATTAACCCTTACTTTTTATAAAAGGTTCAATAAAATCACATTGTAAAGATATGAATGAAAGAGAGGAAGTATTTTTGATTACTTTACAATATACTACATGCAACAATTATTTTTTATTGAACAAAATTATTTCAAAGCCTCTTATTTTCTTAAAGTAATTCTCATCTTAAGATATTCAAAATAATGAGTTACTAATCTTGTTGTATATGCATAAGTTATTTTTATAATAAAAATTTAATATTAATGTAATAGTGACTTCCTAATACAGCAGTAGCTTTTGTCTTTTTAGAAAACCTTAGAGATATATTAATCAGTCTCGATGACTAGCTAATTTCAGAATTATATGTTACACATAACATATGTTTTATACGTTTCATAATATTTGTCTGAAATTTATATAAACCATACATATATAATATTTTTCTCATGAAATGGTAATGATTTACTATATTTCTGTTCTCATTTTATAAATGCAATATTGAATATCCATTCATTTTTCTTCATATTCTTCAAGTTTTTATTATATCCAATAAAAGCAGAGTCAACCCTAAGACAATTATCATGAATGCTTTTATTTCATTAACTTCATGGATATTTGGATATTTTAAACAATTAACTATCAAATAAAACACTTTATATTATCTTGGTAGAAGTTCTGTTTTAATCTCTGCATTTTTCTTAAACGCTCTTGCCAAATTTTCAGAACTAAGATGTTCACTTCCTAAAGAAATTGAACATGTTGATGTTGGGGAAGACTTTTGGGTTTGTTTGCCATCTGGTTACCTTGGAAACCATACTCTTAGACATGAACTGCATTGCTGAGTTTGAACATGTACCATGGAAACCAGAAAAGAAAAACTCACCTGTATGACAGCAGATTACTGAAAATGTAGGAGAGGAGGGTGAAGAAAGCCAGAAATATATATGTGTTCATTTATAATTCTTACTTTTTTAGGGTTAAAATATTAGCTAATTAAACATTATATAGTTCAAAGTGAATGAAAGCCTGTAGCTTCTGTAATAGTTGACCCAGTTCCTGTAGCAGAAGAGTAATAATGTTTACTACAATGATTAAAATCTTCTAAAAGCAAAAGAGGACTTTGTCTTCAGCAGGTTGTAATCCAGAATTCACATTAATTTTGCATTATCTCAAAAGACAACCATTTTAGGAAATATAAAAAATGCACAGACAAAATGTGAATTTTATTAAAAAAATAAAGCCCCTGCTTTATTATTTTGAATTTGTGATTTGAATATATAATATTCTCTTCAAATGCAGTTATTAATCATAAATTGTAAAACTAAAAAAAAAATCCAGTGTGGTGAATAGAATCCTAACGATGTTCCTTTCCCCAGGTTATTCAATAAAAATTAGTATAGGTAGAGCTGTGAAGGAATTGTTGATAGATTTAAGGTGGATAAGAGCTGACCTTAAAATTGGGATATTATTCTCGATTACTTAGATGAACCATGTAATCACATGAATCATTATAAACAAAAGACAAATACGACAAAGTGAGTCTGAGACGTGGCACAAGGGGGAAACAGCAAGAGGCATGAAGAAGAAAGGGAGTTCAGAAAGATTCAAAGCCTGAAAAGTACTTGAACCTGGCTTTGAAGATAAAAGAAAAGGGCAACAAGCCAAGGAATGCAGGAGACCGCCCGCAGTTGAGAATGACTACTAACAGCCAATAAGGAACCAGTAAACTCAAGCCTACCATGGTATAGCACTGAATTCAGCCATCAAACAGAATTAGCAAGGAAATGGTTTTTTCCTACAGTTCGTACTTGTCAAAATTGTAATTACAAAAACAATTGTGTGCTAATTTATTTTATTTTATATTTGTGTCACCTGCTAGACAGAATGCTCTATAATAATAAAAGAATTGTTCATCTCTATATACTAAGCACCAATCCAAGATCTGGAAATTAAATAAATGTTTGTTGATTAAGTTAATGAATTAATGAATGAATAGTAGAAATATACCTTATATAGATAATCGGAGTCCATGTGGACAGTGTCCAAAGCAGAGGCAAGTTATTGAATGAAGGTAATATGATTTTAAGTAATGTTTATAAATGTTATTGGGAGCCAATGTGTTTACTTTGCAAGGGTCCCTGATCAGGTAACACGGACTTTTAAACAAAACCCATCCAGAAAATGTTTAGTGTCTAGAGGTATGTAGATGACAACAGAGACATCTAATATAACCAAAAAGAAACAATATTCCATGTTAGTCAAAAACATAACTGTGTTCTAAGGTGCTCTAAGTAGGAGAAGCCCATCGTATTATATTCCATAGGAACCAAGTCGAAGAAGTTGGTGGTTCTTGAAGCTGAAGCTTCTATTTCCTCATTGGCTAAGGAGTCTTTCGGAATATTTACTCTTATATATTTTAATTCCTCATCAAGGGACAGCCTGGAACCAATGACATAAAATATGTGGTCAATTGATCATTACTTGCCCTTTTTAGCTTTTCTTACTAATGCAAATACTTCTCAATGTAGATTCCTTTGCATAAGCATCTTGTAGAAATAACTCTTTAATTCAGGCTTAGTTTCAAGAGAGAATTGATATCCAATAGACAATTTCCAATAATTCCAAAAGGTGTTCCACAATTTTCTATATAATTATTTTTGGAAATAATTTAAACTTAGTTTTATAGTTGCTACAGTGGCTACAATATATGGCCTTATATTTGGAATTTTGTGCAGTGATGGTTTGTTAAATTAATTATCCGTTCATCTAATTAGAGTTCACATGTCCCTAAATTGATGCAAACTCTTGAAACTATTGATTAAGTTTTATTTTTCTGTGTATATAGAAGTAGTAGACGTTGACTATTTCCTATCAGTTGTTCGTAGATGTTTCTTCTTGCTGCCTGTGAATGTGTTGATATCCTATTCACCCCATTAGTGAGAGAGGGATTTCTGTTCTACAATACGGGGGATGCCTGAACATGACATCCGTTACTGGACAGATAAGATCGATAGCAGTGCTTATTAGTTACATATACTCACTGCCTAGTGGAGGAGACCACAGTATGCCACAAAGGGCAATATGAAGGTTGCACTCAGGAACAGAGTGAAAAACCAAGGGCAGACTTCATAGTATCAAGAGTCTGGTGCCCTCTGGTTCCTGGGGCAGGGGGAGAGGGGTATATGTTTAGCTCGTTTGAATACTTGAGTGTTCAGGGAACCGAAGCTTCTCAGAGATAAGATGAATTGTGTCTGGTCTCATAGATAGGAAGGTTACTTATCTAGGGGACCTTATTTGTGGGAGTAGAGCTGGAAGGAGACTTTATAGTTAAACTATTCTGGGTCTTCTTGCTTTTTCCTAAATATCATGATGCTCTTAAATATTGGGGGCTTAATTTTAGGACATATATTACTGGACGTGAGCAAATGACCTTCCAAGCAGTGGAAATACTCATTATATACTGTTGATTTCTGTCCTATAAATCATTCCAAGGTAAGTTCCTCCTGGATACTCCCAGATAACTGAGAGAGCACAAAGGGAAGGACCAGCTATATTTCCACCACATGTTATTTTGAGAAGGACATAGATTACTTCTTCAATTTAAACCCCTGGCAATTGTCCATACACAGAGGTATCAAATGTTAACCTTTGAGAAGAGAGCTTCTAGATCAAATATTATTACATTGCTCATGTAATCTAATGTTTAAAGAACTCCACAGTTTGGCTGAAACTTAATATTTTAGCCTTGTTTCCTAACCTTCGTGAATCGTTACAATCTATTCAAATTTCTCCTCTCGTTATCTCCAAAAAATAGTTTAAACTACCTTAACATTAGGTCAAATATTATTGTGCTTCCATTCTTACTTAAAATAATTTATCTGGTTCTTATTTTTCTTGTCTATGAATAGGTAAATAATATTATGCTTTCTTTTGTTTGTGCATTTCATTTTTTTGTGAAGATCCACAAAAAAGTGGATTTAAATTACTTATTAGTGTCATACACATTATAAATGATTGATAAATGTTATTGAATATAATTTTTATCAATATGGTTCTAATTTATAAAAAAAAACTTAAGGGAGAATTAATGATAGCATTGTCATTGCTTACCCAGGATAGCATTTCATCACTAAAAACATAATTTTCTCATATATCCACATAATTAAAATTAAACAGCCATTAGAAATCACAAAAAATTTAAATGCACAAAATATTTCTTGATAATGTTAGTACTGATAAAAGTGTTTATTAATATTATAAAAGAAAAAGTAAAATAAAAAATTTACAAAATGGAATGTGATGAAAAGTCCAGTTTTGAAGATTATCTACATAGGAAAAAAAAAATCCCTGAAAGGATATACAATAAAATATTTCTTTATATGACTAGATTATGTCAGTTTTGCTCTTTTATTGTTTTATTTTCTAATTTAACATTTTTTTTCTAATTTTTCAAAGTGCATCATCATATCTTTCTAATACATTCTTGAAGCCTTACCAGATCCTATTTTCTATAGATGGCACTCTCCTTTAAAATTTTAAAGCTTTTTTTTTTTTTTGCCTGTTTCAGCCATATACCAGTTATACATATGCTCTTTCATTTTATTTATTTGTTATAGAGACGTCTTGATTACCTATGACAGTATTACACACTATCTTAAAACTTAGTGACTCAAAAAAAATAATTATTACATTATATGATTTTGTGGGTCCAGAATCCCGGTAATATTTTCCTGGGTAATTCTGGATATCATCTACAGTCTCAGCATGGACTTTAGGGAACATCCGGGCCAAGCCGAAGTGTCCATGACAGCTTGCTCATA
This sequence comes from Rousettus aegyptiacus, assembly GCF_014176215.1. Classification (NCBI taxonomy): domain Eukaryota; kingdom Metazoa; phylum Chordata; class Mammalia; order Chiroptera; family Pteropodidae; genus Rousettus; species Rousettus aegyptiacus. The sequence goes on from NW_023416285.1 coordinate 16,831,452, forward strand.
TGTATACCTGGTACCATGTTGGAGACGGCTGGAAGCCTACACTCAGCTTGCCACCCATCTAGTCTCAGAAGTTCTCCACATCATCTCTAACAGGATATTATCTCTAATGTGTTAGATTAGGAATCCCTAAGACCAAGTCTTCCCTAGACCTGCCATAACATTATTTCCATCACCCTGTATTGATTGAACACTCACAAATTAGCCTAAATCCAAGGAGAGAGGACACATACCTCATTTGTGATACAAGGAGAATAATTTTGGCAATCCTTAATTCTCCACAGGAAGGTATCCCACATAACTAAACTGAAAATTTATTATAATTCTCATAATTTTATTAACATTTTAGTCATTTATATTATATGTTTTTAATGTACAGTAATTTATTATCTCTTAGTTAAATATTTATGATAGTCTCAAAAAGTAACTAATACTATATTTATCACCAGTAAGGGGAGTTAAAGATATTCTGATAAATAACACCTTCTCCCCTTCCCAAGTTTTATACTAATTGAGAGACATGGATGATCAGCAGATGAAAACTAGAAAATAGCTTCATAATGGAAAAATGTGACATTAAAAAGTAAGACTCACATCTGTGCACTGTTAAGTTTCATAAAACTGAACTCCAGAATGAGTTAAACTTACCCATGACAGGAGCTAAAGCCATTCCCTATGTGGCAGAAAGCAGAGCATATGTCCTCTGCTTTTAGTCCAGCTCTCAATGGAAAAAAAGAGAATTGGGGACGGGTTTCACATGTGAAGTTTTTTATTTCTTTTCCCCAGAAAAGGATTGTGCATCTTGATGAGGAGATACCAGAGAAAGAAACAGAATGAGCATAAAGTAATCATGACTCCACTCCACACACACACACACACACACACACACACACACACACACACACACCACGCAAAATAATTTGCCAATGAGAATATAAAGAATCAAAGAGTTTAAGAGATTTTCACAAGACTTGAAATACAGTTAGTTACACACTGAGAACTTGAGTTTGTTTTAGCTTCTGAGTCCAATATTGCAGGCTATTTGCAATGTGATACATTGAAGCACTAGAAGAAATCTTTTTTTGAATGATTTTTATATCTAGCAAAGCAGGAGTACCTTGCTATAGATTGAATGTTTTTATCTCCCTCAAAACTCATATGTTGAAACCTAATCTCCAGTGTAATAGTATTTGGTGGTGGGGACTTCAGGAGATGATTAGGTCATGAGGTGGAGCCTTCATGAATGGGATTAGCCTATATAAAAGAGACACAAGAATCCTTCCTGGTCCCTTCTACCACGAGAAGACACAGCATGAAAATAGCAGTCTATAAACTAGGAATTGGGAACCCACCAGATACTGAATATGCCGGCAGCTCAATCTTGAATTTCTTAGCCACCATAACTGTTGTTTACAAACCACCTAGTCTATGGTATTTTGTTATATCACCCAAATGGACTTAAGCAGTCTTCCATAATGCAATCATTTAATTTATCAGTGGCATCTGACATCTACAAAGTAATTGCAAAACTTTATATACTGTTAGTCTTTATATATTGGACCATTTAGGGCAGTGTTTTCCCAGTGTGTTTTGTGGCAACATTGGCTCAGATGAATGCCAAAAAGAGGCTTTCTTAGGAAAATTTTAAGTTATTTCTAAATTTTTCTCACCATTTTAACAGATGTTTTAGTGAGCAAACTTTCTCCAATAGAATATTTACAATGGCAGCTCACTGAAGTTTGAAATTGAACTCAGAATATGCTTTTGGAAATTAAATCTGCTTTAAATGCTATAGACATTTACAAATCTATTCATAAGTTTAGCTGAATAAGAATTCCAGCCAATACCAGGAAAGTTAAAATTGATACTTATAATCAGGGTTGAGGTTTATCTATCTTTTCAATGTTGTCCAGTTTTTTTTAAAGGATTCCTATGCCACTGATGTTGTTATTTTCATATTTCTTCCTTTCTATGTGAAGGTTATATATCTTCATATATACACACACACACATGCGCGCACGCGCGCGCACACACACACACACACACGGGAGAGAGAGATTGAGAGAGAGAGAGAGAGAGAGAGAGAGAGAGAGAGAGAGAGAGAGAGAAGTGGAAGTATAGTGGTATTGGTATAGTAGAGAGGAAAAAAGGAGGAAAATGTGTTTTGCAGCAATAATGCAAAATATGTAAGTTTGGATGAGAGAAAAGTAAAACTATTGAATAAAATCTAAGTCAATGATTTGAAGTTAGCAATATTGATAGCCATTGTTTATGAAATCATGTAGTTCATAAATAAAAACACTTATCATGAATATTGAATCAACTTTTTTAATAAAACATTTTATCCTTCTTTTAATAGATTCCTAAGTAGGTGATATATGACCCTCGCTAGGTATCAACAGAGAAAAGAGCTGGGCTCCAGGGGACAGCAGAGATTAGTCAATGAGCTGTTTGTGGTAATTATTATAGGTCTGATTTTTACAGATCTAGGACATCTTCAACTGATAATCTGACTTCAATTTTCTAAACATTATACATGATTTTTTTGATGTGTATGTGTGTTTAAGGAGAAAGCAAGCAATATACTACACAGAGAGGATCAGATTTTTATTCATGGTCTTGGTTTCTCTTAATTACTGGTGAAAATTTCAGTGCTGTGAAAGTATTGTATAAATATAAGCAGGATCATTGTCTGAATTCACTCTCATTGGTATAGTTTTCAATTTAAGGGGCTGGGGGTGGCGGGTGGTGGGGGGAGCTGGACAACAACTGGAAATGACCAGAAAGGAGAAAAATTTAGAGGGTTGAGTACGTGTATTGAAAATTAAAACTAAAGAATTCGACACCTACCTTCAAGTCCAGCTCAAGGTAAAGGAGTCAAAAGCTGGGTATATATTAGAATGAAACAGAGAATCATAGCAAAGGCTAAAGTAAATTGGAATAGCTTGAGTTAGTATTTTAATTTCCCCAGGCTCATGTATATTGACCAGCAAATGAATGGTGCTCAAGTGGGTAGGGCTGGAAAAGCGCAAGGTCACAGACATTCAGTGTTATCAAAGTCAAAAGTACAACCTCTTGAAGAGAAACTTCACAGTATATATTCTATAATTAATAGCTAATAGTTCTGCTATCTGCCTACCTAAGCTGCATACCAAACTCTCCTTTCCAGGAGCTACACTTTATTTGTTCCCTGTCGTGTGAATAAATAGATTAGATCTACTATTTTGCACTTAGGCTTAGAAGAACAGAAACTCCTCTTTCTGGTGTTAATTGAAAAATATCTTTTAAAACAAGTAACATTGTATTCCAGTAACAGTTAGAGGGCAAGATATTTTAGAGGCAGGAAAATGGGAAGTTTGAGTAGAAGGGGAAAGATCTTGGAAGTTGAGTTTTTACTTTTGTAGTTGTTGCACGAAATTGGGAAAGTTAATTATTAGGATCCATGGACTATGTATATTACAATTAATAAAGCTTAATTGGCTTCTTTTTAGTACAAGAAATGCATAGAGTAAAATCAGTTTACTCATCTTCGATTTATTTTGCTACCTGACTCTCAGGTTAGCCTGCAGTAAGCCTAGCTCTTCAAGGCAGCATGAAATAACTGAAGATTTTTAGAAGTGGAAAGAAGCCCATACTACCACGTGTTGTGTTCCTGCAGTGATACTTATATTGGTAATATAAGTCCGATATAACCTGCCACATGCAATGTGAAAGAAGAGATCCTGATTTACTGTAAAATTACCTTTGCATGTATACATACTGATATGCTTTAATATAATGAAAGTCTCACTTTTAACTTGCCATTACAAAACTGCTAAGTGTAAGTCTTGCCCTCCATTCATTCACTCAAATAAAGAGGGGGAGAGAGAAAGAGAGTGGAATAATGAAAGAAAAATATTTTTAGACAGTATTATAAAACTTCAGTGTAAGACTAACTTCTTTATGATGACCATGGATATTTTGTCACTTAGATGGCATTTAAATTAAGAAATGCACAGTACTGTTAGTGGTAACAAAGTATATTCTTCTCTTTACAGTAATGATTATAGCTACCATTTATGGAATTTTTATTACATGGCAGACATTATAGGAAGAATTTCATACTTTCAGACAATCCCGCCCTAACTCCATTAACAAGATATTTTAATATTTCTAGCACTTGAGTAGAAAACAGAAAGCTCAGAGCAGATATAGAACTAGTCTGATGTCATCCATCTATTAGTACTGGGCACCAATTTGTATCTGAATTACATGGAAGCCATTACTTAAAAAAAAAAAGACTTTATTTCCCTGAATGGCTTTATGATGTAAGAAGAGATAGACGCTTGTTGAGAAAGAGAACACATGATTGCCATTTGTGTATGGTATATGGCCAAGGCTCATGTCTATTATCCCCTTCACCACATGTTTCAGCCAAAATCGACTATTTGCTACCTCCCCTTTCCAGACCAGTTTTTGAAAAGCCCTCTTCCCTTTCAAATATCACATGTCAAATTCCTACATATAATTTCAAAAGCATCTTATAAGACAAAATCGTCATAAAATCTTCCCTGAGATTTTGAGGTGGTTAGTACATACTTTTTAAAGTGCATCCAGCATTTTAAATACACTGCTGTGCTAGCACATCTTAGTTTCCATCATGACTTTACGTACATCTTCTCTCCATTACTAGTTTGAATCTCACTTTTTAGGTATGTGCCAAGATCGCAAACATATCCTTTCAAGTTTGGCGAAACCATCAAATTGATCTAACTGATGAATGCTAGGAGACAACATGTTTCTTCCACAGTTAAAGGCAGCTCTCAATCTGCCTGTTCAGTTTTACCTGTGAGGGTGCCAGGCTATGGTCCTTATTTTAGATTAAAACAAACATAAAAAAAGATAACCACTCTAACATGTCACATCACTACCTTTTCAAATATTAATATGACTGGGAACAAATGTAACTTTATCTCTTTTGTAGTTTGACAAGAAAACACTTGGTTGCCCTCTCTGAATGTGCTATGACCAAAAAAAAAAAAAACAAAACAAAACAAAACATTTTAAGACACGTGAACTTTACAGTCATCACTTGGAAACCAAATTACAAGATGCTTTGTCGTCAAACATACAGAGTTACTTTTTCTTTCTTTTTATACTTAATTCAATTTATTTGTGGTCTTCAGGTGTGTGTGTGTGTGTGTGTGTGTGTGTGTGTGTGTGTTTGTTTTGGGGGGCTGGTTTTGCAATTTTTAAAATACTGTGTGAAGCTAGGATTTATTATGACAAAAAAGATGTGTTTAAATATGCAATTGTTTTTAGCAGCTCACTTATTTCTTTGTAGCTCGGTTTGATCTTCTCAGACATAATGTAGATAATTATAGTAGCAATAATACAAATTAATTATATATGCTCCAGATTTCTTATGTTTTGTTACCCTACAATGCATTAAGGTTTGATTTCACACTTAACAATTCCTAATGAATAATCCTCAATTCTCTTAACACAAAGCTAAAGAAATAAAAGTATTATTTATTAAATGTTTAATACTAAAGAAACTCTAAAATAAGTATTAAACTAGTTGTAATAAAAATTTTATAGATTTGGAGTACAAACATAATGTCAACATATACAACAGTTTAGGATTTGTAAATCTAGTTTATATAACACATTAAACTATCCCCTTAGCATTTTGGAATATGTTATCATATAAAATAATTTTAATTAAAACTAACTTTTAAAATAACTATGGCATATTTTTAAGTAAATTAATTGCTAGTGTGTTTAAGAATGTGGATTCTCTGATGACCTAGTTTAATAAATCTCCATATAGTATGGAATAGAATTCATCTGGCACAGTGATTTATAGCAGCGGTTGGCAAACTGTGGCCCTCAGGACAAACTGATCACCTCCCTTTTATAAATAAAGTTGTATTGGAACACAGCCATAACCATTAATTTCCTTATTGTTTATATCTGCATTCAGAGTTGACTTCGTTAACCCTAACCCTAACCTTCACCCTAACCAAGGGTGAGAATTGAGTAGAGCAGAGTTAAGTAGTTTATTACAATGAACATATCGGCCATGATGTCCAAAATATTTATTATTTGGCCTTTTACACAAAGAGTTTGTTGACCTCACATTTAGAAAATGGGTATTTAGCCAGAAAACATGGTTTTGCCATTTTACAGCTAAAATCTTGGCTGAATTTTAAATCTTTGTTTTTAAATTTTTATTTGTAGTATGAAGATTATAATAATACTTATATCAAGCTAATCTGATATTTAAATGAAATAAGGTACATAATTTCTTAGCCTAGTATCTGCTAAAGAAAATTTGTTTTAAAAAATCACATTGTTATTGTTCTTGTTTATGATCTTTTCTCTTAAAAATGACTGAGCAGCATGCACAGAGACATAAGTTATTATACTGTCAATGTTTACATAATAAAAATTATGAGACTCTTAATGTAGTTCCCACCTAAGCGAAGAGACTCTACAAGTCTGTTATTATATGTACGAGAGAGTGTCATAAAAGTGCACAATTTAAAAAGTGTATATTTCTAAGATTTAATGTATTTACAAGAGATTTTCTGGGCATGTTTGAAGTTGGCATGCTCAGTTTGAAGATATAAAGGTCAATTTAGATAATGCTAGTATTTTAGACAGGGCTGTATTCAGATTATAGGCCGATAAAGTAGAATTATTTTATAAAAAAGCATATTTTTCATTAAATTCTCAGTTGAAGGATTAAGTAAATTAATGAGTTTTCTAATGAATGTTAGGGTTCCCCCTCTTCCCTACAGAGCCTAACCTAGCCATATAAACTGAAGATATATAAAAGAGTCCAATAATAGTCCATCTCTAATGCTACCATTTTTAAACTATTTTAAAGCCTGACAAAAGGGCCGATTTATTCATTCTTTCTTTTAATAATAAGAATCAAGTTTACCCCCAACATTGCTCTTTGCACAGATGCTCTCCATTCTCTTGTTGAATTTGACACACTGAGATGCTCTGGGTTTATGATTTTCCTCTACTGTCAGTGAGCACTGTATACGCAGGTCACCTCCAGGGACAGGATTCATAAGGACTGAACTCATAGTGGACACAAGACAGGCCGAAGGGAGTACCAGTGTAAGGTGCTTCATGGATAGAGGTTAATGCAGTATTATGGGTAAATGCAGTATTATGGCTATTTTCCACATGTCTAATATTTAAAACCCACAACTAAACTTAGATAATTTCTAGACAATGGTGTTGAAGTTTTTCAAAAGCTGAAATACTATATTCTTTTTTTTTTTTTTTTTTTTTAGCTTTAGGTCATTTGCATATAAGTAATGTCTTCGCAACATGAAATTGCCCAAAAGATTTTTTTTTTCTTGGCAAAATTTCCATGATAGATACAAAGTAAATGATAGTCTATTTCTTTCTGTGTTGCTATCTCCCCTAAATTATTTCTCTAACCTTCTTGGAAGTTGCAGTGACCTAGACTCATTCTTGTTATGAAATCTGTCTCTGTATTTGTTGAAACAGGTAGTTAAAAAACTTAGAATTACCTTAAAATGTAAAAATACATAAGCATATAAGTATTGGAGGTTTGATTATAATATCTACAAGGTGATTTCTTTCTGTATGCTAAGCATATTTTCATAGATCTGCCTAAGAACTCAAGAGAATTTATTCAACTTACCTCTTCAACCATTATTAAACACCCCATGAGAAAGTCAAGTAATCCCAAGGACACTTAAAAAAAAATTCAGATAGTGCTCTTATTTATTTAAGACTCTATAAATCAATAAACACCTTATATAATTATTAACACGTCTGGATGCTAACTATTAGAGTTTTAAAGGCACGCTAGAAACAGCATTACTTAGTATTCATATTTGGTATACATATATAGCACAGGATATTTTCAAGCAATTTACAAGCTGTCAGGGATCTGTGAGCCACTGATCAAAATTTATTGAAAATTGAAGAACAAGAGAAGGTAAGGGAGCAAGAGCTAAATTGAGAAAAGTGGTTTGTAGACAAGAAATAAGATCGTGTAGTATTTGCTCCCCATGTGCCCTAGAAAATTAGGTGGAATGTAGATTATTGAATAAATTTTCTGGAAACTACCATAACAGAGAAAGAAACAAGATTGAAATTTGCAGGGAGGCTGCAAGGGCATTGATTATCACCTGGTTACTTGTTCGTTACCTTTAATCTGTCTCAAGTTTAAAGCTACTCTTCAAAAGGGTTGAAGAGGGAAGACCACAGAGTAAGAAAATCAGAATATTGCTGAAGCCAAGGCTGCAGAGATGATAACGGCATGAGTGAAAATTAACTACACACACACACACACACACACACACACACATTTGCACACATACATGAGACCATACAGCTGGAAGGTTTGGGGGAGAAAGAGAGGCTTATTAGTGATAGAACATCAGGTATAAAGTGAAGGAGACCCTAGGCATCTGAAAGGAATAGTCTTCCTTCATAAATTATGAGCAAGTTATTCGACCTGCCAAAAGCGCTAATATAACTCAATCAAATTATTCACAGTTTTGCATACTCTAATTACTGTACAGCCACATCTTTTTAGAGGTAAATCATCAAAGCATTTTTTTATAAATCAAATTTTGTTTCAAATCAAATGTAGCTATTTAAACCTATACCTCAGTGTTAACATGGGATTGAAAGAAAGCTTTCTCTGCCTCCTAAGTGTTCTCGATCTTATCTTTGCCTTTGCTCATGTGTAGTTTAATTTGTGCCATGAGAAAGACATGTTCTGATTTGCAATGACTTTAATAACCTATCTGTAGGCAAATTTTTTTAAAAAGGAAGTACCTGCAGACACTTGCCAGGAGGTAAGCTTGTGGTGAGATGGCATTCATTTGACATTCCCGTCCATTCTGTAGTTTGTATTTCCAGTTGATGTGCCTCGAATGACATTTTTTTTCAGGTGTATTCATGTGTACTTTTCAAAACTGAATGACATCTCCTTGTTTTCGAACCAGTTGTCCAACCCCCTTAGCTCCATACATATTTTTCCATTTCATTACTATTTATTTTCTTTTTACATAAATCAACTATAAATATTTTCACTCTATCACTATCTTCTACTGTTCCTTCTACTTCATTTAAAATGAGTTTTCAAGACAACAAGAGCCATTAGCCCCAACTGAATATTTTCCCACATGCATATTTTTGTTTCTAGTTTTGTTTCAATTATCATGCTTAACCTAAAGAATAAAATGTCTTTTAAATCAAGTAACAATTTTATATTGAATATATAGGTAGTCATCTTGGTTTAGATAAAAGTTCTGTAATACATTGTCACCTACTTCTTTTGCTTGAAGCCTGAGTGTGGCTAGAGACTGATCCAGTTGCCTAAGTATGCTCATGGTAGTCATCAGGATGCTGTTCATACCATTGCAACCATGATCTGGTTGTTCAGATTTAAAAAAAAAAAAAAAAAGTATTATTTGGCAACAATTAAAATCATACAGACTGCTCCTCATTTCCTAAATATACCATGCCACCTTGGGATTCTTTCTGCCTGAAGAATACATACTACTTCCTCAATTTAATTACCTCCTTGCCATCCTCACAACTCAATGAAGAGCATTTACAAGATAGACTAGATGGTACTTATTATAAAGAGCATACTCAAACTTATTTGGTTTCTTTTCTCATTTTTTGGCAGAAGAATCTTTCTCTGCCTCTCTCTCTCTTTTTTTAAACCCCATATGAAACACTTCTTTCAGGGTAAGAAAGTTCAGGCCTTAGGGCAATGACACCAGCCCTTAACCCAGAGAAATAAAATAAAAATTTCTCCACGGTGCTTACTCCTTCATCTCCTCTGAGCATCTTTTGACCCCAATAAAGTGGTCTGTCTTAAGTGCTGTCTCTGTGATTTTGCTTTTAACTCTTTGTGTGCACACCGATCTAGGCAGTATTAACTTTCATAACATATTGATTTATTTCTGAATGCATAAATTAAATGGCATGATAATACACATCTTATAGTGCATCTCATAATTCTTGACCATTCACTTGTATTTTAGTATCTTGTCAATCTTTTTGCATATTATTATGCAAATACAATCATTGCTTAGTAAATCTTAAAAGATCAATATTATTTCCTCCACAATTATAAAAAATTTGGCCTTTCAGTGATAGAAGAGTGTACCTTATGTTGCCGTGTCCTTTAACTTTCTTTTACATCCCTTTTATTTTTCTCTAGCCCTTGGTAAGATGCTCAACGATGTCAAAGAAGAGACAACTTCCATTATAACAAACTTTCAGAACCAAGGAAAACTTCATCTGAGAATTAAGTAAGTTAGCCAGTGAATGAGATTTGCTAAAGTTTTGTTACAGGATTTATCTCATGACTGTAATGAAATGGTACCGAACATGGTAATGTTATCATAATGAACACTGTGGGGAAACTAGGTGAGTAAAACCAACTCATTTTTGTAAACACTCAACCAGGTGGCGTAATTAGTTAACTCATTAGAGCTATCGAAAGAATAACCTATCCTATGGCACCTGGTAGTCAGGATGAATATATTTATCTCAAAAGTATATTTTAGTCCCAGACCATTTCTGTCCAGCCAAATGAGAAGGATGTACCCGAAAGCAGTTTAGCTAATTCAAGCCCATACCTGAAAATCAGCATTTAGGTTTTAGTCAGTTGATTAAAAAATAAAAATAAAAATAAATAGAAAAACAGTATCAGTTTCAGCATAGCTAAACAAAGTACTGCCTTAGACTGAGAAAATGCTATCAGTTCTGCACTATGGTAAGCTCTAAGATGCTAGAAATTGTGTTCTTTACAGCACCCCTTAAAAAACAGTGCAAGTCCAGTCCCCTAGCGTACAAAATCACACTACCTGTGCATTAAAGGTTTTAATAGAAAAAAAAAAATCAAAAACATAACAGTAATTAGCTAGTATCTAAAGTTTCAGATTATTACATAGCACATTTTAAAACGACCCTAATTGTTACTATTCTTCTTAACTATACAGGAAAAGAAAGCACAGAGGATGCATACGATACACCCAGGGAATCATTGGCAGATGCAGGATTTGTGTCGCAGGTACTGTAGCTGCAGAGAACATGCTTTTGAGACTGGTTATACCTCCCCTTTTCCTTTCTTGTGACCCAATTCCCTCCTGTTCCAAACTTACATATTTCAGGGGAACTGCATAAAGAAGAAAAATGACTGTTTTTGACAGGACGGGAAAAGAATAAGCTACAGGAATGCCGCCATATTTCACTAGTTTGCATTGACGGAAGAGAGAGTAGTCCCTATCGTTTTCTTCTCAACACTCCACCAGTTTCTATCTTTATAACCGGGTATCATCATCTAAGATGATGGGCTTCTAATAACTAAGAACTAAGAAAGCTGAGGCTTCCTTAAAACTTTCTATATCTTTCATTAAGTCTCATGTCTCAATTTTTATAGTTTAAAGGAAAGAAATACTAACCTGCAGTTGAAAAACCCCTTTCAAAAACAGAGGAATAAATGTAATCTAGAGTACTAATATGATTGATGATGTTAGAAATGGATGAAACTTTCTAAGGAAACAGTTCAGAAGGATTTTTTTTTTTCATAATTTGCTCTTTTGCTTTAAAATTTCTGGACTGGAAAAATTATATAATGTATGGAAATAAAATGTATGCATGTGTTCTCTATTAATGAATATCAAGATATACCCCCAAATAAGGCACTTAAAACATTAAATTATAAAATCTCATTTTCAGTGAGTTGGTCTACTTTATTTTAAATGAAGCCAATCTTTTGTTTAAAATTAAGCAAATGGTCTCTGAAATTATTTCCTCAACTTTATATGTTCCCTTGTAATAAAAAATAATAAACTTTTGTGCAAAGCGACACAATTTTTAAATAAGTAATCTTTAGGGAGACATTTAAAATCTGTTTGATTCACATATATAAGATGACAGTGAATCACGCCTAGGGCAGGGGTAATAGCACGCTGACATTTAGAAACCTCTTTCAAGATTCTGTTGATCTGCAATTACTTAGGCTTTCCTGAATCTTCTTTAAATCACTTTAGTTTCTTCCCCCCATAATAATATTTCAAAATGTCAACTGATCTTTTCCCATTGGACTAATTTAGGCAAGTCAGTTTCTTGATCCTTACCTTTTTGTCCAGAGTTGTGATTAACCTTTCAAAGGATGTTGTTTGTTTTAATAGGCACTATATATGTCACCTTAGGTGGTATGAAGGAAAGACGCAATATAAATCTAATATATGTGTCTTGTTTCTAATTGGGACTTCTACTGAACAGAAAGATTCAGAAAGGTTGAATCCTCATTGAACTTTTTTTCCTGCACTGCTCCCTGTGATTCACTGTACCTCGATGGCCAGAAATAAAATCTATCGGGCTCCCAATAAAACATGATGAGTTTTAGAACACAGTCTATAACCGCTCATTTAAGATATGCATTATGCTGAGGTTATTACGACACTCACTAAAAGCTGACTAAATCCACTTCAACAAAGCTCAAGATTTATAAACTTGTCAGTATTATAGCAGATTCTATGGTTATCATTAGCTATCTATTGGCTGACTTTGCAAGTGTCACTTTTTTGGGGGAGTTAAAGTAGAAATTTATTTTCAACATTCCTGAAAAGTGGAAAAAAAACCCTGAAACCATAGCCAATCTAAATAAAGTTATGTGATGATTAAAAAATAATAGAGTAAACATATTACTCAAAATTATTTCCATCTTATATTTTGTTTGAAATTTTAAAAGTTAGACTCCAATTAGAAACAATTTTCTTTCTATTTTGTTATCTTTAATGAAAAAACTCATTTTTTTGTAATTTTATTTACTAAAATAGTTATAAATATTTATATTGATACTTCTTCATGTTTGCTTTTCTCATATACAAAGATATCTGTTAAGAATCAGTAGAAATTCTCTAATGCAGACTTTTGTGACAACATAATTCTAGAAGTAAATAATTTATTCAGAATTACCAATTTTGGAACAGTAAAAACATCTGCCGTATAATAAATCTTTGTTGGAAAAATACTTCATAATCACACATTCTGTGTTTATTTCTTTAGCAAATATTTGTTTAGCTCCTAGTTAATAAGAAAAGTAAAACATATGTGATCATTACATATGCAAAGAAGAAACAAAGTAGGGGGGGAAGGAGAGACAGAAACACGTGCGAGAGAGAGAGAGAGAGAGAGAGAGAGAAATTGAGTGAAATGTTGTATCAGAAATAAGAAGAATAGGAGAAAATAAACCTGACATATATGGTTGCAAACACAGAGGCCTTTCCATTTTTGACATTGCATGACAAGAACCGCTAATTGTATTCCAATTGTTAGAAGTCAATCCTAATTTCAGAGCTAAACGTTATAATAGTGATTTAACGTTAAATGATCTCTTTTGGTTTTCTGACACCAGTGAATGGCTATAGTGAGGTTAATATTTTGTCATTAAGAAATCTCTGATTCAATCCAAGTTCTAAATTATTATAGGAAAAATTCTCCAAGGGATTTCAACCAACAATTCATTAATATACTAATTTTTAGAAAAATTTATATTAGAACTATATATATTATATATATTTTACACATACACACACAGCGCATGTTATGAAAAAGAGCAACAAACAACTTTACAATTTATTCAGTTTCTGTAGGGGATATTATTTATAAATACCTTGACTTAATAATTATTTAAGTTTTGTAGTTTAATTTGTTACCAGGAAACCTACATTTCATTAGCTATTTTAAAAAGCTCTTTAGTGAGAAGAAAAATGATGGTTCAGAAACTCAGATCTACGTAAAGTAAGGAAGAGCATCAAAAAATAAATAAAAGGTTATTTAAAAACTTTTATTTTTCTTATTTTCAATTAAACTAAGTTTGTTCAAAATAATACCAGTAATGCATTTGATTACATTTGCTTTTGTAGATATTATGTAAATATTGTAGCTATATATGCTTATACATGCTTATACAAACAAATGACAGCAATGATGCAAGGGACAGGAGAGAATAACTAGGATTCTTTCATTATTATAAGATACTCATATTACCTGTGAAGCGATATAATATTACTGGAAAGTAGGCTTTGATAAGCTGTAAATGTATTTTGCAAACTTTAGGGCAACCATTGCAAAGAAGAATAACCAATATACTAAAAAAAAGCAGAAAAATGGAATCATATAAAATACTCTATTAAAATCATCAAAATGAAAAAGTAGTGAAAGACAAAAATAGAAACAAATAGCAAGGGATAAAATAGAAAGTTGTAGAACATATAGTAGATATTAATTATTTTGAATATCCAAGGTCTAAATGCATTAAATAAAACACAGAGCTTGTCAAAGTGGATCAAAAAATAAAACTCATTATATGTAAAGAAGTTTTGTAGTCTATATAGAATGACATTATTTGAAAGAGGACGATGTATGTAGATGATATAGGTATAGATATCAGATAAATAATGTTGTTAGGAGTAGCTATAGTGAATAGAATGAAACAGTACTCAATTGAAAGTAGATGTCAAAAGTTCTAAGTATAAATTCTTTTATGTTATTAGCTACGTAATATCAAACATTAAGAAATAGTTTCCTAATACTAAGTGGCCTAATTGAAAAAAAATAACAAAATTACACTTAAAATCATATTACCTATGTAAATATACATAGGTTAAGCTAAAAATCTTTAATAATATAAGAAAAAATGTTTCTACAACTATAAATAGTTTACAATTTTGGAGATTTATTTTAAAAATGAAAAACATAAATTGCTATTGATATATGAAAAGTACAATAGGTCAAATTAAAACCTGGAAAATTTACTGTTATTAAAAAATGTTAAAATCAATCTATTATGGCATAGTGTAGACCAACCAAACAGTATAATAACCAGATATTTTTAAAGTCCATATTTCATTAGCATTATAGAATCATGCTATCTATAACTGAATTTAAGTTTCAGGTGTTGTTTACAAACAACTGTAGTTACACCAATGAGCAATGATCAGATTAGAGAAAAACAAATAATTTCATGGCTCTGTGTTTTGCTGAAATCATAAATATGCAGTTTTGAGTTTTAGAAGATCAGATATTCAATTAAATTAAATAACATCGTATAGGTCAAGATCTTGGTGGTTCTCTGTAACTCTGGCCTTGAATGTTTTATTTTCCCTCCTTATTGATGAATTCAAAGTTAATAAAACTGTATGTATCATAATGGCAGCATCTTCCTTTTTTTCCCCATTGTGTTTGGTGGTTTGTATAGCACAATTTATAATTATTCTATTATTAATTTATTTTTAAATTTATCCTAATAAATAAGAAGCAAAATAGAAATTTTCGTAGTTGTTGAAATTCTATTTTAAAGTGAGAAGGCATGAGGTCTTTATATGCGAACACAGACGAGAGAGAGTGAACGAGCACAGGTAATAAGAAGCAAAATCACATTTTCTCTCTTACACACATACACTCAGAAATAGTAAATTTATTGGAATGAACATTCTCAAGATTCTTAATATCATAATCTTTTAAATGTATAGATTGAACTTTTTCTAAAAGATCAAGACAAAATTTAGCTATTAATTTATAAAATTTTTACATAAAAGAGTAAAAATAAATACATATATGTAAACAAGCTTAAAACCAGTTGATATTAATGGATATCATAAACTTCAAAAATAAATATAAATGTATATACTTTTATTTAAATCAAAGTTAATACACATGAATTATATTATCAATCCTATTAATGCCAGACTTAACAGAACCTGCATATCAGTATTCAATATCTATATTTGATAACTTTTGAGATGAATGACACCATGCAGACTACATATTAGGAATAAAATCACTGCTAATTATTTCAAGTATGACTTTCATTTGCTTAGTGTAATTATTAATCTTATAATCAAAAAATTAAACTCTAATGGAAAAATATCTATCATATTTTTTCTTTTTATATGTCTGTATGACATTGAACAAAATACATTATAAGCCTGAATTCAACCTAGTTTTTCTATGACCTCCTCTAGATAATCCCAAACTCAAAATAATATTGGGATAATGTATCTATAAAGCAATACTTGTCAAAATACAGGAGTGTCTAGAATTGCTGTTTTTTCTCTCAACTCACCTTTCAGTCTATTCTCACAATAATGATTCAACCAATTCTTTATCAATTGAGAAGCTATTTTTCTAATATATTGTCATGTAATTTTCTGGGCAGATTATTCCTTATGTGCCCATCTATAGAAAATTATATTAAACGAGTTACTCAAGGTATATTTCTCTCTTTTGCTTTATTGAATAAACATATCTCTATTTTATAATTTTTCATACACACAAATATTTAACTTTTATAATATTTAAGTTCTTTGATTTTTCTTTCTTAATTTTGTGCTTTTATCATAGACCATTGCATTGGCTTTTAAAAAAGATTTAAGAAGTATGTAAAGTTGTGATTTTCTATATTGTATGTCTCTTTTCTACTTTCTACTTGAATGTTAAAAAAAAAGGTATATATCAAATATTCCAAGCTGATAAACAACTTATTGTATATGTATGTTTATGTATGTGTAATTCTATCCTAGGTTTTCCTTGATAGATAACACATAATTTAAGATAGTGAATTAATGTAGGGATTGTAGGGTATTTTTCTGTGGGACCTGACACGTAAATTAAAAGCTCTGGATTCTAGAAAATTTTTATCCCCTACTTACAGGTTTTTATACAGGTCAATTAACGTCCTTGAATCTCAAATTTCTTCATAGAGTATGCTAATAGAAAAATAAGTGGAGCAAAACAGGAGACTGACAAAATTTCGTCACCTGCATCAACCGAATTTTTCAAAACATTAGTTGTCATTGATGCTAGAGGTAAATATAGGCATAATCCAGTTTAAAATTTTAAGAGCATTTATTTTTTGCAAAGCACTGTGCTAATTATTTTTATATGTTCTCCAAATTCTCACCACAGATCTGTGATTTAAAAGCCATTGTCATTTACAGATGAAGAATGGCTTATTAAAATTAAATTCATATCATTAGGTAGAAGAGTTAGGTTTTGAGCACAAATATCAGATGTAAAGTAACATGGACACTTATGATAGCAATATCCTAGTTTTATTCATTTTTGGAAATCACACAGATTCAGGAAATCACCTTCTTACACACAATACATTTATTAGCAATGCCTTTTTCTTTCCATTTTTTCTCCCCAGAAGGGCAGCTTGATATCGAGGAAAAGGTATGTACCTTTGCCATCAGATAAGAGTAACAATTCTGCCTCTATAATTACTAGTTTTAAATTCTTAAAATGTTAAATAAACTCAATGCGCTTTGGGCCTTACCTGTGTGAGGTGGGATAAAAAAATGTCAACTTTGTATACTTTACACAAGTCTGAAAATAATCCGCGTGATGGTTACTGTGTAAGGAACACTGTAAATGCAACAGATACTACTTTTATGAAAACCCTTCAAGATGTCTACATGCCGAAATTGTCCAGAACAAATTCCAGCTCTACTGGAATCCCTACAAATCTTTCAGCTCATGGTGGAAGAATCAGAGAAGGAAAAAAAGAGTATTACCAAAAAACAAATTTTGTGGCAAAAAAAAGAAAAAATACACGAGGGATATGGAAATATCTACGAAATGTGGGATTAAAAACTCAATTCCATGGTCGAAAAGAAAATCATAACAGGCTACTGTGATTGGATTTCTTGAGGAAATAAACATGAAAAAGTCTAAACGTGACTCTTGTTTGACTGATGGGATGAGGCAAAAATTAACCTTTAAACCAGGGAGGACAGCAGATGTCGCAGTTTGTTTTCCTTCAGCAGTTGAATAACAGCTGACAGGTGTTCAACTTAATTTATTCTAGAAACTTTCATGTTTTTAAAATCTCACTACCACCAAGTAGTTCTTTGACATATGACTCAGCAAGTCATGTGTAATAATTTCAAGACAGGACACATATTATATATTTGCAGTTGGGTAAAGGGTGTTGTGTGTGTGTGTGTGTGTGTGTGTGTGTGTGTGTGTGTGTGTGTGTGTGTGTTTCTCCATAAGAGTGACTAAAAGTGAGGTTTCTCTTTAATCTAGTCTTGCAGGTGGCATGAACACACTCTCTGAGGCCAGAGTGAATCAAACTGAATTCTTGAATAGCCATCATGTGTGAATTACTAGCTAGTTACAGAGATTTTTGATAGACTGTATAAAAAACTACGATACGCTTGTAAATCAGAGTGAGACTATAATGGCATCAGAATCAGTCATTTCTAGCCTGTTGGACCACTATAAACTTGATCCTTTTTGTGTGGCAAATAAAACTTCAATAGCCTTCTTTGCATTTTTTGATGTTCTCATACTAAAATCCCTGAGCAGCAACTCAAAAATGGTTGTTTTCTCTTTACAGAAGCATTCTATGGTAATGATCCTAGAGAAAACTGTCAATTTGTGACTCTATCAATCTCTCAATTTTTCTCTCTCCCTTTTTAAAGAATACTTTGAGGAAGAATGTCTTACATGTTCATTTCATATATTTTGAAGAAGGCTGTTACTATATTTCTACTTTTAAAATCTAAGTGTGGGAATTGTTAAAAATGGACCTAAGCATGGTCAAGGGCATTGAATATAGATAATTTTTTTTTTAATTTGCTTTCATCAGATGTATTCTTGGTCATTGCCAGGTAATTCATGATAGCATCTATTTATAAAATAGTCCAGTAAAATGTTTTCTTTCTGAATTTTCTAAGATTCAGCCGACGTGCTAGCCTATTAACCAGAAATTTATAGACCCTTCTACTTATAAAGATGAGAATAATGATTGCTCCCAATATATCTCACAAAGATGATACAAGAATTAATAATTTAATGATTATGTGTCAAATAACTCTGAGTAGGAGATAATAGGGGATTTTCTTCTCTTTAGATCTTTAACTTGAAAATCAAGACCTGTCATTTGAGTTCTCACTGAAGAAGGCAGTCAGTTAATATATCTTTATTTTCCTTTTTTTCCTTTGTTTATGAAATCTCAAACTCTAATTATTTCAATTCAGAAAAGGTGCTTGGGCATTTTCTCAATATTTTTTCCTAGCAGATTAAAATAATGAATTAAAAGTTTAGAAAGTTAAAAATATACAGGTTGTTATAGGTCCTAAGTCTAAATGTTTTATGAGCATTGATAATAGATTTTTTATTTTATTTTATTATTAGTTTCAAGTACATAGTACATTGGTTAGACATTTATAGAATTTATAAAATGATCCCTCTAATTGCTCTTTCTCGCCTCTCACTCTCCACCCAGCCGTTACATTAATGCTAACTACATTCCCTATGCCGTGCTCACCATCCCCGTGGCCATCTATCAACTACCGATTGGTACTTATTTAACCCTTTACTCCTTTCTTCCAGTCCGCCAATCCCTCTCCCCTCTGTCCATCACCAGATGGTCCTCTATTTTTGTGAGTCTGCTTTTGATTAGTTTGTTCTTTTTGTTCCTTAGCTTCCACATATCAGTAAAATCATATGGTATTTATCTTGCTCTGTATGACATTTTACTCAACATAATAACCTCTAGTTTCATCCATGTTGTTGTAAATGGTAAAATTGATAATATTTTTTAAGTTATTTTATATTTACAGTTTAGTTTTCAAGTGAGGCTTAGATTTATCTGCATAGGAAATACTGAAATTATTTAAAGTACTCAATAAGTATGATTTCTCTGTAAGAATATAATTTACATGATTGGTTGGATGGCTCTCTGGACAATGTCAAGGAAAAGCAAACCACTTATGGCTTCGTGTGTGAAATACTAAAATACAAAGCATATGAAAGGTAGACAGAAGTAAGTTCTGCCCAAGAAGAGCCAGATGAATAGCAAACTATGCTGCAGGATGAACACCTGCATGAGCATTTCTCCGGTGTTATGGTAGATAAGCAGAACATTGATTTATGGCAGCCCAATGTATATAAAGAAAGTAAACGAGACTTTTATGTTAAAGCACAACTAGAGATCATATTCTCTGATCACTGTCCTGCTACATGTTATACCGAACATGTATATACAACTTCTGACAGTGGGGATTTAACATATTTAATATGGGTATGTTCTTGACAGAGCCTACGAGACTTGATTAATTTCTGAGTGCTCCATTACCAACTCTGACAGCGTTACAGCTCTGTTGGGAAATGAAGTATAATGTCAGGTTACTAAGCAACTCTGCAGCTTTTTAAAAGTATGTCTTGGAACTCACTTGTTTCTGCTAATTGATTCCATCCACATCATTTCGAGCATAAATGGGACATCATGTTTCAAAACATACTGGATTGCTACTTTCAGCTAACGTGTCTTAAACCTCTGCATATCTAAATCAAGGACTGGCATGTAAATGTCATATTAAAAGCAAATTTTTATCTTCCTCTTGAATTGCACTGAAAAAAAAATAATCTTATGGTAGTTCAAGCTAGTGTCTGAAGTTATCTGTAAATTGTCAGAATATAACAAAAGATTAAAGAATGATAACTTTTTTGACTTTTACACAGAATAAAGTTTTAATTAGCCAATCTGATTTACCTTTTAGTACATCTGCACAATATAATGCATCAGAAATAATAGCAAATCTGTCTCACAGCATTATTTCCATGTTGACATTTCTACAGTCACTAAACCTTTGACCAAAATAGTATCTCATCCAGTCTTGATATGTTAGTAATAAATGCATCCATATATCACATTTTACGAGTAGTAAAGTAAGCTTTTATCATCTTTGACTCCTCTTTCCATTATATCAAAGGTGAAGAGTAAATAATGAAACATTATAAACATTTTACATTCAGTGTGTTTTCTCAAAGTCCCATTCATTCTCTACTCTGCATTTCAGAATAGTACATAATTTAATTATGAACTCAGTATATGGGATATTTTGTGATTTGATGAGGGTAAAAGATGTAGGAACAATTTACAGATTAGAAAAAGTCTGGATATTTTTACTCAGTGTTTATTTTGGAAATGTTGAATTATTTGCTTTTTACTTAAAATATGACCATTACAGAATCCCTCACAAGAGTCACTTCACAAGCAGTCAATTTAATGAAACTGCTGATATCAAAAACATGTTTATTCAATTAATTGGAAGAATCAGTAATATATAATTTATATATAGTAATATATGAAAACATTCTTAAACTAAACATAACTGCAAAAGTGAATTGTATTTACTGGATTAGAATACTTGGTGGTTATTAGTATTGCATGGCTTCAATAATCACATCAAAGTGAATTTGAAAAACAAACCATAGAATCATGGTAAGGATTAACACAAGCAGACTATTTACCATAGCAGTCCACCATAGTCAATGTATAATAAATGAAATTGTAATTATTTATTTGAAATAGTTCACTAATACACATTGTAAGACAGATTAAGACTGATATGTACTTTATTTATAGTTCTTATGTATTCATTTTGGAAATAAAGAACACATGTTTTTCTTTAGAAGAGAGCTCACATAGTCGCAAGATGTATAAAAGGCAAAAAAATAATACTTAAACAATAAAATAAGAGAAAACATGGTGCTAACAAAAATTATATATTCAGCTGATAAAGTATCTTAGTCAACATTCTTTCCTATTAAAAACCAGCCTCACCAATGTAGGACCTAATCTCTTTTGCAGCTAGTTAGGAAGCGCTGAACAGGAAACAACCTGATAGCTGATATTTTGAAAAGAAGCTGATGAAAATTTAAGTTAATAAGTCACTCCAAGAAAAGACCAAAAAAAAAAAATCTCAAAATGACTACTTTTTATCACTTCCATCAATAGATGACATCCATTAGCAAATTTTACAATGATTACTTTGAGGGAAGAAAAGAAAACAAAAATCACTAGTCAACTGCTTTTTACCTTCTGAACTAAGACTCCACCTCTCCAATATGATTTCTCCCAAAACATTTGGCAGCCTATAGTTTATAGTAGCTTTAAGCAGGATAAATCAATAAAGAGAGTTTCGTACAACTGCATCAAATTGCAGCCATATGCTGAAGCAGCCCGAAGTGAATTTTGATTCAACATTGGTACAGTGAAGAAAATTTCCTATTCACTATGAGAGCAAAAAAGCCTTGGGTTCCCAAATGTTTTCTCATTGTTAAAAAATTATCTTTTTTCAAACTATGTTCCCTAAAGAACATAATTCAAAATTATGTTACAAATTATAATACTCTGAAAACATAGACCTGAGAACAAAGATGAGGTGGGGGGCATATGTTAAAATACAATATAAATCTGCTATTTTAGGAATTAAAATTAATAGTCTACATGTAGTTCTAAGAACTGCATCTCAATGAAATTGTTTCTGAACTGTTTCATTTTAACCTATCAGATATTTGATAATAAAGGTTGGTCTTTTCTATATTTTCTTACAAAAACAATTAATATTTACAAATTACCATAAAAATTTAGAAAATGTAAATAGAAAAAAATGGAAAATGAATAGGAAAAAAATCATATAACCACCAGTCAGGAACCAATGTTGATATTTCATTGCTTATAATTCTCATCTGTTTTTCAATTCCTATGAATATTTACATATATATTTCCAGAAAAATAAGACTATACATAACATTCTCTTTGTGCTAATAATTTTTACTAAATAATTACTAGGATATAATTTTCTAAGCTAATAAGTGTTTTTATGAAGCATTATATTAAATTACCAATTTATATGGTTTTTAATTAAATCGGTCTCATTTCTTTGGATATTCGGTAATTTCAAGGGTTTGAACGAGTAAATATAATATTTTATATTAATATCTTTCTTAATCCATATATTTTTAAAAACATTACAATGTTTAGGTTGATTTTATTTTATTTTTTTATACTAGATGAACCTAAACCTCATCTAAGCAAAAAAAGAGAAATAAACAAAAACATTTTATAAATGAATTTAGACTCAAATTCCAGAAAAGATATGAAAAGGCAATTTCCATTTACCTGTGTGAATAGCTAAGAGGAAAATCAACTCTCTCTAAATGTTCTACAGCTTCGGAAAGGAAAAATAGTAAGTTGTTTAGAAAGGAAAAAAATGAAATCATTATCAATTTACAAAATACATAGTTCCATGCCACTATTTTTACATAGCATTTATTAATTGCTAGTGGTAAATGAGCTAATAAAAGTAGCAGAGAAATCATTTATTTATTTCAATGATGATGTAGTGTATGGAAGACCAAAGGAGGTAAACATGCAGTCAGAAGCCTGACAATATGATCCAAAAGTAATGGCACAGTAAGCCAAGGGAGAAAGTGACGAATGTCAGTCAGAGTAGTCAGAAATAACTTAGAAACAGAAGGCAGAATTTGAACATGAATCTGAAAAAAGTCTATTTCAGATGATACATACATCCACTTCTGCATATAGAGTTAACTTATACTATGGTTCATCCATCATTTGACTTTGTTTTTGCCATCACAAAACATTCTCCTTCAAGAATATTCTCCTTCTCCTACGAAGAGGATGTACAACGTGTGAGTAGTGTGAAAAAAAAAGTGGGTAAAACAGATTTAAGTAAGTATTAACAATTCCTGTAAGCATTGTAGCATCCCCCTTTTTAATAATATATTTGGAAAAAAATGTTCACACACCTAATAATTAGGTTGTTCTTTAATGCATTTTTCTTCAATGCAAGTATTTGAAGAAAAGAAAAACACATGCATTGTAATTTAATATCTATTGATAGAGACAACAAAACAAAATCTGTAAACTACAGAGATAGGCAGCTAAGGAAGTAAACACATGAAGTTGCTTTCCCAAGCTTATAGATGAGAAAGTAGTGAGTGAATCGCTAATCAGAAGATAGATGTTGAAAGCATGAGAGCATGCTTGCAGAGGTAGTTGTGTAAGTTCTCCTTGATAATAAAAATATAACTATTAATTTTTGTAAAATTACAGTATCTTACTTAATTGAAGCCTCGGGGCCAATTGCCACAATTTGTCAAAACATGGAAGTGACACAACACATATAATCATCAACTGTGAGGTGAAAATTAGCTGATGTTAACAAATATCTGATATATTAAAATTTGTCACCTCGTTGGTGAACTAACTTCACAAAAACTATTTTATCAGTGAGCAATAATTGCCTACAAAGCTCAATAATCAGGCTCACCAAGTCAGAGAGGATATGCCGCACACTGAAAGACTCCCTCTGGTACACCTTGCCTCCCAGCTTCTAAAGACCACAGTTTAATTTCACTGGGGTTTTTTGTAATATTCATAATCTCAAGTCCTATCATGTGAACCATTAAGAGCTTCTCTGAGGCACTCATTGAAGTTTTTTGAACAGTGTGTTCTCTCAAAGCCACATTTCCTTTTAAAAACTTTGTCCCCCTTTCTCTGTAATCAGAGCCCAGTGTAAATGTAATGCCAGAAACAGAAGTTCTGTGAATGAAAAACTCTACAGCAATCTTGCTTCTGTTCTCCCTGTTCTGCTAATTCCATTGGGGAAAAAATCTGTCTGCCAACACAGTAGGAACAGCATTTCCATTAGAAACAAATATTTTGTTTCTCTGATGAAAGGTAGATGTTATCACATCAAAGGGCTCTACTTGAACTGAACCCTTATCTCTGTAACATTTGCTTTGTTCAAGAGATATGATTTGGAAGGTGCCGTACAAGAAAATATTACAATGCACTTGGAAAACTCCCAAAAGTGGCATATGGTGTGTTAAGATTTTAAAAGTTCTTAAATTTTTCTTATCTTTTTTTTTCTTTTTACCTTTATATCTGCCAAAGGCGACACTCCTCAATTCTCCAGCCACACTCCATCAAGTTTGATTCTCAGTTTGGGCTGGTAAAGCATGCAACCAAATATTCCACAACTTGATGTCAAGTTACTCTTGCTGTCTCTAACCTGGATCTAATTATACTGCTGAATGATAAAAATATGCTTTTTCTCATTTTCGTCATTGTTGCTGTTGGTAAGCCCTAGTCTAGGAGCTTTGCAAACAGTTTCTCTTCATCCTCCCAGGTACTTAGGTCCTAATGCCAAATCACAGTTGGGCGACAGGAGCCATGATACCTTTTGGCAGACTGACATGGTTCATATTACTTATCTGCTCTTTTGCATCTTTAAAAGCTGTTTTGATTTGTGACTGCCAGTTTGCACTTTTCTCTGAAAATAGTTTTTGTTTTGTTTTGTTTTGTTTTGTTTTGTTTTGTTTTGTTTTGTTTGTTTTGTTTTTAACAGTGGACTTCGTAATGTTAAGACATTTTATGCCTACTAGGTACCATTCTTTGGACCTGGCCTCTTTCTTTTCACGTTGATGCGATGTGACTTAGGCTGCTTGTCCATCCCTAGATTTCTGTTTAAGTCTTAAATATTCAGGCTATGTCTTAAGAAGCCACAGTAAATATATTTTCTTGGCCCTAAACCAGAACTCACTCTGACAGTTGGTATGATTCTCCGACTACCCTAAAAATCTAACATAAATAATATTACAGTCAATGAGAAATTCCTTCTTCTACTCAGGACCCAAGATAGGCGAAGAAGCTTTATACTCTCACTATAATTCTAGTTATGAAACTTAAAAAAAAACACACACACACCCACACACATGCACAAAATGTTTGTTTTTCTCCTGTCAATAAAAGCATTTAAAAAATTGCACAGATAAATATATCTCTTTGTATTGGTTAAATATTGATATTGAGTGATGTTATCATGGAACATTTTAGACCTCAGAATTGACTGGCAATGTATCATAATTCTGTTCAAGGAACTTTATTGTGTGGAATTAATGTAAGGATGAAAGCACTCCACGCTTGCTTCTAAGAAATAAACTTATCCAATATCCTTATGTGTGTGTGATATCAAAATACAGTCAATTTAGCAAATATTCTATTCCACTGCTCAACAGTAGCATGTGAAAGTGGATTTTTATTGTTTTTTAATAATAACTCAACGACACTGCCAGAAAATTTGTTTTGAAATGGAGATATAATTTTTTGTTGTTGTTGCTGTTTTTTTCCTTTATGCACAAGCAAAAGTTCTTAGGCCACCAAGAAAGCTACATGGTAGAACCTTAGAGTAACTCATGGTAGTTAGTATTCAGAAAGACAGGGGAGCACAATTTAAAAAAGCAAATGCTTTTGTCATCTGGAGTGTGTAATAGGCACAGGATGAATCAGCATAAACAATAGTGATCCCAGGCAAAGCTGTTCTCTCAAGGTTTTCTTCATGTTTTTCCTCTGGTCAGGTTTTATGACTCTTGTAATCCAAGAAACAATCAGAAATATCAGAATAAAATACATAGCAATAAGATAACTATCTTGAAAAGCAAATGCTTTTTTTACATTCTGAAATATCTTCAACAATTTTAATATCAGCTCAAAAAACATTATATTTGTTATGAACTGAAGTGTGCCCTCTCAGAATTCATATACTGAAGCTAAAGCCCTTATAGATTAGGATATGTCTGTATTTGGAGATTTGGAGATAAGGTCCTTAAAGAGGTAATATGGTTCAATGAGATTATAAAGGTGGGTCCTGATCCAATAGGACTAGTGTCCTTATAAGAGTCTTCATAGTAGCTTATTCATAATTCTCAAAAGTTAGAAGCAAATAATATATCCTTCAGTAAGTGAGTGGTTAAATAAGCAGTGTTAATTTAATAAATGGAATATTATTCTGTTACCAAAAAGAATGGGCTATAAAGCCATACGAAGGCATAAATGAATCTTAAATTCCATTCCAAATAGTTAACAAGTATGTGATTCCATATATATGACATTCTGGCAGGCAAAAACAAACAAACAAACAAACAAACTAAAGACAGTAAAAGTACCAGTGGTATCTAGGAGTTTAGTGAAGAATGGCTTTAGAGGGTGAATAATGGGTCTTTTAAAAGTCAGTAAAACTCTTCAGTATAATACCGTAATGGTGGTTATGTGCCACTATGCATTCGTCAAAATCTGTAGACTTTAAAGCACAACGAGTGAAACAATATGCGCAAAATTAAAAACAAAAATAGGAGGCTGTGAAATCCTAGGATGAAATACACACTATGATGGAAATAGAAAACTCAATTACAAATAGATGAAGTAACCTCACTGAATGGGATAGAGGAAAAAGTGCTGACCTAAGAAAATTCAGAAAGATACAAAGTCTCTAAAACTGGAGGCAAAGGAAATTGGGCCTAAGCATTACAATTGTTAATAAAGTTGTTCCCCATGCGGGTACCGGTTAGCAGTTCTAAATCACCATGTCAGGATAATATTAGACCTGAACAATTAAGTAAATGGATGGCAAATGCTGAGACCCAGGCTTCTTTTTGAAGTTAGAGGTTAGAGATAAGAAAGGGAGAAGGCTACAATGAGTCATATGATAACAGAATTCAAGACATAAGTATGAACATATATTTAGCTTAATATAGATACAGATGATTACATATGAAAAAAAACTTATAGTATATGTATACAAACAGGATAGAACACACACATCTTTTCTTGCTCTGTCAGCTGAGTGAGACTAGTAGCAATGCCATTCCAGTAGCAACAGAGTCCCCAGTGCCCAGATCTTGGTTTGTATTCTATTCAACAATAAAAGAAACTGTGACTCCTTAGAGGAATGACTAAATCTATTATTGAGAAAAAGAATATATAAGATGAGTCTGGGACCTTTTGTAAGCAGAAAGTAAGAAAGTGACAAAAAAAAAATCCCACAATTACACACACACACACACACACACACACACACACGCACACTAAAATAACACAGCAGCCAACATAATGAATTCCCATTTATCAAAGCAGGAACAATTTCAGCAACTAAATAAAGAAAATATATTTGTATTATAACCCAAAGCATAAAACAAATGACAATGCATCCATAGTAGTATAAATAAATGATTGAATACTTAGATACGCAGATAGATAAATTAATTTGTTAATGAGAAAAGATAAAATCTCATGTGCAGAAGAATTTTAAAGAATGTGTGTAGGTACTCTGCCTCTAAGGAGGTGGACCATAAGTGCCCACACCTTAACTGTGAACTGCATATAGAGACTTTCAAAGAGCATAGGTTGAAAGGGAAAGATAGTAACTTTGCAGTATAGAAATTTGACAAACATTACTCAGTCAGGTGATTAAGACAATTATCAAAAAATATAAGTTATATTGATAGCATGTACCTCTGATATGTGATGAAAATCATATCTCTGTGATCTTTCCCTCAAAAACTCAAATATGGACTAATCCTGAGAAGCACATCAGATAGGGCCTAATAGAGGGGCATTTACAAAAAAAAAAAAAAAAAAAATACCTACCCAGTACTCCTCAAAACTGTCAAGGTAATCTAAAACAAGAATATCTGAGAAATAGTCCAGGCCAAATTCAAGAGTAAACTTTGTAGACAAGATGACTAAACATAATGTGGTGTCCTGCATAGGATCCTAGAATAGAAGTACATTTAGTGAAAACTAGGAAAAAATATGCATGCTATATATAGTCTTATAGTCATCAAGTTGGCCAATCAGAAACCTAAGTTACAATAAATAACCCATATTATTCCTTTCACATTCTCTACACCAATGTTCAGTTCACCACTACATCACATGGATGGAATATACCTTCTAATATTTTTTATATAATTTCTATACCTACTGCCTTCAACATCCATTGCTTAGATCATCATATTAGTTATTCAACTTATGCTGCTGCTTTTATTTTTACCCATGATCAAATTGCATTACATCCAGCATGATCTTTGTCACTCAAATCTGACATGCTTTCAAATAGTTTATCGAATACCTTGAGAATCAGTCATTCCAGGGACCTATGGTGAGGCTGTGGTGGCTGCGGAGGAGAATGAAGAGGAGATCAAATAGATAAGGGAACCCATTAGGAAATTTTATTCTACACCACATATCTAGGACAGATGGTGTGCATCTAACCTGATGTTCTCCAAGCAGAGCTTGGTGTCACTTCATCCACAGCATTTTGTCATCATAACATGTGACACAATACAGCTTAAATGCTATTTTTTAAACTGTTGTCAACCACATCATATTAAATGACATCAGAAAAAAGTATTTTGCATTTGCAAAAATTTTGAATAAATTTTACAGCTTTTGCAATTGTACAGTTTTTTCTCACTTATTAGATGTGCACAGTAAGAATGAACAAAATATTGTATTTGGCACACTTTTTGTGTTTTTACTACAACTGATCTTCATTTACATGGTGGAAATTAATATATTCAGGTGGAGGACCTAAAAGTATATATGATTTGATTTCTTAGAAGAAAGCTTTTTGGGGAAATCAAGAGTAGATATAAGGTGTAAATCTTCGAAACATTAGTAAAGATGATCCATATATTTACTGTTTAGCTCGTTAATTCACAAAGAACGGTATTACTCAAAGCATGCCGAGACCTTGAGGGAAGTAAAATAACTAAGTCAGAAACATTGTGGAGAGATAATCGAAGAAACAACTAACTAAGCCTCTCCCTCCAAAAAGGTCCACAGACTGAAGTACTATGTTCAAAGTACAGAGGCCTTGTAGGGCTTTCCGGGTGATGAGTATGATGAAAGGGTTGTGGTGACGTTGTTCTAAACAAGAAAAGATCAGCAGCATCAAGGCAATGATTTTTGTTGCTGTCATTGTCATTGTCATTGTTCCCTGTTTTAAAAATGAGATATAATTGACATATAACATTGTGTAAATTTAAACTGATTTGATACATCTACATATCGCGAAATGATTTCCACAGTAAAATTAGCTAGTATCTTCATCATATCATATATTTATTGTAAGTGGTAAGAATACTGTATTCTATGCTTAAAAGTTGCTAAGAGAATAGATCTTAAAGGCAAGGATATTTGAAGCAGGACCCTCTTCTAGGTGATAAAAAGCCAGAAAGTAATTGGGTGAGAATTGGAGTCTAACTTGAATAAACCATCTGAGCAGTAAGAGGGTAAGGAGAGATTTTAACTCATGTGGAAACAGTGTCCTGTTCACTGCCGGATATAACAGATCTTAAGTAACAAAGATAAGTTACAATTTGATTTCGAGTTTCACTTGTCTAATAGGGCGGGGGGGGGGCGGGGGGGGGAAGGTTCCGAATGTGGTTTTTACTAGACACCCATCTCAGCAAATTGCTTTATATGCGAAGACCTCAGAATCAAATTTGGTATGAAATGAGGAAAGGCCAGAGGATATTGTCCCTGCCCTTGAGGACGATCAGTCTAATAGGAGCTAAAGCTGCGGATAAAACAGTGACAACACAGTGTGTTACATTTAATAATAGAGTTATTAAAAATGCTTTGGCAGTACAGAAAATAGACTAATGTATTCATTTACACCAATTTTTTCAATTTGTTCAAAGTTTTATTAATCCCGTGGACCACTCGAAATCTTCATCTTGATAGACCCAAAGTGATTGTTCAGATAACTCATTTTACATGCCTTCTCTCTAAGGGAAACTTTCCTTTTTTTCTAGATACCGAATCACTCTAATTAAATAGTATTTCCTCATAATGATCTACATTATGTTCTGTTAAGTGACTTGCCACCTTAAAAGTGAACTTATGAGAGGAAGTGCTCATTTGAAATATAATTGTCTCTTTTTGAACTTTAATTGAGAATTTATCTTTTTAGTTTATGATGAGAGTAGTTTAAGAAGATACTGGTATCTTTTTGAAAAAAAATGAATAAATCTGTAAGACAGTCACTTCAACTTCTGCTTAGATGATTTATATTAAATCAACACTGATTATATATTATTTAGTTAATTCAAGCATCTTCTACATCTGACATATTTCTTTCACCCCAATTCTAGAAGTTGCTAATTTCCTGTTTCTAAAAGCCTATTTCTTGAATATTGACATACTTTCCTAATGATTTTTAATTTTTTTATTACACTGACAAATGGCTATTGTGTAAGACACCATTCACAAGCTACTTTTTCTGCATCGAATACAATTTCTAAATCAGAGATTATTAAAGACATACATCAAAAACTAGTATGAAAACTAACTACTCACCTACTTATCTGGAAACAAAGTAGAGAAAATAAAATAGAACAAAATATCTTTTAGTTATCCCACACATAGTTCTATTCATGGAGGCAATCACCAGTTCTTTCTTTGGTCATTAAACAAACAACTTGAAAAAAGTAGTATGAGGAACTTTTCGTGTTGTTATAATATTACCAATATTATCACTTCCATACATAAGCACAATCCCTGAATCACGATATTCTGTAGAAGGGAAAGAAAGAGTGGTTCTAAAATTCTAGAATAATTTTTAGCAGAGTTGGATTTTCATTGTTACAAGTAATAATAGTCAGGAAAAAAATCCAATGATAATAGGTGGAAATATTATTTAACAGTAGAGAAATAGCATTAAAGCATAAATTCAACAATTTAACCATAGCTTTAATGGCTAAGACGCACACACACAAAAATATGTTAACAGGACATTCCTTTAGATTTATTGACCGACTACTTTTTGAGGTACCAGTAATCTGACAGAATACACAGAGCTACAAAGTGGCAAAGATGCATTTTGAGCCTCTTTGTCTGATTCCAAGCCCATGTTTAACTGCTAATTTAAAATTCTAATTTATTTATTACACTATTTAATTTCAGTTTTCTGAACCAGTTTTTACTTAGAGATTTTTAAATAAAACCTCCCAACCATTAAGTTTATTGGTACATAATTTGTTTGCTGTTGCTGATGAATTTCTATTTTAAATGTATTGTTACATTTTAGTGTTTTTGTTTGGTAAATAATTCACAAAATCTCGAAAAGTCTATATATTGTTTGTAGAAAACCTATTAAATATATGATTAATTAGAACAATAGCTAGATGGATAGTTATAGAAAACTAACAATTAAAATAGCAAAAGAGAAATACTAAGATAAAAAGAGTAGGGGAGATTATAAATAACACCGGTGGAATTTAAGTGATCCAAAGATGTAGTAGGATTTAATTTTTCAACTGCTCTCTCTTTTTTAAAAAAAAATAATAATAATATTTTGTAGCTGTGATAACATTTTAGATGTGTCTGCCTCTTCACAAATTGTGCATTTAGATTATTGGAAACCCAATGTTTAAATTTAGGCCATTTTCCTCTATATGTCTGTCTTAGTTGAATTCTTTTAGTTAAGAATGATAGAGAATTCAATTCCAACCTGTTTAAAGACAGATGGATATTTATTGTTTCATATAGCTAAATCGTACCATGGGAAGTAATACCAGTTGCAAGCCTGGGGCTTCTCATTATATCATTAGGCGCCATTACCTCTGTTTTACTCTACGTTAGATGGACCCTCAGGTAGATTCCCCCCTGAGGAATGAGGTTGTCTGCTAGAGTTTCTATGATTACATTCTAGCTACTCAAATTCAAGACCAATGGAAAGAGAGTACCCAGCCTATTTTGAACAGACTTAGTTCCCTTGACCATCCCTGAGCCAATGATTTATTGGCTCATATGTTTACTCAAATTCACTTATGTAAATATATTCTCTTTTCAGATACTCCTTATCACATTCCTTACTTAATTTTTTTAGTCATAGTCACATCACCATACTAATGATTTTTATATACTTTTATATACCTGTAAATTATACATATATGCAAATTTGAGTATTTGCTTGTTAGTTTATTATTCATTTCACTCAACCAGAAAATACGCTGCATGAGAGAAGTGTATTTTGTCTGTTTTATTTACTCACTGCCTTTTATCCAGAACCCAGAAGAGTGCCTCGCACAAAGTATCTGCTCAGTTAAAGAATGAATTGCTTGTTATTTACTCTGTACACTATTCCAGACATTTGAGATATAGAAATAAGAAAAATAAACCTAAATATTCCAGCTTCATTGAATTTATTTTCTAGTGGGAGTATATATGATAGATATAGATAGATGATGATAGATATATTAGATAGATGATGATAGATAGATAGATAGATAGATAGATAGATAGATAGATAGATAGATAGATGATAGATAAAATGTACACATCACATCTGGGAATTACACATGCTAAGAGAAAATATGTTGTTCCTGAATATCAAGAGGAATATTCATTGATTTGTACAGAGAAAGTCATTCATTCCTCACTGACTATGAGAATAGCCTCACTCAGAGTTCCTCTCCTGAAAGATTGGAAGAGATGCTCCTGCTTGGAGTCTTCGGAATGTATTGGAATGGAGATTAAGTAAGTAACAATAGCAAAGTCTACCACGGTATCATTTACAATCTTATTCTCAGCAGATGTTTACTGAGTGCCTAGTATATTCCCTATACTTTTCTAGGCTTTAGAAATTATTAAATATCTTAGTCTGCTTTCCCAGAAGGCAGAACCTGAAGAAACATCAAGTATTTTAGAGTATGCAGTCTCAGAGAACAGAAGCAAGAAGGGGGAAGTAAAGTGAAGCCATGTGAAGATGACGCCTGTGTTGGATCAAGCAGCTGAAAATCATTACAACTGTTTCTCAGTACTTTCTAGCTGCATTAAAAGGAAGACTTATTCTAAGTTCTTTCTACCCCTAGTACCAGATTCCCTCCCTCACTTTGCCACACTCCACCTGACAGAATACCACCACACGTAATCCCATGCTTTAGTCAACCATCCTGGAAATGTATCATCAGGGAAGCTCTGGGGCAGGACATGAGAAGAGCGTAGTGCAGACTGAGCGGTGTACAAGCGGTGTTGTTAGAGGCCACACGGAGTAGGTCGCACTGGATCAGGTTGCAAGAAACTTGGATACATTGAGACAAACAGGATGTGAAGTGATGCCTCCAGAGAAGAAACATCCAAAACATGTGAAGCTGATAGCCTCTTGGACATACAATATAAATATAATAAATGAATATATTCTACAATATGCTAGTGTTTAATGATAGGATAAAATGAATTTATATTTGCCATGATTTGGGTTCAGTGTTTTAAGTTCCCAAATGGCAAACTAATGAATTTTATCTTTTTTGTAAGTTGTTTGCATTGTACAACCTTTGCTGTCAGTAAATTTGATTGTAACTGTTATCTTCCCAGTGTACTTTGTAAGTTTAAACATAAGCCTTTTTGCCCCAGGCTTGCAGGGCTAAACACATAGGTCTCTATATTTGCACTCTACCTTTTCCAGTACTTCACATCTAATAATTTTATGCAATTTGCCACCGAATGTAAACTGTCATCTGACTTTTTAAATCACTTTGATGAAAATAAATAGAACGAAATATCTAGTTGAGTCATAGAAAAATTTCTTTTCTTTAGCAATAATTATATGTGAAAACCTATGATTCTTATGTATTTATGTAATAAAATTTAGTATGACTTGTACTCTATAATGTACTGGGATTGTGTTTGTACATTGTTGATCATCACCTGGCATTTGTGAAGTTGAAAACATATCCAACAGCTAAGCTAAAATGTTCCAAAACGATGCAAAGTGATAATCAAGATATTTCAAATGGTTGTCAAAATAAAACCTACAATGATATCTATGATGGGCTATCTTTGTACCAAATTAGCTTTGGTACAGTTAATGCAAGGGGATTTATGGGTAATTTTCTAACTTCATTATTAATCCTGAGTGAAAATATTTAACTTTATAACTATAACTATCAAGAGAACATAAAATATAAGGAAATATTTAATTTGTTTTCCTTCTTGCAAGTAAATAAAAATTTATTTTTTTGTAATATAAAGGGTTTGGTTCTTTCAATCTTAATTATTCTATCATTAGAACAAACATTAAATATTAGATAATTGCTAGTCTACTGTTGATACAGCGATGCTATAAAACACTTCGGGATTGAATTATTCTTCATTTCTTTAAACTCTAACATTTTATTTTGCATAGACAAGGTGCATTCTGTATGGTTTCTAATAAAATGGCTATTAATACATCCATTTTTCAAAATTTGGCAATATTACCTAATTTTGAAATTTACTCAAGCTCAAATTTACTTAAAATGAGTGACTTCAAATGTAAACTATGGACTTTGGGTGATTATGATATAACAATGTGGGTTCATCAATTTTAACAGATGTATCACTTTTTGGATGTTGATAACAGCCAAAGCTATGCATGTGTGAGGGCAGGGGCATATGGGAAGTCCTAATACCTTTCCCTCAATTTTGTTCTGAACTTAAAACTACCCCTCCCTCTCAAAAAACCCTATGATGTCTTAATGAATAAATAAATAAAATGTCTATCTTTTAATTCTATCTCTGTAAGGAATCTAGTGTTTTCCCCCAGGAACAAAAAGAAATAGAATCCATAATTTGAGGGGAAAAGATAAGGAGGCCGAGGAAGTTCAGAAAGAAATAGAGGAAAATTTAAGCAAAACCTATAGAAATTAAATAACTAGGAAAATAACTTCTGAAATGACTTTAAGTGCTTACAATTCCTTAAACATTCATGTTGTTACTGTCTTCTTTATGAGGCTAGGATCTCTTCCTTCAAAATTTAGTTTGTTATGATTCTTTATATTTGTAAACTCCACTTGTTTATTTTCCTGAATACATTGTTATATTTCATAAACATTTCATTAGTGACAGTTTGAACATTCATAAACTTACAGGTGGAAAGTGGTAGATATTGATTTTAAACCAAATCTCAACACCAGATAGAATTTCCTTATTGGCAAATCATAAACATCGTTTGCAAATTTTTTGAATTTTCATTTCTCATCTTCTGATTTTCTTTTATTCCATTGCATTTTAGATAAAATTCAAAATGAAACATTCTGAATGTACACATAACTGTAACACTACTGTTGTATCTCCAAATATCAAAAACAATAGCCCACTCTCCACTTTATCTAGCTATTCCTCCTATACTTTTAAATATCTCCCTCAATAAGTCTAATTATTGCTGTAATCAGACTATATCAAGACAAATCCTTTGATCTCTTGTTTGTTCTTCCTATCACTCCCTCTTTTCTTCCTTAATTAGTTTAGATTCCTTCGTTCATCAATTCTAAAGCTCAATTTTCACCATAACTGTGTCCCTTGTCCTGTTGGCCTCCTGTCCTATCGAGTATAGTCACAACCTTAGCACAATTAGACTGTTGGCATTAATTCTTTGCACTAATACCCAGAAGTGTGAGTACTGCTAGAGAAAAATCTTAAATTATGCAGGCTTGGCCAATGTAAATCCATGTCCCCTTCTTACCTAAAACCTTAGTACAGTCTGGGCATTCTTCTATATTTCCTACTCAATATTTTAATCCAAACATGTGACCTGACCAATGCCTACTCAATCTGAGCCAAAGGACTTGTCTTTTTCTTCTCAGAGAAAATAGAAACTATCTAGAAAAAATCTCTCAACTTCTTTTTACCCTGCTCAGAAACAGAAAAATATGTGCAGTCATTTCCCCCGCCTCTTCTATTTGAAGCAAAAATATAATCTTCCCATTAAGAGAAATCACTTTACCAAGGCTCTGGATCTTCTCCTTCCAAAAATTATCAAACCTATTTGGTCTGCCTTCTATTTCTCACTAATCGTCTCTTTATCTCATCATTTTAATATGTTGAAACCTGTCTTATACAAGATAAAAATAAACATAAAGAAAGACTTTCACTCCTGATCTGAATCTCATTCTACTTAACACTCTCCCTAACCTGTTTTCATGCTCAAATTGCTTGAGAGTGTTACTTACCTCTTATTGTATCCATTTCACACTTCAGCCAAATTCAATATGGCTTCCCCCAGCATCACTCTATTAAAAAGCTCTCCTGAAGGACACTTATGATCTCTGTGTGGCTGAATCAAAGGCTGTTTAATCTCATGTTGTTTATCCTCTAGGAACTGCTGACTCTGTTGACTTACCCTGCTTTTTTGAAATACCTTCCTTTAGTTCTGTAGAATGGAGTCTTATTTTTCTTCTACCACTAGGTCTGCTCTTCCACCCTCTTGTATTTTTGTATTCTAGCTGTCATTTAAATATAGTTGTTTTTCAATGTCTGTCATTGGCTTCTTATGTCATCCTACACAATTTCCTTGGCAGTCTCAACGACTGTTACATCTTAATTATCATGGTTAAACTGATGATATGTATTTCTAACAGGTGTCTCCTTTGAGATTCAGACTTTATACCCAAGTTTCTGCTAAATATTTCTTCTTGAATGGTTAAAATTACACATATAAACTCTTTCCCTACTTCATCTTACTCCGATGCCTCAATGTCTCCTATGTTGTTTTTCTCCATGAACAGTTTCAACATTTGCCCCTGTCGCCCAGTCACAAATTTAGATATTGCATTCTATTCCATCCTCTTTTCTTCTACATTCAACTAGTTAGTTCATTTCATTTTATTTTCCATCTTAGACGCTCTGTGGCTTTTGATGTCACCATTTTTCTAGCCGGCTACTCCATCTCTTGCTTGTCTACTGTAACATCCTTATAAATTTGATTTTTGTTGTTGTTGTTTGTATGTTTTGCCTCCTTTCTTACCTAATTTTCAAGCAGGGCAGGATATGTTATGACAAGGTAACAAACAACAATAGTATCTGACTGATATAATCAATAATGTTTATTTCTCACTTGTGATTTTAATCTATCTCGTAATTGTGTTACAACCTGATCTTCGTAATCCTTACTTCAGAATATATGATAATAGATACTCCAACTCCTGGTGTATCACCAGTCTGTAGAAAGAAGGAGTGAATATAGATGATCATTCCTTCACTCTTACAGGCATTTGCCCAATAGCAACACATTCCATTCTGCTCATAATTCTTTAGCCCAGGTTATTTGCATGGCCAGAACTAACATCTAGTGAGTGGTGAAGTGCAATCTTCTAATGCGCATCTTGTTTTTCAACAACTAAGTTTTTTATGTGTCAAAGTAAAGCCCCACCAAAACCAAAGCAATAACTCAAATGCTCACTCAGTCACGTGATCAAGTTTAAAGCCTGGAATCTCTAGAAGATGCAAAACACACAGAAACTAAAGTGTCAGTATATCTTTGCATACAACCTGCAGTGGTGAAACAGGCATAAAACAATTAAAACAACCCACCAAACTCTTCCTGGTTTATGAATGAGAAGAATAGATGCTCCAGAATAGGCAGAGGATTATAGAAATTCTGAAATCCAGCTGAGACGGTGAATGTTTCTTTCTGTGGCCCTGACTGTACTCCTTACATGTAATTTGCTTATCCATTACCATTGGTTTCAATCTTTTCTGAAGGCTAAATTTAAATTATTCTTTCCAACTATAAGACTTTATCTTTTAACAGTAGGGTAAAGAATCAGCTGTCTCTTTGAATCCTTCAGCTCTCTAAATACAAGGAATCTCTCTATTATTTTTTATTCGTGTCACTAATTAGCAAATTATTTTCGTGAACTCTCCCCTTACTTGAATTACTTGCCAGCTGTAGTTAACAGAAAACTCACACACTTTAAAACTTCATTTTCTGAATTCTTATAAATCTATAAATTTATTCCTGAAGATAATCATCGGAAGCATATGTTTCTGCAGAAAAGAGTAATACTATGGTTTGTATTAAGAATATGATTTGCCATTTTCCCAATCTCCATCAATGTTTTCTTGCTGCCCACTGCCCAAGTCTTAAGATAATTTTACAAATATTTGCACCAGCACATTTGTAGAAACTAATTTGTGCCACACATATTCTTTACATAGGAATCCACACTCACCAAATCTCCAAAAATCAGGAACATTGTAGTTAATGACAGGGGAAAATAAAATGGTTACTAGTGCCTTGGCTCTTAAAGACTTCCACTCGGAAGTAGCCAACATCATTCCTCTGACATGGCATTGTCAGGGAAGTGCATCCTATTGTATGACCTGGAGGAGAAAAACCTAAAATAATAGAGAAAACACTAAGGACCACAGAACCCTCTTTAAAACATATTTCTATGCAATAATTAAATATTTTAAAATACAAATGTCCTATGTTACCTAAACCTAAACCATTTTAAACTTGATTTGCTTCAAACAGTCAACGCTGACTCAGAATTTTAGATCTTTATAAAGCATCTATTATGGATCAAATTTTATGCCAAATGTTGGCCATGAATGTTCTTACTTAATCCTCACAGACACTCTGAGAGTGTAGCTAATATTCTTACTCTGCAAGAACTTGAAAAAGATACATAAATGCCACACAGATGTCTCCTGATTTAATATTTATATTAATAGAAGGAACACTGCATAGCTGTTTTCTTGCAAAATGTGCTTCTTTATGTCAGGTATGAGGAGAACATTTCTAACTACTTTGTATGAATGACTTAAAAAGACTGTATGTCTGCTAATGTAAAGTGCTTGCCACTCAAAGTAGTATTAAAATAGGATCAACCTACATGTTCAAATGACCTGTATTGTAAGAAATATTCTAAACTATTTTAGATATAATTGTACAAATTCAGTTTATGGTAATAACTAGTGAAAGAACAGACTCTAATCTACTGATTCTAGAGTCAGACAATATTTTGTTTATATAAAGACAAAAATCATTTGATGTTTCTGTTTAATAGTGTTCTAAGTTTTAGTCTTATAATATTCCCGGGAGATTTTCATTTAGAGGCTCTGATGGCAAACGTTAAGATATACTTTTTTCTTCCCAACTATTCATTCTCTAAACCGTTGTTAGTTCCATAAAAAAATAGCCTTAATGTACCTGCGTTTCTTCGGTCTTCATGTTATGTTGAGTAGAGCCTACTTGATTTCTCCAAAATAAATTACTTTCATCCATTCCAATTCCTAAACCACTTTATGGAAGAAATATTTAAATTCATCAGTTTAAGAGAGACATTGAATCATTCCTCAAGCAATATATGATGACATTTTGAGCACAAATATCAAGATTATTATTTTTAAAATTAAATATTACCTGAGTGTTTAAAGTGGCTGAGGAGCACATTAATATTAAATATTATTTCTGACATTTTAAAAAGGTCAAATATGCTGCTGTTATACAAAAACTATTAGCAGAAACATCAAATTATTATAATCATTCTAAACACTAATTTGGTTCAAAAGTTAACATTTAGAGAGTTTGGACTCAATATTTCTTCTCAATGAAGGTCAACATAATTTTACTGCTCTAGTTTTAGCCAAAAAATTTTCACTCAATTTGAAAATGCTAATTTAATATCAACATCAGCTCTCACTCTAATTCTAAGTGAATGTTTTAATTTTTTTTTTCTGGTTGATTATAGTTGCCAGAGGAAAAAAGTAACTTCTTCAATAACTTTTTCAACTTCAGCTAACTCTTCTACAAAGCATAATCATTGAGCACCAAATGTAGCTGAAAAAACTAGGAGGTTGAGAAGAATGTTTGCTTCTATGCAACTGAAAGTACAATTTCTCCTCCACTATTCACCAGCCACTGAATAGAGAACTAGACCTTGAGCAAAAATCCATCTTTAGCTCCTGAGAATTACCTGCCTACCTAATATTTCAAACTCATTCTACTCACGGACTTTAATAGAATAAAACATCTTTTTGAATTAAAGCAATAATCATAGTGACAAAGAGGCCTTGCACGGACTTCCGAATCTCTTTTTTCTTTTCTGTGTAACTATTGAGTCAATATTCACCTTACTGTTTACCCAATTCTTACTTTAGTCGCTTACTTTTGTAAATTTTCATTTTTTTATTTATTCAGTTTTGTTCTACAGAAGAAAATTTTCAACTGTGGTGTAACACATATTCAAGAGGACTTGAAAACTGTAAGATATTAAAAAGTCTGCATGTGACCAAGTGGATCTCACTACAGATAAAGCAAGTGACTGGCATATTTTATGTACAGAATCTCTGCATATATAAGAATAGTCAGCAAGTCTTTCTCTTATAATTCTCCTTTTTCCATTCTATTTTCTTTCTTTAAATGTTGACATTGCTTTTTTAGAAGTTTCCAGAAACTACTGAAGTCTAGTTAGCAAAATCACTGAATATTTTCAACATGACAACCACTGTACATCTGTTCTTTAAAACATATAAAAGTCTTTGACTTGCTTTATATCACTCGATTCTAACAGAATCTTCATAAATTAGAAATAATCTCACATATGCTAATAAAAAAGTGAGCCTCCAATTGGTCACATATTGTTCAAGGTCATAGAGCTAATTAATGAGTATCTAAATCATATTTGAAACAAATCATAAAACATTATATTTTTAAATATTCTTTATAAATGATTATTTGAAAATTTATATAACTTTGTTCTATTTTTGTTGGATTTAAGTATCAGTGAATTCAAGTGGACTACATAACAAGTACTTAGAATCATTTCATACTGTATAAAAAAAAAGTAGTTTAGAAATGTCTGAAGATCTTGGGACCATGCTACTACTAAAATAAAGTAGCCAAAATGCTTTATTGTTATTGCCCATGAACACAAAAAGGACAGGCATTCTGACTCCCACGTCAGTGTAATTTCTTTTACACTTTAAAAAAATTCATATAGATGGAATAGACTGTTTCATCCATTATTTATCATATGTAGATATCTTCAAAAGATGATGTATATAATATGATGTCAGTGGAAAAATATATTACTGAACATAATTTTTTTTTTACCATCTTTTTTTGTTTGTCTAGGAACCCATAACCTTCTAAGCTTTTGTATTCAATTTCCAAAATTTCAGGCTCATCTCACTTTCTTTGCCCTTTTTTATATAAAAGACATATTCTTTGTTTCAGAACCTCTTTTCTCTTTTTAATATGTATCATTTTAGGTCCCTTTAATCATTACATACTGCATGTGTGACTTTCAGCAATTTAAGCCTCATTTTTTTATCCTTGAAATGGGCAGAGTAACGATACCTTACCTAAATGCTCAGAATAATACTTGTTACCTAATGATACTTTCAAAATAACTTGCATTGTTCTTGTTATTACATAGAGTTTCAGACTTGCTGATTTGACTTTGAAATTCTCCACATACTTTTGATTTCTGATCTTTAATTTTATGAAATAATATTTTTATTATGGCCAAGAAGATTTACCATAAGATTTCAAGTGTCACACCTTCTGCTTGACTCAATCTGAACATGGGGTGGCCTGGGGAAAAGGCAGTGAGCTTCTTCTATCAAGGTTAGCAAACTCAATCACTTGGGCTTTGTGATGATCAGGACGGCAATATTCCTTCAATCGATATGAGAATTTGTTGCCCTTAAAGTTTCAATCCTTTTGAAAAGAAAACATGTATTCTCAGATATTCTATCTATAGTTCATCCATATGTATATTTCTCTGCTTTTCTGTAACCAGTATTGAGCCGACTGAAAATAAATACCAATTGTTTTTCCAAGTGCCTGCAGGAGCAGTCTTTCCAGTGTGAATTGCATATTCAAGTTTCCTGCTGTTTTCTATCCATCTAAGATTAACCAGAACCTACCTGTTTACAATAAACAGAATGGATATTGGGTACTTGATCAAGGACAGTCCTCAGGCCTTATAGTTTCTTCTATTTGTTGAAATTTAATGCCATTTAAACTCTGTGAGTGGAGCACAAGCTTTTTTCTAGACCAGATTTCTCTAATTTATAGAGAAAGCTTTTCGAATGGAATGGAGCTGCGAGGCTGGTTTTATTTGTTTTGGCTCAAAATGTTTGAGTTTTTATATCACTTGCTTGCTCCAGGGGCTCCGCGGAATGGGTGAGTTTTTACAGATACAAAAAATAAATCAATCAATATGAAATTTGTTGGCCTGTATTTCCTATTAGTATTACAATCTCTTCTCTCCTGGAACATCTTCTACGAAATCAGATAATAAAAAGGAAGTCTTTCTAGTGTTTTAAGTCATGCTTATAAATAAATGTATACAACTACCTTACATCAGTCTTACCTAAATAAAACATGAGAGTGAGCACCGTTTGGAGACTAAAGAGCTAATAGAGCCTGCATTGTCTTAACTACTGTGTGTATGATTGTTATTCATGTTGTTTTCAAGTTTATCATGGTTAAAAGGTTTTCTCAATCTGTCATATCATATTAATGGAGGAATCTGAGAGGCGGCATTATATTTGGGGGAAATATGAGGATAGAAAGAAAAAGGGAGGAAGAGAAGGCATAACATATATAATAAAAAGGGAAAGATACTCTTCAGATA
This sequence comes from Rousettus aegyptiacus, assembly GCF_014176215.1. Classification (NCBI taxonomy): domain Eukaryota; kingdom Metazoa; phylum Chordata; class Mammalia; order Chiroptera; family Pteropodidae; genus Rousettus; species Rousettus aegyptiacus. The sequence continues at coordinate 16,874,544 of NW_023416285.1, forward strand.
AAAAGTATATGAATTTATGAAAGTTCACTGTACAATATACAGTTTTCATTTTTTCCCTATAAAAATCTAAAGAAAAATTTGACTAAAAAAATTGAGCTTAAGCATAGTATATACTCTTTCATATTAATGCTTAAAATATTTATGTGAATAATCTCATACTATTGGTAATTAAAAATGGCTATAGCATCTGGCAAAATTTAAAAGTGTTTGATTTACATGTAAGCATTTAAATATAAACATCATCATAATTTTATGAAATTAAATCAAATAATTAAAGTGAATACAGTTAGTACTGGGAGTGGTACACAGTAGGTATGCAACAATGGTAAAGGGAAAGTAGCAGAGATAAAAATTAGAGATAGCACACACACATAAAGCAATGTTCAATTTCAATATGAGTCAGAAAAGAAGTTGATTATGGTTCTGTTTTAACATTTATAACCCATAGAATTTAATAAAAAGCATATGCTTTTCTGGGTCCCAGTTTCTTAATCTAAAAGAATTTGACATATTATATGAACCTTTGTAACCTTGTAAAGTTATTGTGATAATACAAGTAAGTATTAACTTAATGAATAAATGCATACTTTCAACTAATTTGCAACAAGCATGTGCAAATTTTGTTCTATCCATGAACTAGTCACTGGGAAGATATTATACTCTGCTCTCAAAGAGATGAGTGATGTTTACTGAAAGACTGAATGTACAAATGGAAATGACCAGAACATATATAGAAAATGGAATTCTAACCTACACCCTTGCAGCAACCACCAGCTCAGGAAGCCCAACAAAAATCTCTGCAGCATTTGCTCTCAAATGGTCAGGACTTTACCAATAACTTCCAGCTTCTCTAATTTTTGCCATTTCCAATCCAGTACCACCAGAAAAAGCCAGACATGCTTCTCGAACTGATTGCACAGTATTCCTCACTTATTGACCCGCCTCCAGTTTCTTCATGCCAATGACCTCCAATCAGGTCCCAGCTGATGACTTCCCCTTTTCACATGAAGATTTTGCACTCCCCTGCCTGCATCTGAGTCTGTGCCAAATAAAAGTGATGCAGACTAGCTCCCCTGCGAGTCCGAATAAATAGCTGCTGCTTATTTTCACTTGGGCAGTCTTTGTTTCCACATTACATAAAAAGGCATATCTTATATCAATGACTGGGAAGTGTAGTGCATTCTGTTAGGGAGGAATTTGCTGATATGAATACTAAGGGAGACCGGAGTGGATTGTGACTTTTACTAGGCAACTGAAAAGGTTAAAAGGCAATCATGGACTTTCAGTTTCAAATCTATGAAGAGCATAATTTTCATCGCTCTCATCCTTATCATAAAAGAAATTAACAAACTGAAAATTAATAACTTTTCTTGGACCCATTAGAAAATTGATTTGCAGGAAGGCTTTCATCTCCAAATCTGGAGAGTCTGGTGCAAGTAGAGAAGCATAGCACCCAAGATGGGCTTAGCGGGAACAGAAAACACTGGGTAGCCTAAGTGGTAGAATCACTTGAATAGAAATGTTGACAAATTGCTGAAGACTGTGTGTGGACTAACTTGAGAGATGGAAACTCTTGGGAACCCGTAGTATTATAGTTCCACCTGGTTGGGATATGAGAAAAATTGTCTGATCCTACAGAGGAAAAAAGGAAAAAAATGAGCATTATAAGATATTTCCGGAGTCTTGGCCATAGCAACTGCCTATTCTTCCGTGCTAACAGTTTCATCAGAGAACAAAAAGACGAGAGCTTTATCCCAGTTGGGAGAGGGAACATTTCTCCTTACTTCAGCTCCCTTCATTCAGCCGTTCCATCTCACCTCAAGGAAAGAGAAAAAGAAAGGTCAACCAAGGATAGGATTTATAAGAAATAGAAATGCTGCAGCCAGGAAACAGTGTGGGAGCAGGGAGAAAAAGAGCTATACCTAGAAGAAGATACAGCCACAGTCTCGAGGCAAAGGCTCATTAGAAAATTGAGAACCAATATTGCAGAATCCACCCCGACCCCTTACTTTACCACCACACCAATGGGGCTTCAGTATAGTAGTGGATAACAGTAAAAAAAAAGATGTCAGACATACACTATGTCTGGGTATCAGTGTGTAGAGAAGCCACAAAGCCAGGAAGGCAAACAAAATTAAGGACACTAGAGGACTTCAAGCCTCTAGTTCCTAAAGTTACAACAAATATTAAGCACAGTTAAGCATATAGCCCGATTTAAAAAAAAAAAAAATCTCACACAAAATAACTTATTTCACTTCTTATTACCCGATATAGCATATGCAGCTTTCAACAAATTATTACAAGGCATTACAAAGGGCCGGACAAATGCAGTCAGAACAGACAAAATAATTATCAAAACCACACTCAGATATGACACAGATGTTGAGATTATCAGACAAGGAATTCAAAATAACTTTGATTACTACATTAAGGTCTCAAAAGGAAAAGTAGACAACAAGCAAAAAAGATGCGTAATATAAGCAGGGAGATAGACATTCTAAAGAAAAATGAAAAGAAAATGTTAGAAGTCAAAACCACAGTGAGAAGAATAAAGAATGCCTCTGCTGGACTCAATAGATGTGACAAGACCAAGACTAAGAACCAGTGAACTTGAAGGTTAGTCAATAGAAATTTCTAAAAATGAAATTAAAAAGATAATAATATTCATAGGACAAAACTCTACAAAACAGAATATGAGACAACCGTGAGAAAAGATAAAAAGGTATAAAATGCAATCTTTGAATTTTGTCCTTAAAAATTAGTAAAGTTATCAGAAAAAAAAAGCAATCAAAGGATTTCAGGCAGAGTGATCAGTATACATCCCAAAAAGCATGTGATTAAAAGATATGGCACATATGGAGAGGAATGTGAAATTTAAAGTGACTCTAACATAGAAAATGTAGGAAGAGCAGAACAAGATGCTGAGAATCACATTGTAAACAGTTCCATACACCATGTTCTTAAATTTAGACTTAAATTTGGGGTATTATTAATTAAACTAGTAAAGGTCTTTCTGCAGAGGGATAACATGGGTCGATCTGAACTTTTTAAAATAAACTTGGGAGATAGCTGAACTGTGGTAAACAGAATAATCTGAATATGAGTTTTTTTAAAAAAATTATTTGGTTCTGTAGGGAGAGAAATGAATCAAGATGTATGAAAATCAGGAAAACCCTACTGTTTTCTATCTCACTTATGGTCCTTCCACAGCCTCTTTAAATGCAAAGAATTTCGGATATTGGCAGGGTGTCCTAGGTTGGCATCAGCCTTTCTATAAACCACTTAAATGTGAGTATGAAATTTTGAATTCATTCATACTTGTGTAATTTTTGGGGAGAGAGGATTTCTTAACTTTTATAAGATTATCCAAAGATTTTATAGCCCAAAGGAAGATTAGCAAAAAACATCATGTAATATAACTTTCATTCTAAAATATAGCAAACCATAAAATATGCTTCCTATTGTTGTTATTTTGTTTAATTGTACATAGAATTACTGTCCATTCACTGAAATTCATCTCAATATTATTGCCATGATCGCTCCAAATAGATTTAATCATTCTCTTCGCTGGGCTAACTCTTTGTATAGACTTTCTTCTATTTTTCTACTTATCATACTATGCTGAAATAAAACCTATCTTCCCAATTAAAATATAAATGATGTGAGCACATTCTCAGAATCTATCATGGCACATTAGAAAAAAGTGTGAACCTTAAATTGTTGGCTGAAAATTATAAGTATTTGCTACAAAGAATATTATTTAAAATATCTATATATTTATAAATATTTAAATAAAATAATTTTGAGATACGGCAGGTCTTTTAGTTATTATTATAGTTTTTGTTTAATTACAAGCTATCTGATGTTTAATCTGATTAAATATATTGACACTTGTTAAGCATTGATAAAAGTACCAGATACCTTATAGACACAAAAATAGCATAGAAGTAGAACTGAAGTAACAATGCCATGCTCTCTATAGATATTAGCATCTAAAAGAACAAGATAAGGAAATGTCTATATATTTTTACACTGTTTTTTTCATCAGCATACATTTGAAAGAGTAATTTATCTGATGTAATATATTTATGTACCCAATTTTCAGCATTCTAGCTGTTATTCCATTACTTTCTTCCATTCAAAAAACCATAACCGAATGCAAATGAAAAAGCCTGAGGTTATTATAAGAATAATGCCATTTCTGATCTAATTTATATTGTTAACATTAAATCACTTGAGAAATTTAGAACTTTAATTATTAGCAGAAACAAATTAATTACAACACTGTAAAACTAATGGTGACACATATGCATTACACCATTCTTAAAAATCTTTATATTAGAGTGATTTCTGTTTAACAATGGAAGGACTATAAGTATTATAAACTCTAATTGTAATTAGAGTAAAATTCATAGTCTGTGAAAAGGGTGATAACAGATTCTTTCATTTTCATAGGGTTATTTTGTTAAATGCAATAATTAATGTACAATGCTTTTCAATGTACCTGGTGTACAGTGAGAAATTAATAAACATTTACCATTATAACTATTGTTATGAACAACAACATGTACTTTATGAAGTGCTTTTATATGCACTATTTCAACTGAGAGGGATAAGTAAAAAAAAATTTATACTTGATTTGCTTATAAGGAAATGAAAAGTTGTAAAAATTACTTACTGGAGTCCTTTATTCACTGTAGAGACAGCACAACATAGTAATAAATTTCAAACTCATTCTATATTTGGATTATCTGAGTGTCCCAGCTTTGCCACTTTGTGCCCTTAGCTACTTTATATAATCTCTTTATTCCTTATTAAATGAGCCGATATTAATAAGGTACTTTATGAGAGACTCTGATGATAATAAGTTATTTCTATGTATTTGATAGATAAATAAAATAGAAAAATGACAATTTTGGACATTCTTATTGAGCAATCAAATCATTTTCTGCCTATATTTGTTACTGAATCTGCTTTCTCCAAATTGTCATAAAAAGGCATCAGAAACTACGGTGAACCACTTTGTTCAGAGATATGGCTCAAAAGTAGCACAAGTCAAGAACAAGCTTCCAGGAGAGCCAATACAGGGCTTGTACACATCTGAAGGACTGTATTCCCAGGCAACTTGTCTGGTTTCTGAGCTTCCCTGAGAAACAAGGTGTTCTGTAATACAGTCTCTCTTTCCAAGAAATACGCAGTCAGTCACTCCATATCCAATACAGAATCATCTGGAAAATTTTCTTATATTATGGGATCCTTCTTTGCACAATGTCATTAAGATCCTTATCTAAATTTTTGCTTTTTATTGTCTTAATAATTTTTGCTACAGATCACAGAAACATTATTCAAAATCACCATCCCTTTTATTTTGTTAAGATCTCACTTGTATCTTCAAGGTATTAGAAAGGTTAGATCTGTTTTTTAATACAATTCATACTCATTTCTTTCAATAGTATTTATTGACCCAAATCGACTATTAAGACAGATTGGTGATACAGATGCTAACAATCACACATTTTTTAGTCAAAATTTTCTTCTAACAAACTTGGATATTCTGAGTCGAATTAGGGCCAGAAAAGAGAACAAAGCAAACATCTTTTTTTGATGATAAGTGGGAAAAAATTGATAATGCAAGAATCAGAGTGCTGAGAACATAAGCAAAGTGGGTCATGGATTTTGATAATTCCACTCGACTTCATCAATATTAATTATTTTGACTAAGTTTAGGATAACTCCAAATTGGTATATTATTTTTATGGTTCGTTTCAACAAAATTACATGATAATTATCCAAAAGGAAGTCCTATAGCTTATAAATATTTATATTATTATAATAATTAAATGAGAATATGCTACTAGTTAATGTCTATTTTTTGGTAGAAAACTATGCAGAATAAATTTGTATTCTTCACTTAAAAATGTGATTATAATGTATTAGTCCTAAATTTTAAACATAAAAAGTAAAAATAAAGAAATCGTGTCTTTTTTATATAGACAAGTAATAATTCTTATGTTCTGATGGTGCCGTGAGTTGGAGTTGGTTTAACTCTTCACTGTAGAATTCACTGAAACATTGCAGACTCTCCAAGTGTTGTAAAATAGTTACTTTATTATAGAAGAGTTACTTTACTTTGAATTTTCTTAACTGCAATGAAGGTATTCAGACCCATTATGTAAAGTAAGAAAGGCAGATTCAGTGTACTAGTTAGGCTGTAAAGGAGGTACTAATGTTAATATCTATTCACTAGAGACGAATTTCATGATTTTAAAAATATAGTGACAATTTGTATGGGATTAGTAAAGCTAAACCCTGTTTACTGGGTAAGACCCTGATTAGACCATTATATTTTCTCCTTATGTCCTTTTAGTAATTTTATTCAAATAGTATTATATCTCATTTTGCCTTATTTTTGTTCTATTTTGTATTCATATGACCATCAAAATGAAGAAGACTCTGTTAACCTTTAGTTCATCTTGTTTTTCTTCTGTGTAACCAGGGATTTATCTAGTCAAATAGAGGTTACATTTATTAATAGCATTATGCATTTTTTTCTTATAGCCTCAGGTATCACACACTAAAAGATCCATTAAAGAGGCAAGGAAGTGTTTTTGATGACCAAGGCAATAATAAAACCTGCTCTCTCAGAAATTTTTTATGCAGCATGTACTTTTTATATATAGTGAACACAAGAAGACATTTTAATAAATAAAAACAGGAATTATAACTCAAGATAAACAGTTCAAGCTTTATAATTGGCTGTCATATCGTACATTACACTACAACTCCAAATAAGTCTATTGATTTAATTTTGTTATTTGCATAATGATAACAAGAAGGTACTCTAGACAGTGAACCTGGAGTCATTTTTGCAATTCTGGTAAGAAATAGTAATGTTTTCTTTAGACTTCTGCCTTACAACATCACCAGAGGCATGCTTTAATCATCTCGACACACATCACCTATTGAGTCTTATTGCTGTATAATATAATAGAAAGTAACAAGTGAACAATCTGTGACTTAATTAGAGTTCTGAGGAGCTCAACTAATACTTAGAATTCCCTTTGTCACTTGGAATCACATTTGCCTTTGGACCCAAAGGTTGAAAATTTGCATCTTACAACCTTACCTTGATTCATATTTTGTTTATGGGCACAGTAACAGAGCTTAACATGTTTTGCTTTGCTTAAAAATTATTTTGCTTAGTATAAAAATGTTCATGAAATTTTAAATAAAAATAAAAAATAATTTAAGTATATGAATGCCAGTGTTCCCCCTTTCACTAAATTATGTATAATGCTCAATAGGAGACTTAAACATCCCTGTTAGAGACAGCAGCTAAAACATGTTTAGTGTTTAAATCTTACTACCAATTCATTTAAAATTTGTACTGTTTTTCTATTTAAATACAGATGACTTCTGTGTTACCACTAACACTTTGTTAAAATGAGTATCAGAGGTATTCAAATTCTGATACTTTTAATATGGACAGGGGCAACACCAGGGGGTCAATGAAAGAAGGGAGATGAGTCAGTTCCCAATCCCTGTGTGTTTCAGTACCTTCTTTTGTTATCTTTTTCTTCCCTTGGGTATTGCTGCCACTACAGATTGTGGAAATAACCACTGGGGTGAAAGAAATAGCTACAGAATAGGACCATCACATTTCTTATGCTTCATCACAACTTGAAATATAACTGCTCTGTTAGTATACATTTCACCAAGTTTTGGTGGAATATTAAAGTTGTTGGTGACATAGGTGACCTGAATTAAATAAATGATTGCTTAAAAGTTCTGTCATATCTTATTTCTACTCAACACTTCCCATTTATCCTTTACTCTCCTATCAATTTGTAATTAGATTTTAAGAAAAATCTTTCTTGATATGCCCCCTCTTATTCATCCAACTTACAAAGTAAAAATACATGAAAAAAAAAAATGTTTTTAGTGTTAATTCTCTCTCTCTCTTTCTCTTTCTCTCTCCATGTGTTTTATTATATAATTAATGGGTCCTCAGGCAAAAAATTTGGCCTCTTGATTCAGGCATGTTTTGGTACAATCCTTGTTCCTTACCATGGATTCTTTGAAAGCTTGAGCTTCCCATAAAACAAAAATTATATAGCACCTACTTCACCAGTATACTCTGATGGTTAAATAAAAAGTGCATTTTCAGCACAGATCAACCTCTTCCTAGATTAAGTATTGTATAATGATTACGCACATAGTTTATAGCAATTATGTGTTTATATTAAATTCCTTCATGAAGATTATAAATATCCAATGATTATGCTTTTTGTTAAAATGTTATGATGAAATTAAATTTTAAAAAATCATCATTGATTATTTCATTATTAAAAAAATTATATATAAAATTATAGAATCAGTACTACTAAAATAAGTGTCAAATGTCTGAAAAAGAAATATTTGACTTTTCCCTTTAAACAAGTTATAATTTAGTGACAAATGGATATTATACATAAACACACACAAAACCAAATATTACTAAAAATGAAAACAAGTAAGCAGTATTAATATTTGAAAATAAGAAAAGACACTGAGTAACTAGAAATTATTTGAACGAGGAAGTTTTCAAAGCAAATCTCAATATTGCTTTCAACTTGAAACTTCGTTCTCATTCTAACATTGTATCCATACAGACAGAAACACTTAGAAACTGATATAGAGCATATTTTTAACAGAGATTTGGCGAACTTTCTTGATTTAGTGTCCCTTATTCCTGTGTACAGGATTAAAGATTTTGAGATATCTATATTAGTTTGTGAGAGGTTTAAATGAAATGTTCTTTTATTAGTTTTGGTCCATTTTATTGAAAGATCACAATGGGCAGTATTGAGAAGCCCTTGAAAGTCTCTGATTTAACTTGAAAGTAAAGAACTTGAATTTGAGGTCTTGCTCCCCTATCTTAAATAAATGGATTCAGAGTAAAAGTCAATGAGATAATTTGAAGTTCATTTTTTTTTTTTAACAATGGTTCTGATGTAGGGTACATATTATACATCACAATAAATCCAATTTAGTAGTGTTTAATCATTTACCTTTTGTTTGGGTTTGGACTTTGAACATAGAGACTAATTTTTTGAATAATTACACCTAGGTCACAGTATAAATGTAGATTAAGTTCCTACTTTGTTCCAAATGTTTTTATAGGTTACCAAGAGTAAAAGCATAAATAAGACATCTGGCCTTATTAAAAGTTAAGAGTTTACCATACATCGTTAAATTCAACCAGTTTCATGGTCACTGAAAACTAAATGGCCATAGTCATCGTAAACAGTTGCCGGAGTATAAAAATAAGTCATCCAAAAGGCAGACTCTTTTATGATACTATATGAATTTTCAGTTTCAAATAATGGAGCAGGAATTAAAATCAAGGGAGTTCACCATTACCATCTAAAATACTAAAAAGGTGTTAGAAATTTGTGACTCATTTGTGTAAAATTGGAGTTCAGATTAAAGAATTACAGTAATTTCTAGTTCGAAGAGATCTTGAAAATTATGAGGGCTAAAGTACTCCTACTCTTATCATCTGACCTTAAAACTACACCTTATTTTTTACTTTTATGTTTGTAAAATGGAAGAAATCTCTTTCTCATCTATTTGTTTTATTGTTTAATTTAATATATGCAAAGGGTAAATAATAGTGATTCACATATACTAAACACTCAATAACACTTGGGTATTATTAAAAATTATAAGAATTATCTCCTTTATTGCCAGGTATGGCAAAATTTTTCTGTGAAGGACCAGATTATCAATATTTTAAGATTTGCAGTGCCTATGATTTCTCTCCCAAATGTTCACATCTGACACTGCCACATGAAAGCAGCCATAAAAAACATATAATGAAGAAGTGTGGCTACTTTACAGTAAACTTTATGAATACTGAAATTGAATTTTACATAATTTTATGTCTCACAGAATATTATTCTTCTAGTGATATGTTTCGACTATTTTAAAATGGGAAAAACATTCCTGGAGGGTATGCTTTACGACAGTAGACAGCAAGCTGGATTAACCCCTTCGATCATGGTTCTCTGACTCTCGTTATACTCTTTTGGATAGACCTCTTGTGTTACTTGGGATTGCTGACCCTCTCTATGTAACGAGGATCATAGGGTCTCATTACCTGAGCCAAAGGTTGTGATAATCTAATGGGGAAATATTGAAAAATTCATCAGTTATAAATAAATGTTAATTGATGCAATTGTAAAATTACAAAATATAACTAGAAAGTCTCACGTTAAAATATAGCTGTATTTTTTTTATTTTTAACAATTTTCATACTTGTAATTAATAGAATACCTTTTTCATTGGACTGTAAGTTCCTAAAGAAAGGAACTCTGCCTATTCTACTTACCCTGATTTCAATATCTATCTGAGTGGCTGTTACATGATAGACTGTCAATGATATTAACTGAGTTAATGTATACGTATTATTTAATTCTATCTCTTCCTTTTTCTTAGAATTTACACTTAATGAGATTGAAATATATTTTTTAAAATTGGGCTACACGCTAGTGGATTATTGTTGAAATAATCACTATCATTCCCTTCTAGATCATGTGTTGATGTGTCTACTGACCATGACCTTGAGTATGTGACTATTATAAGTTGTCTAGAAGCCCACTATCCAGTCCCTTCATTTTCCTAGTTTTCATTTTCACACACTTCTAGTTATGATGATGATTTTAATTGATCTAAGCTTACTGGTAAATACCAGCAAATATTTTTGAATACTGACATTTTTCAATCTCTATTTTAAAATAAAAGTAACCTTATGAACACGTTTTTGCAATCTGACAGGATGTAATTAAACAAGGTCAGTAGATAATGTACAGTTTTTCTTTTTTCTTAAAATTTTTTAGGAAGAAAATTAACAAGCTGCAGTGTTATTTTTAAAAAAGCTTTCCTCCTCTTTTCCCTCTTAATTCCATTTTCTAGTTCTCTAACTGGCATCTTGACTTATTTATTCTACATTTTTTTTAGCAACCGTTTTTCTAAAGATTAAATTTATACGTTTTCTTCTTCTAACATCTTTCAATTTCTGTCTTCCAATAGATCCTCTTTATTGCCTACCTGTCTGAGATACTGTTGACAGATTCTCACTCTTATTAAACCATCCATGTTCCTGAAGCCTCAGGTAGCAAACCACAGCCACAGTGTGCTCCAAAAAATGAAAAATGAGTTTTAAAATTTTTTTTTTCTTAAATGTGGCAAAGCAAGAAAAGTTTCTTTTCATTTGTAGTCTTCAGGCATATCCCCACAGATTTACAACAGAAAAGTGATTTGGAGCTCCCACCAATGTATTCCCCAGAGCTCCTAGTAGAAACAGTAAAGAGCTTTGAGAGTGTGAGATCACTTCCCACATCTTTTTAACTCCCTTACTTTTTCCCACTAGATTCATCATTCTTATCTAAGAAGAAAGGAAGATTCTTATTTTCCATGCTTTTACTCTACCACACTGTCCTCAGAGGAGTAATTTGTGGGAATATGGGCTCCAGAGTGCCTTTAAATTTTCTAGCAAGAGCAATCAGCACACCCACTGGAAGGCATACCATATTCTGCTACACCAGAGGTTAGGCAGTTGGCATTTTGCCTTTTGCTTAACATGTTAGACAGTACAAAGGAATTTATGTCATTTGTTATCTTAGGTAATATTTTTCCACCATTCTGCTTTAAGTTGAAAGACACTATTATAGTTAAATCTTGGATTTTGTAATTTGAACTTTACAAACTTTAGACTAAATTTTTATTTAATCTAGATATCAATTTCTAGACTCATGATTTAATAACAGTGTTATGTGTACTAGTGTTACATTACTAGAAAGGCACTCATCTCTACAAGGCACTTTTATAATGAACACTGTGTACATTACCCAATGTTTAAATCAGTGTCATAGGTCAAGGTCTGCACTGGGATCAAGTTATGATCACACAATATCAGCAAAGGTTTAAATTGATAGGATCAGCAAAGTCTCTGAAACATAGAATTACAAAGGGTAAAAGAGATGTGATTTACACTTTATCTAGCATAGTAAGTGGAGAGGAGATTACCTCTTTTTATATTAAAATATCCATATTCAATGAAACCCCTTAGACAATATATACTTCAATTTTTGTGATTAATCTATATCTCTGATTTCAAATAAATGATTTTCTTAATCATTTGAATTTTTACTGGTGTCTCTGTTGAATGATTTGGTTAAAATGAACTAAACTTCAAACTTGTTCTTAGAAAACATACATTCTCAAGGGGCACGTGTTTATTGGAATACTCTGTTGTTCAAGACCATTTGCCTGTCTTTAAAATTTTTACACATTGAGTCACAGAATGTTCATACTTTTCAGTGTGCCTTTATAGTCTTATATTTCTTATGGTATCTTTTTTTGGTTCTAACTGATCTCTCTCTCTCTCTCTCGCTGTCTCACACAAACATAAATGCTTACACACACAATTTACCACTGTTACTGCTTCTTTGTCATGTGTGTCTCGCTTGAATATTTGACAATTTATCTGACATTGCGAAGGTCTATTGTTGAAAAGCAATAGTAGAGGTTGATGCTGTTGCATCTTAATTTGACTTCCTTTAATGGCTTTGACACACAAAAAGTGCTTTATAATTATTGGTAGACCTAAAAATTATGTGTCCTTAATTGTGTCTGTATATAATAAAAGGTGAGGTGATCGGCAGGATGAAATAAGGCTACACTAGTGTAAAACCATAGGTAAGGAAATATTACAACATATGATAGTGAAAATGCAGAATCATTGTTTTATGTTCTTAAAACAAGTGTCAAATAAAGGAAGAAAAATGTTTGTGACTAATTTCTTCTTAATTAAAATTGAACAAATTTATGTAATATGTTGTTAAATGTAGTTCTTGCCTAATTATAATCATTCTAGTAGATAGCTAATCTCCAATTACATCATCAAAATATCTACTTTTTGAAAAACTCATTGCTAACGTATGTAGCTGTATAAATTACTTCATATTTTTTTAAGTGGCTTTCATTCTCAGAAAAGTTTGAAAAAAAAATCTTCATCTTTGTGCTGAAACCAACCCCCCCTTTTAAGTATCTACTTTGTACGCAGAGATGCGTAGCTGCAACATCACGTAGCTGCAACATTTTGATAGTTTATGTGTATCTCTACTTGTAGATTACAGAAATTAACTTAAGCAAAATAGATAAAAATGGAAATTTCTATGAAAATCCAGAAATCTTTCACAAAGTTCTCAAAGTCTAGCTAGGACTAAGGGAAGAATGGAATAAGGAACCAAGTCTGTTTCTTCCCCTTTGTCTTATGCTCATCCTCTTTTTTCTGCAAACCATCTCTCTCTGCTTTGTTGCAGAGTAAAACTTGCTCATTTGTGTCCTTTAGCTCTCTGTCTCTGCGTCCTGTCTTTCTTTGTCTCCTATGTTCACCACCTCTCTTTCTAAATACCAGGATACAAAGTGCTAATTGTTCCAACTTGGACGAGGCCACCATCTGTAGCCCAGTAAATTGTGACAAAAGAAATGGGCAGGATTGTTTTGTTCAGAGAAGCTATGCGGAGCCATCACTATCAATGAGGAATGAAGGTGGAGGAGAGGGATGGAGAAGAAAGGTCTAAAAGAACTGACAGCTCTGTAGCCAGTTCAAATGATCCCACTGCATGTGAGGTATGCTTACTTTCCCTGAAGTTCTTATAATCAAGATCTACACATCCAAGCTGCCCTTGAATTAGGCATTTGATTTTTCACTTTCAAGTAAAGAAATCCATAATGGACACAAAATTACACAGTCCTTACAAATTACTCTATTATATGTTGTTCATACTAAGAAAATATCCCAGCTAACATCACTCTTTATTTTAAAAAAATTGTTTGTGTAGAAGACTGTAGAGAGGTTAATTTTAGACTAAAGTTCATAATATTCAAATGTATAGAGAGCTTCTCCTCCATGGACATCATGAAGTAAATTTGGAGTAAGAAACATAATCTAAGAAGGAAAAGTGTGAAACAGTGTCAAATATTTAAGAAGTTAAAAAAGATAAGACATAAAAATGACTATCATCTTTGGCAACATATTGCACATATTCTATACAGAAAATCTGAGACATAACAAAAGTTATTGAGACTTGAAGTTCACTGCAAGTCTATTTTAGCCATTGCATGTTGACTTCTCTTTGTGATAATAAATGATAGCATTTAACTTAACAAATTTATTTAATAAGAAATGATCATTATCATTTAAGATCGAGGAGTAAAGCTCATTCAGTGAAAAGTCACAGGGTATATTTCATTTACAACAGAGTTCATGGAGTAGAAAAGAAACTCGAACATGATAATTTTAAGGAAAAGTACACATATATAAGCAAAAGAGAGAATACAGACAGCTTCTTGGATTCTAGGTGGTAGATCAGAAAGGAGCACACAGAATAGAAACATAGTGGGATCGATTAGTCCCACTATTTTTTCTGAAACATTAATTTAAGCATCTGTGGTCTTAAAAGAGTTGATATAATCAGCAGCTGATGCCATTTATCAGACCTCTGATCATTTCAAAACATAAACTGGTATAAAGGTCCAAAGAAAGATTTGAGAAGCCAGGGCTTGATAAAATCAACTAAATGTTGATGTCTACATTAATTTTCCTTAAAGTAGTTTTAATTCTCAGGTAAAAGTGTTAGGATCACTTTACTGTAATTTACTGTATTGCACAGGAATAACAGTATAAGCAGAAGTTTATTAATGCTCAAAAGTTCTTAGAAATAAATAAATATGTTTGAAGTTAGCTTATATGAGCTATGAGAATGCAAAGAGAGAAGAAAATGGTATGAACAAAAGCTCAAAGTAGGACAAAGGATATATAAGAATATTTTATAAATCAGGTGTACAAATACTCAAAAACTAAAATAAAGAGTATTAAGGCTGAGTATAGAATATTTGAGACCTGTAGACTAAATCCTTTATTATAAAGAAACTAAGAGCAAAGGATTACAATTTATATGGTTAGGATTACACAACATAAGATTCAATATTAAAAACCATGGCTGTTTGGTTTCCTGATCCAGGATTTCTGCAGACACGACAGAGGTTTGCATGCATGTGTGTCTTGTTGGAGAGGAAGGCATGTACACCCTTGTATGGTAGTGGCAAGGACTTATTTAGGACAAAAAAAAATTGAAAAAATGGAAAACATGTTTCCTTATGATTTTTAATGTACCGTTGCTTTCCACAACTCTTTAAATAATTTAATATTTTTCAAGCATTGCAAAAATAAGATGATATCTGTAAGAGCCATGCTATTTTTTAATTGAAAAAAATATTTAGTAAAGAAATAGGTCTGAAAAGATGAAAATATTTCTCCAGTTTTAAGTAACAGGTCGGTGTCTGTTTTTAGATCAGACACTTGATTTAACTTTGTTACCAAAGTTACATCTTTTGGTTCACTGTCTGTTAAAGAGCTTCAAAAAAGATTTATTTTGGTTTCTAAGAATGTAACTGTGTGCAGTATATTTATGACTAAAGAGCGAATGGAGAGATCATATAAACTTAAAGAATTATTGTCATGGAACTTAACATGATTACATTTCTACTTGTGTGTCTAATACATGGCTTTCAATATTATCCTATATGAACTTATATTAGCTCTATAATACTTCTAAAATTGAATTATAGTTTTAACTACATGACAAGACTCTTTCTGCTTTCAGTAGGGGCAACGGAATTTTTTTAATGTAGTTAGCTGCCGGTCAGTGCTTTCTCTTAACACAAAAAGTTACAGGGCTTGTCACTGTGTATCTTTTTCAAGGGGTAACCAGCTATAAAGGCACAAAGGCACAATACAGTGGAAGGTCCCACAGTGTACATACCCTTTCCTTTCCTTTTCCTTTTCCTTTTTTTCCCTCCCTCCCTCCCTCCCTTCCTCCTTTCATTTTCATCATCTCCTCCTCCTCCTCCTCCTCCTCCGTGTCCTCCCCCTCCCCCTCCTCCCCCTCTTTTTCTCACCATCATCAAGTAAGAACTAAAAACACAGCAGGGTAGAAGAAATGAAGTACTTTGTCTTATAATGGGATTTTCTTAGAGATTCAAGTGGAAAACTTAAGATAAATCTTAACCACAAGAAACAGCCAAGACCTGAAGGGAAGAAAGATGTGCAGAGTTGAAACTTTCCCCAAGAAAGTGTTTGCCTGAAAGCCACAATTAAAACACTGTGCTAACCATCCAAAATCAAATATAGGCACTGTTATTGACTCTGAGTTTGCTTACATTGTCTTCTCAACTACCAGTTTCCTACTAGAGAGACACAATAAAATGTTTTGGGCAGGACTTCAGGAAAAAATCAAGAGAAGTTCTAAACCACCAAAGTTCTATCTTTCTGAAAGAGTAGACAAATCAGATAGTAACTCACTATGTACTTGAATGTTACACATTTATATTCAGTGTCTTACAACTCTCACTTCTTAATACTGTCTTTCATAAAGACTACAACCAGACTATTTTGTTTGACCATTAACTCTCTGTAAATTTGAGGTTCACGAGTGATCGATATAATAGTAATAGTTCATTTAGAACAACCCCAAATGTGGTATCATTACAAGTTAAAAACACGTGGAACACTAATATTTACTAGAAGCGATGGGATCTCTCACTTTGTTCCACTTTGCATGCTTAAGTGTCCTTTATTGTATTCTGTATACTTTCGAATCAGAAATAAGAGGAGCTCCTTTGTATGCTGAAGTGTACCACATGACAGACACATCTTCCAAACAAGGGTTTGTGCACTTCAGCAGCCCGGCAGGAAACAGGTTTTTCAATAAATATCATTCCTTAACAGCCTGGCTCATTAATGATTTTTATTACTTTCTGTAAGTGTGCCAAATCCCTCATGGAACTCAATTACATTTCAAGAACGAAAAGCACAATACACAGAAACACCAAAATCTTATAAAAGGCAAGCTTTTTAAAAAATCCTTTTTATTCCTCCCACTGAGACACTTAAGACTATAGAACTATAATGTCTCCTGCTTTATGCACCAACACATATTGTAATGTAAAATACGGAGTGATTGAGAGCAGGTGAAATGCATTTACTAGGTCCCAAAAATGTTCTAAAAATGTAAAAGAAAAAAAAGAAAGAAAGAAAGAAAGAAAGAGAGAGAAAGAATTACAGTCTCTGAACTTAACCCTTTGTTTTTACATAAAATAAGGAAGGGATCCTTGTAATATTATTTTTACTCCCTCTGGAGAGAGCCAAGTTATTGTGTAATAGGTTATCTTTCAGCTACATCAGCACAGCTATAAATCTGCAATGTACAAAATCAACAGAATTCATTACTTGCCATTGAATATGAGGCTTAGAAATCTCCATGGAGAAAAATATCAAACTAAATGCGCCTGGTGTTACTCCATGCCTGTTTTCTGTAGCATTTTTCTCTTCATTTTGTAAGCACTTTAGGCACAATTGTGTGTATTATTGGATTTTATTTCCAAGAATGCTCTGGGTTTATAATAAATACTAAGTAACATTAATCAGAAGGGCCCAGAAGAAAAAAATCACACTTTAATTTGAAGGCCAGATTTTAAAAACAAACAAGTAAATAATAGTTTTATTAAACTATAATGCAAATCAATAAATACATTAAATTATAATACATTTTGTGTATAGAATCAGCATGTTGTCTTATTCTTTGTTCTTAGACATTTCCCTCACCTTATTTCTAAAGAAAATATTTTCAAAATGTAGACTCTTCATATTGTAATTCCAACTCCATAGTTATTTCATGAAATAATATAAATGATCCCTAACAGAAAGACTGTTGGATTTATTTATAGTAATCATTTTTGCATGATGGTAGTGATTCTATCCTAAAGTAGAAATAATTTCTTTTTAAAGTAAGCCATATAAAGTTCAACTGATTATTTTCACCTTCAAAATAAAGACAAGAGAACATGATATTAATAATAATAGAGTCTATACCCATGCTCAAATTATAATGGGTAAAACAAAATATTAGAATATTATATAACTGAAAATCTGCACATCTGGGTGATAATTATAAAGGACATATTTTGATAACAAAGGTTAAAACTTAAACAGCATAAGCAAATGGATGTGCAAGTCCTTTATAGATATTAAAAGTGAGAAATACGATTAACTACAATATAAAATACCATTATGGAAAAAGAAGATGATGATAATAATGAGATAGTGATAGAGATGATGATGGTGATGATGACGATAATGTCTTAAAATAAATAGCACTAAATTCTTTAAAAATACAAAAGACTTAGGTACTTCATACTTGTCATTAGGAAAGGCTTAATGGATGAGCCGACTTTTAAGCTGGTTCTTAAATTAAGGGCTACATTTTAATAAACAGAAAGTTCAGGGGTCCCAAATGGCTTGAACGCATCGAGAAACGACATTGAAAAACATAAAGGGAAAAAAAAGCGTGTTTTGACTGAAATATTCCCTTAGTTATTGGTTTAATAATAGATAAATCTCATTCATTGTAACTGATTAAGGAAAGCACTGAGTTTAGATGTAAGCTTGATTCAACAAATAAAGATGTCCTGTTTTATTTTAACTGTTTTACAATTCTTGAATATATTTCACTTGCTTTATCACACAAAGTAGAACAGAAGACATATCAATTTGATTGGCTTCTATTTTATAAGACCATTCTAGGGTTATGTTTTATAAACAAAAATCAGAGTGCTGCATAAGGATGAATAAAGATTTACATGTTTTTATAATTTTCCATTCGATTTAATAATTATGCTCTTGAGGTTAACAGAACATTTTGATATGGTAACTTTTAATATCTCACACTTGTATTATTTGTAAAGACACATTAACCATTTAATATTAAACCAGATACTCTGTCAGAGAGAGGCCAAGTGCTACTTGCTCGTCACTACAAAACCAATGCTTACCACATTGCCTGCTAAAAATGGGAGGCTCAGCACTAAATGAACAAAGCTTACATGAATTTAATGGACTCCACTGCATTTCTAAGATCAATATTTTCTAAGTGCGTAGTCTCTAAATGTTTTTGATCATATCCTCTTTAAAATAATGACCAAACTATACAACATTAGGGATTCTTTCTTAGTAGTATATATAAATAATTGTCACAAGTTTAAATAATTGTATATAATATAAATTATATTGTATTACAAATATTTGCTTTTAAAATAAAAGCAACACATCACTTTCAAAATATATATCCAATGTGATAAAAGTTCAGAGTGATTTTAAAATCATAATTATATATTTAGTCAGTAATTTTGTATCATTGGTTTCCTCTTTTAATACAAATTCATTTATTCTTTAAAAAATGGACGTCTGATAGGCTTCAACCATTATTCTAGACACTTGACACGTGTGATGGAGATTCCTGCCTGCATGCTCCGATTTCAATATGGCTTCATCCATTCTCTCCTTTTTATACTATTTAAGAGATCCAGGCAAACATACTTTCACTTCATGTTGCTCTTATGACTCTAAATACTAAAAGAATGTTTTTATTAAAAATTATTGGGGTGTCTATGGCCGTACTACCCTGAACAATACCGATCCTGTCTGATCTCGGAAGCTAAGCAGGGTCAAGCCTAGTTAGTACTTGTATGGGAGATCACATAGGAAGACCAGGTCCTGTAGGTGTAAAAATTAAAAAAAATAAGGAGTTGAAGGCTGACAAGGTCCTTGCAATCTGTGAGGTCAACTGAGGGTTGCCTCTCCTAAAAAATGTTTTGGGAGGAGACACTGATCAATAAAATCCAATAAGTTTCAAGTGTACAATTCAACAGTATGTCGTACATAGGTTGCATTGTGTGTTTGCCACCCAGAGTTAGAATTCATTCCATCACCTAATTAGTTTACAACTTAGAGAGTCTTTTCAATTTTGGAACTTGGCTTCAGGAAAGTTGTATCTTTAACTTTTATTCTGATACTACATTATTTGTTTCCTTTTTCATTTCTCTCTGTATTCGGGTTGAGTTTTGTCAGTTTGCCTTTTACATCGCAAATGAGAGTAGGCGTTACTCTGGGCATATAGAAAAGTAGCTTTCTCACAGTAAAGGCTGTTTTTTATTAGTATATTGGAGCTCAAATTGCTTATCTAGGTATTGTTGATTTAGACATCTCACATCACGTGAAGGCAAACAATTGGACATTCCCAGTGTTGTAAAAATTTGCATCATTTTGTGTGTGTGTTTTATGTGGATTTTGATGTCCACTTGGGTGCAGCCAGTTAAGCTATATCTCTCTATCTCATCCCATGGCTCTTGGCCCCTTATTTTACCTATGCTTTTACTTTTATGACCTATTATGTATGGGCTCTGGCATTACTTCATAACAGCAATAACTAATGGTTCCTCTCTCCCCGCCTAGTCCATGTTCATCTCACACTCCATTTTGCGACCCCTTGGTTGATGCTACTAAGCCACGATTCACTGTGGGACCTACTTAGAAACAAGACATGAGCAATGTGATGAATTAGAACTCCATGGGAAGGAACTTTAGCCAATAGTTAATAAAAAATAAGAAACGAATTCTTCCTTCTTTTTCCTATTGAACTTCCCAGGATACAGTATACCACACAGTCTCTTGAAAAAGAAGACCACAAGATTGAGTGATTACTGATGTCACACACCAAGGGGTGGCTAGCTCTATATTGTCACCTTGTGTTTGTTTCCTCACTGCCCTTGGTCTGACTCCTGTTTCTGGAATTACATCCCTAAATAAAATCATGACCATAAGTTTCTGTATTGAGTTCCGCTTTGTGGGGAACACAGGCCGAGACAATTTGTTGTGCTTTTTCTATGTAAGTTAACACTTACACGCTGTCTCAGGGTTACTTATGCATTAACTGATTATAATAATCATTATATTTTTGGAGAGCCAATCATGATGCCTGTGTTTCTCCTCTTCGAGAAGTGGGGAACAATTCCAGCAGGAGCCATTCCCTTAGTATAAGAAATCCCACAGCATATCAACATATCTAAAAGTCTCAGATTGTATCCGAGACAGCCACCTCATTTTTATAATACTTTATATCAATCACCCAACTAATAATAAAATGGTCCCCTACCCTTGACCCATTAGCTAGACCCATGATAACAAAAGCTATGGGAAAAATTGAAAAAGTGTCCCCCATCCTTATTTTAGTTTATTTCACGTGGAAACCCAGTTTTCCAGGTACTTGGCTCTGGGTTTTTCTTTGCATGTATATGTCTTAATTAAACAGTGTTATATTAATTTAACTTGTTTTGCCTTCCAAATTTAAGTTGTTCTCCCATGAAATATATCACCTCTCCATTCCAAAGCTTTATTTTCCCTATTCAAGTCATCTTTAAATTTCATATGACATAAACATTATTTTAAAAATACATTTCCTCAAGTTCCCACATTGCCTTCATTTTCTCTTTAGTTTGTTTGAAATCATTTCCTTAGCTCTTGCTCTCAGCTGAACAATCCAGGTATACTTTTTATGCACTATAGGCATATTCCCTTTTACATCACTGAGTAGTGTTATAAAGGTGAGTAAAATCGTTTTTTCATCTTAGTCAAACCAAGTTTGGTCTTTTCTCTTGGAAAGTATAACTGTTTTTTTATGTTCACTATTATTTTATCATTTACTAGACATTGTTATTTTATGAAGACTAAATTCTATTCTCCTGACAAGTGTTATTTTTGTTTGCTTGCTTATTGGTTTCAGCAGACAATTTACTTGGCTTGACTCACTCTCAGGTGGCAGCTCAAATCTCAGTTACATTCTTTTATTCCTACCTAGGATGCATATCTTCCTTCCCGATTATCTGGTGAAGTCATCAGCCAGAGGTTTGGGCAGAATTTACATACAGATTTTTAGATTCTTGGTCTCCAGCTCTCTTTTTTCCAGTTGCTCAGACCAAACATCTTTCTTAACCTGCTCTATCTTTCCCACTTTCCTGAGAGTCATTTCCTATGTGGAAGGAGATGTTTTTATTTTCATTCATCATATTGATTCATTTCTCTTGGACGATCTCAGATCCAGACCTGCTGGTTTTCAATAAAAGTGTGAGGCATCTACATTATACCACCAAGTAAGAACTTCAGTCTCTTTTCAGTTTTATAAATGATAACCTGTTAAAACAATAGGAAAGATATCCCCACATATTTATCTGTGAAGGAGTTAATTAAAAAGCAAAACTAGTTGGCATAACATGGGTGATCTTAAATGTTAAACTGAATGAGAAAAATAAATGTTGACGCTGGAAAATACAACTCTGTACTAACTTCACCTTAAATTGTCTTATGAAAGAAAATATAGAAACGCTGCGAGAAAGCAATATAAACACTAAATAGGAATATCTCCTGGCAGTGAGATAAGTCAAGAAGAGGGAGCAATTGTGGGAGGGGACTAAAAAGAATTTCAAGTATTCATTAAATCTGAATTATGGGCTTCTTGTTATAATGACAGATCTGATTGTCACAGGCAATTATTATCATCTTTTTTTTTAACTATTAAAATAATCCATGTAATTTGTATGAAATGCTGTTTCCCAGCCATACCTTTTTCACCTTACCCTTGAAATAACAGGCCACTTGGTGTCACTATAAGTCACTGTGTGAAAGGCAATGCACACGTCATCAGAAGTGTTCCTGTTTCAGGTGGACAACTCCATGTTGGGACTGCTACAGACCAGATCCAAGGATTGGAAGAAGGGCAGAGAAAGAGAATGTTGTAGTATATAATCTTGGATATCACTCCAAATTTGAGGTACATTAACACTGAATTTGCTATTTGTGGATAGGAGGAGTCTTCTGCTTTTTGGTATCGATTGCCAAAAAATGAAATTGGGAGCAGGTGTTAAATTATGTGATGAATACATTTTAATAGTAAATAGTATCCTGAAACATTCAGATGCATTTATATCTTATTACAAAGAACAGACATTCAGTGTCAGGCAGCTCGAGGGTCTTCTGTTTAGCAGTTCTTCATTTTTCGCCCTGAGATGTGCTTTGCATCTTGACTGTTGACACTTTAGTCTACAGTGCACTCAAGATACAAAACAGTAATTCTTCCTCAAACCTGTTGTTATTATTGGAATACTGGTTCAATTACAAGGAATTTTTCTCCTGGGATTGAAGAGACTTTCTTCGACTCTAATGATTTGTTCCCTGTGAGAAACTGCACTGGGCTTGGAATCCACTCTCTCTGGTCTCAAAGTACCAAAACAGAAATCCTATACTACCTCTCTCCCTAGGCAGGCTGAGGCCCACAGTTTAATTTAAATCATGTAAACTGTAATAATTGGAAACTGCAGGAGGCCAAGATAATTTGTTAAATCTGTATACCTGTGAAGCAGAAATGGCTGAATTGAGAGGTAAAGAAAAAAAAAAAAAGATGGTCAGTTATATAGTGTTTGAAATAAAATCTCAGAAATCAATTACATCAGCCCAGAATAGAACATACTCGTTATAGAGAAACCCAAGTCTTGAAATGACTAGAAAATTTTTTTATAAGTAATCACACACATGCACACTCACAGACAGTTCATACAGCACCATCCAGACAACCGTATAGATTCATATCCTAGTTTGATCTCAGATTTGCTATCTTTTATGGGTCACTTGACTTTCACATTCTCCATTTTCATTTGGGGACTAATAAATGATATACAATTTATAAATAAATCATTTTATAAAAATTCTAGGAAGATAGATAGAAGAAACCAAGGTTACTGTGGAAGTTAAATTTGGAGAAAAATGACCTCCAGAAGAACATTTGCACAAGGAAGAGAAATAATCAGAAATGAATATAGGTCATGAAGCCTAGCTGTGGGGAGAAGAAATAGTACCTGGGAAATGCAACCAAAAATGAAGATCTGGAGAAGGCATTTAGCTTATTGGGTTCAGGTTACTATGTGAATTGAGGAATAAATTTTGATTAAGTGAGGGAAAATAAAATAATCAGCAAACTCATTCAGAGAGAGGAAGAGAGACTTCGAGCTCATGAACAGACTATCATGTCTTTTGATAGCCTTGGTAATTCAAAGAGTAAGTGGTCATCTGAAAAAGGTAAAGTCATAAACCACTGTCTGTGATGTAGGTTGTTTTTCTTGGCTATGAATGCACTTGGTATGTATTAAATATTTTGTCTCTCAGAGACTGCCAAGTTCCTTTGGGTTTATGGTCCATTGGGAAACAAACTTGGATTTATTATTTAAAAAGCATTAACAAAGCTCTATGTAGTTTGCCATATAAAATTTAGATTATAGGTAATAGAGAGCATAGACTAATAAATGGGAGGAAATCTCCTAAAATAATTTAAAATATTATTTAAAATAATTTAAGGAATTTCTTTTAAAAATAGGAAATTTCCATGTGTTTGGTGTTTTTTTAGATTCAACGATACTTTAATAAAAATAAAGAATTATATAGAAGTCAATAGTTAGATCTATTGTTTATAATGGATTTTTCTACTCTCATAACTTCAATGAGGTTATGATAAAATACTATTTACCAAAAGAAACATGAAAATAAAATAGTAATTATAGGGGTCTTATATGGTAATTAATGTCTCATTCCAACATCGCTACATATTTGCTCAAATCATATATCAGCTGCAAACAAACAAAACATCAGTACAAGCAACAGGTATTATTTGATTGTAGGAAAGATGTTATTTTGAAAAGGAGAACTTCCGAAACTACAGTATTATTAAAAAATAATTGAGCATTCTTAAATTTTGTGTACTTTCATTGATCTGAATGACATGTGAGTGAAAGGAGAACTATCACTTGATTTGGTGAAAAAATAACATGTATTTTAGAAATCCTTTTCTTCCTTTTTTATTTAATTCTTTTTTCTTTGCTTCTAAGAGCTCTCAATAGAAAACTAATTCTGCTTGTTCTTTTTTCAAATACTGTGTTATTTGAAGACTTTGACAAACTGTGTAATGACGGGTTTAGCCCCCAGTAATAAATGTCATGATCCTAACAATAAGATCCAACAAACAATCTCAAGTGATGCCCTGAATGCTGACTCTGTCGTCAAGCACACACAGAGTCTGACGGTCTAAATAATTACTAGAGTTTGGCGGAAATACAGTTTGCACAGCCCACTACGATGGCACCTGCTGAGACTTTGCATCATTTTGAAAAATAATAGGTTCTTCCAAAGGAGTGAATGCTTTATAGTACGGTAATTGAATGCAGGCATCAATACACTTGCTTTCTTTGTGTTTTTGAGAATCTCTTTATTGGAGTTTCTGTTTTGTCAGCCATGTTATGGTTTAACCAGTGCCCGTTTGTCTTAGTGTTACTGTTTGCTGAGTCTTTCATTTAAAAAAAAATCACTAGTAAACATTTAGGAAAAGTATGTTCAGAGAATAAAATATGTGTTTCTGATGTATTATAATTATGTATTTAATACTTATTTTTATATTATGTACTTATATGTTAAGTAGATGAACAATGGGGCATTTTAATGCAATGCACTTGATTGTGGAAGAGTTTATAGTGTTCTTTTTCTACAGGTTAGGTTATCTATCTCTTGCTTTTCATGCTGATCTTCCTATCTCAATTGAGCATAGTGTGGCTCTAGATGGGGTAGAATAGTTAGAATGGATAGAGAGCATACTTAGAATACTGGAAGAAACTTATTTTTCTTCATTGTATGGAAGGACTAAGTAGGCCACAGGAAAATAATTGTTCATAGCTTCTTTTATTTCAAGCAAGAGGTTTGAGAGACAAACTTCATGACAGGACCCTAGGTACTGTCCCTGCTGGGTGATTATTGGATATTTAAATGAATTAGACCTCTGGATTCTACCAGAAATAACACTATTCCTTAATTTCAAGAAAATGTGTCTTTCTGCGGTTCCCAAAGTGTGACTCATTTTTAATTACACTGCCTGATCTGAGATAAGAAGACACAAAGCTGGCAGGATTTACTATTCCAATGGCGAGGACTAGGTCAGGTCTAGGTCTTTCAGAAAGTTTTAGGATAAAGTCTCTGAATGTGGAAATGCTGCAAGATGAGACAGTGGACAGGCAGAGCATTTGGGCCCGTCAATAATGAGTTGAGGGATACAGAGCAATTCTGACTTTGTTGAATTACCGCTTATGTCAAACTCTTCACTATAATTTTTGCCTGACCAAGAGTCCTTTCTGCCTTCTGAATTTTGAAACTTTGGGGCTATTCCTCCTTACTGTGTTTTCTCATGGGAAATGGAACTAGTCATCAAGTTGGGAGTGCCAGGTGGCCAGAGGAGACAATTCTTCCCCTTTATTGAGTGTGAAATTGTCACATTTCCCCTCTGAAGTATTGCCATTGCTCACATAAAAGCAATATGAGTGAAAGTTAGCTGGAAATCTCTCTTTGAGTCACTCTTGTGAATTTGCTTACAGTTGATCATACATCTAAAACACTGGCAAAGTAGACTTGTATTTTCATTAACCACTATGTATTTGTTTCTAGATCTCCCCCCGAAATATGGGCATCTCTAGATACAAAAGAAGTGATCTAGTGGGGTGTTTTTTGTTTTTTGTTTTTTTACCAGATCAACTACTTATCACCACATGTACAACCTATTCACTTTTAACAAAGCAACCCTAACCAAAAGCAATCTATCTATACTTAGATCTGAAAACTGTGTCCAAGTAGCAAATGTTAAAATCAAGTACAAAACAATACATAGAACAACTAGTAGAATCCATTTCTTAGTAGTTCCTAATAAATAGTAACACATCATCAATTCTGCTAGACAACTACAAATAAAGGAATACATTTAAAAATTATATATGTAAAAACATTGGAAATCTGTTGAAATCAGGATAGGTTAAAATACAGGTGAAGGAAGAACCTGATCTAGCTTGAGGTGAGCTTTGTTTCTTTTATGTTTATTTGCCAAGTTTTGTCCTGGGCTAAATATGAGTTTTGTTATAAGCAGAAAGACTCGAATAATCAGCATAAGTCATGAAGCCTACATGAGCTGACATGACATAATGATTACTAGAATATTTACTAATTTTCTGCCAATTTGCCTTCCTTGGATATTTGTTGACTACTTGGATAATGGAGGAGGCTGTAGGACTGAGATATAAAGGTAAAATAAAATCTTTTACTAATCTTGCAGAGCTTGAGAGACAAATCATGTGAAGGAGAGGTCTCTCTCTCTCTCTCTCTCTCAAGTTAAGCTGAAGTTAGACACAAAAGAGTTAAGCTGAAAGTCTCTGAAAAAGCAAAATTTTCGGAGTTGAGCATAGGCCTATCTGCCAGGATCTTAATCAAAAGCCCGAAAAACCAAACCATAGGAAGAATTACATGTGAAAGATAGTGAAATCTCTGTCTTGCTGTGCTCAGGTAAGAAAATCCTTCTAAAAGGTACCTGTAACATCTATATCCTGCTTACAATCATATATTATAAGGCATAAAGGCTAGTATTAAAATTTCCAAGAACAATTCCAAGAAGTGAAGTCATGGGGTCGAGGAAAGTGAGATTTTAAGGTATTTAAATGCATCTGTCTACATGTTGTAATTCCTAGGCTCCGCACCTCACTCCTTCCCACAAATGGCCCCAATGTAGTTATAGCAGACTTGCTTGGGTTTTGGATTTAAACGTTTTTTTTTGAAGCATAGCAACCCTTATGATTAAGTTTTATATATTATTCCTACATGGCTGCAGGAAATGAGGGTTTCTTTACATGCTGCCAGAGAAGCCTAATTACTTTCACGTATCTCCTTAAATGGATAATTAATTATCCTTGCCATTTAATTTTTGTTTTTCATCTTCTAGGTATAAAATAAGGTTTTAAGTTTTTTACATACATAAAGAAAATTTGAAATATAAACACAAAGGACATTCTCATAAACTTAAATACGTGAAGACTAAGCAAAATATTTAGACAGAAAATAGCAATATAGTAAAAAAAGGCAGTATATCATGAACATAGTGGATTTATTTCAGAACTGTAAGATTCGTTTAACATTAGAAAATCAATCAGTGTAATTCACTACATTATAGAATATATTGTAGAAATACACACATTCACTTTAATAGGTAAAACATAATTTTGATAAAATTCAATGCCTCTTTTTTTGCAAAAAAAGAGTATCAAAATATATAGAATTATATCTCCTTAATTAAAGAGCATATACAAAAATGTTAACATCTTATAATTTATAGTTAAATATTTTGCATTTGGAAACAAGACAAAGATGTCTGCTTTTAATCAAAATTGTACTAATCTTTTTAGGCAGCGCAATAAGATAAAACCACTTCCCCACACTCAATTAAAAAGATACAATAAAAGAAGTAAAATAATCTATATTCACATATTATGTAATAGAGTGTGTATCTATCTATATATAATTTGATACACTCCACAGACATTATTAAAACTAATGTGTATTAAGCAATATCAATATACAAATAACAATTGAACCTCTAAATGTTTTCAACAAATATTAAAAATAGAATTTTCAAAACACCATTTATAACAGCATTCAAAACAATAAATAACTATAAATATAATCTAAGTAAAATATACAATAATTCTATATTGATAATGCAAAATATTATTAGAAAATTAAAGAGTACCTAGATTAATGGAGGATGTACACTGTTTATAAGTTAGAAGCCTCTATATTGTTAAGATACCAGGTTTCTGAGAAGTTTTCTATGTATTTTATATAAACCTAAAAGAATCTCAGCAATACTTTTATAGAAATTAGACATGTCCCTAAAATTCATAGGACAATGCAGAAGTCTTAGATTAATCAAGGAAATTTGGAATTAAATAACAGAACCGATCTTACACCAATAGTTTCAAAATTTAGTACAATGTAATATTATGACAATGTGTTATAAAAAAATTGATAGACAAATATACTAGTAAAACATAGACTAGAGTCAATAAATAGAATTACACATGTGTAAACTTGACATATGAAAACCCCATTCCATAGGAAAATAATCTTTTTTTCATAATAAGTTGTGCTGGATCAGTTTAATTTTTATATGAAAAACAAAACAGTAAAACAGTAACAACAACAAAATTTGTATCTTTATAATAAAAAACACATAATGAAATTTAAGTCATAATGCTAATCGAAAAATAAAAGCTATTTTAATTTAAAAGCTTCAATAAGAAAGTATAGATAAAAACCTTTGTGACCTTGCAGTAGGCAAAGATTCTCAAATAGAACTCAAAATCACTAATCGCAAAATATATATATCTTCAGTATGACAATTTTGGGGAGTAATAAGGAAAGAAATTAAACATTAGTACCTTATCCAAAAAGATGTGAAATTGAAGAACTTCACAGGATCTACTCTACTTCCAAAATAGGGAAGTAAAGAGGGATAAACCACAAAATAATCCTTCAGCTCCAGGAAAATGTCACATTATTCCTAAGATCTAGAGGAGAAAGAAAACGTTTTCCTGAGTAGTTGTTTTGAAAAATTAAACCTCACACAGATCTTGGACTTTTTTAGTTTCACACAATAATGTAATGACACTGGAGTTTAAATCCTTTATTCTTTATGATTTGTTCAGTCAATATGAAAGTAAGCTTAATTCTACTTCTGTATATCCCTGTTTCAGACATCTCTTATGGTCATAAGCATTGAGATTTAGGAATTTTATGTTTTGTAAAACTCCTCCTCTACCTCTAAGTTGTTTAAGAGCAAAACACACAAATCAAACACAATGACTGGCAAATCGTAGTGCTACGTATTTGTCGAATACAAGTTACAGTAAAAATTTGACTAATAATGTAATAAAAATGAGAATATAATTGTGTAGTTTTGGTTTCTATCAAAATTAGTGAGTGTTTTACAGTCACAATTTTAAAAAAGAAAAAAGTAATATACTATACAGAATGATGGGAAGTGTTATTCTAATTCAGAGAATAGTGCTTCTACACTAACAAATAAAAGACTGTTAAATTACCAGATACAGGAAAACCAGGCAACTTTGTTAATTCTTATTTTGAAGATTACTTCAAAAGTGTTACCACTTTTCCCAGAAAACTTAAATAATAAAAGTATGTTAAAATCTGAATTTAAAAAAAAATTCTACAAATTAAGCATGATTTGAAATATAAAACTCAATCCCTTCAAGTAATTTTTTTGTAAAAATTAGATGTTCGTTAATGTATGATAACCAAAAATATAACTTGACAAAATGTAAATAGCAGATTGTGGAAAATGGAATTTTGATCTTATGAAAATTCCTCCAGATACATGAATGGCATGCAGAATAAACCCATCTAAATTTCTTTTATTCCTTTTTATTCACATATAGAAAAATTTGCTATTTAGTGGTATAGTGTTGAGAGTTTAGAGAAATGCCTAGGATTGTATAACTACTACCATGGTCAGTATACAGAATCAAACCTTCACTCAAAAGTTTCTGTCATTCTGCTTTGTAGTCAAAACTTCAAAACACTTCTTATCCCTAGAAATCACCGATTTGTGTGCTATTAAAGATATGCAATTACATGCACTGATATTTTATGTATTCATTTGAGAGTAGACAGTATGTATTACTAGTCAGTATTATTAAAAGAAAATATGTAGCTATTTGACAACTATTAAAAATTGAGGAAAAATTTATAAGTGAAATATTGTAACATAAATTTGAGATCTCATATGCTTTCATTCTTTTTTATATATCATTATCACATTTGTGATAAAATTATCACCGTAAAGTGACTTTACTAATGCTTGCATAATGCAGATACATATCCTTACAAATAATTAGTTCAAAAAAAGTTATTGAATTAGAGAGTTTCCATCTATAAAACATTAATTTTCAGAGAAATATAATCAAAAACATCTTTTAGGTTTGTTTCTTTACTTATTTCTAGAACTATGATGAAAATAAACAATGATATAATCCAAGCTAGATATGAAAAGTACATAATAAATATTAATGTATCCTTCTTTGTCTTTCATGAGTTTAAATCATCCAAATTTGGAATTTCATTTGTTAATAAATTTAAGGTAGTTTATTACCAACCTCTTATCCTGTAAATAATCTAATAATTTCTCCAGTGAATAAGCTTCTACATTTTGTGTACTTATTCCATTATTTGTCAAAGTACAGCCTCCATTTTCAGGATTATTGTACTAACTGATTGGAAATTTTTGCTTCAAAATAATTATAAATGAGAAAATATCCTTTTTACTGTTTGTACTTAGCTGTATCAGGATTTGCATAAATGTAAGAAAGAGAAAAGTGGCCTCTCATTTGTAGTTCTTGGTATTAAACACATTGAGGAGGTGATTTCATCAGCTAATTTTGCAGCTTCAATCAGATTCAGCTCTCAGAATTGCCTCACAGCGACGTGGTGCCTAATGCTTAAATAAAGATGTTATGGGCTTGATAAACTATTAAATGACTGAGATTTGTAAAAAAAAAAAAAAAACAGAAACACCCATGTTGTTCTTAGCAGCATTCTGATTGTACATTCTCATTCTTTTTCAGTGTTTACCAAGTGAAAAACTAAAGTACTAATGGTAGGGAAACATTGTTTTAGAATATCTATTACCAAATTACTGTTTTCATCTAGAGAATACCTGCTTTGCTTGATGAGGAAGTCTTCCCCTGCAAATCTGCATAAGAAAATGGCTAAGTGCTTCCAGACAATATTGAAATTGCTTTTCCATATCTTCTAAAGGTCAGTCCAATACCTAAAGCCTTTTTCATATTTACTGTAAGATTCTTAAGCATAATAGTATTAAATTATAAACCTCATGAGAACAGGGGTTGAGTGTATCATATTTATGACTGTTTTGAAGTACCTGGCATGGCGCCTGGCACAGAAATTTCAACCAATATTTACTGAGTGAATAAAGAAACACATAAATGAATGAATACAGACAGTAAAACATCTGACTCAAATATGAGATTATTAAATGTGATTTTTACTTCAATTACGTGGTACAAACTGAAGAAAACTTGTCACCTAAAATTAATGAAAATTGTTACTTATTATTATAGTAATAAGTAACAATGCACACTTAAATTGTTATGCCTAGCCTTCCTAATTTAAAGGGAAATAAAAACTAAAATTAAAGAGGAAAACATTGTATTTATTGACATAAGAAAAAGAAACTATTCTGCTTCTATTGTCATAGGAGGAGAACTTATAAATGGCCAGCTAGGCATAGGGGTTCTTGTTAAAAAAAAAAAAAATTGTTTTTCCAGAAAATAAAAAAATCTATCTCTGGACAGTTATTTTGGTTTAAATATTAGTGCAGATCTTACGGGAAACATATCGAAGGAAAATATATGTATCTGGAGCTTAATGACAATGGGGCTGCATAAACCCAAACAGTTCATTTTATCAACCAGTCTTATTAGAGAGTAATTTCGGTTATTTTGTATAGTCTATAAAGCCCTAAATGGTTATCTCGATGCTCACTTCTTCTCTTGAGGACCATTCTGGCTACTGCAGTGAATTAGAGACCATTCTTTATAGTTCAAATTCAACTTTTTTCCAATTTTTAAAAATATTTAAAAGACAATACTAGTAATGTTCACTGTATGATTTTTTTTTAACAAACTCCCATCATCTTAATATAGTTCTCTCAGTATGTTTCAGAAATGTAAATATTGATAGGTTTCAAGAGCACATTTCACATTCACTACAAATAAAGTATTGTCCTATTTTGTTTAGATACTTATTGTATCAGAGACATCTTATACCTTACATCAAATTCATTTAGCTCCGTATCTCTAGTATGGTAACATGCTTTCATGGGCTTTGGAAAGATGTGACAGCACCTACCTCAGGTTCCTGATGCTTCCTGCCCTGGAGATGTATTACTGAGTCCCCATAGGAACCAACTTGGTGCCCCACCATACGCAGTCCAAAAGTGTGAATGATTCTTCTCTTTAGGTTCACAGGCAAAGACCAAAGGGAACATATCTATGGTCAAAGTTAGATTTAGTGAGCCCAGGTAGCAAAGAAGACTAAAAACAAAGAAAAATGTGGTACCTTGCCAGTAACACTTGTTAGGAGAGTACAGTGTTTAATTTTATGTGTTAACCTGTATGGGCTAAGGAATACCCAGATAGTGGTAAGCCATTATTTGTAGATGTGTATATGAGAGTGTTTTGGAAGAAATTAACTTTTGGATCAGTAGACTGAAGTGAGATCACTCTCCCTAATGCAAGTGAGCATCATCCAATCCATTGAGTGCCTAAATAGAACAAAAAGACAAATTTGTTCCTTTTACTTGAGCTAAGACATCAATCTTCTCCTGCCCTTGGACATTGGTGTTCCTGGTTCTTGGACCTTCAGACTCAGATAGTACTTACACCATCAGTACCCTAATTCTCAGGCATTCAGACTTTGAAAGAATTCCCCGCTGGCTTTCTTGGTTTCTTGCTTTCTGACAGCAGATTGTGAGACTTCTCAGGATTCATAATTATGTGAGTCAATTATCATAATAAATCCTCTTATATATGTATCTATAACTCTATTATCTATCTATCTATCTATCCATCATCTATCATCTATCATTATTTATATAATTTGCTTCATTGGTTTAATTTCTCTGGAGAACCCAGACTAATATAGATTTATTTACCTGTAGAATTTTGGTCATTTGTTCAAAGATTGGGCAGGAGGTTCACAGAAGTGTGCACTGTTGTGAATTGAGTAAGAAATCAGAGATGATTTGAAGTTTTAGTATTTTGGAGATTTTTAGTGTTGAATGCAGGAAAAACAGAGCAGGGCTAGTGTTATCACTGGAAAACAAGCTGTGAGGAGAAGGGTATGTTTGGTCATGTTTTTGTGCTTATAAAATAGATTTATTTGTATCACTTTTTAGGCATATTTTGTATGGTTCTTGTTTTTCTCTTGTTCTATTGTGGTCAGAGAGAGTCCTTGTCAGATTCTAATACTATGAAGAAAGTTTTATGTTCAGCAAGAGGACATCATAGCTAAGTTGATTTGAAAAAAAAAAAAAAGATACCAGATGTTAGGGCTGTCTTTTTATTCACTTTTTCTAACCAAAGAGATAGTATAAAGTGATTAATTCTTCCAGGAGGCCAGTTCAGAGATACAGTTTTTATGTCTTTTTGTAGACAGTCTAAAAAATATCAAGCAACCCATCCCAATTAGCGTAGCCATCTTAATGAATTCTTACATTGGCTCTTCCTGGTTCCTGCTCTCACACTTCAACTTTCATCTTCGAGATTATGTTTCCCCAGGATCTCCCTCAGACTGCCTTCTGATGAACCTGCATTTGACAGTGGTTACCAAGAGGGTCCCTAAATAGATGTTCAGGACTGATTTTTGGACCTAGATTACTCATCGCTTTGATAACTAAAAAGACCATATTATTGATGGTAATTAGGGCTCCTCTTTCTCCTGCACAAAGTATATAATAAATGCTGTTTACCAACTGTGATTAATTGGCATGGGGAACAGTGGATCATAAAGCACCAGGATGCGCTTTGACTTTGTTGCTTGAACAGTATGAGGATCATAATAATTACAACAATTGTTGAATAGCCTGGCTTAAAAAAAAAAAAAAAACTGCATTTGAAATTTTGTATAAAAAAAAAAATAATAGTCCCAGGGAATACAACTATTGGCTTAGGGAAAGCTGCGAAAGCCAAAGGACCTCTACAACAGCTTTTAAGGAGACTCGCATATCCTGTAGCTGCTGTAAATCAAGCTGTGAGTAATGATAGCAACACCTTAGTGTACATGTTATGTACAGCCTTGATAGGTTTCCTATGTCAAAGGGTAGGAAACTCCTTGGACAGTGAGACCTAGGATAGGAGTGTCTAAATGAATGAGCCTGAGATGTTCTCTGGAATCCTCTACGGCGGTAAAAGTTATTCTCTTCTATGTTCCTTGAAATTATACAAAGGGTTCACGCAGGGCAAGTGTTGAGGATTTTCTTGAGGGTTTCAAGATGTGTTTTAAAAATAAAAACCAGATATTATCATAACCCAAGTTGTTAAGTACGACCCTTATTCCGAGGAGAAATAACTTATGTACTGAAAAAAGTACGTAAGCTAGCTAATGTAGTGGGCTAATAGGTAGGTATTAGCCAGGATAGCACCTGCCTACTACATAGGTAAGTATATTTGGAGTGGTTAATTACATTATTTGGTCATTATGAGGTTGGGGAAGATATGAGAATGGCTAACAAAACATTTATTAACTAGGAGCACTGAATCATTTCTCCAAATACAATGTTTTTTAAGGATACTTGTATATAGTACTAATAATTCCCTAAGATGGTTTCTTGAAATTTGATATAAAGACATTATGGTAAGTGATGAGATATAAGAACTTCCTTGACATGGCTTTCAGGTAGGATATATAAGGCTCAAGCAGATGAAGATTTTAGAATGGGATTATATGTATTCTTAAACCCCACTATAAGAATTTATTTCCTTGAATGCAATTATCTACAGGATAGCCCAGAGAATGTCACTTTCATTATAGGAAAAATTAATATACTAGTGATGGGGGGTGAGGAAAGAAGGTGGTGTTCACTGGTATTTTTGAGAAATTAGAGGTAGTTGCCCATGGGGACTTGAGTTAATGGTAGAAGATTAGTATATGGGATGGGGCACTCTGACATTTTGGAATGCCAGAAGTCCAATAATATCACACATGAATTAGCGGCAAGGTCTGAACAAAGATTGTGGTGCCTTGGCCAACAAAAATGTATAGGGTTGGTTAAAAGATTTTAGTATCCTTGAGGACAGATAGATAGATAACTATGGTATCAATTAACTTGATTAATATTAATCAAATATGGTATTAAATATTTATTTAAAAAATGAGATTCATTAAGCAGAAATCTGATGATACTCTTTACAGTTGAAAGTGACAATTCTTTAGCTGTTTCATTTCTAAGTCTTGAGAGACGGCCCTTGTCCCAAACCTTATTGTAAGATCAGAAAAGGGAAAAGGGAAGGCGTGAACTGATTCTAGTTGGTAGGGTGCAGGAAGCTGGTGCTTGAGGTTGAAAATTGATATTAGATCTCAAAAGTGGGAAAAGGCAATGGCTAACAGAATAGAGAACTAATGGAGAGATAAAGCTCTATTTTCATGTAGCATGTGGACTTTACATGATTCCAAGGGCTTAATGTATGGATATTTCAGGCACGCAAAATGCATCTATCACTGTGATGTTGAGAATGGCAGACGAGTTTCTGCTTTGCCCTATTTTAGCATTATAGGATGTTTTCTACCCTTTGTCCTCTTTTACCTTCCTTCTTAATTTTATTAAATTTTAAATTGAAGATTATATGTGTGTGTGTATACATATATATATATATTATATTCACAATCTATATAACATATATTGCCAATCTATTCCAGCTCAAGTTTTTAGGTAGAATAGGAACATCACCAATTTTACAAATTACAAAGTGGTTTGTTGAAATATCAAATTAAACAAGTAGATTGGTGGCGTTTTAGAAAAGTTTAATACAGGCATCAGACATTTGGCAAGTTTGTGGTCATTCTGAGTGCAAACAAATCACAAGTTCCTTGAAGCCCTTGCATTTGAATATATACTATATGTAAACACCTTAGTCTCTGCTTGGCAAAATCACCCCTTTTAAATAATGATGTAAAAAATAGGAAATAGGAGGATATTTTCCTTGACCGTTTTGAAGAGAGTGACAAATATTTGGATTATAATAGGAATTGCTGACAAAACTCTTAGTGACAGAATCTTGTACTCAGTGATTTGTATTACTTTGTCCAAAGGTGGGAACACTGCTTCTAAGTAGAAGAGTAAATTAGTTCTTTTTTCTGGCCTTGTAGACTTTTCTAAACCCAGTTCTTTAGGCTTCATTGAATTCTGTGGGCTATTTAATACACTTTACTTAATTCATGTCAATCTAAACAAGATTGAATAACTTACTGTTTTCTTGTAAGGACACATACTGGAATGATGAAACAGTTCTGCCTGGTTTAAATGACAATAGTGTTGAGGAACCTTTCAAAATGGAAGGTTTCAGGAAATATAATATGTTAGGTTTGATAATTGCTTAAAGTTGCTGAGCAATGATTTAATACATTCAATATCCACATATAGAAGAATTATTCTTGAATTTATTCAGAATTTCTAAGTTGTCCTTTCGCTTCCTTTTATTGGTTTTTATAGAGAAATGTAAATTTTTTCTCGTAAACTCTAAAGAAATGTCCTAGTATCACATGTAAGGAAGGATGAATGCCAAATCAAAATCATTTGCCAGAGAAACATGTGTGAAGTTGTTTGATCAGTGTCAGGAATGTTACATAATCTGAAACCCTAAGAAAAGGAGATCATAAACCAAAAGTAACAGCTTCTGCTTCTACAGAGCACTGACACAATGTTAATGACAATAATTTGCTTGTTAAGCATCATAAAATTTACCATTTTTGAGGCGTACTATAAATTCAGAGAACAATATACATGTAATCTGCAACCCACCAAATCATCTTGAGATGATTTTTAAATTATCACAAGAACTATAGTTAATGAGGCAGTAAAAGTGTAAGTTTCCACTGATAGATGTTTTTCGAGTGACCCTGGAATTAAATTTATGTACATATCTTCCTGATCTTCTTTTCATTAGAAACCTAAATTTTTTTCTCAAATCTGTCTAGCCGTAGGCAAGCAGATGTGGTAAGAGAAAAAAGAAAAACAAAATGATACAACACCTCTGATAAAAACAAAACCAAAAAATCTTTAAAGAGCTGTTTATATAGATGTATCTAATATACAGATAGGCATTTGAGATACAAACCAACATGCATCTATATGGGAAAAGTATTTTGATTGATGTGGTGTTTCTTTCCACATCCCGCCTTTCTGTAGTAGGAGTTGATTTCACTACTAAAACAATAGAATCACACCTCAGTAACTCTATAATTTCAGCCTCCCTAATCTTCATCCACTGCACCTGGTTCATTGTCTTCCTTTACTCAACCAATTTCCACAGGCTGGAGTTACAGCCTCAACTGGCTACAGGCCAAAAAATAAACAAAGGGAAGAAGTGACTCTCTTTATCCATGCCTCCCCAACACAACTTCAGATAGGAAAAGAGTTTTAATCTTTATAGCCCCTTTTCCCTTAAAAAATGTCATTATTATTTTAAATAACTTTAAAAGGTTTATTTCTCATTTCCAAATGTACTTTTAAAAGAGTTACCTTTTAGATTCTGTGGTGGAGTTTAACTTGCAAAGGATTTAAGTGATTGCAAAAATTCTGCAATGTAAGTTTTGTGAATAAATATGCCTGGGTTTTACTATAGTAAGCATTATTGCTGAAGTGTTTTTGGTACATGTTAAGAAGTTTTACACATATTTTAAATGATATTTTACACATATTATGACGCATCTGTGGAAATTTTTGTATGGAGTGTTATGTATTATGGTACATATGCAAAGTTGTTTATAAAATACGCAAATCTCCTATAGTTAGTTATTAATACTAACACCTGTCCAAACCGTGTGTTACCCATAGAGAGAAAATGTGTTTGTTGTAATGTAGAGATTTGCTAACTTAAATTTTTCAACAATTCATTTTTTTTTTTTGCATTACTGCAAGTTTTAGTTTTGGCTTCTGATTTGAGAGAACAAAAACAAAATGTACTGTGGTTTTATGAGAAGATTTCTAAGCAAACGTGGTTTGATAAATGTGGAAAAGTAACAAGGAACAAAAGAAATTTTTATGTGCAAAATGCAATTTGGATTTTTAATGCTTCTCATTCAACTAATTATCATAGCCATTTTTGTTCTCCATGCTTTTTTATATCTTATAAGACAACTTTCCTACAGTTTATACCATAATAACCCAAGCTGCAGATTAAAAGTAAATGAGTTAAATGATAGGGATGTTTAGTAAGAAGAGAAGATGAATGTATTTCTACACAAGGGATCCAAAAAGATTCACAATCCAGAAGACAATGTCAAATCTTAAAACGAAGACCAGTGTGTGACATGGCAAAAATGCCCTCCAACAATATTGTTATGGAGACAGTCTTAACTTAGGCCTCATTGGTAGTTTATTACACTACTCTAATAATTTTGGAGGATTTTTTTTTTAACCATCAATAGTCATCAGGGTAAAAATCATAAAAATGGTCTAGAAAAATCATAAAAATGGTCTAGAAAAATCAATGGAGAAAGAAGCTCTGATGGTGCACGAGGGGCAGTGTTTTTAAACCTAGTGCAGAGGAATGATTGTGTGCAACAAGTTTATGACTGTTGATTCCAGTCATGAGCTACTCAAACTCTTTCTTAGAAGTACCTGCTGTGAAGAGCAAGCAGGGCCTGACAGGGGCTAGTTGCTGCTTTGAGAAAGGCAGGAACAGGCCCCAAGACACATAATTAAGCCAAAAGATTGCTCCCTTACTATTTTTTTGAAGTTCCTTTCTCACAACTATTCTTTGTTCAACCACAGTATTTTAGTAAGAAATTATATGTTTGTGTATATAACATTTCTGGAATTTTTTTTATTTTATAACTAAAAGTTTGTAAAATAACTTTGACCACCTTAACTCATTTTTCC
The DNA here is from genome assembly GCF_014176215.1 of Rousettus aegyptiacus. Taxonomy (NCBI): domain Eukaryota; kingdom Metazoa; phylum Chordata; class Mammalia; order Chiroptera; family Pteropodidae; genus Rousettus; species Rousettus aegyptiacus. The sequence goes on from NW_023416285.1 coordinate 16,914,089, forward strand.
AAATACCCCTACTCCTTCTGGAACCACCAATCTGTTCTTTATTTTTATGAGCTTGGTTTTCTTAGATTCCATATATAACTGAGATCATATGGTATTTGACTTTGTCTGACTTAATCATTTAGCATAATGTCCTCAAGGTCCATTCATGTTGTCACGAATGGTGAAATTTCCTTTTTAATGCGTGTACGTGTGTGTGTGTGTTTGTGTGTGTCTTCTTTATCAAGTCATCCATTGATGAACATTTAGTTTGCGTCCATGTTTTGGTAATTGTAAATAATACAGCAATGAATATAAGGTTGCAGATATCTCTTTGAGAAAGTGATTTTGTTTCATTTGGGAATATACTCAGAGGTAAAATTTCTTAATCATATGATAGTTTTATTTTTATTTTTTGAAAGCTTTATAACGTTCTCCATACTGGCTGCACCAATTTAAAATCCCATCAACAGTGCACAAAGTTTCCCTTTTCTCTATATCTTTGCCAACACTTATCTCTTATCTTTTTGATACTAGCCAGGTGTGAGATGATATCTCATTTGAAATTTGATTTGCATTTCCTTGGTGACTAGTGATGTTAATGATATATTGTTTTTCTTTCATAGACTTTATTTTTGGAGCTGTTATAGATTTACCAAAAAATTGAACAGAAGATAGATTTCTCATATATTCCTTATCTTCACATACATGCACAGCTACCAGTTTGATAATTATGTTGATATCCTCTGATATCAACATCCATCACCAGAGTGGCACATCCCTTACAAGTGATCAACCTACACTGACATAAAATCAAACCAAGTCCATAGTTTGTATTAGTTTACTGTTGATATTCTGCATTCTGTAGGTTCGGATAAATGTATCTATAATGATATGTATTCACCATTAAGTATCATACAAAGTAGTTTTACTGCTGAAAAAAGCCTCTGTGTTCCTCCACCTAGTCATTCTTCCTCATTAAATCCAGTAACTACTGATCGTTTTACTGTCTCCATAGTTTTGCCTTTTCTAGCGTGTCATATAGTTGGAATCACACAGTATATTGCCTTTTCAGATTGGCTTCTTTTTCTTAGTAATATACATTTAAGTTTCATCCATGCCTTTTCACAGCTTGATAGCTCATTTCTTTTTAGTGCTGAATAACATTCCATTGTCTGAATGTGCCATGGTTTCTTTCTCCATTCGCCTACTGAAAAGCATCTTAGTTGCTTTCAAGTTTTGGCAATTATGAATAAGGCTGCTATAAACATCTGCATGCAGGTTTTTGTGCTGACATAAGTTTCCACCTCCTTTGGGTAAATATCAAGGAGTGTAATTGCTGGATCTTATGGTAAGATAATGTTCAGTTTTATAAGAAATTGCCGAACTGTCTTCCAAAGTGGCTGGACCATTCTGCTTTTCATTCAGGAATGAATGCCAGCTCTTGTTGTTCCACATTACTGCCAGCAGCTGGTCTTGTTGGTGTCCTGGATTTGGGCCATTCCGAAAGGTACGTGGAGTGGTATCTCATTATATATAATAATTTGTTTATTTAAATTTTTAAAATGTTTTTTCTGTATTTCAGTTATAATGAAGAACATTATAAGTCAAAAATATTTCATCTTCTTTGGTGTGAACATCAACCAAGGGAAACATAGAAAATTTCTGTTAATTAGTTAATGTACTTGAACAATAATTGTGCAAATATTTATAGCTGTATGAGTTCGGGAAGCACATATTCTACATTTATCTAAATTATTTAAATATTTGTAATATATATTACTTATTATTTCAATTTGCATTTTCTTCTTATGATATGATGTGAAATGTCTTTTCATTTGCTTATTTGTCATCTTTATATCTTTGTTCAGGTGTCTCCTAAGGACTTTCGCTCATTTTTATCTGGGTTATGTGTTTTCTACTTGTTGAAATTTAAGAGTTCTTTGTGTATTTCAGGTTTTTTATCCAACCTGTCTTTTGCAAAGTTTTCTCACAAGTTGTGACTTGTCTTTTCATTCTTTTAACAATGTCTTTTGTGGAGCAGAGATTTTCATTTTAATAAAGTTCAGCTTACTAATTATTTTTTTCATTGATTTTGCCCTTGGTTTTACATATAAAAGGTCATCACCAAATCCAAAGTAAACTAGACTTTCTCCTATATCATTTTCTAGAAGTTTTGTGGTTTGGCATTTTACATTTTAGTCCGATCTATTTTGAGTTAATTTTTGTGATGGGTATAAGGACAGTCTAGATTAATTTTTTTTTTGGGGGGGGGGGGATGTAGACATATAGTTATTCCAGGATTATTCGTTAAAAGGCTTCCTTTCTTTGCTCCATTGTATTGCTTTTGCTTCTTTGTCAAAGATCAGTCGATTATATTTATGTGAATCTCTTTCTGGACTCTCTATTCGGTTCCACAGACCTGTTTTTTTTGTATTTTTTCACCAATATTTCACTTTCTTGATTATGGTGGCTTTTCAGTATGTCTTGAGAGGTAGTTTTAGTCCTCAGGTTCCATTACTTTTAACCACCTTTTAAATTTATTGGAAGGCAGGGCGGATTAAATCACAGCTCTACTCTTATTAGTCCTGTGATCTTAGACGTAGGTAAACCACGTAACATTAAAATTTCAGATTTTTCATCCTTAAAATGGGAATTAAAAAGTCTATAACATTGTATTGGGAAATTAAATAAATTATTAATATATAGTGTTTTGCAAGAGTGTCTTTCCAGGTCAAGGTGAGCTACATCATTATTCTCGTGGCAGCAGTTTTATTATCATTATTAGTATTGATGAAGCATCTGCTTTGCTATCAGCCACTCTAGATTCCAATACCAGTTCTGGGGTTTTACTATCTACATAGCTATAGAGGATATTGAGGTTATTGTGAGTATGGACTCTAAGCAAACCTAACAAAGCACCTGGAACAAGTTAGCTCTCAAAAATACTGAAGAATTAAATAATTGGAAATCCATTCCTCTGATATGCAAATCCCTTTCCTGTAAAAAGCATGATACTAATAGCTGCCTTTCAGTGTTCTTTCCAACATGAAATCAGAATATACATTTAGCTGCCTGGAATATTATAAGGACTAAACAAAATACATTATTATATATTATTATCATTGAGAAATATTTTAACTACCAAATTTGAAGTTTATCACTTGTCACATTCCAAATTACCTATTTGGGGAAAATGTGATATTGCATTTTGTTTGTTTATTTTTTGTTTGTTTTTGTGTAATGTACTGATTGGTTTATTTAAATGAAAGCTATCTTGGAAGTTCAAAATAAAAAAGAGAAAAAAACAGAGCTGCTCTGTTTGAAGCACTGGGGAGTGAGGGGTTCCTCTTATTTGACTCATTACCTCCTATTGAAGTGCCTTTGAAGTGTCTCCGTAGAAGATAATTGGAAAACCAATGATCTAATCCATCTGTCACCATTGGGGCCAATCAGAGTTCGGTGTCACCCCAACAGCTGGGGGAAGAGAGAGGGATAATGAAGGTGCAGAAGTGGTTAGTTTCCTCGATTCTTTCTCATAGACAAAGTGAAAAATCACAGGTCAGTGATATTTAGAAAAGATTTATTAAAAGTACGTTTTAGTAAGACAAAGCATGCCCCAAGGAGGCACATGGTTTCAGTGAGGAGCTAAAATATAGCACTGTAACCATAATGACCAACACAAAAGGGCCACAAAAAAACCTCCACAAAAGCCACACAAAAAGCCATAAAAGGGCAAAAAAGGACAAAAAAAAAAAAAAGGTAAAAAGAGACCCAGAAGCGGGGATTTCTGCATTATATCTCTATGATGGGTAGTTCCAAAGGCATTCCTGGTGATTTAGCAAGTGAGGTCATTTTGATTGACACTTGGCTGTAAATAACTCTTTGCCTAGTATGCATGTGTGTACCCAGAATTCTACTACCATTGGAGCATCTTTTGTGCTCTCTCTAGGTTGGGCCCCCATTTCTCTGTTCCCCTGTCACTTATATCTGACTAGCTACCTAATACAACCCTTTCATTTCACATAGGGAGGCTGAAAAGTGAATTTACTTCATCAAAGCTACACAGGAAGTTAAAAACAGAACAGAAGGAAAGTCCAAAACCCTAAACCTCTGGTTAATATTTTTCCTTAATAAAAGGCATGAGCATGACACTAAGCTTGACAGTGACATTGTGATATATAATTTGTATCTCAAGTCCCTGGGAGGCAGGGATAGTGACATTTATTGTATTCTTGCAAGTATATTGGACATTGAATACATAGTTTGCTGCTCTGTTCACTTCTTTCATGATTGAATGTTATTGATTGTTAGACATTTGGTTTTATTTTGTGAAATAAAATTTTAATGTATATGTTGAGTTAGTATTAGAATACTCTGCAAAGTAAGTGAAAACTAAAAGTTTCATAGATCAGCAATCCAAATGGCCATGTCACACAGCCAAAAGTAAGAAATGTATTTTTCCAACTCTCTTAGTCTACATGAATATGACTTGAAACATATTATCTTTTAAAAAATATAATATTTTCAATGAATTTTAACAAGATTTTCAAATACTTTACAATAGTAATATGTTGACATTAAAAACATTCTTTGGCATTAGCATCAAGTAACAAAGTATTTATTGACCCTTCAAGGCAGATGATAATGCCATTTTGGTTAACATAATACATATTCATTATTAAATTTAAAAATATTTTCAAAAGTAAGCAATTTAATAATTATCAAACTGGTAGCTTAAAGGTGGTAAAATAATTTTCACTTTTTATATATTTTTGGTCCGTTAAAATGGAATATTATGATGCATTTTTAAAAAGCATTGGCTAGTAGATATTAGAAGTAGACATGCTAATGTGAGAAGTGTTGAAAGTGAGTTCACCTAAAATATCACCAAAATGACTTGATGAGATATTGTTCACACTAGCAAAGGAAACAGCCACTTACATAAAGTCTCACTGAGGGCAAATTCAAAGTATTTATGAGATTCTGAAATTTGCTTTAAGATGACACTTTAATGTAGAAGCTTGTTTCAAGATTTCATGAGGACCATAATGTAATATTCTAGGGCTGGTAGATATGGTAAAGTGAGAAATTTGAGGCAAAAGGGTCAGAGTTTTGAAGTGTAAACTGTCCTTTGATACTTTCTATGAGAAGTTAATGGGTCTTGCAGACAGTACCTAAAATAAGTAATAAAGTTATTTTCCACTTTTTTTTTTCCTGGGCAAAGGTGTCTTGGAGTAGTGATGAATGAATGAATAGTAAACTCACATGAATGAAGATAGCAAGCTGTGCAGATTTAGATGTTTTGGTTTTCAGAGAGGTCATTTGTAAGTTTAAACATATAAAGGTTTTTAATATCTTTACAAATCAACACATAGGTGTTTTTCCAAAATTTTTCTTAGGTCTGTTTTAAACATCTACTGAATTGTTTGAAAAGTTGTATTCTGGAACCTCATGATTACTCCTTCAATGGCATATACTCACTGCCTCAAAGAGTTAATAACATTTTCACAGACGATTTATACCTTGTTTCTTGAAGTACCCCAGGGTGCCTTTGCCTCCAGCTGAAGGTACCAGATAAAGAGTCCACAGAGAAATTTGTCCTTAATCTCAGTAGCTGCTCCATTGCCTGCAAATATTCCATATCTAAACTTTCTCCTCTTCAGTTCATTCTTTCATTCATTCAACAAATAACTACCAGGTTCCTAGTATAGCAGCATGGGGACCAAGATGAGAAAGAAGAAAACAGTCTTGAAGCTTCATTTCCATCTTATTTGGAAACAAAGACAATGAACAATTAATACCGTAATTGCCACAAGTAAGCTGAAGAAAAACACAGGCTGGATCCAGAAGCATATAAGAAAAGCAAACTCAGTGTGGTCAAGGACAATTTAAGAAAAATTTTTTGAGGTAGTGAATTTTAAACATTGAATTTTCTGAGTGTGATTTAGCCAGGTAAAATGGCAGTAAAGGAAGGCAGTGGAGAGAATATCAGATACATAAATAGTATTCATTTATTTATTAAGTTAACAAATATTCGCTCCATTATATTGTAGACCAGATACTTTTCCAGGTGTTGTGAATATAGTAGTAAAAAGAAAACAAACAAACAAACAAAATGCCTGCTGTCACACAATGGAAGTTAAGCTCCAAGACAGAAAAGAACACAGTATGGTTATGCAGCTTAAAAGTCATGTGTGGCTTGAGTTATAAAACAAAACAGAAGGAAATATTGCAGATGAAGCTGCAGAAATAGACGAGGTTAGATTAGTGAGGGCCCTTTTATAAGCTGTGACAAAAAATTCAGACTTTCCTTAAAGATAACAGGAAGCCACAGATGAATTTAAAGCATACATAGAATTGCATGCTATCTTAAAAATAAATAAATAAATAAGTACAGGTAGCAAGTCTAAAACTACCTTATTGTATACTGGGGGTAGAGAATTAAATAAATATAGAGTGGATGATGGTAGTATTCAGTTTTCTCATTGTCAGAGAAGGAAATTCAGATAAACAAGAAATGAAGGATAGAATGTATGTTGTAGTACTGGATTAGAGCCTGAGACAACAGTATGAACTCATGATTAGTTACACACACATACAGATAGATAGGTACAGAAAGAGTTACAGATATCTGTGTGCATATAGGTTAGTATACATATGTTCTCTAGTTTTGTCTACTGGTTGGGCCTAGAAACAGGGATGCCTCAGTAGCAAAGAGCATACCCAGCACCCAGATCTTGCTTTCTAAATGATATTTTCTAATACAAAAAAACTAGTATTCTTTGGATTAACAGCTGATTTTAGGGTTGGGACAGGAAAATTCAAGGTAAGCCAGGAGCATCTTCTAGTACTGTTAAGAATTTTTTTTTTTTTAATGAGAGCATATCAAAAGGACATAGGAACCAAATTAAAAGCAGTCCCACTGACCAAAATGTGGACCCTTTGAGCCACAAAATAAATGTAATATTGAATTATAATTCTACATAAAATAATGTCACTCAAGTCCACATTGATATAAATAAATGATCAATAAACAGATAAAGATAGATGAGACTAATTTTCTTACAGAAGAATTAAAAAATATATAGATCTGTAGATACTCCTTCCAAGAATTAGAGTTGATTTCCCGACTATAGCCCCATGCCCCTGAGAGTGTACTAGACATAGTGACTAGCGTTCACAAACAGATAGGAAAAAAGAAAATTAGTAAACTAACAGTAGAGAAACCTGGCAAATGCTACCCTAAAATAGTGATAAAGATGAGAATCATCAGTGATGTCATGTAGATATATCATCCACCTCCCAAAGTGATGAGATGACAAGGACACTTCAACTCTATGGTATTCTTTTCAAAACCTTGTAAGCTGAATCCAATGAGGAAAAAATATTATATATATAAAACAAACTCATTTTGGGTGATTTACTAAAGGATAGTCAGACAGTACTATTCAAGACTGTCAAGGTATTGAAAAACAGTACCGAAAAACTATTGAAGACCAGAAGGGACGGGAAGAACATATATATTAAAAGAATTGTTGTGTGGTACTATAGACTGCATATTTGCGATCCCCTAAAATATGTTGCAATCTAATCCTCATGTGATGGTATTTGGAGAGTGGGGCTTTGGGAGCTGATTATGTCATAGGGTGGAGCCCTACGAATGGGATTAGTGCCCTTATAAATGATACCTCAGAGAACTAACTCCCTTGCAGTGTAAGGACACAGCCAGAAAAAAGACATCAGTGAAACAAGGAAACAAATTATCATCAGACACAGAATCTGCTAGCACTTTGATCTTGGACTCCTCAGCGTCAAAAACTATGAGAAATAAAGGTTGTTTAAGCCAACCGGTATATGATATTTTTATTACAGGAGCCCAAAGGGACTAAGAAACTTGGATGACATCAAGAAGCACAGAAAGAACATCAGTGGAAAAAGTGAAATCCAAATGAAATCTGGAGTTTAGTTAATAAGAATAAAATGAATGTCAGTCTCTTAGTTTTGGCAAATGTATCAGAGTAACATAAGATGTTAACAATGGGAGAAACTATGTTTTACAGAAACTCTTTGCTTTTTCTTTGCAACATTTTTATAAATCTAAAATTATTTCAAAATAAAAAGTTTAAATACAAATAAATAAAAAGCAACTTCATACCTGTCAAGGTCTGAAGGACATTACACCTCAGCCAGGGTCATGTCTTTCTTCCCTTCGCTACTGAGTGTCTATGGAGGGATCTTCAAACACTGCAAGCTAATTATATTTTAACAGATATTGGCTCTGAAAATGTTACTTGGATTTTTTTCCTCTAGTGGGTCAGAAAACACTTCAAAAACTGATTATGTTGCTTCTTTTAAAATTTGTTTAGAGTAACTGCCACAAAAAAAAATAATAATTTCAAAAAATAAATGAAAGCAAACATGTTCTTGAAGATGTATGAAAGGGCAGAGAGAATATTATATTTGACAAGTCGACATTAAACATCTTATTTTTTTGTAAATCTTTGAGATGTCAGCAATAACATTATTATAGAATACAAAGAATTAGTTTTAACATGAAAAACATTCAACATTACTTATTCCTTGGTGACTTTTAAGACGCAGTTATTTTTAGAATGTTTTTAACAACAGGGCCATGACTACACAGCATGACTATGTGCAACTGTCTTCTGATTTGTTTCTAACAGATTTTTTTTTTTCACTGAGACCTACATGACACTGCTCTCATGGCTCAGTAATGAGCCAGCCAAGAGCTTGTTTCTATTCCACATAACAGTTGTTTCCAGAAGTCACTCCAGATTGGTCAGAAGTGAAATAGACAGAATAGACTGTCAAGGTTTTGCATCCTTTCATTGAACTCTTCCTGAGCAAGAGGTACCCACAAAACCATTCTATTTGGGAGTTCTGCATTGCTTTAGACTTACTATAACCAAAACTAGCTCAAAAATCTGCATTGCTTTCTAATTTTCTTAAACATTTGCAGAGAACTACATTTTCTAAGCTTTAATAACTGTGGACTCTGGCTCTTGTATTTATTTTAGTCTTTCCATTTAATAGTAGGTACCTCTTAATATGATCCTGATTTGGAGCTATTTTTTTCATCGTCCATCCTCCATAACTATGTCTCATAGTACAATTGTTTTCCTGGTGGCAGCAGGCATGGACAGTTCATTTTTCAAGCCCTGGATAGGCGTCTCTGATTCGTCTTTTTCTTTCTCTACATTCTGATAAAGCCATGCCTCTCCCACTTCCCAGGGAAAACCTTTCTGTCCAGGAAAACTGGTGGCCAGCACAGTGCTCAATATTCATAAAAACCACAATTTTTATTTCCTTTGATTTCTTGGTAAAGTAAAACACAGCACAAAAAATGAGAATCAATTAACCAAAAATTTAGTATTCAGGGGAAAAAAGAAAATAACATATGTATCTACATTTTTTGTTTTCTAATGCTATTATTCTCTGCTTGGCTTGCGCTTGTCCTTCGGTATGTTTTAGCAGTGTATTCCAATGGACCTTCATTAGACCCTTCTCAGGGTTGCTTGAGCATCTTGTTACTTTTCATTTTTATATCCCATATATTATTTTATGCATTCTTGCATCCTATACTGTTCTAATTTTATTCTGTCTTTTTGTAGTTAGTCTCTTCAGCAAAAGGGAAGGCCTTGCATGTCTGTGATGGTCCAACTCACTACCTAACATAATTCAATGAACATAGGTAAAAAGAAAGAAATTTTAATTACTTAAAACTCAGCTAGTGGTGGATGCATCACCATTTCGTATTAGAAATTTGTTAATATGACTGTTTACTTAAGATGTATATCCATCTAACTATTCATTTCATACTGTGTGCAAATATAGCGTACAATTAGGAAACTAGAAATTTTCACAGTTGCCACAATCTTACCACCTAGAAATTTAAAGATAACACTTTAATAGTCATATATTATGATTTACATTATAATATGTACATATGACATATAATATATAATATATATAATTTATTTTCTTTTTACCTTGTCATTTACTATAATATTATGAGTAATAGGGATAATTATCATAGAATTAAATATTCTTTCAAAACATAATTTCAAATATGGTACTAAAACTTATTTATAATACCATTAACTATTTGAAATTTATGTATTTTCCATGTATATTTGTGCTCAACAAATTATTTCCTCAGGAAACTGTTTTAAAGTATAATTCCTGAGCAATGGTGTATGACTATAAGAAAGTTATATTATGTTGCTTTCTCATCAAAACTATTAGGTGATATCTGTTTTTATTTATTTATTTATTTATTTATTTATTTATTTATTTATTTTTGCTGTTCACTAATTTTCTTAGTAGTGAGGGAGAATATTTTTGTTATATTTTATGATTTTATAATTCATTTTTTATAATACTTCATTTACATTTTAAGTTTGAAAGAGCCAATTGTTTTCTGTTCAGAAATCAAGTACTTAATATTTTAATACCAACCTCTTGTACACCATGTTTTCAAAAAACATTCTACTGGTTTAATCATATCTGTTTACATTTTAATCTTGTTTATAATTTGTATGAGGTTTAAAAGTTAAAATTTTTCATGATCAAATTGATCAAAATTTCCATTTGTGGTATTTTTAATTTTATTATTGGTAAGACTTTCTCATAATAAACATTTTTTCAAATTGTTTTTCACTTCTTTTCTTTTTTCTCATTTAATAAATTGATATATGCGAAATCTAGTTTATTGTGTTATAGGAAATAAATATGTAAATATTTTCTTTTTTAAATAGTTAATTGATTTTCTTAAAACTGTATATTGAATTACTTCTTTTTTTATCTGATGTTCGACTTTTGCTTTTTATATTCCAAACATACAGTTTGGAGTAAACATTCAGGATATGAACACTATGATTTCCTGTTCAAATAACATTATTTCATTACAATAATAACTAATAGGAAAAACAAGTTAAATATTAATCTTTCCCACATATTTTGGGTTAGTTTTGCTTACTTTTACTCCCAAGTTTATTTTGGGATCACTTTGCCAATGTTTTATATTTATAAATTAATATGACAAAAATAGAATCCTTAAAAACAATCAATCCTCTCATTGAAAAATATCTCTTAATGTCACCAAGTTTTTCATGTTGGCCCTTCATGCAAACTGTTTTGTAGCCACATTTCATAAGCTCTGTCTTAGTTCCTAGCATTGTTCTTGTCATACAGCAAGGATCCTTAAAAATTGACTATATGTTTATTGGGCCATTAATTTATGAACTAGGTGGAAATAATTGTTTTATTTTTCATATTTAAACTTTGCTAATGTATCACGAATTTTCATATAATTTCAATAAAAATTGATTTCTCAGTTTTTATTTCTGAAAATTTCTTACAAAAATCATTGTTGTAGTTTGCTGGTTTGGGAGTAATCAAGAACATAGACTGCGATCTTTGTTCCCTCAAAGGCCTACTTAATACTAAGTTGTGCACAAGTTTATTAGCATAAATGTCTTATACGAATCTTAGAAACAGTTAAGATTTTTGTGAATTAATAACCAGTTTATAAAGACTGGTTAAAAAACATAATCAACAACAATAAAAATAAAAGTACAACTTTTTTGCAACTTATTTGTTTCCACAGTTAAATTTCCAGAAAGTTTTTTTTTTTTTTAAACTATTAAGTCACTGCAGAAAGGAATAGAAACGGAGGAATAAAGATGATTGAAAAACAAAAAAAGAAGTGAACGAAAAATTACTAACTAGAATCTAATAACCACTGCAGGATATTATCAATATTAGTTTAACGCTATTCTATGGAAGAATATTGTTACAGGTGGGATTATTTCACAAAAGCATAAGTTTAGAAATAATAAACTTCTTGTCTTTAGAAAGGAAGTATCCAGGGAGATCCAAAGCTCAGTGCTTTGTATGTCTGTCTCAATCTGTTTCTCTGTTTCAATCTCTGTCACTATCTCTCCCTCTTCCTCCCTCCCTGCCTCCCTTTCTCTCCTACCCGCTCTGTCTTTCCCCTCCCTTACTCTAATATAAGGGATTAAGTAGAATTTATCATTTCAAATGAGACAATCAGCATGGCTATCTAACCAGTATACTATTAAAGTTTATATTTCACTGCTGTCACAGTAACAAGGTTTAAGTTAGTTTATGACCTAGAGAAGTGTATGTTAAAATTATTTAGCTAGCCAAATAGAAACCACTAAGAGACATCCTCTACCTTCCAGGAATTTGAAATCTAATACAATTGCATCTTATTATAAATTTTAATAAATCAATCCATTTTTTGATATCTATTTCTATCCAAAAATGTGAAATTATTCTATCACTTTACATAGTTCAAACCCCATTACTATTTGAAATTATTAAAAAACTGAATAAATTTTATTTCAGTACTGTCGAATCTTGTATTATCTTAATGTAGAGTATGTCTAATCTAAAATGGATCATTTTTTCATATTTTGAGAATTGATAAAATGATATTGGATGAATTTTTCTCTCCATAAAAGCATTTACATTTTTTTCTTAACAACATGTAGACAAGATAAATGCACAGATAAGCAAGATTGAGTCGATGTAACTTATAATGTAACCATCTTAATAAGCAAATATTGCTTATATCGAACAGACTAATTTTTATTCAGAAAATTTACAGTTTGTTACCTACATATTTTCCTCCCTATTGATTTTTTATAGCCTCCTTTCAAAGGCAGATATTTTCAATAAGGTTTCATTACTCTAATTCATTAATCTGACAGAAACATTTCGAATTAAAAAAATTTTTCAATCTATATGTTCCAGTCCACTGAAAACTGCTTTGGCAGTTTTAACTTACTATTTTATGTGCTTAGAATGAAAACAAGTGTGATCTAAGAAAACCTATATACAGATTTAGTTCAAAAGACATGCATTTAGCTCTCTAATTGGAATACTAAAAACTATGAGAAAAAGGCAGTATAAGTCATGGTCTGGCATTTAGCAACTAAACAGAAGCCTCTTTTGTGCGTTTCATGATTCAATATTTACATTGGCTTGTTTTTACAGCTCAGAATATCTTTATATAAAATCCTTGAATGTTTTTGTATAATTCCAATAACTGTTTTTATGAATATATCCTGTGGAATCAAACCTTTTGGGGTGTACATAAAGTGCATATTTCTGTTCATCACCTCATTTTGTTTTATTGTAATTGAATTTACTTTCATATGTCAAGTATTTGTTTTTCTGTTATAATGGACTTTTACCCTGTTTTGTTATAATAAGCTATTTCTTAGGTAGCTTTATTAGGCTCTTTCCAAGCTAATGGCTAGTTCCTTATGCGCACTGGAAAGTTTCTGTGTTAATTCCTGGCTCTCCTCAGTCCCCAATGTGAGGTGCAATCCAGCATCCCTTGCCTCGTATAGCCTCATTCAATTGAAATTCACTGTGATTTCCCACATATTTTGCCAGATTGAGATGCTGCTTTGTTTCTTGATTGACTGAGAAATGTCAACCTCTTTGCCAAGAATTATTGCCCTGAATCCTGGATCAGTTGCATCATGATAAATGTCCACTAACTCATGTGGATTCTCTCTGGTTCTCTTGCAATGAGCAACCTGCAACCTGAATGGGTTTACCATATGTCATGGATGTTGTTTTTTATGTCACCTTGGATAACTCCCCTTCTCACCGGGCTCACTTCTTTACTTTTCTTAGTTGTCACCATACCAGATCCTTTTCTCTACCCACCTCTCACTAACCACTAACTTAAATATGCATAAAACTAATCCTACCTTGCCCAGACAAACAAATGCATAAATTAACCTTTTCTAGTCTATATCATAGTGTCACAATTACATGTACTCACCTGGCACTAACACAAATCTGATGCAATGTCACTGGTAAGTGTCACTGTAAATACTTGTGATTTAAAAATAACTAATTGGGAATTTATTAATATTTTCTCATCCTGCTTCTTAAGCTATATGTTTTACCACTCTTTTATAATTTTTGTTAAGTATTTATTGCAATGCTCCAAACTCAGTTTTAAATGCATAAGTAGAAAATGACTTCGTGTGGACATCAGAAGTTAAATTTAATTTGACAAGCAAGGAACCGTAGCAAAGAGATCATGCTCTTCTAGTTGGGGAAGCCTCAAGGTCTTATGGACCTGTGGAAGGTGGTCTTAGTATTGACAAATACACTAATTGTTAAAAGAAATCAGATATCTGAATTTTGCACACTTTGTATCTTTTTAAAAAAATGTTTTAAATAATTTAATTCATTTTTGAAAAGTGATAAACCAAGCAAACTTTTTCCGTGGACACACCATCTCTCTCTTGGCCTTGCAGTGTGCAACATCTGGCTTAAAGTAACCGAAGCTATACAGCGAATAGATGATTTTTGTTGAAACAGTTCATTTTAACCCTCTTCTCATAGAGATTTTCTGTTATATTCACACACAGAGTCCCTTATCACACTTATTAATATATTTATTTAATGTACGTGTTTTAAATATTTTAACGTGTCTTTTTAGAGACACAAATGTTTAAATACCAAAAAACCAGTCTTGAGAAATCTGGATCACAAACATGCTCCTCCATATTCTCAGCTGCTCGTTGGACAGTGGTGAGTATTTTATAAACTAGGTGGTATTGGATCTGCATTTCTGAGCTCAGCTCTTAATTTAGTCACGATAATGAGAGATAATTTGAGGTTAAAATGGAGTAACAGGTATCAAATCTTAAAGGACAAAACAAAGCAGATTAGCTCAGAGAAGTAGATAACATAGTTAACAGAGGGCTGTTTTGTTTGTTTACTTCTTTTGCGTAAGGATGTATATTAGCCACAGGGCTACAAAATAATAAAAAATACCACTAAAATTGAGATACTGTGAGAATTTGGTAAAATATAGACAGTGGACCAGATAAAGTGTGTGCTTAGAAATAACAACAACGACAACAACAAAAACATAAAAAAATATTTCAGATGATTTTTACAATTTGATAATTTCCTTATTGACTCTTAGGGAGTTCCCTGCACATTCATTTAAAATGGCACACTGCAAAACCTCTCAAGTATATTTTTCTCACCAGCTTTCTCTGTAATTCTCTGTTTCATATTACTTCTCCAAATAATTGCTTGTATTTTCCACTTCAATTTTACTTCTCCATTCTTTCTTAAACTCATTTCATTCAAGCTTTCAGTCCTAACCATTTCACGGAAACATTATCGTCCAATGCACAAATAATAGCCACATAGCTAAAACAGTAGTCTATGATCTTTCCTCATTTCCTTTGACCTGTTAGTTGTGTTTGATATAAGTCGATTCCTCTTTCTTAGGTGTACTTTCTTTATTTGGCTTCCAGGACAGCAATCTTGTGTTTATTGTCCATTTTTACTGTGATTTCTCAATTTCCTTTGCTCTTCACTTCACTTTCCAAAGTCTGTTAATATTGGAGTGTCTCAGGGCTCACTTGGAGGGACTGTTTTCTTCACTAACTATACTCATTTACTGATATAAATGTAGCTTGGTGATTTTTTATAATATTCACATGTATGCAATAACTCTTAAAGTTATATCTCTATCCAAGCCCTCTGCATGCAATTTCAGATATATGTGTCTAAATGTCTACCCTAAGACTCCATTTAAATGTCTAAGAGATATCTCAAACTTACCATGTCCAAAAACAATTTCATCATCTCTCAAACTTAACTGCATTTACATTTTTTCTATCTCAGTAAATGGCATCTCTATCTTTCAAGCTGACCCTCTTAAAACCTTGATTTCATCTTTTCTCTCTTTCTTGTATGACCCCCAGATACTCCATTAGGAAATTAGAATGCCTGCCTCTAAATAGCTTCAAAATCAATCACTTTCTTTTTTTCACTCAGCTGCTATGACTCTAGCTTGAACCACATCATCTCTTACTTCCATTGTAATCCTCCTAATCGAGCCATCATTATCTTTTACTTAGACTATTGCAATAGCTTCTCAACTTGTGTCTTTGTTCCAATACTGGTCGCTTACAATTACTCTCAACATAGGTGACAGTGATACTTTTGAAACATATGTTAGGCCATATCACCCATCTACACAAAGCATTTCAATCACATCATATTTAACACTACATATAAAACAAAGTCCTTGCAATGACCAACATTGCTCTCTGGAATTCTGATATCTGATTTAATACTGACTGCTCTCCTCTTTGCTGAATCTATTTCAGGTACACTGTCATTATTACTATTCCTTGAGTATACCAGGCATGCTACACATAAGGATTTTCCCACTGACTTTCCCTTTTCACTAGAATGCTTTCACCTTTAGATATTTATATGGCTAACTTCCTCACATCCTTCAAGACCTTACTTAATGGACTTCTTAATTAGTCTTTCCTGACCTCCCCGATTATAATTTCAACCATTGCCACAGCTTCACAGTTCTCTTGATTTCCCAATCTCTTACTTCTTTCCATACTACTCGTTAATTTCTACATGTGTAATTTAATTATGTACAATCTCTGTCTCCCTCTGATAGTACATGAATTCCATGAAAAAATAGATTTCCATATATTTTTTTTTCTTTGTTGTACTACGGGCCCCCCATGAGACACACAGGGAGTGTTTGTTGTATAAGTAAATCAAAAAGACAAATGGCAAAATTTAAAAAAATTTAGTCTACGGCCATGCCTACTTGAACCAGCCTGACCCTGTCTGATCTAGGAAGCTAAGCAGGGTCATCGGGCCTGGTTAGTACTTGGATGGGAGACCACCTAGGAAGACCAGGTGCTATAGGAGTAAAAAATGAAAAAATAAAATATTGTAAACTGACAATGTTCTTGCAATCTGTGAGGTCAACTAAGGGTTGCCTCATCTAAAAATTTTTAAAGATTAAATTATATTTTTTTAAAAAAGTTAAAAGTTAGGAAACAAAGGATTGACTGAGAAGGTAAAAATTATATTTAAATAGAGTTCCAGAAGTAGACTTAAGAAATAATGTAAGGAGAAAAAATCAGAAAATAACAAGATTAATTCACTCATAATTTAAAAATTTAAGATACACAATTTCATACTGAAAGTGGACACTAATCGCTGGCTTATAAACAGCAATAAAATATAAATGGATTTTTTTTTTGTTTCTAAAATTCAATATCTTTTGGCTATTTTTAAGATATATGTTTGTTCTAAGAAAATGTGCTGAGATAAAATATATTTTCTCATGGGAAATTGTCATGAATTTTCTCAAGGGAAAGTAATTTAAATTTTTTTACATCGAATATATACTAATTTATAATCTGACTCAATTCTTAAAAAGCTCATTTTCATAAAAAAAGTTTTGTGTAAAAGGTAAGTTGAATGAAGTAAAGCATATATAATTGAATTAAGCTAACAATTATGTCTCAAGCAACCATAAAAGGTATTAAATATTAATAATTAGTATTTTATTTATTTATTATAAATATTTTTAAATAGTGTCCTGCTTAAAATTAGAAATTAAATACTACATTAGTATTGAATGATTATTTTTTATTAAATTTTAGAACCCTTTAATTGCTGATTAGAATTCACTTTCTCTGACTATTCTATAATTACGACTTATGCTTATGCTGGCGACACTATACACACTAATCAACCATATTACTTACATGTATTTTACCTACCATGCTATTGATATCTAGCATTTTTATTTCAAAAATATTTTATGAAGGAGTTAATTTTTAAACAATCAATAAGAAATATCAAGAAAGAATTGGGGCATTGTACAGATGAGAAAACTAAAGTCAGGAAGGTAAGAAGTTTTTGAAGTTGATGTAGCTAGTACATTGCCATATCATTAGATCAAGACTAACCCTCATTTCTTCTGTACCTAGATTCTTTCTTATGTATTTGGACAAATATATTGCACATATTTTATCATCTAACATAGAGAATAACAAGTTAATCATATACAAAATATATTTTACTCAATATAATACAATTATTTGTTGGTTAAAATTTTATCATTTCAGCCAAAGTGCTATTTTGCTGGAGTGAAGAGTAATTGTGAACAATAGAGCTTCAGATAAGTGAAAGTGAAGATTCTACCAGTTTTGTAATATATATTTTATATTAAAAGCAATAATTCATACATCAAAATGCAAAGTAAATAATATACAAATTGAAACTGTATTTGAATATCTCTAATATCATTTAGAGATTTATGCTAGTTCTACTGAAATAATTTTAGTACTTTTAGTGATAACTACTTGATATACTAATTACTTTTTTAAAGCCAAGAGTATTATGTCCTGTGATTCTTTTAATAATTAAAAAAAAAAAATCATGAAGTTAAAAGATCTCCAGGGTACATATAGCTATCGCATTGACAGAAGAAATTTAAAAGAAAAAATACAAAACAATTGGTAGACCAAAAGAGTCACTGCCCACTCTAAAATTACAGATGCACAGGTTTCAATTCAGACTTAATAAATTTGAATATTTAAGGATGTAGCCTTAGAATTTAAATGTTTAACAAGCTTCTCATGTGATTCTTATCCAGGCAGACTAGTCCCTTTGTAATGCTAATATTTGGAGATGTTGACCTATATTGTGTCCTTATTCCAATTGTAAAATAAATGCAGAATTAAGAGGCCTTCATTTCAGTATAATTTATACTATATGTACTTTAAAAATTATTCATTACTTAACTAAATTTCTGTGCTACAAAATACAAGAGAAATTCATTCAAAATAGGATTGATATCGTCAGTAGCTTAAAATATTGATAAAAAGGCAGGCATTAGTCTACTTATGAGCTGATAATAAAACAATTGCAGTTATAAAAATATATCTAATCGATTATAGATTTTTAAATACTAAGTTGGGGACACAGATGATATGGGGACTCTTTGTTTTTCTGGGTTGCCATATTAAAATACTATAGACTGAATAGCTTAAACAATAATTTTTTTAATCACTTTTCTGGAAGATAGAAAGTCTACACTCAAGGCACATATAAAACAAATATAAAAATGTATGTATAAAACAAATAATATAATAAAAGCACAAAGTAAATTATTATAAAATGTCAATAAGTCTTCATTATTATTATATTATTATTCAAAATCCATTTGGAGCAAGTCTCTATAAGATAACACAAGATAATCTGCTCAGAATATTCTTTCCAAGTTCGTCCCATCCTTCTGTCTAAAGGTTATTCCTCTCTCTTATGGGATATTTGGTTCCCAATAGTCGTCTTGTTTGTTATTAAGAAATAATTTTTATCATTAAATTTTGGTTTTGGAGCCCAACATTTTTAGTCCTTGTCTTGCCACAGTGAACCATTATGTATTTGGAACAACAGAATCTTCCCGACCTACTCTAAGCTTGAAGAGGTCTGTATAATCCTATGAGATAACTTTTTAAAATCCTCTTCAAAAAGGTCAAAATATTTAAGAGTAATACTAATCTGACTTGATCCAATGATAGAACCAAAATTACTTAAGAAAGTGAGAGGATAGCATGTATTTATTCTCTCCATAAATAATAATTTTCCTAGTGAGAATTCTGATGAGATTCAAACGACATGCTGAGGTTATATTCTTTAGTGAGATTCTAGAGTGCTTATATTTTATTACCTTGATTAATAACAGATCCAATCTCATTGTAAAAGATATGAACAAATATAAAGACTGACATCTTTGTATGTAATTTGAAGAGGCATATTAATATTTTTAACCAAAATAGAAAGCTAATTGATAACAATTTTTAAATTGATACATTCTCTGCAATATGGTTTATGGTACTCTATTATATTTTACTATTTCTGCAAGCATAACATAGAGAAAGACATTCTTTTCATTGAAGTATATAAATAAATGTAATTAATATCAGTAATGTAACACTAAAATCAGTCAATGTATATTTAAAATTAACTTCTGCCATCAATACTCTATAACTGTTGTAGGTCATTGTTTTGAGACTTTCAGCATACAAGAGAATACAAATTTTTCTATGGAAGGTTCTTGTTTAATTAAAACATTTTAAAATTTACTACTCACATTGGATAAATTTTTTTCTCAACACCATTTTGGATTTATTTTTCTTTCCATTATATTATTTCTTCTCTCTCTCTCTCTCTCTCTCTCTCTCTCTCTCTCTCTCTCTCTTTCCCTCTTTCTATGTTCTTTTCTTTAGTAGCCAAAGTTTAAGTCTCCTATGAGAACTCCATTCTCAATCTGTAATCAAATCTCTACCTCTACAACAATAACTACAAGTTACAAACAAATCTATTGTGTAAAAATAAATTGTTTGCCCATAATTCTATTTTAAAAATATAGGGAATATTTTAAAAATTCTGGGAAAGATGACTGCACATTTATCAGGTGTTCTCTAATTTTATCTATTTTCCATCTAGCCTGTTTATTTTTCTCAATTGTTTATTTTATTTTATTATAGCTTCTTGATAGGTGAGTTAACATGTGCACAAAATTTAAAACAATGAATGGCACCCAATAGACATTTCTTGTTTTTTTTTTTTTAAATATCTTTATAAATTGAGAGCTTTATATTTTTTTAACATATTAATTTGTTGACATTTCTTAAGCATGTTCTCTGTGCACACCAGTGGCTCAAATGCCAGAGACTCAGTAAAATACAAAACACATCTTTTCTTTAAAAAAGCTCAGAGTCATATACTTAAACCTAGAAACTAAATAAATACCAAGATAGAAGACGGCATTTCTATGTGATACATAATATAAAATCCATTTAAGGATAAGTAGGTCAAAGTTGTCTAAGAATTAACAGTAGAAATTTTCTTCAATCAATAATAATTTCATATGAAAAACAATAGTTTTTCACGGGAAATTGTTTAAATATATTTTTTAAAGACTGCACTGTCAAACAGATCATGTATTCTTCAGCACATTTCTTTTTCTTATCCAAAAGAACTTTCAAATGCTTCAATTTCTACCAATTCTGGCATCATTAATGTGCATAGAGGACATATGTCTTTTTGGGCATCCAAAAAAATGTTTTGGATTTAGATTTGTGTTCTGTTTCTCCTGTCTTACACAATATATACTGTCATTACATAGTGCTACCGAAATAATAAGGAAGCAACTCTCTACCTGTGTAAATGCCTTCTTTCTCTTAGCTATTTCTTTCAGACAGTATTATATCTATTTTTCTATTGATATCTGGGGATTTATGTCCCTTATTCCATTGTGAATTGATTGGAGAATAAATCCCTGCAATATATTTCTTTTCCATGACTTTGTTATATATTCATATTTCAGACCAGATGTGTCTGTCATATTTTTAGTACTTCACAAGTTACAGATAATCCAATCAGACAAACCAACATAATTTATTTCTTACTCTTCTAAAAATACATAGGCTTGAAAAGTGTTTTTGAAAACTTAACAATAGTTAACACGTATCTTTAATTTTGAAGACAATTTTTCTTAGTGAAATTTATAGAGAAAAACAAGAGCAAAACTTGAAAAAATTATTGTTGTTACCACTGATATTCATAACCCACAATATGACATGATTCAGAAAAAATATTTGTTAAAATAAATGAGTTGTTAGAATATTTATTATAAAGATTAAGAATATAGGATTAAGCATTCAATAGTTTATATGATATTTATTTCATGATTTCCTCTGTATAGTATTTATCTGCATATTTTGAATTCCTAGCACAACTGACAAAAAGTTATTTTAAAATATTATTTTATGAATTCAATCATGTAACACATTAATTATTGTTAAGACACTTAAATAATACATTAAAATATGTGCAATGTGATTTTTTTATATCATTATAATTATTTTGCAACATTTCTTTTCAGAAGAAGCAAACAATACTCAGTAAAAATTAAAGGAATCAATTCATTTTGATAGTAATATGATCAATGGGAAAGGAGTTATGTTACATTGGTGCAGTTATGTTGGGCTTAGTTAGGCATTGCGTGTAATTAAGACACAGGATTGTGTTTGAGATGAAGTAGGAATTATTGAATGCCCCAGTCACTTAAAAATCACCTCAAAGAGTTATTGGTCCATAGTAGATACAAAAGTGATTAACTTTGGACTTACTCGTTACATGAAATTGTTTCAAGTTTGAACATTCATGTAATGGTCAAAAAGTGACTCAGGAAACATAGTTTTAGATAGATATCCTTCATAAATGGTTGCCATCTTGCATGTGAAATGTCTCCTTATGGAGAAAGAAAAAAGTAGAAAATATAAAAAGTAATTTTTAGTAGTAACAAATTTAGATGATTCAAACAAAAATTTTAGATGGTTATGATTATGGATCATTATTTTAATTGACTTGCAGACTTTTATCAAAAATTTATGACTATGTTATATATTTAGTGATCACAAACTTATGAAAGGACTCTAGCTAAGCTTATTACTGCATCGTCAAGTGGCCACTTATGAAATTTTATCATAAAGCCAAGCCTTTCAATGTTCTGCCACTTCTTTGGTGCCATTGGTTATATTTTATAACTGCAAGATTTGATAGAGACTCAAGACTTTAATATTTCAAAGCTATTAGAGATATTCTAATAAGTCCAGACCTCCTGACAACAAAATTATAGAATTTAAATAAGACAATTAAAAGTCCCTTGTGTATTTTGAGCCTTGAAACATCTTCTTTCTAAACTTCTCAATTTAATTTGCCTTATCACAAATTCCAATATACCGATTATCAAAAATTTTAAAATACTGCTGGTATTACCTTTAAACCAGGTGAACTACGTAAACTAGTGAATCAATATTTTCATTGCATCAACAGATTTATGATTAATAAAGCTCTATATTTATAGTTTTTAACTTATATTGATTGCTCTACTCTGAATATTGACAGTTCAAAAGTACAGTGAAAGACAACCAACTTTGACCAAAACCTGATATAATACCACTTTACTAAATATCGTCAGCGATCCATGGTTTTGGCTTCAGAATGACATCAAACATCAACTTTAAAAGGTGTCCTCACTCTATAAGTAACAAAGCTCACTTAGGTTAAAAAATGTAAAATAATAATAATAATAATAATAATAATAATAATAAAAAATATAGGACAAGAAACTATACAGTGTTCAGAAAATTCTAGATATAATATCTCATGTCTAAGTAATTCTGTCCTTGGCACCTTCATTGACATAAAAGACTAAGCTCAATGTTTGAGGAAAAACTCAATTCAGAGCAGTCATTACATTTTGTATGTAAGCCATTCAGACATGTCTGACCAACTCCCATTCTCCCAAGTTTCCTGAATCCAATCAATACTGGTTGCTTGCTATTCAATAAACCTGCTCCTGAGCATAAAGTCCCAGTCCTTGGTCTGGTACATATGTCTCAGACAGATTTTCATGGTGTTAGATGAGCAACCATATCTTGAATTATATGTTCCATTAGGATTGACTAAGACAAACGTTCTAATACTCCCAAAGCTAGAGAACAGGCCACTGAACCAGCTGTTAGCTCTTTCTTTACAATGCCAAATAGTAACTGAGGTTATTTAAATGTGGTTTAATTAGATAGATGAAAACCACTCAAAATACTTTTTTTTCATTACATACTTGTTGAGGGTGAAATTTAAAATTAGTATTGTTTATTTTAGTATTACAAAATATATTAATTTGAATACAGATGCAATAATCATAACATAATTCCTCAAATAATCTGAAATTTATTTTTAAGTGGCTGATGTGAAATCTCTTAAGTGAATAGACTGTTTTGAAATTATTTCAATTCACCTCACCTCAGAGAAAGATAGTAGAATCTAGTTCTTTACGCAGCGTAACTTTAGCCCTTTCTCATTTTAATATTCTACTTTCTTATTTATATTTTCAGTGCATGAATTTTATAAATACTTTATGATTTACACTCAATTCATTAGAAATTTAATTGTTGATATTTCTAATGTCTATTTTTTTCTGATTCTTTCATTAGAAAGTATTTACTTAAACTTCTAATATCTCAGATTGCGGAAATAAATATGACATCTATTTTTTCTTCTGTACGTCTTACTATACTGAAAGATATTTGATACAATAATAAGAAATATGGAATCCTTGTTTAAAAAGACATTGCAATCATGGAACAAAAATAATTGTTTAAGCAGCATGCTTTCCAAATTCATTTTTGTTGAATACAGAGCTATTTTTGAACTCACTTGTGTATTCATATTTTTAGAACTTTGTATAATGTGTAGAAATTTACATGTTTAAATTCCAAAATTCTAATACATTAGCTTACATGTATTGTAATTGACTATTTAAATATTTTAATTGCCTGTTCTTTAATTTGTCTTTCCTAATTATTATTATGGTGATATATTTTTAAATGCATAATAGAGGAAATATTAAGGGTTATATTTCAAATGTTTAAATTAGATTCTTTGTTAACTGGTTATAATTTAACATAGAAGAATATTATTTTTATGCAGACTATGTATTTTGTTTTTTTTTAATATAAAATCATTTGTATATGGTTACTTAAATGTTTACTGAGTAAATAATTCATTAAAAATAATTATTTATTACAAGCGATATAAAGATGAACAAATTATAATATCTGTTCTCCAGTTCCATATAGTGTAGTTTTCACAATGATCCTATAAGATAAATAAAAATCTTGGAAAGTAGTTTCCAAAGTTACATGGTTCTATCAAAATTCAAAGAAAGAAAATTCCCTTCCATCATTTTGAAGGAAGGTGGCATTTAAGTCAGGTTTTAAAAGCAAGTAGAAATTCAGTGCAATGAATAGTGCTGAGAGAGGTATTAAAATATGGAGGAGGGAAACCACATGGTGTGTTCTAGGAATGATGAACAAGTCAGATTGGCTGCATCATTTAACATATATTGAAAAACAGTGTGAGAAAAGATTGGAATATATAGCTCATGGAGAAATTCAAATAATCAGACCAAGTTTTAAAACATTATTGGCCATAAAAGGTTATTGTCAAAAGTTACTGAATAGGAAAATTTGATGAACATTTATATGATTTAGGATTATTAATCTGACAGCTATGTATAGAATGACTCGGAGGACAATTTTACCGGAAGTTATTTAAAAAGTTAACCAAAGGGCTCTGAGATCAGTACGTGACTAAGAAAGTGTAGTCTAATGAAACATGAAGGACCTAAGCTACAATGTGGAACTTGGAATGGAGATCTGCTGTTCACAAAATATTTGTGTTCATCTTCCATAGCTTAAAGTATTGCTAAGAGGCAGCATCCGGCCAGGGACTATAGCTTTTAATACTCCTTGCAGCAAGATAAGATATAGCTCAATGTCTGAAGACAGTCAGACATGTAAACAGAAATAGCATGTTGTAATGTTAAAACAAGTGAGTAACCAAATTTACCTTCTCTGATTTTTATCCCCGTCTACTAACTGATAACAGAAGAACTTGAAGTCCTAGAAATGGTGGAGATTAAAGATGGAAGAAGCCTGGTTTTCCTGAATTACCAAGTGCAAGGGAACCCCCTGAAAATTCAAAAACAGAGTGAAGTGTTACATTATTGAACTTCTAAGATTTAGAGTTTTAACAATTATAGCTAGCCTTACCCTTTCTATTGCAGATATTCACATATAAAATCCTAGATATGTATCATTATTTTAGTGTTCAAACAGTAGTCAAGAAGTATTCCATTTCATTATCCAATTATAGGAATGATGGCTCCTTAGAGAAATGGTTGACACTAGATCTGGGGCAGAACAGATTTATGATGAGCCTGAGGCATCTATAGTGTCAGGCAACACACACACACACACACACACACACACACACACACACACACACACACAGAATATAGGAAAAGAACACAGAAGCCAACTGAAAGATCTCCCAGTGGACTAAGTCCCAGTGAACTAAGAATTTGAGCAACAAAACAGATAAAGAAGGATTGGATTATAGCTTGAAGTAAAAATAAATAGATAGATAGATAAATAAATAAATAAACAGACATACATAAATATAATAAATGCCTAAGTAAATAAATAGGGGGAAAGAAACATCTCCCATGCAAAAGAATTAAAAAAAAAATGCATGTAGGTACTCTACCCTCAAAGAGGTGGTTCATAATACCTCACGTCCTCAGTGTGGGATATGTCTGGTGATGAACTGCCAAAGAATACAATGTATAAAGAAAGAAAAAAAAAAGTGAGTAATCATATGGCAGAGAAACTCGCCAAACACTATATCAACTAAGTGATTAAGGTTAATGCCAATGGTTGTATGTCAGGTTGATAACATGCACTCTAAGAATCAACAATTTCACTCTAATCACATGACAAACATCGGATGACTGCCGGTTGAGGACTGTTCCACAAATGCTTCACCACTCCTTCTCAAAATTGTGAAGGTCATCAAAAACAAGAAATGTTGAAAAGCTATCACATGATGAGACAGGACAATTAAATGTAATGTGGCATTTGGATGAAATCTTGGGGGAAAAAAAGACATTAGGTAAAAGCTAATTAAGTAAGATGATTTATTCAAATTTCATAACAGTATATCAAATGACTCACTGGTTGTGACAAATATACCATAATAACATAAGATGTTTATAGTAGGGGAAACTTTTGTACTATCTTCACAAATTTTCTGTAAATCAAAAACTATTCTAAAGTAAAAAGTTTTTTAAAAGTAGTAATAATTTTGGGAAAACCACCCAGAAGTTGGTCATAGATCACAAGGAGCACTGACAAGGTAATTTATCCCAGAAAGTGGAATAAGCATCTAATCAACATATTTACCCCATCATCTTGAAAATTATATTTTAGAAGACAATTCTCTATGAGTCTCATGGTTGTCCACATTTTCTGAGTGAATCAATAACTGCCCTCTATTTCCAGACTATCTTTTCAAGGCTGCTTGTATAGCAAACTTCTTATGGATCAAACATTTCTATAGCGAACAGCCTTGAAAGATAGAGGTAAGAGCAGATTCATTTACTGCCCATTACAAAAGAACCAGATTCTCATGTTTTCTCTACTGTAATTAATGTAACTTATTGTTCACATTTCCCTGTGAGAATTGGGGTTCATGGAACCAGTACAGGAAAATGCAAATCATATAACTATTATTATTGTTGTGAATGTTAAACTGGCTTTCACCTGTGACTACGTATCTTGTATATTTCACCAGCATTCACAAAACTGGCCAACCTAATATGTTGTTGGCAAGTAGGGTAACATTTTAGATATTTCGTAGTTCTTAACAAGGAGGCTCACAATAGTTGGCTCATGTGACCTAATCATTGTTGTGAAGTAGTGACCCCTATGTACCTCTCATCCTTTCTTTCTCCAAAGGAAAGTTTTTATTGCAGTTACCCACTCTTGTATATTTTGTGTTATGGCTAAATTATTTTTCATTCATTCATTTTATAAGTCATAAGATTCTCATCCAAATATAATATAAGAAGTGTGTATATCCAGATCTAATAAAGTGACGTCTCCTTTGTGTGGGAGCTCATTGTGCATGGGAGGAAGTGTTTGCAAAAGTGATTTGTGGAGTGGTAGTCAGACCTTGGCCCAGGTCTGTACTGTTTGTTCTTGTTTTCTTGAGAATAGCTATGTAGCCAAAAATTATGGTCCTAGTCTCCTTAAATCTAGGCATGACCGATTATGTAACTAATGAATATAAAAACGAATGATGTGTAATTTCTTGGACAATGTGGTGAAATTTATATGGCCATCCTATGCCCTCCATCTCTTATCTGCCAGTAGCAAATAAAGGACTTCATAGCCCTCTGAAATGATTACTGGTACATTGATAGGATTCTGTGTCTCTGAATCATTGCATAAAATGCCAGCTCTTGAACATATATGTTAAAGTATTACATGAGTGAGAAGTAAACATATTTGTGTTAAACTGCTGAGAACTGAACCTTTATTTGTTATTGCAACTAATATTAATCTAACTAATGCAATAGTAGTGGAAATAGAATGCTGATCAGAGAAATTATTTTTTGGTAATATCAGTAGATTTCGTTAACCGATTTATGGAAAAGTATACAAAAAGAGAATTATCTTCTGTCACCAGAAGAAGACATGGTTGAAAGGTTAAAGTTTGAGATTCTTTTAAAAATTTCTATCTGGACTTAGATATTTATTTTGATATGGTGTAGGGTCAGGCAAAAAAAAAAAAAAAAATAGGCCCCCTCCAAAGATGTTTATATTCTAATTCCTAAAATTTGAGTTACTAGATTAATAGGTTATTTAGGTTACTCGATTAATAGATTACTTGGCAAAGGAAGAATTGGCAAAGGAAGAATTAACATTAACATAGAAAATTAAGGTTACTAATTACCTATTTTAGAATAGGGAGATCATTCTAAATCATCCATGAGTGGGACCAATTCATTTGAAATGATCTATAAATTGAAAAAGGGAGGTGGAAGAGGGGGTCAAAGTGATGTAATGTTGGAAGGACTAAGCCTGGCTGTTGCGGATTTTGAAGATAACAGGAGGTGGCCATAGGCAGAGAAAAGAAAAGTGCCTCCAGATGCTGTAAAGCAGCGGTCCCCAACCTTTTTGGCACCAGAGACCGGTGCTCCTACGAGGATCTAATGCCTGGTGATCTGAGGGGAAGCTGAGGGGTGATGCTGGCACTGAGAAGCAACTGTAAATACAGATGAAGCTTCGTTCCCTCACCTTTCTGCTTCCTGCTGTGTGGCCCAGTTCCCAAAAGGCCACATATTGGTACTGGTCTGCTGCCCAAAGGTTGGAGTCCCTTGCTGTAAAGGGCAAAAGAATAGTTTCTCCCTGAGAGCCCCTAGTAAAAAAAAATGCAGCCCTAACGGCACCTTGATTTTAGCTCACTGTCTCATTCTGGATTTCTAAGTTACAGAACTATGGATGATACATTTGTGTTGTTTTAAGACAATGCAGCAATTTGTTCTAACAAGCATGGGAGACCAACATCCACAGAGACGGGCTACTTCATACCGCAAGAGAGGAAAAGATCAGCAAGAAAGAAAAGCTAAGAGGAAAGAGAAGTTAATTGAAAGGAAAGGAAAAATAGAAAGAATAATTCTTTGATAGCATCTATATTTTATATCAAGATACAGGGGGAAAATAAAAGAGAAGGAAGTGTCTCTTTGTAGGAAGAGAGGAACATAGTTCAAAAAGCAGAGGAAAAGTGCCCAATTACAAACCTTTTACCTTTCTTCCTTGGTCTCTAAACTTGTCCTGGTGTCTTTATTTGTTATTTAATGCCATCTTCCCTCAAACACAGAGATTCGTTAAGTGCTGCTTGAGTACAGACCATTGCAGATGTCTCTGGCCTATTACTTGGTATATTTGCGGGGCCTACTTGCCACCATCCACAAGACAAATGTTCCATACCTTGATCAAGGGTAGGGAATTGGAGACAGTGTCTCCCTCTCCTTCCCACAGGCCCACAGAAGACAGGCAAGCCCCAGTCTTCCACTCCGATGATTCTACACTGTTGAGGCATTCGGCACCTAGGTGAGTGGAGTGGTGGCTGAGTGGCTCACTCTTGCCAAGTCAGCATCCTAGTCTGCCATAGCAGGCTAAGCAGCTCTTGTTTGTGGAAGGCTGTGAGCATTAGTAGCCAACACTCAAAGTAGCTGAAGAAGGGTTTACTCACCCAGGAAAAGGAATCTGGGTGGTCCACTAATAGTATTCCTTACCGTAACCTGGCTCTGCGCTCCTCTGACCAAGCTATACCTTATTTTGTTATAGTTCGATGGTAACTGTAGAATTAGGGGCTGACATTTAAAATATTGGGCCACATATTTACTGGTTAATAAAAGTACATAATAAAGTTGTAAATAGATTTTGGATTGCTATTTGTCATCGGGAAAGTCTGGTATTAGTTGCTACTATTTTACTATTGATCGGGATCATAAGTGGAAATTTAAAAAACAAAAAATAAAATAATGAAAAGCAAAGGAGAGAGGAAAAAAGAGAGCCCTGTACTTTAGCTTTTACCGAACTCATACCTGAGTGCAACTTTGGATAGAACCAGGGCTATTTTATGGTTATTAAAGATTTAACAGAGAAAAGAGCATCTGTGTATGCCATTCTAGGTTTTACTCAAAGCAAATATTAATCTTTTATGCACAGGTGTATATATATGAAATTATTAAGGTTTGAATGTAGCCCTGATGACATGCACACACACACAAATGACCATGCAGCTAATATTTTACATAGGTCATTTTGATTTTTTAAAAAATAGATGAAAATATATTTCTGGCATTTTGTATGTTTTTTTAATGTCATAAATGTAGCATTCCTTGATAAAAAATATAATGTAAAAGAAATAAAACTAAAATTTCATTGACATTCACATCTGCATAAGGTAGACCACAGATACTTCATGGCTTATATTTTTTTAAGAATATGGAATCATTTCAGGATCATTTTACTTAATTTATTTGACCAAGAGATTGTTCCTAGTTACTTTGTAAAATAAATTTTCTGAACCATTTTTGCCTTAAAGACGCTTGAAAGCAATTAAAGACAATTTATTTTAGGCTAATGGCTCGATATTTGGTAATTATAGAATGTACTTACATTGAATTTAGGAGAGTGATATATTTTCTGGATTTGGATAATTATATTTTGATAAAGCTCTGGTGATTTATAAACTATTATAAGGAGGTATTTTCATACATTAGTTTAAGAGAGATTGTGATATTAAATAAAGTAATAAATAATTAATACTGAAGAATACCAACCAAAGGGAAAAGCTATCATGACTTTAAAAATATCAGTTAATTAGTTAATTTGTCTTTCCATTAACCAAATAGTTACAAAGTATCTTTTGTCAGTTATGAGGTAATCACTCTTCACAGGAGATAGCTCATTTAATATTCACTGAGTACATGGCTCTATCAATGAATAAACTATGAATAAATATTGTGTTATGTTTGCATTTGAACCATTAGTATGCATAAATTTACTTCAGAAAGAAGGCTTAAAATGTGACATGAAAAATAATATATAAAAAGCCTGGGTTCAGATCGAAATTCTGAAACAATTGCTATGTGGTCTTAGGTAAGTTATTTTAATCTTTCCTGAAAAACAATATAGTATATATTTTCATGATTTCAGCTCTGGAATTCTATTCTCTATTTATTTCCAGGCTGAGTGCCCTTGGTGAAAATACCCTTTAGACGCCTCAGGGCAGGCTGGAACTCTTGGGCAGGATTTTCTACCTGCTGTCCACAGGAAGAATTTCATTTGCCTTTTACCTCACCCACATTTCTAAAGATTCTTGTGATTACATTGGTCCTACCTTAATTTTCTCATATCATGATCCTTAACTTAATCATGTCAGCAAAGCCTCTTTTGCTGCTAAGAAATGTATTTATAAATTCTAGGGATTAGGATGTAGTTACCTTTGGGGGGGGTGCGGCGGGCATTCTATCTATGGTAAGAATTAACAATAACAATTAAAATCAAAGGTAAAAAAGATTTGACTCATCAAAATTCCTAATTTCTTTGAATGCAGAGAAAATTTAAATGATTTTGAACTCTGATGGAAAAAAATGGCAAAAATAAGCTTTTTATAATTCTGCCAAACTATTAAAATGTAATATTTTTTGTGATTTAACTGTTGGAAAAATGGAAAAACAAAGCATTTACAGTATTGTTTATAGGAAAAAAGATTTACAGAGAAAAAGCCAGTTTTATACCATGCATATGAGATAAAATTATATAAAAAATTATGAATATATAAAACCATATTCCACCTGGAAAATTATAGAATCTAGAGGTATACAAGAGATCATTTCAAGGTTTGAAAAGAAAATATAATTTTAGATACAATGAAGGTTGAGGTATTCTACTCCACTGAATTGCTCAAGGGAGTATAAAAGATAAAAGAAAAAAAATGCAATTAAGTCTTTGGAATTTCTCCAGAAATCTGTCTTTTTTTTTTTTAACCAATCTAACTTACAAATGTTTTGTATAACAGCAACAAAGAAAAAAACAACAAAATCAAATGATCTGCCAAGTTGTTCCTTGACAGTGAAGAAAACTATGCATTTTATTGAAAACTAATACAATAAAACAAAAAGCTATAAAAGGAGAATAACAAAGTAAATCAAGAAAAAATTAGGGAAATTTTCAGAAAAAAAATAAAGAATATATACAACCAGCATATATATGTAAAAATAAAGAATATGTACAACTAGTATAAACCAACAAAAGAAACAAAATAATATTAAATGAGTAATGATAGAATCAGTAGTGAGTGAATTGAATCTGTATTGATAAAATATTTTGCTGAAGGTGGTCAAAAGTCCAAATTTAACCTTTGGAGAGGTAAGAAACATGAGTAGTGTATTTTTTCTTTTTTAAAGAAATACTTTTTTATTCTGATTCCAAAGCCTTTGATTTTTATTTTTAACATCTTAGATGCAGGTTTTGGTATTGCTAGACATGTATTTTTAGATAACTATTTATTTTCCCTGTTTCCACACTTAATTCCATCTTATTATAGAAAATAAAACTTTAATATTTGTCCTTGAGTGTATTATACCTATCTACTCAAACTCTTTAGTAATCAGCCCTTTTTTGTATGTCCACAATATTTTACATTTATTATAAGCCTTATGATTCTCTAACATCGTGTGTGAAGGTCATTGAATACCATGTCAGCAACTAGAAGTCACAGATCGTGTTTTATTATTTTCAGTTGCTAATCACTCATCATTGTGTCTGGCATGGAGTAGGACATCCATACAATATTATTAAATAATGAATACATATGATGCATGAGCTACTGGTTATAATATTTAATAAATATTTCTACTTCTATAGATGAAGTACTAGGAACATGTGAGTGTGATTATGAGGGCTAGTATAGTTACCGAAAAGTGATAGAGACTAACTAATTTAGGTTTAACTATTCAAAAGAATATCAAATTATCAACTATATCTAGACTTTACATTGAATATTTATTTTCCCCCCTCGGGTGAAATCTGGGGAATGAAATTTTATCACGAACAAAATGGAGGAGCGTTGTAAAGTCAATTTTCTGACTTCAAGATATAATACAGATAACAAAATAAGAGTCTCTGTTTATTAGCGATTATTGTCTCAGTGCTAATTAATTGTTCACTGTGCTGGTTGTAAATAGAGGTTACTGCATCTCTTTTATAGATGACAATACGTGTGCTTAGTGTCCTGCATTTAGAAGCAGAATTAGAATTCAATCTAATTTTCTCCAAGTCCAAAATCTTGCCTTCCCATTAGAACAGAGCCATTACATATAACTTTCATTATATCTTTGACTCAGTAAAAGCTCTTATAAAGAGCTAGCATACAGATTCAAGTTGAATTTTTATTCTCTATACTGACATTCTTATTAGATGAATTGTTTATCATTATCCTTTACATTGCTTTATGCTATTGCCAAGGATTATGTTTGTATACAATTTAATAAATCTGAAGGATTTTAAGGTCTAAGATATGTGTCTAAAAAATAACCTCTAACTTTCAGTTAGTTCATTAGATATGTTTTTTTTTTAAAGAGGGAAAATCCACTGATGTAAACATTTTACTTACTATACTTTTCTTACTACATATAGTCTCTTCATAATTCCCTAAATTCTTAGAGACTGTGGTTTCACCATAGACTAGCTCTTAAATGTAGCTTCCTAAGATATTTTGGGCACTGCCATTATTCTACTTACCTCTCCAATGGGAAGCAATGAACTGGGTGAGAACCTGCTTTTTCTCACTCACTGGAACAGTCTTTGTCCAGGTTCTTCTACCAACTGCATTTCTCTCTAGGAAACAGTTATCTGTGCAATGAGAATCCTTTGAACTGCTGTGATGGGAGGGCCAGTAAGTCATGAAACTGTAAAACTTAAGAAAAATGGCGTATCTCTCTGATTTTTCCCCGTGAGTTTTACAGGTGATAATCCTAAGGTTTTACTAGCCATGCTCATTGGATCCCATTGAGACAGAAAGTCTCAAACATGTTGTGACTTCTCTTATAACTCTCTCAGGTAATAATTGAGACTACCTTTTCTGTGTTCCTAGTCCTAATAACTTTTAGTCATATTTAATTGCACTTATTTTCTGCAGGAGTGTATGGACCTGGAGAGTGCTTTCTCAGTGTATATCCTTAACACTGACTGCGTGGAACTCTGTGCAAAATACTTGATTAACATGTTTAGTGAATGAATGAATTCTTTTAATTATGAAAAGATCTAAGGTATGGATTTCTAATCCAAAATATATGGCAAATTAAATCACATATGAGTTTTGAGAAAAACCAGAGAAAAATTACATCCCAAAGGACAGTCTCAAGAATTATTATCTTCTGTCCTGCAATACGTAAAACAGCACATTTATTGGGATTTAAAAGAAATGCAAAATAAGCAATTCATTTTTTCTAAATCCCTTCAGGAGCTGAAATAAATCCTATTCTATTAAATTACAAAATGAACTCTCCAGATGCCTACCTGATTATTAAACATAGGCAAATGCATGTCAGAAGTTTTCACCTATTGAGAGTTTTAATATCTCATTAAATATTTACTTAAAAAAAAAAAAACTTTACACAAGGAAATAAATTAGAGAAATATTAACTATGTGTTTTAAGCCAAATGGTCTAGAATATGTTTTAAATATCTTAAAGTGGAATTAAAAAAAAAAAACAAATAAAGTGACTATATAGTAAAACTATCGGGAGAAATTTACATATGGGTTCATATTATAATTTCTCAAAAATCAAAGTAAATTACAGAACAACTAAATATACACAAAGAATAAATAAAGTTTAACTTGATAAATTAAAGCAAGAGTGAACTATTTTAAATACCATTCTAAATAAAATACTCCTTATAAGCTATGAATTGGAGGCTCCCCCCCCCTTTTTTTTTAACAGGATTAAACATAAATGTTAGCAAAAATAAACATCCCACTTTTCAATGCTGGAAAAATATTCCCTGAAAGTTTTGGAGGGTATTATTCACTATATATTGTCTACAGATATGACACACTTTTAAGTTTAATCTGCATTATTAACATTGTCTCTGCCACTTTCTGAAGTTTAGACATTAAAAATAAATAAATCAAGCTCTATTTTAGCATTTCCTGATTTTTATGGTATAAACACTTACAGCAGGGATAATTTTAAGTCACTAAGTGATGTTAGTGAAGAAATTTGGGAAGAAATGTATGTTAGCACACTATTATCAAGTATTTTCATCAACTATATAAACAAACTTAACCTCAAGATCACAAATTATAGCAAAGTGTAACAAATGGTGAGTGTTAAACATTTATTACATTTGTTTTTAATACAATGTTTAATTATAAATTATGGAATTTATTTTTTAATAATGGCTTCATTTAACAACTCATTTTCAATATTCCTGAAAAATTGAAAATAAGCATTTGTGAGGTGGTAAAAACTGCCTCAAACATGCCATTGGCAGAGTTTTATACAGCAGAAAATTGAGACTGGTCTGTAATATTAGAAAGATATTCATGATTCACTAAATTATTCTCAAGATATTGTTAAAGGAAGATTTAATGGATTCTCTTAGAATATCAATAGTGAATAGAACTGTCACAGATAAGTATACAACACTATTGCTTGAAACCAAGATAAAGGAACAAAGACCAAATTTACTCTCTTGATTGAAATGATTTAAAAATTAGGCTGAAACAGCATATCTTGAGGCATTAGCCATCAGGCAATGAGGGACAGTGATCTTAGAAAAAAATGGGGAGAAACTAGTTAGCCTTATGATTTTCTCAGCCTTCAGTCTATACAGGGTTTTTATTCTATGGTGAAGAGGGGCGGTGGGAACTCAGGTAGAATTTGGAAGTCCCTTGGGCTTGTGGATATTGAATTGGGAGCCAAGAGAAGCCAAAGTAGCTAGAGTTCACAGAACAAAGAGGAGAGCGCTGCACAGAGAAAGAATATTAGAGATTATCACAATGTTCTTCTCAAGTACTCATCTGAACAGCACTCAGTACATATGTGAAAATATTATGGATGGCCAGGAAAAGAATCAACTAAATAGTTAGAAGGAGTAGTGCCCAACTCACACAGGGCCAGAGAAAGAATCTGTTTCCATTAGTTGGTGGGGAAAATCTCATAATTCACAAAGAATCTGTTAGACGAGTATTCTTGGCTCTGCGATAAGGAAGAATTAACTTTAGACTAAAATGTGCTGTAGACACAACTAAAAATGCTTAAAAACAAAAACTTAAAGAAATTGAACTATTTCTATAATTGTTTGACATACAAAGCTTCAGAATATTTAAATGTATATAAAAATAGGTGGAATCAAACAAGGTAAAGTTCTTGTTTGGATCCAGTAAAAATTACAAAGTGTGAAGAGGGCAGAAATTATAATCTACAATGAACAAGAAGAAAATCAATTCAAATGACTCAAAAATGATACAGATAATAGGATTAGTTGACAAGAACATTAAACAGTTATAACTGTTGTGTATATATTAAAGAAGCTACAGAAAATATTTAATACATTAAATGAAGACATTAAAAAAAATGATTAAAGAGACAAAGCAAAATGCCATAAATGAAAACTAAAATGTCAGTAACAAAAAATATGCTGCATGAGATTAACAACCTGATAGACATTTGAAAAAAAAAAAAAAAAAGATCTGAAGTAGACTGCAAAGCTTAACAACAGCAACTCTGAAATAAAACACAGGTAAAAATAACTTGATAAAGAAAAAATACAACATCAGTAAACTGTGGCACAACTTTAAGGAGATAAATACATGTATAATTGAATCAACTTAAATTGTCTTAAGAAATCACTCTTCAAAAGAGCTAAAAGACAAAATTATATATATTCTAGGATTAATTTAACAGCGAGAGGCAGGACCTTGAATTCTACTTGCTTGAAGTTTCAAAAACATAAATTAATGTGTATTCAAAAAAAACATAAGGCCACTTAATTTTGGAAATAAACTTAAGGTAATTATATCAATAAAAACATATGATTTTATTAGAGCAATTTACAAAATGCAGAGATACACCATGATCTGTTTTTATAAACACAGCCTTTATCACAAAATTAAATTTTCTATAATTTGAAATCAAAATCCAGTCTGATTAGAAACTTGATAAAAGTATTTTATCAGCAAATGAATGAACAAAAACAAAAAAATATGGCCAAGAAACCATTGATAAAGAGAATTGAGAGAAGACTTACTCTTTGAGATAACAAGTTATGCTATAAAAACTCCTAAAATATCTAAAATTATTTAGTGGCATTAGTGAAAACCTAAGCAAAATACTGTAATAGTTTATAAACTTCAGAATCAAACTCCTAATTCTACAGAGATTTGTGATGTAACAAAGGCAATATTTCATAGTAAGAGCATAAGAGGCTTTTTACTTGTGTTAGAAAAATTGGCTCTTTAAAGAAAAATAAAGATAATGCTACATCTCCACATTACTTACAAAGTACATTCTAGAATAATTAATGGCTAGATTAAAAAGATTCAAATATAAGTAATAGAAAGTAGAGATAAAGCAAAATTTCAAAATGTCAAAATTGTTTAATATATAAAATGTTATTTTTTATATGAGTTTTCATTATTTTTATATTTTACTCTCAAACATTCCATCATGGATACAGCACCTGATATATTTTACCTACTAACCTAGTTTAAGCTCAATTTTAAAAGGACATAAAATTTAACAGCGGGTAGAGGGTCGGGGTGGAGGGAGGTAGATGAGGTAAAAGAGGTCAAATATGTGGTGACAGAAAGAAATCTAACTATGAGAGGTGAACATACGACGTAAATATACATATAACTTATTGTTAAAATGTACAGCTTAAACTTATTGGAGTTCGTTAATTAATGCCATGACAAAAAATAAAATAATAATTTTAAAAAAAGGTTGAAATAAAATTTCCAAATATAAAACAAACAAATAAATAAATAAAAAGGATATTAAATATGAGCATTTAAATTCCTTGGAGTGTGTGTTCTGGATCTGAAAACTTTCTAGTACATTATCCTATATATTGCCTTTTAATTTCAAACATAAAATGCATGACTTTCATTACATAATGGCCAAAATAACATAGATGTTGATTTTTGCCAGCTATATTTGTCAAAAATACATAATCAAATTTAGCATTATTCCATAAAGCCAAATATATTAAGCTAAAGATTTGCATATTAAGAACTAAAGATATCTGGGAATATAACATACATCCCGGCAGCTATAGTTAACAATACTGTATCGTATATTTGAAAATTGCTAACAGAGTGGATCCTAAAAGTTCTCCTAACAAGAAAAAAAATTGTAACTATATGAGGTGAAGGATGTTAATTAAATTTATTGTGATAATCATTTCACTATATATAAATATAGATCAAATCATTATGTTATACACCCCCAACTAATTAATGTTATATGTCATTTATATCTCAATATTAATAAATAAGTAAATTACACCAGATTGTTTTTTATAGTATACACAACGTCAAACAGTAACTTAAGCAATTTTTATAATTACACCGAAAGTCTGTGGTAATCCTATAGAACCTGACTGAGAAATCATTA
This sequence comes from Rousettus aegyptiacus, assembly GCF_014176215.1. Classification (NCBI taxonomy): domain Eukaryota; kingdom Metazoa; phylum Chordata; class Mammalia; order Chiroptera; family Pteropodidae; genus Rousettus; species Rousettus aegyptiacus. The sequence goes on from NW_023416285.1 coordinate 16,952,610, forward strand.
CTATTAAAGAATAGCTCATTTTAAGCAATGGAGAGAGAAAGATGTTGTTATCTTTTTCTATTTTCTCTTAAAAAAAGGAATCTTAAAAAACGAATTCAGGTCTTTTTATTTTTTGCCTTCCCTAAGTTAAGCTTTATTTTTCATAATTATATCATACTAGATAGGAAATGCAGTGACAGTAGATATCACTTCAAAACATTTTACTCTTAATCCAGAGTAACATAAGAAGGAAGGAAATAAGCTTTGACATTTTTGTCAAGTCAAATTGTAGGTAATTATTTTAAAGTAGGCCTTCTTTTTTTATTTTAAAACTGAAGGAATAAAAGTGGCCATAATTATTCTGCAATGGAAATTGTAAAAATAGTATAGTCCATAATTCCAGGAGTTATCAATTTTGTTCTCTGTGTGATGCAGTAGGAATCTAACAAATAAAACATTTATGTGAAAAGTGTAACTTAGTAAAATGGGCTAAGTTTAATTCAAATTATCGTACAGACCACTGAATAATGAACACTAACTTAAATTTTGTGTCATTTAGTATCCTGTCAGAAATACTAAAATTTAATGAAGCGATGTGCACGTAAATGACATGATTGGTGTATTTAGGGAGTTTCATATTTCTCAATCTAATATAAAGTAAAATTATTTGAGAGGTGGTAAAAACACTACCAATGTCATAAGACCACATGACAATATGGTTTCCACGATATTCCTAATTAGTGACTATTTCATAGAGAATAAAATTTCTCTTTTAAAAAAGGTTTTGTCCTCTTATACTATATACAAGAAAAATATTTTAAGTATTTTAAAATATATTTTAAAAATCTCTGGATGCTTGAAGAAATTTTAAAGAAGACACAGACAAAAATAGTTTGTTAAGTCTTAAGACAAAATAATATATGACTAAAAAAAATAAGTACTAGCAATAATAACTATAGTAATAAATTGTGCTTTGTCTTTCTGAAAGTAGAATAGAATTTCCCTTAATCCTGAAGAACAGCCTTACAATTTTATATATCTTCATACTTTTAAAAATAAGGCAATAATTCAAATTAAATTTCAATTTATCTTTGAATAGACTTATTAATGGAATCGAGGTGATCCACGAGTATCTCTTCCAGCCAGAATGGCTGTGTATCAGATATATCTGCTTAATTTGTAGGAGCTAACAATGGGGGAATTTCATGCTTATCTTAAAATATACAAATATAAAATAATATATAATAGAGTTGAAATGACATGTGTCGAGTTTCTGGATTTAGTTCCATGGAAAGGGCAATAAACCTATTGTTTTGGGTAGCAGTAATAGCTAACTTTTTTAGGGGCTTACTAAATACCAAACACTGTTAAGGCTTTTTGTGTATTAACATGTTTAATCTTTTTAACAATTCCATGAATTAGTGCTATTTTTCACACAAATTTACTGATGAAGAAGCTGAAGCACAGAAGTTAAACTGTCCAAATTTACATAGCTAGTAGGGGAAGAGCTGGGATTCCTACACAGCTCTGTGGTCTCTGATCTTTCCAACTACACTAAAGGGTGCCCCGTAAATTATATATTTGATGGATCTATGAGGATCATTCATAAACTCTTCATTACCAGTAATTGATTAGGTCTCAGATTAGTGTGGTTAATATTATATTCCACTACCATATAAAATAGTTTGTTTTATCTCATGCTTCTCCCTAATTTTAAAATAGGAAAAGAAATACTTATCAAAACCAATGACGAATAAGGCATTCTTTCATTTGTGAAAGAAAATTATTGAGCTCATATTACATAAATGACATCATTCATAATTCTAGCAAAACAATATTAATAAAACCTAGTACTTTTCCTGAAAAGATTTATGACAAGTGAATATTGTTCAGTCTACTCAGAATGCCTTTCCCACATTTTACCACTCCCAATTCCACCAACTCAAGTTCTAAAATTGACTTCCACAAGCACCACTGATTTTTTTATATTATTCAAGTATTATTTTGCATACATAATATTTACATTTTTTTAGAGAATAGTGTTTCCATAATAAATAAAAACAGTATGGCAATATGTAAAATAAAATTTAAATAAAAAAAACAACTCTCTCTATTTTATCTTAATCTAAATTTAAAAAGCTAAGAGGTGTTCACAGGTTAGTATGTATTTTCACAGAAAAATTAACCAATAAGAAAATATAAAATTTTAATGTGTATACACCCATATCTATCTTTGTATTGGTCACAGGGTTGACATTTATTGATTTACTACTAAAAGTACATGCTAGAAAGTGGGATCAACTAAAAAAGGAATTATCTTTAAGACCCTAGGAGAAGGTTTTACAGTTATCATTATACATATATCACTATATATATATATATATATATCATTATATATATATGTGTGTAAAACTAGAAAATATACTAATTGATGGTTTCATTAAGTTCACACATAGACACAAACACACACACTTTGACAAAATTTGAAAAAGGAGAACTAACCAATCTCTCTTTACTACAAGCAAATTTTTGTGGAATAAGTGTGTTGAATCTCTTCATTTTGCCTTTTATTTGGGAAATGGTGATAATGGTATATATGTAAAAGAATCTTGTAATGTGAACTTTTTTTTGAAAAATGTAAAGACTTCTAAAAATTAAATATTATGCCAACAAACATATTTATATTAAAACACAAATATTTATTTGTAAATATAATTTGATAATTAGATGATTATGGGAATAATATATATAGTAAATATCTGTCTATACCTGAGATCTCCTTTATAAGATGCAAAGTGAAAATAAAGTAATATTTTTACACTTCAGAATAGAGTGCATGAAAGTGTAAGACTAGATTTTTAAATAAAATGTTATCAATCTATTATGGAAATGGTATGATAGGCATGTTATCAATAAAATAAACTGTATGCAATTACTATTTTTGGACTGGTAACCAATTGGGCCATTTTCTCTTGTAGTGTCATCGGTATTCAAGGATTTTTGTTTGTGTGTTTTGATGCTGACTGGGTTTTTTACTACATTATGAGACCACTGAACAGGTGATGGTCTTCGAGAATTGTACAGTTGACCTGTTCAGGTCACATTGTCACTAGCAATTCTGCAAAATGTTCAGTATGTAATGTCATCTCACAATTAAAGTATTTGATCTGTTTTGTGTGATCATTATTCAACAGTTTTACCAGTTTATTTCATAGTGAAAAGGATACACAGATAATATTCAGAAGTATTTGAATTTAGATTTCAGCGCAATGGTAACTAAATCACGATTGAGATTGTGCGGCCATATCTTTCTATTTTTCTCTCAGTTTTATATTTAGCTCTTATAAAAGTCATCTCTGAGAAGATATTTGTGAAGTACAGTTATTAAAAATCCAACTGAACTGACACATCAAAATTTGATATTTTTTCCTCTAAGGTTAATGAATATTTACAAAGTTAATCAAGAATTGATATAATAATTCAGGAAAAATCTGGCATACTTTTTTTGCTTTGAATAATCAACATTTTTACTAATATTCATCAAATTTAAAAAGGTAATCACTGAACTATTTATTTCTCACAACAGTATGTGACAGACTTAGAAGTTAAAAAATAGTTGGAGGAAATTTGCCAATGATATGTCCATTATCAATCAATGTTAAGGAAAAAAAATAACATTGCCTACAATAGAAAATAAATAGACACACATATATATTTATTTGATAAGTATATTTGCAGCATTTACCTTGATTCAGGCAATATGATAGACGACAATACACAAAAGTGACTTAGACTTGGCCCTTGTCCTCAAGGAACAAACTACCTGGTAGGTGGACTAAAATAGGAAGAATATAAGTCTTAAAATTGCGAAAACTAATTTAATGATTCAAAGAGGTAGAATGGAAAAAAACACAACTAATTACCTTATGTTTCAGAGAGAGCTTGAGTTTATTTATAACCTAAGAAAAAGTCAAGGATTGTTTTAAAAAGTAGTACATATTTTTAAAGATTTGAAAGTTTTATCAAAGTCAAAATTCAAGCACTTATATTTTATAATATTTTGATTTCAAATCCTAATTATGTTTTCAATAGATCGTTATCATTGACAATAGTAAGAGATATTCTCTGAGTAGTTCTGCATTTTAAATAAGTGATATTAATTACTTATTTTGTATTTTCCAATGCATTATGTTCTTTAGAACATAAATGCTGTGTTAATGTTAATTGACAGAAAGGTAAGTCGAAATAAAGAAAAACTTGATAATGCCAAGCAGTAAAAAACAGATTTTCTGTGAGGAATGAAAAACTAAATTCCAGTCTAAATTTATTGAAGAAAAAGCTATAAATGTTAATTTTTTAAAGATTGTGTAAAGGGTTTGCGGTTTTCATGCCAAATGTCTCAACCTTCTTTTTGTTTATTTGTTTATTATTGATTTTAGTCTATAATATTAATATGTACATAAAAATATAATCCAGGTAAGAAAAATAATTCTTAATCATACCGTTATAGGTGACTTTTCTGTGAATTCTGCATATTTTATTTTCTTATACATATACCGTATAGTGGGAAGTAAAGTAAAAGCTACTAAAAAAAGATTTCTTTCTCTTTCTCTCCCAGCCATGTGAGGACTCAGGAAGAAAAGAAGAATGCCTGTTGTTTAAGCCACCTAGTCTATGGTATTTTGTTATAGCAACTCAAACATAGAAAGACATACATACACACACACAAATTCTATATATTTACTGTTTGACTAGGATTTTATGTTCCTGACTTCTACTCTTCTCTTTTATTTAGTAGAATAACATGGATGCTTCCCCACATTCATCAAATTGCGAAATTTACCATGACTTTCAAAAGCACCATGGTACACCATTCTGTGGATATATGTAGTTCATTCATTATACCTTCACATAATTTATCTTAAAAATATTAAATAAAAAGATAATTTTTGTTTAAAATGTTAACTTATGATTTTTGCATATTTTTCTTAAAATATTTTTACCTACAGTTATTAAAATCGAACATTTTATTTACTTTTGTAATCCTTACATTTTAATTTCAACAGAGATTCTATAAACGACTTATTTATCTTAATAGATTGTAAACATTGACATGTTGCAATACATTTTTTTCAGTTTTAGATTTTTCTACAGTAATGTTGAAAATAGAGTATTTATATTACAAGACTAAGAACTGTTAATCAGGTAAAGTTTTTTGTTTGTTTTTGTTTTTTTATGAGATATGAGCAAATGTTTCTGGTTTATTAATAATTTCTTCAAAATTAAAAAATTAAATTATAAAAATTAAATTTTGAGACTACTTATCTTAGAACTATCAATAAAAAAAAAATTGCTCCAGAAAACTGCCAGTAAACCAACTTTTTTGTGTGTGTATGAATACTTACAATGTGACACCAGCATTAAACTCTTTGCAGAAATAAAACTACTATGTTTGAAACTTGAGTGAGCCACAAATCACATGATGGAATTACTAAGTGACATAGTATGAAATTGTCATTGATAAATCACTGAAATTACAAGCAGAAAAAAAAATTAAAATTGTCTTAATCAGACACACATTTTATTTGAATTTCATACTATGTACATACAAAACAAGAATTTTGAGCCCATGTCACAATATTTCAAAGGAGTTTGTTGTGAAATAAGTATTGAGTTATAATTTTAAGGGAAATTCCATAATTTAAAAAAATAAATATATATTTTTCAAAGCATCACAAAATGAAGCTGTGTCAACCATGGTTCAATCCTTAATGTCACTTCAATGAAGATGAATACTTTGCTGATCCAGAGAATGGTAGGTAAAAACTAATGATCTTCTGTTGCCATGTAAAGGTGTAAATATTCGATTTAAACATCTTTTCAGACAGGAGAAATATAAAATTTTCAGTCCAACAAAACTTGTTTCTGTGGTACCAGCAGAAAGCAAAGCCTTTCTCATCATGTTATATTATATTCTAGACTACTCATGTATTTATATTATCAATATTTTAACTCTTTCTAAATTCATTGGATGATCTGAGGGACAAATCGGCCATGTCTGATTTTTTTCACTGTACATGTACTGACGCTATCTTTATGTTCAATCACAGTTCAGAAAGTTGGAAGATATCCTGTTTTTAATATCATACCTGTTTTCTTCCTACATTTTTTTTTTCCAGACTGCCAGGAACAAATCTGATGAAATCATTTGTGACTCATCCTAAACAACAACATTTCTATCACTTGTCAAATCTTCCCTTACTTCCATTTCATTAACCAAAATGGTTTTGTTTTTGATCTGTTTATTTATTCTAGGAAACACTTACTCTAAACAGTCTGGCATTATAAAAGAATAGAAACTAGAAAAATATTTCAAGTTTATTACAATCTGACTTTATTGTATTCAAATATAACCTTTCATACATAAGCCTTTGTAAATACATAAGGCTTTGTAAATACCAATATTTGGTAGTTTTTAGATAATACCTCTTTGTGTCTTTTGCAGTCCTACGCAGAAGTAGTCACATGAATCCATTATAATAAATTTAGAAAAATATTTTATATTCTTATTTTCCAATTATTTTTTAGAAAACATTATGAATAAACAGATGATATACAAGAAGGTAAGCTACGTTCTCCAGAGTATGTCAGTTTAAGCAAATCTGTAACTGAAAGTCAACCTAGATTAAAATTAATAGCAATGATGATGACAATAGTAATAGAGTTAACACTTACATAGCAGCTAACATATGTCAGGCACTATTCTGAGAGCTTTATATGCATTCATTCAATTCAAATAACTATATTAAGAAATAGAATGTTATAGATTGTGGTGATAGTCAAAATAGGTAATGATTATGGCAGAAGTTGCAGTTTGTATAGGCAAGTAGTTAACTCTCTGGTTGATACAATACTGATCAGTATTGAGGAGACTACTTTAGCCTGGAACTCAGGATACTGTTATGTCAAATAACTGTATTGAGTCTTAGTTAAGGAGACAGTTTATTTGAAAACACTATTATAATGGAGGTAGAGGCACTATTGAATAGGGATAACGATCTGATCATAAGATATACAAGCATCTCCAAGTTAGGCATCCCTTAGGCAAAATAACTTTCCTTTTATAAAGAGGAATAAGCAAGGCTACCAAGAACCAAGTGTGGGAAGCATAGAATATGCAGGAGGTATGATCAGACAGTTAGTCAGTGAATGTTTTTCCTTGATATCAACAGATTCTCCAGAGGGGCCATTAAGAAGAGATTGTTCCGCACTTAGGTATTTTTTCAAGGGCGAATCACATGAAGTGCCTGTGTGTAAAAGAGACACCTGACTAAATTTAGATCAGGACAAGTTAGTGAGTATTTTGTCCTAATTGGCCGATGGGGAAAAACCATTTGGTTAATGAGACAAATAATGAGAATTTGTCTGTCTCTGTCATATGTAAACAAGGGGATCATCCCGTCTGAGAGTCTTTTCTATGTCAAATGAGAAAGGGTGGTTCTTTGCATGAAGCTGTTTCCCAGATGCAAAGGATGGGGGTTTAGTAATTGTTGCTATTTTCCAGCAGCATAGTGCTCAGGCAGAGTTCAACATTGTCATTTATTACTGCTTTTATTTAAATCTCTCAAATGTCACTGAATTACTAAGAAAAAATGGGGGGAAAATGTGAACTGTGCAGTGCTGGAGAATGTCAAAATGAAAATAATGTGTATTCAGATGGGGCGAAGCTTCTCCAGTGGTGTGAAGTGATCATAATGGAATGGCTCCCTCTAGAGACAAAGATGGAGAACAGGCTCCCTTCCTGCAGGATGCTGACACCAAGGGGAAAAAGCAAAGCAAGATAGAAATTGGAAGCATTGCAATCAGGCCTGGAATATTAATCAGTTAAATGAAACAGATAGGGGTGTGTGTGTGTGTGTGTGTGGCAACAAATTTTACTGGAATTTCCCTAAATTTTACCCTGCAGCAATGGAAGATCTAGCCATTCAGAGCACATATAGTGTCAGTGATAGATGAAATAAATTCCATTATGATTGCATCCCATGAGTCATGATGTTTTAATATAACAGATATAGGCTTAAAGTTTGTGCATGGGTCAGGAATTGTCAATATTGTTAGTATTGGAATTTAGAGAGATGGGCTGGGGTACATTTACGTATAAGTAATTGAATGTAGTAAAGGCTGTACGAGCATAATTTAATCAATGATAGTGTATCAGTCAGTGTCCCTAGAGAAAAATAGTGTCAGACTCTTGTATAATATAAGTCTATTTTTAATAACAGAGAGATTTACAAAGTTGTGGTCATACTAAAGGAAATCCCAAGTGATGGTGTAGGGAGCCTGCATTACTTCTAAGCATGAAAGAGTTAGAAAAAGAATGTTATATTGGAACCTGCAGATTGAGGCATTAAATGGAAAGAGCTGCTGATTCCACATATATTACAGCCAACCAACAGGAACCAGGTCTGGAATAGAGACCAGGGGAATAAACTATCTAATGCCACTCTCCTTCCCCTTTTCAGTCATCACAAAACCCAAACTAGAAGCTGGAGGGCAAGAATGCCTGTTGATGAAGCCCACAGGGCAGAATGGAAAAGGAGAAGAGTAGATCTGGAAGCGAAAACAGAAAATTTACAGCTTTGGGGAAAAGGGGATTGGGGATTAAAAAAAGAGCTAAGTGATTTACCCTTATTAAATATGCGAGTCACATCAGTTATGGTTGAATATGCTGTCTGACTCCATTGCAGCTTTACAAACTTCTCAGGGGAACTCTCATGAAGACACAGAAAAAACAAAACTCGTAATACTACTTGCAACCTAAGGCCAGAATCTGTAAAGAATTTCTCCTGTTATGCCGATGGAGTGAGAACGAGGAACAAACTTATCAGATTTGTTCATTGCAAACTCATGTTTTGAAATAGAAAAGGGAACATTTCGAAAGCTACGTTTAAAGCAAAGCCTATATTAATCTGATTTAATCCTTCATATATAAGGGAAATTATTTTTTAATAGACAGAACATTACTGCACCCTTAACTTCACCTGTCCTCATCACATCCCTAAAGCAATTTCCAGGAAAATTGGAAGTGTAAGGGTACTGGTTGAGCGAGGGGTTGTCGGAGAGAGTACTAAAACTGGGCAAAGAGAGGAACAACAAATGTGAATATATCGAATATATCGTACAAGGCACTATTGTCACATTCTCCCATAGGAAGAGCATTCGATGATTACATATGACAATAGAATACAGGGCTAGTGGCTAGCTCCTCATGCTATTTAATTTGAAATGTTCGATCTCAGAAAAAAGTTAATTATAAGGGGGGAATAGCAACAAAACAGAGCCTGTGAAGTGAATTTTTATATTTACACATATATCATAGCCTTTGGAAGAAAAAGTAAAAGAAAGTAAACAAATAACATAGAGGATATTAATAGTTTAATGAATATGCCTGGAACAATTAAAATATGCCAAATTAGTACCAAAAGATGTACCAAAATACCAAAACTTTCTCAAAGCCATGAAAATATTCACAAAATATAGTTTGTATTAGGCAAAACAGCAATATATAAATAATATTTCTATTCTTCCATAATAATTCAAGAAAACCAGAAAACAGTAATACATTTCTAAATGGTATGTCATAAATCAAAAATGGAATAAAATAATCATTTGATTTAAAAATTAGAAGTCATAAAAATATGTAATAAAACAGAAACACATAAAAAATTTTAAAAATTTTTTAGAAAGCAAAAGAGGTAAATTGAATGTGAAAAATGTGTATACTTATATTGGAAAATCTTATCAATGCAAGAATATATTTCACATTATATTATAATCATATAATAATATAAAATTAGGTATGTTTTATTTCATATGTATTTAGTACATAATAGTTTATATATTTATTTTTACTATTCATTATAGTACAATCATATTTTATTTATTTTATTTTTAATTTAATTAATTAATTTTTTTAATAGTGACATTGATTAACAAAATTTAATGTTTCAGCTGTACACTTTAAGAGTAAGGCAGGTATATATTTACACTGTGTGTTCACCTCCCATAGATTTCTTTCTGTCACCACATATTTGACCACCTTTACCCTGTCTACCGCCTCTCTTCCCCCTCCCCCTTCCCCCCACCTTCTGTTAACCACTAGTCTGTTGTCTATGTCCATGAATTTCTGTTTGTTTATCCTGTTCATTTGTTGCTGTTAGGTTTATACTTCACATATAAGTGATATCATGTGATTTTCAACTTTTTCATTCTGGCTTATTTCACTTAGCATGCTTATCTCAAGGTTCATCCATGTTGTCACAAATGGTAGTATTTCATCTCTTCTTACAGCTGAGTGATATTCCATATGCACTACAGCTTCTTTATCCAATCATCTATCATAGGACACTTTGGTTGCTTCTGCGTCCTGGCCACTATAATCATATTTAATATTTATTATTTTTACTATTTTCTAAGATAAGCTACATTTTACTATATTTTTCGGCTTTGAGAAGATAAACTTTAAATGATATCAAATAGACATTCTTTTAGGAAAATACAAATTGATCCATTTTCACATGTGAACTTTTTCCAGGATTTTAGAGATAATTCCAATTTTTACATAGTGATCTAAAGTAAAGCTGAAGTTCAAACATCTTTCTATTTCTCTCATGATGATTTTTATGATTAATTTCCAGTGATTTTATAGATTTCTTTAACTTTATTTTCTGTTTCTGTTTCTGTTTTTCAATGGAATTTTTCATGGAAAACAATGCAGCTAGGTTGTTATTTTGTAAATGTATAAATATATACAGAAAAAGGTGACCAGTACAAGCTTTCCTAGTTTGTGGCATTAAGAAACATGTTTATTTCTAAAATTTTCTTTTCTATATGCTTATCTGTCATGACTTTATGTTAAAATTTGGGCATTTGTCTTTTTTTCTTTTTTCAATAATAGCAGTACCTTTGAAATGTCAGAAGTTCTGTTTAAATCCTTTAATCTTTATTATTACTGAGTTGTACATTTTAGTTGTGCATTGAATAAAGTGAACCAGTAGTCACAAGTCTGAGTATTGGATGCAAGTGTAAGACACCAAACTAGCCCATGGGGACTCTGTCCTCCTCATTCTCACTGCTATCGAATTTTCCTAAAGCATGCTTTTATGTATCTTAATTGCCAATAAATTTCTATTTCTCTGCAGAAAAGTATAAATTTGAAAACAGAAAAGCTACCATAGTTTCCATTTTTAATCTATTTTTTAAACTTTATCTCCAGCACTCATCATTAAACATAAAACCTCAAGGCATGCTTAACTATTCATCATTAATTTTTCTCATTATACCTTGTCCTTTTGCTACATTCACTTTTTTCTCTTTTCCTAGTGATTTCCTTTTCTACTACTTTCCTATGTCTAAAAAGTTTCATTTTTGAAGTTCTATCCCAAAGTAACTTCATTTCCTAAGTCTTTCCAGGTAGGTGCTCCATACTGAAAAGAAAATATACCACGCAAACAAAAAAAATTCTACCTAATAAAATAAGAAGCTCTTCACAAGGCTTTATCCACAAATGGCTTAGTTCTTTTTTGAACTTTCGTGTTAAATTTATGTTTCTCACATGCATATTTTCCCAAGATGGATAAACAAAATACATGGTCCTTATTATTATTATTTTAAGTTATTGTTTACACAAAACCATCCTAACAAATTACACTAAAACAAATGGTAAATGACAAATACTTCTTAAATAAATGAATAAAATAATTATTACATGCTGGGTTCTTAAGGAACTCCAGGCTATTCCATAAGTGATATTGTCAATTCGCTGGGGACAAAATACTATTTTAATGCAGCCAGCATTCCTTCCGTGCAGCAAAGAAATTGAATTTGGTTTTGCTTCGATATGTCACTTGCTTATGTAAATGCAAATCTCAAATATTATTCTGAAATAATCTGAGAAACCAAGAGAGGATGCTGTTTTTTATAATGTTCTTTATATTGGAACTCTATAGCAGTTCCTCTCAGCTCAGAGCCAGAAAAAGTACAGTGTCTTTGTTGCTGTCTCATATGTGGCTGGCTACCAAAAAATTATAATTTATTAATCCATTAGATTTTCCTTTTAACTTTACTCGATGGTGGCTCAGAAATAAATTTTGATATAAACACTAAGATTTTCCTTTTTTTGTTGTTTGTGTTTTACATTATTAAGAATGTCCTCATTATAGCAATTATTTTGGTTTGTTGCTGAATTTGTTGTTTTCTGATGATGATTTTTTTTAAGTTAAAAATAAGTAAGCTGTGTTTTCTTAATATAGTATGTCTAAAATTTTTTTGGAGAGGGCAGATAGTTTATAAATAAACTATAAGTATTTTTGTATGTAGCATAAGTATTTATTTGCATATGTCTTTTTAGATTTTAAGGTCATTGGAGGCAAAAATAACACTCATATAATAAACAGTAGAAATTATCTTGCAATAATTAACTGCTAGAATTTTCCTGGGTTTTATTTATTTATTTTTTCAGTTACCACACCTAAAACATCAGGGAGTCTTGTGGATTCTCCTGCAAAACTTACCCTGAATCTGTTTATTATTTTTCCATTCTTTTTTCTCTCTCCTTGGTTTGGGCCGTCATCATCTCAGAACTGATTACTTCAAGATTTTCCTAAATTCTCTTACTTTTATTCCCAGTAATCCATTGCCTTCATGATAGCAGAGAGATTATTTTAAGCATAAATAATATTATATCACTCACTCTCATAAAACCATGCGATGTTTTCACATGCATTTGGAATTAAGTTATGACTCTTTACCTTGGCTTTCTAACCTTATGTACATACGTGCTTCCTATAAATTTCTGTGACCTTTTTTTTACTGCTCATCTCCTTCCCTACAACGATCTCAACACTCAAGCTATTTATACTTCCTTGAAAACACACATTTCTTTTCTACTTAGTAACTTCCCTCTTCCTACAATGATACCATCTATTTTTTCCATGTTCTACTCTTCCTCTCATTTATATCTTAATTTAAAGGTAGCCTTCTATAAAACTCTTCCTTGATCATCAAATCAAAAGTTGGCCATTGCTTAATATTTTTAAAATTAGTAAATGCTGATAATTTTCCAAACTGAAGTCATTTATTTACATTACTCTTAGCAAAGGCTAGGCTTTCATAAAGTTAATACCATTTCTTTATTGACTTTTGCATACCTGATTGAAAAATAGTTTCTCACTGTTTTTTTAATTTGCTTTTCTTGTGTTTACTTGTGAGGCAGAACATCTGAGGAAGGGTTTGTATTATGTACTTAAAACAAAATGAAAATTGACTTTTTATTTTGAGGTAACTTTGTATTGATGGCTCCAACATGTCACCTCTTTTGGAATCTGTACTCTTTGCAGTGACCTCCCACTGTGTGTAGGAAGCAATTCCCACTAGTGAGAAGGCTAATTGAGTGACCATGGCAGCAATGCTACCATTTCCAAGTCTAGATATCCAGAGGTCCAGTGTATTCTGTTTGCCTTTTTATGCCTCAATCATCTTCATTAGCTCTGAGAAAAAGAGGATGAAAGACATATGGAGCAGAGCTTCCACAGCTAAGCTATTCCACTCAAGCCAGCCCTGAGTGAAGCTTCCCTCTGAACTGCAGATTCATGAGCCATGTGACCCACAAAAACCTCAGGGAGCCCAGGTGAGATCTGCACATCCATGGCCTCATGTCACATGAGATATGATAGCAAATGACTGCTTGTTAAAGCCACTGGGATTTGAGGTGGTCCTTTTAGTCAATAGTAGTAAATATATTATATTATCATATATCAGCAAAGGTGATTTATCCTAGCAAAAAAATCAGTTTTGATGACAGTGTAGTTTTCACTCAAATAATAACATAATTTATATAATTTATATGTTACTTTTTGTTTTGCCTGAATAAATCTTGGAGTAGCTAATTTTTTTGTATATATATATATATAATTTTATAAGTATAAACTGAGTCTCTGGAAATCAGTTATCAAATAGTCATAAGTATTGAGCAGGATTTTCAAACAAACACACACATGTACTATACAAAGACATATTATAAAATAAGCCAGGTAGTTAAAATAAGTTATTTAAATCCTTAAGTATTTTCATTCTGTGAATGAGTACAAACTTGATTTTTTTTCACATCTGCATTGTAGTGATGTGGCACTGATATCCATAAAATTAAAGAATTAAAAGAAAATAATTTTGAAAGAAATTTATCTTTGAAATAAATGCCCATGATTTTATCTCTGTAAGCAGTTTATTTTCTCTTTTCCTTTTGCTTAAAGTATATTATCATCGATTTATTTTTTAATGTCCTTTCGGCTTTTTAAAATATTCAAATAATAATTACTTGATAGTAACTGACTATAGTTTAACCAATAAAATTGTTAATAGCCAATTTTTTGGCATCTGTAAAATGAGAAAATGTCAATGTTTAATACATGTTGGAATTTTACAATCAGAAATTAGAATAGTCTAAAAATAACTTAAAAAGCTTCACTTTTATACAGATTTAGAGCATTAGCAATATACATTAACACTTCTATAACATAAATTTCTCAAGTTTTTAAATCAACAAAATTGAGAGTACTATAACTCATGACTATAATTTGTAAAGATTTAAGATGAGTTAAAAAAAGAAAAAGTTTGCTGTAAATTTGAAAATTCAACTTAGATTTAGATGTTTTATTCTTAGTTAAAAGCTGAGCTTCATTATTACCAACATCCATTTATTCATCTAATTTTATATATCTGTAATATATGAAAAATTATATACATACACACTACCTACAAAACCTACATAAGTAGAAGCACTGAAGATAATGCTTTAGATCTTGTTTTTTGTTTCTTTGTTTTTGGGTTCCTTTTTTGGTATGAATGTGTATGTGAAGAAAGGAACATTTCTGGTCGACAAATTAATTACACTTATCAGTCAAATGGAAGCCAACCTTCAATGTTAAACAATAGTGAATCTGGAAACTCTCTGTTAGCTAAATATATTTTTAAGTCTAAGAAATTCACAGCGCTTAACAGGAAAACATTTAAAATAATAACTAATATGTCATTACCTAGAAAGAATAGACATTTTAATATGTGACTTCAAGTGTGAGTATGAATTTTTATGTGTTCTTTCAACTGCTCTCAAATATTACTGAAATGTATATAAATAATAGAATAAAAAAATTAACATATTTTACCTACTTACCCTTCACACTTTTCGAAAATTCTTAATTCCTTCTCTTTTCTTTCTGCATCTAATATCATTATAATAACTTTTTTTTTTCAGTTTTCATATCCAAGGTCTGCCAGTTCTTACTTCTAAAGCATTCATATTACTCATGTCAGAATTAGAATAAAACAACATAAATTTCCCTGTCAAAGTTTTATAAATAGTTAATATTGTTCATTAATTTTTGTTTTTGTAAGTGTATCTCATATAAGTATATAAATTAGAATGCTATCATTTATTACTTTTTTTTGTTTGTTTTTTTAGTGACTAGCAGTAAAGTAGGAATATAATAAGGTTTACTAAATATTCTAATTGGTTATTCAGGTAATAAAATTACTTAGATTGATACAAATCATGATTTCTAAATGTTATACATAGCAATAAAACAGAAATAAGCAACTTTAAATAGCTTAAAAGTTTTTATTTAAAATTATTTAAATCTGTATGACAAATTTGTAATTTATTTCTTTTCTCAACAATCAAAGACTTATTGTAATAATTACAGATTTACTAAAATACCATTAAATTAGCAACCAAATGTTAGAAAATTATTGATTTAAAGCCCAGATATTTTATAACATGCGTAGTACAGTATTTTGGGAACATTCACTACATACGTTTCTTCTCCTACCTCTGAGTGAGAAAGCAACTGAGATAGAATAATAAATATTTTCCCATCTCCCTGTGTCTTTCCTACCACTCCATACTTAACTCTGCAAATGCCATTCACAGACTACAACAGCTTCTACCTACTTGCTTTTAAAATTCTCACCCTCAGCATATCACGCTATCTTGAAAACCTACTCCAAAATGCTAGCTCTTCTTAAGATGGATATTTAAAAAGTGTGGATAAACGTTACATAGGCATTGTTCTTTATCTTTCCACTAGAGCCTTGATAACAAATCAATTATTATGTCTAGAAAACACCATGTTAATTTAATGATAACCTGGTGGTGCATCTGGATTTTTAAAATCATACTGTTAGTATCATGGAGGCATATACTAATATTAATCACCCATTCTCTTGACAATATCCCTATTTATTGTCTGCTCTGAATAAGAAATAGTAATGTTTTTCTTTCTTTTGTGTGCTATATATAAAGGTTCAAACTTGACATAAAATATACTTTAGATTCACTATATTTTTGAAACAAATTAAATTTGAACTATAAAATGCTTACTATATAATTTAATAAGAAATCTGTTTGCTTTCTTGGAAATTATGCATTATCGAATGTGGTACAGTAGTCACCGTTTATCTGCATAAGATATCTTCCAAGACCCCAGTGGGTGGCTGAATTCTATATACTGTGTGTTTTTCTTATGCATAGACACACTTTATAGCTTTACTTTGTCATATCTGAACTGCCAGGATCACTACTCTTGTACTTTGAGCTATTGTTAAGTTAAATAAGGGTTACTTGAACACAAGCACTGCAGCACCATGACAGTCAATCTGAAAACCAAGTGGGCTATAGTGACTAACAGGCTACTAAGTGACTAAGTGAATACGGCATGGATATGAAGAACAAAGAAATGATTTACATCCCAGGCGGGAAGAAGCAGGATAGCATGAGACTTCATCGCACTACTCACGATGGTGGGCAAACTAAAACTTACAAATTGTTTATTACTGGAATTTTCAGACCACAGTTTACAGTGGATAACTGAAACCATGGAAAGCAGAATGCAAATAAGAGGGGACTATTGTACTTACATATAAGTCCATAGCTTAACCCAGTCAGAAGCAATATTTTGTTCATTCTACCTGTATTATTTCTATAATTAATGTATATATACTCAATGTTTCATTGTAATGTTTCTTAAAATGAGATGTACATTTTTAGTAAGTATATGATTTCGCTAGTAAGGTAGAATATCATGGGGAAAATGTTAAAACATGATTTAATAAAGGTTATAATTAGAACAAAAACATTCCTAACATTTAAAAAGCATTTTGTTAAAACATAAAAAGAACAGCACTTAAGAACAGAAAATTCTCATTAATATTTTTATAAACATTTTCTTCTTATACCTTAGTTTACAGACAAGAAAGATGGTCACTAATGATTTAGCAATATTTTATGATCTCCATATGTACATTTATCCTATAAAGTGACTATTTTTAAAGTTCGTCATTTAGTTATCTAATTTAATGTTTCATAGTGTTTTTTATTACCTTTAGAAATTTTCATAGCAAATAAATTTTGTCTGTTTAACTAATTGATACTACACATTAAACATATTTCAACAATGTATTTTCCAATTAAGAGTAATTTTATTTCAAGCCACATGGTAACTAAATCAGAAATCTTTGTCTACATACCACATGCTAGTTTTATAGAATTTCATGATGTTGATCATTGCCTAAAGTAAAAAAATAAGGCATTAAAATAAAATCTGTTTCTATTAAACCAAAGACAGTTTAAAGGTCTCCCAGTAAATTGAGTAGAGTGTCTTGAATATAAATTTAGGCTATATACTCTTCCTAAAATTTTTATTTCAAAAATGACCCTAAGCTATGACTTCTTGGCATGAAAAAAAGTCTTCCTTTCACATTGTCATTTAATTAAAAAATGTCACAAGTACCTAAACGAACAGTTAAAAATGAATATTTGGGATGTCTTTTTTAATATTTTAAAATATGCAATTGAAAGAAGCCGGACTAATTAATTCTATTACACATATTTAAATTTAAATAAAGTAAGATATAAATAATAGATATTCAGCCAGGTAAATTTATATTCTTTATGACTGTCAAAATTTTATTTTAGTACATTGTATTGACTAGTAAAATATGAAATATAAAGGATAGTTTAATAACAATGAAAATAGTGTTTGTATTAATATAGTCTTGGGACAATTGATGCAATGGATACCTGTGTGTGTGTAAATGAAGAAGAGGGAAAATCACTTTACATAATTAACTTCTCTGTGTACTATAATTGAGGCCATATTTGAAGTGTGTGATGCTTGGGAGCTTAGAAAGTAAAAATAGAAGTGTGCCTTGTGGGTCATACATTCTCATTAGAAGCAGAGCTATATTTTCGAGACATAGATAAGTTGACAAGAAATCATGACTGTTATTAATATTGATCTAATTTATAATTATTTGCATAATTTATATAGAATGGAAATTATACCAACTTTCTTATGTTATCCCAAGAGCCTAAGTAAAAAGAGAAGATAAATGAAAGTAGATAAAATATGGCATTGATAAAATACCAGAAGTAAAGATTTTCTTACTTTTAGAACCGGGATATAGTAAACTATGCTTCTCAATGTTGTTATTTCATATCACTACAATCATATGTTCAACCATTTCCACTCTTTTTAATATCGGCTTGTGGAAACAATAGTGGCTACTGAGATTTTTGTTGTAGGAAATTTTATGTCTAGGAGTATTGCTGATAACCAGCAGGATGAGAGTATCTAAAGAGTAGTTAAATTTTAACTTACCGTTAGAATAAATGCTTAGAAGGAAGAAGTTAAACAAAGATATATTTATTAGATATGTGAGATCCTATAAGGATAAACATATGACCAAAAAGGAACATAGAAAGAATTACTTTTAAATTCCTCATTTTATGAGAAAAAAAATCTAGAAAAGAATAGTTTTATCATCTATATAGCTAATTATACTGTGAAAATCAACTTAGCGGACTATCAGGATTTGAACAAGACTCAGAATGATATTGATATTTTTTCAAGATGGTAATTATTGCTTGGCCATGAAGCATTTGAGTTGTTTTCAGATTTTTTGAGTGTATACATAAATTCCTTATTTCTAGTGGCTATAAAATGTAAATCAAAGTCTTGCTTAAAAGTCGCTTGCAAACAAGTATGATGATATCACAACACTCTTTTATTTCCTTTTTATTATTTCTTTCCCCAAGTGGAATTACTAACTTAAATACATTTTTCATGAGCAACTGGTAAGCTCATGGCATTGGAATAATAGTCATTTTGGTCTTCTTCTTAAATCATGACAGTAACTGATCCAATCACTTCTTAATTAATAATTGAGCAATACTCAATTGATAGTCTGAGTAATGTCTTGCAGAAAATATAAGAATATTGAAGTTTTATTTTCAATACAACTGAAAGGCAATTTACTCTGCACATGTACCACACTCTCGATGAAACCAGTTCTAGCATTTTAACCAGAAATAATCTTCCTGAAAACTCTCACTATGATTTGTATAGTCTCTTGGTGAACATTATTCTTCCTTGGATTATCAGTGGTTGCAGACATATTTCATTTTAGGAATTGCAATCTGAATGCCCATAAGAAGTAAAAAAGTGGAAGAAATAAAAAAAAAAAAACAATAGACTTGAATATTGATGGTCACAGTGTCAAAATGGAAAGTTATCTAAAGGAAACAGGGACTACTAGGCTTTAGCTAAGTGACAGTGTTTTAGAACTCATGCTAAACACTGTCAAAACAATTCTATTTCACCTCATTGAGTATTAGGTAAGCTCCTAAAATCGCTATCTACATTTTACTCTTACCAAACCTTATTTGCATAGTATCAGAATAACATATTGTATATAGTAAGCATTACATTAATCAGTTTGGGTTATTTATAGTATGCAATATAACTAATAAAATTTTAAAGAAATAAAATTGGTCAAAATAAAATGAATATTTATTTTTTTATCTTATTTGTTTCATTAACCAAGACATTAGGCTAGACCTGTCATATAAGAATAAAAAATATTCTAATATGGAAATAGTATTACAGAAGTATACATTGCACTGTACACCCAATTATATATTCAATGAAGATTATTTAAAAATTTACTCCTATTTCTTCTTAAAATTCTATGGCATAAAATCCAGATAATACAAGAGAATTTTTTTGGTCTATCTAGTCAAATAATCACTTCAAATACCTCAAAATAACAATAATCCTGAAAAGGTTGTATACAGAAGTCATTTAAAAAAATGGATGAGGTTCTTTAAAAAAAGGTATGATTTCTTATTCATGCTTTCATTTTCCAGTGCTAAACCATTGTGCTCATAACCTATTATTGTGTCAAATAATATATAATGAATTAATAAATAAAAATAACAGTTGGGAATTAAAAACAAATTTTCTAAAGATAAACCGTGTGTAGTTTACTATCAGTCATAAACATGTTTTTGAGCTATTTCTAAATAAATTCGTATAAGTAAATCTAACCACCTTTCTCTGAGAAATGGTTGACTGAAACCTTCTAATAAGAAAATTTGAGTTAATTTTCCTCTTTCGAATCTGACCCATAACCTGCTCTCCTTTTGCCTTGATTCCATATCCGAGCTTTTAAATCTAAGCCTCTACATTAACCTTGTCAGAACAGTGGTGAGAGAGCTTCCACTATACACCTTTCTGAATTGCACTATTAAAGTACAGCTATTCGGTTCTAATTATATTACATTTTTGAAATTTTTTATTTTTCTTTGTGTACTTTGTTTCCCAATGATCGATTCACACACTTTCTCTTCATCGAAGTCCATTCTAATGTAAGCATGCTCATTCCTGTAATATTGTCATACACGACAAATAATATCACCTTCAAAACCATGGGGTTCCTAGTCTTGCATTTGATGCCTCCCTCTGCCTGATTATTTCTTGTTTCTAACTCAGCTCCCCTGCTTCTCTCCATGTGTAGCCATGGGTAACAGGTGACATTTCTTAAGATCCTAGGTCACCATGGATGAAGGAAACAACATCATTATCTTTTCACACCTCAAATCTCTCATATCAACTGTATAGTTCCTTTAACAAGATGCTCTTTAAAGATACATACAGTATCATTATCTGACAATTCAATATTTATAACAAAATAAATAAAATAATCAGTTGAGGAAGGTAAGACAGAAACACAAACTCACAGAGCTTATGATTGATTTAATTTAAAAAACAAAATTTGAGAGATTATTTCTGGCACATTTGCTGATATGGGAACACTGGATCAGAATATTTAAGACTGCAATGAGAGAACAGATTGTAAATTTTAAATTTATCATAGCAATCATTTGGAAATATTTGCCTATTTACAGGACTCATAAATAATGTATAATATGTATAAATGAACATACTCTTTTAAAAAACCTTCAATATACACTTTCCTTATGCCTTTTTTTTTTGACACACATTGTCACTTGAGAACAGAAAGCTAAGTACTTGAAGAGTCGACAAATGTTGGTACTTATTTGCTACCTCATTATTTTACATTTCGGAAAAGAGAAATCATCTGAATTTCACTATGACTAAATTAATTAGACCAACACTATAATTCGAGTGTACAGTTTTCGATGTGCATTTTACTATCCATTTTGGTCCTTTTGCTGAATAGAAACAAAAGAGAAATCTATACCTTTTGTGACTTTGAATTCTACCTTTTCTTTTTGCTTTTTAAAAATCTTATTTCGATATGATGTGTAACTTGGCTTCCCCTTCTATTTTCCTCAACTGTACAATGAAAAATTGACCCTGAACAAAATCTCAATATATGAGGTGATTATACAATGACAAGACATAATTACTTTATCACATTAAGGAGAAAAAGCCAATATACATTGATGAAAACTAGTCAAAAGAAATTAATCTATACTTTATCACAGATAATATGTAAAAAATGTTGTCCAACAAAGCAGTTCAAGAAAAAGAATGTTTTTCTCTTCTGTACAATAATTTGTAATTCTATTTTCCATCATTCACTGTGTTCTCTTATTCTTATGAAGAGTTAAGGAATATTATTTAACTCATATTTATATTCAGTTAGATAAACTAGTATAAAAATGGGACATTATCATTTCATCATATAAAGTAAATTTATTTGCAAAAGTACTTGTCTCTAAAGTGATCTCATTCACCCGTTTACCTCATGACTCTCAGGAGGAAAGAGCAAACACTTTATATGTTTTTCAATTTGTATTAAATTTTAATGTTCCTCCAAAAGATATTTTAAAATGTACACAGTCAAATACAAACATATGTTTCTCTTCCAACTTCTTGTTTTTATACAGAAAGAAAATGCTATACACATTGTTCTAAACCTCGATTTTCACATTTAACAATTTATCTTGGCAAACTGTCTCTATCAGTGCATAAGAATTTCATTTATTTATTCTTCATAGAATTCCATTATAGGGATTTACTATAATTTATTTATACAATTCCCTATTGATGAACATTGTGTTGATTCCATTGGTTTCCAATAACTATAGATAATAATGCATTGAGAAAATTGTATGTACATTATTTTAATTATGTTCAACTACATATGTTATGAAATTCTCAGAATTCAAATCGCAACATACAACGTGTATGCAGTTTTATTTTAAAAGATATGGCCAAATTGCTCTCTATATAGATTTTAACAATCACAACCCCATCAATAATGAATGAACAGACCTGTTAATACTGAGTTTAATCAAATATTTATCTGTCTGCCAATCTAGTATGTTAAAAAAGTGCTATTTTAGTTTCCATTGTTTTAAAGTGATGGCCAATATATTTTCAGACATTTGAGAGTGTCTATGAACTACCTTTTCATATCCTTTGACAATTTTTCTATTGTTATTTATAAATGAATTTATAGGAGTCATTTATTTATTTGGAGGGTTAGACTTTGTCTATGATATAAACTGTGAAATGTTTTTGATTATTATTTTGCCTTAACATTTTGCTTATGGTGTTTTATATATGATTGTTTTCTTTGTTTGTAGGTAGTTGAATATATCAATCTTCTCCATTGTGTCTTATGGATTTTGAATCAAGTTTAGAGAGATCTTCAACATTCTGAAACTGTAAACTAATAGTAATTCATATCATTTTAATACCGTTTGTTACTTCTTAAAATAATTTAATCTTTGTAGTGTTTAGAATTTACAATAATGTGATTTATAGGTTGAATCTAATGAACTCTCCCCTATATTCAAGGAATCATCAAGGCTTATATTTTGCTTAAATCTAGCCCTTTAATACTCATAAACAATTTTACTTCTTGCTCTAATCATATAGAAATTCTGGGCTATTGGGCCAGAAACAAATGGTTCTGAATCGTGCTATTGCTACTTACTAGCTATGGAATATCGGATAGACAATCGAAAATCTCAGTTTATTTTTCCTAATCTCTAGCATGGAGAAAAGATTAATGAGTAATGTACATGAAATTCTTAGCAGTGTGCATGACAGACAGGAACTATGTAGTAGATAGTGAATGATATTTGTTTATGGAGGATTTGTGCTAGGTACTGTGACTACAGAAATGGAAAAATATGATTTTTGGTTTCTTGAGCTTTAAATTACAGTTCAAAAACTAACATGATAATGTGTGTCAATCATAAAGCAATATTCAAATGTAAAATATTATTAAAATTACAAATTATTATTAGTTTTCTAGAAAATTTTTTCTACCTACTATGTAATTATTATTTCTATAACATAGTCCTGTACTTTAATAATAATGTTCACTTATATTTTCATTAATTTATTAACTGAAATTTATCAAGTGCTTTGTTGTACGTATACAGCAGAGAAGAAAAAAAAAAGTTCAAACTCTTCTGGATCTTTTAGTTTACTGCCAGTGAAATAAAATATAAAAACAAATAAGGAAATATAAAATGTACAGTCATATAATGACAAATTTCATGAATCGGAGTAAGAACAAAGAAGACGACAATGTGTAGGCTGCAGAGGAAGGCACTAATTTTCAAATACTGTCTCTTGTTCTGTACTAGATTGCCATAGCAGTTATACAAATTACCACAAACTCTGTGGTTTTAAACAACATGAATGTATTATCTTACAGTTCTTGAGGCAAGAAGTCTGAAATAATTCTTACCAGGCTAAAATGCAGATGTCATTAGCGATGGTCCCTTCTGGAGGCTCCAGGGGAGAACGTGTTCCTTATTTCTTTCAGTTTCAAGAAGTTGCTTGAATTCCTGGTCTTCTGGCTGCATTTCTCTAACCTCTACTGCTATTGGTAAATCACCTTCTTCCAACCTTAATTTTCTTATTTTCTTTTTATATGGACCCTTGTGATTATATAAGGGCAAGCCAGGTCCTATAGTAGATTTTATCATCTTTGGCCATAATAGCATAACACAGTTTGCAATGATATTTTATTTTGCTGTTTTTTTTTTAACTGTCATTTAACAATGTGGATTTATTTGAAATCTAGCCCAAGCAGCCTGAATGTGATATGACTGAAATGTAATGTGAAAATAAAATCTCTAAACAAACGATGGGAGAATTAGACCTTAACAAAAAGTGACTTCATGAAATCAGAATCATATCTAGGAGAATCAAAATGAACATTGTTGAATATAAAAAATTCTTAAGAACTAAAATATCATTTAACTATCCTTCCAAATAACTATAATAGAAAATATTATTTTCCTGAAAAAATATGTAATCCCTAAAGGCATCAAGTAAAACAGAATTTGTCAGAGTAGTTCAAAAAACAAGAACCAACTACATGTTGTCTACAAGAGGCCTAGTTTAACTATAAAGACATACAGATTAAAGGTAAATGGAAAAATATGTACCATCCTAACACTAATAAAAATAGAACAGGAGAAGCTATATTCATTTCAGACAGAGCAGACCTCACAGCAAGGGAAGTTATCAGGAATAAAGAAGGACATTACATAATTACATAAAAGAAGGTGTAATCATGGTGAAATCATTCATTCCAGACTAAAGGTATAAGCTTAGTAAATACCAAAAAGTGTTAAAAATATGAAACATATTTATAAACAATATTTCTGCTTGGCTGGAGTACAAGGATATGAAAATCAACAGTAAAAATGAGCTGAGATTACACTGTAAGGGGCTCTTTATTATGAGCTAGTACATTATTCTGTAAAAGAAAAAAAAAGGAAGCATTGAAAACAATCAGCAGTAAACAGAAAAATAAATCTTCAAACATCTTGTTACAGTCTACCTTTATGAGAAAGGTATTGGAACAGTCGACCTAATCTAATAAACATAACTTCAACAATGTATAAACTAAGACCACAGAACCCACAAAAATATTTAGAAAAAATAATAGGTGTAAACATGACTATTGACAATTCATAAATGTTTAACATTTATTTTCACTTATAAGCTGAAGAATGCACACACAAACTCTATCATTAGAATCCTCATTTTCTGTTCTTTTAAAGCTGTGAGACTGTCTCAAAATTTGAAAAATTTATTTTCCCTAATTTCCTGTTGTATAATTAATTTTTTATTCAGCACAAATTTTTTTGGCAGCTTTTCTTTTCTTAGTATTTCTAGACAAACTGACAAATTTGTTATTGTCTTTTATGTAAGTTGCCATAAAATACGTTACATCTGTAAAAATCATGACACCAAGAAAGATGCTTTTCCTATTTACCCATCTTGCTTGCATTTTTTCTTTATTTTTGTGTATGTTTCCCTAGAATATATGACAAAGAATTAAATATCATCATTTAAATACAAAAATAGCCTAACATAGTTTATTACATAATCAATATCGTAATGCTCTGATTTATTTACTTATTCTTAGATTTCTAGTATAAGATTATAAGCTGCTTTCTGCCTCCTGCTTTTCTACATGGTTTCTTAATTCAGAAAGAATATTTAACTCCCTGCTTGCATTATTATTTAAGAGTATTCATTTACTGATTCCACAGTAACTATTATTGTCAATGCTGTCTATTGTGGTGATGTGGATCATGATCAACTTGAGGTCAGTAAACAGACATTTTTAATCTTTATATTCCACATTATAATTTTATATCAGTTTCTATTATGTGTGTGTGTATAAAATTATATTTTATTAAAGCTTGAGTATTGAGACAGAGAGAACTCTCTTAATAGTACCTGAAGGTAATGAGTTGACAAAAAATAGACATGCTTTAGAAAAATTCATCACTGTACATTTATGTGCAATGGTGGTGGTCCTTTAACTTCTTTGTTACCTTTCTTTATTCTCTCTTTTCATACCGTATCTCCACCTCCAAAAAGTATAATCTGATGCCTGCAATTGTATATTCTTTGGTTAAGAGAGCATTGCTAATTACAACTGATATGGCTGGTAAGTGTAAAGGCAGACAATTTGATAAATGACAATATTACAAAAATGGGAATCTGATTCTCTGTGTAAAACTTTAAGGGTTTCTTTCAGTGCTAAAGTAACAAGAATCAGACTTACTGCCAACTTTCATAGACTTTGCAATTTACAAACCCAACATATTTTAGAAAGAAATACTATGTGCAACTATTTCTATGTGATAACAAACAAATAAATAAATAACTATAAGAATGTTATGGCTATAAGGCAGCATGAAGACAACATGAATGTATTCACAAATTTATCAACTTTTTAATTTTCCATTGAAGTGTATTTGATATATCACATTAACAGAAATAGAAGAAACTATCTGAAAAAAATTAATAAAATTTGAGATTTATACAAAGATATTTTTGTTGTTATGTGGAAATTGTAGTCGTTATAATTCATTAATGACTCTATTAAAGATTATAAAACTTGGTATCCTAGGAGAAAGTTTTTTTCTATGATGGTGTATAGGACATGACATAAAGGAAATGTGTTTTTCTAGGACTTAAAAGACTAAGTATGTACACTAAAAATACTTTTTATGGATCCACTGTCAATTAAATTAATATACAATATTTATGCATTATTTTTAGTAAATATGCAATCTTGGAGAATTTACATAAGTTCAGCTTATGTTAAGATTTACTTTATCTTAGGTAGAACGAGCATTTTCAAATATTAGCCTTATCTCTTGGTAAGCTTACTGATATTATTTTGGGAATAGTGTGTTTTACTCCATTTGATATATTTCTTTTCATGAATCAGAATTTTATTAATTTTAGAAGATTAT
This sequence comes from Rousettus aegyptiacus, assembly GCF_014176215.1. Lineage (NCBI taxonomy): Eukaryota > Metazoa > Chordata > Mammalia > Chiroptera > Pteropodidae > Rousettus > Rousettus aegyptiacus. The sequence goes on from NW_023416285.1 coordinate 16,979,719, forward strand.
TTAGAGCATTACAAAATAATGTATGGAAAAGTTAGTTTTCAAATGCATTTGGAATGGAAAAAAAGAGTGTGGTTACCATATAATCCTCACCAAGCAGAGTCAAAGTCTTCAGCAGTTGGATCATTTATTTGTAGACATGCTGTATAAATAGCAATTGGTCCACAGATTTTTCTAACTAACTAATTTGTACTGAATAAAAAATGTGTAGGAATAAATGGTAATAAGAATAATAGCTTCCTAAGAGGGGTTTTTCTTAGTATTACATGATATAATTAATGTAGGAGTTTATGAATATAAATAACAATTATAACTATTTAGAATTACTATCTGTTGGAGAAACAATGATTGGATCACAATCCTCTATTATATTTACCAACAAGGAAAAAAGATAAAAAACAAGTACCAATCGTAAACTGCAAAACTTCAGTGTAGGACAAACTCTAATTTTGATACTTAAAACAGTTTTTAATGAAGCTTGCTGGATGTAGCTTGATTATAAAAATGGAAATTCCTTTAATCTCTCTACAAATAAATTATCTGAAATTTAACCACACACACACACACACACACACACACAAATCTTTAAAGTGTTATAAAATTGTAGAAAAAGAGGTAAGCTACTCAAGGATGAGTAAGACACACTTGTCATAACTCAGTGTTATGCACCACTCTAAACCCCAGATCAGGATTTTAAAGGAGGTCACAAATTGAGAGGTATGAAGAAAGTAAAAAAGACATTAAAGAAATTTGAAGATGGGAACCAAATAGAAATACTATCTGGTTCACTAAGTAATCTTAGAGCAACTTTCTCTCTTGTAATAATTGTGTTTGTTTTGTTTGTTTCATGATTTATCCTCTATGAAACCTGTAAACCTCTAATACAGAAACACTCAAGACTACAAATTTTTGCTATGAAATCACAGCATTAGAACAATAATTTCCAACTTATCATGTCAGTCTTTCATTTAAAAGCGTTTGGTTTCACATGTCTTTTGTATTAAAAACAAAAAATACTTTGTTATTGACATATGTTTTGAAGCTTACTGGAAATTTCTTTTAAAACAAATGTTATGCATTAAAATTTTTTTTAACAAAGAAAATATTTAATGTTTTTTGAGTAGTACATTCTGCTAGTCATTCTTCTAATACCATTTCATGTACCATTTTATTTGGTAGTCACGATAGTCATCTGAGGTAGCTACTGTTATTTTTATTTGGCATCTGAAGAGATCAAAGCTCAGAAGTTAAGTAATCTGCCCAGAAATTCATAGAGCTTTTGGTACTAGTCATAGTATTTGTCTCTAGAGTCTGAATATGTCATTATTAACATGTCACCCTAAACATATTTGAACCTACAACACAAAAGGTACAAATGGCATCTTGATGAAAACAAATATCCCCATCTTTTGTTTCAAGCGGTTCTTTCTCCCCAAACACCAAATCCTCCTCGACCAACTTCTACTAAAATCCCCAGATCTTTCAGAGCTTAGTTTAAACTCCACCTCCTTTATGAAGTATTAAGTAAGCAAAATCTCTATTGCTAACTGATTGAAATTTTTTCTCTCTTCTCGGAACCCATTCTAATGCCTTTGTTGAATTTCTCTTACCATAAAATTAACTTCTAAACTGAAAAAAATAGCTATTTCTGTATTGTGATTATTGCCCTTTTCATATAATAATTGAAATCAAGTTCCATCCCTCACTCATGTAAACATCTTCTAAATGTTAGACTAGTGCATTTTTGACAGAAAATATCTGTTGAGAAAATTAATTTATATGGGGTAATAAACAGAGAAGAAACATTTGGTAAATGCATCAACCACTCAGACAAATAGTCTTCTTTCCCTCTCTTTCATTAAAATAAGCTTTCAATTGTAAACAGAAGCTAGAATATGTCATGAGTAGAACATATTGATCATGAATAATTTCTTCAGAATTCAAAAATTGAAATATTGAATTATTTTGTATCAGCTTTTGTATTGCTGCCATGTATGGGAAAAGAATGATGAATCCTAAGCCTCTGTCATGGGAATATGTATTCACAATATGTAAAAGTGAATAAACATAATCACTTATACACGCAGGCTAAAACCTGCAATTCTTCTCCACTGCCTATTTAAGGAAACTTTACCCAGCTTCACGGAGTCTTAATGGCCTCTTGTTAACATTACGTTTCAGCTTCATCACTCATCACACTTCACCTTGTTTCTAATTCTCAAGCTGCCTTAGACTCTACTGCACAAAATTTTTCTGTTTATATTGTTTTCTAAATTGCTAAGAATTGTTCTCCCTGCTTTTTCTGATGGGTTCAATATCATTCATCTTTTCAGTTTGCAGCTCAAAAATTGTTATCATGCTTCTTCTAGTTGGAGATTATTTGCTATGTGGTGTTTACTTATTCTATCACAGTATTTGTCCCATGTAATTTGTTGTGTATATACCTTCTTCACTTATCAGAACATTACATTTCAAAAGGACAATAGAATCTAAGTATTAAAAAAGGAAGCTATTTTGTCCCTTTGCTTTGTTTACTGCTAATAGTCCTAGAACATTCTAGGTACTCAGTAAATGCTAAATCTCTGAATGAATAGTCTGTGGTCTTCCAAAATGCATAGAACATGATGCAATTGTTTGCTTCAAATAAATTGACTTTTTAAATTGAATGTAAATACTGTCAAATTTGTATATGTGAAAAAAAACACTGACCATAAACAATCATAGCAAATGTGGAATTTAAATACCTGTGACTTACTGGGCGTCCCAGGTATTATTCTGGCTGTTATGTAGATTTTAACATATTTATTATCCACAATGACACTCTAAGTTAAAGTAATATTATTATAACCATTTTTTTTCTGCTGAGGAAACACAAGTACAGAAAGGCTAATTATTTTCTTAAGTCACATAGCTATTAAGTAGTAGAAGGTGGATAGAAATGATACCAATCTGACTTTAGAATCCAGAGCCTGTGCTTTATAACCATTATGCTCTCCCGTCTCACTTTTCCAATTTAAGGCTTGCAAAAGAAAGCAGAAAAATACAAGTTAAAATGTTGAGCATAAGTTCTATGTTTCAACATTAAGTCTTCCGTGACTGATTTAGAAGTGACCCACAGTGGAATTTAAAAGCAATGTTTTCTCTTGTAATGAGGACATATCAGCATGTGTTTCTTGTAGAAAAAGGAGAAACCTCATAGAAACAAATGGAGTTGTGGATAAAATTTAAATTCTGCATAATCAAAAGTCCACTCTGCTTTCACCTCCTACTCATTTTTATATGTTTGCTTTGAAAGACTTTCCCAGCAGGTGAAAAGGCTACTCAGTTATATTCTAAAAAGCAGAAGTGTCTGGCAGAATTTAGACTGTACTTCCCAAGATGTGTTTTCAGTATTTTGTCCATAATAGACAGTCTGGCATAATTACAGGAATCGTTTTTATGCAAGTCATCTTCAGTAAGTACATAAGTAGGTTTTATTCACTCATATCACTTACTATATTTCTAAGAAAATAGATGTTCAAGTCTTTCAAGATGTAACATACTGAAATCTTTTAAAAATGATTGTTTAAAAAAGCTTCTGTGTTGTAAGTAATTTCTATATTTTATGAAAAATTATTTTAAAATATCCATGTAATAATAATTTAGAATGCCTATTATGTCTCAGGTACTTTTCTAAGCATTTTACTTCAACTACTAACCCAAAATACCTTTGATACATAGTAAGAGATAGATAATATATTTATTGAATAAAGGTGTAAATGAATGTTAAACAATTCTGACATTGCTCAGATTATATCCCCTAAACACCTCCTCAAATTTTAATCTCTTTCTTTTGATAAATCATTAGTATACATATTATAACATATTATACATATATTTAATAAATTTTTCATTAATTTCCATGGTGCCTTGGTTATAAATACTTAGGGAAACAGTGATTTTTCGACATGAATGGGTATTTAAAAATCATGTATTTTGGCACCTAAATTTTATAATTTAGACATGCAAGACTCAGAATTCTCAATTTTTTAAAAGAAAATATGATAGTATGATAGTGTTGAGAGAGAAATAAAAAGACATGCTATTGTAATTCATTGACAGGCATATTATTTCCTAATAATTACAAAACAAATTACGCTACAGTATAAAACAGGAAATTGTTTCGTTCGCAGAAGGAGAGAAGATAAGACATGAGCAGGACTCTGTGAGAAAACAAAACGAAACAAAAATCAAAACACAAATCAACCTATTTGAATAGAGAATAACCGTCTCAGTCCCTAATACCAATGATATATAAAAATACATGTGTTTGTGTTTCTGTTTATGTTATATAGAACCAACTTACATAGCATTATTTATGTCATTCAATATTTATGAATAATTTAAAATATGTTACATAAAAATGCTCATGTTCACCTAAATATGTAATTGTTCAATGATTAGGTCAGACATAGTGACAAACTTTGTAACCATCACTTCTTATTATCAGCCTATGAGGCTGGCTTTACTATTATCTCATTTTACAAATAAAGACACTAAGAATAAGAGAAGTAATTTGAATAGTCACAATGCTAGTCAGAGACAGAGACAAAACATAACTTAGTTTTTATAGGGTACCAAGTACTGCAGCTAACCATCATACTATGAGACAGTCATTAGTTCATTCTACAAATTTATTTATTGAAGGCCCAGTATACTTGAGGCACTACAATGAATGTTGAAAATACAAACTTTGATAAGGTACAGTCTTCTTTAATCATCAGTTTTGCAATCTGACAAGAAAAATAAACATGTTAACAAGGAATAGAATATAGTATGAAACACGATATGATAATAGAAGCCCTTCAAGGAGTGCTGGGTAAGCACCTGAAACTTTCAGAAGATGCTTCATAGAAGAAGGAGCACATACTATTCCCGAAATAAAGGTAAACATTCACCAGATACCAGTCCAAGAGGAGCAAGAATGAATATGCCGGCTATTTAGGAATCTGCTGTATTAGCTTGCTAAAAGCTTGGAGAAGTGTTTAGATACTGACAAAGAAAAGGGGCATTTAGAGTGTGGTGATGAATTCCAGAGGCTGATGAGGTCAGGCACAAAAAGTGGAAAAAAATGTAAGCCTGGGACATCAGCCTAATAAGTTGATGAAAAGCTCTACTAACTTTGCTTTGAATTTAAAATCACTTTTCATTTCCACATCGAGGTCAGCAAACTAAAGCATCATTGGGATGGTGTTTTACCACATTCATCTCCTTCGAACCCAAAGGATGACCTGCTTTATATCTCACTTAGAATGTCCAGCAATGTCTGAATTACCTATTACACCATGAGAAGATGTTCTCACAAATAATATAAAGACATGTTTTCAGAGTTATTTCAAGATTTGTCATCTTAGAGAACATTACAATCTAACAAAAATCGGTGACCAGATAAAGAAGGAGAACAATCACCTAAACTTTGCAGAATATAAGCATGACAATACAGGAATTAATTCTCTATAATTTGTTTACTATTGATTAGTTACTTACAACAGCACCTGCAATACAATATTCAAGTCCTGAAATGGACAAGAATTAAGAACTTTAATTAGAAGTACTGTTGAGTCAGCACTGAACACACAGAGGCCAAGGTAAACTAATAACAGGAACCATTTATTAAGGCATAAGTCACAGGTTGACCTGCTTCCAACTAAACCCACAGCTAAGTGATGCCGCAGCTAAAATCCTGACAAAGCACGTCAAAGAACCATCGGACAGACCTAAGCAGAGCTAATTCTAAAAAAGAAGCACTTTTCAAAAGAGTATGCCCAGCATTCTTTGTAGAAATCTTTAAGACGTTATCACATAATAAGCAACTCTCAGCCCACTCTATTGGCAATTTTTAATACAAACAAAATTGTAGATAAAAGAGACAAAATGAGAACCAAAGTCTAGGGGATATTTTATTTTTTGCAGAACTATGTGAAAGAACAACCAAAAAAGAAATGCGAAGGAATAAAAAGTGGGTGGGTGGCTATAAGGAAACACAAGCAGAATGAATGACGGAGAAGAAAAATGGAAAGGAAGCAGATTTGAAATGTAATAATATTTCAGTGGTACAAATGAGGCACTGTTAGACTGTGGTGCCCTCAAGTAAATATGTTTGTTATTTACAATATTACATTTGTCAGCTCCATCAATGCTTAAAGTGAGTTTACAGTAAATGGGAAGAAATCATTTAAGAAATACTTTTTTTTTCCCTAAATAAGTTTATTTATTTATTACCTTTGTTGCTTTCTCTTTTAAAATAATATTGATAGAAGAAAGCTTGCCTATACAAGAAAGCTTTATTTGATATTGGTTTATTTTAAGTGGAGTCTGGATCATTTTGCCAGTTTCTGAATATGCTGTTAATTCACGTGGGTATGAGAAAACTAAAGCCAATCTAGATTTGCTGGTATTTAGATGACATGTCACATTATTTTTAATGTATGAAAGATCTTACATCCACAGGCCTTAGACCAGGCCTAACTCTATATATTTATTTAATTGACCCAATTTACTCATGTAAACAAGTCATTTTTCTTCTAATTTCACATCAAATTTTAGGACTTTATAGATGATCTAATATGGATCTTTCATACATAAAATTGTGAAGACTTCAGTGTTTGACTAGCCCAAGATCACCATTAATGGCAAAACATACTAGACAAAATGTACCTGGACTTGTCCAGTGTCATCATCAATATCATCTGCTATATTTTTGATTTTAACATTGCATTAAGTGAGTTAAATAAAATAAAGAAATATATGTTGTGTGCTGATTTCAGTGATGTGGTTCAGCTTCTTTTATTCACATACATTTTACCCTGAATTCTTCTAGCTTACTTCTTCCCAAAATTAAATTTGAGCAATTTTGTGAATTCCTTTTAAGAGCTTTACAAATTTTTTATTGAAGTTTTTTGCATTATATCAAATACCTTTATGTCTATGTTGTACAAATCCACCAACTACTTTATGATTGCATTTTATTTTTAAGAATATCATTTGTAAAAACATAGGTTAGTTTATTTTAAGATGTATTAAAGAAGGCCAGTCTAAAAAAAACTGAAAAAATAAAAGTCAACATTTGTTCCTTGGGATGAAAAAAAATAATACCTGGAGAAAAATCAAAAAGCCATTCAAAATCTTAGAGGGTGAGCTGTTCTAGAGGTAATTTCTGTGAATACGGTCTCCACCTACTCTGGACACTGGGCAATTATGTGAGTATTAGAAATGTGAATTTTATTTTTTATATTCATCTTTCTTGCATGTGACTCAAAACACAGAATGCGGAGCCATGTGATTGCATGTAGTTGTTTATGTACAAATGGCATTAGCCCAATTAAGCTGTATTTTTGCAAAAGTGAAAATGGTAAGCCAACATAAGAACAAAGAAAATGAATGGCACGGTATTATTTCATGTCTTACATCATACAACTAAGCAGAGTGCCATTATCTTAGCTTGATATTTCTCGTTGTTGGTTCCCAACCTGGGGGATTTCCCAGGTGAAATCTGAAACTGGTCTCTGTACATGGAGGCAAAGAGAGACCAAAGAAAGAGGCAGATCAGTCAGTTTAACAGGTGGCAGTTTTAGTAAGGAAGAGAACTTAAATACAAGGCTTTTCTTGAATGGCTGCAAGAAAAATAGATCTCTGCTCCCACCTGCCAGGATCTTAAGAGTTTGCATGACAGCTTTAACTGGATTCAGGCACATATTCACTCTACATGGTCTCAACACCTTACTCTCTCAAGGCTATGCCATCGAAATAGCTCCTAGTGTGGGAATGGCAGTAGAACACACATTCCAAGGACAAGGCAGGGGGTGAGGGACCTCCCATTACCAGGTTTCAGTTCTTGAGTCAATGTCCTCTCAATGACCTTCTCTAACACTCATAATTCCTACCCATCCCATCTTTATGTGCCACCAAGATGAATATTTTTGCAGTATGTAAAACTGGAAGAAATCAGAAGTGACTTGTTGTTACTACAATAAATGATCAATTTGTTTCAATGTTCAGATTCCAGTAATGGTATCATCAGATGTACTCAACTGGGAGAAGAAGTAAGGAGACACTGGATTCTAGTGATGAGGAACCATGATCTATAATTGTCCTGAGGACCTGAAAAATACTTAAATGTAGACTGAAGCTGTACCTTTCAGCACAGTAAAAAATCTCTGTGCTTTCAGGATACTCATGACTCTTCTTTTAAAAATGTGAAAAAAAAATTCCTTCAGAAATCTCATTTACAAAATGTACAATGATCTAAGGGTGGAACTGGCTCATATAGGTTCCCATAGACAGAATTACTAAATTAAAAAAAAAAATTGGTTAATAAATCTATTAAAGTCTTCTTCATGTTGTTGCCTGAATGATCTGTATGTGTGAGTGAGTGAGTGGTGAGTGTGTGAGTGTGTGTGTGTGTGTGTGTGTGTATTTCTTCCAATTTAGGATTGCACCAGAATACCAAGTAACATTTTTAAAAAGTTTCCCCATAATTTTCTCACATATATTTTACTAAAGGTTACATTTGGAATATGCCAACATAATGATTGCTAGTATTTTTGAGAATGTACTATGTGTTATCTACTTTCTTAAACTATATCTTAACTAGAGATCTCTTTTAAAGCAATGAGAGCTGTTGCATTATTGACTGCAAATTTAAAATGTTAAATTAGTTAAATCACCTTTTAAAATTAAAATTTTAAAACTTAAATTGACTAGCAAATACATAATATTATAAGTAAACATTTTAGGTTTGTATTTTATTTAAAATGACCATTAATGAAATTAATGGCTTTTTAAAGAAGCTTAGGTATCTGATGAAACTTTCCAAAGATATTAAAACGAATACTTTATAAAGATATATTATTTTGATTAATTTCATAAGCGTCACATAATGGTGAACAGCAAACTTACTGGGAACTTTATTTATAGAGGATAGTGGAAGTTACGTTTAACTATTGAATCAGGAACTAAGACTGAAAGATCTTTGAAAGATATTTCAAAATTCTCTTAATATATCAGATATATATTAGTTTTGTTTGACTGTAATTTTTTATAAAGTGTTTAAACCAAATGAAAAGCAGGTAGTGAAAGTTTATCAATAAATACAAGAACTATATCAATCCATAAGAGGTGAAATGGAATCTAGATAGTTAACCTTGTGCTGAGAAAGGACAATGTGATAATTATCTTATGCTTTGTGAAATGTTCTTAAAGCATGTACTACACTTGTATTACTTTTTCTATTTGTCACTTTATTGTCTCTTGACTTTTTCCCTAAATTACTTGATGTCATCTGTAGTTCTTTAGCCGGAACAATCAGGTACATGAAAACTTATGGATAACTACATTCTTCTAGAAATAACTCTGACCAAAAAAACTCACTGGATCTTTATTTATCAAATAACAAAGGCCTATTCTAAGCATTTTTTGAAGTAGAAAAATAAATCGTCCTGCCTCCAACAATACTAGATATTGCCATTACCAAGCTGACACTTCTCAAAGCTACAATTACACCACAGACTGAAAATGTACAGTGTTGTTTTCAAATGAAACCACTGTTGACATTAGGTTATGAGAAAAGAAATAAGACTTTTGAAAAGAGTCAAACTTTATCGAGAAAAATCAGAATATGTGGTTTTGCTTGAACTTTTAAAAATATAGTTATTCATATCCTACATAATAGTTACAGCAATTTGAACATATTAATAGTAAATTAATATGGGTAGATACAAAAATAAACAAGAATTAGCAAATAATCAGTCAAGAAGGAGAAAAGAGATGAAGAGATGAAGTTAATAAGCTCCAGTGTTGAAAGCATCTCTACCCAGTAAAGTCCACAGAACTACTGAGCATAGAAGTCTGTGATCTGGTCTGAGAGACTTCCACTTAGATTTGATTTTGTACTTTATTATCTATCCTGGAAAAATGACTATGGCAGCCCTGCAACAACATGGAAGCTAAGATCATTTTGAAAAGGTCTCTAGTGCTTCTATCGACATTCTTTGTACTTATATCAAAATATCATGAGCCGGTGAATTCCTTTCTGCAAGATGACCTATGTCTTTGGGATTGAGACTTAGAAGATAAAAAAGTGAAAGGCTGCAGCATCTTGTATTCTGATCTCTTTTTCTCTATCTCTCTTTCTTTTTTTTTTCCCCCTCTATGTAACTGTTTTCAGTTCTTTACTCCATTTGCCCAAGTATGGGTTCTCCATGAACCTTAAATTTCCTCTGAAAGGCATAGTAATCACTTAGAAATGTTAACTGATTCATTCTTGTTTTAAATTTCTGATAGAGAGCAAATGAAAGGGATCAGCCATGGTCCAATCAGGATGGCTGGATAAAAGGGGCAAAGGCACACAGCAGAAGCATAATTTTCAGTGGTATCAGGGAGACACAAACACTCCCAGATGGCCATCACATTGAAAAAGTGTTGGGTTGCTTAACTCACTTTCTTATTTCACCACAATATACCTTTGTTGTAATGTGACCCCGTAAGATAAACATGACAGTAATCCTCCAGTGGGCATTAAGACACAGTTTAATTTGATAGCTAGCTATTCAAAATAAGTACATCAAAATCTTAAGTCCATATTTGAATAGATGTGATAAAATCTAAAGAAAAAAAAAGAAGTTTCTGAGGCTTTTGTGAGAGCTAACAGTAGATAGAACTAAGACCTCCAGGGCATCTCTTCAGTGGGCCTAAGTAGACAGTAGAAATACCTTGCAATACATAGAAAGAAAGAGACAAACCAAAGAGTTAACAGCCATAATTTATAAACAGAAGTTCCTAGAATTTTGAGCAAGCCAACTATTTATAGGAGGACTTATAAATCAAGCATTGATTCTTTTGGCCTAATGTGATCTATTCTTAGATTTTTGGGACATTCATTGTTTATTCAAATTCCTTTTAATATAATCTTTATTACATTGCAGACTTTAAATTAAAGTAACTGTCATCTTTATTATTAAAAAATAATGCTGCTTGAATTGTTTATCTCTATACTTTCTTAATGCACACATAAATTTCTTGGGAAATTTTTATTTTATACTTCTTTGCAATTATCTTTCAATAATCTCCTACAAATTGTAGTTCATATTTTGATTTAGCAATAATTACTTGATTATCTTAAGATAACCTCAATCTAATTATTTCTTACTTATGAATTAAATAACACTATCTTGACTCAATTACCATTTGGAAATAAATCATTGACTTATATGAAAATATAATAAATGAGTCTCAATTTCTACATATTATATATATTCACTTTGATTTTTCTTTCTATAAATAAAATTCAAATTTCTTTAGACATCTAAAAATTGTTGTATATGAGTAAAGCTCTTGTAATATTATCTTGTTTTACCATTTTCCATTATATCTGTCATTTAATCTCATGTTTTCTAACAGACAAGCATAGTCACAATAACCTTCTAATATTTTCCTTTTCCTTGTATCAAAATGGAGCCAGACCTTTAGTGTTAGAGATTGTCGCAGAGGGGGAAGCAGAAGCAGCTAAAGTCAGCACATCTCCTTTGAATCTGGGAAAAATTCAACTGTGCTATATCACTGTACTTTCTCCAGAAGTACCATTTCTCCATTATTTTTAAACCATAGCTTATGTCCTTGAACTCAGCTAGAATATGTCTCTACCCCAGGCTTTCTATAGCTGACTCTATTTCCCATCCTTGCCTTGACCAGCTCCACTTTCCACTCTGCTCAAGCAAAGTTTCTACTCGATTTTCATGTCTAATTCTCATAAGAAGTCTCAGGAGTTAGCTAGTAGTTATCATCACACTTTCGTCTAGGTACTTGTTTAGTATCTGTATTTTTTACTAGAGTATAAACACTTGAAAACATGATTATGTTTTTATTCTAGGTGTCTAATACATAGTATCCAATGCAATAAACTTTGATAACTGAGGTACATATATCTTATTTATTCTTTCTTGTTTTGTAATCTTATTTTAACTTGTAAAATTAGACCAAAAATCATCTATGATCTGTTGGTAATACATTTAATTTGTTTTCAGTCTTACTGAAGACAACCATAATCTCCCATCTTTCATTTATATTTCAGTTCAAGTGAGAAATACTTTCACTTCATAAGAGAAAATCAAAGAGTAAAATGCATGAAGTTACGTGACTTTGATCACAGCTAAGAACCAAATCCGAACTTCATTTCATATCATCCAGTTTTCTGGTCGTTCTCAGTTAACCTGCTAACTCATTTGCTCTTAATGTTTTTTAAATTTGTTTAATGAAGTGTTTTTATGTATACAATACTGCTATGATTTAATTAATCTTTAATTAATTTTAATATTATTTCATGATTAATTTAGTATTTTCTATATTTACAACTTGCTATTCTCACTTATTTGTTTATTACCTCTAACCATTATTATTACAATAAAAAATAGATGTATTTTTTTACATCTATGTGCAAGAAAATACTTTTGTTTCTAATAAATATGTTTTTGCAATTGCAGTCTCATAATCAGTTCTTTCTTTATGCCTGAATTTCCACTTGGAGTAGAACAATAGAAATAAGTAATTCATATATTTTTAAAGTAAATTATTTAATATATAGTCTCCATACTGGCATTCTAAAAATATTAAAATATTTGGACATTGTATAATTTATACGATTTATCAGAATTCTTAAAATTTGAAGGACATTTAGAATCATAGAAATTATAGTATATCGTCTAGCTACTGTCTCTTTAAGCTTGTATAGATTTTTAAGTTATTGACCTCTGTTCTCCTCTTGGCCCTCATCTCAATTTAATAGCAGCTACCTTGGAATCATCTCAAAAGGTTTACCTGAGAAATCAATGCCCTTAATCCCACTTTGACTAGTCTGTTCACAGTCTTTATTAAGTGGAACACCAATAGCATCCTGCTAAATCTGCAGTTTCACAACAATACTTTTAATTGCTTCAGTTTGGGGTACAGAATTCGTTGATAGTTAAAGTGTTTCATATGATGATGCCCTCAGTCAATTCCAATTGCTGACCACAGGCATAGAGTTTCTGACTTAGACTCTATACTCGTCAATCTTGGTTTATAAATGGGCTCTCTCAAGACAAAGGACATCTTTCTCCTAGAACTTGGCTAACAGTGGTAAGAAGGAATCAGCACACACTTTTTTTTTTTAAGTTTTGCTACTATTTTCAATATAATTAGCATGAAGTCTGTCCCTGCTTTTTCTCAAGCTTCATATTTCTTGATATATCTAGCCACAATGCTAGGGAATCTATTTTCATCCAGTAAAGTTCTTAGCTTAAAACCAGTGCATCTATTATTAAACAAAAAAATATTGAGGGAAAATGTACAATGACTATTACAACAGATAAGATTTTCAACTGAATAAAACATGCAAATTAAAATCTTAAAATAATTAAAATTCATATACCTTTTGAAAATTCTCTTCACAAAACCTATAGAAATAAGTAAGTTTAAAAATTATACAGCTATGCATGATAAAGATATATAGATATAGATGGATAAAAGCAATGACATAAATAAAAATAGACAATAAAATTTAAAATAAAGCAGATATATTCTTTCTCTTTTTCTCTCTTTTCTCTCATGCATAGATACCCTCTCAATTTAGCTATTAATCCTTGAGATTATCTTATAATGCCTTAAAAGATATTTGAGAATAGTAATATATTTTTACTTTTCAGATATTTTATAAAATTGTCTCTACATTTTTCAACATTCAGACTCCTAGTGAGAAGTCTTGCATAATATGTCTGCCATTCAAAAAGAAACTAATTTTTGGATTGTGATGGTGGATGGATGCCATGAAAGCAAAAGCAGGAACACAGCAACTAATTAGAGAAATTAGATCCTGTGTGCTGCCCGAATATCAAAAGAGAAGTTTTTGCTGCATATAATTTAATTTAAAGAGACAACAAAGTAATTTATGCATTTCTGTTTTCTAAAATAGAGTTTGTATGTTCAATTATCCTCAAGCTTCAGTCCTTTTAGCCAATTTGTGTCAGAAACCATATGAACCCATCAAGAACATGTATAAAATGGGAGAACATCTCAACGTGTTCCAAAATAGAAAATGCACAAAAAATTACAAATAACAGTTGTTTCCTTACCATAGAATTCAAAGACTATCTAGGAAGGCAAGATACAGAATTCATCAGCAATAAGACAATATAAATAAAAACCTAATATGTATTAAAACAACAAAAAAAGATAAAGTTTATTTTATTCTAAATTTAAAACCAAAATAACTAATTGGTTTAAGATATTTTTGTTATCTTCTTGAGAAACCAGTCTAAACATTTTCTACATTTTGTTTACAAAAATAGTGCAATAAATTTTAATTCTGACTTAAATAGATGAATATATAGTATATAGGTGAATTTGTATTTATTTATAATTAAAGGAATTATGGTTACTAAAAAGTAAGCTAAAGTTTAAACTTCTTTTAAATGCTTCTGTATGTTAGCCCAAATTTAAATTTATTTGAAAAACAGGATATTTTCCAATAGCTCAGTTGTTTCTATATCTCTTTATCTCACTGAATTTTAAGGAATTGTAATGACTGGTGAGACAAAGCTGTGAATTAGTGGTGTATATCTGACTAGAGAGTTTATGCAAACACACAACAACAACAAAAAGAGAAAGTGAAAACAGTCATTTCATCTCGCCTGATAAAATTTCTGTTACCAAAACTGGAGCCCTCCAACTCTACTCACAGGCTGTGTAATATCTGCAAAGGAAGAGTAAAGTATGATTTATGCAATCTTTAATTACAGTTTTGGCCTTATGAGAATAAGTAAATATATGTAAATATATATCTCAATCTTTATTCAGAGAAGACACTTTTATAATTATTAAGTGGAATAAGTATTGCCTATATTATCACTATCCTCTTTCCCACACAGAAAAAAAATGAAAATTTCATATTCCTATCTTTTCCTTGAAAATACTTGACTATTCATAATTTACAAGAACAATTGCATTGTAAAAATCCTATGCTCTAGACATATCATACTCAATCTGCTCAAGACTAAACACAACACCTTTCCTCATAACTAAAATAAAAAAAAATCATTAGATTCATTCTGTATTTTTAATACTCTATCACTATCTCAATTCAAAAAATTTTCCATGATAGACAAAGCTCTTAACCTAAAAATAAGCATGGGAATTAGTATTATTTCTGTGAGAACTTGTTTCAAAGAAAACACAGACGTAATACACAATCTTACGTATTTGTTTGGATACTTATTTGACATTGTGCCTATAAAATACGTAAGGGCAGAGCCTGTGTAAGAATACGCCTGTGTGTCTGCCTGTTGTATATGTAAAAGTTTCTTCAAATTTCTTTCTCCAGAGTCTTATAAATTGATAATATATCTCATGTATCTCAGTTTCAGATCTCAGACTTATCTGTCTTCATTTTTTCTATCCTCAAGACAAACTTCTCTCCCAATATCTAAACATTTGCCAATTTCTACAAATTTTTTCTTTATCATGTCTTGAAAACTTGTTTTCAATATACAATAGATCTGTACCAAACTGAGAATTCATTTCCTTTTCTGTCCTTATTGCCTCAAAAATCTCTTAGTTTTTCTGTCAGTTGTTTAGCTATCCCTTTTTTTTTTTTTTTTTTGCACACAGTGGAGTCTTGTTGAATGTATCACTCCCTTGTTCAAAATATGTTATAGGTTACCCATTAAATATAAAAGTATTTCTCTGTATGTCAATAGATACACTTTATTGTATACTATTATTGATAGTAGGTAGTGCTATGGTACTTACTACTGCAAAGACACACACACACACACACACACATGCACATTCTCAAACATTTTAGACAAAACATATTATTTTATTCAAGATCCCCTGAAATTATTTCACAGGCCTTTTATTTTAAATTTATTTCTCTAAGTATTCACATCAGTTAAATATCTACATGGCATTCACGAACACATAAATTCTCCTATTTAGTATGAATGTTATGATTATTACCTCAACTTTTATTTTAATTGACTCTGACTCTAAATCTCATTGGATTATGATTATAATCTCATAACAGTTTTATATTGCCTGATATTATTATTATTATTTGTATTTTAATGTTATGTGCTTATGAGAGTGAATACTTCTGGAGAGTCACTTTGTTTTGTTTCTTGTTTTGTTGTTTTAATTCTGTTACCGAACAAATATTTCACAAAACCAGTTTTAGATTGGTTTAACTGGTTTAAATTACACATGCATATGAAAATATATAGATTGACCATTAGAATAATTTATAATAATTATAAAAAGCAAATTTTTTTAAAATGAAGAATTTTAAAGAGAACACTAGAGGGAAAAATACACAAATACAAAATAAAACAAAACAATCACAAAACCAGTTAGAACAATAATAAGATGGTAAAAAATATATCAAAATATATTAGTAATTAAAATAAATAATAATATACCTATATAAACAGTAAAAAACAAAATTGTTAGAGTTAATTAATAATCAAAATCCACACATGTTATTTTATTACAAGAAAGATATAAAATCATAGAAGTATGAAAGGAGTTTAATAAAAGGAAAATCTATGTCAGGTTAAAACTAACAGAAAGAAGTCCAGCCTATTTGAAAAGCATACAATAACTTTATGTTTAAAAAAGAGCATTTGTAAATTTTAAAAGGATAATTTTATAGTAAAGGCGTAAATCAAAAGGAAAATATATTTGTAAATATGTATATTCTCAATATTATATATGCAAATATATGACAAGAAATTTCAGAAATGAGTATTAAACTGTTTTCATGTAGAGATATTGACAAATATTTCCACTATTTAATAAGTAAAACATTCATAAACTCATAAAATATGATATTCTATAATACAACTGATGAATTACATATAATGAATATATTTTTTAATTTTAACTGGTTTGTATCTTATATTTACAGTGTTTCTTATTGACAGCATATACTTGGGTCCTTTTTTAATCCATTCCATCATTTTCTAACTTTTAACTGGGGTGTTTAGATCTTTTTTATTTGACGTAATTGTTTATACAGTCAGTTTAATTTTATTTCTATAATTTTGTTCCATCTGTTAATTATTTCCATTTTTTTTTCTCTTTTTTTGGGGGGGTTTAGTATATTTTAATGATTCCACTTATCTCATTTTTTTTGGCTTCTTATCAATAACTTTCTGTTTTGTTATTTTAATGGCTGTTTTGGAATTTAGAGTATCCTTAGTGTATCATAGTGTCCCTTAAAATAATATATTACTGTAAACATACTACAAAACCTTGAGAGTAGCTTATTTCTTCTTTCTTATTATGCAATGTTTTCTTATATTTTGCTTCTATTTATGGTATAAATCCTACAACACATTGTTATTCATTTTGTTTTAATTACTCTTCAAAGTGATTTTAAAAAGAAATTTTTTAAATTATCTGCACCTTGACTATTTTCGTTTTTTAAAAATACTTTCTATAGACCAGTGTTTCAATTTGTCATTATTTTCCTTCTGATTAAAGGGATTTTTATAACATTGTTTTATAGTGACGGTGGTAGTGATGCTGATAATATATCCTTGCCAATATTTATACTTCTCGGGTCTTTGGCTTTATTTTTAAAATAAATTTTGCTGAAGTAACTTTCTAGGTTGATAACTTTTTTTCAGTACTTTTAAGGTGCCTCTTTCTTCTGTTTTGAAT
This sequence comes from Rousettus aegyptiacus, assembly GCF_014176215.1. NCBI lineage: Eukaryota > Metazoa > Chordata > Mammalia > Chiroptera > Pteropodidae > Rousettus > Rousettus aegyptiacus. Next base: position 16,997,446 of record NW_023416285.1, read on the forward strand.
TATTATTGATAATAAACTACTTTCAGTTTTATTTTTATTTCTATGTGTATACTTTCTTTTTTTTTCAGAGCTTTCATGATGTCTCTTTTGTCACTGGTTTTAAGTAATATGATTATCATGTCCTTTCATGTAGTTTTCTTCTTCTTTATTATGTTTAGGTTCATTAAACTTCTTAGACCTTTGGGTTTATAATTTTTATCAAATTTGGAAAATATCAGCCAAATTTTCTTTGGTGCTTCTACTTCCTCTAATATTTGAGTTATACCTTTATTAGACCACTTGATGTCTCATAATTCACTGATGCTTTGTTTATTTTTTCCCAGGCTTTTTAAAATCTGTATTTCATTTTCTACAGTTTATTATGATAAATTTAAATTAAATACTTGTTTTGTTGCATAATTTCTCTTAATATAATACAGTGTGTATTTTATTTTAGATGTTAGATTTTCATCTCTAGAGGTTCACTTTGGGTCTCCTCATATCTTTTATTACTCTTGGTATCATCTTCACATGTTACTTTTTCGAATTATAATGTATATTTTTCATTTGACATGTATGATTTCTTGTCCTCGTATATCAATTTTATCATCCGAACTTTTTTGCAATCTGTTTCAATTGATTGATTTTTCTTCTTTTACGTACTTGATTTTTCTCCTTTGTATGCCTAATGCTTTTTATTTTATTTTATTTTTTAAAAATTCCAAACATTACAGGATTGATTGCTGGAATTTTTACATTCTTATAAATATTTCTGGGCTTTACTCTGTAGTATAGTTGAGCAATTGGAAAAAATTTAATATTTTGAGGATTGCTTTTAAGCTTTCCTAGGAAAATCTACACAACTTTTTATCTAGAGCTAAATGGCTTTCCTCTAGTATAATAATCTTTTATGGACTTTAGTTGAAACATTGTGTGTTAGGATATCTTTCTATCTTGACTGGTGGGAGTGTGAATGATCCTTGCCCATGCATCATTTCCAGATATTATTCTACTCGATCTTTTCCCTGATTTAGTTTTCTCATAAGCATGTACTAATGAGCACTTAGCTGTAGACTTGAGGATAACACTGCATATCTCTTCATCTCCCTCCCAGATATGGAAACAAATATGAGTTTCTATCTCTTACTCCCTTGATTCCTTGGCATTCACGTACATACACCAAAATAAAATAAATTAAAAAAAAAAAAGCTGAGTTTTTGTTTTACTTAAACAAGACAGGCAAACTGGCATCTCATTCCGTGCAACTTCTGAAATATTCTGTTGCTAATGAAATCGAATGCCACCCTGGTTGCCTTCTAAAACCCCCAATCTGGAAATACCTAGTTCACCCAATAATGACAAGGCAGCAAATATGAACACTCGAACTTAGCATCAAGAAATGAAAAAATATCCGAAACTGGTACAGGACTCTAATGAACTGCAAAACTCAGTGCTGACACAGATGCTACCAGAATTAGAAACTAGATAGCTCTTATTTCTGTTTCAGAAAAGAAAATATGCTGAACACTGCCTGCAACTAACTATGCTTTACTTCTCAATGTTCTCTATAACACATAGAAAATGTATCAATTGCCAATAATCATACAATGTGATAATGATTTTGAGGTAAGTGTTTGCTCACGTTAGTGTTTTCTAAATGGATTTTAATGTTTACATTTTGTTTACATGAATCACAGGACTGACTGTACCATCACATACATAGTTCAAACCACGGTCAAGAGAAAGAGAATTACACAAAGGTCATTGAGGGTCATTGTAAAATAATTTCCTTTGGAAGTTTGTATTACATTTTTCCAAAGGATGTGTTGGAATTTATACAGCCTCAAAACCAAAGATGTTTAATCTACATAAAAAGATATGCCTTTTTCAGCATCCCTTAAGAAGTTTGTATAATATTAAACTTTTAATGAGATGAGAAGAATAAAGCTAGTTTAAAAGATATATGACTATCATCATAAAACAGTTTGTAGTTTGTAGAACAGAAAACAATTCAGTATTTAATTGATTTCTCCTTCTTTTAATCATATAAATCATTTTATATTTATAAAATGACACTATATGCTTTTTCTTTAAATGTTACACAATAATTGAAGACATTTTTTTAAAAGTACATTTCATAATATTAAAATTGAAAATCTATTGTCAATATACAAAAAGAAATGAAGTAATGTGTGTTGTTTGTATTCATGGTGCAACTTTAAATAAAATTCCTTTCTCAAGAAATCTTAGAGCACCATGATTATGTTGTAAAATGATCAAATGACTTAGGTATTAGCTAATTATCTTAAGAATCAGGTTTGTTTATAAAACATTCATTCTATTAAACACATGTTCTAATCCACATCCCTGGACTTCAAGCTACTTAACGTAAATTTTCAAGAAACAGTCTTCTTGACAACATCATCATGCTTTCCTTCTATAATCACTTTTTTTCCTAAAAAAAATCTGCAGGATATAAGTAGGTTCATATTTTCTACATCTTAATATATTATTAATATTGTTAATCAACCCTAAATATTAGAAATATCACAGTGAAAAATAGTTGTGTGCTTCTGTTAAAGACCTTTATTGAGATTTAAATGTTTATATGCATTTATTTACATTTTATAATTTCTTTCTTGCATATTCTTTGCTTTTGTTTTTATTTTTTTTAGATTCTGTTCAAAACCTTTCCCATTTTTTTCTACTTGACCATTATTTATTTAATAAATTTTTAGATTTTACTATGTTAATATACTAATCCATTGTCTTTAACGTGTGTATCATCTATCTTCTTTGGTAGCAGTCTGAGTTTTCTCATGACTTCTTATGCATAAATATTCACATTTTTCATATGGTTGTAGTTTCTCTCTTGTGTCTTTTAAAATTTCTCTAACAGTGTTATCCTTAGAAAGTCAGATAAATACTTGTTTATATTTTACTATATTTTCTTTAGACTGGCATTGAACTTCATCAAACTCATATTTTGTCATATGATCCTAAGAAAAAAGTCTTTCCTTTATTTTATTTTTAAATGTTTTACTAGAAATTTTATTGAATAAATCTCACTTCATTAGTGATTTTTCTGTAAAGCACATAATTAATATATTTTTGTAAACAAATCTTCATTGTTGTTATTTTTGTAGTGAGTCAAATTAGTACTAATCAGCGGGTTCTAAATTTTCTTATTTCTTTATTAAGGGTAATTAAATTATTCATTTTAAAGTTCTGAATAACACCTACTGTGATAACAGAGATAGAAAGCGTGACCAAGACGTTGCTACTGAGGGCTTCAGTTTGCCTGCAGCAACATTTCATGTGTATATGAAGCAAGAAAGCACTTTAAAATCATGTTTCAGTTGCAAAAAAATATATGTTTCAAAAATTGTACTGTTTGTTGTTTCAGAAATACACTCTATGATTCTATGTTCTTTACTTCTTTCATATATAAGATTGCAAAAAAACTAATAAGGAAATATCAAAAAATGACTAAGAGCTTCTATCTGATTGAGAACAGATACAGAAAACACTTTCTTGATAGCCATTAGCACAGAGAAAAACTATTTGCAAACATTTATTTTGTATCAAATTTCAAAATTCTAAAATCAAAAAGTTCTATAAAAGGATTTAGATTCAATATTATTATTCATTATAACTAATGATAACTATGGATTTCTAGTCTTCTGTTAGTTATCAGGAACTTCGCTCTCACAACAATCCCATGAAATTAGTATATTTTATGCCACAGAAAACTAATTCTCAGAGTTGAAGTAACTTGTCAAGGAAACAGAGTAATGACTCTTTTCAAAACCAATGCTTTCGACATCTCAGCGATGACCCTCATCACCTTCTTACACTGAGTCACTTATATTAAACCTCATTAGCGATGAAGAATATTCTATAAGGACGAGTCTAAACTAATTTTAGGTAAGGCTTTTTAAAAATGTGTCAAATGTTACCCAGAAATTGATTTCCCATTTTAAATCCTACCAAAAGTTTTTGGGGTTTCATTTTCCTATAAGAAAATGATACCTGAATAAATTTACACACACACACACACACACACACACATGCACGCACACGGAGGCAAATAATACCCATCGTTGGTATGACTGTATACCTTAGCAGACAAAGCAAATCATTTATTAGAGTAAAGGAGGTGCCATGAATAATTACGCTGGGGCAGCAGGTATGAACCAAGATTGTCTAGGACATAATGGGACAATACGCTCACTCTACTCATATTCCTCAATTGTAATTTGAAAAAGAGAAAGAATGCTACAATTTTTACATAAAGTAAATAATGAAATAAATATGTTAGTCCAAAAAGACACTTTTCATAGCCTACAATAGATCAGAGACAGGTGGGGATTTTGCAGAAAGCAGTTTTACTGGATGCAGTTTTTTTTTTTTATAAAGTGATGAAAATAAAAATACCATGTATAAGAATATATGAGATAGCATATGTGGAATAAAGTAGCAAGCTGAGGATATTTTCAAATCTTTAAATCTTCATATTCATAGAAATAAAAGATGAAAGAATTTCAATTAAATATCCAAATGAAAGATTAGAAAAAAGAAAATAAAAGATAATAGTTAATAAACAAACTAATAGATAAGAAAGATTTCAAGAAAAAAATATATAAACTGACAAACCACTTATGGTAAGAAGCCTCTCAAATGTCCCCAGTAGTCCTCACCTTCTGGTATTCGCATTCTTATACACATAGGCTAGATTTAGCAAGTCATTTCTAATGAATGTAGCAGAGGAGATAAGATGCCATTTCTGAGTTTTGAGAATCACTGTGTCTTTAGTTTGGGGCACAATCTTTCCTGATATCTTGGATCACTTGTTCTGAGTGAAGCCAGCTGCCCCACGGGGAGCTGCCCTGTGGAGAAGCCCACTGGATAAACTGAGAAAAGCTACCGGCCAATTCCTAGGGAAGAACTGAATCCTGCCACCAACCATATGATACACTTGAAAGCAGATCCTTGTGTAGTAGTCAAGCCTCTGATGAGACTGCAAATATCTTCATTCCAATCTCATGAGACATTTTGTGCCAGAAGCACCTACGCTTGGGTGATTTCTGATCATAAATGTTGTGAAATAATGTTTGTTGTTTTAAGTTGTCACATTTTGGATATAATCAATTATCAATATATAACTAATACTCTACTAGCTAATCAAACTAAGAATAAAAAAAAGATAAAGCAAAAACATACAAAGTATGCCAAGGGGACTATAACTAATGAGAGAGGTAAACAATAATTAAAAAGCAAATTAGTGATTACTGAGACCTTTTTTTCAGGAGGAGGCAAGATATGCTAGCGGCGCCAATGTTTGCTTCACTGTAAAGGAAAACTTACTTTTAAAAGCAGATACTAGGCACTACCGCCGTCACTAAATTATCAAGCCTGGCATTACTAGTGGTGGAACAACGTGGCATATGCCTCTTGATAAATAGTAGCATAAAGTACACACCACCACCCACGATGTATTTTTGTCACACGTGTTTTGCCTCAATCTTATAAGATTTAGACCAAATTCTACATCAGAAAAAGCACAGAGTATAGAGAGATGATTGACACAGGCTACTTCCTCTCTGCCCACCCCCAGCCACCAAAGAGTACATGCTGAACACAATTTAACCTCTGGTCTGGTAAATATCTTTCTTTTTTTTTTTTTCCTGCAATAGGATGACATTCTGCAGAAGATGAAATCAAGAATAACTACTACATACCCTACTTCCTCAGTTTCTATTAAACTATACTATGGTTTTTATTACCAACACTAAATATTAGTTTTCAGGTATCACATTTTATCTTAGATAACTTCTTTAGAGGCTGACTTTTGACTTTTGACTTATTTTTGAACTTTGGTGGATTTGAGGTCAGTGGGGGTAATATTTTTTCTATTAAGTTTTTGGGTTTTTACATCCTGATGATAAACTAGCACGGCTTCTAAAATTCTGAACAAGGTTTATCATTTGCAATGAGATACAGCTCAGGTCATGATTCATAGGAGACACCCTGGTTATCATCCAGAAATTCATAGTTCTTTCTGCCACAGTGGAGTTTATGAAATTGGGAAGTTATGTTTTGATTTGTTTTATTCTAACTTGTTAAATTCTAATATAAAAATTTTGATCCTTTTACTTATAACATGTTTTCATTTTTGGACTATGTAATGGACTGAATTGTGTTCCCTCAAATTTTATGTCAAAGCCCTAACCCCCAGTGTGACTGTGTTTGGAGCTAAGGCCCTAGGGTAGGTAATTAAGTTAAATGAGGTCATAAAAGTGGGACCCTAATTCAACATGACTGGTGTCCTTATAAGAAAGGGAAGAGACACCAGAGTTGGGTGCAGAGAAAAGGCCATGTGAGGACGTGGCAGAATGGCCTTTATCTGTAAGCCAAGAGAAGTGACCTCAAGAGAAATCAAACTTGCTGACATCTTGGTCTTAAATTTCTAGCCACCAGAACTGAGAAAATAAATTTCTGTTGTTTAAGCCACCCCTTCTGTGGTATTTGTTGAGGCAGTCCTAGCAGACCAATACAGACTATGATTTTTAAATTTTCCCTAGGAATCTGATATTGAGGAGGATTTATATTGGAATCAGGGATCCTTAGTCATATCAGAGTATCTTTATATTGTCATTCAACCTAATTGCATAGCCTCTGAAGATCTACATCAGGGCAATCTAACAAGGTACGATTTAGTATAGGACATAACAAGCCAACAAATTTTCAGATCCAACTTTAGAGGATTTGGGGAGCACAAATTTACCCTAACAACCTTCTAGACATATGGGAGCAGCTGTTGGCAGTGTGCGTGCGGCCCCAGGAAGGTGGAAGAACTATTCCGAAAAAAATACTTAGCTCCTTCCCCGATAGCAGTATCCACAACTTTGGTTTATCAGAATTCTGATACTCAAATCAGATTGATGAAGGGACAAAAACCAGTGTGACATTATTGGTAAAAAACTTCCTTTCCTTGGCCTTAGATTTCCATGTGGAAGGTGGTCTGTCACAGTTACACTATTATAGCATTTCCACCTCTCCATTGACTTCTCTTCAGGAAAACATGGGGGGGGGGTGATTGCTATGCTTTGGACTAATGTCCGGGTGAGCCTGGCTCATCTTTGATATTAGCTTACCTGCATACGGTAAGCATCTATCCTTCTGTCCCCCATGCTCTACGTGTTATACACATTACCTGACAGGGCAGCCTCTGTGATCTAGCTCAGCTTGTGTCTGACTGGACAAGTCTGTCTATTTCTGTGGTGCAATATTAGCAGCCCAGGTGGTTATACCCAAGTCAGGCTAGTTTGCATAACTTCGCTTGAGGGAAAAAAAGGTGATAATCGCACTTTCATTGGCTGACTGAAGCTTACCTAGCAATGGTTTCCAATTTGAATGGGAAAGATGGTCACATTAACATAATTACTCACTTATAATCTTTCAAAAATCTGAATTAATGTGCTCCCCAATAAAGTGTATGTCCCATGGGAGTGTAGGAGAATCAAAAGTGGAGTATAAAAATATTAGAATTTCTTTTATTTTTATCTAAAAATATGAGAAATATGAAAAATAAGCATTGTTATATGAATACTTAATACAAGGAAGTTGTTCACTGGATATTTCTATATAAGTACAACTACTATATGCCAGGCACACTTAGGTTCCGGGAGCCAGTAATGAAGGGGACAAAGATCTAACACACAATATAATTGCTTTCTGTCAAGGTTTCACAATATGAGAAAGCAAATAAATGAATCTGTAATTTAAATTTAGGCAGTGATAGGTGCAATAAAATATCATGGGGGGAAAGAAAGTAGATAGAAGTGATGAGGTATAAGAAAGATGCTACTTAGGTCAGGTGAGCTAAATGTAATGTTTTAGCAGAGGTTACAAGGAGGTGAAAAGGTAACCCCTGAGGAGAGGTCCTATGACATGAAAAGTCATAGCATATCTGAGAAAAAAAAATTCAGAACATACAGGGAGGAGTGAGGGGCGTGAGGCAAGAGGAGGTAGAAGTAAGGAGAGGAGCCAGCTCATGACAGGTTTTCTGGCATGGCCAGGAATTTGGATATTAGTCAAAGTGTGATAGGCTGTTGAAGGATTCTGAATTGGTGAGGTAATGGCACAGTCTGATATGCCTTTTTAAATTATCTTTCTGGCTTCTGTATGGAGAAACCTAAAAATATATTGGGAAATGTACTCATTTTTTTTTTTTTTTTTTTATGGAAGCGTGTTAAAAAATTTTTGAAGGCCATTGATCCTAAACATAAATTAATGTTTTCGGTTTTCTACACCTGTTCTTAAGAAAAGTGGAACAAGATTCTTAAAAATGATATAATAGAACTAATATAAAAATAATATCAATAGAAGTACCATGGGCTTTAGGGTAGAACATCTTATATATTAATTCCAACTAAGTCTGCCTAATTGTGTAACCTCAGGTAAGTTCTGTGAGTTATTGCAGACTCTATTTCCTTGCCTGCAAAATTGCAATAATAATTTTCATCTTGATTGTTTCTACATGGATTACAGCTATGCTTATTGCATCTTGTCCAGAGCAGGAAATCAATAAATGTTATTTCTCATCGTTATTTACAGTCAGATATGTTGGACAACCAGAATTGAAATCACAAAAAACCATGAACTTAATTTTGTAGAATTCCGTTGAGAATATTCAGAGCTCCAGATTCCCCAACTGGTTAATAATATAAGAAGGGCAGAGGATAAACTGTTCGAAGCAAAACGCTTATTGACATAGACGTGAGAAATAGTCAGACCAAGGATAAAGTAACAGAGACGACAGCCATATGGTCATTAATACATAAGGTTTCCCACCTGTCACTTCCTCTATTCGAAAAATCTGTCATCTCATTTCCAGGAGAGGTCTATTGAGACAATAAGTACCTCTCCCACTCCTGCAGCAGATTAATAAATAATTTTATCAGACCATTCAGGATAAGTGAAATCCAAAATTACTTTCAAGTGAAGTAGCCATTTAATTGAGGCAAAATTGTTTGGTTTTGCTCCAATTATCCAGTTAATTGCCTTTTATTTTGCACTTTACTTTTCATGTGTTGACATCAACTCAGCTTTGTAATCCAGTGTTTTGTTCCTTTTTACTCTCTTTTGTGTACAAGTTGGAAGATACAATCTCATTCCTCTGTAACTTTGTTCTTTTCCATGTCATTGATTTTTTCCCTGTGGGTCTAATCAAGCTTAAGCTTGCTTATGTTCATTTGTTTTCTGTTTGTCACAGCAACCCTGATGATGTACTCTTGTTTCTGAGAATAGTGGATTTACTAGAGACTTATTGTTGCAGAATGAAGGAAAGAAGCAAGGCATATGGAAGAGAAAGGTGGGGGTTGGAGGGTCCTTCAAACAGAGCAGAATGTCCTTTAATCAGTTGGAAAGAGAGTGGACATTAGGCAATATATATTTTTTTCAAACACAGAAAAGAAAATGAAAGTATAGGAGAAAAGAAAGTAAAAACAGGTGAACCATAAACAATAGATAAATTTTGGATTTGAGGTAAATTTCAAAGTATGCCTCACAATCACATATATCATTCTTTAAGCAATAACCACAGTAATCAGATAATTTCTAAAATTTCACACAAATTTGCCATGTCTAATGATATCAGTAAATCTTTTTCTATCTGTGTGTGTGTGTGTGTGTGTGTGTGTATGTAACCCACAGAGAAATACATCTAAAAATATATTTGTCATGACTTGACATGGTTAAATAAAAATTCGATCATATGATTCATTATATGTGAAACATGATCTAAATGAACATTACTAATAAGTATTCATTTCCTGAAGTATGTTCTGTTGAACTTCTGTACCCAAAATGGCTACATAAAATGTTCTCTGTGATCAACTGAACTTGAAAAATATCTGTCCAGTCATTTGCTTTAAGCATTTTTTTCATATATTCTCTATAGACATCAGTAAGAACTGATGTCTTTGAAATTTTACATTTATTAGTCACAGAAACTAATACAGAGAAAAGCCATTTTTAACAAGTGGCATCATGATACATTTGATACATTATTACCTTTTCGGGGAGATAGAGTGGTGGTGTGGGGCATGGATTTATTGAACACGTGTATTTTTCCAAATGTTTGCCAGTCTTGTAGCTCTTGGCAGCCCTAAAGCTCCCAATCTAGTCGAGAAAACCATTCTTTATCAATAATTAAGAAATAATGTGATAATGATTAGCTCCAATGGGGAAATTAAGGAGGAGCGAGTAGGTGGCAAGATGGCGGTAAGGGGTAATTCACTTAATAGATGAAATAATTGTGTTGGTATAAAAATATCGATTATTATGAAGTGAATGTAGCTGATATTGAAATGGTACCTATGTTTTCTTCTACAAACACAAACTGGCAGATTTTCTACCATCTCAAAAGGAACTAAAGCACAGTGGAGTCATCCTGCTCCTCTTACTGTAATAAGAGATTTGAATCTCTGCGTGGATTTAGAGTTCTTAGGCATTGACAACCTCAATGGCTGAAGGACCCAAATCAATCGTGCTGCGACCCACTGGAATTTCACTTTCCAGTCTAAAGAAAAGGCACAGTTGATCTCATTATAGTGGCTTGCTAGAGAAAGAAGCTGAATTGTGAAATAAACTCATGATGACTATGAGAGATTTGCATCATAAAAACACCCTCATCACTGGGCTTGTCATTATTCATACTGGCAGAGAAAACAAGAGCTGAATGTCTCTGAACAATAAACTCCTGATTTACCTTCATTTCAATAGGAATTTGTGCTATGTCCTAAATTAGAAAAAAGTCAGGAATAAATTTTAATAGAAATCATTTATATTGGAAGTTATGTTGAGCTTTAATTTTTTCAGCAGTGTTTATATGATCTTGTATGAATATATTTCCACATATATATATAGCCACATACTTCCTTTACTTATTTACCCAATACCTCCAAATATAATTTTTAAGGAGTCCCATTATTTTCTCTTCTTTACTATTCTTAACTCTAGTATTTCAAACAAACAAACAAACAAACAATAAATAAATAAATGAAATTAAAGTAGTTAATCATTGTTTTTGAAAAGAGTATTTTCCTTACATTTCAAATGCTGTAGGACATGGGCCACCTAATGTGGTTATCGTGTCTTTTACTGATAGCCAAATAAACAGACTACACAACTATTGAAACTAACTCATGCAAAATGTATTATTTCTATAATATCTTTGCACTTATGTGGTATATTTGCAATAAAGAAATCTTTTTAAAATGTTTATATCAGAATCCACTTCTATTCCCTGATTATTCCTTTCTGGAATTCTTCATTCAGAGACTGCATACATAAACAGTCCAGGCTCTGCACATATAAAAGACACAGTGATCAATTATGGAAAAAGAAAGTATCTGATGAGATGCAAGGTCACTGTAATTTGCTAGTGACTGCCTTGAATGAATGTGACCACATGACAGGTGACTTCTAAAAGTTGCATTTTCCTAAATGTCAAGAATTTTTTTCCCCTTAGGAAAATCTGGCAGTTGGTCTTTGTGATCACATTTCTATTAAATTCCATGTTTCACTTGACCACATTTGTTCATTAGAGCAGGTTGCAAACTCTGTTACAACCCTTCACTCTTTGACGATATTTTTATTCAGGTAAACTTTTTATCGTCTTTTTTCAGTGCATTTGCTTCTTGTGGAAAACATTAGAACAAGGACTTGCTCATTTCTATGTGCGTATGAAATCAGTGTGTCGTTATGTAACATAATTTGGTATTGCAGCAATAGGCAAGAGGTAAAGGAGAGCCACCGTAGGTGTGTTTAGAACTCATTCCAGTGAAAGAATCACAGAACTTTCAACAGGATAAAATGAAACAGGCTGTCATGGACTAAAAGTGAGACTTGGGCTTACAAAAGAGAGAATAGTTAGGTACCTATCTTGAAATAATAGAAATAGAATGAATACAATATACAAAATATTTGCCCTACTGCAACATGGGGATATTACAGAATAGTTTCCACTATTTTCAATTTTCTTTTGCCGTTGGGTAAAGATTAGAGTCTCTATAGATATACAGGTACTGACTTTTGAAAGTTCATGCATTAAGCAATTAGCCAATAAAAAGACACCTTATTGAGTTTATCATTAAAGCGATTCCATAATCGAAGCTAAATGAAGAGCAATCTCCTAGAAGATCAGGCACAGGTGGAGAGAACATTATGGAGTATTCTTTAGAGAAATGGTACTTATGTCTTGGTCATGCTGGGGCAGAATGAGGCTCTGGGCACTTGTGCAAGCTGGGAGTGAAGCCCACTCTCACTGAGAGAGAAGAAAAGGAAAAAGGTGGTTGGAAACACTTTTCTATTTCATTTAATAAATACAAAACTCGCTGAAATATTGACCGTATTCCTGAAACAAAATTTTTCTTTCCTTTTCTTTTTCTTTTTAGTCTCAGCAATGCTCCAGTACAAAGCTTTGAAATTGCTTTGTAAAACTATTTGGTGCTATTACACCAAGAATAGCAAGGCCGTTCACTGAATCTGGTTGTAAAAATATAATATTCTGAAGAGCCCAAGACACACTACTTATTTTAAGGCAGTGTAAGGGAAATCTTCAGATTATGTTTTAATATTAAAATGCAAACAAGTCTGATCACCAATTCCAGTCATAAATGATTCCTTGAGGAAGAGAGAGGATATTCTGCCCAGGTATCACTCACTCAATTTGCATGAGAAAAGGCTTCTTTCATTTCAAATTTTACTATCGTTTTAAAATTGTGAATCAGTCTCTCTTCTCTTCCTCCACTATTGATACATCATCATTTAAGTGTGATGTTCCTTTAATTACTTTCTATCTGTTCCTTGCACCTAAACAATTTCACAGTCTGTGCCTAAATGGATTTGAGATTAAGGAGCAGTGGAGGGAAGAATCTGGGAAGGAAGAAACAGTTTCTTTTCCATGGTGCCACCTATTTTTTCCCCTTTACATTGATTCATGTATCAATGGGTACAATTATTCTTGCATCCCATAAGCCAGGGCAGCATTAGGTTCTTTATAACAGTGATGAACAAACAATCTCTTCCCACAAACAGACACAGGGATTCTACAGGGAATATTAAAACCCTTAATATTTCAGGGGTTTGAAAGATGTGATACTCTTTCCAGGAGACACAAATTATACCATTTTGTGAAAACAGTTCATGACAGCAGTCTATAAATTTAAAACCAGATATACATCAGTTTAGATTTGTGGTTGATCCTATGGGCGGAGAAAATGTTAGCAACTTATTTAAAGTTTCTTTAGTATATATTTTTTAATGAAACGATGGCAATTTTTTTAAGTTTCTTTTACTGCAGAGAGAATAAAAATAAAATTATGCATTTAAATACCTAGTACATGAAGGGTTTGCAATAAATATTTTATTTTCTCTTTTCAAAAGATTTGCTTCTAGTTCCCAAAATGGTTCAAAATTTCCCTAGTAGTATGAGTCTTCCATGTTACGCTTTGATAAGGTGTTAGCTATTGGAATCTATTTCTGTATTCATTTCCTGAATTTCAATCTTTTTGTAACAGATTTTATATTTCATAATAAAGTAAACACTTATTTAGCACTTATGTGCCAGGCACTATTCTAAGAGAAACTAACTCATTTAATACTCAGAAAGCCTCATGACACACAAACTATTTTTGACCCCATCTCACAGATGAAGAAGCAGATACAGAGGTGAGGAAAAGTTATATAAATTGGTCAGAATCATTTACCTAGAATCTACTCAAGTATTAAAGCTGCAGAGTCCCCCTTTTAATCACTAGGATACATTTCCCTTCATCTTCCTCGCTTTCCTGACTCCTGTAACCATTTGCATGGCATCACATTACTAAACCATAGTTTCCCTCATGTAAAATATTTGCCAAACTGCAAGATGCCATGACCATTTCATAAATGTTATTGATTATGAGTGTAAAATTACCAAAGTTGTTCAAAAGTTCTAATATATTCCAAATAGTATGTTATCCGTCTATGGACCTTTGTCCTTATTGCCCATTTTGAGATGTTTTATACTTTAACCTACAAGGCATTTAATTAACAAAATAGTCAAATTTATAGCTTTTGTTTAATATGTTAAAACAGAATTTATCTTCTAGTCGCCACTTTTTTAGGCTCACCTCATTTTATTATTTTGGTTTTCTCTAGCATTATGTCTTGAAGGATAAGATAAGGAACATAACTGTATTTATTATGGGAAACAATGGGTTGGATATAACATTTGTCTCTATCAGAAGTAATCAACATGAAAGAACAAATGTAAATATGAAATGTGTAAATATGGCTTTTTACTTTTTTCATGGTTTTATACAAATAGACATGATATGAACTGACATCTTTCACTTTGAATGATGTTTTGTTGTAATTCTTTCCAGATTTTCAGTATTGAGAAAGACTCACACTGTAAAATTACACCGACTGTCCTTTTAAATCCATATGGAGGTAATTGACTCATATAGCCATATCGGCACTGATTCTAAATGCAGCAAGCATTAAATATCTGCGGTGTGAGAATGACAACTTTATTTTTTTCACAAGGCTTGTTCTTTCCTTTATACGTGGGCTAAGACTTAATAAAGAATCTTGATAAATAAATACTCTTCTCTACTAAAGCTTATATGAGTTCACCTATGTGGGTGACTCCAGTGCCTGAGTGAGATGCAGTCGGAGGCAGAGCCCCTATTCCTGAAACATAAGGAGACACTTCTTCCCATCTACTAAAGCCTGCGACCAGCATCGTTTTTTGTACATGAATAGGCTCTGCCAGTTGGATGCTCCCATGGTTATTGTGGACAAATTTGGATCTATAAAGAGAAAAGTTATTCTGGGAAGTGGGTAAATTGGAATGCTGTTAGTGTCTAAAAACAAAACAAAACAAAACAAAAAAAACACATCAGTTTCCTCTATCTTGTAAAAAGTCAAATATTATGGTACATTATTCAACAGCGATAATGTGAAATAAGGGAAATACAACTAAAGAAATTTAAGGTGTATGTAACTAGATAAGCATATGCAATATGTTAACAATCTCTATTTTTCTTTACCACTTGCGATATGCTTTTTATATTTTATTTATAAGCAGTAATTCTAGAGAGTTTCTGTTATTCCTATCTCTTTCAGAGGCAGTAAAGATATGAAGAGCAGGGATTCTAGAATTAAATTCTTATTTCTTTAATACAGTTTGAACTAATTTTTGTGAGTTGTGTGAGATAAGGGTACAATTTTATTTATTTTTGTATGTGGTTATTTAGTTTTCCCCAACACCATTCATTGCCTTTACTAAACTTGGGTATTTAACTTTTCTTAACCTTCTGTATATAAGGCTACACGTTTTCCCACCCTTTCTTTTACATAATTGCCATATTAAGACCTTCGGTTCCCTTTCTCTGTAAAAATTACTGCGTCTTAGAGAGTTATAGTAATTTCTTCATTGTCCCCATCCAATTTACTAATTTCAGGGAAAATTTTGATACGTCGGTTTTCAGTTCTGTCTAAATCACAGCACAGCAATAAATAGGAGAGATGTTAATATATAGCTTGTGTAATATATGCATATGTAATATTAAATTCAAGAAATACAAATTAAAATTTAAAATGAGTTATTTTAAATAATATTAGAAATCTTTCCAAATGAGGCAGCATTTAAAGTATGCATCCTGATAAAATTGGCTTTTACTTACAGAAATTTTCATAAAAAGAAAAAAGAATATATAAATCTATCACCTTAAATTGCTATGCATATTGGTGATCAAAGAAAGATATTCTTTCTCAGCATTACATTCATTTTTTAGTAGGACTGTAACTACATGTTACTCTATGGGTCAGTCCCAAATTTATGTGATAATACATCAGAGAATTCATCACTTAATTTTACCATAAGTCCAGATCAATTCCAAGAAAGCCTTCTGTAGATATGTAAAACAACCTTCTGTCTCTCATAAATCATAATTTGTGTTTCTTATGTATGAACAGAAGGTGCAGGTAAACAAACTAATTTGTGAAAGTTAGCTATTTTTCTCTCAATTTTCGATCTCCTAAGAATCCCTTTAATTTAGCCTATATTGACCTCTCCTTCAGTCCTGGATATTCTTATTTCCCAAAGAGAGTAACCTCATTGATGGTGGTATCTACGCAATGTACCACTGCCTCCACTTCTTACCATCGTCTCTGATTTTGTTTTTGTTTTTGCTTTGTAGTACCGGGGAAAATAATATTATATTATATGTATAATATCATTTATATTATACACATAATATTATATGTATAATATTATATTATATATATATATATAAATAATCGGGGGTATATTATCACTATTACACTGATTCGAACTTTCTCTTGCTACTCGTTATCTACTGTTACACTCCAAAACTTAATAAATTAAGTAAACAAACAAAATTATTCATATGATTGTGAAGTTTTGCCATTGGAACAGAACTTGGTAGGGACAACCTGCTTCTGCTTTATGTGTCATAGCTAAGGCAGCTTAAGTAGGACTAGAACTTTCATTATTTTCATTTTCAAGATGTCTCACACAGGTGTCTGGCAATTTGGTGCTGGCTGTCAGATGGAAGCTAAGCTAAGACCGTCGTCTGGGGCCTTGTTTCTCATTTATGTAGATTTCTCCACATGGTTGCTAGTATTTCCTCACAGTATGACATCTGGTTCCAATAAAAAGAGTGACTTCTAATAGTGGGTAGTCCAAGAAACAGAAAGCAGATGTCTCCAATCCTCTTAAACGCTAGGTATAAAACTGTCATAATGTCACTTCTGATGTATTTTGGAAGTATTCACTAAACCAGCCTGAATTCAATGGGGTAGAAAATAAACTCCATCTCTCAGAGCGCAAGTGACAACTTCTCTCCATCTTTATTCCATCTCATTACCTAAGACGCAGATCACAGGTCTACCTCACTCTCAACAGAAATGTTGCTTCCTGGTTATCATTATCTGAGTCCTCCATGTTGGACTTCTGAACTTTTCCCATCTCTAGATATCATGGTACTTATTTTCACTACAATTATTTTATTTTCAGTTTTTCACCAACTATCACTTTTCTATCAAAAATAGGAGGCGTTTTGTGCCTTATCTACCTTATGCATATTTTCTTTTTTCCTTGTCTCCATTCACTTTTGGGTATTTGTCACTTTGATTGTTCCTTGGTTTTCCAGCACCAGCCATTACTCTGAGCTTCTCTGTTTTCTTTACTAGATTGCTTGGTTCTCCTCTATCAAAATTTTTAGAACAATTTTCTTAAACTTGACGGTCCATCAAAATAACAACCATTATTTCCCTTTTACTGCAGTTTCAACGACAGTAATAATAATAACTCCTAATGGCATTTGAGTGAGAACTATTTGAAGAACTGTCTTAGTGACTGTATTTAAATCGTGTTCTCATTTACTATTGTGAATAGCCTTATATATCCATACCTTTTTTTTTTTTTGTCTTTTAAAGAGAAGTCAAGCAAATATTAGTGAATCTAAATGATTTGTCTAAGGACTCACAATGAGTAAGTGGCAGAGCAAATATTAGAACTCTTTTATATAAGGTCATATACTATGTTTTTGTAAGCTTTTATATACTCACTGCCTTTACCTCATAGCTGGCATTGATATATTAAAATTCATTCCTAGGTATTTTGGCCACAAAAAGAAGCCTAGCTCTTTGTAACTTGTTTAATGTTTCACCTTTAAAAAATTTCTCTATCATTTATCTACACATATATTATATAAACACTGAATATATTATTAAATATTATATACTTATATATTGAATAAATGTTATTTTATCACTTAGACTTTGATTACACTAAATTAAATTACCTTCTCTTAAATTATGTAAATGTTAATTACACATGAAAAAAAGATGGGTTCCTTGAATACTTCAAGCAATACATGCACTAGTAAATATTTAAGGCATGTTGAACAAGCCCCACAAAGTAGAATCAAAACGCAAGGTTTTTCCTACATACTCCACCCTCTTCACCTCCTCCTTCATCTTGCTTATTATGTTTTATTGGTCTCTTTTTAAATCAATACTACAGTTCTGTAAATTTTAGAATTACTTTATTAGTAACCAGAAAAACTTCCAAGATTTTTAGTAGGATAACAACTTTATAGATCAATTAGGGAAAAATTTATATTTTTACAACAGTTTCAGAGTTAATAAACATAGTATGTCTTTTTATTTACTTAGATTATAATTTCTCAATAGTAGTTTATAGATTTCAATGTAGAGATTTTACATTTTTATTAGATTTATTCAGGCATTTGATGTTTTCACTTCCATTATAATAGTTTCATATTAAATTTCTTTTTCTAATTATCTTTTACTTACATATAAAATTTGTATTTGTGTTTATTGATGTTATTTATTGACTTTAATATTACTTATAGTCCTTATATTTACTGAATGTGTCATGCTGAAAATTACTTGGTTTTGATATTAATGGTAGTTTTAATGGTTTATTTTTCTAATCCTCTTTTAAAATTTATGTGCTTCTCCTTACTTTACTCTCTATAACTTATAAAAGAACATTAAGTACAAGTAGGTAAGATAGGCATCCTTGTTCATAGCTTGATCTCACTGGGAAATCTTTCAATATTTCACCAAGACTGCTGTCATTTATTATATATTTTCTTTATCAGATTAATTTTCTTTACTAAACATTTTTATTAAAAATAAGTTTTAAATTTTATCACATCTATTGAAGCAATCGTAATACTTTTCTTATTTATTTTATTAACATGGTGAATGTTATTTAGTTTTCATAGGTTAAGCCAACTGTGTGCTTTAAAAGTTTATTATTCCTTCTTTTTTTTTTTTTTAATTGCTGGATGTGGTTTACTATTATTTTGCTTAGTATTTTGTAGCCATGTTCAGAAAAAGGATTAATCTACAATTTTGTGCTCATTTAGTGCTATTATCAAATATATCTTAATTTATTAAAACAAGTAGGAAAGCATTTCTCATTTTTTGCCCTGTGAGAACTTGTGTAAAAAGTGTGTCCTTCAAATATTTGTGAATGAAATTTTTAGTAATGCCGTGTGACTCTGGAGTTTTTTTTTTTGGTAGAAAAAAATGTAATCATAAATTAAAAGTTTTATAGGGTATGTTACTAAGATATTCTCATTCTATTTGTCTCAAATTTTAGTAAATTGTACTTCAAATATATTTGTCGACTTAATCTAAATTATCAAATATAACAACAAATATTTTTCTTATTCTTTTTTTTAATATATGTGCAATCTATGGTAATGCTTACTTATTCTTAATATTGGTTATTTGTGCCTTATTACCTTTTCTTTTGAAACTTCCTAGGTGATTATCAATTGTGGTAGCTTTTCCATAGAATCAAATTTTGCTTTATTTATTTTGTCTATGTGTGTTGGTTTTCTATCTCACTGATTACTATTCTTATTTTATAATGACTTTTCCCTTTTTGGTTTCAACTTTCTCTTCCTTTTTGGGGGTACTTAGATGTGGAGAGCTGTAAACTGACAAGGTCCTTGTACTCTGTGAGGTCAACCAAGGGTTGCCTCACCTCTAAGAATTCTCTTATGAATGGGGAAGTAGGAACTGATGGGAGAACAATGTGGTGTTGAAATGCAAATAATTATAGCAGGGAGTGAAGGGTGGGATAATCTATGGAAATGCAAATGATTATAGTAGGATGTGTTGGGTGAGGATAATCTTATTTTAGCCAGCAAATGTATGCTCTTGTATAAAAGCAACTTGCAAAAATAAAATCGTTTTCTACCCCATCATCAGTGGATAGTGGGCCTCCCATCCCAGCTGTCTTCTTTCTTTTCTCAATCTCCCACCGTTCCCATTTAGGATTATTTTCCAGAACCACACTAGACGTGGCAGGATTTAGCACAGGCTGGACTAGACAGTAGGATAACTGATTTTCAGCCATTCTTTTCTTTTAACATATGCATTTAAATCTAATCATCTGTTAATATGTCATATTTTCATTATAATTAAGATACAACAAGTATAAACATATTGTTTTGATTTTCTGTAGCCTATGGCTAATTTAGATTATAGTGCTTCATTTCTAAATAAATTTAATTTTAAAACATTTTTAAATTTATATGTTTTTTATAAATTTGAGTCTGATCCAAGAAAATATTTTTTTTAATTTTTAAAAATTTAAATATAGTTGATATGAAATCTTGTATTGCTTATATTAGTTTCAGGTACACAATATAGTGATTCAACATTTTATACCTTACAATGTGATTAGCCCACCAATTTTGGTAATCATCTGTCACCCTGTAAACTTATCACAATATTATTAATTATATTCTCTTTCTCCTTTTCACCTATTTCCCACTATTTCCCTTCTGATAATCATCCCTTTGGGCTCTTTTACTATGAATGTTTTTTGTTTTGTTTGTTTATTTGTTTGTTTTTTAGATTCCATGTATAAGTGAAACCATACAATATTAATTTTTCTCTGCTTTATTTCACTTAGCATCATACTCTTCTGATTCAATCTTCATAGATGAAACATTAAAAAAAAAACTGTACCTATTCTTTTCAAACTTTCCAAAAAATTGAAGAGAGAGTAAGTTTTCCAAACATTCTATGAGGCCAGCATTACTCTAATACCAAAATCAGACAAAGACACTGCAAAGAAAGAGAATGATGAGCCAATATTCCTGATGAACACAGATGCTAAAATTCTCAACAAAATACTAGCACACTGAATTTAACAATGCATTAAAAAATTATACATTGTGATCAAGTGGAATTTATACCAGGGATTCTAGACTGGTTCGAGATCCTCAAAACAATTAATTTGATTCATCACATCAACACGGCTAAGAACAAAAATCATATAATGATCTCAAAAAATACAGAGAAAGCATTTGGCAAAATTTAACATCCACTTATGATAAAAACTCTTAACAAAATGGGTATAGAAGGAACTTATTTCAACTTGATAAAGACTATGTGACAAGCCCACAGCTAATATAATTTTCAATGGTGAAAAGCTAAAACTTTTCTAAGATCAAGAACAAGACAAGGGTGTCCACTCTCACCACTGCTATTCAACATAGTACTGAAAGTGTTAGCCATAGAAATCAGACAAGAAAAAATAAAAGACATTCAAATAGGAAAAGAAGAAGTAAAACTGTCATTATTTGCAAATGACATGATACTACTATATACAGAAAACCCTAAAAAATCTAGCAAAAACTTAATAGAATTAATAAAAGAATTCAGTAAAGTAGCAAGATACAAAATTAACATACAGAAAGCTGTTGCATTCCTATACACTAATAATGAATAATCACAAGGAAAAATGAAAACAATTCCATTCATAATTGCATCACGAAGAATAAAATACTTAAAAATAAAGTTAAAAATGAGGCGAAGCATCTGTACTCTGAAAACTGTAAGACATTTAAAAAGGAAATTGAAGAGGACACAAATAGAAGGATATCCTGTGCTCATGGATTGGAAGGACTGATGTTGTCAAAATGACCAGATTACCCAAAGCAATTTATGGATTCAATGCAATTCTTACCAAAAAACCAATGTAATTTTTCTCTGAACTGGAACAAATAATCCTAAAATTCATATGGAGCCACAAGAGTCCCCTGATACCCAAAGTAATCTTGAGAAAGAACAAAGTTTAAGGTATGCTTCCTGATTTCAAACTATACTACAAAGCTATTACAATCAAAACAGAAAATTTGTTTCTTAATTCCACTGTGACAATAAAACATATGTTCTTTGAAATCTGATGAATATATACTCCTTAAGCTGGCAACTTTAGTATTTCATTTTCTGTCACTGTTATGCAAAGGTTTTTCTATATGTCCATTTAGTTAATTTTAATTGTTTGATCCATATACTTTAGCTGATTTTTTTAAAGATACTGAAATATGTATGTTAATGCCTCCCCTTTATGATGGTAGATTTTTAAATACTCCTTTTTCAGTACTGCCATTTTTCGCTAGTCATATTTTTTCTGTTATTTAGTACACACAAATTTGGAATTGTTATATCCAGGTGGCTTAAACATTTTATCATTTTAGAATACTCTACTTTCTCTACTACTTTTTCTTTCTTTAAAGTTTATATCACATGATATTGGTCTGACTACACAGCTCTCTTTGAGAATGACCCCTGACATATTTAGAGTGCCTTTGCTTCTAGGTAATAAAATTATTATGAATTTTTTCTTGCTCTAAGGTACAGAATCAGCTATCTTTCTGAAATCTGTATTTCTATAGAAAAGAATATTCTTAGACACAAAAATCTGGTCTTGGAGTATGCAAAGATGTTGGTGCTGCTATTGAATTAGAAAAAAAGATTTCCCTGGATCTTTTGCAATCTCATGAAGATAATATTTTTTCTCATTTAACATATTTTGTTCTGCCATGCTTTTCCAATATATTTTCTTTCTTTAATTTAAATATTTCATATGACACTGTTGATCGGCAGTGACCAAAAAAACATTTGGTTTGATTCAATGATATATTATATTATATTATAACGATCTGTACAATTTCCTCTTTACATCTCTGATCTTATTCTTTGTCACCTGTACTATTTTCTTTTTCTGATTGGACCTCATTTTTCTTGTTTATTCACTCCACTCCATTTTTCTCTTTTAATTGATTTCTGTAGCTTGAAATCTCTTCTATATATAAATGAGAAGAGCTTTCTCATATATCCCTTGTCCTGATTTCTCATGAGCTACTCCAATACTTTAAATTGACATTCAGACAATTTTACATTCAGATATCCTGGGAGGCCTCTGGCCAGTTTTCTCTTTGTAGACCTAAAGCTCTTTCAAATACATATTACATTTTTTTTTCTCTAGGAAACACGCATATAAATTTCACCTATTATTTGTTATTCCTCAATAATATCTTTAAAAAAGTGGATGTACCTTTTTCAGAAATATGAATTCGCATTATTGGAACAAGTAGAATATGTGATCCTTCTAGAGGAAGGTTTTCCAATACAAAGGTAGTTTTAAAACCTATGTCAGGATGCTTGTTAATGTTGCCACCAAAGAACAGAGAAGTTCAAATAACAGCTTCCTTGAATGAGGTCATGGGGTTATGATTGAATGTTTTCACAGCCAATTACATCTGTCTCAGGGGAGTGTAAAAGAATTCATGAACTCTCCCTTTGATGCACACTGGTGTTTGCAGACAAAAATATTTATGTCCATCTTGGAAATACATGTCAGGCCCCAAACTTCTCAGATAATATGAAAAAACACTATGTAATAAAACACTAGATAATAAAATCATTATGAATTTTTTCCAAATTTCTCAGATAATATGAAAAAACACTATGAATGCAAGAGCAGCAATATAATCTCTTAGTGTGGTAGAGTTTCTACCACATGTTTATCGTATTAGGACTAAAATTAGGATAATTTTAGAGAGAGTAATAACCCCTAACTTCAGAAAATATTAAAATCAATTTTAGGAATGTAGTATATTCAGCAGATATGAAAATAAGTTCCCCAGTTTAGATCTTGTGATTAGTTCCTCCTTCTGTTTTCCTCATACTCATCAGTCATTTCTCATTATTACAGTATCACACATTTAAATACTCTCTCATAGAATATATTGTTTATATCAGCATTTTGTTTTTAGTACCTCATATTTTACCTTTCATTTCCATTCCCACTTTACTATTATTTTGTCCCTCTGCTCTTCATGACTGGAGAAATGCAATAGCTTCTCAATGGGCATTATGGATTCTAGATTTTGGAATATCTCTCCTTTAAATGTAACCTTCATTACTGTCCTATTGCATTGCTCTTCCTAAAGCAGACTCTGAGCACTCTACTCTCCTCAAAATCTTTACTTACTCTTAGCCTGCCCCTCTTCAACAGAGTGGGAGGAAAAGAAAATGAATCCGCTTCTTCAGATGAACATAGTAAATGATTCTTCCTCTACATTTATGCTATATGAGGGTAATATCCAAACATTATCTGTATCGTAATGTACACTGGTGTGTGCTCATTGGTACTATATTCCTGTATCTGATTAGGAGCATAATTTTCATTGAGCTCAACAGATAGCAAATAAAAGTCCAGGCCAGTAGATTTCACTCAGGCTATTTAATCGGTTTATCTAGGGAGCCTTCACAATATACCTCTCCCACTGCCACACAGATTTTGCTACAACTGGTATGATGTATATCGAGACAAGAATTTTCAAAATTTTCCATTATTTCTAATACGCGAACAAGGTAAAAAATCTCTGGTTTAGGATATGTAAATCACTATGCTAATTGCTGACACATACCAATATGGAAAGGAAAGAAGGTTCATCTTAAAGGTGTTTACTGTTAGTTGTGAGGGTATTAGGTTTTGGAGTAAGACTAATGTGGATTTGATTCCTAGCTCATTATTGGCTCTAGCCTTAGAGATTTGCTTAACACTTCTTAAGTTTTACTTTTCTGACTTTTAAAATAGAGATAAAGTAGTTTTTGCCTGATTAAATAAGTTTGTGAGTAAAAAACACGTAGTAGATTATTGGCCCTTAGTAAACACCTAATGCTTCATATTGTTATTATTGATGATAATGCAAACTCACGGACACCTGTTTCATATAGCAGTATGAAATAAGGACCCAGAAGATGTAAAAATAAACTCTTGCATTTTTCAGAAGGGGGATTATTATTTTACATGAAGAAATTCAGGGAGGTGTCATGCAGTGGATCTTGATATAAAGGTAAAAATTGGTCCTATGTGGGCAGGGAACTAGAGGGCATTTCTTAGAGAAGGAACAACAGAGAAAAAGGCCTGGAATTAGAAATTCAAATTTGCTCGGTTAGTATCAAACAGGCCAGTTACAATACAATATTGTATTTTTAAAGAGAGATTAGTAAAAGTTATTATTATTTTTTTAAGTTTGAGTACAAATTTTAATGGACTTCTAATACAAGACCAAATAAGTTTGTCTTTTGTTCATAGTGGAGCTGTGGATTTGGGGTATATCAGGAAAGTATGCTCGGACAGGTGACAATTTGAATAGGTTGGATGGAAAAACTATTACCTCATAAACAAACAAACAACAATAACAACAACAAATGAGGATCTGGTTCATGGACTTAAGCAGATTAACTATAAAGTCTATCTCTCATGTGTCAATGGGAAAGAATATAGTCAATTGTGGTCATCTGTTTCATTTAATGCAAAACACCAAAGCAGAATCATTATATATTAGATGGCTCACAGTTCTCCAGTTACCAAAATGCCAAAATTAAAATTATTGGATATGTAGCTTTCCTCCAACAACAACAAAAATACATTATTTTATTGAGGGACCTCCTTTGAGAGCAGATAGAGGAGTCACTGCTCCATCCACAGGTTATAATCACTACCATACTGACTGTACATGTGAGCCAGCCAGATGCCAGTGTCAAATGCCTCTGCCTGAAGGACTTGCTACTGCTTCCTATACCACCTCTTAGTTTCTTCTACTTTAATTGGGCTCCCTTTCCTCATAGATTCAAGCAAGAACATGCTCACAGAATAATGTTGTTTTCCGAGTAACTTTAGTTACATTCTGTTTCCATGAATAGAATCAAAATTTGATTTTCCCTTCCACTGATTGCATATTTTGCTTATCTCCAGCATTGTTCAGTAAGTAGAAAAGAAATAGACATATGGATCTTAGACTATTTTTCTGTGTTTTTTATTTTTTTCCTGTAATTTTCTGTACCACACTGGGTTTGATTTCCAGTTATTCTAATAATATAAGAATATTCTAATTATGATACCACATTGAGGATTCTGTTGCAGGCTTAAATTAAAATATTTGAAATAGCAATTTAAAGGGGTTTATAGACCTAAAAGATGCAACTAATATCACCTTATTCACCAAATACTTTTTAGGTAGTACACATAATCAGTTCTCAATGGAATTAACTGGCTTTCTAAATTTTGGGGAAGAGTGAAGCATGAGTTTTCAAAGGGCTCTAATACAGTGGGTCTGCTGTGAGTTTTTATTAATTGCCAAGGCAGAGAATTCTAATTGGTACCTTCCTCCATCCAGAAGGTAATGAAGTCGAAAGGAGTTTGTCCTAGTAAAAACTTGTTTGAGAAAAGAGAGAGATCGAGTCCATTTTTAAAATTAATTAATGATATATTTTTTAAAATTCAACCTTAATCAGATGTTCGTATGGATTTTAATCACCATGGAGTATATTCCTCTATACAAATCTGTGGGTGTATTCGCCCTAATACAGAAAGCATCCTAAAAATAGAAGACCTTGGTATAAATAGAAAGATAAAGAAAAAAAGTTATAGCCAAAGAACAATTTCTTCATTCTAGGATAAATGCTAATGATATTTTTTTTCATAATACATTAACATTCAACTGATAAAAAAAATTAACAAAACTTCAAGAATGTGGTTGAGATAGAGAGAGTGGATAGATAGTATAAGGATATAAAGCAAATAAAGCAATGATTACATCTAGTAAGAGAAAAAAATGGGCCAGATGTTAAATGAAGAAGTACTGAAAAGCTTTATTTTTAGGTATGACATGGTCTACCTAAATGGTACTCTCCTGTTAAATTTGCCATGAAAGTGATGTTCAGTAAAAATTTAATATCAATTATTTATCAAAGATTTACTGAACGATGATGATACTCTAAGTTATAATATACAAAGTACAGATATAAAAAATTGAATTTTTAAAATTCATTTCTACCTTAAAAAAGTACTTATTCCCACTAAAGCCAATATTATTTCATCTCTGTCCTGTAATTTTAAATTAAGTGTGCTTTTTAATTTCACCTCATAACTTTTATTGAATCTGTCTCCCCTCTGGTCTGTGTTAATAGAAGAGGAAATGTGTTAAAAATATAAATACAGTTAAACTAGTCACAAAACAATATGGATAGCACCAGAGCCAAACAAAACATTGCAAGGATAGAGCAAAATTTTACTACAAAATTATGAAGTTCTTGGACATAAAAATATGAACCAGAGCTCCGAGAGGAGAGAAAGAGTACATATGAGGGGGCTTATCACATTATATTTGAAAATGAAAGGGTGCAAATATTTTCGGTTTCCAATCTGGGAAAGGATTTATAGGTATTTTTCTGCCTCATCTATCTTTGTTCATAAAGGTTATTTTATTTTAGTTTCAAATACTGTTATTTGATTTTCTCATCTTAAATAGTTTTCTTTAAATGTATGATGCTGCATTGAACAATGCAGCTGCAGAAAGAACTTCAACCAGTGACACTAATGAGAATATGTGAGGACCTCTGTTCCCCTACATGTAGCTGTACTGGGTTGATTGATGCATGCTTCCTGCCTTGAGCAGGAGTAGGTAGTTTTATTTTATTTTAGTTTGGTCAATTACTCTCTCAGCATTAACTTTATACTCTTTAGTATCTCTGCTGTAGAACATATACCTTTGAGATATGTGTTTAAGAAGTTTAATTTTTGTTCTGTTTATTTGACTTTTAAGTATAATCTTAGACTCTGATCAGGAAAAGAGACAATCTGATTTTGTGGTAAAAATCATGTTCTTTCCCTTGATATCATCAATCATGGCGAAATAGAACATGTCTGAACATTTATCTTAAGGCTTATGAACCAAGGGAATGAAATAAAATCTAGCAGCATCTGTAGGAGGTGGTGACAGCAACTGCTGGCAGAAAAATCCAGAATTACTTTAAGCTCCTCTATATTACTAGGGAATACAGAGGAAAGTATAAAAAAAATCTGTTACATAGTTTTCAACCTATGTATAAAAATAAAGGATATAATAAATCAGAGATTATATCTTTATGAAGCCAAAATAAATAGATTATTTCACTGAATCAAAGGAAAGTTAGCTCAGTAAAAGTCTTATGTGGTAACATCAGCTTTAATTAGACACCACAGATACACACACACACTCACACACACACTCACACTCACACACATATAGATTGTCACTATTTTCTATTTTAAGTTAAGTTTTTTCAGCCAGTTTTGCCAAATTCTGGTAAGAGTTTTTTGGAATATGGTGGTGGGGGTGGAGGAAATAGTGAGGAGGAGAGAAAAATGCCTGAAATATCAATTTAGCTGAAAATTTTAAACACTCATCTTGTAGAACCGATACATTTTTCATAGTTATTATGGGCTTTCATAATGTGCTGGTGTTGCAACGATTTCTTAACTTTTTATTTTATATAAACTCTTAGGTAATTAAAGGAAAGGTCTAGAATGATATGGAAATTACAATGGATTACTGTCTTAAATACTTCTGATAATGTCAGCCACCTGTTGAGATGAATAATTTCCAAGTGACTTATAGACTGTTTCAGTATAAAGTTCTAAATTCCTTATAATGACTTCTAGCTACAAATCCATTTATGGAATCTTATAATCCAATGTATTGCTCACTCTCATACCATTCTAACACTGCAGGCTAATGGCTTAGATACAATGTGCCAATAATGCCCATAACAGCATGAAGTAATTTTTTAACTGCTTTAATGAATTGTTAGTTTAATGGTCGCCATAACTCAAGCTCATAAATGATGTTTTCTTAGTGCAAAATGCTCTGTAAAAGCTTAATGTTTTGTTATCAAAACAAATTAAATTATAACTATGTGCCAATGGTTATATAATTTTAAAATATTTTCAAAAGATTAGTGCTATTCATTTGTAACTGAGCTGTAAGATATAGACATAAATGTGCATAGCTTAATGAGTTTTTCTATGCATACATACACCCAGGTAAACACAATCCAAATCAAGTTTAGATTATTATCAGCCACTTAGGAAGCTACTTTATATGTCTCTTGAGTGGATAAAGTCCCAAAGATAATAAGCACTATTTTGATTCTTATTCATCTATTGAAGATATCTTGGTTGCTCTGAGCTTTTTGCAAGTATGAATAAAACTGTTATATCATTTGCATGTAGGTTTTTTTTTTTTTTTTTTTTTTTGTGGACCTGGTATTCACATCGGGTAAATAAATACCCAGGAACACAGCTTCTAGATCACATGAAAAGATTATATTATTATATTGAGCTTTGTAAAAAAACGTCCAAACTGTTCTCCAAAGTGGCTGCACTATTTTTCATTCCCATCAGCAGTCGATGAGTGCTCCTGTTGGTCCAAATCTATGCCAGCAATTGATACTGTCAAGTTTATTTGTTTTTTAAAGCCATTTTGACATCTTACTGTTGTTTTGTGCTTTATTTTACACATTTATGTCTATGGCTTAATTTTTTTGTGCATATACTGAAAGGCTCTACTTGACAAATGAAAATCAGACTATTAACAGGTAAAGAAAATTGAACAATCACAAAATGATTGACCAAGTATGGGGTCTGCACATAAGGACGACATCAAGTTACTAACTGAGCATAATCTTTACTTAAAAAGATAGAGATCAGCTTTACCCTACCTTCTAGCTACCAAAATCAGATTGACGCCAGGGACGCTGGATTAGTTGTTAGAAGGGTTTCTGTTAGGTGAGCAAGATAGGCTGTCTCTCTACAGGTTAGACATCTCCAAGGATAAATCAGGCAAATAAGTAGCTAAATTGATTGAAGACAAAGTAAAAATGAGTTCCTCTTGGTGACGAGGAAATGCAGGTAGATGATATAAATCTGAGATTATTAGTGCAATTCTGATAGACTCAATTTTTAAATAAGAACCCTATTCTCTTGAGTGAGGACTGGTGGAAGCAAGGCACAATCACAGTTTTTAGAACAACAAAAAAAAGTGGTTAGGACTCTTTCTACCACTCAAGTATGAAAGTAAATATCCATGGTTATGAACTGGAGAAAATTTAGGCGATTGGGCTTGAAGATGTAGGCTAAACAAGGGTATCTGTGAAAACACAGGCAGAATAGAGTAGTGGATCTCAGGAGGACAAAGGTTAGAAAAGAAAGCTGCTGCGTTCTGTGCTCCTCCTACCTGAGTCCTGTGAATGTTGGAACAGTTAAGATTTTGGTGGGGTGCGGGGAGGAGGTAAACATACTTATCATTCAAAAGCTGTAGAAATTAAAATGTAAGCTGTAATACTGATGTCAGATTATAATTATGCAAACAAATGATATGCTAGTTTTTAAATTTATAGTAAATAAAGAGGAAAGAAAAAATAATTTGTCTAATGTATCAAATCTGGAACTTAACAAATTTTGACAAAATTTGACTGAAATAAATATAAAGGTATACATTTGGAAACATATCTCATGAGTTGGTAGAATTATCACAAAAATGGTCAAGAACATAGAATCAGAAGTCAGCCAGACATGATTTATTCAAACTACAATTTTTTTTTTTTTTACTGTGGAAATATAAGCATATCATTTCGGCTTGCAAAATTTCAGTTTCTTTTTTTGTATAATGAAATGGTAATAATAATCCTTACCTCATAGGATTGTTTTGAGAAGTGTATATAACAATCCATGCCATATTAAACTTAAATTCTGTAGTTTGAGAACATATGAATCATGTTTTAAGATGACTGTAAACTAGACCTTCTAATAGTAATGAAACAGGTGATATAAAAAGAGGCCAAGAAAGGCATAATGTAAACAACTTTCTTCTCAGCCAAAATCTACAATTCTGATGGAAATTTTTGTTTTATGATATTTGGCCTATTGTAATTTAAGTCATTAGAAAAAATAATTGTTTTTTTGTATTTCTCTCTTTTTCTAAATTATGTTATGCTATACATACTTTTTAAAATTCTATTTCTATTTTTTGTTCAGGTTAATATATACAACCCATATAGTGCTATCTTCTCTATCTTTCTTCAGCAAAACCATATTTTCTCAATTTTCTTCCACCTTTACTCGTCTTCCCATTTCCATCTTGATTTCTTTTCTGTTTCTGTCTCAGATAACCAAACTGAAAATATTAGTTTTTTAAAGGACAATTTTCTATGCTATGTGCATTATGTCTTCAGAATGTCTCATCCAATGTCTTTAGACTCCATCTTTCTCTAAGGATGCCTTTAAACTCATATACCTAATATACGTCGACGTAAGAAACGTCCCATTATGTAGAGAATCTTTATAAGAATTTATCTGAGCCAAACTATTGACAAATGCCAGGAAGCAAGATCCTAAATGCTCTAGAGAAAAACAGTTTTGCAACTTCTTTTATGCATTTGAAATTAAGGAGGTGGGGAAAAGCAACTTGGGGATTGTATTACAAAATAGTTAAGATTATGTGCTCTTTTAAGAGTGGTATTGCTTATTGCAAAGATGTGTTAACCTAGATGTGCACAAACAATGGACAGGCAAAGCTAAACCTTTTACTAAAAAGTTATATGCCTGCAATATGACTACCCACCATGACCCGCCCTGTTAGGAATTTATGATCAGCTTATCTTGTGAGGTTACTTTTCAGAGAACCCCTTTTTTCATCCACACCTAAAGTTTTCTTTCAGATGCCTCACGGGCATCTCAAATTTGGCATGTTCCAAATGATACTCTTGTTTCTATAACAGCCCTTCTGCACCAAAACTCTTCCTTTCTTTACTGTGTGTAATTTAAATTAAATTATTATTAAATTTAATATAACTCTCCTGGTTACTCTAGAGTCCTGGTAGCCGTGCTTGATTATATTCTTTCTTCATTTGCGACATCTAATCTGTTAGTAAGTCCTCTTAATTCTGACCCTAAAACACCTTTTTTTTTTTGCCATTGCTGTAAGTTCATTTTTATTTTTATTTTCTATTTATTAAATTTATTGGGGTGACATTAGTTAATAAAACTACATAGGTTTTAAGTGAACAGTTCAATAATACATCACCTGTACAGTGCCTGTGTGTTCCTGACCACATCTTGAATGTAATTCTGCTGTCACCACTCAAGCTAAATTTACTGGCAGTGGTTTGCTTGGACTACTACTATCTATAACTTCCAACTTAATCGTTATTTCCTCTTACTCTCTCTCATTGAAACGATTGGCATATATCAACCAGAGGGTCTTCTAAAAACCACAGTTCAGATCACTTTACTCTCTTTTCAAAAATCTAAACACAGTACCTGGATTTTTGTAAAATCTGAACTCCTAATAATGGCCTGCAATTCCTTGTGTTACTTACTCCTGACAATCTCTCCAAATTTATTTGATACTGGTTATCTTGTTTCCCTATTATTCCTATGCTACCCTTGAGTTTCTCAGATGGGCCAAATCTTTTCCTATCCACTTGAAGACAAAACTCTGTAAACAGCCTCCTCCTGATATTTAGCATGGTTATCTGTTTTATCTTTTATATTTCATCATTATAGAATCCTCGCCTGACTAATCTCTCCTTAAAGTGGTGATTACAAGGCACTCTTTATTGGAGCCCTATTAATTTCCTTTTTAGCATTCATCACAGTCTTAATAATTTTGTTTTATTCGCTTTTCTGTTTGGTGCTTCCCTAGCCTCCTTCACTCAGAGTAGCAACCTTCTCGCTCCTGTTTACTTACTGTTTTATCCTCGGTGCCCACGTAGTGTTTGTGCAAAATAGGTGACAGTTAAGTAACATGAATGCCCAAGTTGCAGACTTATGTCACTTAATAATATTTTGAAAAATTTGCCTAATAACTATTTATATTTATAATAAAACTATATGTTTCAATGGATTTCACATAATTCATATTGATTAATTTTTTAAAGTAATAAGCAGTAATCCAATATACTAAATATAGGTACCATCAGATAATTGAGTTTGTACTTGAACTACATTGTCTTACATCTCATTAACTTAATTTATATTAAATTATATTTTGATGTTATGTCTGGCTTACATTGAAGGACACCCTTTAGTAAAACCTATATGAAAACTCTTGGTGCATTTATTGTCAGAATGTCATTGAGAAAATTGTCAAGTTCATCACATTATTTCCTTTGTATAAGGACCTATAGGAGAAATGTTACTTGTACTTTGATACCAGGGAAAGTTTGCTTTTCTTTTATAGAATTACTGTAATTATAAAATAAATGTTCACAGGATAGTTTGAGAATAGTTTTTTTTTATGTTCCAAGTAAAAGTAGAAGTAATGAGTGTTTTTTTTTTTAAAAAAAAAAGCATTATTTTTGCAATAAAATTGGGTTAAATTGAAAACCAACAGATTGATATAATTCTGTTTCCTGTCCATGGGTATACTGGGTACATAGACACTTTTGTTTTGTTTTCACATTCCTTTCCTAATGTGTTCCTTTTTTTACTTAGCATTTCCTCTATGTAAAATATCAATATGGAAACATCCATTTTGTTCACAGTGACTTTGGCTCCTCATTATAACTGATCGGCCAAAGTGGCAAAGTCAGGCAATGAACACTTATCAATAACTTGGACATGTGTTTTTTCACAATATTATTTCTATGTATATTTCTTCTTCTCTTTCTTCTCCTTCTCCTCCTCTGTCTACTTTCCTCTTCCTCTTCCTCTTCTTCCTTCTCTTCCTCTTCCTCCTCCTCCTTTTTTTTTTTTTTTTTTTTTGTTTCAGTGGGAACTCATACTGATATGAAGAAGTAAACTGAAGCATATTACAAGATTAACTTAGAAACAAAGCTTGGAGAAAAACATGACACTCCAGTTCCTGGCTGTAGTTGACATTAAGCTCTATCTTCATCTCTCCTCCCCCAATCCACTTACAAAGATGAATTTATTCAACTATTGGGACATTTCATGAGATTTTAAAGCTCCCTTCTAATAATCTCCTCAATTTTCTCAGTTTGCTTCAGAAATTTTAAATCCAATATCTGCCACTTTCAACAAGTCCATGCAATACAAATTGAAATTTCCATATATATATTGATTGATGTAACAGGCTCATTTTAAAATATTTGCTGTAGCAGCCAAAGTTTTTAGTTCTCTATGTTTTTCTGTTCTAATTTTACATTGTCATTCTAGGAGGAAAAAAGCATTCATCAACTATGAAATCTCTAGGTCATACTTACTGTCAAGTTTCCAGGCTCATGTATCC
Source organism: Rousettus aegyptiacus (assembly GCF_014176215.1). Lineage (NCBI taxonomy): Eukaryota > Metazoa > Chordata > Mammalia > Chiroptera > Pteropodidae > Rousettus > Rousettus aegyptiacus. Next base: position 17,031,429 of record NW_023416285.1, read on the forward strand.
AATATCTTTCTGATCATTTCTGTCTTGATCTACCCCAACTTCTCTACACTTCACACCAAACAAATTGCAGAGCATTCTTGTTACTTTTTTCTGTGACTTCTCCCATTTCATCTTCTCAACTCGATAACAGTGAGACAATTGGTGATATAATCTAGAAATATGTTAAAGTTATTAGATTTATAGTTCACTCAATCATAATCTCCACATATTATCATGCAATAAACTTTACTAATTGAAGATATACATATCTCCTCTCCATTTCCTTGTTACTGACCTAGTTTATGAACTCATTATCTCTTTAGTAAAAACTGAAACAACCTTTTTCCAGATTGTTTTGCTTTTTGTTTTATCTGCCTCTAATTTATCAATCAATGTCTCCAAAAATGGTCCTTCTGATTTGCAAACCTGATGAATGTATTCCTCAGAAGGTCTCAAACTTTGTAGTCAAAAGAAACATTAAAGAAGTGATTTAAATTATAGATGTTACACACCACTTTCAAAGACTCAAAGAGTGATTAAATCTTATTAAGTATTGTGTGTAAATAAAAAATAAATATAAAATAACTATAACTAAAATGAGCATCTTATGTTATATATTGTTCTACATATACATATATCACTATATATTCATATGTATATTATATATAGTATACATTATACATTTGTAAGTATATTTTTCCAAAAAAGCTTTGGCATATCTAATAATAATAAATAATAAATATTTTAGTATTCCCTTTAGTTTTATAAGAGAGAGACCATTTTTGCAACTCAGTAGTCATGTCTACCTTTCCTTCAATTTTCCATATATTTTGTATAACTGGACTTACACTCGATTTTCTCTGATTTGATTTTTCAATCAAATATGTTTTTCAGTATTCAATCGCATGGATGTATGTTGTTATAATTATTCATTTTCCTACTAAATGGTACTTTTTGTACAACTATACTACAACTTTTTTGCTTCTCTTGTTAATAGAAATGGATTGTTTCCACTTATTTGTTATTTCAAATTGCTGCTATGAATATTTATGTCAACTTTTTTCCTAATGTTTATGTGAAAGAGCTTATCTAAAGCTGTATGTCTACAGGCAAAAGTACTGTGTACATTGTACAGTTTGCAACTTCATAGCTTTATAACATGTTAGATTTTTTCCCCCCTAAGTGGCTGTAATAGAAGAACCCTTGGATCAACCTACTAGTTTTGTACAATCCACTTCTCTAGCATACATAACTGAAGAGTAATGAGTGTCTCCTAAAGATATTTATGAATATAAAATTAGTTCCCATTTTTACAAACCTATTGGTTCTTAAAATATATTAATTTTGTAAATACCAGTTTTCAATTATTTTCACAAGAGTCATTTCCAGGATAACATATAAGTACATAATTATTATTATCAATAATATTATCACCAACAGAAAATAGTATATTAGCTGTTGTTATGACATGATAAATAATTTAGAAGAATGTCATCTTAGTCTTCTGAGAAATTTTGATCTAAAGTAGAATATTATTAATGAATATAAATGTGTTTTAACAGCATAAAAAAGCATGAAGGAATAACTCAGTGCACTGGAAATGTCATTTAGTTGTACAACTGCAAAGCTTCTTAGAGTTAGATGGACCATTGAAAGTCACTTTCTACTCAAATAAGAAATCCTGTCCTCAATACACTTCAATTTGATCATCCACAGCTCTGCTTAAATAATTCTAATAATTAGATACCCATTATTTCAATTTCTTCTCAACAAAATGTAAATTTCCCGTGAGCAGTGATTCTTATGTGGTTTGTTTGCTTTTTTCATGTTTTCTTTACCTTTGGTACCCAGAGCAGTGTTCGACACATAGCAGTGCTCAAAAACTATTTGGTAAAAAATAGTCCTTTTAGTCTTGCATTTTATTTTCTTTCTAGTGAAAACACAAATCTTCCAAAATCCTTACTAGATTTATTAAATGGTTTGCATTTAAGATCTCTTCCCAAATTGGGGGTCTTTAAATATGTTATCTGATTTTCCAATGTGTTTTGATGTATGAAAACCATAATAGTCTGACAATGTTAAGTACAGCAGATGAAAGAAAAACTCCTCTGATTTCTACTCATATCTACAGATGCACCCTATGATAGTTCTATTTAATATCTGTAGCCATTTGTCACTCTTTGATATTGGTATTAATAAGAAGTATAAATTTTATTCACACAGATGGACTATTATATATATAGTAAAAGCATTTAAATTATAAATAATATACAAAAGTTTAACTGAGAGGGAAAAGCTGGAGAATAATATTGACATTTCCTTCTGGGCTAAGGCATAGGGAAGCGGTGAATAATTTCAAATTTGGAACAATTTTGCTAAAGACATGGAAATTTAGTAGTTGCCTCAATGATGTATAGAGAGAAAAATGGCAAAACATAGAGACAATCTACTTAACATTTCGTCTATTTTATTAAACTTTACAAAGATTCATTTTAAGCCCTGAAAAATAGCAAATTTTTATTTTTATGCCTGCTCCGAATATATATATTTCCCCTACTTCTATGAACCATTTTTTATTGCAAGCCAGATGGAAATTCACTGGTACAGTTCTTGTAATGCATCAAGGTTGGCCCTATTTGAGGAGCTTTTATTTCCAAAAAACAGTGTATATCTTTTTTGGATTCACCTTGAAAGTACAGTACCTCTATATTTAGTGCCTGCAAGCATAGCAAATAAACATAATGAAAGAAGTCCACTTTGTTAGCATCAATAAAATGCACCTTGCCCTCCTTCCCAGTCTCCTTATTTGGTCCACCTGGAAATCTTCAGTATCAATCCCAACAGTTGTGTTATGTTACAGTGTAAAAAGTTCAGTCTTTACCCAGACTGAGAAGGGACATATATTTTAAGGTTGATGTTCTAATGAAAACAATAATCTGAATGCGAAAATTGCATATGTTTAAATCTTTCATACATAATTTTATTTCAAAACAAAAACATAAACAATTTAAATGGTGAGGCATTTCTATTTTCAGAATGAAAATTCACACTAACTTAAAGTATATGTTTCACTGACTGTTTTGACTGGACATTGGAATAGAGAAAGATATTTGATTCCTAAAGAAGTTTTAAGAAGTTGCAAAAAAAAAAAAATGAATTTGCAGTGGGGGAAGGCCCAATAACGCGTATGTAATGTTGAAGATACATTGTTTATTATTATATTTTTAAAATTTAAAAATATTTTGAGTTTTTAGAAGGTTAAAGAGAGCAATGAAAGGGGAAACCATTCTGTTGAAATGTTTATATAAATTAAAATGTACTTCCATTAAGTTTTCAGAATGCACATTTTTTAATCGCACAAACTATCTTGGAAATCCTCAAGATATCCACTATAAGATAGAACTAATATTTATTTAATAATTCCTTTGAGTAAGTACCTATGATGTAAAACTATGTTTTATTTTATTTAATCTTCAGAAAACCCTTTAAATGTATATATTATCCATATTTTTCAGTGAAGTGCAAAAAATTTAAGCAACAAGTCCCATGATGCAAATCTTGAATTACAATAAACTTAACAAAACAACAGCAAACATAACAAACATAAATAACGAGTGATAAAAATATTAACTAACAGTTATATATACATTTTAGATGAGGATACCCAGTAGTAGAACACAATCCAATAATCTGTGTGTATATCATGTATTAAAGAAGGAAGTGCTACCAATTAGCAGATAAAGGAGGTTGATAGGTAATAAGTGGGTCAGGAAACATTGCCAAGAAAATGTTCAATTTAAGGCATAGACAATCTGAGCCTGAAGGGGAGAAGAAGGGAATGGCGTAAACTCTCAGGCAGTTCCCAGAGTGTAGAGGGACTCCAGTCTTTGGGTGAGAGTGGCAGATGTCACTCTTATTATCAAGTCAATAAAAGCTAATGCACAGAGAAGTTTTCAGAGGACCATACAGAAGTGATAAAAGGATCCGAAGGACTTTAAGCATAGCCAATAGTGCCTGCGTTATAAACTAAACGGGACTGTACACACACCTCCCAATTCACATGTTGAAACCTTAACCCCTAATAAGATGATATTTGGAGACAGAGCATTAAAGGGAGGTAATTAAAAGTAATTAAGGTAATAGGGTGGGACTCTAATTCAGTAGAACTGGTGTCCCTACATGAAGAGAAAATGATACCAGGCATACAGGAGCACGCAAGCACATAGAAAAGCCGGTGTTGGACACAGCCAGAAGGTGACTGTCTGCATGCCAGAAAGAGGCCTCAGGAGAAACCAAAGATGTGGTTTATATAGTTCATGTAAGACAATCTAATATCTACTAAGAAAATATTTCAAACATAAATCATTTACATAAAAGAACACTTTATATCACTGCCATAAGTCACTGATGATAAGGGAGCTAGTATTTATAAAGTGCTTAAAACTGTGCTTGAAAGTCTTCTGATGTATAATAAACAAACAAATGAATTCACACAAAATAGTATTATAAGTAAGCAATTTTATTAAAATTAGCCTGACATCTAGTCACACTTAGTTGAAACTGAATCTGTTAGAGTTGATGAAGATATAGTAACACCAAATTAGATTTCTTTTTATGTAAACATGATAATGGATACAAAATTTTAAATAGCTTTACCTTGCAATATATAAGTCAATGCTATCTAATTTGGGATTTGCACATAATAGCTTTCCAGTACTTTGGAAAATATCACTTGAAAGGATATTATAAAGTCTTCAAAATATATACAAATCTTCAGAAGTCAAATGTTATATATATGTTGAGTGTCCACAGTTTTTTTTCCCCCATATATCCTATAGGGTTTTTGACCCGACAGAGATTAAGAATTGCCTTACATAAACAAATATTTCAATGTGAAGATATTGAGATAATTTATGTGTAGAATGGGAAATTTTGTAATGAAATCAACTAAGTCTGGACTTTTAAAAAGATATTGAATATCCAATTTAGAGTAGATTATTAAGTATTAGGGCGTAGTGATTAACTGCATAGTTAGAAAATGGGCAGGGATTGGTTTCAAGTCTTGCTTGGGTCAGACACAAGCTCTCACTATAGCTGTGGCCCTTAGCTCTCTAAGTTTCAGTTTAATCATCTGCTTTTAATACACTGCTGTGAGTATTAAATGAAATGAAAACATGTAAGAGTCAGAGCATACCGGGCAGTGTCTGGTGCATATCAAGCATATTATAAATGGTAACTGTTAAGTCCTTATGACATTATAATTTGTAATAAGAAATACATATTTGGTCTTGGTCTTGTTTCTGGCACAGAGATCCCAAAACTCTTGAAGTTTCTTAAGTGGGGAGAGTCATAAAGGTGTCTTTTGTTATGTTAATGAGGTGACTTTTAGAATGCCTCTAAGCCACCTCAGAATGGGGGTTGGTAACCAGAAGAATGAACCATGTGATTAGAAGGTGAGAACCCTTCAGCTCCATCCTCCTGACCTGCAGAGACAGGGAGAAGAGGATCTGGAGGTTGAATCAATCTCCAATGGCCAATGATTTAAAAAATTACTCTTCCATAACAACCTGAACATACAGAGTTGGAGAGTTTCCGGGTCGGTGAACATGTGGGAGTGCTGGGAGAGGGGCTTTTCCTAGATAGAGCATTGGAGCTCTGTGCCCTGTCCCCGGGAGTTGCTCCATGCATCTCTTCCATCTGGCTGTTCCTGAGTTATAACTTTCTTAATAAACCAGCTATATAGTTAAGTAAATGTTCCTCTGAATTCTATGGGCTGCTAGCAAATTAATCAAACCTGAGGAGTGAGGACTTGGTCATTCTAAGTCATATGCCTCAGAGAGGTGGTTCCCAACATAAGAGGAGCATTTCTAGAAGAGCATATCGCTGTCTCCTGGTAAGCAGCGTACAATTTTTTGTTTGTTAAACATATGTGTGCTATTATAAATAGAAGTTTAGTATTCTAGATTTTTTTTTAATGACATTTAAAGTAGAGTTTAAATAGATACATTGTGCATATTTGAATTCACTATCGCTGTGGAAAGAAATATGTAAGAACATTTTTTTTCCTATAGAAAAATGGGGAAAAGAAGGCAGACTGATGGATTATGAAGTTCAACAGACATTGATTGAGCCACTAGTAGATTCAGGCTCTGTACTAATTTAAATTTGGAGCATGAGATACAGTCCTTTTCCTTAAAGCTCTCTTTGCCCTGGGGGAAAGCCGAGAGGAAACAGATAACTTGGTCATTATAGTGATTGTGCTGTGACAGAGTGTGCAGATGGTAAAAGAATAGGAACACTCTCTCCCCTGCACCTTACACTTCTTCCTTATGCATTATACATTTATTTGTTTCTCATGACTACCCATCACCTTCCGAACACACACACACACACACACACACACACACACACACACACACACACTAAATCGTCAACTCTATGATCATGGACTTCATATGTTATATCTCCAGAGGACAGAACAGCGTGTAACATATAAAAAACATTCCATAGATATTGAAGCAGTGGTTTAAATTTTTAAAAATTTAAAAATATACTATTTTATGTCCTTTAATGTCAATTAGGCAATTAACATTTTTATATAATTCAATATAGTTAAGGTAAAACTCTTCTTTCTCACTTCTGCATTGTTTACTTATATTAGCTTTAACTCTTATTAAGCCCAATAATTTTAACATTCATGATTTTTTTCTTTGCTACTTTATCCATTCTATATCCGGTAAAGTGTGATTGGAATTCAAATGAACTTGGCATGTTGGGATCATTTAGTAGTTTATATTTCTACAAACTACTGCAATAATATCTCCCCTGGTTTGCAATTCGTTATTACCATACCTCCATCAAGAGTCAGTCTGTTTTCTCTCCCCTTGAATCTTGTCTCACTCTGTGACTATTTTAATCAGAAAATACAGTGAAAATGCCATTCTGGAACTTCAGAATTCAGTTATTAAGCAAGCCTAGTAGCTTCTTTCTTTTGTGCACTGGAGGAAATAGCCATCAGCTAAGAGGTCTGGCTAAACTAAGACTCCCATACAGGGAGGAAAACAAAACTAGAGAGGCTTCGTGGGAGAGTAAGTCAAACACCCACCAAGCCTCCTCTTCCAGCTATCTCAGCTAGGATTCAGACATTTGGGGGTAGAAATGATCTTGAATGTTATAGTTCCAGTAGATACCATTTGGATCTGAGACAATATTCTTCCATTAGTTCCATCCCAATTTAAGATTTGTAATGAGATTTTTATTATTATTATTATTATTATTGTTATTGTTATTATTATTTATTATCATTTATGCCTATAGCACCTGGTCTTCCTAGGTGGTCTCCCATCCAAATTCTAACCAAGCCCAACCCTGCTTATCTTCCAAGATCAGACGAGGTTGGGCATGTTCAGGGTGGCATGGCCATAGACTTGGCCTCTGTTTCTTATCTGTAAAATAATGCACTATCACTAAAATTCCAAAGTTCCATGAAGTTTTAACCTTGAGTTAAATCATTGATACATATATATCATATTAGATGCATATCTGTTTAAGCAAAACGATGTATTTCTGGGAATATATTTATACTACCATGCAGACGAAACTAATTTTCATTAATCTGCTGGGGCTGCCATAATAAAATAGCACTGTCCGGGTGGCTTAACCAACAGAAATATTGTTTCTCACAGTTCTGGAGGGTGGAGGTCCAGTACCAAGGTGTCTCTGCATGTTTGTCTTCTCCAGAGGTTACTCTTCTCAGCTTGCAGACAACCATGTTCTCATTGTGCTCTTTACATGGCACTTTTTTCCCGTGGTGTCTCTTCCTCTTATAAAGATACCAGCCATATTGGATGGCCCTATTTAAACTTTACCACTTCTTTAAATAACTCATCTCCAAATATAATTATATTCTGAGGTACTAGGGGTTTAAAGTTTAACGTATGAATTTTTGGGGAGGAGACAATTCAGCTCATAACACGGTTTTGTCTGGGTTTCTTGTACCACTAGCCATCTGGAGATGCTCTCCAGGCATCTTAAATTAGAAAACACAAAGAGTGGAATTATCAAATCATGCTTGTAATAGTTTCTCTCATTTTACTGATAATTCAAAAGACAGGGGCAAGATTAAAGCACGCAGAAAATAGAGAAATCTGAGATTGTCAGTGCAACTCTCCTGGTCCTTTTTTCCAGTTTGGGTTACACTCTGTTTTTTGTTTTAACGTTTCTAAGTGAAATTACTAGCACAAACAAAAACATTTTCTTTATAAGACATCTCCATTGTTACACTCCATTTGTTTTAGAACTGCTATGATATTCTCTAGCTAGAAACGTCCACATAAATCCATAAATTAATGATTTGATTTTAATAAGCAATGTAGTTCAACTAATTATAAAGGAATTCCACAGATAAGAACTCTTTCTGCTCTAAGTATAACTAATGTGTTTGCCATAAGCTCCTGTTAAGATGTTTGCAAGCTGATTTGAATGGGTCATTTTTTCCACCCTGGATATAAAAGTGAGACAGTTGCAGGCATGCTTGTAGTACATTTTTTCTCATCTCTAAATTCCTGTGAGTTATGATAGACTTCAGGTTATAGATGATTCCATAACCTTTCATGTAATTACTCATCTCCCCAACTTACACCGATGCTTCTGAACTCTTTAGTATTGATTGCTCACCTTTACTGTTTTTACAAAGCTCTCTCTTTTTTTCTAAGGTGACAAAAGCATTCTAAACCTTATATTTTAACATCCAGTGTGATACTCTTCCATTGTTTATTTGGCACAGAGCATTTGGCATCAAGCATTACCACTTACAATTCTTTTGTCTCCGAGTATCCAACAAATCTCCCCTGGTCAGAAGAGAGTGAGACCACCAAAGAAAAACAATATTTTCAAAAGAAAAAAGAGAGGAAATCACCACTTACAGGATGAAAAAATTTGGAGCATGATGCAATCATCCACATTGCTCAAAAGTATCCCTTAGAGAATGTTTTCTGACTCTCACCGGCTAAGAACATAGGGAAGCTCCAAGACATGGAAAAACATAGATATGGATGGCTTGGCAACCATATCAGTGTATATTAAAGTAAATATTTTAGAGATAATTACTGTTATGCTGTTATGCCCTGAATAGAGTTGTTAAAAGAGGCTAGCTTTATATACCAACACACATATCAATAATACTTACTAACATTTTCCATAACTTGTTAGAGAAACACAACGTAAACTTTTTATATAAATCACAAACCTATTGAAAATGCCATTTTCACACATGTTTAGAAACTAACATAATTGATATAAAATAGTTAATGAGACAATTAGTAAATAAAGGCTAAAGGAAAGATTAATATAGGTGACTGAGTAAACCAATGGCTGGTTTGAAATAAAAGAAACACATGTGATTTCATTAATAATTTACACATTTGCAAGCTGAAGTGGATTTATGCGGGCTAATAATACAGAAGAAAAGATTCACTATATAGGTATGTGTTTTCTAGGCCTAAGTATATACCATACATAGGCTAGAAAAATCTGAAAATATCTAACATATGCCCTTCCACAAATTACAGTCTAGTGGAGAGACAGATTTCCAGAAAATAGTTATACAAAATATTTATTATAATTGTTCAAAATATAATAAAAAAGTATAAAATCAAATCAGATCCAGGTAATCTAAATATTAATATGTTCTCAGATTTTAATTTTCTGCTTTAAAATAATGATGATTCGATTGAAAAGCCTGTAGAAAAAGACTTTACGAAAGTGAAAGTATAAAAACAAGATTTAAAAGACATAAGAAATACTTAAGTTACCATATGAGTTCTACTTAGAGTTTCACAGTGGCTCGAACTTGGGCCATTGCCTGAGAGATGAGGTGGATATGGATGTGGCACAAATAGCCAGGTTATTCTGCAGGAGACAGCAGGTTCTGCAGCCTAGGGAGGGTCATTGTCACCAAAAGTACATTAGTTAAATTGACAGATAAATGTAAATGATAATGGGAAAGACGGAATTTTATTTTGAAGGGAAACATGCTGAATTATTTAATAAATAAATAGTAAGTTTGAGGTTTTCTAAATCTATTGACAAATTGTCACAAAAATATTCCAAGTATCTAATCTTTCTTGAATGCTTACTATATGTCACATGCTAAGCACACATTTCATTCTTAGAATAATCTCTTTTGTCAGAAGTGATTCTCTTTTCTGTAGATGAGGAAACTGGGCCACAGAGATGTTTAACCTTTGAATGGCCTACTTTCATCATCTGGAAAATTGGATATTGATATAAAAGTTCTCTTCAACCTCTAATGTATTACATTAAATAGAAAATATAAAGAAAAAACTATCATGTATGAATTTGGAAAGGGATGGAATATATTCCCTTAAAACCCTCGATTAAGTAACTTTTTAAAAAGTTTTCAACCATCAAGGAAAAAGCTAGCAAAATGTAAGAATATTCACAGCAAAGTAATTTGGCAATTACTTTGAAAGATGCTCAATTCCTTTTACCCAGAATTCAGGCTAAGGTCAAAATAAATGCAATAATGGAATTACTCAAATGGCATTGAAGCTTCACAGGAGAGGACAGAATTTGTATTGCCAAGAAAAAGAAAATAGCAAAGAGTTCAGTAAAGGATGAGTTAACACCAGATCTGGACGTGGAAGAATATATAAGAAGAAGGACTCAAACAACAAAATTAAGATCCATCTTTGCAGTTATTACTGACCTCATTCTGAAACCTTTAGAATATTCAAAACCTTTTACCAAAGGAAATTCAGGTGGCTATTAACATTCTAACATGATTTAGTTTATCCGACTGAAATTTTCTGAAAGCAATAGGCCCGCAACAATATCAATGCATGAAAAGAGACACAAGAGAGATTGTTTGAGAGCTCAGAAAAATTGTACTTTTCTGTCATTTAGATTTTGAACAAATGACAACAGGATGAGATTCAAAATTCATGACTAAATCTCAGTCTTTACTTTTATGCTTCTTCCCTGTACCTGCATGCCAATATTTTTTGCAAAGGGTAATAAAAAATTTTAGATTTTCTCCTCTTGATAGTATCTGAATTTATAAAGCCAGAATTGAAAAAATTTGATGACTTTATATGCCTTATAATGCCAAATTCCCTCAAGAAAGAAAACATTGTTTTTTTCGGCCCATCGATTAAATAACAATTATATCAAGCGGGCGCGCGTGCGCACACACACACACACACACAAATGGTATCTGAAAAATTTCTTTTTAGGTTGAAACCATATATATATATTTTTTTCTCCACATATTCTATTCTGAAATAGTAAAATTCACTGTACATATCAGTTTGTATATAAATAGTTAACATTTCTGTCGACACCTCTGAGCAGGATTATCAGTTCAGTTAAATTAACTCTATGAAGAATAAATTTAAAACTATAGTGACAAACTGATATCTAAATTATATGATTATTGGGCCCATAGAAAGGAAAATGTATGAATTTCACTGCCCCAAGTGAATGCAATTCTCTTTATTATCTTACATACCAACTGTCAGTAGTCTGTGATATGGAACAGTTTAGATTATTGCTGTCATTTGGAAAATAAATGAATTTGAACAAGTTAAACAACATGGCAACTTGAAATTGCTGAGCAGAAATTGTTTATTTGTTGATAAAATATTACAAATATTGTAAAAATTTTGTTAGCTCCTACTTCTTAGTTTAGTTTTATCTTTGGAGAATTTGAATATCTTGGATGACTTTGATATAAAAATATAAATATAAATATATGAAAAAAATTAGTCTGCATGAACTCTCCCACTGGACAAAGCTGAGTTAAACTGAGCCGGATACCAGGATACCACTGGATACTCTGTATTCTGTATCTTAATTAATTATTTAAAATTAAAAATAGAATTTGCACTAAAGAAAATACTAAAAAACACTTTTGAGAGGATGCTAATTAAGGTTGGGAATACAATCATTTTTCCTACATGCATAGTAACCTAAATATAAGTGTTTTATGTTCTAATAATATGTATATATGTTTATTTCTTTGGTATTTGGGAATTATTTATAAATGAGATATTTCTGTTGTAAGGACATGGGCCTTCCAAATATTGAATAAACCCTATCTAGCTTGATTCTTAGTTTTAGATTCTTTAAGTAAATATTAATTAGATATAAGAAAATTGCACAGATGAATAAGTTTACATCATTTCAAAGTCTAAAAAGCAAAATAATGGTGAGATTATAGAATAGGTGGTCAGTGGAGACAGACATCAATAGGTGATTAATTGGCCCTAGTAAACTCCAAATGCTGTCCTTTTCCTCTGGAAAAGATTCTACTACTTATTTTTGCATCTTTCCATATTGATTCTAAAATCAATATATTAGATCTTTGTCATCAGAGAAGTTGTCAGGAAGATGTATGATTATTAAAATGTTAGTGAGGGTTTTACCAGATAGAAAATGTAGATTCAGAAAGCCACCATTTGTCTTAATAAAATTCTTCTCCAAATCTTCTCTCTACCTTCATAATCTAACATCTCTAGACTATTGATTTGTGTTAAAGATGTTCGATAAATAATAATTTCAAAAATAATTAAATTTATTAACTGTACTAATTTAACTGTGTTCTTCTGTAGAGGAAAAAAAAAAACAACTCCATTTGTATTGCCTAAAATCAATAATGATTAACGGGCAAGAAGTTTAGTCTGGAAAATGGGAAAGAAACTATTTCAGCCAATGGATCACTCAAGGCACACTTCAGAGAAAGGTGCGTTGCTTACTCATGCTTTGGACCCTCAACATGCTGAAGAATATTAACTTGCAAATATTCATGATAAATTGAATAGGTACATGACATTTATTGAATGCCTGTTTGCTAAAAGCAGTGAACTTGCTTTGAGAGCTTACTATCTGTCGAGAAATGATCAAATCCTTTTAAATGTACTCACATGTTTTCTCACACCAGTACTAATAGGCAGATACTGTGATTTTCACCAATTTAGAAAAGACCCTAAAACACATACTCAAGTACTTGCTTAAGGTTAACATGTTGTAAATCCAGGATTTGAACTCAAGCAGCTGGCACCATATATTAGGCTCTTAATAATCAAGTTCCTTCCCATTTGCACAAAGTCTCATGGTGTGGTATGAAATTTAAAAAGTAATTGGTGTTTTTCACGGTTATTTCTTGTTTATGTATATATTTTTATTGAGGTATAAGAAGCCCATAAATTTACATGCAGTAAATGAAAATCTTTTAAATATACAGCTCAATAAAATTTTTACAGATGTGCATATCCATTTAACTACCACCAAGACAAAGACACAGGACATTTTTCACACTTCTGAAAGTCTTTTGTATCTCTTGTTTTTTGGTACATTCGTACAAGCATGATCCTGTGATTGTTACATTATATAATTTCGCCATACTAACCAGTTCTCCTTTCTGGATAAAGAAAGTCACCGTTTTGGGTAGGCCACATGGCAAAGAATTGCAGCGGCCTCTGGAATTATGGGGTGGTCTCAGGGACTAATATAAAAAGAAAGAAGCCATTAAGCTCTCTTACAGTCCCAAGGACCTGAATGCTATCAACAACCAACTGAATACCAAGGAGAATGCTAAGCCTTAGGCAAAAACTCAACCTGGCCAACATTCTAATTGCAGCTTTTTGATAACCTAATCAGAGTGCCCAGTTAAGTTGTACTCTACTTGTGACCTAAAGAATTTGTAAAATAATAAATATCTATTGTCTTAAGGTAAATAAGTTTGTTATAGAGCAATACAAAAAGAATAAAGCTTGATTCGAGTTTGGGGTTATGGTGAATAAAGCTATAATTAACATTTTGGTTATGTGGACATCTGAGACATTTCTGTTGGGCATACACTCAGGCATGGAATTGCTGGGTCACAAAGATTAAATTGACAACATTTACCTTTATAGTTACAGCCAAGTATTTTTACAAAGTAACTGTACCAGTTGATGCTTCCACGAATAATGTGAGATTCAGATATTTTCTCAAACTTGTCAACACGTGGTATCAGTAGTCTTTTTAATTTATCCATGTTAGTGTATATACACTGGTATATTATTATGGTACTAATTTTCATTTATAGTAACATTATGGAATTATATAAGCAACCTAATGTATATACATAAAAACAACTTGGTTGATATTTATAAGTTAGAAAGTACAATCTCTGCAAAGTGCAAATTACCTTCATACTTTTTCTTCTTATTTTAAGATCAGACTATAGAGAAAATGATAGAAGAAACAAAAACCCATGTTCATATAAACATTTTAAAGAAGGAAAACAAAAAGAAAAAATATGATGAGTAATAACTTAAAAAATACTGAAGTAATAAAGTTTATAAAACAGCTCACAACAGCATCACAAAAGTTTTGTAATACACTAAAGAGTCTTTAGGATACTGCTTTAATCATGTACATTGAAATTAAGATGTCATTATGCATAAGTGACTAGAACAAAACCTTATTAAAACATTATGCAAACTGGCATAATACTAAATGCTGTGGTTGTAACTTGTACAATATGTATTATTGCTTATCTTACTTTACTGTTATAGACTTTGGAGAAATGAAGATAAAGAGAAATTAAAAATCCTCCTACAATAAGCAAGTTTTCTCTTTCTGAAAAATGTAGCTTACTGACTGACCACACCCTATTAAAGTGAGAGAAAGAGAGAGAGAGAGAATTGGTGACAAACAGAAAAATGGCAAAATATTTCAACGTAAAATAGACAGAAGGGAAAACATAAATGTCCAATAAATATTTTAATAGATGATGAATCTCAGAAGTTATCAGGGAGGAGTTAAACTGTACTGTGTTACTTTCATTATCAATTGGGTTGGTATTGTTTATTTATTTGTTTACTTTATTGGTTCTTTTGCTGTATAATTTACATAAAAAGGTACTTTCATATATGTTCAGAACCTATTAACCCCAAACAATTTCACTCTCACACATTTAGTCTGGGAAAACACATGTATGTGTAAGAAAATATGTATAAACAAGGCAGACATTCTTTTAACAAAAGAAAGCACAAATTTGGGGGAATACATTATCAACTAAAGATAGAATCATTTGCTTCATCTGTGAAACAGACCTTCACATTGCACACATATCTCCACGATTTGTGACACATTATTCTCACAACTAATGGGCCTCAAGTCCTCTGCTTGGTCTAGTCATCGAATTCTGAAGTACATTTGTGCAATTATTCTGACAGGCCTACATTCTATCAGATTCTCTCAGAGGGATTTACAAAGTAAGATGCCCAGCAAGATGTGCTACTCATCTTTAGCAGTAGAAAAAGCAGAAAAATCAAATCATCATAACAACAAACTTTTTATCATCATGGGTATAATTCACACTGACATGTGCCTAGTATGTGCTAGGCATTACTCTAAAGCGTGAGCGTGTGTGTGTATGTGTGTGTGTTCATTTAATTCTATCAAGAACCATATAATGTAACATTTTTACCCCTATCAACATATCGATGAAGAGACTTAAGTCACATAACTAGCTCAAGGTCACAGAGTTAAGAGAGAGTGGAGTCAGGCTGATGAATCTGGCAGCCATGCTCTCAACCACGGTGCTTTCATACCTCTTCATCAGATTTCCTATTAATTCATTGATATGTTGTAGTATCCTAAGCAGTGTTGCAAATGAATAGGTTGAGCTTACATTTTCCCTGTACTTTCCTCTGTATTATTAAAACCTCCAATCAAAAGGCATTCTGAAACATGATTAATATATGAACTCCTTATTCAAGTTAAAAATAAATAAAAGGGCGAAGAAACCCCTCAAGATCAATGGATATTAACTGAATAATTTGTATCGATTGCTTCAAAATTGTATAAATGAAAAACAAGTTAAAAGCTCCTTATGCTTATAGGATATATAGAATTTTGAAAACAAAATTAGTTAAACACAAATTGAGAAAGACTGACTGCATAAATTGTCACATGTTTTTAAACCCATTCCTATCTATACACTTTGCCATATGACTTTTTAGTTTCTCCCAAAGAAGAGAAACTTGGCTTTGTGGCTTGTTCTGGCATTAGAATATGACAGAAGTGACAGTGTGACAGTTCTGAATATAAGCCTCAAGATGACTCATGCATTTCCACTTAGTTGCTCTTGCATCTCTGCTTTTTGAAAAGAACCTGTTCTAATCTGCTGGATGAATACAGAGAAACACGGAGCTCAACGAAGATGTTTCAGTTAAAACAGTTGACCTACCAGTGTCTGAGTTCCTAGCAAAAAGTAGCCAACTCCCAAATAAAAACAAGTCTAGCTCAAACCAGAAATAATTCTCAGAATCATGATCTCAGTAGGTGTATATTGTTCTAGTCCACCTGACTTTGGGCTGGTTAATTGTGTAACATTATAATGTCAATGTATAGCTGACAGAAATTGATACCTAGACTTGGAGTGCTGCTGTATAAATATGACCTAAAATAAATGGCTTCAGGGACTAGGCAGTGAGTGAGCAGACTGGGAAGATGGTCGAAAGAACTGAGGAGGCTGAAAACTGGTAAATTGTATTATATACTGGTAAAATAATTGGTAATTTACACTGGAAAAAAATTTGAAAAATAGAAACTTTACCTGATGAATATAACTTGTAATAATGCTATATTAAAATTAAATCATCAATGTTAGGTTTAAGAGAAAGATTTAAACTTAAAGTTTGGCTTCATATTTATCTGTTTATTAATTTTGATTCTAATAACATTCATGCAAAGAACAACAGTTTAAATAAATATGTAAAAATGCATTAATGATTTTACAATTTGTTTGGGGGAATAATTAGACACAATTTTTACAAAAGTACTGATGGTGAATGTTAAAATGAGTATTTTAGTAGTTTCATTGGGTAATCCTATAATGCCCTCATATTGTATTTGACAGATATTTACTTTTCTAGTGTTGTTAGTATCTGTGTTGCATTAAATGTCCATCATTCTAATTATTGCTGGATTCTGAAAAATAATTAATATTTTTTCATCGCACATTTATTATTGATCAGTTGTGCACTATTGATTGCTATGTATAGAAAATTACAAAGATGGGATCATTTTAGACTGGTAATATTGAACTCAATTCTGTGTCTGACAGGACTAAGTAGAATATACCATCTGATGACTCATGAGCAATATGATACCACTCTCGTCCATTCAATCTACAAAACCTTTTATGCTGTAACCTTGTTATCATCTGATTGGCAATTTGCTAGAACACAATCATTTACCAGAACAAATTCAACTGTTTGCATTGTCATCATTGTGCTATGAGACACTAAGTGGCAGTAATAATCATGCCCCCCCCCCCACCATATCCTATGCTTTATAAATTCTGTCACTTCCATAGAGGTTGAGGGCACATCCATGACTCTTGGCTTTGAGTACGGCCATCTAACTAGCTTTGAACAGTGATGTTAGCAGAGATGATACAAGCAGAGTCTTAAACGAGGCTTTTAATATCGGACTCGCCCCGTTATGCTTGTGCATTGCATTCATCAGCAGCTGCCCTTTCACCTTGGGACCAAGACTGAACACAAGTGGAACAAAGCTGCTCTAGCTGGCCCATAGACATGCAAGAAATACATGTTTAATTTTAAATGCCCCTGAGTTATTATGTCATTATTCTTTATTACATAACAATAACTTAATATAGTGGTAAGCCAGGCAATCCAGAATATACTGAAGTTAATCATTGTAGCCCGTCATCAAGACGAAAAGCTTAAGTTGAAAACTATTAGAAAGTAAAGCTTCCCCCAAGCATAAGTTTATAGATTCTTAATAGCGCTTGGGGAGTAGTAGTTTACATCAGGGTGAGCTTTCCTGACTTAAGTTCATTTGAGCATATTTTCAGATTTCAAACATTGAAAGAGCTTATGAAACTTGATGCAGGTGGGGAACGAGTCTGTACTAAATGAATGGTGGGGGCAATGATACACGAATAAATGGATGAACAATACTAATGAATGGTGTAACTACTTCTTTCTCATAGCCAGAAGACAATTTGAAGATGAAAAATTTATTGCAAGGTACACAGAGAACATGAAGCCAATACATTGATACAAAATACATTCAAACTCTACATTTTTACATGTTTTTTTTAGGTTCCCCAAAAAAGGTTTTCACAATTTATTATTCCCCTTACCCTGGGATTCGGTTTAACAAATAACATCACTGTTTTCTTTTTACTATCTTTTTCTTTTCTTTTTTAATGTATCCATGTATTCATAGAGTGGCCTTTGGCACTGTTTGTGGAATTTGGTTTTATGTCATACTGCATCTGTTCTAGCATTTTTAACTTCCATATATCCCCTTTCCATCCAGAGCTTAGGAGCTATATAATGCTTTTGGGAATTAGCAGTGCTCAAGAAATATGGGATGACTTAAGTTATGTTGAATTGAATCAAATTGAATTCAATTAAATTGAAAATATTTTGGAACAGTCATTATACCAATATGACTAGTATTGGAGACTGACATTGGACAGGGATGTAAAACGGAACTGAAACTAAAGAAAGCCGAATGCTTAATTAAGTACTTTGGTATTTTATACTGGAGCAAAAAGACACACTAAATATTTTTGTAAACCAGAACATGTAAGTTTAAAAACAAAAAAAGCAAGCAAGCAAACAGGCAAAAATACTAGTAGATCTTGTTTACTAGGAAACTGGCATTCTCATTAATCTGGCAACAATATTCACCATTATTGGAAGAGTTGAGAGGCACTATTTTGTAAAAATGTACTAAATAGGAAGTTATGATAGTTATGGTAATTTTTTAGATCAATATTGTTCAGTATTTCTGCAGAAAAAGTGAAATATTTTATCCAAATAACTTGAAGAGAGCACTAAGAAAACTATGTTCAAATGTTTGGAAACAATTCAAAGGAAGCAATAGGTAACAGCGCAGCCCCAGCAGCTGGTCACAGTGGGAGGAATGGTGATTACCATAGCAGGCGTGAAGGTTCAGAGGGTGGCATGGACTGAAACATAAATAGAGCCACTATGTAAGGAATAAGTTATGGCCTCAAAGGGGCACAGTCAACGCTCAGCAACCTAACTATCCTCCCACCCCATTTGCTAAATTCAGGCAGAAACTACAGTGAAAGGGAGCCGCCTGACACAGTCAATACTGAGCAGTCTCCTGGGATCAGAGCAAGATGGAAAAGAGTAAAGCGTGGATATGAAGTGGCAAATGAAAGTATCTTGCACACTCTCTTAAAACAAGTGCATTGTAGATACAGATACCACGAAATACCCGTAATACCCGTGAGGGAGTGGGAAACTTATCAATGTAGCTCTTTCCTTTCAACCACATGGTAATAACTACATTTTGTGTTTCCTTTGAATAAATTTTGTCTCTAAAAAGAAACAAACCCTCCCCTAAAAGTTCTAGACTAGCAATCTTTTCTGTCATGCTGTTCTACCCAGCCTCAGTTTGTGGGACCAACGGCCCTGACTCAGATCTTGACCACAGCTGGGAGACCAGCAGACTAGAAAACTTCTTGTAACTTTCCTCGCCATGCCCATGGAAAAAGCCTTGTCTTAAGTTATTAATTTAGACCCTACTTTATTATAACAAACACTGTATCAAAGAATTATAAATGCCCCAGAAAATAATTTAGCATTAAAAACAAACAAATAGACAAACAAACAAACAAACAAAAATTTTTATAGAGACACCAGGGAGGAATATTAACCTTAAGCCTATGGTGTGACTACCTATAACGAGTTCTAGATAGGCTATTCTTGCATTATTATCACATCCCTAAAAGAGTGAACATCCTGCAAGTAAATACAGTATTTTAACTGAGAGTCTGTCATTCCATACTTATGAAAAGTGAAAGCTTAAAGAAATTAGCACTCTTTTAGCAAGGGAGAGGAATTCAATTCTGTTCAAAGTTTATTAGCGGTTGAACTAACACACAGGTTCTTTCTTTCCATGTACATCAGAAGTTCCTTTATAGATGTGACTAGATCTAACAGTTGGAATTTCACTAATTAGGTGTATCATTTTTAAGACCGTACAGTCTTTGGGCATCAAAGGACATCTCAGTGCATAATGGTTAGGAGTAAAGGATCAGGAACTAGATGGATCAGAGTATAAATTCCATCTCTTTCATTTCCCAGCTGGCTGACTTAGAACAGGTTATTTAATCACTCTTGGTCCCAGCTCTCCATCTATAAAAATGAAGGACATGATAGTGATAAGTTCATAATGGATTAAATAATGCATATAAAGTGCCTAATACAGTGGCTGTCCTATGAACTTCGCTAAGTAAATATTAGCCATAGGTGGTTGCAAAATGTGATAGTAAATATCATTTCCACCTTTGTAAGGTTCCTGTGTGAAACACACTTCTCTCCTAAGATGTGTTGATGTTAGCGTGTATAACTAAATGGTGCCCTTTTTCACTACACATGAAATATCGAAAATTCTATGAATACCCATACATATATTTTGCTAGTTTTTCACCTCTAAATTGGAAATTAGCATATATACATTTACAGTTTAAGAAATTTTTTCTATACTTGACTTTCTTTGTTGTTCTTTAAAAAAATACAGCTGTACTAAGGTATATTTTACACATCATAATATTCACCCACTTTAAGTGTACATAATCTAATAATTCTTACAAATTTTATAATTATGCAACCATGATAATCCAGTGCTATAATACCTTCATCATTCCAGAAATACCCTTATGCCATTTTGCAGTCAATCCCTCTTCCATCCTTGGCCCGTGGGGGGGAAAAATGAAGGTTTCTATAGTTTTTTATTTTCTAAAAATTTCATATAAATGAAGTGATACAAAATTTAGATTTTTGTTTCTAATTTTTCTCATTTGAGGTTTTTTTTTTTTTTTTAATCTATGATATGTGTGTCAGAAGTGTTTCTTTTTACTGCTAAGCGGTATTTATAGGACATTGTGTTTATTCTTTCATGAGTTAAGGAGCATTTGAGTTATTTCTAGTTTTTGGTAAGTGTAAATAATTCTGCTATGAGCATTCATATATAGGTCATTGTGTGGATATAAGTTGTCATTTCTTTGGAATAGATAGGAATGAAATTACTAGATCATATGGTAAATTTTTGTTTGACATTTAAATAAACTACCAAACTGCTTTTGAAAGTGGTAGTATCATTTTATTTTTCCATCATCAACGTATAAAGATTTAAATTTCTTCATATGCTTGCCAATATTTATTATTTAAGTCTGTTTGACTTCAGCCATTCTAGGGGTTATACTTCACTGAATTTTAAATTTGTATTTATAAGATGCTAAAATCTCATGTGCTTTTTACCTCTTTCATATTTTATATAACAAAGTGCCTATTCAAACCATTTGTCTATATTTTTAATTGAGTTGTAAGTTGTAAGGATTCTTAATATATATTCTGGAAATAATTCTTTTATCAGATAAACAGACTATCTTTGCTTATACTTTGACAGATTCTAATACATAAGAAAGTGAGGTTTAGATTGAGGAAGTGTAAGGAGGAATAGAGGAAGAAATAGAAGAGAGATAAATGGAAGGGTTCTCAATATGGCAAGGGGAAATATATATATCAGATAATGCTAGGACAGCCAGAAGCCCAGAAGCCATGACGAAGTCACTTAAGTCAGAGGTGAAAGAGCATACAAGAGGAGGCTGAAGGTTTAAAAGATATGTGGAACATCCTTTGCAGGTTATCAAAAACTTGGTGGCAATACTCTGAATGTTGCTCAAACACTTATTCTATATTGAAAGGGTTTATTATATCTTGAAAACTAAGGAACATGACATGTTGTATATCATATAATTTTTTTTCTCCCTGTCTTTGTCTTGATTCCAGATAGATTTGTATTTTTATTTCAAAGATATGTATGAGATAATTTTTATCTTCATTGTAGAAACAGTACTATTACAAAAAATTGTAAACACATAAAAAAATCAAGACAATTGTACAACGAAATTCCATGAATCCATTACACAACTTTCACCATTTTAACTCAGGATCAATCTTGTTTTGTCTCTACCCTCATCTACTTCCCCTTCCTCCTAGACTAGTTTTAGTTAGATTTAAGAAAGTTTATGTTTCATACATAACTATTTATCTTTAAAAGATGACTTTTTCTTAAATATAACTGTTAATTATCAAAACTAAAAAAAATTAGTCATCCAATATTAAGGAAGTATTCTATTTATGCAGACTCATTATCAAGTCTCCTTTGAAAATAATTCACAGAGCTATTCCTACATGACTTTGGGGCTCCAGAAAAAAATAATGCAGATGCTTCATAAGAACATGTATACTAAATTCTTGTGGATGGTAATTAATTTGCTCATGAAAGTTTCTAGTATCATTTGGTCAGTTTACATTCTAGACTCATGTTCTCCATTCAAAAAATAAATTAAAAATTGTTCAATATATTATTTTACTATATTACCTAAGCTTCACCAGACTCTATAAGCATTGATGTGACTTGACATGCTTGAGAACTTAATTTATACACTGAGCAATGCTTTTTATGCTTATATACTAGTCATTGCATTCATTCTTTAGGTTTTCTTGTGTTCTGCCAAATGCTCCATTTGACCAATGAGCCAAAGTATACTGTGACTGATGAACTGCAAGTGTAGTCAATACATCTCTGGTAAAATCTGAGTCAGCATGAAGAGTCTACTTAAGTGCAAGAATTAACATGACACAATGCTGAGTATAGTCTCTCCCAACTTAAAGATCTGAATAGAAAAATTGAATCCATGAATCTATATTGATTTCCCAGACAACAACAACAACAACAACAACAAAACAGTTAACCCCATTTTAATCTTTACCTAGTACATAATACAAGTTATTTAACTAAAATTCAAAATTAATTTAAATTGTTGTGAATTACAATTTTCTATAGTCTTTCTGCAGAGAAATTTATTATAATGGAAAAGGTGTGTGTATATGTGTGTGTATGTATTCATGTTGGTGTGCATGTCTGTGCAATTCTTATTAATTAAATAATGCTCTGTAACAGCAACACATGTTATCCTGTTTTTAATTACTATGGTCTGCAGACATTTGAGTTATGAATAATCTAGATTTGTTAATTGTTTTTTCAAAAACTCCAGTTCTGATTTACTTCATATGCTTAATATATTTTTTCTTTTGTACTTTTACAAATATTTTTTATTGGCTACTTGATAATTCTTTCGTTAGTCTTTAATTCCATCAACTTATTATTTTATTTTGGAATAGTTAGTTCCAAAATTACTTTGAGCTAGCTATAAAAACAATTTTAAAGTCATGATAAAGGTGGAAACTTCAAATTATTTAAAATAGTTTTCAATGAATTCTGCTTCAAAACATATTTACGAAAATCTAGTTTTTATTATTTGAATCAAGGAAAAGCTATGTTTATTAAAAGGGTTTTGCTATAAATCCTGTAAACAAAGATTCAACTAGCATTTATGATAAAATGACTGTATATGGAAATACATTTCTTGGCAACTGCAGCAATCAGAAGTTACCTTTTATATGTCATGTTTCAAAATGTGTAATATATATTTATATACATATATATATCTGCTAGCCTTGGAAAACTAAAATATATTTTTACATGAAAGACTAAGAGAAAAGAAAATCATCCCACGTCTAAAATTAAATCCTTTTAGGCAATTTGAGTTTTAGCCAGCAGCATAAATGAGCAGGCTGGTAATATTAAAATTAATATCAAGAAAAAGATGAGATATTATTTGAGAAACTAAATTATGTTGTTGGTTCAGATAATATATTTTTAAAATCTGTCAACATCAAGAATATGTGTCCTCTCATTAGTGAAAAAATGCAAATTATTCAGGACTTTATTACGGCTTTCATGTTCTTTGCTTTTTCATTTAATTGACATTGTTTTGATGCTGGGTATTATTCATTTCTCTCTCTATATATACATAACACACACACCACACACATACCAATTGGCAAGTGAATCATGTCATTCTGTAAATGATGAGCAAACCTAAGGTTCTTATGCCAATTTTGTTTTTTTGATAATTATAGTATTTACGTATAGCGTATAGCGGCCATACAAATGGAATCCTTGAGACATAATGAAATCTACAATGAAAAAAAATTTCCAACTTTCTGAAGTTTAGTTCCTCCTTTGAAATATAATAAAAAGAAAACATTTCTCTCTGTTTTCTAGGACACACAATAATTAGAATAGCCTTGTGATTTATCCAAATAGAAACACAGAGTAAAAGAGGATATTATTAAACAATTTCCTGAAAGAAGAGGCATAAACTGGGACTGTTTCAGGCAAAACAGCAACTATGATTATTACCTTAACTACAACGGGCTGCTCGCCAACTTAGGTACAGTCCTGTGGGGAACTTAGTGTTCCCATCTCCATAGCTGGAGAGGTCTCAATCATTGAGGGTCAACCTTAGTAGCAGCCAATAATTTAGAGTCAATACAACTAGGCGTGCCATGATAAATATTTATAAAGCTTGCTAATTACTATATCTTGATGTCCAAAATGTTTCCTTTCAAGTCATTAACTTTATTCCTCCAGATGCTTAAGAATTCCAACAAGTGGTACTAACTAATTAGGTAAATAGAATGGAAGTAGCTGGGGACATATGTCTTTTCTCCATTCATACAGTAGGAAGCAGGATTTGCCCCCTGAGACTCAGTGTCTTCTGCTCCCCAGTCATGCAAAATTATTTATTGTCTTCTTAAAAACAAAGAGCTAATTCTCGTCTAGCTAATGTTTGTTTGCTTCTTTAGGATGGAGGCTCTTCCAGGAGCTTCCCTACTATCACTGAGAGTTATTAAGAAGCTCTAAGAACTCCTAATTAATATTAATGAGAACAATTTGTAACTCAAATCACTTTAGATTACTCATCCTTTCTCCTTTCTTATGATCATGTTTGGACAGAAAGGGGCCAGAGAACTAAATAATATCTACAAGCAAGGGCCACTGTCAATGCTGTTTGTTTTATATTCTGATTTTTTTTTATTGCATATATTTAATTTGTCTATAGGTTTCTGAGAGGCATGATGTTGAAGGACCGTGTTGTAAGAGAAACATCAAAGATATTCAACAATTTAAAAATGTGTTTATTGACTGGATACTCAATGATTATGTCCAAATTTTATTACCATTGTGACATTTTATTTGCCATGAATCAAAGAGTTTATGTGCCCCTAGATGCAGAGGTAGTCTCCTGTTAGCCCAGTTTTGATACTTAAATATCCCATTCGCCAACTTAAGTCCTATCTGAAACAATAAAAAGTGTATTCTAATAGGTCCTCTGGTACTGTTAAAGTGGTTCATTTGCCAGTGTCTATTAACCTCAATTTTATCTCAGGACTATAGGCTACTGAACTCTTGGTGACCCATGTGCCAAGAGGCTGCTGCTCTATATTTCTTCTTTATCTTGAAGTTCTCCCTGAAGAGTCAGCATCGGCTACAAGTATCTGCTTATCTTTAAAGTTCTGTGCAGACAAGAGGCACAGCACTTTGCAAGGCAGCAATTTTATGCTCTGATTTGGGGAAGGAAATCCATGTGCAAAAACTATGTCTTTCTGGAAAGTTACTATTGGCTCCTTTAGTTAAATACATTGCTGTGAAACTATCCTATAAAAAAGTAAGGTGCAATTCACTCCTTAGAACTATATCGAAACATCAATTCCATCTTCCAATGGGGAAATATCTTAAATTTTTATTTCACAGTATTGAATAACATGATTCATGAATATAAAGTTTCTATAATTATTGATTGCAAATAGGGATGAATGATTGAATGTTAGCATATGCAATTTACAATAGCCCTTTGGGAGAGTATTTAAATAGAAAATATTTTATTGTAAAATACTTTTTAAGGAAATTTTTACACATTCTTCTCACATAGTTGATTGCTACAGAAACACTGTATTTAATTTTTTTAAATAGCATAATGATGTATTTTTAACAACTACTAAGGATTTATCATGATCAACACATTTTATTATACATGAAGTATGAGGGTACTAATGTGTTTATAGACTTAAGATTCTTCAATTGGTTGAAAGAGACAGAGAATAACTCTAGGTTGTGCTGTTACAATAAGCATTTATTACTCTGAGATGTGTTTTTGAACTTCTTTGACTTCAACTAAAAAAGTTACCTTGAAGAAGAGGAAAAGTGGAGTGAATAAATTAATTTTTTAACAAGTGGCATAATGATATAGGAGCAAAAAAGAGCTTCATTTAGAAGATCATGAATTAAATTCTATCTCAGCAGCTATGTCCATTTTCACCTACGGCAAATTATTTAACCACTTCAAGCTCATCTACCTCTTTTTTGAAATCAAAATATGCTGGATGATCTCTATTTGCCTGCGCAGATCTACTCTCAACCCTCTCTACCTTGCTCTATGCCTCTGGAGGTTGATCATTATGGAATGAACCCGCCAAGAATCTTGGCCTTTCTGACATTCATTTGGTTTCAGGGAAGCAGGAACCTGCAGGAGGGTATTAATAGAAGTGCAATGCTATGCCCTTGGTTTTCTCTTTGTCAGGCTAAAGACTGACAATGCTGAATTTTTCTCAGGATGTTCTTTCTTACAGCTACAGGTCTTACTGGGAGCTGATGATCTTTCCTTCCCCTTATACCTCCAGATCCCATAGTGACAGTGACCTGGGTTCCTTCACCATCTCTTGTGAGATTTTCTTAAATCTAGT
The DNA here is from genome assembly GCF_014176215.1 of Rousettus aegyptiacus. Classification (NCBI taxonomy): domain Eukaryota; kingdom Metazoa; phylum Chordata; class Mammalia; order Chiroptera; family Pteropodidae; genus Rousettus; species Rousettus aegyptiacus. The sequence goes on from NW_023416285.1 coordinate 17,058,152, forward strand.
CTGACCTATGCAAAGTGATTCCTCTATTAAACAATCGTTACTTCTTTCAATTTGATCATGTAATTATCTGCTGGACCTATATTTATAAGGATAAATAAAATACCAGAAACATGACCATTGTATGGATTTACTGATATCTGTGTGAAAATGGGTAGGATGTATTAGTTGTCAAACAAGCATTAGCTGAAATAATCTAGGCCATATGCCTCTGAGTCTGGATTCAACATGCATGCCTGGCTATTCTGTTGAAGCAATATAAGCAGAGCTTTCCTGATGGAAAGGAGCTAGTCTGCTTTTAGTATTTTAACCTCCTGATTCTGTCAATCTCCACAGTTTTCTAAAGACACACAACAACTCTGAACAATTATTATTAAGGTGCATGAGGAACATTTCGTCCACTCCTGTGTTTTAGAATGGTTCTTCTTACCAATATTCAGGTATTAAGGTTGCCGTGTCTAAAATTTGGCAAGTATGTGAATTTCCTAAGATGTCTGACAGGAAATTGACAATCGTAGTGTTGTTAGAAAAAGAGGGATCAGCATTGCTGACAAGATGACAGTACTTCGGTTGCTGGATAACAAAGGTGACAAGAACCTAAAAATGGTTATGAATTCTTGACATTTTTCTACAGGGCAAAGGGATCTCATATCACATGTTGCAAATGTGATACTCATTTCAAAGAAATGATGCTTACAGGTGTTCTATTCATTTGAAAGACTTAATTAGGAAGAAAAGTAGCAAATGTAACATACTCACTTTAAATGTTGAAATAAAGGAGAATACATGCCTCCCGTCCCCCATCAATCTGCTATACTATGGTACAATGTTAAAGTGGAAGATTATCAAAGTACCATTCTAAAAACATGGTTTTCAATCATGTCTTACTTCAAACAAACTCAGTGAGTGTCCTTGGGCACTGTGATGGTTAATTTTATGTGTCAATTTGTCTAGGCTAAAGGATGTCCAGACTACTGGTAAAGCATTAATTCTGGAAGCCTCCGTGAGGGTGTTTCTGGAAGAGATTAGCGTTTTAATCAGGAGACTGAATAAAGAAGACTGCTTTCACCAATGTGGGCAGGCATCATCCAGTCTTCTGAGGGCTCCAGTGGAGCAAAAATGCAGAGCAAATGCGAATGTGTTCCCTCTCTTTGAGGAGGGACACCGGCCTTCTGCACTGAGACAGCAGCATTTCTGATTCTGTGGCCCTCAGACTCAGACCAGGACTTGTGTCGGCGTCCACTGAAATCGCGAGGCTTTGAATTTGGACTTACACCATTAACTCCCCTGGTTCTCAAACCTTTGGATTTTGACTGAATTGAACCAACAGCTTCTGGTTCTACAGATTGCATACAACAGATTTTGGGACTTCTTGGCCTTTGTAATTGTGTGAGCCAACTCCTGCAATAAATCCCTTCTTATATATATCTGGTTCAGTTTCTCTGAAGAACCCTATTACAGGCATATCGGTCAACCACTATAGGTTTCATTTTAATAAAGCATAAGATGAGAGTAAAGTAATTATACTATAATCCACATCATGCATGAGATTGATGGGCGGGATAAATCAAATGCCTACCTTTTCCAGTTATGCTGTCTCGCTGCAGGGAATTTGCTTAACCTTTCTAGGATTAGTTTATTTATCTATAAAACAAGACGTGTAACTGGAGTCAAGTTTTCCCAGCTGGTCCCTAAAACCTGCAGGGTCCTTCAAAGGTTATAATGAGCCTAATTTATGTGTAAAGTAGATTTTCTTTCATCTGAAATTTTATCATCTCAGTGTAGAAGCTTATAAAATTACAAATGGTGAAATAAAAATTTATATTTAATAAAATAGAACAAATAATTTTAGTAATAACCTATGTAAAATAATATTTTATGTTATGTGTGCATTAACATCGGTTACTACTGGAATGAATTGTTTATTGAATACACACACACACATATACACACACATAGCTTTTAGCTATAAACCAATACTATAATTAATAGTGAGCCATATATTAAAGTTATTCCAACTGATTAAGAACAGGGCTATGATTGCCATTTCAATATTTTCTGTTATCAATACCATTTCAGATGCTTGAATCAGTATAACAAAACATAAAAACTTAAGGGAAGTAACTTTATAATTGAGGGGTCACGAATATCGCTAATTTTTGAAGTTTTATTCCAAATATCAAATAACAAAAAGTAAATAAAAAATAAATAATTTAAAAAATGAAATGAAAATATAATTAGAAATAATGTTATGGTTTCAAGATCACGGGCAATTACAAAATTAATCTGCGTGTGTATGTATGCTTGTTTCTTTTTATACCAGAGGTAAGCAGTACAAGATGGTCAATAGAACATTTTATAGCCTAGAAAGAATTCTTAATATTATAACAGAAGAGCAATTAATTCAGATATGCACATACTCTTTCTGCTCTGATGAGGGCTAATTTATATTAGAATTGAAGTAATATAATAACAGATCCCCCCCCCCCAAAATAAAACACAATCGGTATAATAGGCGTGTAAGATATAAATTCAAATAATAGAACAAATACTTTTAAATTTGCCATCCAACAAGAAATATAATATTGCAGTTCTCTAATATGTCCAGCTGCTTCCCACCATAATACAGATAACCAATAAACAGCAGTGTTATTCATCAAATTTGCATAAATTTGCATTTTAAAATAAATATATGATATATGTATGTATTCCTAAAAATATATTGCTTCACTTTACTAGGCAGTAAGTTAAAGCTTTATTAAAATATATTTTTATTATCTAGTTATCATTGTGTTTCTAAGATTCATTCTACTGTTTCAACATTCTTTCATTTTCTTTTCTGTGCAATATCCCATTAGGCCAGAGTTTAGCAAACATTTTCTGTAAATAGACAGATAGTAAATATATTTGGCTTTATAGGGCATACGGTCTCTGTCACAACTATTGAAGACCGCTGTCATACAGAAGAAGTAGCCAGACACAATACATAAACCAATGAATGTGGCTGTGTTCCAATTAAACATTGTTTACTAAAACAGGAGGCTTGCCATCTTTGGTTCACGGTCCATAGTTTTTCAATTCCCATATTACATGAATATAGCCAAATTCAGTTATCTGCCCTCCAGTGTATAGACACTTTTGTTGTTTCTAGTTAGCTATTATGAATGATTCTTGCTGTGAACATTTTAACATGTTTCCTGGCACATACGTGTATGCTTGGAAATACAGCTCCTAAATTTTAGTTATGCATATTTTAAAAGATAAAGTCATATTTTTCCCAGAGTGATTTTTAGCAATTTTCCATCTCACTAGAGTGTATAAAAGTCTCTGTTGATCCACATCCTTGCCAAAATTTGGTATTGCCAGATCTCTTCATTTTTTGTTTATCTAATGAATATAAAATTGTATCATATTGTGGTGTGAATATGTATTTCTATGATATCAACAAAAAGTTTGTTTTTATTTTATACTTTTGTTCCTTTAAATTCCTATACACATCTTTTGTCTATTTTTATATCTGATTTATGTATTTTTCCCACTGAGTAAAAATATCTTACAGTGATTACTTTTGCAGTTGCATTTCAAATATTTTGCTCTGATTTGTGGCTTGTATTATTATTTTCTTTATAATTCATTGTAATAGGCAGCTTTTGGTATTTTAGTGTATTTAGGTAATCAGTTCTTTATTTTGTGATAGTACACTGTGAGAACACAGTCATTAAGGTAGTTAACACTGGTTTCAAATTTGTTTTTATGTTAAATCTTTAATGTATCTGGAATTGATATTTAACATTTTTTTAAAATGTGTATTGGATATGAAAAAAATGAAATTTCAGATTAACTTCTCAGATGAATACTCACTACCATTGTCTCACCACCCTTTATTTTATGACCACTTCTTTCTCAAAGAGAAATGAGGTTACTTTGGTCATATATTAAACTTTCATAATGGCGTTTTTCTAGGTTCATTTCGTATTCCATTGGTCAGTATTTCTATTTATAGCTTAATGCCACACAAATTCAATTATTATAGTTTCATAAATAGTTGAGAGGGAATCACTTATTTTAGAAGAGCTTTTGTTATTTTAGCCACTTTACTTCTATTTGAAATTAAGAAATATTATGCCAATATTCTCAAATATCTTTCTGGGATTTTAAAATTCTATTGAAGCCATCAGCCAATTTTCGAAGAAATAAGATCCTTAAAATAGTGACATTGGTAGTATTTTTTTTCAGGCATGTGCTAACATTGTCCATAAGTTTCACATACATATTTTGCCAGACTTATTAATAGATATATTAAATTTATGCTTTGTTTTTGTAAGTTATTACTTTTGAAAATTATTTTTCAACTTATCTGTGGGATACAGAAATGCAAAATCTCTTATTAAATCTAACACTCAATGACATTTTTAGTTCTTTTTTATAGAAGTTGTAGCTTCTCTCTTCATATTTGTGTCTTTTTTGCAGTGGCTAAAAAATTCATGATTTTGTCAAATAGAATAGGCTATTCTGTGTTCAGTGTCCTGTTCTATTTAATGATCACCAGTAAGAATAATGTGGGCTGCTTGTTTTGTATAGATTTTTTTTTTTTTATCACATTAAAGCATTTACTTCCTATCCTATTACTTAAGATTTTATTTCAAAGTAATAATTAGATGTAAAATTTCATAAAATACTTTCACTAAAATTATCATATTAATCACTAAAAGTTAGTACAAAATGACTTTTCTAGATTATATAATAATAAGCTATCCTTGCACTCCTGGAAATTGGTAATGTGGTCATAATATATTGTCTTTCTTTTTCATACACTGATAGATTTTATCTGATAAATTTTTCTTCATAAATAGTATTGCCCTGTAATTTTATGTTGATGTCTGGATTCTATTTTCTTCATTTAACTTCTCAAAATAGCTTGAAGTCATAGAATGAAGGTACTTTTCTAGAGTCACAGAAATGGCTAATGGGAGAATATTTCCTGAATCTACCTGGTTCTTTCAATCAGTTACAAATGCTGTCTCAAATCGATTTGTACTATCGTAACTCCAAAATCAATACTACACATTTGGAAGAGAAATCATAATATTCCCACCCAAGGATCATTCTCTCAGCAGCAAATGGTGTGTTCTGCTTCTGAGTCACTGTTCATTTTGTTCTCTCTATCTGTAATGCTTTTCCCCTTTACTACATGTCTGCATCTTTACCATTCTTCAAGGTCAAGTTTTAAATTTTTAATAAATTTTATGACTTGACATTTGTTATTGACAACTTCTTTAGGCAATGATTTGTACACGACTTCTATTTTTACTATCAAGAGTCCTCTGTACAGTAGAAAATGGAAGAATAGTGTCTTAAAGAATTATAACTCTTACAATATCACAAACAAAAGGTCACATGGGTACTTAGAAAATGAATATTGATTAGAGAATAGTAACAATGTAATGGTAGCTAATGTTTGGTGTGTTTTAACTATATGTAATTTTCTAAATTGCTCTTTCAATTATGACTCAGGTACAGTTATTATGTATATTTTATAAATGAGAACACTGAGAGGTTAAAAACTTGCCCAAGTTCAAAACTAATAGTGATGCGATTAGGATCAAGTATAGACAATCTAACTTCAGAATCTTATGAACATTAGACTACAGAGCTTCTTACAATAGATATTGAAAATGTATCACTTCCTTTAAATTTCAGCTAAAACACACTAAACACTATAAACTTTATTTTTGTTTGATTGTATATTTTTATGTATCTGTCTTTTAAATGTCAAATAAAAGTGAAATCTTCTTAAATTAAATATACTAACAGCCATAAGACCTCTACCGCTAAAATTTTTTCATTTCAAAATTATTTTATATTGGGAGAAAAGGCATCATTAAAATTTTCGTGGACCTAAAGTTAGATGGTTATGACCATTATATCTCTGCTGAGAAAATATTAGGGAAAACTTATTTAGATAATTTTAAAATCTTAACAAAATATTGCTGATTTGAATGTTGATATTGGTAATATAGTCATGGTAATAGATTTTCTGAGTTTTTTTTTTTTTAATTAATAGCACATATGATGTTAATTTTCTATTTATTTATTTATTTACTTACTTACTTACTTACTTATTTACTTACTTACTTACTTATTTATTTACTTACTTACTTACTTACAGAAACTCCTGATGTATATTCAAATACCCTGCCTTCCCTCCAGTGAAAATTAGGAAACTGCCAAGACTTCTATTAGAGTCAGCTCTACTTGTGCTCAGGGCCATTTATGCTACTGCCTAATCAAGGCTATCTCTTCAGATATTTCTCTTCTCTCTTCCACATCACCATCTTTTCATTCTTATGAATGATTCACCTCATCTTACGCTCATGCTGATTTTTCTTCTTTCTAATCATGGCACACCTCTTTTCAAACTTTATGGTAGCTTCCCACTTGTATTAATTTCCTAGAGCTGATTTAACAAGTTACCATAACCTTAGTGGTCTTAAAAAACACACCGTTATTTTCTTACAGAGCTATAAATCAAAAGTCCAAAAATCGGTTTCACTGGGTTAAAATCAGAGTGTTAACAGAATGTTCTAGAATTCCTGTCTTTGCCTTTCTTAGTTTCTAGAGCTGCATTCCTTGTGGCTTTCTTTTACATCATTAAAGCTAGCAGCATAGCATCTAGCTTCAATGTCACATTGCTTTCTTCTGTGTTAAAATTCCTCCTGCATCCATTCCTCGTCGCAAAATGCTTGTGATTGCATTTACGAACAATTTGGATGATCTAGGATAATCTCCTCATGTTAAGGTTCTTAATTTAGTTCTATCTGTAAAGTTTCTTTTGTCATACGAGGTAAGATTCATAGGTTCCAGGAATTACGGCTTTGGTTGGGGAATGGGAAGTAAGGGGTATTACTTAGCCGTCTCGTTCAAATATTAAAGAAATACTGAAAATGCCCTTCAAAAGCCCTGACGTGGTCTGGCCTTTAACAATGTTGACCCAATGCACTACCCCTCTGCAGTTTTGACACTGTCTCCTGAGAGCAATGACCTCCAGCATGTCTTACTGCATACCAGCAACGCTCCTTCTTCAGGGCCTTCGCATAGATTATTTCCTAACTGGAATGTTCTAGATGAGGTAAGTAAGCACTGTGCTCATGCCCTTACTTGTCTTGGAGGTCTTCCACGATGTCGCATTACCGTAGACTTCCTATACCAGGTAACAGTATAATGACATCTCCCCCACCTCCTTCGTTCCTCTGATCTGTTTTTTTCTTTCTTTTGCAGCTTGATTGTCCTCCAAACTATAAGTATTTTTTTTTGTCTGTCTCTCCTCACTTGTCTATAAGCTCCCTGAGGACAGAGACAATATCTGTATTTCCGGTTTGTCTCCAGTTTACAGAAAAGAGTTCACTTGCTGAGTAATAAGTAAATTCGGCTCTTAGCTCCTGGAATTCTAATTTATATTTCTCATTCAACAAGAAAAATGTGGACATTATGAATGCATGCAGCTAAAATGACAGATAAGTAATTCATTTTGAGTCAAAGGAAAGTCCAAAAAATAACAAAGTGAATAATTTGCTCATTCATGAGTTGCATCGAACGTGTAGCTTATAATTTATCTCTAAAAGAGTACAAAAAACATAAAGAAAAATTTTATTTATGCCATTAATTTCTTAAACCATGCACTCTGAAACAGAACCCTAGAGGCCTGAGTATTTTATTGTAATCATCATTATGTTCCAATAGGGCTATATGTGATGATAACTTTAATAATAAATGCAAACCTTTTTTTTTAAGTGAAAAGAACTTTAGGAGTAAGTAGTATAGTGTTTGAATTCAGATAACTCAATTTTAGATGAAAGCTCTGTCATTTATTTACAGTTTGACCTATTCTGCAAATACTCTTGGAAAAATATTGCTTTAAACTCTTACTTCAATTCTTTACTTGAATAATAATAAAACATCTTATCTGTCATGAGATGCAAGTTAGATCTCATATATGGAATTGATTTATAAACTGTAAATCTCAACACTAATATTTTTATCAAAAATGATAATATATTTCTGCCTTTAAACATCTCATGGGTTTATTAAAAGTACTTATTTAATAAGTAATGTTTTTCAAATATTAATTTTGTAAACTTGCAGACATATTAGTGGAGAAAGAGAAAGATACTTCAGTCCAGAAAAAAAAAAATGTGTTTCGAAAATCTCTTGGATTGAACCAGAAAAGGTGATAACCAATATTATTTGATCATCTACATGTTTTGAATAGTATTGTATTGCTTTGCATATGCTATCCTTAAATCCTAAAAATAAGCCTATTCATATAAACAATTGAAATTTACAGATAATATTTATTTTCTCAAAGACAAAAAGATAATTATAGATTATTCCTGGAAGTTGAACAAATCAGGTTGTGCAGACCTACAACTTGTATTCCCCCTACTCTGTCCCAATTATTAGTTGGATCTCCTGGTGAAGTGATCTCAGTGGTCTAAATCTTTCTATAGAACAGCAAACTTATCAACACTTCTTTTCTTTTACAGCATCCAAATACATCTTAATAATATTAAATTAATTATGGTCTGGCTATATTTTCTCCAATGTCTATTTTTTTTTTTTACTTATAGATACATATAGTTGTGGGTTATTATCGTTTTCCACATAGTTTGAGTAGAAAACATACACGACAATCCCTTTTATAAAGGGATCAGTGAGAAGAGATTCATGCTCAACAATATATCATTTTAAGAAATATGTACAGGATTGATCACCTCTAACTAAGGTAACGAGAGTAACTGAATGGCCTGGTTTACCCAGGAGAGCTCCAGAGCATGTCTGTGGTTCTGACTTAGTTATCAGAACCCAACTCCCTCTTTCATTCTCAAAATTGTCATGGTTTAGGTAATGACTTACATAGCCACTCTGCCTATAACTCATTGAACCATGTATTCTCTGTTTCTACTTCCTTTATTGTTATTTTGGCTTTCTTTAAGAATGAATTTCTTTATTTTTCTTTTGTCAGGTGTTCCCCCCCCAGAAATATAAAATATGCTTATTAAGAATATTGCTGTTGAAATAAATTTATATTCTTTGCCCTTTGATTTACTGCTATTAGGCCTATCACTATATTCCAGTTTAATAAAAAAAAATAAAACAAAAAACAAGAAACTAAGTTGAACATTACAATGAAAATATTTAATTTTTTATATTAAACTTTGGTTTAATATAAGAAATTAATAAAATATAAGAAATATATATATAATGAGAGAGAGAGAGGGGGAAACCAAGATACACATATACATATATATATATTCTAGAGGGATTGGGAAAAATACTGGTCCACATCTAAAAATATTTCATACGACATCTAAAAACATTTTCTTCTAATATTACTGCTCTTTGGAATAAACAGCTTCAAAGCACAGCTTGAAATGGACCAATTGTAAGGAACAGAGTGGCAAACTTATGTTACCACGCACAACTGTGAATAGGTTTCCAGACAGCTAAAATGTGTCATTTAGTAGGAATGTGTCTCATTTATCCATTGTTTAAAGTGATTGAAATACATTGCTCTCACCCAGCTCCTTGGCAAATGTTTCAATTAAGTGGGCACAAAATTTATCCTAGTGCAGTGTTCTATTATTCTGCTCTCTAGTATATAATTGTGTGTGACTTTGGGCTTGTAAAGAGGCCTTCCGTTGTCGGAAAAATAAAATAACACATCTCTTTTAAGGTAATAACCATAACTTTTCTCAGCGGAAATTCTTGTTTGGTAAAAAGCCACTGGTGCTAGAACCACAGGGCATTTGTTTTCATCAACGTATTAGAAAATAATGGGAAATGTACGCAGCTAGGAAAATTTGTAACCTGCACAATATTGATCTGTATAAAAAAGAAGCAAAATTACATAGGAGATGGTACTATTATGATATTTTTGTCACGGAAATGATGTCTATATATTGGAGACGAATCAAGGGTAGACTAAAGATTATCTAGCATTCATATTTCTCACTTGCATTAGTAAGAATTTAAAGTAAATAAAGCTTTATCTTGGTTTCATTCTGCAAGGTACAGTAACATAAACATTTTGATACATTCTGGTGTCCTGGGAGCCAGTCATATCATGCTGTAAGTTTACTTCGTCATTGGATTTTTTCAACTTGTTATCATTCATGTTCTAAAGTTTCTTATTTTCCTAAGGTGAGGATCTGCTGAAGTAATATTTAGTCAAACATTAAAACAAACAAACAGAAATATAATTTTTGTTTTAAGAGACTCACATCGCACAAACGCAGACATGCAGACACACACAGGCAGGTATGCGCACGCAAGAACATGGAGGCAAGTCATCCAATTTATACATGTTAAATAGTATCTTGCAGAGTGTATGAAAAGGAGGAGCTCTGTGTTAGAGATCAGGAAACCTGGGTCCTACTAAATCAGCTACTTTACTGAATCTTTATTTTCTCCTAAGTAAAAAAAAAAAAAAAAAAGTTTATAAACACCTAAGCATTCTTAAAATCTTGCCATTTGAGCTAAGAATAATTTACATTTGAAAATGTATATCATAATAGAGTGAATCCACTATCTTCAGAAATTCTTATGCATTTTGTCTGTGGTCTATCCCATATTTTTTAAGAAAAATTAGCTTGTTAAGGAAATAGCATTAAAGGTAAATCATTTCTCGCAAAAAACAAATCTGAGTTTCACAGAATTGTATTTTCTGTAAAGTGGATGCTAGATCAGTAACCAAATATTCTTACTTTGTGATTATTCTTGGTAGTAAACTGGGAACTGATAGACTTTTAGTCACTGTCTAAATGAGACCTCATAGATGAACACAGTACACACAGGAGGAAGCTCACATGACAAGTCTCAGAACCTGGTCCTCACTTTAAAAAGCAACTTTCACCACCACATCACCGGCTGCTCTTGTGTGACTTTCCTATAGCAGGCATTATTTAACATCATTAATTTATTTTCTAAATTTAACTTCCTGTATTTGCTTTTGTAGACTAAAAGTATACTTGTCCTGGACTCCTAATTTTTATGATAGCTGTTATTAGTGTATCTATTCTCACATGCCTATGAATTACCCATAGTCAGATCGGATCGAGTATCGATTTTGTTTGTTTAAAAAGAAAACAATCTCTGAGCGATTGTGAGTTGTCCAAAGTTATACAACACAACACAACTTAAAGAGTCATAATAATCATAGGCTTTTTCAGGGATTTCATGTGGGCTTTCGGTTGCTTATATTTTTGAGCCCATGCTTTTTTTTTTTTTTTTTTTTAGTTGCTCTTCTATTTTCCAGATTGAATTTGAGGGCTTTGCTACTTTCCATACTGAAAATATGCTTCGGAGATATGGGAATTGTGGTAAATTATAATAATGGCCCACATTATTGATTCTTCCCTGTATTTGTACCCTTTAGAATGTGACTTTAAAGTTCCTTCCATCATGAGATAATTTCTTTCTCTTCCACTAGCATCTGGCTTGGCCTCATGACTCGCTTTAGCCAATAGATTTTGAAGGAACCAATTCATGCTGCTTCCTAGGACTGAATAGGACTTCGATGCTTCTGCTGAGTATCTTGGAAACTCAAAGGATTCCCAGGGGAACGGACTTGGAGAAGCACACTGATGGGTGACAGTCTTCATGAAGCAGAAATGAGCCATCCCAGTGTAGGCCAAGCCAGATCAGCCTATCAAAGATTAGAACATATGCCTAGCTGTTTCTCCATCCTCCCTGTGCCCAAGTCCCCAGCCCTTAGAATAGCAGTTATTTTGTCTATAAGGATTAGGGTGGTACGTTACATAATGAATGATAACTGGTTTTGGTTCAAAAGGATAAGTCATTCCACTGGCAATCTTTGGGAGAAATTTGCACCTGTGATTTTACTTATTTAATGCATTAAAATCTCTGACAGTCTTGTGCTATAGAAAGTAGTTAAACAGGATAGCAGGGATCAGGGGCCTGTATACTGAGATGAGCGAAAATAATTGAAATTGCTTGAGAAGAATTTTTCACTGTATTAGTATCACATTTAATGGGAGCATTAGGTAGCTCCAGTAGCTGTGTAGGCGTTTACAATGGAAATGCAAGTTATTCTGAGTCTAGCGAATATGCCTGTATGTTTCCAGTTTATAGGATTAAAAAAAAAAAAAAAAGATGACTGGAACAGCATTCTTGCCATTCAAGAGAGTAATAGGTCAATACTCATCAATACCAGGAAGATTTGCCAGGAATCTTGACTGTTCTAAGGGAAGATATCTAATTCTTCCATAAATCCCTTCCAAAGAAATCCATACTGCTTCTTCTGCAAGGCCTGTGGTAGTTTCCCACAATGCCCCTAATGTCAGTTTGGTCCTGGAAACTGCTGTTTCGTAGCAGAAATTGAAAGCGACCATCACAGTTATGTTGAGAAAAGTAATAATTTGCAATTCAAGGGAAGCTTAGACTTAAAAAAATAAATAACTGGCTTTCTCATGAAGTTTTAATTCAGATATCATTATCGAGGAGAATAGAGTGCATGTTGCAGTAGAATTCGACAGCTTTCTCACTGAGCACTGCTTTCAAGTTTTCCAGCAAATTGATACAGTCATTATGTTATCAAAATAAACATTCATTGACTAATTATACAGTTCAGGACATCACCCCGAGCTACTTTGCATAGTGTAAAGTTTTCTTCTTTGAGTTATCAAAAATATTTGCTTTGTTTCAGACCTTCTGTGCTTGTGTCAGCGGGCCAGGCATTTTGGCTCTGGCCAAACATGATAAATTACAGCTGGTCAAAGGAATACACAAAAGTGTGTCTTAGAAGCTCTGTAGTGACTTTGTGACATTAGAGGCATTACTGTTATTACTTTGTTTCTGTGTTAGTTTCATAGATATTTAAACATAGGTAGCATCTTCAAAATGATTGCTCATAACATATCTAATGGAGTAGTTGTATCCACATTTTGTTATTACATGTGGGACTGATCTATTTATGAAGAAGCATTTATGGATGATTAATTTCTATCATATTCTGTTTATTCTGAATTTACTCATGCTATGATGCTCAATAGTTAAAAAGAATTAAAATCTCCCTCAGAAAAAAAATACGGACATGTATGTATATATTTATAAATGGATATACATATACTTGTAAATATAATATAAAATGAGCTCTCAGTTTATCATTGAAATTAATTCCAATTTTAGCACATTTAGATTCAGTAAAACATTGCTGTGAGTGCTTGATAAATATTTTCCCATTTATTTGGAGAACAATGATGCTTACTTATTTGTACAAACACAGAAAACCCAAGTTATTCAGGAGAGTTTAAAAATAATTTTATAATAGTGTCAAGTGTTAGTATTATTCATTGATAAGGTAAATTAACTCAGCATTTCAGTCAATATTTGTTTATAAATATACAGACAGAAAAATATGTATGATACTTTAATCATACTAAATTGGCTTCTCATATATTATTTCCCTTGGATATTCATAGCATTTTAGTTAACTTAATTTTTACTTTAATAGTCATATAGTAGGAAATTCTTTCTTCTTTTAAAATTGACTGTGAATATTTCCACTGTTAGCTATGAACCAAAATAAACACACACACACACACACACACACACACACACACACACACACACACAGTGAATATACTTCAATAGCTCAATCTGCTCTACCCACAGCACCTGAAAAAGTGTTTGACATACCAGGGCGTTTATGCCCCCATACCCCTACTCTCTACCTAGAACTTTTTGGTTCTTGGGTGGACACATGAAGACTGTAGTGAATAATTCAAAATATCTTGAGAACAAGAACTAACAGACACAAAAAAGCAAAGGTAGATAAGAAATTGTGACTGCATTAATGAAGCTACACAGACGAGGCTTACCATGCTCAACAATGAACATTAAGCCATTTTCTGAGACAGCAGGAGAAAAGGGAACAATGACAATGACAAAGAAGAGCAGCAGTACATTGCTGCCAAACAGAAAGCTAGAGAACAGCTGTCCCATTCCTCATTTCTGGAGTCAAGCTCTTCTTCCTATGAAGGACTACTAAGTTATGTTATCATTTAGTGCCCCTGAGGACGTGCCCCCAACCCTAATTTATGTGAGTTTAGCTCAAATGAACTTCTGTTTCCAATAACCAAAGCTTCTAAGGCTGGTGTGAAAAAAAAAAAAGTGATAGTTTTTAACATAGAGTCAGTTCTTATTGTAACTAGGTCATTTTGTTGAAAGAGATTTAAAAATACATGTAATATAAAAGAAAAAAATGTATATTTATAAGCAAGAAGTTATAGATTTGATAGCTTTCTGTATATTGGAATTATCTATAGAAATACCTCCTCTATTTTAATGTCAATTATTAGGCGTTGACTCTATTTTCAAACAGTAAACATTTTTGATAATGCCATCTATGGTGAAATTTTGAAATGAATCAATATTTTTTATAGAATAAAATCTCATTGTTAGCTAGACGAGCCTATTAAACTTAAGGTTATTTCCTATTGCTTTCAACTTCTGAAAAATGCTAACACTGCCAGCTAGACCTTCTTGTAAAATTGGAAACAGACTGGTTATAGATATATAAGCCAGTGATACTGTGTCAGCACTTTCTAAATCTGTATTGGTGCTTTCATTCCAAGTATAATCAAGGCCAATCCTATATCAGCCAACACATCTCGGAAATGTTGTACAAAAAAACTTATGAGTATATCGATAATGATTTGCCCATGCCCTTTTACAGGACTAAGAATCCCTTAGGAAGCAAAATGTACAGCTGCCTCTGTAAGAGCATATAGGATTTATTCAATCCAAAGTACTCATTTAAAAGTTGCAATTCTAGATTCAAATATAGATTGAGGAAAGCAGTCATCTAGTGGTACATTAATTAATTAATTAATTTTTGCAGTCATGCATAAGAAAAAAAAAACTTTTTACAGATTCTTGGGTCAAGGTAATGGTATACACCTCTAGCACAATATCATGTGATGCTCCCTCAATGTGGAAGAACACATATTTTTACCTCTATTAAGTTATCTTCTCAGAGATTGCCTTCTCCATAGTCTGGTACAAAGGTAGTAAAAAAAAAAAAAAAAAAAAAACTGGTTCGTTGTGTCAGGATGGGTGATTAAGGAGAGAGAAAAAAAATTGCGCAAAAGAGAATAGATTTTGACACGTCTCCCATCCACAAGGGGATAAACCAAAATTTATATTGACCTAATGCTAACTTTATTCATAATTCATTTAGTTTAATATCTGCATTAATTACCCATACTATCTAAATTTACTAGGTAATTCTGGTATAGAGGACACAACACTGGACGAGAGGTCCAAATATCTGCAGACCTCTTGAGATGACTGAGTTGCTTAATCATTCTAAGTTAAATGCATGCTGTCACTTTACTACCACTGTTCCTAGTCACCTCATCTTCTGGCTGAATCCACCTCAGCCTTTAAAATTCACCTGAACTCTCCTCTCAACTGAGAAACATTCCTTGACCTTTCATGCTGAGTTATGCTCCTTCATATCCCCACGATACATAGTGTGCACATCTATTCTTACACTCACGAAACAATTTTGTAGTCATTCTTTTTTGTCTGTTTTCCTTATCATGATATAAGTTACATCAGTTCAGAGTTAAATTTTATTCATATCTGCACTCCTGACACATTGCATTGTGTATTTCACAAAGTGAACCTCAGTAAGTACATGTTAAGTGACTTAATAAATGGATAAAAATGATTAATAAAAGGCTGGAATAGTCTATTCCAGTTCTTCCGTTTTATTATTCTCACATTTAACACACTATTTACATTGACAATGTACATTTTTACTGATTCATTTTCTTCTTTTTTATATAAGGCTCAACTATGTCTACTGTATATAGCAGGTGCATCAGGCACATTTCTTTAAAGGCCTCAAATCTTAATTCGATTCCATCAAATATTATCTCAAAATATTACAGAATATATTTATATATTTTTGCCATTTTTCTCATTAGTGTTGGTCCCAGGAAGCATCCTGATAACTGCAGGGGCTAAAATTAATAATGTAACAGGTAAGTTTATGTGGAGGAAGGGACATTCTCCTTGGAATGATAGGTGTTTTGTTTGTTTGTTTTTTACTTCAAGCATGAAACCACATAATAGTTTGTTTTTGAAGACTCCTTTATCATTTTTTTTTCTTCAAGACTTCAATTCTTAATATAAGCCCTAAGTTCTAGACTTCCATTCTGTGCCTATACATATCTACCTTGCATTTACTTCTCTGCCTCTTTGTACTCACTGTATCATTGACTGGTATGTATGTGACTTCTGTTCTCCTCTCTCTCTCTCCCTTTTTTCTATCTAAAGAGATTATCTCTATATTTATCTATCTAGCTAGCTATCTAGCTATCTAGCTAGCTATCTAGCTATCTAACTATCTAGCTATCTATCATCTATCTATCATCATCTATTTATATATATATCTATCATCTATCATCATCTAGCTATCATCTATCTATTCCTTTTTCTCTCACATATGTAGATTTATAGAAAGATATGAGTGAGATCTTTCTATTTCTCCTTCTGTTTTTATCTCTCTTATTTTCAAGTAGAAAAGAAGCGTGCATGTATAAATATTGATTCAAAGGATGTAGTAAAGAAGATTGTATTATGGCAATATGTGAAGCAGTAGGTTTAACTTTGATGAAAGGTGGTTAAAGAAGTAAAATAAATAAGACCCAAGAAAGCTAAATATAAAATGCTGGTCAGAAAGAGTGAAACGATACCTAAAGATTTAGATACATTTGCATATATAATGGCACATAATATTTGCATATATTACGGAGAACGGGCATTTGAGGATTTTTCTTTTTTGTGTGACACACCCCCTTCTAGTAATAATCTCCCATAAAAAGAGAGATGGGTGCCTACTCTATAAGAAGCTCAAGAGCTCAATATCATATTATTCAAGTCAGATTCACTCAAAAGATTCACTCTAGAAAATTTTTTGCATCAATGTCTACCATTTTCTCTTGATTCCTTTTTATATTATCTCTATTGACTTGGGTTCTAGGGGAAAGATATTAAATGTTAAAAAACTTTTCTACCAGTTCAATTCCTTTTTAGGAAGTCATCGATACTCATGAAGATGTAATTTCTGACTTAAGTATACTCTATATTATTTAATTTTATGAGCTTTTTGGTCAGTGTGAATACTGTGAAATCTATAAAAGTCCGAATTATTTATAGATACTTTACCACAGTTAATGCATTAATAGAATTTTTTTTTTTTTTTTTTTTGGTCATGGTTTCACTAAGTAAACTGAATGCAAAGACATCTGGCTTTCACCTCAGGGGGTACAAGTTGAAGCAAAATTGAAGACAACTAAGAGCATCAGTTATATATTACAAGCTTTTTTTTTTCTTTCCTAGAATAAAACAAGATTTTGTTCTGTCCTCTATGATTGACAAAAAGAAAGGTTACACTCGATCTGAGAAACACAGTTTCTAAAAAATTTTGCCCGGATTCTTGGCCAATACTCAGAAATAATAAATTATAGACAGTGGTCTTCTCTTCCAGAAATATGCTTACCACTTCTTGATATCTACCTTAGAATTCAATTTTATTTTATTTTATTTTATTGTATACAGTGTTTCTCATGGTACACTACTTTCCTGGAATGAAGAGATAGATGGTAATATCTTGTAATAGTTTATCAATACAATATGAGCACACAACTGTCTTCAATATATTCATTGAGTGTGATTGAGCTATTTCCCTTCTCTCTTACTCTCTGCATGTCTATCCAGATCCCCTCAACCCTAAATGTGGGTCTGTGACTTCAACATGTAGAAATGAAGGACCCATTTGTCATTGAGTAAGCCACTGATTTAACAAATTCTAACGCTGGCTATTAGTGCTTTCACTATCCTTTAGAGCAGATGAGGGATCCCTGAACATTTCACTTTTATTAACAATATATTTATGTTTTATTATTGTTTTAATCACATAATACTGTTGTACATGCATAATGTATCAACGTTGTATAATGTATTGCTATGAGCACTAGTTGTATATAAAATAAGTATGCTTTATTATAAGTAGTTAACAATGGCATGTTAATGATTTTAACTCTAGAGTATGTTTCTCTTTCTTAGTGGCCTTGAATTTCTATATGATTGTTGCCTATTTGTCATTCTTGGAACCAAATCAATATAAAAACAAATACAACTCTAAATAAATAAACTTATAAACACACACGTACACACACACACATTTATGCAGAGAGAAAGACACACACACACACACACACACACACACATATTTAAAATCAGGAAACCACTACATCACTGCCTTCCATGTTTACGTAACCTTGCTAACCACACAGGGAAACCTGCAGAGGCTTCTGAAGAGAATAATTTGCCTATCACTTTCATGATCACTTAAGAAATTGTCATGGATGAATTTTGCTGAAGATAATTATTCATCTCATTATATTTATACCATTGATGTCTTCACTGTGTTTCTGCCTTTGTCACCTGGCTCTTAAATCTTAAATGATGACAAAACCCACAGCCATACTATTCTTTATATGTTTCCTTAAAACAGAGAACACATATATTTACAGCCTTGTAAATACATATTTTTAAATACAGATGTAAGAAAATGAATTTAGGGGTAGAATCACTATAAATCACAAATTCCTTTGTTCTGTCAGCTATTGGTCTGTAACTAACCAACCCAAAACTAAGATGCTTATAAGAATAAGCATTTACTTTTCCTTGCTTATTGCTCAGCTGAGGTGTATTTGCTTCAAACTGCTGATATCTTGGTCCACCTTTGCTGACCTCTGCTGGCATTGGTTGTGTTTAGTTCCAGGACATGGATTCAACTGAGGTTTACTTTAAGTGCCTTTTATTTTTCTGGGACTGTCAAGCTACTCTGCACATCTTATGGTAAAGGCAGAATGCAAGAGAGAAAACCCAGTACATAAGCACATTTCAAGCCTTTTCTTACATCACCTCTGCTGATAACCCATGGGCCAATGCAAGTTACAAGTCCAGAAATGAGAAGGAAAAACACTTCTCACATGAAAACAAGTAGAATGCCAAAGAGCACCCTAAAACACATTATACATGATAAACTTCTCTGAATTTCACTCGAAAGTTTCCATTAAAAATTAGAGCTTATCAATTATAAGAGTCAGTAATTTTTAAAAAATGCCCTTATAACTAAAAGGTCTATATATTAGTGTTCTGTGTATCACTGACTTTTAGCATAGTACGTGCCACATATTAGGCATCCTATAAATGTTTACGGTCTAGATGGACAAGTGACATATTGATGTCGTCAATATAATAATATTCAATCAAAAGAAAAAAATTAAATTTTTGTACCGAGAATATTTTTTTCCACACATATATTTCAGGCTCACTGAAAAATAACAATGAAGATGATTCTCATTGACTCGTTTTCCATGGACATTTTCCAACGTATTAACTCTTCTGAAAGGAACCGCATTAATTATTAGATATTTAATGAGGTATACATTGATGGTATAAACATAATTTGAAAATGCACTTTAGTTTGTGTTGTCATTTTAAGATTATTAATTAATCGAGAAGTATAAACAATCATGGCAGGAGACTGAGATTTGAAGATTGAGTTTTGTTTTATTTTTTTAAATTATTTATTTATTTACTTTTTAAAATTAAAGTTATTGGGGTGACATTGGTTAATAAAATTATATAGATTTCAAGTGTACGATTCAATAATACAACATCCATATATCGAATTCTGTGTTCATCACCCCAAAGTTTTGTTTTGTTTTGTTTTGTTTAATGAATTTGGTATCATTAAATGAACATATAGTCTCAATAACAGAATGTAAGATTCTATTAAATTATCCCATACAAGTCAATTCTTTGCGCAGTGTAAAATAACTCATTTTTCAGGGCTTTTGGAAAGTAGATTTTATGTTTTATTGAAAGGTTCTATCATAAATCCCTTTTATTCTTCCCTTATAGTACAAAAGATCTGTCATTCCTCTTTATTGAGAATAAAAATTGCTTGGAAAAATAAATAAGAACTTTAAAAAATTCTGTACTTTTTATTTATTTTGTCAGTGTTTTTACTTACAATTATTAAAAGTAAAAAAAAAAAAGACTAAAGCGACTTTGGACATATGTTCCTTTTTGTGTGTGTGTGTATCTGCTAAATGAGTTAATTTGCTCAATAATACATCTTTTTCAATGTATTTAAGTGCAAGTGAGTGCACACGCGTACGTGCACACACACGCACGCATGCACACACACACACTACATTCTCATAATACTCTCTATCATCATTTATTGTAGCTTTATAAAAATCTCCTAAGTTTAGCACCACGATCATTGTTCTGATGAAACCACAGAAATATTTTCTCCACTATTTCTCTTTTGAAACAGTAATTATTAAATACTTACATAGCTCTGTAATTACTGATTATGCATCTTTTATTATGTCAAGAAAACCATGTACTTCCAAAGTCATGATCTATAGTTTGACTCTTGGTCTATGCACAATGTTCATCACAAGGCTTAAACCAGATTTGTTAAAAATTGTTTTGTGAAATAGAGCCATAGACGTTTACGGAGACTCTCTCAAAGTCTCCTTGACTTTTGTTTGGAACTGAATTTCCAATTTCTCAGTTTACTTTAGGTATGATTAGATTTACATTTGTTCTCCAAATGAATTTTGAACACAGTATAATCAATATTTGTATCATTTTGAATCACAAAAATATGTATATAATTGGTAAAATATGTACTCAGTGGTTAAATATTTAGCTGTTACTACAAAAAAATAATAAAATAAAAGTCACACGAAAAGTTTATTAGGTTATACAAATGCTTTATTGACTAAATTTAGCTTATTTTATCTTCCTTCTTTTTTTCATCTATCAAATGATGAAATTAAGAAAAGTAATTTTGAAAGTTATATCTATTTCCAAGAGAAATATAGTAGAACTTTAAAAATCTATCCCGAATAACATTTGTATTTCTGATAGTCGTATCCTATGTGTTTTTGGCCAGCAGTAGAAATTATTGGTTCAAATGTATGTTAGTTTTTAGTGTTCATTAGCTAACATTGAAGTAAATACATATTAAAAACAATGACTATTAAAAACCTAAAGCACAGAATATTCTTCCAAACTAATTTTATCAGAAGAGTAGCTATATAAGATTCAAAGCCATGCTTTTAGTATTTTGGCGGCCCATACACCTGGGAGTTCTGTGCAATAGAATTTGTAAGCTATCCATCTCTTTGTGTGTATATATCATAAATATTAAATAAGTGACAGATGTCACCTTAGAAGTCACCAGTAAAGATTTAGACAACAGATAATTATTGAACTTTTACTTCAAATGTGTGTACTGCTCTGTGTAAATCTGAAACTTATAATTATAAACTATAAAACAAGGAGATAAGACATAACAAGATAAGCACACACTATTTTAAGAGACTTCTATTTAAATAGCATGGAATATTGATTCCTTTATAGGAACCATTTTCAAATATGTTGTTACAATTATTTTGGAAACAATAATATTTATCATTGTTTTGATTTTCAGTGTATATTCACATATTATTTTCACAACTATAACATTAAGTTTCTGAAGCAAAATCAAACATTTAGTAATAAAAAAATTAAAGTGAAGGAGAAATAACTGATTTGCAACATTGTCAACCTGGCTAAGCCAGACTTGTTTCCTAGGGTCACGTATGCTTTATTAATTGACCCAGACAATGATTTTTGCACATTTCGAAAGTTTAAATTGAAGCAGCAGTTTTTGCTTTCTAAAATCTGTTGAATTAGAGGCCGTGAGTAACAGATACAGAGATATAAGTGGTTTCTAGCTTGTTCTTGCTCCCTTTAGTTCCATGTCCAAACATGGACTTTACTTACCAGGAGAAACTCGGGCCTATCAGGTATGTAAAAAAAGCTTCCTTTCATCATCTTCTTCACCAGGTCCTCCTTTCAGACCCACTTGGGCACCTAGAACTGCCTGGTTTCAAAAGGACTGGTTACTAACTTTTCTCTGATCCTCTAATTCTCTCTTTGGGGATATGTTATCATATAATAAACTCTCCCTTCCATAATATTCTTATTTCTGATTGAACTTTACTGAGACATTATTATTTTGTTGAAGTCTTAATACTAATAAATGTCACTAGTAGAAATCATGTATAAGTTTCTTATTAAGCAATATTGAGAGAAAAAGTAAGTTTTTTTTAAGGGGTCTCTAGGGACTCTGTTTACCAAAAAGAAGTTGGAAGGAGGAATTAAATGGCTTCAAGAAAGATAGGGAAGAGAAAAAGTGAGAGAATCAAATGGGAGACAATGATTTGTGTCTAAGAGTGAGAGATGGCCAAGAGCGTCCAGCAGGTGGCTGGTTGTGTCGATACATACTGCTTGCTCTACCTAGTAACATGGAAAACATTCAAAGATCCATGGCCCTAGCACATATTGAGGAGGAAAACTTGATTCTGTCAGGATAGAATAAGTTACTCTTTGGTAACACATACCATTGAAATTTTAGTGGATTAAACAACAAAGATTTATAATTTATTCAAGCTAAATACGTATCCAAATGAGAAACATGATTAACTGACCCAGTGATTCAGAATATGCAGAAGTTCTGCCACTTTGGAACAATGCCGTGTGGAACATGCTGCCTCCTTGGTGGGCACCTCACAGAAAGAAGTGTCTGAGAGATCAAGGCTTTTTCCAGGCTTTTGGCCAAAAATTATACATGTAAATTGCATTCATGGCCATTGGATGGAGCTAATCACATGGCACTAATGTTCTTCAAGCTAACAAATACTGCAGTCTTATTTGTGCACAGAACAGAATGGAAATGAGATACTGGTAAGTACAGGTAATATTCTTACTATATTTAAAATAATTGAGTTTAACATTAGACTTTGTGGTATTGGGCACATTAGTTATCTGAGCCTCAATTTTCTTATTTACAAAATAGAAGGCAATAATACTCATCTAATAAAACGATTAGTGAGTCAAAGGAGATCATTACTGCAGGCATATGGTACTCAGTAATATTAGTCATTATAATCATCATCATCATCATAAATATCATTCTCTGTATAACTAGCCCTTAACAACCATTCCACTGAAGGTGAATGATTTTGATAGTTGTTACTATTATTCATAGAAACATAGATTATTAGAGCTACAAGTGTTTTAGAGTTTACCTAATTCGGTTCTATGATTTCATTTATGATAAAACAGATGCCCCATAGGGTTCAGTGACCTATGTAGGCCCAAATCACCAGCAGAACTGGCACAAGACATCTAAATCTAAGGTCCTCTGTTCTCAAGTTAGGACAACTGCAACTTTCCATCAAAGAGAAACTAAACATATCCAAATATCTTTCCTATAGCTAAATCTGTTCCATATTACCTCTTCTCATTTTAATCCATCCATCACTTAATATTTTGCAATTAATTAAAATCTTCCCTCTAAAGTACCAGTTTCGTGTCTATATGAGCATGACAGAATATGTCGATGAATTAAAGCCCAGGTAGCCTGAGAAAACGTTTTCCAATGTCTAAAAACCAGTCACTCAAGGAAATTTTGCTTACGCTGTTAAAAATTTGGATTTTTAATGGTGGAAAATGAACAAGGAAAAGTAAAAGAGTGAAAATGTTAACAGATCAGTTTACTTACAATATTCAATAAATCACTGAAAAGAAGGTAGCATATGACATATAATGACACAAATTATTTTTTGTTCTGCTTTCCCTCCACCACCAGAAAAAAGCAAAAATAAAAATAGATTCTATTAGAATTATATGGGTTAAAATTTTAAAAAGTTACAGAGCTCAAAATCAAGGTTAGAACTAATGCCCTGTCATTATGAACATTCTTTGTGAAAGAAATGTGTATGATCTGGACATACGAAGTAGAAAGAAAAGGCCGGCAACAGAAGCACATTAAACTGCTTAATAAATAGATAAACATAAAATGTTATATGCTAAAATGTCAAAATTCCATTTCAAGTTTAGAAATGCCATTAAAAAAAAAAACTCTAGAAGTATTCTACAACTCTTCCTGCAAAATCAAATTTTTTTCTTTTAAATTAATTACAGTAGTTCCCTTTTATCCATAGGGAATATGTTCCAAAACTCTCATATATACCTGAAACCAGGAATAATACCAAACCTTCTATATACTATCTTCTCTTATATATACATACCTGTGATAAAGTTTAATTTATAAATTAGGCAGAGCAAGAGATTAACAACAATAACTACAGATAAAATAGAACAGTTATAACAATATGCTATAACAAAAGTTATGTGACTATGGCCTCCTCTCTCTCCCAAATATCTTATTGTGCTGTGAATATGCCAGACAAAGGGATGATTCATTCATTTGAGGGCTAGGTGGAACAGAATGAGACAGCTCAAGATATCATTGCGCTACTCAGAACAGCTTGCAATTTAAAACTTATGAACTGTTTATTTCTGGAATTTTCTTTTTAATGTTTTTGGACCATGGTTGACTGAAGGTGATTGAAACCACAGACAGTGAAACTGTGGATAAGGAGAGATTACTCTACAGATAAATAAGAACCTTATTGAGACTCACAAAAAGAACAATAAAGAAATGTTTATTATATCTATGGCATGTTTGGGGGGCGCGGGGGTGGGGAGAGAAAGAGAGAGACGGAGAGAATGTGTATGTGTCTATGTGTGTGCGTGTTAGGGAGGGGAAGGAAGTCGGAAGTGTAGTAGAGAGGAAACAAAAGGTCTTTGTTTTGGGTGTTTTAAGCTTATCAAATGAAAATTGTAAAGCCTGACGTAAATTTATCTAAATCTACAAGTTTTCATCATCACAAAAGAACAGAAATTGAAATATATTACTTCTTATTTAAAGTTAAAGAGATTACTTAGATGTTAAAAAGTATAAAGAAGTGCTACAGGGGTTTTAAAAAACTGCATTCAAAAATTGTTATTCTCACTAATGTGTATAAGAATCACAATTACATTTGTCAATTATTCATCTGTAAAGTTAAAATATAAAATGTCACAATGTGCTATATGATACCTTATAGAATAGAAAAGGAAAAAAAGAATATGGAGGATTTCCATTCCAGAAATAACCGTTTCTTGAATAATAAATAACGTGAGGACCAACCACTTCAGGCAAGTTTTAATTTGCATCTTGGATTTATCAGTCTTCAAGCAAAGCAATGCATTCTGGGGAGTACACAAAGCAGGAGGCAGGAAAACAAGTTAGGACACTACTGGAGTGAGTAGGAGAAATCTTAAATGGCTACACAAGATGAATTTGTTCAGGATCTGCTAAGGAGATAAAATTGACTGGGCTTATTTATTATTTAAATGTGGGGCATGAAATGAAGTAAGGAATATAGATTGACCTTCATTCAGGTTTCTTGCTTTTGTAACTGAATCAAAGGATGACTTACCACAAAAGAGAATAGAGAAGAGGTAACAAGAAAGGAAAACTGTAATGAATTCAGTTTTCGTTATGTTGGGTAAGTTGTGCCTCGAGTTTAGAAGATATGTGTGGTTTGGATATAAAAATGGGTGATGGCTTAAACCACAAGATTTTTATATTAGGAAAACTGTAATGAATTCAGTTTTCGTTATGTTGGGTAAGTTGTGCCTCGAGTTTAGAAGATATGTGTGGTTTGGATATAAAAATGGGTGATGGCTTAAACCACAAGATTTTTATATTATTCAAAAACTGTGTGTGGAGAGTGACATACAGGAACAGGCCATGGTAGAAGATCGGCATTTTAAGCATTGACAGAGGGTAGTAAGCCCAAATTAATAAGAACTCTGAAAGAATCATAAAAAAAGATGGAAGAGCTGGGAAAGAATGAATTTGCTAGAAGAAAAGCAAATGGGGTATATTAATTGGCTAAGGCTGCCATAGCATAGTACCACAAAGTGAGTGGCTGAAACAACAGAAATGTGTTGTCTCGTGATTCAGGAGGTTAGAAGTGTGAAACCTAGGTGTCTGTAGGGCCGTGAGGACCAATCTGTTCCATGCTTCTCTAACTTCTGGTGGTGTACTAGCAACCCGTGGCTTTCCTTGGTGTATGGATGCATCACCACAATCTCTGCCTTCGTCTTCACGTGGCATTCTATCTGTGTCCACGGGTATCTGTGCCTAGATTTTCCCTTTGTATAAAGACATCAGTCATATTACATTAGAGACCCATGGTTCTCTAGCATCTTAACTAATCACATCTGCAACAACTCTATTCCATGTAAGGTCATGCTAAGGTAGTCGAAGTTCGAACTTCAACATTTGAATTTTAGAGGGACAAAATTCAATCCATAACATAATTTTAGAAAATATGCTTGTTAAGGAAAGTGCAGATTAAAAGTGTCTATTAACTACGACTACTAAGATATGTATGGTTTGGATATATAACAATGTTATTTTCACTAACCAGATTCATTTGGTGGTAGATGCAGAACCCTGAAATCATTTATCTGGTTTAAATGATAAACTGAAGAGAATAAATTTAAACTCATTAGAAAGGCCCTCAGGTTTGAATTGAAGGGCAACCATTAAGAGGCAGTTAGAAGACAGTGTTTGGTCTCTAAATAAAGATAGGGAAAAGATAGGTATTTTGGGTTCTTATTTAATTTTGCCTACCATAAAATTTCTTTTGAGAAAAAGTCTTGTGGATGTAGACCTTGCTTGCCTTGAAGACTTCAATTTCTGAGGGTAACATGGGATAGTAGAATGAACAACAGATTTGGAGTCACAGGACCCATTATGGTGTCCGGGATCTAAAGTCCCTAAACTGGCCTCTCTGGGGACTCACTTCTCTTACCTCTAAATTATAGATAATAGTATTACTGCACCAGAATGTTTTAAAAATTGAATATAATTATGTTTTCAAAAATGCTTTTTCTTCCAAAATATTATATGCTGCATATTTTTTTACATTGCCAGCTTCGTTTCATTCCATTCTATGTTCTGCCCATATCAAAATTATTTGTTAGCTATAAAGCACTTATGAATATTTAGAAAATGCAGAATTAGACTTTCCCTGACTGGTAGAACATAGTAAGGATTGTTAGAAACAAAATCATTTCTCTGAAATACTGTTTTTTATCTTAAAATATTAGAGTATATTACTGTAAAAAACGTGTTGTATAATGGTAGTGGTAGGAACAAATCTTACAAAACCTTATTGAAGACACAGAATGCAAAAACCAAAGAGACCAATAAAACAGAAACGTTTTTGAATTTAATAAAATAGCACAATTTCATTCTGGCACATGGACACCAAACTACAAGAAATATTAATAGCTATTATACTCATATTTATAATTCAATAAAAAGCAATTTTATATCTTTTTAAAATCAGAAAACTCTAATTAGTATGATTAGCTAAATTAGATATGT
This sequence comes from Rousettus aegyptiacus, assembly GCF_014176215.1. Lineage (NCBI taxonomy): Eukaryota > Metazoa > Chordata > Mammalia > Chiroptera > Pteropodidae > Rousettus > Rousettus aegyptiacus. Next base: position 17,085,609 of record NW_023416285.1, read on the forward strand.
GTGAGAAATGAATGAAAATGACGAAATATAGTACATGGGAAACCACAATTGTGTTTTAATCACAATAGCCTTATGTATTTAGTTCCCAAACTTGAAAGCAGATATGTCATTTAAAGATGAATATTAAATTTTTGCAATTGTACAGTTTCTCATCTTAGAATGCCTTATTTCTTCCAATCTAGTATAATAAAATGGGTGAAATTTATATTCTGTTCATCTATGATAACATCAGGCTGTTTGACAGACTATAACACTCTATATTTTATCCAGAAGTTTTAATTAATTAAACTAAATATCTAAAGGCATATCTTGTGTAGCTTATGTTATCATTTTAGGGTACACATTTTAAGAAGAAAATCATAATTAATTTATCATATCATAACCACAGCTTTTTGTATCCAACATCACTTTTGGCATACCCTAATACTGTTGGCATACTGCTCTGCTGCATGTAACAATCACTGCAGTGTTTCACATAAAAAGGGAAAAATTAAATACTGTTAATGCTGTGGTTAGGCATTCACCCTAAACTTGTCATTTTAGTCCAGGGCAGAATTCTCCAGTTGAATATGTTTTGGCATTTCCAATAAAAAATATTCACTGCCATCCAACATCATCTTTATATGCACACTTTAGCAGTCAAAATGGTCAAGCATAATTCTGCAAGTAAACACACTTATTGAAGAATACTTAAAAGAGGAAGTGCCCACATCTTTATTTTATTGACTGAGTACATTTACATCTTGTCTCTTTCCCTAAACAGATAGAAACAGTTCTTCCTATATATTCCCTTTAAATGCAAGTTACTAAGAATTTATCTCCTAGAAAATGGGAAGAATGTATTATTCATGTCTACTCTAATATATATAACATAACATACAACATATTTGTAGTGTGTGTGTGTGTCTGTGTGTATGCGTGTGTGTGTGTGTGTGCATGTGGTAAAACTGCCCTGCTGAAATAGTCTGTGGTTGTTGATATACCTGTCTTCTACTCCTTGTGCCATAGGCATCTAAGGATCTGAAACATGTCATAATTTTACTTATATTTTGTGTTCTCTTAAAGGAATGATCAGGACTAACACAATTCTGGACATGCATTAAGTTCAATAAATATTTTTTTCAATGAATATCATTATCCAAATATATTTAAAATTAAAAATAAAATTAAAATTTTTATTTTAAATAAAATTAAAAATATAATTAAAAAATAAAATTAAAACATAGCTATATGTCCCACATTCTAATCACATTGCCCTAACAGAAGCAGAAATATTTACGACAATGGCAGAACATCCCACGGCCTTCCATGTCTAGGACCAAACAAGATGTTTTTATAGAACACACCTCAACTCTTCACAGTAGATCAACTTTGCTTTTGGCATCTGAGAAATATTTTCTCATATGCATGAGCAGCTGACTTATTGAGAGCAAGAGATGTGGTTCAAGGTAAGGCAAGGACAAAAATGCTACTCCTTGTTCTAAAACTCATTTTTCTTTTCTGTGAGACAAGAGTTGAATCATAAAACTAAACTTACTGGGGGGGGGGATCATTTTGCAAGTTATATAAATATCTAACCATTATACTATACACCTGAAACTAATATAATATAGAATGTCAACTATAATTTAAAGAAAAGTTTTTCGGATGTACTAATAGTTCAAAACCAAATTAAGTCTTCTGAAAACAAATTTTAAAAAAGTCATAAAACTACAGGCTTATAAGATTTACACCAACTCTTTATCAAAACAGATGTGAAAGAGACTCTGCCAGTTATCTATCACCCTATGTCCATGGTTCTTTCTGGGTAGAAATAATACTTACATTTTCTGGGAATATTTCCCAGCATGCTTTGCAGCTAGACTTGGTAATTCAATTGTTATCAGTAAAACATAAAAGTGTTATCTTGTTCTTTTAGAGTGATTTTAAAGGCTTTTGGTGCACTTCTTTCCTCTTCTTCTTTTCTTTTGTTCAGTACATAAGCAATGGCTTGAGGAATCAGCAGGTTGGGGGACCTTGTGAATAACAGTCCCCACCCCATTCTATTGCCCCTCTCAATAGCAAAGCAACGGGATAGAAAATTTTGGTTCCTGACACTGAACTGTCATTATGACTTTGATCACTCCCATATCCACTCACCAGAAAACTAGATGTATTTTCTCATGTCACTTAAGCTGGTTTAAGTTTAGGATGATGACATTCATATTCCAAGTCTTAACTTATATGTTCCTTTTCAGTGATCTCTTTCTGTTGGAAACTAAAATATTCACCTCCCAACTCTTGTTTTCTGATGTTGATTTAATTCTGTCTCTCATTTCACATATTCTTCTGTGAACTCCTATTCATCTCTTTCTTATCATTGTGTTTTGCATTTTCCACTTTTTAACATTCTAACATGTTCTCCTGATTTCTATTTCCATCTCCTATATAAAAAAAGAACATTAGCTTTTGCAGATGAACTTCCTTGAATCCTCAACCTCAACAGGTCACTTTTCCTTTCCAAAAGGTGTTCTGGATGGGGCAAGGGAGAAAGCTCTGCTCCTACGGTGAGAACAAGCAAATATCATCTTAAGGAGTATGGGAAATCCAGTGTCTCCACTCCCTAATTCTATAATTCCATGCAATAAATAGTATTTGCTTCTGATTATGACGTAGCTAATGAATACTTTCATGTGAAATATTTTTTAAAAATAAATGTAATGTAGCTGGAAGCCTAACTAGGTTCAAAAGAAGAGAAAAACAATGAGACCAGAAGCCATCATGGTTCTACGTGTTCCCAGAAAGCCAGGATTCAATGGGACACCACAGTACAGCACAAGGCCTGTGGAGGAAGCTAAACAGGGACTAGGTGCCCACCTTTGGTCTGATTCCAAATTATTCATTTAGATATTGGACCAAAATGGCATGTGTCCATGTCCTCTAAAATACCATCTCTTTCTAAAACTTTTCATGAATGTTTCAGTGCATAGTTAAATTAATTTTTATGTACTACTTATTATGGCATTAAATCTATTACCATTTTTGCATTATTTCAAAATATTGAATGTGTGTAATCACTCCAATTATTTATGTTTCTCTATTTAAGTTCAGTGGTTATATGTTTTCCCAAACTTATATTTTTCTCTTTTTAAACTGTCTGCTCGAGCAAAATTGATCTATCAACGCTTCACAATGATACCTTGTGCAATTTGGCTTCCAGAATATTAAATATTCTGTTTGAAATGTTTCCTGTCTATTCTTCCTCTGTGAGATAGTGTTCATCCTTTGAAAGCCAGTCAATGTCTGTGACTTCGAAGCAGTCACTACTCCCACAAAGGAGTATGTAACTCTGTGAATATGCTAGTCTCTCAGAAAGAGAAAAAAATACAGACATTTGTGTAATTTGTTTGGAAGTTTTTTATGTGTACCTTCTTTCCATCTATCATCTATCTAATTAAGTCTCCATGAATCTATTTTGTAAACGCTAAAACAAAATAATTCACATTGAGATACCACTTTATGCCTACGAGGATGGCTATAATAAAAAAGATAGGTAATAATAAATATTGGTAAGGATATAGAGAAATTGGAACTCTCATCCATTGTTGGGGGAAATGTAAAATGTTGAAGCTGCTTTATAAAAACAGGTAGACAATTCCTCGAAAAATTAAATAAAGAATTACCATATTATCCATAAATTTTGCTCTTAGGTATTTGACCAAGAAAACTTAAAAATATGTCCAAAAAATGTGTACACAAACATTTATAGCAACATTATTTGTAATATCTCAAAAATGGAAACAAGCCAAAGTCCTTCAACTAATTAATGGATAAACAAAATATGGCAAATCCACAGAATAAAATATTATTCGGCCATAAAAAGGAATAAAGTACTGATTCATGCTACAACGTGAATAAACTTCAGCATTATGCTAAGTGAAAGAAGCTATAAGAAAAAGTCACATATCGTATGGTTCCATTTATATGAAATAACCAGAATAGGCGAATCCGTAGCGACAGACAATAGATTAGTGGTTATCGGGGGCTAGGAAGACAGAGTATGGAGGTGATTACTAACATGACACGGTTCCTTTTTAGATGATACAAATGTTGTGGAATTAGATCGTGATAATGGTTGCATAATTTTGTGAACATAGTAAAAACTATTAAATTGTATGAATATTTTAAACGGGTAAATTTTAGAGTATGTGAATATAGCTCAACAAATCTGAATCATTATGGTGGGCAGATATGTATTATTTATTAGTGATATATTCTATTCCATAGTTGATACTACAAAAATTCTCTTAACTAACTAATATATGTTCAAAGAGGAGACTGACTGAATTAAAAACGATGAGATAAAGCAGTACTTCAAAACAATCCAGCCCAATTTTTATCTTTTTGGTTTATTATTTTTGTCAACCTCCTAACTGGAATACAGTTTCTTAACAAGAAGCACCAATTATAAGTACATAGCAGTTATATGACTGTAAACTGCTGTGCTTGCCTAAAGAAACATCAAGACTGTAAATAAATCTACCTTTAAAAGTGCAAGTTTTTAGTCTCTGATCTCAATTTTTAAAGACACTCCCTGCAGTTGTAGCTAGGTCCCATTAAATCCTGGCTTTCTGGGGACACTTAGAACCATGACTGCTTCTTTTGAACCTAGTTGGACTATGTGGCAGTCTTTAAAATTGTGTAGATTCAATCAATGAGTTTAATGATGTTTAACAACATAAACCCATAAATAGAGGTGCTTGAATTTGTCAGTTTACTGATAAAATCTTGCATGGGCAGGCAACTGAAAGTCTAAGCATTGCAGAACAATCAATCCCTGGTAAATGATAGAATTTCTTAACTATCCCTCCCCTCCCAGTTTTCAGCCCAGAATAAGTCAAATACAATTATCTGTGTTTGATCTACTTTAGTTATTTACAAGAAAAATCCATGCAAGAAAATCTGCAAATGATAATTCAAGATTAAAACAAAATAAACAAAAGCAAATCAGAGGTCAGGCTACTATAAAAGATGCTATTTTAAATACCAAAAGATAAATTTAATATGTGACTATATTACCCTTGGCTTCTGGAGTTATTAAACTGAAACAACTCAGCTTATTTCATAGAGAAACCATGTAGCATTCAGATATAATGATACAAAGATATCTGAATCCTTTTTAAGACTCAAATAAGCTGAATCATCTATAAAAGCAAGTAATGATGTTGTCAAGTGCTGTACTTCTTTCCATTAAAGGTTTTTTTAATTTGCTCATGACAGGTAACTGAAGTATATTTTAAATTAGTGTGTTATTTTTTTTTCTTTCTACTTTGTTGGTAAAGATTTCATATCCTTTCGCTCATATCAATTTTTATTGAACATGCAAAAGCATTGCAGGGAAATGAGCAAACTGCATAAATGATAGTCATTTATTGAGATGGCCAAACTTTCTTAGCCAAGCACTTCCACTTAGTATGGTTTAATTTAGTATAGTTTAATTTCATTTTGAAAAACAAAGCTGACCTCATGTTTGTGTTATAGAATTTGCATGTATGCAATTTAGCAAAACAGCATAATTACATTTACATTGTATTATCACAACCTTTCAAAATACATATCTTAAAAAAGTAACTCTTTATTAAGAGATGTTCCAGCAAGATGTGATTTAAAATGACATCTAGAACAGGCTGTGAAATAAATACTCTAATGAACAATTAGGGCCTTTGTTCTCTTTAATTTATTTCTTATTAATTTTTAGCTACTATTAATTAAATTTTAATTCCACATGCTGGGAAAGAAATATTCTAAAATAAAATATTTTGTATAGACTCTTTTTTCTGTTTCTCCTATTACAAAGGAGGAGTAATGAAGCATTTCATCCCAAATCTTTGCTGGTGATTACAATATTTAGCAGAAAAGTAGAAATGTGATCAAAATAAAGAATAGTAAATATGCATTTAGTCAGTCCATGTTAAAGTATAAATGTCATCAAAGGATAATGGTCAATAGCTTAAAATCCTGATTTGTCATTTATTATGTATGTGTTCATGGAGATATTTTCACCTTTTTGAGCCTAACGATTTGGGGGCGGGGGTGGAGGGCTAAACTAAATTCTGGGGATAGTAGAACCAGTGTTGCACAAATAAGGAAAAAAAATGGAAAAGAACTTATTCTATCGCCTGATACTTAACGGCTTGTCTGTAAATTCTCCTTCCTTCCTTCCTTCCTTCCTTCCTTCCTTCCTTCCTTCCTTCCTTCCTTCCTTCCTTCCTTCCTTCTTGCTTTCTTGCCTGCTTTCCTTCCTCTCATCCTTGCTTCCTTCTTATTTCTTCTTGATTTTAGTTATCTAATTTATTAGGAAGACAGACCATTTTATTACCTTATTTAGGCCCTACTCACCTACACTTTTGGCCATCCCAATCTACATTATATTAATATGATAGGCAAAAATTTAGCAGATTACTTTTTATAAATGTATAATTTATTATAGTTTTGACTTTAAGTTAATTGCCTATTTGATTCAGGTTGTCCATCATTTCTTAGAAGTCACTGAGTATTCCTTGCACAACTTAAGTGAGATATGTGACCAATGGAATTTTTCATTTGACTATTAAATTTAGCAATGAACTTTTGGTAGTTTTATAGACATTTATTTATATGAATTTTATAAGATCCTTGTCATATCATGTATTCAATATATATATTTATTTTATCACCTGTTAAAGAACTTCATAGGCTTTTGAAAAGAGAACCTCTAATGCATTGTGAATTAAACTGAACTGGTTGTTTGATCTTTATAAAAGCACACTAAGTCACTGCTGTTTATGGTAGTGGTTTTACCAAAAAAAAAATCTAACAAACTTTAATTGTTGTTGTCAAAAAATAATTGATAGATTATTTATCACATAACTGATAATGAAGGATCTAATATAAAAATCCACATTACCATTTACACTCTACTGAAATGTTCATAGTGACAAGTATGGCCACATTTAGTTAAATGTCTTAAATGATATCTTTGGAAGCTCAAGGTCCTTGGATGTTAGCACCTTTATACATAATTCATTTTCAGAATTAATGATTCTAAGGAATTTGCTCCAAATATATAAAGGTGAGAGAATTTTTTATAAAGTTGTAAGGGAGAAGTCATCACTTTCTAATGGTTTTCTTTTTCAAAAACATGGGTCTTTTTAAAGATATATGTATATTCTTGTTTGTTTGTTTTGCTTTATTTTGTTCTGAGTTAAGATTTTACTGCTGAATTTCTGATCAAAATATTCATGTTAAATTTATATTGAATGAAGAGAGGGTAAGGATAAGATAGATGTGTTACACTAATTCTATATTCTTACAAGTGTATGTCCATATACTTTTGCATAGAGATCAAGAACAATACTTCAAGACAATTTAAGCAATAGCACACAGTTCTCAGATTTGGAGTGTCTTGTTTTGCTTTTAGTTTGCACTGAGAGTCTATCCTGTTCTTGCCGGGATGTAGTACTATAGCTTCTGTAAGTGGAAAGAGCAAACGGTTTGTCTAAAAGCATCACATGTTGGTACTATTGTATCTGTTGGGGATCTGGAAATAAATAAGTTTAATTCATTGATTCAATTTTGAGTCTGAATTAAATGAAAACTAAATTGTACAAAATGATTCTGGACACTAATTAGAGGCTGATTTCAGGTCACTGAATTATTTTACATTAGGGCGTTACAGATAGAATATTATATGATATAATGTTTTAGTTATTTTGGTTTTCAAACTAGTTAAAAGGTTTCTCTTCATCTCCACTGAGAATAGTGAGACAGGAATCCAGTCTTTCAGAAATGATACATTTGTGAGCATCTGCTCTATGCATAGAACTGCAAGATGACTCAACCTTTAAAAAAGGAGTGATGTCCCTCTTCTCCTTGTATAGACTAAGGGTAGGTCAAGAGAGAAAATATTAATGCAGACAATCAAAGGACAAAAGCAATATGATTTGCTAATTACTACAAGAATATAAAATAAAGGTGAAAAGGTACATCAGTGAAGGTTAACCTAAATCTTGAACTGTGAAACAAGCCATAACCATGTAATTAAGCTGCACTACTTAGAGTTGCTCAAATGCTTTGAAATTTTTATCTCAAATCCTTTGCTGAGGATGATTTTCATGTGCCCTCTTAGCTTGTTACTTAAAATATTTTGAAGATTTCAGAATAGCTCGATGTCATCCTTCTTTAAGTTTACTCTGACCTATCCACAAGCAGAATGAAACATCTTCCCCATTGTCCTTCATAAGTACCTAGTACATACATACTTTTATTATATAACTAATCAGATACTTGTCTCTCTTCAACTTGACCTTAACCCCACAGAAGACAAAGCTTTGTTTCTTCCATTTATTCTAGATCCCCATTTACTCCCAGATTTTACTCCTCCACCCAAACCCTACTGCTGTTTCTACATAGGAATTGTGTTCTCTATATCCTCCCTTTGGAGAATCTAATTTGATTCTATATCTTTAAATTACAGCTTCAAACTCTTCTAGTTACACCTCTGACTCTGATTTCATCACCTCCTTTAAGTTATGGCTTATATTTGACTTACACCTGACACCTCTGCTGGAATGTTATACAGGTGTCTCTAATGCCATCTTTTGTAAACTCGACTCACTTTTTCCATAAACCATATCCTTTGTTTACTTTCCTGTTTAAGCCTGGATATTAAAAATTATCTTTGATTCTTTATTTCTTATTCTTCACATAAAATATCAATAATTTTTGATAATTGTACTCCCAAAACTTTCTCCTTGATCTTCATCATCATTTTTACCACCTAATGTCTTCTCATACCTTTCTCTCCTTTTATTCACTGAATTTCGGTTGCACTGGACTCTCGTATATTCAACATTCTGAGTCTTACATTACTCATTATTTATGCATAATGCTGTTCTGTCAGAAAAACTCGAATTTAAATTCTTGGACATGACTAATTCTTTCTCTTCATTTGGCTCTCAGCTTAATTTGCTTCTCTAAAGACAACCCTGGACTGCCCTATGTATACTGGAATCAGCAATCATTTGGCTATTTTCTTGTAGAGCACTGTATGTGTCTCCTTCTTAGCACTCATAGTCTCATTATTTTGTACTCATTTCTGCCTTTATTATTTAATATTAATTCTCCCATTATAATTTAAGAACCGTGAAGACATGCTCCACTATTTGCCAAGCACCTAGCACAAAGCCAAGAAAACAGGAGCCTATAAATATTCGTTAAAAAGATGAATGCATAGATTGAAAAATAATCAAGAGAAACAGCATAATCAAAAAAATAGAAAAAAAAGGAACTAGAATAAATATGCTATCATGAAAGCTATATGAAGGAAATATATTTTGTTTTTAATCATTGTATCTTTTTGTCTCAGGACATTTGACATATATGTATTAAATAAATATTTGTGGAATACATTAAAGAATTCAGAAGGCAATGTTTAAAGTAATTTTGAATGACAGCATAAATGTTGGAATCAGATTCCAAGATAACTAAAAAATAAACTATTTTTCTCTTCCATATACATTGTGAGTAGGGATACTTAATTTTCTACCCAAATTCTGCTAAGTATATTCAGTGCTTTATCAGCCAACGAGTAAAAAGGGGTAAAAACAGTTATTTGGGTCATTGTATAAGATAATGCAATCAAGATAATGAAGAAGCCTGAAATAACTTAAAAATCAAGGTTCATCTCAATAAATGTGCTAACCATCAGAATGGCTTTCACAAAGGAGAAAAAAAAGCACCCATATTTTAAACTTTCATCTGTAAGTTATGAAAGCGAAGGGCAAGAATTTCAAAAAAAATTAAAACATCTATAAAGATTGGTTTTCTGTCACTTTGTACAATAGTTCTCCAAACAAAAAAAAAAAATCTTACTTCAACAGTTTTGGCATTTATCTCTTCTCAAAGTCAAAGTGTTAGGCTAGTTTCTCTTACTCGACTTATATTTTCTCCACTATCTCCATGAAAGCATAGAAAAGACTTCCAAGATAACTGCTGCTTTTTGAAAAATTCATAGTGGAGAAAACAAAATGTAGAGTGTGAGAAACAAAATTATCATTTATAGTTTGTGTTTTAATTTTTAAACGATAAATAACTCAGTTGATACTATCTTAGAAAGAATGAGAATAAACTTTATATAATTATACTTTCCTCCAATTCTGTAAGTTTTATAAACACAATACAAATTTGAAAAAATTAATATAAGAGCATGATTTAAGTTATAACTTTAACAAAACCAGATTAAATTTAATCCTAATACATATCTTACTATAATGTTCAGTGAACTTTATAAAATAAGTAACTTCTGTTTTCAAAAAACAAGGACATTATGTTGCTTTTGATATGTTTAATGAAATTTCTTTCATGGTGTATTATGGGACACACCAGGAAAAGTGCCCTTTATAGTCCACAAGACCCCTGATATCACCATGAAATGAATGACTTATTTCCGACTCGGGGGACAGATGAAATTCATAAGTAGTGATTTTTGTCTATTGTTAACAATAAGGTACATAAAAGTTTCTTGTAAAACTAAAACTGCATAACGAAGAAGGGTTTATTATGGTAAATGATGTTTATTATGGTAAATTATTTCATAGAAACCTGCTTTGGGAGCCTGAGACTATTATTTCCCTTTGAATAACAGATTTTCCCCAAATTATTTGAAATCTGTAGTCTATAAATTATATATAAGATAACATGATTTTGTTATAATAGAGTAGTTAAATTTAAGCATAACGGTTGTGTTTCCATTATAAAAGTGTTACTGAGGTTTAATGACCGACTTTGAAAGGCTGAGAGTAAAAACTGCTCAAGTCTTCTCTGAGTGAAGGCTTGGCCACTCCAGAGCTGTTTCTCAGCCCTGGAGCTATTAACATTCTGGACTGGATTGTGTGTCGGTACATTTTAGGATGTTCAGCAGCATCTCTGGCAATATACCAAAAGCGCTGCACCCTTGGTATGGAAATCACAAACCTTTCCAGATATTACCAAATTTCCCAGGGAAGACATACCCCAGGTTGAGACCCACTGCTTGAAAATCAATCAATCAATCGATCAATCAATCCCCGAGCAACCAGCCATGGAAAAGCACATGACCTCAAGCCCTGTTTCTAGGAAACCTTTTGGAAATAGGGGATGCTTTCTTACCAGCATAGGGATGGCTGCCGTCACAGAGCCCCTTGCGAAATTGCTGCCTTCGTCATAATCGACAAACCTAAGCTACTCTGCTCAAGCACTCTCTACCAAGCAGTGACCAATTCTTCCTTCTCTACGGACATCATGGAACCCAGGTTAGGAGAAGTTTATCTTTTATTTTCTTCCCCAACCCATTAGGTAAATGGAGGTAACGACCACATTTGCTTTATTCAACTTATATTTTCTGTTAATAGCCACACTTTTAGAGAAATAAATCTGCTCTTGTTGATTCGCAAACTGGCTGCGCTGTGGATAGAGGGCAAAGTGAGACCAATTACTCCAGATTGGTAAGTAGCAGGTTTAACAAAGAATGGAACTTTCTAATGAGGCTGGTCTCGAGTGGCTGCAGAATGAGTAAATCTCTGCCACCGTGAGCCAGAATTTTGGAATTTTATGTAGATGTCTTAACTGGGTTCAGTCACATATTCACTCCAGATGTTCTCAACACCACAGTACTTTCTAAAGGCTGCAAGTTTGAAATGGCTGTTAATGTGGAAAAAGAAGGCAGGATATATGTTCCAAAGATGGGAGAAGGGTGAAAAGCCTCAGATTGTCTTGGTCCAGCTCTCCATTCAAGGTCAGTCAAGGTTGGTCATGTTTGTATTATGAATCCTAAAAGAGCTCTCTTTCATCTTTGATGTTAAAAAGATCAATCTTTACCTAATTTCCTGTTTAAAACCTTTGTTCGTTAATAAACCATGCTTGTTTTTACATTTTATATTTTATATTTATTTAAAATAGCCTGGTAGTATGTCCTTCATTGACCTAAATGATGTTTGAGAATTGTGATTACTTGTCATCATAGTTCCAAAGTTTCTGGCTTAAAGAAAATAATAAATAGAAACAGTATACAATCTCACCTTCAGATGAGTCAGCAACCTTCAGACATGGCTGATAGCAGGCCAGGTCAACAAGTGGGCCAACCTATGCTCATCCATCCTCATTGCTAAACAAGCAACCATAGCTCTAGATCTGTAGAATTTCCAAAAGTAAGAAAATCCATATTTGGGCATAGGGCAATGAATAGTGAAATTAATATTTGAATATTGTTTGTATTTAATTTGTTAGGAAAAACATTGAAATAATTTTGTCCAATCTCTGTTTGTTGGTATTACATCAGTTAATTTGTGCTGAATGAAAAAAAAAAAAATCCACAAATATAACTTGGAAAGATAATCATTTATTTGGCTTAATGTTTTGTGTGTTGACTTTTTGGGCTGCACTCAGCTGGATGATTCTTCTACTGAACTCGCTCATGCATTTCTGATCATTGGTAGGTCAGCCAGCTCTGAGTCTAAGGGTGGGCTGGTTGTAAATTGGGGTGACAGAAACAATCGGGCCACATGTCTCTCAATATCCAATGAGCTAGCTTGTGCTTGTTTACGTGCAAGAACAGAAGCTACAAGATGTCCTGAATCTAAAACTGAGAACATTTATAACATTTTTGATAAGAAGTACTACAACATATTTTTGTCATATTTTAGAATTTCTCACAAGTGCTCTAATTTTGTTCATTCTGCTTTAAAATAACTAAACTAAGCATTTTCAGAAGAAAAGATAGCCTCGATTTTAATAGGACTTAGAACACTGGAACTATGGAATTTATGACATAAGATTGTGAAATGTTTATAAATTACTCTCTAAACCTTGGAAAAAAGCACCATTTTTTTTGGAAAACTTACTACTAAGTTCTTTGTATTCTTAATTTTTTCCCCTCATTTATTTCTCCCACCCAAATTCTTGATACTTGAATGTCTTCTGATGGTAGAATAGACATAGTGTTTTTCCTTTTATAAAATTAAATATTTTACTATGTACTCCTGAGTTCTTGTAATAGTCTATGTAGTCATTTCCTTTTAGAAAATCATGATTCAATTAATTTGCTCAGGATCTTTGAAAAAAAAATGTTTTTGGTTCATATTCATATGACAGATGCTCTAAAGCTATCTAACTGCATAACTTTCTGCCATGTCAACAATTATAAGAACTTCACATCTGGCTTATTTCCATAACTTTTAAGATAAAAAAAACATGAATTATATCATTATGTATGGCATCTGCATATTTACAAACATATATGATTCACATAGAAATTTATAGATTTAGAAGTCATTACGTTTGCTAATCTATGATCATACATTATACACTTTTCCCTTGAAGAGATAAGATATGCTCACAAAGATACTATAGTTAAAAGGTTATAGATCAAAGGAGAAAGACTTGCGCCATGAAGAATCAAAAAAACAGTAGAAAACAAAGGACATGAAGGAAGGACACAAGAAAGACATGCCATGAAGAGAAAAACACAGTAGAAAAACACAAGGAGAAGGGGAGTGATATAGAGTAGTAAAAAAAAAAAAAAAAAAGAAGGGCAATGTATGGATGCCCCTTCCCTTTCTTTCTTAGTTTTGTTTGCTATTACTTTTCCCAGAATAATCTGCACAATAAAAGAAACTCATATCTCTTCCTGAATCTTCAAGTATACTTTGAAAATAACCATGGTTTAAATTAAGGAATGCAACATGATTAGATTGACTTGAACTCAGATCTTGTTCTACTCACATTTACCAACTGAGACAGACAAGTTAGGTAAGCCTCGCTGACCCACATTTTCTTCAACAGTAAGTTGAATTTGATAAGAGTTACCTATCATCATCAAAGTAAAATTGGATTTTACTAAAAAATTATAATATTTACTGGACAATATAATAGTCAAATAGCACATGTTTTACAATTATAAACTATTATCCTTTTGTGAATTAAAGAACTACTCTGTATTCTGTCTCTTGCCTAAAGATTTTTTAATATTTGTAGAAAATAAAATATATGTCTAGTAGGTACTTGAAAATTTATTTATTCAGGTATTTTCTTTGAGTAAATGTGGTTGAATTGTTTAAAATTTCAGGAACACCAATGAATTTCAGTTGAATTTTGTTTATATTTGTATTTTTGACAAAATCAAGAGTTAAAAATGTTAGTGTAAAGTTTATTCAACTAAGTAAAAATTAATTAAAAGGCTAATTAGTATTATTAATAGCAATACAAACTATGACTCACATAGTAATTATTTAATAATTCTTTCCATAACATGGGAGGGAAATAAAGGCAAGAGTTACAATGTATGAAACTATTGACAATTTTTCATATATATGTTGACACACATCTCTGGTTTTAATATGATGGCACCTGAAATTAGGAAATATTATATTATAACTTCAATTTAGCAGGTTTATAGTCAAATATTTCAAGAATAAACTACTCACACTATTTTTCAGCTCAGTATACATTGTTTTGCCAAACATGTTAAATAATTCTACAAAGTAAATAAAAGATTGTTCTATACCTTCTTAATTATAGAGACAGTGGTTAGGCCAAATATCCTGGTAAAGAGATGAAAAGATTAGTCACTGACATTAGGAAGTACTTACTCAGTGCAGAAACCAGATAAGTGTCAGATGATTACCAATCATTAAAATCATTAAATTCACGTCCCTGTGAATTTTAAGCAAGAATCCTTTGCTTCAGTTACCTTTTCCTCTTGCTTATTTGTACTGGAAATACCTCCTGTCCACATCTTTATCCCATTAAAGCTTTCAGAATTTAGTTCCCACATTGATTCCTTTGGACATTTTTCTCTGATTCCATTGGGGACTTGGTGTACTATCTCTTTGTCCAGACACTATGTTAAACTTTTCCATAAGACATATGATATTGTAGCACGGTGTGTGTGTGTGTGTGTGTGTGTGTGTGTGTGTGTGTGTGTGTAAATTTAAAAAATCTATCAAATAATGTCACTGCCTTGGAGAAAATGCTCTACTGGCTAACAATTATAATTAGAAGAAAACTCAAACCGTTTTTCACAGCCAACTTGAGCCCATGTTATTTCCAACTAATAAGTCTTTCACTGTTTTCTTCAGTTCCATCAACACTTTCTCTTCTTCTTTCTTTTCCTCTTTTTTCCATCTCTTTCTCTTTCCCTCCCCGTCTACCTTCTTCCTTCCTTCCTTCCTTCCTTCCTTCCTTCCTTTCTTCCTTCCTTCCTTCCTTCCTTCCTTCCTTCCTTCCTTCCTTCCTTCCTTCCTTCCTTCCTTCCTTCTCTCCTTCTTTTCCTTCTTTCTTTTTTTCTCTTTTCTTCATTACTTCAAAAGCTTCAAGGCACTTTCCACTTTGGAAATTTTCTCTGAGCCTGCAGTGCTCTTTCCATATTGTTATGTCTTAAAATGTAACACCATAAGGGAAGCCATCTAATACACATTCTAAAGCAGCTGTGAAAACTTCAAGTCACTCTCTATCCTACTGCCCCATTTTTTCCTTTACTAACATTTTTCTCATGTTCTGAAATTACCTTATTTTATTTTGAGTGTCTCTACATTAATTAGAATGTAAGTTCTCAGATGGCAAATTCCCCAGCCTTTTGTTGTAGAGTAGATGCTCAATGAATATTTGAATGACTGACCTGTTGAATCAATAGATGAACAAATATATTTGTGTGGGTTTCTGGGTCATAGGGAGACTCTCTGAATCACTTATTTCACAATTATTTCTTAAACAAAGAAATGGGTGGTTTGGTCCCAAAACTCACCTAAGCCAATGTTACACTCCCCTACGTGTGTACAAAGGAAGTTTATTATCACTTCACTAAGTGACTCACTCAAATCTTTATCCTAAGAATGTTTAGATAGCTGCTGTGGTACTCATGGAAAAAGAGATAGAGAACAATGCCCATTAGTTTATTGCCTTCCAAGTCAGTTATATTTTTCAATTTAAATCTGAGAGATAATCAATACACTAGGATGTATTCCAGGTGTGTTTTTAAGATAGCAAACTGCAAATGTGCAATGACTTCAGGTTGAAAAAACAAAATGACTGTGTGGGGGAAGGTATGAGTTAATTTTATTGACATTACTGAGCAGAGGTAACAAGATGAATTCTGAAAGCTGGAAATATAGCTTTTTCAGTAAGGGCATTCCAAGCTTTAGGCAGTTTCTGTTGTTTCTCTTCCAAAAAATATTAAAGGATCTTATCAAATGTTATTCATCATTCTTACAATAATTTTACTTTACTTATTTACCTGATTCTACTAAAGGTTGAGCTAACCCACTACAAGGAAATCATTTTGAACAGAGACACAGATCACTACAAAGTATGGGTCAATGCAGTTTCTGAAAAAAAATATCTATTTAATTTAAGTAACAACTTATACAGAAGAATTGGATTAATTTTCTTCATTAACTATAAAGTTATTATTTTAGGTATGTTCTTAGACACTTTATACATAATAAAATTTATTTTAAACAAAGAATTTTTATTAAATATAATCCTGCTTTTCTTTGAACTTCCTAGGATTTTTATGAAGTTTTTCTATCAGCTTCATTAAAGTCTCTCTTTGATCCATTCAGTCATCAATAAATGTTTATTATGAAATTACCAAATAGCAGGTACTCATCTACAGTGGTGAATTAAACAAGTCCTCAGCCCCACAGAGCTTAGTTTCTATAGGAAATCATTAGCTAGCTTTTAAGAGCACTGATTATATTCCAACATTCTTCTTAGTGCTTCAGTGGACACTTTGTTAATATCATTTCCCATTTGAAAAGCAAGGAAACTAAACCTCGGGCATGTAAATAACTTTTTTCAAGGTCACCAAACTAGTAAGTGGTAAAAATGAGATTGAAACACAGGCGGTGGCCCATGTTTATATGTTTAGCTTCCATGTTATTTTTCTTTTAGTGTGGACTCTTCCAGTACTTGTCTAAGCTATTCATGTTTCCTTGTGTTTTTAAATAAATACAATACTTTAATTATGAAAACAAAAGCAACTTTTAGAAAATTTGGAAAATAAATTAAATAATCATATTAACATCATGTATAACTATTATTCTCTAAATATTTTTATATGCTTCAATCTATAAACACTTATAGCACACAAGCAAATCCATTCTCTGCCTTTTTAAATAATTTTACATTTATATTTTTTTCCATAATGCTTCACTGAGTTCATAATAATTATTTTTAGAGGTTGTATAAATGTCCATTTAGTTGATATATCTTTATATATTTAACACCCTCATTGATAAATATTTTAATTCATTGAAGGAAAAAACCCCATGATTTTATCATATAAAAAAGTACTTTGGGGTTTTAATTCAAATTAAATTAAACATATAAAATTATTTGATGTCTTTATGGAAGCTAGTCTTCCCTATACCATGATCTATCTCCAAAACTGTACTTCAACTAATATTGCTTGCACCTTACCATTCATTACTCCCTGAAATGGATCTTAAGGATGTTGAATTGACAGGAAAGGGTCTCTAACTTCAAGAAGCTCCTAATTCAGTCTGAGATAACAGAAGTCCAAAACAATGTGAGATAGGAACATATAGTTTGGTGATAGGGTGCCGATGAAAATGGGTGGTACAGAAAGGCTTCTAGAAAAAGTGACATTTACACAGAAATCTGAAAGAGAGGTAGAAGTTGGCTGTTTGGGATAGTGTATTAGCCAGTTCATGCTATTATAACTAGATACCACAGACTAGATACTTAAACGACAGACATTTATTTTCTCCCAGTTCTGCAGGCTCGAAGTCTAAAATCAAGGTGCCAACAGATTGGTTTCTGGTGTGACTTCTCTTCTTGGTTTGTAGATGGCCACTTCTTGCTGCATCCTCACAAGGACTCTTTTCCATGTGGGCTCAGAGAGAGTTCTGTTATCTTTTCTTCTTCTTATTAGGACACAAGTCTTATTAAATTAGGGATCCACCTTATGACCTTTTTAACCTAATCACCTTCCTAAAGGCCCTTATCTTCAAATGCAGTCACATTGGGGTTAAGGTTTCATATTAATTTTAGAAAGAAAAAATTCAGTGCCTAACAGATGAAGAGGAGGAAGGTAGAGATGAGGGACAGATAAGAAGTCCAGAGGAAGTAAATGTATAGATAGATAATAGATAGATAGATGATAGATAGATAGATAGATAGATAGATAGATAGATAATAAAATTAGTAAACTCTCTGGGACACAGTTGTTAAAATTTATGAGAGAGAGATGAGGACCTATTATAATAAATGCATATTATGTAAGAAGAGTTCCAGATGAAACTTCCGACAAAATTAACAATCACAATTCAAATAAATCACTTAAAATGAGATAATAAATCAGTTGTTTAATAGCATTTCCAGTTTTTAGATTTGCTTTTAGTCAGGATCAAACATGAATAATTAACCTACTTGATTATAAATTCATTCAGAATAATCTTTTCATAATATTTTTTGCAAAAGTAATTAGAATATTGTTTATAAAATGCTAGAGAAGAGAATATATATAGAGAAGGAAATATATTGTTGAAAGAAATATATACTTCCAATAGAGATCTATGAAGAAAATAAACTAAGACTTTGTCAGGAGTAAGAGGTTGAAATGTGATTATGGATCTAGATTTCTCTTTGGCCAATATCTGGATAAATTTGATCAGATTGATAAAGTGAAAATGATGAAATCTTATCTTACAGTACGGTGCAAAGGTTTTGAAAGGTTATCTGCTTTTGAATATAGGAAATTTCTTAGTATATTGAGGGAGATAGATTTCATAAAAGCTTCCTTTGTGGACCTGCAAGATACATTAATGACAGCTAAATTTTTAACATATTCTCAGAGAATAAAAATAATTTTTAAAACAATTTTAACACTTTGATTTCTAAAACAGCTGGAGGTGGTAACCTGTAATAAATTAATCTATTATGAATTATGAAATTATTAATACAGCTTGACTTAAACATCTGTGGTTCACAAAAATTACATGGAATTATTTATCAGTGCCATTTCCCCTTTCTGCCTTCCCTAACTACATTTGATGAATGGGGCTGGCATATCTTTGTCATTACATAGGGAATAGAGCCTGCACTAAAACATATGGCTTAGGGTTTAAAAGTTAAATTACATGAATATTTATGAATACACTGTCAAATATCCAGAAACTGTAAAATATTTAAATGATTGAGATTCGATGTTCAACCTGATAGAGTGAGGACATGCTGGACTTAAATTTAAAATAACTACCATTTCTTAAGATATTAATTGCTAGATTGTGCTAACAGCTTTAACTCTTATATTTAACTTAAATGTTCAAACATTTAATAAATAGGGTAAAGTAACACTGAAATTCATATTGCTAGTAAATTTTGAAGCCAGCATTTGAGACTAAATATGTCTGATTCAAGATTTCAGGCCTACCTTTCTCACCTGAGAAACTGGAAAAATATACTAAGTCCTTCTCAACTCATACCACTGTTTTGAAGTTCAAATGTAAGAGGGAAAATAATTTGTAAATTGTAACATTTAAATAGATGGAAAATTATTTCTTTAGATGTGTCTGAGTTACTGATCCTACCTCCTATATTAGCTGTCTATACAAGAAACACAAACAAGGCTAAGAGGAAGCCGAATGTAAAGCTAGATGGAACATTTCTGTTGTGATATGCCACTAGCACGTACCCAAAGTGGTCAAGGTGGGAACCGTTTATTCTCACCTATCTAAAATTATGTGTTAAAAGGCTCAGACTGTGTCATCTAGTAGGAGCAGAAGCCCTCAAATGAGTGTGATACAAAGTTCTTTATATACCAGGTGTTAATGAGAAAAAAATAAAATGAAACACGATTTCTGGACAAGTTCAATAAACAAAATGAAGGTGGTGTAATGGCTCATTGCCATGGTTTAGAACAAAGAAGATTGCAAGTAGTGTGCTGTGGGAGAAACAAAGCTCATATACATTGAAATTGATGAATTAGAGAAGTTTGTGTGTATATGAACTCTCTTTTACTCATATTTTCATACCTTACTCCAATTTGTTTGAGCCATTTCAAACAAATTCTCCCTCCTTTTCTAATATAACTTCAACCTAATAGACCTTATTCCCAGATTAGAGCTGGGTCAAGTAGATTTGTTTAGGTCCAACTTCAAGTCCAAAAGCCTTTTTTTGATATTATCTATAGCTTGGGTCTGAGGCAGCCTAATAAATCTCACACTTATTCACCACCAAAGTTGAAACAATTGAGGTGTACTCAGAATTCAGAGAAAAGTAAATGCGAATTGAAGCTTTATTATGGGAAACACAGAATGGAAGGTTGTTTTTCAGATATGATGAATAGGCTTCATAGTAGCATGGATAATGCAAAACATATCTAGAGGGGTGGTAGTCTTATTTATTTATTTATTTTATTAAACTATACAATCAAGACCTGTGTGCTCTCTATTATCAGTCATAACTGAGAGAAAGGAAGGAAATATATTGAGCATGTATGCCTATATTTGGGTCCCAAATTACCAGTAAGAGAATCTATTTTCCTTTAAGACATGATGGAGAGAGTAGAGATCACAAGAATGATTATTGGTTGACGTTTCTTCATAAGGAAAACATGAAATAAGAACAAAGACCCATATGAATACTAGACTAAGATTCAGTGCCCACAAGGTTTCTTTTTTAACATTTTCCTATATGTACCCTGAGAAGTATTCCAATTTCTCCTGAGACATGGAACCATCCTCTAAAATAAGATTGTGGTAACTTCCTCAAATTGTGCCTACTTTCCCCCATCCCTAATTACTTACGTGCCACAAACCGGGAAAGGGATATTTTGAAGGTGAAGCCAAAATAACATCACCCAGAACTAGGAACAAAGGAGAGAAGATGGAGACATTCCTTCTAAAATAATTGCCAGGCTGACGCCAGGAGAGAAACATGGTGACTACATGGGAACACTAGCACCTTCTCAACAGTGAGGCCTCAGTCTGTGTTTGATGTTCATTTATTCACACACACAGACACACACACACACACACACAAACACATACAAACACATACACACATTTAGATTTATACATATATATATACACATTTTATATTCATATATACACATACACATTTTTTTTTTAATTCCCTAATCCTTAAATAGTATTCTGTGTGTTGTGTTCCTACGACTTTGCAGAAAGCAGGGAATGATGCCCAGGAGGCTGGGCAATAGAGGAAAATACAGGTCACTTATGAAGCTCATCTGACCTTTATTTTTGTATTCTCCACCAAAAAAAAAAATAATAATAAATGAATCAACCCTCTTCATGGTCAAAATAAATGGCCAATGCCTGTGTTATTTTTTATTATTTGTATCAAATATTATATATGATTCATGGCATTGGCAGATAAAATTTATCACACAAATGGTTAGAAATGTGAGTTTCTAGGTTTGATTACTTTGTATTATGTTATTCACATTATGAAAAATGTGGCAGGCACAGTCAATGTAGTTCAATTTTCTACTTGTGAAGATATGTATCCCAAGACCCAGAAAACAAAAATAACCCAATAGAATTTTTTGTCAAAACAAAATTCGTATTTTGTAAGAAAACACATCAAATTTTGAGCATTTCAACAAAAACCTCTTGTACTGAATACAGTCTAATTCTTTTCATAAAGTCATAGTGTAAAATCATGATCAATTCACTAATATCCTGTTTCCTTGTTTATACTTATTTTAAAAATATTATTATTATATTCTATTGTGTGAAATATAAATATTTTTAGAAAATAATTACTGAGCAAACCAAACAGGTTATTTTAGATCTTGAACATGGGTAAAAGTATATTGAAAGCTTCCTGAAAAAATGCAGATATTTTCCATTTCCAGATTTTTTGATTCAGTAACTCAGCAGCAGTGACCAGACACCCTCACATTTTTAATGAGGGCCAAAGATGTCACCGGCCTTGTTCGAGGAACCCTGCTACGAAAATTACTAAGAGGACATACCTCTCAGCCTGGGATGAGGTTTCTCAGGCTTTGCTTGGCTTGGCCCTTCCTGTGATCCTGTAAAGGTCACATTGTTAAAGCAAATTTTTCCAACAGGCCTTTCCTGACTACTTATGTCGTTGTCTATCAAATATCCTTGTTTAGTTTCTTCATAGCTCTTGTCAATAACTATATATATATACACACACATATATATACACGTATATATATACGCGTATATATATATACGCGTATATATATGTATATATATATATACGTATATATATACACATATATATATATATTTCTGTAATGTTCATAATTGTACCCTAGTATCCTTAGCAGTACCTGGTGCATAATGTGAGATTTATATATGTTTATTTGCTGAATAATGATGTAAGGTACCAGAAGCTAATTAGAAACTCTAATTATTAGATGAGAAACAGATTTCTCTTTCTTACTAAAAAAGAAACATATTCACTACAGAAATAACATACTTGCATAAACGAAAATCCAAAATATAGAGAGAAAAATCTTCATTAACAAATTCATCACCGCCCCCCCAAAATGTTTTTGGAATCTCTTCCAGTTTTAATCATTAGAATTAAATATCATACATAATGTTATTCTTGCTTTCCACATTTCCCATTTTATAATTTAGTAAATGTTTCAGTGACTCACCCATGGTCTTCGGAATATTTAGTGTGCTCTGACCCACTTCTAACGGCCAGTGTTTGCCTGTGATGGAAATCTTGGGCAGAGAAATGCCCCAGTTTCCTTGTTCTTCAAGTGGGAAAATTTTGAAATACGGTTTACATCATTTCTCATGTGTGTGTAATTCTCTATGTCCCTTATTCACCAGACTGATATATAATCTAACCATAACTAGTTTGGGTAATTGACTACGTTGCTGAGAAATAACTGGTAACAACTTAAAACTCATGATCATTGATAGTTGAATTAAAATGAAGTTCTTTAGTGGATTAACAGGATTTGTTATTAATGGTGGTGGAATTGTTTTGGTAATTTCATCAAATCATGGAAGAAGCAATGCTTAAAAAGTCCTTTAAATCACATAATAAAAGTAGATGCTTGATCCATTTTTAAATCAATCTCCCTTTCTTCTTTTGAAATATATCTCTAATTGCCACTTCACTTTAGTGTTTTTCCAAATCTTTCAAATCTTTTCTGCATTCTTCTCTAAAATGCTCCTATGTGAAAAGCTACCTGGATATCTGTTTTCTATATTCTAATACTTACCCAGATATATCTATTTTCACTTAGTATTCCCCATTTACATTTCTTAAGGCTACCGTATGATTGTGTCTATGGTATATGAAACCACAGAGATCACAGACTATGAAAATCACAAAATCCCTCAATTAATTATTCTACAATTAGCAAGGCACAATGAAGAAGTTAAGTTATTAATATTTGCTTCTGTTGAAAATTCTGATGACTATCTGAAAAGCTGGCCAGTGTGCTGGGAATACAAGACCCACAAGTCTGTGTAGCCTATCACAATGAACCATATTGTATTCATATCTAATACCACACAATAGCTCCTTATAACACAAAGGGTGAAAGAAAGCAAATAATTAAGCTTTTCCCCTATATTTGGAGACTATATGCTTGAATTAATGTTTTCAAAAATATTTCTTAGTGTATCTTGTACCTACAACATGTTTCAAAAATGTAGGTAATAAGCTAACAAACAGAATAGTACTAAGTAAATATATATGGGTATATAAAATATATTTAGTTATTCTCACATTCCAAACCTACACACAAACACACATCTCATCGATTATATAGATTAGATAGATAGATAGATAGATAGATAGATAGATAGATAGATAGAAAGAAATAGATGTAAAACTTCCTTTTATCATATAAAAATGATCTTTGTGGTACTCTATTTTTAAAACATATTATGTGTTGAAGAAAGACTGAATTACTTAAATCCAAATGTGGGAGCAAAAAAGATTATCAATTTTTCTTTGAAATAGGACTATTAGCTAGTGATCTATTATCTCTAAGCGCAGACCATTCTTCCTTACTGTCTTGTGAAGGAAAAATGGACTGTGAGTGTTTATGGGGAGAGGTAGGTGGCAGGCACTAGTAAATCAAAGAATGAGAACTCATTCATTTTGTTCCTAGAGAGAGATGTGATACACAATTTAACCCTATTCGTCAAAAGAAAACATTTAGGAAGAGTTTTAAGTCCTCTATAGTTCTGTTTGTTAAAGGTGATATGTTATAAGGTGACCATTTTTTTTTATTGTTTTATGCTTTTTTTTTTGGAAAATAAATTTTCCTTATGGAAGAAGTTTGCCTTGCCTTGGGAGTACCTTGCCATCAGGCATGTTTCCAGGATACTTAAAAGCATGCTGCATTGAAGGGAAGAACTTCTTATACCAGGATTTTGTAAAATTTCTTAGATGAAACTTGAGAAATGTTTGATTTATATTAGAGTCTACTTAACTGCAAACAGAACAAAGCTATTGCATGGCTCCAAATAGGCATGGTTCCAGACAGGGAAACTTTGAAATCTGCTGCATTACCTTATATGGTGACTGCAAGACCTCATTGGTAAGGCGGCTTCCCCAGCAGCTATAGAATAATACATAATGGAAATAACTTAATCTACAAAACACTTATTACACTTTTGAAACATATTACTATTCTAAGCATCAAAGAGTAAACTAGGTGAAAGGTGAGAATATAATAAGATCTTGAACTAAATTCTAGTTCATGAATATTCCAGATGTGGGAAGATGAAAGCAATGCATAGATTAAGCAGCAGAGAGGATTATGGTGTTTGGATGCCAAAATGAGACTGAAATCCACAGGCAGGAAGTATTGATATAGTGTAAAAAGTCAGGGCTCTCTTGGTTTTAATATTATGTTTATCATTTATAAGCAGCGTGACTCTGGGACAATAACTTCTCAATGTCTGTTTCCTTGATTATAAAATTAGGTTAATAATGGTACCTACCTCATAGGATTATTAGGAAGGCTTAAAAAGTTAAAATATAAAAAATTATTAAAATATCCTCTAGAATTATTGTTATCAAAATCATTATTAAGATTAGGACTTAAAGGTGATTATTTTCTTCACTTCTCTGCATATATCTTCTATTATTTTGACAGTTTACATTTTTATGATTACTTTCAATTCAGGCTCTCAAGCATAAAGACTAAAATTTTGCTATTGTTTTAAGGGGTTAACAATACATTCTCTTGAATGGATATAACTCAGATGAAAGCAAACTCCCTTATCCACCCCCCAAAACTGATCCTGTATAATCACCACAATAATAACCTATAAGTTATAGAGAAATTGGTAAAGCAAGACACCTTGCTATTTCTTTTAATGATATTAAATTAAGATGAATGCAAGGATTCTCTTATCTGGAGAAAAAGATGAAAGATCTGTCAGCACATATAAGGTTGTTGAAGCCAAAAAAGTTAGCCATTTTGGACATTAGGAAATTTAAATCCTAAAATACTATCTAACAATATACAGCTAATAAACTGGTATCAAAATACAAATACTCGTGTGTAAGATACAAATTGCAAAGCTAGTACTAGTAAATACCAATAACTTCTCTCACAATAATTTTGTATTTTTTTTTTCCAGAGTGTGGCCAAGGATAGCGCATTTATCAGACTTAACTGCGATGAGTACCAGAATCATCTGTTTTTGTGAAGTCTATTAATGAAATATAATGAGATAATCCATAACCACTGATTGAACATTTTCTCTATCATTTGGGAATATGGGAGATGGTGAATAAAAGTTAATAAAATTGCTTTCATGTCAAAATGTGATATAATTCAGTCTCAATAGCCCTAACAGGTGGTTCAAATAGGTTTTCATTTAGCAAATCACTGGTCTGTTTATCTAGAACAATGAACTCTGCCTTTGTCATTTTCAAAATTATAGTAATCCTCAAGACCTTGAAAGGGTGATATGTCTATTTTCCTAAAGACATGTCTCAGATAGGTTAATTTAAAATCTTGTGTATTTAGAACCAATTGGAGGATTTTCAATAATACTGAAATTATGTAGTAGTTAATTTTTTTTTTTTTTAATGAGAGGGAACATAGCACTAAAGAGTACCTCACATTTATTTGACATTTATTTTGTACATTTAGAAAATATTAATAAAATACTATTTTTTAGACAAAGTATAAACTCATACTCATGAGAAAAAGAATGTTTGTTATCCATCAAAGCTATCATTTTAATTAAAATGCATATAGATTAAATAGTTTAAACTAAGGCATATAAACAATTCCAAAATGAA
Organism: Rousettus aegyptiacus; assembly: GCF_014176215.1. Classification (NCBI taxonomy): domain Eukaryota; kingdom Metazoa; phylum Chordata; class Mammalia; order Chiroptera; family Pteropodidae; genus Rousettus; species Rousettus aegyptiacus. The sequence goes on from NW_023416285.1 coordinate 17,111,916, forward strand.
CTGATATTTAACTTTTGAAGCCCCGAAGTTATACTTAGAAATATCATCACACGAATTAAATAATTCGATATAGTTTGTATTGATTTCTTCTATAAACAGGATGTCCATGATAATTATTTTTGTTTGTTTTAGTTCTAATTGAGTGTTCATTTGAATAGCTCTTGAAATGATGGTTTAAGCTATTCATCTTAAACATATTCCTGACTGACAATTTCAAGAAAAGAAAGAAATGGCCACTTAACTGGAAATTGCACAATAACATAGCCTGCCCATATAAAGAGGCTTTTAAGAGCTAAACATGAGTTCTGTCTTAAAACCATCATACTGACAAAATTTTTAGAATGCTTATTTAATGTTTGTTGACAAGAATGTGTGTATTTGTAGTACTCATAGAACGTTCGTTTTGATTTTGTGTTCTTAAAAATATAATTTCTACTGAAATATATTTGGTTTATTAATAGTCTATATTACTCACTAGATGATAAGACATGAATAAGATTGTAGTTGAATGCATAAAGTGTCAATACATAAGGCAAAAATTCTGAAATGTATGTACTAAAGCTGTCTTTGCCATTCCCAAAGATACTCTAATATCTCTGATATTCTGGGTTTCCATGACAGCATGCAATTTGTATACTACCTAGTGTTTAAGAATTTTCTTTTTTATCCATATTTATCTTTTTTTATATACTCAATGATAAGCTTGATAAATTTTGAACAATAAAACTTTTGAGCACCTTAAAATAAATGTTATAATAAATCATTGTAATAAATCACACAGCTATTTGTTATATAGTTATAATAAATTATATAGTTAAAAATATAGTTATTTATCTAATAAACTATTAGAATACTATAGTAAAGGACTCAAATAAAAGCCTATGGCAAATGTTTTACCCTTATAGAATACTTCTTTATTCTTAATAATATGACTAATTCTAATAGTTGACAATATTTAATAATAGTATTTACTAATTTAGTCCATGCACACACACATGCACACACGCACACATACATGCACATGTACGCACACACACACACACTCACACATGCACATACACACACATGCACACACATGATATCAAATAAAGGTAAATACTAGGCTACATTAAGTGCTTCTTCTTAAAAAGGAAATGTCTGGAAATACATAACTATTCATACATTATATTATGGATGATTTTAGCATATACTCCAATTAATATAAAATATTAGAAAAGTAGACCAGCATTATAACCAAATTAATAAAAGATGTTATTTTAAACTTCAAATTTATCTTTCAAAAATTTGACAGTATAGGAGAAAAACTTCAGGAAGATTTTCACTGTTGATTTTTGAGTATGGAAATCAAAGATTGTAGAAGATGAGTTTATTGAAAAAAATATCAATGTGTCTAAATTTATGTGCTTAATAATTAACTAAAAAAGTTAAGAAGAGATTGTTGGCCTTAAAAATTGTGCTAAATCTGCACTTTGATGCTCATCTTAGTATGCTTCTTCATTTAAGTTCTTGGTACAACTGTCACCTCATTAGAGAGGTCCTCCCAGATCGCCTATTTTGAATATTTATTTTCATCGACTCAGTATCCACATCCTTTGCTTATTTTCTCTCATTACATTTAAAACTTGAAATATATCTATATTACACATCTATTAGTCCGTTGTCTATATTCCCTGTTAGAAAGTAAGTTCCATGAAAGTATGAAGTTTTCTATTTTCCATCTTGTTCTCTATAGTATTTTCAGGGCTTATAATCATTCTTGGTATTCGACACTGTATTATTTTCAACATATTGTTTTAGATAAATTTAAAAATCATTTTAAAGTATTTTAAGTTAGATATTTCATCACAAAAGTATTTCATAATTTATTCAAAGAGTTCTTTCTTTAGACATATTTAGTGATTCCATATCTTATTTATGTGTATATACAAACAAAAACATTGGTTACGGTATTTCTAAATCTTGTTTCTGAGCTCAACTATTCTAAATCATTCTTTTTAACTCAAAATGCCCAATATCTACGTTTTCTTCCTTTATTCCATCAAGAAGATGTTCAACTATTATCTTCACATTTTCTTGCACTCTGATGACATTTATTCTGCCAGTGTTGATGTTGATATTTTCCATTTTACCAGGAAGTATCAATATAGAATTTTCAGATAACAACCAGGACCATATTTCTTTCTCAAATGGTCTTTATATAGTTCATTAACTGAAACTTGAAGCAGTTGTAAATGTTCAGTTTTAACATTAGAAATAACAACTTGGTTTATACAGGCATAATGACATCAACCTCTAATTAACAAAAACTATTGTAGAAGTCATCAAATAAAAGGAGCACCCCAATTTCAGAGATGTTAAAGAGTGACAAAGTTTAGCTTGCACAGATAAAACACTACAATAATAATATAGCACATATAATATCGTAGGGATCACTATAGACCAAAACAGAGCTATACTTGTTCCTTCATATACAGTATTTCATTAAATGCTAATGATATTTGAAGAGAAAGGCAAGTATTGCTGTTGGACGAATAAGGAAATTAAGGCTCAGGAGACTTGAGTGATTTATTCCAAGGTCACATAATTGCATTATGCAGTAGAGATTAATGCTTTGACTCCAAAGCGTTAGCCACTATTTAATATGAAAATAACACCTGTTTTGGTGGTTAAAGGGCTCCCAGCAGGAACTTTTGTTTTGTTGGTGCCGTGTTTGACAAAACATTTCCACGAGGAAAATGATTAATGAACTTATGGCTAAGGAGTGAAACTTTTTTTCCATAAAGTTTTATAAGTGATTTGTATACACTTGTCTCTAGTCTTTGCTTTGTGCAGAAGGATAAAAATCACCAGTTATAGTAATTAAAAATCATAAAAATCATTACCATATGTAGTCATTAGGTTTCTTTTTCATACAAAAACCTGTAGCAAAACCATTCTGGAGAACGGGCTACATCTTCCCACCCCCAACTCTCCAGTAGAGGGTTGGTGGCTTGGAGGAAAGTAGTGAAAAAATGAGAGGTAAAGATAATTAGAAATTGAGCATAATCTTATGTAAAAGCCACAGGCAATCTATGTCTTGTTTAAAACTATTCTTAAAGGATATGCAGAAAACAAGACCCCAAACAAACAAAAACATCTTTGATTAACTTCTCATAGACTATTCCTCACTCCCACTTCCCTGCGAAGAAAACTCCAAATAAATTGTAATGGAGGGTGTCAATGCATTTAGAGAAGATGACACCCTAAACACAGGAAATGAACCTTATTCAGTTTCAGTTGCTTAGTTTGCCAGTGATTGTCACACAAGTGACCACAGGAGAAAATACTGTGAGGTTCAGGGAACATTATTCCTTCCTAATTAAAACACAGTAGTAAGAAAAGAGATCTTCTTTGCTGCTTTCAGATAGTGTTGACTGAGGACATGATGCTGAAATTCTGATGAACATGAAAAATAGCCAGCCTACTGAGCAAAATAATTGAAAAGGCCTCGTACTGCTGAAGCACCCTTTGTGATATTTCCTACTTCTGGAGTTTCTGTTAAAGAAAAATATACAAGTTTAAGCCAAAATTATTAAGATATTCTATAACTTAAAGAAAATATACACTAACTGAATCAGATGCCCACTTTAAAAATCAGATTCAGGATTATAAATGTTTCTTGCTTCTCTCCATTCCCTCCTTCCACCTGGAAGCAGTCTCTGTTAGCTTGCAAGATCAGAAAGAGTTTGAAATAGGAAACATATAAATGATAGCTATAGAGTCTTCATTTTGCTCATTTTTAATTTCATCTTGAACTCTTTTTATTACCTCATTTACTGCTTCATTTCTATATCATTCACCTTTTCTATCAATTAACAGTAATTTATATTACCATATTTGTTGAGCAAGATAAGAAATTGTTACCAATGTTAATCCAAATAAAAAATTTAGCTATCATTTAATACACATATATAGCATATATTTTTGTGTATTACATTTATCTTTGCAGTTATGCTATATTTACCATATATGGACTTTACTTAGATTCCTTCCACTTGTGCCATTTGAAGACAGAGAGAAGACAGGTAGATAGAAAACTTGCAGAGGAAAGCCAGAGCAAATCACAAAAATGCAACAATTTACAAAGCTAAAGGTTAATAGCAACTGCTTACTCCAATTCCTTTGTTCTATTCATGATAAAACCAAGGATGAGAGATGTACAATGATGTCAGTACTGGGTAGTAGTAAAGTCAGGAAATAAAACCAGGTTCCTGATTATTGATAGGTTTCTCTCTACATTATTTTATGTGACATGCTCTCAAACAGGCAAATTAGCCTGAACAGAGTGAAATATTAAATGAAGAGGTGGATACACCTTTAGGTAGACAGAGAGTAATACTAAAAGACTAATTTAATTTACAACAGTGCAACTGGATTTTCTCTTTAATCCACCCTTCCCCCAATTCTCCTAGTTTCATATTTCCTCTCAGTGTTATTTAATTCAAATTATTTTATTTCTTCTTGTGTCTATGTATGCAATTTTAAAACTTTGGTCTCTATATTCATGTATTAATTTAGCTGGTATATAGACTGGATATTTTTCTAGGATCTAGGGAGACAGCAGTAACGAAACTGACAAATTATCCCTCATATATCTTTTGCTATAATGGAAAAATAAATAATAACAGTGAACCAGACACTGTAAGCACTATAAAAGTAGATAAGATAAGTAGATAAAATAACATTATTATTTTTAAGGTGCTATTATTAACTTCATTTTTTCCAGTTGTGGAAACTAAGGCGCAGAGTGGTAATGTAAAACTATTAAAAATCACACAGCTATTAAATAGCAAATCCCAGGAAATTTGGCCCCTACATCTGTGCTTTCAACCACTATTCTATGTTAGCTTTTAGTGTGGTTGAAATTCTAAAAAAAATTAAAGTGGGGCTTGTTAAGAGAAAACAAGAATGTTTAGGAAGTGGCGGGACAGAGGAGTATTTTATTTAAGTAGGTCAAAGAAAGCTTAAATGAAAAGATGAGGTAGATAGCCATGCAACTAGGTGAAGAAGAACATTGAGGGGACTGCAAAGGAAGGCCTTGCATTGGGGATGTACTTCCTGTGCCCAGAAAACAACAAAGAAAATAACATTGATGATCTGCAGTGAGAGAGAGACAGTGGATGATTTCACAGAGACCAGATCATGCTGGACTTTGAATCTCAGTACAGTTTTCATGTATGACGAAATATCTTTGAAGAACTTTGAGCAAAAAAGTGATACATTCAGATTAAAAGAATTAATTAGTTGGACTAATAGTCTGGAAAGTATCATTAAGGCACTAAAAATGGAATAATAAGGATCAATCAAGATTTTTAAGAGGATGGTTAAAGTTTTAATAGCAGAGGTGGTAAGAGGTGGTCAGATTTTTTATATATATTTATATCAAGATTTCCTAGTAACTGGATGTGGGAGGTAGAGGCAAATGAAGTCAAGTTTGACTTCAGAGATTTTTACATTGTCCCATAAGCAAATGGCACTGCCAGGTACCTCAAGGGGAAAGCCTAGGGAAGGGACAGATTAAGGGATAGGGCAAACATTCAGTTTGGGACTCCATAACTTTTAGGTACTTGCTATTCCTAAAATGTGTAACATGAGGGCCTCTACTACTTGTAATGTGGCTAGTAAAAACCAAATTTTGCATCTCATTTAATTTACTGAATTAAATTTCAATTTCAATTTAAAAACTGCTGTAATCAGTTTTTGAAAAATTTTCAATGTGTTTGGATCAACTTGATGTGTGAATCTAATTTTCCGAAAGTAAATTTTATGAAGTCTAAATACAGATCAAGTGATTGATGAAAAATTTGCATCTGAATTGAGATATCTCTTAAGTATAAAATACACACTGGATTTCCAAAACTTCAGTTGAACAGACCATAGTATTTATGAAGTTTTAATTTCATCAGAGAGATTGACGGCATCAGTAAAAGAATGGCGTTGAAGCTTTGGGATGGCATCAGTCAATTAGAGAGCGATTTTAGTTAGTAAGGAGCAACATCTTCAATGTGGGTTGGCAATTAGATCATGAGTTGTTCTTTTTTTAAAAATAAGATTTGATTTGTTTGTTTTACAAGAGTTGGGGTCAGGAGGAGAGGAATATAAAGGAATTAAAGTTTTTATCTTCTTTGTTTTCATCTTAGAAAAATAGCTAGAAGCTTGTATGTCAGTCCTCATCATCCTTTATCAATATATCTAGACCAATTCTGACAAGTTGAAACTAAGACCCAAATTATTTAGCTAATTTTTCAGAAGTTTCCCAGATAAGTAGTGATACATTTAAGTTAGAATTTACATACATTTACACTGATGATTTAGCACTGATTCTACTATAATTGGGGCAACCAGATGCCCTGGCTTGCATGAACTTTCCCTGGTTAGCAGCAGCTTCTTATCCTGATTTAATTATTAATAGTGTCCTCTTTCACTCTAAAAGTTTTCCTGATTTGGCTGATAAGTTATACACTCACCTAAATTATTGTACTAATTTTCTTTTAGTTTGATGAAACACGTTTTTTTGTTAGTCTGATCTGGATTTCGGTTTTTGTTTTAATTTTATTTAGTTTGTTTTACTATTTTATTATTTTATTTTATCTTATTTTGTTTTATATTTCCTAATACCTGTCATGTTGTTCTCTCTGTTCATATCTACCGTATCGCTTTACCTCAGAATCATATTAGTTCTTACTTGAATAATCAATCAGATTTTAACTGATTTTCCTGCCTCCTCAACTCACCACACTAATCCTATCAATACTACAAACTTTTGCAAGCCTAATCTTTCTAAAACATATATTTTATTAACAACTACAGAGAAAAGTAAGTGTGAAGGATTTGGTATTACAGGAAAGAGAGACATTCATTGGAAGGAGGAGGTGGAGATGCTGATGAAAAAGGAAAAAAAAAAGGTGAAAGCAAGAGAAGGACCTGGACCTCTCTGACATATGACTTCTGCTCAGTTAATTTTTTTTCCTAAACTGCTCTTGAACCTTTTTTAAATCTCTTCTCAGACAATGATTATCTTCTTTTACAGATTTTTCCCCTAAAACATACTAAATAAATGTCCTACAGATAATGATATCTCAACAATATGATCTCAAACAAAGACACACTCAACAATTTACAGAGGTTTCTAGTGACAAGGTGCTGAGCTTGTAGAAAATCACATGGTACACCTTTGAGTTACATGTCATGTTTGGATGAACCCTGAGCAATTTACTGTTCTCTATGTTTGCAAATCAAAGCAGGTAAAAATGTAGCATTTTTTGCAACTCTTCGATCTGTTTTACAAATACATCGTTCGAAAATATTTGAAAGTATCTAGCCTTTATTTTATCCTAAGCATTTTTCATATTTTATATTTTTAAGAGTATTTTATTTTTTGGTCAGAATAACTATGATACCATAAAAGACTGGAAAAATACACAAGGAACTCCCTAAGAATGAGCTCTTTATTGCTCTTATCCACCAACCACAAGACATCTATTATTTTTCAATGAGTACATCATTCCTTCAGTATATTACACATTATTAATAAAATGTATAATTTTCTAAGTAATAATTTGATGCTTTAAACAACTACATTTAGGACCAGAGATGCTTAGCATGAAGAGATGCTAATTATGGCAACTTCTTCCAAAAATATACACCAGGCTTTTGGCATTGGCGAAGTCATTTTCACAAGGTATTAGTGAAATGAAATGGGCGGAAGAACTGGGAATTAGGAGAACTGGAATCTTCTGCTGAAAAGATTTCTGAGAATAGGGACTTCATATGCTGCTGTGTTCTAGCATCTAGACCAAAGCCTGGTAAGTATTAAGCACTAAATAAACACTAATGAATAAACTCTTGGATACCAAACACAACAGTTAATATTTCAGGTCTTCAGTTTCTTCAACTGAAGTTAAATGGTCATTTCAAAGAATTGTATTATCTCTACTACACTCTATATTTTATATTATAGCTAACAAAACAATGTTAAAGGTCTTTTGTTGTTGACTCTTTTTTCCCCCACAACATTCTTCTTTCTTTCCTTTTCCCCTCTATCTTTGTCTTTCTTTCTCTCCCTTTTTTTTTTTTCTGATTAACTTCAAGAAAGTATCACTATATCTTATACAGTTTTTAAGTGTCATGAGTTGTCTTTGCTTGAAAGCAGAAGACAGATAGTCTGGAAAAGAGGAAATAAGGAATGTTTCCTTACCTTTCACAGAACGCACAGAACATGGAAAACACTTCTTTTCACATAGGAAAGGAAAGGCTATCAGCCCTGAGATATGGGGAAGTTTTGAAATATTACTTTCTTATTGTTTCACCTGCTGTTAATTTTTTGTTCCGAAAAGCACTGAAATTTTTCATGTCTCTATCATGAATGTGGGCTCTTCTCCTGCCACATGTTCCGCATTTATCTCATTCTATTACAGCTGTTTAACTTTATAGAACACTGACTGCAGCTGGGCTTTGGGTTATCTTCCTATTTTACTTTGTCTATAATAGAATTTACAGCACCATTTTTGCACCTGTTTTTCTCCTACCCCTTAAAGTCCAGAAATTTATGACATGTCCACTTATACTAAATATTAAATTTTAAAACAGTAAGGAAAAAAATCATAACCCAAATAGTTAACAGGTTAGTTTTTAAATTTTAATTGTTATCTTTAATTTTGAGAGATATTTTTGAAGGACTTTGCTCATCACTGAAATCATGCCATATAGTATATTAATGTTTTTTTGTTTCCCAAATAAGAGTATCGTTTCTGCCAAAATCAGATGTGCAGACCAGTCTTCAGCTACCCCAGTGGTTTATTTCCTCCTTTTTATTCAACTGGATGCAATTATAGCAACTAATCTATGCCTTTTAGTGCACTTAATACTATAGTATGCTGACTTAGAAACAATAACAACAAATGTTTGAACAGAAGGGTGAACAGCAGTTAATGAGTAAAGGAAGACTTTAAAATCTCAAATGATGTCTCAGAATTAAGGCAGAATAATTTCTTGTAAGAGACTGCATATGACTGACAAGCTTTATACACCCATTAATTTTCTTCTCTTATGTAATTTTGAAAAATTATGTGCTTTTATTTTTTTATTACTTCTATTTTTTTATTTTAGTAGAAAATTCCTTCACTATTTTCTTAGAAATAAGTAATTTATACATGTAAGTCATCACAAACAATGACTCCTCTGCTCTTTTATGTCATTTAAAAAGCATATATTAATTTATGATTTATTCAATGTCACTCTTGTCTGACTTCTGACCTTATCAACTTACTACTGTCTTATTGACTTTTTTCTTATTAACTGTTTTTTTCTTATATTTTCTTTCTTTATTCTTGCTACATTAAGTTAAACTCAAATCCTTATTATCATATTTTTACCCAATTGTAATGAATTCTAAAATGCCCTTTCTTTTTCCAGTATTTCATATTTTAATTCCATCTGGCAATCTACTACTAGATTCACTTCCTCCCAGAGGTACTCATATTACATCACCTCATGTTCGAAATATTTATACTTCTGCAGCACTGGAGTTTAACCTCTCCTGTTATATAACATTGATTAAATCTAAATTTTCAACTTCTCTTATTTGGTACATTTAGTAGAGACCTTAAAGCCAAGATCCAAGTATAATATTTTGGAAGTGATCAGTGAAACAACAGTAGAGAAGAAGAAATGAGACAAAATAGAAGGTAGACAATAAAGTGTTTATATCAAGCAAGTCGGCACTGTGTGCATCTGAAATTTATGAACACAGGTGGGAGATCTGGGGGATTGGTGTAGAATATATGCTTCTGTATTTTCCATACAAAGGGCGAGAGAAGGGATTCTTATCCATACAATGGATATAATTATAATAATTATACATTTATAAAATATTTAACCTTCGTTGGGCTCTGTGCTAGGTACGCTCATGTGCATTATTTAATTTAATATCACAGAAAACCTATGCAGTTGATATTATTATTATTTCACTCCACATTTCACAGTGTTTGCAGATGTTAGATGACTTGTTCAAAATTAAGGCTCACAAACATTTTAGTTTGATATAGTCTTATATGTTTATGTTTTCTTTTGTTTCCCTTACCTGAGGAAATATACCAGAAAAAAAATATATATTACTAAGAGCAAGGTCAAAGAGTTTATTGCCTATGTTTTCTTCTAGAAATTTTATGGTTTTGGGTCTTACTTACATTTAAGTCTTAAATCCATTTTGAGTTTATTCCTGTATATGGCGTAAGAAGGTGGTCTAGTGTGGAATATAAAGAACAAAATAAATGAACAAACAAAACAGAAACAGACTCATAGATACAGAGAATGAACTGATGGTTGCCAGATGGGAAGGTGGTTGGAGAGCTGGGTGAAAAAAGGTGAAGGGATTAAGAAGTATAAATTGGTAGTTACAAAATGGTAACAGGTATATAAAGTACAGAACAGGGAATGAAGTGAATAATATTGTAATAACTATGGATGGTGCCAGGTGGGTACTAAACTAGAATGTTGGGATGATCACTTCGAAAATTATATAAATGTCCAACCACTATGCTGTATACCTGAAACTAATATAAAATTATATTGAATGTCAACTGTAATTGAAAAAGAAAAAAAAGAAAAAAAGTTAAGGCTCACATTTGAAATCTAAACTCATAACTATTTGTCAACTATAGTCAATATTTTATCACTGCTCATTGTGCACTGCTTTTGGTAATGAGCTTCAAATCTTCATTGCAATCATAGGAAAGTACAATATTGTGAATTCATATACCATTTAGTGGCTGAGCATGTGATCCATCAGATGACTTACTTTTTCTTCAGTTTCTGGAATGATTTAATCTTTCTCAGTTCTGTCTAGTTAAATTTCAAGCTTCCTTAGAATAGTGACAATTTTCTCAACATTATTAATAGGATACAATTTAATATGTAATTATTTTCTATTATACTGATAATTAATTTCATCGTATTACTGACACATTGCATCTAAACATTTTATATGTGTCTTTTTCAAAACAAATTTTGTATTTATTACTATGTCTACTACATTTTTTCAATTTTATATCTATTGGATTACATGTTGTTCAATATCATTTTTCAACTCGGTGACACTAAAATGTTTGCGTATATAAAATAAACGCAAACATATAATGTTATACCTCTATTTTATTAAACATGTTAAAATTAAATTAAAGTACATTCTGAAGAATGCATAATTTTTTGGATTGTTTCAAAGTTTTATTAAAAATACTAATAAACACATACCAAGAATATTCATTTTATTTTTGGTTGCAATAATGCACTATGCATCCGTGCAGTAGTTATTTTCTATAAATGTAAAGAAGTAATGCAGCAAGGCCATGAAAAGACACATAATCAAATGATTAATAGATATGTGCAAAACTTTTAAAGAACGTGGCTCTCTTTTCCTGTTCAACAATGCTTATGTTATTTTTAAGATAATGAAAATATTCCCACATTAATTCACCACATTCTTCTTTAAAAATATGAGAAATTGTTAAATGCAGTGAAAAATGCAAGACATTTTAAAATTAAGCTATTATGCTAAGTTTATGCAAATATGAATGCTGCTAGCTAAAATAATAATTTTTAGAATGTTGCCTTTGAAATGTTCATTTCATTAGCATTCATATTCCTTTAAAAATCCTGCATTTAATATTGTTATTTTGAAATATAGTGATATAATGTACATGTAGTAAATGCTTCATTTAATTATGCTATTTAGCTTATGAGACATAGGGGAAAGGTTCTCAGATTTGAAGTCATTTTCAAATAGAAATAAAGCATTCATAATATAATTGTTTACTTTTGTAGTCGTGCAGCTTGGCTGGTCGGTCAGTAAATATTGTCGTTAAAGTCCTGAAAATAACTGATCGTATCAAGTTTATTTCCAACAAGAAATTTTTTCAAAGAAAAATTAGCTGCAAAACATATTTTCTTTGCAATGATGCTGGTATATTACCTACTTTACTCCTATCCTCAAAACCTGTTCAGACAGCACCATGATAGAATCACAGTGCTGGGAAGTGAGCTAAAATGTGAACACTATGAGCAGAAACTTTACCTAGTATGTTCCTTGTGGCATCCCTAATAACTAAAATACTGCCTAAAATATAAGAAGTGCTAAATAAATGTTAGTGAATTGTTATTTCTTTAAAATGATGTACTTAAATGTATGCTTGATTAATATTACTAGATGCATCTTTTTAAAATGATCTTGTCGCTAAACCTTTTTAGGCCAATTACCTTTTTACCTTCTCTATTATTCATTTTTAAACGAAGATTTTTAATTATTTACTTTATATAGTGCACTATTATAACTCCTGGAGAAACAACACCGAGTTAAATTGGAAAAAGATCTCATAGAGTTTAAAATCTATTGCAGAATTATAGACAAAAATTTCTCTGGCTGGACTAGAATGAAGAAGGGGAAAGTAGAAGATGACAGGAGACTAGCGATTATACTTTTAAGACCACTACTGATTTTAAACTTTCGGAAATATGAAAAATTTAATATGCTTAAGCCTCTAAAAAAGAGAGAATACCTATTTGCTTTCCAAGACGACAATGTTTAGTTCCAAATAGATTCCAATATGTGTGAAAAAAATTTCAAGCAGCAGAGTTGCAATGCTGGTCAAGATTGCAGACTTTGAAATCTCAGCTATATCAACTGGTAGATGTGTGACTTTGAGCAAGTGATTTAATATTTCTGTGTTTTAATTTTCTCTGTTTCAAAATGGAGATGATGACTGTGTCTCTAAATTTGTTGGAGCATTAAATGAAATATATATGTAAAACTCTCAACACAATGTCTGGCAAATCAATGCTCTAAAAATCTTTGAGATTTAGTATTCTTTTAGAATTTTCAAAATAATAATAGTAGCATGGTAGTTTTGGTAGCATACGGTTGCAGAATTAGTATGGGTGGTTTTGAGGGTCATAAAAATAGTAAAGGTGTAAGTCATTTATGCAAATATTCTCTTGACATTCAGAAAAACGAAAACAAAAATATTTGGATCCTGTTAACCAACTATACTCTGGGAAAGCATGTTGGTGATACAGAGGGGTTGTGTACTTTTGAAATGGAAAATTATGACTTCTAGGCAATAGCAAGAATTGAGCAAGAACAAGTGGTGCTAAATGAACCATGTAGCAGAATTATTATACGAAAAGTTCTGAAAGATGTGATAAGAATTGCATATCTTAATTTTATTGCAGTGTTAACAGATCTCTCATAATATTATCTTTATAAATAAAATCAGCCTATGAGTAGACTAATGGGCATAAAGTTGTCATGAGCTACATTATCTGGGAAGCATTCTGAGACATAGATTTCAGTACAAGCAGTTTTCCAGGGGGCAGTTACGGGGAATGATAGCTGTAAGGAGTGAGGGCAGCAAGAATGAACAGGGGAGGAAGTGGAACTACCGTAATACAGTTGCAATCGATATCTGGGTTTGCTGCCACAGGGCGCTCTGAAGCTAGGTTTACCACTCAGGGTCACTTTGAATTGAAACGAGGGATCTAGGTCTTTTTAATTGCACACCAACCAGTCCAAGCTGTGAGAATGTGTGTGGATTGCTCCAAAAGAGGACTAACCTTGGGCCAGACAGATCCCTTAGGCAAAGACAATTCCCAGAGAGAGACTTAGCTCAACGGGCAGCTGAAACTCCTAGAAACTGAGAAGGTGGGGGTCGATGATGGCCTAGGGCATGAGGAGCAAGTAGGAGAGAGACAATCTCTCCGCATCCTCCATATGGCCTCCAAGACTCTGTCCTGGCCTTTTCCCAACATTTTATCTGTAAAACATTTAGAGATCACAGAGCTCAGAAAATTAATTAATTAATTTAAGTCATAGTGGATAATATTACAAAAAAACAACCCCAATTATCTTAATAGGTAGCTGTTGAAATTAGTAAAATAACAATAATGCAAACGCAAAGTCTAATAACTTAGATTGAAAAACTAAATTACAAAAATAGGATAGCTCAATGGCAAAATACTATGAAAGAAAACAATTTCCTGTTAAAGTAGAGGATGCCAACAGTCTGGGCTATAGACTTACACTGTATAATAGCACTGTAACATCCACATTAAAGAATGTTACTCTCCTCATAAATTCTGCTCAGTCAGAGCACACATGGAGTATTCTGTTCAGTTCAGAAGGAATTGGATCTGAAACTAGAGCTACTCTAGAGCCCATATCCTTAATAACCAGACCATCAGGCCTCTAAGTTTGAACAATCTTGACCAAATCGCTGATTTAGAAGCTTTCCCTAAAATTTGTTTGTATTCTATTATGCTTATATTTCTTATTTTGACAAGAAAATATAGGTCCTTTATAGAATATGTGACATTCTATCTGTATCTATCTATAGATATAGCTATACATGCACATATACACACACACACACATACACACACACACATGTATATTTGGTTTGGAGGTAAGCTTATGTGTTTTCCTTTTATGATTATTATATAGATGAAATGTATGCATTATAAATACATTTGCATATAAATAGTATGCTTAATAATAAAGGAAAAGAAAATCAAATACAGACAAGTAAAACAAAGAAAATATAATAACCATAGCCTCGGTTTTAAGGATAACCATTTTCTCTGTGCTTCACAGATTGATAAGTTACGGAATACTTTTTCTTAATTTGTAGTCTTTGTTACCGATTATATATAATTCTACATCTTTCCATTGAACCCTTAGAGTGGCTGTATAATATTCCATTTATTTCGCAATATAGTAGGACTTATTTTCATTCTTTCGAGGGAAAACCAATTTCTCTGGATGCTCTAGAAGTTTTTATGTTGTTTCTGGTGGTATTATTGTGTGTGTATATGTGTATGTGTAAAAGAAGGCTCTCCTCTTTACACTGGGAGCCCCATAAAATAATAAATTTACCTTTATCTAGAATCATGATGATTCTAATTTAATATCATTGAACTCTAAATTTATTAAGAGTTTCAAACCAGCACAGTAATAACTATCATTTGTTGAAACTTTTATATGAAATTCTACTTTACAGAATTACCTTATTTAGTTTGTCAATAAATCCATGTGCCAAATACTAGTAACAGTGTTTTATTACTAACAGGGAAACTCTCAGTTCAATGATGCAGTGGAAACAAGACTAAAATTCAGATATGCTCATTCTTTTAATCACTTTACTATGCTGTCTCAAAAGTGAAGAAAAGAGAAGTGGAATAATGTTAACTAATATAGAATAAATTACATTTATAAATGTAGCCATTTCTAAAGAATATAGTACACGTGCTCTGGACAAGGAAAATCGGGGCCATGCGAATAGAATATGCGGGCCTCAATGACGAGAAACTTTTAAGTCGCATTAAAAGGAATTTATTCCTATAAAATCTTCCTGTTCCTTACATAATCTTCTTTGTAGCAGTTGTAAATATGCATTTCTATAATTGAAAACAAAGTTTAATTCACCAGGCTTTAAAGGATTCAAAGCCATGTCTTTGGTTTACATTTTCCAAGTACATTATTCTTACAGAATGATTTACAAAGAGATAACTGAATATATTAGCTTCTAAATAAAAGAAGATCATGTATAAACATTCCTTAACTTCTTCATAAAATGAATTTCAAAGATCCTTTACTCTTTTAGAATCAACTATGCTAATGATAACTGTTACTTTAAAATATTCTACTTGTTCTGCAATATTTGACTTTTCAAATTTTCATTTATATCTAAGTTACTTAATAATGACATCTTTGATAGGGTAGGTATGCATAATCAAGACAAGACACCCAGACTCATAAACCAAAGTATATATCAATGTGACATGGATTTATTTTTTAACGTGCTGGACAGGTTGAGAGCAAGTAACTCAGGATTGTAAATGGGCTTTGGCTTGGAACACAGATTCTAAATAGGGGCCAGTGAAATGAGCACTGGGTTTTAACATAGAACTTATTAGCTAATGTACTCTAGTCTACCTAGTATGTAGCCCAATTTCTGAGAATGGCTCTGGAAAAAATTTCTGGATGTGTCTTCAATGCTTATAAAAAATATTTCCATGTTTTTGTCATAAAAATCAATATCTTCATTGGTAATATTTCTAATGAAGTTAATCAGTAACTTCAAAGTGATTAAAAATTAAAATGAGTATATAGAATTTTTCTTTAAAATAATATCATTTTCGCTTAACTAGGGTAAAATCCATACTTTAACAGAAAAAAAAAGATTTACTTTATTTAATATATAACATAAGTGACATAGAAAAACTCCACTGGGGTATTTGATGCCAGCATTATAAAAAGCCCAGAATTCTTTACTTTCCTTTAATTTTGTTACTTTTCTTCTGTATTTACTAGCTTTTGATGTACTTGGTATTTTTTGCTGTTCTGACTAGCTTAAGTGCCCTTGTCAACAGTCGAGCTGTTGAATGAGGAAAAGTGTTAGTTATAGTGTGAAAATATGGTGTGCTGTCAGAAAAGGACAAGCCATTAACTTGTGAATTTCAACTTTTAGTGTTCCATAGCTCAACGATAGCTGAAAAGCCTCCCTTATGAATTACTATTAAGGGGAATGTGGCAAATGCATTTATGAGCTTTGTAATTATGCATGATACAAACCTTCATCATACAAAACTACACTTAATGAGTGTGTGTGTGTGTGTGTGTGTGTGTGTGTACATCAAAGGCCCTGTAACAATAAAATGGATGTTATTTTCAGAGATATAATTTGGAACAAGAATGCATTCTGCAAGAAATAACCTACAAAACCCCATGTCAAAGAAGTCCATTTTCAAATAATCTAGATAATTTTTTAAGTTGGGAGCAATCATAGTAAATTATGTTACTGATACAATTCATCTAAGTCAAATCTTTGTATAAACAGAATACCAGGGTGTTCAGAAGTTCATGACCTTGTTTCAGAGTAGAGTGCCAGGAAACTGCATGATCAGTAGTCATTCAAAATGGGAAACATTACGTAAGTACAGGATGATTATGCATTATTGTCCTGTTGCTTGAAACATGGTATTATCATTAGACTCCATGGTTATATGGAGATTATTCTAAACATGCTTAGAAACTTTGAAATATCTGTGGTATGTATAATTTCTATCATTTAAAGACATTTAGGAATCAAATATTATGTAGTTTTTTAGGATTATTTTGAGCTCCTATTTAAATAATGTGAGATGGTATGAAAATAAGATTTTTCCATAAATTTCCCCGTAGAAAAGCATAATGATATATACATTTTTAATTTAACATTAGTGGTCTAATGCAGTGTTTCTAAACCTTGGAACTATGAGCATTATATGCTGCATAATTGTTTCTGGTGGGGCTGTCCTGTACGTTTGAGTATTGAATAGCATCCCAGTAATCTGTTCACCAGGACCAGTTGAGACAACAAAAAATGTCTGAACACATGGATTGCCAAATGTCCTACTGGGGTCAAAATCCTGTTACAGGTTGAGAACCACAGAACTAAAGCAATGTGAGTTGTAAAAAAAAAAAAAAAAAAAGCTGAAATAAATGTAAGAGAGTCTCAATTCTTGTTAAAATACCTTTAAATATGAGATCTCTCTCCTTCTCCCTGCCTCATTGCTTTATCTGGAAGATAATGCTGGACTAGAATAAAGGTTTGCAAGTTATGTTCTTCAGTTGTTCAGGGTTCCACAAATCCGATTCAAATTTTACTATGCTTTTTAAGTAATATTAAAATGTTAAAGGGAAAAGTTTAGAGAAGATGCTAATCGACTCCGACATATACCAAATATAGTTTTCTAAAGACTTACTTATACCACTGAGTATTTTTGTGCTGACTTCAGAAATTAGGCTTCTTCTTCTCCTATATCTGCACATTCAATACTATTTCTTATAAATATATAATTGAGAAGAGTGTCATTCTGTATTTGATTTTTTTTAAGAAAGGCGTGTGTAAGCCCAATCATCTATACTTGCCCTGAGAAACTCACCGAAAAACACATGAGAGTCTGCTAAAGTGCATACAGTTAATTCTTAGGCATATGTGCTCTTTGCTACCTAATTGTTAGTAGAAACTAGTAATATTGGAATATAATTGTGTTTATTTGTCAGCTTTAAGTATTTTGTTATGTCATTGACCAGGAATAAGAAATTATTGAATCTTGAAATTTAATACAAAAATCTCCTGCTTTCATTTTAAACTTCTTGATTTGTTTGAATCAAGTGTCTTGAGGTTACCAAAAGTCCCATGAGAACAATTTCTATTTGCTTTAATTTATATGGATTCCTATTTTTCAATATTGTATAACTGAAAAAAGAAACAAGAAAAAATAAATTGGATGCCGAAACTGATATTCAGCTGCCATTGTTGCTCATGACAACCAATACTTACATGTATTTAGCAAAACAGGTTCATTATTTTCCTAGATTGACTTATATGTATATCGTTTATATTTGAACTTATAAACTTATTCTAATAGAGCACCCAGTAAATCTATTTTTGATATTAGAGGACTACTTAAGTTTAATGTGAAAAATAGTTCAGCTTTCAACATCTTTAGACTTGAATAGTTCTAGGTTTCTAATATTTCTGTGTCAGAAGTTTATAAACTGTCAAGGTATTTGAAGGGGAAAAATTTTGCTAAAATCTTAGTTTATATGTAATTCTCTTATTAAAATGATTAAAAGCTACTTTTCCTGAAAATGATTGTTGTTAAAAATACAGTACAAAAACACATTTTTGTTCAATCCATGGTAGTGGGTCCTTATGTGTGACAGATCCTTTATAAAATGGCTAAGTGACAGGCTGTGGTCTGCCCTATTTCAAATATCCTTTGCTACAATCTATAAATACTTACTGTGTTTTCAGAATTTAACTCCCAATTGTGAATAGATGCCAAAATAAACGATATTCATATATTATTTTTGTAAAAACTAGAGCCTATAGCTAAGGATAGTGTGAATTACTTCTCCACAGATGTCTTAGCAAGTATGGATGGCAAAATCTACTCCTGTTCCTCACCACTTTCTTTCAAGAGAAACACACCCTAGTGCAGTTTTCACCTTAAAATTCCCCTTAGGAATTTGAATAAGTTGAAACTGCCTAAGGGAATGGTTTATTGAATATTTTTCACATAATATTAAAAACAAAAAGAGAGGACTTTCAAGACATTGCAGTAACAATGTTGGTCTCTTAAGGGAACACCTATTTACAACTGTGATCCCTCATTTTTCTATAAAAGATGCAGGAAAATTTTTAAAAACTAGAAGCAGTAAGAAAATAGACATGTGTGCATGACACCAAGATGTCATTGTGAACTGCCTGGAAAATAATGTAGACGGCAGTGTGTGCAGTGGTTCAATGTCTAGGCTTTAGAATGAGGCAAACCTGATTATGAATTCTAGATTTGTTTCTGTAACCAAGAATGATGCTGTCTACTTTTTGCTCAGTTTTTAATATGTTTTTGCTAAGGTCTTTGCATTTTCTCATCTACTTGTTACACACACCTATAAGTGTTATTACTGCTATTATACACATGATGGATCTCAATGAGCCTCAGAGAGGTTGCCTGATGCCACAAAACTAGTTAATGGCAAATTCGGGTTAGAGCCAAGCTCTGTTACTTTCTCCTTCTCAAGATTTAACCAAGGAAGGATCAAAACAATTGGAAGAATAAAGGACTAAAAATATTATGGTGCAGGCCCCCAATTTTTTGGAACAGCAAATTATTTTTCTTACTCTTTTTCAACTCTGAGCAAGTAATTAGTTTGTCCACAATCCAATCCAATACTCTTCTTAAATGCTTTGCTCTATTCTTTCCCAATAATATTATGACTTATAGCAAGATAATTTCTCAACTTCTCATTTTTTCATCTTCAGAAGATGTTAAAACCAAAAAATAAAGTTAAAATGAAATTATGTACACAACGCTTTTAATAGAGCCTGGGAATTAATAAGTTGATACAAAAGACATCAATTACTGAGAGCTTACTGGTTCAGATTACTGGATATATGGCATTTAAGAGGCTAATAGGTAGATAATAATGACTATGAAATTTAGAATATATTCAGTTTGGAAACTCGAGGAAAGAAATTATCAAATTATTCATTTTCATAAACTCTCTAGATCTAACAAATTGTTTAATCCACTCATTTTTCAGGCATTTGTTGGCATCTATTACATGTTAAGAAGTAGGGAATTTTTTTTTTTTCATGTGTGAGTTTCTATATATATATATATAATTTACAATGCGTTAGAGAAAGTGGTTTGCCGTTAATAGTAATGACAGCAAAATGCTGCTCAGGCAGTTTTGCCATATCCACAAAAGTTTTGACTGCATGGCCTTAATAGAGTACAGCAGGGTAACTCTTGTACAGGTTGCTATGTTCCTATCTCAGAGTCCTGCACTTATTTTTTTCTTATGTCTGGAACCCTTTCCCACATTCCATGCCCCAATATCCTAAGGCTTAATCTTTACCAGCTCCATACCTCTACTCAAATAACCTCTTTCAGTATGACTTCTAGTTATTCTTTTTTAAACAGCACCACCATCATTAAAGCCTTCTATAGCCACCACTCCTTTAAACTTTATCCTTATCTGTTTAGCTTTTGCCATAAGAATTTTCACCCCATAGTGAAATCTTTTATGCTGTTTTACCATCATCTAGAATAGTTCTTTCCATATTGTGGAAATATTTTCAGGTTCAATTTTGAGTTCTAAGAATAGCGTGCTCTTGAGACCCATTATCCCAGGAGATCATGCTCATATAAACCATTCAATAGAATCAACACAGTTAATCACAGTTGCCTCCTTTTATTCAAAAAGACAATAGGAAGGGTGATGTGGAAGCCGTATTGGGGTTACAGTATTCCTGGAGAGAGAAGTAATCTGTGGACTGCTTTACTCTCCCAAAAGCTAATGGAGTAGAATCTTTAAAAGAATCACTTATGAAGATTAGGTGGGCTTGCAGAAATTGAAGATTGACATTTGGCTCCTATGTTGTATATCTGTTTAGTCAATAGTCCTATTGATATGTCCTTGTGCTATCTGTAGAACCTGAGATAAGTGAGAAGACATCCTGGGACAAGAGCAGAGTGCTTGTGTCCCCATTATTTGACATGATTAGGCTGAATGACTTCATGTTAGTTATCTGGGCTTATGTCACTTGGTCTATACCACAGATAAAGGACTGTATTATCAGGCAAGAAAACTCAGCAGCAAAAGACCATGAGGAAGATAATTGCCTATCAACATTAGCTGAGAAAATACAAGCAGGGTGGGAATTCAGTTTAGAACCTCTGAGTCTCAAAAATCAGGGAAATTTGAAGTGAGAGGGTACTTTGAATCCCTCCAAACCACCCACTCAAGCACCACAGAAGAGCTGGTATTTGGTCATTTATCCCAGAAAGGAAACTGAGTACTAGGCAGTGTAGCAAGAGAAACAAGACATTGACCAGGAGAGGCTTGTCATCTGATCTTGTTGAGTAAAGAAATGTTTACCTTTTCCACCTACCCTCCCTGTCACAATAAAAGAAGCTAGAGACTAGAAGAGAAAGTGAAATTTCATAGCCTAAGGATCCCTTCTTTCCTTTATTACAAACAGCTTGGACCTCCACTTTAGTCTGTAATTAGGGGAGAGGAAGAAATAAAGCTTTAAAGAGCTATTGAGATTAAAATTAAAAACAAAACAAAACAAAAAAAGGGGAATGGGTCTTAATTTACTGTAATGAGATTTGTGTAATTGAAAAGCTATGAATTCAGTTCAGATGTCATTATAGAGCTACGAAGTGATATTGTACAAGTACAGTTATAATAATGAGGGTTATTAGAAGAAATAGACCCTCTTAATATTTATAAGTTAATGAGTTCAATATTATAGCTATGATGAGATCTGCATATTATTTAGACACCATCTCTTTCAGTAATACAACAGCTACTTTCATTTTTGGCAGATAGTTTGCTTTTTTTGTCTTTCAAAATGAGATCTAAAGTCAAAGTCTGAAACATTGGTTAGAGGCCTGACCTAAATGACCCCTTAAAAACAGAGTAGCCATTTTAATTTTAATAAACAAATACAGTTATCGTTTTGTTAGAATGTCTCAGAGGATCTAATAAATGCAAAGTAATCAAAGAAATTCAAATGCAGGTTGACTCTTCAATGATCCATGTTGCATTTTAAGATGTGCTGTAACCAACTGATGATTTTTAGGTAGATCAAAAAGAAAAAAATTCATGGGGTGTCTCAATATTTGTTGAGTGAAAGAAAGCACTCCATACCTTTGCGTTATGAATATATCAAAAATTACATTAGTTGAAGAAAAGAAAAAACAAACCAATAATAATAATAATAATAAAAGTAATGACATTAAGACTAGCGTTATTCCCTATGGTCACTCTCTGCTCCTGAGGTCACTTAAACTATCAGAATTAGCATAGAACTTGGACAGCATAAAGAATGGCCATCCTATAACATTTAAAAATTTTTTAAAACAAAGTAATCATTTAAATGGACACTTTACCCAAAGAACAATTTTAATGCATTAAAAGCATAGAACAGGCTGTGAGGAGGAAGTATTGAGGAGTGGTAAGTGGAATGTACATTTTTTCTTCTTGCATTTATGTCGCAACTAAATGCACTATATCTACCTCACATTTCAGTTTTGAAGTTTCAAGATGAATGTCTTCTTTCTAATCAAATATTGTGTCTGTTCAAAACAATAGTGAACATTTCTAAGTTTTAAAGTTATTCTTTAATGATGGGCATCTGATGATCAATATGTAATTAATAATAGCATTTTATACTTAGCAGTATTTATCAGAAATGATTAAAATGTTTTAAAGGCTTTTATTTATAACATTGTGGGGCAATGGTTGGATTTATAATTCTTTTTCTTTTCTAACCTTTGGGGAAAAAACTGAGGTAGAGAGAAATAAAATCTTTTTAGCTTCTTAGAAGAAAGGCAGTATGTAAATATACATTATCAGTAAGTGATTTGTTTTTAATTCACAAAATGAATTAAAAACAGCTGTCAAAAGAAATACGACAGTGACTCTCAACTCTAATTTTGAAAAATGAATTATTTATAGTTATTTCGTTGGTGGCAATGGTGGTGATGATGGGAGTGTCCTCCCAATTTGGTGAAATCATTTAAATGGACATTAACTTTTTTTTCTTCATTTCAATGAAACATTGTTTCTAGAAGAAAACCCGCGTTCAGAAAATTAAAATTAGCATAAGTATTACAGATTTATTTTCTTCGTCGATAATTCTCACTTTATAATAGTAAATTCATTACATATTTTAATAAACACATTATGAAGTTCTAAATTTAATTAGTAGTGAGTATATTTAGAATAGGCCTTTTTGAATATAGTTGTTATAGGCTTTTTTACACCAACAATCTATCTTGCTGGAAATCATACATTTTTTGGATCCTTCATTCAGCTTTTGGAGTTTAATTTTCTACATTTTCCTATTAGAATTATACGAAGAAGGGATTTAGCAATAAAAGCTGGAGTTAACTATCAAACTCGGTGAATTGTTGTAATTTAAGGAGAGCAAAGATGATTAGGAAAGGGGAATGGTTTGGGCTTCATTGAAACTGGAACTGGTAGAAGGGTTGTGAAGTGGAAAAAAGCACATTTCTACGACAAATTTGATCGAGCTCTCTTTTAACCTCTGAAGGGCACTGGAGATCTTTTTCATTCCCCATTTTATTTGTAGAAACTAGTACAATGCTTGGCACCAAGTAAATATTTATTGTATAAGTAAATTCAAACTTATACTTTGATATCAGGCCAGTCTCAGTGTACGATTTCTTCCCCTAAGTTTTTGGGTAAGTCTAAAGTGGAATTAAATTTGTTTTAACATCTAGCTTTATGATTATGTAGAAATAATCTAATACTTCTAGAACTCATTTTCTTTATGTCTATCTCTTAACATTCATTAATTCTTTGATTCTAAAAGACTATACTAACTATATGCAGATATTAGTGCTCTCATTCACATTTGCAAAGCGCTTACAATTTAAATACATAAAAGTTATGGCAGGTTAATCTATTTAAAATTCTGAAGATATAGAATAAAAGACAACTCCGTTCCTTTTTTTCTAAATTAAATAAAGCAAATTTGAAAAAAAAAAAACGTAATAAGTTGATTTAGGAAACTTTTTCTTATTTTCACTTTTTATTTTAAGGCTTCAATACTTATCAAATACATTTTACAAATTTCTGCTTAGAGAATAGGTATTTAGAATTAATGCAAGAAGCAAATAAAACATTATAGGGACTGGATAGTTCAAATCTAAAACAGTTTAACAGGAATAGTTGGGTATGAGATGGGTCCAATGTACTCTCATGAATATAAGTGAATATCAGAGATTTTACTAATTATTAAGCATAGAATAAATTCCAAAAATGATATTTAAGTTATTTATTCATAATTTCTGAAATTTAACTATTTTATATAATGAATAATCAAGGTAACTGAAAAAACTTATTTAAGGGATTAAGAAAGTAGTTTTCTGGGACAGAAAGAATAATGTTCCCACCTTACTGCCACTACCCCAAAGATGCCCATGTCCTAGTCCATGGACCTTTGAATCTGTTACCTTACCTGGCAAAAGAAATTTTCAAGATGTTATTAAAGTTAAGGATATTGAGACAAGGAGATTACCCTGGATAATTCAGAAAAGACTAATCTAATCATGTGAGTTCTTAAGAGTTGAATTGTTCCTGGATATAATCAGAAAAGAGATGTGATTATAAAAGAAAGTTAGGGACTTATAATGTTGCTGGTTTTGATGATGTAAGATAGATGTCATGAGCCAAGAAATGTAGGCTATGTCTAGAAGCTACAAATGGCAAGAAAATAAATTGTCCACTAGAGCCTCTAGAAAGAGACACAGATCTGATGAAATCTAGATATTAGCCTAGAGAGACCTAGGTCAGATCTCTTCCCTACCAAATAGTGAAGTAATAAATTTGTGTTCTTCTAAGCCACTAAATTTGTGGTAATTTGTTACAGCAGCAATATGAGACTAATACAAATTCCAAATTGGATTGTATTAATTCTTGCTAATTATTGGTCATAATTTAATCATTTCACTGAAGATTAAAGGTCAAATCCATGCTTAGAAATTATAGTATTAAATGAAAATGTAAGAACAAGTTTTCCTTACAGGTGGTGATATTAGCAGTATACCCTATAAAATAAAAGAAGGAAAAACAGAATTGACAATTGTTTCTGATCTGGATACTTGTTAAGTGTTATATCACTAATTGTAATAATAATGGTTATGGTTTTTCATTTAAAAATGAGGATAGTGAGTCATAAACTTAAGTCAAATTCTCAATTTCTGGAAGGTTATTATTAATATAATTTACATTTTAAGGAAGTTTTTAAACTTACCATTTCGTGGCTTTATAATAATTTCTATTCTGACTGTAATTCTTGAATCCTTTCCTTCCCACTCAATTTGCTGCTTCTAATCATTTATGTACCAGGGGAATTAGAAGAAATAATTTTCTTAGAGTTGGATATGAAAATAAAGTAGAGTAACAATGAGGACATGAAGGTCAGTCTAAGAATGAAATTCATGAGCTTCAATGAATGAACTTTTTATATTCATATTCATGATATGAGAACTATGCCAGGTTTTGGACCACTGTACACTGTTATAAATGTCCCTGTAATGGCAGAGATAAATCCATTGAAGAAGCTAAAGTTTTGGTGTTATAGACTGCATGTTTATTTTTCTCAAAATTTCATATGCTGAAATCTTAACCTTCAATGTGATGATATTAAGGAGATGGGGTCTTTGGGAGGTGCTTTGTCATAAGAGTGGAGCCCTTATGAATGGGATTCATACTTTTATAAGAAGAACTTAACAGCTGGCTCTCTGTCTCTCTTTCTGCTCTCTGACATTGAAGACACAATAGAGAGATTGCCATCTGCAATTCAGAAATACTGCTCTCACCAAACATCAGACATGCCAGCTCCTTGATCCTGAACTTCTCAGTCTCCAGATCTGTGAAAAATAATGGTTTGCTGTTTAAGCCACCCAATCTATGGTATTTTTGTTATAGCAACCCAAACAGACTAAGACGATTGTCAAGCTCAGATAAAGGGCGTATTAATAAAATTATGCATGTGATATGATTAAAGTCAAGGATAATTTAGTTTTCTAGGGCTGCTATAATAAAGTACTACAAACTGGATGACTTAAAACTGGATGACTCTAAATCTGTTCTTTCTGCTATGAAATGAGGATAATAATGTCGCTGAACTCACAGTAATGCGGATTCAAAAAGGTATATTTGTCACAGTTCTGAAAGCTAAAGGTCCAGAATCAGGGTGTCAGCTGGTCTATACTTCCTATGAAATGTGTAGGAGAGAAACCTTCCTTGCCTTTGTAATTTCCTGTAGTCCAGTTCCTTATCTTTTGGCAGTATCACTCTGATTTCTGCCTCTGTATTGACATGACCATCTCCTCTGTGCGTGCGGTGTCTTCACACGGTACCGCTCTCCTCTCTGTGTATATTTGCGCCTCAATATGGCTTTTCTTATAAGGGCACTTGCCATATTGAATTAGGACCTACTCTAATGGCTTCATTTTAACTTTTTCACATCTACAAAGAATAAATTTCCAAATAAGATTACATTCGCAAGTATAGAATTTAAGACTTCAACATATTTCATTGGAGGATACAATTCAACCCATAACAAGGGTAATAGATAGTTCCAGGAAAAACTGAGAAGAAATATTCTTCAGGTCAACTGGAATCCAAATGTCTCAAACTTAGAAAGCATTTTGGAGGAGGAATTCCAAAATAATACTTTTGGATAGGTTTGAAAACCATGGTACTCCTTGTGGCTCTTATATGGTAGATGTCTGAATGCAAATTTGACACCTCATTCTTATTTTGTATTTCCGATGTTCTTCTAGTTTTTTATTGTTGGTTAAATAATCTCTAGATAAGTAGGATCATATATTTGACTATCATAATAAGAGAGAAGGATAAATATACATTGAATTTAGCCATAACAGAGAGCCTTAGATTTTTCATAAGGCGTGAGTTTATAATTGGACAGAAAAAGGAAGATGGATACAGATGAGTAACAGGAAGGGAGTATGTATCTTAGGCAAAAAAGTAAACTCTAAACAGAATAAAAGGACAAGGGGTGGACATGGAAGGAAAACTTAGACAAAAATCTCTGAATAAAATCTTTCTTTTTAACTTCAACAATAACGTCATGGATTTTTCACAGAGCACAAATTGTATTTCAGATAATCGAAATTTAACTACATGGTTGTGAAAATATCATTGTGAATTATTAGGCCATTAGCTCAGCATGAAATATAATCCCAGAAAAATATCAAGGATTGATGTACATTTGTCATCATCTTCAAGTCAATAATGATATTCTAATGAGTTTTATTTTTATCAATAAAGATATGTAAAAAAAAAAAAAAAGCCCATAGGAATAAACACATTCAGAAAAAAATGACTATGTAAAATTTATGTGTAAACTCTTGATCAATGTTTAGAATACAAAGAAAGTATATTCAATAAAATTATTTTTATGATCTTATTTGTACTCCTTAAACAAATAAGTCAAACAAGTACACACTTTTTTCTTTCTGTAGAGAACCTTCAGAAAATAATCAACTACAATCGGTCAGCTTATTCTAATTTTGTGAATTTTGTCTCCACTTATTTCTTTTTTTAAATGTTTGCTTCTGTAAAAGCATATATTTCACCTATGAAATTTGCTTTTACAATTAAACACAGGAATTATGGAGCTGTTAATTTCTATTTGCTATTAGCAAGGCACTTGCAAAGCCATCGTTCCCAAATTGCAGTAAATTTATCTTAAATTTAAAAATTCACAAACTTATTTCACATCTATTTTCATAACATTCAGTAAGTCCTGCATTTTCTGTTTAGCATAATAGCTAATAGCCTAGTATCTGAAGTCAGAAGCAGTTTCAATTTGACCTCTAAACCTGTTCTTTCTGCTACGAAATGAGGATAATAATGTTGCTGAACTCATAGTATTGCGGTAAGGATTCAAAAAGGTATATTTATGAGGCATGTATACCAGTACCTGTCATATAATCAGCAAAAAATAAATGTCAACTACTAATATTTTGTTAAATACAATTTCAGAATCAACTATAATTTTAGTTTCAGAACTTCTAAGTAAAAATATCGCTCCTGTTTAAAAAAAAAACAACAACAACAAAATAGAGGGGAAAAAAATACATAAGTAAAGAGTAGTCCAAGAGAATAAGGCAACACAGATGGAAGAGAATGAGAAAAGGTTTTTTGCAATAAACCATCACAACTTTTATGAGTAACAGCTCTTGTTTCCTTTAGAATATTCCATGTGATAGATACATTCAAAGGCACATGGCACCACAAACATTACTTTTAAAGTAACTCTTGTTTGATTGTTTTGAATTATTGAACACCATATATGCAGCATAGTAATATCTCTTAAAATTTATCTTTTTCTGTATTTATTTCTTGCACATGTGCTGCTAATACACACTTTTTTCTTTGAAAATGACCTTACAAACATCTTTTCCCATCAAGCTGAATAGCTCCTGTCCTATTAGTGGAATAGCTCTTACCCTATTTTTATCATGATAAAAACATATCTGGCAATAAACAAATCCTATATAGGGTAGGGGAGTAGCAGAACAGGAAGCTTCTTTATTCTACAGAGAAAATGAAACAGACTCAAACATTACTCATTTTATTCACACTGCTTTCAAAACAACATTTTAGATTGAAAAGATGAATGTTTAGGTCGTTTTGTTAATCTGGGTCTAACCAAGTAATGGAAACCATCTAAATAAGTAAACAGAATAAGACAGAGAATTGGTTTTTCAAGTGAAAGGAAAACTAAGAATACAAAATTAAGAGAGTGGAATAGAATGAGAGAGAGAGAATAGACAGAACAGAAAGAGAAGCAAGCAAACCAGAAAAATCTATTCTGGGTGATAGTTAACAACATGAATATGTTTCAAAAGAAGGTTTATTTGCTTTGATGTAGGTTTAGCAACATTAACTGTTACAACAATTTACAAATTAAAAAGAAATCTGTTTATTTCACAGAATTCGTGTTATTTCTTTCTGAGAATTTTCTAATAAAGAATATTACATGACATAATATTATCAAATCCCCCCCAAACACACTCATAGGTATGACTTCAGAATTGTACCTATTTGCTCATGTTCGGTAATGTCTTTATTTTCACAAATTATAGTTTCTTTAAAAACAAACAGTAACATCAGCAGTAACCCTTTGGTTCACTTTTACTTAAAGATCCAATCTATAATCCATGTTGTTCCATTTCAATGCATAATACATTTTCTTTGTTTACATGTAGTGGAACATATTTCTACTTTCTCAGCTTATTCATTGGAAATTCAATTGCACTTTCTTTTATATAGTATACATTTACAGTTTTGAAAATCTGGATTATTACAAACTGAACATTATAGTTATCTTTATTCATAGAAGAGTTAGGAAGCCTGCCTCAGAGTCTGCTCTATCTAGAAATATAGTCGATGAGGTCAAAGTCATCATATGTCCATCCCATCATTTTGAGATCTCAAACTGATTCTCTGGCAGTTTTCAGAAAATACTTAATGCCTTTTGAGAACATTCTTAGTCTAGTTTGGTCACACACTAAATAATCCAAACCAACATAAACTATTATTTTAACCTTCGTAAATCTCTGTTTTCTCACTTATCATTACTGCCAATATTAAATGTGACATTATACATATGTTCTCAATTGAGATTCATGTCTTTCTTTAGATTCTATTTTTACAGAAAAGACATTCAGTGTCTTAGAAGGCTCTGGCTTCTGTATTATGGTTTCGATTCTCTTCTTGTGATTGTTAGACTTTCTTTCCCTAACCTCTCTCCACTTTAAACTTATTCTCCCAGTTCTATAATGGATCATTCAATAATTTAACCATGCAGAAAAACATCTAAATAATAATAGTTTGGTTCTACATGAAGACTAAGAAGTTTGAAAAATAATGTGTTTAATGTGTATTGATTTTACTACATGGACTTTATAACATTAATTTTGGCTGGTTAGACACCATTTTTTTCACCTTATATTTGGCTGAAGGTTGTATAAGCCTAGGTTGTCGAATTAATGATCTCAGCATAAGACAATATTATATTTTCTTTATTATCTCTAAGAAATCAAAAAGTGATGCTATTTAAGAATTTTCCTCCTGTTTAAACATAATTGTAACATTTCTTTGGATAATTCTTTAGTCCTTTATGATGATTTCCTCTAGTTGTACAAATAGTAACAATACAAATGGAGAAAATGAGGTACATTTAATTACTTTCTGTATCAGTCAGACTATAAGTTTGTGGAAACCAGAAACACTTCTAAATACGATATTGCTCATTTACATAGGAAAAATAGAGCAAATTAAAATTTGTTAAAAGCCACTTCCTTGTCCCCACATGGCCTAATCATATAAATTGATCTTGCTTCGAAACATAAACTTATTTATTGGTTTAAATACTATTTATACATACCAACAAATGCATGATTAATTACTGCATTCCTTATGCTTTGTTCCTGTTATATCTATGATTTTCTTTTCTTACTATATAATCATAATGTGTCAGCCTCTGATGTTGAAAATGAACATGAGGTCAATTACTGCTATTTAACCTGGATTTCACAGTTTCTTCCATGCTACCAATAATTGATAGGGACAAGTTGGAGTGACTTTTAAAGTAAAGTATGATGAAGATGTGTCTAAAATTAAAAAAAAAAAAAGCTTTTTAAAAGCCTGGTTGAAATACTTTATACATTTTTAATTAAAATTATTATATAATAATATTAAGCAGCTACTATGTGCAAAGTGTTGGAGGATGAAAAATAAATAATGTTCACGGTAATAGTTTATGTTCACGATACCACTGAAGTCTTTTTGTTATTATTAGTTTAAAGTGTATAGTATATTGTTTAGAAATTTATATAGTTTATAAAACAATCCCCCTAATTGTTCTTTCTCCCCTCTGGCTCTCTACCTAGCCATTACATTAACTCTAACTGCATTCCCTATGCCGTGCTCCCCATCCCCATGACCATCTATCAACTACTAATTTGTACTTCTTTAACCCTTCACCCCATTCTCCCAGCCCCCATATCCCATCCTCTCTGTCTGCCACTAAATTGTCCTCTATATCTGTGAGTCTATTTTTAATTAATTTGTTCATTTCATTCCTTAAATTCTGCATATAAGTGAAATCATATGGTATTTATTTTTCTCTGTCTGACTTATTTCATTCAGTATTTTTTTAAGGTAGATGATAGCAAACTATAATACAGGACAGAATTTTTAAATATTTATTGACCTGAAAAACTTATGATGGAGGCATAATGGAACATAATTTGACATTAGAAAAAAATATCATGGAGAAGAGAGAAATTTTTTTAGGTTTTTTAGGTAAATTATTTTAGAAATTGGAAAATGGAGATGATATCTTCTCAGATTGAAAGAAAAGCTTGGGCAAAAATATGAGGTACAAAAAGGACTCAAGCAAGTAGAAATCACTGAAATACTGGAGAAAAATGCTTCAGGACGATGAATAATGAGGCTGGAAAGGCAGCTTGGGACAAACTCATAGAGATTCGCATCCCACTGAAAGGTATCTGCTCTATGTTCTCATCTTCCTGCTTCCCAACACATATCCATGTGCTCAAGTAAGAGTGGCTATATGTCCAGGCTATGAGAAATCAGAATGGATTCTCAAACTGTAAGTGCCTAGATAGAGCCACTCTGAAGATATGATATGATAAGTTTTAACTATATAAACATAGTAACAGTTTTCAGTTGTTTTTTTTTTTTTTTGAGTGTATATGAAAATTGTCAGATTTCTTGGAGAAGTCAAAATTTTATTCATTATTAACAAATGCCTTAATAATGAATAATAGCTTGAATGTCTAACAGATGTTTCATATCGAGGTGTCAAATGCAAATGGTGTTCTCATCTCACCCAAATCTGCTTATTTAGTTACTAAAGCAAATCAGCTCATGCCAACTCCATCTTTTCATTTTTAAAATAATAACTCTGGCATCATCCTTAACTCTTTTAATGCTTTTTTAACCCGTCTCCAAATTCTGTTAGCTCTACATTCAAAATCTATTGAGACTCTGATTAAGATTATTCTCACCAGCTCCACAGCCACCATCCCTGGATTTTTCCTAGGATGTACTTCCCTCCTAAAAGACCTTTGTGCCTCTACCTATGCATTTTAGGCATCCCCAACACATCAGGAGTTTTTTGGTTTTGTTTGTGTTTTTTTTTTTCTTTTTTTCTTTTTTTTTAAGCACAGGTAAATCTATACTATACCTTGATCTAAACACTGAAAAAAAAAAAAAAAAGAGTCTCTGATTGTTAATTTTATATCACCTTACCTGAGCCACAAGGTACTTAATCTTTTGGTTGAAACATTATTCTAAGTGTGTCTTTGAGGGTTGATTTAGATGAGATTAACATTTGAACAGGTAGGCTGAGGAAAGCTGATTGCTTTCCCTAATGTAGAAGAGCCTCATCTAATCTGCTGTAGACCTGAACAGGGCAAAAAGGCCGACTGCTTTGGTGAGGACATTGACACTGGTCTCTTCCAGATTTTGAACTCAAACTGAAGAATCATATCTACGTGGTTTTTCAGCCTACAGGCTTTAGGACTGGAATTTACACTGTCGATTCAGAGGACTTTGAACTTAGAATAGAACCATATTATTGGCTGTCTTAAATTTGCAGCTTGGCAATTGAAGATTTCAGGATTCTTCTGCCTCCATAATCATGTGACTCAATTCTGTGTGTGTGTGTGTGTGTGTGTGTGTGTGTGTGTGTGTGTGTGTGTGTGTGTGTGTTCTGGCTCTATTTCCCTGGAGAAACCAGACAAAGACAGATTATGGTACTGAGAATGGTTTTAGAGGAACAGAATTCTAAGAATGAATTTTCTGAATTAGTTTTGGGATTTCTAGAATTGGCTCTTTAATCTCATTACATTTAAAAATGCTAATAACTCATTTTCAGTAGTAAAGACAATGGAGAATAATCTAGCAATGGAGATATAAAATATCATCACTGAATACTTCAACCAGTTATAAGCAAGAAGCTAGGTGACATTGTATATGATACTTTCAACTGGCAAGAGTAAAGTACACTGTCTTACTTCAAAGCTTTATCACTCCAGCCCTGTCATAATATAGTTTTCAGGGATCTTGATTGCCTTTCCCTTCCACAAGATATCACAAAGTTCTATGACGTCGATAATACTATACTGATTTGACCTAGTGAGCAAGTAGAAACCACTCTAGACTTTTGGTAAGAAATGTGCATGCTGGAAGATAAAAAATACATAGGAGAAAAGTTCAGGGGTCTTCTACACCAGTGAAATTTTTAAGTGGTTCAGTAACATAGGACATGTTGAGATATCCTTTCTAAAGTTGTTGCATTTGGCCCCTTCTACAATTGAAAAAACAAGCTCAGTGCATTGAGGCTTCTCTGGAATTTGGAGAGGACATGTTACTCATTTGGGTGTAATACACTGGCTCATTTATTGAGGGACTCAAAAAACTACTAGTTTTGAGTGGTACTCAGAAAAAGAGAAGTCCCTGGGACAGGTCCAGGTTACTGTGCAAGATGCTCTGCCCCTTGGGCTATATGACCCAGCAGATCCAATGGTGCTTTAAGTTTCAGTGGTGCACAGGGATGCTGTTTAGAGCCTGCAGCAGGCTCCTATCAAGAATCACTGTGAAGGCACTTAGGATTTTGGAGCAAAGTTGTGCCGTTCTCTGCAGATAACTATTGTCCTTTTGAGAATCAGCTCTTGCCCTACTACTGGGCCTGAGTAGAGATGGAACACTTAAATCTGGGCCATCATCTTACCATGTGACCTAAGCTGCCCATCATGGGCTGGGTGTTATCTGACTTGCCAAGCCATAAAGTTTGTATGACTCTATCATCAAACAGAAGTGGAATACATATGGTCAGGACCTAATGGGTCCTGAAAGCACAAGCAAGTTACGCAAAGAAGTAACCCAAATGTCCATGGTCTCCATTGCTGCTATACTACCTTCGCACTCTCAGCTGGCACATCTGACATCATAGGAAGATCTCTCTGTCAGTTGACAGAAAAATAAAAGCCCTAGGCCTGGTTAATAGATGGTTCTGTACACTATGCAGGCATCACTAGAATGTGGATGGCTGCAGTGTTATAGACTATTTCTGGAACATCTATGTAGGATGGTGGTTAAGGGGAATTTTTCCAGGGGCAAATCTTTTAGTAGTATACCTGGTTGTTCACTTTACCTAGAAAAAGAAATGGCTATGTGTGTAATTATAAAACTTGTGGTGTGGACAAAGCTTTAGCTAGATGGCCAGGGACTTGGATAGAACATAATTGCAAAATTGGTGAAAACAAAATGTAGGGAAGGGTTATGTGCAGACTTCTCAGAATGTCCATAAAACAGAGATATTTGTGTCTCACATAAATTCTTACCAAAGGGTGACTACAGAAAAGGAGGATTTTAATAACAATGTGGATGCGAAGATTGTTTTGGGAATACCAGTCCATCCCTTTCCCCAGCCACTCCCACCACTGCACAATGGATTGATGAAAAAATTGGCCATGGTGGCAGGAATAAAGATCACATATGGACTCAGGAATATAAACTCCCACTCATCGAGGACAGCCTGGCTGTGGCTACAGTTGTTTGCCCAATATGCCAAAAGCAGAGACCAACACCGAGTCCTCAATGTGGCACCATTACCCAGGGGAATCACCCAGGGTGAGATATATAGGAGGAACCAAAATATTAAGTTTTCCTGAATTCAAAAGTTAAAAGAAAAATGAGATGGATAAGAGTTGATTAAGAATCAAATATAGATAGATAGATACACACATATACTTAAAAGCATAAGCTATTTTAGAACAACCTTTTTCTTTAATAGTGCTTATTTATCCTTATGCAAATAGCCAAGGCCTCATAAAACACACAAGATTAATTTGTCATTAATCCAAGATGTCTACATAATAAAGTCATGTTCTACAAGCCAACTTGAGATGAAAGCTTATCATGAAGTTCTCCCTAAAGCTGTCTAGGGAATGGCTTGGTCTGTAAAAGTGGAGAGCAAAAATGTTTGAAAATAGGTGGGGGCGACGGGTGGTTCTGGCAATGTGGTGAACAAATATTTTGAAATCCCTCATACTATGAAATATCTAAATGCTGTTTACATTGCTGTAAATACTTATTAAAGGGCATTGCCAGGCTCATGAGAAATAAAGTGAAATCCCAATGACTCACAGAATATATACATATGGATGTATGTGTGTGTGTATACGCGCGCACGCACACACACACACACACACACACACACACACAAATTCAAACCATAGTGAAAAGTGAAAATTGGAGCACTAATGTGTTTCAGGGGCCAGAATGTTTGAAGAACAACAAACAAATATATGGGTCTTGAGCTAATGCCCGGGTAAAGATGGGTAGATGGAACTGTTATTAATAACCTTTATACAACTTTCAACCTGAGAGAAGTAACACACCTTCAGTTAAAGGATGAATTCAGAAACAAAATCTACTATGTGAGGTGAAAGAGGCACGATCTTTTTAAAAAAATTTTTTTTTTTTGCAATTTGGGGGTAAATTGTTCTTGTGAACATTATTAAATCTTGTTTGTCAAAAAATTTTTTTTCAGTTTAATTGTATACTGTATATAGTTCTGCTCTACTATAAGTGAAAGTTCATGAGGAAAGTTATATTAAGGGAAAAAATCGTTTTCATAATTTTATTTTCTTAGAGTCCATATATCTAAACAAGTACAAATCATTGAAAGATTTGAGAATTAGGTTAAAAGCCTTCTATGCTCCCAGATATAACTGATGTTGCACAGCAATTAAAAAATAACCTAGAATTTTTATGTACTATGGCTTAATTTATTTTTATCATTATGTTTTTATGTGGAGCAACACATTTATCACACAGATTTGAAGACTTCTGATTAGAATTGAATGAAGTAGATATATTACACTGACTCTTTTTTAAATTATCCGAAGTTGGAAAACAAAAGCAATTGTTACAGTCTTATACTTTCAAAATAATACTTTAGCCATATGACACCATTTAATGTTTTTTATTTATATTCAATTAAGCTTGATCTATGGTTTCTGAAAGATATAAAGTCAAAGCAATTTACATAATTTGGATATTTTAATAAAATGTCTTGTTACTTACCATGGAAGTTGTCCCATTTGTCATCTCATTAATTTCTATATTCTTATATTACCCTTTCAGGATTTCAGATCTTTTTTTTGTACTTCACATTTTACTGTGTCCTTTTCTGAGCCCACTGACTACTTCTGTGTCCGGCACCCCATTTACTATCTTATCAGGGCGACATGCCAGGGAACCATTGCAAAACCCTGCTCTGCATGTCAAGAGGAACTTTTAGTCACTTGCCATGTGCTAATTTTTGTTATTAAGGAAATTCATTATTTTCCCTACTGATGAACTGTCACTAGGTAAGCATGCTAGTAATACAACTGGGCCAAAGAGATAATTTACATTTCAAAAATTAGAAAAACAAAATGCACCAGTAAATTAAGAGGCCTTATGTTCTATACATTTGAATGACAAAATCATTAAACACCCTACCTACTTAGTGTTCCTGATGAGATAGGAAAATAATTAGCCAAAGGTCATAACTGGACCTAAAGTGAAAGGAACTGCTTTAAGTAGGCCTTTGGTAAAGTGGGGGCGAGGGGTGGGGGAGCAGTCCTTTGATTAGGTTTCTTCAGTGAGTCAGTGCTTCTGGAATGTGCATTTCAAAAGTGTTTCACAGCTATTTTCATCGCCTCACCAAGGTGGGACAGGGTGGCTGGAGCTGGGTAATTCTCTTCCCCAGGTCATTTAGGCTCTGACAGTACCCCAGCAGGTCAAGCTCGATTTCCTGAGGGCAGGCCTCCTTATGAACAGGGTGCTGTAGTGTATTTCAGATTGGTTCCTTTTCCCCTCCTTCTGTTGGAAGCCCTAGGGCATTTTTCTCTCATATTCCCGTGCTGATCTACTTTTGAAGGTAATGTTCACAAAAGTGTGAGGGCCTCTCCCTGACTGGGTCCCCCTGGAGTTTTTAACTCACTGACTTGTCTGCACTGAGCCTTTAGCAATAATTAACCAATTACAGCTCTGATTTTTCTACCCCAGCCAGTTCCCTCAGAGGTGACTCCTTTTGAGTCCCTGCTGCTGTAAGCCATGATAACCTGTACACACGAGAAAACATGTATTGATCCCTTCGGGGCCCCTCATACTGCTCACGGAGGGACATCTGAAGTGCAGAGGCCCTAGTCACCTAGCAGAAGAGAAAAAGGCACAGGAGGGAGAGGTGGGGGTACACGTCAGCACACAGAGGTCCATGTTTTTACACTACGAGGAATTTCTTACTCTCCACAGCTAAATAATTGGCAGTTATAATGTACTTTTCTTAAAATTTCTATGTGTCAGGCAGGTCATGACCCACCTCAGCCTATTCAGTGTGGACCATTTATCCACTCTTATCTACTGCCAACCCCTCTCAAATTGTCTTGCAATAAAGTATTATGACTATTCTGCAAGCATATTAAATTCTTTCCTGCATTGTATCTTTCACACATGACATTTTTATGCCGAAAACTGACTCCTCTTCCGCCCTGAAACTTTACATAGTAGTAATCACTAACTTTGGTCTACCTGGAGAACTCACACTTATTTTTCAGGAAACATTATTTCTTCAGAGAAGCATTTCCTTATCACCATTCTCTCCCACAAGTCTGAATTAATTCCTCTAGTATAGACTCTAATACTTTATACATCATCTTATCATATATCATATAGCTTTTATTGATTAATAGTTTATGTCTGTCTCATTTTCAAGAATGTAAGACTGACGAAAGCAGGTACTATATCTATTTTATTTATTACTATACTTCTCTATCTAAAGATAGTGTCTAATACATAACAAGAATTCAGTAGAATATTAGTGGCTGAGTGAATGGATAAGTGATGATTGAATGTTACTATCTCTCTATACCGGTGCTGTCCAATATAAAAATTTTGTAATTCTAGAAATGTTCTATATATGAATTACCCAATATGGAAGATTATAGACATACATGGCTAGTGGACACTTAAAACATGGTTGTGTGACTATGAACTGAAAATTAATTTTAATGAATCTAAATTTAATTTTGATTAGCTGCCCATGGATAGTTGTTAATATATTGGACAGTAAAGGCATATGAGATGAAATCCACAGGGATGTTCACTGAAAGAAATGACAGAAAACATATGTATATAAGAGACAAATTTGGGAGAATCATAAATCAGAGATTAGACTTCATATATGGAAAGGAAAAAATCAGGTTTTTGAACAGAGAATATAAGAACATGGAACACAAATAGCACTCTGGTTTAGAATATAACTTCCCTGAACAAAGTAAACACAAGTTTATATATTTGTTAAACTATAGTCATAATAGTGCCTTTTTTAATGTCTTGTCTTCTGAGAAAAAGAGTGTGGAGAGACTAAATCTCATCGAATGTGCATCCTTTAATAGTGAATATGATCCAATCTCAATCTTTCATTATAGTTTTATGCAGTATCTATAAAGTTCACAAAAATGGAAAAGTTGGATATGTATTTAGTGTAAAGAGCATTATTTAAGCATTTTGCTTATATTGGTTATATAATAAAATGAGAGAGCCTATTGATTATGTTAGAACCTACTCTCATTCAGATTTTATAGTTAAATTTTTCATAGTTTAAATCCTTTGCCCTCATTAATATATATTATTTATGCTTTAATCAACATTGTCTTAATCAACCTTTTTCTTTTGACATCTTTATTTCTCTCGTGACATAAATGTCCCCATTTTTATTTCACTTCTTTAACAATTCTCATTAGAGTAATATATTTT
Organism: Rousettus aegyptiacus; assembly: GCF_014176215.1. Taxonomy (NCBI): domain Eukaryota; kingdom Metazoa; phylum Chordata; class Mammalia; order Chiroptera; family Pteropodidae; genus Rousettus; species Rousettus aegyptiacus. Next base: position 17,150,974 of record NW_023416285.1, read on the forward strand.
GGTCCTTTGCAATTGTACACTAACAGCTTCATAGAGAGAGTGTCAAGGTTAAGAATGCATAACAGTTAGACATTGTCAATACATATTTGAATAGACAAATATAAGACAAGCAAAGTTTACATTTCCATAAGATATAAACATATTCTTGCAAATTTAGAAATATCTTACATTTTATCTGTATCATCAGGTTTTTTCATAAAAAAAAATTTTTTTCTAACTCTAATTCCCTTGAGCCATACAAATGCTCCTGAGTTCTTTGAATGTTATTCCACTTGATTTAATTCTGTTTTTGTAAAGGCTAAACTCATATGATTACATCGGAATTCAGTTACTATTTTATAGTTAAATAAGATCTTCTAGATAGTTATCTTAGATCTATGTTTCATCTGCCTTAGGAACAATGATGATTTCATTTACTTCTAAAATGGTAGTACTGCTTGGTTAAAGATACTTATGACTCATTTTTAATTTCAAGACCTGTAGGCAAAAAACACTACCCCTAGTCACTTCACACCACTTTGCTCACACTATAGATCTCAAACACAACCCAAGACAAAATAAGTCCTGAGATCCAGGAAATAGCAAAGATATTTTCTACTAAAGACAACATTCTAAAAGATCTATAATAATTTGTTTTAGAATCAACTAGTGGCCTAATGACATGCTCTTGGGTACTGTTTTCTTTGAGGATGACACTTAATTTTCAATAATATAGAGAAGAGTAAGGAAGAAGAGTTAGTAAATCTCATCTTCCAGTTGTTCTGAACACACTCAACCTTTCAGAGGGTATTTAATATAACTGCTCAGTTCACACATAGACAAACACATCAGTATAAATAGCACCAAGATCTTTTCTCAAAGCTGGCAATGATTGCAGCTTAGCAGTAACTAGACAACTCTTTGTAGTCATTGTTTCCTACTCCTCTTTCAATGCCTGAACCACCGCATCAATAAGGGTTTTCCCTTGTTGTAAAGATGTTTTCTTAAGTCATCATCCATGAAATCTTTAACAATCGGGCACTATTTTACGCCAGGGTCTTTCTATGTCCCACCTACCACTCAACTGCCAGGAGACAAGTGAGCCAGTTTTGACTTACCATCTTTTCTCTCAGACCATTCACAGTACCAACTGCCTTAGTCTTCAGACCCTTATGCAGGTTTCTCCCCTGTGGAAGGAGAGATGTAATGAAAGAGGATTAGATAAGAAGAGTTGTGGACTGAAGTATAATTCCCCCACATCTCACATGAATAGACTTTCCTTATTACCCTGACATGTTCAGTTACTGGCTGGTAGCACTGTAGAGCATGAATGTAAACAGTGTTGGATCCACAGGGGCAGCACCTGGACCTGCTAGTCAAATAAGTTCCTACAAAAGCAAATCTGTAAAATTCATTTTCATGGCCACCACACTAATTTCAATCTGTCCCAATCATTTCACAAAAGCAATGTTTGGGGAGGTCTCCTATAATCCCTATATAGTTACACCCAATGAAAAATTTTCAATGCTTCTTTTACTCTACCATTCAGACCATCAAGAATTTGATGCAATTTGTGTCAATCACTTTCTTGAAACACTCTTTGATTTTACTGACACTACCATTTCTGAAGGATTGTCTTTCTCTCTGGTTGCTCAGTATGTGTCTCATATGCATGCTCATCCTTTTCTACTAGCTACTAAATTTTTCAATTTCCCAAACACAGATTGACATCTTTTTTCATCACATTCTGTATTCCTTCCATGGTTGATCTCATCTACATCAAAAACCTCAATTTCCACTTATATATAAACATCTCAAGTTTATGTTTCCAGTTCAGATATTTCCTTTGAACTTCAGATTTATATATCCAATTACTATTAACGTGTCATTGATGTTGAAATACATATCAAAGCCAACAAATGAATACTAAATTCATGTACTTCATTCCCTTTAGCACCAATAGGTTACTTCTTTTAGACTCACCTACGATAACAAATAGCATCACGATCCTTCTATTAACATAATCAAAATTTCATCATTCTTGTCACGTCCTTCTCTCTCACATCCACATATCCATTCATCACTCAATTTTGTGGAATTTATCACAGAAATATTTTTGGAATCGATCTATAGTTCTCTTCTCCTCACCCAGGTGTCATCTAATTTGTCAAATCTTAGCGCAAACATGATTTCCTCAAAGAAGCCTTCCCTGATGTCCCAAACTGGATGAATACTCTTGTGTGGTTCTTTAAAATACTCCTTATATATTAATTTTGTGTTGACTTTTATTATTAATTAATATCTATCTCTTTTACTATACCAAAATATATACAAGCCTAGAGAGCTGTCCGTATTTTCCTCGCATACATAACATTTATTTTCAAACTATAACTATCTGCTTAGGTTTATTATACCAAACATGATCCTAAACAAGCAAAATATATTTATAAACGTTTAATATTAAAAATCAGTAAACTACATGAATAAAAATGTAAAAACACAATTGAGAAGCAAAATAATCTTTTCACCCTTATATATCATAAAAACTTCAAAACTTTTTATTATTTTGGACATTTCCTTTCTATAAATGATAGAAATTATGAATAAATACAATAATTAAACTGTATGGTTAAGGAAAATGAGAAATTTAATCAAATATACAGGCATCAGTAATATAAGTAGGTTATTTTGTGGGGGGGGGAGCATAGTCTATTTTTTTTATTAGATTTAGTAATCCTAAACCACTTTTATTTTGAATTTAATTTTGAGTTGTACCTTAAGAGGTCTAGGCACTAGCTAGTTTCTCAAAGTTTACTGTAAATTAACTAGAATAACAATTTCACAGCTACACTCAACCCCATAACCTATAGTTTTTTCATTGTTTTCTAAGCTAGAGTTTTCCAAGATTAAACACTTTTTCTTTGAGTTCCTTATCTATCTAGTCATGATCTATAACAGCATATGTCCTCTGTTATTTCATTCGCTATATTTCTTCAATTTGTTATGCAAGTGGATAAGATAGTTTGATCCAGTGTTTGGGATGGAAATAGCTTCCTGAGTTACTAGAATCTGTAAAAGTAACAATATTTCCTGAAAAAGATAAATCTAATCACACATATAGAAGCAATATTCAAAAGTGATGAAATAAGGAATGTTTTTCCAAAACATTATCTCTCCCTTTTTTTCAACGAGAACAGTATATAACTGTAATAGGGATGGGAGATGCATGAGCAATAGCAAATACAATTTAACTGAATTTCCCATATTCTACCTGGAAATATGGAAGATTAATTTTCATGGGATGGGAAAGGATTGACAACACATATCTACAGGATTATTTGAAGTTTGTGAAACCTCTAAACTCCTTATATAGAAGCTTGGTAACTATATCACATGATAGCAATATAACTAAGTTGAAAAGTATTACACTGAGTCTAAAGAGGTATCTGGCATCATTTTGACAATAACAGTTTGCCTGAATTCAACTTTATTTTACTGATCTAAGTATGTCAAATTCTTGTGTATTCAGAAAGACTTCATATATAATTAGAGAAAATATTTTATTGCAACCAGAAACGTACTTAAATTTGTTTCTATTTTTATGTCATGAATTGAAAATCACGTTTACACAAGATTTTATAGAGATAATAGTATACCCATCCTTTGGGAAACCACTTCCTTCATAGTCAGAAATAATCTTTTCATCAATGACTTAAATAAATCACATTTAATTCTTACTTACCTGACCATTCTGCAATGAGTTTAAATAATGCACATTCTTCACATGAAATTTTAAAAATCACTTTAAAATTATTGTTTCACAAATATAAGAGTAAGTTAAAAACTGTTTTCAAAAAAAGGTGTGTTGACTCATTGAGAAATTTGACTTGAATTTAACATAATTTTTAATAAATAAATTAATTTTAATATTCTCTTAACTAAAGTGGTTTCCTTCTGGGTAATTTAAAATACATTTTAGTCTACTCTTAATTTATTAATAAAATACTATACCTGAAGAGTTATGTCAAATTAATTTCAGTTATACTTACTTTCTTCTTCAATGGAACTAGTTTTAACAGAATTAACATTATCAAATAACTGAATTCATAATCAAACTAAGATCACTTTTTTTTTTTGTTTTTGGCTTTTTAAAGGTTTTATAGCATGTCCATTCACATATGTGAAATATTTTTTTACATAATGGAAACATTTTATCGCATCTCCCTTTATGTCTAGCAATATATTTGAATACCATGGTTATTTCAAATTGTTCCTTCTAAGTGAACATAACTGAGTTTAGCAGTTTTGATGATTTAACAAAGGACATCACTAATCTATTAGTCTGATTTTCTCCAAAAACATCTTCTGAAATATGATATAAAATATAGACCATAATGGCTTATGATTTTATAGTATTATTTTTGTTCTTTGGTTTGTTTTTTATAATTTATATAAAGGAAAGCATAACAAAATATTTAACAATTTTGAACCTAAATTTTCAAAGAACTGTAACATTTGTATTTGGAGCAAACCATAGATAACAAAACCATAGATAATAAAAAAAAAAATTCCAAGGATTTTTTGAACAAGAACAAGAAAAGAGATTTATCCTATTCTCTGTCATTAGAATTCTGATCGAGACTAATTATTATAATGCTTCATCAATAATAAGGACTGAATTGAAAAGAACAATTTATTTTTTGAACTTAGTTATTAATTAGAAGATTTTTCATCTTCTTCATGCAATCGTATTTATTACAGAAAGGTATGCATTTAAGTTAAATGTGTTAAACAGATATCACAGATTTCTTTATTCCCAAGCTCATGTATTTATTACAGAAAGGTATGCATTTAAGTTAAATGTGTTAAACAGATATCACAGATTTCTTTATTCCCAAGCTCATGACCACTTAAGATTATTGTATATATGTGACAACATATTAGAAAATTAAAAAATATTCTCTTTAAAATATTATATTGTTTTTATTTGCATTGGTAACATTTTAAATAAGTGGTTAATATGGACACTTGTATAAAGTTAAAATTCGGAAATCTGTGAATAAAAACAATTGATGCCAGGCAAGTAACTTGGGTATTTTAATGATGTATACTAATAGTCCAATTGTGTGATTTTGCACATCTTCTGAATACTTAACTCTTTTGAATGATATCTTCCTAGTTATAGCATAACAAAGGAAACAAAATGAGGCTATTTTGGCTGTAGCACAATCTGTCTTTTGCCAAAAAAGGGGAGAGAAAGTACTTCTGCTAGCAGCATGAGCGCAACATATGAATGTTTCATTACGTTAACACAATTTAACATTCTGTATAAATTAAAAATATAAAAATAATGATGCACTCGAGTAGAAATCCTAATGACATGATTATTTCTTAATTGAAAAAAATTTTATTGTGGTGTAATATCAAAATATTTAATGAAGACAAGAAATATTATTTCAGTTAAGTGGGGTTATTTTTTTGGTTAAACTAAGTATTAAATATAAATGTAACATGGAATTACTTAAAGGTCTGCCTACTTGACTAAAAGAGCCCAACTTATCATTTTTATACTCTTACCTCAGATGAAAAACATACACAACTTGTAGGTTTGCTATCACATTTGTTTTGTAACAGTTGCGTCTTCCTCAACATCATTGCAGAATTATACATATGATAGACATTTAGACAATTTAATAAAATTTTGATGCAAATTTAAACACACACATACACACACACACACACACACACACACATTTCTCCTATATCTTAAGGAGTTGATAAGAACTGCTTCATCAATTCTAGTCATGAATAACCTATTGTTAGACAATGAGTTGTATTGGTAGGAATACAACTCATAGAGTATTGTTTGAAACTATATGTTTGCATTGATGAAACATTATGGTTGATCCTATTCTATGCTTGTGAGAGAAAAAAAATAGAACCCTCTTTCATATAAGATAGTTTTAAATAAATGAAGACATCAATATTGCCTTATTTAGGTCTCCGTTTGGGTTAAATATTCTCTTCTCCCACCCTTGCTATACTCAAAGTATAGTCTGTGGTTCGGGAATATTATTAGCACAGTCTTAATAAAAATGCAAAAAGATCCCACTACAGAAATAGGAACTCGAACCTGCATATCAGGATCACAAGGTGATTTATATGCATATTATTGTTTGATGTCATGGTCCTAAACTATTCTTCGTGTATATATCCGACTAAATTGAATCTTCTAAATTCAGGCTATGGATACACACATAAAGCCATTCCATCTTTTTTTTTTTTTATTTAAGCATGATTTATTTGCAAATAGTTTAATGCACAAATATTAAGTGTACAATAAAATCACTTTTGATATATCCATACACCCATGAACCCCAAGCTGCCATTCAATGTGTAGAATGAGTCCATCACTACGGAGAGATCCCTTACCACTCAGGTGGCTCTGGTACTGATTTATGTCACTAAAAGTAATTGTGAATGTTCTAAAACTTCATCTAATAGAAATCATTCAGTATATACTAAGTTATACAAATTCACCCAACATAATGTTTTTTGAGATTCATGCATGCTGCTGCATATTTGAGTAGTTTATTTCCATTGCTCAGTGGTATTCCATTGTGTAAATATGCAATTTGTTTATGCATTCACCTGTTCATGAATACCTGGGCTTTTTTCAGTTCTTGGATAATATAAATAAAGCTACTATAAATATTCTTCTACAACATCCTTTGAGAACATATGTTTTTATTTCTCTTAGGTAAATAACCAGAAATATAATCATTATGCCAATGTAGATGTGTAATTTCTTCAATGTATTATATGGAAATATTCAAATATACAACAAATGTTAAAGAACTTTGCAGTGAACATCTGAAAAATACCACTAATATTTTAACATATTTGTTTTATCATATACCTATCCATTTATTGTTTTATTCATGCATCAGTCCATTTAATTTTTTGATAAATTTCAACATAAATTACAGACATAAATTCAATCTCCCTCAAAACTTCAGTGCTTACCTCACTAGAGTTGTCTTTATTTAGAGTTTTTTTTTTATTTGATGTAATTTACTTACAATGAAATGTTTGTGTACATTTCCTGAGTTTTGATATGTGCATCTACCTATGTAACTCAAATTCTTGTCAAGATATGCAACATTAATATTTCTCCAGAAAGTTATTTCATGCTTATTTCCAACCAAACCCTTTCTGCATCCTCTCAAAGACAACCATACTAGAGTTTTATCCCAGCATTGATTATTTTTTCCTAGTTCTAGAAATTCATATAATTAAAAGCCTAATAGTTATGTAACTATTTTGTGACTGGCTTTATTTCTCTTCGTTTAATTCATTTTAGGATTCATTTATATTGTATTTGTCAGTGATCTGTTTCTTTTTTAGGACTAATATTTTGTTAGATCAATAAACCTTTAAAAAATATATTTTTAAGACAGTTTTCTACCAATGGAAGCCTAGGCTATTTTCAGAGTTTGGCTATTGTAAATAAAGTTATCAAGCTTTTCCATGTACTAATTTTTGCATTAGCATGTTTTTATTTCTCCCAAGAAAATATCTAGAAGTGGAATTCTTAAGTCAAAGGTAGGTACATGTTTTATTTTATTAGACACTACTATTAACTTATTTTAAAATGACTATAAAATTTTACTTTCTCAAAAACAATCTGAGGGAATAGTTGCTCCACATTCTTACTAACAATTTTTGTCTAATGTGAAGTATGAGTTGAGGTCATTTCCTTTGAAATGAATACTCAATTTTCCAGCACCATTTGCTGAAGAGACATTGTTTTCATCTTCAGATTGCTTTGGCTTCTGTGTTGAAAATCAACTGACAACATAAAATGTATGACTTTATCTTATTTAATTAATAAGAGTGTTAAAACTTTCATTGATTATGGGAACATAACAAACAATAACAATCATACTAATCATTACAGAAAACAATAAAGAATACTTACTAGATTTTTCTTATGTGTTATCTTCTTAATTCTTACAACAATTATATGATATAGGTGCTATTTTTACCCTCATTTTACAAATAACAATGATAAATTTTGCAAAATTAACTTGCCCAAAGTCACATATCCCATATTTTTCACTGTCACATTAAATTATCTCAAGAATTTAAGACAATCCATTTAAAAATGGGCAGAGGACCTGAATAGACATTTCTCCAAAGAAGACACACGAACGACCAACAGATATTTTTAAAAGATGTTCAATTTTACCAGCTATTAGAAAAATACAAACTAAAATCACAATGATATACGACCTCGCATGGTTAGAATGGCTATTATCAACAAGACAAGTAACAACAAGTGTTAGAGAGGTTGTTGGGGAAAAGGACCTCTCATACACTGCTGGTTGAAACATAAATTGTTACAGCCACTAGAAAAAAGAGTAGAAAGCTTTCTCAAAAAATTAAGAATAGAATTACCATATGACTCAGGAACCCACCTCTGGGTATCTACCCTTAAAATCTGAAAACATTTATTCATAAAGATCTATGTGCCCCTACGTTTATTACAGCATTATTCACGGTATCCAAGACATGAAAACAACTTAAGTGTCCTTCAATAGATGATTGGATAAAAAATATGTGATACATATATACAATGGGATACGACTTAGTCATAAAAAAAAAAATAAAATACTGCCATTTGCGACATGGATAAATCTTGAGACAATCGTGCTAAGTGAAAAAAAATCAGATGGAAAAAGCCAAAACCATATGATTTTGCTCTTTCGTGAGATATAAAACTGAAAGCAGCAAACAAACAAGACAAACACAAATGGATAAAACCTTCACAGAGACAATGGTATAGTGGTTACAAGAAGGAAAGGGGGGGTGGGAGAGAGTCGAAAAGAGTAAAGGGGTCAACTATATGGTGAAGAAAGGAGACTTAATTTTGGGTGGTGAACACACAATGCAATATACAGATAGTGTATTATAGAATTGTATACTTGAAACCGTATAATTTTATTAACCAATGTCAATCAAGTCAATAAAATAAAATAAATAATTTATGAGAAGCAACAGACATTTGATTCCAATTGAAAAGTCAATAATAAACAAAATATCATCCCATTAGCTACGAATTCACTCAATTTAATTATTGTCCCCAAAAAAGCCTCAAAAGGAATTTTCAAACATTTTGATAAAATCAAAATATAACTGCACTTATCTGATCTCATTAATAAGAAATAATGTTACTTATATTTTAACATTTTTATAACATATATTTTTATTGCATAATCTAATTTTATTCTCTTTTGTTATAGTGTTCATTTAAAACAGAAAAACAAAACATTCAATCTTGGAATCTAAACATTATTCTTGAAACATTACAGACATTGTCTTGGTTGCATTATGGAAGATGATGAAGGCGTGGCTATATATCTGGAAATGACATGAAGCAAGGGTAATAGAAGTAATATACAATGTGATTCTTTCTCCACTTTTACTATTAGTACTACTTTTATTACTATTTTGCCTACTAGAATACTGCTATTAATACTGCTGCTGCTACTACTACTAGCAGTACAATTTACTGAGAGCTTGTCAAGTTCCAGTCACTTGAGTTGTACGTAGGTTTAATTACTTCTTTTTATAAATGAAAATATTGTGGCTTGGAAAATTAAAAATGTAACTTACTTAGAGTTATACATTGATTAAGCGATAATGCTTATTATTTGGAACTCACATCTAAATACTCATTCAACCCAGGAGAAATAATGCAATAATGCATGAGCCCTGGAAACATGACTCAATTGCTGGGCCACTTCTAAGTACTTTCAAAATGCCACCTTCAATTAAGTTCATTTCTTAAAACATTTATGTATCTCTTTTTTGGTTATGTCTTTCATGAATATATTTTAGTTATATAAGTTATAGCTTTATGATATATTTTGTAACATAGAAAGTAGCATGATGATTATTTTTTATTGTTATTTTTTCAATTTCTTTTGGATTCTAATAATTTCTATAGTTCAACTTTATAATAATTTTAGCAAGCTAAAAGAAAGAAAAAAAGAAGCTATTAAAATCTCAAAACCATAAAAAACAATTTGAGATTTTTTAATTTGGAAAGAAATTCAGTTAATAACTTTTTTTTATTATTATTCAGGGTCGTTTTCAAATATACATAATGAAACATAGTTTTCTTATTTTAAAGTATAGACTTTACAATGTTTACTTTGTGCATATAATCTTATTTTGAAAGTTTTATTGTTATTTTACATGTAACATCTCCACATTCATATATAAGGTTACCTTTTTTATCCAATCTCTTTAGTAAACATTAAAAGGTGCTCTGTTATTTCTCTAAGGTTTTCTATATATAGGACAATACAGTCATCAGTGCCTATATTTTCTCTTTAATATCAGTAGATTATCGCACCAGTCAGACCTTCTAAATAATTGTATGATAATAAACAATCATCCCTAAATTAATATCTTGTGGGAATTGCATTAGAATTTCATCACTAAGATTAAATATTTAATTAATAGATATAATAAAAATTTTTTATAATAAATAGTCCCCAAATTTCTAATTTCCTAATATTAATTTTTAAAAGGCAGAACCAAATATTTGATTTAGTTAAAGACATTTTGACATCAACTGAAACTATTCTTTTTAGTTTTTCTTTTTTACTTTCCTAAATTTTTTTCATTTGAGCAAGAGTCTTTAAGTTTGATAACTCATTTAAATTTTATTTAAACACTTTGTAAGATTGTTCATAGAAAAGTTTTTCTATATGTATGTTGTCCTGTTATCAATGTTTAACTTGCTTTATAAAATAAATTTTATATTAGTACCTCTTTTTTTGAAAACCTGAAGTACTTTCTATTTAGGGTATTTTTGTTTCTTTAAAGTTTTGAACAAAATAGTAATTAAAATTATCTGACTTAAAAGACTTGTGGAGAAAATGATGATAAATTTGCATTTTTCTATGGTTATTATTTAATTTTATTTAATCATTAATAATTCATCAGAAAAATAATCAAGTCATTCAAACTGTTAATTAATCATTAGAGCAGCTTTTAAAAAAAAATCTCTTCAAATCATTGCATTCTCTTTTTATATATATAGTTTTTATTAATTTATTTTGGGTTCATTTTTTTCTCATTCATTTATTTAGTAATAAAATTTGCCTGGAATTTGCCTATTTTAACTTTTGAACCATCAGCATTTTTAATGTTTAATTTTAATTTTAACAATGTTATTTTATTAATATCCATTTGTTAGCTTTTTTGATGTTGCTTTTAATTTTTATTTTGAATTTAATTAATCATGAATCTTTCATAGTTCATAATTTCATTCTAATTCTGATCAATCTCACATGTGTTCCATTATATTTATCTGCTTGTCCTGTTCTTCAGAATGCTGGATAACCTTTTTATATTTATATCTCATGTCCTGATTAAAAATTCTGCAGCTAATGGTGTTAGCTAATGTTCTTTCTCAGCTCAGTAACTGGAGACATGAAACTGTGCGTACTCCAAACGAATAACTGTCCCCATCTTTTCTTGATTCTGTTGATACCTTTAACTTCATTCTTTAAAAAGAGTGGTGATCATCTTTCTGCCCTCATTCTTTGGCAAGTTCATATTTATTCTTTAAGTGTCACCTCTTGATTCATTCTTTCCCAACATCCATGAGGCACCTATGTATAATATGTCCCTCCACAGTCTCTTTGTTTGTTTGCTTGTTTGTTTATGAGTTTTTCTGATTGGCTGTGAGTGCTGTGAAGAGTAGGTCCAATTCAGTTGAACAGTAACATCCTATAGCAAAGAGAAAACATGATTTAAGCAACAGTTCACTTGTATAGGTGAGAATTTGTCATAGCCACTGAGTCCTGGAAAGTTGTTTGTCTATCACAAATGAGAGGTGTGTGAGAAATGAGGGAATGAACTAAACACTGCACTGAGGTACTATAGAGGGTGAGTTAGGACTTAAATGTCAAATACAGTCAATCCTCTTTAAGTCTGAGTGATACAGATGTGAATGGCTTTGTGAACTGTTATACTGATATGTTCCTCATTTGTAGGCACTCTCAGTTCTGTAAACATAACTGTTTAAAATTACTTATTCTCTTTCTCCATTGTGTTTTCTCTTTAATGACATAAATAAATATTTTATTTTAGTTTATATTTTGAATATAAAGGAGGATAGACAAAGGACTTTGAGACATTGGCAAGAGAATGAGATTAGATATTATCATTTTACCTTCACTCAATTACAGATCAGGAATTGCTGTTTTGAAAGTAATAGAAGCAGATCTGCTACTTATAAGTGCATATTTAACGACCATTCATTGTTAAAGTTAAATTAATTATTCAAAACAATATTTAAAAATAATATTTTGACAGTAATTGCAAATCCACCACCTTGTGAATTGTGGAGAATGTATTTCAGTTTTTGTAACTATTCTAATAAGAATTATTATAATGGAGTTAACTTCTGGAAGAATTAGATGTAAAAACTTGCCAACATAGTATCAATCAAGATTTTAACATAAGCCTGTAAAGTTCTATTTAAAATATATAACAATGAAACTTTTTTAGCTCTAGAGTTGAAAATGAACTCTGGCTGCTAAATCATACAGCTTAAATTAAAAACAGGATTAAACCATAATTAGCAAATTCCAGATTTGGTTCAAAGCTATTCTGCATGACTTGAAGAAAATCATTGTGTAGTTGCTCCCTACACTTTCTTTTCTTACCCAGATTGATTACATAATTATCCTACTCTCCACATCATTGAGTCCTTAGAGTCACTGAACAATCAAGAAAAAACAACCCAGCTATTTTCATTATTGCCTGTATTTAGAGGTAGAGGTGCCTAGGAACCAACGGACAAAATAAACATTGTTATCAGAAAAATGAAAGGAAACAGCAGAAAATAATAGAAACTATTAAAATGTTTTTATCTTTCCTTAGATTTTAATTTAGACTTTATTAAAAATTAGAGGGAAATTTTTAATTTTTATGAATTGCCTGTTTTCATAGTTTTTAATAATATGTATGAGAGTATAGATATTCTAAATATAAAAAAAATAAAGAACAATTTATGTTCCACAATACATATTTTAGAGAGAGGGGAAAACAAAACATGTAATTCAACAAAACAAAACAAAATGGTGCATTCCAGAATAAAAAGGTAAAATCTATCATGGGAATTACAGAGTAGAATTGATGCTATGGAGTTGTTCTAAGACATCACGGTAAAAGTGAAATGAAAATTTAATAAATAGTATATGTTTAGCGGTTCATTGCAAGTTAGAGATCAAGTCAACAACATGAAAATGTTCAGAGATTAGTGATTAGGAAGATGACTGTATTTTAAGGGAAAATGTGGGTGGCAACACAAGTTTTTGTTTTGTTTCATTTTGTTAGATTAAAATTTAAGGATATTATCTCAAAACAAAACTTACCTCTAAATATACAGTAAGAAGTGGGAGTAACAGCAGATGATATGATATATATCAAAAAGATAATATAGCAGAGGTGACCAGGGATGATGGGAGAATAGGATTCATACTTAGAACTATTCATGGGTACACGAAAGGATTCTCTTCCAGTCTTTATAGGAACCATTTTCTCTTGGTATTTAGGTAATATAAAATTTATAATAGTCTTCTTTGCTATTAAATAATATTCTCATATTTAAAAAAAGTGAAGTACATTCATTTCCTATAAAATGAGTTACTGTTATAAGATTTTTTTTTTGGTTTTGAAAATTATTTTTTAAAATGTGTTAAAAGTCCTCTTTATTATGATTTTTAAATCATTATTTATTAAATGACTATCTTCTGATTACAAACAACAGTGAAACAGAGAATTAGAATCTTTAAAAATAACATTCACATTCAATGGCATTATAACTACTAAAGACATACTGTGACAATTACTTATTTAAGTGCTGGCATACTCTCCTTTTAAATTTATAACACAAACAATAGTCTCATTAAAGGTTGGACTTCGATATCCAGTCTTCCCTAAGCTCAAATATCAGCTATTAATACATGTGTTGATGTAAACTGAAGGCTTGTGAGTCAGCCATAGACATGATAAAATAAGAATCATGGCCTGTGATGTCCATAATGGACAATAAGGCCTTCACTACATAATCCTGATTACTGTTTAACCGTGTGAATTAAAATCAACTTTTTTCCTAATATCTATACAAGTTTGTCTATGTTAAGTAAACCTAGATTTAAAAAATAACAGCTGTTTTGCTCTGTTTTCTGCATGTGTCTTTGTTTTCTGCTCTTTATATACACCCAAAATAAGTAATACCTAATGTGGTCTTTGTGCTATTCTGCTTTTATGTTTCCTTTCTCTACTATATAAGCAAATCCCAGGCCATTCTAATAGGAAAAAATCTGAGTCACAGGACCTGTTAACCAGAGGCCTCTTCACTGTTTTTTAGGCTGTGTCCCTGATTGAATCTTCAAAAAAGATCTTAAAAAAATAGTGGATTCTCATTATTCTTAGATTCCACATTTGTGGATTTGCCTACTAGCTAAAAGTTATTGGTAAGCCCAAAATCAATCATGGACTTTTGCAGACGTACACAGGGGCAAATAATTTGAGTCCCTTGGGTCCCTTGATGAACGTTTTCATAGCTAAGGTCAAACACTATGTTTTTGTTTTGTCTCTCACCCTGTAAATTAGTGTTTTTGCATCGTTTATTTAATGCTATATATTTTTTTGCATTTTTTGTGCTTTTTGTCCATTAATTCACTTTTTTAAATGGTGCCCAAAGTTAGTGCTGAAGTGGTGTGTAATGTTTGTAAGCACAAGAAGGCTGTGATGTGTCTGCTAGAGAAAATACATGGGATAAGATACATTCAGGCCTGTGTTATTATGCTATTTGAGTTCAATGCTAATGAATCAACAATGTGCTGCATCCAGAGAAAGAGGAAATTCACTGATCTTTACATGAAAATTCTCCAAAAAGTGTTAAAATAAAATCTATAGTTATGACGAAGGCATGAAAAAGCTGGAAAGTGGCTAATGCTTTCTTCTAAACCCTACATATAATTAATTATTTCTAAGAAATATGCATTAAGTTGGTTGTTTGTAACAGAAACATAAGTAAAGCAACTTCTCTTTTGTTAATGAACATGTCATGATGAGAGACTCTCAGGAACCAAACTCTATATTTCCCCTAGAAACAACAGTTCCGTATTCACTAATTTAGATACTTCAATAAGTCAGCAAATTCATTCACAGCAACGTTTTGAAACATAACTACTATCAAAATGATCAACTATATAAAAAATATGGTTAAGCTCCTTCTTATTGGATAGAAAATTCAAGTTTCTGTACAGTTTCTTCAGTAACATTTCTCTACATATTCATTCATCAAATATGAGAGAATCTGAAACCATATAATAGAAGAAAACAAAATATGAAATCAAATGCAGTTTTACTCAATGTTTATAAAAATGGACTTTTAGAAATAAATTTTATGAAACATTACTTCTGTGTCTTTTAACTTGAAAATATAACTGGTTTGAATAAAAAAGTATATTTGTTTTAATTCATGACAACATGCATCTTATATTTTTGTTCATGGCTCATATTGATATGCTAAATTGCATTCAGAAACAAATAAATGTGTACTAAATAATTCTACATTTGAAGGCAGAGAAATAGTTTCTATTTAACTACAGTTTTATTACTAATTTTCTTTTTAAAAATTAGTTCTTAAAGTTTAAATAAATGCTTTAAAATGGGTGAAAAATATTTAAACTGTTTTCGGTGGTATTTAATGCTCATTTATGTGAAGAAAGCCTGTGCATTCACAACCATTTTTTAGAAAGAACCACAATCCAGTCTAAAAACACCAAGAAGCAATCAGAAAGTAATGTCAAATATTATTTTAGAAAATCTAATACATTTCTCTTGCTCTAACTCATACTTAAAATGTTCTTCGACATATTTCTTTATGGTCTATTTCTCATATGAAATGTTGTAGAGATGAATAGGGGAAAGAATGACCTATATTGCTCTAAAGTGGTAACTCCTTTTTAAATTTCAAAGTATATATCTCTTTTACACAAAAATGTATAAAACTGATTTGCCCCCGGGCAGGAGCATTGTAAGTCAAGGTTTTGCCAGAGTGAGATTTTTGCTTTTGAGTTATAAACCTATTCAAAAGTTATAAACCCTGAAATATGACAGATTTCATAAGTGTAGCACAGGTGGTGTTGTCATACAGCAGACTTAAGAAAGCACTATAAAACTAAATTGAATATGTATGTTATTTTCAGTAAATAAAATTTCAGTGGGACCCATATTCAAATAATAGTTTCAAATAATTTAGGTCAAAAATATATAGTTGAATTTTATCTCCCTTAAACAATCTTATAAGAATAAATATTTCCAGACCAATACCTATGAGTGAAGCTGTTATTATAGATCATTCAATAAATCTAAAATCTAAAAACCAAGTATATTCCACAATTCTACTCCTTCTAGTATGTCTAATGTAAAAGTAAAAGGCACTCAAATTTTTTATGTAATTTCAGATTAATCAAAGTTAAATTGATTCCTTTAATGAAGAATTTACTAGAGTCTTAGTATAATAAAGTTAGTTATTAAGCTTCAAAATAGGGTATATTTATCTTTCACTCGTTTATTTACCCACAAAAGCAGGAGTCTGTGTGTGTGTGTGTGTGTGTGTGTGTGTGTGTGTGTGTGTGTGTGTGGTGTGTCTGTGTATGTGTTCTCTGGCACCTACTGTGCTGTGGAACAAACTCTGGCAAGTTTTTTTACAAAAATATCTGAAACTTTCCAAATGACCCTGTAAGGTGTTTTATTTATTTATCTTTGCATGTGGAACACTTGAATATAATATCTGAGGAAATTAGGACAAGTTCATTGACAAAAATATTTTGAAAATATTTGTGTTGCAATTTCTTTTGTAAACATTTTGATTTTTTGATATAAAAAAGAATACAAATGAAATAAGATATCTAGAATATATTTGGTGATGAAATGCACAGTCTGTTGTATAATTATAGAATATTGCCTCAAACCTTGCTTAGAATTAGAGAATTAGTAGGGGTGATAGTAATAGAAAAATGCTTGGCACAATATCCATTAGTATTCAGTTATCATAAATGTTTGATGTTTCTATTCAGCAAACTCTAAGACCAGGAGACTTCATTCATTTCATGTCCAGTACAAATAACTTTTCACACAAGCTCCACCTCAAAACACGAAAGTATCAAAATTATTCTGCATCCAGGGCACCACCATTAGTACTGATTGAGATTATGCTAATATCCACTAGTAACAGACAACAAAATATGGAATATTGTTTCTGAGCCACCAATATTCACTGAACTACTTTACATATATTTGCACTTATATATCATATAAAGTACTGAGAATTAGATATAATAATAATAGTTACTATTATTTTAAATTTTATCTTATAAATATGATATATGCATCTTTACCAATATTATTATTTTAAATTTTATCTGAGGAAGATTTCTGAGTTAGTCGCCAATCACTAAATACACAGGACTTATGATAATTTCCTGGATTCTGTTATATTGCATTTAACCACAGTTCAATTTGAAGTTTGTGGAATGATGTACATTTTTTAGTACAATATTTAGCCTTGAAATTAAATTGCAGACTCTGAGTACTAACATCCAACTCTTAGCAGATTCAACATTTTGAAAAAGGTTGAAGTCTTTTAATAAAACTCTTCATGCAGCAAGAAGAGAGGAGACTGATCATTGACCAGAAACCTGGTTCTGTCACAACTAACGTTTTTAAAGTTGATTTTACAGGCTCACTTATAAACATTCACCCTATACCTCACTTCTTTTCTTTATAAAACAATAGATTCAGTATGCATGTGAGAGAGAAGTCCTTATATTTTAAGGTAAAAGAAAAACCTTCAAAAGGGAAATAAATTTAAAATATCTGAAAATGTGTGTTTGAAGACGAGTTAGTAATTGCTCCAAAGAACAAGGGTAGAAAATCACTGAACATCTGTGAAGGTGTCAACATGATGGCTATGGAACAAAATAAGGTATTTATTGTGAGTCGAATTGTTTAACAATTAGAATATTTGTTATAAAATTATGCTGATTACGAAGAGGCCAATCCCTTCACCTTCTCTTCAGTCTGCAAACTCACTCCATGCCCTGTGCAAATGACGTTCAAAGGCTGATCTAGTGTTCTGCCTAAGCAAATGTCCAAACAGCTCATGGGATATTGCTTGTCATTCTTATAGGCATCATGACTTTCTGCAAGTGATTATTGTAATTAATCCCTTAGCATGGGTAAGGAGTATTAAAAAACCATGCATACTCCAGTCTAAAGACTCCATCCCTCTGATAACTGTCCCTGATTTTCTCTACTCTACCTAAATAAACAGGGAAGGAAGTAGAGGTGAGGCACCAGGGGAAAAAATGGTAATGTAGACTCTGCCTTTTCTTTGTAAAGCCTATGGCACTTCCTTTTAGAACACAGCAGGTACTAATGAGCTAGCTGCTTACCAGCTTTAGAGTGTTGGCCTCAATTGCAAGGCAACACCTGCCACATTTCCTAGCACACAGAATTTAATGACTGATAATTGAACTAAGATGAAATAAATACCCCATATCATGTCACGGTGTGTAATATTTCTAACTCAGGGAAAATTAGATAGGGTTAATGTATTGAGTTTCCATTAGCTTTCCATAACATAAAACCAAAGTACTTACAACCTCATTTATTCCTAAAGCTTTTTTTAGTGGAAGTAGATTGATCGAAGCACAATCTTTAAAGAATTGAAGATTTTGTGACATGAGTTTTTCCAGGCTCCCAGAAACTGTGAGATTTTGTTAAGAATTGACACAGAACTTTTCCTTCTCAGTTTACTCTGCAACCCAAAGACTGTGTTTCTTGGCATGAGAAAATTTCATTTGTATTCAAGAGCTTTAAGATATATTTTTCTAAGAAAGTACCATGGAAAGTTGCTTTAAAATAGCTTTTGAATAAGTCAAATAACACTTGTAGAGGACCTTTTTTTGGAAAGGATAGTCATTGGCCATTGCTTAAATTCATGATTTAAGTGATATTGTCACTTCTTTAATGAGAAAAAGTAAATTTAGTATCAGGTATATATTAATTCTTTTAACAAAAAGTTCAAACTAATTATTCTGTTTCAGTTTGTTCTCTCTGGATGAAGTCTACTAAGCTCTATACTACTAAACTAGAAAGAAAAAATACAGCGTGTATAGTTTCAATGTATTACCTAAAAATAAATTGACTAGTGTTTCTGACCATTAGTCTATTTAGCTAATGCAATTCAGAGAGTGCATATTGATATAATCATCTTCAGTTATATACAAACTGCAGCAACAATATTCACCATAAGAAAGTAAACGTCACATTAAAATCCCAAAGCAGTGGCAATTTAGTCAGGTTATAAAATTATAAAGAGCAGGTTTTCCAATATTTTCTAAAAAGATAAGCTCGTGTGGTTAGGCTTTCTAATAATTAAATCAACTCGTTAATACCGACAATTGCTGTTTAATATAAAATATTTCCAAGAAGACCGATTCTTATTTATAAAGATGAACATACACTAAGAAAAATATAAATAAAAACTTCTCTATTATAAAACTTAGTGCAGTAAAAAATATATAGTATGTGTAATTTTAGTATGTTTGCACAACTCGATCCAATAAATAGTTGCAGCATTTTAGCAAAAGTGAAGTTTTAAAATTCTAAATAAATTTGACTTGTCATTTTTTCACTAAAATACAAACACATTTTGGTCTGAATTTATTACAAGAGCACAGCCTATTTGTTTTCAAGTTCATTTCCCCTGGGATAAAGTGGCAGTAAATGGATAATCCATGGCTTGATTTCACACAGTTAGGCATCCCAGCATGCACTAGGAATAGGGCAAATGAAAGAATTGGGACATTTATAACAAAGCTCCCTGCAGACTCATTATTGGCAGTGCCATGAACCATTATAAACCCGCAGTCCTGAAAGCTCAGAAATGCGTGCTGTGGTATACCACATTCATTGAAATATAGCATAATGCATTTTCTAACTCTTTAATTTATATTTAACCTTTCATTTCTAAAGGCTATAGTAATTGAGTTTCACATGCAGACAAGATTTAGTTAATTCATTATACTTTTATAAATAATCTATTTGGAAACATGTAATATACACATACATGAATAATTGAAACTTTTTAGAGCCTTTTTATTCCTGATAATACCATAATATCTAGTGCTTTTCATTTTCAAATGGGAATTTAATTTAACATTTAGTCTTTTTATAAAAAAGTAAAATGCTACCAAATTGTATTTAATAATCAAAAAGTACAAAAATTTATCCCTTTTCACAAGAAAATATAATTGATGGTGACATATTGAAAATTAACCCATAACAAGAACTTTGTTCCAACCTTATCACTTCTCTTGGCCAAACAATATAAATTTTACCACAGCAAAAAAAAATTCTCTTCAAACATAATGCAAAATTGTGGGGGCACCAAAAAATCTGGTGCCCATTTTGATGCATAACAACCATAAATATGAAACTAGATAGTGCATTGGGATTAAGCACTTTACAATGTCACTCAGAACTAAAACCATCCACAGGGTCAAAAAAATTAATGTTTGACATAGTTATAGTTTATGGCTGTTCCAAAAATAAATTGAAAAGTCCATAAAAAAACAACAATCTGATTAAAAAAATAATTTACAATGCTATAGCCAATTTAAAACAAAAACTTATTACTAAGAGATGTCAGATACATGATAGATCAACAAGTAGATAAAACAACAACTATGTGAGACAGTGTTGATGATTCAAATTATGCACATATCTCATCTCCAATTTTAAGACTGAATTCACCTTGGGTATATTCAACCTATACTGATAATTTAAATATTAATAATAATTATTATATCTAACTTATATTAATTATCTATAATGTGTCAGGCACTAGCTGAGGACTTTTCTATAATTAGATAATTATTTAACATAAATCATTTTAATTTTGTCATACAGTTTATCATTTATAAGTCAAAGCACATTTACAAGATTGCAGTTTTCATTTTCATGTATTTCTGTTACAAAGGTTAACAGAGTTTTGATAAGTAAAGGAAATTCTGGGACATGTTTGCATATGCAAACTTATTGCCTAGAAGGTATTTTGAACATTATGAATCTCACTTCATGGTAAATGTGTGAAAAACATTTTCAACACTGAAAGTAGTTATATATACAAAAATTTTTCCAGAGTCTAGATCATCAGTTGGTAGCATATGGCCAGCTCACCAAATATGACTGGTGAGATAATTTTTAGTAAAGATTTTGTGGAAAAAATCTATGGATAAATGCAAGAATTAATTTTGAAGAAAAAAATCAGTAAACAATATTAGATTTTGATCGCTTTTCCCTTCTTCAGCTATTTATGTTAATTTCTGATTCTTCTTTCAGGGACATGATTTTCTCTGCCCACCCTGCTCGCACCACAGATGTCTTCTCTTACTGTCTGAAGCAGTTGTCATTACTTCTTCTAGAATCTCTTCTAAGATACTAACCAATGGCTAGAATTTTTTTCTCATTGATAAACTAATTGGTTCAGAGTAATAATTTAAGATGTTTTATTTAATGTTTATATATTCAAAATATCTTATATAGTAAATAAAAAATGACTGTAGGATTAGATTAGGAATGTTTTCCTGAGTAGTCTCACAAAGCCTACCAGGCCCTGAAGATTTCCCTCCCCTCTTTGCCTTCTCTCAACATTATTCACACCACTGTACCCCCTTTAATGTGAGTCATGCTGGCCTCTTGATGCTCTTGGAACGTGTCATACACGCTGAACCTTAAAGTCATAAAGACTTGCTTTTTCCCCCTTGTCTGGAATACACTTCCCCTATACACTCACACCCCTTAGGTTTTATTCATGCGTTGCTTAGCTGACAATGTGCCCAGTGCCAAGTGTTGAATGCTCCCTGAGATAAGAAGATGATTGTGTACTGAAAGTTTTCTGCCACAACCTTTCTGCTTTTCTGCCTGAAATATCTATCTCTTCCACCTATAATCTCAATTGTAAGAAATTGGAGCAAATTGCTTAGTAGAAAATTTTAATTTTTTATTTCCATCAGAATTTTTTTTTAAAATTTCCAGTGATATATTGATGAAAATTATTGCTCATTATCAACTAAACATTTCCATGTCCTTAAGTATCGTATTGGTAACAAGTATTGCATCACAATTTAACTATCTTTTAATCTCTTTGATGCAAGGATTAGGAACACTTTTTTCTTGTATGTCTACATATCCCGCTGATACTCTCTTCTCTGTGGTCAGAGAAGAGAATCTCACTTCAGGGTATATGGACATGTTGAGTGGGCCAATGCTTTTCGAATATTTCAGGAAGACTGTGTTGATATAAATTATGTTTGCAATGCAGCTCTCAGCTCAAAAAGAATTAGATTTTGATCACTTTTCCCTTCTTCAGCTATTTATGTTAATTTCTGATTCTTCTTTCAGGGACATGATTTTCTCTGCCCACCCTGCTCATACCACAGATGTCTTCTCTTACTGTCTCTTATTGTTCTCTGTTACTGCTATGTAACATACAAAAGTGTAAGATACATAACTGTTAATAAAAGTTTTAAGATCTCATTATTTAATAAATACCACTTTGGAATTTTGCATACAAATATGTGAAGATTGAACTTTTGATTAGAGCTTGAGTGTTCGAACTACTTTGCTTTAATCCAAAATCACTTGAGCATAGCTTTTATGCCTTTAAAATTTCTAAGGATAATATGTAAAATTAAGAAAACAAAAAAGAACTTTGCAGTTTTACATGTGAATCAAGTCAATCTGGCTACTCACTAAGTAGCCCAGATGTTGATAAAGTAAAGCGTGCAAATATCCTAATATGACTCCTACTAAGCCCTCATGTAAATTATATTTTTTATTCACAATTCAAAAGCATTACATAAAAATGGTGCCTAAGCTGAATTTTCTTCAAAAGTGTTTAATAATAATAATAATAATAAAAAGTTGCTCAAAATTCACCTTAAAAGAAAAAAAAAGAAATGAGAACTTTGTCATTCACAGTGATCTACTTTCGAAGGGCCTTGGTGCTTTCAGTATTATTCATAACTTTTTGTAGGAGTCATTTTATCAGTATCTGTTTATAGAATATTGGAGAAAAACTCAGTCATCTAGTGGAAACTCCTCCTTTGAGAAGCATGATTAAAGATGAGAATATTGGAGGACGCTGTTGACTGGACTAAGTAGAATCATCACTAGTTGATGGTATAGCTCGGAACTTTCTACATCTATCTAATTTTAAAACATGTAAATAATGTCCATTATGTGAAAGAAACTCAAAATTTCTGAGGCCTTAACGGTGAGTAGCATTAAAATTCCTCATCTAGAGAATTCACTATTGTATGCAAATTTACTTATAAGTAGTCACGGAATATGTCAGGTCTTACTATTTCTTTAGATCATATAACATTACTATTTTTTTAGACCATATAACATTAATTATGTATCTTCCCTTACTGTAAACTCAAAACTAAATTTACATATTTCATGTTTTACCCATTAAGGTAAATTAAATTGTAGTATTACATAATATACAAAATATACCTGAGACAATTAGTAAAATATTCAGTATTGTACAGTTAAATAAAACTAGATTTAAAAGATTTTTTAAGATTGATTTTCAGTAAAGTTTGTGTTTACTCATTCATTAATGCTTAACTGTTGTTACTTGACTTTTTTATTAAACAATTATTTGAAAACTAAAAGGGCTAATTTTTCTTTTTTTAATAAGTGAATTCTCACCATGTTGTTTCTTCATATTTATATTTGGTCACACAATGTCCCTGGCTGGAGAATTTCTGTCTTTTTTCTCAGAGAAAGAGAGATTATAAAATAGGACAAGAAAGGCGACTTAAATCTTTGGACTTGGAAAATTATCTCCATGGAAAATATTGAAAAAGTAAGCTATTTCCCCTTACTTGTACATATTTGAGAACTACAAAAAAGAGAGAAGCTTAGAAAAGAAATGAAGAATTTGTATTCAGAATTTAGAGGGTTAGAACTTTTTAAGTTAGAAAATAAATTTATTTCTTACTTCCAGCATTTCTAACCAGAAAAAAGATTCAGAATTTAGGACACAGCTTAAGGCCAAAGACAAAATTCAGGTAAGACACAGTCTCAGAATAAAGATCAAATTTACGATATGTCTATAACACCCTTTGTTTCGACCTCTGAAAAAAATATGGTTATGCAGTCTAGTAAAACTTTTCAGCTAAAATAAGTGTTCGAAAAAGCATAAGGAAAAATGTATCAATAACTTGCTGTGTTCAGAGCCAGTAAGTAAATTGAAAGAAAAGAGTGTCTTAAAACTAATTATGGGTGTGGCTTTTAGGGGAAGGAAACAAATCTATAGAAAACCCAGAAGGTAAGAGAGCTACATTAGCAACACTGCTGCCAGTCTGGGCAATAGAAAATTCAGACTAATTATAAAAAGACTTCTAGGCAACTCACTTTTCAAAGGCAGAATGAGATTTGATCAGCTGCCAGAAAGGGCACATACCCCAATGCCCTTTTCTGAACTGCCCCAAGGTAAAAGATAGAAAATGAAGAAGGTTCTGGATTGTGGAACTAACATCTGAGCA
Source organism: Rousettus aegyptiacus (assembly GCF_014176215.1). Taxonomy (NCBI): domain Eukaryota; kingdom Metazoa; phylum Chordata; class Mammalia; order Chiroptera; family Pteropodidae; genus Rousettus; species Rousettus aegyptiacus. The sequence continues at coordinate 17,175,681 of NW_023416285.1, forward strand.
AATGATGAGCTGGGAAAAACTCTGAGGGAGCAGAACTAGAATTCTTTCAAGGGACATTTCATACCCCAATGGTTGAATTTGCAAAAATTGTCTGATAGAATATCAAAACTGATATGTGCCAGTGACTACTTTTATCTCCGGGCAGCACAGTTTCCACTGAGACATTAGGGGTATTCATCAGACATGTAAAAAGTGGCAGATGACATGATATAACAACGATACTCTGACATTAATTAATTGTAGAGTCAAAGAAAGAAGGAAGAATGAGAAAACCATGATGAGAAAACCTACCACGTAGTATGCAGGCCCAGCAGTCGCTACTCAGGACTTCAATTTAAACTGAATCTGAAATTCAATGAACAGTTGAACAAACAAACAAAAAAGCATTAAAAGATAAGGAAGGAGACAACTTAGGAATAAGAAAAGAAGTGAGAGACACAAAACTATGTAGACATAATTATAAAATGTTTAATATGTGAAATTTATAAGCACAGTATTTATACAGTTATACATAGATATCAAATATCCCTTGCTATGTCATATATAGAACTTATATATGCCAGACACTGTTCTAAGTGCATTACAAATATTAACTCAATTAATTCTTATAACAATTATTTGAGAAAGGAACTATATAATCTCCATTTAACAAAGGAGAACCTGAGGCCAGAGAGGCTTATAAACTTTTCAATGTTCACTAGGCTAGTAAGTGACAAAGCCATTATTTGAGCACATTATCTTATTTTATCCTCTCAAATATCGTGTGCCAAAGAACATATTACCACTATTTTACGATAAGAAAACTGATGCCCAGGGAAGTTATATAATTTATGTGAGAAGATAACTAGAATTCATTGCAGCTTATGTTTGAAGTCCCATGTATCTAACTCAGATACCAACGTGCTTCCCATTACGCCGCTTTCTTTTTGCTTATATAAAAATATAAATCAGACAGTGTAAGCAATGAGTCATATATGAGGACTACAATTTATTGAGCAAGAAGTAAAGAATCTTTATAACTGCTTTGTTCAGGTAATATAATGAATGAAAAATAATAAGGCAGGCTCTTTTTTAGCACAGGATAATGTTAACTATATGTCCATGGGAGAGGGTAGGTTGAGAAATATATATGACATCAAGATACTTGAGTGAAAGAGAGATGGACAGAGAGACTAAGAAACAAAAAATCAGTGAGAGAAAGAAATATAGAGATAGAGATAGATACAGGGAGAAAGAACGAGACAGAGAGAGAATTCAGATGATATAGAAGTCCTAAGAAGAATCTCTCTATTTCAATAGCCATATCTCTGTGTTAAGAATATTAGCAGAAATGACAGCTTTAAAACCTTATTTTAACCTTTTAACTGATGTATCTTTGATATGTTTCCTTTAAATAAAAGTAATTATTTTAATATATTTTTGTATGTAAAATAGTTTGAATGAGATGTAGTCTTCAACAATACGTTAGCAATCTGAATATATTTTAAAATTGATTTAAAATATCAACAGATCTCTAAAAGCTGTGCAAGTATTAAAATAAGTGATATTAATACCCTACTTGGAACCCATTTCCAGAATGAACTGAACTGTTCTGGACCCTCAACAACACACTGGAACTATCACCATGATGCTAACAGAAACACCAAGTGAAATTATTTCTTCATGTTTTGTTTCTTTCATTATCAAATAAACAACGGCTGTGGATCATAAACTTTTAAACAACTTATGGAAAGATATTTTAGGACATTGTTATAATCTGAATGTTTTTGCCCCTTCCTTCAATTCACATATTGATATCTTAAGCCCCAAAGATGATGGTATTAGGAGGTAGGGCCATTGTAAGATGCTTAAATAATGAGGGTGGTACCCTCAAGAATTAGATAAGTACCTTATAAAGTAGGTTACAGAGGGATCCTTAGTCCCTTCCACTATGTGAAGATGCAGAAAGTTACCAGTTGTGAACTGAGAAGAGAACCTACAAAACAACATGACCATGGCATCACCTTTATCTAAGACATCTCAGCCTCCAGAACTGTAAGACAGAAAGTTTACCTGTTTACAACATGCCAAATCTATGATAGCCCAGACTGATATAGACATTAATGTCAGCTAAATGAAATTGTTTACTTTCGAGGTTTGAAGTATTTTTGTACATTTACTAAATAAATGTAAAAATAATAAATGTACAAATATAAATGCCAAGGGTATCAAGATCCAGAATATTAACATCAGCAGACATAAAGAAATGCCTCTAGACTAAGGGACCATAGTATTTGTAAAGTGATGAAGGAAGGGTGGGTTGTTCCACTGACATACTTCCACTGGCTTCTCTGATACGATCTAAACTCAAGTTTTCTCCTTAAATTTTTTATAAATACAGATCAATATGTTATTCTTTATTATTTTATAAATATGATAGTTCTAATAAAACAAAACTTGATTGTCAAGCAAATCTTTATTACATTTTCCTCAAAGGAAAATGCAAGCCAGCAATAAAATATTCTGACAAGAAAATAGCAATAAGTCTAAAGCCACATATCACAGGTGTTATCCTGACAACAATACCTCGGGAATATATTCCTGACAGAATAGTCCATTTTATTATCTTCAAGAAGGACTATCTAGAATATTTTCCTCCCAAGGAAATAACTATTATACTGACAGAAACATTTCAGTTTCAGTGCCCTTGAAAGAAGCATCACTTTTAACCTGCAACAAAAAGAACTTGAATGAAGCTTGTCCCTTTGACTGCTGGAGATATTGTATATTTACTTAAAAAAAAAAAAAAAGACACACACAAAATCAAATAAAAACGTAAACTCAGCTTACTATTTTACGATAGACTATTAAAATATGAAATAGACACAGAAATAGAAAAATTTTTATTGCTTACTGTTTTCATGTGGCAACCTCATACACTTACGGCTATATTTTACAAATGGCACAGTTGAATAAGGAGAGAAATTCAGTGTGCAAAAGATGTTTGGTGTAGGCTAACATCTAGTTTCCATCCACTCATAAGAAAAGATATCTAGTTAAATGCTTTAGTTATTTAATATTGTGATATGGTTCATGATCAGGAGTCAATTACTACATGTGTGCTTTTGGATCAGTTAATTAAGAAATATGATATTAATCCATAAACAGAGGACAATGAAACCATTCTGAAGAATTAATGAAAGAATTCAGAAATCAGGTTTGCATAGTTCCAAAAAAAAAAAAAACCTGGCATTTTATGGTACTTCTTAAAAAGTATATAAATTATTACTTTCCCTTAAGACATAATTATAAAATATGTAAAGACTATTAACCTGGAAAGATAGAAAAGAGTATAATGTGAATCTCCCAGCCTCTAATCCTAGAAGACAGAAAAAATTAGTAAAACTTTGTGTGGTAGCGAAGAAAACGATAGTATTCAACTTTTGTAAAATATTGGGCAGAGTAACAAAAACATACACTAATCATATTCTATCTTATATATCTAAATAGTATTTAAGATAGAAGAAAGTTTTTGACTAATCACTGTTTTTTATTTTATCTTTGGGTTGATGGTTGGAGATAGTATCATCCCCCAAATCCAATTATCAGACCAACTGAATCATGAAAATTTCTTTCACAAGCAATAAGACTTGTGGTTTCTCTCTCAAACTAATTGAGCCTGTTGTTTATTCTTTATATTTTTTAGAACAATATGTTTTCATTCAAGGATGAGTAAATAAAATTAAACTAGTAAGAGAGCTATATATAATTTTTAAAGGGGCAAGTCTTACTTCACAGTAACAGAAAAAATTGAGAAAATATCTACTTCATATTTTCAAGAGGATGAAAACATGTTAAATCTCATTCAAAAGAAAGATTAGGTTAAAATGAAGGCTAAATTTAAAAGAAAAAAGCTAAAATGGGTAAATAATTAAATAAAATTCAACATCCATTTAAAGTAGGGGTTTCCAACCTCATCAATATTGACAATTTGGGCATTTGTGGGACCATCAATCCAGCACATTGCAGTATGTTTAAGCAGTATTTTTCTTTTACATGTTGGATTCCAGTAGCACTCTCTCAGTTGTGATGAATAAAAATGTCTCCAAAAATTTCCTCTGGGGAGCAAAATTTTTCCCATTCAGAAACATTGAAATAGAGAAACTTATGAACAAAATGAACATGCAGGAAATTGAATACATGATATTCAAAGGAACGTTGTGAATCTAGCAGTGGAAGCCAGGAAAAAGAAAGAAGAAACTAAAACAATAACCTATAATAAAATAAAATCGATTCAAAATAAAATACAAATCCTAAGTCAAAGAAATTACAATAACATAGAACAAATATTCTTGATCTGAAAAATATCTGTTTTCGAGCAAAAATGGACTATTATTATGTGTCATATAAAATTAATTATAAATGCTGCAAATGTATTCTTAAAAAACTGTATAAGAATCCAAATGGGAAATAAAAATTATTAAACATAAATCCCAAATATGTTACTAATAAAAATATTCATATTTTAGAAATAACTCTATTAAAAAGAAAATGTCATAATATAGTATATTAAAAAAACCAAAGTTATTCTGATGACAAAAGATACTTACTTGTAGCAAATTGAAAAAGAAAGCAGAAGAAAAGGCAAAACATACAAAGGCTGCTATGCATCTATTGCCATCAGACAATAAACTACAAGGCCAAAAAAAAAAAAAAAGAGAGAAAAGAACTTAGGTGCTAATTCGCATTATATGTTATAAATATTTGTATCACTGTGTCAAAATATATAGCATCACTCAACTTAAAAGGAACAAGAAGTTTGCAAGGTAAAGAATATTTGACTGAACAATGAATTTGGTGGAAGACTATGATACACCATTAACAGATTATGATATTCAGTGTAAAAACTACTAAAAATATAATCTTATTGCTTAGATATATTTATATTTATTGTATAATATATTTAAATATTATACAATTTCTATAAGTAATTATGGAACAATTTCAAAAATAGTTTATGCATGCCACTCTAGAATTAATACGTAAAATCAGATATTTTGCTGGCTAATTCAACTAAATACAACAAATCTATAAAATAATATCAAAAGTTTAATTGAAAGTGTTCTGTTTTCGAATAAAATGTAGATAACATGGTAAATATAAGCTTTATCAGAAAGTAAGAAATAACCAGGTAAACAAAAAATACTTTATTTAAAACCATCAAAAGTTATAGAAATGAAAAAATCTAAAAGGTAAAACTGAAATGGTGATCATTTCCTAGGTAACTAAGGGACTGTGGGGACTTTTATGCTAGCTGCTGAGGTCTGGGTATAGATGGTATGTATACACAAGAGACGGCCAGAACAGAATTGCCTTTGACTGCATAAAGAAGAACTAGAAAAAGTTCTGACAAAATTTTGGATTACACCATCATATTTGAATCGAGGAATTTCAGATGAGATAATTCTTTTTGCAGGATTATTAAGAAGAAGCTGAGCAGGCAAGACAGGGAAAAGAGTTCTTGCAATCTCAGTTTCAAAATCTCAAAATCTCCTGGTCTAATAGATTCACAGTATTGCAACCTCACAGACTCAAGGTTTTATAGTTTCAAAAATCTCTTTATCTCAAGTACAGAATTCTCAAGGTGTCATTGTCTCAAGGTCAATTCTTTATCTTAAAAGAATTCTATCATTCAATTCTTCTCTAAACCCATCTTTTTCTTGGGCTTTTGTAATTCTACATTCATATGAATTTTATCTTTAATTACTAGTCATTCTATCATCACATCTTAAATAATTCATGTGATGTTGAAACAATAGGTTATATATATTAAACAAACAAAAATAAATTGGATCCTCCTTACCACACACACACATAAAAATATGAAAGAGAAAATATAACGCTTTTACAATTGCATAATGAAAGTAAATGAATTACTATATGCATTGATATTAAGTTCAGAAACATTTTTCAGTTTTTAAAAAAAGCATGATGCAGAGGTTTTATACTATGCAACACTAAATATGTATAAATACTAAGCAAAACTAAATATGTATAAATACTACTGTTTATCTGTCAAGGAAAAAAATAAAATTAAATAAAACATAAGAGACTGATAAGTACAATTGTCAGGAAAATAATTTTTTTTGCAAGTTGAGGACAATATAATATGACAGGATATGTGAACACATATTAGTAATTTTCTAGTTTTTAAATGGATTGCTGTTTTATCTGCATCTGTTACTGCATTCATAATGTACATATTATATATATTCTTTAGTTTGTATAATATATTACAAATAATACACTTTTAAAACAAATCTAAAATGACAAACCTAAAAATGACATTAGTAGCTAGAAATATACACTACTGTCTAGTTCCACTGATGAGAATAAATGCAAAATCCCTAAATAAAAGAATAGCAAATTAAAGATAGTTTTTTTTTTTTTTATCAGAATCATATTTGTTTTTGTTTCTACTCCATTACTAGGAGGATGGTAGAATGTCCTGGAATCTTTAAATGGCATAGACCTCAGTTAATCAAATACATATATTCTCAACTGATGCCCAAATTAATTAAACAAAACCACCTATATTTAAAAAAATAAAATGATATAACCTTTAAAGGCTGCTAGAACTTTTGCTATCATGAAGCAAACAATTGTTTTAGGCTAATAACCTTATTAAACTTAGAGTAAATCTTTGAAGATTTGTCCTAAAAGTTAAGAAAAATAATAACTAATCTCTACCCTTAATATTTTAGGATACAACTATTTATTACAAATATTTGAGACTTAACTATTTGAAATAAGAGGAAACAATATTATTGAAATACATATGTATATATATACATTCATTACAAATTTTATACCAAAAAAAGAAAACACGTGAAAGTCAATTAAAAAAATGCTTAAATTTAATGAGATTAGTTGGATTCATGAGATTTAGTTTTAGTTTCAGTTAACACAAAAGCTGCACTCAAACTCTAAAATATTCACTTCTAAAAGTCTAGAGAAAGGTATATTTGAAAGTTGATTTTAATTCAGAGGCACTATGATGTCATTACAGACTCAATTTCTTCCTCTTGTTAGACTGTATTGTCCATATCAGCTTCATCCAGAGGCTAGATCTCTTTATGGTGACCAAATGACTACAGCATGTTCATGTGACCTCTGAACTCCATATTACGCATAAGGGGGAAAAAAATCAGAGTACTAGAATTCACTATTGGTCCATATGCATTCATGAACCAGACTATCATAAGGAAAATAAAAATTTTAAATTGACTATGCCAATAAGGGGCCACCCTGGGAGCCATAGTCAAAACAAATGAATTATATGAGTGTGTGGATAGATGTACCATCCAGGAGATGAATGATTAATATATGAAATACAATCTCAGGGCTTTAAGGAAGCAGAAAAAAATGATTATTTAGTAAGGAACCAAAAAATGTCTAATGTAAATAATTAATTAAATAAGTAATTTCTTCCAAGAAAAATGCACACTTTCAGTATACTCAATCAAAATACCCAAATATTTTTAAGATTTTTAAATTCATTGTAATTTAAAAGTTAAAAAGAAAATGCAATCCCAGAGCACAAAATTATAAGACATACATCATAACCTTATTAAAATATCATATTAATACTAAATATGTATTAAGTTTGAACTTTATCAGAAAGTTATGTACTATTATCTAAGTGCTATTATGGTCAGAGTTTGGGAGGTTTAATCAAGTTATAAATATGAGGTTGAAAGAGATGAAAATGAAGCACTATTAAGTTCTGGTCATAATACACCAGTAGTCATTAGCTCAATTGTTTATTAGGACATGAGTACAATATGATTAGAAAAAATGCATTCATAATGATTTCAATTATATAAAACTTCATGGATATTATAGTAATAAATAACAATTTCATTCTCTATGGATAGTGGTATAATTTGTACTTCACAAAGTTTTAAAATATTGTAGGATTTTAAAATTCCCTATGTACATGAGGAATAAAAATAAGGTTATTTCAGTACTTTAAAAATACACTGCACATATGTAGTTCATATTTATCTTATAAATATAGACATATATAAGACAATATGATATATACTACTTAATAGTATACATATATATCTCCTTTAATAAATACATTTATATTTCATTTAAGTAGTATACATATATATCTCCTTTAAGTAAAAAATAAAAATAATGGTAAATATACAATATACCTAGTCTGGAAAAAATTGTGTGTATGTGGATAGACAGATAATAGGTGGTAGACAGATGATAGATGATAGATCATTGACAGATAGATGACAGATTGATGATAGATAGATGATAGATAGATAGATAGATATATAGATAGATAGATAGATAAATAAAATTTACCAGCAGGCATTGTTGCTTCAACAAATGACTCAACCATACTGCTTTATGCTTTAAGATACATGAAAAGATACAAAGAAAATAAAAAAATATAAATTGTCCATATAATAATACAACAATAAATATATTAAAAGTCACACATTTTGAATTGATATATTACTCAAAAAACTCAAAAAGTTTAATTTTTGTTAAGCAAGGTATACCTGTTACTTCCTTTAAATGAATTTATCAAAATATATATATATATATATATATATATATATATATGGATATACAGCATGGGGAATACAGTTAATAATATTATAATAACTTGCATTGGTGACAGATAATTACTAGACTTAGTGTGGTAATCATATCATAAGGTATAAAAGGTTAAATCACTATGTTGTTCACCTGAAATTAGTAGGCTATTGAATTTCAAATATAATTTAATTTAAAAAATTAATAATAATAAAATCAATGATGCAATGAAGAAAAAAGAAAAGAGAAAGAAATAAGAAAGAAAGAAAGAAAGAAAGAAAGAAAGAAAGAAAGAAAGAAAGAGAAAGAAAGAAAGAAAGAAAGAAAGAAAGAAAGAAAGAAAGAAAGAAAGAAAGAAAGAAAGAAAGAAAGAAAGAAAAGAAGAAAGAAAGAAAGAGGAAGGAAGGAAGGAAGGAAGGAAGGAAGGAAGGAAGGAAGGAAGGAAGGAAGGAAGGAAGGAAGGAAGGAAGGAAGGAAGAAAGAAAACAAGAAAAATAGGTAAATGGGTCATGGCTAACAAATTTTTAATTCTTTTCTATAGTGAACAGGTATGAAAAGTAATATTTTATAATGTCATATAATAGTTTTAATACCACTACGAATATGTGAATGAAACAAACAAAAAAATTATCTATACTTATATGAAGCACAAAAGAATACAGATTCAAAAGCTAAAAAGTATATACAAAGTCGTGTTATTGAAACTTAGTTTTTGGCAAGTTTAATCATATTTAAGAAATAGAAATTTCCAGTACAATTATCTTCTCTTAAACTGAAACTGGCTAAGCATTGATAATTTCAGGCCAAGTACTGTTTCCGGCATTAGTAGGCCTCCATTTGGAAAACAATGTCATAGGGTTTGTGTAGACAGATGGATAAATGAACAAAAGCAAAATAACATCCTAAGTTTTTTCTTTATTTGGTTTTCTGCCAAATGGAACTGTATTCCTGTAGAAAACAAAAAATACATATCCTGGCACAAATTTAACTCTTCCTATGTCAAATTTCTTTCTGAATTTATCTTTTCTGGACTATTTCCATTTCATAAAATGATTAAAAACTTGTTTAGAATAAACATTTAACCAAGTTCTCCCAGTGTATAAATTATTCCTTGGAATAAAGTTAAATTAATATTTAACTACTAAATTGTTTGTTGGTATGGACTGAATTAGGTTGCCCCAAAATTATTATGTTGATGTTCTAACCTCAGGACCTCAGAATGTGACTACATTTAGAGACAGTCTTTAACAAAGTAATTAAGCTAAAATGAGATCATTAGGGCAAGCCCCAATCTAATCGGAATGGTGTTTTTGTAAGAATTGAAGATTAGGACACAGCCATGTACAGAGGAAAATCATGTGAAGACACAGGAAGGAGAAGGCTGTCTATAAGCCAAGGAGGGAGGCCTCAGAAGAAACCAACTCTCCAGACAAGTTGATCTTCAACTGCTAGCTCAGAATAGTGAGAAAATATGTTTCTGTTGTTGAAGGCACTCAGTCTGTGGTACCTTGTTATGGCACCTTAGAAAACTAATATATCTGTGATAAAGCAAGTTTGGTATTTCGAGTCTCACTGGTAGCTGTTTTCAATACAATTGGTCTGATATCTGTGTATACTCCTAAACTATGAAGTGTAAGTAATTGGGACAACAGTATACATGTAAGTTTAGTTAGTTGTATAGATAGGCTAAGGATTCTCTCAGGATAAAGAAGATATCTACAACACTATCTGTTCAATGAATTGAAAATGCAATACTATACTTAACATTCATGTCAGTAAAACCGATTCTTGTATATGACACAAAAATGTATCTTCTATTGAGAAATAACACTGAAAATTTAGGATTATTGTAAGAATGAAACATGGTATTTGTGAAAATACCTAGATTATTAATCATATAATCAATAATCAATATTATACTGAGATGATTTCCAAAAGTTACCTTCTTACTTACCAAGCATACTTCACCAATAAACGAAAGATATCAAGAAGGGATTATTATGATCAGATTCTCTTAAATAGGAAATTCTCTGTACAGCAGCATAGAAGATATACTGCAGGAGGTCGATGTCAGAATACAAGTGTGTGATAAAGATTGTACTTATAATGAAAGAACATATAAAGAAAAAGGATATTATTATTATGTCCAATCAAGAGACCCGAATTCATAGACTGATAGCCATGTGTTGGGTATTATTAGGACCAACGGATTAGGTAGCTAGAAGCTAGATTATGAAGGCAGAAATAGTAGGATTTAGAAATAATTTGGAAGAAAATATGAAGCCCCCTGAGGAGAATACATGCTGAAAGTAGTGCTTAAAAAGATTTGTCTGACAATGCAGGCTATGCGTGTCCTTGATATTTTAGTTTTATGCTTATAAATCAAGGATAATAAAATATGACTTATGGGGAAATTGGGGGGATTAATTACAAATGCTAATGTTTGTAAAGAGCTTTAAGAAACGTTGAATTTAATATCTTATTGCATCTGAGTTCAGGGCATTTGCATTTCTCCTCTTGTGAATTTCTATTCACATATTATAAAGTTTCTTTAGATTGAGATCTAGTAAAAGTGGTTTCTGAGAGCGTTTAATGAAAACAGAGGCATCTGAGAAGAGCAATTGGCAAGGCTGGACTACCTCAGAAGTATAAGAAAGTCCAAATTCCCATGAAACAAGGTCACTAGGAAGAGTTTCTAAGAGAAGTAGACAGCTTTCGATTGTTTTTCTCACTAGTCATTCATTTCCCCACATTTTAATTCCCATATTCCAAAGTAAATTGCAGGTAACCCCACATGATAATTAATAGTTAACCATAGGGGTAACCCAATACTGATTAAGGAATTAAAATTGTTCACTAGTCTCTTATAAGTATGATTATAATTAAAGTTACACATTGTTTTGGAATAACCAAATCATTTTTACAATTTAGTAATGTATGATACATAAATTGTCTACATGAAAAAATTCTTCATATATAAAATATACAAGGCCTTAGTAAATCACTACTCATTATTCTATAGATTTCTGTTTACTGTTATAGATTAGGCTTACTAAGAAGATGTCCTCTGGGAATGCAGAAACTTAAATCTCTGCTCTACCACAATAGCTGTTGTAATAATACTAGCGATAATGCAATTCCTTTATGTAACCAATATCTATGGAGATAAAGTATTGTCAGTCACTATTCTTGGCATGTCTGGTTGTGAGTGGGAAAGTGGGACTAAAATGGAGGTTTTAAAATTTTTTTCATCTTTACACACATCTCTTATTTTTCCAATAAGCATCTATTATGTTTATGATAAAAAGTACTCAAACTGAATTCTATACTATCATTCTTGCCCTCATTAAGCAATTTTTCTTTCTTGGCAATATCATCATCTTTAACATCATGAACTTTTCCAAGTAAATTCCCATATGTTTGCTCTCTTAGTAACTTGTGCCTTTTCATCATGAGCATGTCTCAAAAAGTCAATCTTTGCATTCTGTCCTTACTACCACTGTATAATCAAGGCTTTAATTAGATACAACTATATCAAGTGGCTTGCTGAGAGAGCTGTCAAATTTGCTTCCTCTCTGTTATTTTTCATCTTACTCAGTCTGTATCACTGTGCTCTGCTAAATGCGAGGAAGATAGTAAAAACATTGGCATAGTGGTATGAAGGTTTGGTTCCAAATTTCAGATCTATCACTCACCATTTTTGTCACCTTGTTAACATCACTTAAAAACACTAGTTTCTCTTGTCATCTGCTTGAAAATTTGGAGATAGTACCAAGATACTGTTATCTTCTCTCTTACCATAAAATCTGTCGAAGTCAATCTTTTTACATATCTAGACTGGATTCATCATATTTATTATTGCCTCAGCTTTTCTTTTTCCTCACTATTCTATCTTTGTGGGCTTTGCTCTAAGAACCAGGTTAACACTATAAGAGCTCCTTCCCAGTAAGTCTTTCCTGTAGTTATCTAATTACAAATATATATTTACACTTGTATATATAATTTTACCTCAAGTTTTGACAAAATTCTTTTTTTTAATAGTATTCTACAGCAATGCAGATGATTCTTCTCTTTTTAAGTGCAATCCTCTGCCCCTAAACCTCTCATCAGAATTTAACACAGTCAAAAATATAGTACATTCCCTTTCAAAACTACTGAGATGAAGAATGGAATTGTCTTGCTGGCTTTACTAATCTTGATTCATTACACTGACTGAAAGAGAGGCATAGTTTCCCCTACAGTACAAGACTATTTAGTACAAAAAACAAAGTTGCTCTACCAAAGAAGTGAGAAGGTTCAGAAGTAAGGTAATATATTGTGGTTCTAGGTGTCACTTGCAATGTGTTACTAGCATGTTTCTGAACCCTTTATCAAATTTTTTGAGAGCTAGAAAGGGAGAAATAAAATTTGTATCTGCATGATCAATTACTGGGAGAGTTGGGCTGGGTATAGAATAGATTTTTGTTTCTGATCCTATTTCTAATGCCTGTCTCCAAGATCATTGCATCTCTTTTGGTGTCTGTTTCAAATATTAATTAACAACTTGAGAAAAAGAGATTTATAAACTTTGTATGTTTCTGATTTGGGTGTTCGTAATGGAAGACTATTCGGAAAGACAGAAAATATTGTGAGAAATATAAACTTTTAGAGATAACCAGATATGTGAAGAACTGTTGGTTTTGAAGAACCTGGTCAAAATAAAGAATTAATAGGCAGTTAGAATATTGATTGGCCTATTGTCCAGTACTGATGTATTAGAAATGGAAATATTTAAAGGCATTTACAAAAATGTGTAATATTCAAAGCCACTGGGCAGGGATGAGATATTATTCAAGAGAGAATGAATACAAAGGTCCAACTAACACCAACACAGAGGCATGGACATAGTTAATGAAGAATTTACAGACATTATTAGATAACTACACACACACACACACACACATACATATTTAAGTCAAAAGTAATATTTTAATTAGGAACTCTTTCGGTATTTTTAACTGTATTTAATCTTTTGTTTCATTCTTTTCTTGACGGGTGCATACAACTGATATTTTGAAAATATTTTTTCTTCAATGAATGCTAGAAATACTTTTTTAAATAAAATATTCACATGTCAACAGTTTTTCCAATCACATCTCTTAATGTAAATGATCTTTTAATTTTAACTCATATTTTTCGTGCTTTTGATTTCTGATTCCAGAGTTCTATGTTTTGATGTTTCAGTTATAAAATAGTAAAGACATGACGCCGTTTGATATTTTATCACTGAACTAAGTTGCTTGTCAAATGTGTAAAATTGGAAAGTAAGTATAAAGAAAAATTAGTTACTAGTGACTATTACAAATTACATAATAAAATAATGAATATATCCATAATTGAAAAAAAATTCCAAAAACATCTACTACTAAGTTTTGTGGAAAGTAAAGAATTAGTTATAAATTAATGGTTTTATGTTTTAATTTTGGGCTTTCCTGTCAATAATGCCTTTATAATTTCGAACATACAATATTTTGTTAAAAAACAACAAAAAAATCATTTTCTTCTTGGTAGTAACTTAAAAAAACACACACTCCGTACCCATGCAGAAGGTTACCAGGGAGTGGAAATTTATTAATTCGTTCATCCATCTCTACAACCATTCATTCAAAAATATTATTATAATTTTACAATTATAAGGGAGATAAACTTTTTTTTTCTTTTCTCAAGAACTTTCCAGCAGACTACCTAACATATAGTTCATACAATAAATGCTCGTAGGGTGGAACGATAAATAAAAGTGATAATTAAGAATAAATCACCTTTACACTGTGAACTATAATGTAATGTAATGAGTTCTATAGTAAGTATATGAATAAATTGCTATGAAGAACTATGTGGTTATAAAAAGTCTTCACAGGAGGATATGACCACTGAAAGATGAAAAAGTAATTCATATAAGACATATTTAGTATTTAAAGATGTGAATAAGAGTAAATATGATGAATTAATAAATGAATATAGTAAATTATTGACCCAAATTGTCTTGTACAAGAGACTTTATTTTATCCACTTATTTTTTAAACATGTCTGCTTCAATTTCACAGGTCTCTCCTTTCATGAAAGGATCATGGTATAATCGACAAATCTGCTTGGAGAAAGAAATGCAACAAATAAAATAGACTTCTTGTACAAATAAAGAGCTCAATAAATGTTTCTAATAATACAAAACACTTTGTGAAGCATAGAAGTTATTACATAAATAGGAAATAGCATTCATTAGTCAAAGGAAATAATTACTTGGAAATTTTACTACAAGAGGAAGGAAAAACTCCTACTCATCTCATGAATATATAGATTATTCTCCCTATTGCAGATACTTGACTATTTATGTGGAGGCTTTCTTCTCCTTGTTTTAAAAAATCTGTGTTGATGTTCCTGTGTGTGGTGAATATACATATCAACCCACTACCTAGGCCTGCATATCATTAAGTAGATTAAAATGAATGATAAAAGCTCTTTTTAATGAAATGAAAGTGGTTCTCTTTCTTGTTAATTGTGTTAAACAAAAACCTCTCTTGGGATTGAATCATTACATTTATCCTCTCTACCTATGAAATAGAGCCATTAGATATTCACCTTGATCAATGTAAATTTCCAATTAAGGCAATTCAGACCTAAATACCTTTTTTGTTTAAATGCTGTTTCTTTTATTTGATCTATTAAGACTGCTTTAATAAAAATGGAGGTTTTTTAGCTTTTTTTTTTTTTGATATGAATTGCAAAGAGAAGCAAAAATGAGACCTGTAACTATTTCTTAACCCTATTTTGACCTATTTTTGCTAGGTCTCCAAAGATGTATAAAATTTAATAGCTAACCTTAATAAGTTTAAATATTATCGAATGATGCTAAGAAAAAACACAAATATCTACAATCAAGGTAGATAATATATATGGTTTATAATGGATCATAGAAGTGGACTTTAATTTTCTTTCTTCTTTTTTCTTTTTTGTGTGAAAGCAGGGAAGACATGGAAACTGAAGGACATCACTGTTCAAAGTCATTATAAGCATTACAACCAAAAAAATATTTACAAAGTGCAGCTATAAAAATATGTCCCTTGTCAAAGCAAAAAAAAGAAAGAAAGGCCATTACTGGCTCCCCATTAACCTCACAATTGAGTGAGAAGCAGTTTGAAAACATAGAGCTCAGGTGAAAGGAATCTCGGGTAGGAAAATTTTTCAACCAAAAGAGCCAGGAATGCAAAAAGCATTAAATGAATGATGAATTTTACAATATTTCAAGCGTAAAACAGTGCTTGAAAAAATGTTTAATGTTATACCTCTTCATGTACATTAGAACCTTCTAACAGCATACTACCATTCATCCTCATGTGTGATGAAAAAAACAGGTATTCTGAGTTGCCGCCCAGACATTTTAGAGTATGACAACCCTGCTTATTTCCAGAGTCTAGACATTTTGATAAGGACCAGAGCTTACATTCCTACCAGAAATTCCTGCTCATCTTTTAAAATAACCACTTAGAGCTGAGACCTCAAAAAGTGACATCCACCTCAAGCACCCTATAAGTAATAGATATATGCTATCCTGCTCTCCATTTCCTGCTCACTGGTGACCTGGGGCAGAGGGCTGCTCTTTCTGTTGGATCACTATATCCCCAGCTCTGGAATATGTTAGTAATAAACATTGTGACTGTACTTCTTTTGTGTGATTGTATTGAAACTATGCCTCCAAACAAAATAAGCCTGGATTTTGACTTCCCCAGAGTAGAAACTTGAATGCTGAGGGAGCTACCTGCCAACTCTATGTGGGTAGCTGGTGCCACCTGATTCAGCAGGTCATAATCTGCATATTTTAATTTAATACACCTGTCACGGCCCCAACACAACGTGTACTATTATTGCTAATCATTTTGTTTCCACACACTGACGTTAAGACGGACTCTCAATATAATTTGTCACTTTTTTATTAAGCAGTCAAATAAAATTTAAATAAAAATTTTAAGAGGAAAAAGATTAAATAAATCTACATGTATATCAGTTCTAATACTCTCCATGTAATGTAATGGTATGTGGAGGTGAGGCCTTGGCAGGTGATTAGGTCATGAGGGTGGAGCCTCCATGAAGGGATCAGTGACCTTGTAAAACACCTGGAGTGCTCTCTCACCTGTTTCTCCATGTCAGGTTTCTTGATCTTGGCCTCCCCAGCCTCTAGAACTTTGAGAAATAAATTCCACTTAGTCTACAATATTTTTATTATACCATCCCAAATGAACTAAGACGTTATGGCTGCTGTAAAAAGTTCCACAGATTGGATGGCTTAAAGGAAAGAAACATGTTTTCACAGTCCCAGAGGCTGAATGTCTGAAATCAAGGTTGTACAAGAATTGGTTTCTTCTGAGGCCTCTCTTCTTGGCTTGTAGATGGCTATCTTCTCTCTGTGTCACCACATGGTCTTCTCTCTGTACCTGTCTGTGTCCTAATCACCTATTTTTGCAAGGACACTAGTCATATTGGATTAAGGCCCATCTAATGACCTCATTGACACTTAAAGACCCTCCCTCCAAGATCTCCAAATGTAGTCAGATTCTTACTATGGTTAAGACTTTAACATATAGATTTTGTGGAGACAAAATTGAGCTCATAACAGTAGGTAATAAATTTGTGAGGCCAAATTCTTTATATTTTCCATGTATCAGTAACTTCTATAGTATCAGTCAAGAGGATTTTTTACAAGGATATATTGAATGATAATGACTGAATTTATTTGTTATAATCTTATGTAAATTGCATAGACCTATAAAGACTTGCTTTTAATTATTTTATTAGACATATAACTTACTGAAATAGCCTACTTTCATTGAAAAAATAGGTATAAGTGGAAATTAGTAACTCACTAAGTCTTTTTTGACAAATAAACTATGATGGCTAATAAAATCTAAGATTAATTTCAAATTTCTCATAATTTAAGATGGATTTAGTGAATTTAAAATAAGCAGCTCAGTTTAAGGTTTTTATATGTTAGTTTGTGACAGACAAGGTTAAGATGAAAGTAAGTAGCAGTAGAAATTACATGAATGATCTATTGAAAACTTTTTGAGTTTATGATTTTCTAATTCATGGTCCTTTTAAAAGATTTATTAATGGTCTATTGACATGTCACTCTGAACAAGCCCGATCTTGTCTGATCTTGGAAGCTAAGCAGTGTCGGGCCTGGTTAGTATTTGGATGGGAGATCACCTAGGAAGACCAGGTGCTGTAGGTGTAAAACATAAAAAAAAAAAAAAAAAAAAAATTAAAAAAAGATATTAATAGATTTAGTGGATAATTTTCTTTATGTATATATTCAAAAAAATAACCTCAAATTATCTTAATTCAACTTAATGTAAGAATAAAATAATAATTAGTCTTAATTTTTTAAACATTTATTTCTTCATCATTTAACTTATAGTTAGTGGACAGATTTCTATAATTGTGATTAAAATACTCTGAAGTACACAATTCTAAAATTAATATGAAATTTTAAGTTCTGTATAATGTGCCAAAAGTAGTTGATACATATTTGACAGTCTTAAGATATATGCTAAAGGAAAGGTTGTAATTCAATTTTATTTTTATTTTTGAAATTTTATGGATAAAAATACAGACCCTGAAAATCCAAGCTGCTTTTTAAAGATCCTGCTAGTAACAAGTGAATGAATTAGATATTCAAAATCAAAACTAGTATTCTCTCTTTCATTTGTTTCCAGGAAAGTATTTAGTTAATGAAAATAGAATATATGTATATATATATATATATATATATATATATATATTTTTTTTTTTTTACCAAGTAGCTTCACTTATTATTCTTAATAGGAAGAGCACTTCCAATTTAACTTTCCCTAGACTAATATTCAAAGATGTTCCAGATATAGCATCTCATTTATTGATATTCACAAGTACATACATATTGTACTTATATTTATTTTTATTTTTTAACTAATGCATACTTTACATGCCAAATGATAACACAGAAATTATTATTTTCCACAATTTAAAGATGAGGAAACTAAGAAATGAGAGGTGATATACTTGCCCAGGTATTAGTTGACAGAGTTAGCATCTGAATCCAGCTGATTTGATATAAACTAAATCCCATTAACAACTATACCATGCAGATATAAACTGTCAGTTGGCACTTCAAAGCCATATTTGGGTACACAGAGACTCTGACTATGCTCTCATATGGTAGAATAAGATGAACAACAAACTGGATGAGCAATGGTCTCAGAACTTTTCCTAGATTAGAAAGAAAATCTAATTAGAGTCAAGAACATTTTCACTGATATATTGTGGCACTCGCCAAAAGATAAGTTTAAGGCTTCTCTTACTATTTAAAATTTGTATTAAATTATATTTCAAAAGATATGTTCTCTTTCATGACTTAATTTTTTCTATTCTGATAACTACAAATATTTATGAGTCACTTTGTCTGTTTTCTGTACATAGCACTTTCTTTCCAGATGTTTATTTTACACATTTACTTCTCTCTCTAGACCTTGTTTGCAAATGTCATTGTTGTGGGGCAAGGTTACACCATTAAAATGAGTTTTAACATTAATTTCTCCTACTAACTATAATATATTTTACTTATTAACATGAAAGTAACGTATTTCATAAATATAAACCATACAGATCCCATTGCTAAACAATTTAATAAAACAAATATTGAAATACATTGCAACTTAGAAGACATACTGCAACATCTTATTTACATTTTGTATCTTATTTACATTTATGTATGCTAGTCTATGTAATATTTACAAATTTTGATTCTCTTTTTTATGACTAAGAATTATAGTCTTCATTCTTTTTCTTATATAAACTGAAAGTTCAATTGTGGGGAGAATTCAAAGAGTATTCAAGAAAAATACTCCTTATTTCATGTTATTAACTTTATGACATATTTATAATTATAAACTCTAGGTATTTGTTCTAAGTATATATTAGTCAGAAAAAAGCTTTTATTTTTTATTCAAAAATAGTGTATTTATTTATTCAAAAATCAAGTTTTTATGATTTCCATCTTCTTTTTCATCACTTTCATATATGCACTGAATTTTAGTCTTTATTAATCTGTCATTCTAGATTTGTAATCATTAATGTTGCTTCATAATTCACCCAATTTTTCATCAACTTCTGGTATTTCCGAAGGGTGTGTTTTCTTTAATGTGTTGACTTTTCTGGGAAAAATAGAAAATGGTGTACAAATGAATTTAAGGTTGTGTCATAGAATTTTGTTGATTTTTTTGCTTGTAATTTTGCAAGTATATAGTTTTTTTTTTTTTTTTTGCTGTTTAATTCCTATTTCAATGTGACTTTCAGAACCATTGCTATCCTTTAAATTTTAAAACTGATAATGTTGGACTATCCCTCAAGTGTTACTAATATATCTTAATATAAATGGGATCAACTAAGTGTGCATTAAGTGCAGAAGGTTTAAAATTATTATGTGCCTTGTTTATAAAAAACAAAGTCTAGTGTAGAAGTAAATACCAGAATTAATATGTTCTATCAAAAATATAAAAAAAGAATATCAAGATTAGAAGTCTTTAAGGCCTTTTAATCAAAACACCCTGCTAATTGGGTCTTTGCTTGAATACTGCTTGTCTTGAGAGGCTCATTACTTCTTTCAATTTTTTTAGACTAGTTTTCAAGAAAATGGTTGAAAACATACAGGCAAATGTCAATGAATAAGATTCAGGGTTATGAAAACTGTTAATAACCAAAGTTCGGAAAGCTGACTTTTACCTCTTGGAATCAGTTATTAATTAGCAAATGTGCCAGAAAAATATTCTTTTACTGAACAAAGTTTTCAGAGAAATTGTCTTTTAGGACATTCTCACTTTTGTCTTAATTATAGATGTCCATTCACATCACTCTTTATTTCTCTTGAAACAAAGAGTTAAAGTCATGTAGAAGTAGTCTTCGATTAAAAATGTCTTCGTTCCCTTCAACTAATTATTTTATAAAATACTACCCAAACCAAGTTAGGTTAGATTATTTTGCCACATTAACATATATCTTAGAATGCCAAGCCATTTTAAAACATAATCTGACATGATTGTGTACAAGTATATGCACAAATATCAAGTGTTGTAGGAAAAGCCTTATTTAAAAATTTTCTACCAACCTCCTGGCAGTAGGGTCTTATAATAATTGTTACTACATGACCCTTTTTATTATTAAAGTCTCCAAATTAATCATACAAAGTACTTTTCTCTTTGCTCTATCTTATCTTTGTTCAACTGCTGTTTTGAACTATTTATGACAAAAGTTGAAAGTATCTGACCTAATCTTATTTTTTATTTTACTTTTTAAGTACAAATTACAGTCACATAGACTACAAGGAAAGTATCAGGAACAAGTAAGTTTACTATAGAATTCTTTTAGCTGATTTCCAGAATCATTGGTTTAAGAAGTTGTTTTTCTTTTCTCATAATATAGTCACTAGACATGTAAGTTGTCTAAAAATGTTGCTCTCTCTGAAAAATGGTAATGGTAAAATTTTAAATATGTGTTTTGGGTTGAATTATGATCTTGGAATATCCTTTGTGAATATCAAGTTTCTGGTTTACTGAACATAAATGCGTAGGAGCACAGTTTTTTGAGGCTTACCCAGAAAAACATGAACTGAAAATGAGGTTTACATTTGCAAAACATAAAAAGGTTTGCTAAGTGAATATGTTAAAAGGAAGTAATGTGGGTGTGGTGGGGAGAAGAGAAGAGAAAGGTCAGAAGCCAGATAGATTTAGTCACAAAGAGCAAGTAACACATCCTTAGTTGTTATGTGGCAACTTGATATATTTCTACTACTATAGACAAGAGGTGATAATTTGGATATTTTCTTACATTACTTTACTAGTCTAAATTACCACATTGTATGTTACTTTCCAATTTCAATTGCCTAAGCAAAGGCTGTAACAAATATTCAAATTACTTTGAATACAACATTTTTTATTCAGAACTGTTATCAAGAGGGCACAATATCAGGCCAATGCTTCATTTTAAACCACTTCTTTTTGTAATATTTCTACAACTAATTTTCATCTCTGGAAATTTGGGACAAAGAAATTCATATTTCTAAAATGACTAAATCTTAATCCATGGCTCCAAAAATGATGATGACGAAGGGAAAAATGTATCTAAAGAAGACAATTAAAAATTTGAGTGGGTAAAGAAATCCAAATAAATATTTAATTTAGAATATTATTTAGTTAGTAATTCAATAGGAGATATTTTTCATAGATCAATAGTTACAAAAGTTAGATTGCATCTAAGATTCTTCTAACTATACCAGAAATCATTTTCTGTTAGGTTGTGATTAGACTCAAAGCTATAATGATAAAAATAAAAATATGGGATTTCTATTTATTTTTATCTGAATTGTTAAAAATGTTCTATTAAATTCAAATCAAAACTTTTCAATTAGGCGAACACTTTATTTGAAAGACTGTGAATGTAAAAATAATTGAAAAGTTTTCTGGAAATTTAAATTATGATTGTGCCATATATTATAGTATCTATCCATCTTCTATTATAGTAAATAATGCATTTAATGAGTTTTATTTCAGAATGTAAGTCTTTTAGCTTGAAACACTGTACCCATAATTATTTATATTTTATTTTATTTACAAATACCTTGTATAAATTTCTTATGGACTGAATTGTGCCCCACCTCGCCCAATTCACATGTTGAAGCCCTAACCTCCAATGTGACTACATTTGGACATAGGGACTTTAAAGAGACAATTAAGGTTAAATGAGCTCATAAATGGGGCCATGATTCAATATGATCGGTGTCCTTCTAAGAAGAGGAAGAGATACCAGGGATGTGTGTGGCAAAGGAAAGACTATGTGAGGACATTGTGATAAGCAGCCACCTGGGAGACAAGGAGAGGGCATAAGGAAAAATCAGCCCTCTGGTACTTAATCTTGGAGTTTTAGTCTCCAGAATTTTGAGAAAATTAATTTCCATTGCTCAAGCCGCCTAACTTGTGGTATTTTGTTATGGCACCCCTAGTAAACTAATACAAAATTCTAAGACCAAGGTTGTAACATTCCTAAATAAGTTTTGGACAAAAAGAAAATGTTAACCTGTAGAAATCTATAATTTTAAATTTCTGCTTAAAAATTCAAAATGGATATTTACATGTTAGCTTATACATATTAAATTTTTAATTCAAAACACTTGATGAAATGGGAAAGCCAGATATTTTAGCTCATTTTCTAAAAAGGCAGCAGGCTGAGACATGGGAAATCTTGGGCAAGTTGTCAAAGTCTGAAAGGGGAATGCAGGAATCCTTAAATTCATGGGTAGTTCTGATACGTGTCCACCCCTATTAGGACAGTGGCTAGTTGACTATAATGAATAGATCTGGTCTGTTAAGAATATAAGCATCTAAACAGGATATCAGTAATTTAGACAAACAAATCAGAACCAGACTTCAGGTCTAGAGGGCCACTGGTGTACTCTGCAATGAGCTGTGCCAGATATGGTTGATTAACAGCATATTTCTACCACCTTCTAGGGTGCTCTTTTGTACTGCAAAAGCAGAGAGCTAAAGGTTTTCCCCCCTAGATTCCCTTGCATGTACTAGATGCAAATAGGTTCTTTCAATTAGATGCATTTATATGAGAATTTTGAAGGTGACAATTGGGAAGAAGCCACCTTTCTCTTGATTTTCCTGGTTTGTCATTTTTGTTTTTGTTTTTATAGAAAGCAAGTTGTGCAGATGTGGTTTTGTTTTGTGCCTTTATTTTAAAGTCCAGTTTCCAGCTTCACTGATATTTAAGCACAGTTTTGGGGTGGCAGCCACTTCCTGATTCATAAAGACAATATGTAAAACTCAGAGATTCAGTGCTAGCCTTCTGATTTTCTAATTTTTTCATTGTGTCAGAGGTCATAGCTCCCTTGGTTAATCAATTCAATATGTAATGTTCTCAGGTAGAGCTAAGAGCCTACTCTTCCAATAGTTCTCTGGACTAAATCCCTTTCTGCTCGTAAAATATAGTACAATTCTGATTGTTGGAGAAACCAAGAAAAAATTGTTCAGTTTTATGATGAAAATTTCTGGATGGAATTAATTCTGTCAGTATTAGGAAAACAGTACATTATCCATCCTCTGAATTAGATTTAACAGAAAATATATACAATTCTGACTCACAGATATCTTCAAATGTATAATAAGTAAAAATAACTGTCCCTCAAACATGAAAATGACTATAATTCCACACTTAGTTTCTTTTTGCCTAATCCACAGATGCTTTCTCTACCTTGCCCCCAAAGTGGTGTACATTTACTAAATTAATTATAATGGCTAACAGTTATGTAGAAAAATTATTACTTTGTAAGCGAAGGGATAGCCTTGCTTTCATTATCAGTTAGTTGCAAAATTGAGTCTGAAAAACACACAGAAAGCATTAAACCTTATCTGCCAAGACCTACTAACAACAGGAAAGTTTATGGAAAAAAAAGTTATATTATTTGTTCAGTCATTTATTCAATTCAATTATTTCCCCACCTAGCTCGGAAACTAAAATTACCTTGAGGTACAAACCTGTCTTCCTTTGCCTTAAAAATGTTTAGCTGAGTTATATCTGAAGAAATCTTTTAAATAACATTTCTTAAAATTATTTTATTTAATAGAATGGATACTTGGCAGGGAGAGAGAAAGTCTTGAGATGTTATGGCTTTGAAGCCATTAGTTACTGAAGAGTACTTCATGAGATGTCTCTGGGATTTAGGTGGCACTACAATTAAAAAACAAAGATGACCTGAACAATCTCTACTACTTTGTCTAGGTCTAAGATATCAGGCTTCTCTGCTACAGTATTGTGGGAAAGAATATTTAAAAAAGGTATTTAAAATGAACTATTAGATTATAGAAGAAAAAGGCTAACTTAGAACCTGTTAATTAAATATGTAGAAAAGTATGGAATAAAATAAGGCATTTCCCAGAGGAAAAATCTTAATTTAATGCAGATTTTAAAATTAATACAACATCACAAAATATCAATAATTTTTTATGATAGTTGCTTACTTAACTCACATATGTCTTACTATGGTCCTCTGGGAGAAATACTGGCACATATCTTCAAAAACCCTAAAAATATACTTATCTACAGAGTTGTGTGTGTTTACTGTTTTTCTTTCTTAAAAGAAAAAAGTGAAGAAGTTATAATTTTCAAAGTTATTTTTAGAGAAGCACAAGAGTGAGGAAATTTTGGCTATTCAAAGATAAAACGATGATGACAGCAAATTATCCCTAGGACACGTATTTGGACTAAGACCTGTGGCTTCACTTTCTTAATACCTTTGGGGCTATAATTGCTCAGATATTAGGAAAAGACAGCAGTGTCAAAAACATTTTGGAATTTATCATCATTCTATCCAAAATACCTGCATTATCCTTGAGTTGATTTCACATAAAAAACCCAAAGGTCTGTGAAACTTTAAAGTTCAGATTTCATTATAAAAGCTAGGAAATAATTCATTTTAATTACCAAAATCCATCCTATAATATAAATTGGTTTTCCCAAGTACATAGAACAGTGAATTGTAAAGTTTAGAATAATTAAGTTATTATAGCATTTTGCAGTAGTTAAGCTATACACATATTTTTCACAAATAGAAAAGATTTTATAATTTCATGTATATTTGTAAATGTCTGGAATGTGAGAAAAAATAGTTTTTAAAACATTGTTTATAATGAACAATCAGTTTGGCCATTTGCCTATGCGTCCTAGTCCATTAGGTCATCAAATATAACCAATTAATTTAATGAATTAACCAGCCGTGTGACTGAACTAACCAAATCATACAACCCATTTAATGTATAATATTTGCAGTCTAACTGCCATGTAATTCATTAGATCCATCATTTTTCTCATGCCCTGAGTAATATATAACCTCTGCTCTGTGAGACAGCACACTCAACAACTAAATACACTGGATGCATCATGATCGTAGAAGGCTCAAAAATATAAATGCATTGTTGGCACAAATAAATACTTACAGAGCATTAGAACTGATGATTCTAACTTTTCCTGAAACTTTCTACACTGAAAATTGGGAAACTTCCAAAGAAACAAAGAAAGAGTTTATGAGTCAATGAGTCAATGTTAATATAAAGAAAATTGCCTACATAGCATAGTACATTTAAAAACTAGAGAGCAGAAAGACAGAGTTTCCAAGCCAAGAATGTTTTCATATACAAGGGTATGGATGTGAGACTAGATAGCTCTATAAATACTTGTCTTGAACCCAGGTAAATACTCACACACACTCTGCAGCAAAGGGGAAAGCATACAGGCTTTGGGTCTGGTCTGACAGAGCCCATCATCACATATTCAACCAAATTTATCACATACGACTCCACAACAACTACCGTGTGCTACAAAGGTAGGGCGTCTTTTGCAGAAGAGATAATAAAACTCACATTCAGAATGAATAAGTGACTTACCAGTGATCACATATATAATAAATATCAGAGCCAAGACTAATTCTCAGAAGTTTCTACTCTCAATTCATTGTTCTTTCTTTCATTACATAATATTAAGTAATCAATATTAAGCATCAATTTAAACTAAAATAACCCCCATGCCCACAAAGTTGGTGAATGAGAGATTTAGTGGCTTTACACTAAATCAGGAAGTCTGGAGGTAGAGGTGATTTCTGGCATTGCTGGGTCCAGGAATTAAAACAAAAATCCACCTGGTCAGGACATCTCTTTATTTCCCAACCTCATGATATGTGTTTACCTGATCTTCCTCTTTTCTCTCTGCTCTGCTTCAGTCCATATATTGGCCTAATTCTTTCTTACTTAGGACAAGATGATTATAATTTCAAATTAGTATTTTATTCTTTCCAGTTTTGTGACTCTCCTCCTTCTCCTTTCCCTCATCCTCTCTCTCCTGTCTCCTCCTTTTCTGTCATTGTCTCTGATTCCTGACTTAGATCACAGATCAAACTGTAGACTCATCACTACTCTCAGGTCTCTAGACACTGTTATTTTCCAGATCTGAGTCGCATTTAATTTCCTGGCCAAAAAAAATGTGAAAATCACATAAGGAATTGTGGTGATTCGTCCAATGTGAAGCTGTTTAAGATCTTGGCCTGCCTTTAGCAAGAATCCTGTTAGGCCACTTTAGTAAGAATCTCCCTACCTTTGAGGTCTACTCTTAATAATTTTTCATCAGCTAATCCCCTTACCCTGCTCCTTGGCTATAAATCCCTACTTGTCTTGACTGTATTTGGACTTGACTCTGATCTCTCTCCTCTTTCCCACACACTAATATAATAGTTTTGAATAAAGACTTATTTATCACTTTAACAGGAGAATAACTTTTACAT
The DNA here is from genome assembly GCF_014176215.1 of Rousettus aegyptiacus. Lineage (NCBI taxonomy): Eukaryota > Metazoa > Chordata > Mammalia > Chiroptera > Pteropodidae > Rousettus > Rousettus aegyptiacus. Next base: position 17,202,676 of record NW_023416285.1, read on the forward strand.
TGACACCATGCTGCTTACCAATGCTAATGTCAGCCCCACAACAGCTATAAAGTCTGCTGCTGTACTATAATCCATGTATATTTTCATTTGTTTTTAAAACACTTCTCTCAACCCAGAAAGATTGATTGACTGATCGTTTAGTTTTATTTTCTTTAATAATGAAGCACACTGCTTTTATATCATGACCTGAACCTCTTTCTTCCTGATTGCCAAAATTACATTCTATGGTTTATTTCTTACATTGTAATTGCTGAGTTCTCTAGTTGGGGACAAGTTTTGTACAAGCTCAAGTTTTACAATCTCTGTTCTTTCATATTTCCAGCTCTATTATGCAATGTTTTTGGTCAGTTATGTATTTACTTTCCTAGAAAAATACTGAACGAGGAGCATCATTGCTTGCATTCTGTACTCCATCATGTCACAGCACAGGTAAAGCACACTAGGCTGACATACCAAGAACAGAGGCAGAAGTGCATGTTGAGTAATTGCCTTTTTCAAATAGTCTAGCAATGGAGGTTCTTAGAAGAGCACTGGGGTAAGGAGAAATGAAAACCTACTGAACACGGGAATGTGGAGTATGGACCATGGACAATGTACCTGAGACTGCCATATACATCTTAGGTCTGAAAAGGTAATCCAATAAACAACCACATGGTAAAATAATCATATTCATTCAACAATAATGTATGAGTGCTTACTATGTGATAGACTTTTTTTTCCCCCCAGATGCTTGAGATATATCAGCAACTAAAACAGATTTAAAAAAAAAAAAAATACCACTCTGTAACAATTGAATGTGAAAAGCAAATTTTGTTCAATCATTCCTTTGAGAAAAAAAAAATATTGAGCCTAATAAGTGCCTTTTCTCTAGACAAACCATTGTATATAAAACTAAGTCCCTGCCTTTGAGGAGCTGACATTTTGATAAAGGAGACTGAAAATAAATAGACAAATATGAACAATACTGTCAAGTGGTAATTAGTACTTTAATAAAAATAAAGCAGGCTACAGGGGAAGAGTATTGGGGTACAATTATAACTTGTAAACATTGGGAAGATTGCATTCTGTATTCCACCGCATCTCTGAAAAGCTAACCTGTAAATGGGAACCAGACCGAAATAAAGGGAGCAAAAGTTACAAATATCTCAGTGAAGACAGTCCAAGGCTGAGAGGGCATCAGCACTGTCAAAGCCTTGAGGTGAGTGAGTATGAGAAAAGTTCAAGAACCAAGAAGACCAGTGTAGGTAGAGTAGAGTAGGCAAAGAAGACAAGAATAGACAACAAAAAAAGAAATATAGACAGACACACACAATACAAGGTCTTCTAAGTCAAAAAAAAGGACTTTGGAATTTAGTGCACATGCTTTGTGAAATCACTGATATGTATTGGCGGGTTGTGTTTTCATAAGACTTCATCAAGACTCGTGTTTAGCAGGTTATGCTAGCTCCTCTGTGATGAATGAAACAGGTAAGGCGAAGAATTGGAACAAAATTTGTTTGCAAGGGGAAGCCGTCAGAAAGTTATTGGAATATTTCAGGCAAGAAAGGACGGTTGCATGAGCTAGGGAAAGCAACACTAGGGTAAATTAAAAAAAGTCAAATTCAAGATTTTTAAATATAGAGAACCAAGAATATTTTCTCAAAGATTGAATGAAGGGCATAAATAGAGTGCAGTTAAACATAATTCCAGGTTTTGGTCTGAAACACTAGGTATAATGTGGCCTAATCCATTAAAATGGTGAAGACAGAGAGGAGCAGATTTTGAAAAAAAATAATCAAAATTAAGAAAACACAAAATTATAAGTTACTCTTTAAAAAAAGAAGTCTGAATCCATACCCATCTTTGTGTGCATTAGAAACAGTAGCATTGAATACCTTCTGGGAAAACTCAGTCCCCACATCGGGTCACCAAGGTAAGCTAAAAGAATTCCAGCTGGATTTCAGCTCCCAGAAATCCCTTTAACTGGACAACTTTGTATTGTTTATAAAATTCATAATCATATAAAACAACCTTGCAAGTCTGTACGTAAAGTTAAATAAAAACTGAAAACTTTTGGCATGACTACTATGATTGACAAAGAAGAAAAAATATTCTCCCATTAAGCAAATAATAAACTTAACAGGCTTATGTAAATATGAAATTAAGCTAATCAATTAAAAAATTGTATATTTTCCAGGATGCCAATAACAATGGGCATTTGGGGGAAAATAAAAAATTACAGCCTTTTATGTATACTTGAATGCTCTTAGTACACAAATATCTGCACATTCCTGTATTACCTAGCTTGGTCAAAATATTTGAGTTGTATATATGTGGTCATTTTGGGGAAAGTATTATTTTTGTTGAAAATAAAATTTAAAAAATGTTAATATAATATATAGTTGGACTTAAAAAAATCAAAACATGCATAGTATCTAGGGATGAGTAAGAAAATCTTCTTACGCACCCTCCAATAATGGGACACAATTTGCACTCTATTTAAAAATCTACTAATTAAAATAATTTATTCTTTCCCCTAAATTGATACAAGGTGGTATAAAATGATGTTTTAAAGTAATATTCAGGTTTATGTGGCCTTACAAAATAAGGAAAGAGGCCAAGGTTTTGAAATATTTTTATATATAAAAATAACCTTATTCCAGGAAGCAGTTGCTAAATACAAATACATTAGCTACTAGTTTTACCATATTTTTGCTGTGCCAATATGAGAGCAATTGATTCACTTCCAATGTGTCAACTTTAGGTTTAACAGATTATGCAAAACAAGATCCATTTCTGATGAAAAAACAAGGAAAACATACAAGACGAGGGTATCCAGTAACAATTTTGTTCAAATGAACATGCTTTCAGAGGCAACTTGATTTTTTGTTTCCTTGAACCAAGGTAAATGATAATAGATAGATGATAGATGAAGATAGATAGATGATGATGATGATGAGAGAGAGAGAGAGATTAAATAGGTAGGTAGGTAGATGATAGATAGATGAAAGATAGATGATAGATAGATAGATAGATAGATAGATAGATAGATAGATAGATAGATAGATAGATGATAGATGATAAATGATAGATAGATAGATAGATAGATAGATAGATAGATAGATAGATAGATAGATAGATAGATAGATAGATAAACAGATAATAGATAGATAATAGATAGAAAGTAATACAAGGGCCCGGTCATACCTCCCCAAGAAGCTACTACATTAAGCTACTAAAAATGTGCAACTCGTTTAAGGAGAAATCTCTGAGGGATTTGGAGTCCTGCCTGAAGCACAGAGTATATGGGAGCAATTTGTAAGGAGTACTGGGTAGTGATGATTACATGTAAATAGTGTTGCCACCCATCCCTACTCTCCACTTCAATAAATAGATTTCTTGCCTAAAAAAATAGTTGTTAATATCTCTTAATTTAAACTGCCTACATAGACGATTAATATACATTAGCTACACACACATACACACACACACACACACACACACACACACACACACTTCCTTCATTTCTCCACTTAACTCTGCTTAATTTATAATAGCAAGTATCAGGATAATTTGAAGTACAGGCCTGACTTTGAGTCATATCTCTAGATATAATGTAAAAATTAAAGATAATGTCTATCAAGTTTTTGACCTAGGCCTTGATACCTAGCACTCAATAAAGGTTTTTATTATAGTTAATAATCATTTAAAAATCTATTTGCCAATTTGACCTTCTAGAGGCTTTGTTTCTTAAAAGATTTTCAGATACAGCATTTATGATTTAAGAATTCGTTCAATATTTTATGAGTAAGTCTACCACTCAATAGGAAGTTTGATAATGCAGGTAAAAAAGTGTTCTGTAATTGCCAATCAATGCTTGGTTAACACTAGAGGACAAAGACATAGAAGCAGGTTTTCTGCATCAATGTGTCAGGGAGAGAAAGATGAGTTGTTGAGCAAAAGCAATGACAATGTAGCAAATATTGTTTCAATGATACCTAACAAAACCTGTTAACTTTGAATCAAGTGACTTGGGATCTCACTGTCCATCCAGGGGCAATGGAGTATGGGCATGAGTGAGCCCAAAGTGAATATTCAGAATCCTATAATGGAACAGATTATTGGGGGACAATTCAATAGCCTCTCCAATTGCTATCCACTTCACTGAAGTAAGGCTTGTGATTCTAGACATGTATATTTAAAATGTGTATGTTCAGGGGAATAGGGGTGCACTAGTATCATATGGAGCTAAGAGAAGTCTAAGATAAACTACCTTATTTATTTTATTGACCTTTATATTTTGCATTATTTTTAAACATACAAAAAAACTGTAAAAATAGCATAGTAGACATTGATACCTTTCATTCAGTTTCAACTAATGTAAGTATCTTATATAATTATATTACATTTGTCAAAACAAAGAAATTAACATTGGTACAATAATATAATTAACTTAAATGTAGATTTTTTTTCAAATTCTGAAAAATTTTTCATTAATGCCCTTTTTCTGTTCCAGGTTTCAATCCAGGACTCCATATTGCATTAGAAATATCATGTTTCTTAATCTCCTCTTTATATAACAGTTATTCAGTCTTTCCTTGTCTTCCAAGACTTTCATATTTTTGAAGAGTACAGTTAGTTATTTTGTAGTGTCCCTCAATTTTAGATTGTCTGATATTTTCTCATTATTGCATTGAGGTTATATATTTTGCATCAATGATACCACAGAAATGAAGTGTCTTTCTCAGAATAGCATAAGAAGGATTAAGTGATGTCAACATGTGCTATTACTGATAGTGTTGAACATATTCATTTGGTTAAAGTGGTGGTATCTTCTGGGTTTCTCCATTGTGAAGTTACTCTTTTTTCCTCTTAGTTATTAAGTATCTTAGAATGAATTACTTTGAGATTAGATATCCTGATTCTCTATATTTGATTCACCAATGTTAGCATCTATTGATGGATCCTGTCTACAACAATTTTTTCTGTAGTGTTCTAATGATGATTTTGTTCTACCTATCTTTATTCTTTCTACATTTTTGAATTGTAGTTATTCTGAAAACAAGAGCTATCCTTTCTATCTCATTTATTTATGTGTTCAATGATTAGTTTATAATATTAGGTGCACATGGATATCTTTTTTATTCATTGCTTTCTAATTCAAAACTATTATAATTTATTGTACTCTTCAAAATGTCCTAGCTTTGACCACTAAGAGCTATTTCAGAGTAGTTTCTATATCCTTGTGACTTGTGCCCATCCTTTTTTGAGCAGTTCCTTACTCACAGGCACCACACAATACTCCAAAACTAATCTTGCATTTCCTATGCTTAAACCCTGAAATCAATTATTTCTTCAATAAGGCATTGTTTCTTTTATTGAAGAATAATGTTTACAAACCATTCTCTGGTATTTAGAAACATAACAAAGTACCCTTACTTCTAGGCTTTATAAATGGATAGAGCTTTGAAAATATACATATTTTTGTATCCAAATGGATAGATAGACAATACATAGTAGATAGATAGGTGATATATGATAGATAGATGACAGATAGATAGACAGATAGATAGACTTATATCTATATATACCATGAGTTCATATGATATGTTGAATTCCAAACACTTCCGGGTTCATTCTAAGGAAGTCAAAAACCTGACTTTCATTATCTACAATATATTTACTTACTATACAACACTAGTATACACATAAAGTTGTTTCAGAATTGATGACTTGAAGCCATGTGGAAAAAAAATTTAGTAACTAGAGTACAGTATTTGTGTATAGGTAATTTTGTCCTTAGACTTTAGGTATCCAGTCTAAATATTATTTTCCAAAGAAACTTATGTTAATTATATATATATATATATATATATATATATATATATATCCTTATATCTTTCAGTATAGTGTTTCATTCATCTCATCCAAGTGGTTTCCTATGTTACATTTTACTTTATTTTATTTATTTTTCATATGTTACATTTTAGCTTCCTCTCAGATCCTGCTTACTTTTTCATAGCTATAGAGTAGCTTGTACACATGCCAAATTATGTGTGTAGAAAAACTACATGATGAATAAAAGGTGGATTAATTACAATACAAATTTTTCCAGAAAGGTTTCTCTCTCTAGTTTCTCAGATCATACACCTATTTTGGTGATTAATAGATGCATTTTGTCATAGTCTTTGAATCACTGAACATGTAGCCTCTTCAGTATTCTGTGTATATGTATGAATGTGTATGTATGTGTGCATGTGTGTATGTGAGAGAGAGAGAGAGAGAGAGAGAGAGAGAGAAAGAGAAATAATTACAGAAAGAGAGAGAGACACACACAGAGAGACATACAGAGGGAGATAGAAATCAAAGACAGAAAAGATGGTGGGAAAAGAAATACTTCAGATTCTGCTGTTTTTCTCATGTATTGCATCCTCTAGCTTAGTGCCTCCAGATTCTCTCTACTGCCTGCTTCTCTAGAGCAGCTAAAGTTTTCTCACGTGGAGTACCATTTTATTTGTTCTTTCATACAGAGTCATACTCTGAGAGCATTGATTGTTACCAGGTCCCTGGCCCAGTTATCCATGTGAAACTTCCCCTTGACATTAATATAAATTCTTCTTCTAAAACTAATTTTTGACATTCAATAACTTCAGTTTATAAAGAAAAAACAGTCTTGCATATTAAATTCTGGCTGAGTAAATAAAAGATTAATTTTACTACTTCATGGCTTAGACATTCAAAGATTGTCAGAAGAATAGGAATTTAGATCCAGCAAGACTAATATGAAGAAAGTGAGGCATTTGTCTTGGGCACAAAATTTAAGATGGAAACAAAAATATTCAGTAATTGAAGTAAATATTTCAATATTTAAATAAATTTTAAAAAGAGTACAAATCTCTGACTTCCTAGATTTCTAAATCTCACTTTAAATACTGTCCAGATATTTTGAAATCTCAAGTGTCTTGTGATTATTATCTTTCTCTGATGTAGTAAATTAAGAAGTTGATATGACTCTTCTGTTCCATGCTGCCCCATAGCTTTCCTTTTCATAATCCAATAATCTTGTCTTAAATAAAATCATATTTATTCTACTAAATTGACTGCCTAAAGAGAGCATTTTCTTCTGATCCTTTAGTTAATCTAATTTATGTAGCTGAGCTAGCATTTACTGAGTTTCAAATCTAACAATCAAGACTGCTTCTTTAAATTTAGGAACAAATTAAAAGCAAACTGATACTTTAAGTAATATTTCTCAAATTTTCAAGAAAAGGAGGTAGTTCATATTAATATTACATGACAATTGGACATCACATAATATGGCAAGTAAAAATCACCAACAGTTGGTCCCTCCACTCAGACAACTATTAAGCTAGCAAGAACTGTCTGAAGCAACAATTGGGAACTCTAGAATCTAGTCAAATACAGCATTCAGGGGGATGCTTGATAAAAATAGATTCATATATTTCAGTGAATTTTGAGGTTTTTTTTGGCAGCTACTATCCTCCATCCTCTACCCCTGTGGTACATCAGACTACAACCTGGTATCATTTCTTGGTGCCAGAATAGAAAATAGGGGTCTACTATTCCAAGAATATGGCTTTTGGATTTTGATTGTCACTGTAAATTGCTGAGGCACTGGCATTGAGATGGGTCACTTATTTAACCTTCATGGGCTAAATGTGCCACTGGTGGGAGAAAATTTAAGGAGATAAACTCCCCCTGCCCTTTTTAATTGGAATTCAGTATTTAAGAAGAGCTCTGGGTTAGTGGCCAACTAGGGAGATGATGGAACAGAGAATGTAGTGACCACACACAAGAAATATAGTCTTTGCAAAAACAGTTTGGAAAAGTCAATGAACAAATTCATGACTATGGTCTTCATTAGGTAACAGCAGCAATCCCAAGGGAGAGAGAATATGTAATGTCCGGAGGTACTACATTACAATATTCAAAATCCCCAGGTCTCAACAAAAAAATTACAAAGCATACAAAGAAATATAAAAGTATGTTTCAGTCATAAGATTAAAGAAATGATAGAAACTACCCATGAAGAAGCCCAGACATTGGACTTAGACAAAGACTTTAACAGTTTAAATGTGCTAAAAGATCTGAAGGAAATCATGAAAAAAGAAGTTAAGAAAATTAGGAGAACAATGAATGAACATCTATGGAATGTCAATAACAGAGAGATATTATACAAAGAAACCAAACAGAAATTCTGGAGATAACTTGAGCAGGCAGAATACAGTGTTAGAGGACTCAAGGATAGAACACTTGAAAAGCCTGAGGTGCAGAAAGAATAAAAAAAGAATGAAGAGGATCATAGGGGGAAAAAAAGAGAGAATGGCTAAAAATAATATTTGAAAAGATAATAAATGAAAACTTCATAAATTTGATGATAGATGTGAATCTGCGTATCCAAGAAGCTCAATAAACATCTAGCAGGATAAACTCAAAGAGATCACACCCCAAGACACATTATAATCAAACTGTCAAAAATCAAAGCTAACAGGAGAATCCTGAAAGGAGCAAGAAGAAGCAACTCATTGTACATAAGGGATCCTCAATTAAATTAATAGCTATTATCTCATCAGAAATGCAGAGGACAGATGACAGTGGTATGATATAGTTGAAGTGCTAAAATTAAAACAAATAAACAAACAAAACTCTTGTAAAACAAAACTTATATATTTAGTAAAACTGACCTTCAAAAACGGAGGACAGATTAAGATATTTCAAGATAAACGAAAGCTAAGGGAGTTTGCCACTGGTAGACCTACCACACAAGTAATGCTAAAACTTGTCCATTAGGCTGAACCAAAGTAACTCAAAGCTATATAAAGAAATCAACATCACTGGTAAAGGTAACTGCACAATTAAATAAAATCTAATACTTTTGTTTTGGTGTGCAAATTTCCCTTTTGTTTTCTATATTATTTATAGGACTCACGTATAAAATCATAATGACAAATCTATGTTAAAGAGGACAAGATAGAGAAATATGCAATTTGTAATAATACCAGTATTAAAAGGAGGGATAAGCATTAGATAGAAGATGTTGTTAAAGTTAAACTAATATAATTGAAACTAAATTGTCATAAATTTAAGACATTAACTGTAACCCCCATAGCAGCCACTAAAAAAGTAACTGAAAAATATATGAGAAATTGAAAATGGTACACTAAAAAATATTAATAAAACGAAAAATATATAATAGTGGAGGAACTGAGGAAACAGAAGACATAAGAATTATAAAAACAAATATCCCAATGGCAAAAGCAAGACCTTAATTATCAGTGACCACTTTGTGTGAATAGATTAAAACTAGCCAAAGATAGAGATGGTCTGAATGAATAAAACATATGGTCCAACTATTTGTAGCTTACAAGAGACTGACTTTAACCCAAAGACCTAAATAGGTCAAAAATGTATAGGTGAACTAATATATCCCATACAGATGATAACTAAAAGAGAATTAGGGTAGCTATACCAATCAAAAAAAAAAAAGTGTCTTAGTCAAATATTTTATTGACTATAAATAACGTTTTTATTCGTAAAATGCTTAATTCGTCTAGAGAACATAACAATTATGGAGATGAATATACTAAGCAACAGAGCCCCAAAATATATAAAGCAAATATTGACGTAATGGAAGTTATGTCTCCAATAATAGTCGGGACATTCAATAACCTACTTTCGATAATTGATATAATGTTTAGACAGAAGACCAATCCAGAAAGAGAGGATTTAAACAATCTGATAAATCAACAAGACTAACATAAAGCATATATATCTTTCTCAAATGCACATGTAATGTTCTCTAGTATAGACTATCTATTAGGCCATAAAACAATTTCTAATTAATATAAAAAGACTGAAATAGAACAAAGTATTTTCTCCAACTATAATAGGATAAATCTAGGAATCAATAAAAGAACAATCAGTCTATGGCCATGCTACCCTGAACAAGTCCGATCCTATCTGATCTCAGAAGTTAAGCAAGGTCAGGCCTGATTAGTACTTGGATGGGAGACCACCTAGGAAGACCAGGTGCTATAGGCACAAAAAAATAAAAAATATGGGATTGTAAGCTGACAACGTCCTTGCAATCTGTAAAGTCGACTAAGGGTTGCCTCGCCTAAAAAAATAATAAACAAATGAACGAACAAACAAACAGAAAATTTGCAAATACGTAGAAATTAAATGATATACTATTAAACAACAAATGAACCAGTGAAGAAGTTACTATGGAAACAAGACTACTTTGAGACAAACAAAAAATGAAAACAACATACCAAAACTTATGGAATGAAGTGAAAAAGTACATATAGGGAAATTTATAGCTATAATGCCTACATTAAAAAAGAAAGCTCTCAAATCAGCACTCTAACTTTACACTTTAAATAGAGAAAAAAAAGAGCAAAATAAATTCAAAGGCAGCAAAATGAAAAACAAAAAAAAAATTTAGAAAAGAGATTTTTTTTAAAAAAAATAGAGGAATAAAAAGCAAACACTGGTTCTTTCCAAAAAAAAAAAAAAAAAAATTGAAAGACCTTTAGCTAGAATGATTAAGGAAAAAAAAAAAGAGAAGACTCAAAAAACTGAAATCAGAAATGAAAACAGGTGCATTGCTACTGACCTTACAGACATTAAAAGAATAAGTGACTACTGTAAAGAATTGTGTAACAGATTTAGATAATTGAGATAAAATGGACACATTCCTAGAAGCACAGAAATTAACAAATTACCAAAACTGAAACATGAAGAGATAGAACTTTTCAACACATCTATAACAAGTAGAGATTGGATGAGTAATCGAAAACTCCCAATAAAGAAAAGTCCTGAACCAAATGGCTTCATTGGTGAATTCTCCCAAACATATAAAGAACTAATTAACAACAATCCCAGTCAAACTCTTACCAAATATTAAAGAGGAGGGAATATTTCCTAATATATTTTTTTTTGAGGCAGAATTATCCTGATACCAGAAAGAAAACAATAGGTAATATCCCTTAAAAACACATCAGCAAATATTCTCAACAAATTTACTGGCAAACTGATTCAAACAGTGTATTAAGAGGGTTACATACCATGTCCAAATGGGATTTATGAAAAAAATAATAAAATAATGGCTCAAAATGGAAAATTAATTAATATAAATTAATTATATTAATAGAATATATTTTCAAATATTTATATTAATAGAATAATTATATTAATAGAATATATTTTATTAATATAATAGTAGAATAAAGAAATAAAACATAATCATTCCAAAAAGCCTTTGACAAAATTTAACACACTTTCATGAATAAAACATTTAGCAAACTAGGAATACATGGGAACTTCCTTAATATAATAAAATGAATTCATGCAAAATTCGGTTTTTCATGCTCAATGGTGAAAATTCAAAACTTTTCCCCTAAGGTTAGGAACAAATAAAGAATACTCATTATATCTAATTACTCAACATTGGAATGGAAGTACTAGACAGAGCATTTAGGCAAGGAAAATAGAAGTATTCCAAATTATAAATGAAGAGAAAAAAAAACCTGTTCTCTAATTATAACAGATTGTAAATGACATGATTCTATATAGAGAAAATTCATAGAATACACATAAGTTACTAGAGCTAATAACTAATTCAATACAGTTGCAGGGTTCAAGATCAACACATAAAAATCATTTGTGCTTCTATACAGCAGCAATAAACTATCAAAAAAGGGAGATTAGAAAAGCAAATCACTTATAATAATACCTGAAAGGATAAAATACCTATGAAAGAATTTGACTAAGGAAGTAAAACACTTGTACACTGAAAAAGATAAACATTATTTAAAAAATTAAAAACCTAAATAAATGAAAATATAATCCATGTTCATGATTGGAACATTTAATATTGTTAAGATGTTAATATTCCCCAAAGCATGTATGGCTTCAGTGCAATTTCTATCCACCATGGCTCTTTTTTTTTTTTTTTTTTTTTTTTGTAGAATGGAAAAATAGATTTATACAGAAATGCAAGGGGCCCCCAAATTGCCAAAGCAATATTGGAAAAGAACAACAAAGCAGGAGGACTCACAGTTCATTTCAAAATTTATTGCAAAGCTACAATAATCAAATCATTATGATATTCTTATACAGATAGAGATATAGACCCATGAAATAGGGTTTAGAGTGCAGAAGTCAAACAAAACATCTTTAACGATTGATTCTCAAAAATGATTCCTAGACCATGCATGGGGGGAATAATAGTCTCAACAAACTGGACAACTGGATTTCTACAAGCAAAATAATAAAATTGGAGTCCTATCCCACATACAAAAGTTAACCCAAATATAGAAAAAATTAACTCAAAATGGATTAATAACCTAGATACTAAAACTATAAAGCTATTAGAATAAAACATAAGGTAAAGCTTTGTGACCCTGGATGTGGCAATGGATTCTAAGATTTAATATCAAAAGCAAAAGAAAAAAGTGATAAATTGGACTTTAAAAACCTAAAAACTTTCAAGCATCAAAGCAATGTTACCAAGTATGAGGAAATAAACCTACAGAGATCAAGAAAATATTTCCAAGTTATATGTCTGATAGAAGTTTAATATCCAGAATATGTCAATAACTTTTACATCTCAACAAAAAGACAGAAAATAATAAAAATAGGTTAGAAGAATTGAATGACATTTCTCCAAAGAAGATATACAAATAGCCAAAAAGCACATGAAAAAATGCTCATGATCCTTGGTTATTAAGAAAGTACAAATCAAAACCACAATGAGATACCCCCCATACAACTAGTATGGCTTTAACTAAGAAAGTGGAAATTAACAAGTGTTCATGATGAATTGGAGAAACAGAAATAGAAACAGAAATATTGTGAGTGAGAATGTAAAATAGTGCAGCAATTGTGGCAAACAGTTTGGTTGTCTGTTAAGTTTAACAGAATACTGAACAATTAATTACACTCCTAAGTTTATACCTAAAAGAAATAAACATATATGTCTACACAGAAACTTGCTTACAAATGTGTATAGCAGTATTATGCACAGTAGCTAAAAAGTGGATACGACCCAAATATCCATCATGGGTAAGTGGATAAAGTGTGGTATATACATATAATGGAATATAATTCAGCCAAAAAAAGTAACAAAGTACTGATAAACGCTACGATTTGGTAAACCTTGAAACACTGTTAAGCACAAAGTGAAAGGTCGCATATTGCATATATGATTCCTTTCATATGCTTTTAGAATGTGCTAATAGAAAGACAGACAGCAGATTACAAACTACTAGGGGTAGAGGGAGTGGGAAATGAGAAATAAAATTACTAATAAGAAACAATATAATTTATGGGTACAAGAAATTATTATGGCATTATGGAAAAGTTTTAAAACTAGGGAGAGTTGGTATTTGCACTGCATTGGGAATACAGTAAACAGCACTGAATTACAACTTTAAAATAGCCAATTATATAAGACTTGAATTTTTAAAACTTAAAAATCACACACACATATTACTGATTGGCATGAACGCCTCTAAATTTTCTACTAATTCTATTAGAATAAATTAGATCTCCTTTACAAATTATCTTGGTTCTCTGTCTTAATTGTTTAACTGAGCTATAAAATTATCTGCAGAGCTTCTAGTGATTTTTTTGCCCAGAAGCAAAATTTTCAAAAGATAGTCACTTCTGAATGCTATTTTCTTCATCCATTTTTATAAAGCAGTAATAACATATATCTGAGACACCAAATACAATAGAAATCAACATTGATCATCAGAGAATATCTACTAGAGATTATTTATAAACTAATTGTCCTTTGGTGACACTCAAGAATATAAAAATAGGATTTCAGTCATTAAAAATTATTTGTAATTTTTATGACTGTGCATGTCTTTAAATACGGAACTTTCATTTTAAAAGCTAAAAACAACTAATATTGAAAGCTTACTCTATTTTTGATGTCATTTTAAGCATCTCGTATTTCTCAGCTTATATAATTAATATAATACCTAATTAGGTAGTATTTAATAAGCAAAGTTTTATAGTTTTCTTATATAAAAAGTCATACATAAAACAATACACTGAATTTTGGTGAATATAAAGTGAAAAATAGTACAGAAGATAAAAATATGCAAAACATTTACTACATGATTAAGGCACAAAATAGAACACATTATATTATTATTATTAAAATAAATTCAACATTTTAGATTGTGAAGGAAATAGAGAGAAAGTCTGATAAATGGAAAGGAGATAGAATGTGACATTCAAGCCTATTACAATTAAATCAGGTAGAGGTGAGGTTATCTACCATGAGGCATTCTTAAGTTTAGATATGACAGAAGCCATATCATATATTTTAATGTTTTTCTAAATATACTATGGTGTTTATAACTTGATTAAAAAATCTGCATCTACAGATTATATATAAAACTATATATTATGAACTTTTAGTATTATTAATTCATTAAGACTATAATGCTTAAAAAGAAAAATTATTTAAATATAAAGGAATTTTAAAAATTAACTTGGTGGTAGGAAGGAAGCTGATGATGGTATTGATTGTGAAACCTGACAGAAAGCTAGAATGAGAAAGAGGGAGAGAGAGCAAGAGTGAGAGAGAATAGAAACAGGAGGAAGGAAGGAGGGAGAGAGGGAAAGAGAAGGAAGAATATGAGCGCTAACTTCAATTTGAAATAGGAAGGTACGCTTGTGTATCCTTGTGGTTATAATATTGTCCTAATTGTAAAAATAGATTTTGTTCCTGGTTTTGTTGTTGTCCTACTCTGCCCTTGGCTTTCTCTACCTTGAACAGATCCTGTGATGTCCTTAATGAACTTTAATCTCATCTGAAAAATGATGATCAAGAAGGCACGATTTTCTTTGGTTTTATTAGACACTTGACAGCAAGAGATATCAATTTATCATGTGTAGTATTGGAGTACCTTTTCTGGGAATCTTAACAATTGACTGGGCAAATCATAAGAAAATACTGTAAGAAAAATGGAAACAAACAGTTTGTGCCTTTGGGAAATAGATTGACAGCAATGACAAACCTTTGAGATTTATTATATTCTTTGTTTTAGTAGTGCTACAATTTTTAACACACACTTTTCTTTTAAAAAATGTATATCCTGTTTTAAAATAATTTAAAAGGAACAGCATCTGTTACTTCCATCAGAAACCTATCTTTCCAAATTTATAGCTCATGCTGTGATATTTTTGCTTCATGAACAGCCACTTACCCTAGGTTTTTGTAAACTTTCATTAGAACCACCAATTCAGTTTCTTTGGAATTCTGATCTCAATTTCCTCTCTTCTGTGCTATATTAGATACTGCAACCTCAACTTCTACAATGTGTGTGTGTGAGTGTGTGTGTTATCAAAAGCATTACATCACAATTCCTATAGATTTTATGATGGCAAATATTTATAAAATCAAATTGAATGGCTGTGTATTTTAAAATTAATTTAATATATTAAAAAGATTATATAATGTTATAAGACATATAGTATTTTGCGGATAAACATGATTTATTTCTTATAGCTCAAACAAATTGGTATGCCTGCTTTGGGAAAATCAAACCTTACTTTGAATTATTTGTGACTATATTAAAAAAGAAAAATTCTCAAAATTCCCTTCATTTTTATTAAACTACAAAAATGTGACATTTTCCATGAATATCTGTCCATAATTAAAATTTCAACATAATCAGATATGAAATGAACTCTGTGACATTTGTAAAGAGACAAATTTACTTGCATATATTTTATAAATAAGGTTATAAGGATCCTATTGTAAAAGCTATTAAAGATGCTTAATACTAGAGTGTAGTGGAGAGGGGAAGGTAGATAAGCTAAGAGGTGTCAAATATGTAGTGATAGAAAGAAATCAAACAGCAATGCAATATATATACGTGTCTTACTGTTGAACTGTACACTTGAAACTTATTGGATTTTGTTAACAAATGTCGTCATAATAAGAATAAAAAAATGCTTTGAATAAAATTTCATCTGTGTAGCAGTGGAAAGGAATAACCTTACCATGACTAAAACATCTACGATGTCAACAGTATCATATTAAAGGTTATTTTGAAAGCTTTTCCTTTTAAATAAATAAATAAATAAAATGAAAGGATACAGAAGAGGTGGTGTGTATATACAGTGGAATATTACTCAGCTATAAAAAAGAATGAAATCTTGCCATTTGCACGAATATGAATGGACAAAGAGGATATTATGCAAAGTGAAATAATTCGGATAAAGACAAATACCATACAATTTCACTATATGTGAAATCTAAAGAACAAAATAAACAAAATGAAAATTAACTCAATGATATAAAGAACAAACTGATAGTTGCAAGATGGAAGTGAGTTTGGGGGGTGAGTGAAAAGGTGAAAGGGATTGAGAAGTAAAAATTGCTGCTTAATGAAAATAGTCATAGGGATGTAAATTACAGCATAGGAAATATAGTCAATGTTCTAATATCTATGCATGGTGCCAGATGGATACTAGGTTTATCAGAGTGATCACTTGATAAGGTATATAAATGTCAAATCACTATGTTGTAAGCCTAAAACTAATATAATGTAAGTTATATTAGTCAACTATAATTATTTCAATTACAATTGAAAAAAATTTTAAAGATCATTAAAAAGATGCTTAATGTAAGAAAAAAAATTATATGCAGTTAGTGTAATAAAATTTTGTTATCCTATGTCTTCATTATGTGATACTATCCTAGTATGTTGTACCTGGAATCACTTACTCCAAACCTCATGTATTTAGCAGTTGAATATGAGTAATCAACAATAATAAAATAGCCACAGCTCAATCACCTAGAACTAAACAAATCAATATCTAAGAAAGAGATGATATTGTTGACCATCCTCTCCTCTTTCCTCTTAATGCATGGTTTAATAAGCCATTTCTGATTCTCCTTAATGTTATCTCAAAGAGTTGAAATCCATGTGGTGATTTCTTCAACATTTAGTGTTGAATTTCTGTTCTAGATAATATTCTGTTCTAGATAGTACATGACCCACCACTGTTAATATATGAATGATCGTAGGCTTTTGCTTTCTACTGCTCATGGAAGAGAAAACTGTTTTGCCCTGCTCAGTTTCTTCTCATTCTTCTGGTTTATGTGAAAAATACAGTTTGCCAGACTAACTGTTTTTGAGTTTCATTAGTATTGATTTATTTCTTTTATATGCTTTTGTTGTTTTGTCTGTCTTTCATTTTGTTTTATTTTGCTTTGTTTTGCTTTGCTTTGGGGATATAAAACTTAGACAAAACAGGAATGAAGACAGGAAGAAATGAGATGGGATGGGCTGGGAGTTAAAGAGGAAAAAGTCGAAAGCAGTTGAGTCGAGAGAAACCTGGAAGAAAATAAATAATTTGTAAAAGGGTTACTTCAAGTCACTCTGTATACTGCACAGAATTTGAGAAATTGACCCAATAACCTTTGAGTTTATTAAAATTTGGTTATGAGTAGTATTTCTTTGGTCATCACACTAATACAAGTTTAAACTATGTCTGTATAACAATTCACATGTTTATTTTTACTTTCCATAAATATTTATTAAATATTCATTCTGTGCTGGACACTGCCCTATTGAATGTTTATCTAGATACAAAAAGACAATAGAAAACATCAGCCACCATGGAACTTACATTCTAGGAATGAAGTGAGACCAGAAGCACATTAAAACAAATAGTAAAAATTTATATGAAGAAAATGATAGTCAAGAAAGAATACTTTGCAAAAAGTAGCTACCTCTGGGATGTGAAAAAATGGCCCAGAATATTTGAGGCAGAAAGGGAAAAAGACTTTAGAACAAGTGTGGTATGTTATAGTCCTTATAAGCAGGCTAGTGCAGGCAGCTGGAGCATAGTATATTAACAGAGCATGTTTAAGCTAACATAAGGAAATAGGAAGAGATGTATTACATAGACTTTGTAGGCCGCACGCGCGCGCGCGCACACACACACACACACACACACGATATTAAGTTTGTTTGTTTTCCACAAATCATGTAAAACCTTTAGAGCTGAGAATAGTCAGGAATGGCCTATACCAGATAGTAAAATTTGAGGCCAGAATGATTAGGTTGCACAATTGTAAAAATCTGAGAAAGAAAATTCCAGGAAAATATTCTAATTTCGGAACAATTTGCATTTACTGAAGATCAGAAATAAAGACCTATATGGCCTGGACTTTAGTGGGATTGAAGGGAAGAAATTTAGATTCAAAACAGAGTTCACACCCATTGCAGTGCTTTAACATGTAATAAGCTTTTAATATAAATTGTTAATTGAAGTATAACTTATAGACAGAAAAGTGTGCAGATCATATGTGAAGACAAAGAATTATTAAAAGAACACATGTGAAGGCCCAACCAATATTAAAAAAAGAAGAAAAAAGAAAATTAACATGTAAAATATATGCCACAATTCAGCCTCCCCTCTTACCCCCCAGAGGTTAGCATTATTTTTATTTCTAACACTGTAGAGTGATTTTGCATAGTTTTAAGTATTATATAAGTATAATTTCACCGTATATCCTATTTTATATTTGACTTTTTTCCCTCAATATTTCTGGGTTTTTTTCATTTATTATTTTGTGAAATTCACCATGTTTATATTTAAAATTACTTTTCAAAACTCAATTTAAGAAAAGGAAATCCTGCCATCTGAGACAATATGAATAAAGTTTGAGGGCATTAAGCTAAGTAAAGTCAGTTGGACATAGAAAGACAAATACTGTATAATCTCACTTATGTGTGAAATCTAAATAAAACAAACTTACAGAAACAGAGAAGAGATTGATGGTTGCCAGGGGTGAGCAGTGGGAGGCGTGGGAAATGAGTGAAGGCAGTCAAAAAGTATAAACTTCCAGTTATAAGACCGATAAATTCTGGAAATGTGATGTACATAGCATGGCAACTACAGTTAACAGTACTATATATTTGAAATTACTAAGAGAGAAGATTTTAATAGTTCTCATCTCAAAAAAATAAATTAGAACCATGTGGAGTGACAAATGTGTTAATTAACCTTATTGTGGTAATCATTTTGAAACGTACCCATATATTAAATCATTATATGTACACCTTAAACTTGCATGATGTTGTCAATTATATTACAATAAAGCTGGAGAAAAAAGTCTCTTGAGAAACTCATAGATAATTGAATATTCTGTTTTGTTCTGATAGTAGTTGCTTTTCAACCATGATAATTGACTTTTACTCACAAAATTGCTCCTATGCATGGTAAATTGAGTCATTGATATCAGAGTAGTTCATAAGGTAAATAAGTCTTTAAGTCTGCTGCCTAGACACTGTAAAGTTATGATTATGAATAATGTTAAAAAAATGTTTTATTTTCAAATTATGAAATTTCTCCCTACCTTAAGTAACTTGTACACTAACCAAAGATGTCTTTGTGGTTGTTTGCTGTCTGTTTTGATTTTTATTTACTTTTTGATTCTTTTATATACACTTATTTATTTATTCATTTATTATTATTTTTTTATGGATCAGGATCCTGAAACTCCTCAGATTCAACATTTTCTCAGGTAGAGGGTAAACATGTGAAACACACAGACCAAAAATAAACTGAATAATTAGAGTATCAAAATTGTCAATTTTTTCCCTGTAGTCTACCAGGGAAGAATGATATGCAAAGCTAGTGAACAATCTGCATTTTAGTACAAGCTAGTTGCTTAAAATATGAAAATACTTACTGTAGGTGGACATGTTAACATAGTCCAACTTTCCACATACACATAATCATTTTATAAAACTGAACTAAATTTTAAAAAAACATGAGCACAATCCATGATTACTTATCAATGTATGGCCATCATCACTATCTTTACAAATACTCCTAACTCCTTTACATGACTTCATTTAGTATTGTAACTGTTCCATGCCAAATATGGCATCAAGATACTGTGGCCAGTTTGATAATTATATGAAGTCACTACACCCATCTCCAAGTAATCCTGGCACTCTTTCTTGTGAAGTCTGAATACAACCTTTTAATCTTCCTCAATGAAGCTTTCTGCTAATTTAAGTTGGGGGACAAGATGAAAGTTATATGGCATTCCAGAACTATTACAAGTCATTACCTCAAATAACAGCAAAATTACTGTCTTTCCAGAAATTCTAGCTCTGGCTGCTTTCCCCTCATTATCATGAAGATTTTCATGCTCTCTCTCCCTTCCCATCTCTACAGTTCTTAACATTCCTGGTGGTGGTATATATTCTTTTTAGAACAACTAGAAAGGAAGGAACACATTTATTTTGTCACAACATGGAACACCTAATTATATAATTCTATTTTTAAGAAAGATACCTCTTGCTAATACTTAAAGATAAAACTTTTTAAATCTTGACAACACAAAGCAACAATGGAAACAATATCAGTTGTCAAGATTTAGTTTAGTAGTATTCAAAATGTGAATATGAGACTTTGCTTAAAGATGATTGGCATGTGAGCTCCATTGCCCAAAAAGCTGTCATTGGTATAAACACATCTCAGAATAGATCTTCTCAACCTTCTCTCACTTGTACAAAATGATGTTCATTTTGTTATAGAGTTTTTAGTGTCAGGTTAAAACCTGTATGAGAATATCTTGCAATAACAGCATTTTTAGTTAAATATTTCTATTATTTTCAACAAAGTTTTAAAGAAATTAGCAGGCAGAGCTTGCATTTTCACATAAATCTATTCTCAACGTTGATTTTTTTCATATGCTGAAATAGAAATATATGTGGCAGAGATAAAAATATTTGTTCATGAATTTTAGGTATTGCCTAAAAGTGGAGGTCTGAACCACATTCTAGTAAGCAGTACTTCTGATCAATTAAATGGCTCTGTAGTAAAATTTTTAATTCACTAATGTTTAAAACAAACATGTAAAATATATATCCTTTTAATAGAGCATTATCTTGATTATAAATACTAATAAAACTTTTTAAAAATGTGCAAGTGACAATGGCTTTATTTAATTTTTTTATTTTAAAAATATTTCTCTATCTATTTATTTATTTATTTACTTATTTATCTATTTGTTTGTTTGTTTGTTTATTGTGACATTGGTTAACAAAATCCAATAAGTTTCAGCTGTACACTTTATCAGTAAGGCAGATAGATATTTACACTGTGTGTTCACCTCCCATAGTTAGATTTCTTTCTGTCGCCACATATTTAACCTCCTTTACCCCATCTACCTCCCTGCTTGCACCACCCCCTACCCTCTGGTAACCAGTAGTGTATTGTCCATGTCCATGAGTCTCTGTTTTTTTGTCCTGTTCATTTGTCGCTTTAGGTTTATATCTACATATAAGTAATATCATGTGATTTTTCAACTTTTTCTGTCTGGCTTATTTTGCTTAGCATGATTATCACAAATGTGACAATGACTTTAAAATGCATCATGTAAGTTTCTGCATTGTAGTTAGCTCCATACTTTTTATTTACCTCAATTTACTATTAAAATCAGTTTGTATTTCTTAAACATACAGTATGTGTTACAGGTGGGCAGAGGGCCCAGAAATTCATGAACAAGTTTTCTCAGAATTAAAATCAGACTAAAATAGATCCCTGCAGCCAAACTCTCTCATGGGTAATTAAAAATGGACAAGAAGTGAAGCACACGGTAAAGGAAATCTATAGAAGAAGCCATTTCCATTCAAATGAGTTGTTGTCTCTTCTAATGGAAGGCAATAATAAAGATGATGACAGTAATGATAATGGTAATAATTATGTCATTAATGGCAACTACCATTGAATTGAATGATTACTAAGGGGACAGGTACTGAGCTATCCACTTTACACATATTATCTCATTTAATTCTCACGATACACCTACATGTTTGTATTATAATCCCCATTTAAGATTTGAGAAATCCATTCTTAAGTATATTACAATCTTTTTGCTAGGTAACATGTAGTGTATAACAAGGCTAGGATTCACATGTGGGACTTTGTGAGTCCAGAGCTCATACTGTGGTGATTGCACAATGAGAGTGGTGCTGAAGTTCAGGTTCAGACAGTAGGTCATTTTATGTTTTTCTTACTATTTGTTTGTTTCTCTGTTTCTCTGTGGATAATACCAGAGCATAGTGGTGTAGCTGTAGAAAGTAAGAACTAAGATTTTAAAGTTTTTTTCCAACAATCTCAGCAAGATAACATTTGTAAAGATTCCATATTGTATTTTAGCTTCTCGGGAAGGCACCATTAAAAGGTATTTCCTATGCTTATACACCTATTTAACCCATTCCCCTCATAATCTCTTTATGAGAGGAGAAGATGGATATATGAACAAGTTACCATAGATCTGGAATGGCAGATAGAATTATTCCAGTTAAGCATGACCTACTCAGGAGTAACATAAATATTAAATGCATATTTATTGAATGTGTATTTACTGAATCTGCTGAAATTCTGAAAATTTAATCAATAGCTAGAGTATTCAGCAATGCTCCAATCTTTCCTGCTTTATTTTGAAACTGTGTGTTTTCTCAAACACAGGATAACATTATTTCTGTAAATCCTACAGTATAAATCGGTACTCTGGACATTTGGTACAGCAAGAATGACCTTTTCAAAATATAAATGTGATTATATTAATCCTGAATTTAAAATACTTCAATGCCTTTTATTGGCTATAAAATATAATCTAAGACTTATATCATTGAATATGTAGCTCTTAGATTAGTCAATATACATCTATTGATAACTATTGTATTAATTGTCATGCTTTGAGGTGCAAATATTTAATGATTTCACATAAGAAGTCTACAACTAGGCTGTTGGAGGGTGGGTACTATGGTTCAATGACATTATCAGACATGATTTCAGGTCCTTTTCATCTTTCAGTCTTATTGTTCATAGTGTATAGCCCTCTGTCACCATGCTTGTCACCTCAGGGGCACAAGATGAACAGGCTTCTTCGGGTGCATCCTTCATAACACTCAATTGGGGGAAAAAAAGGAAAAGAGGGATAGGAGGAAAAAGCTGCCTATATTAGGAAAACAATGTATGCAGACTATATATCAGAATTAGTATTATTTTCTTGTCCACCTCTAGTGTTGAGTTGCAGGAAGGGCTAGACACTCTGGAAATAAAAAAAATAATTAATGTTTTATCTTTAAGGAAGAATAGCAAAACAGACACTGAGTTGGGATCTAAAAGTATCTCACTATTATGTAGAAAAAAATTTGTTGGCTATTCGGGTTACAAATGATTGCAACTGCAGTCAAACAAAAACTCACAGACAAGACAACAGGTGAGTGATTACCAGAGGGAAAGGGGGTAGGGGAGGAGGTAGATAAGCATACAGGGGTCAAATATGTGGTGATGGAAGATTTGACTTTGGGTGGTGAACACACGGTGCAACATACAGATGGTATATTAAATTACACACTTGAAAATTATATAATTTTATTAACCAATGTTACCACAATAAATTTAATAAAAACAAGTGATTACAATTCCTCCTGCTTAGAGTAATTTACATAATCTAGTCTATTTTAACTATTCTATCTCTTGTTCCAACATACTTCTATATTTCTTCTGTATTCTATTTTAACCAAACGATTAATTCATTGACTTGCCTGTGTGATTTCTCTGTACCTTTGCAGTTGCTATAACTTTGACTTGCAACGCCCTGTCTTCTTGACATGTCTGCTGAGTTTCTACTTAAGAGTCATTTCAGCCATCTTCTACTCTATCAAGCATTTCCATATTCCCTCTCCTAATTGCCCAATAAAATTTCATTCCTCACATCATACTGTGAACATTCATGTATGCTTACATTATTATGAACCAATGATTAATAGATATGGGAATTCAAATTATACTCAATTTATGGCCACAGGAAAGAATTGACAAAACTTGCTTTCAAATGTGTAAGTGATATGAGACATCTATTATTAAAGATTTGAAAGCAGGTTTTGTCAATTGTTTACTGTGGCCATAAGAACATATATAAAATTCTGTGTTATAAGTTTAATCCTAATGAAAAGAAAATGTTTTGCTTGGCTACATTATTAAACTTCTGTAAAAGATATAATAGTGGAGATATAGCTAAATTATTAAACTTCATCTACTTTAGAAGAGATAATAATGGAGATATGAATAAGTAATCTTTTAGATGTTGTCATATGCTGTCATTATGATATGAATTAGTGACCAAGTAATGTTGGATAACTGTCTATAATTTTGAATATATCAGTCTATAAATAACATTAATATAGCACTTTAGTGTTTTCAATTTACTTTCATGCACTATCTTACTTGATCTTTAAAATAATTTAGTATTTATATAATAATTACTACGATCCCTCTTTTACAGAATAGAAGTGTATGTGGTTCAGAGTGTTTCATGGATGTACCAAAGATCACATAGTTAGTGAGTGGTAAATTTGAAAATTAAATGCAGATCTTTCATACTACATTTAATGTTTAGTTTACCATATATTTCTGGCTTTTTTGTGAATATAATAATTGTATAAACATTGGCACTTTTGCTCTCCTGAGTAGTTTGTATTCAAATGTTTATTAATATTTAATGTTATTGAGTTAAAGCATTACGTAAACCCTAAACATCATGAACATAAATTATTTTCTATGTATCATTTGTATTGGAAGTTTAAATTGCTCACTCCTTGGTATGGTGACCAACTTGTCCTCATTTGTCAGGGACTTTTCTGCTTTTAAAACTAAAAGTCCCAAGTTCTAGTAGCCTCCCCAATCCTGGGAAAATCAGGACATTTAGTGACCTCCTTCAGTACTGGGAAAAACATAAAATGTTAAGCTCTATATTCTTTTCAGCAGTCTTAGAATTATAGATGCTTCAACCAGTAATTTAATAAGGAAAGCTGAAAGATGGAACCTTATTGGCACAATTTAACAAAGCGCTCAACTAGTCATATTCATTAGTCACACATAGTTTAACAAATATTTATGTTCCGTGAACTATTAAATTTTAGATAATTTTATATTTTTTCTTATCAAAATATCATAGAATTTGGTTTGAGTTTATATATCCATATTCAAAGATAAAGAATTTTCCTATAATTTTGAAATACATTTATAACTAGTCCAGGTACTTTTAATTTTGAGAGTAAAAATATTTGAATTTAAATGTTCTTTAAAGAAAGAGTGTACATACATTTAAAATGGTAAACTGTGTCAATATGGGAATTAAATTTTACCCATCAGTATGAAATGAAAAAGCATCACCACTTAATTTACAGAGTAACTACATTGAACACTATGATGAAAAAGGCAAGACAGAATTGCAAAATGAAACTCATGTAAAATAAAATATTCTTTTATTACAATAAATTAGGACTATAAACATTTGTACTAATGTACTAAAGAGAGGACTTCTCCTTGTAGGTAAAATGCAGTTGATCACAATTAACCAATGCTTCCTTTGCAACATCTAAAAAAAATCATATTTTTAAAGGCATGGAATAGTTAATGGAAACAACAAGAATATGGTAAACTAAAATTCCAAAGAGGAGAAAACCTTCCTATTATGAGTAAAAGATAACCAGCCATTTCCTTCTTGGATCCAGTTGCTTATTTTTTAGGGAGTCTAGGTTTCAGGTCTGATCCAGGAAGATTCTATGGGGTAATTAAAAACCAGCAGAAGCTTATTATATAGTTGAGTGGAGGAGAACTCTTGATTTATAGGATGGAAACTAGAAAAGCTCCAGACAAAGAGCTATTTATTTACTCATGGAGTATTTGTTGAGTTCTGGAGCTGCGATGAAGGCTAGGACTCTGTTAAATACTGTTAAATGACAAAGTTCATGCTATGAGACACAGTTCTGATAAGTATAGGAGTCTGTCTCAAAAACTTGGCAAGTTTCCCCTCAAGACATTTGCTAGGTATTGAAAAATATGAGATGGGGGGAAGATAGAGTCCAATAGTAAAGACATTTTGAGAGGAGAAATGAATTTCCCAAAAGCTTCTGGGATAAAGAAGGTATTGAACCAACCAATTCTTCCCAATTCTTAGTCAAAACTATAGAAAGGCCATACTCCTGGCACTACGAGCTAGTTCACCCTAAAATGGCCCGATCAGCTCCAGCCTTGATGGAATTGATATTAACAGCCATCCACGATCTGGCTAAAACAAGAAAAGATCATTCTTTCTGATAAAAAAAAAAAATCTGAATCTTTATAAATGTTTTATTTACAATAACCTGCATATAAATTTTTTAAAAAGTTTATGAGATATGTGAAGGCACAGGAAATGTGATTAGGCAAAAATAAAAAACATTAAAAAGAATAAATATCTTAAAAAGAATAAATACACAGGTAAATGTAAAAGAATATTGTTTAAAAAAAACAAAAATAATAATGTCTGGTGGGGTTTATAACATGGCCAAAATAAAATGTGGGACAAAGGTACATATTATGGGAGGGTTTTCTATAGTGTTTTTAATTTTCAGCAGCATGTTCTTAAAAAATATTATTTTATAACAGAACTCCTGATTATAGCATTTCTGAGTCCAAAGGATAGAACTATAGGTACATAATAATTTCCTCTGACTACTAAAAAACAGAGAAAGTCTGATCTCTATATAAATCTCTTCATACCATTGAAAACACGGTTCTTTCATTGTAAAATGTTACTAATTCCTGTGGCTTCTGATATTTCCTTACCATATATATAAATACATATATGTATATATGTGGATCTTTTTTTAAATATATCAACCACCCCCAATCCCCAGGAAGTAAAGCTTTCTATCTGCCATTAAGTGACTTTAACTTTCAGAAAACTTCTTCTGTTATCATTTTCCACTCTATTTTCCCTCATCCTTTACATAAATGATTTATATTACAGATCTGTATTTATTCAATTTTCTTATAATTTCAATTGCTTGGACCACTTGTACAGTGTTCCTTATCTTAATCTTCTAATCACTCATTTGATCTTTAGCTGTCTCTATGTTCCCAATCATCTCAACTAGTCATTTTTTTAATAATTTAAGCAAATGTCTTTTTCACATTTAAGGACTATATTGTGCCTATTTTATTTTATCTTATTTTTTAAATATATAGTTACAAAATTCAATTAATTAATCTAAGGTCTTAATCATAGTGGTAACAATTTATCTAAAAGTCTAATAAAAGGAAGGAGAGAGTAGGCATACTATAAAGAAAAAATATTTTCATTGTCCATTTCTATAATATCAGTATAATAACTGAAGAAAATTTGCTACATTGTGTGGATTATGACATGTGACTTGCCAGGCTGTAAATGGCCAGTCAGTGATGGTTTGATATACACATGTATAACGGTGCTGATTATAAGAGAATGATTGAAAAATGACTCCATCAAAAGCTATTGCTTGTTGTGAAAATACCATAAATGTCATTAAACCAGGACAATTTATGACTAGCCAGGGATGTTGTAGATGGACATGCCAAAGAAGCTTGAAAAACAGAGGTGTGACAGATGAGATTGTTGTAACTTCAAAAGAGATATTATGGCTTTCCTCTTAGATGCTAAGAATGCTACTACTGTAATTACTACAAATCCTCAGAAAAAAATATTTTAAACATGGTATCTGAAAATTAGGTAAGATTTCTGTTAAATAAACATTTTGAAAGTATTATATGATTTAATATGTTTGGTATATCTGTCCTTGTCATTAAATATTTAATATCTCATGTAATATATCTTATTTGCATTATTCGGGTTAATCCATGTTATTTTAATCTTTGCAAAATGATATTATATATTTAATGAATATTTTCATTGATTTCAACTACATGGATAGATGTGGTTATATCTTTGATACTGTTTTTATTTTTAAAAGGTGAATTTTAGATTTAAAAAAAATCTACTATATATTATTTGTAGCAAAAGTGTGTTATACTTTATTTCAGAAACTCATCTACGAATAAATAAAGAGAGAACATGTGGTAGGCACATAGCACAGATCACACCTCTGTCTTTACTTTAAATCTCATTGGAAAATCTATGTGAGTCACTTGCCCAGTCTCTCTTGAAGCCAGCAGTGGCTTGTGAAATGCACCCACAAGTCTGACAGCACTACCTCATCTTCTTCCCCGTTCTTGCTGGTAATACACAGACATGCTGTTACCACAAGGATATTAAGGAAATAATGCATAGCCTTTGGTCATGACATCATGGCGCCATTGGTTTAGAGGCTGCCTACCTCCCAATTTTTTATTATGTGAGAGAAATAAACATCATTCATGTATTACTAACAATGGAAGTCTAGTTTTCTGTTATTTTCAGCTGAAATCTAGCTTAATCAACATTAGAGGGCAGAGTTTCAGTCAAAGTGTAATTATATTATCAGTCATGTTAATTTAATATGCATTAAATTTAATTTTCTTTGTGTTAGTAAAATAATAAATAGACGTGAAAGAGAAGAAATTACTAAAATAAGTCATAGTTTTACAGACTATATAGGCTTATAAAATATAATACTAAACTTAAGAAAAATGTTTTGAATGAGTTTTATATTAGATATATTATTTTAATTATTTGATCTTGTTAATACCCTACTGACTCCTTCTCTTTAAAACACGAGTTCTTGTTAATGTCCATTTCTTATCTCCCATTGTTTTGTTAATTAAATTATTATTTTTACAATAGGTTTATAACTTTAAAACATTTTTAAATAGTTTAATAGGTTTCCTTGCTTATTTTTTAAATAGATAAAATGTCCGTACCTTGCTTCTCTGTCCCTGGTTTCTGCAATTACTTGCTAAATATTTAGCTTATTTTGCTAAGAACCTCAAATATGTTTTGTTCCTGAGGTTTTGGCATAATTGAGAATTTTTCTCTACGCTTTTATAATTGAAGGGAATTTAGCCTTGTATACAATTACTGAGTCTTTTATTTTTTTTTTTGAGAACCATGTAAACATCCAACTGTAATTTTTAAAAATACTTTGGGAAAATTTTTCTTTCTTTTATGCTGAAATCTTCTGGTCCTAATTAGTACTTAGCTTCTTCAGAAACAACAAATCTACTTATGTTGTTCTTTATAATGGTTCATATTCTAAATATCTTAACTTCTCAAAAATCAAGTCTTGATCATTGCTGTTTCACATTTTATTCATTTATTTATTTAGTTAGTTAGTTAGTTAATTTATTTATTTTAGCTATTATGAGATAACCACTTTCTTCTGCTTAATCTTCGAGCTCCTTTTGTCATCAAGATTATTTGAAGCTACATTTATTATTAAAAAAATGATCTCTTTTCTTAAATAAATGGTCTTGGGATATAGTGTCTCCATTTACTGTTGCCTTGCACACTTTCTCTTTTCCGACAGACAGATAATAACGCGTCTCTTCTGTTTATCATACAGCTTTTAGTGGAGCTATTTGTGGAGTATGGAAATGAGAGGGTAGAGGGAGGTAAACTTCAATTATGGCATGTCCTATCAAACACGCTTTACCAACATATTTATTTTGTTTAAGGAAAAATATTTCTGCCTTTTTGCTGTTTAAAATCTGTAGAATAGCAGAATTCTTTTCATCTCAGGCTCTCTGTGATGATATTTAATTTTCTTGGCCTCTTGTCCTCCACCCACCTGCCTTGCATCCGGTCATCTCAGTAGAGACTAGGTGGATTTTATTTGACTCCACCTTCAAAGCCATTCTGTAGATCTTAATTAGAATGTGGTCCTAGAGTTTATCACTCTCACCACTGGCAAACTTCATACCCTTTTCAGAACTATATTTACATTTGGCAGAAATATAATTTTGTTCAGTTTTTGAATAGTAATAAGCTATGAGAAAGTCCCAGAAATGATGGCCTTAAATTTGGCATGAGACTTGACTTCATCGTGTTAGTTAGATTATGGCAATTTTCTACCATTTTTAAGCAAAATCTGTGTGCCCGTTCTATAAAATTAGACTGCATATTTAAAGAAAAGAAATCATGCAAATCTGGAAATCCTCTGTTGAAAGTCTTTGATTTGGAATTCGTCTATTTAATTTTGATGGTTCTTTAAAATTGAATGAGGGTTTTGTTGGGGGGAAACAGCCCCTCATTGTCTTTAACAAGCTAAGATACTTGTATTTGAATATCACACAGAATTCGTAATGCCTGCTCCAAGTAAGTCATTCAAGTCACAGCACCTATTCTCTATGCATGTCCTCCTGGATAGAGCTGAAGATTGGCTCTATGTCTTCAGTATACCTCTGCCATCTTCCCCCATCCATGAAACTCTGATCTTCAGTGCCTTTTGGACAGGTTTCTAATCCAGTTAAGTTGCCAAAAAGGGCAGGTAACATCTGGACATTACCAGAGACCTTGATAAATATCATTTGAAATGTACACATAATGAGGATCCTTACCAACTCTCTAGCTACATGTCACTTTAAAAACTACCCCAATGATTGAACTCTTTTCCTATGGTGTCTTCTATGATATTAATCAAATTCCAACTTGTGTCATAGCTATTTGCATGTTTTTCTAAGTTATTTTTGCTACTATATAGTCAATTCCTTAAGGGAAAATATTTTTTTTTAATTCATCTTGTGTCATCCCTGTAAAATGTTCATCTAAATAATTATTCAATAAATACTTGATGAATAAATAAAATTTTGTTTTAAAAAAAGACAACAAATTCTTAACAAAAGGAAATTATAAGCCACATTGTAATTACTTGGTGATGGGGATAAAAGAATGTACCATAAAATACAGCTGGAAAAAGAAGAACAAATGTATTTGTATAAACTCTATTTTTATGGCAAGATCATGTGTCCTATTTTATCTGAATATAAAGATTTGAGGAGTAGTTAAGAAAGCTGTGTTAAACGTCAATTACAAATTAATCTTAGAATTTTAGTCATTTGACACAAAAACAAAAATTATTTCTAGCTCACATCATATAGCTAATGTCAGTCCTGAAGGGAGAAAAGATCTCTGTCCACACAGTCATTCACAGGCCTAGGCTGATGGAGCCTCTACTATCTGATAATTCCATATGACTCTGTGACCACCTTTTTATTTTATTTCAGTAAGTGAAAAAAGGACCTAGCACACTTACTATCCTATACTCTAGTGTTACAGTTCAGTGATAAATACTTTCTGCTTAAAACCCATTGGTCAAAAGAAGCCATATCACCTCTCCTGAATGCACAAGGGATGGAAAATATGGGGGAGGATATAGCTATTTAGATAATAGTAATTATCTTTTCTATGGGGAAAGGCATAAAGCTCAATTAAATAATTAAATGCATTGTGTGTGTGTGTGTGTGTGTGTGTGTGTGTGTGTGGTGAATATGCATTAATCAACAAATAATTTTGAAAATATTGTTTCATCTGACTAGGAATAAAGTTGATACTAGAATGTCTAAGGTATGCTACCTGCCTCAAGGAGTTTTAAGTCTAATAATGGAAAAATGTATAGTTATTAACTATCCTATCTTGTTAATTACATTGTCATTTAAGCAGTTTAGGATGTTTTGGGGGGTAAAACAGTAGATATATTTAACTTAAAATTTTTCCCATTAGATGTACACTTGAACCTTACATAATTTTATTAACCAATGTCACCCCAATAAAATAAATTTAATAAAATTTTAAAAAGATAAGCTGTATGTACTTCTTTCTGTTAAAAATCACAATGGTAACAATTGAACCATATGCCCTTTTAGGAAGTACATAAATGCTCTTCTGTATATACAAATAGATGGTTCGTAGATTCTACTGCATCTTTTTACCTCATATTATTGTTTTGGCTTCCTTTTTTATCTTTGCTTTGAATATAAGAATTAAAATATTAGTTTAAAATGTCATATATTTCTTTGGTAGGATAGTTTGGACAATCGCATCTATGTTTTATCAGCTTATAAAAGAGACTATGTGGAAAGAATGTTTTCAGCAATGTGGAAACTCAAATAATTTTTCTCCCTTAATTTTACTACTTATCCAAAAAAGAGTACAAAATAATACCTTCTGAAGCAAATACTTTAGGATGTATTATAATACTCTCACCAAAATCACCAAAAAGTCCAAGACATTTGAATAAGTGCCTTTGTAGGTAATATAATAATAGATAATAAATACAACTTTGTATTTTAAATTATAGTACTGATACTTACTAGTTTACCTTATGAAGAACTGCTAAAAAACTTTTAGAAAGCACTAGAGATTAAGTTAATTGTAATAAAGGTAGACATTGATTTGGACATAATTTATAATTTATAACATAATTTCTTCCCATCCAAGAATATGTGGTGGTTTTTCTTTTGTGCAGAATTTGTTTTGTTTTTTATTAATGTGTTCTCACCTTTTTTCATCTAATATCTCTGTCTTTTATTAAATTTATAGATAAGTATTTCATAGTTTCTTGATTTTTTTGTTGGATTTTATTTTAAAGATTAATTTTCCTATTTATTTTTTTATTTGTTTACTGCTGAATTCAAGACAACCTACTGATTTTTTAAATCATTATTTTAGTATCGAGTCACCTTTATCAACTTATCTTACTCATTTCAATAGTTTGGGAGAAAAAATGAG
Source organism: Rousettus aegyptiacus (assembly GCF_014176215.1). NCBI lineage: Eukaryota > Metazoa > Chordata > Mammalia > Chiroptera > Pteropodidae > Rousettus > Rousettus aegyptiacus. Next base: position 17,235,212 of record NW_023416285.1, read on the forward strand.
TGCTGTAAGTATAAATCATACAACCAGAAGGAAGTACAATTGTATCTCCTTTTTCTGAAATTATATAATTATTCATTTCCTGTGTTCCTATGTTTGCTAAAAACTCAAGAAAATATTACATAATGTGGTGGGTTTGGCTCCCATTGACTTCTTTATTTTAAATAATTTATTTTAAATAGAATTTTGTCATGTAGGATAATGTTTGCTCGAGATTTTGGTAAGTGGTTTAAATTTTTTTTCTCCTATTCCTGTTATACCCATAGTTTTCATTGGGAATTCATTTTGACATTATTAAATGCCTTACTGAAACCCACCAGCAGAATTTTTCACTTTTTTCTCCTTGATTGTGTGAAAATAAAATATATATATATATACATATATACACACACACACACACACACACGTAACAAATTTTCTGATATTAAATCACACTTTGATGAAATAAGCTCTGCATAGTAATTTTACATTGTATTTTCATGCACTGTTTGCTTTTATTTGTTAATATTTTATTTAGTATATTTGTTTTTGTATTCATAAATTATTTCCTTTATGTCTCTCTCTCTCTCTCTTTCTTTCTCTCTCTTATACATTTCCTTTTTGAGATTGGGTATTTAAATTAAGCTGGCTTCAAAAAGTAAACTGAGAAACATTTGTCTCTTTTTATAACTTAGAATAATTTAAATAAATTGGAACCAAGTCATTTGATGGTTAGCTAGAATTTAGTTAACGCAGTTTCCTTTTTCCAATAGTGTAGTTTTTAAATACATTTTTCTGTTCCTTCTATGAAAATTTATCCTTTCAAGTTATTTATTTTTAGAATTTTAATAATTTGTATTTTTTAGAAACTATTCACTTCCTTTAGGTTTTTCAAATATGTTTTATAAAGTTTAATATAGGATATTGTTTAAAGCTTTTATTTCTCCTATATATTTTATTAATTCTTGTTTTTTACTCCCATTCACTTGTTTACTTTCTCATCTTTTAATGAATTTTATTAGAATTTTAAAAATATGAGTTTCTACTACAATCTTTCATCAAAATTTTCTCCTTTTCCATTTATATCTTTTTTCTTCTTAATATTGGCATAACAACATACTCCCATCTGCCAAGCACAGCCCTAGTTTATGCCAGTGGTTCCAGAAAATTTCCTAATATTCCTCTCCTTTTACTCTCAAAGTGTCCAATTTTGATAATAAATTATTTGGTCAGCTTATTTATAAATCTTACTATTAACATGTTAAACTCTTGGAATTATTCTCTAAAAATCTTGCCTTCTCCTCATAATATTCATATGTAGTTGATAAAACTATTGGCTCCAAAATTTCACCCCTCCCCATATATACCCCATTTTCCACGTGACTGCAGTTATCCCAACAAAGGTGGAGTAAAATTCCCATCCCTTGACTTTGGGCTCAGACATTTGACTTCTTTTGGTCTCTGGGATATTTGCAGATGTGATTAAAGTAAAACACAAAATATACTTGTGCAATGAGGTTTGACCTCTTATTGCTCTTAAATCACCATAAGAAGAAGAACATTTTCTAGCTAACACAATGGTCAAAGGACAATGAGCCACATCTGGATCAAACCTGGGCACATCCGTAATTTGAATAGAGGTTCAGATGAGACCTACCCACATCAGTCAGTGTCTTTCGGGTAACTGACAATATATGAAAAATAAGAAATATCAGCAAAACTAAAAGATACACTATATTTTTACCATGTACTCTAAGATATGTCTTCTATTTGATATTTTAGATCATTAAGCTTTTTTCTCAACAATAAACACCATTTATTTATTTCATTTGCTATTTTTTTAAAGTGAGAAACCATGTTTTTTAAGCACTAGAAAGACTTGTTCTACCAGGAAATTTATTTTCTGTCAGCTCTAATTCACTAGCATGTTTTGTGTTGGTTCTAATTTCTAAACTCTAGTTCTTGAACCCTTTCAAACAAAATGCTATTTTTCTTTGTCAGTTCATTTGGGTTTATAACTTAGTGATGGCATGTCATTGCTGTTGTTGGTCTTAGAAGTGTCAGAACATTAAATTATTCTTTTCTACTTTGTGCTAGTGTTGTAGAAGCAAGTAAGTTGCAAGGTAGTCTCTGATGTGGAATCTGGAGGGAGTTCACTGGTACAGCAGTCTCCCACCATACTCCTAAGATCAAATTGAGCCACCTTCAATCAGATCACTAAATCAGCTCTTCTTTTTCTTCTCGCGGATACAAGAGACTAAATACATTCTATTTTGGCCAGTGCAAAAATTCGACTAGAATACAGAGATTTCTAAGGGCTAGCCCCCTCCAGTATTGATTACTTAATGATTCTCATCTGGAGTTCCAACATTAGACTTCAGTAGAGTTTGCACAAAAACGTAACAATCCTACCTGGCTTACTCCAGGGGACTCACAGAACCAAAGGCTTTATTTGTCCTTAAGATTTTTAGAATTTAATTCCCACATGAGAGAGGCAGATCAAATTAATATTTCTAATTCAAGGGAAAAGTTGTATACAGATTATCATTTCCTCCTCACAATTTCTCACATCTACATAACTCTTTTACATCATTCATCTCACCATTCTGCATGGCCCTATTAATCTACTTTTCTCAAAATTAAAGTTTTTAAAATTGCTCTGTTGTTGTTTTATTGTTTAATTACCTTTAATCATACTCTCCATTCACGGCCACTCATCAAAGCCCTCCAGTGGGGTTTACATCGTCAACACTCTGAGATCTGTTGACCATTCTCCAATAATCTCCCTTTCCATAAATCCAATGGGTACTTTGGAGTCTTCTTTTTAATTGATATGTAAGCAATGTTCTCTATGGTTGATCATTCTTTCTTTTTAAGTCTTTTCTTCCTTCACCTTTATGAGGCCATAATCTTTCTCCTCTGTTTTCTTTTAAGTTTCTTCTTCCTTTTCAAAAATTTGAACATTTTATCTTCATCATGGATTTGTTCTGGACCATTCCCCCTCCCCCACGCCTCTAAACTTTTGTATTTCTTTCCTAAATAATCTTCATTTGAATTTAACATCTATGTTCTAAATCTAAATGCTATGATTCTCAGCCTTATATTTTCAGTTCAGAACTCTCTTGCACTCCAGACATTTAGATATCTCTAAGGCTCCTCAAATTGAACTTACAAACTTTGCCCTTAAATTCTCTTTTTGGGGGATTTATCTCTGGAAATGTATTGTCATATATAGATATTCAGTTAATAAAATCTTAGAAATCATCCTTGACCACTCCTACCATTCAGTTAATGAAGTACTAGTTCCTGCCAACTTTCCTAACGATCCTTCTCCAACACTATCCCAGCGCCACCAGTGTTTCTCATTTGAATTATTTATTGCAAAAGCCTCTTACTTGGCCTCTCTTTAACTCCTCATTAAACACTACTCTCAAAGGATTTTTTTTTAAATCACAAAACAAGTCAGGTCATTCCTCCCTACTTAAGCCCTTTTACTAACTGTTAACTTTACTTTAAAATGTAAACAAAATCTGAACACAGCTAACATAGCCATGCTCAGTGCGACACTTCTGCACTGCTCCTCATCTTGCTTTGTTACACATTCTGCTCTGTTCTCTCTAACTTAGCCATAGTTGTCTCTCCTAAGATCATCAAAGGTCATAGCCTCAAGAAATACATTTAAATATAAATGTGTTTCTGATTTTCTTTTTTAATTTACTGTTTAACTCTTACTTATTTATGAGGTATCAGCTAATTTATCACTTTCTCATCCTACCAGACCGAAATAAATTCTCAAATGGTTCTCAATGTTTCTTTCCTTCACGGTTTCTTATTTGTTATCACTTAATGCATTATTTGAAAATGTTTATTTAATGTGCATCTCTATAGGTAATCTTTAAGTTTCCTGAGGCAACGAATCATGCTTATTCTATTTAGCTCTATGTCCCAGGACATAGAACAGGATATTTAATTGTTCTTTCAATTCCTCTTTGTCAGTTCCTCTTTACAAACACTTCTTGCTTTGTCTCAGTTGTTCAGTATGTGAAAGTAGAGCATGTTTATACTTGTTTTATATGTTGTACATATAATTTTGTCCCCTGCTTAACTTGTGAAGTAAATGGTTAACTTCCGGAAGTTAACAACTTTTCAGCTCTGTGTGTTTATGTCAAAAACATGGTAGTATTTTGAAATACTATATTTAGGGGTTATTATCATACCAATTTCACAGATCAAAAAATTGAGTGGATTTAATGCTATGGAGTAAAGGTCTACATTATTATGGAACAATTCATTATTTGGTGCAATTACTTATTTCATGCAATAGTACATGAATGTACTGTAATGTAAATTCTAACATTTGAAGTTTAAAAAATAATTTCCCTTGAATCCAGAATACATTTTAATTATTCATTTACTTTACTTTTTCTTTTATCAATAATAAAAAATAAATTTCTCTAAAAAAATAAAGTAATATAAAATTGATTTTATACATTTTATGCATGTATTTTAATTAGTATAAATGATCCTGACCCATATAGAAACTGTAACATCCCAGAGCCAGGCATGCCACCATTTTTTAAAACTATCCTTCCTGTTTTCCCTGACATTGTATTTTAATGGTCATATCCCCCATGCTCTGTAATTATGCACATAGGCTCCAAGACACCCAGGGGTTAAAGTTTAGGACCAAATGAAACTCTAGACAGCATATGTTATTTATAATAAGAAGACTAAAAATGGATGCTCATTCGCTCCAGCAATTAACTAGTCCCTTAATATAACCCATATGGTTATATTCCCTTGGAAATTTACTTACTGTTTCAGTAAATCGAGATACATGTTTTAATATTGCCGCACAATACATTTTCATGCATCTGACATTTAATAGTAGATATAAAACTTCTTTATTATCCCTTTTGAAAACATGTAATAAATATCAATTAGTTAACTTATTTAACAATACTGTCTAAAACAGTGTTTAAAGTTCTATGTATTAAAATATTATTATTTAATTTATTTGTTACAAAATAAACTAAAATACTCAAGGCATTTTAGTGGTATGAGTTCCAAATCTAACTTTAATATATTTACTTTCAAAATATGAACAGTTGTCAGAGAAAGCTGGGAAGTAATAAAAACTGTCTCTGAGTTCCTAAACCTCACCAAATAAATCAACTTGAAACATACTATTTCTGCACTTTTTCTGAGTAAAATTAAGGTAATTTGCTTTCGCTTAAAATTTTGCATACATAATTTCAATCTGCTTATTGTTTTTGTTTTTGTTTTTGTTTTTGTTTTTTTATTTAGCACTTTGCACAAGAAAATTAAGATACTGCTCAACTTTAAGAAGCATGTCAGCACAAGCAGCTGTTGGCTCTTAGGACTACACTACTATGCTAAGTTGATTTTTAATGCTGTAGCATTTTAGAATATAAACAATAATACTGTATCCTTGGTCTAAAAGTAACATTTAACTAATGTAAGACTTGCTCAGCTATATGTCAAAACAATGTGATCTGTTTATTAAAAAAAAAAAAGCAAAGTTGTAAAAATCTAAATAATATTAATATAATTTTTATTAAAGATGCAGGGAAAAATACAAATAAATATTTCTATGAGACACTTCAATGATAAGATAGAAACCAACAATAAACAAAAACATGTATTTAAAATTAAATGCTGCTAAATAACTCAACTCTTGATAAATAGAAACAAAACAATTTGTGTAAAATGAAATCTCAAAAGTGTTTAATTTTAAAGTGAATATACACAAATTTTTCGAGGCACTATTAAGGAATTTTATGATTTTGTATTAGATATCAGAGGCATCGTAACATTAACCTGCAAGATAATAGATACGTGCTATCCAATTTAGTTGTACTACATTGTGAAAACCACATTCAATTTTAGGCACCTTATTTCTAATGAAATATAAAAAGCCAGGCAGATTTCTGAAAAGACCAGCATTGATATTCAGGGATCTGGAGAGGGTATTTTTAATAAGATAATGTTCACAGCAGTCTTTCCTCACGGCTCTAGATCATGATTTGATGTGCGCTCCTCACGGATTCTATATAAGCACACAATATTTTGATTTAAAAAAAAAATTTGCAGAAGTTTGCTTCAAATAAGATTATTTTTACAAAGTCTTATAGCCAGAAGAATCAATAAGAATCACATTATCCAAAACCTTTATTTTAAAATGAGGTTTTGGGCCCAAAATTGTCATCCTAAACAAATTTTATTGAACCTGTTAGTGTCAGAGCCAACATTAAAACCCACATTCATGATAATAAAAAGCTTTTTTTAATTTGCCATATACTTCAGGTATCTCTAGTTAGTGTCATTTTACAAAATTAAAAGGATCATATTATTAACTTTTTAAAAATATTTTGGGCATCCTTATTATTAAAGCACATTGGCTTTGATATTAGACAAACCAATTCCAGTCCTTGTTCTCTAACCTACATGTTTGACCTTAGTCTAATTACTTAAGCTTTCACTTTCCTCTTTTATATAATAAAATGATTAACAATAACAGCTGTATATGGTCTCCTTGTATATCAGATGAGAAAACTGAAGTAATATACCTAACCCAGAACCTGGTACGTGGTACTGGTTTCATAATTGTTGATTATGATTATGAATTCTAGAGAAAAATCATAAATAGGTAGGTGAGAAGGATTCTTTGTACCTTCTAGAAATTCTCCTTAACAAAATAAGTACAAAGAAAGAAAGAGAGAGATTGACTTCAAATGAGTAAGGAGACAGGCAACCAATTTCTCAAGAGAAATCATCTAAGTCAGCCATCACTAGGATGACATTTTTAATGCTTAAGGAAAATAACTGTCAGTCTAGACTTCGACACCCAACAAAAATACTTTTAAAAAATAAAATTAAATGAATAATTTTTCTAACAAGCAAAAAATAACACAGCATTCATTACTAAACAAATAAAAGTTGGAGTGTAGAGTTCTTCTTCAGGTAAAAGAAAATGATCTAAAGGATGTTTGGTAATTCACTAAACAATAAAGTGCAATGGAATACTCAATTATTTGAGAAAATATAAATAAATATTAAGTGTTTAAAGTTATAATAATAATAATGTTTTATGTGATTTAAAATATTTAAAATTTAGATACGTTATAAGTATAATATAAATAGTGAAAGAGTAATAAAGAGGATTATGAACATTTTATGGACTGTGTCTATCAGGAAAGAACTATTCAAGGAAGCATTTTGCAATATCCACAGGAACCACTAAAAGAATAATAAAAGAATGCATAACTAGAAAACTAGTAGAGAGGTAAAAAAAAAAAAAAGAAAGAAAGAAATTAAAAGCAGAAGAAATTAGTGGAAAGCATTTAGTTAGAGAAGAGAGTTACACTCAACTGGAATAATGATTAAACATTAAATGTTATTGAACATAATAGATCAAGTAAAATGCAAAAAATATCAAACTGTATACAAGAGCAAAAGTCAAGTATACCTTTCCTGAAATACACACACTTGAAATATGAGACATAGAAAATTTGAAAATAATTATATGTAAAATATATAACATACAAATAATGATAAAAAAGCTGATATATTTATATTAAAAAACTAGAGAGCGTTAAAGCAAGATTTATTTCTATCCATGTAAAGAAAATAGCATAATGATATATGTTTATTCAATAGGAAATATTTGTATCCTAAATTTGTATATATATAAAAACATACTTCAGAATATTTAAACACTGACATATCATAAAGGATATGTAGGCAAAACTATAGTCCAAATGGAAATACTAGCAAAATTTTCTTAGTAAATGGTGAAGAAATTAGACAAAACTATGAGTAAAGCACTAGAAATTTCGAACAAAATGATTAACAAATATTTTAAATTGAGAGTTATAGAATACTTCACCCACATTCTGTGTAAGTGCACATGGAGTATTTTATAAATTAAACATTCATTAAACCATAAAGCAAGTACCAACAAGTTTCAAAGAGTAGACATTATTTAATGTTTTTTGGCTACAAAAGAATTAAGCTAGAAACCAATAAAAGTAGGTAGCTAGAAAAATCCAAGAACGCTTGAAAGTATAGCAATACACTTTCAAATAGTCTGTAAGTCAAAGCCAAAATAACAAAGAAAATTTTTATGCTAAACAATAATTTAAATACATTATATCAAAATGTGTTTTGAAGTTAAAGCTGTGTTTTGAAGAAATTTTTTCCCAAAAACACATACATTAGGAGACTGAAAATCAAGAATTTAAGTACTCATCTTAATGGACTAGAAAAAGAAAGACTGATAAAATAAAAACAGAAATTAATGACATCGGAAACAGAAAATGATAGAAAAATCAATAAAGCCAAAATTTGGTTCTATGAAAATATTAGAAAAAAATCCAAATTAACTGATTAATAAAAAAATTATAAATTATTAATATAAATGAAAAATAGACATCACTTCAGATCCTATAGATATCACAAAAATAGTACAGTATTGTTTATCAGCATTAAAAAAGTAATTTGAAATTTTTGATGAAATTTCAAAGATTATTAAAAAACACAATTTCATAAAATTGATACGTGAATTAGTAGAAAACCTGAAATCTCCTATATCTTCTAAAGAAATTAAATCTATAACTAGTGAGAAAGAAAGTTCTTGACTCAAACAACTTCTATTAAATACTCCTAATATTGCAGGACAATTTTCAGCAGTCTTAAATATTTTCATATAGTGGGAAATATGGGAAAATTCACAACTCATTTTATAAAACTAGCATACATTTAATAACAAAATTTGTATGGAAATAATATAATACTTGAACTATCTATATAACACACAAAAAAACTACTACCAAAGCATTAATTATGATTATAAATATAACATATAAAATAACAAAGCATGTATCTTCCTAATTTTGGCATAAGTAGATGTCTTAACCAAGATTTCTGCATGTTAAAAGACCCCATTAAAAGAGTGAAAAGGTAGTTCAGAGTTTGATGAAAGATATTATTAATACCAATTATCATCAACAGACTCATAGCGAGAACATAAACATTAAAACAATTTCACATATCTATAAGGCAGACCTCCATAAATTAAAAGAATAAAATGAAGGAAATTCTTTAACATGTAAAGGAGAATGTTTGAACAGTTAACAAGCTTAAGAAATGGTGTGTGTAAACTTATTGGTGATAGGGAAACCAAATTAAAACCACTGTGATTCAAATACACACTTGACAAAATGACTAAAATTAAAATAACTGGCATCACCTACAAATGGTGAATCTGCAAGCAAGCAATGAGAATGCCCATGAAATTCTGTGGGAGTGCCAATTGGTTTAACCATTTTGGAAAACTATTTGGCAGCATCTGCTAAAACAGAATGCCAGCAGTCCCTGTGAATCAGAAATTCTCATAATTACATGACATGACACACAACAGTGTTTATGCAGTATTATTCCTACTAACTATAGACTAAAAGCAACCAAAGTGTCTGGCAACATCAGAAGGGACTGATCTTAATATAGTCATAAAATAGAATTATATTCATCAAAGAAAGTATCACGACCACAAAAACATGTTTGCATCACAAACTTAATATTAAGAGAGGAAAGACAGACACACACACAAATGCAAATAGTATAGTTCCATTTGTGTGTGTGTGTGTGTGTGTGTGTGTGTGTGTGTAAGTAGTAAAACAGGTACAATCTCTGAACAGAATTCAGAGTAGTAATTCTTTAGAAAGCAATATCGGGTAAGGGGTGCTGCTAAGTGCAGGCATTGTTCTAGTTTTTTATGTGAGTTGGGTTACCAATCGAGTGTACACATTGAATGAAATTCTAGCACTTTACATTTTATAATATATTCATTTTTTTTATATGTGGAATACATTTCAGCAGAAAAGTGTAAACTATGTGAATGAAAGCTTAGATTTTTCTCCAGATTCTTGGTTCCTAAAAAGTTGGTCATTTTTTGGCCTTTTGATATCTCACTTCTTGTTAGTTTATAGTTTTGAGTCTTTCTCTACCAACTTTTTATCATGAACTTAAAATATCTGTTCAAAGACTACTGCCAAAAAAATTTCTGCTCATAATATTCTACTGAAAACATGACTCTTTTCATTTGCACTGAAGAACACATCTCCCATCTCATCTGCTCAAAAGCTTTTTAAAAATGTTTTTCCAAGAAACTCATGACTAACATCATTATTTTGATGTGAAAACTGCTAACATCTGCGGCCTAGGGAAAAATTGTAAAACATGGTGTTGAAAGAAACTTCCGTGTATGGCACAAGTTCTGTATTATTCAATGCTTGTACTTAGAAAGAATCTGTTCTAATTATTTTTTCCAACTTTGCCAGAAAAGGGGAGAAAAAAGAAAGCATTAACCTTGTTTATTGATAGTTCACTTTTGTCAGTGATGACAACTGACTTTAAGAAATTGATATTGGTTTTATTTGGTATTACTTACCACTTATTACTTTTTTTACTAAAGCCAGCCTCACATCAGTCAGAAAACTGTGTTGTCATAAATTGGGTAGAGTGTTTGCATTCATGTGTGTCCATGCTTCAGAAATTTCATTTTATTGTTTTTTTGTATGTGCTTATTCTATGCTATTTTATAAAAATTGTAATGTATATGGTGTTTTTTTATTTTTAAAACATTTTTAAGAAATAATTATCTCTTTCAAGGTCCATTTGATGTCACTTTTTAATTATGTGTTGGGATTTGAGGGTAGTATTTTATAATTAGAGGTACTTTATATTATTGAATCTTATGAATGAATTTCATTTCATTGTACTCTACAGATAGCATAAACATTACAATTTAGTTCAATGAACCAACCTATCATAGCATAAGCTATATAAGCATTTTTCATGAACAGTTCAGCAACTAGACACTATTGAAATTCCAATGCCATTTCTGTTTACCAGGAACTATGGTTACACAAAAATAACTTAAAGTTTACCTAAATTATTTACAGCTGTTAAAAAAACCATCTATCAGATGCATTGAAAGAAATTTATTCATGATTTGAAATATTATCAGGTAAACCATGTTTCTCTCTCTGTTAAATAGGGATATTTCATAAAATTTATGGGTCTAAAATAGCATGTCGTTTGACTGAACAGAGATGAATTTAATAAACTAGAATAGCATTATATTATAGAAAATAGTGAGAAGTCTCTATATTGGAATTGTGCTGAAGAAAGCTGAGAAGAAATAACTTGCCAGAGAATTTTGTGAGGCTAACTTCTATCGTACACCATTAAAGAAATAAAATTATAGCAATGGGGACAGAGAGAGAAATGATGATTGTTCATACTGAAGAGTTAGAATAGGCAACACTTATTCATTTGGATGTGTATGGTGTAGAGAGACAAAAGTCGTGGGTGTCTACAGGCTCAAAGAGCTAACTACAAGGTGGAGACGTGCTGATAATGTTCATAAAGAAAGGAAAATTACAACGAAGAGAATAATGGAAGGAAAGTATAAGATTATTTTGGACATGCTGAGATTCAGATACAGGTGGTGATGTTCAGGAGATAGTGGTCGTAGTTTCTAGAGTTCAATAAAACAATCTGCACTAGAGATAATAATTTAGGTGTTTCCCAAACATTTGCAACTGTTGATTTCATTGACATTAAGTCTTTTTCAGATAAAGCAGGTAGAAATGAAAGAGTTTTAGAACGTTTGTGAACATTAAATTTTAAGGAATGTAAAGCAAAAAAGAAAACTTATAAAGGGTGTAAGAGAAAACATGAAAAGAAAACGCAATGGTGACTAGTATTCAGGGAAGGAAAGAGTTTCAGGTCAAAAAAAAAACAAATAAAATCATTCTTAAACTATGTTAATAAGATATAAGAGAAAATGTCTCCATTAAATTTGGCCATAATCAGTTATGTGTGAACTTAATGGGCCAATTTTACTACTGTGGAAATCATGGAAGCCAGATCCCTATGGGACAACAAAATATAGTGAAAATTTGGAAGTAACACATATAAATTACGTGTTTCAAAACATGACAGGGAAAGAAAGACATAACATAAGTAGCGGAAAAATCAGAATACTCTGGACTGTGCTGCAATAACAAATGGTCCTATATCTCACTGCTTAAAACACCAAAAGTTTTACAACAACATGGATATTATGGTAAGTAAAATAAGTCAGAGGGACAAAGACAAATACCATATCATCTTACTTATCTGTAGAATCTAAAGAAAAAGAAAAACATAAATAATAATAATAAGCAAATACACAAACAAACAAATGCAATGTGTGATCCAACTGGATCTTGGTTTCAAAAAAGTACTAAAGAACACTTTGGGGGAACATAGAGGGAAAAAAAGAACAAAATAAATGAACAAACAGAACAAAAACAGACTCATAAAACAGAGAACAAATTGGTGGTTGCCAGATGAGAGAGGGATTGGGAGACAGGGTGAAAAAGTGAAGGGATTAAGTACCAATTCGTAGTTACAAAATAATTATGGGGATGTAAAGTATAGCACAGGGAATACAGTCAATAATATTGTAATAACTATGTATGGTATCAGATAAGTACTAAACTAATTGGGGGTATTGCTTCATAAATTACATAAATGTCTAACCACTATGCTGTACAAATGAAACTAATATAAATAGTATTGAATATCAACTGTAATTAAATATTTTTTAAATTAATTAAAGGAAAAAAATGTTTTTTTCTTGCTTAGGCTTCACGCCCCTCTCAGGTCAGCAGAGGATTTCAATCCACATTATACTCACTCAGAATCTAAGCTAGTGAAACTCTTAAAATTCAGAGTTATTATGGCAGGGAGGAAAAAGAGACAGAAAATTGTGCACTGAGTCTTGCAGATTTCTGCCCACATATCATAACTCAAGTCCCAAAGTCATGTGTTCACGTCTGCAGTCAAGTGGTCAAAGTACAATTTACTTTTTTTTATAATGAACAAGATTCTAAAAAATTTAGAGTTTTCATAACTAAACTTCTGAAAGTTTACTACTGCTTCTGTTCTAGTCACCAAATATTCTGTTTACTCTTCTTCCTGAATACAGAGCTTATTTATCTCAACCGTCAATTCCATTCAACTATAGCATCAAAGCTAAAAGTTCCATTTTTCTCAGTGAAAAGATCTTTCTCTTAGAATGATGGATAAGAGATTTCAGATAAACCATGGCTGTGGCTATTCTTGTTTTGTAGATCCATGAATGAAGACACGTTATCTGCCCCTACAAACACAACCCAGTAAATATTACCTGGATAATTGCAATAAAAGCTCCTTTTTGGAAAACATAAGAATGCAACACATATCAGAAACCAATTATCCTTTTCCACTATCTTCCTTTGCTGCAACTGAAATGGAGACCAAGGGATATGCTCTCGTTGGTTGCTGCACATAGTTTTCTGTCCATAGATAGCTGGAACCAAGAGTCATTTCAAGTTGCAAACAGCAATAATCTCTTATGGTCCAAGTTGTTTTTTAGTTTGTTTGTTTGTTTTTTTAATTGAAAGTACTTTTTTAAAAAAAACATATTTAGATTCTTATCAACTTAATTCTTGACAGCATGATTTTTCTACAACAGTATGCACAAGTACATTTACTTTCAAGACATACATTTCATATACATACTATATATTCCTCACTCTTGCTCTCTCTCAATATTTTAACTTAACAAATACCTGAAGTTTATCAGGCTTGGCAGGTGCACACCCTAAGTCTCTGTTCCCTGAGGCATTTTAATGATTTGAAATATTTACTAGATATCATAATTTTAATTTGGATTTTTTTTCTGATGCACATTAATTAATCTGGGTGGTTTTAAGTATGACTGTTATGGTCATTTCTTTCCTTAATTTGATTTTTGCTCTAAAGTAGGTCAATTGATTGAAAATGGTCCACTTTTTTTTTTAACCTGCAAGGCTTAGTTTAAAGCTACATTTATTTCTTCCTCTAAAGATTTTTTCCCCCTATTGTTTAGGGTTTAAAAACAGTCACCTTTTTAATGTCCAAGGCTCCAAATTTCTTTGGAAAATTGTTTATTTCCTTTTATTCTTGAATGCTGGACAATTAATTTTGAGATCTTATTTTTCTTGTAATACCTTGCTAAATATACTAAATACACTAGTTATTTCCTTCTGGTTTTTTATCTTTTAACACTTCACATCCACTAGGTACATGCCTATAACTATCATTATTTAACCAAAAGATTTGCTACTGTATAAAATATATTACTATTGTCTTTGCTGTAAATAACAGTTTTCATTTTAATGACCATATGGGCAGTGAGACATTATCTTATATTTTAGGTTTTTACTACGCTATCACACAAATTCTAGGAAACAATTTCAATACTGAGAGGTTATGCTTTGGTAAAACACAAACCTCAAATTTTACAGCTTAAAAGTAAAGGTTTATTACTTACTCATACTACATTATTTTCATCTCAAGTCAACATAGACATCTACTTCACATTTTCTCAGTATGAGAAAATGAGGAACCTTGAGTCATCTCACATAGGATTGTGCTAAAAAGTAAGGTATATCATACTTTATTGACAATCCCATCACATTCTTAGAAGGAGAAGAATCTTAATATAAGTAAGCTGCCTTATTGGCTAACATAGGCAATATCTAGAGATGTAAGTGAAACTAAAGTATTATTTTTACTTTTACTTTTAAGGTACGAGTGATTGAATATGTTTATTTGCTGAGGATAAATACCCAAAAGATAAATCAGGAACATAGGAAAAAGTGGTGATCATTGTTGGAGCATTGTTGCTGAAGATGCTAAAAAAGATCGAGTCTGTAAAGTCATTATCCTTAAAAAGGAAATGGATATTTTTTTCTGTCCTTTGAAAAATAAGAGAAAGAAGTCATTTGGGCAAAGATAAAAGATTAATTGAAGGAAGGGAAAATCATACCTGAGCATCAAAACTTTCTCAAGGACACTGAAAGTTAATGCAAAAATACAGAGTGCATATAATATATTCAAAATGTCTTCTGCAGTCTAGGTTAATACAAATATATACAATAAGAGAAAATTTTACCTGAAATAGTTTCTATTTTTTAGTACATGCAGGTATTTCTTCTTAGAGCTAAAACTTAGAAGATAAAAATACATACAGATTGGACTTAGCCAAAGAAGACCCATATTCAGCAGAGTCCATTTATAAAAAGTTTCTCACTTCCTTCGTAGTCTCCCTAAGAAAGATACAACTACAATAATTCTAATCTGTATAGTAAATAAAGGAAACTAGAAAATGGTAAATAAAAGAGAAAATAAAGTTTGCATGTGAGCAGAAGAATTTGAGTAATTCTCCACCATCATGAAAATGGGGCTTATGAAAAATTTTATAAATCAACAGAGAGCAGCAAAAATGTCATAGTTTTCCTTTTTATTATCAATTCTTATTTTAGATGCTAAGTATCTTTTATTTCCTAAGTACTTTCCACTTAGTTCTCATTTCAGTGAGGTAGATGATAAGCTAGAATCACTTTTAAAGAATAACAGCATATAAACTTTTTATAAGATTAGCAAGATCTAAATGATAATTGTAAAAAGCAAACTTAAAAATAACTTCATTAAGTTTTTGCATTTAGTATTTACGGCTTCACTTTTTGCAATAAGTATTTTTAATTGCTTCACATGGGAGTCTGGTAAGATACTGACCCTCTGTCTATAATTTATACTATAGAAGGAGGACAAGATATACACTTACATACTTTATCACCTGCACCTCTAATGTAGAATATAGATATATAATTATATCTCTTACATGTGCTTACATGTCTAGAGTAGCAACAATCTAACATACCTCTCTGTTTCATTTCCCACCTCCTGCAACTAAGTCATCCAAGAATATCATGGAAAAGAAGAAGGAAAGAAGAAGGAACAAAGGAAAAAAAGGGAAGGAAGGAAGAAAGGAAGGAAGGAAGGAAAAGAAGGAGGGAGTGAGGGAGGGAGGAAGGAAGGGAAAGAAAGAAGTAACATGAATTCTGGATACAGGGTGTCATGAACTGAGTCGTCTACCTGAAAATTCATATGTTGCAGCCATAACATTCAATATAATTGTATTTGGAGTTAGGGCTATTAGGAGGTAATTAAAGTTAAATGGGGTTATAAACCAGGCTCCTAATCAAATTAATCAAATTGGATTGGTGGCCTTACAAGAAAAAAAAGGAAAAAAAAATATATCTGGCTCTAGGAGCATCCAGCAAGAAGGTAAGCATCTGCACACCAGAAAGAGGGCTTTCACCTGAACCTTACCATTCTGGCATCTGATCCCGCATTTCCAGTCTCCTGAACTGTGGGAAACTAATTGCCATTGTTTAAGCCACACAGTCTATGGTATTTTATTATGGCACTCAAACAGATAAAAACACAAGGGACAGAAACAAAAACTGAAACAAAGTTTGAGAATTTGATAGAATTGGGAATAATTACTAAAATAATTTGTAAAACAAAAAGATGAAATGACTCTAACTGGTTTTTGTTCCTGTATAAGGTCCGAATTAGTTTCTACTTCTGCAGAAGTGCATCGATTGATAAACTTCAGTTGACTGAATCAACACCAGGGCTCAATTACAGTTGTGCCTGGGGATCACAGTGAATTTAAACAACATGGCACCTACAGCCTTAAAGGAAAAACAGGTATACCTCACTTTAACCATCAGAACTACACTTTACCTAAACTCCCAGCAGTCACAGACTTATTGCCCTAAAATACTGCATAGTGGTCATGAAAGGCTGACCCAACAAATACAATGCAATTAAATTAAGTCTTAGGTACTTACACATTTATCTGACAAAATGAAATCCTATGGGCTCCCTTTGCCTCGATGATTTAAAATAGTTAATATTATCCAGTATAAATTAGAACAAAGCTTTAAAAAATTGAAACCTGTTATATGAGACCTATTTAGAGAATGAGTGATTACCTCCACTGCTTCTCCATTTAACATTTCAACTTGAATTGTTCTTAAACTTGGAAAAAATGACTCATATCTCATTCTGGATGGCTGCTACCTTAGTGCTGGGCTCCTACCTATTAAGGCCTCATACTTAATATTATTGAAATTACTGATTCCATCTAATCAGCAACTGATAAATATATTCCTATTATAGATTTAGCTAATTTGTTTTGTTGAATACCTACATCAACAGTCGCATGGCTGTCATTTGCCTTCACCTTTGAAGGGATATTCTACACCATTGCCAGGCTGCCCCTTGAGTAACTCGACAGACAAGCATTGCACAGGTATGACATCACACAATAACCTCATCCAATGAGATTCATTGGATATACTTAATCAGGATATACAAATAGCTATAAGGGAACTCACGAAGAGAGGTATGCCAGTGCCAATACATAGTGCAAGGCTATGTCATCTTAGTTAACTTCCTGAAAATTATTTGGTACACCAAAGAATACTTTATTCCTCATACTGTCAAGAAACAGCTACTGACCCTCTCAGCTCTTACAACTTCTCTCAGGTTTCCAAATATAACATATTCTTCATTTACAAATTTTACTTAAACCTACATATCATATATTTGCAAACTGGCTCATTTTAAATGGGCCCCTTTCCAACAAAACACTCTAGAATTTGTCCAGATAATAATACAATGAGTATTTCCATTGGTGCCCCGCCCCCCTGTCAAATTTCTTCATTGTAGAGGTTTTAACAACCTTCTTTCATACCTCCTGAATTTTCTGGACCATCTATGATGCTCATAAGTGGTCCTTAGGTTTCTGACACATGAAACTTCTCTACTCAGACTCACATTATAATGCCATTAGAGTGAGAATTGCTGGCTGCACACTGGGCTCTCCTGGAAAGAGAGACTCTCAGGACCTGTGACTCTCCAAAGCCAGTTGGTCATCATACCTTGGGGCATGAATGCAGTCCCTGCAAGCTTAGCACAGCCATCCAGGCCTCTTTGCTACAAGATAAAACCAAATGAAGCTTTCAGTATGTCCTACCCGCAGTGAGGAGGCTTCAATCCCTTGCCAGATATCACACACTGGAGGTGACCATCCCTCTCCCAGTACCTTTGGCTCCTGGGAGTCTCAGGATCAACAGAGTGAATAACATAATCACCACCATCACATGTGTTGGGGATCAGTGGAATGTTGCTTCTTTTCATCCCTTATTCAGGACGCTCTCATGAAGGATAGGACTTAAGGTTCAGCATAATTTAATAAATTTCATGTAGCCATCTGAGTACTGGATGCCCCGGCCAACAATCTTCCTCATCTGCACATTTTTGGAGACTCTCAAGCCAATGCAAATGGTCTGGCTGATATATCCAGCCAATGGCAGCAATATCGTTAATACTCAAGATTGCCTCTTTGGAATAAAAAAACTCTTTGTGTATCTCTGACTTCATGGTTACCCAAAATATAAGATCAAAGTCATACATGTCTCATACCTACAAGAGCCATTAGGTGAGGCTTCGTCAAGACACTCTATCCATTTCAGAGTCCCAGATATCATTTATAGTGACCAAGGCAGCGATTTCATTTCTCCAAATGAGAATACACAGTGTTAGGCTCTTGCACAAAATATTTGACAGAATGTTCACCTCTCCAATAGTCTCAGGCTGTTGACCTCATAAAGCACCATAATGATTTAATTAAGAAGCTTCAAATTCAATTTCATAAAAATGGTAAATTCCAGTCACCAAATATCAGAAGTGAAATGGAGGAAAATGTTTGACTGAATTTGTGACATTTGTTTGTTGACAACTTTTAAGCCTCACTCCTACCTTTCCCCTTTCACTCCACATTTAAGAAAGTTGATATGAGTTCCTGATGCTCTTTCCTTCAGCCTTGCTGTAAGGTTCAAGCTGCACAAGCTTCTTCCCCTGTATGGGAACCCTCTCCCTGACCCAGTGTCCTGAATGAAATAAAAACCTCTAGCCAGTCTTTTTTCCCTGAGAATCCAAGCCATTTTTAAACCTGATTTGGAGCTGACCTGCTCTTCTCAGAAAATTTCATTATGTGACCAAAAAATCTTTTCATACCCTTCTGTGTGTGTGTGTGGCATTATCAACGTCAAAATCAACCAGTTTTAGGTGGAGCTTCATCTTGTTTCTGAAGAACGGTCACAACAGATAGACGACAGATGACAGATAGATGACGGATGAGTAGATGGATGGATGGATGAATGGATGGATGGATGGATAGATATAGATAACAGATAGAGACAAAAGTCAAAGCAAACCCACAGTCCTTGAAAGGTGATGAGGATATCTCACCCCGATTTTCATACCTTTTATTATAGAATTTAGAAAATATGATGTATTAGTTTACTATAGAGCTGTACTTCTCAATTCTAATGAGCATAGAAACCACCTAGGAATCTTATTAAAATGCAGATTTTGGTTCAGTAGAGGTAAAGTGGGGCCTAAGATTTGTCATATCTAACAAGCTTTCATTAGGTTTCCCATCCTGGATTAAGGTGCATGGTATTACAATTCGTGGCCCCCACCACCATCACATACACTAACAGAGGGATAAATCTCCTAATAAAGTTGGGAATATTAGCCAAGGGTTAAAAAAATGGGGAGGACTGAGAATAGATTCTGTGCACAAATACCCAACATTTCTTCTACTTGGAGAGTGAGTATATTCAGCTGAGTAATGCCTTGATGAACTACCACTGTGAAAAACCAGACCATAATAAACAGACTCCCCAATGTAACAGAGTTTGTCGTTACTGTTACACCACAAAGTCAAGCCAAGAAATAAATGTCTGCAAACTGAGAGCACAATTTTGTGGGTGATTGGTGTTTGTCAGCTTTAGTCTCTTTTTCTTGGTGACCTTTCCTTACAAACTTCAGTTCCTCTTTGCTTCAGCCTGTGTTTCTTGTCAAACTTCAATATCTGAAAGTCAGTAGGACCTTCTTGAAAATGATCGCAGACATACATACAAGAAAGCATGTAAATATGGAATCTATTTTAATTTTCAACTTTATATGCAACTGCAATACAAATCATACGATTTTACTGATATTCTCATAACTTCCTTCTACTGTTAACACATGTGGATTTTTTATTAATGTTTATTTTTATGCCATTCATCACATTATCTCCTCTGCTGTTGCCATTGTCGGTGTTTTCATTATTGTTTGTTTAAGTTCACCAGTTCGATTCACAGTAGGAACAAGTTGTCTCTTCCTAGACCAGGTTTTTGCTCTCTGCTGTGCACAGATTGGGAATGTAGAATGTTTAATAAAGTTTCTTCATGTTTACTTTTACTGTTTGCCCAATGATGAGACTTCATTATAGCAATTCCTTTACCCACCTTAAATCCTGTCATCCTGCACAGCTCAGATGCTTGTTGGAACACACGACTTTCGCCAATTGTCACAAACTTCAAATTAGATGGTCTGTTTATCAAAGTCACTGGGTCATTGCTAATTATTGTTCCCGTTTCTGGCTATTTGCATTATTCATTCTTATGGAGTTCTTCATACATATACTTGTAAGTATAAGTTTCTGAGATTGTCCTAAACACACATCTGATATTAAGTAAACATTACTTTGATTTAATTCATTGACTTCTGCTTTCTGACTTAAACATTTTCATCTCTCTGCTGCATGAAAATCAGGGCTATTAATTCATTCTGACTTGAAGACATAACTGCATGTGGAAATACTGGGCTGCTTATTGTCATTCAGACATGGCTAAGTGCTGTAACTGTTACATACACACCCATTTTTTTCTCATGTACGCATTACGAAGGATACTGGTGATTCTTATACTTTCCTTCAAGAGAAATTTCTTTGATGTAATATTAACATAAGGGAGATTCAGTATCTTCATTAATCTCATCTAAAACTAAAAACTGAATTACCCATCTCTGGCTATTTTTCCTCGATGTTATTACTAGGCCATTAGAACTCATGCTATAGAATACAAAGACTTAAGTCGTCAATTTTATCTTTGTTTCCTTCACCTATTTTTATTCCTAGCACTTAATTTCTTTCTGCTCCATTTCAAAAGCCTATTTAATGTTAAAACCAATAGTGACCACTATCAGTGAAGCCAGAGAGAGTACTGAGAAGTAGCTCGATAATAGAAGTTGGTTACATGACCTCATCTCTCCATGCTGATGACAAATGATCATAGAGTTTTGTTTTCTATATGTCTTCAGAGAAGGGGTAATATAATAGAAGTATGTTTGTGAGGAAAAATCTGCCTTTAAGGCACTGTCCTTGGAATAATACTCTTCTCTAATGAAAAAGAAGTCTGTATGTTCATATTAGAAAGAGAATTCATATAGTAACTTGAATTTTCCCATTATATGCATATCTAGAAATATAGTAAAGCTAATTCATGACTATGGCTCTAAAATGAGGCCTCAGACATAATCAAACGTGTTGGCAAGTTTTTGGAATCCATCATTCACTGTTCTTCCTATCTGAATTCTAACTGTTGGCAAATTCAAATACAGACCCAAATGATAATCAAAATATCAGGGTAATTAATAGCATCAAGTAAACAGTCAATATGTGGAGCTCCCTAAAAAGTTCTGGATGGAAGAACATTGCTTAGTCTTCTATCTCTCACACTACACTGAATTCATTCAGGAATCTAAGGGTCAACCTCATTTAACTTACCCATGTGAAACAGAAAAAGGTTAATTCTCTGAAAAAAAAAAATCTTATCTAGTATGCCTTTTGTAGGAAAATAAGAATCTTAAAAATTCATAGTCCTTATATGGTTTCAAGATGGTTCAGTGGAAAATAAGAGCTAAAGTCATGAGTTAAAACCAATATACATCTTGCCAATGCATGAATATTGTCCTTTCACCCATAAACACAGAATAGAGAAATATGGCCAATTTTTCAATAATTAGGGGAAAAAATCATTATTTCTTTGGTGTCCTAGGAAAAGAGAGATAGGTTAAATGTTGGAAAAAATTTCCATTCTCTTTTTACTAAGGGAGAAAAACCAGTGGAGAAATAAAAAGGGTCGTCCTCACCAACATCTTTTTTTCTAAATCTAAAGGTGCAGCTCAAAGCTTTTTTTTCTTTTTTAACTTTTCTATCACAAAGTTTTCCTTGAAACTACATAATGCTCACTATGCTTAAGTTACTGGTCTAGATGATGTGGATATAGCAGCGAATGAAACACAAATACCTGTCTTCTCGGAACTTACATTTTATATCAATCATTAGCATGAGACTTTTTTTGTCTTTCAAAATTATAGGGCTACAGATAAGGAGCAACTAAAGGCCATAAAATTAGAAATGATCTAATATAACTTTCTAATTTAAAATACAAAGAAATTAGGTCATAAAGCACTAGTTGAGTGTTTCCTTTTCATCTATTTGTTTTTGATTGTTATTTATTCTGAAAGTCTGGCAACCTCAAGGGCAGTTGTCTTATGTCTTTATTCTGCAGAATCCTCACAACAGCCCGTGACAGCTTAAAATGTACTAATTATGCTGATGTAAGAGTGATATGAACCAGCTTTCCTATCCAAATGAAATTATCACTCAGGTGATGTCATTGTTGTCTGTTCTTGGACCACACTCCACGAACTAGCAGGCTTTAAAGTATAAATGAAGGCCTCGATCTTTCATAAGGTAAGAGATATTGTGAGATAAAGAGAGAGGAAAATGATGACTACAGATGAAATCTGGACCACAGGTTTGATAATGGGAAAATAAAGAAACTATAATTATGTCTTCTGTTTTGTCAGTACATGAGAGAAAAACTATCTGTGAGAAGAGAGAGATGGGGAGGATAGATTTAAGATTGAGGTGGGTGGGGAACACAGTATATTTTCTAGGCAGAGTATGTTTCCATTTGGAGGTACAGCCAGTTAACCTCATTAATTCGATTTGGTGCATCGGTTTTCTTACCTTGAGGAATGGCGAAGCAGGTTCTTAGTTTAAACGAGGGTTGAATTTTGCCAAGTGTGTATGATACAGGAAGAAAAAGAATAGTGAGGGGATAGTGTTTGGATAGAAATAAATAATAATAATGAATCATGAAATCCAAGCTGCATAAGGAAGCAAATGAAGACAAGCTTTGAGACAGTAAAAGAAGGTGAACTACAGGGTTCTCAGGCAGTCGAAGAACTGTAAGAGTGAAAGTACTATGGAAATAGAGAAGTATAAATAAAAGTTTGGGGCAAAGACCATATGTTTTGCTTTGTTTGTACATCTATTGCTTGAGATATAGTGCCAAGAATTTAGAAGATTATTTTTTTAAATGTTGCATTTCAATTAATCAATAAGAAAATTTATTTACATTAAAGGTTGATTACTATAAATTCTGAATCACACATATATTGTTATTATTATCAATAAATTGTGGATATGCACTACTATTTTACTAAAAATTAGCTAATTCACGATAATGCTCTCTTATAGGAATAGTTAATAGTTTATAAGTGTCTGCTTTTTGGGATCCCTGACTTTTTCAATACATCATCTTATAGCAGTCTAGACATCTGCTAATAAATATTTACCAAGTGCCTAATAATCCATGACAGATATAGTTGTTGGCACTAGCATTATTAGATTTTATTTCCATATGAAAACAGAAAACCACAGTATTTTAAGTTTTGATTGAAGTGCATACGTTATATGTTCTTTAACATTCCACGCTGTAGCCACTTGAGGGCTACAATTGTTTCTTAGGATATTAATAGGATTTCTATAGCTCATGCAGTTCATGCAATTATGCATTGTATGTCTATGAATAATTCTTTAAAAATATATTACTTGCGCATTTTATATACACCATATTTTGCTATTAGAGACAAATGTATTACCATTAAAGAGCTCTAAGTAAAATAATAATATGGTCTTCTTTCTTCTTCATAGCCTTGTAGCAACACACAACTTTCTTTAAAGTATTTGTCTATAGTCCTGTTTGTCCTTTCTGTGTTTCAACTGCAGAGTTTGCCTTATAGCCTCTGTGCTGGACAGAAGCTACATACATTCAAATCAATTCATTTGGATAGGAAACTTGCTAAAAGAGTAACAATGTGGTCAAAAATCGACCAAATGGGTCTGAGCGAAAATGAGAGTATTCTTTGATAATGATATATAAACCAGGACTTAGTTGCCGCATTATTTGTAATGACAAAAAAAAAAAAATGATAGAGAGAGTAAGACAGGAAAGAGGAAGGAAGGAAGGAAGGAAAGAAGGAAGGAAGGAAGGAAGGAAGGAAGGAAGGAAGGAAGGAAGGAAGGAAGGAAGGAAGGAAGGAAGCCACTGAAGTGTTCATTTATAAAGGACTATTTGAATTTAA
Organism: Rousettus aegyptiacus; assembly: GCF_014176215.1. Classification (NCBI taxonomy): domain Eukaryota; kingdom Metazoa; phylum Chordata; class Mammalia; order Chiroptera; family Pteropodidae; genus Rousettus; species Rousettus aegyptiacus. Next base: position 17,259,473 of record NW_023416285.1, read on the forward strand.
AAAAATGTATGTTCAAAATAGGTAATACTGTTTGAATTTAAAAATAATTAGGAAGAATATATGAGTATATGAGTATATGAAAGAGCATATGAAATAATGCCTATGATAGACCATTAATTGGTGAAAAACATGACATAAAATAATAAGTATGGTATGATCAAATTTTGGTGGGGCACAGTTGTAATAATGGTGGACAAAGAGGGAAGGAGAAGTCATTCTATCTGTTACTGATTGCATCAATCAATCGGTAAATATAACTTTCTGAGTGCCTGGCACTGATGTTTAGAATGCATGCATTGTTATCAGTGAACAATTTAGACTAAAAAAGCAAAGAAACAAATATGCAAAAATACCTTCCCAACCCTGTTTCTTTGGAATCTATTGTGATTTTTATTTTACACACGATTGTATTATGTACATACATTACTTATATAAAGCACATGACCAAATTGGTCCACAGCACCTAAATATGTAATTCAATCACATTGAAGAGCCCTACTCACCTCATAGCTATGTGCCTAACACTTTGGCAGGGATGACAAGGTATCTCCTGGCAAAGAACGGTCATTGAACTTTTTTTCATTTGCTTGGATTGGAGTCCTAAACAAATGATTCAAGAAATAATTCCAGTATCATTTTAGACAAAAATGTATCTTTGATTAAGTTACATTTAGTTGATCTCAGAGAAACTTTGGTTTGTAGATTTTATTTTCTCAGATGGAACACAAATGATACACACTTTGCAGTAGAAAAAGAATTTAAGTGAAAAGGCTGAACCAATTATCTGTGCTTTATCTCTTTTGCTTTAAAAAATATCAACAGATAAGAACATACTTTTCTCAGTAATGAAGTCAAACCTGCCTAGTAAAACTTAATTAATATGCCATGCTTAGTAATATAACTGTGATCTGTTACACTCCAGTGGTAATACAGCAATCAAGGGTTAACATGGTTAATTATTTGAGAAACTAGATATTGAAGTTATTGTGATCAAATGCCAAACTGATTTTTTAGGACGTATGTAAGAGTGGGTTAATGTGTTTCATACAAAAGTAGATGAAATCATTTCAGAAAGAATGCTTTTAAAAATGTTTTTCTAAAACTTCTAAAAGAAGTAAAAGCTTATCAGGCACAGCCTTAAATTGTAGATATAGAGGAATTTGATATTTCCTGGGGAATTCTACCCAGTATTAATTCTGTGCTTCTCTTTGAATGATCCAAAGCATTTTATAGTAGTCAAATATTATTTAAATTTAATATACCCTAAAAACCTTTTATCCTATTGATAAGAAAAATGATAAGTGTAAAAGTAAAGGATGAAAATTTAGGTTTATGATTTAAAAACAAAAGAAATTTACAAAATATAAAATGCATATATTTGAAATCAGACTAAGATTGGAATTCAGACTCTCACTATTCTAATGGTTATGTGACTTTACTCGTATCTTTTAATCAGCCTCAGTTTCCTCTCATCAGTAATATAAGAATACAGTACATGAGGTTAAATATATAAGGTATTTAGGGGGAAATTTGAAATACAGTAATAAAAATTACTAATGAGTATAGACTGATGATTTGTCCCAGGAAACGTCTTAAGGATTTTACATGTATCTCTTCTGTAGTAAGTGTAATTATGACTTTTATTTACAGATGAGGACACTCAGAACAGAGAGGTTAAATACACTGACCAAGGTGATACAGCTAAGAAATAGAAGAACCATATCTGATTTTATGTTAAATCATCTCTCTTTTTAAGAACTCAGTGATCAGTAGCTGTTATCATTGTCATTGTTAAACTAAAAATCTATACATTTCATGAACTAGAGTTATAATATTAAAAATTGATTTCTGATTTCTTTTTTCAGATGGCATAATCCTGGGTATATATAAATCCCAAATACAGACTGATATTTTTTTTCCTAACACAAAAACCAATACTTGGCAGTTATTTGTGAAATCTGTGCAAGACAAGTTCGGAGGAAGAGAAAAAGAAGTAGATGTTAATAATGTCTTTGAATGCCTTTGTTTTGCAAATCCTTCAAATTCACTACCATCTTCTATTTATGGAATGCAAACATTTTCATATCTTTCAAAATGCCATTTTAATTAACATTACTCACATATTTTTTTATTCAGCACGAAGAACAATTTTCCCAATTCTAGTGTTTGGATCCATAAAGACCATTAATTAGCTACCATACATCCTTCTCTATTTTTTCCTTCTTTTATTTTTAGTACTATTTTTTAATTTATTTTTTAATTACAGTTGACATACAATATTATATTAGGTCCATAATTCCTCTTCTCTCCTTTTCTTCAATTTCCAGTATAAGTGAATTTAATTAACTTCATGCCATCCCTTTGATTCCTTTCCAATTTTTTTTTTTCCAGCTATCACTATTTGTTGTGTCCCAGAATGGACACTGAACAATGAAAAAGAATACCCTTGATGCAGAATCAGGGAATCATTTCAAGAAGCAAAATTAATTGAATTATTAAAGGATAAAGTCTTCTCTAAACCATAAATATACTCATTTCCATCTTCAATCTCCTCCATACTATATCTTGCTCCACAGTTTTAACATTCAGTCTTCATTTATATGTGTACTTATTCAGTTATACATTACTCAGAGCACATAGGTACTATTTAGTATATATCTAGCACTGTTTTGGTTCTGGAGTCAAACACAAGTAACAAGTAGTTTTCGACCTTGAGGGACTTAAAACTGAAAGAGAAGATGGGCAAAATCTTATGTTTTGTTTGATGACATGTAAAAAATTCCATGCTCCTCATCTTTAATACCCCTAGGGAGTTAATATGATCTTGTTTTCTAATTGCAAATGTTAAATGCTAAATAAAGTAGGAGATAAACAAACATCAATGAGAAAAAAATTACTTTCATAGAAGTACAGATGGAATCCATTCTGTTCTTTTTGACCCTCTCTCATAGGGTAGTTCATAGTACTATTGCTATATTGTCAATAACATGTCTGTTGTTCTATTAAATTAAATTTTATGACTATTTTTTTTGACAATTTACCTCTTTGATAGATTCTACTTAACCAAATAAAATATTCATTTTCCATTATTTTCATTAATTTTTATAACAAATGGCTCATGACATAAACCTTGATAAACTGACAATATATGATACGTATAACCGTTGTTTTGTTTTAGAATTATGAACTTGGTGAAAAAGGCATTTTGATTTGTATAAATTTGCCAAAAATTATAGAAATTAAAATATCTGGGTGTGCTGCCAAAAATAAATAATTTTATTTTAGTTTGATTAAAAGTTTTTCTCATTAAGATTAATATAGAAATATAAACATAAATTTAAATCCATAAAAACTAAATATTGGCATATTTTCATTTTATAATTCAAAAAATGTTCATGAACATACCCAATATACTTCTTTTATATATATGTAAACAAATTCTAACCACTTTTTCTTAACCTGAATTTTCTCATTAAATGCTATATGATTAATATATTTTTATTAATAATAAAATGTCAGTACTACTGTCAATAAAAAAGCCTTTCTTCTATAGTAATCCATTACATGGATATTGTGATTTACTTACCAGTCCTCAATTAGTAGGCAATTACTTTATTTTCAGAGTATTTCTACGCATAAATAATATTGTGATGAACACTCCCCTAAGGGACAATTCAGCATTAGAATTGCTTTGAAATAATTATTATGCACATTGCTAAATTGTTCTCATAAGGTGGTACTGATTTATAGTTTCAACTATAGGTTTTTGATTGTTCTTGTGTATGACTGATTAATTAGTATATTATTTACACACACACATATGTATTCAGTGACTATTTATATGAAAATGGTTATGCTTATGAATTGTAAAACTCTCCAGCACAATAGTTAATGGGTAAAACTGTTTTTCTTCCTTGACTAGTAATATAAAATTTATATTAAAAAGCATTTATTTTCCTACAAGCACAATGGAGATTACTGTATCCATTCATATATTTGCTGCTATTTATTCTAAAATATAGACTTAATTTCAAATCCTTTTTAATCCATATACTTCATGTCATTTTATTCATGGCTGCAAGAACATGTAGAAAGTAAGAGAGAAGGACCTTTTAAACAAAAACAAATTCATTAAACCCATTGCTTAATGAGTTTACACTCAGTGTGAGTACTGTTGTTAGTAAAACTTACCTTCTAAAAAGATTCATGAAAGAAAAGGATAGCACCTTAAGAGATGATTTAAGTACTTATAGCAACTACAATTTTAAAACCAAGTGTTGGTGCCCAATGCTTTCTTTCTTCCTCCTAACTTAAGATTTGTGAAATATTGGTGCTCTCTTTCTGCAAGTTTTGTTTATATCATAAACTTTTATTTTCAAATCTGTGTCCTCAGTAGTTTTTATGACCATAGACAGGTATCAGCAAACATGAGCATGATGTTGACTGTCTTATTTCTTCACAAAATTTTCTACTGTTATGTTTAATATCTATATGAAATTGAAAGGTGCTTTGGAAACATTAGCAACAACATTAAAAGTAGTAAAATATCTTTAAGAAGCTCAAGATTTTTAGCAGTTAGTTTCTCTTGTTTTTTTGTAAAGCCAAATTTATCTCTAATAATAACAATTGCAGCATTGCTCTTCTGAGATCTTATATTTTTTCCTTCTTCTTTTTTTTATTTCTCTCTTTTTATTTCCTTCAGTTTGCCTGCACTAAAACATTTTAGGCCTTCTCTGGAGTTTTTATTCTTAATCCAATAGCTATCTGTTAATTACATACTGTACACTGTCCAAGAGGAGCTATATCACATTCAGCACCCCTGACCCATTAAACCCCTTTGATAAATGAAGTCAGTGATTAAAGACATAGTGTCAGTGCTCTAACATGAAAATTTTCTTGGGAGAGGTGAAACAATGTTACATTATGTTTTGTCATTTCTCTCTCTTGACTTTTGGTATATTCTTTTCAAAATTAAATTATTTGGAGTGGCATTGATGAATAAAATGAGATAGGTTTTAAGTGCATAATTCTACAATATATTATCTGTATACTGCATTGTGTGTTTACCACCCAAATTCAAATCTCTTTCCATCACCATATACTTGATTTTCATTACCCTTAACTACCTTCCCCTTCCCCATTTCCCTTTGTCAACCACCAAACTGTTATCTGGGTCTGTGAGTTTTTGTGTGTGTCTTGTTCATTTGCTGCTTTCAGTTTCATATTCCGCATATGAGTGAAATCATGTTGTTCTCAACTTTTTCTGATTTATTTTACATAGTGTGATAATCTCAAAATCCATCTATGTTGTCACAGATGACAGTATTTCATCTTTTCTTATGGGTGAGTAATATTCCATTGTATATATGTACCACATCTTTATCCAATCATCATCTATCAAAGAATATTTCAGTTGTTTTCATGGCTTGGCCACCATGAATAATGCTGCAAAGAACATAGTATTACATATATCTTTATAGATAAATGTTTTCAAATATTGGAGGTAGATACCCATAAGAAGGACTGCTGGGTCATATGGTAACAAGGCCAGAGATATCACACTCCCTGACTTTAAATTATATTACAAAGCGACAATAATCAAAATAGCATGGTATTGGCAGAAAAACAGATCAAAGGAACAGAACTGAGAGCCCAGAAATAAACGTACGTGTATATGGAAAAAAAAATTGTGACAAAGAAGCCAAAAATATATAATGGAGAAAAGAGAGTTTCTTCAATAAATGGTGCTAGCAAAATTGGAAAGCTATATACAAAACAATGAAATTAGATTGCTATCTGTAACTATACACCAAAATTAACACGGAACAAATCAAAGACCTAAATATAAGACCTGGAACAATAATTGCATAAAAGAAAACGTAGGTACTAAACTCATGGACCTTGGATTTAGAGAGGATTTTATGAATTCGATCTCAAAGGCAAAGAAAGTAAAAGCAAAAATAAATAAATATGACTATATCAAACTAAGAAGCTTCTGCACAGCAAAAGGGACCATTAGCAAAACAGAGTCAATGAACTGAGTAGGAGAAAATACTTGCAAACAATATCTCTGATAAGGGGTTACTATCCAAAATATATAAAGACCTCATATAACTTAACAACAAAAAACAGACAATCCAATTAAAAATGGGCAGAGAACTTGAACAGATGCTTCTCCCAAGAAAACATACAAATGGCCAACAGATATATGAAAAGATGCTCAACTTCCCTAGCTATTAGAAAATGCAAATCAAAACCACAATGAAGTACCACCTCACACCTGTTAGAATGCTAATATCAACAAGAGAAGTAATAAGTGTTGGAGAGCTTGTGGCGGGGAAAGGAACCCTCATACACTGCTGGTGGGAATGTAAATTGGCACAGTCACTGTGAAAAATGGTATCTTCTTTATATTGCATTTCACTGGACTTACATCCCAAAATCCTATTCCTTAAAATCTTGGGTCTCCATCTCTGATAGAAATATAAGGAACATGGGAAGTTCTAAAAGGCAAAAGAAATAAAGTAGATAAGTCATCGTAATTACCCTAGGTTTTAGGGAGAACTTTTCCCAGGAATTCTCATTCCTATTCATCTCATTCTCATTTGTCTCTCTACACTCTACTGTGCGTGTCATAGATAGGTAACAGAGACACATTTTCGCTTAGGTGCTGATTACTTTTCTTCCATTATCCCCTCAAAACATTGCTTCCCCTTTGACATCACCTTAGTGAGAAGACGTCTGGATAATGATGTCAAAAGAGAAGAAGTGGTGTACAGTGCTCACTCACGTGGTTGCAGATGCTCTGAAGTATTGGCACAGCTCCTTTCCTCGGTGTTTCCCAGGTATCAAAATGCACTAAGGCAGGCACTCAGTACACAGTGTAGTGCTGTCTCCAACTTCTCAATGTGGTGGCCCAGGTCTAAATCGCTCTTGTTTGGTCCAACGAATGACTTCACTTTGGGTTCTATCATCTACCTTATTATTTTTCCAGGTAAGGTGACACTATCTAATCCTCTCTGGAGTTGTGGTAGTCTGATCTTCATCTACGTGACTTTTGTACTTTGCTGAGGCATTAATCTCATGCTATTCCTATATTTCATTTGGGACTTTGTTTTTATATTTTTCAGTGTTTGTTTGTTTTGATTTTTCATTTTTGTTTTTGTTTTTAGCCTTTTCTTATGTCTAGTTCTGAATGCTGAAAGTAAATATGTTGGCTTTCAGATTTTCCATGTCTGGGGAGGAATTTAAGAGTTTATTGAGGATCCCCTAAAGTATACTTATTCTTCAAGAAGTATCAGAGATGTCTCCATCTGACTAGGAGAACAGTCACTGACAGGTAAATGAGAAAAGAAAACAAATAAATGTAATAATTCGAAAATATCATCTGCATACATTTGCTGAGGTAAGAGAAGAATCAAGAAGCCTTTTGTCTACCAGGATAAATAGAATCCTTACAGCTGAGTTAGTCTAGCTCAGTTCACTGAGATAGGAAACCACTAAGATGAATGATTTAGGGTAGTATTTTCTAAATATTTTTTTTCTCAGGATATTGATGCTATTTTATTGGTAAGGTAAAATGAAATAAGGTAAAAACAGAGAGTGTTGTTCTATGAACTAATATTTGAGAAATGTAATGTTAAATTTTAATAGGTTCCAGTACCTAAGGACAATTTAGCCTTTAACACACAGATTTAATTAATAAGATTTCCCAAAAGTATTTTCCAAAGAACCCTAAGTTCAGGGTTCATGCCTCTACCCCAGTCACCATTTTTATCATGCTTATGTTGAAGAAAAATCGAGATAGTAGAGATAAAATAGCAGTGGCCACTTCGAGATGTGCTGCTATAAATTAATAAACAATCAACAGTTTCCAGAACACTTCCCTGTGGATGTCTCCCTCAGTAATTTGTACTCAAGATCTCTTGGTTAAGAGCAGAGAAATGTAGAATCCTTGCCCTGTTAATTACTCTGTCTACCCTACCACCATTTACTTAATGCTATGTCATAAGAGAAATTTAAATACTAAATAGATAATAAATTGTAACATTGAGTAATATTATTATTTTGGAACCTGAAAAAGTTACATGAAAATTATGCAAAGAGATGTATAAATTTATTTTCTACCTTGATAAACTAAACTGAAATCTATAGGATCCTTAACTTAAACATAAACTAAATAAAATACACAAAATATTTCACCCTTATTCTCCACCCTGTTAAGGCAATGATTTCACTGTGTTTAATATGTGAATACCTTTTATTTTTATTTGTTACTAGAAAATAGGTATGTTATATAACAATTAAATTATAGCCATAGGTATTATAGGTATGTGAATATAATTATCCTAATAATTATTTAGAATATGATATATACATATAATTAATTAAGAAGTGCTCTCTCATATGAAGGGATTGTCATATGACTTTTTCCTCATGAGTCTTCAGCACAATGAACCTTTCTAATTTTGCTAATATAACAGGAATAAAGTGATATTACTGTTCCTGTTAATTTGTTTCTCTAATTACTAATTATTTAGACGACCTTAACATTTATTTTAGCTTTTTTTTATTTTCTCTTTTTCTATCACCTTTTTCTATTTGTCCACTGAGACCAATGCCTTTTTATTTTTAATTTGCAGGAATAAATTGTTGATTCTAAATATTAATCCTTGCTTGTTTTCAAACATTTCAAATACATTTTCCCATTCTGTAATCTACCTATTATCTTCGTATACAGTGTCCTTTGATGAGATAAAATTTAACCATTTTTTGTTTTATAATTTTTATATGTGAATTTTTAAATACTTTCCACCCTTAGATCACAAAAATATTCCATAATATTTCTTCTATTAACTGCATTTTCACGATTTGGTTTTTAATTTATATTAGATCCTAATTTGTGTGAGATATTATGTAATGATTAAGATGTAATATTTTCACATTTGACTGTCTCTGTAATTCTATTAGAAATGATATTTTCTAAGCATCTTTTTCAATCATTTATAGCCTTGAGACAGTGTACATAGAATTTTCGACACCCAGAGAAGATAATTTTTAAAATCCTCTTCTTCCATGTGACAAAATTATTTTCATTAATTAATATACTAATCAATAACAATAATTCTTTTTTATTCACCCATTGAAAAATTAACAAGTTAAAAAGAATAAATCTTAATTTAAAATGATTATTAAAATTTAGTTGAGTATTTCATGTATGAACTATGGTTTGATTTATCAAATGAAAATATTACACTTTACATTTTGTACTATATCTCCAAATTAAAATTTAAATATAAATAAAAACTTCAAGAAGTCACACAGTATGACAGAACTGAAGTATGTAAGGTCTGTTTTTTCATCATTATATCCACTATGCTATCTCTGTTTTAAAACTACTGCTTAAACTTAGGAACATGGAGTTGCACAGGGACAGAAGACAAGAATGGTACCCAAAGTGAGTATTAATGATCCCAAATGGTTACTGAGCCTTTAATTAAATGTGTGTAACTAAGTCCAAGTGTGTCACAAGCCAACTGTATAATGGAAGGTTCTCTAAATTAACTTCCATGAATCATGTAATGTTAATTAAACAATACATCATAAAACAGGTTAATTTGACATTTACATATAAATGAACTATATTTAAAATAGCCACACCAATTGTTTAGAAGTTAGTCCAAGAAAAAATTTTTTAACTGACATATTTTATCATTGACATTATTTCAAATTACTAGTGTGTGGTGATGGAATTTAGCCAGACAGTGTTTAGAGAATTTGATTATAGTTTTTGAATTGTTTACAGACAGCGTAAACACTGTATGTGTTAACACCTCTGTGTTACCAGAACATGACGGTACTCCCTGTCATGGCTTTGGCACAGCAGCATTTTGAGATCATAATCTGAGGTTCCAATTCCAGGCCAAATCACCCTATGTATATTTGCATGGTTCCCAAGTCCATTGCATGTCTAATGTGGAAGTTAAAGAATAGCAATAATTTCTATCTGTGACTCCAGTAGGCAGAATCTCTCTACTTCAGAGAACTGTGACATCAGATGATCTGTGCAGTTAGCAAGAGGCAGAAAAAGTGGACATCTCCTTTTACCTCCATCTGGAAATATGTAATATGCACCCCAAACAGAAGTGTTCTTTCACTTTTGATGATGCTAGAGTCTATCTTTGCTGCCAAATAAATTGAAGTGCCACCTGGCCCTTTGATGGAACTTCTCAAGTTGAAAAGCCACAGCATATCTGGATTGGCTTAGGCATGAACAAGCAAATGAATCCTTGTCTAATGGAATGATTAAAAGTATAAAAATACTTTTTTAATTCAATCAATTAAAAGCATAAGCAGGATGGGTTTGATCGAATCAATTTAAAGAATTACACAGCAATGTGCTCACGAGCAGGAGTGAAAAATTAATATATCACCTATAGACAGCTTGAAATCTGTATCCTTCAATGAGATATCATAAACATTTTACTACCTCCCAGAAAGGTGACTTCTGCAGAAGAGGGATATGCTATTAGTTACAACAAATGCATCTCCTCCAGTTTGTAACATAACAAATACCACATCTTGGTTATGTATAATTTTGTGTCTTTTCCACTCCTCCAAGTGGAAAATGTACTTCATGATCCTAATCATGATATCTTAATCATGGATATGTATTTCGATTCCCTTTATTTTTTTTAAAAAAAGGAATATTTGAATATCAAGAAGTAGTCTTAAAATACAACGTGAAATGATAAGTGGACAAAAGGCAATGATGGTTTAATTTAATAAAAAAAGGTGTAGTATCTAATTTCCCAAGAACAACAAAAGATAATCATAGAATCACTGAGGCAATTGTTGTGCATCTACTTGTTATAGCAAGAAGGTACTAAAATAAATATTAATATTTACAGTTACAGTCAAAGCTAATAGAGATAGCAATATATTTTAGCTTTTGAAAAAGTTAATAAATACCTCCAAATTTCTAACATACTCTCCTTTCGATGTTCCCGGAGTCTGGCTATGCTTAATAGAATTGTTTTGAGGAAAAGAGATTGTTCTATACACTATTCACTACTGTAATGGAGCCAAGAAAATCATACACTCGGGGATAAAAACAAACAAAAAAAGAGGGCAAACCAGTATGCATATATTTTCAAGTAAAAAATAAAATAAATCCCACTAACCTGAGTGCTTCCATTTCACTGGCACAGCTTTTATATATTTTGATTTCTAAAACTGTAAGATTTCATGTTCTCTTAACCATACCTGGTTTTAGAAGCTTTAGAATTTAGGTGCAAATAAAGCAATGGATTCTTCTCTCTCTATGTCATCTAAAGTAACGCTATTCCAGTCTTTACCCTCATGTCTACCCAGAATATGCATGGAAGTCATGATCTCATGAACTGGATTATTATGAGAAGAACCTACTCTAGAGTAAGTGCTTGGAGAATATTAGAATTAGTATCTTTTAGATTTCTTATCAAATTAATTTAGAATCATTAATAATAATTTATTCCAAACTCCTGGATGATGATTTTAGAAATTGTAGATTTTAGAAACTACATATATTTAGAAGTACTTCATGTCTCGTCACTTGGGATATTTCTGAATTACCTAATGCCACAAATTATAATTATATATTATGAAGCCAGTAAAAAGTTTTGTTTAAGGTAAAATCCACTTCACTACTTAGAATAAACAGCAAAAGGCCTGCCTTTCCATTAAAGATACCAAAAAAAAAAAATCATAAACTATCCAAGCATAATGAAGCATCCCAATCAAATTATTTAGAACAAAGATTATCACTGATGCTTAAAAAGAAGTTAGACATAAGTAATATTTTAATAATAAAATTCATTCATTAACAAAATAGAACATAAATTTCTGAAGTGCTCAACCACATATAAGATATTAAATAGAGCCCAGCAGAAATCTATCATTCCCTTGGGGTGGCATGTAGAGAGATGGTGAGAGTGGCTGTGTACATGCTCAAGACAGTGGGGCTTAATTTTGTTATTTGCTTGTTTATTTTGGCTGACGGCTGAAATTGTCTGGAGTAGTTTATTTCCCCTGCAATGTGTGGCCTCTGATTCCATTTCTCAGAGGGCAGTGGCTGACTGGATGAGAAAATGAGAAGCAACTACATGCTACATGTAGGAGACATATTTTAACTTCAATGATTCAAATAAGTTTAATGTAAAAGGGTGGTAAAAGATATACCAGGCAAACAGTAACCATAAAATTGGAGAGCTACGCTAATAGCAAACCAAATAGAATTTAAATGTTACCATAAAGAAACACATTTTCATGACAAAAGGCTCAATCCTTCAGACAACAATAACAACTCCAAATATATTTACACCTATCATCAGTTCCGGAAATATGAGGCTAGAGAGAAACTGAAACTTTCATACTTTCATACATAGCTAATGGGAAAACCTGGTGCTATGATTGGAAATCATGGCATGGTGTAGAAAACATTCTGGCAGTTTCTCAATATGTTAAACAGAGACTTATCAAAAGCCCAGCAATTCTATTCCTACGTATACACTAACAAGAAATAAAGAAATTTATTCAAACGAAAGCTAGTATGCAAATATACACCAATTATTTATAATAACTGAAAGGTGAAACATCCCAAATGTTTGCCAGTTGATGGATGAATAAGTAAAATTGTATATATAAATACCATATTTTTACAATATATCTATATAATATTATTTAACAATAAAGAGGAATAAAGTACTGATACATGCTAAAACATAGATGGAGTATGAAAACGTTAAGCGAATGTAGCCAGACAAAAACATACATATTGTAAGATTCCACTTCCCTGAAATGATAAGAATACTGAAATATATAGGAAACAGAAAGCATATTACTGATTTCCAGAGAAGAGTTGGGGGTATGAGATTTTGGAGTAGAGATTCTGGAATCCAAAAGAACACTTACTAGCTGTGAGGCCCTGAGCTCGTAACTTCTCAATGCTCAGTTTCCTCGATCTCTGAAATAAGGAAAAAATAATACCTCTTCCTTTTATGGGTGTGGAGATTTAATAAGATAATACCCACATCTTCCCCCTGCCCTGCTTGTGTGTGTGTGTGTGTGTGTGTGTGTGTGTCTGTCTGTCTATCACACACACACACACACACACACACACAGACACGCACGCGCACGCATACAGATACAATGATTCTGGAGTGTATTAAGGATTTGAAGAATGTCAGTTGTTATTGTGGGACAAAATTTTTCATACAGCTCAGTTTTAGTTTCCTAAGACTGCTGTAACAAAACACCACAAACTAAGCAGATTGAATAACAGAAATTTATGGTCTCACAGTTCTGGAGACTAGAAGTCTCAGATCAAGCTGTCGGTAGTGTTGGTTACTTGTGAGGGCTATGAGAATAGAAGAAATTGGTAAACTGATTCATGGATTAACAGACTGATATGTAGCTACAACAAAGACAAATGAAGCAGTTCTAAATAAGACTAATAGCAAAGAGCCATACATGAAGAGCTGAAAATGACACTTTAAGAACTGCCAACTTTGGTAAAACTACCAATTTCATAGGAAGCATAAACATCACCAATTGGTTCTTTGATCACTGATCCCCTGTTATTTCATATAAACTTATTTAAGCAACTTGAAACACACTTATTATCGCATAGTGTTTGTGTGTCAGGAGTTCTCTCACAGTTTTGTTGGCTCTCTGCAGGGTGTCAATCAATGCCAGCCGGAACTCCAAGAGGACTGACAGGGAAAGGTCCACATCCAAGCTAATTCAGAGTATTGACTGAATCCATTTTCTTGCAGCCATACAATTCATGACAACTTGCTTTGCCAAAGCCAACAAGAAAAGCAAGACTCTAGAGTAAGTCCTCACTCCTTCAGGGATGGCAAAGTCCCATTTTAGTACATGGATCACAAGCAGGTGAGTGGAGAAAATTAACCTCTTGTCACTCAGCGATACTTTTGTTTTGGTTTGGTTTGTTGTTTATATCATGTTTAAAGCTTTTTATTGTGGAAATGTTCAACATACTTAAAAGTGGAGACAACACTATAAGTTTTGTTGTTTTTTTAAGTTACTTATTTTTAAGCAGTGTTAAATTTATGAAAAAAAAAATGAGCAAAAAATAGAATTCACATACGTGACCTCTCCCCTAGCACACAGTTTCCCCTATTAATATCATAAATTACCCTGATACCTTTTTTTTTTTTTACAATCAATGAGCCAATATTGATATATTAACTAAAGTACATAGTTTATATTAAGGTTTACTCTTGTGCTGTACATTCCATGGGTTTTTACAAATATATAATAGCAGGTATGATAGTATTATACACAAAAGTTTCACTACTTTAAAAATCCCCTGTTCTCCACTTATTCATCCGTCTTTCCCCATAAACTCTGACAACTATTAACCTTTCTACTCTTTCCAGGAGTTTGCTTCTCAGAATGTTATACAGTTATAATCATACAAAAGGTAGCATTTCAAGTTGGTTTCTTTTAGTTAGCAATATGCATTTGTAGCACTTCCATGTCTTGTTGTGGCTTGATAACTCATTATTTTTATGGCTGAGTAATAGTTTGTTATATGATTGTACTACAATTTATTTATTCATTTATGCATCGAAGGACATGTTGATTGATTCCAACTTTTGTCAGTTATGAATATACCCATTATAAACATTTGTGTGCAGGTTTTTATGTGGACTAAGTTTTCAGTTCATTTTGGATAAACAAGGTAGAGTCCAAATAACGGGTCATAATGTAAGAGTATGTTAGGTCTTATAAGAAACTACCAAACCGTCTTCCTAATTGACTGCACCATTCTGTATTCCCAGAGAGTTAGAATTGATTGCCAGTGTTGTTGGTGTTTTGGATTTTAGCCATTCTTAGAGGGTTGTCCTCTTTTTATCTTCACCGTTTGTTCTTTATATCTCATTGGGCAGACAATGCTAAAGTTCCAGGGGGAATTTTAGTAGGTATTTAATTTTGGGTGTACAAATATTATTCCCAGGTCCTAGCATGTATGTGAATAAATGGAACTACCTTTGAAGAAGTTACCTGAAATTTCCCTTAGATTTTCATTCTGTTTAACTATTATTATATGGAAAAATATATGCATTGTAACCTTAAGAATTGTAGTTTTAACTGATGTTTTTCTTTCATCAGTAAAAAAATAAAATGATTGATTTTATTTTTATTTTTCTATTTTTTTTCTAATATATTTTCTATTTTTAAAAGCATTGAAGAGGGCCCATAACATGACTTTTGAGAATCCTCTACTCTACTTTTTTTTTTTTGTGGCATAACAAAGATAAATGACTCTATCTCTTCCACAAATATTAACATCTTTGAATGTGCTTTTCTTAGGACAAATAACAATTTGCGTGCCTTTCCAAAGGATTTTTCATCTTCTATGCAGGTGTTAGAAAAACCTCAGCCTATACTTTAAAATTTGCCACTGATAAACATATACGAATTACTGAGGATAAATGGATAGATAATGATGATAGATGATTAGATAGCAAGATAGAGAGATAGCTAGATGAGAGAGAGAGAGAGAGAGAGAATGAGAGAGAGAGAGAGATTTCTATAGCAAAACTTTCCTGACTGCAGGGCACCCTAATTCAAAATCTAGAATATCAAACTTAATAATCATATTTAAGATTCCAAGACTTTTATCAATAAATCATAAAAATCAAAGCAAACTATGACCTATTTTGACTTAATTCTTTTTTCTTTCCTTGCAAGCAAAGGAAATATATATATATATATATATATATATATATATATATATATATATATATATATATTAGGCTTTGTAGCCCTTGAAAACTACACATTTCCATAAATGGGAAATTTTTATTTGATTATGTTTAAGATAAAAGAAAATTCTAATTGATTGACTTCTGTTACACAATTATAGTTTTCATATTTTTTAGACAGTATTCACCACATAGCTATTTATCTCTTAAGTATGACAGGTCATTTCTTAGATTTGGATATAAGAGTAGATGGATTTTTTTGTTGTTTGTTTAGGAAGCATCTAGATAACAGATATGAAAATGCAGATATATATTTAAATTAATCTAGAAGTATTAATTCCTCATGTATAAAATTTTACATAACTTAAAATGATATAGGAATATATGTATGTATATATATACACATATGCACATACACATGTAAATATTCATCACAAATAATGTATATATATAAATTCATATATAAACATGTAGACATATTCATCAAAAATAAAATTATGTATGCACATTTCTTAAATTGATTTTTAAAGTTTTGAAAACATAATTATCTATGTTTGGTCAAAGGTTTTGCTTCCTGAAGTACCCATTTCCTGTATAAACATCTATAAGTTTATTGATACCACCCTAAAAGATAAGCAGTTTAAAACAAATGAAGAGATGGTCTCAAACTAATAAATTTAGTGATTGACTGATTTTTTAATACTCTGTAGTAAAATTCAAGCAAGTAGAATGTATTTTTAAACCTTATAATTAAAGTGATAAAATATTCAAACTGTTAAACCTTAAAATACCAAACCAAGTGACTCTATACACCACATCCTATGGTGAGAAAATTGACTCCATCAGATTGTAAGAGCCACTTTAAGATTACCAAATTAGATACAGACAGGTGTGAGTATGTCATCTTCACAGATGGATGAATTCAGACACAGAAGGATTAAGAAACTTGTTTTGGAATCCACAGCTGTTCAAGTTAGTACAGCCATTCCTGGAACCCATTGTGAATGGGGTCTAATCCTGGGTTTTGTTCACTTGATTGACCTGCCTCTTATTTAGCTGCTCCATATTCCCATTTTTATTTTCTCATTACTAGAGTACTATAAACGATTTGGCATACTTATACAGAATTTCAAATTATTATTCAAATATCTATAAAATCAAGAACTCTACCTAGGTTCGTCTTTGTATTTATAGGAAACTAATTACTATGCCACCAGATAAATGTATCTATTTAGATATAAAAAGAGTGCTTTTATTCTTTATATATAAATTCCTATCCCATTGATCTGACCACAATCACCAGTCTTAGAGTCACTGTCTCCTTCCTTCTGCCTCCCACCAACTTCAAGGTGTGCAGAGTGTTTCAGAACCTGGATAGATGCAGGTTGAGAACCTAAGTAAATTATGGTTCAAAAATGTACCACTGCCCTTTCTTCTTCCTCCTTCTTCGCCTGAGCAATTGTAATTATAATACTATGTTGTAATTTATTTAGTATCTCTACTCTCTGTTAATAGACTGACAGGAGCTAGGTCTGCAATTGCTCAATACTTAATGTTAAATAATCAAATTTATTAGTTAAAGATGACCAGAATTTTCTTAAATCACCACTCTCTGTTCTCATGGTCCTCCATTTTACCTCTTTCCAACCCTAACTAGCATGCTTATGTTTTATGTTAGAGAGTTGTTAATGGAACGAGGGGGTAGTTTAATTAAACTATGCTATTGGGAATTTATTCTGAAAAACAAGTTATTTGTCAACTAATTTTGTTAGTCTAGCCAGGTGCTTCCTGAGAAAAATAGATATCTAGACCAAAGTACAATAGAATATTTTCTGTGTAAAACTTGGACATTCTGAGTTGGCCTCTGATTGCATTCTAGAAATAAACATAGATGAGTTTACCATTTTGTTTTGTTTTTTCTTTGTAATATATAACCAATCAAGTGTTGACTATTCTTTCCCTTGGACTTAAGAAAATAATTTCAGGGGATTCACTCCAAACTAATTTTGGCATTGATTAACTTCACTGGAATTTCTCCCGACTTGATTCCAAATATATATGATATTGAACTTAATTGAATAATGGGTTTAGAGCTCCTCTTTGAATATAACCCAATGACTTTTGTAATCTTTATTTTGTTGTGAAAATAAATTTACCGCTTTTACCAATGTTATTCTAAGAGTCTACTGAATCCCTTTCCTTGGAACTTGGTATTGCTCTGAAAATACTGATTGATATCACTTAATTTTATAATACATACCAAAAAAATACACAAAAGTATACCTCATAAATAGCTAAAATAATATACAAAAGACTTAAAATTGTTTATTACTCTGGGTAAGGAAACAGAGTGGGGGTGTAGGGAAGAGAGATTTACTTTTTGATGACAGTCCTTGATATATAATATTTTGAGTATTTCAAAATTCTGTGTGTGTGTGTGTGTGTGTGCGCACGTGCGCGTATGTGTGTGTGCTCTATTAGTCTACTCAGGCTGCCATAAAATACCACAGTCTGACAGACTGCGTATCTTAAACAGCAGAAATTTATTTTTCGCATTTCTAGAGTCAGGGAAGATTAAGGATCCAGAAAGGTAGATTTTATTCTGAAGCTCTTTCTTTTGACCTCCAGGAAGCCTCTTTCTTGTCATGTACTCACATGACCTCTTCTTTGAGTGCAAATGGGAAGAAAGAGGGAAAAAAGCAGAGAAAGCTTTCTGATGTCTCCTCTTACAATGCCGCTAATGCTGCCAGATCAGGCCCTCATTCTGATGACCTCTTTTTATTTTAATTACTTCTTTAGAGGCCCCATCTCCAAATACAACCACGCTGTGTTTAGAACCTCAGCATATAAATTTCACGGGGAATATAAGCATTTAGTTATACACACACACACACACACACACACACATATACATATATATATACATGCACACATATGTACATATATATGATATAATATGTAAAGTACATAGTTATATATTTATATAATTATATATCATTATATAGACATAATTCTATCGAAGTAGTTATATTTATATATAATTAAACAATATTATTTTTTAGGTATCATAAAGTTCGGCACCCATATAAATACATAGTAAATACACAGAACTGTATCTTACAACCTAACTAAACAGTGAATAAGTAATAATATTCAGGAAGTTTTTTTTAATTTTTTTTTTAAATTACAGTTGACAATATACTAGTTTCAAGTGTTTAACATCAACATAGTTATTAGACATTTATATAACTTACAAAATGCTCACCCCATAAGTCTAGCACCCAGCTGACATCATACATAGTTATTACAATATTATTGACTATATTCCCTATGCTATACTTTACATTCTTGTGACTATTTTTAATAACTGGCAATTTGCATGTCTTAATCCGTTAAGTTTTCCACCCACGTCCCAGCCCCATCCCATCTCACAACCCTCGATTTGTTCTCCCTATCTATGAGTTTGTTTCTGTTTTGTTTGTTCTTTTTGTTTGTTTGTTTTAGGAACATTTTTAAGTAACTTCTCCCTGGAGCTGTTTCTAGCAGTTGAGCTCTCAGTCTAAATTGAATCCCATTACACAGCGATATAATGCAGAGACTAAATTCTCTCTAATAAATGTTTCTAGAATACTCAGTAAACAGTAAGGGTTTTTGTAATTTTATTTTTTTAATTTAATTTTTTCCTACAAAAATAAGAAAATGAAGAAAGAAAGGGAAAAAATAGTACTGCTATGGTTAGCACAAAAACAATAATAATCTCTTCCAAACTGTTACTAATAAAAATTTTACGTGTATGTGCTCATAGGTCATAAGTAGACTAGACAGGCAATCGTATAGACAAGAAGTCCAATCAATTCACAGAGGGCATAAACTAAACAGAATAAAAGTTCAAATAATTAGAGAGAAAATGGAAAAAATAGTTGCAAGGACAACTGATAGTTTTGGGAACTACAAGAGTAAGATTCTCCCCTCTCTTTTCAAGAATATTCAACTGAAAAATTATAGTCCTGGAAAGCAAATGAATCAAAAACAGAATCATAAAAGTGTTGATTGCCATATTACTTATTTCCCAAATAAATCTGATTAAAATATAAAGAAATTGATGTTTTATGTAAGTTAAACTGACCCCTAGAAAAATATGAGAGAAAAAAACAAAAAATCAAATGGTAGAAGTTAGAATCTCTAGGGGATGAGTATAATTTAAATGAGAGCTGCTGTTTGTACATACTATATAGGATCATTTTGCCCTTAACATTTTTAGCTCTGGAAAGAAAGGAATATTTTAGAGATAGCAAAAAAAAAAAAATGTACAAATAATCTCCTGCTGCTCCTTCAGGTCAGTCAGTATGTCACCAATTCTCTGCAAGAAAGATTCTCTACCCACTCCACTCACTCCTGCTACCTATCATCGATTTTAGGATAAATTGCCCCATCCAATACAAGGAGGAGAAAAACAGCAAAATAAGTATATATGTCATACTTCTGGAAAATCTCATGAAGGAGGTTCATATTTGTTGTTGTCATCACCGTATAACTTCCACCCAGTACAGTGTCTGCACATGATAGAATCACAATAAATCTTTGTTGGATAGTGAATAAATTTGTATAATTTGGCCACCCAAGTTTCCATGATAGAATTGCATATTGGTAACTACAGCACACTACTCATTTACCAGAGATGTTTCTTCTACCTGTCATGGCATTAATGTAAGTTCTGTCACTGCAGCTTGACTGACAATTCTGCTCCATCCTCATTGCTTTGTCCGTAGACCCTTTTAGCACAGAACTTCTTGTCTATAAGTGGCTGAGACTGAATTGACCCATTCTTTCTTCACGGATATTGTCATTACTCTTCTATGCTATTGCTTATCAGAACCTATAACAAACAGAATTCTCCGGAGTCCACACAGTCATGCTTTAAATCCCTAGGCAAGATAGATAAATGGGACCATATCAAACTACAAAGCTTCTGCACAGCAAAGGAAAAAAAAAAAAAAAAAACAGGAAAAAAAAGGAAACATGGAATGGGAGAAAATATTTTTAAGCCATATATTTAATAAGGAATTAATTTGTAAAATGTGTGAGGAACTACTACAACTCAATAGAAAAAAATCAATTTTAAAAATATGCAAAGGACTTAGTTTTTCCAAAAAAGATGTATAAATGGCCAAAGGTATGTAAAAAGTTGCTCAACATCATTAATTACTAGGAGAATGCAAATCAGAGCTACAATAAGACTTCACATTATACCTGTTAGGATAATTATTTCAGAAAAAAAAAGTATTGGCAAGGGTATGGAGAGAAGAGAACCCTTGTGCACTGTCCGTGGGAATGTAAATTGGTTCAGCCGCTATGGACAACGGTATGGAGGTTCCTCAAAAATTAAAACTAAAACTACTATATAATCCAGCAAATCCATTTACAGTTATATACCTCAAAGAATTGAAATCAAGATCTCAAAGAGATATCTTCACTCCATGATCATTGCAATATTTATTCACAATAGCCAAGATGTGAAAATAACCCAAGTTTTCATCCAAAGATGAATGGATTAAGAAATGTGGTGTTCACATACAATAGATTATTAGCCTTAAAAAAGGAAATTCTTTCATTACAACAACATGGATGAACCTGGAGGATATTATGTTAAGTGAAATAAGACAAAAATTACACGAGTCCACTTATATGAAAGCAGAGAATACAAAATGGTTGCCAGGGGCAAGAGAGTGGGGGATATGGAGAGTTGTTTAATGGGTATAAAATTGCAGTTATACAAGATAAATAAATTCTAGAGATCTGCTATGCTATATAGTGCTTATAGTACATAATACAAAATTGTGCACTTCAAAATTTGCTCAGAAAGTAGTTCTCATGTTAAGTGTTCTTAACACACACACACACACACACACACACACACACGCGCGCGCGCGCGCGCGTGCGCAAAAAAAAAAAAGACAAAAGAAATTTTGGGAAGTGTTGGCTATGTCATATGTCTAGTACTTTGATTTTGTTGCTATCACAGGTGTTTGCATATGTCCAAACTCATCAAAGTGTACACATTAACTATGTACAGTTTTTGTATATCAATTATACCTCAATAAACCTGTTTTAAAGCTTGTAAAAAAAAAAACTCCTAGAAATCCAGAGATTAATACCTCTGTCATCTCCCTTCTACCATGACTACCACATCTGTGCATGACTGCTTAACAAAAATATTTCACATATTATCTCCACAGCTATGTGTTTTACATAATTGTCATTTCATATATTAACAGCGTTCAGCAAAGTGAGTCCTCCAAAGCCATATAACAAGTACTTGAAAAATTTCATTTTATATTTTCTGCACTACTTCCACTTTCAAGTCTCTTACTTCACCACTAGTATCTTTGTGCATCGCAAAATCCAGAGAATAAGAACAAACCAAAAGTTTAAAAAAAAAAAATAGTCAAAGCAATAGTATCAAAAAAACATGAAATAAGATTGGTATTTGTGAAATTGGAAAAGTCACATAGGCAGAAAGGGATACCCGATTCCATCGGTGCGAAGGGACAATGCTGCACACGTGCCTTGTGGACACTGAGAAGCACCCACGGGTACTAAGGAGACAGAATTGTATCTTTATTCTTATGCTAACAAGTGACATTTTAGAGTTAGCAATATTTTAAAAGTTGTGACCATGGCTTCATAAATTCCATTACTTATCAAAATACCCACCAGAGTCAATTCTCAAAAAAAAAAAAAAAAAAAGAGCAGAGGGGACTTTAATTTTGAAATTAAGAAATACAGGTAAGCATATCTCAACATTCATTAAAGCATATGAGTTATATTATTTGCAGATTCTGAAAAAGAATAATCAGTATGTAGGATTGCTGTCAAGATAATACTTGGGGGAGAGGTGGAGGAAGCAGGATTGAACGGTCAGGCTGTAATGCGTTTATAAGAAAGCCTTGGCTCTTCCTGCAGGAGAGGCTAGAATGGCTCAGTTGGGTGAAGGGTCGGGGCCTACCTACCCTTCCACAGATGACATTTGGTGCAGTATGCTCCTGGGTGAGAGTGTGACCTTGGATATGGTGCTTCTCTTCAGTCAGGGGCAGTTTTGGAAGAGGGCTGGCAACTGAGACCTGTCACCTGGCAGCACTCCCAGGCTGGGGAAACGAATCCTTCTGTTATTGAGGGGGTTCTGGGAAGTGAAACACAGTATCTACTAAATACCGATTCCATTTATTGAACATCTATTATGTGCCAAGTGATTTTCTTACATTATATCTGATTTTTATAATTTTTCAAGGGAGATATTTTCTCAGTACACTAACTTCCAAGGACATACAGTTAATAAGAGTCCAGTTCTGGACTTCAAAACTCAGTTTAAACTAGTATCAGTCATGGAAAAATGCCCAACGAGAGGCAACCCGTGACTGAAAAGAAAGACTATTAGCAGCCGGTGGCTGTCATCATACCTCGCAAAGTCCATGGCTCTTCTCTTAGGTTTCATCTGAACCTGTCCTCCCTGTTAACAACCTATGAACCACCTCTCCTGCACTCCCTGATATTGCATTAGGAGCAAAGTCGGAATAATAGCCATTATTCAATAGAGCTCTATTTCTTTTCTTTTTAGCTCTCTAAACCAGGTCAGTTGAAGAAAGATAATAAATTGTATCACATAGAGGAAAATTTCATCCAGATAAAATTATGAGGGCCAAAGCAAACAGAAAATGCTGAAATTGCAAAATAGACAGAAATCATTTTGCCTGATAAGAAATTTCTCAAAGTGAAGGTAAACATTATTTGGAGACCTCCTACATCTGTTTTCACAAGATGCCTGTGACACCAGCAAGTATTTTGGAGACAATGGCACTTTCTTCCCTGACATTAAACTCAAATGGTCAGATATGTGGGTCTAAGATTTTTTTAATGCTTTATAATCTTTTAACTTGCCAAAACAATCCTTACATCTTTATATATTTTAGCTAATCCAATAGAGGTTGAAAATACATTTCAACCACATAAAGTGTCATGTTAATCTACATAACAGATGGCAGTGGTTATTTGTTTTTTGTTTGTTTGTTTTTTTCTCTTTAGACTTGGTTTTACTGGGTCTCAAAATTCTGTGACAGCTTTTTAGTCAAGTTGTTTCCACTGAAAAATACTAATTTTAAAAACTAGTAACTTTAAAACTGACACACATAAAAACCATAGTCCGCAGAACATTCTTCTTTCCTTCTAAAGGTTTTGTGATGCACTGTAATACTTAACCAGTCTTTTACTATTAAATTTAAAGGGCCAACTGAGACAAACACTTCTGAGAGCATTCTTCCACTGTGGATTAAGACTGGGATGGCAGGTATTGGGGATAATATTCATTTAGCTTTCTAAGATTTCAGGGCAGATTTGATGACTTTTCCAGCTCCAGCTGTGTTCCTGTACATTAATTTGATGATACCTACAGCAACTGTCTGTCTCATGTCACAAAACAGCCCAGAGGAGGATAGTCAGAGAAGCTCTCAACACACATGGGCTTGCCAGGAACCACATCAACAATGGCAGCATCACCGGATTTCAAAAACTTCAGGCTGTCTTCCAACTTTCTCCCAGGACGACTATCAATCTTCTTCAGCTCAGCAACTTAGTAAGCTATGTGAAATGTGTGACAGTCCAGCACAGGTGCATACCCAACACTGATTTGGCCTGGATGGATCAGAATAATCATTTGAGCTTTGAAGCCAGCTGCTTTCATCAATGGGTCATTTTTGTTGTCATCAGCCATGCTGCCACAAGGAACATCTTTGGCAGACACATTCTTGACATTGAAGCCCACATTGTTCCCAGGAATAGATTCACTCAAAGCTTCCTCGTACATTTGAACAGACTTTACTTCAGTTGATTGGAACAAAGGTGACCACCATGCTGGACTTGAGAACTCCAGTCTCCACTTGGTTCACAGAGATAGCACCAATACCACCGATTTAGTAGGCATCCTGGTAGGGCAGACACAAGGGCTCGTTGAACGCACTTTCCCCCACCTCCACTATCTCCACTCCCACAGTAAGTGTATCTCCACTCCCAGTTCAGTATCACCTAAAATTAAGTGAGCAAATTTCCCCAGAAATGGGACTCATGTAGTAGGTCCATCTATCTCTTGCGCTCAGTTCTCGTACCTAGCTTTATCATTAAAGGTAATGGCTAGGACTCTACGATTCTCCTTTGTTTTATTCCTTAAACTGCTCTGAACCGCAGTAGAGAAGAGAGATGTTGCTTATTACAGGTCCCTCAGGAGCCTAGCGCTTGAAAAGGAGGCTAAAAGTTCTATTACTTAAAGATTCAATTGCCCTAACCAAATCTACTCAAACTTGATGGGTTGTATTTAGGAGACACTATAGACTCAGGGCTGCTTCTATAACATAGTCAAGGATGGCCCTGACTACGAAGTATGACTGGCAGGCGATTCTCTGTGGACATCGTCACAGCGAACCTACAGGAAAACACATTCAGTATGATTTATCAGATATTGCACTTTTAATATTCTCAGACAACATGCCATGAGAAAATTAAAGAAATTGAACTAATTTTTTTGAGTACCTAGCATATGACAAGTCCTTAGCAAGAAAAGTATCATTTGAGAGACGAGAAAACTGAACCTCAAAGGAGTTGAACAACCTGTACAAAAAAAAAAAAAAAAAAAAAGAAGAAGAAGAAAGAAAGAAAAGAAATAATAAGTGAAATGATTAAAACAAAATTTTTGATTCCAAAATCCTTTCTCTTTAATGGTACACGTGCAACTTTTATAAATGAAAAATTGTTACCTTAGTAAGAAAGGTAAGATTTACAGTTTCAGAAATGTGTATAATTGTCCATCTCACCCAATATCCCAAAATAACATTTTTTAAAAAAATGTAAATCAAAACAGTGATAGCCTAAAGCTCACAATCAAGGAATTCAAGTTACAAAGGAAAACACAGAATAAGGCTAATCAGGGATTTAGTACTAAAAAAGGAGAAAAATCATATACATGTATATGTATATACATATACATGTATATGATTCCATTCTCAATACATATACTTTCTATTAAGTTCAGCAGGCAGCTGCCTGAATTGTACCCATTATCTGTATAAATATATAATGTCCCAAGCGTGCAATTATGTTAGCCCGCAGTGAAGAATGCCTTGGTTTTAAAATCCATGTACTGAAAACCTGAATGATTCTGAAGTATTTGCATTTGAAAGGATAGAGACTTCACTGAAACCGTCAGCAGCTCAATGCACATTTTATTCTAAAGAAAGAGTATTATGGCTGGGAATTCTCTTTCTCCCCAGCTAGGGAAATATACACTCCTTATCACAGTTTGTTGAGTCTGGGGTTATTTGGCTCATTGCTTAATCCTTAAATGCAAAACATCCTTGCCATGTACATTTGGGCTTACAATATGGATGAGAAATCCACATGAGAAACATGATATGGGCATCCATTTACTACTCAATCAATACTATCATTCAAAGAGCTAAATATACATGTTCATTATTTTATCATGATTGCATTATCATCACTAAAATTCTTTCATAATCTTTTTCCTAAGTGCTTGACTAGACACAAAATGATTGTGTATATCCTTAGGAAGTTAACAATTTAAATAAAATTGTAAACTTTTTAAGTGCAGTATATGTCTATGTACAGAAGAGAAATGATCTGTTTACTTTTAAATTTGGTTAACACATGCTTTTATATAATCTTATCATTAATATTTTCCAGTGGAAAATACACTTTAAATAAAAATGATAAACTGTTTATATCCTCAACACCTACTGAATTCTGCTAAGCAAAACTGAGTATTTTATTCAAGATATTACGTTATTATGACCTAAGGCAAATTCTAAGACCATTGGAAAGATAGGACACTGGCACACGTAACAAGTAACTAATAATATAAGGCATTGTATGATAAACATATTCTTTAAAAGTGTAGTGTAATTGAACTAAGGGAATTATGAGAAAGAATTGATCAAGTAGATTGATTTGAACATGGACTATTGCATAGGCTATAGGTTTTACAGGAGTTAAACGAGTCATTGAAGGATAGATAATACTGGAGAGCAAGTTTTGAAGAGGAAAGTAACACGTGCAATCCCCAACTCTAAAGGGAAAATCACATTTGTACCACAAAACAGACCTGAGGACATTAACAAATGAAAAAGGTCTTGCAGAACAAAGAAAGTTGGCATCAAGAAGTAAAGATTTTGAAATTGGGTTGCACCTTGATTTCTAGCATTCACTATGCTGTGTCACACACCTTGATGGGATTAAAAGAGTAGTAGGAG
The DNA here is from genome assembly GCF_014176215.1 of Rousettus aegyptiacus. NCBI lineage: Eukaryota > Metazoa > Chordata > Mammalia > Chiroptera > Pteropodidae > Rousettus > Rousettus aegyptiacus. The sequence goes on from NW_023416285.1 coordinate 17,286,558, forward strand.
TGTGGACTGACTCCCAGATGTCATGAGGGCACCATACGGCACAGGGCTAAATAACCAAAAGCACAAGGAAGTTAGAAAATGAAAGCCAGGCAAAGGTGCCGATGGAGATGTTCCATCAGATAAAGGGTGTAAGTAGATTTCTTTTAGGGTAAATGAAGTTGTTATTCTACTGAATTTGAGAGATCATCAAGCATCCAAACAAATATTTATGAACAACCTACTGCATGTTTGATATTCCAAACAAATATTTATGAACAACCTAAAAGATAGATTAAATGGATGAATGGGTAGATAGATAAATAGATTAGATGACAGATGATAGATGATGATGATGATAGATGATAGGTAGGTAGGTAGATAGATAGATAAATAGATAGATAGATAGATAGATAGATAGATAGATAGATAGATAGATGATAGGTAGATGATAGATAAAATATCAGCATAATAAGTGGTTTAATAAACTACGGGAAGATGCTTTGACAGGAGTAGGTGTTTTTCTTCTGCTAGAGACACATGACATTTGAACAGATTTAAAGTATTCGAAGGACAGATCCCTATTCATATTCCAATAGGCTATCTCCTATTACCTCTGCTCTGAACTGTTGTTGGACAAGACATCTGTACTGATCACTTCGGGCCATCTTATAATCACTTTACTATAGAAGTCAGGCTAGTCTCACTTTTTGGTAGTCTAAAATATAAATACAAATTCTTCTCCTTAATTCCCTTAAGCAGAACTAACACAAGACCACATTCTTTCTCATTCTTTCCCAAAGACTTGAAAGTAGCAGAGGGAAATACGAGATAGTAAAGGAAAACATGGGGCTGATTCTCTTGTTTCTAGATCCCAGTAAATATTTAAATTTGTTAAATCCCTCATTTTTCCAAACAGAAATTAACTTTTCTGTCCTGCACTTTTCTGCCCCATCCTATTTGCCTTTATACCAGCCAGAAAGAGTTAAAATTAATTTGTAATATGTCATTCCTTTCAGACTATAATCACAATAGGGTTAGCCTTTTTTAGGACAGTTTTAGGAATAATGTGCTGTAGCCAGATTCCCTAGGTTTCTATCCTACCTCTGTCATTTATCAGCTGGATGTTATTTGAAAAATTACTTAACCTTTCTGTACCTCAATTCATATCAGTAGAATGGGGTTAGAAGTACTACTATTATTATAATAGTACTTTTCTCATAGGGTGATTATGAGAATTAAATAATAATAATGTTAATCATGCATAGCAGATAATGTTCAACTGATATTTAAAATATCATTACTATTATGCAAAATAAACAGTATGTTCAACATCCTCATTGACGCGTATTTACTCAAATATCTTTCTTGGGTCAAGCCTTCAAAAACGATATTTAGAACCTATTGTACATTCGTTTAACTAAAGGGTTTATACTACAGTAAAGGGTATCTGCTTCAAGTATATGCAGTACCTTAACTCCAGTAGCTAAAAAATCTGATAAATCACAAGTAGCCTGACATTTGCAATTTTGTCTTTGTTTTGATTTTAATTTGAAGGGTTTCTTTATTAGGCTTTCCACTGCATTAGAAAAGAGAAACAAGGCTATAATCTGAGAACACACAGAAAACTGAATGTAATTTGAATTAGGAGTATGAGGACACTTTTATTAAAATGTTCTCAGAAACTCACAAGTTAATTTTTATGCTCTCAGAATTTATTGCCCGAAAAAACTGCATGATAACAAAAATGCTACTTTGTAAAGCTTTTAAAGATTTTGTATTTTATTAATTATAACTGTGCATCCAAAGTTGTCTCTGCATCTGGAACCAAAATGTCAAGTGATGCACAACCAGAAAGTTACAACAGTGGGATAAGCAGATTCGCTGCTGATTGTTGTTATCTGCTTCCAAAGTGCACTCAACCCTACTCAGGAGCCCGATTATAAATCAAAGAATATCTTACTCTGTCACCTGTCTCACAAACTCTCATTGACTATGGGCAGAGCTCCAGCTCTTCACTACTTCTCCTTCCACTCATGCTTGATGACCTCAAGTTCTTATTTCTGAAGAAAATAGAAGCCACCAAATAGGAAATACCTCATTTTATTAATATGAAGAAATACAAGCCTACTTAGATCTACTCATCATTTATCTTCCATCTGTATAGTTTAAAATAAACGTGTACTTATTCATTTTGAGGACAGTATCCAACTGTTTTGGATACTATTCTATTCTCAGTTCTCTAATTCTACAATATCTGGTAACATAGATGAGACTTTTTTTTCGTTTCTTCCCTTTGTATAAATGTCTCTCTCAACTATTTCCTGTTGCTTCTCTCTCTCTCTCTCTCTCTCTCTATATCTATATATATATACACACACACACACACACACACACACACACACATATATATGTATATATATGTACATATATATAATTGACATGTAACATTATATTGGTTTTATGTGCTACATAATAATTTGATATTTGTATATATTGGGAAATGATTACTGTGAGTCCAGTTAACATCCATCACATGATACAAATTTTTTCTTGTGATAAAAACTTTTAAGATTTACTCTCTCAGAGTATTTCAAATATAACACAGTACTATTACTATAGTCACCATGGTGTACATTATATCCTCAGGATTTATTTATTTTATAACTAGACATTTATACTCTTTGACCACCTTCACCTGTTTCACTCATCCCCTACTCCCCACCTCTGACCAATCTGTTCTCTGTGTCTAGGAGTTCAATTATTTTGTTTGTTTTTTGTTTTGTTTCATTTTGTTTGCTTTCACTGTTCGTTTCCTTTTGTTTGCTTTCATGTATAAGTGAAATTGTACAGTATTTTTTTTTCCTTGCCTGACTTATTTCACTTAGCATAATGCCCTGGAGGTCCATCCATGTTGTCACAAATGGCGGGATTTCTTTCTTTTTTATGGCTGAATAATGTTTTCCTGTGGCTTTTCAGTATACTCAAATCTCTCTTAGCATAAGAAAAATTCTCATTCAAACCCAACTTCAAGCAATCTCTCTCTTTCTCTTCCCCTTCCTAGGCAGTTTTGAAAAGTTTTGTTGGCATTCATCATTCTTTCCATTTCACATTCCCCACTCATTCCTCAAGCAATTTTATTTTTTCAAGCTATTTTAATATGACTCCATGTCTATCATTTAAATTATAATCTTCCTAAATTTATTCTATTATTATTATTTAAAGATTTGTCTAGATTTTGAAATATCTAAGTTTTAAATATTTTGTATAATTTCTTCCTAAAATCAACTGGACTTAGTGCTATTTACTGAACAGATTCAAAATGTTTTAACTTAATATTGGACTATATATTATTTATATGTCTTCTTAAATAAAGTTTCCTAGGCTAAATAGCTTTAGCTTTTTTTCCTTTTGCTTTTTCAGGTTCATTTTGTTATCTGTTCTAAATTTTTAAGATTAATGTTTATCTCATTGATTTTTAGCCTTTTCTTCTTTCATAAATAAGCTTTTAGTTCAGTTGCAATATGGAGTACTTTCATTATTGTTTCATTTATATTTAAACTTTTATGTTTTCTTCTGTGAACTATTAGTTATTTGTAAGTGTAGTATGTAATTTCCAAGAATATTCGGTATTTTAAAATACTTTTATTTTATTTCTAATTCAATAACATTATAGTAATTTTGTATAGTTTACTGTTATCAATTATTTCAAGTTTGATTAGATTTCCAGTACAGTTTATTTCAAAGTCAATTTTGTATATCTCTTATATGTGCTTGAAAAAATGATATTGTCTCTAATTTTGAGATTCGAGGTACAATGTATATTCATGAGAGCAAGGTTATTAACTGTGTTGTTCAAATCTTCCATATCTTTACTTAGTTTGAGTTTGAGATCTCATAATAGCCAGTTGAAATACATCTCCCTGTATGATGGTAGATTTATTACATTCTGCCTACCATCTGTCATTTTTTTAAATACATCTTTGGCTATGTTATTACATGCAAAAAAAAAAAAAAAAAGGTAAAATTCCCCTATAATCCTCATATGAATTGAAAGCTTCTAATCCAAATAAAGGTTTTTGCTCCAAACTCTATTTTATCTAATATTAAAATAACTTTTAACAGCTTTATCTTAATTGGTGATTCCATGCTTTTTATTTTATCTTCCCTGGGTCCTTATGTTTTATACGACTCTCTTGCGAATTACACATACTGCATATAGATTTTTAAAAATACAATCTGATAATTTCTGTATTTCTTTTAGCCAATTCTGTGCGTTCTTACTATTGCTTTATGTTTTTTTCCTATTTATAAAATATGCTTTCTTTTAAATTAATTGACACTTTTCCATTTACCCCATGTGTTTTTTATATCTAATGATTTGTATATTTTAATGATTAAATTTACATTAAAACACATTCAATAAATTCTAAAATAAGACAATATTTCTATGACTCTCGCAAACAGAATATACCCAACACAGCTAAACATGAGTGTTTTTAAATATATCAGTTCTATTAAGTCTTTTAATCACTTTGTTTACTTATTCAACAAACATTATAAAGTGTTGACCATGTGCAAAGTAGTGTTTCAAACACTTTAAAACTATTATCTTTTAATCCTCAAAATAACCTTAAGAGAAAAAAGTAATAATCTTATGAGGATATTATTGTTTTATATTTCAATATTTTTATTTTGCTTTTTAAGTTTTTGCATATGTTTACCATTTTATTTTGCTTACCATTTATTTCTAGATTGAAGTATTTCTGTATTCAATTTATTTGTTCTTATAACACAACACTGAGATGTTCTGCTAGTAAGAATGCATTGCTGATAAACTTTCTACGTTTTCTCTAAAATATGACTTTATTCTGCCCTTGTTCTTGATTGATGATTTACTTAAATAAAAAGACCATATAATTGTTGTTATTTAAACCATCTCCTTTTTTACTTTTTGTACAGTTTTCTAAATTTGGTGCTCAAGAGAGTCTGCTGTTGGTATCATTACATTTTCTTTATAGATAATTTTTGTTTCACTTTGAATGCTTTTAAGAATTTGTCTTTGGAAATTTAAACCTTTACCAAAATTTGATTAAATGTGGATTATGTTTGTGTTTCATTCTGCTTCCTAAATCTGAGCATTTCTTTTATCTATTCTAGAAAATTCTAATGAATGATCTTTTTAAATACTGTTTATTCAAACTCTTCCAGAATTCTAATTAAATACATCATACTTTCTTGCTATATCTACCATATCTATAACTATCGCTCTTTCATTCTTTTTCTTTGTAAATTTCATTGTACATGTATATTTTAGACTGTCATTCCATCCTCTCCTGAATTATTCATAATATAATTTTTAAGATGTGTTGAGTTTTTAATTGAAATATCTATATTTTGCATTTATAGAAATTTTACTTGGTTCTTTTTTAACATTGCTTTTTAATTTTGCTTTTCTATTGTTTCTTTCTCATGTCTTTAATTCCCTATTTTAATTTATTACGAATTTCATATAAGTACGTTATAGTCTCTATCCAATCATTCTAATATCTTTTGCCCTTGAGGGTTTAATAGTGTCATTTGTTGTTTTTGCTCTATTACATGGTGGCTTGTTTCCTCATATGTGTTGTAATTTGCAATTATGAGCTAATATTTGAGTAAGTATAATTGTGAGAACACTGAAAATCTGAAAGTCTTATTTGATTGTGCTTTTCTCCGAAAAAGGATAAGCATTGATGCTGTCTGTTGTCTCAAGGTGCTTGTGATTCTATTAAATAGAACTTGGCTAGGGATTTTACAGATGCCAAAAAAAAAAAAAAAAAAAGTGCATGTTCAAATTCCTTATAAGAATGAAAGAACTCTGTTTTGATTCTCAGAATAGAGTTTGTTTTTCCCAGCAAGATCAGACAGTCTCTTTTTTCTGGAGAGCAGAATTTTGTTCATTTGTTTGTTTTTATTTATTCTTTCTCCACAGATAGTCATTTGAGGATCTAGCCTTTATTAAAGAATCTCAGTTCCAACTCCTCAGTTGAAAAAGACCCAAAGCTTTGTCTCCTGTACTCAGCATCGTTATTAAATCCAAAGTTTTAAGTTCAATGAAAAATTATCATAAACTGTCGTCACTAGCTCGGGTTTACCATTCAAGTTTGAAGCTTTCCCGGTCCCTTTTAAATTTGACTAGTGGCAGTAGTCTTACTTTTTTCTGCACTCAGTTATATATTATTGTTTTTATCCTATAGCTTTAGAAATTATTTTGGTGTGTATGCGTTATTTAATTTCCAATGTTAAGCCTCATGCCTTCATATCTAGTGGATACCTGCTTAGTTCCTTCACAGTTCAACTTACCTTTCAGTAGCACTGAACTCTGGGGACTTCCCTCCTTAAAAGACTTTTTTGTCTTGCCTTCCACTAAATCACCACACTCCTGTTTTTCTTCCATCTCACTAGCTGGTCTTTCTGAATCCTTTAATATCTCATGATCCCTTAACAGACATTAAATGATAAAATGAGGCTTTATCCTAGGTCCTCTGCTCTTTAACTGTAATGTTTCTATTCTTGCTACTTTCATTATAAACAATTACCAACAGAGATAACCTTTTGAAGTACAGACTTGATTATTTCACTCCACTGCTTATATTTCAATAATCTAAGAGGAAAGATAAATTTTATTAGCATGACCTAAAAAGGCCGTGGAGAAGGTCCTTCCGCACTTACCTCCTTCTCCAGCTCCATCTCCACACTTGCTCTCCTTTTCTCTTCATGTCTGCACTGGTGTGTTTTGCTTTTCAGAGTCACCATGCTTACCCCTGATGCCTGGCTTCGATGTAGCATTTCCCTTTGCCTGACGCACTCTTCCATTTCCTTTTCATCTACATAATCTCTAACCATCCTTCAGAACTCAGAATTTCACTGAAAGTTGCCTTCACTAATTGCCTTGAATACCTCAAATCCATCTTTAATTTACTCTCATTTATTCATTGAAAACATATCATTGATAACTTACTATGTGCTGGAAACTGGTCTACATGTTGGAATATATCTGGTGGTAAATGAAATAAATAGACCAAATCTCTTTCCATATAGCTGGATAAGGTGATAGGAAAAAATGATAATCAGATAGACAAACACATAGCATTCTGAAAGACTTAATTGGGAAATGTAGCTCTTAGCATTTGCCACAGTTGCTATTCCAAATTTGACTGGGGACTTTGATGACATTTGCAAAATCCCTGCTCTTTGCCATATAACATAACCTCATCCATCGTATTCACACTGCCCACACTCAAGAAAAAGGTATGATATAGAGCATGACTCATTCGGGGTTATCCTAAGATGTGTCTGTGACAGTCAGAATCAGCTCTGTGGTCCTCAGGTAGTCATTCCTGGACTCACTACTCAGATACTGTCAGTGCTCAAGATCCTTTGGCCATGTTAGTGCATGCAGTTCCTGGTGACCTTTCTTTCCCAACAGCTTGTGTCTGCGGCTCTTCATAGGTGGGCTACACTCAGACCGACACAGGGAGCCCACTTTATCTGCAGACACAGGGATTCATGTCATCTGCTCTCAGTCCTTAACTGATGATTGACAGCTGTGAAGGAATGAGAAAGACTCGCTCCACTTTTCTCAAACTGGCATGGGACAACTATAAGATGTGAGCTTTGCTGCGTATTATCTCTGCGCAACTTGGTTTGATGGCATACACTTGCTTGGCTTCCTTCCCATCTCTCTCTTACTCCACTAATACCCTGTCAGTTTTTTTCCTAGGAAGACAAACCTAATAAGCTTTCTTTCACTTTCACATAAATCCTCTTCTTAGATCTGATTCTGAAAAATTCAGCCCAAATCATCAATACTGGAAGATCTTTTAAGGATCCTTTCAATCTTAAATTTAGTGATTCTTTTAATCTAATTAATTCTAAAGTATTAGAGACTTTTAATGAATGATTACTTCTAGATAAGTTACTGTGCTTGTATAGTGGTATTTTGAAGGGAAAACTTCAATATGAAGAAAACTGGGTTATTTCAGGCCCTATAATAAGCAGCCCAAAATAGAAAACACACACACACACACACACACACACACACACACACACACACACACACATAATGGCAACTGGTTTCTAAAAAAATTTACAGGACAGAATTGCCTTTATTCTTCAGTTGTAATTATTTGGTCCTATCTCACATTATCAGCCCTCTCTGACCACCACTAGATCAAAAAATAGTTCTTTTCATATTATTAAAATGAGTATGAGATGAGTACTGAAAACAGTAGCAGCTTGGGGATGGGCGTATGGAGAACATAGAAGAAATAACAAAATTGTATCCAGTTTCTCAGTGTTGCACCATGGCTTATACAGGACTCCCAGCATAAATGGAGACTACATCCCCAAACCACCCAGTTTTCTCCATCGCTGTTTTGCCAACCCAAACCAATCCAGCACCTCTCTGAAAGAGCCACCTAACTAGTTTTCCCGTTTTCTCTCTTGAAACACAGCACACTCTATGCTACATATCAGACACGGTAAGTTATTTTACCATAAAATAAATTATATATTTCCCTGCTTAGCATCATCCCAAGGACTTATTGCAATTAAAAAAAAAAACAAAAAAAAAAACCTGTTTCATAAAACAATGGTCTGCAAGGTTCCATATCAAGCCCTACTGACCTCCAGTGCTAACCAATGCAAGGCAAAACACTACAGCCATAGTGACCTCTTTCAGATCCCTCATTCCTGTTTTAGGACAATTCCCCTGCCCAGTGTTCAGACCTCAGTTCTTCACATATCTGGCTCCCTCATACTCAGTCTATTCCCATTTCAGTTAGAGTGTACTCCACACCATCCTCCTTTAGCACGCATAGTACGTTTTACTACATGAAATTATGGCGTTCATTTAGATGTTTATCTGTTTATTGCATGTGACCCTCCTATATACACACACATACGTGTGTATGAGCATGCACACAAGCACACACACACACACACACACGCACATACACGACTATAAGAATGAGAATAGTGACCCTGACAGTTTGTTCATTGTTATATTTGTTGCCTCTTAACAGTAATAAGGAATTTGTAAAGACTAAAAAATAAAGGGATGAAGGCACATATGAAAGAATCAATGAATGGGACTTTTCCATTTCCTCTCTTCCATCAGGGGAAATTACACAATTTATATCCAAGTCCCATTTATAGATTCCCTGATATGTTTGATTTGCAAGCAGCTTGTGTCACAATTTGACCAGGTTAAATCAGTCAGATAGAATTTTCTTTCAACAAATTAGCAAAGATAACATGAAATCACATTATCAATATGTAGGAAGGTCTGTGAAAATAAGTCCTTTAAGTGAATAATAATTTATACATGCGTATTTCAAAATAAATTTTTAAATAAAATGATGTTCTGACATAATTCAATAATTATTTAGCCTAAGAAAGTGGTGTATGTGCCAAATGTAAAAATGCAACATTAAACCACTGGATTAATAAGTAACAAGACATATAAAGGATATTTGGTTGGTAAAAATACTAGAATAAACATTTATTAAAATGAAAGGTGAGTTTGCCTAATATTATTGAGTCAAAATTAATATCACATACAATAAAGTATGTAATACTTCTTTTGATTTTTTTATACAATAAATAAGTGTAGGTGTGCATATACCCAAAAATAATCTAAAAAAAATGTACAAAATACATTAATGGTGATATCTCAGGTGGTAGAATTAGAGATTATTTTTTAATTTCTTTCATTTTATTGAAGTATATCTATATATGTCATTGATTTTCTAAAAAATAAAATGTTTCTTTTTTCAACCTAGTCACAAACATTCTAGTATTGCAACCTTTATGTACAGACAGAATAAAACTCCCTGCACCTCAGGATGCCCATGGCCTAATCCCCAGAAATTGTGAAGATGTCACATTACATTGGAAAACAGACATTGCTGATGTGATTAAGTTTAAAAAATCCTGAGATGTCGACTATTATCATTTCTCTGGATGGGCCCAATGTAACAGCAAGGGTCCTTATAAGAGGGAAATGAGAAGGACAGAATCAAAGAAGGAGATGTGATGAAAACAGCAGAGATTAGAGTGTTGCTGGACCATAAATCAATGAATAAGGACAGCTCCTAGAAGCTGGGAAAGGCAGGGTAATTGATTTTCTCTTAGAGCTTCCAGAAGGAACACACAGACTTACTGACCCATTTTAGACCTCTGACCTCCAGAACTATAGGATAATACATTTGTGTTTTTAAGCCACTAAATTTATGATAATCTGTTAGTGCATTGCTAGCAAACTATTACATCCTGTCATACAAAAATTAAAACAAGGTAAGAAGATATTTAGCACTATAACAATATTCATAGAGATGCATACAGATAAGCATATCGAAGTTACATTTTCTTTAATGTTCATATACAAATTTTTGAGCCTGTTTCTTCAGGGATTCAATACTCATAGATTCTGGAAATAGTACTGAAGTACCCCAATAACGAAAAATAAAAATTTACTCTACTCAGACAAATATGAACACTTCGGAATGCCATCTACCTCATCAGCAAAGTTGTTCTCGTCCAAACTTTCCCTTTCATGTTTGCCTTACTAGCTCATTTTAATCATTATTTTTAGCTTGAATAAAAATGATAAGGGGAACAAGTGAGTGTAATTTACTCTCAGACCTGCTAAGTATAAAATGGGGTTCATTACCTGCTTTTTTAAAAACACAAAGACACAAGTTTGTGATTTGGTAACATTTGTCTCCACCAAGATATGTAAATTGAATTGTAAGTAAGTGGAAATATTTTTAGCCTACTTTAGAAATATTATTGTTTAGAAGCATTCTTTTCTAAAACCTATCATCATGGAGAACTTAGAGATTTTTTCTTCCCACTGGTTTTGAGTTGCCAGTGTGCAAAAACAGCATGCCAAGTTGCTGAAGTGGGAGAAAGTATAAATTTTTCATACTTTTTTTTTCCCAAAAAATCACTCCACTGATTACAGTTTGATGGCATATAAAAAATTCTACCTTTGGGTTAAAGTCAAACATTTTAAACTTAAAAGGATTAATATTTGAGTGACTAAAAGGGTTTTGTGTAAACTTCTAGTTAATAATTAACCAGTTTGGGGTTGTTGTTATTGCTTTCTTTTATTTTATCATCTGTGCTATCATTCTAGATTCAAAGCTGTGGCAGCTGATGGGAACGTGATCCAACTTGCTGACTCATCCAAAGTGCATTGAATGAGACCAAAAGGCCAAAGATAGTCCGAAACTAAATTATGAAATTGACAAACACGTTTTGCTTCCTCCTTGTGCCTCCCTCAATCTGGTGATCTCCGAGCAGCCTAGAAACTGAGATTAGAAAGAATTAGCACTACACAAAAACAAAATAGTATCTCTGTGGATATGAAGAGGAAGACACACAGGGGAGCAGGCTGGGATGAAGATATAAGACCATTGTACCAGATCCAGAATCAGATGCAGGCAGATAGGAATTTGTTTTCTCCAAGTTTTCCAATCCATGAGGTAAACATTTTATCCATGCACATTACAGAAAAACAGTTGATAGAGATCGGGCTTCTACAAACTAGAAGTCCATCTATACACTTTTATTTTATGGTTAGGTTAGAGGGGTTTTTTTGTTTGTTTGTTTTTGGCCCGGTCTAGGAAGTCTTAGTTTATCCAAAGATGTCAAAGACTTACTCTTAGGTTTAATTCATAAATTTTGGTTTTTATATATAGACCTATGACCCTTTAGAAATTAATTTTTCTCTTTTGTGTAAGCTTTAGCTTGAAACTAATCTCATCCCATGTGTTCATCTAGTCTTTGTAGCACCATTTGTTGAAGAGTCTATACTATTATTTTTAATTACCATAGTAAAAAGCAACTAACTTCCATGTATGCAATTCTATTTCTAGACTTTCAATTCATATTTAGTGACCTAGATGTCTATCTTTACACAAATATGACATTGTCATGATTAATGTAGCTTTGTAAGTCTTAAAAGCGAGTAGTCTTATCCTCAAATTTTATTTTTAATTAAAAGTATTTAGGCTAGTCTAAGTCTTTGCATTTCTATTCGTATTTTATAATTGATTTGTTCACTTTCACAAAAAGAATTTCTGATATTTTGATTGGATTTTCTAATCTATGGACCAATTTGAGGAGAACTGATATTTTCACTATATTGAGTCTTTTAATCCATTATATATATATATATCGATTTACTTAGGCCTTTAACTTCAGCAATAGCTTATGTTTTTATAACGTGAAAATTTTTTTCTTAGTGTAAAATATACTGCTTATTTATAGTTTTTTTCTAAATGTTTGTTTCTATCATAAAAATACAATCGAATTTTGTATATTGACTTTGTGTCCCACAGTCTTGTTAAGTTCACTTACTAATTCTTGCAATTTAGTTCCAGTATTATAGTTAGATTACTTAAAATTTTCTATATAGACTCTCATATGATCTACAAATAAAGATAATTTTTAATTTTATTCTCTTTCTTTCCTTATTGTATTGCCTGGCTCCTCCAATCTAATGCTGAACAAAAGTGGTAAGAATTAACATCCTTGTCTCTTTTTTCTGATTTTAGAGGCAACATATTCAGTATAACACCATTTAGTATAAGCTTATCTGCAAATTTCTATAGATGCTGCATTAGTTAACTTGGGCTACCATTAGTTAAGTTTGGTTTCCATAGGCTGGATGTTCAAGGACAAGGTGCTAGTAGGGTTGCCTCCTGGTAAAGCATCTCTTCTTGGCTTACAGTCACCATCTCACAATACCCACAAATGGCCTTTTCTCTGTGTACATGCAGAGATCTCTTTCTATTCTTACAAGGTGTTTCTTTCTCTTCTTAGAAGGACCTCAGTCCTCTCTGATTAGGGTTATACTCTTATGACCTAATTTAACCTTAATTACCTTCTAATGGCCGGCCCTATCTCCAATTATGGTCACATTAGGGTTTAGGGCTTCAACATATGAACTGGGCGGAGGTACAATACAGCCCATAACAAATGCCCTTTAATACATTTAGAAAGATTTCATCAATTTCTGTTTAGCTAGGACATCTGATGATGAATGAGTGTTGAATTTTTCAAATAGTTTTTTGCATCTACTGAGATGTAAATTACACTGAGATTATAAATTATACTGTTTGAATTATGAATATTGAAAGAACTTTACATTTCTGGAATAAATCCAATTTGCTCATGATGTATTTATTATTTTTAATGACATATTTATTCTTTGATATATTTTATCGAGTATTTTTCCATCTACATGCTTGAGAAATACTGATTTGTAATTTTCTTATAATGTCAGGAAATATCTGGTTTTGTAATATCAGGTTTAGGTATCATTGTGTGGACTTTATATAATAAATGAGAAAAAAGTTCCCTTCTAAATTTTTCAAAAAACTTTTTATAAGGTTGGTATTCATTGTTCCTTAAATTTTTGATAGAACTTATCTGCGAAATCATCTTGGCCTACGGTTGTCTTTGTAAGAAACTCTGGTAATGATTTCAGTTAGATATGGGACTTTAGGTATTCCTATTCTCTTTTTCTTCTTGAATGGGCTTTAATATAGGTAGATACTGATAACAACAACAAAAACTCTGAAAAAGTAACATAGAAACATTGAAATTAAGTGTGATTTAAAACAGTATTTCAAGCAGAGCATTTTTTAAAACCTAGTGTTACCATGTTAGTATCAAACAGTAAATTAGAATTAAAGAAAATACGAATACACATCAAGAGATTCAACTCATTAGAGAAATATAACAATTTGAAAGTTTATAAACCTAATAAAACATCAAAATATATAGGAAATATTAACAGAACCACAGAAAAACAATTGACAGTTATCACTGTAAATTTTTGGCACACCTCTCTCAGCTTCTTGCAGAAGCTGATTCGTCGATTAAACAAAGAAACAAACAAGTATAAAAAATTTGAATAACAAAGTTAGCAAGCTTAATCTAATAACTGTATAGGAAATTATTTCAAAAAATATAATATAAAATGAGTTTTATCATACTTTTATATAGTCTCTAAAGCAGAGGTCCTCAATCTCCGGCCATGGACTAGTAACTGTGGCCTGTTAGGAACTGGTCCTCACAGCAGGAAGTGAGCAGTGGGTGAGAGCAGAGCTTCATCTGTATTTGCAGCCACTCCTCACCATCATCACTGCTTCGACTCTACCTCAGACCATCAGGCATTAGATTCTCATAGGAGCACCAGTCCCTGGTGCCCAAAAGGTTGGGGACCACTGATCTAAAGCCTTGTTTTTATTTGCAGATCCTAAAATTATGAAATATACTTCTACTGCATCTTCGCCATAATATCCAGCTTAATAGCAATCACTATTTTATGTTTTCTACTTCTTATGAAGCAATAAAAACACCGCTGGTAAGAACTGTATGTAAATTTAATAGCATATTTATAAGTGGAACATTAATATAGAGAAAAAGTACTCAGATATTAAAGTTTCATAGTTCATCTAGATTTTGATGAAGTTGTTATCATCAAAATGTATTTTCTTAAAAATCAAATAAAACTCTAATACAGCTCAACAGAAGCATGTAAAAATAAAACTAGAACTGAGTATACAACATGACACTAGAGTTATTAAAATTTAGTTAAGAAAAGAACAATTTTATTCTATAGTAATATTGAGTGTGTTTGGAGAGAAAACAATTTATAAAGCACTCTAAGCAGTGCATTCCAGGAAGAGACAGCATGCTCTATTTGTTTTTAAACTGTTTTCAAAAATGTTAGAAAGATATTGCTTTATATTGATGAAGTATCTTAGTTGCTGTATGAATAGAAAATGCTTCTAGTAATGCCCAAAATGATGCACAGGACAGTGTATTTATTGGTTGTAAAAGTATGTAGGTAGGAGCAATAATTTAGAATCTGCTGAAACCTGAAAAATAACTCATGGTTTAAACCAGATTAAAAAAACAATTAATACTAAGAACTGCTGGCTAATTCCCCAAGCCATTACCATTTACAGATGTTGAAGGGTTATTGCCAATATTTGTTGTAAGGGAGATGAAAAATATATAGTGCAGTGTTAGCTGTATTTTTTGATGTCTGTTCATTGAACAAATGTTTAGAATATAGGATTGATGTTAACTGAGAAAAAGTACATTAGTTTAGAGCTCGAGATTTAAGTAAGATTTAATTAATCAGAATAGTATAGCAAAATCTTTATGATTCCGAAATGTTACCCATTAACATTAGTTCCTACCTACATAGATAGTATAGGACCCTGCAGAGTTTATGTCTGTGCATTTGCTGTTTCACTTACCCATCAATTTATTTCAAATTTCCAAGCCTCATACTACAGAAATGATTTAACTTGAAAACGAGAAGCCAGTACCACTCTCCTATACTGCCTCAGCTTCACTAGATCTGGATTCTTTGTTAAGGCAGGGTTTTATTTGTATTACAATCTTCTGTTTTGTTCATTTTATTTATTTATTTATTTATTTATTTATTTATTTATTTATTGTCTTTACATGGTGTTTTGTTTGGTTGCATTGCTCTCAATTTTTTTAAGAAATTAACTACCGCCAATTCTAAGCATTCTTTGTACACTTTCCTGATTTATCTCTTCCTCCCTATATATAGACCCAAACATAAATTTGGAATAAATTTAATGATAAATTGTCGTGATTGTTTAATCTTTTGAACACTTCTCACATGTTAGTAGAGTATCTTATGTTCTATTTTCATGACTCATCCATAGGCAGAAGTTAAAACTCACTTGCCCCGCCCCTTGTCTTTAGGCTCTGTCAGTCAGAAGCAATCATGTGAGGCTTGTGTTTGGAAGCATGCTGAAATAGATGTTGCATGGAATCCACTCTGGAAAGGTGCTTCGCAAGATCCAGCTTCCGGTAGCTGCAGTAGGAGAGGTTCCAACATGAGTATCCAACTCTCAAATTCAGAAAGTCAGAAACAGTAGATTTTCCCATTAGTGGTGGCAGTGGGCTCTTCGCTACATTTTCCAAGACGGTGATGTAGGCTCTAGTCCCAAAAGCAAGGTCTGAACAGCTAGGCCTTTCAAACTTTTTCTTAAGTTTCCTAATTGTACAAACTAGGCTATTTTTCAGTGAAATAGGTAAAATCAGGTCTTGGGAAAATTGATACATATGGTCCTCCTATACAGAAAATAGTTGCGAATAAAGCAGAATATAGGAGAAAGAGTGAAACACAGATTTTTGGAAGTCATTGTTGTAATTCTGATAATTAAAGACTAGGAGTAGCTTAAAAAATTAAAGAAAAATCACCAGTAACTAAACTGACTAAAAACAGTGATAAAGAAAACAAGAAATAAGCATATTCTGAAACAGAGAAAAAAGAAAATTCCAAAAAAAGACAGCAGCTAAATACAGTTAAATGCATCCATAATAAGAACAAATCTGTGATTATACGAAGCCATTGGAACGGATACCTTTTTTAAAAAGAATTTCATTTGGTTATTGGTGAAAGAAGCAGGAACATGCCCATAAAATTGATTCAATTTTCTGGAAAACAATTCATATAAAAATATTATTATTATTAATGATTTTTTTTAACTTTTTTTTATTTTACTTTTTAGGTGAAGCGACCCTTGGTTGACCTCACAGATTGCAAGGACCTTGTCAGCTTACAATCTTTTATTTTTATTTTTTATTTTTCACTCCGATAGCACCTGGTTTTCCTAGGTAGTCTCCCATCTAAGTACTAAGTAGGCCCGACCCTGTTTAGCTTCCAAAATCAGACAGGATCCAGCTTGTTCAGGGTGGTATGACCATAGGCTATTAATGATGTATTTTATTGTTCATTCTTGCTTAACAGATTCTCTTGTAGCCTGAAGTATGACGAAAAGAGAAGTAATTAAATATATGTTGAGAATGTGTCTCCACAAATAACACCGATCTTGAGTACAGAGTTAACACAGCCTCACACATGTCTCCCATTAAATAAACATGATTGTAAAAAGGAACAATGTAAATGGTCCCTTTAAAATGAAAAACTATTGTCAGAAAGTGCCAGGGAAATGATGACTATGTAATTTACTGAGGGAGTGATCGTAACCAGGAGTGACCTTTGTCTGATGTTTTTCTTCTTTTTTTTTCCTTTAAGGAGAGTAATGAGTCTGGCCACTACTTACTCATCTATACTGAATTCAATTCATCAGTCTATGGGCCAAGACTCAGTTTAGTAGCGTGATTCATCACTACCTAAAATATTAAGTGGCTTGAAAACCATTGATTTTGAGTGTTACATGAGGAAGAGCCAAGGGAGCTGAACAAGGAAGTAAAGACAAAAGCCACGAGACAACATCTCTTTAAGGTGTGTAACCCCATCCTCCCCGTGTGACAGAGTCTAGTGTGGCAAATGGTGGCCGCCCTTTCTCACAGCTTTAAAAGAGCTGACAAACACTTCTCACCGCCATTCTCCTTTCAAATGATAAATGTTCACGTTGTAAAGTATGATGAGTATTTGGAGAATTAGATGTCCAGAAGAAAACATCTATACGACAGGCGTCATTTTAGTGTGTGGCCAATGTACAAGTAATTCAGAGTTATTGAACAAAACCCTTCAAATCGATCACTGTTTTAGGATTCCAATTATTTTTTAAATCCTAAACTAGGGTGTGGGGGAAAAGAATTAATAGCCTAAAAAGTGAGACAACAGCCATGCTGTCAGGTATATTGGAAGGTTGGGTTAGTACCTAAAATCAATAGCAGATACATAAAGCAGGTACAGATATTTAAAACCTCCAGATAACTTGAGGCTGGCACTAATCTGTGGCAATATCTAAAATCTTAGAACAATGCCAAAGTTCAAGGTTATTTTCATCTATGCTAAAGCAAGAATGGGACATCCAATGTGTTTTTCTCTCATCTATTGACTATGGCAGATACCTCGTTTCTTAAGGGCCCTGTGATCACAGGTCGATGTAGAACTAGGTGGTCTCTGAAGAATTTAGTACATAAACGGAATATTTCTGTGGTAACTGTCAACTTTGCGTCTTGCCAGATAATGGAATAACTCAATCTGACCCTTGTTTCGAAGTAGTTGAAGTCTATTCAAACCTTTTTTTTCTACTCATGTTTAAGGATACAATTAGTGTCATGATGTTGCCCTTGACTCTGTGTCTCACATTACTTTCTTATAAATTTCCTTTTGCTCATTACACTCAAGCCTCGCTGGTCTCTTCGTTTCTTGAAATCACTGTTCCCCTTCCCACCATGGGGCCATAAGACATGTTTCCTCAGCTTAAAATATTCTTCTCTTCTCTTACCCACAATCCCCAGTCCCAAATCCATTCACCTGGATGATCCCTAATCAACATACAGATTTTTATGTAAAATTAACGTAGTCCCTTCATTACATATTCTCATAGCATTCTATATTTCTTCATGATACTTTCAATAATTTTATGTTCTGAATATGACTCTCTTTAAAGAGTGACTTCGGTAATATTCGATATCTATGAATATAGAGAATTCTTTATTGCTATCTTCTGTACCTAAATCGTGCCAGGCTAATAGTAGGTATGCCACAAAATATCCTTGAGAGGGTAAATGATGTAAGAAATTCTTCCCCTCATGTATAAATGTCTGTAGAAAGGCTCCTGAGTGTTTACAATATTAACAATGACAATGTTGTTCATTGGTTGTTAGCATGTTCCAGAAATAATGAGAGAAAAATTGGACCAATTTGCAGTTCAATAATGTTCTTGAACTTGAGGTCTGCTAAGTTTCTTGCTATCAAGACTGGTTCTGAGTAAAAAGATTATTAACTAAAGCCCTTTATTTAAAATCAGTTAAAGATTCAAAGCGCCAAACTAAGAATAAGACTTGAGTTTTAGCTCTACTGCCCAGGAGTCTTAAGGTTTAGAACAAATTATATAACTTCTGCTAACCTTAAGCTTTCCATGTGCAAGTTAGACAAATCTTGGCAAACTAATTTCTCTGGAGGTCAAGCACTTGAAGGTCACTAATGCTAGACATGATACAAAGGTGAAGATCATTACTGGCTTAATGTCTAATGAATATACAACTAGAAAGAAAATATATGTATTTCAGACTTATTTGTAGTTTGAAAAGTACACAAAGACATATGTTGCACACTATGTAGAAATGTAGATTAAAACGTAGTTATAATTTTTATATTTATTCTTCATATAAGCCCGTACTCTTATTTTTACCCTGCAAAGTAGTTAAAAGTATTAATGTGGTATCCTGAAAAGAAGCCAGACCCAGATTAATACCTGTATCTCTGACAAGCAGTATAAATTTTACATATATTTGAAGTTTTTAAGCATAACAAATAAATATGTAAACAAGATTTAGACATACTGCTTTAAGTCAATTAAAGATTAAATAAGCTTAGGTGATTGAGATAAAATTTTTGTCAAAAGTCTTACTAGTGTCATTTTCCAAAATTATAAAGTTTATTACTACAAAAAAAAGTGTGTTTGTTTTCTGAAATAAAACATATTGCATGCCAAATTACCTTTAAATAGAAAATAATGTGACTATCTCATATAAGGATGGACAAAGAAAGCAGTAAATTTGGCTGAGTCAAACCAGAATAATTCAAAATTAACATTTATTTTATATTTTATTTTAGGTTTGTTTACAATAAGCAATCCTAAAATAGGCACGTTCTGCTAAAAGCAGTCCATAGGTAAGTACTAGCCTCCTAAGAAACATCATTTGTCTATTTGTTAAGAGGTTCACTTATCAAGACACTTATAAAAAAAATTATGCAAGTCATCTGCTTTCTTTGTTTCCCTAAAAGTGATCACGAGCCAACTTTTCAAATTGTTTTCCTCCCACAGTTAATAACTTTGTGTATACCTAAACAAAATTCCTA
Organism: Rousettus aegyptiacus; assembly: GCF_014176215.1. Classification (NCBI taxonomy): domain Eukaryota; kingdom Metazoa; phylum Chordata; class Mammalia; order Chiroptera; family Pteropodidae; genus Rousettus; species Rousettus aegyptiacus. Next base: position 17,306,428 of record NW_023416285.1, read on the forward strand.
TTAAAAAAGAAAAAAAAAACATTATAAGTTTTGACATTGATCTCTGAGTTTAAACCTTTTGGAAAGGTTTTCTTAATCTTTTTTGACTACAGAGTAACTAGATGTTGGATGTAAGACTAATTCATCTGTTGAGTTACTGGAATACAAGTGTGTAGGTTATACATAGCAATCAAATATCTCCAAATTTAGTAATGCTTATGTTAAGTGGTATGATATGTGATTGAAAAATAATAGAATATTTAAATTAGCTGACAGCTGCCCTTTTATGTGGATAAATTTCCTTGGATGAGGAAAGCAACAAATATGAAGAGATCTGTAATTCTGGAATTGTTATTCACAAATGCATCCTTGTAGTGTTTGATTTCTTTTTTCATGGTCATGTACAAGATGTGTGTCAATATACAGACAAAGATCTTCGACACATAATACTTTATCGACCATACTACCTAATTCTAAATAAAATCTTTAACTAAAGAATAAATTCTGTAGAGATAAATGAATCATGTCTCAATGTCCCCAAACTTCACAGCCAATGACTATATGTATATGGGATTCAAGTTGCCTGAGCAGTTTGTACTTTTACTGGACAATTTTAAAAGTTGTAATATTGTATTTATAAAAAGTCACAGCTCTTGATATGTGAGCCTTCTGTTAATCAAAATAATTTAACAACTATCCTAAACTTCTGGATCTCTTAAGAAAAAATGTCATTAATTTGAGTCCTCAACCTCATTCCCCCCTTTTATTTCAAACAAGTATATAGGTTTAGGTTCAAATTTGGATAATTAAAATCGATGTAAGGATTTTTTAATTATCTTGTCATAAGGCATCATTGGTAAGTAATTCTGCTCTAAAAAGTAACTGTGTATTTATCCAACCTATATTCCTTAAGCAAATATTTTCCAAATGTACAATGGTCAAACAGTTAATCATTCTACCTGAGCTATCATTTGCTCTTTATTTTCGAAGGCTATAATGAGTATATGCCATCTTGTAAAAGTGACTTTTTTCATCTGAGTGGTTAGCATATGAATATTTGAAATTTAATTATTATGAACATGTAGTTTCCCCAATCTTTCCTATCACTTCTGCTCTCACAGCTGAGAAGCTCCACATGATTTTTATTGTATTTAGATATGTGGCATTCTCTCACAGTGATGCTAGGTTTTTCTTTCCTACCCAAGAATCTGAAGTCATGTAGATATGACCTAAAAAAAAGTTTGTTAATAGAATGTAAAACTGAATTAGAGCCCAATTTCATAAGAAGTATGACTATAGCCATTTATGTGAAATAAAATTACTTATTTCAGAAAACAATATCATACTAATACATATAAAAAATTATTTCAGAAATCCACCTTTGAGTAATAGCAGCATACATATCTTTTTTTTTAAAGAAAGTAACCAAACAAATCAGGCAGATAGTGAATCCTTTTTAAGGTGAATGTCGCAATGATTTCTAGGCCACCTACATGAAAAGCTTATTATAAAAAAAGCTCAAGACTTATTGTAGAGTAGCACATTGTCACTTCTGTGAGTCCAACCAAAGCTCTATGGAAATCAGTGCATTCAGTACATTCCTCTGTGAAATATTAAATTACTTAGTTATGAAGTGCTATTCTTGAGTAGCAAAGCTATTTCCTAGAAGCATTTCTAAATGTGTTACAGATTGCTTTTAAAAAGAAGTTGATGACAATGGAAAAAAATAACAGTACCAGTGGTAGTTTTAAAAAATCTAGACTAACAAAATCAGGGCTAGAAGAGCAGCTGTCTCACATAAATAAATGACACTCAGCTATATGTGCGAGAGTATACATGTATGAGGAAAGAAAGACGTTTTCTTCCTGCATTTTGAGTGTTTATAAAAGTGGTAATATCATAGCATGGTTAAAGTAAAATTTCAATCCATACAGATCTGATGTTGACTCTGAGCTACACCACTGTGCAAGTTGCTTAAGCCTGATCAAGTTAATCTTGCAAACCTCAGTTATCTTATTCATAGACACCTATTACATAGTTAAGTATCAAACTGAATTATGTAAAAGAATCTCTAGGCACCTAGAAAAACATTATCAACAACAGTGATAATAACTTGTGATGACAATATGTGTTCTCTATAATCTTATTCATAAGGTCTTTTTTTTTAGGGGATGAGGGCTAGGAAAGGAAAATGGGGCCAATCTGAGAGTTTAGATTTATTGTATTTGGGATATTTAAGAGATATCTAAGTGAAAATATCAAATTGCTGATAAACAAGTCTAAAGTTCAAGAGAAGTCTGAGTTGGAGATATACATTTGACAGTCATCAACATATAACTGATGCTACAAGTCATTAGATGGAAGAAAAAAATTACCATATGAGTGAATTAGATAGAGACCAACATCTGAGCCCTGTGACATTAAGAGACATAGAAGAAGAGAGCAACAGAAATTTTAAAGAGTGTCCATTGAATTGGGAGGTAAAATAAGATTGTGTAATTAATTATGGCAATTGCTGCTAAAAGATAAAAGACAATGAGTATAGAGAATTGGCCTTTAGAAATAACAACATAAAGGTTATTCATAAACTTGAGAGAGCCATTTTATTACAGTGATGGGTGCAAAAACCTGGTTGAAGTTAAAGAGAGAACAAAAACAGTGAGTTTTTGAAACTTGCTTTTCAAAGTTCTTACAAGAAAGATAGGAAATTATGAAAAAAGGAGAGCTGGGGTGAAAAGCTGGAAAGGCAATCTTTGACATTCCTTGGCAGCTGCATAACTCTACTCTGCCTCTGTCATCTCAGGGCCTTCACTCCTCTGAGCCTTGTGTCTTCACGTGGCTTTTTCAGAAGGATGCCACTAATAGGATTTAGAGCTCATCCTAACCCAGTATGACTTTACATTAACTTGATTTTCTTCTCCTTTACAGGACTTCTAACATAGAAGTATCTTAGAATCTATATTCCATCAATGAGAGCCAAATCATGAAACATCTAGAATGCATGTTGAAGATAACAAAACCAATTACATGTTTTAAAGCAAGGGAAATAATCAGATTAAATATTAGAATGATTATTTAAAATACAGTGGGAGAAATAAGTTTGAAAGAAAAACTAGAGCCTATTGAAGAGGTGAATATAAAAATCCAGGAGAGAATATGTGGCCTGAATCACAATTTTGGAAGGAAAGAAATATGTATTTGAGAAACAATAGAAGTGGTTGATTATATCTGGGATGGACAATGAAGAAATCAAGGAAAACTCAATATTTGGGATGACAAAACAGAGACTAATAAAGATGGGGTAAAAGATAGGGAGAAAATGGGTTTGTTTTTGGATAAGTTGGGTTAGCATGTTTCATGATAAATTGTGTACGCAAGTTCGGGAGTGAAATTAAGCAGGAACAAGTCATTGTACATACACATCAGCTGAGGAAAAGTAGATGGAGTAGGTGAAATTCATAGAATTTACAGGAAAGTATTAGAATAAAGCTCATAATACAACCTTGAAAAACAACTGAAACTTATGGCATAAACAGAAAAGATGAGACTATGAAAGGAACTTAGGAGTAGGCCAAAAATGCACGCTAGTGTACGGAGACTAATAAAAGGAAGCATTCCAAGTAGAATGAGGTCACCACTTTCAAATGATGCAGAGAAATATAGTAGATGAAGACTGAAAATAATTTAGAATTGGCCACAGTGGGAGAACTGTTGAATGCAGTAACTGATTCAAAAGAATGACTAAATCTTTGACCTGGTCCACATTTTAATTTTAAAATGTTTTAATTAATGATATAAGGTCACAAATAGTATTATTAAATACTAAGAAAAATTAGTTGATTGATCAATTATCATTCATTATCATAATCAATTAGGATTATGTTCATGAGTAGTGTGCATCAGATATAAACCCAGAGCCTTGTGAACAATTGAAAGGGGCATTTTTCTAATGCCAGAAATTATCTCCTAATTAACGTCATTTTCTAAATATAACTGAAGGCTACCCCTTAGACTATACTCAGGGGCCTGAAATCCAAAGAATTTATGTTTCCTTATTTTGTAGTTCTATCAGAAAACAAAATCAAGCTTAGTATTCTAGATAAATAATAATTCTACACCCTGGAGAATTATTTGGCAACTTTATGGGGTTTAGATTTGTCCCAGGAGGAACTGTTTCTCATTTATGTTTGCACTACTTCTGCAATAAGTCCTCCATGGATGATTGCCCATGGAAAAATAATGCAATGAATGAACATGTGGATGAATGAAAAAAAAAAAAGTACTATTATATATTGGAAAGTAGATTGGGAAAGGCTAATGGGGTTAACCTGAACTGTCCCAAAGAAAAATATTAGACCATAGTTCATGAGTAAATAAATGCTTTCATGGAACAAAGAAAAATTACAGTAGGCAGTTACCTTCTATAGAAAATGTTTATCTTGTGTGCTCTTCCTGTGTTTTCGGCATCCTCCATTTGGAAGATTTCCACTAACAAATCTCTCTCATCTTCACAGTTCTGTTTTGAGATTTGCTCTCTAAACTGTACGCATAAATCAAATACTATTTTCTTCCCTTTCTCACCAATTCAAGGGAATCTGTCTCTTGTTCTTAGCTTAGCAGGCTAGCTACATAGATGAATTACTCTGAACTGTGGTGTATTGGAAATGTCCCAAACCCCTTCAGGCTAAAAATGTACTTCATAGGCATTTAATAAAGTATTTGTAGATAGTTTCACTTTCTCCCCACCCTTAGTAGCATGGAAATGCACTGTGTTGTTGAACTAATGCCTACCAGAAACAGGCACTCTAATTTATTAAATTCTAATTATGATGATTTCTTTATAATTTAATTTTTACTACAATGTTTTATTGATTCAAAACAAGATTGATGAGGAAAGCAATGTTAATCAGGTTTTTAAAAACGATGTTCCCAATGTCACCATATTTCTATTCAAGGCAATAGTTGGTATGGCTGTAAAAGTTGAGATATACACACATATACACATATATATGCTGTGCTCAAAAAATAAAAATACTTCAAAATTCATAAACTCACCAATAGTATAGGCTTTACCTCAAGTGAAAGGTTACTAAATGATTATGGAACGTATGCAGAATATTCAGATTCAGTTAAAAATATACTGATAATTCCATTCAAATTTATGCTTTGATTCAGAGCTTTAAATAAAAGATAGTTTGAGGAAAAATAAATCAATCTTTCAATCTCTGTTTTTGAATCTTTTTCAGGGTTGAAATCTCATCAAAGAATATAAAAATCCTCAGGAATGATATACTTCTTTCCTCTTAAATAACCCTTCAAAGTATTGCTTTATGTTAGCTTTTCCAGTGCTTTTGACTCAAATAAAACATTCTGAAGCTCTCCTCCTGACAACAGGGCTGGGAACTAGTCTTCCCACAGTTAATGATCCTTGATTCTTAGTTGCATTTTTCTCTTTGAATTACCTACCACAGAATGTTAAAGTAAATGTGGCATTTAAATTGACTTGGGCGATGAAAAGACATATAATTTATAAGTATCTTTGAGATAAACATAATCATGGCATACTGTATTATATTCTAAACTTGACCTCATAACCCCTTTGTGAACTTCTTTGATTTCCTTATGACTCTTGGTGTTTCGCTTTCAATTGACACTACTTATTGCATGTTCTAAGGAGAGCTTTTCTGCGGTAATAGTAATCCCAGGGTAGTTGATTTTTCCATGTGAGTAGAATACTTCTATTTAACCTTCAAAAGAAGAACACCAGCAGTAAATATTGGACTTCCCATGAAAGACCCTTATTTGGAATGCTAAAGCTTTCAAGTTGCCTAGCTGACAAATCAACCTAGATAAGTAACAGACTACTCCATCCCTGCCTAAGGCAAGCCCTATCTCTTAGATTGATCAGCGATGCAACAGACTATATGAAATATTGAACTAAGTTCACCTAGTAGTCTTGGAACTATATCATCAGAATGCTTATCAATACCTAGCATATAGTGTTTTGAAGTACATGTTAGTGACATAACATGAAATGTCCTAGTAATTTTTGAAGATTCGCAGCAACTTCACTCCTTCCAATCCCCTAAAACCTAATCTTAGAAAGTATTCAAAACAAAAAAATTAAACAAAATCTCTCTTCTGAAATTGTTTTATCTAATATTCATTCCATATACAAAGCTATATATTTTTAAATATTTTAAGTGACTAAAACAAAGCAAATTAAAGAAAGAAACCTACCTAATCCCTATAATTATTATTTCAAGTTTCAGAAGCTTGAAATAATTTATAAGTATAAAAAAAATTTTAATCAATTAAACATTTAATTGAAAGACTTTAATGAAACATCTTAAAAGCTTCTCCTTGACCACAGAATAAAATACAAAGCCAATTAAATGTTATAAAAGGCTCTGTGCAAATTGATTCTTAATAAACTTCTAAATTTCATTTTCTTAGCATTTACCTCTTTGCTCTCATTTGCCTTTGGGCCTTTCCACATTTTTTTTTTTTCCCTGAATCTGGAACACTATTTCTTCCAGGTTTCAGATCTCATTCTTTAGATCTCACTTAAGGCATAACTCCAGGAAGCAACCTCTTTCCATCCTTTGATCTTCACACACATACATTCAGGTTTGTATTACTGTCCTCTCAAATGTGATGTCACAGCACATGGGATGTCCTCCATCACAGCCCCAATTGCATTACACTCTAATTTTCTGTTTGAACAATTATCTTCATCATGCCCATCATAATCACATTGTCTCTCAAGCTTAGCCCAGTGACTAGCATACATTAGGTGCTCAATACTATTTATTCGAAGATGGATGAATGATTAAATAGTATAAGAATTAATGAAAATACACAACATCAAAATAAAAGAGAACACATTTATTTAAAGAGAAGTGTTAAACTAAAAAGGCTATGCTGAAAATAAAACTGGAAAGACAACATAATATATTCCATACATTTGTCCTAAAAACTTAAATTAAAAACTATTTTCACTTGATTTTGAGAAAATATTGTAGCAAAATAAATTTTGAAATAAATTACTTTAAAAGTATATGCATTGTGCCATTCTAAATTTATACTTATAACTTTCCCATTTTTTCTGCAGTTAATTCCTTCTTATGCAGGGTAATGTGTATTTTAGTAGCTCTGCACATCATTATTATGACTTATTATTCTACGCTTATAAAATAACTCTTTCATCTTTAACCAAGGTGTCCAAGTCTTCAAGTTAAAGGAAAAATAATAAATTTACTCCTTTAAAAGAGGTTCGAGACAGAATTAACCCTTACGAATATCATGAGTTCTTCTTAATTTCTTAGTGCCTCTAAAAGTCATTTTGATTTAATTTTATCTGTCAACAGTAGATTTTCTCTGAAAGACTTTACAAAAAAGGACTCCACATAAATACAATAGATATATATCTACACATCATATTTATTTATATGGCTATGTATTCATTATTCACCATTAGGATTACATGAAATTTCACAATATAACCATGAAATTAATCATCATCATAATATTAAGTTATTTACTGCTCTTAAGTGTATTATGTGTGAGATTTATTTTAATTCCCACCAGCAATGGATTATATTACAGGTACTTTAAACGTGTACTTAGGGCACTAGCAATGCCTGAATAACCCCTTCCCAACAGAGAATGGGGAAATTATTTAAGATTTTTAAAGTAGCATAAATTTATTTATCATAGAAAAAAATAAAAACCCCTTGGACTTTCTTGCAATTAATCTATGGTTTAGAAATATTTTCATTTTGAATTGCATATAAGAAAAATTCAATAAACAGGTCACTCTTTGGGGCTTTTAAAATTCTTAATTTATTCCATTTTTACAACAGCTCTGTAAGATAACTAATACCATAATCTCTATCATACTAAGGTTTAAAGATATTTTGTAATTAATTCCAGATCATAAGGTATATAAGATTCAGGATCAAGATTGGAATTCAGGTCACTACTTGGGATGGAGGTTTTTCTCCATCTCTGTTTTTATTTTCTTGAAGAGCTGGAAAATGATCCAGTAGTAAAGAAGCTATACATGATACACTCTAAATGTAGCCAACTCATTAAAATTTGGGGATAGGTAAGAGTCAGGTCACCTATACACACAAAAACCTACAAAGATATCACTGATTCATTGTACCGTCCCTATAGCATAGCCAAATTAAAATTGAGTGTTTTTTGATAGCTTCTCAATCATTCAATGCAGTGCTGAGAGACTATGCAAATGAACAATGGCTAGACCATACATAAACATAGAACTCTGCTCCATAACCTGCAGCGACCTGCCGGGGAAATCAACCCCTTATCTATAATAAGCAACCCAGAAAGGCAGCTTGATATCTCTCATGAAAAACCAGGAAACTAAACAATAACTTCTCCACAAGTCAGCCTCAAATATCTACAACTTGATTAATAGCTAAAAGATTTCCTAATTTTTATCTAGCCTATGCTTCCAAATTGGGACCAACCCCAGAAAGACAAATATGCACCCCTAACCAATCACACAGCATGCTCACTTCTAGTTGCCTCCCTACAGCTTCCTCCATGTCAACAGCTTCCAATCCAGGCACACTTGAAGTCTTCCATGTTTTTTATTCTAAAGCCTTCTCATTCCTCTGTCTTCCTTTGACTATGCCAAAACTCTAGTGGCAGTGGCTGTCTCCTTTGCTATAGTAAGCTCTAAATAAACGGACTTTGTTTTTCTCATTTGGTTACTTTCCACATATTTCTCCAGTGCTCCATAGAATGGCGATATAAATCCAGAAGTCAAAGATATGTCCCTGGTTTAAACATGCTTGTAATCCATTTGGGAAGAGAAGATGTGCATATGAAAATGATTTAAAGGAAAATAAGAATCCATATTTAGGTAAAATGGTAGATTATAAAAAGAATCTAGGAATTAGTATAATGTTTAATCTAGTTTGGGCATAACACAGGCTCAGAATTCAATCCAGCTATATGACATCACCTCCACAAATTTGGGTTTTTGCTCGGATTCTAAGCATTTTCTCTTCTCAAATGAAAATATAAATATTCATATCGAAGATAATATTTATAACTGTTAAATATATTATAATCTAATTCATTAAAGTCCTTTTCATTTCATTGTTATTATTAATTTAAAGAGGAAATATACTGAGGTAATATGGAAAATATTTCCTGGATAAAGTGGAGCATGAATGGGTTCACTTTATGGACTAGTAAAGTGGAAAAATGAGTATTCCAGAAGGGGAACATTAGAAAAGAGTTATTAATGAACACGTTTTGTTATGTTGCTAAAATAAGGTAACCAACTCCTTGGGTGTACAATAAATGGTGCATAAATAAATTTAAATAATGTAAATAATCAATGTACTAGGCTCTTGGACACAGACTAAATAATTGACCCAGAAAGCCAACCAAACATAATTATTGCCCTTAAGCATAAAAGCGATTACAATAATTTTAGAAAAATAAAATTATTAGTGAATGTATTAGAGAAGGATATTAGATTCCAGGAGACCACTTAAGAAGCTATTAAAAAAAACACACACACACAGAAGCGATAACCATATCCTGAATGAAGTCCTTTGTTAGCAGTGTTTTTCAAACAGCTCCAGGCTTTTAATCCTGGTAGTATTTGATTCGAATGGGGAGAAGACAATCACATAGGCATCTACAGTATGCAGTGATAGCAGTTTAGACAGATGGTTTGAACTGATCTTGAATTCTCTGAGTTCACCAAATTTATGCCCTAGGTTTTTTGTTTCTCTGTATTTTCCCCTAGCATCTCTGTATCTCTTTTCTTGCCCAAATTCTAGTTATTTTTTAAGTATTTAAATGCTATCTGAAATCTTTCACAGTCATTCGAGTCAATGACGGTGTGTTATCACTTGTATTCACCAATATATGCAGTGTTATTCCTTCTAGGCACATAATAGACATATGATAAAACTATACTTTCACTCCTTCCTGAAGTTGGCTATGTCCATATACTTCGATTTGACCAATAAAATGTGTCACAATAGGGTAAAATTCTTTAAAAGATAAAAAGAAGTGCTCTATAATTTTTACATTGCCATAGACTGCAAGCATCAATATACTGTGCAATGTATTTAAGAACTTTAATAAATAATTAATAATCTTCCAAAAGAGAAAACCAAAGCCTCAATGGGTTCTCTGGTGAATTCTACCAAATTTTTAAGAATTAAACCAATTCTTTCTATAAACAAACCCCTCTTCCCTTTCTTAGAGTTGAGCAATTCACAATTTACATGGCCATTTGTGGTGACTCACTTACTCTTTGAATTCCAAAAATAAACAACATAGTCCCGTATAAATAGTAAGTGTTTAACAAACATGTCTTTCCTAAGTGACTAAGATGTCCCACCAGCAAGTGAGAACTTGGAACTAGAACTTGATAGATAGGTCATCAGTACCAAGAATTTCTTTTCTGATGTTGCAAGTATTAGCTCTTCATTCACTGTACATCAAATGTTCTGGTAGTGCCCTATCTATATTCCATAATCATTTACTATTCATCGAATGGTTCAATAAAATAGTTTTTAATTTTTGCATTAAGTAAAGGCTTTTTATTTTTTTAATCATTACCCTTAGGAACTAAGACCCATAGTTTTATTTTCATTATTTATTTTTAGTGATGTCTTTCACTTGACTGAAATTATGCATTCATCAAGCACTTTCTGAAGAATTATGCGCACTCATGGTATTAAGTGTGGGGAGAGACCACAAAGAATATGACATAGGCAGTTATAAGGTATTGCTGGGATGGAAGGATATGGAACAAAGGTAAAAGAAGACTATATTAAAACAGTAGCATCTGGAATAATATTTTAAAAAGTATTCTGGGAGTGTAGACATAAGAAAAATAAATTTTCACAAGGACATTTGGAAATTAATTTTAACTAAATGGAATTGTTCGATTTTCAACAGGTACGTTACAGAGACTTCTAAAAACAAAATAAAGATTTTATTGTAATTCTAAGTACTAGAAATCAGTTACAACTTAAAATGTATCAAGAAAAGGTGAGCAGATGTATCGTCCCTTTACAAAATTCTGATTGCAAGCAAGCTGATCATCTCCATATGCCTGCAATTATCCATAATAATTTCACATTTCATTTGATTAATTCTTCCACTTCCCTACATGCAAACACATAATGATATGGACCTCCCTTACCTTGAACATTGTTCTAATTATTGTTTCATTTTATTTAGTAATATAATGAAAGTGGAATATTCAATCAAGGGATTATCGCTCATACTTTGAAGAGAACATTTTTAATTATGTAGTATCAAGACTGCCAATTCAGGGCCATGCAGAAGGTTACCTAATTACCTAGTGATTTCAGGACAATTTACACTGTCAATCTGAGTAAAAATAATAATAATAAGGCTGTGTTTCCACTCCTTCCTCTTTTTTTTTTACTCTATCTTTCTCATTGATACACTTAGTTTACAGATGCAAATAAGTTTATTTTGGTAATTCTATTAATTTGGTACCCTAGGCCTTGATTTGCTTCTATGTTTATTTTTTTTCACCCCTCAGTCCACCTCTTTCCTAGAAAGACTAAACTGAAATAATGTTTAATGCTTTATTTTAGGATTTTTATAACACTCTAAACTCCCAATTTGTTACTTAAAATCTATATTTGCTAAAGCTAATGTTAAGAAGGAAATCAAGGGCATCGATAAGTTCTAAAAAAAAAAAAAAAAGGGTACCTAAAAGTTATATAATTGTATTAACCAATGTTACCCAAATAAACTTAAAAAAAAAAAAAAAGGCAGGATGTAAAGCTTCCTGGAAACTTTGCTGATATGGGACACTAGCACCATGGTTCCAATTCTAACCCCTATACATTACTTTATACAACCAGAGCTAAAATTCTCACATTTGGTGCAATAATTCTTTATGGGGTAAAAATTCTGCCAAAAGTTTTTAAAATAACCACTTAGTGTAAATGTGTAGCTTAGAGAGTTAGATGACAATCCAAAGAGTAAAGTTTACTAATCTGTATCTAATTAAATGAATAATCTAATATATTCTTGGTTTAATTTGTGAACTACCTGTATCATAATTAACTGGGATGACCAAAGAAAGGTAAATATCTAAAAGGAGACCAATGACATCAATATTTTTTTAACAAAACTCCACAGGTGATACTTCCATTCACAAAACTCAGAAAATGTTTACAGAGGGATACAAGCACTCTCCACTAGACCAATTAAATCAGAATCTCTAAAGATGAGGCTCAGATGTTAGGATTTTTTTAAAACCTCACCCAGATGATTCCAATGTAGCCCGTTTGAAAACAACTTGGCTGGAGGATAGATGAAAAGAATGCTTTCCAACAAGTGGTATTTTGTCTATCTATATCAATGAACTAAATTATAAAGATGATTAAAACACAGCCCTTAAGGCTTAGTTTTTGTTTGTTTGTTTGTTTGTTTGTGTCAGTGGGACAAGTCCTTGTACTTTTCTGCCTTAGGTTTAGCTTTCTATTTTTTTATTTCACTTATCATTAATAAATTGAGAATATATAGCATCACTCCCCTCACTCCCCTAACAATGACATTCTCTCTCATTTCACTTTGTCCCTGTCATGTCTAATACATAAAATTATGGCTCCAAGTGCTTTGTCCATAGATCTTAAGAAAAAGGCAATCCTTTCAGTGATGGTGGGAAAGAGGATGCAGAGACAGACAGAAAAGGGGGAGGAGAAAATGACAAATTGGCAGGGTGGCATAAACAATTAGCTCCAATAACAGCTGAAAATATAAGAATATAAGAAAAATATGAAACTTTGTCAGTCTTCCTTTTATGTTGAAAATTCTTCAATTAACAGATAAAATCATCTCGTTAAGAAAAAGCAATAGAAACATACAGTAATTTATATGGATGTTTGGTAATCATTAGAAAAAGATAGTTTTCTTTCATGCTTTTTTCCTGCTCTTAATATTATGTTAGAGCATGGATTCTATGATCTAATAATAATAAAAACAGAACAGAAGGGCAGAAAAGGCATTCTGTCACAGTATGAAGCTAATTAAGAAGAAAGAAGATGGTGAACATCTCTGTTCATTAACATCGGCTTTCTCCATAAAGCAGTATTACTTAACGTTCTTAAAGTATGAGTAAGTTTCATTGTCACTGTCTTTGTATGGACATTTATATTTATGCTTTTTCCATAAAGGTAATTATTATTATTCTGACTCAAATTAACTTCTGTGAAAATAACAAAAAATGTTTAATTTATTAGCAACCAAAGTTGTACAGAGCATAACTTGACTATTCCATTCTATTCTTTCTTAGGAATATAAAATACACTTTATTCAAGGTAGCATGTGCCCAGCTAAATGACTGAGTCCCCAGCTTTCCTCCAAACTAGATATGACCAAAAAGATTTATGAGAAATTGTTGGATGGCACTCCAGAGAAGGCTCCTATAATGACGTGCAGTTTGGGCTTTTCTTATTTTTGTCTCACTGGTATCCCCTAAAGGGATAGGAAAGCTAGACACCCATCAGGCGTTTGTTTTACAAGACAACCCTAAGGATGAAGCTACTCTAGAAGGAAGCTGGGGCAGATAAGAACAATGTGGAGCAACAATATTATCCCAGACTACCTGTAGGTTGACTTCATATAATTATACTGCTTTTTATATGATACACATATACCTCTGCACCTTTCCAAAGAGTACTTTCAAAAACTTATAAAAAAATTTTAAATATACAGAATTATAGAGAAAATATACATACTCATCATCTAGATTTAACAGTGAATAACAGTATATACTTCATATGTTTTTTCTGTAGTATTTAAGATTAATTATAAATTTCGACATTCTCTTCACAGTATTTCTGTATATATCTCTAAGAATAAAAACATTTTCTTACATAACCACAATAACATCATTATTTCTATAACTTTTAATAATTCCATTTCAATTTTTATTACCCTGACTATATATCAATTTCTCCAAATGTTCCCTAAATTTGTTTTTTTACAATGAAAAGCACCTTTACTACAGATGAAGTATAAGCTGAGTACCAGAAGAAGAAAACTTTGAGGTATGAAAGAATACATGAAGAAGAATCTAAACAAAGGATGAAAGGGGACAGAGCAAGGAGAGTGCCTGAGGAATGGCAATAAAAGATGAATAAAAGAGTATGTTTAATCTGGAAAGTGAGCAAAGCACAGACGAGTTTTAGGAAATGTAGATGATATCTAGAGCAGTTGGCTACAAATTTTATAAGCCTTGAAAGAGATAAAAGTGCTAGTTGGAAATAAGCTTTTCAATAATAGGACATCAAGTAATCAACCGAGAAGGCATTTACACAAGCAAACTGGTTAACTTAAACTAGTTTCTACGTGCAACTTATAAGTATTTTGATTTTTTAATTTTTATTTTGTATTTTTACATTGCAATTTAGTCTAGAATCAGAAATGTTTTAAAGGTGATTTGTCACAAATGAGTGAACAGCCCCAGCATAAAACAAACAATTGTACAAGTGCCATGGTAAAGGGCACTCACACCACTCCTGCACTGGGTTGACAGTGGGAATCACTGGAAAACAGAAGTGAACAAGCCTGTCTAAAAGATGCAGTTGCTGCTCAGATACAACTGATTGTTCCACCGTGAAAATGGAAAATCAAAGCACTTCTTTTTTTTTTCTTCCAAGTAAAGGTTTGCCTGGATTTTGTAAAATGCAAAAATCTCATGATTAAAGGCTGGCAATCAACACTCATTCTAAAACGTGCAGGCAAATATTGCATCAAACAAAACAACACCTCTGTGGGCAGGATCTGGTTCTTGTGCTGCAGCTTGTTATCTTTTATCCAGCAACAGTGAGGAAGGAAAGACTTCCTTCCTGGGAGCAAATAGTAAGACACTCTTTCAAAGTGTTAGTAATCTCTTTAATTTACTTAATGGCAGTTAGTCTCCTTCCTGCTTCACTTTGTCCCACCTGAATAAAAAGATAGTCATTGTCCTCTAATGACTGCTCCCTAAGTATACAAGATGTGAATGTCACTAATTCAATAATTTCTTGAACAAAGACCTTTTTTGGTAGTCAGCTTCCTTTAGAGAAAAGGAAATGTGGTCAATTCTTTAAATTATACCTCTGTACCTGAAAAGAATAAGCCAATTGCACATATTTAGCTGATCAGGGAGCATCTCATTCCTAATTTCTGCCTGAAGAGTCAGACCCAGTCTAATCACACTATTAATAGAATGGTACCTATGGTGCCTAGATTTAAAGTTTTCATTGAATCAGGTTGAAATTTTTATTAGGATTTAAATCTGATCCTGAGAGGATGAACATGATTTGCTTTGAACTTTGAATTGATTTTATGCACATTAATATTTATCTATTAGTAATATAACATTTGATATCATTTGTAAAATCAGTGGATCATGAAAAAAAAACTTAGGCACACATTCTTTCTTTTCATTTCCTTAGTATGTTTGCTACACAAAACCATCATAACCTTATTTGCCGTACTTTTTCTTTTTCCTTTTTTTTTTTTTTTTTACTTTGCCTTTATATCCATCTACCTTATCAACTAGACAGTGTACTCTTTGATAGAGAACAGGACAATTTTGTAATATTCATCTGTATTTGCAATACTGTTTCTTAGAGTGTGCCCAGAGGGAAAACATCTCCAAGAGGGATAGCCTTCAAACAACTAAAAATTCTTATTGCCATCAAGCTTCATATATTATCATAAAACACAGTGCCAGCATGGTCAGTTTCCAATTCACGTTTTAGTGTTGAAAGGTATTGGTAGGAGATCGGCAAGATACAGCAAAGCACAGAAAAAGGAGAAAGAATATAATCGAAGTAAACTTATGAACCAATTCTCCAGAAGAATAGGCATATATGCATATAAATGAAAGCTTGTATGTATATTTTGGGTAGTTACAAAGAAACCTGAATCCTTCATATGGACCCTCAGGGCTCACATGAATCCCCAGTGAGAAACTTCTAAGTTAGAAGAAATAATTTGGGGCAGAATAAATAAGAATAAAGCTCCAAATTTTAAATTTGGGACAGAAATCTAGACACATTTACATAGACCAAACTGAGAAAAGTCCTCATTTTAAAAACAAGTATGTGAATCTGAATTATGTAGAAAATCAGGATATATGTATTCATTTCATAAGTATTTATTTAATGCCCATTATGTACCAGACCTTTGGATAATGTTGAATATCTAAATGAAGACAAAACTCCACGTCTTCTAAAAATTCACAATTTGAGATGGTTCATTTATTAGGATTAAGCTAATTTCAGATCAATAATAGGGAGAGACAGAAATGAGAAAATGTACATTCAGCAGGCCAGATTAATGGGCAAATGTATGATGTCCTAAAAGATATACACACACCAGGACCAGAGGGCAGAACGACAGGATTTAACAAAAGATTATCTCACATACTTCAGAAAGTGTTTTGATCAGAAATGGGTATTAATTTTTATCAACTTATTTTTTAAGACTTTTCAATTATATTTTTCCTTTGATCAATTTTGTTGATAAATTTAAATAGTAGATTTCTAATAATAAACTACATTTTATTGCTAGAATCTATCCCCATGATGGTTTTTATTTTAATGTATTTCAGATTTATATTTGCTAATATTTTAAAGCACTTTTGCATTGTTTCAAAAGTGAGGATAGTGTATGGTAATTTTTCTTTGCACATTATTGTGAAATGTGATAGTGACTTGCTTCGTAAGTCTTTTCCTTCTTCTCAACTCTGCAACTATTTAAGTAGCAATGGGATTTTGTATTTCTGGAAAATTTAAAAGGATTGACATGGGGGCATAGAGCTTGGTGTTCTACCACTTCTGGAGACCATCCTCGCAATTTACTTTGGTATAAAATATTTCATTATCTCTATTTTTTCAGAGTTTAGCATTTTATTACTTTTTAATTTTAACATATAAATTGATAATACTTTCTCCCCCTTTTTTTTTTTTTTGATAGGCTTATCTGTTTTTCATTTTCAAGGAACCAATGATATTTAAAATGTACTTGTTTTTCAATACACTAACATCTGCTTTTATCTTCACTGTACTCTTCAGGTTTCCTTTGGTTTATTTTGTTGATTATTTTTCTAAACCTTTAGATGATTAAAAATTCAATTAATCAAATCACTGTTTATTAATATAGATATCCCTCTGAGCGCTGTTTTAGTTAACTTTAAAGGTTTAGATATAGAGTATTTAATTAATATTATTATTATTTAGAAATAATGCATATTTATGGCAATTTAGAATTTTTAATTTTTTGCCACAAAATAATCTTTAAGGTTAATTTGTGTTTTTTAATGTTCGGATTTATGAAGTTCTTGTTTCCTAGGTTTCTATTAATTTTAAGATTCTATTAATTTTCAGTTATTAAAATTTCTATTCTATTGAAGTTTTTTTTTCCTTTTATGCTGGCATTGGTTAACAAAATCCAGTAGGTTTCAGATGTACATCTTAACAGTTAAAACATATATTTATTTACACTGTCTGTTCACCTCCATAGTTAGATTTCTTTCTGTCACCACATATTTGACCCCCTTTTTGAATGTTCCATGAGCCCTTCTAAAGATTTACTCCCTGTTTTTAGGATGTGAATTGCCAACATAAGAAACACCTAAACCTGTAGAATACGTTTATGTATTTATTTGAGCCAAACTGATGACAATCGCCAAGAAGCAAAATCTCAATGGATTGAGAAAATATTTCAGAGAATGGCAGTTTTACAGCTTATTTTATACATTAAAAGAAAAGGAGGAGACGTAAGGAAGGTTACATAAATCGTTAGTGGTAGATTAAAGGGATGGGAGAAAGCAAAGCAGGAAAGTCTCTAGGACTGGATAAAAAAGTAAAACAAAGAGATTCATACTTCTTTTACATTGATGGGTATAAGATAATTAGTAACTAACATTTACTGCATGCACAAATGGTATTTGGGGAACAAGATAACAATGAAGGGTTCTTCTCTCCTGCCTGAGTGTATGCCTTGAGAGGTCTGGAAAAGATCAGCCTGACATCTCAAAGGCATGTTAGCTTAGATGCAAAAAGACAATAGACAGGCTCACTCAAGGTAAAGATGGACCTTCATCAAGAAACCTACAGGCCTAGGACTCACCATGACCCACTTTTAGTTAGAAATGTTTATGTTCAGACCATCCCATGTAGCTACTTTTGATCTCTGAGTCTGTAACCCCTGCCATGCACATCTTCCTTGAGCAGGTCCCAGGTTTAGTATGTGGCCCCTTTTTGTACTCACAGAATTCAATATATGTCTATGGGATTTATTTACTTTTGTTTACTTTAACTCTTATTTTCCGATCTGTCTTTAAAATGATTTTATTAATTATTTATATATACTGTGTAAATTATCATGAATGTTTGAACCTTGTTGACATTTGTATTCTCAAAATAAGAAATTTAGCACAAACCGTACTTCCTTTATATCACCTCCATATTCATTTTATTTTTCTTTAGCACTGGACAGTCCTAATTCCTACAACTCTGCCTTATCTGAGTTTCCAATCCTGTTGTCCTGAATATTTTCTTCTATATATAGTCTTATTTGATAATGCTCTTATAAAACATATTAAAAATGAAGTAGAATCCCACACATTAATTGACCAATATGGATTACTATGTAATGTTGCCTCTCTCATGTTAGCCACCATAATTTTGCTGTATCAGGCTAAGACTGGGTAGAAATAGCTGAATCTCATAAGTGGCTCTGATGAGCATGAATTTGACATAAATTCTGGTGGGAAAGGCAGTCTCCTGTACAGTCTTTAGACTCCCATTTGGCTGCATAAGAATACATCTTGAGCCTGGAACACTTTCTTACCAAGAGATAAAGAGACTTCACAGCTCGTGCTGAATTTACCACTTTGTGAGAAAATACTTTCCCTCGTTTAGATTCAATGTGTACTTCTTTGTCTTGCTTAAGCACTATGTCATGTGGCACCTGGTCAACTCCATTACTATATCTGTCGTTCCTTGCATGCACTAGGTACTTTAAAAGTATTCATTGAACAGAAGAATACAGGAGATACGGATTTAAAAGTTTATATAATTGAGGTCTTCTCCAAAGGGCAATATTTATTAATTTTATATTTGAAGAAAAAATATTCATTCCTAATTTACTTCAATTAAGTCAATAAATGTCATTCTTGAAAGTTATGTGTTTATAATTATAGTCACTTACTATAATTATGCCATACTTGTTTTGAAAAAGGACAAGCAGTTTTGAACTGCGTGGCAAATGATACCTGATGTAATGTAAGCAATTTCTAACTGGGTAACTCTTTAACAGTCTAAGAGCTATAATAAATACTTCAAGTAATGTTTTACCAGTATAGAAATAATCATCTAATTAGTAATCCACCACTATGGATGACAAGAGCTTTATAAAAAAAGACGTATATGCTCCACAATTTGGAGGATAAATTATGGAGGTTAGAGGAGAGGAAAAGTTACATTATTAATGCAGAACTTTATAAAATAATCCACTAAAATGGCTTTTAAAAATATTCTTTAGTACCAGTATGTAGTACTAAAACATTGTTTCTAAACATTGATCAAAACACATAGATTTGACTTTTTTAGTTGTAAAGATTATCACGAAAATATGTATAACATCTCCTTTTACTACTTTTTTGGAAGCACATATCTTCAAGCCAAAAGTGATTATCACAATGTATGTTGTTGAATTATGAACATAAATTATTAATTTTAGATGTTGCCACTGACAGAAGTAACCCAAGGATGAAAAGTACTACAATGATCTGTTTTATATCTCTTTATGATTTATTATCATTTTCTGAAATTTTAATATTTGCTATTTTAACTGCTTGTCTCCTCCCAAAATAAAGTAGGTCAGGGATTGTGTTTTCATTACTACTCTATTCTTGGTAAATAGAATAACCCTTGAGTGCACTTAGCACTCAAAAAATATTGTGACATGCATGCATGAACACATAGCCACATCAGTTAATTGTTTTTATGCCTGACGGCTTAGCTGAGTACATGTTCAGAGAGTCCTTAGAGGATCATTTTGGCTAGGATGATTGGAGAAGTTATCCTTGAAAAGATTATCTTTGAGTAAATCAGAAAAATAGAAAGAAGCTAGCCATACAAAGATATAGATGAATGGAATTTCAAACAAAAAAATGTAAAAGCCCTAACTTGAGAATTCATTCAGTGTGTATTATTTCCCAGTAGAGTGGCAAAGATAAATGCAAGTTTAACTGTACGATATGGTTCCCAACCAAAAACAACTTAAAATGTCCTAAGGAGATGAAGTAACATGTGAATAAAGCAGATTTTTTTTTTAATTCACAGATATGTGTGATATATTCTAAAGGCTCTTTTATAAGAATCATATCATCTTATTAAATTTCTCTTCTACTAGTTTCCAACATCTTTTTTATGGCTAGGTATTAGATTATATTAAATGATTTTTCTGAATATTTTATGACAATTATATCATTTTCTTCTTATTGTTATTACTATTATTATTTTGTTAACATACTGAACTACACTGATATATTTTCAAATAGTAAGCCATTCTAAATTCTTGAAATATATACTACTTAGTTCTTGATATCATTGAATTTAGCTGACTGATATTTGGTTAGGAATTTTGCTTTTAAATTCATGAATGAGATTAGGTTATACTTTTATTTTCATGACCTCATCAGGTTTTCATATCAAAGTGATGACAATTTCATAAAAAGAGTTGAGAAATATTTCTTCTCTTCTTATTTGATATCAGTGTTTATGTAAAGAGAGATGTTATTTCCTCCTTAAATATATAGTATAATTCGTTAGTGAAGCAATCTGGGCCTGGAGTTATACGAGTTTACTAACAGTAATATTAAATGTATATCAACAATTTTAATGTTCTGTTTTATCTTGTATAAGCTTTGATAAGTACATTTTTCTAGAATTTATACTTTTAGTTTTCCAAAATTATTGACTTAACTTGTTCATAATAACCCCCATAATTTTTAAATTTTAAAAAAATTAAAGATATATTTAATAATATTTTCCCATCTATGATTTTGGTTACTTATTACTTACTCTTTTCTTGATCCATCTTGCCAGGTGTTTTAGGCATTTGTCAATTGTATTGGTCTTTGCAAAGAACAAACTTCTGCTTTAGTTAATCACTTCTACCGTAGGTTTATTTTCTATTTTAACAACATCTGTTTATCTCTCTACTTTTTAAACTTTGTTATCTTTGAGTATAATTTTCTAATTTTTTCTAACTTAATTTGGTATAGTCTTGAATCATTGATGTTCAGTCTTACTTCTTTTTAATGTATGCATTTATGGCTCTATATTTCCTGTTAGTAAAATATAGCTCCATCTCCCAATTTTTGATATATCATATTTATTCATTCTCATTTGATGTTTTCTTTAAACCTAAAAGTTATAAGAAATGTGTTATATAAATTCAAATTATTTGTGGGATTTTTAGCTTTCTTTTTCTTATGATTTTCATCTTAATTCTACTGGGTCTGAAACTCTATGACTTCATTCATTTGAAATTGATGATAGTAGGTTTATGCCTCAGCATATGTTCAATTTTAGCAAATTATCTTTGAGCAATCTAAAGAGATCTTTATTCTTTATTTGTTGGGTGCAATGTCATTTATATGATAATTAGATCAGGTTTGTTGACTTCATTTTTGTTAAATTTTTCTACATTTACCTTAAGTTTCAGTCTGCTTGTTCTATAGGTAACCGAAAGAATTATCTGAAAATCCCCAAATATGATAGTGGATGTATTTATTTATCCTTGTAGCTCTTCTTGATTTTATATATTTGAAATTATGTTAACAGGTCTTTAAAATTTAGAATTGTTGTATATTCTTAGTATACCAAAATTTTTATCATTATGAAATACACAATATACTCTTTAATAAAAAGTTTTACCTTCTGCTATTAACGAGTTCTATTAACTTTCTGTTACACAGTATTTGCATGACATATATTTTTTCCATCAGTGTAATTTTTATTTTTTTAAGCATGTCTCTTTTAAACAGGATATAGTTTATTTTTTAATGCATTCTGAGGGTCTTGGTCATTTAGCCATAGTATTTACTGTAATAACTGATACATTTGAGTTTAAAAGTATCATTTTTATTATTAGCATTTGTATCTGTTTATTTCATTTCTTGGCAACTTTCAATGGATTGTTTTTATTCCACATATTTTTCATGTATAACCTTGCAGTATTATTATAGTGATTACTCTAGAGATTGCAGCACAGATCCTTAACTTATTCGAGTGTCCTATCATTTGTTGGACAATGCAGGATGTACCATTAATCCCATAAATTTCTCAGGCTGCATTTAAGATTACTTTTTATCTTTGATTTCTAGTAGTAGTACCATGATTTACCAAAGTTTCATGGAACATTCAGTGTAATTTCTTGCAGACATTGGTGAGTATTAAATTTGAATAGATTTTAAAAAGTTAACCTCATTGAGGTATAATTTATTTAAAATAAAGTATATCTGTTTAAGTTATGTAATTACAAAAGTTATCACTTTCAGTACAATTTGGTTAGAATGATGAATAAAAGTCATCCTTGCCTTTTTCCCAACTCTTAGAAAAAAACTTATAAAAATAAATCTCTTTTGATGTTATCTGAAAGTTTTCTGTACATGCCATTCTTCAGGTTAATGAAGTTCTCTACTGTTCCTCATTTGCCTATTTTTTTTTAATTATGAATGTGTGTTGAATTTTTCAACACACAAAAGCATTGTCAAATGCTTTCTCTGCATATATTAAAATGATCATCTTCTGTTTGGATATGTTTTTTTGTTGAAAAATTTGGATTTGGATTTTTTTTTTCTTTTAACTCACTACAAATTTCATTGCTGCAACACCAGCCTCTTTGGAATTGGAAAGCTGAAGCACAGAAAAATGCAACAAGAGCAGCCACAGCACCATTGATGCAGCCTAGGCTTGTGTTGGGAGGGTGACCCCACCGTCATTCTGGCCTCCACTCACTCTCCATGACCTTGGACGGAGTGCTCATGTTGCTCTAGGTTCTGTTACATAGCTTCAAAAAATGCTTTTGTTTTAGCTGACAATTAACTTGATAAGACTCAAACTGCAAATTCTGTCAAGTCTGAAAGGTATGACAGTTTGGATCTCAGTTTAGTATGCTTTTTCTTTTTTGTCTAACATGCACATGAGCAGAAATAAGTCAGGTAGAACAATGGCAGAGATTATTCACTAAACTTGGAATATATTCTTTCTCTTTTTGTCTTTTCTAAGGTTCCCTCTCCACTGTCCTGTGGCCCATGCCTGAGCCTCTTTTCTCTAGCCAGAAAGATGGCAGGCTTTCTTTGCAGAATTTAGCCACCAAAAAAATATGAAACACTCTCTGATAGTCACTTGCAACAAAATCTGCACTATTAGATAGTTGTTTTTGTATCTTAGAGTGCATAGATATCTATTTGGATGATTTACTTCTTAGAATTTGATTCCTTCGTACCAAAATAACTTCATAGTCTTGAAGGGCTTTCACTGGTTTGTTATCTGTTATCAATTTTGGAAAATTCTGTACTATTATCTCTACAAACATTTAGTCTCTCTATTTTCTCAATTTTCCCTGTCTGTGACTTGAATTAGACTTTCAAAAATGTTTGGTCTTTAAATTATGTCCTCTATGTAGAAGAACCATATGCCTTCATTTAACCAATCAGTCCAAGTTTACTTCTATGGACATTAATTAATATCTATTAATGGAATGACAAACTTTTACTCTCAAACCTATCACAATTTAAAAACAAATTATATTGTCATCTTACCCATATCTCTATATTAACTTCTTGTGTTTTCTATCTTTTTGTCTCTTCCAACTTCAGTCTTGATGTTTTCTTCTGACCCATCTCCCTGTTCAAAGACTTTCTTTACCTGTTCCAATTCTATTGTTTATTCTATTGTTTAACTCACTGATTTAGATTTTAAATTCTGTTACAGTATTTGTCATTATATATTCATCAGGAATGTATACTTATTTCTTAAAATATTTTCTAGTTCTCTACTTATCTCAGTAATATTTCCTGTTATTTTCTCTGGATCATCTCTGTTACTTGGATTCTCTCTCTAGGCCTCTTTTTTTATTGTCTATTATTTGTCTTGCTTTTCAGTGATATAGCATTGCTTCCTGAAATGTCTTCTTATTTTTAATTTCACAATAGAAAATGTATATAAAATGTTAAGATAATAATTTAATACTCTATTTTTTTCAGAAAAGAGGATTTACATTATCTGCCTTTTATGAGTGACTGTATTAAAAAAATAACTATCTCAGAACAACTTAATTCAGTTAGTTTAAGAGTATTTTTCTTGATTCTTTCAGAAAACATCCTAAATTCTCTATAACATGGTACACTTTTTTTTATATTCCTAATACTTCCATGTAAAGTAGATAAAAACAATCAGATTTTTAGTAAAGAGCGAAAATTTACAACATTTGATTCACACAGTTAACTTTATGTAATTTTAAAAGGTAAATTTGTGATCAAAGGTACTATGTGGTTTAGTAGGTCCAACTGTAGAAAAGTGAGACTCCTAGAATTTGTTCCTGTTACGTCTTCTACATGATCTCTAGTTGACACAATAATTTTAAATATGTAATTAATCCTTCAAAATTAAAAAAAAAAATGTAGTAATAAAAAGGACTCTTACTTATAATGGTGCTTTTTTTAATAAATAAGACTTCAAAGAGAAAAATAGCACTTTAAGAAAATTAAATTTAAAACATTCAGTGATTTAAAAGACTTTTACCAATTTGCTTGTTTAATGTTAACCAATCTCTTTTCATATTATTTGTAATAAGACTGTGCGAGCCATAGAAAATTATTTATTCTCACATGTCCTATAAACAACCTTATGAACCAAATTTGAAAGTAGACCCCCAATTTCCAAAAAGATATTCAGGCATCCCTTGGGTGACAGTATAGACACAAACAACAATCACATAAAACTGGTTCTGATTTCCAAAACGCTGTTGTCAATATGCAGTTAGAAAAAAGCAAAACTGATTATCAGATCCACATGAGGATGACACCTCAACTCCTCTAGTAAATTTCATTATCTATGTATTTCATTCAGCAATTACCATACTTAATCAACCATGCAAGCTTCTTTCTATTGGTGGAGACTTTACAATTCTGCTGATTTTATAAAACAGTTGCTGCTGTTAGTCACTGTAATATCAAGAACAGGAAGAGCTTTGATGGGAGCTTTGTGACTGTATTTGAATTATAAGATATGCCAAAGCCTGTATTTTCTATTACTAACATTATGGAGTTACAGTGTAGAGAGTCACTCCTTCATCTTCTACACTATAGCTTAGAAGATAGTATTGATTCTTTAAATAATCTAACAAAATAATACTTTTAGAAATCAAGGTAGTTTATAGACTGACATTAATTGCTGAATTATATATGCCATGGAACACCATTTAAAACTAGAATCAGAGAATTAAAGGGAAGAAAAATGGACTGAGAACTAATAGGTTTGCACAGAGAATGGATATGCCAGGTATTTCATATAATATTATCTAATTTAATTTTTAAAATTACTATCTAAAATATTTAATACCCAATTTATATATGAATGTTATGAGGCTTATAACATTTAAATAACATGATAGAAAGTAAAGGTAATTGGTGGCATATCCAATATTCCAATTCAGGTCTTATCGACTCAAAGCTGTGAAGGTTTCCATTCCAAAGAACTCTGCTTCACTGAATAATCTGTTTCAGCATTGATATAAATAATCCATGTATCACACATTTTCAAATTATTAGCATTCAGTAGAATATGAATATACTGATTACTTCAAATGCATACTGATAAATTCAATAGGTAATTTAGGATTTTACAGAACCTCAGGTTCATCTTTTTAAACAGAAGTAATTAAGGTGCATACGTACATGTAGAAAAATTATGAGAAAGGTTTCTAATTATGTGTACTCTATTTAACAGGATTCTGCTTTACAAAGAAATGAATATCACTATATAAACCTCATTTTGAACATTGCAAAAGCTTCATGGTTTTTGGTACAAAGCTTGGAGGCAACGACCCATAGTCCAAAGAAGAAATGTCATTGAAACAATGGAATTGATTGACCAAAAATATTTTAAATTCTCGGTTATTCTTAGTAGGCCCTAATCATCACCCTGAGAAAAAGTGGATGTGGGATATTCTCTGGGCGGATAGCCTTGAACATAGGAATTAAAGTCACTCATGAGCTTTTTGTTTAGTAAATTAAAACTTGCTGCAAATCAGTACTGATTCTATACATCTTGTTCAACGTCTGTTCAGACTATATTTACTTTTCAATATTATTAATTTTTCTGGTTCTGTGATTATATATATGATAAAGAAAAATTATTTTAAAATATTTTCCTCAATTTAAATAATCTGATAAAATTATTACTGTATCTGTTGATCAACACAATGATCTTTTAGTGAGGCTGAAAAGCAGATTCTGTATTCTGTTGTTAACAAAAGATTAGCCAGTGTCTCTATGGATTGGCTATGACTTTGGCCAATTTATAACAGCTCCTGATTGACAGGTATTACCCATCAGACAATGCTGACTCTGTCCCCGGTATTTTAGTGTGAGGGGTGATTCCCATCTATTCTCTTGAGGATATTTATAGTTTATCTTCTTATATTTACTCACTTAATTTTAAGAGTTTATTATATATTACATATAAAGACTGGAAAAAAAGAAACCTAAGAATCAGAGAAAATTCCAAGTTAAATGATAAAAGTGAACTCATCCTGGCCCCTGTTTGTTGTTGTTGTTGTTGTTGTTGTTGTTGTTGTTGTTTCTATCAAACGGCTCCACAACTTATCTAGAAGCATACTCATATCTTTTTACCTACCCCTAGAATATTCTTACCCAGACATGGCTAGACCACTGACCACTCTACTCCAAAAAAGAAAAAAAAAAAAAAAAAAGGTAGAAAGACAGAAAGAGTAGTTGTAGAGTTGCATAGATTCTACACAAGTAGTTTATACGTTGTTTGTACTTGTGGCCAATACCACGAACATATGAAATACCACATAGAAAGCTTTACTGGCAGCTCTGTATTATAAAGCTCAAGCCATGCAAATCAACCGTGAAGTTCACGGGAAACTTTAGGTATGGCACAGCACTCAAAAACATCTTTGGTGACACTTTCAGAAACAAAACCAAACAAGAAACCAAAACAAGTAGTAAAATTTTACACATGTTAAATGGATAAGAAATACATAAATATAACGATATTATATTTAATGTGATATCTTATTTGAAAAGAGAATCTACTTATGAAATGCTAGAGTGTAGAAAAATTATCTAAGGTCAGTTGGAAAATTGTAACACCAGATATAAATGGGTGTAGCTCGTTGTACACCTTGTGAAGTGAGGTAACTGATAAATGTTTGAGGTGTGTGCATGTGCATTGTTTGTATACCTTCCTAGGCTCGCTTCACTTGGAGATAGTTTCCTGAATTGTTTAGTATTTCTCAAGGATGAAATTTCCTATAAGTAGATGCAAAACTAACTTTTAACACAAATTGTTCCTTAATATGCCAACCATGTTGTAATAAATTTACATTTTCAAAACAAGTCTTATGGAAGCACTGACTATATTCAGAAGTGACTGGCCGACCCATACTCTGATTAGGACTTAAAAGAGAGAAATATACCAATAAATCTGCACACAGAGCTCTTACACTGAAAGCAATTACTTTAAAACCCTTCAGCACAGACAAAGTGACAAGTATGTGTAAATTAGTTTTTATCTACATCCTGTTGGTAGTTACTAATTTGAGAAATCTCAGTTGGGAATATCTCTTCAGGGACAGTTGGTTTTTGTTTGAAATGCTCAAATTCCAAACCCATAATAGGAGATGGCTACTGCTTCAGTTACCTTTATCACTAATCAAGCTCCCAACAGAGCCTTTGTCAACTGACATACTAGGTATTAGAAATAATATTCATTGGTGCAATGTGAAGAAGACATGTGAACTAGCAAGAAATATAAATGCTTCCTGATTTGCATGAAGAAGGCATAAGAATCAAACATGTTAAGTAGGCTAGACTTTAAGACAGCATTTATATCTGATAGATCTTCTGTTTGTAGAAGTTACAGACTAATTATATCACCTCATTCATACATGAAATTTGGCTAGAATACTATTGATTGCATCTTGATGAAGTGTTAAAGAAAGATAGTGTCAAAAATGCCTAAAAGCTAAGGCTTCATAAAACTATGTTCTGCTTCTTGTATGAAATAGAATAAATTTGAAGTTTGCTTTCATTTCTTTTTGGTAGCAAGGTTGTAGAAGAACCTAAACTTCATCCATCTTTAACTCTAAGAAATGTATTTATACCTACAAAAATTACCCAGTAATTACAAGGAACCAAACTGATTTGGTTAAGTTTACAGTAATTCTCACAATTCAATTGTTTTCTACCACAATTTTTTTCTCTATTCACCTCCATCTATAAGTATTTATTCATCTTACCTCTTTTACAAAATTACCTAATAAACTGAATAATAATGTAAGGTCCATATATATTATATATACCCAATATTTACATATATATACCTGATATATATACCAATTAATATGTATATGTACATACATATATATATTTGCATAAACAGACATGTTTATTCATATTGTATTTGCAAAGCCCTGTTATAGCCAGCCTTTCCTAGCCCTTTTGCATCCACAATACCATTTTACCGTTTTAATGATGCTTTGAGACAGGAATCATCTTCTCCATTTTACATGGGAAGAAACCTTGGAAGCACTGGAAGGTCAACTGACTTGCTTAATATCGCTTAATCGGCCTGAGGCAGCCTCAGAAGCATTCGTTGCTTATAGTTTCCTGCTTCATCCACTTAAGGCCCAGCCACAAATAACACTCATACTCCTGATGCTGTCTTGGAATTTGGGTTCACCTGGTGAATAATTTATTTCTATGTAGTAACTTAGGAAGTAGGGAGTTTTGATTTTTATTTGTTTTAATATTATGTTTTCATTTTTGTTTGGTAATGATCAGGATTCATCACTATTACTTTAATGACCAAGAAAAATGAAGAACTGTCCTCAAATGGCCAACTTAGGTCAGAACTACAGGGCACAGATGAACCCATCGTGTAACCACAAGATTCATTTTCTAAGCCCCCTGAAGACTTTCTTTATGGAATCCTTCTTTTCATATCCTCACCACACTGCTTAGTCATTTAGCCAAGCTGTAGTGAAATGGACAGGCGAATTTTCAGCCCTGATTGTATCGCTCTCGCACAGGCATACATTTATTCCCAAGAAATAATCTACCCCCTGGGAGTATCCAGCTTGACGCTAAAGTGATTTTCTCACTCTGAGTTGTCTGTAAATCTAAATCGAAGCCCTAAGTTTATGAGTTAGTGTAGGAATACAAATGACACCTGTGGAACCGCATTCTCATCCTTTGAAATGTATAGAAATTAATTGTCATTAGTAGGTGCAAAATTATAGCTTTCCAAGGCAGGTAAAATATGAGAACGAGTAGAATGACATTTTCATAACGGTGCCTTAAGGCTGAGTAAAGACACTCTTGGGGAATAAAGTTTTCACTCGTTCATGCACATACACAGTAAAATGCCCTAGAAGTAAATTACAGCAACGTGTTGTACAATGCTAAAATTATTGATTTAGTTTGGCTTTTATCCTGAGTTAGATGTGGAAGATCAATTGTTAATATTGTCTTGATCATTTCTAACAGTGCCCAGAGGCATATGAGCTATGGCATGGTATATGGATGAAGATATAAATAATGAAAAACAAATCCAGTAAGATCATTCTCTACCTAAATTTGTTTTCTTTTAAAATTTACCCTTTGTCCTGATAGGATTGCTATGTTCTTTCCGTTGGACAGCAAGAACACTTTTAAAAGATGCTCTTTCAAGAAATATCAAATAATATTTTAAAACTAAATAGCTTTAATGAAAAAAATATATAGCACTCTGAAGAGTTCATCCTTTTCTGGCAATGGTAATTTGAATATAAACAACAAGAGAGCCTACTAAACGCATTTCCCAAATGTTACATGTTGGGTAAAGAAAGGAGAATTAAATATTCCCAGAACCACCTCGCTCATGTTCTTGTATCTGTTTCTCTCATTTCTTGTTGCTAACCATTTGTGAAAACCTTTGCAGTTGTATAATAAAGATTCATTTATTTTGGTTTTATCCATTTCACTATATCAATCTGTTTTGAACTGCAAAGAGAATAACAGTGTGGGGGAAAATATGTAAAGCAAGAAAAAGTTAGAAGTCAAGACATAAAATCTGAGAACAGATCCTTGAGGGTTTGTCCTACAAATAAAGTGTCTGTCCTACAGAGACATGCATACATACATATATACATATGTACATACACCTAAGGATAAGGTGTTCCCATGTTCTATTTCATGCAATTGACTTGTCCCTTCCCTACTTTGACATTTAAAAAAAAATCTCCGATCACTTTTCCTAAGTCTAAGGATGGCATCAAATATGCTAGCTGCATGCTTTGTATTCATTTAGTCACTTGAGAAAACATTTATTTAATAGTGTTCCAAATGGCAGGGTCAGCAATGAGTAAACTATGTAAGACCTTTGCCCTCATGGGCACATTAGAATATTGAAACTATATTCTAGTTTTTTATTTTATTTTATTTTTCAACAAAAGGTAGACAATCCTAAGTAATAATGAGTGCTATGAATGAAAATATAAAGTGGCATAAGTGCTAGGCATTGAGAATTGCTATTTACATCAGGTGTTCAGGAGAGGCTATATTAGAAGAGTGATATGTTAGCAGAGAGATGAATGAAATGGGGAAGCAAGTCAAAATGATAGCTTGATAAAAAAGTTACTTAAAGATCCCCTCGTTACTCCAAAAATAACAAATGGTAAAACAATCTACTATCCACGAGAAAGCATTTTACTAGCACACTATGGTTTCTGCTATTCTGATATTAAGAGTATCCTTCTTTATTAGGATCAAACTATGTAATTTAAATGAATTCCTGAAATCAAGCAGAGCAATGGGCAACCCCCACTCGGCATCACTGTAACCAGATTACTATCCTCCAAATAATTAAAACACAGACAAATCACACCCATTGCAGTCACTTGCATTCTTCAGGCACTTATTAAAAGCTAAAAGATTTCACATTAAATGAATTAAAGGTATCTGGACGGTCACCAGATTTTTATAATCAAGAGTATAGATTTTATAAAATAGCAAGTGACTTTATACT
This sequence comes from Rousettus aegyptiacus, assembly GCF_014176215.1. Lineage (NCBI taxonomy): Eukaryota > Metazoa > Chordata > Mammalia > Chiroptera > Pteropodidae > Rousettus > Rousettus aegyptiacus. The sequence continues at coordinate 17,337,783 of NW_023416285.1, forward strand.
TATTGGACTTAATAGTGTCACTGTAGAATGATAGCAAACTAAGTCTCTTCTCACTGAAAGAATAATTTCTGAGCTTAATTGGTAATAAAATGACAACTTCATATATTTAAAAATTATTAAACTATATTATTCCTTTTAATGAATATATTTACAACAGAAAAGAGAACCTTGGAAATATTCACATTGTAACATAAATCTGTTAGCCTTTAAATGTATTTCTTGTCATCTTACTACTAAATCTTTTAAATTTTGAACAACTACAATCCATAATCATCTTAATATTACATCAACATCAGAATGTAAAATTTGTGGTAAAACAATGATTTCCATGGTAACATCCAACCTTATTATAAACGCTGCAAGAGATAAATGTGTTAAAAGGTAGTTGGACCCAAATGCAAAATTCTCTAGTAATTAGAAATTTCAACCAAAGAAATTAAAGAAACTGGGCGGGGGGCAGGAGGGGTGTGCTTTATTTAAAAGAAGCAAACCCATCTTATATCATTTTATTTTGGTTAGAAAATTTTATCGATAATAAATTTATATTAATATATGAGATTGCAAACATTAGGCAGTGTTTCATGAATACAGATACCTTAACTTTAAGCAGAATAGGGAATCTGAAGAACAGGATTAAAAGGCCCAGCACCAAAGTAAACTGGATAAAAACAAGATCCCTTGGAAGTAGAATGCTTGCCCACATGAGGTAAATATATTATGCTTTAAAGAGAGGAGAGAATTTAATGTTTCAAAATAATTATTCTTGGAATTCTACTGCTAAAGAACATTTATTTGAATTTCTTCTATGAACTATTTTGATACATTCACATTTTTTCAATTAAAATGAACTTTAATTGAAAAGTCATGCATTATTTTTCAAAAACTTTGCCTTAAAACACGAAGAGTCCAGTGTTAATGATTTGCTCTTCTAATTATTCCCATTAAACTTAAAAATTCAGAATTTTTTTTTTTTTGAGTTAAGATGTTTTTTTATCCAGTATTTCTGTTTTTGCTTTTTAGGCAACATGTATCTGAACATATCTGCATTAATAGCTCTGTTGATCACAACTTTTGGTGGGAGGTTAGGGAGTAAGACATAAACTTTGGAAATCTTATAGTCAACTTAATTATTTTAATAATTTAAAAAATTTTAAGATGTTAAATTTTCAACTCGTTATATTTATATTATGATCATAAACGTAATCAGCAGAAGATTGCCAAGTTTATCTTTACTTCCTAATGGATATATACTTGGCAGCCTAGTTCTAACATAGAATATGCCACGTTAGTAAAATAATTAACAGGATAAAATCCACATTAAAAGAAACATAAGATCTAAGAGACCTATTTTACTAATATGGTTTTTAAAGAACCTCAAAACCACAGAATGCATTCCTGTCAGGGTGTAAGAGCAGTACCTGGTGGCCAACGGTGAGCTTCAGAAAAGCTAATGAGCTTAATTACTAGACTATCATTGCTCTAATCACCCACATTTTATAGTCTTGCTTCTCATAGTGTAGTTCAAGAACCAGGAGCATAGACACACCACCTGGGTGCTTACTATAACTGCAACACTTTCTGATTCCAAATTGGCATTTTCATAATCCCAAGGAGATTTTCAGGTATATTAAATTTTGAAAAGCGCTAAATCTTCTTTGGAAGCTTCATTTACAAATAAGTAACATACATTCTTTGTATAGTACATTCTTAAGTTCATTTACTACTATCTTAACAGATTAAATACTACAAATCAATGCTTCAAATTCTATGGGTTTTCTGACTTCCTCACCTGTCTGTAATCTAGGACACTGGGTTTACAAAAGCAGTCCTGTTACAGCTGCTAGGTCTGTAATTTTGATGTCTCTGATGATGGCATCAAAAGATAGGATTATATAGGTAAAATAGCGAGGCTTTCAGAAGAGAAAATACCTCAAAATTTAGTTTTGTTTGTTCTTTTTGTATTTTAAGTACTATATTAAATATAAACTTCCATTATAATAAAGTAGAACATAGTCTTTAATTATCAAAATATATTTGAATATATTTTGAAAAACTAATAATGTTATAAGTTTGTCTAGCACTTATTATGTACCAGATACTTGTAAAAACTTTACTGATATTAGCCATTTAATTCTTAGAGGTATCTAATGAAAGAGAGACTATAATTCTCTATTTTACATAGACGAGAACTAAAACTAAGAAAAATTAAGTGGCTTTCCCAAAGGGACACAGCTAGAAAATGATAGGTAAGGATTCAAACCAGGTAGCATAATATAGTCCAAGTCAGCATAATATAAAATATAATATAAAAATGTTTTAAATCTCAGAAAAGTTATGTGACATAGAATTTCAATTTTATCTCATTCTACAAATTAACCTTGTTGGAGTTCCATATTTGAGTTCAGGACACTCTAAAGAACAGAAGTCTCCAGACAAGATACAGGCAGGACGTTACCAACAGGGTCAACATGTGTGGAATGAGAGAGGCAAACAGAAGCAATGGCTCAATGACAAGTGGGCAGAGCTGAGTTCAGGGCTGGGAGAAAGAAACCCAGGATGAAAAGTGTAGAGTTTGTGAAGTCCTGTGACCCAAGAGTGAAAACTACAAATTCTGGGCATTTTTCTTTTCATATGTCATTTTTCTTTTCGTGCGAGCCCCAGAGTTCATGAGGAAAACAGTGGCTCCAGTGAGAGGGCTAGATTAGGCCAAAAGGTTTTGGATTTACTTTAGAGTTAATTAACCAAATCATTCTAGGTTTTTTTTTGTTTTGGTTTGGTTTATTTTTTTGTTTTGTTTTTGTTTTTGGAACAAAAGACTTTCGGCTCTCAGTTTTGGCTCAGTTCCTGCTCAGCCTTAAAACTAAAGGATAGTTCCAAATTGAAAACCTCTTACAGAGAGTTCAAGTCCCAGCTTTAACCGTACAATACCACTTACCATAAAGAAATTTATCATTGTTTCCTTAACACCCCAGTTTTCAGTCAAGATCCCTGGCTGCTATAACCTGTACATCTGAAAACACTCCTCCCACTCCGCCCATTTTTTAAAAGAAGCTGAGAGCCAGCTCCCACAATTCCTTGTTCTCTAATATTTCACTTTCTTATTAAAGACATTATGAATTAGAATATTTACATTTTTTTCACTCCTTATTATGCGCCAAGCACCAGGCCAAGTCCTTTACATTCATCATTTGCAGCAATCATAGAACATTATCCTTGTTTTACAGTTTACAGAATCAAGGCTCAGAGTAATGTCTCACTCACAAAGAAAGGAGTAAAATTAGAAAATAAACCGAAGTCTGACTCCAAAGCTCTTTGCCTTTTCACCTTACAATTCTACTTTCACTACACAACAGTATAAATTTCTCTCTTTTTCTATTAGATGAAAACACCCTCTATGCCACTTACTTCTTCTACTATCAACTCATCAACTGCATAAAATCTGTACACCTCAGAATACAACTTTTATCCCTAAAACAAGCAACTCCAATGCATGGGTCTTTTAGGAATTGAGGAATTGCTCTTTTTTTATACCCTGAATACAAAACACATTTTGATTTCTACTTTCAGTCCAGAGGTAGTAACAAGAATCATATTTACTCTACAACCTGAATAAGTCAAAAGCAAAAAATAAACACCATATAAAAATAATGGTTTTTAAAACAGTGATCTCTAAGATATGCAAAATGTGTTAGCTTCCTATTGCTGCTGTAATAAATTACCAGAAACTTAGTGAGTTAATACAATAAAATTTCTCTTACTGTTCTGGAGGTCAGAGTCCGAAGTAATTTCACTGGACTGACGTGAAGGTGCTGGCAGGGCTGAGTCCTTCTGGAGGTTCTGAGTGGAGAATCCATTTTCTCACCCTTTGCAGCTTCTAGGTTTCACTTCTATTCCTTGATCTGTGGCCCCTGACTTCATCTTCGAAGTGTATCACCCCCTTCACTCCGTCCAGCATCACATCACCAACGCAGCTAGAGTAAACAGACCAAAATATCAGAGGCCAGGTTTTGCTTTTGTTTTGTTTTGCTTTTGTTTTGTTTTGTTTTGTTTTGTTTTTGATCAGAGTAGGGAAGGAGACAAAAATGAAAGTGTATCATTCTAAGATTCACATACTATTTGAGAAGTAGTATAATATCACTTGAGAGTAGACTATAAGTTAAAAGATAAGTTAAAAGAAGCCCTAAAGCAACCACTTAAATAAATGACTTACACTAATATCTGAAAAAAAATAAGTTAAATACCACTTACATTACTATCCAAAGCTGTAAAATATGTAGGCATAAACCTGACTAAATATGTGCAAAACCAATAAACAGAAAGAGAAAATATTGTAGAAATAAGTTAAAGGCTTAAATAAAAAGAGAAATATAGTTCAGAAAATTTACTATTGTTATGTTATCAATTATCCCAACGATCTATAGATCCAATATAATCCCAATCAAAATCACTATAGGTTTTGCAGAAATTGACAAGCTAATTCTGATATTCACATGGAAATACAAAGAAGTTAGAACAACTTAGAAATAAAAAAAAAAGAAAAAAGAAAAATTTGGGGAACTAACGTTTTATGATTTTAATACTTATTATAAATTCACAATAAATAAGAAGCTGTAGTTTGGGCATAAAGATAAACAGATGGAAAAGAAAGAGAATAGAGATTCAAATAGACTCAGAAGTACATAGACAATTGATTTTTGACAAACTTGCAAAAAATAATCGTGGAAAATAATAGTCTTATCTACAATTTTGTGCTGGAATAAATGGATATCTATATGTAAATCAAATCAGAGTTTTGATTCATATCTCATAACATATAAAAATCACTCAGAAAGGATTATAGACCTAAATATAAAAATTAAAATGATAAAACACCTAGAACACAAGGAGAAAACCTTTGTAAACTGGGATTAAACATCGTTTTTTTAGGTATAAAACATAAAGAAAAAATGAGGATATAAAAGAAGTATTTTCTACCTATGTTGCAATCCTCTAAACATGAGAGAAACTTCAAAGGTAGGCGTAAAACCTCAGTACAAGCCTTGAATGCAATTTTGATAGTATTGCCCAGACAAATAGGGAAAAAAACAGCCTCTTAAGCAAAAACTCTAATCATCTAATGTACTACTATGCCCCTTTACTCTAATTTATATCTCTTATTTATATTATCTGACTTATAGAGCTAAACACATTATTTAATACTAGTTATGTACAGTATTTAATAGTAGGTGTGCAATCAGTAGCACTCTGTGTTGAGGATGAAAGTGTTTACAACTATGAATTAGAAAACTGGCCCAACTCTTTAAGAAAAGAAACAGGTTCTATAGAATACAAAGAAAGATGTTAAAAGAGAATATGAACAATGTAGCCTTCAAATACCCAGATATTATTCTCCATAATTCATTCCTCTTACTATGAGAAAAAAAAAAAAAAAACATTTCAAATAATAAATAAAGGTAATGGCTTCAATGAATAGGTAGCATTGGAAAGAAAAAAAATCTTTAATCTTTTAATCCACTGAGAATTGGGTTATTACTGCAGCATAATTTAGCCAATCCTGACCGATGGTGGTGGGAGGCACAGGAAAAGGACAACTCTAAATGAAGTCTTAGTTTTAGTAGAAAGTGCTTAAAAGAAGTGAAGAGAAATGTTTGCTTTGATCTGAGAACTAGTTACATGAGTGCGTTCAATTTATAAAAATGCACTGATTGGTATACTTATTGGTATTTTCCTAGATATGTGTATACAAAAAGATATACATATGCAGAAACATACATACATACATAAAATCTTCAATTACGAGTTTTTTTTTTAATATGGTGGTACAGTTTGAACCAATTTTCTGTTTTGTGAAAGTTGAATACTTTCAGTAAAGAAACAGGCATGACGAGAGGCAGGAGGCATTTCTGATTATCCGAAAGCCATACACAGAACTATTTGGAGACAGAACAAGTGAACACTGAGAAGCCGGTGAGAAGGAGATTATGGCAATACAGTTTTGTGTTAATCAAAGTAAAGATGATTTTTTTTTTTTTTTGGTGGAAAAGGAGAGTATTTTTTTTTTTTATAAATTCCAGAGGGCATGCTGACAATAGAATTGATTAAATGTAACATGGCAGAGAGAAATGAACGCATTTTCTTCTAAGACGTCAGACTTCAAGCAGCATTTAGTCTTAAAGCAAGAGTAAAAGAAAATTCCAGCACAGAAGCAGATTTCTAAAAAAAAAAAAAAAAAAAAAACTTGGTGTTCTCTATTATAGACAGTTGAGGATAAGCACATGTATTAAAAAGGAATATCCTAAAGACAGTAATAATCCTGGGCCAGGAAAATAAGCAGGCAGCATAAATTAAAGTTGATTTGATTTCTTTCACATTCAAATAATAGACCTAACACTAAATCTTTATCTTTTCAGTGTAACTTTCTGAAAGAACTTTATCGTTTGTTTTCTAAAGTTTTATAGGTTTTGTTTTTTGCCAAAACTTCCATTTCACATAATGAATTAATAATATCTTCTGCTCTTAGTGGATTCTGAATAAAATGTCTAAAATACTCAGTTATCACATTTTTCTAAGTTCAGCAGTTTTGAAAATCAAACTCTTCAGCATCAAAAACTAACAGAATATAAAGGAAAGTTAGACCCAGAAATTTTTCACATTTATAGTTCATCTGTACATTTTTAAGATGATATCTCTAATAACTAATTTACTCCAAGTCGATCTATATTTGTTATTCTGTTTTGGGTAAAGCATAATACTAAATCGGTGTTGGTATACTTTATCAGAATTAGCTATCAAAACTAAAAATAGAATGTCTGAGCAGATGGGAAGCCACTAGAAAATCCAGGAGGTAAAATCTTGGTAAGACCATGGGTCAACAAGTACCAAGCACCACAACGGATAGAAAGAAGAAAGGCAAATACAATCTTGAAAGAGAAAGATGCATATATTAGTCACTATTAGCCTAAAGGTAGAGGAGCAATGAACAAGAGAGAAGCCAGGTTAAATCAACTGCAAGAATCAGGAGGGTGATGACCTAAGATTGAACTACAGAATACAAGGTTGGAGTTAAGTTATTGTTTTCTTAGATGAGGGTTGATCCCAGAAATAGGAGGCAAGATGAAATTGAATGACCTCAACTGTAGAGAAATAAAAATTTCTGAAGCTGGGAACCAGGGTGAAACACAATTATTTATTAAATCACTTCTATTCTCATTTGGAAGTATAGGCATGTCAAACTAGAGTGAGTTGTTGCTCCTTGAGAGATTAAAACAATTGTTTCTACCCTGTGGTTCTCCAGGCTATTTAAAAGTATTCTGAGGGCAGTACGTCTCATAATTTACTGTGCCTATGAATCATCTAAGGATCTTACTAAAAGGCAGATTCTGATTCATTTGGCCTGGATGGGACCAAAAGGTCTGCATTTCTGAAATGCTCCCATTAAATGCCTTTGGCAACAATTTTTGGTCCACCCTAGTAACAAGGTGCTAGGAGAACTTTATGATTTCAAAATAAAACAGAGCAAAACAAAACAAAAAAATTCTTTGGAAATGAAGCATAAATACAAGGGAGGGGGGATCTGATGATAAATACTTGCAAATATTCTATTTCTTCAAGATTTTAGCTTTCTGCTAAAACAAGAGGTATTTGACCAAAGATATTTCAACCTTTAGTTTTGGTTATGCTATTGAGATATCAAAAAGAAGAGAAAAAAAAAATGTCCATGCCCTTTATACACAAAAATTATGTGGCATTGAAGCAATCATTTGTAAAATATCTAAGGAGAAATCTGTTAATCAGAGGCATCCTGCAGTGAGTCCACAAAAGGAAATCTGAATGTATATTCTAAGAAACACCTGTGAATTAGAAAGGAAGTATAGCACTATAGTTAGCGAACACAATATAGTTAGCTTGGACAATATCCACCCTGGCTCAGTGCTCAACTCTCTCATTATCATTTTGGGAGAGTTATTTTCTCTCTGAGATTGTGACTCTCATAGACAAATGCAGGCATTTATTTCAAAACAAATTGTGAATTAGATAATACCAAGTACATAAAAGTATTGCCACAATAAATGGCAGCTGTTTTTTCATGTCTGCTCTAGATTATACACAGGAGGGAGATACCTTTACCTTAAAAGTATACCACATGTTTGAATAAGGTCTTCAATTGTGTGTGTACTTTTACTGCACCAGAAAAGTGTCTCCATTATTTGAAAAGAAAAAACTAAATCAGAAAATTTGGAGTGACCTCCAGAACCACACAAAATCTATGCACTGCCAATAAAATCAGATGAGTTCTTTTCATTCAGGTATTTTAGTGCTTGTCTCTATACCAATCAATTAACTGTCTATGAAAAACTCTGTTCACACCATTTGATTAAACTCTTAACCATGGCTAGTTGTCTTATCAATGTTATATAATGCTTAAAACATCTATTTCCTGGGCATTTACTATGAGACTGGTACTACATTCGACACATTTTTTATTTTTATTATATTTTTTTAATAACAGATTTATACAAAAAGCAGAGAGGTTAATCAACTCTGGAAAAATGGTGAGTGCTGGCATTGTCTCCAAGAAGTTAACTGATAGATTTATAATTGTTTTAAAATTGAAATACTGAAACTTACAAAAGGAAATATTTTGACTACTTTTATATTTTATTCACATGCATGAAATTTTTAATGTAAATGATATTGAAAAAACTACCATAGCACCCATAGTATTCTTTATTCCTTTAAAAAAATCTGATATCAGCAATAGGATTAAGAAATCTCTGTTTAACAATAAAATGGTTCTCACCATTGTGTATGGTTGGCGTTGCATGGCAGCTTGATATCTTCCCATATGATTGTTACATTTTGGCATAATTTTATATAATTCTTGCTTGCATTCATATAGACCAACTAACTTGGCCTTCCGTGCCTTCCACACAGCAACACTAGTGCCTCAGCTCTTTAGAAATCTTGCGCAGTTTCTCACAGTAAGCTTTAGGAAGGAAATTTATAATCGAAATATGTTTGATTTCATAAAGTAGAAGGAGTGAGGAGAGGCACATTCACATGAGAATGGCAAGTAGCCAGTTGCTTCCAGAATGCTTTACCACCAGCAAACTCGCTATGATATAGAGTTTCTTCTTCACAGAAAAACTCTATTTTTAGGGTGCATATTAAGAGAAGAGTCTCGGACCACAAGGAAGTCAGAAGAAGAAAAAAATTGAAAACCATCTAAGCACATTCTAAATAAAATAAATTATCATAACTATTATTCCATTTTCCAGAAGAAACTGGAGCTTAGAGAAATGAAGCATTTGTCCAAATTCATACAGATAATATGTGAGAGGAAGCTATTTAATATCTATCCATTTAACTAATATTTCCTGAGCATATACAATATGTCAGATGCTATCAACAAAGCACACATTTTAAACCACCATCTTTAATAACCTCCAAAAACCAATCATAAAAACACAAAAAAAGGCAGAATGATGAAAACACTTATGCTTTAAAAGGCAACATTTTTATATTTAAAAAGTAAAAAGTGACATGAATTCTATTTTAAAATAGTCATATTTGTTTTTTTCTGATACTTAAAATATTTTATTCTGTTTTAATCATTATTTATTATAGTTCCAGTTTCAATCTCTTCTGAAATGCAAACAAAATACACACATAGAATAAGAAAAATTACTAAGACTTTCAAGGCATTAGTATTTCAACAGAACCAGAGACTCGATATCTCAGTGATCTTGAAAAAATTTCTTTAAATAATTCTTCTAGATTTGAATCATTATAGGCATGAGTTAGTGACAAAATGAATGCAAATCTATCTAATTAATGGCTTTAATTTGCCATCAAATGGGTAAAACTAATATACAACATCTTGCTCAAAACAATGCTAAATATTCAAAGATATTTCTGAAATATCTAGAAAGATGGATAATAGCTTGTTCATTTTGTAATTAGTTCTGAGGCTGCTATAAAAATCTTTAGTCATTAAATATCTGAACTCTATTTAACATAGTTGATATACCTGCATATGTAATTCTTATGATTGTAATCGATTCTATAAATAATGCATGCCATTTACATCACACATCATTTTGATTTCTTTTCAATATTTATTTTAAAATATATATGGCTTTTATTTCTGTATCTGACTTCTGAAACCCATATATTAAACATTCACAGAATTTGTTTGCTACCTAAATACTACTTGATTCCTATTTAAATATCAGTCCTCGAAGCATTCACACTACACATATTAATCATCAAAAAATCCGTTAAAAACAAGAAAGTTAAGTTAAAGGTAGTTTGAACACTACTTCACTCTTACAAAACAGATGAATACATCCTGCAGGAATCTAAGTAGTTTGTTCATTCTAAAGGCCCATGCATCTTAGATTCTTATTTTGCATTTTTATTTTATTTTGGAGTTCTTTGTTTCTGTCTTTTTGTTCACCCAATATCTTTATCATTAGCTTTAAATCACTCATACTAATACATTTTTGGCGATGCTTTTTAAATGGACTTGAAAATCCCTCAGTAACCAAAGGGATATAAAACCCTGACTAAGGACATTTTAAAGTCAATATCCTTAAAATGAACTGTCTAAAAATCTAGGATCTATCCCCTTATTGTTTCTTCCACTTACTTAGGATTTTCAAAAAAAAAAAAAAAAGCAAATTGTTCATTAGCAACTGTCCGAATACTCTAGCCCTGTTATATTCACTCCCTTTCACTTCTGAATTGTGTTTTATAAACTCAGAATTATATGGAAAATAATCAAAATGAGATTACACAAATAACAAATCTATTCATTGTTTCCACAAATAAGTACTAGCTATCCATTGTGCCCTGGTACTTTGCTACAAATGGGAAACAGGATGTAGTTCCTATTATCGAAGTGCAGAATAACATGTATCAGAAGTTTCCCAGCCTGGTAAGAGTTGATGGGTTGAGAATAATGGGTTGACAGAGCCACTACTCTGTGTTCAGAGGAGCTCCCATTCTAGTCTGAGTGGGTTTGGGACCTCCCACCAGAGAGAGTGGATCTAAACCAGTCCTAAGAGGGTGATTGAAATTTGAGTAGGAGGATAAGAAAAGAGAATTCTAGGTCAAGGGCAAACCACAGGCCAAGGCTCGCAGAGGTAGCAAAGAACATAGATATCTCAGGGAAAAATGAGTCATTCTAGGCAGCCAGATGACCTTAGATAATGCTGAGGGGTCAAGGGCAGGTTTAGGGAGTGGGAACTCTTACTAACCTATATAAACATCATGAAGGGTCTTCCTTATAAAATGGGTTAATGTATATGAAAATCTCAGGATGATACTTGCTGTAAGAAGACACTTACTAGATGTTAGCTATAATTATGCATAGCAGCATTGCTTTGTTAGGATTACTGTCACCTACTGCTACAAACTAAATGGTTTTGTCCCCCACACCCCTCCAACTCACCCAGATTTATATGTTGAAATCCTAACCCCCAAAGTGATGGTATTAGTAGGTAGGGCCTTTGAGAGGTGCTTAGGTCATGCGAGTGGAGTCCTCACGAATGGGATTAGTGCCCTTACAATAGAGATACTAACAGCTCCCTAGTCCCTTCTACCATGTCACAACAGAGTGAAGAAGGCCATCTGTGGACCAGGAAGTATGCTCTCACCAGATGCTAAATCTGCCAGTGAGTTGATCTTGGGCATCCCAGGCTCCATAAATTTAAGAAATAAATTTCTGCTGTTCATATGTCTCGGTCTTGTGGTAACCTGTTACAACAGTTCAAATGGCCAGAGATACCTACCCTCTAATAGACACTGACTAGAAGAAGGAATAACATCCATAAATTGGTAACTCACACTTGGATATATGGGAGTAAAGACAGACAGTTTGGTAAAACAGTTTACCAAAATTAATTTATGGAGATGAGTAAATACAAAGATAAAATGCAGCCTTATCAATTACGAAGAGATGATACGTGGCCTTTGTGAAATCACCCTCTCCTTAGCATCACTTTAGTGTCGTTATGGTTGATGAGGTTATTTCATTGTGTTTTGAAAGAAATAACAACAACAATAACAATTATACTTACTTCATAAGTGAAATCAAGTTCAAAAGGGGTGATTTAATTTGATACTGCAACCACCAGGTGTTTAATTCAGTCACACCTCATTATAAAACATTTTTTCATCACAGGAATCCTGCTTTACTGCAGGTTCAATCACGTTTCCTGATAGGTATTTTTGTTCAGTGCCTCTTTCTCACAGTTCTTATATCAGAAGTAGGTAACATGATGGGGCAAAACTCATTTTCGTTTAAATGTTAATGTGCTTTCTTTATCTGCTAAGTATCACTTACGTGATGAATGGTTCTGGCTTAATACTGTGCACATGTGCATTTTGAGAAACTAGATTTTTGTAGGGGTATAAAACAAGAACAAAATACATACATGGGCCTTTAAAAATATTGAGAACTAGATATCTGCCTCAATTTGATGGAAAACCACAAAGCAGTCAGGTCCTACTAACAAAATCAGAAAGCAAATATCTCTGGACTGGCTAAAATAAATGTAAGCCTTCATATCACCTCTCAGAGCACACGCAGCATGTTGAAATAAAGTATACCTGTACATTGCCAGTTAGTAGCAATTATTTCTTGTACATACTGTGCATTAAAGGACACCTTTATCCAGAAGGAAATATAAAACTCTGCAGGGAAAAATATGATAACTTCCCAAGTATTATGTTCAGTTCTGTGCACCTGTAGCAGTGGCTGATATGATAAACTATTACTTTTTAGATTCTTGATCAATAATATATTATTAAAACACAATTTATTGAGCCGTTATCATATACCATGTGTCATGCTAAGTACCTAACGTGCATCACTTTAACTGGCAACAATGGCATATGCTATATACTACTATGATCATCATTTTACAAATGAGAGAATTGAGATCTGCTCAAGATTACACAGCTGGTAAAAGAATGGCGGTGAAAGTGATTTTCTAGACATTAGGTCTTCGATTCCTACCCACCCCTGTTCTTTTGTATAGGCAAGTGATTCTTTTCAATCTAATGTAAATCATTATGCCAACACGGCTTCAAAATAAGTCCTCTACCTATCCCCTCCCCACCAGAATCCTAACTCCTTCTTACACAGAAATGCTGGAAGCTAGCTGTCTTCTTCCCTGAGGCTCTTTCCCTAGGTGCTCTTTCTAAGTTGTCTCTTTTTACCTATCTCCTAGTTCTGGTCTTGTAAGAAACTTCTTATAACTTTCAGCCCTCCTGAGGCATTAACTCCCTAAGTTTTCAGTATCCAGTGCAAGTGCTGCTTGACAGTCTACCAACCCTGAGCCCAAAATTATCAGTTTCATTCCACTACTGCTATATTGTTAAAATGATACCAAGCTCATAAGAGAATATATAACCCTGAGGTAATCATGCCAATAGATTGAAAGTATTACTTGTGAAAAAGAATAGATATAAATAAGTTATATGTATATAAATGTATAAACCAAAGTGGCAGCAGAGATAATATCATGGAGCTGTACAAGATTCATGATAATGTTGTAATTTGTAATGTCGCTAAAACAAGACTCGATACCAATCTTCTTGTTTAACTTATTACTTTAACTCATTTATGGTCTAACTTATTCAAATGCCCTAGCTTACCTGTTCCCAGCTCCCAAGCCATACATGGTATTTATTTTTGAGAAACATGAAGGAAGAAAAGAGATAAAATCAGAATACCCAACCCAAATGATTGCTTTGAGAATTATGTACTCTAACAAATGAAAAACTAAGAGTCCTTATTTAGTTCTTCTGAAAGTCCACTGTAACAAATAAATCTTTCCTGAACCACAGAGAAGACCAGCATGCCCACCTTTATATAACTTCATAGACATCCACATGACACATCTCCTGGTTTGAATCCCTACCTGTCTTTCACTTTGAATCTTGTGTAGGTGTTGGAATCTTAACCTCCACCTCAAAACCCCCAAAGATCATTAACCCACTTGTCCTTGAGTTATGTAGAGCTCCCTGCTAGTAGCCATAGACTATCTAGCTCTGTCAGGAAATAAAAGGAAGTAAAAAGCAGAACAGAAGCAGCATTTATTAATTCTTATTATACATCAGGCCTTGTACTTGGTTCTTTCACATTCAATATTAATCTTCTTTTTAGTAGAGACAAATTTTAAAGAATTTGCCCAAGGTTCTACTGTCGCATAAGCAGTAGTGACAGGGCTTAAAACCAAATCTTCTATTCTAAATCCAGAATCCTTATTTCACCATGCTCTTTAAGTGCCTTCTTTCTTTTTAAAACAGGGTGCTGATCTGCGGGAAGTCGGGGGTGGGAGGGGCAATTTTTGGAATTTTGCTCAAGTCCCTTATGCAATAAAACTTAGATGGAAATTATTTTTTATCTGCCAACAGTAGAGTTTTAAGGAGGCAATACAACATGTATTAGTTAACTAGCTGCAAAAATTATTTTATCACAAACTCAGAAGTGACATCAAAAAATGGCTTGAAAAACTTTCAGTTTCTGTATTCAGGGATCTGGGCATGGCCTAGTGGGTCTTTCTCAAGGTCACAGTCAAGGTGTTGCCAGAGCTGGATTTTCATCTGGGTCTCCCCTGAGGAAGAATCTACTTCCAAACTCATATAATTGTTGGCAGCATTCAGTTCCTAGGTTGCCAGACTGAGAAGCCTGGATTTCTTCTGGCTGTCAGCCTGAGGCTGCCCTCAGCAACTTGTCACTTAGTCCACTCTTTATGAGAGCTCATGATATGATAGTTTGCTTCCTCAAAGCTAGCAAAAAATGGAGTTCCTCTTAAGACAGGCCTTACAGTCATATATAACATGGTTCAGTACAGATAATCAATCATGTAAGTCCCATCACCTTTGTCATAATCTATTTTTTTTAAGTAAATTACAGAACCCATCCACATTCAAAAGGTAGGGATAACAAGAGAATGAACAAAGGGAGTTGGAGATCATGGGGACCACTCTAGAGTCCATCTCTCATACTACTGATTAATGAGTTCTTAAACCAGTTTCTTCATTTATAAAATGGGAATGCTAATTGTATTAGTTACCATGGCTACATTAAAAAGTTCCCCAAACTGGGTGGCTTACATTACAAAAATTGATTGTTTCACAGTTCTAGAAACTAGAAGTTCAAGATCAAGGTTGCTGGCATTCCTTGGCTTGTAGAACATTAATTGCCACCTTACCTTCACACAGAGTTCTCCCTGTGTTCCCATTTGTCCAAATTTCACCTTTTTATAAGGACCCCTTATTATATCGAATTAGGGTCTACTCTGCTGACCTCATTTTTCGTTGATTTTCTCTGTAAGGATACTGTCTCCAAATAAGTTTGAGGTAGTGAAGAGTAGGACTTCAACAAATAAATGTTGAGGAGACACAATTCAATGCCTAATACTAATGGTACCCGTCATCACGCTGGTTAGAAGGATTAGAGATTTATGTTAAAGATTAGTACATGGCCTCCCACATGGTAACCTCTCAATCAATGTGGGATTATAATATGATTAATTTTGGCTCTCCTACTTTGAGACAAGACTCCTTAGTGCCAAAGATCACAAAAGTAATGTTATGTTTATTTGCCATTATCTCTTACCCAAATTTAGCTTGTATTCCATCAACTGGAAAACAACCTCCTTGAGTTTTACAGTCTCTTTGAGCATGTTTCCCTCGTAATAACTAAGCACGTTTTTAAAGAAAATCTGATTATTAATTTATTTTAAAGTCAATAAAACCTATTTATTGAATGTCCATTATGTGCCAGGCAATCATTCACTTATTCAAACAACTTAATTTTAAAAGCGAAAAAACAGAGCAGTTATTTCACTGGCCTAAGATCACAAACTAATGTCACACCATGTCCATAACAGGATGTCCCTCAGTGTCAAGTATTGAACCTGGGGACTAAGCTGCTCTGCTGAGAGTAAAAGGTGATCATTCCCCACAATAAGTTAAAAGAACTACCAGCCATACTCTCAGGAGACTGGCTGAGAAGTACCCTTCCCACAACCATAACCTTCCCCCCTTCCACCTTCCCACCCCCACCTCAGATATAACATGAGGATTCAGAGGGGGGAAAGAGTTTGCCTTTGAATGAATGCAATGTTCCTGAAGATTAGGGAAAGAGAGGAATGCCTTCTCTCCCTAGAGTGTCCTTATGAATAGGGAGCAAAGGTTAGTTAATGCTTTAATCCGCTTGGGCTGCCAAAACTAAATACCCTAGGCAGGGTTGCTTAACCACTAACATTTATTTTCTCACAGCTGTGGAGGCTAGAAGTCTGAAATCAAGGTGACACCATAGTTGGGTTCTCTCCCTGGCTTGCAGATGGCTGGCTTTTCATTACATGCCTGCATGGTCTTTCCTTGCGGTGTGCACATGGAAAGAGGGAGAGAGCAAGCTCTCTGGTATCTCTTCTTATAAAAGCACTAATCCTATCATCAGTGCCACAGTCATGACCTCACCTAACCCTGATTGTTTCCCAAAGGTCCCATTTCCGAATGTATATTAATGGGGGAGAGGGGACAAACATTCAGCTTATAGCAGTTAGTTTTGGAGAGTGGGGGTCTTTGCTGGGCAGGAACTGAACCTCCCTAATGGTTTGGTTTGACCCTTTCTTCTCATCTTACACGGTATGTTATCCATGCCATTAATGAATGGCTTTCTTGTGAAAAAAGTTATAGAAAAATGCCACTGGGATGTGAGAGTAAAGGGTCAGATGGCTCAAGCCTGAGTATCTTCTGACAGATTCATTTCATCTGTGGAAATGTCCTGTTGTCTGTCTTCTAAGCTTGATAATGCAGTGCCATCTGCCACTGTCTTTTTAGACACTGCTGATTGCAAGTATCAGCTGAGAGGTCAACTTCAAGTCCTCTGTGGGTGGAGGAGTGAGAGCTTTGGCAATAGCGACTTGCCTAGTCAACTGTGGTTGCTACCTTTAACTCTAGGCAGTGAGACATCCCTAATCTCCTCCACACCCCTGAGCTGAAGAAGGGATGGAACAATCTTCCCTTGGGAACAGTGCACTTCTGAAACAGGTGACCTTTCTCTCACACTGTCCACTTCTTATATTGGTGGAAAAATAATTTGGTAACAAGTGACTTTTCTGCTGTCTGGTGCCTCTCAGCAAGCCTAATAGTAACATGACACCAGCAGCTGGTGGTTTATCTGACAGAGAGGGATACTAAACAGCTTTTGTCCCCAGATGTTGGCCTTAGTCATCAAACCATGCACTTGACAATTAATACTACTCTGTTATACAAATTAGTGACAAGTATAGACTAATGACTTTAAATTTTAGCAAGTATCAAAATTACCTGTGGGGGGGAGGGGTGTGAATGCTTCTTAATCCACAGATCTCTGGGTCCTAGCTCTACAGTTCCAAGTTAGCAGGTTTAAGTTAGGGCCTTGGAATTTGTCTTCTTAACAGGTTCCTAGGTTATGCTACTACTTATGGTCCTGGGACCAGTCTGAGAACGACCCACATATTCTACACCCACTGCATGTTATAAAATTCTCCAACAAAATAATGACTTTCCTGTCATGGTGGCTTATTAATATCTACAAAAGTTAAAATTTCATCAATTATATTTTACACTCAATAAAATCAGTGAATATGCTTTATGCATTTTTCTACTCTACACAGCAGGTAATTAAAATGCATGTCAGTTTATTGACACCTACACCACAGAATTCAAGGGTAATAACCAGAGTTCTGGTATGCATTTTATGCTTACTTACTGCTAAGATTATGTATTTGTAGTATTATAGCATTTCCCATCTTCAAAAGAAAAATGTAACAATCAGAATGTTAACAAATACATTTACGTGTTCTATATGAGTTCAATTTCACTTCGTCATTTCTAGATTCATAAGCGGTAGCTCTTAATTTAAAAAATAATATGCCAGAAAAATGGATTATTAGATGCCTTCTTTTATTTATAAAATTAAAATGCATTTAAATTACATAAGGTTTCTGTCTTGATATCCAAATTCAAAACATTTTTTTTTAAATCTTACTTTAGCTCTATTGAATTGATAGCCATTAAGTATTTTTCTTTTTAAATATTGCAGGTAACTCTTAAAGGAAAGGCTATCAGAACTTTAGCTACAGCAGTAGTGGCAACAGGGCTCTGTTATCAAGTGTGTTAATTATTTATTCACACCTGGTTCACCACTGATTAACAAAACCTATTAAGGCCTTCCCTTGAAGACCTTGCTGTTGACATGTATTTGCAGCTGTTGTTGACTTTTTTCCAAATTAGCACATTATGTGTTTGGAAAACAGACAAAAAACAGCTGCAGTGTCTGAATGCATTTATTATGTACTCTTCTCAAAATGCTGTTTAGGTTTACTAGTAAATGAGGAAGTCAGAGTGAAATGAGCTGTTAACTCTGCACTTCTAGTACTTACGGGTCCAGAAGAAACAGAATACTAAGGGAGTCACATTAAAACTTCGGCCTTCAGTTTAGAAATGAGTTCTACAACTTTTAGAAGCCGATTGTTCATTAATGTGCAAAAAAACAAGTCACTCTACAGCAGTTTCTCTTTCTGGAAATTCAGATAGATTTAGATGGACTTAAATGTTTATTAAAGTAGCATTACCTTGACTTTCATAGTATGCTATGCTGAATGCTTTATTGATTTTATAGCCCCTCCAGATTGCAATGATAAAATATTATTTTTGAAGACTAGGTTAATTGCTGAAAAATGTTTTTTATATATAATATCTTTATCGTTGCTGCAATAAAGTAGCAGCAAGCAACATACCTTCCTGGAGTAAATTATCCAGCATTTAGCTGGGTTTAGAAATTATTCCATCTCCAAAGTGCTTGTACCCACATAGATACAGGACAATTTTTGGAAAAGTCAAGGAATTCTCTTTCATCTGCAAATATTGTTCAGAGTCACTTCTCTTGTAAAAAAAAAAAAAAAAAAAAAGTAAATAGAACAGTGAGAGAAGTGAGTGGTCTGAGTCTTCAATTCCATTTCCAATCGCATCTGCTTTCTCTCCTTTACCCAATACTCCAAAATCATGGAAAACTGATTACTCTTGCTGATCTTTTCTCTATCATAGTCTCATTTTCCAGTAGAGAAGCTATTGCATGGAGGACTGACTGTATAGCAGGTGAAAATTCTTCTATTATTATTGCAAGACTTGACAGTACAATTTTTTTCAGTCTCTAATTCCATGAAGTTGCACAAAGCTTTTTCATATTTTAAGACTAAAAATATGCACATTCATCTTTATCAGAGACAGGTGTTGTCTAATTAGTATTCTCTGTTTACTTAATCATTCTTGTCACAGATACGCTTAGTAGATCAGACATACACATCTGTCTATGTTATTAATTATACTGAAAAATACAAAATTATTTTAAAATACTATGATATATTGCAAGGTTATAGCCCTTTGTGCACACTGTCTCCTTAATTTGAAATGAAGTTAGCATGATTCAGCACCTATATGACATTTGGCGGTGTCAACCAAGTTTTTGGAAGCAGGCAAAATAAACAGATGCTGACTATCTTAAGCATAAGAGGAATTTATTAGTAGCCTACAGAGTCATTAGGAAACTAGAAAACTAGACTTAGAAAACCAAGAAAATCAAAGCAGTCTGGAAGGCTACACAGCAAACAAACACATCACCACAATACCACCATTGTGAAGGAATTTACTTACTTCATCTTTGTCTAATTTGCACTACATAAAAAATTCTAGTAAGGAATATTTGACAAACAGTTATTCTACAGCACATTTCATGCCAGTTGGCATGGAGATAACCTGCACTTTGAGAAGTAGGACATTTCTTCTTGCCAGAAAATATACAACTGAGAATTCCCCAAACATTAAGAAGGGTTATATATTTGTAGGCAAAAAGATGACAAATATACTCACCATTTTTCAAGGCCCAGCTCAAACTTCAACTTCTAAATAAAACCTTTCCTAAACCCTTCAACTTTATCATTTTTATTTTTTTCTCTGACAACTAACCTCAGGGTAATTTAGATTCAGTATCATTCAGTTTATCACTTATAGGTATTAAGCCTATTTTAGAATTTTTTCACATTTATAGGTTTCTTTTCAACAAGATTGTTAGTCCCTTGAGGACAAACTATACACTTTAAACTTTTATATTTCATCACAACATATATCACACCTGAAACACAGATAGTAGGGTGACTGCTGACTAAATTAAAGTTGTTCTCAAATGAATATTTACCAAGCATGACATCAGTGAGACAATATACAAATAAAACTGTTTTAAAATGATACTGCTGTAGCAAAATACTTAAAGAAAATTACCTGAAACACTCCTCCACAATTATATTTTATCAATGGCTTGTGTTGTGAGACACTAAGTATATAATGAATAAATATCTATTCTATTTCCATATCTTTAATAAATTATCTGAAATCATATGATAAGCTGCTTCCGAAATGGTTTCTAATGGTCCTTGCCTCCTGGTATTTATGCTCTCATGTAACCCTTCCTCTTGGCATGCTTCTAATGAATAGAATGTGACCAAAATAACCAAGATATTATTTCTGAAATTAGGTTAAGGAGATAGATAGATAGATAGATAGATAGATAGATAGATAATCTCCCTCTCTCCTTCTCTCTCTCTCTTCCTTCCCACTTGCTCTGATGCAAGCTGCCATATTTTGAGCTACTCTATGAAGAGACCCAAGTGGCAAGGAACTAAGGGCAGCCTATCACCAACAGACAGCAAAGAACTGAGACGTCCCAGTACAATGGTTTCATAAGGAATTTAGTACAATGTGAATGAGTTTTAAGGGGCCCTTTCCCTAGCTGAGCCTTGAGATGACCACTGCCAAGCCAACTCCACTATGATAGGCTGTGAGAGACCCTGAGGCAGAAACCCAGATTCTCCTGATCCAAAGAACCAAAGAAACTGTGAGATAATAAATGTAATTTCAAGCCACTAAGCTTCTGGTAATTTGTTACAGAGCAATAGATAACTAATAGAGGTCATAATTAGAAATAACAGTATTTGATCTATTTATATTTTATAGTTTTATGGGGTATTATTGGATATGATAAAATGCATATTATGTGTTCAATCTGACCATTTTTTTTAAATGTATATACCTGTAAAATCATCACCACAGTCAAAATAATTGAACACAACAATCATGTCCAAGGTTTTCTCATGTCCTTTTATAATTTCTCCATCCTCTCCTGCCATTTCTCTGCCTGTCCACAGGGAATGACTGACAGCTTTTTGTCAGTGTAGATTAGTTTGCATTTTTCAGAATTTTATATAAATGGAATCACATAGTGTGCACTCTTTTTAATCTTACCTTTTTACTAGGTATAATTATTTGAGAATGCAAATGGCATGTATTAAGAAATCACTACTTTTTATTGATGAATAGTATTGTATGGATATAGTACAATCTATTTATCCATTCAACAGTTGATGGGCACTGGGTGGTTGCCAGTGTCCAGAAACTATAAATAGATCTGCTAAAACATATTTGCACATTGCTTGTATGGTTATACATTTTCATTTCCCTTGAATAAAAACCCAAGAATGGAAAAGCTGATTTATATGGTACGTATATGTTTCACTTTAAAAAAAAAAAAGAAATTGGCAAATTTATTTCTAAAGCGGTTTTACCATTTTGTATTACAAACAGTGTTTGAGAGTTTCTGTGATTCCATGCCTTATCGGCATTTGGTAATGGTCAGTGCGATATTTTTTAAAAATATAAATTCTATATTCCCAGAGAATTGGTCTAGATATGACACATGACAATGTAGATCCACTGGATCATGAAAAACATGATTCAGATTTCTAAGATAAATTTTCCTTAAGTATAATTTCTGCTCAAAAAAAAAAAAGGAAAAATAGGATAATCGTGTTTATTTTAAGGGACTCATGCTAGAAACATACTACTTCGACTTGAAAACACCATCTTTGTCTTTCATCTCCTACTGATGAAATTGATGAAAATATCACTCTCACTTCTATATGCCATGGCTTATTGCAGTTTACAATAGAAGGTAAACAAATGTGACAGCTTCGACCGCCCAAAAAAATAATTATTGCTAAATGATAGTTTCTTTGAAAGATTGGTAGAGACCTCTGGGCAAGTAGAATGAGAGAACAAGCTCAATAATATTTTTTTTATTCCCATGAAATACTTTAACTGAAAAGTTTAGGACGTACTGGTCTAAAATACAAATAAAATATCAGCTACTTTTTCAGTTTATCCAGATGTAATTGACGAATAACATTTATTAGTTTAAGGTATACAATGTAATTTTGTGTGTGTGTGTGTGTGTGTATGTGTGTGTGTATAGCAAAGTGTTTACCATAACAAATTTAGTTAACTTTCATTACCTCACATAGTTCTCTTTTTTTCCTTGTGAGGAAAACTTTCAAGATCTACTCTCTCAGTAACTTTCAAATATAAAATACAGTACTGTTCATTGTAGTCATTATGTTATACATTACACCCTAGGATTTATCTTATAAGTGAAATTTGTACCTTTTGACCACCTTTACCCACTTCCCATCCCCCATGCCTATCTCTGGCAATTACAATCTGGTCTCTGTTTCTATAAGTTCAATTTTTTAGATTCCACATATAAGTGAGGTCATTAACCTTTATCTGACTTATTCACTTAGTATAATGCCCTTGAGGTCCATCTATGGTATCTCTATGGCAGTATTTCTTACTTTTTTATGGCTGAATAATATGTCATTGTATATATATCACAATTTCTGTATCCATCCATCTGCCAATGAACATAGGTTGTTTCCATGTCTTGGTTACAATAAATAATCCTGCTAAGAACATGGGTGTGCAGGTATCTCTTTAAGATAGTGATTTTGTTGCCCTCAGATATATACCCAGAAGTAGAATGAATGAATCATATGGCAGTTCTAATTTAGGGGAAACCTCTGTAATGTTTTTCACAGTGACTATACCAATTTATACTCCCAATAACAGTATAGAAGCGTTCCCTTTGTTCACGTCCTCACCAACACTTGTTATCTTTTGTCTTTTTTGTTAAGAGCCAGTCTAACAGGTGAGGTGGTATCTCACTGTGGTTTTGATTTGCCTTCTCCTGATAATTAGTGATGCCGAGAACCTTTTCATGTACCTATTGACCATTTAAATGTCTTCTTTTGAGAAATGCCTATTCAGGTCCTTTGCCCATTTTTTAACTATATTGTTTGTTTGTTATTAAGTTACATAGTTCCTTTATATTTTAGATATTAACTCCTTATCACATATGTGTTTTTCAAATACTTTCTCCCATTCTACAGGTTGCCTTTTCATTTCATTGATCATTTCTTTTGATGTGCAAAGCTTTTGTGTTGGACAAAGTTGGAAGTGTTATTTTTGCTCTTCCTACTTATGCTATTAGTATTATATCCAAAAAATCATTGCCAATGTCAAGGAGATATTTCCCTATGTTTTTTTTCTAGGAGTTCTGCAGTTTCGGCTCTTACCTTTGCGTTAATTTTTGAGAGTAGTGTAAAATATGGGGTCTAGTTTCATTCTTCCACATGCAAATATACAATTTTCATTCATTGAGGAGATTCCACTGAGGGCTGTTGGCTTCCTTGCCAAATATTAGTTAACCGTATATGTATGAGTTTATTTCTGAGCTTTCAATTCTGTTTTATTGTTCTAGGTATTCATTTCTATGCCAGTGCCATACTGCTTTCATTACTGTAGCTTTGTAATATAGTTTGAAATCTGTAAGTGCAAGGCCTCCAGCTTTGTTCTTTTTGCTCAAAATTGCTTTGAACAATCAGAAACTTGGTTCCAAATATATTTAAAATTATTTGTTCTATTTCTGTAAGAAATGCCCTTAAAATCGTAACAGGAATTACATTTAATCTATAGACAGCATTGGGTAGTATGGACATTTTAGCAATATTAATTATTTCAATTTATGAACATGGGCTATCTTTCTATTTATTTGCATCTTAAATTTCTTTCTACATCTTATAGTTTTCAGTGTATAGCTTTTATGTTGTTGATGCTATCATAAATGGAATTGTTTATTTCTTTCTCAGGTAATTCATTTTTAGTGTACAGAAATGTTACTGACTTTTTTATGTTGATACTATAACATTACTGAATTTGTTTTTATCTAACAGTTTTTTGGTAAAATCTTTAGGATTTTCTATATATAAAATCATGTCATCTGCGGAGACCATTCTACTTTTTCCTTTCACAATTAGATACCTTCTATTTCTTTTTCTTGCCTCTCACATTGCTATGGTGAGGGTTACTGATATTATATTGAATATAATTGGTAAGAGTAGACACTTTTGTCTTGTTTCTGATCCTAGAAAACAAGTTTCTAACCTTTCACAATTGAGTATAATATTAGCTCTGGGCTCATCATATATGGCCTTTATTATGTTGAGGTACACTTATTCTATATTTACCTTGAGAGTTTTTATTATGAATGCATGTTAAATTCTGTAAAATGCTTTTTCTACATGTATCGAGATGATCATGTAATGTCTATCTTCTATTCTATTAATGTGATTTATCACATTTTTTCATTTGCAAATATCGAACCATCTTTGTATCCCAGGGATGAATTCCACTTTATCATGATGTAGAAGGACTTGACTAAATAAAATTATAAATGAAGGAGGAGACATTACAACTGATACCACAGAAATACAAAAGGTTATAAGAGACTATGATGAACAACTACATGCCAATATGTCAAACAACCTAAAAGAAATGGATATATTTCTAGAAACATACAACCTACCAAGATTTATCATGAAGAAGTAGAAAATATGAATAGACCAATAACAAGTAAGGAGATCGAATTAGTTAAAAAAAAAAAAAAATCTCTCAGAAAAAAAAAAAAAGCCCAGAACCAGATGGTTTCACTAATAAATTTTACAAAATATTTAAAGAAGAAATAGTACCAATTCTTCTCAAACTTTTTCAAAGACTTGAAGAAAAGTGAACACTCCCAGACTCATTTCATAAGACCAGAATGATCCTGATATCAAAGTCAGATAAGGACACAAGAAAGAAAATTACAGGCCAATATTCTTGATGAAAATAGATTAAAAATTCTCAAGAAAACAATAGCAAAACAAATTCAGCAGCACATTAAAAGGAGTATACACTATGATTGGCTAATTTTTATTCATGCAACTCTTGGCTTCTGCGTTATTAGCTCTTGTAAAAAGACTAGATTTATTTTCTGTGACTCATTTTATTGTGGTAGAGTTGAATAAGATATCTTCTAAATACAAGTGTATTTGGACATCTTTTTTTCTAAATTGTGTATACAGTTCTAGCCTGAGTCTCTCATAAATAAATTTTTTAAAAAAGGATACAGTGAAATTGGGAAAGATGAGAGGCATTGCACTGGTTTCTTGATGAGGCTTGAAGCAACACAGCAAATCAATGGCAGATTTGTCCATGCAGCCAAGTGGTACATATCCCGATAGGATAAATGTAGACACCACGTCTAGAGTAATCTTCAGGAGGGATAGCGAAGATGGGTACATCTACCCAGCTCCGACCCATTGTCTATTTCCATCACTCAAATGTCTCCCAACAGTAGGCTAACTCCACTGCATTTCTGGCTAAAGAGGCCTCTCGAAACCCAGTTATGCACTTCTGGGTGCTGCATTTTGTTCAAGTCTTGGAAGACACAAAAACTCTGGGTGTGGAGCTAGCTAGCCTAGATGTTAAAACTCCACGGATGGGACTAGAGTTGCTTATTCAGAAAGCCAGTATCTGAAGGTTCTTGAGGCAATGCCTGAGGAATCCAAAGAAGTACATAAGTGTATTATGAAATTTTTATAAACTACGAGTATTTGAAATGTAATAAAGCAATAACATTTTTGTATGTATATGCATCAGCATCACCCATAAATCTTGGTTAAATCCCATATAACTGAACGAGATGATTCTGACACTCATCAGGGGAAATCACAATTTAAAAAATACTCAAGGTAGTTTTGAGATATAAATGATCATCTCTTAATTTACTTGTTTGAAGAGAGATTTTTATTATATATATATTTTTAAAGAATGGATGGTTTCACACTGATATTTTTTTCAAATGTTTTTGAGACTTTTTTTTAGTTCCTCAAAAAAAAGGATAATTCTAATGAATCCTACAATCAAATAAGCAGTATATATTTGTTTATTGTTTTACCCAATACATACATGCATGCAGATATGCATAAAGCTACACAATGTTAAGCACATATATAAAGTTATTATTGTCAATATACAAGAAACGTTTGTTAAGACCGAGGCCGTTTTAATTGTAACATCATCTAGGCGACTGAAATTAAACTAAATTTTTTAAATTTTTAATTAAACATCTGCCAATTTTTCAAGCATATCCATTGTATATAAAAAGTACAGCTGTGTATCATATTTTCATAAAGATCATCAGGAATTGACCCACTATTTTCTATTGACTCAAAGAAAAAAAATCAGAATGATAATTTAATTCCAACCTATTACTCTACATACCAATTAAAATTAGAACACTGTGTTTTGATTTTTTTTTTTTGGTTTTAATTTTAGTTTATAAGCTGAATGTAAGCTGAATAATTTTTTAAATGCACATTTTCATTCTATTTTAAAATAAACAAGTATGTCACTGAATTTGATTGTATACTTATATATACAAAGGCTGTCATTTTGTCTTCAAGTCTGCATTTCAAATCTCAATCCTTTTGTGGAAAATAGTTTCAATCTAAAAAATCATAATCTACCCACAGCAAAACAATAAAGAAAAAAAGGCACTTCATTTTTTTCAAGGTAGAATGTCAACTCTATATATAGGAAAACTTAATTGGTTGCAAATATTGAGTTAGAATCTCCAACATTCAGCAGAGTATGACTGCAGATAATTTTAAGTCCTATTAACTTTTTCAAGTAGAATTTCCTTCTTAAAATATTTGAAAAGTAATATTTTACTTTGGGTTTTGAAAAGCATTAAGCTTTGATCAATAAATGAACCATTGTGTTCATGTCTCTAGTAACACAGTGTTTTTTACTTTTTGAGCTCTTTTTGCTACTTTTAAAATATTTTTATAGATTTGCAGTACTTAATTCAGTACCATGAACCCTATATATTTAAAAAATAGCAACTGATGAAAATGATGATGATAATGATAATAATGATGATGTGTTTATGATTTTAGTAGCTTTTGCATGCAGTTTTTGAGAAATTCTTAGTATTTAGCATACTGCTTTTTCTTTTAATAAGAACCTTTTTCTATTTCCATAATTTACATAGGCTTTGAATCATCTACATATCCAATTTTGCATTTGTATTCCAGAGCTTCAGTTTCTAAATGTATATAGAAAAGCCCTAAATCATCATTTTGCTATTTTAGATCCTTATCTTTAAGATTTGATAATTAAAAAAGGAGCACTTAACTATTTTGGATCTACAGATACAAAGGATTTTCTAAGTGACTGTGAATTCTTCACGGAATCTTCATTTGGTAAAAGGCAATCTGCTCTTCCTTGAAAAAGAAAAAAATCACCCTTTACAACTGTAAAATACTACCATATAGAATTTAATGACATTTCTATGATATATATATTTTTTTCCTGCAATTCCATACTGTCCTAGTAGGAGTTATCTCACTTCCACAGTCAGAAGTTAGGGGCACGGACAGCCACAGACAATTACTGCCACTGCCACATACATATGTGATATACATATGGGACATTCGGCAAGTTACTTAGCCATCTTTTGTTTCAGTTTCTTTATGCATAAAGAAGAAATAATAGGATTATTCTGAGGATTAAGTTACTAAATATGTGGAAAACACTTAGAAAAATATTTGGCAAATATCTAGTGCTATGTAAGTGTAGGCTTGTATCCTGTTTTATATTATTTTTTACTGTCACTTTGTCTGTAATTCTCATAGTGACTTAAAGTACAATATTTGATAAGAACATAAAGCACGCTTTGAACAACACAGAAATGGAACACTATTATATTATATATTCCATGCTATGTATACTTGAGCTCTGCCTTTACAATTTAGTATGTCCAAGTTGAAATGGAAAAATTTGGCCAACATACACTTTTTAAATTATTTATCTAATATTACTCGTCCAATATTGCTAAACCTTAAGTGAATTAATAAATCATTCTTCTTGAATTGAAACATTAATTATATAGTACTATCATGCACTCAACAAATATGCATTAAGCACTGATTATGTGCTAAGCTATGTGTTAGACTACATGAAACTTATCCTAATGACTTTTGAAATCTACTCATTCGAATACACATGGATGGAAAAAATTGTAATACAAGTTAGAAATGATGTTCTCTGTGGGCGCGTAGTGCTAGAAGGAATGCTTTCTGAGTAGAGGAGTGGCTGGAAAAGAGAGTCCTAAAAAGCTCTACAGGAGAATATATAATAAATGCTATTCAGTACCAGACAAATATCTCATTCCAATAATCAGTCAGTCAAGAAAACTGATTTATTTTTTTCTTCAAACTGTCTCTCTTCATATTTTCTATCTCCCCTCCCTTATACCCTAATTACAAATCTGTGCTACTAATTCTTATGATTATTTCAAAAATCCTTAGCTGGCTTTGTTGGTTTTAGCCTCAGCCATGTGGAATTAACCATTCTACAAACAATTAACAACACTACACCTAATCTCTTCAAATGCTACATACATCATGCTCCTCCTCAAAATCAAAACCTTTATTGGGGTCTAGTAAATCAAATCTGAACTGTTTGGCTTCATTTTTAAAATCCATAACCATCTAATCTTACTTGGCTTTTCAAATATATCTCTTCCTCTATAAGCCAATATAGGCCTTCCACTAAAGTTAGAATTAATCCCTTATTATCATGAAGGTAGTTTGTGACAAATGAGACAGGGTTTTTTCAGTGTTTCTATCTCTCAGTGAATATTCTTCCTGTACCTATGCACCAATACACATACTGCCATTCGTTAAAGATCCAGCTCAAGTGCCACTTCCTGCTTAAAATTTCCTAATGACATTATTCTTCAGTGGCTTTCCCTATCTTTGGCTATTAAACTATTGAACAGAATATAGCATACTGTTATATGTGTTATGTTAAGAGAGGAGAGGAGGCATCTGAAAAATGCAAAGGGAAGGGCTTGCAGAAGTGACCAACTCAGTGGATTATAGATTAACTACACTCTATAGATCTCTGCATGGCCTTCTGGAAATTCTTGTCACACCTACAAGAGAAAAGATCTGTAAATAGATAGGACTGGTGGTCCAGTAATTCCTTCCTCCTTGTAGCCCCCATCCAAAACTCCCCCTCCCTATCCTGAGTCACAAAAAGCGCCTAGAACCTCAGACAAAGGAATCGCGTACCCCTTGCATGGACACCACAGAGGTATACAAGCTGTAAGAAATCTAACCAGGGCAAGCTCGTGCTTGGTGCTATTAAGCTCACGTGCTCCACCAACATTAAATTCTCTTTCCTCTAACAAAGTCGTCTGAGCATTCAATTTCCTTCATCGGTGTCACTTCCTGCAACCATATGTTGGCTTCCTCGCTGCTGAGAATAGGATTTACCTTTAACAGGTGGTGTGTAAATACAAGACAGTAGACCTCTGTCATCCTGGGTCCATGAACATCAATTTGGAGTATGGTCTCCTATCTTCTTATGGTAGACATATAATATGAATGAGAAATAAATGTTTACTGAAGTAATTCTCAAACATGTTGTATCAGAATACCTTTTTCCAAAAAAAAAAAAAAAAAAAAAAAAGAATGCCTTTTTTCTCTTAAAAACTACTGTGGACCCTAAAGAATTTTTGTTTTTGTGGGTTTTACCTATTAATAATTACTGTATTATGAATCTGGAGGAAGATGGCAGACTAGGTAAAAGCAGGGTTCACCTCCTTCCAGGTCTGCCATCGACACTACAACCAAATCAAAAATAATCGACCTGGAGAATCATCTGAAGTCCAGCTGATCATAACACGCACCCCTGATAATATAAAGGAGCCACATAGAAGCCCATAGGCGGGACAAAATCTTGAATCAAGCTTGACCCACATCCACAGATGGTGTAGGAACACATGGAGGGAGAGCATAAGGTCTCCTGAAGGAGATGGGGTACCTGGCCTCAGCTGGACACTCCCTAGCCCAGGGTCTCAGCCCAGGGAAGAAGAGATTCAAATAACTCTGACTATAAAAACCAGAGGACATTCTGGCCGTCTGGGTAAGATGGAAGGAGCCTGAAACCCTAGATGTCCCTTTGAAGGACCTATGCATAGGCTTTTTGACCTGTGGACACTCATCTGAGGCATCAGTGGTGGGTCAAAGGCTCACACAAGATTCTCACTGAGAAGTCTGCAGTACCTGCGCCAGAATGAGGGCTAGATGAACAGCCACCAAAGTGCCTTAGTCCAGGACCCCTTCTAGGCATTCTGTTAAAAGCACTAGCTTGACTGTGCAGACCCCTCCCACACAGGGCCATTAGGAATCTCTGACCAGAGCTGATCGGCCTGCCCCACCCAATCTGCAGATTGTCCTGAGCTTTTGTTGCTGGTTGGCCATCACACCCTGTACCCATTCAGGACCAAACATTCACAGCTGGTAGCCAGCTCTGTGAGCACCCATTTCAGAGACAGTTCTAGGCAGATCAATGATACAAACACAAACTTGGGCAGATCTCAAGAAGCTGTGGGCCAGTCCCAGACAGCAGCTGGTTTGCTGTGATCTAGGTCTTTCGTGGAAATATGCAAATGATTACTGAAATTGCAGCAGGACTGAGGCTGTATGAATCTGAAGGCCATTGACTCCCTGAGACCATGCCCTATCCAACCCACAAATTGGCCCAGGAGGCCCATTGACAGTCAACCACCACCTCCTTGCCCCTCCCCCAAATAGGCAACAAACTTTGGCTAGTACAGTGGAGCACTATAGGAAAATCAGTTGCAGGTAGATCTCTGCTGCCTGCAAGAGCTGCAATATTGCATCAGGGGAGCAAAGGGGTCTGTGAGAGTGCTCCAGATGGCAGCTGGTCTAATTGTGATCTATAACTACAATGGAAATATCTGGGCACAGAAGTTTAAGCAAAACTGAGGCTGTATTGTCTCCCTGAGATCCTGCTTCACCCAAACCACAAAGTGCCTGCAGCCCATTGACAGGCAGCCTCCACTGCCCTGCTTGGTTCTGGGATTGAACATTCTGCACAGGTAACAGACCTTGGCTAGCGCAGTGAGAGCATTTTGTGGAAAACATTGTGGGCAGACCACTGCTGCCTGTGCGAGCTGCAATATCTCTTGAAGGGATTACAGGGTCTGTAGGACGGCTCCAGACAGCAGCTTGTCTCCCTATGATCTATGACTACTGCAGGAACGTGCAGATACAGAAATTGCAGAAAACTGAGGCTATTGGCCTGATGGCCCTTGATCCCCTGAGCTCCTGTCCTATCCAATACACGAAGTGTCCACCACACGTTGATGGGCAGCTGCCCCTGCCCTGGCATGGCATGTTTTGTGCAATCAACAGACTGCCAGTTCCAACTCAAATGGAACAACAAAAAGAAAAAAGAATTTTAAAAAATGAGGATAGTTTAAGAGACCTCTGAGACAGCATGAAGTATAAAAATATCTGGATCATAGGAGTTCCTGAAGGAGAAGAGAAAGAGCAAGGGATTGAGAATATATTTGAAGAAATAATGACAGAAAACTTCCCTAACCTGGCAAAGGAATTAAACACACAAGTTCAGGAAGTACAAAGAGTCCCAAACAAGAGGAATTCAAACAGACTCAGACGAAGACATATTGTAAGTAAAATGCCAAGTTCAAAGACAAAGAGAGAATCTTAAAAGCAGAAAGAGAAAGGTAATTAGTTACCTACAAAGATACCAGCATAAGAATGTCTGCTGATTTTTCAATTGAAACTTTGCAGGCCAGAAGGAACTGGCAAGAAATATTCAAAGCTATGAAAAACAAGAATCTACATATGATTTCACTCATATGTAGAATCTAAGGAACAATAAGAACAAACTAATCAAAAACAGACTCACAAATATAGAGGACACTCTAGTGATGGCCAGAAGGGTGGGAGGTTGGGGAGCTGGGAGAATGAGGTGAAGGATTAAAGAAGTACAAGTTAGTAGTTGATAGATGATCACGGGGATGGGGAGAACGGCATAGAGAATACAGTTAGCATTAATGTATTGGCTAAACGAAAAGCCAGGAGAGGAAGAGTAATTGGAGAGATCATTTTACAAACTATATAAATGTTTAATCAATGTACTCTATACTTGAAACTAATAAAATAAAATTTAAAAAAAAACTTTTAAAAAATTAAAAATAACAAATAAAATATTGTACATGTGCATAGTAATGTCTTTAAAATGTTAGTAATAGCTATCTCTGAGTGATGGCATTACATGTAATTTTTACTTTCTTCTTTATACCTTTATATATTATATGAAATTTTTAGAATGAGCATGCATTACTTTTTTAAATAAAACAAAATAAATAAAGCTGTCTTCATATTAAAAAAAGAAAAAATAACAATTACTATATTTGAAATTGAAACAAAAAATTATTAAATTTTAAACATTGGTAATTTAAAATAATGTATTTATGTAAAACAAATATATATTTTATATTTATATTAAAAAGCAAAACCAGTAAGAACAGCTGCATTTATTTCCATTTTAAAACTTCTTTATATCTGCCTTAATAGAATATAACTGAATTTTCTTATCTAATTCAATCAGTAGTGGATGAGAGATGTGTTTTAAGCCTTTCAGATAATTATGGATCTTACTCTATTATGTTAGACCAAAATATTCAACAAGTAAGGATAAGAACGGATAATAAAACTAAAGCCAATACCAAGGAATTTTTCATATTGTTACATTAAAATTTGTCATCTTGCATTTTGACTGGATCTTTTACTGAAGCATAATTTTAAAACATCACATATAGACCATATTTAAAAAAAAAACGGTTTACTGAGTAATGTATATCTTCCAGTTTTTGACATTTTTTAATTCAATATGAAAAATAATGACTTAATATCATCACCAATTTCATCTGTAAAATCTTGAGGTATTGGGGAGCTATTGAGCTCACTATGGCAGGTATATAATTTCCAAGATTCTTTCATTTGAAATCTTAAAACATAATATAGGTCATAAAAAATGTCCATTATTTTCCATGAAGCAACAGGCTCACTGTGTTTATTTATTTTAGAAAATGTCTGCCAAATACCCAATTTTAAATAAGCATAGTTTGTCAGTAATTCATTCCAGTAAAATGATGTTCCATGAAGGAAGTACTAATTCACCTCACAACTCAAACAATTTCACAAGTGCTTTTCCTAGAGGCAATCATCATACTTTTTGTGTACAGTGGAAGTACTTCACGCGTACTTTGTGTCACACAGAATATTAAAAAATATATATACCCAAGGACCAAAACTTAATGAAATTAATAATCATTTTTTTCTTTCATCAAGGACATTTTAAGTAAAATTACCCTTTTCCTCCCTTTCGCCAGCACAATGTAGCAATAGTAACAAATGCATTGTCTAATAGTAGCCTACTTTGATGCCACAGTCTTTATCCACAGTATTGGATCATCAGTGCAACTGTCAACAAGGTTAAAAGTCAATACTTTTAACCAAGATAATTTTTCTATTATCTTGGAACTAGTTTTGACCTCACCAACACCGTGAAAGAGTCGCAGGAACTCCTGGGTGTCCATGGGCCATACTTTGAGGATCACTGTTTCATTGTGTTAAACCATAAACTTAGGAGTTGCAGGCTATTGTGATGTAACCTGTGTATCCTTAATAATCATGAATCCAAAATCCTGGACAAACTATTAACAAATTGAATTCAACAGCACAATAAAAAGGTCACAAACCATAACCAAGTGGGATTTATCCCTAGGAGGCAAGGACGGTTCAACATATACAGATCAATGAAGGTGATAAACCACATTTACAAAATGAAGGATACAAATCCATGATCTTCTCAATAACTGTGGAAAAATTATTTGACAAAATTTAACACCCTTCCAGGTAAAAAAAAAAAAAAAAAACTCAACAAATTAGGTGTAGAAGTAATGCACCGCAATATAATCAAAGCCATATTTGAAAAGCCCACAGTATTGTACTAACAGTAAAAACTGAAAGCTCTTCTAAGATCATGAACAAGGCACAGATGCCCACTCTCACCACTTCTATTCAATATAACACTGGAAGTACTAGCCAGAAAATTCACACATAAACACACACACGCACAAAGAATAAAGCATCCAAACATGAAAGGAAGAACTAAAATTATCTGTTTGCTAACGATATTATAGGTAATTCCAAAAACTTGCCAAAAAAGTAAACTAAAATAACAAATTTAGTAAAGTTGCTTGATAAAAAAATCAGTTGTATTTTTATATACCAACAATGAACTATCCAAAAAGGAAATTAAGAAAACAATTCCATTTGCAATAGCATCAAAAAGATAAAATACATAGAAATAAACTTAACCAAAGATATAAGTAACTGTACACTGAAAACTAAAACACTGATGAAAGAAATTAAAGCAGACATAAATAAATAGAAGGATGTCATGGGAAGAACTGATATTGTTAATATGTCCACACTACTCAAAAACATCTACAGATGCAATACAATGCCATTTTTTCACATAAATAGAAAAAAATCTAAAATTTATATGGAACAACAAAGACCCTAAATAGCCAAATCAATTTTGAGCAAGAAGAACAGAGGAGGAAGCATCATGTTTCCTGATTTCAAACTATATTACAAATCTATAGTAATCAACATAGTATGATACTAGCATAAAAACAGATATATAGACCAATGGAACAAAATAGAGAGACCAGCAATAAACCCACACACATACAGTTAAATAATCTTTGACAAGGGTACCAAGAATACACAAGGAGAAAAAGGATAATCTTTTTAGTAAATAGTGCTGGAAAAACTGTATACCCACATGCAAAAAAAAAAAAATTAATTGTACCTTTATCTTGTACAATACACAGAAAAAAATTAACTCAAAATAAATTAAAGACTTAAACATAGGATCCCAAATTATAAAACTACTAGGGGCATATCATTTCTTGGGTATGACACTAAAAGCACAGGCAACTAGTAGAAAAATTGACAAGTGGGACTATATCAAACAACAACAACAATGAAAAAAAATTTCTCCTCTGCGAAGGATACAATCAACAAAATAAAAGAACAACCCACAGAACAGGAGAAAATATTTTTTCAAATCATTCAACTAAGACAAATGTGAAGCATTGTTTTATGACTTCTTACTATATGACAAATGTGAGTTAATGTTCTTGTTCCATGATTTCGGTTATTTCAAATTGCGTTCAGTACTACTCACTAACTTCCTGAACCCTCTCAAAGTTATTTACAACACATTTATGTATGCTTTGTGCAACTAAATAACAATTTGTTTATAATTCAAGCTGTGATGAGAGAAGACATAAATATTTTAAACAATCCTGTTCAAAAGTTCAGAGACCCATATTTGCTTTTATATGCCATAAACTAAATATAGAAAAATGAATTCATTGCAACAAAATGCATTTGAAAGAGAGCTTTCTGTTAGATGGCATCTCCTTTGCACGTGCATGATGCTTTATAAATTTTGCATATCCATGTCTTATACCCCTCCATGCTGCTGCTAGTGGTAAAAGAAGTTGCAACAGCCTTGAAGGAGAGAAATCTTTATTAGTCAGGTTGCATTTCTCTAGACTTCTAAAACTATCTAACCCTTTCACATCAGTTACCATTTGCCCTAGCACTATCATTCATAGAACTCTCAACCTCATTTCTTCCTCTCCTTCATTCACAAACATAATCAACCTTTAAGTCGACTGATTTTTTTCTCTGAAAAATTTAAGTATTGATCCCTCTCTAT
This sequence comes from Rousettus aegyptiacus, assembly GCF_014176215.1. NCBI lineage: Eukaryota > Metazoa > Chordata > Mammalia > Chiroptera > Pteropodidae > Rousettus > Rousettus aegyptiacus. The sequence goes on from NW_023416285.1 coordinate 17,373,765, forward strand.
ATCCTTGTTATAATGATAGCTACACAGCTGTACAAACTGCTTTTAATATTTCTCTAGTTGCAGTCCATATGACACACAACTGTCATGTCATGGTCTTTGTCTTTGACCGTCCCACTGATGGTTCTGTTTCAGAGCAATATGTAAATATAGTTCGGAACTATATATACGTGTATGTGTGCGTGTGTGTGTGTACATATACACACACACACACATATAAATACACACACATATGTATATATAGACAGAGATGCAGAGACAAAGACAGAGACAAAGAGACAGAGAAAGAGAGACAGACAGGCAGAGACAGAGAGAGATTGAGAGAACACATGGAGGGGGGAGAGAAAGAGAGAGATTTATTATAAGAATTGGCTCATACAGTTATGGAGCACAAGATGTTGCAAGCTGGAGAACCAGGAAAGTCAGTGCTATATGCATCCAAAAGACTGAAAATCTTGGAGCTGATGACATAGGTCTCAGTCTGAGTCTGAAAGCCTAAGAACCAAAGTGTCAACATCCAAGGGCAGGAGAAGTTAGAGGTCTCAGCATAAACAGAAAAGGCAAATTTGCCCTTCTTCTATCTTTCTGTTCTACTCGGGCCCTTAAATAGATTGGGTGATGCCCACTTGCATTGGTGAGAGCCTTCTTTTTTACTGCATCTACTAATTCAAATGCCAATTTTTTCAGAGACACCTTCACAGAACCACCCAGAAATAATATTTTAACAGTTTTCTGGTCATCCCATAGCCCAATCAAATTGATAAATAAAATTAACCATCACAGCCTCCAAGGAGAATTTTTCTGGCTATGAGACATAAGTAGATCCACTGCTGGCAGAAGGTGCCTTGATTATTTCCCAAAAGGGTTGAATCAATGAGTGCAATGAAACTTACCTCTCCTAGAAACATCTAAGAGATTTCATGAGTTTGAAAATTAAAAATTTTCCTTTGACTTCTCCAATCGTTGATCAAGCCTTCCTCATTGTGTTAATAGGTATTCCTTCCTCTTTCTGCCAAGTTTTTGATAATCCCTGGCCTTTTCTGCCTTTGTTTCTCCTCTGGCTGTCCACCCATGCTTTCACTAGCCCTCCTCTTTACCTAATATTTCCTTGCATCAACAGCTGTTTGACTAAATACCCTAGACATAATTCACCTTCTGCTTTCAACACTACCACTTGATTCTCCAACATCCACAGCTATATTATACCAGGCCCTACTCCACACATATTCCCAGGAACATGGAAACTTAATAAGTTATTAAATGGGGTCAGGTTCTTGGATGTAGTGCAAAAAGAAAGTTTTAATTTATGTATGTTCTCTATTGACGCTAAACTTAATTCAGTAAGAAAACATTGGCTTTTTAAACCAATATTTACTTAAAAATTCACTTACGTGAGGGTATTTTTGTCTCATAAATTAATATTTATAATAATTAATATTGTTGAGGATTTATTTACCAGGGTTAGATCTAAGGGCTTTACATGTGTTAATTTAATGAAACATTTCAATAACTCACATATCAGACTTGCATCAGCCCCGTTTTATAGAGCAGGCACTCCTGCAAGCAGAAGCTTATGTTTTTCAGAGCTGAAGAGATAGCTGACACAGTACAGGCAATATCAGTTACAGCAGCTAGAGTAAGAAGGGCAACTCTCATTTGACAATTCCTTAGCTACATGTAGTTATTGTTCCTCGATTCTAGAAAGGACATCATTCTCTCGTTACAGTGTAATATTTTACTTTCAAGAGTTTACTCAAACCCAATCTCCATTTCTTTGTATGATTCTTTAGGCTCATTTTTCCTCACTTCATGGATAATTATTTAAAAATTAAATCTGTGAAAACAGGTCTTAGATTATGATGGGCTAAGGAAGGACTTAAAGAACACCTAAAGAATGCAGTAAAGTCATAGGTAGAGGACTGTCAGCAAATATTCTCAATTAAGTCAAAAATCCAGATTATCTTTCATAGCAAAAGTGAGGCAGGTGATCAGAAGAATGTCAAGTAATAAGAAAGTAGGGAAAGGATCAGCATCCAGTAGAAGTTTCCAGCAGAAGAGGTTGTATCTAGCAGAAGTTTGCAACTGGGATTCCCAGTCACTGTGAGATAAAGTACATGGAGGAATTCTATTACTGAAGAGAGTTGTCGGGGAATCAAGTCACGGGAAGGGCAAAAGAAACAAAATAGGATTCCAGCTGCTGGGGAAAATGGACACCTAGAGGTTACCCAGTAACTAATCAACTGAGTTACGCCACAGAAGGATATATTAACAAGGAAACAGGACCCAAATCACCACGGTTCTGGGAGAATGGTGCTCAAAATCTAAGCCAGGATACGAAAATGTTTATTCAATCACTAAACAAGGGCAATTGATATTTGTTCCATAAGTCTCGGAGTTGGAATGATATTAAAGTTATAGATACTGAGAAATAGTAGAAAGAGTCTTAAATTTAAGTCAGCATTTACTCATCCACACATTCTTATTAAATATCATATCTGCATCATGCTCAAAGGATAGGTGGCGCTCCAGGCAGGAAGAAATATTTTCCTCCAGAAAATCGGGAGACCTGCTTTCTGACTTCACTTCCTCTACTGACCATGTGACTTTTGGAAAGTCAGGAGCTTCTGAGCGAGGGCAGTCAAGCTCGTTGTAGCATAAGTGCCCCATTTAACAGGAACTTGCTGAAAACAGGAACTTGCTGTGTACCCTAAGCATGATTTCTGGAATGTATGGGGTCAGCTTAGATGCTAGAAGATTCTTTGAACAGGTAATTTTATCTATTCCTCTGTTAAAAATAAGCTCCTTTTCTGTTTCTCCTTCTCTGAGAGAGGCTTCATGTTGTTTTTCTGTAAAATAAGTGTCATTGTATTTCAAAATCAATGGCTATAAATGACAGCTAATCAGAAATGTAGAAAGGAGTACTTGTCTTGGCACTAACTATTAACATTAAGTCAGCCAAGCCAAAAACTGAAAGTTTTGAACCCTCAATTTAATTGAATGAGGACAAAATGCTATTACCAGAAGACAAAGCTACAATTATGCACTTTAAACAATGGCTGATTTGTAATATCCAGGTATGAAATAGGAATTCTAATTAAAAGACTCCTATGATATTGCTACAGGTCCTTAAATTTATAAAGTGCCCAATAAATGCCCTTTGAATTTAAAATACACAATGAGACAACAGCTAACAGTTGATGAGAATGTTCCATGTTCAAGGTACTTTACTAAGGGCTTTAAAACCAGGAATTCATTTAATCCTTATAGCAACCCTGTGAAGTAGGTAAACTTCAAATAAGAAGCAAAATCAAACAAACAAAGAGCAAATAAACTATGATACAGAGAAGCCAAGTAACTTGTTTAAGTTGGCACAGCTAACAAGTTCAGGTACCACCCAGCATTGCCATGGCACATCATGGTTCTACTGGAGTACTCTGAGCTAGCTGCATTTCCCAGCATAGACTCCAAAATTAGATGGTCATGCTTTAAGAATAACTACTAGGAACATTTGCAAAGCTGAATCCAAACATAAATTAGTTTTGCTATATGAATGTTATTAATATTAATTAACATTTGTAAAGCATCTTATATATGCAAAACTTTATTCCTCAGGGTAATGTTGAAGAATGTATTATTAGTTCACCTGCTTCAAGAAGCCAAACAAACAAAAAGGTTCAAAAGACAGGGCCATTAACCCATTCTGAATTAGGGTTGATTTTGTCTAAGTGTTTAATGATCTTAATACCCAATCTCTCAACTCACCAGAGTCCTTTTTGACATTTATAATAAGAAATCTTTTAGTAAATTTGCATAAGAAAGAGAGCAAAAAATGTAATAGATGATAGAGGAAAAATCGCCTGAGATGAACAAGCCATACGACTAGGGAGAAATCCAAGAAATCACCCTTCAATTACAGAAGGTAGGACAGGGCTAGGACACGGGGCTACCTGATCTTGTGGCTGAGTGAGACAGAGACTGTGGCAGCAGCAGAAGCCTCTTAAAGAGGCCACGTCCCTGAGTGGATTTTCATGGTGATGGACCTGCTCACTCTGAGCACCAGTGCCGTTTGGCTGCACACAGGGGGCACCAGCTACTTATAGGAAAAGGAGTGAGGGTCAAGGCAAGACTCGCTCTGTACAGAAGTGCAGGCAGTATCCATTGTTCCCTGTTGAGCCCTCTCTCCTCCCAGTGTGCAGACATTATGCTGCCATAGCCATGCCATCATCAAACTGCATAACAGAGGTTACTCAGATCAGATGATTCCTTGAAATCCCGCCTCCGCCAGCTCATGGCCCCACCCAAGCCACATCCAGGTTTATTCTCAGCAACTCAGGTGATCTTTGCTGAACAGCGCCTACTAGACTCACACTGGAAGCAGCTGGCCTCGGTTTCTGGTATGGCCTTTTGGGGCAAATATAAGCATGGCTTCTGTGGATTGCTTGCTGAATCTTGACAGGTGGTCCCAGAGGAGTAGAGGCTTGGGCTAAGTTTGGCCTGCAGCTGAACCCCTCTCAGGACTGTGCCACTGGATACCTACTTTACAAATCCACACTAATAAGACTGGGAGACTTAGAATCTTTGCTTAGTACATAGAAGCAGACATGGAAAGGCAGCCAAAATGGAAAGACAAAGCAGCAAAAACCATATGAGAGAAGAGAACAGCGATCCATATATAATGGTGTCAAGTAATCTAACAGCTGCAGAGTTCAAAACACTGGTTATAAAGATACTCAATGAACTTATGGGAAGTGTAGATAAATTCAGTGAGAACTTCAACAAAGAAATAAAAAAAACATAAAAATGGAATGGAAATTATAAAAGTGAACCAGTCTAAAATGAAGAACACATTGTCTGAGATGAGAAATATATTAAATGGAATAAACAAAGGAATAAACAAAGAGAATACAGAAGAGGATCAAATGCCCTATCTAGAAGATAGGAAAGCCAAGGGCACTCGGTCAGGACGGCAAGAAAAAAGATGCCGAGACTATAAAAATAACTTAAGGAGGCTACGGGACACTATTAAGACTCCAAATATTCATCTGATTGGTGTAACTGAAGGAAATCAAGATGTTGAATAGCTGTTTGAAGAAATGATGGAAAACTTCCCTAACCTGGTGAAGGAAATGGACATAAAGCCCCAGGAAGCTCAGAGAATTCCAAAAATCAGGGATCCAAAGAGGCTCACACCAAGACACATCATAAGCAAAATGCCAAAGGTTAAATGCAAAGAAAATATTAAAAGCAGCAAGAGAAAAACAAATAATTACATATGGGACTACCCATAAGCCTGGAAGCTGATTTCTCAAAAGAAATTATGCAGGACAGAAGGACTTGGCAAACAATATCTGAGAGGATGAAGACCCAGAATATATAACCAAGAATAATTCATCCAGTAAAGCTATCATTTAGAGTTAAAGGATAAATACAGAGCTTCTCAGACAAAAATGAGCTAAAGGAATTTATCACCACCAAGGCGGTATTACAAAAAATGTTGAAGGGACTTCTTTAAGAAGAAAAAACATGTATTAAAAACAGGAATAAAAAATGGTGACAACTACATTCCTATCAATAAGTACCTTAAATGGAAAAGAATTAAGTACTCCAATCAAAAGATAGAGTGGCTGAAAGGATAAGAAAACAAGACCCCTACATATGAAGAGAAAGGGAATAAAAAAAGATATTGCTTTGATGGGCCTAGAAGGTATTTAAGTCAGACAGAGAGTGATAACACTATATGATTTCACTTATGTGCTGAATCAAAGGAATAAAAAGAACAAATTAATCAAAAACAGACTCACAAATATAATGGACAATTTGGTGATGGACAGGGAGAAGGAGGGTTTGAGAGGCTGGAAGAATGGGATGAAGGGATAAAAGAAATACAAATTAGTAGGTGATAGATGGTCATAGGATGGGGAGCACAGCATAGGGAATGCAGTTAGTATTAATACGTTGGCTAGGTGGAGGGTCGGACAAGGAAGGGAGTAATTAGGGGGGATCATTTTATGAGCTATATAGATGTCTAATCAATGTACTGTATACTAAAAGCTAAATTTAAAAAACTATAAAAAATTTGCATGAGAAACAAGTAGAGAAAGAAGAAAATATTTGACAAATATGAAGTAAGCAAAGGATTGGAAAAGGAAAAAAATATGTGCAAATAAAATAATGCTAAAAATTGTCCAACCAACACATCAAGAAAACTACTTTTAATTAAACATTATGATTTTCAAGTCATTCATTCAGGTCTTTTCTATACGATTATACAATATAAAATTCATAATAATTTTGAGGAACAAGTAATTTGGCCAACACTTTACAAATACCTTGGATAAAAAAATATCTCCCTGACCCCTCGTTAAGTTTCCCTCCAGATCACATTTCTTTCTTGTTATACCCAGTTACAGCTCCAAAGAAATTAAAGTGTCTTGGTATGAAAGACAGGGAAAATCTCATTGCCAACACAATTTTTTTTTATACTAAGAAGAACTAGTTAAATATAGGAAGATCTGTTTAAATATTATCATCAAACTTACCTGTGAAGAAGAAATGAAATTACTGACTATTCCAGATATCTATTATCATTACCCAGAACTCCCTTCACAAATTCCCTCAAAACTTGATGTCTTCCTCACTATCCAGTGAAGAAGAAAATGAGGTAGTCACAAAGTGAATGGACCAAGATAATCAACCAGATTCCTTGATCCGTTAGGAATGTCTTTGTCCATTGTATGAAATGATTACCTGGTAACAAATATAGCTGTACAAAAATTTCTAGTCTCTGTTTATTCTACAAGCATATACATATATTTTCTTAAAATTGAAATTCAGACATACTTTGAAATAGGGATAATGTGCAAGTGAAAGGCTGTTTCATATCCCTTCAGGTTGGCCTTAAATTGCCTCAATCCTTTTTGTAGGTGCTCAGGCACATTTATTATCATCTGTAAAAAAATCCCATCTCTTCAGTTCTGAAATAATAAACAACTATTACTTGAAAACATGTTTTGTTTTCCTTACAATCATTCTATTTTCTTGGTCTTCTTAATATGTTCATCACCTCCAATTGTAAAATAATACAATTTTAATACAAAGTGTCAGAAATGTATGTACAATAACACATATAATCTTACCAAATTGCAACAAACATAACAATCCTGATCATCTATTTTACCAGCTGCTGCCTAAATAATTGTCAACCTAAATAAATGTCGGAAGCACCTGGAGGACAGAGCCACCTGCTTAAATGTATTTTAACTGAATATTTAATAAATATTTGTATGATTTTTTAAAGAAAACTACAAAACAGAACGATTCTCATTAATGCTTTTGAAAGGTAAATATTGTAAGTGTAATAAAAGGCACACAGTGCATTCATACATAACATCTGCACAAACAAGTTTAGGTCTATTTGTTTACAAAAAAAAAAAAAATCTATGCATGATTCATTGTATTGGGCTCTTTAATGCCCAATTCTGATCCCTGCCAAGATCTGATTGATTGTTCTATTAATATATCCAAGGCAAAAAATAAAGAATAAATCAAGCAATCCAGGACCAACTTAGTCATGCTACAGAGATATGGCTGAAAAGCCAAAAAGCAAAACGCTGTGCAAAGCTTGACTGAGTACCTGTTGACTGGTTGCTAAGGCACTGCTGTCCCTGTAATTTAAGCTGGTTTGAGGGAGAAGCTGGGAGGAATAAGGAGGAAGAAGGGTATTGCTGGGAGAGGGACCAAATAGGACACAGAGCATGATTGGTAATGTGTTAGTGGTGTCTGAGCTTATATTCATAGATTTATACTTATGTGACCTGCATTTCTATTATGAGATGCTTTCTCTTTTAAGTTAAAGTATTTCCTCTCCAAAAATTTCCTTTTTTAACATCAAAGTACTTTGGAAAGAAATGATACATTAACAAATTTATTTGCCAATGACCAGTAAACCAGGAAACAGAAAAGATCTTACAGAGTTCTTCTTTAAACGGCTCATACTTATATTCCCAGACTCCTCACTTCCCATTTACTCCTCAGCCTTCTGAAACGTGGCGTTGGTCCCTGTCACTCTAGCAAACCATCTTTATATGCCAAGTTTAAAAGCACATATTATTGCTTAACCTTACAAAAACTGCTGCTTTTAAGTTTGTTAATTATTTCATTGTTCTTGAAATTTTCTTTCCTCTTAACTTATCCCCACTATCCTTTGATGCATCTTATACCTTTTCTTTCCCCATTCCTCTATTTCCTCCTTGCCCTCCATTCCTTCCAGAGTTTTGTTCTCAGAACTCTTCTTACTCTACAAACCCTTCTTAGACCTTATCTATCTTCAGGTTTCCAATAAGAAACATCATTCTTAGATGTTATGTTATATTCCAGAATGTTGATCGTTACTAGATCTATACCTCCAGCATAAAAATTGTGATGGGTCTAAAAGTCGTATATCCAATTACCTACTAAACTAAGTGAGTCATGGTGTCATTTCTCAGTTGTTCTTTTTTCTGACTCTCAAATCCCATCTATGCCAAGTTCTCTTACTTTTATTACCTAAAATAGTGACCTCCCCATACCCACGCCCCAGCCACCTACCTGGCTCTTACCCTTTTTCTCCAACCACATCCCTCTCTGTACTTGCCTCTTGCCTTTTTCTCTCAGGAGACTGCAAGAGTCTCTTGAATTGTCTCTAAGTTTAAGCAGTTCAAATTTGTCCTTTTGAAACTTAGTGTCTACTAGAAAAGACAGACAAGTAAATATGCTAAAAGTAAATATGCTAGAAGGTGATAAGTGCTATAGAAATAAATTAATCAGAGAAAGAGGGCTGGAGAACATTTGGTAGGGTAAAGCACTGTTCACAAAACACCCTAGGTTGACTCCTACCTTTTTAATTTTGGCCCCAAATTTTAAAGTTTCACACCGAACTACTTGTTTTTTTTTTTAATATACACTATCCTGTTTGTCATTCCTATATTTTTGTTTATGCTGGCCTCTCTTTCAGAAATATTCTTTTACTCTTTACCTAGGAATTCATTCACTTAAGCATTATAAGACCTACTCATAGCTGGCACAATGGTTGGACCTCTCATTCATTTTCTACCCTGTTTATTTCTCTACCACGCAGTTAATGCCTAAATTATTATTTTCAATTTATTTTTCTGTCTTTCTTACTATGAGACAGACAATAGACAGGAATCATATCTTGCTCATATTTGTATCTTCAACATATTTAAATGGGCATTGCAATATTTGCCCTATGGCTATATTTCTTTGATTCCATGGTTGTTCAACTTCTGCTTTTCTTTCATATTGACACATTCTTTTTCTTTATATACACTATTTTTTCTCTACTTATAGTCCAGACTAGTTCATTTAAGTCACCTTCTATTTCTTTAAAGTGTTTTTTTTTTTAATTTCTATGTATCATGGTTAAATTTTCAGACCAATGTTCCAAAATCAGTCTTTCATCTATTTCCAAATTCCTGGGATAAGATGACACTGCTGTAGTTACCAAGTCCAAATAGTCCAAGTAGTATGTGTGATTAAAAAAAATAGAAAAATGATCTCGCTGGAAAATGGGAATGGGGAAAAAAGATGTGGAGAAAATATAATATATATTTTCTTATTGTACTTACTATATCGCAAGAAAGAGACAGGTGGAAAAAAACAAAAACAAACTAACAAGTAAGGTAGATCACTGAAGCAAATAGAAACAGAGAAACAAAATCAGGCTCTAGACTCTAAAAGTGGGTAGCCAAGAAAACTAGAGTTTGAATTTTTTTCCTCTAGATTATTTGAAGAGTATCTCCTTACCACATTTTTAAAGCATTGCTCTATTGACATTATTTTTAACTTAGATTGTCCGGTTTATTGCATCTTTTCCAATTCATATGTTTACATACATATTCCCGTCTTAAAAAGTATATTTCTGTATATACATATATGTTTTTGTTTTTGCAAATGTTAAATATATATTTTTAATATTTTAAATGTCTTTTATCAATAATTTTGATAAAGGCGACTTTTGTTTTTAAAAAATGGTGTTGTTATATGTACTGACAGTTTAACCAACACAGGGTAAATGCTACCAGTATGGTTATTCATGTAAATTAATAGGCATTTCAGTTTGTTGTTGGTCATTATAATTAGTAATGGAAAACAAATAGCCAAAAGGTAAATGTGAACTAATTTATGGTATCTCATTGGAAATGCTTTGTCAAGAAAAATAGTATCTTTCAAATGAAAAGTAATTGGAGCAATGAATTAGTCTAGGTGTTAATTAAAAATTGAAAATACAATATAACTGTTATCTAATTTTACCAGCTAGAAAAATACAGCAAGATAAAATTTAGTTGAGCTGATTTAATATTTATATTTACTAATGAAGAGCTATCTAGAGCATTATGTTTAATATACATTTTGTAAATTAATTACAAATAAGGCACTTACAAATGTGGATATTTGAAGATATGTATCATATATCAAGTAATTTTATTCACCTGAATATGTTCTTAAATATTTGTAAAAGCACACTAAAACAGCTTTAAAAATAAGGTTAGGAATAAATATTTTATACTTTCCTGACATAGACTACACAATAAGCACAAATTCCAAAACGAACATTAAAAATATTTAGCCACAAACTAGTTCTAATGTATAAGTGAGCACTTATATTCAAATAACTAAAATATCTTCTACTTTCTATTATTTTTCTATTGCTGGAAAGCAAGGTTTGTTTTTGTAATATCCTATTTTCACACTGGCCTCTGGACATTTTCATTTGATATCCTTTCATATTTTCAAATTCATCTCCCCACCCTCAAATCTCCTTTTTATTCCTCACATTACTTTTATTAATGAAAACTGATTCTTCTTCAGCCTAAATATTTTTCTTCAACCAGGGCTTTGGTAAATGTTATTCCCATATGTGACATCCTTCAGAGATTCACCATTTTTTAACAAAATAATTCTAATTTCCTTGGAACACCATTTGCATCATTTATGACTTAGTTTCAAACTGTCTTTCTGGATTTAGCTCTCATTACTATATAACAAAACCCTGTGGTATAATCAAACTGACTACATGTTATTACACAGATGTACACTGTGCAATTATTTTAAATTCTGATTTAAGTTTGCACAATTACTTTACTTCTGATTTGAATGGGTATTTAACCTAATTTCTAATTCCCTTTTTGTCAGCTCCCAACTATCAAAACCCTACCCGTATTTCAAGCCCTGTTTCAAATTTCAACTCATCCACAAATCTTTCTCGCACCACGTAAGAAACGATTTCTTCTTCCACTCAAATCCTATTACAAAACTATATACGAATTACATTTCTGTAGACATTTTTATTTTAACACACTTACACTGAATATTAAGTATGACCAAGGTATTATTAGGCAGTACTAGGAATACAGTGGTTAAAAAAAAAATAAAGTCCTCACTTTCAAGAAAAATTTAACCTTATGGAGATATAAGGTAAGTACACATATGACAGTAATAGTAAAGAGAACCTTTCCCTAAGAAAAGTACATGAAAAATTCTGGGAGGATACCAAAATCTACTGTTGAGAAAAGCATTATTTGTGATAACAGCTGAGGTAGATCCTGAACAATAAAATAACTTGGGCAGTCAGTAATATAGTAGGGAACATTTCTAGCTAAATAAATATGGACCAAGGTATGGAGATGAAAATGCTCAGAGTATGTTCATGAATACTGTTATGAGCTGAACTCTTTTCCCAAAAATTCTTCCTTTGAAGTTTTAATATTCACCACTTCAAAATCAGGCTGTATTTGTGCATAGGGTCTTTAAATAGGTAATTAAGTTAAAATGAGACTGTTAGTGCTATCCTAATCCAACTTGATTGGTATCTTATAAGAGAAAATTTAGGCAGACAGAGATATACTAAGGATAGCAAGACAGAGAGACAGAGAGAGAAAAGGTCTACATGAGTACACAGTGGGAAGATGGCAAACCACCAGCCAAGGAGAGAGGGTTCCAAAGATACCAACTCTACTGGCCCCTTGATCTTGAACTTCTAGTATCTAAAACTATGAGAAAATAAATTTGTTTAAGCCAACCAGTATTTTGTTATGACAAACCTACCGAACTAATACAGATACCTTATTCAATTATGTAGCATATATACGAAGCAATAGAAGGTAAAGCTGGAAATGTGTGTTGGATTTAATAATATAAATGCGCTAAGTGAATTAAATAAATTCACATAAGACACATAGGAGATTGTCTTGTGTACTCGACCTACACTCTACTTCAAATGATTAATCTTAAGCAATCATGGGAATTCGATGTCCCTCGCTTGTCAATGAACAATTCAAAAATGGCAGTCTTAAGTTATTTTTTGGCCTATGAGACATGAGAAAGTAGGAATGCTTTTAGAAAAAAAGTTTCCCTATTACCAAGAAAGAACAAAGCAGAGATAGTCACTTTCTTGCTTCTTTCACTGTGTCATCTGTATATGAGTCCAAGACCATGATAGCCATCTTATTACCAGCCTAAGGATCAAGATTATCCTGACACAGAAGGGCAAGAATCAACCAGATACTTTGCTTAGCATATTGATTCAAACAATGTTTTTATTTGTTATTTGATTTTTTTATTAATTATATTACTTTTTACAGAGCTTTTATTAGTATGTATTCAAACATTTCAATATCTTCATTGTATTTCCTATTAATATTTCAAGTTTGGAAGCTACGATTGAATTAAATACGAAGTTCTATTTTTTTCTAGCTCCTCTATGGATTTGTTTTCATTCATCGATGTGTCTCCACATCTTGATTTCCCAGCTCTTCTTGACTGACCCTGGAACTTTCATCTTAATTCCTCTGAAACTGCTCTGGTCACGGACAGTGCTCTTGAGTCAAGTGGCCATTGACCTACACGACACTACTGAGTAGTTAGTTGTCATTCCTCCTCCCACTCCTTTCAGTATTTTCTTCACTTGTTTCTCACAATACCACAGTCTCCTAGGTTCTCCCTAACTCCCTGGGAACTCTTTTCTATTTTGCAGCACCTCCTAAATGTTGTAGCATCCCAGCATTTGATCCTTGGCATTACTCTCTTTTCTGCCTGTTCCCAAGGCTTTAAGTACCATCTATATGCAATGACTCTGAAATTTATACCTACAGTCACTAAGAGGGCCACTAAATTTGTATATGTAACTGTATATTCTATGTCTCCATACAAATATTTAATAGAGATCATAATCCTAATATATCCAAACAAGTTCTTGATTCTTTCTCATCTTATCCCAACTCATTTCCTCCAATAATATTTTCTATCTCAGTAATTGCTGTAACTACTGAGCTTATTGTTCAGTTGTCATCTTTGCTTCTTCACTATTATAATTTACGAATAGTCAATCTTAGGGATCTCAGCTTTTCTGTCGTGATATATATTAACACAGATTACTTCTCATTATTTCAAACACTAACCTCTGATTGAGAGTGCCTTCATCTCTAGCATTGACTTCTAAATGCTATAGCTTCCTAAATGCCTTCTTGTTTCCTATCTCGCTTCCTGTGGTCTATTTTCCACAAGTAACAAAAGTGATCTTTGTTAAATCTGAATAATTAATATTTTACATATATTAGGTTATTTGCTTCTCATTACAACCTGATAAGAGGGTCACATTTACTTGCCCATTTCACAGATAAGGAAAAAGAGTAACTTAGCAAGATCATAGCTGATAATTAAGAGAGGAAGACTGAAATAGAAGCAGTCTGCTTTCTTAACCCACTCTGTTATACATTCACATCTATACATAAACCATTCAATTACTTTTTATTGTTTATAGTGTTAAGGTCAATTACAAAATGAAGACCAGACTTAAAAATTCTCTGAGAAAACAAAATCATTTAAGCCATGAAAGCAAATCTAAATCTAGCTTATTTCATAAATGTAAGTGAAACAGGTTATTTCCTGAAAACGCCTCTGATAATTATAAAAGAAATGTAAGTCATCTTCCTAAAAACATAAAATAATCACTTTTAACTGACCCTCCTGTCGTCTGGAAGTTCCACTGTAGTAACCAATCATTGTAAAGATAAAACAAACAACCATGCCTCTTAACTTCATTTCGGTTTTGAATTTGAAAGCTCCCAGCTTGTAAACTGTTCTTATATGCACAATAAACTCTTACTAAATACTATTTTATTAATCTTGTGATATTAATTTTGTTATTTCTGGATTTTTGGTGAAAGATTAAAATTGACACTCCTTAATGTGACTTTAGCCTCCATCATTTTACATGACTTTGCTCCTGCCTATATTCAACTCGCTGCTACCTCTCTTCCCCAATCTCGATTGTTCCTGAAACACGGCCAAGTTGATTTCCATCTCAGGGCTTTCGTACTTTGTGACACAGTGGTTTCCTCCTAGTCCTCTCCCAGATCCTTATATGGCTCACTCTCTCAACTATTCTAGGTTCATTTCAATGGTCCCCAGTGAACCTATTTAAATATTCAGTGGAATTTCATCATTCATAGAGTAAAATGGAGACCATAATTGAAAATTCCTTGAGCAGACAAAACCATTTAAGTCATCTTCTCCCCCTAATTTTCCCTCTCTCCGCCCCTTCATCATCTAAGCCTTTGCTGCATGGAACTCTCTTCACTGCCTGGAATTATTAAAATATATTCGTTAAGAGTTTAATTGCATGAAATCAGCATATTAGCATAGTATTCATTTTTTACAATTTTGAGATCTATATTTTAAAATAAATTTACACTTATTTAAAATGTGTTTTCCATCTATTAATACAATCTTAGGAAACGTCAGTCAATCTACAAGAAAAATAATAATTAATTATCCTTAAATCCATGCAAAGTACCCACTTAGTGCCATTTCTATTGTAGATATTTGAAAAAGATATATTTAATAAATTAACACATAAAAGGATGTTTTAAAATGCATTTTTGCAATATCATTACCTAAATAATGATTTTCATTTGGGATAAACTTTCACTCTCTGGTCTAACAAATTTAAATTACCCACCTATACTTGATAACAATAAACTAATTTAGGAAAAATAAGAGTTAATATAAATTAGAAGTAATTCCCTAGTTCCCAGGGTTTTTAATTCCTCTTATCTCTGGTTAAGTCCAACCAAGAGACTATTAACCAAAGTGCTGTTACCCTAGTACATCCGTTTGTTAGCTGGCACCATTATTTTAACCCAGGAATACATTTTTAAATATCCCATTTCTTCAAGGACTTCTGGATTCCTTCATTTCTTAAAATACGAGATAAGAGCATAGTGCTTGTAAAGATAGAAAGTAACATGAGGAAGTTTGGAAAAGCAGCAGGTATGTGAGGCATGCAAAAATAATGAGGAAGTATATTTGCTGATCTAACTTCAAGAGCAGGGTGTTCTCCTGGGAAGGTGTTTTCACAGACCCTTCAATCATTTACTAGCCTTTGCTTTAGTGGTGAGTGTTAACGGTTTTTCTTTTTTTTTTTTTTTTTCCCCTAAATGGGTCAAGAGCACATATGTTTTAAATACAGAAAAATATGTTAAGATAGTAAATAATAAGGCTTTGATTTAAAAATTAATAGCATTCATGAGGATGTAGTTTAAAACTAGTTCTTCCCAGTGTGACCTCCTGGGCTTCCTGCATTCTCAGCAGAAAACCATCTGCATTCTCTACAATGTATGCAAATGCTACCAACTGTTATTGGAGAAACACAACATGTTAAGCCCATGATGTGTCAGGTAAAGGAAAAAGAAAAATGTTTTTCCTCTTAAATGTTAATCTCCATTCCTCCCTCATGCCTTGTTCTCTCCATGTAGTAAATTTGTGGTGCATGGGAGAAAGTATTAACTCTTTTAGGCCACTGGAATCTCATTTAATGCTGTCATATCCTTGTGTTTTCAGCGGTTTGCTCAAAGTCCCCTCACACTCTAGATTCCTAAATAAACTTATTACCTTCTTCCCTGTGTGCCAACAAAATATTCATTTATTAGCTTCCCAGCGAGATTCAAAATGAAAAATAAAAATCTCCATTCCAGCCTGAGATCCCTATGAGTTTACAGATTTGAAGAAATGACAAAAGTAAACATTTATTAGGAGTCTTGACTAATGTGGGGGGAGGGGGAGACGGACGGGTTGCACATCAGAGGAGAGGAGAGGACAAACTTGTATCATAGTTTTGTTGACATACTGACCTACCTTTTTTGTCTTGCTATATGGGCTTTGAACCTTCTCAATATCTGGGCTTTAGAATTTCCCTTTTGGAAAAGTTTAGTTGGTCTTTTCTTCAAAGAACCCAGAGACAGATGAGGTGTTTACTCAGATATTTGGCATGTAAATGATTGACCAACAAGTGATCAAATTCAGAAAAATATTTTTACGGTGAAGCTTTGACCCATTATATTTGAGCACTGTTTTAATCTTAAAAAACTATAATATGCTCCCACTTTTTCATTAAGTACCTAAGAAAAAACTGCACTTACTGATGGAAAAAATGTAAACCTTTAAGTAATCCTCATATACCAGTTTGTTCTCTTTTTTTAATATACTATAGATTTTCTTTAAAACTAAAAATATTCTTGTCATTCATGCTTGGCAGATGTCATGAGGTTGGAGAATACCCATAAGTGTTTAAAAAATATATTTGCTCTATGATGAAATTTATTTGTTCATAAATGTCAGCTAGGCTTTTAAGCCTGTAAGAAGCAATGCTTGTAATATTTTAAATTTTTATAAACTTTTAACTTTAAATGCAATCTTGGGGAATGCAAGTTAAGGCAGCACCATGTAAAATTGTACATTTTTTTCTCCCTCAGAGGTACTTCACTGCAAACATGCTATATAGTAACTCAAGTCATACAACCAGGCTATGTTTTACTACTTAGTTGTGTGACAAGGGGTTTAATCAGCCTGAAAAATGTTGACACTTCAAGATTTGTGTTAGAAAAGAATATATTGCCTGATCTTTGGAACTTGAGACCAAAAGCTCTCACTTTTCATTTAATAGAAAGCAGATAACTATACACCAGTAGGAATAGATGGTGCAGAAAATTCAAATTAAATATGAAAGATGCAAATTGTCAAGCATTAGGCTGTGCTATTACCCTTGATTTGATAAAGTCCAATGTCTAGAGAAAGACCTCTAACTTGTCAGGTTGTTCTCTATAAAATGAAAATTTTTCCTCTACTAGTTTCCTCTTTTCAAGGGTTTATTTCTAATAGAAGCCTTACTTCCACAAGAAGATATTGGAAACAAAACTCACAAGACTCCTAAAATACTGATTAGTTGAACATGTGCATTGACAACAATAAGTTGAAGGGCATATGTAATAACATTTTGAATTAAATTATTTCTGAAGACATGTATTAAAGTATGGTTTTCTAATAAAATGTAGTTTTAAAATCATTCTGCTGTTCTCAGACTAATACAACATGTTAATAATCTCAGTTGTTTATTTATTCATTGATTAAATAATAATTGAATGGCTACCATATGCCAGGCTTTCCTTGGATTTTCAAGGGCATTTGTTTGACCATCCCATGGAAGGCATTTTAGATACTGATTACTCAAGGTCAAACAGACTTCTAAGACACAATTTTGACATCTTATATCTCCAGAAGGAAAAACATAGACAAATGATAGTATATGGTATCAGACATCATAAGTTGAAATCTGAACATAACCATTTAGTTGTTGAATGAACTTGGCCACCTAGACTCTCATGACTCCATTATTTCATCTGTACAATAGAGAATATAATGATAGCTTTCGCATAGTGTTATTGTGGAGATTAAATGTGACGCTATATATAATATGCTTAGCACAGTGCCAGACACCTAGAAAAATGCTTAATAAATATTAGCTAGTACTAACAATACTCCCAATAGTACCTGAGAGGAACAATAGTAGAATTTGTAATTAGGGTAATATATTTTAATATAATTTGTATATAGTTTGCAGATGTATGCTTTGAACATATAGCTTGTATAAAACACTTTGAATTATTTTTATTAGATTATCACCTCCCAATTTATACATACACATGCACATATGTGTGTACATATGTATACATATATGTGTACATGCTTTATGTTACATGTGTGTGCACACATATATAGAGGGAGACAGAGAGACAGAGACAGAGAAATTTATAAGGGAAGCATCCAATATCTTGCCTTATTCTGACTCTTATCTTACTCTAAGAAATGTTATCACAGTTACATAATCTCACTAATTTTGTCTGGTGCTCATAACCTAAATTAACGGCATGGATGGACATACAGGTTAATACACTGAGTGAAATAAGTCAGATAGAAAAAGATAAATATCATATGATTTCACTTATATGCAGAATCTAAGGAACGAAAAGAACAAACTAATAAAAAACAGACTCACACATACAGAGGACAATTTGGTGATGGACAAGGGAAGGGGAGTTTGGGGGACTGGGAGAATGAGGTGAAGGGTTAAAGAAGTACAAATCAGTAGTTGATCGTTGGTCACAGGGATGGGGAACCCGGCATAGGGAATGTAGTTAGCATCAACATGTTGGCTAGGTAGAGGGCCTGGCAGGGGGGAGCAATTGGGGGGATCATTTTATGAACTACACAGATGTCTAATAAATGTACTGTATACTTGAAACTAATTAAAATAAATAAATAAATTTATTTTAAAAAGAAAATAAAATTCAATAAATTTTAAAAATAAAATCTGAATTACAGCATTCCTTTTGAAAATGTCACCTCATTAAAAATTACAAGCAATGTCACCTATGTATTATTCAGTAATTAGTAAGAAAATATTAAAATATTTAATATTTTAATGTTTACAAATATTAAATCTTCAACATAGGTATAATTATTCATGATAAACTCTTGGTTGTTTGCCTTATGAATGGATGAATTGTCATCATCATTATAAGGGATGTTCAACAACTTTTTGTTTTAAAGATTCTCTATAAAATAGTGGGCTGTTAATGTTACACAAATCTATAGAAAAATGAAAAGATTTATAAAAACAATAGCAAACTAAATTGCAACTACTAAAATTATTACAGACTCCATGGTTACTGAGCCCATATTAATGATGTTTAGTTATGACAAATTTAGTGGGATATGTTCTGCTTCTCAAAATAAAATTAATGCGAAAAATTTGTACTAAATCAATTTTCTACTTAAATAGGCATTTTTTAGTTAAGTAACTTCCTACAAATTATAGAAATAAAATTGCTAAAAGTGTTACATATTTGACAAGAAATAAAATATTATAGCATGGTTTAAAGGTAAAGTAAGGACAGTTTGATACTTTTTTTCATTTAACCCATATTCTTAGAGCATCTGTTAAATGGCAGACACTATTCTAGGTATAGGGGTATAGCAGTAAACTAGAGTACATTTAAGAGCCACACAAATTAGTTTTAATGAATTGGTTTATGTGATTATGGGAGTTGACAAGTCCAAAATCTGTAGGGCAGGCTGGCAACTCAGGCAAAGTGGTATTCCAGTTCTGAGTCTGAAATTTATAGAGCTGGTTGGAAGGCTGGAAACTCAGGCATAAGTTTTATTTTAGTCTTGAGAAAGAATTCCTTCATCTCTAAAAAAATCTATTCCTGTTCTTAAGCCTGTCAACTGATTGGAGGAGGCCCAATCACATTACTGAGGGTAATTTCCTTTACTTAAAGTCAGCTGATTATAAATGTTAATTACATCTTCAAAATATCTTTATAGCAACATCTAGACTCATGTCCGACCAACAACTGGAAACCAGGTCTAACCAAGCTGACATATAAAATTAACCATCACATAGGATAAAGTAAAATGTATGTAAATTTCAATGGATACCAACCAACTCATTTGTTGATTTAGTCAACAAGTATATTTTAAAGGGGCTACTATGTACCAGGAACATCAGTGACCAAACAAAAAAAATTCTTAACTTCATCAAATCTATAATTGAGTGAGGCAGACTATTAAAAAATAATTTATTAGTGTTTTAGAGGCTAAGAGCTTTGGGAAAAAATAGAGCAAGATAAGGGAGACTCTAAGTGATGGAAGATGTTTGAAATGGTCCAAAATATGGTCACAAGAGAAACCAATGAGATAACATTTGAACAAAGACTTCAAGGAATATTAGAAGTTATCACTCAGTTTTTATTGCGTTATGCTGCATTAACAACCCCCAAGCCACCGGGGTTTAGAAAACCTAGTGTCTGTTTCTCAGATACATGGCATGACCTCTGTGGATCAGCTATGGCTCTGCCTTAAGTTATTTTAAATCTAGTAAACAAATTGAAGAAGTAGCTTCTACCTGGAGTATGTCATTCCCATGTCCGAGTCAAAGAAAATAAATGGTGGAACTACAAAATGCTATTAACTGTCATTCTTCTTAGAATGAACTGTGTCACTTTTATTCACTTTTCAGTGGCCAGAGCATATCATTTGGTCAAAACCAATAGCAATGGAGTAGAAATTTTCATCTCATGACAGTGTCAGGGAGTATTCGAGAGCAATCTTGGTTTCCCCCCTTTCTCTCATAAAATGCACTTGCCCTGCCCACACAAAGGGAAACAACCTAATCATGTCATCATGTTCAAATCCCATGATCTCATGATAATCTTTAGATCAGGGCCATATAAAGCTTTTCTTGATTCAGAGATCCAGGAACTGAAAAGTCATCTGTCCAGCACACCCCACACATAGTGGCAGAATGTAGACAGGCTAACTATAATAAATATTCCCACTAAAAGAAGGTGAGAATGGGAAACAGATAGGCATCACTGACCTACAGCAACACTAAAATCTCCTCAAAGACAAATTTCAAAGGTCCCCGCCCCTGGAGGAAATTGAGGCCCCGCTTCTGTTCCCTTGAAGTAGATCCTCAGGCCATCGTTTTCTTGGTACACGTCTCTCCTTCTGAAAGATCTTTCCTTTTCTAGTTTCCTCCTAAGTCTCATCTGAAGAGAACATTGGAGAATACGTTTTCTCTAAGGACCACACAGTTCTCTCATTCCCCTTTCTGCCTGTGAAAGAATAGGGGCCCAAATGGTAAGTCTCAAGGAGTCTGTGAATTTTAAATCCAGTCTGACTCCTTTTGGCACTACAACTCTTTCAGAAGCTTAGTTAGCTTTTCTGCTATTACTCAGCTTTATATGTGAGGAGCTTACCCGTAATTATTCTTTTTTTCCAGACTTAATTATAGGTAACTTGAACTTAACAAGCTTTGTTGGGAAAACCGTGCCTTTATTCTTTTTTTCTTGAGCCATTTGCTCTAACTTAAAAATTTTACTAGGCATTGCCTTAATCAATTTGGAGATTTTAACAAAGGGTTTTATGGCCATGATTCTAATTTAGTTCTTCCAGAAGAGATTAAGTTTAAATTAGCCTTTGTTTTCAAAGGCTAGCTCAGATTTGTTTTTTCTTTTTTTCTTTTCTTTCTTTCTTTCTTTTTTTTTTTTTTTTTTTTTTTTTTTATCAGTTGGAAATGAGAAGCAGTGCCAGCCTCTATATCTGGAAGCTTTGGGAATTTCTGAGCTTTCTATATTCTCATTCTTTTTTGCTTGCAAGGTGCCAATTATTTTCTGATTTCATGTCTTTCTTGTAGTGCCTGGTCAAAGCAGCCTATTATTAAACCAATGAATTCTAGCAATATTCTATTTCTTATCAGGTGTTTCACCGCTGCATAACATTATAATCATTTTTTTTTAAATTCTAGTCCAGTTCCCTGAGTTCCCACTATCAATAAGGAAAGTCAATGTGAAGGATTATTGTGTTTGTTTAATCAGCACCCCAATCCTTGGTACCAATTTCTATATTAACTTTCATTAATATGACACAGTAACAACATTGTCCATGTTTCAAGGTCTTCCTATGACAAATATTTATTTCTCTTTTGTGTTACCAGTATCTTAGGGGTCAGCTCTGGCTGCTCTCTTTTGTTTTCATACCAGGCCCCAGGATGAAGGAGCAATCTCCATCTTAATGATGCCAATCACACAGCATAGGAAAAAATCCAAGATAAATCATATAAAAGCTCTTAAAGCTTCTGCGTAGGAGAGGCATATATCACTCTATTCATTTCATAGGCAAAGCAAGTTACATATCCAAATGGATAGCAAAATGCTTTCTTCTTATTAAAGTAAAAAAAAAAAAAAAAAAGTTTGGAAACCAGAACAATCTTCCAGGGAGAGAACAATGCAGATATCAGGGCCAAGAGAATTTCAGACAAAATGAACAGCCAGTGAGAAAAATGGGGACATATCTGACATGTCCAAGGAATAGCAAGGAGGTCAGGGTGAATGATGTTAAGTATACAAGCTGCAAAGTACTAAAGCCCAGAGAGGGAAGAAGGAACAATATTGTGTAGAGATTTTAGGCTATTGTAGTGACTTTGGCTTTTAAAGTGAAGAAAAAGTTTTGAGCAAAGATGTGATGTGATCGAACTTTTATTTTAAAAGTATTGCGGTAGCCACTATGACTAGATGGAAATGGACAAAGGACATTCCTAGGGAAACAAGTTAGAAGGATACTGCTATCAAAATGAGAAAGTGATGCCTTGGACTGGGGTAACAGTGACAGAGGTCCTGAGATATGGTCAGATGTATTTTGAAGATGAGTCACAAGGTCTCTGAGTGGGTTTGATATGGGATGTGAGAGAAATAAAAGTCAAAGTTAGATTCAAGATCTAACTTTTTACTGGCAACTGGAAAGAAGTTGTCATTTACTGAGATGGGAAGATTGTAGGTACAGCAGGTTTAGGGAAAAGATTAGGAGTTCTGTTTAATATAAAATTTTGAGGTGGCAATTAGACATCCACATGTAGATGTCAAGTCAGGGGGAGAGAAATTTTTAAATTGGGAGTTATGAGCCTATAATTTTATTTAAAACCATAGACTGAAAGAAAGCAAGAAATTGGTGAGTATAATTAGAAAAGATGACAAGTGATCTGGGGAAATCTCCAATTTTAAGAGATTTAAGGAAAAGAAAATGAACAAGGAAGCAAGACTTAGTTTACAGGAGAAAAACTAATAGCAAGTGATACACTGAGATCTAGGCAATTAATATGTTCAGGGAGGCAGGTGTGATCAAATACATCAAATGATACTACTAGATTACTTAAAATGAGAGTGACATTTGCCCACTAGTTTTAGCAATTTGGAAGTCACTGTGACCTTGAACAGTTCTATAAAGTGATGGGGGCAAAAACCTAACAAGAGTAGTGTTCAAAAAGAACAAAAGACAAGAAAGGGGACATCAAGTACAGATAATAATCCAAAAGAGTACGGAATGAGACTGGGGTCAGCTTCACAGTGGATTTAAACTTCATATAAAATGGCTTATTCATTTTAAAATTGAGAATAGCAATATTCTACCATTTGTTAATTTTGGAAAATGATGCATAGATATTTTATGGTATGCTTGGTACTAGTATTTATTTAAAAGAAAAAAAAAAGTAAAGCAGAAACAATTAGTCCTAATAGAAGAAACTTAAGAGATTAACACCAGGAATTTGACGACTACTAAAAGAAAATTGTGTAAAAAGAAAAAATATTCTAATTTGGTAAACACTGATTTATTACGACCATCTCTTTCATTGTCAAAAAAAATCTGTAAGCGCTAATTACAGATATGGTAAAAAAAAAAAAAAAAACAATTCTTAGGGCAAGCCGAGGGATGAACTGTAATGTGTAAAGGTGAGAAGTAGACGGAAACTAAGGAAGACAGATGACATGCATATCCTTTACAAGTCTGAGACTGAGACCTGTGACAAAATAACCCAAATTATCTGTGAGTGTCAGAGACATGAGATATAATGTGAGGAACTAAGAGGAGTGTCAAACAGATGATCTGAATCAAAAGCTGAAGGTAATTCCAGACTGTGTGGGAGGGGGAAATGGAGTAGCAAGTAGAGAAGATGTGGGAGATGTTAGCATTGGACAGATGAAATGTCCTAGACAACTAACATGATCCTGAAGAAATCTGCACCCTTACTTCGTAAAGAAAACCAAACTGACTCTGGAAAATATTATGGCTCTAAATATTTCTCTGAATTTGATCACGCAGCTTCTGGACACCTTCAAATTGGTTTATTTATCTATAAAGCACAACTTACAAATATGGATTTGCAATAGCTTCTTTATAGCAGTTAACTTGTTTTCTTCAGGGGTACCTACCTACCCCTGAATCTATAATCAGAAACTAGAAGGGATTCAATATACATGATTAAATGAACATTGATGTTTATGGTCAATGTATAAACTTTGCAAACGAATGACTTCAAGCATGTATCCAACACATTGATGAATTAAATCATATTTAAATTTGATAGGAAAATTTGTTTTTCCAAAGACTCTGTTGAATCTACTTTTAAGGATAATATGTACTTATGAAATAAAATTGTACCCATTAAGTTAAATTGTGCGTATGTTGATATTCTCTAGCTAATAGATTGAATGTAATTCAAAATTTAATGTATTAAATATTTATCTAAAAAGAAGTCAAAAATATAATAAAAGCACCTTTGGAACTCTTTGGAAAGTTAAATGTAATCAGTGAGAAATAGAATGTAACAAAACTAACCACTATATTGATATTTATTTTAATCACGTAATAAAACTGTTTAATACAATTGATTTTTCATTCCAATGCTTTGCTTAGAATTAAGTCCACTGTATTAAGTCAAGAGTTAATTAGAAAATGTTAAAGTTAAATATAACAGGTTTACTGAGATCAAGAAGCTTTATTTTGATAAATCCAAAGGTTATCCTATATTTGAATATCTTTCTTCTCAATATTTTGGAGTATTACTATACAAAGATCAGCCTTTTAAGAGTTTCAAACTGCCACTAAGTATGATCTCATTTTATCTGATATTTCTGAAGAACTCTTAAAAGTAAATAAGATGAGCAAACCTTTAATTTGACATTTCTTGAATTTAAATATTCATAAGGTGATTGATATTTAAACATCATCTACTGAAGAGCTCAATTTCAATGAACCAATCAATGTATCAAATTCAGCTGTATTACTTTGGGATAATAAGGGCACAGTAAAAGAGGAAAATGTGTTTATTTTATATGGGAAAATAGATTTTAAGTATATATCTATTTTAATCTGTAAAACCTGATTTTAAAAGATGAATCATTTTTTTCTGTAACTAAAAATACTATTGTTATCTGAATTGTAATATTTGCTATTATTTTATTGTATTGTAATTTAAACATTTTTTTTTCCTGTACAAATTAAGGAGACATTCTGGTCTTGAGAGAAAATTTTGCTATACTTAAGTCCTTTGTTTTGAGAACAACAAAAAAGTGAATTTTATTACAGAAAACAAAAAAATATTTTCTTGACCTTACACATGAACTTCATATATTTTGTCCTTAATAAAAATTGTACCTTGAAAATAAGAATAGTGTACATTTGTTTTAAGACTACAAAAGTTCATACAAGGACAGGAGTTAGAATATAAAATGAAACTCAAAAAGGAGTTTTATTTTTTTCCATAACCAGTTGTAAAATGATTCAACACTCAGTATCCTACTCAGCTTTTAAAAATGACAGAACTCTTTTAACTCGAAAGTCAGCTATTTTGCATTATACTTTGTAGATTTTTAGAAACCTTGATCTCTGCCCTGTAACTAAAAATTAAATATTTTACATATATTTTTATTAGAGAAAGTATTTCAAAATGCAATGTTTTATTTCAAATAGGATAGAGAATTTTGAAATCAATAGAGATGGAAAGAATTTTCAAACACAAAAGGTGCTAACTGGTAACTTTTAATGGGTAAAAGAATTATCCTTTGTATAAAATGTGAAAGGCTAAAACACAAAACCATTTTCTCACTGAAAGAATATATCTTATATTTTTGTTTGCTCGGAAGAAATGAAAGGCACGCTTAAATTTAAAAGCGAAGGAAGATGCTTTAAGTAAAAGATGAATGGAAGGAGCTATAAGGGAAAAATAAATGGATTTTTAATATCTGAGAAATGTAAAACATTCTAGGCCAAACACTATCAGAAACAAAGTAAAAAAGACAATCATAATTAATTCACAACTTTTGGGACACAGACCTAATGTTATTACTGTAAAGTAAGTTCTCACAAGTCTATAAGAAAAAAGGAAATAGCTTGAGAGAAAAATATTCCAAAACAAAATGGATGAATAACTAATTAGCGGTATATACAGCTCATTGGTAGTTGTGTAAATAGATAACCTTACCAGCAGTAAATAAAAGACAAAATCACAATTGAGAGCACTTCCAACCACTTAAGATTTGGCACTATCTAGTTAGAATCAATTTTTTTCTCAAATAAACTCTATCTTTTTAACGGTTCTGGTATCAGAAGAGAGAACCTAAGGAAACCCCGGAAAGCCACCAATAAGTGACCAGATGTTGGTACCTGTTGGGCCTCTTGGACTCGCTGTTTCCTCGCTGCCCCAGGAGTTGGTAAGGAAGGATCCTGAATCCTCATTCATAGCTTTTACCTGAGAAGCTTCTGACTGTATTTGAGCCCTTCCTTTTCTCAACTGGTTCCGGAAACCAGTTGGAGTCGGACTGGGTCCAGCGTCGGACTGGGTCCGGCTTAGAAACCGCCCTGGGTCCAGTGTCAGACTGGATCCGGCTTAGAAACTGGCCTGGGTCCAGCGTGAGGCCTCGGGCGAATGAAATTTTGTTTTAAGGCTAAACAACTAGGTGTCAAAAACCAAACTTTGCACACTGAATAAGACAAGCAGAAAGATGAATTTATTCCAAGGGTTTTGACCTGCAAGCCAGGAGCAATGAATTCTGAGTTGCTCTCGGACTGAGACGGTTTTTAATGGGGTAAATGTGGAAGTTATTTGGCTTTTTCAACTGCATGGTTGCCTCTAGGTCTTCTTCTCTATTTGAATGGGGGTAAATGACTTAGAGAAACAAGCCCAGAGATGGCATGAACAGACTTTGTATTTGGGGGTACGCTGGCATTCTCTGCTAATTTCTGACAAGAGCTGTAAATTCTTGCAACCTGCGATAGATAAGATTAAGTTCCGTTTTTTAAAATGTGACGCTTTGGCCAATTCCATTTTGTCTAACATAGTGAATCGAATTACGGTGGCCACAGTGGAGAATTTTTAACCCATATTAGATAAGCTTATCTATTTTGGAGACACCCTAGGGGGAAAAAAAGGGGGGGCGTCTCAGTTACACACTCACTTATAAATAGAGGAAAATTAAT
Source organism: Rousettus aegyptiacus (assembly GCF_014176215.1). Lineage (NCBI taxonomy): Eukaryota > Metazoa > Chordata > Mammalia > Chiroptera > Pteropodidae > Rousettus > Rousettus aegyptiacus. Next base: position 17,400,972 of record NW_023416285.1, read on the forward strand.
TTTTCCTCCTCCACAGTTTCTAGTATGAGACCCACTGGGACACCGCACTCAGTCCCCCAGCCTACAAACAGCAACCTGGGAAATGTGCCGGAAGCCGACAAAGGGTAAGAATTCTGACCAAACTCAGGTCTCTTAGATTTCTATCTGTGGTGCCTGGTTGAGAGAAGGTAAAATTTCACATTGTCTCTTCCTTTTCCAAATTCGGATTGACAGGAAAAGTTATTGGTTATTGATCCTTTCTCTCCCTGGGACAGTTATTGCCCTCTTGTTTGTTTGTCTCATTTATTTCTAAAGAACTTGGCTTGATAGCTGTCAGGTTAGAGATTCCCAAAATATAGCCAGACAGAAATATGGGATGCATTCCACTTGCAGCTAGGGTCCTATTGCCAGATCTCGGGGCAATTGTCTACCTCTTTCTCTTGGTTATCTTTGGGAGTAGCCCTAGAAACTGGGAGGATAGTATCATTTGCATCCCCTTTGAAGACATCTTTTGTGTCCATGGAGTTGTTCAGTACTGCCAGTAATATTTACTATTTGTCCATGCTGAAACTTGATTAGATATTTGAAAGGATATATTTTAAGTCTCTCTTTGATCTGAAGTTACCAAATTAGAAGCTGATTGATATTCAAAGCATGATAGGAACTTTTTAAAGGTTTTCTCCCCTAAGCTAAAATGAAATTATGTGCCCAGAAGGAAAGAAAAACATTCTGAAACCACCCTGGAAAGATTTACTAAAACATTCCAAAGACACACAGCTCTAAATTTAGAACATAAGAATCTCTTGATTTCCATCTTAGTTGAAGATTTTCTCCCTGAAGGAGGACTCAGTACCATAATAAACACCTCCTGCCGTGCCTGGATCAATACCTCTGGTATTGTAGCAAATACAAGAAATTCACAAACAGGCCACTTGACTAAAATAGATTGTTGTCCCTTCAAGTACATTCTTTGATTTATTGATATCACCTGGTTTGGTTTATTAAAAAAATAAAACCACAATTACCATATCATTACTTTATTTTTTTTCCATATTATTACTTTATATTCAAATTGGCACCCTTTTAGACATACTTTTAAATCCAATAGCAGTGAGGATGAGTTCGTAAAACTAAGAGGCTTAAGAAAGAATATATATGTTTTGATCCATAAATGATACTATAGATAAACTTAGTTCAAGATAAAAATAAAATAAAACAAAACATATGCATAAAATGTATATGCAGAAATGGCTACTGGGAAATTATATCATATACTCAAAACTGGAAACAAATTCAATGTACAAAAAGACAACTAATTAAATAAATTTTGACATATCTGTAAACTAAAATACTCTGCTAGCATGGGAAATCATGTTTGTAAAAATAACGACATGAAATATGTTTACTAGTATAATTTCAAATTGAAAAAGTCATGATATAAAATATGATTATTATAAGACTAAAATGGTGAATATATAGTACATGTTAGATAAATAAATAATGTGTTTATATTATACATTCGCGTGGGGTTATATTATCAACAAGATTTTCCCGATCGTTATATTATTTTCCTGATCGTTGATTCAATTTAGACAGTTTTGGAAGATTATTTTATTTTGAATATTTATTTAAAGTGAGATTTTCAAACTTTTTTCCTTTATAAAACCCAGGGAAGGCTTCCCAATTTCCTCCTCCACCACAGCCTAAGCCTCAAGCCTTGGAATACACAGTGGGATAAGACCAATAACATGAGAGCAATTTGGGAGCTTGGTAGAAAAGAGAATATTAGGCTACACCCCAGATGTACTACATCACTTTGTACATTTTAACAAGATCTGGGGTAATTTTTAAAGACTGAGAAGCACTTCTCTCAAACATAATAAGGAAGCCGGTTTATGTTTTACTTACAAAGACTTTTGCCAGTAACAGAATCATTTCAGAAAAAAATTCAAATTTTAAGATAACATGAGGTTAGAGTACTAATTGGTACAATCCTTTTAACAATGTGGTAATAGTGTCAGTACACTTAAAATGATTTTACTCTCAGACCTAGTAACTACACTTCTGGAAATGTTTGCTAAAGAAAATATCCAATGAAATAGTAAAAGCTTTATATACAAAGATGATTATTGTAACTTTATCTAAAATAGCAAAAAATTAGAAACCAATTAAATGTTCAACAATAGGAAAATTATAAGTAAATTATGGCCATCTACTAGATTTTTATTCAACAAAATTATGTTTTTAAAAATTTATATTTTAAATCCTTTATTCATTTTAAAAGTGTTACCATTAATTATCTTTTGTTTTCAGAATCATTGCTTCAGTTGCTTTCCTTTTTAAATATTTCTGGTAATTCTTTTTTCATCCTTTATTTCTAATGATCTTGTGCCATTTTGTTTTAGATTTTTTTAAATAGTTAAATTTGGTTTTTGTTTATCTAATCTGAAAGTCTGCTTTCAATAGATGAACTTAACCAATGGGTCTGAAACATTTTCTATAAAAACCATTCCTAGCTCTCCACCCATACAAAACAGGCCATGGTCTTGCCAACACATGGGTCAAAGTTTAACCCATTCAAATTAAACAACTGTAGTTAACAATTTTACAGAAGTTTCCACAAGCAATACACTGTTATAAGAACCTTACATATAATAAGTCATTTAATAACAGTAAGAACTATAATTATCCCCATTATACAAATGAAGAAACTGAGGGACAGAGATATGCCCAAGGTCTCACAACCAGTGATGGCACTGGAATTTGATCTCAAGCCATCTAGCTTCAGAATCTACAACCTTAACCACTACGATATGTTACTTCTTACGGATGAAAGACTGAAGATTGTGTTTCAGCATCTTCCTACCATCTTACTTCACATAGTCTTTTATAAGTGATTAGTTTCAGATTGCTACTATAACAAAGTGCCACAAACTCCAGGCTTAAAACAGCACAAAGTTATTCTCTCATAGTTCTTTAGTTCAGAAATCCAGCTGATTCAGCTGACCCATTTTCTTCAGGTCTTTATAAGACTGACATCAAGATGTTGATTCCATTGCATTCCTTTCTGGAGACTCTAAGGATAAATCTGCTTCCAAGTTTATTGTGTTTGCAAAATTCAGTTCCATGCAGTTATAGTTGTAAGATACCCTTTTCCTTTGTGGGCTGTCAGCGGGTAGTGGTACTGAGCTTTTAGAAGCTGTCCACATTTCTCGTTTATGCTTCCTGGCATCTTCAAAGCCAGCAACTAAGAGTTCAGCCTTTCTCATGCTCCAGATCTTTATTCTGCCTCCCTTTCCACTCCATTTCTCTTTCTCTCTTCTGGCTTCCTCTTCTGCTTTTAAGGACTCAAGTGATTACCTTGGATCAACCTGGATAATGTGGAATAATCTTCATAGTTGAAAGCCTGTTGATTAGTGACTTTAATTCCATCTAAAAACTACCTTCACAGCAGTACCTAGATTAGCGTTTGATTAAGTGACCAGAAAACAAAAAACTTGAGGGCACATCTTTAGAATTCTGTCTACTAGGCTTTCCTTTGAGCTTTTCTTTACTTTCCCTTCTCTGAATTTCAAACCTGGAAATATAGCATTTAAAATGTTTATTCTACCTTTGGTATAAGTTAATTCTCTTAGCAAGGGAGATAGAGAAAACTCATTTTATCTACATTTGTGCTGCTTATCTTAATAAGTACTTTCCCATCAGATCTGTAACTGCATTTTGTAAACATATTTTATTTTCTCATAGGTTTTCAAGATTTGGGGAAAACATTTTTAGTTTATTTTGCTTGCCTAGTCAGCCCATTATATTAAAGTTCCTTTAAATTGAACAAAAAATATAGTAACATTTTAAATAAGCACCATGATTTACTTGTGCTTATATGTCCTCACATAACTAATTCTGCATATTAGTTTGCAATTCTCCATATTTATATTTTACATAACTGCAATCACAATGTATACGATATTTGTCATTTCCAAAACTGCATTCCTTTGTGAACTTTCCATTGCCTAGGACTGGTACATGAGAAAGCAACACACAATCTTCAAATTACAGAGTTTCCTGGACCAGGGTCCTTTCAACTTATCCCCTCTAACCATCACTTCTACTCATTTGACCCTTACATATTATATTCCAGCATAATGAGAAATTTGCAATTCTCACCTTTGTACACATGTCATCTCTCTGACTTCATTTTCTTCTCTTACTAACTCCTATTTGCCTTTCAAGACTAAGCTAATGTGTCACTTCCCTTCAGGAAATTTTCCTAGTCTGGGTTAAGTGCCTATCTCATGTGTACCCATAAAACTCTTTGCGTACTTTTATTATGGCATTTTTTGTCATATTCAATTATAATAATCTGTTTATTTCTACAGCATTCACCCAAACTTTAAAGCCCTTGTGAACAAACCCTGTGTCCTACTAGTGGTTTTACATGGGATGAGTTATATTTAGCTTCAATTAATAAACAAATCCCAAATATCAGTGGATTAAGACAACATAGGTTTATGTTATCTTCACGCTATGCATTATGGGTTGGCTAGAGGCTCTTTTTCATCCTCTTTTCACTAACAAACCTGCCATTATCTATAAGGATGCCAGTTGGCAGAGAAAAAGAAAGACTATGGTAAAGTAAACAGTGGCTAATAAAGTATTGCCCTGAAGTAACACATGTCATATCTGCTAACTTTTCATTACCAGAGAATGTATATGACCATTCCTCTCCTCAAAAGAAAAAGAAATCAAGTTTTACCAGGTGCCAGGAGGTGAGAGCTATAAACACCTAGTGAATACCACTAATGACAGGTAACCACCACATGCAATCTCTTTAAGTATGTTTATTAGTTTGCTAGAACAACCATAACAAAGTACCACAGACTGGGTGACTTAAACAGAAAGTTATTGTCTCATAGTTCTGGAGGATAAAAGTCCAAAATCAGGGTGCCATCAGGGTTGGTTCCCTTTCTGAGGGCTGTAAGAGAAGGATCTGTCCCAGGCCTCTCTCCTTGGCTTGAGATGGCCATTTTCTCCTTGCGTCTCTTCACATTGTTTTCTCTGTCTGCATGTCGAAATTTCCCTTTTTATAAGGACAACAATAGTATTGGATTAGAGCCTACACTAATGCATCGAGGTTAGAAAAATACCATCATTCCTAAAACATGCTCTTGTGCTCCTTACTGAACAAATAATACCCTCATGCCAGACCCCCAGGAAACCAAATGTGCTGTGTAGCTCCCTTTTTTCTAAAATTCTGACTTGCAACTTGCAGTGGCCTCAGCCTCCCTCTATTCTGTACTTTATCTCAATTGCAAGAACCCGTTGAACTTTGTTTGGGTTTCCTCCCTTCATTCTACATTTGAAAAAGAGTTGTTAGTCAGAAAGTCAATGTATAATGATAATACACCTCGTTTGTTCCCTTTTTTAAAGGATAGCCCCGAAAATAGTAACAACATGTATTCTGTCCTATTTTCTTATTTTTATCCACAAAAAAGTTAAGTACAGTCCCTGTTAAATAATTGCAACCATAGTGGAAATAAATGATACTTGTTTAAAGAGAGTATATGTTGTAGTTGACGATGTGTTTACAACACTAAAAATTGGGATACATGCATAAGAGAGTTCAAAGGCACATGTCTTAATAACCAAACCATGCCAGCACCCTTGGTCTAAGCAATTTCCTGACAGAAATGTAAAAATACTCATTTCCCAGTAATTTTAATGAACTAAAATACCTTGTTCTTCAATCATGTCACTCAATGGACATATGCCATCAAAGAAAATTCTACTAAAATGTTTTGACTGATGTTCCATTAAAGATTTATTAAGAATTAATACAAATATTTTAATATTACTTTAATTAATATTTAAATTTTAAATATCTTCCTAGTCATTATATACCAAATGGAATTTTATCTGCAATAATATTTTTATTTATACTTCTTCAAAATTATAGCATACTGTGCTATTGTTTACTTGTTTATTTATTTGTTTGTTTATGCCTATCCTGTTTCAGGAATTATTTATAGTAGTAAAGTTCCATTGCAACAAAAAATATGATCGGTGAAGATTCATCCAACAAGAAAAAGTAAATAGAAATATGTAAAACATATGAACGATGGTCTCCAAAAAAAACATATTCCATCCAACCATTGGGGTGTTTGAATACAAACATAGTCAAATTAACTTCCTCAAAGTCTATTTAACTCATACATATACATTGAATATACATATTTTTTTTCAAATCATCACTATCCAATGCCTAGAATAGTACTTAATTCAATGCCCGTAAGTGCCCAGTAAAATACTAATTATTATTATGGGAAAGAAGATAGAAATTACAAATAGAAATATCCAAACTTAAAGAATATATATTCAGAAATGTGCTCATGTTATTATATATGTTAGATAAAAATGTTTTGTTTTGGAAACAATTTGGATAATTTATTAACAATGGCAATGATTCAAAAGTAAAATTTGGTTGAAGGGCTGTCTTTTTAAATTGCGGTATTCATTATGAAATAAAGTATTTATAAATGCAGTTAATTCTACATTTATTTCGTTGGTCCTTGAACAAATTTAATGGAACCAATAACACATTTCCTTGGTTTTAATTATGCACAGTATGTATTTTTGATGTTGCCAGTTTTCCTAAAGAATAGCAAATGTTGCCTTTTCCTCAATAGCTTTGATTTTGTGCATTCTGTGCCAAACATTTTCTTTTTCTTGTAGTAACTATTAAGCACGTTGACACCCACAGTGTTCCAGCATGGGCAGGCGCCCCTCAGGATGTCTTTACTAAAAAGGGCATAATTTTTAAGTGTTCACTCTTTAAAAAGCAACATATAACTCATCTTAAATACTAAAACTAAAACATTAACCCTAGTGGAAACTTTTGAGAAGAGATGGTGGAAATTTACCTAGAACTGACTTTTAAAAGTATCTATGCCTCTTTCAACCCTGTATTCTTTCTTCTCTTTCACTGTTTATTCAAATACATGTATGTCTGTGTTGGTGTATATGTATATGTTAGTGTATATGTGTGTGTGTGCATGTGAGTGTGTATTACAGAGATGTGCTGTTTTATTATGATTACAGGTGTTCAGGGTATCATTATTGCAAGATGCCTTATCCTGTAGAAGGCACGATATTATTGACATTTGCTGAATTAAACAAACTGATGTACCGTTATTTAATATATTGGTTTATATTGCCCCCCCCACACACACACGCATACACACAAAAGCAAAAAAAAAAAAAAACAAGTGTATTCATCTCTTTTTTCTATGCTATACTCACTCACAGGCAAGCTAATAAATGTGCACATAAAGCTAAATCATTATACACTTTTAAATACTTTTTTATGATATCTTCTGAATGATCATTTGTCCCTTTTGCTTTCCAAATAGCACTCTATGAGCTACATAAAACTCACATATATTTCAAATTAACTATGATGACCCTTTTTGCTCAAGTAATGTTAAGCATTGTTGAGAAACTCTAAGCAAAGTTTTATTTTAATTTTTCTTTCTGAATGGAACTCTCCAACAATCTTTCTAGAATGCTATCCATAAATGTCATGGTCAGTTGGGTGAAAATGTTTACAGATGGCTTTGTTCCATGGGAAGCAGGTGTCAGGAGGAGGAAAAGGGAAAAGTTTTACTCAAGGTCTCAACATGTGTGCCAGGTTCAGGGGAAACGAGGGGAGGCAGAATCATAATTAAGTGGAATGCAGACTAGCAGTGTGATTCAAACATCAAGTCAAAATAAAAAAAGAAGGGATCGTTGTATGTGGTTGGGTTAGGAACTGGCAATTTGTAGCAAAAAAAAAAGATGATAGATAGATAGATAGATAGATAGATAGATAGATAGATAGATGATAGATGATAGATAGATGATAGATACATGTGTGCATGCACACGCGCACACACACACACACACACGCACACATGCATACACACACAGACTCAAAATTAAACCCAAAGATAGAAACATAAATGGAATTGAAAATTTGGGACTCTAGGAAGGGAGTGTGCTATTTCATTTGTTTTTAGTTGCTACTGGTAAGGCAAGCTGAGGTAGGAAAGAAGCCTCAATAAGTGAATATTAACAGTTCATATATGACTAACAATAATTCATCGAATATATATATATATATAAAAAATACTGTGCTATATATTTTGTCTTTAATCCTTACTATAGTGAGAGATGTACAACTTTTCTCCCTATTACACAGATGATGAAACAAAAGCTTGGAGAAGTTCAATATCTTGCTCAAGGTCATATGGATGCTAAGTAAATGACAGGGTCAGAATTTGAACTCAAGTTTCCTAACTCCAGCCTCTGAAATCTCAACTCCTAGACCTGCACTGCTAAATATGGTACTTGCTAGTCACTTGAGGCTATTTAAATTTAAATAAAGTAAAATTCAATAAAATTAAAAATTCAGTTTTTCAGTTTCACTAGTCACATTTCTGAGGCTCAATAGCCAGACGGATTTAGTAACTACCATATTAGGCTGTGTAGGTACAGATTTATGTCATAAGGTCCTCTGAGACAGTGCTGCCAATAGACTAAACTGCTTGACTAGAAATTATCGTTCTCTTATCTGATGTAATAGTGCTTATTTCAAAAACAAATAACTACCACCTTTCTTCAAGAGGCCACAGTTCAGGATAAAATATTCTCTTTCCCTATTCACAGCTTCTTTACCTCAGCACTACTAACATTTTGGGCTGAATAATTCTTTGTTATAAGGAGATGTCTTGTGCATTTCAGGTTACTTAGTAGCAGCATCCCTGGCCTCTACTCACTGGATGCCAATAGCATCACCTCCCAGTAGCGACAGTCAGAAATATCTCCAGATGTTGCCAAATAGTCTCCAGGAAACGAAATCATTCCTGACTGAGAACCGCCAAGTGATGTCACTCATAATAAGGTAGGAGGAAGGAAGCAAATTCGGTAAACAGTAAACTGTGAGAAGAAATACCTTTGTTCAAAAAAAATGTTTTATAAAAAACTCATTTCCTGTGTCTGTGGCAGTAGGTAGCCAGAGCAAGTGAGGTTGTCAGAAAGCTTTCTTTCTCTTCGGCAGTTGTAATTCTCAGGGCTCTGCTTCTCTTGGCCACCCTGGTGAGCTGTTGTTTGAGATTATAGACCTCTGAAGTAATATATTGACCCACAAACTTCAAAAAATGAATCAGTGAATGAAAGAATAAAAAATGTAAAAATATATACCATGTACCAGGACTTCACACTTTTTTACAATGTCATCATCTCATAGCATCAATTTTAATTTGGTTCCTCAGAAGCAGATGCTAAAACAAAGAGTTTGAGCGCAAGTAGCTTATATGAGAGGTGGTCCCAGGAAAAACAAGTAGTAGAGTAGGTTGGTGAACTAGGGAAAAGAATACAAGAAATAAAGTATGTTATCTATTTAGTTAACATGATGGGTAACCAAAGTTTAATCCTAATGAGGAATTCTGTGAGCCAGTAAGGATCGTGTGTTTCAAAGTTATCCACTGCAAACCACACAAGGGACAAGAGAGCTTGAGTATTATACACCAACACTAGCCAGCCATGGATTGAAAAGTTCCTAGGAGGTGACAGGATGCATATTAATTCTTCATCATTTTTATCTTGCCCTGAACACACCCAACAGTCTCAAGTCAAAGAAAGCTCTCTGGCAGTTGGTTAGCCACATGTGGTTAGGGAGTTCTAGGACATGGGGACAAAGCATAGACAGTCTGCCAGAGTGACCAAAAGTAAGTACAGTAAATATACAATTAGTAAATCTATTTCTAAATCTATATATCTTCCCTGTGCATAGGTGATTAACTTAGAGGTTAATATCTGTGACATCTGGCCCTTGAGTAGAAGTAATTTTCTGTGAATTAGTCCCATTTAATCATCAGAATTTCTAGGGCCAGTGTTATTAATATAGTGATTTTACAGATGAGAAAATTAAGGCAAAGAATGACGCATAACTAAAAAAATGATGAGCAAATGTAGGCACTCTCACTCAAAAATTTGTGTTCTTAATGATCATGCTATTTTTGTCTTCAGATAAAAGAAGGGATGGATACACACAATGAACCGTGTTGTTGCTAATGAGGAAATGACATCTGGAAAGACTGTAGCACAGAACATCATGGACAAGAGAGGCAAGACCCAGAGAAAACTTTCAGGGTCAATATAGAAAAGAAAGACCTAGTTTCTGTTTTTGGAGAGAGCTATATATAGGATCAAGATGGTATAAAGTCTCTCAAAATCAAGAAAATGAAAATAAGAAAATAAAACAGAGACTTAAATTTAGAGCAAAAGAAATAGACATTTTTAAGCAACACTACTTCATAAATATTTTACAGTATGTGACAAGTGGCAGTCTTAAGAGCTTTCTCTCCAGGAAGCTCTAGAATCCTCAAGATACAAGAAGATGGTATCCTGTATTTACAGAGTTAAGGACAGAGATTCAGGATGTCAGAGTGTACATAAGAGCATTAACTGAGAATTAAAGAGCCAGGTAATCAGCGGGAAAGGAGAGAGCCTTATCAGAAGAAATGATCACATTGGGACTGAAAGATTTCATCATAAAAATTAGAAATCTGGGATTTAACTCCCCTTCCCTGGGGCTACCCCTCAACTCCTCCTCTTACGGAAAAGCACAGCATCCCAGGTTATGCTTTATTCATATCTCCTGTCCTCTGATGTCGTGCAAGTACACATCAAGCTCCAGGAACAGCTCCAGAATCCATGGCTGTCCAAAGTATGTGTGCAAATTAATGCTTAATAATGGCCCTCTACTGAATATTTAAATAAAATTTAAATAATATGTAATGGCTTTCAAAAATATAAACTGTCGGCTAAGAAACAACAAGGCAGGTCTTTAAGGATTTCTCAAAAAATAATCAGGCTTCAAATGTCTGTTGAGCCACAACATTTTGACAAAATGTCAAAAGGAGTCAAATTATACATAAGCTTACATGCCCCCTCACCCCCAGCCCCACAGGCGTCCATTTAGCTGCCTTTGCTTTTCCTGATGGCATTTTGCCAGTTTTTTTGATGCTGGTTTCATGACACTCAGGAGTCTCCGAGTACCTTAAGGACTATCAGATTCCTATAATGAAATTAATTTTAGTTCACTTCAATTTAAAAAGCAAATATATGTCAGACTGTACTTTTAGGAAGAGAAAATGACACCATGAAATTAAAGGTCTTTGCCTCCTGGCAGGCCGACAGAGCTGACCTTGAGCAGAAGTAGACAATAGTTTCTCTGGGGTGTCTTTCCCACCTCATTTTAATCAGCATCCATTTCTCAGGAGTCTACTGCTATCCATTGGCTCATTCCCAGCTGCAGTGAATAGGACAGCCCGCCTTTGTGGAACACCAACCACATGCTAGGCACTGCCCAGGGAAAGCAGTGTATTTCTGATCTGCACAGCAGCCCTGAAAGTCAGAAAAATCTTTCAAAGAGTTTAACCATTTTGCCTAAAGATCTTGAGTGACAAATGAACGAATTATCTGGGAATCAAAGATTTCTCTGACTCCAAATCCCTCTTACATGAGTACTAATGAGAGATGAAGTCTTTTTGTTGTTCTTTTCTCTTTAACCTCTTTTTAATAAGATGTTTAATTATACATTAGAATCTACCCCTAAAGCATTGTAGAGCAGACTAGCCCTTCCAGAAACACCAAATAGAAGTGATGAGGAATTAAAGGTTTGAAATCAAGAAGTCAAGAACAAAGCTGGCTGATTGGGAGAGGTGTGGGGTTCCTTTTCGGCAACCCTCATAAAGACACACAGGACTAATGTAGAACCTGGGACTGAGTAATCAATAAGCTAAAGAGCTATTAGCCTAATGTTCTTAATTAAGGAATCTCACACCAGAGTAGAAGCAGCAAAGTGGAAGAGTTCTAACAAAGTGAGAGGCAGGTGTGATCAGAAAAGATAACGTTAGGCAGATTTACAAGAGAAAAGTCAAAGGAAAAAAAGAGGTGTAATACCACCAGCTTGCATGAAAAGACTCCTTACAATACATCACGTTCTGTGAAACACACTCCACATTCATCTTCTTAGATCACCACCAGAAATATTATTAGAACACTAAAGGTTACTCTGCTGGAATTTGAACCTAGATGTATCTGATTCCAGAATATTCCCTAACCCCTATGAAAATTAGAAATGAAATAACGTCTACTAAAAGAACAGATTTGTAAGTGATCTCTTCCTTTATGACTGCCTGCTAACTTCAAGGATTCAGACAATGAGTAGTCAGTTTCCTCAGACTATGTAATCATGCTCATAATATTTGAATAATATTAAAAATCTTGTGTCACCAAGAAAAGTTTACACTTTGTTTAGCCGTGTTCACTTTCAAAAGGCAGAGGCTCACCTAGTGCGTTTATGAAAATTTTCCATGTTTATTATTGTTTACTTAATATTAACACTTAAAAATAAAAATCTGGAAGATGAACCCAAGGTCAACATTTATTCACAGCTGTAGAGGATTCGTAACTGTGGCTAAACAAGATGCCTCCTTACCTTTGGTCCATTTCCTCATATTACAAATCCTTGCCTTCCCAAAGTACAAGTCCCAAAACTCACCTTTTTGACCTCCTCTGCAGCTGGGTGCAGACGATGGAGATGTGGACTGAAAATGAGCAACATGAGAAGGTTGTCACACAGGCCTCCTAGGTTCCAGCTCCTGCAAAGGCAATTTCAGGGTTGGAAGCGTCGGTGCCCAGGTGACGAGTCCCCGTATCCTAGGTGTGTAGCAGCAGTGGCAGCAGATTTTTGCCTAAAGAAGTCCCCCAGCCCATCTGTCCCACTCCTACCCACTTCTGCCAATCTCCTCTCTCTCTGTGGTTTAGCATCCGGCATGGTGGAGTATCTTCCTAGTCTGGCTTTAGCCCTCCAAGAAATTCTCACCTGGTATAATTGTCTGGTTAAATCTAATACACTTGTTTGCTTATTTAGCCAGCATAGAATCTATTGTTTACAGCAAAGAATGCTGACTAACACGCAAACACATCTTCATAGAACTAGCTTTGAAGCACTAGTTATATTGAAGGATACTGGTTTAGTGAAAATATGACTTCTGGACACAACTTGAGAGGGCATTTTATCTTAAGATTTTAAACTCATAAAAAGCTAGAGTTTTAAAAGACTTACACAATTATCCTAGTTTTTACATCCTTTTTGTTATGGACAAAAATAATAAAAATGTAACTCTCAAAGAGGTGAAATGATGGCCAGAAGCACTCGCGCTGATTAAATGCAGAGCAGAAACTAACAGCCAGTTCTCCTGGCTTGAGTTCAGTGTGTTGTTCTCTCCATTCCCCAGAGTTCCTCTGCCTTGCCCAGACACGAGGCAGGATAAGAATCATGTCTCTGCCAGCTCAACTGTGGAATGTCCCATTCCTGAGGTCAAATTGCCCAGTGATGTAGAAATCAGAGTATGTGATTCAAATATGCAGGGATGCTGTTCCCTGCTCCCTTGGTCAAGTTCTCATAAGGACCTCATGAAGTTGCAATAGTAGCAAGCTTATCCTTTCTTAGTTTTCTCTATATTCATTTTAAAAAGAGGAGATGAGGAGAGCATTTAGCTTAGATACAAGTTATATTTATAGAGAGCTACGCACTATTGTCATATATCAGTAGGTCACTACAACCCCAGGGAGATTATGGCACCACCTTTCACCTTGATTGATAGGGAGAATTCTATTCTATATCAGATAGACCACATTGCATTGTGCTTAACAAATGGCTCTGGACTTCTATCAATAATTAATTATGTTCCCTTGAGCATGTTATTACTTAGTCTCTTGTAAGCATTGGTATATTTCCTTGTATACCGAGGCTAAAATATCACTTATCTCATAAAGATATTTATGAGAAACAATTCATATAAAGTGCCATATGTCTTATAAGCACTTTACAAATGCTAGATATACTGTGCAAATATATATTTATAACAGTCACTTACCTTCCTAAGCAGTTCTAATCTCATGTTGTTTTTAGAAAACTCCTGATTCTATGACCTGCTGCCACAGCATTCAGTCAAGTTCAGGCTAGATACAATACAGTGGGCAGTCCCACTTAGAATATATCTAAGCTAGATATATTCTAGCTTAGAATATATCTAGAATATTGTAAATTCTCTACAGCCGCCATATTCCCAAGCAGAAGTTGCACTGCCAACTCTGTACAAAAAAAAAAAAAAAGGTGTGTGTATGGGCAGGGGGGTGCTTAGAAAAGGGGGAAAAAGCAATCAAACATTACTAATAAAAAATAAAACCAAAGCTCTTAGCTCCGTTATACAGAATATGCCACAGTTGGACATAAATATTTGATGTTACAGCAATAGTAAATAGCACTGTACACAGCTGTTTGGCACTATATTAGAACAAGGCCAGAACTGTCTGACCTTTGGTAAAATTCCACTTCCCCCCACCCCTCCACATTTGACATGGCTTGACGATAGTGCTAAATGTGATCTAGTCTTTTTTTTCAGTCTGTAGACTTCGATGTGGAGCCCTGATGACTCTGCCTTCTTACGCCACAGCTTTCTTTTTACCTTGGTCACTAAAGAGAATGTTTTTCTTGACTGAAGAAGAATAGGTCAGAAAGCTTACCAAAGGCAGGTAAATGTCCTTCCTTTACCAGGTAGTAACCTCCCTTAACATGACAGAGAAATCACACTGCAACTTCCACAAGCCTGTGCTACACAATGTGTTCATATCAGGCAGACACATATCTTTTTGTATACAAGTCATAGAAAATAAGATAGCACAGTTTCTATTAGTAAGATACTATATATGAAAATTTGCATCAATAGGAAATGGCTAGTTTAAATCCCATAGGCAATTTATTATCAGTGCCAGATATCAAAAAGTGGTAGTATTAGTGAATTTCAATGTGTTATTCTCCTTCTCCACAACCCTGATCTTTGTATAAATTACAATTCTACTTCCTTCTGATTCATTCTGAGGTTTTTCTTGCATCACTACTTACACAAATGAGTCAATAATTTGGTTTGAAAAGGTCTTTCTTGTTGGCTGAACTTAGGCTTGAATTTACTGTCAACTGTTTTGACCCTTATCATTTTTCTGTGTTATACAATCTATATCTGTGCTGTCCAGTATGGTAGCCACTAGCCACATTTAGCTATTTAGGTTTTCATTTAAATTAATTAAAATAACATAAAATTTAAAATTCAATGCCTCAGTCGCACTAGCCATATTTCAAGTGCTCAGTAGCCACATGTGGCTAGTGGCTAACTTAACTGGACAGTGCAGAAAACAATCCCCTCTGCACAAAAAGTTCTGTTTGACACTGTTCTAGAAAATACAATAGTAAGAACGAAGGACAGTAATAACATTAATTAAAAGTGCTCACTATTTGCTAGGCAATTAAATTTATCATGGCAATTTTGTGGATTGGATACTATTATTATTCTAATTTTAGAATTTGAAGAAGCATGATGGGTAGAATATAATTAATTATAAACAATTTAAATTGTGGATCCTACTATCTTTTAAATACACTTGGTGGGGCTAGATTTTTCCTACTCTTATATGAAAACTTAGATAGTCCATGACTCTTCTGGTCACTAATAAAATTCTACAATGACTTTAAGACACAACATCAATTCAATAATTAGAATTTCTGGTCTCATGTAATTATCGAAGCTCTCAAATTGATTTAAAGTTGAGTCTTCTTCCCTCCCGCAATTTGGGCCCTTAGCAGGCAGGACGCTGTCATGTGATAAGGGAGGCTGGGTTAGCTTCTTTCCTGTTTCTCTGCCTAGCACATCTTTTCCTCCTCTATCAACAGGCTTAAAGATAACACTTTTGCGGTGGTCTGAATGTTTGTGTCTCCTTGAAATTTATATGTTAAAACCTAAGGCCCCACAGGATAGTATTAGAAGGTAGAGATTTTGGGAAGTGATTAGGTCATGAGGGTAGAGCCCTCATGACTAGGATTAGCACCTTTATAAGAGAGACCCTGGAAAGCTCCCTCGCCCCTTCCACCATGTGAAGTTACAGCAAGAAGGCATTCGTTCTGAACCAGGAAGTGGGTTTTCACCAGACGCTGACTGTCAGTGCCATGATCCTGGACTTCCCAGTCTCTGGAACTGTGAGAAATAAATGTTTGTTGTTTATAAGCCACATAGTTCATGGTATTCCGTTATAGCAGCCCGAACCAACTAATATAACTTTCTTTGGTATTTCTGTAGGTTTTCCGGTGATTTCCTCATTGCTGAGGACATCTCTACATTTTCTTTGCCAATCAATGCCCAATACACATCTGTTCTGTGGGATGAGGGGGTGGAATGTAATTTCTTTTTTTTCAGTCCTAAGAATCTGACTGGAATTCCATTTTCTCTACGGAGGCTTGTTTGCCCCTGCAGGTAGATTCATTCACTAGAACAGAGTCAGTAAATATTCTACATTTCATCTTCTTCATACTCATGATTAACCTCTGATCCATGAGAAACATCCATACATCCTTTGCCTTGAACAAACTCCAGGGATTTAGAATAGTAGATAAAATAGCAAGCTCCCCTATTTCTACCTTCGGAGTAGCCAGCCAGCCAGTCATTCGTTCTTTAGATTAATCAGCCTACTCTGTCCTCCAAAGTCCAAGAGAAACAAGTTTCTAAGCCCTCAGAATAGTCATCTTAAAGCTACCATCTTGTAATTGAGGGAGCTGGAACTTACAGTAAAAGTCACACGCAAAAATTCTTTAATCTCTAACTCAGGAATTTTTTTATATCCTCAATGTGGATAAGTAGTCTATAAGCCATTTAATAGAATTTTTGAGTTTCTTTTTTTTCTTAATGTAAACTTCAGTAGTTTTATTATAGTCGCAGAATTGTACAACTATCACCACACTAAATTTTAAAACATTTTATATTCCCCAAAAGAAGTACTATATACATTAACAGTCATTCCCCAATCCTCCCAATTGCCCCAGCCCTAGGCAACAACTAATCTACTTTCTGCCTCTATAGATTTGCTTACTGTATATTGTCATTTGTAACTGGTGTATTTCATGTAATCTAATGTTTTCAAGGTTTATCTGTATTGTAGAATGTTTCCAAAATTTATCACAAATATAAATAACTTCTTTTTTTTAGCAATATTAACATATTTTTAGCTTTTCCAAGAAAAGCCTCTAGGAGTTTTTTCCTTAATATAAAAACACATTTTTTTTTATAGATCTTTAAAATTTACACATTATGTTGGTCTAATTCATGCTAGAGAATGATAAAAATAATTTTAGTAAATACTGTTCATTAAAATTCCTCATATTTTTACTTTATATATTTGCACAAAAGTCATTATTACTTATATGCATTTTAAAGTGCTCTAAAAAATAAATATAGCAATGGTATGCTTTACCATTTTTAAAATGTGATTTAGTTCCTAAATTCAATCATCCTGATATATTTTGAGTCCTATTTTGTGTCTCAGTATTTCACTCCTGACACTCTGTTTGTCCTTGTCAGAGTGTTGCTGTTGTGACTAAGGGGGTTATTTCTGTTCTTGGTGATATCTCTCAGATGGTGTCCAAGAGCAGTCTTGACTGTTTTCATGCCATTTCTTGTTTAGGATAGCATAAATCACAGCTACTTCTAGACATAATTTTATCTAAGTATACGCTATTTTATACTTTTGACACTTTTCCATTTACACTTAAATAAGTTCACAAATATATGTACATTTTTGTATATATTCATGTATACCTAAATATTACAGATTTAACAAAATGTCTTTATAAAAGTATTAACATTTATATAATTAGATGACAAATTACCTATAAACTTCCATACTAAGAGATTTTTAAATTAAGATAGCTGGTGAACAATACAAAACAGTACAAAAGTACTATCTTCTCAAAGATAAATCAATACCCACTGAAATATATAAAACTTACCTGGCTTATAACATCTAGTTCAAGATTGGTACTTTTACTTGCCACATTTTCCTGTTTATTTATTCTTCTATTGGTGTATATCATTAATATCATTGATTCATATTTACAATTGTATTCTTTGATGTTTGCTTAGTTTTCCATTTCTATTTATTGTGATATCAGTTGTACTTCCTACTTTAATGAAGAAATAATAATAATATGTGTTAAGCACTATCTGTGGGCCAGTACAATTTTAAGCATTTTATATATATTTTATCTTTATTCTTCCCACAAGTAGTTTTTATTTCCATTATTTCCATTTCATAGATAAGAAATCTGAGTCACAGAGAGATCGCACGACTTGCCCAAAGTCACAGAATTAAGTATCAGATGACTCTAACTACGAAGCTTCAGCAATTATTTAATAATTAAGATCTACTATACAGACTAATGTTTGAAATATAGAAAGCTGGAAGTCATGCATCTGAGATATTTATTTCTGTATAATATCACACCCAAAAACTTAGCTTATGTCAATGAGTTATCTCATAGTTTCTCTGAGTCGGGAAAGTTGGAATGGCTTAACTGGTGCTTCTGGCTGAGGATCCATCACAGTAGTGCAGTCAAGGTATTTGCTTGGTCTGCAGTCTCAATTGAAGGTTCCACTGGGAGAGAATCCTCTTCTAAGCTCACTCACATGGCAGTTGGCAGTTATCAGATCTATGCTCCTCCATGTGACTGTTGGCTGGCTTATGGTTCTTGCTGAATATTGGCCAAAGAAAATAATTCCTCTTCATTTAAGCCTTCTCATAGGGTTACTCACAACATTGCAACATGTTTCCTCAGAGACAGGGGAAAGCAGAAGAAAGTCCAAGAGAGAAGCTACAGATTTATTGTAACCTAATGTTGGAAGTGACACATACCACTTTCATCGTAATCTTTTTATTAGAAGTCACTAGGTCCAGCCTGCACAAGGGAAGGAGACTACACAAATGAATACCAGGAGAGAAGGATAATTGGGGGCCACCTTAGAGGCAGTCTATCAATCGTGGGACCTCTATTTTGATTTAGACTCTGTAACAAAAGTCATTTTTCATTAAGTCTTCATTAAGTCACATCAAGCACATGATGGTAATAACCTGCTTGACTAAACTATTGGGGCTATTTGAGGGATAAAAGAAATATCATAGATATGAAAATTTAAGAGCTTGATATAAATAAGACTGCTATATTATTGTCTTTCAAAGACAAGGGATTATGACAAACTCATTTCGATTAGGTCATACCTCTTCTCCATTTCTTTCCTAATTATGTCACGCATCCATGCTAAATTATTAATTTTCTTCCATCCATAAATATACAAATAATTAGCCAAAGTGTAAAATGGCCAGATGAAAGAAAGCTAGTATTTATGGAGCATAAGTCATATGTTGATCTCTGTGCCGATATTTGATATACGTGATTTTATTAAATTCTAATGATACTCTCTCAGGGGGTATTCCCTCTATTCTGTCTATAACTTACTGACTCTTAAGGAAGGAGTACAGCTAATGATCAGACAAAGAAGTTCTATTTTTCCTTTCACTTGCCCTCCAAGGCAAATCCATAAGAACGTTTTTCATTTTGCCCCATTTGGAGATGTAGTGATAACGTCATATTAATCATCTTTATTCATTTATTTATTACATTCAGGCAATACCAAAGCCAAAAAAAAGTCCTATAAACATCCATCTATAATTTTCCTAAAATATCCATAGAGAGAAACCTCCTTGTTTAACATGTGACACCACATTGCTTCTGTGCTTGCAATACAGTGAGTGGCTCAGCCTTCCTTATATGTGACTTTGCACGTATTTATGGTCTGGATCTTCAAGTTAGATCAAAATGCTTCAAAAATAGAGATGATATCTTTCATAAAGTATAAAATGCTGTCTTTTCTTCTCATATATACACATATATGTTCACAACATACATACATACATACATACATACCATATATACTCATATGCATACACACACTTAAATCGTTCATTGGATAACTGTCCTCAATATAGTCTGTTTGAGAACCATAGGTTAATCCAAATGATACTGATACAGTTTGCATTTCTACAGGACACCTTATTTTATAATTGCCTTCATAGCTACTTTTACACACCACAAAATATAATAAGATATTTCAACTTATTGTTTGAATAAATGTAACATTACCCACATCAATCCATGTTTAATTCACACAAAAAGGCTCTGCATGACTATTTCTAGTAATCAATATACCTTCAAAGGATGAAAGGAACAGTCAGTCACAAAAATGCCTCTAGTGTTTGGAAGAGGAATTCCAAGAATGTTCAGAGCACTTTGTAGTATAACGGGAGTTAACTACACAACTTCTCAATATAACAAATTTAAAGGTGATTGCACTTGTTAGATTTGCTAGCTTTCAGAAACAGGTCTTTAATAATTTTACATTACATCATAGTTAGCCCTACCCTAGAGGAGTGCTGTTCTTCATGAGAAGGCAAGGAATAAATATGCTCATATTAAACAAATTACAATTTGTGTGTGATTATATGCTGGTTAAAGTAAAATTAATAAAATTACTTAGGTCACATCATACACTTCTGCATTTCCCGTAGTTCCTAGCTAATTTCTAGGTACAAAACAGGTAAATAACATGAATTTAAATTGAATTTTATGCATGCATGAAACTGACTACTGATGAGCTACTCTGGCATTTTCAAATGACACACTAAACGTTGCCATAACAATCAATTAATTTTAAGATAAAAATCACTCCCAAATCAGCTATGTATTTTAATGCTTCTTTTGAACAATTGCTGAGTTTAGAAAAGCATGAGGCAGTGCAATGGAAACAGATTACTGGATAGATCATTTTAAAAATCAGTTCTAGCCTCAGAATTTCATTTAATGGGCCAAGTAGACTTTGTACAGTTGTTTTTCTTTCATATGATCTGAGTTTTTCTATTTAAAATTGAGAGACTTAAAATCATAGCATCTGAGTGCTATCACTGACCTTAGAGACACCTAGTTAAAATACCACATTTTACAGATGAAAAGACTATATCCATCAGAATAGGCTATATCAAGCCATTGCAACAAACAAAGAAACAAACAAATTCTAAATCTAGGAATATAAAACAGCAAGGGTTTATTTCTCACTCCCACAAAGCCTACTCTAGCTTTGAGTGAGTATCTGGGACATTTGCATTAAATAATTTAATAAGGCTCTGATTAATTATGTATCACTTAAACCTCATGTATGTGGGTTTTTTTTTTTTCAGTCTTTCATCCTCAGTTCACATGATCAGTTGTCGAACTGAATATTTACTACATGTCCGAAAGATCTACAAGGTAATTGCTGTACTGTGACATAAAGTGGACCTTACAGAGGATGACAAGGGAAATTTCATGTACTTCAAGTGTTGGTGAAACATTCCAGGCTGCTCAGTCTTATGACACGTGTATGTTAACATGCTGTTATAATTAACTTCATGTGTCAATTTGATTGGGCCACAGGGTGTCCAGAAATTTGGTCAAATAGTATACCGGGTTTGTCTGTGAGGGAATTTTTGGATGCCATTAACATTTGAATCAGTACATTAAGTAAAGCAGATTGCCCCCAGTAATGTGGGTGGCCCTCATTTGATCATTGAAATGTCTAAATACAACAAAAAAACTGAGTAAGAGAGAATGTCTCTTGTCTTACTACTTGAGTTGGAACATTGATTTTTTTCACCCCCTAGCCTTTAAGCTCAGGCTAAAATGTTGCCTCTACTTTGGTCTTGAGCCTGTCAACCACATTTTGGGACTTCACAGCCCTCCATAATCACTTGATAACTTGAATGGACTCTTTATAATCTGTCTCTCTGTCTCTATCTCTCTGTCTCTGTCTCTCTCTCTTTCTCTCTCTTCCCACAAAAAAAAATAATAATCATTTATACACACATATCCTATATTCTATAGTTTCTGGTTTTTTGGAGACTAATAATATAGATTTTGGTACCAAGAGCGGTTCTAAAGGAACAGAATTTTAAGGATGAATTTTCTGAATTAGCTCTGAGGTCTCTAGAATTGGTTCTCTAATCTGATTAAATTTGAAGATTCCATGACTCTATTTCCAATAATAGAGTGAGTAGTGATATTCCATGTCATGATCTAGCACTAGAAATATGCAAAATATCACCACTGGCTATACCTCTTAGAAGAAGAAAGGATCTAGGTGATATTTTTTTGATGTTTTTGAACATTTTTGGCAAACTAACAATATTATGAGATTGGCTGGTTACTTCCAGTACAGCTAGATAAGGTGGGGAAAGAAAAGGATGAACTAAGGAATTCAAATTCCCAGTTAAAGTGCTATATAAATGACCTGAAAGTTTCTTGATATGCTTCAAGCAGACCCTTACCTCCAGCAGTCCAGAGCTGAGAGCGCTGAAAATCAGACAAAAAGTACCATCCTTTACCTTGCTGAATTACAGTTCAAGTTGAACTCCCAGCTTCTCAGAGTATCTACTGTTAAAATGAGAGCATTAATTTTGAGGAAATGGTATTCTGAAAGTTGGAATTAAGCCATGTGAAAAAAAAAAAAAACTGATGAAGCTGGGGACACGGAATCCTTCAATTCTGATATCTTGGCCAGTGAAAGCCTCCTCACTCCCAGAGGGTATGGTCTCTCCACCCCCATTCCAGAGGATTAACCCCGCATTGCCTGAGGAAATTGTGATGGCTTCCCCTGAGGTAGCTGAGCAGGACCCACCCGCATCTTCCCCTTTGCTTCTAGATCTCTAGCTAGGTTTAACTTCAAGCAGGCCTCCAAACATGAGGTGCAAAGTATGGCCCATGTGCTACACTCCAAAAGAACTATTTGAGTTTTCTAATTATATAGACAAGCATCTAGGGGATGTGTGTGGAAATGAATATTAAAAATGTGAGATAATAGGGGAAGGAACATAAAGTTGGATCAGGCTGAATTTGTTGATAGGGGCTCCCAAAGCAGAGATTCTGTATTTAATGTATGAGCGCGCGCGCGCGCGCGCACACACACACACACACACACACACACTCTGTGTTTCTCTGGAGAATCTCAACTAATATATATGTTAAGAAAGAAAACATGGAGAACTGTATGATTATGTGCAGGCTCTTAAATGTCTCCTCCAGGAAGGGACCCATTTAGTTTCTGCATATCTTTGACTAGAGCAATTTACATGGCCACCCTAATTTCTAAATATCCTGGGAGTATATTCCTTCCTATGCTTGAATATGGTCAAGAATGCACCATTACAAATAATAATGACTAGCACAGTAATTCAGTCCACTTATGAATAAGACACTCCTAGTTTCCAGTACAGTTCTTGTCACATTACTCATCTATCCTTCAGGCATATAATAAAGGTCAAAGTCATAACAGAAGCTGTGAGATCAAAAGGAAGCCAAAAAGTAGAAAGATATATACAAATTTGAGATCTTATGAATATTAATTCAATGAACTCTTTATTAAATAATTTAATATATGTAAAAAGCTTAGAATTATCCCTGGTATATCATAACTGCTTAATCAATATTATCAATTACTCTTATCATTGTTACAAAGTACTCCATAGATAGAAATCAGATTATCAGTAACCCTCTTAAAAAGAGTATTTCTCTGAAAATACCAAGAGAACTCATTATAACATTATTGCTATGGTGTGAATCACAAAGATAAAGAAAACATTATAGTGGAGCAGAAATGAAATATCAACGAATGAGATTTTTCCATAAATATTGATTGTGTGTCACCATTGAAAACAAAGCTCCTTGGATTGAGTATGTCTTTCAAAACATTTCAAATTAAATGTAGTACCCTTGAATGTTAAGAACAAATAGCACATTTGCTTTGAACTGAAAGTATACATATAAATTTAAATAAGTACAGCCATACTCTATGTTTCTTTTCAGTCCAGAGAACTCGGAGCAGACCGTCAGTTAAAATCAGCTACGATGAAGAAAGATTTTTACAAGAAGAAACACATAAGATTAATTAAAGTAATATTTTAAAAAAAGATGTTTGGTGCATCTGCTTATGGGGAAAACTTTACAAACTAATTAAATCAGTTTTCCATTATTATGTAAGGTATTACTCATAATAAATCAGAACGAGAGTTTTAAAATATGAATGAACTGGATTGGCTCCCCCAGTCTTGGTTACTTTGTAGCTGTGATGTCTCTTTATTATCTAACTCCCTTAACCTTTTTAAGTTTCAGTGTCTTCATCTTACTTTGTATAAAATCATTCCCATAGTCTAATAACTTCATAAGGTTCTTAGGAAAATTAACCTCAAGTCTCAGCATCCTCTTTTGTGTTATGAAGAAAATAATTTTCATAATAATAACTTTGTTGGTTTATATTCAATGATATCATGAAAGACTAAGTGATAACTTTATGAAATATGTTAAGAACAGTATCTGTTACGTGGAAGAGCCACAGTGTGGTAACAATTATTATTATTAAAGCTGGTCCTGACATTCAGCCTCCATTAAATTATCAAACAGAATATTCATATTTGGCTATCTATTACTGGGTAACAAATCACCCTGAAACATAGTGCTTTAAAATAATGAACATTTTGTTATATCTACCCTATATTTTGTAGGTTGGTAATTTAAGCAGGACTCAAGTGAGTGATTCTTTGGCTCTATAGTGTCAACCGCTCAGTGGTGTTCAGTTCTCAGATGGACTGATCTAGAGGGTCCAAATGGCTGGTCTCATGTTTAGTACCTTGGAGCGGAAGACTGGAAGGCAACACTCAGCTGTGACTGTCACCTGCCGTGCCTCCATGTCATAGGGCCTCTTCAGCATGGTGGTCACCGGGTAACTGGACTTCTTATGTGGCAGTTTAGGGCTTTCAGAGAAAGTCCTCCAAGGGGCAGGAACTGGCATGGTGTTATTTTCACTGCATCCTATTGGTAAAACCAGTCACAAATCAGCCCACTTTTATGTGAGAGGAAAAGAAAATTAATGTCACAGTGGGAGGAATGACCATCTTTAATAGATTATAAGGCACATAATAGATTCTTTGAGTTACAGTGAAAGTGGTATCGTTATCTGTATGGATTATGTGATGTGACATGGGGTTTACTTGAACCAGAGCTTTATGGATATGGAGCTTTACATATGGAGCTTAGCAACACATGTTCCATCTGTGCACTCGCATATTGCTATAGTTACTTTGCTCACATGTAATGTGAAATGCTGTATTTTTCAGTACTGCCACAATACTCATAAAGTTGATATGCTAAAAAAGACATCAGAAAACTTTTTCTATTAAGGGTTAATAGTAAATATTTTAGGCTTTGCCAGCTACATAAAGTTTTTGTCTTATATTCTTTTTTGTTTAACAACTCTTTAAAAGTGAAAAAAACAATCATAGCTTAGTGGGGTATGCAAAAATAAGCTAAGGGCCAGATTTGTACTGTAGCTTATAGTTTGTCGATCCCTAAACAAATGAAGAGCAATACAAATGTAAATGACTCCAATCCTAGACTTTGAAGAGAAATACAAAATAGAAATTCAAATCCCACAAAATCTAGGACATTCAACCTTAAGTCCTTAGAAGAGCATTAGGAGAAATAGAAGAAATATAACTTTTATTAAGAATTTGATCTGTTCCAGGGGGCGTTGGGTTCTCCCAAATTGATTACCCACGACAACCCCAAAAGTGGCTATATTATCCCTTAGTATATAGAGAGAATTAGAATATGAGTTATTCGAAGGCAAGGATCTGGGTTTCACTTGTACTCAAAAATCTAACACAGGGTCCGACATGAAATAGAATTTAAGTGCATGCAGGATGAGCTGAATTAAATGCTACAAAACAGGGCTCAGAGAGTTAAACAAAATCTCAGAAGTCCAAAGTAGAGGTCCTGGAATGCAAGCCAGTTTCTTTCATTTTAACTACTTCATCGAACTCTTTCCCACCATGCTGCCTCTTTAGCATCTTCTAACACCAGCAATCTGGTCCAAAAATTGTTTATTCTAATTTTCGAGAACTTTCGATGTCCATGTTTTACTAATTATAACTCTATCACTGTTCTTAATTATGACAAGCAAGAACAGATTCAGGTTTCGTAGGGCCTAAAGTTTAAATAATTTGAGGTCCTTGAGGAAAAAAAAATGTATAGAATATGATATAAAAAGTTTCAAAATGAATACCTATTTAAAATCATAAAAGAAGTAACAAGAAATTTCACATTTTAAAAATCTGATAAATAACACATGAATCACAATGTCTCTCCCAAACCCATAATGTATTAACTAATTAATGAACTTACGCATCTCTATAATATTTCTTTTTTGAATTAAGTGTGACCAACACTTCTGAAAAAAGTTATATAGAATCAGTCTGAAATTAAAACTTATAGAAGAGTGTTTGAAATGGATTTTTAAAAGGTTTCAAACTGTATCAAGCTTCATAAATGTGTAAATACAACATACTTCGACTTATTGAATAGTTCATAAGAGTTTCTTGGTAAAAGACTTGTTTCTTCAAGATATCTTCACAGCATCGGTGGATATAGGGTGTGACATTGATGTGAAAGTGCCAGACTTTGTCAGGAAAAGATGTGTCAAATATTCTAACTTCAATACACTGGGTTGTAAAAGTCACCCAACTGCACACACAGACTATGTTTGCAGTACTGCTGTATATTTGTGCCCTGAAACACAAAGACTCTGGTAAATTCTGCACTTGCACAATTTCTATTTAGAAAATGCACGCACATACTCAAAAGAATAGTGTTTTTTTAAGTGTATCTTCTGCCTTATTGAACAATTCCTGACAAGAGATAATTTTTGTTTTGATTAGGCATCAATAAGAATCATATCTCTATTTGGAATTCTACATGTCTAACAATTGGAAGAACTTTCTACAGACTTGTTTCTGCCTTTGCACATGTAAGCCTTGTTTCAGTCTATCACCCTTATACTAATGGGGTCTCATGCTGGGGGTATTCCATCACAGTAGAACCTCTAGCACTGCACCTTTGTATCACCACAGTGAATGCTGGGCAAATTCTTGGAAGCCATTCTATAGCATGGTCATTAGCAATAGCAACTGTGAATGAAAAAGACTGAATCCACAAAAATACATCTGAACAGAGCCCAATTAAAAGTAGCCCCATCTCAACTAGATACTAAAAATGTCTGAGGCTCTCTAACACTATTTAAACAAGTGTCACGGAGTAAACTGGAATAGGGGGAAGCAGCGTTTTTAACCTATTACACTTAAAATTCTTACTCTTGCAAATTTTAAAAACACGTAACTATGCAAATATATTACTGCACCCCACCCCCACCCAAGGTCTTGAAAGAAGTTGGTGCAAGTGTGAGACCCTGAAAGCTCAAGCTATATTAACAGCACATTAAGTCCACCCAGAAGAGTAATTCAGAAACTGAGGAACACTGACCAGGACATCTAAAGAGAGTAATTTTTGGCAATATTGGTTCATAGAGCTTTGGAAAATACTGTTTTATAGGGCAAAATAAAACAGAAACTAGGATACTGCTTAGTTTTAGTGATATATTTTTTTAAGTTTACCATGTTTTTCTCTCACCATCGCTTGTATGTTTTCAATAAGTCTGTTTGACAAGAAAGATAGAAGCAAAGCTTCTCATTTGTTAGATAAAAGGGAAGCTTTATATCAGAAGTCACTGAAAAGGCAGGGGTGGGTACTATTTCTTCCCTCCAAATAGGCAGATATGATCAGGCTGTAGCTAACATCTGTAGAGAGACACAAAGAAATGCTAAGAAATAGAATGATTTAGTAAAACTTTCAGTACTGAATTTAAATAGATACTGTTATTAATCACAGCTGTTAGCTTAATAATGCATCAAAACACTTATTATTTTATATATGTTAGTCAAATTAAAAGCATCTATTTACATCCCCATAGTGGTTTTTTACCTAGTCATTTGGAGACAATGTTAAAAATCAGGAAATAAAAAGAATAACCATGCACAGTCATTATTACCTTTCCGCCTCAATGAGTCAACAATACTTTAACAAAAGTCCTGTTCGAAATATTTGTTAAACTCTATACCACTTGCTAGAAAAAAAAATAACTAGACTAAAGCAATTTTTAGTTTGCTAATGTTAAAAATTACCAGGCACACATTTATATAGCTTTATGAAGAACTTGCCTTGCTAATGAAACTGTATTTTTAACTATGGTTAAAATAGCACATTGCTGATTTATAGGGATGTGTAGTTGAAAACCATACTGTCTATTTAGTAAACCTTTTAATCCAGCTTTACTTGGATAATTCGTATAATTCACCAAATATATCCTGAAAGGGTCATTTAAAACATACGACTACTTTCCAAAGTCAGTGTTGGTCTGAAGGTTATTGATAGTTTCTAGGTATTGGTCCCACGTCAGGTTAGTAATCAGTTTGACTGATGAGTTGAACAATGGTTTCACATGGCCATCCATGTCCCCTTTGGAAGTGAAATTACACTTTCACTCATGATTACCCAAACATAGTCAGTGGCCTCATCTAACCACAAGGGGGCCAGAAAGTGAATCCTACCCTAGGTCCACAAGCCAAAGCCAGAAATATTTGGGGAAAGGTTCCAGTG
The DNA here is from genome assembly GCF_014176215.1 of Rousettus aegyptiacus. Taxonomy (NCBI): domain Eukaryota; kingdom Metazoa; phylum Chordata; class Mammalia; order Chiroptera; family Pteropodidae; genus Rousettus; species Rousettus aegyptiacus. The sequence goes on from NW_023416285.1 coordinate 17,429,506, forward strand.
CTTATCTTTCAAGCATCAGTATCTATCACTGGAAAATTCATTGCTGCTAAAAGAGCCAGTAGAACTGCTCTAGAAACATTCCACATGTTGTATTTTCCAAATGCATTGGGTTAAATTTGATTGAATAAAGTTTTGTACCACCTAGTATTGGTAACTAACATAAGTAGTGACCTAGTTAGCATAGGTCAACATAGTCAGAGGCTAAAACTATTAAAGCTAATTCATAATCTTTAACCATTCTTAGTATGAGCAAGGTCATTTATTTGAGTATTATATTCATACAAGCCATTATAATGAGATTTTTCCCAAAAAAATCCTTAATATATTATCTAGCTTAGAGGTCATTATTCACAGCAGCATTTGACATATCCTGGCATGGTAGTAAAGAAATGCCAAATGTCTCTAGTTCATGCTGCAAAGGGCATTGGAATATTCAATTTTACCACAGATAGTTACAAGGAACAGCTTCAGATGGCCATAAATAATATACTGTTTTGACCTATTAAGGGTCTTTCTACCCAAAACTTACCTGAATTTTGCAAAATACCGTATTTTCCTCTCAAGCTTAGATTTTTGCAAATGTATAGAAGTTAATGTAAAGGTGGAAAGAATCCATAAATTATTTTGTAAATAAAAGACAATGTGTTTGTCAGTTACAGTACCTGACTAGATCTTTGTATTTATAGCATAAATTGTAAATCTATGCTATATTATTAACAGTTTGGCATTTAAAACTGTAGAAATTGAAAAACTCAACAGTCAATCTATGCTAAAGTACAAACCATTTCTATTAAGTCTTTTTACAACCAAAAACATTGTTTAAATTGGCATATCACAGAGCCTATCAATTCATATTTAGATAAACACTTTTAAATTATTTTCATGAGTTTATTTTTCTCTGCAGAATTTTCATAAGGGCCTTGTGTAAATGTTCTATACTATCTGATAGGTAGTATGAATCATTTTAGTTTAGTACTTAGCTTGTATTCTTATTTTATTGATATGTTATAATATATGCCTTTGCATAACATGATCTCATGATTTAAACAGCACAACTGGTTCTATTTCTTGGCTGGAGATCAATTAAATAACTACCGATGCAAGCAGTTATTACCTGCTTAAAAGTAAATCTGCGGTTTCTTTATTTAAACTGCTGAGTTTTAATGTCCATCAAAAAAGTCTGTTATTGCAATGAATAATTTAGCCATTTCAGTCTACTACACATTTTAACACTACAAGCTTGCATTTAAGTTTTCAAAATATGCCTAAAGGACAATATTTATGCATAGTTATATTTACTATTTGAAATGAAATATGCTTAAGAGACAATCCTTCCTTATAGTTATTCAGCAAAATAAGACTAAAGAATCAAATTTACCAAAAGCAGTTGGAGAAATGATTGATTGAAAGGTTTCAAAAGCATATCTACACATATGTAAATGGAAATAAAGGACTCTTTTAGAAAGATGAAAGGTCAATGGATTTGAAGGTGTAGGGGTGTCATTTCCTCTGTTTGTCCCTTGGTGGAGTTCTTGAGTCACTTTCTCCCTTCCCGTCAAACGGCTTTATATATATATATTTTTTTCCACAAGTGGCCATCCTGTTTACTGTATTTAACCTTTTTTTTTGTAGTATTATTGTGAATACAGAATCTATAATAAATTAAAGCCCCCTCCTCGAGATCATATCTCCGGCAGCTACTTCTTTGCATTTTTACCCATAAACTTTTGTTACTTCTCTTCCTGTTCTTTTCTTGAGGCTTTAACTGCATCATAGACCCTGAATGCTATTTTTTCAGCTCAGTCACTGAAATTTCTTAACTGCAAAGCAGTTTAGGCAAGCGAGGTTAGTAGGTAAATTTAAAAACAAAAACAAACAAACAAAAAAACCTATCGAACTTGTAAATTAGGGTAGGTTATTCGTATAGAAAAGCTATCGTTCGTCAAGGTTTTGTTAAATGTCTGTTAGAATTAGATGGTATCTCTGTAATCAACTTCATTTTTTATATGTTGGTTTCAAAGTGACATTTCTTTTTATTGTCCTTTAAAAAACGAAAAACAAATCCTCAACATTTCAACATTCCCTCAAACATTTTGCTTCGTACAAAAGGTGACATCCCATCACCCTGATAAACACAGGTTTTAGGACACTGATCTCGTTTTCTCCAGTTCTGGCCGCCAAAGCAGCAGCACCAACAGCGGGCTCTTTAATTTATTGCAGCCGGTTACACTTTCGATCCCATTCCTTTCTGAACCCTTTCCTCTCAGGTTGAGAAGATAAATGCAGCCTCGGGTCTGAAAAGCCGGGCGGGGTTTGCGGGTGGGAGTGAAGCCGGATATCACATTCCCTGGGTGAGGTCTGGTACCGCGGGGGGATGGATGGTGGGGGTGGATTAAGTCCCCTGGTTCCATTTAATAAAATTGCTGAGCACTTGTGACTCTGGCTCTAAGACTGCGGAAATGGGGCGGGGGTGGGGGAAACGCTTCTCGCCTTCATTCATCCTCCGCGCTGGCGGGAGGCTGGAGTTGGAGTGTCATTCTCTAGACAGGGGGCGGAAGAGGATTGGGAGCTCCGGCCGCCGCAAGGGCGCCCCGAGGTCTCCTCTTACCTCGCCCACACCCCCGCCCCTCTCATTCCGTACCCTTTCCCAAGAATCGCGCCGCCAGGCAAAGCCGCTGCTGTTTCTTGGCTGCTCTGGCGGAAAGGTCGGAGCCGAGGACCGATGGGGGAGGGAGGAAAGCCAGGAGGCTTCATGGCCCTGGCAGTCAGACCGCGCTGTTCTCCATGCCGCACACGTCGGACCCATTTCCCACGCTGGCTTGGCGCGGCGACGGAGTTGGTAGGGATGAGAATAGGGAGGGCGGGCTGGAGACTACCTCTCGCTCGCAATGAGAAAACCACTCCACTGTGAAGGACGCGCTGCATCCCCGGTCATCTGGGAAGAAATTTTGCTGTGCGCTGGGGGGAAAGCTGCCCACTCCTTCGCCCCTAGCAAGTGTGCGCCTGGAGGGAGCTCGCTGGGGGCGGGGAGCGAATGTTTAAAGATGCGGAGGGGCTTGTTCAAGTTTATGGTGCGGTGCGGGAAGAGTAAGTGCACAACGTCTCTTCCCACGCGGCTGCCTGAAGTTTACAAAATTTTAGTAAAGGCGGCGAGAGGAGCGAGTGCATTGCACCATATTGCCGCGCGTCGGAATGCACGGGCGCAAGGCCGCGGAGTAGAGAAGCCTTCCTTCTTTCTCCCTGGATCCTGGAAAAGGGGGACCAGGTGTCGAAGGTTGTGGCGTTCTGATAAACCAGAGTTTGCCAAATATAACGGGGATTTGGCGTTCCTGCCACTTAGCCGGCCGCGAAGACGCTGCGGCGCCCGCCCCCGCCCCCCGGCTCCAGACTGCGGCGGTGCGCACTGAGTCTGCGCGCGGGGCTTTTCTCGCTGATGCTGCAGATATAGTGCTGAGAGGCTCGGGTGGCGGCGGCGGCGGCGGCCGGGGCGGGGGGCGGACGGCGGGGCGATCAGGGTGGTGTTGGGATGGGGTGCGGTAGTAAGTCCGGGTTCCTAGCCTGGCCAGGGAGGAGGAGCCGCTACCCCCCGAGTGCTGCTGCTTTAGCAGACTGGAAAATACGCGCCAGCACCCTGTCACATACCACACACACTTCCACCTCCGCGCCGTTGCGATCCCGCATAGGGAGAGCTTGGAAATCTCTGCCGCCTCTCTCGCCGTTCCCGCTGGCTGCGCCCGCGCAAACAACGGCGCGCTACATCTGTTCGTAGACTTTACTGGTGTTTGTCTTGTTTAAATCATTCTGCCTCTTCACACAGGTCTCGTAAAGACAGTATCCACTCAACGAATTTCTTTTTTTCTCATTTTCGCTTTAAATTTTCCTTTAAGGGGAGGTCCTTCAATGCCTACGGATTGATCAGACGAGCTGAGAACCAGCCAAATCCCAGCAGCAGCCCCTTTTCTGTTTTAAGGTGGTAAAAATTCTCCCCAAATATCTCCCGTCCGCTTCGACCCCCTTAATCCTCCCGGGGCTCCTTCGTTTAGCCGCCGCCGAAATAAATTAAGAGTAAATAAATGGCTGCAGTTCAGATAACACAACCAGAACTGAAATCTGATGGGGCCGACAACGGTGTCCGTGATTGAAAACTGGGGGAGCTTTATGTGAGGAAATGCTGTGTACGATCAAGTGGCACGAAGTCAAAAGAAGGAAAGAAAAGGACCTAGGAACACTTCGGTACACAAAGTTGCCATTAAAGTTTATTTCCCTTTTATCCAGATAGGTGACGCTACACTTTGCCAGTTACTAAAGGCTGCAGGTTTTTTGCTCAGAAAATAATACCGAGGTTTCCAACATGTGTTTATTCCCCAGGCACGCGCGCACACACACGGTCTATCCCCGCAAGCAAGCACGTTGACAGGACTGCCAAGCATTTAAACAAAGACAGCACTCCCCGCCTCAGCCTCAGTCCTCCAAAGTCTACGCTCCCCCCAAAAAGGATCCCTCTCCCGCTCTCTGGAGTTTGATGTTCTTTCTTAACCACTGCAACCTATCATGGTTTCTCAAACACCAGCGTGGCTCCCAGGGCCCACGCGTTTCCCTAAGCCATCGGTAACTGTGCCCTAACCAAGACACTAAATAGTAAACCCGAGACACTTGGCGGGGTGGGGAACATCCTCTGAGAAAGGAGAGAATGGGAAAGGAAAACGTTTCCTGACACCCGCTTCAGCACTTTCACACACGCACTCGGCATTAGAGGAGGAATTTTACCTGCCAGAGGGAAGGAAAGCAAGACCCCCTTCTTCCTGCCACCCCCGCCCCCCAGAAGGCAGTGGCTACACTTGCCGGGGAGGAGGCGGGGCAGGCTTTGGCTTAAGAGAGACTGTCTGGGACTCTGCACACTCGGAGCGGCCCCCGAAGCTGAGCTGGGCTTTCCGGAGCGCGGCGGCTGACTAGCACGCCCTCCTGTCTCCCTCCCCGCGACATCCCTCCCTCCCTCTCTGCTAGTGTGTAGTTTCCGCGCCTCCGCTGCTATCGCCGCCGCAGCAGCAGCAGCAGCAGCAGCGTCAGGGACAAGCTTGAGCCGCGAGCGAGCCAGAGAGCTCCCAGAAGCAACCACCACTTTGGGCAAAACTTGCCGGTTTCCGACTCCCAGCTAGTAAGCAGGAGCTTCCCACTTGCCATTCGGTGTCTAAGAGCTGCGGCAGCCCAAGGGGCGGCGGGAGCGCCCACACCAGACTCTCCCAGACGCGAAAGGGGACGAGACAACTGCGGAATTCACCCGCCGTGCCAGGGCACTTCCGAGGCAACAACTGACTGGCACTTTTTCTCCCCTTGGCAAACTGGTTTTTGTTTTTTTTTTTTTGTTTTTTTTAAAGATACTTGGCAGCTGTCTCTGACTCCACCTCCCCCTCCATTCTCCTCCCCAATGCCTTTGGCTTTCCTTGGGAAATCCGGACAGAATTGGGCATCTTTGTTAATTGCCTTTGGGGGAACCCGGCCGGTGGCTTTCGACCGGACAACGTCGCCTGCGCATAGAGCCTGGTTTGCTCACCTTTGAACTGCAAAGGGATCAAGTTCTGCTCGAGTTACCTGCATTGGGACTGGGAGAAGGAAAGGGAGCGTGCAGGAGAGAGAGTGGAAGAAGGGGAAAGGGGAAAGGAGAGGAGGGAGGAGAAGGAGGAGGGAGCAGGAGAGGGAGGGAGGGGAGGGATCGAAAGAGAGCGGAGAGAGAGGCTGCAATCTCCTCCCTGAATCGCGCACAGCGCTGCAGATCCCAGTGCTCCGACATGCGGGCCAAATGCAGGTGAGGAAAGGCACGGACTCTGCGGCTGAGAACCCAAACTTGGGCACCGCGCGGGGCGCACGGCTCAGCCTTCGCCCCCGCCGGCGAATTGCTGCTGCGGTTTCAGGCGGCGGCTTCGTGACTAATGACCTTGCGCAGAGTTGTTAAGAAAAAAAAAGAAAAGCGAGCTCTCGGGGGTGAAAAGGGACTGACTCTTTGGGCGCCTCTGAAGATGGCTCGGGCTGCTTTTTCGCGCGCGGGGGGAACCCGGACTCGGACCGCTCTGTAACGCGAGTGGTCTCCGCTGCACTGTGCCAGAAGCGACCTGAGGGTGATTTTTCTTTCCGATCTGTTGACTGGCTCCCCCGCTGCCTGAGCGGAGTCGGAGTTGAGACTGGCTTGTTGCTGACCCTAGTGCCTCGTGCAGGAAGCGACTCACGTTTGTCTGGGCAGCCGGAGCAGAAGCTGGGTCTGGAGTGAGTGGCTGAAACGTGAATTGGATTCAACTCGAGTAGCAGCAGCAAAGACGAGCAGGGTTGGCAGGCGGGGGAGGCTGCAGGCTCGCTCCCCGCCGCTTCCCGGCTTCACTGCCCGCCTGCCGGAGCGGTACCGGCCCCTTCCGACAGAGCTGGGACGGGAGCCCGGGATCCTCCGCCCGCTGCGGGGATGACTCCGGGGGGGCGCCGAGCCCGCGGCGCGCAGTGTCCCGTGAACTGTGAGTACTGCGACTGAACGGCGGCCGGCGAGCGGGCGATTAGCACCCATTGCATGAATTATGAAACAATAACTTTCGGAAGAAGCAAGAGGAAAAAAAGAAGGATCTATCGCTGGTTCTCCCTGGCCGACTCTGCACGCTGCTCTTGCCCCCTCCCTCCTCTCCCTCCCGCTTCTCCCTTTCCCGGAGAGGGGAGAGGGCTGGGAGGTGGGCTAGCGGCCGACCCCAGAGGAGGGTGGCGCGAAGGGGGCTGTGATCAGAAGGAGCAGTAGCAGCAGCAGCAGGAGAAGATGCTGAGGATGCGGACCACGGGGTGGGCGCGCGGCTGGTGCCTGGGCTGCTGTCTCCTCTTGCCGCTTTCGCTCAGCCTGGCGGCCGCCAAACAACTCCTCCGATACCGACTGGCGGAGGAGGGCCCAGCAGACGTCCGCATCGGCAACGTCGCCTCGGACCTAGGCATCGTGACCGGCTCGGGCGAGGTGACTTTCAGCCTCGAGTCAGGCTCGGAGTACCTGAAGATCGACAACCTCACGGGAGAGCTGAGCACGAGCGAGCGGCGCATCGACCGCGAGAAGCTGCCCCAGTGTCAGATGATCTTCGACGAAAACGAGTGCTTCCTGGACTTCGAGGTGTCGGTGATCGGGCCCTCGCAGAGCTGGGTGGACCTGTTCGAGGGTCGGGTCATCGTGCTCGACATCAACGACAACACGCCCACCTTCCCGTCGCCGGTGCTGACCCTCACGGTGGAGGAGAACCGGCCCGTGGGCACTCTGTACCTGCTGCCCACCGCTACCGACCGTGACTTCGGCCGCAACGGCATCGAGCGCTACGAGCTGCTCCAGGAGCCCGGGGGCGGCGGCGGCGGCGGCGAGGGCCGGCGCGCCGGGCCTGCCGACAGCGCCCCCTACCCCGGGGGCGGCGGGAACGGCGCGAGCGGCGGCGGCGGCGGCGGCCCCGGAGGCTCCAAGCGGCGGCTGGACGCGCCAGAGGGCGGCGGCGGGACTAACCCCAGCGGCCGCAGCAGCGTGTTCGAACTGCAGGTGGCCGACACCCCGGATGGCGAGAAGCAGCCGCAGCTGATCGTGAAGGGGGCGCTGGACCGCGAGCAGCGCGACTCCTACGAGCTGACCCTGCGGGTGCGCGACGGTGGCGACCCGCCTCGCTCCTCTCAGGCCATCCTCCGGGTGCTCATCACCGACGTGAACGACAACAGCCCCCGCTTCGAGAAGAGCGTGTACGAGGCTGACCTGGCCGAGAACAGCGCCCCCGGGACCCCCATTCTGCAACTGCGTGCCGCCGACCTGGACGTGGGGGTCAACGGGCAGATCGAGTACGTGTTCGGGGCGGCTACCGAGTCCGTGCGGCGGCTGCTGCGCCTCGACGAGACGTCGGGCTGGCTTAGTGTCCTGCACCGTATAGATCGCGAGGAAGTGAACCAGCTGCGCTTCACAGTCATGGCCCGCGACCGTGGGCAGCCCCCCAAGACCGACAAAGCCACTGTGGTCCTCAACATCAAGGACGAGAACGACAACGTGCCGTCCATTGAAATCCGCAAGATTGGGCGTATCCCACTCAAGGATGGGGTGGCCAGCGTGGCCGAGGACGTTTTGGTCGACACCCCTATCGCCCTGGTACAAGTGTCCGACCGAGACCAAGGTGAGAATGGGGTGGTCACCTGCACCGTGGTGGGAGACGTGCCCTTCCAGCTTAAGCCGGCGAGCGACACAGAGGGCGATCAGAACAAGAAAAAGTACTTTCTGCATACCTCGGCCCCTTTGGACTATGAGACCACCCGGGAGTTTAACGTGGTTATAGTAGCGGTGGATTCGGGCAGCCCCAGCCTTTCCAGCAACAACTCCCTGATTGTCAAGGTGGGAGATACCAACGACAATCCGCCCGTCTTCGGACAGTCGGTGGTGGAGGTTTACTTTCCCGAGAACAACATTCCGGGCGAGAGGGTGGCCACAGTGCTGGCAACAGACGCTGACAGCGGGAAAAATGCGGAGATCGCCTACTCGCTGGAATCTTCCATGATGGGGATTTTTGCCATCGATCCGGATTCTGGGGATATCCTTGTCAATACGGTGCTGGACCGCGAACAGAATGACAGGTACGAGTTTAAAGTTAACGCCAAAGATAAGGGCATCCCGGTGCTGCAGGGCAGCACTACCGTGATTGTGCAGGTGGCTGACAAGAATGACAATGACCCTAAGTTTATGCAGGACGTCTTTACCTTTTATGTGAAAGAGAACTTGCAGCCCAACAGCCCTGTGGGGATGGTCACGGTGATGGATGCTGACAAGGGGCGCAATGCAGAGATGAGCCTGTACATAGAGGAGAACAGTAACATTTTTTCCATTGAAAATGACACGGGGACCATTTACTCCACAATGTCTTTTGACCGGGAACATCAGACCACATATACATTCAGAGTCAAGGCTGTGGATGGGGGAGACCCTCCCAGATCCGCCACAGCCACAGTCTCTCTCTTTGTTATGGATGAAAATGACAATGCTCCCACAGTTACCCTTCCCAGAAACATTTCCTACACTTTACTGCCACCTTCAAGTAATGTCAGGACAGTAGTAGCTACAGTGCTGGCAACAGACAGTGATGATGGCATCAATGCAGACCTTAACTACAGCATTGTGGGAGGGAATCCCTTCAAGCTGTTTGAGATTGATTCCACCAGTGGTGTGGTTTCCTTAGTGGGAAAACTCACCCAAAAGCATTATGGCTTGCACAGGTTGGTGGTGCAAGTGAATGACAGTGGACAGCCTTCCCAGTCCACCACGACTCTGGTGCATGTGTTTGTCAATGAAAGTGTTTCTAATGCAACTGTGATCGACTCTCAAATAGCCAGAAGTTTGCACACTCCACTTACCCAGGATATAGCCGGTGACCCAAGCTACGAAATTAGCAAACAGAGACTCAGCATTGTCATTGGGGTGGTTGCTGGAATTATGACAGTGATTCTAATCATCTTAATTGTAGTGATGGCAAGGTACTGCCGGTCCAAAAATAAAAATGGCTATGAAGCTGGCAAAAAAGACCACGAAGACTTTTTTACACCCCAACAGCATGACAAATCTAAAAAGCCTAAAAAAGACAAGAAAAACAAAAAATCTAAACAACCTCTCTACAGCAGCATTGTCACTGTAGAAGCTTCTAAACCAAATGGACAAAGGTATGATAGTGTCAATGAGAAGCTGTCAGACAGCCCCAGCATGGGCCGATACCGATCAGTTAATGGTGGGCCTGGCAGTCCTGACCTAGCCAGGCATTACAAATCCAGTTCCCCATTGCCTACTGTCCAGCTTCACCCCCAATCACCAACTGCAGGAAAGAAACACCAGGCGGTACAAGATCTACCACCAGCCAACACATTTGTGGGAGCAGGAGACAACATTTCAATTGGATCAGATCACTGCTCTGAGTACAGCTGTCAAACCAATAACAAGTACAGCAAACAGGTAAGATGCATCCCAATATATTTAAATATTGCAGACAGGGCTAATAACTCTGAGAGAGTATCTTTTGCAAAATTTGATCTTTTCTTTTTTAAAGCTATCATTTAAAAATTCAAAGCAGGAATTTCATGTTAATTCATACACCATTAATTTGGTAGAGGCCATCTGTGCAAGGTATACCACTGTATTTTTCAAGTTACCAATGTTTGCTAAACTACTAAAGAAAATATTCAAAGTAGGCAATGTTTTGTATTTCTCTTTGCATTTGACAACCTTGATTCATCCTACATTTTCTGTTTCCAGAATAAATATGTATATATTTTCCTTTGTGGCTACTATGTGGATAATTACATCTAGAGAGAAAATTTCTAAAATTGCTACTAGTGTCTATACAACTTGGGCACTATGAAAGTTTTAGCTGTGTTACATGTTATGCAGGATTTTACAGATACATGGATTCTGACTCATGCAAATGTATCAAGTCTGAGATACTGAAACACTGACTACGTTGACAAAAATGCTATTTTAAAAATATTTAATGGTCTGCAAATGTAATACAAAACCACATTTTTGATACTTCGATATCTATAACAATTATACTTTTATGAGGTTATACAATCAGCGTTTGCATTCTTCGTGTTTGGTATGAAAAGTTTGTGAGCAAAAGTATATTGTATGAACCACTTATTATTTTAGCCAAGCACCAAAAATGTTCATGTTTGATGCACTATGTGCAAGAATATTTTGGTATGCATCATGATATACTGAGCCTATAAAGAGTACATGGAATATTTGGCACAGTTGTTTCTCAGTGAATGTGAAAGCGGTAAAAAAAAAAAAAAGAGTATACTTTGAGGTTAACTTCAGAAAATATAAAATTTATTTTTGAAAATTTTGCTTGTGTGATATGTGTCATACTCATAAAGTTTACTTTTTACATCCACCAGAGTTTAACACACAGCAAATAGAACCTGTTGGAAACTGCTGTGTTCAATGCTCTAGCAACTCCGCTAATAAATCTGCTAATAAAGCACTTATTTCTCAACTCTAGAACTCATCACAAGAGACATATTTGTGACTGTCAGATAATATTTAGTACTAGTTTTTCTATTAACTGAGTTTTTTTATGTGGAATGTGTGATCTGAGATGAATTGAGGCAAAGGAAAAAGTTATTTTATTGCCTCATTAAAGATGTTATTGATGGACACATTAAAGATATTAGAGAAAAAAGATTACTTCATTATTGCTTTCATAATTTTAAAAATTAGTTTCCTAAAGAAATATTTTCTCTATATAGTACTATACTGTAACTACTTGGATAAGGTGAAACAGTCTGAGTATGTTTTTATATCCAATAATCAAAGCAATCCAAGAAAACACAGATTTGAACTATATTGCATTGAATGGCTTTTGAAAATATTTATTTATTTTAAAAAGAAATGTGTCAAGTGAAAAGTTTTTACCTGTTGTGTCATCACTTTTCCTGGAATTAGAAGCAGATTTTGTTTTGTTTTTGTTGCTTTTATCAGTTTTGTAAACAAGGATAATTCCAGTTAAAATAATAGCACTTTTGTAAGATTACTTGTAAATACCCACAAATAAATTGAGATCTGTAGAAATTTCGCTACAAAATGGTAATTTGTAGTGCAAAAGCCTGTGAAGAGATCTTTCTGCACAACATTTACCTCTCAGCTTTTGTCCTAATTAGATTTTTTGTCTTGTGGCTGAATGGTATTTTCATTCTAAATTGTGGAATCTTAAACTTTCGAGTAGACATATCAGTGGCAGATTTATAAGATTTTTTATGTAACTACCTCATATGTTCTGTGCTATCACTTAAGCTTTGTTTGACTCATCAAATGGGATTAGCTCTATATTATTGAATATTTAAAGCAGTCAGTATCGAGACTATTGTGGCATCCTGTTTAAAAGGCAATGTAATATGCTTATAAATAAACTAATGTACGGTGTTAGTCTCTTAGCTGAGCAAAGACGTCCACATACCGTGTAAAGCCATCGGAATAAATCATACAGTTTGTCAAAAGTGACTTTGGAAAACTTGTATGTTGTGAGGTATTTGACAGATGTATAAAGTTTTAACCACAATAAATTCCTGCTCTAAAATGAAATGAAGGTGAATAGAGTGCATTCCCATTAATGTAATTAGTAATAGTAATTGATACGCTTCATCTCAATATTGCTGTCAGGGGACAAGGGATCCATTTACAAAGTTACATTCTGTTTAGACATCTCACATGATAAAACAGGATCTTTTTTTGTTTTGATTTTTGTTTGTACCATAAGTAGATGATTTTCTATTCTTACTTAAAAAAGATATTACCTTTAGTCCTTACATCCTGCCAAAATGTATTTTGTTTGATTACACCTGAAGTAAAATAAAATTTAAAAAATTAATTCAGGGGTTTGTTATAATTTCCCCCCTTTGATACTGAACTTAGCTAAGGAAAACCTTGAGGGTTGCCATCTTTTAATTCCTTTCATAGGAGTTAATTAAAAATCTGAAACTTCATCTAACATAAAGTCTTCATTTTATTTATATTTTCCTGAGTTGCCTTATCACAGTTCTTTACTTGTGATATAAAGGAAGTGATGTTCATTACTGTGTTCTTACCTTCATGAAGATTAGACATTTTGAAGTGTTACTCCTAAATCTTCTTAGTAGCTACATTATAATAAGTTAAACAGCTTTGTAGGAATAAAAGTTTGGAAATAATACCCCCACTCCCAATTTTTGGTTTGTTTTCAGAGCTCTAGAGATATTCAAAGAAGTCTATAGTTATTCCTGGGCAGAAGCTAGATGTGTGTTGCAGAGTTGCTGGAATTGTTGCTAAAATTCACATGTCAGGGAAACTGATCTTGTAGCCCAGATGTTCATGGTTTAGACCTTTGCCCTTGAAGCCCTTGGTCTCAACTATGTGTCTAGTTGAGCAAACTGTAGCTCATTGACAGCATTATGGAGATTAAGTGTCTACCTTTTCTTTCGTTCTTCCCTTGCTTATTAAAACTGGCCTTGGTGATTATTAAAGTTTTATGACCTGTAAGTACAACTGTGTTTTTAATTTGTAAAATAAAAGCAGAAGCATTGTTTTTTAATTGATATTGAAATCTTCAATGTTTTCCTGTTTGTAGTTTTTCCATTTTTTTAATAACATAATTCCACAATATTAGTAGACGATATAAAAGTATACTTAGCACTTTGCTTATTATGTTTAAGTCCTGTTGAGCTTACCCTGACTGTGTTGTTATTTAGATAATGCACTGGCAAGTAAAAATTTTATTGTATTTAGTAAATGGAAAGTAAGGTACTTTGTTTTTGACAGGAGTATAGAAGATACAACTTGGATAAACATTAATTTAAAAATCTATTTGTAGCTGATCCTAAAATACTCAAGAAAAATTCATATTATCTCCAGTGACAGTTTTCCTTTCATATGGAACTGCTGAATGTAGTCCGAATAATAATATGTCTTTAACTGATCAAATTGTGCTTGATATTCATTGTATACTTAGTAAAAATATGGCACTGATTTTTTTAATTACTTCAATTTGGGAAGCAAATGGATGACGTGATCTATTTGCCATCATCTATTAGAGTTCCTAAGCGCTGAGAAAACTAAATATCAATTCGTGTATGTATATTACACCCTGTATATTATAGTGGAAACACATCTGTAAGATTATGCCAACCACCGCTTCCAGCTCTAATTCTGTAAGCATAATTTCTAAAGAATGGATTCTCCTGTCTGTAACCAAGGGCACTTTCAGGATCTACAGCAAATCCACATTATGGTGGGATTTCTATTACTTCTGGCTTAATATCATAGGCAAGAAACTAGTGACTGATGAAAGTTAGGCTCCATTGTTAGTCGAGAGGTATCTATTACCTGAATCTCCATATAGAACAAGGAAAGAGTAATCCACTGATTTGATCTTCAGTATATACGCACATTTTTATGGAAGTCCAGGTATGACAATTTGAACCTTGTCCCAAACTTATCGTGAGTCAATTAATGACTTAGACATAAGACCACAAAGTCAATTTAAAGATTTTAAGTAGATCATGCAGCTGGAGGAATATAGCCAAATCATTCTTTCTTGTTATCTTCCTTTCTTTGAGTAATTATATATTTCATATATGGAATAGTGTGCACATGGTATATATTGAAATCTTTCTCTCTCTCTCTCTCTCTCTCTCTCTCTCTCTCTCTCTCTCCCCTCTTTCTCACTGTCTCTCTCCATCCCCATCCACCCACACAAACACATGTATTTATGTAAACCAACTGTGGTCCCATTGGACTTTATTTTGCTGTGGTTTTCATACATTGACATGTGGGAAATATTTGAACTTTAAGAACATACAAAATTGAAATAAAATATATAAGCCAGTGCTTAATGTCTGTATTTAAATCGTTATAGTCATCATATTTTAGAATTAAAAGACATCAACCAAACCGTCCCCTCATAGAAGTATATAGTATAGAAGAGGGAACTAAGGCCTCATGAAAAAGTAATTCGACCCAAGATTACAAGATTATCAGGGATATAAAGTGGACTAGAGTCCAAGTTATGGAATGCAGAGTCCAGTGTTCTTTTTTATTGTCTTTTTTTACTTCTAGAGGAAAAAATGAAATTTCTATAACTTTCAATGTATATATTACAATAGTGACAGAAATCTGTTGAGATTTATTGATCTATGTGTAACTAACTATATATTCAGCTACATAGATTAACATTTCTACAATAAAATACAATGCTGCTTTACTTGAGGCTCTAGTTTTTCCTGTAAAATGATCAGGAAAATTGTAATTTAAATTTTGTAGATTTCGAAGAGAAATGAATATTACTTCCCCCCTTATGTAAGATAGCAATTGCTGCCATACATTAAAATAACTTAACCTAGTTTAGAACATATATTCAACAAGTTAACTGTAAGAATTTTTAATTTTAGCAGAACAGTGACAATAGACTAAGTACCTTTTCAGCATTTAGTATGATCTTGATAAAAACTTGTTTTTCATGGAAATTAATAATAGCTTTCTAACATTATGTATGAAACTTTCTTTGCATTCTAACTGGGATAATTTTTGTTTCTTTCCATCGATATTGATGATTCCCTTTGGCTTCTATGCCCCTTTACATTTTGCCAACGTCACCCATGCCCTTTATTGTAGTACCATTCATAATGCACAACTGTGAACTAATTTTTCCTCTAAATTTGTTTTCTAGCAAATTTTTCGAAGACTGCGACATTTTGTTATTTTTTAATTGGGTTGCTTCCTTGTTAGGCAGTTAACACATCTAGTGTATTAGATTCTAAATTTATGTAGTAAGTCATAAATGATTAAATGTATTAATTTCAAAGTGAAATCTGAGCTATTTTTAAAACTAAATGTAATATGACATAACCATTGCTTTGCCATAGCCATCGATGCCATCAGACATTTTAACATCAAATTTTTTTTTCCCCTGGGAGAGGATTGGTGGTAGAAGTTATGTAGGAAATTTAGTATAATTATTTAGAGCTTTATATTTAAGCTGTGTGTAACCAATTTCTGACTATAGCAAGGCTTCTCATTCATTCATTTACTATGACTCTATAGAAGTAGTAAGATATATATATGTGTGTATATATATATAAATATATAAATACACACACACACACACACACACATGCATATAATCTTGAGTCAGCTTTGCTTTTCTTTCTTATTTATTCTAAAAGCCCTTAGAATCTTTTCTAAAGCAGGAACTCTGTTTCGGAACATTACACAGTGCTTTATTTAGCATTAGTGTTGTGGGAGAAATCACATTCCAAGAAGAATTGAGCTGAAACCACTAAAACTAATCTTAATTATCACTTCTGGTGAATTAATGTTTTAAAGGCGGAATAAAGCTTTATTTTCAGGAATTTAGTGATGTTTGTATTGAACTCCAATGCTGTGTACAAACAACAACAACAAAAAACTGTCAAAGCTTCCAAGTAGGGTTCATCTGACAAATTAATCCCCCCTCCAAGCATATTTATTATTTACAAATATATAATTTGCAAATAAAAATTCTCTGCTTTTAAACCTCTACCACAGCATTTCGATTGGGCATAAGATGCTGGGGAAATTTTCTTCATTGCATTTTTTTTTTTTTATCTGCATAAATCTTTATTTTCCTTCTTTCAGATGCGTCTACATCCATACATTACTGTGTTTGGCTGAATTCCACTCTAATATGATGCTCCATTATGCACCATACTCTGATGACCTTGCTACTCCGAAACCTGCTGGAGCCTGCCCTTGGCCGTGGGGTATCAGCCAATCACTGCTTCTTCCACTTGTTGTGCATTTAATTTTAAAGTTTTATTCTCCCCTCCCATTTAAGAAAAAATAGTATTAAAATAAATAAACATAAAATAAACAGTGTTAATAAAGAAATGTGCTGCTAATGGATGTCTAAGTCACCAGGGATTCCATTCTCAAAGAAGTAGTTAGCAGAACTTAATTGTGCAGTCTTTTAAAAAATCCAAAAGCATATTTCAACAATAAATTTTAAGACTCTGGCTTTGTGTGAACCAAAGAAAATTAAGTCTATTAAGTCTTTGTCTATAGTACATTAAATACCGACTTTCAATAAAATCTTAAATTGATCAATACTTTTAAAGTGTTATGTAGTAGCAGCCATTTCCGGGCCAGTGAGATAGTTCTGTTATGGTAAAGAATAGTGTCTCTTGCTCATCCTGTGTGTGCATATCTAAATACCATCGTGTGCGTGTTTGTGTGTGCTCCCACTCATGGATATAAAAGGATTTTGAGCAATAGTTATAAAAAATACTGGTCATAAAACAAATTTGAGAGATTAATTTTGTGTTTACCACAGGCACTGACAATGCATTGATTTTCCTTAATCTTGAAATACTACCTAGAGTATCGATAGAATTTTAAAGGTTTTTTGTTTTCGTTTTTGT
Organism: Rousettus aegyptiacus; assembly: GCF_014176215.1. Classification (NCBI taxonomy): domain Eukaryota; kingdom Metazoa; phylum Chordata; class Mammalia; order Chiroptera; family Pteropodidae; genus Rousettus; species Rousettus aegyptiacus. The sequence continues at coordinate 17,446,450 of NW_023416285.1, forward strand.
TTTGTTTTTTTTTTTGGTTAAATTTCTTGAGAAAATTTAGAATCTTTCAGTAGATTTACTGAAGTCACTGTGGTCACATTCAAAAGGAATATGTGGCTTCTTCTTTTATGGACTACATTTATCTGAAGGCTATTCTATTTGATGTCAGATAACATAAATTTAAGGAACTTCTGAGAATTCAGCATGTTACATTACATATTGTTGAGAGAGCAAGCGGCTGAATTTAGTTGTATAAGTAATTTTTAGGTAAGTCAGGAAATCATCTGACTGGTCCCTCTATATTTGTATATTTATGTTTCTATTTGTTATATTGTATATGTTTATGTGCCTAAAAATAACTGTTCCACATGTAGAGTTTGACAATTTTATAATACATTTAACACATCATCTGCCCTATCAAAACTTTCCCCAAGTTTTGAAATACTGACCAAGAATGCCAGATTCTTGAGATTTTTTTGGTGAACAGTTGTCAACATAAAAACTCTTTAAGCAAAATAAATAAATATTGAAACAATAATAAAGTGTGGAGAGATAGGAAATGCACCGTAGCCCTCGTAAATCTCCGATTTATTTATTTCCACTTTTTATTCAGTTAGCTGTTTATTTAATTTTACAAAAAGGGTAATTTCAGAAACATTGAGGTGCTAGAAAAGTCTCTGAATAAAACCGAATTATCCTCAACGTCTAATTTTATTTTGAGCACAAGGACTAGTGTTAGAAGCTGGTGAAAAGAAATCTTACCACTTTCTGCTTCTTGGAAATGTCATGTTTCCTCATCATAAGTAGTAAACTTCCTTACATGGACTTAAACTGTGAATCCTGTAAGAGATCAGATCGACTCAAAAACAAATTGTAGACAAAATTCCAGAATTTGGGGATAACCTAATATGCAACCACTAGGGGCAATATTTATGAACGTTTTCACAAAGAACATACTAAGGTAGCATTTTGCAAACTAGTTGCAACACACTTCTGTGGCATGAATCAGTTGGTGACTCTCTACCATGATTAAAATGATATGAAATAAAACTGAAAAAATTCCAGTACGTAGAGTAAATATTATATTGTGCAATCTATGTTTCAGTTGTGTTTGTGTACATATGTGTGTTCCTGTACTTGGTTGCTAAGTAAAAAAAACAAAAAACAAAAAACTTACTGTGGAAGCCGTTGAAAGGGTTGAGAACCACCACTCTGGATTGTTTGGGGTGGGAAATGATGGCTATCTACTACTATGATTAGAAAAGCATAATAAATTAAAACAAAAAAAATTACTAACATTCCTAAGGATTTTCGTCTACTATTAAGCTGACTCAGAATGATCAACAGCATACAATTATAACAGCATTTACTAACACTGAAAAGCTGTAGAGAAGTCTATTATCATTCCTCAGCTTTTTTTTTTTTTTTTCAATCTTTGACTATAAAATCATTGGTTCCTCTCCCTGCACAGACTTCCCCTCTCCCCAACACCCGTGCTCTCATCTGTTGCTATTCACCTCAGGTCTCTCTACCAACCACCTTTGTGGATACTGAAATTTACCATTTAGGGAAGTGCCTGTGGTCAGAAGGCGATAGGTTCAGAATGAACTGCCCGTTACCCTACATATTTTAACATTCCGACATTTTCATTTAAACAAGACAATAATTCATTCTCCATTACAAAACTAAAGAGGAATATGAGAATTTTACAGACTGGTTTAGATAAAAATTTATTACTTTTAAAACATCTAATATCCTCACTGGTACTGGGTATGCAAAGAATACTGAGATGTAGTCTTTTTCCTCATGGGATTAACAAGATAATTACGGAGCAGAAAAATGAGATTATATTTGTATCATGATTATTAAGTTTCAAAGCATTAAATGTTTGTTTGCTGTTTAGCACCTAAGAGCAGTCTGTGAGGAAGCACCACTTAGTTCTGAGATGAGGAAAGTAAAGTAATGAACAGCTTTTTCATGACTCTGATGGAGATTGCTTAAGAACTTTGTAAAGTCTGTGAAGCAATATCCACTCAGAATTCATGAGTACTGAAAGCAGGAAGTCGTGAAATTTGGGCTTTCCATTATAGTATATTTTCAGACTTATCTGGGTAAAATCTTCCTAAAAGAATTGCTTAGGCCCAGTTTTTTTCAAAATTTACCAGTCATAAATTATACTTTATACAACAACAACAAAAAAAGGCTGCAGGTATAATTTGAAGAACCAATTAATTAACCTGATTTGTAAACTATAATCTCATATGTAATTTTAAAAAAATACCCTCAAGAATTAAGTAATTCACTTTAACCCTTTATTTTTGAGGCTATCTCTAGAAAGACCACCAAAGTCCTTAGGAAGTTATTCAATAGTCTGAAATATCTCTCTGGGAAAAATCTTCTATCTGTAACTTTGCAAAACACTTTTCTTTGATGTGTGTGACTGTTTTTAGCCATTAATTTTATAGAGAATGAATTGATTTGCCATATCTTTAATATACCCTGCAAGGCTTTAGAATGTAAATAAAATAATAACTAGAACAAGGCCCTTGCCTTCACAGATAAGACAGTATAGAAGTAATACACGTAAGGCAAAGGAAGTATGAAACTTAGGGGGACAGCTCCTGGGTCTGTCTTGTCCATCATGGTATTCCCAGGGGCTACTAGAGTTCCTGCCACACAGAAAGAATGCAAAAATGTTTCTCGAGCAAATGAACAAAGTGCCAGGTAGGCGGAAGATCCATCCACATAGGTTCACTGGACTATGGTGAGGCCACTTTTATATCGGACTCTAGTTGTGCACTAACTCTTATTTTCTTCCCCCGCTGGGTGAATGTCTTTGTGATAAAAGGCTACCTGCTGTGTTGGCTAGAGTCCCTGTCTTCATGGCATGGTATATGATTCTTCTTTCAGTAGCAAATGAGCAATTCTCAGATTTTCCCTCCTTACTTCTCCTCAGTGGTGTTGTAAATGCCACACCTTTAAAAAAAAAGATAAAACAAAATACCCTTAAAAAAGATAAAACTACACTAAAGCACATATTACAAGTAGGCACTGGCCACACAGTAGACTTCTGACATGTTTTAAGGGGGTATGAGAAGAAGCTTGCAAACACGGGTTTTCAGTATTTTTCTGGAGATTCTTAACTGTGGAAAACATAGGTACATAGCTGCCCGAACACATGCACGAGTCTCTCTATTCTTCAATTTATACATTCCTGCAGATATTCATTCACTGTGCCATCTCATACTCACTGATAAAGGATAAAGTTCCATTTTCATTCTGACTGCCCATGGTGAGCAGTCATTTTTAAAGGTGAAAGCCTGACATTCCATATAGAGAAACATGCACTTGGTTTGCTAAGGAAAGAAGTGTGTCTTCAAGAGAGAATATGGCCTCATTTGGGAATAACTGGCCACTGGCGAAGAAGAAGCTGAGAATGCCTTACAACTCCAAAGCACTCCTTGGTAGCCCCGGTATTCTGAGGAGCACCTCTTTTAAATTGCAAATGATTTCTGAAAATCTCTGGCACACATGGGTGTGAATTGGTTTAAAAAGATAACTAGGTCAGCACCTCCTGAAGATCAATAGTTCTTAAGAAATGGTAATTTTGATTAGCGCCTTGAGGAAGGATGTGTGGCCTTCAGCAGTTTAGAAGACAGAGCTATGTTAAGCCACCAAGTGTCAGGAAAGTAGGGTAATATTATCTGGAAAGGGTATTCAGGCCTAACAAAGGCAAATGTTTGTGGCCTTTAATTTTGGCCCAGGCCCTGGTGACCATAAGGAAGCCACTAAATGTCAGGGCTTACTATGATCGCAAGATTGGTGTCAGAGGGTAGTAAATGTCCACTTCCTCTCATTACAACCAAGTGTTTTGTTTTGATTTAGTTTTTGTTTTCAGTCTAGACTATCTGGTCCAACTGTTCTCTTTCTATTCATTATCTACCCTCTGTGCTTTTGGGTGGAAGAAAAAAACAAAACAAAACAGCGACTTTATAGCCATACACTCATCTTCTCCCTACTTTTATTATTACGAGTTCTGTAATCAAAATAGTTGCCACATCATTGCCACGTAGTTGTTTCTTGTCATAATTTAATTCGCAGAAATAGTTCTAGTAAGTCTGTATTATAAACCAGAAACCTGACGTTTTAACACTTCCCATTTCTATATTCTGATTGTAGAGGGTAGGTAGGTCAGGCTACAAAAATTCTAGGCTTAGCGCTCTTGAAATTCCTAACTTCTGCTTATTGGTTCAATCCTCAAAAGCCTCTGGCAAGATAGAAAACTGAAGCTAGATACGGCAATCCGAAAATCTACCTCCTTGCTCTGGCTCTGTGACTGCCTGGCCAGTGTGACCTTATGTAAGTCCTTTCAAGTCCTGAAGCCTTTGGAACTTGTCTTCTGTCATTTTACATAACAACCCCTGCTCTGATTACATGACAGGGTTTATAGAGGTTACGTAACACAGTTGGCACTTTGTAAAGCACACTGCAGCTAAAGGTAATATTTCTAGTCATCCATGAATGGCTCTAAATCCTTCTTAAGGTACATTTACACCTGTGGGATATTTTTACTATTTATTATGTTTAAAAGCTTTTTTTTTTTTTTAATGTATCATCTATTTGAAGTCTCTGATATTCTCTTATTATGGTTGATTTCTTCAAAGTTACACTGATCCTTGATCGAGATCAAGTTGTGACAAGCGTGTGTGACTCTACATATGCCGATAGGCACTGGATATTACCAAATACTTTCAGTGCCTATTCACATTTCAGTAGTGAAGAAAGAGAAGTAACTTGTTGCCATAAAGCAGGGAGTTTAGGAAAGGCTCACAACTGTTCGATATTATCTATTTTGACACTTAAAAAAATCCCATCACTTTTTAACAGTCTTTTTTCCTTCCATGAATGATTTCCTGAAAGTTTTTTTCTTTACTCCTCACGCCCAAGTTCTAACATTAACAGCTACCACTTACTGAACTTTTATTCTGTGCTAATCACTCTGCCACAGGGTCTACACCTAGCAACTCTAGGAGACAGGTACGGTTATCACGTCCATGTGAAGAATGTAACTGGGAACAAACAAAATCAGAACCTCTCCCAGATCCCACTCCCTCTACGTACAACAGAAGCCCGAAGCTACCCTGCAGTCAACTCCCTTCCAGCATATTTCTTTCTCCAAATCTGAGAATTATTATTAGCGTAGTAGTCCTGATCGATTTCAATGTACACATTTAGGCTTTTGTATGCATTTTGTTCTAGTCCACAATACCTTCTAAGTATTCTTTGCAGGTTTAGAAGAGAGAGTCTGTATTAGTCTGCTAGGGCTGCCATAGCAGAATACCATAGAATGAGTGGCTTAAATAACAGAAATTCCTTTTTTACAGTTCTGGAGGCTGGAAGTTTCAGGTTAAGGTGACAGCAAGTTGACAGAGAGAGAACTCTCGTGTCTCTTCTTCTTCTTCCTCTAAAAACATCAATGCTATCAGATTAGGGCCCTATCCTTATGAAATTATATAACCATAATCACCCCAATAAAGGCCCTAACTCTAAATGTAGTTACACTGGAGGTTGGAGTTTCGACATATGACCTTGAGGGAACACAATTCTGTCCATAACAGAGTCCATTCTCGGTCCAACAAGAACACATTGGAACGGACCATCTTCATGAGTGTCATTTATCACGTGCAGTCTGTACATTCATCAGTAGGTAGGTAGGCAGGAAGGAGGGAACTTTTCCCTTTTCAGATCAGCAATCTGAAAAAAAATTGGCAATTCTATAATATATTGTCAGAATTGATAAAAAAAAATTGTTGTAAGTGCTATAGCTTTTGTGAAAAAATATAAATCTATAACATGCATACATGTGCATAAAATGTGAACTTTACTGTTTAGTTTATTATATCTAATTTTAGACACATCACTGAATCCTTTCTGCAATTTTCAGCTTTCTCAGGGTTTTGTGATATTAAATAACATCGTAGTTATTTTAATTTAGCCAACAAATAAATACATGTAGGTCTATTAATTAATGTAAAGTCAATATTTACACAAAACACTTAAAATTGTTCCACAAACGTAACAAAGGTCTTTTTAAATGGTAATATTAATAGTTTTAATTTCTAGTAAATTTTCAACAGTAAACTCCAAATGAAGAGAAATAGGAGTTAAACGAGGAGAGAATCAGTTGAAACAGCAACAATGTAGGTTTAAAAATCCCTCTTTTCAAGGGATAGTCTCAGTGGGCTATCACACACAGTGGCAATACTGGTCCGACAAAAATCCAGTGGGTCTGGTTTCTCATAGCATAAGGAAACTGCCGATCGTGTAACGGAGGCTGGTGAGTGACTTTTCACCAACTATTATGTATGCATGCAGTATACTTTGTGTCATGACACAAATCCCAGACACATCGAGGATATTTTCCCCACTGTGCCTTTTTTTTTTCTTAATAAAATAAAACATTCATGTGATAAAATGCATAATGAATAGCCTGGGAACAATAAATGCATCCAGGGTGCTGTAGTAAGTGCTGCTTTTGTTAGGGTAATACAGGATAAGCTCATCAACATCCGGAAGAGGAACTCCTTCCTTTCTGTCCTTGGCCAGATTTCTAGGCAACAGAGGGACATAACAGCTGAATAGACTTTTCCTAAGAAACACCTTTCTAAGCTTCCTGAACTAATTTTACATTTGATTCCCTGTATTAAAAATAACAAGTTAATCTGTTATTTCGTTCAATGAAATGGCAATAATTATGGCATAACTTTAAAGTTTTTTTTTTTATTGCATCTAAATCTGTTTTTCAGTGTATTTAACTGTTGAATACAAGGATCAATTTTAGATACAGAGATCGTGTTTTGATAGGGCATTGTTAACAAAAAAAGATAATGCTATTTTTTCCAAACCAATGCATAAACTATTAGAACAGAAACATTAAAATTTACTTTGTTATTAAAACTTTGTGCCTTTTTTATTAATGTTTTATCTTTCATAAGAAACTAGTGTGTGTGTGTGCTTGTATGCACATATGTACATGTAGGTATAATATGTATGTTCATGTATACGTATGCATACACAGTACACATACAGAGATAATACAGTTAACATTTCAGAGAGCAAATACTTAATGAGTGACTCGTATGGCAATTATGTGATTATGTGCAAGGCGAAACAGCGATAATAGCAAGAGGCAAAAATCTTTTCCCCCTTAGAGATTTAGTTTTAGTGGATAATACATAGATAATAATAACTAAACTTGTATTACACACCATAGTCTCTTCACTGGTCAGCATATTTTATATATATTAACTTATTAAATAGGTACAACAACCTTACAAATTAGTGCCTATGATTATCTTTATTCTGTAGATGAGGAAAGTAATGAACAGCTGAGCTGCATAATTTGCTCATGGCCACACAATTCGTAAAGTGGCAGAGCTGAGGTTCAAGTCTAGTCTGACTACACAGGCCATACTCAAATGCATATGCGAAATAGAAGGAACACTTCTATTGAACTGTCAAATAGTTCTGTGGGAATGAAATTGGATTCACGTAGTTCTCTTAAAATGTTTTGGTGATATTTCAAACTCTTAACTATATTCTTGAAATTAGGTCACTTAGTTCAATTTTTTTAATAGTGCCATTTTAAACCTTAATCATAGTGCAAATAAAAAGATGGAAAGGTAGATATTAGGCTAGTAGGCACTTCCCTTCTCTCTAACCAGTCTGTGCTTTTGGGGATACTTCAATACATTTATTTTTCCCTTTTTCTTGTTATTTTATTTTAATAACTTCATTTCATTCAGTATTCACATAGTCTGTTATGTATATTATTAATGTAATTAGGAAAAAATAAATTCATTAATTTATCTGAATTGACATTTGATTTAGGACAGGTAATGTCTTTATATAGATAATAAAATTTTAACTAGAAGATTTTTAAAATGCACATTTTGTTTACCTTTTACCAAAAACACATTTCTTTCTAGAGTTTTTTTCCTAAGCATTCGGTGTTTGAAAGGGAGCAAAGTGAAAGTGAATTCCTTATAAAAGATTTTCTGCAACTTGTTTTGTTTTGTTTTTAATTAGGTGCTCATTACTAAACATTCAATTAAAATACGACCTACATCATTTCATAGTTTTTCTCTTGAAATATATGATTGTTCTATTTTTTTTTACTTAAACTTAATTTATTTATGAGACACGTTTTCAGTCACCTAAAATGCAGACAAGTACCACCAAAAGTCCATCTGTAGCTGATTCTTTATTAGAAAAATGGTGAATTAATTTTTGTTATGATGTTTTCTTAATGTGTTAATAATATTTTTTTACTGATACTATCTTGTTCAACTGTATATGTCCCAAAATGTAAATTGTTGCGATATAACTCTGGGTCCTGTTATATAATATCTCTGTACGTGTGCCATCTGAATTGATTTTAATATTGGAATGATTTAAAATTTTTAAGCTTCAAAACCAATGAATCAAATATTTAAGGCCGTTATGTTCATAGGTCACTTAAGAATTTGTAGAATTGTTTCCTTAATATATATATATGAAAAATATTGCTAGCATTGTAGTTATTTCCTACTAATAGAAAGAAAGTATTATAAACCTGTAAGAAACCCAACTAATCCTCTCCAGGCCTCACTTGACTTCTTACAGAGCCAAGCAGACTATCTTTTTACCATTTGCTTAAATGGTTAACTTTCATTTGGAAACAACTGATGTAAAGTCAAGCTACTCAGAATTAATCATTGTTGGTTATCGGTCTGTTATCTATGAGCATCATGCATACATTCTAAAATCACTAGATCAGCAGAGGATAAGTGAAATAAAGGGTGGAACAATTTGGTTTGCATTAGAAACATAATTCAAATTTAGTGTCTGAAAATGGACAATTAGTTATGAATCTGCAAACTTCAATGTAGATATTGGCACACTTTCAAGGAGGGGAAAAAAGAAAAGACAAGAAACACAGTGTGTTTTGCATAATCAGATTATAAGAACCTGGTGAAATTCATGATTCTGTCTGTATACTTATTATCACTCCAACAAAATGTTTCCTGGATATACCTTGCGAGTTTTTTTATATCTGTTTAGACACATGGGAATTGTTTCTAGTCCCCAGTAGTAAAAAGACTACCTACCTTACAAAGTAAGCAAGTCTTAAAAATGCTCGCGTTCTTGAAAATTTACAGCTCTTAATTTCGAATTCTCTGACTGTTCCTTTGTTAAAAAACAAAAACAAAACAAAACAAAAAAACTTATTGCTAGAGCACAAGACAGGAACTCCTAATGGCAAACAAGCATTTACAATCAAGTAACTATTCTGTTTAGCCAGAAAAATGTTTTAATGTAGAATTTAGTTTTACTGTATGCTTATGCTTTCAAATATTATCTATATAATTGTTTGCTAATCATTAGATGATGTGATTCTCGAGGGACTTAAAGTTCCTTATGTCCCATTATGTCACATTACAGTTAATAGGGTAGTGTATGCACCTTGTGAAGGAAGAAAAGACATGGCTTGTAAAAAGTAATCTATATATAGAACGTTCATAATCTTCATGTGTATGTATCTGTATGCTTTTCTCTACTCTATCTCAGAAATGCTCAGTTCTGAATTTCTGGCTACAGAGATGCCATGCAAAGAAAATGAGAGTGATTTGTGTGAAGCTCGAACAAAGGAAATCCAGCAACATTTTTAGCCCTTAATTACTATGTGGTGCATACTTGTGCAACTTATCTTGTGTTCAGTGTTGACCCGTGTGATGCTTTTTTTAATCTCTAGCATTAGTAAGGACTAAAAGAGTGCTGCCACTTGAACTGTGAATTTTATTTTAATTTTATTTAGTATAAGAAAGAAAGAAATTATTTATCACATTGTGCTTCATATAAAAAGACATTGAAATGCAGAAAGATCCTCACATCTGAAAGCATGACTTACCATATAATATACCTCCTCATTAGTGGGTACAATTCTGGCTGAGAGGAAGATGCAGATTTTATAAGATAATTTTGGTCTTTATTTCTAATGTTGAGCAGATTACTGGATTTTTCTTTATCTCATTTTTTAAAACTTATTCAAAACTCCATGGAAAATGCAAGAAACTGTAAAAATCAAACAGTGAAACACTGGATATTGATGAATTTAATACCTATTACATATTATAGTAAACGAACTATCTCAGAGAGGATGGAAGGAGACTAAGCAAAAATGAAGTAATGATGCCAATGCTGAAGCTAAGTATTTTCCTAGAAGAATTAGTTTAGGAAAAGAAAGAATATCATGTTATGAAAAATAGCAGTGTTGTGTTGTTATTTTATTCCTAGCACTCATCTATGGAGGAGAATTGAAAACATTATTTTATCACTCTAAATAAAAGCAGAAATGTCTTATTGACCAAAGGAGAAAACACTGCTTCAGAAGTAGAGAGGAAAGTCTCAATTTACAAAAAAAAAAAAAAAAGAAGAAGAAGAAGAAGAAGAAGAAGAAGAAGGATTTGCTCAGGGGTTCAAAAAATGTTTGACTTATTTATTTTTTATCATTTAAGCCTGTTTCTTCCTGGGCATTTTATTGAAAAATTGAAAAAAATTGGGTGGGGGAGGAATTTTTTCATCAAAGGCAAAAGATAGGAAAAAATAAAAGTACTAAGGGAATAGAGATAGGAAGTTGTATCTTTCTGTACTTTCATGATTGCCTACATTTTCCCCCTAAACTTATAGTTGAAAAATGCTCTGAAAAAAATATCGAGTCCTGAGGAAAGTGCTAGAGAATAAAACATAATATCCTGTGTTTCTTCTACTCCTCACTCTTTCTTTTCCTCTGTTTCTCTGTCTCTCTGTCTCTCTGTCTGCCTCTCTCTCTCTCTCTCTCTCTCTCTCTCTCTCTCTCTCTCTCTCTCTCTCTCTCGTACACACACACACACACGCCCCCAATCACATATTCCCACAAAGTCAAACTAAATTTTGAAACACTTATAACTATAAAAATAAATGACTTTAGTAAGAACAGATATTTTGGAGGCATATCAACATTTTTGAAAGCTGTTTTCGGAAAAATTATTACAATAATCCTCCCTTATCCTCGAGGATACGGTCCAAGACCCCTGGTGGATGCCTGAAGCCATAAATAATACCAAACCCTACACATACATACCCAGGATAAAGTTTAATTTATAAATTAGTCAGGGTAAGAGATTAACCACTATAATAAATACTAATAAATAGAACAATTATAACAATAAACTGTAACGAAGTTATGCGAATGTGATCTCTCTCTCTGATAAGCCATCTGATAACCTAGGTGACTAGTAAGTGACTAATGGACAGGTAGTAGCTCGTATACAGGCAGACATGCTGGACAAAGGCATGATTCTCATGCTAGGTGAGAATGAGCAGGATGGTGTGAGATTTCATCACTATTCAGAAGTCTGAAATGTGAAACTTATGCATTGTTTATTTCTGGAACTTTCCATTTTATATTTTCAGACCACAGTTGACTATGGGTACCTGAAAACTGCAGATAAGGGATGATTACTATATTAATCATCTCAGTGGATCACAAATTCTGGAGGAAGATTGCTAGAATAATGACTGAAGTAAAGTGAACAGTTGGCACTTGGCAATCTTCCTGAATGACATCAAATTGTAGGCAATCTGTGTCTTGATCTTTCAGCATCTTCTACAGTAGACTTAGGTTATGATAGTCCAAGGTGTTACTCTTTCCTTTCCCCAGCAGCATCTTTAAATTTTAATACTTCCTCTGTTCTTCCCGTCAAGCAGACTGAATTGTCTCATGTCTCAGAGGAAGTCAGATGTCAGTAGGTACCAAGCAGCCAAGTGATAAGACTGTTTTAAACACTGAATATTTCTGAAGTTTTCAGTATTCCAGCTTCATCGAGAAAGCTGTAAAGGACTAACAGAAAAGCTTCCAATATTCCTTAATCACATAACTAAAAATTAGTAAAAATAAAAGTAGAACTCAAAGTTTGCCTAACATGTGTCTTCACCAACCTATATGATTCTAATTAAGGAGGGACCTTCAATAAGACTACTGGAAGTTACATGTTCAAAGAAGTGTTGCTCATTAATTCATTTAACCCCCAATTCCTGATGTACCATTGTACCATGGATATAAAGCAGGAGCTCACACAGTCTTGTGGAGGAGACAGACCTTGTAAAGACATAATTATAATGTAGTATGATCAGGTTGGAGTAGTTACCCCAGAAGGAACATACTGATTCCCAGTAAAGTTGGAAATTGAAGATTACCTCACAAGGAAGTAATGATATGGCTTTAATTTCTCCTGCATGAATCCTGCATTAATCTTACAACCTTAGCCTTTAGGCATTAACTGTTCTCATGAGAACTGAGTTGGAATGTGTCCTCTTCACACTCCATCCTTCTTTACATTTCAACGGGTTTTTGCTTTTCATGCATTTCTAACGGATACTTTTTGATTACTAAAATTAGAACAGTTAATGAGCAATTCAGTTAGCCTCACTGCTTTTTAGCCATTCTATGATTTTGACCAAACACTGAACTTACTGTAACTGTTCATTCTGAATTCTTCACACTTGGCTCTGAATGACTTTTAGTAATTTGTTGATGTCAACCTTCAAATGGAAACTAATACTATCACTGAAGAGATTGAAAGAAAAGGGACACTTGCTGCAAAGTGATTTCCAAAAGAGGAGTTCTATAGATGCTTTGATTCATGGCTACATTACTGTAATGTTTACACCCTCTCAAGGCAACTTCTTTGAAAAAATATAACAATTCATCTGAGTCACAAGTTTTATTTTCCTAAAAATAGTCACAGAATATTATATTTTTATACCTTTTTTTTAAAAAATGCATTGACTATCAAAAGAGTTATAGCCTTGGAATATCTGAAAAGAAAAATCATAATTTTTTTTTATAATATCTACTTATTTTTAGGTACTTTTCATTTTTTTAATGCTTTCCTTCTCACCTAAGCACCCATCATGTGTTCTATTAACACTGGTACTTGTTATCAACTAGCTTTCAGATAATCCTGCTTAAGTGACTAGTTGATGACAGCTTTTAAGATATTGCCTCTCCAAGTTATACTTCTATTCATGGAGGACTCTGGAAGAACAAAATGCCCTGGTGTAAGGCTTTCTAATGAACTGATTCATATTCACATGAGGCATGAATCAGAATACAGAGGAAACATTTGGAGACAAAATATCGTGGTTGACTTTTCTCCTATCTTTCTTGGTCCCTTGCTCTCTTAAAGGTGTCACGTCACAGTGGTATTCCTTATTTAGTGCTGCTGCCAGCCATTCAGGGTCAAATTACTCAGTTCATTTTATATACATATAAATATATATAATTTATATATATATAGAATATATGTAATCATATTTTTTCTCTTGTAAAGAGATGATTTTTTTTAATCCTAGCGTAAATTTTGTTCTGTAAGCCCCTTACCACCAGGAGCTAACCTAAATGATAAAAAATAAATTCCAAATAATATTTCTATCATTTCTGAAGCATATTGTGAAGAAGCGGCAGGCAGAAGGACCACATTTTTTAAATGTCTTTCTCTAACCTCATGGTTAAAGACCCTAAAAGGAGGTTACATATTGGAAGAACAACTGAATTGATTTTCTGGGCAGTAGTTTCAGTTTTGAGGCCTGTAACCTGAAGGGAGAGCAGAGGGGTAAGTATTCTGGAGCAGGTGTCACAGTGCAGCTGGCCTTGGTCGCAGTCCTTCCCTTAATATTTTGGCACCTCTGTTTCCTAGTGTTTTATGCTGCCAACTTTTTAGTTGCCTGAGGCCTTATTTTCCATAACTGTTCATGAAATATATCCTATTTACTCTCTACAAAATCTTGCAGAACCTGTGTAATTCTTTCAGGGCAGTGATTTGAACTAATATGTCAGTTGGGATATTCTATTGAGAGTATATGTACACTGGTGAATATTAGTGTTTAATATATTAATGTTACTAGAAACCATTTGTAGGAACTGGAAATTATCTTGATGCAAAAACATTCCAGTGGACAATAGTTATTTCAATGATCTAAGTCTGGCTGATGTAAGGAAGAATTATCTTTTTCCTTTTCCTTCCTTCTCTCCATCTGTTCTCTCTCCCCCGCCCCCCTTTCTGTCTTTCTCTCTTCTCCTTTTCTTCTTTTTTCAAGTTTTTAATTGAATGGAGTCTAGTAAACCATGAATAGATGTTTGTTGCAGTGGGCTTTTGAATATTTAGTAATTCAGGTCATTTTTCTCATTGGTATCATGGTGAATTCTTTTATGAATCAGAATATAGCAGTATAATTAATCATTTGAACAAAATGTATGATGGGTCTTAATACTTCGATGTGTTTTTGAGTTATTCTCCATCATGGCAATTTATGTTATAGTTTTTAAAAAGATGTTGGCTGAAACCATCTGTGTAATGATAAAATGTTTTCATACACTTTATTTAGCTGAACTGCATTTAAGAACATGGAGACAGTGTGGTCCTATACAACCAGGAGAATTTAATTTATGTCTTATGGAATGTTAGCTAACACATCTAACTGTAATTTTCAGGTGTATTCCAGGCCTGATTTTAGTCTCGTATTAATTTCTTATCGCCCTTGTAAAAAATTTTCGTGAACATAGTGGCTTAATCAACAAACATTTATTTGTTATAGCTCTGATAGTCAGAAGTCTGAAATGGGTCTCATCAGGCTATAATAAATGTGTCGGCAGGACTGTGTTTTGTTTTGTTTTGTTTTGTTTTGTTTTGTTTTGTTTTGAGAGTCAAAGGGAGAATCTGTTTTCTTGCCTTTCCCAGCTTCCAGAAGCTGCCTGCATTCTTTGGCTCTTAATCCTCTTCCATCAAAGTCAGCAACTGCTGGTAGAGTCTTTCATATATCACATCATTCTGACTCTCTGTCCCTTCTGCTTTTCTTTTTACATTAAGAACATTGTGATTACTTTGGGCCCACTAGGATATAATTCAGAAAATTCTCCTTATTTTAAGATCAGTTGATTAGAAAGTCACATCTGCAATTTCATTTCGCTTTTGCCCTGTAAGGTAACCTATCCACAAATTCCTAGGGTTAGAATGTGGACATCATTGGGAAACCACTCTTATGCTCACTGCAGGTCTGATAGGCAAACATTTCCAAAATTTGATAACCACATTTTATAAAACACAAAATAATTGGACAGTCTCTATCCCATCTTTTTTTTTTCCTGTGCAATCTCAACATTTTATCACTAAGTAGATATTTTATTATTACCGCTACTATATTTTACTTTTCCCTAAAAATAAGTCATTTGTATTTGAAAAAAAGTTACGAAGAGAAGAAGCTGAAGTGATCCGTTTTTCTTCTGTTAGATGAGAAGTTTATTTTATATATATAGCCATTAAATATTCTGAGCTGTGCCTAGTGATATGACTGCCAATTTAGTGATTTCACTCTTAACTTTAATGGAAACATAAGACTGGAGCAACTTTTACCAATTGTTTATTCATTAAACTTATTATGTGCCCATTATGTACAAATATTATGTTGTTGTTGTTAGATAGGGTCTGACTGACTTGTTCAACCAGAGGCAGTGACATACAGGAACTCAACAAAAGATAGTGTCTTTATTCCCTAGGACTTGGCCTGACAGTGATGTAACTAGAGGGACAGCATGATGGCAGGGCTCTCTTGAGGGCAGTAGGATGTAATTATATCTGGCAGTAGTTATAATTCCTCTCTCTCTAACTGCCATGGTTTATGATTTCTTTGATTGCAGGAGCCCATAATAATCATGATTGGACTAGTAGTTATCAACAGAGGAAAGAATATGTTTTGATTTAGAAACGACCATTCAGTCATAGCTCATCCAAATGCATTCAGTTTATTACTGTGTGCATTTTCTTTGGAAAGAGTGAATCCAAGGTAGTTTTTCCAAAAGAAAAAAAGAGAAATGTTGACTTTGGAATAAAGATATAGTCTCAACACTTCTCATCAATGTCCCCTGAAATCCTAATGGAGACATTGCCAGTTGCTTCCTTGGTTTCTGAATTTCTCTCAGCATACATATATTGACATCAATTAGTTCTTAAAGTCTGATGGCACCTTGTATCTCTTTGTACAAATAAGTAATTTCAATAGGTCCGAATTTTCTACAATAATTGTGATGGCAAGGCAGAGGAAAGGTAGAAGCAGTCTCTGGAACTCTGTAATGCATTAAGTATCTCTCAATTTAACATAAAATGATCAAATAAGTGAGCACAACCAGAGTTATTCTCTTTTCCTATTGTAATCCTGGTGGGCATTTTTGTAAACGTGGTTCAGAATATATTAGCTTTGGAGAGGATTACGATGTCAATACAACGTGTCTACAACATTATTTTTCTAAGGGGAAGAAAAAGAGATAATAGATGACCAACTATATTATTTACATTTAATACACAGTCACATGCCGCAAAATAAGATTTTTGTCAGCAATGGACTGATATATGACAGCATTCCCATAAGATTATAATGGAGTTGAAAAATTCCTATCACCTAGTGACATTGTTACTGTCCTAACATTGGAACACAATGCATTACTCCCGTGTTTGTGTCATGCTGGTATAAACAAACCTTCTGTGCCAGTCATATTAAAGTATAGCACTTTGAACAAGCCTGATCCCGTCTAAATTCGGAAGCTAAGCAGGGTCGGACTTGCATGGGAGACCACTTAGAGAGACCAGGTGCTGTAGGTGTAAAAAATTTAAGTAAATAAATAAATAAAAGTGCAGCAATAAAATTATGTATAGTACCTGAGACCTGATAATGGTTTATGTATTTACTGTACTATATACTTTTATCATCATACTTATAAAGAAAAATGTTTGCTGTAAGACAGTATGCTGTGTTATGGCGGCAACCAACTTAAACATCTTGTGTTTATTGCGTCTCTTGATTGCATCATTTTCTCTTGTGCTTGATTTCATCTCATATATATTTTTTTCATCATGGCCCCTTAGTATACAAAATGCACTGCTAATTTTACCAGTAAATTTTACACATCTAGTGACTGACCTGGAACTCTGAAATATGTTACGTCTCTTTCTTGATTTAACCAATAAAAGTGACTCAGGATTAGTAAGGTGGGAAACTCAGTGATGGTTATTGCTCACTGTCAAGCATATCTCATTCTACTATAGCTAAGATCTTAGAGAACAAGAACAAAGTGATGGAAGCTGTTAAAGACTCTGCTTCATTTAAGGAAATGAGACTAACAAAAATTTGAGAAGGGCGTGTATCAGACATGGAGAAACATATCCCTCTCAGCACCATGACTATTACAGTCAAAACAAAAAGTTTGTTTGTAATTTTCATAGAAAAGGCTGGGGCTCGACTACGGTGTTGAACTTCCTGCTAACTGCAGTTCGTTTAAATGATTCAAGAATCATTATTCATTACATAATGTGAAAGCGAGTGGTATGTCTGTGGGTGCTGATGTGAAAGCAGCTGAAGAATTTTTGGAAACTTTAGATAAGCTGATTATGGAGAAAAATTACTTGCCAGAGCAAATATTCAATATGAACAAAATCTTATTCTGGGAACAGATGCCTGAAATGACTTTCTTCCGCAAGGAAGCCAAGACGATGCCAGGTCTCAAAGATTTTAAGGACAAGATAACAGTCTTGCTTGGGAGCAATGTTGTGGGCCATAAATTAAAACCCTTTGTGATCTGGCAAAGGGTAAGGACCTGGGGCCTTCAAGTATATTATTAAGCACACATTGCCAGAGCACTGCGAGAACTATAAGTCATGGGTGACCCAGCTCCTCTTCCAAGATGCCCTCCTGAGTTACTATGCCAGTGAAATGGAGAAGTACTGTGTGGAGAACAACAAAACTTTCAAAATATTGCTTATTGTTAATAACGCTCTCAGATATCCTTATTTTAATAGTGAGTTTTATCCCAATGATAGAATGATGTTTCTCTTTCCAAACACCACCTCTTTGATCCAACCAAAGGATCAGAGAGTCATATCAGCTTTTAAGGCCTACTATCTGAGGAAGACCTTTGCTTAGGCCATTGCCACCACTGAGGAAGGCTTTGATGCAGTTCTGGAAGAATGACAGCATCTATGACTGCATCAAGAACCTTGCTTGGACTTGGAGGGATGTCACCAAGGAGTGTATGAGTGGCATCTGGAGGAAGACATTCAAGAGGTTTGTCCATGACTTCAAAAGATCTCCCAAGGATGAAGAGATTGCAAAAATCAACAAGCCTGTGGGTTAGATGGCCAACAACTTTAACCTATGTGTGGATGAGGATGATATTGAAGAGCTCCCAGAAGTGGTTTCTGAGGAACTAATGCAAAGTTGTTGGAACTGAAACAGGAGTACATTGCCGAAGAAGAAGCAAGAACAAAAAAAGAAACTGCAGGAAAAGAAAAAGGTGAAGACAATTCATAGTGAAGGGGTTAGCAGAAGCTTTTTCAGACCTCAATAAACACCTTAAAATGTTTGAAGAGAGCATGGATCCTAACACTGAAAGGTTTTCATTAATAGAAAGGAACGTTCATTGTGCATTATCTGCTTTCAAGCAAATCTATGATGAAAAAAAGAGAAACAAACCAAGAAAACTACCACAGACATATTTCTGGAAAGAGGGACATCTCCTCAAGATGAGACTCAGGGAGGTCCTTCAGGAGGTATTCCAGAAGAAGGCATTGTTATTATTGGAGATGACAGCTCCATGCACTTTATTGTCCCTGAGACAGAATTTTTTTTATATCCAAGTCAAAATCTCATTTCATATTGGCTTTGAAAACATTTATTGAACTAAACTTCCTTATATTACTATTTGCCTAAATGTCAGTGTTTCATCATCAGGGTTATTGAGTTTCACATAAAACGCAAAAGTCATAATGGAGTTCTCTTTTGTGTGCTGTATTAAGATATTAGAACTGTAACTTCAAAGTAATAGAGAATCATTGGCCAAAGTGACTTAATTTTTTAAAAAATTCCAATTTCTGTACCCTTGTATGGTATGAGCCATTCATAGTTTTGTCTTTACATTAAACATTTTAAAATAATTTCTTAAAATTAATCCTGTACAGATTCAGTTATTTCTGAGTGATCTTAACTTAGTGAAGATCTTACTGAGACATTTTGATATTCAAAAGTGATAACATTTAATAAATGTCCTTTGCTGGGCTACTGTGATTAGAGTGCTAGAGGACCAGAGATCTCAGAAATATTGTGAGGATGATTCCCTCTTCTGTTTCTTGGCTATAAACATTCCTTAAATGTTTATACACACACACACCTGCCACCAGGGAATACTCTTATATCATTACTTTTTTAGAAAGTTGTGAAATAGTCATAGTCAGGTTACAGATTTGAAGAAAATTTGTAGGCTATATAATTGGGATTCAAGTTTTATATTATATATGTGTTCCTATATTAGACGCTATTTAAATGTAAATGAATATATATTTTGTTTGGTCTCCATAAAATCTATTAAACATTGTGTTCCCCTCAGAATTAAGCGCCATGCTTTGTAGGTGCATAATAGTAATATTTTTGAATTAATATTGTAGACTTCACCTTCGACCAGACAATCCAATTTTGAAAGAGCCTCAATTCAGTAAATATCTTTATATAGTGTTATACATTTTTTTCCACAAGATATTAACTTGTACATCTCCTATTCACCTTAATGAACACTTGGAGAATAAAATTAAGGGAAATGTTTTTGCTATGCAGTTTCCTTCCTACCCACTACCATTTTTAAAACACAGTTTTCCTCTGTTTTAAAATAGTAAACCTGTGGCCACAAAGGATCAATATGATTTGTTCTCTAGTTCATATTAGAGATAAAATTGAAATAACATGATTGTCTTTGAGGAAAAAGAGTATGTTTAGGCAGTTTCTACTCTTGTACTCTTTACCAGGTGCGTTTTCACCTTGTTTTTTATACCAGTTGGCTTTCCTGGCCTCATAAAGCAGGATCATCAATTTTTCCAACACACCTGCACACCAGGAGTGAAACAACTATCTGCTATCTCTTCTCTTTAGTTTTGAACCTGAAGTTGAAGGAAAATTTAAGTAAAATTAAGTGGTCAGCCTCAATATTTCCACTTCTCAAAATAAATATTTAAAGTTATCTTTTGATATGAATGTGAAGAATATTAAAAATGCAAGTAAACATTAGAAGATGTGGACTCTTCTTTCTCTGCAAACCTTCCTGAGTAGTTGTCTTTCAGCGAAGGTCAGAATTTTGGTGATCACTGGTGGTTGCAGAAGCTGGTGATGGAACTTTAACCATTTGCTTAAATAGCCAGTGTCTTGTCTTCTTCTCACCTTTAGATTTCTGTTTTGGGGTGAAAAATACCTGAAAATAAATGGGGCAGATTTTGCGATTAAAGGTGTTATATTTAAATAAACAGAAAGTCATCCTTCATGGGGTAAGTAAATGACACATTACTGTAACTCAATGAAAAATATTAGGCTTAAAACAGGAATATTTGAAGTTGGTGTCATGGATTTTGGGAAGTTGTGAAAAGAATAAGAAGTGTTTAGATTCCAGGAATCTTTGATTTAAATATCTTAATGAAAGTGGGAGAATTCTCAGCTGGCTGGTATAGAAGATAAAATACCATAAATGTCAGCACTGTGCCTGAGTGACTCTTCAAGTCATTATAAACAATTAAGGGCACTATAAAAGACAAGGTCAGAGCATTTCTCTTAACTCTTCATATGGATCATTTTTATTCTGGTACATATCTCATTTCCCTTCAAGTATCTTTAACTGTAAAGGGAGAGATAACCTTTACAACTCTCTTTTGTTGATAAGGAAACAAAATGAAAATCCCTCAGTTCACACTCAGTTGCTGTAATCTGTGAACAATATATTTTTCTAAGTGGTAATGTAGTTAAGTTGGCAAGAATTGGGTAAGGAGTGTATGTTTACATGAATTAAAAATTTTGCTAAGTGATGTATGAAAGTGCCTTGCAGGTGAACTTGAAACATTTCTTTAGGCACACACTTCGTATGGGGGATACTGGCAGCAGCGCACCATGGAAGGTTCTGTGTGCCATTTGACCTACAGATTTTTGGCACTGGGCTCTCAGGCTAGTTTGAGCTGGACTTCCATGGCAATGACCTTTTTAAGGCTCTATTAGGGAACAAATTGACTCTTCTTTCACTCAATGAATTTATTAAACTCCTATACTTTTTTGGAGTATGCTCCTCTTCTCATGTTGCTGACGTTCTAATTTGGAATGAAGATAAAAAATTGTTACTCATGTGATAAACTTTTAAAATTTGTGATGTAGCCTCTTCCAAGTAATTTTCCTTAGAGAGTATTACCAATACTTTATGATTTCATTACACTTGTAAATAAGGAATTGTATTGAAAATGATAAATCATTATATCTATAATTTAAAATAAGATCTGAATTATATTTGAACACTGTATGCTTCCATAATACATTTTTCATAAGAGGCATTGAATCTCCATACACTGGCTTGTTCAATTGGAGTCAGATCGGGCAGTCCGTGTTCATTTTAATTTAAATCTCCTCAGAGCAGTTAGCCCCTTCTTATCTACCCAAAGCCATCAAGATTTGCTGCAGGCGGTGGGTAGTTTTATCCTGGAGGAAGGCAATAGTAGTGGAAAGGATTACTATTAGCCTCTACCATGCATGACTCATTAGAACATGTTGTGAAATAAGTTTAGCTCCCTATCAGGCAAGCAGTAGAGCATTCCCAAGTCATTTATCAAGTGAAAAGGAAGGAGGTTGTCGTATCTGAGCAGCCCCAGTGATGTGAGCAGAAACGTATCACTTTATTATTTTCCTTTCCTTCTGCAGAAAACATATGTTGATTGATCTTAGATAGTTCAGGGTCTAAAGTGTTCTATGCTTACAAAAGTTATGAATTAAAGATCTGAAATTGTAAGGTGTTAATGGGAGTTACATTCACACCCAACGCAGAGATATTAGTTGGAAACAATAAATCTTGTCAGGCTCAAGGTACTTTTATTGCTGTAAAAAAAAAAAAAAAAAAAAAAAATGAAGGTCACAAGATAATACTATTTAGGGAAGTATGTAAGACGTTTAAAGAGATTCATCATTTTTTATGTGACATACAGATACCTCTTAAAAAGATTTCAGTGTTTGATCTGGTATTTAAATATTTTAAGTCAATCCTTTAAATATTTCAAGTCAATCTTTTAGAAACTATATATGTAACAAGTAGATGGTGGTCAAGATTCTTGATGCTCCCCAATTATTTGGTGGTGTTTGGATGGCAGCAACAATTTTATTTATAATGAGGTTTAAGGAAATCCACATTGACAGAGGATTTTTTAAGTTCCAGACACTGTGTCAGGTATGTTTAAGCTGAGTGGATCATTTCATTCTTATAACACTGATGGATATTATTTTTTTCTGCTTTATTGAAATATAATAGGCAATTAGTTACTCGTATTTACATTGTACAAGTTAATGAGGTTTTTTTAAATTATAATTGGCTTACAATATTAGTTTCAATTGTACCTCATAGTGATTAGAGATCTAATAACTCACAAAGTGATCACCCCAATAATTCTAGTACTCTTCTTCTCCTTTATATATTTATTACATTATTAACTATTTTCTGTATGCTACACTTTACATCTTCATATCTATTTTGTAACTGTGATGAATATTATTTTAATGCTTGTTTTCTCGGGTGAAAACACTGAGGCTCAAGGCTTAATAACTTGCCTAAGATTATTAGTTAATAAAGAGTAGAGCTGGGCTGGAACCCAGGGCTCTGCGACATCACAGTTTCTTCTCAGATTAGTCAGCAACCTCACCTAATATTTCACGATATTTGTGCTATTCTATATTAACGGGGGAATAAATCTCAAATGTACTTGATCTTAGAAATTTAAATAATCCAAGTGTTTAAAATTGCATCTCTATTTTTAAATAAGGTTGCAAAACTATGTCTATAAGTTAATTTATTTTTGAAAATTTTGTACATGTTTTTACCATCTGTCGATGGCGGACAGAGGTGATGGCACAATTTCGGTTTTCTCCATAATTTTTTGCATAGACAGAAGTTTCCCCATGACTGTCTGTTATAAACAAGCTTCTCGTTACGCTCTGAGAGCTGTTTTCACTTCCCTGTACTCCTTTCTTAATTCTCCTCACGGGAAAGGGGGGCCTCTGGGCCTTAACTCTCAAAACAGCTTTGCTTTCCTGAGTTATTGCCTCAACAAATACTTACATAGTGACTAAGTAGAGCCAGGCACTGTCCTAAGAGCTTTACAAGGAGGGAATTGACCCGTAGATTCTCACAGTAACCCAATGAGTAAAGAATTGTTACCATGCCTCACTTGAGCTGATGAGGAAATTGAAACACATAAAGTAATTCGCCCAGTGTCTTACTGTTAGTAAGTGGTAGAAATGGAATTTGAACCTAGGGTATCTGATGCTAGAGATCTTGATCTTAATCATTACATTACAATGTGGGGTGTTTACTTTAAATTATATCACAACCTCTTCTTTTTGTTTTAAATTTTATTTTATTAGTTTCAAGTATACAATACATTGGTTAGGCATTTATATAGTTTCTAAAATGATCTACCTAATTGCTCTTTCTCTTCTCTGGCTCTCTACCTAGCCAATACATTAATGCTAACTACGTTCCCTAGGCTGTGCCCCCCCATCCTCATGACCATCTATCGACTACTAATTTGTACTTCTTTAACCCTTCGACCCATTCTTTCGGACCCCCTCTCCTCTGTCCATCACCAAATTGCCACTATATTAGTGAATCTGTTTTTGATTAGTTTGGTTTTTTGTTCCTTAGATTCATCATATAAGTGAAATAATATGATGTTTATCTTTCTCTGTCTGACTTAATCCATGTATGTCATGCCACCCCTTTTTTTCCTCCTAAAATACTGCATCATGAGCCGTTGTCTACTTGTCTTATATTCAGTCTCTCTTTTCATTAGTTCTTTTTCCTCTACTTATAAATATGACTAGATCTCTAACATCTTAAAAAGTACCGACTTCTTCACAGCTCTCCTTTGTAAAATGGAGTCTTTAACTCACTGTATTTCTTTCTTTATTTCCCTACATTCATCAACCCACTACTTCCTGGCTTATGCCCTAACCCTCTTCTCCGACTGTTCTTGCTGTCAGCTCTGACTGAGAGGTTCGGACCTCTCAGCTTTCAGCTTCGCTGGACCACAGTCTTTATAAAACTCTACCCTCAGAGCTTTGATAACTGTCACTGTATACTGGGTATAGCCCTACCTCCCTGAACTTTTCCCCATCTTTTTTACCTCTTTAATGTCGTATTCCCAAAGCTTCTATGCAGTGTTTCACTACTTATTTTAGTAGTCACCACTGGCAACGAGAGCTGTTTTCAAATGGCAGTTGGTTCCTGTATCTCTCTGTCTCTCAAGTTTCAATGTACTATGTACGAAACTGAATGTGTTATCTCCCTGTTGCCAGAACATCACCTCTGTTCTTTCTTCCGGCTTCCATTCGCAGACCATTCACCTTTCACGCTGCCTTCAGAGTTATTCCAAAAAATATATCTTGCCTTCTACATCACCCAGGTCACGCCTGTGTGTAAAATCCTTGAGTAGCATCCCGTAGGATAAAACAAAGTTTGATGAGCAGAGAAGAAAGATTTGTAGCAAATGAATTAATCCAGGTATGTTTCTTGATTTCTTTCCCAAGTCCTCTCTGCTCTAGCTACACTAAACTATTTGCTATTTCCCCAGGGGAGCTTCCCCTTTATCAACTCCATGCCTTTGTACACTCCTTTTTCTCTGTCTGAAATATCCTTTGATTTGTCTCCTTTTCTCAGAAATATACTTATATTTCATGACTCAGTGACTCAGCTCATATGTCATTTCCTATGCAGCACTTTTCCTACCAACCACAAAAAATGAGTTGTTCTCCTTCTGGTCTTTATTCAACGTACACTAATCACTTTGCATTGCAATTAATTCTTTAAATGCCTGTTCCTGCAATGATGTGACCTCAGGAAGAAGAATTATATATAATTTATCATAGAGTACTCAATGTTCTGTACATAGTAGTCACTCAGTACAAACTTATAGAATGGTTCGAGTGATTAAATTAATGAATGTAAACAACAAACTTTTATTTAACACATAATTAACATGCTTTGTGCCAGGAAGTGTTCAAGGCGCCGGAATACTGCAAAGAACAGCCGTATTGATGAAAATCATTCCTATAATGTGGAACTTACATTCTGCTTGAGGAATGAAAGTAATTAATAAGACAAGTAAGCAAAGTATAAAATTAGATGGTGACAAGTGCTATGAAAAAAATGCAGAGAGAATAGATGAGAAATGCCAGGGGGTAGTGAGGGCTGAAATTTTAAATATGACTGTCAATGAAGACCTTAAAAAAGAAGGTTATACTTGAGAAACATCTATAATAGAGAAGGGAGGAGACCATTTGGGAATTGAAGATCTCCCCAGGCAAAGAATATCAAAGGTAAGGGTAGAAGGATGCTTGAGGAGGCATAGGACCAGAAACTAGATTGGCGGGAAAGAGGGAGCGGAAGTGGGAAGAAGCATTAGAAGTAACTTCAGAGAGGACTGGAGGTTAGACTCTGCAGCGATTTTACTTTGAGTGACATAGGAAGCCACTCGAAGACCCAAAGAGAAGTATTATAATGTTTTATAGAATTTAAAACATGTATCTTATGGTGCCTTAACAAGCAGTTACCTCTGGTAAATTTGTGACATTGGCATTGCAAATTGCATTGAAGGCTCTTGATACTGAGCTCATTTTCCCACACATGTATGTTTGAGAACAGCCAGTATTCACAAAGATAAAAACAACAACAACAACAACAACAAACCTGCATCTCTATCTACAATAGCATGACGGTTTTGTGAACACTAAAGGGCAAATGGGAAAAGTGTACCTGTCTGCATCAGTGGACAGGAAGACAGAAGAACATGGCTGGGAGTGTATGGTATTGAACTGGGGGAGTAAACTGTGGATTAGTTATTGCTCTTTTATATGCTGTTTAACTTGCAAAGAAGAGAGTATGTTATATGAGAAGTTATTGATGTAGTTATTCTAATTAATTAAATAGGTGTTTAATTAGAATAATTAAATAGATGTTTAATTAAATACATGTTTAATAGAGTATCTTAGAAACTCTTGCACACTCAGATAGATAATATTTTTTCTTTCTATGTTGCTTTCCTTTTGTTTTACTTCTCTGGCAGAAGCTTTCGAGATCATCATAACAAGGATATTAGCACTCTTTTTTATGGATAGGTATAGAAATCATACTATTTATTCTCTATCCTGATTTCTTATTGCAATTTTATTGTTGTTTTGAAGTCAGACATCTTTATGGTAAAACAGAAGATATTGAGCGTCCCAGAACTAGGTGGATCAGCTTTCAGAAAATTCCGAAAGTTAAGGTTCTTTGAAAGACAAAATAAATCCAATCAAATGGCCAAGTTTTTGCTAACGTACCTCTTTTCTAGGAAGAGTCAAAATAGAGCTTGAATATTAAATTTTTAGATGGTTTACCTTTACGTGAAGAGGAAAAAATTAAGTTGTAAAATTTTTCTTTACCTTAGTTACAATTTTATTGAAATACAAATAAATATATTATAAATAAATTAAACCAAAATATAAAAAACAAATTGATTAAAATATATAGTATATATGTATATATACATACATATATAATAGATTTATATGTAATATATAATATAGTGGATTTTCTGCAATACTATGCTCTAATTTAAATAAAATATTTTAAAATGTATTAATGAGTTAAGTACTAAATTATTTCAGAAAGTACCATCATTGCTTTTGTCATACATAAATCTGCATCTTAAGAACAAATCTAACCTACTTATAATTTCTTGGTCATAAACTGATGTGGCTCAAAAGGCTATAGTTATATTTCTCTTGATTTGATCTCCACTCTCTAATTCCCCCGTAATGAAATGAAAAACAGGCCTATCTTTTCATTAAACTCTTCATTGAAAACATTGACATCACCTCTCTACATTGGAAACCGAGGAACACAGTGTGTGTGTGTGTACTGAAAATTTATAAAAAAACAAAAACAAAAAACAAACAAAAATAACCAACAAGAAGTATGATAGCTAAGCTTCAAGTTCCACTGTCTCCTTCTCAAGATCAGTATTCCTCAGAGTTTCAACATATCAGTGGGTCTCCTCTTGCCAAAATTCTTCCCACGACATCTGTTTCACAGCTCTTATTGACAGGATGAGACATTGATGCGGAAGAAAGAAAATGGGGAATGGGATCTTGACTGTTTTAAAACACTTATCAGTGTTAGCTTCCCACTGGCTATCCCCCACTCCCTCCTTCCTCTAGCACATCTTCCTAGGAGTTGAGACTTTCTTTTCCCTCTGAATTCTTGTTTCCTTGCCCCAGGTCTGCTCTCCGCTTTCCAGGAATCTAAGAAGTTCTTGGCCACCGTTAGACTGTAACCGAGAGAATCAACTGATCTCTCCCCCTAATCAGTAATTATGTCTCTTCTTGCTCACAGTCTGTGGTACTTGGTAGTATTTGGAGACTGAGATGTTCTATGTCTAAAGTAAAATACTACTGGCATTTTCCCCCCCAATTTACAGAAAAAAATAACACGTATTTTTTTTCCCTCAATTTTAGATTTTTCTTCTATGTATCTTGTTTCTACTTCTGCTGCCTGTTATGACTTCTTTGCTGGTTCTGGCATATTACAGAATAAAACACACAAATTCAATTAAAAGTCCGCAAACTTTTATTATAATATTAATGGAAATATCGAGCCCTTTTTTCCCAGTAGAGAAATATGCTTGTTATATGGTTTTGTATTGAACAACTTTAATATATTAATTTTTCTATATGCAAATTATTTTTTTATTCTTCATTGGATTAAATTGATCAAATACTTTACTATACTATGATATTTCTCAGAGGGCAATGACACTGATGAGCCCTCCACCAGGCACAGGAGAGAATCACAGTTCAGTAAGTCATCCTTTTATTTAGAATCTTCTTCCCTCCTTTTATAGTTCGACTGTGTATCTTACGGAGACATATCCAGGAGTGGATCATACAAGGCCTTAGAGTGTGTTCTTTCCAATCATTTTTCTGTCTTTCTGTTTGCACCTTACTTTAAGAAGACTCACATGCTTCGACTCTACTTGTAAATCATGGTGTTTACAAATTCCCCTTAATGGTGAAGTTGAACATTTGGTTGGGTGCTTGCTTCATGCTGTCTATTTAACATGTGGCTCTTGCAGCATACTGTATTCTCATTAGACACCAAGCAGAAAGAGTCAAATCTTTTAAGCCTTTTAGGTAGAAGGTCCAAATGAGACTGGGTTCTTGGTCACATCTAATGTATGAAGACCTACGGTTATGGTTTTCATTTGCCTGAAAAAGATTTACTGGAGAAACTTTTGGGAAGTGCAGTTCTGCTTCTCTTCGCCTCAGGCATGGGCTTTTTAAAAAGCACCCTGTGTCATTCTTATGAAAAATACTTCAGAGCAACACCGTCCAATATAAATATAATGTAAGTCCCACATACAATTTTATATTTTCTAATAGCCACATTAATATAGTAAAAAAGCAGGTGAAATTAATCTTAATTGTTTATCTTATTTAACTCTATATATCCAAAATATTATCATTCAATATTTAATCAACATAAAATTATTAAGGAATTTTTTTCCCCATATATTTTTTTCTTGTTTAAAAAGTAAGCCTTCAAAATCTGGTGTGCATTTTGTGGTGACAGCACATCATCTCCATTTGGACTACCCTCATTGCAAGTATTTAGTAACCACATGGACCTCGCGATTACCGTATCACACAACACAGCTTAGAGAATTGCTTTCGAATCTAGTAAATGAGCTTGTGATGCTAAATAAGAATATGCTTTATTTTGTGCTTATGTGCTTGGCAGTAAGCTAAGTTTTTAAAATGCATCATATTATAAAATTCATGCAACAGGAATATGAGATAGATATGCTATTTTATCTATTTGGTAGGAAAAAACAAATTCAGGCTTTAGAGGTTGTGATATCCAAGATTGTAAAGTAAGTGAAAGACAGAGCCAGTTTGATATGACTTCAGAGCATACCTGCTAATCACCCTGAGTACACTCTCTACACTATGCTTACTTCTTGCACAATTAAATAAAATGCAGGCTTCTTTCTAATGTTAACATCTTATGTTCAAGAGATTGCATGATATAAATATATCATAAAACAAAATTCAGAGGTAACTGAATTGTATTTATATATTAATTTATATATTAATTTTTCTTGCCACTTAACCTCCAAGAATTGGAATAAGCATCCTAGGCATGAGATGCTTGGAATTACTACAAAACTTTACATGAGCAGCTTTTTAAAACAATCATATTTCTCAAGATTAGTGTTTTTTTTTTCCTTTGAGAAAATAGAAAACATTATAACCAATAATATATAAAGGCCATTTTCTGATGATTATTCATTATCTTAACTATATGAATGAATAAATAAACTGGGCCAATGTATAATAAAACTATAAGAGCTCAACTTTTTAAGGGCAAGACTCTTACCATGTTATCATATGTTCAAAGAAGGTTATTTGTCAAAAGTTATTTACTCATTTTTCCTTTGCTTCCTGAACTCATGATCTGAACATCTTCATTTATTTTAGCTCTAACTCGGTTGATTAAAGAAAAAAGAACTACATTTGCTTTTAATATTGCTGAAATTTGAAGATCAATTGCAGCTATTAAATTAAAATAGTTTACCCCTTGAGGACTTTCAAAAACCAAAGAAAATATTATTTTAAATGGAAAACATTAGTCTTCTATTATTACTGTGTTGGACTAGATTGCATTAGATTTTCAGATTAAGGCAGCAAGTGCTTTGAAAATGTAAAGCCAGTTGTAAAATATGGAATTAAAGTAAACACAAAATCAAACAAACATGTTATTTCTCTCAGCCATTATAAGCAGAATCAAGATCCGTATTTATCTATCATTAGAATGTATCTACATACAATCATAATGTTTCAAAGTTGATTACACACCCTAATGAGAAGGGCATAGATAAATGGCAAACAACAATTTAAATATATTTGGCCTAAAATGAGTACGCAGTATTACTTTTAAATCTTTATTTTCTAATCCTGAGCATATAGTGATTTGTCAATGAGTAAGATTTCTTAGAAATATACTATTATAAAAAGAGTCAAACTAGAGTTAAATTTTTTTCTGGGTGATTCACCATGGAAATAATTCATGGGACATTATTTTTAATATCGAGGGCTCTCTTATATAGTTCATATAAAATCTTCTACCCACATATAAGATAAACATGGAGGCTTAAGAACTTTTTTTAATGTTAGGCTACATTCATTACCAAGTCAGTAAATCTCAGTGTTACATCAAGTACAGCTGTTACCTCATGGGTATAGCTGTCTAGTCAGAAGTAAGAAATATAATCCCAGAGTGCTCTGTTAGCCTGGGATTTCAGCATCAGTTTTGTTTTTGATCCCAGTATTTCTCAAATCCCTTTTCATTAATGATGAAATAGGGTCTCAATATCCTAAGCCACCATTTGGAAAGGGAAAAAGAAAGATTATGCTGCTCATGTCCTAGTCATTTGGTATCTAAGTTTCTTTCTTGCTTTACTATAAATACTTACTTGCA
Source organism: Rousettus aegyptiacus (assembly GCF_014176215.1). Taxonomy (NCBI): domain Eukaryota; kingdom Metazoa; phylum Chordata; class Mammalia; order Chiroptera; family Pteropodidae; genus Rousettus; species Rousettus aegyptiacus. Next base: position 17,477,135 of record NW_023416285.1, read on the forward strand.
TTTTGATAAATTTACACATTTTAAACATTAATTCACTGTATAACCTTTATTATTTGGAATGAAAATGAAACAGAATCAGTCAAAAAAAAAAAAAAAAAAAAGAGCACTGAGTAACTGCAAAAGGGTGCCACCAAATGTATTTGGGAAACCACACTTAAGTCACTTCCAAGTCTTCATTCAGAATCTTTATTACTTTTGAGCTAAATGAAGACTACATTTCTAATTCTACTTAATTACCCACAATCGACCTTATTGAATGTTTTGTCTCATCTGTATTTTTGCATATATGATCTGCTTGGAGAATTTCCTTTGTAGTTAAGAAGAGGTCACTTTTAGGAAAGGGACGTAGGTTTGCATGCACTTAAGATTAGATTCAGGTACTGAGTAACAAGGAAAGGAAAGTGACATTTATGTACTAAGGTGTCTCATTTCCTGCACATTGTTCCTGAAAACTACCTAGAATGATAAGGCACAGTATTAGATAATCAACTTGAAAAACCCTCCTACCTTGACAGACAAATCCTATTTTGCCACCTCAAATCAAAGAGCAAATAGACCTCTTATCAATGGCATCTGGTGGTTTTACATATAATTATCATCTGTCCTTCTGGCCTGGCATAGAGGCTGTAAGTTGTACGTTGTCCTCACTGAGATATTTCTTCATCATTCTTAACAGTCTGGAATTTTTTTTTGGTTGGGGGGGACTTCTGTTTGTTTGTTTGTTTTGTGATTTTATGTTCTAGAATATATCTTTAGGCCCTGGTAATTTTTGGTAACTTTAAATAACTTTAGAACATCCAAGGTTCTTTTTCTAATTTTGCACTTTCATAGGCTTCTACTGTATTTCTCATTGAGACATTAGAGTGAACAGATACTCTATGTACAATGGAATAAGCTCTTTTTTTTTTTAATTTAGTTTCACAATTGTATTTTCTAGATTTTACAATTGTTTAAATCTGAGGATCTAATTTAAATATCTAAGATGCCAAGGGGAGAAAAGTTCAGTTTACACATGCATATGCACACAAATATTTTATTTGTAAACACTGCAATTTTTAAACCCTTTACCGCATTCTCTCCTATGAATGTGAAGTATATGGGTGGGTAAGAGGGTGGGATGTTTTGATAGTCGTAGTTCTCAAAAGATCTGTGTCAATAATTACTTCAGATATTCATGTTGATTAATTAGTGTTTCCTCTCCCACCTGTTGTTAGTGGTTCACTAGGTTATCTGTTCCATTTAGACAATGTGTCAGTCAAAGGGGTGGATCAATTATCTAACCTGCATATTTATAATTGGGAGGGAATAGGGAGGTGCCAAACTCCCTAGAGACAGAGCAGGGAACCAAGTGACGACTTTTAAGAGACACTAGTGGGCTTGGAAAAGACGTCACAAGAAAGACTGGCTGGGGACTTCATACCAGTGGGATCTTTCCTTTTACACGTAGAAAAGAGAGAAACCAATTCTCATGAAAAAGCCCCATTAATTGTAAAATGTTACTGTGTCATAAGTTAGATCTTGTATTACATCTCTCAGAAATTTGAGAGAATGTTTATATACAATTTTAAAACAAGCAACTAAAATTCAGGTTCAGCTTTTTTCTTTTTTCCTTTTTTCACTTACAAAGTGATTTGATCTAAGACTTGTGCTAAATGACAATAATATATGATTTCAAATTTTAATTTTATGATAACTGCATTAGAGTGTGGAGGGAAACACATTTTCCATTCAACTGAGTGACTTATGTATTTATAAATATCATATAATAATGTTATTTGTAGTACTATATTTTATAAAATCTCAAACATGGAGGATAATTATAACTTATGTAAACTAGTAGGACAACAGCCCATTTATATAAGAAAAAGCAATAAGAAAATTTCTTCCATGTTAATAATTTCTTATAAAAAATGACCAAAAATGAATTTTCTAGAATGTTATGTCAGATTTATTTGTATTATAATTACTGCCATTTTCATCACATTCTCTTCGAATTGCAATAGTTTGGAATTAATCCATGTAATTTTATTTCATTTAAAAACAGATACAGAAAATGTACTATCAAAAATATTTTAAATGATGGGTTTATAAGTGGGAAAGAAATATGTATGAAAATGTTTAATAATTTCAAAAATTCAGTTAAATTATTTATAAATGTTTGTTGGATGAATTTGAACGTTAAAACATTGTTATTGGCATAAACCTGAATCTGATGCCTTTTTTTTAGTACCATATCACGTTTTAAAATTAGTAGTGTGATGTAAATAACTATCCAGTATGAATCCCCATAGTAATAACATATGGCCACTGATACCTTTAGTGTCTTTTCCCTGAACAGCTAAACTCAGCATGGTTTTACATTTAATGATACAATAGTAAGGTATGGATTTATTAAAAGGAAAGGTAAATTATATTTCTTGAATATATAGTGTTTGTTCACTGTGTCATCAAGTAAGAAATAACAATCTGCAGTCATCCACTTTAAACTATGATCTAATCGGAACTTGAGAGCTAAATAAGAACATGGTGATTAGCCCTTAGTTAGTAGGAACCCCAGGGAAAACTTCAATGCTACAGGAAATGATGCTAATGATTTATCAAGTAGTAAACTTGCCTCTGAGAAAATACTGAACTGCCAATTTCACAGAACAGAAAAGTGTCTATTAGGTATTCCAGCCAATCTGAGACTTTTTGCTAGCAGAAGTCCGAGGAACAACTTTAAAAAGGAGAGAGGTAGTAAAAAGAACTGTGTAGGTTTGTTTGTAAAAATTCGGACTCTGATGAAATCTTCTCTTCCTTTCTCTGGGGCTATGAATCCTTAGTAGCTCTGCCAACAATCAGGAAGACCTTAGTCTCCCAGCGGTACTGAGTGAAAAAGGGTTTTAGAATTTAAGTAAAACAGCAAAATCAGGTCTTGCTAGTAAGGCAGAATTTGGTATTTACCTTGCAACTTAGAACATTGAACTGGAAACTTGAGAGAATTAAACTTCTCAGAAAAATCTTATTGCCCATCTACTGAAATAAACATCAACACAAAGGAAAATTCAAGCCCTATTGCATAAAAACCATTAGAGGAGTTGGCAAAATTCCAATTTGGGTAACTACCTCCCACTTTTCATTGTTATAGTTTTTTATCAGTTGAAAATGATATTCACTTTTGTTTCAATGGAGAAGGTTGTTTAATAATCTTTTAATCGTCATTGTACCTTAAAAATACAATATTCAGAATCCGAAAACGAGGAAGAATAGTTTTTAAAAATAGTATTTATTTTAAGATAAAATATTCTTAGTACATATAAATATATGGCTGCCATTACAGTAAACCTAATAACGTGTATCAATTAACCGATGAGCTTTTAAAGCTCTAGCAATTGTATCTTATTTGATTTCTTAATTTATCATTTAATTCCACAACTGAACATACAATTAATAAGTTTACTAGGTATTGCAAATACTATGTCTACATCATTAATTTGCTTAATACTGAAAATGGGCGAAATTTTAAAAATGGATAAAATTATGTCACCGAAAGAAAGTGAGGTGAACAGCTTCAGCTGTGAAACATTTGGTACTTTTTCAGCTTTCCCAGGAAGCTCCATTTGCAAAGGAGATATGAACAGGAAGACCTGAATCAGCCTGAATCAGAGATTAAGTCTCTGCAATTTAGTCATACTAAAGCAGGAAATTGGGCTCAGTATATATTGTAACTGCGTGAAAGTTTCAGAGTAGGAAGTTTTCAAGGAAGAGAAAAATTCTTTACACTCTTTTGCTGTTTATGATGTCAATGAATTTATTTAACCAGATCTGCCCATGTACATTTTCCATCTTATCCATGAATCAAAATTTAATTTGTTATTCTGCTCTTTCCATGTATCTTTAAAATCTTAGAGGGACTTGTATTTAGCAACACAAAAAATGTGGATCAACAGGTGCTGATATTAGTTGTGAAAACAAATCAAAATAAAGCATCGTTTTAAATTGAATTTCTTAAACCAAGTATGAGGACCAAATCGGGCTTATGTGAAGATATTGAAAAGATGTAGACTTTTTTTTTTTTTTGCCAGCTGAATCAATCTGATATTGACTAGCAATGATTTTCTTTCTACTTCCATACATTATTTAAAATAATTGAATCTGGTGAACAACATGGATCAGGGGCAAATAAATGTTTTCATAGCGATTATTGGCAGACATTTTCTTTCTGGTAAGTTTCCCCAAAAAGATATATAATTTGCATCTATTTAAGTATCCGTGAGTCCAGTAGTGAGTTTTTATTTTTATATATATTTTTCGAGACACCGCTTGCAGAGCGGCAGGCTCAGCGGCACCAGGACTTCCTGCACACAGCTTCTAGTGCTGAGCCACATCTGCCTAAGGACCCCACTGACTTGGCTGCAGCACAGCCCCCACAGGCTCTGATGCCAGATCAGGTGTGGAGAGACTGCCGAGCTGTCACTCCGCATGGTTTCCTGCAAGTCAGCTATCTCGTTCCCATCTGTGTTGATATCCTTTCCTGGATTTTTTTTCACCGCTTGCCCGGCGTGTATACAGTCGTCTGATAAGCCTCAGTTTGTCTTTAAGACTTGCCTTCCCAGGTATCTATTACTCAATATATAATAAGTCTTTATGAGTGTGTTTTCCTTGTAGTTGCGTTTAGTGTTATTACTTAATTCTTCGCTTTGAGATGATCTGATTTTCGATACACTCTATCATGCTTATCAGGGTCTTTTAATTTCTTGTCCATCCCATTTTGAGGGTCTTACTCCATTAAGAACATGTTGCAAGTTTTCTTTGCTTTAATGTTTAAATAACTGCAAGATGAAATTACTTAAATATATAATGACATTTTTTCCACTTCACTTTAATGTTACATAATTCTCTTAGTCAAGAAGTCACTCTTCATTCAGCTTTTACTTTTCAGCAGGAATTAATTTGGATAGCTTTGATTATTAGTATTCTGGTGAGCCATCCTGCGGAGTTAGGGATAGATTACACAGGTGATATATTTTTAGTCCATGAAGGGCTTTTCTATAGCTAAAGTTTGATTATTTGTGCTTCGTACCATTAATTGGTGTTTTCAGCGATATTCTTGATTATGCAGCTAAAATTTAGCTGAAAGTTATCCAATCCTGCTGGCTTTGTACTTGCAAAACGCCCATTGAATTTATTACGAGTGGTATATGCATATTGGCCGCTGGAGAAGATTGGTTGGTATTCAGAGTTGAAAAATGAAAGGGCGGAGGATTCAAGTACACCAAGCTCTGATTAGAGAACCGTGAACAGCTTCCTCCACTTACAGATTAACATCATTTCATGCTCTGTTTTCAAACAAGGAATATCTGTTCTAAAAGTAGCTCCCACAGATACCACTAACGCAACAAGTTCCAGTTGTCCTTTCTTGAAACAGTCCTTGCAAGAAAGAAATCATTGCTTTCACGTATTTTGGCAGATTTCCTTCGTTATGGGATGGTGGTTTGAAATTTGTTTAAGACTTCCTGCTTTTTAACAAGAAATGGCGTTGAGTGTCACAGCCCCATTGCCTAATGTGTTTCTTATGGAAACTGTTTGGGGTGAATAAAATGGGAAGAGAAATATGAAACTCAGGTGAGAATGGAGCACTCAGTGATAGCACATACTTTTCTTTCTCTATAGATTCATTTTCCCATGAAAACGAATTCAGTGTCTACATCATTACTACTCTTCTAGCATAAAAGTAAAATTAAATTTATGCTCTGTGCTTCAGATGATTATAAATTCCAAGCCTGTCAAAATTTCTATTAAATACATAAAAATGAAATGCAGCATGCTCATTGAAAAATTGGAAAATTGAACAACATATTTAATAATTATCACAAGATTCCATTGGTTATTGCTGAAGTTATACAATAAACCAAATTTTGAGCAGGGAAGAAGATAGCTTGTTTTTCATTTGTCTTTTTATTTTTTAAATTATTATCTACTTCAAGGCATTATTAAAGAAATTGTGGAACGTATAAGTTTATAAGCCTATTTTACATCGCTATTTTTTCCCCAGTGAATCTTGCCAGTGAGCAGGTGGCTTAGATCTGAGCTGTGACACTTTAAAGTGTAAACGCATTAAAAATGGGCTTTCTATGTTCTGGGAAGGTCATGTGATAGAATTTCTTTCCTTTGGAAACTAATATTTCATTGACAGAATAAGTTACCTGAATGTCTTAAACAGGACACGAGTGTTATTTGATCTATTTATTGTCACCAGATGTAAATATCCTTCTATGTCTCTTATATTCAAACTGTACTTCTTATTTTGAACAAATTTATGATTTTGTCTTAGCTACGTAAAATTGACCATATTTAAACAGTTTTACATCTGAAAAATGAGTATTGTTAAACTAGAATTGTAGTGAAACCCAGGAATTTTTCTTCATTGTCAACAAAACAAAACAAGACCATACACATGAGCCCTTGCATTCTGGGACTTTATCCAAAAGTGTTTAGCAATTTGGCTATGTCCACCTTCAGGAAACCCACACTTTGATTCTAGGATCTGGGTACCTGATGTACTCAGAGGATCCTAGCATTCACTAAACAATCTGGCAGGGTTTAGAATTTTGTCAGTTCTATTTTTTTTCTGGCACCTAGAATCTGTATTTTCTTCATCTGTTTGATGTTCTCAAGAGAGAAAAGTGGAACCCTGAATACATAAATATAATTTTCTTTTTTCTTTTTTGCAACAAAGACAGATTAAAATTTTTAAGAAAATATCTTTTAATTTCATGATTGTAACTTATCTCACATTCTTTGTAATGATTGCAGCCATTAAGAGTCATGAATGAATAGAAAATTGTTTTGAATTGTATACACATTTTTGTTTCATAAAATTCTTTATGAAATTTTATCATAAAATCGCAGCCCTTATATAAATTACAAAAACAGAAGAGAAGAATTTTGTGTGGATTTTTCTTATAAAACTTTTATAGAATTAGACTTTCTATAACTAACTTGTAATATGTTTCAACAATAAAACCAAAACAACGTTTATTTTTCTTATCCTTGTTTTGCTATTCCTTCTCTCTGGCTTTCCCTTAGTAATATATCACTTAAGAATGTATGTAGCTGCAAGTAATAAATTAGCTGTGATTAAATGAAGGGTTTATTTCTCCCTTATAACAAGATTTGAAAAATCATTATTCAGCAAGTTCCACTGGGGAACCATGGTGCTGCTGTCCTCCTGCTCCGCCATCCTTAATTTTGGGTTTTCCTTCTCATATTCCCAAGCAGGCGTCTCTCTCTGCCAGTCTGTCCTTGTTTCAGGTAGGGAGAAGGAAGAGGTACAACAACAGCAAAAAGAAAGCGTTTCCTTTGATTCCATTTCCTTTCTATCCTGGGAAGGATTTCCTTTCACGGACTTTTTTTCTTTAGCTTACTGGCTTTCATAAGAAGGCTTCTCTTAGGAGAAAGCTATATGGAAGTGTATTTTTCTTTTTAGTCTTGATGATGTGATAAGATAAGGGAGTGAGCCAATCTACTCTGCTTTCGTGGGACAGGAAGTAGTGACTCCGGCTGTGGTACCACATGACTGTAAGTCCTTCCACACTGGTTTGCTTCGCTTAAGCCTTTTCAGCATTTTATTTGTTCAGTGGAGTGACTCCAATTTTTGTTTTTGTTTTTGTAACTCTTTTAATAGAGTTGCTTTTCAGCTTTTCTCTGGCTCATAGAGCCCTTCCTATTGATTTATTTGGAATTCATATCTTCACACATGCCCAAGAGGGTATATACTTACATATTCCTTAGAGGATACCTGCAAACCATTTTCGTTCTCTCTTATCCCCTTATCCCTCCTTTACATTTACGGATGAGACCAGAGAGGTGTGCAGAGTCAGTCACATAACAAGTCAGTGAACCTCAACTACATTTCGTGTCTCCTGACTCTCGAGCCTGACTTTTTCTAAGCGTTTCTAAATAGTAACTCTTTGTGTTTATATATGTTGAAATTTAGGGACAAAATAAAATCACTGATAAAATGTTTGTTACAGGAAAAAAAAAATTCTCGAAATCACCACTCTACAATTTCAATTCCATGAGTGCCGAAAATTAACTAGTAAAATAAGAGGCATTTTCTAGACATTCGAATCAGCAGATGTTTATTGAGTGCCTGCGATCTGCTAGGCATTGTAGAAGCCAAGGATACAGCAGTGAGCAAGAAAGATGAATCAGTTGCCTTCAATAGAGTTTATGTACCAGATTATATTGAATGCATGCATTGATTTTCATACACTCATCAAATATTTATTAAGGGTTTACTCTATGTCATGGACTGTTCTAGATATAGGATATAGAGTTTATGATATGAAAGATGAGATTCTTGCTCTTACAGAGTGGTGAAGCCAAAATTATCCTGTTTTATAAGGATACATGATAAAGAACTTAGACACCATTCTTTCCCTACTGCTTACTAACAATTGCAATGAAGGAAACACACACACACACACACACACACACACACACACACACATACACACACTAATTGATACTAGTTTTTAATCTGGGAATCAGAATAAGTTCTGGTTTATTTTAATTTCTGATACATAGCTTTTGCCTGGGTGTGTAATTTAGTTATATTTAAAAATGGATTTAAATTTAAGTATAAATTTATTGGGCTAAATTCTAACAACTTTGATTCTCTCTACCTTTATTCTTTTGTTTTATTGAATTTAACCTGAATGAAATCTTTTTATTTGTCTAGTCTATTTCTGTCTAGTAAGGAAGTTGAAATTGATCATGCCTTGACTTTGTGGGCCATCAGAGAACCATGACATTCCAGGGTATTGATTTTGTGGTGTTAAAAGGTGACAGATCTAGTGTTAAAGTGCCGAAAGAGAATTGGGTTTCAGATTGTACACCATAAGCAGTCTTGACTTTTGCTGAGCCATGCCTAGCTTTTTAAAATAATTGAAAGAATTGTAAGACTTAGGGTAATTTTTACTACATAAACTTGGAAAAATTAATTTAAGCAAGAATTATGTATTTGTTCATGCAAAAAGAAAGCCACACATATGACAAATATATAACTACATCTGTCTTTATATATATGTATATATGTATACATATATTCATACATATGTACAATTTAGAGTATGTGTGTATGTGTGTACTCAGAGTATACTCTGTGTTAAGAATATTTCAGATCAATATGACTGATCCTTTCAAAATATGTTTTTTCTCACATTTTGGAAGTTGCTTGGTAATAAGTGAAGTTTTATTATCTTCCACACTCTTCTTATAATAGTTATTTTGAATTTTGTTTCTATTCTGCTTCCAGTTGGGCAGGTACTACAGGATATGAATTATGATGCTTACAATTCAGAAAGGCCAGAGGTCTACAAGGGTAACACTTGGCGATTTTTTGTTATCCTCTGAGACTTTAGAATGTTGACAAGTACATTATAATAGCTGCTATACACATGAACTGAGGAAGAGTAACCATGGCCATCTTTCAATGTCCCATTTTCCTCTAGTTTTGTTCTTTTTCAGCTTAATGACCTTTAGCAAATGCATTGAAAATAATGTTTTGATTATATGATTATTGTGTGGAAAACTCAATGAGCTAAGTCCAAGTGTATCTTGGAAACTAATCAGAGGTACACCAGATTCATTGACTTAGACCAATCCATCATAGTCATCTTTTAATTTATTTCCACATGTTCTTCCAAGTTCCCATTCTTTAATAAGACTTTGACCCGCAAAGAAGAATAGAATGTATTTTATAATGTATGTTTGTTCTGCTTTCTAACAACATAAGTATTTTGCTTAAGCAGATTTGCTAAGAAGTGACAGCTTTGAAAAATTGGACACAGGAGTCGCTGGAAGCATTTCAGTTCCACGCAATCTCAATAGTGCAGAAGGGGAAAATGAAATATCATCATGTTTTAAAGAAGACAGTTTTGTCAAAGATTCCCTTTCACTCTTTGACTTAAAACAAATGAAGTAAATCAAGCATATCTATTCAAAATAGGCATGTGCACTCATTGAGAGAGTGCTCCTTCCTAGGCGTGGGTTGTTTTTATTCCCCCCCCCCTCACCCCACAGACAACCAATGAGAGGTTTATCTTTAAAACATGTATGTTGGATTGGGAAGATAATCATTTTCTTGACTTAAGTATTAGTTTGGCACATTTCGAGGTCATGGGATTTCAAAAAATATGGTGGTGCCTTTAAGAAAAGAGGGAAACCTACAGGCTTAACACGCTCTGAGTATATCATTATGTACTCATATCAGATGTTCTTCAGAAATGTGATGATGTAATTATTATTTTGAGGTGTGTGTGTGTGTGTGGGTGGGTGTGTATGTGTGTGTGTGTCTGTATCAGAGAAAGAGAGCGCAAGACAAGAACATGGGCAAGAGAAAGAGAGAGTTAATAAACCTGAGATTAGATGCTAAACTTTTTATGGATAAATTAAAAATCTGATAACATTTTCTACCTGAAAAATATAAGATATATTTGAAAAGATAAAGCAAATTTGATAAAACTATTTAAGAACAATTTTATCATTAATTAGAGAGGCAGTGGAGTGTAGTCCAGTTAAGAGCTCAGGCACTGGGGTGAGGCTTCCTGAGCTTAAAATTCTCATATACCTTTTTCTAGAATTGTAATTTGGAGGAATTTAATTTCTCAGTTCCTGAGGTCCTTTGTTAAATGGAGTTAATGATAATATCTACTTCCTAGAGGTCTTGTTAATTAACCTGAGGTCTCCTAAACACTCAGTAGAATGTTAGTTATTATTAGTAATTAAAAACTCTTAACATATTTTGAAATGAAGAATAGAAGTAGAAATTGTTTAAAAAGTAAATCAGGATGAAATAAAAGCTCAAACATTTTAGGAAGTCTGTAATATACAGCTAATGTCTCTTTCAAGATAGTAAATAATAGTGGTCACATTTTTTCTTTTTTATTTTTTTAACAAAAGGAGAATTGGTGATTATACCCTGTCCTATACATATTCTGAAATGTACTTTAGAAATTATACTGGAAGAAAGAAAGTTACTGGTAATTTCTGTCTTTCAGATTCCACAAAATAATTAGCTAACTGATTTCATGTTCATCTTGGTTTTTATTATGCTACTATTAGAGATAGCAATGTCTTTTAAGTGAATGTATATTTTAATTATAATTTGTTCCAATTCACTTTTGACAAGAGTGATTATGTTAGTACTGTTACTTTCTGAAGCAAGTTTCAGTTAATATGCTATGTACATTAATTCTCTGTTCACTTCTGTGCTTAATTGTCTCCTATCAAAGAGGTACCTGGTAGTACTTTTTATCTGGATTATCACCTAAATCTGTCCCATGAATAAAATTAATTCATTTTGATTTACATTTTTTAAAAATTATATAACATAATCTATTTATATATTTTACTTCATTTTAGGGCTGATTAGATTTTCATATAAATAGGACTGCCATTTTTGTGTATGGTGGGACTCTTGGTATGGTTTGGCTCTGAGCCGTAACGTTACCTATCCTTTTAATGCTTAGGAAACATCGACTTACTCTCATTCCATTAGTGCAGACTTAATATTATTTTATGTCCAAGATGACAAAGGTCACTTCAATTACGCACCTCATCGAGCCTTTCCTCCCTGGTATCGTACACTAAGTATTGTTTAAAAAAAAAAAAATGTTCTACCATTAACAAAAAGTGAGCAGAGAACAAAAAGCCTATTATTTGCAACACATAAAACCCTTATGATAATTTGGTAGACTTTAATTAAACTAATACATCACGTTGCACTTATAAGACAAAGGAGCAAAAGAGAAGCAAATCATCTTTTTTTATTTTCTCTGTTAAGAAATACCATATTGCTTTTTGATTAAGTGCTTTAAGACTTGTGACCCATTTTAAAGTGTAAGATTTACAGTCGTTTTCCTGACAGGCATATTGAAAAAAGTTCTATGCAATATTGATTGGGATCACCCCACCCCCCAAAAATAAATTGAAGTTAAGCTATAAAAAAGCTTGGTTTAAAGTGATTTCTATTAATTCCTTATGATTTACAAACTCTTTTAAAAAATTCTACAAATTTAGCCTATGCGTACTCATTTTTATTACAAAGAATCTTGTTTTGAAATTTAACATATCAGCTATATTTTTTCATTGCTCTTGGTTCTTTTTGATGAATTCTCCAACATCTATTAATACAAAGTCCACTACAAATTAAAAGGATGTGTCTATGTAATTTATATATCTTTACTGCATTTCATAACTGAAATGTCCTGGAATTACAGCTACTTGGTTCTTATTTAAATAACCTCATCCTCAAATCTTCTATTTGTTAGAGATGTAATTCCCATAATTTAAATTGAATAAACCACTGAATTGCGAGTGATGAAATTTAGTTTTAATCCTAGGTCTGCAATGTAATTTGGAATATGTCTTGTTACCCATCTGGGCCTCAGTATCATCACTGGTAAAATGAATAATTTGGTACAGGGTGATTCCAGGAGACTTCATTGTTCTTGAAATTATATTTTACATTAGTTATTAACATAATATCTTTCTGTATACTAAAAGTTAATATTTTAATATACTAATATCAATACTTAAATCAGTGGCACTTATTTATAAAAGTGTTTACGAAACATTTCTAGAAATTTCTAATGATCAAAACCCATAGATTTTTGAAGCTGGTCAACCACAAATCATATTAAAAGAGAATTATATTTGACTTGCAAATTCATGTATTATTAACCAAAGGACCACATAATCAGTGTGCCAATTCTCACACTTTTAACACGTTTTATAAGCAGAAAACTGGTTGGTTGGATTTTGTAATTTTGTCCTATCTCACATTTAATTTTTTAAGACAATTAATTCCTTGGACATTGACATCATTTTCTTGTTAGTAGATCAAATTCTTTGTGAGTTTATCCATCCCCTGGAAACACTTTGACTGCTTTATACTCCCCTCTGTGGGTTTTAAGGCTCCTCGAGTAGCTCTCAATTTTTCAGGCACACAATTGCAATTTCAGTGGCATTTAAGAACAGCCGAGTTTGTTGTTCACTTCATCTTCTCATTAACATCTAGTCCTGCTTTCTCTCAGGCAGCTTATTGCTTTTGCACATAAATACCAGCCAGTACCATTTTTTTTGTTTCCAAAGGTGGTCAGTATGATGGTCTGAAGAAGATAATGATTATAGCTTAAGTGTGCATCATTTTCCATTTTTATTATAAGCTTTAAGAATAGAAATGCACTAAATGCTCAACTTTAGCCAAATGTAATTGGAACTGTAAAGCAGGGATCCATTTTAATGTCTTTGCTTGTATAGTGCATAGCAGTCTGTTTGGATTAATTTCTATTCCTCCCTGATTTAGAGTGTTTCTTTAAAATATTTTTTAAAAGACAGACAAGAAAAAATAAAATTATAAATTAAGATATACAAAATGTAACATTTAAGGATCGGCTATTCTAGAGCAGGAATGCTCAAATGCTTAATTATGTTATCTTTAACAAATAGTTATTTTAATTGCATCATCTAGCTTTTGACAGTTAACATCATTTGTATATTTCTAATTTAAAATATTCAGAAGTTGTTTTTTTTTTTTTTTTTTGAATTATTACATTGGTTCCTTTTATATATAGATTTGAGCTAAGGAAAGAAAACAGTGAAAGAGCTCCTGATGGACATGAGTAGAATTTTAGAAATCTCTGGTTTAGGCAGGAACGTCCACTTTCTGTCTCCTGGCCTCACCTCATATCTTCTTCCCAACTTTGACTTTTCGGGGAGTGCAATTTTCTCTGATTTTCACTGATCTCAAGACTACCCATCTTTCAAGACCCAGCTTAAATCCAGTTTGTCAATGAGCACTTACCACAGTCTCTTCTCATTCTTTGGAGCTCTCATAGTTTTACCTACTTGGTTGTTATCTTTTCCTCCTCAAGGTTAGTAATCTGTTTTATGTATATATTTGTACACCTCTTCAAGGAATAAATAAAAGTTTCCTCAGAACCAGGACTGTATCTTATGTTGCTTTGTGTGTCCTCCCATGCCGCCTGCAATGCTACTCACATGATTGGACTCTAACCTTTGGCATTCTTTCTGACTCTGAGATTCCATTATTCTAACAGCCAGCCAGTCAATAAATATTGATTGCTTGACTATCCAACCTTAAGCATGCTTTTGTTAGGTCCAAATCATTTATATTGTGAAGTCAGGGCAAAGTAACTATGATGGGGAATTCGTATGATATTATCTAATCCTTTTCCTTCCATGGTCTGTTCAGCAGTTGACTCATAATCTAAAAGGCTCTTTTTCTTAAGAGTGTAGTTCAAACAGTGCTAATGAATAGCCTTTTTGTGTGTGCGTGTACCCTCACACACGTAAATGGGTATGGACTTCTTTTTCTTTGATTGGATAGAGTTTGTCTTACTCATTACTTTTTTTTTCCCCTGGCAATTCAAACAACTTTCAGGTATGTTGAAGTTGCTTCTTACATTTTCGTGAATTTAAATAATTACAATAGAATCCTGCATATGATAAAAAATAAGCTTGTAGAACTGAACTTCTTAACACATTCATTTATAATGGTTTAGGAAACTAACAAAAATTCACTTATTATTTCTTAAACCATAGCAAAAATGGAGACATTTGCAGTTACAATTTGTCTCATTATTCTTTTTCAAAGATTCAATCAGGTTAAAAAATAATAATTATGAGAAAATCAAAAATCTGGGTATGAAGCCCTGACTCTACCACTTATCTGTGTGATTTTACATAAGAAAACCAAGCTCTCTAAGCTTCAATCCCCTCATGTGCAAATAAACAAATGAAAAAAATGATAATCTCTGCTTCACGAAAACTTTGTGAGGTTAAATTAGATACTTAAGTGAAATCTAATAATAAACAATTATATAAGTATTATGGTATCTGATAATTATTATAATTTATGTCTTGGGTATACTATTTATATAAATCAAGAAGAAGTAGAAGTCTGAAACATCATCCAAAATTGTTCTTCTTATGATTCTCCACTCACTGTTCACCTTTTGTCCCATTTTCTATTTCAAATATTTTTTCTAGTATTTAAAAAAAAAAAGGTATCTTTTCAATGTCGATAGGTGGCTTTGCCCCAGTTCAGCCCATATTATTTATTTATGCTCTAAAAAGATGAATATCAATTTCCTGTTCCTAGTGGAAACTAATGTCAATTTGATTTTCTATGTCATGGAATACACTCTGCTTTTTATTTGATATTTTTTACTTATCTCTAGATTTGAACATCAGTCAAGGAAAAAGTAATGAATATTCATAGAATTGTTTTTACATATCGCCAATTATATGCAAACACATTCACCAGATACTTGTACTTAATCTACACCAATTACATGGGTGCATCATTTAGTTTTGAAGCATGCCTAATAAAAATAAGTAGAAAAATAGACACATATTTCTTTCAAAATATATACATTCTTGTTTATAATTTTGAAGTCTTTTTCAGAATTAAGAGCATGTCTAGTCCTATGTGTGAGTTTACAGTGTATACTTTCATCTAAACCTAAATTCCATTCCTGTTCTTGGCATAATTAACTTTCTTTCTCCTACCACTACTCACCAACTGTTGGTCAGGAAGATCTGAAAAAGAACACAGTTTTTAATAAGTTAACGTTTTACTGATAATTTTTGTTAATTAAACTCCCAACTTATTTTAGTCTCTTTGGTTAGGAAATGGAAAATGAGTGAAATACCTAGATAGCCTGGAAGAAAATGCTCTAGGAATGACTTGGTTTTATCGTGTGTGTGTGTGTGTGTGTGTGTGTGTGTGTGTGTGTGTGTGTGTGACTTGTTGCCTGGGTGATAGAACGAACTGGAGGAAAAAGATCGAAAGGCAAAGACAAAGGCTGTGTCTCTACGACTTCAATTGAATTGGACCTGACTGAATGATTGGTTTGGTCTGGTTTAGTGGAGCCTATCTCCTCAATGGCAGTGATCTGAAAATTGCTTCCAGGGCCGTTTTAATTAGCTGATTCAAATCAAAACAAACACATCCTGGTAACATCCATTTCTACCCAGGCCCTCACCAACTACAATTTTCAGAATGGGAATGCCTAAGTAGTTCTCCATGGACTCAAGGTATGCACTTTTGTTTTTAAATATTAATCTTTAATGGAGAGGAAAGAATCCATTTTTCTTGGCTTTAATGATAGGTGAATATTAGTGTACAGATCCATTTGTTCAGTGCATCAAAGCCTAAAACCACGAAAACTTGAAACCTGCTTTTACATAGTTAATTTATGAAATGAGAGAGTTAGTTCTGTTCTTCAATAACAATTTAATAAGAGGATTTTATTATGTTGCGTGGCAGTATGGTGACGTTATTACTTAAATGCATTCTATTTCTTGAGTATGCTTTTAAGTTAAAAGTATGTCAGTTCTTGAAAATAGAAAATGAAACTTTGATACCTCTGATTTTTTGTTTTTAAAAATTGTTTTAGTTGTTTATTTATTTATTAAGAACCTTGCAGAAAATTTCACATAGTATCTTTCTTTTAAGGAAAGAAGAAAGTGACTGTTATATGAGAAGGATTAAAAAGAGAGAGTTAGTGAAGTTCTAGATGGACAGACTAAATTTAAGGAACAACTAGAGAAAAATGGGAAAATTAATGTTAGTAAAATAAAGGCATTTGCTGTAGTTCATCTATTCTATAATCCATCATGTGACAAATAGTAGAAAGTCAAAGATAATCAAATGATTTGAAATTATTTAAATTAGATAAAATAATACAAGAGATAAAAAGTAATGTGATTTCCTTACTTAGCTATTCCCAAACATGTGTTTATTCATTAAACCAATATTCACCGAGGGCCAACTATGTGCCAGCACTAGGGACGAAGCAATAAGCAGAGTGGACATGATGTTGCCCCCATGGAGCACTTTGTAACTTTGTATAGGATGTGAGAATTCAAGAAGAAACTTCACAAAAGTAATTAAATATTTGATAAATGCTATGGCGACATATCATGTTCAGTAAGAGTACATAACAAGATGATCTAATGTAGTCTTGGTATGTACTACGGCTACATCGTAATTGGTTTGGGAGTAATAAATAACATCTGAAACTCAAAAATTTAGCTTTCACCCATATAAGAGCGTGAGCAGTTTTGAAATAAAATGTGCAGTTGTCACTGTTGGGGCTGATCGGAGTTTTGCCCCAATGGTAAAGGGAAGGGGGAGGGATGACAATAGCAAAGACGTGTAGTTAGCATTTTTCCTCCGTTCTTCCTCGAATGACTGCAGAGAAGAATCACAGGTCATTGAGATTTAATAGTTTTATTAAAAGTATATTTTAGAAAAATAAAGAATGCCCCAAGAAGGCCCCGAAGAAAGACAAAGTATGCTCCAAGGAGGCAGGTGGTCTCAGCGCTGTAATCAACACAAAGGGACCAGAATGGCTACAGAAGGGCATAAAGGCCATAGGAGGCCACCAAAAAAGAGAGAGAGCCCAGAAGAGCAAAAAGGGGAAAGTCCAGAAGGGCAAAAAAGGGAGGGGAGCCCCAAAGTGCGAAAGGACCCAGAAGCAGGAATGTCTGCCTTATATTTAGACTGTGATGGGTGGTTCCAAAGGCATTCCTGGGTGATTGGCAATTGAGGTCATTTTGATTGACACCTGGCTGTTTTATAACTGCCTAGTGAGCATGTGCATACCTAGATTTCTAGTATTCTTGAGGTGTTTTTTGGGCTATCTCTAGGCTGGGCCCCTATTCCTTTGTTCCACTTGTCACTCATGTCTAACCAGCTACCTAACACAGTGATATAGTTTGTGTAAAATAAGATAAACTATGTCCTTCTTAAACTTACAATTTAAATTATGAAGGTTCACTTACTGTCGATGCCTTGGTCTGTGTGTGCTGCTCATGTAATTTGCAGAACATTCCATATTATGTTAAGTTTTAGAACTGTTAGAGAAAGAAGAACTATATATTTTTTTTACCTCTAGGAAAAGATAAAAAATAATTGGAAAATTAAGACATTTTAAAGCTGCTTAAATTCACACAGCTTATATTGACAATCTGTAGTCAGAGCAATTTTAAACATTTTCTGCTCTTGAATATAAACAACTTTAAAATAGACATTATTTTTTTACACCATTTTCTTTCAAAAATGAATTGGTCAATTATTCAGTAAAAGAAATCATTTACTTCTTTTCTAAGTGATTCTCATGTGCTGATGCATTGTTATACTGGAAATCAGGTGGACTATTTCTCTCTTCTGATCCTAATTATTAAAGATAAGTACTTTCGCTAGGAAACCGAAGCATCTTTATTTTGTGGAAGTAATTTATTATCTTGGCAATACTCAAACATGCTAAAGGTTTTCCTAACAGTGTCTGCACCATCGAACTGGAAAACAATACTCAGTACCTTCTGGCACTGAAAGCAGAAATCCACCTTTTGGTCAGGGTCAAGAGAAATGTATATTTAACATTATTTAAAACTGGCATTAGCACCAAAAAAAACATTTCGAAGGAATATTATCTTCACTTTTATTTGTGCAAACTTGATATAAAGTTGGAAAACATTGCCTGTTTACAGCCATGACTTTGAATGGGAGAGTAATTCATCCTTGACCAGAAATCAGCTGGACATTTGTTGATTGCATGTAAATTGCTCAGCTTTCTATAAAGAGACAGGGAACTATCTAGTGATTGCATTTGGTGACTAGAGAGCTGCTTTGAAGAGAGTGAACATTCAGGTCAAGCTCTCATCCTAGAGATTTTAGGGGTTTGTAAATTGTAAAAGCAGTGACAACAAAATTACCATTTCATTCTTATTTGTATTTGTAGTATAAACAAAGCCAATAATCCTCTCCCACCCCTCCCCCTCTCCTGGTAACAGTTCACAGCCTTGAAAAGCTGGAAGCAGGGAAACACAATTAATTCAATGTTTCTTTTACTATGCAAATATCTCTTAGAGATAGCATCCTTGAGATTAGCCAGCATTATTGATTTAGATGCCCCAGGGTTGTTAATTGTAGGGAGAACTGTTAGTTCTCTATGACTTCTGAAGGAGGTTATGGCCTTTGCAGATTCATCTTTAAACAAGGAAAGAACACTATCAGACAAGATGTGCATCCAAGCTTTGGAACTAGCAAAACCCTACTCACATCCCTGTAAAGCAGACATATATTTTTGTATTTTTTATAGGTGGATACAGTGCAGACCACGAACCCCCCTGGCCACATTGAGGAATCGTGTAAAATGAATGTATATGATCGTAAGTGAAATACATGTAATGTTCCAACTCAATGTGTTGGATCCTAATAGACCTGGATATGTCTTCTGTAAAAAGAAATCGATTCCCAAGGGGCAGGACCACTAACTGATTAAAACGAAGCTCTGATTTTGAAGAAAACAAAAATTGCTTTAAAATAAAATCTCTGCAAAAAAGAATCAAACTATACTTTGCAAACAACTGAAAAAAAAATCAAGCTTTCAATGTGGAATAAAGGAGGGATGTGAGAGAGGTTTTGCAATCTTATCAATACTATGGAGAAACAGAATCAGATATCATCATACTCAGGAGAATGACAAGAACAAGAAATCCTTTTTCTTTGGTTTGTACTTGAATGGACTCAAGCAAAGTGTGGAGACATGTATCCTGTTACTGCTTATAGTTAATAATATGGAGATTTTGTATAGATGTGGTTTCATTTGCCTTGTTTGAACTAATTAGATTCATTATGTTAAGATCACCTGAGCCTGTGCTAGATCAACAAAGAATGGAAATGTATACCTCAGGATCGAATTCCGAGAAAATTAGACTATTCAATGCTATTTAATAAGGCGCTAAGAAGAAATACTGCCAATCAGGGAAAGTGAGAAACTAGTGAACATGAGAGAAAATAATATTTAGGTCATTTTGATGCTCATTGAAATATAATTTATTATAGTATAAAAGTGGAAGATAGATTGCAATATATCTCACAGACATTTTACACAATTTCCAATTAAATTTAGGGTAAACTCCAGAAGTGTTCACGGAATGTATGGCCATTATATAGATAGGAAACTGGCCTTTAAAATTGTGGTCCTATGCATTTATATATGCATAAGAGGGATTTTTATTTTCTTAAGGATGAATTGCATGCAGGAAGTACCTCTTTGCATTATAGTTATTGGTTCAATTGAAGATGCTGTATAAATATAAAGTCTAATTTTTGTATGGGTGTGATATATATGTATGCACTTATGTGTGAGTATATAAGTGGAAGGAGGTAAAATTTAATGATTGACATTTGCACTTTGGTTCGTTACCTAGAATATAAAGAGGTAGAGTGAACTGTCTTAAGCCATTCATATGTGTTATGATCACTATTAGAGATTATTATTCACAAAGGAAGCAATTCTAAAATAGTATGACTACTGCAAAGGCTCTTCAATTAAATATAATATTTATTGCAACTGAGCCATTTAAATTAATATGGTACCAATGTCCGAAAATAGTGAGAGTAGGCTCCTGTGAAATCAGCTTGAAGACACTTGGAAAGTCCTATTACACTCCTTCAGGCCACTTGGTGACAGAGAATGTGAATTATGGATGAGCTTATGGAAGAGATTTGGAAAATATTTGTGTTCTAACTATAACTTTTTAACTTACCAATAAATTACATTTTTTTACTTGTCTTCAACCTATATTATATAAGTAATTGATTATAAATTAACCTGGGTAAGATAGTGACTATTAAAAACAGATTGACATATCTTTTGTAGTCACTGTGTGCCATAATAATTTTGAAACTATTGTTCTCTGGTATTTGTATTCATTTCTCTTTATCTTGCTGATTAACTTTATAGTTCAAATTTTTACCTCTTCTTTCTATGTGACAATCAACTGAAGTTTGTACCCTATCTATAATATTACAGGGATTTTTGTCTTTATGCTATTATAATAAATTATAAGTCTCCAAACGGTATAATTCCATTGTATTGAATATTTTTCTGTCAAAAAAAATAATAAAAACTTTATAAAATGCCAGTATTTTATATTTTAATAGTCTCTTGAAACAATGGTACATAAAATATGTTCAGATTGCTGGTTTTTAGAATACATTCTCCAAATCTATACAATTTGAAAGTGAAGAGCTTAGTCACTTAAGATGAAGAGAAAAGGTTTGACAGATAATTGCAGGAGTGTATGAAGAATAGCACCCTGAACTGAGTCAAGAGTCTTGATGTTAAACTTTGTTCTGCCACTAAACATCAGACCCGACAGATAAAAATTTCGTGTTCTCAAGTGCTCAGATTTCTCATCCATAAATGGTAGGTTTGGACTGCACTATCGATTTTAAGATCATTTTAATTCTTAACTTCTAAGGTTTTGATAATTTTAAAATATTACAATATGGTACTTAATACTGATCATATTAAGAATCAATACTGATCATCAGTATTAAGAGAATTTTATGCTATTTTCTACTTAAATTGACCCAAAGCTCAATCCATGTGTATCCTAAGACCAAGGGAAAATATGAATTTACAGTTCTTATTGTTCCATGCTTACTTAGACTTAATGGAATCTGTGTTGAAACATAAGTAATCACGTTCTGGGATCAATAGGTCCCTCTAAGTTAATTGAGCCAAGTAGCACCCAAGTACGAATACATTCAATTTGTAACAGAAGAAACCCTTTTGTTCTTCAGGAGTTTAATGCATCCCTGGCAGAATATTAAAGTACGAGAACCAATTTTTCTTGCTCTTTACCCCCCAAGGATTGATCAGTACATGAAGGTCTCTGTGACTTCAAAGGCATTTCTGAACTTGGATCAGCCTGGTAGGGCTCAGAGAAGGAAACTCTTGCCCCTGATGTTTATTGCTATAGGCTCTTTCATCTAACAGTAATTCTCTTCTTAGAAGAAGCAACAGGCAGAGAAGTCTTGGAACTGTTATAATTTCATGATTAATGTTTAGTAGCAAAGTGCCTCACTCAGAAAAACAGTACTTTTATTTTAGCTTCCTGCTACTACTCCAACTGGGAAAGGTCAGAGAAACAGTAGGGAGCAAAATGAAAGCATATATATTTTGTCATTTTTATTTCATTGCAGCATTCTGACTTGTAAAACAGTGTCACTTTCAAAATCACGAAGGTGGCATGGATAATCTTCAGGGATCCTTATTTAGAGAATTGGTCACACTATTTTTTTTTTTTAATTTAGGCGAACTTCTGGCCATTAATGGAACTGATTTAGATTGTAGCATTTGTCAATATATTCATTATTTCACCAGATTAGAAATTTCGATGGGAGAATTCCAGACTTCGACCAACCAAGCCTCTCCTATGCCTCACTATCTCTAAATAAAACTTCCACCCTTGCCTCTTGCCTCTATTTGTTTGGAGGAGGGGGAAGGAAGATTGTATTTGGTTCAAGTAAAATGGCTATACAGTATTCTCCCCATTATCTGCTGAGAATATGGTCCAAGATCACCAGTGGTGGATGCCCGAGATCATGGATAGTACCAACCCTATATATAGTGTAGGTTTTCCTTATATATGTACCCATGATAGAATTTAATTTATAAATTAGGCACAGGTAAGAAATTAACAATGATAACTAATAATAACACAGAATAATTATAACAATATACTATAATAAGAGTTATGTGAATGTGATCTCTGTCTCCCTCCACACACCCCCCTTCTCTCTCATAACCAAGAAGGCTACTAAGTGTCTACCCAAAGGGTAGCATTTACAGTGCAGATGCTCTGAACAAAGGAATGATTCATGTTCTGGGTGAGACTGAGCAGGATGGTGTGCAATTTCATCATACTACTCAGAATAGTGTGCAATTTAAAACTTATAAATTGTCTACTTCTGGAATTTTCCATTTAATGTTTTTGGACCTCCATTCACCACGGGTAACTGAAACCTTGGAAAACAAAACTGGATAAGGCAGGACTATTGTAAAGCAACTGTGAATGAGAATTACCAACTGATAAGTTATGTTCAGAATCCATCATCGTGGTAACTGCACTTGCAGTGGTGAACACTATGTAGAGCATACAAACATCCAAGTATAATGTATACCTGAAATATATATGATCTTGCATACCAATTTTACTACACACACACACACACACACACACACACACACACACACACACAGGAATCCATGATCAGATTGGATTCATATTGGTAAAAATCTCACTAAAATGTAAAAAAATATATATTATTGAGAATTAAAATACTTGCTATTGGTTTTATTTTTTTGAATGCTATTATTCTACTTCCCTGTTTTGGTAAATATGATTTAGTTGAACTTATTTTAATAATTCTTTGGTAATTTTATTTTATTGCATTTATTTTTAAATACTGAAAAAAATGTTCACTTATAGCTGGCATACAATATTATATTAGTTAAAGTGTGCAACATAGTTGTTAGACATTTATGTAACTTATGAAGTGATCACTGCAATAAGTCTAATACCTATTTGATACCATACATAATTATTATATTATTGACTATAATTCTTCTGCTATACTTTACATCCTCATAGCTATTTTGTAACTACCAATTTGGACTTCTTAATCCCTTCCTCTTTTTTGCCCACTCCCCAAAACCCCTTCCATCTGACAACTCTCAAAATGTTCTCTGTATCTATGAGTTTGTTTCTGTTTTGTTTGTTTATTTCATTCTTTAGATTCCATATGTAAGTGAAATCATATGGCATTTGTCTTTCTCTGTCTGACTTACTCTGCTCAGCACAATACCCTGGGTGGGGGAGGCAGCACCACAAGCCAAGTTCAGTCTCAGCCTACGCATTGCTCAGGGTCCCCTGTAAGAGTCACCAAGCAATCCACCCCTTGGGCTGAGCTTAGAGGTTCCTTGAGAGGCCAAACCATGAACTGAGGCTGGCTATCACTAGTGCTGGTTTTGGGGCTGCTCAGCTGAGTATTTGGATTTTGTGAACCTTTGAGAGATTTTAGGAAAGTCTGCAGCGTGAGTTGAGACAGGCCATTTATATGGGAAAGCCACTGGAGGTAGCTTGGGTTGGCCCACTAGTTGGGAAGGAATCACCAGAGCAGGGGGACTAGTGTTAGTAAGGTTGATGTAGACTCAGATATGGTGGCATCCTGGGTTCAACAAAGAAATAGTGGATTCTGCCAGCACTTCTGTCTGAGAGAAGGTTGCACTTCAAGCCCTCACTCTAAAACCATATAA
This sequence comes from Rousettus aegyptiacus, assembly GCF_014176215.1. Taxonomy (NCBI): domain Eukaryota; kingdom Metazoa; phylum Chordata; class Mammalia; order Chiroptera; family Pteropodidae; genus Rousettus; species Rousettus aegyptiacus. The sequence continues at coordinate 17,501,329 of NW_023416285.1, forward strand.
TTCAGTTCTTCCTCGAATGTCCCTGGTGCCTTTCCAGCTGTTGCCCCAGTGCTGGAGCTCAGAGTAGTATGTCCATCAGTGAGTGAGTCCATTCACGTGGGCCCTTTAAGAGGAATGTCTGTAATTCCCACAGCCATTCATCTCACTCAACCACAATGTTCACTGGTTTTTCACAGCCAGAGGTTGTAGAGACTTCTCTTCCCGACACTAGAACCCTGGGATGGAGAGCCAAGTATGGGGCTGGAACTTCTCGCTTCTCTGGGAGCAGAGTCCTCTGTAGCTTAGATAACTGGCTCAATTCTCAACTGCGGTAGTGAGACCAGCTTGTTTCAATGTCCTGTCCCTCCTACCAGTCTCGAGGCAGCCTCTTATATATGCCCCCAGTTATAACACTTTTTTTCAGCCCAGCTTCAAGCAACTCCCAATGATGGTTGCTCTATAATTTAGTTGTAAATTTGATGTGGTTGCGAGAGCTGGTGAGCACAGCATGTACATTTTATACCATGTTGACTGAAAGTCCTCTTTGATAATTTTTTAATCTTAAATTACCAAGAGTCAACTCTGTTCAGATAATATATTAATTGCTCTTTTTAATATCTATATCGACCTTATGAGGCAGATACTTTTATTGGCATGACACCCATTTTGCAGACATGGAAAATGAGGCACAGAGAGTTTTGGTAAATTTGCAAAGCTACAGAGCTAGCAGGAGGTAGGGCTGGCCTTTGTGTTCTACCACTCTGATTTCAGAGGCTACACTCAATGGGTGAGCCATAGAGCTTTCGTGCTAAACACTATTATAGATGAGGGTGCAAGTTAGGTTCTGGAACCATTTGGAGGTGCAAAGATAGTTTTTGCAGTTTCTTAAATCACGTATCTATTAACCTGAGTAAAGCAGATTCAGCATGCATGAACAAGATGTGAAAAGTATTCAGAAGTTCTAGCACATGGAAGTATATATGGACTAAGATGGAGTCTGTGATAGGTCTTCTTTAAATAGTGAACACAGAGAAGAAGAGAAATTCTTCTCTAACTTACTTGCTTTGCAAGATTAAAATATATTGCTATAAATATGCACTATTTGCATCAATTATTTTTTTCGAAAATTGAGGCTTTGCTGCTGAAATCTGGGTGGACTGAAGAAAATGGTAACTGCGTTCTTCTAACAGAGAGAATTCACAATCTAATGGGAATTCCAGCCATGCAGGTTAATTATTGCAATGCCATGTGCTAAGTGACAGAGTGTCAACAGTGGTTAAAAGTATACTATCTGGAACACAGATTGCCTGGCATACCCTTATAAATTGAGTGACCTTTGAACAAATTAAACCTCTCTACCTTTATTTCATCACATGTAGTAGGAAGTTAACAACAACATATACCTCACAGATTAGTTTTGATTATTAAATAAGATTTATCCAGGTAGTGTGTGTTTGACATAACAAGAACTTAGTAAACACAAGCAATTATTAATTTTCCTATTATTGCTTATATAATTGACATATAAAGAGATAGTAGTGGTTGCTGACTAATGTTCATGGTTCAAAATCGACTCAATATTACCATCAAAAAGTGAAATATAAGGCACTTACAGAAGAGCTAACATCAACCCTTTGATATTCTCCATATGCTATGGCGTGAAACTCAGTAAAATTGTGCTGGTACAGGTTCTCCAAAGAAATTCATCAGTTTCTGGTCTGCTGCAATTCAGATCTTGGAGCTCTGTGAGCTGTAATTTTGGGGGGCATAGATAAATGAAAGGAACTGTGAAAGCTGAAATCAAACCATTGTTATAAATCAATGAAGAAAGTTTCTAAAATGTCAAAGAACAATTTTTGAAGATCACTTTATCCAGTTTCATAAAGGAATGCAATTTTCTCCAATTATTAGTAGTATAAAAATTGTGAGACTTAAGAATAACAAATTGTTTGTCAGATTATCATAAAACTAAGGATAATACTGATTATGATAATAATCCACAAATGAGTAGTTGTTATTCTTTGAAAATATTTAATGAGTATCTATTATGTATGACAAGGGCTTTATTTTCAAAGACCTTCATTATGCCGAAAACGTGCTGCATTTATTGGATGATAAATTTGACTGTATGAAATATAGATGATAAATACTTCCTGAATTAAACCGTATAATATTTAATGTCAGTGGCTTTCATTTTAAACATAGTAATTGGTTAAGCATATTAGAGAGGACAAAATAAATAAATAACCATTGAAACCACTCAGTTTTGCCTATTGAAACTACTTTTTAGATGAAATTATTATTATTGAATAATAATTGTGATGTGGAAAAAGTAAGCCTCAGAAATAACTGTGTTCTTAAGAACACATAGCATTGCTTGTGAAAACATGAGATAATTATATTGTGATTTCATATCACTGTTTGGCAACTTAATATTTGAAAAAAAGCAAAGCGAACTACAGATTTTTATTAGGCCGTGAAATTTCAATAATTTTTACATTTTTTATAAAAGAACAATCCATATTTTTATTAATGTTAATACCATCTTAATAACTATCTTATGCTGCTTTTTGTGAATTTCTAATGAGGAGTTAAAATGAATTAATTAAAAATGGATATCTTCCTAGTCTATATCTTTAGGAGTGAGGGAAAAATAATATTTTCTATTTTAAGAGATTGAAGTTCTGAGATCAGGTACAGCTCAGCTGCTTTCTAATCACTGATGCCAAATTGTGTCAGTGAAAATTTTTTTTCAGTAGCAGTTCAGGGGGATCTGAATCTCTAATCTTTCTTCTCTTTGCATCTAGCTATTAAAGACAGGTCAGCAAAGATTTTTTTCCTTTATGTGTCAGACTCATGAAAGAAGCAGATATTTGGTATATGCATTTTAGAAAAATCGAAAACTGACTGCCTCCTGATAATATATTTCAAGTGTATTATAACTTTCTGCTGCAAGTCAAATATGCTCTTTGACTTTTTAATACCTCTGCATATTTATTAAATTAAAAATCTTCCATAATTTTGAACCAAAATTGAAGCTTGATTATTACAGTTATGTAATTGAAAAAAATATGTGTTTAGAAAGATACTGATGATATTAAGGTAACAGTTTATCTCATGAACCTCTTTAATAAAAACCCTTTGATAAGTAGTAACATAAGTACCTCGGTATTTACATGGGAAAGTTTGTGAAAATGTTTATGAGGATAACTTCCAATTAGTTCTACCTTAAGGGAATTTGTATTCAAATGAATACTAAAAATTCTATAGGTATAGGCTCTTTTTATCTTTCAATAACCCATTTTTAATACTGAATGATGTTTCATGTTGTGACCTAAGCCATTGTACTCCCAATGGGTCTAATGGAGACAATGAAAAAAGAAGCTTCAGAATTGTTGACGGTTAGGTCACATGCCATCAGAATTAAAAATAATTCTTTGTTTCAAAATAAGAGAACACATATATGATTTTCTTTGAATCCAGAACAGATGTTTTTAAAAGGCATTTTTATGGTATGAAATACTTCCATAAATTAAAAGTATGTCAAATAACTATATTTGCAATAGTGTTAAATGAACTACATTGAAATTCCAAGTGACCACTAATAAATGCCTAAAGGATTAACTTAAATAAAACAGAAGTACCTCTCATCATTTTGAGAGAAAATGTAAAAGATATGTATTAGGATGATCATATTTTTGAATATATAATGTGATTCACAGGATTCTATTAAAGCCCATTGAAATTACTTACAAAGGACTGCATTTTGGAAAGCCACAATGGAATTCTGACAGGCCTGAGGGAAAAAATATGCATGTTAGAAATAATTTTTCAAGTGCATGATATGAAAGGGGTGTCTCACCCCTCCTCCCCTCCCCAGTGAGAACATACTCAAATTCTGTGTGTGTTTGTCTTTATTACATGAAATGGAAGTTTCTGCTGAGCCAAAGACAGTCATCTGGCAGCAGATTGCTTCTGTCTTTTCAATACAGCAATAAAGAATGGCCACAGTAGTTATGAAGACTGGGCTATAAAGCACAGCAAACCTCCTGGAGGTGTTTTTCTCTTCATTTTACATAGGTGACAGTTTGGCACATGCAAAGACATAAAATCTTTTAAGGATCTGGCTAATATCTCTAGATTTTGTCAAGCTTTCTTTTCCCGTCCCGGAAATTTGTTGGCTTCCTCCTTCCTGGCTGTGTAATTAGGCTATTTGTTTCCTTTGAGTTTACATACTACAGTAGGTCCGGAGGGCTCTTTTTGTTCTTTCACAAATTTCTCTGTAGTCTCTTTTGGCTGGTAATATATGGATGCCATTTGGAACATACTGGTTATTATGTCGCTCACAGATATTTTATTGTACACAGAACTGAGTATTTATGGAGATCTAAAGTGACTGTTATGCAAAACCTCACAAAGAGAAAACTGTTTAAGTTTTATTTTTTCCTCCATTGACTCTTTCCCTTGTCTAACACGTCAATTAAAATTTTCTTTTTCATTTAGTAGAAATTTTTGGCAAACAGAATAGAAAGTATATAAAAATTACGTATTTTTAATTGATAGTATATCATCAATTAGAAGTTATTTTCTAAAATAAGGACAAATTTGAATTTGTGATAAAAAATAATTCAGTAAATATTGGTGCCAGGATGAACACAAGGATGCATGATATCTAAGGTTCTTTCTTTTTAGTTTGGTGGTATTATATATTCAGACTATCAGAAGGTTGCAATTTAAAATTTGGTCTATTAGTCTCCTGATAATGATCTGATCTGAAAGTGAACTTTCAGTTTCAGCATGTTTACTAACTATTTAAATTACTGTATTTTGTCCTTTTTTGGATTTCCTATGAAAATATATGATTTAAAAGTATATATAATTCATAAATTAAAAGGCGAAGTGTTTAGAGCACCGATTATGAACAGTCTTTGAGATTTCAGGCAAGTTGCTTAATTTATCACATTTTTAAATCAAGATAACAGTTTCATGATATTATTAGAATATATGACTGTATTAACGTGTTATATAAGTTATGCATCAAATAATAAGTTCATATAAGTTTACATATACTACTTATAACAACTGCCTGGCATAATTGAGCATGTATAAATAACACCCATTATTAAAGAAAGGCTTATAAATATGATCATGTCACCTAACTATTCACTAGTTGATCTAAGATTCCAGAAGCAATCTGAGCACAATAAAGAATGGTGCTCGCCATGTCGTAGGTGTCTCTAAGTGCTATCTGCTATTAAAAACAGACAAATATGTTTTCTGAAAGTCTTACACTAGTCATGAGTTAGCTTGGGATTAAACTGCAGGTCTATCTGACTTTAAACCCTGATTTCCTTAAATCTTTACAGGAATCTAAACTTGACTTTAGAAATATGTAATGGTATAGACTTCACAACCTTTATAAATAAGCTTTCTTTTTAGCATGTCTTTGAAAAGGTATTTCAGGAAGCATTTGCAAAATACAGACATGCTTATAAAATATGGTGGTATTTATAAATGAGAACATAATAAAAAATGATCAATTATCAGTGCATACTTTGAGCTGTTTCCATGAGTATCTCTTTGAATTTAGAAACTGTTCATTAGAACAAACACAGAGAAATATGTAAGGAGTTTAAGTTATTTTCTAGTAAACTTCAGCTGAGTAATTAGATCAGCTCATATTCTCACCTCCACTTTCATTTTCTTTGAATACCTGTAATTGTATTAACCCAAGGTGTCAGGCTGTCATGTCTGTGGGAGTACCTTTCACACGGTAACATTCCCTTTTTAGCTGTTGCTGCATCATCTGTGTTGCAGTTCAGTTTTGTTTAACCGTGAGATTTGAGGATGTTTTATTTTAGCTTCTTCAAATATGTTGTAGGGCATTTTTTTTCTATGGTAAGAGCATAGTTGAACTACTATTAACGTTTGTATACAGTGGATTCGTATATTACGATAAAGGCTAAGGTATTCCATACGTTGCTGCTCAAAAGTCTTACCAGGACAGAACATCTTCTTAGCTCATGCTCAGGAATATCTAGTGCTCATTCACTTCTAATAAATAAATTTGAATTCCTTAATGTAGAGTCATAACCGCGGCCTCTAATCTCACTTTCCCATTTTCACTTTCCATTCTTCCTTTTCATGAACTCTATGTTCCAGCTAAGCCTGGTAACTTCAAGTGACTTTACTTGCTCCACAGTTTCCTATCAGTTTATCTTAACTCATACTATTACCTTCCCTGGCAAGTCTGTCTTTCTAATTTTACATGAATGAATTCTTTTTTGATTCATATTTTGTTGAGTTTTTCTTGATTACCAAATTTTTAGTGTGAATTTTAAGTAATTTTATCTGCATGGTTTTATACTACCTGGAGTTTCTTACCTTTAATGATAAACTTTTTTAGGCACATTTCTTTATTACACCATAATCTTTTCACTAGGAAAGTTCAAATCTGATTTATATTTACCTTTCTCTTACCCCAGTTCTTAGAAAAGTGCCTTGTTTATAGTATACGAGTAGGTGCTCACTGAACTGTGACTGAATTAGTTTGATGCTATAAATGGGAATTTTATGTAATTCAAGGTATTCAATAGAATGCATAAATATTGGTTATTCAATAAATATTTATTGAGTTCTTACAATAGATTAGTGCCGAAGATATTGCATTCTTCCCAAATATTAAATGCTGGGTATCACAGTTGAGGTGATACGCACATAGTTATATACATATACACAAATCATGTAAGTTCTGGCAAAGCTCACATTCTTCTGTGTTACTCAGGATCTACTCTATTGCAGAAATTTTATTGTTACCACAATAAGTATATGTTACCCAGATGTGATAACTACATAGTGCTAAGAGTAAGGGATTTGATGGAGAACAAGTGGGTGCCAAGACTGGAAGGTATAAAGAGAGGTGGGAAAGCAAATCAAAATATGTAAGGCATTAGATTTCATTTTAAGGACATTCAACTTGATCCTGGGAGAATTGGGAATCAGGCAGAAAAAGTGTTTAAAGACAGAAAAGTGGAGGCCCTGATTTGTTAGGGGAATAACTTTCAAAGCTGTGCGAAGGAAGCACCAGAGAGGAAAAAAACAAATAACCCTAAAGGGACTTGGGTTGCTCTGTAACTGAGATGTATTTCTCTTAGACTTGGAATTCTGTGCCATCTGTGGCCACACTTTATGTGGAATAAGAAATAATAGAGACAATTGTTCTCTTTGATCATTTTTCGGTACCAATACAATGCTCTGCACTAGAGATTTATTTTCTTAGTAGAGGAATTATGTAATTAATAACAAAAGAAATACAAATTAATGCATAGTTTCTAAAATTTTTACACATGGAACAATTCTGTGAACACAGAGTTCAGTTCCACATAAACTGTTTATGTGTGATGATAGGGAACATCTGCATGATGCTAGAGATAGATACAAAGCATGACTTTAATACAAAATTTCTTTGCCCTAATACTGACTGTAGAAAGAGACCTTCCTTGATGTTAAGCTATGATCTCAAGTGAAATCATGCCTAAGAGGCTACACTGAGGCTGAAGGCTAAAGAGTCATCACTCATCAAATCTGTGGCATCCCATTTCTCCTTCTACCGTTGTCTGAACTGATTGCTCAAACTATAAGCTGATTTTTATTTTAGATTTTTTTTCAAAAAAGCTTTTATTTTGTAGCTTATTATTAAAGTATTGTTAATGATTTTGCTTTTTGTGCTGTATGGTTTAACACAAAGAATTTATGCCACATATAGTGTGGATATGATTATCACAGTCCTGAAGTTTGTAGGACTCACTGTTTTATTTTGTTTTGTTTTGTTTTTGAAAAAAAATAAAACAGTCCATAGGATTTCATTTGTAGTAAGACAGTTCTGGCAGTTCTATGACAATAAAATCTTAAAGGCCATCAAGATTGAAAGCACAGTCTGTGGAGTTACTTCTTTTCTCTTTTCCCTTCCTTTTTTCACCTTTAATTCCAATTAAAATATATTCTACTAGATTACATGCTTTCTGCCTAGATATTTTCTGTCTGATCTTTGACTTGCAACCAAGGAAATTCAGCTTCAACCTGTTAGAGCTAAAAAGGCCCATAGCATGCCAGGGGCTATCTAGTGTTTTAAGAATTTAGAACCCCGGGTCTATAAATAATGATTGATGTGTGGTGCTTACATTATGAAATTTTCCAAGAAAGCTGTCTTATAAAACTATTCTGTATTACTGAAGCCATTCTTTATATTCCATATAATGTAGAGGTTGCACATATCATATCTATGCAAAGTATTTAACCTACAATTCTATAGGTAAATATCCATGTTCATAATACATGATTTTCAAAATGTTTTATTATAAAACATGAAAAATCCTTTATAAATCATATTCAACATATTTTATCATATACTTTTTAAATTAAACTATAGTATTTTTGTTTGAAATTTTTATTGTCTTGAATAGGTTTCAGAAGGAATACCATCATGCTTTTAATCTTGCTGTTACCCATGGTGTGACAATTTAAATTTTATTTTTCTAACTGAGTTAAATATTTTCTTGTAAAAATTCACTTAGAAATCAAAACTTTCTTACTATATTATTATGAAAAAGCACAACCTCTGACATATTATATTGTCAGACTATCTTACCATGGATAGAATTAAAGATTTTCTCAATGCTTGATTTGCTGAATCTGAATATATTTTTTATTGACATCATAAGTAAAGTATATGTACTAACTGAAACATTAACCAATAAAGTAGAAAAGTATAAAAGTGTTGGATTATTTTGGATATGCATACATGTTTTTCTAAATATACATATTTATATTTAATGAATATTTTGAAATATGTATTTTCTTCACATACATGTTTAATATATTCACATATCATATAATATTCATATGTATTCATATACGCATTTATATATTTCAGAATGTATATTTCGATACTGAAGATTACCAGATAGAAACAATTACTGAACAATAATTATTGAATGTCTGCTTTAGCCCAGACACCGCGCTTGAGGCCGGGAATATAAATGTGGAAAAGATACTTTCTATGCTTTCGAGGAACTCATTACCAAGAGATTCAGATATGTTATAAGTATTATAGGATGACAGAGATAAAAAGGGAAAATGAAGACATTCAGGAAAAGTTTAATGATAGCGAAAGCTTTTGAGTTGAACCTTGTGTAAATTAAGTTTACTTACACTAAGGAAGGAAAAAAAGAGGTATTTCAATTAGAGATGAAAATCATCAGAATGTAATGAAAGCATCAAAGTTCATCATGTAAAAGGTACATAATCCAATGCATTTAGAGTATAGGGTACATGGAATGAGTCACTAGATATGAACTGGAAAAAGCAAGTAGATTCAGCTCAAAACAAGCATTGAATTATATGCCTAGGAATTTGGGTTTATCCTGTAAACATGTGGAAGTCACTGAAAAGTTTCAGGCAAAGGTATAATGTGATAAGTGTTTTAGAATGATGGTTCTGTTTATAGAGTGGAGGGCAGTATACAGAGTACTAAAGAAAATGATACTTCTCAGAGGACTAGTATATCTGATAAAATCTAATCATGTGATTCTGATGTTATATCCTTGGAGACTGATCAAGAGACATATGTCCAAAAAGATGTAAAATATTTGGTAAGAGATTGAGGAAGAGAGGAAAGGAAAAATAAGAATGAAAAAGAAGTTTGTCAGAGATTTTAGTTTTGAACATTTCAATAAGAAAGTGGAATTTGACATGTTGGAGATTAAGGTTGGGAAAGGAAAGAAATAGTTCATCTAAATTTAGTCATGTCACTCTTTACAAGTATATGAAATTCCTAGAGAATATAAAGAAAGAATAAAAACAGAAGGTGTGAAAGGACTAGTCTTGATGAGTCATGGGGAAGATAATATAAAAGAAAAACCAAAGAAATAAATGTAGAATCAGCAGAAAATTGTGTGATGAAAAGCAAAGATGGCATGTTTCAGTAAGAATGAAGTATACTTACTAATAATAACAATATCAAAAGCAATAATAACATCAAAAATTTACATAACTCTTTCTAGGCACTAGACTTTGCACTAAAAATAATACATAGATTAGCTCGTTTACTCCTAATTATAAAAGTTAGTTTCCGGCACTTGAAAACAAGTTTATAACTGTATTTTAAAGCAAAGATAGCTTTGGGAACCAAGAGATGGAACTTACATGTGGTGGGGATGAAGGAACAGCTCAGATAAGAGGGTAGAAGTGAATTCAGAGGTTAGTAGCAACTGGTAAACCATCTCTTTACAACATTACTGCTGCAATGACGGAAATACAATTATGTTAATTTATTTCATCACTATGCTCACTATTTAGACTTCAGAGAAGGATTGCTGAAATATTCTTTGGGGTAACTTGTCAACCTTTTGTTAAGGAAGAACAATACTCTTTAAATAACAGTCTTACCAGACTAAATTCATTGAGCGAAAAGTAATTTACTCAGAGAAAAAGGAGTGTCCTTAAAAGTCACCCATGCATTCCCAATTTAAATGTGAGGGAGCTAAATCTTAGGGAAGTTAAATACCTTGCCCAAATGTAGGTAGTTAGTAAGTGAATGAATTCATATTAAAGCCAAACTCCCATCACTCAGATCAAGAAAATCGAAGAGGAGAAAAGACTCCTTGTGTAGCATTTTTAATAGCTTCATCAGCATGGCGGCCAGGTAAGATTAAATCAGGTTTTATGGAGCCAGTTTTAAGTAATCAGAACCATTAAATGCAAGGTATTTTGCCAAGAATTTTTGCAGGAAAGAAAAGAAAACAGTAATTTGATGATGGAAAATGAGAAATGATCTTTTTTACAAAACAGGAAATTCAGGTAGGTTCATCAATTGAAAGAAAGAGATTGAACAGGAAAGAGAAAGCACATTGATGAAACAAGATGTTAGCAGAGGCAGGAAGGAGTGGAATGGAAAAATCAGATGGACAAATGAATAAGAGTTCTTGTGAGATGCAAAATGAAGTTTTAAAGAGTAAAGGTATAGATAGATTTGAAGATGTGGAGGAGGAAAGCAGAGGGGGTTCATGCCTGATAGATAGACTCAGTGTCCTCAGCTGTAGGAGGTGAAACTACGTGTTGAGATTGAGGGGAGTGAGGACGAGAGTAGGAGATCCGAGAGGGGTGTGGTGGCAACAGCTGCTATGTCGATTGAGAAGACCAGCCAAGTAAGAATGAGTAATAGGGCTACTAAGCAGCTTTGAGAGTTTAGCTGACATTGGGAAATATAAATTTGTAGCAGAGTCGATCAGCATGATTATTCAATTTTCTTAGTAACTCTTGGCAGCCCAGGAGGAGAAGGAGAGCAAACAGATGGTAGGGTGGATTTGGTAATGGGATTGGCAAGGGAGCTGTGAGAAAAGGTCAAAGAATGGAAGAATCTATTGCACTCATGAAAGTGTGTTATCAGGATCAAAATTAGAAAGAGATGGCAGTCAAGCCAGGAAGGATTAGAGACTGCTAGAAAAGGGAAGGGTAGAGCAGGGATGGAGATCAGCCTTTAAAGCCTAGGAAGAGTTTGTGTGGGCATGAGCGAATGGGATAGGGGATTAGAGAGGAGAATTTGAGCATTCTGAGTATTACTGTAGAATAATTTTGTTCAGAAACAGTCCATTTTGTATTTATGGGTGTGAACTGACAATACTGAGTGGGAGTGATTATCACTGGAATATAAGGGCAATGGAATTTTGAAGCTAAATAGATGAATAAGTTATTCAAGTTATCTAGAATAATGAGTGATAGAAGTAAGGGGGAGGGGGAAGCCACTTGCCAAATTATTTAAATGAATTGAAGAAATACTTGTAGATGATAAGATTTTAAAAAGAGTTGGATTGTTTGGCCTTTGTAGATGTAGGGCTTATTGAATTATGCTAACAGAACAAAGTTGAGAGGGGAAGACCAAGAAAATGTCCCTTTTCCTCTTTGTGTAGTAAAATCTATGTGAATAAAACTTAAAACTCATTGCAAGTAATTCCCATGTATAGAGCCTTAATTTGTATTTAGCCTAAGATATGTTCTAGTGGATACATTTTTTCTTCTCTACTAAATTAGGTCACACTAATTTGCACTTAAACATGAGGCAATATAACCTATATTAAACATGAAATACCTAACTAGCCACAAAAAGAGATATCTGACTTAGCTACTGCCTCAGTTAGAGCTTCAAGTTTCTAATCTCTTTCACCAAAACTTATCAGAGCGTTGCCCATATAGACATTTTCCACTTATTTCTGAGAGGGGTGCGATGGGAACAGCTGCTATGTTGAATGGAATGACCAGTAAGTCTCTTTAATACACTCCTATGGGTCTTTTATCTTTTCTACTTTACTGATATCTCTCTGCAAAGGGTACCAGAATTTATTTTGCTGACTTCAGTGGTCAATTCTGTCTCTTGGTCTTAAATTTTGGCATGTGAATGGTTGTTCACTCTCTCTTCCTAGAGCAGGTCTTATTATATTCACTTGGTTTTCCTCTTCATTGCTGGTTACATTTTCCTAGGCTCCTATGCTACTTCTCCTAAATGTCTAAATTATGTGGTGTCCCAGGAGTTTGTTTTTATGTGTCGCCATCCCAGATTTCTACCCTGGGCTCCATGCTCAGTACAGCTACCTACTCGGCTTTTAATGATACACAGTGGTCACACAGTAGGTTCTGGCACCAGACTCTTGGCTTTATTAGCTGGCTGACTAGAGCAAGTTTCTCCATACTTTAGTTTTCTTATCTCTAAAATGAGAATAATAACTATTTTGGGGTGTTCTTGAGAGGATTAAGTAAGTAAATATATATAAATAAATAAAATACATAGTATTTGAAAATATACTTTCACAGAATAAGTGCTCAATGAATGCTAGTTATTAGTCATCACAAACATAGAGTGATAGTAGAACCATTATTTTTTTCCTCAAACACCTCAATTTGCTTTCTTCATAAACCTTTTCATGTGAATGAATAGAACTCATATTCAGCGACTTTGTTAAGAGTAAAAACCCATAAGTCATCTTTTGCTCTTTTTCCTTATATGCCACCCTAACCCATCAGTAATTTCTGTTACCTCTACCTCAAAAATCTATACCAAATCTATACCACTTTTCATTACCTCTTCTAAACTGTAGTCCAAACCAACATTTGCTGTGTCTCTTATTCTACTATATGCCCTATGCTACATTCTCCATGGAGTGATCTTTCTCAAGCATGAATACCAACATATTCTTCCATAATTTAAAATTCTCCAGTGGCTTTCCATTACAATGAGAATAAAATCCAATCTTCTAAAGTGTTGTACACTCATGCCCTGATTGGGTACCAGCCTGTTTCTGGGACCTCAACTCTTTCATGCTCAGCATTATTCAGTAAATCAAAGTCACTCTGACCCATATTTCCATTCAATCATGCCAGAAGATTTTCTGTTTCAAGGCCTTTGAACTTGTTATTCTTTCAGTATAGAACACTTTTTCTCCCCTCTGGTGTTATATACCTGCCTCCTCTTCATTATTTAAATCTCACTTTAAATGTTAGGACCTCACAGAGTCTTCCTTGACCACTTTCCATAATGATATCCTATAGTTTTTGGAACACTCATTAGGGCCTGCAGTCTCAATCTCTATCCCAACCTTAGTTTGCCCAAATCGATCACACCTAAATCTGGAAAAATTAAAGAGTCTATTATAGAGTTTCATTTGCTTTACCCGGTTATTTACATTTTAGTCATTGGATTTCTAGAATTTTATTTTTGTGTCTACTTGGTCACCTATATGAAGTGATTATTAGATGATACATTAGTGTCTTCTAATGAATGAACTATTTTCAATGCTGTAGGCATCTCCAGCTGTCCTCCTCACATTTGTAAAAGTTGACATGAATAAAATAGTACTTATTTTGGATCTGGATTTCTCTTAAAGGGCTATAATTTTTAGAAAATTGAGCTTTTTTTGATATATATGTGCATATATATTATTCTTTTGATATATGTCAAAAGAATAAAAGCTATACATGTATTTTATAAATATATATATACACATACAAGAAATACTATAATCTAGTCATCATCTATGAAGGAACTGTTAAAATGACCTAAAAGTTACATTTAAGCTTAGAGGTATTTTACTTTAATTATAAATTATTTTATTAAAAAGGTTAATATATCAGAAGATTTTAATTGTTTTATAGTTCCCCATAGTATAAACAATGAAATACAGACAAAACCAAGACATTGTCTTCCTTACCCTCACTTCCCTTTTGAGTAAAGAAATTCAAAATACACTTCTCATTATTTTTGGAGTATGAAGCATATTTACTTGACAATCCATGTGTTGTAGTTATAAATATCACTTGGGATTAAGATACTGACTGCGTCCATGGAGGCATGTCATGGATACTATTTTAAAGTAAATGAATAAGGATATTAGGTATGAATAAACTGCATTCATAAGTTTTCCACTATGAAAATAGAATAGATTCTTATTCATCAAATGTAAAGTAATGTTATGTTTGCAGCCCCAACTAACTCTTTATAATCACTTAAGATCTGAATATGAAATTAAGCTCTCTACGTGTAATCTGAAACTACAAATATATCTGGATCCCGTTGCTTTTTCAAAGATATGATGGAACAAAGTGTTCTGACTAAATATTACATTCCTAGGCCTAACCTGGCACATATTGGCGCACTCATCACTTATTTGTAAAAAAGGAAATTTGGATTACTGGCATGCTTTCCAAATTTCAATTGATAGAACTATGAGAGAGGCTTTCTGATCTTAAATAGTTTATAAATCCCAAAGTAAGATGCTCGATTAGCGCCTAAATTTTTGGAGACTCTCAAGCAAAAGAGGTCTCAAGCTAGGTTCTTTTTATTTTTTCCAGAGAGAGCAAAAACATGTGCAGTCACCGTGGGCTCTCTGGGGAGCTTACAGTGTCAGGGATGGCTTCTTTTCTTAGATGGTGTAGGAGGGAGCAGTGGGCATGTAGGCACATCTACACATTGGTATCTAGGGAAGATGAGTGTGATCCAGACATGTATGAAGGCTGTGGGGCGGATAGAAGAGATGCCAGTACTGACTAAATAAACATATTGAAAATGGGATAAATGCAATTATCAATTATTGATTCTAGAAAGAGAGTACAATTGATAAGTTCCAAGTATCACAGAAAAGCCATTATAAATTGCATCTTCTAGCTTAAAATATTCAGAAGTTTTTCTTTTGGATTTGTTAAGCTGTTTGAATAATAACTGTTTTCTGCTTTATTGGTAAAGCTAGATAACTTTTCCAGGCTATCCTGATAAAAACTCTCTCTCTTCATCTCTTAGTTTTTTCCCCCTCCCATTATAATAACTTAGACCCAATTCCTAAAAAAATATCATTTGGCTGATTTCTATCAGGCATGTTTTCTATTTTATTTTTACTGAAAAGTGTGGAGTCTAGTTTTTAATGCTATTTCTAAATAAATTCAGCTTTCAACACCCATCTTTCCCTTGTTTTTTAAATAAGCAGATATCGTTTTGTGTGTGTGTGTGTGTGGGAATAATTAACATAGCTCTGGGCTCTAACTGGGTAGAATCAGATAAAAACAAATTATAGAAATATGGGCTCACTAGTTTCTAGTAATCTTTTGTAAGCTTGAGAGTACAAATGTGTCATGTGACAAATTCCGTCTGTGCAGTAGAATTGAGGATTTTACACACAGATAATTAGAAAATCATCAAGACATATGTTGCTTTTTACAAACATCTTTGTATTTATTGTTTTGCAGATGATACCTAAAATTATCATGGTGCTGAATTATGAAAAACCTCTCGGCTTAGAGGTCTTCATCAGTGACTAATTGATACTATTTGTAACTCACTTTAAAAGCAAATAAAGCACCCATCTGGTAATTCCATTAATGGTTTCTCTATTAAAATGGCTATTGGTTCTCAAAAAGAAAATACGCAATTATGAAATATTCATATTCATGTCACTATGAAAAGCTTGCAAATGTATCTGGAAAAATAGAATTTATCATTCCTTTTCTCATCCTTTATTAAGTCTATAACCTTTAAAAAATGAAATTGGAATAATAATATAGCTACACATACTCAACAAAATGGAAAATTAAATCAATTATCTAAATAAATCAAGACAAAAAAAGAAATATACATAATTAAAAATTTGTATAGCAGTATCAACTTCCCCAGCACCCAACCCCTCCCCAAACTTTCTCCATTGCCTCTTGTAGAATGTATGGATCTTGAATACTCAGGTCTCTTTACTGAAAGGAGTTAAGGGGGGGAAATTAGTTCTGATCTTGTTCTTTTGAAATTCTTTGACTTTGAGCAAAACTGCATCTCTCTGAGACTCCTTTTCTGTGGTGGTCAAATGTGAGAAATTTCTCTGCCTGTTTTTACTTCTGTTATGAAGAATTAAAGAAATAAAGAAGGTGAAAATGTTTTGTAAAAGTAAGTTCTTCACAGGAGGCAGAGATTGCTATCACTGTGCAGGCTTCTGAAACAGGACAATCTTTATCACCCACCTACTAAAATATTTTATCTTGGAGAAGAAAGAACATATAGAGTTGCTCCAGCGCTACTTTATTCTGACTTGGTACAGTGGAACTTAGTGAGTGTTCATGAACCTTGCATTTCCTACTGCATAGGAGTTCTATGTGGACCCACAGAGAGAAATCAATCTCCTGCTTGCTTTCTGCCTTTGATGCCCTGGTGACCCGCTCTGCAGCAGCAGAATGAGTTGGTCAGGGTTACATCACATTACATGGAACACATACTGCACCCCCGGTTCCAATGTTCTAGCACCTCTTCTGATTTTGTGATGCCATCTCACTCCTATTTGCCTTTGTATGTGTCTGGAATGCAAGTTTTCTATTTCTTCGGATATTATTTTGCTTGTTCTTCAATGTACAACTCAACTCTGTGTGATAGGATTACAGGCGACTTATTTTTTTTTATCTTCTTTATATTTTTAAATTCTCTTGTAACTTTTATATTTTAAAAAATGTCATTTGAAAGTTTTATCAACAAAAACCTGAACAACCTCAGTTGCAACCTAAATCAGGGTGAGGAGCCCCTTTCATGTGTTTTCCTAGCACAAATGTTCACCTCCCCTAATAATTATTTTGATGTAGTATAATGGACTATTTGTCTCACAAGATTGAGATGTTCTGTAATATATAGTTCTTCATGTCTGTTGCATTATCTATAATAGGCATTTATTACATCTCAGTTAGATAAATGAATGGATAAACAAATAATTTATGTATGTAGTTCATTTTTATTTAGTAAGTAGATATGGAACAATATTAAATAATAATAATTAATCATATTTACAGTTCATCTAATATCCTACACACAAATTCTTATTTTATTTTGTACAAAAAATATTTACTAATAATCAGTAAACTTCTCTTTTTTCCCAGAAGAAATTTAAAATCCAAATTGGACAAGTCAGTCATATTATAATTTATATTGCTGAATTCTATTAAGCTATTTTAGAAATTTTAAAGTATGAATTAAAACTCTTTTCTGGTATATACTATTGTTTTCTCATTCCAGCTTTAATTAATTTCTTCAAGGGTATGTTATTTTCATATTTTCTAAACCTTATTCTCAGTATTATCTTCTTTTCTTTCCCCTCTCTCATATAATAAAGGGAAAACATTATTCATCTAATTTATTTTGAGAGAATAACATTAAGACTACTTACATTTTTCTTGCTATTATAAAAGCTGTAGTGACTAGTAGGTGAGCTGGTGAATTTAATTTTTCAACTAAGTAAACATGCACATATTAAATTCTCTAACTGTCATAAATATAATCAGGCCTTTAATTAGAAAATGAAGGAAACATAATTCTAAGCATTATGAAGATATATTGAGCTTTTGGTGCTTAACACATCTAGGGAGATGAGGTAACTCAATCAGAATGCCATACTCTAGCTCTATTTTAAATAGAACTTTTGCAAATCTTTCATACCTAGCATATAGGGGAAACAGTTCAAAGAAAAAAGTGTGCCTTTTTAAAAAATTTTTATGGTAGGTTATAGTATTATCTTCTTACCTAAAGGATACTAACCTCTCCTGCAAAAAAGTAGTTGGACTGTTGGATAGTGCCATCTATGTTCTTTAAATGTAGAAAAAACCTAGTCTTTAAAACACAGTATTTTCCATTTGTTGCATATTTATTTGTAACTCTGACATATTTAGAAGGAGAGGCAGACACAGGTATTAATAAAAATTGAACTATTCATTTTGGAATGTCATGCACTGGGTAAGTTTGCCAAAATTCCATCACTCTCTGGATCCTTTCAAATAAATGTCACTTATTTAATGAAGAAAATATTGACTTAGCAAAAGGTCGTGCTGAAAACAGGGACTGTAGGCTTTATAAGGCACAATTCCTGCCTTGAAGAAGTTTATAGTCCATTAAGGGAAACAGAAACACAATGGAAATAATATGATATGAATAATATTGCACCCTATATTGTTAGAGGAAAGGCACTAAACTCATGTTTAGGAAGCAAAGAAGGTTGCTTCAAGGAAACAAATTTCACATTGGTCAGTTTTCTAAAAGTAATACGCGGTTCTAAAATTTTAATTATATATATAATTTTTCATATTTAGATGAGTAAATGCACTTTAATGCCATAGTTTCTTATTACCTATTTTTATAAGTAGGTAACATTTACTTATATTATATATAGGTAATGTTTACATATTATGTAAATACCTATATTTACATATAGGTAATATAGGTGTATATGTATATTAAATAGATAATGTAGGTGTATTAAAGAAATATATATGTAGAAAAAAGAAATCAAATACCACCGTAATTTAGAATTTTTTTTTTCATAATGCCTTTTCAAAATTTTCTGTAGTTTTAATTTCATACCAGATCCATAGTAAAAATTTCATTTATCGTATGAATTTCTATTGCTGGCTCATTTAGTTATGATTTTCTTCAGTTTACTTTACTCTCCAGTGTGGAATGCAGCATCAACTCTCTTTTATTTACTCTTTCTTCTCTGAATGTCATTGTTGGTGATATTTTTCACCTCGTCCTGGCTTAAAAAAAACTTTTTTTTTTTTTTTACCTAATTAATTTTCTCTTTATGCAAGGAAGCCCCTTTGTATTAAGAGTCTCTGTTGATGTTTGTTGGCCTTTCATTGTCCTACTGCTTAATAGCTGGCACAGACATGGAAACCAATTGCACAGGTCCTTCCTTCTTGTGACAGATGCATAAGGCTTACAACATTGATAGAACCTTTACATAATCTATTAACTAAAGATATTCTTTAGGTTTTGGAAAAAGTTACTAGTGCCTCACATTTAATTCCTAATGTGACGGTATAAGAGTGAATTAGAGTACGTTTTTTTCTTTTTCATAATTTTCATTGAAACAAATGTGTTAAGACTCATGAGTTGAGCGTCAGCTTTCATATATTACATTTTATATAATGATAATGTAAAAAATAGTATAAGGTTCTCTATACATGTACTAGGTGGGTATAGAGAGTACCGTTTTGAGACAAACTGACAAGCACAAAATAAATAGTATTATATCAATTATAAAGAGACTAATGATAAATGGTAACTTACAGACTATAGATATGTTCATTTTTATTTGTAAGTACATATATATGTGTGTGTTTGTACATATAAAATATAATGAAAAAGGAACTGTATTCAGTATCTCACTAGAGATAAAACTTTGATAAAAGGTATTTCAAACAATGCATGTGGATTCAATAAATTGCTGACTGGATCTTTAAATCACATAAGGACATTCCTCCAGTGAAGCTCTGATCAATTATTAATTATTGATTTGCAATGTTCTGTAGCCGAATTATTTGTTTTGTTCATTCTCTTAAAATATCATTTTATCTTTCTTTATGGTAAACTCAGAAAAATGTATTTAATAAAATTTGGCCAAATGGTTTTCAAATATATTTTAAAATATATTGTACACATTTAAAGAAATTCAAATGATGTCAGATTTTCTCTTGAGTTTTTGAATAATGCTGCTAGTGGCATATTTTGCTGTAAGACATATTTTCAGTTCTAAAATCCCTGAAGTACTTCTCTCCTGCAGTGATTGACTTTGTAGAAATGTTTAAAGAGGAATTTAAATTTAAAAGGTGCAATTGAAAGCACATTTTCTTGTGTCAAGTTTTGACACTGACCTTTTAAAACATGAAAGCAGGGACATTTCTGTTTAATTATGTTTCTTTTAAATTAAATTTATATTGTAATTCTTTGCAAAATAAGGTAAAATTTTGGAATAAGATTGATTTTACTTAGATTTTGGAAGTGCAAAGTACATAATCTTACCATGAGGATTCAGAATTATTTTTGAAATATTTTTTCATATCTTCATTTAGGCAGTAGAAGACAGAACATTTGTTCCCCAAACAGTAATTGTACATCGTGCAAAAATATATACCTTCCTTTTAAGATAAGTTTTATTAAGTTAATTTGAATCAGGATCTCACTCTAAAAAGTTAGAAAATTAAAAAAATACTGATGGGTGTGACATTAGTCAGAAAGAACTGGAGAAAGGATATTTTTGGAGTTTCTCTCCAGTCTTTTTATTAAATCCTTTTGTTCTCATTTAAATATAGAAGAACCTCATGGCTTTGTCATGAGTTAGCATCGTGCTCTATTCCTACATCACTTTGCCAGATAGTCAGTGAACAAATAAATAGAGTACAGACTGGTCATATCAAGGCAAGTTATTGACAGTACCGACCTTTGGCAGGCTATTCGGCTGTGCAATCTCTATTTTGAGAAATTCAAAGAAAAAAAATCTTCAAGTAAGACTATGGCAACTATGATTTAAGAAAAGAAAACAAGGTGTAGAATTATACACCTGACTCTAAATTGATGCCTGATAGCTACTTGCTATGCGACCTTAGATAAGTCATCTAACATCTTGAAGCCTGTTTTTTTCACCTTCATCTGGCTTATAGGATGTTATGAGGGTTTGATGAAATGTGGTTTCTGAGACTTTTACTCAGTACTCAAAAATTTTGGATTCTTTCTTTATGGTTCAGAATATCGTGTTCTTATATTATTTTAACATTTTAAAATTTAGTTTTTAGACCTAAATTTAATTATCACTGGGTTCTAAGGTAGTAGAGGTTGCAATCTGTATTAAACATTTGGATTTCAGTTTTTCCTTTTGTCTGTATGCATCTGTTCCATAAAATTCACTTAGGAAATTAAGTAGGTATAGAATAGCATATGTTAGAATGATATAAAGCATGTGAAATATTAGGGACTTATGTAATTTGTTAAAGAATGTGCATTTTTTACCCCTATTGATTTTTCCCTTCCAATATGACTATTTGCAGTCTGGGAAAATTAACTGGTCAGCAATTGTATTTTTCAGGATGTTGTGGGTTTTGTGTAAAGGTCTTTTGTTGTTTTGTTTTGTTTATCTACTGGGGCACCACATGCTATTGTTTTATTTCATTTTCTATTATCTCTTTTATATGGCAAAGAGCGTCTAAAGACTCTTAATTAATCTCCCTACTTCTAACCCTGACCCCTAGAGCAATCTATTTTTAAAACTGTAGTCAGAGTAATGCTTGTAAAATATAATTCAAATTAATCCTTTGTTCACAAGCTTCCGGTGACTTCCCATCTCACTTCAAGTTAGAGCCAAAAGCTGCAAGACCCTGCATGATCTATCTGACTTTCTCACATCTCCAACGACATCTCCGACCACATCACTCACTTACTCAGCTTTAGTCACTCTCACCTGGTTCCCTGTTCTAGCAACGAGGCCAGGCTCACTTGCTGCTCAGAATCTTTAAATCCCGCTCTGCCTTCCGAGGTGTTTTTTTTCTGAATTCCCACATAGCTCAACTTTTTTCTGCCTTCTGGTCATTTTAGCAGTGAGGATTTCCTTACCATCCTATTTCAAATTGCTCCTTCCTCCTGGATCCCAAGCACCCCTCTTATCTTTTCCTATCTTCAATCCTGCTTGGGAGATTATACATATATGTATATATGTAAGTGTAGCACATGTGTACATATGTGTGTATATATGTGTAATATTTACCTATTTATTTGGCTTATTTCTCTACTACCCATTAGTATATAATTTCCACGAGATAAGGAATTTTTGTTTTACTTTTTCACTGCTGTATCCATCATATAGATCACAGTGCCTAACCAAAGGAAGTACTCATTAATACCAGTTGTGTTGAATAGGGGAATTATTTAATGTTTAGGGGTCTCCAAATCTCTGCTTTTCACAAGGAAAGCTTTGGAATCCACAGAGTGATTGTCCTCTTCTCCACCTTTTTTTTTTTTTTCATAATATGACACTAGCTGTTAAGTCCTAAATACCAGATGATTTCTTTCCGCAATGAGAGACCAGTCTTTTCCCTTTGAAGTAAACACAATTCCATTTAACATAATTAGTTCCATATATATGGCTCTGTAGCCAGATATCCATAGTAACCTCAAATTTGCCCCATAGAACTGGAATGTTAGAACTTCTTTACTGATAAAAACTTAAGGGAGCATGTGTCTAATGCCCCCGTTTCAGACATGCCCATCCTTCCTGAGAGAGTTTGAAGTAGTCTAGAACACCAGCTTCCCAGGGCAATGTTCTTTCCAATATATGGAGTTTAATGATCTCAGGAAACTAATCCTGAAGGGGTAGCATGACTCACAGATAGCATGACAAGACTTGGAAACCAAAGGATTACTGGCAGGAAAGATTGCAAAACAGAGGCCAACAGTGATAGTAATAATCTCTTTCCTCTTCACTAAGAGTTTTAAAGTGTAATTCTATTGATTCTCATGGAAATTATTCCTATTCCTTACCATTGTGGCTTTTCGTCTTCTGACTGGAAAGGGAAGGACACTTTTCAGAGTACATGACTCCTGTTTTCACAGGATGAGACAGACGTGGTTGAGCTGTGGCCCACTGAACACAAACATTGATTTTTTTTTTTTTAATGATAATATTTTTCTTGATCTCTTTGTGGTGGAGAAGCCATGCCTCATGTGAATGAGTTTTTTTTTTTTCTTTTTTTTTTTTTTTTAAGACCTTCCCATCATACACGCCAAGACCTTAAATGTAAATTATGTCTTCTATGGAAGAAAATCAACAGTGAGAGGATAAAAATTGTAGTGGGAACCTATGCTTGGCTGTCTGTGCTGCTGCTTTGAAATCAGAGATTTAACTAGTTACTTTTTTCTAGATTGTTTAGATATGGCTTGATTTAAATGTATTGCATGAAGACTCTAACTACAGATGTGTGTGTGTGTGTGTGTGTGTGTGTGTGCGCGCGTGTACACATACTTTTTTATTCTCTTGGGATCTGATAATGTTTGGGTGGATCGTGTGATTAATAAAGTGCAGATGGTTTCATGCTTATACAAGAATTTTACATTGTTAGGGGGGAATTGAACAGATAAAGCAAAAATAGACTTCATTGCCATTTTGCTAAGGACAAGTTAAATAATTCATCTTTGGATTGTCTATCCCTGCCATTAATTTGATGGGAATGTTGTGTTATTATAGTTCCTTAAATAATTAAGTTAAAGTTGTCATGAAATCATTTGTTTGGTGACTTTTTCTCAGATAATTTTCAATGTGTCGAACTTTACTCTAGCAAGTTGTGGTGAATAAATTTTCTTAACTGGGCTTGACCAAAGAGCTCATCAATTTTTGGAAAATGAATCCTCTAGAAAGTTATTTTAAAGATTTTTGGAAGGTGTTAAGGATGGCTATGAGTAATGAGAACTCTTCTGTCTTGAAGACAGCTTAGAGGAGATAGCATCTCATAAATCTATGAAATATACCTTGTCTTTTAAGTGTGCTCCAAATATGACATCTTGAATTCTCATAAAACCAATAACCAGAACAATTAAGAGTAAAAGAGTTCTAACAGGTCAAGATTTAACATGTAAAATAACACTTTTGGACTTTTTTAAGTTAAAAGTTTTAGAGAGTTTAATAATAAAAAGATCTTTTGCTATTAAAAATAAACAGCACAGAATACAGAAGAAGAAGAAAATAACATGAAACCTTTAAAAACAGGCCCAATGTTTTATAAGAAATAATACAGTAAAATACATTTTTTGTTGAGAGAATGTCTCCATGTATAAAAAGCCCCAGAAGGTCTGTGAGTTCCTAGTTTATCTTTGTTTTCACCCTTTTGACTGAGGAATTTTTTAAAAAATGAAAACAGTTCTTTGCATTCTCTAGGAATATGTAAAAAGTGAAATATTACTCTGAGTGATTCTTTATATTTGTTTGTTTGACTCTTGAGAAAAGACTTTGTTCTTCAAGGGTAGTATATTTGTCCAGTACTCATCTATGAAGAACCATAGAGGCAGCAACATATGAAAGCTGATAAGTCATATTCAAATGGATTTAAAAATAGCAAGATATTATTCTAATGAGAAACTGAGCATATTATGTGCCAAAAAAAAAAAAAAAACCCAAGAACTTAAGTGAACAACACTAGCTTAAAAAAAAAAAAAAAAAAGGAATAAGGAATAAAGAAGTTCTGAGAATATGCAGGTTATAGCCAACACACCAACACATTTTATATAAATGACTATCAGAATATAGAATATGCAGTTTATCTAGAAACAAATGCAGTTGGGGGAGTGGCACATTTTAATATGAATGCGTACATTTTGTTTTAAATGTGATCTGATTATTTGGCACATTTGAAAAAACACAGTAAATTAGAGGGATTTACTAGAGATGATACATGGAGAAAATGCAATATTTATAAAAAGAACTCACAATGAAGAAAACTTGGGTGGTCGTTATCGAGCTCTACAGAGTATTTTAAGAATATGTTTCCACTACCGATCTTACAACCGAATGCTTTTCTATACTTCATTTCGAAAAATTGGACCAATGACTTTATTTTTTATATTGTAGCATCAACACAATATAGAACATTTCAAAAGTACTTGTCATAGGCCAAGCATTTGTGCTATAAAATTATGAATCATCACAATGACTTTGTGAGATAGGTACATTATTTGACACATTTTACAGATAAGGGACCTGAGGCTTAGAGAGGGCAAGTAACTTGCCTGTGGCCCTGTAGCTAGTAAATGACAGTGCTGGATTCAAACGTAGGTTTGTCTGATTTTTAAAGATGAAGTCTTTACCATGCTGTCTGTGTCCCTTAGGTAATACCAAGAAATCACCAAAAGAGATTACTTTGCATTCTCAGCCAAGTGTGGGTCCAAAATAAGAGTTTCATCTACTGCCTTGCATTTTGAGGCTTTGAGAAGAACCAATACAATGCAGAAGAAAAGAGGTCAGCCCTTTTTAGGTATTGGAGGAAAAGTGGACGTGCAGTTCCACAGTTGACTCATGGTATTTGGTTGTCTCTATCTTGGCACAACGTTCAGAAAATACAAATGAGACTAAGCTGGTTTTGAGATAAAGAAAGGAATTGTGGCCTTCTCTAGGTCTAATTCAGATGCTGGGCAAAGATAGCTCTGTCCGCTCAAAATTTTCCACCGCATTGCTGGCCTGAAATAGATATAAGAGAACATTCTTTTGTTGCAGATGCAGTTGTCTTCTTAAACAAAGAGATGCCCTTGCTCTTTTGTAGATTTCCTTCAAAATCTCTGGTGACGAATGGCCTGTGTTCATGGATGCTCAGGGTTCCCCATGTGCGGGCGCGGTGCGTGTGACAGGTGAATTGCCAGGATTTGAAATTTTTTTATTTAAACCCAAACCCATCTTTTTGCGTACAAGTTTATTGTGCCTAGGAATATTCCGTTGAAATGGCTTCTGCATACTGACATAACCAGAATAGAAGCAGTGGGAAGGATAAAATGTGTATCCCAGAGGCACTATTCAGAACCTTCTGAGCTGTGTTCCTCGATGCTCAGTTTTTATTAACGGTTAAATTAGGAGTCAGATAAATTGAGTTAAGCCCCATTGCATAGCAGCATAGTAACTGGCGACAGCAAAAGATCACTATCTCAGAGGCTGGGCGATAACACAGATAGAGTGAGTTCTTAAAGCGAAGGCCTGTAAGCCGAGTTTTTCCTCCCTCTTTCTCACATGATAAATTAAACTCCTTGGTAATGAGGTCATGCGAGTCCCTCCACCCCCAACCTAAGCAAATTCATTTTTTAAAGAGCATTTTTATTTATTTATCATCGCAGGAAACTTCTATTGTTTAATTTTGTTTTTTTACCCAAAATAAAGAGTAAATTTGAAGCCATGCCTCATGGAGGGCTGGATGCTATTAACGTTTTACAGTGCAGGCCAGTGAATAATGCTAGGTGGGAAATGTCACGTGCCACACGTCTCATTGTCGTGTTGCATTAAACAGCCTCAGCCTGGCCCAGACTAACAGTGAAACGTGTAAAAGGTCAGATGTGTTTTCATCTTTTGTTTGTGCTATTATTTTCCTGGCTGATAAATGGTACTGTAAGCTTTAAATAGCTACTTTGCATTCCTATGGGGGATATTATGTGCATTTTTATGAATCTATCTTGGTTTATTTATTTTGTGCTTCCACCTCTTTATAATAAAAAAAAATTATGTTTTTCAGTTAGAAATTTCAAGTACACAGCTTTGAAGCATCGGTGCTTCTTTTGGACATTGCACAAGGACTGTCCTCTATTATAGAATGCAAGTGTGGGGAGTGCTGGCAAGCAGAGGATAATCTGCATGAGATTTTAGGACCCTGGCACTATTCCTGGTCTAGCTCTCAGTTTTCTGGAGAACCTGTTTGACCCTCAGTGTTCCAGTGGTAACAGAAGCCTTTAGAAATAATGTGAAGAATTAATTTCCTTTTAAAAGCAGCAGGATCCTTTACATGCATTATCCTTCTCTTCATTTTCCTGGCTTTGCATTTTATAAATGAATGAGGGGAAAAAAGAAAAGTAAGCAGAAAACAACAAAGATTAAAGCTTGGATGTAGTAGCTGATGCTAATACAGGCATTACTAGAAATAAGCTTCGGATTGATAGTAATATACTGAAGAACTTGGGTACAGTATGTGATACTTATAATTAGTTAAAACGTGGAGATTGTCTTGCGCAAGCTTTTGGGCACGCTTTATTTTCTAGATTTGATGACTTGGTTAACTTAACTTTGACTGGGGAAAATGTGGAGGCATAATTCAGGTATTCTGATTTGTCTCTTTTTGTTGTTGTTGCTATCTTCTTATCCCTTTCACTCTGATGCTCCTGTCCTTTGGTATTTTTCATAGCTTGACATGCAGCAGTAATGGTTCTATTAGTTGCAGCAAATCTGCTGAGCTTGCTTTTCAAAGTGAGCATGTCGTCACCAGCACTTTTTTTCCAGTTCCTTATTAGTATGTGCCCTTTCCTGACTCTGCAGGAGCCATCACCTGGAATTAAACATTTTCTGCTAGACCTGTCCTTACTCTGTGCAAAATGATTATAGTCCATTATGCTACCTTCTTGCTGACAGCCAGGTACTGCTGAGATTACAATAAAGCCCCTGCAAATTTAAATATGATGCTACTGGTGGTACGGGGAGCTTTGATAATGAGAACTATTTGAAGAAATGCCTTGCAGAGAACAGAATGTGATAGAGGCTCTTTGGAATCGTATTATGGAAACTCCTGGTTTTTATTAGATTGATAATATCAGGACCTAGAGTCTTGCTGTTTAGAGTAGTTGAAAATCTAAGACACTCAAATGATCCCAGAATGGGATAGACTAACTCAGAAGAGGTCTGACAGTGCTGCCTCTGCAGAACGAAAAGCACTCAACCCAAAATGAGAATTTCCAATTTCTCTAATTTTAGGGTTACCATTTACATCTCCCTCCGAAAGTGTTATTTTGTTGTCGTTGTTCGCTTGTTTTGCTTAGCAAAAGCAGTTTCCTTTTATTCTTTGGTAAATTTGGAGTAAAGAACCCAGAATCTTGGAAGGCCAGTAAGTTAGCAAGGTTTTAGAGAAATATCACTCAGAGCAAAGGCAGAGCCCCTCTTGAAGGCTGTCTGTTTGACAGCACGCAATTAAAACGAGGTTTCTTTTTCTTCTTCCCTCATACACATGTCTCCTCTTCCACTGACAGGGACATCTTTCTCTTTTCGCTCCTCTTCACAATAGCTTTAGAAGCCTTCATTATCTTTTCTCTAGGTCATTGCCCATCAAGTATAGCCTGTGTATATTCTTCCCCATTTCAAAGAGTGGACAAAATAGCACTACGTGCTCTGAAATCTGATTTAATGTTCTCCTGGAAACAAAAGATGTGTGATTGTGGTATTTTGCTGAGATGCAGTAAAGTCAATTCAGAGATAGTTTTTTTCTTAAAAAAATGATAAATATTTAAATACTCTATGTATGGATGGTATACCTTGACTTTGCAATTTAATGATGAAGCTCCCCAAAGACATAATAACTTCTTAGTAGAGCCATATGTCAAGACTTACTGAACAATAAAGTAGTGAGATACTGCCTTGCATTGGGGGAGGGGTCTGCTTCAGAGAGGAGAAAGGTATTTGACCATGATCATGAATAATACTTTGTCAGGCAGAGAGGAGGAAACAGCATGAGCATAGTTTAGGAACATGAAGATGCTTTTGAACTGTGAGTTTTCTGTTGTGTTTGAGGTGGCAGAAGCACAGGGGAAAGATACCGGGGTGAAAGGTAGCCGAGAGCTACCTGAATACCATGGGAAGGTGTTTTAACTTTATCTTGTGGGAAACGGGAAGTCATCAATGGCTTATAAAGAGTAACTTTTTTGAGATTTGTATTACAGAAAGATAATTCTGACAGCAGATGGGTTGGGAGGACAAAAATCAGTGGTGAAGAGACTGGAGTAGGGTATAGGAGGCAGATAATGAGTAATCAAACAAATCAA
The DNA here is from genome assembly GCF_014176215.1 of Rousettus aegyptiacus. Lineage (NCBI taxonomy): Eukaryota > Metazoa > Chordata > Mammalia > Chiroptera > Pteropodidae > Rousettus > Rousettus aegyptiacus. The sequence goes on from NW_023416285.1 coordinate 17,530,184, forward strand.
GTGGTACTGGTAAAGGAGGGACAGCGAGAGACACACAGGCACATGTAAAGATGAATTGATAGAGCTCAGTGAGTAGACCTGGATGTATTGTGTTCATGAGTGCCAAGACATAATGATTACTCTGCCTCGAACAGTAGAGTAGATGGTTGACAGTACTGAGATAAGAATGTCATATTAGACACTAACTAGGTGATGTCACCAGTGTATTTCTTTCTCTTTCTACTGCTTCAGCCTTGTTGAATCATGTCTTGGTTTATGGACATGGTATATTATGTACATGATTCATTTTTCAATGTTGAGTTTGAGCTCTGTGACATGAACTGAAAGATTAGCAGTGACATTATGTTTTGGTATAATGTAGTACCATTTCTAATTTGCACTTTACAGAATGTTTTTATATAACTAAATTTTTAGTTAGTTTTTTTTTTTTTTTTTTTTTTTCCTTTTCAGCTGTTAGTTCTCTTCCCTTGGTGTATTGCCCATGAACCTTTAGGAATCCTAAGATAGATCAATGCCGCATTAAAATTTAAGGAACCGCTTCATCAAAGCCATATGCTTCATTTCCTGAAGATTGTCAGCAAACCAGGAGAAAGAAAACATTTTAGATCTACATTGTTGTTGCTGGTGCTTCTTGCTTAACTGCTGCTCTGCTACCGTGGTGGTCCCAAGTAGTTGCTTCTCTATAAAATCACAAAGAACACATTCAACAATGACAAGGAAAGGCTCAAAACTTCATTGGGGAATTTTCAGAAAGCGCTACCACGGTTCAAGTGCTTCAGTCCTTGGATCATTTTGAACATATCAAAATATATTGATATGCTTTTGCATAGCTATTTTCTTTTTCTTTTTTTCTTTAATTCTAAAATGGCAAGTCAGACTAGGCCAAGCATTGACTGGCTTTATAAATTAATGTTTAAAAAGACAGAGTGGCTACCAATACCTTAAAAGAGTAGTGAACATGATTTGGAGAAATATAGAATTTTCTTCAAATTTGGCTTCTTGTTTGTACCTAGCTAGAAAAGCTGTTCTTTTCCTCACTATTTGATCACCCCTCTTCCTCTTTTCTCTCTTCCTTTTTTCCTTCCTTCCTTTTAAACATTACTGCATCCTCCTCATTATTTATGCCCAAAAGAAGGCCTCACTCTTAGCTGACGATTCTTTAAAACCTAATGGCAAATCTTAGGTTCTACTCCATTTGATAACCTCATTAGAGCCATGGCAGCACTATTATTTATTTATTTATTTCAAGGACCTATATTGAGTTTAGAATCATAAATATTCATTGTGGATTTTGTGGAAGGGAAGCAGGCTGGTAGTAAGTCAGTGTATTGTGTCATATTGCGGTTAATATTCTCTGGGACAAGGATAATATACGCAAATAAAACAAATGCACTGTGCATTGAGACAAACTTGGAGCAGTGCCTTATAGGAGTAAACGCATGCTTTTAAAAAATGCATCACAGTAATACAGGTTGTCAATAACCCAACATTAGTGCAACTGAGCCGCTAGCATATCTGGTATATTAAAAGCCATTCCGGCCTTTATTCCCGGCATGCTCCACTTTAGGCAATATTGACCTGTAGCATCACTCATAGAAATAAGAATCAGGAAATTTCTTTTTTTGGACCTGTACCCAGAAGTGGGTCTGCCCCATCTAAGAACAGCTAGAGGTTTCCAATTGTTTCCTTTATTGCAAACCATACCGTTTAAAAGAGGCTGCCACCTGAGAAGTCTTAGAGGCAATGTTATCTGGCTACTTAATAGTATTGGGAAGTTTTAATTTTCGACCTGACTTCTTAATGCTACTTTAGATTTTTCTTTTATGTATTCCAACTCTAAAAGTCAATGTGTATATAAACAATGCAAGTATATTTCTACTTTAATATTAGAAGCATAAAAAAGCAAAGAAAATCAATATAGCCAACCCAAAGTTATAATTAAACTTTGTTAATATGTTTATTGGTTTTAAAATATATCTCACATCTTTATAGAAAGCCTATAAAGCAATTTACATGCTACACATATATCTTATATAAATATAAATATATATACATATACACATACATGTGCATATGTGTATATGTGTGTGTGCATGTATGTGTGTGTGTGTGTGTGTGTATATATATATATATATAGAGAGAGAGAGAGAGAGAGAGAGCGAGCGCTTATTTTATGCCCACTATTATTTTGTTTTATTTACTCCTCCCCACCACCTTATTAAGCAGGTACTGGAATTCCCATTTAGAAGCTAAGGCAACTGAGACTCATACAGATTAAGTTTTTCAGAACTCACAGCTAGTACCTCTCACAATGGTAGAACTAAGCGCACAAACCCAAATCTATAAAGTCAGTAGTATTCATGCTTCAAAAAGTACAAAAATATCCATACAATACTATTAGGACATTTTTTAAAGAATGGTTTAGGGAATGCTAAGTACAGAATGAATAGTCATTGAACAGGAGGTATCTGGGTGTCATCTACTCAGAAATAAAAAATAAAGGATAATTAAACTATATGGATATTTATATCTTTAAGCATGAAATATTAAATGCATATCTTAAATTTTTCAAGTGAAACGTTATCACTTACGTTATACTCACGAGGCCAGCAATCTATACAGGCCTTTGTGTATCTAGTGCATATCTGCTGTGTGCAGATCAGTGCAGAGAGGTACCCTGGAGGAGAAGACTATGCGATAGAACGTGGTGCATATTTGCAAGAAGCCTACAATCTAGTGTGTATATAGACACAAGCTCTGGCGACTTCTTGGAGGAGGTGTTTAGGCTCAAGATATTGAAGGAATAACCCACACATGTCTTTGTGAAGTTGCATTCTAGTTGTTAAGAATGGTTAAAATATACATTTTGGAGTTAAACTCTTGATGTTTAAAATCCAGCTCCGTCACTTTGTTAGCTTGTGATCCCTGGAAGTTCCTGAAATACCTCTGCTTCCATTGCTTGATTTGTAAAATGAGAGTAGCAAATACAACCTATTTTATATGATTGTTTGACATACACTTATTTACATAGCACTTTCTATGTGCTGTGCAGTGTAAGCACTCATTATTTGCTTTATTGAATTCTTTATAAAAAAACTATGTAGGTACAAATTTTGCTAGTATTGAGAGGATAAAAGGAGTTAATATATATATATATAGTATTTAGAGCAATGGCTGATACATAGTAAGTACTCAATAAACATTATGCTTAGCAGAAAAGCAGGAAAAGATACTGGAAATAGAATAAATGTCATGTGCATAAACTATAGAGACAAGAGTAAATACAGAATGTATTTTTGCTGAAGCTACAATCATGAATTAGATTCTGATGCCCAATGAAGAGAAACTCTTGAGTGGAATGTGGCACAACGAGCTTCTTAATTTCCATTGCTAATTTATGAGACATGGCTAGGTATTCACATTTTTATGGCTTCAAAGCGGTGCCAATTATCTCATTAATATTCCTCTCTTTGGTTAAGTAGGCAATCTGTATCGTGAGAATACATGTCTTCTTAATAGAGTCTTATTATAGTGATGTGAAAAAATGTAAAAAAAAAAATGTGGTTCATATATGTGTGTTTTTCTGAATTGACTCTTGTGGGGAGGAAAAAAAGCTGGTTACTATAGTTCCAAGAGTAAGCTTATGTGAGTAGAGCGACTCTTTTAAAGAAGTTGTTTACTCATGATGTACACCTTCTCTGTCATGCGTATGTGAAACCATGATGCCCAATATGTTTTCTAGTTTGCTATTCACATGGTTCTATGTACAGTATACCATTACCTTGACCTAAGTTTTTTTAAACCATAGATTGTAAGCATGACTCTTATTAATACATTTTTTTACTCATTCGTAATAATCATTTGACTATGTTTTATAAACGCTCTTAATATTCTCTAAGCCTCAAGAGCACTTTCGAATGTTGCTGAGTGTGGCACATTTTCCACTGCTACACTAACTTGGACGTGAAGGTTGATGCCAGAGTTTAATCCAGATCTAACCACATACATGTGCAGATGCACCTGTATCTGCACTTCGTTTTGTTACTTTATCTTTTTGAACTGCAGCCATCAATCCAGCTGCCATTTTGTTCTGCGTTTAGTCCTGGAAGGGAAGGGTTTTTGAGGAGCTAACGCTAGGGTTTGTATGTGCCGAAACAGAGAGGACTCTACCCAGGAAATCACATTACAGGCAGAAAGAATGAAATGCTTTTAGTTTTATTATTCAACACTTCATTCCACAGCATTAACTGAATGTCTAATGTAAATTAAATACATGTAAACATATGACTATGGAAAATTATCCATTTATTTTCCTAGTTATCAAACAAGTAAAAAGCAGATTTATACAATAAACAGAAATTTTAAAGAAATTTAAATAAAGACAGCAAATGGAATCGATTAGCAGAGAGGAAGTCGAGGGGCAGCTTTAGAAATTTCCCATATTGTAAGCATATCTGGAAGATAAAATTTCTATTTATAAATCAGATTTTGCTCCTTAGAAGCAAAGCGGTTGGTGGATAGGGTATCAGTATATCAGTATTGAGAATCAACAGCCTGAGCCCACAGATATAGCTCCATTTCATGAAGCAGTTGTCAGCAGTAACTAATTGATGTCTATAAAGTACTTCTGCAAACGCTAACTGTTAAAAATGTTCTTAACATTCTTTTAAGAGCAATATGGTGTAATTCTTCAACCATCAGGTACCGAGATTGAAATCTTACCACATGTCATTATTTTAAATAAATAAGAATATTATACTGCCATTAATCTTAGATTTCAAAAAATCAGGGAGAAAAACCAAATAATAATTTGCACGATCTACAGTTTTTAGGAATTTAACTATCAAAATATAGGAACCTCTATTATCTTATTGCACACAGTTTTCTCTGAAATAGAAGGTGGATTGAAACACATTGGTGATATATTGTCATGTGAACCACTTTATGACCTGCATTTTTTATAAGCTGACAGTTGCTTCATTGACACCATGTTATTTATTGAATAACAGAGTAAATAGGTTAGTAAATTGTGGTTGCATGTCTAGCTAATCAGAATCTGGTTTTGTGGAGTGCTAATTTTTTAAACTTATTTATTCTGCTTTCTTTCATTTACTCTTTATCAGTATCTATTTTACAGCAATCTTTTCTTTAATAGACTCTCATCTTGAGACATTTAAAAATGCACCACATGTCAAATTCAATTCAACTAAGATACCTAAATGTATGTTATTTACATTAAACATGAATGCTTTGAAAAGTATGTACTTATATTATAATTGCTTAAAACTACATTTCTACATCATATACGTTGTAGATTTGAATCCTGTCAATGTATGCAAGTACCAAAGTTAGGCTTAAGAAAAACAGAAAATAAATTATTCACATCACATACATCTATATATCTGATAGTGTAATTAGCAATCAAAAGTACTGCATATGGTGATGTAATAGAGACACTGTAATTTTGTACATCCTGCTGTTGATGGATTTAGGTACCACATTTTGCACATTTTCTATTTCATTATTTTGGACTAAAAAAGATAAAAATAAAATAACATGTTTTCTTTATTTTAGTTCCTTTTTTAATCATCCTTCACGCTTCTTTTGCTTTCCTTCCGTGTCTGGCTCTCATTTCCCCAGTTTAGATAGAACTTGTTTTTTTTTTTTCATTTATCTTTACTCTTTCCTGCTCTGTGGCGCTAACACTAACAACAATAGAAATCTTGGACTTAGATCTGGGGAAGTTTTGGAGGTCATTGAGGTTATTTCTCTGCTTTTAGTTAGCTTTCGAGCCTTTCTAGAATGAGAATTATTTATGCTCTTCTTGACATTGACACAAACTTTTTGCATTTCTCAAATCATGTCTGATTTTATTTTTTGAAAATGTTATCTTAACATTAATAGTTCTAGCTAAAATATTACTTCTCTAATTCTTAATTCTTCATAATGTCTCTAAGTTCTCACTACTTTATTCTACTTCAACTCGTTTCATTGTTTTTACTAAATCATTTGATTTATCTCTATTAGATATAGTAAAAGTCTAATCACCTTTTAGTAAAGGGAGAAAATTTCATCAAAATTATTTTCTGAAAGTTTATATGCTTAGACATCTCACTACTTAACAACTTCCCACAAGTGGCCTTATGTTAGCGTTTATGCTTTTTTTTTTTTTTTTTTTTTTTTTTTTTTTTACTTGCATGTGCATTGCTAGTTCTGTAATGCATCCATCCTGGTATTTGTGATATTTCAACTTCTTCTCCTACTGGCCAGATTTTATACCTTATATGCTTCATCCATTTAATCCCTGCACAATTCAAAAGACAAAGAGTCATAACTGGATATGTTTCTGATCTATGCCACCATCTTGAGAACTACTCAAGAAAAGAGAAAAGAAAAGGAAGACAAAGAAAAGAAAAGGAAAAAAAAAAAGAAAGGGGATATGGACTTAATTAACCTACATAGCTGCATTCAAATCTTGACCCTGGAATTTAGTAGATATGGGACAAAAATCTCATCTGTAAAGTGGGTATAACAACTATATATAGAGTAATGTAAACTTTAAACTGAATGAGATAGCATTCGTAAAGTTCTGGGCACAAATTCCTGGCACAACGACATTGTCATGGATATGAGTATGCTGACAGATTTAAACAACATATTTTCTTCTTTCATTTAAACATTTGATTAAACTATTCTTAGTTGATTGATTAAAATAGAAACAAAAACCAATACGAACAAAATAGACAGAAGGGCCTCTGCTTATTATGTCCACCCTCCCACAACAGGCTGACCCCAAACCAACGAGAGATGTATTAAGAGTCAAAGTTATCTATAGTTTACCCAGCAAATGGTAGGGTGATGTATGGCCTGGTTTTTTTTGTTTGTTTTGTTTTTTTTGGTAGCTAAAGAAACAAAGTCACATCTGTAAAGAAGATATGAAACGGTTTCATGAAATTGATGCACACGTAGCCATCAATTAAACTTTTTGTCATGCTCTGCTAGGCAAGTGTTCTCTCTGCTAATGAGTTCTGTCTCTAAAATTAAGTTGTATGGGTGGTTCATGTTTCAGATGTCTTATAATTTTCATAATTTCATATTTTTAATGCCTGACCCTTCATTATGCTCTAGCCACACACGAACCAGTACCTATGAGATTTGTCGTTTGAGTAAACCCCCTCAAGTGACATTTTGAAAAAGCCCTGTAACTCACACATGACCAGGTGGGAGGTTAAGTTTCCTTTGAAAAAATGCAAGTTTATTCACACCTAAGAGTGATTCAGCATCATGAGTTGAGGCAGAATTGGGAGCTTTTTCTTGCTGTGGATGAATGAAACTAGATTTTGACTAGAAAAGGATGCAAATTATAATAACAAAAATAGATCCTGAGACTCCACTATTGAAGAATTTTCTCTCACTTATTCTTTGACACACAGCAGGAATGGTGTCTAAATTTTAGGCTCATGAAAAGTTTTTTTTTTTCTTTTCTTTTACTATAGGACAAATTCTGTATACTCTCAAATTAGATCTTTTGTGAGCAATGACAGATTCCTGGTTAACGTGATGTTATGTTAACTGATAGTAATGATGCCTGTTGCTCTTTCGTTGTTCAAACTATGATCAGAAAGCTCTAATGATTTGTGTTCACAAGCCTGGATTCCCGAGTCAGATCTTCTACCATCTCTACCTTCTCTAACTAAAACAGAGCCCATCTTATAACATTATTGTTAGGCATAAATAAAATAAAAGTGTAGATTTACCCCAATGTGTGTACGTGCACATGTGCATGCGTGTACATGATTATGAATGCTTAAAGAGATTTCTAGCTATTCATTCATTCATTCATTCATTGTCTAGATACTGGATATGCAGATATGAATAAGGACATACATAGTCTCTTTCTTGCTGGCTGCCCCTGTCTAGAGTATGACAGAAGAGTATATTAACCATTAAGTAATGTGATCAACTCAATAATGAAGGAGTTGGTTCATTGAGGTAGGACCCATGGGGAGGCTCAAAATTCTCAGCCTGGGTCAAGGAATGCAGACTATTTGCATTTTCTACTACAATATCTCTGTAGCAGAAAGATGGAAGCTTGTTTGGCATCCAGTGTACAGGGAGATACCTCAGTAGCTTCAAGCAAGAGCAGCAGTCTGCATTTGTAAGGGTATTTACTTGTGAACAGGCTTCATTACCTTAAGGATAGAAATAGTCAATGCTCGAAAGTATATTTAGAGTATGTACGCAGGTGCGTATGCCTGTGTGTTTGCACACACATGTGTATGCACAAGCATATATATGTAGATGTTCTATTAGTCTATTGTTGCAGCTGTACTAAATTACCTAAAATCGAGTGTGTTAAAACATCTCAAATTTATTCTCTTACAACTCTGGAGGTCTGAGTCACAGTGGGCTAAAATGAAGGCTCCAGCAGGAATGCATTCCTTCCTGGAGGCTCTAGGGGATTCGTTCTCTTGCCTTTTCCAGCTTCTAAAGGCCGGCTGCATTCCTTGACTATAGCCCCCATCCTGCTCCAAAGTCAACAATGGCCAGTAGAAGCATTCTCACAATGCATCACTCTGGCGCTGACTGTTCTGCATATATATCTCTCTCTATATATGATTACATTGTTCCTCTTGGGTAATCCAGGATAATCTCCTATTTTAATGTCAGCTGGTGAGTGGCCATACTTCTTCCTGCAACCTTAATGTTATCCCCTACTCACTCACTGCCAGAGTATGTAACACATTCCTAGATTCCAGAGATTAGGACATTTTTCTACCACAAATGTTTATTTTTTTTTTCCAGTTAATAATTGGATATTTGGGAGAAAATATAAAAAGTAGTAAACTAAAGCACTTTTCATCTGTCGCTAAAGAGAGGACCAGGACTCTAATCTCTTGTTAAGAAACTGCCTGGTTACTTGTACTGCGTGTCACGTTGAGACAAAAATTATGCAGATAAACAAACAGAAAGTGTAATGTAAATGTCATATAAAAAGGATGGAACTCATATTCTTCACGTTTTGCGTGAAGAAAAGGCAGAGAGTGGTCTCTGTGAAGTAAATAAGAGGTGATTCATTTAGCAAAGAGAATCCTAATCCAGGGCGAGTAAGTACATGGTTACAAACTTTAGAGCTCATTCGAAATTGAGATCTAACATCTAAAAAAGTTACTATTCTCTCTCTCTCTTTTTTTTTTTTACATGTTCAGTGACATTGTAAAGTTTTTAATAACAATAAACTAATAGGACACTATAACACCATGTGTCAGGTCCTCTTCTCACTGCTTTGTATATATTAATCATTTTCTGATTGCCAGGGTCAGCTTCTTGGGTGTCAAGCTATGTAGTCACATAAGAGCCACCCCCTAAAAATAAGGGTCTCCATTTGACTTTATGTTGTTGATTCTGCTAATTATGGCAAAGCAATACACTAGATAAAAGTATTATCAACATTTTGTAGAAGAGAAACTGAAGCACAGAAGGGTTAACTTGCCAAGGTTACATGGTAGCCTGTAGGAGAACCAGGATTTGAATCTGAGGAGAATGAGCTCTGAACTCCTCCAGTCTCCTACATCTTTGAAGGTAGAGATAATGTCTTAAATGTGTCTTCTTTTCAACTTCCACACACTGTCTGCTACATGGTTAACTTTTGCTAAATGCTTGTTGAACTGAATTATATTTGATGGTCTTCAGTAAAAAATACTCACTTCATTTTTTAACTAATAGAGACGAAAGTTAAAAAAAAATCCTGAATCTCTTCCAAGACATTTGTTCAAACAGACCAAATCTGGCTTTTTTCCTTTTGCAAAATCATATGTCTAAGGATATTTTCTTGTCAAGGTCCATTATTTATTATTTGTTAATTAGATTTACAGAGAAAAATATTCTGGGGAGATCTGATTAAACTATGGCAAGCAATATTACACCACTCTCCTAATTTATTGTTAAAGAACTTTAACTTTAGAAACAGTGGTTTTCTAGAACTCCATTAATACAATTACTTTAAGAAGTTTAATTACATGTGTATTAAAGAGAGTGGGAGATGGGAAAGTTTGTACAGTAATAAATCAGAAGAGTCAAAAGAACAGTTGAGAGAGTTTGTTGATTGTTAGCCTTCAAATCAATTTAATATGTGTTTTCCAGGGTCTGCTATGTGCCACATGCTAGGCTGTGTGAGGGAAATTTAGTAATAATTTTATTAGTAATAATAACAAAAAGGCATCCTCAGGGAGCACAGAGTTCAGTGGGCTGAGAGATCCAATTGTACTAAGGTCTCATTACAAAGAGTCCATGGCAAGGTCTGGAAGAGAGGGCCAGGTAAGGGCCTGAGGCCAGAATTTGGACATTTTGATGTTTATTCTACCAACAGATAACAGGTGTAACTGTGAGCATCTCTCAGACACTGCACATCTTTGTTTCACCACCTGTAAAGTGAGGTTTATAATATCTGTTCTATTTTATGAGATGATGTAAGACTAAATGGATCCATGACTATGAATGCATCTTGATTTTATTTTAAGGGAGGAGGAGAGAAGTATTAAATTAAGGGGTTTTCCTTGTGCTAAGTATAGTTCTAAATAAGACATAGCAATAAAATTATACAATGTGAAAAAAAGAGGGCTTATTTCACATTAAGCACAGCTATGTTATTTTACTCCCTATTTTACTACCTTACATAATTCATTTTTGGTTGACTCCGAGAGTTATTGGACCAAAACAAAAAGATTGAAGACGTTATCAGTGCTAATTTATTACAATTCTTAATTCACTGTCTTATATAATCCATATTTCGTTGATTTAGATAGTTAATAGAGAAGCCAAAACATCACGCTAACTCATTTGATTCATTTCATCACTTTATTGGCATTTTATAAGGTATTGTAAGTAATGTAAAGCTGAATTAGATAAATAAGATGTAGTCTGTGCCTTTACAGAGAGCGCAGTTCACTAGTAATAGCAGCGATAAATGTGAGCATATGAGACCAAATGCATTAAAGTGCTATAGACTAGCTGCAAAGATTCACAGGAGGAAGTAAGCATGTGAAATGGAAAACTATATAACTGACAATCTGAATGTTATATATTTTTGCAGTAAGAAAAAAAACACCGTTTAAAATCAAGCAGTGTGGGAGAAATAGAAAGTGTACAGGAAGGTATTATCCTTTGATTGAAAATCCCTGTTATTTTATAAGGAATAACCAACGCTGCCCAAAAAGATTGTATGTGCTGGTGAATTTTTTCATAGCAATATTTACTGTGGTTTGTGAAAATTTAAATTTATCTCCTGAACTTTTTTTTTTTCTTTTTTTTGTGGAGAGTGATAGTTTTGAAAACATAATCAGTAGATCCAGGAATAAAATAATGTTATGATAAAAACCTGTAGCCTGGAGGTTATGATAATGGGGAAAAAATGGTCTAGCTCTGGCTAGTTCAGATTATTTCAAGATGGAATTATAATATCTATTGATTTCAAACACCAGAGATACAATCCTCTGAAGAATACAGCCATTTACATTATGGCGACCTTGAATGCTTGTCAAAATTACTCACTGTTTAATTTTACTAGCAGAGCTGAATGCTTTAGAGTTCATTATAGCTGACTCACTTTAAGCCATACTGACCAGCACGGTAGGGGATTCTAGGCACTTCCTTGAGACACAAATAAAACATTTAACGGTGAGAAGCTAGCCTTTGGTTGTCAGTATTTTTGAAAAGAAAGTACCAAGTGACAGACACACCAAGTCTAGAGTGGTTTGAAATAGAAGAACTGCATCTTTTTTAAAAAAAAAAAAATGTTAAATTGGTAATGTGTGATAAGTAGTATAACAAGGATTTCAGGAGCTAATATGCCTCCCTAAGCACTGGATTAGACCTGTGCAGAAATTCTTAAAATTACTCAGGGCCAAGGGCTTTGTTCCTGCTGGCCACCTGCAGCGTGTGGTAATGCCCTTTCAGCGTTCTATCAAGGTCCCTGCATGGACTGTCTGACTTGACACTGGACACTGCTAAGAGGAGACAAGCCTGCAGAGAGCAAGACAATGATTAATGTAAACTGTTCTGCCACTCGCCAGAAGCTTAAGGAATTCTTTCCTGCAGCATTCCAGAGATAATCGCCCACCATTTTATCTAGGAAAGTGTTAAGTCATTTAAAAAATGTGCCAAACTGACACAGGAGAGGTTGGTGTCACACAAGGAAGGAAATCAAAAACAAAATGAAAAATGGAGGGTAAACAAGAATATATGTGAGTCTAGAGTCTTTGAGAGAGGGTGGGGTTCACTTTACCAGTGTGCATCAGGTTTTTAGATTGATAAACTCAAGAGTTTTAGACAATTTCTCCTTTATATGCTGACAAACTGGCAAGAATTCTCTCAAAGTGGTACGTTTTTTATAAGTTGTATCTAATACACTCGCCAACTGAAAACTTATTTTCTCCAATTTCTACCAATTAATTCTCATTCTATTATTAATGTTTCTGTAAATGAAACTGCAGTATAATGCACTAAATAAAGTACATACTTTAAAAATAATTGATTAGAGATATGTTTAACATTATTGTGCTTGAATCCATTACTATCTTATATGAGACCAGTTCTGTTCCAATTTGGCATCCACGATCCACAAGAGCATCTTAGGTTCCAAAATATTGTAGCCAAATATCCTCTTCATCACGCTGGGGCTGGGGGTGAGGGGAGATAATCGACTTCAGTCGTATTCAGAATGCCTGGGCGCTCCATATGGCCTATTTTCCGTTGGCAAGTTAGTCCTTAAAATCTTGAGGGATTCCACTACATGTGCATAAGTATTATAAATTAATGTTCTAACGTGCTTGGAGAGCCTTGCTAAATGAATGGCAGGAAAAATGAAAAGAAAAAGGATAACATACATTTTTTTTTAAAGAAACCATAGGCATATGGTTCTGCTCGAGCACCGGAATGAGGAGTTTGAAGAGACTCAAGGTCTTGATCCTTCCTTTTCTGGAATTTAGGAGATATATGGAAATTAGGCGGTTTCCTGATAACTTAGGTCTCAGAAGTGGTTGTAATCATTCCAAACTTCTCGCTTCATCCTTAACCCATCAGCATTTTTCAAACTCATTTTAAAGATTTTTTTCCCTTGCAGTTTTAAATAAAAACAGAAAATGCATTTGCCCACATGGAAGTGATCTATCAGAAGGCTCATTTGGAAGAAAAGCACTCATTTAACAAGCGAGTCCCTGGCTTTGGCTTTGGTAGAGCAGCCCAAGCGGCCCTGAGGATTCTCTCTTTTCTCTTTCCTCCTTCCCTCCCTCCCTCCCTTCTTCTTTCTTTCTTTCTTTCGTCCTTCCTTCCTTCCTTCCTTCCTTCCTTCCTTCCTTCCTTCCTTCCTTCCTTCCTTCCTTCCTTCCTTCCTTCCTTCCTTCTCTCTCTCTCTCTCTCTCTTTCTTTCTTCTTTTTCTGCTCTCTACATTCTCCTTGGAACTTCAAAGCATGATGGATCTTATTTTTTGTTACAAAACAGCGAATTACAGGGAAAATAATTCAACCAAGTACTATCAAATAAATAGTCTAGCATCCCAGATTCCACTCTCAAACAAGGGGCTAATCTGTCTTGCAAATCAATTCACCATCCACGTAATTAAGAATATATAATAATTTATGGACTGTGGGGGCAAATCATCCCTCTATCCCTTCCTCCATTCTTTTTTTCTTTTCTTCCTTCTTCCATTCCTTCCTTTTGGGTATTTGTTTTCAAGTAATACGCAAATAGACATAGACTGAATAAAGTCAAATAACAATACTGGTGCTGAAAGGCCCCCCTGCATTCATAACATTGTGCCATCAATTCATAATGATCATATATATTATATAGAATATTATATAATTACTATATATAGTAATTAATACATGTTATATACTATATGTAATTACTATATATAATATAATTAATTGCTGAACATTTTGATCATTATTATTATTCATTAGCAGACACCAGGAAAGAACAGAGAAAGGAACTTGTGGCTGAGTGGATTTAAATTAAAAGTTTTCAAACTTCTTGGGTTTAGTGTCTACCTTTATAAAATGAGGTTAACTATTCATGGTTTCTATGGCTATTATGTGCATTAAAAGCCATAAAATATACTAAGTACCTGAAATAGTGCTCGGCTCATGAAAATGTTTACTAAATGGCAGCAAATATCATCATTGCATATTATGCAAATTGAGTAATAATTACTAATTTTAGCCCATCCTTAGGGGGTGGTCAGGGTGATTTTGTTTTCTGCCACAGACACTGTGATGAGAGAAATGTAACACTTACTCAAGGTCATCTAATAAGTCACTTACTGTCATTAAGACTTAAGGGTTTTAGGCTTCGCTGTCTGATTTCAGTCCATTAGGCCAGAAAGTCATCAAAACAAACCAGAAAAGAACACGATCAAAAAGCAAAAGTAATAAAATCAAAGGATCCTGGAGCAGTGTTGTACTAAAAGCCATCTGCTATCTTTGTCCACATTCTCAACCCTCTTGAAATGTTATTTGTAAAGCCTTAAAAGGCTTGACTGGAAACCTTCATGTCTTTTTAAAGATACCGTATATCTACTGCTGACTCATGCATGCTGAAATAAGAATTGTAATATAGATTTTTGAATATACATCAGAGAGATGCCAATACTTTTTACATTGCCAAAGTCCAATGCCCTTAAGCTTTTGCTGCAAAGAAAGAGGCTTTAAGATTAGCTAAGCAAATGATTGTTGCTATAGTGGTAATGGTGACGAGAGAGAGAGAGAGAGAGAGAGAGAGAGAGAAACACAGATGAGAACTTGTCCATTTAAGTGTGTTTGGAGGACTGGAGGTAGTTGAACAAAGCCATTGCAACACTGGTATGCTATTATTTCCGCTCTTTTTCAGGTAGAAAAAAAAAAAAAGACATAACATTGCTGTCTTAGCATTTCCACTTGACTTTGTTGCCTTGTCTCCCTGCCTTGCTCTGTGGGATGCCCTTATTTTTCCCTCTCCTTTTCTCATTTGGGCTTGGCAAAAACACTCACTCAGTACCAGCCTAGTAACCTCACACTCTCTTACTTAAGTAGCTGATCTCATTCTTCCTTTATGTGGTTTTTGGGACTTTCCCCCTTTTGGCTTATTACTTCCTTCTTCCACTTTGTAGATTTGCCTCTCTCATTGTACTTCTGTTTTTTTTGTGTTATCTTTTAAAAATAAAACAATAAATATTTAATACATAAAGTCTTTTAAATGCCAATTGCTGGGGAGACATTTTTATTTGAATAATAATAAGGAAAAGAAAATGGACTTCTCCAAAATTTTCAAAGCCCAAATGAAGCAGAGGGCAAATTCTCAAGTTACATGTTTCTACTTGTTCTATTTCTGAGGAGCAGAGTAAAAAAAAAATTTTTGCTGATATTTTAAGATGGCAAAACAGGGAAGCAAACCAAAGTCATCACAAAAGGCTCCCAGTGTAGACCCAGCCATCTGCATATAGTTCACAGAACTCTTCTGTTTATTTATGAGTCGTGGAATGTGTAAAGCCAACTTCTAGCTGTAAAAGGACATACAGTTGATCTTGTATAATTTCTTTGGCCCCTTTTTCCTCCAAAATCGAGTTAGCTTTCTCATATTTAGAGAAACACTGCCATATATAAGGACCCAGTTTTGGTGAATTCACATTCCTTTTATAAATCATTTAAAATGACAACTAAAAAATATACTTCAAACATGAGTATAGATTTAAATAAATGCAACTGGCCTTGATATGTATGCATTGAATTACTGCACCTGCCAAGAACGCTTTAGAATAGCTCCAATGTATTCCAAAAAAGAAACAGAATTAAATCCAAGAAAGAAACATTAATTTTCTGGTATAATTTGATTCTTTTCAAGATAATAATCTTTGATTAAGACAGGCACAAAGGAAGACAATGAAAGAAGCCATATATTTTACCTTAAGGCTTCACGATTTGCTTCCTAGTAAGATTTTTCTAGTGGTTTTTATAGGAAAAAATGGTTTCTCAAATTTCATCATGATATAATGAGTTCAAGGAGCTAAATTGTTTATACATTAAAAAATTAAATGTCTCTGCCATTCTTGTTCTGCAGCTCAGTTCTCTATCTTTCTAGTTAAAAAGAACATTATGTTTTGCAGGCCAGTGACTTCCTTGATATGATGTTTTAGTTTAATCTATCCAAAACATTACCCTCCAGACATTCTAAGAAAGTTGTTTTTCTGACATGATGGGATTTTATGATCTCTTTGAAACATTTTAGCCTTAAGCATTAAACACAAATAGATGGAAATAGGTGATGGCTTGAGTGTTGACCTCTAAATGTGGGTTTGGAGTAACCCCCTCTAATATGTAAAAATGTAAAATGGTACAGATACCCAGGAATATAAGAATACAAACAAATGCCACACTGGGCCAGGTCAGGATTATCTAACTCCAAATTTTCTTTATAATTCCCAGTGAATCTTGGCTAACATCTGGTGCTGAATAGCATATATCAAAGGAGACGTTACTACCCACCAAAAAGGGTTAAGCAAGATTAACGTTATTCAGTTTTCTATTGCCAGGCAGAGAATCTTTCTATCTATACACTTAAGACTTTTACTTCTAAGGGAGGTGTCAGCATGTAAATATATTTTCTTTAGGAATGCAGAGTCTGAAAACAGTTTTGTAGAACGTTGAAGGGAGAAAGACAAAGATCATTGGTCACATGAGTTGATTTTGAGGGTAAGGGGGAGCTTTATGTGGAAAACAAACTGTACAAAATAAGAAATAGACTTTGTTTTTTTGCCTGTGCTTTTAGCAACAATCTCAGCTATCTACTATATGTTAGGAAGAGATAGAAATCTACTGGAAGTAATTCCTTTATCATTTGTAATATTTTGTATCGTGCTCTCTATATTAACTTGGGAACTCAGAAATAAACTGGCCATGAGGAGTACAAACATTTGTTGAACAGATAGAAACACATAGTTAAAACATATTAAGTTCCATGCCAATAGATGACCAATTGTCATTTTCTCTAGGGATCATATCTCTTTTTCTTCATTCTGATGATAACATATTTCTCTCTTTTGAAACACCTTTCACACTTGCAATTGGTAGTTTCTTTGTGAGATTTGATGAATATCTGTTTTTCATACCAGATTTTAAGTTTTTTTAATGGGACCATAAATATTTCTATTTGATATTGTGTCTGCAGCACATATAAGCATACTAATAAATACCATCTTGAATGGGTGGATGTATGGGTGAATGAACAAATAAATAAAAGTTATATACAGCGTGATGTGGTACACTTTATTTGGAAGACAAGGTTGGAAGGGGGACAGGTAGAGAAGTCACCCTGTGAAGGATCTGGAAAACCTTAGGTATTAGCAGAAATATAACACAATAAGATTGATGATTTTGCAAACCACTGTGATGGTTATATGGAGAAAGAATCATGAGAGGAATGGTAACCCAAAGCACCCTGGATAGTGGTAATTATGATAACTCTCTCCTTCCCTCTCTCCTTTTTAATAGTACTTACTACTTTTTGATATTTGCCTATTTATACATTTCTTATCTACCAACCTCTGCTTATCCTTCCATGAGAGAAGAGATTGTGTCTGTCTCGTTCAGTGCTAGACCCAGCAATTACAACTACTAGCAAAAGGGAGGACCTCAATTAATGTTTGTTGAATAAATAAATGAATAATCTTTTAAAAACTTTGTTAGGGAGCAGTTTGTAAATGTCAGTTAAGCTATATATTATATCTTATTTCTGCCTATCCTTTTCTTGGACATTCACCTTTTAAAATCTACTTTCCATTCAGGGGGTGGAGGTGTCTAAGACCTTAAATAAAGTAAACATAATTCTTCTAACTGAGGATGTAACAGTTGTTTTCAAAGACTAACACATATTCTAATTTACATCTTCACCTTTGTCAGCTGGTGTTCTATCAAACAGGCAAACAAACAAACAAAATTCTATCTGAACTAATTTTAACACATAATCTAAATAGCAAACTTACTCTCACAGCCTCCTAGATTTCTTCTCTAAAGATTTGTGGTGCATTTGGTTGAGATTGCAATTTACTGTTTCATCAAGATTAGAATAGTTTCTCTTAACAGTACAACAATCTCTTTAAATAAGTTTATGTGGATTGCACTTTCTCCTAGTGGCAGAAAATATTTCCTTTAGCCTAGGCATTTAAAATTCTTTCAAAACCTCAGGCAGAAATCCACAGTGATGATTTCCTTGAGGATCTCTATAGTAAAATTCATCATAGTATCTAGGAAAAAAAAAGAGATCTTGACTACCAAATTCTACCTTCTATTGAAAATTACTACACTGTATATGATTCTTTTGTCTTCAATGTCCAGGAATTTTCTTAGCTGGAAAATTGGAAAAATCACTTTATTTACACATCATAGTTTGTTTTGAGTCTACATTACAGACAGTTCTCAAACACTGAGTTCTTGTTTGTAGCATGTGGACATGTTTATTAGCTCTTACTAAGTAATAGCATACAGAATAAGCCTGGACAATATGATCTGAAAAACTAGCAATTTGTATAGTTTTCCTGAGTCTTGTAGTATTACCAAAAAAACAAACAAACAAACAAAAAATTCAGCTTATCATTGCAAAATTGCCAGTATGGGAGTAAGAAAAAGTATAATTAGGAATGTCTTTATTTTTTCTTACATACTTGCCTATAATTATCAGAAAGATATTATCAGAAGATATTTTTTCAAATATCTTCATTTTAAACAATCATCTATGAACTCTGCGCATTCCAGATATACTGACTTTCATAACGTACTTTCTGTCTCATACTAGGCCTTTCCAAAATTGTTTTAGAGCCTAACTTGTATATTGTTCTAAGGTAGGTGTAGAATCAAGATATTTGGAAAGAAGTTATGGAACGTATAGTCATAAAGTTTCTTCTGCATTTCAAATAATCACATTACTTGTCTAATGTGTGTATGAACATATAAATATATAATATGCATTTCATTCTAATGCAACATACATGTGTATATTATATATATCTATATATATCGTATACATCTTTGTTTCAAAAATAATTTGAGCATACTTCAATTTGCGTATTAATGAAATAAATAATCTTATTCTCCAATGCTGGTGGGGAGTATTGAAAAAGTGCAAATTAATACAACTAGTAACACAGATTCAGTCATTTGAATTGTTCTCCTGCATTCTGAGGGGCATGAAGGTAAGAAGGCTAGCTAATGTCCTTAAAAAATCTATGTGTGATTTTGGCTACTAAAAGTACATCTTAGAATGTGAAAGTTTGCTCCCCTTCCCCCCACACACATGCACCATGTACTTTTCACCTACCGGGGCCACCACTAACCTTGAGGCGAGTTTCGTAGATAGTCATTACTTTATCAGTGAAGTCCTAAAGAGCTTAAATACTTAAATGATTTCCCTCCGAGCAGTAATGGTGAATTATGTGATGCTCTAATTGTGCTATTAGTTTATCTAAGTTAAAACACAATCTACTTAATTTGAGGGTTTTATTATACATTGGTCTCAAAAGGTGAAATACATTAAAAACGTATTAGTTCTTTTAACAGGATGTTAAATCTTTCAGATGCTGTATTTGATGGAAATACTGTCTCTCACCTTAATTTGAATGTTAGTGTATTTATTTTGACTAATGTAACTTGGAAAGTCTGTGGAATACTTGTTTTAGATTTACTTTATTTTTTAAAATATTTGTCTGGTACTATTTGTAGAGTTGATTACAGTTCTTCCAGTAAAATTAATCAAACCTCATGATACACATAATTAATATACAGATTCATATGGAATCATACCTCTTATCCTGTGGTGCGCTTAAAACTTGAAAACACAGGTCTGTACATTCAAAAGGAAATAATTATGCCTAGGCAGACCACCGAGGACTTTTAGGGCAGTAAAACTATTTTGTATATTTTAATAATGGATACATACCATTTATACATTTGTCAAATAGAATGTACAACATCAAGAGTAAACTGTAGGAGAAACTATGGTCTTTAGGTGATAATTATGTGTCAGCGTGGGTTCATCAATTGTGACAACTATGCAGGATGTCTATGGTGTGGAGACCCTACGTGTGGTGGGGCAGGAGGCATATGGGAACTTCCTGTACTTTCCACTCAACTGTGCAGTGAAAGTAGTACTGATCTAGAAAAAACAAAACAAAACAAACAAAAACAAGAAAAAACTTAGTTTTTGAGGGGAAAAAAACCCCAAAACCCAAGTCTGTGTAAATTTAAAATGGAATACATGTTTTATCACTTATTCTTATTTGAATACTATGAAACTAGATATTGATTCAATGCTTTATAAAAAATACTTTAGAAATACTGCAATTCTTTATTGTTTATCTTAGAACTATCTTTTAAATGGCAGTTTAATTAGCAGATACAACATTTATCAATGCAGTAAAAATTTACTTAAATAGTGACAGGGACATGTTTGAATATCTGGAGCAGAGTTTTTCAACTCAATCTCAGCACTATTGACATTTTAGACCAGATAATTAATTCTTTTGTTTCCAGGCGGCTGTCCTGTGCATTGTAGGATATTTAGTAGCATATTTATTATCTATTCATTAGATGCCAACAATACCTCTCGAGTTGTGAAAATCAAAACTATCTTCATACATTGCCAAATGTCACCTGCAGGGAAATTGCCCTCTATTGAGGATTATTTTTTTTGTAAAGTAAATGCTCACAGCTATATTTTATTGTTGTTCAAACTATGTGGTGTATATATGTGAATGCATGTGTTTAACCTTCTAGTTCTGTGTGTAGAAATCAGGTTTTTAAAAGACAAGATTGCATAGGTGAAAGAAAATTCTTTAACTTAGTTCATAATTTCCAATGCCACTATGAAATTGCATGCTTTTAACTCTCTTCCATGTGGAGGATTGACTAAGGGTGGATGCAGATTGGCACCCTCCTGCTCAAAGAATATTTAAGAGAACTCTTTTTCATTGTCTCGGTTTTCTGCACCAAGGCTGATTCAAACAAGTTGTGCTACAGGCCTCTCTTGGTGCTTCACACCAGAAGGCTTTAGAATAAACATTTGGCTGAAACGTTTTTGCAGGACTCATCCAGCTGTCCTGTGAAGGATCTGTTGCCCACACCCACATGCATTCACGTATGACTCGCCAAAATGTTTATTTGCCTACACATAGACAAAAGGCACAAGGCAAATATGAATAATATACTGTTAAATGATCACTTTTTTGGCCAATCAAGTGAACTTGGAATTTTTCCATATATAAGATACAAGATTTAATGTTTTTTTAAAGAATGATGGAAATTATTAACTAACATTTGCTAAAATTTACAATTCTAAGTTAATCTTATAGTGGATTTTAATAATCCAAAGGAGTTTTATAAATAAATTACAGCATGATTTTATTTCATTTTATATAATTAATTATATATTTTACAAAGAATTTTTCCATTTTTATCCTATTTCCTTGCTCGCTCCTCTTCCCCACCTTCCCTTTATTGCTTTTTTCATATTTGTTACTACAATAGCATCTCTAAACCTAGGAACATATGAATGTGAAATTGATATTTCGAGCTGATGCTGATAAAATAGCATATTACTCTACAATAATTTTCAAGAGAAAAATGCAAGCCTTTTTCCATTTGCAGCTATTAATATATATATATTTAATGAATTACCTTTAAATATACCAACTCTGTCTTTAATGAGCAATACTATTTTCACTCTCATAAAATATACATCCAATCAATTGTATATAAATGGATTATTTACATACACTATAAGTACAAACATATGCAATTGTGCAATCATATTGCCTTCTTCACAACAAATGCCTTCTAAAATAGTTTTAGCTAATGTACCAGTGGGCATCTGGTCTTTACTAGAGCATAAAACTTTGCAGGTAGCTAACATTTGACTAGGGGGCGACTTTAAATATTTTTTAAAGTTTGAAGTGTTCTGTATAAATAACTACGTGATCCAATTGGAAATGAAAAACAGTAGAGGCAATATATCATCAGGTAATGCTCTGCATAATTGTTTTTAATGTGTATTTTTCACTTTGTTACCACATGAAATGTTAATTTTTGAGCATTTTTAGATTTCTGTAGCAAAAACATTCCTTCTTCATTTTTCTTTTCATATGAGGACAGATGCAAAGAGGTCTGTGTGCCTAAATGAAACTATTAAAAATATACTCTTGACTAATGAGTTTGGCATAAATACAGCACTGCTAGCTTTCAGTACAATTGAAAATAAGTGCTGTGGTTCAGAGATCTTTCTTTTCATAGTTCTGCTAAATCATGCTGAAAGTTCAGTTTGCATTCCAACAGTAGCATTTAAGACAGCATAGTTAAGAATCTCTTAACATTTCCATTTACAAGTTCCCTCTCCTTCTAACATTTTCTTTATTGATTTTAGGTTGTTTCATGGTAACAGCTTATCAGCGGTTACAGCCAATGACCTAAATATGCAATTAAAATTGTACGATCCTAGCTAGGTGATAAACTGGCCCTCACAATGGGGCTTTGGAAATACTATTTTCTTTTCTCAAGACCTCTTATTATTAATTATAAAACAGAAAAGCTCACTGCTGAGGGCGAACCCTTTAGAGAAATCGTGTTAGGTTCTTCATAGATTTTTAAATGAAGCTGTTTAAAGATTCTTTTGCCTTGTTAATAACACTTATTGGCCTTTAACATTCCATTCTAACTAAAATCGTTCATTTATTTGTTGTCTGTGGGTGGAGAAAAATAGCATGAGGATGTCTATGTTTTTGTAAGTAAAATGGCTGTATGGAAAACTGCTGTCCAAGAGAACATGCCTTTCAATAAAACTGGCCTTTTGGCAGTCATGTGCTTGTGTACCAGAGCGGACTAAACCCCCACAGACTACTGTACTTTGGGAAATAATAGACTTTTATAGTAAAAACAACAACAACGACAACAAAAAACATTAGTTCGACATCAATATTTTAGAACTGAGATGATTTCTTCCAGATTGCACAGATAATAAATAAGCTAGCTATCAAATTACAACCTGGGTCTCCTGATTCTCAGTACAGATAGACTTCTGGTGCTTGAGGGCCTTTGTCCATTTCATATTGCTTTCAGCCTTTTTCCTTTGACTTCCCAAACGATCATAAGATAGCTCTTCAGCAATTCCAAGGATTCTGTTTTACTAATGGTAAAGACTATATAATATGTGTTTGTGTGTGTGCATGTGGGTATGTGAATTAGTTTCCAATGTATAATTTCCGTTGACTTATTTTACCTTTTTGGGATTTCGTTTTCTTTGTGTGTACACTATGATGCTGCTGCTTGTTCTGAGAGATCTCATTCACTAAATTCAAAGCACTGATCATTTTCTTCCCCTAACTCTCCCACACTGATGTCCTCTTCCTCAAGCCCCAACCTCTTGAGGTCACTGTTCTCTGCTATTTCTTCTTTCACTCTTATTTCCTGAATCCACAGCAAAATTGGTGCTCCTCTCTCTAGGAACAGATATGTCTGTGACAGTCTGGGACTTAGGTCTGTACTTTCTAGCTGCAGATCAAAATCGTTCTCTTGACAGCTAACATTTGTGCAGTACCTAGTCTTTAGTTATAACATTAGTCCGCCTGTAGCATCTTTTATTCTGTAAAAGTACCAGTCTCCTCCTCTTCCTCTGGCTGCCCCTTCTCTTCCAGATCCTTTATCTTTCTCTTGCCTGTTCCTTCATACCGCTCCCAACTGTTTTCTCCACAGATACTAGCTATTATTTCTTCTCATATAATTATTGTGTTATTACAAGTACAAATAATTACATTATTTTTGTGTAGACTTCACCTAAAAATATTTCCTTAATGTGTATACATAGTATGGTTGAAGGGCACCATTTGACTGTATCTCAGTGTCTGCATACAGTCTTCATGAAAGAAATGTGAATGGAGTTTTAAACTTGAAGCTGATGGCTAAACATTGAGTCTGCTTTGATATTGATTTTTCCTTGGCTCTACCTTCAATTTTAAAAACTGTTCTCCTCATCCCTCGAAACAAACCATAGATTATTTGTGCTAGAAAGAGCTTTTAGGATAATTTAGTCTTATCTTATATATAAGAAAACTAGATCTAAAGAACCTAAATGATTTGTTTTGAATTCATTTAGAAATCAGGCTTTTGGTTTTGTTGTTGTTGTTGCAAAAATTTCTAACTCTGCACCCTTTCTAACTCTGCATTTTTGCTTTATATCTGGTTGTTTAACTAGGTTGCTGCCTTTGGCATCTGTATTTTCCTCAGACATTTTCTCTTTCTCTGCTTTCCAGGGACTGGGAGTATATGGCTGGGCACTCATCACGAAACACCAGACTAGCTTCATGCCCACTGCCTGCTTACTGCTAGTACCCAGACTTTACCTCCCCGGTTGTCTATCCATCTGGTAATTCTGTGTGGGCTTCATGAGTCCTTCTTGGTTTTCTCCCAATATTACATGCCAGCGTGCTTCAAATACCATGCTTCTTCTCCTTGACTTCTTGCATCCTCTCTAGTTGCCCACCCAAGAGAAATACATATGCCTGGTCTCTAGTTTTCATTTTTCTCTTGCTCTGACTGAGGGAGGTATTCAAGGACACGAACGGATACTTCCCTAGAAGGGATACTTCCCTATTTTCCATGACCTCTCAACTTTCCAACATTCTTATGAGACTGAGAAAGTAAATATGTGTGTGTTTATACTGAAGTACCATACAAGCGATAAAAAACATGCTGTTATTGGAGGGATTCCTTTGGAGGCACTGTGGTATACGGGATAAATTTGGACCTAAGAATCAAGTTTACTTCATTTGGAACTCAATTTCTCCAACTACTAAATATGTGACCTTTAGAAAAATTGTATGTTAAGTAGCAGAGTCAGAATTCAAAAAAAGACTTACCAAGCTCTAAAAATTTACATTTTTCACACACCATGACATAAAACATTCTCTATTCGAGGACGTTTATTTAACATAACTAAAGAGGAGTGTTCATGGTTTTCTGCTTTTAGCGGGAAGGACAGATGATCTTTATTTTACCAAAAAGTAAATAACTGAAAACTAAATGATCGATCAATAACATTGCTGAGCTTCGGTCGCCTCCATTGTATTATTGAGATAAAGATAATTGTATGGCTAAAATAAGGTCATGTATGTGAAAGATGTCTTTTAGTAATAGTACTAATAAAACTATCATTCTACCTTTTTTCCCTCCTAAGAAACTGAGTAGGGTACAGTTTCCTTTAAGTAATGATTAGGTCTTGGTCTGTTTGGCTACTATAACAAAATATCACAGACTGGGTAACTTTAAACAGAAATATATTTCTCATAGGTCTGGAGGCTGGAAGTCTGAAATCATGGTGTTAGCATGGGTGGATGAGAGCCCTCTTCTGAGTCGCAGGTTTTCTGTTGTATCCTCATGTGGCAGAAGGGACAGGGGAGCTCTGTGGGGTCTCTTTGATTAGGGCACTAATCCCATTCACGCAGGTGCTATTTCCATGACTTAATAACTTCCCAAAGGCCTCACCTCCTAACATCATCACCCTGGGTGTTAGGATTCCAACATGCGAATTCAGGGGAAGAAACAAACATCCAGACAATAGTAGATTATCGTTAATTTGTTGTCAGAGTATACCAAATCTAGGAAAAGAGATTTGTTGATGGAGAGTAATAGATAAAATATACAAAACTTCCAGTAAATGCTCTGATATTTTATGTTGTTTGCTTCAACAAAACACCTAAGAATAGAGTTTTCCTTTCTAAAAAGGGTTGTTATGTAAGTATCTCTATTTCTGGCTAGGAAGCTGAGTGTCTTTTATATTTAAGAAGCTATGGCAAAAATATATAAAGTACAAGTTACCAAGTCAGAGTCACATCAGATTCAATTAAGACCATTTGTTTATATGTAAATATATACAGATTTATGTACTATGCAATTTAGCAATGTTTCAATGTCAGGAAAGTAAAAGACGTGGGTATATGTGTAGGAGGTGGGGGATTAGAGGATGAGGGAAATGGTTTTTCCTGATCTGAGGCAATAGCCCAAGCTACTAAGGGCTTCACATGTATCAGGGGAGAATCTGTCCTTCAGCAATACTACTTCATCTAATCAGCCAGAATCTTAAACTGTCTCTTGAGACTCCTTGAAGGAATCTCAAGTTATTAATATGTTAACCAAAATGGTGGTAGAGTAGAAAACCTCTTGGTGATCAAATCAAACAGCACCACTTGATGGTCTTTATTGAATCATAATAATCCTTCTGAAGGAGTATGAGTTTTAAATCTTTGCACATGAAACACTTATTTAATGATCCTGTGCCCTCCAAATTTCAATACCTTCCTCGCAGAATTCCAGTTGCTCTGGCCTGGGATTAGGGGTTAAGATGGAGTAATTCATAGAAATTGATATGGAACTGTCAGAACTGAAATTTAAATTCAAGTCTAACAATCTCAAAGGGAGGAAAAATCTATTCTTGAATGTCGAACCAGCTTCACTAAACAGCAAAGTGTTTCTTATTTATTCTCTTAATGTTTGTCAGGGATGGCAAATGGGTTTCATTCAACTTGGTACTTCATAGGGATCATTTGGTAATGACTTCCTCAAGGGCAACCTTGAGAAGGAGTTTATGGTAGATCCGTGTTACTGAGAAAGTGATGTGATTGATGAGAGAGACCTGCATTGGAATGGGAGGATGGGAAGGATGCCATTAGTTACCATTTTTGGGCTAGAAATAAAATGTCTAGGAGAGTGCTTGGTGGGTATTAGGTATTTAAGAAATCTTATTTTTCTTCCATTTATTATTAACCACCTCTTCTAAGTGTAGCTCTAGGAGTTTTCTTATAGCAGGCCTCTGACTCGTGTGAAGCAACTTCCCATGGAGAGTCCCAGGAGTGAACTGAGAAGTTAAACAGGAAGCTGGATTCAGGAAATGGTTCAGTGTATGCCACCATTTTGGCTGCTAAGTGTACTCGTTCAAGTTGAATATATTTATTTTTTAATCAAACACGTTAGGATATTTATAAAAGGAATTATTTCTGGAATATGGGAAGTAAGCTGAAGCTATGTTTTCTCTTATATTTACTACTGTGTCACAGCATGTTTAAGATATTCAGGGCAGATACCTGGGATAAATAATGATATATTTTATTCTTCTATTAGCATCTCTTATTTTTGTCTCCTTAAAGTGAAAAGTCATTATAGATGTAAAAGTGTAACTACCAAATCACCAAGGATATTTTAAAAAACCATTGTGTACTCAAAAGCCTGTTTTCCCTCTGAGTAACTATGGAAGAATGGGTTCCTAAGAGACTAGATTAATCAAATTTAAAAGCAAATGTAAATTTAAATCAACCATGGAGCCCTGCTGTACTGCAATTAACATTTCAAGGTAAAATGAAATGCGATGATAATAAATACTGGTTCTATGCAGAATTGGGAACATATTCTGTTTCATGGCGTATTTGGGCAGAGAATAGAAATTTGAAAGGAAAACCATTATTAACACACTAGATTTGACATTTCAAGATATAATTTAATCTTGATCACAACTTTTATTTTAAAAAATCTCAATTTCCCTATTTTATAGTCTAGATAAGAATTTCTCAGTTTTGAAACTATTGATATTTTGG
Organism: Rousettus aegyptiacus; assembly: GCF_014176215.1. Lineage (NCBI taxonomy): Eukaryota > Metazoa > Chordata > Mammalia > Chiroptera > Pteropodidae > Rousettus > Rousettus aegyptiacus. The sequence continues at coordinate 17,557,840 of NW_023416285.1, forward strand.
AGTGTATAATTTTTCTTTAGGGGATGTCCTGTGCATTGTGGGATGTTTAGCAGCATCCCTGGTCTCTACCCAATAGATGCCAGTAGCAACTCGCCGCTTCCTACACTTGGCAGTTGTGACAACTAAAAATGTCTCCAGATAACAACCACTGGTTTGGGCAGTAAAAGAATGTGGTTATCACTCACTAATTCTAAAATTCACTAACTGTGTAACTTTTTGTGGTTACTTGTTCTCTCTGGATGAAACTTTAACTTAAATAAGTGAGGGTTTTGAATTGTCTCATTCAGTTTTAATATCCTCTGGTTTGATCTTCTATCATTTACTTAGACAAAACAAAACAGAAGAAAACAACACTATCCAGAAACAGAAAATCCTGAATATGTCCTTGGGAGTTAGGCAGAAAGGATTGTGAAGACATGGGCTAAAATTGGTGCAGCAAAAACAAAGTTAATGGAGCCATGCATAGTCTTTATGAATTTCACCCAGGAGTCTGAATTTTTATAATTGTTCTTGGTTACCATGGAAATCTGTTTGAAGAAATTAGGAGCAGTGGAAGAGATTGTGGGATAGGGGGTGGGAGCAATAATACATTTCTGGAAGTGTTTAAGAAGTAAAGAATTCTCTTCTTTGTAATGTTTATCTCTCTTTAAAGCTATTTTCAGGTAAACCAAGTATTATTAATTTTCTCTTTCTGATTAGAGTCTTTGTGGTTCTGAATTAAGTGACTCACTTGAAATCACGATTTAGTCTTTGCCTTGGTTCAACCTTCTTTTCTTTTCTTTTGCTCAAGGAGCGAGGAGGTCAAGCATTTGCCTTCTGAAACCAGAAAGCTCATTGCTAATTTTCAATGTCCATGCAATCTGCTGTTGTGGTATTTCTGGGTCTGTTGACAGGGACAGGAAGTTGCAGGTTAGCAAGGTGCATATGCATAGGCAGTACTATTGTTGGATAATGGAGATTCTAATTTAATTGGCCTGGGTTAGGAAAAGCACAAAAGTTAAAGCTTTCTAAAGATATTTGATTTGTTATGCTCAGAACAAAATAACAAGGTAGACCTGCTTCTTCTTCACATAGGACTGTGCTTTATTATGTTTCTTAATTTCTATCCTTTCTTAAAACATCAGTTGTCCCTTTAGTCAGATTCTCCAGCATGGATGTGCCGTGCACACTTGGTGTGACTGTGACTAATACTATGGGAGGCCAGTGGGCATCATTGCTCTTTGCAGCAAGCTCATCCTTTCTCCCTGATGAGAAATCACTTTTACTGGAAGTTATTCTTAATCACCAGTCAAATGAGCCTCTGTTGAAATCTGGCTTTTCTGTAACCTGCTGCTACCACCTTACTGTATTGGCATCAAACAGGGTCATTTATCAGTGCAAGTTAATTTCATGAAATCTGTTAAGTACAATGATCTTTTGCTCTGAGGCATGCAGATTATGTTAGTAAACTTAGTAATACAAGGGAGTTAGCAGAGGCATAATCCGATCCTGTTCTTTTTCTTGTTACAGAGCTAGGAGACAGATAATTTATTATACACTTAATTCATCCTGCATAGGTCAGAACCATGAAATTTGAGAATCCTTCATTTGAGGCTCTCAAGTCATTTGAGAGATTAAATCTACATTGTGCTTTAATCTGCTGGATGGCCATTGCCATCAGTAAAATGTCGAATCTGTCGGCATGGTTAATGTAAGGGGCACTGTCTGGGTAATCATCAGCTGAGCTCGGTGACAAGTAATTTTACTGAAGGTCCAAGTGAGAACTTAACCCTCTTGATTTTTTTCCTTTGAGCCCATTTTCTTACTTTTGATGGAATAAGGACATTTTTAAGAAAAAAAAAACTGAGTTCCGTGTTGGTTTTAAACAAAATGTTTCTCACTCTTAAACCTAAATTTAGTTCATCTGAGAGGTTATGCCAAGAAGTAACAGATTACTAAAAAAGAAAAAGAAAGAAAGAAAGAAAGAAAATAATTTTACAAGATTGAAAGCATTCTATGTTTCTATCTTGTGCTAAATCCCTATTTTTACAGTAATCCTTTGGCATATTTGCATTTTGTTTTGAACACAGGAGAGTTCTTCCACCTTGGATGCACAAGAGTTGTATTAATCCTTGATATTGCTTGCACTAACTGTTCATAATAAAATATGTTCTCTTTTTCATAGGCTGAGAATTTAGGCACATAAAAAAAGTATAGATTAAACTTGGAGCTTCTTAAATAATTCAAGATTATAAGATGTTACTAAAACTTAGGAGTCTAATATTAAAAATGGAATTTGTATCTGCAGTTGTCATACAGTTGTCACATCAAGCTCGATCACAAATTTTATATAATTTACACATATGTGTGTTTATACTTTATTAATGCTTAGGAAGTATAACTGAAAAGAATTTTAGGTCATTTTGCAAGTACTTACTATACTTTGACATATGTATTTTAAAGCAGGACTTAAATTCGTTCACAGAATAAGATTAAACAGATGCATATATGGAATTTACAGAAAATATGAGTTTAAAGACTTTCGAATTCATATTTTACCGCTAAAACAAAGGGAATTTGATTTATTTTCTGTAAACAAAATCGTGTAACATTTGACTGTAAAATTTTACATCTAACTCTTAGAATAATTCTGGAAGGTTTTCTTTTCTTTTCTTTTCTTTTCTTTTCTTTTCTTTTCTTTTCTTTTCTTTTCTTTTCTTTTCTTTTCTTTTCTAATCTTCAAATGACTTCACTTTGTCAGGTATCTCAATTATCAAGGAAGAACAGTGATGGTGGTGAGTCAATGTGAAGGTTGAAACAGAGAGGTGATGAAATATATTCTGAAATTAGGAAACATGGTTAATGGTGATGTTTGAATGAAATCTTTTCAAAAGCACTGTCAAAACACAACTTCTTTTCTCTTTGAATCTCATGGCAACCTTGCTACCATTTACAGTGACTTCCCTTCTGGAGTGTGTTTTCTGAATGACTTTCATTTAATAGGCATATTTTAGAAATCTAATTTTGCTGTCTGCTTCAGATCAGTGATGCTGTGGAAAACTAACCATTTTAGACTGTCTGGATGCTGTTTTCATCAAATCATTAACATTATCATTGAGGGTGACACAAGGAAGTTATCTCCCCTCACTCAGAGCATCTTATTTACTAAAGACCATAACTCCTTAACCTTTATAAAGGATGTGGTTTCAACAAGTTAACTTTTTATGGGGAGCTGTTTTCCATTATAATTTTAGTTTATGTCTGTCTACAGTGCTTCCTGTTGCAAGGTTTCTTCATCATGTCAGTAAAGCATGGCTGAGTTATGACTAGGTGTTCTCAGAATCTTAGCACATCACATTTGGAGCCCAGCCTCCTCATTTTAGAGATGAAGGAACTGAGACTTAGGTTGTCCTGCCAAGCAGCATCAACATAACGAGCTAGATTACGAATATCCTGACACTTCATTAAGTGTGTTTTTCTCTTCCCCATCCTGCCCTTTTACACCAGTCTTATCTTTGTTGGAACCATGTTTTGAGACCCTTTATTTATATTAGACCCTTTGTTCTGGATCATTGCTCCTTTGTTTATGTTGAATCACAGCACAGGTCTAAGCCTTCTGCTTTGTGCCATGATGCATTTGCACTAAACTCTAATGTGAACAATGCAGTTTATTATAAAAGTAGCATTATCAGTTTTGTAAAAATTGTACATACTTGAGCACAGATTTAAAATGATATTGAGTTAAAGAAAATACTAAAAATAAACAAATTATATTAGTCACTTAAACCCCTAGTTGATGTTTTGGCAAATAGACTTCCAATCACATCTCTGTGCAAAGATTTATCTATTAATTTACATTTGAACTTTTGTCTGCATTCATTTATACCCTAATGCATTACCAATAATGCCAAAGGTCGCCATTTCCTATAACATGGCTAATAGAGATCCCTGTCAAATTTTAAAAATTTTACCATTTTGACCTATGTGAAAAAAAAAATCTTTTTTTTTTTAATCTACATCAGCAGAAGACTTTAAATCATGTTTTCATGTCTTTTGTTCTCACATGTATTGGCCCAACCATGTCCTTCTTTTGGTTCTAACTGATTTAGAAATTCTTTTATTTATCTGGATATTTATACTCCATATGTGATACTGTGCAAATATTTTCTTTGTTTTAAAAAAAAAAAATTTGACCTTGCTGTCTTTTGTTGTTCTTGTTTGTTCTTGTTTGTATTTTTTGTTTTGTCTTTTGCTCTCATAAGTTCTCCTTTATAATGACAATGTACTTGTTATTCTAAACCATGCAAATAAATAATTAGTGGAATTATATTTAGAGGTAGGTCTATAGGTAAACAGGTTAATAGGAAATAATAACATAAATTATTTTAAAAATATATTTCTGCAGAAGTATGTAATATTGCTAATATCTCTGTAGCAAGGATAGACTTATTAGGCAAGAGTAACAAAAGCCCGAGTATATATAACCAGGCTAATTAGCTGTTTACTGATTCCCTCCCATTGGGTTGGCATCCCTTGGGCATTCAGTTCTTCATCTTATTATTGTGCTGACACTCCACTGGAATTTTTTAAATATTTGTTTTGTTTGTTTTTTTGTTTTGTTTTGTTTTTACCTTAAGTGTGTCCTTTGTGAGGGTAATTTCTGAGCTAAATATATTAAATTCTTGTCTCGAATTCTTGCAATTTGATATATGCTATTTTGTTATTGAATCTTGGAATTAAGATCATTTGCCTAGAGGAATTCTGCTTTTTCTGAAGGATAATGGCTGCAGATATGTTTGTCGGACACTGCTAAAGTTCTCTGTCTTTCATAGTGAGCCCGATAGTGTATGGCTGTGAGGCTTCTTTTAAATGATTTTGTCTTTCTTTTCTTTTTTCTTTTTGTTTATTGCAACTCTTACGTTAGTGAAGCAATTTGTTTTGTTTTTATTGTAGTGCATTCTCTTTTTTAGGATTTTCTATTTGCCTACTCAAAACTCTGTTGTTTTCATCCTTGGCTCCTTGTAATGCTTATGAAACAAAACCAAATGCTAGATAACAAAGACACAAAGGGTCAATGCATAAAGACAAGGCAACATTTTGAAGATTTTATCAACTTTTTGGTTATAATTAGGAAATTACATTGACATCAGATGAAGTCGATAAATCTAATACCTGTGTTCTGCCTTCTGAGTGTGAAATATTTTCAAAACAATAGATTTTATTTCAGCAGGATTTTGCTTCTATCAGTTATAAGAATGTATAAAGACTGAGTAAAGCTCATTGAAAAGTAAGAGAAAGAAGTCTCTCAATGAGTTGGTACCTTGAACACAAACTCGAAGGGAAAACCAACAAAAAGTAAATTTCTTATGAAAATGTGACTGAAGCTGGGAATCTTTTACATTTCTTGGAGGATAAATACTAAAATTAGTGAATTAAATGAGAATTAGCATTTGTTGGAGCATCTACCATGCATTAGATTCTTTTCAAGCACAAACATCAATAAGGCGTTGGATTCTCAGAGCTCTAAAAGGTGGCTTTCACTAATCCCATTTTACAGATGGGGAAATGTGAGCTCAATCTCAGGTCAAAGAGGTCAAATACTTTGCAATGTATTTTATTAGTAGTGGAATACTAAGTGTCTCTAGTCTCAAAAGACTGACCTTTCTGTCTCAGTGAGGGTCTTAGAAAGAAGAAAATTTCCCAAGGGGACAGATGGGTTTGATGAACTCTGACCATCATAAAACGTACTCTAGAACAGGAAGGAAAATCTCTCTGAATGACCCTGAAGTAGAGCAGAGAGGATATTGGTAGGTATCAATGGATGATCATGTAGTGTTTTCTTGTTTTAGTGTTATGTGTATTTTTCAATTGGACAGTTTCAGGTTAAGTTCCCCACATATGGTTTGTGCATTTATTGCAATTTTCAGGTCGTGCATCATTCCTCTCATGTTTTGGGAGTCTACGTGAACTAGCATATACTATTCTCACGTTCTGCTTATCTGTTCAGGGTCTTCTCTTCCCAAGTCATTACCTTCTAGCTCAGTCTGCCCCAGGCTCCAAACCAGCGTCATGTGCTTTTTTAAATGTTCAAATTGTGAGGTGATTAAATATATATTAAGTTTTTATGTAAAAATAAATATGTATGTACTAGGATTGTTTTTATTTTAATCTTTCAAAATGTAACATGCAACTCTTCCCCAGTATAATATGCAGGCTAGTTTCAGTTTTGGTCATTAGGTTCTAGGTCACAGAGGAAAGAAAACACCTTATACTTGTCTGAATCTCTAGCACCAAGTATGTTGTCAAAATTATTTGAATCGAATAATTTCGATGCTGTTTAAATAGAATAATTTATGTATCAAAATTATTTTTTAAAAAACACATGTGATCTACATATTTTACAGTACATAAAACATACTGGGTTTGGATAGACTTTTAGAGTTTGTGCTGGATGATCTTTCTGATTATTAAAAATGGTGATTGCAAGAGAGAGATAGATATTGATTCATGGTTTGTCTATTGAATCATTTGTGTTACATGACAGCTCTACCTTATACACTTAATGTGCTGTTCTTTGAATGTAAGGATGATGCTTCTAAATGAGTCATCAGCAGCGTTACCCAATCTTGAGTTGTTCTTCCGGTAGAGGTAATTACTTTTCTCTGATTCACCCCAACTCTCTTGGTTCTGATTCCCTAGTGATATGCTGCGTGCAGGTACAACATGACTGACCACTTTTGATTCTCTTAGCAGTGGATCCGAGCAGTTAAGCTATATGTGTTTTTTGTGTACATGTTATGCTATAAGAACTGCTTGAGCAAAATAGCTATAAATATATATGATGTTGAAAAAAACAACAAAGAAAAAAATTCCTATTTTCTGTCACATAGCTCTTATTTTATTACCTGTAAATTTTAATTTTTCATGTTTTAAAAAGGTATGTTTCAACAATTCAGTATAGTTAAACTGATGGATTAATTTCCACATATTAATTCTTCATATAGTTAGTACTCTATTATTTAATATTTTCAGAAAAAAATTTTTTGTTGTTATTTAGAAAATAAACCCAATGCTATTATTACTTTGACTATCTGTGCATATCAAAATAACATTACAGGAACTATTTATAGTTGATGTATTTTTAGTGCTAGAAAATAATCATAATTTAGTCAGCTAGAATTCGTATCTAAGTTACATAGAAGTATTTTGTTTGTTACTATTTGACATCTTTTTCTCAAAGTTAAACTTTTGATTCACTTTGGCCCTTATTAGTTTCAAATTATAAGCTATGCATGAATTCTAAGCATGGAAAAAAATGTAATCTCTTTCAGGGCCTGTGAACGAGACTGGTCTACTAGCAAAGCTGAAAAAGTTTATGAAACTGTTAGTCTTTAAGCTTTCACTTTATGGTTGAAGAAACCAAGGTCAAGATCAATGATGTACTGCTAGTTAACTTCCCAAGTTCTCTGAATTCTGGTCCTGAGTCTCCCAGCCTACCCATGATACATTTTTTTTAAGCTGGAAAATAATTAATAATAAGTTGTTGATGATGATTAGCATTTAAACCCGGTGGAAATTCCTAGTGGTGATGCAAGCCAAAAATTGTTCTGTACTCTCCAGGAATTTCAGAGAGAAATGCCAACAGTGTGAAATTCTCTGTAGCTTAACATATTTCCTCTAAAAGACCCAGAATTGCAAGAATCATGTTATTCTCCCCAGAGAAAATTTTCTTGCCATTAGCAGTCTACACCTTACAATGTATAAAATCATGCAGAGGAAATAGGTAAACCCTATTCATATATGTGAACATTTGCATCCTGATGGCCTAGCCATTGTGAAATGTTGAAATCTATCTCTGAAACAGTCCTTCTTTGAAGTGTATGTATATATAGTGAGATATCACAGAGTTATGTTGCAGAATTGATAGTAGCTTTTGTCCAGTGTTTTTCCCAAGATGATAGATAACTTATACCAGTTGCAAATATCCTTGTAGGATTTGCTGCCTCTGCTGAATCTTTAGTGAGTAAATAAATACACTAAGAAAAATCTTGCCTTTTGCTCTCTTTTCTTAGTAGCTTCTCTCAGCTAAACAAGGAAAGGGTCACAAGTGAGATCAGGTGGCGCATCACTTGATTTAGTTTTTCTTATTTGAAGTGAAAATATTTGTTCTCCTGACATTCTGTGTCTGCAGCACTACATTTTAAAAGACTTAATGTAGTACCATGTGGTTGATTTAGTGTAGCTCTGATCCACATGATTGTGGAAACATAATTTTGGCCATGAGAATTTACTGCCCAAAGTGAGTTAAAGAAATGACACACACACACACAAAAAAAGATTTTCTGGTTCTGTACCAGAGACAAATACTAAAGTACAATAAATTCTTTTGCATTTGTTAAAACCAGTTAAGGGAGAGTTTTTGGCCTAAAGACTTTAACGTGATCAATAAAGGTTTCCCATTTGCAATTTCAAATTTGTCTTCAAGTTCATATGTGTTCTGGGATCAGAGTGCCACTAAGGGAAGTTGGACTTTTGCCTGGTGGTTATGGAACAAATTCCCCTAGCTCCAAAATTTTATGGGATAAAGAAGATATTATATTGGGTTCCTGCCCAGAAAATGATGCCTCATTCTATAATCATGTAGTTAGCTATTCTCTATTTGGTAACCCCTAGTCACCGTATGTGACTCTAATACAGTGGTTTTCAACCGGGGTTTTTCATGCCCTGTGGGGGACATTTGGCCGTGTTGGGGGACAGTTTTAATTGTCACACCTGGGATGGTGCTATTGGCACTGAGTGAGTGCAAGGCACAGATACCACTAAACATTCTACAATGCACAAGCCAAGTTCCCACAACAAAGAATACCCAGCCCAAAATGCCAGTAGTGCCAAGGATGAGAACCCCTTCTCTAATGTAATCATTTATTTGTGTGTGTCTCATTTCTACTGGTTTGTAAGGTAGTTACTGGGCAAGGACTAGTTTTCTGCCTCCTGAAGTATCCTCAACACGATAGGTGTCCCATAAATATTGAATGTATAATGACACAAATGTAAATCTGACTGTCATTGTTATCTTTCCACTTTTCCTCCATATACTCATCGGTGACTTTTGGAAACTATTGTTTAAACTTTTGTATTGACATTTGGCCCACAAAAAAATTCCACAAACCTTAAGTGTACAGGTCAATAAATCATCAAATAAATGTCTCCAGATTCCTACAAACAATATGTTTCCCAAACACCACCTCTTAATTCCTCTCCACTATTATCTACCATCTTGATTTCTAAACTAATTTTCCCATTTTAAACTTATTTCGTTGTTTGGAACCACGGCATGTTTATGAGATTCATCTAAGTTCTGTATGGTTGTAAGATGTCCATTTTCCTTGCTAATTAGTATTTCATTGAATTAATATATCACATTTTTATTCACTTAATTATTGATAAATATTTTTGTTGTTTTCAATATTAAGCCATTACATGCTGTAAATATTATCATGCATGCACATTGGTTTGTATATATTTATACATTTTGGGGAGTCTATACCAGAAAGCAAAGTTATTAGATCATAAGGTAATGCTTATTTTCAACTTTATAAAAGACATGATTATACTGAAAGGTAGACAAAATTGTTTCTTTTTTTGTACCTCAACAGAGGTATATGGTTAATAAGAAATCTGTTTCTACTTGTAATAAAAATAACCTCTAACATTAGTGACTGAGGCAGAAATTTAATTGCATAAAAGGTTCATGTTTTGTTTTATTATGTTCATACGCTCTTATTGTTTTAAACATTTCCAATTCTGCTATGAAGATATAGGCTTAGTCATCATGACTGAGTTTCACTCACAACAGCTAATGTTAAATAAATGATATTTATTATTTAATTTCTGTCAACCACTCCTTCCCACAATACACATATCTCTCCTATGCTCATTTACCTATTGACCTTATATTTTGAAAATTTTCCATATGTATACCTATTTTTTTCTTATTTTCCTTTTTTTATTCCATCTCATCATGGTAGTTTTTCTTCCAGTTGAACACTTTTCTTCTACAGCCATACATTATTAACATGTGATATCTATTTGGGCACAAGAAGAGAGATCATCTTTAATATTCAGTGCGTAATTTCATAGCTATTTAGTAGTGTGGTTGGGACAAGAACTTTCTGGGATTTGGAATCATAGTCACAGGATTCTTCTAATTTATAATTGTGTTTTAAGTAAAAAGATATGGAAATGATATAAAAGAATTCTTAAATTTCTTAGAGTATGCTATAGATGAGTAAAAAAAAAACTTAATTGTAGTAGCCATATACCTTTTTCATATAGATATTCTTAACTACTAGAGCTATAGGTATAAAACATTTTCATGTTTAAAGAACACACACACACACACACACACACACACACACACACACACACACGATTAATTTATTGATTCCAGAGGAGGAAATTCTAAAAGAGAAACAGAACTTATTTTTGTTTTCTATTTTAGCAAGTCTATGTGTGTGTGAGTGTATGTGTGTGTGTGTATGTGTGTGTGTGTGTGTTTATGGAGGAGGATGGCAGTGGTTATGGTAACGTGCACTAGGAATATAGACTGAGAGTTCTTTTTTTAATGATTGATATTGACACATACCTATTCTAACAAATTAGTTTCTCATTGTGATGGAGTCTGATGGGAATCATCAAAACCAAATTTAAATAGAAAAGCGGAAGGAAGCACAAAAAGAGGAGAGAAGTAGAAAAAGCATTTTAAAATTTCCCCTAATGTGAGTACTAGTATTTTCCTTTTAATAGCAGTTCCACTAACAATTTAATATTTGCCACCACTTTCAGTCTAGAACGCAATTAGAAAATAAAATTTATTCTCAAATGCCAACTTCCTTCACTTTGTGATTGTTACAGGGAATGCTATTTTGAGAACATTTCTGAGGCCAACTGCAGATTTATTAGGAAGGAGTGGCAGCGAACATGCCAAGTATGTGCCATCTTTCTGGAGACTAAAAAGCCTAGTGCTTCAGTTTCATTTTTACCATCTCTACGTGAGTTTCACATAGGCATCTCAAACTGAGCAGATTCAAAAAAGAACCCCTTGTATACTCTGGGCTGCTTCACCAACACGTTTTTCATCTCAGTAGGTGGAACCCCTGTCTGCTCCATCGTTTATCCAGTAACCGGGAGTCATTGCTGCCAGCTCTTTTCTTAACCTGCATTGAAAGAATCACCAAGTCCTATAGAGTCCACTTCTCGGAATGTTCCCGAGTCCATACTTTCTCTACATTTTTCCTGCATCCTCCACAGTGTCAGCCTGTTATCTCCCGTCTGCAGTACTATGAAAGTGTCCATCATGATCTTCTGATAGTTACATGTTGTTTTTCAATTTAATTCATAATCTGAAAATGAGCCTGGATGATCTTAAAATAACAAATCTTTTTACATCTCTTTCCTGTAGAAAACCCTCAGAGGTGCTTCATTGCTCTTACGTTAAAGCTGAAATCTGTAATATGGCATATAAAGCTGGGAATGGTCTGATCTCCAGCTCCTCCCCCAGCATCGCCTTAGGCCTCTGCTTCACAAAATCACTTTGCATCATCCCCAACAGCTGTTGAGGTTTTGAGCAATAGTAGCTTTCTTCTCACCTCAAATCATTCGGAAGTCCTGTTCTCTTTCCCCGCAAATCTCTTCCACAGTCATTTCCTTTGGTTTGAAATATCTTCCTTTCCTTTGGAATTTCAGTTGAAGTGTCAGGGAATTTTTCTCGACACCTCAATGTAGGTATATTTTCCTAAGTACATTCACACACATTTTCTCGACGTCTTTATTCTACTTTATACAACTGCAATTAAAGTCTAATCTGTTTATTTATTCAAGGTCTGTATTTGTCTCCTATTGCTGCTGTACAAATTACTACAAATGTATCAGCTTAAAACAAAGGTTTATTATTTTACAACTCTGTAGGTCAGAAGTCCAAAATGTACCCCATAGGGCCGAAATCAAAGTATTGGTAGGGCTGCGTCTCCTTTGGAGACTCTAGGTAGGAATCCATTTTTCTGCCTTTTCAGCCTGCAATTTCTTGTTGTTAAATCAACATAGCCAACAATGCAGATCGAGTCTTTCTACTGATGACATCTCTCTGGCTCTGATACTTCTGCCACCCTCTTTCCCACTTAAGGACCCATAAGATTCCATGGGACCCAGCCAGATAGTCCTGGATCGACTACTTATATTAAGGTCAACAGATAGAAACCTTGATTCCATCTGCAACCTCAATTCTCCCTTGACATGTAAGGTAACAGAATCATAGGTATCAGGGATTAGGGAGTGGATATCTTTGGGAGACCATTCTGCATATATCAAGGTCTGTTTCAATAGGAAGTTTTAAGTTCTTTGAGGTCAGGAACCGTACTTGCCTTGCCTAATGCTAGATCTACAACACCTAGCATATTGCCCAGTATAGTGTAGCACTTCATAAATATTTGTTGGATGAAAGGATAAATTAATAAAGTAGAATTATTTTCAGTTATAATGGTAATTAAGGTAGGTAGCAAGACTTAGAGTGGGGAACAGGTAGCATACTAATTATGCTATATCAAGCTATTATGGAAGGATATAGACAAGTTGTTTAAGCTTCTTTATCCAGGGCATCTCATATTCTTTGCGAATTAAAAAACAAACCCTGAATTTTATTGTGAAATGCTTGTTGGTTCTTTCCAACCAACCCCCACCAAAATGAATTTCATAATTATGCATTTGGTGCAGAAATATCAACATAAATGTGCTTTCCTGAAGCATGCAGCTGCTATCACTGAGGCTGACTGTAATTCAGACATATGCTGGGTGACAGCAGATAAGTTTGGAATTAGTTGTGATAGGTAATCCACAAAATAGCGAGGCCACATGCCAGTAATCAAGAATTCACTGTAATTACTTTAATCTGTAATCGGCTCAACACAGTGCACAAAAGACAGACAGAAATTCTGCAACCAGAGAGGAAGTTGGTTAATTATTCCAAGACCATCTCTTTGTTCCCATATTGATTTTGAATTGTATGACCTTTTCATTCATTCATTTATATATTTATTCATTCAGTGGAATGTGTTAATTACAGTAGGAGCATATTAATTACACTAGAAACAAAACCAATAAAACATGTCCCTTCACCTTTCAGTACATCAGGGTTCCAAGTGAAAGATAGACATGTAAATAAACCCATTAATTCTCTTCCTTTGTTGAAAAAAGAGGAAGTTGTAGACTCAAAGTTAATAAACAGTTACTATGAGACAGTCATCTATATTAGAAAGATGAATAATTGGAAAACATGCACACACACAGAAATTCTCACACACGCACACACACACACACACACACACACCATGTCATTGCCAAGGGAGTCAGCTTAGTTTACTGAGGAAAACAATGAGGTTTTATTTATTTATTTTTATTCCTGAATCTGTAGGCTACAGATTCTATACTAAACTTAAATGGATGACAGACTATTTATTGCACAATAAAGCCAGTTCATAAAAATTAGGTGCTTCTTATTCTCCTGCAAAAGTTGTCTTAGACTGTGAATGAAACAGTTTTCATTTTCAAAGTCTGCTGAGGAAACTCCTGATGCTTTTTCATATGCCTCGTTACCAAGACACTGTGGCTTTATCCAATGTGTAAACACCTCAAAGTGAACAAGTGCAAAAGGTTCTAATAGGCTCGATTAGAGGTGAAGTCTTTTAAAGAGCTATTTAAAATGGATAATGAAAAACTTTTTAAAAGGCAATGTTTAAATGCAGAATGAGAGAGATAAACTTGGAGATCGACAGGCATGAAAAAAACTTTAGGAATTTCATATGATTATAAGTTTACCATGAAATAGTTCTGAGTGTTGAGCTTTCACAACAAAATGAGTTCACGTGCTTGGTTAAGATTATAGCATATGACAAATAGGAGACAATAAATGGTCCTATGCTAGTCAGACCCTACTAGTTGTTGGACTTGGGCAATTGGAGGCTTTTCACCCTGTCTTCTGCCCTTGGAATATATGTTTTGCCTACCGTTCCTATAGTGATAGCCATTTGTAAGGACATAGCCTTGAGAAAGCAGTGTGTTGTTAGACCATTTGGATGGTATATGTCACTGAACCCAGGTGAAGGCTTCTATATAAACTTTTAAGATTCTGGCTCGATGACATGGAGATTTACTTATCTTGTGGCCTACTAAAACAAGCCTCTAGAGTAGATTCCCTTGATGATTAAAACTGCCACCTACCAATCTGGAGTGGTCTGGATCTTTCTCTGATCTTTCCTTGCCTTCTGTGTATAGGAGCCAATGTCAGATTTCACCTTGGATTCTTCTGAGGTCTCAAAACAGCAATTGTGCTTATTCTTAGTCATCTCAGGTAACAAGTGACATAACACACTCAACAACTGGAATCATTTTTAAGAAGTAAGGAAGTCAGGATGCTGAAAGTTTGACTTGGAGAATATAAAAGACTTGGGATGTTTATAAGGCTTTATTTTTTTAATTTCAAATATTTTGTCACATTCAGGAGGCATTATGTTGTAGTACTCGGGACTGTAATGGAAAGTTACTGGAAGAGCCACTTCTGGTCAGTATTAGAACATTCAAAAGGGGCATATCCAAAAATACAGTGGGCATCCTGGCAAGTAGTGAGTACCCCTCCCTAAGGCATCTTGAGCAGTGGCTGGGCTGTCATTTAGTAGACAGTTCAATGACTCTTATGGAGGAGATTTGAGCATCCAAGCAATAGTTGCTTTAACCAACCATTAAACATCAACTTGTAATCTTGTATCACTTTAATAGTTCATGACATTAGGTCATGAGACAATAAGTGAGTAAATAATAATTTATAAATACGTTTAATAATTCACAATGGCATCGTATTTTCAGGAAAATTACCTTGGAAAACTTGATGAAAATAACCGATAAAAATATACATTCTCTCTTTCCAACATAGCCAGCATTTTCTCTGCTGATGAATAATTGACTGTTCAGTTAGGTACCAACTGAAGTAGATGACATACTTATAGAATATGCTGTCTAAAAACTAAGTGTTATTTGACCTTGAATCACAATTGCATGGAAAGATCATCACATGCTGGAAGGAAGGTTGGAACTAAAACAACTGAGAGAAGAGCATATCCCTTTCTATCATCTCACTCACACTTGGGGGCACATAGTCCTGGAGTGGAACACTGGACAAAATCTTGTACATAGTCTACTCATCCTCTTTTTTTTTTTTTTTCTCCTCCTGAATGTGTATAGTTAAATTCCCATTTGTTAAGTGAACACGATGTGACTCCACTCTTGTCTTTTTAAAGCTCTGCTATTAGCTGATAATCTTGAGCTATTTCTGCTCAGTATCACACGGCTCCTTATAGTTTCTTCGATTATCTTCGTCGTTTTACTTGGTAAATGAACAAAGCTGCTATTTCCATATGAAATACTGTATCAAGTTTAACCTAATTTATTTATATGATGTAAGGGGGGATGGTTTGAGAAGGTTAATTTCACTTATTACCTAACAGGTTTTCTTACTACCTAACAAATTTACATCATTTCACTAAATTCTCTAATCTCTTCAAAGAAAGAAGTATTATTATTAACCTTGTAAACTGATGGTAAAAGATGCTTAGTCAGTTTGCGTTGCCTAACACAGAGAAAATCAGATCTGTTTGACCCCAAAGTTCGCAAGCTTCCCAGTACAAACTACTGCCTCTCTTATTTGAATTGGACATTTTAACAGAGACATTTTTAGTCAGACTGCTATAATGTGAGAGCAAATTTAAACCAGTTTCTAACTATTCTACTTCGTTTTTTAGGTTGCATTTCTGTGCAGTGAAGTGAATGGATATTTTTCTTCCACAGTGTTGCAAGCCAGTCATTTGCTTTCTAGCCATGACCATAAAAGGAAAATGCTTTCCACAAATAGTATCTTGGGCAAAATATATTGTTCCTTTTGATGTATTTTTACTTCTTTCTCTGAAATCCTTACATGGTAAAGTTTAATAAGACATTAGTTTACACAGAAATAGGGCTCGAAAAGGACAAATGAAACACTTCAACAGCCAATAAAGGAGTTTCTGCATGTAGCCCTCATTTGATGGAGCAGCAAACTTTCTGTTTTTCTTTTTCTTTTTTCTTTTGTCTTTTTTTTTTCTCCTCTAGAACATAGACCTTGACAGAGAGAGGACAAGAAAGAAATATAATCCTAGCCTTAAGTGTGAGTTAAAACTAAGATTCATGGGGAAGAAATGGCAAATTTCTTTCTAACACCTTCCCTTGCTACAATCTAGATGGAGTTAGAGATTCTGTTTGCCTAGGGTGATGAGATCAAATTGTTATGTCAGCCGAGGCTTTCTGTGCAGGTCCATAGATCAGAGCTCTCTGTGGCTCTCCAAAAACACAAAGCACAGATTGAGAATTATTGCTGGTTTGAACTTTCAGTTTTTATTTGATTCGGTTATCCCATGTAGAATTAGCCTCTTTGGGTTAAGGTGGAGCAAGGTGGGGCTGGGGATGAGGGGGCAATTTAGTATTTCCCAAAGGCTCACTCCAGTATACTGTTTGATTTTTAAAGAATATACTCCAAACAGGGAGAAAATATGTAAGATTTTGATATGCTTTGTGATTATCTAGAACATTTGTCATACACTCCAGGGCACCTAATAATGAAATAATTGTTTAACAAGAGCAAAGAAATAACCTCTTTTGATACGGTACATGATGTACCGAGTAACTTTTGCGTTCTTACCTTTCATGTTTTTCTCTTGGGTATCATCACTTAAGTTGTAAGCTTCTTGGGGGAAGAAAAGGAAAGGTTTTATACATCCATGGACCCATCTGAGAACCTGGCACAGTGCCTTTTACCCAGTAGGAGCTCACAGAGGGTTTGGTGATTCATTGGTATTGCCACTTTTCTTGTGAGAAAGGGAAGATAGACTGCACGAGGTGATGTGAAATACGCCTATTTTCCCCTGTCACCGTATGGATCACCTGAGGGGAAAATAGCATTCATTTTTCAGCCTGATTGTAGGGCTATTCAAAAGAGCTGTTTGAATTTTATCGGAGATGAAGTTCTCATTTTGAGAGACTAACATATAGTTCCAGATTAGGATGAGGTTTAAAAATTGCATGGTATTTTTAATATATGTTAAAATTTAGGTCTGTCAATCATGCTGGTGTTTCTGTAAGAGGATGCCACAAAACCTTTTCCTAGAAGAGGCTCAAATTTGAAGCCACATTAGTTATTATTAATAGTTTTATTTGTCATTACACGTCTTGTAAAATCCATCATTTTCACTACTTTTCAGTAGTGCTGTCAGAAATGTATTCTGACAGAAATAAAAATTCGAGCACCACTAACTAGGCCTTCAGCTAATGATACCAACTGTTATGAATCTTCACTTTTCAAAGCTACCATTTCTGGAGAAATTCCTATATGCCAGGCATGGTGCTAAGTGTTTTACATACATCACCTCGTTTGATCCCTATTATAATGCTATTTTAAAGATGAAAAAATGGTGATTTAGGTTCATTTGCATGTTAGGATCATACAAAATCGTACAGCTTGCAAAACCCCATTTTAAACATTGTACTAGTGACTTAAGTTTCTTGCTGAATTGTCTCTGACTTTTCCTAAGTGCTTAGAATAGACATTGTATATTTTTTGTTTTAGCTACTTTGACTAGAAACCTTTAGTGCCTTCCATTTTATGAAGCCTTTTCAAAGTCTTCTATTTGTATAACAGCAATTCCTTGTGTTTAATTTTTTCCCATATTCTTTTGTGTCCTGTATGCTTTTAAGCCATATAACTAAATAATAAACCCTGTGATGGAAAAAAGAAAAATCTATGTTTATGTAACTGTGACTGATGAAAGCCAGGACCTAATATAAAAAATTCTTGATTCCTAGCACTGAGCCTGTTGTTTTAGAATCCAAGAAAACAAAAGCAATTCGTCCTTTTACTCAAGAGCACCTTCTGTGGAAAGCTGTCAACCCCAAAGTGTTACAATGCATCTGCATAGCCATATGTTGACAGATGTTTTTGTCTGTAACTCTAGCTTTCTTGGTGTATAGTGTGACTTCCACTCAAAGATGTTTTTCTTCACTTTTTGAGGTTTTCTCTGTAAAAATAGTTCACCCATATGAAAACAAAAATTAGTGAAATGAAAAAGAGTGAATTAAAGATATACAAAATCAAAAGAAATCCAAGGAGGTTACTAATCTTTTTTTCCTTCAACTAGTGATGGAAAACAACATGGTAATCTTGGATTCCTTTTGTCAGAGCACAGAAACATAAAGTAGAGTGAGAGTCGCAGGGCGGTAGCATAGCCACTGATTATTGTTCAGTAGCATGCCGCCCCACGAATATAAATCTTCGGTCTCACTGGGACTTATTGTAAAAAAGAAGTTTGCAATTAAAGGCAAAGGAAAAATTCTCAAAAATTAATTAATATGTTGTAGTTTAGCTTATGCAAATTCAGAAAACAATCAAGTCGACAAAAAAAAAAGAACAATGTCTCATTTGGAAATTTTTGCATTTGGCATCTCACCTTCCTTTATTCACAACAGGTAAATGTTTTTCCTCATCATAGATAGCCTTTCTGGAGTCACAGCCATGAAGACACATCTTGATGCCGCTCTCCACATGCATTATTCCATCTAGGAAGTGCAGAAATAACACCAGCTGATCTCCCTCTTGCACCCACAGAAAATTCACAGTTTGGCATCACTTGGAAACCATAGTTTGCAGAAGGGAAAGCTGTTTGTGACTCATTTATCCTCACCTCTTGTCTAACTCTTTCCTCAAACACAGTCTTGCCATATATCATATTGATCTTAGGGCTGCTTTTCTTCCTTAGATGTCTGCAACTAAGTCTTATCACTAAGTTTTGTATTCTGTGGTACCCATAAATATCTATGTACAAAATGCTGAGAGTTTACCTGTTTTTTGTTCACCATATCACAATAGTTTGGATACTCTCTGGTCATGTATTATATTTGGCTCCTCTATAGGATTTGTGCTGATAGCAAAAGTTGATTGAATTTGGGTGACGATGTTTAGGAACTTCACATTGGTGATATCCTTCCTTTGGTTTAAAAATATTTATAGGGAAATCATAACCTAACACCTATAGGGAGTTCAAGTTCTAGAGATACTTGATTTTGTGTTTAATCATTAATATAGCTGATATAATGTTAGCTGATTAAAATGAAAACATTTCATTGGCTTAATCTAATGGAAGTTTACTTTTTGCTCACATACAGACCAGGTGGCAGAGGGTAGGGTTTTCTTCCATAAATATTTTCAGGGCCTAGGCTTCTTTTGTCTTGTGGTTTTACCACCTGTGGAGCTTCTGAGCCATCTTCTAGATCCTCCACCTCCAGCCTGAAGAAGGCAGATTGCTTTCTTAGTCACTTTGGCCATTTTGCTTCCACTAACATTCTATTGAGTAGAAGTCACAAGACCCTGACTAAAGCCAGCCGGGGCAAAGAAATGTAGTTTCTGGCTTGATGGCAATCTCCTGATTATAGGTCTACTAAAGAAAAACAAATTGTCAATGGTCAGCTGGTAATCTGTAATACGGTATTCAAAACAAGTCATTTAGTGCTGTCCTCTGGCTCTGCACATTTTTAAGAGTGTCACAGTAGTTTCCTAGAGCTGATATAACAAAGTATCCTAAAATGGTTGCTCAAAGAAACATACATTTATTCTCTCACAGTTAGGAGGCTGAAGGTCTGCAATCAAGGTATTGGCAGGGCCATGATTCCTGAGATTTCTGGGTAGAATCCTTCCTTGCCTCTTCCAAGCTTCTGGTGATGACCATCATCCAATGGCATTCCTCAGCTTGCAGCTATATTACTCCAGGGTCTCCCGCCATCATATCATGCCGTTCTCTTTCTGTGTCTGTCTTAACCTGGTGTTTTCCTCTTTTTTGAGTTTAGCAGTTATATTGAATTAGAGTACACATGATTGGCTTCATCTTAACTTGATTTCATCTGCACAGACAATATCTTCCAAATAATGTCACATTTATAGGTACCCCGTATTAGGACTTCAACATTTTGGGGGGGATGAGGGAACAATAACAGGAATGTTGGGCTTCTTTGTTTCTTTTTTTATTTATTTAGCATTTTTTTGCCTATTAATAAATTAAATACAAAAGATGACAACTATAATCATAACGAGGTTCTTTCAATCTCTGCTGGGATCTCTGATAGAGACATCCTCAACTCTGGGTCAGCAAACTTTTTGTTTGTTTGTTTAAAAATCCGGAGAGCAAATAATTTTGGCTTTGTGAACCATATTATCTCTTACAATTATAGCACGAAAGCAGCCAGTCAGTAGTAAATGAATGAGCATGACTCATAGAAGCTCTAATAAAACTTTATTTGCAAAAACTAATGGCAAGCTGGATTTTGCATATAGGCAAATTTTACCTACAGACCACTGTGCTAGACTATGATTCATTATAACCTGGATGTGAACATTATGAAATGAATCCAGCTTTGAATTCAGATGCACATAAATTGAAATTCCGGCCACCACTGAGTAGCTATGACCTTGACTGGCTTAACCTCAGTAAGTGCCAGTTCCTCATTAATAGAATGAGGACAACTCACACAAATCATCTGTAGAGTGCATAGCTTTTTGGAGGCATTCGGATGTAGCTGTCTATATGGGTCTTCCTTTACAGAGACAGTATAACAAAATGGATGTGAGCAAGAACTACAAGGTCAGACTGTCCCTTCCTGGTATTTGATCTTGGACAACTTCCTTAATATCACTGTGCCTCATTATTCTCATCATTCAAATAGAGATAATGATAGTGTTTACTTATGAAGATTCGGAGAGTTAATACAAGTAAAGCAATTAGACCAGTGATTGGCACTTAGTAAGCACTCAGTAAATGGTGCCTGCTCATATTGGCCATCATTGTTATAATTGGCTTCTCTTGTTACTCGGCAATAGGGTGTAACATTCAATTTTATTTTGGGTGAATTTAGGTTGGTTATTCAGTCCTAAGCAATTTATTTTTTTCTGATTTATCAGTTATATTAGGATGAAAGAATAGCTTCTCTTTTATTCTCTATACTATTTCTGTTCAATGAGGGAGGACAAAGGCATCAGAGTGTTATGGCAACCACTCTGTCCTCCAGCCACACTATGACTAAAGTTTTTGACACATGTTACAATAAGACTTTAAAGGAAAATAGAATTCAATAAGTAGAATTTTGCTTTACAGCCAACTTTGGGATAAAATATTTATTATATCTGAGGATCCACATGCAATTTGGAAACCTTTTCAATTAAAACAGGTACATAAAATTGGTTAAAATTTTGTTAATGAGTACTTGAGAAGTTTTCATGGATACATGACAGAGAAAAACCTCTGGGGTACTAATTTTCCTTGGTTATATTAATGTAATGATTTTCAGAAACTTGCCTTGTTCTAGTGGAAACAAATAAGGATGAAGAGTTAGCAGAAGAATTAGAATTAGAGTAATAAAACAGAAAACTGCTAATTAACTTTTGTTAGTAACTTAAAAATGTAAATTTAATTTAGAAATATGTATTTCTAAATAATGAGGACTATTTCCAGGAACTAATTATGATCATTTAGTTGGTTTCCCACTTTCTCCAAAGTAAGAGGAAATGTCAGTCATACCCCGCACTGTTCAGTTGGTGGTTTTGCAGTATATTCATGGAGTTGTGAAGCTCAGCTTAAAAGGGAATATTTTTATTTCTATATGTTGACTATGGCATGTAATATGCCCCTGTGTTCATAAGATAATGCCACCTGACACTGTTTGGGATAAATTCAAAACCATAGCCTTATAGTTTTATATTTCTATTACTTATATTTTAAGATTTTTTTCTTATTTTAGAGAATAAAAGTCTGAATCACCTGGATAATATTTAAAAGTCCTCTATAATTTAATGGCTTAGATTTTTTCCTAGTTGTTTCAGTTAGACTATGTGTAATTTTAAATAGTGAGCTTGGATAAATATATCGTTATTGTTTATTTCATGTAGAGACTTTGTGAATCTTTAACTACCTTCTCATATTGATAATCTAAGTGATTCCCCTTTTCTACCATAGTAGAGCTCATTACTTGTATCTTGGCCTCATTAAAGAATTTAGCATTTGCTCTTTAGCTATAGTCATTGGGACTAATTATTTATTTACTTATTTATTATTGTCATTATTATTATTATTTTATTTTTAATTTTTCACTATGGCCCCTGAATATATACTATTGCTTCTGCTAGCCCTTAGAATTGGTATATCATACAGTTCCCCCTAACCCCACCCTTTATTTTTCCAGTCTCTATCCAATAGGTTTTTTTTTTCAGTTTCTTGACATCTCCCCTCCCTCTATATTATAGTATTTTCGAGTTTGAGACTATATTAGTTTGCTAGAACAGCTGTAACGAAATACTGTACTGTATGTCCTAAGCAACAGAAATTGATTCTCTTATATCTCTGAATACTAGAAGTCCAAATTCAAGGATTAGTTCCTTCCAAGGGCTACAAGTGAAGGAAGAGTTCTAGGCCTTTCTCCTGTAGTTGTAAGACCCATTTCCTGTTCATGAGCTATTCTCCGATATGTATATCTCTATTTCCAAATTTCCCTTATTTATAAGGATATGAATTACATTACATTAGGGTCCACCCTCATGAGTTCACTTGAGCTTTTTCACCTCTGTAAAGACCCTATATCCAAGTATAGTCCCAATCTGAGGCTCTGCAGTTAGAACTTTAACCTATGGATTTTGGGGAGACAGAATTCAGTCTGTAACACAGAATCTTTAGAAATCCACCTCTGTAATGTTATAAATGAGAGACTAGAGAACCTAAGTGACTATTCTAAGCCTATGCATTCTGTTTTGAATAGAATCAGAATAGTAATCTTATTTTTTTCCACTCTCCAGACTATTCTGTTACCCTTCTCTCTCATGAATGTGTCAGTCTATTCTATACAAATAGACTGAAAGCTCCTCTGCACTGAACTCACTCAGGTTCTCTTTGAATTTAAGTGAAAGTGATTGAGGTTCATCTGAATCTATACCTACTTTGTTGGTTCTTTGCTTAAGTTTCTTAAGAAGTAATCTAATTTTCTGTGTATCTTCTACAAATAGTAACCATTTATTTATTCAGCAAAGATTTATTAAGACATGTAGCCTTGGTGCTGGCTAGACATTAGGCTGTTAATTTCAACAGGGTCTCTGAATGTTCTTTTCTATCATGTGAAGAAGGGTAAAATTAAGTTTTGCTGGTTTTAAGTAGTGTGCTGTTTAATGGTTATGTGCATAGTTTCTGAGACAATGTTCTCCAATGAGTAATGTTCTCCAATGAGTACACTTCTAACCAAGTATGCCTGTAACATTCTTAAGTACTGATGGTTTGTAAAGAATGTCAGTCACATGAAGTTTAAATTACCTTCCCTTCATTTCATCCTTGGCTGCTCACATGTTTATCATCCAATAAAGATAACAGATTGCAATATACATTAAGAGAAACCTATAGTGTTAATATTCTTATCTTTTATCATCTAGGAAATAAAAACACACATCAAAGTGGAAATTATTTTTAGGCAAAGTTACAGTAAACATATGCCAAGTATGTGATATATTAAACGTATATTTATTTTGGTCTTAACATATGTAAGATGTGAGAAGTTAAAACAACTGTTCTTATTATTACCTTTTTATATTTAACATTCAAAATGTTTTAAATAAAGATGGCATAGCTGATGATAGTGTAGATCCACCCATTATGTTTAACATTCAGAAGTGTACTTTCTTTTAATATTGCACATTTGTGTTATAATGTTGCATGCAAAATTTGAGATACATTTGTTAAGAGCTTTAGTTTAAAAATAATTCAGGCCCCAGAGAAAAGGAATTTACTTGAGAAATATAAGGTGGAATGATAAGTCATTTACCTATGACATTTATTTTATAATATATTCTGCACCACCCTTGACAGATATTAATGCTTTCTTATTTTCAATATCTTATTTTTTTTTTCCTTCATGAAAAATCTCAGGTAATGAAAAATATTAAGGAATGTTTTGGGAGAATAATAGTGAACATCAGATGAAAATATACTACTTAGGATGTAAGGACATTTAGACTACGGCATGTAGTTTGGGGAGGGTGACAGGAATAAAGGTAAAAACAAACAACAAAAAAGAGGCTTGAGGGCCAGGGCTCAGCAGAAGTGGGGGGTGTTAAAGCCTGTTAGCAAGGAGAACACTATCTGGTGTCAAAATCAGAAAATAATTAGGCAAGAAATGTGAAAAATGTCAGGAAGTGGTAACAGTTTTATAAAAAGGAAATTACTCTTGCACCTCATTGTGTATTGATTAGTGAGGGACAAGCAGTAAGAAGAGGAAGTTGTAGCTTTCAAAGAAAGACATGCCTACGGCAACAATGCTGTGCTTAATAAAAATAAAATAAAATAAGGCTTGACCTAATAGAAACTAGGCAGCAAGCCAATGATAAAAGCAGAACAGCCATCTCTCTGCCTTCATCATTCTAGCACCCGCACATAATTTACATCCCTGATGTTAGTGTTCAGGAATATTGCTTTAAACTCCATCTTGTTATCTTCTTCATAATCTATTTTTGTTAAGATTTTATTCTTTCTGTTTTTGTGCTGATTGCTACATGGTATTCAGTGGGAAATTTAGTACGTACAGCTCTAGGCAAAATTTTCCTTTCTTAGACAATTTACATTGGAATCAACAAATGGAGATGGAGAGGAGTCATTGCCGATTCTTGTCTGGATGTGGAAATTCGGTTGGTTAGACGAGTAAAAGTTTTGGAGACAATTGTGATGTGCTTTTTCTTAATGGGAACTCTAAATTTTTATTGTGCCTAATTTATTTTGCTTATAGCAAAAATAACTCAACATGAAAAAAATTGTGTGCAGGGGGGTGGAGCTTAAGGTATGCTTGTATCAGAAGAAAAGAGTGTGAGAAAGAGCAGCAAATATCATATTGCTGCAATAGTTAGGATTGTTATGTCATAAAGCCAAATAACATCAGTTTAAGCAAAAGTGGAACGTCATTTCTCACGTAAGAACCCATCATGCTGGGACAATGGCTCAGTTCTATGATGTGAGGTATATGCTCTTCTGAGGTCATGCTTTACCACACTTACTGGGTTGCTATGGTTCTCATGAATCTTCATGATGTCTGTATTTCACCCCATGGTAAGAGAATAAGAGGCAAAGGAGGTCGCCTCCGATCCTTTAGAGGAATGATCCAATGTTCATAGATCACTTCTGCACACACGCTGTTGCCCATAAATTAATCAAATGATGTTACTTACCTACAAAGGAGGTTCGGAAGTGTGGTCTTTCTGACCTTCCATGGGGTTTGTGAGATGGTAAAGAGGATAGACTGGATATTGAACAACAGCAAGTGGTCCTGGGCAAAACGAAGCTTTTGGATAGTGTGGTAGAACAAGATGGTAGGAATCTGGGCATCCAAATGACCATCTGATGCAGAGCTATGCTGCCAGCTTGGATCACTCTCCTCCAGACTTTGATATAAAATAGGTTTCTGGTAAGCTACTGTTGTTTCATTTTGGTTTGCTTTTTGGTCTTTTTGTTTCAGCAGCGTAGCCACCAGTTGCCTAAGAGAGCTAGATGTAGGAAAAAAAGTATCAAAAGTATATCCTTTAATAATATTCAGGAAAATATATTAAATATTATAATAAAATTAGGAAATGGAGCATAATTAAAGCAATCGAACTAAGAGAAAGATGCGAATTTCTCTGCAAATTTGCAATTAATATAAAAATATTCTTCCATTCTTCCTTTTTCCTTCTCTCCTCTCTTTTTTCTTCTTTTCTTCCTTCCTGTGCTGGTTCCTTTTTTTTTTTTCTTCCAATAAATGTCTTGAGACAGTTATCTGACCCCGATTTCTAGACATAAAGGCATCAAAAATGATTATTTCTTGGGATTAACATAACTGAATGTGCACTAAGAGGGAACCCTTTATGTGAGATAATTTTAAATTTTAGTATTATGATTATATAAGTCATACTAGTATGTCTGTGCAAAATTTTGGCCTTAAGTGCTGAACTCTTTCCATTTACGTGACAATATCCTTGCAAGTTGATAAATTGGCTTTTAAGGTTTAGGTCTATCTGTAATATGCTTAATTGTGATATCGTGGAGATATGCTTTTTGAATTTACTTCTCATTCGACTTATGCTTCCTGGCAGGGACCCTGACCACTGAACAATAAAGCAATTTTCACCATGATGTTATGCAATATTGAGCAGATTATATCATAGTTAATTTTAGATATCCATAACTCTGTTACCTGCAGATGCTAATTTTGCACTGCAGCTGGTTTTCAACCAGAAAAAAAAAATAGAAAATGAAAATTCTGAAGACACAGCAGCATCCTTTTTACCTTTGTTTTGTCCTGTATAGTAACATTTTTTTTTTTTTGAATTATAGACCTCTGAAAATTTATGAAAAGCCAGGATTCTTTCCTTGGGGGAAAAAATACCCAGACATATGTTTCTGAAATAGTTTGCATACAACTTCAGTGGTTAACAGATTTCCTAAACCTCAGGTATAGTTTCCATTTTGGAATCTAATATTTGGAACCCCTACTCTTATTCAATATATTAGATTGACTCATGGACTATTTAATGGAATCCCCTTTAGGTATTTAACAGTTTGGGATTAATTTTAACTTCTCAGCAAAATGTGATACCCAGGAATAGTTTAAGAAAGCCAAGAGTTTTAACTAAGTGTGGTAAAATATTCAGTGAAAAAGGATGGTATGTGTTGTTCCCCATAAGGGTCTCTAATGTGTAAGTCATCATTACCTATAGTACAGAAAACACAACTACACAAGGAAAAAAACAAACAAACAGCTTTTGCATTTTCTATAGAAAGTTTGTATTGCAAAGGACTTTTTATATAAGCAGCTTAATTAAAATAGTCTAAATAACCAAATCTTTATGTGCAGTTTTAAAGCAATATGTAGAATATGTAACTTTTACAAGACACAGTGGTATCATAGTTGTGATTCATTGGAAAACAGTGAAATTAGTATTAGCATAGCTCAGTATAAATACCTCTGCATTGAATTTCTAATAAAGTTCTTTATCCACTGAAGTA